>NC_136063.1:802125371-812125371 GCF_964261635.1 Lissotriton helveticus
AAACAAAATGGATGCCGTATCTAAAATGGAACCCGAGGGTTCAGATGGAAAAAACCCGTAAAGGAGACGAACCCTTCTAAGTAGTGTAGCGTAAACGCATACACCTACTAATCTCGTCATTTACGGTTCATAGATACCAAACTCGTCCATATCCGAGAATGCCCAAAACGTCGTAATGATTCTCACGGAACCTCAGCCTCCTGAGGCCTGCATACACATTGTCACCTACCATGGAATGGGTTTTCTTTAATAGAAAACCATTACAAGATTGACGGTCACACGTACGCAGGAATCTTGATACATGTGCACATATGTGATGGCAACAAGCTTTGACAAAGCCAGTAGCTCTGCCTTTTAGGGCCAAGACCTATTAGCTTTGCCAATGTTTGTTACCTTTAGAGGTGACAATTAGAAGGAACGTTAACACCTACAGTGAAGCAGCCTTAACGCAGCAGAGGAGCAGCTTCAGAGCTTTAAATGTAGCCATTCCATCCAGCTTTAAACGTTTTGGGCTTGATTCACAAGGGTACCCTACACTTTTGAGAAATGTAAGTAGTTCTGGATTTAACTGCTGATTTTTTGTAGTAACTTGCACTTGACTTATGTGAATAGGCAAAAGTAGTAAACTTATTTAAAAGTGTAAATTACTTAAAAGAGGTATACATTTGTGAATCAGGCCCATAGTGGTAATGGTAAGGGTAAGGGTGTAACTACAGACAAAGCAGAAGATGAGGTGGGAATCACACAGGTGAGAGATTTGAGGTTTTCTTATCCAGTGACCTCGACATCTCTAAAACAAGGGGGCATATTATCAAGGACCGGTGTTAGAATTATCGCCGTTTTATCGGCAGGAAACTGTAGATAAAACGGCCTTGATAATACGCCCTTGTTAATTCCCATAGAAGCCCATGTTCTGATGTTAACATGGGCTTCTATGGGAATTAACAAGGGCGTATTTTCAAGCCCATTATCGCCGTTTTATCAGCAGTTTCCTGCCGATAAAATGGCGATAATTCTAACACCGGTCCTTGATAATATGCCCCAATGTCTCATGGCAGTCGAGAAAACCTGACAAAGGTTGGGGTGCATGTGGAAGAGCAAACGAGCTGTATAAAACAAGTGAGCAATGCAACAGACATAGTAGGTGGGTATAGCAGTATATATCTCCTGTCAATATCAAAATCAATGGAATAGCTTCCACCACACCAGCCGAAAATATACTGTACCTCTGAGCAGTGCTTAATTTGAACACCAGTTCAGGACTTGTTCATTTTTGGTAGGCACAGGGAGGTTACGTGATTCGCCCAGAATCACAGGACGTTGAGCTGGCGCTGAGACTGGAACCAGGTTCCCCAGCTCCAAAGTTGGCAGCTCTGGCCATTAGGACACATCCTTTCCCAACTTGTATGGTTTGTTGGTTCTGTGCTGGGCAGCGCTAACAGGAGAAATCGGCTAGTCCCAGCTGCCTCCTGACTTATTTTTTTTACATATAAACCACTGCCTCTGAGACATCTCTTTATCAAAATGACCAAGTTAGGTGCTGCTGTAGAGAGGAAACGGAGACATTGTCATGCTTTCTGCCCAAAAGTGTTGCCAGTCTACTGCACTCCGAGGTAGGTAACTTACAAGAATAAAATCTCTGTAAACACGGCCTGAATGGCTGGAATTGTACTGAATATGGTTTTAATTTCTGTTCCACCCAGCCCCAAGAAGAGAACTCTAAGTACCTGAAACAGAGCTGGTCACTGTTCACTTATAAATCTTTTGTTATGGCATATAGATTTACTAAAAGTGTGACTTCTTATTTATTCAGGCAAGGACATGAATGAAATGTGATCAGTGGAGAAGCCAGACGACTGCTGTTTCACGCGAGGACCCATCGAAATTCAATACAGAGGAGCCGCGCCTGTGACTCTCTGTGCCCAAGAGATATCGATCCCGCTGCAATCTCAATATTACACATCACATCTCCTTGACATATCATCGCTAAAACTGATAAATCCCCATCACCAGAGAAACTAAGCAAGGATGGGCACGATCCCAATTCATTATTTATTTATTTATTCTTAAAGCTGTAGAGAATCAACCATTCTAAAGCTTTCTTTGTGTTGTTGTGTAGCTTTTCAGTACGCTTTGTAATTAAATGACCGTGTTTCTTTTCCTTGTTGGTAATGGACTGTTCATTTAACTATGGTTACAAATAAGATGGCTGCATTTTATAGCTGTAGGATGTGTGATGCTTGAGTGCTTGATCTGGAAATATAGAAGTACTGGTTCTCGCTATGTGTTTCATTAACTAGGCAGGGGTTTAGCCAGTTTATTGCATGGACTGAATGGCTTGTGTGCTTAGAAAGTATATTGTACACAAGTGATACTCAAAGTGCGGCCCTCCTGACCTTTACATGCGGCCCCTTGTCCAAAGAAGCACTGGGATGCTGTTTGCTCGACTCCACAAACGTAAAAAAAGGTGTTAAATAAACAGGCAAACATTTCTTTAAATATTGTTTGAATCTTGCATCAAATGTGTAAAATATGATAAAGTAAATTCACAAAGTGTATTTCATTAACTTTCATAACCGATTAACCTTTGTACATGAGGTTATATCAGTGCCCTGAGAAATATTTTTTTTAAGTGATAGTTTTCAAACAATAATGTAAAACCGTGCATGCTTCCACCCACCCTGACAAGGGAAACATCCTTTACAACGAAACTTTTACAACGCACTACCATTACGACACAACTTTTACAACGCAAACCATTACAACGCATAGCGCTGGGGGGGGGGGCGCTCTAGGATAGGGAATGTATTTAATATACTATCCAACACCTTCCCTACTATCCACGGGGACTGGAGTTGGAATAGTAAATTAAATAAATCACTATCCAGCGCCTAAAAGCACTATGTGTTGTGTGGTATGCGATGTAAAAACCGTGTTGTAAAGGTAGGCGTTGTAAAAGTATGCGTTGTAACGTCATACATCCCCCTGACAAAAATGCCATTAGTGAACTAAGAGGCAAGTCAGTTGTTATGTGCACCCTTTGGGCAGCCTGTGTTCCTATTATACTTAAACAACAATATAGTATATTAAACCAAACACGGAAGGTTTCGTACAGAGCAATCCTGAAGTCTTGTATTTGGAGGTCCTCTTATATGTAATAATGAAGCAAATGGAGGGAAATGAAATAAAACAATTGCCTAAGATCACACAGTTTGATCAGGTAGGGAAGCCGGGATTGATCCAAATTTTCTAGTTCCACATGGGGCAAATCAGCCACTACATGTATATGCTCAGCTTCCCCTACACCCACCTTAACTCACTCCCTAGCCCCTCGACAGCCACTCCTGCTGTCTTCAATGTGGCCCTTGGTCACATCACAGACCAAACTTTTTGGCCCCTGCCAAAATGTTTGTGAGTACCCATAATGTACACCATCCTTTATATTTTGTACTCTGGTGTCAAAGAGTGGTAAAGTAGTTGATTATAGGAAAGAACCATTCTTTAGTCCTGGCTCCCAGGTTTGTCTTTTTTCCTGCATCTAGAGTTTAGGAATATTTGTTCATCTGGCATTCCTGTTATTTTTTTATTTTATGAAAACATTTGCCACACTCAGAGATCAGTAGGTTGAGTGATATGTCACTTACAAGATTGAGGTTGGATAGGGTTAAACAAACAGATGATGGCAGAGGAGAAAATAAACATTTAGAATGAACGCAAAAACAGAACAGACGACTTCCCAGCAACTCATTAAGGATATGAGACCTACAACAATTGGTTCCAATAGGTTTAGTTATCAGAAAAAAAAACGTATTTTCATCACCTCTGCCATGTCCCTTTGTTAAACAGGCTTCAATTGGTCAATACATTACATAATCCTTTAGTGAAAAATGTAAAAGCACAGCCGGAAAATAATGGTTATTGCTTTACATCCCTCACAGAATAATTTGGGCGAAGACAAACAAGGAAGGAGCTATTGGTTGTACTACTGAATATCGAGCACTATGAACTCACGGGAATATTGTGATCAGAATATTGAGGGTCCAAACATTGAAAGGTAAATGTATATGGGTAAGTATAGATTTGCTATTCTTAACTCCACATTTACGTCCCTTGAAGAGATACATGTCACCAAAGTACATTTATGTGGAGTTAGGTATAGAAAATCTAAACTTACTTATTTTTCGATATTTTGGATTCAATAAGTTGCCCTGTATATTTGGAAGCCTTGATATTCTGAATTCAGTATTCAGCAACATCATCTGAGCAACTGACTGACTCAGCTACGGGGCTCCTTTTTAAGGGTCTCCAAGCACTTCGGTATGACAGGTATGAGGTATTCCTAAAACAAATGAGTCCCCCGGGGACCTGGAGACAAGCAAACTGTTGCTTGAACCTTGATGTACAAGTTAAGCAAACACGTTATTTCGTGACAGGTATACCAGTTATATCAAATCTCACCATTTGAGTGGTAGGTGATTGGGCATTTGATAGGTAAAATTTGCCACCTGACTGATTACTTTTCAAGGCTTCCTATGAATGATCAGTGGCACCTATTTCTAGCTTGCATGTCCAGGTATGGGGCTAAACTAAGCCAGAATTAGTCAACTCGCTAGCGTAGAGTACAGATGTACCAGATTGCTCTGGGCTGTTGTGGATGATCAAATGCGACCAATCTGCCAAGCGGACGTCAGCAACAATTTTCACTTATGGTACAATTCCAATTTTTGCCGAAAAGCCTTACATTGTTCCAGCATGTGTCCGCCCATCTTTTCTTTTTAAAATAGAACATCATACCCAATCTTTAGGAAAGTTGATTGGTGTTGTCTCAAAATTGCATCATTGACAAAGAAAGTAGTAAAAATGCACTGGCAGATTTACACCTAAGTGTAAGTACAGATTTACTGCTGTATGGAATTCACAAACATTTCCAGGAATATGCTTGGAAAGATGCACCAGGTGTAGGTTTTTAAGTGTTTTCATTGGGGAGCTAACGTGAAATTCCAAGTGAATGCCTATTTCCACGGTGCTGTATTCACAGTAGCAGAAAACTCCACACAAGGGGAATAGACTGCGTGCAAGCGCACATTTTTTTCTCCATAGGGAGACACCCACTGTCCTACATCCCCACCCCGTCTCACACTGGAAAGGTATTTAAGCTAGTCCTTGGCAGAAGTACAAATTGTGACCATTTCCATAATGAAAAGGGGAAGGTGGCGTCTGCTAACAAACATACATGTTTTGGGGGTCCACCAAATATCAAGGCTAACCACGTCTTGGAAGGCCAACATGTAAATGGGTTTACGCCTGCCAAGAATTATTTTGTGTATACCTGGCAGGAGTAAAGAAGGTAACATTTGGTCAAAAACTCAGGTTTATGACTTAGTTCACGTTTTTGAATAGGGCCCGCTGTATCCATGCTTTGCAAAATGGCTGCAGAGAGCTGACCTGACTCACCACTTAGCTTGTTCCTAGCGGCTTGAAGGTTTTCTGGACAGACTGACCCGCTGTGGCTCTGGGTCCTGAATGCTAAATAAAGAGCGTCTGCCTGCAAATCCCACACAATGATTGTCCCTCCTCTCTGTTATCAGCTTTATTAAGCTATGCCTCGGAGCTAGACCTGCTCATTAGAAGGGCAACTGTGTGTTGACTGGTCCATGGGAAAAGAGCATCTTAGTAGCAGATTTTCAAAAATCTAGCCGCCCGTAAGAAAATTTGGACCTGACTACTTAATTTGACTAATCTTGTTTTCATACAAAAACGTAAAAAAGATACCAAATTAGTGCAACAATATTTTATCACACACACATCTAAAGAACAGAACCTCAAGGCGTGTTTATATTTAGTTAGATGTACAATGCATACGAAGCTGTAACTCACAGGTATTGTACAGTCTCATCAACACTTTTAAGTTTTAATTCAACAAGACATTTTGTAATAATTTCCTTGCCTTGTGTCATACTTAATTAACTATTATAGCGGAATTACAACCTCATGTCCCACTAAAAAAATACATTAATCAATATATGAAGGCAGTCGCCTTTCACTCACGAACGTCACTTCCAGCCTACCGGCCCCATGCCCTTAGGAGGGCCGCAGTGATGTAAGATAATTAGGCCTCATGTAAACGTTTGATCACAGCAGTGGGCCACGACTTGATGAGGTCAGGGCCTCTGCTGTTATTACAAACATGGCAATTTTCTTTATCTTTTTTTTTTGCACTTCATTTCATACAACTTAGGAGGGCATGGGCAGCATAAGGCTGGCATGTAGCGCCTAACAGAGGTCACTGAGGTGCTGATAAAAAAAACAACATTTTTGGGGAACAGTGCAGCAGGTTGGCTCCTCCTCACAATGACTGACCAGTCACAGAGCACCTGATGAGGGTCAACCCTGCCCGGTGGAGTCAACAATGCATATATGGAGTCACTCTTGATCGAATGAGCCTATCACGTGTAGGGGGGTGTGCATGAGGAGGGGATCACAAAGTCTGAAGAGATGACCGAAAGGAGCTTACAGCGCCTGAAGATTCATTCATCGATGAACTAACTGCACCTGGTGGGGTTGGCTATGACTGATAGGGGGCGTGGCCCTGCATGATGGTGTTTACTTTTGTGGTCACCCAGTGACTGGTAGGTGTGACAGTATGCAATGGGTGTGACTATGACTCATGGGAATGACTGTGACTGATGACTGAGGAGGTGACTTTGCCTAACGGCATGACTTGAATGACATAGTTTCCAGTAGTTATCAAGATGAATTTGCCTTATGAGGATGACTATATGTAAAAAGGGTTATTATACCCAATGGGTGTAATGAGTGTCTGATGAAGGTCATTGGTAACGGTTGGTAATGCCTGGTGGGCTGTATCTGCCTGATACGTGTGGCTGCACCTAATGGAATGACTGCCCCTATGCCTTATGAGAGTGACTATGACTGGTGGATGGGCGCAGAGCATGATGGAAGTTATTAATGGAGCTGCCTTTGACCAACGGTTGTGAGTGTGTGCCATGGGTCTGGCATTAACTAAAGGAGGTGACACTGCCGGGTGAATGGTGTGTGACGGTGCCTGACGAAGAGTCTGTATCAATTGTGATGACTTTGCCTTAAGGGGAAGGCTCTGCCTTACAGGGTTTCAGTGCACCCACCCAATGGGATGACTATGCCTGAAGGGGGTGACTATGATTGTAACTGATGGGATGACTATGTACACGCCTGGTGCATGAATTTTTGTCACAATAGCCAAAATAACAATTTGTCATTATTTAACCCTGGAATAATGACATTTGCTGAGGTTAGGGAAAATCTGTAGCCCCTCTGTTGGTGGCACCAGAGATCGCTGCAAAATGTTTCTTTGCCCTATATAGCCTCAGGCTAAGCCAATGCATGCTGAGAAGGCTACGTCAGACTTTCTTTTTGCTCTCTTACTTTTAGTATCTGTATTTTTCCTTCCATTTTAAGCACTGACCCGAAACAAAGCCTAAAAGGTGTCTGTTTCTTCATAGCTCTTTACGTTTCAAATGTTTATCAACTGAACCGCTGATATTACAAGCACATTCAAGTTGGAGTTTCATCTGAAATGCATTGGACTATCAGTCACATCAGAAAACAGTCATTGCAAAAAAAGCTGAACAATACAAATGATGCATTATAATCATTTTAGACTCAACAAGAGGAGTTATACTTAAGCAAAACTAAGGAACGCCAAATCTAGCAGGGTTGTAGTAATGAAGGCTCAAGCCAAAGGTCAGGTTCTGGCTTGGCCATGTCTCCCATAAGACTGTCAAATCATAAGAGACAGGCCTAATGCACTGACCCCTCAATCCCTTCATACTGCAGTTTTGAAATGACAGACGGGTCTTTATTTGTTTATTTAAGAGGCTTTCCAAAGCACTTACATGTCGCTTAATAGCCCATTCAGAGCACTATGAAGGTCATGAAATCAGAGGGAACACACAGAGGGGCAAAGAGCCAAGTGTAGCAAATCAAGATTGAAATTAGAGAGAAGGAAGGAGAGAATTTATACATTAAATCTATAGGATTGAATATATGACTGCGTTAGAGATATTTTGGTCCTGATTTGTGCAGGACTTTATGCAAAATACAGAGCACCTTCAACATAATCCGATGTTGCATCAGAAGCCAATGAAGATTCATAAAGGCTGTTGGTGTTTGTTCAAACTTCCTGAGATGGCAAATTTTAGATACTTGATTTGTTTCCCCTTCGCAGTTCTAGAATTGAAGACTTTTGCAACCAGCTGTACAAATATTATTACAACAGTCAAATTTAAGAAGGATCAAATCCCTTATTAGTTTGTTGAGGTGTGAAAGCTGGACAGAAGTCTAATTTTATTTAACACGACCAATTGGTAACTGGCACTTTTTTACCAAAGAGTTTATCTGACAGTCAAAGGACAATTCGTTGTCGAAGATAATTCCCAAGTTTTTGAACATGCTGATGGTTAAGGTGGTTGTCCCATGGTTTTTGGTCAAATAAGTTGTAGCAGTTTTTAGGTCGAGCCTAGCAACAGCGCGCATGCGCTGCTCGCTCTGCCAGGCATGCTGTAGTAGGGTATGCTATGGAAGTGCTGTGGAAGCCCCGCCCACTATCCTCCCATATTTTTCATTTGCTGGTGTCATTGTCTTTGGTAAACGCTGGCTTCCGATTCATTGTGAGGCTTGTTAGTCCCGCCTTCGTACCGCCCTGTCTCTGACCTTTTACTTCGCTAGTTCCGCGGCATGCTTTATCTAGTGAGTGAGCACTATTTCGTTTATTGACAATGGCTGCTGTATTTTTATTTGTTGTATGTGAATGCTGAGCGCAGCGTCACTTTAGAGACACTGCACTCAGTTTACATTCTATTTTTTAAAGTTTGAAGTTGAGCGAGGCGCCCGCTCTGTTTATTTTTTATTTTTTTACTCTAATCCCGAGCACAGTGCCCGCTTTAGGGACACCACGTTCTTTCATTATTTTACAATGCCACGGGTTAAAAACTCGCAATTGCAACACCTATAGCATTGAAAATGCTAGTATTAACACTGTCATTCTCAAGGTTTGCAGTTGTTTAAAGGAACATTTTTGCCTCGTGGGTGGGAAATAGTTAGTTTCATTTTAATATTCGTCTTCATAAACGGAAAGGATAAAGCTGCCTATTGGCCCTCATTATCTGCGGGCTGGCAATCCTGGCATATGCGCTCAACTGTAATGGTTCAAGACAATTAATCCTAATATCCAACCATCCTGAAGTAATTGCTCATCTTGGGAGGCCATTTTTAATTTTATTTAAGACCGAATGGGAGTGCTATGTCTCGAATCTTGACAGTGCGCAAGATTTCGCCTGTCTCTTCTTCCGCCTCGCGCTCTCTGCCTCGATCACTGTAAGCACAGTGGAGACGGCCATTGTTACTCGGGGTAGGGGTACAGCCATATCAGAGGCCCCTGAGGAATGATGCACAGGCCTAGCTCACAAAGGTGCCGGCAGAGGCAGTTTTCGAGAATGAAATGTGGTGTGTATATAGAGATGCCTTTAACTGGTAAATTGTGAGTCTTCTGGGGCATTGTAAACACAAAGCCCCTCAGGGCAACGTGTGGCGCACATCCGAGGCCTATATAGTGCTTACTTCAAAAGTGACTCAGGGCAATGTGTGGCACACATCCGAGGCCTTAATAGCGCTTACTTCCATGAGATGTTCACGCATTGGGTGGCTTGTCATCAGCGTGCACCTCGCTGGGCAGGTGAGATGTTTATGCACTGGGTGGCTTGTGATCATGCACGCCCCTCGCTGGGCAGGTGAGGTGTTCACACACTGGGTGGCCTGTTGTTTTTGATAAGTGTCTTAGAAACAAAGGAGGATTTGAGGGGCGTCTTTGCTGTCTCCTGGTTGGAACTAACAGGGTTAAACTGTAATTCCATCTCAGCTACTGATTCAATGTGTGGGAATGTCATGTGCCTGTTTTTGGGAGGGCTGGACCCTGAGTGGGAACTTTTTTAGGTCGAGCCTAGCTGCAGCGCACATGCACTGCTCGCTATGTGAGGCATGCTGTAATAGAGTATGTTGTGGAGGAGTGTGGCTCAATGGTTAGAGCGGCAGACCCTGATGCAAAGTTCTGGCCAGGGACCAGGGTTCGATTCCCGCCTCGGCGGGGTCTCGGGCTCAATTTCCTCGAACCTGTTCATTCTCGCCTCGGTGCCTATTCTAATCACGGGCCCCACGCTGCAACTCTGGGCAATAGCTTGCTTAGCCTCCACACCGGCCCCAACAGCGCTAAGGATGCCTGGCTTCACCCTAGGGGTGCCCAGGAGTGGACACTTCACAGGGAAAGCTAGGAGGGGTTCCACAACGGTATGAGTATCAGCGCCAGGAAACCGCATAGGCGACACCGCAAGGAGACTGTCTGGTGACAGTGCGCTCTATAAGTACCATGACATTTACATTTACATTTACAAGTGCTGTGGAAGCCCCGCCCACTCCCAAAAGACAGATGAGCAGCAGACAACTGTCATACAGGGATGGAGGCTGTCTGCACTTAAAGTGGAAAATTAAAAAAACATGCCAGTGGTGAATCCAACAGATTATTCAATTTAACATCGTGTGCGTCGTACTCGAGGACCAGGGGACTTCAAAATGCATCCATTTTCTATCCTTTCCCAGTGAAATGTGACGCATAAATATGGGTTAAAGCAGTGTTGAAAGATTAAAGAAACTGCTCCCTGATGAAAACGTCAACATTATAAGTACAGGGGTAACAGTAAAAGCGTATGCAATTTCTGTAATTCCGTCTACATTTAATTTGTATGTAGTTTATTGGATTGCGGCATATGCATTCTTAAAAAAATGGCATGACTGATTTTGTTTGAGAAGTTTTTGGTGGGCCGAAAGTATGTGTGCCCCTTTTTGCTCCACCCAAAATGCAAAACAAATGTGATTTTTACAAAAACCTCACAATATCGGAAGTGCAAACCACATAACCAGTGTAAACAACCATTTGGAATGCAATAGGTCTAGCATTTACGTGAGTTTGACCTATTGCATTGCAAATGCTTGTTTGCCATGTTATTGAAAATGAGGATGTCCATTTTGTCTCCTTTTAGGCAAAGGGAACTGCCCTCACCCAAGAGATTGTGTGTTCCCTGAATACTGAGGATCTGTTTTAGTTAAGTGAGTTTTCATTTAATATGAGGAATATTTGAGAAACCCGCAAATAGTTGACACTGGATCTGACATGAGTCGATGATCTGTGCTGGGAGATGCATGTATTCATTAAATAACAATGAAGTCAGTAATGGTCTTTGAGATTCCACAATGTATAGGTTTGCATATGGATGCTGAGGTGCATATTCTAGCTTGGTGTTTCCTGTAAGAAAGGAGTGATCTGATCCACTGTAGGGCATTGTCAGACAGTCCTAACTAGTTTTTCAGTCGGTTGATCATGGTAGGGTGTATGACAGAGGAACACATGGCTAAACCACGCATGCCTCTATCACGCAGCCAGAACCACGAAGGCGTCTTAACCATGCATTCCTTTACCGTGCCATTTTGTTGTAAAGGCACGAATAGTAAGGGGGTATGCGTGGTGAAGATCACCCCTACCCTGACCCCCCCCGCCTAAGCCCTAAAACTCCCCGAGGCCTACAACCAGCCTTGCACTTAAAAAGTACCCCTCCCCCTGCCCCGCAGCTGAAAACCCTGCCCCTACCATAAACAGCCCCGCCCTGCCCCCCCTGCCTGAGCCCTAAAACTTACCCGCACTCTCCATTAAACCATCCTAACCCCTTCCACTGCCCTGAGGCCTAAAACCCGGCCCCCAATTAATAGAACTAACCCGATCCCCCCGCCCTGAGCCCTAAAACCTCCCCCACACCTAAAAACCTCACCCCAAAACTAGCCCTTAAAACTACCCCGACGCCTTCCCCCCACCCTGACCCCTAAAAACTTGCCCCCTTCCCAAAAGTACCCCGAACCCCCTGGCCAGAGCCTTTTTAAAAGTGACGCCCACTCCTAAAAACTACCCCCCAAACCTGACTCCAGCACCCACTTACCTGTCTGCGTCCAAAGCTTCCTGTTCTGATGCTTCCTCGTCTTCTCCACACCCATCTTGAACACTAGAAAGCTAACTGCTCAAAAAGACAACAGTCAGGCAGCGTATAATTCTTTCACTGAGACTGAAGATCTACTGCAAAACAAGTAAGTAAATGCATAACTGTAGAGTACGTGCAAACTGCACTTTTCAGATCTGTTCCACTGAACACTTTGATTTCAAGTGTAAGTCTTGTAGGACCTCTGACCTCATTGATTTTATGAACTATTTTATTACATTATTTCAGACCTTGGGCTTCTTTTGAACTAGCTCCGTTTATTACATAAGTGGGGCAAGCAATGTTAACATTTGGTTAATGTGTTCGATTTTGCTTCCGCTCGACTTTGCACTATAGCAAACAACAGATATATATATTATTTGAATCTATGGAAAGTGCTCTGTTGCCTAATTGTGTGTTCTAAATATTAATACTCCTATGTGTTCTTCCCCTTTTGAGATTAACTTGTGCAATTGTATTTATTGTGTGGTTCATGCCCTTTACAACTCATCATTACTGCACAAAATGTCCAAATGTATTTCTTGAAGGACGACCATACACAAAATATTGTTCTTTGGTGTACAACAAAAGATACTGTCTAGCGGCTGAACTGCAGATTGAAATCACTACCTCCACACTAGACTAAATTGTGTCATCTTTTACAAATCAATTTACTGTACCTTTTGGTGTGAAAACTGGGAGCACCTAGCACTCATTTGGGGGTCACTATAGGGAGGAGCTGCTACACCTGGCTTTCCACTATGTGACACCAGGTGGCAAAATCAGTTCTAAGTAAAGAAGGATGTGAGTCTCATGGTGAGATCCATTTTCTTTCTGCAGCTCAGACTGAAACATTACACTTTTAGTTCTGTAAAATGATTTAACAAGTGCATAGTGCACTCTTTAGAATGCATCATAAAAGAAAACAAATAAAAAAGGCAAATTTTTTAAACGTGTTGCCATGTTTCATTATTGAAAATACAGGAAAAATTGTGGATTGGAAAAACCTATAACTTTTTGCTTTGCACATGATAATCCCTTACAAGTGATCATAAAAATGTATTAACAAGGATAAGGAGTAAATAAAGCCAAAAACATAGTTCATATTAAAAAAAAATCTGGCCCATAAGAATTTATACAGGTGGACATGACCACTAAAGTGTTTCCAAATCTCTTTTTAGTGCCTCTCCTTTGATTTATCAGTACTGTTTTTAGGTCTCGCCTAGCGATGCAGCGCATACTCTGCTCGCCTTGGCAAGACCTATTGTTGTCGGTTTGGTGGGCGACGGGGGACAGGATATGTGCACGCTTTCAAGACCGGACATGTGCACGCGTACGTCTGTCTAACAGCTTAGCTGAAGACACAGCAGATGTGCACGTACGGCTTAAACAAGATAGGCACACGTAACGCTCTGCTTGGTTGCTTCCTCTCTACGCAGGCGAAGGGGGACAGGAGATGTGCATGCGCGCTTGTTTTCCATTGCATTCTGCGTGTCTTTTCATTAAAGCATTTCAGCAGAAGACGTAGGTGTACGGACAGGTAGATATACACGCGCGCTTGTTTTCTACTGCATTCTGCTGAGTCCCCTGGCCGTGTCTTTTCATTACAGCGTTTCAGCAGACCACGCACGCGTAGGGACAGGAGATTTGAACGTGCGTTTTAACGTGGAGACAGCTTATTTAAAGGCAGGAGTAGTTCCCAGGTCCGCTGTGCCCCTTTGCAGGCTGCAGCAGGACACTTCTCAGCGACGAGGCACCGTCCCCTCTTCCAAGGAGCCGAGGGCCTCCCCTCTTTCCTCTCTACCACTAAACACTGCTTCTACCTCTCCCATGGGGTGGGGGGCCGACGGGCCAGGGACACCCTATCCTCCCAAACACACAGTGTTGTCCTCTGGGTATAATCCGCAGCCCCGTGCCCCCAACCTATCACCCCTCCCCGACATAAGTGTAACAATAGGGGAATATTTCCCCACCGCCCTTGCTCCTTCCCAGTCACAGAGTCTCCCAAGGAACCCTGTGCCCCTTCCTTAACAGAACATAATGGATCACCGAAGTTGTTATCTTCAAGAAAAAGATCCACCAACACGGTTCCAGGAGTCTCCGCATGACAAATTGCACATTGAAAGAAAAGTTGTTGAATTTGTTCCACCGCCGCTAGAGCCAGCAAAGAAAAGTTCAAAAGGTCACAAGAGACACACAAATTTGGTCCCGGCGCGGCGGTGCTGGGCCTGGTGCAGGACAGCGAGGGCTGCTCACTTGCAGGAATCTCTGAACTTGGGGGGCCCAGGAAGTAGGCACAGTAGAGGGGCTTCTTCCCAGCCACCCGCGGCTCCTCATGCAGACCGCGCTGGCACCGCGGGGAGGCACATAGTGAGAGGCACCCGGAGCACGAGGAAGCTCAGCCCATGCTCAGAGCCACCACAGCTGCACGGGATGGGGAGCAGCGTGCTGTAAGCTTTCCATTCTCCCATACAGGAAGTACAAGCATTTGCAATGCAATAGGTCTCGTAATTAAGCAAGTTTGAGCTATTGGCATTGTAAATGACAATGCCTTTTTTAAGTTTTGGTTTTTAAAACATACATAAAAGGCATTGTCATTTACAATGGCAATAGCTTATACTTGCGTAAATGCCAGACCTATTGCATTGCAAATGCTTGTTTTCTGTTAGCTTTACATTAGTGTAAGAAAATGCCTCTTTTTTATGGCCACCCCTAACATTTTGGACTGATACTGCTGTTTTTTTGATTCTGAGAGTCCACTGAGGTTTGCTAACCAGACCTCGGTGCCAGTGCCCGACCCCTAAAAAGTGCATGTTACATTGACTTATACTCAATTGGCATAAGCTAACTTCCCTATAAATTCCTAGACTACGATGCCCAGGGTACCCAGGGAATGTAGTTAGAGGGTCACCCCAGGGATTGCAGCACTGGTTGCACCACCCACTGTGTGACACCTATAAAACGAGTCTCCCATTTCAGACTGGAAGAGCAGTTTAAACTGCTTGCCGGACTTTGCCATTTAAAAGCAATAAAGTTTCCTCTGCAATAAGTGTAAGACACCCCTATTGCAGGCTTACCGAGCCCAAAGACAGGGTGAAGCATATTTATGGGCAGAACATGTATTTTACATGTTCTGGTAGTAACAGCGCAAAACTGTTGTTTCAAATGTGGGAAGACTTGCCCACCTCATTGGGGAGTACAGGATTACACGCTGACCCCTCAGCTGTGCTAGCTCCTGAATAGTGGGACCAAAGATGATACTACAAAGTATTTAGCAACTCTTTGCATTAAGCTCATCTTATAATAATAATAATAAAGGATTTTATAAAGCGCATGGTTACGCCATCTCGGCGTGTCCCCGCGCTGCAGTGAGAGAGGAGGAGACAGCCCAGCCTGCATTACACGGCGGCTGCGGGATTAACTAGAGAATAGATAGGTTTTAAGCACCTTTCTGAACTTAACTTCAGAGGTCTCCATCCGGAGTTTTAACAGGAGTTTATTCCAGTTCGAAGCTGCCAGGACCCGGAAGGATCTGCCACCCATTCTGGCTTTCTTCACCTTCGGTACTTTTAACAAACTAGTCCCACTTGATCTCAGGGACCTCCCTGGCACATAGCTGGTGACAAGATCCCTCAGATAGGCGGGACCAGATCCCTTGGTGATAAGATGGCAAGTGCAAAGTGCTTTAAACATTACTCTTTTCCTTACTGGGAGCCAGTGCAAGGTATTGAGGGCTTTTTTAGAGGCAGCCCTCCTTGGCTGCATGAGAACCAGTCGTGCAGCGGCATTCTGCATAACCTGCGGTCTACTAAGACATTTAGCAGTGGCACCCAGATAGATTATGTTGCCATAATCCAGGCGAGATGTTATAAGGGCGTGTACCAGCGTCTTTCTTGCCTCTATCGGCAGAAGATTCATCGTTTTGCGTAGACTTTTTAGGACTCCAAAACATTTCCCCACTACGCGCCTAGTGTGCACTTCATAGGAAAGAGTGGGGTCCAGCCATACCCCAAGGTTTTTCGCCTGGGTACATGGTATAGGTGTCAGGCCCAAAGTTAGAGGCCACCATGCCGACGTCCAACCTGCCGGATCACCCCCTACCACAAGCACCTCAGTCTTATTGCCATTAAGTTTCAGGCAGTTCTCAGCCATCCAGGAGGCAACCTCCTGCATGCATGCCCTGAAATTAGAGGCTGCCACGTCCGGTGCCTGAGACAGGGAGATCATCAAGTCGAGATAATTGTAACATGCTGCAGTGTGCAACTTTTACAAAGTTGTCACTTTGTTGCCTTTAATCTCCTGTGCCCTTAATGGCTGCACACGAAGCTTTTTTGCCATCCTGGGGAGATGTGCTAGTGACTCCCAGGAAAAGAGACAATAGAAGTCTGCAATGTAGAGAGGTGCTTTCTCTCTCCTTTCAAGAGACACATGGATGTTGGCCCAAAAGGCGAGGTTCAAAAGAGAAGCCGCCTTTGTAGGGCAAATAGGTAACAGCTGGGTAACAAAGGAGACAGTGATCACCGGCCCCAAGAAATAGAACTGAGAACAGACACTCCAATATTGGAACACTGCCGGGAGCCCCAAGGATCAATCGCTACCATCAACTTAAGAAGAATTACATTCAAGATAGCCGCAGGAAGTGAGATGCTTGTAACTGCAAAACAACACTATGCTGCGAGGGTCGGAGAGGGTGAAATGGAGAAACTTCTTATTAGCAATGGAGGCACATGCGACTAAGATAAAACCACCAAACCTCCAAAGATTCAGCAGCACCATATAGGCGCTAAGCAAGAAATTAAGCTTGCAAAAAAAAGGATTCACCAATTATTGAGACACCTTCGACACAAGCCCAGCGATGAACCACATTTACAAGAATTACGGAAACAAAGGGCAGTCCTCAAAAAACTAAAATGGGATGCAAATAGAGCTATGGAGGAGGACTTATGGGCTAAACTGCAAGTTGATGTCAAACATAACAATAGCACCAGATTCTGGGGTACCATAAACCAGTTCATTTAACATAATCATGATGGTGTCTCGAACAAACATTACAGAAGAAGCCTAGGTAAAATATCTTGGGTCTCACTTTCAACAAGGCACTGAACGTAGCAAGAAGCACCAAGCCTGTCAAATTAAACTCGACTTCCAAACGACACTCAAGGCCTGGGTCAAAATCAATCGCGTTGACTCTCGGAAATCAGGGCCAGACCAACCAAATAATGGCCATCAAATGATTCTAATCGACGCCATCAAAAGGCAGATAGGAAAGGGGAGAAGAGAAGGTGCTCCTGGCCCAAATGGAATTCCACCAGTACTTTACAAACAGGAGGCAACCTTCTGGGCAGAAGCACTGGACCCACTTTTCAGAGAAATCAGATCGTTGAACATCTTGCCCAGCTCATTGAGAGGATCAATCATTTCCCCTATCCATAAATCTGGTGACAAGTTGGAACCTCAAAATTATCGTTTAGTAGCTCTACTAGACAACGAAGCAAAATTATTTGCAGGCTTGTCATTGGAGGACCTTCAGGCTTGGGTGAAAGAAAAATCCGCAATTCCTCTCCAACAGACTGGCTTCACAAAATCAGTGGGGACGACAACCAACATAAGCATGGCAAAGCTTATGGACAAGGCAGCAGCTACACGATTGTCACTATACATTTGCTTTATCGATTACAAGGCTGCTTTTGATCATGTTAACCGCACCAGACTTTGGTCCAAACTACGTCACTGGGGACTCCCTCAGCCCCTACTCAACCTGATCATAAACTTGCATACGTATACGTGGCTACAGGTGAAGCTGGGTAATGGAACCTTCCTATCAAAACGCAGATAAAGGCCTGAAACAAGGCTGTGTTTTGGCACCCACTCTCTTTAATCTGTATACAACCGATTTAGTTCCACTGCTAATCGGCTGTAAATCACATGCCCCGAAATTAGGAGACACAGCACTTCCCTGTCTTCTTTATGCAGATGACTTAGTCCTGATCAGCAAAACAAAAGTAGGGTTACAACATCTCCTAAATACAACGCGGGACTACTCACAAGCAAATGATCTACCAATCAACCCAGACAAAACAAGAACAATGGTAATCGGGAACAAAAGGCGACAAACTGCAGCCTGGTTTTGGGGAGAGACCAGATTAGAAGGTACAACAGAATACAAATACCTCGGCATGAAACTGGATTCCGGCGGTCATTTCTTGGCACAGAAGAACAGCATAAGGCAAAAAGGTTTAATAATAGCAACTTCCCTAAAAACCTTAAATTCTAAATTATCTGGCCCATTTATCCTGCCACTCGCAGAGGTGGTTCGCGCTAAACTCCTACCAACAATTACCTATGGTAGCGAGGTACAGAAAGGCAAGGACGCGGAAATACTTGACGCCACTGTTACAACTGCATACAGGGTCATTTTTGGGCTGCCGAAATATACTTCACCTGCACAAATCAGACTCGAGTTTAGCATCTTGAAACAAACAATTGCCAGACAAGGGGCCTTCATCACTGCATGGGATAAAGTGCGAAAAACTCAGCGGGGAACGTTAAACGAACAGCTGTGGAAAGAACACCAAAAGCACATTTCACTGTCAGCTGCAAAATATCTTCACAGCAGCTTAGACAAATTGGGGCTTAATCAACTTTGGGAAACATCGACAACCAACCTAATCTTTAAAAAAAATGCGTGGAAGACGGTGAAACTACTGTTATGGCTGGAGGATAAGGCTGCACTTTCACAGAGAGCCCATGGATGGATGACTGAATACATACACAAAGCCGGGTGTTCAAGCTTATTTTAATCTGGGATATAACAAAAATATAAAAATTGCATTCATGAAATATAGTTTCGGTCTGCTCCCCTGCACCGAGCATCTTCCACCTTAGCTACGGAATAAAGCAGGCTCTGTGTGCCGATTATGTGGAACAGCTCAGGAAGATCTGCTGCATTTACTATGCTCCTGTAAAGAACTCCTCAAAGAACGAAATAAACTGTTGAAACAATTGTTTAACCAACGAGGGTTTCGAACAAGGAGGCAAGCCATGTTGGCATGCTTTGCACCTAGCGATCCACAATTGAACTGCAGAGCAGTAAAGTTCCTGAGATTGTGCGGAAGCAAAATGCCAGAAATGGAAACATCAAGAACCCAGCCAGAAAAAGCATAAGATAATGTGCAAGGCAGCTCTGAAAACATATTAACCTATATCTGACAAGGTATCATGCTGCTATAGTTGTTCAAAACTAGCAAGCTTTATTAGCCTGGTTTTAAAGACATAAGCATTATGAAGGAACACGTTTTATGCATGTACATGACAGATCTTTTAATGAACATATATATTTTTCTGTATTGCAACGGTTTGAATTAACTATGCAAATAAAATGTACTTACTTATTCATGATTCAGTGCAATAAATGCAATTTCAACTCACCCTGAACTACCGGGATATCTCATGATTCTTTTCAGAACTGACAGTAAATAGTTTTATTGTCAGCCAATGTGTTGGACACCAGTACAACCCCGTAGGTGGAGATCTATAACATGAACTCGTGGGTAATAATGCATTAAAGGTAACACTTGGGAGAGAGGCTGCTCCATTGTTTAGGTAGACAGGCTGGCAGTAGAGAAGGGGAAACCAGTTGTCATTTTTTCAGGGATGTGTAGTCCCTTGGTAGCAACACCTCTGGGTTGGGATAGAGAGTTCTGGACGCCGAGAGAAGGGTTCTTCCATGTTGGAAATGGACAAAATAGTGCATCCTGGGAAAGCCAGAAACCACACTTCACAGGACGTGGTCATGCGGAGGAAGGGAACCTGGTAGCCCATTGGCTACCAACTGCATCCTACCTTGAGGGCCTTTGCTGAGCATAAAAGGGCACCTATGTCACCTGAAACTCAGATCTTGACTGTTATGGATGAAGGGCCGAAGTAGGACTGTCCTGTTACACCGAGGGACCAGTAAAGAGAGGCTGCACCAGCGTGGACTGCACCTGCTGATCCTGGTGGCTAGCAAAGGAGAAGTGACTGTGCCTACTGTGTCCTGCTCATGGAGATATTTTCTCCAGAGCCCAGCCAAAACCAGAGACTCCAATGCTCATTTGGCTGAAGTCCGTTTCGCAGCACATGGTCACAACAGCTGAAGACGCCTGCTGGGGCAAGTTGGTAGCCCAGAATCTTAACATTGCAGCCAACCGCTGCCGTGCAGTCCCAGAGAAGAGGATCTGGCACTCAAAGTTGCACCCGAGTATCCTGGGCCCAGGAGAGTCATTGGAGTGCAGATTGGTTGCCCACATGTTGAGTTATCTGTCAAAGAAGTAATTGGCGGGGGCGTGGCTTGCAGCCAACCAAGATGGCCGCAGCCTAGTGGAGCTCTGAGGGTGAGACCGACTCCCCTAGCAAATCCGTCCATTTATCCGGCTCAATCATTGTCCCACAGAGAATATTTCGGTGGCAGAGGTGAAGCGGAATCGGATGATCCTTCTCCGAAGACTTTGGAACACGAAGTAACAGCGACCGGAAGACTGAGGCCTTTACCCGCGCTTCCAGCACCGGATTAAATTTCAGCGGCTCCCCCAGAGCGTGACCGGCGCGGCTGGCTCGGCGCGGAGGTGCTAACGATCTGGGCGCCGACGGGGAGAGACAGAGACGGCTAGCGCTAGGAGGGGCCAACAGTGACAATTGCGGTGTGAGCGAACAGGGACTGGCTGCGTGTGGCGTGTGCTCCGGGGATGCCACCCCGCTATGAAAATCTAAAGTCAGCAACAGCGGCTCTGGGGGTGATCGGACCGAGCGGTAATCCTCACGCTACTGGCGGCGGCCTTTCAGGGGGGCCTCTGCGCTCTCTGCAACTCCCCGGACTGGTGATGTGTAGGTGGCCCCTAACGAGCCAGCCGTGCTAAACACCAGTTGGAGGCCGGCGGGACAGAGGTGAGCGGATACGTGTGGGGACACTGTGCGAAAGCGGCTCTACAGAAACCTATCGCCCGGAACACAGAATATCCAGGATATAAGCCCGGCAGCGCAGCGTCCGCTTGGAGGGTCCAAATACACGACCGCTCTGGACACTGGTGGGTCTGCCGCTCCCCCCTCGGCTTGCCTGCTCTGTTGATCATCAAGGGCCTGGCTGGTTGCGGGAAGCCTTAAAGTCCATGGTTGAGGCCCTGTGGGTACTAAACTAGCGGTGCAAATATCAGGACTGACAGTGTGTGCGTCACGAGGGCCTACACAGACGCATTTCCGACACATCTGCTGAAGGCGCTGGGGGCATCTATAACACCGACGACGCACACGGCATCGGTAACAGTGCGGTGAAGGATCACGGACATTGCTCCTTCCGAGATGAGTGGCAGGGGCACACGCACGACCCAGCAGGGCAAACTTCAAAAATATGCCTACACTAAAGACATTCCCCCATTGCCGAGTCCGGCAGGAACTGGTGCTAAGGAGGCGGAGGGGGAGGGAGCCCCTGCGATAACGTTAGAGGACATAATGGTGGCTCTGCACCAGGTACAGACCACAGTGGGTACAATACCGACGGATGCCGCGCTCCTGAGGGCAGATTTCCCAAAAATTTCTTCCAGAGTCACTGCGTTGGAGCAGGCGACGACGTCACTTACTACAGATACTGCACTGCTAATTAAGAAAGTAACACACCTAGAGGAGGACAACCAGCGTATGGCGGACAAGCTGGATGAACACGAAGGGCGCTCCCACCGCAATAACATTCGCATAATTGGACTGCCGGAATCGGAAGGGGAACCTGCCATGGACCTCTACGTGGAAGATCTCATAAAGAATACGCTGCAACCCAAAGGCCTTTCAAACTTTTTCACTGTGGAACGGGCCCACAGGGTACCAGGAGGGCGCCCATGGCTTGGGGCCCGTCCACAGCCTGTTTTGGCGCGCATATTCATCTTCAGGGACCGAGACGCTATTCTCCAGACGGCGAGGGTGGCGCCACCCATACGGATCCAAAACTCTGAGGTTTCCTTTTTTCCCGACTACACGGTAGCAGTGGCGGCACGACGCAGAAGCTTCCTTAAGGTAAAAAAGACGCTAAGATCCTGCGAACTCCCATACTCCATGCTCTTCCCGGCACGCCTTAGAGTGGTGGCTGATAAGAAAACCTGGTTTTTTGATACACCGGAGGAAGCACATGACTGGCTTGAAGGATGGCATCCGGCGGAGGGGTCTGGTCGACAGAGCGGGAGGCGTAGACGACAGGGAAAGACTGACGACACTGAAGAGGCTGATTGGGAGGCAGGAGGGGAGACTGGCGCGCACAAGGACTCCGGGAATGATTCCTTCAAGCTTAAGGGAAGTATCTCCCCCCTTGTTTCTATTTTCTTCTGTTGATATGCGCTGTAATGCCTGTAGCTACTGAATGGGACTCACCTCCCCCTGACTAATGACAATGATAATAATGAGGAATCGGGACTTTGGAACTTGAGGGGATCGTCTGGGCCTCCTTGGACTTTCCAACCCCCTGTTCATATAAGCAACGAAGTTTCGAGATGGGGTTATTAAGCACTCTGCTAAGTTGGGGTGGCGGGCAGTTCTGAGTCCGCAAGGCAGGGAGGCAGGGAGGGGGGATGGAGGGGGCGTAAGTTCACAATGTTTTTTGTTTACTGTTCATGCAATACACGAATATGATTTGTCATGCACTGTATCGATGCACACAGAAACAGCTCTTAACCTTCGTGCCGAACAGGTCACTGGCAGGCCTGACTTCATTCAATCTGATGATGGGGGATGACTCGCAAGCTAATTCACTGGGAGGACCTGCTGTCAGAAACTCGTCCCTGAATATACTTACTTGGAATGTCCGCGGACTTGGGGATAAAGTTAAACGAGGCCTGGTTTTACAATGCATAAAAAGGGGGGGCGCGTCGGTGGTGCTCCTACAAGAGACACACCTCACAGGCACGGCTACCAAGGCATTGGACAGGTGGGGTTTCCAGATGGCGGTCCACTCCGAATTTACCTCGGGCTCTAGGGGGGTTGGTATATTGGTTAAAAAACAATTCCCCCTAATTATACAGACTGTCAAGTCCGACACCGCAGGTAGATTTGCGGCTATACATGCGCAATGGGAAGGGAAGCCTGTTAATATTGTATCGGTTTACATACCACCGGCCCTACAGTCGGCGGCCCTCACGGATCTCAGTGCATTCCTATTGGGGCTTCCGGAGGGTGAACTACTTATTGGAGGGGATTTTAATTTGGTGGTTGATGACTCAGTGGATAGATTCCCTCCCAGATCGACTGCACCAGGGACATCACGTTTGGGAGGCTTCATAGCAGCTATGGGCCTTGTGGACCTTTGGAGGGAGTATCACCCTTTAGACCGTCAATACACATTTCATTCGGGAGTACACAATATCCTCACTAGAATTGATTATTTTTGGGGTCGGTGGGAGGCCCTTGCGGTGTCTCTGGTGTGGAAATTAGACCACAGGCATTTCTGATCACTCCCCCCTCATGATAAGTTACATACACCACCAGCAAAAACGGCGCCGGACCTATCCAATACGTCCTGGCTACTTACACCATCCTAAGATTAGGAAGGAACTCAAAACGGTGACTAAACATTATTTTCAAGACAACGTTGGTTCTGTGCCCTCCTCCGTCACATTATGGGAGGCATATAAGACAGTACTTAGAGGGAGGGCAATAGCCTCTATTGTGCATCACAAACGTGAGGGACAATCGGAACTTTTAGCTTTAGAAACAGCGGTAGAGGATGCGGAGGCACTTCACGCTGCTGGCCCAACTCCTACATTGTCCCTTAACTTACGGTTAGCGCAGCACCGACTTAAGGCACATTTGACTGCAATGGTCACGCAACAACTGACAAGTACGCGACACAAAATCTATGATCTTGGGGACAAAGCAGGCAAGTTATTAGCATGGCTAGACAAACGGGAAAGGCGGGACAGATGGATAGCGCAGCTTGCAGTGATGGGAGGGCAATCTACTACAGACCCACACATGATAGTGAACATGCTTGCACAACACTACACAGCAATATATTCCTCAGCCTCTACAATCTCTCAGGAGGAGGCACTCACATACGTCAGGGACTTCAAGATGCCCAAGTTAACCCCGGAGGAAGCGCAATCCCTTGACGAAGACCTCAAGCCAGATGAAGTAGCACTGGCTATCAAAGCATTGCAGTCGGGAAAGGCACTGGGGCCCAACGGCATACCAGTTGAATTGTGCAAACAAATGTCTGACTCAGTGGCGCCGCATCTACTGAACATGTTTGTTGAAAGCCTGGAGGCGGGGGAACTACCGTCGGACCAGCGCACAGCTACTATAGTAGCCATACTGAAACCTGGGAAACCGGCGGACCAGTGCACATCCTATAGACCTATCTCCCTCATGAATGCCGAGGCCAAAATACTTGCCAAGTTACTGGCACTACGTCTCTCATCACATCTATCTAAACTTAAACATAAAGATCAGTCTGGCTTTATGCCTGGCAGAAACACGGCGCTTAATTTGAGGAGGGTGCATGGAGTGTTGGCACGTGCGGAATACCTCCAAGAGCCGGCGGTGATACTCTCGCTGGACGCACATATGGCGTTCGACGCGGTCCATTGGCCATTCCTATTTGCGGTGCTGCACCATTTAGGGTTTGGCCCGCGGTTCTGTGCCTGGATTCGCCTGCTCTATGCGAAGCCCATGGCACATGTCACTGCTAACGGCCATATGTCCCCAGATTGCCCCCTGGCCAGGGGCATGCGTCAGGGCTGCCCACTATCGCCACTCCCATTTGCGCTAGTTTTGGAGCCACTGGCGGAATGGATAAGATGGGAACCTACTATTAAGGGCCTTCAATGGACTGATGTTTGGGAAGATAAGATCTCCCTCTATGCCGACGATATCCTGTTGTATTTATCCTCCCCTAGACGTTCCATAAACACTCTTTTGGATGTCTGCACAGCCTATGGGCGAGCGTCCGGTTATTCTATTAACTGGTCCAAATCCACCATGTATATACTGCAGGGTCCACCGCCCCGCCTACCGGATGGCTGCCCGCTACAAACTGCACACAACACATTTAAATATTTAGGGATTCACATCACGGCTGACCCAGCCGACTTCTATAAATACAATTTTCAACCCCCGTCTCAAGCGTGACATACGTCATTGGGAATCGCTGACACTGACTCTGCTGGGCAAAGCAGCACTTTTTTAAAATTATGGCTCTGCCCCGTTTCCTGTATATTTTGGAAAATACACCGTACCCTGTAAACACCACCTACTTTAAAACGATCGCAGCGCAGGTGTCAGTTCTACTATGGGGCCATAAGCCCGCACGTATAGCACAAGCCAAGTTAGTAAGAAGTTGGTACTACGGCAGTATATATACGTTTGTCTCTACTATTGGGCAGCACAGCTAAAAATCATTAATCAATTGATACATCTTCCGCAATCCGAAACGGCTTTAAAGGCAGAGAGAGCACAGATGGGACTGTCTGGTATGCTGGACCCCCTTTATGATAAACAAATATCCCTTACAAAGTTTAGACCGCTGAAGCACACACTTACAATATGGCATACAGCACAGGCCAAGTTGGGATGGCGCGGGGTGTTGACACAGCTGACGCCATTGTGGGACATAAAGAGGTTGGGGAAGCTCAGACACACCAAGGGCTTCAACTGCTGGGACGCTATCAGCATTTCGACAATTGGGGATATGTGGCAGAAAGGACAAGTACTACCCTTTGAGACCCTAAGACAACAATATGAGTTGGCCCCGACAGAACAATTCAGATATCTACAGATACGTCACGCCCTCATGTCGGAGGTCCCAGAAGCATCCCCCCTCGAGGACAGACTATTGACAGACTACATGCCATCGAAAGCGACTTCCTTAATTTATCGTAAGTTAGTAAATAACTTACCCGACCCAACAGGCCCATTGCGAGAGAAGTGGTCTCATGACTGTGGGGCGCTTGATGACTCGGAATGGCAAGAGGCGTTGGCGTCTCCGAAGGAAGTTGGCATCCCCATGCACCTCCGCTTAGTGCAGTTGCGGATACTACATCGTTCATACTACACTAGAACCGCTCTACACAAGATAGGCCGAATACCACACCCATACTGCCTAAGAGGTTGTGGTGAGGAAGGGACCTTCTACCACACCATATGGGACTGCCCAAGACTCACTGACTACTGGATACAAGTAATGAGAACTATGTCTCAATCGGAAGGAATTTCCCTGCTGCCAAACCCTAGGCGCTGCCTCTTAAATATATGGGAGCCCAATAATCTCACACGCTCCGGACAGGGTTGGATGACGATGGGTATGCCAGTAGCTAAGAGAAACATAGCACAGAGATGGGGGGCGGCGGAAAGGCCTACACTGGCGGCTTGGAAACATGACATGGATGCAACAATGATTTCGGAAAGGGCGGTGTTTTGCAACAGGGGCTGTCCTAACAGATGGAATAAAATTTGGGGGGCCTGGAATAAATACAGAGGAGACATCTGCGAACCTCCCTCAGATAATGATGATACCACCTCAGATTCAGATTAAGGGCCAGATGTAGGTAATGTGAATTTACCGATTCTTAAATACCGAATTTTACCGATTCGGTATTTAAAAATCGGTAAATGATATGTAGGTAAAAAATCGGTATATTTTACCGATTCGGTAAAAGTCGGTATCGGACGATCGGTATTTACCGATCGTATTTACCGATCGGCATTTACCGATCGGCATTACCAATGCATTCCTGTGGGCCTTTTGGCCCATAGGAATGCATTGGAAATACCGATCGGTAAATACTGATCGGTAAATACCGATCGGTAAATACCGATCGGTATTTACAAAAACGTGCAGAAAACAAAAGTGAAACTTAACACAACAGCCAATCAGGTGCAACCACCCTCCCCCTTCCTACCAGGAAGTGCCTGCCCAGCCAGCTGCAACTCATTAGAAAGTTCTGGAGGCAGGCAGAGCTGAGCAGACAGACAGAGCAGCAGGGAGAGAGTTGTTTGGAGTGAAACACAGAAAGAATGGCAAGCAGCACAGAGAGCCAGAAGGCTGAGAGAAAAAGAAAAAGAAAGTTCAGCAACATGGAGCTGCAGGTATTAATTGAGGAGGTGGTTAGAGTGCACACCCAACTTTTTGGAAAGCTGTCCCTCACACTAGCAGAGTCTGCAAAACGAAAGCTCTGGCTGCACATTGTAGAAAGGGTGAATGCTGTTGTAGTCACCACCAGGAGCATGGAAGAATTGAAGAAAAGGTTCTATGACCTCAGGAGCCACACTAAGAAAAAGATGGCTGAGCTGCACAAACAGGCTGGACTCACCGGGGGAGGCAGGAATCCAGCACCCCCCCTGACTGACCTGGAGGAGTTGGTGGCGTCTACCATCGAGCCTGACAGTGTGGTGGGACTGGGAGAAGTGGACAGCTCAGCCAGAGCCAAAGCAAAAGGTAAGAAACATGCGCAGCACAACACCCCATACCGAGCAGCATCCCTTAACCCTTTGTGCACAGGCCAACCCCAGTCCAGTACTGCTAGCACTATACAGGAGCAATGCAGTATGGGAAATGTAGTCAGCAAATATTGGACCATGTATAACTGAACAGACATCAGCAAGGCAGTGAAAGTAATGCAGATTAATGAAAGTTAAATGTGTAAAGATTTATTTTAAGTCACTGTGACACAGTAGCACTCAGTTGACATACGCTTATTTACACCTAGGGGCACCATCAGCCAGTCAAGCCACAGCGACAACAGGGACTGCAGCAGCGAGGGAGGAGAGTGAGGAGGCAGGGCCAAGTCATGTCCATGCATCGCAGGATGAGGAGGACACAACTGCCATCACACAGGAAGAGGAGACAGTCCTGACCCCTGAGTGTCCACACTCCCCACACCTTTCCCAATCCCCAGCATTGCAATTCTCTCCTGAGACATCCCCATCAATGCTACAGGCTGCACCTGCAACCCCACCAGCCAGGAGGCGACTCGTGGCCCCACTGACAATGATGGAGACAACAGAAGCTGAGGATGATGACACTGCACCTAGGCCTCAAGCTGCACTGCAGCCCAACACAGATCCTGACACCATGCGCAGATGTCGCCGCATGCCCAGCACTGCAGGTGGCTCTGGACAAGGCACTGTCTTCCGTGGGCTGGAGGGAAGCATGGTGCGCATCCAGCGCATGCAGGGCAAATTTCTACAGGCCTGCCACCGCCAAATCCGTGCCCTAAATCAGACAATAGGAGAAATGGGGAAGGGCATTATTGACATCGCACAGAGCAACAGGGACATTGTCAAATCTAATGATAACCTAGCTGCAGGAATAACTTCTGCAATCACGCAGCTGTGCACTGAAATGAACAACATAGAGCACACAAGGCGCAGGGACGCCCGAGCAACAAATAGGGCCATTAATCGCCTCGCCACTGCCACAGCCCAGCTATGCCGTAGAGACAATAATATGCAGGAAACCGTCACCCAGAACACGGCCGAGGTCACCAGGGGCATGGCCAGAATGACCAGTGCCCTAGAGGCAATGCTGATCTCTCAAACAGCTCAAAATCCTGCCCTGGATGTGCCTGAAGGAGAGGACACCAGTAGCCGCAGCAGCTTGGGAAGTGCTGTGTTGCCACCTCGTAGGAGCCGCAGGCGCCCAGCTGAGCCTGCAGGCCAGGAGGAAGGTAGTGAGGAAAATCCCAGTGGCTCTGGGAAGCGGGCGCGAAAGTGACTTTGCCAGTGTGGGTGATGTGACCCAGGACATGTTGTCCCCCCCTTTGTTTAATTTCATTAGTTGCACTTAAGTGCTTTAAGTTTGTGGCAACATATAAATACTTTTGTTCCATACACAACCTGTCTGTGTCTCATTACTTACTCAGAAATAGTTGCTTGTTATTTCCTCACGTCTGTATCTGCCATCACTTGGTGTTGTGACTCCAGCAAGTTGTCTCTCAGGCACAGCATTGTCGTCGTCATGATCCTCGTAGTCAGACAACTCGACCTCTGTACCCTTCCTCACAGCCAAGTTGTGCAACATGGCACAGGCAGCTATGATTTTGCAGCAGGTGGTGGGGGTATACTGCCTTGCGCCTCCACTCTTGTGAAGGCATCTAAATCGGCTTTTCCATATGCCAAAGGTCCGTTCTACCACATTGCGTGTACTTTTGTGGGCCCGATTATACCTCCTTTGGCTGGGTGTTGAGGGGTTGAGGTAGGGAGTGAGGATAAATGAACGTAGGGCATATGCACTGTCTCCTAAAAGGGAAATGGGAATACATTGCTCACATGCATACTTGTAATTCTCACTGCAATAGGTGTGGAAGGGGTCGCAGACTCTGTCTTACCTAGGAGGTATCCTTCGCCAAATTCCCCTGCTGACAGACGTGCATAGATGCCGCTGTTCTGAAATATATAGGAGTCGTGGGTACTTCCAGGGAATTTTGCGACAAGGTCTGTGATGACATACTTTGC
Source organism: Lissotriton helveticus (assembly GCF_964261635.1). NCBI lineage: Eukaryota > Metazoa > Chordata > Amphibia > Caudata > Salamandridae > Lissotriton > Lissotriton helveticus. The sequence goes on from NC_136063.1 coordinate 802,154,909, forward strand.
GTTGCAAATCACCTGGACGTTGATGGTGTGGCTTGACTTCCTATTGCGGTAAATGTATTCTGTGGCAGCAGGGGGACAAATGGGGATGTGCGTGCCATCAATGCATCCGATGATATGGGGAAATCTTGCCATCTGGTAGAACTCTGATTTTGTTTGAACAAGTTCAGCATGGGTGGATGGAAAAGAAATGTAATGCTCCATCCCGTGCAACATGGCGTCAAGGAATTTGTGAAAAAACCTTGAGAGGCTGCTCTGGGACACCCCTCCCACCGCAGCAACCACGCTCTGGTAGCTCCGTGACGCCAGTAGGTGGAGGCTGCACAGCACCTGCACATGGGGTGGAATTGCATGTGCCCTTGGGGTGGGGTGCTGCAACAGTGGGTGTAGGTCCCTGATGAGCACCAAGATGGTGTCTGGAGCCAACCTGTACCTTTGTAGTATCTCTTCCTCTGTGAGCATGAACAGGGTCACCCTCTGCCTGTAGACCTGCTCCTGTCTCAGCCATTCCCTCTCTCCTTCCTCCCGTAGCCGTAGCCGTCTTGCAATGACATAAAATGCCGCAATTGTGCAAACAGAATTGCATTTTGGGTCCTTTTTTATAGGCTGCACCTGGTTACCACCTGATTTGAATCCATGGTAAATACCGACTCTTAAATACCGATTTTGAGGCAAAATCGGTATTTCAGAGCCTCCCTACATCTCAATGTTCAATTTTACCTATTCTTATTTACCGAATCGATAAATTTACCGATCGGTAACTTTACCGATGGGAAAGTTTACCGATCGGTAACTAAACCGATCGGTAAATTTACCGATCGGTAACATTACCGATCGGTAACTCTTCAAAATCGGTATTTACCGATCGGTAATTTTACCGAATCGGTAAAATTACCGATTCGGCCTATTTTCTATCTCCTACATACCGAACTCTCAATACCGGTCGGTAACGGCCGAAAATCGGTATTTTCGGCCGTTACCGACCGGTATTTGGCTACCTACATCTGGCCCTATGACTCTAAAACCTATATATGCACTGAGAACTAATATTTTAACTGTTGAATTGAACCATGCTCGTGACTGTGTAAATTGTGTACTTCTTTCTGCTGAAATGGAATTGTGCAACATCTATTACGTGTACTTATTGAACGTTATGATGTTTTGTTTTGAAATACAAATAAAATATTTTATTTAAAAAAAAGAAGTAATTGGCTGTGATCACGATACAGAGTGGCTGGTAGCCCAGTGGCATTTGCACTTCTGCCAGGACTACGAGGACTTCGAGGGACGTTGATCCCGGGACCAGGACTGCCTCACCCCCTCTGTGAACCAATGAGTGGCTGCAGGAAGAACCTTGTCAACCGCATCACATCCACAGCGTCCTTCAACATCTTCAGCATCCTGTATCGCTTGCATTAGGGCTATTTCATAGGAACCTACAGAAAAGGATGAAAGTGCTTGGAACTGACTATAGACTGCTTCACCTACTGAGGTAACTGTTTCTGGAGACCTTACTGGTCCCCCTGACTGACTCCCTGTCGGAGTTGGTCACCCTTAGTAACTCTAACTGAAAGCAATACAACTAGCCAAATGCTTTGCATAAAACGTTTCTAAGCGTCCAATTCTCTGAATTTGTTAACGCTTGTTCACAGTTGGGTAAAAACTGCATATTTACTGTACCTAAAATCTATATCTCCGGAAGCCTCCTGTGGACCTTTTTCATTGTGGCGTCTAAAAATACATGAAAATATAATCTATTTTTTAAAATTGGTGTCTTGTTGCTTATTCTATGATTGTGTTGGTGCTGTTTACATGCTTTAACACTTCTTCCTTTGTGTAAGCCTTGCTACTCAGAGCCACAGGTCCCTGGGATGGAGCGGAGGGTTTAACAAATAAAACCTACTGGTCCTAAAGGGGATGATAAGTGCATTATACTGTGAGGGCGCACACCAACACCATATAATACACCTGATTTCCTCATAATTAGGCTTCAGATATGTCAATTGTTGTTATGTCATCTGGATCAAGGTCGAATGGTATCACTTCCTGAGATTCTGGGTCAAAAGTCAGATGATGTCACTTCCTCTGATGTCATTGAAGTCAAAGTGTGTGTGATATCACTTTAACTATCCTTGGCACGTTGATAAATCAACCTCCAAGTTCATCATGCCATGAACTCCCTCCGCCTATCCACCTCCAGCGACACCTTCCCCGCTGCCGAACACCTGCACTTCCAGGTTCAGACCAGCCCCAACTCCACACTCCGCGGCACCCTCACCTACAGACCCCCCGGCCCCCGGGCCCTCTTCGCTGACTCCATAACCGACCTAATCGCACCCCACGCCTTCGCCTCCATAGACTACATACTCAACAGTGACCTGAACTTTCACCTCGACAATCCCAGCTCTCCCAACTCCACCACCCTCCGGGACGACCTTGCCAACATCGGACTGAAACAACTCATCACCACACTGACCCACGACGCTAGACACACCCTTGACCCCATCTTTGCAGGAGGAAACAACGTCCACTTCAGTCACACCACGCAACCCCCGTGGACAGACCAGCACTGCGTACACTTCCTCGTTGACAAACCCAAGCCACCCAAACCAGCTTTGCGCCTCTGCAAAGAACTGGAGCACAGTCACCAAGAAGCAGCTCAACTCCACCCTCAACCACAACATTTCCAAAGCCACAACCCACGCCAACCTCACAGCCAGGGAATTCCATACATGGATCTCCAACTGCGCATACAAGCTCGCCCCACTACGCAACTCCGACAGACAACGCCCAGGAAAGCCCCCTGGTTCACCACTGACCTCCAAGAAACCAGACACACATGTAGATGCCTGGAGAAGAACTGGAGAAACAACAAGATGCCAGAAAACTACACCGCCTACAAGAACACCATGATGGACTACCACCAAAACATTAGAACCACCAAAACGACCTTCATCCACAAGAAAATCCTCGCCAACTCCAGCAACTCCAAGGAACTCTTCAGCTTGATCCAGGAATTCACCAAGCCCCCCTGTGAAGCCACGGACATCACCCCTTCCCAGGACCTTGGTGACAAGCTCGGATTCTACTTCCACCTGAAGATCAAAAACCTCTATGACAACTTCAACGACCAGACACCTGACTCCGCAACTATCCCGTCATCCGGCAACACTGGCCAACGCACCATCTCCTCCTGAACAACGATCACTACCGAAGACACCGCCTTGACTATGAAAGGCATCCACTCGAGGGCCCCAACAGAACCCTGCCCACCACACATCTACATCAGCATATGGCGTCCTTGAACCTCAAGGGCGACCCTCAAGGCACTGCAAGACTGCGCGCAAGCGCTTAAATCATTGAAAACCAAATGTTCTTGGATAGTTTGCAAAGCTTTCCTTCAGCTTTATTTTCCAAATTTTTTAAATTGTAATGTACATATCATATGTACATTTTAAATTCATCAAAGGAAGTTAATCCATTGAAACAAAGCAGTATTCAAACAAGTTCCCAATGCATTTCGTGCGTCTAGCGCACTTCATCAGGGGAATCTGAAAGTGAAAATAACTTGTGGTTAGGATGCATAGCCCCGTCATTCCATTTAGTAACATATAAAATTAGTATAGTCTCAAACGAAACTCTGTCATAGCTAGACATTGTCAAATTAAGATAGTACCATGATACCATGAAGCAGGAAAATTCAGTCACATAAGAAAATTCCATAAAACAAGATAAATATCAAGAAACCAACTCAAGTGCATCTTGTGCTGTCTTATAACTAAATGTAAACATTGCCGCATAGTCATGAGCTGATGTTTGTGAATTACATATAAGTGTGCCCAATTAAAAACAAAAATGCAAATGTGTTTAACTCAGGAAGACTTGAAACATCTGAAACGTGTTCGTGATACTTCTAAGCTGTTATTAGTGAAATGCGGAGGTATGTGCCCAGATACAAACCAAATGCGTTGAGCTTTGAAAATCTAAAATTAGCTGGACAGTACTCCGGGGTGCTTACAAAAGGTCTGGGATTCCCCGTGCCATTACGTGCAGCTGAATACAGCTTGCCAATTATAATCCTGTCATGCTGTCTCGTGGCAGACTGTGCAGCTTACCTCTTTTCTCTGCTCTTTCGAAATTACGCGTTACCAAACGCCGACATTGTGAAAAGCCGAGGCTTCTCATAGACGGCTTTTTGGGTGTGTTTCAGAAACATAAACAACGGACTGATGTGCGTTCCAAGGGTATGGACGCCATCTTGGAAAGTGTTTAGACATACCGAGTGTGTTAGAGTAAACCAAGTGTTGGGAAAGTATATAGAAGGGAAAATAAGTGCCCAGAATTGTACCAATGATAAATGGTACAAGGTTCAAATGAAATGCAACCCGTGAAGTGAAAGGAAAATTTATAAAGGCAGCCCTGTTTCATGTGGTTAGTAACCATGGACTAGTGACACTATGTTATAAATAGCAAGCAAATTCCAAACGGTCATTGAGTCCATGCGGTTTCATGGAATTTAAAATATAAATCCATGAATTTTCTTTTTGTAGAAGTAGTTTGTTGTTGTTGATGCCTGACGATTTTTTAACCACTTCAAGGATGGTGAATCTTAGTTGTGCAACGCTGTGATAACACTCTTGGAAATGTACAGCAACAGTAGATTTGATGTTGGCTGTTCTTATGTTGCTTTTGTGCTCTAGTATACGTGTCTTAATTTTCCGGATAGTCTTACCCACATATACCAGTCCACATGGGCATTTGAGTAGGTATATAACGTTCGCTGTGTCACAGGACCCATTAACTTTTAATTTGATGGAATGGCCTTTCATGGGGTGGGTGATGCTGGCCCCTAACATAAGATTATTGCAGTTGCTGCAGTTGTGGCAAGGTACAGTGCCTTTGTATACAACGTTCTCTGGCGTGTTAGTGGGTTTAATCATCTCTTGAATGTTTTTACTACGAGTATATCCGAACACCGGTTCAGCCATAAAAATCCCATTGAAGTCAGGTTCACTTCTTAAGATGTCCCAATGCTTTTTTATGACTTTTGTGAATGAATAACTCAAGGTAGAGAATTTAGAAACCACTGCTGTTCTTTTTTGCATAGGTTTGGTTGATGGTTTTAACAAATCTGCTCTATTCCGTTCTGTACATCTTTGTTGTGCTTGAGCCAATACGTGTGCTGGATAGCCACGCTCGGCAAATCTCTTAGCCATGTTCTCTAGCTGAATAGGTACTTCGTTTGAATTCGAAACAATTCTTTTCACCCTGTACATTTGTGAGATTGGTAAGTTGTTTTTCAAGGATTGTTGATGGAAACTTCTGTAGTGGAGCAGATTGTTACGATCTGTTTCTTTTTTGTAGAGGTTAGTTTCAATTCTTGGACCTTTCCTTGTCAGTTGTACATCCAGATAGGCAATGGTGGTATCATCAATGGTGTAGGTGAATTGTATTCTTTCATTTATGCTGTTCAGCTGTTCTAGTGCGGTGAATAAATCAGATTTTAATCCTTGCCATATGACAAAAATATCGTCGATGTAGCGTAAAAAGACTAGTCCATGCTCTTGCCATGTTTGTTGACTCAAAATGTTTTTCGCCTCGAAGACGTTCATGAAAGTATTAGCATAGGCTGGGGCAGCACAATTGCCCATTGATGTTCCTGTTAGTTGGAGAAAATGTTCGTTATCCCACTCAAAATAGCTCTGATAAAGAGTGTATGTCAATAGTTCCATTAGGAAAATTTGAAAACTGATATCCAGGTCAGAGTTCAATAGTGTCTGTTCAACAGCGTCAATCCCCAAATCATGGGGTATAGAGGTGTATAATGATTTTATGTCAATCGTGCATAACCAAATGTCTTGATTGTCCGGAAGAAGGATTTGATCCATTTTGTTGAGAAAATCGGTGGTATCTTTCACGTAAGTGTTGGCTTTGACCACAAACGGCTGTAAATGAGTGTCCAAAAATTTCCCAATGGGTTCATGCAAGCTTCCCATGGTGGTGGTGACTATGGGTCTCAGTGGAGGGTTGATTAAATTTTTGTGGACTTTGGGAAGCATATATAGAGATGGTACCCTAGGATGTTCCGTGGTAAGAAATCATTGGTTCTTTCAGTAATCGTACCTGCATCCCGAGCTTTCATCAATAGTTGTTGAAGTAACTGCTGGAAGGGTTCAGTTGGGTCATGCCCCAGTGGTAGATAGGTATTGGTGTCCTTGACATGTTCTGAAACTTTCTGGTTGTAAAATTCGGCATCCATTATAACCAGGGAGCCGCCTTTGTCGGCTCTTTGGCAAATGATGTTGGAGTTTGAGGCTAATTTTTGAAGAATGTTCTTTTCTTTTTTAGACATGTTGAGAAAATTAGAACGTTTTTTTAAATTAAATTTTCCAATGTCATTCTTCACAAGAGTTTCAAACAGATCTAGAGATTTATGGCTTAAAGGAGCTTGAAAAGTGCTTGTGGGTCTTAATTCTTTCAATTCAGTGTCTTTCTCTTTTTCTCCCGGTTGAACAATATTCTCAAAGAAATGTCGAAGTCTGAGATTGCGCATCAGTTTGAAAACGCTAATGTCCAATTCCAATTGGTTTGTGTGGTATGTAGGGACATATGATGTTCCTTTTTGTAGAGTTTTTTATCTCCAGCGTGGATAAACTATATTTCGAAATGTTGATGACTAGAGAATGTTCATCTAGTTCTTCTTCCCTTTCTTTTTGGGAGCTGGAATCGTGGGTGGTGGCGGTGTTGATGGAGCTGTGCCTTTTGCCCCTCCTGGGTCGCTGGTTATGTCTTGGCCTGCCTCTAAAAAAGGCACCGTTGTAGAGCGGGTGTTAGTAGTTGATCCGGACGGTTGTTCCTTGGATGTACTCTGATCAGTTGGAATTTGTTTCCTTAGATTTTGTGTAAATGGTCTTCTGCCCTCGCCTTCTGAAGATTCCCCTGATGAAGTGCGCTAGACGCACGAAATGCATTGGGAACTTGTTTGAATACTGCCTTGTTTCAATGGATTAACTTCATTTGATGAATTTAAAATGTACATATGATATGAACATTACAATTTAAAAAATTTGGAAAATAAAGCTGAAGGAAAGCTTTGCAAACTATCCAAGAACATTTGGTTTACAATGATTTAAGCGCTTGCAAGGATTAAAATCTGATTTACTCACCGCACTAGAACAGCTGAACAGCATAAATGAAAGAATACAATTCACCTACACCATTGATGATACCACCATTGCCTATCTGGATGTACAACTGACAAGGAAAGGTCCAAGAATTGAAACTAACCTCTACAAAAAAGAAACAGATCGTAACAATCTGCTCCACTACAGACGTTTCCATCAACAATCTTTGAAAAACAACTTTCCACAAATGTACAGGGTGAAAAGAATTGTTTCGAATTCAAACGAAGTACCTATTCAGCTAGAGAACATGGCTAAGAGATTTGCCGAGCGTGGCAATCCGGCACACGTATTGGCTCAAGCACAACAAAGATGTACAGAACGGAATAGAGCAGATTTGTTAAAACCATCAACCAAACCTATGCAAAAAAGAACAGTAGTGGTTTCTAAATTCTCTACCTTGAGTTATTCATTCAAAAAAGTCATAAAAAAGCATTGGGACATCTTAAGAAGTGAACCTGACTTCAATGGGATTTTTATGGCTGAACCAGTGTTCGGATATACTCGTAGTAAAAACATTCAAGAGATGATTAAACCCACTAACACGCCAGAGAACGTTGTATACAAAGGCACTGTACCTTGCCACAATTGCAGCAACTGCAACAATCTTATGTTAGGGGCCAGCATCACCCACCCCATGAAAGGCCATTCCATCAAATTAAAAGTTAATGCGTCCTGTGACACAGCGAACGTTATATACCTACTCAAATGCCCATGTGGACTGGTATATGTGGGTAAGACTATCCGGAAAATTAAGACACGTATACTAGAGCACAAAAGCAACATAAGAACAGCCAACATCAAATCTACTGTTGCTGTACATTTCCAAGAGTGTCATCACAGCGTTGCACAACTAAGATTCACCATCCTTGAAGTGGTTAAAAAATCGTCAGGCATCAACAACAACAAACTACTTCTACAAAAAGAAAGGTCATGGATTTATATTTTAAATTCCATGAAACCGCATGGACTCAATGACCGTTTGGAATTTGCTTGCTATTTATAACATAGTGTCACTAGTCCATGGTTACTAACCACATGAAACAGGGCTGCCTTTATAAATTTTCCTTTCACTTCACGGGTTGCATTTCATTTGAACCTTGTACCATTTATCATTGGTACCATTCTGGGCACTTATTTTCCCTTCTATATACTTTCCCAACACTTGGTTTACTCTAACACACTCGGTATGTCTAAACACTTTCCAAGATGGCGTCCATACCCTTGGAACGCACATCAGTCCGTTGTTTATGTTTCTGAAACACACCCAAAAAGCCATCTCTGAGAAGCCTCGGCTTTTCACAATGTCGGCGTTTGGTAACGCGTAATTTCGAAAGAGCAGAGAAAAGAGGTAAGCTGCACAGTCTGCCACGAGACAGCAGGACAGGATTATAATTGGCAAGCTGTATTCAGCTGCACGTAATGGCATGGGGAATCCCAGACCTTTTGTAAGCACCCCGGAGTACTGTCCAGCTAATTTTAGATTTTCAAAGCTCAACGCATTTGGTTTGTATCTGGGCACATACCTCCGCATTTCACTAATAACAGCTTAGAAGTATCACGAACACGTTTCAGATGTTTCAAGTCTTCCTGAGTTAAACACATTTGCATTTTTGTTTTTAATTGGGCACACTTATATGTAATTCACAAACATCAGCTCATGACTATGCGGCAATGTTTACATTTAGTTATAAGACAGCACAAGATGCACTTGAGTTGGTTTCTTGATATTTATCTTGTTTTATGGAATTTTCTTATGTGACTGAATTTTCCTGCTTCATGGTATCATGGTACTATCTTAATTTGACAATGTCTAGCTATGACAGAGTTTCGTTTGAGACTATACTAATTTTATATGTTACTAAATGGAATGACGGGGATATGCATCCTAACCACGTTATTTTCACTTTCAGATTCCCCTGATGAAGTGCGCTAGACGCACAAAATGCATTGGGAACTTGTTTGAATACTGCTTTGTTTCAATGGATTAACTTCATTTGATGAATTTAAAATGTACATATGATATGAACATTACAATTTAAAGAATTTGGAAAATAAAGCTGAAGGAAAGCTTTGCAAACTATCCAAGAACATTTGGTTTTCAATGATTTAAGCGCTTGCGCGCAGTCTTGCAGTGCCTTGAGGGTCGCCCTTGAGGTTCAAGGACGCCATATGCTGATGTTCGGTTCACACTCTATGGTCTAGAGAGTGATACCTCAAGTTGCACGCTACAACGTTGAACATTTTTGCAAATTGCTTGTGCACGGATTCATTTACTTGATTCTTAACACCACACATCTACCACAGAGACGCCACCACTATAACACCAGAATTACGACGCACCATCAACACCATCTTTGAGACCAGCACTTTCCCCGACGACTGGAAAAGCGCAGAAGTAAGGCCATTGCTCAAGAAGCCCTCTGCAGTTCCAACGCGCCTCAAGAACTACTGACCCATCTCTCTCCTCCCCTTTGCGGCAAAAGTCACTGAGAAAACCGTCAACACAGAACAGACAATACTACCACCAACGGGTGACCCCAAATTATGCACTGTAGACAACCTCGCACTTTACAAATTGGTTGTTCAATGAAAAAGGTTTGTCCTTTAGCCCCAAGGCAGCACTCCAAAAAGACACTCCACACCAATTTAAAGATTAAAAGGCCGCTTTATTAGCACACTTCTGGATAAGAACCTACCCAAGTCCCTAGGCAAAATGCCTTACAAAACGAAATACCTCACTAAACAAGACTAGTGAGGTATTTACCTCACTCCTGAAAAAAGTCCCAAGTACCCCCCATAGCCTCCTATCCTTCACAAATCCACACCTGACCTACTCTCATACACCCACTGCCGTCACCACTCGCTCCATTGTCACATTCACCCAATCCTCTCTGACAACAGCTTAACCTCAACTTGGCTGAGCTCCCCTACGGTGTGAGCCAACACATAACAACAATTGTCCTGTTGACACCGCTTACCACAAAAAATCCAGACCTGACTGACAGCAGCAGTACAACACCATTAATCGAGAAAAATTTGAAGAAAACAAAACCTGTGTCATCAAAATGATCCCATAAATAAAGCAAAAAAACAACTGATTTCCCCTGCAGCTAACTAGGCTATTGCCCTGGCAACCTACAAAAAACACAGCCCTGAAGAAATTAACAATTGGACCCACACTGCCCCCAGGACACCAAATGAGAAACTGAAAATTAAAGAAAAAGCCCCCCACTTCAACAAGACTCAGTCCGTGACAGTGGCTTATGTCATGGCACACACGCACTATCCGTGTTTGCCTATGACAACAAAATCAGCACCAGGGATCCAGACATCAGTACAGTAGGGCACTCAGGGGAGAGGTTCACATCCTTTACGTTCCAGAGGAATTTTCCGTTCCAACTAGGCAACTCTCCCAGACCAGATCACCCTGTAACTGTAACTGCTATGTGTAACTGTGACCTGAGGAAGGGGTTATTTCGTTTATTTTACTGGTGGTATTTATAGCCTAGCATGCTATCTCATTAATTGAAAAGGCTGTATTATTATGATTATTTTTATTTCAGTTTGTAACAAATGTTTGGAAAAATTCAAAATAAAAATGACGCATTCATTTTTTGTTGTTACTAAATAAGGGTTGGGTTGTCCTGTGTTTGTGTTCACCTTTTTTACTGTGTGGCTCAAGTCACCAACATTAGCCTTGGTACTAAGCATTGTTGGACGACAGTTTCTTCTTGTGGTTTTTTGTCCTGAGCCTTGGCACCCTACGCCTGTCCTGTCCTTGGGCAGAGAATCAACTACAGACTGGTTCTAATGTGGACCACTTAAAAGCCGTCTTAGTTTGACTTAAAAAGTAGAGTAACTTTGGATGCGGTCATATTATTTGTGAGGATGAAAATTTGCCATTTAGTAAAATTGTGATTCTTGCATTTGAAAACTTTCTTTCCCTCTTGGCTTTCTTGTTTACCATACCACAACTAAAGTTATCGGAAGTGTCCACTATGGTACTGTGTGTCAGTTGTGGTAATATTGTGCATCTTCAAGTAGGGTGACCTCCTGATTCCAGGGTATTACAGACACTGTCTCGAGCCCTAAACGTTTCACCTACAAATTATTTAAATCAGGTGTGTCAATCTAATTAGATCATGGGAGCAAAACAAGACTATGAATGCCTTGGGCTATCACACAATATTCATAATGACCTGGAAGGAGGTGGACAACCTACCTTTCTGTGATATGGTCCTTTCAGCAGGTCTTCTGTTGGTTGTGTTTTGTGAGCTACATGGCTAAAATTGATGGGTGATAGTGCTGCTTAGTGTTGCTCAAATCTGACTCCCAGATGCTGGGTCTTTTTTGTGTTCTTCCTTCACTTCTCCATGCAGTTACATGTGGATTTTGTTGCATATTTGGTAAAAGGCACGCATTCCTTTTATGTGCAATGAAACAGATGTCTTATAGGAGTAGATTGTTTTTGGTTGTAGGTGTAGAATTACAGATGGGTAATAGAAATTGTTTTTCACAGACGGGTTCTAATTGACATCAAATAGACAATGAGAAAGAAGCTCAAGTTGTCTACGATGTCACATAGAATTTAAGATGAAAAGCATCCTTACTATTGAGTTTGTATCTATCTATCTATTATATTATGGTTTTCATGGCCTCCAAATCATCTGCCCCCATTTTCCATTTTCATGATTTACACTGGGGCAGAGGAGTAATGTGGAGCTATACAGAATATGACCCCTGTCTCAAAAATAAAAGATAGAAACATTACCCTCACTGCAGAAATTGAAACAATGACCTGGTATCCTGCCACCCTCTGATGTCATTCTTTCTTTACATCTGCTGGGCCCAAATTGAAAGAAAAGTACTTGTTCTTCTGCCATCCACTCACACCACCCTCTGCATACTCTCAGATGGCATGCAGCCCCCCTTCCGAGGCTGATTTCAGCCCTGGGGACCCCATCACCTGGGGACTTGCCTTTTTATACAGTGGGGAGCATCAGCCTTCCTCCCTGGGCCAACTCATTCCCCGGGACCCCCCCAGTAAATGGCGGATGCCCTGGAGCCTACCCACTTCATATTTAAAAGGGGAAAGGGGCGCACTGCGTCCTGGCCTTAATTTAAGGGGAGGCTATACGGCCCCCTCCCGGGCCAATATTGGTCCCGGCGGCCACATCCAATCGGGCCTGTCAAGGATGTAAAGGGGAGGGGGCACTCAGCCCCCCAGGCCAATATTGGCACCAGGGATCCGATCCCCCAGGGCCTGTGAATAAATTATGGGTGCCCTCGAGCCCACCCAGGGCCCCTTACCTTTTGGTTGAAGGCTGCGGGGGAGCCCTAATGCCCCCATGGCCCCTGCATCCCCAGTGGGAGCAGGCATTGCACAGGGAGCAGCTAAAAATGCTGCCTCAGTGGATGGAGCAAAATTTTCATCTATTTCCCTGCCCGCTTCACAGTAAGAAGGTAGAAAAAAAAAACATTTTTGGCCCAGGTGGGTTCCCTGTGGGACCCCACTACCAGGCCTAGGGAGTCACGGTACTCCTACCCTGCCCCCTTTTGGGTGTTGTTGCAGTATTTTTTAGGACTCAGACTCAGTCCCGAGTCTCAAGATGTCTCAAGATGGCTGCCACCACTTCCTGGTTGAAGTGTTGGCAGCCACCCATGAGATCTATCAGTTCCATGTCCTTAGATATCTGTATTTCTTTTTTTCTTTAATAACTCCAAAAAGTACTTAGTAGATTTACTTCAAATTACAATAAGCATTGGCATAGCCAATAGGTCTCGCCTTTGGGACCTTATAAGTGTTTAGCCATGCAACAGTTGCTATTGTTGCAGGAAGGATATTATGCTGCATAACTAAATACTTATAAGGCGAGACCTATTGGCTATGCCAATGCCTGTTAATTGTTTCCCCACTTATCTGACCTAGATCTCATTGTTATATGCTGCTACTTTGACCTGTGCTTTGATATATATTTGTACCCGAAAAAAGATTTTCATTGATTGACATACAAAATTATCACTTTTAATAAGTACATCTCAGTGCAATGCTACAATGTACCCTGTTAATGCCACCATAAAGAACTTAAAGAGGTACATTTGTTTTTTTTTTTACTTTGAAGAGGCGTAATCATATTTTACGAGGTTTGTTGTAAGATTTATTTTCAGGGCTCATCCCGGCCAGACCTTTGGCTCGGCTCTCCCTGGCTGTTAACGTATTGGCTCACTCACCTCTAACCAAACTGTTGTTAAAGGAAAGTGCTAGAAATTTAAAGAAGAGAATTAAAGCCGCCTTTTCCTCTGCCTGAAGTTTTGAAATTTGGCTCCTCCCCCGGCAGCTGGGCTGGGCGCGGCAAAACATACGGCGGGAAAAATTGACAAGACGAGTGAACGCCCCGCAGGAAGACAAGGCAGCCAGCCGGAGTGTACAGCCGCAAAATGCCCGCCGAAACACAAACGCAGGTGCCCGCGCGCCCCGAGCAGGGCGGCGGGGAGGCTGCCGCGCACGAGGAGCTGCAGTACCTGGGCCAGATCCAGCAGATCCTGCGGGCGGGGCACCGCAAGGAGGACCGCACGGGTACCGGCACCGTGTCCCTGTTCGGCATGCAGGCGCGGTACAGCCTGCGAGGTGAGGGGGCAGAGGAGGGCGGAGGGAATGGCACTTACTATCGGTCCAGCTTGCCTCAAAAGCTTTCTTTCGTGCAGGTTAACACGTTCTGGCCACAGTGCTCGCAGCCGCAGGGGAGCCGGCAAGCGCCGTAATTTATAACATGCGTCATCTATTCCTTCGTCTTTTTCACTCGCATATGATAGGATAACTTCAATTTATTTGGTAGAAGAATGTCTGGAGTTTATTTAACGGAAAGAAAAACATTTCCGCTAAACCACATACAATTAGCTGTTGCGAACACCCCCCCCCACACACACACAGTTTCACAGCATCATGTTGTGCTATAAAATTACTTATATGTCATTGTGCACTGCGAGCCAACAGATGTCTGTGCCACTTAAAGAAGTAACTAGCGATAGGCAAGAGCTTCGGAGCCAGGCCCGGCTCCAGGAATTTTTAATTGGGTGGGCCAAGGACGCATTTGGGTGGGCCACTGCGGGCTCGATTTGTCGCATATATGTCTAGGCAGGCCTGCTTCAGGGCCCTCCTTTACCTCTTCTTAGTCTTACAAGGCCCAGTAAAACTCACTCTTTTCCAAATCTCTTTTTAATGTTATCACTCACAAAAAGTGTTTTTTCTATGTAATGTTCCTTTGATGGGAAGAGGAGGTTTCTGAGGTGGGAGTATCAGGCAAGTCACACTTCTCTGGCTCCCTCTGTGTGAGCCTTCAGGGAGAATCCCTCTTCATTACTACCTCCACCTGACCACGGACTCTTCAACGCACTCCATTACAAGCTTGATTAGCCACTATTCCTCTCCAGTGCACCTTATCTCAAAGATGACCTTGGGCCCCGCCCCATGTCAGGCACCATCTCCCGGTAATAACATTAGTAAAATCACCTTCATACTTAAAACATTGAATAGAGCAATAAATATAATTAGCACGCACTTTAAAGTATGTTCCACAGTGGCCCTTATGGCCCGACTGCTAATTAAATAAACAGAAAGGCCATGACAGGGCCGGCTTCAGCGCTGATGCAAAAGTCTTTTTGGGCGCTGCACCAAAAACCTCTTTCTCCATAAATACCTTTACTACCACCTTCCAACAGTGTACCTCATCCGTCCATGCCCCCCTATTGACCTCTTCCTCGGATTCCCTCACTGCCACCCTCCCCCAGTGCCCCTCGTCTCTCTTTAGCCCCTCCCCCCCATGACCTCCTCATCAGACTCCCTCAATACCACCATCCACCGGTGCCCCTCATCTCTCCGTAGCTCCCCCTCCACCCCATGACCTCCTCTTCGGATTCCCTCACTGTCATCCTCCAACAGTGCCCCTCATCGCTCCATAGCCCCTCCCACTACCTCCTCCTCGGATTCCCTCACTGGCACCCTCCACCAGCGCCCCTCATGTTTACGTATCCCCTCTCTCATATGCATTTAATTTGTTGTATAACGCTGCTCATATCAATGTAGTGTGTGTCAGTACTTTACACCACGCACACACTTACAGAGACAATGAAAAATGCAAGTATGTAAATCAGTCTACAGGGAATGTCACATAAGCCAATGAGGATTACAAGGTGTAGGAATCGTAGGTCATCCATTCTGGTGTAGTATATTTTAAGAGGGTTTGGTCTGGGGAAACACAACCTTAGGATTTAAAGAGTATTCCATGGGGGTCAGCTTTACTGATAAAAATGTATATCTGCCCAAACACTCATTTTAGCAACATTAGAATAATGAAAAGACTAGGGAAGTTCTAACTATATCACAAAACAAAAAAAGCGAAGTTCTAATTATACCATTCATGTTTGTTTGCAGCTCTTTGGTGGCAGTTCATTGTTCACTGCCTTTTGTTAGGATTGTAACTTCTGAAGTAACACAAGGATCTCTGTGACAAAGGCAGTAACCCACTGAGCTATCCACATAAAATACAGTGCGTCTGCATTTAAAAAATACTAACAGGCAAACGATTGCTCTAAAGCAGGATCATTAATCACCAACTTTATCTGGACATTGCCATTTTGTATTGTTTTATTGTTGACCAGCATCGGCTATGATGAAATTATAAAAACTGTTTAAATGAAGCACATACGAAGTATGCGTCCTACTGGGCCTGTGCAGATTTTAAAAAGAATTTTTTTTGTAACACATTCTCTTACCTACTCCATTAGTCATATTTGGTGTCACAGCCTTATATGATAAGCAGCTGCAGGGGTCAGGGGGTGACTAGGAATAAACAGACCACTTTTCCACTGCGCTGCATAGAAAAAGAAATATCAAGGCAGCAGGACAGTAGGCAAAGGTTACCAAAGGTTACCGTTGTCAAAGAAAGGATTTGTCCCCTTTCACCGTGCAGAGATGAAGGGGTGAAAAAAGTAAACAAAGCCTAATTAACATGTTAATGGTCTTTTAAAGACCTGTTAAGTACTTTGGTGCGGCTGCGATAATCTTAAACTGTCTGTGTGTGCGCGCCCGGGAAGCTGTCCCCCGGGCTGACACACACGACCTGCACGTTGCGCCTGCCTTCAAGCCCTCACTGCGAGGGCCAAGGCTCCTGTTTGGGTGGGCCAGGCTCATCCTTGGGTGGGCCGGGCCCACCCGCTAGAACCGGGCCTGTTCGGAGCCCTAGTAATGTTGACAAGTGTTGCCAGATTTTGAGACCCAGCCATAGCTGGCTGCCCAAGTTTAAGCCCGAATTCAGCCCAAGGCAGACCAAGATCACTTCAAAGTTGCAACTTGAAAATTGTGCAAAAATAGCCCACAGGAAGCTGCTTAAGCATAATATAATTTATGTACACAATGAAAGGAGGTTCATTGGGGAACCTATGCAATCGTGTCCATATTCCATTCAGTATACGTTTTGAAGAGGACCCCCACCCCCAAAATGGATACGATATAATTCAAGTCCAATAATTAGACACCCACCAGTTCAGTTTTTTTCACTCACAACTGGGGAAACCATTTGTGCGGAAGTAGCCCAAATTTGCAACACTGGTGTTGATGGTTATTATATTTGGGACCACATTCATTCGGTGCTAAAAGCACTCCTTTTCACTAGAATATGCAAAGAAATTCGAGAAAACCACGTACTTGTCTCTCCTTGGAGTTTTAGGCATTATATTGTTAGGCTTGAGGATAGCAACGTAAGCATTTTTCAAAGTGTTAATGGGTGTTTTAAAAAAAAATATTTTATAAACAAATGGGGCGTTTCAGGATTATTTTACTCACCACATGGTATTATTTACTATTAAGTGCATCGTTCGTCCCAAAAGTGCTTACTATGAAACGTGCAAAATTATTGAGGGGCTTTTTTTTTTTACATCTCAATTATAACGAATCATCACATCTTGATAGATTTTGTTCAATTCAATATTGATGCACACCACAGGATTATGCACCCTAATGTGGCGTTACAAGCTGTCTCCAGTGCCACCACACAACTAACCAATCCTTTCCCCCTATACTACCACCTCAAAACTGCTACACTATGACCCTGGCCTGCTTTCAACTCCAACTGCACCACACAACCACTTCATCACTGCACTGTACTCTTCCTTCACTGAAAAAGTGCAATCGATCCTCATCAGTTCTCCAACATTGTCACACACTATAACTGCTCTACCCTCTCCACGCTTACACTACCACCATCCCTCCTTCCTTTCAGTTGTAGATTTACCCCAGTGGAACCTGTGATTATGAAAATTCCATCATGTGACAGTTACTGCAATGTAACTAGCTGGAATAAGATCCTGTATGATATTCTGAGGAAATTAAAGGTGCTAGTCTATAATCTAAGTTCACGCTTGCTTCGTTGCAGTCACTGATTCATCTACCCTGTCATACCACTGAACTGCCAGTGCCTGTAACCCTGCAACCAAGCACTTCGGTACCCACTCCACCACCACTGTACAACATCCCATCAAAGCCAAGTACCCATTCCGTCACTGTGAACGACAACAGCTTCCCATTGCAGCAAATTAACAAACTCCCACACAATTATCATTCTCATTTCAAGACCATATTATAGTTACTTAATTTCAGCCATACACCATCGTGTTTCATCAGTGCACTTTGAATATGCCATTGTAATACCAGTAAACATTAGCGCAGTGCCACCAACAATCCTCGCTTTGCCAAACCCACCACTCTTTGTCTGGGACATGCAGCTCTGTATAAATGCAAATGCAGAACAATAGAAACAAAACTTATACTACCACCCCCTTGAAAGCATTGTCACCTTAACAGTGCCACATTATCACCGTCAATCAACAGAATGTGCCCAGCACCACCATAACCTGCCTCTGCTTTACCACCCTTAAACACCACACTATATCTTCAACAGTGCAGACAAACTGCAATTGAGATTAGAGTGACATAACACTAAACAGCATGATAAAATAACACAATAAAAACCTTCATAAGTACCACACAACATAGTGAAATTCTAAGTTCCAGTTTCTTATTCACTCCTCTGATTTCTTGTGGGAGAGGTGTAAAGTAAGGGCTAGAATGTCCATGCTTGAATTACTAAGACTCCAGAATGTGATACAGAGCCCATCACAATGCTTGGTTGTGTGCACTACATTTTATATTTAATATCACAGAGTGACTAGACCAACTGGTCACATCTAAATACTCTGAACCCTGGGTTGGGTCACCCTAAGAGCAGAAACATGTTGACCATTTAAGGGAAGTTTTTTCCAAATTCCCCTTCACTTTTCTTTTTTTCTTATCCCCTGGGAGCACCATAATAAAACTTACATTTAGCCTACCAGGAGGTAGGTTTAAGGGTGTGTGTGTGTGTGTGTGTCTGTGTCAGACACTGACCCAGTGTCAGTCACTCGGCCTCTGACCCGTACCTTGCGCTCATCCAAAACTAAAACACCTCTGCTCCTCTCTGTTGTCGAGTTGCTGCCCGAGCCAGGTACCATTTGGCCCTGGTGTGAGGAGGAACCCAATGATGAAGCATGCCACCCTCAAGTGGGTAAGGGTTCTTGTCCCAAAAAAAGCATTTGTTACACAGTCTTTCCATATCTAGACATACTTGTGTGCTTTCTATTGATGGGGTGCAGTACTCTTCTGGTTGGTTTATTCACTCCCAATAGACCTCTTGTGTGCATAGACCCCAATGTGCAGTCACCCTTTAATGAAACCTACATCTTTCCCTAAACGTCCTTGTTAGCCTGGCATGTTTTGACGTTTTTCCCCCAGTCTTTTTGCTTTCTGGTTTTGACGGTGTGCTGGACTTCGTTTTTGCTGGTTTAGTGTCTGCACACTTTCTCACTGCTGCTCAGTGTTAAAGTGCTCCTGCTGTAAGTGTGTTTATGGATTGGTGTTTCTATAATTTGCTTATTTGAGTTACTACTAAGTCCTTATTATAGTGCACTCTGTGTGCCCATGGACTGTAAATCAAATGCTGTTAGTGAGCCTGCAGCACTGATTGTGCCACCCAAACAAGTAGACTTCAAAGAGTTCTCAGACCTGCCACTGCAGTGTCTGCGCACATTTTTTGCTTCTATATCGACCTGGCAAGTGCACCCACTTGCCAGGCCGTAACCTTTTTCTTTCCTTACATATAAGACACCCCTATGGGCAGGGTCTAGTGTGGGTGAAAGGTAGAACACATACAGGTGTGTGTTAATGTCCTGATAGTGAAACACTGTGCATTTTGGTTTTTATTATTGCAAGGCTATCTGTCGAATAGGAAGGAGTTGTCTTGTAACACCTTACAAGAATAACTTTCCATTGAGACAAGATAGAGAGCTGGACTTTAGGGTTCCTGAACTCAGCATTTAAAAATACATCTTTTAGTGAAGATGATTTTTATATTGTGCCTTTGAAAATGCCACTTTTAGAAAGTGGGCCTTTAATTACTTAACCATACTGTGTACCTTTTGCCCTTTGTGTATACCCTGTCTGGGTTACGAGTGACCAGAGCTGGGGATGGGCATTCTCACTATACAGATACAAGAAGGAGGTTGAGGTATATCCTGCCTTTTCTTTCATGGGAGACTTGTGGCCAGGCTGAACATTCCTGGCTGCATTTAGAGTAGTGGGAGGAGTTGTCGCTTGCACCTGAGTCGACTGTGGTTGCCTCACAAAGCTGTCTCCCTACTAGAGTGAACCTGGCCTGAGCCAGCCAGAACTGGTTTATGTATGCCAGGGGAACTTTGTTGGTTCCAACTTGCAAGGGAAAAGAATAAAATAATGGGGCCCTGACCCCAGGACTTTAAAGATTTTTGGTATTAAGTAACTGCTCAGAAGAAGAGCTGAAGAAGCTGTGAGGAGGGACCACCACTTAGCTATTATGGTCTGCAGTGGCTGCTTGTGTCTTCTTGGGCAGTGAAAGGACTGGACAATCTGCAACTTATTTTTCTGAGTTACCCCAAAGACTTCAAGCTCATCTGCTACCAGCAGCAGGAACTGTCTCTTGTGCGGCAACAGAAGAAAACCCAACCTGACACAGATGCTGCTCCGTGACCTGAAGACACAGCAGAGGGCACTACTGCATTGCTCACCTCAACCCTGGGCTCACCGAGGCTGCTGCTTCTCCTGCTGATCCTGTGGGCACTGCACTTCTCAATGCTCCACTTCACACGGATACCCTGGTATCCCAGATGATACTGCCTGCACTGTGACTGCTTCTCACCGCTGCTGGATGCCCTCACTGAGCTGCTGCCTGCCCTGCTACTTGAGGGCACTGCATGCTGAACTTAGCACCGCAGCCCCGACGCGTCCGCCCTCAATCGCATTGAGTTCGAACTGCAACACGTGACTTCAAGGACCCGACGTCTCCTGCACCGACCTCTGGAACGGACGCTTCCTGAAGCCGGAGCTCATCGCGAGATCCCCCGACGCCCTGCATTTGTAAAGGTACTGTTTGGCGGGTCTCCCCGGCACCGTAGCTGGCCCGGAGGCGGCCTGAACCATTGGATTTCTTTGTTCACACCGCCGTGATGGCTCCGGGCGGAGCTATCTACTTCAAGGAACTGTATGTAAAGTCTATTTTTGCATTATTCGTATCTTGATAACTGTTGGATTTTTTTTTTATTGTTCTGGTATTGTTTTTCACAGAAAAAATATTGGCTACTTTTCTAAAACTGGTATCATTTTGTAGTGTTTTAGCTGTATTACTGTTTTGTGCAAGAGGTGTGGCGCCGCGGCCAGGGCGACTGACGCTGGAATCTGGGGACCACGGTTCGATCCCCGGCTCCGGCGGCAGGTTAGCCCAGCACCATGTGACTCTGGGCAATAGCTCGCTTAATCTTCCCGACGGCCCCCCAGCGCCTAGAGACCCTTACGGGTGATTGTGCGCTTTACAAATGTGGACTTTACTTTACTTTACACATTGGCAAGAGCAGTTAGGCTCATCTTAGAGACAAACTACCAAGGGGTGAGCAAATGCCTTGAGTTCAACTTCAAAATGTAGTAATTTCTCTACAGATATTTTCCATAAATAGCTATTGTGCTCTTAAATGGGGTATTATTTTTCGTTCAGTCATTTGGATTGCTTGACTTTTCTGTGACTGGAGTAACTTCTTTGTTGGCTTTGGCTGTGCTCATCTGTGAATACTGATAGTCTAATGCTCACTGTATGCAACCTTGCTTTGTAGATCAATTTCCTCTGCTGACAACCAAGCGAGTGTTTTGGAAAGGCGTACTCGAGGAGCTGCTGTGGTTCATTAAGGTAAGGCCACTCATGTCTTATAGAGTGTGGCAGTAACTGTTTGAATATGCTTTGAGTCGTAAGGATGCAACTATGAAGCATCTTATGCCTGGGGCTTATTGGGAAGAATATTGTCTGAAGCTGAAACCACCTTCCTTTGCAAAAACTACCCCACTGTTTAACTAGTTTCTGTTGAATAACTTATTATTCGAAAGGTAGACCAATAGGTAAGTTATATTTGGCATAAAATGACCTCAGCCTTCAAATGATGGTATGAATGGTGTCCAGGCATAGTGATTTGTGAGAAGTCTAAAAACCTTTAATGCCATATGGCTGTATGTGTGTGGGTTTGTGCTTCTGTGTATGCACTAGAGTTGTTGTGAAAACCTTGTAATGGAGTTCTGGTTCTTCATTCTGAACTGATGATGCATGTAATAAACATTTCAGTTCTCCTATATCACACAAACTTAATGTTGCTTGCCTTTTTCATGACATCACAAGTAAAATCACAAATGTTATTATCTTAACAGAGACAGAGGTAGAAAAGACCATACACTACCTGAATACAGGCAAAGCAGCGGGCCCAAATGGATTGCCCATCGAACTTTATAAACTTACCACGAGTAAAATTGCACCTTATTTAGTTAAAATGTCCATGTAAGTAAGCAAAAGGGCTTGCTCCCCAGTTATCAAAGGCTGGCAACGATGGTGGTCATTCACAAGGCAGGGAAACCCAAGAACATGTACCCATCGTATGGACCTATATCGTTGCTCAATTTGGAAGCTAAGGTATTGGCGAAAATACTCGCTACTCGTTTGCTGCGCGTGTTCACAAACTTGTACACCCTGATCAATCGGGCTTTATGCCAGCCAGAAATATGTCTCTTAATTTGCATATGCTCCACGGAGTGCTAGAGCGAGGCAAGACAATCGAAGAAGACGCAGTGGTAGTGTCCATGGATGCTGCCATGACGTTCGACATGATTAAATGGCCCTATATGTTTTCAGTGTTGAGAGAACTTGGATTTGGCCCTGAATTTATAGGGTGGGTTCGCCTTCTATTCATGGCACCACTTGCCCAAATAGTAGTCAATAATAGGAAATCTCGTACTTTCACGATAACCGAGGCACTAGACAGAGGCACTTTCCCCATTGCTTTTTGCTTTAACACTCAAGCCATTAGCGATGTGGATACAGAAATATCCTATCATCAGAGGGCTCAGGTGGTCAGCGGCCTGGGAGGACTGCATCTCATTGTATGCCGATGATATCTTTTTATATCTGGCTTCACCGGCGGCCTCTCTAAATAGGATGCTACACATTTTCATAGTGTTTGGCAGATTCGCCAGATATGGGATTAACTGGTCAAAACCAGTCATCTATGTACTTAGTGGGGAGATACCGGCACTGCCAAGGTGCTTTACTATCAAAGAAGCAGCAATAGATTTCAAATATTTAGGAATCGGAGTCTCCAAAGACCCAGCTCTCTTTTAGGAACACAATCTACTGTCGCCCGCTGAAACGGCTTAGGAGTGATGTACTGCACTGGAAGTTGCTCCCTTTGTCCCTACTGTGGCGGGCTGCCCTTTTTAAAATGATGTCCCTCCCATGGTTCCTGTATGTCTGGCAGAACACTCCACATTTGGTGGGATCAGATTACTTAAAAGCCATTGATAGTGTCTTAAGGGAACTCTTGTGGGAGGGAAAGCCGAACAGGATTGCCACTCGAAAGTTAACACTGGGGTGGTATGATTGAGGAATAGCCCTACCGGACATCAAAAAATATTACTGGGCAACACAACTGTTGAATAAAATCAGCACGTCTGTCTTTAATGGAAGCACATTTCTCAATGACTTGAACATTGAAGTCTGGTATTCTTTTAACTAAGTCTCTCTCTATAGAAAGCATCGCTAAGGCATTCAGCCTTTCCTGAATCATGGCGTTTCTCAGGAATGACTTCTATTCAAAGTGGAAAAGCAACGTTCCGCCTCTGCTGTCGTCATCGGAGTGGTGATGGCTATTTTTAGTAAAGCCACTGTCTCTGTAAGTGACTTTTCCATGTTACGGTCCTGAATTAAAGCAAGCAAAGAAATTGCACCAGTGGCCTGCCGGTATACATGCATTCCATACAGTACAGTTAATTCTGTTTTCAGATCCTCTTTGTTGAGCATAGGGTAAGCATCCACAGTGGTATTCCATGCTTGCTCAGGGAAGAAATTATCATATTGTGCAAACGGATCACTCCGTAGTAATGTGGCACTCAACAAATACTTTGTAAAAGAAAAACGTTCCTTTGCCTGCACAATTATAGTGTCACATCTCTCTTTTGGAATTCGGACCAGACTGCTTTTTTTTTCTGCGGTTAGAGAAACTAGAATCATTTGGCAGTCTGCTGTCTAAATTGTCAACCCCTTCTCTGACTTTGTTCATGCTGGTGACCAAGTCGGTGGTAGCTGTTTCCACATAGACCGTATCTATTTCACGTTTTTGTAACTTTTCATACAGTGCGTCAACATGAGGCATTATTCCATAAAACAAAAACAGCAAAAACTGGAACTACCTGTCTTGCAGTGTTCTAGCAAAGCCACGGGCTCATTCCGGCTTTTGTAGTCAGTCTTCATTGCCTTCTATGGTGTCGAAACATTTCTCAAGGTCAGCCCTATATTGGTATATTGGGCTGATTGTACGAATGTGAAAATTCCAACGAGTTGGGCCTCCCTTTGGAATCCTTCTTTTGACAATCGTATGAAGTACCTCCGTTCTTTTGGGGGAACGTGAGAAGAATGCTGCCATTCCTCCTACATCCATGAAGAATATCTGTGCCTCAGATCTTTCCTACTGCTTGTTGCTTAATCAGATTTAGTTGTTGGGCATAACAGTGCACATAATGGGCATTAGGGTACACATATCAATTTTTTATTTTTTTTGTACTCCACCGGAGGTTCCACTCATTACTGCAGCACCATCATAGCTTTGTGTAATCATTTTTTGTTTTTGAGGCTGCTCTGGAAAAATAAAGTTTAGTTCACGTAGAATAGCTGAAGAAATGCTTTCTGCACTAGTCTCTTAAATAGGTGAAACCATAGAACCTTTCCACAACTTTGCTGTCACTGTCAAGGTACTGAAAGACTAATACTGACTGTTTTAGTGGCCACATGAGTGGTGTTATCAGCCTGAATAGCCACAAAGTCTGTTTATCAACTCTTGTACGATATTGCTTTTTACAATCGCTAGCATGCACTCAAGCAGTTCATTTTGTATTATTTTAAAGGTGCCCTTGAAGACTGTAGCACTTGATAGATGTGCTTCCATTTCATGGTCTATGCTTGCTATTGAGTCCACAAGGCCTCTGAATATCCCAGGATTTGCAGAACCTTCCGATTCCTCATGCCCTCGTAAAGCCAGTTCAAAAGCACCGCAGAAACGAATGCAATCCATGATTTATGATAGTATGTGTCTATTCCAATCAACTGCTTCATTGTGTTTCTTTATTGTTTTGCCGTAGGCGTCGCTTATGTGGGATTCAATCGGTGTATCTCCCAGCATTCCCAGTCTTGTCAGGTTTTCCATATGTATTTTTATGTGTGCCTGCTTCTTTACTTTATCTGACAAATGCTTCAAGTCTTTTACTCCTTTTTTGGTCCAAGGAGTTTCACCACCAAACAGCAGGCAGGGGAAGCGGAACAGAGTACTTTTTTAAGACCATCCTGTAAGCCAATCAACTTTTGTGTACCAGGTGTTTTTCGGAAAGAACGTGTAAATCTTCCCTCTGTCTAGGGAACCTTGTTGTAGGTTTCGGTCTGGCCAGTGAGGTCCTAATTGTTTTACAACTAGTTTCTCTTCACGTTTCAGGCCAATGAACGGCTTTGCAAGTAGTTGCTTTACTGTATTCATCGTGTTACCAATGTTAATGTTACTTGTCAATAATCAAAGTACAACGTATGAGGTTTGGGGCATGTAGACGCCACCCTCCATGTAGACAACTTGCATAGCCCTTGACTACTAGAATGTAAAATATAGCAGCAGTTTCCTTATCTTAAACATTGGGGTTGTTGGCTGTGTTGTAGCAGAATAGGAGGTTGGTGCCTCTTCTTCTTACCCTTATTTGCCCAAAAATTAGTTTGGCAGCCTGAGGCTTTACCAGATGCTGAAAAGCAAATGTAGTTGTGTCAACCAAACACACAGACAGTTAATTGTAAAGAACCACAGGCCTTGGATCATACATAAAATAGATTCATCCTGTGACTTCAAAGTCCAGTTGTGCAGACGTTTCTACCCACCACCATTGCACATTGTCTTATTTGTTAAGGTATGAGTCGAATTAATATAAGATCTTAGTGAGTCTTGGAATTGGAATGTAAGAAATCTGCTTCCGAATCGATCCAGGCAAAAGATGCCCAAAAATATGGTATTGAGGGTGTAATTTATCCTTTATTCTAATGCCCATTTATTTTAAATAATGCAATCTTTTTTTTCTTTTTAAATGCAGCCCGTTTTCCTTAAAGGAAAATGGAATGGTCCAAAAATGAACATGAAGGAGGATATAGGTACTCCCTTGCCAAATCTCCAATTGCCGTACATTATCACAATATGCAAACTTCCCTGAGCAGTTGCATGCGTGAAAATTGTTTGTGAGGTATGCCCTTGCATACAAACGACATGCAAGAAACCAGCTCAATGCATTTTGTATACAATTTCTAAAGTCGTGGAGTGAACACTGCTAGCGAAGCCATTGTCTACTAATTGCCCTCACTGATGTGTTTCAAGGCCTACAGGTTTCTAAGTGCATGCACCTGCAGTCTACACAGGATCTGGATGGCCCTGGATTGATTGAAAGAAACAAACAGCTCTGCCTTTTTAAAGCCCAGGAGTTAAGGAATCATTGATCCTGCCATGCCGTGATGCGCAGTTTAGAGCAGTATTATTGTGCGTAGGCATCAGGAAAGGATATGTGATACCGGAGGCTGTGTGTGTGTGTGCGCGCTCTTCTGCGAAACAGGGAAATAATACCTCAAACTCATAATTAGGCCCTCAATGTGTGGAGGTGTGTGATGTTAAACCACATGCATCACACTGAAAGTGCATGTTCTGGGAATGTGGGTTTACTGCAATTTTTATTACACAACATTGCATTTATATAGCGCTTAGTACCCCAGACAAGGTGTCCACCATACGGAAACACAAATCGAAGATCACCCAACACTGTACTCAAACAGAGGGTGGGGAATAAGACATACCCTTAAATGAGACATGTTGAGTGACATAGCACTAGTAATGCACAGCGCTCTGAGATGTGAAACAAACTCACCTCAGCTGGTGAGACTGGTCTTCGGGGTGTGAGACACTCACTCTGACAGTGAGTGAAAACGGTCTCCCTAGTGCAGCACTGAGAGGACAGTAGGTGCGGGAAATGGTCATACTAGTGGCCTGTCTCTACCTCGTGAGAACCTCAGTGTACCTCCTTCAACCCACAGGATTCGAGAGAGCTGAGGGGTGACACCAGGCAGGGATTAAGGGAAGGCATGTTGTGGGAAGCGGAGGTGGCGGTGCTTAATTCCTACTACCTTGTGGTACATCTAGTCGGCACAATCTTAATCTTAACTAAAGACATTCACAAACAAGGACCAGGTCTTGACTGTATTCGGATCCTAAATGCCACCAACACAATCTAATCAATCATAAAAAACATACTTCCATTTATGTGAATAACATCACCCAGACACTGCCTTTGGCCCACCAAGTCATGGTAGAAGAGGCCATGGAGACTGCTCCCTGTAACCCCCCTGCTGTCTGTTGTTCTCCGACCTTTCTTCCTCTCCCTTCGGATCCTGAAGCACTCTAAAGTGTGCAAAGTTGGCATTAGGGTCCGATGCAAGCCTCAACATAAATAAATAGCTAAAATCAGTAGGCACACAAGCAGTGGAAATTAACAAGCCGCATAAACTGGAATGAATAGAGGCGCTGATTCTGGGGACTGAATGACAGATGAGGGCAATGATATTAAGACTGCTCTGCAGTCAGAGGTCTAACAACACTGAGAGTGGCTACAGGGGTCAAAGGCAGCTTCTCGACCCTGGGCTCTGGGGGGAGGCGGCACAAGAGGGGAAGTTACCAGTTGCAGACAGTGGGGTAAGCCCCCCTGAATCTCTTTACTTTTTGGGGCACTCCACAAACTCTTTGCTGAGGCGTTGATGCAAAATTGAGTATCAGAATCCTCCAGGCTGGGAGCCCGGCTGGCATCTTTCTTTCTCTGTATCTCTCTGTTTCCTCTCTCTCTCTCTCTTCAACTGCTGTCTTTCTACCTTTTCCCTCTCTCTTTCTCTCTCTCTCTTTCTCTCTCCCTCTTTTTCTCTCCCTTTTTTCTCTGTTTCTCTGTCTCGCGCTCTGTCTCGCGCTCTGTCTCGCGCTCTGTCTCGCGCTCTGTCTCGCGCTCTGTCTCGCGCTCACAATGAGTGTAAATGTCCAATGTGCTGTCCAGACCAACTCTCTAGTTTCTGTCACTTTTCACGTTTTATTTCATATTGATCCCCTAAAGGTGTTTGTTTTCTCCAGATGCTGTGTTTCCGTAGTTTTTTACATGTATCATGGGACTCCTGTCCTGTGTAGTGCACACCGCCAACCGAGCCACCCCGTGTGTCTTCGTTCGTTAGTTCACATGTTAGTGAGTGTCTGTCCATGACTGGGCACGATGAAGACTGCTGGAGTTGAGGCTGAGGGCAGTGGAGGTACCCACATATATAATAATTCCACGTACGTGTGTGTGTGCGCGTGCGCGCACATGCGTGCATGTGGTGTGTGTGTGTCTGCGTCAAGCATTGGTCTCCATCTCGCATCACTCCGTACTAGTTCACATTTCTGCAGTGCAACCCTGCGGGACGTCACTGTCGACAAATGACGTTCAGTTTGGCTAAACATAATGCTGGCAGGAGTGACGCAAACTAGGTGCCTGCCCTGTTAAGGAGGGTTTAAAAAAATGTGAGTTTGATTTACTCTGGCAAAATAACTCTCCCCTGTGAAATTCACAGATGGTTCGTGTTAGAATTGGGGGTCTCTAGTTGGCGGAGGTGGCTACCTTTGACCAAATATGGACCCTTACTTCTAGTCGGGGTAAAGGGGCACACACTGTTGATAACCCCTGCTTACCCCCTTGGTAGCTTGGCACGAGCAGACCGGCTTATCCCCAAGGCAATGCGTAAAGTATTCTTGCACCAACACCCACAATAAGTGTGAAACACCACAAAGGGACACCACGCAGGTAGTTATAAAAATATAAATATCTATCTAGTTTAGGCAAGATCAAAACGCCCAAAAATACACCTACATAAACTACTCCTTCCTCAGAAATGGTCTTTTGAAAAAGTTTCACTTTGGCAATGTTCTCTTGGCACTCTTATGCCTCTTTAATCAGTTCCTTGTTATATTGCTAGCCAAAAGAAAGGCTCACTTCAGTAATGCTCCCTGTGCTCACAGTTCACCTTTGAGCTCACACAATCACGCTTCCATGTTTCAAAAGACACGCATGCCGAGATGGTATGTCATCAGGCCAAATCACTCCTGGGCCCCTGCACAACCCGGTTATCAGCCACGGCTTCCCCCCCCCCCCCCCCCCCCCCGACTAGTTGTAGGCTCCGTGAATGGCTGTGGTAAACAATGTGCCACCTGAAGACTCTTGGGCTACGATGAGCTCCGCTGAGCAGCCTCTGTATCGTGGCGGGTCTACCCTGCCTCTACGGGCCACGTCCCAGTGCCTCAAATGGAAGGAAGGTAAGGGGTTCCCCACCACGTAAATAACCCTTCCGCAATCCCTGCCCAGCCTGGAAAGGTAGCCCCAGGGGTTGTCCCGCACAGTGGCCGGTATGACTAGCCCACGCACACTGTTCACCGCCGGGCTTGTTACCTGCAAGTCTGCGGGACTCTCCTTGGTCCCAGTCTTTGCGACTTTCCTTCCACCTGGGATACGACGAATTATTTGAAAGGGAGGCCAAGACCTAAGGCGGGACCCTCCTCAAGTTATTAAGCTTTTGGGATTAAGCCGGTTATTTCGTTATAGAGAGAACATAAACACCTTGGATCACTAATTGAGTGACTGGCTGTTTTATGATCCATTTTTGGGAAATAGCCCACTGCAAAATAAATTGTAACAGTATTAGGAGGAGCTCATTACAGCGGATCTGTTCTCTCACTTCAATAGCCGTGACGAAGTTCAGTGTGAACGAAACGTGTTGGCTGAGGAGTCTGTTTTTATGAGAACTAATCAAATAAAAGAAATGTGGAAATAAGATTTGGAGCTTCCGAGTACTCCCTTTGGTGCACCGTCCCTACTTTTATGAACTTTGGGATCTGCTTTGCAAGAGAGTAGCGGTGCGGCATACTCTGGACGTTTTGTGCACAGCCCTTGGACTTTGACTTCATCTTGGTCTGGCTGTCCTCCTTCCTGAGAGACCGCACCCAAGCAGTGCGCTTGGGTGACTTTTAGGCGGACTTCCATGCGGTTCAATGCGGGGTTCCTCAGGGCTCCTCCCTTTCCCCTTTGTTATTTAATTTGTATATTGCCCCCCTCATCTTCGCCCTCCAACAGCTGGATGTCTCTGTTTACAACTACGCGGATGACCTCCAGCTTATTTTTTCCTTATCCTCTTCCCCCGAGTCCATGTCCAATTTCCAGTCTGTCATGACTTTCATCCGGGACTGGATGAACTACAACCATCTGAAGTTAAACCCCGACAAAACGGAGTTGGTGCTGACAGGTGGTTGCTCCA
The DNA here is from genome assembly GCF_964261635.1 of Lissotriton helveticus. Taxonomy (NCBI): domain Eukaryota; kingdom Metazoa; phylum Chordata; class Amphibia; order Caudata; family Salamandridae; genus Lissotriton; species Lissotriton helveticus. The sequence continues at coordinate 802,185,129 of NC_136063.1, forward strand.
GTCCCTGGTCTTCTCTCTTCTGGGCCTCCTCCTTAGGTCCCCCTCCGACTCCGTCTTCCTCTGTAAAAACTCTCGGGTTCAAACTCGATGACCAACTCTCCCTTCATTCCCAAGTCAGTTCTGTTGTGTCCTCGTCCTTTCTCTCTCTCCGTACTATCCGCAAAGTCTCTCGGTTTTTCTCTCCCTCTGCCCTCAAACTCATAGTCCTGGTGATGGTTATCTCCCGCCTGGATTACGGCAATGCCCTCTATTGCGGCATGCCCGCTTACAGCGTGCGATGTCTCCAGCTGGTCCAGAACCAGGCGGCCCGCCTGGTATTCAACTTGCCCAAATCGCACCACGTCACTCCCCTCCTAAAGTCCTTACACTGGCTCCCTATTCGAGAACGAGCCCAATTTAAGCTGGGCTGCATCATCTTCAACGCCCGATCCGGCTCAGCCCCTGCTTTCATCACTTCCGAAATCCAACCTTATGTTCCTGCCAGGGAGCTACGCTCATCCGCCCAACAACTGCTCGTAGTTCCTCGTTTCAAATGCAAAAAATGGGGAGGATCCAAATTCTCTACACTCACCCCTACATTCTGGAACTCCCTCCCGGTTCACCTGAGATCCTGCCCCCAGTACACACTTTTCCGTAAGGCACTAAAAACTTTTCTCTTCACACAAGCTTTTCCCCATAAGCTCCTTTTTCTTGTGTTCCCGTTTTCCCGCACCTCAGGGTTTTAGTACTTTACAGCGCCATGAAACCGCTTGGTGAACGCGCGCTTAAGAAGTATTTTAAACTCAAACTCAACTTTGGAATATCATGTGCATAACTAAAGTCAGCCGCTCTTTCTTTCTCAATCAAATCACTCCTGGGCCCCTGCACAACCCGGTTATCAGCCACGGCTTTCCCCCCCGACTAGTTGTAGGCTCCGTGAATGGCTGTGGTAAACAATGTGCCCCCTGAAGACTCTTGGGCTACGATGAGCTCCGCTGAGCAGCCTCTGTATTGTGGCGGGTCTACCCTGCCTCTATGGGCCACGTCCCAGTGCCTCAAATGGAAGGAAGGTAAGGGGTTCCCCCACCACGTAAACAACCCTTCCGCAATCCCTGCCCAACCTGGAAAGGTAGCCCCAGGGGTTGTCCCGCACAGTGGCCGGTATGACTAGCCCACGCACACTGTTCACCGCCGGGCTTGTTACCTTCCCCCCCCCCCCCCCCCCCCCACGCCCCCATCCCGATGCAGGTCCCCTTCCTGGCCTGCGCGTGGGGAAGCCCTCAAGGTTGGGTCAATCCCTGCATGGCAGGCTGACTCCTTGGGAAGCCCCTGAGCAGGAACCACTCCAGACTCGGCACGCTGATGAAGTCGGGGGAATCCCTGGCGGCTGGGCCAATCCCAGCAAGGCACAGCAGTGACGTCAGCGGCTTCTCTCTTCGTCTGGGAGTCAGCCTCGGCACTTACTCGCGGTGCAGCGGTGATCGTTTTGGGGCACAGCACAGTGATCGTTTCATATGCACTTCTCCTCACAGTCGTCCTGGGCCAGCGGCGGTGATTCCGGCCCCCTTTTGATGATGGTCTCAGGCATTGCACAGAGAAGCACTCTTGAGCGCCAGAATAGCCAGTTAAAGGCGCGGCAGTCCTCCACCAGCCACACACTATGCCGATCGCACACAGAGTCCCGAGGATAACACAGGCAGACAAATTTAGCAGGGAATCTAGGTTGTGCACAGAGATGCACGCAGTCACTTGTAGAATGTTGCTTTGGGAACCTTGGTGTCCCTGCATTCCCACAGGAGGCCAGCTCCCTTCTGGCCCTTAGAGACTTTGTTCTTCATTTAGGACCCAGCACACAGCAAAGTCCCTTGTCCTCCCTCTTTTGTAGAACAGCCACTAAAGGTCCGCTACAGAGCACACAGCAAGGGCAGTCTTCCTCCTCAGTTTCTTTCGCTGGTCTTCTCCAGCAGGGATTCCTCTTCACTCCAGAAGTAGTCTTCCTTTCAAGGGGTCTCTGTCCTACTTTTATACCCGTAAAGTCTTTGTTCTTCATGTGTTGGGGGTTCTGGACCCAGTTCAAACCAGTCCTGGGGGCACTCTGCCAGGGTACAACTTCTTCCGTTGAGACAGGGGGCCAGGGTCCTCAGACGCCCAGAAGGAGGTGGAGCCAGTCCTTTGTGGAGGCAGGCACAGCCCAACTCGTCTACAGGAATTTCCTCACCCACCTCTCTAAATTCAGATGGGCCAATTCAGCTTAGGGCTACGCACCCTGACTCCTGGAGCCAAGACACCTCACCAGCCCCTGTCACTCCCCACAGCCAGACAGTCAATCCACAACCAGACAGACACAGGAAGGTTTGAACAGAGAAACAGCATCATTCTAAAAATGCCATTTCTAAACGCAGGATTTAAAAACCATCTTCACAAAAAGATGTTATTACATTTTGAATTCAAGGGTACCAGACTACATGTCTCCATCTTGTGCCTATTGGAAGATAGAATGGTACACAGCCTTCCCCATTCTATCATATGGGCAAGATGGCCCCCCAATAGTGAAAAACGAAATTGGCTGTATTTCACTATTAGGACATGTTAGACACATCAGTACATGTCTTATCTTTCACCTGCACTGCACTCTTCTGAGGGGGGTCCCTTGGGCCTACTATAGGGGTGTCCTATGTGCACAGAAAGGGAAGGGTAGGGCCTGGCAAATGTGGGCACTTGCCAGGACAACATGGCAGTTCACAGACTGCTCCCAGGCACTGCGGTCGCAGGCCTGAGACACCATTTTAGGGCTACTCATGTGGGTGGCACAATCGGTGCTGCAGGCCCACTGGTAGCATTTGATTCACCAGCCTTGGCACACTCAGTGCACTTTACTAGGGACTTCTTGGTAATACAAATATGCCAATCATGGATAACCAATCGTAACAATTTACACAGGGAGCACTTGCACTTTGACAATGGACAGCAGTGGCAAAGTGCTCAAAGCATCTAAACCAGCAAAAACGAAATCCAGCACCGCATCAAAAATACAGGAGGTAGAGGAGGAGCCAAGATGGCGATCGGGATGGCTGCGTAACCGCTCGGCTCCGTGAGTCTCCTCACCCCGCGCATATATCCTGGCACCTATCCTGAGCTGTAACGGCATCTACATGTAGGCGAAGAGTCACTTTCACTTACCGCTTGCTCCTGAGGCTTCTGCTTGCTACGGACCCGTTGGAGTGTCCCTCACAGTTTTGAGGCCTTCGCGGAGCATAGTCCGGGGTCTCGAGTGCGGGGAGTGGCCGGCCGCGAGTGCAACAGCGGCCTCTGGTGAAGGGTGAGGACCCGGCCGGAGGAAACTGTGGACCTGATTGCCGATGGCGACAATGCCGACCCAGCCCGACTGGCGGAGAACCGTGTGGGGAGTGTGATGCCGCTGGGTCGAGGGAGGTACATGATTATTGACCCCCCACTCCGGTGTTGTGCCCGGGCCCATCGCTGCCATTGCCAGGAGTTGGCGTGCTGCCCCCAGGGTGCGGCGGAGTTTTTAGCCTTTCGGTGACTCTCCTTTGAGACACCTGCCCTGGCCAGTGAGATTCCGCTGAGAAACCCGCCTTGGCCAGTGAGATTCCCGTTGTGAAGCCTGTCCATCCCTGGTGTGAGACCTGGTCCCGTGGTGAGGTGGTGAGGGACGTGGCCGGAGCAGCTGAGATGGCAGGGAGCGCCCTCGTGTGCACACCTCGCCCGGGCAGAGAAACCTTTCTGCGAGAGAGTCCTGGGGTCTGGCGACTCGAGAGAGCCCACGTTCAGAGATGTTTTGGCTGCATTAACAACTCTGCATGAGACCGTGATCCGGAACGCCCGGGAACTGGGACAGAGGATGGCCGCCATTGTTGTCCCGCAGCTCCACGTGGGTGGGGATGAATCGCACGGAAGCGCCGATGTGCCCGCCTTTGCGTCTGTGTTGAACGTTTCAGCTGCGCCTGTCTTTGTGGAGACGCCGATGGATCCGGTCTGTTGCATCGCTTTGGATTGCCCTGTGGTGTTTGGGAGTGACTTGTTGAGATCTGCATATATACGGCGGCGGAGGAAACGACGCCGATCCATGGTTTGGGTCGCCTCGGTGGCGCTTCAACAATTGTCGGATTCTGTGTCCCTCTCCTCCTGGCCGGTGGGACTGTGTTCTGCCTGGGGGATGCTTCCGGCATCGGTGCCGCCTCGCATGGAGTTCCGCCATGCGCCCTTGACTGGGAGTGGGGGGCTACGGTCCCATGGAGTATTGGCGCCTCTCGGACCCCCCGGTTCGGCTGGACCTGACACATTGTACTGTATGCCGATTGATGAATGGCCATATGTGGGTGCTACTGATAGAGAAGGCCAGGGATGATATCGTCTGGGATATGATGGAACACATTGGCGGCTGACTGTGTTTTGGACCCACGGGGATGATACAGTTTGCCTATATGATTCTTGCTACTGTGGCTCTTCTGACGTTGCTCCTTCTGTATATTGTGCGCGATAGGGGAGGGGGGGTCGGATGTTCTGCTCGATGGCCCTTCTCCGTATTTTTTCCTTTCTTTTTCTTCCTCTTTCTTCTATATTTCGGGTCTCTTTTAGGGCGATAGGCACGCTGCTGGGGGGGTAGGCCGTAGCCTGGTGCAGGGTGGGGGGGAGGGGGGAAGCGGGTTGTTTCTTTGTCCTTTTTTTGTCCCTATGGCCCTTTGCTTCGTCTTTTTCTGGGTGTCGTCGTCTTCATGTTTCCTACAATCTGTTTTGTTTTTCAGGGTTGGGGTGCTGATTCGCCATGCCATGTCTGTGTTGTTTACTTTCATCCTGACTCGCATGCCTTGCCCCGTGTCCTTAATTGTGTTCGCACTCATTCCGGGGTTCTGTTTCATGTTGCTATTGTAGGATCGTGTGTGACTGACTGGCACTTCTTCTGATGTTTTTCTGTTTAATTTTTCTTCATTGTAAAATTGACCTTCTTTAGTCCTGTATTTTACGCTGTACGCTTCAATACGAGTTATATCCTGGATACTTACCTGCCCCGGCTTCTCGACCGCTGTTTCTTTTACACTGCTCTGCTTACCTTGCGACTTGCTTAGCGGCCGGCCGAGATGGTTGTAGGCCCATGCTTGTATTGCTGTGAAGTGAAAATAAAGGTCTTAAAAAAATAAAATAAAAATACAGGAGGTAGAGGCAAAAAGATCGGGGGAAACCACACCAAGAATGCCAGGTCTAAACAGTTCGCAAAGTCTGAACCAAATAAATGCACTCATAGTTTTTAAAATTATTTAAATTACACCGCTTGTAAGTCGGGTGAGTGTTCGACATCAGGAGGATGAAGGGCTGAGTGGCCCACTAGAGCTGAAAGCTGTGAGCTTGAGTCGAGCATGGATCCCTGCAGGGGGTGTCTAGCACCCAGCTTCACTGGAGGACGGGAGTAGGCAGGTCTCTGGATGTTCTAACTCTGCACCTCACACGTAAAATAGGAAATCCGAGAGTGGTGAACTGTTTTTGGGGCTATTCTTCAATTTCAGATGTCTCTTCCAGCTGGGTAAATTTCACCTGTCTTAGCGGGAACAAGAAATGAATCTCACCTGTAGATAATACGGCACTGCAGTTCCAATTACGCCCTGGCATATCCATTTGTAGAACCACCACCGGCACCAAATACAGTAAGCATCATTACATAAACATTAGTGATTCATAATGCTAACAATTGGGCCTGACGATAGTGGATCCGCGACGATAGCCAACGGGAACAGGCCCAGTGTGTGGGGCAATATCTTCTTAGTGCAACGTGCACGACACGTTTTACTGAAATACTGCCCTTAGTGCACAAAACAAAATGGGGGATTGAACAAATATATACACACACCTTGCGTCAGTGTAGTAAAAACGGTCACACATTGTCTAGTACATCTCTATGATCTCGAACGATCTCACTCGAGTCGACTGCACGTGCTCTCGTGCGGAGGAGGAGGAGGAGGAGGAAGGGTGACTGGCCGTGGGCCGGCCCAATTTGCCCAGCAACGGCAGAATGTCCAATCACTGAATGGCTTAACACTAAGCCACTACAGTGATTGGACATTGCCCCACGTTGGACGCTTCCACCCCTGCGGTGCAAGTCAAGACAGACTAGACTGGCAACCGCACAAGAACTACATGCTGCAGCAGCAGCCAATCCTGATGCTGCTCACTTCAGAGGAGAGCTGCTCTCTGAAGAGAGCAGCGCCAGGATTGGAGTGAGCAGGCAAAAACGCAGCTCATTTTGGAACCACTGGGGTCTGTGGCAGTGGGCAAACCACGTACTCACCCATGCTTGCTTTTCAAAGGCCACAGAGTTCCTAGCTGCAGAAAGGCAGCCGGTCAAACCCCACATGCGCAGTGCGCACTGTGCCAGCCCCGTAGCCCGTAGTTATTTGACAGTGAGTCAGTGCAGGCCAGGCTGGTTGTCCTGTGATGACGTGACGCAGCAGCGCGACGGAGCGCAGCTTTAAATTAATACAATTTGAAGGAAAGGTGAGAACTAACTTGTATTTTAATGTTAAAGCAGCGGCACGCTCAATACATTGCCCAATAATTATTAGTGGGGCATTGCCCCACCTCCCAAATGGTAAAATCGCCACTGTACATGGGTATCTGTGAGGGACGGTTCAAGTGGGCAAGGCAAATGAGAATCATTGAAAGAGAAGGGAAAGAGGTGGAAATGCAGTCTCAAATGTTTTTGTTAGATAATGTAATGAACAGTCATTGAACAATGTGGCCATTATTTGTAATCCTGCCTTTGTTTTCAAATTGTTTGGTTGTCTAACATTTCTGATACGCTGAAAAATAAATTTGTTTTTAATTGGATCTTAAAATATACATTGGGCATGTTTTTGATCACTTGGGGTACTATCCCAAGTTTTCTCTAATGGAGTATACGTTCGGGTGAACATAATAATTTCTTGAGCCTATGTATTCAAACTTTTAATTTTTGGTTTCTGGATTAAATGTTTTTTGTGTAGTATGGAGCTAATCAAGATGTGCGCATCTTTTTTTAATGCTTACCAGGGTTCGACAAATGGCAAGGAACTTTCCGAAAAAGGTGTAAAGATATGGGATGCCAACGGATCAAGGGAGTTCCTGGATAAACAGGGCTTCACCTCCAGGGAAGAAGGCGACTTGGGCCCAGTGTATGGCTTCCAGTGGAGACATTTTGGTGCTGAATACAAAGACATGCACACAGGTGAGTTCAGTGCAGTAGCCTACACCACAACCAAACTAGAAAGGAATACTCATTTATTTGAAAAAATATATATTTATACAGTGTTGTGAACTGAAAAAAGTGTACTCTCCTCCAAGCTCTCACCATAGTAGTGTGAACAGGTGGGTATCTTGGAGTTTTTTGTTGCTCAAAGAGGACGAGGTTAAAATTAAAAGCGCCTTTAGGCTGCTGCTGTTGGGCTTTGAGGGCAGTAGTTTTGGGCTCAGGTGAAACTTCTGTCTGAAAGGACTGTGCTTTCACTGAGCATCAGAGAATGGCTTCTCTAGAAGTCAAAGCACCCACTGAAGCTCCTCAGCCAAGGTAGGACGAGGAAGGTCCAACTTTCCCAGAGAGACCAGAGACCTAGTGGAAGTGGGTAACTGTGAGGCGAGGAACATCCTAGGATACAATTTGGGAGAAATGGCAACTACCTGTGGCCTTTGGAAATTAGAAGTAGAGGCAATAAATCGGATGTTTATAAAGCACGACTTGTGAGGGTCTCAAGGTGCGGGGAGCAGCTGGTCCCTGTGGGTGTAGAGGATCATTAAAAGAGCCTGGTCTTAAGGTCCTTCCTGAATTGGGTCAGAAATGTGGATTGCCTGAGGTGCAGTGTCAGGGTGTTCCAGGTCTTGGTGGCGAGGTAGCAGAATGAACTTCTCCGGTTCTGGTCTTGTGGATCCTGTGGACAGGCTAGGATGCATTGGTCGGACCGGAGTAGGCAGGTACATGCAATGCGAGGCAGTGGTTCAGATATGGTGGTCCTATGTTGTGGAGAGCTTTGTAGGCATGTGTGAGGAGCTTGAAGGTGATTCTCTTGTTGACTTGGAGCTAGTGGAGTTGTCGGAGGTGTTGCACCATGTGGCTTTGGCAAGAGATGTCGAGGACCAGTCTGGCAGCTGCATTTTAACGTTTTGTAATTTCTTGAGCTGTTTCTGGGTGACGCCGGCATAGTGTGTGTTGCTGTAGTAGAGTCTGCTGGTGATGAGTGCTTGGGTGACCGTCTTTCTGGATTCTGCGGGGATCCCTCTGAATGTCTTTCGAAGCAGGCAGAGTGTGTAGAAGCAGGCTAAGGAAACTGTGTTGATTTGGCAGTTCATTGAGAGCGAAGGTGGAATGGAGTGTACTACCACTGTATTTGCTGAACCTAGAAGCTTGCTCGAGCCACATGCCTGGCTCTGGCTCCTTTCCCTCTTGAACCCTCGAGCCCTAAACGAGCATTGTGTGACCCTCCATCCACTGGGATCTCCAACCCTTCCTTCTCCGCACGACTCTGAGAGCTGGGTTGCTGCCTCACACCAGCAGCACAATGGTCATGTGCGCACACTATTTTCCTTTTGTCTCAAATATTTCTTATATGTTATTGCGACAGACAGATGCGGGATACATTTCCTTCAAATGGAAAAATAGTGGACATCTTCAGTTGCTTCTAGGTGCCAAATTTGGAACCGGAGAACCAAGCAAGTCTGGGTGTCTGCTAGATATCCTGTGATTCTGGCCAACCCACTTAATCTCCAGGGGCTGGGGAAAAACAACAGAAACAATTCCGTAACTGGTGGTCATGTAAAGCACTCCAGTACCTTCGGGTTGAGTTTGCATTCTTTGTAGGTAGACTTCAACATGTCTGTCTAGAGCAGTGAAACCAGACCTCTGATTCCATTCACACCAAGTCTTCTTTTCCCCCGCCCCCCCCCCCCCCCGGGAATCCAGCCTCTACTTTGCTCGCTCCTGACCTGCCATGCCAAGTAGGTTTAGGTCTCATGCACCGGCTCTTAGATCCCAGACAGACCCTTGGTTTTGCCTGTCCTGTTTATTTATTGCCTCGTCCACCTCTATGAGCAGAGTATTGCGGTCCAGCTGAAGGCAGGGATTTGAAAAAGAAGCTGCGTTAGAAACACATAAGGAACGCTAACTATGCAAGAGAAACACAGGTGAAGCATTAGAAGCATCACCTTTTTATATGCATCTGAAATGCCAGTAAGAAATCCAGTGGAGGTTTCTTGCGTCTAGACCAGTGAAGATGCTGCAGGAACACTCCGTTCTATTGATGGTATTAGAATATGATGGAGTCCCGCAGGACCCCTCACTTTCAAGTGTTTCCTGAGAATAAGTCCAACTCCGCAAGCTACCAATGAGTTTCTTAAATACAACGACATCCAACCTGCAATTACACACGTATCTAACGGGTGGCACTGTTGGGCATCACCTTTTATTTCTCTACTGCGCAGCCAAGCCACAGAGGTAGGAAGACCTCTTGGACTTTAATGTCCGCCTTTGTTCAACACATTGAAGTAAAAAAAAGAGAGAGAATGAGTAAGTATAAAGGTAAGTGCAGTTCTTTAGGGATGTGGAAAGGAGCAATGATGCCTCTCGTTTTCAGGTTGGTTCACTGTATAATTTTGACACGGATTTAGACACGGATTTACTTTTCCAAGGAACAGCCTGAAATACTATGGAGCCTGTACACAAAGGTGTTTTGGAGTACGTAAAGTGGCATTCTTGTATATACTCTTACATGCTTCACAAAAAACGGATAGGGTCCAAGGGAAATTTAGTTACCTGCAAGGATTCAGTCCCCAAACAATTTCTCAAAACACAGCAAAGAAATCCTTGGGTCTGAGCCACCACAGAAAACCGACAGAGGCACTAAAGATTAACCCACAACACCTGTGGGGAAATCTTTCAGGACGAAATCCCTCACCCACTAAAGATGGCATGCTTAATCAGATTGGATTCCCCTCTTGGCAGGAATGCCTAATTCCGCCATGGGCTACAACTCAATCTCTGAGAGGAAGGAGCTCTGGGATGTTTTTTTCCTACTCTGTTAAGGATATACTAAATCATGCAGATGAGAGGCGCTAGGATAGGTTAGGGTGAGGGCGCAGCGCAACAAAAAGTATCAAACTGTGTAGGTAGTGATGTTAAAACTAGCTACCGGGAGCGAAGGAGTTTCCTTTATTATCTCGTCCCGCTGCTGGGGTTAAAACAGTGCTCCTGCAATATGAATTTAGAACTACATGTGTCGGACTAAAACGGGTCTACATGTTTCAGGCAGAAAGACCCAAATGGTGTTAAGGCTTTCGTCAGGACCTAGGCAATTGCTACTGCGAAATTAGTGAGTGGAGATAAAAAGAAAGTGAAATACAAAACCAGTAATCCTGCTGTTTTCAGTTAAGATTTACTGGTCGTATCTGTAGGATAAAAATAAACAAGGGGAAAAGCAATAGATTAGTGACTCTGAATATGTTTGTGAGTACATGGGGAGAAGAATGTGGGACACTCTTATCCCCACGTATGCAATGCGTCTGGCATGTGTAATAACTGTAAAGTTCTTACCCGTGGTGTATGGATAAAAGGCCTCACCTCAACCTGGCAACAGCTCAGTGAAGGGGGCACCGCTTTGAAACAAAGGATGTGGCAGTGTCAATTATATCGATAATTTTGTTGACACTACTCCTTACAAACAGTTTTTTTTATTTAAGAAACCGAACGCAGAGATACCAAGTTTATGAAAGCGCTTATGGGTCAGAAGCAGAAAGTCTGGTAAAGTTAATTCACCCAGATCCGTTGGCATAGGCTCTAGGGAGTGTGCATTATACTTAGCAAATCCCTTGTACTGTCTAGGAAGGTTTGAAAAAAAGGTTAAAAAATGGTTCAGACTAAGGGCGGTGAACCATTGTGCCCAAATATGTTCGCATTGTTTCTACTACGAGTTAAGGTAGGTAATGGATTGCTGTGCGTTCACAACAACCAACTGTGCTCTGCCTTCAGGTTAGTGTACCTCTTGTAGAGCTTGTACAGATGTACACTGTAATGGACTGTCCAATACGCAGTCTCAACAGGTGCGAGCCTTGCCTTACTTCGACCAAAAACAGGGAACATACGGTCGCAAGCGCTTAATTGCATCCAGTCGCCGTAAGAAGTAACATTTGATGGTACAGCAATATCCCATATCCTGGGGCCTGTGTATCGGAGGCGCTGCCTCCTGCGCGTGAAGAAGCCCTAGTGCTCGTTCAGTTTCTAATATGCAGTCATTGATAGGACAAGAAAACATTGGGTTCTGGTGAGCTAATGCCATAGGAACCCTGTGTCTAATCACTTGCAATAAACACGCGGTAGTGTTATTAAACAGGAAGCCCCTGTCAAATCACTTGAAAAAATCAAGCTGTAGTATTGTTAAGCTGAGTACTATGTTCAATGGCTGTGGGGTCTAAAAACATATGACCGGATTTGGACGATCTGGTGTCAAAACACAACCAGTGTCACCTGGCTAGTGGTTGGGACTACAAAGCAACGTTCAGCGGGAGTCCACTTAACCCAGTGCACGAACACCTCCAACCTGGGTGCCAATGTCTTGTAATTCTTTCACACAGCTGGTGTTAAACGCCAACTGGGTGCTAGTTGTTCTCAGGAGTGAGAACTACACTTCAGTTGCACGCCGGTTAATCAGACGCATAACAAGATTCACATCACCAACTTAACGTTATAAGCTGATCTGACAATATCGTGTATAGGTTGTTTGTGCCAAACGTCGAGGCTCGATAAAGATTTCTGCCTTTGAATTCGACCGAACATAGTGCCACATACCCTGGGCATTCGCATTGTAGCCTGCTTGAGAGGTTCCCAAACTACATATCCTGATTGGATGCGCACCAATGGAGCAACGTTACGCTCCTGAGCACGTATGCGCCAGTTGGTTGTTGTGAACGCATGGCAGCCTATTACCTACCTTAACTCGTAGTAGAAACAATGCGAGCATATTTGGGCACAATGGTTCACCGCCCTTAGTTTGAACCAGTTTCTGTAACCCTTTTTTCGAACCTTTCTAGACGGTACTAGTGATTTGCTAAGTATAATACACCCTCCCTAGACCCTATGCCAACGGATCTGGGTGAATACTTAACTTTACTAGACTCTCCGCTTCTGACCCATAAGCTCTTTCATAAACTTGGTATCTCCGTGTTCTGTTTTTAAATACTGTTTGTAAGGAGCATTATCAACTCAATTATCGATAGGTTTGACGCTGCCACATCCTTTGTTTCAGAGCGCTGCCCCCTTCCCTGAGCTGTCGCCAGGTTGAGGTAAGGCCTTTTATCCGTACACCACTGGTAAAAGAACTTTACAGTTATTACACATGACAGACGCATTGCATATGTGGGGATAAGGTTGTCCCATATTCTTTTCATCATGTATTCACAAACTCGTTCAGTCTTTTATCTATTGGTTTCCCTCATTTTTTGTCTTTATCTAATGGGTACGACCAGTAAATCTAAACTGAAAACAGCATGATTACTGGTTTTGTATTTCACTCTCTTTATCACCACTCACTAATTTCGGAGTAGTAATATCCTAGGTCCTGACGAAAGCCTTGACACCATCTGGGTCTTTCTGGCTGAAACATGTAGACCGGTTTTCGTCCAACACATGCAGTTCTAAATTCATATTGCAGGAGCACTGTATTTTAACCCTAGCAGCGGGAACAAGGTAATAAAGGCAACTCCTTCGCTCCGGGTAGCTAGTTTTAATATCACTACCTACGGTTTGATACTTTTTGTTGCGCTGCGCCCTCACCCTAACCTATCCTAGCCACTCTCATCTGCAGGATTTAGTATATCGTTAAGAGTAGGAAAAAACATCCCTGAGCTCCTTCCTCTCCGAGTGGGAGTTGTAGCCCTTGGCGCGGAACTAGGCGTTCCCGCCAAGAGGAGAATTCCAGATGATTAAGCATGCCACCTTTGGTGTGTGAGGGATTTCATCCTGAAAGGGATTCCCGCACAGGCTTTTTGTGTTAACCTTTAGTGCCTCTGTCTATTTGCTGCGGTACCCCAGACCCAAGGATTTCTTTGCTGTGTTTTGTATACTCTTACATGCCCTTGTGAAATAGCCCCAGAGCATATGAAAGGGGGTTATACATATACAATTAAAACAAGTGGAGCGGACTCTGCACGCTTCACTTCTACTAGTGGGTAGTAGAACGTTTTGGGGCTGATTTTCAAAGGCATGTATAACTTTCCGAACTCATAAAGGCTTTAGTTTCCAGTGTGTTTTTTTTTTTCTTTGTAGCTTACTTTAATTTCAGGATCGAAAAAATAAGATATAAATATTGATTCTGCATGTGCTGATGTTTGTATTCATCTTTAGTGAGCATTCCGGTCCAGATGAATTTATTTTCCTGTGATGCTGCATGCATGTAAGCGGCTTGCCCTTATTAGTGGTTCATGTGTAGATGGGTGTTACCACAGAAATACAAGGGCTTAGAAGAAGGCAATTTGTGTTCTACCTGCGTTTGCCTCCTTACCCTTCAGAATTGATGTCGCGAAGTAAAGCCGCATATCCAGCATGCTTTAAATGCCCCTTGTAACCTTATACTTTTCTGCAATTTTTCCTCAGATTATACAGGCCAGGGAGTCGACCAGCTACAGGATGTAATTGACACGATCAAGACCAACCCAGATAGCCGACGGATCCTCATGTGTGCCTGGAATCCTAAAGGTAGCTCCGTCTGTGGAAGAAAAATCACTTCCTTGTCGCTCCCTGTACAGCTTTTTCTATTATAAATTATATATAATCATTCAACAGAGCATTGCGGCTGTAGTATAGCTGCACATATATGTTGCTTCCCACTCATGTGATGAGTGCAGGCCTCATTTCTGGAGATTGAGGGAAGGGATGTTTTGCATGTCTGTTTTTAGAAGGAGAGAGTCAGATTTGTGTTGTGGGGGGGGGGGGGTATTTCCGGTTGAAGCTATCAGATGCAGGGTTTTAAAAACATTTTTTTAAATATTTAGTTATTTTTTTATTCATGTGTGTTGTACATTGTGCGACAATTTGGATGAGTAATGTAGTTTACAATAGCTTGTATGGTAGTACAATGGGTGGTGTTTCACTAGATAGCCGGGCTTAACAAACGTAGATTTAGAGTGCTGCACATCTAACCGGATGCAGATTAATGAAATTAGGCATGAGTGATATCTCTCTGAATACATTGAGTGTTATATAGTATTTTAGCTGAATTAAAAAATTACTTTGTTCTCTGCACCCCTACCCTTCCTCCACCCCTGGGTTCTCACTACAATTCTCATCACCCTCCTTACTGCACCTCTGGGCTCACTTTGTGCTTCTTCTATTTCTCACCTCTGAACTTCTCTTCCTCTTTGTGTTCTGCCTCGCCTCCCCTCTGTTCTGGTGTCGTCCTACTCCTGAAAACCCTTAATTTCTCTCCCCACTGCACCTTTGCTCATAAGCTTGTCACCATGTCTCTAATGCATGGTAGGAATTCTGATCTACATTCCGCAACTCACCCGGGCCACCACTTCTCAATTCCCCACAGGCATTCAAGCGATGGAATGATTGGTTGGCCACAGGGGGGTCTGGTCTGAAATTTTCAAATACTCTAGCCCAGAGCCTTCTGAAGTCTTGCATACTGTTAGAACTTTATCTCCAGTGTGATATAACTGAACTGGACATGAACAGCTTTTAAATTGCTTCTTCTCCCTCACATTAAGGATCTTCACAAATAGCATGAGTATTATTCAGTTCTTTAAAATGTTGTCTTGCTGTCAGCTCCCCCAAAGGAGCAATTTGCTGATACACTGATTTGTAGGTCTCAGTGAGACCTGTTGTCTACAATCAGTGGGCTACCGTCAGCTCATATGCTAAGCATTTGTTCACTTTAGTGTTTATCTTGTTCCTTCGTTACCGTTTGTCCATGGCTTGCATACGTCATGCCTCTTTTTGTTTGTCCCTCCCCTAGAGCATGGACCAAGTAATTGTGTTCGTCCACTACTCCAGCTTTTGGAGCTACTTTTTTTTTTTATTTGAGTTTGTGTTCCATAGGAGTGCTTATATTTTCTTTCGCTTCGTCCCTCCCACAGCCATCCCTTTTGCTTGAACCAGGTCTCTGCATCAGATTTGAGCTGAGGTTCACTTGTGGTCTTACAGGGTCTAGAGTTACAACCCCAGGCACACGAGCATCACATAATTTGTGTTTTCTCTTTCTCTCTACGCAGTCCAGGAACATCTGGCATTCCAGTGCAACTTCTCCCCTACCCCCATATCCTGGAGCAAACGGTTCTTGCTCGCCGCTGGGAGAATGGGGTGTTTGGCTCAGGCGGTTCATCTTCTCACAAAGGCTACCCAATCTGATGCTGCTTGCACCCATGACCCTCCCACTTCCCCCAATGCTTCAGATAACCTCTCATGCCGCCAATACTCCCTAATGGCTGAAAGGCGGGTTAGCTGCGTTATGAGAAGAAGCCCCTCGCTTATGGTGTGCCAAGGGTGGATGGATAATCTTTTTTTGATGTGCAGACTGTTTGCTGCTTCCTCAACGAGGGGCTGCATGGGTCTCAAGGCAAGAGTGCTGGAGCAGGCAGTCTCCTATAGCGGCACTCAAGTACTCTGTCATGCCACTGATTGCTGAGCATTGGCATTATCTCGCCCTACCTGCCTTTTGTTCTGGGCAGACGGAAATTGGAGGGGGTACATCATCTTCAAAAAATGCACCAAGCGTGTGCGGCCCTGGGTTCTTGCTGCCTGGTTTGCTGCTGTTAGCTATCTTGCTTTGTAAATCATGTTGGGATGCTATCTTTACTTTAAACCACTCACCCTGGCAATGATGTACAATGCGCATGGAGAAACTCAGGCACCAGTTTCGTGTTTTGCCCTTTGCACTTCATGCATAATCGGGGCCACATTTTGATTAACACCATGCAGCTGTGGTGCTAAAAAAAGCTTTAAAACGGTTTCAGTTACAATTATCGGTATGTGCGCTCTATGAAATAAGAGCAGTTAAGTTTCCATGTTTTGACGACACTGGTCCCTGATCTTGTGTTTTCTGCTTTTGCACTTTTGTATAGTGCGAAAATGAGATGAAGGAGCGCATGACACTAGTACCAGTTCCATGGCACAGGGTCACAGTCTGTTTTTAGGCACAGGGACATTGTGTGATTTGGCCAGAATAAGGGAATGTTTTTCGGATCCATCCTCATGCCCGTATTCTTCCGCAGACTGGGTCATGCCGAGGCCTGAAGATTTGGCAAGCATATCCGCTTACTTAAGGTACTCTGGGCAGATTATTAGAGGCGCAGTGCGGCTAGAGGTAGACGTCAAGCATTTGCAAGGCAATCGGTCTCAAATTTGCGAGAGTTTAAGCTATTGGCATTGTAAATGACTATCTTTTATTTATCAGTTTCGAAAATTATCACAAATGGCATTGTAACTTACAATGCCAATACTTCAAACTCTTTTAAATGAAAAGAAGCAGCCGCCATTCTTTCTGGCTGCTTGGGCAGTGAAAGTGCGTGTGGCGTGCTGAATGTTGCAGGAACTATGTTGTGACTACAGTAGGACAAACTCATTTACGAAAAAAGTGCTCATAGACTTAAGACATACAGACCTCATGGAAGGTTACAAATGAAGACAAGGCAGTACTAAAGAGGGTCTAGCAAACCTATTAACGAATCAAAAGCCAGCATTTACAAAGGACAATTCCACAAGCCAATGAGAAGATATGGGTGGAGCTTCAATTCCATACTCTAATTCAGCATGCTGCCCAGGCTCGAACTAAAAAGGTGATGTATAAATAAGAGTTTTGGATGACCATAAATGCAACCTTCTACTAAGCATGACTGAAGTTTTTGTATTTTTAACAGTGTGCTCATTATGTTACACACAACGTCTAATGACTGCAATTTGCATGCTGAATGAGGGCTTCAATTAGCCAGAGTTTCCGTTACACATAACTTGCACCATATTTGAGGTGAGTAAAGTATGCATACACAACCGACCCGACTCGGTGGGGGGCTCCTGAATATTAGACAAAAAGGGCTTTATTGTAGCTGTCTCCCACCTAAAATGACTCTGCTTCAATAGATGTCAATTGGTAAACTACATACACAATTTTTTTCTATTTATTTAGATCTACCACTTTTCACTTTTAAAATGTCGCGCTGTATGAATAGGATAAAGGTGGATAAGATTGGTTTTAATGCACCGAAGCAAGTTGGCTGCATCATATCGCTATTTTCTATGTCTTTCAGCCATGTTGAACTGCAGCCGTGCTGCTATCTAACATGGCTAAAAGACCTTGACATTGTCAATAGCTCTGGCATTGCTGCGACCTGATGGCTTTGCCAAGGCTTGTTCTCTTGCTCGGTTAGCGGGAAGTACTCGGGGGCCACTGGCTCTTCTTAGGGCTCCCCTTACTAGGTGGACTCTGAGGAGGAAGACTCAACGATATTAACCTTTAACTGTTAGTTTCTTCATCTGCAAGGCCAAGATAAGTCTATGCTATAGCGAGCAGGTGTTCAATATTTCGAAACAGAAGTGTTTTCCATATACTACCAGGAGACCAAAGTAATTCAGATTGATTCAGATATCATTTGGAAGACTACTGGTGCTTCTTTGTCGGCATGAAGTGCACAGACTATAATTTTAGTTTCCGGAAGTTGAAATTTGAACTTCAGATATGGGCTTCATAGTTTGATTTCCTGAAGATCGCAGTACTACAAATTCTCACCCGTTGTGGAATTTTGTTGGCTCAGCCATTCAGAAGCTTGGTTTGTTGTAATTTACTAAAGATGTCTAGATTACTCTGAGCATTCTTAATCTGAGTAGCCTGCTTTGTTACAGGTTGAATGAAAGATACAGTATTTGTAAGTTGCAGATTGTTTAACTGCAACTGAAATAGCTTGGTTCTGTTGGAAAATTGCTGTCATTGTTAACCTGTTGACTGATCTTCCTTTTACTGCTCTGCCTAGATATTCCCCTTATGGCCCTGCCCCCTTGCCATGCCCTCTGCCAGTTTTACGTGTTGAATGGTGAGTTATCGTGCCAGCTGTACCAGAGATCAGGAGACATGGGACTGGGAGTGCCTTTCAACATTGCCAGTTATGCACTGCTCACGTATATGGTTGCCCACGTAACCAGCCTGAAGGTATGCTATTGGTGTTTTTTCCAACTTCCTTATTAATTGCAGTTTTAGGGAAAGGCGTTTAAATGTAGGTTTTATCATATATGTTTTCTTATAAAGAAGTTTTGCTCACGAGTTGGGGCAAATACAGCATCCCAGTTTTTGAAATATCTGCTACTTCAGTGTGATTTAGCACTTACTTCGAAATCGGAGCGTCTTCTGTTATCTCCTCTAACTCTAAATGAGGCCTTGCATGATGAGAAAACACTTTAAGCACAGCCATCCCCAAACTGCCAGACACCCTCATATCTAACATTACCAGTGTTGTACAGTTTTTCTCAGATTTCAGGAATACAGTACTCCACATTATTCGTGGGAGGTGGCCTACCCGCTTTCTACCCAAACGTGGTTCACCTTCCCCAGTGGCCTATAGGAGCATGCCTTTGACACTTAAGCAAGCAATGGTGACGCAATTACTGGGGAGGGAAAAAAAGAAATCCTATCCATACCAATCAAATTGAGCAAACATCAGACCCTTCTCCAAACTCGCTTACCTCACCAAACTGATGGAATAGATGGATATTTACCAATGTCCAAACTATAAAGTAAATACGTTTTGACCTCTGTGGGATCATGTTTGTCAAACATGTTATACAGACTTAAAAGTAGAATCTCAACTATGTGACCCACGCTCTAAGATCAATGTGAATTTGGTTTGGACACTGATTTTTTTTAACTTTAAAAAAAAAAAAAAAGAATTTATGGATCAGTCTTAGGCTTTTGACACATAATCCACCAGACTGTTTTCTTTTGCAGAGTCCATAGTACTAGTGTTAAATATTTGGCGTGGACTAGATCAGTTTGTTCTCATCGGATAACTCACAGGTTATGTTTGTCAGGGTTCAAGTTGTCACCAGTACTACTACCTACAAGAGTTGATTCCAAAGCACTCTATTTTAAACCCCACGTCCGCCACCCACCTGCCAAACCCCTTTAACAATTCGTACGGCCTCCAAGTTGGAGCCAGAATCCAGCAATCCAAATCGTGTTGGCACTGCATAACATCGGACAGGTGGGTCCTGCAAATTGGTGGGAAAGGGGTGCGCTCTACCATTCCTGACCACTGCATCGGCCTCAGAACTACAGACAGGGGGCCATCTGGCTGTCTTACAGCAGGAAGTGCATTGAGAGGGTTCCTGCATTGGAAGTGTGTTGTGGTTGTTACTCACTACTTTCTGGTGCCAAAGGAGAACTTGATGCCTCTTTCCAAATTTAAACTTGGGCACTCGCAATGCTTTCCTCCGGAAGGCCAATTCAAGATGCTCACCCTGGCACATGACTTGCCTACACTCAACCCTAGAGACTGGATGGTAACATTGGACCTGCAGGATGCTTATTTTTACATCTCCATTCTGCAGGGGCTATCTGTGGTTCATGGTGGGACTGGAGTATTTTCAGTTCACTGTCCTCCACTTTGTTCTCACCAGCACTAATCCGGTGTTCATGAAAGTGATGGCACATCATAAGAGGACAGGGATCCCAGTTTTCCCCCAACTCCGACTGCCGAAGGCGGGCTCACCCCAGGCAGTTGTCACCCACCTCCATATAAAGGCGAACCTCCTGACCGCATTGGGGTTCACTATCAGTGTACCAAAGTCACATCTGATACCTTCTCGGACACTCCTTTCATCAGTCATTCTGCACAAGGTCTGACTTCATGCCTTAATCCCAGAAGACCTTCAGTCTATAGCCTGAGCTTTAGCCTCTGTCCTGGATTTCAATGAGGTTAACTCTGAGGTTGCTGGGACTGATGGCCTCCAGCATCTTGCAGGTGAAGTATGCCACGTGGCATATGCAAGCTCTGCAGTTGGATCTGAAGTCTTAGTGGGCACAATATCAAGGGGACCTCTCCGATCATGCATGAATCTTGGAGGAGATTGCAAAAGACTTGTAGGCTTGATTGCTCGACCGCAATTAGCTCATTGGCAGACAGCTCTCTCTAACCTAACCAGAGCGAAGAGTGGTAACGGATACATCGCTTCTGTACTGGGGTGGCCACCTAGGACAGGTGGAGATCAGAAGCCTGTAGTCTCTGCTAGAGGACTGGCTCCACATCAGCCTTTAGGAGTTGAGCCATTTGCTTGGCGGTGAAAGCCTTCCAGCCTTCCATCAAGTGAAGCTGGTGCAGGTGCTCATAGACATAACCAACGCCATGTGGTCCTGCAACAAACAAGGCGGAGACAGTGCACCTCTGAAAATGGCTAGACCATCAAGGGATTTTACTGGTGGTGAACCATCTGGTGGGATTTTTGACTCGCAGTGAAAACAAACTCCCCTATTTACGCCTCCACTTTCTTTTCTCATTCCCTTTTTGTTTTTCTTTTTCTCTCTTTCTCCTTGTGTCCTCTCTTTTTCTCTCCCTCAGTTATACTGCAGTGGGATCTTAACCTGGTCCTCTAGATGTGCACTGCTTTTTGTGACTTTTCACCCTGAAGACATTGTTTCCAGTTGCCATAACATCGACATGGGGGTGAGCGAGCTCCAAGCTCTGTGTTAACCTGCAGTATACCACCACTGTCCCACACAGACCAGTTCAGCAGACTCCTCTTTTCTTCCAAATGTTTACGCTGTTCCACGTCGGTCAAACCCTTACCGTACCAGCTTTCTATGCTTCGCCTCACTCCACTGAAGAGAAGAGCTACTATTGTGTAGACCCCAAAAGACTGCTGAGCTTTTACATCTATCGTACCAGGGAACACGGAGTGGACAATCAGCTCTTTGTGGGGTTCACAGGAGCGGAAATAGTGAAAGCAGTGCAGAAACGGACTATCGCTCGCTGGATCGTACTCTGTATTAAGCTATTCTATGCACTAGCCTAGAAGTAGTCTTCAGAATCGTTGATTCCACCAGAGCTAAGGCTGGTACCACAGTGCTGGCATGCAGAGTCCCTGTTCTAGATGTTTGTCAGGCAGCTTCTTGGGCGTCCCTCCATATGTTCATGAAGCACTATGTCTGAACGGCCACGTTCGCCGAACAGGACATTTTGCCTGCTTGTTCCTACTAGACCTTATGGTTTGAGCCGATTCACGACCCACTTACAAATAGGCATGATGTGGTATCTACCTCAAAAGGTGAGGATACTTTGTGGTAGAAGTCTCTTATCAGAAGAACAAGGTATTTACATTTGTGAACGTTCTTTCTGGTAGAGACTCCTAACTCCTCACAGACTCTCTCTTCCTCCCCGTTCTGTGAATTGAACTCTATCTATTAAAATGATCCCAAGTCTAGGAATTTGCACACTGATTAACACCAATTTGAATGTGTGACTGCGTCTGGGGCCACATACAGCCTTGAAAGCAACTGATGTTGGCCCACAGGAGTGACGCCTACATTGGTCACGCACATTTGAAAGAGACAATTCGTTATGGATTCCTCATCTTAGAATTACCCCCCGGCGTCCAACTGCATCCGGAGAATATTTTCTTCAAAAGTATCCCTGCGCATCGGTAGGTGGCATCGGTCGACTCCGCTTTCATCGTTTGGGCGTGGTGATCGCCGGAATGACGTTGCGGTATCTACTGAGACTGGTCCCCAGCGCGCTGACGTCTGTTTGTTTGTTTTTGTTTGTTTTTTTTCTCACGCCAGCCAGCGCAGATCTGGAGAGAGCGGGGCTTCAAGTCTCTTATTGACACTTATTGTCAACATCTTTTCAAGTCGTCTGACTCCTGGTGCACAGGGATGTCGCCTCGACGGACCGGCTTCAAGCCTTGTGGCTACTGCCACAAGCTGATGCCTGTGCCGGACTCTCTTCTCTTGTTCCTATGTTGTCTGGCGCGCAACCGTGATCCGAATTCGTGCTCCGACTGTCGGACCATGGCCCGAAGTCTTTGCAGTAGTGGTCCCGAAAGCTTCTGGAGGCCCGGCAGTTTGCTCCATGCCGCTCAAGATCCATGTCGAGAGGGAGGTCGCGGAGCCATTATCACCACTCCTTGCCCAAGTCCTTTTCGGGTAAGTCAAAGCGCAAAAAGAATTAGTTGCGGACAATAGTCGCCCGGCTCCTCCTGCGGA
Organism: Lissotriton helveticus; assembly: GCF_964261635.1. Classification (NCBI taxonomy): domain Eukaryota; kingdom Metazoa; phylum Chordata; class Amphibia; order Caudata; family Salamandridae; genus Lissotriton; species Lissotriton helveticus. The sequence continues at coordinate 802,207,319 of NC_136063.1, forward strand.
GCCTTTGGGTTGCTCTTAGCCTCCCTCCCTTTCCGGGAGCCGGAGCGACCCAACTTCGTAGCTTTTACGAAGCCCTCCACTCCATCTTTGGGCTGCCTGACTCTGCTGGCGTGCCTTCGGGCCCTGCAGACTCAGCTGGGGGTTCTAGGCCCTCGGTGCCGGTGGCTTCAGTGCTGCAGGGCCCCAGGGATCCAGGCCTGGATCCGAATCTGCGCCGGTCGACCATATGACACCTCCGGCGCTGAATCTATTGTTGACACCTCCGCCCCCTCAGATGCCAGTTGTGTCCCCAACCGATGTCGACTCCACCCTTCCCCTCGATGTGAACACGAGCCGACCGACGTCTGGACCTGCGCCAACCGGTACCTTTGTAGCCCAGTTCTCACCTGCTGTTCCCGATCGCCCTGAATGGTTACCAGAGGAGGTTGAGGAGGACTGGGAGGGGTCTGTGGACCATCTGGCAGACCAGTTTGAAGAACCAGACTGGAGAGGTGTTTGGTGAGGCCAGTGGTCTGGGTACCTGTACAGAACTTGGCATGCTATCTTCCTCCCTCCTGTGGCTACGGAGGAGGTTGCATCATACGCAGTGGTGTTGTGTAGGGCGGCTGAGGCCTTAAACCTTGAGATTCCTATAGTGGCGGTCATAACTAACCTTCTGACTGAGGTGCTTCAACCGGCAGCGGCCTCTTCGGATGCACCTGCTGCCGTTCAATGGGGCCCTCACAGACATCCTTTTAGGCACTTGGTCCAAGCCTATCGGAGGGGCTCCTGTGGCTAGGATGATTGCCTGACGCCACTGCCCGGCCCAGGGCGACCCCATTTTCCTCTCCCAATACCCCACCCCGGGAGCTTAGTGGTCCTATCCTTGACTTCCAAGGGGGCATTCCCCAACACTCCATCTGATAGGGAATCTAAGAAGCTGGACCATCTTGGGAAGAAAATGTTTTCTTCCTCCAGCTTAGGACTGGGGGTCGGGGTAACACCGCATGTCTCTTGGACTATTACTCCCATTCTGTGTGGGACACAGTCGCGCAGGTGCTGCCACAGTTCCCGGAGGAGGCCCTGGCCGTGCTTCCCATGTTCCCCCCCGTGCAGTTGCTGAAGGGAGAGACACAGCGAAGTTCGCCATACGATGTGGGCTGGACACTGCCGACTCGCTGGTCAGGACAATTTCAACATCAGTAGCCCTGAGACGCTACGCCTGCTAAGGTCCACCGGCTTTTCGAGTGATGTCCAAGCTACACTTTTGGACATGCCCGTTGATGGCTGTCACCTGTTTGGCGACAAAGCAGACAACACACTTGAACGCTTTAAGGACTCCAGGGCTATGGCCATGTCCTTGGGCCTCACTTCTACCTCTCGCCCCGCACAGTCTGCTCTTCGTATCTTTTGTGGCCACGGAAGGGGTGCCCCACCACGTTCGTCCAGCGCCATAGGCTTGCGCAAGCTGTTCAGCCTCTGCGCGTCTAGGAATTTTGGACCCACAGTCGTGGGGCCAGCGGGCTGGCCAGTCCACCAGTGCCCCCTCTTTAGCGGCCTTCAAGCCCTCCTAGTCTGACCTATCAGGGCCACTAGTCGCCAGTGGGCGGCAGGATTTGCCATCACCTCCCCCACTGTCTCAACATCATGTCGGAGAGGTGGGTTTTGCAGGTAATCTGAAGGGGCTGCTCCCTCCCCTTCGAGACTACCTCTCCATCTATGCCATCTCAATTCCATCGCATGTTGAAGGATTACTTGGCACTTTTCCATCAGGAAGTTACGGCTCTTGGTCAAGGGAGCAATCGAGCGAGTTCCTGCCCCAGAAGTAGGTCGTGGTGGTTGTTCCCTCTACTTTCTGGTGCCCAAGAAGGACAAAGGTCTGCGTCCTATCTTGGATTTCAGGAAGGAGTTCAAAATGTTGACATTGGCTCAGGTCCTTTCTGCCTTCGATCCTGGAGACTGGATGATAGCGTTTGATTTGCAGGATGCTTATTTTCACATCCCCGTCCTGACGGGCCACCTACGGTTCACGGTAGACCACGAGCACTTTCAGTTTACCATGCTCCCCTTTCGACTTACCAGCGCCCCTCGCGTGTTCACGAAGATGATGGCAGTGGTCACAGCTCATCTGCACAGATTAGGGGTTCTAGTCTTCCCCCTATCTCGACGACTGGCCGACTGGCTGTTAAAGGTGGGGTCGCCTCAGGCTGTCGTCTCCCACCTCCAGACTACGGCCGATCTCCTGCATTTGCTGGGTTCACCATCAATGTGCCGAAGTCGCACCGGATTCTCCCTCAAGCTCCTTTTCATCGGAGCGGTTCTAGACACCGCACAGTTTTGGGCTTTCTTCCCAAGCAGCAAGTCTGGGATATTCGGGCTCTGATTCCTATATCCAGGGTTTCAGTCAGACTGACCCTGAGGCTACTGATCCTCATGGCCTCCTGCATCCTGCTGGTGGACTATGCTAGGTGGCATATACAGGCTCTGCAGCGGGACTTAAAGTTCCAGTGGGCACACTATCGGGGGAATCTTTCAGATTGCACCCAGATCTCGGAGGGCACTGCACACCAATTACAGCGGTGGCTAACGAACCAGGATTGGGTCAACAGCAGGTCCCTCTCCCTTCCCCAGCCAGAGTTAATAGTGGTGACGGATGCATCCCTTCTGGGGTGAGGCAGCCACATGGGAGAGGCGGAGATTAGAGGCCTCTGGTCTCCAGCGGAGTCCGTGCTCCACATCAACCTTCTGGAGCTTCAGGCGATCGGTCTTGCACAGAAGGTATTCCTTCCTTCTGTCAAAGCGTGAGTAGTGCAGGTCTTCACGACAACACCACCGCCATGTAGTACTACAACAAACCGGGCTGGGTGCGGCCGTAGACCCTATGTCAGGAGGCACTTAGTCTCTGGAAGTGGCTGGAACATCAGGGCTTGTCCCTGGTGGTTCCACTCCTGGCAGGTTCTCTGAACACCAGGGCGGACCAACTCAGCTGCCGGTGCATGCTGGATCACAAATTGCATCTTCACTCAGAGGTGGTGCAAGGTCTCTTTCAGCAGTGGGGAGAGCCTTGGTTAGATCTATTCGTCACCGAAGAGAACATACAATGTCCGCAGTTCTGCACGTTGGAATTTGTAAGGCGGCACTCGCTAGGCAATGCTTTTCGTCGCAAGTGGAGTTGCTGTCTTCTATAAGCCTTTCCGGCTATACAACTTCTGCCCATACTACTGAAGATCAAGCATGAATGGGCCCTAGTCATTCTTATGGCACCGGACTGTGTAAGGAGAGTCTGGTATCCTGAGCTCCTGCACATTGCCATCGATCCTCCGATCAGACTGCCTCTTTGGCAGGATCTTTTGTCGGAGCAGCAGGGGGCGGTCATCCACCTAATACTGTCCAGCCTCCACCTCTTTGCGTGGAGATTGAGCGGCCACAGTTGACCGCTTTCAACCTTCCTCCTGAAGTAATATTAACTTGGCAGCCAGGTGTACCTCTACCAAAAGAGTATACACCTTTAGATGGAACAAAGGCTGTGGATCCCCTTTCCGCCGCCCCTTTCAGAGTTTCTCTTATTCATTCTTTCTTTGGCCCAGCAGGGCTCTGCTCTGAGCACTATAAAAAGCTATCTTTTGGCCATTTGGGCCTTTGTACGGCTTCTTGATCAGCCTTCTCTTTTCAAGTCCTCTATTGTAAATCGCTTCCTTAAGGGCATTACTCGCTTGTTTCCTCAGATCCTTTTTGTAATGCCCCAGTGGAACTTGAACCTGGTTCTGACCTACCTTATGTGCGCTCCTTTCGAGCTGCTACGTAACTGTCCTCGCTCATACTTCTGACTCTTAAAACTGCCTTTTTGGTTGCCATCACCTCTGCTCTCAGGGTGAGTGAGCTTCAGGCTCTTTCTTCAAACATCCTTTCCTGGCTGTTCATCCGGACAAAGTTGTCCTTTGCACTAGGCTTTCTTTCCTTCCCAAAGTGGTTACCTCTTTCCATATAGGACAGACCACCACTTTGCCCACCTTCTTCACACCCGACATCCTTCTAAAGAGGAGGAGAGGCTCCGCCATTTCGGATCAAACACGTGCGCTTTTGTTGTATCTGGATCGCACAAAGCAATTCCGGGCAGATGACCAACTCTTTGTTGGCTATTTGGGTGCCAAGAAAGGTCAGGCCGTGCAAAAGCGGACCATCTCTCGATGGACCGTCCTTTGTATCAAAATCTGTTATTCCTTGGCGAAGAAGGATTTTCCAATGGGGCTGCGCGCCCACTCCACCAGGGTGATGGCAGCCACTACTGCTTTGGGACGTGGAGTCTCCCTTCATGACATCTGTCAGGCAGCAACGTGGGCTTCATTGCACACGTTCACCAAACATTACTGCCTGGACCACCAAGTCTGGAGAGACTGCTTCATGGCTGTTCAGATCTCCAGGGCTTTCTAGTGTAAACTTAGTTTGCAGACCCACCTCTGGGGTTGGTATTGCTGGGGTATCTATTCTAAGGTGAGGAATCCATAACTAATTGTCTTTCAGATGAACAAGTTACTTATCTTTGGTAACAATATATCTGTAAGGCCTATATTAGTTATGGATATCCCACCGCCCCACTCATCCTCCCTGATCTGAGAACCGACTTTAGGGTAAGGGACTCTCTTTCAGGACCCTAGTTTTTGTGCACCAGGGATCAGTGTCTTGCATGGCTCTGCGCTTCTGGCATGGAATGTTGTGTAAAGAATTACGTCATCGCGCAGGGGTGACGTCCAAGTAGATACTGCAACATCATTCTGGCGATCATGCCAACGACCAAGGTGGAGTCAACCAACGTCACCTACAGACGCCCAGGAGTACTGCTGAAGAACAAATCCACCAGATCTAGTTTGACGCCTGGGGGGTAATTCTAAGGTGAGGAATCCATAACTAATGTCTCTTACCGGGGGTAAGTAACTTGTTTGTCATTTCCGAACGGCATCAGCAAGGAGGCACATGCAGAGGTATTGCTCATAGTTTCCGGATCTAGTCTGACGCCTGGGGAAGTATTCAAAAGGTAAGGAGTCTGCTGTCAGAGAGCCTCTACCAGAAAGAACGGTTCGAGGCATGTGGGCTGCTAAATTCATATCTATTGCATAGATCGCCGCCTAGTGTTGGGTCCGGATGATTGCACATTGTTGTCCTGGAAGAGTCTTCGAAGTATCACGAGATAGGTGGCTCCTCCCCTGGACTACAGTGCGCATGGGCATCGACTCCATCCCCAGATTGTTTTTTTCCGCCATTGGGTTCGGATGTGATTTCGACGTCTCCTTGTCGGAATCGATAAACGTATTTCTTTAAGGCCAAAAGGCCTTCGTTACCCCGTCGGTATTGTTCGCGTCCGGGCTCGTGTTCCATCTGACTCTTCGAGTCGGACTTCTGTGGAGTCGATAACTCTTCGGACAACAAGGCCCTGTCGTCGCAGCAAGACCCCGACGATACTACGATGGAACGGAGTCCGTTCAAGTTCTGCCCCGTGTGTGGTTCCAAGTACCCACACATCGACGTGCATCCAGTCTGTAACAAATGCCTCTCGCCGGAACACGACGAGGCCAGCTGTATGGCCTGTTCGAAGTTCAGGTCGAAGAAGACGCTCAAGCTTCGGCGCACCTCGAGGCCCAGCGAGAGGCTCCGGCACCCGATGACATCTTCGATGAGCCCGAGGCAGAAGGCACAAGCCATCATCTGCAGATTTCACCACCGTCGATGGAGGTCGAGGCCGATCCCGGAGAACCCGTCGAGGGCCAGGACCTTGAATACGTCGGAGGTAGGGGACGACGAAGAAGTTTATGGGGCCGCGGAAGATAGCTCTGAGGAAGAGCTATGCCCCGAAAGTTACATGACTCTGGCTCAGGTCACGGGATCGCCATTCGGCCTTACCCACGACCCTGCACCGCTATCCCCGGCCCCGCCTTCTGGCCCGGCCACGGACTCAACAGCGGAGACTCCATTGCACGTATCGAAACCGAAACCTTCGGATTCGACCACATCCAAGATGGCCGACGTACCATCTAAAACTAAACCGAAACCTTCGGATTCGACAACACCAAAGATGGCCGCCGTACCATCTAAACTGCCGACGGCTGCTACGTCATCGACTCCGGCGCCCTCCAGCACTGAGAAGTCAAAGAAGACTGTCGAGCCAACATCGAAGAAGGCTGTCGAGCCTACAAAGCCACAAAAGGTGGCCAAGGACCCATCCTCACAAAAGGTCGTCCAGCACGTGTCTAGCACAGTTACTCCGGTGAAGTCCACTAAGACTGTTCAAAGTCCTTCGGACGCGACTGCAGCGCCGCCAGGCACACTCCCGATCGAGGCACAGTCCACAAAGGGACACGACCCGAGGCCCAGAGGCCCTACGCATCGGCACAAAGACGCCGGATCGAAAGCAACGCCATCGGCGCATAAGCCTGCAAAGGAGGCACGGACCATTGGAGCCGAAGATGCGTCTGCGGACACCTCGTCGACACCGAGGGCCTCCGATAGTGACGGACATGGGGCATCAGTTACCAAACCCTCCGCTTCCTTCACTAAGCAGGTCACTGACTCCTTCGGACGCGACTGCAGCGCCGCCAGGCACACGCCCGATCGAGGCACAGTCCACAAAGGGACACGACCCGAGGCCCAGAGGCCCTACGCATCGGCACAAAGACGCCGGATCGAAAGCAACGCCATCGGCGCATAAGCCTGCAAAGGAGGCACGGACCATTGGAGCCGAAGATGCGTCTGCGGACACCTCGTCGACACCGAGGGCCTCCGATAGTGACGGACATGGGGCATCAGTTACCAAACCCTCTGCTTCCTTCACTAAGCAGGTCACTGACTCCCTCAAACGTATTCGGGAAAAGACTTTGACGTCCACCACTCACACGCCGTCTGCTCCGAAACTGGTTGACACACCTGCGAAGCCTTCAAGCAAGCTTCTCTACACACTGCCGCCCAAGGTGGCACCGAAGGCATTTGCACCAAGATCGGTGCCAAAGACCACTGAACCGTCAGAACCTTCAACGCTAGGTGACCGGTTGGATCGACGTCAAGCTTCAGAGGAACAATCTGAGCATTACATCGATGCCGACACTGGGAAATTGACGCTCTATAAGCGAAAGATCACTTCCCAGCCATTAGAATCCTATGTCATTCCACTACAGAAAAAAAGGACGGAACAGGACATTCCTGCCCTTGTTCTACCTCTTCAGCCTCCACCAAGAAGGAGCCCATCACCTTCCCCCACCCAGTCAGGGGGTGAGGAAGATTACCACGATGACCAGTACAATTTCCCAGCTGACAATGACCCTGATGTACAACAGGACTCATATGACGACACTGGTGACCAGGGCGGCCATCAGGTGGTACAAGACCCACAAGTTTTTGGTGCACGTATTTATTTATTTATTCAAAGTTTTATATAGCACGAACAAGATCCTTACAGATATCAGAGCGCTTCACAGAGACAGAGGTAGGGGCAACAGGAATGAACAAGATAATGGGAGCAGCATAATAATCACTAACATAGTAGGATAACCATAATGTACAGAAACATATCAAAATACAATCAGGTAAACAAGTAATATAAGACGGCAGAAGTCATTGCTCCCACTACAGAAGGGTTGAGGTAAAGCCTTGGATGTGTGGATGGCCTATACCAATTTCTTAGGCTAGAGAAAGCACTGGGTGGGGGCATCGGGAGGGTGAGACAATACACCAAAGTGTAACATATATTGGTCGGTAGTAAGAGAGTAGCGTAGCAGTGACACCATAAAGTAGGAGTATAGTGCCAAAGAACAAGGTGATCAGTGATACAGAGCGATGCAGAGTCTCAGATCCAGTATCTATAAAGTTCAGGAGATCTTGGCCAGAAGGATGGTTTTCACCTCTTTCTTGAAGAGTGCAGTGGAGGAGATGAGCCTGGTTTCCGGAGGGAGCGCATTCCAGATCCTGGGTGCCATTCCTGAGAAGGAGCGCTTGTATGTTTTTTCTTTCCGGAATCTACGAGGTTTCAGGAGTAGATTTTTTGTACTACGATTGGATCTCGACCCTCCAGATATAGACAACTTTTGCGCGAGGTAGTTGGGTGCCTTGTGGTGCACGGCCGAGTGTGTAATTACTGCAATTTTTAGCTGTATTCTGGCTTCAAAAGGCAGCCATTTTAGAGATTTTAAGTCTGGGGATATATGAGAGTGTTTTTTTGAGCCGGTAATGAGTCTCGCGGCAGCGTTCAGGGAGGCTCTTAGGGGTGCTGTTGTGGATAGCGGGAGTCCGCTGAGGGCCACAATTCCGTAGTCTATGCGAGGGATGACTAAAGCTTGTACAGCAGTTTGGAAGTCTTTGGCAGGGAGGAAGGGTTTAAGTTTCCTCAGTGTGTTGATTTGAAAATTAGCCCCTTTTGTGGCTTTGCTAACGTGCTGTTGCATGTTGAGCTTGGCGTCGACTGTGATGCCTAGGGATTTCGCTGAGTCCACGATGGTAGGTTGGACATTGGGTGCTGTTAGGTTATTGAGCCAAGTTTGGGTGGTGGAAGTTTTCGCCGGGGGTGAGATGAGTAGGAACTCAGTTTTCAGCGCATTTAGTTTGAGGTGATTATCGGCCAACCAAGATTGAGTGTTGCTAAGTGTGGAATTCAGAAGTTTGATATCTTCCGGAGATTGTAGTTTTAGGTAAAGTTGTGTGTCATCGGCGTACATATGGAATTGAACATTGGATGCTTGGAGCAAGGTGGGGAGCGGTTCCATGACGAGGTTGAACAGTGTGGGGGAGAGGGAAGATCCTTGTGGAACACCTAGATCTGCAGGCACCGGTTTAGACAGCACATTGTCGATCTTGAACTTCTGCGACCGGTTGTGAAGGAAGGAAGAAAACCATTTGAGAACAGTTCCCGATAGACCCATTCTAGTGCTTAGCAGCTCCAATAAGTTCTCATGTTTGACCGTGTCAAATGCTGAAGAGAGGTCAAGAAGGATGAGGAGGCAGGACTCATTGCGGTCAAGGATTTGGAGGGCGTCATCAATTATGTGTGTCATAGCTGTTTCCGTGCTATGTTTCGCTCGGAAGCCTGATTGGTGAGGGTTGAGGAGGTCAAATTGGTCAATGTGTTTTGTTGGAGTTGGACACATTTCTCCAGCAGTTTGGCCAGGGTGGGGATATTGGTGATAGGCCGGTAATTGTTCAGGTCAGACGGGTCAGCTGTGGGTTTCTTGAGTATAGGTGTGACTTGCCCCACCTTGAGGGAGTCTGGGATGAGACCTTGTTGAAGGGAGCTGTTGATGATTTTGGTCCAAAGAGGGAGGAGCAAGGGGATGAAGTCTTTTACTGCATTAGCAGGTAGGGGGTCTGTGAGGTGATTAGAGGGCTTCAAGGTGCAGAGTAGTTTGTGTATTGCTTCTTCCGAGTAGGTGTCGAAGTACAGCCAGGATGTCTTGTTTTTAGGTTGAATGTTGGACATTTTGGTGTGGTTGGGGAATCGGCTTAAATCCATGACGAGGTCATTTCTTATGTTGTCGGTCTTTAGCTTAAAGAAAGCAGAGAAGGCTTCACAGTGTGGGGTGTCACTTGTTGTGCTGTTTGATTGTAAGGGTTGTGTCTTTGTTTGAGTCTTGATTAGTTCAAACAGTTTTCTTGGCCTGTTTTTTGCTTGGTCCAGCTGGCGGCTAAAGAAGTCTGACTTTGTGCGCTTTATTTTCCTAAAGTAGGCATTTCTCTTGTTTTTAAGCGTTTTTAGGTGCAGTGATGAGGGGTCAGATCTCCAGGTACGCTCTGCCATTCGCATAGTACGCCTGTCGTCATTGAGTCTGCCATCATACCAGGGGTTAGAAATTTTGTTGGAGACTCTTCAGTTGCAATGGAGCGACTTCATTGACTATTGATTTCATAGAGTCAAGGTAGTGGTCAGTCAGTGATTGAACATCCGAGACACCTGAAGGGGGAAGGAGGAGACTGCCGATGTGGGGAGGCAGGGTAGTGGGGTTAAGATTCTTCATGTCCCTTTTCCAGGTTTTGTATTTGGTGGGTTGAACCGGGTTAGGTTTAACTTTTTCGTTAATAAAGAAGGTGATAATGTGGTGATCTGACCAGTCGCAGGGTTGGATCGCCTCCAGTTGGGTAGAGTCCTCTTTGGCGATGATGAGATCGAGTATCGCGCCTTTGTCGTGTGTTGGACTATCGCATATTTGGGTGAGGTCAAGCGCATTAAGGAAAGTTTTGAGACTATTCACCTCTGTGTCTTTCTGATCATTCCAGTGGAGGTTAAAGTCACCCAGGTAGACTTGGGTGATCTGCCGACCGGCATTGGATGTGATCGTGTCCATGAGTTGTTGGGTGAATATGAGGTTGTCACCAGGCGGGTGATAGATGAGATGTAGAGCACAAACTTGTTTGCCTTCGCTGGTGATATCGAGGCAGAGGAGTTCACAGGAGGTAAGGGAGGGGGAGGCGGCTTTAGTAACGGAGAGGTTGCTCCTAAAAATGCATGCAATTCCTGCGCCTGTCTTGACAGGCCTGTCCAGTCTAATGATGTGATAATTGGGGGGGACTAATATGTCCATTATCGGGGTAGAGGCTTCAGTAAGCCAAGTTTCAGTCAGAATGGCTAGGTCCAGATCCATTGCTGAGACGAGATCAGCGATGTCGGAGGAGTGTCTCTGGGCCGATCTGCAGTTGAGTAGGATGCATTTGAGTTTGGGAGTGAGAAGGGTGGTCGAGCCTTCTAGAGAGAGGGGGACTTTTCTGAGGTTGTTAGGGATGGAACCTCTGTTGCTATGGGTTGGGAGCCTCAGGGGATTTGAGAGAATTGTGGGTATGGGGATGTGTGTGTTGGATATGTGTTTTACGGGACCTGGGCCATAGGAGCGTAGGAGAGAGCATAGGTCGCGGTCAGACAGTGAGTTGAGGACACGGCGGGGGCGGTGGGAGTTATTGCGTACGGGGATAGTCGGCCATCTCGGGGGTCGTTGAAGGCGAGGATATGTAGGGAGGGTGCGTCGTTTGTAGGGTAGTGGGATGGTGGGAGGTAGACTGGGCTGTGTGAAGAGAAGGTCTTTGATATCGTGGACATCTTTTTTGACTTGTAGGAGATCCTCTTTGACTTGTTGGAGGGTAGATAGTCAGGTCAAGAGGAGGATTGGAGATCCCCAACTGAGGATTCTGCAGCATTTAATGCCTTGATAGAGCGGGCAGCTGCAAATCATAATGTGGACATGCATGCAGACCCAGTGGAAGTAGATTTTTTGTTTGACACTTTCTCCGCATCAGAAAAAACTGTTAAAACACTTCCTATGCTAAAAGGTGTCCTTAAGCCATGCCCCGGAAATCTTTAAGGAACCTACCAGGGCGAGGGTGGTGAACCCACGTATTGAAAAGAAATACAGAGCGGCACCTGGTGACCCTGCATATATTCGGGGACAGTTGCCTCTGGACTCGTTGGTGGTCGCAAATGCCCGCAAAAGGGCGAACTCCCAGACAACGGGTGAAGCTCCTCCCCCAGACAAGGAGTCGAAAGTGCTTGCGGCATCTGGCAAAAGGGTAGCTGCGCAGGCTGCCAATATCTGGCGCATATCGAACACACAGGCACTGTTAGCACGATATGCTAGGGCGCATTACGACACACTAGAGCAGCTCCTTCAACACCTACCAGATGAGTTTAAGGAGGCAGCCGAGATGCTCATACAGGAGGGAAAGCTCATTTCAAACGCTGCAATAAAGTGTGCGCTTGATGTAGCAGATACAGCGGCTAGGGGTATTAACACTAGCGTCCTGTTACGGCGCCAAGCATGGCTTCGCATATCAGGTTTTAAACCCGACATTCAAACAACTATACTCAACCAGCCCGTAAACCCTGACAGACTGTTTGGCCCTGAAGTTGACACCACCCTCGAAAAAATTAAAAAAGACAATGAGACCGCAAAGTCCATGGGGGCGCTTCAGTCTCAGCAATTCCGGGGGAGCACTTTTCGTCGCTCAGGTACCCGCGGTGTTACCAGAGGACACCTGGCACAACAGACACAATTCACGAAAGGTGGCGCACAGTCCTCGTACCCCAAGCAAGGTAGAGGGGGTTACAGAGGAAATAGTACCAAGGGCAGAGGCAGAGGTAACAACAACTCCCGTTCCTCTGCCACCAACAAACAGTGACTCTGTCACTGCCCCCCGACCATCCAACACCTGTCGGGGGGAGACTCCAGCAGTTCCTGCCAGTCTGGACGTCCATCACCACAGACAGGTGGGTGAGAAAACTTATCCAGTACGGTTATTGTTTGGAGTTAACATCCACTCCTCCCAACATTCCCCCAAGACAACGTCCTATGTCGGCAGAGCACTTGCACTTATTGCAGCAGGAAGTGGTAGTGATGCTGCAAAAAGGCGCAATAGAGCTCGTACCAGTGGAGGAGGAAGGTACAGGGGTCTATTCCCTGTGCTTCCTTATCCCAAAAAAGAACGGATCCCTCAGACCCATTCTGGATCTACGCCCTCTCAACCTGTATATATTGTCGGAACATTTTCACATGCTGACGCTGCAGCAGATTCTTCCCCTGCTAAACCAAGGGGACTTCCTAGCGACCTTAGATCTCAAGGACGCTTATTTTCACATACCACTCCACCCATCCCACAGAAAATACCTCGGGTTCACCATCCAAAACAGGCATTATCAGTTCAAAGTCCTACCCTTTGGAGTGACCACTGCCCCCAGAGTGTTTACAAAGTGTCTGGCGACAGTTGCGGCACACCTTAGTAGACAGAACATACATGTCTACCCTTACTTAGACGACTGGCTTGTTCAAGCAAAGTCGGAACAGCAGTGCGCCGCAAACATGTCCCACACCATTCACCTCCTTCACAGTCTGGGGTTCTCCCTGAACTACCCAAAGTCGCACCTTCAGCCAGCCCATGTGCGGCAGTATCTGGGCGCGACAATAAATACCCTGACTGCTATGGCTCAGCCGAACCCAGTGAGGATCGACAACATTCAGTCGCTCATCCAGAGGTTCAGACCGCAACACTCACTACCAGCGAGAGTGTTCATGCAGTTGATAGGCATGATGGCCTCCTGCATCTTCATAGTCCCGCACGCAAGGTTGCATATGCGTCCGCTCCAAGAATGCTTGGCAAATCCATGGACACAGGCTCAGGGGCGACTAACAGACCTAGTGTTGGTGACCGGTCGGGCATACACCTCTCTGCATTGGTGGAATCCACACAACCTTTGCAAAGGCCGACCGTTCCAAGAGCCTGTGCCACAAATTATCCTAACGACGGACGCATCTCTCCAGGGGTGGGGAGCTCACGTGCTCCACTACACGGTGCAAGGACTGTGGTCAACGCAGCAACAGAAGTTGCACATCAACTACCTGGAACTGATGGCAATCTTCATGGCGCTCAAGTCCTTCAAAGTACATCTGTGCAACAAGTTCGTGTTGATCCGGACGGACAACATGACAGCCATGTACTACATCCAGAAGCAGGGAGGTACTCACTCTCCACAGCTGTCTCATCTGGCTCAGAGCATGTGGAAGTGGGCCATTCAGAGGAACATCTTCCTCATGGCGGAACACCTCCCGGGCAAGGACAATCAGATGGCGGATCTGCTCAGCAGGTACAGCCATCAAATGCATGAGTGGGAGATACATCCATCAGTACTCCACCCGTACTTCCAGCAGTGGGGTCATCCAGAGATCGACCTCTTTGCCACAAGGGAAAACGCAAAATGCCAAAGCTTTGCCGCCAGGTTCCCTCACCCGGAATCGCAGGGGAATGCGATATGGATGAACTGGTCAGGCAGATTTGCGTACGCTTTTCCCCCAGCGCCTCTCATTCCGCTGGTGGCAAGAAAGCTAAAGCAACACTCGATGACGCTCATCCTGGTTGCTCCAACGTGGGCACGCCAACCATGGTACACCACGTTTCTAGAACTTTTCGTGGTACCGCATCAAAGGCTGCATCTCTCCCCAAGCCTCTTGACGCAGAACCATGGCGACATTCAGCATCCAGATCCGCAACAGCTCAATCTGGCGATCTGGCTCCTGAGGTCCTAGAGTTTGGCTACCTCAACCTGCCGAGAGATAAACGGTTGAGGGGGGGTCCGAGGGGAAAAAATTATTATAGACCTACTGGTACCTAGTCCCCCAACTAGACACTAAAACACACGGAAGGTACAGAAGGTCTCAGAAATACAGAGGGAGAGAAAAGAAAATAGCAAATCTCTCTATTGGGACCTAATAGTGTCCTCTTTACATGCCCAGAATACACAGTTAATCTGGAAACAACCAAGAAAACAAAAACAAGAGAAGATGCACAAGGAGAGGAAAAAGATACCCATCAGCCCACTCATAAGTGGAATCTCGTCATCTGGGTATATGTTGGTAAATGGTGTCCTCTAGGGTCTGCCTTGGAAACAATCCATAGGACTGCCTAGTGATGGACCCAGAACATTTCACCAACAGATGACAGTATATGAGCGGGAGGGGTTGAGGTTGCAGTGCTCAAAGAAAAAGAAGAAAAGGAAAATAATCCAAGTGATTCTAAAAATACCTACGATGATGTCATGAAATACTTTATTAGGGCTGACCATCAAAGTGGTATGGTTAAAAACAGTATGCTGATAGCATGTAAGGAATTGCTACCCACCAATGTTGTTATTCGGTCAACATGTTTCAGCCTCAAGGGCTTTCGTCAGGACCTATGGTGCTACTGCAACACTTACTTAAGTGATGTGAAAGTGGGATCTACATCTGCTTTCCAAACTGAAAAGAGTGTATCTTCTCCCTTATTGTGGGGAGAGAAAACCTCACCTCACCTGGCCACTGCTCAGGAAGAAAGGGAGGCCACGCACCCTCCGTCGTTGCCTCGGAGTGAAAACTGAGCCGAGGGGGAGGCCAAGCAGATGTAGATCCCACTTTAACATCACTTAAGTAAGTGTTGCAGTAGCACCATAGGTCCTGACGAAAGCCCTTGAGGCTGAAACATGTTGACCGAATAACAACATTGGTGGGTAGCAATTCCTTACATGCTATCAGCATACTGTTTTTAACCATACCACTTTGATGGTCAGCCCTAATAAAGTATTTAATGACATCATCGTAGGTATTTTTAGAATCACTTGGATTATTTTCCTTTTCTTCTTCTTTTTCTTTGAGCACTGCAACCTCAACCCCTCCCGCTCATATACTGTCATCTGTTGGTGAAATGTTCTGGGTCCATCACTAGGCAGTCCTATGGATTGTTTCCAAGGCAGACCCTAGAGGACACCATTTACCAACATATACCCAGATGACGAGATTCCACTTATGAGTGGGGCTGATGGGTATCTTTTTCCTCTCCTTGTGCATCTTCTCTTGTTTTTGTTTTCTTGGTTGTTTCCAGATTAACTGTGTATTCTGGGCATGTAAAGAGGACACTATTAGGTCCCAATAGAGAGATTTGCTATTTTCTTTTCTCTCCCTCTGTATTTCTGAGACCTTCTGTACCTTCCGTGTGTTTTAGTACCTCAACCTGCCTCCTGAATGCATGGACATCATCCGGGAGGCAAGAAAGCCCACCACCAGAGCTTGCTATGCAGCAAAATGGAAGCGGTTTGTCATTTACTGTACGGACCACAACATCAACCCGCTAGATGCATCCATTCCTAACATCATCTGCTATTTGTTACATCTTTACAAATGCAATCTAGCGTACGCTTCCATTCAGATACATTTATCCGCCATAGCGGCTTATCTCCAGAACAGGCAGCATCTCTCTGTTTTCAGGGTGCCTGCCATTAAAGCTTTTCTGGAGGAACTAAAACGAGTCATTCCTCCAAGAACACCACCAGCTCCAGTGTGGAACCTCAATGTGGTCCTCACTCGGCTGATGGGCCCATCTTTTGAGCCACTCCACTCATGCGAGATTCAATTCCTGACATGGAAAGTGGCTTTTCTCATTGCTATTACATCGCTCAGGCGTGTTAGTGAGCTACAAGCGCTCACGATCCAAGAGCCATTCATCCAGATTCATTCAAACAGGGTAGTGCTCCGCACTAACCCCAAATTCCTTCCTAAGGTGGTGTCAGTTTCATATCAACCAAACTATTGACCTGCCCGCGTTCTTTCAAAACCCACAAACAGTAGCAGAAAGAATGCTCCATACATTAGACGTTAAAAGGGCGTTAATGTACTACATAGTGGAGAAGTGTGGCTCAGGGGTTAGAGGCAGCAGACCCGGAAGCTGAGATCGGTCCTGGACCAGGGTTCAATTCCCCGCCTCGGCGGGTCTTGGGCTAAAAAAAAATTCCACGGACTCGATAATTCTCGCCCCGGTGCCTCCTCGACTCACGGGTTCACACTCTGCGACTCTGGGCAATAGCTTGCTTAATCTCCACAACGGCCCCTCGCGGCGGGGTGCCTGACTTTCACCTTGTGGATACCCTGCTATCTCACAGGGGAATACCAGGAAGGGTTCCCTAAGCAAGCGCCGGGAAACCCACTGCGGGTAGCTGTGCGCTATATAAGCTCAACTACATTTACATTTACATTTTGACAGAACACAACACTTTAGGAAAACACAACAACTTTTTGTTGCCTTCTCAGCCCAGCACAAAGGCAACCCTATCTCCAAAGCAGGAATAGCCAGATGGATTGTTAAGTGCATTCAAATCTGTTATCAGAAAGCTAAACGTACTTTAACAATACCCCCAAGGGCGCACTCCACACGCAAGTTGGGGGCCTCCATGGCTTTCCTAGGGAACATTCCTTTGGAAGACATTTGTAGAGCAGCCACGTGGTCTACACCGCACACATTTACAAAACATTACTGTGTCAATGTGCATTCCAAGCAGCAAGCAGCTGTAGGACAGGCTGTTCTCAAGACACTCTTTCAGACTTCTGCAGCTGGCACGGGCAACCGCCGTTAATAGAGGGACTGCTATGTATTCTATGCAATAGATATGAATTTAGCAGCCCA
Source organism: Lissotriton helveticus (assembly GCF_964261635.1). Taxonomy (NCBI): domain Eukaryota; kingdom Metazoa; phylum Chordata; class Amphibia; order Caudata; family Salamandridae; genus Lissotriton; species Lissotriton helveticus. The sequence continues at coordinate 802,224,236 of NC_136063.1, forward strand.
CATGCCTCGAACTGAATATGCTACTTACCAGTATGCATCTGTTCTTGGCATGTAGGGCTGCTAACATTCATATCGCCCACCCCCCTCCCCGGTGCCCGTAGCGGCTGCAGATACTCTCTTGCATTCAATCATTAGCATGGACATCCTTTACACTATTTCACTCCATCTCTGCCACAATGGCTAAAAAACAATCTGGGGATGGAGTCGATGCCCATGCGCACTGTAGTCCAGGGGAGGAGCCACCTATCTCGTGATACGACGAAGACTCTTCCAGGACAACAATGTGCAATCATCCGGACCCAACACTAGGCAGCGATTTATGCAATAGATATGAATGTTAGCAGCCCTACATGCCAAGAACAGATGCATACTGGTAAGTAGCATATTCATTACAGAAGGGGAGTAAGTTGTTTGCCTGGCACAACTTGCTTTACATAACAAAGCACTTTATTTTAGTTCCATGGACTCATCTCAATGTGGAGAATTGAACCAGTCAACCTGTGCTTGGAAAGTAAAGTTACTTTACTTTAGAATTTTTTTTATATGTATGTATGTATATATATATTATACACACACACACACACTTGGACACGTTTTCAACTCTGAGCAGCTCAACTTAGGAACGCACTCTAACTAAACGTGAAGGAAACGGGGCATTTTATTTGCAGAGACAAGCTCTACAAGCTTTTCCTTTTCTATGGAGTTATTGCCTTGCAGCCTTTTGGTTTTCTTTTGAAGTGTCTGGTTTCAGTGCAAATAGGTCACCCTGATTGTGATCACTACGCAAAACCTAACTAGTTGTAAGTCCGTGGCTAATTGTTAATGAAATTCGTGGCATGTCCTTTTAATTTTTAGTGTAAAGACCCTATTGGTTGTATCCACTTGTAACGTCAAATTCATTATTTTGTCTTTCTCTTTAAGCTTGGCGATTTCGTACATACTTTGGGAGATGCACATGTATATCTTAATCATATTGACCCATTAAAAGTGCAGGTAAGTGTTTACCGTAGCCTGATCTGTCCGTTACTGTCTTACAGTAAATATTGACTTTAAAAAGGAAATAATTTCTCACTTTGAAGCATTTACACCTGTTGGTATCTGTTGAGCACTAGGTGAGATTAGGATATCTAATTGTATAATTTATATGCAATCGCTCATGCTTGTCTAGATCTCTGATCTATGGTGCATGCGTACCAGAAAAGGAGCAAGTTGTATACCCTGAGATGTAATTGCCTAGAATCTTGAATTGATTCAGAAAAGGGGGTGGTGATGAACAGAGTGTCTGAATTAAGCAGACCACTCTTACCCAGTCCAAAGATCAGGGCTTGATCCATCACCGTTTTTTAGCTCACTGCACCATCCCAGCTCAGAACCTGGCTATATGCAAATTAGTCTGTTCCTGTCCCAGTGCATGATGGGAACAGGGCAAACCAAACTACCAAGCCAATTCTTATACTGGGAAGGAAACAAGCTTCCGGGGACCGGTTTCTAGCATTTCAGCCGTCGTCGGCCCGGCTTGCTTGAATCCTGATGGTGCAATGAGCAAGGGACTCACATCTGAGTATACCCTTCCACGCTTATGGTGGACAAAATGATTCAGAAAAGGGGGTGGTGATGAACAGAGTGTCTGAATTAAGCAGACCACTCTTACCCAGTCCAAAGATCAGGCTTGATCCATCACCGTTTTTTTAGCTCACTGCACCATCCCAGCTCAGAACCTGGCTATATGCAAATTAGTCTGTTCCTGTCCCAGTGCATGATGGGAACAGGGCAAACCAAACTATAGGTGTGGCAGGGTATACTCAGACATGAGTCCCTTGCTCACTGCTCCATCAGGATTCAAGCAAGCCGGGCCGACGACGGCTAAAATGCCAGAAACCGGTCCCTGGAAGCTTGTCTCCTTTCTGGTGAAGAATTGGCTTGGTAGTTTGGTCTGCCCTGTTCCCATGATGCACTGGGCCAGGGACAGACTAATTTGCATATAGCCAGGTTCTGAGCTGGGATGGGGCAGTGAGCTAAATAACGGTGATGGATCAAGCCCTGATCTTTGGACTGGGTAAGAGTGGTCTGCTTAATTCAGACACTCTGTTCATCACCACCCCCTTTTCTGAATCGTTAGAATCTTGAAATGGCATGTCGGTGCACAAGCACTGAGGTTTTGGACTTGCCTATGTCTTTAATACAGATTCGCTGTATTGTGAGAAGCTCAGTGCTGTAAAAGGGCCGGTACTGCAGGCCGGCACTTTTTTTTATTTTGAGAGGGAGAGTACAGGCACTTTTCCAGAGCGACGTAATACTTTTAATTGGATAGTACCAGCACTTCTCAGAAACAAGCAGGTACTCTGCTACTGAGTAACTGCACTTCTAAATTTCCATTTCAAGTACTGAAGAAGCTAATGTGTAAAGTGCTCATAAACTCATGGATAGAATCACACAACTAACACCATTATTAGTGGGAACGTTTTAATGTGATTTATGGTTTGTTGAAGACTGTCTGGTGGGCAAAGCGATTACGGTCTCTCACTCTTACCATCACTTGTGGAAGGTGGAAATTAGAAGCGTATGAGACTAAACCAGTTGGTGGATGAGTGTTGATTTTATATGTAGTTTGTCGTTATGTAATGTGCTACTGTATGAGTGGAAGCTTTACATGTTGTAGTGTATGGAGAGAATGGAAGTTAAGGTTGATTGGGGACAGAAGGGGTAAGAGTTACATTAAGGTTTTATCATAACTTGTGAATTTAATGTTCTATTAGGGTGTGCTGTTGACCATATCGGATTCCTTCCAACCATAAGTCAGATTTAGCGTTAGTTTTGTCCAGGAATTCGATTATGTTCTCTTTATTTTACAGGCCCAGGTTTTCTAATCTTGAAACCAAAGAGTTTGATAGGCTTAGTAGTTCGGACTCCAGTACTTCCTTCACCCCATTTGATTGGGTGAAAGAGTCACGCAAAAGTGAACAGCTCTACCAGTGTCCTGCGAACAAGGATACAGGCCTCTAGTGTATTTGTTGTGGTGCAAAATGGTGTAGTCTAGAGGGGATAGAGGCATCTTGACATCACCCCTGGGCAATGCTCCGTTTACAATGCGGGTGGCTGGGTAGCTGGCCTTAATACTACAGCATTGTTGGAGGACGGTGATTGGGAGACTTTAAATATTTTCACGCCTCTCTGCTTTGTCAGAGGGGCATAGGAGGTTTCTGCTGCCCCCCACTCACTCTAGCCAAAGTTGGGGTAGAGGTTATTTTTTGTCTGCCTTGTCCTACATCGTGTGTGTGTGTGTGTGATGGGATTGTAAGCTTACCACCCTTGCCTAAGGCAGAGGTGGTATTATTTGTTAACCACCCAACTTGGATAAAGGCAGCAGTGTCTCTCCCTCCGCCACTGAAGTGGCCTTTGTTTACACCTCATTCTTGTCCAAGCTCTAGGGTATGTTTTTCACCCTACCATTCGTCCCAAGGTCGGTGGAGGTGTTTTTGTCCCTACAACCTCTCACCTTGGCCAATGGGTAGAATATTTATTTGCCCCCCCCCCTGGTTAGAGGTAGGGATGTTTGCTCGATGGTTTCCCCAATGAACATAGAGTTTTATTTCACCCATCCCCCAATCGGACAAGCATGAGGGTATATTTGTTTCCCAGCTTTACCCAGCGGCAAAAACAGTTGTTTACAAAGAAAAAAGCGGGAAAAACATTCAGGACAGCTATTCTGCTTTTGTGCATGCAGTATTTTTCAGGTCTCGGAGATGTAGAGCAGTTCTAGCTGTTTGTATTTGCAGATAGTGTGCAGGAGCAGGTTAGATTTACCCTGCACTTTTGGGGTTTGCAAATGGGTTCAGGGCGGTTACATGAGCATTTCCAAACAAGTAACAGGGACTGCCCAGAACTGCCCCTCACCTCCCATTTCTCACAGTATTTTGTGGGCCATAGAAAAGCAGGGCAGAGGCAGGTGTGAGTTTTCCTGGTCCTCTTAGCTTCCCAAAATGATGTGGCCACTGTGGACCGGGGCTTTTGTCAGCTGCACACGTACTGTCTTTTGAAATACTAGGGTAGCACTGAGCAAGTCCTTTTTAATCATTGTAAATCCTCCAACCCTCTTCCACACCCAGCCGCTTGCCACTGGGCAAGATGACGGGAGGTTACTGGGAGAATTCTTCGGACTTCGCTGATGCAGGAGGCTAGGAGAAGACTTTATTTACCTCCTCTCTTTGGCAGGGCATGTTCCGAGATCACTTCTACATCTGGCAATACGATTGGTGTTATTAGGACATTATTTATGCCCATCATTGTGCAAGTCAATGGTTGTCCTCCCCACAACCCGATCACTCATTCATCATCTACTCTTAATCTGAGCTGATCTACAATTGAGAGGGTTGGCTATTTATGGTTGGATCATAAATAATCAACACTCACGTTTTTGCTTGTATTTTCAAAATAAAAGAGACCCACAAATCGCCTAGTGAAGAACTTGTACGGAATGATGGAAACATTCCTGTGGTGCCATCTTCGAAACTTTCATTCAGCAATTATTTGCTGAGAAACTTTCCTGTAGGAAAACTAATGTAGTTTGAAAAAAAAGTAACCAGTTTTGGGAGCTCTATGCAACTTTTGGTCAATTTGAGATGTCTTCCCCAAATTTTAAACATTAAAATTCCACACTGAAAATAGTTTTCCTCTAGTCTGGTGCAAGTTGCTTATGGAAAACAAAGTTATTGAGGTTTCAACATGTGATTCCCTATAGAGAGGTGTAAACCAAAACTGGAGTTGTGGCTGCACCTGTTTTATTTATTTATAGAGTTTTATATAGCGCGAACGTGACCCACGAGGGTATCCGAGCGCTTTACAGTAGAAGAATATTAAAGGATGAAGTAGACTACAGTCAACAAACAAATTTCCAGTCAACAAAAACAAATTTCCAGTTTGTAAAGAAATATGCACGCCATATTGTATTTCAGGCTTCCTTTTCAATGATATGCTGCTATGTGAACTACTTGCTAAATGGTTGTTGCATCAGTTGCCCCTTACTCAGGGGAATGATCTGTGCCATGGACATAAGGACACATGTGCTTTTCATTGTATTCGTTCTCAAGGCCTTGTTTTTTTGTACTGTATATACAAACTAGGACAAAACCTCTCACCCAGACCACAACACTGGTTAATTAGATCACATATAACAATGGCCCATTCGGTTCTAATTCAGCCCAACATTTAGCCAGCCCTGGCATCCGAAACAGTGGGTTGAGGTAGTGATCTACTTAGTTTAACACACGCCCCTGGTCAGATTGCTCTCCAGTGTATTATTCAAATTTCCCAATACAATCCCTGACATTTACTTAATGGAGACGAAGCAAGGTGTGGAAAAGTGCTCCGTGTATTTGCATGTATACAACAGCAACATGGAATGTCAAAGGACACAATTGGGCGAGGTCTGCAGAATCTTGTTTTGCAGATCCTTCCAAATGATGAACACAAAGTTTAAGAGACTCGTGTAGAAGCCCTTGCTGAAAGGACAACTAGATATCTCTTAATTTAGGAATAAGTCTTTTTCTGCCAGGGGCAGATCTAAGTAAAGGTTGTGGATGTAGATTTACTGCAACAACATTTGCAATGACTTGTATTGACACCTGTAAGAAAACACTGGTGGTCTGCATGATTTGACAGCCGTGGACAATGGCCATCTAGCTGAGAGAAAACCCAACACCCCTTCTGAAAGATCATAAAAAGCAAGAGCTCAGTGTTAGAGTTTCTCGCCTGCAAGTTAAGAGTTGCGAAGTTGGATTAAGAATCTGATCTTTTGTCCTGCAAAAGGATGGCCTACTCAAGAGGACCGCACCATGTAATGGGCTTGCTGAGATGCAGGAGACCAAGGTACCAAGGCTGTCTGACTTAATTAGTTGCCATCTGTCTAGCTCCAGCTTTGTGAAATCGGAGGGGTTTTTAAAAATGTAATATGTGGCCTACTGAAGTAGAGGAACTAGTGAAAGTGCATAATGTAGATTGTAGATCCACTGGAGACCTGACACATCTCTTACTGGATCCAGTAGAGGATAATGACTGAAACCGTGCAAAGGGCACTACTTGTTGCAAACCCTCTTCCCTAGTGATCCTCATCTGTCAGTTACTTGCTCTAGCTCATCTTCGCACAAACTCCCACTTATGATTTGCACAAAAGGAACCCACAGACAGTTATCAAGTTCTCTCTCCACACCAAATCAGCTCCCTGCCCAGTTACCCCAGAGCCAACAGGAACTTGTTAAGTTTCAGGAAGCAATTGAAGGCTCACCTCTTCGCCTAACCAACACATTTCTTCCTTACTATTCCTGTCAGTGCTGGAAGCCCAGTCCTGGGTAGCCACACGCTTTATAATACTGGGTAGCATAACCTAATTAAAACTGGAGTGAAATACACTTTCATTTATCGGACGCTAACAGGAGTGCACTTAAACAGTTCTTCTCTGTATAGAGTGTGCACCCCTCACCCATTCTTTTCTCCACCTATCCCAAGGCCATAGTTTCCTCATCCGACCCTGTTGGTATTTTCTCTGTGCCCTCAGTGATTGGATGGGAAGACCTGTGGCATAGATTGCTACGATCTTGTCTGCTGCAGTCTTAAGTGCCAGTCTGATTGCATCTACGCACTGCCTTACAAGTATGAACTTTTAGGCAATCTAGCCAGTGTCCAGAAGGCCACACATCTTGCACACTTTCTCCATCACGGGAGCAAGTTGCACAGAAACTTGCTAATCTTGTTGCTTAGCTGCCCACAACCTCAAAATTAGAGTATTCAGTAGATGTTCTGCTCCTTGGTCCGTCCTCCTCTTCCCAAAGGGCTGGACCATGGGCCTTTAGTAAAGCTGGACCAGGGGCCTTAGTAAAGGCCACCCCCCCCTAGGGAGTAGAACCCGAACTAGGCAGGGTTAATGAGGGATACAGAAAGGCAGGGAAGTTACAGGGCAGTGGAGTGGGACACTGGATCAGGAGTGTGACCTCTGGGTTGGAGGTTATTAAATGCAGGTGCCTGGCATGGGGCCTTCTTTCTTTCTCGGCTTGGCAACGGAGGACGATGCAAAACCAGGCAGGGGTGGCTTTGGAGGTGAATTACCAGGTCAGAGACAATTCTATGCAATTTTGGGCACGCTTTGCAGCAACAGCTAAAGCCAACAGTTGAGAGGGGTGGGAACTAGCCATAACCCACCCCTAACCCTTTCCATTGCAAACCGTGTGGGTCATCCAGCACTGTTACGTGTCTAGGGTGCCTTAAGGAGCTGGCTGCAATAGGAAGAATGCAACATTCCTGTTTCAACGCACGAAGGTAGAATGGTTTGAAAAGACATGGTTGCAGTGGAGGGAATGTCATTCAAGCATGCTGAACCTGGGCAAGAAACGCAGATGTTTTGATGATCCACCTGGGTAGAATACACCACCCAGCTATGGGTCGGGGCGATTTGTTTCAAGAATAGCTCATTGACTACACTAGGATCATGGATACCACAGATGTGGCATGGTCCGAGAACATTCCCAGGAGGTCCTGGTAGGGGCTCAATACCTAGGGATTATAGTTTTTTTTAGCAATGTAGACCAAACTTAATTAATGTGCAACAACCATACTATTACCGTCTGGATGGTGTGAATCTGTCGGTTATTTGAAAGGATGGATTTCTACAGAACATATTTCTTTATTTGCCACAGAGACATTGGGATGCGCACTATGGACGATATTTACTAATTTTCCATGCAAAGGTGCTGTATTGCATGAAAGGGGACCACAGAAATGCACCCTTTTTTTTTTTTTTTTGTTTTTTGTTTTTTTTTTACTAAATGTGGCACATTTCTGCTGTATCCTAGCGCTGAGGCACTTTTCTGCCTAATGCCAACACTTGTACTGTTGCATCTCAGTGCAAGGTTGCCTGCGTTTTATAAGCAGGATTGTTTTTGTGCAGTAAGGCATACATACCTATTGGCCCAGTCTGCAACAAGACCTCTTTATATTTTTTAGGACATTTTATTTAGTAAGAAAATATCATACAAATTAATACAATTTAGCATGGTTTTAGAGGTCAACTGTATACAAATTTCTCTCTGCCGTACTCATTTCTTAGTTGCTTTAGGCAATCCCTTTGAAGACTAACAATTGTAAAGGACTTTTCTCTGAATGTAAGATGTGTATTAAGAACAGTTGCTGTTCCTGCAAGGTTTTGTCTGTTTGGCCAAGCTCCTCTAAAATAGGTTCTACCTTTTTGCAACATAGGTGTCTGCTACATTGTCAAAATTGTTTTACATTCGATTTTCTAAAACGTACATTGCTTTTTGTTGTTTTTTCACCCTTCTAGGTTCAGAGGGTTCCACGGCCATTCCCAAAACTCACCATCCTCCGCAAAGTTGAAAATATTAACGATTTTAAGGCGGAGGATTTCAAAATCGAAGGATATGATCCACATCCAGCCATTAAAATGGAGATGGCCGTTTAGCACTTACCTAATATTAAATTTGCTTTTTCTAAAAGAAATAAGCAGAGGACCTACCTGCACTGTTCCATGGGGACTATGTACACTGTGCTAATATTTTAATGGAAAAGTTGTTGAAATTTAAACATGCTCTTAATGTTGCTTTTAAATGTAGCGTTCAATGGAAATTGTAAATATCTGCTTTTTAGACTGTTAAATTGTTTAGTATTTGTACAGATACTTTTGTATTTCCTGTGTGAGAAATATGGAGTATGGTTACAAGAGCTTTTTTGACTTAATGAAGTGGCGAAGCTATTTTGGCGCTGAAGAAAGGTTACAGATGGTCCTGGATCTTATCAATACGGCTGGAACTGCTGCCTACATTTCCAGCTTTGCTGGCAGACATGCCGTTTGTGAGCATTTGTAATGATTGCTTCTGAATCACCAGGAAAGACTGCCTTGAATGATGCAGTCCAGGCGAATTTTGTGGAAAGATGCAACCTGGAGGCTTAAACAGTCAGTAGTAGATGTGGGGTGACCATTACTGCTCTTTGGGATAGGTCCAGGTTCAACAAGCTCATCAATTGGACTAGTGAACAAAGCTGCGCGTCCGAATGAATACCACACAGAATGATCAATGCATTTTTTTGTTATGGTAAAATAAACTATTTTGGCTAGGTTAATGTGTGATGATTTGTTTCAATATACCCTGCTCATACCATTTAACAATTATGGTTTCCTGAAGTATAAATTAAGAACAAATGATGATGTACTAGGTGGAGGTATGTAATAATGTATAAGAAATATGTAGTCCAGATTACTAAATGGCAATATTTTATAGATTACCATGACAATGAGCCACTAGGATACTGTAATTGCTTACTACTAATGCTGGCCATACATTTCAGGAATACTTCTCAAGCAATGGGTTAGGGATAATCAATGTGTATACTAGTCGAAGAGTGATCTCGACTGAACTACTTTTTTTTTTTTTTTTTTTTTTTTACCCAGGTTTCTAGTTAGCAGTGCAGTCATATAGTACACTATGAAAAAGCGGGTGGCCCCAACTTCATTCTGCATTTGTATGGCTTGAACAAGTATTCTTCCTTCCTGAAGCTATTGGCAGCATTCAAGAATGGTTGATGTATTTAGCAGGACATAATCTTTCACACTGTGCGCATGCAGTACCTTTAGTTCGCTATAGGCTGCTTTTTGGGTGATCTATTTAAAATACTAAATGTTTTCTTTTGGTCTAAAACTAGAAACACAGGCTCTCATCAATCTGTTGCTCTTGGGGGTGGCCTTTTCTGCGCTCTAGATGGTTCATGTTTACTTTCACTTGAATTACGGTCGCATAAGGACACTCTCTTGATTCATGGCCTGGGAGAGCACTGGTATCTGGCATCATTTGGTAGACTGCCTGTCCTAGCTTGTCTTGATCAATCCTTCACATGTACAACCTGCTTGAGGGCTGGTTTCTGCCTTCTAATACAAATATTCGTTTCAACAGTCCCTTTGGAATTTGGTTCAGAGGCTTTCTGTAGGAATCTTTGATATATATTTCTAACCAGATTCCTTCCCATATGGCAATGAGTAGCTCTATTGAAATTCCATGGCATCCTTGTCCTGCCACCAGAAGTGACAAAACAGAGCAGTGAATAGGTGCCAATTGTGTGCTCTGACGTCCATTCATATTGTTTCCGCACCCGCTGACGCTGGTCTGGCACCGTCTCTGCAAGGTCAGTGTCTGTCTGAAATCTAGCTGATCTTCGCTCTGGATCAATGACACAGTGGGAGATTACTAGGGCACAGCTAGAGGTGTTTGAGGACTTTCTGCCAGTGCTTTTGCCTCCGTGTCAATCTCTGCGTTGCCTCAAGGCTTTGTGTCTGACTCGGATCCCATACACTACTTGAAAGATGTTCCACGTGACTGGGATGACAATGAGGAGGAGAAAATGGCCTATAATTAGTTGCCGTCTCACTATACTGATGATGGACTATACTTAGATCTTCAAAATGCTAGTGTGTTTGACACTTCACAAGGCACTGAATTGGAGTTTCCATTCGAGCCCACTGAGAAAAGTACCCTTTTTGCCACTGTTGTACGGAGAAAAGCAGAGATGTTGAAACTGCAGTTGCCATCTGTTGAAACTAAGGCTAAGCTGAGGCTTTGCAGCCTAGCACTTAAGCTTTTGATTCTTTCCTACCGTTCAGTGAGACCCTGACGCATAAGTCCTCCCCTCACTAAGCACCAAGGGCCTGCTAAGGGTGACCCAGCCTTCTTGACTCAGCACTTCAGTCCGGAAAGCCTCATGCTGCTGGTTCTGCTAGCAAAGTCAACATGAATGTATTCCAAGTTGCCCTGAATGATAGCAAATCTACTTTTCAGTACCTGTCCCAAGTATTCATGTAACTGCCATGAGTTTTTTTTTCCAATGTCGTTTTATTATTTGTTGAAGCTCATAGGTCTTTTGATTGAGGGGTTCTGGTGACATCCTAAACCATGAGGTTGAAGGCCTATATTGCACGTGAACTGGTATGTATTTTCGTTATTTTTTTACATTTTATGTTGGAGCAGTTTCAAATATTTTATATGCATTGTTTTTGTACATGAAATACTAATACAAATTATATCACAAAAAGTGCAATTGCCAATGAGTACCGATTCGAATTAGTTGTTACATTTACCTTTCATTAATAAATTGTGGATAAAACTATGTTCAGGACCAGTGCGTTTATGAGACTGTCTGGCCACACAAGTAAAATAACAGCGAGGGAATTCGAGCGCATCGAAGGTTCAGCATACATGCGCCCCAAATGTATATGTATCCACCAAAGGTATGTAGTTCCTATACAGTCGAGAATGAGCAAGCCAGTAGTCGGACAGGGCTGATCAAGTGGATCAGGAGGGATCTGATTTATCACAAGCAAGAGATGTCATGCTTCATCATCGGGTAGCTCCTCTATTGGCTGGCACTGCAATGTCCAATGAACACTTCAAGGGGGCTCTTAGCCAGAGATCCTTAGAAGATATTAGAAGCTCTGAAGTGTGTGGAGGTGTGTGCCGTGGCTGTGATTTGAAAATTATTAAGAGGAACCCTTCTGCTTTTTAATAAGCAATAAGAGAATAGAGAGGCAACAAAAGGAATATTTGTACAATTTTTCACAGAACAAATGATAGTCCTTCAATAATATACACAAATCACTTTTATTGCGTCCTTTTCTGACTTTGGCCATTGGCGGGATGAGAGACTTGGCATCCGATGTGGGATTTGGTTAGAGACGTTGATACATATCGAAAGTGTCACATAGTGTACACTGCCATTCCGAGTTGAATCACGGCACCCAGAATAATATGAATTTATGAAAGAAACACTGTGCTGACTGTTGGGGTAATTTAACATATGTCCATATAACGTCCTCCTTTCTGAAGTGCTGGATACCTCTATCTTGAAAGCCCATCATATTGCTGTTAAATTACAGACTAACGCTGCTACATTAGTAAAATTTGAGCATTTGCCCTGAGGAAGCCCAACCTGGGCGAAACGCGTTGGCGGTTTGTCAGATCATCTTGTAGCAAGAATACTTTCAAGGATGCAATAGAAGTGATTTGTGTATATTATTGAAGGACTAGCACTTATTCGGTGAAAAATTGTACAAATATTACTTTTGTTGCCTCTCTATTCTCTTATTGCTTGTATGTTTATGGTTCCTTGGCGGTGGACCTAAGAGGTGGGCAACACTTGTAAAAACAATTTACTGTGACTTTGGTGTATAGAGCGGTTTGTGCAACTAGTTATTCATTACTGCCATTTTGCTGTCTTTTGCTGCTCTTTAATAAGCAGGTACTCTTGTCCTAAGTAAAAACAAAGTTTGGCTGTGCTAGAGACCATGATACTTTACAGCTCGAAATGTGGTGACAACAGGGGTCAACATATTTCTTGCCTTTGATAGTCATGGTAGATACTGGCAATTTAGCGGGACCATCACTAAATCCACTCTATTAATGATTCGGATGGCAGGTATAGTGGACAATGAAGTGCCCAATCAAAAAAACCTCCCTTATTGTGTAGGGTACCTTGTACGTGTAAATGTATACAATCCAAACTGAAACCACAGGTAAGAGACATCACTGCAATGGGTAGGCAGGTGATGGTACCCATCAGTGATGTGTAAATGCATTAAGCAACAGTTACCAAAGTCATGCCTTAGTTGAAATCGCACCGGTCTGTGAACGTGCTAACATGTAAAGACAAACGCACACAAAGGCAGGTGGTACACATGTAACCAAACACGCAATCCCAAAATTCCATGTGTCAATAAGCGTGGTATATAGGCAAATATTCAAATGTCTATTGAAGTAAAAATAAGCCACTATAGCGGATAGTCTTGCGCTGTTTGGGTAAAAAAATCTACCCCATAGGTGCTGGCCGAGGACCACGCTAGCTGTAGAATTTGGAGTAATGGACAAATCATCATAGTAATAGAGGTAACCTGAAGTGCACAATTTAAGTAGGGACTCCTACTCGGTACTCATGACGTCCTGTGTGGTAATCATCCAGTGACATACCTCACTCTGCAACACTGTATGTGGTATGGCTGCCGGGAAGGAAGTTTAAATACCGGTATAATGAGCCGGCTTTGTAATTGCGAACAGGTGTGGAGGAAAAACATACAAGTATCTTGAGCACACCTGCTGCCCGAGGACTAGACCAGCAAATGCGGTCCATCATCTTAGGTTGGAGAGCAGCGTGACTGCTATGAATGGTTTAAGCTTTAGTTGTGAGCTAATGTGATATGCTGGAGGTCCACTTACATGAGTTGAGTCAGGCGGGAACAGTTGTCTGCTGCCCGCAGTCAATCAAAGAGCTGTGTCCCGAGCAATCCACCATCTTGGGTTGGAGTGTAACTGGATTGTTTTCAAATGTTTAATCTGTAGTCATCGTGATGTGTGGAAAGTGGCTCGCATATGTGTGAGTACTAGGGGAAATGTAGAGAATCATTAAAAGTGGCATGAATAAGAGTAATATATCCCAACCGACTAACAATGTCAATAGTAAAAAGAGCCACACTGATATAGAGGGTGCATATGCTCCCATTAAAACTTACAGATGGGCTGTGCCACCCCACAGAGAAGGGGGGGGGGTCAGTTAACACTGATGATATTGGTCAAGGGGCCACCACCAGGGTGGAAAGTCTTATAAAGTTGTAAGGGACAGTGTAGAGGGAGCCCAATCAATTCTTTCGTCATGGGAGTGGCAAATGTTCCATATGGATGCAGCCAGATATCTGCATAGGAAGGTGGTTTATAGGAGTAGTAAATTAGGACAGAACATGATGTTTAAGGTCTGCTCTCAGAAGCTACCATAGAGGAAATACAGTGCTGTCAAAATGGGTATGGAAGTCTGGTATACGGCAGGTACTGTCAATAGGGTACTAGACCCTTCTGTGCGTGAAAGGGGCCGACCTGAGTTGAGATGTGTAGGGATTCTGTCAAACTTCTGAATACACAATATGGTTTAGTACGTGGTTGTGGTTGCGTGGGACGCAGACATATGAGTTGGCAACAATTGTTTTATGATATTCGGAATCATTATACTTTCTCTTGAGAACTATTATGGCTTTCAGTTAATGTTTCACTGTTATTACACTGAAATCATTACTCCTTTAAGAATTATTATATACTGCACTATATATACAGGGACCATCGTGGGACCATCAAACATGGGCAAATTTGGGAGAGCCAAACACTAGTATCAGGTTTATGTAAAGTTCTGATAAAACCCAATACAAATTGCTTTTTTTTAAAAGTTAAGCATGTGGTGGGTAGCTGCATCCGATTTGACTGCTGTAAGTTCAATGGCCTGCAGGTGAAAGTCCGTAGTGTTTCTACAAATGCAACTAAGTTGCAAAGCTTGACTGTAGGGGAGGTTGTCCCACAAGGCCTTGGGTTGGGAACCGTCATAATAGGCTACTGCAGTCTTTTTTCTTTATGTAGTGGTTGAGAGTTTGCCATTGTTGATGCACAGGTCAAGGAAAGGCAGTTCCTTAGTCGAAATGGTTTTCGTGAACCATAAATATGGATTGATGGTGTTAATCCACGTGTAGAAGTCATGACCTCTCTCTACTAAAAGATGAGGATGTCACTGTAATGACGCCACAACAGTATATTGTTAGTCAATGGATTATTACTGCAGAAAATGTGTTCCTTTTCAAAATTGGCCACATAGAGGCATGCTAGACTGGGCGCGAAGGTGGATGTACCTTGTACTTGGTGGTAGAGCTGGTCTCCAAATTGGAAGAAGTTCTCCTTCAGTGTGACCATAGTACATTCGGAGATTAAACCGACTGGTGTGGGTGAGGACCAAGTTTCAGACAGTAGTGTATTTTCCACAACTGAATGGATAACATCTTGAGGGATGTTAGTGTAGAGTGCTTCCACATCTCATTTAACCAGAAGGTCAATGTTATTGATGTTTGCCTTCTCAATGAGATTCAGAACATCTCTAGTATCTTTAAGAAAAGTTGGTTTTGGGCAGAACAGGTATGAGAAGTGGTCACAAACTTAGAAAGGGGCTCCAGGAGGGAAGCGGTGGCCTATAATATGGTCCGGGGGTCACATTCGTGTGCATTTTAGATAGGACATAGAATTATGGTGTTCCTGGGTGTTTATTTTTATGGAAAAACCAAAATCAAATCGCAAGTTCCTAATTTTAATGCAAAGGATAATCAATTTTTTCAAAGGTGTGATTATAGGTTAAATGTTTAGAAGTCCTACAAACTCATCACTGCAAATGAGAAAAAAATATTTTCATTTTATTCGTTTTTTATGATAGAGAAAAGAGATTCATAAATTCATTGATCATTCAATTTTCTGATGTGGGTTATACCCTTTATACTTTTTAAATTCATATATATACACACATTTACTGCTTGTAACCTGTGCAATTATACAGTGATGTTAACATTGATATAGCTAACAGTTGATGATATGATGATAGCAAGGTTGAAAACTACGCGCGTTTCGGCACTGCTGCCTTCATCAGGAACAGTCTATGTATATAAACTAAATATAAAATATATAAACATTATTTACAAGTGTAACCTATATTAAACACACCTAAAGTCTCAGTGATATATATATATATATATATATCACAATGACCCATATTTACAAATTACTATAAAAACGGCAAGGACATATACACAATTATCTTCAAACCATTAGTAATATACACAGTCCATAGTTCTAGCAGTCACATCCTTCGTGATATCTTTGTTTTTTATTAGGATACAGATCAGAATTTTTATAAAGAAAACATTTTCTTTATATCTTTTTAACATCATTTCTATCCAGAGAGTGGCACCCAAATTTGAATGAAATATGGTGGAACATGTGTAACATCACAATTAAATAGAGAATAATCGACAGTTTGTAGATATATACATAAAAAAGAAGAAAGAAAACTGAAAGTTATGGCCCTTCTTTCTTGTGGAGATATGTCTATTTTATCGCTATAATATACCAATATTGACGACAGTCTTGTTACAATATCCTAATATATTACATTATTTGTCTAAGTTGTAATTAGGACAGTACTTATAAGCTTAACATCTATAGTTTACCCACTCGCATGTGTTAATTAATCTTATCCTGCCATCAAGGGGCTATTGTTTAACTCTTAGGATAGACAAGTACGTAATACTTACATGAATGGTAAGTACTTATTCTGGTGATTGAAACTTATTGAGATGGGTCAAGGTCACAAAAGATAGAGAAGTACCTAAAAAGACAGTAATTTAAATTAATGTTCCAATTTCGAGTTATCATTATCTGTTTTCTCTACCATTTTTAAGGGCGAATGTCATGTCTAAATAAGGGTTCCAAGTTAATCTTATATGGTTCATAGTTATCAAATTAATACCCAAAATTAGACAAGAAGAAAATAGCTGGTGAAGTAAGCTTACTTGGAATAAAGAGGTCAATATTCCACTCTTAGTATTCGATTAGTGTACAATTAATCGTCTGATTGCACTATTCCTCTATTTTTTTTATTAAAAACATCCACAGGAAAAACCTTGGTGTGAATCACTGTAATAGAATTGTGGGAGGAGCGATTACATTTTGGTCTGCCGATTTCTCAATTTGGCAGAATCAATATATATATATATATATACACAACCATATGGCCTATACATTGATGTTTTGAAGTACCTGAAAGCAATTTTCTATATATGCCACAACGTTCCTGGGTGTATATTACACAGGAATTCAGCCTGGGCTGGATAACAAAAAATGTGGCTGAATTCCTCGTTAATACCCACCCAAGAACACCATAATTCTACTTCCTCCGTAAAATACACAAGGGGTCACCCCACCCCCTGGCAGACCCAAAGTTTTGGGTATCAATTCCCTCCTGGAACACCTTTACAAGTTCTTTGATCACTTCCGTCAACCTATTGTGCCCAAAATCCCATCCTTTCTTAAAGAAACTAGAGATGTTATAAATCTTATTGATGAAGTAAAAAACATCAGTATCATTGACCATCTGGTTAGCCTAGATACAGAGGCACTCTATACTAACATCCCTAAAGATGCCACCCTTGAGGTTGTGGAAAATACACTACTGTCCGAAACTTGGTCCTCACCCACACCAGTCAAAGTGTAATCACTGAATGTGCTACTGTGGCATTTAAAGAGAACTTCTTCCAATTCGACAACCAGCTCTACCATCAACTACAAGCTACTTACATAGGAAGTACCTTCACGCCCAGTCTAGCATATCTTTATATAGCCAATTTTGAAAAGGAACCCATCTTGTGCAATAATAATCACTATACTGACAATATACTGTTGTGGCGTCATTGCATTTATGACATCTTTTGGCAGGGAGATATTGAGAGGTCAGAGCTTCTACAAGTGGATTTACTCCATCAATCCATATTTACAATTCACGAAAACTATTTTGAATAAGGAACTCCCTTTCCTTGACCTATGCATCGCCATCAACAATGGCAAATTCTCAACCACTACCTATAAAAAAAAAAAACTGACTACAATAGCCTATTATCTGACGGTCACCACCCCAAGGCCTTTAGGGATAACTTCACCTACGGTCCATTTTTGTGACTTAGTCGCAACTGCAGCAACACTACTGACTTGGACCTACAGGCCTTGAAACTTACCAACAGTCTAGGAGTATGCAACTACTCACCACACACTGTTAACTTAGCATGGAAGAGGGCTAGGAACAACCAGAGGCCAGCATACTTGTAACCACGATCTAGGACACATGATAACAAAATTACCTTTGACACTACTTTTACACCCAACTCCAATCCGATGCAAAAGATTATATGCACATGGTCTATCCTACACACAAGCTTATTGGGTATTCCCACACCACCGTTTGCATTCAAACGCTCACTCAAACCCAGATACATGTTGGGGGAGAACATGGCAGCCGGCGGTTGGCGGGTCGCAGAGGCTCCAGAGGTCGGGAGTCGTTTCATTGCATAGCAGAGTATTATAGCCCTAATATATGCGGGAAATTTATTTTTGAAACTGTGGATTTAATCGGGATGGGATATAACTATCTTTAGGAGGAAAACGGGAACTAGTGCAAGACAAGGCACCTTGGGGGCAAGCCGCGGGCGGGTCTCTGTCCAGGTTCCGTGTTGGAAAGGACCGAGGCGGGCTGGAGCGTTTCCTTTTCCATAGTTTGGGAACTCGTTTGTTGTGCTCTTTTGGGTGCTTTTCTTTGGTGTATTTCCCCAGAATTGAGGCAGAGGTGGCTGGGCTTGTTGCAGTCACCCCGGACGCGCTGCCTTCTTTGGATGAGCGAGAGGGAGAGTCTCGGGAGGAGCAGGTTGCTCTATGGTCTCTGGCGTCTCTGGAACTGCATCGTGGAAGGAGGGCGGCAGCACGTCTTCCCTTTCACGGCAGTAGGGGGAGAGGAGGAACGTGCGGGAAACCTGAAAACTTAAAAAATAACCAACCCTCAAGGAGAAGCAGAATACGAGCCACCCCTTGTGAAGACACTGTCGATACAAGTCTGCAACAGAAAGTAAGTGTTGCATCTGTGGAACAGGGTGGGGGAGGTCCGGCCAAGAGGGGATTACTAGGGGAAAAGGGGGGGACTAACTGGTAAGTGTGAGAAAGTGGCTCTGTATATACTGGACCAAGATCAGGTACAGTAGGTATAGAGTCCACAAACCCCAGAGTTATAACCGAGGTTAATGCCAGGTGTGACCTTACTCTCTGAAGTGGTAGCTTGGCCGAGCAGTAAGGCCGTACCAGAGGATAGTGTAAAGCATTTGTTGTACACAGTCAGCAAAAGGTTTCACACATACAAAGACAACTCCAGGCCAATTGTTTTTATATCAAAGATATAATTGTTTTATTTTTTAGAACCAACAGGTATCAAAATATACTGTTCTCAAAATGAGGTCTCAGATGAGTACTTTGCAGAAAGGCAATACACTTTGTAACACAATAGGTACAGGGGTTGCAGAAGGCAACACAATTCTAAACACAATTTAGCATTGAGCTCAATGGTTTTTTCTATATAAATACAGCTGATTACTTTGTAGATTGCTCTGGTAGTTCCAGGACTGGATCCTAGACCCAGTCCTGGGATCTAAGCTGAAAACAGTTTAGGAAAAATGTTTGTTTTTGCAGTGATTTTTAAGGAATATGAAGCTATTTTAAAAGTTCACACTTAGAAACTTTTCAATGAAAATCTGGCAATGTTATCCAATGGGAGAAAATTCAGGTTGCAGTTAAAGTACGATCTTGTTACTTTTGTAATCCAGTACTGGGCTCCTAGGTCCAGTACTGGGGTCTCAACTTAAAACCGGTAATTACGTTTCAGTATTTGGTATGATTTTTTAAAGAATATTTCACGTTTTCAAAAGTAGATACTTAGAAGAAATTTCACAGAAAAGCACACTGGATTCCTATGGAGAAAATTCAAGTTCCAGAATTTGTATAGCGCACTACTCACCCAGAGGGTCTCAAGGCGCTTTAGGGGGGGAGGTAATTTACTTATCGAATATCCAGGTTTTTAGTTGTTTTCTGAAAGAGAGGTGGTTCTGAGTGAGGCGGAGGTGGGTGGGGAGAGAATTCCAGGTTTTTGCCGCTAAGTAGGAGAAGGATCTTCCACCCATGGTGGATCTGTGGATGCGCCGAATTGCGGCGAGGGCTTGATTGGACGATCGTAGTTGTTGGGAGGGGGTGTAGAAGGATAGACGCGTGTTGAGGCATTCGGGTCCTAGGTCGTAGAGGGCTTTGTGTGCGTGGGTGAGAAGACTGAACGTTATTCTCTTGTTGACAGGGAGCCAGTGGAGGTCTTTAAGGTGGTTGGAAATGTGAGCTTGCCGAGGGATGTCTAAAATGAGTCTGGCTGAGGCGTTTTGTATGCGTTGGAGTTTTTTCTGTAGTTTGGCTGTGGTTCCGGCGTAAAGGGTGTTGCCGTAATCCAGTCGGCTTGTGACCAGTGCGTGGGTGACTGTCTTTCTTGTTTCGGTGGGGATCCAACGGAAGATTTTTTTGAGCATTCGTAGGATGTTGAAGCAGGATGATGATACGGAGTTGACTTGTCTGGTCATCGAGAGGGAGGAGTCAAGGATGAAGCCAAGGTTACGTGCATGGTCCGTAGGTGTGGGTGCGGTTCCGAGGGCCGGTGGCCACCAGGAGTCGTCCCAGGCAGAGGGGGATATCCTAAGATGAGGACTTCTGTTTTGTCAGAGTTTAGTTGTAGACTACTGTTCTTCATCCACTCGGCTACTTCTTTCATTCCTTCGTGTAAGTTGGTTTTGGTGGTGTTTGGGTCTTTGGTGAGGGGATCAGCTGGGTGTCGTCCGCGTAGGAGATGATGTTGAGGTTGTGTTGGCGCGCAATGGATGCAAGGGGGCTCATGTATACGTTGAAGAGGGTGGGGCTGAGAGATGATCCTTGTGGTACGCCGCAGATGACTTCGGTGGCCTCTGATTTGAAAGGGGGGAGGCGGACTCTCTGGGTTCTTCCGGAAAGGAACGATATGATCCAGTCCAATGCCTTTCTTTGTACTCTGATGTTGCTGAGGCGTTGTATGAGGGTGGTATGACAGACTGTGTCGAAGGCTGCGGAGAGGTCAAGTAAGATGAGAGCAACTGTTTCTCCGTTGTACAATAGTGTTCGGATGTCATCTGTTGCTGCGATGAGGGCGGTTTCGGTGCTGTGTTTGTCTCGGAATCCTGATTGAGAGGAGTCGAGGGATTTGTTGGATTCGAGGAAGGCGGCGAGCTGACGGACGGCTTTTTCGATGACTTTGGCGGGGAATGGGAGGAGCGAGATGGGGCGGTAGTTCTTAAGTTCATTTGGGTCAGCCGTGGGTTTCTTCAGAAGGGCGCTCAGTTCGGCGTGTTTCCAGTTTTCCGGGAAGGTGGCGGAGTTGAGGGAGCAGTTGATGACGTCTCGGAGATGGGGTGCGATGATGGAATCTGCTTTGTTGAAGATGTGGTGGGGACAAGGGTCGGTTGGTGATCCTGAGTGGATGGAGTTCATCAGGCGGATGGTGTCTTCAGTGGTGATTGTGTTCCAGACGCAAAGGTTGTTAGAGGGGGGTTTTGGTTCGGAGGTGGGTGGAGTGGGCTGGTCTTCGGACTGGTTTTGAAAGCTGTTGTGTATTTCGGCGATTTTGTTGTGGAAAAATGAAGATAAAGAGTTGCAGAGATCTTGGGAGGGGGTGATGTCGTTATTGCCTGCGGAGGGGTTAGTGAATTCTTTGACGATGTTGAATAGTTCCTTGCTGTTTTGGGCATTGTTGTCAAGTCGATCCTTGAATGCTGATTTCTTGGTGGATCGGATGAGTTGGTGGTGCTTGCGGGTGGTGTTCTTGAAGGAGGCCAGGTTGTCAGAGGTAGGGTTTTTTCTCCAGGTTTTCTCGAGAGTACGACGGAGCTTCTTGGATTTCTTAAGGTCATCGTTGAACCAGGGGGCTTTTCTGTTACCTTGCTTGATAGGATGGTTTTTCAAGGCTGCTAGTTCATCTGCGCTGTGGGTGATCCATTGTGTTAGGTTGGTGGCTGCTTGGTTAGGGTCCGATGAATTGGTAGGGGGGTTTTGTTGAAGCGACGAGAAAAGCTGGTCGGTGGTGATTTTGTTCGTTTCTTCGGGGAATTGGTTGTGGGGGGTTGTGGGTCCTGGTCTTTTTGTAGTTGAAGTGGACGCAGCTGTGGTCTGTCCAATGGAGAGCTGTGGTGTGATCGAAGGAGATGTGCTTGCTGGAGGTGAAGATAGGGTCCAGCGTGTGACCGGCAGAGTGGGTGGGGGTGTCAACGAGTTGTTTGAGTCCGAGATTGGCCAGGTTGTCCAGGAGGGTGGTGGTGTTGTCATTTTTCTTGTCCAGGTGGAAGTTGAGGTCTCCCAGTAGAATGTAGTCCTCGGAGGGGAGGGCATGTGGGCTGATGAAGTCAGCGATGTCTTCACTGTATTGTGAGCGGGGTCCTGGGTGTCTGTAGATGAGGGTGCCTCTGAGTGTGGTTTTGGGGTCAGTGTGAATCTGGAAGTGAAGGTGCTCGGCGGTAGCGAGGTTATCGTCCGGGCTGCTCGTGATGCGAATGGTGTTCTTATGGACGATGGCGATGCCTCCTCCTGTTTCGTTGATGCGGTCCTGTCGGATGATTTTGTATGTCTCCGGGATGGCTATGGCGATGTCGGGGGCTGATGAGCCGTTCATCCATGTTTCTGTGAGGAAGGCGACGTCCGGTGAAGTAGTGTCGAGTAGGTTCCAGAGTTCGATGGAGTGTCTGTGGACTGAGCAAGTGTTGAGTAGGATAAGTTACTTGTAAGCCCGGCTAGGATTACTTTTGCTGTTCAGTACTGCTCTACAAGATTCAGATTTCTCCTGATCACAGGTGAGTACTTCGGAATTCGGTTGATTTTATGGAAATATTTTAAGTTTTCAAAACTTCACACTTAGAAGATTTTTCGAGTCAAACCAGTCAATGTTATCCAATGGCAGGTAAGTGAGTTACCGGTTTCCAGGTGAGTACTCGACTGGAGTGTCTGTGGACTGAGCGAGTGTTGAGTAGGATAAGTTACTTGTAAGCCCGGCTAGGATTACTTTTGCTGTTCAGTACTGCTCTACAAGATTCAGATTTCTCCTGATCACAGGTGAGTACTTCGGAATTCGGTTGATTTTATGGAAATATTTTAAGTTTTCAAAACTTCACACTTAGAAGATTTTTCGAGTCAAACCAGTCAATGTTATCCAATGGCAGGTAAGTGAGTTACCGGTTTCCAGGTGAGTACTCGACTGGTTAAGTTAGGGTTCTGGGCATAGATTCAGGGGTCCCCCAGGGTCAGGTAGGTACAGTGGGTTCACCCTCATCGGCACAGGGGCAGCAGGGTGCAGAGGTAGTTAGGCCCATTGTTATCCAATGAGGGGCAGGGGGCCTCCGGTTGGTGGCTGCTGGCTAGCAGGCCACGTGGCTGTGGGAGCTGGGCTCCTGGTCACTTGCTCAGGGCAAAGGGGGAAGTAGGATAGGACAAAGGTTGTACAGCCAGAGGCACTCGGGCGGCTGGGTGCAGGGTGCTTTTGAGCCGTCGGGCTCTCAATGTTATTCAATGGGAAAGGTAAAAAGGAAACAAAGGCTGCACACTCTGGGACGGTGATTCTTCAGGTGCGACCACCACTTCGAGAGGTAAGTTGGGATCTTGGAGAAGAGGTAGGTACCCCAAAGGCCGGCACAGGAGGCTGCAGGGAGCCGGGTGCAAGGGGTTCTTTTGGTGTCTGGAATCTTCCCCTCGGCTGATCGCGGTTGTGGGGGTCTCTGGTTCTTGAGGCTGCAGGCGTCGTCTAGTTCGTTGAGGAGGGTCTTTGGGCACTGGACTTTGGGTCCCAGTTGCCGGGGTGATGTCCTCGTGGTCTTGGATCGCACGAGCTGGGCTCGGCGGGTGCAGAGTGGGCAGGTCTTGAGCTTCCTGGCTGGCACCAGGGGGTGGTTGTTGAAGCAGAGCCTCTGCTAATGGGTGTCCCAGTCTTTAAGAGGGTTAAGGGAGGTCGGTCCTCCGGGTGTCCCAAGGTTGCTGTCCGCAGGAGTCGCCGGGATTGAGCAGGTTCCAGGCTCGACAGGCCGGTAGGTGGGTGTCGTCCTGTTAGCAGCTGCACGGCGGATCGTCTTCTTCTTGACCTTCTTTCTTTTCTTATTGGGATCTATGGAAGGAAGGTTCAGGGTGCCCCTAAATACTAAATTTAGGGGTGTTACAGGTAGGGCAAGGGCAGGGACCAATAGGTCCCTGTCCTGGGGTGGGTACACCCCCTAGCCTGTTCCTTCCTGTGGGAAGGGGGGCAGGAGCCTAGCTGTGATTGGGCAGGGCTCCCCATCGTCAAGATGGCGGGAGCCCGGGGTCGTGCTTCACTTCGCCTCTCCCACCTGAGGGGTGGGGTTGGCACAGGCTGCCACACCCCCCTTCCTGACGTAGGGTTTCCCCGCCAGTTTTCCCACCAGAGTGGGGGTCAGAACTGGTGGGGGCCAGATGCTGAGTACAGCAAGTGGTCTGGAGAAGCTCACAAAGGCGGCAGGCCTTTGAAGCTTCCCCCTGCCCATCCTGGGGGAGGAGACCTAGCACCTCACCCAGGATGTGCATTGTTGCAGGCCCAGGAGAGCGGGGGGCTCTCCACCCAGGGGTCCAGCAACATGTCTGCTGTGTGGCATCCTCTGCAGCCACTCAGACCAGAAGTGGATTGTAGGTTAGGTTTTCAGGGGGCATCTCTAAGATGCCCTCTGGTGCATTTTACATTAAATCCCACACTGGCATCAGTGCCTGTTTAATGTGCTGAGAAGTTTGGTACCAAACTTGTCCGTCTTCAGTGTAGCCATTATGGTGCTGTGGAGTTCGTAATGACAACCTCCCAGCACCATATACTCTTAATGGCATCACTGCACTTACAGTGCCCAGGAATGGCTCTGGGTACTGTAGGGGCACAGGGCTCATGCACCTGTGCCCACACCACTGGCAAAGGGCACCCAGCTCGAGGAGTGACTGAAGTATGCCAGGGCAGTGGGTTTGTGGGCATGGCACACAGGGTTGTGGGCAATGTCGACTCTGTTTAGTTCTGCACTTAGACACGCAGCCTGCAAAGGCAGTGTGTGGGTGTCGGGGTACAGGGACCCTAAGGGTGGCACAATAAGTGCTGCAGCACTTAGGGGTCGTCTCTGGCCACCTTGCCCTGGGTACCCTTTACTAGGGGCTGATAGGTGGCTAGAGATGCCAAGTGGGTTTTAGGTTCAATACAGTTATAGGGAAGGAACACAGGCCCTGGGTACCTGGTTGGCAGGAGCCCAGGGCACACTCAGTCAAAGCACATCAGCAGTTCAGAAAGAAGTGGGGGCTTACCAATGCAAGAAAGATGGCACTTTCTCACAGTAAGCTACCACCGTGAGACACTTTTCAAATTCGGTCTGATGTCTCCTCCATAACCGCATCTAAACAGTGGGAGCTGGGAAAGCTCCTAGAATCATTTAGACAATTAGGTGCAACGGCACAACTCAAATTTCCAGCCACACTAAAAATGATGTTTAAAAACAAAATGCATACATTTATACGGGTGGAGGAGGCAGAAACCTTTTTGCATCATATCACAGTAAAAAACTTGAACTAATGGCTCGATAAAGAAGCTAATAAAAAGGGAAAGCTTAGCTGTCCTCATTTCGAGTCTTTAGGGTAAATTTATGAGATTTGAAAACTCATCCTTAAATAAATATTTGATAAACACAAGTTAGCAGCTATTCAAGGAGCTATAAGAAAGTAACAACCATCCAAACCAAAGAGAGGGCAGCCTCAAAGGCCAGGGTAGGGCCATAAGAAAAATAGTGGGGGTTCTCCAGGGGAGCACAAGGGTGGGAGGGGGGGTGCAGGGTGGATCACGGGTAGGGAGCACAGGGAAAAAACCCAAAAAAGTCCAATTAGTGATGTAAAATCTTTCACCATCTATTTTAATGAGCGATGACACAGGCCTCAACTGATCATGCCATATATCTGAGGGTGCTGACATGGAACCTAAACAGGTTGAGGGTAAAACACAGGATGGAAAGGATATTTCAGTACTTAAAAGATGTTTCAGAACAAATTCTAATCCTCCACTTCATCTAGTTGAGAACGAGATGAAGAGTCTGTGTAAAACCAAAAGTTGGAGGTTATTTGCACCACACAGCAGACAACAACGAAGGGTGTAGCAATAATCATAAAGAAACATCCTGCTTTATCAGTGAAAGGGTTTAAAGTGGATAACATGGGCCATAGTAAACATAAGGTTTTATTCTCATAAATTCACGGTAGTCAGATATTATGGCCCCAATCTAGATGATCCAGTCCCTTTAAAGGGCCTATGTGCTGAGTTATTGCCATTCCGAGATCCCTTAATACTTGCAGGAGACTATAATTTAGTCCTGGACCCTGTGATGGATAGGTCTCTAAATAGTAAACCATCACAAAATTGTAAAATGAGGTTATTACTGAAAAATACGATGAAGCAATTAGGGTGTACGGATATATGGAGAGAAAGAGAGGGAGATAGAAGAGGCAACACGTTTCATAATAAGAAGCACGGTCACAGATCCAGGCTAGATTTCTTTTTAATTAGTGGGATGCTTAGGGGTTGGGTAACAGAAATGAAACATCTTGGGGGGGGGGGGCACATATCTGACCATGTGGCTGTAACACTAACGTTGAAACTCTCTAGTAAACCAATAAGTAAAAGATGGACTTTAAATCGAGCTATCTTGTCTGAGGAAGAAATAATAGAAAGGCTAGTGGTAGAAACTAACATCTATTTCTCAACCAACATAGATAGTCCTCCCACAGAAGTAGTATGGGACGCCTATAAGGCTTTTTTAAGAGGCTGTATAACTTCTATCCAGATTGCTAGACAGAAGAAACACAAAATAGAGATAAAAGAAATAGAGGATACAATTCAGGAGTTAGAACATGACCTCCTTGTACAAGGAGAAAGAATAGAAGGGAACATCACTGACAGATTATCTTTCAGAATGGATTTGGCAGGGGTACTGGATGCGAGTCAGCAAAAGAAGTGGGAGACCAGTTAGATGGTAAATTTTGAATATGGGGAAGGCTCTGGAAACTCCTTGCCTGGAAAACGAAACCAGAATTAGCAAGAAGCAATATAAGGGAAGTAGTATGTAATGGTACGGGAAAAGTGTTCTAGACTCCCGCAGACATCGAAGAAGCTTTCCGATTTTTTTTTGAGAAAGTTTACAGGGAAAAACTCACCCCACAGGAAGCATAGTAGAATCTTGGCTTCAGTGCTATCCCTCAACAAAAGTCAGTGATGAGGCATCTAGTAATTTTAATAAACCTATATCTCAGTCTGAGATCAAGAAGACAATAGAATCAGGCAAGAAAGGCAAGGCGCCAGGAACAGACTGTCTTCCGGCGAGCTATATAAATCTCTAGCTGAAGTTCTAATTCCAGTAATGGATAAGTTGTTTTCACATATTTTTGAGAAAGGTGGAAACATGCCCCCCTCATGGGATGAGGCCACGGTGGCCTTGATTTTAAAACCATAAAAGCCTGTGAATCAGTGTGACTTATATAGACCAATCTCTCTGCTTAACCTAGACTATAAGATTTTTGTTAAGATTTTGTCAGAGAGGGGGGAGGTAGGGGGTGGGGAAGTTGGGGATTGGGGAGGAGGGGGGGGAAGTCATGGGAGTTTACTTGCGTTCAAGACAGTTTGTGCGACAGGCGATAAGCAACGTCACAGTGTCCACACAAGGGGTGGTTGGGGTCCTCCCGATCCTCATGACTGTTATGCAACTGGCTGTTGGTAATATTGTAAAGATAAGTTTTTTTTTTCTTCACGACGAGGGCAATTGCAATGTGTGATTGTACCCAGTTGGACATACTGTGCAGGAGATGAAAAACTTGTGAAACTTGAGAATTGAGGTTATACAACATAAATAATTAAATGTGTGAGTAACGGGGAGGGGGGTTCTTGTTTATAAAAATTGACTGGTTTCGAAAGTCCTAGAAGTCGCTGGCCTACAGTTATGTTGTCTCCCCAGGGCGAGACGGTGGGTATTGGGGATTGTGTGTAGGTTTACCACATAATGGCTACAATATGAGACCTGCTTATCCTATACATGTGGTGTCCGACCCGCGGACACCCCCATTTACCACGCCGGCGGACCCCTGGGTTGTCGGCTGAAGAGCTGTGTTATTCTTGACGTGATAAGCCCTGGACTGGACCTCCTCCTTCCTCTCCGGCAGAGCCCAGAGAGTCCTCCTCCCCCCGTTCCGATCCAAAGCCTCCAGGATTATCTGCGGCGTCCCGCAGGGATCCTCCCTAAGCCCGATGCTCTTCAACGTCTACATGGCACCTCTCGCACGCATCGCCCGACAGCACAACCTTAACATAATCTCCTACGCAGATGACACGCAGCTGATCCTCTCCCTCACCAAGGACCCCCTCACCGCATAGCCACCTCAAACTGAACGCAGAAAAGACGGAGATCCTCATTCTCGGGCCCAACCCCTCCTCATGGGACGACTCCTGGTGGCCCGCATCACTGGAGACACCCCCCCACACCCACGCACGCAATCTGGGAGTCATCCTCGACTCGAAACTCACCATGACCAAACAAGTCAACTCTGTCTCCTCCACTTGTTTCAACACTCCGTATGCTCCTCAAGATCTACAGATGGATCCCGACAGACACAAGGAAAAGAGTCACCCAGGCCCTAGTCAGCAGCAGCAGCAGACTCGATTACGGAAACGCCCTCTGTGCCGGAGCCCCGTCCAAGCTCATCAACAGACTGTAAAGAATCCAGAATGCCTCGTCACGCCTGATCCTCGACGTCCTGCGCCGCAACCACATCACCCCCCTACCTGAGGAACCTGCACTGGCTCCCTGTGGACAAAAGAATCTCCTTCAAACTCCTGATCCACGCACACAAGGCACTCCACAGGACCGGCCCAGCCTATCTCAACAGCCGACTCTCCTTCTACGTACCCAACAGGAAGCTCCGCAGACCTCTCCCTGGCTACCGTTCCACGTTTCCGTAAAACCACACCCGAGGCAAATTCTTCTCCCACCGCGCCGCCAAGACATGGAACACCCTCCCCCTCATCCTACGACAAACTGAAGACCTTCTATCCTTCAGGAAACTACTCAAGACCTGGCTGTTTACCAGTAGCTACAGCACCCCCTTCCTCCCCTCCCTTCAGCGCCTTGAAACCCTCGCGGGTATGTAGTGCGCTTTACAAATTATCTGATTGATTGAAAATATACCGTTAGCCTTCAAAGAACAAGGCTTGAGGAAGTTCAGTCAAAAATAAACTCATTTATATGGCCTTCTAAAGGGACTAGAATTTCCTGGAAGAAGCTTCGGAGAAGGAAGAATAAGGTAGGGTTAAGTGCGCCTGATATAATCATTTATGCAAGGGTCTGCTTATGAATGAGCCCAATCTTTCAGATATAGGAAAAATGTTCAGGGAAATATTGCAAGACCCAAAAGGAACATGCTTATTTATACAAATTTGGAGATCCGCGCTGCTTCAAGAAAGTCCGACTGAAATCTTTAAAGGATTTAGCAAATACCTGCAGTAAAATCAGAAAGCTCTTAAAAATCTGCTACTATAGCGCTATGGTGCCTATATGGGATACACCTGGCTCACCCGAGTGGACTAAGGATTCACCAGTAACACCTTTAAAATCCACTGGCTTAAATTGCTGGGCCCAACTTATTCCAGAAGGATGTCTGCTACCCTGGGAAGATCTCAAGCTTATAACGGACAATCAACTATCTAAATTCAAATGCTTACAAATAAAAAGTTGGTCCCAAGTGGTCGGCATCTCGGTTGGTTTTACAAATTATCTAGAGACTGCTTTGAGAACCAGACAATGGAACAAGAAAGAAGCGGCAAATCTTTACTGGCTCCTGATAGACCTGGCAGATGGGGACTTTACCCTTCCATCACAGCTGTGGGGTGAGTGCTTGCCGGGTGCCAGTACAGAAGCAGTATGCAAGTATCTTTTGACTTACTATATTCTACAGTCCAAGCTGCCAAATTAAGGAGAAATCATCTCTTTTCTCTTCACAGAGTATACTGGTCTCCTTATAAATTATTAAAGTTTGCAAAGGGTACCATTCCATGCTGTCCAAAGTGCCGGAAGGATAAAGCTAACGATGAGCATATGTTTATAAGCTGCCCTAGATTACAGCAATTCTGGGGTTTTGTAATAAAAGGTATGGAAGATATATTTGGGTTTGATATTCAGGTGAGCATTTCCTTAATATTTTTTTGGGTATCCTCCCGAATTATGAACTGTTACCCTTAGATATTAATAGGCTGTGTTTTTATCTCCTCCTACTAGCTAGTAGAGAAATTTGTAAATGTTGGATCAAATGTACCCCTCCAACTTTCCTAGACTGGCTTAACTCTATTAAATATGTAATGAAATTGGATATAGCCATAAGAAAAGAAAATAGCAAGAGGGCCTTCTGGGCACCATGCATAGGCTGGTTGGATATTAGGGGTATGTTTGTCCAAAGATTTTGCCTCTACATGGAATTATTTCACCACTCTGGTCAATTCCTGGGCCTACAGATAGAAGAAGAGAACAGACTAATTACGTGAGCTTTTGTGTAAAGTGCAATCCATTATGATCAGAGCTCTCTTGCTGGTGCCAACAGGCAGGGGACAGCAGAGTAAATTAATCTAGCTCTGGAAAGATCTAATGGCGTATGAGGACAAAAATCGTATTTTTTTTTTAATAAAAACCCCAGATACATGTTAGTACCCATTAGACCACGTACGGCACCGGGAATTGAACAGACGGTTCTCTGGAAACTTCCCCCTATCACCGGTCATTATCCCTGTGGGGTCTGCCACTTAACTGAAGTTGCTAAAGAAATTGTGCTAGACTCTACTCACACGTAGACACAAAAACCAGACTAACTGCCACAACAAATATTGGGTGCACATGATTACATGCCTATGTGCTATAAGAACCATTGACATGACAACCAGACAAGATAAGGTGAGGATCAGATAACATCGGAGTGATATTTGATGTAAAAAGACTATGACGGGCACAAATTTCCTTACCCACAACCATACCCCAGATGAAATTCACTTGATTGTCCTAGAAACACATCACAACATGAATAAACGAGCCCTTTTCCAGAGGGAAAAAGCATTGGATTTTTCACCTAACCACACATATAACTGGCAAGCTCAAAACAGAAGGGGATGAGGAAAGCACTAATTTATCAGAATGTGATGCCAGCTGGCTACTAGGCATTACCCCTTATCCATCGATCCCGCTCCTATATGATCTAGGGAGGAAAAATATCGAGGATATGGCTCGATTGCGCCCACTTTTATACTGGAGGCGCATAAAGACAACACCTGAATTGTGCCATTATGCATCTGCTCTTATGGACATTATTAGCTCTGACCGGTTCCATAAAATAAATTGGCTTAAAGAAATCAGGAACTTGTTACAAAAACTGCATCTAGACCACTTATGGACTACTACTGACCCTTCCGCCTTCCCACCTAAGGTGTTGTTGAAAAAAATGTATTGGGACATGGTATACCAATCTGTGTCAATTTCCACTCAACCCTCTATGTTGACATCCCAGTATTTGGAGTCCAAATTAGCCCCAAACTGTGAACAGTACTGGGATCTGATTACAAAACCCATGGACAGAAAGCTATATTTCCAGTTCAGAGTTGGTTGTCTACCCCTAAATGTTTTTACTCTAAAATGGTCACCAAATAATGTTAATACTTGTTGCTACTGCAAAGTCCACGTTGAGGATATTCCACATTTTTTGTTTGCATGCCCCTTGTATGCTGCTCCAAGAAATAGATGGCTAAAACCAGTGTGCAAGAATTTGGGGATAAGAAAATATCTAGAAGCACTAAGAATATTAAGATCAAACTGTGCCCCCAATCTTGCAATTGCCCTAGCCAAATATTTGGGTTGGGCCTGGATTATCCGCACCCGCACTTTAACTGCTATTAATCATGAATGATAAAGTCTTTTGTTTTAAGCTAGATTTATTTATTATGTATTAGGCACAGTGACTCTGTATTTTTTAAAACCGTATAAATATCCTTTTAGAGGAAAGAATTCGCCAGCATTTTTGTATTTAATGCGTATCTTATATTGATTTTAACTTAGCATAGTATTTATTTGTGTTTAGAATAGGGATAAAATGCTTTTATGACAATGCTGTCGAATAAAGTATTGAAACTTGACTTGATTACCCCTTTCAGTTTGGAGAGATCTGCCCAAACGTCCTGTAGCTCAATCAACAAGCTGTCCCAGTCCACAGCTGTGGAAGTTCTGCACAATCCTTGGGTTTCCTCATGCCGAATCACACTGATTCGGCCCTGCCCCATTTAAATGTTGCTGGACACCAGCCCAGGTAACAAATTGGCTTTCCAGTGCATAGCAATGGACTTATGGACTATGAGGAATCTGAGGTCTTTACAACGATTTGTGGCATTCCCAGTCTTCTTGTGCCTAAACAGTCCCAAGATTCCGCACTCCATGATGAGGAGATCTTTATGCCCCATAATGCCAGGTAGCATGGCTGCAACTTCTCGCCATAAATTCGCTGCCACTGGACAATCCCAAAACATATGCGCCATGTTGGCATCATACTCATGATACTGAGGGCAATTTGAAGAAGACCCAAACATTCTGTGTAGCCTCGCCAGGGTGAGATGGGCTTGATGTAAAATGTATTTGTTGGATGTATTGATTGCGGAAGAGTTTGTGTGGATATAACAGTGCTCTGTCCCGTTCCTTCTGTGTCATGTCTAAACCTGGATCTTTTTGTCTACGTGTTTGCAGCAGATGTGAGCCAGGTAATGACCCAGCGTCCGCCGCCGACAGCGTGTAACGCATGTATCAGCAGGTACTGCTCTGGTTCCGTGTTGGCTATTGGCCAGAGCCTGCCCATCTCAGCTGCTAGTCGGCCATGGGCCAGGAAATTGCCCACTGGCAACCCGTAGTCTGCCTATAGTTCAAAAGGGAGGAGTGTGCTGTTTTGAAACAGTGCCTAAGGTACCTCCCCAGCTGCTTCCCAAATCTCCAACCCCTCCCTCCCTCCTTTGTCTATGAAGGCCCTAAGAGAACCAATACAAATATCAGGGGAATATTATGGCATGGCTGGCAGCAGGTGCAGGTTTCTACAAAAGCTGATATGGGCAGCACACAGGAGGCTGCCGGCCCCACGGTGTATCTCTCCTCGTGGTAGAAGGCCTCTTGAGGTGCCCGCTGTGCTCAGTCTGCTGAAGGCAGTCCTAGTTCCACCAGTGGTAGTCCCGCTAAACATCGGGCAGGTCATTGCAGGTGTGCCGCTAAATAGTAGCGCTCGAAGTTACGGGCCCTTAGTCCCCCCCCTTTCTCGACTGGGAGTTGCAATTTGTGTAGAACAACGCAGTGCACGCCTTTATTCCAGAGGAAGCCCCAGCCTTACCATTGTATATAATTATTCTCTACCCTGAACCGTGAAGGGCAGAGTTCTCCAGAATGCCATTTGGGGCCAAACTAAAGCAGTGGCTCTAGTAAGGTTGCCAGCTAGGAGATCTTGTATGGCATGGTAAATATTGATGCCCAGATATCAAAAGGTGCGTGGTTCCCAATGGAGAGGATGGGAGTTCACCAGTAAGTGCTGTTGCGGTCATTCTGGGTGAATCAGGAACAGGCAGGACTTAGACCAGTTCACTCCCAAACCAGCCCAGAAATTCATCAGGATATCCGTAATTCCGGATATACCGTTACAGATGTAAATCAGTATGCCATTAGCATACAGGGAAACAGCATGTGTCATCCCTTCTAGTGGTATTCGCCATGCCTTGCCCTGGTGCCAAAGCCTTTGTGCCAACAGCGCCATTGCCGAAGAGAAAAAGAACAGAGTGAGCGGGCATCCCTGGCGGGTACATCTTTTCACCAGGAAAGGAGGAGAAATACATTGTCCAATCTTCACTCGAGCAGTGGGCTCTGCATAGAAGAGTCTAATAAGGTTTTGCAGCCTACCAGCAATGCCCATAGTTGGCTTCAAAACATACATTCTATTGATCGCCTTTTCTAAATCCAGCACTATACATTTAGCTTTGGGTGGGGGCCAACTCCAGCACTGGAAGTCTGCAAATATTCAGAGTAGTGGATCTGCTTGGGATAAAGCTGTTTCGATCTGGGTGCATCAGGTGGGAAAGGTGTTCTAGCAGTAGCACCACAAAGTTTTTACTTAAGATTTTGTAGTCTGTCCCGAGCATAGACAGAGGGCAGTATGATGTCACCCCTAGAGGATCTTTTCTGGGTTTAGGGATGGATGCAAGTAGCACCTTGTGGAGCGTTGGTGGAAACCAACCTTCTATTAACACTGTCTGATCCAGTTCCATGAGCGGCCAAGAGTTCCTTATAGAACGTGCTCGGCATACTGTCCACTCCCGGTGTATTTATCTTAGCAGCGCCCCTAATGGCACCTTGAACTTTCTGTACTGTTAGAGGCGCGTTAAGTTCCTCTCTACTGCTGGGGACAATGACCAGTAGTATTATATTGTCAAGGAAGGCTCGAGCATGGGCCCGGCGATCAACTGGGTGGAAAGGGGTGGTGGGGGTGGAACCAATCAATTGGCCATGATGCTCCTTAGCCGATGCCAGTGTATTGCAGTGGAAAGTGCATGCGCCTCCCCCTTAAGAGCTCCTAGAGATGTTTCCACTTTGACCAAGGGGCATATTAACAATGGCCGTGCTTAGCGATAATTATATTACCGCAGGCCATCTCTGGCATTTATCCCCCTGGTAGCGCGTAATTAACAACGTGTTACTCCAGGGCGATAAAAATTCCAGAGATAGCGAGGTTATTGCCCTTTTGCAGGGTACATCACTGGTTTTCCAGCGATGTTCCCTGCCAAAGGGTGATAACCTTGCTGATACGACCCACAGGGTCGTATCAGCATAATCCACCCCCTATATTAGGGATGGCTAAGTTAGGATTTTAGCAGACGTTAGATTTTGGCAAAAACAGCAGTTTTCGCCAAAATCTGTGTGCGCTAAAATCATGTGGGCTGCCTTGAAAATATCGCGATATAAACATCAGCGATATTTGCAAGGTAGTCAATCTGGGGTTCGCCCAGTAACGCCCATTTTGCATCACATTGGAGATGCAATGGGAGGCGTTGGGGAAAAAGGGTGGTAACATGTGATTATGCATATTAGCACCCTCTTGTAAATAGGGCGCTGGTTTTATCAGCCAAAAAAGCGGAGATAAAGCCCTTGTAAATATGCCCCTAAGTGTCTATGAAGGTCCGACCCTGCACCCACAACCACATGAAAACATTGGCCCCCAAGCACTACCTTCACTGCTTCCCATTCTACTGATCTGGAGGTGGTACTACCCCCGTTATCCATTAGATAATTGAACAGCACATCGCTAGTCGTGTCCCTGAATATGGGTCTTCCAACATAGCTGGCTGTAGTCGCCACATGGGGACCGGTGTGTGCGGTGCCCCCCCAATCATGGTATAATTCGAGTGGATTATGGTCTGTGAATGTCTTCCCTAAGTATTCGGTGTGTGTGACCTGCAGTTGGGTGGGTGGATGACAATGTGTGATCTAGGTGCACGAGGGGGGCCTGCAGGACAAATAATAGGAGTGTTCCCTAGCCATCTAATTAAAGGCGCACCAGCTATCCAATTGCGACCAGTGCGTGAGCAATTGGTAAAGACGGGCAGCAGAGGTTACAACAGGGGCGGTTGGCAACGGAGGATGTAAGTGATGTAGTTGCAGGTGTAAGACACATTAGAAGTCGCCACTGATGGCCCAGGAAATATGCATCCATCAGGTCAGGGCAACGGAGAGCCGTGCCAGAAAGGCGTGCTACACCACATTTTGTGTGTAAATGCTACAGAGTAGGATGGGCCTGCCTTCAAAGGACCACAACTAGGACATAGCAGCCCTCTGGGTCTATGTCCGTGGCTATGAATTGAAAGGGGACCCCATGAGAAAAACTCAGTATGTGGTACTAAAGCACCACAACAGCGTTTCGCAGTCACCCTGTCCTCCCCTCCTGATATGTGAGTTTCTTGGAGAAATGGAGGTTGGGAATCTACCCATCTGATATATTGCATGCAGTTTGTGTGCTGTTCCCATGCCACAGACATTCCACAATAAGATGTGTAATCTAGCCATAATATACTGCACAGTGGGATGAAGAGGTGAGGGAACCAAGGTGTAGGCTATAAGGGTACCTCCGCAAGCAGGGCACAGGGCTAGCACACATCTCACTCCATGACATAAACAAAACAAGCATTAGAAATGCAATCGGGCTCGGATTTATTTGAGTTTGAGCTAATGGCATTGTAAATGGCAATGTGTTTTCGCCATGTGTTATGGAGTGTGTGCATGTGGTGTGTAGTGGAATTATGTGCGTATGTATGAGTGAAGCTTGAACTGCTGCTTGTGCTGTACTTGTTTAATGTATGTATGAGTGAAGCTTGCACTGCTGCTTGTGTTGTACCTGTTTGATTTATGTATGAGTGAAGCTTGCACTGCTGCTTGTGCTGTACCTGTTTGATGTATGTATGAGTGAAGCTTGAACTGCTGCTTGTGCTGTACCTGTTTGATGTATGTATGAGTGAAGATTGCACTGCTGCTTGTGCTGTACCTGTTTGATGTATGTATGTATGAGTGAAGTTTGAACTGCTTGTGCTGTCCCTGTTTGATGTATGTCTGAGTGAAGCTTGCACTGCTGCTTGTGCTGTACCTGTTTGATGTATGTATGAGTGAAGCTTGCACTGCTGCTTGTGCTGTACCTGTTTGATGTATGTATGTATGAGTGAAGATTGCACTGCTGCTTGTGCTGTACCTGTTTGATGTATGTATGAGTGAAGCTTGAACTGCTTGTGCTGTACCTGTTTGATGTATGTATGAGTGAAGCTTGCACTGCTGCTTGTGTTGTACCTGTTTGATGTATGTATGAGTGAAGCTTGCACTGCTGCTTGTGTTGTACCTGTTTGATTTATGTATGAGTGAAGCTTGCACTGCTGCTTGTGCTGTACCTGTTTGATGTATGTATGAGTGAAGCTTAAACTGCTTGTGCTGTCCCTGTTTGATGTATGTCTGAGTGAAGCTTGCACTGCTGCTTGTGCTGTACCTGTTTGATGTATGTATGAGTGAAGATTGCACTGCTGCTTGTGCTGTACCTGTGCTGTACCTGTTTGATGTATGTATGAGTGAAGCTTGAACTGCTTGTGCTGTACCTGTTTGATGTATGTATGAGTGAAGCTTGCACTGCTGCTTGTGTTGTACCTGTTTGATTTATGTATGAGTGAAGCTTGCACTGCTGCTTGTGCTGTACCTGTTTGATGTATGAGTGAAGCTTGCACTGCTGCTTGTGCTGTACCTGTTTGATCGATGTACGTATGTATGAGTGAATCTTGAACTGCTGCTTGTGCTGTACTTGTTTGATGTATGTATGAGTGAAGCTTGCACTGCTGCTTGTGCTGTACCTGTTTGATGTATGTATGAGTGAAGCTTGCACTGCTGCTTGTGTTGTACCGGTGTGATGTATGTCTGAGTGAAGCTTGAACTGCTGCCTGTGCTGTACCTGTTTGATGTATATATGAGTGAAGCTTGCACTGCTGCTTGTGTTATACCCGTTTGATGCATGTCTGAGTGAAGCTTGAACTGCTGCTTGTGCTGTACCTGTTTGATGTATGTATGAGTGAAGCTTGCACTGTTGCTTGTGCTGTACCTGTTTGATGTATGTATGAGTGAAGCTTGAACTGCTTGTGCTGTCCCTGTTTGATGTATGTCTGAGTGAAGCTTGCACTGCTGCTTGTGCTGTACCTGTTTGATGTATGTATGAGTAAATATTGCACTGCTGCTTGTGCTGTACCTGTTTGATGTATGTATGAGTGAAGCTTGAACTGCTTGTGCTGTACCTGTTTGATGTATGTATGAGTGAAGATTGCACTGCTGCTTGTGCTGTACCTGTTTGATGTATGTATGAGTGAAGCTTGCACTGCTGCTTGTGCTGTACCTGTTTGATCGATGTACGTATGTATGAGTGAAGCTTGCACTGCTGCTTGTGCTGTACCTGTTTGATGTATGTATGAGTGAAGATTGCACTGCTGCTTGTGCTGTACCTGTTTATACACTTACAGGAAAAGCTGCAGCACAAAGTTGTTGTGATACTTGTGCATGTGTTTCCCAAATGCTATTTTCCTTATTACACTGACCTATGTCTATAGATAGTTCTACGAACACACTAATGTAAGTCAAAAGACAACAAATGTTTAGTTTTAAAAAGAAGTGAGGTTACAAACTGAAAAGCAGAAAGAAAAGTATATTGACAGACAAAAGCCCTCCTGCCCTCGTAAAACTGAAGGTAACATCTGTTTTGTGTTAATTACTTCTTATCTCATCTTGTCACAGTAGTGTTACATTCCTATCCTTCCCACTGGCCTCACGCTTGAATGAGAGGGGGCAAACAGATTGGAAACTAAGTTTTCCCACGAAGTAGAAAACGAAAGAAAACAGCAGCATATTCTGTGAAACATAAGTACCTTAAAAGTATGTCTGTAATAGGAAATATAAAAGTACCTGCAACATATTCGCAAAATGTAATGTTTCAAATTAAAAGTGAATGGAGATTACAGAATGTGTGAGAGTGGCTGGTGCCAGCGTACAGGAGGAGGTGGGTATTGTACTTTAGTGGAAGGAGGAAAAGATTATTGAGAAAAACTGTCAATGTAGCAGAAGGCCTTAGGAAAAAAACAACCATAGTGAGAAAAGGGGTAGGAAATGCAGTCTACTGTATGAATTAAGAAAAAGGAGGGGTTTGGCCCTGTGGGAAAGAGGGTAGGTTGGGCCTTTGACAATACAACACCCCTAAGGGGATTTTTACCTATACCTCTATTTGCGAATTTAAACAATTAATGCATGACCAAGGGTAAACCACTATTTATTAGTTCACCCAGACATTAGATTTATGTCATTTACTTTTTATGAATTATACAAAAATGCATTTGAAGACAGAGAAAACATACAAAATCAACTCCACATAGAGCCAATCACAATTAATTACAAAAGGACAAGAACCAATATAAACAATACATGTGAGGTTAAACATACAGTACAAATGTGCATAAATAAATCAAACAATTGTTCATTAAACAGTTGCCGAAAAATAGTACCAAAGAGCTCTGAATAGCCCAACAATAATTTTCTGGGAGTTAAACCAATTAACTATCATCCATCATTCCTATCATGATGTTACTAACAAGTTTTTTGTAGGTCTAAACCATAACTTGATGCCAAAAAGAAGAATAGTTTGAAGCCGACGCGTTTCGAATCCCAATATATTAATCAGGGGATTCTCTTCAGGGCAGGAAGTCTATCCAAAGGAACTGTTTAAGAAAAAATACAGGAAATTGTTTTAGAAAAAAGAGTCGTCCTCTCATTGAGTGAATATCAAAGACAAGCATTCAAGGATGCAGCATACCTTGTAAGACCAAGAGACTGTTGGTCTTTTAAAGAAATTGTTTTAGGAATGTCATCAATAACCGCGAATGTCAACCTGCAAGGGGGTGAAAATGTGGTGTATCAATATAATGGATCCCCGGTGGAGGCCGCCCACCCAATTGTACCTTAAAGACGGATTTACCTTAATTTTGGTACATCCAAAGGCGCTCAAAAGTCCAGAAAAAACTATCGGAATCCCAATGTCGTGTCCTCTTTATCTGTCTAAAAAAACATTACGCCATAAGAATTTATACTTGCAACACTATCTAATGAAGTGCGGACCATAGGGCAAAAGATAAATGGCTTACTTGTTTAAAAACGTGAAAGGCCGAAAAGGGGATTATTTTGCTCTCGCGTGTCCTGTGAATATAAACACGAAAATAGGAGATAAGCTCGAACCCTTTTGTCAAACACGGCAAAAGTATGCCAACAACGGAGCAGGTGGTTCTGTGATCAACTACACGCAGTGTCTTACCGGAAAGTCTGGCACTCGAAACGGTGTATTGTTTGAGGACGCCACAAGCTGATAAATGACTGTGGTTGGATTTTAAGGAACGAATCCTGCAAAAGACCAACACATGTGAGTCAGAAAAAAGACTCGTTAACGTGATGGGGCATATGTCTGCAGACAATGAATCGGTCGGCCGGGCTTACCGTTAGTTTGGCGTCTAGACGGTATGTCAGCCGTTTGAAACACCAGCATAGAGCCACGAGAGCAGGAAAAAATCCCTGACCTTACGTCACGTGACATCGCCAACCAATCAGGCATGTCAGGATCGTATTGTATGGCCGCTATGATTTATGGAAGCCGTAGTTTGCATTTAAAGCAAAGACAACTTGAAGAACGACATTGGGAGTTTTTATAGAAGCGCAAACAGGAATTAAATCCTATTTACTTCACTCAGACAGTTTAAACCATTATTGACGCTATTAAATCTCATGATGAGATATGCCTCTTTACGTAGAAGTGCAGCCTCCATACTTGATGAATGATGTTTAGGATCAATCCATGCAAGTACAGTCCACTTGAAATCATTTTCCCCATGATTTTTGCTCAAAAAATGTTCAACCATGGGCGCTGATGCCACTTTTTTCTTGATTCTCGAGCGATGTTGGGTGATTCGTACATTTATAGATTGGCAGGTTTTTCCAATGTACACCCTATTACAGGGACATACCACGGCATAGACGACATTCTTGGTCCTACAATTCGTGAACATGTCATGCTTCCATTTGACCCTGTCATGATCAAACATATTGCCTTCCAGTGTAGTAGAACAGGATATACAGTTGCCACACTTATGGTGCCCACATATAGGCTTCAGATTCCACTGTGTTAACAAATCACTCTTTTGTTTGGGAATGAAGCTGTCCGCTTTTACCAATTGTTGGCCAATGCTTCGGTTTTTGCGCATAGCGAAAATTGGTTTTTTCAAAGGATGTTCTAAACCTTCCAAAAGGTGCCAATTGCTCAGGATGATACGTTTGAATTGGTTTGTGTGTGACCCAAAGGTTGTGACACAAACCAATTCATTGAGCTCATCTTTTTCTTTTTTTTGGAGGAGGTTCTCCCTCGGGATGAATCTCGCACGTTTCTTTGAATGATTTAAAAGCTTCTTTGGATAACCCCTTTTCGCCATTTCTGCGCAAAATTGAGTCGCATGATATTCAAAATCATGCACATTTGTGCAGTTTCGCCTTATTCTCAACATTTGTCCAAAAGGTAGATTTTCTTTTAAACACTGTGGATGCGAGCTTTTGTAGTGGAGGATGGTATTCCTATCAGTTGCTTTTTTGTGCATGGTTGTCATCAGGATGTCTTCGCTGGTGCCTACTGTGATGTCAAGAAAAGTCATTTTGTTTTTGCTAGACTCTATTGAGAAACTGATGTCAATATGTCTTGAATTAAGCCAATTGTGGAACTGGTCAAGTTCAGTCTGGCTCCCCTGCCACAGGAGCCAGACGTCATCAATATATCTTAACCATTGATTTATATGGCCAGCAAATGGATTATTGTTGTAAATAAATCTTTCCTCATACTGTGCCATATATAAAACCGCCATCTCAGGTGCATAAGGGCACCCCATGGCGATGCCCTTAATTTGGACAAAGAACGCATTCTCAAACTTGAAATAGTTGTTGCGTAACGTGATCTCTGCCAGTGATAGGATAAATGAGGTAGGCACCTTGTGTGGTCTCTCCCGTTGATCAAGATACAATTCTAACACCTGCATCGCCTCATCTTGAGGGATTTGTGTGTAGAGAGAAGCGACATCTAAGGTCGCCATTATTTGTGTTTCCTCATTGAATGATTGTCCTTCTATCTTAGTGATAAAATCAGTTGTGTCCCTAAGATATGACTTCACCTGTGGCAGAAATGATTTTAAGAAAAAGTCAATATATTTGGAGACCGGTTCTAAGGCCGAATCACAGCCCGATACAATCGGACGGCCGGGTGGTGTTTGATCGTTCTTGTGAATTTTTGGTAAAAAATAAAGAACTGGTGTTCTTGGTGATTTTTTATTCAAATATTCAAATTCCTTAGGTCCCAAAAATCCCTCATTAAGTCCTGCCTTGGTGATGTTAGAAATTTTGTCCTGGATTGCATGAATGGGGTCTTCCGTGACTGGTCTGTACCAGTCACGATTACTCACATGTGTTGTACCTTCTTCAAGATACATTGCGCGGGGCCAAATCACTACTGCCCCACCTTTATCCGCTTGTTTTATCAGAATCGATGTATCTGATTTAAGATCTTGAATGGCAGATATTAAGCCTTTATTGATGTTGTTATGCACAAAACATTTTTGTTTTTCAAGTTTAGAAAGAGAGGAAAGGACCGCTTGCTCAAAGGCAATCACTTGTTTGGGGATATTTTGGGTCGGCGTGAACCTGGACTTTACTCTCAATCCTGTGGTTTCTGGGTATGACATCACTTCGGCATCCGCGAAGAAAACCTTCAGTCTAATCTTACGACAAAAATCAAGTGCCTCCAATTTGAGTTTGGTAAAGTCAGTTCTTTTATTAGGAACAAACTTGAGGCCCAGGGATAATAATGTTTCTTTGTTTTTAGTAAGTTGTCTATCCGAAAGATTAACTATAGTCGATTTTTCTAATTCTTGTAGGATTTGTTGCGAGTCCGCATCTCCCATGGCTGCTTGAAACGGACTCGTGACTGCCCGCCTCTGGCTAAAAAAGGAGAGGATGCAGCAGCCCCCCGTCTTTTAGAATTATCTTGTCTCGAGTCCGACGACGAGTCTGATAGACAACTTACTAAAAACGAAGAAACATTATTATCCCTGGGCCTCAAGTTTGTTCCTAATAAAAGAACGGACTTTACCAAACTCAAATTGGAGGCACTTGATTTTTGTCGTAAGATTAGACTGAAGGTTTTCTTCGCGGATGCCGAAGTGATGTCATACCCAGAAACCACAGAATTGAGAGTAAAGTCCAGGTTCACGCCGACCCAAAATATCCCCAAACAAGTGATTGCCTTTGAGCAAGCGGTCCTTTCCTCTCTTTCTAAACTTGAAAAACAAAAAAGTTTTGTGCATAACAACATCAATAAAGGCTTAATATCTGCCATTCAAGATCTTAAATCAGATACATCGATTCTGATAAAACAAGTGGATAAAGGTGGGGCAGTAGTGATTTGGCCCCGCGCAATGTATCTTGAAGAAGATACAACACATGTGAGTAATCGTGACTGGTACAGACCAGTCACGGAAGACCCCATTCATGCAATCCAGGACAAAATTTCTAACATCACCAAGGCAGGACTTAATGAGGGATTTTTGGGACCTAAGGAATTTGAATATTTGAATAAAAAATCACCAAGAACACCAGTTCTTTATTTTTTACCAAAAATTCACAAGAACGATCAAACACCACCCGGCCGTCCGATTGTATCGGGCTGTGATTCGGCCTTAGAACCGGTCTCCAAATATATTGACTTTTTCTTAAAATCATTTCTGCCACAGGTGAAGTCATATCTTAGGGACACAACTGATTTTATCACTAAGATAGAAGGACAATCATTCAATGAGGACACACAAATAATGGCGACCTTAGATGTCGCTTCTCTCTACACACAAATCCCTCAAGATGAGGCGATGCAGGTGTTAGAATTGTATCTTGATCAACGGGAGAGACCACACAAGGTGCCTACCTCATTTATCCTATCACTGGCAGAGATCACGTTACGCAACAACTATTTCAAGTTTGAGAATGCGTTCTTTGTCCAAATTAAGGGCATCGCCATGGGGTGCCCTTATGCACCTGAGATGGCGGTTTTATATATGGCACAGTATGAGGAAAGATTTATTTACAACAATAATCCATTTGCTGGCCATATAAATCAATGGTTAAGATATATTGATGACGTCTGGCTCCTGTGGCAGGGGAGCCAGACTGAACTTGACCAGTTCCACAATTGGCTTAATTCAAGACATATTGACATCAGTTTCTCAATAGAGTCTAGCAAAAACAAAATGACTTTTCTTGACATCACAGTAGGCACCAGCGAAGACATCCTGATGACAACCTTGCACAAAAAAGCAACTGATAGGAATACCATCCTCCACTACAAAAGCTCGCATCCACAGTGTTTAAAAGAAAATCTACCTTTTGGACAAATGTTGAGAATAAGGCGAAACTGCACAAATGTGGATGATTTTGAATATCATGCGACTCAATTTTGCGCAGAAATGGCGAAAAGGGGTTATCCAAAGAAGCTTTTAAATCATTCAAAGAAACGTGCGAGATTCATCCCGCGGGAGAACCTCCTCCAAAAAAAAGAAAAAGATGAGCTCAATGAATTGGTTTGTGTCACAACCTTTGGGTCACACACAAACCAATTCAAACGTATCATCCTGAGCAATTGGCACCTTTTGGAAGGTTTAGAACATCCTTTGAAAAAACCAATTTTCGCTATGCGCAAAAACCGAAGCATTGGCCAACAATTGGTAAAAGCGGACAGCTTCATTCCCAAACAAAAGAGTGATTTGTTAACACAGTGGAATCTGAAGCCTATATGCGGGCACCATAAGTGTGGCAACTGTATATCCTGTTCTACTACACTGGAAGGCAATATGTTTGATCATGACGGGGTCAAATGGAAGCATGACATGTTCACGAATTGTAGGACCAAGAATGTCGTCTATGCCGTGGTATGTCCCTGTAATAGGGTGTACATTGGAAAAACCTGCCAATCTATAAATGTACGAATCACCCAACATCGCTCGAGAATCAAGAAAAAAGTGGCATTAGCGCCCATGGTTGAACATTTTTTGAGCAAAAATCATGGGGAAAATGATTTCAAGTGGACTGTACTTGCATGGATTGATCCTAAACATCATTCATCAAGTATGGAGGCTGCACTTCTACGTAAAGAGGCATATCTCATCATGAGATTTAATAGCGTCAATAATGGTTTAAACTGTCTGAGTGAAGTAAATAGGATTTAATTCCTGTTTGCGCTTCTATAAAAACTCCCAATGTCGTTCTTCAAGTTGTCTTTGCTTTAAATGCAAACTACAGCTTCCATAAATCATAGCGGCCATACAATACGATCCTGACATGCCTGATTGGTTGGCGATGTCACGTGACGTAAGGTCAGGGATTTTTTCCTGCTCTCGTGGCTCTATGCTGGTGTTTCAAACCGCTGACGGCTGACATACCGTCTAGACGCCAAACTAACGGTAAGCCCCGCCGACCGATTCATTGTCTGCAGACATATGCCCCATCACGTTAACGAGTCTTTTTTCTGACTCACATGTGTTGGTCTTTTGCAGGATTCGTTCCTTAAAATCCAACCACAGTCATTTATCAGCTCGTGGCGTCCTCAAACAATACACCGTTTCGAGTGCCAGACTTTCCGGTAAGACACTGCGTGTAGTTGATCACAGAACCACCTGCTCCGTTGTTGGCATACTTTTGCCGTGTTTGACAAAAGG
Organism: Lissotriton helveticus; assembly: GCF_964261635.1. Taxonomy (NCBI): domain Eukaryota; kingdom Metazoa; phylum Chordata; class Amphibia; order Caudata; family Salamandridae; genus Lissotriton; species Lissotriton helveticus. The sequence continues at coordinate 802,269,191 of NC_136063.1, forward strand.
GTCCGAGCTTATCTCCTATTTTCGTGTTTATATTCACAGTACACGCGAGAGCAAAATAATCCCCTTTTCGGCCTTTCACGTTTTTAAACAAGTAAGCCATTTATCTTTTGCCCTATGGTCCGCACTTCATTAGATAGTGTTGCAAGTATAAATTCTTATGGCGTAATGTTTTTTTAGACAGATAAAGAGGACACGACATTGGGATTCCGATAGTTTTTTCTGGACTTTTGAGCGCCTTTGGATGTACCAAAATTAAGGTAAATCCGTCTTTAAGGTACAATTGGGTGGGCGGCCTCCACCGGGGATCCATTATATTGATACACCACATTTTCACCCCCTTGCAGGTTGACATTCGCGGTTATTGATGACATTCCTAAAACAATTTCTTTAAAAGACCAACAGTCTCTTGGTCTTACAAGGTATGCTGCATCCTTGAATGCTTGTCTTTGATATTCACTCAATGAGAGGACGACTCTTTTTTCTAAAACAATTTCCTGTATTTTTTCTTAAACAGTTCCTTTGGATAGACTTCCTGCCCTGAAGAGAATCCCCTGATTAATATATTGGGATTCGAAACGCGTCGGCTTCAAACTATTCTTCTTTTTGGCATCAAGTTATGGTTTAGACCTACAAAAAACTTGTTAGTAACATCATGATAGGAATGATGGATGATAGTTAATTGGTTTAACTCCAAGAAAATTATTGTTGGGCTATTCAGAGCTCTTTGGTACTATTTTTCGGCAACTGTTTAATGAACAATTGTTTGATTTATATATGCACATTTGTACTGTATGTTTAACCTCACATGTATTGTTTATATTGGTTCTTGTCCTTTTGTAATTAATTGTGATTGGCTCTATGTGGAGTTGATTTTGTATGTTTTCTCTGTTTTCAAATGCATTTTTGTATAATTCATAAAAAGTAAATGACATAAATCTAATGTCTGGGTGAACTAATAAATAGTGGTTTACCCTTGGTCATGCATTAATTGTTTAAATTCGCAAATAGAGGTATAGGTAAAAATCCCCTTAGGGGTGTTGTATTGTCTACTGTATGAAAGCGTACTTTGAAATGCAGGCCAGTCATAATTAATTGCACCGTGTCTGGAGGACAGGTCTGGGGACTGCAACTTGTTTTCCCAGAGTAAGCGCATGCCTGCTTCCACGCACAAATTACTCCAAAGCATGGTTCAATTGTGTTTTAAAGCGTGCTTCGCAATGCGATCGACCATCATTAATTGCACTGCATATGAAAGACATTTTGGAACCCTGCCACTTTCTTTAACAAATTAAGCCCTCGAACACAAAACTCTACACTCAACAGCACACAGCACACGCACTCAACATCACTCTGCACTGAACAACACTCTGCTGTCAACACCACTGTGCAGTCAACAGCACACAAACTCTGCACTTCACAGCACACAGCAGCCCCACTCAACAGCAAACACAAAGAAGCACGATTGATCAGCGACATTAACGATTTCCAGATCACTAGGTGAAATGTCTGCCAGAGCGCTCAGCCTGTTATAGTTCCGACACTGTAAAACAGAGGACTATTACGGTTGCTAATTTATCCAGAGTTACAGCCCCTAGAAACGGCAATACAGAATCCACCGCAATTATACACTACCTGATACGGCGCTACACGTACTGGGTGCGGTCCAGTTCAGAAGCGCCATTACTCTGCAATAAGCAAAAAGACAACAGCACTTGTGGACCATTACATTAACAGGAGCCTACAGAAAAACGCTCCTGTCCTGTTTGTTTTTATCAAATTAACTATGCTAAGAATGAGTGCTGTTACTGTCCCACCAAAGGAAATGCACCATGAATTAAGTATGCTGAGAAGGACTGCTAATACTGTCCCACTAAAAGAAAATGCACCATGAATTAACTATGCTGATTAGGAGTGCTGCTACTGTCCCACTAAAAGGAAATGCACCATGCCAAGAAGTGCCAGTAGTGCACCACAACAAAGGAATCCCGTTGAAAACTTCAAGTGCTGTCCCAATTACATAAAAGGTGGACCACAAACAAACGTACTACTGCCCCGTTAAAAGAACAGGAGCCAAGCTGAAAAGTGCTGGTACTGTTGTATAAAAGGGACAGGAGCACTGCTGGGGAGGGCTTGCACTCTTCCATTAAAGGGACAGAAGCGCTGCTGCCGCGAACCAGCACTTTCCTAGTAAACGTCTTGTAGCGATGTGCCAGTACTGTCCTATTAAAGAAACACGATACCTGGTGAAGTGCAGGGTAAAGACGGGGCAATTAAGAGAACGATTCCCTGACCGAAGGAAAGTTTCATCTAGGATTCATACAAACTTCAACTTTTGTACTGAATACTACCAATACCAAGTTTAACGGTAATTTTTTTTATCGACCGCAGGAAAATGAAGGTCAGAGACATCCCTGACTGAAGTGAAAAATTTGCGCTGAGCCAAATGACTGAACGCATCCAATAAACCGCTTGCCACAGATAATACAAAGAGCCGCCCGCACAATGCACACCATGAAATGGAAACAAAGCAGCTGAGGCCAGGTACCACACATATGTCAACAACCCGGGCGCACGCCAAACAGACTGCAGAATCTCACGCACACGCACTATCAGCTCACTCTCTCTTATCTCATTGTCGCGCACCACCAAGCCAGCTCTTTAATGGCCAGCACAAAGGATGAAGACTAATTCACATTTACCGATGCAGACCAACGCGCGCCCGACAAACGCAATGCTGAATGGTGAACGCGCTCAGACCATCTGGATTGCATTACAGAGCCACCCTGACAGCTCCTAATTGAAATTAATGGACTGCCCTGCGCATAACCGCACAGAAAATGCCAAAAATGGCGACCAAACATTACATATAGCCTATCGCGTCAAGGCTACTAAAAAGACAGCACAGCGAAGACGAATCACTATGCAGATGGCAAACAAAATGACTGAAAAAGCTCGCGCACTGAGGAATTTTTCCTGCAAGATCCAAAAGCCCTTAACAAAAGGAGCTCGGAGCTCCGCCCCCTGCTGACGCGGGGGGGGGGCGTAGGCCAAGCCCTAAAAAGAGAGCAGAACCCCCAACCCAGGGCAGCTGAGTGACCTTTAACTGCCCAAACAAACAGTCCCATATATGAGATCTCCGGATCAGTGTAGTTATCCAGCACGTGTTTCAAGGAGAGTGTTTGTGGGGGTGGCCAGCAGGCCACGGCTAAATGGAATGCGATGAGAGTACATTAGCCATGAGTTTTTCAAGAGTGAGGCATGCAACCCATTTCGTCTCAGCGAATGCCGGGAAGACAGAATATTTTAAAGAAAACTCCCCGCTGGAGCGGGTATTTGCGCCAACTCCTCTCCGCCTCAGCTCCGGACCACCGCCTCCTCCCAGGCCTTCAAAAGGGACCTCAAAGTTCTCCTCCTCCAGAGACACCTCCAAAAGTAATTCACGTCCTCTTGCTATTTGGAGGAAGACTTCCCACTACTGATAATTCCTACTTTCCATGACAATGGAAATGCCTTCCCAGTGTATTCCTGGGGTTGGAGTGTCTGCCTTTTTGCAGTTTTTTCCATGTACTTGTGTTCGGTGCACTTTTGTAACATGCACACACCACTTTGCCCTTGTAACACACGGTTGCTACCTCTCACATGTTTTTACCTTTGATACATGCACAAGTGCCACCTTTGCCTACGTAACGCTTGTTCTTGTGCCTGAGTGTCTAGCACTTATTGAAGTATTATACCTCAAATTATACTTTGTTTTCTCTTGTAACTGCACACTTGTCACCTTTCCTCTTGTGCACTTTTTGCTACCTCATGTATTTTTGGTTGCTCACAATTTTTACTACCTCATGTATTTTGTTTGCTCACAATTGTCACTTTTACCTTTACTACCTCATGTATCTTTGGTTGCTCACAATTTTTACTACCTCATGTATTTTGTTTGCTCACAATTGTCACTATTACCTTATGTAACGTAACGTACGCTTTTGTAATCTGTTCTCTTGTAATGTTTCTCATTATGTTTCATTTCTGTTCCTATTGTGAAGCGCTCTGACGCCTTCGGGTAAAGTCCGCGCTATATAAAAATGCATAAATAAATAAATAAAATAAATAAAAGTCATGAAGTGCAGGAAAGAAATAACCACCAAAGTCATTATGGGGCATATTGTCAAGAAACGGCGTTAAAATGATCGCCGCTTTAGCGGCAGGAAACTGCAGCTGAAGCGGCGATAATGGGCTTGATAATAGGCCCTTATGAATTCCCATAGAAGCCCATATTCTGGTGTGAACGTGGGCTTCTATTGGAATTCTCCAGGGCATATTATCAAGCCCATTATCACCGCTTTAGCGGCAGTTTTCTGCCGCTAAAGCGGGGATAAGGTTGTATGATGGAACAACTACCACTTCAATAACTACATTCTAAACGACGACTCCTTAACCACTACCTAATCTAAACCACTAAAGTTTTAACAACAGCTATTTTATACAACTACTATGCATTTACCATGATTGCCTTTACCCCATTATTGTATCTATTTTACAGGTAAATATAATCCCATATTTATTATATATATATATATATATATATATATATATATATATATAACTTACATTTTGCGGTAACGGCATGCATGCTTTTAATGTTATAAATTCCTTTCCACCTAAAAACCTACACCCACTCCAAACCTTAAAAATTCCCTTTGCACCCAAAAACCCACACCCATCCTAAAATTACCGGTGCCACCCAAAAACCCATACCCACCCTTAACCCTTAAATACCCTTGCCACCCAAAAACCAATACCCACCCTAAACCCTAAAAATACCCTTGCAATCCCAAAAACCCATACCCACCTTAAATCCTAAAATTACCCCTGCCGCCCAAAAACCGATACCCACCATTAACCCTCAAAATACCCTTGCCACCCAAACCCCCCCAAAAATTAAAAAATATCCTTGCCACCCAAAAAAAACATACCCACCCTAAACCCTAAAATTACCCTTGCCACCCAAAAACCCATACCCCTAAAATGACTCTTGACACCCAAAAACCCACACCCACCATAAACCCTTAAAAAAACACTTGCTACCATCTATATGTCCGGATACGGACCCCGACTACATGGTGAGGCATTGGGTACTGACACGTTACCTCCCGAACATGCCCGCAACGGAGTCTGCAGAAGACGTTGGCTATTCATAGGTGGTTTGTCGAGTCCCAAAAGGAATAGACTCTGGTAACTGGTAGCAATCTGCAGTGTCCATCGAAGGGGATGCTGGGACTTGCAGTTTTCTGATTTCCTCCAATGGGAGAGATGCACTATGCATTTAAGCGGGAATTGTGAATGAGCACCAGCAAATTGTGTTTGGCATCTGAAGAAGGCATTAGCTTAAACATGTCATGCCAAAGAGACACAATAAACCTACCTGTGTAAGAGCTGCTGTGTTCCCTGTTGTTTCTACAAGGAGGCGACTTTGGTGTATATATATATATATATATATATATATATATATATATATATTATCCACCAGTTGAAACTGCCAAGAGATTCCTCAAAAGAGGGTACAACTATAATGACGTAAAAAAAGGAGAACTTAAAGCTAGAGCTTTGAATAGAACTGAAACATTGATTAACAAAGCAAAATTGGACACGACAACAAAAAAACAAACTGAACCCATTCGGATGATAACAACTTACAGTAAAGAAAGTCAAAATGTGAGAAAAATATTGAATAAATATTGGAATGTCCTAAAGAAGGACCCAGACATTGGTGAACAACTTGGAGAACGTCCGCAAATGACTTATAGGAGACCACAATCGCTGCAAGACAAACTGGTGAGAAGCCATTTTCAAATGAAAAAGAAAAAAGATTGCTTAACATTGAAACAAAATGGCTTTAATAAATGTTATCAATGCAAGGCTTGTACTATAGGCCAGTCTTTGAAATCCTTGAAAGATCCACAGGGTAAGATTTTCAATGTGGAGGATATTATCACATGTAAAACAACTTATGTGGTATATATGCTAACATGTGCCTGTGGTAAAAATTATATTGGAATGACTACTTGTCCACTGCACAAAAGGATCCTGGAACATATCAGGGCAATTCAGAATGGTGATATGTCTTATGCTATTGCCAAACACACTGGAAAAACATGGAAAGATGTTCGTTACAGTGGACTTGCCACTATCCCTCAACATGAGAGAGGAGGGAATAGGAAACAACTACTCAGACGATTGGAGTCGCGCCTGATCATTAGATTTCGAACAAAAATGCCGAGGGGATTAAATATGGACGAAGAGATGCATGTCCACCTGTGAATTCTATATGACCAAAGACTAAAAATAGACTGCTCTAACAACCATTGAAACCAGATCTGTTGCAACAGTAGTAATACTATAAAGGCACTTAGCCTTTACTAAGAAGTATTTAAATAAATTGTACAAAACTATAACCCTGGGCACTATGCCTATACTAAAAGACTATATTACAAATGAATAAGTGAAAATATCTTAACTGATAGATATGTTATTCTTTGTGTAAGTCGCTTTGTAATCAATACAATGGTTTATTAGGAAGTTCCTAGAAAGATAAGCGACTAAAATAATGGGGATATAAACTGTACATTTGAGAATTAATAATCATTCTTATGTTGACAAGTACTACTGGATATCAAGCATTGTGTTTTTTCTGCTAAACAAATGTTTTATTTCTTAATATGTAACTTTAAAAACTACCTCACCCATAATGCATCATTATATGCAATTGGATAGAAAGGTATATAACCTAGAAAGCAATGATGGACTAGTGGTAACACTGTGACCAAGACCTGCGGTCGAAACGCGTAGGTGAAGGGGATTGTTTGCAGTCTCTTATTAAATAAACCCACTTAAATGTATTGAGCGAGTGCGGACATTAATCTTTTCTTGGAGGAAAATATATATATATATATAATATATATATATATATATATATATTACCTACGGGCGGTCGCCAGTAGGTATATATAGTTAGGATTTTTTCTCTATGGGATTTTTGAAAATTCTATGTCTAATAACTTTGGCGTTTGTGGACGGAATTGGCTGAAATTTTCAGGAAAATGGAACATTTTGTTTCTGAGCAGCCCTTGAAAATTTGGGGGGTGTTCGTCAAGGGGGGGCTGAGAAAAAAGGAGGGTCCCAAAACGTGTTTTTAACATTGAGTTTTCCATAGGGCGGTTGGCCTCACTTTTAGCCCGAACGGCTGAATGGATTTGCATGAAACTTGGCAAAATTGTAGGGACTGGTAGCCCGATGTGCCTTTTGTAGGTCTCAATATATGTGCTACAGTGGATTTTGAGAAATTAACGTTTAAAAAAAGATATATATCTGTAACAGCGGACCGGGCAGCGCTCTGGTTCGCGGACTTTTCGCGCAACGGAGCTTTGTGAAGCGAAGCTGATTGGTTCTCCGGCGTCTGTCAACATTCCAAACAGTCCGTAGCGGCCGCCATCTTGTCTCTCGGTAGGATCGAGAGACAAGAGGAGGCCAAAGCGAAGGGGCAAATGACCATAAGGGGGAATAGTAGATCCTCGCTGACCCCCTACGTTTGATGTGGAGGTTTTAAAAGGGCTCCGCGGGGCAAAAAAAAAAAAAATAATAATAATCGAACGGCTGAATGGATTTGCACGAAACTTGGCAAAATATTAGGGACTGGTAGCCCGATGTGCCTTTGCTAGGTCTCAATATATGTGCTCCAGTGGATTTTGAGAAATTAACGTTCAAAAAAAGATATATATCTGTAACAGCGCTCCGCTTCGCGTACTTTTCGCGTTACGGAGCTTTGCGAAGCTGATTGGTTCTCCGGCGTCTGTCAACATTCCAAACAGTCCGTAGCGGCCGCCATCTTGTCTCTCGGTAGGATTGAGAGACAAGAGGAGGCCAAAGCGAAGGGGGAAATGACCATAAGGGGGCATAGTAGATCCTTCCTGACCTCTTAGGTTTGATGTACCATTTTGTCAAGTTTGGTGTAATTCCGTTCAGCCATTCAGGCTGTAGACGTATGTAAATGTCCTATGGAAAATTGCATGGGGAAAACACATTTGAAAGTGTTGAAATTTAGAACCAATTAAAATGTTACTTTGGTTTTGTATTTGTGTGTGATGAAAGTTAATTGGTTATGTATATATGTCAAATGAGAGGAAACCACAGCCATTTTGTGATACTACTGTCTGAGGTACATTTGTGAGGAATTTTTGGTGGTGAATTTCTGGTGTTTGATTTACACAGTATTAACACTTCTGCTACTTTTAAAAAGGTGAGTTGTTAATTTGTAAGGGGAACTATGTTGTACACTTGAAGATAATTTGAAAAATGTTTTCTGTTATTTATTTGCAGTCCTTCTGTTATACTAAATACTTGATGAAGTTAGTTTTATATTATGTATTACTAAAAACGATAAATGAAAGTGATTATTTTTTTCTGCAATTTACAGCAAGCAATTTCAAAATAAAATGGCTCACAATGAAGAGACCGTGGCAATTTCTTTTGAATTGTCCACTACATTGATTGAAATTGAGAGCACCAATAATGAAATATTGTCACAAGGAGGACATGACTTGTATGATTCCATTAGATTGATTGAAATGGACAGCACCAAGAATGAAATATTGTCACAAGGAGATGACTTGAATGATTCCACTACATTGATTGAAATTGAGAGCACCAATAATGAAATATTGTCACAAGGAGGAGATGACTTGTATGATTCCATTAGATTGATTGAAATGGACAGCACCAATAATGAAATATTGTCACAAGGAGGAGATGACTTGAATGATTCCACTACATTGATTGAAATTGAGAGCACCAATAATGAAATATTGTCACGAGAAGATGACTTGAATGATTCCACTACATTGATTGAAATTGACAGCACCAATAATGAAATATTGTCACAAGGAGGAGATGACTTGAATGATTTTTTTGATCAATCTCTTGATGGCGAATTTATCGAGTGTTTGGAGACCATAGAGTTACAAGAATCATCATTGGAGACTTTTAATGAGGACATTGCTGATGAGGACATGTTACTAGTTCTTTCAAATTTAGAAAATTCTGAAGAATAAATTTATATTTAGAAATCAAAAATTGTTTGAGACATTATTCATTTTTATTTTTAATTTATGAGGTTGTAGCGAAGTGATTGTAGTATAAAATGAGACTTATAGTATAGAGTGCAACATTTTTATGTTACATGGTAAGTTTACTCATATTTACTTGCCTTCTGCCACTATATTATCTCCAATGTGTATTTGACATCTCTTCTTCATCTCCGGCCTCCTTTCTCTCACTGTGTGTCTCCGATGCATCTTATCGCTGTTATTTTGTGTAATTACAGAAGAGAGTAAAATAAAATAGTTCGGAACGTGAAAAGGGGGCAAAGTAGAGTACTCCTCACCCCCTAGGCCTTTTTAGGCGGTCCCAAAAGGATCAGTTTCTGCTTTCCTGAGAGATTATGGTATGAGTTCCATATACCACAATAACTTGCATTACAACATGCAAGATATCTATCTCCTATTACCAACTTTTGGAGATATTCGCGCTAAGCGCGAATATCTCCAAAAAGTAACACCTGCCCTGAGCAGTTCTTAGCCATGTTATCCAATGGGAGGTGGATAACATGGCTAAGAGCATTAGCTCGGTAATGCATGAATATCGTTGAGTTTTTAGCGATATTCATGCATTGCGGCCGTTTATTATCGCATTTGCGATAAACCTTGATAATAGCAAGGTTTATCTTCGATAATTTCTGACGATGCTTAGTGGTAAAAAATTGGTTGGTAAGCATCGTTAGCGATAAATATCGCTTAACTTTGGTAATATGCCCCAACGTCTGTTAACGTTCGATTCGAAGGAAATGAGGAAGTGTTGAAAAACATTGTCTGCGCCATCTTGCCTTTTTTGAAATGCCACACTTTTGTCGTGCACGGCAGCCATTTTAGATGTCTTGACCAGACCCACTCTCTGCACGCTGTCGATTCGTAGCATGGCTCCTCACCCACGCAAGCATCTTCCCTAGGCACTGGTCACCACCGCTCTCTGTCTTATGCATGGGCAATAAACCTCCCCCCATCTGCGCTGCTCTTCCCTGAGAATCACACTCTGTGCCCGCCCGACACCTCCCTTTCGCCCTATTCACTACCGCACCCTCTGACACTCCTCTTTCTCTGTGTCCGATTGTCCAGGCTATCAGCTAGCCCTGCAGATGTAGTTTATGGCCCCAGCTGTAAAGAATCACCCCTCTTCAAAGGAGTTATAGTAGATCAAGGCCCACACCCGATGAGATCCGTCACACCACACGTGTTCCTACTATCTGAAAACCATCCTGTATTGTGATTGGGGAGGGGACCGAGCCTGAAGCGGAAGATTCCAGGAATGACTCTTTGTACATCAAAGTTTTTACAATTATGTGTCACATTAAAAATATATAGCACTCCAACAAAGTAGTAGGAATATAAAACTTTAATAACATATAAATATATACAAGAAAACAAAAACAGTAAAAACATTTAAACAACGAAGAGACCGTGGCAATTTCTTTTGAATTATCCAATAGATTTATTGAAATTGACAGCACCAATAATGAAATATTCTTGTCAGTAGCGGTCTGTTGTGCGAATAGTTCCAAGGCAGCAGAACGCGCTGAAATCTAGATGGCACGAAAGTGATGTCTAGTAAGTTGCCGCCCAGCAAAAAACGGCGTGGGGCGCCGCGGGGGTGAGTGAGTCCAGTAGGCACCACAGCTATTCTTACCGGCATTGCAGAATTACTGCTGGGGACAATGCCTGTGCTGTAGCAGGGTCACAGCAGAAACAAAAAGGATTCTGTTGAAGATGTTGTTGGTTTTCAATTTGAAAACAGTTCTGGTGTCAACTGCTATGCTAATGTAGTGGTTAATGTTTTGTTTTCTCTAGAAAATGTAAAAGAGGGGGAGGCAGTCCAAAGTTCCGTTAAAAGGGCAAAGGAAAGGATCGGTGGTTTGAACTATCAGTCAAAAAGGGGAGGGGGTGCAATAATTTTTCCTACCGGGTCACACTGTGCTTTCACCGGAAGTGAGGTCTGCAGGATTCTAGTAATTCAAAGTGAGGCTGGCGCCAGCATGGGAGCGCCGACGTCCCGCGGATACAGTTTCGTCACTCCACGGGCGATCATGGCAGTCATTCCCCATCGGGGGTCGGAGACTCCCGCGGCTCCTCTAGAATTTTCAAGGTCGTGGAGGACTACGGTGGTGGAGTCAACCAGTGACCGGGCCATTTCTTTATGCTGGGCCCGCTCTTGCCAGGTCGACCGCCATTTTGAGAGTTCGGCAGCTACCGGCGATCGCGGGGTCACATGAGCGGACGGGCTCCACCCTGCCGGGCGAGACGTTGCAGCATGGCCACAGTGGAAGAACCCTTTTCCGGGCGCCTGGAGCGCTGAGGGTGCAGCTGGGAAGCCTCCACCTGGGGAGGCAGGAGAGGCCTGTTCGCACCGTCTCTCCCTCCCAGTGCACCCCACGGCGTCTCGCTTGAGATTTGTTATGGCCGGACCAGGCGATGAGGACGAGGGGGGGGGGGGTCGGAGGCATGTGCAAGACATCCCCCCCCAGTGTTGTCGCAGCCATTATAAAAGAAAGAAGTGTCCCGTCCGTCTTCGGGCCGGGCTTCCGGTGGATGTCGGCCGGACGCCCCTGGCTCTGGCCCCATGAACGGGTTTCTTGGTTTATCGGCTGCAGCCGGATCCCGTCGGCCTCGGCCCCCCGACCGTTGGTGGCCGGACCGGAAGAGCATGTGGCGGGACTACCTGCAACTCTCAAGGGCCACCGCGGCCGGACTGGGAGAGAGAGGGGAGGGTCGAGGAGACATTCCCCCCCCCCTGCAACTGTTCAGCGTTGTAAAGGCAATCCCCTGGCCGGGTCCCGCTGGCCTCGGCCTCTCCTCCGGCTACACCCTACGTTAGGATCTCCTGGCCGAGGCGTGGCAGCAGGACCTGCCTTATATGGGCTGCTCCCGGCTGGGCGTAGCCGGAACCCTGCCCCACCTTGGAAGTTTCCAGAGTGGGGGCGGATGTTCTACTGACTTGCATTTTCCCTAGTCTATCGATTTTTTTGGCGTGGCAGGCGGTGGGACAGCGAGGGGTGATTTGGTTTCTCTTACTGTTTTTCTGGTCTCTCACCACTGGCATATTTTAACGTTTTCTTGTTTCTAGGACATTAATAGGTTTTATCATTACGTTATGTTATCGTTTCTTTGTTCGTTGTTTAATAAAAGTTCATGTTCATCAGTGGCCTACTGATTTTCGTTTTCCTATTTTTTTCTTTCCAGGTTGTTTCATGGTAAAGTTTCTGTTAACAGGATACAGTGATCACTTCGTTATTATTGCATATGTCCTTTTCACTAGGGGTGCTCTCTGGTCGGGCCAGATGACGTATCTCTAGTAAATGGTCCGGGTGAAAAAGGTGCATCAATCAGTGGGGAGTAGATAGGCATGACAGATTACAACGGGGGAGAAAGGTCCGCATTACGTACCCTTTCACTACTTGCAAAGATTTTCCTACGTTTATTTGCAAACAGGGAATACCTCCAAAAAGAACTAATTCCCAAACAGTCAATGTTCGGACAATCAATCAATCAATGAGGAATGAAATAGGTACGACGTGTTAAAGGCTTGCGTTACCTACCCTTCACTATCTGCAAAGGGAGAGAGAATATTCCTATTCTTCCTCGTTTGCAGGTAGAGAAGATCCTTAAGAGAATTAACTTCGAACAATTCAATGCTCGATTGAAACAATCAACAAGGGGTACTGTGAACACAAATGAACGCCGCTTATGTACATACGCATTGCTATTTTCAACAGGTTGTTCCTAATGTTTCTATTTTAGCGAGGTCAAAAAGAGATCCCATTAGTGGCCTACTGATTTTGCTTGATTCCTTTTGTTTTTTTACACGATTTTTCGCTATCTGCAAAGACTAAACAGAGTATTGCGACTCTGTGCTTGTTTGTAAATAGAGAATGAACCAAAGAGAACAATCAATCAAATGGAGAGAGAAGCAGGCACGACGGATTACAAAGGGGGCAAAGGGCTGCGTTAACTACCCTTCACTATCTGCAAAGAGAGAGTACTCCTAATAGAAATGAGGGGTGGGGGGCAGCATTCAAAGCAGATCAGTGTGCATAAACACGAAAATGTTTTTACTTACCACGTACTTGACATTCGACAGCTTATGATATTTGCTATTAAAAAAACCATTGAAATTCACTGAAAAAACCATAGGTTATAGACCATATATAGTTAGGAATTAGCATTTACAAAACCTTGAAAATTCACTGAAAAAACCATAGGTTATAGACCATATATAGTTAGGAATTAGCATTTAAAAAACCTTATTTTACTCACACAAAACCATTGAAATTCCATATATAGTTAGTTGCACTAACTATATATCGCGCACCCGCAATCCACTGCTGATCATGTCACATATTACATCATTCAAGACATGGTCAGTGACATCACTGATGACATCACTGATGACATCTCAAATGACATCACTGATGACATCACTGATGACATCTCATTTGACATCATTCTTGTGCTAATACGATAAACCTCTTCAGACTCTAATATAACCTTAGATACACTCAGTGTATACAGACACTCACACACTGCCACTCATCCATGGAGTTACTCACACACCCAGTCAGTCATGCAAAGAAACAATCTCACCTCCATTTCTTCAACTATACAGTTAAACACACCTTACTTATTGAAACATATACTAACACATATTTACTCTCTTATACAATCCCTGATACAAGTTCACAATGATCGATACAACCACTCACTCATTCAGTGGCTCTCATGCACAGTTATTTATATATGCCAACTCTCACATGTACTGTGTTTTACATATGTACTTACTATGACATGTAGCATTGAGATATCCATTCACTCATCAATACACTCATGCACACAGTCAACTGCCCATGTAGCTGTTTCCACATGCACTCTTGAACTCATACACCTAGTGAATAAACTGCTCACACATCTATGCATAGAGTCTCACACCTTCCAGCCACCCCCACACAAACTCAATCTCCCATAGAAATACTTGGGCAACCAATTAATAACACATATAGCCTCTCGTATAGCTAATGATCAACACATGCAGCAGTTTACAGAACAACAGACATAATGATGCACAAATTAAGATAGTTTAGTCACTAACCCATGCATTCAGTGAGACACATTTAATCACTCACTCATACAGTCAGTCATGCACCTACTAAATCCTTCATCCAGACACTTATACATCCACTCAAGACATATTTTAACTTTACAGAAAAATACAGTCACTGGATGTTGTCATCAGTGATGTCATCAGTGATGTCATTTGAGATGTCATCAGTGATGTCATCAGTGATGTCACTGACCATGTCATGAATGATGTAATATGTGACATGATCAGCAGTGGATTGCGGGTGCGCGATATATAGTTAGTGCAACTAACTATATATGGAATTTCAATGGTTTTGTGTGAGTAAAATAAGGTTTTTTAAATGCTAATTCCTAACTATATATGGTCTATAACCTATGTTTTTTTCAGTGAATATATATATATATAATACACAACAGTCATAAACAATCCAAGAGTGCCATCTACTGGCCTCAGAAGGTAAATTTAAACAGCATTCATTAGTACAATTGCCCAAATAAGCATAGAAAATGTTAAACAATTAATTATTTTTACAAAATATTACATTTTATGAAAAAAACAAATCAGACAGACTTAACTTACTATAACCAAAGAAACAACTAATCTCTTCAAGTAGGTCAGTGTTTAGACAGGTCGTTGTTTAGACTAGATTGTTGTAAATGCATTCGTGGTTTAGACCGGATCGTTGTTGCGGGATCGTGGTTCAGGCCCCTCGTTGTTAAGGAGTAGTGGTAAAGATTGTTTCCCGTCTGCAGTATGTGGAGACACGTCCAGCAGGACTACTGATGTAGCGCAACCCATTGAGGCACTGGAGATGTCCTCAGAGAGTGTGTCCTCTGGAGCGACAGGAGCGGCTTTCCGACCATAATGTAGTAGCAGCCGACAGCCTGGATCTGTTCCTCATAGGCTTGCGCCGGGGTGGGAGCATCATTGACTCTAAAGTTCCAATTTTCGTTTACCACGTTATCGGGTTCTGTCCGTCCGAGGCGTCTGTTTTAATGGCACTGCAGACTCGTATCGGTGCTGCTCTACCCAATCCCAGGCATCCGCCAGTTCTGTAAAGAAATAACTGGGTCCATTAACCATGACCTTTAACTTGGCCGGGAATAACTGTGAGTAGGTGAGGACCGCTGTATGTAGACACTTCTTTACTCCCATGAAGGAAGCTCTGCGGCATTGCACTGTCAACGTGTAGTCAGGGACCAGAAATATGTGAGCACTCTCATATACAATCGGCTCTGTCGAACGAACCACTTGCAGAATGATTTCTTTATCTCTGTAGTTAGTCTGGCTACTACTGGTCAGAAGGGGACTCCCAGTAGTGGCTGTCTTGCTGGTACCCGGTGGGCTCTTCCCACAAGGTAGTGCGCTGATAGTGCCACAGACAGCCATGGTCTCTGCGCCAGCCACTGCTCAAACAACAACACCAGGTCCACACCTTCGGGGAAGTCTACGATCCCGAGATTGTTACTTCGAGATCACCCTTCAGAGTCTTCCACCCTGCGCTGAAGTTCACGCACCTCTGCTTTTAGTGACTTAAGCTGTCCTTCCATGTCGGACACCATGAGCTGAAGGTCTTCTAATGTGCTCTCCTCTTGTGTGACGCTGGCTGCAAGTTTCCTTTGATCATCACGTTGTAGACCCACCTTAACTGCCACTGTGTCGACTCTGCTTCGTAGGTCTTGCCTAGTTTCAGCTCAAGCTGAAAGGATATAGTCTAATTTGGCATCTGCGAATGGGCCAGCTGACAATGTCGTCTTTTCTATCTAGTCAGTGGATCAGACATCCAAGTGTCCCATCACTTGGGAGTCTGACATTGCCCCATTTCTGAACAATAATGCAGCCTATCATACAATGGATCCGAACAATAGTGATCAAGCAGCTCCCAAGAGGAGGGAATCATGCTTCAGGCAGTGTCTACGATCTATGGGCCTGCCTGACCCCCATCTGCCACTTCAGGACCTCATGGCGGGGCAGCAGGTGCAGTCCAGGTAACTCAATGACAACTCTGCTGTTGACCTCTGATGGGATCTCTGTTAATCTGTATTAGTGTGAGTCAGATGGGGATAGTGGCAACACGCTGATGCAGTAACGCACCTTGTTCAGAACTCTTGAAAGTGGTAGGCAATGTATAGGAAGGGCGCGGTTAGTTGCAAAGGAACACCTGCATGCAATCTGACTGGGGTATCCAGTTGTCTTCAGCCTGTGAACTGTCAGGACCGCCTCCCCCCATAAGCCCAAGTTTAGCATGTTAAGGGGGTCAAGAGCAGTCCAGCTCCCTCCAGGGTGGGCTTCCGAGACTGGAAGGAGGGAAAAGAGTAGGCATAGATCAACAGTGTTGATGCAAAGCAATGGGGAAGGAGCTAAGGCTCTGGGAAAAGGCGGATTCATCCCCCAGTCAACGTGTGTGGTCTAAAACTCCCCCACAACTACTGCAGTTGGTCCTGGGTTAATTGAGTCTGCCAGAAGAAGCCCACTCAGGTGCTAAGGAGTGCAGCGATACATCACATGTTCCTCATGTCAACATGACACCCACAGTGGTGGTTGTCACGGACTCGCCACAGGTATTCAACTGGTGGAGCACACGTTGGGGTTGGCAAGTGCAGACAATGAAGCGCTACTCTCAGCACCAGTAGCATCTAAGCAATTTTTTTGGGGGGCGAGGGGGGGTTAGATGGCAACACTGAGGGGGAGCAAATCTCAAGGAAATAAGGAGGAGGTGGGAGGGGGCATAATCAGCAGGTGGTTCAGGCCATTAGGTCAGTTACCTGAATTTTGTTGGGCCCACTTTCTTGTAACGTTCAGTCAGGCTGGCCTCCAGTAGATCACGGGCAAGAACAAACCATTGACGCCGCCATTCAGGGCAGTGTTAAAGTACACAAGCTCCATATTTTTCGAAATCCCCCCAGCCAGAGAAATCGTGGCATGAATAGATGGCGGGGTGCAGCCTCTCAGGAGTGAAGGTGCCCATACCGAGGTGCCGGAAACCGCTCAGTCCAAGCCGCCACCCCAGATCAGTCGGGCCCTGGGCGTTCATTCACAGTGTGTGCCATCTCCAAGGTCAATGAAGGAGCACAGGCCCCCGTTGTCTCAGAGGTTCACTGGGAATCTCCAATGTTGCATAGCACAGCAAAAAGACGCCGGATAGCCGTGCCGCCCACAAAGACGCCATCCGCAACCACCACCACCTCATCAGGACCACCAAAAGGACCTCCTTCAAAGACAGCCTCGACAACAACGCACACAACAGCAAGGAGCTCTTCAACATCATGAAGGAACTCTTCAACCCCAGCTCCAGCGCCAACGACATTCCACCATCGCAAGCACTGTGCGACTCACTCGCTACCTTCTATCGCCGCAAGATCACCGACATCCATGACAGCTTTAACCCCCGGACGACCCCTACAGGCCTCGTCATGCCAGACCCACCGCACCCCATCGACCACGACTCCCTGACAACCTGGGCCAACGTGAGCATCAAGGACACAATCAAGACCATGGGCACAATCCACTCCGGCTCCCCGTCCGACCCTCTTCTACACCACATCTTCAACAAAGCCGGCAGCTCCATCGCACCCCACCTGCACAACGTCATCAACCTCTCCTTCGAGACCGCTACCTTCCCTGAGAGCTGGAAGCACGCCAAGATCAACGCCCTACTGAAGAAACCCAAGGCCGATCCGAGCGACCTCAAGAACTTCCGGCCCATCTCCCTGCCTCCGTTCCCAGCAAAGGTCATCGAGAAGATAGTTAACATCCAGCTCACCTGTCACCTCGAAGACAACAGCATCCTGGACCCCTCCCAATCAGGATTCCACAACAACCACAGCACCGAGACTGCCCTCATCGCCGCCACAGACGACATCAGGATCATGCTAGACAACGGCAAGATGGCGGCCCTCATCCTCCTAGACCTCTCCGCCACCTTCGACATCGTCTGCCACCGCACACTACGTACACACCTCCACGACGCAGGGATCCGTGACAAGGCCCTGGACTGGACCACCTCCTTCCTCTCCGGGCAGAACTCAGAGAGTCCGCCTCCCCCATTCCAGTCTGAGGCCTCCGAGATCATCTGCGGCATCCCACAGGGATCCTCCCTCAGCCCGACGCTGTTCAAAGTCTACATGGCACCCCTCGCACGCATTGGCCGACTGCACAACCTCAACATAATCTCCTACGCCAATGACACGCAGCTGATCCTCTCTCTCACCAAGGACCCCCTCACAGCCAAATCCAACCTCCACCAGGGAATGAAGGCTGTCGCCGACTGTATGGAAGAAAGCCGACTTAAGCTGAACTCAGACAAGACGGAGATCCTCATCCCAGCATGGGACGACTCCTGGTGGCCCGCATCACTGGGGACACCCCTGGCCCCTACCAACCATGCACGTAACCTGGGAGTCATCCTCGACTCGAAACTCACCATGACCAATCAAGTCAACACAGTCTCCTCTACCTGCTTCAACACCCTCCACATGCTCTGCAAAATCTACAGATGGATCCCGACAGACACAAGGAAAACAGTCACCCAGACCCTAGTCAGCAGCAGACTCGACTACGGAAACTCCCTCTACGCCGGAGCCCCGACCAAGCTCATCAACAGACTGCAAAGAATCCAGAACGCCTCTGCACGCCTAATCCTCGACGTCCCGCACCACGACCACATCACCCCCACCTGAAGAACCTGCACTGGCTCCCCGTCGACAGAAGAATCTCCTTCAAACTCCTGATCCACGCACACAAGGCACTCCACAAAACCGGCCCAGCCTACCTCAACAGTCGACTCTCCTTCTACGTACCCAACAGGAAACTCCGCTCCGCTGACTACGCCCTGGCCATGGTCCCACGCATCCGTTGAACCCCTTCCGGAGGCAGGTCCTTCTCCCACCGCGCTGCCAAGACCTGGAACACCCTCCCCCTCAGCCTACGACAAACCGAAGACCTGCTGACCTTCAGGAGACGACTCAAGACCTGGCTTTTCGAGCAGCAGCACACCCCCCCCCCCCTTCAGCGTCTTGAAACCCTTGCGGGTAAGTAGTGCGCTTTACAAATTAACTGATAGATTGATTGATAGGTGGCAGAGACCATCCCCAAAGTCCACTTAAGCCGCATAGGTGAGGTCCTTGACCTTGACTAGCCCAGAGGTATGCCGTGCAGTCACAGGTGGATATTGAGCGGGACAGCTATCTCCCGGCAACTTCGCTGGTCTAGACACTGCTCAACTGGCATCACATATTCCCCACAACACTAGTCCCAACTAAGAAGGCTGTCACAGGTCAGATTGCAGTGAGGAGCGCCAGATCATGGGTTGTCAGTTGGAGCGGTCTTAAAATTCGATCTCCACCTTGATGTGGCTGGCCACAACCCCATCCACCACACACTGGTAACTTAGAATGGAAGTGGACTTATACAACCAGCTGGCAGCACTCTTGGAACCACGATCTAGGACAATGTATAACAAGATCACTTGTGTCACTACTTTTACACCCAACTCTAATCGGGTGCAAAAGATCAAACGGTCTATCATACAAATGGGCTTTTTGGATATTCCCACACCAAAGTTTGCTTTCAAATGGACACACAACTTCAGAGACATGTTAGTACCTATTAGACAATGGAGGTGGCCCAGAATCGAACAGAGTCCCCTCTAAAACCTTCCTCCTATCACCGGTCATCACCCATGTGGTTTGTGTGGGCTCTGCTATCTAAATGAAGTTGTTAAAGAAATTGTGCTACACTCTACTCACACTTGGACACTTAAAAACCAAAACCACATTAACCGCAACACCAAAAATAGTGTGTACATGATTACATGCCAGTGTGCCATGAGATACGTTGGCATGACAACCAGACAAGTTAAGGTGAGGGTCACAGAACATTAGAGTGGTATCCAATGTAAGAAGACTACCACCATGGGCACACATTTCCTTACCAAAAACCACACCCCGGATGATTTTCACTGAACTGTCCTAGCAACACATCACAACATGAATAAACAAGCCTTTTTTGCCTAGCCACACGTTCCTAGTATCAACTATGACATTCCGTGGAGAGAACTTGACAACTGACTGATACTATGCATGTAAAAGTCTCCACCGACAAAGGGATGGACCTGAATGACTGTACCTGCGTGCATCTGACTTCCAAACCTATCTTAGCGACACAGTATTTTCTATATAGTACCTCCTGAGAATTGGCCTTCGGCCTAATGCTCTGTCCTCATTCACAACTCCAATACACCACCTCCCTATGCAGACATCTGGCTGCATTCATATGGGATATTTCCCACACCGATGACGATTGAAAATTTAATTGGGCTCCCTCTGCACTGCCCATGACACCATTATAGGACTTTCTGCCATTATGGTGGCCTTTTGATCATTCTAATCAATGTTAACTGGGACATCCCTCTTTGGTTGGGGGCACCATGGGAGTATTGCAACCCCGATATCTATGACGGCCTGTTTACTATTTCTGTGAGACGTTAGTCGCTTGGGATGTATTACACTTTTATATTCATGCCAATTTGTATCAATTAAGAGAGATTCTCTACATTTATCTTAGTACTCGCACCATTATATCATGTGAGCCGCTCTCCACATATCTCACGGACTACAGTCTAGACCTTTAAAAACATTTCCCTGGAGCTCCAACCCAAGATGATGGACCGCTCAGGACACTGTATTTTTTCTTTCTTTATCAAGGTTGCGGGCAGCCGACGTGCCCCTGTCTGACTCTTTCTACTCATGCGAGTGGACCACCCGCATACCGCAATAGCTCGCAAGTAAAGCTTAAACCATTCACAGCAGTCCCACTGCACTCCAACCCAGTGGCGTAACGAACCTTGAGGGGGCCCCCCTGCAGGGTACGTGAAGGGGCCCCCTTTTGGACTCAATCTAGAGCTCCCCAGCAGAAGTGCGGTGCTGACGGGGTCCTCTGGAGGGTGAGGCCCCCCCCCGCACCGTGGGGGCTGCAGGGGCCTGTGTTACGCCCCTGCTCCAACCTAAAATGGTGGACTGCTCGCTCGAGACGCTGCATTTATTGCTCTAGTCCTTGGGTGGCAGACACACCCCTGCTCTGGCCTAACTCGTGTAGTGACTCGTTTTTCCTCCACACCTGCTCACAATTACGTCGCTGGCTCCTCATGGCAGTATTTAAACTTCCCTCCTGGCGGCCATACCACCTCCAGGGTTGTGGAGTGGGGTAGATCGCCAGATGGATACCGTGAGTACTAGGTAGGATTCCCTACTTACATTGTGCACTTCTGGTTACCTCTATTACTATAATGACAATTTATGCCTGTCTCCCATTTAACAGCCTTATTATTTCTTGCTGTAGAAAAGAGGCTGATATTATTCCAATTTTTGTATTCCAATATTTTGATTTTTCAGGACATCAAAAGTACAGGGCATAAGTGGCCTTAATACGAAGGATGACTGTCAAATCCTTCTGTGCGTCATAGTGAAAGGGTCATCCGGACGTGATTAATCTTTTATCCACAACCCATCAGTTTTCGGTAACGAACAGCGTGTCGCGTCTTGCTCGATCCTAGTGGTACTACTAGGATCTACAGCAAGAAATAATAAGGCTGTTAAATGCTGCCTACAGCTGAAATTTAAAATTTACAATACAAAGAGTCCTGAGTGCAATATCTTGATAAAATACGCAAAGATATCTTTTACCCTGAAGAAGTCCTACGGACGAAACGCGTTGGCTACGTTTTCTCTTAAACTGGAAGATCACCAATAAAAGAAAGAAAAGAACTTTATGTCTTATTGAAATATTTTTGGGACAATTGTGTCTAAATATTATTGTGAAATACAAATTGTGTGGGGTGCTGAACCATTTGGTGTTTTGAATTATGTTGGGAGTCTAGGGGTATATGACTCCAGGTTAATAGCACCCACAACAAACTTATTAGACCGCAATAAATTGGATGAAGTGCAGATTTCTGGCCCGATACCCCTGTTCTAGTGTTGTATACTGTATTTATTTACGCAGGGAATTTTGGGGTTGTGTATATTTTGTTGTGTGTACCACGTGCCTGTGTTTGTCTTTACATGTTTTCACATTCACTGACAGCCGTGACCAAAGCATTATGTTAGTAACTATTGCCTAATGCATTTACAAATCACTGATGGGTACAATTGTCTGACTGTCATTGCAGTTATGTCTCTAACCTGCTGTTTCACTCTTTTACAGGTCGGATTGTACACATTTACTTGTATAAGCTATACCCTACGGGTGATTTTTTTGATTGGGTACGTTACTGAACACTATCCCTGCAATCCCAATCATTTGTAGATTAGGTTTAGTTATGGTCCTAATGAATTGCCAGGATCTACTGTGACTATTAAAGGCAAGAAACATGTTGGCTCCTGTTTTCACTACATTTTGAGCTATAAAGGGTCATTGTCTCCAGCACAGCCACACTTTGTTTTTACTTTTGACAAGAGAACTTGCTTATTAAAAACCTGAAGGGTTCCTTTTAAACATATTTAAATCACATAGACACAAATCTCCATGCACTGCTCCTCCACACATACTTCATCACAGCTTTTAATATCTACATAAGATCTCCGGTAGAGACCCCTCGAGGGGCCCGTTGGGCATTGCAGCGCTGACCCAAGGAGGAGTTGCCTGATGATGAAGCATTTAAATAGAAAAACAGCGGTTACAGTGGAAAAATAGACCAACAATTTAAGCAATACACATGAACAATGGCTATAAATTTGTAAGGGACCAAGTAATGTCTGGGGACAAAAAGGACTCTCTGCACAGTTTGTTCATCTAATGTTTTTATAAATACACACAGAGATGGTTTAAATCACTTTCTTAAATTCAAAAAGCGGTATACTTTGTGCGGTGTGTCCCCAAGTGAAACATGGAACCATAAGTGACTATATACAGTGAACAGTTTTAAAAGAGCGACCATTCAGTTATACATGCTGAAGAGCCTAAGTGTATGGTGACACTGGCTATGTAATGGTCCTTCTGTAAATTTTACAGAGAGGACCATTACATAGCCAGTGTCACCATACACTTAGGCTCTTCACCATGTATAACTGAATGGTCGCTTCTTGTATTCATGGAAACCTCTTTTAAAACTGTTCACTGTATATAGTCACTTATGGTTCCATGTTTCACTTGGGGACACACACATTGTGCATGTGTATTACCTTAATTGTTGGTCTATTTTTCCACTGTAACTGCTGTGTTCCTATATAAAACTATTACCCTGGTTCTCTGCGAGTAGGGTTCCCCTGTATTCAGTAGTAATGATGAAGCATGGCACCGGTAGAGACCCCTCGAGGGGCCCGTTGGGCATTGCAGCGCTGACCCAAGGAGGAGTTGCCTGATGATGAAGCATGGCACCTATGTGGGTGTGTAAGGGATCTTGTTTCTGATCAATCCGATCCCTCTGGTCTACTTGATCAGTCCTTTCCAACCTACTGGCTAGCTCTTTCTTCTCCTCCAGTCTGTATAGGAACTGCATACCTTTTGTGGATACATTCTGTGGCTACAGCCTTTGCCACAGAACTGCGGGTTTACAACATTTGCCACATAGTTTGCAGATTTTACAAAATGTGTCTGCTGAAAATGGCGAGGGCAGCACTGCAAGAAAATGGGCCACATAATTTGCCTTTTTTGCCACATACTTTTGATGGTATTGCCATATACTATTAATAGCCCTGAAGTTGGTGGACCTCTGGGGGGCAGTCGTATTGTATTGTAATTGCATTTATACAGTGCTTACTACCCCTGACGAGGTGTTGAAGTGCTTTTATCGGCGAGTAGCACGCTACTCCGGAACCCATAAAGGATTAGTGATGAATTACATATGATAAAACCTGTATTTTGTACAAGGAGCTATTAAATATTTTCCATATTTCACAGTCGCCTGTGAAAAATGTATTTTATACCACTATATTTTATGCTATAAAAGCACCCAATATGATTTATCTTTCTACTTGTGTGCGTGCGTGTGTTTGTGTGTGTGTGTGTGTATATATATATATATATATATATATATATATATATATATATATATTCACTGAAAAAACCATGGGTTTCAGACCTTATATAGTTAGGAATTAGCATTTAAAAAAACCTTTGAAATTCACTGAAAAAACCGTAGGTTTCAGGCCTTATATAGTTAGGAATTAGCATTTAAAAAAACCTTTGAAATTCACTGAGAAAACCATAGGTTTCAGGAGTTATATAGTTAGGAATTAGCTTTTACAAAACCTTTCAAATTCACTCAAAAAACTATAAGTTTTAGTGGTGTTATAGTTAGCTGGACATTTTACTCATACAAAACCATTGAAATTGCTCCTATATAGTTAGTTGTACTAAGTATATATCGCGCACCCGCAATCCACTGCTGATGATGTCACATATTAGATCATTCATGTGTGTAGGATGTGTGGGTGTGTGTGTGGGTGTGTGTGTGTGTGGGGGTGAGGAATGTGTGTGTGGGTGTGTGTGTGAGGTGTGTGTGTGGGGTGTGTGTGTGTGTGTGTGGGGTGTGTGTCAGAGGTGTGTGTGTGTGGGGGGTGAGGTGTGTGTGGGGTGTGTCTGTGAGGTGTGTGTGTGGGGGGGGAGTGAGGTGTGTGTGGGTGGGGGTGTGTGGGGTGTGTGGGTGTAGGTGGGGGTGTATGGTGTGTGGGTGTGGGGGGTCTTTCGGTGTGGTTGGAGGTGTGGGGGGGTGGGGGTGTGGGAGGGGTGGGTGTGGGGTGTGTGTATGTGGGGGTGTGTGTGTGTATGAGTAAAATGTTCAGCTAACTATAACTGGTGTCAAACCTATGGTTTTCTCAGTGTATTTAATAGGTTTTTTAAATGCTAATTCCTAACTATAACTGGTGTGAAACCTATGGTTTTTTCAGAGAATTTCATAGGTTTTTTAAATGCTAATTCCGAACTATAACTGGTGTGAAACCTATGGTTTTTTCAGTGAATTTCAAAGGTTTTTTAAATGCTAATTCCTAACTATATAAGGCCTGAAACCTTTGTTTTTTTTCAGTGAACTCGCAAGGTTTTCTAAATGCTAATTCTATTAGCGGATAACATTTATATATGTTAATATCCGTATGGGACCACCTGAACAGCCCTAGGGGGGGCAGAGTGTTTCTACAAGGCCCCCAAATCTTTTTTTTTTCTTGTAAAAAAATGAGGTACGCGTACCGGTACGCTTACCGTAAGCGTACCCTGCGATTTTTTTGGGGGGGTCCTTGTGGGACCCCCTGACCAGGCCTAGGGGGTCAGGATGCTTCTACCCTGCCCCTTTTTTGAGTTCTACACGTTTGTTTTTCTGCTTTCCTGTGCCTCAGTCTACCGAGGCACAAGATGGCTGCCAACAGTTTCTGTTTTGGAGTGTTGACAGACATTTGCAGCCAATCAGAATGCAGCTCGCGCACTAGAGGTACGCTTATGGTACGCGCACGTACGCGTACCGTAAGCGTACGGGTAAGCTCACAGGTAAGCTGCTATAGATATATATATTTTTTTGAACCTAAATTACTCAAAATCCACTGGAGCACATATCTTGAGACATAGCAAAGGCACATCGGGCTACCAGTCCCTACAATTTTGCCAAGTTTGGTGAAAATCCATTCAGCCGTTCGAGCTAAAAGTGCGACCGACCGCCCTATGGAAATTAACATGGGGAAAACACGTTTTGGGACCCCCCTTTTATCTCGGCCCCCGCTTGACGAATTCCCCCCAAACTTTCAGGGAAGGACCGGAGCGCCGCGAGGCAAAGTTGCTGAAAAATTCAGGCAGATTCCTCAACCGGCGCCAAAGTTATTCCCAATAGAATGTTGCGATTTCCCTATGGAAATCAATCCTAACTATATATACCTACTGGCTATCGCCAGTAGGTAATATATATATATATATATATATATATATATATATGTATATATATATACCTGTTATTCCTATTTTTTCACAGACATTAACATTGAGACAATGTCGTCTTTTTACACATTCAAACGAGAATCCCATCTTTCAAAAAATGAGTGTGTAAATTTTACAATATTGTGCCTATTTTGCTAAAGAACGTTAGCGGCAAATTGCACTTAAAGCAGTTTTCCCTATCTGAAGCAGTCAACAGTACAGTGACGGCTCCTCGAGGGGGTGCTGAGGGTTAGAGGGGCGGGGGAGGGGCAGGGTAGTAAACTCCGGCATACAGCTGTACAGAGTTAAGTAAATAAATATATAAATAAAACGAATTACATTGTGCGCGCTGCATTGCATTGCTGCTTTGAGGCGTGCGCAATGTAATTTGTTTTATTTATTTATTTACTTAACTCCGTACGGACGAGTGCCGGAATTTACTACCCTCCACCCTGACCCTCCCCCACCTTCCCGCAGCACTCCCTCGAGGAGCCGCCACTTCCCTCCTGCCAGCAGGTTGTTCACAGAACAATGCAGAGCTAGGGGCCTCACAGATACACTTCTCCAGCTGCAACTGAAAGGATTAAATCTACAAACGTTTGAACTTACTTTTAAATTAACCAGTAGTTTTCTGATGTTTAGCAATCCTAGTAGGGTGCGGAGATGGTCCAGACGTGCCACTTGCTGTTGCTTGGTGCTTTTTTCTTCAATTTCAATTCCTAGCCACCAAGGGGCAGCAAATTGATTTATTAGTTTGGATGACAGTCAAAAGGCGAGAGAATGTGCGGTACCAATTCACACCTTGTAAACACTAATTTATTGAGTTTTTGAAAACCTGCTTCTACCCTTGGAAATTGATGGCTATCTGGAATGACTCACTAACTATAATTAATAATAAGTAAGATCTCTAATTATTTATTGACAGTTACAAGCGCCAAGATGCCCGTTGGGTGATAGCTGTGCTTGACAAAAATATATAATATTAATAATAATTATTATCTAAAATCTGATGTGTTTGATTAGGCCAACACAACCTGTCCTTGAGTCACCTTTAATCAACGAATAGCAAGAAAATACATAATCGTAAAAAACTAAATTACATTCACGGTTTGTCAGAGTGCTCTGAAGTTTTTGTAGCAAAAGTCATTTCTTTTTTCATTCAATAACAAATCCAATTCATGACATTTTTTGCAAACTTAAAACATACAAAGCGCAGTTTCCCCATGCCACATAAAATGCCCTTACGGGTGGATGGAACAAAGAATATGTACACAACAGGGGTCTGCTAAG
This sequence comes from Lissotriton helveticus, assembly GCF_964261635.1. Classification (NCBI taxonomy): domain Eukaryota; kingdom Metazoa; phylum Chordata; class Amphibia; order Caudata; family Salamandridae; genus Lissotriton; species Lissotriton helveticus. Next base: position 802,296,611 of record NC_136063.1, read on the forward strand.
TGGATGACAGATCTGCAAAAATGAATGATAAGGGCAGTGGCCAATGGTGGCCAAACTACCTCCATTTCTCCTCCTTGCTCAAAGGTAGTTGGTGGAGTCACATCGTACGGCTCAGTCTTTAGTCCCTTTATATTGCATGGGAAAAATAGAACGTTAAATATTGTACCACTTTTTACTGCTGAAGTATGCCAAACACCTACCCGCTGCAGACCTCTTTATGTACTCACCTTTCCACAGAAGACGCCAGAGGCCACACCCACCAGATTAAGACAAGTCAGTTAAATGGTGAAACTAATCACAAAAAGTTACTTTACATTTTCTCTTCATTGAGCGAGTGCCCTTATTGCTCAATAACACTAGCCATGCTTTTTTAATCAAGCCTTTTCTTGCTTATTTTTATAATTTCTACAGAAAATGTATATCGGCTGAAATATTCAGAGGAAATGTTGCTTCTGTGAAGAGCTTCTATTCCAGTTTGGCTTGCTCCTCTGAAGTGAGCTCCTTCCAAACTTGGCCCGATGGAAACTGATACTGCTGTACAGATTCCTCCTTCATTTCTGTCGAGTATCCAGGCTCCTAGGTAGACACACAGATAAAGGAAACATTAACAATGAATCTGTTATCATAAAATTAAATACATCCGAACCCCATCTCTTAATATGCATTGTTTAGAAAGTATGTATATAAAATTTTAAAAACACATATGTATGAACTATAGTTTTTGTTATTCACACAAAATACATTCATTTATTTTGTGATCAGTATTTATTTGAGCAAGAGCAAATTTGCTCCAAAGCCAACTTTGAGATTTATTTTCCAATTATGTTGCTTTGGTTAAGACAGAAAGCACGTTTCCTCAGTCCAGATTCAAACTCTAATCAAAAAGCGCGCTAAGATTTTCTTTTGTTTGCAAATTTATTTTCTATTTTTGCCCACAGCATACAAATGGTAACCGTTCAAGATTTATACAGATCTAACTAGACACCCACATATAAGATGGATCAAACAATATCTACATTTACCCCAAATCACTTCATATTTCACCCTCAAGCAAAATAACATTCTTCAAGATGCATGGTAAGTATCAATTTTTCCCATTTCTCTGAGGTAGTGGATTTGGATTTTACAATAATCTAGCCAAAAATAATTGCAATAAAAACCAACAGTAGGTGATAATCTACTCAGGCTCTTTCAGTCCTAACATTGCCACTTTAGCAGAAATAGTATTACTTTTGCCCACGATTGTTCCTCAATAGAAGTTAAAAAATACAGCTCCTTTTTACAGTACAATATTTTACGAAATTTGAGGGAAAAAAGTTACATGAAAAGTCATAATTTTCAATAGCGGCAAATCAACACGTAAATTGAGCATAGGATGAATTAACCGTCTAAGGTACATGAAAGATGCCAAACAAAATGGTTTACCAAGACAGCGAGTACCCATCCCACATTGAATGATGCTGTTGTCAACTGATATTTGCCTCTCCTGCCATTTTGTTAAAGTAAGAGATCGCATCGTGAACAAAAATTGGGGTAGTACCATATTTTGGCGAGATTGATCCTGCTAACTACAGACGTTTCGTTTTCTCTCTTGGCTAGCGGGAAAAGGTATGTTTCCAAAAATCGTACTTCTTACGTTTTAGACCGTTTCCCCCTTTAGAAATTGAAAAACTGGATGATGATTCCAAATGTACAAAATTGTTAAAATAATTCTAGGTAAAAATACTCCAACTATGACACAGTGCCAATAAATGTCTGCCAATGTCTGGAAATGGCACTGTGCCATTTGCAGTGCCCTCTTTATCCTTATTTATCAAATTATTCAAGACACATTTCTCTCAAAGTACCAATTCTGAGAGGGTCTTTCACATGCTGACGACACAAGAGAGGAATGTAGCTATGAAGGCATTGGGGTGAATCATTAAGGTATCAATTGTCATATGTCCAAATCTTCTTAAAAGTTATTTCTAGTCACTCCCACTTGCTCAATTACTGTGTGGCTCATATAAAAAGAGAAGTCCGCAAAGTGCTGAAGAGATTACCCCCCATCCAAAAGTATAAACATATTTGATAGTAGGTAGAGAGCTTGTGGACGGAATGGACCTTATAAGGAAAATATGAGAATGGGCCTTGGTGCAAATAATTAATAATCATTTGAAGGGCACGACTAACAACATTTTTTCAAAAATGTTTGTGATCATGGCTAGCATGGAATAAATATAGTGCCCAGTACTGAAAAGTAAGACTGGTGTTCGATGATGCACACAGTGTAACTATTAGGACCATATACCCAATTATCATAGCTTTTGGCGAGTAGTTGTTTGTTAGCTGTGAATAACCAGACCAGATTTACCAGGCATATCATGTGAGTAGTTGTGTTTTTTACTCCTGTGTATGATCTGATTTACCCATAACTCTCCAGAAGTTTGACCTGCTTAGTCACAAAATATTTTTGGGGTGATTCACAAAGCGTTAATGTTAAGATTCTAAAGGGGGGTCATCTTTTCTTTGAAACTGATCCATTTCATAATGAATGAGTCTTCTAGGTCTGCCGCTTTCCCCAGAGTGTGTGGAATGGCCCAAGGCACCATACCTGCATGGTTTACCTCAACTTCTGTCTGGAACTACCTTGATCAACAGTACCAGGTAGATGTAACAATACAACAGTAGGACTACGCATGGGTCTAAGCTTTGCTTGGGCCTAGGGATGTTTGTGAATCTGGTAAAAGTCAACATTTCTTGTAAACAATAGAAGGAAACCTGTAATGTGCAAACTTATAACTTTTAGTCTCATTCGTTGTAATTCTGACTTGGGGATCATAACTCTAAAGTCTTCCAAAACTTCTGTCTGGTATCCAAGCACTCTTTCACACCCAGAGAGAATGAGATTTTTTGTTTATTTTGCCATTGCACGTATTACCAATCAACTCGCCAACCATCCTACAGGAGTCTCTTTAAGAAAATAGAGGAGACACCTCACCCGTCATTTGACGACATGCTTCGTGATGGGTGACTCCTCTCATCAGGGTAGGTAAGTACCACACTAATGGACTCAACTAAACAGAATTCGGCAGCTCAAGATAAATTGTCCTTTCTGGAAAATGCACGGTTCCAGTTAAAAATTACTATGGATAAATCCTAGATATCTCTTTATTTCACGGTATTGTGTCATTGTTTAAATACAAAATTAATCTTACGCTGCATGTATTTTGAAACTTTATGGTTTCTACATCTGAAAATGTTGCCTACATGTTTCACTCCGAAATCAACATGCCCTTGTGGGTCACTTAGATTTTTTCAGGGCTAGGACTCCCGGCCCTTCTCTCCCTCTTACTAAAGCATTCCACAGTAATCATAAGTCTCTCCTACCGGTTTCTTCAGTTACTTAGGACCGGTAGGAAAAACAAATGCAACATCGTAGGAAATTGTTAAGACACTTCTGTTTGAATACAAAATTAATGTATGTGAGTAACCCATTTCTGTGATCACTGTAGCGGTCTAGTTAATCACTGCCAGCCATGTACAAGACCCCTACCCGGAAACAGATGCACACATTGTAGCACCCTCTGGCTAGGCGTGGCCAGAGGGCTTAAATAAACGGGCCAGGGTTGCTCGGGACTTCCGGCCCACACTAACTGTCAACCCGAGTGTGTGTCTTCTCTTTGCAGCGCACAGGCCGTGATAGCAGATCATGCCCCCGACACTGGTGACGAGGATGGGATAAGAAGACCCCGCCGCTCACCCAACAAGAGTGACCTGTCCGACCCGGTCGGTCGGCCTGTCGGAACAACAGCGGGAAAAGCACTGGTTCCGCTGGTGCCTCCGCATGTAAAGATCCGGGAAGACCTGCTCGGCCAAGCGAGGCTGAGAAGTCACCCGCCGGTGGCTACAGGTACAGCCAGACGTCCTGCGCCCGATCCACGAGTAGCACCCCCAGTGCTAAACAAGGACGCGCTGGTGCTCCCGGTGACGCCCTGTAGAGCCTGCATCGAAATATAGAGTGCGCGCATGCACATGCATCGGCGAGATCAGCCTGATTTCATCAAGGCGAAGCTCGCGCTGAGGCCCAAGAGGCGCCCGTGCACAGCAGCGCTCTACCATAAAACAGCCCACAGGACTCTCAGGCAACTAAAACACTGCAGAGGCATACTGCAAACGTGCGAGGGTGCACAGTTACACCTCATCCAACAAGGGATAACAACAAGCATTGGTACCACCAACTGCCAACAAAAATAAAGGCAACAAGCATTGGCAAAACCAACTGCCCTAGAGAACACAAGGCCAAAGAAAAATAAAGATCGTAACGGATACAGATATCCTTAATAAACGAGGACAGTCGAACCACGCTCAACCATGACTGACCAAGCCGCAGCAGCTCCACAGCCAGCGGCCCCTGCAGCACCAACAGCGCATGTGTACTCCCAAGTTATGTAAATTGGTACTTGTATAGCGCACTACTCACCCGCAAGGGTCTCAAGGCGCTTGTACGAATACCGCTGAGGAACCCATCCTGGCTTACTCTGTGAGGTGTCCACTCCTGGACACCCCCAAGGTGGAGGCCAGGCATCCTTAGCGTTGTGGGGGCCGTTGTGGAGATTAAGCAAGCTATTACCCAGAGTTGCAGAGTGGGACTCCATGATTGGAATAGGCACCGAGGCGAGAATTATCAGGTCCGTGGAATTTTTGAGGCCAAGACCCGCTGAGGCGGAGAATTGAACCCTGGTCCCGGGCTTAGACCTCTGCATCAGGGTCTGCCGCTCTAACCATTTAGCACTTCCACCCTTCAGTGAACTGATTGATCCCGCCACCGCATCCCCGAGGTGGACCGTGTGGGTCGGCTGCCTAGACAACTATTTTGTCGCCACCAGAGAGACAGATGGGGCAGTCAAGAGGTCGCTGCTGTTACACTTCGCAGGGGATGAGATCTATAAACTTTTTGCGCATCTGCCAAACACAGGAGCCCTCACAGACTGCAAAGCTGCGGTCAGGGCACTCAACGCCCACTTTGACCCCCAACTCAACTCAGACTACGAGCGTTTTAAATTGCGTCAAGCCTGTCAGAGGGAGGGTGAATCCATGGACGCCTTCCATGCACGCCTGGGGAAGCAAGCCAGCACGTGCACTGAAGATGATCAAGCCAAAGTGGTACAGGTGCAGTTCATCCAGGGGTGCCGAAAAAAAACCCTGAGGACTCTCATCCTCAGGCAACCCCGTATCACCCTAGATGACGTGCTCGTCCTGGCACGTTCACACGACCTGTCTAAAGTCAGAACTACAGCCATTGAAGCAGCGCTTACCACCACTACTGAACAAGCCCTGACGATCAAGACAGAGTGAGTGGACGCAGCCCGCACGCCAGCTCGCGGAAACCGGGTACGGTAGCCCACCAGAAGACCGCGACAACCCCAGTGAAGTAGTGTGGCTCACTGGTTAGAGGCGGCAGACCCGAGAGCAGAGGACGGCCCGGGACCAGGGTTCGATTCCCGGCGCGGCAGGTTTCTGGACCAGGGTCAGCGGACTCGATAATTCTCTCGCCTCGGTGCCCACTCTGATCAGCGTTCACACTCGGCAACTCTGGGCATTAGCTTGCCTCATCTTCACTAACGGCCCCACCAGACCGCCGGGGATGCCTGGTCTCACCCTGGAGATACCCATTAAGGGACCATCTCTCAGGGAAGCCAGGAAGGGTTTCGCAGCGGTCGAAGCGCCTTGGGACCCTACGGGTAAGTAGTGCGCTATATAAATGCCTATACATACATACTATACATACAGTGCGGCTACTATGCCAGGGAAGAACACGCTACAAACGACTGCCCAGCAAAAGGCAAGACATGCTCAAAGTGCGGAATCCCCAATCACTTTTTGAGCGTATGCAGAGGAGGAACACGGAACAGAGGGATCCCAGGATGGAGGCCACAGATCTGTGAGCTCTCACTAGATGAACCAGACACGGCACGGATGCCGAAGACACCAACACAATATCGGCCGTATATCGAGGACCCATCCACCGAGGAAGAAGAAGAATGTTACCTTGTATCCTTTGCAAACGACCTCAAGCAGAGGCAGTGTCCTCAAGCCACATGTGCCATTGAAATCGCAGGATCCCCCATCACAGCCCTCATCGACACCGGAGCGTCGGTGATCGTCATGGGGAGCCAACACTACAAAAAACTAAACCCAAGGCCAGCACTCACGCCGGCCAAAGTCAGAATCCTCACATACGGCAGCCAAATGCCACTTCCCCTGAAGGGGAAAATGACTGTCCAACTGAGGTCAGAAAGCCACAAAGTCACGACAATGTTTCGTGTGGTCAACAAGGAAGTAGATATTCTATTAGGAAGCCACACCGCAGAAGACCTTAGCCTGGTGACATTCGCAAATGCGGTAAAGACACTACAGACAGAAGACATTCTAGAACTGTTCCCGCAACTATTCAAAGGACTGGGGAGCATGAAGCGACCACCAGTAAAGCTGCACATCAACACATCGTTAAAGCCGGTCGCCCTGTGACTCAGGCGCATTCCGTTTCACTTACGGCCACTAGTAGAACAAGAACTACAAAAACTAGAGCAGCAAGGGGTTATAGAGAAAGTAACCGGGCCAATGCCCTGGGTGTCTCCCATGGTCATAGCTGAAAAACAGAAACAACCCGGACAGATCAGACTCTGCATAGACGTGCGACTGCCCAACCAGGCAATACGGAAAGAGAGAGAGACCTAATGCTGACAGTTAACGACATCCTGGCTGACCTCAATGGGTCCTGGTGGTTCTCCAAGCTGGACCTCAACGCAGGGTATCACCAATTGAGGTTAGCTGAAGAAAGCAGGTACATCACCACTTTCTCAACACGGCTGGGGCTCCGGTGCTACAAGAGGTTGAACTTTGGAATATCGTCAGCTGCCGAAATATTCCAGAATGCTGAGAGAGAGATCTTGTCCGGACTTCAAGGGATACTAAATGTCAGCGATAACATTCTGATATATTCGGCGACCCTCGAGGACCATCACCGCCAACTCCGAGCCACTCTCCAGTGTCTCACAGAACATGGAGTGACCCTTCACAAAGAGAAGTGCAAGTTTTTCAAGAAATCCATCAAATTCTTCGGATACGTCTTCAGCCAGGAAGGGGTGAAGGTGGATTCCCGAAAATCCCAAGCCATCCAGCTTGCCCCTGCTTCCACGATAGCGTGAGAACTTCAGAGTTTCTTGGGCATGGCGACGTACTACGGGAGGTTCATACCCAACCTCGTGACTATCGTGGAGCTGTTGCAAAACCGGGCAAAGTAGGACGCTGAATGGAGAGTTGGCCGAGAAGCAGAAGAGGCTTTCCGCAAGGTAAAGTCGGCCCTGCTTGAGAAAACGACCATGGCTTACTTTGACACCGCACGCCCAACAGAGCTGATAGTGGACTCCAGTCCAGTGGGAGCATTACTGGCACAGGATACAGAACCAGAAACATGGGTCCCACTGGCATTTGCGAGCAAATCCCTAACTGCAACAGAAACCCGGTATTCACAGATTGAACGGGAGGCACTCGCCTTCAAGTGGGAGTGCAACCACTTTCAGCTCTACATCTGTGGGCACCTGTTCTGCATGGTAACTGACCATCAGCTGCTCCTCCCGCTATTCAAAGGACCCGCTACTCATCCGCCACCCAGAATCGAGAGATGGGGGACCCAACTTCAACATTACCAATTGGAATTGGTCTACCGGCCAGGTGCTAAGAACCCAGCTGACATTTTATCGCGCCATCCAGCCGATCCAGCAGAAGAAAACTCAGACCAAGAGAAGCAGACCGAAGACTTTGTCAATATAATCACTCAGTGGGCATGCCCAAAAGCCCTCACCATCTCCAAAATTAAAGCGCACACACAAACTGACACGGTTCTCAAAAAAGTATTGGAAGCGTTACAGAAAGGCTTGTGGACAGGTTTCCTCCACGACGTCAACGGATGGAGCAAACCAGACCGGATCCACCTTGGGAAAATGTGGAGAATCCATTAAGAACTAAGCACCGCAACAAGTGGTATAGTGTTGAGAGGTTCAGGCATCGTCATACCCCTGAGCCTGCAAGAGCGAGCTACTGCTCTGGCACACCAAGGTCACCAAGGCACGAGAAGAGTGAAAGCCCGGATGAGGGAGAAGGTGTGGTTCCCATGTCTGAAAGAGGCAGTAGATTACTTCGTGCATGGGTGCCGAGCGTGTCAACTCACTGGCAACCCGGAGTCATCGGCTCCCGTGATAACCGAAGATCCCGCTCCGTCGCCCTGGTCGTGGGTGACCCTTGACTTTGTGAGTTTTCCAGACGTCCGGGTCACTGCTGCCCTGATCCATGGCTACACGAAGTACCCAGTCATAGAGGTGCTGCCCTCCACCGCATTCGACCACCTCCTACCAATGCTGGAGAAGACCTTTGTATTATTTGGGCTGCCACACGTAATTAAAACAGACAATGGGTCCCCGATCCAAGGGAGTGAGTTCGGGGGAGTTCCTAATCTGGCTTGGAATAAGGCATCACCTCATCACTCCCCAGTGACCCCAAGCCAACGGCGAGGCTGAGCAATTTATGCGGACCTTGAACAAAGTCATATTCATAGCTGTGGCCGAGCAATCAGATCCAGAAATCATCCTCCAGAAATTTCTGCGGGAGTACCAGAGTACCCCTCACTGTACAACCCAGAGGTCGCCATGGGCGCTGATGCTATCCGGAAACAGGCGTGATACCATCCCGGTAGCTGAGAGCTGGGAGCCAGAACCATACGACCCTGCAACCACTCAAGCCCATAGGTTGGCGACCAACGAGAAAGCCAGTCGACGGCGAAGAGCACAAACCCGGCCAATGGTGCCTGGATGTGTCGTACTTGTAAGGAACCGTAGCAGCGGAGGGAAATTCTGCACACCTTACGAACCAGGGCTGCGGCTCGTCAAGACAGTCAGGGGAACTGCAGTTACCACAGAAAAGAACGGAGAAGTCATTACCCGTAATGTCTCATGGTTTAAAAGAGTTCCCACTCCTGAGGGTGACAGGCCAGGGCCCAAGACATCCTGCAGTGGAGAAGGGGTGTGTGAAGATACAGGCTCGAGTTCCACCAATGGTCTGACTCCGAATCCAGCAGCACCAGCGTACCTCTCAACACAGACTCGAGAGACTTGCCTAGCGCAACAGAGACTGCCAGTTCAAGGAGAAGTCAGACCTCCCGTCAACATCGATACGACTTGAGGCCCAATCCAAAACCGAACCAGAGACTTGCTGATTTTGTGTGTTAACAATTATTTTCATCTTGTTTTGTCCTGAACTGATTTGGGGTGGGACTTAGTGGTCTAGTTAATCACCGCCTGCCATGTACAAGACCCCTACCGGAAACAGATGCACACATTGTAGCACCCTCTGGCCAGGCGTGGCCAGAGGGCTTAAATAAACGGGCCGGGGTCGCTCGGGACTTCCGACCCACACTAACTGTCAACCCGAGAGTGTGTGTCTTCTCTTTGCAGCGCGCAGACAGCAATAGCAGATCGTGTCCCCCGACAATCACTGCAAAAAGCAATCTCTAAAGCTTTTTGTGTATTCATAGCTCGATTCCAGATGTATTGTGAACATCCTTATTCAGTAATTCGTTGGAAAACGACTCAACACTCTGGGCATGCATTTAATCGCCCATTGAGACAAGTGCATGGCATTTTGAGAAAGCAGGGCCACATTAATTATCATAGTAGCCTGGCTCCCCATAATTAAGTTCCTAGGCCAGCCTCATCAGCCACACCGTAGTGGGCATTTCTATGTAGTCACACTTTTAAAAAATAGTGAAAGATTAATTATCACATATTTATGTGTATTTAATACCTCCTCTACTACTGGGTGGGCGGGGCGGTCTCATATCGATGTTGTATTAGTACTTTGAACTCTGTTGCATTATTGCTCCTCGATAAACATTTAAATATCGACCAAATATTAACACCATCCGCAAATGATGCCATTTGCACGCATCCTTACGTACGAATTGCCAAGCGCAACTCGCATAAATGTATTGGCTCCTCTGCCCGGCAATCAGGGCCCAGCAAACAGGGTAAGACTTATTCAGTACAAATGCCTTATATTGTCCAACGTGTATCTGTCAAGAGATCCACAGACACTGCCCTGCGAGTGCCTATGGGCCACAATATCAAGAAAGGGTGATACATAATCGCCGCTTTTATCGGCAGGAAACTGCCGCTAAAGCGGCGATAATGGGCTTGATAATATGCCCTTGTAAATTCCCATAGAAGCATAGGTGAACACCAGAACCTGGGCTTCTATGGGAATTCACAAGGGCATATTATTAAGCCCATTATCGCCGCTTTAGCGGCAGTTTCCTGCCGATAAAAGCGGCGATAATGCATTGCCCTTTCTTGATAATATGGCCCCTATGAGTTTCTTCGGTGTTTGTCAGCAGGACCTAACATTTGGAATATGTGGTTGTATCACAATTTTGGAATGTGGTGGCAGGGTGGAACTAGGACAAAAAAATAGGCCCTAGCACCCTAAAAAAAGTGGCCTGCATTAGTGAACAAGATAGCTAAAAAGTTGCCCACATTTGCAAATCAGGTCCGTTTCAAGCGTCTAAGGACACACTGAGTAAGGTATGGATGAACTGAATGCAGGCAATATTTACGGTGACATCAGTGAAATCAACAGGTAAAACCGTCCCACCTGGCCATAAAACAGGCCCATAAATTGCAAAAAAAAAAAAAACCAGCCTGCAAACTGATTTGTCAGACCAGCCTATCGGACACTGGCTGATTACCATATAGGTCTGTCTGACCCTGTTCGGTAGAGATGCAGTAGCCTGATTTTTAAGTCTGGCTTGACAGCATATCTGTCTGCAGATACCCAGAGTGGGCTTTGGCTCCACCCAGAGTATTATTCACTAACCACTTGCTGTTCACTATTAGGTGTATCAGTCTACTTTCCAGGAAATGCTGCCACTGAACTATTTTACATCTGAAAAGTACAAGCAATCATCACACTGAGGGGCATACTCTCAAGAACATGTGATAACCATCGCAAAAGTAACTTAGCACAACTTCCAACATCGCAGCATATTGCGGGAAAATTACGCCGTGTTAACGAAGCATTCTCAACACAGCGGTACTATGCGATAGTCTCCAGATAACGCGTCAAATGTCTATGTTAGAATCAACGCCACGCTGCAAAAATGCGAAACGCGAACGCAAAAAATCTTGCGATGAGGCCAATCATGGTAGAAAAAGCAGCGAAAACCAGCTACAGGCCTGCAAATCCCACACGTCTGGCAGGAAAATGCACTATAAAAACTACAGAAACAACACACCAGAAACAATCCAAAGCGCGTAGCAACATGGATGCACCCTGACCGAGCACAGAGTCCAACATGAACCCCACAACCCCCACAGACGCCAGCAAGGAACAACGGGGACAGGGACGGCCAAGGAGAAGAGGGAGAGGAAGACGGGGTGCAGTCCGCAGCAAAACCAGATCTGCGTCACAGAGGTGACAGAACACTACCATCAACTGACCCACAAGTAGACCACCGGGAATGCAGTCGGAGTGTCAGGGAGGCCAATCGAGGAGGCCAAGAGGTGCTGGCATGATGTGATAACCTAAACCAGGCACAAACCCGCTGCCAACAGGAAGGCAGCAACGGCGACAGGAAGTTGGAGTCCTGCACCACAGGAAGAGCTGGAGAAAACCAAGGCCACAGTCATCAGTGTGGAGATGGTGCAAGGAGTAGAGAGTACGGACACAGCTCGAGAGGACTTGACACAACATCAACAGGGTGAGTAACGACCAGGGCCTGGGGGGACGGGGGAAGATGGGTAAAATGGCACACATGCACACCGAGGTGGAGCACACTGCACAGCCACAATGACCCTGGATTATGTCCCTGATCCCCTTGGCACACAGCAGCACACACACAAAGCAAGAACAGCATATCCACATTGTCGACAAGGTGGTACAATGCGCAAACCCGACACTGCAAAACAGAGGACACAACTGGCTCCGCACATGCGCAGAAACAGGCCTACTACATCTGACAGTGCTGGAAACTGTGAAATGGAAATGTACGCGTACAACCTCATATCAGTTATGTAGTCCAAATGTACACGGTACCGCATCCAAATACTGCACCTCCCAAACATCACAATGTACATTGTCATACAGTCTGCATGTAAACAAGAACAATGCGCCAACATACAGGTCAACACAATGTCAACAGCCATGTCCCCTTCACATTGCAGAGGGGGACACAACACCTCCAGCAGAGCACAGAAGGCTACAAATCTGTGATGCCGGAGAGGATCACCACACCTTCGACACCGATGCCCTACAACAGCACATGGACATCCCTCGCAACCCACCACCAGGACCCAGGCAGCCAAGCTACTTAGAGGAGAACACAGACCCTGCAACAGACCACACAGCAGGAAGCACCCGCAAACACAGCTGGCTCGCGACACTTCACCGACCCACACATGGCACCCCAATGCCAGGTGTTAGAACGCCAGACTGAGGTGGCGGAACAGGTGCGGGTGGGGTCCGAACCCATGGAAGGCGAACTAGATCACATACATGGGTGTCTATTAACCTTCAGGGACCACCTACACATCACAAAGGAGACCCACACTGCTATAGAGACACATGTAGATGCACATTCACAGCACAGAACCATGCCCAGGGGCACGCAAATAGCAGTCACACACCCACGTTGGCTCTGCGTACAACGGCCCAGGCCACTCCCCTTATGAATTGAGTGGGTGACGACAAAGCTACATGTCCAAGCTCCAACCCGCTGCCTGTGGTGACATGTCTGCGCCCGCTGTACACAGCACAATGTAATGTCATAGGGCCCAGGGCCCTCAAACATACAAGACCACAGGGACACACGCAGATATTATAATGAACTGGCTACGGGCACGTGTGCCCGGCCCCTTTATTGACAGAGCCACATGTACAGTGACGCCTGTGCTGGATGTGTGTGGCATGAGTGTAAGCCAAACCACACAGAGTGCTTGGTGCTGGCAACAACTTGAACAGTGGACACCAGTGCAACGGAAACTGAAAACACCTGCATACCAGAGTTAACTGCTGAGTAACATGGAGGGAGCCGGAGCAAGTACAGAAGTCACCCAACATGCAAACAGAAGTGTCCATGGGTTGCGGTGCACTGAGCCACTGGCATGTGGATTGCTGAGCAGGGGATCAGGCAGATGATGGCATCCATGACAAGTGTGAGCAACTCCGTCAGTCTGCGAGTACCACTATTTCAGATGGCGATTGGAAGTGGTCCTGGCGATGGTGGCGTGTGCCTCCTGCGGTGATGCGACGTCCGGGCTGGTCAGGACTCGATTGGATGTGTGAGCCCTGGTGGACCGCAGTTGAGGCCTGAGGCAGCGGACAGCGCAGGGCCACATGCACATGGCGTCAAAGACCCCAAGACCCCGGTCTCAGAGGTCATCCAATATAACAGAGGAAAGGGTCCCTGACTTGACCAGCACAGAGTTAGTGGTCCCGGAAGCACAGCAGCCGGCACAGGCACCCTGCCACGGGACGGTACTTGCGGTCCACTGATACATGAGGATGAAAATGATCCCCTAGTCTATAGACTCAGACGCCACCAATGTACGACCAGAGAGTGTCCATAAATGTCGGGGAACAGACTTAGTGGTACCGTGGCTGAGAGGGGATGTAGTCTGCGATGATGCTGGTATACTGATATGTACTCCGCCATTGGTAAATCAAGACTCAGTCCCAAATGTGTGACCTACTGGACCGCAGTGTAGGCTGGAGGCAGCGATAAGCAGTGGCCCACAGCCACGTGTCGTAGGCTCGCAATGCACAGAGTTAGTGACTTCAGGGCAGTTGTCGGTAGTGTTCGATCACCTCCGTAACGATCATGCTTTTTTCCTCCCAAATGCAACGCGTCATCCTCTTACGCCTCTCCTTGCATGCAATATGTACTCTGCCTTCGAATATCGATGTTCAGTTCCAATTGTGTGACCTACTCAAGTGCAGCGTAGGCCAAGAGCAGAAGTCCGCGTGGGCCCACAGAATCTTGTTGCTGTGATGCACTACTAAGACCTGGTGGCACCACATCGAAGGGAGAAGTGACATAAATGCAGCCATAATTAATGTGCTCTGCCATGGTGTAATCAAGACTCAGTTCCAAATGTGTGACCTACTACTCCGCTGTGCCAGCCGGTAGAGTACGTAAACGAGAAAGGAGTACTGCGCGCCTTGCTCACGGAGGCCGTAATGGTCATAGCAGGTTCCCAGGGTCGCAGGCCTCGGGCTTGGAGATAGCACCGGCACCTGGAGGGCCCTCTTCGACACACGCCGGTGTCGGCAGGTGGACATTGAGGCCTGGGTGCGCAGGGGTGGGTAAGATGTGTTCGGGGACCAGCGGCCCGGGGTGCAGCTGGTGCACAGGATCGCAGGCAACCCCGCTCACGGCATCGGCCGCGTGGCAGGGTGAGAGGCACCGCCCTGGCAGAGACCTAGGGCATTCCGGAAGAGGACCACGCCCAGAGTTACGTGCCTATTATTCACACTCCTATGCTCCCCTGGCGTGCGCCGGGCAAGCCCACTCCGCTCACGCTTACAGGGGGAACGTAACAAGCTACAGTCCCGCGATCTTCCCCACTGCGTGGGGTGACATGGTTGTGTCCACTGTCCACTACAATCCAAACACCAGCGGTGTGTGTCGACATGGATATGTATGTGTGGTCTGAGTACCGTAGACTGGCCATCACATCCATGCCACACTTGGCATTGTGTACTTCCACATTCATCTGTCACTTGCCTCCTTCGCACATTCCTGGTCCCCACCTCTTCTGACATTCTGCTAATGTGTTGCTGAGGTGCCATGCCGTTGATGGCTAATGTCCATGGCTGGGCCACGTGCCCACAGTGAGTTGTGCGGTCGTGTCTGGTGGGTGTGCATGTTGTTTGTGAGCTTGTGACGTGTGCATTTCCTGTGTTGTGAGTTGGATGATTGTGGAGTGGAGGTGTGTGGTGTGTGCATTTGGTATTGGCCAACGAGCAGTGCATTTCCGTGGGTGCCATCTGAAAGCGTTGGTTGATGATGGACTGTCAGAGGTGTATGAATTATGCACACTGCCTGGGTGGTTGGCGGCGACGTTGGTGGTGATTCCCCGGTGGTCCACTAGTGCCTGCACATTGGTGGGATACGTGCGCTTTCTGTTGTGCTTATTGTGTGCAGTGTCTGCAGGGGGTGCAAGTAGGACATGTTGACAGCCAATTGCCCCCAACACGTGCAGGAAGCCAGCTTTGGCGTAGATGGCTTGCTTGGTCTCCAGGTGTCTCTGAGCAGTGTGGGGGGAAGTATAGATAATGGGGTACCAAACTGAGGGTGTCATCCATGACCGTTATGAGGGACTTGGATTGGCCAGACTGTGTGACTCCTTGGACTCGTGCGGATGTTGGTTGGAGGGTACCAGTGGCCAACAGGTGCATCACGGCCAGCAGCTTGGTCTGAGGTGGGATGTTGAGTGTCTGCTGTGTTGGTACCGCCAGCCTGTGTACAATAGTGGTAAGGATGCGGAGGGTGGTTTTCCCTTTGAGCATGTAGTGGGCAATGACATTCTCTGGTGCTGGATCTGTGAGGTTGGTGCATTTTCTGAGGGTCGCTGTCTTTGTCTGCGCTGCCTCAGTGTTGGTCTGGGGGGGAGGGTGATGGGGATCCGGGGGGGTCTTGGGGTGGTGGCGGTGGGTGTTGTGGCCCTCTTGGGTGTCTGGCCCGTTCAGTGGCTCCATGGCATCTGTTGTTCTTCAGGTGTGGCTTTGGGCTGGCCTCCCTTTTCTGGTGCAGGCTGTGTTCCGACTTTGCCCCAGGATAGAACAGGTGTTAGTTTCCTGCTGCTAACGCGCCTTATCGCATGTTTTGTGGTCTTTTCGATGCTCTGGCTGGTCATTGAGAATGTTGCGGAGTGGTGTTGTCGTGACTTTTGGCACGGGAATGCCAACTCTGCATCTCATTAGCGATAGTTGCCAGGGACGTCTGTGTCGATGTTTTTTGCGGCTGCTATCGCGGGTAAACTGGTGCTATGGGCTGTTAGCACCAGCTTGTGAATGGGGTGATAACTTTATCGCGACATTGGCTGCCATAAAGTCCCGTTAACTCGGCGATAGCTACTTGAGAATATGACCCTGGATTATTTAACGCATGTAAACTGCATTTGTGAAAGTGGATGCCTACATGCATTGGCATAATCAAGCCAGACTGATTGCCTTTGCCAATGCTTGTTCAAGGTTGAGGCTTGTAAAGTGACCCAGCTTTGCATATGTTATGTTATGTTATGGATTATTGAGGCCAAAAACTGCATCCATTCTATGATCCCACTGGAAGTTGCCTGTTTATGGTAATTCAAATAGTTACTGTGTGTTATACCTCCAAAGGAAAACCATTAAAAGTCAATAAAAAACCCAACTTTTCTGGGATGCTTTCAATGGTGCGGTGATTTCTCTGGCTTATTCCACCTGCCCGAATGATACACAAAGCGGTACAAAAGGGAGTGGTGATGGACGGAGTATCTTAACCAATCAAACACTCACACCCAGTCAACAGATCTGGGTTTAATCCATCACCGTTCTTTAGCCCACTCTGCCACCCCAGTTCCGACATGGCCATATGCAAATCAGTCTGATCCTGTGCCTCTTGGGAACAGTCCAGCCCGAACTGCCAAGTCATGCCTTCCCTGGACTGGAAACAAGCTTCCTAGGACCGGTTTCTGGCATTTCAGCCGTCTTCAGCCAGGCTTGCTTGAATCCAGTGGCAAAGTGAGCAAGGGACTCACGTCTGAGCATACCCTGCCAATTTATGGCGAACAAAGCGGTACAAAAGGGAGTGGTGATGGATGGAGCATCTGAACCAATCAAACACTCACACCCAGTCAACAGATCTGGGTTTAATCCATCACCGTTCTTTAGCCCATTCTGCCACCCCAGTTCAGACATGGCCATATGCAAATCAGTCTGACCCTGTGCCTCATGGGAATAGTCCAGCCCGAACTGCCAAGCCATGCCTTCTCTGGCCCGGAAACAAGCTTCCTAGGACCGGTTTCTGGCATTTCAGCCATCTTCAGCCAGCCTTGCTTGAATCCAGTAGCAAAGTCCATCACCACCCCCTTTTGTACCGCTTTGTTCGCCATAAGTTGGCAGGGTATGCTCAGACGTGAGTCCCTTGCTCACTTTGCCACTGGATGTCTGTCACTGCCCGGGGTTTTCTCAAACAAATTAACGGTAATCAAAAATGTTGTATTTTCAAATCCATTCATCCGTCTTCCCTAGACATGCAAACAATTCATTGTTTATATCATTACCTGGGGAACCGCGTAGGCTGCATTTTTGATCACTACAGGATGTTTGAAGTGTTCATGCAGGTGATCCACATATTCACACATTCTGAAAGAAATATGAAAGGCGGTGTTTTTTATACTCATATTAAAATGCAACATATGCTTACTCGAGGTATATTTTACATTCTTGTTGCACTCTTAATCACACCTGTCAAGAAAAATACCATCACACTATGGATTTAAAGGTTGATCCCATACATATATATTTCAGTTACTGAAAGAAAGTGGAACAATCTGAAAGAAATTCAGGAAGCGAATATATAAAACGTAAAATGCAAGTAATATATGTTAACCCTGTGCTGGCAGTTTTTTAAAAGACCATCAAAACAGCAAGCTATATTAAGTAATACTTCGAAATATACTGGAAATATACTGCACAAGGCCCATATTAGAAGGCCCTGCGCTGATGCAAAGTGGTGCCTGGTAGCTACGCTCTAGCGCAAAAGGCATTTTGTGCTGATAAGGTTTCCATTTTTAATACAAAAAGCAGCAGCGGCTCCTGCTATGGCAGAGGAGCGTTGACTCACCTGTCAGCAGCCAAAAAAATAACAAATAAAACCATAATGAACTCTTGTTTATTATTGTTTTATTTTTCTCTCTGAGCCGAGGCTTGGGGGCTGGCCAGGGTAGTGGCAGGCTGGAGGGGGAGTGTCGGGCACTGCCTACACTGCACATGTGGGTTTGGGCCGCCAAAAAATCCACATGCGCAGTGAAGCTCTCTCCAACCGCAGTTGCCTTGCTGGGTTGGAGAGAGCAGGCACAGACTCCCAGTCTGTGTCGCAGCGCAAATCATCGGCACTAAGGCCAATCCTGATGCTTTCAGCAGCATGAAAGCAGCGTCAGGATTGGCTGCAGTGCACTCTGGGAGCCTGTGCCTGGAGAAGAGAGGAGCGCGGTAAGTGTTACAATTGAGGCCACCAATTATCCATACTAGTTTCTGTTTACTATACTTGCACTGCTATCCCAAATCACGGTAAGGATACCAACTTAAGTTTTAGCCTCCAATTTCAAAATCCTTCACATTTAAAGAACATTCCAATATGTTGTATCTTATATTTTATTTTGTTTTACATATTCACTTTATTAATCTTGTATTGTTTAATTTTGTAAGCAGTCGTGGACCCTCTGATTAGGCTTCGTGGGCCCCCAGGAGTCCACAGATTAAGAAACATTGCTCTAGGGAATGCCTGTTGCACAAATACAAAAAGTTATGTCGGCTCAAGATTATGTGATTTGTCACAATAGCTAATATTTAAAAAATGTCCATTACTATAACAGAGGTTAGCTTCCTCAAGATACATTCTGTAGCTGCAAATGTCCAGAGGCACACTGACATAACTCTAAGAACCACTTGGATGAGACTGTGAAGTAGCCCTGAGGCTAAGATTCATATTTTGGCATTGCCAGTGCCTATTCTTACCAAGGGCTCCTAACTCAGTCCAAGACATTTTAACTGTGAACATCTGTCAAGCTAGGGCAAGACTGTGGGGCACACATTGGAAACTGGATGCTACCTGTGAAGCTAGCTCCAAAAAAGTGCACAGATAACTTTCTCCAGAGTCTTTCTTCCTCGCGTGTTCCTGTCTTGTGAAATCATTTTGCTTCACTTTGAAGACCATCTAATCATTTCACTCCACTTTAAAGACCATCTAAATGGTCTATTAGGTACACAAGCATCTGCACTATTGATATTGACCATTCTTAAATTACCTGAATAAGATTTCTGCATATGCTTATCAAGCCACCTGGGAAAGGCGAGGGTGCTCAACCAAGGAATTACCGTTCATACCCACCAAGTAGGTGGGCGTCCTTTTTCAACTAAATTCAGCAACCCTGCATTGTTATCTCTAAAACCAGCAGGCCAGCCCATCTCTCTGATTCACCTTACCACAGATTACTCATTTTGTACCTTGTAAACACAAATGAGAAGAGCAAAGCGTTCTCTCACAAATTTGTGCAGCGTTTACGTTAGACCACTAAAGTCTCAATTACAGATTTTTGTGTATCCGAGGCAAGCCTCGCTACACTTAGCAGAGGTCAAGTTTCTGTAAACAAGAGCAAATGCTTGCATAGGGTCAGACTGTGATGGGTGATTCAAGGCTTTGGTAAGTGCCCAATTAAAAGCCAGAATCTATTGTCTTAGTATCCTCCTGTGGATCGCGGCGATGTGCAGCATTGATGGAATCTGAAGACTGTTTCTGATGAGTAGATGCTACCTACAAACAGTATGGAAAAATCCACTTGGATTGAACGTAGTTGACCAGAAAAGGACCAACCGGCTTCCACCTCCCTGGTATCATTAGGTTAGTACTGTCTGCTGCTTTGCAACACTAAAGTGCCTGCAAGCCAATATCACCACTTGCAAGGACCACATATTATTCTAAATGAACAAGAGTTTCCCCTGGGTGAACTGATCTGAGGGAAATCAAAATTAAGGGAGGTTAAGAAACTGCCTCACAGCCCTTCTAGTGTCCACCAGCCCAAGAGCAGTACCATTTACCACCCTGAATGTAAGGAACCTCGGAATCATATTCAACTCATCTTTATTCCCAAAGTGAGTGTGATTGTCAAGAGGATCCACTTGCGGCTGTCCGCATTCTGGAGAATCCTCCATCTCTAACAGTCTGATCAACTGGTGGAAGTGATGAAAGCCCGTGGGTTGCTACAACATTGTTTACTCTCGGCTTACAAAGAAACATCACCAGGCTTCATCAAAACCAAGAAGCCTTGATATGCCTGAACCTCCTAAAACAAGCCTGGAGAGCGCTCCACAGACTTTCAGTGAACACATTAATTATGATTAAAAGTCATTGAACTGTGTGCAAGCAACTCAACAGAAACCTGCGATTATCAATAGTATACCTCATTTTTTTCAAATGAGCCTTCAAATATAACAAAGAAGGAAGCAGATCTTTGGGAGTCGAAGAATTCAAACTGTAGAAAACATTTTTTGTAAGCCTCTGAGCTGAATCCAACTACTTTTGTGTGGTGAAGCAACTAAACCATTCCAGCTTTCATTCAACTAAACTTCACATCCTGATGGGAGAATATTGGATTAGGGTTTCCCCTTCACAGATTGAGATCTCCCACTTTTCATTTAACACAGATTCAAGCCACAAAGTGCTCTAAAGTAACTTAAAGGAGCCACGTACCATTGTATAAAAAACAAAAATATGAAAATTGAAAGAAATAGGGCTGTAAGTTGAGGGTACAAGTGCCCGGGTCAAGTAATAATCACAATCCTTATCACAGTGAAACACAAAGTCACTAAATAAACCTGAGCTCAACCCCCTGGTAGCTATGGCGGACAGGCTCAAATTAAAGGCAATGTGTAAATACCTATGCAGTATTAAAACGTTAATAAAGTCAAAATGCAAAATAATAAATATCTCAAAAGGAATCAGAAACATAGAGTACATTTTAATTAACAAAATGTTACTGAATCTAATAAGGGGAACCAGAATATTTTTTAACGTTTTAAGTGGCAATGGCAAGAAGAAGCACAAAGTGCGGGTCAAATGGTTGTGGTAGAATAGGACCTAGGAGCAATTTGGTGCTGACTGTGTTGGAGGGCAGGTTGGATAGTGTAAGACCTGTCAGCTTTAGGGTGGTCTTCCCCCAACGTTATGCCTGCTTACCTCCTGTTTTGCTGATTCTTTCTGGGGGCCTTAGGACTCTGAGGACGTTACCACTTCTGACCAGTGCTTAAGTGCATGTGCCACTCCCCTAAACATGATAACATTGGTGTATACACAATTGACATATTTAGTTTAGGCCTGTAACTTAAATTCTACTAGTGGGCCTGCTGCACTGATAGTGCCACCCACACAAGTTCCCTTTCAAATCTGTCTCAGGCCTGCCATTGGAGGGCCTGAATGTGCAGTGTACTGCCACTTCACTTGGCATTTAAAACTACTTGCCAAGCCTTAAACTCCCCTTTTATTACACATAAGTCACCCTTAAAGTAGGCACTAGGTAGCCCTAAGGGCAGGTGCTGTGTAAATAAAAGGTAGGACATGCAATTTTAAGTTCTGCATGTGCTGGTAGTGACAAACAGCAAAATGTGCTTTTCGTTACTGTGAGACCTACTCCTCTTGTAAGTTAACATTGGGGATTCCTTAATACACTTTTAAGATGTAATTCCTGATTGGAAAGGAGTAGCTGTGTCATATCTTTGGAATGGTAATGATAAATCCAATTTCCTGGTAAAGTTGGATTTAACGTTGCTATTTTGGAAATGCCACTTTTAGAAAGTGGTACAAAAGGGGGTGGTGATGGACGGAGCATCTGAACCAATCAAACACTCACACCCAGTCAACAGATCTGGGTTTAATCCATCACCGTTCCACCCCCTTTTGTACCACTTTTAGAAAGTAGGCATTTATCTGCTCTGACTGCTCTGTGTGTCTGCAGCCTGTCTCTAACACTTATCTGGGGTGGATGACAGCTTCATGTTGTGCATTCCATCTAGACAGCCACAAATGCAAGAAGGTTAGAAGTGTGTGAGCACTCATCTGTATTCTGATGGCTCTTCCTGGGGAGGAAAGGCGGACGGAGCTGACACTTGCAGCTAAATAGGCAGTGTCCTATCCCCACACAATGGGCTGATTGCCCCTTACTGATAGTCTGGAGCCAGAGCTGGGAAGAAATGGCCTGTGTGTACATCAAAGACCCTTCTTTTAAGTCACCCTAACTTCAAATGCACATTTGGGTTTAAGTACTGGGTATCTGCCCCACTAAATCAGACACTTCTGGACCTACAACTGGATCTGTCAGAAGAACTGTTGTGCTGCATCAGGTACTGATACTCTGCTGGACTGCTGACATTGATGGCTTGCTTTTCTGCTATGCTGCCCTGCTGCTCTCTGAACCAGCACATTGACCCTGTTGTGGAAACAGAACCCGGTGCATTACATTCTGAACCACCGCATCGTGTCAGAAACAACTGCTTCGGAACCAATGCATCACCACCGCTGCATGGGGATGATCGACACATAGTCCCTCCAGAATGAATTGATCCGGCTTAGTAAGTTTGGAACTGCTGCACTCAGAACCAGACATTTGCTCAACATACCCTACGCATCGCACCACTGTGTGAAGAAAATCGATGCATTACCTCGACTGCAGGCCTGACATCAATTCATCGCTCGTCTTCACCTCGCTGGTTGTGACCAGGATCAAGGCACTCTGTTCACTGGAACTGCGTGGCTCTTGTCCCCAGCCTGCAGTCGCAGTCGTTGTGAACTGTTTACTTTGCCCTGCACCAGTGTGACCCGATAACCCCCATTTATTGCTTCTCAGCGCTAGAACTCTTTTATTCTTTAAAAAGTCTTAGCTCAACTTCTACTTATTGAATCTTTGTTGTTTTGGTCATAAATTATTTATAACATCATAATATATCTTTCTAAACCTGTGTGGAGTCTTTTTGTGGTGTTGTCATTGTGTTACTGTGTGTATCTGTGTGTGTGTGTTGTACACATTGTATACATTGTCTCCTTAGATAAGCCTGAATGCTCTGTGCCAAGCTACCAGAGGGTGTGCACAGGTTATCATTTAGTGTATATTGGCTTACCCTGACTAGAATGGTGGTCCCTATTTGGACAAGGTGCATCCCCATGCTAACTATAGACTCCATTTCTAACAGATCCACTAACCAGGTTTATCCTAGTCAAAGGTTTTACCTTCTGACTTTAATCTCTTACATCCCGGTCCACCACAGAAGTGCACTTTTAAAGCCCCCCCAGTACCTATGGGGAGGCACTTGGAGGCATTTAGAGACCCTAGGTCCATTTGCTACTGATCAGCTGCGCAGTTGGGGGAAAAGTCCTCATGTAGCTTGATGTGTGCTGCAATTTTAACAGGAGGTTAGCCTTATGACACTAGCAGTCTACTTCTTTGTCCTGGGTATGAGAGAGAACAGGTGCAGTCCTCCAGGGCTCTTCTCACATAGCAGACAGCAGGGTCAGCCCTTTTCTGACCTTCCTCAGGTCTAATATTGTTCTGAAGTGGGGACCTGGAGGTGCCACATTTATGCCTGGCATGAGCGTGTGGGTAGTAATGGCCTCTTGGGAAGCACTAACCAACCGGGTAAAGGTCCAGAGGCTAACATTACTCACTTTGGGCATTTTCAAGATGGAAGAAGTCTTCAGCTACACTAAACTTAGGCTCTGAAAGCTGTGTGTGTGGGGGGGGGGAGTGTACTATGATTATCTTAGTGTTGTTCCACTTCTAACATTAAAATCCAGTTTTAGGTAGTCCATGTAGCCCCAAACTTGAAGACGGTAATCTGGTCAAATCAAAGCTGAGCTTTCAGCACCCAGACAAAGTATACATACAAAGTGTTTTGGCATTCTGTTTCTCTCTGTTGAAGTGCACCCCAAATGTTATATATAAACCCACCAGACTTGTCAAACAAACAGTGACACCCTAATGTTAAAGAGTCCCATTATGATTGAGGCTTGACTAGCTGGTAAGACAATAGAAGAGCTCAAGTGCCAACTAACATTTGCCTGTGACACAGAAAAGCTCTTTGACTCCAAGTGTCTTATGGAGACACTCAGCGGTTGGAATGTACTGAAAGGCCTACAAATCTTTAGGCAGCTAAAAAAGTTAACTTTTCTAAAATACCTTTTCCCTTAATAGCTAAGCAATATTTGACTTTACTGTTGACTTGGATTTTGGTAATCTATTAATAAGGGGTCCATGTAATATTTCTGTAGCTGTTTCCTAGATGTAGATGCCATTTATTAAACTTAGTATTGTAGCCCAATGCTTTCCTATGGAACAGGCAAACCTACTACAATGCAAATAGCGTTGCGGGCTTTTTTCCCACTGTAAATACATGTTTATCATTAAACGTTTACATGTTCCACTTTTAAATACATGCATCCTGCCTTTATGGGCAAAAAGGCCTGCTTAGAGTGACTTATACATATTTAAAAGGAATGTTTAGGCCTGTTAAAATAGGTTATTTTGATGGGTTGAATTTGTAGTTGAAACCTGCACAGCCAGGATGCTGGGGTAGGCCTGCATTCATGTTTACATTGTCACTGTAGTAAATAGTACAATGAGTGTTGCAGTCCACTTGTGATATTTAACTTACAGGCCCTGTGTACATGTTGGTGCCACATACTAGGGACTTATGGGTAAGTTAAATAAGCCACTCAAGGGCATACCTATTTTGCCATTTTAAAAGAAGGAGCACAAGTATTTTACCCCTGGCGAGCAGTGGTAAAATGCACACATTTCTACAGCCTGTAAAAAGAGGGTACAGCAAAAAGGCAAACTATTCGGAGTGACCCCGCCGAAAGAGCAAACGTCCAATATTAAATATATATTTTAACTACATCAAAGTGCCCCTGAAAGTCTCTACAGTTGACAATACTGACTGACTCCGACAACGTCTATCATCCATACATGCAAAGCACCTACCTGAGACTAAACTCCACCATGATGGAAATTATCAATTCAACTGATGACTTCAAATAAGGTCAACTCCAGGTGTGGCTCTCCAATAACACCTTTGAAGATTTAACTCCATAACTCACCTCAAATACAAATATATGGGAATTTACCATCAACTCTGACCTCTCTAGAACACACACCGCTAAGAAAACACTGGCAGCTTAGTATGAAGATGGAAGAGAGTTTTGAAACATTGTCCATGCCCAGATGGTCTCACACCAGGATGGTGACTATGCTCTTCTTGCTGATGTTTCTTATTCATGTTAAACTCTCTGGAGCGCATCATTCACACCACTGCGCAGCTCATTAAGGACTGGTAAAATTAATTTCAGTGGCAAAATTAAAAGACATGTTAACCTCCATTAACAATCGTAAACACTTGTATTATACTTATAATTCTACGCAACACTTAGATGACCCAGTTAATGCAAAATTCCAATTTAACAAATACTCAACTGACAATGAATCCACCTTTGTCCTCAAATCTAGTGCCAGATATTATAGGGGCCAAAACAAAACAGGAACGTTATTAGCTAACTATTTGTACAAACATTTAAAGTACTTATTCTGTTAATAATATATTAAGCTGTCAGGATAAAGAATTCTCGCAGTCATTTGTAGAATAATATCAAACACTTTATACTCCAGAAAATGCCCCTCAGATTGAAAACATGTCTGAATATTTTCCTCTATTAGAAGAACGCTTGCTTCTGACATTGATTTTGGCTCTATTGAAAAATATATTTCTTTGTATAAAGATACCAAAAACAATACATTTAATTAAAAAGGGTAAGGTTCCTAGCCCTGATGGGGTTTCTACTGAATTTTATGCCCATTTCTCCTGATAGGACCAGGCTCCTCTCTACCAATTTACTCTGGAACCCTTGGTCAATGGACCTTTATAATCTTCTGAGAAGTGTAGAGGGGAGAAATAACTCCTATTAGGGCAACTAACAACTTTAAAGGAAGATGACCCTGAAGAATCACAGACTCCGAATTTCAAGTTAGTGTGTTTACTACACAGCCAAAAATAACTGGATATACAGATACCTCAAGATGTAGAAATACATTGGAACTAATACAAATCCAAACCTACAGGCAAGATTGAAACGCTGGACCATGAAAAGAATGACAAACTCCAGAATTAAAACACAGGCATTGATTACGCCCACGTCAAGATCCGTCTTCATTTGAGGTTGGCAAGTGAAAAGCATTAGTCTGTCTCTACACTACTACTACTACAGTGACATCCCGACTTAGCATTCCACAGGCAAGATCAGGAAAAGGTGTCAGCGCGTGAAGACTTCCTAAGACGTGCACTCACGTTGTATGGGCCAAGAAGCCAAAGCTACAAAGCTCGTTCTAAGATGCTCCTTCCCTCTCCATCGAGCTCCTCACGTCTTCTTCTGACTCAACCCCAGAGGCACTGTCCCTAATTCAAAACGCAAAAACCCAGAACATGCCCACAGCTTGCGTCTGGATCATCTTATCCTGCTGGCCAATTCACATAGGTGATATTCCATTTAGTTTCGATACTCCCAGCTCCTGGCTCGGTGACCTTGATTCCCAGGCCTCCTCCAGTGAGAAAGAATACCGACTCCCAATTATTAGCATTCTTAGCATAAAAGTATCCTCTCCCCTTTGAGCCTAACTCCTAAAATAAAATGTGTTATTCTAACTAACAAAGACGACTTTCTCCACCTGCAACAAAAACGTGAGAACAGAACAAACCCAACATGCACATGAAATACAGCTTTTACCCTCATGAGTGTGGTCAGGGAAAATACATTTCAGGCCTACAGAAATCGGCCAACATTAGAGTGAAGCACATAAGCCCTATGAATTACACATAAATGAACATTTTATTTAAGCATTTCTAAACCATCATGTTACATAAACACATCAAATGCACAAATCATTGTGAGTAGCCTATGATATTCTACACATCAAAGCTCAATTAACCACATCCATGTGCAACTTTAATGTGGTGCACATTTATCTCTATGGATTACATTGTAAAGGGGCAAACTTCGTTAGTCGATTGCAAACAAATGCTAAGGGTTACATTATTCAAAACAACTGCCACGTTTGTTTCTTTACATGGCACAAATTAATTCTATCATTTCTCTTTCACATGTTATTGTCAAGTAATTTCTAATAACCAAATGTTAACACAACAAAAGAATAAAAGTAGGTGCGGACTCTTTGTGATTGTGAGGCACCTCTACAAATGAAAGAGCACCATTGCGCTCCATCACTCCCATCATTTACTGTCCAGAATTCGTGCTCTCTTTACTTATTTTCAAAGTCTGCAATTTCACGTTGAACTTTTCAAGATGGCCTTATTTGTTTAATATCTAAGGAGGATCGTAATCCGAAACACTGTAAAAATTACCGAACTATCTCTTTGGTTAATATAGACTATAACATTTTTCCCAAAGACATAGCCCAGATTTTTTCAAGGACCGTTAATCCTCTGATGATACTAGACTGTTCTTTAATGTATTAAGTACGTATTCTTCTTACAAATATCCTTTGGTAGCCATCACTGCTATCACAGTAGATGCTGAAAAGCATTTGATAGAATGTGTTAAGACTTTATTTCGCTACCTTCAATGGTTTGGTTTAGGCCTCAAGATTATTTATTCAGTTCCAATTTTGCAATCTGCACCTAAAGCAGCCATTTTTGTAAATGGAAAGTCTTCTACAATATTACAACTATGGTGAGGTGTCTACACTTTTATACTATTTATCCTTGCACTTAATCCCTTTTTTAATAAAGATACAACAGAATGTCACTATACAAGGCTTTCCACATGGCAATCAACAATTGAAAATGTCTGTATCTGCTGATGACATTATTTTATTTGTTATGTGTAGATCTAGCCCCCTCCAAAAAAACACACACCCACTCTTAGACCCACACACCTACTCACCCACTCACTCGCACACCCACTTACACACGCACACAACCACTCACACACCCACTCAGACCCACAAAACCACCCACATAGCCACTCACACATCTACTCACAAATCCACACAGCCACTACCACACCCACTCAGCCACCCACACACCTAAACATACACTTATAGAAATTGCATTAGCATATGTTTGGATTACATGTGCTGTTTTAGTATTAAATGTGTGCTTTTGGTTGGGAATAGATCCGGGCACCCATAAAATAAATGTTAAAAAAAAGAAAGGTTAGTGCATTTAATTTATAGACCTACATAAATTACCTTACATTCAATTTTTTATTTTGTAGGTTTAAAATATATAATAAGAATGAGTGTGTGAATAAACTTGTGAAAATGTTTATTAGTAGAGTGAACTTATGGGTCAAATTTTAGTACAACTTAATATTAAAACAGCAGTGAAATTCACAAAAAAACAAAGGTTACAGGGATGTTATAGTTGAAAAATAGCACTAAAAAAGTAGAAATTCACTAAAAAATACAAAGGTTACAGGGACGTTGTAGTTAGTGTCAGATTTTATACACACACACAAACATAGAAATTCATCAGTTATAGTTATGTTATCTCAAGTAACTATCATTTGTGCCCCTAGGTAACTATAACCCTGGCCCTCACCATTTAAAAAACAAATATATATATATATATATATTTATTTATGTGTGTGCACTATCTATTTGTTTTATATACTATACCATACATGTACCGTTGTGTTCTTCTCATATTTACTTCATTAATAAACTTTCTTTAAATTTAAAAAAGGACAGGAGAAATTCAACCACATACCTCCTGCCCTGATGGATCTAGATTTCTCAGGCCAAACATGCAGCATCTTTACGATAGGCTGCTTTATGTAACCAATAGCACCTCAGTAAACATTCGAAAAACAGCTCTAGATGACAACACAAAACAAGGAGCCAGGGTATCACTATGACATCTCTGCCTGCTCAGAAACACTTAAATGAAGCTGCCCTCACATAAATTGACTGGTACTAGATAATCCAAACCACGTATCAAGTACCTCTCAAATGGGCTGGTCAGCCTCATTCATATTTCTGAGCAACAAGGACCATCAGTCTACTCCTTACAATATGTTCCAATGAGCCTTTCCCACTACTGCTGAACCTTTCATTCAATTGCTTCTGAAGACTGTTTAGACCCATTTTACAATTTAAGGTTTCCTAGAGCCACACTTAAACCTAACCTAATGTTAACCATGTGGTTGTAGGGTTGCTGTCCGATTGTTGCAAAACCTTTTACAATGATGAAGACCCCAGCATTAATTATGTTTATGGGTTTTAAGCTTTGACTGTCTATATTACACTGATCATGTTTAGTATCATTGTACAGCAAAATTCTGACTCTAAGCCTGCTGATCATGATCACTTGTTTACTCTTTCACTGCCGGTTTATATCATCTTTGTCAACTATTTCTAAACCTTTTTAATCTAATTCGCTGTCAAGGTCTATGTTTTCAATCAATCAAACATGATTTATAAAGCACTGCCATTGAATTGGCATCTCTTGTAGAGAGGGAGTCAGTGGAGTTCTTTAGTTGTGAAGTGATTTGAGTCTGTTTGGGGATGTTAAGGATGAGTCTGGCCACTGAGATTTGTATGGTCTGCAGTCTCTTTAGAAGGTGTGTGGTAATTCCAATGTTGTGTGTGTTGCCGTAATCTATGTGGCTAGTGATGAGGGCTTGAGTGACAGTGCATCTGGTGGTGACTAGGAGCCACTTGAAGATCTTTTGGAGCATGCAAAGAGTTCAGAAGCAGGCGGAAGAGACTGCGTTGATCTAGTTGGTCATGGTGAGTTTACAGGCGTGGTCTGTGGGAGTGGGCGAGAGACCCAGTTCAGTTGGCCACTAGGAATTGTTCCATGGGGAGGTGTTGTTTCCAAAGATCAGAACTTCTGTTTTGTCTGTGTTGAGTTTGAGGCAGTTATTTTGCAACCAGTCAGCGACGCTAGTTCTGCACAGGTGGAATATGGCTCTCGTGGTTGTTAGGTCTTCAGATAGAGAGAGGATGAGCTGGGTGTCATCTGCGTAGGAGATTATGTTCAGTCCATTGGTTCTGATGATGTCAGCCAGAGGGGTGATGTAGGTGATGAACAGAGTAGGGCTGAGGGATGAACCTTGAGGGACACCGCAGGTGATGTTCTTGGGTTCCAAGTTGAGGGTTGGAAAGTGGTTGCTCTCAGTTCTTCAGGTGCAGAAAGGAAGCGATCAGTTTCAGGTCATTTGAGGGCACTCCTTTGGATTTCGATCTGATGAAGTGTCTTGATCAGAGTATAGTGGGACACAGTACTCAAGGCTGCCGAGGGGTTGAGAAAGATCAGGGCTGCTGCTTCTCCCTGGTCTAGGAGGGTTCTGATGTCATTGGTGACTGCGATCAGGGCAGTTTTGGTGCTGCGGTTCGTGCGGAATCCAGTTTGGGACGAGTCCAGAATTGATTTCCAGGTATTCTGTGAGTTGGCGGTTGACAGCTTTTTCGAGGATTTGGGCTGGAAAGGCAAAGATGGACCAGTAGTTTTTGAGCTTGTTGGGGTCTGCGGACGGTTTCCTGAGGAGGGGTTTGACTCCAGCGCCACCACCACACCAACCACGACTGTGCCTGGATGACCCCACTGCCTCCTGCTTAATGGCCTATCACTATGCAAACATGTCACTTTTATCTGGGACAGCATCATCTCCCTCACCCTCAATGACGCCTTCCTCACCGAGACCTGGCTTAACCCAGCATTCGCACTGACATCACCAAGGCCACACCCAGCGGCTACAAGATAGCACACTGGAGCCTCACCAACAAACATGGAGGTGGATTCGCCATCATCGACAAAGAAACCATCCATTGCCCCACCGCCGCAGATGACACCACCCCAATCATAGCACGTCTCAACTTCCAAAACCACAATCAGAGGCACCCTTGCCTACAGACCTCCAGGACAATGCCCCAGCGTATGCGTCACCATCCAAGAATTTGTTACACCACAAGCCATCGACATTGAACACTACATCTTCCTCGGAGTCCTAAATGATGCCAACACAGTCAACCTCCTCGAAAGCATGAACAACATCAGCCTCACCCAACTAGTCCACAACCCCACAAACAACACGTTTCACCTTGTTTTCACCGCCAGCAACTGAGTCAAGTACAACCATGTCAACAAGCTCACCTGGACGAACCACTCATTTGTTCATTTCACCATCATAACAGTTCCCATCACCACCACCACCAAGTCGCAGCTGGAACAAAGCATCTGAAAGCCTATGGACCAACGCCCTTCAACGCCGCCCACAGTGACACAACCAACATTGAACAGGCGGTCAAGAACTTCACCACTTGGATCACTGATTGCGCAGACAGAGTTGTCCCTATCAAACCCACCGAAATCAAAGGATCCACCAAACATGCTAGTTAGTACACCTTGGAGCTGAGAACCACAAAACAAAACTGCAAGCAACTAGAAAGAACATGTAGCACCAGCAAGAAGCCCACAGACCACACCTCCTACAAGACATCGCTCAACCACTACCAGGACTGAAAGAGACAAAAAGGAATGCTCTAGCAAACCACATTTAAGCCAGCTCCAACCACAGCAAAGAATTCTTCAGCATCATCAAGGAGTTCTCAAACCCCCCAGCACCCAAAAACACCATTGCCCCCTTCCAAGAACTCTGCAACACCCTGGTGGACTTCTTCCATGACAAGATGCTTTTCCATTCCCTAATGTTGAAATATTATATTTACGTGAACAGATTTGAAAATGCACTGTGCACACCTTAGCAACACACTCTCCATGCTCACCTTTTACTAATTAAACATTCCCCAAATAAATGCCTATGAACCCTTATCCGCAGGCTCTAATGAATACGGGGTGGCTTCATTTCTTTATGAATGAATAAAGAATGGGGCAACATATCTCTAGAACACTTCATTAGACATAAGAAGAACATGAACTGTACTGAACATAAGCCTATCTCCCAGCCCACACCTCCAGGCAAGTGCATTGTCCTTGTCTGACACACAGAGTTCTAATAAACAACTAGAGTGGTAATAATGCCTTGGCTAATAATATATGGTTCATAAAAGTGAACAATCATAATGTGTGGCGATGCCACCACACCCTAGATGTCACTATCCAAGTACCTCTTGAAATGTTGAGAGCTGTGCCAGAACCACCATTATTAATTGACAGTCAGAGTAGAATGATGGTAAGAATATAATATTGTGCTGAACATAAGGCTTCCAAAATGACAGTGGAATCATGAAGGTGTTAAATTAACAGAGCTACATGCACACCTACATTTCTACCCAGGCTTTGAGGGTCCTATCATTGTGTTGAAATGTATACATTGAATGCGGGTGATTTGTGATGACTGTTTTCATTGATATACAAACTATGTAAAATATCACGATTTCTATAATGTGCCTACCAAGATAACTGTACTGGATGATGCATTTGTTTTTGGTATATGATAACCATTGAAAATAAAGTTTAAAAAAACAATATCCATTGAATGACAGAAATAAAGGGCCCTGGTTTTATGTCTTATATTTGGCTTTGCAAGGGACTGGCCGTGGTACTAGACCACTTAGAACACTGATCACATGACGAGCTCTGTGGATTTTTCAAGGAGAAGTACAGCAGAGAACCAATAATGGCTATGCTGGTGATTTTAGGACCAAAGAGCCTCTGGACTATGCTTGAAAAGCTGGAGGGCCTTTGGGACCGGATATTGGCATGGGAACGTTTAGGGGAATTCTGCCGATCATTCTTATGTAAATAAGTCCCATATGAAGTTGTTGCCCCTCACACCAGGTGGACATTTTTTGTTTTTCTTGACTGGCCTCCACAATCTTGGCAGTCCTCTGCCAAGAGGGTGGAGGCCAGGCAACTACAAACCTGGACGGCAACCTGCAAAACAATAAATGAAGCCCTTAGTTTAAAATGTGTGACTTTGACAAACATTATAGATAGCTATTGCTACAATGTTGACATTTAAACCAGTTCTTGTCTTACCTGTTATTTGTAATGAACAACCAGCATTGAAGCACCTTTGTCTTTCCCATTCATAATGAAGCTCAACCACCCATCATCAATTTGGCTGTTTGATCAATATATATATATTGACAAGAGCACTTGAGATCACTGTTTGCAAATATGTTAACCTCACCCATATCCTATATATATTGATTTAAAAAAGCACATAAAGGGAGCCATCACAAATGTCTATAGCCCATTTCTATTGCCCATCTCCTCTTTAGGCTATGAGAGATGCATACATCAAATGTGGATGCTCATACTAATACTAAGACTAATACTCTCAGAGAGTCCTTATGTCCACAACAGTAGATAAAGACAAAGGCTTTCATGGCAAAATGTTCAGATTACAGATAAGGGCCTATTACATAAAACATCAAGAAAAGGAAACACCGCAGTAATGTCCACTACATTATGATGTGAATGATCATGTATCTGCTACATGTTTCGGCTGCATGGAGACCAACATTAAAGACCTTGAATATACACAGAACGATGGTCATCTTTACAGACTACGAATATGGTTTAACCAAAATGAATTCCGTCCCTTTCAAAACCATTTGTAGTTAGTGATTTGACATTTATGAAACATGTGGATAGAGTCCAAAATTGAGACATTAGAGAAAAGCTCTTACACAAATAATCGGGCAGGAAATTCGTTATCCATATATCTGGAATTATCTCATATACAAACAAAAACCACACTGACATTTACTTACCGGTTTTCTAGGCTTCCGGACACACAAATATAATCAAACAATATCAAATGCTGGACCAATTCACAAAGACCAACTCCTCCAGCGTGAGGGCAAACTGGGACTAGAGTAAGACATAAATAAAGATGCCGTTTTATGGAGTTGCTATAAAAAGTTTACAATGCCCAGAGCACAGATTTAGAAATGCTTAGAATCAGTTCAGTTCAGTTCATACGTCTTTATTTCGATTTTTACATCATAAAAAGACAATCTATATACAAAGGGTAAAACCAGATCATATATACATACATATAATTTAACACGTCATATTTCATCCAAACAATTCACTTTCTAAGACAAGAATTAAACAATACATTTTAAATACTCAGTATGAAAGAAAAATCCATGTTTAAAAATATGTTCAAAGTACATGGAGGTTTCTAGCTCTGATGACCCAAGCCCACCCAAGATACTTTGCTACTCCTATGACCACTAACTCTGTGGTATTTGTTCTTAAGATCCATAATGCCTCTACACTCCCTCGAATGTTCAACTGGCGGCAACTGGAGAAGTGTGGCTCAATGGTTAGAGCAGGCAGACCTTGATGCAGAGCTCTGTCAGGGACCAGGGTTCGATTCCCGCCTTGGCGGGTCTCCGGCTCATTAATTCCCCTGACTGGATATTCTCGCCTCAGCGCCTGTTCTGATCATGGGTCCCACGCTGCAACTCTGGGCAATAGCTTGCTTAGTCTCCACAACGGCCCCAAAGCGCTGGGATGCCTGGCTGCACCTGGGGGGTGCCCAGGAGAGGACATTTCCCAGGAAAGGAAGGGTTCCTAAGCGGTATACTGACAGCGCCGGGACACCTCCGGTGGAGGTAGCTGTGCGCTTTACAAAATTACGACATTTACATTTACAAATGGGCCTAATCCATTTATTCCTTGGGGCTGCATAGGCCGGACAGGCAAAGAAAGAATGACCCACACTTTCTTTTTGGTCATTACACCAGGGGCTGTACTCTGTTGTATAACCATCCCATTTCTTGGAAAAGGACCTTACTGGCAGAGACCCAACTCTAAACTGATGATATAATGTTTTGTCCAGGCTCCTGGTAATAACATCCCAGTAGTCTTCAAGAAGGGGATCCAATTTGTGCACCAAGAATCGACCCGTTAGGGTAGTAGCATCTGACAGTGCAACAAATTGGTGTCTAACCGAAGCCCAAAAAAGCTCTTTAAATTCTTTTTTAGAGGGGAATGCAGAAGACCCCGGGTTAACCCACAGTTGACTAAGTCCCATACTTTCCAAGATTAGTTTCACCTCCCGGAGCCATGGGATGTTACCAGAACCCGATAATGATCTCACTTCCGCTAGTTCGTTAGCGAAGAGATTAAGATCCGGCGATGTCCAGATCCGTCTCCACAACGCAACGAGCCGGTACCGAGCCATCTCATTTATCGGCTTACAACCCATATCCAGCAACAGGGGTTTAATTGGTGTGGATTGGGGTAAACCTACCAATTTACGCAAAAATTTATTTCGAGCTCTTACTAAGGGGGTTAGGTCCTTAAAACCCCATAGGTCAGCCCCATAGAGAATTGCAGAGCTAATTTTTGCTTCAAAAATCTTTAGTGCTGGTAAGACCCTTTTGGTCAGAGACATTCTTTGCTCCTGGATTAGGCAGCCCATAAGGCGTACAGATCTTAAATGGAAAGCATCAACCTGTGGGTTCCATCGTAGGCGATAGTCTAAGGTCACTCCAAGGTAGGTCATAACATCTACTTGTTCAAGAGCGACTCCATTCATGGTAACATGACTTTTAATAGGGCGATTTTTAGTTAAGACCATAAATTTGGTCTTACTCACATTTATTTGCAGATCATTTTGATTACAGAAATCCTCAAATCTATTGATCGCTTTTTGAAGACCACTATGTGTCTTGGAGAGGATTAAAGTGTCATCTGCAAAGATGAGTAAAGGAAACTTAGTCCCGCCCAGTGTGGGTGCATCTGTTGGAGTATCTGCGAAAAACTTCCCTACCTGATTAATAAATAATAAAAAGAGGGTAGGTGCCAAAACGCACCCTTGACGGACACCCCTTGTAACGGGTAAGCTATCCGTCACCTGCCCCTGTCTCCCCCACCTCACCGTGGCGAAATTGCCCTCATGAAGTCGTACCAGTATTTCGAGAAGTTCTAACGGCAGACCTAACTTACCCAGGACTGCCCATAATTTTGCCCTGGGCACAAGGTCGAAGGCGGACTTAAGGTCCACAAAGGCGGCAAAGATGGTCCCTCCGCCCAACAGTACCACCTTCCAGAATATCAGAACAAATCGGAAGACCTGGTCGATGGTGCTGGTGCCTGATCTAAATCCAGCCTGTAGTGGCGAGAGAATACTCTCCATCTCCATCCAGCCCTGAACCCTGGCAAGAACCATCCTAGCAACAATTTTCTGCAGGGAGTCTATGAGGCTTATGGGGCAATAGTTGCCGGGGACAGATCGGTCCCCCTTTTTAAAAATGGGGAGAATTTCAGCTCCTTTCCAGGACTCAGGAATCCTTGCCCCGCTGGCTATAGCGTTAGCAACCAGAGTGATATAAGGAACCCAGAGTTGAGGATCGTGTTTAAAAAAGTCAGCCGGGATACAATCCATCCCGGGAGCTTTCCCTGCTTGAACCAACCGAAGTGCAGACTCGGTGTCATCATTCGTAAACACCAACGGATGACAAATAGACGAAGGGGCTCGGACCCAATCCACCAGGGCGTCACCAGGATCGTGTTCGGGATCTTTAAACTGGGACGAGAAAAAGTCCACCCATGCTTCCGCCGAAACATAATTAACTGGGGATTGTGAGTCTGAATTTCTGCCCCATATAACAACTTCCCAGAACTTAGTCTGGTTAGAAGAAAGGCTTGCCTCATATAAATCTGACCAATAGGACTCGTCTCACTCCCTCTTCGCCTCCCACTGAACCCTCTTATACTTTTGTCGCACCAGTTTAATATCAAGTGTTACTCTGGATTTAATAGCTTTTTTGAGCCCGCTAAACGCCTCCCTACATTTTTTATTATACCATTTCTTACCAATGCTAATCATTTTCTCTTTCCCAAGCTTCGGAGGTAGGGTAAGAAGAGTCTTCAATTTGTTAAAGCACTGCTCATGTAAATCACTAATCTGATGAGCTACTTCCGTATTAGAAGGTAGATCATGTATGGCACTCAGGGTAGATGAAACTTCCAGAGATATGCCATCTAACATGGCAGGATCCGCCAAGACCCTACACCATCTGACCCTCCTTCTGTCATTAGTTAAAACAACCTCTGCGGTCGCACACATGGCTGCGGAAGACCTGCCTGGGCCACCAGAGAGCTTCAAACTTAAAGACAACGGGTTGTGGTCACTCTCTGGGCGATCCACAACTACCATTTCTTCCAGAAGGGACCAATACTCAATTTTTACCAAAAAATAATCAATTCTACTCTTGCTAGACCCATTATCAAAAGTAGGATGACCAGCCTTGTCAGAGATCGTACGCCCGTTGGCCGCTCTCAATCCCCACTCTAGACACAGCCCTAACCAATGCAAGGCAGCCTCGGAACCCTTGTTGATATAATTCAGTGTCAGGTTCGGAATGTTCCATATAGCATCTTCCTCAGCACACAAATCCTCACCCTCACTCTTCAGGGGTTCGAAGGTGCAATTTAGATCCCCCGCTATGAGTATTAAATTATCTCTCCCAAGTGATTCTAGATAGGAGTCCAACTCATCAATAATAGCCGGGCTTC
Organism: Lissotriton helveticus; assembly: GCF_964261635.1. NCBI lineage: Eukaryota > Metazoa > Chordata > Amphibia > Caudata > Salamandridae > Lissotriton > Lissotriton helveticus. The sequence continues at coordinate 802,333,967 of NC_136063.1, forward strand.
TCCCACCGGGGAGGCCTCGAGCATATATATTGATGAGAATAATGTCCTGATGATTTTCCCTACATAACTTAATCCCCAAAATATCGGGGTTTTCTACTAAGATTTCTACCGGTCTGTAGCTGATAGCCTGCCTAACCCAAATTACTAAACCCCCTGATGCTCTGTCCTTATTACCCTTGATTGCCGGTTTATAAAAATTAAGAAAACCTGCTCGAAAAATTGGTTCCGGGGCCCAGCTCTCTTGAAATAATAAAATATCAAAGGAATCAAGAAAATATCCCCAGTCATCTGAGGCTATTCTCCCTTTCAGTCCAGCAATGTTCCATGAAACTTCTTTGAGTCCCAAATCCTGAGTGGAAGGGGCTTCATGGTTCAAAGCCAACAACTCTCGTCCTAAATACCCACCATCAGTAGATAAAATACCATCCGGGGAATTACCCTCTATAACACTCCCAACAACCACATCCATCTTCGTCATCATATACCCGCCCTCCCGATTGGCTAGATATGTTATACTAGGTAGGTCGGTTTCCTCATGATCAAGATTACCTGAATGACTCTCTCCGCCAATTGCGAGACAGAGTCAATCAATACCCTCCAAACCAGAGAGTACTTCAAAGCGATTGAGAGAATGTGGAATAAATGGGGTGTGTGTGTTACTATCTAACGGAAATCTCCCATAAGTTTTACTGGGCATTAGGGGGTTGACATAGGGAAAGTTGTTTCTTTTGGGATAAAAATAACTGAGGCCCAAAGACTGCACATCCCCCATCCTCTTAAATCTAGCTTCCCTACGTATAAAATCCATCACCCAAGGATCCCTGGAATTAATAATGATACAATCACCTTCCAGGTCCTTTGAGCAGGGTCCCACCCAATTTACTCTCCTAACGCTCAATATCTCCGGGGCAGAAGAAGGTGGGAGGGGTCTGTTTTTATTTAACCAAAACAACACTTTATTTCTGAGGTTCCCATAGGATTCAGGTGTGTCCTCCCTAAGGGATGAGACACCTGTTAAAACAATCGTGAAGGGGGGAGCCTCAGAAGGTAAGTCGATACAAGGAAGGCCCTGTTTATGGACTTTTCGACCCAAGGCAGAGGGATTAGTAGCTTGGGTCCCCAATGCTCTAGTGCTCGGTTTGGGCACAGTGGTCATTTTCGAATTATCCCTCGCAAGACTCGGGGCTTGGGCAACTGTAGGAGGCTTGGTATTTTGCATAGTAACAGCTTTTAAGCTCCCACCCCTAGGTTACCCCAGCAGGATTGTTTGTAGCAGGCCGAATATTTGGTTGTTTAACAGAAGCCTGAGGTAGCCGCTTAGTTGAAACAGCGACACCCGGGGAATTGGATATACTAGTTGGAATAGGGGGTGTAGCTTGAACATTTACTAGCTTATTTAATATACCAGTATTATCTTTTACAAGATTCTCCAGTAAGTCCAGTTTCAAGTTCATAAGTCTAGTTCGTTTCAGTAATGGTAACATAAGTGTTTTTACTAGAAGTTCCATTTTATTTAGAAGACAGTCGTCTATACTAGAACACTCAGGGTCAATAACTAAGTTCCTATGTAGTAGTTGAGGAGGGGACATAGAATTAGATGTAACCAATACGGGCTGAGAACTAGTAATAGTTTCGGGGGCAGGGATGGGCAGGGGTATACTATTTATTTTAGGTATTTTGGAAGTACCCCCCTTCTGAGGACCCTTACTATGCTTCCTCTTACATGGCGCATTCCGTTGGAACTCTCCAGTAGTGAAGTCCGATTATATTGGACTAGTAATTAACACGCTGTCGCCACCCCCACTAGCTATGGAAACACTGGATTGTGAGCCACCCTCAGTTGAATTCAAGAATGATCTCTCAACCTCTGGATGAACATCCACCAACACTGTGTCCACAGTCAGAATAGGAATCATAGTGGATGTCTGGGGACTGACCGAAGTTGCAAGACGACCTATAGAAGAGCGCTTCCCCGTAATAAGATCTAGGGATAAGCGTTTTTCGGCAAAAGCTATCTCCTTTTCCAAGATACCGGTCGCCCTGGTTATGAAAGCATCTAGCGGGCCAGTTATCACCCCACTACAAGTCTGCAGTTGTATTGATCTTTCTTTCCCCGAACGTAAGGGCATGATTCAGACTAATAATAGTAACAGAAGGCAGCAGGTATTAAAAGCAACCAAAGATGAACAACGGGACCTCCTCAGATTAACTAAAGCATCAGGGCAAGACAAACATCAAGGGGGTGGCCCAACCCGACCTCGACCAACCTTGGACAGCCTCAGACGGCCCGCCCTTTGCCCGGGCTTAGCCCCGCGCTTTGGCCCGCGCGCGTCCCGCGGTAGCGTATTGTGTCAGGCTCTAATAGGGGTGGTAGGAGGAGTCACGGGAAGAGGCAGCAGGTGCGCGTGATGAAAGAGACGCGCTGACCTGTGGGCCTCGCAGTCCCGGACCCCCTAGTCCAGCAGCACTTTGATGACAGCAGGGAAAACGATATTTGCAAAGTCCCAATGAAGCAAACAGGTACAAATCCCTCGGTGGCGGCAAAATTTTACTGCGATCGGCTCCCGCGGAGCGGGGGCCGCGAGTCGCCTTTTAAGGGCAGCAGGCAGCAGGCTCAGCAAGGAGGAGTCACGGGAGGAGGCAGCAGGTGCGCGTGATGAAAGAGACGCGCTGACCTGTGGGCTTCGCAGTCCCGGACCCCCTAGTCCAGCAGCACTTTGATGACAGCAGGGAAAACGATATTTGCAAAGTTCCAATGAAGCAATCAGGTACAAATCCCTTGGTGGCGGCAAAATTCGACTGCGAGCGGCACCCCACTTAGAATCAATTTATTAAAAACTACAAGAAGATTAGTCGTTATTTTAACTGGCTGGGTTACAGTTTTAGGAGTATAACAATACAAAGTGTCTTGGCATCTGTCTGTTTACAAATCACATACCATGTTTCTATACCTAAGGTTACAGTGACATTTCAGAGCCAGAGAGAAAGACAAGTGGACACAAATCAGAAAATCACTAGTTTCACTGCCGATATTTGGAGTGAGTCTACATGAAGGCCTCATGTAACCAGGGCCGGACTGGCTACCGAGTGTTTTGGCATGCTGCTGAGCTGTGGGCTGATTTCACTGCGGTGGGGGCTGATTTCATTGATGGAGACCTGGATGTGCTTCGAAATAATTAAAGCAAAACGAATTTCGTTCAGTACACGCAGGTCCCCATCAACGAAATCAGCCCCCAGCTCAGCAGCATTCCAAAACACCCGGTAGCCAGTCCAGCCCTGCATGTAACCCGGGTATAACACACCGATTGAAGGCCTTTTCTGCATCCAGATGGTCATAAAGATTGTGAAATCTGTAGTACAATGTATATATAAAAAAAGTCATGCTTAGTAGCGTAAATCTTCCTTACTAACCACAGAAACCTTGGGTGGTGAATTTGTATACTGTTTTGGTGTGAATGGTATACAAATACGGCGCTAAGCGATATATTTAGTATTTGGATCCAACCTGAAGTGAAACATTTCAACCAATCACAGTAGGTTATAATAAATGACGACACAATGTAGAGGTGCAGGGGAGGGAAAACTGTGAGTACAGATTAATTTTCATATTGGTTATTAGTGAGACTAAGTACTATCGCCAGGAGGCATTTTGGTGCTAATGAAGAACCAGATATGCGATCAACAAAATGGGTAGGTTTCAAACGTTTATGTAAAGATAAATAATCTTTTGCAGTGTTCTGGAAAGGAGTTTTATAAAGTAAGAGCCAGCAATGAAAAGGTTGTTCCCCAATAATGTTTTCTTCTTGACTAACGTAATGGTCAAAAGGTATTATAAACTTGATCGAAGAGTTATAGGCGGAACATATGCCGTCAGTTTACTTGACAGAAAATATATATTTGAATATATTTAGCATTTTATGAAACTGAACTGTCAGTCATCTACGGTCCTAGGGGTTTTGTGAAATGTAATTATTTTTCTGTAACACGGTTATATGCATATTGTAGCTTTTAGAAAATGTTGATCAATGCAGGATATGTGGGTGGCATTTAGGTGCAATAATATCTGTATTGTTGGCATTGGTATAAAACATAAAACCCAATGTTCACATAAGTAATGCTAAAGACTTGACATAGATTGCTAGTGTAGTCTTTAGAGAAAAAAGAGGAGAGTGGAGAAGATAATACCATTCTGGGTAGGAAAGAGCATAACTAAGATGTAACTGTTCCTCCATTTACTGCCTGAGCTAGATTATCTATGAGAATGCCATGGTCTGCGATAGAGAAGGGCTCAAAGAATGGTGGAGGGCAGCATATTCTGACTTTAGGACTGATTCTGCGCCACAAGCTGTTCTAAATCCAGCTTGTCAGTCATCACGATGGTCAGCGATATCAGATTATATGACAAGGTTGTTGATACCTTTTATTTTCCTTTTTCCTTTTCTTTTTTCCTTTCTCCGCTTTTCTTCTCTCATTTTCTTCCTCCTTTCCTTTCTTCCACCCCTTCTCTAATCTTTCAAATTCAAAAGTAAAAATGCTAATTTATTATGGTACTCCTTGATTTTATTTCGCTCTCAACATTGGTATTTGATCCCGATAATGTATGATATATCAGGTTTTTCATCCTATGTTTTTCATGTACATATATTTTTTTTATTATCCTCTGTATTGGTATTTTATGATTGTTATTATAATTCTGTACCATGCGTTTTTTTACCTGTTTAAATAAAGCTTTCTAAACAAAAAAAAAGATGGTCAGAGATCTCAAAAAAGGAAACTGTCTATCGAGTGAGTGACATAATTCTGTACAGGTAAAGCTCACTTTTCCACAATAGTTGTATTGTTGCCAACTGAGAACATATCCAATTAGTTAGACACTCATTAGGAAGTTATCTACAGTTTACAGTTTAAAAAAAAATCTGTGTGATCACTGTCTTTCACTTTATTGCGGCTAGCTTTTCTCCTACTACATATAGCATATAGGGGGGGCATGGACACACGTGAAACACTACTGCTTAACAAAAACCGAACTCCAGCACTGCTGCTTTTGTTACTGGGGGCCGATATTGCAGTTTTGCTGCAAAACCGTCCCCAGTAAGAAAATCAGTCTCCACCTCAACAACCACCCCCCCCACACCCCCACCCTTCCAGCCTCCCAGGCATATGCCCAATGCCCGCTATGGCCAGTCTGGCCTTAATTGTCAAGCATTTTACTGACAAAAAAAATGGATTGATAAGTGCATCCATGCACTGCACACTGATTAAACTCCTTACTATTGAGCATTATTTAACACATAATCTGTTCATTCCTTCCGATGGAATGTATGTTTGCCTGCTCTGACAACCCAGCTTACTATTTTATTAATTGATGATGTAACATTCACTGAAAATTACCAGACAGCTGTAGGTAAGAATATCATCCTACCAAAATATCATACCACAAATATCGACAACCTAAATATTGACAAGGTAAGTATGTAAGGTGATCTTATATTTACTACTCTTAACTCTACATCTAGGTACTACCTTTAATATATATATATATATATATATAGATATATATATATATATATATATATATATATATATATATATATATATATATATATATATATATATATATATATATCCCAAGTAGTTGTGTACGCTTTCCCGAGAAAAGATTCAAAACATGTATTGGGAGGTTCTAGCTGTGGATACTGTGATTAAGAGCAAAGGCAGACTCAAAATGTATTTTATTGATTTTAAACCTTGTATGTGTTATGAGGCAAACATTAATGAAATTGTAGTAACTCTAGCTCTTAAACTATACCTGCACTTTAGATATATCTACTGTCGGGGTCACTGGCTTTGTATTTGTAGCCCAAAAGCCAACTTGGACCTGTTACTTTTATGCGTCATGTGAAGATCGTTTTAGTAAGTCATTAATTCGTAGATTGCTGCTTTCAGTCTGTAGGAAGAGTTGCTTCTTTTTATCTTTAATATTCATGTTTTTATCCATTGGTATGTCTTAACTTCTGTATTTTCCTCTTTGTCAACAGCTGGTTTGTTTTTATTTATGTACTAGCAGCCCGTCCCGACGTTGTCCGGGGGCAATGAGGCTCACTGCGCAGTCCTCCGGAGCGCAACCGCCACCGTCAGCGCCCCCAAGCAGCCGCACATGGTCCGCGTGCACAGACCTCCGGCAGCATGCCGCGTCCCAAATCCCCGGCCCCCAACCACCTGTGCAGCCGTGGGCCGAAGACCGGGTGACACTCACCTACCTTAGCCCACCGTGGGCACTGCCGCTCCTCAGCCTCGCGCTCCTAACCAATCCTCCCCGCGCTCCTGGCCGCTCCTACCCCCTGGGCATGTCGGACCTCTACCTTAGCACACTGCGGGCGCCGCCGCTCCTCAGCCTCATGCTCCTGGCCACTCCTCCCCGCGCTCCTGGCCGCTACTACCCCTGGGCATGTCGGACCTCTACCTTAGCCCACCGCGGGCGCCGGTTCTCCTCAGCCTCGCTGTCCTGGCCGCTCCTCCTCGCGCTCCTGGCCGTTCCTCCTCGCGCTCCTGGTTTACTTACTTTACTTTACCAAAATGTCTGACCGTGATGTCAGCACGTTCCGCACGCACGTCGTTAGCGCACACGCCCACCTCAGACATGGCGCTACTTCCAAGGGACTACTTTGGCAAAGAACGTACTTTTCCCTTCTAACATATATATTTTTTTGTTATATAGCCTATGTCCATCTGCTTACCCTGACAATTCCAATGATGTACTGGGTGTTTGGATTGGCGCTGTGGTTCCCGAGTTTACCTGCCTCAAAGGTTCCCAGTTCTCTCTTTATAATAGTAGTATAGATATAGATTTTGTAAGTTGTTTTTATTTTTGCTGTGCTTTGATGATCTTTGTGATCGAAATAAAGTATTTGTATGCATGAAACATAATTTTTCCAAGTAAATCGTTTCCAAATATCTTACTTTGAAATTTTTTGGCCATCAACATCACGGATAAGTTTTCATTGACACTTCCTAGTCTGCAGCTGTCAATCTGGAGGTATTGAAGAGCCTTGGCCTGGAGAAACTGCTTGAACATCACCCTATTGTGGCACTAAGAAAGAACAGAGCAAGGCAACAGTGTAAATTCCACTACATCTATCAAAGGCTAAACAAGATGCATGTCTGAAGCAAGATCAAAGGAGGCATAGGAAATAGATTTCACAAAACCTGATTGCAAAAACGAAATGTATGTCAATAGATCAAAAGATTGACAGACAGATTATGGCAAAAGCTGCTCAGCAACAAACTACCATTCATCATCTAATAACATCTATAATAATAATGGGATAGTGTAAGGTTTGAACAAAGGAACAAAATAAAACAACATTTCTGAGAGAGTGAGGGCTAGGAATAGAAGTGAAAGCTGACGAGTGTTCAGCTCACTGCAGAAAAATTGATTATTGTCATTTCAAGCATTTAGATTTCATATACTGGAGGATACAATTTGTTTACTTTTTGAACCTGAGAGGAGGACTGGTTTTCTAAGCACCTGAAAGTTATCTATCCCAGGTACTATAAGTTAAACATACCAGGTATCTTCACTAAGCATAAATGTATTTGATTAATTTTGTCATGCACACCATCTACCGTTTTATGCATTGTTAGCTGTTTCAATTACACTACATTTGAAAGAATTTTGTTTTTAAATTAAATTATCGTGTCACATGATGACTACCTTATGTGAGGAGATGAACTCTGAATTTCAGCAATATTTATGATTTTCAAAACAAAGCATTATTCCTTAATGGGCTGAATGTGGATTTAAGTAAGGAGTTACCTACAAAAGAATGTTCCAATTGGGATAAAAAAGAGCAAGCGCACAAGTAAAATTTACTTTGAGGAAAATCAGAAGCAAAAACAAAATAGTCAGAATATGACTGACGAGGAGGTATGGAAGCTCAGGTATGCGAGATATGAGATAGGGTGGAGCATAGAAGGCGAGGGTGAAGATTGAAGAAAAACACAACATCAATGCACAGTTAATGAGGAAAGTGCCGTAGGATTATGAAACGGCGGTATATTGAACAAGGGAACCCGTGTTAGGTAGCAAAGGACCTTGGGTGATTAGTCATTTTTTGAGGAACAGTGGTCCTTAGCTTAAAGAATACAAATAGTAGAATTGCAAACATAGACTTAAATAAGTACCATGGCGTAGTTTTCCAATGTCCAGCCGGACAAGGAACTGTTTATTTATAGTATTATAGAAGAATTTCTAGATACGTGAACCAAGAATCAAACAAACTGGGCACAAGCCTGTACCAAGTTGAAAGGAACAAACAATCAAAAAATCAAAGGAAAGAATAAGGATAGTTAGAGAACAGGCAAAAGAGAGTTGGAGCGAGTGGCGGCTTGCTTTTACAATCAAATCTTGTGCAAGCTCAAACCAACAGTAACTGCAATGATTATATGCAAATGAGGCATGCAGTACTATTAAAACAGTCGACGAACGTTTCGATCCCTAGCTCCTAATTTATACTGGGATCATCCTCAGGACAATTGTAAAGAAACTATTGACTGACCATTAGTAGCCTTCAATGAGTCGGCAGATTTTGAGTGCGCTCAATGGCGTGACCGGGCTGCAGCCAAAGCTAGCCAGGATCGGCTTCCAGGGGCCGTGGAGCCTTTGATTGGCCAAGTGGGGCTAGAATTTCAAAGGGACCTCGTGGGCTAAAATTTCGATGAAGCCTCGCAGAGGGGTTCGGGTTAGACCGCGGTTGCAGGGGTAAGGCGGTCCGCGTCACATGGATCCTTGACTGGAGCGTACAATCAGCTCGGTTGCGGGTGTCTTGCTCAATGGCAGAGTGGCTCTGCCATTGAGCAAGACACCCGCGACTCGAAATTTTAGCCCACGAGGTCCCTTTGAAATTCTAGCCCCACTTGGCCAATCAAAGGCTCCACGGCCCCTGGAAGCTACTAATGGTCAGGCAATAGTTTCTTTACAATTGTCCTGAGGATGATCCCAGTATAAATTAGGAGCTAGGGATCGAAACGTTCGTCGACTGTTTTAATAGTACTGCATGCCTCATTTGCATATAATCATTGCAGTTACTGTTGGTTTGAGCTTGCACAAGATTTGATTGTAAAAGCAAGCCGCCACTCGCTCCAACTCTCTTTTGCCTGTTCTCTAACTATCCTTATTCTTTCCTTTGATTTTTTGATTGTTTGTTCCTTTCAACTTGGTACAGGCTTGTGCCCAGTTTGTTTGATTCTTGGTTCACGTATCTAGAAATTCTTCGATAATACTATAAATAAGTAGGATTATGCAATGCATGTAAGACGCACACAAGAGTGCTAGGAGACTCAAAGGGTGCAGACTCCATTTTGTATTGTGGCAGCTGGAAGGAAAGTAAGGGAGAGGGTTGCGCATGTGGACGTAAGCTGGTGTGGGAGGATTTAGGAATATGTTAAGAACGATTCAGCTGAATCGAAGCAAAGACATGAAGTTTTAACACAGTGAAATGGCAAAAACGGACCGCGGTGTAAGTAAGAAATGGTCACTGTTAGGTTGGAAGTCGTCGGCATTGTGTCCATGTGACAACCTAAATCATATGGGATTTTTGTTATCTCATAAGATCCTTATGACAGACCCGGTATGTTTTCTTGTGTATGCGATCCTTGTCACAAGTCCCCTGTCAAATGCTGTACATGATTTTGGGATGGTGCTCAACAACAAAGAGGCATATTTACAAGGAAATAGTGGGGCGGGATCTGCAGCAAATTTTGCAGTGCCGCACTCTGCCATTTCCAAAACGCAGGGATGCGGCATATTTACAACAATACGGCACACTCCTGTATTTTCCCTTGCGCTAAAAATAGCTGCCTAACGCCAACACAGACACCCTTGCACCATAGTGCATGGGTGCCTGCGTTGCAGGGAATGATTGTTTAGGACCAGGAAGGTGTCCTTTCCTGCACATAAAAAATCAATAATGGCGATTTGTTACTACTAGAACTAGCAAATTGTCATTATTTAATATTATATTATAAATTACTACATCCCCATAGTGAAGAGGCCACCCACCTAATTTATAAAGAACCACCACGCAGGCGAGGGTTTATAAAAGCATTGGCAGGAACTGTCGTCACAACAGTTCCTGTCAGTGCATTGTACCCTGTGCTATGGTGCTGCAACAGAAGGACATAGCCCTGTAGCACAGAGTAATTTTTTTTTGTTTTACAAAAAGAAAATCCCGAAACTGGATTTTCTTGTTGTAAATAAAAAATATAATGTTCCCCTCGCCAAGGGAGGTTTCTCCTATGGCAGGGGAGGTATTATAATGTTTTACTGTTCCTTACTGCCTTGCCAAGTTTTACTTGCCACTAAGAAACAGTAATAAAGAGTGACTACATGTCCACCGATCTAAATTGGGTTGGAGGGCATGTAGCCATTTCTTTGACAGCCCTTACTCCCCAGGGCTGTCGGAGAAGTTTGGCCATGGCAGAGATAGCGAGTTTCCACACTGGCCAAACTGAAAGTCCACCCGCATTTAAATCTGGCAGGCGCACCTTCATGTTGGTGGTATGTATACTCTGCCGCTGCTGCAATGGAGTACACATACCGGTAACATATAAATCACCCCCTTGATCTTAATGGCGCTCTTCCAACCCAGAAAGTAAATTGCTGAGTCAGGGATGTGATGGAGTCCTTTACACCTCCCAACACAGGGCTAAAGTTGGAGGCCAAAGATAGCCAAATAATGAGGATTTCAGGTGTTATGGGTTACACACTCTATGCACATACTGCTGGGCAGGTCAGAAAGTAGAGTTGTAGAGCTAAAAGCAGAGCTGCTAAAAGCAAAAACAATGTTTTGATGTGTTTTTTGGTCTTCAACAGGTTTCAAGCCTGGTCAAGGGTGAAAGTGGGTCCAAAGAGTACCCCGTCAGGTTATAGTGAACTGCCAGGGGATGCTACATGGAAAATGTCATGTCCACAAAACAACATGAATTTGTGTTATTTTCCTCATGTCTTTAGGGAGGCCGCTATCAACACCGCAAATGAACATATCATGTGATGCATGCATACCAGTTGTCACAGCACACCAAATACACACAGCAGAAACTGAAGGACCCGATCTGTGGAGGACCGAATGGGAGATCAGTGGAATCCTCCCCACGCGCAACAAATAAATGGGCCTGCACCCCTCAATATAATGTCGTGTCACCAACCATGTGCCAAGAGCGTGCTAAGGAAACAGAAACCTCCCTTTTTACCAAAGGGGTATCATTTGGGTGTACTTCAAGCCAGTTCTCTCCTGGTGGAACATAAAAATAAATACTAAGTTCATTCAGTGGACTCCAAGACTGTTATAGAAGGAAAATTACAGCACAGTTCACCTATAACAGAACGCAGGATCGCACAGCTCTCTTTGCCTTGCAAATACATTTGTCCTTAGATTTACTCACCAGTAACATCAGTCACAGTTACTTAAATCATGTTATCGTTTTCCTCATTTGTTTTGTACAACATACAGTGAATTTTAGACAATTTGGAAAACAGCACGTCGTATATTATTTACTAATGCAAAGGAGGGGTCACCATTGATTGTTATGGTTAAATGTTCCCTTTGCTTAATTTGAGCCGGTGGTTATCAGTGGGGCCCACTGACCCTAATTTTTGGGGACTGGCGCTTATTTTCCCTCGCCAGACAGAGGCCGACAGCAAAAAAGGGTACAACACATCCAGGAAAAAGAAGGAGAAGAAGGAGAAAGACGGAATATCAAACCCAAAGGGAGAACACAGGAGTGAGCTAAAAAGGTATGCATTGTTTGATAGTAGATTGAAGAAGTATAAAGTGGATTCATGACAAAACAGCTTTGGTAATCAGAGTGCTTACGATTCATAGGACTGGCCCCTGAGCAGAGCCTCGGGCACTGGCACTTACTCTTTCACGAATTAAACACTGGGGTGGCATATTTACAAAGCACTGACGGAGCGCAACATTAGCTTTCTTGGCTTAATGCCATGCTCTGCCACTTCTGAAACGCAGGGCTGCAACTTCTTTGCAACACTACAGTTTAGCCCTGTTTCCCCTTGCACTTGCGCTTATTTCACCTGCCTAGCGCCAATGCAGGCACCGTTGCACCATAGTGCAAGGATGCCTGCGTTGGGAGGAATGATTGTTTATGTGCAGGAAGGTGTCCCTTCCTGCACATAAACAATCTTAAATGGCAATTTGTAACTTCCATGTGTGCTGCTTTGTGCAGCACAGATAGAATTGCAACTCGTCATTTGTAAAATGATTGTTTATGTGCAGGAAGGGACACCTTCCTGCACATAAACAATCATGCATGACGTTTTCCTGTTTCTATGTGTGCTGCGCAATGCAGCACACATAGAAACAGCAAAAACAAGTACAAAATAAAGCATTTCTCCTTGTTTCACCATGTTAAGACCAGATTTCTTTTGGTCTCAATTTTGCTGCTGCCTATTTACGCCACCCTTGTATATAGGGGCTGTGTCAAAATCAATGGGTGTTTCTGCGGGAACGCCCACTGCAACACCCATTGACCACCTCTTCACGCTAAGTATATTGTGAAAGGGAGCCTTATCTACAAAGCACCATTAAGCTGCGTTAGGTGGCTTAACACTGTCCCCCCGCTTCACATGTTACAAGGGGAAAGGATCATAGATAGGGAAATCACGGCTGCAGAGTGGGGCAAGATTCTTCAATCCCCTAAGAAGATTCTCCCAACACACGATTGAAATATATACAATTTAACTTTGTGCACATGTCATACATGACGCCCCATCGCCTCAATGTCACATATAGGGGAGAACTGCGAAAGTGCCAGAGATGTGAACACGTGGATGCAGACTTCATACACATGACTTGGGGATGTCCACTGGTACACAAATTCTGGGTTGTAATACTGACTAGGAATAAGGCCTCCTTAGGACGCAGGGTTGTCCCCCACGGTTGCGGTCTGTCTGTTGGGACTCTTCCCCCGGTCGCATAAATACAAAGTAGGGAACAGGCTAATAGACCTACCCTTGGCCCTAGCCAAAAAAGGATAGCTCTGACCTCGAAATCAGCCAAAGGGCAACAGGTCACAACTTGGAACCGCGAGCTAATCAACTGGGCTGGGGCCGAACGCAGAGCCCTTGGTTTGGAAGAATCTCGTGGAGTGCGACAGCACCCTATAGCAGATCAATGAAAAGAGACTCTGTTAGCTTGGGAAAACCCAACACAAAAAAGCGGTGAGGGTGAGAAAATCAGGAGCGCATCCGACCAGTGGCAAGTATCCGTTCACAGCAGCCCTTTATTAACAAAACAAAACACCCACATACCCATATTGAAGATGTTACCCCCCGGCACCACAGGTGTTCATAACAATCGCATGGGAGGGGAGTGATGGGCTGAGCACAGATGCAGCCGGTAGGCCTCACCGGCTAACAGCTCCAGGCTGGCAATCCCCCTTAGTAGATACCCCTAAACGCACATACACATCACTCTCCTGCACAAGTTTAGCTTAAAGTTTGGTTTTAATGTTAAATACTCATACATAAAAGGCATTGCTGGGCCCTGGTCTAGAAGCTGGAGGGTAAGAAGAACACACAGGTTGTCATATAAATGTAGAAAACCACAGTGGAATACTGCCTCTATGTGTTGACCCAGCCAGAAACCGAAGAAACAAAGCCTCATTATTTATCATCCTAAACTAGAAACGAATAATTGATTATATGACTCATATCCAAAATGATGTGTGTAAATGATAAAACTTGTTTGCATGTAAACCAAAGCACTAATACATAAAATGGCAATAGAAATATGTTTAAACAAAAAAGGTGGCTTAACACTGACTTGTAAATAAGGTGAAGTCCGTATCAGCACAGGAATGTCTTTAAAAGTGACGTTCCTGTGGCGAGAGGCGCTTTTAAATATGCTTCTTGATGTTCTAGAATGCCCCATGCCGCACATTGTTCAGATTTGTGGCTTTTGCCAGGAGATATGCCAGAGTTTGGCAGCCCAGAGCAGGGAAGACACAGGAATTACTAGTCAGAAGCTGTTATCAATGTAATTTTTCACCAATGGCTTTTTCTTTGTCTTTTGTATTGTTGTGTATGAAAAAGGTTGTCAATTCCATGCAAGGCTTCGATGTCAGTTTCATTATTTTTTACCAGCAGATCTCAATTCGCTCAGCCATAGCACAAGTGTGCCTACATCAGCACCAAAAAAAGACAGACTAGAGTGTGCTCTGTAATTGCCTTCTGATGAAAGTGTTGGAAGCAGGCTTTAGACCACGCTGCAGCACTGAAACAGCCAACCTTCAAATGGATGACCGTGTTCTCCTCTTCAAAGAAAGGACTGACCCAGGCCTCCTGGTCCTGTGCGACCTCTCATCAGTCGTCAACACAACAGATTCAGCTCTGATCGATGCCCTGATGGGACACTATCTAATACAGCCTACCACACCAACTGGTACCACCTCGTGTAAATAAGTTCCCAAAGAGCACAGAAACCCCACGTCTTCTGCAGAGTACCTCTGGACTCCATCCTTTCTGCTAGCATTGTTATCTCTAAATGGAACCCCTTGGATCCATTCTTGCAGATAGCCCCATTAGGATCCAACCATATGCAGATGATTTCAGACTCCATCAAAAAATATCCTAATCAAGCAACATATACAGACTTAAATCCTGCCTCAAACATATCCAATTTTGGATGTCAACTAATGCCCTGAGGTTAAACCTGAGAATAAATGAATTCCTCCTGTTTGTCGACAGTACCAAACAACCCCGCATTCAAGCCTGGCTCTCCAGCTTAAACCTCCTACACTTCCGCACTCCCACCCAGTTGACAGACTATGCACAATCCCTGAGCTTCACCCTCGACCACTGTTTCAACGCATTGCAAGGAAGACCAAGGTAGTTTGGTTCTAACCCTCCAGTGTGAAGAAAGTGAAGCCGTTTCTTCCAGAAGACTACGTCAGAAGAAATGTACAAGCCTTAATCCTCCAGTCCATATGGAGGCAATGCTCTGCTCAGTTGTCTCCCCAATAGCAGATTAGCACCCCGAAAGCAACACAGCTCTTCAAGTGTTTGATGAACTTCAATCACACCACCCTCACATTTAGAGACCTACACTTGCGCCTACTTTCAGGGCAGATCATTTTGAAGATGAAGTTCAACATTTCTTAAGCCCCTTGAAATCAAAACCCGAGCTGGGCTGGCAAGCACAATAGGTATGTCTGTGGGACAACTTTAGACCAGGACGCTGGGTATTGCCAGACTGGAAACAAAACATGGCAAGCAGGAAAGAAACAGAAGATAAGCCTTTTTTTCATGCAATCACGATCTGGACCGACATCCGATTAATAGAAACTCTCTTTCAAATCAGAAAAGAGCTGAAGACACATCTATACAAAGACCACTACCCAATCTATCAGTCTATGCTTCAATCTTCTCCAAATAATTGTATCTTCCTAGAGGCCATGTGCTCTGTTCAGGGCTCTGTTGCTGTCAAGCTAGGTTGACACTCTACAGATACTAACACATACATGCACAAGCAATGTTCACATCTGTAAACTGTGCGTTAGTTGGCGGCCACCTTATAAGAAAATTTCAAAGCTAGAGGCTGCATTTTGATTTTTACAACCCAATATACCCAGTGGCTGTGCAGTAAACAAAATGCTGCTTTCTTACTTGTGAAACTGCTGCACCTTTTCCTGCTGTGGTTTTCTGTTAGCTATCTCAAATATGTTTATGTTTTCCTGCCTGAGAGTCCATAAATACCAGGATACTGTTAGTTGTGTTTAGGATGCACTCTGCAATCTGGGTAGGTTTCCTGGGCATCTCTCTGCTTATTAGCCAGCCCCAATACAATATCAGTTTTCAGACTACTTCCTTTTTAGAATTTAGTCTCTATGCCCAATTATAATTAGGTCCCCTATTTACTCAGGCTTCTTGCGTGTTAAATGTTGTGGTGTGATGTTTGTGGGTTATGTTCTAAAATAGCACATGAAACTGTCTAGCCTTGTCTCCACCAGTAACAGTTCAGACGCCAAAGCTCACCTCTAGATTCATCTGTATTAGCCCTACATCTATAAGTGTTTTTATTTACTTTCTGGATGATGTTACATGTGTGCCAAACACAGATTAAAGCCTTGTACCCTGTTCTCAATAGGTACACAGAAGCAGAGCCATAAAGTTAGGATTTTGTTGACAAGTTTGCCAAACAAGCCACTTGGTACCAAGTAAATCCCATTTGACAAACTCACTTTTCTAGCTCAACTGTGTCTCTTTAATGCTTGAAGTATCTAGAGTGGGTTAGCCTTACATTGGTGTAATATAGTATCTGGACTTGACATGTTACACAATCAGAGTCTGACTTGCGCTACTGGGCCTCAGCAAAAAATAGTAGTATGAAGAATGTGGCATTTTCTTAAACAAATGGCACAAGCAGATGCAGCAGTTACAAACATCTAACAAATAATAAAAACCTACTTGTTCTCCTGTTGCAACTCCGATTCCCAATGGCGCCAAAGCCTGCAAAAAAGCAAATCAAATTATTAGAACTGGGATACCGTCATTAAAAAAGAATAAATAAAGAATATAGTGTATAATAATGTACAGAAATAACGTGCAACCTTTGATGGAAATAATGCGTTTAAAATGTATAAAAAGTAGTGAGCAATCATGTTTATTCGTATTAGGCCTCAAATGGCTAAAACAACATTGCTTCACAAGATGACGTAATTAGAAAGCTTCAAGTGCATAAAATGTTTATTTTCTGACAATTCCATTAACATGTTTTTAAAAATAACAATAGTCGCATAAATGTTTTATATTTCCATAGAATGTTTTTACTTACACAAAGATCACTGTCAAATTGGTGTTTCAACTTCTATATAGACCATTGTTAAGAAGCTTGATATTAGAAGGTTAGAGATGTAGTCTTAACATGGGAAAATAGACCGGAATTGTAGAATGAGCCACATGATACAGCTAGGTTGCAAATCTACCACTGCTGTCCGTGGACTATTGTATGCCTGTGAGATGATCACTGAAAATGACACTTAGTGAAATTGTGCAAAGCAAACTAAGCCTTAATTTCTTATGTATTTCCATAGCCAGGCCCAGACTAGACCTCTTCCTCTTTCTCTCTTTTATCAATTTTTAAAATAAATAAATGCTTTCAGGAAATGCTGAACCATGCACAAATGTATTTGAAAGATGACCAACATGTATTTGCTTAAACTTGTCATTGTTGTAGAATGTGCTGACTTTAACAAATGTATTTCTCTTTTTCCAAGCTACATGTTCTCATTGTATTTATATAGTTTTCTAGCTGCCACATACTCATCCAATGCTGGATAGCCAATGGTATATTAAAATAATATTGCTTACGTCAAGACGTGAATTCCATTATTTAACCAGGACGTTGAAAATAAAATGTTTCTGTCTTTAGAATAAGTTCATAGTTACGCAGTGGAACACTGAATAGCAAAATAGTTTATACACTGCTGAAGTTCTCATGGGAACCCAAGACAAATGATTAATACATGTGTTTTTTGTGTTTTATATTATTGCATGTTTACAAGTTAAGCTAGCACAATTCCTGAGTACTTTCATCAATTTCTTTGAGGGCTCTCTTACTGGAGATAATGAGGGATGTGCTGTATGCTAATGCTGACAGCTTTTCTTACTTGCCACTCCGGCAAAGATTTATTTTCATTCTTTTCTTATTTCTTCATGGGTGTAGTTACATCAGCAACTGTTGTTTGCATGCAGAGGATGGCTGAGTCTTCCTGAACTACTCTTTATGGGGAGTTTGACTTCTTAAAAGCTCCATTGATCTCACACTTGACAGGAACTCTTCATGGATTCTGCCTAAAAGTCTGGACCTGATTTATGTGAATAGGGACTAAATTAATTTACTGGAACACGCTTGTCATTATTTTTTACTCTAACCATTGTTTTTTTTATATTTCTGTAAAAGGATCTATCGGACTTGCTAATTGAATCTACTAATCTCATGACGAGAAATAAAGGTTTCTGAACAGGTCCTAAACTCTTATTATTGACTAAACTAAATAACTGTAATGATATGCCTACTAAGACAGTTTCAATTTTTGCTTCATTCTAAAATGGTGGCAAAGAAGAACATAACGTGGAGTTGGAGTCTATTTTTGTAAGTCATGGGTTGAACTGATTAAAATGAACTGATTTTGGCGCTATCGCCACTTTCCAGAGACACTTTTCCACTTCCATTTTAACTTTTCCCAGACCCAGACCGTATGCTGCTTGCATTGAGACTCTACTGACTTTCTTGAACCACTCTTTATGGGAAGTTCTGCTTTGATATATTTCTGGTTCATTTTAGCTGACTTTAATGGAAAAGCTTCATACTTTTCTCTCACTCTCTCAAACTAAAATTCTTAGAACAGGGATTCTTTCCCTTAAGGAATGCACTTCAATGCATTTATTATAATTTGATTAACCAATATTGATTTTATATTTCTGTCATATATTGATGTTTGAGATTAATACAAATGTAACTTGTGATTTGCAATAAAGATGAACTACAAAAAATTGTATTTAATAAAACCCTTTAACTCATACCCAACTCACATTATTTGACTGAAAATAGATTAGTGATTGTGATAATGATTTATGTGATGTTCAGTTCTCCTCTTCTCTAAAACAATGGCAAAGATTAATTGCAAGAGAGAAACGAGTGGCGGGACGAGCATTTAGCCCCTGTGCTGGTAAACCTTTACTTTTAATCCCTCTCTTTTTTCACTAAAGCAGAACATTATACACAGATTAGGCCATGAGGTCATGACAGGATTTGTCTTCAAATGCACTGATGCAGAATTTCAATTGGATATTTTAGAGGTTTCAGGCTTGGAGGATAACATTTTCCAGTGGAGGCAGCATAAAGATGGAACTGCCTTCTGTTAGATGGAAAGTGGGAGGAGAACCACTTGAACTTTAAATGTCAACTAAAGGTGTTGCTGTTTATGTAATCTTGTACATTCTGGGCCCATTTCATAAAGTCTTTGCTATGAGTAGGCACTGCATCCTACTGTCTTAAAAGTGAATTACTCTTGATTAACCAGGCCTGATTCACAAAATATTTTCTGTGATTTGGTGTGTTATAATCCAGATTTAGGAATAACTTAATATGTTGATTTTATTGAGCACTTCAAACAGCTCACCTGTGCTTTCTAGGTGCTGATAATAACCGATGTTACTTTTTGCTCAATGTATGGTCCTCAATTTACCGACCTCTTGAAGGTTTGAAGGTTGAGTTAGCCTTACCAGTTTGAATTTTGACATGTTGATCACTGCTTTGCTCAAAGGGAGAATGTTTAACTAATAAATCATGAATTTCACAGGATAACACATGACTGGTCATAGAAAAAAACAGATTTTGTTAATCACAAAAGCATGAGTAAGCATGTCTTAATCCTGGAAAAAAGTAAGTCACACCTGAAGACGAATGAAGACACAATTACAGAAAATGCTTTGGGAATCAGGCCTAGATATTCACTCGGGTATAATTCGTATATAAGACAAGAGTAACACAACTGCTCAGAGAAAGTTGTATACTCTGGTTTACTGTTTTATTGTGTGAGTTACCTTAGGCCTTATTTAGACTTGGGTGGTGGCACTACGGCCTAGACTTCAACCCTGCCACCACACTGCCATTCACCTATCCTGGCCACCAGGGGCAATTGCTCTCAATTATAGGGGCATCTAGGATGTGACCGGAAAATAGTGGCTTCCACCTGCTCTATGCTGGCAGGCCCCACAGACATCCTTCTGCCAGTCCGACCAATGTAGAAACACAGTGGCGAATACCATCACCAGATCCTTGCATGGGAGGAGACTGGTGATCAAATTACAGCAGTGGAGGAAGGACCTTCACCATCTGATATTCACTATCCTCCACTCTACCACAGGATTCTAATTGCTGTTGGTTGGCAGGTGGTGGTACCTTGGCAAATGCTTCACTCCTTCAAGTTGTAAACAGAGGAATTATTGGTGGAGAAAGAAAGCTATGAAACTTAAAATAAAACACAAGACATGTCACAAGAAAGCATAGTGATGGTGATCGTAGTGTGGGGTGGGTAAAAGGAACTGTTGCAAACAAGATGATGAACGCTGAACAAGACATTGGACCAAAAGAAACTTTCCTAGAGAAGGTGCAATAGTGACAAAATAAACCCAGAGGTATCCTGGTATCTGCACACAAAGATGATGGAATCTGCAGTGGATTGGGCACATAAGAGGTGTCTGGCGCAGAAACAGCTGCCATGCGCCGGCGCAGGCCCCCTTGCACCATGGTGCAAGGATGCCTGCGCCATGGGGAGATTGCTTTTGTGAAAGAAGGGTACTCTTCCTGCACAAAAGCAATCACTGCAGGCATATTCCTCTTTCAATGCATGCTGTAGAATGCAGCACGCATTGAAAGAGGAAAAAACGAGGTGAAATTAAAACATTTCTCCTCGTTTCGCTTGGCTACGCCACCCCTATGGTGGCGTAGCAAACGGACTCATTTCCAGGTTTACGAATTCTTGTAAATCCGGAAATGCATCATTAGACATGGGTGTTGCATGGGAACACCTATAGCAACACCCATGTCCCGCCCCTAACACGCAAAGTGCTGCGTGAACAGGGGCAATATTTACAAACACAGGCTAAGTCACGCAGGGTGACTTTACCTGTGCTTGTAAATATCCCTTAGCAGGCTGCGACACGTAACGTGATGCACCGGCGGCGCATGGGGCTTGTAAATCTGCCCACAGTGTTTTTTTCCCATTTCTCTATTGTGTGCCTATACTTATGCCAGCAGCTTCTAATGCGGTCTACACACCACATCATCCCAAACCCATCTTCTAAACTTGTGTCATCACCGAGGTCAGCCACAAGAGAGGCGCTGGCGTCAAGAAACGAGTGAGTATTCTAAGCTCTGGTATGTTTGCAAGAAACAACTTTTCACTCCACTGTCAACCCTGACAGAATAATTTCATTTCCTTTCATATTATGGCACTGGCCAGTTTGTGTTACATTTAAGACCAGAAAGTACAGAGGGACATTTGTTCACTTCATGGTGAGTGGATACATAAGAAATAAAAACAAAAATGGACAACGAGGCCCTCACTTTCCTTCCTTATGGCATTTTTCATTATTTAATACGATCACAACCAGTTTGCAGTCAACATTCTAATTTCCCTTTTATATTTTTTGCAAGCCATTCCTTGTTTATTTATGTGTTTTTGTAGAGAGAACAACAGGCCAAGTATGACCAGTGCAGTAATGAAATCTTTATCAACATTTGCAAGTAACACTTTGCGAACAGAAGTATATTTAAAAGGGCAAACAGCAATTACAACGCTGCCTAAACCACACATGCCATTACAATGCAAGTATTACAACGCATGCGTCTTTACCAAGCATGCCTTTACTATGGCATGCCATTACCATGGAAAATGAAAGTATAAAGGTAAGTAGGTATAGTTACTTTCTGTTTTGCTAATAACTTTGGCGCCATTTTACAAATCCTCACAAAATTTGCAAACTAGTTTACCACTTACTTCAGCTGCTCGGTTGAAAGTTTCAGGGTGATCCAACAAGTGGAGGCCGGGAAAAAAGGGGGGGGGGGGTCCAAAATGCATTTTCCCCAATCAATTTCACATAGTGTTTGTGAACATGACTACAGCATGAACCGCTGGACAGAATTAGACCAAGTTTGGCAGAAAGCTAGCTCTTGATCCAAAAAGCATGCTTTTTGTGATTAGGTGTATATCAGTTCAGTAGTTTTAGAGATATTAACTAAAAACCAAATTTGTATATCTAGGGATGCAGACCATCCGTGGATCCACCTGCAGGGAATCTGCAGCTTCACGCGCCAACGCACGGTTCTGATTGGCTGGTTGCACCTTCACACAAAAGTTGCGCCCGTCATTTTATATCTTGGGAAACAGTCCCCATGGCTGAAAAGTTGCTTTTATTCAATTGATCAGTTCAGATGACAGCTATCTTGACCCCTTGTGTATGTTATAAATGAGGTGAAAGCATGTGTAATGGGCAGTAAAATGCGAGAAATTGGTTTTATTTTGGCCAAATGCGAGATCTGCAGACCTGTCACAGGGCACAGCGCAGCCCCGTGTAAATCTTCGATGGATCCGGGGTGTTCACATTAGTGAAAAAATATATAAATATACTCACACACCCACTCGGACACCTACAGCCACTCTCACACCCACTGTGACTTCCAGACACTCATACACCCAGACAGGTGCTCTAACATCCTCTGTGACATCCCTACAGACACTCAACCACAACTTCTACAGTTGGTGTAGAAGTTAGCATGCTGCACTCAGAAAGTGATGTGAACTTTTTAGCTAGAGCTAACAGGGAATGTTTCAAAATTGGTCGCCATGGTAACAGAGTTAGCAGCATGGGGGAAAGGAACAAAAGACTAGATAGTGAAAGCAAAGATTGTTAATAGAAATAACATTAAAAAAAACCTTAGAAATTCGCTAAAAAAAGGTTACATGGATGTTATAGTTAGTAAAAAACAATACAAAAATTTAGAAATTCACTGAAAAAAACCAAAGGTTTCAGGGATGTACAGTTAGGAAATAGAATTAAGAAAAAAACTTGGAAATTCAAAGAAAAAAACAAAGGTTACAGGGACTTTGTAGTTAGGCTCAGATCTCACATGAAGAAAACCACGGAAATTCAGCAGTTATAGTTACCTGAGCTAGCTATAACTTATGCCCCAGCATTGCACTGTTGATGACCTCACATATTGCATAACTCATGACATGGTCAGTGATATCACTGATGAAATCTCAAATAACTTCAATGATTACATCACTGATGATAGCATACACAGAAGCTCTCATATACCCACTCACACCCCCATACAACCTCTCATATACCCACTCACACACCGACAAAACCACTCACATACCCATTTACTGACCCATACAACTACTCAAACACATACTCACTCATCTATAGAGCCCCTCATACAACCACTCAGTCACTCATAAAGCCACTTACACACTGATACAGACAGTCAGCCAGCCACTCACACACCCATGCAACCACTCGCACACCCACTCACTCACTCACTTACATTTAAGACCAGAAAGTACAGAGGGACATTTGTTCACTTCATGGTGAGTGGATACATAAGAAATAAAAACAAAAATGGACAACGAGGCCCTCACTTTCCTTCCTTATGGCATTTTTCATTATTTAATACGATCACAACCAGTTTGCAGTCAACATTCTAATTTCCCTTTTATATTTTTTGCAAGCCATTCCTTGTTTATTTATGTGTTTTTGTAGAGAGAACAACAGGCCAAGTATGACCAGTGCAGTAATGAAATCTTTATCAACATTTGCAAGTAACACTTTGCGAACAGAAGTATATTTAAAAGGGCAAACCGCAATTACAACGCTGCCTAAACCACACATGCCATTACAATGCAAGTATTACAACGCATGCGTCTTTACCAAGCATGCCTTTACTATGGCATGCCATTACCATGGAAAATGAAAGTATAAAGGTAAGTAGGTATAGTTACTTTCTGTTTTGCTAATAACTTTGGCGCCATTTTACAAATCCTCACAAAATTTGCAAACTAGTTTACCACTTACTTCAGCTGCTCGGTTGAAAGTTTCAGGGTGATCCAACAAGTGGAGGCTGGGAAAAAAGGGGGGGGGGTCCAAAATGCATTTTCCCCAATCAATTTCACATAGTGTTTGTGAACATGACTACAGAATGAACCGCTGGACAGAATTAGACCAAGTTTGGCAGAAAGCTAGCTCTTGATCCAAAAAGCATGCTTTTTGTGATTAGGTGTATATCAGTTCAGTAGTTTTAGAGATATTAACTAAAAACCAAATTTGTATATCTAGGGATGCAGACCATCCGTGGATCCACCTGCAGGGAATCCGCAGCTTCACGCGCCAACGCACGGTTCTGATTGGCTGGTTGCACCTTCACACAAAAGTTGCGCCCGTCATTTTATATCTTGGGAAACAGTCCCCATGGCTGAAAAGTTGCTTGTATTCAATTGATCAGTTCAGATGACAGCTATCTTGACCCCTTGTGTATGTTATAAATGAGGTGAAATCATGTGTAATGGGCAGTAAAATGCGAGAAATTGGTTTTATTTTGGCCAAATGCGAGATCTGCAGACCTGTCACAGGGCACAGCGCGGCCCCGTGTAAATCTTCGATGGATCCGGGGTGTTCACATTAGTGAAACAAATATATAAATATACTCACACACCCACTCGGACACCTACAGCCACTCTCACACCCACTGTGACTTCCAGACACTCATACACCCAGACAGGTGCTCTAACATCCTCTGTGACATCCCTACAGACACTCAACCACAACTTCTACAGTTGGTGTAGAAGTTAGCATGTTGCACTCAGAAAGTGATGTGAACTTTTTAGCTAGAGCTAACAGGGAATGTTTCAAAATTGGTCACCATGGTAACAGAGTTAGCAGCATGGGGGAAAGGAACAAAAGACTAGATAGTGAAAGCAAAGATTGTTAATAGAAATAACATTAAAAAAAACCTTAGAAATTCGCTAAAAAAAGGTTACATGGATGTTATAGTTAGTAAAAAACAATACAAAAATTTAGAAATTCACTGAAAAAAACCAAAGGTTTCAGGGATGTACAGTTAGGAAATAGAATTAAGAAAAAAACTTGGAAATTCAAAGAAAAAAACAAAGGTTACAGGGACTTTGTAGTTAGGCTCAGATCTCACATGAAGAAAACCACGGAAATTCAGCAGTTATAGTTACCTGAGCTAGCTATAACTTATGCCCCAGCATTGCACTGTTGATGACCTCACATATTGCATAACTCATGACATGGTCAGTGATATCACTGATGAAATCTCAAATAACTTCAATGATTACATCACTGATGATAGCATACACAGAAGCTCTCATATACCCACTCACACCCCCATACAACCTCTCATATACCCACTCACACACCGACAAAACCACTCACATACCCATTTACTGACCCATACAACTACTCAAACACATACTCACTCATCTATAGAGCCCCTCATACAACCACTCAGTCACTCATAAAGCCACTTACACACTGATACAGACAGTCAGCCAGCCACTCACACACCCATGCAACCACTCGCACACCCACTCACTCACTCACTCATACGGCCAATCACACAGCCACTTACTCACTAGTACAGCCACTGACACAGCCACTTACTCTCCCATATAGCTTCTCACAAAACCACTCACTCACCCATACAGTTACTCAAACAGTCACTCACCCACCCATACAGGAACTCAACAGCCACTCACTCACCGATACAACCATGCACACAGCCTCTCACTCACCCACACAGCTACTCATACAACCACTTATTCACCCACATAGTCACTCACACATCCGTACACTCACACATCCGTACACTCACTAAGACACATACACGGATACAGACAGTCACTCAGCTACTCACGTAATATATGTCAGAAATACTATCATTCATTAGTAGTACACAGCGTATGCTAATTTAACTTTTGGAATACATTAATATATATCTTTAACACAAGCTTTTCGTAAACACTCACAAGATGATGTCATCAGTGATGTCCTTTGTGATGTCATCAGTGATATCGCTGACCATGTCATAAATTATGTAATATGTGAGGTCATAAGCAGTGCACTGCAGGGGCATAAGTAATAGTTATCTTCGGTAACTATAACTGCGGAATTTCCATGGTTTTGTACGAGTGAAATCTGAGCCTCATTAGAACGCCCCTGTAACCTTTGGTTTTTTTCAGTGAATTTCTAAGGTATTTTAATTCTATTTCCTAACTATAACATTCCTGTAACCTTTGGTTTTTTCAGTGAACGTCTGCTTTCTGCTTGATTCTGAGCTTTATTCTGCCTCTTTCTGCTTGTATCTCACATTTATTTTACTTCTATCTGCTCATTGCTAACCTTTATTTTGCCTGTTTCTGCTCATTTCTCACCTTTATTTTACCTGTTTCTGCTCGTGTCTGACCTCTTTCTGCTCATTTCTGACCTTTATTCTGCCTCTTGCTGCTCGATTCTTATCTCTATTTTGCCTCTTTGAGTCCTTTATTTTCCCTCTTTCTGCTCGTGCCTGACCTTCATTCTGCCTCTTCCTGCTTGTTTCTGACTTCTATTTTGCCTCTTCTGCTTCTCTCTCACCTTTATTCTGCCTCTTTCAGCTCGTTTTTACCTTTATTTTGACTCTTTCTGCTCGTTGCTGACCTTTATTTTGCCTCTTTCTACTTGTTTCTGACCGTCATTCTGCCTCTTGCTGCTCTTTTGGGACCTCTGTTTTCAGTGGCAGCTGGCAGGGAACAGGGGTGGTGGGGGGAACAAAATAGAAAAAAAAAGCCACTCACCTTCTGACAACTGCCGTCCCTCCTCAGCTTTGATTCCTGACGAGTCCCGGTCCTGGAAGCAGGTAGCACACAGGCTCCCCTAAGCCAATCACAAAGCTGCAATTCAGAGTTGTGAGTGGTCTGAACACAGTGGTTTGGTGCTCAGACAGGGACTAGGAGCCTGTGCATGTTCTCCACCAGGCTGTGCATTACAGCCTGGTGGGTAACATGCAAGGTGCGGATGACTGTTCGGGTGGCACAAGACGACTAGCTAAACTGTCATGCACAGTTAGAATGTGCCCACCACCCCTCCCTCTGTGACCGCAGCCCCTTCCCGCCCTAACCCAGCCCCGTAGATATGGAAAATAAAAAGATAATAACAATGTTATTATAATTTTATTTTACCTTTTTCCTGCTCTGACAGCAGTGGGGCGACACTCTTCTGCCCCAGCGGAGGAGCCGCCCTTGTCTATTTTGCCTATTTTTGTTCGTTTCTGACCTTTGCTTTGCCTCTTTCTGCTTGATTCTCACCTTGATCTTTCCTCTTTCTGCTCCTTGCAGACCTTTATTCTGTCTCTTTCTGCTCGTCTCTGTCCTTTATTTTGTCTCCTTCTGCTCTTTTTTCCGGGACCACGGGGGAGCCTCAAGGCCCCCGGAGTCACAGCTGGCTACCCACCTCCTGCGGGAGCCGGCATTGCTGCTGCATGGAGGGAGGTACTGGAAAGGCAACTCCCTCCGTGAAGGAGCAATCGTTTCATCTCTTTCCCTGCCTGCATTTCTGCAGGCAGGGAAAGACATGAAACTTTCGCTTCAAGCCGGAGGGAGCCCTCTGACAGCTCCCAATTGCTGGAAATTGAGTGTTTGCTGTAACTCCAAGCCAAAGCAAACAGCTATGCAACCGGGGATGGGCACAATCAATTTTCAGTACACATCTGTGTAACAATTTGTCAGGTTTTGGAGGACTTTCGCTCTGTGTACCTTATTTCAGCTATTTTGTTGGCAGTAGGAAAACACAGTTGAACGCTGGATTTTTTCAGGGATGTGTACACAAATAGTGCCAATAGGTGTATAATTAGTAAAGAAATGGACAGTTTTCAATACTTTTTTTTTACTTCTCCTAGAATTAGAGACTCCTTAAAATCCTCTTTTGTTTAACAACGGAGATCATTTTACAATAAATTCGAAAAGTAGGGTACAAATATAGCACCCCTAGATAGAGAATAGAAAAGTGCAGACAAAGTTCTAATGTGTTTATCAAAAATCTTGGTAAAATAAAACTAAATGCATACTAAACCAACACATTCAGAAACACACAGTGGCTTCCAGTTAGTGTATCTTCATGAATAAAACGACCAGAATTTTAAATGAGATTATCAATAGACTGGATTCAGATTTCGAATATGGTGTTCCAAGTAAAGAGTTACAGGTATGGTGTTACAATTAAAATAAATGAATAGCTTTAGTACAGCACTCTGTTCCCATGACGTTATTTCCAAAATACTATTTGTGTTCTAGACAACTAAAGCACTTTACCCGGGAGATTGTTGCATGACCAAGGATGTCATCTGGTGACGTGGGCTCCTCTATCCACAGCGGTTGAAAGGCAACGAGTTTGGTGACCCACTCGATGGCTTCCTGGACGTCCCATCGCTGGTTTGCATCCAGCATCTAAGAAAACAGCAGGATGTCATTCTACTGTGAAGTAATTGCCAGACACAGCAAAGATCACTATGTGTGTCTCAAACCAAATATGCGTTTGCATTAAATGTTCAAAACAGCTATATGGTCCAGTGAACTTTTCTGAAGTTCTGATAATGTAGCACAATTGCATTATTAGAGTGAGGGCCTCTGTGCTTGATTACTTGCATTTCTTTGAATGCCATCACATTTAGGGCCCTATATATGAGCAGGTTTAAATCAAGAGTGATGCAAACCTTAAGTCAGATTTATGAAACTATGCAAGACCGCTTTGCATGTCCCTGAGTGGCTCCATAAATCCGAAGCAAGGCAACGCAGTGCAAATCACTGAATTGCCTTACTCATCCCTGGGAAGGCATTCCATAGGCGTTGCATGGGTATTCCTATGCAACTCTAATGATTTCAATTCCTTTCCAGATTTACAGGAACTGGTAAACCTGGAAATGCGCCAAAAAGATACGCCTTCCCAGGAGAGGCATTCTGTAGAACACAGAGAAAGAAGAAAAGGCCTCTCAGGATTGTTTTTGTGCAGGAAGGTGTCCCGTCTGGCACAAAATCAATCCTGCATGCAATGCAGACAACCTTGAAAAGGGTGCCTGCATTGGTATCAGGCCGTCAAAAGGGCGCCAGCGTGGAGGAAAAGGCAAGAATGCGCCGTTTTGCCTTAAATATGGCACATTTCTACCCCTTCTCTGTCACTGCATGACTTTAGCATAAATAGGCCCCTTAGAACTCAGCCTGTCTCTTCACACTGTTGATTTCCTATCTGGAGCAGCATCATGGTATACGATGGTAATCTCTCCCTCGACCCTTAACCGTCCTCACAGTGAAGCCATTGTCTATTCCTGTTTGCCTAATCAGTAGTTAGCGATATATGGAATTATACTATAAAAGGAAAATACTCCTACTGGCACCCACCTGCCCCTCCTAATACGGATTTATAGTCTATGTCAACTACGCTCGGGCCTACAGAAGGGCAATCCTTCATTCATTAGGGCAATCAACAGCCAGGATAGGTGTGAACATTAGGTTAGAAAAGAGCATTTTCAAGTACACAAAACTATTACAAATGGACCATTTCCATTTCAGAAAGACATAAAGACATCAAATTGGGTGAGTGAGGGAGATTGTTTGCTTATTCTTTAAACTATATGACACTTTGGGGACTCGGCTCCCAAGTCTTATGGGGAACATAAGCTAAACTTGGGTGGAGGTGGACAAAAGTCAAATATGAGCATGAATTACAGATCCTTAAAATATGGAATTTAGTGCAGTGGAAATCCACAATAATGCATATTTTTAATGTACTAAATTTATGAGCGGAATGATAATCATTCCCCGCGAAGGTACAGGGGTGTTGTTAACTGGTCATAACAATGTGGGTATTAACAAACCTTACAGCTAATCATCACACCTTTTCAATTCACCTAATGTTAGTGCCAACAAAGGCTGGCATTAGTGGGTTTTCAAGGCACTGGGGGCTGTCTGGGAGATTAAGCGAGCGATTGCTCGGAGTCACATGGTGCCGAGCATGGCTGTCGCTGGGGATCGAACCATGAGCTTGCGCTCCGAAGTCAGCTGCTCTGGCCGCTGTGCCACACCTCTCACTAGTATGCCATGCTGCTTTAGGCGGAGTTATTCAACTTGAACTGAAGGTCACTGCTCTTCAACAAAAGATGCCACCCTGTGGATGCTTACAGAGCCCCTTTCTTAGCGTCTTCAGAATTAGTTACCTGCAAAGTTGCACTTCCTGCCTCTGCATGGGATATTGGATTGCACTGAGGAAACACATATAGTGTACAGGAGATATCAGTATTCATAAAATAGACCTCCTATTCCACTCTGCTTGCCCTCTGGTGCAAGGACTTGCCTCACGACTAGCAGTTCTGTCTTCTCCATCCTCCATTCTATGTGACAGTTCTTTAATACACTAGTAGTCCAGGATACTAGAACGCTTCTACAGGACCATCGGGTATCTCCATCCCACACTCAAAACGGACACTGACCTCTAACAGTGGTTAGTCCACAAAGAAAACCTTCAAAATGACCACCAAGAGTTTCTTGCTGCAGATTTTTACAGCATCATAAAAACAGACACAATAAAAACATGTCTTGTTCTTTAAGATGCATCCCACAAACTGTCAAGAAACATTTCTGTAAATTATAAAAATCTCAAAAAGCACACATTCTTGGAGGTCAACAAAATGGATGCAGCTTGCAACTTTACTTCCATAGAAAGCTCACAGTCAACATCTATGCCAACAGCACAGTGGTGATCTCAGCAAAGGAGAGAAACCTTGGAGGATTAGTTAATGACATCTCATTGTGGATGTCCGGCAATGCCTTAAGGCTGAATGGTTCTAAAACGGAGGTGCTCATCCTGGGGAACAATCCTGAGCTTTGCGGAGCCAACCACTGGCCTGTATCTCTGGGACATTTATCCACCCCGGTTCCTAAGGTTAAGAACCTGGGATATTCCACCGATAACAAGCTTTCTCTCGCTGCTCAGGTCTCAGGAGTCACCTGGCATGCTTTGCTGTCCTCAAGTGGTTAAAGAAAATGTTCTGGCTAATCCCACCTGCTGCTCAGAGGACTGTCCTGCAGGCCTTGGTGATCTCCAGACTTGATTACGGTAATGTATTGTATCTGGGTGCGGACAAGACCTCTGTACGCCGTCTCTAGCTCATTCAGAATACAGCTGCCCACCTTCTCTTTAGGTTGCACCGCCATGCCTCTGCCTCCCCTCTGCTCTCTCAACTCCACTGGTTCAGGGTTGGCAAGCTTATTGAATTTAAGGCTCTCTGCTACAAATTTAGAGCTTAGTATGGCCTGGCCCCCCGCATACATACTCAATCTTGTCAAGCTCTATCGACCTTCTCGCAATCTACGATCTGCTAATCTGTCCCTTTTCTCAGTCCCTAGAGTACAGCTTGCCTGTATGGGTGTCCGTTCATTTTCCTTCCTGGGCCCTAAATTGTGGAACTCTCTTCAGCTAGAACTCAGGAATTGTCAATCCCTCTTTGCCTTCCATAAAACGCTCAAGACTTTTCTTTTTAACCAAGCCTAATGCCAACTGAGCTTGTATTTTGCACGCTCCGCTGTCAGCGCCGGGAAACCCTGTTGGTCAGCTGCGCGCTTTATAAATCTTTGAATAAATAAAATAAATCTTCCCCAACCTCTTCGCAAAAACAAGCTGTCAAGGCCAAATGAACCTACACCTTCGCCAATGCATATCACATGCTGGAAACCAAGACTACAGAGCAGATATCACATCAAGATCACAGATATTACTCAATTAAGATACCATATAGTGGAACAGAAATCTCATCCTACCACAGTACGACAACCTCAACCTAAGGCTGGGACACCAGTCCTTCCGCAAAGAAAAGATTAACCCTGTGGTTGTCTAAGAATTTGCCCCCAAACGAAACCCCTTATGGTCTCATGCTCAAAGAGAGGGTCGCAATAGCACAAATCTGTTCCACAGAACTTACTTGGAGGGCAATACATCACATGTTAGTAGTATTGTTTGTCTTCCTCACAACATGCTGCGTGATTAGTAATAAATGCTCCTTCATCACAGCTGTCATATAACTCAAGGTAACTACTTACTTAATTAACAGAAATCCTTGACCTACCTTTACACCTGTAGGTCACATTAAAGAAAATTATTTTAATACATGATTCAAACTAATGGGTCACCCAACCTAACTCCAAACCAGCTTCCAACCTCATTGAAAACCAAGGTGATTTAGGTTTGAAGCTATTTATTAGTGAAGCTACACACTCTGCAGGCTGAGCCCTGGGCTTGCTGTTCATGTTCAATATAGAAACTACACGCCATGTAATACAATTACTCATATGGACGATCACTCTTTTATTGCTTGCGCTCAAACATTTTCTATTGTTATTTACCATCGTGATACGACAGATCCCAATACCACTCTGAGTAAATGTTACAATGGCAATTGTAAAGAAGGTTTTAAGGCCTAGTATACATTTGTCAACAGTGAACCACAAAAGACACCAAACTGAGTGATTTTCCTTACTGAACATTAGTAACAGCAGTAGTGGCACCCTCAGCAAGAGGCCCAATCTCACATTGTATTAACCCCAAACTGGGATTAAACCCCCAATTGAGTTCCCATCCTCCTATAAACCTCGACCTCCCTCGCCAAATTCAGGAGTGGCATCAAGACCAGGGGGTTCGAGTATCCCCTCCCCACGCAACGCCTGGATACCCCTCGGGGTGATTAGCGCGCTCTACAAATACTGATTGATGGATTGATTAAAATAGTTCAGTGCTGTTCTGGTGAACCTAAAATTAAAATATCACACTTTGTAAGGCCTATTGGCCAAGTCGCTAGCCAAAGGGGTAAAAACAGAGGCAAGGATATAATGGCGCTAGTAAGAAACCACACTATGTAGCATAAGGAAAATTGGATGAAGAGAAGCAAGCAAGCAACTCTAGTTCCCCCTGATCTCTCTGCAGCTAACAAGAGATTTATGCCAGATTATTTTGACAAGAACCCTGCAATGGCGGGGCTACTTTAGCACTTCACTGGAAGGGTGGGATTATGTCTGAAAATGGATGTGTTGCTCTCTCCATTAGAAAAGCCAACAAATGAAAGTAAGCATCGGAAAAGAAGAATTTTCAATATAATGAATGCTTTTCGGTGTCTTGCAAAAGGTCTTCTGTTTCACTGCTTCTGTTCAACATCCACATACTTCTGGCACACCTGATCAGAAGCTTTTCCAACTGTATGTGGATGATACCCGAATCTACATCCAACTGGACAATAACTCAGTGAAGATAAACATTGCAGAATGCTTTGCCCACACTTTGCATTGGATGAAAGACAATGTCCTTTATGTGAATGGAACTAAAGCAGAGATGTTAATAGTAAGAGCACCTGACTGTAATAGCCCTGCTTTTAAAAGACCTAAAAACCGGGATCCACATCTCAAACAATAAAACATTTAGGACTAATCTTTCACACAGACCTTTCATTTATTCCACAAGTTTACCCTGTAGTTAGTGGTGTTAACTTCGTCTGTCCAACTCAGTAAGATCCTGCTACTAAGGTGAACCAATCATTGAATGGAACCGACAAAGAACCTTGGTAATAGGTCACTAGACTGCTGTGATGTGGTCTTTAAATGTCTCTCAAAACAGCTATTGACGAATAGCACAACCTGTGAAATCACGCATGCAACCCCTCCCTCAACCTCTGGGAACGCAATCAGGATATACTGGACCTAAAGACCTACATTGGCTCCCAGGTTTTAAATTCAAAATCATTTACACTATACACGAGGCAAAAATGCGACCCCGAAGAGACAGTTGTGGTATTCTCTTCCGTGCCTGCTGAATTGGTAATCACAGCTGTGCCCTGTCAAGCACAGCTGTGTCACTATGATGTCATATGCTGTGGGAAGAGGTATCTTGAATTGCCACAACAGTATACAGGTATTTCAGGAGAATGGAGAGAAACATTAAAGGCAAAAACTAAGAGCAGATGTTGCGTTACAGTAAGATAGGTAAACAGAAGAGATGAAATGTGAATGAAACTGCGACAAAAGACTGACAATGTAGAGCACAGAAACATCACAAAAGAAAAACTATCAAAATAATAGCAACAACTTCGCAATCTAAATGCCAACAAAGGATGAAAGAAGGAAGCCACAGGTCTATGGTTTGGGTACAAGGAGAAGATAGGTGCTAAAAGTTATAGAAATGCTGTGAAAACCTAGGCAGGCCGACCGGTGGAAAAAGCCTGATAGACAGAAAACAATGGAGACAAAAATACATTTGTGAGCAAGCCAGAGAAGACAGAGCAAGAAAAATATGGTTGAGAACCAATGGTAAAGAGACAAGCTTCCTCTACCCACCGACTTCTGTTTTCACAAAACACAATAATCACCATGAGATTGTTGGGTCCAATGAGTTCTCGTATCAGTTTGCACCTGCGAATGTCATCAGGGAGATCTGCGCCAACTTTCACTTTAAACCTACAATACAAAAATGCATGAATACCTGCACGTTAGCTATAACACAGCATCACATATCTGATATGATACATATTCAGGGGCAGATTTACAAGCCCCTTGCGACACTTGCAGCGCCGTTGCGACACTTTTGTGCCCTTACCAGATAAGGTCTGGATCTTCCTGGAATCTACATCATAGTCATACAATGGTTAACGGTGCATCATAAGGGTTCAATGGGTAGCAAGGTCTGCCTTCCACGTCGGAAGAGTGTGGGGAGCTCTCTGGCAAATAAGAGGTGGTGCTGTAGGAGGTGGCAGTGACAGAGGTGGAGGAGGGGTGGACAAGGGGGAAGATAAGGAAGGAATTGAGGGGTCGATGCCCATGCCTTTGCATCTTTTATGCTTGGGAGCATGGGAGGAAATCCAAAGCAAGCTCTTTGGTGTCCTCTTTCAAGGCAAAGCCTCCGTAGGACTAAGCACAGGCAGCTTTGTAGAGATTTTACTTGCTTGAGGGTGTATGATTAGTCTTTTCTGCCTCATATCCAGCACCTCCTGGAGCGTGTAAAGGATGGGTTGCTCCGAGTCTTTCGAGTCTGCCACTGAAGATGTCTCCGGCACTGACCAAGTCTTCAGACCCAGAGGGAGTCTCAATGCAGCAGTTGTTTTTGGCACCAATGGTGGCTTCGAGGGAGATTTCTGTGCTGGAACCAAAATGGTCTTTGGCCTTGAGGTCTCTGAGGTATCTTCAGGCTCGACGACCATAAGTGGTTGAGGGCAATGGGCTTAGAAGTTGTGAGGTCTTTGGCCAGTGCCAACCAGAGCCTGAGGGTGGTGGAGGTCTGGTAGGCTGTTCCTTAGTTGGAGGGCTCAATGCCTGACCCCCTCAGGGGTGGTGCTATGCCACAACCCTTGAAGGGTGTGGTGTGTTTTTCATTGCCAACCATACTCACGGTACTTGCCAAGGTCTTTATCCTGGGACTGAAGCGTATGGAAACAAGGGATGCCGCCTGAACTTTTTCCTCTGGACCGGATTCAAAGAAACAGGTTTCTTTGGGGCTAGGCGTTACCTTGGGACTGGGATGCCAGAAGGGCTGGCTTCTTCACACTCCTCAAAATCGGGCAAGGAAATCTCCCTGAAGACGCATGCGGTGTTATTAGAGACTAGTCGCTGCATCCTCTGTTGTGCTTACCTTCTCTCATTGCTACTGCAGTGGAAGGTAAGGCAGGATCACACACTGTAATGTTATGGTCGAAGGAGAGGCAGAGGTAACACAACTGTTGGTG
Organism: Lissotriton helveticus; assembly: GCF_964261635.1. NCBI lineage: Eukaryota > Metazoa > Chordata > Amphibia > Caudata > Salamandridae > Lissotriton > Lissotriton helveticus. Next base: position 802,369,360 of record NC_136063.1, read on the forward strand.
TTCGGTCCATGGTTCTTTGTACTGGGGACATTTCTGAAAGGGTGTCCGCTGGCTCACCATGTGTTTATTCTCCGCTAAGAAGTCATTGAAGACAAGGAGCAGGTGTCCCTGATGAAGCCCTGAGGCTGTGGCAGTTAGGAGTCAACCATAGGTCTAGTTCCGAGAGGTGTTGTTAAGCTACATGGATGACGGAGAGTTTATTCCTCAAGTATCAAAGTCAAAATAATCCGATGGGCCCGAACAAGAGGTTGACGACCCCCTCAAACTCATAGCCCCAGCAGTACATGTCCAAATCTGATGGCAGAAGAAAACAATTGAACATGGAGTCAGGGGTGTCCCTGAACCTATTTGGGTCTTTTCCAAATCATGCCATAAGAGAATGCACTAACTGTGAAACATTTCCTTTGTGGTGCAGTAAGTGTACCTACTGGTACTCTGTAAGTCCCTGTGCTCGAATCAGTAATAAGACTATGGTGCAGGCCCTGTGCCGCTACTACAGCGTGGGAGCAGCAACAAGTTCTACTCAAAGAATTATGCACACTGACTAAAGTATTGGTAATGCACATATTCCTTATGAATGTTAAGATTTACAGGAAGATGTATGTCAAACTATATATTTATTTCAACTCAATTATAAAGTTGTTCCTCATAACATAGGATATGTATATTTAAGGTATTACTATAGCACAAATGTAGCCAAAAGGTAGCAGAGTGCTGTACAGGGTCAAAGACAAGCAGAAGGTCAACGAGTGATATGAAAAGTAGCTGGTTTGTGGGTTGTTAATACAAAGTGATACTGGGTTCTTTAAGATGATGCATCTTCCTTGGCGGTCCCGACATGCCTGAGCGGACAGGTGCAGGGTTGGGGATGGCCCAATACGGAACCAGACAAAATTGCCCTTTATGCGGACGATGTCCTCATCTATTTACCGGACCCCGCACGGTCAGACCATCACTGCCTTCAGATCCTCCATTCCTTTGAACGGGCCTCTGGCCTCCTGCTCAGCCCCGACAAATCGGTCCTGGTCCCTCTCCACATGTCTAGAGAATGTTTCGATTGGCAGTCCAACATATCGCTCCCCCACCAATCGTTCAAATATCTGGGGATATTGCTGACATTACTCCCTGAACTCAGCTGGGCTTTTAATGTTACTCCCCTAGTGAAGAGGGCTAAGGCAGACCTCCAGAAGTGGCACACATTGCCCCTGAACCCCATGGGGAGAGTCGCACTCTTTAAAATGATGATTCTCCCCAGGTTCCTTTGCATGCTTCAAAACAGCTCCCTCAACTTCCCGAGGGCCTGGTTTCGGGACCTTCATAGCATGGCCTCTAGGTTCCTCTGGGGGACAGGGAGGGCCCGACTGGCTTTGAGCGTCTGCATGATCCCTTCCTTCGATGAGGGCCTGCTATCTCTGCATGACTGGTTTAATGGAGGCTGGTCCGATCCGTAATACAGGCTGGAGCTAAGTGAGCTGGGATCGACCAGAGTTCAGTCGATGCTATATTGGGAGCCTATTCTGTCCTGATTGCCAGAAGTGCCGTGTTCCGTGCTGCTGACCTGGCGAGCAGCGTTGCGACACACTAAGTGGACACACACATTGACCCAGTGCATGCCCCTGTGGGAGGGCACTTGGCTCAGGGAGATCAATGGGCTGCAGGGTTTCCGGTCCTGGGACCTTATAGGTATTTCTTAACTGGGAGATGTATGGGTGGGCGACCACATGCACTCCTTCCAAGACCTTCAAACTAGACACTCCCTGCACCAGTCACAGTTTTACAGATACCTACAGCTGCGCCATGCTCTTCACGCGCACCTCACGACAGCTACATTGCTTCCTGACCATAGCCCTCCTGAGGCACAGATTATGCTGGGGGACCTGGGGAAGGGGAGCATCTCTCGCATCTAGCAGACACTCATCAACAACACCCCTACATCTTTAGATCGACTACGGGTTCAATGGGAGGACTGGGTGGGCACCCTGGAAGAAGAGGACTGGCGTGACGCCCTTGTGGCCCCCAGGACAGTCACCGCCTCTGCAACACTGTGCATGGGACAGCTATACTATTTACATGCTGCCTACCAGACCCCTGCAGAAACTTCATCGCGCAGGCCTTCGCCCGACCCCTGCCTGTGCTAGGTGCGGCCACGAACCAGCGGACTTTTTCCATATGGTATGGTCCTGTCCACGCTTGGTGCGGTTCTGGGGGGACATTGAGGAGGAACTCACTGAAGTACTGGGGTGGGAAATCCCACACGATCCAAAACACATGATTCTAGGAATCACAGACGGACTGGACGGGTCTAGAAATGAGAAATTGTTTTATACTACAGCAATGGTGGTGGCTAGAAGGGATATAGCGGCCTCTTGGAAATGCCCTGACCCCCCCAACCTTGGGAGGTGGCAGACTGGGGTCGACTGGTGCGCCACGCAGGAAAAGACCATGAATGAGGAGCGTGGCTGTCCCAAGAAGTACCAAAGGGTCTGAGGGAAGTGGTTGGGAGGAATGGTTTAGTCTCACCGGGAATGTTCAACTGTATATCGTTTTGAATTTGTCCAACCCTGTTAAATGGGTCACTCAGAACATTGCCTATATTTTTACGTTATCATGGTGTCCTAATGATTGGCTGGTGCTTTTTGTTAAATCAATAAAAAATGTGTTTATCAAAAAAAAGATGATGCATCTTTAACACTTTTCTAAGTTGGAGTAGAGTTGGGGCAGTCATGATGAATATGAGGATACTGTTCCTGGTCCTGGATGCATAGATGGAAAAGGCCTGCTGTCTTTTTTTCTCTTTTTTACAGAACCACCAGAGGAGGTGAGCTTGTCTGCAAGATAAGCTTAAATGCTGGTCATGATGGCTTTGCAAAAGATGCAGCTGGTTTTGAAAATGGTGCTAGCTGGCAAGGTGAGCTAATGGAGTTCTCTTAGGATGAGGGATATATGATCACATTTCTTCAGGCCCTGGATGAGATGTGCTCCAGCGTATATTATGTCTTTAAGGGGTGCCAGTGGGGAGTGTAGGAGGCCATGGATGTGTGTGTTACCTCTATCCAGATGTGAGAGTATAAGGGCTTGAACAACAGTTCTAACATCGTTTTTAGGAAAAGAACTGTTTCACTTTCCTTAGATGCTGTCTTGGTTGAGTTAAGCTTCATGTAGATGCTGGACATCCAGGTCTGAATGATATGGAGGCAGTGTTTCCTTCTCTTCTTTAATAGACCCGGAGCAACCTACCTACGTTTGGAAGAACTTTCAAAAATTCACAAATTAACAGAATAAGACGGAATAATACTTAAACCACTGCATACAAAAAATGACCACCCTTACCTTGTCCAGCCTTCTTTCAATGCCTTAGTGCATAGCTGTAGAGAAAGTATATACAAGCAGATGAAAAACATAACCTAATAAATCTCAACCTTAAAACGTTTACATTTCAATATTGTCAGCTACACCTGAATTACATTACATCAACATCATTCAAAAACATACTGAAAACATTTTCGTAAGCATCTGCTATTTTATTTTTACTTGTTTTTATTTGTAAGTGGTATCTCAAGCAGGAGATAGGTGTTGTTTCCTCCTCCAATTTAGAGAAAGACATACTATTAACTTCAGCTACATCTATTTGGGGCAGCCAAATGATCTTGTGAGATGCTAGATATTCATGATTTGAGTGGTGATGGACACAAACCCTGTGGAACTATCATTGAAATTGGCAAGCTGACACAAAATGCATCGTGCGTGGGGTCACTGGAGTGAAAAGGCATATTTATGGGCACCCTGGCAGCCATGGCACAGAACTATATTGTTGAACTGCATTCCAATGGTCAAGGTTGTCCAGAGATCATGGAGGCACTGATTAAGACTGGTGCTTGTACTCTGTGGCGCTAAGGGGTACACGCCATGAGGCATAAGCACCAATGGCTACTGAGGATGCTGCCCCTGGTGGGCATTAGAGATTCTTGCTGCAAACCCTTTATTTTGTGGCCATTGATGGCTGTGAAGCTCTAGCACTCAGTCAGAAGGCCCACAGCCGTGGTATTACTTCTACACATGGGCAATTTGGTGACCATAAAATATATTGATGACACTGTCTTAATAACACATGCACAACAGCAAGCACATTCTTGATACATGAAGTGAGACAAACCTCTGTTAACTGCTGGTCTGTGTATCCCAGCCACGCGCATGATGTGGTGTATGCCGGATATCCTTGCTTTAACATCTGCTCCTCTGTTAATGTAAAACACCATGCATACAGTAAGATATTACATTTCCCACAATCTTATTACTTTTTGCACATGCACAAACAACATTTCTTTTACATTTGCATAAGTGATTTGTGAAGCAGAGTGAATATTCTTTGAAAACTGCTCTTACTGGAATCACCACATCCTGCAAATGGCTTTGCCATCTGGCAAATGCCAGGTGGAGACTGGCTAGAATTGATCGTTCATCTTTTGCTTCACTGGTTGCTGCATGTGGGTGGATTTACTCTACTTCCATCTCAGCCCTCATCATGCCCTTGGCTGAGGAACTTGCTGGGTGGAATTCATTTAATTTTCTTCGCCAAATGATATAAAAGTTGCAGAGGAAGCGTTTAGCAAGAATGTTAGTTGTGTGGGATGTTCTCATATTTCTTCCCAGAGGAGATCAACGTGAGTCTCTTCAATCAGCTGTGGCCTTTACCTCATAATACCTGATCACAGATGTCCTCTGTCGCCTCTAATTTCCACAACGGGTATGAAAACTTTTGCAAGTGTGATGAGTGCTAGGGGACAAGATAAAAGGTTATAAAATGTTTGCAGAGGACATCTTGATATTTGTGAAGGGTGTGAAAACCTAAAACCGACAACAGCTAAACTGGAGGCATTTGGTGGGGTGTCACGGTTGAAGGTAAAATTGACCAAATCTTGAATTTTCCCTAATCTGCCAGGGCCTATAAGAAGGCATGGAACACTCTGCTCCTCAAGACATTAGATGGGAACCGCAAACATTGAAGAATCTGAGAATCAGTGTCTTTCATTCAGAAAGCAACATTATACATGGCAACATTAAGGATGTAATCTAAGCTCTCTGAGGCTACGTAGAGTTTCACTGTCAACGATGGAGAAGACTAGCGCTGGCAAAGATGGCAACGTTACCACATCCAATATACCATTTTGCTAATCTGGTGAAATTTCCTAGAAAGCTTTTTATAGAGCTGCACTATGGAGCGTGTCTGAATGCCGATCATTGGGGAAATTGCCAAAGAAACTTGGCATTTGGCTTGCCCTGTGTCCAAGCTCCCACAAGTAGACAACCCCTGCTGTGCATGGCAAAAGGACAAAGTCCTATGCCCAACCCCATATTAGTCAGGGATTCAGGGGATACTACACCTGCTTCCTTTTGGCTCTTTTCACTCTTTTTTCAGGACTCGGAACCCAGTCCCAGAGTTCTGTAATTGGGCCTCAACAGTTTTCTTAAGTTTAGGCAAATCAAAATCCTTTGGGTCCGGCAACCCAAATATATATATATATATATCTCAGAGTGGCAGTCACCGCTATGTAGTTATAGTTGGGTCAGAATTTCCATAAGAAAACTGTTTTTTTGTTTCACTGACAACTTTGGCACTGCTTGTCAAATCAACATGATTTTTTGTTAAAGTACTCTATTTAGGATCCATCATGCTGGTTCATCAAGCAGGAGCCAGAAAACAGGGGTTTCTGATGTTAATTCCCATAGGAAACTTTGCTTTCTGATGAAGAAACATGACTGAACTGAAATACACTAAGTTTGGCAGAAAGTTAGAAATGTACATGGTTTTTGTGATTTGGTGTAAAACTGTCCTGCCCTTTCTGAGAAATTAACATTTAATGAGTGTTTTGGGTTGGACATGAGGGAATAATGTTCAGAAAAAGCTAGGTATATCTAGATGGTTGGTCTCATGTGAGTCTCACGTTACAATTGTTTTTTTAAAGATAGAGCATCCTGATTACCTAGGGAGCCTTCTACTGCTGACCATTTTGGTTTTGCAGTACCGCACTACTGAGCAATCTGACTGACTGGTCGCAACGGTGAAAAATATGTTATGGCTGCCATTACAGGACCCGGACCCCTGTGTCCTGAAAAAACAGTTGGAAACATGCAATAAGATGGCAGGATGAGGACACCCTGTCCCCCAGTTACTTGATGGGGGTGGAGGGGTGATTTTAGTGGTACCCCCCAAAGAGATTAAGATGATCTCTTTTGTGTGGGTCCTGAGTACTACTGTACCCACCACGGCCCTACTGAAAAGTACTGTGGTACTCCTGTGGGCCCGCTGTTCAAGCTTCGCCCCATGGTAGCGTGGCACCATGCAAGCTTCCCAGAAGAAGCTTGCACATACCGCTGTACTATGGAGTAGAAGTAGGAGTAGAAGTGTCCATGTCGGGCATCACAAGAGAACCACAGTTTCTGGAGGCCAATGGGTGAGTGCTTTCTACAGTTTGCTAAAATACACTACGCACATTCCTGAGGTATGTGCAATGGCATGCAACCTTACAGAAATGCTTATAAACTCAGTAAAAGTTAAACAACACTGTACTCTATTAAACAATCAACAATGCCTCAAAAGGAGGAGCTTTGCGCGCATCCGTGATGGCCGCGTGAGCACAGGGCTCCCAAAACCCTCGCCACCTCCCGCATCTATCCTGAATAATATCCGGATTCCGAAGATGGGTTATTGAAGGCGCAGCCCAGCTGATGTACTAGCTGCTTTCAGGAATTGATTTGGACTTCGGGTTCCTGAGCTACGCCATCCTGCACCTTTGGGGCCTACCCCCGTGGAGCCACCTGGGCCTTGAGTCGCGGCTGTACCCGGGCAGTAATTCAACAAAACCGGCTAAAGGGGTCCAGATCACGGCCCAAATTGACTTTCGGTTTCGTTTTTGCTGCCTGGCGTTCCTCCTCACCGAGACAGACACTGGGCGCAGCTGGCTCCCGTGCTCATCTCCTGGGTCTGGGGCCAGCGAGTGCTTGGCTGTGGAATTACATTGGCTTTTATCTGCTTTTGGTTATTCCGTGGGTGAACTCTGAAGAGCCATTTGGACCAGACCTCAAGCGCCCCTACGGGGCACCCAGCCCGCCATGACCGGCAAGCCCGAGGGTGACAAACGGAAAGTCAAGACCACCTTCCGTGGAGGTGCAGCCCAAACGAATGTTATGGACCATTACACTCATCCTAAAGGATCCCCCGGTGGCACATCGAAGGTCCGGGAAGAGGCGACTGATGACCCTACTGTGTCGGCGGATCAAACGTTATAAGACGTTATGGGCGCCATTGCTGGCATCAAGACATCTATTGGCCAGCAATACGAGGCCTTGGCCCTGAAGCTAGACACGGTGGCCATTGACGTTAATTTTATCAGAACGGATTTGGCAAAGACAAATGAAAAGGTCAAATCTCTAGATTTGAAGACCTCCAGCCTCACGACGGACATGTCTGACTTGCAAACGGAAGTGCGCAACTTGAGATCAGCCAACAATTTCTTTGCTCGTCGACTGGAGGATTTCGAGGGCCGTGCAAGGCGCAATAACGTGCTTATTATTGGGGTCCCGGAGAACTCTGGATCACTGTCCACTGATCTTCGTGTCGAAGACCACATCCTCAATCACCTCACCCCCAAGAGACTGAGTAAATTCTTTGCGGTGGAATGCGCACACAGAGTGCCGGGAGGACAAGCGAAGCCAGGTTTCCCCCCGCGGCCGATCATCGCCAGAATTTTTAACTTCAGAGACCGGGACGCCATTTTGCAGGCTGCGCGGACGGGTGGTCCTACGCAGTTCGAAAACACCACAGTGAACTTTTATCCGGATTTTTCCCAGTACGTCCAGAAGCAAAGAATGGGATTTCAGGGGGCGAAGAGGCGTCTCAGAGATATGGACTTGAAGTATGCGATGCTGTTCCTGGCCCTACTGCGTGTGGAATATGAGGATCGGACACTCTTTTTTGATCGCCCGGAGGGAGTGAGTGACTGGCTAGATACGTTGCCTACCCGTCGCGATCGCCGGGAACAAACAGGTGGTGCTGAAGGGGGAGTATTGGAACAAGAATGAACAATGGTGCCCGAGTCCCGGACAATGAACGCAATGGGCAGCTGTGGCTTGCTGACTTCTGTGATCGTCTGCCTTTAAGTGCATCCCCGGAGGCGGCGGGGAATGAGGCACCCTTTCTTCCTCTGGGTTTCTTTGTGTAGATTAGTTTTTTTTGCTAGGGCGACAGGCACACTGCCAGTTGGGGTGGCTTTTGAGGCTGTGCAGGGGTGCAGGGTGGGGGGAGTTGCGCTGGGGTGTTGTTGGGGGGAGGGGGGTACGTATGTTGGGAGTGTTTTATTTTCTTTTTTCTTCAAGGCAACAAACTGTTATGACTTTGGACTTTGGTGTGGTGCTCGTTATGAGGTGGGAGAGCATCGTGGGCTCGGATGGGGGTAGGGGGTTGAAACTGCTGTGCTGGAATGTGAATGGGTTGGGAGACCGGATAAAGAGGGGGGTGGTCTTGCAGATGTTGCAACGCCTTTCCCCTGATGTTGTGCTACTACAAGAGACTCATTTGATTGGAAATGCTTGCTGCCCTCTGAACAGGCGGGGATATCGTCTCGCTGCTCATTCTGGGTTCACCTCTAGTTCTAGAGGGGTGGGTATCTTGGTTAGGACTTCTCTTCCCCTGGAAACGGATGACATAGTTCTGGACGCTAGGGGGCGATATGTTGCACTCACAGGCGGGTGGGAGGGGAAATCTATCTCACTGATATCGGTGTACGTCCCACCTGGCTTACAAACCATTACATTTGCAGACTTGGGACGAGTTGTTTTGGGTCTTCCAGATGGAGTCCTGATACTGGGTGGTGATTTTAATTCAGTTGTCTCCGGGAGGGAGGATCGCTATCCCCCCAGAGTGCACAATCTTGGTTGGGTGAATTTTTAGAGGCGTTGGGGCTCGTGGATTGTTGGAGGTTGATGCATCCAGAACAAGCGCAGTACACTTTCCACTCAGGCGCACATGGTAGTCTTTCTAGATTGGATTATATCCTGATACCGGCTGCCCAGTCTTCGTCAATTGGGGAGATTAGACATCTGGCTCGAGGTATATCGGACCACTACCCGCTATGGTTTCAGATAAATATGAATATTGGCGCTGAAGAGAGGGTGGCCCCGATTAATCCATGGTATCTTCACAACCCCAAAACCCGTACTGAACTGATTAAGCCATTAGATCTGTACTTCGCAGAAAATGTGGGGTCTGTGTCTTCACCTGTCTCGCTGTGGGAAGCGTTTAAGACGGTCATCCGGGGACAAGCATTGTCGCTAATTGGGTGTGCTAAGAAAAGTAGAAATGAGGCAGTTGTCCGTCTTGAGACTGAAATTACTGAGTTGGAGAGTGCCTTGGAGCCGAATGTCACCCGAGACACGCTTCACATCCTCAGTCTCAAGCAACTCGAATATAAGAATTTGGTTACTGACGCTGCTAAGATGATGAGTAGGGAACAGCAGGGACGATTGTATGATGTGGGCGATAAGGCAGGGAAATTGATTGCTTGGTTGGATAGAAAGGAGAGAGCAAGCCGTGTGATTCCAGTGATTGAGAGATCTGATGGTATGCGAGTGACCGACCCGGTTAACATTGTTGAATGCTTTGCTGCCCATTTCCGAGAAGTTTATTCTCCGGTATCTGATAGGCCCGAGGAGGATTCTCATTTGTTGCTAAGGGATATCGCGTTGCCTTGTTTGTCTGAGTCCGATAGGGACTGGTTGGATGCTGCACCCTCAATTGACGAGGTTGCTCTCGCAGTGCGCTCTATTCGCTCCGGAAAGGCTCTGGGCCCTAATGGTCTTCCCATCGAACTGTATAAGCTGCGCCCTGACACGCTAGCGACATATCTCTGAGATATGTTTTTAGTGGCGCGGGAAACTGGCTCCCTTCCTCGCGATCAGCGCCTTGCGACCATTGTGGTGATCCATAATGAGGGGAAGCCACGAGACCGCTGTGCGTCCTACAGGCCTATCTCACTCCTAAATGCTGAGCCTAAGATTCTTGCCAAGCTGCTCGCAAATCGCCTGATAAAAGTAGTCAGTGAGCTGATCCATCCGGATCAGTCGGGCTTCATTCCAAATCGTAACACAGCCTTGAATTTGCGGCGCTTGCATGGTGTTCTCGCGAGGGCGACGTCACTGCGTGAACCGGCCATCTTGGTATCCCTGGATTCCACGATGGCCTTTGATACAATCGAATGGCCGTATCTTTGGGCTGGACTTGCAAAGTTTGGTTTTGGCGCTGGATTTATTAGTTGGGTAAAACTTCTGTATGAGACACCACTGGCACAGGTTGTGGTAAATGGCCGGGTCTCTGGGTTCTTTGTTCTTGGGAGAGGCACGCGGCAGGGTTGCCCTCGGTCTCCGCTTCTCTTTGCCCTCGCTTTGGAACCTCTCGCTGCCTGGCTACGATGGGAGCCCTCGATGAGAGGTATACTGGACTCCGAACTTTGAGGACCGCATATCGCTATATGCGGACGATATTTTGCTGTACCTCACGTCGCCTCAAAAATCGCTTAATGTATTATTCGACGTGCTTAACTCGTTCCGGAAAAACTCTGGCCTCGTCATTAACTGGACCAAGTCTCATATATACGTGCTCGCTGGTGGCGTCCCCCTACTGCCACATGGTTGTCCTATCCAGGTGTCGCAATCTGGTTTCAAATATCTGGGAGTTTTTATATCATTGGACCCCGCGGTCCGCTACGAGCGTAATCTACTTCCCCCGCTTCAACGTTTACGATCGGACGTAGTGAGTTGGCGTAAATTACCGTTGTCTCCACTAGGGCGAGCGGCTCTTTTTAAAATGATGTCCTTACCGAGGTTTTTATATGCACTCCAGAATACATTTGATGTGATTCCGTCGAGGTACTTCCGGGAGATAGAATCCTTGCAGAGGCAATTGATATGGGACGGGCATTCACGTATCGCTCTTCCAAAGTTAACGCTTCCCTGGTATGACGGCGGTATAGCCCTTCCGGATATCAGGCGATATTATTGGGCTTCCCAGCTTGCTGCAATTAACCACGGGATGTATGGCCCGGCGTTGAATCCAGCATTTGAAATGGATAGATGGCTGTTACCGGGGGGAGATTATAACAGGGCGCTCTATTCTGGATCCTCTCGCTTACAGTTTTCGGGTCCCACGGGGATAGCTGTACGAGTGTGGCATAGTGCGACCGCGGCTATGGGCTGGAGGGATCGATTGACCCGCGCAACTCCGCTTTATGCCTTTGCGAGACTGGGTTGCCTGTGGCGAACAAAAGGATTCGAGAAATGGGATATGATTGGCATCAATAAAGTGCGTGATCTCTGGGTTAAGGGAAGGATAACGACTTTCGCAGAACTACAGGCCGAATATAAGCTAGGCGATAGGGAACTCTTTCGCTATGTTCAAGTTCGCCACGCATTGAATTCGGTTTTCCCCATGGGTAGCGACGTTCCGGAATCCTCCCCCCTCGAAGATCGTATATTAGATGGTCATGTGCCGGATAGCACTATTTCTTTGATCTACAAAAAGATGATCAATGATCGCTCGAGCTTGCTCGAACACCTTAGGGCAACCTGGATTGCGGATGGGATTGAATTAGACGACGAGGACTGGCAATCTGCGATCTCCTCTTCCAGGGAGGTCGCAATCCCGGCCCGTCTCCGCCTGGTCCAGCTTAAAATCCTTCATCGGATTTATGTTACCGGCCCCCGCCTGATCCGTATAGGCTATTCGACAGATGGCTTGTGTAGGCGTGGTTGTGGTCTGCTTGGTACCTTTCTCCACATAATTTGGGAATGTCCTGAGATGGTGCTTTTCTGGAACCGCATACATAAGGTGATGAATGAAGTAACAGGTGTTGTGATGTTGCCAGAGGCCCGACGATGTTTGCTGAATGTATGGGGGCCAAATGACTATGATGTGTCGCAGCTACGATGGACTACCCTTGGTAATATGATTGCTAAGAGAGACATTGCACAGCTTTGGGGTCCCAAAGGCCCCCCACAGTGACGGCCTGGAAAGAGAACATGGACTGGTGCATGTTTAGAGAGAAGACTGTATATGTGGCGAGAGGCAGACCCAGAAAATGGGGGAAAATTTAGAATCAATGGAACTCGTACCGGGGAGATATATGTACGCCCCTTCTCACGGAGATCTCTAGTCCCCCCCAGTCTCCCTGACCCGACATTCCTGATGTAGTATTGCGCATTTTGTTCTTGATTTTGTGTTTCTGCTTCCGGCCCCCTCATCTGTGTACAACAACTCCTGTATCATTCTACTGTGTATCTCCCGCCCTCCTTGAGCACTCGCCCGATTGATGTACCACTGTTATATTGCCTTATCTGTTTTTCAATGTTTCTTTTATTATAATTAAAAAGTTACAACAAAAAAAAAACAATGCCTCAAAATTTACTTTAAGTTATATGTTTTCAACCCACAGCAGGTGAACTCAGGCCTTTGCCTTTCTACCATATAACTTTCAACACATAACACTATACTTGCCTCAAGGAGTTTTGGTATTTTCATGCTATTTAGGTACATGTGCACACACAGTAACTCTATGCTGCATATAACTATAGTGTCATCAGTGGTGTTATCACTGATGTCACTTAACTTATGATATGCCAACATGTAATATATGAGCAGTGCATGGCGAGGGTGGAAGATACTGTTAACTCCGTAAACTTGTGAATTCCAGTGCTTTTTTGGGGGTTTTAAATATTCCTTTGTGGAAAGTTTTAGGATGGTCTGTCAAGCAGGGGCAAAGAAAAAAGGGGAGATTCCAAAATGCAAAATCTCCATGCAGTTTCCAAAGATTTGTTTGGGAATGTAATACAGCAAAAAATGCTTAACGGAAATACACCAAATTTGGTAGAAAGTTAGGCCTCAGTCCAGAAAGTATGCTTTTTGTGATTTAGTGTAAATGCATTCAGTAATTTTTGAGAAATTAAGGTACAAATATATTTGTATATATGGGTGGTTGGGTTCGAGGGACCTTGCGAGAGTCCTGAGAGCACAACTTCAAAAAATAGAGTGTTCTGATTGCTGATTGGCCTTTTTTTCCCTTGGACCACCTCACTTTCTAAGGGAGCGAGTGCTCTGCTAGGCTGCCATCAACATGATCAAAAATGTTGTGCTGCTATTACAAGACTTGTGGACTTGGTCCCTTGTCCTGAAAATGAGTATAAAAAAATATAATGGGGCAAGGTAGGGATACCCTGTCCCCAAGGTAGGGTTGTCCCAGAGGGCCCAAAATTTTTTTTCTTTTCCACAAGCCCATGTACTCCCATAGGATCATGGAAAAAAAACACAAAATATGACCTGCTCGGTGGGTCATGGTCTGGGAGTCAATATATTATATCATTTGAGGTGGGGGGCTGAGAGGGCCTCCCTCCAGAGCTGATTTTGGCCCCAAGGAATCCATCACCTGGGGCCTGCAAACTTTTGAAAAAGAGGAAGGGGTGCGAGGCCCGCCTCCCCGAGCCTTGCCAGGGAACCCATCCCTGGGGCTGTGGTAAAATTAAAGGAGAAAGGGCACGCAGCCCCGCTCCCTTAGCCTTCTCAGGCCCCGGGTGTAGGAAGGTAGATCCCTGACTATGGTTGCCCCCAACTTTTTGCCTGGTGTTTTGCTGGTTTTCTGACTTAGTTGACCTGGGGCCCTGCTATTCAGGACCCCAGGCCTACTGCTCTCTCTGTAAAATGGATTCCATGTACCTTAGGTACATATCTAATTGGATACTGAGTCACCTTATCAGTCCCTGTACAGAGTACCTTAGGTGCCCAGGGCATAGGTGTACCCAGGGCCTACCAGGGGCTGAAGCATGTATTATGCCACCCCTGGCTGGCCATCCAAAACTGACACAACTGGCTGCTTGACAGCTGGGGCAAGGTGGTGTAATCACCCCTTGCTTTAGATATAGTATACCTATATCTAACCCTAAAATGGACACACAGATCTCCTATCAGTCACTCCTATCGCAGGCCTTGACAATCCTGAAGGCAGAGTGCTTGGAATCGTGTGAGATAGTGCTCTGGCATGAGCTGAGCCTGTCTGCGGCTTTCGGGATCCATCCCTTAGCCGTTTCCATGATATCGCATACCATATACTCTTAAGTGCATTATAATCCTCGCGGTTATATGCCAACTCTGGTATCGCTTTATCAAAACATGTCGAGTAAGGTGTCATACGAATTGGAATACTAACCCCTCGCCAATTCTGGGGACGGGTTTAGCATTCCACCCTTCTAGAGGGACACGACATGTATGTAACCTGTAACCCCGGTTAAAGTCAGACAGAGCCTTAGCTCCACAAAATGGATGCTGCCACCGAGACACAAGTCTGCCCTCCTGCTGCTGGGAGTCCTCCCAGCCCAGGAGGCAAGGACAAAGGGTTTCCTGCCAGGGGCGGTGCCAGCACCGTCCCAGACAGGATTTTGTGGTTTCTAGGTTGGCAGGGCTTTAGAGGAAGGTGACTGCAAGTGGCACCCCGGTGCTCACTGTGCATAGGCCGGCTGGAACCAGTTCCAGGGGCACTCCAGCCCCTGGCCTGGGGAAAGCCCGCCAAAGGAGAGGGGTGTAACCACCCCCCTCCTAGTCCCACCCATAGGGCAGGACTTAGTCGCGTGCCAGCCCCTTTTTGCAGGATAAAGGTAGGAACTGGCCCCCTTCCAAATCAGATCATCTTTGAATCCTGAATCTACTTTCTTCAAGAAGGAACTCAAGACTCTTCTCAAGATTTCTCCCTTGTGATTAAGGAGTAGTCACCCTGCAGCAGCAGGCACCAACCAAGTATCGCGGTTTGTTGCCAGTCTCTCCTTCGGATCAAGACTGCTCCAGCACGACGAGAACCGGCTTCCCTGGCACCTCTGACCTCAACCTACATCATCAGCCCAGCTGTGATCCGTGGGTGCGACGAGACCTCGAGGGACCGGCCATATTCAGAACTGCACGACGCTTGTCCAGCACGACTCCCGAGTGACCCTCGACTGAGTGCTTTGGGGTAAGAGAAGCCCCGACCCTGAGCAGCTCCAGCACCGAAGTTCAGCTCCCCTGCATCCACGAGATCGGCGTGGGGCCCTTCTGCTTTTTGCTGCTGACCGCGTTGTTCAGGTCGCTTGCCCGTTGGCTAGTGGCCCTCTCACGACGCTCCACGACGACAACCACTGCTGGTCTGGTTGCTCCAGACTAGCCCTTGCTCCCCTCCAAAAGAGGAGCACCCTGGACCCTTCTGGTCCACTCAAGACGCCATTTTAGGTCCACCGCGTGGGCCTTGCATTTGCCAAGACTTGTTGTCCAATCCTGGGTCCAGCGACGTCGACAGCAAGTACCTTCGTGGGACAGCTCGCACCTCCATCCTGGTCGCCGACAACGCCTCCTGGTCCGAGAGACTGCAGAGCCCAGCAGCGCCCACTCACCTGGCTGAGGTGACTTCGTCCGGTGCCATCCTGGTGCCCACTCAAATCACTGGCTAGTGATTCAGAACTTGGTCCCCTCTGCTTACAGGTTTCTTCTTCCCTGATCCAGGCTTGGATCACTCCGAACTTTCTTCACTGGCCGCCTGCCAGCAACTCTTTCTTCAGGCTCCTGGATCTTCAACGAGGGTTTCCGACGCAACTTCAACCCTATGCAGCCGCAGCCCCTGGGCTAGGTAACCTGAGTACTCCGGTGCTCCAGCATAGTCCAACACCCTAAGTGTTCGGATCCACTCTCGTTTTCGACCCACCTAGTCGGGTTCGCCCGAGAACAGTAACTTTTGCAACTGCTAGCCTCCATAGACTTTTTCCCGCCTTACGCGTGAGAGTTCCCACTCTGCACACGACATCCCTAGGTCTCCTGCTAGTAATCTAAAGGTTCAGTAGTCCAGTCCTAGCGATTCTAAAGCCTATGAGAATAGTACTTACCTGCTAGCAAGTTCGCATTCCACTTACTGTGTATATGGTTTTTCGTGCCCCTAGGGCATCTGTGTAAATTGTGCGACTTAAAGTATTTTCTTAAGAGTTTTGTTGTGTGCTTAGCTCCCTGACTCATAAAGAGTTCAGGGTAGACTTGTTATAAATAAATATCTGTTTATTTTCATAACAACTTGTGTGGTGTCCTTTCACTTGGTGTTCAAGGGGTAATGTGATGGTAAAACAGCTGGCTTAACACGCCCTCTAGAGTCTTAGCCTTAGACTGCTCGTATCCATGCTACTAGGATAGCTGGTCTATAAGGTTGACTTACAACCAATCATCAATAAGGGTTGTTTGGACTGATACATAGTGATCACTAGAATAGTGAGCACTGCATATCAGGCCAACTTCTCACACCGGGTACCCCATACCTTGGGGCTGAGGTTAAATTTATAGAAGGAAGCACACATTCCCCTCCCTAAGCCTGCTCAGGCCCCAGCAACCACATCTACTAGTCCAAATGTATTTAAAAAGCGCCTGTGCACCCGCCTACTATTGTCTATATCGGCCCAAGGAGCTTCTTCACATTGTCCCGGGGAGTCTGACTCTGTGACATTGTGGTTCCCTGCCTGAACTCTCCTGAGCAGGAAACATAAAATGCTGCTCCTACCCAGGCAGGAGTAAAGGAAAGGTGCTGGCTGGTGAGTTGCTTAAGGCTGCTGGGGTCTTGAGGCTCCCCTCCCAACCCCCAACTGTATCAGCACCTGGCCAAAAATTAGAAAAAAGGGCCAGCTCCCACCAGGTGTGCCAGTTCAGGCCACAGGGGCCCTAAGGCTCCCCTCATGGCACCTCTACAAAGTGGGCTTGTGTGTGCCCCGGGTGGTCATTGAATACCCACTTAAGAAAATAAATGCAGGCTCCCACCGGTACCAATTATGGGTGCTGGCTGGGGAGCCAGATGGTGCGGCGGGGCCGCAGGGCAGTGGGCTACCCCAGAGGCCTTGACACAATAATTATAATGTGGGTGTCTAGTGTGGGCACCAGGACACCAACAACAATTGGCAGGAGCTGCCCATTTATTATTCACTGCTTCTTGAAGAAGCACCCAACAATGGCCTACATGGTCAATTTACAAAGGTTGATGAATTAGCAATGGCACCACCGAGTATTTACTTAATGTTGGGGGGGCTGCAGGGAGTGTAGCAGCTCCCAGCAAAATTTAAAAAACAGTAAGTCTTCTAGGTCATTAAATCCATGGCCTCAGTAGACCTTACCATCTTTTTTTTAAACACTATTAGACGGAGCTCTATCTCTTCAGCTAAAGTGCAAGGCCCTCTTGTGGATGGTTTTATGATTGCATTTTGTAGGCTGAAAAATGTCAAAAGACTGTTGATATTATATTTGCAAAAAACATGTCTGAGACATTCTTTTAATGTTTTCAGCCCACAAAATAAGATCATAAAAACAATGTTAAAAGAAAGACTCATAGACATGCTGATTTTTTTTAATCGAACCATTATTAAATATTTTTATACTAATCACTGTTATAAGATATTGCATTATGTGAATCACTAAAACATACATTTGATTACAATTATTGGTGATTTTTGGAGTAATATGATAGCTCTGCTTTATAGATTTTGATATACTCACCTCTTGATAAAACCAGTAGACCCACTTAATATTTTGGCGTTGTGACTCTTTGACAAAGTCAGTAAGTCTGCCCGAGGGCGTCCAAAACCAGGGAGACCAGCATCGTGCTGCGCCTGCCAGAAGGCTGTGTGCTGATGGAGGTAGGCCAATTGTAGGGGGTTAGGTGCAGGGCCTAGCTGCAAGCCAGACCTTGCACCCAACCTGATGCTGCTCACGGATGAAGTCAGAGTGCAGCGGAGGGAAGGGCACTCGTGGGGAGTTGGAGCAGAACCTGGCCTTTGGTCAGGCCCTTGAGCCAACCCCATGGGGGTGTGGCTGTCCATGGGCAGTTTGACACAGGGCCTGGTCACACACCTGGCGGAAGGCCATATGTGGCATGAGGTTGCTTGCCTGTGAGTGAAGGCCATGCACAGCGGCAGCTTGCCGGCCCACATGGCCTGGCCACAGGACAGGCTCTGCAGCCAACCCCACCCTGCGCACAGCTGAAGTAAATGTGTGACGTGGGGTTGCTTGTCTGCGAGGTGTTGGATGCAGGGCCTGGCTGCAGACCAGGCAATTCAGCTAACCCCATGCTGTGCACAACTGAAATTGGAGTGACAATGTAACATTTTAAACAAAAAATAACATTTATTTTTTAGATATTCTGGTGGGGTGCACGACTCCACTGCAATGCTACAAGAAGGGCCTGCACTGAGCACCATGATGGGGTTGTGACTCCATCCACGTGGAAAATAAATTATCTTGCCATTCTGAAACTCATAAGGAATCTCTAGGACACCCCCACAGTACACTTAAGAGGGTCAAAGTACTTCTACCCTAACCAATTCTATGCTTTCCTTTGTTTAAAACAATCCATCGGGACTGGCTTTGCTTCATAATATGGCGGCTGCAACATTTACCACAGCTTACAGCCGGCCAATTAGAGCACTCCTCCCGCCACGTCTGTTCGTGTAGCACTGCGTCGAGGCAGCGGATTTCCGCGTCCCTATATATACAAATTTGAATTTCTTTTAATAACTTAGCAACTACTGAATGGATTTACACCAGTTCACAAAAAGGCCCTTTCCTGGACCAACATCTACCTTTCTGCCAAATTTGTTATACTTCCGTTCAGCAGTTCGGGCTGTAGCCATGTCTAAAGTTCCTATGGGAATTAACATGGGGAAAACATGTTTTGGGACCCCCCCCTTTTTTCCCGGCCCCCGCTTGACACATCACCCCAAAACTTTCATTACAGCAGACGAAGTGAGTGACAAGCTAGTTTTGAAAATTTTGCGAGGATTCATCAAACGACACCAAAGTAATTGGAAAATGCAAAAAATGCTCTTCCAATCGACGTGGCCAACTCATTGCAGCTCACGGCCAAAGAACAGGACCTGTGGCCAACCATCAAGGGCACCCAACCCACATTTAATTTTCATCGTTTTCATTTTTTTGTTATGGCTACCTTAGTACTACTGCTGTACCCGCTGGTCAACCTATACCCCCATGTTTCTGCTGTATCGTGGAAGCTTCCTTGAGGAAGCTTTCATGATACCAAGGTACCATGGGGATTACATGTTTTACCAAAAGCTCCTGTGGGAGATGGGCTGAGCTGGGTTTTGTGGGTGTACCACAGTATTACTGCCACAATTTGTTTTTATTTGGGCATGGGGGGGGGGTCCCCCTGGGTTCTCCCACAAGTGCTGGGCAAAGGTGTCCCTACTGTGTCCCATATATACTATTTTAAAACATTTTCAGGGCATGGGGATTGAGTCCCTGAGTCCTCTAAAGGTGACTGCAACATTTTCTTGAGTCGCCAGCCAATCAGTTTGCCTGGTAAGGCGGGAAAGGTACTAGTCCCCAGTTACTGAAATGGCCAAAAGGAGAACTAGCTCCCTCCGCCAATGATGTGGCCCTATTTTTTAAATTTTCCGTTCCGTGGGTCTCTGCAGAACCAATCGCCCATATCTTCCTAACTTTTTAACCCATTGAAACCCTTAGAAGAAAAGAGGAGGCACTGGAGTGAAGAGTGTGAGACCAGTAATCTGTATTCCTACCTTACTGTTATTTCCAGAAAGAAGGGAAATCACAACGTCATTGTTTTTCCATAGACCTATCAAATTAATTTCCTCTTGTTCCACAGGAGGCCAAAGAAAGGAGAAGGAGACAGAAGGTGATAAGATCAGTAGGCCAGAAAGTTACAGGACTTGATGAGACATCTACGCCGACAATTCAGGATATAGGAGCCTGAAGCAGTAGAGAGGGAGGAGGGCGTTGGCCCTAGAAGTGAATAGATCACCGATTGGGCCTCAAACCAGTTACCTATCTTCAAGAATGGGCTAAAGCACATGACGCAATCCAGCAACGTAAAAGTAAGGAGAAATACCCTGCACAGGGTGTCTACTTCATTATACTTCACCCCTAGGATGTAAATAGGTAAGTCAGAAAGAAGGCTAGTCTGGCACGGAGCATCAATGGTACACCAGAGAGGACCTTGTACCTGATGCTCCCTGATTGCTTATATGGGCCTTAGTGAACTGATTTCCCATTTTGATCCGAAGCACCTGACCCCTCGGTTGGTGGGGTGAAGAACGGTTTTGCAAAATGGATCCTATCACCCCCTGACATGACCAAAGATCATGACCAGATTAGGTACCCAGAGTTGCTCCCCAGCATGTCATGCTGACAAGGAGGAGGGTGTATTCTAATCCACTACCCCCGACCTGCTTCTTCAGAACTGATTAGCATTGCAGGGCAGCAAAGATCATATCACACTAAGGTCCGGATAGGACATACCACTGGTTGCATGTGGACTTTGACCTAAAGAACCACAATAACATAACACAACGTGTATTTGTAGATTACACATTCACTCAGAAGGGCATCTTGGAGTTGAATAACAGATGTTCATTGTTATCAAACTCAACGGTTCTCATTTTATTGACCTCAGAAGGATGAAAGGCTGAGTGGATCCACCGGGATTTGAATCTGTGACCATGAGGGCAATCACAGGCCCCTACGGCCACATAAGTCCACTAAACCACCAGACCTGGATGAGACATGCCTCCCAGCCACCACATACCTGCAGCCGTTATCTACCCGGTGTCATTTCTAATGTATCATCTGAATTAGGACTGAGGCTGAGAAAGTGAATCCTAATCAGCAAATGTGTCAGTACGTCTGACTGTGAACATCAGGTCTTGGGATGCTACATGACTGAAGTCTGGCAGTCATTAGTGACACAAAAGAACATTGCTTACACATCATGTCTTATGATCGGCTTTTTCAATGAGACAGTTGTCTAATTAGGCCCTTATAGATCCCTTCATCACACAGAAGGTCTGCAAGGTGGCCAGGATCTAGATAACCATATTAGGAACAGAGCTGAGGCTTGAAAGGAGGCCCCTGAATGGTAACAGTTGCACAGGGATGCCTTATCTTAGGAACAGCTTACATCAAACTCATACACCAGCAGGAGCTTCCCCCCCGACCCCCCAGGAAATTCTTAACTTTTACTTGAACAAAATGTGGCAAGAAAACTTCCTATGTGCTGCCTTACATGGCACAGAGACAACTAATCGGCCTTGAATGTATTAATAGTGAAACATCATGCATCATTTTAACATACCTCTTTCCTTTTGTCCTAGTTTACCGTTTTTAAGAATTTCTAGAACATAAAATAAAATATGCTTGTTATCAAAACATACATCACAATATTATTAGTCTCATATTCCTAAAACGGTTTATGATGTTTCTTTTAGAGCTTTATATTTTCTTTATTTTGGTACTAAAATGTGTCTTAATGGTGTTGTTTTTTTAATTGATGCAATTTCTAAATTTGGACAGTAAAATAACATGCAGTGGTGCCAATTCCAACAAGCATTGTAAAAGCCAATAGGTCATGCCTATGCAAGAACTATTGGCTTTAGCAATATGTTTTGTCATGTTGTACACCAGTGTGGCTGTTGTTCAGCATGGCTAAGGTTAGTGGTGTGGGGTAGATTGGAGTGGGGTATACTGGCGTACAGTGCAGGTGGGGTAGAATGGGTTGCAGTGGAGTGGGGTAGAGTGAGTTAGAGTGGAATGGGGTGGATTAGGGTAGTTTGGAGTGAGGTGGAGTGGGATATTTTGGATTGGGGTTGATTGAAATGGGTGAGTTGGGTAGATTGGTGTGGGGTAGATTGAACTGGGGTAGATCGGGGTGGAGTGGGGTAGATTGGAGTGGGGTAGATTGGAGTGAGGTAAATTGGTGGATTAGAGCATCATAGAATGGAATGGAGTGGGGTAGATTGGGGAAGCTTGGAGTGAGGTAGATTGGAGTGGTGTGGGGTACAATGTGATGGGGTGAGTTAGACTGGAGTGGGGTATATTGGGGTAGAGTGTGGTATATTGGAGTGGAGTGGATTGGAGTGTGGTAGATTAGAGTGGGCAAGGGGCTGGGGTGGAGTGGAGCGGGGTGAAGTGAAGTGGACTGAGGTAGAGTGGAGTAGACAAGAGTAGATTGGAGTGGGGTAGACTGGTGGAGGGAAGATTGTGGAGGGGTAGATAGGAGTACGTTACATTGGGATGGAGTGTGGTGAGGTCGACTGAAGTGAGATTAGAGCAGAGTGGGTAGATTTGAGTGAAGTGGGTAGATTGGAGTGGGGTAGATTGGAGAGGGGTGGACTGGAGTGGTTAGGGGTATATTGGATCTTAATGGCGCGTATTGGGATAGAGTGGAGTGGGATAGATTGGGTTAGAGTGGGGTAGATTGAAGAGGGGTAGATTGTGGTGGTATTGTGTTGATTGGGGTAGGGTGGGGTAGATTGGGTGGAATGGTGTTGTGTTGAGTATGCATGGTTTGGTAACTCACTGGCATCACAGAAAACACATTTTCAATTGAAATGACCATTACATTTGCACCGAAATACGGTTTTACTGCACACAAAATATTTGTTTCTACTACACTTCAGAATTACAAAAAATGTGCCTTATTTGTACTAATTCTGATATATTATAAAACATCAGCACAGTTTTTTTTGTTGTGTGCTAGAAAAAAACATCCCACACACACTCCTCTTACATGGATTGCCACATAAATTCACACACTTTGAAGTCATAAAAAATAAACACCAAGCTCCCAGGAAGAGAAAGCCTCACATTTGACTTCTGTCTTTGAATGACCAGAAAATGTGACAAGATAAGAACAAGGTTTTAATTTCTGTTTTCAGAAAGCAAGTTCGTGGAAGAACACCGTTTAGGTAACAGATGGATGAACTCAAGCTGGACAGCCTAAAGCAAATAAAGCCAGCAAACAGAACACCAGAAAATCTGAGTTACAAACCACAAAGCCAATAGTATGCAAGAGGCAGAATGCATTCCTACGTCAGCTTTCTGAATGTCCCCATGATGTATTTAGCAAACAAGACAGCTACACATTCTGGTAGGCTTCAACCTAAAAAGCATTCATGAGTACTTGAAATGGATCTCCTATAGTACTCCACATATACTTAAATACCTTTGTAAATTGCCCCTAAAATACCTAAAATGGGAATACATTGAAATATTCAAGGACTAGTCATAAAAAAGTAGTACACATAGAAAGGATGTTGGCTTCTTTACACTTTTATTAGTAGGCCAATTCAGAAAGGTGTGTAAGAGTACGTAAAAGAGTACTACAGCAATACTACTTTATGTACCCTAAAATGCCTTTGTGAATTGGCTCCAGTATCCTTGAGGCACATTCAACATGCCCAAATGCAGTTCACTTAACAGACTATCTGTAAAGCAGTGTACACTATAAGATAGTGTAGGGTGTATAATCACCACCATCACTGACTCACCATAGGCCTCATCTTCTGTCAAAGCATCTGTTATGTATCTGAAATCGATGCAGGATACCAACTGCTTAGGATCCTGAAAATAAAGACCACAGTGTTTAGTTTTAGTCCTTCTTCTCTGGGTGAGAAATTATCTTGGAATTGCCTTTGACATCTACGACTTGATAACAATAAGCCTGCAAATTGTACGGTGTCCGGGGTTAAAACTGTAAAAATGATAAAATTGCCAAGCTCAGTGTTTACCAGTTGTGCATTTGCACCTGATTTCTCTTGGCACAACTCAGAGTGGATAATAATACACCAAAGGGAAGATTTACTAAGATTTTACACCGTGTGACACAAATCAGAACAAAATCTTTTTTTCCCGTTTTACTTTTCTGCGCTAACGTGAAACTAATGAAAAGCAGAGCAGAGAGTTGCTTTGCATTACTTAACGCCCAGGGGGTGTACCATGGGTGGAGCATGGGCATTTTCATGCAACCACCCAAGGTTTCTGATGCTAAACCCAATTTACTAACCAAAGTAGACGTTATTTAGCAT
The DNA here is from genome assembly GCF_964261635.1 of Lissotriton helveticus. Classification (NCBI taxonomy): domain Eukaryota; kingdom Metazoa; phylum Chordata; class Amphibia; order Caudata; family Salamandridae; genus Lissotriton; species Lissotriton helveticus. The sequence goes on from NC_136063.1 coordinate 802,393,285, forward strand.
CAGAAACTGTGCCCTTTCGAAGCAGGCGCAAAGCAGGAGAAATCCCTTCATTTCTCCTTCCTTCTCTGACTTTGTACGTGTACTGCTCTGAACAGCAGACATACAAATAGGAAAAAGGGTTAAAGTCAGTGTATGCATCATATTTTATACTGGTAGGGTACCCTTCCAGTACAAAGCCTATGCTAGACTCACGGAGACACTCTTGCACCATGGCGCAAAGGTGTCACCATGGCGCACTGCAGCTGATTTCAGTGGGGAGGAGGGAGCCATATTTCAGTAAATTTGGCACTCTCCTCCTATTTCCTTTTAATGCAGCATAACATTTGCGGCTGCTGCAATGCTTAGCGTGAAAAAGTGGTAAATCTGCCCCTAATAGTGGAGTTCATACAGTGGACGGCATATTAAGGACAGATGAAATAGAAAATGTAAAATAATAATATGCTTATAATAGAATAGCCGTGCTGAAGAGACTAACCAATATGGAAAAAATAGCTGGAAAAGATATTTTGAGCGCCTGCCAGAAGACAATGTTGTCAGTGATGCCCCTCTGTTGCATATTTATTTAAGTAAGGAAAGGTACATCACTGAAGGTTTTTTAAGCTCATTTCCCTCAGTGGCTCCTAGGTACTCTGCTAAATCATATGGCCTCCACATATAATGAGGCACTTTAAGCATTCAACGTTATTTGATGGAAAGTGGGCGCGGCCTTTCCATGCTAGTGATGTACGGTCTGCCCAGCTGAATCTCTGGCAATTCCAGTCTTTCAGAGACAACCTCAGTGCACATATATCTAAATCAGATGAGAAAAGGAGGATCTATAGGAAGAGTAATGTATGGCGGTCCTAAGCCGTTGAAATACAGAATGTTCTCTAATACGGGGAGAAAACAAAACCATTGGTTGTTGAATGAAGAAGTGGAACAAGCCAATAATTGATTCACAAAACTCACAGATCCCCCAATGAGTGTGTGCGCTTCTCAGACCCACAAACTACAGTACAATAGGAACAAGAGGCGTAATTCACAAATCAGAAAAGAAACCTAGTATGGTTGACCAAGAATATCGGGAGAAGAAAAAAAGAATTAAAGGAACATCTAAACATCTATTACCAGGACTATAGCCAGAAAAACAAGCTTAGGAAGGTATACAAAAAGTACTCAAAACAAAAAAAGGCAGCACCAGTGAGAAAAATAGAAAGAATCGGAAAGGGCAGTAAAATAAAGATACCAGAAATTTCTGAAATATGGCATCCTCAAACTCCACTAAATACCACGACGCAACAAAAAAAAAATACACAGCAGAGACTTGGGGGAATTGTTATTAAAAAATGTAAGGTGCCTTATACACATCACATGAAATCTACTGACTTTCATGGCCAATCGTCTATGAAAAGCAACAAACAACTGCTCAATCAGGAGGAGAGAGATTAAATGGTTTTGCCCCGAACATATAACCAAAATAATTAGTGTGGTAGCAGAAGCAGATTACAAACTGAGCTTCAAGAAACCCAAAAATTGTTTTTTTAAAGTACTTTTTCAAGGACAGAGTTATCCAGTGAAGTGCAAAAGATTGCACGTTGGTTCTTGGAGAAAAGTGGAACTCTTGAGACCTCAAATTCCCTATGGGACTTACAAGAATGAATGAGTTTCTTGTATTTTGGTAGAACATACTAGCCACATTAAACTGTGAGAGTTAAAATCCTATATCAGCTGATTACGCCTACATTTTCCAGGTAGCTGATTACACCTACATTTTCCATGAAGGACTAGAAGCAACATCATACACAGATACTCAAAGACTTGCAGAGAGACATTATTACTACAGCACACTTAGAAACGAGAGATAACATACTTAATTTGGTGATTAGAATAGCAACTAGTTAATCAGAAAATACATACCTATTACATATACGTCACATTTATACACTTCTGCAGAGAAGCAATTTGTTCCGATAAATAATTACTCACTGCAGTATAAACATAATCATCAAAGCACGACCCACAGCACGATGAAATAAAACAATTATAGTATAAGTATAGTTTCCATCTAAGGAAAGCATCCCAAAATTCACATGCATTAAGTATACGCTATACACAGTGGGCCGCAATTCAGGCCAGTAATGATGTATATTTTGAGTATGACCCAAATTTAAATACACAAGAGTACCCACAATATTGATAGGCAGTTCCTGAGACCCTGCCTGCAAAACTATTGCAAGAGTATCACGATGTTTTTATACTGACTGATCAGCATAGCCTGCAATAGACACAAAGCAGCAGTACTGTGCAGCCTACTCAGCAATGGAAAGAAGATCTCGGATGCTGCATTTAAAATCGACAAAAAACATGTGAAGTCCTTACGAACACTCAGCTGGACAAACTGCAGAATGAAATGAACTGCTCTTGGCTCTGCAAAAGTCGGACAAATCAATGGCAACAATAATATGACTCATCTTTTTGTGTACAAGTATACAATGTTGAATTAAACGATTGGGAAATGATTACAAAGACTCACAGGAAAGACAAAAAAAGCTAAACAGCGTTGGGCTCAGATAGCTGCCCTTCGATGACAGCTTCCATTAGTGGATGTCCAGCACAAGCTGGCACACCAGAGCGGGGGAGTTCACTCAAAGGCAATTCTGCCAGAGATCAATTGTGAAATCTGCAGTGCAAGTGCAGGTTTGTAAAGTTGGAGTGATTACTTGGTCAAAAACTACAATCGACACTTAGCAGTCCAATCATGAAAGCCCCTCCACCTGGCTTTAAGGAGAAGCATACCTCGTTCCAGGTAAAAGATGGGCTACCTGCTGGAAACATTCCTAAAATAGTGGAACCTTATATCTCAAATTAATGTACTGGATTAAATGTAATGAAGGCCGCTCATGAAACAATACGCTCTGCACATGTTGAGGTATCTTTCATGTTACTCATACTACAGAAGCGTTCCTGTTGGCCGTTGATTGTCAATATGTGCTACAACACGAAATTTGTAATGAATCATTCTACAAATGTTACACACCCATCGGTTCCATGGAGAAAGCTAGGCATCCTTTCCAAATTGTGTGCCTAGAATATATGAATCCATTACAATCAAAAGATATGTACAAATACATATTAGCAGTGATAGACATACACACAATTAATGTGGATATGACCCCAATGGCAGGATGCAGCTTTCACAATCATAATATAATTGCTAGGCGTTGTTGCAATGGGTGGAGTTCATACAATTCATTCTTACCAATGGCCAGCTTTTACCTGCAAGTTATTACCTGAGGAACTTGGTGCGGTGGGAGTAAGTCTCCAGTTATCCCACCCCTTTAGACCCAGTTCAAACAGGGTTGTGGAAATACCTAACAATATGCTAAAACAAGACTTGACTGAGAGGGTCTTAGACAATAGTAAGACATGGGTCCAAAAACTGTTAGGTACCAAGACAGCTATAAATATTATCCCAAGACTTGTATTGTTCACCTGCTCCCCTTATGAATGGTGCTCAGAGCCAACATGTATGTACCGGACCTTCCCAGGTGGAAGGATTTGCATGACCAATCATGTCTCACTGTGTTGCAGCATTCACAGCATACCTGGACTAGTCTTAGTCAGATTTCAACTAATGGAGTATCTTGTTGTTGTCTGGTTACCAAAGGTTGGGGAACATGTCATAGAGGGATTGGGAATGAAGTAAGAGCGTGGTCCAACCTACTGAGATCCTGTACTAGTGCTGAGGACAAAAGGAACAAGAACATTGATATTTCCACTACTGTCGGGGAGAAGCAGAACAAGGCTGGTGTTGGTAGACACAGTGAAATCGTATCATGTGGTCCATCCTGTACAGCAGAGAAATTAACCTTCCAAAACACCACTAACCATGCAGCGACAGCTTTTTCAGAGAACGAGTACAAGTCAAATTGCCCTTATAGAAATGAAGAGCAATTAGATCTGCAGAAATCAACGAACAGTAAGCCCTGAAAGAACTATTGACAATGATGCATTCCAGACTGCACACTATTTGTAAACAAAAATTAATCTTATGAAAAATGAGAATATTTCACTGACTGTAACTCTTAAGATTTGACTACTAAGCTATCAGACTACAAGAGTATTTCTACAAATGATTTGATTGTGAGAATCTGTCATCTCAAAGGAATAAACTTGATTAAAAGCCTTTCTTACTAAACAAATGGAAAAAATTAAAGAAATTATGATAAAAAATAGAAGGCTGTCTTCGACTTATATCTTGTTTGCATTAACACTACATTTTCTAAAAAGTTGATTGACAATAGAGTCTTTATTATAAGGATGATCCGTGGACAATATGTCCAAGAAATAGACAACCCGCTTTCAATGATTAGGAAGGTAAATAGTCAAATTGAAATATATAGCGTTACTAGGAATATCTTCCAAAAAACTGATAGCCATCCCAGGGCAAGATGCTATCTATTGAGAGGAGGGAACTCATCAAATTTTAGGGCCAGTGAGAACTTTCCAAATTCACCTTTCACCTTGATTTAGATGAGAGCATACATTTGCTTACGGAATTACAAACATATGCTTTGATTTGCAATCCTGATGCTCAACTTACTGTCGAACATCACAAGGAAATGTCCTGCTACCCTCAATCTTCTGACTGGTGTCTATATATATCAAATGCAACACGAACATTGTACAAGCATCAACAATGGTAACTGTGCCCAGTTCTGATAATTGGGAGTCAATCTGAAATTGAAGTGAAATTTCCTTATTTTAAATCTCCACTGAAATATGAAGATGATGCTGAAACATCTTTCTATAATTAAATGGCAAATAACTTCAATTCCGTGCTTAATTCTAAGCAGCACAAAGTGATCTAGTTGTTTTAGTGTTAGATGATTAGTCTGAGAAAGGTTATTCAATATGGAATGAAATTATACTGATAAAGTCTGTCTGGGGGGCTAAAAATGGGCAAATATGAAGATCTGAAAAATTACTTCCAAAATATTTTAGATTTTGTAAAGGTTTCTATTCATCAGGTAACGTGCAGGATTGGCAAAAGGTGTAGAACTGCTAAAAACATACAAAAACATACACTACCAAAGGAGACTTACTCTCAAATTTCAAGTAGGTGATGGGAAAAAGCATGGAATAGAGATGAAATACAAACATTAATTCTAATGGTATCTTTAAAAATCTTTCTCCTAAATCCAAGAAAACGTGTTTGTAATTTGCAAACAAACGAATGCTAGAACACATTTTCTATAGGCATACTAGGATCACTGGCAAATAGAACAGACCCTAGGTTCATACACGGTACAAGCAAACTTTGCCAACACTAGGTTAATTACTTATCAGTTAAGGCTTAACTTAGAGGCAATGTTTAAAGTATTTATGTAGCACTTAAACAGTAATAAAGTGAAAATACAACACATGGATAAATCCCACACTCATTTGAAAAATAGAGTGAATTAAAAAAATCATTTGGCACCAATATGACAAAAATCCAATCAGTAGAATTGGAGTTATGAATTTTTAACTTTTAAAGTGGAAAAGAGAGCCTAAATATCAAAACTCCGACCATGGACATCTAGTCGTGAAAGACAGGGGCAAAGTCAAACATTATAGCCAACTGCAATGGAGCACGATTCAGATACATAAAGTGGATTGACTCTGTTACCCACGAGGATCGTTCTTGGGCGTCTGTTCCCTGCTTGCTCCCTGAGGCTGTCCCAGCTGGTGTGAGCGGTTCCGCAGTCGGCGGTTATCCAACGCGCTCCCAGTGAGACACAGCCCAGGTTGAGGACTTTTGCGTGCACACAGTGTCAGGAGCCTACCGGGGGACTGCGAGGACCAGCATTCTCCACTTCGCACAGCTGGTGCCTCTTCCCCCGGCGGCCACGCCCTCTGACTCTAGCCTTCAAAACCTTTCGCGACACCCGCTTCGCGGGTGCCGCTCATTGATTGACTCTGTTACCCACGAGGATCGTTTTTGGGCGTCTGTTCCCTGCTTGCTCCCTGAGGCTGTCCCAGCTGGTGTGAGCGGTTCCGCAGTCGGCGGTTATCCAACGCGCTCCCAGTGAGACACAGCCCAGGTTGAGGACTTTTGCGTGCACACAGTGTCAGGAGCCTACCGGGGGACTGCGAGGACCAGCATTCTCCACTTCGCACAGCTGGTGCCTCTTCCCCCGGCGGCCACACCCTCTGACTCTAGCCTTCAAAACCTTTCGCGACACCCGCTTCGCGGGTGCCGCTCATTGATTGACTCTGTTACCCACGAGGATCGTTCTTGGGCGTCTGTTCTCTGCTTGCTCCCTGAGGCTGTCCCAGCTGGTGTGAGCGGTTCCGCAGTCGGCGGTTATCCAACTCGCTCCCAGTGAGACACAGCCCAGGTTGAGGACTTTTGCGTGCACACAGTGTCAGGAGCCTACCGGGGGACTGCGAGGACCAGCATTCTCCACTTCGCACAGCTGGTGCCTCTTCCCCCGGCGGCCACTCCCTCTGACTCTAGCCTTCAAAACCTTTCGCGACACCCGCTTCGCGGGTGCCGCTCATTCATTGACTCTGTTACCCACGAGGATCGTTCTTGGGCGTCTGTTCCCTGCTTGCTCCCTGAGGCTGTCCCAGCTGGTGTGAGCGGTTCCGCAGTCTGCGGTTATCCAACGCGCTCCCAGTGAGACACAGCCCAGGTTGAGGACTTTTGCGTGCACACAGTGTCAGGAGCCTACCGGGGGACTGCGAGGACCAGCATTCTCCACTTCGCACAGATGGTGCCTCTTCCCCCGGCGGCCACGCCCCCTGTCTTCACGTACTTTACTGGCGTAAGCTCCACCGCGATGGGGGACGCGCGCGGGACGGAGCTCGGGGCGAAGACCGGGCAAAGAGCGGGCCGTTTGAGGCCGTTCGAGTACGGTAGAGTCCGGTCTGGGCCCTCCCACTTTGGCATTTCTTTTCTCAACATACGGAGCAATGTGTACAAGAGAAACCAGGAGCAAATCATCTCTAGCTGCGGCTGGAGCGGCCAAAGGCACCATCGACAACTACTTTGTCAAAGCTGGATCACTTCTGGTTGAGGAAATAGAGGTTTTGGAGAGATGAATTTCCCAGGAAATAGACTGGGTTAGGAGATCCTCAATGGGGCCATTGGCACAAGCCAAAACACCGGAGGGGAGGCTAGAACCTATAAACAGTGTAATGAGGGATCCGGGAGAAATTCAACCACCCAGTGTCCCAATAACTGACCCAGACTTTACAATCGAGGCCCCTAGTGACCTCGAGGATTTGAGCTTAATGGCCCTCCCTAATACTCAAACACTTCAAGTTTCACCTGGAATCCCGCCCCCGTTACTCAAATTTAACACAGCGTCTGCTAATGACAAAGAGTCTAGCTCTGATAGAGACAGGGGGGTCAGGGAAGGTGCAATACAAAAAAAGAAGAGGGGGGGACAAAATAAAGAAGACAATAGGATAAAGACATCAAAATCCAATCCATCGAGGGAAAACGGGGCGAAAGGAGGCACCACAGACATTAACTTAGAGAAGCCTGGTATAACAATTTCCCCCCTAGTTCACAGTCAGACGGACGTATCAGCCGCAACAAATTCCATCTTAGTGGACAATTCCAGCGATGATATCACATTGGCGGATATTGGTACACTCTTTAGGTCCTTACTGAGCCCTCTCGAAGCTCGCCTGATTAAGATAGAAGCTAGGTTAGTCAATATTGAGAAATCTACTGTGCAATTAGCTGATTCGATGAAACTCGAACTCAATGGAGCCAAAGGAGCCAAAGGGGGCCCTGATCCAAAGTTCAAAAAGGGCAGTGAATCTACCTCAGTTTCAAAGAAAAAGCTAACTATTATTGATTCTCAAAATCCACAACCCAACCTAAACAAGACATCGCAACTCCCGAATAGCCCCAATACAAATATTGCCCCTCCAAAACCTCAACAGATATCAAATCCAGCCCCAATTACTATTCCCCCATCCAAAGATTCTGCTCCTATACCGACTGACACTAAGGGTGATTCAACATTTCCGGGAGGAAAACACCACCCTATTCGAAAACTCAAACCTGTCAACCTCCCTCCAGAGGCATCCCCCTACACACTGATCCTGGCAGGGGTACCCGAACTAAAATCCATGGCAACTGAATCAACTTCTACACTCAGGAACAAGGTTATTAGCTGGTTATCCATATATAGACCACTCCCAAGAGGTACAACCAGTGACATTTCCATGGTTAGGCGGGTTCCATGGGTGGGATATTCTAGAAAATCAATTAGGGGAGACTGTATTTTGGTCACTTTCAGAGAGCCGGGCACAGCTGCTTACATTTGTGACTGGGCTTCTGACGACCAAGGCAGTAACATCCAAGCCCTCCCCCTCTCATTCTTCTATCCCTCAAGTTTATATAATTTGGAGGATCAGAGATGGGGGCAACATCAAGAGTTGCTGGATGACTGGGAGAGTGTAGTATGTACTTTATTATTAGTATACTAGCTCTTTAAGGAATGCCTTCTTTAGAGTTCCTATTCCATGTTCTTAGAATGTTATACTGTATGCTTTGACCATTGCAAACCTGGTATTCTACTTTACTGGTCGTGGGTTGATTTACTCTGCCTGAAATAAACCACCTTATCAACCTTTCTGTCTGGATCTCCATCCTTATTTGATCCACTACCTTACTACAATTATTGGCGACGATCGGAAGCTGATTGGCATCAAACCCACCGACATGAGCAGTTCGACCATGAACTTTAAGGTCACTGGCTCCAACGTTTCTGTTAAAATCGGATTTTAACTTGGGAATTTTCGTTTTCATCTCTGAAACCACCTTCACATAAACTGTGAGTTTTTTTTTTAATAATTTATTACCTGGAAGCCGTCTTTGAGCGCTGCCTGCTCCATACCGTTTATTTTCAAATGCGCGAAGCATTCTACGCTCGTGAGGCTAGCTGTGGAATTGTTTTCGTACGCGCTTCTGGCACACGCGCAGTACGTCTACAGCGTCACTCTGGAATGCGTCCAGCGTATGCTGTGATCTAAGTGCGCCCCAGCTTTGTTTACGTTATCGGCGCTCAACTCCAACTGCTTACGCTCCAGCTGTATTTACGTGTGCAGCGCTTGACGTCAACTTCTCAAAATAAAACGTCTATTTCAGCGCTCCGCGTCTGCTTCATATAACGCTGACAGGCATCGCACTCCTCAACTTCTTGTCAACGCGACCTTGTCTGTGAAATTTTGGTCGTCTTCTGTCTAGGTTTAAAAGATCGTTTTTCCTGACAGTGCTATTTCAAGGCTGACAAGTAAGAAATTATCATAATATATACAAAAATTTTTTTGTGTGAATTATTATGGCTGCTTCAGGTAATAACAACAATGGGATTGTAGCACCTCCATCTTTTTTAATTGTTCCTGGCAAACCTCCTACTCCATGGCACAAATGGCTACGTGTATTTACAAACTATTTGGAAGCTATAGATGCTCTAGAATATCCTGCATCCAGAAAAAGAGCTATCCTGTTCAATCACTTAGGAGATGCTGGCCAACAATTATTTGACAATTTAGCAGTAGTTCAAGCTCCTGCTGATGATGACTCATGGAATGAATATACCGAGGCACTAACACGTCTGGGCAAACAATTTAAAGATGATCCATCAGTCATGGTAGAGAGACATATGTTCTTTAAAAGGAAACAGTTACAAGAAGAGTCCATAGAAGACTATGTAGCTACTTTAAGAGTTCTTGCATCGAAATGCGAATTTGGTACCTATCTGGAGACTGCTCTTCGTGATCAGTTAGTTTTTAATTGCTTTAATAAGAAGATCCAAGAGCGAATTTTGACATGTAAAAATCCAACTTTGGATGAAGTCATTGTAATTGCGAAAAGTATTGAGTGTTCTGTTGTCTCCTCTAAAATTTTAGCTGAACATGCCTCTTCTTCAACTGTTTGCAATATTTCGCAGGCATCAGGGGACAATTGCAATGTTAATGTGGTTTCTAACCGTAATATTGGGAAAAAAGTTTTTGAACCCAAAACTAATGCATTTTGTTACAGGTGCGGTTCAAAGTTTCACATTGCAAATAATCCAAAATGTCCTGCACAAGGTAAAAGATGTTCTAATTGTAAACGTGTAGGTCACTTTGCTGCTTCGTGTCGTTTACCCAAAGATAAGTCTAAGGTTAATATGGTTTATTCTGAGGAGGAAATTTGTGATGCGTTAAACCTTTCTTCTATTTCGTTCATTCAGGTAAATGCTTTGTGTGATTTCAGCATCAAGGGGCCTATTTGCACCATTTCTATTGGGATTCAGACCATACAGGTTATGGCTGATTCCGGATCCCCTATTACCATTTTGGATGAAACCACTTTTCAGTGCTCTTGGAATAACAAAGAATTATTCACTACTGATGTTAATCCTAAAGCTTTCGGGGGTTTTGACATAACTATGCGTGGATATTTTCCAGACAACATTGATTTTAAAGGTCGTGTTATCTATACTAAAATATACGTTGCACACAATGGCCGTGATATTATAGGTTGGCAAGACCAAGCCAGACTGGGCATTATTTTAAAACCCGGTCATCCTGAACCTGTTACTTTGGGTGATCTTCCTTTACTAGCTGTTTTTGATTATTGTAATGACCCCATTCTTTGTAATGTATTAGAAAAATACAAGGTTGTTTTTGAAGATAGGATTGGGTTGGTGAAAAATTTCGTGCATGATATTAAGTTAAAAGACAACGCTTGCCCTGTTATTCAAAAGGTGCGGCCTGTCCCTCTGTCTGTGAGAGAGGATTTGAGAAAACATATTGAATCTCTTATTGCTCAAGACATTATTTCTCCTATTGAGTCTTCAGAATGGGTTTCTGCTGCCGTCGTAGCTCGAAAACCTTCTGGGGAAATTCGTTTATGTGCAGACCTGCGTGTACTCAATCGCAACATTATCATTGATGTACACCCCTTACCTAAAATCCATGATATGCTGGCCAACATCGGTAGTAGCAAATATTTTTCCACTATCGATTTGCGCTCAGCGTACCACCAAATTCCTTTATCTTTAGAATCTCAACCTCTCACAACATTCGTTACACCTTTTGGTGTATATATGTATAAAAGGTTACCTTTTGGGCTTGCCTCTGCAGCCAGTATATTTCAAAGATTAATGGACTCCATTTTTTATAATTGTCCCGGAATTCAGGCGTTCCAGGATGACATTTTGGTTCATTCTGAATCCCTGGATCAACATTACATATTGATGGAGTATGTTTTAAAGTCTCTACTAAATAATGGTCTTACCGTCAACAAGAAGAAATGTAAATTTTTGGCTAGTGATGTAGATTACTTAGGCCACAACCTCTCAAAAGATGGCATTAAACCCAAATCTTCTTTGCTAGATGCTATTAAAAATGCTCCTCCCCCTCTTGATAAAGACTCACTCAGGGCATTTTTGGGGTTGAGCGAATATTATGCTCGTTTTGTTAGGAACTATGCTCTTGTAGTTCAACCCCTTAGAGATCTGTTAAAAAAACATGCTAAGTTTGTGTGGTCCCCTGAATCTCAATCTGCTTTTAACTCTGTCAAAGATCTGATACTCTCTGCTCCTGCCATCAAGCCCTTTTCCCATGGTGTTCAAAGCATCATTACCGTTGATGCTAGTTCCCGTGGCCTAGGAGCTGTTCTGAGTCAAATAGTTAAAGGTGAAGATTGCACCGTTGCATTCGCTTCTCGTTCATTAACTTCAGCTGAAGCAAATTACAGTACCATAGAACGAGAAGCCTTAGCTTGTTCATGGTCAGTTGAAAAATTTAAAATGTACATTTGGGGCACCAGATTTCTTTTATACACAGACCACAAGCCGTTAATTTATATGCTCGGCGAGAGTTCCTCCAATAGAGCTTCTTCGCGTTTAGTTAGACTATTGGCACGTCTTCAAGAATTTAATTTTGAAATAAAATACTTACCTGGAGGAAAAAACATTCGTGCGGATTGTTTATCACGCATTCCTTTATCCACTTGTAACATTGTCAACTCTGACTTAGAATATGTATTTGCTGTTGATGATGCCCTTCAAGGTACAAAACTTACTAAACAAGACTGGTTAAAAGGTATGGATAACGATTCTTGCTTACTCAATGTCAAAAAATTTTTGATTAAAGGTTGGCCCAGAGATAGAAACATGTCAATGGAAGAAAAACATTATGCACAAGTTGCATCTGAATTGTCGGTGTCAGGTGACATTTTGTTCAGGCAAGACAAATTTGTCCCACCCGTTGGCATCCGGCAATCCATCATTTCTCTGGCCCATGAAACTCATCCTGGTATCACTGGTACCACCAATAAAATTAAAACCACTTATTGGTGGCCTGGTATCGATAACCAGGTTAGATCCTTTGTCAATCAATGTCCACAGTGTCTATGCTCTGATAAACACTGGAAGTTGTCTAATTCACCACTGGTTCCTGTAGAGTGGCCTGAGTCTCCTTGGCAGAAAATTGCCATAGACTTTTCTGGTCCATTTGCTGTTTTTAAGGATGACCTCAAATTCTTAATAGTTGCCATTGATTACTTTTCCAAATGGATTTATTTTTCTTTAGTCAAGAACCCTAATTCTGTTGCTGTAATTTCATTTTTAAAGGGTTTGTTTGTCATCGATGGTACTCCACATGAAATTGTTTCCGATAACGGTTCACACTTTGTCTCACAGGAGATGAATTTGTTTTTAAACAATGTTGACATTAAGCACATGTTAGTTCCTCTTTACAGTCCTGCTTCTAATGGTCTTGTAGAAAGAGCCAACCGTTTGTTGAAGGAAGCTATTCAAACAGCCTGTGCTAATAAACTTGATGTAGCTGAATTTCTTAGCGAGAAAATTTGGAACTATAATTGCACCCCGCACAGTACCACAGGAGTGTCCCCTTTTGTTTTACTGCGGGGCAGAATTCCCACTTCTAGGTTGAACCCTTCTTGGTTGATGAAAAGTTCTCTTGTCAACGTGGATTTAACTAAAATTCGTGAACATGTCAAGAGTAAACAAGAGAGTTACAAAAATAATTATGACAAACGCATGCATGTCACAGAAAAACCTCTTATTTCGGGCGATTGGGTCATCATTAGGAAACCTGTGAAGGTAACTAAGGGGCAATCCAAATTTTCTGCTCCGGTTAAAGTGTTGAAAGTTTCTCGTTCTGCAGCTCTTTTATTTGAAAGGGGTTGGTGGAACAAGAATGCCCTTATTAAGATCTCTGATCAACAAGCAAAGATAATTTCTTCCAACAAACAGACCTCAGATTTATCGGATGATCGCTATTCTGACTGGTTTGGTGTTGGTGAATCATCTACCTCTCCAAATGTTCCTTCTGTTCCCGGCAATAGCCTTGTCCTTGACACTTCCCTGTTAGCACATGGTGATTCCAACGTTCTCATGCCTCCTCCCACTTTACAGCCTGTTTCCAATTCCATTGGTGCGGGGGATGGTAGGGATCACAGTCGGAGAATTAGATCTGTTCCTGTAAGATTCCATGATTATGTGTTGGATTAATCTTGTTTTTCTTTGTATGCATTTGCTTACTTTACTTTGTTTTTTTTATCTACTTTTTATCTTTATATTTATTAGGGGAAGGATGTGTAGTATGTACTTTATTATTAGTATACTAGCTCTTTAAGGAATGCCTTCTTTAGAGTTCCTATTCCATGTTCTTAGAATGTTATACTGTATGCTTTGACCATTGCAAACCTGGTATTCTACTTTACTGGTCGTGGGTTGATTTACTCTGCCTGAAATAAACCACCTTATCAACCTTTCTGTCTGGATCTCCATCCTTATTTGATCCACTACCTTACTACAGAGAGCTGTCGCAGGGAGAGAAGTGTACCATTACATCATAGGGGAAGATCTTTTGACCACTTCTTACCGTATGGGGAGGAGGAGGGTTGGGAGACCATTACCAGGAGGAGGGGCGGGGGGCGAGGAATCACAAGAGGGATTCCGGGGCCCTACAGAATGCACTACCCAGCCCATTTCCCCACCCATAATAGATACAGCAGTCTGGAAATGGTAGATTGACGCTCTGAGATTCAGGGGAGTGAACTTCCTGTATCCCACTGGATAGGGAATAGCATAACCCCGGAACAAACACCACACACAAGGGCACAAAACGAATTAACACCGAATCTAGTTCTGGAGCCTAGTCTAGTGGACTCAATTGAGACTCACATCAATACAAGACTCACTCTGAGGCATTTGCCCCCTTCCCAGATGGCTACCTTGGAGATTAGCGGTGCCAACACTACCGTTAAAGGTCCATCTACCACTAAATTACATCCCATGACTCTGATTTCATGGAATGTAGCTGGATTGGCCAGTAAAATTGATTGTTCCGAGTGGGTTTCTTTTATCAATACGAAAAAGATACTACTCTTCCAGGAGACTTGGGCCCGTGAGGAACTCCCATTTCAGGGATATGCAGTATTCTCTAAACCCGCTAAGTGGGGGGGAAGGGGCAGGCCATCTGGAGGACTGGCAACTTGGGTAGCATCGGACCTAGGTTGCCAGGCTAGTTGCCTGGAGACAGACTCCGATGATATTCTAGCCGTCCTATTAGAGTGGCCAAATTCCATGAAACTGTTCGTTGTAAATGTATATTCAAGACCGGTACCCAGGTCAAGAGAATCCAACATTATAGAGGAACTCTTTGCGTTCCTAGATGGCATCCCATGGGAACTTCACTGCCTGGTGGGAGGTGATCTAAACTCCCAGTATGAACCACTATCAGGCCTACGAGATGGCCCCTCCCTCGAGGAAGATTCATGTTGGCTTGTCCCGGCGACGGTGGCGCCCCCTCCCAGAGCCTGGTCTCCCCTTGCCCTGCAGATAACTGCACTTACCCTAAATCAGGGTCTAAGGGCCTGTAATGGGCGTTGCAAATCAGACACGCCAAGCATCTGCACCTATAACAAATCGGGTAGCGAATCGAGACTGGACTATATCCTTGTCAAACTATCAATGTGGCCACAAATAGTTGACTTTAAAGTTATTGAGCGATGGGATAGTGACCACAACGCCCTGGAACTCTCTTATGCCTTACCGGGGAACGAAGATATACTGCTTGGTCCAAACAAAGACAAGTCAGGTCTTCTACTAGAAAACAACCGGAGAAAAGTCAGGTGGGAGAAACTGGCTACTAGCGTGGAGAAGTTACCAAAACTATATGCAAGAATTACCCCGCTTTTAGAGAGGGCTTTCCAGATAGGGATGAATGTTGGAGAAGGGGTAAATAGAGAAAAGTTGGCCCAGACCCATGCAGAACTAATCGGTTCGCTGGAGCTGGATCTATTTTCAAAAGCAGGGGCAAAAAAAGGACCAACAGTTAAGAAGACCTGGTACAACGCCACCTGCAGGGATTCAAAAACCAAATTGCTACTTGCAATCAAGGGGCGCAAAAGCAGGGATGAAATTTAATCCATGAGAAGGTCCTATAGGAAGCTCTTGGTGAATGCAAGGGCTGAGTGGGATCAACAATATTGGGAAAACCTCTCAATGTCACTTGCCAGCAAAGACTCGTGTAAATTCTGGCGAATAGTGTCCAATGGAACAGAGGACTTATCCTCAGCAATAGAGCCTAACATAGCTCCTAGCCTATGGCAGAGTCACTTTCAGTCATTGTATTCATTGGAGGAAGGGTCTCCGAATGAAACAAACAGTATGATAGTGCCAGATCCCATTGGAGACCCCATCACTGAAAAAGAGGTGAGGGTGGCTATAGCTGGGTTGTCTGCAGGGAAAGCCCCTGGTCTTGATGGGGTACCCGGGGACCTATTTAAGCAGGAACCAGGGATATGGGCCCCTTACCTCACGTTGATATTTAACGCTGTCCTGGGGGGAATGGAGGTGCCGGATACTTGGCTGGGAGCAGAAGTGGTTCCTATTTTCAAAAAGGGTTCCCCACTGCTCCCAGCCAACTATCGTCCGATCAGTCTTATTGATATATCCCAAAAGCTTTTTGGAAGACTGATCCTGGACCGGCTACAGAATTGGATAGAGGAGATGGGTATCCTGACTCCCTATCAGGCGGGTTTTAGACAGGGGGTCTCCACAATAGATCACATTTTTAGACTGAACCTTTTATATTGGAGGACAGCACTAATTGAGGGCGGTACCTTGTATACTGTTTTTGTAGACCTGCGTGCCGCCTTCGATTTGGTACCTAGAGTAAAACTGTGGAAGGTTTTGGAGGAGATGAACGTCCCGGGAAACATCTTGGCAATCCTGATGAGATTACACCATAACAACTATGCCCGCGTTAGGTGTAGCAGAGGTGGCAATCTAACCGAAAGGTTCCCCGTTCGCAGGGGGGTAAAACAGGGTTGTGTGCTTGCACCGACCCTGTTCTGCCTCTTCGTGAACGGGGTAATTGCTCACCTGACCAGGATTCCCAACACTGATGCCCCAAAACTGACTGGCAGCAGGGTGCCCGCAATTATGTTTGCTGATGACACCCTGCTGCTGTCCAAATCCCCAATGGGCATACAACGTGTCTTGGATGGGTTTATGCAGTTCTGCTCAGAGCGGGGACTCGAAATTAACCCACAGAAAACGAAATACATGATTCTCAACTCTAAGCCCCATAACCGCCCACCGCCCAAGTTGGGAATAGTTCAACTGGAACGGGTACACACAATTGAATATCTGGAGATCACTCTCAATGAAAACTTAATGTGGTCGGCCCACCAGTCAAAAGTAAACATCAAACTGGCACAGTTGGTGGGTGGTACTATGAGACTAGTGAACAAATCTCCCTACCGGCCACTTACCCCTATTATTCACATTTATAAAGCACAGGCCCGGGGGGGGTGTTATGTACGGGGGCGAGCTGTGGGGCCATATTCCAGCATCTAAACTATTAACTATTGAGAACAAATTTCTGAGACAGATTGTTGCCCTTCCACAGAGTACTCCACTACTCCCTCTCAGGCTGGATATGGGCCTTCGGCCAATAACGGAGGAGCTGGGGCTCAAACCCTTAGCATTCTGGCGGCGTCTATGGAGCAGTCCAGACCTTTCAAAATACAGAGCCGAGTTGAAGGAATTTTTACAGTTACCCAACGCCACAAGAACACCCTGGCTGACTTATATATATATATATATAATATATTGATTTTTTGTATCATATACAGAGTAAGGATGGCCTTGTTGCATCAAATGTGTGTGAATACCTGAAAGTGAACAATTCTGAAGTGCAAAACCAGCCTTGCTGAGCCATCTAATCTACAAGAACAACATCTGCCTCTTTTCTGCCACTCAACACCTTCCTGGAATAGCTGATGATGTGACTGAGAGGGCTCCCAACTTCATGAAAGAAGAAACTGAGAGTGTGGGGCAGGAGGCCCTCAAGAACAACTTGCAGCTGTATGGTGCACCACCTAAGTAACAAGGCGTAATCTGTAATTTCATAAGAGATCACCAGAAGGTTCACTGCAGTTAGGATTGTCACCAGAAAAGGCCAAGGTGTAAGAAAGCGTTGTAAGGATCTCTGTCGCTGGTCCATGATAGAGGCTCTAGACATCCTCCCCTGGCAGGGGAAGCATCAACAATATTCACTTCACAAATTGCTTGAGTAGGTGAAGCCATCCTATTATGTTTGACTATGATAATCTCATTGGTGGCGTAGGCAGCTGTTCATGTAGAAGGGCAGCATATGCTTAGAGTATGACAGTTGCTCATACATTATGACAATGGGGCATGTGTCACATCCACCTTTGGTATATTTGCAGAATTCACATATTGTGGTGAAATGTAAATGTAAATGCCAGCATTTGTAAAGCGCACAGCTACCTCCGATGGAGGTGTCCCGGCGCTGGGTGCCATCGGGAAGATTAAGCAAGCTATTCCCCAGAGTCACATGGTGCTGGGATAACCTGCCGCCGGAGCCGGGGATCGAACCGTGAACCTCTGTGGTCCTGAGTCAGGCATCCTGGCCGCTGTGCCACACCTCTTCCACAGAAGTCTCACGTGGTGTTTTGTCTCAATTCAAAACTGCCATCTTGTTTTCTCACTGTGTCATTTGTGCTCGATAATGGCGTGAACAACTGGACCAATTGGTCTTTCTTCATCTCATTCTTCATGGCATGCATCACATAGATGGGGGGTGGGCAGCAGTATCCACTATGAAAAATGAGTGTCTCTCTACAGACCTGACACCCACCACCACTGTAACAGAGGAGACAGAAAAAGAGTCATTCTCGGTGGTAGAGACATTGCCCTCTGGAGACGCATAAGACCATCTCCAAGTCATCTATGGGGGTGGATATATGGGGAGCAGTAGTAAACCTGGACACCACCATGTGCCAGGAGTACAGTAAGGCTGCCCACTGGGAGTGTGGGGGAGTAGCTAAGGGTGAGACTGTTTGTGTTCTCACAAGACAGCATCACACTCAGTACCCCTCTACCGCAACTCCTCCTTATACATGCAGTTCCTGCCCAACAGTAGAACAAGGGAAGGAAGTTTTGCCCCTGACATCCCTGAGCACTTATAGTTCCCCAGTATCTTCTCCCTGACCTTTGCCCTTCCTAGAGACCATCATGACCAGTTGAGATAGGTTGTTGCTGGGAAGCAGGAAATCTTTTGGAGCTAAGGGCACATAAACTTGGAAGGTACTAAGGACTTTGCTGTCTTGCCGAAGGTCAATGCTGTCCAGCACCCGAGGATCACCTCCCTCTGCTCCCCATGGATTGCACCCATGTTCTCTTTCTTGCTCTCCACCCTCCCACCTATCTTCTTTGTCAGCCCTTCCTGTTCCATCAACCTTGTCTCAACCCCTGTAACTTACCTCCGTCAGGAGGTGTGAGGCCCAGCCATCCCGTCAACATAACAGTGGAGGAGAAACTGGTATCGTACACCATGGCATCAGTCAAAGAAGATGGCCAAGAACGTATTTCTCCAGTCCAGCGCAGTAGTGTCTCCAGCATGGGAGAGTGACTTTTTTTTGTTTGGCTGTTAAGTGTATTTTATGCTTTTGGGCATTTGTTTAACATTTCTGGATTACCTTGGTGGACATTTGCTTTGGAACAGTTGTTTGTATTAAACATTTTCTCTGGACATTTTAATTAATGTTTCCTTCTACAAGTTTAGCATCCCAGATATTAATTTAGTTTTTTGAACAATAATTCTTTTGTGCAGACTTGAGCTCCTTGCTATTATAAGTCCCATGTTTTCTTCTAACCATCACACTCCAACCCGAATATCACATTTACTCTATTGAAAGCCACTTCTAGCTCTATATGACACCGAGAACAACTTTAGTTTTCGGCGGAGCATTCCTGTTGCTGTATTTGTTCTAACTGTTGTTCGGTGGGGCAATGTAGTAAACATAAGTCATACTATATGGATTGTCATTGTGTCAAACTAGTAGCGGATCAAAAACAAGAAGGAGAAGGGGGGACCAGGAGCTTGTTAAGTTCTAGTGTCCGTGCTCCTCTAGTAATGGTTAAATCAAAGAGGACACTGTTCCATGATAATGGGCGCATGAATGTCACCCATCATAGAAGGGGAAAGAGAGAAAAGAGGTAAGAGAAAGGCAGAGGTGAGAGAAGAGGAAAAGAGGCAGATGTATATCCCCAATTTCAAGGAAACCAATCCCGAATGGGAAGACCAAGTCTTGCCTCTTACTCGCCCTCACACACCCAGAGGAATGTCATGCTTCAGCAACGGGATTTTAGTGCTCGTCGTCAGACTGGCGCTGCAATGTCTGACGGGCCCCCGAAGGGTCTCTTTAGCGGAGATTTTTTAAAAGAGAAACAGCTGTATGGTGCGTGCGGGTGTGAGGGGCAGTTATGGGAAAGGATCCCGTGAAGGGTAGTGAATAAGTGCATGCGGGAAAAGGTAAAATTACCTAAGGCCATCCACTGGATGGTAGTTTATTCTTGTGGTGTCCTTGGTAGACTAAAAAACCAAAAGGTTAGTGAGTTACATGGGGCTCAATGTGCCAGTGTAACTAGTCACAAGGTACCTCTTTTCTCTCTTTCCCCTTCTATGATCGTCAAACCAGTAGCAACATGAGTCGAAGTACATTACATTGTCTAGGGCAGTGGTTCTTAACCCGAGGTCTGTGGACCCCTGAGGGTCCCGACACATACTCAGCTGGTCCGTCTCTGTTAAAAAAATTAAATAATATTAGCAGATTAATAAAGTATTTATACATAAAAAACGGTAAATGTATCATTGGAAATTTTAAAACTTTCTATAAATATGAAGAAATTGAAAATTGGAAATTAAAACTTAAGTTAATATCCTTAGCTTCATTCGAGGGAGCAGCTCAAATATAGTGAACAGTAGTATGGGCGATTGGTTTTTACTGTGTAATTCATTAGTATGCACTGACAAAAATAGAGTGTACATTAGAAGCAAAAAAGACAATATAATATGCTGGAGCCAATCATATCTCTTTGTCTTTTAGAAATAAATCGGCATTTTGAAACTCTCCATCACATCAAAATTACCATCTCAATTTTTTAATATCTTTTGTCTATGTAACATACAAAATATTTCATATGTTATGTATTTGTTTAATGTTTACTTGTTTCTAAAGTTGTGAGTATTTTTTTGTGGTTTAAATCATAGAAATTGCTTAGATGCGAGTCCATGGTGTCCAGTGCTTAATTTGTGAAAGAACCAGTGCTGGTGCCTGAAGCTCTTCTCAGAAGCCAGCGTCCAACACAACCAAACATTGGTGCTCTGCATACCAAGAGTTTTGGTATGTGCCATCCTTCACCTGAAGATTCCTGTGCCTATGATCCAGAAATAACCACTGGAAGTGCACCTAGGTCGGTGGGTGTTTCTGGGGCTCCTGCAGGGTTGGTGATGGGACTGAGTCCTTTGAAGACAGAACAGGCAACCGTGGCTTTGGTCTATGGATTTGGGGTTCTTGCAATCTGGAGAAGGTGAGAGGTGATCGGTAGTGTGCCTTGGATGGGATCTGAATGCATGATGGAAGCTGGGATGTCCTATTTTGCAAAAAACAAATTTTCCCCATCCATGATGTGTGCTGTAGAAATGATGCTGTGCCGGAACAGGGAGTTCTCTCCCAGGATTGCAAATCTACCGCCACTACTAGACGAGCGTCATCATCATGCTCCTCTCCGCTAGGACTTGCAATGCTAGAGACAAACTGATTGGTATTTGGACCTGTGGTAGAGTGAGGATGCGAATACATTCATGTAAACTGACAAGACACCATGTGACTTGAGCAGTGCTCATTGGACAGTTGATCAACCTATGAGACAGTCAATTTAACACCTTAATGAGAGTGAAGCAATAATTATAATTTTTTTTAAACGTACCCGTTCCGACGCTGCCGACTGCCTCTGTGCTTCTCTTCTCTCCTGATGGTGTCCCCAGCACAGGCTCTCCGCCCAATTCTGCCGCTGCTCTCAATAGGATGAGAGTAGCACCAGGATTGGTCTGAGCAGCTTGGTTTGCTGCTCAGACAGTGCCTGGGAGTCTGTGCTGTTTCTGCAACCCATCTGTGCAACTTAACTGGGTTGGAGAAACTTAAATGTGCATGGCGGTTTGGCCAGCCTGAGACAGCCGAGCAAAAAGTCATGCGCACCTACAGTGTGCACTACTCCTCCCCTGCTGACTGTGATGACAGCCAACCCCACCCAGACTTGGCTGGCTCTAGAGGGAATCAGAAAAAATAAAATTATAAAACTAGTTTATTATCATTTTATTTTTCCCTTTTTCCTCAGCTGGCTTTCAGCAAGGGGGTGGTGTCGATGCTCCTCTGCCATAGATGAGGAGACGCTGCTGCATGTGATTTGGAAAGGGCACCTATTAACGATGGTAGTGCAATTTGTACAGGACGCAGGCCATCTGCTTTTAACATGTGGGATCTCTGGCACAATATCACAATCAACAATATCATGTAACGCAAATATCGTGTCTAACATATTATTTACAAAAATATAGTTTCCTTGTCCTTATAATGGTAAGTACAAAAATATCAGAAAAAATGTTTCACACTCATATAGTGAAAAGGTTGGTAAATATTTTCCACCCTCCTAGAGCTAAAATGCTCTGCTCTTTAGTGCCAGATTTTGAGCTTAACTCACATTTCGATGTGTTACCTTGGACTCCACCCAACTACCATAGATCTACACATTTTGTTTTTAGATTTTCAGCTCCGCATCACACAAATCATTGGGTTCAAGATGGACCAATCGCTACCTTCTGGCCCAAGTTGGTGTAAATTCATTCAGGTCTTCTTGCTATAGAAATCCACAAAAATTCTATATACAATGCAACTTTTGATGCGACCATGTAACCTTACTCAGAGCTTTGTGCAGCCTGCACAAAAGTTTGAAGGATCACAGTTATATACATGCATGGTTTCTTCATTTTGAAACGTTAGTGCAGACCAAACTTAGTAAGTGATAGAATAAATGCTGTTCAATGTATTGTGCAGGGCAACCAAAAATCTTAAGAAGTGCCCTCACCACTTCTGACAACAAAATGGCACAGATGCTTTCCAAAAGAAATCAAAGAAATACTCTGGGTCCAGCTTTCAAAAATAAGAGACAGAATCCCAGAGCAATGGAAATTAGATTAGGAAAAGCAAACAAAAAATATCCATGAACCACTTTTAATTCCACACTGGAAGGAGGACAAAATAAACCGCGAGTGATTACACGCATGGACTGAGTAACGTTACACCATCTGCAAGCTAGCAGTCAGTAAACCAACAGCTTTTAGAAACATATTTAAATGACACCACTAGAGGGCGCACATGCCCATTCCCATTTGTGGATAATAGTGAAACTTGGATGACAGTGGTCAGATGAGCACCGTTGTTTCTTCAAGGCCTGCTCTTTTTTTATTTTAAAAAAAAGGAGAAGAAGAAGAATAGGTCGTCTAAGGAATATACATTCATTTTAAATTCCACTGTATTTTTCCATAGTTCAGATTTAACTGATTTTTATTGATTACAAGTTTTTTTTGTAGCGCCTATTCGCCTGACAGGCTTTAAAGGGCTTTATAGAAAACAGATCAGTATTAATGTTTTACATGAGCACCAGCATGGAGGAGAATTGTGGGGAAAGGAGGGACAAATGTGAAAAGAGAGTGAATGGAACTGGGAGACAACAAAGTGAACAAGCAGAAGAAGGCTAGGCGAAAATGTCTTTGAGGGTGCTTCTAGTTCAATCAACCTTGTATTATTGTGCAGAGAAATGACAGAGTAATGGTCTTTGCCTGACATGAGCTCTTAAAAACTGCAGATCCTTTTCTAAGCCTCCCACAACCATATTATCCTTCCAGAAGCTTTAAAAGCCGCAGTCTGTCGCCGATTAGTGAAAAAGAATTATAAACTACTTAAGCCAACTCAAACGTTAACACTCAACTAACATCAGACCTAAAAATTTTATTTTCATCAGAAATCTGTGAGAAAGAAAACAAGATAACATTAGTTCCGGCTGTCCATGAAAATCCAGCACGCAATTAGACAGAATTTCTACCTGAAAACAACTTCTTTTTATAGGATAAGCCTTAGCAAGGTAAGCCTTTAATCCAATCACTATAGCAACAAGGAAAGGAAGGAAGAAAGGAGGGGAAGAGTCTGTATAGCTTCGATCCACAATCACAAGTCTTAAAAATGGCCGCACAAGACACACTGCGCTAAAAGGTGGGTTTGTCATATTGGGATTAGCCAATGAACGGATAAGACATTCCACAACATCCCATACAGCACTACCCTCGACAAACTGTTTAAATGTGCCTTGGAAAAACCAGCGCTATTGTGATCAGTGTGTCTACCTGAAAGTCTGGTGCCACCAATATTGCGCCTGCCCTGTTCATAAAAAATACAGAGGACAAACAGAACAACGTTCAGGTTAAGGGACGATGAAAATTATGACTTTACAATTGGGGTCTGCAAAAGAATTTCGCAAATCGCCAAACAGGCGAGATTCACAGTTTAAAAAAAATATGATCTGCAGAGCAAGATTGGTTACAAAAAATCACTACACAGATGAATCTGAGAACTAGGCAGATTTCTATGTTTTGTGAGCAGTGCAGCCTGTGTGGTTCATGTGTCTCTCTTAGGACCTCATTTTTTTGGACAGAACCACACAAACTGCACAGACGACCCACAAACTGGACAGTGTATGGTAAGGATAGCTAGTTGCACAAGACCTATTGTGCGTTTACCAAGAACTTACAGGGGCTTACTACTGCCTGCTCATTGCTTACTACTGGTTTATTTATTTATTTTTTATTTATTTATAAAGTTTTATTTAGCGCGAACATGACCCACGGGGGTATCAGAGCGCTTTACAATAAAAGAACATACATGGTTGAGGTGGTATATAAACAATCAAATTTGACAAATTATGCAATAGCAATATAGAATATATACAAAACAAACATAGAGGACCCAGATTCTGTAGGACGTCGTACAATAGACAGTTAATGAACGTTAGGAGATTGTTAGCAAACATACATATTATAACTTCTAATGGTTCAAAGTTGAAGTACAAAAAGTATGGATGACTTTATTTTCACTCTCATTTGCTTGCTTCCTATTCAATGGCTTTCCTTGTCCGTCTTGTGTTTGCCCCACAGCGTTTTTACCATCCACTTAACTAGCTGATTTGTGTCTTTCCACTGCTCGCTTTTTGGGAACAACTTTTCCCCTAACCATCTTTTTATTAAAAAAAAAAATACCTTTAAAACCCCAAATACCTTCAATTGTTGCTTTTTTCAATTCTAGAATTAAATTCAGTTTGCACAGCCCTTGAGCCTATTTCTACGGGTGCTGCTAATTGTGCACCTGTTCGGATTTCCATCGAATCAACTTCTGGGTTGAATCCCCCCCCCCCTAGTTATATTGCATCAATTAGAAATCCCTTTGCTGATAAGCCCTACAGATAGTTATTGAGATATGTCAGACCTCCTTCCCTTTAATACAACGTCTTGCCCCAATCAGCTTTCTATCATGAACCTTATTCTTGAACCAATCTTTTGTCTCCAATGTACAGCAACTGCCAAATCATGGTGTAATCCTGTCTTGATGACGACCTGAACTCAAACAGGTCAAAACAACATTGACTACTCAGTGTACTATTGGCCTTCTTGATTCCTAACATGTTCCTAACTAACTGTTCTCTCACTATTCATGTTATGCACCCGTTTTAAAATATTGCACAGTTTTGCTGCTTATTCCACTATATCAAGTGTCTGACTAGCGCTGTTTACCCTTTCCCTAGCACGTTGCGTGCACTAAAACTTTGGATCACACTTACATATGATGGCATATTGCTGACATAAGTAAATGTACTGTATTCAGAGTTTCAATACAGACTGCATTATCCAACCTTGGTGTACTTTCCCATTTCTGTTTCCTTGCATTTGCTTTTTGCACAGCATTTAATTGTACTTTGAAGATATTACCTGTTGAGACAGTTGTTACCAGATTCACCTAGGTCTAAACTGGGTTTTTGGGTTTTCTCCTGCTGTTTTTCATTGTCACTGTTTAGGCATGAACAAGCCTGCTGATGCATGAGTGTGAGTAGAGAATGGTGCGGCCGCCTGTGTCATAGCACCTTTTTTTGCCACTACTAAACAGCATCATCAAAAAGCATTGCTTTTTACCAATACTATTCAGCATTGCCAAAAGCTTAGGAAAAAACAGTAGGTTCCTCGGGCTAGACCTACTGGTTTTGACAATGCTCGTTTAGGTCAGGCATGACAGTACAGTAGTCATAAGACCTACTGTTATCAAATCTTTAAGGTAAACATAGAGCGGAATTTCAGTCCACCCATAGGAGTATTTCTCTCTTATTTCATACTATTGGCTTTTTGGTGCATCATTTCAACTACTATAAAGTGCCAGTAAAGTAATGTACGAAGTAATGTTTTGCATATCAAAAGTACTCTGAATCATCACACATTATTTTTTTCATCTCATACATGTACTGCATATGGAAAGCGATTATTGTTTCACTGCATTGTGTTTTGTTAATGTTTTACTCGGGACTCAAAACGCATTCCATCCATTTTAGGTTTTCCTACGCTTGATTACTTAGGCAGTAGGCAAAGTGAATCACAGCTCAGTAAGGAAAATTACTCCTGAGCCCTGGTGAGAATCTCAGTTCGAAATCTAAAGATATTCTGAGGCGGCACAAGAAATGAAGAGAAAGAAATACGTGAGATTTGCTTACCATGTCAGCTAGTAACTTCCACAGGGGCTAAAAACAAGGGAGAAATATAGCAAGTTTAAAATAAGATTACAGGAAAAAGAAGTTTTAATTGAAGTAAAATCACATGGCATCGTATATTGATGATAAAGTATTTCCCATGCTCCTTCTCCAATGACTCCAATCGAATGAGTTAATGGTCCTAATTGTTTTGATGGCTCTGAAGAGTTTACTTCGAAATAGGTTATTTTGGGATAATCGCCCAAAATGGCCGGAATTCGAAAACTAACTATTATTTATTTATTTACGGACCGATTTACAAACTCTTTTGCATATCTAAGTTCAACCATAAAACGTACAACCTGCTGGTGCAAATGGCAAATCCCAATTCAGGAGCCTGCATATCTTTCCACCTGCAGATGGAATTAACAACAGCAGGAAAATCTGCAAGCACACTAGATATTCAACAGCCATAGATTTAGGGACTGAAACATGTGAAGAAAGCCAATAGGTTTGACTTCCGTATAACACATGCACACAAAGACACAATGTGTGAAGGGTTCACCTGGACACATGCCCATCAACAAACACAGCAAATTTTACAAAGTTCAACAAGCATGTATGCACTGTAGTACACATCCCAATATATATATATATATATATATATATATATATATATATATATATATATATATATATATATATACATGTGTGTCAATGCACACAGATCAAAAGTCATATAGGACAATGTGCAGCAATGGGCATAGGCTTATCAGTAACACACAGGGGCCTGATTAAAAGTAACGTCTCTGCCAATCTGTCGGTCCATCAGCCTGATTTACAGTCGGGCGGACCGTAAGTATTTCAGCACCGGATCCTTACCTACTTTTGCCCATTCAACTGCTCGCCCCTAGAGGACGAGGTTCTCGTGAACGAAGTTGTGGGGCTGGTGGGCAGGACAGGACTCAGAATGCGGTGGTCTCTCAGGGTAGTTCAGATCAGAAATATTTTGATGACGCTCGGGGTGGACAGTATTATCATGACGATTATGATATGGATGAGGTGACGGGAATGTCTTACAGCCAGGTAAGCCAGGAACAGAGTGCGGGACCAGTTCTGATACCTGTAGATCAACGCGGTCCGTATGTTTGTGCGGATGTGAATGGTTTGGCTCAAGAGTTTTTGGTGGATACAGGTGCAATGAACAGTTCTATTTCTCGTTCCTTGGTCCCTGGGGCCGCTCTGTCTGGCCATAATAATGCTTCGGCAGGTTTTTCTGGTGTACCGGTTGTGAGCCCCATTTCGAAACCCCTTGCGTTGACTATTGGTCCTTTCACTGTGGATTTGTCCATCTTGTTGATGTCCAATTGCGGAGAGAATTTGAAGGGCTTGGACTGGTTAAAAAACTTGCATGCTACGATTTATTGCTCCCCAGCAGGCGTTTATATAACATTGGGTCCTGATGTGGTGAGCGTTAAGCAGTGTCTATCCAAAGATGTGCCCCGCTCTGCTGAATTTAAAGATGTACATTTGAGATGGTCCCTATGGTGGTGGGGAACACTCAGTGTTGTTAAAATACCCCTCACACACCAACAGCCCCCTTGGTGTCATGCTTCATCATCGGGGTCTTCGCACCTCTCTACCGGATGCGGCGTGCTGCGACCGACGACTACGTGGGAGCACTCTTTATTGGACTATGTGCGGATGTGTGTGGGGTAAAGGACGTATGTGAGTGGTGAGTTTAAAGTGGGTGAGGGCTAAAAAATACCTGGCTCGTGGGGTAGGAAAATAAAAACCTTTATTCGGCCCCCGGATGGTATTGTTAAAAAGGGTGCATCATCGGAGCCACGTTGAGGGGAGGAGGTCGAATTTCGTCCAGATAACTATCACCCAATTGTGCCTGATGGAACCCTCCTAAAACGCAAAACGCTCATGAGGCACTCTACCCTTGTACATTGAGTCTTGACTACTCGCCTAATGGGCTAAGAAAGACTACGATTATGATTCAGTGACGAGGTACATTACACCTTTAGTTCACTTTTTTCTATTTTTTGTATAATACACTTTGATATATAAATACATGTGAGTAAGGTGGGTCTATGTGCAAATTCCCGTCCTGAAGAAGGAGGCTTTGAACTCCGAAACATGTCCATTAAGACGACGCACAAACGAGGTTGGTGTACTTAATTATACACTCACAAACCTCTCTCTGCACCCTTTATAACAATACCAGCCGGGGGCGGCGCCGGGAAACCCTTAGGTAGCTGTGCGCCTAATACATTTTAAATAATAATAATAATATAAAATTCTGCAGGCAGGTGAGTGAACTTTGATACAAATAGTGCCAGACTTGATTGAGAAAGGAGTGGTTGAGGAGACAACTGCTAATGTTTGTAACAGCCCTATTCTTTCCATTCTCAAACGGACGCCTTTGGGTCCCTCTAAGTATCAAAAAGAGGTTTATAGTTTTGTGTGAAATTAATAAAATAGTGATTCCCCAGTTCCCGGTAGTCCCTGACATAATGACTCGATTGAAAATAATTCCTTCTTCTGCTAAATTCTTCTCTGAAATTGACTTGAAAAATGCATTTTTCAGTATTCCCATTCATACTGATAGCAGATATCTGTTCGATTTCATCCCTAGCTGGTAGAAGTTTCAGATGCTGTCACGCTCCTCAAGGCTGTACAGAAAGTCTGAGTATTTAGTCAGGCATTAAAAAGTCAGCTGTATTCCTTGTTGCTCCCTACAGGTAATGTATTGCTCCAATATGTCGATGACTTGCTCATCGCCTCGGATACAGAACAAGGTTGCGGGGATAGTACAGCTAAGTTGTTGCTACATTTAGCTCACCATGGCCATAAAGTACCCCTTTCAAAATTTCAGTATTGTCGATAGGCGGTCACCTACTTAGGTCACCTACTGTTGAAGGAGGGTTGGCGATTGACCCCTGAGCGCATCAGTACCATTGTTAAAATGCCTGCTCTGCAAACTCAGAAAGAGGTGCGCGATTTCATAGGTATCACTTCCTATTGCAGGCAGTGGATACCTGCCTTTTCGCTGCTTATTAAGCCCCTGCTTGCGTTAAAATTAAAAGATGTGCATGAACCCCTGCCTTGGACGCCAGGGTGTCAGCCATCTTTTGAGCAATTAAAAACTGCACTCTGCTCGGCTCCAGTGCTTGGTACCCCTACTACGTAAAATGCTTTGTATCATACATCCATGAGATGGGTGGTTGTGCGCTTTCTGTTTTAACACAAAAGTTTGGGGATAAAGAACGACTGTGTGCTTATTTTTCTGCTGCGCTTGACCCCGTTGTGCGAGCCCTACCGAGCTGTCTAAGAGTGATCGCGGCTGTGGCTGTCTCGATAAGAGAATCGGCTGGACTCGTACTAGATACTGACCTCACAGTTATGGTATCCCATGCTGTGGATACACTTTTGCATATGACAAGGACACAGCACCTCACCAGTGCACATCTGACAGGTTACGAGCTAACGCTCTTTCAAAAGCACATTACGATCAAATGCTGTGCAACTC
This sequence comes from Lissotriton helveticus, assembly GCF_964261635.1. Lineage (NCBI taxonomy): Eukaryota > Metazoa > Chordata > Amphibia > Caudata > Salamandridae > Lissotriton > Lissotriton helveticus. The sequence goes on from NC_136063.1 coordinate 802,422,985, forward strand.
TGATTCCATCCACGTTACTACCCCTCCCTTCTGAGAATGAGGAGATTGACATACATGATTGCATCTTCCGGACGGAAGATGAGACAAAAGGACGTGTAGACCTGACTGATGTTCCCTTATCTGATCCTCAAGGGGAGCTATATGACGATGGCTCTTGCTTTAAGTTACCAGATGGCACTACAACTGCTGCGTATGCTATATTGCTACACTGCGCACGGTAGTTGAGACATCACAAGTTCCCCATCAGCCGGCCCAAGCTGCAGAGCTAGTTGCCCTTTTTCGACCCTGTGGATTGAGTGAGGGACTGGTTGTTAATATTAATACTGACAGCCAGTACGCCTTTGGAGTCGCCTATAATTTCAGGCGGCTCTGGGCAGAGAGAGGGTTCCTTACTTCCCATGGGGCAAGAATTCAACACGGCCCTCTCATGTATAGACTTCTATCCATTTTGACACTCCCTAACACATTGGCTATAGTGAAGTGCAGCACCCATAGGAAAGTCACTGATGATGTGGGTAAGGGGAACGTCAACTCCCAGTAGTCCATGTACAGGCTCCCAGGCCCCTCTCCCCCAGTCCAGATGCTGCACTCATGCTGGCAATATTCAGCATGAGAGAAGAGTTGGGAACGGTCTGAGCGGTCTGGATTGACGCTCAGCCAGAGCCTGTAACTGTTCTCCACCTGGCTGTGCAGCACAGCTCGGGTGGAGAGATCTAAGTGCGCATTTTGGTTTTGCAGTCCTAAGACAGCTGGCCAACCCGACATGTGCACTTGCAGCAGTGCCCCCCAGTCCTCCTCCATGCTGCTGTCCATTAAAATGGTCCAGCCCCGCCCGCTCTAGATTTGTCTCAGCAAGGAAAAATAAAATGAAAATAATCTGTTTTATTATTATTTTATTTTTCATGTTTTCACTGCTGAGAGAGCAGTGGGGTGACGCTGCTCCGCCTTAATGGAGGAGCCGCCTCTGGCAACAGTGATTAGGCACTGTTCACTGCAGTACTTGTGAGGAAATCCAAGGTTTGGGTTATGACATGTTTGAATGTGATCACTGAGCTTGAACACATGCAAAAGGAAAGTTGCATGGGGCTAACCACACCACCAACACAATATCCAGTACACTTTATGAACTACCATTACACTGTTAAGGTAAGTATATATAGGTTAGTTACATTTACTATAGTTAACTGCACATATATATGTACGGTGAAGAGTTATATCGTTAAGGTACACAGATGTGGAGCCACAAATGGTGTGTGTGTATATATATATATATATATATATATATATATATATATATATATATATATATATATATATTTTTTTTATTTTTTTTTTTTTGAGCTAACTGGATGCTATAGTAGTAGTTGATATTCTAGAGATTTTTGCAGGTCGATACCCTGCACTCAGAAAGAAAGAGCTGGTTGATTTGGGACAACCCTCTTGGTCCCATAGGATGTACTCTGTGAGGTACCAACTGGGCTCAGGCTTCAAAGAACCATAATTTAATGTCCATCTGCAGGGGAAACAACCTTTACAACAAGGTTTTTACCTTGTTAAGCCTTTACAAGGCATTTATTAGCGCAGATATTTTTACCGGGAATATGCATTTAAAACGCATGCCAATACAATGCATTTAAGGTAAGTTGGGGGATGGGGGTCGCCCCCCACAAATACATTGTTTTTAAATATAAAAACAATGTGTGGTATTGGCATGCGTTTTAAATGCATTTTCGGTGAAAAAAAACATGCACGCTCAAAAATGTGTGTAAAAGGCATGCAAAGTAATTGCCTGCAATGTACCGTCGTATAACCATCTGCAGCCACTTACTGCTTTAGTCAGGAAATATGGAATGAATTATTAGAGATGTATGTGGAGGATGATCAGTTGGTGAACTGGATTGAGAAGAGGTGACATAACATGTAGGGAGAGGCGTGGCGCAGCGGCCAGAGTGGCTGACTCCGGAGCACATAGCTCACGTTTCGATGCCTAGAGCCGGCGGCAGCTCACCTCAGCATTATGTGACTCTGGGATGCTCAGTTGGTGAACTGAATTGAGAGGAGGTGACATAGCATGTAGGGAGAGGTGTGGCGCAGTGCTCAGAGCGCCTGACTCTGGAGCGCAGGGCTCACGGTTAGATCGCCGGCAGCAGCTCAACTCAGCATCACGTGACTCTGGGAAATAGCTCACTTAATCTCCCCGACGGCTACCAGTGCCTGGATACCCTTAGTGGTGATAAGTCGCACTTTGGGAAGTTATTGGGTTGCTCTTTACCTTTCCATTGGCTTCAGTCAATCAATCAATCAATCAATCACAGCATTTATATAGCACGCTACTCACCCGGAGGGTCTCAAGGCGCTTGGGGAGGGGGGTCCGCTACTGCTCGAACAGCCAGGTCTTGAGCTGCTTCCTGAAGGCGAGGTGATCTTGGGTCAGGCGGAGGTGGGTCGGGAGGGAGTTCCACGTCTTGGCGGCGAGGTAGGAGAAGGATCTTCCTCCTGTGGTGGCTCTTCGGATGCGGGGGACGGCGGCGAGGGCGTGGTTGGTTGAACGAAGCTGGCGTGTGGGAGTGTAGAAGTTGATGCGGCTGTTGAGGTATCTTGGGCCTTGGTTGTGTAGGGCTTTGTGTGCGTGGGTGAGGAGTCGGAACGTGATTCTCTTGTTGACCGGGAGCCAGTGCAGGTCTCTCAGGTGTCCGGAGATGTGGCTGTGTCGGGGGATGTCCAGGATGAGTCTTGCTGAGGCGTTCTGGATTCGCTGGAGTCTCTTCTGAAGTCTGGCAGTGGTTCCGGTGTAGAGGGAGTTGCCGTAGTCCAGTCGGCTGGTGACGAGGGCCTGGGTGACCGTCTTCCTGGTCTCGGTGGGGATCCACCGGAAGATCTTACGTAGCATGCGCAGGATGTTGAAGCATGACGAGGAGACGGCGTTGACTTGTCTGGTCATGGAGAGGGAGGAGTCCAGGATGAAGCCCAGGTTGCGTGCGTGGTCTGTTGGTTTGGGTGCGCTGCCCAGGGCGGGGGGCCACCAGGAGTCGTCCCAGGCAGAGGGAGCAGATCCCAGGATGAGGACTTCCGACTTGTCTGAGTTCAGTTTCAAGGGGCTGTTCTTCATCCACGTGGCTACGTCTTTCATCCCCTCGTGTAGGCTGGCTCTGGCGGTGGCGGGGTTGTTGGTGAGGGAGAAGATCAGCTGGGTGTCGTCGGCGTAAGAGATGATGTTGAGGTTGTTTTGGCGTGCGATGGCCACAAGGGGGCTCATGTAGACATTGAAGAGGGTGGGGCTGAGCGAGGAGCCTTGGGGCACGCCGCAGATGACTTTGGTGGCTTCTGATCTGAACGGGGGGAGGCGGACTCTCTGAGTCCTTCCGGCGAGGAAGGAGATGATCCATTCCAGTGCCTTCTCTTGGATTCCGACGTTGCTGAGGCGCTGCTCTAGGGTGCGGTGGCAGACAGTGTTGAAAGCCGCGGAGAGGTCCAGGAGGATAAGGGCCGCTGTTTACCCGTTGTCGAGCTGGGCTCGGATGTCATCAGTGGCAGCAATGAGGGCGGTCTCGGTGCTGTGGTTGGCCCGGAAGCCGGACTGCGAGTGGTCGTGGGATCCATTCGTCTCGTCAACAATGATGTTATTTGGGTACGCACTAACCTTAAGGTGTGAGTGCCAGGGCAGTGGTAGGTAGCAATGCAGAGTGGCGATGTACAGGGTTCATAGTGTAAGAAAGTGTGAGGTACACCACCACCCTGCTCGCCAACCTCGGACTCAAGCAACTGGTGAACACCCCCACCCACTACGCCGGCCACACACTCTATCCCATCTTCTCTGTCAGCAGCCACGTCGCCTTCAGCCACTCCACCGGACTACACTAGACCGACCACAGCTGCATCCACTTCACCTTTAAGAAGACCAAATCCCACCACCGCCCGCAACAGATCCCCCGCAGATGCTGGAGCAAAGTCACCACAGACAAGCTAACCACATCCCTGAGCCAGAACCCACCAATCAACACTGCTGACACCAACGACGCAGCCCGCAACATCACACAGTGGATCATCAACTGCGCCGACGCCCTTGCACCACTGAAGAACCCTCCAGGCAAGCCCGGCAACAGGAAAACCACATGGTTCACCGACGACCTCAACGAATCGAAGAAATCCTGCCGAACCCTCGAGAAAACCTGGCACCGCGAACAGATGACAGAAAACCTGACAGCCCTCAAGAACGCCACTCGCAAACTCCACCAGCTAATCCGCACCACCAAAAAGACATCGTTCAAAGAGCAGCTGGACAACAACATACACAACAGCAAGGAACTCTTCAGCATCTTTGCAAGACCTTTGCAACTCTCTCGCCACGTTTTTTCACCGCAAGATCGCTGATATACATGGCAACTTCGGCGCCCAGACTCTGCCCCCAGCCACTGAACCAACGCCCCCTACAACCACCCTCAGCGCTTGGACTCCCATCAGCCCTGAAGACACCGCCCACGCTATGAACACCATCCACTCCGGCTCTCCTTCCGACCCATGCCCTCAACACATCTTCAACAAAGCCGACACCATCATCGTACCCCACCTACGGAACGTCATAAACAACTCCCTCGCGTCCGCCACCTTCCCAAAGAGCTGGAAGCACGCAGAGATCAACACCCTACTGAAGAAACCCACAGCTGACCCTAAAGACCTCAAGAACTTCCGCCTCATCTCTCTTCTTCCCTTCCCTGCAAAAGTTATCGAGAAGATCGTCAATAAACAGCTGACCGCATTCCTCGAGGCCAATGGCTCCCTCGACCCATCCACAGCACCGAGACCGCCCTCATCGCAGCCACCGATGACATCAGGACCCTGCTTGACAACGGGGAAACAACCACCCTCATCCTCCTAGACCTCTCAGCCGCCTTTGATACAGTCTACCATCGCACCCTAATAACCCGCCTCCACAACGCCGGGATCCAAGGTAAAGCCCTGGACTGGATCACCTCGTCCCTCTCCGACAGAACCCAGAGAGTCCGCCTCCCTCCCTTCTGCTTCTCAGCCACCGAGATCATCTGTGGCGTACCCCAAGGTTTAACGCTCAGCCCAACCCTCTTCAATATCTACATGAGCCCCCTCGCCGCCATCGCACCCAAACACAACCTCAACATCTCATACGCCGACGACACCCAGCTCATACGCTCCCTCACCAAAGACTCAGCCACCGCCAAACTCAACCTCCAGGAAGGAATGAAAAACGTCGCAGATGAAACTTAGCCGTCTGAAACTGAACTCAGACAAGACGGAGGTCCTCATCCTCGGACCATCCCCATCCGCCTGGGACGACTCCTGGTGGCCCACAGCACTGGGCACCGCACCGACACCCACTGACCACGCACGCAACCTGGGATTCATCCTGGACTCCTCTCTCACGATGACCAAGCAAGTAAACACCATCTCATCCTCATGTTTCAACACCCTGCGCATGCTCCGTAAGATCTTCCGGTGGATCCCTACCGGAACTAGAAAGACGGTCACCCAGGCCCTCGTCACCAGCCGACTAGACTACGGGAACGCCCAATACGCAGGAACCACAGTCAAACTTCAGAAAAGACTCCAGCGCATACAGAACGCATCTGCACGACTCATCCTCGACATCCCTCACCACAGCCACATATCAGCCCACCTGAGAAACCTGCTCTGGCTCCCCGTCAGCAAAAGGATCGCGTTCAGGCTCCTCACCCACGCCGCTAAAGCGCTCCACGACATAGGTCCCGAATACCTCAACAACCGCCTCACATTCCACACTCCAACCAGCAAACTCCGCTCCGCCAGCCTCGCCCTCGCCACTGTCTCACAGATCCGCAGAACCACCACCGGAGGAAGATCATTCTCCTACCTGGCGGCCACCTACGACTGACCCAGGACCACCTCACCTTCAGGAAACACCTCAAGACCTGGCTCTTTGAGCAGTAGCAGCACCCCCCCCCCTCCCTTCAGCGCCTTGAGACCCTTACGGGTGAGTAGCGCGCTCTATAAATGTATTGATTTATTGATTGAGGTAAGCATGATTAAAGTGAGTATCTGGGTTTTCTGTCAGTACTTACGTAATAAGTGTTTTCATGCATCCAAAGCCAATGTTTTGAGATACATCCAGATATATAAAGTTGTGAGAATTCATCCTGTGTATTCACACCCATAACCAATTCACACTTCAGACTCAATAAATCAGACCTTTAGTACTGAATGTACAGCACCAAGCACACATTGTCCTACACTAAGAAGTTGCCAGGTAAGGCACTTCATGGACAGACCTTTAACACAACACCTGCACAACCACTACACTTCAAACAAAAAACACAGGCACAGAAGAGGATGAGCACAATGGTTAACACAACCTGCACAAAATGTGCAAGGCACCACACACAACTGATAGTTCAATTCATAGTGATTACTGGAAATAATAGAGTGGATGAGTATCAAGAAAGATTGACCCCTCTCCTTTGTAAACACAGAGATCACATTCAGGAATTCAACTAACCCAAAACACTGTTTGACTAATGAAAGGATTCAGAAACTTTACAAATGTCTACTCTTAGGTGTTCACCTTGCCCTCCTGTTTGGCCCAAAGATCCCAGACAGCGTTGAGAACTGCAGCTGTAGCAAGGTGGATAGCTCCCTTCTCTGGACCAATCTGTAAGAAGAACATAGGAAATCACAGCATAGATAAGAATTCACCACGATACAACACACATACGTTATATGTGCCTACACAAAAGAGCCTTATGTATAAATGTGTTTTCTTCTGTAAATCTATGGGGCCTATTTACAAAAAATGTTGAAGCACGGTGATACGCCAAATTTGGTAATGCCGCTCTCTGACATTTTTAAAACACAGGGATGTGCCGTATTCACAAGAATACAGAGCACCCCCGTGTTTCCCCTAGTGCTGGAGCTAAAAAAGCTGCCTAGTGCCAGTGCAGGCACCCTGCCGCCATATCTGGGGCAGCATCAAAAAGCAATGGGTGTTGCAGTATAACGCCCACTGCAACACCCATTGCCCGCCCCTTTGCCGCAGAAGACTGAAGCGAAAAGGGGCATATTCACAAGGTGGCCTTAAGCCACGTTAAGTGACTTAGCGCCACCTTGTAAATATGGGGAATGTCGCTATGCCACAAGAGCGTAATAAAAAGTGATGCTCCAGTGGCGTTAAGGGCTTGTAAATATACCCTAAAGTTTCAGAATGAGTGGCCATTACTAGACTGGCAATATAGTAAAGACCACTGTCAATCAGATCTTCTACTGCTTCTCACAGTTAATACACAGCCCTTGCTTGTGACCCACAGGAAATTCTAAAACCTCGCTGCAACCACTCGTGCTGTCACAAAGCCTACAATTCAGCAGCAGTACCCAATCATTTAAAATCCAGGGCATGTTTAAGACAGATCACTTTTACGTTGCTTGGACTACTAAACAATCCTTTTTGCCTCTGAAATAGTGCTTTTACCCTGGTCTGCAATCTTAAGCGCTACCGATTGACCAGGAACTGTGTTATTCTCTTAAGGATTTTGTTGCTCCACAACTGGCCTTGGTCAACATGTAAATTCAAAATCAAATAACATTTCAGAGTTAAGTGTATAAAACAAAAGGTTTCACAATAAAGGCTAACAAATATAATGAAAACCGTGAAGGTTTATTAAACGTTTAAAGGCATTGCAGGAAACAAAATAAGTGGTAAAGAGTGAGCGAGTTAGTCATTTGTCATATAAAAGCATGAAGCTGAGAATAAAAATGCAAATCCTGAAATAACAGAACAGCACATAATACAACTTTATAAATTGTTCTGAAATCTGATATCAGACCGACAGAGTGTCTTCTTCTAAGGATCAGAGGAAAGTGAACTCAACAGCCTCTACGTAAGACCCAGTTTATCGGGTAAAATTCAATACGGCATATACATTTTGGTGTGAACATGCAAAGACTCAAAAATCCCACCCAATCATAGTACAGAAAGAATGATACAGTTTGAAATCATAATTCTCAGCACTGTTTCACAGACTTTTGCAGTACGATTCCATTCATCGGAGCTCCTGTGACACAATATTCCAACAAATTCTGCTACAAGTCAAGGTAAACTTCTCATCAGAATCATAATGTGGTCCCAATAAGTGAGGTCTTGAGAAAGCATTCACTTTGCTAACACAACATGAGAAAGAAGCTTGAGAACGAAGCCTTATGTTGTACATGTGAGAATGACATTGTATTTCAACACATTATTTACAAACTAACAATTGTGTGCTGAGTGCACGGTAGGGAAAGGAAAGAAATATAGCTATGTGCAAGAATAAGAGGTGGCAAGCAGCAACAATCATTTTGAAATTGAGGCCTACATTATCAAGGTTAACAATAAACTCTTTTCACGGCAGAATATCTCAAATTCATTATGTTAATCAAACCATGTTAATGCAATTATATGTTTCTTAAAGCCACTGCACCTCCTCCTTTGGATTGGTCTCAAATTCAGCAAATGTTCCCTCTGGCATGCTGTTCAAAAGAACCATTATTGCCAGTGTGAATTACATATCTCGCACTTACCTTTCTAAAGAGCTCACTAGCATGCCATTCACTCTATTTAACGTCCTTGTATTTTAGACAAAAAGCTAAGCTATCCTTTTAGCTTTGTTGCTGGTAAAATGTACTTGTGCTACAAATCAACAGAAGAACATTACCACTGCACCCAGTTTTAACATCAATGTCATCAAGCTCTGTCTCGCAAAGCTAAAACATCCATCAAAGCACTAATCATTAGCAAATTAACTAATGCTGAAATCTACTCATAGGCCTTCTCAGCCATATGACACATTTTTGTGTACTAGTTCTTAAATTCTCCTTGGGCAATGTCTCCACCTCGCTCTGAACTAGAATTAGAGCCACATTCAAAGTACTAACACCAGTCATCGAAGTGATCCAAATTTCTGCGCCTTCCCGATTACTCGCAAATACTTTCAGTCGCTACATTCCTCGCCCTTTCATACACTCTAAAATCCATTAATGATAAGTCAATGTGATCCTTGTCCTTACTTATTCAACCTCTCAACTTTGACCTCTCCATTGGAATACTAAAGGGTCATCACCTCTATTTACACCTGGAAATTGTTCCTCCTCCAGATGATGGGCCAATATGCTCCTAGGCTCCAGATTTTGAGAATGTAGTTCTAGAACCCATTGAGCTGACCCTGAATCTTGCCTCTTTTACTGCACCTTACTGTCAGTCTCATACAGACCAAGCCTCAACTACACCCAAGGGATTCTGTACTTAGGCTACCTTTCTTCTTCTAATCCACCTTGTAGAGTGCTTCTAGTACAATACATGTTTGATAGAGTTCCCTTCTTTCTGTCATCCTGGCCTTAAAGTGTTCTTTAGAAATGTCAAGTTTTCATAATATAAGGCAAAAATTGTAAGAGGCAGTAAAGTATACATTACCCATCTGAGCTGCCCATCGCTGGTGAGCTGACGGTAGAAATCTCTGAAGTTGCTAACAATGTCCTTGAGGTCTCTGCCAACCAAATGCGCGGAGAGAGCATCGACGGCACAGACAACTGAAAGACAACAAACATTCATTGACCTATATTTTTCTTTTAGAACTTGTATTATACTGTTTACTTCCAGAAAACTACAAAAGACATGGCAGTCCAAATTCTGTTAGCTGTCAATTGCGTCTGTGTTCAGAGGGTCATCTTCAGCCAATCCTGCTATTTCAGTCAAAACACTAAGCATGGTGGGTTCCGGTTCGGAATGGCCTATAGTGCAATCTGGCAGTGCCCTATGGGCTGGTCTGACAGATCAGTCTTCGGGACGTTTTATGGAAAGGTGGGCCTGTTTTTACTGTTGATTTCCCTGGTATTACCACAAGCATTGCTGCAGCAAGCACGAAAGCATGCTTTCTCTCATACCTTGCAAAATATGCACACAGTGTGTCTTTACAAGTTCAAACTGTCCTGATTTGGAAATGTGGGACACATTTTTAGCTATTTTTAGCCATTTTTATTTCAGTGCCCGGGCTTATTTTTGCCCCAGTCCAACCCTGTTTGGGCCCTGTATTTTTTCTTTTCCAGTACAAGTATGGATGTAAACTCCAAGCATGTTGAGTGGCTGCTCTTAGCTGAAAAACTGGAACTAGCAAAAAGTGATCCTCATGATATGGATGCAGTTGACAGCTATTGCCGCACTAAGATTCAAGGACCAGAACCCGGCTTTATGGTGGATCGTCTCATGCTTTTTGCACAGCACGATGGCAGGGCAGTTCCCATTTCAAAACAGAGAAGAAATGCTGATTTTATGAGAAAAAGAATAAGCAGGCACATTTAAATCAACAATCAATCCAGTCTGCTAATTTCCTTGCCCAGCATGGACGCACTGGTCCTCAGGTTCACCAATGCTTTTTCAATACTATTGCTCCCTTTGTCTGCCTTAGGCCTTTTGGAATTCGTTTAATGTTTTATGCTACAGCACTTCTACTGGAAGCTCAATTCAAGAATTCATTACTTCTTCCCTGAAAACTGATTTAAAAAATAGTACTTCAGGTTCTGTTTACTTTCAGTCTCACAGTGTGCCTTCTACAAGCCAAGTATAAACATGTTTACGCTGAGCCACCCCCCCCTTAACACCGCAATTAAAGATGGATTTGATTCTCTCCCCTCCAAGCAAGGGAGTAGCCAGAAACTTAAAATAACCCCCACTTTGATCCATACCTCAAATGCCATCAGAAGAGCAAAGTGAGAAAATCCCATGCTCTCCAAATCAGGTCCCTTCATCCCACCTGCCATCCATCTATCTCTATAAGCCTTTCGTGCATCCGCCAATATATCCCTTTCTTCATGCTTCCATCCACCCTTCCTTTACCATTCTGTCTACCCTCCCTTTCATCATTGCTGTTTCATCCATCATTCTAATCTTCCACCCACATTTCAGCCAATCATCCATTCTTTCCCCAACCATAATCTCTTCTTTTTCATCCACATATCATTTCACTATCCATTTATCAAACCACACATTAATTATTCCAGCCTTTCATCATTCCAGCCCTCCTTTCTTCCACCTACTAATGTAATGTTGTTTTATATTTCATCCATCAATCCTTTCACCTTTGCGTTCAACGTTTCATTGTGTTGGCCCTTTCTTCTTGTCACAGTTGCTTTCTTCTTTTCATATGTTCTTCGTTTCACTCTTCCTTCCAGCCCTCTCTCTCACACTCTCAGTAACCAGTGTATGGTGAGCTCTAGTGCAAGGAAGGAAATGGGCTCCTGGATGCTATATGAATGATAAAATACAACAATAAACATGGTTCAGTGTGCCGCTCAGGCCTTGGGGTCCGGGTGCCACTGCACCTGCTGCACGAATTGAAGCTCTGCCCTTGCACCTCTTTCTCTCATCTTTTCACTGTTTGGGCCCCTTTTACTGAGACTGACTTTGCATTTGGTATGGTTTTTCCTTTCTTTTCATTTTTTAAAACCATTTGTCTACAGAGCTGCAAACAGAACATGGAGCTACATAATTGCTCCCATGGCTTCTAGGAACTGCAAGTCCTTTATGATCGCTTGAGCATCAGCATTTCTCTGTGGCTAAACCTATAACAATCTGGAGCATGAATCTACTGCAACCAATATATATTTCAATTGATTAGTAGAGACAACTGGCTCAACATGGCTGAGTTACATTACGCTAAAAGGGTAATTGGAGATAGCAAGGGGAGTTTGCGCTGCATTTTTTGCAGTAGAATGCATCATTTGTTGACAAATGCTACATTGCGGCATGCAGTCTTTAGTTTTAGTTGACCCATGCCACTATTATCACTACGGTAGCATTCTTGGAGATGCATGGAAGCAAATCCTTCCTGTGCTCCTTTAATTAAATCCAATGTAGGCTGCTTATTAGGTATTATTCTATCTTCCACTCTGGGCCTGGTAGCCAGCTGGGTGCTATCTGGATAGAGGGAGTGGGAGTACTTGCTAAAAAGCCCCCTGGGGGCTTTTCCACCGAAATTGTTGCTTGTATTAATGACAAACTGTCTAAGTCGATCTTTGTTTGAGATCTGGTTACTCTGCAATTTTAACCCGTTGGCTGCTGCCGTCAGCCAATGGCCGACGCGACCGCGCCCGTTTTTTAAAACGGCCGCACTGCCGCAAAAAAGCAGAAGCAGCCAACGGGTTAACAGTCTGGACCTCTGCCTTTGCAACAGAGTTGACTGTACGGTTTATTGTAGTGTGAATCTTTTTCACTTCTATGGGCCAAGTTGTGTTGCATATGGACCAGTGGAAGCTTGCCTTGTAAGAAAGCTTCATTTTCCCTGAGCTGTTTATTTTTTATTGATTTTCCTTTTGAATCTTTCAATCCGTTCACACGCCAATGTGCTAAATCAACACTGTCCCTTGCACACGAAAGGATGAATCTGACACTATTAGTGTGGGAACCGTGGGATCAGCCTTCTGTAGAGCAAGCAGCAAGTCATGAAGTTCTGCACCCAACGCATGTGTAGAGAACGAGCATTAGGTATGCTTGCTTTTGTCGCCGCTTCTACCGTGGGAATGGGCCAACCCATCATTACACGTTTTTACTTTGTCAATGGGTGCTGTTTCAAAATGGTCGTCTGCACAGTAGTAAGAATTTTCTCTGTGGAAGCAAAACATGGTTCAGCTTTAGAATACAAGGTTGACTTGTAAGCAACACGAATTGTCTTCCACTTATTGTAGATTATATAAGTATAATTTGAGATGATGGGTAGCATTCTAATAACTAGGTTGGTTTTGTTATCCCTAGTCTGACACTAGCAATGTCTGCTTGAAGAGCATGCAAGATAGCTGAATGTTTTTCTGTCCAGTGTTTTAGCTCCAATCGCTCTGCATAATTTGGCAAATGAGTCCTTTCAAAGTTAAAAAATCCCAACAGAGCTTGCACTGCACTGTTTAGAAGAGCTATCGCCGAAGTCCCTTTCCGCAGAAATAGCGGTAGTTTGCATGTAATGCTTTTCAGTTAGTCCAGCTAACGTCTTCTTTTGGAAGTGTGTCTTGGAGTCAAGACCTTTCTCTTCCTTTTTTACACTAACCTCAGCTTCTCATCCTGATTCGCCTTCCTGCTTGCTGTATTTGTATTTTCTACAATACTCAGTCTGTCCACTTCTCTCTGTCCTTTTACCATCAGCGTCCTGAAAAGACCAGGAAGAATGGCTATCTGAATGCTGATAACAGTCCTGCTTTTCAAGTTTATCATGGTGTCTCAAATTATAACTACCCCTACTGGACTCCTGAGTTGTTGGAGATCCAGTCCGTTTTTTGTGTCTTACTTTCTGTTTCTTTTTAGTTTCAAGTGTTTTTTCCATCCCAGAACATTCAGTCTCACCTTTGGCTTTGTAATGGGGTTTAATAGTACACGAACCCAGTGCATCACGTACCACTGATGTATACGTTTGAGATATTATTTTTGGTAATTCCCATTCATGATCCTTAACAGGAATAACTGCAAGCCTCTGGAGTATGGCCAGAGGCGCTTCCTACTCAAAATGATTGAGGAAACCATTTGAAAATGTCCCATTGGTTTCATTCTTAATCTAGACCTGGCACTGCTCCATGTTCATTCTGTACTTGACTTGGTACATCTGGAAGAACCACTAATGAGAGTGTGCCATGTGTAGTAGTATAAATACATATAAATATGCTTCCTTAGGTGTTGCAGTCCTCTACCGGTGGCACCATCCCATGGGGAAAACGCATCATTGGGATTCTACCCTTGTCTTAGAGTGAGGTATGAGGACAGACCACATCCAACTAGTTTGTCTTATGAGCAAGGCAGAAGGCAATTTCATCACATTTCACAGGTATCTTGCCCATTATGGCGTTTATACTCTGTGGACTGATTGCCTGTATGGCAACCTATCCCTTTACTGCAGGTCCTACCGGAGCTTGTCGGCTGTGTATGTTCTGCAATATGTATTCTGTGAGTTGCCTATATACGGACGCTGTATAGTTTAATTTTCCTACTTCTTCATTGGGTGATAAGTTATTAGGAATTGAATATGATGTAACAGACCTATCAGGTACTCACATGCACTCTTGCCATCATGGGGAAATGTTACCTCGGACGTCCATGTATCACTATCACATACTAGGAATGCTCCTTAACCCACTGTATAGTTAGTAGAGGAGAGGAGGCTGGTCATGCAAATAACACACAGCCATTAACTATGCTGCTAGCCACTCCAGGGCTCAAGAGACTTGGAGCTGTAGCTTGGGGGGTCTGTCACCTGTTATTTATCCTGTTAACATATAGATATATACATATTATATTGATGTTATGACTATAACTTTGAAATAGATTACATTTCGCCAAATCCAAATTACGTACAGTTTTATGGGACGCATGTGTGCTTACATCTTTGAAGGTTGGTGAACACTGTTGAAAGATGTCATAGTCCAAAAGGAGATTCTGTATTCAGGTTTTGAACACTAGTCTAACATGAGGTCTAAAAGCAGAAAGTTCCCAAAAGTCATTGTGTCAAATGTCAGCAACTTCACATGAACATATAGTCTACTGGGCTTGGCGCAAACAGTGGATATTTGAACTGACTAAGTACATTAGAAACTTCGTAATGAACAAATGCGCCATAGAGCATGCATTCAGACCAGTGAATGCACGTCCACACAAAAGTACATTTACTGGCGCCATCTGAACATGAATTGAGTTAGCAGACCATGAAGGGAGCCATTTGCATCCAAGAAAAAGATACTGTGCTACCTGTGCTCTTCTGTACAGTCGTGGATTAGAATCCACGCTGAAACAGGACAACAATGGCACATCATATCTCTCTGCTCAGTCAGCCGCATTCACTTGATACAAATTTTAGGAGGAGTAAATGGTACACTGGTGCATTTTAAATCACTTAAACATATCCCGGGCCCTGGAAGGTATTCAAATACATCAAGTTAAGGTACTTTTGAATAAAATACATAACCCATAACTAGTTCCGAATAGTTATGATTAAGCCACATTATATGGAAAGATTCTGTATTATTAAAGGAGCAGCTAAGAAGTATTGCGTTATGATTTTTTTTTAAAACACGTAGACGTTTCTGTATTTTTTACTCTTTATCTTTTTTGAGGAAATGTATAATTTGTGGTCCATGCAGTTTTTGCTTCAGCAGATTTTGCCATTTTTGAGCACTGCAAATTACAGGTGTTCTTTAGTTAAATTAGTAAAACTGATTTTTTTCCACTCAGGAGGATGAAAGGCGACGTTGCACCTAACAGGATTTAAATCAGTGCCCTGAGGATTAGACAAGCCCACCTTGTGACAGAAGCATGGGGAAATACAGCCTTGAGCACCTTTGAGTAGCAGATGAAAATGCCTTAAATTATGCAAACTACACAACAGAGTTCTATGCCAGAGGTTAAAATTAAACGCATGCAAAATTAGTCAAATGAGTGCGTTAACACTTATTTTGAATGCAAGTTAACTGATCCGGCCTGCTCGTGTGTCGTTGAAGGTTTGGGCCCCGGTATTAAATAGCAACCCCTGCGTATCTACGCCATACGTGCAACAACGTCATCTAAATTGCTTGGGCTTGGCGGCCATTTTATCACCGAGCTCTGCCGCCTTTCCAGGCTGCATCCCGAATCCGAAACCCATCCTATTACAAATGACCTTTAAACTCTAATCGCAGGATTATTCCTTAATGTGCCATAATGGCCGCCATCATTCATCGTAAGTAGCCAACCTACTGTTTATACTGGGTCACAATTCACTTATGTTTTCCATTAGTCTGGTAAAGTCTACAGCAAAACAACCACAACAACAAGCCCGGCAGGAGGTTTATGGACTTTAAAATGACGTAAATCGACATTCTTTACGAGCCATGTTTTAATGCCATGCCTGTATATTGTGCAGTACTGCTTTCCCTCATTTCCTTCCGTGGAATCAAAGGCCATCTCCGGAAAGTGGAGAACAGAGAATTGATGCAAAAAAAAACCTCGCTTTCCTGTCTAAAAATAAAGGCTTAGATATGCAAAGCTTTTTGTTCATCTGCAAAAGACATTTGCACAGCATTGCACATCAGCAAAGGCCTGGGATGTTCTAAAGCGTCTGTGAATGTATACCAAATATTTGCAGCGCTTTGGACTTCAATGCACATGACACGGATTTCGCTGTGCAAATTGCTTGGATTTAAAATAATGTGCCACAAGGTATGCATTAAAATTGAGATTTGCAATTTCCCTATTTAACCAAAACGCTTGCATCTTATTTAGGAATAAGTAAACCAGCAATGAGGCCCAAGGCGCAGTTCAGAACTTCATAAGAAATACACCCAAATTAATTTATCAGCCTAGGAAATCAGAGTGACGAAAGGGCTTTAATAAGGAAAGGGCTGCAATGTTGTTTTTTCCATAACATAAGGATTTATGAAAGGTAGGCAAATGATTGATTTAGGCATCTCCAACAAGTAGCTCGTGATCGAGCTACCGGTAGCTCTCAAGGTATCTGTAAAGTAGCTCTCTGTGGCAAACAAAAGCATATGCTACCCTCCTGTGTGCTGCCCTGGCTAGTAATACAGATTCTTTTGCTCGGTTGAAATATATGTATTCCAAAAATTTTAAAAATTGTACACTATACGAAAATGGGTGTCTTTTTTGAATACATAAGCAGATGTTCAAAGACAAATGGCTGAATTTCCAAAATTTACTTAATGGTATTATTTGAGTGATAAATAGTGTTAGAAACACTTTCTCTTCATTGTATTACCTTGGTGCCAGGGGCACTGCACCTATGGCGGTTATGTATTACCCATGCAGACACATTCCAAATTGATGACAATTTGTATTTTACTTCTGGCAGCCTTGCTGATGCACTGGTGTGATCACTGCTGACAATCTTGGATGGACGGTCACTACTACACCAATAATATTATTCGCTCAGGATGATTTTCATTAAACATAAGTAGCTCTTAGTCCTGAAGAGGTTGGAGACCCCAATCTAAAGAACTACTCTCCTAAGGTAGAACAAATGAGGTAAGGTCTTCAGATGCTCTACCACTCAAGGGAGAAAGTACAATTCCCAAGATCAACTTGAAGGAAATATTGAGTAAAACCGGTTTCTTCATTGTTATTATTACCGTGACCACAATGCTTATATAAAATGAAAATGTGCAAATAAACATGAACTGCACTATACATATGTGGTTACAAAAATGTTTTTTCCATTGCAATATCTGTAATCAAGTTGGCATTGTATTGCCACAAATTTTGCTTAAAATGAAAACATGCAGACTCTGTGTGTCCTCCACTAACTATGTCGATTACCATCAGCTTTCTGCTGGTGTCAGCAGGTGTGGCATGTCGGAGCTGTGATTCTGAAAGCCCACAATGCTATTCATGTAATAGTATAAGCAGACATTTGAATTACAGGAAGGATCTTTACAGTACATATTTAGAGAACTTCTGATCACTTAAGAGATTTTTAAAAGGGAAAAGGTTTGTCAAGCCCGCCCTGCCTACTGACATGCCCAGCATAGAACAAATTTTGGACCACTGATTGAGATGTTTTGCCAGATCAGACCTTTATGTCAGACCTCCACTGAGACTTAGGCCCATTATTTCCAATTCAGCTCATCTCATTGGTGCATGAGGGATGGTGCATTCTCCAGTGGCAGCCAAGATGGTGATAGAAGCGTGACTTGAAATAGCCATTTCTGATGGCCTGTAACTAGGCCCGCATTAAAAAATATATAAAATAAAGTTTACCCTACAGAGACAGACTCCTCTATACATCAGCAGACATCGCTATCCAGAATGGACAGCCTTTAGAGTGAAGAGAAAAAAATAAATCACAATTTTCTCCATTGCCTTTCCCTATGTTTATGTAGCAAAAACATAGCGCTTAATGAAGCTACGAAGCATTGTGTCTCATATCAGCTAAAAATTAAAAATATTTCAACATCCCCTATAGGGTGCTCCGATTCACAGAGTTCGCTAGGTAAACTCCTGAAATAGCTGAACAACAGTATGGACCACCTGGGGCCTAACAACCTAGATCCGATAAGCCTAAATACAACTGTAAAGCTCTGTCTCAAAGCCTTGTTGCAGTTTTGAAGGACAACGAGCCCATGATCCCCTGGACAAGAAGCAGAAGAGTTTCCTAGGCTCAATCTTTGTCTATCAAAGCTGAGAGACTAAGCTTTCTGATTTATCCACACAGATATTGGAGTACCCTACATGCTGATGGAACCGTTGCTTGCCTGCTGTCACAGGTCCTAGGAAACCAGACGTTGTGTGTATGCCACCTGCGGAGTACAAGGTAAAGGAAGAGTTAAGAGGATAATGGTGGTAGCTCATTTAATCTCAACTATGTCAATTAGTGTGGGGCGTGGCCTGGAAACATGGCCGACGGGCCACCCAGTTTAAAAAATCCTGATTAATCCTGCCATTTCACACACATTTAGATACTTGGGGATCAAGGTGGCGCACACCACTACCCAGCAATACGCCTCGACATAAAGATGGTGCTGGATGCATTAAAGATGTCAGTGACCTTCTGGAATACACTGCCCCTCTCCTTGAAGGGCAGACTGGCCATTGCCAAGATAGTGGTAATCCTGCGATGCCTGTATGTGCTACAAAACTCGTAATACTCTCTTCCGATTAAGGTGTTCAGACAGCTGGACTCAATCCTCATTTCTCTGCGATTAGCTGGCAAGCATAGCAGGGTGGCCCTGACAACATGGACCAGACGATACGAAGAGGGGGGATTAGAGTTATCACAAGTCAACCTGCATTACTATGCTGCACACCAGCAACCGATGGTTGGATTCGGGAGACAATTGGGAAAAGCATTTGCTGATTTGGATGACGGAAGCAGGTCGACTAATGAAATTATTAATAGAGGGTACTGGAATCTCGAAAGATATTCCATACATAGTCCAACAGACCGCGAAAATATGGCAACATTTTGTCAAGACAGTACTGAAATGGGCCCTATTCTACCTACACAATACTGATATTTAACATGTGTATGAGTCATGCATACCATGTACTATTTGAAACCTTTAAAAACTCAATAAAAAACAAAACAATGTAAAAGTTGTTAGCGATAATGGCGGGGGAAACATACTTTACAACGCAACTTTTACCACGCAGTGCTATTACAATGCAGGTTTTACAACGAAAACCATTACAACGCATTGCGCTGGGGGGCGCTCTAGGATAGGGAATAGATTTAATTTACTATCCAACACCTTCCCTAGTGTCCACGGGGACTGGAGTTGGAATAGTAAATTAAACTATTCACTATCCAGCACCCCAAAGCGCTATGCGTTGTAATGGTATGCGTTGTAAAAACTGCGTTGTAACAGCATGCGTGGTAAAAGCATGCGTTGTAATGTCATACATCCTAATGGCGGTATTAGTTAGTTCCTTTCTATCTATTAGACTGCCCATTGAAATTCTGTCCCCAACTGCTTTATGACTGATACTTCACAAACAGCACAATAATCCATATTTTTAGTTTGACAAGATTTACAAAGGACACAGACTAGAGTCAACAGATAGAAATCTCTCCATGAAACATAGGAACCTGCCAATACATCCTCGAGAAACCCGAGGCCTGCCAGCCTGCACAGTGAGAAATGTGTGACTGTCGCTGAAAAAAATGAATGTCATTGATACTGAGATATTCTACTAACATTCTCGTCACGAAAATGTGAACAGAAACACTAAACCCATTTTAATATATATTTCAGTATCACCTGTATGTTGTACAAAAGAGATACTTTGTTCAGTTAGGATATCGCCTACTGACTCCACGTAGAGTCTGAAGAGAAAAGGGTCATGGGTGGAGCCATTTGCTACTCTGCAAAAATATAATTAATTCATTTTCCTCATTTTTTCCTTCTCTTTATTATACTTAACTTTTATTATTTGTATGACCTTCATAAGGACCTATCATTCGCATCCTACCTTTCGGATTCCACTTTTGCATTGTCTCGGCGATCAATCTGTCATCTTTCTACTTTCCCTTGCACCCAATTATTATTTTCTGAATCTATTATTTTCATTTTATATCACTAACAATAAATCTGCTATTTCTCTTATATGCTTTTCAAATCAGCTCTTTATTGAGGATACAAAAATCCGCTTGCACACAATGGAAGATTTCTCCACATAGTTGACAGTTTCAAATTTTCGTCAGCTTCTGCCTACTCCTGTACACTCTATCTTCCCTTCAGAACACATATCATGGCAGTCAGTTATGAGGAATATTATTCTTTTATCTCTCCTACTGTTCCACAAAGTTCTCCTGAATTTAACTTCTCTGTCACTTTAAAACTTCTAATGTATGTCATACATCTTTTATCCACTATAAACCAGAAGCATCCTTGCTGGGGCCAATTTTCTACGTGCACAGTTTCGTCTGCCTCTTTTTGGCTCCAGGTAAACTGGATCAAAAAGATGTTTTGATATGATCTATATTCCCGTATGAGAGAATTGTAATTTGCTTCTAACAAGATGGCTCATCAATGAAGAATATGTGGTTGCCTCCTCCTGTTCTTTACAATGGAAATGAGAACTAGCCCTATTTTGAGCCTACCTTACCATCCAAAAGTGACCCTTTACTTTAAAGTGTGGCATTAGACACAATATTCTGTAGAACGTTTGACTATAGTAGTCCATAACTGACATGTTTCGGCTCATGCTAGCTATGTTCACTGGATGTACCCTTCTTAAGGTGTGTCTTGAAGCCCCTTGGCACCAGAGGAGAGTTTGGGTTTAGAATTCAGGTTGCTCAGCTGAAACAGTGTACTGATGTTGTTACTTTTCGAACGTATTCTGCGCCTTTCGCATGATCTCTCTGATGCACGTCTACAGCTTAGTGCGAATTTTGCTATGTGACTGATACTAGAAAGTTCGACAAGAGGTTTATATGTGTGTTCTGCCTCAACTCCAGGAGTTGTCTCCACTGCAGATATTAGGGGGATCACCGTAGAGTTCTGCTCGGTGATTCATATCATGTTTTTGCTATAAATACTCTTTCAAATTCAAGCTTGACTTAAATTTGAAATTCTAGTTTTCTTCAACAATCTTGGTCCGCTGCCCAGAAATCACAACGACTTGACCCAGAGCGGCTGCTGGAGCAGGCCTGAACTCTCACAATGACCCGGGGTGCCAAACGTTAGACTAAGGATTCCCCGTAGGGAACCTGGTTGGAGGACAGCCTGGTGCTTAATTCATCAATCAGGTCAGAAAGATTCAAAAATTGAATGATAATCAGTTTTGTATTTATTGGTTAAATATGATGGTCTTTTTCATTACCGAAATAACTGGAATAAGAAAATGATAGGTAAACTGGATCAAAAAGATGTTTTGATATGATCTATATTCCCGTATGAGAGAATTGTAATTTGCTTCTAACAAGATGGCTCATCAATGAAGAATATGTGGTTGCCTCCTCCTGTTCTTTACAATGGAAATGAGAACTAGCCCTATTTTGAGCCTACCTTACCATCCAAAAGTGACCCTTTACTTTAAAGTGTGGCATTAGACACAATATTCTGTAGAACGTTTGACTATAGTAGTCCATAACTGACATGTTTCGGCTCATGCTAGCTATGTTCACTGGATGTACCCTTCTTAAGGTGTGTCTTGAAGCCCCTTGGCACCAGAGGAGAGTTTGGGTTTAGAATTCAGGTTGCTCAGCTGAAACAGTGTACTGATGTTGTTACTTTTCGAACGTATTCTGCGCCTTTCGCATGATCTCTCTGATGCACGTCTACAGCTTAGTGCGAATTTTGCTATGTGACTGATACTAGAAAGTTCGACAAGAGGTTTATATGTGTGTTCTGCCTCAACTCCAGGAGTTGTCTCCACTGCAGATATTAGGGGGATCACCGTAGAGTTCTGCTCGGTGATTCATATCATGTTTTTGCTATAAATACTCTTTCAAATTCAAGCTTGACTTAAATTTGAAATTCTAGTTTTCTTCAACAATCTTGGTCCGCTGCCCAGAAATCACAACGACTTGACCCAGAGCGGCTGCTGGAGCAGGCCTGAACTCTCACAATGACCCGGGGTGCCAAACGTTAGACTAAGGATTCCCCGTAGGGAACCTGGTTGGAGGACAGCCTGGTGCTTAATTCATCAATCAGGTCAGAAAGATTCAAAAATTGAATGATAATCAGTTTTGTATTTATTGGTTAAATATGATGGTCTTTTTCATTACCGAAATAACTGGAATAAGAAAATGATAGGGTAGGAGGTATGACTGAAAATGCACTGAAGAGCAGGAGACTCAGGAGAGACAGCATGCTGGTCTAATGACTCCAGGAAAAGACCCTACTGGATGAGTGATATTGATCGTGGTATGCTGGCTCACCCATCCTGGACCTCGACGAACTTCAACGGGTTGAGACTGGATGTGCTCTTATTAGAAGGGAGCCAGTGGATAGGATGGTTCACATATGTGAGTGTATACCCTCCATTCTCCTACCTTGATTTAAGCTGACAGAGTAAGCTGTCAGACCTTTTACTTCCTTTACCTTTAGAAATATTTTATCAATCCCTTCAACGTGATGAGCTGCTGTGGTAGATGATAGGCTACCTTAATTCCTATTTTCCTTGGAAGAGTGCAGTCACAACAGGTGAATAAAGGGACTGGTAATTCCAAATCGGCTAAGGTTCCACCTACAGAGACTACCGCCCACTTTATGTGTACCGCGTATGGTAAAAACACATGCAGGTTTATGACAAATTGGGTTGTGTGCCAAGGATGACAGGAACATACCTTTTCCAGAAGAAGGTCCTCTGATACTGAATTTATAAAGATCCTTAAAAGAAAATTGTAAAAATCCAAAATCAGATTTTCCCAGAGCAATGGCAGGTTTTGCAAAATTGACATAGGGAAGCCTTAAGACACTGGCAGTAATCTCAAAGGCAGCCAGGAGAAACTGAGATACCACCACTCACTTATCTGTTGGCTCAATTTACTGATGATGTTCAGGAAGTTTGAGAGGAGTAACTTCTAAATATTTTTTTTTTTCGATTTCAGCAGTTGTAGATGCTGCCTTAGCAGGAACACCTCTGGGTGTGCTATCCAGTGATGAAGCACCACTGTCATTAAAATAGGTTAAAGGGAAGCAGAGGTATGAATGTGTAAAGTTTCAGGGCAAAAAGCTTCAAGAAAAAGTAAAATGCAAATCAAAACCAACAGTTGAGGCCTTTGCATTATTTCATGCAACCCGGCTAGAGCAGAGGTCGGGTACACCAAGTGGATCATTCTCACAGTTTCTGCCTTGAGATCTCATTGAGAGTATGGTGAGCAGCCCACCGTCCGCCAGAGTGGTGGAGGAGTTCATTACCTCTGACACCCTGGCTAGACTACCATCCACCTTATTTAGATATCTCCACTGGCCCCACAGAGATCTCTGTGGCTTCAGAGGAGCAGCTGGGACAGTGGAGACAATCCCAGATGACCTTTCTTAAAGCATTGACATCAAGGTGCCAGCTTTATCCACACGAAACCATCACAATGTCTGCAATCTACCACTTTGAGTACAACAGGACATTTGCTGAACAGCTGGTGGACTTTAGCCAATAGCAAGCAAGTGTCCTGGCTATTAGTTTGTGGGGATTTTAACACCTGGAGAACAACAGGACTGGATGAACTCTTGGGCGCCTTTACCAGGCTGACTGCCCCTAGAGGCTGGTGGGTCCCGCTCACAGATTCAACCACACACTTCAATGTAGTCTTCTCTACAGATGAGGCACTAAAGTTCCTGTGCACTGCGTGTCTTAATCAAGGAAAGGCTGTTCCTTTTACCCTACATGAGTGATCTGTCTAAATCTTTCCACTTCCCTTACAGAATCTTCAAAAGGGTGTAACCATTTCTTCCAAATGTTAAAGACAGACAAGTGGCAGATGCTATAATTTTTAATGCAGACAGGTTCCTGGTGAGAAGACCTGCTGGAAGCCCCTGCCATCACTGAACACCTAAGAGGTGTGAAAGGTGCTTGACATACCTGCGGTAGGCGGGAAAACAATTAAAGAGATTGAGCAAAACACTGGATTGGATCTTGTGCCAAAATGGAGTTGGCACAGGGGAGGGATGGTGAAAACATTGCCTTAGTGTTTGAGGAAAAGAAGGCCTAGAAGCCAGCTGTTGGGGAAACAGAGGATCACACTAAGAATACAGCTACCCGCAGTACATTCAATAATTGCAAGTTTACTGGTTTCAGCAGTGGGCATTGCTATGTTGATCCTTTGAAGAGAGGCGAATACTCCACAAAAGCTCCACGATGCCAATGCAAACCAGGGGCCATATTATACATGAGGTGCATTTTCCTTGCTTGCGCAGGCACACAATTTAAAAGGTGTGCCCAGAGCAAACAAGAAAATGCTCAGTATTAGGATGAATGCGCTGCCTCAAGGCAGCCGCAAACTCGTGCTGTCCCCAGGGCAGTGCATTCATGTGAAAAATGGAGCAGCTGCTTTGAGACTGCTCCGTGTTTCACAGTGCAGGCAGCAACCTACCTGCACTTTTAAAGGGGATTAGAGATTCCTTTTGTAGGTGGGCGTTGTGAGTGACTGCACCCGCCTGCAAGGAGATTTCTGGGGGGTTCATGGGCTACAGACGCCTGCCGTCGGGGCGCATTGACAGTCGGATTTCTTGCATGGCTAAGTGGTGTGATCTTAGTCAAATCAATTTACTTCATGTGTCTAATGTACTTGATAATGACATTTGAGAGCACTTTCAAGTAATTCAGTATAAGGTGGACTATGTACAAAAAAATCACTTGTATGTTTTAATAGTCTGGAATGTTCCACCATCCATAACAATAATATTGGCCATGATATAAGGGACACCAGATAAGTGGTTCACTTTGTTCACTCCTGGTGTAATCAAGATGGAGGGTTAGTTAATGTTTTAAAGTTCATGTTTAGAAACTTTCATTTCAGGTAAATGTTAATGCAATGTTGTGATCTAATGCACTAAACTGAAACACTCCCATATATGTTTTTAAATATTTTATTGTTGTATGCCAAAAGAGGTGAAATAGCATATTAGTAGCCAGTACTGTAGCAATAGATTCCATCATACAATTACTGAAGAATAGTGCTGAGCTACTTATGAAGAGTTAGCCCACAATTATTAAATTTTTCTTTGTAACAAACGGATCCATAATAAAAACTGTCCATCCCCACCCCGCTGCCCAGTTACCCCTGCTTTAACTATTAGCGTAGGGAAGCAGAGCAATGAACCCTGTGGTGCTTGGAAGTAAATATTTTAGTGGGCAAATCATAATAGTGTGTTGGAGATAGGAGCCCTTAAACCACTGCCTTGAGTAGTTGCCTAGATGTGGCAAGAACAACTACTATATACAAAAAACCAAACGTGCAAGTGTCAGGTATGTATTATGGGGGGGGGGGGAAAGAGTATCATCCTTGGCGCAGTCTCTAAAGCCCTCTGACAAAATATGCCATGCTTGGCAGTAAAATATGTTATCAGACCTGCCCATTCCTCCCTGTGTAACAGGATGCTTACAGATCGAATCCATGAGCGCAAGACCTTGGTCCAACTTTTGATGACCGCAGGAAGTGAATCCTTCCAGAGCAGTGCAATATTGCCTTTTGCAAGTAGAAGAGCCAGGTAGAGGAACTTGGGTTTAGAGTTTCTCCAACTTAAGGTGGGGAATTTGTTAGTACACTGGCCATTACGGTCGACAGTACCTCCAGAGCTCTCTGCCAGTATGAAAGGAGTGTAAAGCAAGACCAAAGAATATGAAACAAATTGGCACTGAATTGTATACGGAGAGGACATGCAGCTGCGACTCCTGGGTATATTTTGTTAATTCAGGCAAGTGTAAGGTAGGGTTAGTTCAGAATATTAAATTGAATTTACTTAACATGGGAGCTGTGGGATACTTTGTGGGGATACTTCAATATTTTAGCCTAGTCCACATCGTGCAGGGGTTTGGCCATGTCAGTCTCCAACATAGTACGGAGAGAAGACCTGGAGTGGTCCCCATGTTGCAGGAAAGCTCTGTACACCCATCTTATCAGTTTACCATCAGTTCCTATGGTGTAGAGTGTGAGGTACACTTCCGTTGGGGGTGGGTTAAGGGGCAGACATGACATGGGCATTTAATGATTGTTTAAGGTGTTCTTAAGAAAGGAAATGACCTGGGTAAAGATTCTAGTCTGCCATAAGGGTTTGAAAATCTAGTAGCTCACTGTCAACAAACAAATACCCCAAGTTTGAGAGGCCTGAAGCATGCCACTGACAGAGTTGCCATGAGCGAAGCCATCCTGTGCGAGTGAGGAGGCCTGGCAAAGGTATTCGGGGAGCATAGAGTTTCTCATGTTCGTGATTTTACAGGTACTAGTAGGGAAAGAGAAAGCTGGGCGGGATAACCCCGGATGGTGTTGGCTAGAATGGTCAGTAGGAAACAATGAGTAGTGCAGGAAGCCCTCCTTAAAGCTTTTAGCGGAAACCCCTGCCTTATGCAGCGGGAGGCCAGATAGTCAGCGAGCCACCAAATGAGCTGTGCAGCTAAATATTAGCACTTTAAGTCCAGAAGGGCCAATCCACCATCAGTCACAGGTAGCTTTAGAGTAGTAAGAGCTACCCGTCGGCTCCCTGGTCCCCAAATCAGATGTGGGACGTGTCGAGGTGTCTGAAGTAGGAATGAGGGATGAATGGGTGAGCAGGTGAAAGTTCACGATATAATAAAATAACTGGGGTAGCACCACCATCTTAACTAGTGCCATGTGGCTCATTACTGAAAGTGGAAGAGAAGATCATAAAGCAAACTGGGCTAGGTATTGAAAGGTAACTGATTTCCCATTCAATCTGTGGTCTAATTTTATAGAAAGAGGAAGCACTATAATATGTTAAAGAAACACTTCTCACAATATAAAATCTTGATCATGTTCTTAGCCTTTGCTTGTGTAATTTACATCCCAAATATTTTGCAGCGTCTGCATGTACTTTGGCACTTAAGGATGAGCCAGATCACTGGTTTGACCTTGACTCGCCTGTAGAACCATTTTAAGACATGGACAGAGCGGGCAATTGCCCAGCACAACCTTCAGAGGGGTCTAGCCCCTGCTTAACCTTCAGAAGCACAATCATCAGCTCATTACACCAGCAGAGCTTGCCAGGGTGGGTGGGTGCTGCTTGTTCAACCACTTGACAGTGCTTTTGTTTTTCTCTTGTCTCTCTGCAACAAATCCCCAGGTACACAATACTTTCAGATACTCATGGCGGGCCCCTGATGGATGAATTTAGGAATTGTCCCACCTCATTCTTCTCTTGCTAATGTCTCCAGTTCTTAGAAAGCATCCTCTAAATAAGTTTCTGCGGCTCACCCATCTAATCTCAATTTTGTCTTGATGCTTAGTTCTATTTGTCTCGTAATCTGGGCTCACAGTTCAGAGCTAAATTTAGAATCACATACTCACACTCTAGTGCTGTAAGACTACAGACAAGTTGTGGGTACCTCACATCCTGGCCTTAGATGTGAGACTGTCGCCCACACCATCTGTCCTGACTCTTTAATTTGTTTTTAGGTTTAACGTTGACTGGAGGTTGAGGTAAGCCAGCTGTTTTTGTTCAACTTGTCTAAACTAGCAGATGGTCCCTTACCTTAATGTTTCCCAAACCGTTTGCGATAGGTTTTAAAATGTTTAGAAACATGATCAAAACGTTGCTGTTGCTTTCTCTCCAAGAAAGTTTGGATACACCTGGAAAGGGGTGAAGTACTTGACACTGTGCTCAAGGGCAAAGGGCATTAATTTCCAACTGAATAAGGACATAATGTGCCTTCTGAATGTAGCATGCCTAGAGGCAATCACATAAAGAACATAGTGAATAAATAGTGCTGTTTATTAAATAGTAAATACATGCACTGATAAAATAGTGGGGTATGGCATCGCTTTAGATGTGTCTGTAAAATTGGCCTTTAGTTCTGAGTTTTTGTCCTGAATTTTGCCCCTTTGTCCTGATTTTTTACATTCCGGTCCAGAATTTGCCTCCACTTCAGTTGGTCACCCTTGTGGGTAGGGGCTGGAGGTGGGAGGCAACCCTTCAGAGGGCCATCTTTTAGCTAAAAACTGTGGACTATTTGTGAGCCAATGGATAAAGAAGAGCCCCTATAACATTCTGCGGGGGGCAACATTTTGCATTACACCACTGGAGGGTGGAGAATGCAGGCCAGTCAAGGAGGTGATTTGCAATTTGCATGCCACAAGGAGGAGACATTTTGACCCTGTCAGAGAGGGTCACAAACACTTCTGGATCATGGGTCCTAAGAAAATGGAGTCACAGCTGCAACTAGAATCCTAAAACCAGGCAATGGGTTCCCCGGCAGGAAGGCAGACAACTGCTTGTGCCACGCCGCATGGCAGTGCAAGCAGGATACACAGCAGTTGCTTTTAGAGAGTCAACCACACTGCAACCATCATAATACGACTGCCTCTGCATCATACCTTGAAATAGCAGCTGTGGGAGCGCTATTGATCCAGTATGTGCAGAACACTGAGATTGGCCGGTACAAGGTGTGCATGTGCAACCTACTGGAGTGCTGTTAATGTCATACAGGGTTCCGGTCTATTGTGATGCGGAAGCTAGGCCACCAAACAGGGCAGCTTCTGTAAAATTACATCTTAGCTACAGAAACAAAATCATGGAAAGCAGGCCAGCCAGAATGGTTATGTTTCAGAGACGTAGGCTGCCAATAGTGCTGTATGGACCAAGGATACGATTTTTTACTTTTCATCCTGTGGCAAGCTCTGGAATAATGTCCAATTAATCCACAATTGGAACATTTTTCCTTAATAGCTGGACACAATTTGTAATAAGCTAAAGGTGAGTCACTCCCACAGCGAAAACACTTAAGATTATCGCTATTTTTGAACTCGAGGGGTTTAATCTTAGGTTGAAACTTTTGTTTATAATTGGATTTACTTTGAACTTTGGAGATAGTTTGTTCAGAAACTATTTTTTCAATTCTAAGAGATTAATTAAAGAGACAACATAACACATGGCTTAAACACGTAAACCAAATTTCTGTGCCACCTGACCGGTATTTTGGTGTCTCTAAGCTTTCTGTTATTGTATCCACATATGAAAACATAGCAACTGACATACACCTAAATCCACCCTGGACTGTTAGCTTTATCAATGGTTGTCTCTGTGCTATCTGCAGAGGCCAAGGATTGGATGACCATGTATTCTGAACACATTTTTGACCCACCTACAGGCACTCCAAGAAACTCTGGGGTATATTTACGAGGATTTGGCATAGGGCCGCGCAGTAAGTCACCTTGCTGCGCTACCCTAGTCAAAGTGAAATGGCAGGAATGCACCGTATTTATCCAAACCGGTGCATTCCTGTCCTTTCCCGCTGAACTTGTGCAGTTTCTGCAGCCTAGCGCCAACTCAGGAACCCTTGAACAATGGTGCAAGGGTGCCTGTGTTGTCAGCAGGATCAAGTGCAGAGGAGAGGAGTTGGCCTAACGGCTAGGGCGCTCGACCTCGGACCTCGGGATCTGGGTTCGAGTCTCGGTAACGACGCCAAAACCTCCTGTGATTCTGGGCAAATCACTTAATCTCCCCGTGCCTAAAATGAATGTGTGTCCTCATGTAACGTAACTGGTGATATGTAAAGCGCTCTGAAACCTGAATCGGTTCGGGTCTTGTTCGCGCTATATAAAACTCTGCAAAAAAAAAAAAGTGCAGTAAGGGACACCTTCCTGCACAGAAACAATCCACTGAGGCGTGTTCCTTTTAGTATGTGTGCTGGAGGATGCAGCACAAATAGAAAGAGGAATAAACATGGAGAAGTACAGATATTTCTCCTAGTTACGCCTCAGCTCGGGAGGGGCAGGTTTTGCTGCATGCCCAGGTTGACATGGTGTAGTATCAAAATCCAGGTATGTTGTGTGGGAACCCCAACGCAATGCCTGTTGAACGCCTCCTTGTCGCAGAGTAAGACAAGGCAGCAATAAAGGCTGCCTAGCCTTAACTCCATATCTATGAGGCCATTCAAAGCCACACAAAGTAGCTTTGCGGGGTCTTATAAAAATGGTTTGGTGGTTTACCCCGCGAAGCGTCATAAAAAGTGACGCAGCTGTGGCGCAAGGAGGTTCATAAATATGCCCCTCCCTCTTGAGCCTGAACACCAGAGCTCTCAATCACGGCTGTTCAAAGTATGCACTCTCCAAGAGTAATGTGCTGAACATAAACAAATCCGAAAACACAAAATCGTGGGAATAGCTAACTCTCTAATGGAGTGAGTGCAAGAGTCAGTAAAACATGCGACATTCAAACGGGAATTAAATCATTGACAGGGATCACCTGACCAGTTATTACACTCATTGATCGGAAATCCTCAGGGTTTTTCTCAGTAAAGTTAAAATCGCAAATATACAGTTTTATTTTATTTCAGTTCTACAATACCAACGGGTGTGAGACCCGGACGAACCCGGCCCACTTAAAGCCCTGGCTTCTGCACATTATTTTTTGCTGTTTTCTATCCAGCCCGGTGGAAAAAAAGGGGGGGTCCAAACGATGTTTACATCCAAACACTTATAACTGCCAGGCGGATGGTGATCGTACAATGCTCCTGATACTTTGCTTTATTTTATGACCCCTCCCCCTCACACTTTTTTAAAAATTTATTTAATGCGCTTTTATATAGCGCGAACATTACCCGAAGGTGTCAGAGCGCTTTACATAAGAACCAGTTGCGATACATAAGGATTCGGGATTACGTGCGTTGCATAAAAGATACAAACAGAAAAAAAAATTGCAACTGTACGGGTGTTCTGGATTTCGTCTTTCATCCTGCTTTGCCCTCCTGCCTCACTCTTTTCATTAAGGCCTCTCTGCAACTTCTTATTATACGTCTCTCGATTAAAAAATCAATTCGGATTTGAAGAAATTGCAATAAATATTGTAGGCCCCCTCTCGTTGCCGCCCCTCACAGCGCCCCACTCGTGTAAGCTCACAGGAAGCACTTTGTTTGGGCCTTATCTGAAGTATTACAAAGTGGCTCTTAAGAACGCCCCGCTGTCAGATAATAGAAAATATTTCTTCTGTGACAGTGTTTGGTGTTCTGTTCAAGAAGAAAGGAGGACAGACTCGGGGAACAGTTGTCATTTACAGTAAAGAGGCATCGACTCTCCCATAGAATGGAGCTTTCATTGATTCTGTTTCACTTCAACATAAATCAGCCGAGTCTCAAAGGGAGCCACAGGTCTGCAGAGCAATTATGCCTGACTCTAAAATGGATGAAACTGAGGCCACGATTGATTAGATTTCAGAACTTTGCAAAAACTATCAACCAGAGCTGACCTGTCCCTTTACCCGAATGCTGCCCAAGTGGACCCAGGCCTTTGTAAAAACACAAAACAACAAGAAAAAAACAAGCATTGGCAAGCAAAACCAACAGGTCTGGCTCACATTTTGAGCCATGGATAAAACATTAAAAAAGATGTCGCAGTTATTTTTAAAACAAAAAAACAAAAGATGTATACTTTCTGTAAACAATACATATATGAGATAAATAATTTAATACTTGATGACTGAGTGCACTTTTGAAGAGGACTGGGTGCACTTTACAGATGAAGGTAGAATAATTGATCAAATAGCCAATAGCATAAAGTGAGACAGAAATACTCCTCTGAGTGAAGCTAACCTCAGCTCTACAAAGAGTAAAAAAAATTGGTAACAATAGGTCACCAAACACCTATGCTGCCAGGCCAGACCTAACAAGTTATATTTAATCCTATTTTAGTGTTGAACACCTCTATAAGATTCAACTGTATTCACAGAGGAGAGCTAAAGAGGACTAAAGATTGTGTGGGTATACATAAGAGCCTGCAGATTTGTAAACAAAAGTCCTGCCAGCACTCATAGTACTGATAACAAAAAAAGGGAAACGAAAACTAATCATCGTATCAACTACCGTTAGACTTCTAAAAAACAGATCCTTTGACACTGAACTTTAATAGTGCTCAAGAGCATAATTTCACCAAAATGCCATGAGGGGAGAAAGTGGAATCACACACTGCTTGTTCACCCCAAAAGGGAAAAGGCAAGGAGTGGAAACTACAGAAAATAAATATGTCTCTAATAAGCATGGTTTTATGTTTCTGCCTCTGACCTCATGATGCCTTAGATCAGGGGTAGCAGGGCAGTGACAGGAATACTAAAGTGCAGGTAAGGGCTAGTAGCTGATACCCCTGCCTACTTAACCGATGCCAATGAAAGCACTTTTGCATAGAAGAGATAAGGAGAAACTAAGATATGTGTTCATCTTGTTCCAGCCCAGCTGGCAAACGCAGAACTGGTACTTTAAAAATGTTTTGAAAGACATATCATGCACCAAATTCGTTCTTTTTTTAGTTAAGTAGCAAAGAAAGTCAGCAATAAAACACAGATCTGCATGAAAATTAGCATGCTGGACCTCAGATGACTGTCTTAGTGAATTGGCAAATTTCATGCAGATTCGTCCATGGGGTCAAAGGTTATAGGCTAACCAAAAAAATGCCTTTTCAAAGGAAAGTGGCCTGAACCATAAGTATACAGAGACAATCACCACTGTATAATATGGATGTAGATATAGATATACAAAAAGTTGAAGGCAGTTCTCCCTTAAGAGTACATAAATGTCACTGGCATGGGACACATATCTCAAGACCCTCCAATGTATGTAGAAGATATGTGTAAACCCTGGAGCAAGTATCAGGCATAGACCCGATCCCTAGTCTGAGCTGTCATGGCGTTAAGATTATTTTTTGGAAAACAAATTCTCATGAGTGACATAATAGAAATTACACATGCAAACAAAATAATCACAAAAGGCTAGATTTTCATGTAAAAGCCCAACAGGCATTCAATATATTAAAAGTTAACAAGAAATATATTTTCAGCTTTGTGCATCCCTATTGATAAACCACATACATAAATCAGCCAGATGCTAAGATTCAAAGTCTTGCACCCACAAACTCTCTACTTTGGAGACTTTGCCTCCAACTGACCACACAATCGTCAGCTCACTACCCAGAGGATTGGAGGTATCTTCTTTAAAAATATATATTTGTTCATTTATTTCTTCTTAAAGGCCTTCAACTCAAGGAAATAATAGATCCTTGCCATTACAAGCTACATCCGTGGCCCCTAACCAATACACCAAGTTTCAAACGGCCACCTCAGGGTTTTAAAGGGCATTATGGTAAACAGAACCATAATTCAATGGAGTTTTTAAAAAAAATCAATTTTGAGAAAGATTGCTTTCTGTACAGAATGCATGTATGAATTAAATAACATACAGTGTGATAATTGAGTGCACGCTTGAGAAGTAAAACTTCCTCAGGCACTGCAATGCAGGCATTCCAAAAAAGGTGGGAAAATATACCAAACAGTCAATTACGTGAGGCGAGAGGGTAAGACTTTTCTGGGGAGAGCCAAAGCCACCTCTATGTACATTTATGGAACAGTTCTGTTTATTTAGGTCCACCATGTAAATATAACAGCTTCTCTGTTTACAACCAACGTCCGGCAGCATAAACAGCAGAATGCCAGTAGTACACAGCTGTATGCCTACAACCCAGAGGCCGGCAGTGATGCAGGGACTATTTTAACAATAAACAAATGAAGAAAGCAAGAGAAATCACAAGCTTCTAAGGACATTTACAGGAATTGGCAACAATCGGTGTTGCATTCAGCTGTTTGGCAAGCCGACCTAAAAATCCGAGCACGGAGGCCATGATCTTCCCGCTGTCATGAAAGAATTGAAATGTCTCCCTGTGAGCATGTCTCCTAAATGAGAAAGTTTGCTGCAAGTTATTAATTGTGATTTGATATTTATTTGAAGAGATCACACCGCACAACTGAACTGCTTCTAGGCACTGAAGGGAATACAGCAGATATATACACAAGTTGTCTTAAGAATACTACAACATTTTACAGATATACTGAGATTCACAATAGTTGAAAGCACATTACAGTAAACTACAGTAAATAAGAAGTATATAAAAAAAAAAAATAATCAGTTGTATACGGTGTTCAAAAAATCCATAGCAGCGCTATGGAGGTTGTGAACGGTGTGCTGTGAGCTTATCTGGAGAGCATGAGAGTTAAGGATTGTGGAAGTTTAATTGGAATCTTGTTTCTGAGGCGGGTTGTTATCACTGCGATTGTCCGGTTTCTTATGACTCTTCGTATGATTTGAAAGTTTTCATGTGTGAGTAGAGAGGACAAGAAGGTTGGTGTTTTTTTTTATCTTGGCTAGTAGGCATGCCGGGCAGACCCTTCAATGCACTTGTTGATCTTACAGAGCATCTTGAATATCAATCTGCCTTGTGCTGGGAGCCATTGGAGGCTATTTAGGTATGTTGACAAAGGTACCTGGTGATTTATTAGTTCAAATATAATATGGCTGTCGGCATGCGGATCTTTTTAAAGCCTCTTAATATGATAGGCTTGGAAACCAGCATATAGGGCATTACTGTAGTAAAAGTAGGGGCTCACCAGACCACAACACTACAACTGTAGTGTGGTTTTCTGGCATTACATATGGTGGTAATTTGAGTAGTTTCAATTAGAAAGAAAATTGATTTTGGCTACTGCCCTGATAAGTGAATTAATGTCTAAATGAGCAATCCAGATGATCCCAGAGTTCCAACTTTGTATTTGTTGGGGACAATTTGGTCAAAGAGTGTGGGAAACCATTTGCTTGAGGAGAAATTGAGGGTCTAGGATGAAGATTAGAGTTTTTAGGCCACTTGGGGTTTAGACTTCTTAGGCACAGCCAGCCCCCTGGAAGTTTGGGAGTTTGTGCATCTGGGAGTTTAACATATTGGAGTACATCTCCAGTGAAAGCCAACATCGGTGTTTTTGTACAAAGTTCCAAATCGGGCAATAATAGGAATTATATCTTCAAATGGTACATGGGTAGGTGTCTTGTTTAGACTCTGTAACTCACTTCATATTTTTACTTAGGTGTAAAGCATCTCTTCTTGGCCCGTGTAAAGGATTATCTAAGAAGTTTAGGTCTTTACCTCGTTTTATAAAATTAGTAGTCATTTTACCATATTCTAGAGAAAATCTGTCTTCAGTGCTGCAGTTCCATTTAGCCAGGAAATACTACACACTAAGTATATCATTTCTTAAGGACAGAACTCGAGCTTGCAAGTGATATTTAGAGACATTCCGAGACTGTTTTTTATGTTATATCTTAACAGGCTTTAGATAAATATACATTATAAATACGTACAATTAAAAATGAGAGAACGGGTGGACGACCGGATAATACAACTGGTAATCTAAAAAGCTTTGTAGCATAAAATCCTGAGTACCTATTATTGGGGGGATAGGTCATTTAAATAAACTGTGCATATCCATTTTGCAAGCAGGGATATGATGGAAAAGTTGGAATTTTGTTAAGAGAGTGGATGTTCATTTAATGGAGTTTAACATATGATTTTCCCAAGTACTTGGATATGTTTAGTTCTCTTTAAATCACAGTATGTAGTAACGTGTGAGAGACAGTGGAGAGCAGGTAAAGTGCTTATTATGGCCTTCTTCAAGCGCTAAGTGTTGTGTTGAATTTGGCATTGGCTTTCTGTGTTTGTCTGACCTCTCCTGTATTGTTATGGGAGAACTTGCTACTTAGCTCTTTACTGCTTCAATTGCTTTGGTTAGATCCCACTTCCAAGACACTAGGACTACACGTTAGTTAGTCAGCAATCAGGCTCACATTCTGAGAGTTCGAGTTTTTAGTTTTTTTTATTGATTTTGCACCTAACACAAGACCAAATATAACACTGTCAGATAACCTGGGATTTGACTCCTAATTTTGTTACATGATATTACACTCAGACTAAATTTTCCATTAGCCCGACCATGGTTGTATCACAAAAATTAAACGAGGATTTGGGATTTGGAACTCATGATATATGCACAGTAATGTTTTATTGCCCTTTCTGTGGTAACCAAAGTTCTTGTTATTCACAGGTAGGATTGTCTTTTTGAGTTTCACAATATTTTGTTTGTTTGAACTCTGACAGAAGTTGAGAGCATGGTTATTCGATATCCTTTTTGCCTAAGAGGGTCTGGTGAATGGGTGTGGGCGGCAATATCTGAAGGGGGCATTTGCCATTCAGCAAAATCAGTGGTGAAAACTAAAAGGTGGTAGATGTAATATGTCAATGAATCTCAACCGCTGGCAATTACTCTGGGCCACATTCAAACCATATTTTGTTTACACTTTGCTAGCACTAACAGGTACCACCCCATGCGAATTAGTGTTGGCCTTGCCTAAAATGGACTTTATAGCTCAAACTGCTAAGCCTCGCCCCCTCTGTACATGAACACATGTAGCATAAGGTAAGCTATGGGGCCCATTTTTGGGCATACCCAGTGCATGGAGGAAGTCTCACTGAGGAAAAGATAACACTGATGGGTGGAATGCTTAAATTAATCTCAGCCTTTGGCAATGACTCCAGCTTTCCAGTACATCATTATTTTGCTCCCCATTGCACCAACGACAAGAATGAATCATATGTAAATCAGTCCCGGCTTGGCACTACTCCAAAAAGGACAACTTCGTCTCAGTCAATAGGCGAAGTGAAAAGTTCAGACCATGACAGGGTTGGGGGCAAGGGTACTGCGGGTCATTGGTGACTACAGTAACAAACTAATGGCAGGAATACGTAAACGTGGACAACGGAGAGCTATTAGGGAGGGGGAAAGTCAGTGGGTGGTAAAACATTGAAGATTAAGATTGTTTTTTTAGGTCTAGGCTAGGGACTTTTTTAGCTGTCTCCCTGAGCTTTTGTAATCACAAAAAAAACAAGAAAACAATCCAAAACTGATTATGTAAAAAAGAAGCTTTCTTTAGCCATTGCATGGCTTGAAGGTGGGCTAGTAAGCTTCAACACACAAAAGAAAAAACTGATTGTCCGAACCCCTTTATGAGGGGCACGCAGGTGTTACTGAATTCAACCGTGAGGGTTGAGGACGTTCATTCCTGATTTCCTCTGGCCCGACCTACTATGGATCATGAACAATTGGGCCAAGAACCCCCTTCAGCACTTGAACAGGAACAGTGAGGTCTCAGCAGTCCAAGGGTCCCTCAGAGGTGAATACAAGGGAGTGAACACAGGATCACAACTCAAAATGCGCACAGCAGCAGCAATAAATCATTGGCCAGCCAAATACTCACTTAATAAAAAAAACGGAAGTATTTTATATCTACTGCTAACAACACAGAGGAAAATATGACATTCACAAACAAGTACACAATTCCCCTGAGGTCAGGGCTCTAGTATTTCTCCAGTGATAATTGTTTTTCCTCATTCACTATAGGCAACATCCAGGACAAGCCCCTCTAGCAGGCCAGGTCTTAATTGTCCTCTCCGACTCTATTTTAAAGTCCACAGTGTTCCAGGCCACAGCGCCATCTTGTAAGCAAATTCTCCCCAGGCCAACTGACCTGAAATTGGTGTTACCGGCACCTGCAGGCTTGGAGCGTTCGGAGTTCCTTAGTGTGCCTCATTTGCGGGTGCTAGAAGCAGCAGCATCTAATCAGGTGCGCATTGTGTACATGGCCTAGGCAGGCTGCATTCAGCAGGCCAAGAGTTTCTCACATGCAAGCGTGCCACCAAAGCGACTGGAGGTTCTTTGCTGCTCCTAATTGCAAGGAACGTGTCTGATCCATCCCACGCTGGGGGCGGTGATACGACAATCCTTAAGTGGGTCCCTCACCTTGATGACGGTGTGCAGGTGCTCCCATGGCGGTCTCACTTCCAAGGTGGGAAAGGATGTTGATTAGGTTGCACGTATTGTTGCTCCCGATTACCCCCTATGGCAAACTGGGTCACCGTATCCTCCCTGCTCTGGCCTGTTCAACACAACGAAATCCTCAGAGGTGGCCCCTCTAGGAAGATGGGTATTGGCTCACCACTGTACAAGGGCTATAGCCCTCACAGCACAGAAACCTTCTTGTGGCGGCCTCTCCTAGCATACAGGTTGATGATTCCTCACTACACAAGCTCGGCCCAGTCGGCACAGCAATGCACACAGCTCAATTCACAATGGCCCTACTCTGGCATACAAGTTTTATTGACTTTGTCCTGCACACGAGCAATGACCTAATCGGTGTTGCAGCAGTCTCGTCACACTTCACACAGGGAGTCCACTCGAAAGGGCTTCCCACTGGATCTCTCTCCCTGCAATGCTCTCCTCTTCCTCACAGGGCACACTGGTCTTGGCAAACAGGCAGGCACTGATGATCTGGGATCCAGGGCCGGTTGATCTTGAATTCCCTGGGTGATGTCCCCTCACCAACAGGGATACTAGCAGGCCTTGGCCCCCAGTCCTGGTCACAGGAAGAAGTCTGACAGAGCTTCCCAACGTCATGCAACCTATCTGGCTGCTTGGCAGCTTACAATTTAGGAGGCCTCAAGCTCCCCTTCTTATAGTCCATTTCCAGACACCAAATGTGAATTAGAGTCTGAGTCTTTGAAGTTTATGTTGGGGGTCTGCTTCTTTTGAAGTGCCCTCTCCTCTGCCCTCTCTTTCTCTTCAAAGCAGTCTGTCACAGCAAGAGTGATTCCAAATCTGATAGCCCCACAATACAGGCCACAGCAGTGACTAAAGTTCACAACTAGATGTCAGCCACAGTGTTATGTGTATCAAAAGGTTAGCCCAGGGTCTCAGCCTTAATCCTTATGATTCTCTTATCAGCCCAGTCAGCTTCTTTAGATGTGCCCAAGCCCCTTCCTCGTGACCTCTCACTGAATCAAAGATGTAGCCTTTGAATCGTGCAGGGGAAGCCTGGCGCACCCCTCTCCAGTGTGTGTCCCACACGGCTTACAGGAGTGCAGCAATACACAAATCTATCTGGGGGATTCCTCTACCTCCTCTCCTCATGTTTCACCATGCAGCCTGGGTCTCCCAAAATGGAACCCAAGGTCCTCCATGTATTGTACCATTCACAGACATGCACACACCCAGTGCATGTATACAGCATACACACACTGCACAGAAGTGTATCCCTCCTGTACTGTACCACTCATAGGCACACACACACCCAGCACATGAATGTATCATGCACAGACTGCACAGTATTACATCCTTCATGTATTGTACCCTTCGTAGGCAAGCATACACCCAGCACATGCATTCACCATGTACGCACTGTACTAGACTGCATTATCCCTGTATTGTACCCTTCCCAGGCACACATACATCCAGCACAGATATACCACTCGTGCATTGTGCAGCACTACACACCAAAGCGATGTAGGCCAAGGGTGAGTTAAGCACACAGCAGGAGAACCTTGAATGAGTGAGCCTGTGTGTCTCACTCTAGTGACACAAGTTGAAAAGGACCGGTTTACTCCTACTACACACTATGCTACCACCATCGCAATCACGCTTCTTAACTCCCGGTGAAGGCAGCAGCCTCTCGCCACTATGAGGGAAGCGCTTTGGGAACAACTCCCGTTCCAATAAGACTGCAAATCGTGAGACAAGCCTATGTCATGGCACAAGTTTAACCTGTGTTTGCCTATGACAACAAAAATCAATATTAGTGATCCAGGCATCAGTGCACTTGAAGCACTCAGGGCAGGGGTGCAGGTCCATTACCATGTGGAGAACTTTTCTGTCCCAATACTGATGATCAAGGTGTGGCTTGCATACTGCACTGAACTGAGACCAGGATAACTTTACCTGAGATTGCAACCAGAACATGTGATGGAGCAGCAGTGTCTTAGATTGAGAGTTTCCATCATTTTAGAAGCATCCAGTTGTGCAGGATCCGGGATAAAAGCTTGGTTGTAGCAGCTGGACATCTGGCTCTACCTTCTCTGTTGACATTTATCACAGCGATCTCAAGTTCCCGCGTGTCTCGCGGCACCATGAAACCGAATTAGCGGCCTTGCTTGTGTTGATCCTGCTGTCCCTCCAAAGATTTGGGTGCTGTATCTGCATGCTCCGACTTGCAGCATCAGCCAGACGAGAGTATCTTCCCCACATCATCTTCATCCTGGCAGGTGCCTGGTACAGGAGGCATAATATTCCCACAAGAATGAAGCCAGGTGTTGGTAGGCAAGTGAGGAGGTTTGTGTGGGTCCTGGGGCATGAACTAGAGAAAACTCAGTATCGCCAACATCTGGCACCATCTAGTGCTTTTACCAGTGTTAGTTTCCTTATCATTAATAAACAGGACAGATTTGCTTCAAAATCTATAAACAGATTTTGCAGCGTAAGTGTGAAGCCTTGATGAGCACATGACCTAGGGAATAATGTGACAGCCCTGGGGGTTGGTGTTTACCCAAATTGACATGGGTGAGGTGTATGTTGTGGGGCATTACAGTAGCACCGGCTGGTACAGAACAGGGGTGGTGAGCCCGAGGGTTTGGGCATAGGCGAAAGAAAAAAGAAACATCTCACTAACCTCCTCTGCAGGGCTGCCATCTCTCTGTCTATCCTCAGGCGGCATCTCTCCTCCGGAAGCATGAAGCACACAAGCGCCCCTAGTCAATCATGACGCTGCTGTCACCAGCATCGTGATTGGTCTAAGCTTTGTGGTTTGGCACTCAGACAGGCAGTGGGAGCCTGTGCATGTTCTCCACCCGGGCTGTGCCAAACCGGCATTCGCACTTAAGTGCATGAACCACTCCTCCCCCTCCTGGCTAGAAGACAGTCCAGCCCGCCCCAATAAACTGCCTCAGTAAGGAAAAATAAAATGATAATAACGTGTTATCCTCAATTTATTTTTCATTTTCCCCACTGCTGAAAAGCAGTGGGGCCACGCTTCTCCACCTTAGCGGAGGAGCCGCCACTGCATTACAGTGTTCTGGTTGCTTCTAACTTGTGGTAACTGGTGCGGATGGTTGGGTGGTTCCCTGTGGTACCGCAGGGCGCAGAGTTTTAGCAGTCCTGTCGCTTTGCTGGCCTGAGACAAATGAACGCACTTGGCTGGACAGGGTTTACATAGAGAAAAGGTCACAGGAAGCACCCTTTCCCTTCTCCCATCTTCTAGGGGCTTCTTCTTTTACAGAATTGTTTGTCAACTGCCTCTGTCCGGAGCACTGTATCAATAAGCATTTATAGAACATCTTTTTACCCTCATTTTGGACCCGAGCACTTCTATCCTCAAGAGTTATTCCCCTGCCCCAGCTCACCTCCATTCCAAAGAACTTTGATGTTACTTTCTTCTACTTATTTAATTATTATTTTTAATTTTTCTAAACATATCAAATTGTTTAATATGTGTTGAAGGGGTGTTATATACCTCTTTGTTAATTTTTAATAACATTGGAAATCGTATTAACAGAATGCCACAAGTACACATTATCTGCATTTTCTTTTACAAGGGGGTAGAAGAAAGGGTCCTCCGTTTTTCTGCTTCCTCACTTCACAGCCACTGATCTGCTCTCGGTTTCAGGCAGCCTCTTTGAAGGGATTACGCGGCGCTCCCGAGGGAAGTCCATGAAAGAAACCCTACAGTAGGAGCCGCAAGCGTGCAGCCCTTTCCCATGCACGTCATGCGTGCCAGCACAAAGACATGCAGCTGCCAAACGCAGGCCCCGGGGAGTGACGTTACTTCCATTCACGCGTGTTTTACCACTCACTGGCCAGGACAGTCACCTTGATCTTCTGGCTGTGCGTAGTTTAGTGTTAACTTCATTTCCTGGTCTTTGCTGGCTGCCTTCAGTTGTTACTTAGAGCCAGTGATCTGAGCTGCTCTCAGGGTTGGACTGTGAATGTTGCTGACGATGGGACTTTAATATAAAGTGTCTGTCCTGTCAGCACTTTTCTTACAAAGAGAGGACGCGTTGTCCCACGCCTGGTATAACCTACCTTAGTAATTTCTATGGGTCTCTTTGCATGCAGGTACTTTTTTGGTGAGACCTACAGGGGTATGAATGAACTAAAAGTGGTAAAAAGTAACATATTACGGGTAAGTAATTTGTGGTTAGCTTGAAGCATCAGAATATCCAGAAATCCACATACTACACAACTCAACACACCTTAACACTTTCGTAGCAACATTTTCATAAACAGAACCACATTACAGCTATTACAACGAAAGGGAAGGTTGTGTCTTGAGGCACGGTTTACAAAGCCTTTTACGGCCATATGCTTTTATTTATAACGGAAATTGGCTCACTGTACACCAGACTGGTAGCCATAAAGGAACACCTGGACGGTGTAAATGGCTGTATTACTACCGAGTAGTACACCACAACGGTGTACAATTATGCAGCAGTAATTCACACAAAAATATGGGTTTGGGCGTTGTTTACCTTGAGGGTCTGTTATCGCCCAACACTTTTGAGTTTCTTGCCATTCAAAAGCACTTCACCAACCCTTTCCCTTCAGTGGAAATGGTCAGGGATGTACTCCAGTGGGTTCGCTACAGGTAAAAAAGCATTTCCCCCGAAGAAAAAAACACTACAAAGACACTGGTGGCTGGCATACACCAAGGGTGGTACGGCGGGTGGGGTGGTGGCGGGTGTGTGTTGGTGGGGCATAAAAAATTAAAATAAATTCACTTACCTCTGCAGCGTGACGTCCTCCTCCCTCGGGTGTCTTCCAGGAAGCTCCCAATGCAGGGAACTGCACTACCCAATCCTGGCGCTGCTTTCACAGCATGAAAGCAGCACCATTATAGGATAGAACAGTCTCTCTCAGCGCTCCTAAGAGCACTGGAGGCCTGAGCTTTCTCCAACCCAGCTATCTAAGACAGCTAGGATAGAGAACTTTAAATGACGCATGTTTGGCTGGCCGTCCCCAAGATGACTGGCCAAAGAGACATGCACATTATAAAATTAACAGCTCCCTGCTGCAGTCACTAGGGAGCGCTGGCCCACCCCATCCTGACACTCAGTTCGGGGCGGGTTACTGAAAAAAACGGTAATAAATAAATGTTATTATCATTTTATTTTTCAGCTCTAGGGCTTGTGGGGTGACACTCTTCAGCTTAAAAGGAGGAGTCACCCCTGAAAAAAGACAAAGAGTATGTGCATTTGGATCAAGGGCTGCTTTTCCGCAGTGTCGCAATGTACTGTGCTTACAACTGCACTGGAGGAAAATGCAAATGTCACATGGCATTCCAAGTAGTATGCCTGGCAAGCTACGTCTTTCACAGCGTTCTATGCTCACTGGTGGGAATGTTCTTTAAATCCAAAACCTTGCAAATCTAGAGCTATGCCTAGGAATAGATTTATTGTATTTTATGTGACTAGGGAATAGGCGCTGGAAATAGGAATTGGGGGGGGGGGGGAGTAGGGAGGGCTGTAGCACCACCAAAATACTCCATGCTGGAGTTCAGAAAGTTAAAGAGCAACAAAGATACTTTGCATTCTATCCTGTCACAGAGGTCAAATGCCAGGCTATGTCCTGTGACAAACTGCCATTTAGTCTTTTAACATGGAGATTGGCATTTACTTTCTTTCTTGACTGCAGTCAGAAGATTTTGTAATGTGAAGTGTGTGACAATCTTGTTGAGTGTGAAAAGAAAGGCTGTATGATATTACATTTCTCTTACACAATACAAAACTTGAACTGTGCAAATATTAAAAAATATATCAGTAGCATGGAAAGAACAAAATACGCACTTTGTTTTGTATTTTGAGATGTGATGGAAACAAACATTTTATTAGGATCAAAACAGATCAAGACACTTTGCTTGGTGATGAACAAATCATAAAAATTCACTGAAACCCGATTTTAACACATTATCATTTGTGCGCTGTATAGATTTATCAGTAAAACTGTATGTCTGTGCAAATTCAGTGGCCAATTCAATGACAAATGTCTGTCAATTGTTTTCATGAGAACTGTTGGTCATTGCAAGGCAGTATAGGGGCAGATTTAGCAAGAATTCACACAACGCAACGTTGCAACCCACCATGTCGCACTGCAGGTAAGGGAAGGAATGCACCGTATTTAACATTATACTGTGAATTCCTGCCTTTTATCCTGCACTGGCACACAATGTGTTGCCTAGTGCCAACCATGCACTCAGGCACCATTGTGCAAAAGTGCCTGCGTTGTAAGCAGGATTGTTTTTGTGCAGGAAGGGACATCTTCCTGCACAAAAACGATCCTCTGAGGTATTTTCCTCTTTCTATGTGTGCTGCAGAATGCAGCACACATAGAAAGAGGAAAACACGAGGCTGAATAAAAATGAGATTTCGCCTCGTTATATCTATCCTGTGGAGCTGTGGCATTTTGATGCATTCCCAGGTCTACCAGTAATGGTAAATCTGTGAATGTGCAAAAATCCATGGGTGGTTGCGTGGGAACACCCACGCTCCACCCATAGAATGCCTCCATGGAGCACAGTAATGCAAAGCAGCGACTTGCACTGCGTTGCGTTACTCTAAATTTATCAAGCCACTCAGGTCCAAGCAAGGTGGCCTACCGTGGTTTGATAAATCTGACTGAGTAGTTGTGTCACACTTGCGCTCCCTTGCATTGCAAAAGGGCGGTGCAAATCACTGAATAATATGCCCCTAGATGTCCTTCTAGGTTATAGACAGCGCAGAATCAGTAGAATGTC
This sequence comes from Lissotriton helveticus, assembly GCF_964261635.1. Taxonomy (NCBI): domain Eukaryota; kingdom Metazoa; phylum Chordata; class Amphibia; order Caudata; family Salamandridae; genus Lissotriton; species Lissotriton helveticus. The sequence continues at coordinate 802,467,572 of NC_136063.1, forward strand.
TCCAGAAGCAGAAAACGCTAACCTTCAGCCACTGTACGGTGCGGCAAAAGGGTTCTTCACCTAGCATGTAACGCTGGCCTTTGCACTGCTGGTCACCTGGAGGATTGCCTGGTCCTTGCCAGGATGAGATGTAAAGCAAGAAACATTTAATGCCCAGGTGCAGCCATTCATTCAGACCAGTGACACACTTTTGAAACAGGTAGGTGTATCAAAAGTCAGAGACACACATACAATAAGTAAAATCTGTATGGTTTGAGTCCCACACATAAAAGACGATATAAATTCACCCAAAAATTATGAAAAATAAAATAATAAACCAGATCAGCAATATATGGAAACGTAGATCTGGGATTACAGAAGTTATCACTTAAGCACATAGAATTTCACTCTCCAAACTCATACACCTATCCACACGAAGTACTGGTCGTTTTAAAGAACTCATTGAAACAACACTGTAGGAACTTAGGATCTGACTGCATGGTTACCCCACCTTTTGCCTGGCGTTTTGCTGGTTTTTGACTAGTCTGACTGGGATCCTGCGAATCAAGACCCCAGTCTATCTCCCTAAAATTGTTATGCATGTACTTCGGTACACTCCAGATAGGATATTGGGGTACCCTTTTAAGTCCCTAGTATATGGTACCCTTGCACCCTGGGACTATGTACCCCAGAGGCTTCCCATGGGCTATCCCATTTAACCAAACCGGTTTCAGGAAAAATATGGGGACGACCACTAACATACTAGCCTTATCACTTCTGCTTGACTCAGCGCTCCAGGCAAAACAACCTTTATACCTGTGCTACATCGATTATAACTCCGCCTTCGACCATGTAAACAGAAACCTGTTGTAGCAAAAACTAAAGAGAATGAAAATCCCATCAACACTGCTGAACCAACTAATCCTCTTGCACAGTGATACCTGGGTCCAGGTTAAATTAGGAGCAGGGAACTTCTTAACTAAGAAAATCCCAACCAGCACAGGAGTAAAACAAGGATGCGTGCTAGCGCCAACTCTATTTAATCTTCTTATGGCCGAATTATCGATCACACTAAACGAAAATACCTCCCATGCACCTAAATTAGGGAGAATCCAGCTGTCCAACCGATTCTATGCGGACGACCTGGTGCTAATCAGCCGGACTCCGATAGGCCTACAACGGCTCCTTGACATCACCTCGCAATACTCCAAAACAAATAAACTCAGTATCAACCACAACAAAACAAAAGTCATGTGCCTTAACCACTGCAAAAAGAAATCAACACCCAGTTGGTACCTGGACACAAGGAAACTGGATGTCATAAATAAATATTGTTATCTGGGAGTAACCATAGATCACAGGGGCAGCTTTATACCACAACGCGAGGAAACAAAAAAGAGAGGACTAATGAGAGCTGTATCTTTAAGGAATTTGAAAAAACAAGATCGCTGGGCCAAACCTCTTCCCACTAATAAAGCTGATCCAAGCCAAACTGATTCCATCTATTACCTATGGAAGCGAAGCAATGAGAGGCAGGGACGCCAAAACCGTAGACGGAGCAATAACAAGAGCAATGCGCATGATTTTTGGCCTCCCGAGGTACACTTCACCGGCGCAAATTCGACTCGAATTTGGGTTGGTAAAAGAAGAGCTGGCACGCAAGGGAGCATACCTTAAAAGTTGGTACAAAATCAGCAGGGGAGAGGCAAATACCCTTAATGCACTTCTTTGGAAAGATCTACAAAGTAAAGACAACAGCCCAGCAAGGCTTTTTCTTCTATCCAGCTTCACCAAAAAAACAAAAGAGTAATTCCTAAAATATCGGCTAGGAGTATTGCCCTCAGCAGACCATATGGCCTCCTGGCTGCGTCCCTTAAAACCAGCAAAATGCCGCCTGTGCGGGAATGATGAGGAAAACATCTTACACCTCATCCCCATCTGCAAGGAGCTGCAGCAAGACCGCAGGAACCTGTTGAGACCACTATTTAACAAAAAAGGGAGCAGGTCCTGCAGGCAAGCAGTCCTGGCTTGCTTCTCAGGTGACGAAGTCCAAACGGCTTGTCGACTGGTAAAATATATCGAAGCCGCAGAAGCCAGAATCAAAACAAAGAAAGAATAAACGGCTAAAGAAAGCGCACTTTCCATACCCCCAGAGCTAAAATACTCGGATTATACAGAGTCACAGCTGGCTCATAGGAATAAACAAGGACAGATTACTAAAAAGTATGAGCATACGGGGAAAAGAACGTCCTGCCTCCTATAAGGAATGTGGACTACAACGCAATCAGAATGGGAAAGGGGGTCAGGTTAACCATAAGAAAGCTCCATGAAGGAAACATAGAAGTGCCTTAGTTGCGGACGAACATTCCTTCCTAACTACTTTTTAAATTCTAACTTTTAATATTGTAGATGTTTTTTTGTCCTTTTTTAACTTATCACAAGTATTATTCCCTAGCTGCTATAGACATTTATAACTGTTTTTATCGTCGCTGGTTTTGTAATGGTTTTTATTAACTGTACAATAAAGTATTACTACTACTATTACTATTACCATGGGCTGAAGCATGTATTATGCCACTCATGAGAGGCCATGCAAAGTGGAACAACAGGTCTGCTACATACAGCAACTGTGTAAGGTGGTGCTTGCACCACTTACTTTAGATATAGGTTCACAATATTTATAGGTTACTACACTTAAAACTTATAAGTCACCCCTATAGCAGGCCTTATCAATCCTGAAGGCAGGGTGCTGGGTTTTAAGTGAGTGTGCCCCTGCATGAACAGAGCCTCTCTGCAGTCTTCGGAGACCATTCTCCCAGGTAGTCTGTGACTCAGCCAGACATATAGGTAGAGGTGCATTATAACCTCGCGGTAAATGCTATCTTGAAAACGGCTGCATAGAAACATATCATGCTTGGTATCAAACACCTTGGAATCATATCTGCACACCGGTAACCGGTGTGGGAGGTATGATTCCACCCTTTTGAAGCGAGCTTCGTGGGGTCACTGGTCTATCCGGTGCGAGCCTTCTCGACCCGGACAGCACAAGAGGGATGCTGTCGACCAGAGACACATTTCTGCCCTCCTGCTGCTGTGCCAAGTTCGAACAGAGGAAATCATCACAATAGTCATCTTGTCTGCAAGGATTTAGACTCCGCAATGTTGGCGGAACGAGCTGTATATCTGAACCGGAAATGCCCTCGGAAATGTACCCGAATATGGGGGGCATGGAATGAATACCGGGGTGATTTGTTTGAACCGCCGGTGTTGGGCAGTGAGGATGACTCAGAGTGAGTGAGGGTGACTGGAATTAGTGTCCTTTTATTGAGGTGTTGGATGCTCCGGTCCCTTTACATTGTTTACGTGCTTGTCAGTTGCATTCTTGATTTCCATGTCTTACTTGCTATTTGATACAGCTGTATTGTATGATTTTGGTATGCCCTATGTTTTGTTTTCTTTTTTCGATGTAAAAGTAATAAAAATATATTTTTTAAAAACAATAGTCATCTTGTCACATGGAGGTGTGACCACCTCCCAGACAGAATTTAGTGTATTGGGGCTGGGTGGGTGCACTCCGAGAGTGCCTGAAAGTCTGCACTTGGGGCACATTTGGTGTCCCTGTGCATAGTCCAGCTCAAACCAGTTCTGGGAGCCATTGGCTCCTGCTCTGGCACGAAACTGGACAAAGGACATGGGAGTAACCTCCCCTCTATCCTACCCCTCCCCTAGGAAGGCCCTTGAATCCGTCCAACCCTCTCCTGTGGGTACAAAAGGGCTTACCTGACTGTAGCTCTTTAGATTTTACATGGACAAGATTCTACAAGTAGAAACCACTAACCTTCGACCGTCTGGACACTCTGGACTCTGCTGGACTTCGACTGGGCCCAACTACGTCCCCCTCTCAGTCCAAAGCTTTGTTTTTGCCCTTGCTTCATACAGGCTCCGTGCAGGACCTGTGACCCTTTTCACCTTTATGGCAGCAGCACTTCTTCGAAGCCTTCCATAGAGAACAACAGCAGTTTCTGACGCCACTTCAGCCCTATGTACCCGGCTCCTCTGGGATAGGTAACTCTGTTACTACGGTATCCACAGGTGGGGTGGCTCTTCAACCTCTTATGTTCTGAAGGGTTTCCTCGAAGTCCTCCTAGAAGGGTCCTTAAACTGTAAAATTGCAACTGCGACTTCCCCATAGAATTGTACAGAGCCCACTGTTGTGTTAGCACGCTGCACTCGTCCTCCATGGGGTCCCTATCTACTCACCTTGGGTGGTTCCTTGGGGTCCCAGCGATTCTACATGCTCCAGACCTAGTTTTGACCCGAGTTGTGGTTGTTATACCACTATTTTAGTATATGGTTTGGTCTCCCCCTGGAACCTACTGTGTATTGTGCTATTTACAACTGTTCTATTGATCTCGTATTGTGTGCTTTGTCTTCTATCCTCGGGTAGAGGATACTAGAGAGTGTTATATTAATAAATATATATTTTTATATAACTACTGTGTGGTTCTCCTTTCATTTAATTAATTCAGGAGGTGATATTCTGGTAAAACAAGCTGCTTTACATTCCTTCAAGATTAAGCTTGAAGGCTGCTCTCCACAGCTACCACTAGGATAGCTTTCTAAAGGTTATCTTTGACCTCATACATCATAAGGGTTGTTTGGACTGGTGCACAGGCCCACTTTAATTAGTGGACAGCATATGCCAGGCCAACTTCTCACAAACACTGACAAATGTAAATATATTTTTGGCTCTACAAAACACGACACTTCAAGAGAAGTCACATGTAGCCTTTATGGTCACACTTATTAAACAAGTGGTGCCGTTCAATTATGATATGCTACCTGGTACCCATGCCATAAAAAATCACATTTAACTAGAGAAAGATCCAGTTCAATTAATATTGTTCCATATGATACTCTGCATGTAACTTTGTGCGTCTCGATGACAAACAAATTAGCAACAGTGATCCTGTTGTTTCACTGTCACCAGTTATTTGACCAGGAGCAGAAGACAGGAATTAACACATTCCTATCCTTGGTCAGCTGGATGTCGTGCGAGTACGCTCCCTACACGTATATTTTTTGGCACCTCCAAACCTAAACTTTGAGCTACATTCAAGAACTTTTCCATTTGTTATATGAATGCCTCAAAGGGCAAAACGGGAGACAAGGACAGGCTGTTCTCTGTATTTCTAGATGTAAAATAGTAGCAGGGCCTGCTCTAGGGTGGTGCGACCGGTGCCACCACACCCAGTGCGGACTTCTTGTGGGGGCGTCAATATAATGGTTTTTAAAGCACCTGCTGCAGCTTTCATGGCCTCCAGCAATTTTCAGCCAAAAATAAAAATGTCAAAATAACTGCAGTGATTAATGTACTTCGTGGAGAGAGAGAGATAGGAGGTTTGTGTACTGGGAGTTTCTACTCATCGTAAGGTAGCGCAGAGGGTTAATATGCCGGCTGCAATGAATGTGCAGACCACAAAGTGCATATAATGTAATGTAAATACGTCAGGGGGTTACTACTTCTGTCAGAGAGACCATATTGTTGCTGGCTCTTTATAAGTTAAAATCCTAATGTAAAACACAAGACATGCAGAGTCTCCACGTGAAGAAGGCTACATTGCATTTCCTGAGAAATCATATATAGGGCTAAAGCATCATTCTTTAGGTCTCTTATTAATGAGAGTGGTTCTTTTTTTTTTTTTATTTCTGAAATTCTTTATTGTATATAAAAAAATATATATATTTACATGGACAAGGCTTCTACATGAGTGGAAGAAGAAAGTAGGCGAAGGAGGAAAAAGGAAGAAGGAAGAGGGAGAGAGGGGGGGGGGGCGCTAGTCCGTATTCTTGAGGTTGTTCGATAGCTCGGTATTCCAAAGTTCGGATTCCATAGTACATGTTCCAAGGAGCAGCTTGACGTTTTGTCACGTCTCTGTGTTCGCCCGTATCTTGCCCCACGCCCTGGGCCCGAAGGGAACAGTAGAGAGATATAGTAGGAGATAAGCGGTGTGCAGGGCGTTTTGTTAACGCATAGGTTTCAGCATGCGCCCTCAGTTATATCTTTGTTCAAACGCCTATGGCGGCTTATGTGATGATAGGTAGAGGTCTAAGGACCCCCACATGGTTGAATGCTTGTGCGTTTTCGGTGAGTGTTTCGCTGTGATGTTATCTGCCCCCCTTAGGAACGTGACCCAGTTGAGCCATGCTTGGGGTGCCGCTTTCGATGTGTCCTTCCAGTTAGTTAGGACTATTTTAAATGCGGCTGTCAGCAGAAGGTCAATGAGGTCACGATCTTCTGTCGTTGTGATGGCCTGGGATGTGAAGCCTAGAGCCAGGCTTGCGAAGTCTATTTGTATGTCTATACCTGTGATCTCGTGGATGAGTATTCTGATTCTTCCCCAAAAGTCCTTTATTTTTGGGCACTTGAGCAGGAGGTGTTCTAAGTCTCCCCTCTCCTTGTCGCAGTTCCAGCATACATCGCTGTCTCTAATACCCAGGGTGGCCAGTCGGGCCGGTGTCCAGTATGCCTTGTGCACTAGCCAAAATTTCGTCTGATTAAGTGTAGCCGTTATCTTTTTCCTAGTTGTGGATCTCCATAGCTCGGCTTTCTCGCCCTCACTTAGTTCTTTCCCTGCTGCCTCCCCCCAGAAGTTTGTGACCTTGTCATTAAGTTTGGTGTTTTTGGGACGGAGGACCTTGTATAGATGTGCTACCTGGTGTCCTAGTGTGTTCAGGCTGGCAGCGAGCTGTATTATCGATGGTGTCTGGCTGTTGAGGTTTGCCTTCTGATAAAGATCAATTTCCAATGGTCAGGCTATTTCAGAAGTTGTTTCCTAAGTTAAATTTGCCCGGCGTAGAACGCCTCTAATACCATACGAAGTTACTAAATAAAGAGGCAGGCGCTGGAGACTGGAAGACAGGAAACAAGTTTTATTCCGACGGAGTAGAACACATCAGATCGGACAACAAGGTATCGTCTCGAGGTGCTCTCTCAACCTCTCTGAGACCTGGTCTTTTATACACTGGTTTAAGACATGTGAACGTCCTTTATTACAACAGGGACATTGTAGAGCATGAGAATGACATCAGAACGATATCTCCGACACCCCCCAGTTCCAGCCCCCTCCAACACATGACAACAGTAGAGACCCTTTCCCCTCATATGATTGGGAGGGGCTATCACGCAGCTGAGTGTTCTGCCGATCTCTTTGGAATGTGTGCGCCTGATCGAATCTCCGGGGGCGGGGATGTCGTGATCAATAGTGGCCTCTTTCAGGAGAGGCGAGGGCGTACGGTAATGGGCAATAAACTGTATCTTCGGGCTAAAGGATGACCAGCAGTCAGTGCTGACGTTCAGGCTCAGAGGAAGGGGTCATCAAAGGAGGGGTATTCATGGACGGAAAGGACTGGTGTGGACAATCGAGCGTGGTGGAAGGGTTTATCCACAGAGGGGTATTCATGGACAGGAAGGAGGTGTTGGTCAGGCGCGGGGTGTGATTCCCTGGGACAGAGTCATGGGGGGGGGGGTTTCATGGCTTGTGCATGTGAGCGCGGGGGCAGCCAGGGTGCGCGGGGAAGGCTTGCATGGTCAGGGAAATGTGCTGACGGGCGATCGTGAACAGGGAGACCATGGTACCTAAAATGGCTGTCGTGTATTCTCATACGTGAGTCTGCAAGATGGCGTAGATAATGTTTAGTACACGAACTAAATTTCCACAGTCCTCCCTTTAACATGTCTCGCCAGCTTGTCAGTTCGGATCAATCCCCATGAGACCACGCACTTCTATTTCGTATAGGGGACTCATGTGCTCAGGTTTAAAGTTCAAAGTCTTCGGGCACATACAGTTGGAAACGAGTGCACATAAAGATGGTAAACATTGAATACCTAAACAACACCCGCATAGTATCATGATTGGTATCAATAAAAACGTTAACACTCTCCATCCCCAGTTCTTTAAAGTGTCCCAGAACCAGCCTCCAAGCGACCATCCTTCCTGTTCCTGGTGAACCTCCGAGGACAGTCTGTGGAGATGTTCGATTGCTTTGTAGACTGAAGGAGAGTTATCTGGCACGTAGGTGCAACAGCTGGAGCCGATGATGCGGCATGCACCTCCACGGTCGGCCAGAACCACATCTAGAACAAGACGGTTTTGAAGAGCCACCAGGCGGACTGCCTGAAGCTCAGCCGTGTTGTTGGCGAGGACGCCAGCGGTGATGTTAATGGTTGTTTCTAATGCCTGAGTCAGGTGTCGGATAGCGCGGCTATTTGCCATTGGTCCCCACAGAGGAACAAGTCCCTTTGCTGCATCCAGGAACTGTGCTCCGGTGGAGTCGGCTTGTTCAACATCTCCAGCGCGCTTTTGCCGGTGGTGGTTGGCTGGAGCCACATACGTGGGAGGAAGAATGAAGGCGATGTAGCACGTGCCCTTCCAGCCTTTTGGGAGCCACGTGTAAGCTTTGGTGCCACAAACAAAGTACATATTCGGGGAAGCAACAAAGGAGGGGGGGTTAGCTGAGGCCAATGTTTTGGTGATGCGGCAAGAACTGTGACCCACCAGCTGCGTTCCTTGTCTTTCGAGGCATACGAGTCCTGTGACATTGATGACAGACAGGGCCGCAGTCAGGGTGGCAGTCGTTTGTTTCCGCAGGTGGGAGAAGGTGGATCTGGCTGGATTGTGGAGCACCTGCATTTCGACCCTTTCGTTGGCAGGGATGTTCGTAAGGAAGGTTGAACCTGAGATTGCGGGACAAAAGGGCTTTCCTGTGTTGTTCGGCCAGAACCCATAGTAGAAGTGCGACACTGTCTGACCTGAAGCAGCATTGTCCTTGTGGCTTTCTTGCATGAGGATCAACCAGGCGAGGCAAGAGCCGTGAACTGAGAAAGGTGAAGGAATAAAGGGGATGGAGTGTCCGGTAGCATGTGGGAGCAACCCACAAATCCAGCAGTTTGTGGCATTTGCAGCAAGGTTGTGCTGGTGCAACAGTTGTACAAAGGAATTGTTCCAGAATTCCCTACGCCTTTCTCGAAGCTGAGGTGAAAGGGTGATCAGGTGGTGCTCTTTCACGGTTGTTGGCTGGACAGTTGTTGGCAACATCTGGTGAGCGGGCGTGCTTTCCTCCAGGATCCAGAAGGAAGTCATGAGGAGGAGGCAGAACAGGGAGATAATGAAGAAAGCAATTGTCTTTGATTTGTGCAAATTGTCAGTTTTTGGATTCCTATAGTGGGTATTTCCTGTTGCTTTCGACGTCTTCTTATCTGGCGCTTCCATCATCTTCTTATCTGGCGCTTCCATCATCTTCATCTTCAAGGTGCTCGGTAGTGGGCAGAACCACAGACTTAGTTTAGCTTCTCTCCAGGTAACCCTTGGTTGCTTTGGGTCACCGTTCTGAGATTTTTAACTTAGTCAGTGGCCTACTTAGCCGAAGCTCCCTCCTTTCGACGCAGGAAATACCCTTCTCGAGATGGCACAGTGGGATCAGAGTGTTTTGCAAGTTCAAGTGCCTCGGTATCAGGATAGCAGTTCAGTGATGGTCGGTCTTTGTTCAGGAGCTCTTCCTGGGTGCTGACGTTGTCTGTCGTGGCCAGGGTCGAGGAAATCTTCTTGCAGTGGTGCGCATGCAGCCAATTATTTTTCCCCTCCACTCGAAGAGCCGTCCGAGTGGTGATCAGTACTTGCCAGGGGCCCGTCCACCGGGGTTCCAGACTCTTCGCTCGTTGAAAGTTCCGGATCAAGATATAGTCACCCGGTTGGATATCGTGACCGGGGCCCCTGGAAGTATCGGGGATGGCCTGCTGCACCGATTGATGAATGACAGACAATGTCTTAGTTAATTTGTACAAATAATCTGACAGCAGGACGTCGGGGACGTCATGAATGGAGGTTGGTTTGGGGGCAGTCCAGAGATTCATAGGCCGTCCGAACACAACTTCGTAGGGGGTCAAGTGATGCTTAGTGGGGGTGGAGCGCATCGATAGTAATGCCAGCGGAAGGGCATCTGGCCACTTAAGCCCTGTGGTGGCCACTATTTTTGACAGTTTTAGTTTCAGTGTAGCGTTGTGTCGTTCAACCAGGCCAGCGGATTGGGGGAGGAAGACCGCATGGAACCTTTGTTTGACCCCCAACCCCTTCAGGATGAGTTGGATAACTTCAGCTATGAAGTGGGGGCCATTGTCGCTCCATAAAATTCGACAAAGGCCGTAGCGGGGAAAAAACTCCTTCAGTAGTACTTTGGCAGTAGTCATGGCAGTGTTATCACGGGTCGGATAGGCTTCCACCCATTTGCTGAAGGCACATACAATGACTAATACGTACTTCAAGCCTTGGCACCTCTCTAATTGGATGTAATCCATCTGGAGGACCTCAAAGGGGTGGTTGGGGATCCCAAACCCTCCCCGGGGTACTACAGTTCCTTTCCCGGGGTTGTGTTGTAAGCAGATAAGGCACTGTTGGACTAGGCGTTTGGCTGAGTCGGGGATCATGCCGTTGTGCCAGACTTTGGAAATGAGTTCAATCATGGGGGCAGAACCTATGTGTGCAGGGGAATGTGCCATTGTCAGTATGGGGATCAAGTATGCATCAGGCAGTAACCATTTGTTTGTATCCTTTGTCCGCCAGCAGCCTTCATCATCCCTTAGACCCACCCGTGCCCACTCAGTCAGTTCGTGTGGTGTGCTGGCCGATTGGATATCCCTGATCGTTTCCCTAGCGCTGGTCCATTTTTCTGCTTGTGACCTGGTCACATACATGCGTGTCGTGGCCCTATTCTCAGCTGTGGTTCGGGCAGTGATGTCGGCTAGTGCGTTTCCCTGTCCAACTAAATCTGTCACCTTCTTGTGTGCCTGACATTTGATCACTGCTAATCGTGTGGGGAGAAGGACTGCTTCAATCAGGGCGGAGACTAAATCTCCGTGAAGGATGGGTGTACCATGGGACGTCAGGAATCCCCTTTCCCTCCACAGGATCCCAAAATGATGAACTACCCCGAAGGCGTACTGGCTGTCCGTGTAAATGTTTGCCGTGGTTCCTGCTGCTATGATACATGCTCGTGTGAGGGCAATTAGTTCTGCTGCCTGTGCGGATCGTTGTGTGATGCAAGCTGTTTCAACTACCGTTCGAGCAGTCGTTACCGCATAGGCAGCAGAAGTGGTGCCGTCTGGGAGTTTGATGCAAGAGCCATCTACCCATAGTTCTCCGTCAGGGTCTGTGAAAGCAATGTATCCGAGGTCAACTCTACTCCTAGTCTGTTCGTCCGTGAGGGTCACACAGTCGTGTATAGGGGGCACATCGGGGTCATTTTCAGGCAAGGGTAACAGTGTAGCAGGATTCAATGTCGTGCATCTCTTCAGGGTGATGTGGGGCGCAAGCAAAGTCAATTCGTATCCTGTCAGTCGTGCACTAGTCAGGTGTTGAGTCTTTGTCTGGTTCAAAAGCGTGTCAACTGCATGGGGTACTAATACTGTGAGGGAGTTCGAAAGTACAATTCCCTCACTCTGTCGGATAGAGACAGCAGCAGCGGCTACTGCTCGAAGGCAGGCTGGTAGAGCTCTGGCGACTGGATCAAGAGTGGCAGAGAAGTAGGCACAAGGGCGCTGTTTGGCGCCGATGGGCTGAGTCAGAACGGACAATGCGCATCCCTCCCTTTCGTGAGTGAAGAGGGAGAAGGGCTTGGAGTAATCTGGTGTTCCTAGAACGGGTGCCGAGCAAAGGGCGTCTCGCAACTCCTTAAAGGATGCTTGGCATTCAGGGGTCCACGGGAGTGGGAACGGAACATCTTTGGTCAACAGGGAAAGTAGGGGTTTTATAATGAGACTGAAATTTGGTAGCCATTGTCGGCAGAAAGAAGTAAGGCCCACTAATGAACGGACTTGCTTCTGTGTTTTTGGAATAGGGGTGTCTAGGATGGTTTGGATTCGGTCGGGTGTAAGTTTTCTCCCTTCTTTGGACAGGAGATGACCTAGGTATGTTACTTGGGACTGACAGAACTGCAGTTTCTTTTTGGAGACTTTGTGGCCATTCTCCGCGAGAAAGTGCAAGAGTTGGATAGTGGCTGTGATTGCAAGTGGAGTGGTGTCGGCAGCCAAAAGGATATCATCGACATATTGGATCAACACCACTCCATCTGGTAGCTGGACGGCGTCCAGCTGCCTTTTTAGGGCCTGGCTGTAAATGCTGGGACTTTCAGTGTAGCCCTGGGGAGCTCTACAAAATCGGTATGAACGGTTTTTTAAAGTGAAGCCGAAGAGATAACGGCTGTCTGGATGGATGGGGATAGAGAAAAATGCATTTTTAAGATCTATAACGGTGAAGGTGGTGGCAGTGGACGGGATGAGAGTCAGAATGGTGGCGATGTCTGAGACTACGGGGTACTGTGGCACCACCACTTTGTTGACTTCTCGCAGGTCGATGATGAAGCGGTACGCTTTCTCATCCCCCTCACCTTGCTTCTTAACAATGGGTAGGATAGGACTATTGCAGACATTACTAACCACTTCCTCTACCACTCCTGCATCTACCAAGGACTGAATAATCGCTACCAATGCCTTCTCGCCTTCGGGCGATATCCGGTACTGTGGGAGCTTCGGGAGTATTGCATCTGGTCGAACAGTTATGTGTACAGGATCGATCATCATTCGTCCCACATCCGAGTCGTTTCTGGCCCATAGGTGCAGGGGTAGCGAGTCGAGCACGGATAGGTCAGCATCTGTTAAAGTGCACATATGTCGTGCGGGGTAGGGTCCGGTCAAGTTCGGGTTGTCGTACAGGATGACTCGGACTCCTTCCGGGGAACACCTAATAGTAGCTCGGAAATGTTTCAGTAAATCAATACCCATAATAGCGTCAGGGGAGTTGGAGGAGAGCAGAAACGTCGTGTCAGTGGGATTGTTTCCTAGGTCAAAGGAGATAGGTACCGACAGGGGATTAGTGGAGGGCGTCCCATCGAAACCTATCGAGGTAATGTGTGAGCCAGACAAGGGCGCCCTTGGAATCAGTCGTTTTGATAACACACTACGTGTCGCTCCAGTGTCTACCAACAATGGAGACTTTGTACCCAGGACCTTAGCAGTGACATAAGGACCTTGCTGGTCAACACAGAGCTCGACTGGATCCCTCCCTTGCCCCTGGCAGTCCTATGCAGAGTCGTGAGCATTGTTGCCATCGGACTGCTGGTACTGATTCTGTCGGGGGCGGTCAAATGTGTTTGGTTTACCAGATCGGTCATTGGTGGTGTCGTGGGTCTGTCCTCGTCCCTGCCCTCCAGTTTTGGGGCCATTTGCCATGTCCCTTGTCTCTTTATTTTTATTCAGTTCCCGAAGGGCTAGGCATTGAGACTTCCAATGTCCAAATTCTTTACAAAATGCACATTGGTTCTCATCAAGGTCGGTTCGTGGAGTGCCAGGGGTGGGGTTGCGGTCTCTAGGGGTCGAATTCCTAGGGGTATTTGACTGGTAATTTCCCCTATACCGTTCCCTCCCTGTGGTCACTCCCTGTAGTTGTGCAATCATTACTCGTTCCTTTAGGTCCTTTTTCTTTTTCTCAGTTGCCCTTTCGTTCTCGTTCTTTTGGTGTTCGTAATACTGAGCCATCTGAAGGATAGCTGTAGGTTTAGAGGCTCCCCAACTACTTTCGCTAGTCTGTAACTTTTGGGAGACCTCTTGCGATAGTCCCTTTACGTAGTTCTGCACGAATAGGTGTTGTCCGGTTGCGGTGGTCATGTCTTGGCCACTGTAGTCGGAGAACACTGTTTCAAATCGTGAGAAGTATTCTGATACGTCCTCTTGAGGTTTCTGGCGGCAGGCTGTGACTATCGACCAGTCTACCTTCTTTTCTGGGATCAACGTTTTTAGTTTCTGCACTATTTTGTCGGGGAGTTCCAATATGTCTTTTACAGGTTTCTTTCCGGGCTCTCGCTGCTTATCTAGTTCATCGAGTTTTGTCCAGGTGTGTCCGAACAGATCTGTGTGGTCGGCTCTCCGGATTTGCTTCCACACATCAGCCGGCAGACACAACCCGAAAAACAAATCCATGTCCGCTAGAGTCATTATGGTTGAGCCCAAGGCTGTGCCTAATTCAGTATAGAATGCTGTAGGGTTCTTTCTTAAATCGGGCAGGGTTTGTCTAAAAGTTAAAATATCTTGCCGATCCCATGGTAGGTAAACCCAGTTGTACACAACCCTCCCTTTGGCATCTACATGGTTGATATCATCGTTTGTTCCCTGACCTCTTGGGGGAACCCAATAGGGGGCGGCTTCTCTGATAGGCATCATGGTGTTGGCTGCTTCTAATGAGGGCCCAGTCGTCTCAGGGACTGTGATCTTGACTTCTGGTTTCTGTTCCGCGAGGTGGCGGAAGACCTCAAGCGTTTGCATGAAGAGGTCCGTCACATCGCTTTCGGCCCCATCTCCGACATCGACCCTTCTATATAGAGCCGTCACTTTAGCAGGACCCTTAGTCTGGTACCTATCCTCATACGCGTTCAGGGTGTGGTAGCTGAACCGTAAAATAAAATGCCGTCTGTGACTACCGGCATGCGAGTTGTGCATATTCATCGTATATTCTTCGCTCTCCTTTCGTTCTACCAGGGTTTTTGCTATTTGGTCGATTCCATCCCGCTCATCTTTGCTCAACCTGTTTGGTCTGGCTGTTAGATGCCTGCTGGTCTCATGCTCATCTGCTGTTGTTACCAATGCGGCTGGTGCGAAGGCCGTAAGAGCCGGGGCACTAGCGCTATGGTCACCCATGCCTGCACTTTGAACTGGTGAGTGTTGTGCTAGAGGTTGGCAGGGAGCATATGGAGGAGGCATGTAGATAATTGGAGGACCGAGCAGTAACTCGTCATTTGCCCGCTGTTTGGAGGGAATCTCCGGGTAGAGCGCAGAGGTGGTCCTGACAGGGCATTGACCTGTCAGTCCTGGTTCTTGCGTTTGTTTAACTTCCTCTCTTCTTCTTATTTCTTCATCTAGTTCTTTTGCAGCCAGATGGGCTGCTTTGCGTAATTCTTTCACTGTTTTTGCTTCATCTTTTTTCCTTCGATGGTCTGCTTCTTTGCGCCACATGCCAATACTAACGAGCATAGTGGGCGTTACCTTATTTATTTTTACAGCTGCTTCTAGTGTTTTTATTTTACTTTCATCAAAAGAACCTATCAGTGGCCACTGGTTTTTAGGATCCCTTTTTGTATATTTATGCCATAACTTACTATAAGCTATAGCGACTAGTCCTTGCTTAGTAAACATGTCCTTATTAGGGGTGCCTTCCAGTGGAGCTGGATGGTTCATCTCTAATAAGCGGTCCGGGTTGACCCAACTATGAGCCAATGGGGAGAAGATAGGCATGACGGATTACAATGGGGGGCAAAAGCCTGCACTACCTATCTTTTCACTATTTGCAAAGACTGGACAGAATATTCTATTCTACGCTATTTGCAAACAGGGAATACCTCCAGAAAGAACCAATTCCCAAAACAGTCAATGTTTGGGCAAACAATCAATCAATGAAGGAGTGAAATAGGTACGACGTGTTAAAGTTTTGCGTTACCTACCCTTCACTATCGGCAAAGGGAGAGAGAATATTCCTATTCTTCCCCGTTTGTAGACAGAGAGGATCCTTAAGAGAACCAACTTCGAACAATTCAATGCTCGATTCAATCAATCAATCAATCAATGGGGAGAAAAAAAGAATAGGCACGACGTGTTAAAGTTTTGCGTTGCCTACCCTTCACTATCTGCAAAGACTAAACAGAGTATGGCGATTCTGTGTTTGTTTGCAAATAGAGAATTTCTCAGAAACGGTCAATAAGTAATACTAGTATTGTCAAACAATCAATCAATCAATTTCGCAATTTGTCGTGTGTCACGACCTTACCCGGACCGCATGGACAGTTTCTCGTCTTCCGCTTCCAGCGCCCGATCGTCCTCTATTCTCTGTTGCTATCGCGGCACTCCTGGTGGTTCCCAGTCAGGACCGTAGATCACTCGGGAGAGGTCTGCTCGGAATCAGTGAAGTTCAGATGATCGGCTGTCAGACGAGGGTCTATTGGACAGGAGCTCTTCCGATCGTTGCAGTCGTTCACTCTGTCGTCGGGACCTCTCCCACTGGATCCACGTGTCGCTGATGGGCCCCGCGTTTGGGACGCCAATTGATAAAGATCAATTTCCAATGGTCAGGCTATTTCAGAAGTTGTTTCCTAAGTTAAATTTGCCCGGCGTAGAACGCCTCTAATACCATACGAAGTTACTAAATAAAGAGGCAGGCGCTGGAGACTGGAAGACAGGAAACAAGTTTTATTCCGACGGAGTAGAACACATCAGATCGGACAACAAGGTATCGTCTCGAGGTGCTCTCTCAACCTCTCTGAGACCTGGTCTTTTATACACTGGTTTAAGACATGTGAACGTCCTTTATTACAACAGGGACATTGTAGAGCATGAGAATGACATCAGAACGATATCTCCGACACCCCCCAGTTCCAGCCCCCTCCAACACATGACAACAGTAGAGACCCTTTCCCCTCATATGATTGGGAGGGGCTATCACGCAGCTGAGTGTTCTGCCGATCTCTTTGGAATGTGTGCGCCTGATCGAATCTCCGGGGCGGGGATGTCGTGATCAATAGTGGCCTCTTTCAGGAGAGGCGAGGGCGTACGGTAATGGGCAATAAACTGTATCTTCGGGCTAAAGGATGACCAGCAGTCAGTGCTGACGTTCAGGCTCAGAGGAAGGGGTCATCAAAGGAGGGGTATTCATGGACGGAAAGGACTGGTGTGGACAATCGAGCGTGGTGGAAGGGTTTATCCACAGAGGGGTATTCATGGACGGGAAGGAGGTGTTGGTCAGGCGCGGGGTGTGATTCCCTGGGACAGAGTCATGGGGGGGGGGTTTCATGGCTTGTGCATGTGAGCGCGGGGGCAGCCAGGGTGCGCGGGGAAGGCTTGCATGGTCAGGGAAATGTGCTGACGGGCGATCGTGAACAGGGAGACCATGGTACCTAAAATGGCTGTTGTGTATTCTCATACGTGAGTCTGCAAGATGGCGTAGATAATGTTTAGTACACGAACTAAATTTCCACACTTCCTTATTGCGACTTTTATCTTCAGGAAATTGTACAGTTCTATGCTGTGTAGGTTGTGTTTCCCCTTTAAGGTGTCAAACGTTATGTCCGCGCCCTTGTTCTTGAAGTCTTTGGCCATGGATATACCTTGGCTGTACCATTCGTGCATGTCTAGAACCTTACCCCTGTATTTAAGGGTGGGGTTGTGCCAGATGGATTCAAAAGGACCCCCTCTGATGCTCGTGTTTAATAGTTTGTCTACCTTCAGGAGAGCTCGTTTTGTGTTTCTAAGGACTGGGTTGTCTTTAATGCTGGGTGTCGGGTGGCTGTGAGGAGGGTGATGGGCTTCATGCCTTTTAGCAGCCCTTGTTCAAGTGATAGCCACGCTGGGGTGTAGTCCTGTCTTGGGTCTAGCCAGTGCAGTCCCTGTCTAGCTATGCACGCTTTGTGGAAGCGTTTGAAGTTTGTCATGTTTAGACCCCCCTGCTCTTTTGATAGTCTGAGCTTGTGCAGGCTTATTCTGGGCTTCTTCCCTCTCCATAAGAAGTTGTTCAGTATCTTGTCTACCCTTTTGTGGAAGTCTTCTGTGTTGGTTAGTGGTAGCATGGTTAGCATATAGTTCACCATCGGTGTGAGCATCATTTTTATTGTTTCTACCCTTCCCCACCATGTTGTGAATTTGGGGGACCACCCGTCTACTTTGTCCTTGATCTTCTGGATTGTTGCTTGCTCATTATGTTCTAGTGTTGTTCTCAGGTCTCTCTCAAAAAGGATGCCTAGATACTTAATAGGTTTCTGCTGCCACGTTAGGCCTGATGTTCCTAGTACTGTGCTTGTTGTGTGGATGTTTAGAGGTTTGCACTCTGATTTGTCCTTGTTGAGTTTGTACCCTGAGACCTGGGCGTACTTCTCGATGGTGTCTGTCAGTGCCTTGATGGATCTTTCTGGGTCTTCTGTCATTATTAAAACATCGTCTGCATATGCTGCTAGCTTGAAGTTTCCCCCCCTATCGGGACCCCTGCTATGTCGTCGTTCATTCTTATCATTGTTAGGAGCGGTTCTATTGCCAGTAGGAAGAGGCCAGGTGAGAGTGGACAGCCTTGTCTTGTACCTCTGCCTAGGTTTAGTATGTTTGAGGTGCCGCCGTTTACTACCACCCTTGCTTGGGGGCTGCTGTACAGCGCCATCACCATCCTCCTGTAGTTTGGTCCTAGCCCGAACTTCCCCATGCAGCGATCCAAGAAGGGCCATGAGACTCTGTCAAAAGCCTTTTCGGCATCCAGGGCTATCATCACAGCCGCTTTGCTACTACTGGCTGAGTGGTTAATTATATGGCATAATAGTCTGGTGTTGTCATGGGACATTCGGTTTTTGAGATATCCTACCTGGGAGTTGTGTATGAGCTTGGGAAGATATGCATTGAGTCTATTGGCCAGTATTTTCGCGTATATCTTGCAGTCTACATTTATGAGTGAGATCGGCCTAAAGTTCTTCGCCTCTGTTGTGTCCTTCCCTTCCTTTGGTATGACTATTATGTTTGCCTCAGCCATTGAGGGAGTCATGCGTCCTTTGTGGACGCATTCCTCAAATACCTGTTTCATTGTGGGTTGGAGCGTGTTGAGGTATTGCTTGTAAAAGCCTGCTGTGAATCCGTCTGGTCCTGGTGCTTTGTTTTCCTTGAGACCGGCCGTAGCTTTCCTTATCTCTTCTTCCGTTACAGTTAGCTCTAGGGTGTCTCGTTCTCGGTCTGTTAGTGTGGGTGTGGATATGTTTCTCAGAAGTTCCTCGCCCCCGTCCTCTTTTAGCGCTTCATCCCTTGTGTATAGGCCCTCATAGAAGTCCCTGAAGACCTCCAGGATGTCCTTGTTAGCAGTTTGGGCCTTGTTGTGTTTGTCTTTGATTGCCCCTATTGTGTGCTGTTTTTGTTTCCCCCTTAGATAGGTTGCTAGGTTTTTCCCCGCTTTGTTCGCAGTGCATAGGTTTACTGATTTGTATTTGTTAATCCAGGTCCCTGCTCTCTCGCTCAGTATTCTGTTGAGCTCATACGTCCGTCTAGTCAGGTTTGTGAGTGTATTGTTGTCTTCTAGTCTAGCAATGTGGCTGTTCTCTAGTGTTTTGATCTCTTTCTCAAGTTCAGCTATTCTCTTGTTCCTTGTTTTGTTCATTTTGCCCTTGATTGACATGACTGTACCCCGTATGGTGGCTTTTAGAGCATCCCATAGTACCTCCCTGGGTGTCTCTGGTGTATCGTTGATTGACAGGTATTCTTTAATCGCTTTCTCTATCTCTGCCTTCGCTGATGTGTGTTGGAGAAGGCCGTCGTCGAATCACCACCTGCGGGTTGGCTTTTTGGGGAGAGGTGTGGCGCTGCGGCCAGGGCGACTGACGCTGGAATCTGGGGACCACTGTTCGATCCCCGGCTCCGGCGGCAGGTTAGCCCAGCACCATGTGACTCTGGGCAATAGCTCGCTTAATCTTCCCGACGGCCCCCAGCGCCTAGAGACCCTTACGGGTGATTGTGCGCTTTACAAAATGTGGACTTTTATAATGTGGACTTTTCGTTGTGTCTGCCCGATAGGGATAGGCTTATGTGTGCGTGATCTGATATTGTTCTGGGTCCTATTTCTGTGTGGTCTATGAGGTGGGTGTGTGTTTCTGACATTAGTATATAGTCTATTCGGCTGTAGGAGTTGTGCGGGTTGGAGTAGAATGTATATTCTCTGGCGTCTACGGGTTACTTAGGCGCCATGGGTCCTTCATTCTCAGTTTGGAGCTCAGATTCTTAAGGATGTTAGGGCTAGCTGTTGAGTGGCGTCTGCTGGGGTGTTTGTCAATCGCTGGGTCAAGAACTTGATTCATGTCCCCCGCGATGATCAGCAGGTCGTCCAGTGGCAGGGTGTGTAACTGGGCTCCTACCCCCTCCCAAAATTGTTTGTCCTCGCTGTTAGGGCCATATATGTTCGCGACGTGGTAGGTCTCTCCTGCTCTCCTGAGACTGGTCACCAGTGTCCTGCCTTGCGTGTCTGCTTGATAGTTAACAACTGCTAGGTTCGAGTTTTTGCTAATTATTGTTACTACCCCATTCTTCTTGTTCTGGGCTGGAGATCCCACCACCTCACCTATCCAGTTGGCTCTCAATCTTATGATGTCTGCCTCTTCTAGTCTCGTTTCTTGGAGCACATATATGTCGCTTTTAAGTTTCTTGAGATGCTCGAGCACCTTCCTTTTTTTTTACCGGGCTGTTGAGACCCTTAACATTTAGGGACACTATTTTGATGTCTGATGCTATGCTATTCTGGCTATTGTACGTCATTAATGCTGCTTTGCGTTCGCTGTGCCAGTGGCTCTTCTCTAGGTGCTTTTGTTCTCAGTGTTGTGAGCCTTTTCGTGTCTCTATGCGTGCCTTTGCTCCTACCAGATGTGAGTGTAATGAAAGAGAAGTAGAAGATGAAGAGAAGAAAAAGATAGTCAGTAAGCTCATGTATAGAACCTCCCCCCCCCTTTCCCCCCGCCCTGCTCCCCCCTCCCTCCTTCCCACCCCCCTCCCTCCCTTACTTGCTAAGTGGGTGTGCGACGACAAAGTTCCTCTGCTCGCATCATCCCTGAGGTAGAGTTTGTTTCTTCCCTTTGGCAGTTGGTACGCCTCTGCATGGGTCTCTTGCTCGACCGCCAGTCTCTTTCTTGCAGGGGCTCTTCCTTTAATCTGGGTATTTGTGTGGAGAGGTAGATACGCTGTTCTGTGTTCCCTTGCTGGAGTCCTTCGTGCGTCTTTTACTCCGATTGTTCGCTCAGTCCTGGTGATGCGCTCCTCTTTGCTGCTCCTGGACTTTTGTTTTCCTCCATTTCCTCCACCGGTGGTCCTTGCAAATATCGTTTTAGATCTCCTGGGCATTCAAAAAACATTGTCTTCCATTTGTCTGTTACTTTGAACTCGGTTGGGCTGACGAAGATGAAGGTGGCTCCCCTTCTACGCAGAGTGTCTCGTTGCGCTAAGAATCCTTTTCTTAACTCAACTGTCGGCTTTGAGTAGTCCTGGGTCAGTACTATCTTGTTCCCGGCCCACGTCAGATTCTGGTTTTTCCTGGCGAAGGAGAAGATGGCTTCCGTCTGATTTAATCTCAGTGGGTTGCAGATTATTGCTCTCGGGCCCCTGCCTGTAGTCGGTTTTCCTGCTGGTACCCTGTATGCCTTTTGCACCTCGAAACCTCTCTCGAAGGTGATGCCTGTGAGTTGTGGGATCATCTACTCCAGCATGGCAGCACAGGAGCCTGCCTTATCCTCTGTCCCTTCTGGCACTCCCAGGATCCTTACATTGCCTCTCCTTGCCCTGTCGTCCTTCTCCGCTAGCTGCTTTTGTATGGCATTTGTGGCTGTTCTCAGTTCTGTTATGGCCTTGGTGTGCTTACTTGTTTCGTCTTCCACTGAGCTTATTCGGCTTTCTGCGGCCTCTATTCTTGTGTTTGTTTTGTGAAGGTCCGCTCTTATAGCCGCCATCTCTAGTTGCATGTTCTCTAGCTTGAGTTTCGTCTCTCTCCCCACCTCATTGCCTTCGTTTACTTTCCGCAGAATGGTCTCCAGAGTGACGGGTTCGCCTCTTGCTTTGGACGGGGACCCTTGGTTGTCTATTTTTGGCTTCTTCTGCTGTTCGCCCACCAACTTCCCATCGCTACTTGCCATTGTTCGGATGCCCCTTCTTGATAGGATGTTGACCAGCCTCCCTCCCGCTTGGGCCACCTTTGGTACGTTTGTCACCTTTGGTGCAGGTGGTTGGGTGCCTTGTCTATATCTGCTCGGCTCTCTGATGTGTCTTGTTCTGGTTTTTGCCTTAGGTCCTGCCAGCGTGTGATTTGTCCTGTTCGTGGCTTTGCAGGCCACTGGCTCTTTAACCTCTTCCGGCCTTCGGTAGGGAGATATTTAGGGTTGTGCACGAGAGCTGTTTGGCACTACGGAGGGGCATGGTATTCGCTCTATTCTGCGCGGTCTCTGGGTTGCATGCTTGCTTGCAGGTGTGAGCGTTTATGGCCGCCTGAGCTTGGGGGGGGCTTGGGGGGAGGGTGCTCGCTCCGTACCTCTCTGGCTCTGCTGCCGGTTGCCTCGTATGCTTCCCCCTTCAGGGTGGTGCGCCTGCGTTGCCTTCAAAATCAGCACCCCCGCACCTCTGCCTCGGGTGCTGTACGACAGTTTGGCCCCCTCTCTGCCTTGGTTTTGTCCGACGTGCTCTTTGCTTTGGGCGTGTGCGTGCCTCGCATATGTTGTGCCCGCTGCTCTCTCAGCGCAGCTCTCCCTTTGGTCGCTAGCTCCCGCTTCAGGGTAGTGCGCCTGTGCTGCCTTCAAAGTCAGCGCCCCCGCACCTCTGCTCCGGGTGCTCTATGTCAGATTGGCCTCCGTTTTATTCTCTGCCCTGCTCGGCCTTGGTTAGGTTATATTATATCCGACGTGCTCCTTTGCTTTGGGCGTTTGAGTGCCTCGCTTGCGTTGCGCCCGCTAGTCTCTCAGAGCACCTCTCCCTTTAATCACTGGCTCCCCTTCTCTTGCCTCCGGTGCGTGGTCTTTTGGCTTCCAGCGTGTGTCGGCACCTACGGGGCTGCTTACCACTCTCTCCTCCCTTCTCTCCCGCCTCTCTGGTGGGCGTTGCTGGTGATCGCGCTTCTCCGTCTTCCTGCCTGCCTCCCCTTCCGGCTGTTGTCTTTCCGCTTCCGGGTCGCGGGCAGCTTGCCTACATGCCTTCCGCCTGAAATCGGGGAAGACTTCCGGCAATGGCGCCCTCGCAGCCCTCTTACTTCCGGTTCGTTCGCCACCCGGTCCTCTGGTGCTTGGGTGACTCGGCTTTCCGGACAGGTTTGGATCGCTTTCCTCCTCTCCTTCTGTGCGACGTCCTCTCTTTATCCCCTTTTTAGTTCAAGGCGGCCGTCAACTCTGGGCTCTTCTGTCGTGCTTTAAGTCGCGGCTTGTTGACGTTCTCGACTGCACTGGTGGGGGGGAGGTCTCTGGGCACAGCTGTCGGAGTGCTTCAGATGTGGAGGCACGCTCTGCTTGTTAATTCGTTGATTTCCCCCAGCCGATGGCTCCTTCTCGCCTCACGCCGCCATCTTGATCTGCGTGCTGTTGTTTACCCTCGGCGGGTTCAAGGGCTCGTTTCTCGTTCAGTGGTTGCGCTTCTTCACCTCTCGTTCATCGATTGGTAGCGCAGATCTTTCCCCCACCTTTTTTTGTCCTTTTTGTTTGGTTTCGGTCGGTGTGGCTAGTTGTTTACCCCTCAGGGATGTGGAGCCGACGGACCTAGACGACCGTCTCATGAGAGTGGTTCTTAAACTTTATTTTCAGATTAGTAAATCACTTAAAAAAGAGGGGTGCATACGTCTAATCAACATTTTGAGTATCCAAAGGGAACCTAGTGGGATGTAGCAGCTTCATAATTACTTCAAGCAATGACTTTGTGAATGTATTTTCTGTCACACAGGGAAAAGTCTGCAAAACTGTTGCCGGTACACCGCAAACTGATCTTTAACCTTTTCCATGCTCATGACGAGCTCAGCTCGTTATGAGGCACGGCGCTCCGGTGCTCATGACGAGCTGAGCTCGTCATGAGCTGTGGATCGCTCACACACGGGGAAAATTCCCCTGCTGTGCTGAGCGTTCCACGGGAACGGGTGCGCTCATGACAAGCTCAGCTCCTCATGAGCACCGGAGCGCCATGCCTCATGATGAGCTGAGCTCGTCATGAGCACCAGGGCGCTGTGCGCGCCCCCCCCAGCACAGCGGGGAATATGCCCCGCACGGAAGGGGTTAAAGAATGGCACACAATAATCACAAACAACTGACAAATGTTATGACATGCATACAATTCCCAAACATCACCCTTAACCACGCAGTTAAACAACCCCTTTCTCTAACAAACAAAATTAAAACGAACAGAAAAAAGTGACCATATTTACCAAATACACACAGACAAATAAACCACACAAAGACAACCACTGTTAACTCACAGAGGAGGAGCAATGTCATCACAAAATCACTAAAACAACTTGGTGTCCTCCTCAATTAGAGCTACTCCTTATATCTTTCTACACACAATCATATTCAATAACAGTTCTATCCTTAATAATCTCTAATTCATACCCATCATCACCTTCTCCACTTTCAGGAAACTCTCTATCTCCTACTTAATCCCGAAACTCATGCCACCTTTACCATGTCTGCGCTTTTCCCTCACCACACTGATTCACAGTACTTTTTTGTGGTGTTCAAAATAACTTTTGAGGTGTTCAATTTCTGCTCATCATCACACACAATAAAATTACTAACACATTACTTTCAAGCCAAATGTAGAGTAACTTATAGGATGTGCTCATTATAACCTCACCACATGAAAGTCTTTTCTACGCAGCACCCGCTTTCCATCATCAAAATAATGGCATTAATTCTTTGAGAGTCCTTGTTGGACTTAGTCCTCTATGCAAGATCACCCCCATACGATTTGGCTTCACCCCTACTGTTTTATGAACCCATTCTTGTTGGCTTTTAGGACTCTGTGCACTTTACCACTGCTAACCAGTGCTAAAAAGCATATGCTCTCACCTTAAAACATGGTACAATTGGCTTACAACTGATTGGTACATTTAATATACTTGTACCTCCTTCATGTATGGTACCACGGGTACCCATGGCCTGTAAATTAAATGTTATTAGTGGGCAGCAGCACACATTGTGCCATCCACTAAAAGTAGCTTATTAAAACATGCCTCAGGCCTGCCATTGCAGTCTATACTGAAATTATAATCTGACAATGTGACCTGGCAACATAAACAGGGCCGGACTGGGAACCGAAATCGGCCCTGGCAAAGTGCTCAGCCGGCCCCCCCTCTCCCCTGGGGGTGCGACCGCACTCTTTGCCAGGGCCGGTTTTCGGCCGATTTTGTTACAGGGCCGTTTTTGCAGCTATGCTGCAAAAACGGCCCTGTAACAAAAACGTCCCCCCTGGGGCCCAAAACCGGCCCCCACCCATGCGGCCGACCGGGGGATTGCCCGGTGCCCGCAACGGCCAGTCCGGGCCTGAACATAAACCTTTTGCGGGCCTAAAACGTCCTTTTTGATAAGTATAAGCCACCCCTAGAGGAGGCCCTAAACAGCCCATAGGGCAGGGTGCATTGTATTTAGAGGTAGGACATGTGTTTTTTAAGATCTACATGTCCTGGTGGCGAAAAACTCCCAAGTTAATTATCACTGCAGTGATAACATTGGATAACATTGGGCTACCTTATTACATTTAATAATTCTAACATGTTATCGGGAACAGGCAGAAAGGTCATGTCTGGACTCTCATGAATTGTAATTAAAATCCTCTTTAATGATAAAGTCAGATTTTAAATTTCAATTTAAAAAATGCCAGGTTTAGAAAGTTCAAAACACAATGGGGGTTGGGCCAATTTAATGTCAGCAAGGCTCAGCCACTATCAAATTTTTACAAACAAACAAAAGCCAGTTCAGACATTTCTTTCCAAACTACTATTTTACATCTAGGAACACAAAACTCAATTATCGTTTTCTCTTAATCATTATGTGTGATAACATGATAATTGAGTTTTGTGTTCCTAAATGTAAAATTGTAGTTTGGAAAGTAGTAGTTTGGAAAGTAATGTCAGTACTGGCTTTTGTTTGTTTGTAAAAACTTTTAGAAAGTTGGCATTTTCTTGACCAAAACTTTCTGAGGTCTTCCAGAAGTTTCCAGGAGCCTGGAGCTGTTAATTGCCCCCCTATCAGGAATACGTATTGGGCCTGGGTGTTTGGTGCCACTATAACGCAAGGAGTTCAATTATTATGGGATTGATTTAAAATGGGTGCTTGACATTCAGTTCAGAATTATACCTACAGTCCCCTGCATCGAGGGGGAGAGGGGAGGGGGGCAACCAGGACTGACATTACACAACTATGAGTGCTCCCAAATATACATTACCTTCCAGCTAAAGTTCACCCATTCACTGAGTACTTCTCGGGCTTTCAGATGAAACAGTTGTGCGTAAAAATAACTTACCAACTTCTGTTCCTTTCCCCAAAGTAAATGTCAATCCATGGCCTTTGAGGCCATCGGCTGCATCTGTTTCAATGATGACGTAAGCCGCAGAATAATCCGGATCTGTGTGCTGTGTAATCAATACAAAATGAACAACACATTTAGGCAAGCTCAATCTGTTAGCCAAGTGCAGCTTGCAATCTTATTGCTTTGCTCATTTACTTACAAAATTAATTTTATATTTATCCCCCAGGAATTGTTTGCTTGATTTTTTAATTGAAGAATCTGTTAAAATCTATCAAATGGTGAGTGTGTAGATTAGCAAATATGGAAAAATATGACAAAGGGGGAAGTACGTCAAGTGCCATGTTTGTTCTACATCTGTACGGCAGACAGATATTAGAGGCAATTCGCACGCGCCAGGCTGCAACAGCACGACGTAATTAACTCGTAAACAAACGGATGAATCACTGGCAAGTTTTAACAAATGGAACTGTGACTCGGGTAATGGCCGTTTGCGCATCGCACTGCACCTTCGCCATTTTGATGACAATACCGCAGTTACCAAGCAGACACAAGCAGCAGGACTAGAAATAAGGAATCTGTGACGCACTTTCCATTCTTACATCTCAAGGTTTATAATTTCAGGGCATTATCTGAAAACCAGTCGAACAATGTAGGTTTACTCTGCGTGAATAAATATTTTGTTCAAGATTTGTTAGGTACTTTACATGAGTCAGTTCAAAGACCCTAGCCCTCATTGCAAGTGAAGTGAGAAAAAACTCACTTGATGGAATTCAGCTCTGCCGGATTTCAGAAGGTTTTTGGGCCGTGGGAGCAGTATCAGCCCCTATTTTACTCTGTGTTAATTACGCTGGTACATGAGGCTTTGAAAGTACCAGACAAGCCTCATTCCCTACGTGTTTTCTGGTGTGTGTGGGGTGGGAGAAAGCATTTTCTTCTTCCAAGTGTCGTTTCTCAAAAAATGGGGTCCCCTGCAGACTGTCAGGAGGGGGGATGGGTCTCCCATATATTCAGATATACATTGACCTTGGCATGAATTGGGCCCCCTTAAGAGTTAGAGTGGGCTTCCTGCTTGTGTTATGCCTCCGCCTCTTCCCTCCCATGCTACACCCAAACCCCTAAATGTATGTGCTAGAAACCCACGAGATTGGGATTTCCCTGTGCTTTTGATTGGAAACAAAATCGGTTCCACACGGTAAGTCCCCATTCCATGGGTAATAACTTGTAATTGCACGACAGGGGGGCAGATTTACCGCACAGTATTGCTAAATTGCATGTAATTCTATTGTGTCCCCAGTACCGTGCAACTTGGAATGAGAGCCCATGAGGACACCTTGGCATTTTGGGGTTTTTAATCACCATGCTTCTTCAAATATGGTAACCCATAACTGAGTGTGGATGAAGATAATCTTCAGTGTTTTTTTTAAAAACAATTTAAATTAAAAGGCATATAGGATTATGTTACCTCATAACCGTAAATTGCCCCAAAAAACTAATGTTGGTTACACATGTGCAGAGTAACAAAAGCAAGCACAGATAAGGTTGTAACCGAGGTTGATCATCAGGGGGCATATTTACGGGAATTGTGGCACAGGGCAGCGCAGCAAGCTACTTTGCTGCACTGCTCTGTGTCACAGGGTCAGGGCAGGAGTGCGCCGTATTTATCCAATATTGTGCATTCCTGTCCTTTCACCCTTCTCTTGCACCATTTCGGCAGCCTAGCGCCAACATAGGCACCTTTGCACCAGGGTACACGGGTGCCTGTGTTGTAGGCAGGATTGTTTTTGTGCAAGAAGGGGCACCTTCTTGCAAATCTGAGTTAGAGGTTTGCTTCACACATGTACCACGTTGCGTGGTGCAAGCATGACGCAAAGTGTCATAAATATGAACCCATATTTTCAAAGTAATCTCGAGTTTTCTTAGAAATTAAAGTTTTTCATTGATTGGCGACTTTGTAAGTGTGGTTATACAGATAGATGATTAAGTGAAAGAGTCAATGGTTGGATGGATGAGTGCACGGAGGGATACATTTGTGAGTAATGTAAGGGAGTGGGGGCCGTTACTACTGGGGCCTACCGGTGAGTGTGGACGCATGCAAATAAGGGACACTACGCTATCTTTACTGTGTTGGACCGGAAGCCCCGAGCGACCTCCGTCCTTTTATTTATAGCCTTCTGGCCACGCCTGGCCAGAAGGTGATACATTGTGTGGGAGTGTTTCCGGGTCTCGGCCGAGACCCGCAAAACACTTGAGCGTCACATCCCTTCCCACCTTGGTATTTGTTTTTCCTTTCTTTTCGAACAGTCTTGGTAAGTCAACATGCAAAGTCGGCCAGCCTCTGGCTTGGTCTGGGGTTTGGTCGAAGGTTGTGAAAACTTCGTTCCCTGGCTGGCAAGGGTTCAAACTCTCTCCTCATTGGAGATGGCGAGTTGCTGGCAAGTTCACCATTTTCCACCGGATCACCAACACCGTCAGATTGGTCAGCAGTTTCAGTGACGGGCCCATATTCGGTCGCTGGGGCTTCAAGCACAGATGGAATGCGTTTAAACCACGAGACATGGTGATTTCTTCCCCACTCTTTTGTGCCGTCACCGCAGTGCCTTTGGTCGCCTTGATAGTCCACGGTTCTACTTCATATGGAGTACGAAACTTTCCTCCTGGTCTGCGTGTTCGTACCAGCACCATGTCTCCGGGGGTCAATTCTTTGTCTCGTGCCCGCCTCTTCTTGCTTGCCCTTTCGTTTGTTTTTCTCCTCCTCTCTTGGGCGGCGGCCGGTACATATGGTTCAGGCGTCCAGTTCTCTGCCGTGGGCAATAGGTCATGCCGGGGTCCTGCAAACATCAACGACCAGGGGGATCTTTGAGTGGTGCTGTGGGAAGTGCTTCTGTACTCCCTCAGAAAAAGTTGCAGTGCTGTCTCTGGATCCTTCCCTTCTACCATTGCTATCCTTAGGGTTTTATTGACAGTCCTCATAAATCCTTCCGCTTCCCCATTGGCTTGAGGCCATTGAGGTGTGATTCGACGGTGCTTTATCCCCAACTTTTGCAGGAACTCTTTGACTTCGTTTCCTTGAAACGGTGGGCCATTGTCCGTTTTAACCACCTGAGGGATACCAAACATCGCAAATATTTTGCTGAGGATCGGCTGGATATTTACAAAACTGGTGGATGGTGCTACCTCTACCACTGGGTATTTAGTGTAACTGTCTACTAGTACCACAGTCACTCTCCCATCAGGAAAACTACCAAAGTCCAAGCTGACCCAGGTCCAGGGTGCTGGAGAGGGTTCTTCCGTGATGACTGGTGCCGGGGTATCCGGCAGACTGGTTAACTGGCATGCTCGGCAGTTCCTTACTACATTGTCCACCTTTTCATCCATGTCAGGGAACCACACCTTTTGCCTCATTCTGGCTTCCATCCTTCTCGTTCCTTGGTGTCCTTCATGGGCCAGTGAGGTCGCTCGATCCTGGAGCGTATTCGGAATGACTACACGTGACCCTCGAAGGAGGAGCCCATTGTTTGCTCTACTGAATTCATTGTGTACCCTCCAGAACTGAGAAAGGCGAGTGCGGTCTGCTTCATTCCAGTCACTCACATTATGCAAAAAGTTCTCCCAGGAACCAGTGTCTATTGCCGTCTTGACTCTTGTCACAACTACATCATTGTCATACTGAGCTACAATATCTTCTGCTGCTAGCGCTTGGGGACATGACAATTGAGACACCATGTCTACAAATTCTTCGGTCCGTAGTTCTTGGTCTTGAGCCTCACTTGCCTTCACCTGAGGATGTTGTGACAGAAAATCCGCTGGGTTTTTCGCTCCCGGTCTGTAGACCAGATCCATTTAATAATGTTGGACCTGAATGGCCCATCGCTCAATCCGCGGCGGTGGATGTGGTGCTGTACCTTTAAACAAAGGTATCAACGGCTGATGATCTGTGACCATCCTGAAGGGTTGCCCGGTGATATATAAGTGGAAATGATTGCAGGCCCACTTCACGGCCAAGGCCTCTCTCTCGATCTGCGAGTACCTTGCCTCTGTCGCTGTGAGGGCCTTGCTCGCAAATGCCAGGGGAACCCACACTCCAGGCTCTGATTCTTGCGTTAGTAGAGCGCACAAACCAACAGGACTGGCGTCCACCAATATTTCTGTCTGTCTAGCCGTATCAAAATATGCCATTGTGGTGCTGTCTAACAGCGATGCCTTTATCTTGTTAAACGCCTCGGCTTCACTTCGGGACCACCTCCAGGGAGTTTCCTTCTTGGTTAAGTTCCGCAGAGGCTCAGCTATGGTGGCAAGCTGCGGGATGAACCGGGCACAGTACTGCGCCATACCCATGAAGCTCCTCACCTCCGACGCGGTAGTTGGGGCCGGAGCACACTTAATGGCGGTCGACTTCCGAGGGTCTACCTTGACTCCTTCCGAGTCGAAGACATATACAAAAAACTCTATGGACTGTTTGAAGAACTGACACTTGTCCTTATGCAGTGTGACTCCAAAGTCGGCCAGTCTTCGCAGCGTGGCTTTTAGCCTCCTGTGGTGTTCTTCACTAGTCTTGGCGTGGATGAGTATGTCATCACTGACATTTAAGACTCCACTCAACCCAAACAGGATCTCTTTGATGGTGTTTTGAAAGATTTCGGCTGCAGATGTTATGCCAAAATTGAGCCTTTTATATCTTCTTAGTCCTAAGTGCGTTGAAAACGTTGTGATGAAGCGGCTCTCTTCTGCCAGTTTTAGTTGATGGTAACCTGCGTTTAAGTCTAATTTGGAGAACCATTGTGCTCCGTTCAGGTCCGTTAGTATGTCATTTACTGTGGGCGTGAGATGCCTCTCCCTCTTGATTGCCTTATTGGGCATCCTCATGTCAATGCATATACGAATCTTGCCAGGCTGTTGGGGCTTCTCTGCAATCACCATCGGCGATACCCACGGTGTCCGCCCCGTCACTTTTTCTATTACTCCCTGCTCTTCCAGCGTTATCAATTCTCTTTCTACCGCCGACCTGAGATGGAATGGAATTCTCCGATGCCTCAAAGCTATGGGTTGTATCGCCTTGTCAATGTGTAGCTTGACTGGTGGCCTCTTGATGGTTCCTAGACCTTGAAACAGTGATGGGAATAATTGAAGGATTTCCTCTGTGTGTAGTGCTTTGACGGCATTGGTGAACGCAATTAGTTTGAGGTCCTCAGCCGTATGACTGCCAACCAGCAAGTCCGCCTCTTTGTCAATCACATGGAAGGTGGTCTTCAGCTCTTGACCTTCTGCTTTCACTTGTACAGTCATCTTCCCTCGCGGGGGTAACGGCGTCTTGCTGCCATATGTGAGGATACGAGCTTTCGATGGTACCAGTTGTGGTCGTGGCCGCAACGCCTTGTAATGTTGAATGCCCATCACATTGATCGTGGCTCCAGTGTCTATGACTCCTGTTACTGTCGAACCATCGATCTGAATCTGACACTTCGGTTGCGGTCTTCGCCTCCTTTTGAGTTCACTCACGAAGGATACGTAGTAGCATTCTTCCTCACCCTCCGTCGACGAGTCATCTAGTCGCTGTGTGTGGCGGGGCTGTGTTCTATTCCCTCTCGACGGGTGCGCATCCCGTGCTTCTTCTAGGGCAAGTTGCCTGACTGCTTTAGTCGGTGCTTTCTTCCCTGCTGTTCCTTGTCCTCTGAAGTTTCCTCTTGCACCACCCCTGCAGACGCTGGCAAAATGGTTAAGTCCTCCACATTTGGCGCACGTCTTGCCACGTGCAGGGCAGCCATCTTGGTTGTGCTCTTCATATCCGCAGGAGCCACATTGCGCCCGCCGCTGTGTCCTGGTCGGCCATCTTCCTCGTCCTCCGCGGCTATTACTCCGCACAGCATCCACCCTTTCCGTCTTCACTGTTACTTCAGTTCTTGCTGATGGGTAGATGGCGGCCTCCATCGCCGTGGCGCGTGCATCCGACAACTCATGAGACCTGGCTAACATTAATATTTCATCCAAGGTTATGCGGGGCTGTCTTAATATCAGTGTCCTTAGGTGCTTATTCTTGCATCCCTGAATCAGTTGGGCAGTTACCTCCTTACCTCCTTTGTTTGATCATCATCCGGGCATGTGCTTATCAGCTCTCTTAGTCGTGCAAGAAAAGCATCCATCGTTTCTCCTTCCCTTTGTCTGGATTGTCTGAATTTGAACCTTTCATAATGGGGGTTCAATTGCGGGTCAAAGTGTGCATTCAGCTCTTGAACCGCAGCATTATAGTCTGTTGATGCTCCGGTGTTTGGTAGGTGTGAAAATAACTTGTAGAGTTCATCACCACCAAAGTGCAGTAATAAGGATCTTTTCACCTCATTGTCCTTTTCCCTCGTTGCCGCGAAATAGTTATTTAAATGACTCCGCCATACTGCCCACCTCGGCGCAGCTGTGCCTGGGTCAGCTAGCGCACTAAACGGAGGTATCGGGTTGATTTGGGAGTGAGGTGACGGTTGGACTATTGGACCTACTACTTGTTGTCCTGCCGGCCTGCTCCTTGAGCCGGGGCTGCTGCCTGTTGAACCCCTCCTGTCGCTGCGGCATCTTGCACCACTGACATTGCTGTGATTGTAAGTGCTTGCTCCTACGCTCCACGTGTCTGACCCAGTGTGATGTGTAGCCCACTCTGTGACTTAGCGAACACTTCTCATTGGATTTATTCATGTATTATTGCCCTCTCTTCATGCCACTTGGTTTCTTATGTCCATTTCCTCTGTACGTGTTTATTTACTCATCCACTTTCTCTTTTTTTTCTTTTTTCTTACAGGTACCAGTGCTTGTTGGTAACTGTACTCGACCATGTCTCCTTCCCCCACACGCTAACTGCCTTCACCCTGCAGCTGCGGGGACTCTCTGCCCTCCCGCGCGGATCGCACCAAACACTTGAAGGGATCGAGGCTTCTTCATGCGTCTCCGACGCTGGGGCGGGCCTCACTACCACCGCGCATGCGCGCACCTCTCTGTGCACCAGCCGGGCCTTCGCGCCGCGCAGCTGATCACTGCCGGGCCTCTCACCGCAGGGAACCACCACTGTCCTCCGGCCTTCACGCAGCCACTCCATGCTGCTTCCCGGTGCGATCACGATTCGCGGTAACTTATTCCTCTGCCCTTCTGCCACAACGTCGGAGCACACGTCAGGCTGGGAGCACACCGTCACCGCCAGCAAGGGAACGTCCCACTCCTCAGCTAGGGTTCTTCTCCGATGGTCACCACCCTCGTCGCCAGTGTAAGGGAGTGGGGGCCGTTACTACTGGGGCCTACCGGTGAGTGTGGACGCATGCAAATAAGGGACACCACGCTATCTTTACTGTGTTGGACCGGAAGCCCCGAGCGACCTCCGTCCTTTTATTTATAGCCTTCTGGCCACGCCTGGCCAGAAGGTGATACATTGTGTGGGAGTGTTTCCGGGTCTCGGCCGAGACCCGCGAAACACTAGAGCGTCACAAGTAACAGTGAATGGATGAACGTATGCATGAGTACATGGATGGATCAATGGGGTAGTGAGAGCATGCTGGATGGATGAAAGGGTGAGCATGTGTTTGTATGAATGAGTGAATGGGCAAAAAGCTGAGGGGTGAGCACAAAAATTGATGGCTGACTGAGCTAATGATTCGCTCATAGGCAGAAAACCTTTTAAAACGTATCTGTTTCATGAGTAAATATATTTTTTTCTTTTTCCTTTATAGTTTTCTAGTGGCACAAAACCTCTGGTGAAATTTGCACTATAAAAATGGCCTAATCCAAGCTATGCATTTATCTTCGAAGGTCTATCAACTACCCTTACTCATACTTTCATGAACCCTCACTCATCTGTCCAGTGGCCTAGCTAGACCTTTGGCCACACATGGCAGTCCCTGAGTTCGGCGCCCTGCGGCAGCCACATGTAAGATCGTCGGGGAGAGATGCTGGTGATTCCTGCATTTGCTGCCCCACGACGTCCGCAGGTAGAGCGGGGGTGAGAGGCCGCCGCCCCCAAAACTCATGTCACCTGAGGCGTACCGCCCCGCGACACCCTTGCTTTGCCACAGCATCCGTCCATGTAAACCCCACACCACCCACATCACAGGATCCCCTTTTCAACCTGCACCTATGCTTTCATATAGTCATCCATTTATTCACTCACACGTGTTCATCCAGTGATTTTCAAAACAGTCATGCATTAGTTATAGAGCCTGTCATTGTATGTTTGCCTGCATGTGCATGATGTATTTTTGTTCATCAAGAACGTGTGTTTTTGTGTATATTTCCCCGAGTAACCATGGGTATGTGTATGCCTCTTGGCACGAGTACTTCTAACTATATGTAGTTGCTCTGCTGTCATCGTGATGACAAGCTTCCCCCTAAACCTCTCCACTCCCTCACACGGTCCAGTTCAGGGATTCAGCAGAAGGAAAGGAGAGAGGTCAAGTGCTTTTTGCATCATGTTGCTTTGATTCGTTTTGCCTACTTAGCATAAGTATTATTTTGCAAACAAAATGTAAGTAACAAAAACGAAAAAGGTAGAGGTTTGAGAGGGCAATGGTTTAAATATTTCATGCCTATCTGCATCAATTACAGGGCGGTTGAGGATCTAAAATGACTTTCAATTAATTCCACTCTTAAGAAATTCAAGTAATTCCTATTAAAAATTAAGAAGCCTGGCTACCGATGTGCAGTACATCACACAATCGCTAGTATTTTAACCAACAGCATTTTGCATTATGGAGCGTATCACTTAGCTTTTATAGTTATAAGTGTTTGCTTAAAGTAATTATTTGTTAAAAAGCCAGGACTGGCTGAAAGTGTCACACAGTATATTGATTGCCTTTGAAACTATGTGTATTTCCACGCTCTATGTCCCCATGAGTATTCATATGGGAGGCATGAGTAGCTCATCCAATCCGGTGCATCCTCTGATCCCTGGTCCTTCAGTTCTGCATTTATTTTGTGATAACATTACAAGTACTGGAATGGAAGGTAAAAGCTAGGCCTGCTTGCGATATTCATATCTGACATGTGACAACAACCAGAGCCAAGTACACAACCACCGATACAGCTGCAGTTGTGATATTTGGCCTGCCTTCTGTATCAGAGCACCGTGCTATTGTAGGTGAGTTTTTAGGCCAGTAGGTGCTATTGGTGTCCTCTGTGTCCGTGATAGCAGTCAGCTTGTAGCCTTACATCTATCTGTCACCACCTTTCCCTGCTTTTGGCTTTGACCATCTACGCCAACATCTCTAGGATATGGACAATGCCTCAGAGAGCGGCCCGGGCACACTGTGGAAGAGGTGCTGAAGCTTGCCATTGCCCACCTCTGCAGTGGCACAAATCTCCAGAGCTGTGCGGCACATTCGCACAAACATAACTATAGGGTTGGCAACTTCACACCCACACAACACTAGAGACTGCCCCACTTTTGCCTCTGCAGAAGCATTAGAGCCTGCCATGTTCCTACTACAGGGTCAAAACAGCACGGCACAACGGACTCTCAGCATAATGCAAACTCATACAACTACTCTTTCATTAAAATGTCAGTACGGTGGTGAAGAGTGAAAAACCGAAACATCACGACTGACACGGTAATCAACTAATAGCTGATGATTGTGGATTGTTCAATATTTGAATGAGACAAAAAACAAAGATTGAGGGAAGATCTCTTGCCCTTTTCGCTATGCAGCGTATAAGGCAACAAAAGTTCTCGCTAGCTGGAGCTAAAAGAAGGAGCCTAGGCCTGGATGTACTCTTTAGTGGGTGCAAAAAAAGGTTGTGATTCTTAACCATCAACAAGTTTTGCAAACCGAAAATTCGGTATACATATAATTTCATCTTGCTCCAGTGGGTATTTTCCACGATGATAGCCCTTTCATTCCAGCAATGTACCTCATTTCATAATTCTAAACTCAATACATGTTATACTCCATTTCAAAGGCAAGATATGCTCTCCGGAGAGATTGAGGAGGTTGTGAACGAGCAATATTTTAAATCTGGGGACCAAATACTATGGTGGGTTGAACATGGAGGAAGAGCTACCTGTACATCTAGGTTGAGTAATGGAAATGTACTACATATAAACTGATTACATGACACTTTGAGTTGTAGGAATGATCTTAAATAAAAAATGCCATTTATGATTCTGTTTTTTAGTAAATGTTTTCAAGATAATTGGACAGGGTAGGCTGCATATAACATTAGCTATTTTTTATGTAGAATTATGAAATTGAGGACATTGCTGGAATGAAATGTCCTCTGGGGCAAGTTGAAATTATATGGATGCCGAATTTTCGGGAGCATCATATCCAGGAAAATATTCTCATAAAATGGAACTGAGGATGATAGTAAACTGGCCTTTGTTTTGGACAAGAAGTCCGGTGCATGAATTATACATATTAACATAGACACATAAAGAATTATCGGACAATGAAAGATGTAAGAGGAAGGGTGGATGACGTAACCTGTTCGACAATTAACTTCACTTTCTTTTGGTGTGAAATGATGGCAAACTATAACGGGGCAACAGCTTCTCAAAATGTAAGGGTATATGCTGACAAATATGGTGAATCTATTAAGTATGGTACAAATTTCCAAGATTTATGAATTGATCGTAACCTTTCCAAGATGGCAACACTTTGTAATATTGATAATGAGTAACCTATCTTCTGTTCTTGAAATGTAATCAAGAAACGTAAACTATTCCTTTACTTATAAAGGTTTAAATAAGCTTTTATAGTAATTATGATGAAACAGTTGCTCTGTGAACGGGTGCAACTGTTACTTAAAATACGGGATCATTTGTTGACATGTATTGAAGATTTATTGTGTATGCAAGACGTACAGCGTAGGGGTTATCAGTGAAGCAGGACAGCGAGGAGGAGGCAGGAGAGCGGCGATGTCAAGGAGGAGGCAGCCACGGGGCAGGTAAGTGCCTTTTACTTACTTTTAATTATTTTGGGAGGGTAAAGGGGCCGGCTAACTATGCTCCGCCACGGAGTCCTAGTTTTGCCTGAACTCCGCGTTCACAACGGAACGCGGAGTAAGGCAAAATTACATAAACTTCGCTGGCGGAGTGTAGTTACCCGGCTGGGGTTACATATGAGTCTATGGTCATTGTTTAGTAGTGGTCCTTTATTTATGTTCAGTGTTTTGTTTGGCACTTTAGTTTGTCTGGAGAAGGTGGTACCATCAAACCACCTAACATGCAATAAACTTCACCAGCAACAACTCCTTGGAGTGTGAGCATTCTTTTCTATGACAGATCTAAGTATAGTATTTGATGGGTTGTAACCTGTTTGCCCGGCATCGGTGTCATAGGGGGTGAGCTCCTGATGGTGAGACCATGCACCTGTTGAAATATATATGTGTGTGTGTGTGTGTGTGTGTGTGTGTGTGTGTGTGTATATTTATGTGTGTGAAAAAAAAATATATATACACACATCTGAAGAATAAAAACATATTAACAATTAAAATATTATTAGCAGATACAAAAATTAAAAATATATATTTAAAAATATAATTGAAAGAAATACATAGAAAAAAATCACATTCCCATATATACATTTTTCCTAAAAATATAAACATCCCAAAGTAAAAATTATAAAAAAAATTAAATAATACAATAAAAAAAAATAATAGAAATAAGCATTAGAGAAAGTATTAAACTTGTGAGGGGCTAAGTCACTTATCCCTCACCAGTCTATGGAACAGCAGGGTAAGTGTTGGACTTCGGTGGAGTTTGATTTACTATTCTCGCTCTAGTCTATGCAACAATATGGAAAGTGTTGGACTATTTAGGTGTTACATTTAATATCCCCAAGCCAGCCTACCAAACAGTAGGTAAAGTGCTGAACTTCGGAAAGTTAAACTGAGTATTCCCACTTCAGTCTACATAACTGTAGAGAAAGTTTTGGACTTCGGAGAGGTTATATTTCTTATTCTCACTCAAGTCTAAGCAACAGTAGGGAAAGTCGAACATCAAATAATTGACAATAGCAGCTTATGTCCCTAAACTCCACACTTAATGTCCATAACCCTCGTCCTTATAACAATACAATCAATATAGTCCAATACTAGTGCATTCATTAGGGGCCCGCTGCTATATAAACTACACTCTGTCGACATATGACAGATATCCAAACTAATTCCACTATAATGTGCACTCAGTAAGTTAAACTAATCACAGTTTAAGTTTTTTTGTCCCATAGCATGATTACATCTATTCAAAGGTATCCAGTTGAGATGTCATTCAGATTGTAAAATATACTTTTATTCTTATTTCTCCAAATTTCCAACAACCCATTGAATAAATTCATTGACAGCCATAAAATATGTAACGGCCACATCCAATGCATTTCGTCCCTTTTTGGGACTTCCTCAAGGGTTAGTTAAATAATGAAACATATAATCTTGCTTTCACATTCACAATCTTTTTGATATTAGCCAAATATTTAATGAGGTCACGAATACCTGCGCCTAGTGTTTTCTCTTTCCGGATCAGGATATCATGAATGTGTCACAGTGGTTCCTGTCAATGCACTGAAAGATTGACAGACAACTTCCCCGCTATGGCGGAGCCCTACGGCAAACATTCTATTGTGTGATTTTCTCTTCAAAAATAAAAGAGCAATGTCCTCTGCACCATGGTATATTTCTCCCATAGCGTGGGAGTAAAATACAAGATTTTACTCCCCTTTACCACCATGTTTTACCTGGTCATTGCAGACAGTGAAAATTGGCTATTTGACCTTCCATTCTAAATCGAGGGGTTGTGAAATGGCCAAGCCTACGACAGCACTTACTATGTTGGGCCATTGTAGGAGTGTGCCAGGGGCGGCGGGCGGGCGGTGGGCGGGCAGAATTTCAGTTTGGCAGAGAGGGTTCTCCATTGCCTTTGCGACAGAGTACCCTCTCCGCCTAACTTTAAATCAGGCCCCTTGTTTCCAGTCCAATGCTTTTTTTGTATCAAATCATTGTTGTCAGGTATGGCAGTATAATTCTATCAATGAATAAAACGACTACACATCCCAGGATACAAGATTGAAACCATGGTGTCCTGACAACATAAGACATGATAAGACATGCAATAGCTTCACCGTAGCGGTAAACTCAAGCACCCTTATCCCTTGAACAATATACAGGCCTGAAGGGATCCAAGACTGGCAGGCATTCCCCAATGGGATTGGGACTGCTCACAATCACACCCCCACACTCTTCAACAAAATGTTAACCTACTGTGACCACAGGCCTGGCAGATATGCTGTGTATGGGGGCTGAACACCACCAACAATAAGCTGTCAGTACCGGTAGACATACATCCCCCATCCGAGAGGGGCTGATCAGCATTGTTCCTCCAACTCCCAAATAATATATTATCCCAATGGCACCTCGGGTGCGACAGGCATGGTGCCTACTATGGTTGGAGGCACTGCACCCCAACCCCCTACACAGTATGTAGACCGTCGATCCACTGTCATTGGAAGGAGCCGGTCCGTGGAGGGTGGCTGGTGGGTGTCTCAGGCATTGAGGAGCTCTCTACCCTTCTCTCACCAGTGCTACCGCTGTGTACAACAATCATACAGGCAACACTGGTGGGGGAGAGAGCTATACGTTACCC
This sequence comes from Lissotriton helveticus, assembly GCF_964261635.1. NCBI lineage: Eukaryota > Metazoa > Chordata > Amphibia > Caudata > Salamandridae > Lissotriton > Lissotriton helveticus. The sequence goes on from NC_136063.1 coordinate 802,507,240, forward strand.
GGCCTCCCTTTTCGTTGCCTGGCCTCTAGTGACCTCTCGTCGGCATTTCTCTTGGTGTTTGCTTTTAACTGAAAAAGCAGATTAAAGCCTGGTGGGTTTTTGAGACGAAATCTGTAGAAACTGAAAACTAGAATCCATAATCATATATAACTTGGCTGTCAGGTATTTCAACGACTGCCACTGCACCAGCAGATTCATCTAAAGCACCTTTCATTACGACTCATAAGTGAGTCATCTGATCTGGGTCTACCATTCTTTGGTGGTCCCCAATATTAAATGTCAGTGGCGTAGTGCCCAAATACACAAAAGTGAGAACTCACTTAGTGTCTCCTAAATTGCCTCTCAATCCCACCGCATGGGGGGTTTCCCCTTTTGTTTAAAAGGAGTCTCACTCCCGTCTCCATTCCTGTTCCTTGTGGCATGCTTCATCATTGAGTTCTCACCCAGATCTGACTGTATGTGGGTGGTTCTACGTTGAACCTCAAGGGAGCTCTTTTGATTTTTTAGGAGGTGGGAACTATCAATAAAAAATAAGGCAGATCACTGAAAGTCTACGGGGATATTGTAGGACTCATTGCTAGGACTCCGATATCTGTTGGGTGTACACGTTTCAGCCAAATTCCTATGCCTGAAATAGTCAATTGGTGTTCGTCAGGACCGAAGCACCCAACCCCTTTACACATAACAATCTGCTTCTTAGTTTTGCCGCACTACTTGTGCAGTCAATCCTATAAGTGCATTTACTTTCATTCAACCATGCAATACGTACAAACCCAAATGAGGAACTTCCTCACCTTATTGTATTTGTGTTACTCTTTTACTATGCTTGTGGGTAGTGCCACTGGAATCAGCGACATCCCCCTGGGCACAGCTTGAAGCCTGCAAAAAGCAGGATACAGATATTTGATGAAAACGTTTGAAGGATGAAGGCTGATCAAGTGTTCATGCTTTCACTGTATTTATTCAAAAATATTGATGCTTCATTCAAAAAATAGATAATTCCCCTGACGAAGGGCGACCTGCCCGAAAGGCATCGGGAGATTTGCTTCAAACAAACAAATGGATTTGTATACAGCCAATTGATTTATTTTTTAAACGAAGCATCGATATTTTTAAATAAATACAGTGAAAGCATGAACACTTGATCAGCCTTCATCCTTCAAATGTTTTCATCAAATATCTGTATCCTGCTTTTTGGAGGCTTCAAGCTGTGCCCAGGGGGATGTCGCTGATTCCAGCGGCACTACCCACGTGCATAGTAAAAGAGTAATGCAGGGTTCAAGCTGTGCCCAGGGGGATGTCGCTGATTCCAGCGGCACTACCCACGTGCATAGTAAAAGAGTAATGCAGGGTTCAAGCTGTGCCCAGGGGGATGTCGCTGATTCCAGCGGCACTACCCACGTGCATAGTAAAAGAGTAATGCAGGGTTCAAGCTGTGCCCAGGGGGATGTCGCTGATTCCAGCGGCACTACCCACGTGCATAGTAAAAGAGTAATGCAGGGTTCAAGCTGTGCCCAGGGGGATGTCGCTGATTCCAGCGGCACTACCCACGTGCATAGTAAAAGAGTAATGCAGGGTTCAAGCTGTGCCCAGGGGGATGTCGCTGATTCCAGCGGCACTACCCACGTGCATAGTAAAAGAGTAATGCAGGGTTCAAGCTGTGCCCAGGGGGATGTCGCTGATTCCCGCGGCACTACCTACATGTATTTGTATCAACACCCTAATCAGAGGGTGATACCCCTGGAGCACACTACAACCTCACATCTTGAGAACATTTTGGTAGTGCGTGTTCCTTTACCCACGACTCTTTTACAATGCCTCATAGAGTCAAGCGGAACCCAGTAGTCACATATTTGCCACGTGTCTCTACCTAACTCCACCTATTCAGTTCCTCTAAGCTCTGCTTATTATGAATATGCACAAATATGGCCAAAGAGAGGTGTAAGGTGGAATTCGAGGGTTCAGACAGGAGGCAGGGTAAAAAGACAGCAGATGAGAGAAGCAGGTTGATCAAAGAGATTTGAGAAGCGAGGCATACTGAAAGGAGAATAAAGAGGTTGGGTTGAGTCTTCAATGAGTATTACTAGAGGCCTGATGCGCAGATTAATCCTCATACTCCAATACCATATCGACTGGGCAGAGTTTACTAAGTCTATGGAAAAGATACACAAGAGTCAGAAGTGGAAACAGTGCACTGTATGCACGCACTAATTCACAAAATGAATCAGTGCATTCAAATATTGCACTGTGTGGACACAGGGCATCTTATTCACACACATCTGCTCCAGTATAATCTGCACCTGAGGCACTGGGAGTGTGATGCAGGAACAGATGTCAGTGCATCCACCTTTCACACAGGGATGTACCGAGATCTGCACCTGGCAAAGCTCCCTTTCCCCCAAGGAAGCTCTCCAGTCCATGACTGCTGCAGTGAACGGTGCAATGGAAGTAGTTCCTGCCAGCACAGCAGATTCCATGCTCTCTTGTAAGCAGTGAAGAATTCGATTACAATTCTACCTCTTACTTAAGGGCTGAATACATTCGCATATCAATGCCGCTCCCAAGGGTAAGGTGGGCGAAGGGACATCAAAAGACTACACTCCTCCACCCATTTAGTTAATCAAAGGTGGAGCATAAGAGAGAATAGGCTGAATTGATCTAATGTGTACAGAGAACCGTCCACGGAAAGCAAAATGGCAGTATATAAGAGAATAATGGGCGCACTGCTCTAATATGCACAGATGGTTTGTGAATTGGGATCTGAGGTGAAATGAGCAATTGGCACCCTCACAAATGGGTAGCCATATTTATAGGAGTTTGGTGCTAGGTTAATATTTTACGTTAAACAGTTTCTTAGTTTTGCCATTTAGTCCTTTCCACACATGTATTCTGTATTTAGCATCCTTTTACGGTCGAGCCTACCAGACAGTGCAAGCTGTCTGGTGGCAAAAGACCTATTGTGGACTGAAAGAGCTTGCAGGGACGCACAGCCTGTGTGTTGCTTTCCATTGGGTGGCCTTATTGTCACTCTCATTTGCTTACCTCTCATTGGATAGCTTTTCTTGTCCATCTTGTGTTTGCCCCTCCTCTGGAGCTGGCTTCTTTCCTTCCACTGATCACATTTAGGGAACTACTTTTTGGGTTTTGCCTAGCAAATGCGTACGAAGTACGAAGTACGCATGCGCTAGGAAAACCTTATGTTTTTCTCTGTGGGGTCGGGTATCCGCCCCCTCCTCCCATTGGCTAGCTCCATAAATGGAGGCTAGCCATTGGGAGAGGGCTCTGTCCGTCAATCTCGGACCAGATTCGGGGGCGTTCCCGAGATTTTTTCCCTCTCCACCCACTTCTGTTCGTCATCACGGTGGTGGGTGTGTGTTATTTTTTTTTTCCGAGTCGGCCTGTTTTGTTCCTTTTCAAAGTGTCTGTTGTTGGAGTTGGCTGCAAGATTCGAGTTCCCACGAGGCGATCAGGTAAGGAGCATTTTGTTTATAAATGTGCGTGCGCCGTGATCCTCCCGCCCCCCCTGTCCGTGTCTTTCCCGCCCCCCCCTCCCGCTTCCGTGTCTTTCCCGCCCCCCCCGCTTCCATGTCTTTCCCGCCCCCCCCGCTTCCGTGTCTTTCCCGCCCCCCACACCCCCCTCCCGCTTCCGTGTCTTTCCTTGTTCTTATGACCGGTCACTAGAGACGATACAACTTGATTGTAAGAAGGGACTTGGAGACAGTCTTATATACAGCCATTGCAGGCTTCCATGTGTTAGAAACATGGGCCGAGGGAGGCGAAGCCGGACCCGATAGGGGCCAGTTTTGAACGCAGCATAGAGGTGGTAGCCCTCACCCTTCCTCAGCAAGCCTGTGAAAAGGGGGCGCATCGGATTGGTCGCCCTCTAGGCAGCCGCTGGCCTCACAATCGGGGTGAGGGGGCTGTGAGCAGCGGGGGGTGGGGGAAGGAGTGGTAAAAAGAGGTGCAGGTTCCCAGTTGAGCACACAAACCCCGTGGTCGAAAATGTTCTCAATGGAGCGTGTGTGTGAACATATACTGAGGAGAAATGTCGGCATACCTTCATCCTGAAGGGAAACCTCGTAAACCTGAGCGTCTCCTGCTAGTCCCCGCACATTCCGCACCCAGACGTGGAGCGCTTCAAGAGCAGGCGCTTGGAGGCGGTCTTACAGCACTACTGGGGGTGCAGCATCCCCCACCGGCAACTCCACCCTTCGATGCGAGACCTGCGGGAGATGGGGGCCAACTCCCCGGCGTTGTGCGAAGACTCCCGCTACGGGAACTGCCTGTTCCCCTTCGGCTTCGAGGAGCTATTGTGGAACTACAAGCAGCAGCACTGCGGGGGGCAGGAGCCGGCCCTGAGGGTCCTGGGCACCGAGGCCTACAAACTGGAGGTGGTGCACTGGGTGCTGATCCACAGCCCCTCCTGGGTGGGGTTTGAGTACCTGCCCCTGCTGGATTCCGTGTGGCCCCGCTCCTGGACAGGGGACCTGCTGTGGGCCCCCCGAGTCCACCACAAACTTTTACACCTGGTACTTTGACCCCTCCACGGGCCGCCTGGAGAAGTATCCGCTGGACTTGAAGTCACGGCAGACGTATGAGCCCTGCAGGTGGAACAACGTGGTCTTCGCCTTCTACCTGCCCGGGGGTCGCACCCTGAGCCTGGGAAGGGGCCCCCTCCTGAGAAACGTGGAGGCCTGTGAGACGGCAAGGAGTCTGTGGGTGGATAGCAGCCCCGTCCTGACACACCCCCCAGAGAAATATGTATCCAAAGAGGAGGCGGAATATATAATTTACCAAGAGAGAGTTAAAGACTCGCTAGCTTGGCTGTAATTTCTGTTTTCATTCACTTTTGCTACCTCTTGTATTTTGTTTGCTTTTGATACATGCACAATTGCCACCATTGGCTCATGTTACGTAACGTTTGTTCTTGTGTTTTGAGTGTCTACCTTTTATTATATTATATTTTATGCCAGTATTATACCTCTACTTGTACTTTAACTTTGTACGCTTTTGTAACATGCATGCACACATGTCACGTTTTCCTCTTGTAACGTACTGCTTGCTACCTCTTGAATTTTATTTGCTCTTGGTACATGCACAATTGTCACTATTGCCTCATGTAATGTAACGTTTGCTTTTGTAACGTGCTCACTTGTAATTTTCTCCTCATGTATCATTACTGCTATTGTGAAGCGCTCCGGCACCTTCGGGTAAAGTCCGCGCTCTATAAAAACGCATAAAATAAAAATAAAAAGATGTAACCCTTTCCAACGCGTTTGGTTGCTGTTGAGCTCAGTTCTGCTTTGGTTGGGTAACCTTTCGCTTCCACTGTGCAGTCTTCCTTCCGGCTCCATGAACTGATGGTCGCTCTAGTCTCCGCGCCTGCCTTTGTTTGCCTTTGTTCAGTGACTCCGATCAAAGGAATGCTCGCTCCCTCCGGAATGCCTTGAACTCGTCGGCTGCAGGAAGCTGCGGCCTCCGCGGCGTTTGGTTTTCACTGCTGACTCTGGGCGGTCATCACACCTTCGGAATCCGTCTTGTGTATCCCACATTCTGCCTTGTGACCCTAGGTGTTTGCTTCCCCGCTCCTTGCAGCTCTGAATCTGGTGTGCTACTTTTTCCAAAGTACATTTTGACTTGGTGAGTTTAAATTCTGCTTGGGATGTGCTTATTTTTCCAGCGAAATATACTAACTTTTCCCCCTCCTGCTAAAACCCTTCGTTATTCGCACTTCTTATTACCCGAGTGCTTCTTGGCATTCCCGTTCAGACTATGGCTGCTTTCGGATATTTATTTTGAGTGTCATGTTATTAAACACCCTCTCCGAACATCTTCATAGACATTGCGACTCCCAGTTTTTGGGTGTGGCTAGAGAAAGGTTCAGCTGCTTGCAGAGATTTGCCATGCTGGTAAAACTGAAAGAGTACAAGAAAGGATTCGTGGTGCCACGCTGTTGTTGGCCAGCCTCTTCTGTCAGGCAGGCGTTTTGTATTGGCCAGCAGTGGTATTCCTCTGAGGAGAGTGAAGTGCTCATCCATAGCATTGGAGGCCCCTTACATTTTCCGCCCACCACGCCTTTATAAGCCACCCTTATTGTTGCTGTGAAGATCGCTCCACGCCTGTATACTATTTGCAGTTGCGGCACAAGCTGCGTGTGCCAGAAGCACAGGCAGTGCTGTGGTGAAGAAACAGCCATAGGGAATCCTTTGCAGAATGCTGATAGTTCCTGTGTCTTGCGGCAAACAAAGCTGAGTAGAGAGGCCTAGACATCAGTGGAATACGTTTGCCGCACTCTGTAGCAGACATGCATATATTCCTGCACTCACTTGAATGCAAGTGCTTCATACAGTCTGCCAGCGGAGGAAGGTCACAAAACACCAGCCGCCACCATGGTGGGCATTATCCGCAGGTGGGTGATCTGGCACAAACAGCACTAGGGAAGAGTGATTATCTAAAGCTCTTGGCCACAGCCAGTGACCAGACTGGACATTTTGCACAAGTAAGGGTTTTTACTCGGAGCAGACCGAACGCTCCATCTTGTAAAGTGCGTGCCCTCCAACATAAGAGAAAACACATTTCTTCAGTCAGCAATCTTTCACTGCAAAACTAAAGACGTTCTTTGTGTATTGGAGTAGCGCATAGAACTCACACCTATCTGCCACTGCATTCACCAGTCTAGATCACAGTCAGGCACCACGTCACCACGTCACCCTTCACCTCATACACTCATAGAACTGGCAGTAGTAGTGCAGACACTCCTCATACACACATACAATAGGGATGACAAATGTGTTTGTTTCGTTGCACAAAAGGTACTTGTTCAGAGGAAACAGTGCAACTTCTCCCTATTTGGAACAGGAACAGCACTGCTGGCAGCAAAGTTGGCGTCCCTCTTATTTGCAGCAATATTGCTACTATGAAGAAGTTATTTTGATGCACACTTCAAACTGCAGATTCCTCACCTTTGTAATTTACCCCAGATGCCAGACTGCTTTGGGATAATTTTATCAGCAGTGTTTGTGATATCCACTATGTGGCATTGTGCAACTTTGCACTGCCCTGGAAATGATGGAGCGAGCACCATAAAAGTGCCACCCATTAATGCTGTGGTGGGATGGGTTGGTGGATTGCATAAATTGTTGAGGGATTGGCTGTATATATGCATCTATCCATCCACCCATCCATGCATCTATCCATACACCCATCCATACACCCATCCATGCATGCACCCATCCATGCATCCACCAACTCATCCATGCAAGCATTACAAAAAGAACCCGCAGCTCTCCTTCGTCTCTCCTCGCCCCCCTTCCCTGAGCCCGGAAGCTCTCCTTCGTCTCTCCTCGCCCCCCCTTCCCTGTGCCCTGCCCTGCTATTGTAAATGACAATGCCATTTATTTATGTTAAAAAAAAACATAAATAAAAATAATGTCAAGAGCAATGCCAATAGCTCTAACTTTAACAAAGGCAAAACCATTGCATTGTAAATGCTTGTTTCTTTTACGTTCAGCATGCCATGAGAGGGCATTTGTTAGCTTGTTCTCTCCCTTATGTACTGCCCCCCGCCTCAGATTCCACCCTCTCCCTTTGCTGTCTTCCTCCCCACCTCCCAGCTTATCTGTAAAAGCACAGCAAGATATTTTTGCTGGGGTATGGTTAACGAGCAGACTATAATTGTGTTTTTTTTCCCTCTCATTCCATATATTGCATGAAAACACAAATTTTGGCACACAAAAGCTTTTGCTGAGCTGGGGGAAGAGTCATCTGCTGCACTCACCCAGCTGGCATCTTAGGCAGAAGGTGTACTTAGCATGCCATTTCTCATGGAAGCTCATAGATCTGCTCCCTACACTACTACCGAGAACTAAATGGCAGGATCTTGTGGCAGTTTCCTGAGTGAAAAGAATTTGAAAAATAAGCCATGCCATTTATAAAGATTGAAAACAGAATTCAATGCACAGTTTTCAGATACCACAAGACTTGTTTAGTTTTCTTCCAGTATTTGGAATGTTTTTTCTTGTGCTTAATAAAAACTCCTTCACAATCGCTGGCAAAGCCAACTGAGCGGCACTCTCATAATAAATGCACAACTTACTGGCTTTGCCAATGCTCGTTTTCTTATTGTAATATGTTCATTGACTCTGACGGGACGGATTTTGCTTACATGGCAGACAGCGTGGTTTAAGTGCCAGCATCTGATTTTATGTTTTATTTATTTATTTATTGAGGTTTTCATGTAGTGCAAACTAGGGCCTGGAGCATCTGAGCATTTTACACAAGGGAGTGACAAAATAGTACACTCAAAATGAATGGGCAATAATCCGAGGAGAAGGAACATTACCGGGGGACTATGAAGGTACAAGTGTTGCATTAAGGAAGGCATGGTCTTGCTTTTCAGTTCATTGTGACATAGGACAGACACCAAATTGTGTTTCCACTCCTCTGCCTAGAGTAAAGCAGAAGTACCATTGTGGACCTACTTTAAAGTGGTTGTTTATCTTTAACTGTTTTATTGTGCAGAACTAATTGGCAATGATCTAATAGAGTGGTGAGTCCATTAACTTTATAGAAGGGTAAGTCAGTGACAGCTTAGTCAATTATCCTGAAGTCCAAGGCTGAACTGAAAGTAAATAACACCTTTCACCTAAGCATTAACAATATACTGGCCACTCCTTCTGCGTAAATGTATTAACTTCTTGGCATTTGATTTAATGAGTTTGTTATGGCTATCCCAGCAAGGCGCTGAGATGTCGTGGGACGGTGAATGTCTTGAGACATTGCGTTTTTTCTACAGCTTACAGTGAAATCTTTGTTTGATCCAGGACACACAATATTCCCCCGGAACCAGCAGAATATTCCCTTATGACAATTATCATTTTGACTATCATTGTAATATAGTCTTGAGCAAAGCAGATGGAGTCAGCAGCGGCATGCAGACTGCAGAGAGGCACATGTCGAACTGCAGATGCAGTGAATGTCTTGAAATACTACTGCAGTGATATGTAGAACCCTTATGCGAAATTCTGCTATTTCTTACATGTACCACAAAGAACTTCCTGATCCCAAAGAGTGGTTCAGGTAGTAGAGGCATGCTCTATGTACCCGGCTGGGCAGCTACAGGCAGTTTCCTTATCAATCTAGATATTCTGTACAAAGAGGATGACAAATTAATGTTCACGACTCTATCCCAGTGGAGAAGGAGCTATACCATGCACACATATAATTTAAAAAATCTTCTAAATTGGGGTTCAGAGGTTATGGGGTTATTTAATTTTCGGAGGAGTGGGAACCTTACTTTCACCAAGGTCAGTCATCTCATTCTAAGGAGGGGAAACTGACAAGTTTCCATACGCGACGCCACTGATGGCTCTGCCATCAGAAACCTATGGCTTGACTGCTAATAAGACCCAGGACTCCCAGGCCAATGTGTCAAAATGTCTGCTTTGTTTAGTGTTGGCCTTCTGAAGCATGTTTTCGCAGCTTGGGATCGTAATGTGACGCGTGTCTAAACCGGGCTTGAAAAAACAGCAATAACTCCAAAAATATGGAGAGAACATCTTGTGAGGCAGCGGCATGCTTTTTGTATTGCAGAAATAACCCCTCACTTTGGGATTGTTCTTTTTTTACACAAAAGACAAAAATGCCAGTGGTGCCCACCTGGCCTTACAGTTTTGTCTGCAGTTATCCTAATGGGTCTTTCAGCAAGTGGCTGGCATTTATAATTAGGGCATGCAGTCCCCTGTCAAGCAGGTAGAAGTGAGGGCATCCACCACATCAATAAATGGCAGGCGGTCGGCCAAGGTCTAAAGGTCCCAGTTAGGGATACTAAATAATTTGGGGTTTTTTGTCTTTCCTTTTTTTATGCAAACCCTCAACCTTCCCCTGCACTAACCGCCTCCCAGACACACACCCCCCCAAAACCAACACCCTCAAAACCCATTCAGAAGGAAATCCCTTGTCGATATCCTCCTGTCCCCTTAACCCCCCTCCCCCCACTAGGCGGGTGCCTTGGGACGGCACCTTAGATGCTGCTAGAACCCCCCACCCCTCCAGACCACCCTCACCCTAAAAAAAAAAAAAAAAAAAATCAAGAACCTAGTAAAATTTCAATATCTTAGTCATACATCAATCAGCCCCTCAAACTTGTTTTAGCAGCTCATTAGTTCTGTCACTGAGGAAATCAACCAAACGACCCTTAAAGAGCACGTTTAGCTTGGATTGTTGATAGATAACAGCTTGTGCTCTGGCTGCTCTCTAAACCGTCTAATCCAGTGCTTTAAATGGAAAAAAATAAGTACAGGTACTCACCAAAAGGAGCAGTGGGTGGAGTTTAGGGCGGGGCTAAGGGGGAACAAGGGGCGGGGTTAGCTTTTTGACCGTGCCAAGGTTGTATGCACGAAATCTGCATGCATTTTATCAACCGCCTAAGGATTACGTGCTGCTTCAGCCTGCCTTAAATCGAACCGGTGGCCTACAGCTCACTGAGCCATCTGTCCAGTACTGGTACTCTATTGTAACATGCACACGTCACTTTTCTCTTGTAACATACTGTTTGCTACCGCTTACATTTTGTTTGCTTTAGATACTTGCGCAAGTGCCACCATTGCCTCATGTAACGTTTGTTCTTGTGCTGGAGTGTCTGCCATTTATTGCAGTACTATACCTCTACTTGTACTTTGTATGCTTTTGTAACCTGCACACATATCACTTTTTCCTCCTGTAATGTATCGTTTGCTACCTCTTGTATTTTGTTTGCTCACAATTGTCACTTTTGCCTTATGTAACAACGTTTGCTTTTGTAATTTGTTCACTTCTCCTCATGTATCATTACTGTTCCTATTGTGAAGCGCTCTGACACCTTCGGGTAAAGTCAGTGCTATATAAAAACGCATAAAATAAATTAACAAGTCTCTCCTGGAACATTTGTAAACCGGAGTTAGGGCCAGAGCTGACAATGTCTGTACTGTGAAACCAGGTGCCAATCTCCAAATTTTTGATTGGTCTTAAGGTCTGTCCAAGGTCGATGAAATAGGAATCAGCAAGTGTGAAAGTGGAAGTGTGCAAGAAAGCAATTCAGATGCATGGCGACTGTAAAAGCCTTCCCATACGTTCCTTTGTTATGTCCTGAATAGTGCCTCCCACCGCCACCCATTAGATTTTACAGCCCCCTCTTAGCGCCCACTGTGAAAGATCTTTGGATAAGCAAATGACTCAGCAGAGACACCCCTGCTCTGATTTACAAAGCAGCTCACGCTGGGTCCTGGTGACGAGTTCCTGTGATTGATTCTGTGCAGTGCTTGAAAGGTGCTGCCATAGTATAACTTGAGGGATAAAGGGAGCGCGCGGCCTCGGTTAAAGTCAGATCCCCATGAGTACCGGTACTCTTTCTTCTAGAAAAAAGTGCCGGTACTCAAGGGGAGAAAATGAAGAAGTGCCGGTACTCAGTACCGGTGAGTACCGGCCCATTTAAAGCACTGGTCTAATCATGTCGTCAAGCTCTTTTCTACGGCGAGCTGCCATGACGGACATGTCAGAGTAAATTTGAAATTTTGAACTATCCTCCAATTCAAACACCTATTTTCTGGATTGCCCTAGACAGCATCTGTTCCTTGTCCCTAAAATCAGGGAAGTTTACCAGAATTGTTTGTCGCTACTTTATGCTTGGGATTGGTTGAAAAGGAACCCACTGGGTCTGCTTTATTGATAGATCTGCTTGAAGATTGGTATTCACGTTTCTTTAATCAAAGTCTCAATGAGAGTGCTTACCTCCTCCCTTCCTGAGCCTCCCTTTCCACAGAGATACCAAGGAATCTTAAGTTTGAAAGTCTTGAATGGTTTTCCAATTCATTCAATTTTGTTTTCAACATGGGAGTTCTTTACCAGCATCATCTACACACGTTTGCTGTTTAGTTGCAATAACCTCCAAGTCCAAGACCCGCTGTTCAATCTGGTTGAGTCATTCAGAAAAAAGAGAAGGCTTCTCGTCAATTCGGTTTAAATGATCATTGAGAGATGAGGTGGCCTGTGACTGAGACTTTTTGATGCCCCTAATCTCTTCTAAAAGAATCACAAATCATTAGTTAACAGGATGGTCATTAGGAGGACAGCTTTTTGGTTGGGCATCCACCGTAGATAATGGCTAATGCTGGAGCATGGGTAATAAAGAATCTAAGTATTCGGAAACAATCGCCTCCTTATCAGCAACATAAAGTTCGCCGGCATTTTCCTGTCTTGACCCACTCTTGCTCTCCTGAGGGGGAGAAAATAAATTGATATCCCTGGTATTCTTAAGCACCTCCAGACTCTCACTCCCTATCGTAGGAGCATATGCCACATCCTGACGTTGTGATGTTTTAAACAATGGATAGTTTCCACTGGAGATATGCAAGCCTGGGTGGAGTTCGCAGTAGGCTGAACGCTACGAATTGACCAAAAAACGCTTGGCAATGACTGTTCGCTTTTGATTTTCAGTGTCGGGTGATTGTCCTGCGCTGGAAAATCAATTCGAACAGCATCATGCGTAGCGCAAGAGGGCGCTGCTTCTTTTCTGCAGCGCAAGTAGATTTTCTACCCGAGCGGCAACTTTCTCAACGCAAACAGAATGTTTCTCAATGCGAGCAGTCAGGACCAACCACCTGCATCGAGAAATACGACCGCCCGTGCTGAGAAATTTCGCCGGGAGGAGAATTTTTCTTGCTCACGATCGCCAACTTGGAGTTGGAGAGCGAGAGCAAGCTAAAATCTTGCCGGGAGGTGGATTTTCTGCGCTTGCGCTCACCAACTTGATGTTGGGGAGCTTGAGCGAGGAAAGAAACTCCGCTACACAGAACAGAGTTTTTCTGAACTCAAGTTGCTACGTGGAACGCAGAGTGCGGGAATCTCTGCAAACTCCGCGAGCGGAGCGGAGTTCACCACCCAGACTTAGTCAAACCCACTTCCAGTGAGTCTGTAGTATTGGAGATCCAGTGCCCATGGAGTTTCGAGTAGTCAGTCTATTGAAGGGAGGGTCCCCTCCACCTTCTTTAAGGAACCGCTATGTGGTGCAGCCATCGTCCCTATGTTCAAAGTGACCGAGACCATTATCAACATCTCCAAGTGGAATATTTACAGCTAATTCTCCCATCTTCTGTACCCCAGGATTCGAGCAAAGAAGCGACAATTTCTTGGGAGGACCTCTCTCCTGATTTACTCAACCTGATAACCTGAGCATTTCTTGTATTGGCTTTCGGAAAGGCTTTTAGCCTACTGGGGAGATCCTCTATAAGCACTAGGCTTCATAAGTCTGAAAGTAGAGAGGGCAGAGGGCAGTAATGCCAAGATTTATACTGCCAAGCCCTGATGGGAATAAACTGCCACAGGTAAATTGAAGCTTGGCCTGGATTGGTCTAAATTGACCCCGGCCCTGCTCCTTCACTTATCTCCTCCATGGCTCAAGTCAAACACACAAAAGAGTCATGTTTTCAGCAACCTGGAAGTCACTGCTGCTCCTGTCCCATATCATGAGCCAGTGATGAGGGAGAAATGTGGGGGAGATGTGAAAGATGAGCCAAACACAGAGGGTTAGAGTGCTGAAAAAGTTCTGGCCACGAGGAAACAATCCTCGGCACAGTGCCTCAGTCTTAGTGGTGCCTGGAATGGAGATCACAATTGTGGCACCCAACCTGTGCCTCCACTCTTGAAAAGGCCTAGAAATATTTTTTTTTAAACTGTGCTGGGGTAGGTTGATTGTCATTTCACTTATATTCTGTGGATGTGCTAGGGTGAATCTCCATTGCAGTTGTTACCTTTCTGTTGGGGTGGTGGTGCACAACTCTGTGGCATGTCATTTCTGTTCTATGGCGGAGTCGGGTAAAACTCCAAGGTATGACATTCCTGTTGTGAGAATGTAATGACGTATTCATGCACAGCATGCTTTTTCCTGTTCTTTTCCTTTCTAGGGCCAGTCTGTTTAGCATCAGGCCATCCCTTCTCTTAGTGGTGCATGCAGTCCTGCTTCGAGTGCCTCTTGTTTGAGGTTTCATCTTTTTGGGGGGGGGGGAGGGGGTGTCCCCATGTGTCTCGTACGGTGTTGGTCCAAAACAGAGTATTTCAAAAACCAAACAATTATGAAATATCTATTTGGTTACAGCACAGAGATGCAGCTTTTCATGATAATGTGCATTCTCTTGCAAACCTTTACAATCTGCTGGCTGACATGTACACACCGTAAGGTTTGGAAGGAGTTCTAATGTAATCCTCCCAGATATATTCTCCACCTGATGTGCGAGGTGCAAACCTCATGTAGAAAATACCTTTCACATCACAAGGCTCCAACAAATGAGCCCCACCTATTCACTCGAGAGTAGGGACCCTGCTTTATGGTTCCATCTACTTATTGTAGTAACTGAACAGGTGGACACTACCAAAATGCTGACATTCAATTAGCATCAAGGTAATTGTTGTATAGTGTATTCTAATCTCCCTATCTGTCATCTATCTTCTCATGCTTTACAACTTGCCTGTATTTAGAATGTTATAGATGTCATAGAATACTTACTAGAGATGAGCCTTCACTTGATGATGGAAGGCTGAGCATCCAGGAGGACAGCTCCTGGTGGGGCTAACTTATCTACTTAATTAACCAATTAACTACCATCTTGATTCACCTGTATCACCTGTAACTTCAACTATAATAAATATCAACTTGGAACTACACCCTGACTCCATGAAGATTATTACATTATTACAGTAATCAATACTTAACAGGGAGAATCATGACCAGAAGCTGTCACAAGCCACACCAGAGATATAACTTAAATATCACTACGTCTGGTTTCATACTATGTCTGAAGATCACAGTGTTCTAATGAAGAATTAGAACACTGGAATGTGTTGAGAATGTTGAGAGCTCCACTGAACACAATAGAGTGGCAGAGGGCCAATAATTACAGGTTATTTGCTCTGACCTGTGGGCTATAATGGCTGTTACTTACCCTCATGAGCATAACATGGGGCCCCTTAGTGCGGGGGATGGGGGCAAGCTTCTCCTGCATGGAGGGGGCCCTCATCCCACTTATGGAGGGACGGTACAATCTGGCTGTAGTAAGTCCAATGTGGGTCAGGTGTAGTATTAAGATGAATGCTTTATTGATAACAGTTCTTAGTTGCAGGTAAGTATCAAGCATTAAGTAGTACAGGGTAAAGAGTTATAGGGCGAACCCCACCAGATGCAGCTTCCTTGCTGCTCAGCCCATCCTCTCAACTGGCAGTCCACACACAGGCATACCAGCATTCTATTACCTCACCACACATACCAACATTCCACTGTACAGCCACACTGGCCGAGCAGCAAGGCAGAGAAGCAGGAGGGGTGCATTACATTAAAGATCAGTATACTACACACCTTCCCCCTTTAATGAACAGCAACAAAAGAATTATGTAAGAAGTAAACATAGTCAATGCATAAATAAACATAGGTGTAAAAATGCTTTAAAGCATTGAGAGAAAAGACACAGAAAGCAACAAGGTTTCAACAAGTTTCATTTGTTTTTGTAAAATATCGAAGAGCAGCAAAAGAGGAATGGGACAGGACAATACATAGACACTGAAGAGAGAGCGGGAGAAAGGCTATAACGACTGAGGGTGGATAAGAGACAACTGCGAGAGAGAGCGAGAGAGAGAGAGAATGGAAAAAGAAGAGAGTAAGACTGAAGACCGAGAGAGAGGGAGGAGAGGGTGGATATAAAGAGATAGGTGTAAAAAAAAAGTTTAGAGGCAGGAGAAAAGTGAGAGATACAACAGAGGCCAGAAAGGCACAGTGGCCAGTGCATGAGAGATATCAGTTATAAAAAGACAGCTAAGTGAGCGTGAGGATGAAATCTAGAGTGAGGAATAGAGCAAAGGTGAGTGTGTGGCAGACTAGACAGAAGAGAAAGGCGACAGGTGGAAGAATGAGTAGGGCCATTACAGAGTAACAGGTCAGGAACAGAGGTGACAAAGAGATAAGACAGGTTGAAGAGAGAGAGGGGGAGACAGGTAAAAGAGGGAAGAAAGACAACCAGAGACCTATACAGGAGACGAGAGAAAATGGCAGGAGGGTGGAAAAAGAGACTGGGGATGGATAAAATAGGTGGCAGAATGAGGAGAGACACGAGACAGATTGCTGAACAGTGTGAAGGAATACAGTACATTACAATGCGACGTATTACATTGCGTGCTTTTACAACGCAGTCGTTTCAATGACCGCGTTGTTAGTACGCAATGCCTGTCATTAGAACAACTTGCTGTAGGGACTGCGCTGGACTTAGGAATAGTATTCGTTACTATTCCTACTTCAGTTTGCGCAACAATAGGGAAGGTGTTGAAATTCATTTCCAATACCTCATAGCCCCCTACAGCATGTCGTTGTAATGACTTACGATGTAAATGCATCGCGTACTAACAACGCGTCATTGTAACGCCCGCATTGTAATAGTCTTGCGATGTAATGACAGTGCTGTAAACGCTGTTTCCTGTGTCAAGCAACATGAAAGAGGAAAGGCAAGGAAGAGGGACAGAGCTAGAAGGAGACAGGCAGCGAGCAGGGGCAGCTTGCCCATAAAAGGCATTCAAGCACCCGTCCAAACACTTTTCTCCCTGTCACTCTGAGGATCTGAAGTTGTAGCGCCACCTCTCCAGACCCTCGCAGTGCAAGAAGAAATAAAAAGAAACTGCGGGGAGATCTGCTAAAATCTGGTACAGTTCAATCCAGTAACTAAAGATGCTGCTCTGAGTTGCACTAAAAGGAGAGAGCAGGACAACGCCATATCTACTTAGCTGCACTCTTCCTCAGCGCTGGTGCCCTTTTAGCCTGCCTAGCACCATGCACACATTTGCCCCATAGTGAAAAAGCATGTGCGTGATGTTTAGCGCGGGTTTTGCACTGGAAGCAACCCTTCAAGTATAAAAAAAACTATGCTAGGACATACTTTAAAACTTTTGGACACATTGTATGTGGACTGTTTCATGCAGCACACATGCAACGTTTGAAAACTTTGGAGAAATAAAAAGAATTCTCAAAGTTATTATTGCCTTCCTCAAGGAGGTGTGATTTTTTGGAGTGAAGCCCTTTCTAAAAATGTTGGTAAATAAGGCTTTACATCAAACACCATAGCTTTGGAATGCCTGTGTACCTTCTCATAGGACACCCCTTGACGCAAACTAGCACAAAGAGGATACTTTGCACTACTTTTAGGCAACTTTCCAGCACAAAAAATGTCTGAACTGGAAAGAAAATACAAAATTAACACTTTGAGCTGGTTTGCATCACTTCAGTTTACTTTACACTGGCGCGACGTGTTGACATATCTGCCTCTGAATGCCTTATGGGCTGTAAGTTCAGGGTCGGTCATTCAGTCAAGCGCAGTTTGCTTTGTTTAGGGTACCAATGTGCTCTGTTACAGGGATGGGACCAGAAATCGAGGCCTGGTGTTGGAATGCATCTGGAAACATGTACTGAGTTTCTGTGCTGGTTTTGCCCCTTCTGAAAGTAAGAGGAAATATGTGCAGAGATGGGCCCAGAATCAGGGTAAACATGACGAATGTACATAGTAAATCCAGATTGCACCTGTTTTCCTAATTTCTGACACAACTCATAATGACGGATTGTGATTGTGGTGGTGGGGGGGGGGGGGGGGGGCCTAGGTGGGGTCCAGCCAGAATCTGAATTTCAGATGCTGGTATCACCACCTCCAATTACTGCCCAACTTGTAACGGGGCTCCACGCGTGAAACGCGGCGGGAGCAGTGTTAGAGGTTTGGAGAGTGAGCAGCTAGAGTAGGATGCAGGGGAAAAAATTAAAATACATTAATTGGATAAATAACTTGTTGCTTATACAGCACTTCATACATACACCCTTTAGATGGTTCTAAGTGCTGCATATAACAGAAATTATATTTTTCCCAATGTAATGGTACTCAGTTTGCTGACCCTAAAGGATGAAAAGATGAGCTGGCCTTTTCAGGAATGTAAATTGTGACCTTTGGACCACCGACAGGTGGCTGAGGTGAACATTAACTCCCTGAGCTGACTAGAATGCTGGTGTTTGTGTGTGTGTGCATGAGTGCAAGCACGTGTGTGAGATTCATGTGACTCCTGCCCACCCCAGTAAAATGTTGTCCCTAGAATAATTATGGTAATTTGTGTTATACCTGGGCATCGCCACCATTATGGTGCTCATACTAGGCTAATGCTTGTCCTGGTATAATGGCAACATGTTTTGGCATTCTGTGGGAATCCATGGCATGCTGGTGCCCATCTCTGGTGCTGTGATGGCCTTAGCATAATGCTGGTAATTCTTCGCATATCAACAGCATCCATCCATGTCACGATGGTGCCCGAATTAGGCATAGTGCTGGCCATGGCAAAACATATTGCCATTGTATCAGGGTAAGCATTATCCTTTTGATGAGCACCATCATGGTAGTGATGCCCAGGTATATCACAAATTACCATGGCATAATGGTGCCTGCCATTTCAATAATGCTGGGCATAGCAGAATGGTTTTAGTTGTAATACATGGCATATTTTGAGCATCCTTGCATACAGTGCGCACACCAGGTAAAGTATTGGCCCTAGCATTACAATGGCATTCTTTGCTCACTGTGGCACCTATGGCATGACAGTACCTACCCCTCGGATAATAATGACCCTGGCATAAAGGGTCAGCATTCTTGTCATACTGTGGGTGTTCTTGGCATGTTAGTATCCATTTCTTGTTCTACTTGGGTTATCTCTTGGCATATTATAAACATGAATTATACATTAACGTCATCTTCTAGTGCAAGGATTCCATCTAATTTCACAGTTAATGAAGTAATTAACATGGACAACTAATTACAAAGGGTGGGTTTAGAGCACATATCAAGAACCCAACATACAAATCACAGCCATGCATACACAGGTACATCTGATGGTCTTGTGTTGGCTCAGAGCATGCATGCTGCAGCCAATGAAAGACAGCGGCAGATTAATCTCCGATCCCACGAATATCACATGCGGAGTCCCACAGAGGTCGTCACTGAGCCTGACCCTCTTCAACGTCTAGATGGCCCCCCTCGCCGCCATCATCGGACAACACAGCCTCAATATTGTATCCTACGCCGACGACACCCAGCTCATCCTCTCCCTCACCAAAGACCCCGCCAGACTCAACTTCCACAAAGGAAGTCGTACTCTGGATGACCAACACCTTCCTAAATCTCAACGCCGAGAAGACAGAAGTCTTCGTCCTTAGAACTACCCCTTCAGCATGGGACAACACCTGGTGGCCGACCGCCCTCGGAAGCCCACCGACCCCCCTCGGACCACACCTGCCAAAAACCTCGGCATCATACTCGACTCATCTCTCACCATGAACCGACAGGTCAACGGAATCACCTGCAGCTGCTTCAACACTCTCCGCAAGACTTTCAAGTGGATCCCCCTGAGTCAAGGAAGACAGTCACCCACACACTCATCAGCAGCAGGCTTGACTATGGAAACGCGCTCTAAGCCAGCATAAACAAGTCCCTACTCCGCAAACTCCAGACGATACAGAACACCGCCGCCAGACTCGTCCTTGGCACCCTCTGGCACGAACACATCAGCCAACCCCTACGAAGGCTCCACTGGCTCCCAGTGGAGAAAAGTCACCTTCAAAATCCTCACCCACGCCTACAAATGCTTACACAACACGAGACCTTTAAACTCAACGACAGAATCAACTTCCACGTACCCAAAAGGAACCTCTGATCTTCCAACCTCGCACTGGCTAAATCTCTAGGCATCCCCAGAGCCAAAGCAGGCGGAAGATCCTTCTCCCACATCCCAAGCAAAACATGGAACAAGCTCCCAGCAGACATCAGGCACGCCCCCTCCCTAAACACCTTCTGGAGGTCTCTCAAGACTTGGCTCTTCGACTGAACTGATCTGCTGACCCCTCCCTCAGCGCCTTGAGAACCTCACAGGTGAGTAGCACGCTTACAATACCCTGATTGATTGATTGTCCAGCCACTTTGACTCCAAGGTACTGCTCTTACTAGTGGATATAGCAGCATTTATAAGATATTTGTGCGCTCACTAGGCCAGTACGCATGCACTAGGAGAAATGGTTTATACGAGGAGCACTAGAAGTAAGTCACATTGACTTAGAACTTTGAGAACAGTTCAAGGTTCTGGAGTATTGTCAATAGACCGCTTTTTGAGCATGATGCAGGGGGTGATTTAGGCTCCCACATCACTGAGGAAGATTGGGTGTCCCATTTCAAATTTATGTTTAAGGGCCCTACAGCGCAATCTCACCAGACAGACAGGGCCATTAATATTCCCGCTGGGTTTTTGAGCAGGAAGAGGTTGAGGTTGGGATTGGGATGACATGTAACAAAGCACCAAGCCCGGACGGCATCCCACCCGACCTTCTTAAATCGGATCCACTTTTTTGGGCACCGGTTCTTGTGGCTGTGCTTAATGCAGTAGCCAGGGACAGCTGTCCTGAGTCCTGGGCCACTTCAACTATCGTGCCAGTGTTTAAAGAGGGGGACCGCAACAGCACTTTTTGCTACAGGCCGATCTCCCTTCTTGACTCAGTGGTAAAGGTTGTGGGTGGGGTGTAATTAGAAAGATTATCTTCCTGGGCAGAGGGGCACAAGATAATTTCTGATATTCAATATGGATTTCACCCAGGGCGGTCAACTGTGGCCCAATGCCTCAATCTTTATATGATCCTTGGTAAGTACACGATTGCTCGCCCAGGTACGAGCTATTTGGCCTTCATGGACCTTCCATCCGCGTTTGACTGTGTTAATCGGGTCAAACTGTGGCATTCCATGAGGGCCATGGGGGTGGAGAGCAATATCGTTAACTTCCTAGAGGATCTGCACAGGGCCACTGAAGCCAACGTTAGATACTCTCAGGATCTTCGTGTCTCTAGGATTTTCAACATTGGGAGGAGGGTATGGCAAGGCTGTATTCTGGCCCCTTTTTTGTTCAACCTCTACATAAACGACATGGATAGAGCTTTGGCAGAAACGGGCAGACTTTCCGTATGTAGGGCGACGGGGTCTTCCCGTACTACTATATGCGGATGATGTGATCCTTATAGCCAGAACTGCTAGGGGCCTTCAATCCCCGAGATTTAGCTAAATGCTAAATCCTATATATTGCAGGTAGGAAAGCGGCCCAAGAAAAAGTCTCTTCACAGTAGGTCCCGAGAAGGTTCCTCTGACGACTGTCTTTTCATACTTGGGGGTTTTATTGGATGATCATTTGAAGTGGGGGCCTCTTATTCAGAAGAAAAAGGGGGAGCTTACGAGGGTAAACACTGCTATTTTCAACTTTCCTGCAAAGATGGGCAAGGGCCCAATTGCAGCCATGTTGAAAGTCTACCAGGCCAAAAGTGTAGCTACAGCTTGCTATGGTAGTGTAATTTGGGGGCATATCGCCACAGACGTGTTTCAGGTGGTTGAGAACACTTTTTTGAAGCGCTTGTTGGGAGCACCAAGGCGATTATTGAACTTGATGGCCCATGAGGAATTGGGGGTGCCTTATCTATGTGATACCCTGACTTTGCGCCCCCTAGTATTCTGGCTCAAGTGTTGGCTGAATAAGGATTTAGCAAAACACACAAGATGATGGACAAGGTGATGGACGGAATGTTGCACATTGGCAAAACATTCACCCCCAATGACAGATCTGGGTTTAATCCATTGTTATTTTGCTCACCATGCCATCCCAGTTCAGACATTGCCATATGCATCCGTCATGTCCGCAATTTCATGTTGCGAAAAACAAACCCATCCATTGAGCCTTATCTCCTGGGGTCACGGTCTACATACGAGCGTTTTTTATTGTCTAGGTTTCGCCTGTTTTTTTTTATTTGTTACTCGCTGTTCCAAAAGGGTCCAGTAGAGGTCAGGTGTTAGCAACCTGTGGCTGCAACGGAGTGTCTCCACAGGATCTGTTACACTTCATGTTTTTTTGTAAATTTTACGAGGTACCCCGGAGATATTTTTTATTCTCCCAAGCTGAATTTTAACCAGGTCCGCCCAGCGCTTTTGTATTTACAATCGCTGAAGGCTGATTGTATTTTTTTCATTGTGGTTTATCTGAAACCTACGGTGAGAACCAGGGCCTGTCTGGACAATTAGCAACCCTTCTTGTTGGAGGGTACTCTCTGTTTTATTGTTTAGTATGTGAGGTACTCCAACAGGGCCCTTTTTTTGTCTTTTATTGATATGAATTGTATTTTGTATTTAATTTTATTGTATCATGTTTTAAATGAGATTTGGATGTTGTGAAACTTTTATGGTTTTCTGCACGCAAAACCGAATAAAGTTGATTTTGATTTGATTTAGAACTGAGATGAAAGAAAAGAACCAGTATAAGTTACGATGGTTCACATAGGCCGTATGTGAGTTCTAAGGATTTAAAATCCGATACACCCAAGGGATAGCCCTTTAGTAAAACAGTCTAAATCCAGAGCCTCTCTGTCTGTATAACTTGTGGGATAGCCCAGCTCTGTGAAGCCTACCGAATGCAATGAGTGTGGCGGGAAGAGGGAGTTTTGTTACACCACAGGTTACCCTCCAAGTAGTTATGGGCGTGAGAGGTAGGCTTGGCCCTGTAAGTCAGCTACAAAAAAGGGACTCTCTCTCAGAGCGAAGCAGAAGTACTCCACGCATCTCAATGAGCTTCAGTACTGACGGTAAACAAATAAGCACTGAGTTTCCTTAGGTTCTTACAAAAAAAGAGTAAGACTAAACAGCTACTGGAGTGTGACCCTACCCAGCTAACGCCCTTTCTGGAAGATGGGTGCCATTCACAACTTGCAGCATCCACTCTTAGAATTCACTGGGCAGCCATCAAGGACTTTATACAAATGGAAATTGGGCTACTTGAAGTGAAGGAATTTCCAGTTAGGGTTTTGATGGGCTTCAGTTTGTCTCATCCAGGGATTAAGTCTGATGTTCCCTCTTGAGACCTCCCTTCATTGTTTTCTGAGCTACAAGAAACCCCCATTAAGATCCTGGAAAAGCTCTCTCTAAAATCAGTCTTGTGAAGTGTTATTTCTAGTGGCTATTTTTTTGGTCAGGAGACATAGGGCAACGTCAAGTGCCCCTACCTAAAGTTTCCTCTGCGCAGGACCCCTTACTTGAAGATGCCTCTGCACAGTCTTATTCCCAAACATGGCCCAGGGTTGATGCTCAAAGTGGAAACAGTTCCTTATAAGGCGAAATAAGTTTTCAAATTTTTTTCTCCAGTCTTAGTCTCCAGATTAGGCCTGGGTGTAAAATTCCACTCTGCTCACAAAGTTTGACGAGTTTCTCCCACTCCATGCTCCACGTAGCGCATGGAGTTTGAGTGGTTAAGACGGCGATCGCGAGCGAAGAAAATCATACTCCAGACCACCTCCCGGCAATATTTCTCAATGCGGGCAGTCGCAGATGGTTGCTACCGCTCACACTGAGAAACCTTCCATTCATTTTGAGGAAGCTGCCGCTCTAGTAAAACACCTGCTTAAGTGGCAGAAAGAAGCAGGGCCCGCTCATGCTGAGCATGGTGCCGTTCGTGCTGATTTTCCAGTGTGGTAAAAACACCTGGCTCTAAAAATCACGCGGACAGTGGAAACTAACACACTCCGCCGCTTGCAGAACTCTGCGTAGAGCTTCAGAGTTTTTGGCTCACTTTGCGGAGTTTCACGTAGCAGAACTCCATGAACTCCTCCCAAGCTTACTCCAGATGAGGCACTAATAAAAACTCTGGATGCTCTATGGTCAGTGTTCACTTGCCTTCTCCTTAAAGATGGTTTTCACCTGATGCTCATTTTGTATCAGCTAAACACATTCAAAAACCTACTGCCAATCTGAGCAGGTTGCTCGGACTGGCTATATCTACCACTTACTAATAGGCACAGCTACCCAGGCTCGAGAGCTGTATGGAACGTTTCTCTAGAGGAATTCCTGCTTCCTATGCAGGAATACAGAAAGCTTCCTGTGGGGCAGAACTTTGGGCATCCCCACTACATTTTTAAAATGCTACAGAAT
Source organism: Lissotriton helveticus (assembly GCF_964261635.1). NCBI lineage: Eukaryota > Metazoa > Chordata > Amphibia > Caudata > Salamandridae > Lissotriton > Lissotriton helveticus. Next base: position 802,531,278 of record NC_136063.1, read on the forward strand.
TAAGTTGCGGACTACGGGCTAGAGAACGTTGATACTCAAGTTCTCTCTTTGGTGCAGCCTCTTAAGAGATTTGCGTTTTGTGTATTAAACAACCTGAATTCATCACATTTGGCTATCAGGGATTTGGCCATTAATTTACAAAGCAATAGTAAGGACTGAGAAGTGGAAGATGACAGAGGTTATCGTTTGATTTCATACCATAACCCAGTACACCAAATGTATCTTCTTCATACTAGTGTTAACGGCCTAACCCACTGTCCGAGATTCTTATTGCTTTGGTGACGATCACAGGAGGACCAGTGGCAGAGGAACCTACTTCAGATACAACCTGGACAAGGGAGTGGATTATGCAGTACATATAAAGAGCCAGTATTTTGAATGGACGACTATATATATATGTATATATATATATTTGCAAAAAAGAAGAAGAGAACTCTGGGTAGTTCTCAAGTTTAGGTGGAAAGCAGCTCCTGTTAGGGCACTCAACACCAGCGACACTCTAGATCTGCTCACCTCAAATGTCTGTTTTTCTATCAAAGTTTTTAAGCATAGGATTAGCACAGTGCTATCCATGCCGAGATAGAAAATGACAAAGTCTTTTGTCATTTAAACATCAAAGTTTTTAAGCATAGGACTAGTACAGTGCTGTCCTTGCCGAGCTGTAAATGACAAAAGCCATTTATCACTCCAGGCCCAATATTACAGCTTTGAATTGGTAAAATACCAACTCAAGCCAACCTGAAATGAGTAAAAGCCTGAAAGGGTTTTGTTTTGACTTAATACTGGGTGCTCCCTTGTGTCTGGACAAAGCTATACCTCTCTGAAGAGCTCTAATTAGAGCGAAACACTGTGTCAGGGGTTGCTTTTACTCATTTCAGGTTGGCTTGAGTTGGTATTTTACCAATTCAAAGCTGTAATATTGTGCCTGGAGTGATAAATGGCTTTTGTCATTTACAGCTCGGCAAGGACAGCACTGTACTAGTCCTATGCTTAAAAACTTGGCTGTTTAAATGACAAAAGACTTTGTCATTTTCTATCTCGGCGTGGATAGCACTGTGCTAATCCTATGCTTAAAAACTGATAGAAAAACAGACATTTGAGGTGAGCAGATCTAGAGTGTCGCTGGTGTTGAGAGTGCCCTAACAAGAGCTGCTTTCCACCTAAACTTGAAAACTACCCAGAGTTCTCTTCTTTTTTGCATAATTTATGCGTCACTCTATGCCTGAAAGGATTTTGTTTTGAGATATATATATATACATATATATATATATTCGTGATAAAGAAGAACAAAAAGGAATACATTTGCTACTTTAAGATACACCGCCTTGAATATCATTTGATAGTATAATATCTTCCTGGTGCACCATTCCATTCAAAATAATAGTTTATTTCCGCGGAGCAGTGGTACCAATCAACGGCAGGTACAGGAATTGTAAATGTAAATGTAGAGGTACTTGTATAGCGCACGACTACCCGGAGGCCTCTCGGCGCTTGTACGAATACCGCTGAGGAACCCTTCCTGGCCTTTCCCTGTGAAGTGCCCACTCCTGGGAACCCCCAAGGTGAAGCCAGGCATCCTAGCGTTGTTGGGGCCGTTGTGGAGATTAAGCAAGCTATTGCCCAGAGTTGCAGAGTGGGACTCATGATTAGAATAGGCACCGAGGCGAGAATTATCAGGTCTGAGGAAATTGAGCCCAAGACCCGCCAAGGCGGGAATTGAACCCTGGTCCCGGGTCAGATTTCTGCATCAGAGTCTGCCGCTCTAACCATTGAGCCACACTTCTCCCCTGTAGTGCACAGGACCATCTTTTTTGACAATGTGGAATGAGGAGGGGAATCTGAGGTCCGCCGTTGTGTCCTGTAGAGTTTGTGACTTTTATATGTGAAGAGCCAGGAAACTTTTGTGAAGGTGGCATTAGGTACCAGCATTAAAAAGTGGTCTCTCCTCAATGCAATGACTGGGAAGAGGAAGACTGAATAGTAATAATAACACCACCACTGATAAGTAATCGAACCTTTGTCTGCAATGCTCAGACACCAAAGCTATTGGTAAATACACTTGTAGGTGGCGAGCCAGGCCTGCCGCCAGATAGTTCTTTAGCTCTTAACAAAGATCTTACGGTGTGAATCCTATAGAGAAGTTGACGATGAAGCCCTAGATACTGTTGGGTGGGATAGTGTATTTTGTTTGCTTTATAGAGTATTTGATGGCAGTAAGAAATTTTTTGTTCTTCCAAGCCCATGGTCAGTCTATGCAGACAAACTTGTGCCTCTCATATTCCGATTATGCCCTGCTTGATGACATGAGGGCGAAGGTGTGCATCCCTGGCAGTGGGATGCTGAAAAGAAATGTGGCAATTCAGAATTTCAGCCAGGGGTGGGCAAAACTGAGCAAGTTTATTTTGAAATTTTCTAGAAAATGTTTGGGAATTACATGAAATCGTGTTTCTAGAACAAAATTTCGTTTTCTGGCATCTTTCATTACTTTCACGTGAGGGCGCATCAGGTTTAAATCTTATGTGAGCTACTGACAGGAGAAAGGTTCTAGGAAAAGAAGGCCCCGGAGAAGCTTTTTTCTGCAAGAAAAAGTCTCCAGTGGATGAAAATCACACAAAATTGCGTAATGCAAAATGGCAGGCATTTAGCTGGCGTTAATTTAAATTTCGCCCAGGCCCAATTATAGCACTAGTGATTTGATTCAAATGAACACCTCATTACAAACTTCCTCTACGCTCGTAGTTTTTCCTTAACATCACAGGAACCATCTTCGAAATGTATGAGACAGTTCAGAAATGGAAGACACAAACACGGCGACAGATCGACCTGCAGCGTTTTGCTTGACGTGATTTTTTTTTTGTTATCATTGCAGGCAAAGTTTCAGCATTTTTTTCCACGAAAGGAGGACCTATATCGCAGTCACGCAGTTATATATTCCTACTTAGAAACTCTAAACGTTGTAAACATTGTGTTTGCCACTTTTGAAGTCCAGAAAGAAGCCACAGGTTAAAACGGCTTCCCTTCCGTTGCAATTGCCTCGACAATCTATATTCCTGTGTAAAAAGCTTGGTGTGTCCGGGGAGAATGAGAAAAGGGCTCACACTTTTTCGTGAGGACTGAGTGTCTGTATGGTGCGCTTGTTGGCTGGCAGTGAGTGTATTATTGCTGTGCTCAGCTGCCTGGCACACTCGTGACCTGCCAGGGAGGCTCACCGCCGCCGGCTCCTCTCTAGTGCCAGGCGCGGGTGACCGCCGAGGGGAGGGCGCCTTACCATCGCATCCGAGCCGTGCTGCTCCCGGGACGTGGGGAAGCGGACGTCCCTCACCGAGAGGCTGCGGATCTTCCCACGCACCATGGCTGAGTCCTAGAAGCTGCTCCTGCACCCAGAGCCCTAACCAGGAAGCCAGGCCGGGCCCCTCCCCTGCAGGAGGAGTTCCTAGAGGAGGCAGTTTTCGGACGAGGCCAGCCAACGAGTGGAGAGGAGAGGTGCTCTCATAGTACTCTGCTACTCCCGCCCTGTCAATATTTCGACTGCTGAGTACATCGCTCGTGCTGTGCATACTTGCATACAGAAACATGATTACAACTGGAATACATGACCAGCCACTGCTCTGTGCGCTCTGCAGTGAGGCCAATGTTTGGATGAGCATGTATTCTGAATACCTTTTTAACCCACGGTGACAAACTGACTTCCGCCTCAACTCCAGTGCTCTCAGTTGTGGCACTTTATACATACTGGCGGCGACTCAGTCACTTTATACATACTGGCGGCGACTCAGTTTAAAGTATGCACTAGAAAAGAGTAATAGGCTACACAAAAAAATACATCCTAGAAATAGCTATCACTCATTAGCAGGGAGGGTTCTTCAAAGTCGCCCTGGAGGACCGGACCCAAGCCACATTTTGAGCATAATACCAGGGCACGAGTCGGGGGTACACGCGGGTGGACCCACTATATTCCCAGGGTGGACGCCGTCCACCCTGTCAAGAAGTTGGGCCCCACTGAAAAGTATGCAAAATTTGTCCAGGTGTAATTTGCAAACACCAAACACCAGGACACATTCTGCAGAGCCTGCACGTTGTTGTCTGCTTTTGATCCACAACAATGTGCAGGCGGGGAGGGGGCTTTCTTATTTCAGACTCCTGCTGGACCCATTACAAAGGCCAAATCTGAGGGGGTCATCAGGCCTCCTTTTGTATCCTGGCTGGGAGCAGTCAGGAGCCTCACACCTACATACAAATGCAGCAGAGGGTAAACAAAGTCTCACACCTTGTTAGCACTTCACACTTACTTAAGAGAGGCAGCTTTTCACTTTGTTCAGTCCCTGTTTACAAGATGCGCATTTACTGTAAGAATGTCAGATGTGTTGGTCTTTCCCTGTATTTCCACAAAATAAATGTAATTTATATAGTGCTTACTACCCCTGAAGAGGCGTTGAAATAATTTAAATACCACTATTTTTTCTTTTAACCGCTTCGCTGCAGCACGCGGGGGTTGGGTGGACTGTGAGTGCGGCGCTGCTGTGCTCGTGACGGAACCACGCCGTCATGAGTCACGGACGGCGTGTGCTCATAACGGCGTGGTTCTGTCACGCCCCCCCGATCATTAATTTGCCCGCACAGCGCGGGAAATTAATGCCGCGTGGGCGGAGCGGCAGGCGCATGACAGAACCACGCCGCCCGTGGCTCATGACGGTGTGGTTCCGTCATGCGCACGCAAGGGGTTAAAGCACTATGGGCAGAGAAAGTTTACGCAGACAAAAGGCAACATTGTTTTATATGTAGCTTACAAAAGTGTGACTCTTCTGCCTAAATCAGGAGGGTTTCCCTATATACCCAAAATATGATCCAATGTATTCATGACAGGCATGTTAAACATATATATGAGGGCTTAAGATCTGATGTCACTTTTTATGTCACGCGCCGCGGTGTCACATGCCCTGTCACGTGCTGTGATGCCATTTGCATTCTGATTAACTATGTTAGTCCCCGACTTCTTTTATTAGGACTTGTGCCCTGCATAACCCCATTTAGATCAATCAGTCATTTGTAGAGCGCACTACTTACCCGCAAGGGTATCAAGGTGCTGGGAGGGGGGGTGCGCTACTGGTCAAACTGCCAGGTCTTGAGTAGCCTCCTGAAGGTCAGCAGGTCTTGGGTCTGCGTAGGCACAGTGGGAGGGTGTTCCAGGTCTTGGCGGCGAGGTGGGAGAAGGATCTCTCGCTGGTGGTTGTTCTTCAGATGCGAGGGAACGGTGGAGAGTGCGAGGGGCGGTGGAGAGTGCAAGGTCGGCGGAGCAGAGCTGGCGGTTGGGGATGTAGATGGAAAGTCATCTGTTGAGGTAGGCTGGGGTAGTCTTGTGGAGTGCCTTCTGTGCGTGGATGAGGAGCTTGAAGGATATCCTCTTGTTGACGGGTTTCTCAGGAGGGGGGTGATATGGCTGAGGCTCGGTACGTCGAGGATCAGTCAGGCAGAGGCGTTTTGGATGGGTTGCAGTCGTTTGATGAGCTTGGTCAGGCCTCCCGCATAGAGGGCGTTTCCGTAGTCGACTCTGCTGCGGACGAGGGCCTTGGTGACTGTTCTTCTTGTATCTGTCGGGATCCACCTGTAGATCTTGCGGAGCATGCGGATGGTGTTGAAGCAGGAGGAGGCGACGGCCTTGACTTGCTTGGTCATGGAGAGCGTTGAGTCGAGGATGATTCCCAGGTTGCTTGGGTGGTCGGTGGGTGTCGGGGCTGCCCCCAGTGCCCTTGGCCACCAGGTGTCATCTCAGGCTAAAGGGTTGAAGCCGAGGATGAGGACCTCTGTCATGTCCGTGTTCAGCTTCAGTCGGCTGATCTTCATCCAGTCGGCGACGGCCTTCATTCCTTTGTGGAGGTTAGATTTGGTGGTGATGGGTTCCTTGGTGAGGGAGAGGATCAGTTGAGTGTCGTCGGCATAGGAGATTTTGTTAAGGTCGTGCTGTTGGGCGACGTGTGCGAGCAGGGCCATGTAGATTTTGAACAGTGTCGGGCTGAGGGAAGATCCCTGGGGTATGCCGCAAATGATCTCGGAGGCTTCGGATCGGAATGGGGGGAGGTGGACGTTCTGGGTCCTGCCGGAAAGGAAGGAGGTGGTCCATTCCAGAGCCTTGTCTCGTATCCCTACGGCGTGGAGGTGTGCGCGTAGTGTGCGGTGGCAGACGGTGTCGAAGGCAGCGAAGAGGTCCAGGAACATGAGGGCAGCGGCCTCACCATTGTCCATCAGGGTCCTGATGTCATCGGTGGCGGCGATGAGGGCAGTCTCGGTGCTGTGGTTGCTGCGGAACCCTGACTAGGAAGGGTCCAGGATTCTGTTTTCTTCGAGGTATTGTCTGTTGACAATCTTCTCGATGACCGTGGCCGGGAACGGAAGCAGAGAGATAGGCCGGAAGTTCTTGAGGTCTCTAGGGTCCACCATGGGCTTTTTGAGTAGGGCGTTGATCTTGGCGTGTTTCCAGCTCTCTGCGAAGGTCGCGGTCTCGAGGGAGAGATTGATGACGTTGCCCGGATGGGGTGCGATGGAGCTGCTGGCTTTGTTGAAGATGTGGTGCGGGAATGGGTCTGATGGGGAGCCAGAGTGGATTGTGCTCATGGTCTTGATGTTGTCATTGATGCTCACGTTGGCCGAGGCTAGCAGGGGGTCATGGCCGATGGTGTGTGGAGAGTCTGTTGTGTTAATGTCTGTTGGGGCGGTCTGGGTGTTGAAGCTGTTGTGGATGTCTGCTATCTTGCGGTGGAAAAAAAGTGGCGAGGGAGTCGCACCGGGCTTGCGACGGCGGGATGTCGTTGGTGCTGGAGCTGGGGTTGGAGAGTTCCTTCACGATGTTGAAGAGCTCCTTGCTATTGTGTGCGTTGTTGTCGAGGCGGTCTTTGAAGGAGGTCCTCTTGGCAGTCCTGATGAGGTGATGGTGGTTGCGGATGGCGTCCTTGTGGGCTGCTTCGATGTCCGGAGTCGGTTCACTGTGCCATTTCTTCTTTAGTTTCCGGCATGCTCGCTTGAAGGCTAGGAGTTCTGGGGTGAACCAGCTGGCCCTCTTGCTGGTGTCTCTGTAGGAGGGTTTCTTCAGCGGGGCGAGGGTGTTGGCGCAGTCGTCGATCCAGCGCCTGAGGCTGTGGGCAGCGTCATTGGTGTTGGAGGGTTCGGTGGGTGGGCTGAGAGCGAGGTTTGCGTGTAGTTGGTCTTCGGTGATTTTGCTCCAGCAGCGGTGGGGGATCTGCTTGGTGCGGTGGTGTGTGGTGGGTTTCTGGAAGGTGAAGTAGATGCAGCGGCGGCCGGTCCAGAGGAGTTCTGTGGTGTGGCTGAAGGAGACGTGAGATCTTGAGGAGAAGACAGGGTAGTTGTTCATCGAGGTCTCTTTCAGAAAGGCGACGTCCGGGGATGAAGTGTCGAGCAGGTAACAGAGCTCGACGGCATGTTTGCATGTGGAGCGGGTGTTCAGTAGGATGCATCGGAGGTGATCGTGGCCTTTCTTGGCGGGTGGTTCGGTGGCTCTGAGGCTGGTGTAGCAGCTCCGGCAGGTGAAGGGGCGGGCGCGGGGACCAGGGGTTCTGGCGCTGGGCGCGGTCCTGGCGTGGACGGGCGCAGACCGGCTTGCCTTAGGCACTCCTTTCGGCCGCCATAGATGGGGAGGTGGGAGGGAGGAGCAGCTGGGAGGCGGGAGGCAGGGCAGGGGCAGCAAATGGGTGGTCGGGGGGGGGGCCCCGCAGGTGACGCAGCAGGAGCGTTGAGGGGCGACGAAGGGAGCAGAAGGTAGAAGGGCACCGAATTACAGGAGCAACAAGGGAACAGAAGGCAAAAACAGGTAAAGAATTACGGGGGTAACAAGGGAACAGAAGGCAAAAATGGGCAGAGAAACACAGGGGCAATGAAGTGAACAAAGGGAAACAACGGGCAGAGAAACACAGGGGCAACGAAGGGAACAGAAGGCAACAACAGGCAGAGAAACACGGGGACAGCGAGGGGAACAGAAGGAAGAGAGGGCACAGACCAAATACAGGCACCGGGGAAAAACAGACAACAGCAGTCAGAGACACCAAAATAACAATAAGGCAATACAATAAAGATACAGATGATGATACAAAACTACGGCCTACCACTGGACACCAGGGATGACGCGCAGGTGGTAGCCTGCGGGAGGAGGAGGAGGGCCTCGAACTTCCTCAGCAGCGGCAGCTGGGGCAAGGACACACAGGCGGTGCTGTGCGGAGGGGGAGCGACCTACCTAGCAGGGTCGCTCTCCTCACCGTGCAGCGGCCGCCATTTATGGGGAGGTGGGGGCAGCTGGGAGGGGGGAGGCAGGGCAGGGGTATAGAATGGGCGGTCGGGGGGGGGCGGGGCCGCATGGGATGCATCGGCTGGAGCGGTGAGTGGCGACGAAGTAGGCAGAAGACAGAAGGGACCGAATTACGGGGGCAACAAGGGAACAGAAGGCAAAAACGGGCAGAGAAATAAAGCATTTAGATAAATGTATTTATCTTAAATCTGAATTGGATCCGGCCCTCCAGGACCCACTTTGTTGAACCCTACACTTAAGAAATGCAAGATTTAGTAAAGCATGTGAAATGTAAACAGGAACTAAATCAGTGATTTATATTCAATGTTCAGTAATTGGATCAGTGTTTTTGCCAGTAATTTTAAGGACATGACTATAGGGCCCTGTTTTGGGGTCTGAGACCCTGAAGGACCTGGCCCACTTAAAGCCCTGTATATAGCGCTGACAGAAGAGCTTAAGCCACTTATGACATCCAATTGACCCCCAATGTTGGTCTGGGGAAAAAAATAGGCCCAGGCACCAAATAAAAGTGGCTCATTAGTGAACTAGAACATTAAAATAAAGTGGGCCATATTTACAAACTGGGGCAGTTTTAAACTTGTAAATACATGCAGTGTTTTGCAAAGTATGGGAGACTGCATATATTTATGCTTGCTGCATGCAATGCTTGTTTTAATATCAGGGAAATCTACAATAAAAACCGGCCCAGCATACAATAAAACAGGCTAACAAACGGCTAAAAAAAAGAGCCCACACACTGCCTAGTCAGGCCAGTCCATCGGGCACTGCCTGATTGCCCCATATACCAGTCCGACCTTGGTAACACCTTCTATCCCAGCTATTTAGTATCTGAAATTTCATTTTTAGAATAAGTATGGTTCAAAAATCCCATACACGCATTTTGTAGCAGAACGAAGCACTTCCACTTGAAATTGGAGAAAAGGTTTTGTAGGAAAAATAAAATAAGACTAGCCCACAATATCAAAACATTTACCTTACAACTCTGGAGTCTCCCTCGTAACTGGGGAGGGCTGCACGCATGACTTCCTTGCAGACAAAGTACAGCTGGTAACAGAATCAACTCTTGCGGAGGGAGGGCCAAAGTTTTAATTGTCCCAATTCCATGTGTGAATAGTTTGTCGAGTCCAGGGTTTTTCTTTGTACTCTTTTACTTACACTCCTGCTTATCCTATTATTCGGTGAAGGAAGTCTACATGTCCCAAAATGCAAAGAAAGCCATAAAGTGGACTAGTTACATGTCACTGGAACTGTGAAACTTGAAAGATATGTGAAGATGTCATATGTGATGTGATACACACAAAGGGTGAGGGGAGGAACGGTTGCATATAGATTAAACCACCACCAATCACGAGTAGCATTCAACCCAATTGTTTTTCGGCCACTGTACAAAAAGACAAAACTGCGCATACACACACACACACACACACACACTCTCTCCCTCGCTCTGTTTTGAAAGTTTATAAAAATCAAGTTCGTTTGCAAAATATAGTGTTTTTCATCACTTAGTACCCACACCAGTCCCCATTCCTCTCCTTTTCTACTGCCCCTTAAGCCCCTTTCATGCACCCTTCTAGTCGTATAATGTACTTTAAAATATTACATGCCAGAGTGACTGTTGAAAAATCTCAGGATAATAACCCCCCAATCTTACTGATTAAAGTTCGTCCCTGCTTTATGCATGAACTGTCATTTGTTGGTACTGCTGCGGTGCAATGGGTTTAATGAGGCTTATACAGACATTCTGTCTATCTTGTGCTAAGTTTCAGCTCTGTTCCTCCTTTTCCCTTCATCTTTCCCTCTCCCCATCTACGCATATCTTCTTTCCTTCTCTATCCCTCACTAGACCAATTATCTCTCTTTTTTACCCTAAAGTGTCCTCTTCCAAGTCCATCTTCCTACGACTTTCATGAGAGTTTTCAAATGACTCTACGACTGTTGTACTGAAATCATCCTATCCCATTCACCATTTGCATTCTGGTACTTCTAGCCATGTATTTGTATGGTGAGGTGCAAAAGTAGAAAAACAGGACTGAAAGAGCGAACTTTTCCCACCTAACTTGACACAACGTCCCCTTACCGTCCCGGTCTCTGCTTTACTGTTTCTCTAATGTAGCCACACTTCCCGTCAGCTCTTTCTGAGACTTTTTCCCCTCACACGGATCCGGTCCTCTCCACCTCGTTTTCTTTCCACATTTCTCGTGCTCTTCCTCCTACTATTTTGGCGCACCCTATATATCTTTCAGTTAGATTAGCTCTACAAATGACTTTTGACTTCCTCCTTTGTCCTCTGCCTCCCTCAGCCTCTTCCCCACTTCCTCCCAGTTTGTCTTCATTTCCCTTCCTTCCTCACCTTGCTCGCCATCAAATTACCCTCACCCCCTTATCTATACCCCGTCGAACAAGTTACTTACCTTTGGTAATGATATATCTGTAAGAAACATTAGTTAGTGATAGATTCCTTACCTTAGAATTACCCCCAGGCGTCAGAATGGATTCGGAAAATTTTCGTCAGCAGTATCCTTGCGCGTCGGAAGGTGGCGTCGTGCGGCTCCACATCAGTCGTTGGCATTGTGGTCGCCGAGATGACATTGCGGCAGCTACTTAGACGCCGCCCTCGCACACTGACATCAGTTCTGTACACAACTTTCCGCAGCAGGAACGCAGAGCCATGCAAGATACTGACCACATGTGCGTTGAAACTAGGGCCTGAAAAGGATGACCTTAACCCTTGAAATCAGTCCGCAGAATGGGAAAGATGGGTGGGGCGGTAAGGGATCTATCACTAACTGTTTCTTTTTTTCTTTTTCTTTTTTTTTATATCCTCATTTTGCGATTGTGTAGATAAGGAGGTTTCGGGAGTCTGATGATCTTTCGTTTTTTTGCCTTCACTGCCCCGTCATTGTCAGATGTCTTTGGGGAGTATCCCTTTCGATGTAATGATTCATCAGTTTTCTCCACTCACCCTTTATCGTTTTCAATAATTCCATTGTTTAGAGGGGGAGCTAGCCATCTTGGCTACTCGGCAGTAATAATTTCTGCCTAGAATTATTGTCATTGCCTTATTTTTTTTTTTTTTTTACAGATTTGTAGAGCGCATGGCTGCCCGTAAGCGTCCCAGCGCTAATTGATGAGAACCTGGTGGGAGGGGAGTATTATGGGAACAGCCATGTTTTGAGTGCTCTGCGGAATGAGATCAGAGTGGGTTGGGCTCTGATGTCTGGGGGGAGAGTGTTCCATAGTTTTGATGCATTGTATGAGAACATTCGGCCACCCGAGCGGGCCTTCTTTATCCTGGGGACGGAGGCTAGGTTAGAGTTCGTAGATCGTAGTGTTCTTTTAGTGGTATGAGGTGATATGAGGTTTTGTAGGACTGGGGGAGCCTTTCCATGTAAGATTTTGTAGGTTGTGCATAGTGCCTTGAATTGTACTCTCTCCTGAACAGGCAGCCAGTGCAGGGTTTTTAAAGCAGGTTTGGCTGAGCAACGGTGATGGGTTCCTGTAAGGAGGCGGGCGGCGGCATTTTGTACTGTTTGTAGTTTGGATAGTACTTTTTTTGGGGCCCCCAGGTAAAGGGCATTGCCGTAGTCTAAGCGCGACAGTACAAGACCATGGATTAGAAGTTTTTGGGAGTGAGCAGGGAGCAGGGGCAAAATCTTCCTAGCTGAGCGTAGGAGGGCGTGACATACCCCGGCAGTTTTCCTAGCTTGGGCGGTAAAATTAAGGCCCTCGTCCAGCCATACTCCAAGGCTCTTGATTTCAGATTTTGGAGAGGGTGGGGTACCCATGCATGGTGGCCAAAGGGATTGAGGTTGGTATAGGGCTTTATTGCCCAGGATCATTATCTCTGTCTTATTGCTGTTGAGCTTGAGGTGGGAGAGATTCATCCACTTGGTTATTTCACTTAGACAGGTTTGAAGGTTGGGGAGGGAGTGGTCATGCTGTCTTAAGGATACCACCAGCTGGGTATCATCAGCATAAGTTAGTAGCTTGATTCCGAAAGGTGCGACAATTTTTTCCAGGGGGGACATATACATATTAAAAAGGGTAGGGCTCAGGGAGGAGCCCTGGGGGACCCCACAGCTGATGGCGGTGGGTTTGGATGTGAAGTTGCCATCCGCTACCTGGAAGGATCTGCTCTCAAGAAAGGATACAAGCCAGGCCAAAGCCATTCCTGCGATTCCACTCTCACTGAGCCTAAGTATCAGTGTCGAATGGTTGACGGTGTCGAAGGCCGCACTCAGGTCTAGGAGGATCACTGCCACTGATCCTCCAGAGTCAATGATTTTCCTTGCTTCTTCGACTACCGCCAGCATCGCAGTTTCTGTGCTCTGGCCCGGTCGGAATCCTGTCTGGGAGGGCTGCAGGATCCCATTGGTCTCAAGATGATGGGATAGGCTGATGTTGATGTGTTTCTCCGCTATTTTACTTACACCAGGCAGCAAGGAGATTGGCCTGTAGTTGCCTAACTCCGTAGGGTCCAGTTGGGGTTTTTTAAGCAGTGCTTTTACCGTTGCTTTTTTCCAACTGGGGGGGACGATGCCGTGGGCAAGTGAGGTATTGATCACTTTTGTGAGATGAGGGAGAATAGTAGGCGCAACTAGTTTGAGGATGTTAAGTGGTGCGGGATCAGTAGGGCTACCACTTTTGATGGAGTGGAGTATGGGGAGGAGGGTTTCGGCTGTAAGCGGGGGGAAGTGCGTCAGAAGACACCCAGTGGTCTGTTTGAGACTGGGCTGGGCGGCGTCAGGGGAAGTGTCTAATGCTAGCGGAGGAAGTGAATTGATGATTTTTTTTATTTTCAGATTAAAGAAGTCTGCAAGGTCATTGCAGTGGGTGACTGATGCTTCAATCAAGGGGGGGGGGCTCCGGTACTTTAAGAAGTTTTTTTGCAATTAGAAATGTTTCCCGGGAGGAGTTGGTGGATGACCTTATTTTCTCATGAAAATAGTCGGCTTGTGCGGTTCTGAGTGCTTTTTTGTAGTTGAGAAGACTTTTTTTGTAATCGATTTTTTTAGAGGGGTCAAAATTCTTCCTCCAGTCTCTTTCTAATCTCTTGCAGGATTTCTTTAGAAGCTGTATTTCTTGGGTGAACCATGGGGAGGTAGTTTTAGTCCGGGGCTTGCCGGAGGGTTTTTTGGGGAGCGTACTTTCCAGTGTGTCTTCTATCCAGGAAGAGAATTCCGCGTCGGCGTGGATGGGGTTAGCGTCCAGTTTAGGGGGGGATCGTTCTAGCTGCAGTTTCCATTTTTCTGGATCGAGTTTAGACCAGGGACGTGTGGCCTTGTGAGGTGGGATGGTGGGACGTGGAGTAGGAGTCAGTTGCCAATTAAGTGGAATAAGGAAATGATCCGTCCAAGGTATCGGGATGGGATCCATGGTGGTTAGATTATTAATGTTGGAAAAAACCGGGTCCAAAAGATGGCCCAGTGAGTGGGTAGGTAGTCGACTTAGTAGTTTAAGTTGATGGTTTTCGAGGTCGGCTAGAAGGTCTGTGGCGGGTTTGGCTTCTGGGTTGTCAAAGTGAATATTTAGATCGCCCAGGACCATACAGGTAGAGTGTAAGGCGGCCAGTGAGTAGGTGTGTTCTGTGAGGGAGTCACAGAACTGGCCTAGGGGTCCAGGAGGGCAATAGATGAGGAGGCCCGATAAGGATTTGCAAGGGGAGACTTGGATTGAGAACAAGACATTTTCACAGTCTGAAAGGGGGCTGCCATGTAATCGGCATGAGAGGCGGTCTTTATATATTATAGCTACACCTCCGCCTTTCCCTTTAGGGCGGTCCATATGGTGAATTAGAAATCCCGGGGGTAGAGAGTTAACAATGTCGGGGGCAGAGTCCGGGCCCAACCATGTTTCGGTTAGAAAGAGCGTGTCAAGCTCATAGTTTTCCAGCAGCTGGTATATTTCTGCAGAGTGCTTAGGAAGCGATCTACAGTTGATCAGAGCCATGCGAAATGGAGCAGTTGGCGGATTCAGCGGCGGGGAGGGTGTAAATTTGTATGAGCAGTGGGCGCAGCGGTTGCAGGGGTGGTCCCCTGGGACTGAGTGGCAGCAGGGGGCCTCCAACTTTCTATTAAGAGATAGTAGTGCATCTCTCGGGTATCTGCGCGGGGGATGGATGGCGTTGTATGTGGTGTCTGGCTCTGAGCTCTGCCTAGCGCGGACGAGCGCAGACGAGCTTGCCTTAAGCGCGCCTTCGGCGCGCCATCGTCGCGCCCGCTGCGCTCGTCCGCTGCGCTTCCGGCAGAGACACATCGTTTATGCGAGATGATGATGGCGTTGGAGGGGGGCGTGGCCAGACAAGGTGGGCGTGTCTCGTGGCTCCCTCGCAAGCAGGAAATGGCGGCAGAACTGGGGTTTCTAACCGGGACAGCGTTAAAATCGGCTTCTCGGGAGAAATCAAGTAAGTGCCAGGGGAATTAAGCAGTATTTAAAAACACAGTATTTCACACTTTAAAATTCGTAAAATTAGTGGTCACAACTCCCGGCTTTCCGCCTCAGGAGGATCTCAATCAATAAGGCAGCGCTAGCGATCAGCGCGCTCTCTTTATACCTGGTGAGGGGGGGCGTGGCCAGCCGAGGTGGGCGTGTCTCGTGGCTCCCTCGCAAGCAGGAAATGGCGGCAGAACTGGGGTTTCTAACCGGGACAGCGTTAAAATCGGCTTCTCGGGAGAAATCAAGTAAGTGCCAGGGGAATTAAGCAGTATTTAAAAACACAGTATTTCACACTTTAAAATTCGTAAAATTAGTGGTCACAACTCCCGGCTTTCCGCCTCAGGAGGATCTCAATCAATAAGGCAGCGCTAGCGATCAGCGCGCTCTCTTTATACCTGGTGAGGGGGGGCGTGGCCAGCCGAGGTGGGCGTGTCTCGTGGCTCCCTCGCAAGCAGGAAATGGCGGCAGAACTGGGGTCTCTAACCGGGACAGCGTTAAAATCGGCTTCTCGGGAGAAATCAAGTAAGTGCCAGGGGAATTAAGCAGTATTTAAAAACACAGTATTTCACACTTTAAAATTCGTAAAATTAGTGGTCACAACTCCCGGCTTTCCGCCTCAGGAGGATCTCAATCAATAAGGCAGCGCTAGCGATCAGCGCGCTCTCTTTATACCTGGTGAGGGGGGCGTGGCCAGCCGAGGTGGGCGTGTCTCGTGGCTCCCTCGCAAGCAGGAAATGGCGGCAGAACTGGGGTTTCTAACCGGGACAGCGTTAAAATCGGCTTCTCGGGAGAAATCAAGTAAGTGCCAGGGGAATTAAGCAGTATTTAAAAACACAGTATTTCACACTTTAAAATTCGTAAAATTAGTGGTCACAACTCCCGGCTTTCCGCCTCAGGAGGATCTCAATCATTAAGGCAGCGCTAGCGATCAGCGCGCTCTCTTTATACCTGGTGAGGGGGGGCGTGGCCAGCCGAGGTGGGCGTGTCTCGTGGCTCCCTCGCAAGCAGGAAATGGCGGCAGAACTGGGGTTTCTAACCGGGACAGCGTTAAAATCGGCTTCTCGGGAGAAATCAAGTAAGTGCCAGGGGAATTAAGCAGTATTTAAAAACACAGTATTTCACACTTTAAAATTCGTAAAATTAGTGGTCACAACTCCCGGCTTTCCGCCTCAGGAGGATCTAATCATTGGATTTTATTTACCAGTGGCCCAGTAGGAGTTAATGATTTATTTGGAAGTGCTGTTCCCAAATTTCCCAGAAATGTATTCTTTTGGAATATTTCCCTTTTCTATCAAGCTTGTTAATTTTTAATATAGAATTTAACCAGTTTGCATGTGTTGGTGGTACTGGTTTAACCCAGTTAATACAAATCTCTCTCCTCGCTAGCAGTATCAGAACGAACAACAAGCTTTCCTGTTTTTTACTTAGTTTATTCGTACCGACATCTATGATGTTATATATCCCAAAGATAATAAGAGGGGTACTTACAGTTATGTGGGTTCCCAATACCATATTCAACGTCTTACCAATCTCAAGCCAGTAGTTGAATAGTGCGGGGCAGTTTTGGAACATATGGGTGTCATCCGCTCTTGCCTCTCCGCACTTAGGGCAGGACTTAATGTTGGTTCCTTTAAATGTTGACAGTCTTTTTGGGGTCCAATATGCTCGATGAATCGTGAACAAATGATTCCTCTTTAGTGAGGCTGGTTTTATACAGGACCAACATTTTTCCAGTGACTTTTGCCATACTAGCTCTAAGTCCAAATCATGATCAGGCATATCTTTCCTCCATGTTGATTCCGGGACCAAAAAGTCTTCTTCTCCAGACTCCATGAGTGCCCAATACCATTTTGATATTTCTTTCTTTGTTGGTGTTATTTTTATCATTTCATTTTCTAGACTCTCACTGCCCCTTTTTTCCTCTGGTAAAGATTTAGCCCAGTTGGTTAGTTGATAATATTTAAATTTTGCCATCTTGCCATCTGTAAGTTCGTATAGTTGATCCCACAGGATTATCTTTTTGTCTACTAACAATTGGGCCCATCTTTCAATTCCTGCTGTTTTAATTGGTACCGCTAGAGAGTCTTTTAGACATTCTGGTGTCCCTGGGGAATCCCATATTGGAGCCTTCGTACTATAATATGGCATGTTTACCGTGCTTCTAATCTGAATCCAAAGCGTTGTATAAAATCTTTAGTTTTATTTATTTTTAAAATTTTGGGTGGCCAAACTTAAATAGGAAGTGGTCTGTTCTTTCAGTCATATTCTGTAGGAAGCTTGGGTAGTATTGATGTTTCCTTAATAGTGGTCTAAAGTTCTTAAATTGAAACGACCTATAGTACTCAAATAAATCAGGACTAATTATTCCGCCTTGCTCTTTCTTCCTCCTAAGTTTACTCCAGGCTATTCTCGTACTTTTTGATGCCCAGATAAAGCTTGCTATTTCACCCTGGATCTTCTTTAAGGGATCTTTTTTAAACTCTAATGGGATTGTGTTGAAAAGGTAAGTAAACTTAGTGATGATGGTCATTTTTATCGCGTTGGATCTTCCCAAAAAGCTTAGTGGTAATCCCGTCCAGACTTTAAGAAGTCTTCTCATTTCCTTGGCGAATTTTGTCAAGTTTAATTGTGGGACTTTTTCAATTTCTTTTACCAGCGTAATTCCTAGGTATTTTATTTTATCCCTACTGTATGGTGTATTAGGATTGGTGTTCCAGGTCATCGCCTCAGTTTTCTCTTGGTTTGTTAAATAGCCTGAAACTTTACCAAAGTTGTTCATCATATCTTCTATTGCTTGGTAAGCGTCTTCATAATTATCTGTAAATACCATCAGATCATCCGCGTATAACGCTACTTTTTTTGACCAATTTTGATGTTTAAAGGGTGTGATTAGGGGATGGTTTCTAATCGAGCAGGCCAATGGTTCGATGTAAAGGTTAAAAAGTAGCGGCGACAGCGGGCAGCCTTGCCTTGTGCCTCGTTGTATCTCGATGTTACTAGTCAGGTTCCCGTTAACTATTATTTTTGCTCTCGGTTTGTTATATATTTCCCTTACCATGTGGCCAAAGCTTTTCCCCAGATTGTTTTTTTCGATAATTTCGTTTAGGAAAGCCCAGTTGACTATCGAAAGCTTTGGCCGCATCGTAGGTGAATATAGTTAAGGGTAGTTTTTCACAGGTGGCTACATCTATTGCTGCAAATAACTCATGGATGGTCTCATGAATTTGCCGCTCTTTTATAAAGCCCTTTTGGACTAAGTTAATCAATCTTGGCATTACCTTGGCTAGTCTTTTTGCTATGACTTGCATAAATAATTTATAGTCACAGTTGAGTAATGATATGGGTCTATAAGACTCGCACAACTTTGGATTTTTTCCAGGTTTTAGGATAATGCTAATTGTCGCGTCGTTCCAGGTGTCAGGGATGTTTTCGTGGTCCAAATATATCTTATTCATTAATTCCGTTAATTGATCGACTAGAGATTCTTTTAACGCCATGTAAAACTAATTTGGAAGCGCATCAGGGCCAGCGGCTTTTCCTCTTTTCAGGCCACTTATAGCCGCTCTAACTTCCTCAGGCTTGATTTCGCAATTTAGTTCTATCATTTCTTCTTCTGTTAATGTTGGAAGGGGGACAGCCTCAAGATAGTTCCTGATTTGTTCTTTGGTTGGATTTGTATCTTCTTTGTATATGCCAGAGAAGAATTTTGAGAACTCCTGTCTTATTACAGTATCTTCTGAGCTTTGTGACGTTTGGTCTTGGATCTGGATGCATGGTATGTTGTTTCTTGACTGATCTGTTTTTGTTCTCCATGCCAACATTTTTCCGCATCCTTCCCCATATTCATAACTGGCTAATTTGCCGTTTTCCCATTTTTCTCTCACTATGTTTTCCAAGTAATTTGCCAGAGTCTCTTTAAGCTTTCGGTGTTTTTCTTCTAAATATTCCTTTGGTTCCAAGTAGGTTCCCTTCTCTAGTTGTATCTCCACTGCTTTGATGTCCGATTCCATTTTTTTGATTTCTAGTTTCTTTATTTTTGTATTATGCGCTCCTAAACTAAGTAACTTTCCCCTTACCACAGCTTTATAAGCGTCCCAATTTATTCGTTTCGATGTGCCAATTGCATTATCCTCGAAGTAGTGTGCTGAGGAAATTTCTAGCTGGTTTACATTTTGTGCGTTTTTAAATATAGACCGATCTACTGTCCATCTAGGTGGGGTTATATTTTTTGGTAGTGAAAGAGTTAATTGTACCGCCGAATGGTCAGACAAGTGTGCGGGGAGGTGTTCAATGCCTTTGACACTGCCTTGGAGACTCCTATTTAGAAGAAAAAGTCTATTCTTGATCTATGGCCTAATTTTTTATTGTGGAAAGTAAAAGGGTGCGTTTTTTCTCCTTTTTATATCCACATATCTTCCAGGTCTAGATCTTGTTTATAGACTCCTAACCATTCTCTCATTTTGGGTAAATTCAACTGTTTGTTAGGAGGTGACCTATCTAATTTAGGATCGAGTATAATATTATAGTCGCCCCCTATTATTATGGGGGCAGAGGTTGATAGGAGTTCCATATAGAGTTTTTGAAGGGGGGTTGGATCATCTAAGTTTGGGCCGTAGTAGCCAACTATAGTGAGGGTGTTGTCATCTATCCTTATTTTAGCCACTACCCATCTTCCCTTGCTGTCTACTACCTTGCTTTCAATTTTCACTTTTTGGGATTTTTTTTAGGATAATTGCTACCCCTTTTACGTTACAGTCTTGCGTAGTGTATACACAGGCATCCACCCAGTTTAATGTTTTTATAATCTGATCCCACTCGGTGCTCAAAAGATGAGTTTCTTGGAGGATAATAATCTCACTCTCCGCTTCCCTTAAATATTCCAAGATTCTTCTTCTCCTATTAGGGGTTCTAAGTCAGTTAACATTCCATGAGAGGACGTTAATTATTCTTTCTCTCGCCATTTCCCTTTTAAAATTGCTGGATCCTGAACTAGGCTACGGCATATTTTATATGGTTTAAGTGACTCCCATTTGACTCCTATTTTTTGTTTTAGGAGGATATTTTTCTGATTTTTTTCCCTAATTTGCTCCCCACCCGTGTTTTAACATAGCTTACATTATTAAATAATTGTGAGGATTGAGTTTCCCACCCTGAGGAAGCCTCCCTTCTTCTTTTGGGCGGTATTTCCACCCGTTTCGAGCTCCGGTTTCACCAGTTTACTTTATTTAGCTTATTTCATTTAGAAAAGAACACTTTCCTTTCTTTAATTAGGTTTAACTGACACTTAAATCTCTGCCTTTTGGGGCACATTTATATTGTGACTTTTTCCATAATTCTAAGAGACTTCAGAAGTACTCATCCAGACATTTGTGCATTTGCATCACAGGGTATTAATTCTTTCGTTTATTTTATATAGAGATCCCTTCTCTAGTTAGATTTCTCCATTTGGATCTGGTCCTTTATTTGGTGTATAAAATTCTCTACCTCATGAGGTTCCCTTATATTGTGCATTTTGTTGCGCCACATGATTCTGAGGGATGCCGGAAATTTCATCTGTACATTAGCTCCAAGAGATTTTAGCTCTTGCATATGCTGCCCCAGTTCCCACTGTCTATCTTGTGTGGCCTTACATATGTCAGAGCGAATTCTGAAAGACCAATTATCCTTGTTTTGTGTTCCACTTTTTAGCCCCTCACTTAATATTTTTTCTTTAAGGGTATAAGTCTTAAGGTTGATTAAGATTTTTCTTGGGGCTTTCCTTTCTTTGCTTTTCCTAAAAGGATCCCTATGGACCCTTTGAATGTCCTCCATCAAATTGCAGTCTTTTGTCCAAGGAAAGAATTCTTCAAAAAGGGAGACATTAAATGTTTTTATATCAGACCCCTCCAAATTCTCCGGTACATTTAGTACTCTAAGATTTTTTCTTCCTTGGTTTTCCAGTGATTCCAGTTTTTCTTTAATAGTTTGCTCACTGTCTTTCAGTTGTCTAATCTCTTTTTGATTTGTGCCCACCTTTTTACTGAGGGTCTCAACTGCCGTTTCTACTACGGTAACTCTCTCACCCAGGTCATTTAGTTTTTGGTCCAAGCCTTCGCAGACCTCACGTATCTTGTTCTGGTTTCCCTAAGAGACTAAGAATTTTCCCCTCATTTCTCCCATTATTTTGTCCAAAAACATCTCCATGATTTTTCCGGTTTGATTAGCTACTAGGAGGTCATTACTTGCTTGATCCAAAGGTCGCTCCGAAGTTTCTATTTGAGGTGACGTAGAAATGTCCTCGTTTACCTCTATTAGTGGTGCAGTGCTTGGAGCTATATTTGCGGGAACGATAGTAGGTTCAGTTGACATTTTGCCCTTGATTGTTCCTACTAACCCCCTAGAAGTTGTGTTTTCTAACTTCTCCTCAGACGTGGAGATTATGACTGAGCTATCACCAGTATTTGAAGACGGTGGGACGGTCTCGTTCTGAATAGAGAAATGACCTCCTCTCACTTGCGCCGATTGCTGGACTTTAAAATAGGACCTTAGGGAGGGAGTTACTTAAATTTTTTGTTTTGACACAAGCGACCCTTGTGTTTTCAATTTCGTGGATCTTGATTTTATATTTTCTGACATTTCCACTAAGTTGGGGGACACTCTCTGCTTTCTTTTAGTACTTCTCGGGGTCACACGCTTTTTCTGGGGAGGGAGCTGTTTAACCAGCTGACGGTTTCTCAGACAGTAAGAGGATTTTCCCCCACTTCCCAGTTCTTTCTCTGACTCAGTATGAGTGTCGGTTTCTATTCCCCCTTCAAATTTCCTGGATCTTGTATTATATGAAGATGTCTAAAATTGGGTGTCACTTTCCCCCTTGCCTCCCCCACTGCCTTCTTGTTCTGCAATAATGTGTTGGGCGCAACTTGTGATTAAATCCGGTGGTTTTTTTTCAAGTTCACTCTCTCCTCCACATACCTGTGTTTTAGTTTTCCTAGGCCCTTCCAGCTTTTTCGGTTCCTTAGGTTGCTGCTTAGGTTGCTGCTGCTCACTATATGCCCAAGATCTTGGGGCTAATTCTGCTTGTGTTTCTGGTGGCAGAAGAAACTCCCTCTCCCCATTCATCGGCTGTAGGGTGCTTGAATTTTCGGCACTTAGTAAACTACCTGCTTCTTGCAATGCGGCTTCCTCAATTATTTTCTGTGTCAGCGCCTGTGCCAATGTTTGTAGTAGCAGCGGCTTGTTTGCATCTGGCACTGATACTGAAACTGACCACGTCGATTCAGCCCGACCGCCTCCCTGCTTCAGTTCAATCCCGCTGACTCCGCCACCCGTGCCCCGGAACAGGAAGGTGATTCTTTGGAACGCCCTGCGGCAGCTCTGAGTTGCTCCCAGAGCTACTGCCCAGATTCCAACGTATGGCGGTGATGGTGGGGGCATATCAGGTACGTTCTGCTCCCAAAAGCTTCCAGTTGCCATACTGTGCCGGCAGTTCAGTCGGGGGTTCAGGCCGTTCGATCAAGTTCTGTATAGCCAAAGGAGATCAGGCAGAGCGTCTAGGAGCATCTTTCATACTCTCATACTTTCACTTACCTTGTTCATTGTTTCTGTTCCTTTTTCTTTCGTGCGCCTCGGGGATCACGAGAGATTCGTGGAAAGAGAAGATCAGAAAGCCACGGAAAGTGTATCTTTTACTCCGTTCTGTGCTGGTAGGTTGGAGCTCCCGACCGAGCGTCTCAGCCGGCCGCCATCTTTCTCTTCCACTAACTAATCTTTCTTACAGATATATTGTTACCGAAGGCAAGTAACTTGTTCTTCTGAAAGAAACACGTTAGCGATAGATTCCTTACCTTAGAATAGATACCTCAGCAATACCAACCCCGGTGATGGGGCTGCGAACTAAGATCACACCAGAAAGTCCCGGAGAACAGAATGGCCAAAGAAGCAGTCTCTCCCGACTTGGCTGTCCAGGCAATAGTGCTTAGTAAAGGTGTGCAACGAGGCCCACGTAGCTGCCTGACAGATGTCTTCTAAGGGGACACCACGTCTCAATGCAGTAGTGGCAGGTGTCACCCTGGTGGAATGGGCGCCCAGCCCCACCGGAGGCTCCTTTTTCGCCAGAGAATAACAGGCTTTAATACACAAGATGACCCATCAGGAGATAGTCCGCTTGTGTACGGTCCGACCTTTCTTGGCGCATACGCAGCTAACAAAGAGCTGGACATCCACCTGTGACTGTTGTGTGCAATTCAGGTAAAATTAGAGCGCATGTTTTGGGTCCAGACGGTGGAGCCTCTCTTCCTCTCTGGAAGGATGCAGAGGCGGAAAGAAGGCGGGCAAAGTGATGGTCTGCCCGATGTGAAAGGCAGTGACTACCTTTGGCAGAATGGATGGATGTGTACTGAGCACAACCTTGTCCAGACGGACAGACAGAAAAGTAGGTTTGTAAGAAAGAGCCTGGAGCTCACTCACTCTCCTAGCAGAGGTGATGGCAACCAGGAAAGCAGTCTTTAAAGTTAACAGACGAAGAGGACAGTTGTGAAGAGGCTCAAAGGGAGCGCACATTAAATATGTGAGAACCAGGTTCAAGTCCCACTGTATCATTACGAAGGGAAAAGGAGGTAAAAGATGAGTAATGCCTTTGAGGAATCTATTTACAACAGGGGAGTTGAAAAGAGAGGGCTGATCAGGAAGCCTAAGACAGGCTGAAGTAGCAGAAAGGTAGCCCTTGATAGTGCCCAGAGCAGAGCCCTGCTGGGCCAAAGAAAGAAGGAACAGCAGGACTTCTGAAAGAGGGGCTGTGCACTATGCCACAAACTTATTCCACCTGCAGGCGCATACCAACTTAGTGGAGGGACGCCTGGCTGCCGAATGACATCACAGACTTCAGGAGGAAGGAATCAATGCCGCCGCTCAATCTCCATGCATGGAGGTGGAGACTGGGCAGGTTCGGGTGGAGGACCGTCCCCTGCTGCTGCGACAGAAGATCCTCCCGAAGAGGCAGTCGGATTGGGGGATCAATGGTCATACTGAGTAGCTCGGGATACCAAACTCTTCGAGCCCAGTCCGGAGCCACAAGAATGACTTGGGCACGGTCGCGTCTGATTTTCTTCAGCACTCTGGGCAGAAGTGATATAGGCGTACAACTGACCGCAACTCCACTCATGACGAAAAGCGTCGCCTAGTGAGTGCATCCTTGGAAATTCCAACATGCAGAACTGCTGACATTGCGCGTTTTCTTCGGTCGCAAACAGATCTAATCAAGGCTCTCCCCACTGTTAAAAGAGACCATGCGCCACCACAGAGTGAAGACTCCATTCATGATCCATCATGCACCTGCTGCGGAGTTTGTCTGCCCTGGCGTTCAGTGAACCTGCCAGGCGTTGAACCACCAGGAAAATGCCCTGATATTCCAGCCATGTCCAGAGGCACAGGGCCTCCTGACATAAGGTCCACAACCTCACGCCGCCCTGTTTGTTGCAATACCACATGGCGGTGGTTTTGTCTGTGAACACCTGCACTACTCTCCCCTTGACAGAGGAAAGGCATGCCTTCAGTGCAAGTCGGATCGCCCATAGCTCCAGAATGTTGATATGGAGCTTGGACTCCACCGGAGACCAAAGGCCTCTGATCTCCGTCTCTCCCATCTGGCCGCCCCATCCCAGGAGGGGCGCATCCGTCACCACTGTGTGCTACGGTTGGGGAAGGGAGAGGGATCTGCCATTGACCCAATGCCGGTTCGTGAACTACCACTGCAACTGCTATGCAAAGCCCTCCGAGATCTGGACATAATCGGACAGGTTCCACCGCTGCTGCGCCCACTGGAACGTCAGGTCCCACTGCAGAGCCTGCATATGCCATCTGGCATGATCGACCTGCAGGATGCAGGAGGGCATGAGGACCAGCAGCCTCAGAGTCATCCTGACCAAAACCCGGGATAGAGGCTGAAAGATCAGAATCAGAGCCTGGATATCCTGGACTCGCCGTTCGGGAGGATAGACCCGAAAGTGCGTCGTATCCAGAACTGCTCCGATGGAGAGGAGCTTCTGACAGGGAATCAGGTGTGCCTTCGGCACATTGATAAAGAACCCTAGCAAATGCAGGAGGGTGGCCGTATTCTGGAGGTGAGAGATGACTGACCGGGCCAAGCCCGCCTTTAACAGCCAGTCGTTGAGATAGGGGAAGACTGGAACCCCTGATCTGCGCAGATGAGCTGCAACCACCACCATCACTTTTGTGAACACCCAGGGGGCGCTGGTAAGGCCAAAGGGGAGTATGGTAAACTTAAAGTGCTCGTGGCCTACCGTAAACTGCAGGTAACGCCGGTGGGCGGGCAGGACGGGAATGTGGAAATATGCGTCCTGCAGGTCCAATGCCACCATCCAGTCTCCAGGGTCGAAGGCAGACAAGACCTGAGCCAGAGTTAACACCTTGAAATTCTCCATCCGAAGGAAGCGATTGACGTCCCTGAGGTCCAAGATAGGACACAGGACCTTGTCCTTCTTGGGCACCAGAAAGTAGTGGGAGTAACAACCACGTCCTACTTCTGGCACAGGAACGCGCTCGATGGCTCCCTTGGCCAAGACTTCCTGTTGAAGAAGTGCCAAGTGATCCCTCGACATGTGGTGGTACTGGGGTGGCATGGCTGGAGGGGTAGTCTCGAAGGGGAGGGAGTAGCCCCTTCAGACTATTTGTAAAACCCACCTGTCCGAAGTGATGGTGCGCCAGTGGGGGAGGTGATGGCGAATCCTGCCGCCCACTGGCGTTTGATGGGCCTGAAAAATCGAACGAGTAAGGTTTGGAGGCATTGGTGGCTGGGGTGGAGGTGGACTGACCCGCCCACTGGCCCCCTTACCCGGCTCGGCGGGTCCCACGTCCGGGCGGAGACTGTTGCTCCGCAGGCCTGTGGCTCTGAACCGAATGTGTCAGGGCACACCTTCCGTGGCCACGAAAGGAGCGAAAAGCAGAAGGCTGATGAGGACACGTGGCGGAACGGTCCAAGGACTTGGCCGTAGCCCGCGAGTCCTTAAAGTGCTTCAACGCACTATCTGCTTTGTCACCGAAAAGGCGATAGCCATCAAAGGACAAGTCCATGAAATTGTTCTGGACATCTCCCGAAAAAACAGTTGTCCTCAGTCAGGTGTGGCGACGGAGCGCCACCGCCATGGAAATCGCCCTGCCCAGCGAGTCGGCGGTGTCAAGGACACAGCGAAAAGTGAACTTGACTGCATCCCTTCCTTCAGCAATAGCTTGAGAGAGCACTGTCCGGGCCTCCTTCGGACTTTGTGGCAGCACGCGCGCCACCGTATTCCACACAGAGTGAGAATAACGTCCCAAGAGGCATGAAGTGTTCACAGACCGCAGCCCTGAAATGGCGGAAGAAAACATCTTACCGAGATGCTCCAGTTTCTAAGATTCCCTGTCCGGTGGTGCGGTAGGGAATGTGCTCGGGACGCAGGGGCTTGGACAACCAAGCTCTCAGGGGTTGGGGTGTTGGGAAAAGAAAAGGGGGTTGCCTGGAGACGGGCGATGGCATCAGGCCACGTTCCTATCCACAGGAGCCCCTGTGTTGGGCCTGGTCCAGGTGCCCAAAAGAACGTCCGAAAGTGTATTGTTAAAAGGCAGCAGTGGCTCCGAAGAGGTAGCTGCTGGCTGAAGCACTTCTGTCAGGAGGTTAGTCCTGACAGTTACTGTATGGGAGTTCGAGTTGAAGGGCCTTGGCCGCCCTACGCAACACCACTGCGTAACTTGCACCCTCCTCCGTAGCAACGGTAGGAGGCGACAGCATGCTAAGGTCAGGAGAGGTATCAATAATTCTGGCATCCCCCAACTCTCTCCTTCCTCCGAAGGCTGATAAACAGGCCGAAAATAAGGAGGACTGACATAGGGATAGAAATTTCCCATCGGTGTCAGAATCGGCATCGAGCGACGCCAGTCTGGCGCCGTATCCCCATCGGAGCTGAAACCAGGGGCGACGTCGTCCGGTGAGTCGGGCAATGTCGGAAGTGGTGCTGGAGGGGTCGACATCGGTGGAGGTGTCACAAGATAAACCGGCGTCGACCATGATCCAGGCCCGGACCCATGGGGGTCCTGCGGCGCCGGAGCCAAAACTGACAGTGATGCCGGAGCCGCCGGCAGTAAAAGTCTAGGACCACCAGTCAGGCCCGCGGGGCCCGAAGGCACACCGACCGGGCCCGATGGCCCAAAGAGGCAAGCCATGGCTGACAGAAATTCCTGCAGCTGGGCCAGAGTTGCCGACGGACCCGGGAAGGGCGGGTAGGCTGGCTGCGACTGTGTAGGCTCCGTCGGAGCCGCGGGGGAGGCACCACTTGCACCCTCAGCCACGTCGCGTGACGGGAAGACGAAGAGTGATGACGCTTCTTCGACTTCTTGGAATGCTTCGTCTTACCTGACCCCGAGTGCGAAGACTTCGATCCCAATGAATGGTGGTGGCAGCTCCACAACCGGTCCCTCGACCTCCCACGGGACGAGGACCTTGAGCGGCACGGAGCAGACTGCCGGACTTCGAGCAACTTTCGGGACCGCTCCTGCAAAGTCTTCAGCGCCATGGCCCGGCAGTCAGAGCACGACTTGGGGTCGTAGTCGCGCTCTAGGCAGTAAAGACACACGCAGTGCGGGTCCGTCACCGACATCATTCGATGACAGTCCCTGCAGGACTTGAAGCCGGGCATCCCTGCTGCACCAGGAGTCGAGCAACTAAAAAAATAGAGACAAAAAGCCTAAAAAAAACTCAGTGAAAAAGTGAATGGGGGTACCGCCCTCTCCGGATCTGCGCTTGCTGGCACGGAAAAATAAAGAACGGATGTCAGCGCCTGAGGGCGGCGTCTAAGTAGCTGCAGCGACGTCATCTCAGCAACCACGACACCAACGACAGACGCGGAGCCGCATAATGCCACCTTCCGACATGCAGGGGTACTGCTCACGAAAACTCTCCTGACCCAGTCTGACGCCTGGTGGTAATTCTAAGGTAAGGAATCTATCACTAAAGTGTTTCTTTCAGATAAGCAGACATTTTAAGTAGCCCAGTGTGAAGAGCTAGCCCGCTCATGCTTGATAATTGCATTCTGGTACGTTACATTGTGCACGTAAAATGCAAGAAAACAAATGTGGCATGTGAAGGAAAACTAGCATTGGTCGAGGTTCTCACACTTGAATTAGGACTGCTTCAGATCTGGTCTCCAGATGAGACAATCTCTCCATCCATCTTATTGTGTTCCCTACATCCTTTCTGTCCCTCAGAGCTCACCCTTATTACCTCTCTGGTCCTAGGTCCAACTCTTCTCACCACTGCCTTTCCCCCTTGTAGGAAAGTAGGATCTGCTTCTTATGGTTACCTCAACTTTTTGCTTGATGTTACACTGTTTATTTACTAGTCTGACTGAGATCCTGCTAATCAAGACCCCAGTCTTTCTGCTGTCTCCCTAAAATATAAGGACATGTACTTAGGTACACTCCAGATTGGATACTGGGGTACCCTTATAAGTCCCTAGTATATGGTACACATGTACCCAGGGCATAGGTACCCCAGAGACCTCCCAGGGGCTAAAACATGTATTATGCCACCCATGAGAGGCCATGCAAAATGGAACTACAGGTCTGCCATTGCAGCATGTGTAAGCTGGTGCTTGTACCTCTTACGTTAGATATAGGTTCACTATATCTATAGATCACTACACTTAAAACGTATCAGTCACCCCTATATCAAGGCTTAACAATCCTGAAGGCAGGGTGCTGGGTTTTACGTGAGACGGTGACCCTGCATGAGCAGAGCCCCTCTGCAGCCTTCGGAGACTATTCTCCCAGGTTGTTTGTGACTCAGACAGACATATAGTTAGAGGTGCATTATAATCTCGCGGTAAATGCCATCTCGAAAACGGCTGAAACAAAACATGTTGTATTTGGTATCAAACACCTTGGAATCATTCCTCCACACTGGTAACCAATGCGGGAGGTATGATTCCAACCTTCTGAAGTGAGCTTCATGGGTCCCTGGTCTTCCCGGTACTAGCCTTCTCGACCCGGACAGCATAAAATGGTTGCTGCCGACCATAGACACATTTCTGCCCTCCTGCTGCTGAGCAAAGATCGAGCAGAGGAAGGCAGCACAATAGGCATCCTGTCACAGGGAGGTGTGACCACCTCCCAGACAGGATTTAGTGTATTGGGGCTGGGTGGGTGCACTTTCAAAGTGCCTGAAAGTCTGCACGAAGGGCTCATTTGGTGGCTCTGGGCATAGTCCAGCCCAAACCAGTTCTGGGAGCTGTTAGCTCCTGCTCTGGCATGAAACTGGACAAAGGACATGGGTGTAACCACCCCCCCTGTCTTGACCCTCCCCTGGGAGGGTCTCCTGAATCGGTCCAACCCTCTCCCATGGGTACAAAAGGGCTTAACTGGCTGTAGGACCCTAGATTTGACGTGGACAAGAATCTGAACAAGAAACCCCTGACCTTAGACCATCTGGACACTCTAGACTTTGACTGGGCCCGACTTCGTCTCCCTCTTCGTCCAAAGCATCGTCTGTGCCTGTGCACCATGCAGGCTCCGTGCAGGACCTGTGGAGCATCAAGGACAACTGAAGTATCTCCCTTGGATTGAAGGAGTCACTCTCCTTCATTCGCAGGCACCGTAATGCAACTGACCGGTCTGCTGATCCTGAGCTCCTGCGGACTCCGAAATCTCCAGCAACACGGGAGGTGGGTTCCAATGTTCCTTGAGGTTGAGCTGCCCTCTCACCAAGTATCCCTCGTGGGGACAGCATAACCCGAACGCCTGTGCACTGTGTACTTTTGCAATTGCAAATGCTTGTTGGTGTTCACCAACTTCATGCATTGGGCTATCGATAGCCCCAACCTCTGCGCACATTTCCAACGAAGGACTTCGGCCTCCTCGCACTCTGTGCTCTGCAAGTCGCTGTTTGGTGAAACTGCTAGAGTTCCCAACGCGATTCCTGTGTCTTCGGCCTGCAGGTCATTTTGAGTGACAATCCTGATTTTCTTGGGCTTCTCTGGTTGCTCCAGGCCTACCCTGACTCCCCTTGCTGTGGCGAGTCCTCTGGACCTTACTGCGCCAGATGGTAACTTTCTTTGACCTTCTTCCTGGGTTGCCGTTGCCAAGGCTTGTTGGTGCTCCCGCCGGACACTGACCCCTCAGCACTCAACATCCTTTGTGGGACAGCTCGCATCTGGCTCCTGATCATCTTTGACATCTCCTGGTCCCCGTGGCTGCAGAGTCAATGTCTCCTTCTTTGCGCCTGAAGCACCAACATCGGTGGGCATTCGTCTACCGATCCCCTGGTCACTCCTGAGTGACCCAGACTCTGTCCGCTCTACTTTCAGGTTCCTTTCATCAAGAATCCACCTGACACTTTTCTTCTTTTCAGCAGTGCCATTGAGAACGACAGCGGTTTTGACACCACTTCAGCACTATGCACCGGCTTCCCTGGGATAGGTAACTCTGGTATTTAGGTATCCATGGGTGGGGTGGCTCTCCAACCTTCTATGTTCCAAAGGGTTTTCTCGTAATCCACTGGGAAGGGTCCTTAAACTTTAAAACTGCAACCAACACTCTCCCATTGAATTGTACGTAGCACGTGGTTGTGTTCTCACACTGCACTGTCCTCCGTGGGGTCCCTGCTTACTCATATTGGGTGGTTCCTTGGGTCCCAGTGATTCTACAAACTCTAGCCATTGTCTTGACCCGAGTCATAGTTCTTATACCACTATTTTAGTATATGGTTTGATCTCCCCTTGGAGCCCACTAAGTATTAGTGCTACTTACGTTTGTTTCTGTGCTACAGTATTGTGTGCTTTGCGTTTACCTGTGTATAGCAGGCTCTGTGAGGTATTTATTGTGTTCTAATAATAAATATATATTCTTATAACTACTGTGTGGTTCTCCTTTCATTTAACCAATACATTAAGGTTGCATTCTGGTAAAACAAGCTGCTTAACATTCCTTCAAGACTAAGCCTGAAGGCTGCTCTCCACAGCTACCACTTGGATAGATTTCTAAGGTTATCTTTGACCTCTTAAATCTCCATAAGGGTTGTTTGGACTGGTGCAAGGTTCCCACTTTAATTAGTGTACAGCATATACCAGGCCAACTTCACACCTCTCATGCATTCCACTCCATCTGTGCCTCCTCGTTCAACCTCTCTTTGTATCCCAATTCTACTGTCACTTCTCCCCCGTGCTCGCTTCCACAACGCCTCATCCTCTGTCCTTCTCTAGCAGCTTTTGAACACTCGATAATAGAGAGCTGATTCTCATAACATAATTGACATTTAATACTCTTACACCTAGATTCATCAAAGTCCCGTTTTGAGAGTCTGTAATAGCGATTCATAAGGAATCCCTATTAAGGACTTGCAAAACGGGATTCATGTAGGAATTGCAAAAAATATTGCGATTCCTACATCTTCCTTAATTGCGATAAGCAAATTGCTAATCGCAAATAAGGAATAACTTCCCATTCATTCCTATGGGCCTGCAGGCCCATAGGAATGAATGGGGAGTTATTCCTTATTTGCGATTAGCAATTTGCTAATCGCAATTAAGGATGCGATTTCAAGGGTGCCAGGGGTGTCCAAAGGACACACTGTAGCACCCCTGAAATGCAAATTTACACAGGTGTTGCGCACACACATGTCCAAAGGACATGTGTGTGTGTAACATGCAACAGAGAAAAATGCACTAAAGTGCTTTTTTCTATTTTTTCGCTATTTACCACGAAGTCAGACTTCGTGGTAAATAGCGGCCAAATATTGCGAATTCGCTAATAAAAAATGGTTAATGAATTGCATTTAAGGAATCTCAAATAGAGATTCCTTAAATGCAATTCCTCGCAAATATGCGATTTCACAATTACCGATTTTTGCATTTGGGATGATGAATCCCAAATGCAAAAATTGCGCTCGAAAGGGCCAGATTCGCAGAATCTGGCCCTTTGCGAGCCGATTTTTCGTTGATGAATCTACCGGTTATTGGTTTTGCACACCTGGGAGCCTTTGCTTTTGAGATCCTCTGGGTGGCCACCAAATGCGCCTATCTCAAAGCAAGCCCTCCCTATCTTTCCAGATTGTTCTCAGGTGGCAAAACGTTATTTCCCTCATTAGAGACAGCATCTCTGCTTAGTGCTCCCTGATCTGAGCTACTGCGTCAGGTACATTTAGAATACATTGGTATACTAACATGGGCTCTCAAATAAATGCCTTTTGTGCTGGGTTGAGGCCTGGTCAATTCAAATATATCATTATGGTTCCTTTGGGGTTTGAAGCCAAAAGACCCTCTGGCCCCAACCTTGTAAGAGACATTTTTGAGTTAACCGACATTGTGAGCAACATCCAACTCATAATTATATGTACTGGTAAACTGTAAGGCACTAGACAAGCGGCAAAACAACTTCAGTGTGCAATAAAAATGCAGGAGAGGAGGCAAGGGAAAAGAACATTCTCCATACATGCCAACATTCCGTGATCAAAGAGGTTGGATTTTCAGGTTTCAAAATCACCAATGGGGATGAGATCATCAAGAAAGACATTATATGATCTTTGGCCATTAATGAGATCACAAGTAATGTGCGTAAAACGTGCTAGACAGGGGTGTGTAATTTCCTAGACGGCAAGGGCTAGGAGTATGGAACTGATCATTGGCGTACATTGAAAGCGTTTCAGCGGTAGCACCATTTCAAATGTAGACATCAATGGTGTCTGTGGCCCTAAACTAGCAAGGTTCTCACAGATCAAAAATTGACTATGTATTAAATGAAGCAAAAGTATGGTAATACAGTGCTAAATACATAAAAAAAGCTCTTTTGTACCAATATGTTTAAATAACAAAACAAGGAACCTACAAGTAAC
Source organism: Lissotriton helveticus (assembly GCF_964261635.1). NCBI lineage: Eukaryota > Metazoa > Chordata > Amphibia > Caudata > Salamandridae > Lissotriton > Lissotriton helveticus. The sequence continues at coordinate 802,563,875 of NC_136063.1, forward strand.
ACCAGGGATTAGATAAATGGAACCTTTAAAAGAGTAACACCTTCCAGGACTGTGTAGAGCAAGCAACCAAACAGAGAGGATAAACAGTGTGGTGTCAGCTTTAGCAGGAGTGCTGTGGCAGGAGCCCCCCCCCCTCTGATTTATCAGCCGGACACCTGGACAGATTAATTCTGAGGCCTTGCTCCAAACACCAGACCAGAAAGAGGGCTGGCGCAAAACTCATTGGATGCAGCCATAAACCCAGCCCATTCTCGAAGCTCTCATTGGATACAAACTTGTGTCATTGCAACGGATTAGCTCCAGGACCCCTCACACTCCCAGGCAGTCTCCTTGAGGCTGGGACTTCCTTTTATTTTTTGCATGTATCTGTATGCTCCAGCCTAGGCTAAAAAATCAGTAGGAAGTCAGCCATATTTGTAGGCAGCATTACGTAATTGGTAGGGTTGGCAAGTATGTTAAGAATATGGAGCGGTGGGTAGGAACGTTAGCAGTAGTAGAATTCAGTTCCTCAGAAGAGGGTCCTTAAGGCAGAGAGGGATCAGAAAGGTAGGTCAGGTTCAGAGTCAGCCGGAAAGTAAAATAATCTATTTCAAAATCGGCCCACTGATAACTGGAGTTTCATCACAGTCAATTGAACTGGCCAGCAGAGGGAAAGCATGAACTACAAGCAGCTCTGGACAGAGCGTTCACACAAGCCGCCCAAGAGTATTGAGCTAGTGAGTCTGATTGGCTCCAGGAGGATTTGTGTGGTCAAATTATATAGGTTATAGTTCCTCTGGGCTATTTGCCAGGCTGGGTGGCTCATCATCCACCCACCCACCCACCCACTCCGAACAGCAGTCCTCTACTCCGGAGTCTATCAGGGGGTTTCTCTCTACACCCCCCCCCCCCACTCCCCCCCCCCCCTTGGGGCCATACCATCCCTGCAGCCAAGTGTTGGGGAGGGGTGAGGAGGGGTCTAGTACCAGGAAGGCCTGATAGAACAGTTTTCATGTCTCCGCTGAAGACAAAGTGGTGCTTTTATTGACTAAATGTAGGGACAGAATGCTCTAGGATGCTGGAGTTGTCCGGTGGTCCTATGTCGATACTAGGAGTTCCTAAAGGATTGAACCATCAGTTCATTCCATAATGAACATATTAAGCATAAATTATAGGAAGTGAAGAATATTCATGGTGATATTTAGTGGCACGTTGCACATTCTAAATGACAATGTAGGCAAGTGAAAGTGAGCAAAATTAAATAGGATTTAAAGATCAATTTACAACAGGTATATGATTTGCTAAATTGCGAATTTTAAAGTATATTGGGCCTCAAAAATTGGTCACAATTGGTAGGATTCGAAATGAATAATTTTGAGGCACAGTAGCCCACTTACAATAGTCAAGATATGTACATACGTGTCTGGATTTTTTGTTTTTAATTCCAGGCGCTTTTTAAGCTCTCCACCCAAGAAATATCTAGAAATTTAGTTACACAGTTAAAAAATATTATGCCAACGTGATTACTCAGTTCAAATGCTTTATGTGGAAGAGTTGACGCTTCCTCCAATGAAAAAATTAGAGGAAAATGTTGCATTATAATTATATTAGTTTAATAACATTGGCCAAAACCTGGTAGGATCTAAATCTTTACACCAGGCACTTCGCTCACCTGGAATTTTCCATAATGCATCACTGAGCTCACTCACGTACACTAACACTTCTGCGCCATGTGAGCAATCCGAAGTGCCCCAGCTGTTAAGGAAGGTAAACAGCTCACATTATGGCGTCCTGGAAGCACCTTGATTGCACTCAGCAATAAGTGGAAATTGCATGCATCAACATGCCTCCTAACCACCAGGCAATGATGTGAGTCACTCCAGCAGCTCCTCGTATGAAAGCAAACGGAAGCTGGAGCTCGGGCTCTACCTAAAGTACGTGGGAACAACAGGAAGGCCTGGAGCTGTGGAGCGGAGGTCATCCAACAAGGAAACCACTCAGTAAGAGCCATAAGTGTAGACAGACCAAACGCTACCTACCCTGAGCACCTGCAGACCTCAATACAGTCCTAGACATCCACAGACTTTCAAGAAACTCTGCACAATAAAATCCTGAATTCAGCACAAAAGCTCCAATGGGTCACAGAATGCTCCACAATCAGATGCAAGGTGGAGCTTCGACATGTGCTGTCATAGGAGGTAAAAACAGCCATCAGGTTACATCTGCAGGCGATATAATGTACAGAGATCCTCTTGGCTCCAAGCATGGACCAGGAGAAGTCTATGGACACGGGCTTTGCAGAGTAGACTGGACACAGATTTGTCAGCACCATTCTGGCATCTACTCACAGCAATCCCATCTTTGCTGCCAGTGTAAAGAAGAGATGAGTGCGAGATGGCAATATGATGGTGTAACAAAGTATTGTATTCAGCATGGGAAGAAACCAAGGCCTTCCTCTCGCCTGTCTACCAACTGCCCCATTGCTCAGCTCTGCTCCGAACACCATATGCTCTACCATCCGACACCTTCTGGCCACTCACACCATGAAGCGTCCTACAACACTGCAACATTTAAACTTTGCCAAAAGTCTGCAGAAAGTTCTTCCTCTCTTAAAAAGAAATATCACATGATCAAAAACATCAACAAACCCACCCTGGAGAAATCCGACTTTTTAACCCCTCCCATGCTCGTGACGGAACCGTTCCATCACGAGCCTCGGGTGGGCTGTGCTGGTGACGGAACGGTTCCGCCACGGCCCGCTCGCCACGCCTGCGCGGCGCGAATTCTGCACCTGCGCTGACGTTCTAATGGGCGGGCGGGTCCGTGACGGAATCGTTCCGTCACAAGCACAGCTCACCTTAGGGCCATGACGGAGCGGTTCCGTCACGAGCACGGGACCGCCGCGCAGCCCCGCCTCCCCCTTAGCGCTGCGGCGGAATAGCCGCCGCAGCGAAGGGGTTAATCTTTCTAGTGTCAACAATCACTTTCCATAGAAACAATCACCAGCAGGATGGTTTGAACGAAATTCTGTTTTTGTTTAAGATCTCCAAATCGAAGCTTGGTTCTGCAGTAATGAATATAATGTTTTCCTGTCTAGCTCATCTCCAACTAAATGTTATGATTATGTTACAATAATATGCAAGTCTTATGTTGGGTTTCAAGACAAATTTTCTCTTCATAGTTTCTGCACAGATCAATGATCCTGCCCTGTAAGATGAGAAGGCTTCAAAGAGTTCCAGCTAGATCAATCAATCAATCATGACATTTGTAAAGCACACTACATACCCGCGAGGGTCTCAAGGCGCTAGGGGGGAGGGGGGGAAACTGCTACTGTTCAAAGATCCAGGTTGACTATTATACTGTCCTCATCCCTATTCACTATGGGTCGTGTCTGGTGCTTATACACTGATCACAGTCACTTGAGAAATTCTCTCTCTGTGTAGCATATTCCGAAGGCAGTTTAGCAGGGAAAGAAAACATTCATCCTACAACGAGTAGGCGGGAGCTCAGCAAATGTTAATATCCTTACTAACGGAGGACAATTCGGCAACATATCTCTCCATGGTATTAGTCGGGCTCATGTAGTACTGCTCGATGGAGAGGGTGCAGGAATCAGTACTTTTTAGCACAGGAAGGACAACATCAGATTTGGGTAGGAGCCAAGAGAGACAGTTATTGAAGAGAAAGAAGAGTTATGTTTGGGTTCAGGAGAGAGGGAATAGTTACAAGGGTATTACAGGTCACATGGTGCGTAAGAATCAGTTCTAAGGGGGAGTAGTTAGACTGAGAAGAATGGGGGAAGTGTTGAAAGGGTAAATGTCTAAAAGGGGGCAGTAAGGAGAGTGCAAGGAGCATCTGTGACCGTGTTTCAATGAGGAAACTAAGAAAAATTGTTAACATTCAGGCCATGCTTAATTTGAACTGGTGGTTGCAGGATGGAACCTCTGGCACTCATTTTTGGGGACTGGGACTTATTTTTCAATATCAGACTAACACAGATCAAGAGACAGGCAGAAAATGGGAAAGAATCAGGAAGTGAAAGACAGAAAAACAGGGACAAAGGAAGAAACAAGGATTAAAAAGAACCCACAAGAGCAAGATAAATGGGAAATGGCGTGTATGGTGGTGGAGGAAAGAGGCAAGAGGTGAAATCAGGACTAGACATCCATGGTATTTGGCAAACCCTACATTCAGCAGCGCCAGTAACAGGCTTCTGAGAAAAACTCTGGGCTCAGCATTTATTCTGTTGCAAATTCGGCACTGTATTAAAGTAAAGAAAGGTAAGGTAGTGGGGTGAAAAATTGGAAGCAGCAGACAGCAAGAGAGCTGGCAAGAGTGAAGTGATGAAGTGGATAAGGTGTAATATCCAGATTTGACTGCAACACGTGACATTGTGACAGCACTCATTCTGGGTGTGCAGGCGCTCAATGATGTAGAGGTGGGAATGAATCTGTGTCTTGAGGGCATAGATGGAGGTCATGATGGCTGTAGGAAATCTGCCTTTTCTGCATCTGCACCTCATATTTTACAGCTTTTGCTGGACCCTATATTTTTGCTGGCTTTAGATATCTCTGCATTTTACCTCTGCGAACCAGTATTTAAGTGCCTATGCTCCCCATTTAAACATGGTCAAATTCTCACATTACTAATTGGTATATTTAACTTACCTATAGGTCTCCAGTAAAAGGTACGGGTTGTAACTCTGGCCTGTAAGTTAAATGCCACTAGTAGACTGAATCGCCTACTGTATCATCCTCTACAGTTGTAATGAAAACATGGCTTCAGGCTTATATCTGTAGTAGTGTAAAAACTGCAATATGACCAGTCAAAATAACCTTTCTTAACAGGTCACAATCTCCTTTTTAAATATTAAGAATTCACCCCTATGGGGGGCGTGGCCAGCAACATGACCGGTTAGGACGTGCTCCGCGTTAGCTCCTGGCGAGCTGTTCAAGATCTGACTTATCACGGAGGGTCCAGCGCCCCGTTTTGGCGACACAGGACCGTAAGAGACCCGGCGCACCCTGGGGTCTGCAAACAAAGCCCGCATTATCGGGAAATAGGAGATAAACGTCGTGAAATCGGTACATATGGCGGCCGGGCCTTGAGCGGCGACAGTGGGCCCAGTGCGAGCGAGACGGCTGCGCCGGGGACCCGGAGGACGGCTGCAGAGGCAGACCGGGGCCTGGCGACGAAGCGGTGCAGAGTCCTCGACATCGGCGACAGGAGAAGGGAGGCCCCAACCAAGACGCGACCCCCCTAGCTGTCCGAGGGTGCGCTGCGGAGGTTGGCGGGGAGCGCCGCGGCCCGGCCCCTGAGGACGATCGAGGGGCATCTTAAGCCGCAGGAACAGAGTGGGGCAGTGGCCCGCAGTGGGGCCCCCTGGTGTTGCTGGGGGCCCGGGCAGTGAGACATCGGCTGGTGCTTGACAGGGGGAGAAGATCGGGCCCCCCGTGCGAGGCCGCGGAGCCGCGAGACCGAAGGTAGGAGGATCCGGACCTGGGGCGTATGAGAAGTGGGAGGGCTGGCCGCGGCGACGTGTACCTCGACCCCCAAAGGCTGCCTGACTGACCTGCATCGCTGGGGCAGAGAGAGGACGTCCTAGCTGGTGCCAACTAGTGGGCTGGGCCAGGGCGAGCACTCTAGCGGCCTGGGAGGCCTGGAGTCGGAGAGGACAGCGATACGGGCCGGGGCCCGGCCCAGAGAAGATGCAGAGGCCGCGGCGGACTTTAGAGGCCTACTGGGCATGTGAGCTGGGGATCCTACACATCCACCCCCCACGGTCCAAGGCCCATAGAACTTGGCAATGCCTGACGCAAGAGGGGCATTGACAACCGGACCCTCCTCGGAGGCCCCTGGAGACACGGTGAGGTGCCTTGGGCCGGTGGCAGGGATGCTGGGTCCTGAAGCCCGCTGAGAGGAGTGCACACGACAGTGGGGAGCGGTCTGAGTCCTGGCCCCAGCTAGCCAGCCCAATATTGAGTAGGGCCAGGGAAAGGGCCCCACTGCTGGCGTCGGAAGAACGGTGCACCACAACATAGAGCAATCGAGTGTGTCCTGCTGCCCCTGGGTTCGGCCCTCTGCGTCGCTGTGCGGGGGGGGGGGGCAGAGAGGTCCAGAAAGAGTTACAGGTGACCTGTTGTTGATATCGGGCGGAACGCCATCCGGCTACGCGTGAAGACTCCCAGTGGTGGCCGCGATGGGGAAGAAGGACACGGTCACTAGGACACCTAGACAAGGGACAATGGACCGCTACGCCACGGCCCAACCTCAGGCGGGGGCGCTGGCCTCTGGTTCCCGCTCAGACACCGTGCTATTGATGGGGGCGATTCAAGCGTCAAGGGCAGACATACAAGAGTCCTGTGCAGTATTGGAAGTTAAGATCGGAGAGGTGGGCTCGGAAGTAACGCTATTAAGACAGGATTTCCGTAATTTGACGGAGAGGGTGACCACAGCGGAGACACGGATAAGGGAGGCGGAAGACTCACTCACCACCCTCCGGAAGGACATGGCAGAACTCCAGGCCTCTCACCGCCAACTGCTGTGGAAGGTGGATGATGCCGAAAACAATGCCCGACGCAACAACCTCCGCTTCGTGGGCTTTAGGGAAGGTATTGAAGGGGTCGACATGGTGACTTTTCTACATAACTGGCTGAGGAAGACCTTCCCAAAGACACAATTCTCGAACTGTTTTGTGATCGAACGCGCACATAGGGCGCTGTTGGTCAAGCCGCCAGAGGGGGCAAGGCCGCGGCCGGTCATTGCCCGCTTCCTCAATTTTGCAGACCGAGATATGATCTTGCGAGAGGCCAGGAAGCTGGGGGAGATCAGACTGGAGAATACACATATAATGATATTTCCGGATTAGCCAGGAGTGCAGAAGGAGCGGCGCTCCTTCGATATGGTGAAGGGGAAACTGAGAGACCTGCATATCCAGTATATGTTGCTTTTCCGGGCAAAATTGAAAGTGATATACAAAGACTGGACACACTTCTTTACCCATCCTGAGGATGCATGGCAGTGGCTGGAAGAACGCCCCCCACCCCGGAGGCCGAGGACGCTGGTGTGGTAGCCCGGAGGGCAAAAAGCGGATTCCAATGGGGCTGGCCGAAGACCCAGAGACGGAGGAGACTCTGGAATGGCAGACGTATGCCGATAACGCCATATCCAGGCCCCTCTGCAGTGGGCCGCCGGAGGGGGAACTCTGCCTCACCCGAGGGGAGAGGCACGGCGGGTTCCAGGTTCCGCTGCCTGGGGAGGAATGCCCGCTCGGAAGGAGAGGAGGACACAGTGGGGGGGCCGCTCCTCCGGAGAAGAGGAGGAGGCGCGCTCCATGCATCCCCTTGTGGCAGCCATCCGTGAAATGGATCAAGATGCATCTGGCCGAGCAGAAGACCCGAGAACTGATACCCAGGACTCATACTCCTGAACGGTGGCTGACCGGACAGTTGAGATCTCAGCTCATCGCCAAGGGGCACGCAAGTTGATCCACCCCCCTTTTTATTTTTTGTATTGTTCTTTGTTACACTCTACTGCAGAGTTCTTCAATCTGTGGGGCGTACCCCCCAAGGGGGCGCGACACCATCTCAAGTGGGGCGCGCACTCCACACGAAGATCTTTCCTTTCATAGTCGTTTACTGTCCAGAGGTGTGCAAGTCTTCACCCCTTCAAATGGAATCTGTTTATTGTCGAGTTCCGGTAACTGAGGGCTGGAGGGGGAGGGGGAGGGAGGGGAAATAGATAAGGCACAGACTTGTGCTTTTGTGATGTGAGAGCTAACAGCCTTCCCAGGAGGAGGTTCATCGGTAGAGCTGGGATGCTTCAGCTGCAGTGGGAGGCAGGGTCTCCTCTGCTAAAAACGAAAGCAAACAAACAGACAGTCCTGTACCTTTGTGTTCCATTTCATAGCAGAAGAGACTCCTTGCTTCCCACTGCAGCTGAAAGGACGGTCTTTACTTGCTTTCAGTTTTAGCAAAGGAGACAGACATCCTGTCTCCCAAAGCAGCTAAAGCATTTCAGCTCTAGCAGTTTAACCCCATCCTGTGAGGAAGCAGTTTGCAGAAAGGAGACAAAGTTTCTTTTAAATGTGCACAGGCAGGCACCGCAACACCCACAGGGCTTCAAGTTACCAAAAGAAAAATGCCAGCCATCCATGTGTTTTTTTAACAGCCTGCAAATTGCTTGTCTTGACACCAAATATGCTCAAAAAGAATAATTATGAACACATTTGTAATGTGACTTTTCTGTCTTTATTCCATTTTATATTTTATTATCAGTCATGGACCATTCGGGGAGCCCTAAAACACAATTAAAAGTGCTACTATTTACTCCTCATTCTCGCTTTTCACTTTCATGTTTACCCTGCACTCACGGTGATGACAGTGCACTCACAGCGATCACCATGCACTCACACCATTCACCCGCTCACCCTGCAGTCACAGTGATCACCCTGCACTGACTCCGATCACCCTGCACACTGACTCCGATCACCCTGCGCACTGACTCCGATCACCCTGCGCACTGACTCCGATCACCCTGCGCACTGACTCCGATCACCCTGCGCACTGACTCCGATCACCCTGCGCACTGACTCCGATCACCCTGCGCACTGACTCCGATCACCCTGCGCACTGACTCCGATCACCCTGCGCACTGACTCCGATCACCCTGCGCACTGACTCCGATCACCCTGCGCACTGACTCCGATCACCCTGCGCACTGACTCCGATCACCCTGCACTGACCCGGATCACCCTGCACTGACTCCGATCACCATGCACTGACTCCGATCACCCTGCACTGACTCCGATCACCCTGCACTGACTCCGATCACCATGCACTGACTCCGATCACCATGCACTGACTCCGATCACCATGCACTGACTCCGATCACCATGCACTGACTCCGATCACCATGCACTGACTCCGATCACCATGCACTGACTCCGATCACCATGCACTGACTCCGATCACCATGCACTGACTCCGATCACCATCACCATGCACTCACACCATTCACCCTGCACTCACAGCGATCACCATGCATTCACACCATTCACCCTGCACTCACAGCGATCACCATGCATTCACACCATTCACACTGCACTCACAGCGATCACAATGCACTCACAGCGATCACGATGCACTCACACCATTCACCCTGCACTCACAGCGATCACCATGCACTCACACCGTTCACCCTGCACTCACAGCGATCACAATGCACTCACACTGATCACCATGCACTCACACCATTCACCCTGCACTCACAGCGATCACACTTCACTCACACCGATCACACTTCACTCACACTGATCACCACGCACTCACAGCGATCAATGCACTCCCACCATTCACCCTGCACTCACAGCGATCACAATGCACTTACACCATTCACCCACTCACCCTGCACTCACAATGATCACAATGCACACACAATGATCACCATGCACTGACTCTGATCACCATGCACTGACTGATCACCATGCACTCACACCATTCACACGCTCAATCTGAACTCACAGTGATCACTCTACACTCACAATGCACTTGTGCTGTTCACCCAGTAACTCACCCTGCAATCACACAAGCACACTACTCACTCTGCACCAATGAAACACTTCACTCACATGTCCCCCTTACTGATCAAAACAGATCCACGCATATATGTCGGTGGTGTTATTAATCTAGGTCAAGTGTAAAACAAAGCATCCTAGTAAAAAGAATGTGTGCGCATTTTCTCTTAGGAAATTGTGTTTTGAGCAGTGTAATAAGCCTCTGTCATTTCACCACACCCATTCACAAACCTGCAGTTTACTAAGCACTCTTATTGTGTTAAACATTATTTGCTGAATATGGCCCCTGATATGCACGTGGCAGTCGATTATGTAGTGTACCAGATTCCAGACATTTCTGTCAGGTGGTAGGGGGGGCCCAACATCTTAAAAAATTCAGATGGGGGCTCAACCTACAAAAGTTTGAAGACCTATGCTCTACTGTGCTGATTTACTGGGCTGATCTGGGAGGGTGGTGTTACATGTCCACTGCCTAGATTGTGAGCCTAGGTTAAGGGGGGGTGCGCGGGAGGGCGACAGACCTTCTCTGCCGACGGTCCTATTTCTGTGGCAGATTGGACTGAAGGGAGGGAGAGGTGGGGTGGGGGGGAGTTGCGAATGTTTTCAGTTCAGGGGAGTTGAGGGACAGGGTCGGGAGGGGAGAAGTTGGGGGGGGAGGGAACGGGAGATGTCATCGAGGTCACATATGCCGAACTACAGGTCACTCCACTAGCGATACGCCAGCCCACCAATATCGGCGGTCCATGGCAAGATGACGGATAGGCAAGTAGGCACACGACGGGACCTGGAGGGATTCTCAATATTAACATGGAATGTGAATGGTCTGGGCAGTAAGCTCAAACGGAGTCTGGTGAATGCATACGTAAAATGGCTAGGCCCCGACATCATTATGCTACAAGAAACACACCTCATGGGCACCAATTGCGGTTTTCTGGCACGGGGGCATTACAAAGTTTTAGCGCATGCGGGCTTCACAAAGGGCTCGAGAGGAGTGGCCATGCTGATAAGAAAGAGCCAACCATTCCGGGTGTCACGAATCTGGGCAGACCCCCAGGGGACATATGTGGGAGTGCGAGGTACATGGAGGAGAAAGGAGTATACGATGGTGTCGACCTACGCCCCGCCTAAACTGCAGACAGCCACACTGAAAGGGGTTACGGAGGTCCTGCTCAGTACATCTGATACCATACAGGTACTGGGGGGAGATTTCAACGACGTGATGATTCCGTCCCTTGATAGAACAGGGGATAGAACTAGAGATCAGGCCCTAACCTCCCTCTCTAACACGATCAATGCTATAGGGTTAACGGATGTGTGGAGGTGGCTACACCCGGAGGACAGGACATATTCCTATTTCTCTGGAGCACATAAGGTCTACTCTAGACTAGACTATATCTTCTTGGCCCGACATGTAATATCGAGAGATGATGTAGCAGAATACAAAGCCAGGGGAATATCTGACCACTCCCCGCTCCTGGTGAAGGTAGGGAGAATGATGTTGCAACGAGAAGGGTCCTGGAGGCTGGCGGCATGGGACTTACAGGACCCGGACATATTAAAGGACCTTAGGGCCGACGTCAAAGTCTACATAGCAGAGAATGTAGGTTCCGTCTCGTCAAAGGTGGTCTTTTGGGAGGCCTTTAAGGCGGTTATGAGAGATAGAGCCCAAAATAGGCTGGCGGAGAAGAACCGAGAGGCCCAGAGAGAGCTTGAGATGCTGGAAGCCCGGATACTAGAACTGGAAAGGGAATTACAGGGTAATAGAGACACGAGAACTCTCCGTAAACTGACAGACACGCAAAGTCATTATAGAGACCTGGTGACGGGGAAGGCCAAAACGCAGGCGTTGGCGACGCTACACCGCCTATATGATGTGGGAGACAAATCAGGCAAATTGCTGGCGTGGTTAAGTAGGAAGGAGAGAGATGCCCGGTGGATAGAACGACTCAGGGACATTCAAGGGAACCTCACAATGTCGGACACCCAGATCCCGGAGGTTTTTGCTACACATTACGGATTATTTTACGAGGCAAGGGACCTGGGAACACAGGAAGCTGCCATGCGCTACATGGAGCACCTTGAGCTTCCGGTGCTGGTAGACACGGACCTCGAAGATCTAGAGGCCCCCATCTCGCTAGAGGAAGTTAAACAGGCCATAGCCAAACTACGTGCGGGAAAATCCCCTGGCCCGAATGGGTTCCCGGCAGAGTTCTTTAGGAAAACGGCAGACCTCCTGGCCTGCCACCTACTGGGTCTTTTCGTAGGGGCGGTGCAAGATGGGGAACTTCCCCCCAGATCTACGCATGGCCACGATCATCCCAATATTTAAGGAAGGCAAATCGCCAGATGAATGCGCCTCATATCGTCCTATATCCCTTTTGAATATTGAGGTGAAGTTATTGGCGACTGTACTAGCACTTAGGTTACGAAGGGTAATCCCGGACTTGGTCCATCTGGATCAGACGGGGTTCCTCCCGGGTAGGGCCACTAGATTCAACCTCCGACAGACCCACAATTGGCTGCAGGAAGTGGGCAAGAGACGGGACCCACACTGGTTCCTTTCACTCGACGCTGAAAAAGCGTTTGATGTGGTACATTGGCCCTTTTTGGAGGGAGTCCTGGTGCGTCTAGGCTTTGGTCCAAAATTCCAGCAGTGGATACAGCTTCTATATACAGACCCTAGAGCCAGGGTCAAAGTGAACGGGATTCTGTCATGGGACTTCCCGGTGCGCCGGGGAGCTAGGCAGGAATGCCCCTTGTCCCTTGCTTTTCACGCTGACGATTGAGGTTCTTGCAGCAGCAGTTCGGCAACATCCAGATATTAGAGGTTTTCGACTAGGGCCGCTAGAGGCCGCGGAGGAGAAAATATCCATGTACGCGGACGATGTCCTTTTATACATCACACACCCAGAAACGACGATACCGGTACTCTTTTCAGAGCTGGAACGATATGGAGCGCATGCGGGGTATAAGATCAACTGGCATAAGTCAGCCCTGTATGACCCTAGTGGCCGAGAACATTGGACAAACCTCCCGGAAAGGCTACAGACGACCCTGGAGGGATTCGTCTACCTTGGAGTGTTTGTGACACTGGATAAGAAATGTACGTACGATAAGAATGTCAGACGGATAATACGTAATTTTATAGAGGATTCGCGTAGGTGGCGGCTCTTGCCCTCACGCTCCTAGATCGCGCGGCCATGTCCAAAATGTTGACGCTGCCTAAACTACTATACGCGTTCCAAAACGAATATTACCCTCTCCCCCGAAGGGTCTTCAGGGAAATAAACTCGGAAGTTCGTGCCTATCTGTGGCTAGACAAACAGCCTAGAGTAGCACTGTCGACCCTGCAGAGACACCAGTACAGTGGGGGGGATCTCCCTTCCCAATGTCGAGACTTACTACTGGGCATAACACTTGGTAATCAAAAATGACCGGTTCCATGCCTCGGCTTTGCACCCCAGGTATGCCTTAGAGAGACATGCTATGGGCTCGCGTCCATATAACTATTATCTATACGCGGGCAAAGGAAGGGGACGATTACTGCCTGCCACCAGACTGACTGACGATTTGGAATAGGGCGACTAGGACCATAGGCTGGGAGAATAGGGCCACTAGACAAACACCATTGTGGCATTGCACCTGGTTGCGAGAGCTGAATAAACTGAAGGGGTTCAAGAAATGGGACGATATAGGGATCTCGACGCTAGGGGACGTGACGGCAGGGGGAGTACTGAAATCATTCCCAGCCCTGAGGGCAGAATTTGGCCTGCTCCCCACACAAAACCTTAAATACGCTCAATTGTGGCATGCGTGGAGGGCAGAAGAGATCCCGGAGGACACACTACCTGAATATGCCCCTCTGGAAGGCCGCCTACTGCAAGAACAAATACCTGAGAAGGGAGTTTCACTCACGTATAAGACCCTCATGAATAACATGCCAGACGACTTGGCCACCCTTAGAAGCAAATGGGAGAGGGATGTAGGAGAGATGGACTCGGACTGGGACACAGTTCTCATGCACCCGAAGGAGGTAGCTATTAAGTCCCGGCTGAGGCTCATACAATTTAATGTCCTCCATAGGACCTATTTCCATAGGGTACGCCTACACAAAATGGGAAAGTTAGGAGATACGAACTGCCTCCGATGTGGATGGGAGGGGGGGACTTCTACCATACAATCTGGTCCTGTCCAATGACCCAGGTATATTGGGGGGAGATTCTGAGAGAACTGGGAGCGGTATTGGAAGCCCCCCTGCCCGTGAATCCCAAACTAGTCCTGCTGGGTATGACTAATGATATAGATCTTGCACGCCCACTACTGATCTTCCTGGTTTTGGCCCTGGTGGTGGCTAAGAGGGATGTGGCAAAGCATTAGGGGGTGGCCATGACACTGCAGATAGAGGAGTGGAGGAGAGGTCTGGACCTTTACATGGCAGCCGAGAGGGTTACATACAAGGCAAGGGGCTGCCCCAAGAAATTTGGTAGAAAATGGAACAAATGGAGGAAATACCATGGGCTTGATGGGGGACTATGAGACGGGAAGCCGAGATCGGGCACGTCCGTGGAAGGGAGGGCTACGAGGGCACCATGGTACGGCGCTACAGATCTGGATGTGGACAGCGCCAGTGAACTGGACTGGAATGAAGAACAGTGTTTTATTTTTAAAGATGTGGCTGGGGGGGTGGAGGGCTGGAAAGCGGGGTGTGTTGACCTATGATGACGTGATTGTAATGTTGTTACCTGATAAAATGCAAATAAAATTATAAAAAATCAAAACAAATCACCCCTATGTAGGCCTTGTACCCGCAAGGCAGGGTGCATGATATTTAAAAGTAAGACATGAAGACATCTAATCTTAACATGTCCTTACAGTGCCTAGCACCCTAAAGCTCTTTTTCACTGTGGCAAGCATAGCTGTCTTGTGTAGAAAACCAGAGAACAGATTAAAATCCTAATACTGTACCTCAGGAATGAGACAAGCTAGAAAAATTAATACAATGGTAAGTCAGATTTTTAAATAAATATTAGGGAAAAGTAACTTTAAGAATGTTACCTTCACACTGCCTAAAGATCCTGGAGACTAATTTGCCTTTGCTCCACGACTCCTCCCAGCCAGGGATCAGCATGTGAACAGCTGTGAAAACTGTGCAAAATGCGTCCAAGGAGCTAAACATCAGGTCACTGTGATTGACAGGTCAACCTGAATGGGCAGGAAGGACTTGTTTGCGCTCAGCAGATGGGTGTGGCCGACTGCGAGTATCCTTTTTGACACTACAGTGTCAAGTCCTGCTTGAGTGGCACATTCTGCTTGACAGGTATCCTGGGCTTACATAAAACATGTGGGGTGTGCTTGAAAGGAAGGAAACAGTATGCCAAGATAATTCTTGTGTATCCACTGTAGGCTGAAAAACCCTGCTTTTCTCCTACTGGATGTCTGTCTCTGGGTTTTGCATATGACCCTTGGGGCTCACTTGAAAGGAAGATACCGAAGACAATTCTTGTGCATCCACTGTCTGGTTGCTGGAAAGCCCTCCTCTTTTCCTACCAGACTTCTGTCCCTGGGTTTACTGGGTTAACAGTAGCTGCTTTAACCTGGATGTTGGTGTTATATCGCAGAGGAAACTAGGATTAGATAGTACCCCCCCCCCCACACACACACTACCAGCTCTCAAACCCCAAATTTGTGACCAAAGACTTTTGCCATCTTTAAATTGACCATACTGGGTAGGGTTGGACCAAGAATTGTGTACCCCTTTGGTTAGGGCATGACCATGAGTCATTACCACCCACTAGCCCGAGCCACGAATAAATGTGTCAACTCCAGACACCCACTTCAAACATTCCTGGACCAGAGGAAGAAGAGGACAGGACCTTCTTGGGGACTATTCCTACTTTCTTTCCACCATATTGGATTTTTGTCATTGTGATGCTATTTCGTTTTGTTTGTTTATTCTATTGTACTTATTTTCTATGTCAGTTTAGGATTTTTGTTTTGCATTTAAAAAACAAAAAACAATATTTTTTATTGTTTTGGTACTGTATACAGTTACACATTGCCCTAAGTTAAGCCAGTCTGCTTTGTGCGATATCTACCATGTGTGTTAGCTCAGATAGTGACTTTGAGGGTTCCCAAATGATGTCATTTCTCCACCCTGGAGAAAAGCTGATGATGAGACATGCCTGGGTCTACTGTCAGTATTCTGCTTCAGCATTGCCTAGGTAAAGAATGAAGTTTGTTAACGCACTGAAAATATGCAACCCAATTAACACTGGGAAAGGGAATCACTAGCAGTGCGGTGGACTGTGATAGCAGGTATTGTGTCACTGGTATCAACAGAGTCTAAGTAGGATTTGATTCTGGCATTCAGAGGCAATACTGTTAGTTTAAACCAATATTAGATAGTGGACACTGGAGCCCAGGGAAGATGGTGGTGTTCCCTTAAGCTATGCCAGAACGGGCCCTGCATGCGCTGAATGGGTGGCTAAATGATGTCTGTGGTGGTAACCAGCGGCAGCCAGGCAGGAGAGAAAATGCGGTGCAGCTGGACATCATTAAATCGGCGTGCCGCCGGGATTCACAGAAGCAAAAGGATAGCAGCGAATGGAGGGCCTGAGGCCAGCCTTGTAGCAGAACATTGCAAGCACAAGGATCTACTTGAGGTGATGGAGAGCAATCTACCATTTTTTGTGGAGTGGCTATGGTGCCAGTGCGGGCCCTCGGCACTCACTGGGGTGCTTGAGCCACCTTGGCGCACAAGACGGGGGGTGGGGAGGATTGGGGCCGGGGCAGTAGAAAGCTGCTGATGTAACAGTTTTTCCTGCCACGCTGTAACGTGAACTTCACTAAGACCATTTTAAAAGTGCAGAGGTAACAGGGGGCACCAAGCTGTTCTGACCCCCATGAGTGTACTGAGACTTGGATGTGCTTGGATCATTGGGGAAAATCGATGACTATTCTAATATGCTGGCCTTCACCACTTCTAGAAATTAAACTTGAAATACTGCCCTTCTACTGACCCTCCCTCCTGAAATCAAAATGGGCGAGACCGCTATTGTTTATGGAAGGAAGCAGTAACTGGCAGACCACCCCAACCAGGTAAAGCAGTAACGGACAGACAACCAAACCAGCTAAAGCAGTAAGAGCCACATCACCCCAAACAGCTAAAGCAGTAACTGGCAGACTACCCCAACCAGGTAAAGCAGTAACAGACAGACAACCAAACCAGCTAAAGCAGCAAGAGCCACATCACCCAAAACAGCTAAAGCAGTAACTGGCAGACTACCCCAACCAGGTAAAGCAGTAACTAACAGACAACCAAACCAGCTAAAGCAGTAAGAGCCACATCACCCAAAACAGCTAAAGCAGTAACTGGCAGACTACCCCAACCAGGTAAAGCAGTAACGGACAGACAACCAAACCAGCTAAAGCAGTAAGAGCCACATCACCCAAAACAGCTAAAGCAGTAACTGGCAGACTACCCCAACCAGCTAAAGCAGTAACTGGCAGACTACCACAACCAGCTAAAGCAGTAATGGGCACAATCAGCCAAACTAGCCAAATTCATGGGAACTATGGCACAATATATGGGGATGAATGCTATCCTGAATGAACTCACAGCACTCTAAACTTTGATGTCTGTAATAGAGGTAAAGGGACAAAGACCACGTCTGAATTAGAGTCTCTCGGGCAGACATAGCCTCCTTTAACTCACACTTGTTAGCAATAGAAAACATGCTAGCGAATGTGGAACAAACAATTGTCATGGTGGCTGACGGGGAGCAAATCACAACAACATGCAATCCAAACTCATTGAGTTGAAAGACAGAAACAGGAGAGGCAGTTTATTATTTTTGCCATTCTGCTTTCAGCTTAACAACCAAATACAGCAACAAAGCTTTCCACTGTGCAGGGGCGTGTTGCTCCATTTTTTATTAACTTTTGTTCTAATTCAGCTAGAAACAATTTTTTGTGAAAATCTGAAGATGATGCAGCAGATGATAGGTTATGTGACAGATTCATAATTAAGGGGGCTTGGCCACAATGGCAGAATCACATCATTTCAGTGGCCCTGGTGTATTATTTGGAATACTCCGTGTTCAGTGTTGGAATGATAGCGCTTAAACTGTATGTGAGGGTCTCGATGGAGGACTTCAGCCCTCCCCATTCCACAAGACATTTGTTGTAGTTTATTCCTCGGATTTCAATGAAAATTCTAAAAACATCTGACAGACCATAGTGTATAGTAAAGGACTCCACCTAAGTGTTACTCAGACCTGGATAGATCCAGAGGGGCACTACGTTTTCATTAGAGTAAGTATACATCAGTAAATAGAGATATTTAGTTCCATTTATGCCTCAATAGGGAACACAAACTAGCTCTTTAGAGATGTCACCATATGCTGCTTCTCCTACGTGCCACTGGAGGAAGTTGGAACTTAGTGCAACCCCCCCTTAAAGAAAAATCATACCGTCACATATTATCCCACCCAAAAGAACAGCAGCTATTTAAGGATTGTATGCAGGACTTTGCACGGACTGATCCCGGGCGGACTAAAAACCTAACAAAGAGGTTACATTTTACCATCCTGTGCAAACGGGACCCACACTTATATAGACTTTTACTTCTCAACATTTACACTGTTGGCCTGAGGAAGCTAACCTTTGCAGGTATAACACACACAACCCAAGCACTTCCAGAATTGAATATCACAAAACGTTTTGTTATTCTAAAGCTGGTTAAGGACCAATTGCAACGCAGGAGTTATAGACCAATTTTACTGATTAATGCAGACATTAAGGTCTTTGCAAAAGTGTTAGCAAACTGCTTAAAACAAGTCCTGCCAACCTTAATCCATTTGGATAAGGTAGGGTTTCTGCTCACCGCTCCTCCACATCTCATCTGAGATCGCTTGCCATTTCATGTGTTGTGGGAAGTATGACATGAGAGACACGAGAAGATGGCAATCGTGCTGGACGCGGAAAAAGCATTCGGTAAGGTGGAGTGGGATTACTTATTTAAAGTACTGAAGCAGGTGGGGATTTGGGAACAGTTCTCTTCAAAGTTAGGTGGCTATAATTCAACCCTACAGCAGTATTGTCATCTAATGGCGTCATAGCCCCTTGCTGGAAATTGAAAGAGGGACAAGACAGGGCTGTCCCATGTGGCCCCTGCTATTTATTATGGAGCCCAACCCACTTACGGTGGCGATTTGGAACAGCACAGAAATCAAAGACATGCAAACTGCAGGCAGGGAGGGCTTTTTAGTTTTACACACATTATATTTTTATAAGTCTTTATGAACGAAAGCACTCCTCTGTGGCCCTCATAAAACCTATCCCAGACGTATACATTTTTTCTGGTTACAGTGTCAACTGGGAGAAGTGCAAAGCATTCCCAATGACTTCAGTGACGTGGCATCGCTTGGACATTTTCAATTCAGATGGAATTTAACCAATTGGAAACTTGTAGGGATCTCCCGAAATAGAACGATATAGTACGAATGCAGGATAACTTAAATCACTTACTAGACAAGAGCAAGAAAGATATAGGCAGTTGGTCTATTCTGAATTTCTCCTTGTGAGGTAAGGCTCAAATAATAAAAATGAATAACATGCCACAACTGAATTATTTCTTTGCCATGCTACCACTTCACCACAAACTTGATTCACACACTGACTAGAATTTGGAAAACTTTTGTGGCAAGGCAGGAAACCTGTACTTAAAAAACCTAAGCTACACGCAGCCATGGAAAGTGGGGGTGTCAGATTACCACATGTAGAATCTTACTGGATCTCCTTCCAACTGACTCAGCTTTGGCACCATTTACAAATTACTACAGAAAAGCCAAAATGGGTCAAAATTGAAAATGGCACATTAGATCAAAATAAAGGGTTGAGTTCTGTGTACAGCAAAGATTTCCAAACGTCTGAAAGGGAGTACTCTGTACTGCATGCATGTAGAGGAGAGCATCTGTGTGGCCCGTATGGGGAGCGCAAAACAGTTCTGGCCAGATTATAAATCCAAAGGGGTCTTTAAAATTGAACACATAATAAATAGGAGGGAGATTTAAGACATTTGCCGAAATGCAATCCGATTTCTATTTGCTTCTGACCCAGTTTTGGAACTATTAAGTAGACAGTATGTGAGAAAAATCCCTGGCCGGAGACCGGCACCCCTTCAAGAATCTTCGATTTTAATTTTTCCCATTACTTGGGGTACTTCTAAAGGAGCAGTCTCCGAAATCTATAAAACAGTAAAGGATATTATTTATTTGGGTCCTATAACTGCGCAATTGCAAGGGTTGAGATCTCGTAAACTCACATCTGAACATGCTGAAGAGGACTGACATGACTAAATGCAATCGCATAATAAACAAGCATTTGTAATGCAATAGGTCACGCATTTTCAAGAGGTTTAGCTATTTGCATTGCAAATGCGAACAGCTTAAACTCTCTCAAATGGGTGACCTATGGCATTGCAAATATGTTATGGGGTGTGAAGACCAAGGGGTGTCGAGAGTATTAGTTTTTGATCTAGTCTTTTGCTACTCTTCAGTCTCCTCTTATTTTTTTATTTTTCTTCTCCTTTTCATGGTTTTCTTACATATTAGTTGTAATATTGACTAACCAGAAGGCTTGGGGTGCAATTCAATTGACTGTAAAGGTGGATCCTTGACTGTCCTAAAGTTTAAGAGGTGGTGAAGGAAGCTTAGTGAGAGGCAGAAATCTGGGGAAGTCGCGGAGACTCATAAATAGGGAGTATGAAAGAATCAGTTGATGTGCTCCTGTATTGTAACCTTGTAATTAAATCCGAATAAGTCGAAGTACTGTGACAATATTAGCATTTTAAATGTACACGAACAAAGTTGCTGAGTTTGGAAATGCAGCTGAATGTTTACAGAAATTTCACATTTGCCAATTTAAAGAAAATACATAGGCTGGCACTGTGAATTAGAGTTACATTAAGAGTTCAATGAATAGAACTGCAAAGGCTGGAGCAAACACAAAATAGAAAACGGCAAAGGCAATTGTATAGCATACAACTGCATGAGAGAAATCCATTTAAACATGGTTAGATATGTCGGCCAATGAAATTTGAATTCAACTGTTAGTACAATTGGCATAAGGCGGTGATGCTACAGCTAGTACAAACAGCATGACGTAGGTGATCACATTTTCATGACAAAATGGCAGATATTTAAAAGATATAAACAATGCTGGATTACTAGTCTCTGGATTTCATTCATTTAAATTTAGTGTGTTGGATATGCCCCTCGAATGAATAAAAGACTATGATACCAACATTAGGAGTTGGATGTTTGGCTTTGCAAAGTCTTGCAATATGACAAATAAATGATCTAATGTACCAAAAATAAACCCTGACCCTAAATGTCAAAAAATACTTATTGGAAAATTAAAGAAACTCTGTTATTGTGAAATTACCCACAAGCATTCATGAAGAACCTTACTAACCAAAATCAGTAAAACGAAGGGTTCACCACAATAATACAAATCCACCTTAGACATAATTGAGACACTGCTTTCCTCATTTTTAGTTCGGTCAGTTTTAACCAGAGAGCCGCAGTTCCAGAAACATTTACAAAACTGTACCCCAAAAAATGAAATATTACAACATACAAAAAAGGACACGATAAAATTCATAAGCACTCCCGTTTGGAATTCATGCTCCTTTAAAGCAGGCTTCTTTAGAAGCTGAGCACTGAGCAGGTTTACGGTTAAACAAGTTAAGGCTAGTTAGCCTGAGCTGTAAAACTATTCTCTACAGGTAAAGAAATTGCTCCACAGAAGATTTGTTAAAATCAATTCACTCGTTAAGTTAGTGTTTTATTGCTTTACTTTACAAACATTACAGGAATCGATGCAATCAGTAATTAAAACCCAATGGGTGCCAGCAGCTTATCCTGGCATTTTGATTTTACAGTATTAGTACATATAGGTATATTTGTGTTACCCATTTTAAAAATTACAATTCCATAGTCTTTATATAAAGCCCTTTTTAAAAAATGCGATATAACGGGTTTACAGAAAATGTGGAAAATAACAAATTAATGGCACTCCTCTCAGACCCAGTGATTTCTTCGAGGAAATTATGCTTAGTAAGTAGTGTAAACAAGCGGAGTTAGTGTTGAAGTACCAGGTCTTTGTCCTCACCGGGATGACGCAGATTGTCAGACATTGTTACAATCATGATTGTGTGCTGTGGTGACCACACCAGAGAATGGTCGCTGTTGAGCTAAAACCAACAGCCTTAATGCTATACAAGATACTTTAAAATGAATTGAAAAATACTTTTTTTTTAAGGAAAAGGGATGTTAACCCCCCCTTGTTTAAAGCCTTCACATTTTCTACCACGTTTTACTCCGTCATCATTAATCTTCTAATCTGTGCCCATTATGAGCTAAAAAGCAAAAGTGCAATTGTTTGAGTCCCTGAACATGTGACGTTTTAGAACCTTGGCACCCATCACGATTGTAGCATGTGAGCATTGCCTCACAGTGATAGGTTTGTCTTTCAAGATGGACCATGTGTGCCGGATGGATCTAACCAACCACAGATCATTTATAAAAAGAAAAAAAATATCCCCTCCTGATTGTAGAGCATGTTTTCAAGTCTAGCATTGTCTTACCTTGTGAACTTTACAAAAACAAAATTATTTATATTTTTGAACTACCTTCATCATTTTAAAATGGAGAGATGTGGAAACATAAAAAAATAAAACCTTCTCATGATAACTTCCAGTTAGCTTCGTTAAAGTATTACCAGTGCATTACTCCAAGCTCGCTACAAAGTAGTAGTGTGTCATCAGGTTTCTCCGTTCAAAGGCAAATAATTTTTTCCCACATTCTTCTACCCATGTTGAGTCCAAGACAAAGGAAGCTTAAATTAAAGATAGATCCACCAATTATTTGTTGAATTACTTTCTTAAACACAAGCCTTTTTGAAATTTGGAGGTTTTACAGAACTGGAATGGAGTGGTTTGGTCCCATAAAATTCCTCATATTTTGCTATTCCCCATCAAACCTGTATTTTTCTTATATTTTAAATGACATTTTCAGTGCATTTGGTAAGTAGATGGCAGAATTTAAAAAAGGATGCTAATTTGTGCTGCCTTGTAAAATCTCTTTCACTGTTGACATATGCTAAGCTTCCTTGGGACCAGGATGTAGGCAGACAATCACATCATTGATACTTTGTGGTGAAACACTTCAACGGTGGTCCTGTGCATCTGTATTTGAGAGTTCCAGTTTGATTTTAAAATCATGCAGAGTGGCAAATACTTTGTTCCATTGGTTTTGTGAGGATGCCTATGAAAGTCCTTTACTTTTGGCAGATTTGTGCATGTTACACTGCTCGGAGGTTGCCCTATAAATTGTCTCCAGGTTGATACTGTGGTTCTGTAGCTGTGAAATAGTCTTCCAAGAAGGACTGAATATACTCAAATGTAGGCCGCTCATCCGGGTCCTTCTTCCAACATTGCTTCATTAACTCATGCAAAGACTCAGGACAACCCTGTGGGCATGGCATCCTGTACCCACGCTCCACCTGTTCTAAAACCTCCCGGTTCACCATCCCTACAAGAAAAGGAGAAAAAGTAAATTTCTGCTTTCAGGAACATTTGATAAAATATTCCCTACTGTTTATTTTTCAACTGTATTTTCAAGACAAGATTCTGAAAGAGCATCACAGACTTAATTTCCAAGTCGCAGAATATTTAGGGTTCAGTACATATATTTTGTAGCCAGTGATATCATTTATCAGAGTTAGAAAAATTGCAAATATTACATATGACTTTCGAACAACACATTATATTCAGCAAGCTACCTACAACAGGGTCTCTCACATAAAAATCTATCTTTATATGTTACCGTCAGCATTACCTAGGCTGAAGTACGGTCAGTTCTCTCCATAGTCATGCACCCACACCTTTGTTTTCTGATGACAACTTCTTGTGGATGACTATTGTAGTTGCTTCCGTTTACAACAATATGCTAACTTTTTCCGCCCAATATACATTTCACTGTGCTGATCTCCAAAGCCTGTCCAAACTTTGGGTCAAACAGGAAAACGAGTGAGCTACAGAAGTGTCAAGACAATCCAGAGAACCTGGAGTTTAAAGAGTCAGCTAGACCCCGACACATAAAGCCTTTCATATGATAACCTGATCCTCTTCGAATCTGATTATTTGTATCACGGAAATCAAGTCCATATATCTTTTATACAGATCACACTCAACCCGAAGTTATCGGTGAGCTGTACATGAGCACCAGCTACATTAATTAATTTTTAAGAACAGAGAAAGTGATTAGCCCAGAATCACAGGATGTTGAGTCGACACAGATACTCAAACCTGGTTACCCAGATTCAAAGTAGGCCGCTCAAGTAGTTACGCCACATCCTCGCCAGGTGTTTATAAAAAGCAGCATAGGGGAACAGTAAAGAGGAAAGCTTTAAACAAATTAGAAGGCAAGCTTTTGCTCGACACACGCCGAGTGAAAATCAATACGGGCGGTGGTAAGCAACAAACACTGCAAGTATGAAACGAAGCAGGATTTGCCCACAATTACAGGATGTTAAGCCTGCCACCAAGACTCAAAACCTGTTTCCCAGCTTCAAAGTCAGCTGACCAAGCCGTTACACCACATCCTCCCCCAGTGCCTATAAAATGAAGCATAAGGGAACAGTAGAGGCAAGCTTTCAACAAACTAGGAGGCAAGCTTTTCCACTGCACATACTTATGAAAATCACATCAGCAAAACATAGTTCTGTAATCCATGGTGGAAGTTTAAATTGTTGGTGCGATCGTACCTTGGTCATAAATCCGACTCAAAGAGGATGCATTGAAACTTAACTTGTGAGCCGTTATGTTACCTTCACATATGCAGCTGTTATCAAGGAGGGCAAACAAGTCAAGGGAGAAGTAAAGCGTGCTGTACAGTTGGAATAGTAAAGCAAACAACCGGATATCACGGAAGCAACATTCCAGTGGCATGCTCGATCGTAAATAAAACGAGCAAGAAAAGGGAGCAGTAAAGTGCGCCATACAGTTGGAAGGGCATTTTTCAGGGGATAGGTGGGGGGGAGGGGAGTGAAGGCAGGTGGGAGGATGCAGAGCTGTTAAAAGCATGAGCACTGTGTAGAGTGCTGAAAAACAAAGGAAAAAGTAGGTCCTAAAATGGTCATAAAAACAGGAGCAGTGGATGTTTTCAAGAACTTGGTCCATGCTCTGGAGGGAGGGCTAAACACAAGAAGAGGCATGACCATGCATGTAAGGGACAAATGGAGACAAGAATATGAGACAGACTATGGCGCAAGCAAATGGGAAATCTGTGGGCGGGCTGAAGCCCAAAGATTAAACACAACATGTCTCTTCAAGACAGCGTATGCGCTGTCTAGCCATGACCTAAAAAGTGGCAGCTGCATTTTACACAAGCTGAAGGAGACTGATAAGATATTTATTGTAATTGTACTGTAATTTTATTTATATAGAACTTACTACCCCTGGCTAGCTGTCAAAGAGCTTTTAAGAGAGTAGCACGCCACTCTGGAACCCAAAAAGGATTAGTGGTGGATTAGTATAGTGAAATTTGAGTTAATTTGAGAGTTGGACATTTGAGTCTGTTAGTTGGCTTGAAAAGGGTAATGGGGGATAGAAGTGGGAAGAGTCTAGAAACTGTTTCTTGGGGGATGATAGTAGTAAGATGAGGTTTGGGATGAGTATAGGAGAGATGGAGGAGGGTGAGAATCACTAGAAATGGATTACGGAGATCATGTTAGTAAAATTAGTTTTGGGATGAGTCAAAGGAGGGATAGGCGAGGGAATAATTTAGAAGGGTCATTTGGGAGATCATAGTACTAAAATGAGGTTTGGGGTGATCCAAGGAAGGATTGAAGAGGTAAGAGTCTAGAAAGAGTTATTTTGGAGATCATAGTAGTAGAATGAAGTTTGGGAAGAGTCAGAGAGAAGAGGAAGTGGATATATTGAGAGACGTATAGGGTGGAATATAGGGTAGTGCATTGGAGTGTGTCAAAGTTTTTTAACGTTAGGACTAAAGTAATAAATATATAGATACATAAGTACATATTTATATCAAGAAATACACATATCTAAATACATGTAATCAATTTTAATGTTTATATACACAGGGATATTCTGTACATTTGTGCTTGAGTATGTATGGTGGTTTTGTAGTAAAGAGCCAACTCTTGAGTAGTCATCTGATGATACAAAATATAATGAATTCCATAGTTTGGCTTCTTGAACAAAGAAAGATGTGCCACCTATGGTTCTTTTCATGTATCGTGGGATTTTGAGGTGAGGTGTCAATTTGGAGTAGAGGATCCTTTGTTAAATGTATTTGGTGATTTTATTCCCGATGAAAAGCGGTCCCGGTCCATGTATTGCTTTGTGGGTGATACAAAGTGGTTGTATCATCCAAACATGATGAGATAGTTGCCTGGAACACTGATCTGCTCTCTTCAAAGCTGAGGCAAGGAGGCATTTTTTAAGCTCTTCTAAAGGGAGTGACACCAACCAGAGATCTTGTTGACATGCAGGCGGAAGGTGAAACCAGCAATGAATCTCTGATATTAACATCAACATTTTTGGTCATAGTAGCAGTGGGTGGGAGTGTGCCAAGAATCAGGTCTGGAGATTCTTCCATTCAAACACCATCTCTATTTTATCAGCATTCAAATTCAAAAGGGTATTGGTCATCAAACATGGGAATAAAGGAAATCATCTTAGTCTAGATAGACCCTTCACACATTTTAGGCAGAGCCAAAGTACACAGTAATATGAACATTAAGTATTATTTTAAAACAATAAGCATTTACTGTGACCAGACCTAAGAAGGGCCATCTGTACTAAACCCCTTCCTATTGCATTTGCTAGAGAGTTCACAATGGAAAGCCCCTTCCTATTGTATTTGTCAAAAGTTCAAAATGTAGCACCAAGCCTCCCACTTCCTTTGGTGTTTGTCAAGGAGTTCACAATGTAAAAATCCCTACATACCGCATTTGTCAAAGAGTTCACAATGAAAAACCACTTACGATTGCTTTTGTCAGATTTTGCAGTGTAAAACCCCTTCATGTTGCATTCATTAGGGGGTCCACAATGCACAGCCACTTCATATGGTATTGGCAAGCAACTCAATATAAGGTCTCTTCCTCTAATATTTGTGACAGCTCCCAATGCGAAGCTACTTCTTATTGTCTTGGGATTTAACCATGCAGGGCCCATTCCTACTGCCCCTGATCTAGGGTTTACATTTGCCTACAGCCTCACACAGTGTAATACCAATCCATTCCTGAAGATTCATTGGGTTTAACATATGCTTTTCACAAACAATTCAAGCCTTCTTGATTGGGTCATAAACAGATCAAACCTAACCTACAGCATCAGATATACCTGTTCCCAATGAATCTATCAGGCTACAGCCCTGATCATTGGCTTGTTACCGTAACTATGTCCGACGCCCGGTGGAGCTGCTCTGTTCGGCTATTGAGGAGATCGGTCTTGGTTCATCCCCTGACAGTCGCCTACCCAGCCGGACTTTGGGCACAGTTTTTCTCCCCATCTCCCTGTTTCGCCCCCCCAGCCCCCCCCCCATCATATTTGGATTACTCTGCTTTTTCCTTGTCTCCTATCTATCTGATCCCATTCAGCATTGTTTCGTTCTTTGTATACTTCCTTTGCTCCTATCCCCTCTCATCTGAATCTTTCCCCTTGCCTGCTACACCGCCTAGCCCCCTGTCCTTTTGTGCCCTTGTACTAAGCACTCCTTCTCCCCTTATTGGGGAAAGATCCAAGATATATACGCTGGAGTCTCAGCGTGCCCGCTGAGAGAGTCCACAGCGCCAAGGGAGCCACTCACAATTGAGGTATGGTATGGCACCCCTTGCCAAAACACTCCCTCTCCCCTTTTTGGGGAAGGATCCAGTAAGTAGGCCTTGGAGTCTCAGAGACCCCTCTGAGAGAGTCCACGGCGCTTAGAGAGCCTCTCGCAACAGAGATGGGGAAATTATACCACTCCCCCTGGGATCACAGCTTACTGGACTTTGGGCGCAGCTTTGACTTGTCTACCGGTTTGTGTCCCCATCACCCTCCCCCTCCTCTTGCCATGCTGTGTCTCTAACCCTCCCCTCCTCCATTCGGTCTACTTCCCCTGCTCCTACCCCCCCCCCCCCCCTCCTCGGACTATCTCCCCTTGCCTGCTTTTTCCCTTACCTATATGTTCCTTTTCTGTTTGTCTCAACCTTACTTGTCACTATGTTGCCATGCTCTATTAACTGTGCAACCTTTGTAAAGATGTAACCTGCAATTATTGTCCGATACTCATGTAAAGAGCT
This sequence comes from Lissotriton helveticus, assembly GCF_964261635.1. Classification (NCBI taxonomy): domain Eukaryota; kingdom Metazoa; phylum Chordata; class Amphibia; order Caudata; family Salamandridae; genus Lissotriton; species Lissotriton helveticus. The sequence continues at coordinate 802,591,800 of NC_136063.1, forward strand.
CTGATACCTCCGGGTCTAGCCAGCACTATATCAAACCTTTAAATACATAAATAACAGAGGCCTACCATACTAAACATAATCTGTGCCATACAAGCACTCCTTTTCAGTGGAAGCACACAACTTCTGTCCAATCAAATCCAGCAAGGCTGAACATAAACAAGTGGACGGATCCTAAGTCCCTCTCCAAGTAGTGCTTCTTAAAGCTTTTTTGTTGGTCATATAATGTCGGGCAAGAGTTGTGCTGTCAAGCCAGACCTAACCAATGTTACCTGTTGGGTGGGATGAGTGTATTAGGAGGCAATACATTCCCATAGAGAAATATAATAGGAGTCATTTGCATCACCGTTATTAGATCATTATGATACAATATTTCTACAAGGCAACAATGAAAATCATATTAGGAGAAAAATTTGTGAAGTTATAATGACAAACTTAAATGAAATATCACTCTTTTATTTACCAAGCAAAGTGACTGGAACAGCCAATCCCAGTCAGAGCACAAGATTTCCAGTCCTTACTCTTTGAGGCACCTCTACAGTTTGTAACAAATCCCTTATGTCTTATGCTTCCTCCAAGATCTAAGTGTTGCACCTAAATTTGATTTTCATACTGTACAGGCAAGAGAAGGCACATCCAATGCCCACTTTCTTCAACACAGAGTGATGCTCAAAAAATCCCCCTCTCTTTTGCACCAATTCCCAGGTAAAGGAGAATTGTTGACACTGTAACGTGACTAATTAGTTCTTCATAGACCACTGGGAATGACACTGTCCAACTTTATAATTTTGGGAATTCATGCATCGAGCAATTGCTCATTCCTCTATGAGGATAAGGGTCTTTATGATCCTCCTTAGTTTGCTTTCTTGATCATCATTCCATTTTGACAGCATTTCCATTTCCTTAATGGTGAGCCACGTTGGCGCACTCTATATTGTAGAGATTGGTTTCAGATTCTCTCATAATCTGCTTATATATCACTCTTTATCCTACCAATCTCTGCAAGGATGAGATATTTGCCCGTCTTGGTTGACTGGATACTTTTGCACCTGGAGCTTACGTTTTTTATTATTGTCTTCATACCTTTTGCAGACTCAGTTTTCAGAGCTGACTAGATGCGACCGTTCTTAAAAGAAGAGATTTGGCCTGGGAACGGAAACTGGAAAAAGGTGTACTCTTGTACGGAACTTTTTAATATTAGATCTGAATATTGATGCTTAATGTTGCAGTTTTTTGGGTTCTTTTGCAGGGACCCCTTCCACAAACCTTTGCAGTTATTTAAAAATGATAGTACCAGGATCCTCATGATTGCCATCTCATAAAAGGCTAGAAGAGAGGGCAGTAGCCTGAGCCACATATCATTGTAGAGCACTGTCAGAATATCTTCTCTGGAGGCCACCATTTATCGGTTGAATGTGAACCCCCAATGGATGGTCATGAAGTAAAGAACTGGGACAACATCAAAATGTGTAGTTTGGAAACTGCCCCTCCAGAGGCCTGCTGGGATAAGGGAGGCAGTAAATACATTGCTAGTTCAAGACACATTTTGGGCCTGCTGCTCGCTTTTTCATGACTGGTTTTATAGTCACATTATTGAACCCATTGGGACTAAAGCCTGCTTGAAAGATACATTAAGGGCCTCTTTCAAGTCCTTTGGGAGAAATGTTGCACTATGGTCTTTCATGAGTAGGAATCTCGTGGAGAGGGTAATGTTGTCAAGGCCTTGAAGCACTTATGATTGACTTCTAGACTTGAAAAAGTTTGAGTTACTTCTACCTGTGGAGATAGGGGGAGGGTTGGTGGGTAGAGAGAATGACATTTCTAAACAGTCTGAAGAGACTCTCAGATTGTAGCTATAGTTGCTATTCTTTGTCAAAGAACAGTTTCAGGTTTCTGAGTGGAGCACAGAGAGTTCCTAGTGCTGCTCTTTAATGATGTTCCAATTGTTTAATCATTTGCGTGTTTAGCTGGTAGTCTTCCTAATAAATTTGGCATACTATGCTTTCTTGTAGCTACTGGATTACCTCAAAGTTAGTCTCTGGTGTGTGTATGGTAATGTTGTAAAACTAATTGCACCCTTTGTTAATTTTGTTCCAAAGGAGAAAAAATACCTTATTCCTGTCACAGTATGATGGAAATAATCACTTAGCAGCCTTTCAAATTAAAGGGAAATGGTAGAACTGTAAGGAGACTATGGTAACTTATAAATACATTTTGTAAGAAGGCCCATCAATAATTTTAGCAACAAGTAGAGGAGGGCTTGTGAGAAGCCAAAAACTGAGACAGAAGTTAATCTGCTAGATTTTATTTTTACAGTTTGCATGAAATACTTGTAATTCTATGTCCGGACTGAAGGCGAGGATTACGCTCTTCTTTCTTTGTTTTATTGATACAGCACCCATTTACAAGTAAGTAATTAATTCCCAAAAATAACTCCAGCTTATTCCCTGAGGGAGTATAGTGTGGAGGTCTCCTAACTGATTATGCACGTTCAGAGGGCCAATAATAGTGCCAGGCCCTGCAGGACACAGAGCGCCCACTGAAAATACCTAGGACAGATGGACTCGCCTGGGCAGGTGTGCTTGAGCATAATGTTGGGATCCCGCTAAGCACTGATAGTGCAGCCCCCTTGGGGGGCATAGAAGCTCCAGGTTTGAGGGGCACTAACCAGCAGTTTGCAAGCATCCGGCAGCGGCACTATCAGTTTCAAGTAATTGAATGTGCGTGCCGGCACAGGGGTAGTGAGACGTGCTGAGCGCAAGTGATTATAAGGCTCCACTTAGTGGCCAGAGGCCAACACCGCAATGGCGCCAGGCCCTGCAACGTGGCAGCTGAACTGACAGCGGCTGCAGAGGAGCAAAATGGGTTCCCGCAGCTGCACAATGTAAAGCTAAACACACACAGAGCAAAATAGTCAGTAAATCACCATAAACATCAAAGTGGCCGAAGGCACTTAACTCTGCTGCTGGATCAGCAAAGAAAGAGGATGCAGCAACGTGGGACTATGGAGGGATCCTGGTCTCGTCTGATTGGGTGTTATTTATTGAACAGTGACTTTTTCCCTAAGCGTTATGGGAAATGGAGTGGTTATAAATGGCTGCTGTATCAATAAACAGAAGAAAGGACGGTGTCTTCCTCGCCTCCTTGTCCTTAACAGAATTGAAACTTTCCGTTAAGATAGCTAGGACATTTTCCATTCCTCTGTAAAGAAGATGAACAATCAAGAAGTCTTTCTCATACTTTGCGCATAGACAGTGAAGCAATGTGCAGAAGGTAATACGGCTAGCCCCCCCCCCCCATATCTTCTCCCTTATTGCATGTAAAAGTTTTGCCCAAATAACGAACTTTACATCTCTCCACCTGCCCTTACACCTGTATTCCTCATCCATGAAATGCTCCTACTTTATGTAGTTACTTCTAACTTTATTTACGGTGTACTGCATTCCATGCTCTCTAATTTGAGGACTCGCACTACCTTGAGAGAGGCGAAGACCCTCCAAATAAAAACACAGGAAGTGGCTTCATGGCAGAAGCCATTGACCTAATAAGAGGCTTGAACCTGGTCAAATAAAAGACAAGCATTGGCATAGCCAATAGGCCTCGCCTTTGGGACCTTATAAGTGCTTGGGTATGCAGCACATAATCCTGGGTGGTGTGCCGCCAGATATTGAATAGCTAGACAATTACTATTTTTGCCATTCACAAAGCGCATGAGAAGCAGCTCGCTCCCAAGGCCATATACTTACTGGTACAACAGGGTGCGAGGGCCTGCAGCAGCCATCTTGCCGTGCAGAAATAATGAGCACAACCTTTTGAAGTGGCCGTCATGCCATTCCCAGAAGGCATCAGCATTGTCCCAATGGTCATCAAGTTGAAGACCGGGGAGGGGTCTCTTTGGTGGAAGTGGGAGGGAAAGAAATCAGAAGCACAAAAATTGCACACACATTTTTTTCACTAAATACTGGGAAAAAAATAATTGACAGCTGCATATTTAAGTTGGAAACAAATCTTTTCATGTATGTCCACAAACACATCAATTGTTACATGCGATTATTCAAGTGGTGAGATGGGTTTTTGGGGAGGTTTGTAGTTTGCTCTACACAGGACTGTTCTGCTGTGGCTCCTTATGTCACTCTGACAGAATGTGCCCTACTTATCGCTCTGCAGATGTGAGCAATGCCTTCTGTGCTACCACAACACTGTTAATATGTGACCATCCTGTTCTCTTAAAAGTGCCCTTGAGTTCATAAAAGCTTTTGAAAACAAAGTTTTGTGATAGTGGCTTTTTAAAACAAGTCACACCGTGAAATTCTCTGACTTTGTAGTCAGACTTCCTTTCCTTGTGTCTGGTGGCAGAGGCATTCCCCAACTGCATTCCTGCAACGGATTTTGTAGCATTCCCAAATTAAAGGGCGGTCGCAAACCAGTTTTGAACCAAAAATGCAGAGACATGTCGAACTGAAAAAGTGAAACAAAACAATGGAAGTTTATTAGCATTACCACAATCAGGAGGGACGAGGAGGTACAGTGTCGGTGTAAGTTGCCCTGCCTCGCCGATGTTTGTAAATTGGGTTGTTTATCTTAATTTTAAAGAGCCCACAACAATAACCCAGCCCTTCCAGAGGCTGTTTTGTGCATGTCTGGGGCGTACCCAAGCATTGATGACACAGGCTGGGGAAAGAACAGGCAAACACATGGCAATAAACTGGTCACTCACAGCTTTATCACAGATCAAGAGGAAAGACCGTAAATCACCCGGAGGAGATGATAGAAACCAGGTGCCTCTCAAAGCAGCCATCGCTGGCTACCACTGGGCTTTCTGCTCTCTTCTGCCAACACAGGAACTGCCTTTCCTTCAGTGCAGTTCCTGCCGTTGCTGCCGTTAACTTTTCTTAATACCCAAGCCTCGCGGAACCCGCTCCGCGGGTCCCGCATCGCCCCGTGGATTGAGGGCTTGACTCTTGTGGTGCCTGAGGGTGTGCGACAGGGCAGGGCTGCGAGCGTGGAAACCGAGACTCGCTTTCCCAGGAGTCCCGGTTATTCCACTGGCCGAGTGACCTGGCCCGCTCTCCCTGACCGCCCCGCCCACCTTCATCCAGCTGAAAAGGCGAGGACGCCGTAGCATCGTGGGATTCCCTGGACCTTTGCCTTTCCTTCAGTGCAGTTCCTGCCGTTGCTGCCGTTAACTTTTCTTAATACCCAAGCCTCGCGGAACCGGCTCTGCGGGTCCCGCATCGCCCCGTGGATTGAGGGCTTGACTCTTGTGGTGCCTGAGGGTGTGCGACAGGGCAGGGCTGCGAGCGTGGAAACCGGGACTCGCTTTCCCAGGAGTCCCGGTTATTCCACTGGCCGAGTGACCTGGCCCGCTCTCTCTGACCGCCCCGCCCACCTTCATCCAGCTGAAAAGGCGAGGACGCCGTAGCATCGTGGGATTCCCTGGACCTTTGCCTTTCCTTCAGTGCAGTTCCTGCCGTTGCTGCCGTTAACTTTTCTTAATACCCAAGCCTCGCGGAACCCGCTCCGCGGGTCCCGCATCGCCCCGTGGAACCCGCTCCGCGGGTCCCGCATCGCCCCGTGGATTGAGGGCTTGACTCTTGTGGTGCCTGAGGGTGTGCGACAGGGCAGGGCTGCGAGCGTGGAAACCGGGACTCGCTTTCCCAGGAGTCCCGGTTATTCCACTGGCCGAGTGACCTGGCCCTCTCTCCCTGACCGCCCCGCCCACCTTCATCCTCCTCCTTACGGCCGTATAAAGACGTAAGAGCACCGCTGCGCGGGAGCGCCCGGGGCTAAGCCCGGGCCCTCTGTGGCCCTCAGAGGCACGAAAAGGCCAGGCAAGGCCACCTCCCTGACACTAGCTGTATCGAGCTGCTAAGGTACTGCATACGTTGATCCCTTGTCAAGTACGCGCCCACATTATGATATGAGCTGATTTTAAAAGTGTTTTATGTTGCATGATAGTTACACCCCGCCGCCTTGTTAACACTGCGCAAATTCAGCAGTGCTAACCCCTTGAGAACCCTCGAAAACCAGTTGTAAACATGGGGAAAAAATTGGTTCCTGCAGCCACTGAGCCACTCAATACTCTAGATTCATATTTAGTACAAGTGGTCAGCAAGATTAACAATGAGAGAAGGCAATCCCTAGGTTTGAGCCAATCGCCAATTTTGCTTCCAGAAAGCCCTCCCTCAAGTGCATTAAGCGTATTAATGCCCGACATACCGTTAGAAAACCCTCCTATAAACATATCAGATCCTAATCCTCAAGAAAATGGCAACGAGGACGAAGACTCAGACCCACCAGCAGATTTGTCAGTAAACGTAGCCTCTGACTCCAACCACCACATAGATACGGTAGACTAAGTCCTATCACCACAGCTGCCTGTTGTACGAGCTGTGAGAACCTGTAGAAAATTTCAGGCAAAGCGTGCGGGGAGACAGCAAGGCAGGAAAAAGCTGGCCACACCACCAAGTCGTGAAGGGAAAAATGGGGAGCTGGATGTCGACGTGGAGTCAAGACGCATAATTGATGATGATCTATTTAATAGGATTCAAGATATGATAGATATGAAAATCAGGACAATTATTAAGCCTTTGATCGGGAAACTGGACAAACTAACCTTTGAGGTAAAAAAGCTGGGTGGGGCACAAAGTAAGTTGACTGAAGAGGTGGAGAACTTATCTACTCTCGTCACAAAACTGGTGGTCACGGACACGGAGGACTCCCCAATGGAAAGTTTAACACAGACTATCCCACAAGGGCAGCCACCACCATTGCGACCATTACCTGCGCCTAGTCAGGAAATAGTAGGAGACTCCCCTATTGTCCCGTCAGTCGCCCCAGCAGGATTGCAACAAGAGGATGACTCAGTCCAATTTATCCTGGAAGCCTCACCAGTAGTCCTTGTATTGGCAAACGTCCCTGCTCTATCACAAGATAAAACAGAATCTAACCAAGGTCTAAAGGATAAAGTGTTACACTGGCTCACCAATAATATGCATATGGCATATCAAGGGCCAGATCAACTAGCGGGGGATATTGTTATGACAAGGAGGGTATCATGGATTGGGAACAAGCCAAAAAAGTTTAAGGGGGACTGTGTAATCTTAAACTTCGCTAACGCAGAGGTACTCCCAAATATCCTGTCCAATATCTTTCCACCCCAACGACGAAGTGGCTCCATAATTCCCCTCACCCTAAAATTCTTTTATAATGAGATCCAGTTTTCTACCTTCCCCAACATCCCCAGACCTAAGAGACATATAAATACCATTAGCTGGGGAGGGGATACTAGATCCCGATACAATAATGGCCGCTTTCAACCTACGATCAATTATGAGACAGGAAGACTTAATTACCCGATCGAGCCAAATGCCAGAGTAACTATGGTACATGGGCCCACTACAAATGGTTGGGGTCCCGGCCCACAGGGATATGAACATAGAGGTCGGGGTAATGGGTTCATATCCCGGATGGGAAACGACCAGTCTATGATACATCCAAATACCCCACGTCCCATGTGGAACACAACAGCTAGTGGATGGGGCCAGGTAGCTACCCCTTTTGACTGGGGATTTGGTATGGGGAACAGGTATGGCCCTTTATCTAACTTAAATGACTGTGATTGACTCACGGACAGAATTGATTTGGCATCCGATGCTCTGAATATGCCACCACCTAAGAGAGGTCAACACATCAATGGTCAAGATCTAGCCAGTCCACCCGCAAGGTAGTGATAGAGGGTCAAGTCACATCAAAATGTGACTATTTTCCTACACTAAACTGGCCGGAGGTTTGCGCAAATCAGAGCCTGATCAGTGATAATCCACAGAGTCCCTTGGAAGTGGGAATTAATGAGGGGATACAATTGCCACTATCAGTTGTAGGGGCTTTGGTGGGGAACCAAGAACTTAAGAAACCCACTGATTCCTGCAAGATTGTAACCTGGAACGTAGCAGGCCTAAACGCCAAACGACAGGATAAGGCTTGGTCAAGTTTTGTCTTAAACCATCATATTATTGCTCTCCAAGAAACCTGGGACACATCCACCAATCTCTGGTGGGATGGGTTCACTAGTTTTACTAAGCCAGCTGTCCCCAGTCGCATGGGAAGAGCCAAGGGAGGCCTTGTAATCTTGTTCTCTTTAGACTTAAAGGGAAGTTATAGGCAGATTAGCACCGATTCCCACAACATCCTAATGATTGAAAGGGTGATTAACAACGCCAGCAGGACCATATACATACATTTCTATAACTCAGGGAACAGTGACTACAGAGGGTGCAATGTTGCTAATTTAGATAGCATTTTAAAAACAGTAAGCCAGAATATCAAGCATGTTTTTGAGTTCATATTATTAGGCGATTTTAATATTCATTTGTGTAACCTAGCCTGTATGGGAAGTAGCGATGATGATGATGGGGATGCGGGTCCACAGGGACCCCACTTTGAACATTCTACAGAAGGAGAGGAGCTAGAAGAACTACTTGCTAATTTTGATTTGTACGAACCTGACGGGGGTTTGAGACTGCCAACTTTTATGGGTGCCCAACAAGGCACAGTAATAGACTATATTTTTGTCTCACTGTGGAAAAGTAAATTTTGCCATGTTATATGTGCCTACGTGTTCCCCATATTATGCTATATGTGCATGATCGATATGCATGTATCCCCCTATGATCGATTAAAGACGCAATTATAGTTGTGTCCAACTCTAGTATGCCAGTTTCCAGTTTTCATGAAAGCAACGAGTATTAGGCCTATGTTGCCACATTTTACAGTGTGCACGTTAATTCATTGAATTGTCCCCGTTTCTAGGCCTCAAAAGGGCCCGGACACCAGATTCAAGCTCCAGTTTCCTGAACCCACTCCGAGGAGCGATACAGCCCCCACCTGCATCCCTGACCCTTCACTTACTTCCTGCCTCGCAGTGCCCGGCCCGGCCTGGCTCTGCCTGCCAGTCTGCCAAGAGTATGTTATGCTTCTAGTTATCAGTCCAGCCCTCCTTCTCTGCATTCCTAAGCTACTGAATCGCATCAATAGTTCCAGCTATGGTCTAGCCTTTCTGTCTCCATGTAAGAGAAATACTGTATTAATATTCATAGAATATTCCTAGCACACGCAATACATGTAGAATTATGCATGCACCAGTCTTAGGGTCAAGTAGCCTTTGCCCTGATAACTTTTGGATTCTATCAACATGTACTCCAAACACCAGATACTAGATATGCCATAGGTACATGTCGCCCTGACACCGCAGACTTTTAGTCTCTTCTTCTAGTGCAGAAGTCATAGCCCCCAGTTCTTCCTGGTAACACGTCATTGCCCGTTTGCGCGCACCACTAGGTTAAAGGTCCCAGCTGCTCAGGTAGCCCCCTCCATGTTTCCGCCCCATTTATGACACTTCTGTGACGTTTACATCACATGTCTATGTATACGCCCTGTACACGCCTTCTTGTTACATCATTTTGTCCTTATCTTTCGCGACTGCTACGAGTTACGCCTACTGCTACGCCTACTGTATTGAATGTAATGTAATTGTTTTAGTATATATACTGTGTACTGTTACTGAAAGTTACCCATGTCCCCAGATCCTGCCCCCGGCAGCTGCATCCATTCTATTTCCGTGCAGGCTATCCCGTTCCTGTCCCTTCCCTTATGTCTGATTAAAGCCTGTAAGACTCAAGATACCTCGAATCCTGTCTCTTATTTATTGAGCTATCTGTTTTATTCACTGTATTCAAAAATAGTACCGGTAATTAATTATTTATTTACCACATAATGGCGCCCGAATAGGGACTTGCCCTTTCCCCATGCGCCGGCGAAGCCACGCAGGCCCCCTGACCCTCTGCAGCCGTGACGGAACCATACCGTGCACGTGCAGATATTTCTGCTTCAAGTATCCCTCAGGCCCACGGAGGAGACGGAGGTTGCGGTCCAGCATCCAGACGAGGCGGTGAGGAACGCGGCGAGTCCCGACCAGAGCCCAAGCCGAGAGTACAAGGTCCGAGGTATCCGGAGGCCCACCTGTAACTGAAGTCCAAAGTTCGTAGTCCGACGTCGTAGCAGTCCAGTCCAGTCCGAGGCCTTCCGTTCTTGCTGCCCGGTGAGTACAGTTGCTGGGGTAGTATCTAGACAGGGTCAAATAATTTGTCTCTGGTCCAGTGGGTTTGGGTACGCAGATCCAGCACGAAGTGTTCACCTAGGTGGACATGGGTCCTGACGTGTCTCTTTATGGGACCGGTATGTTTCGTACTGTTTTAGCAGTGCATCTAGTAATTCTAGTAAGTTCCGTTCTCGAGAAATTCATGTTTCAGTTCTCAGTATACCAGGTAATATTTCTGTCCGAACTGTTATTCTAAATGTTATTTAATGTGTTTTCAATGTCGTGGTATGAGTGATTTGTTTTTCTAGTCATTACTGTGTTTATCGTGTATTGTATTGTGTTCGGATTCAAGTCTAAGCATGCCTCTGTTCTCTAAGTTACGTCAGTTAAAAACCCGAAAAGGGTTACTCGAGGAAGCAGTTCCTGTCCCGCCTAGGGACAGTCCAGGACATTTTATGTATCACAAGCATGGCTTAGATGCCATAATATATCTAGACTTATGGGCGGACTATACCAAGGAATTAGAACAGCAATATAGATGGCCCGTATCAGGTACATGGGATGCCGAGTGCATCATGCGAGTAGAAGAAGCATTATGGAAAAAGAAAGCCAGACAGTCCCAGAAAGATGCCATCGAGTTATGGCGCAAAGAATCTCATAAAAGAACCGAAAAAGAAATCAGGAAAACAGAATTAAGTAGAGAATCCTCAGAAAGAGCCCAAGAAAGGGAATTAATCGAAGTAGGTGAACGAGTTAAAGCAGAACAGTCAGACAGACAGAGAAATGCCCTTGTTAAGGGTATGTATCCTCTCCTTGCCGAGGGCTTGCCAAAAGCAACCCCGGAAGCACCATGTAATTTTCCGCCACCATTGGTCCCGATTAAGCTACGTCACAAACCGACCGCAGCTGATATTTTTCTCTCGTCCTATTTGGACGATACAGTCCCAGAATATGCAAATCCTGTTCCGCCTGCTCCCGTAAATAATGTAATTCCTGTTCCTCCAGCCACCGGGGCCGTGGGTACGGTTCACGTTACAGCACCAGTTACAGCATCCGTTATAGCACCCCCGGCCCAGCCGACAGTACATGTACCTGCTACATCAGTCACTCTACCAGCACGTACAGTACCCACCGACGATTCCAGTTTAGGAGCCGCGGGGGGAGATTCTCCTGGTACCCCGCCTCAACACAAACGTATGACGCTACATGAACTAGCGTTACAGCGTACGCCAAAAGTGAATACATTCACAGATATCAAGCGAGCACTTACCGAATGTCGTTATGATCCAGTTCCAGGTGATGGTACCATGGTCATATATTCATTACGTTTAAGACGGGTGACCGACTATTTGGACACCCTGCCCGATATGAGAGAACATCTAGACAGAATATATCGTTTTATCCGTACAGGAGTAGATCCAGAAAGTATTCGCGACGCCATGGCTCAAAGAAAAGTCGAGACCCAGCTCATGCTTTTAAAGTTTTTCATTAACTGTTTAATAAGAGAACAAGATTGTCCGGAAAAAGATCAAGAAGAAATGAAAGTCCTGACCAGGTGGAGTGACCATATAGCCGAGGGAAGACATAAGACACAAAATTGTATAGAGAGTATGTACAAGAAAATTCGTAGGGAAATAATAAAGTTACACGAGAAACGAGAAGCAATACAAGTAAACGTGAAAGAAGACAACTCTTTTTCTGAAGAGGTAGACGACGAGAATCCCTCCAGAATAGCGTATGTAGGTAGAACTAGATTTCCCGACCGACATTCACGCCTAGATCACAAGAAAGTTTTTCCTCCTCCAGCACCAGAACAGTGTTCTCTTGAGCAAGTATTCCAAGCTACCGATCACATTCTGAAATCACGAATAGGCTATAGTGAGCTCAGTACAATGCATGAACAAGAACTAGCCCGATCAGCAGTCCGATGGACTACTGATTCTACCACTTTTCCAGACGAAATAGTGGCACAAATGTTTCTGAAATTGCCCCCAGCCGAGCAGCGACTGGTGGGTATGTATATGATCCAGCACCTCATTACACTATATGAGGAACAACATTCTGATCCAGGTCCTCTACATGATGTATTGAACGAGTTACTCCAGTATAGATGGAGAGGTCTAGGTACCGATTTAATTAGTGTCATTCTAGAACAGCGCCACAAATATCGAACGTTTCTGAATCCACATTTTGTTCACGTCTCACCCCCAGAAAGTAAATCATTTTACATAGATAGACAGAATCCGTTACGAGAAGTACACCCAGTTAGGACAACGGGTGGTGATCTAGAACGAGTATTTGTTTACACCCCTATCACAAAGATGGAACTCTTAGAAATGAAGAAGTTAATTCCCTGTCACGATAATGATCCAGCAGGGTTCCATCGTGAATTAAAAGACATGCTCCGTATGGGAGAATACACGTATCCTGATATCATTAAAATGTTAAAGGTCCTGTTGCCCGCGGGCATATATGAAAAACTCAAGGAAAAAGAATGGGGGGTGGGAGAGAAAAAGATAGATTGGACAGCTCTAGAAGGTGAAGATAATACACGAGTACCAGGTACCGGTCTTGGGGGGAAAGCTAAAGAATTGCCCGAGTTATTGATACAAGTTTTGCCAAGATTACTAGCCACGAAAAAGGAAGATTGGGATGCCATTTCAGCTTGTAAACAGAAACAAGATGAAGACACTAGTGATTTTTATTCTAGATTTGAAAAATGTTTTATTGTTAATAGTGGTCTGAAAACAAGTAGTGAATCATACCCTCATCTTTTTGTTACCAAACTAGTCGAGAATTCAAGTCCACAAGTTAAAAATCGAGTATTGAAAGTCGAAAGTACGTGGCAAGCTAATACTCCGTCACAGATGTTACAAATGCTCCAGTATCACCAGAACAGAATCAGGGAAGAGCAGGAACACGAAAGGAGACGTATGAAAGACACGAAAATGAAAGTATTAGTTGCACAATCTGTTCCACAAGACAGTCAGAAGAGGGGTCCGAATCAAGGCAGTCATCCTACAGCTCCCGTTAAAGGGACCTGCAATTACTGTAAACAGCCAGGTCATTTTATAAACGAGTGTGCAGTTCTGAAACACAACATAGCTACTGGTAAAACTAAAGAGAGACCACGTCCGCCTAGACAAGAACAAGTTTCACAGACTTCTCAGCCACCACAGAACGCACAACAGACAGTTACAGTACCGCAGCCTATCGCTGCAACACAGCATGTTACACAGCAGATGTACCAGTATGCACAGACAGAGTATCCAGATTATCAGCCGTATTCATGAAACAGCCTAGAGAGGGAGGTAGGCTTGCCTCTCATCGAGATACCTGTAGATCAAGAGGGTCCCTATGTACACAGTCAAGTATTAGGGAAAGACAGAAAGTTGCTGATCGATACAGGGGCAAGTAGGACTACCATCAGTTATGACGAGGTTCCAGGGGCTCCGCTCTCAGGCTCTAGAAATGTTTCCCTTGGATTTTCAGGAAAGCCTATTGTTAATGAAATATCGAAACCAGTTACTCTAGAAGTCGGTCCATTGTCCCGAACTACTGATTTGTTACTCACGAAATCTTGTCCAGAAAATTTGTTAGGCATTAAGACATTGAAAGAATTAGGAGCAGTCATTTGTTGTTCCCCAGAGGGGGTCCGCCTGTTCTTGAGGGACTTTAAAGGTCATTATGTATTACGAGATTTTGATCCAAGATTATTGAATGTACCACAGCATTTATGGGCGCAAGGTCCAACTGATGTAGGTTGTATGCATATCACACCCCATCGTGTGACTCTCAAACAAGGTGTTGTATTACTACGAATCAGACAGTACAAATTGCCACCTGAGGCTGTAGCAGCCTTATCCAAAATTATTGACGAGCTTATTGCCCAAGGAGTGGTTGTAGAAACTGACTCCAATGTATGTAATTCTCCTATCATTCCAGTCCTGAAACGTACTGATCCAAATGCACCTCCCGTATATCGATTAGTGATTGACCTTCGAGAACTTAATAAATGTATCATACCCCAGTACCCAGTAGTCCCAGATATTTCATCCCTCTTGACAGCCATTGATTCTGAAGCTACGTTCTTCACAGTTATCGATCTCAAGAACGCATTGTTCAGTGTCCCCATTCATCCAGACAGCCAGTTCCTTTTCGGTTTCTGTTTAAATGGAAGAAGCTATAAATTCACACGAGCTCCTCAAGGTTTTACAGAAAGTCCTAGCATTTATAGTCAAGCACTTAAGAGACAACTAGACAGTATTCACATGCCAACTGACACTGCCCTGCTCCAGTATGTCGATGATCTACTGATCACAGCCCGTTCTGAACGTGATTGCGAGCGAGCGTCACTTACAGTTCTGTATTTTCTGGCCGAGATGGGGCACAAGGTGTCCCCTTCCAAATTGCAATTCTGTGTCCAGCAAGTGGTCTACTTAGGACACTTACTGTCCAAGAGGAGTAGGCAGTTGACACCTGACCGTATCCAGTTAATAGCACGTCTTCCACAGCCCAAGACACAGAAGGAGGTGCGAGCTTTTATCGGCCTCACTTCTTACTGTAGACAATGGATTCCTCAGTATGCATTTCTAGCCAAGCCACTGATACAGTTAACGACACAGGAGGCAGCCACATCGACTGTCCTCCCTTGGACCCAGGAACATACACTTGTTTTTAATGAGTTAAAGAAAGCCTTATGCCAAGCACCTGTTCTAGCAACACCGAACTACAGTAAGCCTTTTACACTTTTTGTCACAGAACGTGATGGTACTGCATTATCTGTTCTTACACAAGATCAAGCAGGACAATACAAGCCATGTGCTTATTTTTCGAGCACATTAGATCCAGTGGCCCAGGCTCTGCCTGCATGCCTCAAGTCAGTTGCAGCCACAGCTCTAGCTATCAGACAAAGTGATTCCATAGTGTTAGGACACTCCCTGACAGTACAAGTTCCACACTCCGTGGAAGTTCTTTTAAACCGAACCCAGACTCAGCACTTGACAATTGCACGTTTAACAGGTTATGAACTGACACTGTTTCAGCCACACATAGAAATCAGACGCTGCAATATTCTAAATCCTGCTACACTGTTACCGTCAGTTACTTCAAATCCTGCCACACATGACTGTGTGGAAGTTGTTAACACTGTGTCAAAGCCAAGACAAGATTTGACAGACATTGCATTACCTGATCCCGACCTGACACTTTATGTGGATGGTTCATGTATGAGAACAAGTACAGGAGAACTAGTAGCCGCGTATGCAGTGACTACTGACACCGAAGTTATAGAAACACATCGTATTGACACCCTGTCTGCTCAAGCAGCAGAGCTAGTCGCTCTGACCCAAGCCTGCATACGTGCCAAGAACATGAAAGTAAACATATACACAGATTCACGTTATGCATTCGGAGTCGTACACGACTTTGGAGTGCTCTGGCAGGAACGAGGTTTTATGACTTCTCATGGAACCAAGATCCAGCATGGTCTCCTCATTCAAGCTCTGTTAGATGCAATACATTTACCGACAGCTATTGCTATCATGAAGTGCAAGGCACATACGAAAGTCACTGACATCATTTCCCAAGGTAACGATCTAGCAGATCGAACAGCCAAGCTCACAGCTCAGACTCCAGACATTCCAGTTAACACGACACAGACACTCACTCCAGATCAAACTACTTGTATGACAGTTAAGGACCCTACACAAGATGTCATAGACATACAGTCACATGCTACTCCCGAAGAAATCAAGAAATGGTCTGAACAAGGAGGGGTCCAGACAGATCAAGGATGGTTGACGAAGGGAAAAGCCACATGGTTTCTCCCCGACTCTATGGTTCAAGTCATTATTAATACCGCACATAGTCCAGCACATCTAGGAGAAAAAGCTATGTTAGACAGTATCCAGAACCTTTGGTTCAACAAGCATTTACGTGCAGCAGCCAAGCAGAAAGTCCATACCTGTATGATATGTTGTCAGTTCAATCCAGGTAAAAGTGTCCCGGTGGAACAAGGTGGATTCCAACCTCCTGACCACCCTTTTGAAGTCCTCCAGATGGATTATATTCAGATGGAGCGATGTCGAGGTTTCAAGTACGTCCTCGTAGTTGTATGCGCTTTGTCCAGGTGGACAGAAGCATATCCAGTCCCAGATTACACAGCTGCGACCACTGCCAGGCAGTTGGTTCGTGAGTTTTTTCCCCGTTATGGATTACCTAGGGTCGTGTATTCAGATAACGGCCAGCCATTCTCATCCGAGCTCATGAAGCAAGTTTCCCTTCTGTTAGGGTACCAGTGGAAGTTCCATTGTGTACGCCATCCTGAAGCAGCCGGTCTCGTAGAGAGACATACCCAGACTTTGAAAATCCGCATTGCTAAAGTGTGTACAGAAAAAGGTGTAGAGTGGTTAGTAGCTCTGCCAGTAGCTCTTTTTTACATGAGAATGGTTGCACATTCCAGATCAGGTCTGTCCCCGTATGAGGTCGTATTCGGCCGCCCTCCAAACATGTGGGGTACACCTATGCCCCGAAAGATTACAGACGTTTCCAGTAATATGCTGACAGATTACCTAGCTTCCTTGATGTCTGCCCTACACTCTTGTCGTTCACAGGTTGCCGCTGCATTTCCAGACAACACTGAGGTGAAACCGCATGAAGTCGTTCCGGGAGAATTTGTCCTGGTGCGAAATTTTGATCGTTCAAGTCCGTTGGAGCCCCGTTGGAAGGAGCCCCAGCTGGTGTTATTGACAACAAGGACCGCCGTCAAGCTCGAGGGCCGCAAAGGCTGGGTGCATACCAGTCATATAAAGAAATTCCATGGATTGCGACAAAAGACATTTATTAAAGACTGCCCTATTCTTAAGGACTGCCCAAACACAGACTCTGAATTCAAACTTCCCCTGTTAGAGAAAACTCCGCAGCAGGAGTATAAAGCCAAGTTAAGGTCTAGTAAAATAAGTCAGCCAGTTTAATTGTCTAAGTCCCTCTCGGGTGAAACGGTTAGACAGGTTCCTGACATGTATGAGATAGACCCACACAGTGAGAGAGTTAGTCAAAACTCTAAAAGATGTATTATCGTTCTATTCTTTTTGTTATTTTTGAGTCTTATGGTTACATGCATAAGTTATGCTTTACATTTATGTTTTCCAATTTCACATGTACATATGTTTTCTAATGTTAGAGTAGAGCACACATTTAGTGATCTGCCTCCTCACGAGCTATCCTATCGTCTTGCTATGCGTAACAACACATTCATCCGAATGTTGCACTATTCACACCAGACCAGCAATGCCACTAATTGTTGGGTGTGTGGTCGACTCCCCCCTTTCCAGACACCGAAGGGAGTTCTGCCACTTTTTCCCTATCCGTTTTCACATAATGGTTCGTGTGGAGCATGGTCCACGTTAACGTCTTCCTCAACTGATATGTCCCTTCTGAATCGAACATGTTTCCCAGACAAGCAAGGTCTTTCCCATAGAACAGGGTTAGATCTAGAAAATGAAGTATATGATTTAGGTAATTATTCCTCGAATTTCATGGTCCTGAATGTTCAGTCCGATACTACTCCAGATTTGCCTGCTATTTCAGTACTACCAGTCAAAGGCGAATTATGTGTCAGTAAGAATGGTTCCGCACATGTAGGACATAGTGATTGTACTACTATTGTCGAGTATAGTGACAGTGGGAAATCTATTTTCAAAGCCTCACGTCATTCTTATTTTGTTTGTGGTCAGACCGCATATGTTCGTCTGCCCCTCGATTGGGATGGAACATGTTACATTGCCTTCCTACTGCCACCAGTTTTTCTAGCCCCATCCGATTATCACAGAAACACACATCTAGTACACATTAGACATAGAAGGGAGACCGAGTCCCCAATTGTCGATCAAACTGAAACTGCTCTAGAACAATATCAAGACTTCAATAAAGGTTTCTTCTTCTTTATAGGACCTGTCCAGAATAGTAAACTAATACGTAGGTTAACCAGAACCCTTGAAGCAGTAGTGAATGAGACTACTTCCGCTCTAGGTAACTTAACTGAAGAGCAATCTGCTATGCGTTTTGTTGTGCTCCAAAATCGTCTCGTTCTTGACGTCATACTGGCCGATAGAGGAGGAGCATGTAGAGTCATCGGATCTAGTTGCTGCATTTTCTTTCCTAATAACGCGCCGTCTGTTTATTCAGCTATAACCAGACTTCATAAAATTGCCCATCAGTTACACCAGAATCCAGGCACCTGGACATGGTCCGGTTGGCTCTGGAGTATTATATCTGCCTGGGGATGGAAAGTATTGTCGTTCCTAGGTATAGCAGTAATGATCATATTCAGTTGCTGCCTCTGTTTACAATGTGGCCCTGCGATTTGCGGTATGTGTGCTACCTCTTGTATTCCTAGTCCTAAATCCCGTTCCAAGACAATTTGAGACGAGCAAATGATGCTATATGAAATAGTAGATGGTATCATGAATATTGATGTTTCCTGATGGAAACGTAGGGCACAAGGAGGGAATGTGGAAAAGTAAATTTTGCCATGTTATATGTGCCTACATGTTCCCCATATTATGCTATATGTGCATGATCGATATGCATGTATCCCCCTATGATCGATTAAAGACGCAATTATAGTTGTGTCCAACTCTAGTATGCCAGTTTCCAGTTTTCATGAAAGCAACGAGTATTAGGCCTATGTTGCCACATTTTACAGTGTGCACGTTAATTCATTGAATTGTCCCCGTTTCTAGGCCTCAAAAGGGCCCGGACACCAGATTCAAGCTCCAGTTTCCTGAACCCACTCCGAGGAGCGATACAGCCCCCACCTGCATCCCTGACCCTTCACTTACTTCCTGCCTCGCAGTGCCCGGCCCGGCCTGGCTCTGCCTCCCAGTCTGCCAAGAGTATGTTATGCTTCTAGTTATCAGTCCAGCCCTCCTTCTCTGCATTCCTAAGCTACTGAATCGCATCAATAGTTCCAGCTATGGTCTAGCCTTTCTGTCTCCATGTAAGAGAAATACTGTATTAATATTCATAGAATATTCCTAGCACACGCAATACATGTAGAATTATGCATGCACCAGTCTTAGGGTCAAGTAGCCTTTGCCCTGATAACTTTTGGATTCTATCAACATGTACTCCAAACACCAGATACTAGATATGCCATAGGTACATGTCGCCCTGACACCGCAGACTTTTAGTCTCTTCTTCTAGTGCAGAAGTCATAGCCCCCAGTTCTTCCTGGTAACACGTCATTGCCCGTTTGCGCGCACCACTAGGTTAAAGGTCCCAGCTGCTCAGGTAGCCCCCTCCATGTTTCCGCCCCATTTATGACACTTCTGTGACGTTTACATCACATGTCTATGTATACGCCCTGTACACGCCTTCTTGTTACATCATTTTGTCCTTATCTTTCGCGACTGCTACGAGTTACGCCTACTGCTACGCCTACTGTATTGAATGTAATGTAATTGTTTTAGTATATATACTGTGTACTGTTACTGAAAGTTACCCATGTCCCCAGATCCTGCCCCCGGCAGCTGCATCCATTCTATTTCCGTGCAGGCTATCCCGTTCCTGTGTATAAAAAAGAGGGAGGCCTCCTTAACAGTCAGATTAGGGACAAGGAGTATAAGTTGAAGGAACAGAGCAAGTCCCCAGATCACTACCTTACTTAGAACCTATCAGTGTATTGCCCATTTATCTCGCAAACCCAGTAGCCAACAAATATATAAATGTGACAAATATAATTAATAAACAAAAAACAATTTGGAAAAGGAGAATAGAAACCTTCACAGTGTGTATGGTATAAAAGTATACAATTTATTACAAATCAAATTAAAAACAGTAGATATACAATATAATGATAGTACCCAAAATCACAAACATCAATGATTTTAAAAAGATTTTGTTAATCAAGTAAACACAATCTATTTTTGTAAAAAGTTTCTCAATATTTAAAAAACAATATGAAAAATTTCACAGTTGTTGTAGGAGTCGACGCGGCGTTTCGGTGTTTGAATGATTTCACCTTCTTCAGGACAAACAATTGTTACTAAGTGTTAGTAAGAATATGAAACACAATGTAATTTGGATGGAATCACAGTATGTACCTAATTGTGACGTTTTTTTAAATAGAATTGTTTGTCCTGAAGAAGGTGAAATCATTCAAACACCGAAACGCCGCGTCGACTCCTACAACAACTGTGAAATTTTTCATATTGTTTTTTAAATATTGAGAAACTTTTTACAAAAATAGATTGTGTTTACTTGATTAACAAAATCTTTTTAAAATCATTGATGTTTGTGATTTTGGGTACTATCATTATATTGTATATCTACTGTTTTTAATCTGCTCTATCCCGTTCCTGTCCCTTCCCTTATGTCTGATTAAAACCTGTAAGACTCAAGATACCTCGAATCCTGTCTCTTATTTATTGAGCTATCTGTTTTATTCACTGTATTCAAAAATAGTACCGGTAATTAATTATTTATTTACCACATCACAAGGCATTCTTAACCGGACTACGGATTATCGCGCGGTACAAATACACTTTAGCGACCATAATCCGGTAGTACTTGAAGTGGCCTGGGGAGCCCAGATGGGAGCACCCCCAATAACAGCAAAACTTGCCCACCCCTTGAGGACTACTGATCAAGATAGGCGAGTGAAATGGGCCAAAGTGATCCCGGAAGAATTTTACGCAAATAATTTTCCTAAAATCAAGGTCAAGGTAGAGATCTGTAAAAACCCTTGCGCGCAGGGCAAAGAAATAGTAGAGGCATTTGAGGTAATATGTGGCCAGGTGTCTAAGGACCTCTTAGCTAAGCCAAAAAAGGGAACCCCTGGAACGATGCGCTGGTTTGATTCAGCATGCTCAAATGCCCACAGATCACTGCTGGTAGCCCTAAAAAACATCCCTAGGGTAAAAGAAGACATTACCAGATTAAGGAAAATCTACAAGTTAGCTATAAAGAAGCGTAAGGACACCATCAAATGCGAAGCATGGGAAAATCTCCTTTCATCGGCTGTGTTGAAGGACAGTAGGAGATTTTGGGAGATCATTAAACAGCCTTTATTCTCAGATGAGAACAATGATTCCATGGACTGCGTGATCCCCGACGAAATATGGCTGTCCCACTTTAAAAAGGTTTACGGGGACGAGGAGGAAGAAATTAATGATGTCCCGTTGGGCATTGCAGCCCCCCGCCCCATCCTTTTTAACCCTCAAGAAGTGGAAAAAGCTATTTTGGACACTACAAAGCACAAGGCACCTGGCCCTGATGGCGTCCCTGCAGACTTTTTTATGTACTCACCAAAACTGTGGGCAGAGGTTTTGACAAATGTGTTTAATGCAGTTAATGGTAACCCAGTTCCCGCCTCATGGGCTACATCCACTATTGTTCCTATTTTTAAAAATAAAGGCCAGCGGGATGATCCCGCCTGTTATAGGCCTATATCCCTCTTGGACTCAACTGTAAAAATCTTAGGTCGAGTCCTTATATCTAGATTGAGGGAGAATGTGGAGAGCTGCGGCGGGCTTGCCGAGATACAATATGGCTTTAGGGAAAAAAAAGGGACCATTGAACAGTGCGTTAATCTGCATTTGCTTATCTCCAAATATACTGTGGCCAAGGAGGGGTCCGTGTTTCTTGCATTCATGGACCTCTCCTCGGCCTTCGACTTGGTCAATAGATCAAAGTTGTGGTTGATCCTGTTGGAGATGGGCATCGATGAAGCCTTGGTTGCGTTCATGGCCACTATGCACCAGGAGCTCTTTGCAGCTGTACGTGTAACTAATGATGGCAGACGTAGGCCCTATTTAAATCCCTAAAGGGGGTACGGCAAGGCTGTATACTGGCCCCCTTGCTCTTCATCATCTACATCAATGGCCTGGGCGCACACCTGCGGGGGCAGGAGGCCGACGTCCCGTATGCAGGAGGTGCCCAAATCCCGGCACTTCTGTATGCGGATGACGCTGTGCTGATCGCTCGCACGGGTGTCGGCCTCCAGCATTTGCTGGACGCCTTCGGTTCATTCATGGAGCGTCTGGACCTTAAGGTAAATGTAGCAAAGTCACACACAATGGTAATGGGGCGTGAGTGCAATAAAAAAAGACGCAAAACATTCTACTGCAGGGGGGACCTCGTCTCTAAGGTATCCACATTCCCCTATTTAGGTGTACTGTTTGACCAGAAAGGGTCCTGGGGGCCACAGATAAGAGCAAAGAGATTAGCTGTAACTAGATCGTCATCAGCTCTCTTGGGCTTTGCCGGTAAGTTAGGGGCTAGGCCTATGGAAGCCCTCTTAAAAATCTACAAGTGTAAACCTGTGGCCATTGCGCTATATGGTTCCGCCCTGTGGGGGTATGTAAATTTAGATCTAATACAGAGAGCAGAGAACAGATTCATCAGAACCCTGCTTTCTGTACCACAGTCAACCCCAACTTACTCTATCCACAAAGAAGTGGGCCTACCTTATCTGTCAGATACTCTTGAGTATGTCCCCTCTGATCCTATGGCTGAAAATGTGGATGAACGAGGAACTTCCCCATAATCATAAAATCATGCACGATGTGCTGTCTCTGGACAAATTTAATAATATCCCATGGCTGGCTTATTTAGCTAAAACATTCACAGACCTGGGACGTCCGGAGCTTTTTTCCTCCCCAGAGAATATCAAGGCACAAGATCTTGACTTTATAAAACAATCATTTAGGGAAAGGAAGGAAGCATGCCGAGAGGAATGTGAATTGGTGAAACCATCAGTAAGGGAACATTGCCTTCTGGTTAGCTCATCCTCACTTGCATCCTATCTTAGTTTTGTTACAATCCCCTTTCACAGGTTTTTATTAACTAAGTTTAGATTCAACTTGTTACACTTTTATCTAGGTTCTTTTAAAAGCTGGCAGAAGCCGGACTTAGCCCCTCCCTGTTGTTGTGACCAGTTCTCTGTGCAGGACACAATGCATTTTGTTATGTTTTGTGGGTTGTATATAGAGCAGAGAAAAAAATATTTGTTCCCTATTCTGAAAGAGGCCGGCTTCACTCAAGTGAGACCGGCTCTGCTCTTTCTACAATTAATGTCTAATCCGCGCATCACTTTTTGCATAGCTAATTTTCTGGTAGCCGCCTCAAGGGCGAAAGCTGTCTGCCAAACTTCGCCTTAAAGTAAATGTTTTATTATGTATGTTTATCTTAAGAATGTAATACTTTTTAACTGTGTATAATACTTTCTTAAATTGTATATTTATATAATTGTCCTTAAGGAAAAAGAAGGAAATAGTTTTGTATGAAATGTTTTATCGTTTTCTTCTTTGTATGACTTTGAATAAGTCGAATAAAGATATTCTGACTGACTGACTGGTCACTCACAGCTTTATCACAGATCAAGAGGAAAGACCGTAAATCACCCGGAGGAGATGAAAGAAACCAGGTGCCTCTCAAAGCAGCCATCGCTGGCTACCACTGGGCTTTCTCCTCTCTTCTGCCAACATAGTGTACATCTGGAGAGATGTCGGTGAAAAAAACAACAATAACAGTTATTGTATAGTATTATACAAATTAAGCGCTGATGAATTTGTTTTCAAATCCAGCGTCTGTTTCCGTCTGAAAGTCCTGCTTTCAGTTTATAATGAAGATGTGGATGGATTGTGCATTTGATGGCAACCGAATGCCTCTGTTTTCAAGCTGTTTCGTATGAGGCAATTTGTAATGTGTTGGCTAAAAAAAGCTTCCTTTTTACCTCATGAATGCAGAGGGCACGAAATACAGATTGCAAGTTACATTAGGCCGAAGCCGGCGCGCAATCGGAAACACATGCTGCTGTGCGAGGCCTGAATGTTTAAGGGAGCAAGCACTGTGCTGGTTTCTCAAAGCTCAGCCAGTTAACTATGCTAACAAATTGTGTCAACAGCGTCTCCAAAATTGTTGTAAATTATTAGTCAACTAAGCAGTTGTGTGGAGTTTGTAATGTGTTGTCGTCTGCTTCCAGAGTAATTGTTGATTAAAGGTTCGGCGATTTTACTTTCCTCAAAGGAAATGTAAAGTTCAACATGCACGTGCAAAAAGCAATGGCCGCGCGGGCACCGCAAGTGAAAGTGCACCGCGATCGCGATGCACTTAATTGCCGAAAATGAAAGTGATTGCGATGCACTTAATTACCCGTGATGGAGAAAAGACAGATGGTGTCTGAGCGCTTGCACGCACGAATTACCGCCAGCTTGAGGCCAGCAAAGGCCTCTGGTAGCACTTTGAAAACCCCCTTACTAAAAGTCACGCAAGCAGCGCATGCGCTGCTGTAGGCTCGACCTAAAAAACTGACAAGTGGGGCTTGTAGGTGTAGTAGTGTTCGTGGTCATTAGCAGGGTGGATAATTGACAAACTGAAGAGGTGAAGGGGGAGGGAAGTGCCATTAGAGCGATGACTGTGGAAGGAACATGGACTAGCAGCAGTGCAATGACAGTAGCAGTTGGTTGCATGAGAAAGTGAACGGGGACTAGTGACACAGAGAGGGAGGGGGAATCAAGCAACAAGGCATTTTACTGAATGCATCTTATGGATAAACAACATGTGCATTCAAAAAGATTCCTTCCTTTAAGTGATTATTTCTAAAAGTATTAACATGCATTAAAAAAACATTCCAATACCATCTTATTTGCACATGTGAAGGAATAATTATGTATCCTAAATACACAATTTGGAGAAAGTGGTACTGGTAATAAATTCCCAACTAATCTGTGTTACATCCTACCAAAGGAAAGAAGAAACCACTAATTTGAAAAAAATATCCCCAGGTATAGTGTTCAGCCGTAGCAGTGAAATTTCATGTATCTGCTTGTTCCACTTCATAGAAGGCGCTTGCAGAATGCAGCCAACACCGTCACGTGACTGCGTGGCTAAATCCTCCTCTGTAGAATTGACACATCATTAGGTAAGGAAGAATGACAGGCCTCAAACTGCATAACTAACAAAATCAGACAGAACACGAGTATGAAAAGAAATTTGTTAACCATGTTGCTTAAAACCAAAACCAGCAACATATTTTTGATTTCAGAATATTTTAAGCAATGTTGTGCATTTCAGTGTCTGTAGCAAAAGGACCAATGCTTAACCCAGACAATGAACTGCATCCTCACATGCTCTTAAGTTATCTTAGGTTAATACTTTCTAGTTGGTAGTATACAGGGAGTGGTGCAGAAGGGGGTGAATGCACGCTAAGAATGTATAATATCTTGACTCTATATCACCCTATCAACATTTAAAAATCTAAAACAAAACTTTCAACAAATTCCGACATGAATTTCAAGCGGGTGGTTTTTGTAGTACCATATAATAAAACCTAAAAATCTTTAATCGAGCTTCGCTTGCATAACAATCCATGAGCTTTCGAACTGATGCACAGAGCATTTCTTACACACCTGGATAGGGCACCCTGCCCTTTGTCACCAGCTCGGTCAGCAGAATTCCAAAGGACCAGCCATCAGACTTTATCGTAAACCGGCCGTACAACGCCGCCTCAGGTGCAGTCCATTTGATTGGAAATTTGGCACCTAAAACAATGAAGGTTAATATTCTTGAGTATTAAACAAACATTCTTAAATGTTAAAGCATCTCTGCGTCTTAAAACAGAGTATTCAATTTGTATTTTATTGATGAATAGGTGACCAAATATCATGTAGGAAGCACAAATTGCCCCTATCCTGCCTCTTCCCCACACCAGGTATAAATATTTGCTGTCTGTATGTAGAGACACTAGTTCCCCCTGGCTAAGGGGAGAGAACCCTCTGAATCCAGGAAGCCCCTGCGTCTCCCTGATGTAGCACTGAAATTGCACCTGTATTTTGCAGAGAAAGTGATTTTGGGGGAAAAATTAGGGGTGAAACGTAACAGCAGGGAGCCAGGTTTGAAGTCATTACAAGGGATAAAAGGATTTGGTCTACTTTTTAAGACCGGTTCCTTCCTCTCTATGACCCAATGGGGGATACATTTTATGGTAGCTATTAGTTAGTTGATGGAATAGGGAAGCAGTTATTGACCTGGGTTTAGAAAAGGCCACTAGCCTTAGCTTGGGATTTCCCAAAAATGCCTTCGGTGAAAGACTAACGTTGGGAGCTCTCTTTCTCTGCCAACATTGCTTAATTATGGTCCAACAAGTGATGAGGCTGAGTAAAAACTGAAGCCAGAATTATTCATTTGAACAGCGTAACAGTGAAATCATTCTTCGGTATAAAACAGCAACCGGCTTTAAACAGATATTTGATACCCCCCAGTCTATCACTTCAATTAATATCTACCAATACCCTATAAATTGAAGACATTGGACTGGCTCCTTAATGGAGATAGGGCCTTGGAACCACAACCGCAAAAGCTCAAACCTTTCATCTTCCCGATTTTGATAATCTAGAGCAGTGGTTCTTAACCTGTGATTTGAAGACCTCTGGGGTCCACAGTACTTACTCAGTGGGGCCGTAACTGCTTAGAAAATAATTTTAACATATTAATAAGGCCTAATAGAGTAAAGAAGCAAAATGTAAAATATTCTGCAAATGTGAAAGAATCTGAAATTTGAGGCTAAAAATTAAATTGATATCCTCAAACTGATACACAGAATACAGCATGATAGAAGGGTGGCCTCAATTGAATTTAGAAAAGCTCTAACCTTTGAAATGAATTTAGTTTTCTTCATATTTATTTATGAATTAAATAAAATATTTAACTGTTTGTGTTTTTGTTTGATGAATGCATGTGTCGGTATTTTTGTGTATTGTTCTGCGGTTCAAATCATCAAAATTGCTTTGGGCGGGTTCCCCCGAGTATCAGTTTTAACTCAGTAGGGGTCCCCAGATTCCAGTAATGATTAAGTGGGGGTCCACCAAAGTTAAAATAATCACTTATCTAGAGAGAAACTGTACTGGAAGCAGAGACAAACTGTTTCCTGGCTTTATACAAATTTCTCTATGAAGGCTATCCAAACAGCTGATCCAGGTGTTGCTATTTGTCCAAAATGCAATGGTGCGGCTTTCTTATAGCTTGATAAGGTAGGACCATATCTGATAGTCAAGATGATCTATCCATTGTCTGCCAGTAAAAGACAGAATGCCCGTAGCTTAACTGTCCTGCCTAACTTACAAATTAACTATTTATACCAGTGGATCCCTAACATTTCAGAACAACAACCCACTTTTCAGAACAATAAACGTTTGAGACCCAACTCCTCATAATGCACATGACGGGAGATCTCTGAATGTAACTAAAGCATCGTCTGGTAGTGCATTGTCATTTACAGACAGTAGATTTCCATTAAAAATGGCTGCTAACATTTGACCTATGTCTTTGAAGCACGAGAGAAATGTGAAAAGATAAAAACAGAATTTAAAAGCCTTTTTTTTTTTAATACTGGTCGTACTTTTCTGATCCACCAAAAATCATCTCGCAACCTGACCAAGTACAGTTCTCTTCCTCATGCACTTCCTGTGCATTAACTAAGGAGCGCTGAGCTTCTGCCGCGCAACGTAAGAGCTGAAACCTTTAGGAGGAAGACATTATTATTATTATTATTATTATTAATAACATTTATTAAGCGCATGGTTGCACAAAGAACAGTGCGTCCCCGCGCTGAGACTCCCAGTAATCCTCCCACAGCCGACTAGCAGAGGGACAGCCCAAGGTCCTGCCGAAAGAAAACTAACTAATACGCTTTGGGGAAAAGAAAGGTTTTCAGCTTCTGTCTGAACCTTGCTTCAGATGGTTCCATCCTCTATTCAATGGGCAGGTCATTCCAGTCCTTACTGGCCAAATATCTAAACGACCGACCCCCCATCCTGGCTCTGTGGATCCGAGGGACCACTAGTAGCATACAACCCATTGACCTGAGATGGCGTGAGGGACGATAGATGGGGAGCAAATCCTGAAGATACAAAGGTGCTTTTTTATGAGCTATGCGATGAGTGATACACATAGTTTTAAATTTAATGCGCTCCCTAACAGGGAGCCAATGTAAGCTGCGCAGGGCATTCTTCCCAGACGCCCTCCTAGGGAGATTCAGAACCAGCCTGGCAGCAGCGTTCTGAACGCGTTGTAGCTGTATAAGGCCTTTTTGACTGAGTCCACAAAGGAGGGAATTCCCATAATCTAAATGGGAGGTAACTAATGCGTGGACCATTGTTTTCCTGGAGTTGGGAGGCAATAAGTCGAGGATCTTCCTCAAGACTTTCAAAATGCCATAACATTTGCCAACAATATTGTTAACATGTTTAGTGTAGTCAAGGTTAGAGTCCAGGTGAATCCCCAAGTTTTTAACTGAGTCTACCGGGGCGGGGACAGCGCCCAATTCAGCCGGCCACCAGGCGGAAGTCCAGATAGATGGGCAGGAACCAACAATAAGAACCTCTGTCTTATTACCATTCAGGCGGAGGTAGTTCTGCTTCATCCACCCATCAAGTGCCACCAAACAGTTCGAAAATTTCTCAGCCTCCACAACTGGATCACGGGACAGATTGATCACCAGTTGTGTATCATCTGCATATGAGACAATATCAATCCCATATGACTCTACCAGTTTGGCAAGGGGTTCCATATACAGATTGAACAGTGTAGGGCTCAAAATCGAGCCCTGAGGAACCCCTTGTTTAAGGCATCTTACACTGGACTTACAGGGAGGACAGACCACTTGAAATCTCCTGTTCATGAGGAAGGAGACCAGCCACTTATGAGCAGGACCAGTTATTCCCTTCTCGCTTAGGCGGCCTAGTAATACTGGGTGTGACACGGTGTCAAACGCCGCACTTAGGTCCAATAGGACCAAGGCGGCCGTGTGACCCTCATCCACCCTGCTCCGCAACAGTTCTGTAGAAAAAAGAAGGGCGGTCTCCGTTGAATGTTTGGCCCTAAATCCCGATTGAGACACGTGGAGGAGTTTATTTTCCTCAACAAAGCCCACCAACTGTTGGTTAACTAGTTTCTCTACTACCTTTGCGCAAAAGGGAAGGAGAGAGATAGGTCTTAAATTATCCAGTTGTGTCATGCTAATATGGGCTTTCTTTTTTATAGGGACAACTTGTGCCAGTTTCCAACTGTCAGGAACCAGGCATTCACGGAAGGATAGTGAGGCCATATTCCCAATGTGCTCCGTTACCTGAGTGAGATGTTTGCGAAGGATCCTCGCAGGGACCACATCCAGGGGGGAGCCAGAGTGAATATCCAGTAAGATACTGGTTAGCTCCTCCGCTCTCGGGACCTCAAATTCCTCAAGATATTTTTTTGCCTGGATTACAAGACAGGGACCTGACGGGATTGTATGTTGTGAGATGGACTGAAACGACGAGTAGATCTTTTCTACCTTCCCCACAAAGAAGTCCGCTATATCGTTACATGACTATCGATGAGGGGGCATCTCCTGAATTCACTAGAGGGGCAGACAGTTCCTTCAAGATCATGAAAAGCTCTCTGGAGGTATTCTCTGAACCGTCAATCCTCCGATGATAGTAGTCTCTTTTAGATTTCCTAATCTGACCGTGATAGGACTTTAGTTCCTTTTTGTAGACTTCACGTAACGCGGGGGCAAATTCCACTCTCCACCTCCGTTCCAAAGTCTTGCATTTAGCTTTAGCGGCACGCAGCTCGGCAGTGAACCATGGGGCGGATTTAGTTCTCCGTGCCATAGCTTTTTGAGTCCAGGGGGCCACTTTATCGAGAGCACTCTCGACCCAATCATCATACCTCCTGCATGCCTCAACCAGATTATCACTGAGCTTAGGGGGATCCTGTTCTAGGGTTAGATTGAAAGCCTCATGGCTAAATTTCCTCCAGTCCCTACGTTTAACTGCAGTGAGTTTCTGCAACGGCACCCTATTGGGCTGCCTTCTAAATGTGAAGGGGATCACATAGTGATCTGACCACAAGATCTTAATCGGGGCCGATACAGTAATATCTTCCCAATTAGCAAAAATAGGGTCCAACAGGTACCCAGCTTGATGTGTGGCTCTATTATCAACCAGACCAAACATCAAAGCTCTGAGAGAATTAATCAGGGACACAGCCTCGCGGCAATTAACATCATTCAAGTGTATATTGAGGTCTCCAACAATCATAAACTTATTATGACGTAAGGCAGAAAACGTTATAGCCTCGAGGAGACTCTCAATAAACGTGGTAGCCATACCGGGAGGGCGATAGATAAGAAAGCCCTTAATAGTGCAATTTGGGCCAACCTCAACTCAACTTAAACGGGTAAGTGCAGAATGCCCCCAACCCCTTTTGTTAGTAGGATTCACCAACGATAACTCACTTTAAGCGTAACTTAAAAGCACAAACTCAATAAATGTCATCCTAGGGTAGTGCTGACCAACAGTCAGACAGCTAATGGGTAATACTGTACATTATACGTATAGAAGTTCCCGTAGTAGGTAAATTAAATTATGAAGATAAATGAAAAAGGTAGTGTGATCAGACGATGGGGCTATTGCTCAAGAACCAATCCTGTCTTAAGTTGAAGTAACTTCAGGTCAAATTTATTTGCCTAGTCGCCAGGCCTTGTAAACCTCCATATTTCTGGAAATGTGCAATATAGCCATGCAGCGTGCAAGTACGAACTCAAAAACTGTAATTGTGCAAGAAGAATTGAGACCTAATGTTTTGAAGATTTGCTTGACCTGGATGGGTAACAGTATGTGCTCTGGAAATCGGTCTGCTGGGATTATTTTTAATAAGTAAGCCAGCTCAAACCATCAAGTTTCCACTGTTTTATTTTACCCAAAGTACTAGCATTGTCAATAGTCTTCTGCTTACTCAGCAACATACCAGTGTCTTGTCTGCTAACGGAGGACAACCTAACGCCAATACTAAACAAACTGGAAAACACAAAATGTATAGGAGAGTGGTGTAGGTACAGCTGGAAAGGAGTTTTCAGCGAAAGGGGTGGGGGGTTGTATGTGGGGGAGGGGGGTGAAGTTGATTAAGCCAGCCCAGGAAGGTACTGATCTAAATACATTTTGACAGTATAGGGAGGCCTGGCATGGCGCCCGAGGGACATGGCGGCATCTGAGTGAGGCTCCGCGGCGGATCCAGGAGACACGTTCCTGGAGGCTGTCTTCATCTGCACTGAAGGGTGTGAACGTGTATCGGAACGGACCAGGACCATTTCTCGCCACTCGAGGACCTTGGCAGTGACAGAAAACCTGAACTTTTGGCACAGTGAGTTTTCCGCGGTTCCATTTTTATTACAGCCGCCATCTTGTATCGCTCGCGCGACTCATTGCGCACTTGCAAGCCTCACATAAACCTTCTGGTATGGGCTTTATTTCAATGCCTTCAACGGTTTAATAGTATCAAAGAACCATTGTGCAGTTTACAAATGTGTGACTTTTGCCCATTCATCACGTTTTTTACCTCAATGTGAAGGGCAGCCATTTTAGGACAACTACCTCTTTCTTGGCATTTTCCTCATTTTTCCACCTGATGATGCTGTACCTCTCATTCCTAAAATGCTCCATTAATTCATGGTGTGGCTCCTGGAATATCTTTACTTGGCGCCTATCAAGTTGATTTTTGGCGCTCTCATGCCACATCGCGCTATATGTTTTTCCCATCAACGCTGATGAAACATGATGTAAGGCGGCCATTTTAGTTTTAGTTTTTGATCTGCTTTCATCTGTAGAAATATTCACTGTACAATGTCAATGGTCCTTATTATATAAGTTGTAAGGTGGTGCCTAATGTATCTTTAGCTACTATACTGGATTACAAAGAGACCTCTGTGTCTTGACCTTACAACAACACTCATCATTAACTCCGCTGAGTCTCCTGACCTTAGCGTCTCCCTACTATTGGAGTGATTTATACTCTCCTGTGATTCACTGTGATTCATTCTCCTTACATACCACCTAGAAAAGTGTGTGCTATAAGATTTTATGGGAAGAACAAAGCCACTACATCCCCCACTTTCCAAACCAAAACGTATCTTTATAAAGAACTCAAGAATTTTCTTGGAATTTTCTAAATTAGAAGATTCTTTGGCATCTTCGCACAGTCCAGAAACAATGATGGAATCTTCTCAAATCAATTCAGGAAAGTCTAACACCAAACGACTGAAGAAGGATCCCCCTTCACCTCCTAAACAAACGTCGATGGTTTCCATGGAGTTATTACTGGAGAAAATTAGAGCCCTCTGCCCTTTTATGGAAGAGACCAATACTAAACTCCAAGTCTTGACGGACAACTGGTCACAACTTGAAACAAGAGTCTCTCCGGTTGAGCAAATGGTCACTTCTTTAAAAGAATCTTGCGTCAGTGTCTCTCATCTTCATTCTCAAGTTTCTACGCTCCAAAAGCAGGTTGAAGACTTGAAAAATCGCAATAGGCGGAATAATTTACGTATCTATGGGCTAGGTGAAGGACTGGAGGGTTCTGACCCACTGACTTTCTTCAAATCATTCATTCCAAAATTGCTTCATATGCCAGAGGACACAACTCTGAATATCCAGCGAGCACATTGACTAGGTCGTCCACCATCGCCTGCATCTTCCTCACAAAGCCCAAGAGGAGTCATCCTGTATTTTTTAGAATACACCGATTTATTGAAAGTTCTGGCAGCGGCTAAATCCTCTCCAAAAATTACGTGTTCAGATTCTTCTTTATTTTTTGCCCAGGACTATGCTAAAGCTACTGCTAAACGGCACGAGGCGTTTTTAGATACGAGAGCTGACCTTCGTTCATTGGGAGCCAGGTATGGTCTTTTCCACCCTTGTTTATTCAAAGTTACATACAACAATAGAACAACTACATATGAAGATCCAATGCACCTGAAAAGTTTAATCAACTCCTGCAAAACGTCAGTTATGGATTCATCTGGAAACTCCTCTTCATGTAGTGGTTGAACTCATTGATACTCTCTTTTGATTCTTCATTCTTTGCAATACAATCTCTGACTGTTCAAATGCTGAATTTTTGTTAATTACTACCATTTTTGGATTGCTCCGCCACAGTTTATGTTTCTTTACAATTGTTATTGGTTCCTGGTTGCGCCTTCTTACTGTTATTGTTATTATTCTTGTCTGTTTTGGTTTGATATTCTAATTTGTTTGTTTTCTTCCTTCATCTTCACAGATTTCCTATCCTTGTTTTATGATGTCTTCCTGGTTCCTCGTTGAGCAGATCTTGGATGTGTCGCCCTTCCCACGTGGTTCCATCCCCTCTCCTTGTCTACTTGTTTTCTCCCCACGTAGGTATGTTACTCTCCTACATTTCCCTTTTTCCTCTTTCCCCAATCCTCTTCCTTTTCTTTCTTGTACGTTTTATACTTCTTTTCTCTTTGGGTGTCTTTGATATTCTCTCTTTTCTTGCTTTTTTTATCACGTTATTCTATATTTTAGGCTCGTATTTGTAACTGATGTTGTCTTTTCACAATTCTTATTCTTCATCATATTTCACTTTACTTATGCTTTTTCTTACAGTTCCACTTTTTTGGTAGACTTGGTATGTTTTTGATATCTATTACTTTTCTTAATCTCGCATGTCGTTAAAGTTAATCTCATGGAATGTTAGAGGACTCAACTCTCCTATAAAAAGACGGAGGGTACTGACTCATCTGGCTAAGTGTTGACATAGTATTCCTGCAAGAGACTCATCTTACAGCAGAGGAGTCATTAAAATTAAAAAATGGTTGGGTAGGAGAATTATTTTATTCCAGTGGAGATGGTAAACGTAATGAAGTTATGATGTTGTGTTGTAGATCCCTTAATTTTAAGTTCATCTCACAAGATTCTGATACAGAGGGCCGTTGGCTTAATGTTACATTGTTGCTTAAGGATGTGCCAGTCTCTTTTTTCATAGTTTATGCTCCAACTGGCGGTGATGCCTCCTTCTGGCACTCAGTGGCCAAGCTGATCACTCTTCACATGGATGACAATTTTATTTTGGCGGGAGACTGTAATCAGATCTTTGATCCTTTTATAGATCGAAGCTCTAATTGTGTCATTTATCCCTAATAAAACGCATAAATCCTTTACCCACATGGTCACACAACATAAACTTTTAGATGCCTGGAGACTGTGTAACCCTACTACGTGGGAATACACTTTTTATTCCCCAGTCCATCACTCCCAATCACGACTTGATTATTTTTTTGTATCGCATTACATCTCACAAGCACTCACACATGCGGAAATTGGCCCTATTTTATTATCTGACCATGCTCCGGTTTTGATTGCTGTGGACATCTTACCTAAACCCACTTCTCCCAGAAGATGGCGTTTTAATAATACCCTGCTTTTGGATCCAGAATTTTCCCCTTCATTTAAAACCTTTTTAAACTATTACTTTCTTCTACATGACACGGACTCCCTGCCCTTTTCAACTATTTGGGATGCTTTTAAAGCCTCCGCTAGGGATTTTATTATATCCTATGTGTCAAAGAAGCGTACTATTGCTTGCAATCGTACCCGTTCTTTATTCCAAGACATTAAGAGACTGTAGCATTCCTTTTACACTACTAACTCTAAAGATGTTCTTAATTCCCTCATCAAAGCAAAGTTACAGTTTAATAAGGAATCAAATCTAGCCCAAAATGTTATGGTGGTAGGAGTAGGGCAGGAAAACTTTTAGCGTATTATTTAAAAATGAAACAGAAAAAAATGAATATTGATGCTATTTTTAATGATGATTCTATTTTAAAGTTTAAGGATTGGAAATTTTAGATGTGTTTGCTTTATTTTTTATGAAAAACATTATTAATCCGAAACTTCACTTTGATAACTTTATTTCGGTCGATGACCATAAAAGTGCAATAAAATATGTACAGGCAAGATGATAAAACAAATACTTCAGAATTAAAAAGTAATTAAACATTGGTTATCAAAGGAATAGAAAAACATAAAAACAGTAGTCCATTATTCCTTATGGATAAATACAGTTCTTCTTCGCCACATGCCGAATAAAAACCGGGAAACGGCAAAAACAATGGGAGGGGCAGTGTCATAGGTTAGGACTCTACAGGCGTGTACACAATGTCTAAAACCCAGGTTTTTGTATAATGGGGTAATCCAACACTTCCGGATTTTGCTGTATGCTGGGCAAAAAAAGAAGATATGTGTAATGTCTTCCCTGACGTGATTACAGGCAGGGCAATTAGCCTTCATCGTTTTTGTCCATCTGGATGCGAATGCCCCAACCAATAAGGAGCCGTGCCTCAATTGGATATATAGTTTTCTTGCCAGTGGCGGCTGCACCAGGTCCAAAAATGCCTCTGTCCAGTATTCAACTTTTGTTATGAGGAACTCAGTGGACAATCTACCCAGGGAAGTAGAGCAGTGTAGCAGTTTGAGGTGATGGAATTTTACAGCTGCCACCAGTACAGTCCTCTGCTTCCTCAAACAACTGACCTCCGGTGTATCCCAAAGTTGGGAAAGACCAATTTGGTAAAGGAGAGTCTTAACGTGTACCAGCCAAGGTATATTCTTGTTCCTTAACTGCCCCCAAATAGTATTGAATTCTGCTCTAAACGGTTCAAGCTCCGGCACAGACCAGAGCCTTCTCCAATAGAGCAGAGGTCGAGCTGCCACCAGATCAATGATAGGTTCCAGACCCAGGTCCAGGCGTAATGGTAGCAGGGGCGTGCTTTGTGGAAGACCAAACAAATGTCGCATGAAAGAGTGCTCGACTTTCATTAGATTACATACATTAGTGTGTCCCCAGAGTTCAGCAGCATATAAAGCAGCAGACCTGACCTGTGTTTTGTATAACTCTAGGGCAGGGGTAACTGGTTTAAAAGTTGAGGCACTATGGAATCTGCCTATGCCACCCATAATCTGTGCAAGTCTCAAGGAGGATTTAGAGACTTGTTGGTCCCATGTAAAATATTCAGTCAGAGTCACCCCCAGATATATAAAAGTCCTAACTCGCTCAAGTGGAGTTCCATTCAATGTGGGGTTTGGGCGGGTGTGTCTCGGGGGGTTGAAGACCATAAACTTGGTTTTCTCCAAGTTGATCTCCAAACCCCGTGAGGCACAGAAGGAAACAAACCCGTCCAAAACACGCTGGATGCCCGTAGATGTCCGCGACAACAACAAGGTGTCGTCCGCGAACATCAAAGCGGGCACCCTACCAGTGGCCAGGCGTCGAGCATCGTTATCCCTGACACAATTGAGTCTATCAATCAGGCCGTTAACATATAGGCTGAAGAGAGTAGGTGCCAGTACGCAACCCTGGCGTACTCCCCGAGTGACGGGGAAGCGATCGGATAGTTCCCCGTTTTTCCCACACCTCACCTGGGCATAGTTCCCCGTGTGAAGCCGGATTAGGGCATCTAGTAAATGAGGAGGTAGACCAAGTTCCTCCAACACCGACCAGAGTCTCTCCCTAGGGACCAGATCGAATGCGGCCCGCAGGTCCACAAAAACAAGGTAGAGGCTGCCACCCTCTACTCTTGCAGTTTTCCAGAATAGGACCTGGAGTCGGAAGATCTGGTCCAAAGTCGAGACCCCAGATCTAAAACCGGCTTGGAGGGTGGTCAAGATTTTGTTTTCCTCCATCCAGCCCAGTAGTTTTTCCAGCAGGATTGGGCCCATCAGCTTCTGGGAAGTATCGAGTAGACTAATTGGTCTATAGTTTGATGGGGCGAGCGGACAGCCCTTTTTAAAAATTGGGACGATCTCGGCTCCCAGCCACGTCTCCGGTACAGGGGAGCCCTGTAAGACAGCATTGAACAGAACCATCAAATATGGGGCCCAGATTTTTTGGCTGAGAGCGGAAGAGGTCTCCAGGGAGCTTATCTAGACCCGGGGCCTTGTTTGGGAGCAGTTTCTCAATTGCCAGTTCAACTTCCCTAAGTGTAATATAATCTAAACTAAAAGTGGGAGACCCAGTGGGGGCATCCCCTCTCGCTATTGCGAGACAGGATCCAGGTCCGGAGCCCAAGACCCCCGGCACTCGTGCAGGGGGTCTGGGGCCACGGGAGGCTCGGGAACCTGGCTGAGGTCATAGTCTCGACAGGAGGAGATCCCAGCACCCGGGGCCCCCAGCAGTCGACACTCGTGCCAGCACAGGAGATCGAAATCCCGGAGCCCAAGGCCCCCGGCAGTCGGCTCTCGTGCAGGGGGCCTGGCGCAACCGAGATATCGGAAGCCCGGTCAGAGCCAGACCATGACGAGGAGAGGACCCAGTGCCCGGGGCCCCCAGCAATCGACACTCATGCGGGAGGTCCCGGGCCATGCGGGCACATGGAGCCAGACCCCCGGACCCCCGGCAGTCGGCTCTCGTGCCGGAGGACCCATGGCGCACAGACCCGGGGCTCCGGGACCAGCTCCGACAGCCCCTCCTGGGGCTGACACCCCATCTCCTCCAACTCAGGGCTTGTGTAGAGTGACTTAAAGTGTGCCTCCCACACTATAGGGGCAATATTCGAGACCCCAGTATCTCTCTCTCCTGACACTGAGGAAGTGGCAATTAGCCAAAAGGTCTTAGAATCTTTTAGGAGTAGTGCCTGTCTCATCTCTTCCCACCTGGATTCTTCCCACTCACTCTTTGCTTTGATGAGCACCTTTTTATACTGCAGTCTAGTTGTTCTAATTTTAGGGATGTCCTTAGATTTAATTGCCCTGAGTAAGTCTTTCTTTGAGTCTTTACATGCGTGGTTGTGCCAGGGATGTGTTTTACCCCGGCGCGACTTAGACCCACTAACAGGATAGAATACATCCCCTAGACTCTCAACTAACTTTCTATGGGTCGCTATAGTCTGCCCATGGGAGGTAGAATTTCCCATATCGCTTATCAATGGAACAGCTATCTGGTAAATTTTTGCTAGACGAGTAGGAGAGTCTAGGCAGGAAGGCCATTTGACTCTTCTCCTATTGTTGGATATAATATGTGGGGGAACTATCAGAGTAGAATTAGAGTCAGTGTTAGTTAGTCCAAATGCACCCGCTTTAAGCGTTAGGACCAGCGTATTGTGGTCACTATCGTGCCTTTCAACAACCCAGAAGTCTTTAAACTTTCCCCAGTGTTTGGCTTCCAACATGAGGTAGTCAATGGTGGAAGTTCGATTTATCCTGTTATAAGTGGGCAGGCCGGAACATTCGTTGCTGCCCCTTCCATTGCATGCCCGCAAAGACATTGCAAGGGTCAAGGCCTTAATTTGTAATACTAACGGGGTCCAGGCCTTAACCGGGGCGATTCTCGGGGCTGGAATTTGCCAGAGCGAGTCAACCTCATCCTCCTCACACAACTCAGGACCGCCCAAAGGCTCGAACTGACAGTTCAGATCGCCACCAAGAATAATCGAAGTTGCGGGGTCGAGTGTCTGGAGAAAATAGTTGAGTGCTTGGATAGTACTCGATTCTTTCCCGTTCACGGTAGGCCTGGAGTAGATATTAATAATAGACAATGTAGATCCGCCAACAGATGTTAGCAAAACACATTGGATATCAGGCGAGTTTGTATCCACCTGTACCGCCTGCATGCCCAAGTGTAAGCCTACCCATATGGCAAGGCCCCCCGAAGGGCGGCCTTTCCCACCTGAGACTGCGGGGATGTCAAAGGTAGCGTAACCGGGACTGTCACTCGCCTCGAGGGACCAGGTCTCTTGCATCAAGCAGATATCATGAATGGACATAAAGGAAGACCAGTCTGGTGCAAGTAGCTTGTTCTTTAGGCCTGCGACATTCCACGAGAGTATTTTTATGCTACCTTCCGTAGCCTTAACTTTATCCTTCTCCCCCCCTGTTCTCTAGGTGCTAGCTGATCCAGGCTCTGTTCAACCCTTGCCTCCTCCCTCTTTGAGGCATGAGGCCAAAGGGTCTCATAACTGTCAGATGAGGGTGACTTTTCCTGTGTTATAATACCTTCGTCTAGAATACCCTCATTATGTTTTCGTGGGGGTGTGCATGGCTGAGTCAGTCAGTCCACCTCCTCGAGAACGCTAAACTTATTCCAATGGGGTTGTATCGGGGAAAAATGGGGTGTGTGGATGAAAACCCTCCCCAAATGGTTGCCAGTGGTGAGTCCCATTCGGGTAGGAGAGGGGATTTCTAATTAACTGTGGAAACGTTTTATGAATTGGGGTAGGGTAGAAATAGGACAAGTGCAAAGGGAATATTTGGGACTCTTTATGGAAGGGAGTTCTACAGATATGGTCAACGGCTGAGGAATCCCTAAAATTGATTGTTACAACATCCCCTGCCACTGTTTAGGTCCCCTTCCAATCCAGTCTACTCTCCTTACTGCCAATATATGACCTGAAATGTTGGAAGGTAAGGGTCTATTTAAATTCAGCCACTGTATGCACTTATTATGTAGATCTACCTCCTGTTCTCTCTTCCCCTCACTAAGGGGTGGGGCACCCGCTAGGGCTACTACATGTGGTTGTGCTTCTGGAGGCAGATTTATTGTCGGCAATCGTTTAAAGGTTGCCTTTAGTGGGGGGGCAGGTCTTGATGAAGATACTACTTTTTTTGATGCCGTATTCTTACCCTCCTTAGGGTGTTGGCTAGATTTAACAGTTTGGCCCACAGCTGGAGATCTAGGAGGACCTGAAACACAATCCACAGACCATTCACTCTCACAGTTTTTTCACTCATACAGCAACCCCAATAATCTACTGTTGATTTATCACTACTGGAAACTCAGATAACGCAACAAGATCTCTTAAACACTCTTCAACATTTGAAAAAAGATAAGGTTCCTGGGCCGGATGGTTTTACTGTGGAGTTTTTTTTCATTTTTCCAATTTATTATTGCCTAAACTACACCTTTTAATTGAGTCCTTTCAATCTCTTGGAAAGTCTGGAGGTACCATTTCAGATGGCCAAATAGGTTT
This sequence comes from Lissotriton helveticus, assembly GCF_964261635.1. Classification (NCBI taxonomy): domain Eukaryota; kingdom Metazoa; phylum Chordata; class Amphibia; order Caudata; family Salamandridae; genus Lissotriton; species Lissotriton helveticus. The sequence continues at coordinate 802,631,696 of NC_136063.1, forward strand.
GATTCCTAAAGAAGGGAAAGTCCCGAAGTATTGCAAGAATTTTAGGCCCATTTCGCTTGTTAATATTGATTATAAGATTTTTTCCAAAACATTAGCCCTTCGTTTAAACACCCATCTCCCCAAGCTATTAGGTAAGGAACAATCTGGCTTCGTGACAAGCCGTGTTATACAAGATAACACCAGACTTTTTTCAACATTTTATCCAAGGCTACGCATTTGAAACATTCTCTTGCAGCTATAGCACTAGATGCTGAAAAAGCATTTGATAGAGTAGAATGGCGTTATTTATTTTATACCCTCAAATGGTTTGGATTTGGCCCTAATTTCATTTCCTTAATTTCCCTATTATATTCGAATCCACGTGCTGCTGCTTGTGCTAACAGGTTAATGTCCTCCTTCTTTGACCTTGGTAGAGGAGTGCGTCTGGGTTGTCCTCTATCCCCTTTTCTCTTTGGCCCTTGAACCCTTCCTTTCAAGAATCCGTCAAAATGTGCATATACAAGGTTTTCAAACCCCTACAACCAATGTCAAAACAGCAGCGTATGCTGATGATATTTTGCTTTTTATTTTGAACCCCGCTGAGTCGATCCCAGACTTTTTAGACGAGGTTCACTCCTTCTCATCAATCTCAGGTTATAAATTGAATAGTGATAAATGTGAAATATTGCCCTTAACTAAGTATACCTTTAAAGCTGATTTTATTTCAACCAATTTTACTTGGAAGTCGTCCTATATTAAATATTTAGGCTTAAATTTTACACTGACAAGAAAAAAAGAGACAGTCAAGCTGTGCTTGAATAATTGCATTCATAAACTCACAGAACTCACCAATAAATTGCACCCTCTTTATTTATCCTGGTGGGGTCGCCTGGACACTATCAAGATGATGCTTTCCCCTGTAGTTTTATATACTATATCTACCATTCCGGTTTCCATATCTCCTAAATTATTTAAATCCATTAATTCAGTGTTATCTTCCTTTTTATGGAACAAGAAAAGATTGCGTATGTCTATCTCAAAGTTATCATGCCCTAAAGCTGAAGGCAGAGTTAATATTCCGAACTTCATTGCTTATCACAAAGCTTTTCTTTTGCGACAAGCCTCATATTGGCTGCTTGGCTCTGACGAAGATTATCCTCTTTGGACATTAGTAGAACTCTCATTCCTCTCTCCTTTTTCATTTCAAGAATAGCTTTCTTTTTCCCGTAAACCCCAAACACTTTCTACTCTATTACTCAAGCTCACCTCAAAATTACTGAGCCCTATATTTCCTATACTTTCTGATACTCCCGAATCCTTTTTAAAATCCCCCATATGACATAATAAACTGTTATTAATATGTAACAGACATTTTTACTGGAAATCCTGGAGACGTGGTTTAATTTGGGTTTATCAGTTGTTCTTAGATAAAGAATTTCTTTCCTTTTCCTCGCTCAAACAATTATATGCCCTACCTGCCTCCTTTATCTCCAAATTTCAGATTCTTCGTAAAGTTATTCTTGACATATATACACCATTATCACATAACACTATTGCTAAACCGACTACTCATATCCATAAGGATTTCTCCGATCTATTGCACACTCAACCCAAGGCATCTAAATTATACCTTTTCCTGCAATCTGCTAGCACACTGAGACAGAAAACAGGTACCGAAAGAACGTGGGAACAAGATTTCAATACAGAATGGTCTCTTAATTTGTGGAATAATTTATGGACTAAAATACGTAAATCCTCTAGATCAGCTAGTTTAACGCAAACATTGTTTTTTGTTTATAATAGACTTTTGTTATCTCCACAACTTTTACATAAAATATTCCCCAATACTCCAGATACATGCTGGACTTGTACTTCTCCAAATGCAGATTTATTTCATTTGGTGTTCTGATGTACACAAGTATATAATTTTTGGAAGCAGGTCTGGCTTCAAATTAATTACATTTTTGGCACACATTTCCCGTTCTCTATGACACACATTTTCTTAGGTACCCTTTCCTCAGTATGGGATAATTATGCAGCTAATTTAAAAATAGTCGATCTATTATTAGCTTTCTAACAAATAACAAGAAATTGGAAAGATTTTACGAAAATCTCATATAGGGCCTGGTGGTACGATGTATGCCATAACCACAGACTGGATACCTTTTCCAATTTACCTTCACCCATCACTTTCAAATGACTTCAGTTATGGACACCAGTCACGACATTCTTCGATACTTGTGCTAAAAAACACTCCTCATCGTTGCCCTCTCAACAAGAAGTACTCAAACTTCCATAGTTCCTCTAACTTCCTTCTTTTTCTTTTATAATCCGTTTATCATATCCTCCTTGTTAACTTAGCATATATACTATTGTTCCTTGTTTTTATTCAAGTACTTATGCTGGAATACAATTGTAATGCAATATTTGTTGCTTAATGCCTGTTGCTTATTTGCATTTATTGTAAAATGACACCTATATTCTTCAATAAAATTCTTTTTTGAAAAACTGGATTTTGACAGTATAGTGCTGCAACGCTCATTTCTCCTCTGGACTTTGCTACTGGCATAAACCTTCCAGGCCACGTCCTTCCAGACATCAACAGAAAGCATGCCCTTTAAACATTGAATAAGTCACTGAATAAAAGTAAAAGGATGTTCTCTTCCAAGTGCACATGCCACCCTTCAACCCTGGTAAACTCTAAAGGGACTCAGCAAATGTATGGTGGTGTGTTTTCCAGGCAACAGTGTGGGCACAAATGAATCGGGCAGTACAATTTTTCAGCACAGAATATATAATTGTACGAAAACACGCAGGACAATTCCAATCTTCGAGGCTATTACACAAAACACTTCTACGTGAGCTACAACACACGCACACTCTTTGATGTGTTTGTGACTCGAGTGCCAGCCACGTGCGATCTGTAGGTATCACCACACTTAGAGTGCCAGAAAAGACAAACATCAAAGAGACAGCACATATTACACTACTTGCGGGGCTGAGATGTAGGGTAGGTTTGAGCCCCACCAGTAGTTATTAACCAGACACAGTTGTATTTACCTTGCCGTGCTGTGTATTCATTGTCCTCTATTAACCTTGCCAAGCCAAAATCTGCTATTTTGCAAACAAGGTTGTCTCCCACCAGGATGTTAGCCGCCCGGAGGTCTCTGTGGATGTAGTTCATTCTTTCAATGTACGCCATTCCGTCAGCAATCTATGCAAAACAGGAAAAAGCTTTGACCAGAGTAATTTGGAAAAACTTAGCGAAGTGGTGAATAATATATATATGATCAAATAAAAAATATACATAAAAAAAACTTCAAAGTGCACATATGTTTATATATTTTAAAAAATTACTTCAAAGGATGTAATAGGGGCATCTGCCATTTTAAACACTCTTTGGGTACCTAAATGAAATGTGGTTTATCAGTGTCTGAATCACAATTATTAAAAAACACAACCCTGTTAGTCATGTCTTCACCGGAAATTAGATAACGCTTCACCTTTCTGCCAACCACAAGAAGCATAAAACCCAAACTACCCATGATCTGTATGGCCAGCTCACTAGGACAGCCTTTTAAATGCATCTCTTGACCCCTGGCCGCAAAAGCACTAACCCTAATCGAATAGTAGACAATCTTTCCAGTTATGCCATTTATTATGCTCCAAAAACTACAATTAAGCTTTGACAGTTCTAAAACATCACATATTTTCCAGGCAGATGTTTAACAGTAAACATGCAGCCTGTTCGTGACCATATCACACGCTGAGTTAAAGGCGAGTCTGATTTTTAACACAACCCTGCTCAGCTCCAAAACCCATACTCACTGATCACTCCAGGCTGTCACTAGAATGTCCTAGAGGTTAATCATGCCCAACAAAACTAAGTGAGCTACATGCTGTGTGTAGCAGGTAATCCTCCTCCACTACACTTTGACAAATTCTTAACACCCTGACACAGTATACCAGAAATGTGCATTTGCATATTTAAACTTTATTAGTTTGCTCCCGACAGAAAATATTTTCAGTGGAGAAACTCATTCTGCTACCTCTCATGAAAAGTGATAAGTGTTTGCCATTCTCACCCATGAAACACTTAGTTCTTTCTTGGAGTAAATGTGCAAGTGTTTCCATGGTGGAAGTGGACATGCAAATGGTTTGTGACTTCACAAACCTAAAAGTTTGTGGTTGCTCCATTCATTTTGCATGGCTGCTCTCTTGACACACTTACTTTGCCACCACAACCCCTACAGCTTTGCTGGTAAAACATCCATCATGCTGGCAGATAGCTTTCAAGACATTATAAGTGCACTTTATAATCCAAAGATTCCAAAGATCACAATGCGGGGATTAGAATTTGGAAATTGCAATAGCATTTCTGCTCCCCTAACATAAATATAGGTGAACAAAAAACAATTGTGAACCCAGCCCTTTGTCTCAGTTTCAGCTTTTAGGATATAGCAATGGTATAGAAGAAAACACCTTGAATGGAAGTGAAAAGGATCCCAACAACAGAAAGGAGACACAGCGCGTACAACGTAAAAGCTATACAATCATATGTATATTGTTAGAAATGGGTTTCCTGGTTGTCTAGGGTTTGCGCCTAAGCCAGGCAGAATCCACCACTCTAGTCGTCTAAAATAACCCCTGCTCACCCCCCTGGCACAAGAAGTCAGGCTTATTCCAGAGGCAGTGTATAAAACAAGACCAAAACGATAAAAATCCAACATACAATGATCAAAATAAGAATAAAGCAAAAACAGACTTTGCCACTGGATTCAAGCTAGCCTGACTGACGAGGGGTGTTACCCCGAAACCGTTCCAGGGAAGACCTGACTTGGCAGTTCGGGCTGGACTGTTCCCATCAGGCACAGGGTCAAGACTTATTTGCATATAGCAGGGTCTGTAATGGGGAGGCGAAGGGAGATAAAGAATGATGATGGATTCAACCCAGATCTGTGACTAGGGGTGAATGCCTCAAAGGTTTCAGTGCTAAGCCCATCATCTCCTTGTATTTGCCAAGTGGGTGCACTTGCCAGATCGACATGGCAGTAAAATCTGCGCTCAGACACTGCAGTAGCAGGTCTGAGACACGTTTGAAAGGCTACTAGTGTGGGTGACACTACCAGTGCTGCAGGCCCTCAAGTAGCATTTGATTTACAGGCCTTGGGCATACAATTTACTAGCAAATCAAGTATCCCAATCACGGAAAACCAATCATGTACAATTTACATGGAGAGCCTATGCGCATATTAGCAGTGGTAAAGTGGCCAGAGTTCTACAACCAGCAAAAACAAGGTAAAAAACAGGAGGCCAAAAAGCAAAACGTTTGGGGTAAACCCGCTGAAAAAGCCAAGAATACAGATATTAATGGAAGATTTAAAGCGGTGCAATACATCATGACGTAGATTCTGGCATTCATATGGAATGCATAGTGCACTGTACAAGGACAACGGGAGTTTGGGAAATGAAGCTTCTCCACCAGTAAAAAGATATTGTTTTACTGCTAAAGATGGAGGGGAACTTTTGTAAAAGATTGTACCACAACAACATCTTTGCAACTTTTTTTAAAATATCATGACATTAACTGCATTGCTTAGAAAAGAATGTTTAAGGTTTGCCAACGAGATTAACTAAAATCGTGACCAGATATAAAAGCTTGATAGGATACTAGTAAAAAAGACAGTCTGTGATCTCCTTTCACCTGGAAACATAAGGTTCATGTCAACCATATACTACCAAAAGAAGACATACTGGACTTCATCAAGTAATATAGCTGTTGAGTAATGGTAATTGTATGGGAAAGTGTACATCAGACGCACACAATAGAACTAAACTGGCTGAGCTAACAGACTCACAGGGAGAGATACAATCCTATATTGATCGAACAAGTTAAAGCTCAATCTAAGAATAAATATATCAGTCCTTTTATCTATCTTGCTATGTAGTCTGCAAACGGATATTACTGTCACATATCCCCATATTATATTGACGTACCTGTGCAGCCATGTCAACCAGCTGAGGGAGCTTTAGGTACTTTCCGTCTCCTTCCTTAAGGAAGTCTAGTAAGCTACCTGCAAAAAGAAGATGATGTGATAAAATTACATTGCCACTCACTTTAATCTAAGGTGCATTTTTATCGTGCATGTCAGAGAGAACTTCATTGAGCTAGGTTCTTACAGCCCTGTAGGGACTAAGTACTCTGGCGTGTAGTGCATTAACAGCCTATTCCTATATGGAATATGCTACTTACCAGTATGCATCTGTTCTTGGCATAGAGGGCTGCAGAGTGGTACATTTATGAATAGATCGCCATCTGGTGTTGGGCTCGGATGATTGCACTTTGTTTTTCTTCTGGAGAAGTCTTTGTCGTCATAGGTGACTCCTCCTCTCGGTGTTAGTGCGCATGGGCATCGGCTCCATCCTTAGATTGTTTTGCCATAGTAGGGTTAGATGGAGTAGTGTAGTATAGTACATAAAGATATGCCCATGTAAATGTATCTAAATAAGATAATGTTGGGACAGACACAGGTTTCCGGGGAGGCAGGGAGGGCATGTACCACTCTGCAGCCCTCTATGCCAAGAACAGATGCATACTGGTAAGTAGCATATTCCGTTCGAGGCATATGGGCTGCAGATGGTACATTTATGAATAGATTGTACAGCAGTTACCTCCCTAGCGGTGGTCACCAGTGTCTGTCGCAACTGTCTGAAATAGAGTTTTTAATACAGCTTGGCCCACTCTGGCTTGTTGTGCAGCCTGTACATCAACACAGTAGTGCTTTGTGAATGTATGTGGTGTAGACCAAGTTGCTGCTCTACATATGTCATCTAGGGGAATGTTCCCTAAGAATGCCATAGATGCTCCTAGTTTTCTTGTGGAATGAGCTCTAGGAGGAACAGTTAATGTTCTCTTTGCTTTAATGTAACATATTTGTATACATCTTACAATCCATCTTGCGATGCCTGCTTTAGAGATAGGATTGCCCTTATGTGTTGGGGAAAATGCTACAAATAGTTGTTTAGTTTTCCTGAAGTCTTGTGTTCTTTCTATGTAGTACAAAATGGCTCTTTTAACATCTAGTGTATGTAGAGCCCTTTCTGCCACCGTCTGTGGCTTTGGAAAGAAGACTGGTAATTCCACTGGCTGATTGATGTGGAATGCTGAAATTACCTTAGGCAAGAACTTTGGGTTTGTTCTAAGAACCACTTTATTCTGGTGTAACTGTAGGAATGGTTCTTGTATTGTTAATGCCTGTAATTCGCTTACTCTTCTGAGTGAGGTAATAGCTATAAGGAATGCCACCTTCCATGTAAGGAATTGTATTTCGCACCTATGCATAGGTTCGAAGGGTGGCCCCATTAGTCTGGTGAGTACTACGTTGAGATTCCAGACTGGGGAAGGTGGTAATCTTGGTGGAATGACTCTTTTAAGACCTTCCATGAATGCTTTTATCGCTGGTACTCTGAACAGTGATGTGCGCTGCCTGTTTTGCAGGTATGCTGCTATAGCTGCTAGATGTACTCTGATAGATGTGTACGCTAGATTACATTGCTGTAAGTGTAATAAGTAGCAAATAATCTCCCTTGTTGATACGTCTAGAGGGTTGATATTGTTATTAGTACAGTGTATAGCAAACCTCTTCCACTTAGCTGCATAGCATGCTCTGGTGGTTGGACGTCTCGCTTGTTTAATTATTTCCATGCAATTTGGGGGGAGATCTAAGTACCCAAATTCTAGGATTTCAGGAGCCAGATCGCTAAGTTCAACTGAGTTGGATCTGGGTGCATTATTTCTCCATGGTTCTGTGTAAGGTGCATGGGTAGAATTCGTAGCTTCTGATGTGGCACTTGTGAGAGTTGCAAGAGCGTGGTGAACCACGGCTGTCTTGCCCACGTGGGTGCTACTAGTATCATGGTCATTGAATGTTGTTGCAGTTTCCTGACCACTAATGGGATTAGTGGGAGAGGGGGAAAAGCGTATGCAAATTTGTTGGACCAATTTATCCATAACGCATTGCCCTGCGACAGGTGATGTGGGTACCTGGACGCGAAGCTTTGGCATTTTGCGTTCTGATGAGTGGCAAATAGGTCTATCTCTGGTTGTCCCCATCTTTGGAAGAATGGCTGCAGTATTTGTTGGTGCAGTTCCCATTCGTGTATTTGTTCCGACTGTCTGCTTAAGATGTCTGCTATCTGGTTTTGAACTCCTGGTAGGTGTTCGGCTAACAGATAGATGTTTTGAGGAATGGCCCATCTCCAAATTTCCTGCGCTAGTCTGGATAATTGGAGAGAGTGCGTCCCCCCCTGTTTTTGAATATAATACATTGCTGTCATGTTGTCTGTTCTGATCAGGACTGCTTTGTGGATAACATGTATTTGAAAGGCTTTCAATGCTAGAAACACTGCCAGTAGTTCTAGGTAGTTGATGTGTAGTGTTCTTTCCTGCACACTCCACCTTCCTTGTACTGTGTACTTGTCCATATGTGCTCCCCATCCGGTGAGCGATGCGTCTGCTGTTATTGTCACCTGTGGAATTGGCTCTAGGAACGACCGCCCCTTGGTAATGTTTGTTCTGTTCCACCACTTCAGAGAGCGGTGTGTGCGGTCGTCTACCAACACCAGATCCGTAATCTGCCCTTGAGCCTGATTCCACTGTGTCGCTAAGCATTCTTGTAGCGGACGCATTTGTAGTTTTGCATATGGTATTAGCAGTATGCAGGATGACATCATGCCTAATAGCTGCATGAACACTCTTGCTGTTAGTGAGTGTTGTGGCTGAAATCTCTGAATGATTGTAAGCATTGCTTGGACCCTGACTGGGTTGGGGTACACTTTGGCTTTTTCTGTGTCTATAGTAGCCCCCAGATATTGTTGAACCTTGTTTGGTTGTAGGTGTGACTTTGTGTAGTTCACCGTGAACCCTAGCTGGTGTAGTAGCTGAATTGTCTTTTGTGTGTGTTGCAGACACTCCTCTTGCGACCTGGCTTTTATTAGCCAGTCGTCCAAGTATGGGAAGACATGAATTTGTTGTCTTCTTAGGTGAGCTGCTACCACTGCCAGGCATTTTGTGAACACCCTTGGTGCCGTCGTGACACCAAATTGAAGGACTTTGAACTGATAATGTTGTCCTTCTACCACAAACCTGAGGTATTTCCTGTGGGCTTTGTGAATAGGGATATGAAAGTAAGCGTCTTTTAGATCCAGTGTAGAAAGAAAGTCCCCTTTCTTCAGTAAAGGAAGTACTTGTTGGAGCGTGACCATGTGGAAATGTTCCGAATTTATGTATGCGTTGAGAGGTCTTAGGTCCAGTATTGGCCTTAGAGACCCGTCCTTTTTGGGGATTAGGAAGTATAGGGAGTATACTCCTGTTCCCTGTTGGTGCTGTGGAACCTTCTCTATGGCATGCTTTTCTAGCAGTGATATTACTTCCTGTTTTAATAGTGTCAGGTGATCTTGTTTCATTGGACGCTGTTTGGGGGGATGTTTGGTGGGGTAGCTGTGAGTTCTAGGCAATAACCATGTTGGATAATTTGTCTTACCCACTTGTCTGATGTGATGTTTTCCCAGACAGGTAGGAACTGTGATAGTCGTCCCCCTACCGGTGTTATATGGTCTGGGGGAAGCTCTATGAAGTCACTGTTTTGGGGTTGGAGAGTTGCGGTTGTTGTTGTTTCCGCGACCTCTACCCTTGTTGTTGTTACCCCTGTATCCACCTCTAGAATTACCTCTGGGTGATGTAGGTGTAAAAGAGGTTTGCTGTTGGTTTGTGCCTGTATTTTTGGATCCTCCTCTATAGGTGGATCTACGAAAGGAACCTCTTTGTGTCGGCTGTTGCAATGCTCCCATTGATTTAGCCGTTTCTGTATCCTTTTTCATCTTTTCTAGGGCCTCATCTGTCCCTGTGCCGAAAAGTGTTTTCCCATCAAAAGGTTGGTTCAGTAACGATGTTTGTACCTCTTGTTTGAACCCTGATACTCTGAGCCATGCATGTCTCCTTAACATGATGCTTGTGTTTGTCGACCTTGCCGCAGTTTCTGCCGCGTCTAGGGCGCACTTTATTGAAGTGTTAGTAATTAACTTCCCTTCTTGTATAAGTTGATCTGCTTTCTTTTGATGTTCTTTAGGGAGATGTTTGATGAGTGTTTCTAACTCATCATAATGCGCTCTGTCATACCTTGCAAGTAGTGCTTGCGTATTAGCTATGCGCCAACTGTTTGCCGCTTGAGATGCTACTCTCTTGCCAGAGGCATCTATTAGTTTGGACTCTTTGTCAGGAGGTGGAGCTTCTCCTGTAGATAAAGAGTTTGCTCTCTTGCGAGCGTTTGTGACCACTAGTGAGTCTAGAGGAATTTGTCCCTTAATGTATATTGGGTCTTTTGGAGCTGCCCTATATTTTTTATCAATTCTTGGGTTCAATACCCTAGCCCTCACTGGGTCTTTGAATATCTCTGATGTATGACTGAGAAGGCCCTTTAGCATTGGTAGTGTTCCTGATGTTCTTTGTGCAGTAGGTAGTGTTTCTAATAAGAAGTCCTGTACTAGAGGTTCTGTATGTAGGTCTACCTTATGAAATGTTGCTGCTCTAGCAATGAGTTGTGCAAACCCAGTATTGTCATCAGGAGGTGAAGGTTTTGAGGGATATGACTCAAGGTCGGTATCATTACCTGATCCCACATTATACTCCTCCCATGGGTCTGCCTCCTCTGGGATTGTGTCCTCATCATCCCCAGGGTGTCCCCCCTCCCCTGTGTCACTCTCTCCATCTGTTGTAGGTGTAGATGGACGTGTGGGAGGGATATCTGGCCTATTGTGAGGAAGAGGTGAAGATGGTGTGTGAGGTTTGGGAGAATGGGGAGGAGTTGTATTCGTCCCCATTGTTCTCTTCTTTGGATGAGCCTTGTCGTCCAAATGTTCATGTTTCCTCTTTTTAGGTAGTTCTGTGGCTACCTTGCCAGTCTTTGGGTCAATAAACAAAGTCTTTTGTTTAGGATCCGTTCCGTGTTCCTGTGTCGGTACCGCAGTTTTCGGTTCCGAAAGGTGTTTTTTCTTTGAACTGTCCATTTGTATTTTCGGTGCCGAAGTTTTGTTCGGATCCGACTTCTTCGGTATCGAAGATGTCCCCGGTGTCGGGGGTGTTTTCGGCGCCGAAGCGTGCTTCGGTGTCGACATGGACTGCTTCGACTTCGAGCTTTCCTTGACATGGTGCTTCGGTGTCAATGTGGTCGGTTTATCGGAACCGGAACCACTATGATGTGGGACCGAGTGTTTCGGTTTCTGTTTCGTTGCCGGGCTCGAAGGCGGGGCGTTGGAAACTTTTTTCGGTTGTCTGACCGGGCTCGAGGGCGGGGTCGACACCGTGCGGGGTCTGTTTTTCGGTAAAGGGACGTCGTCACTCACGGTTTGTTGGACGTCGATTTCCTCGACGTCGGACTCGTCCGCTTCTGACCCCGCCTCGTCGGCCTCTTCTTCTTCCTCTTCTGGGTGCTGGTCCTCGAACAGCTCCGGGATTGCTTGTGACTGCATTCTCGATACCTCGTGTCTTCGGGCTCGACGGTTTCTAATCGTCGATTTTGACGAGAACGCTGCACAGGCCTCACAGTCCCTGGATTCGTGTTCAGGGGACAAGCAGAGGTTGCACACCTCGTGTAGGTCCTTGTGTGGGAACTTAGCACCACACGTTGGACATTTTTTGAATGGAGTCCTTTCCATGGACCCCGGGCTGGACTACGTCGAGTTTCTCGTAGTCGTCGTCCTTCGAACCGCGTCGGTATGGAGTGAAGTCGTGTTCGATAACGATACCGTCGATTTGGAAAGGAATACGCGCCGGTTATAACCTTCTTTGTTGAAGTCGGTCCGGAGCGCTTCGATCCTCATCCGAACCCGATGGCGGAAAAAAACAATCTAAGGATGGAGCCGATGCCCATGCGCACTAACACCGAGAGGAGGAGTCACCTATGACGACAAAGACTTCTCCAGAAGAAAAACAAAGTGCAATCATCCGAGCCCAACACCAGATGGCGATCTATTCATAAATGTACCATCTGCAGCCCATATGCCTCGAACACTATTTTACCTCACAGCTGTCTAACTTAGCACCAGCGCCAACAGTGGTCCTGCTTTCTACTTCGACATGACATGAGTGAAACTGTTCAAAATACTTTGGAAAGCATAAAACGGGAGAATTATATTACTTCACATTTCGTGAATACTATCTTAAATATTTTGACATATTTTCTTCTTTGAGCAGCCTCCTCACATAAGCAGCGTTCAAATCCATGTTTAAATCACAGCCGACAACGCACCCAGAAGAGATGAACGAAGAATTATCATTTTACCACCCAGGGCTCTTATTTTACCTAAAGGACATCAAACATTGGTACCTTTCTTTTATCCAGTATGTTCATACTGAATCTGAGCTCTGAACTTTCATATTCAGCCATACTCTCTTCAGCTCAAATGCAAGAGTTTTTGTAAAACTTCTTGAATTCCACTTCGGCTACTTCTAGAAGTAGGTGCGGGGAAAAGGTATTAAGGTAGCAGCCAGTGAACAATTAGGATTCCACATAAGATTTGTGAGAGCTGAGAGACAGTCACTCACCTGTATGCATAGAAATGTATGAATGTATGTATATGGTATTTCTATAGCGCAAACCTAGCCAAAAGACGGGAGAGTGCTGTACATGTCAAAGACCCGCGTAAAGTCAACTTGTAGAGGAAGCGGAGTTCTGGAAAGTTAATGGAATGTGACGTAGTGTCCTTTGAAGAGGTGAGTCTTCAACTCTATTCTAAATTGGAGCAGTATTAGGGTGGTCCTGGTGGATACAGGGATTTTCTTTCAGATCCTGGGTGAATAGATGGAAAGCACCTGCTGTCTTGTGGTTTCTTTTTTACATTTCTTAGTCTTCAATCTGATGGTGTCCTGGCTGCGCCTGTGCTAAGAACTATCAGAGACGGTGAGCTTGTCTGCAGGATAATGGGGAAGGGGTGCTGTTGTGATGGGTTTGTAAGTGATGCCGCTAGTTTAGAAAATGGTGCGGGCCATCAAGAGAAGCCAGTGGAGTTCCTTAAGAATGGGGGTCATGTGATCATATTTCTTCAGGCCCTGGATGAAACGTGCTGCGGCATGTAGTATGCCTCTAAAAATCATAAAAATTTAACTAGACCTGCAGGTCAAGTAACTTGAATAATCTACTCGACCTAACTGCAATGTACTTGACCTGTAAAGTGGTCCCAAATTGTGTGATCACTGGCAAATATTTAATTTTACAGAGTCACCCTTTTATTCAGTCTCACATTTCTTTTTTTTAGTGCATCTTCAAATATGTAAGTTCAGCATTTTTGCTGGACAAAACAAAACTGTTGTTTGACTAAATAGACTAAATGATTGCTACATGTGTAATATGGATCTAGCCCACATATAAGGTACACATGATCCCGGACTTGCCTCTCAGTTTACAAATAGCATTGCCATCGGGGCAGGAGTATTTGTCAGTTCATGTTTAAACACTCACTTTTCATAAATATATTTGTAAAGCATGATGTGGTAGTGCACTGTCATTTAGTGGCCAAAAACCTTCCCACTACCTTGCAGCTTTACTGATAAAACTATATAGTGTAGTAAGAATCTGTGAAAAGTGGGTTTCAGAAAACATTTATCATTTGCTGATCACCAAGTAAAGTGTTCGGATTTTATTTTCATCCTATTGAAATAGTTTTTTGAGTAAACAAAATGGCTTTCACAACTAACAGGTGAGTAATTTTTCAAAGCCTGCTTCAGCATGGGTGTAGCTGCCGTGAAGGTGATCAGATTAGCCCCTTGGCTGGACAGTATTGCCAGGTAAAGGCACAGGTGTTAATATAAGCTCCTGTACAAAAGGATACGATTTAAAATATGCACCGGTCTGGAATGGGGTCCAATGCACAATAACATATACCCAAATTGTTAAGATGACAAAGAAGCCAAGAAGCATCTGTGTGTAAGGTGTCTTCATAGCAAATACTGAAATATTTAGCCAAAACAAGCAAGTTCTGTCACAGTGCAACTGGAGACTAAACGTCCAAACTTGCATCAAGAGTGGGGAAGATGTGTGCCAGTGAAAGCCTAAACAACAGTTGTATAATAAGTTTTTGTCTTGCTACAATTAACTCAGAGGTAACTGCAGGATCTAGATGCGCAGAAAGACCTACTATTGTGGATGTGTACACTGACGCTGTTCCTGCATCTCTTTCAAGACGTTTGCCATTAACCCGTTTGCTGCTTCGAACGTTCAGCGCCAGTGCTGAACGTTCGAAGAAACGGGTGCGGCCGCGTCGGCCTTTGGACGTGCGCAGCACCAGGGAGGTAGCTCGCGTGACGGCAGACGCAAATGGGTTAATCACAAGTTTATAGCAGGGGTGGCCTCATACTACAGATCATCATTTGACAGCCAGGTCTCTAAGAACATCAAAATAACTTCATTCCAAGTGGAGGCTTATCTGTGGTATGCTGCAACTCCACACACAATGAAGTAGTAACAAGTAATTATTTATTGAGCTATGCAGGGCTGTCGAAGTTGAGGTAGTGCATGGTGACATCTTACACATGATTAAGTATTGCTAGTGTCATGATGGAAAAGTTAGTCGCCATCGACCATTGGTGTTTGTGTATAGGGGTGCGGATGGATTTGCCTTGGAGAGTCCTTAGAATGTGAACCTCTTATGCTGCACTGGATTTGGTAACTTCCAAGCTTTGCAAGGAGCGAGAGATAATCTGAATTACGTGGAAAGGCAGAACTACTGTACTTCATCCAAGCCATTAAATCACCGGGATGTTAACAATAGTACAGAGAGGTAGCAGTAGTTAAACTAAATCGCACATTCCTTATAAATTTCGAGTTAGTATATCACAAATTTTTAATATCCCCATTGAGTACATCAAATGCTACTGACAGCGTCCGACACTGTGCTACTCATGGGGTGTCATGTGTTGTTACCCAAAGATGGGGTACAATCAAATCCAAGTTTACAATGCGAACCTGCAGCACTATAAAACAGTCAATAAAAACAACAGCAATTTTTCTCTTGAATAAATGATCCAAATAATACTCTTCTTCTCGGTTTATATTCAATGACTTAAGTTTTTCAAATGAGTACATACATGCAACAGGCAACAGGTAGTGCAGACTATTTAAGGCTGCAATGAATACAGAACATATGTGTTCAGACAAATGATAATATATTTCAAAATGCACCTTTCAAGAATACAGTGCTCCTCTATGCCAGCCAGGAAAGGAAAATAAAATGCACCAGAATCGGAAGAACACCAAGTGTCTTTGTGTCTCTGAAAAACAAGTGAAGTGCCTATCACCTAGTCAGAAAGCGATGATCATGAGTGCCGATGTCAAGACAAAAATCGGCCAAGCAAGGGCTGCCTTCATTCAGCTAAAGAAGATCTGGTGCCCCAAGGACCCAACGCTGCAAATCAAGATCAGACTATTTCAACCTAATGTAAAATTGGTCCTTCTGATTGGAACAGAAACTTGGAGGACAATAGTGACCAACGCTAGCTAAGTCTAGACCTTCAGCAACACCTGTCTGAGGAAAACACTACAAATCCGCAAGCCAAACACAATTAGCAAGCACCACGGGCAAGCCCGGACCTGGAACCCTCAAGGAAAAACAAAGAGGAAGGCCAAGAAACACCTGGCTCTGAGGCTTCAAAGGATGATTGCCTGGAGAATCATGGTTGACCCACCAGGAGGGGTAGTAGGCATAAGTAAGTTATCTTAGAGGGGTTTGGTGAAAGCAACAAAAAGCTGTTGTGCCTTTCTAAAAGGTTTATTTCTGTTATTTTGGTACATTAGGGCTCGTTTAACATCTAAAGTGTAGAGAGCCTGTTCTGCAACTAAGTCAGGTTGAGGTCAAAACAAACAAACCAGAATTTCAATGGACTAATTGAGTTGTAGCTGTGAGACCACCTTCGGGAGAAATCTGGGGTTGGTGCGGAGGACAACCCTTTACCTCTGTATCTGGAAGAAACATTCTTACAAGGCTAGTGCCTGAACTCACTAACATGCCTGAGTGAAGTGATGGTGACCAAAAAGCTTCCCTCCAAGAGAAAAACTGGAGTGAATAGGAGTAGAGAGGTTCAAACCGAGAGCCAATGAGTCTGTCTATACAATATTGAGGTTCCATATCAGGGCAGGTGGGCCCACGGAGGAATGACTCTTGAGACCCTCCATAAAAGATTTAATAACTGGAATTTTGAAGAGGAAAATGTGTTGACAGTTCTGAAGGTAGGAGGCTATTGCAACTAGGTTTAATCATATGGATGTGAAAGCTAAACCAAAAGTTCGCAAATGTAGCAGGTAGCAGACAAAATGTTGCTATTTGGCTGCTAAGGGGTCAATGTACTTTGAATGACAGCAGTGGATGAATCTCTTCTGCTTGGCAGCATAACAGACATGAGTAGTAGGCCTTTGCGCTTCTTTAAGAATGCACGTGCATTTGGGTGGAAGATTAACAAACCCAAATTCTAGGACTTCAAGAGACAGATGAGAAGATTGAGAGATCTGAGGTCTGGGCGCCTGATTTACCCATGATTCTACGCAAAAAAGTCTGGCCTATTGGGGAGTCTCTCATGCAGAACCACTGAGAGTTCGAGGTGGGTAGGGAACTATGGTTGGAGTGCCCGGTTGGAAGCCACCAGGATGAGGGTGAGAGATGTCTGCAGAAGCCTCTGAACTACAAACAGAGTAGTGGGAGAGGAGGAAAAGCATAGGCCAATATCCCTGACCAACTCATCCACAATGTGTTGCCTCTGGACTGTCGTTGTGGGAACCAGGAGGCAAAGCCTGAGCATTTGGCATTTTCTGCTGTGGTGAAGAGGTATATATCTGGAAGCTGGAGGCACTGGAGAAGGACTTGTTGCTGTGTCTTGCTGAGGTCAGCAAAGTTGCTGTCCACTCCCAGAAGGTACTCCACTAACAGATGTATACTGTGTCGGAGAGCCCATAGTCTAATTGTTTGGGCGAGGTTAGAGAGCTGGGGAGATCTGGTGCCCCCTTGCTTTTGAAGATATTATATGTCTTCCATGTTGTCTCTTTTGATAAGGACCACTTTGACAATCAGGTGGGGAAGGAAAGCTTTCAACACAAGGCAAACAGCTAGTAGTTTCAGGTAGTTGGTGGGGAGACCCTGGTGTGCGAGTTCCCACTGGTCTTGCACAGTCAAATCCCATTGCAATGGTCCTCTGCGGAACTGGGTTGAGAAAAGGAAGACCCTGCAACAGGTTGTTGTTGTGCCCCAATTGCAGAGAGCAATAAGTGTGGATGCTGAACAACACTAGATCATCCCAATGATCATCCGCCTGGGACCACTGGTGCGCTAAGCACTCCTGCAATGGACGCATGTGCAACCAGGCATAGGACACTATGGCAATACAGGAGGTCATCAAGCCGAGGAGGCGCATGACTGTACTGATTGTGAGTTGGTAGCCTGGTTGAAAGAGGGTTTAGCACCCGGAAGGACTGTATTCTGGCAGCATTTGGGTATGCTATGCCAATTTCTGAATTGAGGATTGCCCCCAGATAGAGTTGTATCTGGAGGTGGGATTTTGTAGTGCTGATGGTAAATCCTAGTTGGTGAAGGAGGGTTATTGTGAGCTGAGCGTGTTTGCTGACGTTTTGACGGGTGGCACTCTTTACAAGTCAGTCGTCTAATTAGGGGAAGACATGGACTCTTTGCGCAGGTGAGCAGCCACTACTGCAATACACTTGGTGAACACTCTGGATGCAGTGGTGACCGCGATAAGGAACACCTTGAATTGGTAATGCTTTCTGCTTACTACAAACCTGAGATACTGACGGTGTGGAGGGCTAATGGGCACGTGGAAATAAGCGTCCTTCAGGTCTCTGTAGCAGTGAGATGACATCATGAAGAGTAACCATGCTAAAGTGCTCTCAAATAATGCATTTGTTTAGGGGCCTGAGGTACAGAGTAGGTCGAAGGGAACCGTCTTTTTTGGGAATGAGAAAGTATAGAGTATACTCCCATGCCCTGCTAATGGTGGAGAATGGGTTCTATGGCCACTTTGAGAAAGAGCACTTGGACCTCTTTCCTGAGTAGCTTTTGATGAGCTGGGGAGAGTTTGTGTTTGCGCAGTGGAATGGTGGGAGGCGTGGACGTGAGCTCCAGACAATAACCATTTTGGATAATATCCAACACCTCCTGGTAGGGGGTGACATATTGACAAGTGGGGAAAAACCTTTGAAGTCGCCCTGACAGTTGTTGTATGATTGGGAGGAAGGACAGGGAAGTCAGGGCTTAGTGGTGGTGGCAGCAGCGGCTACTTTAAGGGAGACAGTTTTACCCCTGCCTTTTAAGTTGTTGTCCCTTTGGGATCCTCGAAAATAGCCACTAAGAGAGGACTGTTGGGCGTGTGACCATTGGTACGAGGTGGAAGTCTCAGCAAGCAATCTTTGAACCTCCACAGCTAGACATGCAGCAAAAGGGGCTGCGAGGTGTAGGTATTTGAATGGCACCCATCACTTTAGTCGTTGCTGTGTCCCCCGCCCCCCCCCATCTGGTCAACCTGCAGTCTGAACCGATGTTGCGCATCGAAAGGGTAGGTTGAGCAAATGTTGATGGACTTCCGGCTTGAGGCCGGAGATATGGAGCCAAGCATGCCTGTTTAGGACAACACTGGTGTTGACCTCCCTTGCAGCACTGACCCCAGCATCTAGTGTGCAGCGGATGTTGGTGTTGGAGACCGGCTTTTCCTTAGAGACAATCTCATAACCAATTTTTCTGTGCTCCTCTGGCAGATGTTGGCGGAGTTCCTCTATCTCATCCCATAGGGCATGGTCGTACCTGAAGAGCAGCCCAACAGAACTGGTAATCCTCCAATTATTGGCCAACTGCGCAGCTATCCTCTTACCTGCTCCATCTATTAGTTTACTCTCTTTATCTGGTGGAGGAGTAACACCAGTAGTCAGAGTTAGCCCTTTTGCAGATGGGAGTGACCAGGTGGAAGAGTCAGGTGGAAGCTGGACACAGATGTACAGAGGGTCAGTACGGGAAGCTTTGTATTTTTTGTCCACCCTAGTACTAATGACTATGATTCGGACAGGGTCGTGAAAGATGTCCGAAGTGTGACTGAGCATTCCTTAAAACATGGGGGGTACTGATCAGAGTGGTGGGTGGAGGACAGGGTCTTAAATAGGAAGTCGTCCTCTAAATGATCAGTGTGGAGATCCACCATGTGGAAGGAGGCAGCCCTACCAATAGGTTCATGGTAGGAGGTGGAGTCATTAGGAGGGGAGGGACACGCAGGGTGCAGGTCGGGATCTGTGTCCCTTGGTGGGTCAGTGCCATATGTGTCCCACGGATACCAGTGCAGAGGAGTGTCACAGGTATCACCCCCCTCCCACCCAGTCACCCCAGGTCTGAATGATGTGACTCTAGAGGTGTGTAGGGAACAAGGTTGCCAGGAGAAGTGGGTGGGAAGGGTAAGTGATGTGGAGCAGGATTAGGTGGTGGTGGTGGAAGAGTGACAGGTAAATGACTAGTAGCCTTGTCCACTTTCTTGTACTGCTTCGGTGGAATTGGCATGTCCAAGGCTTCCTTGAAGGTCAGCTGCCATTTTGATGGCTGAGCAGCAGATCCCCGGAGGGTGGGTGAGTAGCCAGCCCATATGGGGATGCATCATGAGGTGTTCCTGTTGGGAGTTGATCACTTCCTGAAGCGTATGGAGAATCGGCTTGACTGACCCTGAACCATGTCCGGACTTGATGGTCAGCGCCGATAGCTTTGGCTCCGACACCAATATGGACGTCGAAGTTGTCGCCTCCAACTGTAGGCTCAGCTACAAGGCAGGAAGGGGCCGGGGCTGAAGCAAGTGGTCACTGTGGTTTCTTCGGCATTGAGCTGGGGAAGGGTGTTGCATCTGAAGATGGTGTTCAGTGCTGACCATGGCCCAGGCAAAGGCAGTTGCGGCCTGGCAGTCTCTCTCTGATGGCTGACTGCGCAGGTGGAAAATATTAGATCTCCAAATCAGGAAGCTGGATCTGTTGTCAGGGGAGAAAGCCTCTTCACCTGCGGCCGACAGCCATGGATGGTGTTCCCCGTCAGTATCCACGGGGCCGAAAAGGTGTTGTCTCTGCTCCTATTTGACATCTGGAGATGTTTGGCTCGATGGTCACGGAGTATTTTCTTCGAACAGAAGGAGTGGCAGGCATTGCAAGCTATGTTGTCGTGCTCAGAAGACAGACACAAATTATAGACCTGAAGGTGTTTGGTCTGAGGATATTTTGCATGGCAGCGAGGACACTTGCTCCATCACCATGACGACATGGTGGTGGTGGTGGGCACAGTTCGAGATGGAGGGGGCGGGGGCACGGTTCGAGATTGATGGAGGTCCCGAACCGTGAAAGCCCATGTGGGCTTGAGGTCAACAGAGAGCCCCCTGGCCAAAGCATGAGTCGTTGAATAGAAACTAAGGAAAAAGGGGAACACGATCAAGACAATACCGAAGGGGGAAGGAACCCATTTAAACCAAATCAGTGCACCACAATGGTGTCTAAACAAAGATTGGGAGCACACGTCTGAACCAGATGGTGGAAAGAAAACATTCTACCAATGAAGCCGGTGATCTTGAGCATTACCAGCAAGAAGAAGAGTCACAGTACCTCGTGACTCGAAAGACTTCTTTGAAGAAAAACAACTTGCACACATCTGGGCCCAACCCTAGACGGCAGGAGTATCTGCAGTCACACATGCCTTGAACATATATTATCGAGAGAGAGAGAGAGACTCGCAAAAAGACTTCCCACAGAATTGATGATAAAGAATCACTATCTCTGGGCAACACAGAAAAACCTGCCAGAACAGGAATTGGGACTGCCAATCAAAGATAAGTGGCCTAATTTCAGAAGAGACACAACTAGCCAACAGCTTTGCATAAGGAATATGATTATTTGCAACATTAACCATGTTCCTGGAGCTCCAGGTTGCCTAGAAAGTACAATTAGCTGAAATGAACAGTAGAGAAATCCTTATTAGGTGTAAATGAGTTTGATGCCCTGCTACATTAAAAACACTGCTGCTTTACACAGACGCCATTGTAACAGACCTTTTGCCATAAATTCAGTCACAATGTAGATTGGCTCTTCTGACACCACGGCATAGAGTGGAACCAGCTTGTCGTGCCTTAGTTTCTTCATTATCTGGGCTTCCTGCAAAAAGGCTTCTGGCATCATTGTTCCGGGCTTAAGGGTTTTGATTGCTACCTTTGTGGTACCATTCCAAGTTCCTAGGTAAGAAAGTAGATTATCCTACATTAGATTTCCTTTGAATCGTTTTTCAACACTGAAACACATAGGTAGGTTCGGTCAGTAACAGTGGCACCTGCTGTGGTCATATGATCGCAACAACAAATGACACTGAACCCTAGGCAACAGCACATGATTACAAACTCACCCATCCACACTTCTCCAAAGCAGCCTTGACCAAGCTTCAACTCTAGCCGTAAAGACTCCCGTGGGATTTCCCAGGCATCCTTGGACAGGCCTTGGGTCTGCGGTTTCACAGTGGGACACACAGTCGTTAACCGATGGCACAAACCGTCAGCATGATCTAAAAGATTAAAAAAACATAAGTACATACTGTGAGTATGTATTGCATGCGAGCTATCATAATTAATTATACCTGTATTCTGTACAGCAGCTAGGGTACAATACTTCTGGGAATTCATTTTTATTTCATTGGCTCATACAACTAAATATGTTAGGAAATAAGAACGTTGTATGTATCCCTCTTATGTTATTAGCACACAAAAAAGACTTGATGACCGTGAATAAGTCGGGCCATGTATAACAAGCATTTGCAATGCAATAGGTCTCGCATTTTTGGAGTTGGAGCTATTGACATTGTAAATGGCAATATTTTTCAGGTATGTTTTTTAAGTGCAGTGATAATTTAAAGAAACTAGGCTATTGCTGGTGTTTGTAGACTGGAATACCAAAGTATTGCTGCCCTGAAATCTGTGCTCAGAAGGGATACCTATTAAAAACAAGCGAGGATCAGCAACACACTCTATTTTTAATTTAGCACGCACTTTAGCTGCAGTAAAAAAGCATGGAAAGCAATGCCAGGGGCATAAACTTAGAACCGCTGCTTTCTCCTGGACTGTGGCCATTGGGGTATCCAGCAGTGAGCTCTGCATAGGTTGCACAAGTGTCTCTCCTCCGCCTTCAGAGCACCCCTTCAGAGTGTGCAGGTTACATTGGAATAGAGCAGCAGAAGTGGATGATTTTACTACTCCCAACACTTCAGTTCTCGGCTGGAGGAGGCGTTGCCGTCTGATGTCATCTTGGCAGTTTATGACTATGCGGTGTGCTTATTAGAGCAGTGACTCAGCTCTGGTTTAAACGGTTATCTATTAATAAATAAAACAGGCTGGGGGAAGGTGGGGTGGCGAGAGACCCGTGTTTTCCAATAAAAAAGTTACATTTATTAAAAATAATTCAAACAAAATACTACGTGCACAGAAAAGGGAGAGGAGGAATGACGTAGGAGGTCGGCAACACAGCTCACAGGGGCGGGGAGAGGGGTGGGGGGGCTGGAGCAAAGTCAACACGGACAATCTGAGAGGCTGGGAGCAGAGTTTAGAATGCAAGTGGGGGCAAAGCCATACCACCTCAAGGCGGCATCGGAAGGCTCGTTGTTAGGGGGAAGGTGGGGCAGTCCAAGTCCCGTGTATTTTAAAGAAAAAAAGTATTACCTCCGGCTGCCACCCTGCACAGACAGCGAGCGCCTCCCGCCCGAGGTAGAGGATACAGGGGACTCTGGCACTTCCGCTGCTGGCTGGACGCAAGCACACATGCGCACT
Source organism: Lissotriton helveticus (assembly GCF_964261635.1). NCBI lineage: Eukaryota > Metazoa > Chordata > Amphibia > Caudata > Salamandridae > Lissotriton > Lissotriton helveticus. The sequence goes on from NC_136063.1 coordinate 802,654,545, forward strand.
TCAGAACTAGAGATGGTGTAAAAAAAAAAAACAAGGCGCACAATGCCCTGTGACCGCAGCTCTGTAGTAATGCTGACCAGCATTTTACAGCCAGCGCGCGAGATGTTTTATGTGCACGGAGGGAAGCCGGATGGGGGTGGGAGAGCCTGGGGCGTGAATGCGAGCGAGGAGGGAAGCCGGATGGGGGTGGGAGAGCCTGGGGCGTGAATGCGAGCGAGGGGAGGCAGGCAGATTAGGGAGATGCGCGTGCTTGTGTGGTCACGTGACCCGCTTTTGTGGCCACGTGACCTCACATGCACTGTGAAGAAACCGCAGTGGTTTCACTAGACGATCGAGCACTTGAATTCTCGATCCCTCAATGCGCTTGCGCGCATTGTAGGTCATGAGACCTAATCAATGCGCTTGCGCGCATTGTAGGTCACGAGACCTAAAAAGAACACTAACTACCCTAGAGCCACAGGTCACTGAGGACTTCCGTCCAACTCCATTACAACGCTTTCCCCCATGTGGTATTTCAATGATCCTTGTTTACACGTGCCTTTAAGATAGCATTTCACCCTGACAGAGTGAGAGAGCGACTTGCTTTCCTCTTTCGCTATCAAATTAACATTTTTATAAAAAGGAATGTTTCACGGTCTCTGAAAGCTGCAATACTCGCATAACAAGTTCAAGTCTTTTTTTCAGATCTGTAAAATCTGCACAATACCCTGTTCACGTCCACGCTTGGTTGGTTCACTGCCTTATCAACGCGAAAGACTTATATATGTCTGATCACGGCAATCGGTTATCACCACCTGGAGGAATTACTGGACCAAGTGATCTCTTATTATTTAAGCGGACACCCTTCTTGTGAGCAAAGCTCTCCGAGAATAAGAACAAAAACTTCAGTCTGGTTTCGATGTCACATTGTTAAAATGAAAAGGGTTCTCAAATTAAGTTGAGTGACATCGACACATTTTGTAATAAGAAAAGGGCACAGGTTGGACACCTCACAGAGATTCACCATGCCTGGTTTCAGCAGAGCAGGCTTATGAAGCCTCAAGCCTATGTGGCCTGCATTTAAGAGTATGTTTCAGACTTTCATCTGAATTGCTTGAACCAGCCACAAAAGAAATTATAGTGGTGCTGCATTATGGTAGCTGTTGGCATCCCTTCCATTATTCGTGTATTGAAATAGGGAGCACGTAATGGAAAGGTAATGTCCTGTGTGGGGAAAATTGGTCTGCACCCCTTCCCTGAGTGACCCCACTACACATGAAAGTGCTACCCTGGTCTTTTGTGGCACAGCTGTCACGCTTAACAAGCAAGCGTGCTGAAGCTAAGGCCTGTCCATACCAATTTCAAGGTCCACAACCTGTTCTGTGACATGGAGTGCTACACAAGAGTACCCTCTTTGTTGGCAGGGGACTACAGCTCATTTACTAAGTGTTTGCTATGAAGCAGTGGTGGCATCATGCTGATTTTTGTGAATTCACACAAAAGCACACTAAGCAGACCCTTTTCCTCTCTTTCAAGGACAGGGTGAGCTACCTGCCCCACTCATGTTAGGTTCTATTTTAATGAGACATCCAGACCACTGCACGGACATGCAGTATATGTATTGCATAGGTGGTGGCAGGACGCAGTGATGTGGTGAGAGTCTGATTGATGGGTTCCCTGAGATCCATTCTTCAAAGTACCTTGTTTAACGCACAAGATGGAGAGATGGAAATTCAGGCAATAGAGTCCCACTGGTTTCACCAGTGGGACTGTATCACCTGCATTTCTGGAACTTAAGGGAGGACACCCAGACACTGAGGTGGGGGGAGGATGGAGACGGGGCTACTCTAGCAATTTCACGAGAACGTTTTAGCCGGGGATTGCCATTTCGTCTTTTCTATGCACTGCCATTTGGTCACTCGTAGAGGAGAGCGGGCGAGTCAGCAGATTCAGTTAAGAGTGAGGAAGTTTCTAGGCAGGGGCTGTCCTTTAGAGTTTCACGGATTGCTAATTACAGAAGGCTGATGACAGCCAGGTGCAGGGTGTTCACACTTCAGTGTGCTCATGTTTTGTATACTCACGCTTGGACCCAGCATCATCTCTACCTGCTGACAGAGCCATCAACTTGCACAAGACTGTGTCTGCACTGCAACCAGAAAATAGTATTTGAAAGGGAATCCACCTCAAATGGGTTCCAGGACATTAGACAGTGGATCAACAATGGGCATTAAAGGTGGGACGCAAACTAGGCCAATTCATTCCAGTTGCAAGTTCTTTTAAGGAAGGGAACACTGCACAGAGTACTCAAAGAATGGCAGTCATCCAACGCTACTGTAGTTGCGGGGGGCATGATTCGTGGGTGGGGGCAGGGGGGTCACACAGGGGGGGGGGGGGAGTTTAATTTAAAAATACAAGTTAACTTCGCCGTCCCGGCCCCACGTTGTTTGTGCTCCTCACAGTAAGCAGGCAGGCTCCCTCCCCTCCCGTAAGCCAATCACAACCCTGCAATGGCAGAGTTGTGATTGGTTGGGACGCCGACCACAGAGGCATCTTTGGGGAGGCCCTTTTCTCCATGTATGCTCCTCCTCTGCTCTTTGAGCAGGACCGCCCACCCCCAACCAAACCCTTCTGCTTTCTCGCAGTGCGAGAAGCAGAACCATAAAATGGTATTTATAATACCATTTTATGTTTCAGCTTCTCGTACTGCGAGAAAGCAGTGGGACGACACTCCTCCGCCCACATGGAGGAGCTGCCCCTGCGCTGTCAGTCTGACTCACAGCGCAACTGAGCTTCTGTGGGTCTCCTTAGTGGATAGAAGCCTGCCTACCCCCTCAGAGAGGAATGGCGAGTGCCTGGCCCTGCAGGAGACGGTCTGCCATTGTATCCAGTGCATGGAAAATCCAGAAAAAACAGATGCGCTCAGGAGTGTGCCCAGCACCAATCCAAGTTGAGGGGAGTCACTAAGATTCCCTACATGGTTCATTGGGTGAACTGCGTCAAGCGACAACAGTTTCAAGTTCCAGGGCACTGTCCGGGCTTTTTGCCATGACTCGAGTGGTCTCCTTGGTTTTTCCGAAGAACTGCAAATCCTACGTTATCTGCCATAGCCACATTTTCCAATGGCACAGGGGCTTCAACCATCGAAGAACCAGGCCAGGACACCCAGGCCTTCTGTGCCTTATCTACAATGATGTAACCACAAATCTGTTTCTGGAGATGTTGCTGTGTGACAGCAAAGGGTGTGCACCACCATCACAGTGCTGTAGTGTGCCCTACATGGACAGATCAAACACAGCCTTGTTTGAGAGACTGAATAACTGTCTTGCACTTGAGCTGCACGTTAACAGGAGGCAATAGTCTTGTGCAATCTACAGTTGCTGGATTCTGGTGAGGCTAGTCGTTCCTGACTTCTAAAGAAATCCTTAGTCACAGTGGCAATGGGTGAATAGGAAACTCACAGTTGGAAAAAAATTAAATACATGGGGGCCTAGAAACAGGGTAATACTAGTACAGGAGGTATTTAACACTAGGGCACAACGGTGATCCATATTAGTAAACATAGCCAAGCTCTGCTGGAAAAGATGCCTCATACTCACTAGCACAGAAGAAGCATACACTCCTGAACTCCCATTTGGATACCCTCTAAACTATGTAAAATAGAGATAGCATCAAGTCAAGCAAGGTGGGACAGTGCTAATATAACCACTCTGAGGGATCTATGTGCCCATCACACTCTCCTAACATTTGAAGAATTAAGACTGGCACACCGGTAGCAGTAGGCCAAATGTTGGCATAAAGTACACTGACCTGACCAAAAAAAAACATTTGGAAGCAGGGAGATGTAGAATCACCCTCACATGACACTTTGAAGAGTATGTTAACTCGTGGCTGGGACAGGAAAGCAATGACTATACTCTATTGCAGCCTCATGCAACAATCAAAAACGTATTTCTCTCCACTGAATGACCTTTGGGATCGTGACACAAGCAGATGCTTAACATCCAAAGCATTATCCGCAATAACTGAATATCCCTCAAGGATGTCGCAAAACAAGAGGCTTAAATGTATCCATTTAAAATAGTTCACATGGCATTAGCTGACCCTTACTAAAAGGCACCGCATATCCTATACGGTCTCTGAGAACTATTCAAGATATTATCAGGCCATAGCAGATATTGCCCACATGATTTGAAACGGTCGGGAATTTGCAGAGTCTGGTGCAAGTAGTACCAGGTAGGAATTTGTAATGAAGTAAGTTGTAGGAAATGTCAGCAGACATGAATACTTCAAGATGAACATTTATTAGCCACAGCTGCAGCAGTCCCAGAGTAACTGTAACACATAGAATCATTAAGTTGGCAATACAGAGATAGCATTCTAGATTCCTATGACATGGAGTAATGATGTAATAACAAGATCACCACAGAATTATACTCACTCCCTTGAGGATAACATATAAGGCCTCTTTAGGAACAAAGGCAGTGAGGCTAGAGAACAGATTCGCTGATCTAGCATGGTTGGTGGCCAAGCGACCAATACCTATGTCTTGGAAGTCAACTCAGGCTCCCTCTTTCAGTTCTTGAATGAAAATGTTGTTGAAATGGGCAGAGAGGAAAGGTGATTACCTAACCACACTGCAAAGGCAGGCCACAGCAAGAGGGAGTGCCACGGAGTGAGATGAAATGAATAGAGCATGAAGGCCAAGAGGAGGCGAAAGGACTCCCTGAGTGATATCGAAAGCGGCTCTCTTATTTATTTAGAAAGTTTTATAGAGCGCGAACAAGATCCTTGCGGATATCAGAGCGCTTTACACGCAGATGGCATAAAACAGATAAAGAGTTAAACAAAATATAATGCAAAGATGAACAAAACAAATTGAACAAATGTAAACAAGGTGAGGTAGCAGCGGTGTATTGGTGGTCAACTGTACACAAATAAAGGAATAAAAGTTAAACAAATATATCATGCAAAGATGAGCAAACAAATTAAGCAAATGTAAAACAAGGTGAGGTAGCAGCTTTAGCTAAGAGGAGAGATGTTACTTCTTTGATCTCAAGAAACCGCACAACACTGAGCAGAACAGCATCTCTTGCATATGTTTTTCCGAACTTCAACTATGAACATCTTAAATTGATACTGCTATACATTGAGCAGCCAAACGCCGCTGCCTAGTTCAATCTTCAAGAACATGAATTACACATTTAGTTAAGCCCCTTAGAAAACGGCACAACCTCCCTGAGGTCTGGAAAAAACTAGTTTTATTGCTGAACGCGCCTAAACGGTTTCCACGGTATGATACATTTATTGTTTTGTTGCTGATCATACTCTTCAGGAACACCAGGCAACAAGCACTACTGGACACTATCAGATGTGATCTGTATGTTGCTTGTTTGCGAATTTTAATAAAAAATAATGAAAAAATAGGAGGCAATGAACTATAAATATATATATATATATAGCAAGATACAAACTGAACTGACCCATAGGTCCCTTTATTGGGCAATCGATTGTACTTGCAGCTAAGTCAATTGTCATCTTAAATTGCCCTTCAGTTTTAAGTCCTCATAGGCAGGTGGAAGCTAAAGTCATGGTCCTAGACAGCTATAGCGGAAGGTCTACTGCTACTCCCAAACTAGGACCCTGGTGAGGGAATAATAAGAACTGGTTCTAGCCTGTAGTGTTCAGAACCCTGTAACTGATCCCAATTTCAGTGTGTGCTATTATGTTTTGCTGTGCTATTAAGGTATAGTATATTACTGTGTCTGCTGACGGATTTCTGACTCCTAACTCCCTGAGAAGCCTTTGAGTGCCTGCCTTTACTACTCAGACTCAAGTACAGAATGAGAGGAAATTACTCCAATCAACATGCTTGTGGCCCTGTATCCCTCTCTGCGTATAGTCCCCGTCTGTGTATGGCCCCTCTTGAACCGGGTCTGACAGTGGGATTAAAATTTTAGGTTTCATCTGGTCCTGGGATGTGGCACATTTTTTCTGTTTATTAAAATGGTAGGAAAAAAAAGTTAATATATACATTTTTCAATACCCTTTGTCATTATTTTTACAAGTTTACATTCCTGGGTATGTCTTTTTTCCCATCTAGCCCTTTCGCTCTCCGCACTTTGCCTATTACTATTATGGGGAAACGTCCATGTGGTTTACTCTCCTCTGCATCTCTACTCTCACACAAATTTCCACCATATGCTTTCCACATGCCCCAGATCTGCTCCCATTTCTTAGGGCACCCCCTACTTATATACACTGTTTTTTCCGCAATCATACACCAATCAAGGTCTCTCTTCCACTCACGTATGCACAGCACTTCCGGGGCACCCCATTTTGGGCAATATTTTGTTTTGAGATTATGAGCCCAATGTTACCCAGATCCGCCCTTTTTCACTAAGATCTGTGGGTACCCATACATTGAGGAGAGACCAGCTCGGAGTGGGTGTCAGTTCTATCCCTGTGACTTCGGACATCTTTTGTGTGCTGGAATCCCAGTATTGTTGCATCCTAGGGCGTTCCCAAATTAAGTGGCCTTTGCCATAATTGAATTGGGAAGGTGTTTCTAAGTAAGACAATGTTGTTTTAACACCAAAACCACTATAGCTGAGGGCTTAAAATCGCATTCATTTGACACCTGCAAAGACACCGCACAGGAAATTTCAGGATTACCACTCCCTGATCCAAGAATAGAAAAGCTAGGCTGCATATTGAGGCTAAACACAGAGTAGGGAAGATAAATGAGAAGACAGACAATTCACCCAAGGATAAAGACCTGCAATACATGTTCAAAGACTTACTCACCTGGGAGAATAAAAACATCCTTACCAACAGAAGCAACAAACAAGTGAGGAGGAGTAGATCTAGCATATGCAAATAATTTGATGGTACCGAAATCCTGGACAAAACGTAGCCTTCATTAAAGTAGATAGCTGCCCAATGTTCCCCCAAATGAAACAATTCTCTCATGCCAGGAGTAATATACTGCCTCTCCAAGGCATAATCTTAATTTAATGGAGGAATGTCTCAAAATGATACTACATCTACCGACCAAAACAAACTAAATGTTGATCATGGGTAACTACAATTTATGGTTCGACAAGCTAGACTCAAAATCTGCAGTTTAACATCCGGGAGAGACCCGCACCCCCTACAGAAGGAAACACAGGCAACCTCAGATTGGTTCCTAGGCTATCAGTGGCAATCTGAGGGCAAACTTGTTTTTCCTTAGATAGATGAGGTTATGCTTTGAAGTAACATTTGTGCCGCACATGGGGTTTCTTCCCACTTCAATATAGAGATGCCAAAATCATGAAACCTAATCGGAGAAATGTTTGGCAAAGGGCAGGCTGGAGAAGTACTTGCAGCCCTTAAAACAAACAAAAAACAATGGATCAACCTAGGTCCATGTTTAAGTGACAGACTTCAGAGCTTAAATATGCTTGTAGTGGCAGAAAAAGAATTGAGAAAATAAAATTACCATGATTTCAAATGGCCAATATTTACTGTATCATTTCCTTAATGTTTCGTGAGAGACCTGGTTAAGAACAAACAGGTTACTTAACTTCGTTAATGCTCTTTCGAGCAGACTCTATGTAGCTGTAGCTTCCTCACCGTTTGAATATTCCCCAGGCGTCAGAAACTCCTCAGCAGTACATCCGTGTGCCAGTAAGTAGCACTGTATAGCTGCGCACTGATGTGCGGAGACTATTTAGGCGCCACTTTCACGTGCTGTCAGTTGCTTTCGAGACTGTCTATGCAGCGAGACGCAGAGACCCAATAGAGAATTGGTTGTTCTCAGGGTGCAGATTCATAGAATCTTATTAATGGATATAGTCACAGACTGTGGAGGATCAGGACGGAATCTGCAGCTCGATAGAGTCTAGAAAAGCACTAACAAAAGTAAGTATCTTGTTTTTCAGATAGAGACTACTATCTGCATTATCTCACATTTTGACTGGATACCAAAGCTGTACATATTTGGAGGTGGGCCTGTGAATGGACTCAAACCAAAAAGTCATGTAGGATCGAACTGGCAAAATGTATTTCTCGGCACACCTGATTGTCCAGAGAATAGTGCTTCATCAATGTATGGAGGAAAACCCATGTAGCCACCTGGTAAATGGCCAGGGCAATGACTCTTCTTGCCAACACAGTGGAAGTAGCTTTGGCCCTGGTTGAGTGAGCATGCAATCCTTTCAGAGGGTGCTTTTTAATCAATACAGAAGATCAGACTGCAAAGCAGGATCCAGCACAACGTGGTTCTCTTTTGCACAGCCTTGGCTTTTTTCGCTCCTGACAGAGCCCTAAAAAGAGCTGATCACCCACTCTGTGTTCTTTGGTATGATCAATATAAAAGCTTAGAGCGTTTTACTGCCAAATGGTGACGTTTCTCCTCCAGCTTAGAGGGGTGAGTCAGGAGGTCAGAGTGCCAGAGAGGTGATGTTTGACCAACGTGTATGGCATCCCAACTTCAGGCTAGAAAAATGCATCCGTCCACAAAACCAGCTTTTCTGTGATGAAGGTGGTTTATGGCGGGTTGACACAGAGAGCCTGGAGCTCACACACATGCCTTGCCGAGGTGATGGCGACAAGGAACACTGTCTTGAGAGTGAAAAGCCACAGGAACAGTTCTGAAGTGGCTCATCAGAAATGTGAGGAACAAGTTAGGTTCCCACTGTGGCAAGACAAAGGGTGTGGGAGGAAACAAGTGTTGAAACCTTTCAAATACAGCATAACAACTGGAGACTTAAACAATTAGGGCTGATCCAGCACCACAAAAAGGCGGAAAGAGATGAAAGGTACCCTTTTAACTGTGTCCAGAGCAAAGCCTCGCCAGACTAGAGACACAACAACAAAATTACTGTTTGGAGGGGGCATATCTGTCTAGCACCGCACCAAGCCACAAACCTGTCCAAACAACATGTGTATACAGCTTTTGTCGAGCGGTGTCTGGCTGCTGAGGTGACATCAACGACCTGCAGAGGAATGTCGATGGTGCCAATTGCCCGCTCAATGGAATTTGTGGTGTCCAACCACAATGAATTGTGAACTTGGCCAGGCCACGACAGTCCTGTATAGCCTGAGCAAGGACAAGTCGGAGATCTTCAGGAAAACCTCGAAGGACTTGGGCCACCGAATCCCAAACGGTGTGGGAATAGCATCCCAGTAGGGAACTGGTATTGATAGATCGAAGCATCAGGCTGATGGATGGGAAGAATATCTTTTCAAATGTTTCCGCCACTTTAAAACCTCTATTGTGGAGGAAAGAGGGGGGGGGGGGGTGGGAGTGGAGAGTAGATGAGAATGGGGTTGGATTAGTCCTGCTGGTGGCCATCTGCACCGCCAAGCTTTCAGGGGAGGGTCACTCAGGGTGGTATTGATGTGCAATTTGGTGGCTGACCAAGGTCAGAGCAAGGTTTGGGGGGGTAACATTTCCCTCGCACACTGCAAGTAAAATTTTTAGTGGAGGTAAGGGTCTCAATGAGACAAAGGACACTCTCAGAAATAAATTCTATTTTCATTTTATCCGTTTCTGGTAGCTCCGAATCAGAGTCATGTGTTGCGGAAAGAAAGGAACTGATGTCAGCCTGCAGCAGTGGCACCTACGTAGGCTCCATACATCATTTCAAAAGAGCGTCTGTGCAGAGCCACCCTGCACCACCTTCCGATGCACAGAGGTACTGCTGAAAAGTTTCCAGACCCAGCCTGATGCCTGGGGAATATTCAAAAGGTGAGGAGTCTGCGGATAGAAGTCTCTATCAGAAGTGACCCACACTGTCAGTCACAAGCACACCTTACAAGCACTTACAACTAAGACCATTTCTATGGGCGAAGATCTGCATTTAGGCCAAATGGTATAGACCTGCACTAAGTGTTTGCTCCTAAAACAAACCTCTACTGTCCTCCTAAATGGGAGCAAAGAGGTTTGTATCCTACAGATGAAGAACTGACCAAGTAATCTCCCAGTTGACTGAGTAATGATTTACAATTAAGTTTCCATTTTGCACTTCTCAAGCAGGAAAAATTCCTGTCTTCACACACCAAACTCCTTGCACAATTAAATCAGAGAACAGAAGCCCTGTCCAAATTCACCTCCCTCCGCTCCTCACCACAACTCTCTATCTCACTTGTCATAGAATCAGCACATTTACTTCGAATAGCAGCACTAGAGATTCGTCCTAGAACAAAAAAAGGGGACACGAAGAGAGGGCAAATCACTTGAAGCTGAAATTTAAAACTAGCAAGAAGACTTAGAACTTCAAGTTGTTTGGTGATCAATGTCCAGCAATGTTATAAGTTGAACGCCGTTCCTCCTACAGCTGTGATTTGTTCCTCTACCAGTGAATAATGAAGGAATGGGAACATTAGAGTAATGGGAACCAGCAGGGACTGTGCTGGGATGTGTAACAATCAGAATTGTCTCTAAGAATGGGGTTCTGGATTTAGAGTTATGACTTTTGTACACAACATTATGGAATTAATTTGCTATCTTCTAGACTTTACATGACAATTTAAAAGTACTAATTTACAGGACCACAGCAGGTCTGCTAGTGAAATTACTGAATAAAAAGTGAAAATGGTGCTTTACTTGTGTGGAAAGTGGATAGGTCTTTTCAGACCAAGACATTCAGAAAAAGTGGTGAAGTGGAGAATGTGGCTATTGTTGCCCTCAGTCCTCTATTTATTAACCATCAATGTACATGAATTTGTCAATAAATTAAGAAGGAAGACAAATTGTGTTGTAAATTGGACTGGGAGAGGTAGAACATGTTTCATCTTAAAGGATGTTCATTCATCCTCCTTGGTAACAACTAGCACCAGAATGGTAACGAGACACGTGAAGGGAGTTGGCAGGGGTACACCAGTGCTGGAGCAGAAGCACCCTCAAAAAGGGCTATATGGGAAATAACTGATTTCTGTATCAATGCTTTCTCTGCATTATAAACCAAAGGTAAGTATGCATAATTGTATCCAAGGAAGTGTCAAAGTTTGACTGCAAAAACACAATATACTTCGGACTCCCTGAGCAAACTCACAAAGTCTAGAATGATCAGAAATGCAAAGAAAGGCTGCCCAGGGTAGGAAACACTGCAATCTATCAGAGACGAGAATGCATGCAACACTTAACTAGCTCCCTGTCACTAGTGCATCTTTGAGGTACAAACTTTGGTACCCAAAAATGTTTGAACAAGTGCTCTTTATATAAAAATACAATAAAACGCACTAGTAACACAATCCGATATTAGAACCTCCCATCTAACTATACAAATAGTGAATTACAACAGCCATAACATGACAGTGACCCTTCATAAAGAAAAGAGCTTAAATACCCTTCAAGAAACACGACACAAACCCATGAAATAACCACCTTCTTCAATTCCCTGGCATCACACCACTTCCTACAACCTCACAACTCTAGCAAAGACAGGTCAAATGTGGGATATCACTGTGTATAGAGGTGGAGATTTATAAACTGGCATGACCAGCTTTTTCTTCCCCAGCACATAATTCCATATCAAGTTGGGTATCTTGATATCAAGATTCTATCATTTCTATTGGACAAAGAACACACATTGATACCTCACTTATCACTAGGACCATTGGCCATATGGTCAGAGTTGATCATCTTTCAATTAACTCCCCCTCACGGGATTTCCTACCAGCACTCTAAAAAAATAATGCATATGCTAAAATGATTCATGGGGGCTTTGTTCTATCCGCAGGCATAAATCACTGATCAATGCCCTTACAAGACTGCAGGTAGGCTGCTGTAAGCATAAGCTATGGGGAGGTGGCTCACACAGGCTGCGTACAGTCTCTTAAGATAAGTGTTGAGAAGAATCCAGTAAGGAAGTAGCACCCCTCCCTCAGCTATATTGAAAAAAGCTATGAAAGGAGTACTTAAAAAAAGAGAAAAAAGATGTCTCGTGATGTGAGCAGTGGAAGATAAAAAGTAATGAATTCAAAAATACGTTAAGAAGCTATCCTCCAGGGGAGGAACAAACAGAGGACGGAAATCCAATGAATAAGAGGCGAGCAAATCAGAGTGACAAGCAAGAAAATCAGTGATGAGCAATGGGCTGGTGCTAAGCCTGGTCGGTCTAAGCTTCTGGTATGGTACACAAGAGGTCTTTCCCAGACAGTGAGACATTAAAATCAACCCTTTGTTAGGGACACACCCATACAAATAGACCATATCATAGGTTGCCCTGTTTCACTAGCCCATTAAAAATAACTACTTCTGGAATAGATATAAAGAGGACAGGGAGCTCATCTCCTATTGTTCACTTCTTTAACTTCAAAAAGGTAGCATTTAAATAATATTATCTGGCATGGAGAAAAATGAGGTTGGAGAGTAACAATGCATCACTGTATGATGAAAATGCATGTCAAGCATGACGGTTTAAAAGGGTAAATATATACAAATATAAGAGACCTATTAGGTATGCAATATAGTAATTAAGTAATATGTGGATTCTGACTGAGCATCACGTTTAATCGCACACAAACCAGGCCTACCTTTGTAATGTTTAACCAGCTTCTGCAGTGACTCGAACTGTGCCCTGGTTGTGATGTAGTATCCACCATTGTCAAGTTTTCTGATTTTGTAGTGTTTCACATTATCTCCCCTCGCCTCGTCCCAATCTCGTATAGAAAGGGAATATGCGCCTAAGGAGCAAGAAAAATATGGTTGCTTGGCATACAAGTATCGTCCTCGAAAAGTGGTACAAAAAAAGTAATTATATTTACCTTTAGTGGTTTCACTTTCTCGGACCAAGAATGTCCCTCTCTGGTTCCCTGGATTTAGCAATAATCGCTCTGCATCTTTTCTACCCATTTTTCCAAAATACCATCTGAAAAAAGTAGGCACGTTTACTTAATAGATTAGCACGAAGTAGCCCATTCCAGCACAACCTAATACTAACTTTCCAGTGACCTGTGTTTTAAAGTGCTGACACAGAAGCCTGCATTTTAGAACACAGGCATCTAAGTCCTCAGATTTCTTCCTTATATACCCTCTGATCTTGTAGGTTTGGGGTTTTTATTCCTACAGCTTCTTTTTTTCTCTTAACACCTACCGCCACCTACTTCTCTCACCTACGCAGAATAGCATTAGGCAGATAAATTTCTAAAGTGCAGCATGTATTAGAATAGAAAACATTCTGTCGGCAAAGCTAGGAGGCTGAGCAGCTGACACACTTTAAAAGTAAATTTATGAGGAAACAACGTAATTTATGCTTTTTGTGCATAAGTGGATGAGGTTTATAAACAGTCAGAACTATTTACAGCCCAACGCCACCCCAAATCAAAATATGAATTACAACATATAAGTGACTAACTAAAATAGAATCAAAGGGAGTGAAGAGATGCCTTTTGTATCGGTGGTTTTATGCCACATTTATTTTGATTGCAGGCCAGTACATGATCTATGCTCTTCTCAGCTGTATTCACATTCTTTCAGATCTTATGGATATAAAAAGGCGATTGCACACACCAAAATATACATCAGTACTTATAGACTTCTCCCTTAGGTTCCCTCAGTTCTTCAAAGTCTCCCTTCACTTCAATATCAGAGACTGCATAGCTGAATCTTAGTCCCACGTTTTCCCATCATAATACCTCAACATGCCTCACTTTGCTTTTGAATCTATATGATATAGCCATTGAACCCAGCTGATAATCGCACTTAAACTACACCAGTTCCCTTTTATACACCGCACTCCAAGGGTGGTGGTGTGCCTCAAAATTCGCCGGCATAAAGAGGACAGTAGGGGACCGAAACAAAACTTTTATAGCCGGACTCACAGAAATTATTGTGCACGTCAGCTAAACTTGGGTGCATAAAAAGTAACATTTGCAGATAGAATTTCCATATCCTGATTCACACGATTTGTATTTGTGGATTTCTGTGACCACAAATTCAATTTACTGCTTGAGGAAATCTGTCAATATGTGAGATGTCATATTAGCATAGGGTTGTGGGGGGAACATCATGTTCCGAACATGGGTGTTCCAGCAAGAGAGGTAAAGGCAATCCTGTGGAATGCTTGACCTGGCTCTTCGACTGAACAGGAGCTGCCCCTCCCCCCCACCTCCCCGTAGCGCCTTGAGACCCACCTCCCCGTAGCGCCTTGAGACCCTCACGGGTGAGTAGTGCGCTCTACAAACCCCGATTGATTGATTGGTTGAAACACCCACAAAGGTGGAACTTTGTGGGCATTTCCTAATTTTTTTCTAGCCATTTCCATTCTGGTAATACATGAATTTACTTCCACATAAGGTAAGAGTGAATGTGTTTCCAGGCCCATAAAGGGAATATACATCTCCCCAGAAATCTTCGGTAGGAAGTGAAAGGGTTGTTCCAGTAGGAGAAATATTTTCAAGTACAGAAAACAATTTACAGTTGCTAATGCATAATCCTTAAGCTTACTCCTGAAAATTGTATGGGGAGGTAGAAGTAAACCTGGAAAAGTAGGAGTTGCATATATTTACTTGCACATGGTTGGGGATCTTAGTGAACACCATAAAAGTCAGAAATCCACAGAAGTAAAACTAGGATGGATATAATTCTGCCCCCCAAAAACAGTAGCGAATCAAACCCTATGATTTTAAAACAGGCTGATCGGGGTTATTCGAAGCAAAGCGAATATTTGTAAGACGTGGCATGTAAGTGGCTTGTGCGGGCAGTTGAACTGCATTTGCTAGCTTAGAGACTATAGGAATGAGATCTCAAATTGACCATGACATCTTACTCTTCGGCTTGAATAGAGTCCGCTGGGGCGACATAATTGCTGGGGATGTATCCAGTTTTCCCAGTCGCAATGGATCTTGCTTCCCACCAGTCTCCCTCCCTGTAATAAAAAAAATAGTTTGCACATCAGTAACACCATTATCCCCAGAGCGCATTACAATTTAGGGTGCGTTTGTGTCAAATTGCATTATATTCACTGCTGGTATTCTATACAACTCAGAATTCACACTGAACATGCCTGAAGCTCAAAATTACAATCACTGACAGAATGTCACACAAAACACACTACACAGCTGTATTGGAAATAGTCTGAGCGCAGAAAATGTATCCAGTTAAATCGTTGTTTCGGCCAAAGACTCTGTGCATCACGTGGGCAATAAAAAGTTGCGAAACAAAATCAACTGGATACAACGAGTGCACCACGTCACTCCTTGCAAGGCAGGCAATAGATTTGCCTTAGTAATGCCCTGATGCTTTAGAAATGCGCAGAGTTTATTTAAAGCGGCATAGCATTCCCACTATAACACTATTCCACAGAGTCAGTCATCTGTGTACATGATATATATATATATGTACCAGGTGTGATTTAATGGCCTAGTGTGAGTAGGGTGCGTTGTGTCAAGGGGGTTCACAGAAACACCAATGCACGTTCTTTTAACGTCTCCAACTGTTCGACTCGGAATGTTTAAAATTAGCCGCATACTATAGAAAGGATTAGGTGTCAGTGAGCGAGTTACCCTTGCCTGGGGAAAAAAAAAAATATATATAGATCTTACATTTCACACAAGAAATAGTCTACTCCCAACAAAGTCAACAATGCCTCCCAGAACCTCTGCAGCTTTATCATACTAGCTGGAACAGGCACAAATGAATTTCGATTTTTTGTGTGTCCACGAAAGGTAGAGGTCTGGGTCCATTTACACCGCCCTGTAAAAGCCAAGGGTTCTACAGAGAGTACTTCAGCACCACAAGGTACGGCAACGCAGACTTCCACGGATGTACTACAAACCGCAGGACCTCTTTCTGTTGCAGTTCTGTGGGTGTATACATGTTCTAAATACAATTTTAAAAAGTTGTGTTTATACCTTGGGCGTAAGATTTGTTAGTGAATTTCAGGGTTTATAGTATTTTATTCTGTCGTATTTTGGCAAATGGGAATGCTGTCCTATAATTTTGCAGTGCTGTTCTTTAACATGGCAAAGTGGATCCCCAAACAAGTGACCTGGTTCTCGAACCACGTTAAGGTGTGAATTGGTTCTGTATTTACAGGGCTGATTCATTTGCTTGTGAATATTCAGAAGTAAGACCTGCTTACTGAAGGAAGAAGAGCTTTCTGAAGCAGGGCCCTGATTAAACATGTCTCACTCCTGGAAATTCACTAGGAAGCTAAACACTAGTCTGGAGTAAACACACATACTCACAGAAAAATCTTTGTGATTGGGACGACGTGTGTCTTCTATTTAAGAAGTAGCAGCTTAGTGGCTGGCAGTAAAATGGCAGTCTGGTATTGTTTTCAGAGTCTCAGGTGGAATTGCATTTATGCTGTTGGAGTTGCTGGTACTCCTTAGTTGCTTGCAGTATCTATTGGAAATTGAAATGGGGTAATCTGTGAGCAGAAGGTTAGTAAGGAGATTGCTGTGATATTGATGTGGTCTGGGCTGTTGTGTGTGAGTCTATGTGGCAGACTGCCTGTGTGGCTTAGCTGCATTGAAATGGGTGGGCTCGGACAGGTTATGGCACAGGAGGATGAAGGTGACATGCTAGAGTAAGAATAAATGGTAGCACACATCTGTATTTAACAGCAACAAGATGATTTTAAATATAATGAGTGAAGCAGGGTAGCAAGAGGCCACAGTTGCCCCTCGAGATCCAGTCCCTGGCTAGGGGTGGAATAAATATCTGTATATTACAGGAGAGGGGCTGAAGATGGATGGGTGATGATTTTATCATTTTGGCTTTGCCGTTAACAGTGTAAATCCTGCACTTTTCATCTGCAGGAAATGTGCATTATGTGATACAACTCCTGAGATCTTTGCCATCTGAAGTTAAAGTAAGTATCCCTGTGTCTAAAAGACCAGCCAAGGGTTCCTGTTACGGGGGAACGGTGGGCCAATCTTGGCTGACAATTTTAGGGAAACTGAAAATTGAATTTTAAGCCTACTCTTGCGAGATGTGCGGGGTGAGGTATCACTGGTTAGATGATCTGAAATGGGATGTTTCAGGAGGCTATGTGAAGCAAAAAAAAAAGGAATTACAGTGAGTAATTAGAAGGTCAAAATACAGGGATCAGTTGAAGTGTTACTGTAACACGAATTAAGACAGCAAAAAAATGGGGTGGGAGGTGGAGGGGGGGGGGGGGGGGGGGGGAGTCCAAATGCCCAAAAGGTATGAACGATTATGTGTACACTGCTTGAAGCACAGTAGTGATGCTGCAAGGGCTGACAAGGGGGATGCGGGGTTCATGACAACTACGCTTCTTCCACTAAATTCATACCTCCCTTGGAGGCAATAAGGGGAGCTGCATATTAGCTGGAATAGGAGTGTGGCTAAGAAGTGGTCACAAACCTGCTTTTGCAGTGTGGTGCCTTGCAGAACTCACCAACAGTGCAATAGTTCTGATTTAACCATGTTAACCCCTTCCGCGCTCATGACGAGCTCAGCTCGTCATGAGTTACGACGCTCGTGACAAGCTGAGCTCGTCATGTAACGCGGTTTTAAAAGAAAACGCAGCGCACAGCGGGAAAACCGCTAGCGCGTATGCGGTTAAGTCACAAGTGGGATACTCTTTGCCTTATGAATAGTAATGTGCTGCTCCTGGATGTAGGCTCTGCCATTCTATAGCTCAGAGGTAGCCTAGGGTTAACAGATTGTTTTACAAGGCTGGACAAACCAGTGCAAAGCCTGAACTGGATCACTACAACTGTTGTGTTAACTGTGTAACTTTAAAGTTACAGTGCTGAGGACTGGATTTCCAAGAATGATGTGGCCTCCAGCAAGTGAGGAGGAGGTCATGACCACCCTAGCACCTTGCAGGTTTCACTCATGAAGAATCACTGAGCAGGTAAGTACAGCAGCAAAGAGAGCCTTCTGCACTCGCTGCAGCCATGGAAACTCTGACTTACTCCTGTGCACTAGCACAGTGGCCAACGACTCCACTCAACAGAGGGAGGACGCAGAAGACAAGAGAGAACGGAAAATAACAAACAGTCTGTGCAGTGTTTCCATACGTCTCGTGCCAGAGAGGGAAGTGCGCTCGCGCTCTCCCTTCCTGAACTGGTACAGAGCTTAGCTTGCCCTTTAGTTTCCCTCGTAAGCAGATAACATTTACATTTTATTATTCGTAAAATATAAACACCAAGCATTTAGTTATTCAGGCTCAAACATGAATATGGAAGTATATCAGACCAGTCAACTTGTTTTTACACAGGAACAGAGTAATTAAGTAGAGTACAAGAGACCTCTCAGGCTGACAAATGAGATCCTCCTGTAGGCAAACTTCACGTCGAAATGTCTGGTGGCAAAACACTCAACTAATGAAGAGCTGCAGCACAATGGAGGACCACCAGTGCAGAGGCGGCGCTTCTGCTTCCGGGTAGGATCTATCCAGACGACTTGATTTTAAGAGCAGCCTCAACCTCCTTTAGAAGGGCAACTCACCAAGCAATAATGCCCTGCTTTGTGGAGGGCAAGCGGGCAGGGACATCTCAACAGAAAAGCGTGGCTTGACAAATACAACAGCGATAAACTTGTTTCAATACAGGTGTTGCCACTGCCACACAATGCCAAGTTACAGCTGGGTAGAAACTCATACTGACCCTCGTGCGCCAGAGACTGGGGCATAAGCTAGATTAAAGGACTGAGTTAGAGTTTGGCGCACGGGTTGCTCCGTAACATATGTGGCTGATATCCTGTCCGACATTTTACAAGCGCAATAGGATTTGACAGGGCTTTAAGTGGGCCGGGTCTCAAGGGGTCTGAGCACCGGCAGTTTTTTAGGTCTCGTGACCTACAATGCGCGCAAGCGCATTGAGGGAGCGAGAATTCAAGTGCTCGAAATCCTCGTCAAACCAAGGGCTTCTTGCGCTGCGGTTTTCTTAGAGTTCACGTGAACAAACAAGCACGCGCATTCACGGCCGCAGAGCACATCAAAGGGCTTCGCCCAGCGTGCGCTCTGCGGCTTCTCCTCCCCTAATTGAATCATGGCTGGCCGGCCGTACTTTCAGTTTCCCGACCGGCCGCTCTTAACGCTTGTTTTCTTTCTCTCTAGTCTCTACTCCGGCCACCCCTCCCACCCCACCACCTCCTCCTCTAATTTAATCATGGCTGGCCGGCCGTACTTTCAGTTTGCCGGCCGGCCACTCTTAACGCTTGTTTTATTAAGCGGAAGTAAAAGCGAACGCTTTCTCTGCCGCGGACTTCTTGTTAAAACTTGAGGCATGCTTCAGGATAGAGTATGGCGGCTGCGCATTTCTTTTGTAATGCCTGGTTCACCGAAATCTATCAAAGCATGTGAACAATGGAGCCCGTTGGTTGCAGCCCCTCATCCCTATCCCACCCCGAGCGCCACGCTTTACACTTGAGCACGGTGCCCACTTTCAGATTAACAACAGCGGTGCCGCTTTCAGATTAAGAACACGGGCGCCCGCTTTCAAAATTAACAACACCCCCAGGCCGTGTTCCCTCCCACCTTTCCTCCTCCGCAAACTTGATTAACAGGAGGCCATGCTAATCACTGCCTTCTCCCAATGACCTGCAGTTTCCACCCCCTCCTCAATCACCCACAGCAATGCCTATATGCTCGGCTAGTTGGTGACTCTGCTTTCATGTTTAGCGAGCGTCATGTGAAGATCCCGACTACGCAGTTGCCGAAGATTTCCAGTTCTTCTAAACAGCGTTAGACTGCGGTTAGACAACAGAGCCGCTTCAGAGTCCATCCTTGTTTAGGTTTAGCAGAGTGATGCGTGTTACAATTCGGTTACGCCACTGGCACATAACGCATCTCATTCAGCATAGCGCCGATCGCGGTTTGAACACCACTTCGATGCGCTAGAACTAATACAACAGGAAGAAGCACTGTATGCTGAAGAGCAGATACTATTAAGATTATTCAGTTGTTTGAAAGGCAGCGAGTGAGGCAGGGTCGGGTCGATTCGCCGTAGATGAACCACCTGCTGTTACAATTAGCGTTTTGCAACAGGCGCTGAACCTAAGGAGCTATACTAAGTAACTGACTTGGTGCGTGCTGATTGTTGGAGATCCAGCGGGGGCTCGGCACCTTTGCTGCCTCAGCCCCTGCCCGACCCTGGACCAGAAGTGCCCCCTGCACCCTCGCTACGAGGATGAGGGTCCCCAGGCACTCGGCCAGCGTCTGCCTCATCAGCCGCCCTGGGCCAGAGGCGCCCCCTGCACTCACCCCGAGGATGAGGGTCCCCAGGCACTCGGCCAGCGCCTGCCTCATCAGCCGCCCTGGGCCAGAGGCGCCCCCTGCACCACCACCACTGCATCCACCACCACCACCACATCCACCGCATCCACCACCACCACATCCACCGCATCCACCACCACATCCACCACCACATCCACCAACACCACCACAACCTCCAAATTCACCTCCACATGCACCGCCACATCCACCGCCACATCCACCGCCACATCCACCGCCACATCCACCGCCACCTACGGGAAACAACCTTTACAACGCAACTTTTACAACGAACTACCATTACAACGAGATTTTTACAACGCAAAAACTATTACAACGCATGTTTTTACAACGCATGTTTTTACAACGCAGGTACCTTTACAACGCATACCATTACAACGTAAGTATTGGTAAGTATATAGTTTGTATAGTATTATAGTTTTTGGGTAAAGGGGTATTTTTAGGGTTCAGGGTCAGTTTTCAGTTTTTGGGTAAAGGGGTATTTTTAGGGTTCAGGGTCAGTTTTCAGTTTTTGGGTAAAGGGGTATTTTTAGGGTTCAGGGTCAGTTTTCGGGTAAAGGGGTATTTTTAGGGTTCAGGGTCAGTTTTCAGTTTTTGGGTAAAGGGGTATTTTTAGGGTTCAGGGTCAGTTTTCAGTTTTTGGGTAAAGGGGTATTTTTAGGGTTCAGGGTCAGTTTTCAGTTTTTGGGTAAAAGGGTATTTTTAGGGTTCAGGGTCAGTTTTCAGTTTTTGGGTAAAGGGGTATTTTTAGGGTTCAGGGTCAGTTTTCAGTTTTTGGGTAAAAGGGTATTTTTAGGGTTCAGGGTCAGTTTTCAGTTTTTGGGTAAAGGGGTATTTTTAGGGTTCAGGGTCAGTTTTCAGTTTTTGGGTAAAGGGGTATTTTTAGGGTTCAGGGTCAGTTTTCGGGTAAAGGGGTATTTTTAGGGTTCAGGGTCAGTTTTCAGTTTTTGGGTAAAGGGGTATTTTTAGGGTTCAGGGTCAGTTTTCAGTTTTTGGGTAAAGGGGTATTTTTAGGGTTCAGGGTCAGTTTTCAGTTTTTGGGTAAAAGGGTATTTTTAGGGTTCAGGGTCAGTTTTCAGTTTTTGGGTAAAGGGGTATTTTTAGGGTTCAGGGTCAGTTTTCAGTTTTTGGGTAAAAGGGTATTTTTAGGGTTCAGGGTCAGTTTTCAGTTTTTGGGTAAAGGGGTATTTTTAGGGTTCAGGGTCAGTTTTCAGTTTTTGGGTAAAGGGGTATTTTTAGGGTTCAGGGTCAGTTTTCAGTTTTTGGGTAAAAGGGTATTTTTAGGGTTCAGGGTCAGTTTTCAGTTTTTGGGTAAAGGGGTATTTTTAGGGTTCAGGGTCAGTTTGGGGTTTTTTGGGTAAAGGGGTACAGGATAAATTAAATTAATTAAATTAAATAAACTAAAATAAATTAAATTAATTAATTAAATTAAATTAATTAAATTAATTAAATAAATTAAATTAATTATATGAAATTAAATTAAATTAATTAAATTAAATTAAAATTAATTAATTATATTAAATTACATTAAATTGAATTAATTAAATTAAATTATTTACATTAAATACATTTCATTAAATTAAATTAAATAAATTAAAATAAATCAAATTAAATTAAATTAATTAAATTAATTAATTAAATTAAATTAAATTTAATTAATTTACATTTAAAAAAATATTATATACTTACTAATATTTACGTTGTAATGGTATGCGTTGTAAAGGCACCTGCGTTGTAAATACCAGCGTTGTAATGGTACTTCGTTGTAATGGTTCCTGCGTTGTAAAAATTGCGTGGTAATGGTAGTCGTTGTAAAAGTATGCGTTGTAACGTCATACATCCCCACATCCACCACACCCACCACCACCACATCCACCACACCCACCACCACCACATCCACCACACCCACCACCACCACTACATCCATCACCCCATCCACCACCACCACCACCCCATCCACCACCACCACCACCACCACCACTGCATCCACCACCACCACCGCATCCACCACCACATCCACCATCACCACCACATCCACCATCACCTCCACATCCACCATGACATCCACCGCCACATCCACTACCACATCCACATCCACCATCACCACCACATCCACCACATCCACATCCACCATCACCACCACATCCACCATCACCTCCACATCCACCATGACATCCACCGCCACATCCACTACCACATCCACTACCACATCCACCACATCCACATCCACCGCATCCACCACCACATCCACCACCACATCCACCACCACATCCACCACCACATCCACCACCGCATCCACCACCACATCCACCACCACATCCAACACATCCACCACCACTGCATCCACCACCGCATCCACCACCGCATCCACCACATCCACCACCACCACCGCATCCACCACCACCACATCAACCACCACCACCACATCCACCACCGCATCCACCACCACCACATCCACCACCACATCCACCACCACTTTCACCACATCCACCACCACCACATCAACCACCACCACATCCACCACCTCCACAACATCCACCACCACCACATCCACCACCTCCACAACCACCACATCCACCACCACATCCACCCCCACATCCACCAACATCCACCAACATCACCACCACATCCACCATCACCAC
Organism: Lissotriton helveticus; assembly: GCF_964261635.1. Taxonomy (NCBI): domain Eukaryota; kingdom Metazoa; phylum Chordata; class Amphibia; order Caudata; family Salamandridae; genus Lissotriton; species Lissotriton helveticus. Next base: position 802,677,364 of record NC_136063.1, read on the forward strand.
CACATCCACCACCACCATATCCCCCAGATCCACCACCACCACATCTATATGTGTGTGTGTGTGTGTGTGTGTGTGTGTGTGTGACCACACCCACCACCACTACATCCATCACCCCATCCACCACCACCACCCCATCCACCACCACCACCCCATCCACCACCACCACCCCATCCACCACCACCCCATCCACCACCACCACTGCATCCACCACCACCACCGCATCCACCATCACATCCACCACCACATCCACCATCACCACCACATCCACCATCACCTCCACATCCACCATGACATCCACCACCACATCCACCACATCCACATCCACCACCGCCAATAGGTCTCGCAGTAGGAAAGTTGGAGCTATTGGTTTTGTAAATGACAAAGCCCTTTATGTATTTAAAATGAAAACAAAAATAAAAGGCATTGTTATTTGCAATTGTAATAGCTCCAACTTTCCTACTGCGAGACCTATTGGCAACGCCAGTGCTTGTTTAAGGGGGCCTCGAAACGGGTCTCTATCGGGCTCTGTTTTGAGCCCTGCCACAGGAGGTCCGTTTTTTTCCCGGACTGCAGTGACAGCAGTTTGCTGTCATCATTGCACTCCGGAAAAAAAGTGCCAGGGCGCAAAACAGCCCGATAGAGGCCCGTTTCGAGACAGCAGGCACATCGATGTGCGCTGCTCACACGGCTCACTTCTCACTAGTGGAGGTTAAGGCATGACGTCATACCAGGTGAGAGTTACGGGGGAAGGGAAATCCTTTAAGGAGTCATTTTCTTTCTGGATTTCCCTTCTCTTTCTGAAACGCAACATTGTGGTAGGGTCACCAGGGCTTTAATTGGAAGCTTTTTCAATATTATACAAGCCATGGTTGCAGCTTATTTATCTTCTGCAACTAATAAGCATTGACAAGGCCAATAGACCTGACTTGTTGTAGGTATGAGGTTACTGGTATCACATATCTGGATGCAATGACAGAAACGGCAAAATACAAGTGGGGCGGCAATGCTAAACACAGATTTTTAACCTATGTGTTTTAAAGCCACGCCCCTAATTACACTGGCCACGCCGCTTTGAGAGACCCCCCAGTTTTTTCATCCCACTTAAAGCCCTGGGATTTGATGGACTTGAAATATGGCGGAAGGGATAGCCGTCATGTTCGTGACAGAGTAACCCGATTCGCTGAACTCTAATGCAGGCCCTAAATCTAATGTATCTAAATACAGTCTTGCATACTTACAGGACCACTGCCAGCCACAAAGCCCCATGTAATTACACCACTTTACATAGACCACATCATATAACCAGATAGAGCAACCATACGCTCAGAGACGGCCTATCACGGACGCTCTGAACAACCGACATATCCTTTGGTACAGGCATGACATGCCCTGAAATGCCATTATATGCCGTTCGAAGGTTATATGCCCAAATTCTGCGTTTCCGGGTCAGATACAGGCTCACAGACCCAGTAACCCTACACCCACCACGTACTTTGCCCGTCTTCCTTTGTCTTCTGTAAGTTTATAAAGGTATTACACTATGATGCAGCAGGATGGGCATTGGCATTTCACAGCCTGGAGACAGAGGAGAGGGTGCATGGGAAAGGAGACAAGTCAGAGGCTGCTATCAGCACCGGAAGTGACACAGCGCCGGCTCCTACTCCGTTGGTTCACCTGCCACCCAACACTTCCGGAATTCTTTAATTTCAATATTTACTTCCACACTGAAATTCACCACCGAGGCCAAGTCTTTTGTGATCCCCTGTCACACATTCTTTCAGCAGCAAACACAAATTCTGCTATCTTAACTGCATTTAAATACCCTAGTACGGATATTTAAAATCTGCGTGTGTGAGGAAAAGAGAAACCAAAAAAAATCTTCACATAACGCCGGTTTGAAAAGGGCACCAGGTACACGTTGTATACTTCCCAGAAGCGTTGTAATGAATTTCAATACTTCCTTATGCTAACACCGTTAACACAACGCAATTATATTGAAGCCATACTGATGTTTTTAACATCATGTACAGTCACTTTGAAACTCTCCCACTGAACAAACAACGATATATCAAAGGAAGCGAAGGAAGCAGAGCTTTAATAAAAGGGAGCAGACATATCTGGAGGCCGCGGTCTATATTCCCCAAATCAATCAAACTGTGAGTCGAAATTCAAACAGAATCCCGACGTCGTTTTCAGCCAAACAAGACCTAACTGAACTGCGTTTTTAACTTCTCAGTGGAGGATACTACGTCATGATCCGTCTTTACCCTTACATACTAGCAGGTACAGTTTAATTTAATGTAACATTTTTCTAGAGTGAAAACTCATCTTTCTTTCACAAAGCTGCATACAATTAGCTGAATAATGCAAAACACATGAAAAAAATGCCAGAAAATATTAGCGATTAAACACATTAAAGAAGGAAAACACATCATTACTCGTAATACTGTTCAAACAAAAAAATATATTTTAAGTAATTCTTTGTGACCAAGCCTGTTTGTTGTTCATGCTGGTTTCCAAAAGGCGAGGGCCTTGCAGAGAGAGGGTACAAGCCAACCACAAAAGTTAAATTCGACTGTAAAAATAATATTAAGTATACGCGCTCCGACAGTGCTCACTGATGTATGGGATGAATGTTAGGTGACCACCCAGAGTACTCCCAATAGACTTTATAAAAACGAATGCTGCATTGGGGGGGGGGGGGGGGGGGGGAGGCTTCGGAAACCACATGGGGCAGAAAAGGCCTCACTTGTTTTTCAATCCTCAAAGTTGCAAATTAGCTGTGGGATGCTTTTAGGGATGTGTGCTGAAAATGTTAATTAAGGAGACAGGCCAATGATAGACAGCCGGACTGAAAGCCAAGACTGAATTAACGGATAAGCAGTGCAGAAGGAAACAGTAAGACTCAGTCTTGGAAGGAGTGAATTAAAGACAAATAGAAGATACTTAATGAATGACAGGCTACTATTCAGGGTAGGAAGTCCCATAGTCCCAACATTCTTAGGTGCCACCATAGAGCGTTGAATACCATTGAATGAATGGAAATGCAGTGTTTACGGACCACAAAAATCCGCCAGAATCTCGGCTGCATTTAAAGATAGGAGCTGAGAGAAGACCAGACATGCCCTTAAAGTGCACCGCTGGAAAGAGGAAGACATGGGGATCAACAGGGGAAGGGAGAATAATCGTCCGCTGTCAAGATGGACATTCCCCCACTGTCTGATGGGTTAGAAGTACATGCGATTTATAAACACACCCATTAGCTCGACACAGGCTGTACGATATTAGGTAGAAAAGAAATATGGTAGCTATCTGCTACGATGTAAACTATAACATAAACTAACGCACTCATTGGGGGATTACATCGCTGCTGTCATCAATGATGTCATTTGAGATATCAGTGCCGTCATAAATGATGTTATAGAACAAGTCATGAGTGATGTAATAGGTGAGGTCATAAGCAGTGCATGGCGGGTGCAAGTTATAGTTAGTTCAATTGACTACAACTGGTGAATTTCTATGGTTTCTTTTGTGTTCAAAACGTAATTGTTGTCAAAGACATCTTCACTGAACTATAGCATGACTTTAACCTTTGTTTTTTCAGTAAATTTAAGTGTTTTATTACCATATGTAAAGCCAAACCCCAACCGCGCATAGTCATATGCCGTGTGGGGCAAGGGGTTGCCCACAAGGCTTGGTTTTTGGCCAGGCCCTAAGGCAAATCCCCCACAGGCAGCCAACCTCACACAGTGCAAAAAAGGAAGCAGAGAACTCACTCTGGTCAGTTCCCAAGTTTAGGTGGAAAGCAGCTCCTATATAGAACCCCCTAAAACACCAGCAACACTCCGAATCTGCGTATGCCAAATATCTGTTTTTAGCACAATACATCCATTCCGAGCTAGAAAGTGACAGCCTTTTGTCAATTTTACAGCTAAGTCTTTAAGCATAGGATAAGCACAGTGCCATCCACGCCAAGCTGAAAAAATACAAAAGCCTTTTACCACTCCAGTTATAGAATTACAACTTTTGGGTGGCATAGCTTTGTCCAGACACAGGGGAGCACCCAGTAGAAGTAAAGCCAAAGCTATTCTTCTCTATCAACCACAACAAAACACATCAGGGGGTGGTTTTATTAATTCCAGGTTGGCTAGAGTTGTATTTAACTATAACCCATGCCCTCACCATGCACTGCTACTTACCTCAGGTATTACTTCACTCACAATATGTTGTATGACATTATTGAACAGCAGAAATTACATCATTGATGACAACAGCGTGTATGGCGGGGGTGCATGTAACTGCCATTATTTTACAGATGTTTGTGTAACCCTGTATTGCCATTATTAGTATGCCTTGCAGGGCTGTTCGATTATCTTCATTCCCTGGTCTGGAGGAGTCAGTCACAGACCTAAATTGGTTTTGATTGCTTTAGTTCGATCATCACTAGCTTGGGGCTTTCATGTGTATGCCTGATAGTAAGTATTTTGGGATCATGAACAGTTTTGGAGCGCAAATACAATTAGAACACTGGGCTGGTGGGAAGTCCACTGAGGGAAATGAAGTGACTGAGGGCTAATAATGACTGGTCTAAGCCTTCTGTTCCACCATTTAATTTCAATGTTTATCGGTTTCTCCCCTTTTTAATTCAGAACATTCTGTCCTCAGTGGGTGGTATGTTCCATAGCCTGTAGCCCTTCCACCTTGGGCGTTACCAGTTTTTAAAGGCCCTCTTCCTTGTAATAGGCCTGTACTTGTGGCTCAGGTCTATAACTCTGGTTCAGGGCCTTTAACATCTGGTATGGACCTCAGCAGCAGGCTGTAAGGCTATATCACCCAGACATGTTAGTATGCAAGATTACCCAATCAGTGGAACCATACCTTTTAATTAGGTCGATGGAGTAAACGAAATTCTAAAATTAAGTGATATAAGGCTAGCAGGGGAACAGGGGAAATTCCTTCAAAGTTTAAAGTGAAATGATGTTTATGAAACTACTAATACAAAACCTGTAAAATGAGCGATTAGATTTGAATGGTAACAGAGAGCTAATGAAAATTAACAATGGGGGGTAGGAGGTTAAGGAAAAGTGTTCCATGAGATCCTGTATATGCAAGAAGTCAAGTAAATGTAACCAAAACAGTCAGCTGTATGATCTGCGAGTTAAATGTTAACAGTCAGCGATGGTAACCTGAAATACGTTATTAAATGGTGCTAAGCAGATGGCCTGGTAATCTCTCTCTTCATTTAACACTCATTACCGCATACACTAGAACACAAAGGAAATTAATACTGGTGTGTTTCGAAATTGAACATACTGGGAAGCCTGCTGCTGATTAGCTGGGCACAAAAGCCTTTAATAAAGATTGCACTAATGCTCATAGCAGGAACATTTATTTTTAGACCACAAAACAGTACATGGTAATCTCCTTTGACAAAAAAAATGTTAATTTGGAATAATTAATAGAATTAGAGAAATGATAGCAGGTACAAGAGAACACCAAAAAGAATATTTAATGTATTAACATGACTCAAATGCAATTTTAAGGAAAATAGAAGAGTGATATCGAACACGCAGAATAAAAGATCTAGGTAGCATGATTCATGTGAACAAGGAGAACATAGTGAAGTATGGTTCAAGGACAGCAGTATAAATTATGAAAATTGCCTAAATTATTATCTAATTTTAATCCTTCACTGTTGAGGTTGGTAAGTGGTGGTACATAACTGTCTAGCCTACTTTGATTTGGGAAGCCTTTACTTTGGAGTTGTAATTTCTAAATACCATCATTTCAGCCTCATGTTTTTGTGCTATAATTTTGGATGCCATTATTATTATGATTATTTTTTTCATTCATGATTGTTTTCTTTAATTTGGCTTTTCTTAAACAAATGTTTGAGTAACCCATAACCCCAAAAAACTACTTAATCCTAAACACAAACTCACCTCTAAACCCTAGAAAAAAATAAATCTTAACTCAGCACAGAAAGACACCCCTCAACCATAAAAAACGTATCACATCTAGTCTAAACACAGAGAGAGAGAGAGAGAGAGAGAGAGAGAGAGAGAGAGAGTGAGAGAGACAGAGAGAGAGAGAGACAGAGAGAGAGAGAGAGAGAGAGAGAGAGAGAGAGAGAAGAACGTGCGAGTGTGTGTGTGTGTGTGTCTCTCTCTCCCCCTCCCTGCCTTTTTAGATGGGTAAAACCTGCAGGTGTTTAAAATTTGCCTAATATGCTGTTGCATAACTACAAGACATTTCTGAAAAGTTATGCAAAACCTGCCTAGGATACATTTTGTGCCAAAACCATGGCACAAAAAACCCCACCCACTCATGTTCTGGCATTTTGTGATGTTCTTGTGAGCTCCCACTAAAAAAGGCGCAAAATTCTGCAACCTAACATAATTTTCATAATGAATCATAACATGAAAATAAGCAAGGGTACGCCAAACATAATGGAATTTTCCACAAGGCCTAGTAAAATCCCCAAACCCTACTTATCTTTTAACATATTTTATTTATATAATTTTAATTGCATTTATATAGAGCTTGCTACACTCATGAGGTGTTGAAGCGCTTTTCGGCGGGTAGCACGCTCCTCCGGAACAGGATTAGTGGCAAATCAATATAGGGAAATATGAAATTAACAGGTATTAACATCACTCCATGTTGGACCTGGCCCTTTTTGCAGGGTTATCCCCAAACCTTTCGCTTTCCTCCGCCTATTTTTCCAACCTTTTTTTGGCTTTAGAACTCTACTTTACCACTTCTAATCAGTGCTAAAGTGTATGTGACCTATCCCATAAAAAAGTTATGATTGGTTAACACCTGTTTGACATAAATTATTACTTGTAAGTCCTTTGTAAAGTGGTATTCCGTATACCCAGGGCCTGTAAATTAAATGCTACTAGTGGGCCTGCAGCACTGCTTGTGTCACCCACACAGGTACCCTCTCAAACCCGTCGAAGCCTGCCACCACAGGGCCTGTGTGCGCAGTTTACTGCCACCTTAACTTGGCATTTAAAACTACTTGCCAAGAATTAAACTCCTCTTTTATTACACATATGTCACCCCTAAGGTAGGTCCTAGGTAGCCCTGTGGGCAGGGTGCTGTGTAAGTAAAAGGCAGGACACAGGCCTTTTTGTGTGGCATGGCCTAGTATTGGCAAACAACCTATATTCTTTCTGACAGCTGTGAGGCCCACTGCTCACATATGCTAGCATTGGGGATTCCCTTATATAGCTTTAAATGGTAATTCTGGGTCAGAAAAGAGTGGCTTTGCCATATTTGGTATGTTTGGAATAGTGGTGATAAATCCTGCTCATATGTGTAGTTGGATTTTACATCACTATTTTACAAATGCCACTTTTAGAAAGTGGACATTTTTCTGTGCTTACAACTTGATTGTGCTTTGCACCCTGACTCCAATAAACGTCTGGGCCTGGGCGACAGCTACACTTGGTGCATCCTTTCCAGACAGCCACAACACAGGGGTTACATCTGCATACTGATAGTCTTACAGGGCTGGAAGAGGCCCTTCACACTTAACATTGGTATAGGTTGTGTTCTGCCTTCACACAAAGGGATGATTTACCCCCCTACTGGCGTGTGGAGTCAGGGCTGGGTTGGAAAGGGATTGATGCACACTTCTAAGGGTTCCTGTGAAGTCACACCTTGATCAAAGACAATTTTGAGTATAAGTGCAGGGGCTCTGATCCCATATTTTGAGACATTGTGTGGACTTGTAACCAGACGCTACTGGCTCTACAGACTGCACATTGCAAGAGAACTGCTGTGCTGCCAGAAGGAACCGCTATTTGGACTATCTGCTTTGTTGTGCTGGCCTGATGCCTGCTGGGCGGCTGGAGGAACTGCCACTCTGTAATCTGCTCTGTGGGCTGGCTTGCTGCCTGCCCACCTCGTTGTGTCCCAGTACTCCAGAAAGGATTTCTGGCTTGCCCCCCTGTTACCCTAGAGTTCTCAGGTCCCATAAAATACCATGCCAAACCAAGATCTGCATTTCAGGAATTGCAGCGCTGTCCAAACGTTGTAGGCCCAACAAGCTAGGATTTTCCCTGCACAGGCTTTGCGATTTATTTTTTTATTCAAAGGTGGAGGCCATTCTGCATTTTGTGCCTCTTTGCTTCCATACGCTGAGGACTCATGATCCGGCTTCCAGACTACACTGTGATGCCCGATCCTATCATGGAGTTTGCTTTAAATTATTGGGATCCCCGCGCCGCCTCTCCATCGGGGAAGAGCTGCTGCCGACAGAAGGGAAACCACAGGGAGGAATGGAGCGGAAGAACTTTGCTGATATGTGGTGGGCAGGGTCCGGCGGTACAATGAAGACACATTGGCCTCCTCTACATGGGAAACTCAGGCAAGAAGACACCACTGACCCTGCATTGAAGCAGACACCGTACTGCCTGCTCTGTGGGGCAACTGCCAATCAGCGTGGCTCCTTGAGCGTGAAGCCTACTCGTGTGGCCATAATCATTTCCCCAGGTACTGTGAGAGCGCCTTGTGCTACCTGCAGATAAGCACTTGTTCGCAGGCAGCTGCACATGACTTCCTGGCCCGTGGGGGCTCAGTGAAGTCTCCCCGTTGAATCCAGCAGCGTGTGTGCCCCCGCTTTTGGGACAGACCTGTGGTACTTATACCGTGGCCCAGCGGATCCTCAACTGAGGCCCCATTCACCACCAGGAAGTTTTTTTTTTGGGGTGGATGGGGGTGGGGGGGGGTGACGTGACTGTAAATCACTGTAGTGCCTGAGGAAGGTGTGCAGGTGCTCCAGTGCCCTCCGGTTGGGGTTTGAATTCAATCACCACAGTACGAGTGAACAAAATTATCGTACTATGTGTAGTAGGCACGCAGGTCCTCCTGCGACGTACAATTTTTTTCAATTGCAGTGATTTACCCTGACCATCTGTACTATTTTAACTGATTAGTTACTGTGGAGAGCCTAATAGAAATGCAGGTGATTCTGAGGGGGTTATGTGTTTCTTATGCATTTGAAGTGATGTTCATCTCGATCTGCATTACTTGAAAAGTAATTCATGATTCATGTTGTTTTGGTCTGAGATTATGTATAATATACTCTATATATTTTTATATAACCCTGTGTGGAGTCTATTATATGAGAAGCATGCTTGCTCTGTGCCAAGCTACCAGCGGGTGAGCACTGGTTATCCTTGGTGTGTTTACTTGCCCTGTCGAGAGTGGGGCTTCTGCCTGGCTTACGTGCATACCCTAGCCAACGAGGAGAAACGACAGACAGACAGGCAGAGACAGACAGAGACAGAGACGGACAGACACACACTCTCTCTCTCTCTCTCTCTCCCTCCCTCCCTCTCTCCCTCCCTCCCTCCCTCCCTCCCTCACACCCTCCCTCCCTCCCTCACACCCTCCCTCCCTCCCTCACACACTCCCTCCCTCACACACTCCCTCCCTCACACACTCCCTCCCTCACACACTCCCTCCCTCCTCCCTCCCCATCCCCCACTAGATGGATCACACAAAACTTTTCAGGAAAGAGCTAAGGTGGATGAGACTTTTTTGGGACCCAAAACATGATTAAACCCTCCAGTAACATATCTTTGCCCAGGTTTTACCCACATTTGAGCAGAGAATAGGAGTATCACACATGGGTGGGTTTACAAGGTGTTGGAGTGCCGCCAGGTGACAAACTGGATGGCTTTCTGAAAACTCGAGATCCGGGGGAATCCAGTGTGCTTTACCTTGGATGAACCCCAGCACATTTAATTACCTGGAACGCCCTGCACATATCAAAGTATGTTTAAAAAAATACTATTTCTTCAATTTTCTGTGATAGGAAATTCCAGATCTTCTGTCAAAGAGTAAAATTCTGCAATTCATTGACCCACACTACTCCCGATATACACAGGACCCCACATGTGTGTAGGCCTATTTAACAGGTCAGGTATAGGACAAAACGTTTATCACATTAACTTCACAAGTTCACAGTTTCTCCGGTTCCTCTTAGACCGTGCGGCCTGGTCGACATGGGGAAGCCACGAGGGGGGGCTCCCCCAGAACAGGAGGATGGAGTGGCAGAACAGCAGAAGTAGGACAGCGTTGATCAACCTCCAGAGGGACTGATGCAGCAGCAGGTGGACCAGATCCTCCGCGCTATCACAGACACAAAGGAAGCACTACAACAGGATATTGCGCAGGTATCGTAGGGACTGGGTCTCCTGCGGGCATATCATGGGAAGTTGGTCGACCGGGTGAAGCAAAATGAGGCTACCTTGGAGGTCCTGGAGCCAGTGCAGAAGATCATGGATGTCAAGATGGGGGAGGTCAATCACAGGCTCCAAATACTGGAAAGAAGGGCTGAGGATGCCGAAGGGCGTAATAGAAGAAATAATATACGGGTAGTTGGCCTTCCGGAAGGAGTTGAAGGGGACAGCATGATAGATTTCCTGGAGCAGTGGCTACGTACGGAGGTGGCCCCAGAGGGCCTGACGTTTTATACCCTGGAGAGGGCACATAGGGTGCCCGCCAGTCTATTGCCAACTGGGAGACCACCCAGGCCGGTGGTGGCCCGTCTCCTTCATTATAAAGATAGGGACCTACTGCTCCAGAAGGCACGCACTGCGGGCCCCTACAGAATAGACAATAGTAAGGTGTCACTGTTCCCAGATTATACTTTTGATGTACAACGCCATAGAGCTTAGTTTCTGGCGGTTAAGAAGGCCCTCCGAGACGAAGGCATTCAGTACTCATTGATGTTCCCGGCGCACTTGCGGGTGACGTTGGATGGTAAAACGTTCTTTCATAATGACCCAGATGAAGCCTGGAGTTAGTTGGAGACCTAAAGGGCAGGAACAGATGGAACGGGAGGCGCTGGGGGGCAGATGGCGGAGGCGCCCCGACCACGCCGTACAAGGCGCAACAGAGGACGCCGCCATGGGACACAGGAACCTTCCACGTCGCCGACGGTGAAAGAGAGGTCGGCAGCCCTGCAGGCCGTGACAGAAATCTCGCAAGCGAGCGGGGCATCGCGGCTGGGAGCCACGGACTCGGAAAAGGGGTCAGAGGGATCGGACTCTGATGGGACAGATGCAAGGAGTGCTACCGAGCCGCGTGTCACACAGGGATGGCAGATGAGCTTGTGGATGCCTGAACTTTTGTGGTATTTCAGTGATCTATGGGGTCGGGTGCTCCTGGTATTGTGGCTTCGGGATGAGGGAGCCTGGGGGAGGCTTGGCGATTGGAAGGGCTTGGGTGAGGGATTGTTGATGCTGAGCGGTTGATGGTGGGACTAGATGGGAGGATGCGGCGGGGAGACGGACCAGGTCTTCTAGGCTTCAGAGCCCCCCCTAGTTTTACGTTTAAGAGTGAGCTCCCGGTAGCTACCAGGGAGACTGTTAGTGGGTGGTTTGGATGGGTGCTAGCTGTTTAGAGCCTGTTCTGGGGAGGGGGGGGGGTGTTGTTGGGGTTTGTGGTTCTTTTTTGGGGTTGCTAGAAACACCGGTGTGCCAATGCAAGGGATGTAATTGTGGGGAAAATTTAGCCACCAACATGGGGACATCACCTGAGTTAAAATGTATTACGTAGAATGTACGGGGGATGCATACGATGGTGCGGCGCCATAGGGTCCATGCTTATTTTGTGCGTAGAGGGGTGCAGATAGCTTTTCTCCAAGAAACTCATTTAGACCGTGGTGAAGGCCAGGCTTTGCAGCGCCGCTGGAGGGGGCAGCTCTTTTATACAACTTATTCTGCTTTTGCTAGGGGAGCGCTTGCCTGGGTGAGGGCAGGGGTTCCCTTCCAGCTGACTCAGCAGATAGTGGACCCGGAAGGGCGGTTCGTGGCTGTTCTGGGGAGGTTGGATGGGAGAGATGTGACTCTGTGCAGTGTGTATGCCCCCAATGTGGACCAGAAGGCCTATTTCGCCCTGTTATCGAGAAAGCTGGCCCCAATTCTGACGAGTTCGGTGATTCTGGGGGGAGATTTTAACACTGTCACGGATACTGGGATGGATAGGTCGCACCCACCGCTACCCCGGGCACCTATACATTAGCTCTCCAAGCTCCGGAGGGACTGGCAGGCTGAGTGGGGGCTAATTGATACTTGGAGAGCGCAGCATATGAGCGAACGAGACTATTCTTATTATTCCGCATTACATGACGTGCACGTCCGGTTGGACGCGTTGTTGTGTTCCCCGGAGGTCCATGCGCTGGTCCGCCATAGTGAATATTTGGTGAAAACAATATCGGACCATAACCCGCTGTTGTTGGTGTTACGGTGGTCCAGAGTGCGGCCTGCAATCCCTACTTGGCGATTACGCCCTGAGGCTTTGGAAGACCAAGTATTCCGTGCAGAGGTGCAGGAGGGCATAGAACATTATTTCCTTGAGAATGAGGGGTCAGCTTCGACCCTAGCGCTGGAGTGGGATGCTTTTAAGGTGGTAGTGCGGGGCCTGTGTATAGCTAAGATGACAGGAGTGTGGAGGACGCTTCTGACAGACAGAGAAGGAGGAGCTGCGACTACGCCGCTCAGAGAGAGTTCATCCGGAGGATCCGAGAGCGCACGTCGAAGTGTTTGCTGCAAGATAGGGGGTGGCAGCGCAGGTAGAGAGGCTGCGCTGCCTCGACCACAGGGAATACCTTCTGTGGGCGCATGCGAAGAGAGATAGGGTAGGCTCCCTGTTGGCGTGGTTGGCTAATCCGGCCCGAGGGGCTCGCCGGTGCTGGCACGGACCACCCCGGCGGGTGTACCGGAGTATACCCAACAAGGGATTAATGAGCTGTTCTAGGCTTTCTACACAGATCATGTATGAGAGTAAATTGCAGGGTTCGGGTGAGGGATTGGAGGAGTTGTTAGCTGAGGTGCAGCTTCCGCGCCTTGAGGATGACCAGAGAGATGAGTTGGGGTAGGAGATCACAGTGGGGGGAATAAGTTGTGCAGTAAAACAAATGGCACGTAAGAAAACCCCGGGTGCAGATGGCCTGCCGGTAGAGTTTTACTCTACTTATGTCGATATCCTGGCCCCCAAATTGCTGGCGGTTTATCGGGAAGCTCGGGAGATGGGGAGGTTACCGGACTCTGCTCATGAGGCTATCATTATACCGCTGTTGAAACCAGGTAAAGACCCTTTGTCTAGATCGGCCTAACGTCCATTGTCCATGTTGACGGTTGACTACAAAATATGGAGTGGGATTCTGGCGGCTTGGCTCCTCCCTTATATGGTGCAACTGGTCCATTCGGACCAGGCGGGTTTTATCCCAAAGCGCAATACTGCGACTAACGTACGACAGCTGATGCGAATATTGGGGGAAGACCACAGTGAGACCTCGACCGCGGCGGTGCTTTCAGTAGATATCGAGAAGGCATTTGACAGCCTGGAGTGGCCATACTTGTACCGGATCCTACGCGAGTTTGGGCTTGGAGATGTCTTCGTGGGATGGAAAGAACTCCTTTATAGATCAGCGATGGCTTGGGTACGGACAGGCGTGATGATTTCCTCGGCCTGCCGGGTGGGGTGGGGCACGCTGCAGGGGTGCGCACTCTCCCCGTTGCTGTTTGCATTGGCCATTGAACCACTGGCTTCTCATGCTCGGTTGGGGTCGATGGATCCCACGATATATTTTATCTTTTATACTGCTCCGGCAAAAGATGCGGCTTGAGCCTCTCACTGCTGAGCAGAAGACGCTGCAGTTGTGCTGGAATCTGAGCCAGCGGAGGGCTGGGTTTAGTTGTCCATATGCCCCGGAGACACCGCTGGGAATGTGTACGGCCTTGCCACATGGCGGGGTTTGGGCAGCGCTGGCCACCAGGGAAGAACTGGGATTGCAGGTGCTGGGAGACTTGTACGAAAATGAAACTCTATTGCCGTTTCAAACCCTTCTACAGACATATGATCTTCCACTGGGGGATTATTTGCTGCACTCTGCGCTTGTTTCTACTATGCAGCATTATTGGGGGATGGGTCTGTCGGAACCACGTACTTCCATGGTATGCCAATATGTGGTGATGGCGGCGGGAACTGTTAAGGCCATTACATGTCTTTACAGGCGCATTTTAACTGAGACTCAGGAGCCACTGAGTATGTTGCAAGAGAAGTGGGAGCAAGACCTGGGCAGGGTAATTCCGAAGACTACATGGGACCATCTAGTTAGGAGAGCCTGGAAATGTAAGAGGAATGCTATATTCCAACTGGTCCAGTTATACATCCTGCACAGGGCGTATTTGACACCGGCCAAGCTCAATCAATACTTCAATGCGGTAGCGGCTCAGTGTCTGAGGTGTAGTTTGGAGGGAGCTGACTTACAACAAATGTTGCCAGGGTGTTTAAGTTTAGGGGCATATTAGAAGGAGGTACAGGAGCTATTATGGCAAATAATGGACCGGACATTAGAACTAGATATGGGAGTCTGTTTATTGCAGTGGTTCCCACATACCTCCAGAACTACAGTGACAAGTAAATTTATAGATCTGGGCCTCGTATTAGCTAAAAGAGAAATCACAATGCACTGGAAATCGGCAAGGGGGCCAGGGATGGGAAAATGGCGGGCGGAGATGCTTAAATGGGCGCAGAGCGAACGCGAGTTTAGATTGCACTAGGCCTTGAGAATGAATAATGAAAAGGCGCTGGAGGCGGCGAGGGCGTGGGAGGCCTTAGTGGTGATATTGAAGACCCCAGAGTTGGAGTCAGGGAAGGATTCGGAATTAGAGGAGGTACAAGACCCAAATGACACATTAGCGCAGGGGGAAGGAGTTGAGGTATGATTGATGGACTAAGTGGTGATCTCTGAGTAGCTATTTTATGACCTGTACTGTAACACCGAAGTTCACGTTCATCATTGCATTAGATTCTGATGTCCCGTATTGGTTGGTAGGTCATGACACGGAGGCACACCGGTGGATCTTTTGGTGGATCCCCACCGAGACCAGGAAGACCGTCACCCAGGCCCTCGTCACCAGCCGACTGGACTACGGCAACGCTCTCTACGCTGGAACCACCGCCAAGCTCCAGAAGAGACTCCAGCGGGTCCAGAACGCCTCAGCCAGACTCATCCTCGACCTCCCACGAAACAGCCACATCTCCGGACATCTGAGAGACCTGCACTGGCTCCCCGTCAAGAAAAGAATCACATTCCGTCTCCTCACCCACGCACACAAAGCCCTACACGACCAAGGCCCGAGCTACCTCAACAACCGAATCAACTTCTACGCTCCCAAGCGCCACCTCAGATCAACCAGCCTCGCCCTCGCCGCAGTCCCCCGCATCCGAAGAGCGGCAACAGGAGGAAGGTCCTTCTCCCACCTGGCCGCCAAGACCTGGAACTCCCTCCCGACGGACCTGCGCCTGACCCAAGACCACTTCGCCTTCAGGAAGAAGCTCAAGACCTGGCTGTTCGAGCAGTAACGGCACCCCCCCTCCCCCCCCCCCCAGCGCCTTGAGACCCTACGGGTGAGTAGTGCGCTCTAAAAATGTCGTGATTGATTGATTGATTGATTGGATGGGGGGGGATATGGGTGGGGGGACGTAGTTTGAGAGGGTAGAAGACATTTTCTATTGCTGAAATTCAATTAATGATACATAATTATAAGTGGAAATGATCCCCTGTTATTTTTCTGGTTTTTTTATTTTTGAAAATTAATAAAAAATATGTTTAAAAAAAATCAGATAGCAGCACAGCTCTACTATTAGCAAAGGGAGAGTTCACGTAAAGCCAGGTTTGAGAGAGGGAGGATGAGATGGTGAGAGCAGCAGGGTTGGAATTGAACGATCTTTCAGATGGCCTTGGTTTGGGAGACGGAAGGCAGGAAGACAAAAACTGGCGAGGCCAAGGTTCTCATTTTATAACCACCAAATGAATCCTGCATTCAGAAAACCTAAATCAATTTTAGAAACAGTTGGAAGAGAGGGATAACCAAGTTTGACCACACTACTGGAACTTCTTTTAAATGCCCCAGCGAGAACACCATGGCTGCAAAAGCACCCCTAATGCAACTGATGGTCTCATTATTTTCAAAGGTAATATGGTAACTGGGTAGTGTCTGGCAAACGTTTGTTAACAGCTACCAGCTACTTTGGCATGTCACATTGCTATGCAAAACGCACAACTAGCCACTGTAACATTTTTCACTGACATGCAGAATTGTGAATTTATGTTTTGTGAATCAGTGACAGGAAAATGTACTATTGAATGATGCATTAAGGAACTTACCTTGGGTAATGCTTAATCTGGCATAAACTATCAAGCTGCAGATTCCTTACCTTAGAATTATTTCCAGGCGTTAGACTGGATCAAGAAATTCTTAAGCAGTACCCTGTGAACCGAGACCATGGGCAGCACTTGAACACTCGACTCAGAGAGTGTGGGTATATCAGCCTTAAAGGTATGCAGGGTTCATCAACTGCAGTGCTAGGCTGACAGAAGAGGAAACCCTCCTGCCAAAGGTATCATGCATTTTGGAATCTCTATGAAATGAAATGAAATTAAATGAAAAAAGGGACTTGCTAAAGCGCACTGTGGCCAAGCGGCTTCCTGGCGCTGAGAACTAGTGCCTGACTCTACAGAGCATCCGAAAGGGCTAACAAGGGAAGGCCTGGGCAAAAAGAAACGTTTTCAGGGCTTTGCGAAAAGTGGGGTAGGAGGGAATAGAACGGATAGAGAGAGAGGAAGACTGTTCCAGAACTGGGGGGCAAAGACCGAGAAACGGGTGCCCCCTGTTCTGGATTTACGGAAGCGGGGGACTTGGAGAAGAGAGAGAGATGAAGAACGGAGAGTGCGAGCAGGAGTGTAGGGAGTGATCAAGGAAGCAATGAAAAGGGGGGCGGAGTGGGTATAAGCCCGAAAAGCCAGGCAGGCCAATTTAAAGAAGGATCTAAAGTGCACAGGGAGCCAATGAAGGGACTTGAGTACAGGCGTGATGTGAGAGGATTTGGGAAGGTGGAAAATAAGACAGGCTGCCTGATTTTGAATGGCCTGTAACCGTCGAATTTCGAAGGCAGGTATGCCCACGTAGAGGCAATTCCCATAGTCAAGGCGAGAGGTGATAAGGGCCATGACTATGGATTTAAGGGCGTCCGTGGAGAAATACCGGAATACTTTCCGGATAAGACGGAGGGATAGAAAACAGGAGGATACGACGGAGCTAACTTGGGCATGCATGGTAAGGTCATTACTGACCTTGATGCCCAAGGTACGAACAGAGGAGACCGGTAAAGGGGGGGGAGCCAAAGGAAAGGGGCCAGTGAGTCGGGGACCAAGGATTGGAGGGGCTATCCTGTATATTGGTAGGGATTGCGCCAGGTTTGATCCTGGAGGTAGAGGCTTGAACCACCAGGCTCCTCTCCATGGTGGGGTGCTGTTTGAGGAATCTGGGGTCTCCAGGAGCAGGATGATGGTGGTGGGTTATCGCCCTATGCACAGGAGCCCCTATGCAGGGCTTGGACCTGGAGTCCAGTAGGACATCAGTGAGGGCATCGCTGAATGGGAGGAGAGATTCAGGAGGAGTATTTCCCGACTTAAGGACCGCTATAAAGATGTTTGTCTTGACTACCACCAAGTGCAACTGAAGTTCTAGGACAGGCTATCGGATCTGAGAAGTTTTTAACAATTTTAAAAATGTCTCTTGATTTGTAATCTGCACACTCAATATCTAATTACACGTGGGATACCATTTTAATTGACAGAAGTGCGAGAATGCCAGATGATAGCTCTTATCTACCGAATTTCTTTACATTTAACTGGCTTCCTATTGTGAGTCAGTGTCCACAAGAACCACTTTTAAAAAACAACCTAAGAATCACCAGGATTATATGTAATCCAGAATTTGCATTGGTACAAAAGATCAGGGGTCCCTAAACTCAGATTCTTAGCAACATTCTTGATATGTTTAATTATCAAGTGATGCAATGTCGGTACAAAATGAAAAAATACTGTAAACCACAACAATACACATCTCTGAGACTGCAAGCATCTGAAAATTGTATTTTATTTTTGTCGCTTGGCCTTCTGTGAGAAAAACCTTGCTTACTCATTTTTGTTTTTACCAACTTTTTTTTTCAATTACTTTCTTTGAGAAATCCTTGACTAATCTTCACAATCTGCCTTGAGCTGGAAGTAGGTAAAACTATGAATTCTGATATTTAAGCCTTACCATCAGATCCCAGACGTTTCACTAGAGTTTCCGTAGGTTTAGATCACAAATATAGAAAATATCTGTTTTCTTCATCTAATAAAAAACAAAAAAACAAGATATCTGTCTCATTGTTAGGGCACAGACACACAGTTCCTTCCTTGCATTGTGAGATGTAGGAGACACACACGAGAAAGAAAAAGAACAAACACCGTTTGGCTTCTTGGTGGTGCACAGTCGTGCAAGCTTCTTCCTCTCCTAATGCTTCACTGCACCACTATTGCAAAAAGGCTCCCTCCTGTGTTGTCGGAGAGACCAAGCCGTGTCTGGCGAGGTGTCCAACCCACTGGCATCCACCAGTTCCTCATACGAATTGTCCTCTGGTTCATTTATGGGATGATGGAATGAATAAGGGTCCTCAAACCCTTCCCAATCGTCTCCCTCTCCAGGCTATGAAAAGAAAAAGGCACTGGCTTCAACTTGGAGGGCATGGTACCGGCCGGCACAGGAATAAACATCAGCCAATTCGGCTCCATATCGAAGTCAGGAATGATGATGGGGCCGGCGATGGGAATGACAGCATTGGAGGGGGCTCCATGGAAGGTCACTGTTTTGCAGGCGGAGTCACTCCAGTTGAAACACCAGATCCATGAGGCCCAACTAACACCAAGGGGAATCCAGGAGAGGCCCTCCTGAACCTGTGTGGCCCGAAAGGCGCTCCAGAGGGGTGGAGCCGCTGATATATTTATTTATTTATAAAGTTTTATATAGCGCAAACTTGGCCCGAGAGGGTATCAGAGCGCTTTACATTTAGGATTGTTACGTTTAAATTTACATCAGTTACAAGAGCATAGTGAGGTACAGTACAGATAAAACAATGTTGCAAGAATTCGTAGGAGGGAGGGGAGGAAGGAGTAATAGCTGGGAGACGAGGAAGAACTGTGCCCAATGTCCGGCTGGGTAGGTTGAGTTAGGCAGGGGTCACTCCGGCTCTAGGAAACTCTGGGAAACATGGAGGGGACCCAGGCACAGGCTCTGAGGAGGAGTGAGGTCTCGAGCTGTGTCATCATTCCCATGCCTGTCCGGTAACTTGGACCGACACAGAAGTCAGAGAGCACTTCAACTTCTTGCTCTAGTAGGACTTATCCAACCATTTAGACTGTAATGACTATAGTCGGGAGCTGCTCTGCAAGTCTCCCTGGAACTTTCCGTACGACAGAGTCGGGTAGCGAGGAGCTTCAGGGAACATTTCCTCTGTGCCTTTGGGTTAATGGCATGGCAGTCCTCACAGGCCTTGGAGGCGTGGTCTCGCCCCAAGCACCACAAACAAAGTGTGGGTCTGTCACAGACATTTGCCTGTGATAGGCATCACTGGGTTTAAAACCAGTTGGTTTCTTGGGTGACATCCTTCACACACCAGGCGAAAGGATTCTCAAAATGTTCTACAAAACGTTGAAAAAAGCTAAGTCAAAAAGTGTCTGCGGGGGAGCTCTTCTAGATCTGCGCTGACTGGCGCAGATAGAAAATAACTGATGTCAGCGCGTTGGGGTGGTGCCTATATAGGCATTGTGCATGTCACAACAGGTGCAGACAATGTAGAGCCAAAATATACCACCTACCAACAAGCACGGGCACTGTTCAAGAATTTCCTGATCCAGTCTGACACCTGGGGATAATTCTAAGGTAAGGAATCTGGGGCTAGAAGTCTCTATCAGATTGATGGCATTTGTGCAGATAGGTGTCCCTTAGGTGTGCAAATAAGTTTGCAAATGGAGATCCTTAAAATGAGCCTTTTAACCGAATACCCGCAGAAGCATGGCTGGTTTCATACATTTGAAAAATAGTCCTGGACTACTCACTTACTAAGGGGAATTTAACAATAGGCAACATTTCCCAATCACAGTCGTTTTCTACATGTAATGGTTCCTGAATGTCCCTTGGGCTCTACCTAGGGGGCCAGGTGATGGGGCCTTGCGGAATACTCATGGGAACAATTTTCCTGTGCTTCGATTATGGCTGTTGGAGGCTGGATTGTCTCAGATGGTCTCAGACCACGGTGGTGTTACTGTCTACTCTGAGATCTGTTTTCATCAAGGAGCCCAAAGCGTAGATCTCCATCTTGAAGATGGGCTGCTACCACTGACATGTCCTTAGTAGAAACCCAAGGGGCTGATATCAGGTTGAAAAGTAGAAAGATGAATAGGAAGGGACCGTACCCCGCTACATGGCATAGATACTTCCTGTGTTCCTGCAGGATCAGCACATGAAAGTACACATCCTGCAAGTCTAGGGATATAATCCAGTCTTTGGGAAGAAAGGCCAACAGAACCTGATGCAGTGTCATTATTTTAAACTTCGCCTTCTTGAGGAACAAGTACAAGATTCGGAGGCTCAAAATCGGTTGCATACCCTCATCTTTCAAAACCAGAAAGCATCTGTAATTGCAAACCATGACCCTTTCTACCTTTGGTACAGTTCTGATGGCTCCCTTGGCAAGCCACGTCACCACTTCTTGGGAAAGAATAGCAGCCTGATCTGTTGAAGTCTGAGCAAAAATTAGAGTAACCAGAGCTGGGCCACACACAAAGGGAACAGCATGGCCTTGTGAACAATTTGAAAGACCCACTGGGAAAATGTAATAGTGTTACAGTTAGGTAGAAAGCACTGGATTTGGACCCTAAATGCCTGACAGATGGGAAACTAAAAGGACTTGGTGGCAGCAGCTCCAGGCAAGAAAGGAGGACTTGTTGGTGGCCTCTTCTCTTACTACTATCTGTTGTTACCATGAAAATTCAGAACTGCTGAATGGGCTGGATGTCTGTCGATAGATAAGGCCATTTCAATGCCCACAGAACTTCTGATATTGTTGGTGGGATTGGCAGGCAGGGCAAAGCAACCTAAGGAACAAGACGTAAAAGCAGCCCCAAGTAATATGCCGGGGGGGGCTAATATTTGCTTCTCATGGTTACCCCCACTTTTTGACTAGTCTGACTGGGATACTGCTAACCAGGATCCCCGTCTATCTGCTTTCTCCCTAAAATGTAATGACATGTACTTAGGTACACTCCAGATTGAATACTGGGGCACCCTCCTTATAAGTACACATGCACCCAGGGCATAGGTATCCCAAAGGCCTCCCATGGGCTGAAGCATGTATTATGCCACCCATGAGAGGCCATGTAAAATGGAACTACAGGTTTGCCATTGTAGCCTGTGCAAGCTGGTGCATGCACCCCTTACGCTAGATATAGGTTTACTATTTCTATAAGTAACTACACTTAAAACCTATGTCACCCCTATAGCAGCCCTTAATAATCCTAACGGCAGGGTGCTAGGTTTTATGTGAGAGGGTGCCCCTGCATGAGCAGAGCCCCTCTGCAGCCTTCGGAGACCATTTATTTTCCCGGGTTGTCCGTGACTCAGCCAGACATATAGGTAGAGGTGCAATATAACCTCGCAGTAAATGCCATCTCGAAAACGGCAAAAACAAAACATGTTGTGTTTGGTATCAAACACCTTGGAATCATACCTCCACACTGGTAACCGGTGTGAGAGGTATGATTCCACCCTTCAGAATCAAGCTTCGTGGGTCCCTGGTCTTCCTGATACCAACCTTCTCGACCCGGAAAGCACAAAATGGATGCTGTAGAGCAGAGACACATTTCTGCCCTCCTGCTGCTGAGCCAAGCTCGAGCAGAGGAAGGTAGCACAATAGGCATCCTGTCACAGGGAGGTGTGACCACCTCCCAGACAGGATTTGGTGTATTTGAACTGGGTGGGTGCACTTTCCAAGTGCCTGAAAGTCTGCACAAGGGGCACATTTGGTGTCCCTGTGCATAGTACAGTTCAAACCAGTTCTGGGAGCCGTTGGCTCCTACTTTGGTGCGAAACTGGACAAAGGACATGGGTGTGACCACCCCCTTGTGCTGGCCCTCCCCTAGGAGGGTCCCCATAATCTGTCCAACCCTTTCCCGTGAGTACAGATGGGCTTACCTGCTGTAGATCCTTAGATTTGACGTGGACAAGATTCTGAGCAAGAAACCAGTGACCTTCGACCATCTTGACACTCTGGACTTCGCTGGACTTCGACTGGGCCAGACTTCGTCTCCTTCTCCGTCCAAAGATCATCTGTGTCCGTGCACCATACAGGCTCTGTGCAGGACCTGTGGAGCATCAAGGACATCTGAAGAATCTCCCTTGGGGTGAAGGAGTCTCTCCCCTGCATTCACAGGCACCATAACACAACTGATCGATCTGCTGATCCTGAGCTCCTGCTGTCTCCGAAGGCTCAAGCAACACAGAAGGTGGGTTCCAACATTCCAGTCGAGCTGCCCTTTCAACGGGTTTGAGGCCAGTATCCCTCGTGGGAACCGCAAAACCTAAACCCCTGTGCACTGCATACTTTTGCAAGTGCATATGCTTGTTGGTGATTCCCAAGCTTGTGCATTGGACTCCGTGTAGTCCTGACCCTGAGCAGTATTTCCACCAACGAACTCCGGCCTCCTCGCACAGAGTGCTCCGTGGGCTGGTACTTTGTGATCTTACTCATGTTTCCCTCACGACTTCTGGTCATTCGGCCTGTGGGTCCTCCTGAGGGTCATCTTGAATTCTGTTGCGCTTTCCTGGTTGATCCAGACGTGCCCCGACTCCTTATTGCTTGGTGAGTCCCCTGGACCTTGCTGGTCCACATCGCAACCTGCTTGACCTTTCTGCGTAGGTTGCTGTTGCCAAGGCTCAATGGTGCTCCAGCTGGACACCGACCCCTCAGCACGCGACATCCTTCGTTGGACAACTTGCATCCGGCTCCTGGTCGTCCTCGACGTCTCCTGGTCCTCGTGGCTGCAGAGTCAAGCATCCCTTCTTCGCACCTGAGGCACTCAAAATTGGTGGGCATTCGTCTAATGAGCCCCTGGTCACCCAGAAGTGACCCAGACTCTGTCCCCTCTGCTTTCAGGTTCCTTCCATCTTGAATCCACCCTTGGATTCCAACTGACACTTTCTTCCTTACCGGCAGCAGCTCTTCTTTGAAATCCTCCATTGAAAACGATGGCGGCTTCCGACACCATTTCAAACCTATGCACCCAGCTCTCCTGGGATAGGTAACTCTGGTAATCTGGTCTCTACGGGTGGGGTGGCTCTCCAACCTCCTAAATTCCAAAGGGTTTCCTCGAAGTCCATCGAGAAGGGTCCTTAATCTTTTAAAGTCCAACCGTGACTGGCCCATAAAATTGAACGGAGCTTGCGGTCATGTTACCACACTCCGCCCGTCCTCCGTGGGGTCCCTGTTTACTCACCTTGGGTGGTTCCTTGGGGTCCCAGCGATTCTACGTGCTCTCGACACCGTCTCAACCCAAGTTGTGGTTCTTATACCACCATTTTAGTATGTGGTTTAGTCTCCCCCAGGAGCCCACTCTGTATTTTGCTACTTACAACTGTTTCTTTGCTAAAGTATTGCGTGCTTTGTGTTACATCCTCGTGTAGAGGCTACTAAAGAGTTGTATAAACAAATACACACTTTAATAACTAGTGTGTGGTTCTCCTTTCATTTAATTAATACTAAAGGTGATATTCTGGTAAAACAAGCTGCTTTACATTCCTTCAAGATTAAGCCTGAAGGCTGCTCTCCACAACTACCACTAGGATAGCTTTCTAAAGGTTATCTTTGACCTCATACATCATAAGGGTTGTTAGGGCTGGTGCAAGGTGTCCAATTTAATTAGAAGACAGCATATACCAGGCCAACTTCTCACACCTTAGCTCTGCTTTCCTTAAAGCATTCGAGGGCAGAATCTCCCTTCTCGTTAAACAAACAAGGCTGTCAAAGGCCATGCCTGTAAGTGAGGTTGTACACCTCCGGAAAACCAGGTGGCATGTATCTAAGCATGGCATATACGGACAACACTAGTGCCAATAGCTTGGGCAACACTATTTGTAGTATCCAGGCTGGGCCTCAAATATATTTTGCCACAACCTGGCCATCCTATAGTGTCTGGGAAAAATAACCACCAACGTATTCTGACAATCCGGGCATAACCTCACTCATTATGTCCCAGAGGGATAAAGTAAAATGATCTAAGAAAAAAACGCGTTCATGGATTGGAGAGCTAAGGCGGCCAATGAAGACTCACGTCCACAGAATCTATTTTCTTCAATTCTCCGTCTGGTGCAGCAGCAGGAAAACATATTTAGAATGATTCTGTTCATGGCGGCATAAACTATAAAGGTACTCCGCAGTAAGATGCTGCTTCCAGAAACATTGGATAATTTGGCACAGGTCTGTGTCTTTCTAAAATGTGACTCACTGTCAGGGTAAAACACGGCTTGGACCAGGGTGCCATAGGGGGGTTAGTAAGGGTTTTGTTGAACAGCAATGAGGACTCTGAATTAGTCCTTAATTTATAATGGAATGAGTACCGGTTCCTAAAGCTCTGCTCTGAAACCCACAGCCGGTGCAATTAAATGTCTGCACACTGAAAACCAAGGCTGCGTAGTCTTGAATTCACATCAGGCCTCTTTAATCCACTACCAGGCACTCCCTGCCCCTTTATCTCACACTTACAGGCTCCTGCTTTCTGACAGTTTTTCCATCTTTCTTGTCCTCCTTTTTTCCGCTTCGTTTGTTTTTCCGTCTCATGCTCTTCGTTGCAGAAACATTTGTGCTTGTCTCCAAAAATAAATGCTGGTACCCCCCCAACCCCCCCCCCCCCACCCCCCACACTGGCAACCACTGGCTCAAATTAAGCAGAAGTCCCAGGCAGCAAAATTACAGTCAAATAGTTGGCCTTAGCTTCCAATGCAGGAAGCTGCAAACCTAGCACTTCCACTGATCTACGCCCACTATCACAGAAAAGCACTTTCTTCTGTAGGGGGTCCCAAGGGCGAACTTAATTCAGTCTTCAATGAAGTCTTCAAACCACTGTCATTCTACAGATCAAGGTTCCAGCTAGCATCCACATAATGAGGGGGGAGTAAGTGGTCTGCCTCTTGATACGGCCTTCGTTGCGGAAAATTTGCTCAAAGACATGAAGAGCCCTGGAATCATAACCAAACAGGATCTTGATCCTCCAGAAACACAGCCTCCAAAGCAAGAGAAGAAGACAACAGTCCTCTAATCGAAGTCGGGCTTAGTTTATTACATACTGTGGCACATGTGGTTCGGGGGATCCAAATTATGAATAAGAGCCTGGACCAGTAATTAAACAAGGAGCAGCATAACAAAGAACTAGCTGGCATTGCTAACAGCAAGAGAAATGAGGCACAACAAACTGAATTTGCACAGTGTCAGCCAGAGGAGGACCCTGCTGGTAGAAGCAGGGTCCTGTTCTGTAGTAGGGTGCACAGAGATCCCCTACTACAGAAGCCTGGAGGCCCCCTGGTGCTTCCAGCACAGCAGATGGAGGAGAGGCGTGCAGCAGAGTAGGGAGGTTTATTTTATTATTTTAATCCACCCCACCACCCCTGTTCCGAGGCAGCCGCAACTGTACCAAAGTGATGGACAACCCTCTTAGCTAATGTCTAAAATCAGATTAACCAAACAAGCTTAGACTTAAGGGTTCTGTCCTAAAGTCCTTTCCTTCTGTGTGTGAACACTGGTGTAAATATAGGTGCATGCTTTGTGTTGCACAGGGTGTGTAGTGCTAATAAGCTGTGCCACACATGAAAGCTCACTTAAGCCAGCCCTAAAAAGCACATGAAAAATGTAGCAGGAGCTACCCAGAGGTTCAGACTTAGTCACCTAATGTGGCATGGGCAAGATACCTCTAGTACCGGCTCGTGAGCTTAAGGTTTAACATTTGTTTACACAGGCTGTAGTACAAAATACGTATTGCGCACATAGCTTTAGAAACAGGCTTATCTTTAGTGACGCTACTAAGGAGGAATGTGATCACATGCCGTGAAGAGTCCTAAACCTGGAAATTAGAACCCTAGAACCTTTGCAGGCACTAGATTGCAAGGGTTAAAAGGAACAGTGAGACCGGCACGCCGTCGTAGGCTCAACAACACAACTGGGATGGAATAGCTAAAGTGTTACTGAGATAGGCATAGTGACAAGCACAGAGTGCCACGCCCACTGGAAAAAGAGCCATTGAGACATGAGGAACATGAAAAGCAATGCCTGTACAGGCTACTAGAGCACATCATGGACAGAGAAACAGGAGCGGCTATGAGAGCGATGCAGGCCAAGGTGCATTAAAAGAGGGAAGCAACAAAGAAGTCAAAGAAGCAAGAGGCATGAATGGAGGAGAATGGAGAAATGAAAAGGAGGCCGACAAGGAGGGGAAACGCAGAGGCGAGACAAAGAGAAAATAGCAACAACACACATGAAGGGAGAATAAACGAAGAAACAAGGAGCGAGAAGCTGGGAGACACCTGGTCGAAGAAAAGACAGACAAACCAGAAGGAGAAGTAGCATTAGGCAGACAAACTAGATTTGTGTCTTTTGAAGAAAACATTGGCCAACTTGCAAAGGATCCTCAATTGCCCCGCTCACGTCATCCTTGGCCTGAGGTACAACGATGACATCACTGGCGTCTGGTCCTGATCACAAGGCCCTCCATGGCCGTGCCTGACCCGGTCTCACTGAGTGGTTACTACTGTCTTACTGACCCACCAGACAACCGTTCAAATCCATCTTATACAACAAAACGGGCTGCGCATTTCATGCACGAGGTCACGCCCTTCAAAGCCCTGAAAAGGCACTTACCCCATCAGTCCTGCTAACAGTCAGCCCTGAAATCCTATTATTTGATCAGCACAGCCCCAGTCTCAGCTGATCCTCAGCTGACTCCTCCACCCCCGCCCTATAGCGCCATCTTCTATAGCTTAGACGTCGTTATTCAAACACAACGGATAAAATGAAATAAATCATGGAAACAACGGTGGCTGGAGCAGCGAGAGGGAAAATCTTAGGTAGGACATGAGTAAGGCAACAAGAAGGCTATACATAAAGTGAGATAGAAGACTAAAGTAGATATATACTAGAAATAAAATTAAGTCGAGATCGAAAAGACCCTAGGGAAGCCTTCGAAAAATGCTTAAAAAACATAACGGAGACACCACAAGAGACTTATTACACTTTCTTCCAACTACAGTTATCAAATTGGAAAATAAATCGATCATATACACTTTCGTTTTGAGCACTGTGCGCTGCTGAGTTCACCTTTTGTTCAATAACAGAACATCTTCATTTCCTTCGTTGCATGTCCATAAACAAAACTCGAAAAGTTTGATTTTCAACCAGCAGCAAAGAATCGCTGCAACCAAACAGGCAACGCCCCTCACTGCACCGACCTATACACCTCCTGCAGCCATCAGTGTGCTAATTTTAGAAGTTGACGTGTAGATAACACTCACGTGTTGTTTATTATCTGGAACCTTTCACCCTTCTTAAACGAAAGATCTTCGGTAGTTCTCGCTTCGTAATCATATAAGGCCACAAAAATGGTAACGCCACCTTAGAAGCAAGATAAAGAAAACAGAAGCGTTAGCACACGACACAATATGTTACACTTAAATTATGTTCTGTTCAGAAAATGGAAACAAACACAGAGAGACGAAACACACCAGCATAGTTGGTACTGTCGAATAACAAACAGCACGACAAATACAATGTGTCTTAATGGCGGATTTAAGAACCCTGTGAGTCTCCATACCCCTTCGCATAACCTCACACACACCATCACTCTCATAAGCAGGATCGACGCTGGTGGTTGAAGAGAGGTCGTCAGTGCCCGCAATGCACGTCTTTTAAAGTGTCATTATTTTTAAGATTAGTGGTGAATTAGTATAGTGGAATATGAAAGTGATTCGATTGGTGGATATGTTAGTCAGTTATTTGAATTGAGAAGGATAGCGAAGGGATAGAAGAGGGAAAAAGATTTGCATTTATAAAGCGCTTGCTACCCCTGACGAGGTGTTAAAGTGTTTTTTCGGCGAGTATGATGCTACTTCAGAACCCATGAAAGGTTAGCGGTGAATTAGTATAGTGAAATATGAAATGAATTTGAGTGGTGGACATGTTAGTCTGTTTTTTTGGCTTGACAACAATAGTGGTGGGATAGAAGAGGGAAGGAGAATGGAGGAGACGTGTATCATGAGTTCAGCCCTTCAGGGTACCACTCCCATGCATGCACTTTTAGTAACAAACCGGATGCAAATAATTATACTGTATTTTGTACACATGAGACACGTCGAGACGGCGCCGTTATGAGCATGCTACATAGATGCATAGATTGTGCAATACTGTGAATCACCGGCCTGAAGAAAGGTAAAGCCCCGAAGACATCCGGTAAAACCAAATTCTCTGCAGAACATTACCAGTGCAATGCTTCTGCTGATTTGTGTGGATACATATTATTTGTCTCTTCAAACCATCCGTTTGTAGTTTACATTAAAGAAGGACATGTATATAGCAGCCGAGGAGCTTGGCAGAGGGTCGGAGAGACCACCCAATGTCACTGAGAGAGGCACTGTTCCAATGAACGGCAGGGACTGCTTTCATGAAGGGCTGAATGCCCAGTCATGGTGTGCACGGCCCGGGTGCTCTTCCGCCTCAAAGGAGAACACCTATATAGATAGCTCTTCATTCCAAGGGGTCTCGTGAGCACACACAGTCGCACACATGCCAATACTCCCGATTTAGGTGACAAACTCCCCATTTTAAACATTAAAATATTTTTATTTTTACTTTGCCCCACTTAAAACTTCCTCCGCTTCAATCCCAGTGGAGGAGAAAACTCCTTTTTTTTTAACAAAGTTTTCTATAGCACGAACATGACCACCGAGGGTATCAGAGTGCTTTACAGTTTATACATCAAGAAGGATACAAGCGGTCAAAAACAGAACTAACAAAGACGAAAGTTATCAGTCCTGTAGAGCTGGACACCCTCTGGAGACCTGGCTGCTAGGACGCAAACCTTTGGTAGCTCCCTTTCTTAGGCAGAAATTTCTTCATCAATAACACTTTGACTTCCTTTTTGAAAAGGACAGTAGAAGGATTCAGCCTGACTTCAGGGGGTAGGGAGTTCCAATTCCCCGGGAGATACCGGAGACGGCTCGATTGTAGGTTTTTCTCTTCTTGAATTTTCGTTTTTTAAGCAGTAGAGTGCTGGCACTTCTGGAGCCTCTCGGTCGACCTGCGAGCTCCAGTTTTTGAGCGAGGTACAGCGGGGTATTGAAATAAATGGCCTTATGTGCCATGCATGCATGTCTAGATGTAAGCCAGTTCAGGGATATCAGATCTGGCATTGTATTTATTTTGAAAAATCTCAGCCTCAGCAGATCATGGCAGGACCCTGCGCGGGGAGGCCTAGTCACTGTGGCAATGAAAGGACATACACACACACTGTATTGGGTGCAGGTCGAAGACCACGTGCGGTCATCGCCCTTTTTAGGTCGAGCCTGGGCAGCGCATGTGCTCCTCTTTGAGCCATGCTGTATTGGAGTATGGAATAGAAGCCACGCCAACTTTATGCCCATATTTGTTATTGGCTTGTGTCATTGTCCTTTGTAAATGCTGGCTTTCGATTCGTTAATAGGCTTGTTAGTCCCTCCTTAGTACCGCCTTGTCTTCATTCGTAACCTCCCCTGAGGACTGGTCCTTTTACTACGGTTGTTACACTGCGAGTTTTTTTTAGTCTGTAATCATTATTTTCTTTAAATAGTTTCTCCTACTGAAGGCACGACATGCTATCCTGCTACATTCAGCGCGTTATGCGTGCTTTCAATTTCTAAGTAGCCCGGGACAATGGCGGACGCTTCTTGGAATAGGTCTCACACTTACAAGAGTTTGAGCTATTGGCATTGTACAGGACAATGCCCTTTATTTATGTGTAAATTATCAAAACATATAAATAAAAGGCATTGTCATTTACAATGTCAATAGCTTAAACTCACGCAAACGTGAGACCTATAGCATTGAAAATGCTTGTATTATATAGCCTCTGGCTATGCCTGGCCAGGATGTAAACAGTGCAGTTCCAGTGCAGCCTGCTACCTCAGAGGAGGGGTCAGGTGACTCCATACCCCTTGTATGCCTGAGAGGAAGTCCGGACCAGGAGGAGAATCCCTTCTCCACCTCCAATGGGATCTATAATGGGGCCTTCTGTGCCGTGGTAGTTTGGTTCCTTGTACTATAATGAGCTGTAATTAACAGTGCATGGAAAACAGAATTTTAACTTTCTGGCCTGGCATTTTTGTTTCACATACTGGGATAATGTGGAGCCGTGCATGGCAGTGTGAGCTTTCCTACTGTGACAATGTGGAAATGGCATCTTGGCGCTACCTACTACCTGATAGTTATCTCTAACCTCTGAGGTCCATGCCTTAGGCATTATAGTTACCCGCACTAACCCTATGACACTAAAGAATAACGCAGTGAGACTCTAGGAAGCTCCTCAGCCCGGTGAGATGGCCTTTTTAAGACGTTTTGAAAAGCATCCTGGCACATAAAGGTAGCCCTGACTGGGTGGCATAATCATGTTATTTGCACAAATGTTTTGATCACTAGGAACAGTGATGACAAAGTCTTGATAGGCAATGTAAACCTGGCCGAACTTCTCTCTGGATAAGATTATAAACTGGAAGTTCAGTGGATTATATTGCATCAGATAAGCACTGTGCATGCATCAATTTATTGTACCTAGGCACAGTTCACTATACTAATTCAACACTAATCCTCTATGGGTCCGGTAGTGTGATACCCGCCGAACAAGCGCTTTGACGCCTCGTCAGGGGTAGTAAGCGCTATATAAATGCAATTACAATACAATACACCATTTTGTGCATTGGATAAACACTGCTCCTGCTTTCTGTCTCTTGAAGACATTTAAGTATAGGAATATTTCACTACTACCCCATCGGAAAAATCCGCCAATCTCATGGATTTTTGAAAATATATCTAAATACTGTGCTCCAAAAAGTTTCAAAACTTAATTGCGCCAAAAACAACCCTCCATGCTTAAACTACCTTTGGAGAGGGTTGAGCTCGCCGTTATGTTCTAATGGCACAATATTAAAATATGGCTGGTTGTCGTGCCTACTTTGCAACTTGCGCTGTTGCCAGGTCCTCACAGAAAGATCAGCCATGCTTGAGGCTCTTCCTGCTGTCCTCCCTCTGAACCCCCAGCCCCTGGCTGCTGTTATATGATAAAAGTTTTGAAACAAAGTCAAAAAGATGCATCATGATTCAAGGCTGCAGGAAGCAAGAAGAGACTTGGGGAAATGCGGTTCCAAAGCCCAACTGGCTATATTTGTGGCAAGCCAGTGGTTACAAGCTCCAATTATAGAACGAAAATTGTCAAATTCTAAAAACGGGGTGAAGAAATAATGGGTCACAACCCAAGAATATGAGACGTTCTGTTTATTTAAAAAATAAAAATATATTTTTTTTAAACGGTAATGTACCCGTGAGCCGATACAGTGATTTTGTGGTGTAATAGGATAATGAAAGAAAACACTGGTAATGATGGATCGTAGAATGAGCTCGAAACCATGCTGAATGGGAAGGCTACGTATTTAAAACCCAGTTAGGTTTGTACCAAAAGAACAATGTCTCAGAAATGAACAGCTCGTTTCTGTAGAAAATGGTGTCCCATACAGCAACTGGAGAGGAGTTAGTGAATACAATTACATGTGTTTGCGGGTGTGCACAGACTCACAGGGTGTTCCAACTTTGGAACTACCTCATTCAGTTTATTCACAGCATGTGAATCCAGAAAAGATTCATGCTGAAAAACGTTGGTTCTGGTGTGGCAAGAGAAATCTCAATTTTATTACGAATATTTGTAATTCTATGTTTAGTATGTAGTTGTGTGTGCATTAAAGTACTTTTTCTTTTCAAAGTAAGAACGCTAGACATTTTATCACAATTATATAATCCCTATAGCTTGATCCAACAAAGGGGCAGTGACACTGATTATCCACTCAAACTTCAGGAAGCTCCTGCTGCTACTGTATGCTGAATGAAGATAAAACGGTTCCAGGGGATAATCCGCGTTGGTTCCAGAGGATGATCTGTGTTGGCTCATGGCAATCATCCTTAGTCCTGGACCTCCATTTGCCTTCTTCAGGATACAGATCCCTACGCTTTTCACAATCCCCCCTGATAGGAAATACCTAGTGGCAGGGATGGTTAGTGCTGGCAATACTTGCCTACACACTTGAAACATGTTCCATAGTTCCACAATTGTCCTTCTCAACATGGGGTGTGAGTGAGAACGTCCTCCTATAGTCACTCTTTCTTCTGGCAGTAACATCGCAGTCCACGCCACTCTCGACCCTTAGACAGTTGTAATATTCTTTCTTTCTCTGCATTTGAGATCCCTTTCAAGAAGAACATTTTTCTTTCTAAAACAAAAGAAATGCTCTCCATCCTGAGCGCTTGTCTGCGCCAGGGTGTGTTAGCGGCCCAATGGTGAAGCATGCCATATCTAGTGGGTGAGGGCAATATTTACAGCCTTATGGCTTTTCCTCCTGAGTTGTTAAGTTATTTGACCAGCGTTTTAAATTCTGAATGTACAAATGGGATAATAAGAGCTCTAAGTTTACATATTAAAGCCAGACCTTTTGGTATTGCCAATGCTTGTTTTTAGCCTATCATACTGAAACTAAAACCACTGAGCACAGTCAGAAATTATCAGAGCAGTCTTGGGACATCTATAAAAATGTACGCACTAGCCTACCTAAATAACATATTTGGAAATTGAGACATTAGCGAAGGGCTGATAGAGCACACCCTAACTCCAATAGGCATTGACACACAACTTAAGCTTTGAAAGTATTGTACTGGCGCCCAGAAGAACAAAATACCAGAATTCAGGGCACTATGTGAAGCTTACAATGTTTTCTGTAACCGGATAAGTCTGATCCAGAAACCACACACAGGGTGATTACTGGCTGATCTGCTGAAAGAGGATCAACAGATACAAGAACCAAAGAAAAGACTGACAGTGTTAAGAGCCACATGGAGCAGTAACTTGCATATTTCTTTTTGGTCACAAGATAGCCATAAAAGCTCGAGGAATTATCTTAAAGTCTACTTTTATAAGTAGTCATTTGACTATTAGCAGAACACTTGGGGGACGCCCACCATCTTCACTAAAGGATCGGCCTTACAGCGCTATACAATCTTAATCTCCGACTGATGATGCAAATGTATTGTCCAGTTAGAACAAGCCTGCCTTCTAGAGGAAAACAAAGACCGACCACCAGAACTGTTCGTAGTTGTAAATGGACTGCCGTTTTCACCTCTATCACAAACCATCAGCCCTCGCTTTGTATGGGGCCTGCCTGGCAGCACAGCCTGGGCTGTTCCCATTGGAGCAGTATCATGGTCAAACTGCAAGTGGCTCGTTCCTGTGTGATGGTGGGCAAAATAGCGATGGACTGGCATGCGACCCAAGTGATTGCCAGTGGCTGAGATTCATTCAAGCTTTCGGCCCATCACTTTATTTTTTTTATTCCTCAGCACAGTTCAGTAAGACACATGAGAGGATGTCCATAGCAGGGAAGAGATCGGGCAGTAATGGTATGGTCAATCATGCTGCTCAATGCAAGAAGTACTCAAGTGGAGGTGGAAAATACACACAGAAAGCCAATAGCATTAGGTGAGAAATTAATACTTCACTCAGCTGAAGCCAATGGCTGAAAAAAGCAGGTCGAAGAAACCCAGTGGTTGAAAAGCAGTAGAGCGCCCCCTTTAAGCACTGGAACAGCTTAAATCTAGCTCTGTGCTTGTTCCTAAACCTGCCCATCTCCTTCTCAAAGTAAAATTGAGCATTGGCCTGCCTTTGGCTTAGTATCCCTAACTTCTCTCTTACCCAAGGTACCATGCTAGCAGCTTTTAAAGGTGGAACAAGTCTTGCAAGCGCTATATAAAACTACAAAAAATACAAAATAAAATCAAACCCCTTCAATGGCCACCCTATTTCTCTTACCTGCCGCTTCAGATATCATGGAATGCCGCCTACATTGAATCACTGGAACTGCTGTCAGAGCATAGACCTATGCAGGACTGCAGATGTTGACAGGATCGGTGACCTGATTTTCTAGATCTATCAGCAGCATTTGACATGGTCAACCATGATCTGCTGATCCAGTAACTTTATGAAGCAGGAAGAGGTAAGATAGCCAAATAGTTTACCTCCTTTTTCTCAGACAGGTTTCTAAAGGTGGTTCTTGGTCCTTTTTATCCATGTCGAACTCCTTAGGCTGTAGAGTTTCTTACAGCTTGGCTTATTTCTGTTAATATTTATTGAGTATGTCAGACCCCTAGCTACAGCGCTTCATTTGTAGAAGAATGAATGCTTGGGTCCACAGTCTTACTCCGAAGTCCACAACTGATACTATTGAATGTCAGCATACTGAATACTAAGGTTGCGTAGTCTTGATTTCACCCCACGCATCTTTAATTCACTGCCATACACGCCCTGCCAGTTTATCTCTCTCTTGCAGATTCCTGCTTTCTTCTTTTGTCATGTTGTTTCAGTCTTTTTCCTCCATCTTTCCCCCTTCATTCTCAAGCACAGGGTCAAATTTTGAAGAGTACATTTAAGTTCATCTCCTTGTGTTTGCTTTGTTTGCCCTAAGTTGGCACTGTATGCCCAGACGTGGGTCCCTTGCTCACTTTGCCACTGGATTCAAGCTAGCCTGGTTAATGAGGGGTGTTACCCTGAAACCGGTCCCAGGATCCTTGTTTCCGATCCAGGGAAGACCTGGCTTGGCAGTGCGGGCTGGACTGTTCTCATGAGGCACAGGGTCAAGGCTGATGTGGCGAAGTGAGCTAAAGAATGATGATGGATTCAACCCAGATCTGTGACTGGGGTTGAGTGAAAAGTTTCAGTGCTCCGTCCATCATCTCCTTGTGTTTGCCGTGAGGACATTTAAGTGCCAGTCCCCATAAATGAGTGCTGGTAGGTCCCACGTTCAACCACCAGCTCACATTAAGCACTGCCTAGCTGCTATTCAGCAATTCAATGGGAACGGACTAACATTATGCAAATGACACAGAAATGCTATCCAGAAGAGTTAAGCCCTTATGCAATGCCTGTTGGAAGCAGAGAGAGTGGATGGGAGATCAGTGGCTAAAGTCAAAACATAGATAAAAATGTAATTCTCCTTACTGGAAAATGATCCTTCAACCTTTTATTCCCCTGTACAGCCTTCTAACTTCGGTTCTGATCCACACCAGAAGTAAGTTAAATGACAACATAGAAGCCGTCGTGTTTATAAACTATTCATTTAAAAAGATAAAACGGCACCCCATTCTTCATCTTTTACCAGAGAAAGATCGTTGTTTGGCCATATCAGTATTGATAAGCTACAGATTAGACTATTGTAATGCAGCTCATCTAATGATTAGGACTACCCTACTCCAATGACTTTAAGAAGTACAAAGATCAAGCTGCTCGACTGACATTTTTTGGACCCCACCACAGACATGTTACTCCGCTTTTGAAATACCACTACTAGCATCCCATACAAGCATGTACCATTTTTAGGGTACTTAGTATTGATGGCACTGCCCGAAATGTCATTTGCCAACACCTCATTGTTTACATTTTACCAGAAACCTATCTTTTTCAATACTGTTGACTGGGGAAGACAGCCATTACAATGCAGCTGTTTCCATGCATGGCCATGACACGCATACACTGTTACCATGAATAGGCTTCCCCACGCATTTCTTTTTACAACGTACATGGTGAGGGTATATGCTGGTAACTGCACCTGTGTGGTAAAGGCTGTCGGCGTCGTTAGAGGAGCGAATAGATCCTTCCGCTTCCTCTAGACGACCTTTGTGTGCAGTGCCTCACAAGAGTTACCTCGTCATGTAAAGGTAAGGGGGATTGTTTTTGGGACGGAGGTGATTTTATTTTAAAGGAACTGGGGGCCAGATTTTGGGGTCAGGGAGGGGGCTGAGTGCTTTTTTAAAGGGCTGGAGGCTAGGAAGGGATTGCGCAGGGTTCTAGATTTAGGGAAGAGTGTTATATTTCAACAGGGTGGAGGTCGCACTGGGGGTCAAGATTCAGGGCTTAGGGAAGGGTTGGGTAATTTTTAACAAGGCGGGGGTCGTGCTGGGGGTCTAGATTTTGGGCTTTGGGAAGGGTCGAGTAATTTTCAACAGGGCGGGGGTCACGCTGGGTACTAGATTTAGGACTTAGGGAAGGGTCGGGTCATTTTTAACAGGGCAGGGGTTCCGTTGGGGTCTAGGTTTAGGGAAGAGTCAGGTCATTTTTAAAAAAAGGCAGGGTGGTGGGGGTCACGCAGGGGACTTTTTATAGGGATTAGGGCAGGGGTCTGGATTTTTTTTTTTAAGGAACGGGATGGAGAAGGCCTGGGGAACTGGCTTAAGGACTGAGGGCAGGGGTTAGGGAAAACTTTTATCATGCGTAGGCCTTTACCACATTAGCTTTACAACAAAATATGTTGTAAAAGCATGCGTGGTAAAGGTTATATGTGATAAAGGCATTTGCATTGTAACACATGCGTGGTAAAGGCATGCATTGCAACATAATGCGTTGTTTTATCAAACAACCCTTGACCAGCTCCCGATATTGGAAGTCTCACGGGGAGGGGGAAATCGAGCTTTCTCAATTTTAGCAACAAAAGTTACTGATTGGCTTTCCCTCGTCTTTCAGAAACACTTCCTCGTATTTGCTTTTTTAGACAATTTTAACAACTTTGCCTTTAAGGCAACCCTTTGGTCAATTTCCGTTTTCTTTTTTCTCACATGGTCTTTAACAGCGCTCGGGGATTTGCGGGTTTAGTGTGGTTATAATTCCCTTATAACATAAAACTCGCTCTATGTATTTTGCAAGCAATAGATCGTTTGACATCTCTGTCAAAACCTACCCTAAAACATGCTGTAGGAGACAGGCAAGTTTTCTCCTGATGTTTAATTTGCTCTATATTGATTTTCCCTCATGGTAAGGCCAGACTAAGTTCGCTTCATCTTGTTGCTGTTGACAGAAGGGCACGTTGGTGTATACAGTCACCATCTGTTCAGCCCTGAGAGAGGTTTGGTGCTGGGTCTTCATCAGACTAGCCCTACAAGCAGTGTGTCCTACCATTCAATCTCAGGTTTTGGGAATGGTTCCCAAATACAAATAGAGGTTGCAGTAAACATGGATAGCTAACAGCTTCCTTCTTTAGTCCTTCCTTTTATCATCCATTAATCTAGCTCTTCCTTTCTGTAGCCTTCCCTCCGTCTTGTCATGTCTTCATCATCCTTTCCTTCAACTCCAGCCCCAATAACCTGTTACTTACTATTGAGGGCTATTTCTGACGCTCTTCCAGGTTTACATTCTGCTTCCCCGAACTGGATGCCTGCAGAACCAACCAATGTTTGGTTAGTGTATAAGATTGCTCACTGTTAAGCAACAGTGTCAGATGTATAAAATTGGAGGTTCATATAGGTTAAAACCCTGGTGAAAATCTCAACCTTACACCATTCCTTGGCTAAGAAAATGCCCATAACTCTCTTGAATTAACTGTAACACATGTAAGCAGCACTTGAGGGTTAGAGGGTATTTAAATATGTAGAGTGCACAGTAAAAGTACTTTTTTTGTTTTACATGAGAGACAACTACTCAAGATAATTTTTCCAAATTAGCTAAGGGGTGTTAGTTGGTGTGGATCAGAGTGAGAAGATGGCCTGCCAAGTGTTGTGGACAGTCCTGTTGGGCAGCCTGTGTGCCCTTCGTAAAAGAAGAGTGTCGACGCGAGGTAGCACACAGCCCAGCAGCCTCTAATGTAAATGCCTTAGAGGATGCATGGTTCTCTGTGCTGTCACACCACCAATGTTGGGAAATTAGGGGCGTGAGCACCTACATTGGCTGAAGGCTGCAAAACATGATGGCTGATGATCTGCGAAAAGTAAAGCTGCCCTTTCTTGGGCTGGGATGAAGCTCCACATTATGCATGCAATCCTGCAACAAAAGCCAGGCCCAAACCCTACTTCAACCCTATGCTGTTTCGACCCCTGCTTTCCTGCCAGCCATTAATATTTCCTTGTGGGGTTGCGGGTTAGCGTTAAAGGAAGATTTAGGGTGCCTCTCGGGTATCTGTAAAGCTTGCAGCAATATGAACTATCTACTTACTAAATCCAGGGGCTAAATAGGTTTAAGGTGGTCAGGTGTCGAAGCCAAGGTTACAACCCATATACCAGGTTTCGAGGTCACTAACTTAGCCAATGGATTATAACCCTGGGGGGGTTAGCAAAGTCACAAGGCAGGAACAATATAACCGAAGAAAACGTATGTGGTCCAGTGGTTCAGTTATCAAGATTAAAACCCGGTAAACTACATTAGAGTACCAGCTTCATTACAAGATTGCACTGTGTGATCCTGAGCCAAAACTAAACATGTTTTTTGCCTCAGTGTACTTATTTCTCAAAACTGAAGTCCACACACTACCAGTATTAAGTGATATATGAAACGGATTGTAAACATTTTCAGAGCTTAATTTGTAAAACAATTAGTGCCAGGCCCAAACTTTTGCTCAGAATCTGTTATTGCAGAAGGTTGAGGTACTGAATACCGAGGCTGTGTAGTCTTGTTTGTGACTCGTGCCTCTTTAGTTCACCACCAGACATCCCCCGCCCCTCTATCTTCCCCCTATGCCTTATTTTTGGTCCCTGCTTTTTAGGTCGAGCATTCAAGACCTCTTGTATATACTTTATTAGAAAATTGGAATGTTGGGAGCTCCATTGTAGACAATGGAGTGCTCCCTGCTTCTACGTGCCGGTAAAGGCCAGCAGAGCAACATTCCAATGTTTTACTAAGGTCTCTCGGAGCCCGGGGAGATTTAAATCCCCTCGAGCTTCGAGAGGCCTTGGTTTTATTTGTTAGAACATTCTGCCCTCTAGTGGCAGAATGTTCTAATACCCTTATAGACCTTCATAGCAGGGCTATACTGGCTATTAAAGTCCCAGTCCCTTGTTACACACGGGAGCGGGCCTTTAATAGCCGGTATAGCCCGCTACGGCTATAGTATATACTTATATCTGTATGTACTTTCTGGCCTCTGGAGATAAGCCCTAAGACTTGTCTGCTTACCCTTAGGTACTTTTTTCTGTTCAACTGCTTCTATTTAACGGTCTTGATAGAAACGACCAGTAGAGGTCAGTAAAATACCAAAATTGCTTTCTGCTGAGTGACTGTCTTTATTTTATTTTTTGGCAACTGCCTCTATTTAACCTTCTTGATAGAAAACGACCAGCAGAGGTCAGTAAAATACCAGAATCAATTTACCATTCTCTAGATTCCAGTCCATAGAAATGGTCTTACACGAGCACCTATAGACAATAATATTTTTTTCAAATCATGTATTTTAAGTGCTATGACCACCGAAGGCCCTGATTTTACATTAAAAACAGAGCTTTGGACTATACCATTTCCCACTGCAAGGCAATATTTCTCTCCATGTGTTCCCATACTTTGTGTGTCGCGCAGTTTGGTGCTAACTTTCCCTCCATGGTAAAGAACAGTAGATATTTCAGCACCGAGGCTAATGTACTGCATAGCTAAATACATATAAGGTCACAAAGGTGAGACCAATTGCATTGCAAATGCTTTTTCCGTTTGTCACCTGTTTTCCTCATGTTCACCTTTTGTGTCTCTTGGTCTGGTTAAAAGTCTGAGAGGAAAAATAAGTGCTGGTCCCAAAAAATGAGTGCAAGTGGCCCCACGTGCAACCACCGGCTGAAATTAAGCATTTCATTCCGGGGAGGGGGGGGGGGTTGTTCTTGGCTGATTTAGTACAGTTACTGTTTAAGAAAACAATGAAAAGATGTTTTACAAATGGAAGCACTGCGTCTACTGGTTGCTAGCGATCTCTAGCTGAATAACACGCCTTTTCAAGATACATGTGTGGGATTCTGTGACTTGTCTCCACTTGTTAATGTAGATCTAAGAGAACACAGTCACCTTGGTTTCTGCATAAGCTAGCCTTTGATTATAACAAGCAAAAGCTTGACAGCAAGTCCTTTCTTTTCATATTTCTGTAAACTAGGCTCAATGCATCCACTATAATTGGGGGTGAACAGCAGCACATGCCTATTTACAGCTTCTCACAAATACCACTTATGTTCATCTACAGTTATTTTCCAGTCATTAGAAAGGAAGGTGTGTAGTTGTTCAATTAGAAGAGGACTTTCACACCAGCTACTTGACAAACTCATAAGTCGGTGGACGCATGTTTTTCCAACCATTTGCAAATTATATATCCTGGATTTATGGCAACAAAGAGCTCGCTACTACACAATGCAAAGTGTCCCAGCTGTGACACTTGGCTTCCCTCTTGCGGCCCTTGGCACTGCATTTGAGACCCAAGGCCTTAAAGGGTGTAAAATCCGTGCCAAGAACAGAGGGTCATTAGACCGCTACCCTCCCTTGCTTTCGGTCTGTTTTTTTTTTTTTTTAACAATGACGAATGCTCTATTATGCACTATTAATGCAATAAAAAAGATCACATTTAGCTGAAACTTGACATTCACTGGCAGCTGAGGTAAGTAAAAAATATTTTTAATGTATTAAAGGTGCGTGTTGCCGACTGAGAGCATGTTACTGTGAGAGAGAATATGTGTATTTGTGATCATGACGGTCTGTATATGTATGCAAGTGTGACTGAAAGTGAATGGGCGTCAGTGACAGATAGTGAGAGAGAATGAATGAGCTTGCCAATAAAGGAGTAGGAGTGAGTAAGAGTTTGAGGAAAAGTGACTGCAAACGAATAAGTAAAAGCGAGATTGGCAGAGTTAGAAAGAGTAAGTGAGATGAGTGAGTGACAGGGAGGATAACAGAGTTATTATGAGTGAGTCAAAGTGAATGAGAATGATTGTGAATGAGAAATCATGAGCGAGTCAGAGCAAGAATGAGGGAGAATGAGTAAAAGTGAGTTCAAGAGAGTGAGGGAATGAATAAGTGAAAGTGAGTGTGAGTGAATGTAGGTGAGGAGTACGAATGTGTTGTGATGCTTTTATTTCAGATGTTTGCCTTAGCATGTCCACAGTAATTTTTGTTTTACAGAGGCACCATGGCAAAATACTGGCAGTTGCACAACTGAGGTAGTTCTTGGCATAATGAGAACCATGGTAAAATACTGAAGATGGCATACTAGAGCCAATAAGTGGCACATAAGGCACCATGAAAAAATATTTGAGGGAATTCTTAGCATAGGGGCACCCATGGCAAAATGCTTGCCCTGGCATACTGAGAAGATCGCTCACTGTGTACGGGCAGCATTAATGGCAAAAATTTGCACTAGCATATTGTACATACATTTGTGGTGTAAGGCGGGACCCAAGACAAAAGGCATCCCCAGGCACGAAGGAGGTAACTTTTGACAAACCGGGCACCCAATTCACATTCTGTAAAAATGGGATCAACTCTTGGGAGAGTAATGTTTCATTGCCTTGTCACACCACTAAAGGATTATTTAATGATTGTTTATTAGAGCCGGTGTCGTTTTCATAAACGTAAGTGAAAATTGTGCTTTAAAATGATCTATTTGAACCCACCCACGGACCTTTCCTAGAAGACATCTGGCTGCTCACTAGATGCAATGCAAAGCAGTGTTATGTCCCACCACTTTCAAAACTCACGGCAGCATCGTAATTAGGTGGTATCTAAAATAGACCTGTAACTGTTTAATAATGCAGTTATTATGGAACATCAGTGATGTAAACTATCATGATGCCATCAAAGTTAAGGTAATGTGAAATGGGAAGGTCATATGAAATGGGAAGGTCATATGATGTCATTTCCTTTTACATCATTAAGGCGAAATGGAGCGCAACGTCACTTCCATCACCCATGGTGTTTTAGTGAGTCAACGCCCATGCTGCTCGAAGCCAACCTTGAAATTCAGCGCCATCACAAGTGCTCGTGACGACCTTCACTGGAGCGCTGCATAATTTGTAATATTTGACAATGGTTTACTGGTGTCTTCTCAGCTCCTTCAATCTGAGGAAGGGACTCGGGTTGCTTTCACAGTTTCAAAACAAAATGTTCAGCCATCTGCTCGTATCGTCTATGTTTTCAAGTACATTTTAATCTCGGATGTCAGGCTTTGCTAGGCAGATGGTAAAGCAAATCAAAGAAAAACATCTTACGTGTGCACGTGCTTTACGGTCTCGCGTGACGCGCGTGACGCACGCGACGCAGGCTCGCGCTCGTTGCAAATGATCGTCAAATGGCGGCCTCGTGAGGTGTTCTTCGAGGGCTTCGCCCGAGTCTGGCACGAGAGCGGCAGATGTTTCGAAGAGGACAGTCACATAATCGCTGGGATTGTATGCTTAGCCTCAATTAAAAACTCGGATTGCAATGATCAGATGAGAGCATGCATTGGGGTCAGTTCGGTGTCCGCAACCAACATCCGAGGCCGAGCAGGAAGCAAAGCAGACCCGACAGGCAGGTGGAAATCATCCCCACATTGGAAGGGACGAGGGAATGTAACGACATGGATC
This sequence comes from Lissotriton helveticus, assembly GCF_964261635.1. Taxonomy (NCBI): domain Eukaryota; kingdom Metazoa; phylum Chordata; class Amphibia; order Caudata; family Salamandridae; genus Lissotriton; species Lissotriton helveticus. The sequence goes on from NC_136063.1 coordinate 802,719,943, forward strand.
TAAAAGTGCATAACAAGACTGGCCTCTTCCAGTTCACTGGGCCCTGCTCGTCATTAAGGCAGCACGCCGATACAACTGAGAGTTGCTTGAAATAGGTTAATTGGTAATTGCTTTATACATATCAGAAAATCACAGGAGTGATGTTGATAGTGAAGCAGTGTTTAACGTGTACTGGTGGTTGGTGGGGACTGGTATTCGTTTCTGTGGACTGGGACATATCTTTCATCCTCTGACCCAGAAAAAGAGGAAAAGGCAGACATGGGAGAAAGGAAGGAAGAGGTTACGAAAAGTAGTAAAAAAAAAAGTCAGAGGTTTTGAATTTTACAAAACATCTACTTATCCACAGGATGGGATACTTCAGACATCTACTTTTCTTGTAAAGAATTAAATTTGTCCACTATGGTGCCGCACAGGGTAGTAACAAACTATGGCAGTGTTCTCACTATAGCTGAGCTCTGATAGTAGCCTCTCTGCTTGTGTTAGGGTTAATCTTATATCAGGCTTTGGAGTCTAGCAAGGCTCTGATTTTCCCTCCTGATGCAGATCTCCTGCACTGGCTGGAAGGAGGCAGAAAGTTGTAGATCCATGGTTGGAAAGCCCCATGAGTCTGTGCGTGTCGGGTGGCGGCTTTCCGCTGTTCCGAGCGCCGCCCACGGAACACATGCAGTTATCGGGTACTCACTTCCGGCCGGAAGTGGTGCCCCGGTCTAGTCCTCCACCTCGTTGCCTGACCAAGCACTTCCGGGGGAACACGCTTAAAATGCGTGAAACCCGCCGGAGTGGTGCTTCTGATTCATCTGCACCAGCGGAGCCCAGCTGCCGTCGGAGATCCGGTCTTCAGCTTTCTTCTCGTCAAGAGGGACGGAACACTTCGTGTCACGGTAACGCTTCCTGGGCCTCATTGCGTTACGTGACTTCTTGCCGTGTTTTGGCAATCTCGATGCAGCGGCGCAGGAGCGCTTGACATTGCTGTACTCGGGATTCTGTTACTTTCTTAATTTTTCGGATGCTTGGCCGTGGCGCAGGAGCGCTACCGCCATTTACATTCAGAAGCGCAGGTGCGCTTTCTCATTTAAGCACTTTGGACCTTGCATTAGGTTAGGCAATAGCGCAGGAGCGCTTTGTCATTGCAGGACTTTGTTTTGATATTTGTTTTGGCAGTCGCGCCGGAGCGCTACTGCTACTTGCCAACACGCTTACTGCGTGGGAGTTCTCTACATAGGGCCGCGCTATAGCGCTTACCCTGGAGTTCCAGTTTGTCCCACCCCAGGCGCAGAAGCGTCTCCTTGTTTCTTTTGGTTCTGTGGTGGTTCCGGCGCAGTTGCGCCTCATTTCATTTCATATGTCAAAAACCTCCAGGCTCCGGGACATTTCAGCTTTACCGTCTTCATCGAGCCAAACAAAGCAACAACTAGTGGTGAGTGACAGGGGCTCCTGTCTGCATGTGTTTTATGGGGTGTATTCGGCGCAAGCCTAGTGTTGAGTCCTAATTGGGTCTTTCTTGTTCCCCCAGTTGCGCCAAGACCCTGCCCAACGTCCCTACCACCAAGGCCACTCCTCCTGTTCGTTTGGCCCCCTTCCTTGGATCCATCCCATCCTTGTCGGGTGTTATTCCCCGCGGGGGTTGGTTGGGATCAGGGGCGGAGGTTTCTGTCGTCTCTGCAGAATTCCTCCACAAGCCCAGGTGAGTCTTGTGGGGTACCTGACAGAATCAGAAGCCCACGTTCATACATTCTGCCCAGACGACATGGGACCCGGAGGTAACACTGCAGGACATAGCAGCCTTGCTGGCTGCTATGCAGACAGAGAACCTCAGCTTACGCCAAGACATGACGGCCCTACAGGGCCAAGTGGCGGCTGGTTTCACCAACCCCTGGGGAACCACTCCTAGTCCCAGAACCCGAACAGAGGGGTTGCTTAGACCGCCTACGTTCTCCTTTGGCGGGTCCTCCTCTGCCACCGGTCAGGACACGGCTATCCAGGTCATCACGCCTCACCCGGTGCAACTGGCTCCACCCAAACGCTTCTATGGCGATAGCACGAAATACGGCGTCTTTATCCACCAATGCCATCTGCATTTCATGGCCAGAACAGCTGCCTTCCCTGATGATGCATCAAAGGTGGCGTTCATACAGTCCTACATGGGCGGGGACGCCGCACAGTGGTCCATCTCACTGGTTGAAAACAACGACCCCATGCTTAACCACTTGCCAACGTTCAAGGAGACCATGCGACGGATGTTTGCTCGACATACGTTTGTACAAGCCGCAGATAACCAGCTGCTTGGGTTAAAGCAAGGAAGCAGTGATCTGCTCCACTACATCACGACCTTCAGCCGCCTGGTCATAGAGGCGCAGTGGCCTGAGGACAAAAAGGTGTTGGTGTTTTATCAAGGGTTGCGGGATGACCTGAAGGATCTAATTGCCCAACACCCGACCCCCCAGACATGATAGGGCCATTCATCGACATGGTGGTCAAGATGAACTTTCGGTTGCAAGAGAGAAAAACCGAAAAAGGGAAAAACAGCGACAACCGTTTCCTCCCGTTCTCTGAGAAGGCCTCCGAGAAAAGCAAGGAGGATGCCCCCGCGTCAAGCGACACCCAGGAACCAATGCAGATCGGCGGCGTCAGAGGAGCCTTAACCAGCCAAGAGAGGGACAAAAGGAGGAAACAGAACCAGTGCCTCTATTGCGGCAAGAGTGGTCACTTCGTCAGGGAGTGCCCGGTGAAACCCAGCCGTACAAGGAACAAGCCCTTCGCCTTGCCCATCGATAAAGGAAACAAGGCGGGAAACGAGACAACCCAGTAGACAAGGGGGTCCGTCCTCTGCGTTTTTCTTCCTGCCCTACAGCGATCCCTGCAGTCTTCGATGGCAACCATCACATAGGCATGGAAGTGGCCTTGCGGAACCAAACAGGCGCCTCTTGGACTGTCATCGCGATGCTTGATTCTCGCGATGCTTGATTCCGGAGCCTCCGGCAACTTTATCGACACCGTCTATTCGCAAAACCTGGGAATGAGGACGGTGCCCAAAAAACAACCAGAAACGGTAAAGGCCGTCGACGGTACGGATTTGACCTCCGGTCTTATCAGGCTTTAGACCGAAGCCATGACGATGTGCTTCACAAACAAGCATGCCGAATCCATCAGCTTTGACGTCATAGACGCACCACAGTTCAAGGTCATCCTGGGGCTGCCATGGCTAGTACACCACAATCCCCGAGTCGACTGGGTATCGCGGGTAATCAGTCTGGATTCCGAACACTGCTGTAGCACCTGCTACGAAGAGGACAACATGCACGGTATCCGGTCCATACAAGCTCGGTCGTTACCAGGACAAGGCATGGGAATGGTGTCTCAAGCCGAAGTACCAGAGGACTATCAGGATCTGGCTGAAGTGTTCGATAAAAAGGGAGCCAACACCTTACCACCGCATCGTTCCTTTGATTGTCGGATAGATCTGATACCCGGCTCTACATTACCCTGTAGCAGGATCTATTCCCTTACCGAAAAAGAGAACGTTCATCTACGTTCCTATCTGGATGAGTACTTGGAAAACGGGTTCATCCGCCATTCCAGGTCCCCGGTGTCATCTCCCCTTTTCTTCGTGTCGAAGAAGGAAGGGGACCTGAGGACCTGCATCGACTTTAGGGCGATGAACACCATCAGGGTAAAAAACCGATACCCGCTTCCGCTTATCTCCAACCTCCTGGACCAAGTCAAGAACGCCTCAGTTTATACCAAACTGGATCTGCGGGGGGCCTACCATCTGGTCAGAGTCCGGAAGGGTGACGAATGGAAGACCGCCTTCCGGACCAAATTCGGCCTATTCGAGTACCAGGTCATGCCTTTCGGACTCTGCAATGCCCCCGCAGCCTTCCAATACTTCATAGATTAGGTATTGAGGGAGTTCCTCGACGTCTTCTGTATCGTGTACATTGACGATATCCTGATCTTCTCACAGACCATCACCGAGCACGTACAGCACGTACGTTCAGTTCTAAGACAACTAGGTAAACACCGACTATACGTGAAACTGGAGAAGAGCGTATTCCACGTTACCTCTGTGGAGTTCCTGGGACACGTCATCACCCCAGCCGGCATACAGATGGATAACAAGAAGGTAGAGGCCATCCTTCTTTGGCCCACGCCGGACTCCGTGAAAGGGGTGCAGCGGTTCCTAGGGTTTGCCAACTACTACCGTCGTTTCATCACTGGGTTCTCCGGTATGGTGGCGCCTATCTCGCGCTTATTGCGCAAAGGACAACACTTTTTTTGGGACCAGAAAGCAGACTACGCGTTTCAGGAACTAAAAAGGCGGCTCACTACAGCCCCGGTACTGATACATCCAGACGCCGAACTGCCTTTTGTGGTAGAGGCAGACGCCTCCAAGGACGCTTTGGGAGGCGTGTTGTCACAAAGGGATGCCAACACCGGACAGCTACATCCGGTGGCCTTTTATTCCAAGAAACTACAGCCGGCAGAAAAGAACTACACGGTGTCGGACCGGGAGCTTCTGGCGATCAAGACGGCGTTCGAGGAATGGCGTCATTACCTGAAGGACGCAAAACACATGGTCACCATCTACACGGACCACAGGAACCTGCAGTTCTTACGCTCAGCACGCGCCCTTACCGCCCGACAGTTACGATGGACCTTGTTCTTTAACGAATACAACTTCACCATCACCTACCGACCCGGCAAGGACAACGCCAAGGCGGATGCTCTCTCAAGATTGGACGAGTCCGAGGATGCCACCGAAAACACAGAACCGGTTCCCGTCATCTCGGACGACCACTTCCAGGGCATAGTGGCCTCCACGGACTTCATGACCCAGTTACGGAAGGACACGGATGGAATAGATCCAGCGGCTCTAGTACACGGACAGAAAGGCGTGGTTCGTGAAAACGGACTCCTGGTTAAGGGAAACAAGTTGTACCTGCCTAAGGAACCCTGCCAACAACGAGCAATCCAGATGGGTCATGACCATGTCACCTCTGGCCATCCGGGATACCACAAAACGCTTGATCTGATACAAAGACAGTTCTGGTGGCCAACAGTAGAAACCGATACAAGAAACCACATCTCTCGTTGTACCATATGCCTACTTGGCAAGAACAGGTCTGAAGTCCCAGTGGGCCATCTCCGTCCCATTCCGGTTCCACCGTATCCTTGGCACACCATTTCTATGGATTTCGTGGTGGAGCTTCCAGTGACCAAAACCGGCCATACCACAGTGCTAACCGTGGTGGACCACCTCACCAAAATGGCTCATTTCGTACCTCTGCCCAAGATACCTACCGCGGCAGAACTGGCCTTGGTGTTCGTGAATAACGTGGTTCACCTTCATGGCATTCCTGAGGTGGTGATAACGGACCGGGGGTCGCAGTTCGTGTCCCGTTTCTGGAGGGCGGTGTGCAGAATCATGGAGACGGACGTTCGTCTCTCTTCCGCCTACCACCCCCAGACCGACGGCCAAGCAGAAAGGACCAACCACACCATGGAGCAATACCTGCGCTGTTTGTTGCTCACGGTCGAGAAGGAATGGTCCGATGTGCTGTGGATGGCAGAATACGCATACAACAACAGCAAACATTCGGCCATCGGGATGTCCCCCTTTTTCTGCCTCCAGGGTAAACACCCCCGCACCTCGACGTGGGACGTGCCAGCAGATAGCCCTTTGCCCACGGTACGGGCTTATCACAAGTCACTGTGTCAGCTCTGGCAACAAGCCCGGTTTGAGATGGCCAAAGCCAAAGAAACCTACAAAGCACACGCTGACGCTCACAGGCAAAAAGAACCCGATTTTCGCACCGGCGACAAGGTGTGGCTCTCCATTCGACATTTCAACATGCAGGCTCCCAAGAAACTGCTGCCTCGGTTCGTGGGTCCTTTTGCCATCGAGAAAGTGATCAACCCCGTGGCCATGAGATTGTCGCTCCCGACGCACATGAAGATGCACCCGGTCTCCCATGTCTCTCTTCTGCGTGCGGTCCATCCTGACTGCACCATCTCCTCTCCTCCTTCTCCGGTGGTAGTGGAGGACCATGTGGAATATGAGGTCAGGGCTATACTGGGTTCCCGTCGCACCAGGGGGCGGTTGTTCTATCTGATCGACTGGAAAGGGTACGGGCCGGAGGAGCGGTCCTGGGAACCCCGGTCCCATGTCCGTCATGCCCCTGTTCTGGTCCGTGCTTTCCATCTGAGCCACCCCCTGAGCCCACGCCCTGCTTCCTTTCTCTGACTCCCGGGTGGGGGTTCTGTTTTGGGGGGGGGTACTGTCGGGTGGCGGCTTTCCGCTGTTCCGAGCGCCGCCCACGGAACACATGCAGGCATCGGGTACTCACTTCCGGCCGGAAGTGGTGCCCCGGTCTAGTCCTCCACCTCGTTGCCTGACCAAGCACTTCCGGGGGAACATGCTTAAAATGCGTGAAACCCGCCGGAGTGGTGCTTCTGATTCATCTGCACCAGCGGAGCCCAGCTGCCGTCGGAGATCCGGTCTTCAGCTTTCTTCTCGTCAAGAGGGACGGAACACTTCGTGTCACGGTAACGCTTCCTGGGCCTCATTGCGTTACGTGACTTCTTGCCGTGTTTTGGCAATCTCGATGCAGCGGCGCAGGAGCGCTTGACATTGCTGTACTCGGGATTCTGTTACTTTCTTAATTTTTCGGATGCTTGGCCGTGGCGCAGGAGCGCTACCGCCATTTACATTCAGAAGCGCAGGTGCGCTTTCTCATTTAAGCACTTTGGACCTTGCATTAGGTTAGGCAATAGCGCAGGAGCGCTTTGTCATTGCAGGACTTTGTTTTGATATTTGTTTTGGCAGTCGCGCCGGAGCGCTACTGCTACTTGCCAACACGCTTACTGCGTGGGAGTTCTCTACATAGGGCCGCGCTATAGCGCTTACCCTGGAGTTCCAGTTTGTCCCACCCCAGGCGCAGAAGCGTCTCCTTGTTTCTTTTGGTTCTGTGGTGGTTCCGGCGCAGTTGCGCCTCATTTCATTTCATATGTCAAAAACCTCCAGGCTCCGGGACATTTCGGCTTTACCGTCTTCATCGAGCCAAACAAAGCAACAACTAGTGGTGAGTGACAGGGACAGGGGCTCCTGTCTGCATGTGTTTTATGGGGTGTATTCGGCGCAAGCCTAGTGTTGAGTCCTAATTGGGTCTTTCTTGTTCCCCCAGTTGCGCCAAGACCCTGCCCAACGTCCCTACCACCAAGGCCACTCCTCCTGTTCGTTTGGCCCCCTTCCTTGGATCCATCCCATCCTTGTCGGGTGTTATTCCCCGCGGGGGTTGGTTGGGATCAGGGGCGGAGGTTTCTGTCGTCTCTGCAGAATTCCTCCACAAGCCCAGGTGAGTCTTGTGGGGTACCTGACAGTGCGCACCCACAAACCAACGTTTAATGGTATTCATAAACCTCTCTCCAATCTCTTCCCACACTGCAAATCGTTGAAATGTACTCCTAACAAGGGACTAGGTAAAACGTTTTCCTGGGTGACAAAAACGGGTGTAGGAAAAGTGAATTTGCAATCACTCAGCAGATTTCTGCATTAAAAAAATATACACATGCGGAGATCACAAGGTATGTGTGGCCGATTAAGAAAATGTGTATCTGTACTCACAAAAAAAATATTTTATTAAAGGTTGAGAGCCCTCATCCGCTCTTACGTGGAATGCTTCATCACTAGGTCCCTTTTCACATCAGGACGAGTATGTGGTGTGGGCTACACCTCTCAATAATAGAGACGAGTTATTGAGGTGTTTTCAGATAATGTGGGCCCTTGTGAAAATGATGGTATGGGTGAGGAATGCAAAGTGCTCAATGTGTATGTGAAGTGAAGGGACAGATTAAAAAGATCAAGGGGGAGTGAAACTTCACCCTAGTGCAAGAGTGGTCAACATGTTTCTTCCCGACTCGGGACCTTGCTACGAGGTGCTTAGGCGTTCTACAGGATCACAGTTGTAGGCCACTCTGCAGTGTAGTGTGAACAAAGTGTAATAAAACAAAAAAATGATAATTAACTAAATACAGAATGTGACCCAAAGGTTTTGTCAGGGAGAACCACCCTCTTTCTCACACGCAACCGGTAGGTGCTTTACTTGAACTCAAGCCTGTATTAAGGCTGCCTATATAGTAGTCCTGTAGAAGACTTAAAGTTTAGATTCAGCCTACCAATAGGTAGTTTAAATAAATTTACTTCACATACACATCTAGCACGCTTCACTCCTCACCCATCATTTTTGTTGCAAGTACAAGTACACATTTCCTTAATCAACCACGTGCCTCACTAGGCCAGTTTGTGTTTTGGGAGCGTTACTGGTTTGGTCAGTAGCTCCCAATAGACCCCCTTTGTTGTATTGTAAAATTTATACATGTACGTTTGCTTATGTGAAAATAGAATTAACAAAAGTTTGCTAGAAGTACAGCTATCAAGCTAGCTTCTGTACCCACTGAAATTATCTGAAAGTCAATATGCATTAATACAAAGACATAAATCTGCAGCTTTTGAGACTTTCTTTAAGAAATGGGACCATTATTTATTACATTTTCATGTTGCCCATAGGGTTATCCGCTGATTCTCAATTATTACTCTTTATTTCTACATATTGGCATGCATTAAACCCTTCATGAATGATACCACAGAGAAATGGCATTTAATGTTGAATAGTTTAGAAAATTAGTTTTCTTAAGTTGTAGTTTTTTGGGTACGTTTTAATTTGAAAGCAAACTTTCTCCAAATTTGCTTTCATAATTGTGCATGTATTGCCTGGCTGTCGGGGAGCATTATAAAGAGCCTTGAATTGTTAAATACTACAAACGTGTGTACATGTTCTTATACGGGATCCACTGACCGTAATGCAATTTTAAATCACAACTCTATGCTTTTCCTAGAAAAGCTTGCCCTAATACTAAAGGCTTTGCATTAATTAACCAATAACACAAGTTTGAACTATTTATACATAGCGATACAAATCATGCTTAGTGGCAGACAATGCTCTTTAACTGAACCCTATTGTGTTGCTGTAAACCAGTAGCCAAAGGGATTGTACTGCAGAGGGCTAGGCCTGCTTATCCAAACGCCAAACAATATGTTCTAGGTGTAGGGAGATAGGAATCTCAGACTCCTGAAACAGGTGCATACAAAAACCTAAAATGGGTATGAAAAAGAACCTGCAAGAGTGAGATAAATAAGAAGTGTAGGATATAGAAAAGCCTTGAAAAATACTGTACTATCCAAAACTACCAGTAATTCAATTGGGGCTCATCGATTAAAAAAAATATAATTTGCTCTATCCAGCTCAATGACTGATGCCAATCATGACAATTTTTTTTATAGTTTCCATTCTACCTGGTAAACTATGAGAACTGCATATAAATATATTTTAATAACCTAAAAACTCACTGCGAATGCATGGGATATGAGAGTGTATTTTTGAATCATCTAAGTTTACAATAGGGCAATGTCAGTTTGCCTCAACGGTTTTATGATGCTGTATGTAGGCAGTGTAAAATGGTCCTGGCGGATAGATTTGTTCAGATGGCCTACCTGGAAGTCTGCAAATTCTTTCAGCTGGAATGTCCAAATTGGGAATTTTATTGGAACAGTGTAAGCCACTGATTTAAAAGCATGTTCATTTCAAATGCCGGATCGTTTCCTATAACTGCCACCCATTTATTCACCTGTGGAAGACAAATCTGAGTCAAAATGTTCCAGTGGTCTATTAGTGTTTGGATTTTCAACCAATATTTCCCATGAAGTGCGACGATATGAAGGGTGTAGTGTTTTCACCTCTGTTGCCCAAGGCTAGAGCCTTATTTTAGAGCCACTGGCACAAATGTGACCTTTCTTCAGCTGCAAACGTCATGAAAAAATTGTGCGATTATCGACTGGGCCCTGCAACATACTCTAATCTGAGATAAACTTAGATATAGTCTACACACATCTGGAAATGCATGTACTGTTGGCCAATCACAAGTATGAGGGGGTACACATAAATAACAAAAAATTAATTAGTTGTTACAAAGTGGAACCCCAATTGCTCAGCGAGTTATCGTTTTTTCAGTGCTTGCAAGAGTCCTCTGTTAATCTGCTCTTTTTGATTCTGTAGAAAGAACTGAATCCATACTCCAGGTAAGCGAGACGAAATTTACATTCAATCAAGCAGTCACTGTCATGGCATTTCATAATGTACCACTCCACAGGCCGCAAAGATCACGTAGGTTACTAATGCTTATATATGCACTTTTTAACCAGGGTTGAATTAGTCTTCTGAAGTTTTCTAGAGGGATTGCAGGTTTGACTATTACCTTGCAGTCAAAGAACCTTGTTCAGTTTGACTTATCACACAGCTTTAGCTAGCCAAGGTGTTGCTGCGCTATGACAAGGTTAAGGAGGGTGGAAGGTGAAACAGTTGTTGCTGGGATTAACCACCATCCACTTTTCAGGATGGGAGTGAGTTTGATTTTCAGGTGGTCACACATTTTCGGCTTCATGGTTGAGCCCTGGAGATACAAGCCTTCTGGTAGTAGTTTATCATATCTTGCCAAATCAAGTTATGTGTAAGGGGTAGAGGTGAAAAGCTGAGCTAGACTTGTCAGTCCTTTTCACTATATCCTAGGGGAGGGCGTGGGTAACAGCAAGTTCAATTGTGAGTACATTTAATTTTCTACTGCTATTGCGGGTCTCAGACAATAGCGAGTTGTTGTAAAGTGTCAAAAGATCTTACTTGGCTCTTGACCCTGTGAGGTGGCAACGTAGACCAGCATGAAACTCAGATACAGCATGACAATCAAATAGCACGGGAATGTGGGAAGCAGCATTGAAGACAATAGAGTGGCTCTTGTCCAACAATTATTGGTATCAGCTGCCGTCTCCAATTTAAAACATTCTATATTAGCCCTCAACCTGATTATATATAGACCTTCGCCCCTGGCTTGGCCCTATAAATAGGGTTCAATGTTCAGCAAGAGCTATAGTTTAGAAAGCCCAGGGATTTATTTACTCTAAAGATTTATAAAACGGTAAAAATGTAGATCAACAAATATTACAGCGCTGCCCTCTAGGATGTGCTAAAGGTGTAAGGTAAAGTTGAGCTGTTAGCTCACGTTAACCAGAGTGAAATGCTGATCATGAGCAGAACACGCATATGAACTATGTTTTGCTGAAATAATTAACTCTCAGCAGTTCCCTCATTTACAACAGAAAGACTGCAAAGTCTGCGCACGTAACTTCTAAAACAGACATCAGGTTTCTTAGCAACCATGCCTTGAAAAAGAAATTGCTATAACAGTGTCTTGGCAACCCCCTGCCCAATTTTAGCAACGTAGCTCAGCAACCAGGGTGAATATAGCCGAGCTTGATGACAGTTGACACACCGGATCCCTCCAGTAAACCCACCTCCCAAGGAATCATTGGTCCTACTTCCCTTATGGTTGAAAGAGGGGTACCAAGATCTGGGACGAAAGGCAGTTCAAACCAAAGGTTAGGACATAACCTGGGTGTGAAACGTTCCCATCTCAAAACTTCACAGCATGGATTTAACTTCACCTTCTTTACATTCATATTCCGCTAGGGCTGCACCGGCTCCACAACACCAGGTTTTTGCAATTGCTCAGAGTTAGGGTAGTAGAACGAAAAACTGGATGTCAGAATGGAACGCGTTTTCCATTAGTTCTAGAGCAGGAGGGACCTGACCCGAAAGTACCTGTCATGGCAACAGGCAAAGGGCCTGAGCAAGGAGGAAGGTGGCGTTAGTAGAAGCTGGAAGGACAGTGAGACACCACCTGGTAAGGGAAGGAAGATGCTGACTGGAGGACTTCCACAGACAGCCAGTGAAGAATCTCCGAGAACACCACATCTCAACTCACTCGAGACAGCCACTCAACCGCCTGCAAACAAATGGACCAGAGATGCTGTAGCTGATAAAGTTGAAGGCAACTACAGGATTCTGAAACCCAAGGGAACAGGATCCACAGGACAACTAAAAACGCCACCTGCTCCGCAAAATAGGATACAACTCTGCTGTCGGCTAAATAAGCAAGCAGAGTCCCTACCATCTGAGATCCACGGGAGGTGGGGGAGTGGGGTGGGGGTTGCAGCCGGAGTCAAGTACTTGCTCCAAAGTGGGAACGTGTTCATTAATTCTAGACACAGTGGAGCTGGACTACACTCTACGAGGGTAATTGCGATGAAATACTAAGGTGAATGAAAATACTTGCATGTCAATGTACTTGATAATTTGCTTTTAGTGATTGTCAGAGCATTACTTGATATGTGTCCACCATGCAACCAATAAAATCTGTTTAAAAAAAAAAATACTAAGGTGAAAAAGACTATTATGATTTGGGGACTCATCCAACCACCAGGAGTAAATGAGAGAGAGCACCAATCTCACCTTTAGCACTGGGGTTCACGGCAATGGGAAAACGAGGCGACTTGTCTAATTTCTCATAACCTTATGCTTTCCTGCATTTTCCACTAAGGGGAAAGCAAAAATGCCACAAAAGTGGCAGAGGAAGCTCTCCTCCTGGAAGGAAGAATCCAAAGTGAAGCCACGGTTCGCTTGTACAGGCATTATAATCTGAACAGCCCAATATTCAATTAAAAGATAGAATAGATAGTGTACTGGCACAACTCACAGGTATCAACATTTTTTACACCACCACAATAGTCTTTCAAAATTTTAAGAGACTTTGGAGGCAACTTCAAATGCGAAGCATCCCCAAAGGTTAAAAATACAAAGGAGGTCACCCTAGTATTACTCGGAAGAAAACTGCAAAGGAGCCTGCTAACTAACTGTAGTCTTAGGGGTTCTCCTCTTTAGGCAATGGTGAAGTTAAGGCACGAGGAGGATCTGTACCCTCTCCTGTCCTTGCCTGCACACCAGACCAACAACAGCCTAGCATGTCAATTTTCAGACAAACATAGTGGTGCACAGCATACAGAAGAGAAAGCTGAGCTCGGAGCGAGTTTGTCAAGCATCCATCATCTGATGGGTGATTCTCCGCAGGCTACTGCCCCCGATTGTTAGATTATCTTCTTTTGACTTGAAATTGGAAGACTATCCTCTGATCCATACTGGCTCATTTTCTTCAGAAAGCTCGGCATTGCAGGTCTTTGTCAACGAGGCCTCAGTTCTCATCCTGTCAGGTCCTCGCCACTCAAAGTCTAAATCCCCCTTCCTCCTCACAGACAGATAAGCTAGCTTGATTTCAGGGTTCTAGGCCTAGCTATGGGCTCGAGGTTCACAGAGAACATCTTCAGCGGTGGAAGCAAAATACTCAGAAGTAACACATATCCATGAATAGTGCAAATAAATGAGGTCAAATAACATTATTTGGAACAAGTGTCACTCACTTATCACTGCAGTACAAATGGCAAAATTCTTATTGATACTGTGAAGTGGAACCGACTTCAAAAACACACTTTTTTATTAAAGCCTTATAGCCTGCTGACAAGACTATTCCGTTTGTTAAAGGGCCTGGATCCGAGTTATAGGCCTGCACCTTTAAAAACTGGTATAAGCCTACACAGAAGTGCTATAAAGCTATTAGAAAATTCTACTCACTGAGGGTAGAATGATCTAAATTAAAAATAGTGAAACAGAAAGACAAACATTGAAATGTTGGAATGGAAGGTTTGTACCGGCCGTTATTAGCGCTGAGCAACTCCACTGTCTTCAATGAAATTCCCAACATTACAATGTTCTAATATCTCATAGATTCCGTTCTAGAATAAGTTGACCGAAATAAGCAACTGTGGCCATACAGACAAAGCATAGTTAGTGTGATTCTACCTCAGAACACAGATTTAACCTCTTGTGCTCTCAACGCAACTTTGTTTTTAGCTACATGTGATTAAAAAAAATGCCGTAATCTATGCATACAGATATACTGAGCGTACTACGCTATTTAATAAAAAATTTGAGTAACACGAGTGGCATTATGACTTACATGAGGTTTTGCCTCTCGTTATTCATGACCCCTTCCAACACTCCACAATGGTAATAAATACCATATTAAACGCCGTGCATCCGCATATGTACGTACACAGTTCTAATGTTGTGTGGACCCGAGGAAAAAATAGTGCCCAGTCCGGGATCTTTGAAATGGTTACTGTCCACCCAATTCAACTGACATTCTCCAGGGTCTCCGCCTCAAGACATGGGAAATGGTGGTGTCAATTTACAAGGAGTTGCTACTATCACAATAGAGGCGGAAACCACCTAAGGAGTCACTTTCTCTGTATGTATACTCATCACTCTCTCCTCCATTTACATTGTAAATAGGCTCTATGTAAATGTTTCTCTGCATTCACTACCCCAGAATAGCTTAGCAAAGCTTAGCACGTAGAGGTAGTAAACACTATGCAACAACTATGCCCAGGAGCATCACTACTGGCCCTATGTTTAGCAACCATATTCAAGGTCTGTCAGTAAACATGGGTACCCCACGTCATGGCAACAATTAGTATACATTTGTTGTCTACCGGCTGGCTTTAAAGCCCTCAAACGTTTGACTTGCAGGAAACTGCATATTACCTACTTTTCAAATTTCCTTTTAATCTGAAGATCACTGAAATGTAAGTGATTCAGCAGTTTCAGTTCTAAGAGGAGAGTGAACTTATCACGGATGATTATTGGAGTAATTAGCCAAATAACACAACAGATCACACTCTGGAGGGTCGAGGAGCACATGCTACAATGCATCAACAGTGTCCACCAAGAATCAGCAATAATACCAAAGGCAGTATCGGTATGTCTTGACCTCTCTTTGGTACTCAATGCCGCCAATACCAAGATCTACACAGCGTCTAAACTCCTGGTGTAACATTTTCTTGTCAAAGTGAGCCCAATAAGATGTCCTTGCATTTGGTGTATTATGTATATGGTCTGTAGGAGAATATATATATATATATATATATATATATATATATATATATATATATATATATATATATATATATATATATATATATATATATATATATTCTCTCTCTCTCTCTCTCGATCTCTCTCGATCTCTCTCGATCTCTCTCGATCGATCTCTCTCGATCGATCTCTCTCGATCGATCTCTCTCTCTCGATCGATCTCTCTCTCTCGATCGATCTCTCTCGATCGATCTCTCTCTCTCTCGATCTCTCTCTCTCTCGATCTCTCTCGATCGATCGATCTCTCGATCGATCTCTCTCTCGATCTCTCTCTCGATCTCTCTCTCTCTCTCTCTCGACACATCTGGAGCTCCCACATGAGCAGTAATACTTTTGTTGCCTATAGGGGAATTGGTGGGGATAGCGGGTCGTTGGACTGCTGTAGAAGGACTGCTGGACAAGCAAGGGTGTTGGTTACGATGGCTCTGTAAATGATGCCGCTGGTTTTGAAGATGGGGGGTAGCAAAAGGAGCCAACTGCGTTCCATTAGGATGGGGTGTTGTCCTCTTATATCTTTATGCACTGTATGAGGTGCACTACAGTGTGTAGGATATCCCTAAGGTATGCCTCAGGGGCGAGTCCTCCCTGCTCTTATTATAACACAAACTTGCATCACTCAACTGAGGCTATCCATCTGACTGGGCTGATGTTTTCCATGTGTGCAGATAGCAAATCACTGTTAGGCAATTTCAAACATGACTAAAATGCAGAATATCTCTTGGTCTAGGGTTTGAAGCTTGGATCTACACCATAGTTTGACCCTTAACACCGATAAAAATGGTAGTCAGAGGCAAAGTATCTACCACAGTGCTTCTTTTTGCAGTGTACATAATTCACAATTTTGCCTGATGTACTAGAGACAATATCTTTAAAATGTGGTTGTCGATGCACCCTGACCCACAAATCACACAAGTGTGCAACCAGCAATTATTAAGCTATAAATACATGGTTCAGCAAATCATTATTTTCCACTTGGTTGAAAATTAGTACAGGAACTCACTAACCAATGTCTTGAGTATATCAAGAATCGCTCACAGCAATGCGTGTCAGGTCTCCTTCTACTAAAATCAAGTATCAGGCCACAGGCTTTACAAAACAAGAGCTATGCTAAGCAAGATAGCCAAGCTATTAAAAGTTAAGCCCAGCAAGCACATCCACAACATAGTCTGCCTATGACCCAGGCTCTAAATAAAGTGGCGGATATGATTTAAGATCATTTGTATCACCCCCCAGGGTAGCCTAAGAGATTACTACCAGCAGGTACTCCCACTCCCTGCGAGTTGAGAAAAACTCTACAGTCACGATGCACCCCTAGCGATAGCGCATTCTTCCAATGTTCATCCTCTGCAAGAAACCGCATGAAAATTAGGAAGTAGCCCAAGATGCATTTGTTTAGCAAAGCACAGAAGTAGGGAACTGCACATCCATGTGCACTCTTTGGAGTCTTCAATCATCTTAATTATGTTTTACTCTCTCTCAAGCTCTGAATTAAGGAAGCAGGCATCACATTTCAGTAAAGTTTTACTAGATCAAGCCATGGAAAAGTTACTCAATACAAGGTATTTTCATTAAAACAAAAGGAGAGTTTTGACAAAGTACACAAGTCCCTACAAAAAAAGGGTCATTTATTCACCCAGATGTCAAATATTGTGAAGCAATACACGTAGTTTGCTAATTTGAGCCACTGTAGAAAACAATCACAAATACAATCTGAAAGCACATGGACACCAAAACGACTGGTAAAATACATTTCCAGCTTACCTGTCAGACCACTAGGATATGGACTTGGTGTAGCTGAAAATGATGACGATGCTCCCCCAAACGGAGTCATTCCTGAAGATCCTCCAAAGGGCGTCATGGAATTGCTGTTGAAATTAGGGGATGGTCCCTTCGCTGCTGGCGACTGTGGTCCTGGAATAGGATCTCCTCCATATTGACTAATGTGGACGCTCTCTGGCTCCGTGGTGTTATCGGTTCTATACGTCGTGGCGGGGCCCTTGTCCTCCTTGCTTTTGACGCACCCCATAGTAAACTCTACAAACACAAGGAGAAAGAAGGAGCATTAACCATTCAGCAGTTCACAAGTGACATGAAGACTGCAGCAGGTTCTTTACATGGTACGCATTGATTAACACAATTTAGCAAATAAACGTGTTAACGAGTCCAAAGAATACTACAAACACAAGCTAATCATAAGAAGCACACCAGTGATTACACCACAAATGTGATGTGTTTTCTGAACATCTGTATCCTGCCATATGCAGATTATGGTGTCACATGGCTTAGGCAAGCCAGAGGTACCAACGGACAGAGCGGCCCTGCGCAGTTGCCAGGTGAGGTGAGGATTGCTCCCACATAATGATGGGAATGAATTCAAGACTCCTGTGATACTCACCTTGAATTTGGATTGCACAGAGTATGGTAGGGTGTATCGCACCAACCATTTTGAGTTGTTAAGATTTGATTTTGCACAGTTTTATATATTTGCAGTAGTGTTTATATTTTGGTCCTGAAGAAAGTCTAAGGTTTAAATTTAACCAAGTGGCTGAAACATGTAGACCTGTAAATCCATCACCGTGATAGTTATTTTGTCAAACTATCAGCACACCGTTTTTAGGTTTGACACTATGATATCGTATAGTAAAAGATTTTGAGGTATCATAGTAGTCAATTTTAAAATTGCACATATCTTTTCTTCTTCACGTTTCGTAGCACTGCAAATTTTTTCAGCACCACTAACTACAAGCAAGTTGCGGCTTTATCCATCACTAGTGTTACAGCCCAGAACAGTTTTCCACTCTACACGGTCAGCTGCACTGGTTGTGTAATCTACAACTAATCCCAGATGATGTAGTTCTGCCACTTTGGTGGGCTGATGGGATTCCTTCCTAATTTTTAAACAGGTTGTGTTTATGACCCAGATCCCAATGTGTTTCTGTTTAACTCTGCCTCACTTTTGGTAGACCGGTAGTTTCTTTGTGTTGTTAAATATTGCTGGTTGGGGACTGAATACTACCTGGTCTTCAAATATTGCATCCCTTGGACCCTCTTGCAAAGTTTTTTGTATTTTGTCACATCAGAGTGCACATCGGTCCAGGAAGGATTTGGTGAGGGGCTGGTAGCATCCAAGTTAGCTGTTGACTAGCCCCGATTTACGCAGTCCACCAGACATGTTGCTTACTGGTCTGTTTTTACTACTTATGATAAGCCGAATATTTCTAACTGAAAAATAGGGATTAATAGATACACCATCATACACCCACGCTACTACCGCCATGTGGCAGTGGAAATACACCTCTATCAGTGACATCAGTAGCAACAAGCAGTGAGATTGTGGTGCGACTTTTGCTGCGGTCTAATATAAAGGGGGGGCTTTATGGTGAAAATGCATCTTTTCCTGTTGATGGTTTTCCAGCCCCAAAGAAATTAAAAGTAAAAATACACTTAGTTTAAAATCATACAATACTTTCAATAATTTACCCAACTAAGAATGCTCTCATTAGAAATGGTTGGTTTTTATGCCCCAAGGAATAATTGTACTCCTAACCAAGGAGTACACCCTCCCCGCTTTCAAAAATGTTAGCCGAAGCTCTATATTTCCAATACTTAGGATTCTCGTAAACAGTCAGGATTATGCCCAAAGTCTACAAAAACACACATATTAAATCCGACACCTGCCACTGAACTCTTGGACATGGAGCCCAGCCTAGTACAGGATTCAGAGGATCAGTCGCTCATCTGTGTGGCCTCCGGCATGGCCAATGCCCTGGATGAAGCACTACTGAGTTGCAGACCTGCGACACAAAAGCCAGCCAAACCAATGGTGAATCCTCATATTCAAACACACAGTGTGACTGACCGCATGAAGCCTACAATATAACCAATCGCCAAGCAGCAAACCCACCCACTGAAGCAGGCCATGGAGCGGCCAGTCAAAGACCGAGAGAGAGAGAGAGAGATAATTAGTATGCATGTATGTATGTGGTATTTGTAGCGAGCAAACCTAGTCAAAGACGATGATGCTTTTCCTTCCCTGGCAAGAGAGTGAGAAAAGTTCCTCTACTGGGAGACAGTCAAAAAGCATCAGTCAGAGTGGAAGTGTGCAAACGTAACTAAAATCATCGGAGGACCATGTCTGATGCAGAAACTATTGTAACCGTTATTATAATTGTTTTTGGCTCTGTATGAAATTCATTGATCAAAAGTCATCTCATTAAACAATTGGGAGAGCCATGTAGTAATTTAAGCAAAGCATAGGTCATGCCCGCGACTCCCAGACTAAGGGCCAGATGTAGGTAAATCTATTTTACCGACACTTAAATACCGAATTTTACCGATTCGGTATTTAAGAGTCGGTAAAATAGATGTACCGAGATGTAGGTAAATCCAGATGTGGATTTACCGATTCTTTAAAAGTCGGTATTTACCGATTCGGTAAATACCGACCTGTAATGCTCCATTCATTCCTATGGGCTTTGAAGCCCATAGGAATGAATGGGGCATTACAGGTCGGTATTTACCGATCGGTAAATACAGATTTTTGGCAAGGGTGCAGGGGGTGTCACTTTGACACCCTCTAGCACCCCCAAAAAAGGTTCGGGGGCCATATGGCAGGCATACCTGCCCTAAGGGCAGGTCTGCCTGTCATATGGCACAGGTGTGCATGCACACATTTGCATGCTCACCTGAATCGGTATTTCACCATCAAATTGAATTTGATGGTAAAATACCGATTTCTTAGGCCTTGTGGGACTCATCAGAGTCCCACCTACATATCGATTTTACAGAATCTGTAATTTTACCGTTCTGTAAATTTACCGACCGGTATATTTACAGATTCTGTAAAATTACAGATCGGTAAATTACAGAACGGTAAAATTACCGATTCTGCCCCCTACATCTCAAATTCCTTTTACCGGTCGGTAACGGCCGAATTCGGCCGTTACCGACCGGTAAAACCCTACCTACATCTGGCCCCTGGTTTGTTAATTTTATAACTTTTCTGATTCTTATTGCTAGTCTAGGCGTACAAACTGCACAATATGGCAAAAAACCTACCTCTATACGTGTCAGTCACTCATTGTCCACAGCCCTACTAGTAATCTATTAACTCTAATAGGAATATATATTTCACATTCACCATGAAGCAAAGCACTCCCTCGGGGCAGTTGAAGCGTGGTATAAATATCTTTATTCGATAAGGTCTTAATGACATGTTTCGGCCATCGAGGCCTTGATCGCATGACCGGCAGTAAAACTGATATGCAAATTTAGAAGAATACTACCAAGAGCAGACTAATATAACAAAAACAAATAGCGCCATCTTGCAGTGTAAGTTCCATCTACAACTTAGAAATGCGATGAGGTGTAAATAATGTGACATAATCCACCTGGCTCAAAATAAATCCATTAATCAACTTTAACCATTTCAAGAATTGGTCAAACAAATGATATACGGAGCATGTAAGTAACACCCAAAGCAACCCATTAATCAATCGGTATAATTGTCTGAAATAAAAACGAGGGGATAAACCAGAGTGCATCCTACTTCTTATAAACCTTGGAGCAAGCCACAATCACAATCTTATCATGACCACCCAAGGGGAATAGTACAGCAGGAATAATTAAATAAATATATATTCCTTAAAGTAAACAACTAGGACTTTTATTTGTCCATTTAACGTTATCACCAAAGGGCACAAATTATTAACTTCGAAAAAACTGAAAAGCTGATTTTGATACAACCTCATTGAAACTGAGACCAGCAACTTGCACGCAAAGTTCATCAGCAGTTGTTCATCCTATGGACTTACCTTACAGGTAAGTCATCTAAACAAAAATGTTACATGTGTATTAATGTACGCACCAACGCCCAGCGTATATGTGCGCTTGTTCCGTATATTGATACGGTAAGGCTCGGGCATGCCAGGCTCTTCAATCACTGAGACTGACAAAGGGACAGTCAGGCAAGGACTTACAACTGTTCTGAATCGGTGGAGTTCAAGAGAAGACGGGCCTGTTCTCGGTTTGCTGGGGAAAGGGCAATGCTTAATTTGTGCAGCTTGTGGCCACCAACACTTATTTTTGGGGTCAGGGACTTCTTTTCCACGATCAGACTTTTGACAGCGAGTGAGAAGGGCAAAATAGGAAGGAAGAGAAGAGAAGACGAGAGGAGAGAAGGTGACAAAGGGAGAAAGCAGGGTTGAAAAGGAGAAGCAAGAGTACGATTATGGGAAAAGAAGTGAAGGAAGGTGGCATAAGGTCAAAGCAAGACTAGCCAGCGGTGTTATTTCGTAAATCGGCACTTAGCAGGCTCCCAAGTTATTCCTTTTTTTTTTTTTAAACAAATGAAGGACCTTGAGAAATGCACGGAGTGCCAGTAGTGCTGTTGGTGTGATAGTGAAGAATTCATGTGCTAAGCTCTCCTTCCAGTGTGATATTGGTTGGGCACAGATGCCAAGCAAGACCATACCGGTCACCCCTATTTACTTGGAGCTATATTAATCTGGAGAGATGCAGCACATGGCGTAAGATGAGCTCCTCGGCTCAGTTCTATCAGAAAATTTACCTGAACCTAACTCTAGTCTTACACCAAACCATGACGTTACTGTACAGAACTACTCTGCCTGGATTAGAACAGCGATTGTCACTCTTGCGCCTGAAAAAGTCTTCACCAACCGCTGAAAAACCCCTTCAGAACCCTGGCACTCAGAGCTTAAGAACCCGGAAACAGCTATGGAGAAGACTGGAGCGAGTTTGGAGATCTAAATATAATACCCAATCCAATCTGACAATTCTGTAAACACTCTTTAATACCATAAATCTAAAGATGCCTACGCCCAGCAGCAATAGTTGTAGCCAAATGTTCTGCAATGCTCTTGCAAATTTGTTTTCAGGAAAAAGAAGGGGATGTCTTTGACACTTTTCATATCGAACAATCAATATCTCCTAGCTTAGTGTAGAGCAAGTATTACATTTAATTGGATCCACCAAATCTGGAGCACCATTAGACCTATGACCCCCAAAAATTGCACATCTTGTACCAAAGATCTCATGCATTCAACTGACTGGGATTTTTGATGCAATCATCAACAATGGATATTTTCCTTCCGAGTGGAAGAAAGCTTCCATTTTACGTCTGTTGGAAAAAAACAATCTGGACCCACAAGAGACTAGCAATTACAGGCCCATTTGCAGGCTACCCTTCCCAGCCAAATTATTAGAGAAGGCTCTGAAAATGGAGTTTATATGATTTATTGATCATAAAAGTCTCCGGGACTCCACCCAATATCGATTAGAACGACCCATAGTAAAGTAACGGCGCTGATAGCCGCATCAGAGGAACTGAGGTTCATTGTAGATGGAGGAGGTCGAGCTGCGCTGATATTATTAGATGTCTCCGTTGTTTTCAACACTATCAACCATAATATCTTGACTGACAGTCTCGCAGAGTTAGGAATAAGCAGCCCTTTTATGACGGACAGACTGACACAGATTGCTATGGATGATTTAATCTCTGATCAGTTTCATTTGCCTTCCGGGGTGCCTCGGGTCTCTTCTATGAGCCCTACTCCTTTTTAGGTCTCGGCCAGAGTCCTTTTGAGGGGGGTTTCAAAATGGACCTGGAAATTCCACAGGCTCGTGCGTGGTTATTTCCTATGGTCCATTTTGATTGGGCTTTGCACGTGTGTTGTTTTTAAACAGAACACGCAATAGGCCATAGGCAGTCGCGTAGCTTCTCCTATGGCCTATTGGTGTCTGTTAAGCGCACCAAAGCCCATATGTTTTCAATTATCGTGCCCAGACACGGTCGCGATAATTGAAAACATATGCTTGCATTGGCACGCGCGCGCACCACTCGGAATTGCTAGTCAGTTGGAGCTTGGACCTGCCTGAATGAGGTGCTCAATTATACAAATCCTGACTTACCCACATGTGCGCAAAGTCATTGATGTGTGCCGACACCACAATTTAGCAGCAAGTGATGTGGCAATAAAAGCGCGCACCTCAATATAAAGTCAAATTGAAGTAATAGATTGGCTTGAATTATGCAAAGTTTGAGCTAAGGAATCTGAAGGTAGTGTAACCATCATGAAGTTGGAAATGCATAGCCACAAGTCATGTGTGGGCAGAACAACTGGGTGAGCAGCGGTGAAGCTGGCATCAGAGTGGAATGCATCAGTAAGGTGATATGTGCCACGCAAGATTGTCTTAACTGTAACACTGTGAAGTTGTGCTTCTCGTGTTAAACATGCAGTTGCTTTAAGAAAAAGGAAATTAAGCGACAAATAATACATGTCAATCACTTGGCAATAGTATAACCACTAAGTTGACTTTGAATAGTGTAAAAATGTCCCACAACTGTTATACAAGTCCATTAATTAAATTCCCAGTGATTAATTGGTTTTATTTCTACAAAGAACTTGTTTAATTTGAGACATGGAGAGATCACGCAGTTTGCCCATAATCACAAGATGTTGTGCGGAGCCGAGAGTCAAACATGCTGTCCCAGTTCCAAAGTCGGCAGCTCTGCTCGTTAGGCCATACTCCCTCGTTCAGTTGCTCCTCCTTTTATCTGTCTGAAAATGCTTACAAACCCTACAGAAATGTCGGAATTCAGAATACAAGCAGAAAAAGTGCCTTGAATGTGTGGGCATTAGATAAAATAGTTCTTCCAAGGGCATGGTATCACACAATTTACTTAAGCTCAGAAGCTTTGTTTAATCCAGGTTTTTGGTTTCACTTTCTGCCTCCTGATCCATCCGCTTTATTAGCTTGCTTTTTGTTTAGATGTTTTCAAACCTGCTGACAGTAAACATCAAACAGCTCATGCATACCCACAACCACTCCACTGCAGAAAAAAAAACATAAGTTGGAAAAATTGCCATTTACATCGCCAGTAGCTATAACTTTCACCAATGCGAGACCTATTGCATTGCAAATGCTTGTTAATCTTTATATCACCCCACTGGCAAGACTGATTAAATCATTTTGATTTTCGGTGGTGTCCTACGCTGACAATACCCAAATAGTGGTATCTATTCCTAGTAATCCTGAGAATACTGCTAAAAAAATTCAGCTCTTGTATGACTCTGGTAGATCATTGGATGAGGTCAAATTGTTTAAAGTTCAATTTCGGGAAGACAGAGGGCCTTCTTCTTGGCAAAGACAACTCTTATTGGTCATCATGTCGGTGGCCTCAAGATATGGGGGTACCTCCCTCACCAGTGCAGAAAGTGAAGAACTTGGGGATTCTCTTCAATGATAAACTTAATTTCAAAGATCAGGTTAATGCTCTAGTCTCATCAGTATTCTTTACTTTAAGAATAATTAGAAAGATTGGTCTCTTCATTCCCTCTGGCCTTCAAAAATTGGTGGTTACCACCCTGTGGCAGAGGTGTGGCGCAGCGGCCAGGGTGCCTGACTCCGGACCACGGGGTTCACGGTTTGTTCCCCGGTGCTGGTGGCAGGTTAGCCCAGCACCATGTGACTCTGGGCAATAGCTGGAATAATCTTCCAGACTGCCGCCCGCCCCGGGACACCCCTCCGGAGGTAGCTGTGTGCATTACAAATGCTGGTATTTCACCCTAGTCTTAGCTAAATTGTATTATGGGAATGCCCGATTTATGGGCATCCAGAAAACATCCCTCCTTAAACTTCAGATGTTATCCAATGCCTCAGCTCGGCTTCTCCCAGGAATACCCAAATATCAGTCAGTTTCGCAATCCTCGATTAAACTACACCGGCTTCCAGTGGCAAAAGGATTGAATTCAAGGCTTTTTGTATAGCCTCCAAGGCACTGCACAACAATGGTCCACAATATCTTCATTAGAGATTTGCCAGGTATATCCCACCTAGGAAGCTCAGATCCTTGGAAGCCAATTACTTAGTACTGCCAAAGGTCAAACGAGCATCATGGGGAGGTATGGGTCTCCATTGACGACCACAAAACTATGGAATTCTCTCCCCACAAATTTAAGAATCTGCCCTGACATTCTGTCTTTCCGAAAGTCTTTGAAGACTTGGCTATTTATTCATTAGAGCTGAATTCTGGTTTTATATTTACCTCTCTCGTCTATGTGAAAGGAGCAGCGCCAAGACGACTTAGGGCATTCAAGCGCTATAGAAAATTATAAATCAAATCTGTGACGAGAGAATTAACCGAGAGATGCCAATCTCGGTAATCAGTATAATGGAGGGGGAGGGAGTAGGGGGCCAGTGAAAGAGGGCATACTCCATTACCAGTAGGATTAACAAAGTTTGATAAAGCAGCAGGTGTAATACACGACTAGTTTCATTGGGCAGACAGTGCATTAATAGATTCATTATAGTTTTATGTACTCCAATTTCCATGTTTCAAGACGTCCCGCCGGCAGCAGCTAGCAAAACAGTCTGCACGGACAAAGCTCCAACCTTGAAGGCAGCTCTGAGCTCTTTTGCCATCGCGTTTACGTTTTCAGGTCGAAGGAAGGGTGCAGCTACACCTGCTGGTGCTCTAGGTAGCACGACCAGAAAAAAACGTAGGGGGTCTGTAGTCCCCAGCCCGAAGACTGCTCAACTAGAATTTTATAAATCAACATCGGTCGACCTTTTCAATGACATTCAGTAGTTTTTCTCACTATTGTTAAAAATGATTCTTGGAAATGGAGGTGGGGGCGGCATAACAAAGGAGCGAGCTGCATAGGCAGTTACCTACGTCATTCACGGAGTTTCTATCTATACACAACTGCTGAAGGCCTGCTGGACTGGAAAAGAATATCCCCTCTGCCATTTATTGTGCTGTTAAAGTAATCTTCTTTAGAGAGATGAAACGTCTAGCAGTGATGTAATCAGCACTTAAAGAGAAAATCCACTCAGCGACAAGAGAAACCGTTGCAGACGTCAGAGGCCTATTCTGGCAATCGGCTCTGAGAACGCCACACCAAACTGCACACTTTACACCAAGGATCCTCTCCCACCCTTACTGTGCGCTGCACTAAATACTCCTCGCGAAAATAAAGTAAAACTTACATTTCTTGATAGAGTTATGCATCTATACTACTATTATAAAGAGAGAACACACACCTTTGAGCCAGGTAAACTCGGGAACCACAGCGCCAATCCACACAGCCGATACATTGTAGAAATTGTCAGGGTGTGCAGATGGACAAAGGCTATAAAAAATAAAAAATAAACATACATTTAAAAATATAACTTTAAAAAAAAAGTAGTGCCCTGAAAGTAGCGCCGGCCGCGACGTGCGTGATGACGAGAGGAGCGGCGGACATGGAGCGGCGGTAAAGTGAGGAGCGGCACCTCAGGTAAGGTATTGGAGTCAGGGCGGGAGGGAGTCGGGGCGGGAGGGGGTCGGGGCGGGAGCGAGTTACGCTAGCATCAAATGCTGCCCCCAGCCCCTTTCTGCCCCAGGCAACGCTGGGGCGGGCTGCTAGTTACTTAATAAAAGGGATGCCATTTTGGACAAAAGTGCGCCATAATGTCTGGAACTGCATTAACGGTTACGTCACCAACGTTTTGCTCTCATTGCGTACGCATGGCTAATGTATGGAGCAAAGGGTAAGGAGGATATTTGTCTCTGTGGGGACTGAAGGTACCCAACCTATCGTTAGCAAGGAGAGAAATGTCAGGGCAGAGCTCGTTTACATCCTGTGTGTAGGGTAAAAATGAGCAGTGGACCCAGTGACAAGGAGTATCTGCATGAGAGGAGGCAAGTGGCTCCATCAAAGGATGAATGGTGAAAGCATAGAAAAGAAAAGGGCAAGGTGATGGTGAAAGTGAGGCTAGTAAGAGGCCAGCAACTGTGAAATCATAACTAACAAGGGAGCTGGCTGCTGGTCAACGGGCTGCATAATGGCAAACAGACAGCAAAGTATGACAGGGTGAATGAGAAGTATTGTTAGGAACATAATTGGCAATGGTAAAGGTACATTCGTAATAGTGTTTAGTAATAGTGAAGGTGTATAAGTACTACAGCGGAGTAAAAGTAGGGTTAGTCACAAGACTGGGCGATGGTGAAAGTGCGGAACAGGGATGGTGTGAAAATAACGGAGTGGGGTGTGCCCCAAGTAATTACAAGTAACTAAGAATAATTCACTTATTCCAACCATCAATTTTTTTGTATCCTACAGTGACAGCAGGTGGATCTCTGTCTGCCCAATTCTTAGATTTTCTGAAAGGGCCCAGTTTGTTCTATGGTGTGTGTGAAAAGGTTGCTGGGCAAAATTACTTAAATGAAGATCCAAAAGCTTGATGTTTTTTATTTTAATATTTTATTTCTAGCATAAACAGAAATCCTGGCTTTCAACACTTCTGAGTTTTTCAAAGAAATGACTGCTTGAAAGCAAGAAATGTCTTTGGTTATTGATAACAAAACAACCATCATTTAGCCCTAGTCTGAGTAAAGCGATCAGAAGGTCTTTTGTTCTGTCTCTGTGATGGCAGACTAGGACCGTCTGTTAAGCAAAAGACACACAGATGATGGACGGATTGCAGAGCAAATCAAACATTCACCCTCAGTCAAGAGATCTGCGTTAAATCCATAGTTCTTTTGCTCACCATGCCACCCCAGTTGAGACACAGCCGTGTGCAAATCAGTCTTGGCCCTGTGCCTCAAGGGAACAGTCCAGCTCGAACTGCCAAGCCAGGTTCCTACCTCAAACGGAAACAAGCATCCTGGGACCAGTTTCAGGGCATCACCCAGCTAGCTTGAATCCAGTGGCACAGTGAGCCCCGGACCCACTTCTGGGCATACCCGGCGCACTTAGGGCGAGAAAGCAAAAGACACACAGATGATGGACGGAATGCAGAGCAAGTCTGCTATGTACTGTTGATATGTCTGTCCATCCATTCTGGAAGATTAGACCTGAGAATGGTCAAGGCTGAATACAGGACAGACCCACATACTGTTCTGGTGAATATCTGCTTTGGCACATCCCCCTCTCCCAGAAAGGTATGGTGGAATAGCCACCAATTCTTGAAAAACCAAATGCACGTTACACCTCTTTCTCTGAGGATGCAACAATATGAGATTATCCGCTTATATTTTATGTCTACCCAAAGTTCTTTTTTCCTCAGAAATTCAAAATTACGATCTGGGTATTAACCCCAGCACTGCTTATTGCTCCTCCTCAACCCCTTCACATATACAGGGCAACCACCTGTCTGTTATTTACAAGGTCATGTTTATAACAAAGGAGGGAGGGAGAGAATAAAAGTGGATTCGGTCTCCCCGGGTATATATCGTAAACAAAATAGAATCCACTCAAAAGTTAAGTGGTCCCTACTGTGGTGGGGAGCACTTAGTGTTTTTAAAATACCCCTCACACACCAACAGGCCCCTTGGTGTGATGCTTCATCATCGGGGTCTTCGCACCCCTCTACGGGATGCGGCGTGCTGCGAACGACGGAAGCGTGGGAGCACTAATATTGGACTATGTGTGGTGTGTGTAGGGTAATAGTTGTCCGTGAGTAGTGAGGTTTGGAAAAGTGATGTGATAGTTAAAAAATACCTGGCTCGTGGTGTGAATTTTTTTTTATTTAGCCCCGGTCTGGTATTGTTAAAAATGGTGCAGTGGGAGGTTATTAGTGTATAATTATGTACATTAACCTCATGTGTGAGCAATACCAGCCCGGGGGCTAAATAAAAAAAAAATGTCACCCCACGAGCCAGGTATTTTTTAACTATCACTTATCACTTTTCCAAACCTCACTACTCACGGACAACTATTACCCTACACACACCACACATAGTCCAATATTAGTGCTCCCACGCTTCCGTCGGTCGCAACACGCCGCATCCCGTAGAGGGGTGCGAAGACCCCGATGATGAAGCATGACACCAAGGGGCCTGTTGGTGTGTGAGGGGTATTTTAAAAACACTAAGTGCTCCCCACCACAGTAGGGATCACTGTTAACTTTTGAGTGGATTCTAACTTGTTTACGATGTTATTTACAAGGACCATCCATTTTGTTTGAGCAAATGTCCATTGTCTGTGATTGTTACTTCACACATGTCGTTTGTCCCGAATTCAATACTTTTAATTCTCAGGTTTTTTTTAAATTTCGTCCTCACTTTAAAAATTAGTAAATGCCTCTGACATAGAGCAAACAAGGGGCAGCTAGAGACGAACTTACGGGGGTTGTAAGAGAAGGATCCCGGAAGGAAAGTCTGCGTCAGCAACATTGCACAGAGCGATGGCTCCCGTAAACAGAAAGCAACACGAGCCACCAATCTTCCCTCCTGCAGCAGTTCTGCAGTGAAGTTGGCGTAAAAATGCATTTAGGGAAATGGCTACAAATTAAAAGGCCTGTGAGATTATTACTTACATGTTTGGAAAAATAAAACTCTTCTTGGAACTTCAACTCTGAGCAAAATAATAGGAATGCATTTGAAGAAGTCTATTGGACTGTTTGGAACTGCCATCCTGTAATCGGATAATCTGGCAATCAACTGATGGAGACTTGGCAAGATGCAGTTGCGCTTCTATTTTACTTTTTTTTACTATCTTTATGAAAGCCAGCAATGCTGCCAGACACTGACAAGTATGAGGAAGTGACCGCGCTCTGGAGTGTTTGTGGGGTGGACTAGGCTCTGCATCTGTTGGTTGGGCTGTGTATAAAGACCCGTTATGAGAATGAGTTCACTACATAAATACACTGGACGCATCAGTCGTAGCAGGAGTCATTGTGCTATCCCGTTGCGCTCTGCCCCTTCTAACCAGACTCAAGTGCTGTCAACTAGCAGCTAATTTCTTTTCAAAACAGAATGAAGCTACTTACAACTGCTCCGCTTGCAAAATTTGCAGTAGGCAGGTTATATAAAGAGACATGGTTTAGCAATGTATGGCCTTTGTTACATATCCTAAATGTAATGAGCAGATAAATTCATCAAGAAAGCTTACAATATTTAGAAATCGACTACAGTGCATTCTATGCGGGTGTGCTCTGTAAGGAGAGAAGGAAACACATGCGAGTAAGTAATGCTGCTGGTGTCAGAAAAAACTTGGACTGTATGTAGGAATATGAAGATGAGGTTACGCCCACAGAATTTACAAGTAGAGGTCTCAAAGTGTGAGCTGAGGGCTTTAGGTAAGAATTTGTCTCGGGAAAATGATTGGCAGTATTTGGGGGGGCGGGGGGGGGGGGGACGGGGGGGGGTGGAATCATTGCAATGTATGCTAAATTCCTGGGAGAATATAGCATGGTTTCCCTATCTCGATTTATTACCAAATCGTAGGCTTTGGTGTGAATTGCTAAGAATAACGATTGGAGTTATCCTGGGTTATACAAATGACAAGACAAAAAAGGAAATGATTCAACCCGGAGGGAATGAAAAGGGGGGGCCCTCGGCCCCCCCGCACGCATGGCGGCGCGGCGACCGCCTCACCCCCCTCCCCTCGGGTCTTTCGACGGTGGGGGCGTGCCCTGGGGGCGCGGCCCACCGCCGATTGGCCGGCGCCCCTCCTGACCCGGAATCAATGGACTGGTTCCGGGTCGGGGGGGGCGGGCGTGAGGAGGGGCCACCCGGCCCCTCGGGAATAAGAGGTAGGGAGCGCCCAGGAGACTTCCTTGTCCCTGGACGCTCCCTCGCTGAACGTTGTGCCCCGCGTTCGGGGCCTCTTTGTTTGCTTCAGGCCGCGGAGAGAGACACAGTGCGTCGCCTCACCGATCGTGGTCTGCGGAGACTCGGGGCTTTTGGATCCTGCGAGGTCGTCACGCAGGGCCGGTACTGCGGCGCGCTCGTGCGGTGGAGGAAGCGTGTTTCATTGAGGTATCGGGTAGGGGCAGTGGTAGCTCGCTGGCCAGGTCGGAGGGGGACGGGCTGAGTGCGTGCCGAAGGGCGGCCAGGAATACGTTATCAAGGCGCCCCCATTGTTTTAGCAAGGAATTTTGGCGCGCTCCCAGAAGAACGGCGAAAGAAGCCGGGGTGGGCATTCTGTAACCAATTAAGCAGCGGGCCAGCTCACGAGGGGCCGCCCTGCTAATTTTGTATTTCGAAGGTGTGCTCCGGGACTCAAATTTAAACCGCATAGGTAACGCGGTACACACAAGGGTTTTCCCGCCTCGGCGAGTCGGAGCGGAGAGGTTGTTCCAGCGGAACACAAGCGTCTCGCTTGCAGCTAAGCAGGGTCGACCAGGGCAGCACCTGGATGGGAGACCCCCGGTGAAAGTTTATAATTGTAGGAAGAAACTGTTTTCCACGGCTGCATTACATTGATGATTAAGCTAATTTGTTGTTCATCCGGTGACACAAGGTGTACAATTGCATGGTGAAACAAGGGACCATTGCTAACAAGGTTATTGTTAGTTATTAAGTGATTGATTATTAATGTCATTGCACAGTACATCTATGTAATTATTTTCACGCTACACTGCAGTGTTTATTTGTAATTCAGGGGACTGGAGGTGTCACAGAGGGTGCAATTTTCTTGAAAACGAGGTGACAATTTTGAAAGGTTTTCACTAATGTATTATTGTAATTTCGATTAATAAGTGATTTATTGTCATATCCTTACATTTCTGGGGAGTAAGTGCAGATACGGGTCCAGATTTGTCCTGGCCTTGGACGGAGTGTTAATTTAAAGGTCGCTTATACACGGTAATAACACAAGTTTTAATTCCAGGAAATTGGACTAGCGGACAGGACGGAAGAGCATCCAGCACGCAAAGTGGTGTGAGCAGGGGCCGCAGATCATTATCGCAGGCGAGGACGAGTGACTGGTCGGTAAGAGGGGTACGGGGGGCTAGCATTCATCGCTCCTGGTGGCCGCCGGGTGGGTCTACATTAGGTTTACTCACCCCCTTACATAAGCGGACAAGCCGCTAGTGTTGCGGTCGCCGTTGCATGGTGCTGAAAGCCCCCTGGTGACCCTCCATCTGAAAGGTACACACAGCTGACCTGTTGGGAACTAAGTAGGCAGCGGGTGTTTTTGGGTTTAGCGTCATGCCAGGTCCAAGGGGTGGAAAAAGGGGGTCCAACATGGAGGCTATGATGCGGGCTATGATGCGGGAGATGAGCGACATTAAGCAACAGCTAGGACAAATTAAGGAGCGGGAAGCTCGGTTGGAGGATAGAGAGGGCGAGGCACCGGGCCCGTCCGGGAGACCGATCCGCAAGAGGGTGGCACCAGTGCCGAGAGGGGAATTTGTCACCCCGCAAGGGAAACCTAGGTCCAAACGGCCCAAGGAGGCGGTCCCCACCCCAGGCCCAGTGGATCCGTTACCCGCCGCACCGCCCGCGGCGGTCCCACCCCCGCATGTGCCTACACCCATTGCCCCTGTGGTGCCGGTGCCGACAGGTCAACCAGTAGACGCTGGGTCTGCTCCTGCACCGGTGCCCACAATCCCGGGTGCAGGCGGGCCACACCCGGCGCCCGCCCCGCCAGCTGTGCCAGGACCATTGGGCATAACCCCAGTGGTACCTGTTGTCCCGGGGGGTAACGTAGACTCAATGCCGCCCGAATTGGTAGCTCAGTTAACGGCCATGATGCCATGGCTCCAAAAAGGGGGAGCCTTCCCGAATTCTGCAGACCATGCGGCAGAGGCGGCAAGGTTCGTGGAAAAAATCAGATCGGCACCGAGAGCCGACAGTGTTGCAGTGCCAATTTCTTCTCCCCTTGCAGGTCCAAGTGTTCCCCAGCTGGACGGAGTACAAGGGCAGCCGCTCATGGTGCCCGCACTTGGTAAGGAAGTGGCATTGCCACTCTTGGGGGACGGTGTAGTACCTTCTAGGAGCGAAAATCTAGCACAACATGTGTCTTTAGCGGTTAAAGAAATGATTTGGGCTGATAAATACGTGTACATTTATTCTTTATTATTGGATAATAGGGAAATGGAGCAGGCAAAAGCACTGAAAGAGTGGATGCTCCCAAGTGAATGGAGGGCGCAGTGTACTAGATTCAGGGTTGAGGAAAATCTCAATAATTGGATGCAAGCATGGGCCGTTTTCACTGCAGTTAAGGCTGAGCGTCCTCCAGATCTGCAGGCTGCATTGGCTTGCTACTCGAGCAGGATTGTGGGGTGGAGTCAACAGTATTCTGGGGAAGCATGGAAGGGTTATGATGTAAATTTTAGGAAGGCGTTGGAATTCAATAGAGCATTACCATGGGACACGGTAGACTCCATGGCCTGGCACAAACAGTTCTCTGACACTGCACCTCCCCCTCAGTTCGGTGCGGGCAGGGTGTTCACTAGACCGCAGCAGCCCTTTCGGCCCCCCCAAACGAGTGAAGTGCCTGGGAAATTTAGGGCAGGTGGGCCAGAAAAGAAAGGGGTGTGCTGGGATTTTAATAAGCGTACCTGCACAAGGGCCGCGTGTAAGTTTAGGCATGCATGTGCCTCCTGTGGGCACCCCTCTCACCCAGAATCTACCTGTAGGTCCAAGCAAGGTAACACGGGGCAGAGGGGTAGGGGAAGGCCACTATAAGTCAGACACGTCACGCCCCCCCACTCCTGTGGACGTAGTGGCAATGATTCCATTCTTGAACAGATACCCTGACCACAAAGCAGCCACCCTACTCCAGGAAGGTTTTTCCAAAGGTTTTAGGATCCCGGCCGGGGGATACACAGGCAGTGCGCACTGTAGGAATCAATTATCAGTCACACACAATCCGGCTGTTGTGGCCGCCAAAATTGACAAGGAGCTTTCCTTAGGCAGGATATCTGGCCCTTTTTCTGCAGTGCCAGTACACAATTTTGTGTGTTCCCCACTGGGAGTTGTCCCCAAGAAAGAGAAGGGGCAATTCAGATTGATTCATAACCTATCAGCGCCAAAGGGGGCCTCACTGAATGATGCCATTGACGAAGGGATCTGTAGTGTTAAGTACGCCTCTTTTGATCAGGCTGTGACCTTATTGCAGGCCACGGGACCCGGGGCGCTGATGGCGAAATCAGACATAGAGTCCGCCTTCCGCCTCCTCCCAGTCCACCCGGCGGACCAACATCTTTTAGGTTTCACCTTTAGGGATAGGTTCTACATGGACAAAT
The DNA here is from genome assembly GCF_964261635.1 of Lissotriton helveticus. Taxonomy (NCBI): domain Eukaryota; kingdom Metazoa; phylum Chordata; class Amphibia; order Caudata; family Salamandridae; genus Lissotriton; species Lissotriton helveticus. Next base: position 802,753,857 of record NC_136063.1, read on the forward strand.
GCATGCCTATGGGTTGTTCTATTTCTTGCGCCTACTTTGAGATGTTTAGTTCATTTCTGGAATGGGCCATGAGACAGGTGACAGGCCATCAAAGAGTCATGCATTACTTAGATGATTTCCTCTTCCTCGGTACAGCGGGTTCTCAGGAGTGCGCACTGGCATTGCAGGAGTTTTGCGTGCTCATGCGGGCTTTTGGGGTCCCGCTTGCGCCTGGGAAGACGGTGGGCCCGACCACCTGCTTGGAATTTCTGGGCATCGAGATAAACTCAATGGAGAAATGTTTTAGACTACCTAAGGACAAGGTGCGCAAATTCAAGACGTCGCTACAGTTATGCCTCCGGAAGGAGAAGGTCACTTTGCAGCAATTACAGGAGGTGGTAGGGCAACTGAATTTCGCACTAAGAATCATCCCAATGGCTCGCCCCTTCTCTCGCTCCATCGCGCACGCGATGCAGGGGCTGAGGGAAAAGCACCACCGCACGCGCCTATCGGCTGAAATTCGCCAGGATATGCTTATTTGGATGGCATTCCTGGAGGATTTTAACGGTAGGGTGGTCTGGCCCGGCCCGCTCACTACATCAGCGGAGTTAGGACTATGGACCGACGCGGCCGGTAGTGTGGGCTTTGGTGCCATCCTAGGGAATAGGTGGGTCGCTCAACAATGGCCAGGAGAATGGAACACATGGGGTTTGCTCGGCAACATTGGCTTCCTGGAGCTTTTTCCAATATGGGTGGCACTGATGGTTTGGCCAGAACACCTATGTAACCGATCAGTGGTGTTTTGGTCAGATAACATGACAGTGGTGGACTGTATCAATCAGCAGGGGGCGCGGTGTCCTTTCATACTTCGTTTGATCAAAGAAATTGTTCTGCGTTGCCTTAAACTGAATGCTAATTTTAGAGCCAAACATGTCCCTGGTGTTTTAAACAATGCTGCTGACGCCCTTTCTCGCTTCAAAATGCAGGTTTTCAGGGAACATCTCCCCACAGCAGACCCCTCGCCAGCACACTTCCCAGCAGTACTTTGGCAGATTGGTGCCCCAGATTACAAGACCTCGTGGTCGCTAGCCTAGCCCCCAGGACCAAGACGGCTTACGAAGGGGCGTTTCTGTCTTATTGTTCCTTTTTGGGGCCACAGTGGGAAGTGCTTTGGGCAAAGGAGGATGGGTTTGCAGCCTATTTAGAATGGATGCACAAAGAGGGGCGCTCAGTAGCAGCGGCAACCAGACATAGGGCAGCAGTGTCATTCTTCGCTCAAGCTAGGGGCTTTCGGGATCCCACCAATACCTTTATGATACGCAAGGCTTTAAGGGGATGGCGCCGTATTCAAGGACACCAGAAGGACAAAAGGAAGCCCATGGGGTTGGCCCGGCTAACAGCCTTACTGGGCACGCTGGAGATTGTTTGTAACTCAGAGAGGGAAGTGCTTCTTTTTAGGGCGGCATTCTCCCTGGCATTTTATGGGGCGCTGAGAATTAGTGAACTTGTTGCAGGATCTAAGGCTGACATACTAGGTGGCTTGCAGAAGGCTGGGGTGACGATAAGGGGTGACACCATGTGGGTGATTATCCAGAAATCAAAGACCGATCAAGAAGCTAGGGGTCACACCATAGTTCTGCAACGGGCCCCCGCCAACCCGTGCTGCCCGGTGAGGCACGTGGAAACACTCATGGGATTATTGGTCGGTTCAGTAGGTAGGGCGTTGCTCTGTCACGCCGACGGGAGCCCCTTGACCAGGTATCAATTCAGGAGAGTGTTCGAAATTGGGGTTACAAAAGCGGGTCTTGACCCTAGAGATTTTGGATCTCATTCTTTCAGGATTGGGGCAGCAACTGAGGCGGTGGCGGGGGGCCTCCCAGTGGACAGAGTGAAGACAATTGGGAGGTGGTCGTCAGACTGCTATAAACGTTATGTGCGGATTGACATGCTATGATTACCTGTCACTCACGCTTGGTCTCTTTTCCGCTCTCTTACAGTTTCTCAGACCTGTTACGCAGGGGAGGAATTTGTCGTCGGGCACCGCCAATATTCATCGGCACGGAGCGGCGACCAGGAAACAACGAAGAACGATGTCTGGATTGTTGGTCATTCATATGTTAAGCGAGCGGAATGTGTTTTCCTGTCAGGTGACAAGAAGGAAAGGGCGGCACAACTAGGGCTGAATATCACGTTCTTTGGCAGAGGAGGGTTGTGTCTTCACGAGTTTAGGGGATTCTTCCAAGGGCTGTTGGCACGCCAGCGGGCTCCACCGTCAGTGGTGATACTTCACCTTGGGGAGAACGATTTGGCAACACTGGGCAGGCGCACCTTGATTGAGGAGATTATCTCAACAGCGGGTTGGATAGCTAGGACCTGCCCCGGGTGCACACTAGTATGGTCACAACTAATACCTCGACTTCAGTGGCGGGGGGGCGATTCAGTCAGGGCTTTGAATCACTCGGTAAAGAGGATCAACACACGTCTGGATAGGTTGTTCCGAACCCCCGTGTTACAGTCAATACCTCATGGGTGCATCTGGGGTCAAAAGTATTACTTGAGGGACGGGGTTCATCTGACAGAAGAGGGTAATGTCCTATGGGCTGACAATATCTGGGCTTGGCTGGAGGGCTGGGGTAGGAGGATATGTCCTTAGATAGGGGCTACAGGGGGAGGCCAGATCGTCGGTTAACAATACTGGCCTGTGGCGGTAAGGTCATTATCGGTGAGCACATATTTGAGGTCTGAGGGGGCGGGCATCATCCTATGGAGGTTCCCGCCCAGGGGGAGGAGCCTGCGGGCCACTCCCAGTACTCCAGGGGCAAGGTAATATGCAAAGGAGCGCGGGTAGGAGTAGTTCACGCTTTCCTTAGGCTGGTAGCCACCCCGCGCGCGTGGACTCATGACGCCATCGGCGCAGAGTAAGGGCCCTCCTTTAGTGGGTAAATGGAGTTTGGGGCGTAGACCGGGCAATTCCCGGGGTAACACTGCGCATGCGCACTTCTAAGGGGAAGGCGCCGCTTGTAGGACCTGACACCGGTAGTGACCCTGCCATATGGCCAGAAATGTACAAAAATCAAGATAGGATGTTTAGTTAAGCTAGGAAAAACTTGTATTAGAGTTTTGTTAAGGTCAGGCTCTCAAACTTGTTGATTACGATTGTATAACTGAATGTCCTGCTGATTTTTGTATTTCATTGTTGATTATGCAATTAAAACCCTTTTTAATTTCATACTTTAATAAATACGGCCGGGCGACTAGCGCCCGCCTTCCAAAGAGTAAACACGTCTCGTGTCCACGTTCCTTGGTGTTGGGTGCCGGATCGGGGGGGGGGCGGCAGCTAGTCGCTGACCATGTGAAAAGGGGGGGCCCTCGGCCCCCCCGCACGCATGGCGGCGCGGCGACCGCCTCACCCCCCTCCCCTCGGGTCTTTCGACGGTGGGGGCGTGCCCTGGGGGCGCGGCCCACCGCCGATTGGCCGGCGCCCCTCCTGACCCGGAATCAATGGACTGGTTCCGGGTCGGGGGGGGCGGGCGTGAGGAGGGGCCACCCGGCCCCTCGGGAATAAGAGGTAGGGAGCGCCCAGGAGACTTCCTTGTCCCTGGACGCTCCCTCGCTGAACGTTGTGCCCCGCGTTCGGGGCCTCTTTGTTTCCCACCCACCATCCCTTGGTACAAAGTTTAAGCAGCGTATGTCCGGTCTAATGGTAAGTTTCATAGGTATAGACCGCGGGAGAGAGTAGGTTGTTGTGGTATTTTGTGATCTGTTGTCAGGACTTTTTTCCCTTTGTAGAAAAATGATGTGTGAAGTGAACTATATTTGAAGATATGTGTCTTTAGGCCTTTTTTCCCTTTGTAGATATACGTAGTTATGGTGATTATGAGCAACATGCGTGAACCGAATTGTAATTTTATGCCATGTATCGTTAGGCCTTTTTTCCCCTTTAGCTATGCGTGGATACTGTTATTTATTAGCCAGTGTAGTTGTCCTTTAGACTTTTTTCCATAGGTCGTCGTATTTATTAGGTATGGGGCATGCGGTAAGGTCATTATCGGTGAGCACATATTTGAGGTCTGAGGGGGCGGGCATCATCCTATGGAGGTTCCCGCCCAGGGGGAGGAGCCTGCGGGCCACTCCCAGTACTCCAGGGGCAAGGTAATATGCAAAGGAGCGCGGGTAGGAGTAGTTCACGCTTTCCTTAGGCTGGTAGCCACCCCGCGCGCGTGGACTCATGACGCCATCGGCGCAGAGTAAGGGCCCTCCTTTAGTGGGTAAATGGAGTTTGGGGCGTAGACCGGGCAATTCCCGGGGTAACACTGCGCATGCGCACTTCTAAGGGGAAGGCGCCGCTTGTAGGACCTGACACCGGTAGTGACCCTGCCATATGGCCAGAAATGTACAAAAATCAAGATAGGATGTTTAGTTAAGCTAGGAAAAACTTGTATTAGAGTTTTGTTAAGGTCAGGCTCTCAAACTTGTTGATTACGATTGTATAACTGAATGTCCTGCTGATTTTTGTATTTCATTGTTGATTATGCAATTAAAACCCTTTTTAATTTCATACTTTAATAAATACGGCCGGGCGACTAGCGCCCGCCTTCCAAAGAGTAAACACGTCTCGTGTCCACGTTCCTTGGTGTTGGGTGCCGGATCGGGGGGGGGGCGGCAGCTAGTCGCTGACCATGTTGTATATGCGAGTTGAGTACAAAATGTGATATTTTGCACATCTTAGTGGACTGCTTAAAAGTGTTGCCCTTGCGGAAATTGATTTTATGTCCATTATTTGTTTAAATATGAGATTAGGAATCGAGCGCAAGCCGTAGAACTTCTTACTGTTAGGCTTTATTTGGATATTTCAATTGCTATTGGAAGGTTTATTGCTGCAGTTAAAAAGGCCCTGCATGGGTAAGAAAGATTAGTTTTGTTTTTAGGTAATTTATAACAAGGAACTATAATTGAGCAATGAAGTGAGGTAAATATAACCAGGCACTTTTAAGATGTTATTGTTTTATTGTGATTTTGGCAGATTACTTTTAAATTGGGTTACATTTTTTATGTAAATTTGAAAATGTATAGTACAATGTGATTATATGTGCAACTGTGTTGTTTAAAGACCGTTGGCCTAAATACACATTTCATTAATTGATTGATTATATTGCTGAACCCGCCCTGCCTGGCTACCTCGCCTGCTGGGTGGCAGTCACTCCTGCACAGTCAGGAGTAGGCGGGTCATGGTGAGGCTTGGCAGTGCAGGAATGAAGGCGGGGGGTTACCTAAGAAGACTAGGCAGGCACATTCAAAGTGACTGACCTGACAGAAGGGAAGTTACAAAGGATTTGAGAAAGGGGTAGGTAAAAGGAAAGAAAGGAGTGAAGACGGGTCGTACGTGAACAAGAGAGCCACAGAAGGGGAATGCATGGGAGGAAGGAAGGAAAGACAGGAGGTGAAAACGGACGGGAGAAGAAAGGAATGGGAAAGGGAGAAACCAAAAGTCCATGGAAGATAAGAGAGGAAAGAGTTCAGAGAAAGGATCAAAAAAATGCAGCAGAGGGAAAAATGGATAAAGCATTGAGGGAATAAATGGAGAATGTAATGCAAAAATATGAGGATAGATATGGTGTAGTAGTTAATTTTCCCCTTTTTTAGGAAATGGATTACTTTAACTCATCACAGGTGCAAAAATAGAGTGAATGTTCTTTTGCACCTTTTTGGTCATTTCTTATTAGAGACTAGACAAAACTGAGCTTATTCGAACCATAAAAATAAAGAGAACATTAGATGAAGCAATAAATTGGGTAAATAATGGATGATGGACCCTCAAACCAAGCTGCGCCATGGACAGAATGAAGTGTTTGGAAGCAGAAGTTCCAATGATTGGTCCTTAAGGAAATGCACCACAACCTTCCATAGCCGGGGGGATAGACACTGGAGTAAAGGGGCTTCCAGCAGTTATTAGTATAGATTGATGTTAAGAATGGGGGAGGTGACAGGCACCTCAGGCATTGTAGAGGCGGGCAGGTATATGCCAGTCGCTGATGGATGTAGAGCGGGTCAAAATGCTGATGCACAGTTAAGAGAAGCAGACAAGGCACAAAGGGGTACCAGGTATGGTACAAGAGAGCTCAGACCCCACATCTTAAACAACTGTGTTACCAATGCCTGGGTCACAGAAAAGAGACATGAAGGTGGTGTTGTGTAATTTAAATGGCTTCGTTCCTTAGCTAAAAAGAGGGGTGGTGACAAAATTCCTTGCAGGACACAATTCAGACTTGATTCTGCTTCAGGAGACCCACACAATAGGTAGAGTGCTGTCGCTTTTAGGTAGGTGAAAATATAAGGTATGGGTTCACTCAGGCTTTACAAAGGAGTAAAGGGGAGTCGGCCCATAAAGTACTGCCGCTCATTGTCAAACGCATATGGATAGCGTATGTTGTGCCGCACTAATAGGGAGAGGGAACAGGGAGGGACTCAAAATAGTGTCTGTTAATCTCCCAGCAGGTTTGCAGATTATAGTCCTAGAGCAATTGGTAACCCACTTCTTGTAGGTCCCAGACACCTTACTTATTATAGGAAGAAATTATAACCGGACCGTTAATGAGTGCCTGCATATAATTACTATCTGGAAATGTCCTATGAGGGAGAAGAGAAGGCTTCGTGACTTCACTGGAGCCATGCACACAACACACAAATACTCAGGCATCAAAATATAAGGTGCTCCCTTCATTACATTCTGGTCTTATTAAGGGGAAGAAATGAAGAGACAAACCACTTTGTACGTGGAAGTACTGATCACTCACAACTGTGTACTACACTGGTGTCCTCTAGGTCTCAGTCGGCCGTAGGATGAAGGCTAGACCTGTGGGAGTTGCGAAACAGAATTGCCTGGGGGTCTGAGGCAGACTATCGATCTTTACCTTGAAGCGAATGAGGAAGACTTTGAATTCTGATGCTACCCTTCGGTGGGCATATAAATTGTTAATAAGGGGACAGGCTAAAGTAGTGATTATGGGCTTCCCCAATGCAATTGAGGAGGAGGTGCATATACTTGTACGAATGTTGCTGCAGTGGGAGGTAGGTGTCCATGAACGAACCGGGGCATCAACTGGCATTAGCAAGGAAATATTATAGGCTATTAGGAGAAAGGGAAGCGAGTGCATGTTATTGGGTGAAAGAACACCAACTATATGAAGGTGAAAATAAAGCAGAGAGACGCTTGGCATGGTAATCTAAAATGAAGTAGAGCCAAAAATGGATAAAAGGGGTTGGATCACACACAGGGGTATGTTAGAATTTGCAACTGAGATTGCATGTGAATTTGTGAACTCCAGGAGGACACTATCACAGAGAGAACTGGAGGAGTTTATGGCTGATATTCCTAACTAGTGCAGGCAGACTGGGAATCACTAGAGGAAGTGAGTAAAGTAGCAGAAATTGAGGAGACGATTAAAAAAAAAACCTGTGGGAGGAAAGACCCCAGGACCAAAAGGTTTGCCACGAGAGTTCTTTAAAAGCCTGGGGAGCAGATTTGTGAAACCCCTTAAATGTCTATTTTATGGAGCCAGAGGAGAAGAGATACTTCTGCCAGATTTGAGGACAGCAGAAAATCTCGATATAGAAACCCGTAAACCTGGAGTGTAGCTCATATAGACCAATCTCCTTGTTGAATATTGAGACCAATCTCCTTGTTGAATAATGAGACCAAAATCTTGGCCAAACTCTGGGCCAACGACTGCACAAAGTAATTGATAAACTAATCCATCTGGATCAATCCAGTTTTGTGTCTTATGTCAACAAGGCACAATTTAACCACTTCAACGCTGCTAAAATTCCCCCGCTGTGCGGGAGAATTCAACACGTGCGCGGAATGGTCGCCCCCGGCCGTCGTCCGCACCCGCCCACTGTGATGTTGGATGGCCGGGGGTCGTCCGAAGCATGGAAGAGTTTAGACAAATGAATATACTCCTTGCAAAAGTGCATACTAACCAAAAGCCAGCTGTTATTGGCTTTGGACGCTGATAAGGCATTTGATTCACTAGAGTGAAAATATACAATCTTTCCACTGGGCCAGAGTTTATGACAGGAGTTTCTCTACTGTATAAGGATCCAGTAGCCAGGGTACAGGTAAATGGAGCAGTTTCACAGTCCTTCCAATTTGGTAAAAGACTGAGACCGGGAAGTCCATTCTCCCACTGTTGTTCTCCTTGGTATTGGAGCCACTGGAACCCTGGGTGTGGAGCGATGCAGAGATTACGGGGCTGACATTGAATCATGATTGGGAGGATATAATTTCTTGTATGCAGATGATTTCCTTTTATATTTAGCAGACCCTGAATACTCCGTACACCCAAAGTCCTGGATATTATTATTAGATCTGGCAAATATGCAGCAGTGTCAATAAACTGACATAGATCAATTATATTTCCCCTTACAGATTGGGCACCAAGGGTTGGATGGAGATGAAAACAAAACCTTAACAAGCTCCCCTGAGCCAAGACAGGTTAGAAAGTGCAAAGCACAGATTAGAAAAAAGTGCAGCAGTTCAAGAAAACTATAAACATCAAAATGCAAATATATATATTTGTATTAATTGTAATCAATCTAAAATTCATGAATATAGAAAAAAAAAAGTGCTTCCACATATTAAAAAAAATTCCACTTAGAATTTCATCAACATTTATCACTGCACTTTTCATAAAACATCATGAATTCATATGCTACAAAATTTCAACAATCAAATGTAATAGGAAATGTGCAAAATATGGTCATTGACACATTTGGGTGGATATATCTAATTACGTCCAACTTCCTCAGGACAAACAACCTTTCTTTTGACAAACACATTGCTTCTACGTGATATAGTTCTCATAAATGATCTCAAGGGTATAAATCTCCACAGTGAACAGACATGTAATAGGAATATATCAGTAAGTCCTGTTACACGCCTGCATCCAGGGGAACCTAGCTGCCCAAGGATATTGCCTTCAGGGACCCCTGTTCCAGTGAGCCACCGTATATGATGGTACTCCAGCACAGACTAAAGGTGGAGACAAATAGTCCTAAGCAACTCTTTCATATATCCAACAGAAGTCAATTCAGTCCAACCTCCTTTAATTCCGTTCTGCTTAGTCAATTCCACACAGCGCACGGACCAGACCTTTTGGCTATTACAAAATAAGAACCAAGCTGGTGTAGGTTCAGCCCACTACTGAATTTTCAATATGAACAGACACAACTGCTCTCCGAACCACCACAGTGAGAAAATTAGGAAAATAAAAGGGGATGCCCATTAACATTAGCCACCGGGAGCGTGAAGTACCTGGGAATGTATATTACTATGGATAAGGATGAATTCCTGTGTTGAAATCTACTATCGCTCCTTGAAGAGTTTCATGTTGATGTGGTCCATTGGAAGAAGTTACCGATATCTGTGCCTGGGAGACTGGAGCTCATTTAAATGACGGTTCTGCCTAAATTTCTGTATAGGCTTCAGAACACCCCACACTGGACCACTAAGACGTTACTCTAAAAAGCGGATAGCATACTCTGGACCTAACTGTGGGATGGGAAAATACCCTGGATTGTGCTGGCGACTCTTTGCAGGAGCCCGTTTGATGGGGGCATTGACGTCCCAGATTTATGTAAATACTATTAGGCCTCTCACTTGATAGAGATAAATGACTGGGCATTTAGCTCACAACAGAAGCTGCCAGTGCAGACAGACAGAACAGCTTTGGAGCCAGAGGTGTACCTAGGGGCACGTAATGGTGAGAGGACTCACAAACCCAGGCAAACTCGCACCTCGATAGCAGTCCGAAAGCCGCAGATGGCGAGTCACTGAATGGAAAAGTAAGCCCACACTGGTGACTGTATTGGACTTTCAACTGCTGTCTGACTTGGGTAAACTGGAAGGTTTTTTAGACACTGGGACCTCTTGCGATTATCCAAATGGAGGGAATGTCTAAAGCGCAGGTGGAATGATAGCCATTCAGGAATTACAAGTCCAATTCGACCTGTCAGAACCCCTGAGGTTTAAGTATCTTCAGTTCCAGTTTAAACTACTTAGTGAGGTCCAGGACGAGTTACCTCTGGCATGTAGGCTGCTGATAGCCGTGCTTCGTATTCATGCCATTTTTGCAAATATACAGTATGCCGTTAGCAATATCCAATCGCTCTTGATGGGCTTAGGGCGCAACGGCAACAAGATCTTTGGCTGCTAAAGGATGCCGACTCGGCAAAAGGCATGCAGGCTCCCCCAGGTGTTGGCAATTAGGGTGGCCTTAGCTAAAATTACTGCATAGGGTATATTACATAAGAAACCTGCTGTGGTAATTGGGGAAAATTGCCAGGGAGAGATTTCATACACTGTGGGAAGTCCAATATTTTTATGCATAACACTGGCCTCTAGTCCTGACACAGGATTCGAATTGTTAGCCATTTTGCCAGGGGATTAACTGCTGGATGGAGAGTGTGAAAGGTGAGAAGGTCTCAATTCGCACTGTTGAGTACGGGGCTGGATCTGAGCCTAACAAGATATACTCTGATATTCTGTCATTTTGGTTGAGGATAGTGGCCAGCGGGAGACACAGTAAAAGTCTGGGGATCTAGGCCCTTCCCAAACCTCGCATAGTGGGAAGAAAATGTGGAATGGTGGAAGGAACAGCGCATACGGCGAGAGGAGGCCCGCAGAAATTTGAGATGTGTGGCAGGAGTTTGCGGTGAGGACTGAGAGGACTGATGCGCTTTGGAAGTAACCGCCCAGTAAAAGGTTTAGTCTAAGGTCAGAGGGGGAGAGAGGAACTGGAGAGAGAGAACAGAGAGGGAGGTCAGAGAGGGAGAGAGGACCTGGAGAGAGAGGTCAGAGAGGGAGAGAGAGGACCTGGAGAGAGAGGTCAGAGAGGGAGAGAGAGGACCTGGAGAGAGAGGTCAGAGAGGGAGAGAGAACAGAGAGGGAGAGAGAGGACAGAGAGGGAGAGAGAGGAACTGGAGAGAGAGGTCAGAGAGGGAGGTCAGAGAGGGAGAGAGGACCTGGAGAGAGAGGTCAGAGAGGGAGAGAGAGGACCTGGTCAGAGAGGGAGAGAGAACAGAGAGGGAGAGAGAGGACAGAGAGGGAGAGAGAGAACAGAGAGGGAGAGAGAGGACAGAGAGGGAGAGAGAGGACCTGGAGAGAGAGGTCAGAGAGGGAGAGAGAGGACCCGGAGAGAGAGGTCAGAGAGGGAGAGAGAGGACCTGGAGAGAGAGGTCAGAGAGGGAGAGAGAGGACCTGGAGAGAGAGGTCAGAGAGGGAGAGAGAACAGAGAGGGAGAGAGAGGACAGAGAGGGAGAGAGAGAACAGAGAGGGAGAGAGAGGACAGAGAGGGAGAGAGAGGACAGAGAGGGAGAGAGGAACTGGAGAGAGAGAACAGAAAGGGAGAGGGAGGAACTGGAGAGAGAGGTCAGAGAGGGAGAGAGAGGACCTGGAGAAAGAGGTCAGAGTGGGAGAGAGAGAACAGAGGGTGAGAGAGAACAGAGAGGGAGAGAGAGAACAGAGAGGGAGAGAGAGAACAGAGAGGGAGAGAGAGGAACTGGAGAGAGCGCAGAGAGGGATAGAGGAGCTGGAGAAAGAGAATTGAGAGGGAGAGAGAGGAACTGGAGAGAGAGGTCAGAGAGGGAGAGAGAGGTCAGAGAGGGAGAGAGAGGACAGAGAGGGAGAGAGGAACTGGAGAGAGAGAACAGAAAGGGAGAGAGAGGAACTGGAGAGAGAGGTCAGAGAGGGAGAGAGAGGACCTGGAGAAAGAGGTCAGAGTGGGAGAGAGAGAACAGAGGGAGAGAGAGAACAGAGAGGGAGAGAGAGAACAGAGAGGGAGAGAGAGGAACTGGAGAGAGAGCAGAGAGGGATAGAGGAGCTGGAGAAAGAGAATTGAGAGGGAGAGAGAGGAACTGGAGAGAGAGGTCAGAGAGGGAGAGAGAGGACCTGGAGAGAGAGGTCAGAGAGGGAGAGAGAGGACCTGGAGAGAGAGGTCAGAGAGGGAGAGAGAGGACAGAGAGGGAGAGAGGACAGAGAGGGAGAGAGGAACTGGAGAGAGAGAACAGAAAGGGAGAGAGAGGAACTGGAGAGAGAGGTCAGAGAGGGAGAGAGAGGACCTGGAGAAAGAGGTCAGAGTGGGAGAGAGAGAACAGAGGGTGAGAGAGAACAGAGAGGGAGAGAGAGAACAGAGAGGGAGAGAGAGGAACTGGAGAGAGAGAACAGAAAGGGAGAGAGAGGACCTGGAGAGAGAGGTCAGAGAGGGAGAGAGAGGACCTGGAGAAAGAGGTCAGAGTGGGAGAGAGAGAACAGAGGGAGAGAGAGAACAGAGAGGGAGAGAGAGAACAGAGAGGGAGAGAGAGGAACTGGAGAGAGAGCAGAGAGGGATAGAGGAGCTGGAGAAAGAGAATTGAGAGGGAGAGAGAGGAACTGGAGAGAGAGGTCAGAGAGGGAGAGAGAGGACCTGGAGAGAGAGGTCAGAGAGGGAGAGAGAGGACCTGGAGAGAGAGGTCAGAGTGGGAGAGAGAGAACAGAGAGGGAGAGAAAGGAACTGGAGAGAGAGCAGAGAGGGAGAGAGGAACTGGAGAAAGAGAATTGAGAGGGAGAGAGAGGACCTGGAGAGAGAGGTCAGAGAGGGAGAGAGAGGACCTGGAGAGAGAGGTCAGAGAGGGAGAGAGAACAGAGAGGGAGAGAGAGGACAGAGAGGGAGAGAGAGAACAGAGAGGGAGAGAGAGGACAGAGAGGGAGAGAGAGGACAGAGAGGGAGAGAGGAACTGGAGAGAGAGAACAGAAAGGGAGAGGGAGGAACTGGAGAGAGAGGTCAGAGAGGGAGAGAGAGGACCTGGAGAAAGAGGTCAGAGTGGGAGAGAGAGAACAGAGGGTGAGAGAGAACAGAGAGGGAGAGAGAGAACAGAGAGGGAGAGAGAGAACAGAGAGGGAGAGAGAGGAACTGGAGAGAGCGCAGAGAGGGATAGAGGAGCTGGAGAAAGAGAATTGAGAGGGAGAGAGAGGAACTGGAGAGAGAGGTCAGAGAGGGAGAGAGAGGTCAGAGAGGGAGAGAGAGGACAGAGAGGGAGAGAGGAACTGGAGAGAGAGAACAGAAAGGGAGAGAGAGGAACTGGAGAGAGAGGTCAGAGAGGGAGAGAGAGGACCTGGAGAAAGAGGTCAGAGTGGGAGAGAGAGAACAGAGGGAGAGAGAGAACAGAGAGGGAGAGAGAGAACAGAGAGGGAGAGAGAGGAACTGGAGAGAGAGCAGAGAGGGATAGAGGAGCTGGAGAAAGAGAATTGAGAGGGAGAGAGAGGAACTGGAGAGAGAGGTCAGAGAGGGAGAGAGAGGACCTGGAGAGAGAGGTCAGAGAGGGAGAGAGAGGACCTGGAGAGAGAGGTCAGAGAGGGAGAGAGAGAACAGAGAGGGAGAGAGGACAGAGAGGGAGAGAGGAACTGGAGAGAGAGAACAGAAAGGGAGAGAGAGGAACTGGAGAGAGAGGTCAGAGAGGGAGAGAGAGGACCTGGAGAAAGAGGTCAGAGTGGGAGAGAGAGAACAGAGGGTGAGAGAGAACAGAGAGGGAGAGAGAGAACAGAGAGGGAGAGAGAGGAACTGGAGAGAGAGAACAGAAAGGGAGAGAGAGGACCTGGAGAGAGAGGTCAGAGAGGGAGAGAGAGGACCTGGAGAAAGAGGTCAGAGTGGGAGAGAGAGAACAGAGGGAGAGAGAGAACAGAGAGGGAGAGAGAGAACAGAGAGGGAGAGAGAGGAACTGGAGAGAGAGCAGAGAGGGATAGAGGAGCTGGAGAAAGAGAATTGAGAGGGAGAGAGAGGAACTGGAGAGAGAGGTCAGAGAGGGAGAGAGAGGACCTGGAGAGAGAGGTCAGAGAGGGGGAGAGAGGACCTGGAGAAAGAGGTCAGAGTGGGAGAGAGAGAACAGAGAGGGAGAGAAAGGAACTGGAGAGAGAGCAGAGAGGGAGAGAGGAACTGGAGAAAGAGAATTGAGAGGGAGAGAGAGGAACTGGAGAGAGAGGTCAGAGAGGGAGAGAGAGGACCTGGAGAGAGAGGTCAGAGAGGGAGAGAGAGGACCTGGAGAGAGAGGTCAGAGAGGGGGAGAGAGGACCTGGAGAAAGAGGTCAGAGTGGGAGAGAGAGAACAGAGAGGGAGAGAGAGGAACTGGAGAGAGAGCAGAGAGGGAGAGAGGAACTGGAGAAAGAGAATTGAGAGGGAGAGAGAGGAACTGGAGAGAGAGGTCAGAGAGGGAGAGAGAGAACAGAGAGGGAGAGAGAGGACCTGGAGAGAGAGGTCAGAGTGGGAGAGAGAAAACAGAGAGGGAGAGAGAGGACAGAGAGGGAGAGAGAGGAACTGGAGAGAGCAGAGAGGGAGAGAGGAACAGGAGAAAGAGAATTGAGAGGGGGAGAGAGAGGAATTGGAGAGAGAGGTCAGAGAGGGAGAGAGGAACTGGAGAGAGAGAACAGAAAGGGAGAGAGAGGAACTGGAGAGAGAGGTCAGAGAGGGAGAGAGAGGACCTGGAGAAAGAGGTCAGAGTGGGAGAGAGAGAACAGAGGGTGAGAGAGAACAGAGAGGGAGAGAGAGAACAGAGAGGGAGAGAGAGGAACTGGAGAGAGAGCAGAGAGGGATAGAGGAACTGGAGAAAGAGAATTGAGAGGGAGAGAGAGGAACTGGAGAGAGAGGTCAGAGAGGGGGAGAGAGGACCTGGAGAAAGAGGTCAGAGTGGGAGAGAGAGAACAGAGAGGGAGAGAGAGGAACTGGAGAGAGAGCAGAGAGGGAGAGAGGAACTGGAGAAAGAGAATTGAGAGGGAGAGAGAGGAACTGGAGAGAGAGGTCAGAGAGGGAGAGAGAGAACAGAGAGGGAGAGAGAGGACCTGGAGAGAGAGGTCAGAGAGGGGGAGAGAGGACCTGGAGAAAGAGGTCAGAGAGGGGGAGAGAGGACCTGGAGAAAGAGGTCAGAGTGGGAGAGAGAGAACAGAGAGGGAGAGAGAGGAACTGGAGAGAGAGCAGAGAGGGAGAGAGGAACTGGAGAAAGAGAACAGAGAGGGAGAGAGAGGAACTGGAGAGAGAGCAGAGAGGGAGAGAGGAACTGGAGAAAGAGAATTGAGAGGGAGAGAGAGGAACTGGAGAGAGAGCAGAGAGGGAGAGAGGAACTGGAGAAAGAGAATTGAGAGGGAGAGAGAGGAACTGGAGAGAGAGGTCAGAGAGGGAGATAGAATAAAGGGGGTTTCGTAGGTGAAATCAAGGTGTCCAGAGGAATGAGTACGGTTTCACTGGCATGTGGCCAGACATTGGAATCTCTTTTGTGAATGATTGCTGCTATAAATGTTTGAAATCAATTGAAAAAATAAAATAATAATTAAACATTAAAAAAAACAGTCGCACGTCCATCAAATGGTCCACTTTGCTGTAGCTCAAGGATTGTAGTATTTTCAGGCTGTAAAAGCCAGTGGAGCTTTTCATGCGTTTTCCCCACAGGGACTCTAAAATCCTAATAATACGCGCGCCACTAGTGACACAAAGGCCCCTCTTGCTGCTTGTTGAGATCTTATTTTCAAAACACACACGCACCAGCGACAAGAGAACCTGGCAGCGTAATCTTTAAAGAAGATTGGAAGTAATTGGCTCTGCATTGTGGAAACACTGGATGGAGTGCACTAAGTCAGCAGTAATGCATCAGAAAAAAACACCACTGAGGGAGGGACCTTCCTCCCAGTTCAACAGTTCAAATACGGACCGTTGCGCTTGTTAGATGAAGACTACGCATGCTGTTTCCACTTCAGAGAAAGTGGGCTTCGCCTGCCTTGCTTCACTATAGAGTTTAGGAAAGAAGGGCGGTGGCTCAGAGGTACACACATGTAATTAGAGAATTTACAAATGGCGAAGCGTTCAGCATCAAGCTAAAGAAAGACTGCAACTGCACTACAGTTAGTGCCTGGTGGGGAGGAGATGTTTATGCTTATGGTAAATGCAGGCTATCGTATTTACCGTATGCAGTAACTACCTCCAATTGCGAATTTTCCCCCCAAAAAAACGAAAAAATCCATGCAGAATCTTATGTATCCGAATGTACTAGGCATTTCTCTCCTGGTAAATTTCAGCAGGTGTGACTTGCCAAAACGCACCCGGGAAAATTGCAGGAAGAGCAATCATTAATAGAAACTCATACTTCCGACCACTGGGCAAAGAGGGCTTTTGTACAGGAATAGATTGTTTTTCAAACCCTTGTTGTGGATTACGTATACAGTATTATCTAACATTGTGATCATTAAAAAGCAATTGCAAATGACTCTTCTGTGTTCTATGCAAAACAAAAAATACAAACCATGTTCAAACCCACATTTGATGTATGAATGTTTTAAGAAAACCACCTACACACACCTTTAGAATATTGTCCATTGGGTAAAATGGTAATCGAAGACATTTTGTGCATCTCCGATTTCAGAGGTTTGTGTCAAAAGTACTGCTATTTGATGGAAAACAACAGCGGTACATTTTCATGTAATTTGACAAAATTGCGCTTTCAGAGTAAAACACAATTTGCTGCAATCTTGCACAACTTTTTTTAATGCGAGTGCGCACCTCACATAAATACGTCTCATCAAGAGAAGTCGGATTAGAGCAGAAAATGTCTATCATGAGACTTTTTCTGTGAGGAATGCGAAAAACTCTTCCCTTGGTACCTTGCAAGCCTTTTTTTCTTTTCTTAAAAAGGAGGGGCATGCTCACTTTCACATAAAATGGAATTCAGCAATTTTGTGAATTTTGTCCAGGCTTACACTGCATATTTGTAACTAATTTATGTAGCCAACAGAAGTTTAATTCTTTATTGCTTTAGGGAAACATTCTATTGCAGCAAAACATACAACTGCAGCAGAAAAAGATACAAACATTCATAATATACCAATATAAGAATACATTAAGATCGCAGTATCTCTCCCCTCCACCCCCCTTAGGAGATGGAGAGCTGTCCACACAGAGCAACCCACGCGTTGGCTTTGCCAAGGCTTGTTTAGCTAAAAATTAACAGATGGATAAATCGCATCAGACTTGCACATGGTTTATTAGATAATCTGAAGTCATAGAAAAATGTTTGCCGACAACAGTATGAATGCTGAACAGAGTGTCAGGACAGGGCGGGGCCTGCTGAGAGGCAGCAGTGGTCGGCTGCCTATGCACTATTTTATATTGCACATATCACTTTGGCTGGCCATCCTACAATGGCCAGCCTGACGCACACTATAAACATCTCAATCAGTTGTCTTAGACGTCTGGGTTGAGAGCCTGCACAGGCCTCTACTGTCCTAAGGAGAGCAAAGAAACACCGCTCCCTCTAATACTGGCTATTAATAACAGCATGGGAGCAGCACCAGGATTGATCAAGGGACTTAGCTGAAGCCCTGGACGCGGTGACATGGCGAGAAGAGGAGGACCTGAGCAAGGAGGACGTGTCTGCAGCAAGCACAATAAGTAACACTTTATTTATTTTATGCCCCCATCCATTTGCCACTCCCCCGCCATGCCGCCCCCCCCCCCCCCCAATCACCGTCCTTGCCAGCCCCCACTGCTAGAAAGCACAAGGGATTTTTTTGAGATAACGACAGTACTCGTTTTGGGCAACCCTAAATTCTCTGAGTCCAGACAGGCAACTTGCCACATAAAAATGCAATTGGCAAGACATACAAAAATGGGGAGTTGCGGGGTAACTTAAATAAAGAAAAAAACGAAGACTTTTCTTAGAGGTTCTTAGGGGTAATCAACCCTTACTTCGCGGGTGCTAGTGCGCATGACAATTCTACACAAGCGTTACTACGCTTGCGATGTTACAATGCATACCATTAGTACGCAAGTTCTAGCATCGCAAGCGTTGTATGCGCTATCCACATTGTTTGGAAAGAAACGTCACATATCCTGAAAAGCATTGTGGGAAGGATTTCACCTGCTTCCACAATCCTACATGTGTGATGTCACATCCTGATAAAAATCGGTGCCAGAGGAAAGCGTTTTGACACGCATACTGCTTCCGTCCTCCTCCTAGCATGGTGAAGTCGTGCAGATCTGACGTCGCAGGAAACCGGAGATGAGATGAACCACGGAGGAGAGAGAGGTGAGAGTAGTTTTTTGGGTCGTGCAGAGGGTAGTCTTTTAGGTTGTGTATGAGTAGTGTAGAGTAGTGTAGTGTACTTGAGTTTAGGGTTGTGTAGGGGGTGCGGCAGGGTAGTGTTTGGGAGTAGGGACAGGAATGGGGTTGGGGCAGAGTCATGCTGACGGTAGTGATTTAGGGTAGTGTTGTGGTGTTTGTGTAGTGTAGGGTAGTGTTTTAGGGTAGTGTAAGGTAGTTAGGCAAGGCTAGCACAGCTTTATACTGTCACGACAGGGAGAGTATCTCTCTCAACACAGGCAAACAGCTGGTCTCAATTTGCTGCTTCACCGACAGCCATTTTTATACTTGGTCTGACAATGCTCGTTACAAAAGGACAAACATTAAGTTACTTAGAAGTTACACATTGGTAACAAAATAAATTTTTTGTCACCTGTGTTCCTAACCTCATGACTTCTCTCTACACGTACTTAAGTGTAATTTCTATCAATGCTTAGCTTAACAACCTAACTATTTGCTACTCTTGACTGCATGTGTATTTGTGTGCGTGCTTTACCATTCTGCTCTCAAAACCTCATAATAGATAACGTGTGCTCCTGGCTAATTCAATGTCTTGCTCCTCTTGTTTAATCATATTTTCAATTTGCTGAGAACTAAAATATGTGCATGTGTTCTAAGACCATAAATTCACTCAAGCTTACAACACTGATTTTTCTTTACCTAAGACCTGGCAGGTCATGCATTCTATTTTCAAGTGAACTCTTCACCTCTATGGCATCAGCACGAATTTTAGGCTTGCACTTTTCTTTTACCAGTTATACTTTTACATCATTTTCTACTGATGTCTGATGTAGCCTCATTCCTTCATGTTTCATTTGCTATATGACATTGGTAAGTAGAGTATCATTTAGAAGTAAAACTTTTACAAATGTGCGAAGAATGGAGACGGTACAAACAATCACAAATACAAACAGAAGGTCCTGTAATAATGGCATCATTCAGTGCTAAGGAAAAATCTCACAGTTCTGCATGAAAACCATAAGCCCTTCAAACAGCCACAAAACATACAGACAGAAAATAATCATACTTTACCAAAAGAGGAAAAGAAGAGTGTCTACTATGAACAACAAAGGGGATGGTCTATCTACGGAGGGCATGGACATGCACAGAACCACTTAGTTTAAATGCATGTCTTCAAAAAGAGGTAGGGACAAGCAGCTACACCAAAGAACAATAGATTGTAATTATGACTCCGTCATGCAAGATAACTACACCATTTACTAAGCATAGCCAGGCACCTATTGTGTTTAGAAAAAGAATCATAAATTTTAAGACTTCTATTTGTGCCTTATGGCTGAATTTTCAAGTTACTCATTGTAAATTATTGCGTCTTCACACAAATTCCGCTGAAGAGTCATGTTACTTCCATTAAAATAAAAGTGATTATTGAAATTGACAAAGTATGCATGACCTAAAAAGCTAAACAACTATAAAGATTTTGTCGGGGAGGAGCTTCGCGGGCATCCAAGATGGTCGTGTGAGCAGAGGGCTCCCGAGACCCGCGCCACCCTTCGCACATATCCTTCCTACATCCTGATTTAGACGATGGGCCTTTGTAGATGAACTCTTGCTGATTCCAACATCCTTTGAAGAATTGAGATCGGACGTCGGGATCCACTTTTACGCCATCTCGGACTTTGCGGCCTGCCCCGAGACCAGACCGGGGGTTTGGTTATTCCGCCAGCCGGGGAGTAGTTGAACAACAACGGCCGGAGGGGTCTCTCCTCCAGGGGTCTCCTGCCTAACTTTCAGTTTCGCTTTCCTGCTCCCGGCGAGGACTGGTTACTGCGTTGCTTGGCTCTGCCGTTGGCCCTGTCTAGTGCTTCACACCGTGGTGTGTCCTCCTGGTTTCTCGACTTTTACCCCGCACTATCGGCATCTACGTTGATTTTGGCTGGTTTCACTGTTTTTGTCGCATCCCGAGCTGCCATTTTCACCAGGTCGCGGGGGCCCCTACGGGGTCCTTTTTCCAATATGGCCTCCAAACCCGAGACGGAGAGACGTTAGATCAAGACGCCTCATCGAGGGGGACGGACCCAGACGAACATCATAGACCATTACTCTCAATTGAAGGGGTCCCCCAGTGCTGCTGGCCACACGCCTGATGACCCTAAGGCGGCCTCCGGTACGACGACGGGAGTGTCGCTGCAAGATGTGATGAGCGCTATCACTAGTATGGAGACCGCCATGGGGCAGCAATATGAGGCTCTTGCCTCCAAGATTGACACGGTTGCCGTGGATGTTACGCTGATAAGGGCGGACCTGGCAAAGACTAACGAGAGGGTCAAGGCGTTAGATCTGAAGACTTCCAGCCTGACCACTGATGTAACGGACATTCAGACCGAGATCGGGAACCTGCGTTCTTCCCGGGATGCACTGGCCCGTCGTCTGGAGGATTATGAAAACAAGTCGCGCCGCAACAACGTGCGCATTATTGGGGTCCCTGAAAATCCCGAGGCCTCTACGACCGACCTCCTGGTGGAAGATCTGGTCTCCAATTATCTTGCTCCTGCCGGACTTACTAAATTCTTCGCGGTCGAGCGTGCACATCGGATCCCCGGCGGGAAGGCCTAGCCGGGTGCCCCCCAAGACCTATCATAGCTAGACTGTTCCATTTCAGGGATAGAGATGCTATCCTGCAAGCTTCTCGGGACAAGGGCCCTGTGAAATTCGAGAATGCCACCGTGAATTTTTACCCGGACTTTACCCCATCTGTTCAG
This sequence comes from Lissotriton helveticus, assembly GCF_964261635.1. Lineage (NCBI taxonomy): Eukaryota > Metazoa > Chordata > Amphibia > Caudata > Salamandridae > Lissotriton > Lissotriton helveticus. The sequence goes on from NC_136063.1 coordinate 802,774,709, forward strand.
CGGCAAAGAATGGGCTTCCAGGCTGTCAAGAGACGTCTACGGGACTTGGGCCTCAAGTATGCCATGCTGTTTCCGACCAGACTTCGTATTGAGTATGGGGAACAAGCTTTTTTCTTCGATCGCCCGGACAGTGTCAGTGACTGGCTTGATTCCTTGCCAAAGAAGGGCGATGGTACTGAACACCCCGGCGGCGCCGAGGCTGGCTCACCGGTGCAAGAGTGACTTGTGGATCCAGATGTTTGAACTTTCCGACCTCACCAGCTGAGTTTGGACAATGATTCTTTAGCCCTTCCTTCGGATTGGTCTGAGGGTGGCGGGGGTGAAGGGGTCTCTTCCTCCTCTGGGGTTCTTTGTGTAGATTAGTTTCTTATTGGGGCGACAGGCACACTGGAAGTTGGGGTGGATTTCGAGTCTAACGCAGGGGTGCAGGGTGGGGGGTGTTGTAACGGGCTTCAGTTGCGGGGGGTTGGTGGTGTGTGTGTGTAGTTGTTTTTGTTCACAAGGCATCCAAATGTTTTTTCTAATTGTCTCGGTCTCTGGGTTCCGTGTGTGGGGCGCTCTGCTTCTTCCTGGGGATGGGGGTGGTGAGTTGAGACTACTGTCATGGAATGTTAATGGGTTGGGAGACAGGATAAAGCGAGGGGTGGTGTTGCCGTTTCTTAGGCGCCATTCACCTGATGTGGTTCTTCTACAGGAGACGCATCTTATAGGGAATACGTGTCGAGCCATGAACAGACGTGGATACCGCCTAGTTGCTCACTCCGGTTTCACCTCTGGCTCCAGGGGGGTTGGCATTCTTATTCGGTCTTCTCTCCCCCTTGAAATTGATGAAGTTATCCTTGATGATAGAGGGCCCTATGCTGCGTTCACGGGTAGATGGGAAGGGAAGACGTTGTCCGTACTCACGGTATATATCCCCCCTGGCCTACAGGCCTCTACGTATGCCGATTTGGGTAGGGTCCTATTGGGACTGCCTGAGGGTCTTCTAATCCTCGGAGGGGATTTTAACTCTGTTGTCTCTGGCACTGCTGATCGCTTTCCCCCCAGGGACTTGGCTAGTTCCCATATGTGGTTGAGCGATTTCCTTGATACCTTTGGGCTTGTAGATAGCTGGCAGCTGATACACCCTACACAGCTCCAGTATACTTTCCATTCTGGGACCCATGGTAGTCTCTCTAGGTTAGATTATTTCTTAATGCCATCGGTCCAATCCTCCTCTATCAGTGAGGTTCGCCACTTTCCCAGGGGTATCTCTGATCACTCCCCCTTGTGGCTTCGGCTTGCGGTGGGTGTGGGTAGTGTGGCTCCTGTTAACCCCTGGTACTTTCGTGACCCGAAAACCCGTTCTGAACTTGTCAAAGCCATGGATCACTACTTCGACGATAATGTGGGGTCTATTTCTTCTTCTGTATCTCTGTGGGAAGCTTTCAAGAATGTCATTCGTGGGCATTCTCTTTCTTTGATTGCTGCTGCCAAAAAGGCTAAAACTGAGGAGCTGGTGCGCCTAGAAACTGAGATGACTGCACTAGAGAGTGACCTTGATACAGGAGTGACGTCTGAAAACGCATTCTCTCAGTCTGAAACAGGCTGATTATAGGTCCGTTGTCACTGACGCAGCTAGGGCGATGTACAGGGAGCAACAGGGCAGGTTGTACGATGTGGGTGATAAGGCCGGTAAATTGATTGCGTGGCTGGACCAGAAAGAAAGAGTGAACCGTGTTGTCCCCGTGATTGAGAGGCTGGATGGTGAGTGTGTTACCGACCCCGTCGGTATTGTTGAGTGCTTTGTTGATCACTTTCAATCGGTGTATGCCTCTGTCTGCGATAGGGACGAGGAAGACTCCCGGTTGCTGCTTCGTGACATTGCGTTGCCCTGCCTTTCCGATGAAGACAGAGACCTCCTGGATGCACCCCTTACAGCGGACGAAGTAGCGGGGGCCATACGCTCTCTCCGTTCGGGCAAGGCAATGGGGCCCAATGGTTTACCCGTTGAACTTTATAAACTACGACCCGACAAAATGGCGCCCCACCTGAAGGATATGTTCTTTGAGGCCCTGGACTCGGGTTCCCTTCCCGCTGATCAGCGACTCGCCACTATTGTGGTAATTCATAAAGAGGGTAAGCCACGGGATCGCTGTGCCTCGTATAGACCCATATCTTTGCTTAATGCCGAACCCAAAATTTTAGCTAAGTTGTTAGCTAATCGCTTGATTAAGGTGATCAGTGACTTGGTCCATCCGGACCTTTCAGGGTTCATTCCTCATCGGAATACTGCCCTTAATCTTCGGAGACTTCATGGAGTTCTCGCGAGGGCTGGGACTCTTACTGAGTCGGCCATTTTAGCTTCCCTTGATGCTACCATGGCTTTCGACACTATCGAATGGCCTTATCTTTGGGCGGCCCTCTCGAAATTTGGATTCGGCCCCGTGTTCATCGCTTGGGTGAAACTTCTTTATGAGAAGCCCCTTGCCCAGGTGGTGGTTAATGGGAAGGCATCCGGTGTCTTCGCACTCTGACGCGGTACTCGGCAGGGCTGCCCGCTGTCTCCATTGCTCTTCGCCCTCGCGCTGGAACCGTTGGCGGAGTGCTGTCTATAAAGGGCATTCGGTGGGCTCCCGATTTCGAGGATCGTGTCTCGCTATACGCGGACGACATTCTCCTCTACCTTACTTCCCCATAGAAATCCTTAAACGTACTCTTCGATGTTCTTACCTCATTTGGGAAGAACTCGGGTCTCGTTATTAATTGGACTAAATCCTGTGTCTACGTTTTGGCTGGTGGTCTCCCCCCATTGCCCCGTAGATTTCCGATTCAAGTAACGGAGACCGGTTTTAAGTACTTGGGGATATATGTCTCTTTGGACCCCACCGTTCGCTATGAGCGCAACTTGTTGCCCCCTCTTCAACGGCTGAAAGCTGGATGTTACACGCTGGCGTCGTTTGCCACTGTCACCGCTTGGTCGTGCGGCTCTTTAAAATGATGTCGCTGCCTAGATTTTTATATGCGCTCCAGAACTCGTTTGACCCAGTTCCCTCTCATTATTTTCGGGAGGTGGAGAGTTTGCAACGGCAACTGATTTGGGATGGCCGTGCACGTGTTGCTCTGTCTAAGCTCACGCTTCCGTGGTACGACGGCGGCATCGCCCTTCCTGACATCAGGCGCTATTACTGGGCCTCCCAATTAAGTGCGGTCAATCACGTAACGTATGTTCCTGGTCCCGCCCCCGCCTTCGCAATGGATAAACACTTTCTGCCGGGGGGGAACTTCAACAGGGTGCTGTATTCCAGGAGGCTCTGAACGGCACTGACTGGACCCACTAGAGTCGCTGTACGTGTGTGGCACGACGCGAATGCGGCCTTGGGATGGAAGGATAGATTCACTCGCGCAACCCCCTTGTATGACTCAGAATGCCTGGGTAACTTATGGCGAACGAAAGGATTTGACAAATGGGATATGATTGGAATCACTAAGGTGGGGGATCTTTGGTCTAAAGGCAGTGTCAAGACCTTCGAGGCGCTTAAGACGGAATATGAACTAGGGGACAGAGAATTCTTCAGATATGTTCAGGTCCGACATGCTCTCCTGTCGCTCTTTGCGGTGGGTACATATATCCCCGAGTCCTCACCCCTTGGGGATCGTATTCTGGATGGATATGTGCCTGACAGCACTATTTCATTAATTTACAAGAAGCTGATCTATAACAGGGCTGACCTGCTCGTGCGCCTGAGGGCCTCGTGGATTGCCGAAGGTCTAGAATTAGATGATGGGGATTGGCAGTCCGCTCTGTCCTCGCCAAAAGAAGTTGCCATACCCGCACGCCTTAGATTTGTTCAACTTAAGATCCTTCACCGTGTGTATGTCAAAGGCCCGAGTCTGGTGCGCATGGGTTACTCTTCTGATGATTTGTGTAAGCGTGGTTGCGGTATGACTGGTACCTTTCTCCACATTTTATGGGAATGCCCGAAGGTGGTCGAGTTTTGGTCCCGTGTGCATGTCGTCATGGAGAGGGTCACCGGGGTGGCGCTACTGCCCGAGGCCAGGCGCTGCCTCCTGCATGTTTGGGAGCCCAATGACTACAATACGGCACAGATCACCTGGGCGACCCTTGATAATATGATCACCAAAAGAGACATTGCACAGCTCTGGGGCTCCCGTAGGCCTCCGACCGTAACATTGTGGGCAGAGAATGTGGACTGGTGCATGTTTCGTGAGAAGACTGTGTATTTGTCGTGTGGAAGGCCCAGGAAGTGGGGCAGAATCTGGTCACAATGGAATGCATACCGTGGTAATATATGCACTCCCCCTCGAGATTTGTCTCCTGATGATACTTTGTCTCCCTGATTGACATTCCGACTATTACTTAAATTGTATTTCTACTGGTTTCCACGCTGCCCCCCCCCCCCACGAGACATCGCGACTGTGTTATGTATGTTATAATGCTAAAGCGCCGGGTACATGGACTCATGGCTGTATTTCCAATTTCTTCTTGCCTTGTGTAACTTCTTATTGTTTCTGTTAATTTTCAATAAAACTTTTCAAAAAAAAAAAAAGATTTTGTCAACTGCCAAATACAGTAGGAATTATATTGATGGTTCACAAACATCACAGGAGTATATGTACAGCTACCTTCAGAGTGCTCTGCAAAGCCTGCGAGCTGCAAAAAATCTGCTTTTCTTCTTTCTTACATCTTCTCTTTCTGGTTTGAACCACTTTATCCAAACATGAGTCACAGTAATCTCCCACTGGGCTGTCTTCACGCGCGATGGGTTTGTCATCTAAATATTGCCAACCCTTTAAAAAGCAATAGCTAAATCAGGACGCTGAATAACTATTAGATCCTCTTCAAAAAATGTAAATACTCCCCCCCTCCCCGTTTAAAGAATGTCTTCTATTTGAAAAACAGACTCCATTATGTTCTCAGTTTTCCTTAAACCATTTGCTCTGATTAAGGTTATTAGCTACCCAGTAGAAGATTGTGGTATCAACTTACTGCATGGTAGAAATGTGTACAGTTTGCCATAGTTATTATTCTGTTTTCCAAGGTACTAGACTATGAATATTGTTTAACACATCCACATCAAAATGCATTAATGCAAGGTTATTGTCACCCAGTGTAAGCCCTTCTTCAAAGAAAACACTTTTACCAGATTATATCTTGCCAGTAACTCTGAATCTGCTGTGGAGCCCGAAGGACTGTTTACGGGTTTCTGGAAGACTCCTTTCCCCCAGTCATAAATATTCCAATAGATCAACAGTGAGATGTAAGATTCTGCTCAATCAAAGGACCTCCTGTAGTTGTAGTGGGCAAGTCAATAGCTCTGGTCTGCTTTTTGAGTCCTGGCTAAAATATTTTAAAAAACTGCTGAAATATAAAAACAAAATAGACTTCTGTGTACAATGCATCCAAGGCCGAAATAATTTAAAATGTGATGATATAGGTGACACTTGAGAGGTAAAATATCCCTGAATACACAGCAATGGAAGCACTCTACAGAAGGAAGAAAGACACACCAACAGCAAATAGCACCTGGTTAGAGGGATTCCACTCCTCTGGGTAGAACCAGAGCTCACTCTACGTGTATTTGAAGAGTCGATAACCATAGATACTACAGACAGTTGCTAGTTAAGCCGAAAATGAATGGACATAAGGGGCCATCTATTTCTGTCTTTTTCAACAAGGAGAATGCAACAAAAAAAATGCACAGCCTCAGTGACACTCAAAATTGTTGGGGACCTTAGTCACATATTATCACGACATAAGTCAAGACTAAATGTCACATGTACTGGACCACATCTATTGGTGAGGGTGGGGTGGTCTGACAATCTACTCTAGGGAATTGCCCAATCAAGGTTTATTTACAGTACTCACTCCCTTAATTGAGCAGGTTTCTAAGCATTCTCAATGTATTCAGATAACAGAGTAAGGGCAGACTAAGATAGTGAGGTGTTTTTTTATCTGGCAGATATGGCAGGAGGTGGTTACAGGACTCTATTTGTGGTGGATACTGTTTTTTACTGTTAGTGTCAGGACTCTGATACTATTTTATTCCAACTGACTAACCAAGTAATTCCCTGTTTATGCTTGACTTGCTACTGGTAGTGGCTAGCAGGAGGTCAAAGTGGCGTTTACTTCTACAATAATGGTGCTATATAAATGGTAAAATGAATATCCTATTAACTTCTGATTTTTTTTCTATTGTCTATCAAGGCACTATTCATACATTTGTAAGGCAGAGCATTCTATTTCACATACACAAGGCAACAACATTTCAGGGTTCCCCCCCGCAGCTTTTTCATCACCACTGACACTGGAACCCATCGCCCATTTGGAACTGGATGTCACCCCAGAGTATACCAACATGACGCCACACCAAGTAGTGTTTGCCAAGGAAAATGGAACCAACCAGTTAAAAAAAGCCCACAGTAAATTTTAAGTTGTTAACAGAAGTATTTTTCTTTATTTGGACCCCGGCGTCGCAATGGTAGCCTCAGTTACAGTAGCTTAGATATATCAAATCCTGACTCTCATTGAGGGACAATTTGTGACCTAGCTAGAGATGATATTGGTTTCCATTCCCCTAAACAAAAGATTTACCACTAAATTAAAGTAAATGTCTTTGTCCAACCATTTGTATAGACTTACAAAGAGCAATATTACTCTTTTCAAATCTATACATAGCTAAATAGTTATTCGATGTAGTCTGGGAAATGGATTATGAAAACTAGGGAGTCATCCATGTACATAATGTTTATATGGTTATTTTCACGTCAGAGTCATGCCAAGAAAGAGGATATTTCCAGAAAGGAGACGACTACTGCCATTTAATATTTGTGCAGGCCAAATTCATCTACCAGATCAGTCAACAAGCACCAGAGAATATTTTGGTATACCCTGATCACGTAATTAAGATAACTGTAGAATTTACAGCGTTGGCAACCCAGACAGCGAGTGCCACATAGTTCCTAAGATTAATTCAATGATCAACATACACATCTTATTCAAACGAGCAAGATATCTCCATACAGGGCATATTCTCCCTCAGGTGAGCAGATCTTCCATAATCCTCTAAGAAAAGATAGCAAATTAGGCCCCTCTCGAACTAGTTTAATAAACGCATGTTGTCAAAAAAAGAGGAAAGATAGAAAAATTTGGTCGGTATCGAGTGTTATCAGTGTTTCCCAGTTCAAATAAACAAATCAGAACACAGAGCTCTTATACAAATGCCTCAGGAAGCAATGGTAAAACGCTCTTCTCAAAGAGAATGCAACTCCAAACTGCCTACAACCTTCAATAAATGTACAAATCATACAAAAAGAGAAACCTTTTTCCAGCTACCAGCATGCACTTTATAAGTAAGACATTATTTAGTTAGTGGTCTGATGTTTCTAGAAGTACCAACTTTGACACCAGGTTTTTCTTAAATCAAATTTTGCTAACCAGGAATTTGGTCATTGTAGGAATCTCACCTTTCTATATAGTGCAACACAATGGGGTACACTGTGCAGAGAGGTCGAGGAGGCCCTTACTGGTTTACGGGGCAAAAGTAGATAATATTAACACTCTATTTTGTGGTAGTGTGGGTGAGCAGTTAGGCTTATCAGAGGGCAGTACCAAGCATTTGTTGTGCTCACAGAGGCAATAAATGATTCACATACTCAATGAATTAAGTAGAGACCGAAGTAGAAAATAGTACTTTTTATATAAATATTTAGACCAAGAACTTCGGGTACAAGGTAAATACTTTTCGCAATATGATACAATCTCAATAAATCTAATAATCACAGTTGTGCGCAATTATGTACAATACAGTTCCTATGGAAGGAAAAAGGCAACTGGAAAATCCATGCAATGCAGGTACTTTAGTCGTTAACCTTTTAGAATCGGAAGGTTTGTGGGCCAAGGTTCAAAGTGCCAAAGCTAAGTTCTCAGGAGCATCCTGGATTTCACCAGGAGCAAGGAAAAATGGGACTTTGTAGCTGTGAAGACAAGGTGTCATCTGTAAAAGCAAAGCAAAAGGGGAATTGCAGGCACATCCGAAAATACTAATTCTAATAAAACTTTGGACTTTGTGATGAGTACTTCAGTTAGCAATTCCTGAGCATACAAAAGAAGGAGTAAGTGGGTTCCTAGGGGCACTGTAGAATAACTTCAGCCCAACAGACACAGTACTCTAGTAAGACTCTGATGTAGTCCAAGAATTGATATGGCAAGCCCATGGGCAGAGGTGAAGAGCAAAGAGGTAGGTACAGCAGGGTAAGGATAAGGACATCAGGAAAAAAAAGTTCAATTTCTCACCTTCGGTTAGATTTAACAAGCATCTTGGGCCATTGGGCCACACACTATACAAATGAAAGTAAGAAAGTAAGTAAGTAAAAAAAGTATTGTTTTTTATTAATTAAAACCATTACATAAATACACATTAAAAAGACTTCGTACATAAGACAAGAGAAGTGTAATTCTAAAAATGTTAAAGTCTCTGATGCAAAGGCACATAAACAAGAAGAGAGAGGTCAGATCAATCTCTGGTCAATCTTTCAGAGACTTCTAAAGACCACACATAAAGGAGTCAAAAGTAAGGTTAACACACCCGTTTTGGGTGGTAAAGAAAGCCCTCACACACCGACCTAGTCAGTGTCATGCTTCATCATCGGGCCCCACCAAAGAGGCCGAGTGCCTCTTTGGTGTGCTACGACGCCAGAAAGACTGCGGAGCTGGTTGTGTGAGGAGGGCGTGCTCTAAATTACAGTGAAATAGTTAAAAGTGCCTTAGAAAGGGTATCAAAAACAAACTTTAATGAGTGATCCCTAAGGCGCAAAGAGTATTAAGTGTCTGGATTTAGTTGCCAAGGTTCAGGGTTGGTTAAATACAGAATATACTCAAATTAATATTATAGTCAACATGTTTCTGCCATAAGGGTGGTTGTTAAATACCAAGGCATTCGTCAGGACTAAACCCCGGCGGTATGGGCTCCCTAATCACCCACCCTAACCTGGGGACGTGAAAGTGAAAATTAAAAAAGTGAAAAAAGTGCTTAAAAAAGGAGGAAGAGTGGGTTACTCATTCCAAAAATACTCCTTAGCTTATGGAGTGTTACAGCACTTTAAAAAGGGGCGCTACTAGCACCATGGGTCTCGGGAGGGGATCGGAGCGAACCTGGCACATCGCCCTCTGTGCTCTCAATCCGCCGTAAACCTGGTTGTGGCCTCAATGCCGGACCCCGAAGATTCTGATGCAAAGGCGCCATTGTTCAACTTCTTATAGAGAGGTTCAATGGTCTGTGCTCTAAGTTTCCGATTATGTAGATCAAAGCTTCCTTATTTGGTTCTTGCATTTACCCGTGGCGCTGCTCTCCCTAGCTTTGATTCTACTAGTGACAGGAATTTCACTAGCTTCCCGTTTAGCTGCAGGTCCTTCGAGTCAAAGCATGCAATCACAGCCTGTCTCCGGGTTCGAATCCCTCGTTCATTAAAGTGGGCTTTAAGTAATCCTGTCCTTTCCTCCTTTAGTTCGGTACAGGAGCAGATTACGTGTTCCACGTCTTCAGTGCCGTTCCCACATAATCTGCATGTTTTCCCACATTTCTCCCTCTGCCAAGGTGGAAAGTGCAAGATGACTGGCAAGCAGAATTCCGAGCCTGTATTTTAAGAAATGTTCTTTGGTCTTCCTGGAGTACCCCTGATTGACGTATGACTGTAGTGATTTGTAACCGCTCAGAGTCAATCAGGCGTGTCTCCGGCGGGCAAAGGTGGTTTGGTCTTCCACAAGGGAAACTTTTTTTATTACTTTTTTTTACTGCTTGCTTAAAGAGCAAGTGGGTAGTTTGAGATTCCCATAGGTCGCCTAGCCTGGTAGTAGCAAGTGAAGCCTCCAAGTACTTTCTGGCCAGTGAATTGGGTGTGTTAGAGAATTCTTGCCAGAGGTGATGATTCAACGTGTTGCGTGGAGAGTTCTTAATTTTGTGCCAGCACATTATGAATACAAATGTGTACTGTACATCGCCCATCCCTGAAAGCCCAGCACAACTAGGCATGACTGTCAGCAGGTTTTCACTGCCTCTACTGGCAGCATCCTGGCACAGTTGGGCTGGGAGGGTTGAATTTTCACGGGGGCAGTGCCATAAATCAATAGGGTTTTGCACCCTTTATACTCTAACTTAAAACAGCAATTGAAGTACTCTTCTGTAAGTCTGATTATGGGTAATGTTAGTCGGGTACTAGCTTCCATACACAAGAACTCCATCCACCCCCAAAGTAAGGGTGTTGCAAAGACATCACAGCTGGTTGGGGGAAGGAATCCATGAGAGAGATCTGTGTTTTCACTGACTTGCGCCTCATCGCTGTATAAAATCATCACGTCAAGTTCAACTGTACCCCCAGCTCACCTATAGAAAGAGAATTATATTCCAATTGTGTGTGAAAGGAACTAAAATAAAACTCATCATCTCTATGATATAAATGTAAATATATTGGGTTATTTTACAAACAAGAGTGAACAAAATTATGGAGTGCTGAATTTATGACTGGTTGCTTACATGTGAAAATAATATTAGAGCACGAGTTTATTTTTCAAATAATAATGAAGTAATGTTCTTGTTCATAAATGCAATTGATGAATGCACATTGTTCCGGGAGACATGTTCTAAATCAGGCCGACAGCACTATTATCTACTTACTGGATTTTGTTTAAAATGAAGTAAAGATGCTCTCTGCACAAAAGCATTAAAAAAATATCTATGTAATAAAACTGCGTATTTTAATGTCACTTTATTGTTTTGTTTCTTCTTTGTTCAAGTAGGTGAACTGTTGGTACGCAACATAAATGGCACCAAATTGATGAGTCCAACTGAATGACTTTATAGCTCCATGGATTGCGAATTTATGAATTGACGTATGCTTGTAAGGGCCACCTATCAAAAGTGAGTCGGAAAATGCAACTACGTTTTTTTTTTTCTTGAGTTCCATAATGCCGATTAAAATAGGTATAAAAGTTTCACTGTGTAGTAAACATACTTCGAAAGTGCACAAAAAAACGAAAAGGAAAATGACAAAATCGAGGCAGAAGTGGTGTGAAAGAGGAATGGCAACATTTTCTCATGAGACCTATGTGCCAAATTGCACAATTTCTACAGTAGAAAAATCTCAATCAACTAACTAGATTACTAACGAAGGATTTACAACATAAGAGTAGAGAACCTTTCTTGACTGTTTAGCAAACAAATTTAAGAGCAAAAAAGCAGGTAGAAAAGGAGAGGAGAGTAGCTCAAATGCATGATCAAATGTGTGGGTGCTTGGTTGCCGCCACCATCATAAGGCAACAGTTGAATAACACTTAGTCTCATTTGATATCAGTGAATTTTACTTTCCCCTTTTTATCCTTCACAGCAAGCAGCAGTGAAAATCCCTGCTGACCATCACAAAACCCAATTACCTCATTTCTAAATCTGTTAACCAATATAATTCCCAAAAGGAAGACCTATTAGTGTATTCTACATTTGATGCAAAGTTGAGTGTTGAGATAAGGATGTTGGGATAAAGGAAAGTTCTGAAATAAAAACAAACTGGCCCACCACCCCTGGCATTGTAGTGGAACTTCTTTCTAGGTAGAGAAGTACAGGTGTACAAACAAAATGAGGTAACTCGCAGTTAAAAGCACCAATGGCCGAAGAGGGCAGCATCAAAATTTGAATAACACTTGAACAAACCAATGGATGAGGACAGCTGACCTAAAGCCCCTGTATGTGTATATGCGTGTATGTGTGTCTATGGTCACTGAAAAAACTAAGTTAAAAAAGAGTTATTTATGATTGTGAATTAAAACCGAAAAAAACACCAACATTACCAAGATATGGTTAGGACTGCAATCCATAACTCACACACTAGATTCAATGCTCTTGACCTCATCCTTGATGGCAGAGGCAATTGCATATGTTACAACTATACTTACAGATGTAATTACAAAGCAAATTACTCTAACACTATAAAAGAAACAACTAGGAATTTAGTATTATTTATTAATCTGTGTATGCATTGCTACTTAATTACGTTGTGCTTTTAGGCTTTGTTACATGTTGGGATACATATTCTGTGTTTATAAGCCTTGCATCGGTTGGACGAGTTATAGTTTGAATATCTGTTGTGTGATTTAAGGGTTGTGAACTCAACTATAAATTAAAAAAAACAAGCCACTGAAATTCGGAACGATAACCACTTTTTTTTTTAATACTTTATTGGTTTTCACAAGGTATACAGAAAGCGTATATCAGGGTACGCACGGGTATCCAAGGCAAGTATAGTGTGACCACGGCCTGTATAAGCACAAGATGGGGAAATGAAGCTGACAGAGACCCGTTTGACCTGTTAATAACCTCAGCAGTGAAAATGGTTCTTGCCAACTGGAAATACACAAGCAAGACGTCATACAAGAGCTGGCTAAACCGGATCATCCCTCATAAAGGGGCTTACAACATAGCCATACAAAGCTCCCCATGGAAACCGACACTTTAACTGCGTTTTCCCTGTTAATGTGAAGGGTTTTTATTTAAACATAATTTAATGTGTTGTAATCAAAAGTTACTCATAACTGCACTTTTTTTTTTTCATACAGTGAACATTTTTTTTAATCTTATACCACATGCAACAGTTTCTCCTGCCCAACCAACCACAGGAAGCTAGCCCTCACTCCTTACAGCCTTCACCTGTGCATAGTGAGGGTGATTCAAAGGGTCTGACCTGTGTGACCTGCAGCCAGACCCCGCGCCCAACCCTCTCCAGACAGTCAAACACAACTGCGCGCGGCCTTTGCAGTGCACACAGGAGAGGGTCACAGTGCTTGACCTTCGGCCCACTGCAGTGCGCAACAGTCTGCGGAGACCACACCCCCTCTGTACATGGTCTTCAACCATGAGCAGCAGGAGATGCCCACAGGTAGTGGGACTCTGTGCTCAACCCGCAGCATGCAGTCAACCCCCACTGTCCAATCCAGTCAGATAAGCTCAGCAGGGCTTAGCTGCCGGGCCCCAATCAGTCACCGGTGTTCGAACCCGAGCTGTGCATTTGTTCATGAACAGTGAGGATTGGCAGCTATCACTCGACTGTGGTTACGCCTTGCTCTCAACTTACAAGGTGCAGCAAAAATCTACAAGTGGCCGTTGGCCATGCACCGCTGTGGTGCTCTAAATAACTTTTTTCAATTGTTTCTGTTAATTGACAGAGTTCTGTAAATCCAGTTTCACAGAACTCCACGGGCACAAAATACTCAAACCTGTTTGGACAAGGAAGCTTTCTCTCCTCCCGACCCTTGTGGCTGCATGGAAGCAAACCTCTCTTGATTAGCTGACTGCTATTTCGGAGAAAAAAAAGTTTTGGTCATCATTCCAGGATGCAGGGCCTCGGTGTCGATGTCCTTAAAAAAATAAAAAATAAAAGGGCACATAAGGAGGCAGAGTGAGTACGCCCTGGCCCTCAGGATCATATGGGAAGAAGGGTTCCAAAGGAAATCTCCGTGAATAAATAGATATACATATTTTTAATGTAGGATTCTGCAGCGAGGTTGACCAATCCCAAGGCTGGCTTCAGACGCAAGTTCATGGGCAGGGATCATGAACCCACATTAAGCTCCTTGAGCTTATGCTGATCATATACAGTTCAGAGAATACAAAATCAGGTCCTCAGACCAAATGGGAGGCCGAACACAGGCACTTGTGTCTTGGCCATGAATCTTTGGTCTTGGGCGAAGAGCCTAGCAATAGCCCAGGTCCTGAGACCAAACCCAGCACAACAACCAAAACATTATAACTCACACACCAAATAGAGCTTAAAACTACAGAATATTTATAGCAATAAGAGGCTTAGTGGACTGGACCTGGTGGCTCAATGGACTAACCATCCAATCCAGAAACCTGTGTTTGACTTTCTGGCCAAAGGTTCAAACACCTGTGGGTTCACTCAGCCTTTCATCCTTTTGGTGTTGATAAAATTAGTACCACTGAGTTGGGTAACAAACACCTACTATTGAGCACCAGGATGCCTCAAGAGGCGAACATACGTTTTACAAATACAGGGTTTTTTTTGTTTGTTTTTAGCAGTTTTATATAGCACGAACTTGACCCGAATCGGGAATCCGTGCGCCTTACATAGCACCAGTTACATTACACATGAGGACACATTCATTTTGCTATGTAATTTTAAAAAAAACATGCTCAAACCAGTAAGTTATACATTCATAGTGGTCTCTTTCATGGTGTGAAGGGCAATGTATAATCTCATGTTTAAGATGACCTATGACATTTGCAATTGCATCCATCCGTCAAATCAAGAATGAGGTCATGACCATTGCATTTAGTGTGCCAATTACACCCTGAATGGCTGCTGTGCCAATTATGAAGGATCTAAACATAATTTATGAATTTGAGAGGTTTAGGGCTTTATTTTGTAAATATAACTGCACTGCAACTGTTTTTTTTTATTTCTGAGGTTCTTTTAAACATACCTTTAGGTGTTACAACAAAATCTAACCATAACTCCACTTTAACCTATGTTTGCTCCTGTGTGTACGTGTTAGTTCAAAACGAATAGCTGTAAAAGTGCACATTTCACAGGAAAACAAATTATGAAAAATATGTCATGCTTGCCTGTGAAATATTAATGTAATCTTCATAATAACCGCCCTAATACCAATCTGCAGAGCTTTACCATTGTCAGGCCTATTGGGGTACTGTGCCAGGGAGCAAGGTTATCCACATTAAGCGGCAAAAACCCAACTAATTATGTGGCACATGAATAACACACATCTACCCACATCATTGTTCTTTGTTTTATTAGCAATTTATTCGTGAAAGGTATACAAAACCTAAACATCGTACTTCCAATCAGCACCTATTGTTAGCAGCAAAGGTAAACAAACCCTAAACATTCTAATTATAATCAGTGCCCATTGTAAGCTGTACTTTGAATAAACATCCCAAAATATACATGTAACATAAATACAAAGCAGCCGACAAGCAGCACACCTTTCACTAGTCCAACAAACCTTTCGAGCAACGGATAGGAGGTATTTTGTCAGACAGCTACTCAAATTAATATGGGGAGGGGAAACAGTTTGAAAACATTTAAGTTTAAATTTCCCAAAACCTAAACTGGAAAACGTATGTGTTGTAAATAGAAGTCCATTAGCCGAGGTGTATAAAAGAAGGTAGATTTATTCAGGCTTAGTTCCAGGTTAAGTTTCTGATAACTAGGTAGAAGAAGGAAAGTATGAGAAAGCCCCAGCAGGAGCAGCCTCCCTGCTGCTCAGCCTGCAAACTCCAACTGACACTCAGATCCACCACAGGCACCCGCGCATTCCATGACATCATCAAACATCCAGCATTCCTAACACCATCAAGCACACCAGCACTCATCCTGGCTGAGCAGTAGGTAAGACGTAGCTACAAAAGAGGAATGGTAACAAGTAAGTTATAACAGTATGCCACCTGTCGCCTACCAAGGTTTGCCATTTAAAAATGTGGCACGGGTAGCAGGCGCGCAACACCCACTGGAGGGCTTCAGGCCCCCCCTGTCGTGTGTGGCAGCCCAGGCTCAGACAGCTCCCGGGCACACACGCAGCCGCACCCGAGCACTTCATGGGTCTTTAAAAGACCATGTGCATGTTAATGAGGCTTGTTGATGTTTCACCCCTTCTAAGTGCCCCTGCAGCGCCACTCTACCTACTGCTTAGTTTCAGCCCCCCCCCGAAATTTTTTCTTAGCCCCCCCCGAAATGTGGCTCTACTTGCGCCTCTGACGGGTAGCAAGACAGATATCTGCAGCACTCCCTTCAGTCTTATGGTAGCATGGCCAAGCAGATCAGTCTTTTCAGTTGACTTTTCCAAAGGGTTTCAGGAACAAGGCATACCCAGTTAGCAGAAGCTCATATTTTGTACACTGCTTCCTTTAGCAGAAAGAATGCCACTCATAAAATATCTAAAACTCCAGCGTGTGCTGCATGACTGGACTTCCTGACTGCGCTGCGGGGGCCTGGGGCTGCGCTTGCGTTTGAACTTCGCCCTCTTGCGTGCCCCGGATATATTCGGCATACCATTAAACACAGTTGTCAGGCATGTGACGCCCGCGGCCATCTTTCACCACAGTGGACACATCTTTAGTCACAGCTGCCCCCGCAGCTGACATACCTTCATTGCAGTTGCTTTTCACTAGATCCGAAATGCATTCTGCTACAGCTGATGTACAACTGCCTCGGCGAACGTTAGGTACAGAAGAATGATTGCAATCACAGGGTTTAGCTCAATTAAACTACGGTGGTCAATCTGTTCCGCCTCATCAATGCACATAAGCAATATTTGTGGGAGTCTCTTGCTACACCTAGACAAAAACCACAATGGCATTCCAACAGGGGTGTCTGCTAATCAAACGTGTCGCCAAAATGAAAATGTTCCAGGCAAAAACCCTGAAGGGCTTTTCCATCTGGCTCTACCCTGCAGACTGGCCTAAGAACGTGAAGCCTTGTTGCCAGATAAGTACTTTTTAGGCACCTTCACAACTGGTGATTTTTCATTAGGTCTGCGATCAGAGCATGCATTGCGTACTCATGCCGTGAGATGTATGTGCAAAAGACTCGGACTTATCATTCCTGGAGAAAAAAAAAAGAGTCCATTAGCCATTCCTGTTCGTTAAGGTATAAACTGGCAGCAGAAAAAGCTAATTTCAAACTTCAATTATTAGCAATTGCTATTAAAATATTTCAATGTCCAGTAAACCAACTGTATCCAATTAATTTTGAGACCCTTTATAAACCTTTAGGAACGTTATTTATGCCACGCAGATAATCAAAGTTAGCCTTAAAAATAAGAAAGGGAGACAGTAAAAAATGAGACGCAGGCATGCACCATTGGGTGTGCTAAAGCTAAATCAAGGAGCACGTCTCAGAAAGGCTGCTCTAACCAAGTCTTGGGTGATTCAACTTACTTCAGCTCTGATGGGAAGATTACCAAAACACAAAAAGACCCAATTAGTGACCTCTTCCAGGAAAAGGAATGAATCCTAATGTGCTGGGCCATCACACAGGGGTGTTTGGTTGACTTGGTCTAAGAACAGAAGATTTGCATCTACACCTTTAAGACAGAACATGTTTAGGTGCACCCAGCTTACAGTAGATAACCACTTGTTGTTAGTCCCTACATCCCTCCTGCAGGATGAGACGGAGCAGGCGGTGATCCAAATACTAGCAATAGCCGATATCGCCGGGGGTCAGAAGAGACATACAGCCATGGAAGATGTTACGGGAGGGAGAGGATCCCTTTGTAACGCTGCCTATGATGCTGCTAATTTTGGAATGCAAAGTGCACAGATTAGTTTTGAAAGAAGGAGTTGAGATAAGTTACTTTTAGTCCATTAATTCACACAACCCTCCCTCCCAGAAAGGAGCCGAGTCGGAGCGCTCTTGCTAAGTGGTCCCCAGTTCTCGGTAGACCTTAAGAAGCTTGCTTGTGAAAAGCTTTATTTCAGTCTGAAGTGAGCCTTCCAGTCCGCCTGCAGCTCTCCTGCACCGGACCTTCTCCACAAAGACACAGAGGAGCAACATCACACACAATATGCAGGTTGAGGGATTCACGCCTTGAACTAAACTACATCAGTTTCCATCTGTAGCACATCAACCACCACTAACGATTTCAATTTTTCATCATCTGTGTGTACCCAGTACAAACTGTAATGTATTACCAAGGCGTCATGGACATTTAAAGGCACTAATGCAGGGCCTGGAGCTGTGGAGAGCTGACGCCAGAACGCTGCCGGAGATGGCGCTGCAGAGACCCAGACCCTTTGGAGAAGCAGCAAAAGACAACTGCCTCTGTGGGATGGGGGAGTGGCCGATCACACATGTTCAGCTTCTCATGGTCTGTGACTGCCGGCCACCTCCCCCCCTTAACGTGCATACTACAGTTACACATTCATCAGACCAACAACAGAATTCTTTGGAAGGCAGGGGGTCTCGAGCTCGAGACCCCCCGGCCGTATTTATTAAAATATGAAACAAAATTAAAAATGTAATACCCCCCCTTTCCTGTCTTTGGGGAGAGGAATTCACTAAGAGCTTTATAATGGGGATCAAGATGAAACCTCCGCTGTCGTTCAGTGTGCTGCAACACCCACAATCAAAATGTCAGCTAACAGCAAGACAAAACAATAACACATGCAGTGTGACTAAGTCGAGCACCAGGGGCAATCGCCCTGTGGTAGAGAGCCATATTGTAACTGGGTGAAGTGAAGACAGAGAGCTACTGTTACACTGTATGGGTGTAGTAGAGTAAGACGGTGTCAATAAAATGATCTGCAATGGTCTGTGGCCTACCAGAGTGGGAGCAGGAGAGGGTGGTAGAAGGGGCTGTGCTGAGCAGAATAGACCCCCAATAGTCTCAATTCTGGAAGTGGAGTGAGATGTGTCCACGTGGATGTGCGAGTGTGTGTTGGTGTGCCTTCAGCCTAACTCATGGCATCTCAGTCACCCACAGCATTTGCTACCCATGGCATATAAAAAGTATCTATGGCATAGCACCGACCGGCACTGGCTTAAAGCTAGCCATTCCTAACATATTTCTGGGCATCTCTGGAATGACAGTAGCCATCCCTGGAATAAGGCTGGCCATCCTTGGCATTTCTGGAATAATAGTGATTATGTCACATTGGTGGTCATTCTTGGCATATTGCAAGCATCACTGACACGATGCCTGTCCTCCCAGCAGCACAATGCTGGCCTTTTGTGGTATATTGCGGGCATCCTTGGCGTGACTGTGACGTACTCTGGCGTAATGCTGGCTATCCTTGCTGTTCTAGTGCCCATCCCTAAATGTAGTATCCTGGTACAAGGGGAGACATGCCATAATAGTGGGCATTAAAATTGTGGGCACCCTCAAAATGATTTTGCCCACCCCGGACACAATAGTCATCTTGGCATATGCGAGTGATATTTCTGGCATGTCAAGATGATACGCCTGCATGTAAAGGCAGAATCTGTCCATCTCTGACCATATTGAGTGGGAGCACATAATGAAAATGGCAAGTGGATATTTCGGGATAAAATATAATTTACTAAAAAAATGCAAACTGCTATTTTCGGATAAAAACACAGTTTTTTAAATCATGTTTTTGATTGAATCAATTACGTTGGACACCCAAAATGCAAAGCTTACAAATCAGAGAAAAGTTAGTGTATTTTCAAAACTACCAAGCTTATGTTTGGGGAAAGTGATAGTTTTTCCTAGATATTTCTAAAGCTGATATTTCAGTGGTAATTCATGTTGAAGGTGGGATACTTATTGCTGAAGTTGGTACCTAGGTGCCACAGGACACTTACTGCCAGAGCTGCTATTAAATGGCTGATAAAGAAATTGAGGCATGTCCCCTTCAAAGTTTTATATGATAGTATTTCTATGCGGTCTGAGGACTGACTATGACTGGTGCAACATGTCTGCTGTCTGAAATTTGGGGCAGCAGTAATGTCCTTTGAGACTTCCAAAACGTATCTCACTGCACTGTCTACTGCCTGAGATTATGAAATATGTGGAACTATTTATTTTTCCGCTCTACCATTGGTTAGCGTCAGTGACAATTTCACTTACTTGCTTCTTATTCGTTAGCTTGTCTGGGCTTTCTTTCCTCTTCTTGTGGAGCATGGAGGCTTTACTTGTGCCATCCATTGCTCATTTGTCAGGTGCTACTTTTTTATGTTTGTTTAACCACTCCAAGAGAGTGCATGGGTTTTCTCTTTCCCTAGTGCTTCTCTTTCCCCCCTCCATTTCCCTCTCCAAGCTCTGTATGTGCGCTTCTCCGCCCACTCCCATTGCTTTCTGGGCTGCCAACTTTTCCGCCCCACCACGTTACTGTCTCTGCCATTTAGTTTGCTTCCCTCCCCATGCCTTTTGTGTAGCTTCCCTATGTACATAGTGGTACTCCTACACCATACTCAGTGCTGCTTTCCCCGCCCCCTTCTACCACAGCGTTGCTATCTCTCGACCATGTTTCTCAGTTTGCGTTTGACTGACAGACAAGCTGGGGATATTTGGATCAACGTCACAAGGGAGAAAATGGCCTTCATGACTTCGAGATCAACTTCGCTAGAAAATAAACACTGCAGTTCCACTTCTAAAGAGCACCAATAGCCCCAGGACCTACAATCACGGCGTGGGGTGTCACAGTGGAGAAGATCAGGCCATCGCCTTTCTTTCACGGAGATGCATGATCCCCCCATCCCCCACCAGGAAGCACCAGTTGTACTCCTGTCCTCACAGAGATAGTTGCTGAGTGAGCGACAGAAGAGCAAAGCGGTCGCACTCCTTTCTGCTGCACAAGTTTTTTATGGGCGCCGGTCCCATGAACTAGACATGATGACAATAACGCTTCAAATGTCACAATAATCAAGTGTAAGAAAGAAATTACTTGAAGGGCATACTTATGTAAAGGAATTGAATTTAGAAAGATATTGTGCTGCTATTTTTCTCCAATGTGCTAGTTTATCAATACAATTTGTCTTTAATATTAGGTTTGTTCCCTTGGTCTTGTTCGTGTGGTTGTTTTCGGTTGTAAGTGTAGAGCACGGTTTGAATGAGTGTGTGGAGTATTGGGGCATATTCATTTGAGTATTAGTGGGGCATTATTTGATCGGTTGTGGCACCTCCCCCTGATGAACTTTATGTATTATTATCATGTTATGTATGGTGATGTGTATAGATATATGTATTTTTTCATATGACGACATGCATAATAAATTATCTATATATTTTTTGATATTATAAAATCATGTTTGATGTTTGATTACTCTAGTCCTGGCACCTAGAAACCCACACACTTTGTGACTCCGTGGATGAGGAGGTAAGCATCTCCTAAACAGGGCGAGATATTCCGCCAAAGGAAAACAAATGTTTCAGGCAGTTTGCTTTGATTTTTAGATTCATATAGTCACAGTGGAGAAGATCAGGCCCTCGACTTTCTTTCACTGAGGCGCATGATCACCCATCCCCCCACCAGGAAGCACCAGCTATACTCCAGTCCTCACAGAGATGCTGTTGAGTGAGTGACACAGAATAGCAAAGCGGTCGCTTCTCCTTTCTGCTGCACAAGTTTTTTATTTGACTCCAAGGACTCCCCCGTTTTACAAAATCACAATTTTTACGTCTCACCCACTAGACAGCTTTTAGCAGTCTGTAGGCTAAAGCCTACTGTGGACCACAGTGTTTTAAATAAGATTTAAAAAAAAGATTAGTTGGTGGGGTGGTCAGGTGTGTGTGCGTGGGTGTGTATGTATGTGCGCATGAAAGTAACAAAAGGGGGAGTGAGAGAGAGTTTTTGGATTTGTTCTCCCTATCCATACATGCATAAACAATAGGAATCCAACTGTGAATAGAGAGTATTCCCTACAGTGGTGGGGAGCACACCGTGTGTGTAAAATACCCTTCACACACCAAAAGGACCCTTGGTGTCATGCTTCATCATTGGGGTCTTTGCACCCCTCTACGGGATGCGGCGTGCTGCGACCTACGGCTACACAGGAGCACTTACTTTTGTATCTATGTGTGGTGCATGTGAGGGTTTCAAAAAAAAAAAAAAATAATAATAATAATAATGTGCGTGAGTGGTGGGGTTATCAAGTGAGCGATAGTAAAAATTAAAAAGGACCTACCTCGTGGGGTTGACAGAAAATAATTTTTAATGGGCCCCCGGGCTGGAACTGCTAAAAATGTGAAGTTGGAGGTATTTATGCAATATAATGTGCATTACTTCCTGTGTGTGTGTCAACATGTTTCGGAGTGTGAACTCCTTCAGGACGGGTTGCACAAATTCCCTACCCTACTCACGTATCCCTACAAATTTTTTTTTGATATTATAGAAAAGTGCAATGTGATGCAGGCTAAATGTACCTACAACATATGTACCTACAACATGAAAGTCGATGGTTTCTGCCACCTGCAAAACTTGTTTAGACCATCTGGAAGGCCTCGTGAGCCTCTTAACATAGGGGTTATCGTGCCAAGCTGCTACGATCTGCAGGAGAGATTCACTCCTTCTTGCCCCATATGCGGCTCCGCTGTGAGTGCGCATGCACACAAGTGCAGAGGGAGTGTCTCTAAAAGGAACATGGTCTTAGAACTTAAGGGTATGCGTTAAAACATTAGAGGCATTACTGTGAGTTTTCCGATGTTGCATCCAGGCACATCACACAACAAGAAATATATGCTTAAACAAGTCAGACCTATTGGCTTTGAGAGTGCTGGTTAATAATTAGATATTAATGAGCAACAATGATTTCATTTAAGAACTTAGAATTGCTCATTGCAAGTGGTACAAATGTGACCATCACTATGTCCACTCAGAGAGACCAAGAGTAAGATGAGCATGAAATCTGAACACTGTTATAGCCCCAGGGCTTTAAGAGGGATGAAAAAAGTCAGGGGTCTAAGAAGAGGGTGCGGCCTATTTAACTAAGGGCATGGTTTGAACATGCAAACTAAATTTTGTGATTCTCACATCATGCCACCCGACTGGTATTATGGAGCCTCTCTGAGCTTTGTGTTATTGCATCCGGATATATAGCACAATAACTGACATACACTAAGAACAAGCCAGTGCTATTGGCTTAGTCAGCGGTTAACTGTTTAAAATAAATGAGTAACAATGATTTTGTAGTAAATAATATTAAAAATGTTTCAATTCTGAACATATGAGTGAATTAAAAGTTCCTAAGGTTTGTGGAAGGCATAGTGGTTTTCAGAGTGTCTCAGTCGCTTTTGTTCTTCTCTTCACCACTTTCCTTCGAAGTGCATTTTAGAGAAATGTGCCCTTTTTGTCCACACCCCCTGAAGCTCTGTGTGTCTCTCTCACACCTCATTCTTCTTCAGCACCCTTTCCACTCTCCCCTGCATGCACTGCAATGCCTCCAGCCCAAACTCCAGAGCTCGCAACTCTGGTCCCTTATAACCACCTGGAAACGACATAGGTCAAAGTATGCACTGCGCAAGAGCACTATGCTGTACAAAAAAATAAAAACAACTGAAACAACATCCTGGAAAGAGCAAACACTCTTAGGGAATGTAAAATTAAGCGAACCGTTAAATATAAAGAGTGGCTACATCACTGACATGAATACCCTTAACATTTTTTATATTCATTTTTCACAAATCGATCAGTTTTTTTTTGCTTCTACAGTTAAGGACATGAAAATACGGCCTTAAAGGGACCTGCTTCAATGGCCACTTTTAATTGCTTCCGGGTTTGGGACCAGGAGGGACCAGGTCCACTTAAAGACCTGTATGGCCCACTGACTCCAGTACCTTCAGCCTCACCTGCAGAATTTCTAAAAGTGCCCCATTATGATCACCATCCCACAACCAGAACTCATTCGAAGACCTAGATGCAACTCAGCTCTCATGAACCATATAACCACTGGAAAACCCAACTTCGCTTTTTAGAGCCAACACCGCAGGGCTTTGCCAAGACGGAGTAAAATTAATTCAAATTCCAATATAAAACTGCACTGGAGCAGAGTTTACAAATGTTAATAAATTCAAAGACTTTGCTTATATGAAATATGCTAAATATGTACAGTATCATATTGCTAAAACCAATGGCAAAGCCAAGTGATCCCAAAGACGTAACCTAAAGACTTTGCCAACGTTTCTTTATTTTTATGACGTGTACTTCTGGACATGCGCTTTTCGAATGAATGGATAGGACTACACCTATTTTGTGGCAGTTCACTGTTGGTCATTTATAATTATACAAAAAGGACAATTGATGGACAGAATGTTTGCTGTAACACTTTTTGCCCTAAGTAGGATGGGTATGCCCAGATGTGGGTCCTTTGCTCACTGTGCCACTGGATTCAAGATAGCCTGGCTAAAGAAGTGTGCCATACCCTGAAACCGGTCCTAGGATGCTTGTTTCTGGTCCAGGGAGGACCTGGCTCGGCAGTTCGGTCTGGACTGTTCCCATGAGGCACAGGGTCAAGACTGATTTGCATATGGCTGGGTCCAAACTGGGGTGGCGTAGTGGGCAAAAGAACGATGGATTTAACCCAGATCTTTTGACTGAGGGAGAATGTTTGCATTGTCAGCATTCCGTCCATCATTTGTTTGCTGTAACACATTTATAATTATACAGCATGAACTTTGTACTATTAACGTTGATTTTTAGCACTATAAATACACTTTTTGTTTGCGCTTTTTCAAACAAGACAGTAAAAAAAGAAGCCCTTTTGCTCAACAGTCACTGTAAAAGGCTCCGACGCCTCACGGGGGCGTTTTAAAGAACAGTATCAGATAAAGTAGCACTGAATGGCATACAATAAGCGCGACTTCTTCAATGCAGGTATTCACAGCCAGGTGACCCTCTGTGAACAAGATAAAGAAATCGTGAATACACTGAAAAAAGCAGAGGAAGAAATGACTGTTGAGGCTTAATTGCTCCAGTGCTGCCGTGTGAATGGAATAGATACACCCAGTACAATTCAGAAATGAATGACTGTCAGTGAACTAACTCTCCAGGCACGAGGCACGCTTTCACCGCGTGCAGAGGCGGATAGGATGCATCTGCGTCAGTGAGTGTGCGGGATGGGTTTCCTCACTCTGAAATTTCCAAACAATCTCCATGATTTAACCACCTTAAAATGTTAATCCGACAAGTGGGTTGCGGGGGTGGTTTGAGTGGTATGGGGGTGGCAGAGGAGGGCCGGTGATGTGTGGTAATGGTGCCAGTGACAATACTCCGAAGATTAAACGGCATTCCGGAGACCCCTCAAATCTATTCAAGTGCGCAGGTCTCTGTATGTTACAAATAAAACTTGCAATTGTTTAATAAATTAATGATACGCCTTCTTTCGAATTCTTCGAAATGCCAGGAATATAGGAAGTGACGTTACACGCTCTTTGGCCTGCTCTTTCACTCATATACACATACACACAAATGCACTCTCACACATAAACAAACTCTCACCCGTAAGCATGCACACACCATACATTTAAAAGCATTTGTTCCTTACCTTAGCTGCCATGGAAGGGCATATTCCAGCTTATTGTACTCCATTTTTATTACACTATTAGTGAATAATACATTTTATTTATTCGCTATTAGTGTAATAAAAAATTGACAGAAAATAAAGAGTGGAGCCCCAGCTACCCCTGTGCTCCTGGCACTGAATTTACCACCTCTGAGGTCAGGGCTGGCAAAGGCAGTGCCAGGGGTAGCAAAAAGCAAGCTGCGACCCCTGAATGACCTCCATGTATACGCCACTGTCACCATCGCCTCCAGGGTGCTGGCTCGAGTCAGGGAACTCAGGAGGTTGAATACATGTATAAGGGTTTATAGCGCAAAGACTGTCACCCCGCAGGGAAGGAACGGAACAGACACAGACACACAGACACCCCCACCGCCCCCCAGAATGAGTATATTTGAATTAAAACGGCATTAATAGCTGCTCCTTGGAATTGGGAGCTATCCTTTAGCGCATAAAAGAAAGTAAGTAGCCTGCTACCTGTGGCAATGGTACATTCTACATCAACACAAAATGGGGCTCTCTGGAAAAAACACAGTAAAACGTATCCAGTCTGTCAAATACACGTGTAAAATGTTACATTTTGTATCAGTCATCTCTGCACAGTCAATGAAGCAATACACAGGTGAAATATTTTCGGGGCAGAAATGGCAAAAACCATAGCTTTAAAATGTGCTGCCTCCTTGGTTACAATGTGCATTAATTACGCTCTTTGTTTTTTCTAAACTCTGTGATGCCTGGAGGGAGGGGAGGGGGCTGATGAGTGGCTGGTCTAATTATTACTTCAAAAGTTCGGGGTGTGGGGAGGTGGGGGAAGAAGGTATTTATTAAAGAGGGTGGAGGAAGGCACACGTCCCTAAGCATAAGCTTAAACGTGGTCTTCTGTGGCAAACACGCATACTGCCATTCAGATATCTCAGTGGGTTAATGTTCCTAGAGTGGAAATCGGTCAGCAACGTAAAGCACATTGACTAGAATCAACACAGCTTTTTATACTTCTACAAGGGCTCGAGTCGGGGTACCACGCGGGTGGACGGCGTCCTCCCACTTATTTTAAGGGGTCTTACCGGGTGGACGCCGTCCCCCCTGTGCAAAAGCTGTGCTGAGCTGGAGCTAGCGCTGTCTACGGCTCCAGGTCATGTGCTGAGCCGACAGTTCCCAAAGACAGTATAATTAAGGCCCCAGCAAGTGGGCCATTACCGACACAGGCACAGGTACAGGCACCCCCCCCCCTCCGGCAAGCCCATTCAGTGATACGTCATGGCTGGAGTCAGGTTACAAAAGCACAAACAGCCCCTCCAAAAGCTCCTCGAGTGTGATTCCGAGCCTCGCCCAGCCTCTCTCGCGCTCCTCCTCTTAGGGGTAAACGGTCTGGTTAGCTAGCTCAGTGGGTAAAAGCAACTGCATTAGACATCAGTGTATGCCTTGCAAGGCTCATGTTTTTTTTCTCACTTTTCCGCCATCTAGTTTTACCCGAGTGCACTGGGCAAAAGTTGGGCTGTTGCAAACTTTGTCTACTAAGTAAGACTATTCTCGATTACGGACATTCTTAGTAGGTCATTGCGTCACTTTCAGATGAGCTCTGTAGAATGATATATGAAAGGTTTCTGCAATATTAGGTACTCGTTGCCGTTTTGTAAATTTTTTTTTTTTTTTATTTCAATAGGTTTTTATTGGTTGTTTCAGCAGTAACAAACAATGAGTAGAACCAGTAGTACAATTATGTATAGAAATCCACGATTTACAAGTGCTGTACGGTATATTGCAACAATAGTCAATGACAATTCAAGAGTACAATAACCAATATCTCGCTGAAGGCAGCAGGACATGTATCGCATAATCAGCAAACATTTAGTAACAGACATTATATATCACTTGCATTAAGGAAAAGGGTACCATGAATGATAGTACAATGATGGGAGACTGCAAGCACGTGTGTATGTAGCGTAAACAGTGGTGGATCCTTTTAAGGTGGCTTATGTGTCGTGAAGTAGTTATCAAGGGTTGACCACAGTTTTCTCGTGGGCGGGCGCCATGGTGTCTGTTGAAGTGCGATATTATCTGCACCGCGTAAGCTGATTATCCAATTTAACCACCCTGCAAAGTTGGCCTTGTTGGTATCTTTCCAGTTATTAAGGACAGTCTTGATCGCCGCAGTGAGGAGGAGATCAAGTAAGGCCTTAACGTCTGCTTCAAGGGAAGGGTCCTGGGTGAATCCGAAAACTAAGTAGGGGAGTTCTTTAGTTGGTGTAATGTGGAATAGTTTTGATATGAACTCGAAAATCTTTTCCCAAAAATGTGTTACACAGTCGCATTCTAGGATAATGTGAGATAAGTCACCCTCCGCACGTTTGCATTTCCAGCAGAAGGCGTCTGAGGTGATGTGTGCAAATAATCGCGCCGGGGTCCAGAAGGCCTTATGTAGGAGCCAGTATTTTGTCTGAGAAAGTGTGGGGCTGATTTTGTGTCTCATACAGGATATCCGTGTATTGGTCCAATCTACTTCTGTGATTGGCCTGGACGCAAGGTTGTCCCAGAATTGCGTGATTGGGGCAATGAGGCTAGATTGTTGGGGACGGCTTAGTCTATAGAGGTAGGAAACCTGGTGCCCTAGCCTGTTAATTCTGGCTAGGTATGATGGAAGGGAGGGTGGTGTTCGGGAGAGTTTGGCTTTGGACAGTGCTGTTTTTACGTTTAGGAAGTTATAAAATTCAATTGTTTCGAGGTCGTATTTGAGTTGTAGGTCTCTAAATGGAATAGAGTATGACCCTGCAAACAGTTGATATGGGAACAGTATGCCTTTTTTGATCCATGAAGTTATGTGTAGGGGTTTACCTTTGTACATAATGTTACGGTTGTCCCATAAGGATTCCCAACGTGAGCCCCGAATGCTGTTTTCTAGGATTCTGTCAAACTTCAGAAGAGCAGATTTGGTGTTACGGAATATTGATTTAGAGTGGGTTAGCTTGTTTAGATTAGAAGAGAGAGCCGCGCTAGGGGCAATACCCTCTAGAATCTCGTTCTCGATTTCTAGCCAAACTGGAGTATAGTCAGGTGATGGTGAGAGCCAGTGGGCTCCTTGTTTGGCTAGAAAGGCGGTTTCATATCTTTTGAAATCTGGTAAATTGACCCCACCAGCGGTTTTATCTAAGCAGAGTTTTTTTATGCTGATTCTAGCCTTTTTCCCCTTCCATAGGAAGTTTGAAATAATCATGTCTAATTTGTGGTAGAAGTCAGGTGTAAGAGTTAGAGGGAGCATAGATATGAGGTAGTTAACTAGTGGTGATATCATCATCTTGATGGTCTCCACTCTTCCCCACCAAGTAATGAAGCGAGGGGACCAACCCTCTAAGTGGGTCTTGATTTTGTTTAAGGTTAACTTTTCATTCCGTTGGAGAGTCTCCACAAGGGAGTCACCGAATTCAATACCAAGGTATTTCACAAATTCTGTTTGCCAACAAAGCCCTGAATTTCCCAGTACCTCTTTGGGGGTTAAAATATTGAGTGGCTTGACCTCCGACTTATCCCGATTGAGTTTGTATCCCGAGTGTGTGGAGTACCTGTCAATGGTATTCATTAGTGCAGGGATGGAGGTGTCTGGTGATTCTGTCATAATCAGGATATCGTCCGCATAGGCGGCCAGTTTGACGCACTTATCTCCAAATTTCACACCTTTGATGGATTCGTTGTTTTTTATATTAGTTATTAGGGGTTCCATTGCTAAGAGGAAGAGCGAAGGGGAAAGGGGGCATCCCTGCCTCGTCCCTTGCTCCAAGGAATAAGGGTCCGATAATGAACCATTTATAGCAATGCGTGCGGATGGTGAAAGATATAGGGCCATTACCAAATCAGTGAATGTTTCCCCAAGATTAAAGACGGACATACAGCTCTTAAGGAAAAGCCAGGATACTCTGTTGAACGCCTTCTCTGCGTCGAGAGTAATAGCCACTGCGGGGCCTGCGAGTAGTCTGGCTTTTTCAATGACGTGGCAGAGTATCCTAGTATTATCGTTAGACATGCGCTGTTTCATGAAGCCTACTTGTGATGTACTAATCAACTTTGGTAATTGCGAGTTTAGACGTGTGGCGAGAATCTTTGCGTATATCTTGCAATCTAAGTTGATTAGGGAGATTGGCCTGTAATTTTTGGTCAGCAATGGGTCTTTGCCATCCTTAGGGATGACTATAATGGTAGCTTCACTCATTGACTTGGTTATACCTTTCGTTACGCTAAAGGACTTAAATAGTTTTAAGAGAGTCGGGCTCAGAGAGTTCGTGAGTTCTTTGTAGAAGCTGGCTGAGAACCCATCAGGGCCCGGTGCCTTGTTGCATTTAAGGGTTTTAATGGACGCTGAAACCTCTTGTAGGGTGAGCGGAGAATTCAGTGTGGCTTTGTCAGCGTCGTTGAGTTTAGGGAGACCTAATGAGTTTAGGTACCTGTTACACTCTTCCGAGTCAAAGGCCAAGTTATTTTTATACAGGTCTTGATAGAATGACTTAAAAGTATGTAGAATTAGGTCCTGTTTGGTTTGGATGACATTACTACTATCTTTAACTGAGGCGATGTTGAATTGTTTTTTTTTATGTTTTAGATATGACGCCAAGATCTTTCCAGCTCTGTTGCCTTCACACGTTCTGAGAGCCTTGAACTTATTGACCCAGACCCCCTCCCTTTTACTGAGGATCGAGTTGTATTCGTATTTTAGCTTAGTGAGCTCGTTTAAAATCAGAGAGTTTTGGAGATCTGCTATATGAGCGGTTTCTAGGTTTTTAATATTATCTTCCAGAGTGGTCAATTCTTTGTTTAATTTTTTGTTAGCATGAGCTCGAATTCCTATGATTACACCCCTCAGGGTGGCCTTAAGTGCCTCCCATACAGTCGCAATGTTCGATTCCTGGGTGTCATTTAGGTTGAGGTAGTCTAGGATGGCAGTCTCGATCTTTTGCTTGTTTTCTGGTTCAGAAAATATTTCGTCGTTGAACCTCCATCTTTTAGGGGGGAGAATGGATCTGGAACCCACTAGTTTGGTCTGAACGCTTGAGTGGTCTGAGATCAACTTGGGGGCAATATTGGTTTCCTCTATGAGGTGTGTGAAGGGGCTATTGATGAGAATATAATCTATTCTTGAGGAGGAATTGTGAGGAGGTGAGTAAAAGGTGTAATCGCGGCCGTCAGGGTGTTGGAGTCTCCACGAGTCGTGTAAGTTGAATCTGGAACATATGCGGTGTAAACTAGTATGCGAGCGGGTTGGGTGGTAGGAGCAGTTAGAGCGACGGTCAGTTATAGGGTCTAGGGGCAGGTTAAAGTCTCCTCCCACAATCAGTAATTCTCCCTGGGGAACACAGTCTAGGGTTGGGGCCAATGAGTCCCAGAACTCTGGATCGTCCGTATTGGGGCCGTATATGTTCATGACATGGATATGATCCTCGTTTCTCTGAAGGTGTGCCATGATGAAGCGGCCATCATCATAGTGTGTGTGCGATACTACAGAGATGTTTGATTTCTTAGCTATTAGTGTGAGGACACCTCGTTTTTTGCTAACTGCCGGAGAGCAAAGAGTGTGCGAAATCCAATGTTGATTTATGAATTCAGCGTCATCTTTTGATAATTTAGTCTCCTGTAGGAGGAGGATGTCGCCCTTGGATTTTGACAGGTACTCCAGAACTTTTCTCCTCTTGACCGGGTGATTGAGGCCTTTAACGTTGAATGAAACAATATTAAGGCCCTCCGTGATAGAGGAGTTGCAGGTCATTGGTTACTAGTTTGTCGCTTTTGTTCAGGTGATAAAGCGGCGAAGAATAAACCATAGGATATCAAGTGGATGTTGAGTATGAGTGGTCGAAATGTTTCGCTGGTTTGGCTCTGTCTCGCGTGAACTTCTGCTACAATGGTTTCTATAGAATTACCGTGTCTTGAATTCGTGTTTAGTGTACTGCTGTGTTCTAATACAAGGAATAGATTGATAGAGTGTAAAGATGGAGCGCCTTGAGTGCCTTTCGGGGGTCCCATTGAAATATCTGGTAGTGGTACCTCTGCATACAAATAGGCGAGAAAAAGCATCAACCATAAACACTTAAAAACATGCTGAAACAATCCAGATTTTTTTACCCCCAATTCCCCCCTTCCTCCCTCCACTATTCCCCTCCCATCCCTCCCCCCTCCCCCCTCCCCTCTCAGAGGAACTTAGGAACTGCGACGGCATTGCCGTCCATCTGCAACGCAGGAAGGGTTTAGAATGGTAAATGTAACAGGGAACAACACCTAACTCTTAATGCGCTTTGGTAAGCAACGTTCAGGATCAGCTGGGCATAATAATCTGTATGCAGTAAGTTGTGAAACAATGATCCTAGGTGGGTTATATAACTTCACTATGCAGTATATCTTATAAACGTATTGGTTAGAAGTAGAAGTTAAAAGGGTGCACACCATGTCAGAACATTTATATTTACTGTATAGGCCTAGCATGTGTAAGACATGCGTGCTCAAAAACAAGGTAACAAGATAAATTCTCTAGATAAAGACATATTCTCTGAAAGACCCCTAAAAATCTGGTAAAGTAATGATAGGGATCATGCCACAGAACACTTGTTCCTTTAACGATTTACAGGACATAACACGTGCTGCGGGCTATATATCGTGTTAGGGATATTAATGAATGCAACTGATGATCATGAATGGTCATGGGTATGTACACTGGGTGGTCTTACCTGCCGCCGTCAAGAAAATCAGATCAAAACAATAACTAAAACTGAGACGGAACAGACTATAAGGAGTCGACCTGTCAAAGGATAAGTATTAGCTTGACTTTCTAACTCCGGGAGTAGAGCATGCTCATTAAGATGATTGAGACATTGAGACATCGAGATTGAGGCATATGGGTGTTAAGATAGAGTCAGCCTTGACCAGAGTCCGGGTTTATATTTTCTAGCGAGTTTGTCTTCAGTTTGTTTGAAGGGTTGTTTGATAAGTCCATGCTTTGCGACGTGGAGTCTCCGATGAATTGTGCCAATGCACGAGGGTCCGTGAAGAATTTCGGTTTACCTTGTATGGTGATTTTGAATTTCGCCGGCCCAGCGAAGGAGTATTGAATTCCTTTCGATCTAAGTCTTTCTCTTAGGGCCAAGAACCCCTTCCGGATTTCGAGTGTATCTTTCGAGTAATCCTGGGTGAAAGTTATAGTATGGCCCTCCCAAGTGATTTTGTGGTTTCGTCTCGCGAATTGAAGTATAGCTTCTGTATGCTGGTGTCTCAATGGTTTGCATATCAGTGGGCGCGGACCTCTGTAACCGTGAGGATATAGCTTGGCACTCTATGGGCTCTGTCGAGTTCAAATTCGTGGTGGAAGGAAATCCCTGTTATTTTCGGAATCCAAGCTTCTAGAAAGTCTACCAGGAATTCGCGTCTTTCTCCGCATTTTCTGGGATTCCAAAAATGCGCACATTTCCCCTCCTGTTTCTGTCCTCCAACTCCGATAACTGGCGTCTGAGCTGGTCTGTTGAACCCTGGAGTTGTCGCATGGATGTGGAAGCATTACTGGTCCTGTCTTCCAAGTCGCTAATTCTTTGTTCCGCTTCATCTATGCTTTTGTGTACAGAGCTCATGTCCGCCCTAATTGCAGTGAGTTCCAACTGCATAGCGTCAGTGTTGGATTTGGTTGATTTTGCTAGATCGTGTACCTCTGCCAGTTTTATTAGGATCACTTCTAGGGTACTGTTAACGTCTGCTTTCGCTTTGATAGGAGAGTCTGACAATAAGGGCGCTGGTTTTACCTTTTTGGTATTCTTCTTCTCGTCTCTGTCCGCCATGTTGAGGATCTACGTGTGTGAATTGCAAGAGGGGCAGACTGGTCTGTGGGATGTTGGGGTGCTGGCTGGTGCTGTTGGTGAGCTCCAGTTGAGGTGCTGGCTGGTGCCGTCGGTGAGCTCCAGATGAGGGCCAAATCCCTTGCGTAGGACTTTGGTTTTCTATTGCGATGTATGGTAGGCTAGCCCGTCTCAGACTGGTACAGATTCAGTATTGGATTTTTTTCCACATGGCTTGCTCTGTTGGTGACTTGTTTTAGCCATAGCACTGTTAGGTATAGGTAGAGCACCGTGGGTGTATATGGCTGATTTTACCCAGATTTAGTATTTAGGAATCACAGTTCCCATAAGGTTTACACATTTTTCTTTTTGTCCTTAATTTCGCGCCGAAAAAAGTCGATATGTATTCACACATTCGCCATCTTGAGGTCAGGCGCTAGTTGTAGTAGGCTCTCGCAATTTGTAGGCTATCCGCTGATGGAGGAAATATTCCTTTTCTCATGTGTCACCACTGTGAAGGCGAGGGCAGCTTCGCTATTTTAGTGAGGTATTACGTTGTTTTAATCCCAGTAAAGCATTAGATATGCTAACGCACTAAGAGTGAGGCAGGTAGCGGGCGGCCATCTTAAGGACAGGCAGCAGCCGGGCTCCAAAGATTAAGTTTAAAACGCTGGAAAGTTAGTTTCGTTCCGATCACTCCGGCTTTGATATGCGCATAATTTGCGGCTCACCTTCCCGCCGTGTAGGTTTCCGTTGTGAGTCCCGATATGCGGCATGCGGTGTGACACTCGTTATTGCGCTGCTCCGCTGCTCACTGCCATACGCTGTGTGTCGGTTCCCAGAAAAGGTGTTTCCGCGGAGTTTTAGGTGCCCAAAATCGCACCGAGTGTACTTCAGCCGGTCCGGCTGAAGAATCTTCTGTCCATCTGGTCATAGAGTTTGTGTTTTTGCCCCTTAGGCCAGAAAGATCGCTCTCCTGTGCTGCAGCGAACAAGCTAGGCGGCCATTACCAACGCCGTCCAAGCCACGCCCCCCATTATTTATTTTTTAACTGAATTTTGAACTGGTTGGGGTTTGCACAGGCGAAATGCGACACACCAGCGAGGCCGCAAGCCCCCTTCACACAAAAGATAGCCCCCTCCAAGCATGAGCGTCCCCCCACTTCTAGTTTTTTTTACCTTTCGTGACGTCACTTCCGGTCGTGCCGTCACTTCACGTATTTGTGCGTCCCCCCACTTCTAGGTTTTTTACCTTCCGTGACGTCACTTCCTGTCGTGACGTCACTTCCGTCTCTGAGCATCCCCCCCACTTCTTTATTTAGGACTTGTGCCCTGCTTCTACAGTAGATAAAAGCAGTACTACCAAGATAGCTAATAAGTAAGCCAATTATTTATGGTTCTATTTACACAAAAACGCTACAAAAAAGAAAACAAGTATAAATATGTTGTGTCTGTCCCTACATGCGTATACATATCCAATTTTATCAAAGGGTCTCTCTTCCCGCGTGGATTTCCCTACATGCATATACATATCCAATTTTATCAAAGGGTCTCTCTTCCGCGTGGATTTTGATTACAAAGTGAGAAATGTTAGGTTGGAGTGCACAGATATGGTGAGGTTTCGAATGTCTTATTGCTAGTAGCCTAAAATAAGAGATATATCAAGTGCTAAATATCCATTTATTTCATTCCCCTTATCTAGTACCATTGTGTCAAGCCACGCCTTTTCCAAAGGGTTCGTAGTTCCGGTTCGTAGGCCAACCCAAACTCTGCCTTTTCAATCCGCTTGGAGCCCTGTTGCACCTCCGACACGTTCCTTCCAGGGCTCCATGGAGTAGTGCTTTATGGTGTCACCTGGATACGTTGGCACTGCCCTAGGATCTACAACCCACATTTTATTTCTGCGAAGCAATGTGATATTTGGGATAAGTGACATTCAGCATTAATTCTGGATGTTGCATATTAAGGATGTTGAAGCAGTTGTACAAGAAAGTCATTTCAGTTCAGTCGAGAGCAAGGCGATTGTGGATGTCGACGACCCAGATACTTACACATGGGCTGGACAACATTCCTCAGTCCACTACCGTAGAGGATATTGATCTGTCCTCTTTCTGATAACGTGGTACTTACTCATCGTTTAATAAGCTAATTAGGGTGTATCCCTTCTACCTGTCCTGAGGAAGACCATTCCCAAATCATCTTCCTACAGGTCAAAACGTTGACACCTACATATCTTAATGCTTGATTAAATGAAATGACAAATGGGCATAAGCACCGAGTTGACTGTCATTGTACTTTTAGTCAGCCTGACTGTTCAGAGAGCTTTTGTTTGTTTTTCTTCTTTTTGTGCACTTCACCCTCACGGTCACTGCACCAGTATAGCTCACCATTAGGGACGAACACCTCTTTGTCATATACAAGGTCTTGTTTAATAAAATGGACTTAGTTTACTCATATTGATGTGTTCTTGTTTTTTCCTTGCAATTCTGATGTATACACATTTATAATCCTCCCTTCCCTCACATTGATTGGGCATACTTAGGACTAATTTATAGCCTTTGATTAAGTAATAAATGATTGTACAAATGCATCTGACAATCAAGATATCCTTAATGTTACATAAATCCAGATTCTGAGGATTACCAGGTGTATCCCCTGTATTTATACATGGTTCAATGATTCGGAGGTGATGAAATGGCAAATCTGTAGAACTATGTGCAACATGTTCTGTACAAGCAAAACCATTTTAATGCTGGCATAGAAAGGATGCACCATCTATCCCCTCCCGGAAGGATTTTTTTAATTTTTTTTAAGATGGGCGATAGGGTCACTACTCGACAGCACTGGTTGATGAGGCTACTATCTTGAATTATTGGAGACCATGTTGTCCAATGGAGGAGGAGACATGCAAGAAAGGCGGAAGCCACACAGCAGCAGCTGCTTGGAGTTATTATTATTAGGTTGGTTGGTTGATATGCTTTATTCGATACATAGCGCTGCGAGGCCTCCGGGTAGTTATGCGCTATAGAAGTGTAATTTTTCATTTTCATTTCATTTCATAAAATATCTTAAAAGCAATACATACAATAAATATATAAAAAGGCAATCATCAAATGTACATAGCAATACATCCAAAGCAATAAAAAGAAAACATTAAAACATTGAAATATTTACAGTTAAAAAGAGAATTAAATTGAAAGGGAAAGCCTATTTGATCGGATCAACCAAGACCATTTTAAGAATTTTGAGATGCCACAAACTACAAGAAGGGAAGTGTCTGTAAGTAGAATGCGTAGGGCCACTGAATATTGGCGAGTGCCAAATGATCTGCACACTGGTGTAAGCCAACGCTTCCTTGGGTTACAATAATCTGGACATTCGAAAAGAATGTGAGCAACCGTCTCCACCCGCGTGGGACATAAGGCACAATAGGGGGAGTGCTGGGAGGTCGATTTCCATCTTGATA
This sequence comes from Lissotriton helveticus, assembly GCF_964261635.1. NCBI lineage: Eukaryota > Metazoa > Chordata > Amphibia > Caudata > Salamandridae > Lissotriton > Lissotriton helveticus. The sequence goes on from NC_136063.1 coordinate 802,811,011, forward strand.
TCAAATAACCTACTGGTAGGGTACCCACCCTAAACCTAAAGTACAATGCCCTATCAAAGGCAATGGAAACCAAATCGAGATAGGGTTCGTAAGCCACCACGTCTGATTCGTAAGAAAGCTGCGGTGGAGTTGCAGTGTCGTGGGTTGCTGATGAGTTTAAAAGAACCCCAGTCCCAATACAGTTTCTTCAGGGTGGCTTTGGGTGGGCCAGAGCGAGTGGCCCATGCATCGCCCAATCCCAGCTCCCCCAAAAGGCTTTTGACATCCCTCAACCACTTTACCCTGTGCCAACCCCCCATGGCCATCACCTCAGAAAGGCCCTCAGCGTATGAAGCAAGTTCGGGGACCCTCCACAAACGAGCCCACAACAACAGGGGCCGTAATCGTGCCTGATCCGCGATCGATCTACATCCCAGATCCAGTAATACGGGAACTGTGGGAGTGCTCAAGGGGAGAGCCATTAGGTCTTTCAAAAGTTTGCTCTCCACTTTGGCTAATACCTCCAAATTACAAGTGCCCCACAGCTCTGCCCCATATAGTGCAGCAGAGACCCCTCTAGCTTTGTAGATATCAATCACAGGGGCCATACAGTGTTTAGGGAAAGAACGGTGTTCCCTAGATAACACTCCGCCCACCCTTTTATGGCTGAGAAGCATTTTATTAATATGCGGAGTCCAACTCATGGAGTCGCTAAGCCGGATTCCCAGGTAGTCGAACTCTGCTACCTTCTCCAGTGGGCAGTCATTCAGGACCGGTGGACGCCCTAGTTTTCTGGGGGGATTCATGACCAAATATTTGGTCTTGTCGATATTGATCACCAATCCCCTCAAGGAACAAAACTCTTGGAAGCGGTCGAGAAGCTTTTGCAGACCTTGGGGGATCTTCGAAATGAGGAGAGTATCATCTGCAAAAAGCAGAGTAGGGATCCGGATGCCCGCCAGGGAGGGTGCATCGGCCGGTTCTTTTTGCAAGTACTCCACCACCCCATTCACATACAGGGAAAATAGGGTGGGGGCTAGCACACATCCCTGTCGGACAACCCCTACACACCGGGATCCTGTCAGTCTTTCCCCCCCCTTACCCCACCGTACCTGCGCATAGTTCCCTGAGTGGAGTTTAATTAGGAGCGACAAAATGTAGGGGGGCAACCCCATATTCTGCAAGACCCTCCACAATTCCTCCCTAGGTACCAGGTCAAAGGCAGTCTTCAGGTCTATGAAGGCCAAATAAAGACTGCCCTTGCCCAGCACCACTACCTTCCAGTGCAGGAGCATTAATCTGAAGGCCTGTTCGTTAGTTCCTGTTCCCGAACGGAAGCCCGCCAGGAGGTCTGATAGAATCTTTTTGTCGTCTATCCATTGAAGAAGCCTCCCCAGGATCGCCTTCCCTGCCACCTTCTGGGAAGAATCAATCAGGCTTATGGGCCTATAATTGGCAGGGCTGTCCCGACATCCTTTTTGAATATCGGGACAACCTCCGCCCCTTTCCAGGAATCGGGTACAGGACCTCCCCCCAGAATTGCATTCAATAGGGAAGCGACCAGCTGGCCCCATTCCTTGGGGTAGGCTCGTAACAGGTCGCCAGGAATCCCATCTGGTCCTGCAGCTTTTAGTGGGACCAGGGTCTTTATTACGGCTTCAACCTCCCTGGCGGTAAAGGCATCGGGGAGGCCAACCACTGTCTCAACCACCAGGGATAAAGGATCACTGATGTCCCCACCAGGCAGGGCATAAAGGGCCTCAAAGTGGTTATACCAACTCTGAGCTGGAATGTTACAAGTGACCAACGTGGCAATCGGCCTACCCCTGTTCCTAACCAGGATCCAGAATTCCCTGGCATCCCTTCCTATGCTAGCTGCCAAGAGGTCCGCCCAAAACTTCTCCTCCCACTCCTTCTTCGCTGCCCTCAAGGTCCGATAGTAATCCTTCCTTGCAAGCCTGGTAGCTACTTGAGATTTAGATTTGACTGCTCCCACCAAGCATGGCCCTGCATTTTTTTGTGTACCATCCCTGTTTGGTAGGCGGTCTCTCCCTGATGTTAACTCCCGAACACCCACCAGGGACAGTAAATAAATTACTTAATTCCCTTGTTAGGTTACAGAAGGTCAACGAGATCACCTCAGACACTTGGGGGGACAAATCTAATTTATTTGAAGCTGCTAACAGAAGAGACCCTACGGCTGCCACTTTCTCTGGGGCTTGGAGTTATTATTATTATACAGCACTTGCTGACAGTACTGCACAGCGCTGGCTGATGAGGACACACTGGTCCTTCTGATGGAAACTGCACAGTAGTGGCAGATGGGTGCCTAGATTTCTGTGCTGGGGTTGAGGGGAGAAATTCTGGCATCATCAATCAATCATTCAATCAATGCATTTATATAGCGCACTACTCACCCAGAGGGTCTCAAGGCGCTAGGGGGGGTCCGCTACTGCTCGAACAGCCAGGTCTTGAGTTGCTTCCTGAAGGCGAGGTGGTCCTGGGTCAGGCGGAGGTGGTTCGGGAGGGAGTTCCATGTCTTGGCGGCGAGGTAGGAGAAGGACCGTCCCCCTGTGGTGGCTCTTCGGATGCGGGGGACGGCGGCAAGGGCGTGGCTGGTCGATCGAAGCTGGCGTTTGTGAGCGTAGAAGTTGAGGCGGCTGTTGAGGTATCCTGGGCCCTGGTTGTGTAGGGATTTGTGTGCGTGGGTGAGGAGTCGGAAGGTGATTCTCTTGTTGACCGGGAGCCAGTGCAGGTCTCTCAGGTGTCCGGAGATGTGGCTGCGACGGGGGATGTCCAGGATGAGTCGTGCTGAGGCGTTCTGGATCCGCTGGAGTCCCTTCTGGAGTTTGGCGGTGGTTCCGGCGTAGAGGGAGTTGCCGTAGTCCAGACGGCTGGTGACGAGGGCCTGGGTGACCGTCTTCCTGGTCTCGGTGGGGTTCCACTGGAAGATCTTCCGTAGCATGCGCAGGATGTTGAAGCACGACGAGGCGAGGGCGTTGACTTGTCTGGTCATGGAGAGGGAGGAGTCCAGGATGAAGCCCAGGTTGCGTGCGTGGTCTGTTGGTTTGGGTGCGCTGCCTAGGGCGGGGGGCCACCAGGAGTCGTCCCAGTTGGAGGGTGAGGATCCCAGGATGAGGACTTCCGTCTTGGCCGAGTTCAGCTTCAGGCGGCTGTTCTTCATCCATTCGGCTACCTCTTTCATCCCTTCGTGAAGGTTGGCTCTGGCAGTGGCAGGGTCGTTGGTGAGGGAGAGAATCAGCTGGGTGTCGTCGGCATAGGAGATGATGTTGAGGTTGTGCTGGCGTGCGATGTCTGCGAGGGGGCTCATGTAGACGTTAAAGAGGGTTGGACTGAGCGAGGAGCCTTGAGGGACGCCGCAGATGACTTCGGTGGCTTCAGATCTGAACGGGGGGAGGCGGACTCTCTGTGTCCTTCCGGCGAGGAAGGAGATGATCCACTCCAGTGCCTTCTCCTGAATTCCGAGGTTGCTGAGTCGCTGCACTAGTGTTTGGTGGCAGACAGTGTCGAAGGCCGCGGAGAGGTCTAGGAGGATGAGGGCTGCTGTTTCTCCGTTGTCAAGCAGTGCTCGGATGTCATCGGTGGCTGCGATCAGGGCGGTCTCGGTGCTGTGGTTGGCCCGGAAGCCAGACTGCGAGATGTCGAGGGATCCGTTCGTCTCGAGGAAGGCGGCCAGCTGCTTGTTGACGGTCTTCTCGATGACTTTTGCAGGAAACGGGAGCAGCGAGATGGGGCGGTAGTTCTTGAGGTCGGTGGGGTCGGCTGATGGCTTTTTTAGTAGAGCGCGGAGTTCGGCGGGCTTCCAGCTCTCCGGGAAGGTAGCGGTGTCGAAGGAGGTGTTGATGATGTCCCGCAGGTGGGGTGCGATGACAGCGTCGGCCTTGTTGAAGACGTGGTGAGGGCAGGGGTCAGTAGGAGATCCGGAGTGGATGGAGTTCATCGTGCGGATGGTGTCTTCGGTGCTGATCGGGGTCCAGGCGCGGAGGGTGGTTGTGGGGGGCGGTGGTTCGGTCGTGGCGAGCGTCGGTTGAGTGCTGAAGCTGTTGTGTATGTCCGCGATCTTGTTGTGGAAGTAGGAGGCGAGGGAGTTGCAGAGGTCTTGCGAAGGGGTGATGTCGTTGTTTCCGGCGTTGGGGTTGGAGAGCTCTTTAACGATGTTGAAGAGTTCCTTGCTGTTGTGTGCGTTGTTGTCCAGTCGTTCCTTGAATGCGGTTTTCTTGGTGGCGTGGATGAGTTGGTGGTGTTTTCGGGTGGCGAGCTTGAGGGCAGTCATGTTGTCCGGTGTTGGGTCTCTGCGCCAGGTTCTCTCGAGGGCTCGGCAGTTCTTCTTGGAGCTCTTGAGTTCGTCGGTGAACCATGGGGCTTTCTTGCTACCGGGTCTGCTGGGCGGGGTCTTCAGGGGGGCGAGGTCGTCTGCGCAGTTGCTGATCCACTTCGCGAGGTTGGTGGCCGCCTGGCTTGGGTTCGTTGCGCTGGTGGGAGGGTTCATGCTCAGGGAGGTCGCGAGCTGGTCGGCTGTGATCTTGTTCTAGCTCCTGCGTGCAACCTGTTGCTGGTGGTGGTGGATCGTGGTCCTACTGAAGCTGAAGTGGACGCAGCTGTGGTCCGTCCAGTGGAGTCCGGTGGCGTGGCTGAAGGCGATGTCCTTGCTGGATGAGAACACGGGGTCGAGTGTGTGTCCGGCGTAGTGGGTGGGGGTGGTCACCAGCTGCTTGAGACCGAGGTTGGCGAGGTTGTCCAGCAGGGTGGTGGTGTTGCTGTCGTTGTTGTTCTCCAGGTGGAAGTTGAGGTCCCCGAGGAGGATGTAGTCAGCGGAGAGGAGGGCGTGCGGGCTGATGAAGTCGGCGATGTCTTCGCTGAATTGTGTGCGTGGTCCCGGGGGTCTGTAGATGAGGGTGCCTCTATGGGTGGTCTTGGGGTTGACGTGGACCTGGAAGTGCAGGTGTTCGGCGGGTGCGAGGGTGTCGTCGGTGTTGGTCGTGATGCGGATGGTGTTCCTGTGGATGATGGCGATGCCTCCTCCGGTCTGGTTGATGCGGAACTTAATATAGTACACAACTGTAGAGTAATAATTAATGTAGACTACTTTACTGTGTTGATTAATGGGGAAATACAACAGTACAATACCCAGACCTGCAGGCTAAAAAAGGTCACTGTTTGAGAAGGGGGCGGGGCCTTATGCTGAGAACTTAGTGCCACTTTTGCCCACTCGCCTAACAACCTCCGCCCCCTCCAATTGACCGTGTGAAGGGAGCAGATATCCTGTCACACATAGGGGGGCCATGCGAGTTGGCAGGTCTAAGTACTTGTGGGCAGTAATCACTAGAGTACTGTCTGCTAAGGAGACTATTGTACAGAATCACATGATGTAGAGTACTACGCATCAGTACTCTCAGATCCAAACAAATCTGGCTCTTGAAGAAGTACTGCAGTGTAACACCTTGTTGATGGGTAACAATTACATCAGAGAGGTGCATGAAGCTACCATCCTGGCACAATCACTAATCCAGGGGTCTCCAAGCCTATCTGTAATAACCGCTACTTGTTGAATGAAAATCATTACCAGCTACAAATATTAGAGTTGGGTTCTGTAGGAAGCTGGCTCTGAATATAACGTAGCAAAAAAAAAAGATATAGTGTGCACAGAGTTCATTGGAGCCCCAGAGGCTTACAGAGGCTTAAGTAGATAATACTAAAAGCTCTATTTGTGGTAGTGTGGCCGAGCAGTTAGGCTTATCAGAGGGCAGCGTTAAGCATTCGTTGTACACACTCAGGCAAGAAATGATTAAACACACTCAAAGACTGAATCCAAGAGCAACTGTTTTGTAAAAAAAAAAAAAAAAACATGATTTTGTTATTTTACTTTAGAACTAAGTAGAACTCAGTTACAGGTAATAGTTTCAAAAATGGTAATGATACTTGTGGTAAGAATGGTTTTGCAAGGCAGTAAAAATGTGCTTTACAGTGATGGAATACTTTTGTATTGTCAATCAAAAACAGTAGAACTTAGCAACTGTGAAAGATGAGACAGTTACATGCAAGAGGAGAAAATGCAATGCAAACCTATAGGAGGAAAACAGGTACATGCATTAACAGGCAAGTAAAAAACCTACTCTTCCAGTCTTCGAGGGTTTAGAGCAACAATGGGCAAGTTTCAATTCAAGGTAGGTACTGCACCAACAGTGGTACTGGGGCGTCGGGGGCAGAGGGCACTGGGCCCAATGTTAGTCAATAAAGACTGGGAGCACTGAACAAGGTGCAGATTGCAGGTAGGTACCCATGGTTTCAGGGCACAGGCCCTAGGGGTTAAGGTGAGCATTGGGGGGCCAACAAGGCAGCACCAAAGCTACACCACCAGCGGCACTGGGGCGGCAGGGTGCAAATCAGTGTCAGGCTCCCAATGAGTTTCAATGGGGAACCTCGGTCTCACAAAGAGGCTGCAGGCTCTGTCCAGGAGGCTGGATGAAGGTGACCATCGACTGGGCTGGTAAGTTGGAGGGTCGCTGGGCACCGTTGGCTGGGCTCCCTAAAGTCGGTGGGCTGAGTATGCAAGGGTGCCTTTTGGAGATGCGTTTTCTTCACTGGAGCCGGTCGGGGGGACCCTTCGTGTTGAGGCTGCTGGTGATTTGAGGCCCAGATTAGGTCAGCCACCAATGGAGTAGAAGTCTGGATCCCTGGGGAGACGTCTCTGGACAGGTAAGCCACTCAGACTCGGGCCGTGGGCATCAGGTGCAGAGTGGGCAGGTGTCGCGAATCCGCCTTTATCCGGAATCCTTGAAGATTGAGTTTTTCTGAACAGGGACAATGTTCTCAGGAGATCTGGTCTTGGCTGAAGAGTGGCAGTCTTCTTGGGGTTCTTGGAAGTCGCTGGTCACGCGACAGGCGTGGACTTCTTTGCAGGGTTCTTTGAGCCAGGAGACAGGCCAGTAACGCTGGTTAAATCAACAGTCATCTTCCAGGCTCGGCTGCATGGCGTCTTCTTCGTCTTTTTCTTCTTTCGCCACAGGAATCGGAGGATCAAGGTCCAGGGGTGCCCATAAATACTGAAATTAGGAGCATTACAAGGTCTGGCAGGTAGTAGCACATGAGCTACTTGCCTTTAGGATGGCTACACCCTTTGAATGTCCTCTCCTTTTGGGGAGGGGGCATCCCCCTAACCTGATTGGGTCGAATCACTCCATTCAACATGGAGGATTTCCAAAGGAGCGGGTCATCTCGGTCCAGGGCACGTTAGAGGTGGTCTTGGAAGAGAGGGGACACACCTCTCCGGACTACTAATTTTACCGCCGACCATGCTGCCAAAAGTGGGGCTTGGTCCAGGAGGGTGCATCTCCACTAGCTGGAGAGACCCTGGCTAACATATCAAAGGGCAGGAAGCCTTTGAGGCTCACTGTCCTGCATGTTGTTCCTGCTTGGGGGTAGTTGTGAAGCACCTCCACCCCAAGCAGCCTTTGTCCCTGACCCAAAAGAGCACAAGGGACCCCCACCTCAGGGGGTCAGAAACATGCCTGTGCATGGCAGGTTGGTGCAGACCAGTCAGCTAGACATGAGGGAGTTGGTCGTTTTTCATGGGGCGTCTCTAAGATGCCTTCTGAGTGCCTTTTGTAATACATCCAACACTGGCATTAGTGTGGGTTTATTATGCTGAGGAGTTTGATGCCAAACTCCTTAGCATTCAGTAAAACCATCATGGTGCTGTGGGGTTCTTAATGACAAACTCCCAGTCCATGTACTCAATATGGCTTCACTGGACTTGCAATGTCTATGAATGGCACCAACACTGTAAGGGCACATTGATCATGCAGCTGTGTCCTCACCTGTGGTATAGTGCATCCTGCCTTAGGGCTGAGACCTGCTAGAGGGGAGACGTACCTATGCCACAGACATTGGTTGGTGGGCACGGCACAAGGGATGTGTGCCATGCCGACTCTTACGTTTTGTCTGTACCAAAACACACAGTCTGCAATGTAAATGTAAATTGTAAATGTCGGAATTTGTAAAACGCACAGCTACCTCCACCAGAGGTGTCCCGGCGCTGTCCGTATACCGCTTAGGAACCCTTCCTGGCTTCCCTGGGAAATGTCCACTCCTGGGCACCCCCCAGGTGCAGCCAGGCATCCCAGCGCTTTTGGGGCCGTTGTGGAGATTAAGCAAGCTATTGCCCAGAGTTGCAGAGTGGGACCCATGTTTAGAATAGGCACCGAGGCGAGAATTATCCGGTCCGAGGAAATTGAGCCCAAGACCTGCCGAGACAGGAATTGAACCCTGGTCCCGGGCCAGACATGTGCATCAGGGTCTGCCGCTCTAACCATTGAGCCACACTTCTCCACGATGGAAGTGTGTATGTGTTTGGTGAAGGGTATCAGAACGTGGCACAATACATGCTGCAGCCCTTACAGACCCGCTCTGGTCACAAGGCCCTTGGTACTACTGATACCTTTTACAAGGGACTTACATGTGAGCCAGAGGTGTGCCAATTGGGGAAACAAAGGTACAGTTTTGGGGAAGAACACAGGGACCGGGAACCTGATTGCCAGGGACCCAGTGCACACTCAGTCAAAGTGCATCAGATATCAGGCAAAAAGTGATGGGTAACCATGCAAAAAGGGGCACTTTCCAACAGGTTTGTGACCACATCAGATAAGAGTACATTAGTAGCCACGGTCTACAAGTTTACCGACAATGATCTTCTCAGTGCATCAGGCACGGCTGGCAGCAGTAATGAAAAACATAGTTTGTCAATGGGGAATGCTTCTGCATGGCTAATACAGAAGAGCTGTAGCTGCAATGCTCATACCACCAAGTTAATAATATCAGTAATAAGTCTCATCAACACCATACTTTCACTCGAATATCAGTTTTAGATATATTTTGGAAATTCAGCCATTTTTCTCCAAACATCTGCATAGAAGTTCTGAAAACACAGACAGTCATGAATATACACTTTTCTATTTAGTTATGCATATATTTATTCAACCAAGCAAAGGCCTCTAATTCACTAGGCTGGGTTGTACACAGGAGAGCCACATACAGGTATGTGGAAATCTACCAATATCTCATAAGGTACTTGAAGCAGCCTGGGCCTATTTGTAGATTCCCCAGAGTACCAGAAGCTTGTAGGGTGCTAAAACATTAATGTGACAATCTAAGTGTTTGTTGGCCCTCAACGAGTATGATGTGAAGCTCACAAATGATAACTTCATATTGGAAACTGTTACGAGAGTTAATCAATTTTCCACAATCAGTCTGAGCAACTGAATATTTTTTCCAGGCTAATCAAAAGTGGAGAGCATATTTATACAGGCACTATATCTAGGCCAAATATATCCTGGCACCAGTGCTGGAAATGTTGACTTTTATCCTCGCACTGGATTCTGAGAACAATCTTGGTGAAACAGAAGTATGCACGCATATATAGCAAACTATATTAAACTCACTATCTAGGAGATGGGAATAACGTTATCATTTGGAGGAAACTGCTCGTTTAATCGTATTTGAGCTAATTTGTAAGATCGTCTATTGCACTGACACTTAAGAAATTGTATTATTCCGAAATATATTTTTTCCATGCAACTTTCAGCCACTTAACTGATGTAAATTCCTGCCAAGCCTCAAAGATCAAAAATGACAGAGGTCAAGGGTCGTGTGGCATCATCCGGTATGCTAATTAAAGCCACATATATGAGCTTTGCATGCTAAGGTTCGGGATGGGGACTCCTCGCCTTTGAAAACCTGTACTTTTCCACCTGTGAAAAGGAAGAAACACACCTACCTGTTATGGTGCAAGATGACTGTTTCAAACTAATGCCCTTCACAGTGTACTTCTGCGGGTCATTAGTAATTTTAAAAGCAGCAGTTAAACTAGAAATGTCCTACCAATGCGCACTATCAATCCCCCGTGCGAATCCATCAACTGGTTCACTTTCCTGTTTTTCAAAGCTCTTTCTAAATAAAAATCAACTCTCGCATTGATTTGCTAACCGCATATGTCGTAAAGGGACTACTTAAAACAAATCAACTTGGATGCAAGGGAAATAACGTGCTTTTTTCTGCTGAGACCTTGCTTTGCCTTGCAGTCCTTGTAGATTTACACGCGTTTTTCCAATTCGGCCTCCGCGGGCTAAACTGTTTTGGCAAACCACACAGTGCAAGGAGCACAGGAGCCTAAATGTAAACAGAACGGCTCAAGGTTAAAATGGCGGCTGCTATATTACACCACTGAGAACAATGTCTCTCTGCACTCTCCTTGGGTGCACCTGAGAGCCCAGGCCTGTGCACCCCATTACACAATAATATGTGCTGTTTCCGGTGTAAACCAATGTCTGCACAAAGGCAGATTCAAACGGTCGCTTCTTCTTTTCACTGAAGGTGTCAAATGCAGGTATAGGGATTCTTCCAGGGACCTCATAGCCACTTCTATAGGGGTAACCTAGGGGTGCGTTAGCCACTCCTTAGCTTGCGCAGAGAATGTGTGACTTAGAGGAGACTGATTGCCCTTGCACCCATGTCAGTAGTGTGGTGTGGGCAGGCCTTTAAGTGGAATGAAAAAACGGGGGGGGGGGGTCTCTCAAAGGGGCGTGGCCAATGTAATTTAGGGCGAAGCTTAAAAACACGCAAACTAAAAATCTGTGCTTAGCAAAGTGTGTCGCCCGACTTGTATTTTGCTGTTTGTCATTGCACCCAGATATGATACAAGTAACAACATTTTAAAATATACAGGTAGGTGCAGTGGCACACCTGTTCATCAATTTTCCTCCAGTTTTACGAAACAGAATCCTTTTATGCGTGCAGACTGGTGACATGCCTCGCCTCTGCGCATGTAGATAACGTAAATACAAAGTTTGCAGCAGACCTCTGCTGCACAACCAATCGCACAGCTTCTACAGAGCAAGTCACAATCTTGTTTTGTTTTCCGTTTATTTTTTATTTCATCGTTCTTTTCCACATGTCATCAAACTTTTCTTACTTAAACACGACAGAACAGTCCCAATATCCTTAGGTTTCACATGAAATAATTGTGCCCATCCAGGCCTCGTACTACTTCACGTCAAGAATATGTAATTCATAATAGACAGCTGTGATTATTTTCCCAATGCATTTCGGGCATTTTTTTGGGCCCTTCGTCAGGGGAAGCTGTTAAGATAATAAAAAGAAACCCACATTAGTCCTCTCTTAAATTCGCCCAATGAACAATAAACTGATACTGTGTGAAGTTATCAAAACCTGCAGCGTTTACTGAACGCGATAACCTCCCCCACTCCTTCCTCGATGAAAAACCTGCCAGTATCCTCGCGTTACTGAGTAAACACTAGCCACCCCATTTATAAACATACAAAAAATAATAAAAAATAATAATGCACAACCTTTAGTTAAACAGACCTACTATTCCCTAATTCGCACCCCTAGCAATGAACCTATCTGCTTTACCCAACTAATACATCTCACAGGTATTAAAAAACTATCCAACCTGCTACGTTCCAGACACTGCCAGAGCTTCATTAGTGTTACATCCTTCATCTCACTCTCACGTCGCTCTGACGCCGATTAGCTGCGCGTTTTAAATATTCCACTTTGCACCTCTAACGGCAAGTGTGTTACAGATTACATCTAATTAAATATCGGAAACCCTAAACACCTCCCAGTGTCCTCCCTCACTAACCTGATTCCTTTGTAAACTACACCTCCCAGAATCCTACGTGAACCTGCTACACCCTACAGACAACCCCAAATTTACATTCACATACCACGTAAAAGAAAACCATCAGTGTTCTAACATACTCCTGTGTGAATTAACACCACCCTATGCACTATGTGAAATGATGTTGACGTGACAAAACCATCCCAGCTCAGTTAAATGTGAAAACATGCCAAACTTATATTGAAAAACGGGCTGGCAACATCGGTAATGAAAACATTTTTGTGGTTAAAAAACTGAAGATCCAGTCCCTTGTTCGTATAGTTCATACATTGTAATAAAATGAAACAACTTGTTTTGGGCAAATTCATCAGTCTCTTTTTTTTGTTCATGAATCATGACGGTTTCCATCGTGTAGTTGATATTGTTCATCTTTGTTTAAGTCATTTCATCGCGGGTGCTCACTGCTTTTTGAGGCAAGCAAATATTTGAAAATATACAGGTAGGTGCAGTGGCACACCTGTTCATCAATTTTCCTCCAGTTTTACGAAACAGAATCCTTTTATGCGTGCAGACTGGTGACCTTCTGGATTTCCTGTGAATCTGTGAGGGATGTGCGAGTGCTTGAGCCAGTGTTTCACTGCTGGTCTCTCCAGCAGGTAAAAGCGCTCTCTGTAGAGTCACCTCTACTCTCTACTCCGTGAAGGATGCAAGAGTGCTTCTGGTGATGTGCGACTTCTACAATGTAAGGCTGGGGCGACAAGGGCAATTGGAAGAGACTCTTGCATGCCCACAGGTCAGGGCATTGTCTGCCTGGGAAGACCGCTGCCCACACTCCGAGGCCGACTCTGATAAAAAAAATGTGAAAACAGAAATTTCACCTGAAGGGCAAGGGATGGACCATCTCCTCCAGAGAGGTACTTCTGACGGAGACATTCCTGATCTTAAGCCTTCATCTGGATGTCCGCTTTGATTGGACAGGGTTTTGTAACCTGTCCTGCAGTTATGTGTGGGGTATCATTGATTCACTCTTCCTAGAGTGTCTGAATACACTCTGAAAAGCTCTACTCTTGCCCCACACATGGCTTCTGACATCAGCTGCTGGGCACTCCTAACATGCGCTCTACTGTAACCACCCCAGTGACGGCTTCTCAGTGAGCTCTGGGTTGCTCACTGACCCTTGAGATGGCAGAGGGTGCTGGCAACTCCCTCATCTCCCATTGGCTTGGAATTCTGATTTGCCGGCAGCTTTGACCAGGGTAAAAACATCTTCCAACTTGAAGAGCTTTATTAGAAGTTTCTGAAGGATGAGGAATCACAAACTGGAATGATTTTAGACGGCAAAGCTTTTTCAAAAGGTATTTGTAAAACTTCCAAAAATTGATAATTGTCAAGAGATGCATAATGAAAGAGTCTAAGGTTTCTATAGTGGCTTGACGTGTCCAACAATAAATGTATTGCTTACAATTTTTTTTAAACACGAAGTGGTTCATAAGGCTGTTTTACAGACCGGCGTAGGTACTTAAAAAACTTCAAAAATACTTTAAAACTTCAAAAATACACCAGAGCCAACGCTGTGCAACCACAAACCTTTGAGGCATTTCTCACTCAACCCCCAGAGTGTCAGTAAATAGTTCATAGTCCTTGATCCAGCGCCACCAACACAGTCCTAGGTTGTTGCATTCATATAGGCTAAAAGGTGGCAAAACACATAAGAGGAAACTGCAGCGGGCGAAGCAGCACTGAAAGACCTGGACACCTCCAGAAAGGATTGTATAACTGTGATCCTAATCGGAGGATATCACTTAAACGATCTACAGAAGAGGGGGCAGAAATTAGCACTCAAGCATGTGTAGGATGGAAAGTTGCATCAACACGGGGGAAAGCTCTGCGTGGTCACCACTGTATAACACAAGGATTACAGGCAGCAACCAAGGGCCACAACATTCATCAATACACACTTCAACACGCTACTGGCTCAAAGACACAGCAGAAAGAAATGCCAGTTTGCATAATTCAAGGACTCTTGTTTTGTATGGCCTGAGGGACAGAGCCCAGTGTGGTGTGTCTATCCCATGGGTTGGCCAGCTCTATTCTGTTTTTACCTGCCCTCTTCCCCAATATGCCCGTCCCCCCCAGACTTCCCGTTTCTGTGCCCATAAACACGCATTTCAGAAATGTCATTTTTGTGCATCTGGAATGTAGCGATGACACGAGGACAACAAGCCGGACTGGAGCAACATTCAAAGCAAAATATCAATATCAAAATATCGAACGCTCACAGCAACCATTTATTTACTACATCAAATGTAAAATGAAAGAAGATTTTAAATGATAATCTTGACAAGCTAGCACATGCTAACAGGTAGGTGAAACTGGACAAAAGTCAAAATACACCCATGAGTCAGCCCTATCTTGCAGCCTGCAACCCTAGGCACTCAAGACCATAAACTTTACATTAAATATTTCGTATTGGCCAACCCAGTGCAGTGAGCAGCTAAATCGACTATGAACATAAGAAATACCTTAAAGGGATCTGAAGAGCTGCTCAAAGCTGCCAACTTGCGAAAAACTATAAACTGTCCCGCGTTCCCTCAACTTCTGCATTCATCTCACTGCGAAACACTGCATGCATCCCATAGCACTAGAACAGCACCTCAGTGGTCCTCACGCATGACGTGGAAACACTTCCTGCATAGGGTCATAACAAAGACAGCACCCTCCCAACCACTATAACTATATGCAGACTGAAAAGGCGCCGCTCCCTGACACAACAAGGCTGCGACATCATCCTGCGAGCAATGTTTAAAATGTTCGCTCCGCATTTGCAAGACCGTCGGAACGCCATCTGGAGTTGATTAAAGAGAGTTTTCCTAGACAGCATTTAGGAGACAGCATTACTTTTTCCATAATGCGGTTAAATTACCATCCAATGGGATTTAGTGAAACATGGACAACGCTACACCCACAACTTATTTTTAAGCTGAAATGTTGAAAGCGAACGCGCAGAATATTACTTGTGGTAAATTCTTGCTCGGATGAAACTCCAGCTTAAAGCCAATGCGTCAGAAAACTCATTACGGGCCTTGTTGCGCATTTGAAATTGAGCCCGTCTCAGCATTGCTGCAAATGCGTGTTTCTGATGAGTTAGAGACTTCCTCGCGAGGAAGGGCTAAACTTACCTAACTCTTCTTTACGAGAGCCAACAGAAAATATTTCTTCCATGTCAAGTGCAGGCAGGGTGACCAGGCGTCCAGGATATGCTGCGGCGGTCGCGGTTTTTAGAAGGGTTGACTAAACAGAGGCGAGGCACGTTTTTGTGTTCAGGTGAAGGATTAGTTCAAAACCTTCACCAGAAAACAATTTTGTCAAGAAAGATGACGCAGTGCTTAAAAGTTACATGAAATTACCCTTAGTGAATCTTACTCCGTCTTTCCGATGTTAGTGAGCTGTAATTCAAGTAATTCTGCCTTGACAGTCGTACTTCTCTGTTTGTGGGATGTTACAATTTTTGGTTTTTGTGAATCTGATCACTTTATGCACAGGTACAGTTTGCATTTCATCCTCACTGGAAGCAATACAATAATAATTATTTTCCATCTGGTAAAAAAAGCTTTCACATTACTTTTCGATACGTTTTAAAATTCCTAGTCAAGCTTCAAACTATTCAAAATGTTACATTTCATCAAGGGCACATTGGCATGCTATTTTTAGTTTAAACTACTTACACATTCCAACAAGATATTTAGGGTTGAGGAGATAACTAACTTTTATTGTAAGGTTTCTGCTTATGATAGAAAAAAAAAACAGAAATACTGGTCCATTTATCACCACCTTACGCCTTAGGTGGCCCGATAGGCCAAAATTTACCATCAATATGCCATGGGCAGCTTTTTGAAAATGGTGAACACATTGATACCTTGATTGTCCCAATATGATAAATATTATCATCATCACTATGTGAGGGTCACTAGGTAGGCATTATGCTCCCATGCAAGGCCGCAAAATGCCACAAACTACCAACAGTGAATGTAAGTGTCAGGGTTTCCCCAGTGTCGACAGTCTTGCCACGGATGGTCTAACATTAGTAGTAATATGTGAGGGTCGGGTTTTCGCTCAACAAGAATAACTCTCAACAAACCGGGTCACATGGATGTACATATATGCACATGCGTGCACAAACACAGACGAATACACACACATGCACAGACAGAAACACTCTCACACACGTTCTAAACCATACACTGACGTGGTGAGAAGTGCTGGTCAAGAAAAATCCTGCGAAACAGTGCTCAAAGGGTACTGCTACCTAACTGAGAAGTACTGGAAAAGTATACGAACCCACTGAAAAGTTCTTTTAGTGAAGTGCTGGTAAACTGCTGCGGCCTTGCTGAGAAATGCTGGTAGAGGAGTGCAGCCCTGCTGACAAGTGCCGGGCAGCCATGTTAATAAGTGCTGAAACTGCCCTGATTCCAGCAGATAAGTGGTGCAGTCCTATGGCAGCCGTGCAAAGGCTAGGTGTGCAGCCCTGCTACAAAGTGCTTTAGACCACAACAGTCCAGCTGAGATCTTTTCACGGATCCATGGGAAATTTAAGTTGAGGTAGTTGCACACTGGCTCGAGACACTTGTTTATGGCGAGACTGGAAAGACAAATGGTTATATTTCCGTCACAAGAAAGTTTGACTTTCTTCACTTACCTTCCACCAGCACCTGTAGGGGATCACACTCCTTCAGTCGGATACCCTGATGACCGCTCGGCTCCGCACAGATCCCGGGCACATTTCCACACTACCTGGCAGTCCTGGCATCATACTTGCCTAGTGACTGACAGTGCAGAGCCTTACATGGCCAATCACACCTTGAGTATGGTGCCAGGCCCTGCCACTGGTGATGCTTGCTGAAAGGCAGTGCCTCGTTAGTGGGTTGTGAGGCCCGTTGCAGGCCCACTTACTGCCAAACAGATCCCTGGCAATCTACGCTCTAAGTAGGCAAACTGTGCATGTCAGCTTGGCTCAGGGGGTCTGGCCAGCCAAGCCGAGGCGAGCAGTCTGTATTTCTGTCACGCCAGAGTGAGAGGGTGTGAAAGACGAGGCAATGCCGGACTCCCAAGGGAGGGGGCATGGGGGCGTGGGGGTCTGGGTAGGGGTGCGGGAGCAACTTTACAAAATGCTTTGATAATTAGTCTCGATGTTCAGATGTAGCTCACATCAAAGACTGGATAAGACACAACGGCTCACTGAGAGAACTTTGTGAATCAGGCCTCGTGTCTTCTAATGTCAATCTCAAAGGCAGAAAGGCCTTGGTTATAGAGAAGTTTAAACACGTTACAGCTAGTGTGCACGTTACAGCTAGTGTGAATTCTGGAAATGAATGTCACTTTGTATATTCTTATTGATTTCAAAAGAACACAACAGTGGATTTACTCAATTAGACATCCTAGGAGTCTTTCCACTAGTACTCCTGTATCCACAAGTGGGTCCAGTGTAACACATACAAACATAATACCTGGAATTGTTAAGATCACTTTTTTAGTGCTGTGCCCATTTTTAATCACCAGGCTCAAATATTTTTCCTTGATCGCTAAGAGACTGCTGACCTACTATGTGCTCGAATGGGCATTTAAAATCTGCACATGTACTTATATTTTTTAGGTCAGGCCTAAAGAAAGTTTTACCTGTCTTGCTAGCTTAACATAATAAAAACTCAAACATTTGATACATATAGACCTATATTAAGGGCCTTCACTCATTGGTCTGTTCAACTGTCATTCACATGTTGCATCTGCCCACCATGGCAAGCTGCATGGGCCAACCCACTTCAGGCACTGGCTGCCTTGTACTGTGAGAGGTGCATGTTTCCTGAACACATGTCCACATCGGAGTAGAAAATAGTGCACTTTGCTGCCACTGCTGGTGAGCCAATGCTTTCTTTTGCCAGTGCTTTATTCTTTCCATTCTTTATCCTATTTGTTGTCATCATTGTGTGTTTACTCTTTGCCTGCAGGCTACAGTAATTTAAGGCCAACCGTATCTTTTCTTCCGACCAATAAGAATATATTCCTATAATATGCATTCAAATAAAATCGATTTCTACTCCAGATAGGAAGCACCCGTATAGTTCAATTATATGTGAAAGTTAATTTATTTACATATGTACTGCAAGCAACTGTCCGTTCAGATGTCAGCACATTTTCTTTTATTCTCTTTTTTTGTGGCATATGCTTGCAATAATAAAAAAAAGTAACCATTGCAGAAGCTTGCCAAGGCCAGTCCTATTTGCTTTGTCAGTGCTTGTTTTAGATATTTAGCGCACCAACTCCAAACTGGCACTAACTAAATTATCCTATGTTTCCATATAGACACAAAAAGGCGGCCACCTGCACTAGCCCAGTTCAAATATGCGCTTATACTGAGCATATGCTGGTGAGCCACTCACAGGGCGTGCACTTCACTTGCGCAGGTCATCGGTCGGTTGCTGTGGCAAGAACACGTAGTGAGCACATTGGTGGTAGGTACATCCTTAACTGACAAAGGAGCACCCTCAAAGAAACTCACACTTCGGCCCTTCTCGACCCTGCACCCAGACTGACCAGGTGAAGAATGCACAGGCGGGCAATATTAAATCCCTTCCTGCATGGTCTAGCCATGCATAGCTACATATTACAAAATTCAGAGTTCACACCTATTTGCGTAACATCCCATTAATTATGGGTTGGAATGGAAAACGTACTTTTCAGAAAGCAAGCAGTATAAGGCTCGTACTCCGACTTGTACTCTCATCCGTCACATTCATATTGGCTGGGTAGGACCGTCTCATGCCAGAAGGCCCTGCGTCCCTCACCCACATGCGAGTCCAAAATAAGAAATGTCGGATGTGCACCTGACAATTGTCTTAAAGGGTGGGGAGGGGCGTCTGAGGCAGTTCTTGTACTCACCTGTAGGCAATCCTGCAGCACGCTAGTCCATTCTGTGAATCAGATATACTTGGTGTGATCCCACTCACAAATCTAAACATACCACTTTGCACAGACCAGTCCTGAGAATGCAGGTTTGTGAAATCATGCCAGAAATGGCTCTTCTGAGACACATAGAAGTTACAATGACTTGCCCTATGAGCAGAAAAGCTGATGTACTTTATATCTGGGCTCTGAGGCAAGCAAATCCCTTTTTAAAAAAATGCAAGCACCTAACATAAACCATATAGGCTCTTCCCCAAGCAAGCTGCCAAATTAAGATAGTGACATTTTGTCCCGGATCTAGAACCATACAAGTAGAATGGCAGTCTGCAATTACAGCGAAGGGCCAAGTAGCAGGCATGTGAATACTGTACAAAAACTCGGGTACAATTTAAACACAGACATGTACGCTAAAGCAAAGGTTCAAGTTGACAAAGGAAAGCAGATGGAAAACACATGCCATGGTGATACAGTTACTACGTCACCCAATCCCAAACCGACCTGTCCTTTTTTTCAAAGATTGCATTCCATACACATACATTTTATACCCAATTATCAGCTTTTATTGCCATCACACTCTACTTCTCATCCTGACACGAATTAGAGGCTTCCTATAGCCAAAACTGTAGCAAAAAATATGTAGATTCAAGAGAGATATACATAACTACTCCTAGGTAAAATCTTTACTGGCTTCCAGCATGTTACACTTGAGTATTTCATAATACTCCACAGAACTGAACGGAAACTCTGGTAGCGCCGCTCAAGTAGCGCACCCCATACTCCAGCACAGCCCTCACTGTGGTGGTCTCACCTCTTTACATCAATGTCCAATTGGTAACGTCTATCTGAACTGGCTGGTTTACCACAACTCACAATCCTTACAAGTCAGGTTTAGTGGCCCAATGAAGTAATGCATCTACTATTGACTGGTGTTTGACTTCATGATCATAGATTTTACCCTCCAGAAAGGGGTTGATGCATTCTGGCTGGAATCAAACTGACCCATAGTACCAGTTACGGCCAGACGGCTAACCTACTTTCAGATCTTTTTTTTTTTTAAATACAACTAATACTCACAATACTGATTTTCTTACTAGTCCATCGCCTAAACTAGCCAGTCTAATTCAATTAACCTGAAGTACTCCAACAAAGCTACGGGCTACATATGTGGAGCCATATACAAATATTAATAAAGATAATCATGGTAGTCAGTCAAGTTGAAGTGCAACCCAACTACAAATGACCTGCTTCTCCCAGATTGAGACCCTTGCATCACACTTAACTATTCATAAATCAAATCCCCCCAACTTCTAGCCATTAAAGCCTAAATCCGCTGCACCGAAGATTGGATTTGCTGAATTAGTCTACTCAAGCTGCAGTTATTTGGTGAACGTGTATTAATTTTAGCCCGTATAATTATTTTCAAGAATGACAGCTTCATTAGGACACATTGAAGGTGCATCTAAGCGGCCCATCATCCACACCTTTACATCCGAGCCTTCACCATACATTATGTAGAATGTGTTCTTCAACAGGCAGTATGCCAGCATATCTCACATACAAATATATTTGACAAAACTATTATACACTTTGTGTAGATTTTCTATTAGCTTCAAAGGGGTGTTCATTTTTTCAGATAACTGGGACACAATTATGTCAGATGATGGTCTGACTACAATATTCAGCACTCTGACAATATTCTGGTACTGCACCCTTGGACACTACCTTGCTTCGCTTTTACGAAGCCAACGCGGCTTATACGTCACCATATTCATCAATAACAATTATTTCATCACAATATTAACACGGTTACATCTTCCTTGATGTGTATATAGACTTTACTTTCTATACCTTCCTTTCCATGGCAACAGTGCAAGTGATATTAATACTTTGAAGTTTTCATTTTGAATAAAAATAGCAGGGCACCAACAACGGTGCACACTTGTTTCAGGGGAAAAAGAGCGCACTGCAGTTAATTCTACTTAAATAGTGATAAAATGGGCATGGAAGCAGCATATGTGGATGAGTTACCATCAGCCTCCTTCCACATTAACTCAATACATCTTTGGCTTCAAATTTAGACTTATACGTGCATATCTTTTATAGCGAGCAGTTCCATTTTCCTCATGAAAGTACACCTCAAAGCTAATGTTCCGAGATATATTCAATTCAATTCAGTTCAAAATACCTTTATATCGGCTATTAGAAGCCATAAAAGTGTGTGCAAATTAAATAAAAATAATAAAATACATTTTATGGTATAAATAACAATAAAAACGAAGTCGTAAAATAGAATTTAAAATCCGAAACAGGCTCGAATATTAGCAGCAGCAAGGGAACGTGCTTCATGAGGCAGTTAAGAAAATAAAATGACCCACTATGTATAGGCAGGGCTCTCCTGCAAGGCAACCACATAGCACCCCAAAAATGTAGCTACAGCACAAGCATATAATGGCCGACTATCAATTTTAAGTAAGCAAAGTGCAGTGCACTGACTTTTTCTCTACAAGGAAAAGCAAGTGAACCCCTCTTCTTTCTTACATGTCCTAGATGTAAAATGTTGATTTCCACAATAGAACGGACGTACCACCTGAACAATTGTACTCAACTGATTTAACCCTGGTTGCCTACACTAAGCTGCTGCGGTGGGTGAGGCCTATCAATATCGGTCTGCTCTTGTGCCAACATCTACATAGAATGTCAGAAGTAAATGATAAGAACCGTCATTCTTTCTTCCCTTCTCTTATCTTTCCTTCCCCCTTTCCCATCTTCTGCCTGCCTTTCTTTCTTTTTCTCTTATTATTGATCATGTGGGTTAGCTATATAAGCGGAACACACCGTCTTAGGACTCACATGCATAAAAACCTTGCTTTGGCCCTTGTTAAAAAAAAAAAAGAATAAAGTATTTTGAAATAAAAAAAAACTGCAAAAATAAAAATGTACCTTATTTCTTCTACCTACATAGTTTACACGTTTTCAGCTTGGCAAACATTTCAAATAATGTATGAATACACACGAACATACGGGTTTGTGAATCTTATTTTTGTTTTTCATGGCTGACTCCATAGCACCGTCTTTCTGATGCCAACACTAACTTAGTAATGTAGAAGTTTTACTTGGTCGCCACAAAAGTAAACCCCATCTGCTAGAGTCTGCCGTCCCCAGATCTAAATTCTATCACTCGTTATCACGGAATCTGGACTTGTAGGCAACTTTTTTTGCACACCCGAGTTCTACCAAGGTGCAAATGTGGCTGTGAGTGAAAAGATCAAATCAAATATGGGAGACCCAATTTCTAAGTAGCAGTGTAAGCCCCAATTTCAAATGCAAACCCACCCCTAAGAAAGGTCGGAGTGAATCCGCAGGTTTTCCCTAGTTTCATCTCATGCGTGAAATAAATGGTGACGCTGTGGACGTCTGTTTGATCAAAAGCATGTCACCTTCTCAGTTGTTTTTGGAAGGGAGGACGGATGACCGTTCAACAGTCGAGCAGATTATGCACATATAGTTTAGCCAGGGGGTCTGAAGGGTCACATCCTATTGACACGGGGTGAGGGATGTCAGTTTACTAAATTAACACCCAGAGCAAAACTGAGCTGACAAAATCCAAAAATAGTTCAAATACAGGTCTTGAAGTAATAATTTGGTTGAAACGATGGAGGTAACACAATGGCTCTTGCTGAATCTGCACTGGGGCTTCTAAATGTACCACTACCATGCAGAGCTGTGGGAATGGTTTTAAATCTGTACATTGGAAACTTAAGATCCAAAGGTTTACCACCATTGTGGTTCCTAAATTTGTAGTTCTCCCTTTCGCTCGGGTCATTAAATTGTTCTTGTTGCACACATGATGAAACAAATGTAACACAGCATTCAGTTTGTACACTAAGTAAGTACAAATAGGTAAACAAATGCGGAGGAAGAGTCCTTCACATAGAGGCACACTTTGCTCATGATTGTGTTAGGTGCCCAGCCACTCTTTAAAAACAAACTGAACATAGCAAATAATCTTCGTCCATTACCCCTCACCTCTTAAATGGGAAAGATCCAATCTCCAAGGAACTCAGTAGTGGAATCAATATGTGAAAAATACTGCTAAGAGCTGATGCTTTACATATCCTACAAAGGTGGCAGACTCCTCTGGCCAGGTGGAAGAAAGGCAGATCAACTTACAATTACACTTGTCTTGATAAAAATGAATGGATAAATGAAAGGATGTTCTTGTACATCACAAACTGTGAATTAATGTTTTCTGGGCTTTCCTTTTCTTTGGTATCTAGGGCAACTGAGTGATAAGAAGATAACGTTATCTGTCCAGTATCACACTAATTTACTCAAGTCCAGAACCTGGATCTGAACTTGAGCCCCCTGGTTACAATGTATGCAAATAACCAACTCAACTACGCCCCCACCTAAATACGCACCGGCAGAGCCAACAGGTTTTATATTTGTACTCCATGCGATTGAACATATAGATCGTACAGAAAAATGATTGACTTATTATCTGTGGTATCCATGTTCTAATGCATTTGTATATATCCACACCGCAGTGGTACCGTGCCACTCACACACTTTAAACTCGTTCTTTAAATATTCCAATTGGAAGCGTATGAACACATTGAATTAGCCAACAGAACCAACCATTGGCAAAGCCAATAGGCCTTTGAAATCTCTCAACTATGTACCCAGGGCGTGGACCAACATCTCTGTACCGAATGCTGCTCCTCTTTAGGAAAGAGTTGAAGACTCAGCTCCTCATAGAACACTATATATCACATTGCAGCAATCATCCATACCTCAGCTTCCTCTCCTATTACTTGCTGACCTTAAGCTTGTCTTTGACACTGTACAGCGCCATGCTGCCTTTTGGCTAGGTTTGCACTATAGAAATACCACATTCATACATACCTATTGGCTTTTAGCCATGCTATACAGCACCCCAATGCTGTGCAGATTGCCTAAATAAGGGTACACAACACGCGTGACGGGTCACAGAAACAACATTGGGGACCGGTGGGGGCTGAAGCAATATGTGGGCAGCAAGCATCACAGAGGGTGCGAGTGGGAGGTTTAGGGGGGAAGCAACAGGGAAAGGGTGGGAAGGAGGCAATAAGGAGGGAGCAGGAGGGGCAACTGTGCAATCAGAGTTTAATGAGGGGAGTGGGGGAGAAAGAGCAAAACACAGAGCTGAGAAAGAGGAGAAGCCACGGGTGAAAAAGAAACATGGGCAGGCAGAGCACACAAGGATGAGCCTATCACAGAATCGGGTAGAGGAGAAGCACATGGAAAAGAGAGAGAACACGGAAAGAGGAAGAGATGCACACTAGGGAGATAACTGCACAACATATGCACTCTTGTGGAAAGCCTAAACAAAAAGGAAAAAATAGCACCTGAAAAAAAGAGGTGTGTAATGGCACAGTAATGCACCCATGCTCCAGGGGAGGGACAAACAAGATGAGGAAGGAAAGGCCACACACACTAACAAATGAGAAGAAATGAGAGGATAACATCAGCAAATAAGCTCACTGTAAGCTAACAATCCGTCTCAACAGGCCATGCATTCGTTGTTTAGTAGGTGAGACATAAAAAGGTGATGCCAGCGTATTGCAGTGGGCTGACCCAAGATGTGTTTTTAATAATGTTCCAAACCAGAGACTGAAGTTTTGAAGGCAAAAGAAGCAAAGGGCTGCATGAGGATGTCCCTAAGGCCTTTAAAATAAGTTAGAATTCAATGCTTGTCATGAAAGGAAGAAGCACCATGCACGTCAAATCTACAAAAAAGGCAACAAAAATAAGCAATGAAAGATTCAAAAGTAAAGCAGACCTTTACCAAACCGCAAGGCTTTTTTGAACACACAAACCAAACCATCCGCAATACAAACAAATGTGAAACAAACAGTTATCTGTCCACATATTACTTCAGTCTACTTGTGAGAATGACAGACTTTGTGCCTACGCTAGGAAATGCAGTAACATTCTACGAGACACTTCAAAAGCTAATTAATGTATTGCTAGCCTAAAGCTTTATGGGAGTGCAAAGTAAAGTTAGTATACATCCTAGGATATTAGCTTAGAGTGAATTAAAGTGATTTGTTTTTTTAACTCTAATCCTTGGTGAACTGCCAACCAGGCATATGTTTTTTTACTGATTAGCTTGTCTAACGGTTCCTTCTTCAATATGCCCAGAACTCAAGAGCCTTTACAACCTGGCTATGTTCAAGAAAAAAACAGAAAATCGGCTTATTCAAAGAGGCTTTCCCATCCTCAAATAAAATTTCCGGTACTACTCCCCTTCAACATTTAACAAGAAACAGGTCCATGAAGAGAACAAATTGATCATAGGACGACCGCGGTCTGAAGAACTTGCTAGTTTCTTCAGCCCCCTCACAGGGCACGGTTTTCCCTCAGCTGAGAAAGGGTACAGGGCAGCCAGCAGACTTTGTACCTATCTCCAGTAGAGCAATGACGTGGCACCCATCACAAGCCAGGGTCTACCAAGACACCCAAGTAAATAAATAAACAAAGAAGCAACCTTCACACTTCCTCCATCGATTCTAAAAAGCAGGCAGTGGTGGCAGAAGCATGCAGTAGATCAGTTTCATTTAGGTCTGATCTGGCTTCGTCACAAAATACTCAAGTTCCAAGCTGTCTGTTCCGTACTCATCTGCATCCTGGGTGACATTCATCAATGATACGCAATCATGTGCGACACCTTTCTGTAGGAAAGTACCCCTTTTTGACATAGTTACCCCAGACCCCATACTTTTTGCCTGGTATCGGATGCAACTTTGATTCAAAGTGTGCACGGTTTCTGCTAACCAGGTCCCCAGCACTAGTGTTCTTTCCCTAAACTGTACATTTGTTCCACAATTGGCACCACTTTAGGCTCCAAGTAAATGCCTAGTAAATGGTACTCCTAATACCGAAGGCATTGGGACTAAAGAGGTTCCCTAACGGCTGCAGCATGAATTGTGCCACCGTAAGTGACCCCTCACTGAGCTCATGCAAACTGCCCGTGCAGACTGCATGTCTCGGTGCAGAGAAAAACGAAGGGTTGACCTGGCACACATTCCTGTTTGCCATGCCTGCAAAACACTACATGTGGTATAGGTAAGTCACCCCTACAGCAGCCGTAAGGCAGGGTGCACTATCCCCAAGTGTGGACATATCTGCATGAGTGGATGTGTCCCTGTGATATCCAATTCACCCTTAGATACCACAAGTGCACAGGGTAGCCATACCAAGTACATTGGCTGGACACTCGTCATTACAAGTTCCTCAACTACATGAGGGCTTCACTGTACCCAGAGATGTTTGGTGCCAAATATCTCATCTTAATAAACCCACACTGATGTAAGTGTTTGATTTATTACTAAATGCACCCAGAGAGCATCTTAGAGGTTCCCCCTGAAAACCTTCTGACCCCTAGTGTGTTCACTGACTGGTCTCGACCAGCCAGCCACCCTAGAAAAGTTTCTGACCCCCCTGAGGTGGGAGCCTCGATTCTCGGAGGTCAGGATCAAAGCCTGCTCTGGACAGAGTGGTTTACATGGCGTCTTTACTATGTGACCAAGGCCGCTCCAGATAGTGGAGATGCCCAACCCCCGTCCACACACCACTTTTTGCTGGCAAGACAGGCAGGAAAATTAGTTAGATTAGGGGGTGTGTCCAGACGTGGGTCCCTTGCTTACTGTGCCACTGGATTCAAGCTAGCCTGGCTGAAGAAGAGTGACATACCCTGAAACCAGTCCCAGGATGCTTCTTTCTGGTCCAGGGAGGACCTGGCCTGGCAGTTCGGTCTGGACTGTTCCCATGAGGCACAGGGTCAAGACTGATTTGCATATGGCTGGGTCCAAATTGGGGTGGCGTAGTGGGCAAAAGAACAATGAATTTAACCCAGATCTTTTGACTGGGGGAGAATGTTTGCATTGTTAGCATTCCGTCCATCATTTGTTTGCTGTAACACCACATCAGTCAGTGCACCCCCTAAGGTGGCCTAGTTGATGTAGACACCATCATTTCAGATTCCTCCATCTTGTTTTGGACAGGATTAGCCTTCTAGGGTCAAGGTTATGCCCACTTCCTACAGGAAGTGGTCATATAGAGGGTTTAGACACCCTAAAGGTAGTCTGCCTGTTGGCTACTACCAGTCACTCCCAATTCCACCCCTAAATTGAGTATTTTGGTGGTCCCCCTGAACACAAGAACTTAGATTTGATGGATCAAGAGAAGAAGAATGAAGAAGAGTCACTGCCTGGTGAGAACGTAAGAAGAGCTGTGGACTTTTTGACACAAAACCATGCCTGCTCGCATCTCTCTTGACAAATGCATCAGAGTGACTTGTCCTGCAAACTGGATATTCGAACACAGTCTTAGGTTGCCTGTCACCACATACGAAACTGCCTACAGCCTCCCTTGGAGTGCAGTCTGCGGGCACTGAAAAGCAGAGTCCGGTCCACCACCTTCCAGCTCCCTGACCCGACGACAACGCAGACGGCCAGAGGAGGTACTTGTGCTCAGAAGGTCAGACCGGTCTCCCCACCAAGTGTGAAGACACCAGGACCAACTGGAGCTGTGCTGCACCAATCCCTAGGGAAACGGATGCCCTGCACAAAACAGCAACAGTAGGGGTCCAATCCGGAATCCCACTGCACCACGACTGAGCAGCCGCAGAGGAATATCAGCAATACTAAGACCCACTTCATGAGTGGCCCAGCTGTTCCGATTTTCCGATATTAGCTGTTTGTCCCTAACTGCAGGGAGCATCTTTGCGCATCCAGCCCAGCCAACCCAACCACTGTGCACCCGAAGGATCCTGCCCGGCTACCTAAGAACTAGCTCTGCCTCCTTGCTCCATGTGACCCAAGCCTACATTTGGGAGCAACCTCACCAGCACCCTGCTCCTGGTGAAACTCAGGCAGCTCCCAAAGAACTGGTGGCAGTACTTTGGACCTTGGCCCCCTGTAACTCAAAACCCAGAAGGTGAACCCCTATAACCAACTGTACTTACCTCTATGAATACATGCCTTTTCTTCCTATAGGATTGCATTGTGCGTAAAGGTGCACAACTTTGAAAAGTGTATTTAATTGTGAATATTGCTAAAGGAAAACAGTACTTACCTTTGATCAAATTGTTATATTTCTAATGTGGTCTTGTATTTATTATTTGAATGTGTGTCTCATTTATTTCCATGAGAGTACAACAAATGCTTTGCACTAACCTCTGATAAGCCTAACTGCTCACCCACACTACCACAAAAGAGAGTGTTTGTATGTACTTTGGCCTCTGTAAGCCAATTGGGGGCCACTGGACTCTCTACACAGTGTACTTCTTTTTAGTGCACTAAATAAAAAGAGCCAGCTGCCCACACTTTACAAACAAAAACACGCATGGCTAGCTGGAGCAACAAATAAGTGATGTGATTTTGCAGACCCTTCACAGAAAGTAGACTTTGGACATTGATGTCTGACACACCTACACAAGCCTTTACAACTCGCCCATTACATTGCATATGCCTTAACCACGCATATGCTTTACAACAAAAATGTAAGTATTTTTCAGGGAAGTATAATTTTTAAAAAATCTATCTATTTCAAACGCAGAGCGACTCCCGGGATGCCCAGCCTGTCAGGTCTTGCCAGGGAGCGTCAAACCTCACATATTTCCAACAGAAAATACTAACTTCACCTTCAGTATCGTGAAAGCAAGTCCACCAGCCGATACTCAGTGTCCGTCTTTCAATTACCAATTCTTGCAGCATCACACGTTTCGACTTTCCCCAAGTCTTAACCATATGCAAATAGTAGGGTGGTTACTGGTTGGTCTTTATATATCAAATATAAGTACATTGAGAAAGGACCCATGATGAAAGGGAATAGCTAAACAGTAAAAACTGTGGATAGATCCATAAGTACCTGGAAATAAGATATATACGCCAGCAAATCTGGTGCGGGCACTAATTTACCTGGGTGCTATCCGCCCACTCGCTTGGGATACATCAAACATTCATGCACCATATAGGTTTACCCCTCTTTAAATTTATGTATGCACAAGCAGCCATTTGGCAAGCACAGCATGTCTTACAGACGAGTGAAAGAGAGCAACACCACCTGTGAACCACAGCCCTCTCCAGGAAGCAAACAAAAGTGATAATACCGGTTCTGCTCCCGTAAAACAAACACCATAAACAGCAGAGTTGTATCTCAGCTCTCCAGAAAGGGAGGGGCGCAGCACACACGTCACAGGGTCACGTGAGGCCGGCGGCAGCTGACCATAAGGACAGCCCAAGAAATGTGGTATTGTACCATGTAGCAGGGTAGAGGCTGTGTGTGCCAGATTCTTCCAAAAGCCCAAAGGAAGAGGCAGTAAGATGGAAAAGGCAATTGTAAATGGATTTATGGCCGGTATCAGAATGTTCCAGTGTGACTGGAGGCTGGTCGACCAATTATCAAAAGGGGGCTCGCTAACACGAATTCATGTAGGGAACGCAACGTATGTTTTACAAAATGGAGGAAGAAGCATGAACCACTTAACCAGGAAGCGAATTTAGACCCCGATTTAAACAGCAAATGTCAAACAAATAGGGACAAAAATGCGGAAAGACTATGGGAAATGATTACATGGGAAATCCCAGAATTAACTGAGAAGAACCCAAAACATGGTGGTCTTAAGTCCACGCGGGCCCTTCTCTCGGGAAGATATGTAAAAGAACCAATGATGGATGGAATGCTGGACAATGCAAACATTCACCCCCAGTCACAAGGATCTGGGTTTAATCCATCATTCTTTTGCTCACCACACCACCCAAGTTTGGACCCAGCCATATAAAAATCAGTCTTGACCCTATTCCTTGTGGGAACAGTCCAGCCCGAACTGCCAAGCCAGCTCCTCCCTGGATCGGAAACAAGCATCCTGGGACCGGTTTCAGGGCATCAGCCTTCATCAGCCAGGCTAGCTTGACGTGGGTCCCGTGCTCACTACGCCCCTGAAGTCAAGCTATCCTGGCTGATGACGGCTGATAACCAGAAACCGGCCCTAGGATGCTGGATTCCAGTCCAGGGAAGACATGGCTTGGCAGTTCGGTCTGGACTGTTCCCATGAGGCACAGGGTCAAGACTGATTTGCATATGGCCATGTCTGAACTGGGGTGGTGTGGCGAGCAAAATAACAATGGATTAAACCCAGATCTGTGACTGGGGGTGAATGTTTTGCCAATGTGCAACATTCCGTCCTTCACCTTGTGTGTTTTGCTGTTCACCCTATGTGGGAAGGGTATGCCCAGACGTGGGTCCCGTGCTCACTACGCCACTGGAGTCAGGCTATCCTGGCTGATGACGGCTGATAGCCAGAAACCAGTCCTAGGATGCTTGATTCCGGTCCAGGGAAGACATGGCTTGGCAGTTCGGTCTGGACTGTTCCCATGAGGCACAGGGTCAAGACTGATTTGCATATGGCCGTGTCTGAACTGGGGTGGCGTGGTGAGCTAAAGAACGATGGATTAAACCCAGATCTGTGACTGGGGGTCCTTCACCTTGTGTGTTTTGCGTCTCTCGGGAACAGTCATTCTTAAAGCCATTTGTCAGCCCACGCTTCTAAACTATGCAACTAATAACTGTTAATACGGACAGGTCTGCACCCTGTGCTGTGTAGTGTTAAAAACATGGACATTAAAACCAATGTTGAGGCTCAAGGTCCCTCCCCTGTTGCTAATTATGTAAAGGGGTCAACTGTCCTTTTTGCTCCAGTGGCACATATGATCCTTGTTGACACTGCCATGTTAATCCTTTCATCCATTTTCATTGCTAAACACGTATTCTGGAGTTTTCCTAACAGGCCCCTCTGTTGCCTTGTTCTGTACCTTTCCAGTCTGGGGGCAGTGAGTACTTGCTGGGCCCTGTTCTATGGCCGATGGCTCAAATGGAGCCTGCCTTCCTAATCCAGGTTTAGGACTGAGGGCTTTAGTAACAAATGTAAAAATGCATCATGTAAAACACAACAACGGTTTTCAAAGTAAAACCGCATCCTTAAAATATGTACACTATATAGGTGTAACAGAAGTGTCACTTTCCTGACTTTGGAATTTGATGCGCGAAGTTACACAGTTGGTTCACACAACAAAAAATGAATAGTACAAATTAATCCACAAAGGTATGAATAAGAAGGTGGAAAAAAAATCTGAAAGAAAAGCTACCAATAAAAAGAACGTCAAAAGAACTGAGGATGTATAAAGAGTGAGAACAGGGGGTTAATACCAGAGGCTACTTTTATCACAATAATGAACCAGTGCAAAACACTAGTCATTTTCTTTCACACGATAACTATGGTATGTGAAACTTCTAACGTTGCCCAGCAACCAAAACTCCAGTTTACGGACATCGTTTACTACTGCAGCTGTTTATCTCAACGGTATCTTCTCCTGTTTTAGTCGAAAACACGGAGAAACCAGAATATGTGATATCCGTTGAAGAAAGTTACCGAAGGGCACGCACGGTCAACGTTACGAGAAAAAGTGTGACCAACCGAATTATGGTTTCATTGCTGGTAGAAAGAAACTGCAAGGGTGAAAATCTTTCCAGGGTTTACCGGAGACCCGTATATCCATGATGGAAGTAACCCAACCGGTCCATCTGCCTACAAATGGCGGTAGAAACCTCTAATTCCTGCGTGTCTGGCGTCCGAGTTAGAGGATATTCACGCAGAGAACCAGCTGCTTTGTACTTCGGAGGCAAATCAGTATTAGAGGTTGCACGGTTGTGGCTTTCGTGCTGGCTTCCTGCCAAACGTTCAAGGGCAAGCGTGTAAATAAGGATGGTTTTCAAGGAAATTTGCGCTTGTTTTTTTAATACTTATATGATTATCCTTTTGTTTAATACCAGAAGGCTTCCGTACCCCTACTACAAAACTTTCTGCCACTCTTCTCAGACTATCAGTTTTCTGGTGCCTGGAAGAACTGTAAAGTGCTCAGCTACAGGTGAGCTATACATTTCCTTGCACGCCTGAATGTTAGTACGATATATATTAATTGTTCACTGCTCTGCTAGGACTCATTGAACGTTTTTAGGCTTAGGGATTTTTTTTTTTTTTTTACACTTTTGAAGATAGCAATGCCTTTAGAGCCGCTCTGTTTGTATGAGCAACCTTGGCGTAAAGGCTGGATTTACATACAATATTTTCTTTAAAATATTTTATAACTGGTCTACGAAGTTCAGATATATTATATTGCTAATGTTAGAATCTACATCAGATATGTCATCATTACAGCATCTGCACCCACAATGAACATGGCCCAGTTCCATTCTGAAATATGTTGTCTAGAGCCTGTTGCCCAACAACTTCCATTTGAGAGAACCGTGCCCAGGGCCAGACAGGCCTTTCATTCCACCGGGCATTTCCCTGGTGGCTTGGTGCCCTTGGAGGACGCCGGTTTTCAAAGCCAAGGGCCACTACTGGTGCCTCTGTCACTTAACCGAGCTCGAAGAGGTTATCTGCGGTAGGCGCAGGGAGGCTTCAAGAGAGAGAAGTAAGATGGAGAGGAACGGAGGGGGAAGCTAGGGAGAAAGCGATCAGAGAGGGAAGAGAGAAGCAGAGAGGGAAGAGAGAAGCAGAGAGGGAGCATGGATGGATGAAAAGAGAGCGATAGAGCAAGGAGACGGAGGGAGTGTGGTAGGTTTGAGCATTTTTGCCAGGACTGCTTTTTTTCCCAGTCCGGCCCTGACCGTCACATTACTTTACACATTGCCAAGTCCAACTATCAATGCCTGCCATATACTTTTGCCAGTGACCAAAGTAACAGCGATTTTTCATTCAACAGACTGTCTGAAGCCTGCCATCGGCACTAGTTCCCCAATGACATCTTCGATCAGACCTGACAGCGCTCCATCCAATTTCTCCCACAATGAGAAAGGCCTAGTTATTACACCGGTATGAAGGTGACACAGCTTACTGCCCTCTATTGTAACAGAAATTATCCAGGAAGACCTCGAGACTGTGATCCTGAGCAAGTTCTCCTCTGGTATCCACAATACACTCTTTCCTGTCCTCAAAACCAGTTTCCCCTGCTCCATTGAGGTGCCTCGCATAAATAATTTAGATATTACATTCAGTATATTTTTCCACACTCACATTGAGAACATTTTACCTAATGCTGGGTACCAAAGGTACTGTCCTACATTTAATCTGGGCGTGTCCTCCTGCAGGTCAGTACTGGACCTAATTGCATAACAAAGTTACTGTGGCTTCTAGACGACACCTTTAATGCTCAGTGTCGCATTGCCTCCTAGCACTGGTACCACAACTTAGTAATAAAAGTACTCCAATAAAGTTCCTATAAATGGCTCTGCTGTTGGCCCAACGCAGTAACACACATCCATGGATGCACTAGGGCATACCACCAATTTCATTATCGTAAAATCACATAAGAAAATGATTAATTTGAGGACAAAATACAATATAATGTTCTAGTTGGTCGACACAGAGATACCTAAAATATGTGGCTGCAGGGTCTCGTTTCCCCAGCAGACTATGACATACTAACAAATAGGACAAAAGTACCTTGACCGTGAAATACCAGATATATTTAGCTTTGTTCTTAGCCTATAAGTAAACAGTGCTCATGGCGCATTATGACCTTACAGTGCTACTGGGCCGCCTTACCTATGGGTGACTCTAATCATAACTGTTGTCTGTTTGATAGTGTAATAAATAAAAAAGAATTTTAAAAAGCTGCCAATACCTAAATTGAATTAGAAGTTTGGCCGACCTGGAAGCTGGGGAATCGGGTTCGAGTCTCGGCAGGGACGCTCAACAAACTGTGATTCTGGGCAAATCACTTGATCTCCCTGTGCCTAGCAAAAATGAATGTGTCCGTCTGTAACGCAACTGGTGCTCATGTAAAGCGCTCTGACACCTTCGGATACCTTCGAATTAGAGCTACATAAAACTTCCACCACAAAAAAATAAACTCAACTTAGACCTAGCGAAAATGTTTTTGTTTAAAGCCAGAGCAGGTAAAGAAAGAAAAAAAGATTTTTCTGGCAACGTGCTGGATCTTGGGCTCAATATGAG
The DNA here is from genome assembly GCF_964261635.1 of Lissotriton helveticus. Lineage (NCBI taxonomy): Eukaryota > Metazoa > Chordata > Amphibia > Caudata > Salamandridae > Lissotriton > Lissotriton helveticus. The sequence continues at coordinate 802,844,667 of NC_136063.1, forward strand.
ATTATCGGAGGGTCACAGCTCCGCAGTCGCCCCTTTTGTTCCTATTGTGCCTACTCAACCAATTAAAACCCATGATATACGTCGGAGCTAATGAAAATGCAATCTTCAAGAGTGGGAACAGGTTAGGTGTTCAATGAGGTAACTGGGCTCCTAAACAAAATAGTGTAAATCAGTAATAGGTTAAGAGAAAACGAATCAGAAAAAGTGATACACAATATCCAAATAATCTTAAAACAGATGTTTGAGCCGGGACTGTAACACACCCAGAAACGGTGGTAAGATGACGTTAAGAGCTCAGCTGAAATAACACATTTTTACCATCCTCAGAATCAGCATATGGCACTGACAAAGGCAGACCGCCAAGCTCAAATTGATTTATCAAGCTTGATAAACTCTATATTTTTATCCTGCACGATTAAAAGGTACCCCTGCTCCAGAAAAAAAGGAGAGCAGGCAACCGAAGCTTCTGCAGTTTGTGTTTTTCCTGCGTTTACAGAACGAGCTAACACAATCACTGGCAATCGGAGGGCTGCCATGCCTGCTCAGAACCATTAACTTTTTAACAAAATATCTCAGACTGGACCACCCAGTGCAGAACCCAGCAAAGTAGGCTATGATCATAAGAAATACTATAACGGGACCAGCAGAGCTGCTCAAAGCTGCCAGTTTACGGAAAGCTGTAAACCTGTCTCATGTCACTTTGTTATAATCCACACTTCAACCACCAGACTAAGCGTGGCGTCCCATAACATAACTGCACCACGGTGGCCATCATTTTTTATTTATTTTTATTTTATTGAATTTGTATTGCGCTCAGCTACCCATAAAGGGTTTCCCGGCGCCAGGGACAGCCTAAAGAAGAAAGATAGGTAGTTGCTGAAACAGGAAAAGCAGAAAACATTTGACCAACTAAAACAGAAAAGTTTTTAGCTTTTTACGAAAAGCCAGAAGATTGGTCTCCGTTTTGAGCGTCAACGGAAGAGCATTCCACATCTTCGGCCCCAAATGGGCAAAAGAGCGGCCTCCCATTTTTGTCAAGCGAATTCTAGGAATTACAAAATTGGCTTGATTTGTTGACCTAAGGAGACGATTTGGCTGGTATGGCCAGACAAGATTGTGCAAGTATGTGGGAGCGGAACCCTGACGGATTTTAAACATAAGGCACAAAGTTTTAAAAGCTACACGGTCAGCAATTTTTAACCAATGAAGGTCACATAGGGCTTGTGTTGCAGACATTCTACGTGGAACATTGCACAAAAGGCGGGCAGCTGAGTTCTGCACAACCTGGAGTATATTCATTGTGGCTCTATCAGCTCCCAGATAGAGCACATTGCCGTAGTCGATACGGTACATTACAAGAGCCTGGACAACAGTTCGACGAGTAGACTCAGGCAGCATCCAAAGGATCTTCCGCAACCAGCGTAGAGTATTAAAGCAGATTGCAGCGACCTTAGTTGCCTGTTGACGCATCAAGAGTTTCTCGTCGATTAGAAAGCCGAGGTTACGAACAACTGGCACGGGGGTAGGCAGTGGACCCATGTCACTGGGCCAGTGTCTAGAACCCCACAGATCTTTAAGTTTGCCAAGTACGATAACCTCGGTCTTATCACCATTGAGTTTTAGCAAGTTAACCTGCATCCAGGCTGCAACCCGAGAAAGGCTGATTTTAAGGGCAGAGGTGTCCTGAGACCTACTGTCAGACAGGGAGAACACGATCTGCGTATCGTCTGCATAGGAGTAAATAGACAGACCGGCGTCCTCTACAATCGTAGCAAGGGGTCTGATGTAAATATTGAACAACAGAGGGCTCAATATAGACCCCTGCGGAACGCCGTAAGCAGATGAACAGATCGCCGATTCAGCTTTGGTTGAAAATACCTGAAAGGTACGCTCATTAAGAAATGAAGCCACCCAGGCAAGCGCAGATCCTGCAACACCAAGGGAGTGAAGGGACTCTAGAAGAATGGAATGCGACACGGTATCAAAAGCCGCGCTTAAATCTAATAGTATAAGCGCAAAGGTCTCACCACTATCAATACCGTGTCGGAGTCGCTCAGTCACCCCCAGAAGTGCGGATTCGGTGGAATAATTGGCGCGAAAGCCTGATTGGGATGGATGGAGATATCCCGTATTTTCAACAAATTCGTTTAGCTGAAAGTTGACATGACGTTCTAGTATCTTAGAACAAGCTGGCAGCAGGGATATAGGCCTGAAGTTGGCCAGGTTAGTAATGTCCATACCAGATTTCTTCTGTAGGTGAACGACCATGGCGTGTTTCCATTCCTGTTCCACCCGAGATTCACTGAGAGAGATGTTAAGTAACCTCATTAGGAATCTACGTGGTTCAAGGTCAAGTTGTTTCAATATCCTCATAGGGACAGGGTCCCGAGGAGATCCTGACCTGATGCTTTTTAGGCACGACAGGAAGGAAACATCATCAAATAATTTCCAGTTGTGCAGAAACTCAGTGGGAGGGACAGAGACATTACAGCAAGAGCCAGATAGGAAGGGATCAATAGGGGGTGGAAGGGAAATTAAGGATTGGTGAATGTCTTGAACCTTCGATATAAAAAAGTCCGCAATAGCATTACAATGTTTACCATCTAAAGCCGGCAGCACAGGAACAGTGTCAGCACCTGTAAGTTTATTGACAGTAGCAAAAAGAGTCCGAGGACAATTTTGCACTGCAGTGATAGTAGAGGTAATGTAAGCTGCCTTGGCCCGTTTACAGTTGGCATGATAAGTTTTTAGCTCATCCTTGTAAATCAGTTTAGAGGGAATGGAATAGAATCTTCTCCACTTCCTCTCCAAGGTTTTACATTTAGCACGTTGGATTTTTAACTCATCCGAGTACCAAGGTGCTGGGGGACGCAAAGATCGAAATTTACTGCCTGAACAAGGGGCATGCACAGAAACTGCATCTGTTAGCCACCTAGTAATTGGGGCATTCAAATTCTGCTCAATATTATTGAGAGAAGGAATAGTCTTCGTCAGATGCAGATTAAAAGTGGCTATATCGATTTTGTCCCATCGATAAGAGGGTTTTGTTTCCTCTACATAAACATTGGCTGTATAAAGACCGGGCGGTAACACAAAGTGTACGGCATAATGATCGGACCACACCAGCGGGCGTGCCAGATGAGAGCACTCAAATGGAAGAGTGGAAATAACTGGGTCCAAAAGGTGACCGGCAATATGAGTAGCTCCAGTATTGCAAAGTTTGAGATTAAAAACCTCTAAGTCAGAAAGAAGAGATTTTGTAAGGGAATTATTAACATCATCTAGATGAATATTTAAATCACCAAGTATGGTGAAATTATTTGATTTCAGGAGTATTGCTGATAGACAATCAACAAGTAAGGGAATCCAAGAAGCAGCATTCCCCGGGGGCCGATAGATTAGCAGACCCGATAGTGTCAAACGGGGATTAATCGTGAGTTTAAACAATGCAGCTTCACTACCTGGAAGATGTAATGCCTCCAGTTTGCATTGGTAGGTGGATTTAAAAATAATGGCAATTCCACCTCCTTTACCTGAGGGTCTATCCTGATGTAACATAACATAGTTAGATGGAATCGCAATGGCGATATCCGGACCTGAGCTGGCATGAATCCAGGTCTCGGTCAGGAATAAAACATCAGGGGATTCCTCGATTATGAAATCATGGATGTTTAGATTATTCTTAGGGAGCGATCTACAGTTTAAGCTCCAAAAATGGAGCGGGGCGGGAGGGGAGGTACCACCCTTCGTAGGCTTCCGTTTCCCCCTACAATGCTTCGTATACTGTTGGGTTTTAGAGAGCTGCATTTTGCCAGTAGTAAAACCACAGCCGGGGCATAAAAAGTAATGGCATGGCAGAGTGCAGGTAGCGCAATGAGAGGAAGCAGAAGGTCGCAATAAATAGAGTGCCGCAAATGAATAATAAACGCGACCGCCCCGAGTTAACGTACCTGAAGTCACGTTGGCAGTGGACAGCCCGTCCTGCAGCCCGTCCTCAGCGCGGACGGGCGCAGACGGGCAGGACTCAGGCACGACTCCGGCTAAGCGAGGGCGACCCATCTGCGCGTCCCGCTGCGCGGTAGAGAAGAGCTTTAAATAGGCACTCCAGGCCCAGCTCGGTCACGAGGGCGTTCCAAAATGGCGCCCGTAGTTGTAGTGGTGATCCCAAACTAAGATGGCCCCCAAGCAGGGCAAACCCCGGGACCCGGACTCGCCAAAAACGGCGATGCGCTTTCCTTTATATGCGGTGTGAGGGAGGGAAAGATGTTGAGCCCAGCCTGACCCCGCCTAAAAACAGGGGAAAAACGAAAATTAATAACAAATCAAATATCAAGAAAGGTGAGTTTAAAAATGAAATAGCGCTAGCAGCAGCGCGAGCGCTAAGCAGCAGTACCTATCAGGGCAGAGATGAAGGAGTAATCGCCTTAAATGGGCACTCCAGGCCCAGCTCGGTCACGAGGGCGTTCCAAAATGGCGCCCGTAGTTGTAGTGGTGATCCCAAACTAAGATGGCCCCCAAGCAGGGCAAACCCCGGGACCCGGACTCGCCAAAAACGGCGATGCGCTTTCCTTTATATGCGGTGTGAGGGAGGGAAAGATGTTGAGCCCAGCATGACGCCGCCTAAAAACAGGGGAAAAACGAAAATTAATAACAAATCAAATATCAAGAAAGGTGAGTTTAAAAATGAAATAGCGCTAGCAGCAGCGCGAGCGCTAAGCAGCAGTACCTATCAGGGCAGAGATGAAGGAGTAATCGCCTTAAATAGGCACTCCAGGCCCAGCTCGGTCACGAGGGCGTTCCAAAATGGCGCCCGTAGTTGTAGTGGTGATCCCAAACTAAGATGGCCCCCAAGCAGGGCAAACCCCGGGACCCGGACTCGCCAAAAACGGCGATGCGCTTTCCTTTATATGCGGTGTGAGGGAGGGAAAGATGTTGAGCCCAGCCTGACCCCGCCTAAAAACAGGGGAAAAACGAAAATTAATAACAAATCAAATATCGAGAAAGGTGAGTTTAAAAATGAAGTAGCGCTAGCAGCAGCGCGAGCGCTAAGCAGCAGTACCTATCAGCAGGACCTGGAAACACTTCCCACATAGGATCAAAAACAAAGACAGCACCCTTCCACCCTACATACACACTGCAGCATGCTGCCCTTTAGGCAAGCGTTTCAGTGGCCAACACAGGCGTAGCAGTGCTTTATAAATGCTGCATATTTGTTGATCTCAAACTGCACTCCAGATACACACAGGCACATGGCTCCGCACAAACTGGTTAAGAAAGGGAGTTCACCCCAAAGGCACCCATAGTGTGCTTAGAAAACTCAAACTAATAAAAACATCACAACTACATTCAGTTCAGATGGAAAAGTAAACTAAATTTATGGTTGTTGTGCCCGATCTCTTGTTTTATTACGTTATTCACTCAACCCAGCCACAAGCAGTCACCTTGTTCTCTGGATAGACTCGGCAATCAAGACTGGTAGCAAACCAAAAACAAGCATTGGCAAAGCCAATAGGTCTCGCGTACAAGAGGCTTATTGGCTTTTTCAATGTTTTTAAAGCCATGTTGTGCAGCGGCTGCAGCACGATTGATAGTAAAAAAACAAAAAAGCTAAGAAGCAGTCAACGCTGGCTGCGCTTGCAGCACCTTTTTGTTTATACCTTATAGTTAGTGGGAGCTCCACTAAAACTATTGTCATAAGCACTAGAGGGGCCACGAAGTTTGAAGGAGAAATTCATGGGGTGGCAAAGAACAAACAAGCATTGGAAATGCAAAAGGTCTCGCATTAGAAAAGTTGGAGTTATTGGTCTTGTAAATGACATATTTTATTTATTTGTTGGTTTTTAAAATTGCTAAATTGATGGCTTTGTCATTTACAATGCCAATAGTTATAACTTTCGCGAATGTGACACCTATAGCATTTGGAATGCAACATGTTTTGTATTTACGTGACTTAGATGGCAGCTCTGGTCGTTAGGCCACATCTCTAGAGAGCAGGAGAGTGCAGCAGGGGAGAGAAGCACAGCAATGCAATAGGTCTCGCATTAGGAAAGTTTGAGCTATTGGTATTGTAAAGGACACATTTTTTATTTATGTGCTTGTTTTGAAAATAGCGAAATTAATAGCTTTGTTATTTACAATGCCAATAGTTTTATCTTTCGCAAATGTGACACCTATTGTAACACAATATGTGTTGTGAGGGTGGGTGAGGGGTTGAGGGTGAGGGGTTGAGGGTGAGGGAGGGTGAGGGGTTGAGGGTGAGTGAGGGTGAGTGGTTGAGGGTGAGGGGTTGAGGGTGAGGGGTTGAGGGTGAGGGGTTGAGGGTGAGGGGTTGAGGGTGAGGGAGGGTGAGGGTGAGGGGTTGGGGGTGAGGGTGAGTGAGGGTGAGGGTGAGGGGTTGAGGGTGAGGGTGAGTGAGGGTGAGGGGTTGAGGGTGAGGGTGGGTGAGGGGTTGAGGGTGAGGGTGAGGGGTTGAGGGTGAGTGAGGGTGAGGGTGAGGAGTGAGGGTGAGGGGTTGAGGGTGAGTGGGGGTGAGGGTGAGTGGGGGTGAGGGTGAGGGGTTGAGGGTGAGGGTGAGTGAGGGTGAGGGGTTGAGGGTGAGGGGTTGAGGGTGAGGGGTTGAGGGTGAGGGTGAGGGGTTGAGGGTGAGGGGTTGGGGTTGAGGGTGAGTGAGGGTGAGGGGTTGAGGGTGAGGGTGAGTGAGGGTGAGGGGTTGAGGGTGAGGGGTTGAGGGTGAGGGGTTGAGGGTGAGGGGTTGAGGGTGAGGGTGAGGGGTTGAGGGTGAGGGGTTGGGGTTGAGGGTGAGTGAGGGTGAGGGGTTGAGGGTGAGGGGTTGAGGGTGAGGGGTTGAGGGTGAGGGGTTGAGGGTGAGGGGTTGAGGGTGAGGGGTTGAGGGTGAGGGGTTGAGGGTGAGGGGTTGAGGGTGAGTGAGGGTGAGGGGTTGAGGGTGAGTGAGGGTGAGGGGTTGAGGGTGAGTGAGGGTGAGTGGTTGAGGGTGAGGGGTTGAGGGTGAGGGGTTGAGGGTGAGGGGTTGAGGGTGAGGGAGGGTGAGGGTGAGGGGTTGGGGGTGAGGGTGAGTGAGGGTGAGGGTGAGGGGTTGAGGGTGAGGGTGAGTGAGGGTGAGGGGTTGAGGGTGAGGGGTTGAGGGTGAGGGTGGGTGAGGGGTTGAGGGTGAGGGTGAGGGGTTGAGGGTGAGTGAGGGTGAGGAGTGAGGGTGAGGGGTTGAGGGTGAGTGGGGGTGAGGGTGAGTGGGGGTGAGGGTGAGGGGTTGAGGGTGAGGGTGAGTGAGGGTGAGGGGTTGAGGGTGAGGGGTTGAGGGTGAGGGGTTGAGGGTGAGGGTGAGGGGTTGAGGGTGAGGGGTTGGGGTTGAGGGTGAGTGAGGGTGAGGGTGAGGGGTTGAGGGTGAGGGTGAGTGAGGGTGAGGGGTTGAGGGTGAGGGGTTGAGGGTGAGGGGTTGAGGGTGAGGGGTTGAGGGTGAGGGTGAGGGGTTGAGGGTGAGGGGTTGGGGTTGAGGGTGAGTGAGGGTGAGGGGTTGAGGGTGAGGGGTTGAGGGTGAGGGGTTGAGGGTGAGGGGTTGAGGGTGAGTGAGGGTGAGTGAGGGTGAGTGAGGGTGAGTGAGGGTGAGTGAGGGTGAGGGGTTGAGGTTGAGGGTGAGTGGGGGTGAGGGTGAGTGGGGGTGAGGGTGAGTGGGGGTGAGTGGGGGTGAGTGAGGGTGAGTGAGGGTGAGTGAGGGTGAGTGAGGGTGAGTGAGGGTGAGTGAGGGTGAGTGAGGGTGAGTGAGGGTGAGTGAGGGTGAGTGAGGGTGAGTGAGGGTGAGTGAGGGTGAGTGAGGGTGAGTGAGGGTGAGTGAGGGTGAGTGAGGGTGAGTGAGGGTGAGTGAGGGTGAGTGAGGGTGAGTGAGGGTGAGGGGTTGAGGGTGAGGGGTTGAGGGTGAGGGGTTGAGGGTGAGGGTGAGTGAGGGTGAGGGGTTGAGGGTGAGTGAGGGTGAGGGGTTGAGGGTGAGGGGTGGAGGGTGAGTGAGGGTGAGGGTGAGGGGTTGAGGGTGAGGGGTGGAGGGTGAGTGAGGGTGAGGGTGAGGGGTTGAGGGTGAGGGGTTGAGGGTGAGGGAGGGTGAGGGGTTGAGGGTGAGTGAGGGGTTGAGGGTGAGTGAGGGTGAGTGAGGGTGAGGATGAGTGAGGGTGAGGGGTTGAGTGAGGGTGAGGGGTTGAGTGAGGGTGAGGGGTTGAGTGAGGGTGAGGGGTTGAGGGTGGGTGAGGGGTTGAGGGTGAGTGAGGGTGAGTGAGGGAGAGTGAGGGTGAGTGAGGGTGAGTGAGGGTGAGTGAGGGTGAGTGAGGGTGAGTGAGGGTGAGTGAGGGTGAGTGAGGGTGAGTGAGGGTGAGTGAGGGTGAGTGAGGGTGAGTGAGGGTGAGTGAGGGGTTGAGGGTGAGTGAGGATGAGTGAGGGTGAGGGGTTGAGTGAGGGTGAGGGGTTGAGTGAGGGTGAGGGGTTGAGGGTGGGTGAGTGAGGGTGAGGGGTTGAGGGTGGGTGAGGGGTTGAGGGTGAGTGAGGGTGAGTGAGGGTGAGTGAGGGTGAGTGAGGGTGAGTGAGGGTGAGTGAGGGTGAGTGAGGGTGAGTGAGGGTGAGTGAGGGTGAGTGAGGGTGAGGGGTTGAGGGTGAGGGGTTGAGGGTGAGGGGTTGAGGGTGAGGGGTTGAGGGTGAGGGGTTGAGGGTGAGGGGTTGAGGGTGAGGGGTTGAGGGTGAGGGGGTGAGGGGTTGAGGGTGAGGGGTTGAGGGTGAGTGAGGGTGAGGGGTTGAGGGTGAGGGGTTGAGGGTGAGTGAGGGTGAGGGGTTGAGGGTGAGTGAGGGTGAGTGAGGGTGTGTGAGTGAGGGTGTGTGAGTGAGGGTGAGTGAGGGTGAGTGAGGGTGAGTGAGGGTGAGTGAGGGTGAGTGAGGGTGAGTGAGGGTGAGTGAGGGTGAGTGAGGGTGAGTGAGGGTGAGTGAGGGTGAGTGAGGGTGAGTGAGGGTGAGTGAGGGTGAGTGAGGGTGAGTGAGGGTGAGGGTGAGTGAGGGTGAGTGAGGGTGAGTGAGGGTGAGGGGTTGAGGTTGAGGGTGAGTGAGGGTGAGGGGTTGAGGTTGAGGGTGAGTGAGAGTGAGGGTGAGTGAGGGTGAGTGAGGGTGAGTGAGGGTGAGTGAGGGTGAGTGAGGGTGAGTGAGGGTGAGTGAGGGTGAGGGTGAGGGAGTGAGGGTGAGTGAGGGTGAGTGAGTGAGGGTGAGTGAGGGTGAGTGAGGGTGAGTGAGGGTGAGTGAGTGAGGGTGAGTGAGGGTGAGTGAGTGAGGGTGAGTGAGGGTGAGTGAGGGTGAGTGAGGGTGAGGGGTTGAGGGTGAGGGGTTGAGGGTGAGGGTGAGTGAGGGTGAGGGGTTGAGGGTGAGTGAGGGTGAGGGGTTGAGGGTGAGGGGTGGAGGGTGAGTGAGGGTGAGGGTGAGGGGTTGAGGGTGAGGGGTGGAGGGTGAGTGAGGGTGAGGGTGAGGGGTTGAGGTTGAGTGAGGGTGAGGGGTTGAGGGTGAGGGAGGGTGAGGGGTTGAGGGTGAGTGAGGGTGAGGGTGAGTGAGGGTGAGGGTGAGTGAGGGTGAGGGGTTGAGGGTGAGGGGTTGAGGGTGAGTGAGGGTGAGGGGTTGAGGGTGAGTGAGGGTGAGGGTGAGTGGGTGAGGGATTGAGGGTGAGTGGGGGTGAGGGTGAGTGAGGGTGAGTGAGTGAGGGTGAGTGAGGGTGAGTGAGTGAGGGTGAGTGAGGGTGAGTGAGGGTGAGTGAGGGTGAGTGAGGGTGAGTGAGGGTGAGTGAGGGTGAGTGAGGGGTTGAGGGTGAATGAGGGTGAGGGTGAATGAGGGTGAGGGTGAATGAGGGTGAGGGTGAATGAGGGTGAGGGTGAATGAGGGTGAGGGTGAATGAGGGTGAGGGTGAATGAGGGTGAGGGTGGGTGAGGGTGAATGAGGGTGAGGGTGAATGAGGGTGAGTGAGGGTGAGGGTGAGTGAGGGTGAGTGAGGGTGAGGGTGAGTGGGGTTGAGGGTGAGTGGGGTTGAGGGTGAGTGGGGTTGAGGGTGAGTGGGGTTGAGGGTGAGTGAGGGTGAGTGAGGGTGGGTGAGGGGTTGAGGGTGAGTGAGGGTGAGGGGTTGAGGGTGAGTGAGGGTGAGTGAGGTTGAGGGTGGGTGAGGGGTTTAGGGTGAGGGGTTGAGGGTGAGGGTGAGGGGTTGAGGGTGGGTGAGGGGTTGAGGGTGGGTGAGGGTGAGGGGTTGAGGGTGGGTGAGGGTGAGGGGTTGAGGGTGAGTGAGGGTGAGGGGTTGAGGGTGAGTGAGGGTGAGGGTGAGGGGTTGGGGGTGAGTGTGAGTGAGTGTGAGGGTGAGGGGATGAGGGTGAGGGGTTGAGGGTGAGTGAGGGGGTGAGGGTGAGTGAGGGGATGAGGGGGTGAGGGTGAGTGAGGGGGTGAGGGGTTGAGGGTGAGGGGGTGAGTGAGGGGTTGAGGGTGAGGGGTTGAGGGTGAGGGGGTGAGTGAGGGGTTGAGGGTGAGGGGTTGAGGGTGAGGGGTTGAGATGGGTTCATATAAGGTTCCAAAGGCGAGGCCTATTGGCTATGCCAGTGCTTGTTTTATTATTACAGTTTTCTGTTTTATTTTTAGCAGTATTTGAATCACGAGTTAATTTCCCTGTAACTGTCTGACACGAACCTCGAACAATTATATGAGCTATGTGCATGTTGTACTATTTTGGAAATCTTGAAAAACTCAAATAACAGATTCAAACAAAAAAATCACTACATCGTTACATCGTTACGTGCTTCATGTGCAGATTTTGAACCCCACATCCTACTGCCTGGAGTCTATTGCGCGCGCTGTTCCAAGCTGTGCACGTCAGCCTCCTGAGACATTTGTGTACCAATGCGTGCCGTCATGGTTGTGTGACGTTTTCTCCGTGCATGCTGGGAATGTCACACACGCTCAGTATAATGTGCTTGAGTAGAGTGCGCTAAATATAGACAACCTTTCACTGCTCACACAGTTTATTATTGCAACAGAAGCTTATATGCAGGAACGCATTGAGGCAACTTTCAAGACTTAACTAGCTTTGAGGTGTGTTTGACTTGTTAAAGTATGGCTTCAAATAAGTTATTTAATCATTAACCCAGTCCATTTCTCCAGATTCCTGGTAAACCACAGGTCAAATGGCAACTGTGATTTAGAGCATATGAGAACTGTATTATCGCAAATGATGGAAAAGATATCTCACCTGAAAGAAAAACAAGAAAGGAAACAAGACGGAGGGCATTGCTGTGGGGAGGAGAAATGCACACGGCGGGCAGGGGAGGGGGCGGAGCGGGGAGAGCGGCATGAGGGTGTGAAGCAGCCGGGCCTTTGAAGTGAAGCTAAGCTTCACTTCAAAGGTGTGGGAGGAGTGCGGCTGAGGGAACAGACGGCGATTTGGTGATGTGCACGCGCATTTTAGGTCAATGCGCTTGCGCATTGACCTAAAAGCCACGGGCACAGCACCAAATCGCCACAGTTAGGTAAACTTTGTTTAAAGCCCTATAGTCTCGCTTCTCTCAATGCGCATGCGCATTGATAGGTCACGAGACCTAAAAAGTCACAGGAGGTACCATCGGAGTAGGGAAGAGTATGGTGCATGCGTGAACATCCAAATTAATGTGTTTAATCTAGTTTGAATTTAAGAAGGGTTTGTGTGCTATGTGTGACTGTGTTAAAGGGGTGCGGGTACTTCCGGGACAGCAGCTGTTGCACGGAATGCAGTTTCACTAGGATGTGCGCTTGTATTTGCAACTTCTCCACTCGGTCACAACGCTGGCTACAAGGATAGTTGCCAGAAAGGAAGCAGTGGTGTACTGGTAACTGTTGCAAGGGTCAACATGGACAGGTCAGGTGACTGTACCTAAGAATTTACACTCTGCTCGGAACAGCAGCAGTAACATGTCTCTGCCTAAAGAACTGGAGTGGAATATGGACTTAAAGCCGGTACCTTATGGTCTGATCACCTGCATAACACACGAAATGCTGACATTTTTGTATGCTTGATAACATTTGACCTACGTCAAGGGCCTTATTCACTCTTTATAAAATACACTGTATTAATAAGGAATTCGATAATGGCTGAAATAGATTTAGCATGAGCCTACGGCATGCTAAAAAGCACAAGAGTGAGTGCCGTGTGGACGCAACCCTAAGTAGCTTAATGAGTGTGCAAAGGAAGATATTGGTTTCTTGAAGTGTGACGGGTGGCGTCAAAAGATCAGGAAACTGAAGAAAACGCACCTTTGTATTGCAACAACCCTGGGATACACGTTACTGATACAATTTATATAAGGAGAATGAACAGCGCACCAAGAAACGCGCAGCGTGAAAGGGTACTATTTTAGTCATGGCAAAAGAACACAAGAAAACCGCGAGAAAGACAAGAAGACCGCGAGTGGGAAATTAAAATGCTCACAGAGGCCCCAGGTGGCAACAAAAAGATAAAGACAAGAAGACCACGAGAAAGACCAGAAGACCGCGAGTGGTGCGTGCGCACTAAAAAGGAATATAAGCAATGCAGCTGCCACCCTGCGCGCCGTTGCTCACTCCTGCAAGCAAAACGCTGTGGGAGTGAACATTTGCTAAAGAAGTGGGACATGCGCCCGCCTTTAGCCATTTGCAAGCTACGAAAAATGAATGACACAGGCAACAACCAACTGCATGCGTGGGGGGGAGGTGGGGGGGGGGGGGGGAGGGGGGAGGGGGGGAGGAGTCCTAGCCACACAAAGATGTTTGGAGTGCTCACAAGAAGCCTCCCATAGAACAGCGCATGCACGCTGCGCTAGGCTCACCCTAATAAGACCTAGCGAAAATGGTCTAACCAGCCCCGCCTTGTGGGAGGCTGCCATTAGAATGGGGCCATGGGGCCCTAGCAGCATCAGAGGTCCATCCTGCTCTGAAAGCAACCCCCTGGCCTGCATCCCACCGGGAAATGCCAGAGTGACAGAATGGCCTGGTAGGCACTTTTGGAGATATGCTGCTGTACGTAAAAAAAAAAAAAACACTCGGAGGTAAAGAGAAGATGGGAGAGGATGAGGTCTAACGGCTAGGGTGGCCGATCTCCAATCTGGGGAACCGGGTTCGAGGCTCAGCAAGTACGCTCAACATCCTGCAATTCTGGGCAAATCACTTAATCTCCCCGTGCCTAACAAAAATGAATGTGTTCTTGTGTAACACAACTAGTGCTCATGTAAAGCGCTCCGATACCTTTGGGTCAAGTTCGTGCTACATAGAACTCAGGCAAAATAACGCGCCTTTAGAATGTGAATGCCGACCTGTTCACTTTGCCAGCGTTAGTCTGTAAAGCACTGTTAAAAAAAGTAAAAGAAAAAAACATTTCAAAATATTGAAATAACTTCAGGTGTAACACTTTTATTGCGCAAAAGAACACCTTTATGTTCTCAGTCTGAAATAACTAAATCACAAATACAAAGTTAGTGGAAGACCAGAACATTTTACCAAGCTCGGGCCTACATCTTTCACTTGGAGGTATTAATTATAGTGAGTGTCCTCCTAGCAGTCCATTTTCTGCATCTACGTAACCAATAGTTCAGCTTACTCATAGGAGCTTTTACACCTGATAATTACATTTGTCAGAGACACGGGCATTGCTTTAGGCCCAATTTTCAGATTAATGGCAAAAATGTAAAGTAATACACACAAATGATAGCTGCACCCTTTTTTTAAATACATTTTCAGTCCATTGTTGTCCTTTCCAAGCATAACCTACAGCAAGAGCAATAAGCACCCAGGTCTCATTACTTCATAACCCAGGTCTTTAACCCATTCCTTAAATCAACATAAAGGCCACAGGGCGTGAAGGGCGCCTGCGCTCACAGAACATCTTTGGTTAAGTCAGTGGTTTCCCTTGCTTACTTACACTCATGCTGGATTGTCTCTCCCTGGTTAAGGTCCGATTTAGGAGGGTTATGGTTAGGAGTGGACAGAACTCGCAGAGTTACACAAAAACTCTGCAAGGTTCAGCGAAATTCCACCTACAGACGGACCCTGGCACGTTGCGCTGCTCACATTGAAAAATGAGCGCAAACTGCACCATGCGGAGCGCCAAAGGGGTACCGCTTCTCGAGTTGGTTTTTGTTGCCACTTACGAAGATTTTCTACTCAGGCAGCAGCTTTCTCACTGCAAACAGTTGTGATTGCCTGCGAAGGCTCATGCTGGGAAATCTTGCTGGGTGCCGGCTTGGCACCCCAAAATCACAGTAGGGGATGTCAATTCTCGCTACCAACTTACCATTGGCAAACTGCATATGAGATAAAATTCCACCGCATGGCGGTCGGCAGAATTCAGCTGGAACTCAACGTGGACTGGCTAAAATTCCACCAACTCCGCCAGCGTGGTGAAATTTAATCGCCCAACCCTCGTTATAGGGCCTTTCGGATCAGAGTTTGGTGAGGTTCCCTTTCTGACAACACGAGGGCCACCACGTTGGTGACACCGCCCAGAAGACCCAATGAGTTTTGACAAAGCCAGTGGGTTGTGCTTCTGTAAAGTGCATGCACAAAGATGCAAAACATACAAGGACACATTAACTGCAGAAATACTTGTTTCCATATACATTTAACCCTTGCCCTATATAGAATGATCACCAGTCACTACTTTTATGTATTGTATATACCCATTCCACCTTTGGCCTGTTTGAGGGACTAATAGATATACTACAGTGCAAATTAATACCTTTACATTTCTAATACTGACATATGGTATTCTTAGGTTGCTAGTTTCACTTTATGTTCCTCGAACGAAACTTTGTCGTGTCGGGGGTCGTTCCTTCAGAGTCTTAGGAGCAAAACTCTGGAATTCCCTGCCACCGAACATCCGCTGTCTGGACAACCTGTCCGCCTTTCGGAAGGCAATCAAAACCCACCTATTCCCACTATCTTAGGCCTTCTGTTTTTCCCTCCCTCTCCCACTCAGTAGGCTTTTGAGGTTTTTAGCGCCGGGACGCCTCGTTGCTGGGGCAGCTGTTCGCGCTTAATTAAACTTGTAACATAACATAACATGTTCATCAAAAACAATGTATCCAGAGATGGCTTTACATTCACAAATCATTGCCAGGTATGTTGGTTTAAATAAAGAAAATAACGCAACTCCCTGAATAGATACATTTTTCAGATGAAAGTCTAGGACTAATTGTTGTCCCCCACATACATGTAGCAAGCATGCAAACACCACAAATAGCATTTATCAAGTTAACTAGCCTTAATTTCACACTAAACATACATCTGATATTTACGATGCTGAAAAGCATATTACTTTCTTTTTTTTTTGCTTGTCAAAGTAATTAAATGCACCCTGACATTTTAAACAAAAGTAGATGAAAATAACAAATTTGGGAGCACTCATTATTTTGAATGGCTTCACTTGTTAAACATTTTCGTTAACCTTTGTTGACATTCATCTGCAGGCAACAAGTCTCATGCATTGCATCTTTGCAACTGGACATAAGGGATGCAAGACCCTGAGTAACTTTGATAATGAGGACGGTTAGGCAATGTAGTGATATGCATGCACGGGTACTACTACAGAAAGTGTCTGGCAATGAAAGTCTTTACATTTTTACATTTTAAATTGCAACACCAATGCAAACTGCAAATGCCACACCTTTCAATTACTGTGAAGGATTTACAAAAATGGTGCACTAGAAGTGTAATCAAGAAACGTCCTGTGTCCAAGAGTGCTGCAGTTACAACTGCACAGAGGGGAAATCTTAAATCTAAACAAGATATATATTAATTCACAAACCAATACAGGCCGCCGGAAGAGCTAATAAAGGTGGCAAAGGATGCTACAGAGAACAACACATTACACCGGAGTATGTGGCAGCTGGAAATCAAATGGGAAATACTGATAAAGAGAACTTCACTACTTCTGACTGCTCTGGTTCAGTGGGCAGCTGCTTTCAACCCATTCCTTTATGGGAAGACCGTTTTCTTTAAGTAGCCCCATCCACCCAACCCCCTTTATCCCACAAAAGCATTCTGCACTACTAAAGAAAAGCATACTGCACTACTAAAGAAAAACATACTGCACTACTACAAAAGGTGTTTCTCATAGGAGAACTTCACCTGCAAAATGCGGTTTGTCACATAAAACACTGACTGCATAAACAATGAAAAAACCTTAGTGGGCTCACGTCATCGCAATCATTCCATTTGAGCTCAGGAATTGAAAGATTTGCTTGTAGTCCTCTGCTGACTGGTGAACACTTTCTTTCCACTTTAATTAGCTTTGTATAAAGGAATCATGATTTATTAATATAAGTTTGCTACAGGTTGGTAGTGGCCACAATTGCATACCTGCTAGACACACCGACCTGAAAATAAATGCAGTAAATTGTGACCCACAATATAGGTTTGCAATCTTGGTAGTGCACTAGAGCAAGTGGTCATTTCACACTTAATATCCAAAACACAGGGGCGACTCGCTCCTCCATTATAGCGGAGGAGCGTTGCCCCACTAAAATGCCCCCAGAGACGAAAAAGAAAATGGCAATGAAGTTAATGCATTACCGTTTTGAGCGTCAAGACGGGGCGGACAGGGCCAGCTGAGTGGCAGCAAGGAAGGGTAGTGGGCAGAGGGCTGCCCGCGCAAGGTTTAGAGTGCGCATGTCCCGTTGGCCGGCCGTCTTGCGACAGCCAGCCACACATGCGCACTTTAAACTCTCAACCCAGCTGTCTTAAGACTGCTGGGTTGGAAGCAAATGGAGACCTCCAGAGTCCTCGGAAACGCCGACAGAGGCCGCTCCAACCCTGGTGCTTCTCTCATGCTGGTTAAAGAGGACGGCTGCTGCACAGTCAGTAACTTTTTATTTCGTTTATTTAACCCCTTCGGCGCTGCACGAATTATTCTGCTGTGCGGAAGAATTAATGAGTGGGCGTGTTTCGGACGGCCCCCGGCCGTCCTCAGCACACGGGGGGGCCGTCCTGAGCACCGAAGAGGTTAATGTAATGCCCCCCTCCCCACCCCTCGCAGTGGTTCTTAGCCGCCACTGTCCAACAGGTTTCTGTACATAAAAACAGACACAAGCTACCTTTAAAACTATTTGCAAATCAAGCACTGGGATAAAAAAGCAGGTTTTTAAAAATAAACCAAAAAAAACTGTTTGCAGTGCCTACACAATAGAATGCATAAGGAGCACTTTATGTCGCACAAAGCATCAGTCCAGCTCCTGACCACATTAACCAACGGGTCCAACTTCATCATCTGGGTTGCACAGCCTCGGGCTTGTAACACTGTGGATTCATGGAAATTGGATGCGGTCGGATTCTCCCACCCTATAAATGGGCGACACTTTAGTGAAACTCGCCTCTTCTGAAGGATTAACCCTAAACAACCTTTAAGTGTCAAAACGAATGCGGGCTACTTCCACACCTATGACTCTTCAAATATTTGACCGCCAAATTACAGACGTTATATAATGCAAATATGATTAATGAACTCTATATAACACATGCAGGCCTTCTCCATCATTTGGTTTACAGCTTTAGAAGACACAATATGGTGCCAATTTGTTGGCCATTGTGCCACCCCTTTGCAGTCTTTCTTGTCCCTCTTTCACCATCACCCGCTCATAAAGAATTATTTTTAGAACGTCAAACACGGTCAGCAATGTTTTACGAATTATTAAATACAAAAGGTTATATGGATTTTAATAAAAAGGAGGGAACAGCCACCCACTGTGCCATGTACAAAAGAAATGATACACTGCCATGACCATTCCTCACACACCATTCAAGCCCCTTTCCAGTATGTAGCATCAACACAACACAGGTCTCGCGATGATTACTTCTTAATTGTAATATTAACCTAATAAATACAGCCAGCTCTGAAGAATGTCCGCATTGCCCATCAGCTGGAACTTGCATTCCATTCCATGCACGTTCGCCACAGAA
Source organism: Lissotriton helveticus (assembly GCF_964261635.1). Lineage (NCBI taxonomy): Eukaryota > Metazoa > Chordata > Amphibia > Caudata > Salamandridae > Lissotriton > Lissotriton helveticus. The sequence goes on from NC_136063.1 coordinate 802,862,631, forward strand.
AATGCTTACCTTCCACACTTCCTGTGATCACAAGAACTTACAGAAGAACAAAGTGAGACAAAAATAGCAGCTTGTGTTTTTGCAGTGCTGGAGACAGCCGTGCCTCAGCTTGTACAATAAGTACTTAAAGCAACAACAACAAATCTATACCAGTGCTGCAAGCGGTGACTTCCTGAACATCTCAAAACCAGCGTTCATTGTGTAGCAATTAGAGAACGCCCTTAGAAGCGAACAATTTTCAAGGACGAACATTAAAGATATGTTACCCTTAGACTGTAAGTTTACAGTTTTCTCGAAAATTGAAACAAGCATCAAACCTTGAAGGACTTGATCGAGCATGGTTGGGGAAAAGGAATATGCTACTTACCAGTATGCATCTGTTCTTGGCATAGAGGGCTGCAGAGTGGTACATTTATGAATAGATCGCCATCTGGTGTTGGGCTCGGATGATTGCACTTTGTTTTTCTCTTGGAGAAGTCTTTGTCGTCATAGATGACTCCTCCTCTTGGTGTCAGTGCGCATGGGCATCGGCTCCATCCTTAGATTGTTTTGCCATAGTAGGGTTAGATGGAGTAGTGTAGTATAGTACATAAAGATATGCCCATGTAAGTGTATCTAAATAAGATAATGTTGGGACAGACACAGGTTTCCGGGGAGGCTGGGAGGGCATGCACCACTCTGCAGCCCTCTATGCCAAGAACAGATGCATACTGGTAAGTAGCATATTCCGTTCGAGGCATATGGGCTGCAGATGGTACATTTATGAATAGATTGTAAAGCAGTTACCTCCCTAGCGGTGGTCACCAGTGTCTGTCGCAACTGTTTGAAATAAAGTCTTTAATACAGCTTGGCCCACTCTGGCTTGTTGTGCAGCCTGTACATCAACACAGTAGTGTTTTGTGAATGTATGTGGTGTAGACCAAGTTGCTGCTCTACATATGTCATCTAGGGGAATGTTCCCTAAGAATGCCATAGATGTTCCTAGTTTTCGTGTAGAATGAGCTCTAGGAGGAACAGTTAATGTTCTCTTTGCTTTGATGTAACATATTTGTATACATCTTACAATCCATCTAGCGATGCCTGCTTTAGAGATAGGATTGCCCTTATGTGTTGTGGAAAATGCTACAAATAGTTGTTTAGTTTTCCTGAAGTTTTGTGTTCTTTCTATGTAGTACAAAATGGCTCTTTTGACATCTAGTGTATGTAGAGCCCTTTCTGCCACCGTCTGTGGCTTTGGAAAGAAGACTGGTAATTCCACTGGCTGATTGATGTGGAATGCTGAAATTACCTTAGGCAAGAACTTTGGGTTTGTTCTAAGAACCACTTTATTCTGGTGTAACTGTAGGAATGGTTCTTGTATTGTCAATGCCTGTAATTCACTTACTCTCCTGAGTGAGGTAATGGCTATAAGGAAAGCCACCTTCCATGTAAGGAATTTTATTTCGCACCTATGCATAGGTTCGAAGGGTGGCCCCATTAGTCTGGTGAGTACTACGTTGAGGTTCCAGACTGGTGAAGGTGGTAATCTTGGTGGAATGACTCTTTTAAGGCCTTCCATGAATGCCTTTATAGCTGGTACTCTGAACAGTGATATGTGTTGCCTGTTTTGTAGGTACGCTGCTATAGCTGCTAGATGTACTCTGATAGATGTGTACGCTAGATTACATTGCTGTAAGTGTAATAAGTAGCAAATAATCTCCTTTGTTGATACGTCCAGAGGGTTGATATTGTTATTAGTACAGTGTATAGCAAACCTCTTCCACTTAGCTGCATAACATGCTCTGGTGGTTGGACGTCTCGCTTGTTTAATTATCTCCATGCAATTTGGAGGTAGATCTAAGTACCCAAATTCTAGGATTTCAGGAGCCAGATCGCTAAGTTCAATTGAGTTGGATCTGGGTGCATTATTTCTCCATGGTTCTGTGTAAGGTGCATGGGTAGAATTCGTAATTTTTGGTGTGGCACTTGTGAGAGTTGCAGTAGCGTGGTGTACCACGGCTGTCTTGCCCACGTGGGTGCCACTAGTATCATGGTCATTGAATGTTGTTGCAGCTTTCTGACCACTAATGGAATTAGTGGGAGAGGGGGAAAAGCGTATGCAAATTTGTTGGACCAGTTTATCCATAACGCATTGCCCTGCGACAGGTGATGTGGGTACCTGGACGCGAAGCTTTGGCATTTTGCGTTCTGATGAGTGGCAAAGAGGTCTATCTCTGGTTGTCCCCATCTTTGGAAGAATGGCTGCAGTATTTGTTGGTGCAGTTCCCATTCGTGTATTTGTTCCGACTGTCTGCTTAAGATGTCTGCTATCTGGTTTTGGACTCCTGGTAGGTGTTCGGCTAACAGATCGATGTTTTGAGGAATGGCCCATCTCCAAATTTCCTGTGCTAGTCTGGATAGTTGGAGAGAGTGCGTCCCCCCCTGTTTTTGAATATAATACATTGCTGTCCTGTTGTCTGTTCTGATCAGGACTGCTTTGTTGGTAACATGTATCTGGAAGGCTTTCAATGCTAGAAACACTGCTAGTAGTTCTAGATGGTTGATGTGCAGTGTTCTTTCCTGCACACTCCACCTTCCTTGTACTGTGTATTTGTCCATATGTGCTCCCCATCCGGTGAGCGATGCGTCTGCTGTTATTGTCACCTGTGGAATTGGTTCTAGGAACGACCGCCCCTTGGTAATGTTTGTTATGTTCCACCACTTCAGAGAGCGGTGTGTGCGGTCGTCTACCAACACCAGATCTGTAATCTGCCCTTGAGCCTGATTCCACTGTGTCGCTAAGCATTCTTGTAGCGGACGCATTTGTAGTTTGGCATATGGTATTAGCAGTATGCAGGATGACATCATGCCTAATAGCTGCATGAACACTCTTGCTGTTAGTGAGTGTTGTGGCTGAAATCTTTGAATGATTGTAAGCATTGTTTGGATCCTGACTGGGTTGGGGTACACTTTGGCTTTTTCTGTGTCTATAGTAGCCCCCAGGTATTGTTGAACCTTGTTTGGTTGTAGGTGTGACTTTGTGTAGTTCACCGTGAACCCTAGCTGGTGTAGTAGCTGAATTGTCCTTTGTGTGTTTTGAAGACATTCCTCTTGTGACCTGGCCTTTATTAGCCAGTCGTCCAAGTATGGGAAGACATGAATTGCTACCACTGCCAGGCATTTTGTGAACACTCTTGGTGCCGTTGTGACACCAAACGGAAGGACCTTGAACTGATAATGTTGTCCTTCTACCACAAACCTGAGGTATTTCCTGTGGGCTTTGTGAATAGGGATATGAAAGTAAGCGTCTTTTAGATCCAGTGTAGAAAGAAAGTCCCCTTTCTTCAGTAAAGGAAGTACTTGTTGGAGCGTGACCATGTGGAAATGTTCCGAATTTATGTATGCGTTGAGAGGTCTTAGGTCCAGTATTGGCCTTAGAGACCCGTCCTTTTTGGGAATTAGGAAGTATAGGGAGTATACTCCTGTTCCTTGTTGGTGCTGTGGAACCTTCTCTATGGCATGCTTTTCTAGCAGTGATAGTACTTCTTGTTTTAACAGTGTCAGGTGATCTTGCTTCATTGGACGCTGTTTGGGGGGGGGATGTTTGGTGGGATAGCTGTGAGTTCTAGGCAATAACCATGTTGGATAATTTGTCTTACCCACCTGTCTGATGTGATGTTTTCCCAGACAGGTAGGAACTGTGATAGGCGTCCCCCGACCGGTGTTATATGGTCTGGGGGAAGCTTTATGAAGTCACTGTTTTGGGGTTGGAGAGTTGCGGTTGTTGTTGTTTCCGCGACCTCTACCCTTGTTGTTGTTACCCCTGTAGCCACCTCTTGAATTACCTCTGGGTGATGTAGGTGTAAAAGAGGTTTGCTGCTGGTTTGTACCTGTATTTTTGGATCCTCCTCTATAGGTGGATCTACGAAAGGAACCTCTTTGTGTCGGCTGTTGCAATGCTCCCATTGATTTAGCCGTTTCGGTATCCTTCTTCATCTTTTCTAGGGCCTCATCTGTCCCTGTGCCGAAAAGTGTTTTCCCATCAAAAGGTTGGTTCAGTAACGATGTTTGTACCTCTTGTTTGAACCCTGATACTCTGAGCCATGCATGTCTCCTTAACATGATGCTTGTGTTTGTAGACCTTGCCGCAGTTTCTGCCGCGTCTAGGGCGCACTTTATTGAAGTGTTAGTAATTAACTTCCCTTCTTGTATGAGTTGATCTGCCCTCTTTTGATGTTCTTTAGGGAGATGTGTGATGAGTTTTTCTAACTCATCATAATGCGCTCTGTCATACCTTGCAAGTAGTGCTTGCGTATTAGCTATGCGCCAACTGTTTGCCGCTTGAGATGCTACTCTCTTGCCAGAGGCATCTATTAGTTTAGACTCTTTGTCAGGAGGTGGAGCTTCTCCTGTAGATAAAGAGTTTGCTCTCTTGCGAGCGTTTGTGACCACTAGTGAGTCTAGAGGAATTTGCCCTTTAATGTATATTGGGTCTTTTGGAGCTGCCCTATATTTTTTATCGATTCTTGGGTTCAATACCCTAGCCCTCACTGGGTCCTTGAATATCTCTGATGTATGACTGAGAAGGCCCTTAAGCATTGGTAGTGTTCCTGATGTTCTTTGTGCAGTAGGTAGTGTTTCTAATAAGAAGTCCTGTATTTGAGGTTCTGTGTGTAGGTCTACCTTATGATATGTTGCTGCTCTAGTAATGAGTTGTGCAAACCCAGTATTGTCATCAGGAGGTGAAGGTTTTGAGGGATACGATTCAGGGTCGGTATCATTATCTGACCCTACATTATACTCTTCCCATGGGTCTGCCTCCTCTGGGATTGTGTCCTCATCATCCCCAGGATGTTCCCCTTCCCCTGTGTCACTCTCTACATCTGTTGTAGGTGTAGATGGTCGTGTGGGAGGAATATTTGGCCTATTGTGAGGAAGAGGAGAAGATGGTGTGTGAGGTTTGGGAGAAGAGGGAGGAGTTGTATTCGTCCCCATTGTTCTCTTCTTCGGATGAGTCTTGTCGTCCGAATGTTCATTCTTCCTCTTTTTAGGTAGTTCTGTGACTACCTTGCCAGTCTTTGGGTCAATAAACAAAGTCTTTTGTTTAGGATCAGTCCCGTGTTCCTGTGTCGGTACCGCAGTTTTCGGTTCCGAAAGGTGTTTTTTCTTTTGAATGTCCATTTGTATTTTCGGTGCCGAGATTTTGTTCGGATCCGATTTCTTCGGTATGGAAGATGTCCCCGGTGTCGAGGGTGTTTGACGCCGAAGCGTGCTTCGGTGTCGACATGGACTGCTTCGACTTCGAGCTTTCCTTGACTTGGTGCTTCGGTGTCGATGTGGTCCGTTTATCGGAACCGGAACCACTATGATGGGAGACCGAGTGTTTCGGTTTCTGTTTCGTTGCCGGGCTCGAAGGCGGGGCGTTGGAAACTTTTTTCGGTTGTCTGACCGGGCTCGAGGGCGGGGTCGACACCGTGCGGGGTCTGTTCTTTGGTAAAGGGACGTCGTCACTCACGGTTTGTTGGACGTCGATTTCCTCGACGTCGGACTCGTCCGCTTCTGACCCCGCCTCGTCGGCCTCTTCTTCCTCCTCTTCTGGGTGCTGGTCCTCGAACAGCTCCGGGATTGCTTGTGACTGCATTCTCGATACCTCGTGTCTTCGGGCTTGACGGTTTCTAATCGTCGACTTTGAAGAGAACGCTGCCCAGGCCTCACAGTCCCTGGATTCGTGTTCAGGGGACAAGCAGAGGTTGCACACCTCGTGTAGGTCCTTGTGTGGGAACTTAGCACCACACGTTGGAAATTTTTTGAATGGAGTCCTTTCCATGGACCCCGGGCTGGACTACGTCGAGTTTCTCGTAGTCGTCGTCCTTCGAACCGCGTCGGTATGGAGTAAAGTCGCGTTCGATAACGATACCGTCGATTTGGAAAGGATTACGCGCCGGTTATAACCTTCTTTGTTGAAGTCGGTCCGGAGCGCTTCGATCCTCATCCGAACCCGATGGCGGAAAAAAACAATCTAAGGATGGAGCCGATGCCCATGCGCACTGACACCAAGAGGAGGAGTCATCTATGACGACAAAGACTTCTCCAAGAGAAAAACAAAGTGCAATCATCCGAGCCCAACACCAGATGGCGATCTATTCATAAATGTACCATCTGCAGCCCATATGCCTCGAACACATCTTCACCAACCACCTGTGTAGCTGCCCACGTGTGAATCGTGCCGCGGATGCAGTTTCTTCGGGCATGATTCACACAAGTAAATAAATATGCAGCTCAAGCGTGTGGTGAGGTCACTGAATGGGCACGCGCAGAAAGAACCGAGGGTGTAGCCATGAACACTGCCAAAACAGCTTTCAGACAAGGGCTTCGAGAGAGGTTTAGTGCACTAAAGTTTGGCGTGCCTTCCAACAAGCACTGGTGAAGCCAAAAGGTGTTGCCTTTTAATCAGATTGCAAAGTTATTGACTTTGCAAACGCTTGCTTGCAAAGAATTGTGTAAAAGATAAACAAAACTGTTCAAAATACTGGAGGAATAGTAAATGCATATCTTAAGGTAATTCGAAAATGTATACTAAATTCACTATTTTCAGTATTTGATTTTTTTGTAATGGGGTGCTTTATTTTTCAAATACTTCTTGCTCAAGAAACTCTGAACACCGTTTAAAAAGAAAAGGGAACTGTCAGAATTTAAAGGAGAACACTTTGAAAAACCTAATTTACTTTCCACCACGCTCAGAAGTAAAATAAATGTTCCAACTTTTCGGTCTTAGCAGTAGCCCAGGGTGCAGATCAATCAGCCTGCAGAAGAGACAGCACCTTCTGTTCCAAACACCAGTTAAGTGAGGGCATCGGCCAGCCACTCCCCCAGCGCCTAAAAAGCCTTTATGTGTCAAGGCCTGAGCTTTCATGCTATATGTGGAATGCAGGAGATACAACAAAAACAACACTTAAAGTCTGCCCTTTAGCCATACCCGGGAAAAATATATATGTTGCTGTGTGTTTACAGACAAGCTGGGAGGGATGGAGAAGAACAGAGTCCTGGGGTAAGTATCTGAGTGGGAAAGCAGCACGAGGGATAGGGCAAAAAACGTGCTCTTGGGGAGTAACGAATTAAAAAGGAAATATTAGTTCCCTGAATGCAAGCAGTGGAAGGCTACATATTACCCAATCATAAGAATGGTAAAGAAGCTATGTTCCACACGAGGGGCAAACAAGAAGAGGAAGGGAAATCATTGGATAAAAAGCAAGCAAATGGGTTGGCACAAAACCCACAAAGTTTCCGTATGGGCCATAAGAGGTGTTTCAACCACTGGCAGCTAAAAGGTGTCTACATGCAAGAAAGACATAAACAGAAGGAGTCACACAAGATTCAATCAATGTGAATCAGCAGTGTTAGGGAAAACCTTCATTTTCCTTCTGGATATACTACTCTGTGGTTACCTATGTATTGCTCTACCATTATAATCAATTGGGTGACCCAGTTAAGTCAAAGGACCTGGATGTTGATAGATATAGAAAACAGTGATCCTAGACACTCTTTATTTATACTCAATTGTATACCAGTAGATGAGAATTAAATACTTGTAGGCACATTAAGGTGAAAACAAAGTTATAGGCCACTTCAAGATAACTAGCAAGATTCAATTTATTCACTTATGATAAGCATTCATGCAAAAAGTAATGTCATAGATTTAAAAGCATAATATACAATTTGTAACATCAACATGGTTATTATCAAGAAGAAGGGGGTGTGAAAGTAAGTGCTCATGTGAAGAATAGAAAAGAAGGAGATGAGTTTCATCAAGCGGGTAATTCGAATAAGTTAATGCATAAGGGATCCAGCTAAAAGCTTGACAAAAAGTGGTATCCCTTAGGAATTCCGGCCTACCTCTGTATACAAATTCAAATACAATACATTTCATTCATCAGTTTTTTTTATCACAGCGTAACCTCATCTGTGATTCAGGTATGGGGGGTCAAGATAGGGTGTAGGCCCATTCAGGGGTTGTCGACGTTTCGACCCTAACCCAAAAGGGTGAGTGGATTCCTCAGCTGCAGGTCTTCCTCAGGACAGGGGGGAAGGGGTACCAGTGCGCACAGTGCAGTGAGGAACCAAGAGATTACTTCATGGTTCTATTGGTTTCAATCCTGTTGATTCATCATGTAATGGGGGCGATCTCCCAGCGCCGCTGTGTGGAAGAGCGGCGTGAGAACGTCTGGCCATGTATCAAATTTGTTCGAAATCTTAAGTGTGCAGGTCCTCTCAGTGCATACAGCGTGCCGTATCCATCGGCATCTCTGTTAGATGAATACTTACCATAAATGAATACATTGAATCTTGCTAGTAATCTTGAAGTGGCCTATAACTTTATGTTTTCACCTTAATGAGTCTACAAGTATTTTATTCTTATCTACTGATATATGTATTGCTCTGGTTCGCAGCAATGCCTTATCAAACCAGAAAAATATCTTTGCGCGGTCTTGCAGTTAAACCACAGGCATAATGTAAAATGTACTTTACTGTTTGATTTCATTGTTCCTAATTCTTTCTTCTGTGGTCTTTCAGGGCATATGGTGAAAAACAAATAAAAGGCACACACTCCTCGAACTTCAATCATGGTTGACTACACTACTCTGACACTGTTGCCACTAGGCCACCAGTTCTACAAACCCATTAACTTAGCAAAAATATTCTGACCTCAAATGCGGTTGTGTTAGCCATTTATTATATTTTAGGGCAGAGGTGAGAAATGCTGTCCACAGCGTGATGTGCAACTTTTCAGGTATGGTTTCTAGTTAGAGCCACATGCTTTTGTGATAGACGACTAAGCAGTGACCCCAATGTAAGCAGGGTGCAAGGAATAAGAGTAACGGTTTCTCCAAATATGCTCATTTATATGCATACTCGAGGGACGTGTACAGAAGCGTATGAGAAGTAGGGTCAGTGAGTACGAAAGGTTCCAGAGGTCCAGGTTAATGTATATTAGAAAGATTCGGGAATTTAAGAAAAAGTTTAGGGCTTTAGAAAGCGTTTATTCATTTGGAATGACACATGATCAGCATATTAACATATCTATATTCAATGCTCTCAATGTTGCACATTTCCCTTAATTACAATACTTACAAAAGCAAGTGCACATTTACCGACTCACTTAATCTCACTCAGTGAATTTATTTAAACAGACATTAAACATACACACTCTCTTCCTCAATTAAAATATCGATTTGAGCTTTCGCATTTCATGCTGGGGGTAAGAAAATGCCTCTTTTTGGCAAAGTCACCTCAACTTTTTTTTGACTGTTGCTGTTTTGTTTTTACTCTATGCACTGGGGCACTGCTAACCAGGTCCTAGTGCATGTGCTCTGACCCCTAGAACATATCAGATTTAGTTGTACTCCTAATTGGCATATAATTAACTTGCCAATAAGCCCATAATATGTGGTACAGAGTGTACTCAGAGCCTATAAATTAAATGCCACAAGTGGACTGCAGCACATATTGTGCCACCTCTAAAGCAGGCCTAGACAAATCTACTTGGTCACTTGCTATGGCGAGTCAGATATGATCAGGGCAAGCTATATTAGGGCCTACTCGCCCCTTCTGGTGAGCTGACAAACAACAGGTGTTCTGTTCTTTCACAAAGTTAAGGAGCCTTAAATATGCCGTTTTTATTTTGTCACATTTATTCTGTGATCAGAGGCAGAGGTCAAAAGTCAATTAAATCCCCATGAGGCAAGGTGCTTGGTATTTAAAAGTAGGATATATAAATGTTTAATGTTAGATATGTCCTTTCAGTGACAATGCCCTAAACCTATTTTCACTAGAGCATGGTTAGCTATTTCGTAGGAAAGCATTAGGGTACCTAATTAAAATTAATAAAGTTATCTCTATCTAGGACCAGATAAAGAAAGTTAATTCTTGGTCTTTTTAAAATATTTATTACAAATCCAATTAACTGGTAAAGTCTGATTTTTACCAAATATTTGACAAAAAGTCATTTTAAAAAGCTACCTTTAGACTGCCTAAGGTCTCTAGAAGCCCATTTGCCCAGGTTTCATACTGTCATACAGGAGCTGAATAGCTCCTTGATTGGGTATGAATTGGCTCCCAGGGTTGAGGCAAGGGGCTTGGGTGCAGATGTATGAGGTTGGATTCCTCTGACAAGAGAACCATCTGGCAGTGCCCAGGGACTTAATTTTCTTCAACGGGGTCTCCTTGGACAAATGCAGAAGCCGCTCAAATCTGGGCCTGCCCCCTTTAACTGTCCTTCTAGCCAGTCAGGCACCAATACTAGTGGGAGAGGAGCTGTCTTAAGAACCATTATTGAGTGACCACAGAGGAGGATGTATGCATTTCCCTGGCCACACTCTAGGGTGGGCACAGGAGCTCTGCACAGATTAAGAAAGGCTATGCCATCTTGCTTTCAGGTACAGAGGTGCACTGTGGGATTGTTTGCGGGAGGACACACAAGACCTGCTGCAAAGGTTGGTAGGGTTACTTACCCCTGAGACCTTTATTCCCTCTTGATCAGGGAGGGGGTCACAAGTCACCCCCGCCCACAAGCTAGTGCCAGGCATAAATATCCTTTTCAGAACACTGCCGGAAATGTGAAAGACATAAGGACTGCAAATGCTGTTGTGACCTGTGAGGAGAACACCAAGGGCTGGATGTGCTCCCAGTTGTGCCCAGGATGAAGAAGTGTACTTTAAGCGTCAGGTGGCAGAACTGTTAAGCTACAGGGACAGAAAACCTGCTAGAAACTTACTTTCTTTAAGACCCCAGCAGACTGGTTTCAAATGAACCAGTCCTCAACCCTGCTGGTGGCTTCTTTTGGAACCCGACCCCCATACGCTGGTCCTGAGGTCCTGAGGTCCTGTACCCTTTGAATTGTGTTAGAGTGTACTCCTCCTACCCAAACTGTAAAAGCTGGGACTTCAAAACTTTTTGTCAACTTTTGCTCTGAAGAACCCGTGGAAGACCCAGACCACCGCCGACCTGTAGCTATCAACATCGTATCACCGGTCAGATCTAACTGGCTGGTCTACACAGCTGAAGGAAATCTAACTTCTATCTAAGTCCAAACACAGAGGGCTTCATTCAGAGTGATGGCAAGCCGAAGCAGTTCAATATCAAGATCTTCCTGGGCATGAACTTAGTCTGCTTGGGAGCTTTCCTACCTTTGTGAATGACTGCTCCGGGACCTCTTGTTCAGCAACCCGCTGTCATTGAGCCCCGCTTCGGATCCAGCTTGTAACTTGCCTTGCTGATGAATGCCACTTTTTCTCCATAAAAGTTTCTACGTTAGAAGGTAAGCTTTCCACCCGGGCAAACCTGGCCCCTGTATCAGACTACTGGTCCATTCAGGGCAGCCTTAACTTTTGAGTTTGACCTGTCTAGTACAACCAACTGCCTGCGGTTGTTGGTTCACACTTTTTGGCACGATTTTATTTGAAACTTGGAAAGTTCATGTATCTGGTTCCCCCTACTGGATTTTTGACATTTTGGTGTAATTTTGTTCATTAAAATATTCTCTCTTTTTATACATTGGAGTGGGGTATTTATCGAGTTGTGTTTTTAACTTTAACTGTTTTGATACTTCTAAATGCTTTACACATCCCTTTAAGTTAAGCCTGTCAGCTCTATGACATAGTTACCAGGGGTTTAGCACACATTTTCACTATGATGGAGATACACTGTGGAGAACACTTCTGTCACACAGTCAACCAGACGTGAAACCATTAAGTAGCCCACATGGCTTAGGATTTCAGACTGAGATTCGTTGACAACACAATGGCCCGGTTAGACCTGGCTTCCTTGGCGCGGTTTCCCCCGTTTTGCCTTCAGACCTCTTGTTTTTGCTAACTTCGTTTTAGCTGGCCTTAGGGCTGTGTTCACTTTACTACTGCTAACCAGTGCAAAAGTGCTCGTGCTCTTTCCCTAAAACACTGGAACTGCTGTACTTGGCCCTTTTTGCAGGATTATCCCCAAACATTTTGCCTCTTCCTCCCAATTATTCTGACCGGTTTTTGTTGGTTTTAGGACGCTGGGCTCTTTACCACTGCTAACCAGTGATAAAGTGCATATGCGCTCTATTTAATTTGTTTTGGTGATTAGTTTATCCATGATTGGCACATTCGATAGCATAGCAAGTCCCTAGTAAAGTGCAGCAGGTGTGCCCAGGGCCTGTAAATCAAATGCTCATAGTGGGCCTACGTCACTGATTTTGGGAAACACATGAGTAGCTCTGCGAACATCTCTCAGACCTACTACTGCAGCGTCTGTGTGTGCAGTTTTGAACTGCCATTTCGACCTGGCATGTGCAACCACTTGCCAGACCCAAACCTTCCCTTTTACTAGATGTAAAGCACTTCTAAGGTAGGCCCAAAGTAGCCCCATGAGCACGGTGCACTGTATTTAAAAGGTAGGACATGTACTGGTGTGTTTTACATGTCCTGATAGTGAAATACTGCTGATTTCGTTTTCCACTATAGCAAGGACTATCTCTCCCATAGGTTATCATTGGAACTGCCTTGTAACCTCTTGCAAGTGTAACTTCCAGTTGGGAAGAGATACCGATTTGGAGTTTGAGGTTCCTGAACTCACATTTTTTAATGACATCTTTTAGTGAAGTTGATTTTTAAACTGCAGGTCTAAAAATATCACATTTAGAAAGTAGGCATTTTTTTCCTTTACCATTCTGAGCCTCTGCCTCTGAAATCCACCTTGGAGTGAGGGTGACAGTTGGGCTGTTTGTGCATTCACTCTAGACCACGGGTACTCCTAGTACGGCCCGTGGGCCACCAGCAGCCCGGCAAGCCTTCCTGGGCAGCCTGCGAACCTTGCAGACAATTTACCCGTGTTTAAAAAAATAAATAATTTGAAGAGTGTCTGCAAACTGCGCGCCGAGACTCTGCTGCTCTGTAAGGGCCCGGGCATTCCAGTGATAGTCACAGTGGAGCTGCAGGGGCGCTAAGAGGTGAAATACAAAAGCCTCATTAACATACAAATGGTCATTTAAAGAACTGTGAAGTGCTCCGGTGCGGGGGGGGGGGGGGTGGTGTGTGTGTGTGTGTGTGTGTGTAACTTCCAGTTGGGAAGAGATACCGATTTGGAGTTTGAGGTTCCTGAACTCACATTTTTTAATGACATCTTTTAGTGAAGTTGATTTTTAAACTGCAGGTCTAAAAATATCACATTTAGAAAGTAGGCATTTTTTTCCTTTACCATTCTGAGCCTCTGCCTCTGAAATCCACCTTGGAGTGAGGGTGACAGTTGGGCTGTTTGTGCATTCACTCTAGACCACGGGTACTCCTAGTACGGCCCGTGGGCCACCAGCAGCCCGGCAAGCCTTCCTGGGCAGCCTGTGAACCTTGCAGACAATTTACCCGTGTTTAAAAAAAAAAATAATTTGAAGAGTGTCTGCAAACTGCGCGCCGAGACTCTGCTGCTCTGTAAGGGCCCGGCCATTCCAGTGATAGTCACAGTGGAGCTGCAGGGGCGCTAAGAGGTGAAATACAAAAGCCTCATTAACATACAAATGGTCATTTAAAGAACTGTGAAGTGCTCCGGTGCGGGGGGGGGGGGGGTGGTGTGTGTGTGTGTGTGTAACTTCCAGTTGGGAAGAGATACCGATTTGGAGTTTGAGGTTCCTGAACTCACATTTTTTAATGACATCTTTTAGTGAAGTTGATTTTTAAACTGCAGGTCTAAAAATATCACATTTAGAAAGTAGGCATTTTTTTCCTTTACCATTCTGAGCCTCTGCCTCTGAAATCCACCTTGGAGTGAGGGTGACAGTTGGGCTGTTTGTGCATTCACTCTAGACCACGGGTACTCCTAGTACGGCCCGTGGGCCACCAGCAGCCCGGCAAGCCTTCCTGGGCAGCCTGCGAACCTTGCAGACAATTTACCCGTGTTTAAAAAAAAAAATAATTTGAAGAGTGTCTGCAAACTGCGCGCCGAGACTCTGCTGCTCTGTAAGGGCCCGGGCATTCCAGTGATAGTCACAGTGGAGCTGCAGGGGCGCTAAGAGGTGAAATACAAAAGCCTCATTAACATACAAATGGTCATTTAAAGACCTGGGGGGGGGGGGGGGTGTCTGTGTGTCTGTGTGTCTGTGTGTCTGTGTGTCTGTGTGTGTCCGGAAGCGGTCTCAGCCCGGGCACCCACAGGCAGGGTGAGATGAAGAGGGTGGCAAAGGGAGACGGAGGGAGGGAAAGGGATGGAGAGCGAGGAAGGGAGTGAAAGGGAGGGAGAGTGAGGGAGGCAGACAGACAGAGAGAGGGGGAGGGAGAGCGAGGGAGGCAGAGGGAGGGAGACAGGGAGAACGAGGGAGGGAAATGGAGGGAGAGCGACAGGGAGGGAGGGAAAGGGTGGCAGACAGAGGAAGAGCGAGGGAGGGAGGCAGACAGGTAGAACGAGGAAGGGAGGGAGTCAGGAAGGGAGAGGGAGAGCGAGGGAAGGAAAGCGAGGGAGGGAAAGGGAGGCAGACAGAGGGGGAGGGTGGGAAAGAGGGCGAGGGAGGGAAAGGGAGGGAGAGCGAGGGAGGGAAAAGGAGCCAGACAGGGAGAGCGAGGGAGGGAGGGAAAGGGAGGGAGGGAGGGGGAGGGAGAGCGGGGGAGGGGGAGGGAGAGCGAGGGAGGGAGAGGGAGAGGGAGAGCGAGGGAGGGAGAGGGAGAGCGAGGGAGGGAGGGAAAGGGTGGCAGAAAGAGGGAGAGCGAGGGAGGGAAAGGGAGACAGACAGAGGGAGAGGGAGGGAGGGAAAGGGAGGCAGACAGGTAGAGCGAGGGAGAGGTGGAGGGAGGGAAAGGGAGAGGGAGAGCGAGGGAGGGAAAGGGAGGGAGAGTGAGGGAGGGAAAGGGAGGGAGGGAGGGAGAGTGAGGGAGGAAGGGAGGCATACAGAGGGAGAGCAAGGGAGGGAAAGAGGCGGAGGGAGAGCGGGAAAGGGAGGCAGAGAGGCAGAGCGAGGGAGGGAGGGAAAGGGAGGCAGACCGGGAGAGCGAGGGAGGCAGACAGAGGGAGAGCAAGGGAGGGAGGGAAAGGGAGGCAGACAGGGAGAGCGAGGGAGGGAGGTAGGGAGGTGGAGGGAGACAGGGAGGGAGGGAAAGGGGGAGAGCGAGGGAGGGAAAGGGGGAGAGCGAGGGAGGGGAAGGGAGGGAGAGCGAGGGAGGGAGGGAGAGCGAGGGAGGGAGGGAGGGAGGGAAAGGGAGGGAGGGAGAGGGAAAGGGAGGCATACAGAGGGAGAGCAGGGGAGGGAGGGAAAGGGAGACAGACAGAGGGAGAGGGAGGGAGGGAAAGGGAGACAGGGAGGGAGAGAAAGGGAGAGCGAGGGAGGGAAAGGGAGAAAGGGAGGGAGTGTGAGCGTATGAGCGAGAGAGAGTGTGAGCGAGAGAGAGAGCGAGAGAGAGAGCCAGAGCCAGAGCGAGAGATGTGTATGCCGGGTCTGGTGGCTCAGTGGACGAAGGAGTCCACTGCAAGGACTTGTGTTCAACCTCATGGTCACAGTTTTTTTTGCTGCTCTAGCCCCGCCCCCTCCCCCACTAACCCGCCCCCACCATGCGGCCCTCGGACAAAAACCACACTGTAAATTTGGCCCCCGAGAGAAAGTTTGTTAGTACCCATTCTCTAGACAGTCACACAATTGGAGAGGAGGTGTGCCCTGTATATCCTGATGGCCCATCACCAGGCAGATGGGTCTCCTGAGCCAGAGTGGTGGGAGGAGTGGTCACGGACACCTGAATAGGGCTGTACCTGTACTCACATAAAGCTGTCTCCACCCCCTGTAGTGTGTCTGGAGACAGGTCAGGGAAAGGCAGGGTCTTGTGCACTATAAAGACTTTCCTTTGAAGTTTTCTTACTTCAAAGGCAGAAACTGGTATAGGTACTGGCGCTGTGACACCATAACTTTAGAACACTTCTGGACTAAGAGGACATTCTACCAGGAAAAAGAGCTGGATGCTGTAGAAGGGGGGAGCTGCCACTCTGTTTATTGCTTTGTTGTACTGGCCTGCTGCTTTTGTCCTGGGAGAGAAATGACTGGACTTTGCTTTCTACATCCAACTTCCAAGGTTCTCCAAGGGCATTTGTGTGCCGGCGTCCTGTTAAGAAGTCTCAGGGCCATCAAAGACCTCATCTGCAGCCCCTGAACTCCTGTGCTGGGAGTCCTGAACTTCCAAGTGGTGCCAATTCCAATCCTGGGCCCTTGGAGGTAGTTTTGCTGCTAAGAACCAAGAACATCAACTCATCGACTCTCAGTGCCTGTTTTTCTAACACAGCATCGCTGTGCGGTTGAAAAACCAACATATCGCCACAGTGCAGCAGAAGAATCAAACACCTGCGATGTGGCTGAAGGATCGTCGCAACCTGCTTCGTGGCAGGAAAAAAAAAAAACACGCTGTGCCCGTTCAGCCACCACATCGACCCAGCGCATCTGGATTTTCAATGCATCGTCCCTGGGTGCCAAGATCTTCATTGACGTTGTCCAGCAGTAGGGAACCAAGGCCACCTGACCAGAGATCGACAAATCACCTCTCCTCACAGTAGGGAACCGATGCATCACCTCCCCTGCGTTGCAGTAAGGAATCAACGCATCACCTCCCATGGCAGTAAGGAAATCAATGCATCATGTCTCCTGGGAGAAAGGAACCAACGCATCGCTTTGCTTTCCAGCGCCTCACTTCCCCTGCGTCTCACTTCCCCTGCGTCTGTTTTCGTCTTTTATATTGACGCAACCCAGGTACTTTGTGATGAAAGTGACACATCCATAGTTTCCTGTGGCCTGAACCGATTTAAACCTTTTTAAAGTGATATATTTACTTGTGTATGTTGGACTTTTGTTGTTTTGGTCTTGTTTTATTCAGATAAATATTGGTTATTTTTCTAAACTGGTTTGTAATGTTTTCACTGTGTTAGTGTGTGTGTGTGTTTGTACAAATGCTTTACATATTGCTTCTGAGATAAGCCTAACTGATCATGCAAAGCTACCAAGGGGGTGAGCAGGGGTTATCTTAGCTGTGTGACTCCCTTACCCAGACTAGAATAAGATTTCCTACATGGACAGGGTGCAAACCACTGCCAACTACAGACCCCTAGTTCTAAAAAAAAAAAGAAACGTTGAAACATACCCAATTGGCATATTTAATTTAAAGTCCTTCGTAAAGTGTACTATATGTGCCCAGGACCTGTAAATTACATGCTACTAGTAGTCCCGTAGCAATGATTGTGCCACCCACTTAAGTAGTCAGACGTGCCATTGCCAAGCCTGTGTGTGCATTTACTCTGCCATTTTGACCTGGGAAAATAAACCTTTTACCAGGCCCAACCCTTCTTTTTAATACATATAAGTCACCCTTGGGTAGGCCCTAGACAGCCCCAAGGGCAGGGCGCAGGGTTTTTAAAAAGTTGGACATGTACTTTTAAGTTTTAAATGTCCTGGTTGTGAAAAAAATCTTACATTAATTTTTCACGGCTGCAAGTCCCACCTCTCAGATAAGATAACATTAGAGTTGCATAATTAAAAAGTGTAATTTCCAAATGGGAAGAGATAACTGGTTCATGCTTGGGGTCTCTGGAATTCTAACAAACTCCTAACTTATGGCACGGTCAGATTTTAAAATTACTATTCTGAAAATGCCACTTTTAGAAAGTTGGCTTTTTTTGCCTTAGCCATTTAGAGTCTCAGATCACATAACTGGGTATAGTTCGCAGTTGGGTTTTGTGCATTCCTCCTAGACGGCCACACACAATGGGAGCTTAGGTGTTACTAGATGGGCCATCACTGACACGACGGGAGGGAGGAGCTGGGCACAGCCTCACTGACACCTGAATAGGCTGTATCCTGTCTCCACACAAAGGGCTGCGTACACCTGTAGTTAGTCTGTAGCCAGGACAGGGAAGGTAGGCCATCTGTGCACTTCAAAGGCATGCCTGTAGATGTTTATTGCTTTTTCAAAGGCACAACTGTGTATTAAAGAAGGAAATTGGACAACACCATTTCAGTACACTTCTGGACCTGTGGATACTCTGCCAGGAAGAAGGACTGTTGTGCTGATGAAAGGACGGAGACTCTGCCACACTGGCGTAATGAAAAGTGAGGGGGCCTCCCTGCACGGTACTTAGAGGGGCCCCCTCCGGGCTCAATCAGGAGCTCTCCCGCCACAGTGTAGTGCCGAGGGGGGGCTTCGAGCTAGAGGCCCCCCCACCGCGGGGCTGCGTGGGCCTGTGTTACGCCCCTGCTCTGCCACTCTGAAGGAGCTACTGCCTTGTTGTGCTGACCGGATGGCCTCTTTCCTGTTGAGTAAGAACTGGACCCGCAACGCATCTTAAACCCAGGACCCCAGAGTGACTCAAAGGGGTTGTCTGGTAGCCTCCAAACCTGAGACTCAGGTAAATAAAAGGCTTGCCAACAGGTCCGGGACCAATCTTCAGCAAGTTCCTGACTCCCAAGTGGTGCCTCTCGGGTCCTGGGCCCTTGGTTTGGCTCAAAAGGCTCTTAAATCAAATGTTTGGGCTCTTTGTGACAGGAAACAGGACCACTCGCACCAGAATCATGCAGCTCGTACGAAAATCCGCAGGATCCGCCACCTGCCCGTCTCTTCGTACTGCAAGCAACGGCCACTGCGGAGGACTGCCAAAGTGAGGCTGCAGCCCACCCATCCAATACGCCCTGCCTGCTCCTCGCACCATGCCCGCCAGCGATGCTCTCCGTACTCCCTGCAGCCCTCTCCAACGTGAACGAGACTCTTTGCACAAAACCTGAGAAAGTAAACCTTCAGTGGGACTAACCTGGGAGTGTATCCAAATAGCCCATTGTTGCATTTCAGTCTCACCTTTTGATTTTGACCCGGTCTAAAGTGACCAGATAGCCGCAGTTGGCGCTTTATGCTTTTAGGGGCTATTTTTAAAAATTCATAACGCGGTTTCTACTGATTGTATTTTTCTCATTTTAGTCTTATTTTAGTTTTTACATTCTGCTCTATTGTTTCCAATCTGGCTCAGGATCTTTTTTGTGTAGTGTTTTCACTGCTGTACTGTTTGCACTGTTGCAAAAATACTTTACACATTGCCTCCAAGATAAGCCTGACTGCTCTGTGCCAAGCTACCAGGGGGTTGAGCACAGGTTAATTTGGGGGTTGCTTATGCTTTAACTCGACCAGGACTGTGGTTGCACCTTGACCAGGGCTCACACCCCAGTCAATCAGTATCCCAACTTTTAACAGGCACCAAATGCGTAGAAGACAGAATGAGAACAATCTTCCACGTTTGACCACCGATGCCACATCTCTAGTGTCACAAAGCCATGATCCGTGAGATAGAAACAAAGAGCTAAAGTCTCAGGTGGGAAGGACTGTAAAAAATTCTCTACTTCTTTGCCATGTTTTTAAAGTGGGCCATTCAGATCATACTTTAGGTGATGCTCTTTGCTCTTGACCCATTCTGTACATGAATAATAGGGTAAGCTGGCACTATAAGCAGTACAGGAAATGCATCACTTAAATCTGAACTTCATTCTCAATCTGAAGATCAATTACTGGTAAAGTTGCCCTTTGGTTATTGTATCTATAAACAACTTGAAGTAATAGAAAAATTGTTTCTATGGAATAAGTCACACCACAAAAGTACACACTAAATTAAAGCATGATGGGCTTATTAAGTGTAGGGATGAAAATTCCTGACACACCTTGAAGCTCTGCCATCCTGATATTTATCAGTGTATTGTTATTATAATAACTGTCTGGGGGACCCCTAATTTCAAGGAACCCATCACGCTGCATAATGGTGCTTGTTATGGTCATCCCTTTAGTAGACCCTTCAAGGTTAGAGGTCTCACTCTTCAACTGCCCCGCCTATCCATAGTGTCAAGAGGTTAGTCGACTCAGCTCAAACAACAGCTCGAGGCAGCACGTTAACAGTTTTTGTGGCTGCCTCAAGAAGCTGCCTACTACCCCCCTTGATAAATTAAATCTAGAGGCATTCTGGGGCCCATTTGCAAACATTGTTTTTTAAATGAATGCTAACATTAAGCAAAGCCATTGGTGGTGCACCTCTATACAAACATTAGTCAGAGCGAGTAGGGTAAATGCTTCACAAGCCTTCAACTACAAGCATTTATTTTAGAGAAAAAAATTCGTTTGCAAGATGAGGAGGAGTGTTGCTCACCACAAAGGAAAAGTCCATGCTCCACTTCTTACCCACTGCTGCTGTGTGAAGAATTCTGTGATGTGTGCTATCTCAGAGACTTCCCTTAGAAAAGAAACTCTGCCTTTGTCTAAATGGCTGACCCTGTCCATATGTGAGATGCATGGACACCGACTGGTAACAAGCATAAGATCAACGGCCTAGCTTTCGGAATATATGCTGGAACTTTCTGGTCATCTTTTGGAGTTTAGGGAGCTTGGACTCTATTGAAGTTTATTTACCCAGAGTAGAATTTGCTTGCAGTTGACTCCTCCATGGCTAGAACTAAGTCCAAAGGTGTGCGTTAGCTTTGTTGACTTCCCCTGCTGCTGATATCTTTCTGTGTAGGAACCTCTCACCCCATCCAAGGAGACCAGAGATCCCCACAAGTCCGCTCTGCCACTAACCACAGAAACGTCGGTCACTCTACCTTGATGACTGCTGATGGTCAGGCACATCCGCTGGGTCCTTCCAACCCCTCTACAGAGACAGAATTCCTGGGAGATGGGCTGCTCAGAAAACTAGGTGCAAAAAGAACCATTGATGGACAGAATGTTGAACAATGTCAAACATTCATCCCAGTAGGAATATCTGGGCCTAAATCCATCCATCCGGTCCCAGGATGCTTGTTTTCGGTCCAGAGAGGGCCTGGCTTAGCAGTTCATGCCGGACTTTTCTCATGAGGAGCAGGAACATGACTGATTTGCAAATGACGGGGTCCAAACTGGGGTGGCGTAGTGAGCAAAGAAATGACAGATTAAACCCAGATCTTTGTGATTTGGAAGAATGTTTGCATTGTTCAGCATTCTGTCCATCATTTGTTCCTTTGGCAGAAGTGTATATGTGCCTGGTGAGAACACCCCTCTCTGTCCCGATGTATAGCAGATCTGTCCATTACACTTTGCTCCTTTCAAAACAACACAGTGGTCCAGCACACTTAATTTAGATTAGTAAATTAATAAACAAAAGGGTTTTTTAGAAGTAATCCTTGGTATAAGTCAAACATTCATTCATAAATCAAATATCAAAACAAAAATGGCAATTCAGCAGGGTTGTTCTTTAAATCCTTTATTGGAGACTTCTTTTTTCAGACAAGGTAAAACCGTAGCCAACGCGTTTCATCCTTGCGAACTTTTTCGGGGCAAAAAACAACAAAACACTTATCAGTTGGATTTTTTGCGTTGCGCAGTGTCTCCTATTATAATCAGGCAATTTTTTGTTTTATCCGTTGTCTGGTTTGATAAGTCTGACGAATAATTGAAGGATTTTAACCTTTCTTCATGTCCCAAGTTATCAGTATAAGTGACAGGAAGGTCCAGTCATTCCATTAGTGACTTTCTAAGCTGTATTCTGGCCGGCGTGGCACCACTGTGTTCTGTACTGTTAGAACCTCTTGAGTAGGAAGTCTTAATAACGACTCAAAGCATGTGGCAGGAAGATTGTTATGCTCCACTTCACAACTGCACCTGGGCTCTATTTCATTATGACACACTTTTCAAACTTGAACTAAATCACAAGCATGTTTCCCCATCCCACAACCGATTTTTTTTCTGTAAAGTTGTATTATAGGGCTTGCATGAACGGTTTTCGATTTCTTGATAATGCATATACTTCCCATCATAAAAAGTGTGTGGACAGGCATTACTTTAACATTGTTTTAATCACAAGTCAACAGGCCATAATGGAATGCCAGCATTTTCAGGGTATGATAAGACCCTAAAATGCCAGCCAATGATCCATGAAATTCATTTTAAGGTTTACGTACCTAACACACGTATAAGTTTCCTTATGAAGACTTCTATCTCTAAGGTTGTCCCCTGATCCACTCTGGGGTTAAAGAGGTTTCCCCTTACTTCCGCACAGTCTCAATGATGTTTTTTCCACAGCACTGCAATCACTAATAGCCTTGCAAAGTAACCACCACCAAAACAAAAAACTTGACTTCCAAAACAATCTCATTGATCCACAAACCATCCCAGACCTAATGAAAGGTTCTTAAACTCCAAAACGCTCAATGACAAAAACGGCTCCCTTGGTCAGATATATTTTTAACCTAAACTTGTGGTCAAATACATATAAAATTAACACCATTAAACGTGCTGGCTGTTGTTTGGCTCCTGCAAACTACAGCCAGTGAATTGCCACAAATTAATCCTTACGAGACACCGCCCAAAGAAGCAAAAAATTAGGGATACTCAAAACCTCAAGGTCTCAAAAAATGTATAAGTTCATACTTCCTTCATGAGGTGATTTTTATGTTGTTGCAAATATCAGATTCAAAACAAATTTAGAAAAGCCTCTGTAGAAGTTTGAATCTTTGTGTATGTCAAATGTAGTGTTTTTCTGTAGCTCATGCCAAACCTTCCTTTGGGACGAGTACACCATCTGGATCAAAGTACCAATAAGAAATCATGTTTGCCTTTTGATCCATGTAAATGGAACTTTCAGGAAACAACCAAAAAATAATGACATCTTTTTAGATGCTGGGGTACTGGAGGAGGTTGTGCTGATTCATTGAATATCACCTACGTCAATAGCACCTCAAAAATGATGTATCTACAGTTAGCAATTTGCCCATAGCAGCAAGTTTTTTGCTTACACGCAAATCCTATCAGTTACTTACGATACTGGGGAACAATTTAAAAACATCACTTTTATGACTGGCTAAGAACACTCAATAACTAGGGGAAACAGTAAATAATGTGGTAGCTGGTATCTATTAACAGACCTAAACAATGTAAACCTTATTTGGCATGTGATGAAAGTTAGTCAATATAGAAATATAATTGAGACTGGGCCGGAACAACAGATCTGGGTTGCTATAGAACTTATTTATCTATATTGTTCTCTACCTGCTTCAAAATGGACGGCAGCAGGATGACTAACAGAACGTCAATAATCTTCCTAACACTAAGTGGAAGCCTTCGTCAACACGTCTCCCATTGACAGTCACAAAAAATTGACTACACCATTTGTTTCTCACCAGTAGCATAACACCTAAAACATGTGCCTACGCCTACAGTATTCAAATCACACGCACTAACAGATTGGAGTTTCCCCAAGCAGATGGTGATGGCTGAGTCACATACCTCCCACTTATAATACCGTTGATGGCACATGTCAAAACAAAAGCATAAAAAAAGTATAATAACGGAATGGTTACGGATAGAAATCTTTCTTGTGTAATCTCAAGGGTAAGGAAGTTTAGAATTTTAGAGTTTAGGCTCTCACTATCGGTCATGTAATTTAACAGTGCTGAGTGGTAAATGCATAGTTGATAAATGCATTTTGCTTAAGAAGCAGAGAGGAAGACAAAAAAACATTAGACCAACTCAAAAACCAACTGGCACCTTAAAACGACATGCAATCTAACCAAACAAGCATACTTTTCAAGGTCACCTATCAAGAGACATTGAAATTCTTGCCTCATACACCTCCAAAACACTACTTACTGTGTCACTCTTTTGTTTTGACACCAAAAGGCCACCATGCCCACAACATTAACTAGGATATGAAACCACTCGCCCCCATTTTAACCATCACAGTTCTTACACCACTGCTTGCAATTCTATCCTGAGCTTCTCTTAGCTTTAAAGAACCAAATATCTCAAATCCATGCATTATCCTACTCGGTCGGTCCCATCAAAGAAGCAAACAATGTCCTCAGTATAGCAAAACCACATATGTTGGAACACATCCAAAAAGCAGGGAACTGAACCTGCCAAACAAGTCTGAGTAACAGCTCAGCTAAATAAGCAGTTGAGAGACCCTAGAGAAACCTTACTACACGTCTGTTTTTCCAGTAAGACTATAGAAAGAACAGTGATATAGCAACCTCAAAACTACACTGAACTTCATCAACTACTTCATAACTGCCAATCGTGCTCGAGAGTGGCCTGTATAACAATCAACTTTGAAGAACATCAGGAAGACTTCTACAGTCTGAATGAAGACCATGTGCCATATCGGACAGTCCTGGACTCAGCTGCAGCTTCTAACATAGTTGCTCGTGAAAGCATGCTTTATCGACTCAAGAGGAGAGCATGAGTGTGGCATTAGGACTGGATCAGCTTCTTTACGAATTGCAATGCCGCTGTCTTCAATAGAGGACACCTTGTGTGGACTTATCCTCGGTTCTCATGATTTCCACTGCTTTCAATATCTAGAGGAGGCCCCTCGCGGATTTCATTGCTCCATGATACTTAAAATGTATGCTGGTGAACACTTAAAACTAACAGACGGGAGAATAGTTCTTATGACAAGCAAGTGTTTCAGACATCTACTTCTGAGTAAGCATGAACTTTTTTACATGAACTGACTACTTCGGTCCTGCATGAAACCCCAACTCCATCTCACAGAAGTTGAGATATCTCATTTAGCACTGACCTGGACTTCTTCTTGCAGATTAAAAACGTTGTTAAAACACAAACTTGCATCTAATTATATTGCGGACGGTCCTCCCAAAGCCAGCAATCTATCACTGACTAGGAAATACAGAAGCACACTTTCACACTATTACATTAAGAATGTGCTTGGCCCAAATAAGGAGCTGCGTAAACTTCCAAAGAACAAAACTTAAACTTTAAGACCAGGGGATGTATCATTCCAGCCCTTCAGTCACAGGGAAGGCTCGCTTTAGAGCAGAAAGTGAAGAACAAGACATTTTACACCAATCACAAACTACACAAGGGCTATGTCCAGGAGAACCTGCAAAGGGTACCCCTACCCTCCCCCCAACTACACACCACCTCGTTGAGAGCAGAAACACAGCTGAAACTACACACTTGAGAGTTGAGAAATATTTTGCTTTCTAGTAGACCTTTCCTGCTTTTTACATAAAACGTAAGTCAACCAACCCCAGTGACCCTTGTCAGAGGCCCTTGGCCTGTTAATCTAAGACCTGTCTTTCAAAGCAGTCTCTTCATCTGTGACCTAAGATGACCAAACCTCAGCAAGCTGGATGGCCGCGTCCCCCACAGTGGGACACTAGAGGGGGCAACCCCTTAGTGTTTCCTCACTGCCCATGGGGGTGGGGAGGTGTTTAGTATTTTTTTCTGTGCCACCTGGCAGGGATATGGCTACGACTAGGGCGAGATCTCGTCTCCCAAGGGATGATGTCACTTCCGGAGGCGGCTGGCTTTTTAGGTGGATAACACACTTAGACATTCCTCTATCACCTCCAAGGAACTTACTTCATCAAAGTTCTCTACGCACTGCAAAGGGGCCATGAGATGTGTAGGCTACATTACAAAACGCCTTAACAGCAATTTCTTCAGGCCCATTAGCAGCTCTCCCCCGTTGCTTCTAGAGTGACCTGATTCGTGTCCAGACACGACAACGCAAGACCTACTGATACCCCCAACTCATTAACGTGTTGCAGTCTCTGAAATACCCACTTCAACGGTTCAAAAGACCATGTCTATTTTAAAACTAATTCAAAACAATCTTTGAAGAAAAAAAACAAGGCGCGCGTGTGCTCGAGCAGCACTCTGGCACACGCAGCGCGCACTACGCTGCGTCTTTGAACTACTGAAATACAATCGTGCGACAAGGATACAAAACCCGAAGGTTATTGTTGGGAGTACAATGGGACCGCAGCCGGACTTGCATCCTGAAGTTTGTCAGGGCGAAACTCGGCGAATGCGCCGAGTGACAAAGGCGGCCTTTCTTGTCAGGGGGGCGGCCTGCTGCGGCATTCCTGCCGGGGGGGCTCAGACAATGGCCGGTGTCTCCTTCCCGTGACTCTCGCCTCGGCAGGCACCGAGCGCCGGGTTTGTAATCCCACTGCCGGGCACGGGCCTGCTCGGGCTGTGATTTACGGCACTGGCACCTGAGACGCTGAAACCATACTCTCAGTCCGGGCCAGGAGGTCACTGGGAGCTTCGGGTGGGTTACAGTCACGCCTGCAGGTGGCGTTGTGTTATAGTAACACTATATGCATTCATAAGAGCTAACAATACCACTGGGGCAACCACGTGCGCTGTGAGATTATGAACTAGGTTTAGAGGGTTGGCTGGTTTAGAAGGCCAAGTCCTGCCGTTTTACCACACTCTGCTTGAAAACGCTTGTCCTCATTGAGAAAACACAATCTCTGCAGCTGTACAGCAGGTACGCACCTTGAGGGGACTGCAGACCAACAACTCCCAAATACTGTTTTCAAAGGGCCAGCAACTGGTTGGTTGACTGGAGTCACAGTACTGTGTGATATGCGTTTTGTCTCTTGTTTAGTAGGAAATCAGAATGTTAATACAACACTAAATACAAGATCTTGCTGGTGGATGATGTGGACCTGATCTACTTATGTAGCGCTGCATGCACGGAAAGCAGCTTCAGTGATCTTAGAGCATGATCTTGCCAAACAAGAGGAAAAGCAGTGACGAACACAAGGAAGCCATGGGAAACGCATGACGAGGAAGTACTAAAGTTTCTTACATACTAGAAGGCAGATGGACACTGCTGAAGTCAAAAGCATACAAGGGTGTAAAAACCACTGAAAGCTTACAAAGCTGGTCTGAACCCAGGAGATTTGCAAATGGTTCCTTGTAATGTAAGCAAAGACTTCAAAAAAGAAAGAGGTGCTTGTCAAGCGGAATACACCTTGGCCCATGAGTTTGTTGATACTTGCCTTGATATGAATGAGACTGATTTGAGATGGTGCTGAAACTCAGTGCTCTATTTTATGGTCTCAATATACTCAACTGGACACCACTGGGATGTCCTGTCTGGCTGGAGAAATGTTTCAATATTTCTATAGCACCAGGGATGAAAGATTGCCCATTAAGGGGTCAGCTTTGCAAAACAATGATAATGCACAGGTCCACTAAAGGATGGAGGACCATTTTATTTAATCTTTTTAGACTGAAGGGATGGGTTTCCGCTGGACGGAGATGAGGGTCTTAACATAAAGTTTCTGATATTGCTGCATCTGTGCTGCCCACCAACAGTCAAGACCCACAGCCATGCTAGATTTGCATAACAACAATGGAAATGCCCAAATTACTCAGGTAGATTACGTGGTTGTAAATCTACCTCGTGTGGGTATCCTCAAAATCTGCCACAGCTTCAGACCTCATAGGCCAAAGCTGGACACCCTTACGCTAGATGTCTGATGTGAGCACTTCTCGTCTTTATATAATGACTGGCAGAGATTGGTGGGGGGCAGAGATAGGGGGGACTTGGCATCACTTGTCTAGAAGTATTCATGCCCGGTGCCTAGATTGTGCAGATGGCAGTCACCGACATTCATTTTTGGCAACTGATTTATTTCTGATCACGAGAATCTGACCTAGAAAAGGGAAAAAGGAAAGGGAGGATAGTCAAACAGTGGCAAAAGGAGCAAGCTGGGATAGAAAAGGAGCTGCAAGTGTGAGATAGAAATACAGGAAGTACAGGATGGTGAAAGCAAATGGCTTGAAGTGGAATTAAAGACTGGGCATCCTTGTGGTTTGGCAACCCCTGCTTATGGCACCATCGGAGTCATAAGAAAACCTTTCGACCCCTATACTTATTTTAGTGTTTACCAGTAAAGCATTGTTCATGTCCTGTTACTAAGCAGATGTCAAGCAACTCAATGTCACACGATACAGCAACCAGTTCTCGCTTTTTAGTCTGCAATACTCTGTATGCCGGGATTTTTCCACAATTACAAATGATGAACCTGGGTTTGTAAAAGCACACAGGATGCTCCGACGAGCGTCCAGGCGCTAATCCGCATGGCTAAAAGTCTGAGCTAACAGCCGTATATTCAATTTATCAATAGAGTAAGGATTAAAGGGGGCATACTCATGGGACGAAATAAATGTGTAAAGCATGATTCGAAAAAAATGTCCGCACTGTACCCTCCCTCGTCTGTGAGGTGAGGAACAGTAGGGCCTGGCCTGCTGTCAAATACAGTAAGAGGGAATGTCCGGGCAGTGGGTGGGACACACCCCTCCGCCTGCCCGCTGAGGGGGGACATAAAACATGCTGTCGTTTTCAATCAAAGACGCAACAGAAGGTCCCGACAGAAGGACCCTCCGGAGCAGTTGTTCTAAACCCTCACCCGGCAGGGCAGCAGCCCACTTGTCTTCCAAAGATTAAACAAAAAAAAAACATTATCGTCACTCTCTCTTCGTCCCAGCCTTCTCCCGGGGCAGGATTGTAATAATATTCAAAATCATTTACCAGGACTGATTTAAGAATGAAATAACGTACAATGCATTCTAAAACAGCTTCCAATAATTAATGTAGCTGCCAGGTTCCTCGCTATAAACAACGCCCTGAAAAGCAAAATACACTGAGAGGGTGAAAGAGCGGGCAGGAAGAAAGTGACAGATAACTTTCAGATGTACTGTTTCCCAGAAGCAGCCACTGTTGTTCAGAAAAGCGGATACATACAACACGTATGGGAAAGTGCAGGGTTGGCGTGTAGAGAGCAGTAACTGGGGGAAGTTTTCTGTCCTGTCGCGTTTCACCCTGTCTGGGTATCTCTCCAATTCCCTTTTTATTTAGGAATATCGCGCTTCACGGATTGTAAAAGCGCAGAAAACAACGTGACAGGATCCGTCATACATGTTTGTGTAGGTTACTCACTCGTGTTACGTGTCAATTGTTAACGGGGCGGGAGTGCTGCCCGAGTGCACACCTTGAAGCGTGACTGTGGCCTAGCTCTCCGGATTTCCTTATCCCAAGATCCTTCTCCTCGCCCAGTTCCTGCTGATCTGAGGAACAGGGCAGCACCCCTCTACTTCCTGAAACAAGGGGGGCACGGGGTGGAAGGAGGAAGAGCTTACCTGCGTTATCCAAGCTCCGGGCTGGGGGTCACATAAGTTCCTCCTCCCCGGGACCCTGCGTGCGGGGCAATCACAGCGCTCGCAATCCAGGAAATGAAAAGGGAAAGCTCTGCCGAGCCAGCAGCACCCGGGGGCGGGAAGGACGGGGCAGGCAGTCAGCTCATCGGATCCAGTTCAGCTGCAGCCCGGGAAATCTCAGCTCAGCCCTGGCAACGCCGCTGGAGAAGTCCGCCCGCCGCCAGGCCAGCGCCAAGAAGCCAAACAACAATCCACACAAGCAGTGACAAACTGTGCCTGCCCCCGGAGCCAGCCACCAGGAGTACAGGGACAGACTCGGCGCCGGCTCGGGCCCTGCAGGGCAGAGGGGGGACGCGTGCTGCACTCGCTGCTCCCAGGGCTGCTGCTGCACCTTCCTGCCCGCCTCCGGCCCCTCCTCCTTCCCCTCCCCTCTCCGGTGCGTGGTGCGCTGGCTCCCAGCTCCGCAGGAAGGACAGCGGCAGCGGGTCCCCCTCGGAGCTGCAGTTACAATCTCCCCAGTAACATGGCGGCCGGCCTGAGGAGCGGGAGGGGGGCGGGCTGCCACGGAGCGGGCGGGAGGGAGGGGGTCAAAGGGAAAGTGCTGCTCCTGCGGGGGTGCTCGCCGCACGAGTCACTGGAGCGCGCGTCACTCCACCCACTCCTCTCCCACTCAGCGGCACCGGCTGAAGTGATCGCATCTCGCGCACACTTCTAGGGAGCTGTCATGACGTCAAACAGCAAAAGTTAACTCTGCAGTGACAGTCCTCCAGGACGAGGAGCTTTCCTATTAAACTCTATCGAGCGACTTTTACCAGCGCCCGACAAACTTTATTTTAGTGCGGTTAAATATTCCAATTTAAAGATGTCAGTGACAAAGTACAATGTAAATCTCCTTCAAGAGTCACACAAAATTGTAGCCTTGTTTCTGGGATAAGACTGCAACTTTGCAGTTCCTGTGCTGTTTTTCATTTTAACTACAGTGAGCACCGCACAGCAACATTCAGGTTTTCCAAATGTGAGATTAAATACTAAAATCAGAAACCATAGTAATTGACCATCTGCTCCTTGCCACTATGGAAGTGGCTCCCAAACAAGGCTGTCTCAAGGGATTGTGGAGTCATAGGCGAGGAACATTTATTGCACCCTGTCCAATGACCTCAATTCAACAAAATGCCCGGGGAAGCGAAAGTATGTCACTCTGTTTGACCATTCTCGATGACCAGGGACACTGGGATTATGCAGCTGTGGTGGGCCAAATTATGCTGCAGGGTAAAGTAAATTATGCCGCAAGAAAAGCCAAATTATACAGCATTCTGTGAGTGTATTACTTTAATATTTTCTCATTAGGTCTTGCCTTGGCAGCGCTTGCACTGTCTCTTCGAGACCTGTTGTATTCAATGGGCTGTAAGCTCTACCCATTTCCCTGCCCACGTTTTTAACTGGTGCCTTTAACTGTGTTTTGCGAAGGCTCTTTTTTCTTTGGTGAATTTGTGTAGTAGTCCCTCTTTAGTACCTCCTTGTCTACAGTTGTAACCTCCCATTAAGACTGCCTCTTTTACAAATGACCTTACTCTGATTGTTTTATTTTCAATTTGTGAGCACTATTATGTTACAGACTATTTGTTAGCTGATGTTGCAGGCATGTCATCTACCGACTTCCCCAACTTCGCCGACCGCAACGTAATTGCCGTCAAGATAGCTAAGGACTTCACAGCATTAAAAAAATATTATTATTATTAGCTTCTGTTGCAGGCAGAACAGCTCCAGACTTTAGCGACCGTATTTCCACAGGCATAAGTGTCACAATGGCTACGGACCACATAGCATTTCAAGCATCATAAATGTTTTTGCTACTGTTGCAAGCTGAACACCTACACACTGCACTGAGCGCAATTTCATGAGTCCAATCATTTTTTATTTATTTCTTGTTTCAACCGGGCCGTCGCTCACCGCTCTCCTCCATTACAGCTGACGCAGCCTCAGAGCCCCGCAAGCACTACAGCCGCATGGTATGGCGTGCGAGGCAGACTCAACCCGCCATACCACCAGCACCGGCATCCCGGGAGCCATGAAATACACATCATCATAATTTTTTAGCTACTCTGGCAGGAAGAACAACTATGGACTGCACTAAGCGCATTTAAGACAGCTATAATCAATTTTGTTTCACCCGGGCCGAATCTCACCGTTCTCCTTCAGGCAGCTGGCGCTACTTCGGAGTCTCACCAGCACTGCAGCTACTCGACATGGCGTGCCCGTGCAGACTCAATATGCCATACCCCCAGCTCCGACATCCTAGGAGCTATGAAATACAGTGCCCTCCTCAAAACGCACCCACGGGCCCCTCCCTGGTCTCCTCCAGGGCAGCTGATGCTGCCTCAGAGCCCTGCCAGTGCTGCAACTACTCTGCATGGCATGCCCAAGCAGATGCGACGCACCATACCCCCAACTCTGGCTCCAACGTCCTGGGAGCCACGATCTGTTGACATTTTCAAAACAAAGTATAGGTAACAGGATATAGGGCGCACTACAAATGATTTTGGCTCTGTTAGATTTACAGGTTGCTCTGATTGCTACTAGGCAGAATAGGAAGGTTACCTGACTCCCTAACTAATCCCCTGATTCCAGGTAATTAAATTGTTTCAAAATTCCTGCCGAGCAAAAATTGTGTATAGTATTTACACTTTCATACACTAAAGTTACCAAGTCCGTATATTGTCCATTAACAAGTAAAACACCAGAGTCCTAGTATAAGTTGATCCGTATTTATTCTCAACTCAATCTCTTTCATACCCGGGGCTGCTTCTCCTGCGTTTGCCACGTCTCCCCCTTCTTGTCTTCCTACTTGATTGTTGCCAAATCTCTCTCCTATGTTCCGGTTGCTTTTTCTGATTCTTTGAACTTCCACTAAAAAATTATTGTTGGAAGTTAAACTATCTCCACTAGGGACAATGGGAGCCTCAGTATTATCATCATTAGTAGATAAGCTACTTGTAGACGTATTAACAGCCGAACTCAAGGGAGTGGTAGTTCTAGTCTTTCCTTGCCCTTTAGGGAATAAGTAGTCAAATTTTCGGGCAAAGGTGAATACCCTACCCGCCAGATAGTCTTGTTCATCCCTCTTTATTTTACGTGCTTTCCTCCTCTTAATGTCTGCTTGTAGATTCGCCAATATCTCATCTAGTTTGTTGTAGTTTTTAATGGTTGCTTCTGGTAAATTTAATTGTTTTATTTCATCCTCAATAGTTTGTATTTCTATCAATAATTTCGCTATTTTGCGTTCTGCATTATCAATAAGGATTCTTATCAGATTACAAGAGCTGGTAGTTAATTCGTGCTCCCATTTATCAAGTAAGTCTGGTTCCAGGTCTTCATAAGCTGGTATAATAGACGATCTTAATCCTCTCGGGATTCGATTAATGGTTAGGTACTGTTTTAGTGTTACAGCATCCCACCATTTGTTAAGTTCCGCTATTTTCAGCCTTTCAAGTTTAACAAATTTGGCTCTAAGACCCTCTTGTTTAGTGTGTGTTGTAGAGGCTACCGCTACATTTATAGAGGAGCCTATGCTTAAGTTTTTAAATAAATCTTGCGCTTCTTGCTCACGATTCATGATTATTACAAGCCACAAGCGGCAGCCCAACCTAGTTAACAAAACAAAGTATAGGTAACAGGATATAGGGCGCACTGCAAATGATTTTGGCTCTGTTAGATTCACAGGTTGCTCTGATTGCTACTAGGCAGAATAGGAAGGTTACCTGACTCCCTAACTAATCCCCTGATTCCAGGTAATTAAATTGTTTCAAAATTCCTGCCGAGCAAAAATTGTGTATAGTATTTACACTTTCATACACTAAAGTTACCAAGTCCGTATATTGTCCATTAACAAGTAAAACACCAGAGTCCTAGTATAAGTTGATCCGTATTTATTCTCAACTCAATCTCTTTCATACCCGGGGCTGCTTCTCCTGCGTTTGCCACGTCTCCCCCTTCTTGTCTTCCTATTTGATTGTTGCCAAATCTCTCTCCTATGTTCCGGTTGCTTTTTCTGATTCTTTGAACTTCCACTAAATAATTATTGTTGGAAGTTAAACTATCTCCACTAGGGACAATGGGAGCCTCAGTATTATCATCATTAGTAGATAAGCTACTTGTAGACGTATTAACAGCCGAACTCAAGGGAGTGGTAGTTGTAGTCTTTCCTTGCCCTTTAGGGAATAAGTAGTCAAATTTTCGGGCAAAGGTGAATACCCTACCCGCCAGATAGTCTTGTTCATCCCTCTTTATTTTACGTGCTTTCCTCCTCTTAATGTCTGCTTGTAGATTCGCCAATATCTCATCTAGTTTGTTGTAGTTTTTAATGGTTGCTTCTGGTAAATTTAATTGTTTTATTTCATCCTCAATAGTTTGTATTTCTATCAATAATTTCGCTATTTTGCGTTCTGCATTATCAATAAGGATTCTTATCAGATTACAAGAGCTGGTAGTTAATTCGTGCTCCCATTTATCAAGTAAGTCTGGTTCCAGGTCTTCATAAGCTGGTATAATAGACAATCTTAATCTTAATCCTCTCGGGATTCGATTAATGGTTAGGTACTGTTTTAGTGTTACAGCATCCCACCATTTGTTAAGTTCCGCTATTGAGATTGAGTTGAGAATAAATACGGATCAACTTATACTAGGACTCTGGTGTTTTACTTGTTGACATTTTCAAGTTTGTTTGCAGGCAAAATTCACTTCTTGCCCTGAGCCTACATCCTGGCTTGGACTGCCTGGCTCATCAAAAGGTAGACATATTTTCTTTTTAGCAACTTTGTTTCACACAGCACTGCAGTGCTGGCAGAAAAGTGTTTCCTATTGTGGCTTTAGAGTAACAGTTTTTTTTTGTATCTCAATGGACTGATGTCAGAAAGCAAACGAGGGACTCACATTATTTTATTATTTGCACTGGCTGAGTTTTGTGTGCTGTGCTCAACAATTCTGCCTGTCTACCAAGTTAGTTAGTTAGTTATAACTTTATTACATTTTCTTTCAAATCATGAAGGTACATAAAAAAAAACATCATGCAATGTAAGAAATCGGTATCCCAAATCTCCCAACATTCAATACAAAATATACATAACATCCACTTAAAGATAAAAACGCATAGAATAAAATAGCTCATCTCATTAATTAAAAGAACAACTGTCCTATTAAAACCAGCGGTCTATAATTCATTTTCAGCTGCCATTAACAACCCCTGATTAAAAAAAACGTGCTGAATAGTAACAAAAATTGGGTGCTTTTAACATCTGGAGAAAGAGAAAAACTAGCTGCACTTGAGTAAAATCCTTATTCAAAAGAAGAGGGCAGACTAAATTGTGGCACAGCCTATTAAATCTAGGACATATCATAACAATATGGAAAGTATCAGAAAGGGAAACTTGATCGCAAGAACAAGGAGGTGGAGCCAAGACTATACACAAAGCCGCTCTAGGTAACAAAAGCTGATAAATCTTGTTATACCTGAAGTATGTCAGGAGCCTCCTATGATATGAAGACATTTCCCACAGTATATAGGGTTGTCGGAAGGAAAGCTTATGAAGGGCCAAGGATTCCCTTTCTGAGGCCGCTCTTTCAAAAAAATATGTTTTACCCAGAGAATGTCTCTCTTGACTATCCCTTAAAGATTGGAAAACAGCACTGGTCGACCCAAAGACTTAAAAGCAACCTTGATATAGGCTAACCAAGAGATACTCAGTGCTCCTTCCAATGCATACAATTGTGTATTATGATCCTATTAAGGAAGAGATCTTCTTTCAACCAGACTGATAGCCCGAAGTTCAGGGGACGGAGGGCAATCCAGTATGTTATGTAACCACTACCTGCTTCTTCATGCAACCTTTCTGAGGGGATGCTTGCAGGATCTTTGAGGAGGCCCCTAAGGAAAGAGTTTGTAACCTGTAGCTGGGGACATGATCCATAACCCCAAATCTCACAGCCATAACTGGCCAGTGACACACATTTAGCCTTGTAGACCTTTAGCATTGCCTCTACATTAGTTTGGCCCAAGCATCTAGCTAAAAGGGCAACCCCTGCAGTGGCCGATTTAAGTTTCAGCTAATGTTTCTTCATCAGTGGTTGCCAAGAAACCTGAAGTCTAAAAGAATTCCCAGGTAGGGAAAGTGCTCAGCCGTAGAAATGGATGGACCCTTTGACATAAAGCTTTTTGACCTGGTATTCCTAGGTCCCACCACCATCACATGGGATTTGAGATGATTTGTGGAAAGGTCCTGGCCTTCCATATATCCTACATAAAACTCTATTAGTTGTTGCAGCCTGTTGGCAGTCCTAGACATGAGGACAGCATCGTCCGAATATGAAAAAGAACTGTCAAACGGCGAGTACCTACTATTGGGACGTCTAGATCTTATTTATTTATTTGCAAGGTTTTATAAAGCGTGAACAAAACCCAGAACGGGTATCAGAGCGGTGAACAGAGAGGACAATTAGTGTTTCTCATGGGGAGACAGTAAAATTACAATACAACAAAGTTAGAATAGGAAGGACCAGGTGAAGGCCCTACTAGAAGAAGCTGTGCAGTTTAAGCAAAGCACTGCACCCCAAGAACGATACAGTACAATTTGACTCAAGTACAAAATTAAACCATATTAAAGAGAAAGATTGTCAGGCATACATTTCAATACACAAAGTAAAAAAGATTGTCAAGCACTCGAGGGAAGTGATTATCACAAGAACATAGAGGCTATTGCTTTTGAAGTTCTTCCAAAAGTAGCCATTTAACTTGTTTCTTACAAAAAGCAGTTGAGAGATGATGGTGAATAACCAGGGCAATCAATGATTAGGGTAGACCGATGATGTTTCCTGACCTGGGGACATAGAAGCAACTATCATAAAGAATGTTAAGATGTTTCTGAGTGTATTCCACTTGGCTCCTGCTGGTTTGGTGTCTGGTAATGTAATGCTGTAATCTTATGTACACAGCTAAAGATGTCAATGTAATGTCATTAATGCTGCAGTTTGTTTCTAATAAAAACTGTTTAAAAAAAAAAAGCAGTTAAGGGGTTGGTTCTGATTTCCCTCGGAAGAACATTCCAGATTCTTGGCGCCAGCCCTGAAAAGGTGCGAATTTAGGTTCTTTTTTTGTTGAATTTGGGTGGTTTCAGGAGTAGGGTATTCAAGCTTCTTAAGGTTCGACCGGAACCAGAGAGCTCGAGTTTCTTTGCCAGGTAAAAGGGGCGATTGCGGTGAATAGCTTTATGTGTCAGACAAGCTCGTTCGTTCAAATAACTTTATTTCGATTTCTCAAAGGAAATCATAAAAGTATGTAATTAAAAATATAACAACATCAGACAAGCAATCTTGAAGCGGATCCTTTCTTCAATGGGAAGTCAGCTGTTGCAAAGTCATCCTGTGCCCTGGGCCCCCTCCCAACTTTTTGCTGACTGATGCTGGTGGTAACTGATTTTGACTGACCCCGGGCTCTGCCTAACCAGGCCCAGGGCCAGTGCTCTGCTGAAATGAACACATTAGAATACAGTTAAAACACCCAACATACAATAGGGTACACTATGGTATCGTGGGGTACCCCCCTGTAATTGACATGACCTACCCCATAGGCCCCTAGTATATAATAGGGCAGGGGATTGAAACTACCTAGAAGTCCCCAGTACCCTGGGGGTATGGCAGTTTAGAGGCCAGCAGCTTTTTCTGCACTAGCATGTGTGCAGTTCTGAAGCCTGAGGTCAGTTTAAAAGCATCACTGGGTGCCAGGACTGCTTTTAAACAGTAAATTGTGCACAAACTCGACTTTGGTGGTAGGGGCACTTAAAAAGGGAAACCTGCAATGTTTTGGCATATTAGGGACCCCCAGGGCCTCCCCTAGGTATCCCAGGGGTGGGAGATCAGTTATCTATAAGGTACACCCTTATAAAATCAGTTTTTATATGCCTGATACAAGTAAAATTTCACATTTCACTCCTCACATTGTGTTAAAGTGCTGCTCAAATTCGACTTTGATGCTAGGAGCACTGGATAAGGAGGATCTGCAATATTTCTGCAGATTCAGAACCCCTAAAGTCTCCCCTAGTTGCACAGGGGATAGGGGTCCTGTAGAAATTAGGGCACTACTTATAAAATATGTTTTTATAAGCGCTGGTGATAGAAAACTGGCCCAAGTCATTTTCCCAATTGCAAACCCCATGGCCCATAGGTTAACATGGTAGGAAGTTATTGATTAATAAATATTGATGGGAGAGGACAAGCCGGACCATTCAAAGACTTCCTAGAATGATAGTAGTAGTAGGTCCAACAATATTATATTGTTGACTTTTTCCTAAAGTGTACATACAAGAAGTTATAAGACATTCTTGCTTGTAACTCCAAATTCAGCCTTCCGGTGGTCTGCCCTGGTTGGTCAGAGTTAAGTGGATTAGCCAGGCTGCTTTGAAGAGGTGATAAAGAACCCCTGAGGTTAACAACTTTGCTGGGAGGGCAGTGTGCTGGTCTACAGGAATGCCAGGCCAAAGGGTGGAGTCGTAAACCATGCTCTTCAAAGGCAGAGGGGAGGCCTGAGTTTCAGTTTCACTCTTACACTTTTAACCCAGAGTCAGGGCTAGGCTTAAGGAAGGTATGTGCAGATAGTAGGGAGAGAGTCCATGGAAATAAGCCATCCCAAGGGGGGTGTTTAGCCAGCTCTTACCTCCTTGCTAGAAAATCAGCCATTATGGATTTGGAAGACCTGATGCACTCTGGGACAAAATAATGCCACACTCTACAGGATGTGCTCATAACTATGAGGAGTTACCCTGCTCTCATTGGTCAGAAGTGACCTGTTGCTTGACCCCGAGAATTTTGAATAAGTATCTGAGAGGGGCAGAGCCTTCCAGATCTGCTGCTTGAAACTAACTGAAGCAAGAAGCGCCCTGCTGAGAAGTTTTGCTGTGCAAAGGTTTTTAAGGCCTGACCTCTGAAGACTGCACCAAGTTAAACTGCAGCCCTGTAGATACCCTTGCTGCAAAAGGACTAAAGAGTGGACTCCCTGCAAGCTACAGGTTAACAGAGCTCACCTGGACAGCCCTGCAAAGAATTCCCAGCCTGGAGTACCAGTGGATTTGTAAGGGTTTGGTTAAAGTGGATTGCGGAATTGAAGTTTCACACTTTCAAAGACACTCTTGGAGATTCCAGAACCTTGGATTGTGTGTTGGATACTTTGGGACCCGCAAGCAGAACTTCAGGAAGGAGTTCTAACTGGACCCCGCCTGCTGGGGAAGGCGGCACATTTGGTGAGATTCTCCAGAATACGTCTTAAAGGTGTCCCTGTCAGAGAAAACTAAAAGGGGCACTGTTGGTTTCTAAGCACTAAAAAGTGACTAATCTTTAAAAATTCATAACTCTGGTTCCCTACAGTGGATTTTTTTTCGTTTTGGTGTCATTTAATGGATTAAAATATTACCTATTTTTATAAATTGGTGTTGGGTTTTGATTTTGTGTTGTGTCTTAATTATTTACTGAAATGGTATTTTTGAATGCTTTACATACCTGTCTTTGAAGTTAAGCCTGTCTGCTCGCAGCCACACTACCAAGGGTTGAGCATAGGAATCCTTTTCTAAGACCTATGCTGGGTCCTATCATGTGTTAGTGGCCTTATTGCCAGTGGTGGACCTACATTTGCCCCTACCAATAACCCACCTTCCAACACCAGTTAAGTTGAATTAGGTCAGGTGTAATATGATCATGCTTTCTGGAGCCTGTGATTAGTCAGGCAGAGGCATTCAGAGTAGCTCTTAGTGGCGCTAACCTTGCTTTAGGAGGCCCTGCTAGGGTTACCAAGCCATATTCAACTCGCGAGATAACAAGTGATTGGACTGCTGATTGGACGGGGAAACAAACCTTTACAACACAACTTTTACAACGCACTACCATTACAACAAAACTTTTACAACGCAGCATCCATTACATAGCATTCCATTACAACGCAACCATTACAACGCATGACACTACAACGCATACCATTACAACGCATGTTATTACAACGCAGTCATTACAACGAATACCATTACAACGCATACCATTACCATCCAACACTTACCCTACTGTTGCAACCCCTGGAGTTAGAATAGTAATTTTTACCCCTACTCTATCCAACACTTACCCTACTGTTGCACCCCCTGGAGTTAGAATAGTAATTTTTACCCCTCCACTATCCAATACTTACCATACATGCAATGCAATGTTATGCTTTGTAATGGTATGCGTTGTAAAGGTAGTATGTGTTGTAATGGAATGCGTTGTAAAGGTAGTTTTTAAAAATTCGTTGTAATGGCATGCGTTGTAATGGATGTTGCGTTGTAAAAAATGCATTGTAAAGGTGTGCGTTGTAAAAGTATGTGTTGTAACGTCATACAACCGATTGGACGTCCTCAAGAGGTAGGAATGGTTTGATTTTCCTGAGAGTGTTGCACTGATGGTTTGCACTCTTAGTAGTGGCCCTGATGTTTCCTTGCATGTTTAGAACTTTGTCCAGAGTGACACCTAAAGAGCAAGCAAAGTCCACCACGTGCGGGGAGCAGTTGAGTGCGACATATCTTTGATCCAGTTTTGTGTTGGAGTCTCTTGGTTGCGAGGTGTAATAAGGAGAAATTCTGTTTTGAGTGCATTTAGTAACAGAAGGTTATGTGTTAGCCATTGTTGAGTTTTTTGGAGCGCTCCATTAAGAGTTTTAGGGCCAGATGTAGGTAGCCCTTTACCGGTCGGCAACGGCCGAAAATCGGTATTTTCGTCCGTTACCGACCGGTATTGAGCAATCGGGATGTAGGAGACCGAAAATCGTCCGAATCGGTAAATTTACTGAATCAGTAAAGTTACCGAATCGGTAAAATACCGAATCGGATAATTTACCGAATCGGTAAATTTACAGAATCGTAACGGTTTGCGAATCGGTAAATTTACAGAATCGGTAAATTTACCGAATCGGTAAAGTTACCGAATCGGTATTTTACCGATTCGGTAAATAAGAAGTGGTAAAATTGAATATTGAGATGTAGGTAAGCTCTTAAATACCGAATTTGCATGAAAATCGGTATTTAAGAGTCGGTATTTACCATGGATTGAAATCAGGTGGTAACCAGGTTCAGCCTATAAAAAAGGACCCAAAATGCAATTCTTTTGGCACAATGGCGGCATTTTATGTCATTGCAAGACGGCTACGGCTACAGGAGGAAGGAGAGAGGGAATGGCAGAGAGAGGAGCAGGTCTACAGACAGAGGGTCACCTTGTTCATGCTCACAGAGGCAGAGATACTCCAGAGGTACAGGTTGGCCCCAGACACCATCTTGGACCTCATCAGGGCCCTCCAACCACTGTTGGAGCACACCACACCAAGGGCACACGCTATTCCACCCCACGTGCAGGTGCTGTGCAGCCTACACCTGCTTGCGTCTGGGAGCTACCAGAGCGTGGTTGCTGCGGTAGGTGGGGTGACCCAGAGCAGCCTGTCAAGGTTTTCCACAAATTCCTTGACGCCATGTTACAGAGGATGGACCATTACATATCTTTTCCTGCAACCCATGCTGAACTGGTCCAAACAAAATCTGACTTTTACCAGATGGCTCGATTCCCCAATATAATTGGCTGCATAGATGGCACGCACATTTCCATTTGTCCCCCTGCTGCCACTGAATATATATACAGGAATAGGAAGTCCACCCACACCATCAATGTGCAGGTGATTTGCAATGCAAAGTGCGCCATCACTGACCTTGTGGCAAAATTCCCTGGGAGTACCCACGACTCCTATATATTTCAAAACAGCGGCATCTATGCACGGCTGACTGCAGGGGAATTTGGTGAAGGATACCTCCTAGGTAAGACCCAGTGTCCGACCCCCATAACACCTATTGCAGTAAGAAGTACATGCATGCATGTGAGTAATGTATTCCCATTTCCTTTTAGGAGACAGTGCATATGCCCTCCGCTCCTTCATACTCAACCCCTACCTCAACCCCTCAACACCCAGCCAGAGGAGATATAACCGGGCACACAAGAGCACAAGGAATGTCATTGAACGAACATTTGGTATCTGGAAAAGCAGGTTCAGATGCCTGCACAAGAGCTGAGGTGCAAGGCAGTATACCCCCATTACCTGCTGTAAGATCATTGCTGCCTGTGCTATGTTGTACAACCTTGCTGTGAAGAAGGGTACTGAGGTGGATTTGTCAGACTACGAGGACCATGACGACGACATTGCTGTGCCTGAAACACAACCTGCTGGAGTGTCAACACCAAGTGATGGCAGATACAGACGTGAGGAGATTACACGCAACTACTTCTGTGTAAGTAATGAGACACAGACAGGTTGTGTGGGGGTCCAACGTATTTTAATGTAGCCACAACGTTCAAGCACTTAAGTGCAACAAAATTAACATCATGAACGTGGGGACTGTATGTCCCGGGTTACTTCACCCATGACCGGTTATGTCACTTGCGCCCGCGCTTCCCTGAGCCACTAGGATGTTGGTCGCTGTGTTCAGCATGCCCTGCAGCCTCAGCTGGGCGCCTGCTACTCCTCCGTGTCTCCACAACTGCGCTTGATATGCTGCTCCGGCTACTAGTGTCCTCAGCCTCTGCCACGTCCAGGGCAGGATTCTGTGCTGTTTGGGAAATCAGCATTGCCTCTCGTGCACTTGTAATCCTGGCCATGCCCCTGGTGACCTCAGCTGTGTTCTGTGTCAATGCCTCCTGCATATGTATGCCCCTCCTGCATAGCAGGGATGTGGCAGTGGCCAAACGATTGATGGCCGCATTGTGGACACGGGCCTCCCTGCGCCTTGTGTGTTCCAGACTGTCTAGTTTGGTGCATAGCTGTGTCATAGAGTTGCTCATCTGCTGCATCCCTGCTGCAATGTCAGTATTTTTTTTTGCAACCTCTTTATTTGCCTCCACAAGGTCTCTCATGCCCTTCCCCATGTCTCCTATTTTTTCATTCAGGGCTCTGAATTGGCGTTGGCAGGCTTGGATGGATTTGCCCTGCATCCTTTGAATGCGCACCATGCTCCCCTCCAGCCCACGGAACACAGTGCCATCACCACGTCCACCTGCACTGCTGGGTCTGGGTTGTCTCCTGCGAGCTGTGACTGTCTCATTTGTGGACTGCAGTGCTGCTGAACTCACATCTACGGGGACTTGAGACTCCCCCTCACCCTCTGCTGCCTCCATTACAGGTAGTGGGGCCACGACACGCCTCCTGGCTGGTGGGGTTACAGGAGTGGACAGGAAGAGTGATGGTGAGGTTTCTGGTGAGAATACCAAGGGAGGGGATTGTGAAAGCTGTGGGGAGTGCGGCAACTCTGGGGTCTGTACAGTGTCATCATCATGGGCGCTGCCTGTCGTGTCGCCTTCCTCCTGCGAAGCTTGTACTTGGCTTGGCCCTGCTTCCTCTCTCTCCTCCCTCGCTGGTGCAGTCCCTTCTGTGTCTGTGGGTCGACTGCCTGATTTTGGCCCTAGGTATAAATAAGCGTATATCAATTGAGTGCTACTGTGTCACAGTCAGTACAATAAATGCTTTACACATTTCACTTCAATTTATCTGAATTACTTTCACTAACTTGCTGATGTCTGCGCTGTAACACATGGTCTTACATTAGCTGACTACATTTACCATAATGCATTGCTCCTGTATAGTGCTAGCAGTACTGGACAGGGGTTTGCTGGTCCACAAAGGGTAAAGGGAAGCAGGTTGGTATGGGGTGTCATGCTGCGCATGCGTCTTACCTTTTTTCCTTGCAGCTCGGGCTGAACTGGCCACATCTCTAAGGCCCAAGACGCTGTCTGCCTCAATGGTCGAGGCCACCAACTCCTCCAGGTCAGTCAGGGGGGTGCTGGGTTCCTGCCTCCTCCGGTTAAGCCAGCCTGCTTGTGGATTTCAGCCATCTTTTTCTTGGTGAGGCTCCTGATGTCATAAAATCTTTTTTTCAGATCCTCTGTATTCCTGGGTGTGACTCCCACTGCATTCACTTTTTCAGCAATTGCCAGCCAGATTTTTCGTTTGGCAGACTCAGGCACAGTGAGGAATTGCCTGCCAAAAAGTTTGGTGTGCACTCCCACTACCTCCTCCACAAGTACCTGCAACTCCATGCTGCTGAACTTTATTTTTCTCTTTCTTTCTGCCTTCTGGCTTTCACTGCTGCTTGCCATTTTTCTGTTTGTAAAGTTTCAATGAAACTCTCCCTGCTGCTCTGTGTCTCTGCTCTGCTCTAACTGCCTCTCCAGAACCTTCTAATTAGTTGCAGCTGCCTGGGTAGCCACTTCCTGCTAGGGACGGGGAGGGTGGTAGCACCTGATTGGCTGTTTTCTTAAGTTTCACTTTTGCTTGCTTTCCGATTTTGAATTTACCGATTCGGTATTTACCGATTTGGTAAATACCGAATCGGTATTTCCCATTCATTCCTATGGGCCTTTTGGCTCATAGGAATGAATGGGAAATACAGATTCGATATTTACAGATTCGGTGAATACCGATTCGGTAAATTCCGACCGTCCGATACCGAGTTTTACCGATTCGGTAAATGATACCGATTTTTTATCTACATCTCAAATACCGATTCTTGAATACCGATTCGGTAAAAATCGGTATTTAAGAATCGGTAAATGTGATTTACCTACATCTGGCCCTTAATGTCACCTGGAGAGGAGATCTTACAAATACAGTTGCTTATCTTCTTTGTAAATATGGTATTGAATGTTTGACTCGTTTAAAATAGCAGTTAGCAGTTCCATGAGGAGATTGAAGAGCGTGGGCGAGAGAGCAGATCCCTGAGGTACCCCGACAGTGACCGGGGTACTTGCAGCCAAAGATTGGTTGACTTTGATTCTCTGCGTTCGATTGTGCAGGAAGGAGGAGAACCAGTTTAAGACAGGGCCAGATAGCCTCATCCTATTTTGCAGAAGGTTAATCAAGTTATCATGTTTGATAGTGTCAAAAGCAGAGGACAAGTCTAGAAGAATTAGAAGACAAGGTGTATCTTGATCCAGAGCTCTCAAGGCGGCATCCACAATGTGCGGAAGGGCAGTTTCTGTGCTATGACCTGGTGTAAAGCCTGACTGATGTCGGTCTAGCAGCTGAAATTTCTTGATATGGTTGCATAGCTGAGTGTAAACGCACTTCTCGAGCAACTTCACTAAAGACATGATGCAGGTGATCGTCCTGTAATTTTTGGGGTTAGTTAGGTCTGCATTGTGCTTCTTGGGGATAGGTGTGACTTGCCCCATTTTAAGGCAGTCCAGAATACTCCCCTGTAAGAGAGATTGTTGGATGATCTTGGACCAGAGAGGCAGAATGGTCTGGTTGAGGTATTTGAGCTGCATAGTGGATCACTGAAATGGTTAGATTGTTTAAGGGATGCCATTGGGTGTGATATCTCCTCCAAATCAGGGAGTATGAAGGTGTTCCAGCAAGCATTGTTTTTGGGTGTGTACT
The DNA here is from genome assembly GCF_964261635.1 of Lissotriton helveticus. Taxonomy (NCBI): domain Eukaryota; kingdom Metazoa; phylum Chordata; class Amphibia; order Caudata; family Salamandridae; genus Lissotriton; species Lissotriton helveticus. The sequence continues at coordinate 802,907,055 of NC_136063.1, forward strand.
CTGTGGAGTAAGGCGGAGCACTCACTGCTGCAGGTACTGTCACACCCAGGGAGCTCATCGACAGCAGATTAGCAGTGGCACGTTGCAGTTCCTGATCAATACTCCTAGACTTTTCCGAAAAGTGTGCTGAGATATCTTCTTTACTGGGACCTGCGGTTTTGATTGCAGGAGTAGGATTAACCCATTGTTTGATAATATCAAACAGTTTTTTGGGACTTTTTTTGCGCTGTCAAGCTGCGCTCTGAAATTACCTGATTTAGCAAAACAGAAAGCGTGGCGCTCTGCCGGGAGCAACGTTACCCTGCAATTTTTAACTGTGCTACTGGACATTGTGCACATTTCTTGCTGGTGCCTTTTAACTTCCCTACCTGCACGTACGCACTCCGGAGCGCCGACTCGCTGATCGCTCCACTCCTCTGCCTATCTGGTTACTGGAGCGGGGACGGGCGAGGTCGGGCCGCCATCTTGGGTGCTCTGGGGTTGCCGGTGCAGTCTTCTGGCCACTCCCCCCCTGGCAAAGTATTTCCGGCGCAAGAAGGCTTCCGCGCTCGTTTGACTTTGTATGCAGATCTCCCGTGGCGCTCTGCCGGGAGCAACGTTACCCTGCAATTTTTAACTGTGCTACTGGACATTGTGCACATTTCTTGCTGGTGCCTTTTAACTTCCCTACCTGCACGTACGCACTCCGGAGCGCCGACTCGCTGATCGCTCCCCTCCTCTGCCTATCTGGTTGCTGGAGCGGGGACGGGCGAGGTCGGGCCGCCATCTTGGGTGCTCTGGGGTTGCCGGTGCAGTCTTCTGGCCACTCCCCCCCTGGCAAAGTATTTCCGGCGCAAGAAGGCTTCCGGGCTCGTTTGACTTTGTATGCAGATCTCCCGTGGCGCTCTGCCGGGAGCAACGTTACCCTGCAATTTTTAACTGTGCTACTGGACATTGTGCACATTTCTTGCTGGTGCCTTTTAACTTCCCTACCTGCACGTATGCACTCCGGAGCGACGACTCGCTGATCGCTCCCCTCCTCTGCCTATCTGGTTACTGGAGCAGGGACGGACGAGGTCGGGCCGCCATCTTGGGTGCTCTGGGGTTGCCGGTACAGTCTGCTGGCCACTCCCTCCCCTGCCACGCCCCTTCTGACCCTCACATAATGACCCCACTATCCCGGCCGCGCAGCGGGCGCGACGGAGGCGCGCCGAAGTTGCGCCTAAGTTAAGCCCGTCTGCGCCCGTCCGCGACCGGCCCGGACCTGGGGCCACTGACTCTGCCCCTTTTCTTTCTTATTCCACCGCCCAATTGCTTTCACATTTTGGGAATTGGGCACTCTCTCTTCCTTTGCTTCAGCACATTGATGCCTTAGGTATTTCTGTTACCTCTCTTCCCCTGCTTGCCCCCTCCCTGCCCATTCCTATGCCTGCGGCATCCTTGGTCGCTTCTGCCCCCTTATTTCCCCTTTGCCCCCTACAGCTACTGCCTACCTCCTCAACACTCGCTCGGCCGGCTGACACCAGCTGGAACTTTTTAACCTTCTGGATACGGCTTCCCCTGACTTCCTGTTTCTTACTGAAACTTGGTTTTCTGCTGACTCTATGCCCAATGTCCTATCCACTCTCCCCGACTCTTATTATGCCCTTCGGGCTGATCGCCCTGATGGGAAAGTCGGTGGGGGTGTGGCTATGATCATTCGATCCAATCTTCAGTTTCAACTCCTTCCTCTTTCTCCCATTCCTAGTGTAGACTTCTTAGTTGCCCGTTCCATCAACCTTTTAACCCCCCTCACTATCGTTTTAATATATCCTCCCCCACATAATACGCCCTCCTTTGTGCCCATTCTGCAGGAACTTCTGGCGACGCTTGTGGTCAATACCTCGTCGGTTCTTCCCCTGGGTGACTTTAATTATTGGCCCGGGGACCCCAGGGAAGATCAGACCTCTAAAGACTTTTCAGCCACCCTTTATTGTCTAAAGTTTTCTCCCCATATTCATGCCCCTACCCATGTTCACGGCCATATCCTCGATCAAATTTGGTTGGCCAGTCGTGCCATTCACTCTCCCACTATTCTCCCCTGCACCTGGTCGGATCATTCGCTGATCTCTTTTTCCATCGACCTTGGCGCATCAGACAAACCTCCCCTACCCAAGAATATTTTAGCCCGAAATTGGAATCGGGTGGATCTTAATTCTTTGGGTGTTTCTCTTGCCACCTCTCTCCCTGACCTATCTGAGCTCTCGCTGGACCTCCAAGTAGACGACGTAAATGCCTGGCTGTCCTCCTCCTGTGACTTGGTTGCCCCTCTCAGGAAAGTTAAGGCCTGCCGCCCCCACGAAGCCCACAAATGGTTCGCCAGCGAGCTGAAAACCCTCAAACTGGACCTTAGACGGTCAGAACGCCATTGGAGACGTAATTATTGCCCCACTTTGCGGGCTAAATATAAATTTCTCCTTAACAACTATAAGAGAGCTGTTATTTCAGCCAAAACCAAATACTTTTCTGAGAAGATCACACTGTCAGCCAACAAGCCCAAAGAGATCTTTTCTATAGTTCATAATTTGGTTGCCGCTGATAGAGTCAACCCTAACCTTGTTCCCTCCCAAGCTTTCTGTTCTTCTCTAAACGATTTCTTCATAGAGAAGATCGCCAAGATCAAACGCGATATCCCTCGGGTGTCCTCTCCCCCCCTTCTCTCTTTCCCCCTCCCTCTTCCTCTCTTGATTGTTTTCCTCCTATCTCTGAGGATTCCTTCTCTACATTACTAAGGAAAGTTAAGTCCGGCTCCCCGGCCGATTGTGGGCCGGCTCGTATCCTCAGAGAACTTTTCCTTGGTTGTCCCGATCCCCCCCTTTCCCTTCTTAATGCCTCCATTTCTCAAGGTACTGTCCCGCTGTCTTTTAAATCGGCTATAGTCATTCCCATTAAAAAAAAACCTGGTTCAGATCCTTCTCTTCCGTCCAACTTTAGGCCCATCTCTCTCCTTCCCTATTTAGGGAAGATCTTGGAGAGCCACATTACCTCCTGCCTCTCTGCTTATATTGAGGACAACCATCTCTTGGCCTCCCACCAAGCGGGATTCCGCCCGGTCCATTCGACCGAATCGGTGGTCCTGGCCGTCCTAGAAGAGCTTAAGAGTAAGGTTGATTCCAACCAGCCTCAAGCTTTGGTGCTCCTTGACTTGTCCGCTGCGTTTGACACGGTCGACCATTCCATCCTTCTCGGCCGTGTCAGGGCAGCGGGCATTCAGGGCACCGCTTTCTCTTAGCTCGCCTCCTTTCTTAAAGGGCGGTCGCAGGCGGTCCACCTCTCGGGTTTCTCTGCCCCTACCCGCCTGGTACCCTGTGGGGTCCCTCAAGGTTCTTCACTGTCCCCTCTTCTTTTCAACCTTTATATCCATCCCCTTATTGTTTCTCTTCTCGATATGGGGGTCTCTGTATATAACTATGCAGATGACCTCCAGCTCGTATTTGATCTCTCCTCCTCTTCTGACTCCCTTTCGAAATTTCACTCTACTCTTGTTTTCATTTCCGACTGGATGAACTATAACCACCTCAAGCTTAATCCGGATAAGACGGAGTTGGTCCTAACTGGCGGCTCCACCAGCCCATGGTCTGCTGTCTTTTGGCCTTCCATCTTTGGCCCTCCCCCCGGTACCGGCGGTGTCTGTTAAGACCCTGGGCATTAAAGTCAGTCAGGACCTCTCCATGCACTCCCAGATAAGCTCAGTAGTTTCATCCTGTTTCTTATCCCTTCGCATCATTCGTAAAATCTCCCGCTTTTTCTCTCCTGATGCCCTTAAACTTATTGTTTTGGCTATGATTCTGTCCCGTCTCGACTACGGGAATAGCCTGTACGTGGGCATTCCGGCCTACGAACTCCGCCGACTACAGGCTATCCAGAATCAAGCCGCCCATCTTATCCATCACCTCCCCAAGTCCCATCATATCACTCCCCTACTCAAGTCTCTTCACTGGCTCCCTATTCACCAGAGATCCCTTTTCAAGATGGGCTGTTTGGTCTTTATGGCCCGTGCCCGCACGGCCCCGGTTTTCTCAAACTCCCTGATCAGTCTCTACGTCCCTAGCCGCTCCCTTCATTCCTCCAGCCAGGGTCTTCTTAATGTCCCTCGGTTCCGCAAGACTCGTGTCGGCGGGACTAGGTTTTCTGTTGTTGCCTCCCGCTTCTGGAACAGTCTTCCCTTGTCCCTCAGGTCTATTACAGTTTACACTCAATTTCGTAAAGCGCTTAAGACCTTTCTGTTCTCCCAAGCATATTCCTGCTAACCTCCCCTAGGCTTTATCTGTTGTACTTTGTCAATACTCCAGCGCCAGGAAGCCGCTTGGTCGCAGTGCGCTTTACTAAGAACCTTCAACTTCAACTTCAATGCCAATGTGTTTGTTATAACAGCTTCTCTTCTTCCTTAACTGATTGAGATTAGGGGTGGAGGGGTAATTTCTCCACGTCTCTCAGAGAGCCTTAAATTGCGTCTTACGTCGTTAAGGGCACCATTGAACCAAGGTTTGGATTGTTTGCAAGGGATCCTTTTGAGTTGATTCAGGGCTGCAGAGTCGAGGGTGTTTGTCATGGTTTTGACGTAGTGATCTGTCAACTCTTCCAAATTATTCATGTTAGTGGGAGGTTCTAAAAGCTTCTTGCTCAAGCTGTTGAGGTTAGGCATGTTGATGTCTCTCAGGTTACGAGACTGTTGCTTGTTTTTGAGTGGTTGACCTTTTCTGAGCAATACCTTTTCCAGGATGTGAAAGTAGATTTGGTGAAGATCAGACCAATCACATGGTATTATGTTATCTAGTTGAATGATGTGGTCTCTAGCTATAATAAGGTCAAGGCTAGCGCCCTTGGAGTGAGTGGGTCAGTTGCAAGCCTGTATATAGTTGAGGTCGGAGAGGAATGTCTTAAGAGAGCAAACTAGTGTATCAACCGTGTCATCTTGTTCCAACAAGGCCGCCACCAAAGCATTAATCTACAGAGTGAAGAGAAACGGTACCAAAATACACCCGTGCGCACCCCTCTCTTCTGTTCCAGGAACTTTGATCTTGATGGTATCACAGGAAATGATGTCACAATACCTATGGCTTGCAATTGCTTGCAATTACAGAAAGTGATAACAGTGAACTTTGAAAACCCACACACAATGAAACCAATATCAATGAAATATAGCGAAAAACGCTGATGCAGATAAAACTCAATTTAAGTTACCACCTGTTAGAAATGGGGGTCTCTGGTTGACAATGGTTTGCACCTTTATCCAAGTAGGGACCCTTCTTTCTAGTCAGGATAAGAGGGATACACTACTGAAATAACCCCTGCTCACCCACATAGTATCTTGGCACGAGCAGTCAGGCTTATATCAGAGGCAGTGTGCAAAGCATTCACAACCAACAGTAATACAGTGAAAACACTACAAAAGGACACAACACCGGTTTAGAAAAATATCCAATACTTTATATATTCAAAACAAGACCAAAACGATAAAAATCCAACATACAGGAATAAAAAATATGCACTTTGCAAGAATACCTTAAAATGCAGTTTCTTGAAGTCTGTAGCTCCGTCCTGTACTACAGAGGTGCTGAAAACTATAGAATCCAACAGTTACGTCTGACTGTGTCAGTCGGTGTGTGGGAAGACTCGTAAACAGTACCTTTTCATTGTGGCTGATCACGTTGGTGTGGGCCGGTCGTGGCAACTGTTGCACTTGCGGCGTGAAGCGGAGCGGTGCGGTGTACGCTTCCCTCAAGTCGCGGTGCAGGCAGCGGCTCAGTGACGGTCGTCCAGCGGCATCGGTCAGACCAGGGCTGTGGCGCGGAGTGAAAGCGGTGCTCGTTGCAGTGTTGACAGATCACGGTGCGGGGGACAGTGCCGGCTGCAGGGAGCTGGCATCGGTCAATCCGGACTGTGGTTTGTCACGTGGCGGTGCGTCATCAGATTTACAAGCGGTGCTCCCAAGCCACAGTGCAGTCACGTACATCAAAGTCAGCGGGCAGCGACGGTGTCGGTGAGACCAGGGCAGCGAGGTGAAGTGAAGCGGTGTGGGGGAGCAGGGGAGCAGGTCACGGTGCAAGCAGTCGCTCGGTGGTTGCGGAATCGGTCATCATCGTCAGTGAGCCCAGGGTTGCGGTGCAAGATGCGGTGGTGCCCTCATCCGTGCCTTCAGGACACAGGGCCAGGGATGGAGTTGGTGGCTTTCCCCCCTCTGTGGCAACTGAAACCACGGTTCCAGAGGTGGTACCCAGAGGTCGGTGAAGTCTTTGTGGCCCCTGAGACTTCAGAACAGGAGGCAAGCTCTACTTTAAGCCCTTGGATATACTCAGCAACAAGTGTGAGAAAGTACAGTCCAGTCCTTCCACTGCCCAAGGCAGAAGCAGCAACTGCAGGCCAAAGCAACAGCACAACAAAGGGGCAGTATTCCCCCTGGCAGTTCTTCCAGCTCTTCTTCTTGGCAGGTTCCTTGATTCCAGCAAGTTCTGGGGTCTAGGCCCCAATATTTATACTCAGTTTCTCTTTGTTCTTTTGAGCAGAGAGTGTCTGTGCCCAGCCCAAACCAGTTCTGCCTTCTCTGGCTCGGCTTCCTGGCAGGAGTTGGAGACAGCATTGCCCAAGGCAGACCAGGCCCATTCAGGTGCAAGGAAATCTCCCCCCACTACTCTAAATGCAGCCCAGGTCCATCCAGCCCAGCCCTGACTCATCCAGGAAAGATAGGACACACATCGACCCCCCCAGTGGCTGTCTGAAGAGAATGCACATCCCCAGCCACTGTTACTCCAAAGCCAGACAGTCATTCCACAACCCCAGCAGAGGCAAACAGGATGGCTAAGAAAGAAAATACCTGCTTTCTAAAAGTGGTATTTTCAAACACAGAACATAACAATCATCCTAACTAAAAGATGCATTTTTATATTCTGAGTTCAGGCATACCAAACCCAATTTCTCTATCTTTTCCCTATGGGAAGATATGCTTATATGATGTTCTAAGTAAACCCCCATTCTATCCTATAGGACAGATAGCCTTTCGATAATGAAAACCTAAATACACTGTAATTCATTAGCAGGACATGTCACACACTCCCGTATATGTCCTACCTTTAATATACACAGCATCCTGCCCACAGAGGAGCCTAGGTCCTACCGTAGGGGTGACCTACATGTAAGAAAAAGGAAGATTAGAGCCAGGCAAGTGGGTGCACTTGCCAGGTTGACATGGCAGTTACAAACTGCCTGCTGACACTGCAATGGCAGGTCTGAGAACCCTTTAGAGGGCTCCTTGTGTGGTTGGCACAACCAGTGCTGCAGGCCCAGTAGCAGCATTTGATTTAAAGGTCCTGGCACCCTCAGTGTACTTTACTAGGGACTTACTAGTAAATCAAATATGCCAACCATGGAAACCAAACCATAACACAGTTTACAATTGGAACACTTGCACTTCAACACTGAACAGCAGTGAGAAAGTGTCCAGAGACACTAAACCAGCAAAAACAGAGTCAAAACTGGGAGGTCAGAAAGTAAAAAGACAGAGGAAACATGCCAAAAGATGCCCGGTCTCACCACCCATATATTATCTAGGGTTCTATCATGGTATGCCAGAGGTGGAAACCTGATGCATAAGGGCAAGGCAACCATAGGCCAGCAGTATGGCAATCCAGTTCTTAAGTATAGGCTCAGATGCCTTACACATTTAGCATACATAATCCTATAGGTTCTGCTAATAACAACCAAGTGTGTTCTCAGGAATCCAGTGTGGCTTTGTGTTGGACCTGGCCCTTTTTGGCAGGTTCACCCCGAAACTTTTTGCTTTTTCCTAGCCTGTTTCTGGAACCTGGTGTTGGTGATTTTAGGCCTCTGCGCACTTTTTCACTGTGGTACAGTGTAAAGTGCGTGAGCTCTCTGTGTATGTGTGGTGAGTGACCTGCCCTCCCATAGGAATGAATGGGGAATATGTATGCCCATGGTAGTTCCTGATGTGTGGGGAGTGCAGGGTCGAGTTTGATATGTGCGAACTCGTGAGATTGAATGCTGCGTAATGGTGTATGTGGCATGGTTGTGTCTAGTCTAGAAGTGTCACTTTTAGAAGTTGGCATATTTGTGTAATCTGTGCCTGGCGTGTGATTGGCTGGTGAGCCTGGCCCAGAGTGCCTGGGCCTGCTTGTGGATTGACTGTCTGGTTTGAGGGTTACAGGGGCTGCAGAGCCCCCAGGAGGTTGTCTGAGTCAGCCCGTGGATGAAAGGCAGCATCTGCTGCCAGGGAAGTGGGAGGAGATAGCACCTGATAGTGAATGAGGCTGTGCCTGCCTGCCACAATGCTGGCTCCACCTCCCCGCTGGGCGACTGTCTGTCAAAGCTAACCACGTCGTCCCTTACCTTGTCTTGACCGAAGTTCTCTTGGAAGACGTGGATGATTTCGCAGGGACGCAAGGGACCAACTTCCCAAATCACTAACTAAAACTTACTGAATTAAATATTAACAGCAAGATTTTAAACTAGAAATTAGGGAGGAGGGCCGGTACTGGGCGTTGAAGAGAAGACTTTGGTTCTTGCTGTCGACCTGCGAAGCAACAAGCACCAAGATATTAGTATTCCGTTTTAGGAGTGAGCTTTCCTAACCTCCCTAGCCCCCTTCGCCACGAACTCTATCTAATCAGAGCTCCTATAATCTAGTTAAGCTGTTCAGAGATCCCCCTACCTGCAATCAGCAAGTTGAAGGCCTTCGCCCAGTATGTCTTTGTAGGGATGTAGGGTTGTGGTGATTAAGTTGTCAGATGTCCTCTAGGATAGTTGGTTGTCCGATGTGATGTCAGCTTGTTCGTCTGAAAATGTACATAAAAGAAAGGAAGGATTATTTACTATTTTAAGAAGCCCTTTGTTTTCTTTCTGTCTCTTTCCTAAAACTTACTTGGTATTAACCTTTGTCTCTTGGTCTCGGGGTTTCTGTTCCTTTTTTTGTTAATTGTGCTATAAAAGAAGCATTAAACAAAGACACACCAATTCCTAGATATCTTTCTTAAATCCCACATTTCTTAAACAAAATCTAAAAGTTCCTTGTAAATCTCTTCACAATTTCACAAACATAAAGTTCTTTGTAATTCTCTAAACAATTTACAAACATAATGATCTGGCAAATAGTCCTCAAAATACTGTTAGGCCTTGAATGTCCGAAGTCTCTTTCTTCGTGAAGGCTTTCACAAAGTAATTGTTCCAAAAATTAACCTTTCTTGCGAAGGGCGCCTTAAAAGTAGCAAAAGTACTTAGCTTTCAGAGTTAGTTCTTTAGACTTCAATCTCCAGGAAATAAGAAGCACCGCCGTGGAGTCCTGCCAGGATAAAATCCTCCTTCAGGTGAGTTCCTCCTATTGACGCGACCTTCTCCGAAGAAAACCTGAAGGCAAAGCGCCTTCCAGAAGGCTGGGTGCGGTTTAAATACCTGACCGCACCCAGCCGCTCCCAGTCACGTTCTGTTAACGTGCGCGGGGACGCTGAATGCAGTCCCAGTTCTAGCGCGCACCAAAAGGCAGCGTGTAGGGATGCGGGGAGAGATCTGAAAGACCTTCGCGAGGGCGTTGTCTTTCACGGAGCCACAAGCGGAGCTTACAAAGCACATCAATTGAGCTCCAAAAGTTCAACAAGCATATAAGGCAATACAGCAGTGTACTAGCAATAAGGAGCACATGCAAAGTCAAGAGTAGCAAAACCTTAAGGAGGTGACCAACATGTGATAAGGCAGATGAAAATGTAAGCACCCAATCACACTGACTAGAAGCGTGCGTGGAGCACGGGACAGGGGTGGGTTTTTCCAAGGGGGAAATCAGCACATGTCTTAGGATATGTGTGTTAGGGGTAAGTGGATTCATGACACTGTCACCTCTGTCCCTGATACTGAAAGAAAGAAGGAAGCCAGGAAGCCCAAGGGCTCCAGCAACACCCAGAACTGGTTTAGACCGGGCTCAGGGCCCACTTGCACAAAGACTTCAAAGGACTTCAACGACTTTTTGGGGTATAAGAGAAGGACCCCTGACTACAGAAAATTGGATTCTACAATCAAGAGGAACCTCTGCTGGAAGAAGGACTGCTGGAGAACTGAAGGAAGATTGCCTTGCTGTGTGCTCTAAGGGCTGACCTGTTCTGCTGTTCAACTGAAAGCTGAGAAGAAGAAAGGGACTTTGCTGTGTGCTCAGGGCCGGACTGGCTACCGGGCGTTTCTGGCATGCTGCCGAGCTGGTGGCTGATGTTACTGCAGTGGGGGCTAATTTCGTTGATGAAGACCTGAGTGTGCTTTGAAATAAACAAAGCAAAACGAATTTCATTCAGCACACGCAGGTCACCATCAATGAAATCAGCCCCCAGCTCAGCAGCATGCCAAAACGCCCGGTAGCCAGTCCGGCCCTCTGTGTGCTGTGAGGCGGCTTACTTGAACTAAGGAGACTTTGCTGTGTGCTGTGTCTTCCACTTGAATCTCCAAGGGCCTGAGAAGAGCTGGCCTCCTGTTCCTGGAACCCAGGGTTAAAAGGTTCCTAAAGAGACTGAAGACGCTGTGAAGATCGTGCTGTTTTTACTGATTGCGGGATTTATACCCAGCTGCTGATCGTGGGCAGAGATCGGTGTGCTCATCGGCACATACTCTGTGCAGGGCGGGGGTCCGTGGTGCCTCCCGTCGTGAGTTCTGCCTGGAAACGATCCTGTGGCTGGGAGGGCGGTCTCGTTGTGACCTGTGCCCTTGTAAATCCCTTGCCGCCTGATCATCGCCGCGGCCCGGGGGCCAGAAATACCCTCTAAAGATCGCCGTCCCGACCGGAGCTGCGGGGCCGAAGATCGAAGCCTGCGCGCTCCCATTGGTCGAAGGAGCCAAGCCCCCTCACTAACGCCGCGACGGGATTGGCCCGTGCGCTGCAGCGTCATCGCTGTTGCCGCGTTGTGATTGGTTGTCGAAAGGAGCGTCATCGCAGGCCTGTTCGGGAGCCGTGCTGCCATTGGCTGACTCCCGGGCGTGTGTGGAGGCTTACCAGGAAAGCCGCGACCGGATTGGTCCACGACGTCATCAACCTGAGGGAGCTGTGTTCGAACGCCGAAGCCGGGGAAAGATCGACCCGACCTCGCCGAGGGAGCGTCGTGTGTGTCCCTGGCCCCCGGCCTGCCTGTCTCTGCTCGGAGCACGGAGCTAGCTCCCCGCCTCTCCCCAAGGAACCGAGAGCAGGCGGAGGGCTGCTGAGACCGGCCGGGGCTCGGAGCAAGTGTGCTCTGTTCGGCGCGGTGCGCAGGAAGCCATTGGAGGTGTGAGGCTACACTGTTCGGCATAAAGGAGTCCCAGAGATAACTGGTGAGGCGCGCTTGCAGCGCTTGGGGCTCATTATTCCTAAAGGCTGATTGTGGGATGACTCAGCACATTGGCATTAATTCAACCACTCGTTTTTGGGGCAAATTTGAGATAAGTCAGTGGCATTAGTTCCATATACTGACTAAAGAGACTTGAGACTATTTTTTATTAAGAAACTACCTGATAATACAGGTGCAGATGAACCAGGGAGGTTCATGGGGGCATATTGGTTCAAGAGCCTGTGGGGCTCCTGCCGTTTGGCGCAGTACTGTTCAAGGGCTAGTGAGAGCCCATGCCCTAGTTTGCTTGTTATCCCAGCTGCCCAGCAATTAGTGGGCAGCTGTGCCGTTTAGGCCCTGACATTGAGACACAGGGCGCTCTAGCCCCAAGAAGGCCAGTTGGCCTAGGGACTGCCACAGGTGGTGGCTTATGTAGGTTTTGCGCAATTGTGTGGTTTTTCCTTGCACCTCTGAATGTTTTAGGCATCATGTGTCTTTGCACTATTGAGTTGTGTTTTCTTTCCTGGCACCTCTGAATGTTTTTAATGCATCATGTGTCTTCCTTGTTATTACACCGCTGAATGTATGTTTTATGCATCATGTGTTTTTACTTCTCTACACCTCTGAATGTGTTTTAGATGCATCATGTGTAATGTGTTCTTGCTGATACCCCTAAATGGATTTTATTCTTAGGTGGTTGTTCTTTCCAGTACAGGTGGTCCTAGGGAGGTCCTGGTCCCTTGCGTGACATTCTCCTAAGGTGTTTAGGGTTGTGTAGGTGGTACTTACCTGTTACCAGTAGATACTAGTTGTGATTTATAACTGTTACTTTGTGATACAGTGATTTTATATTATTTTATTCTAATTTCTGACAGTATTTCTATTTCTAAAAGTATTGATTCTGACAGTGGCCCATGTGGCCCTGTCTTGTAAATAATCCCTTATGAATATTGCCCGTGCCAGTTGGCACAATGTACATGTGTGATTTCTACCTGATGTGTTTTGACAATACAAAAGTTATTTTCATATAACCTTGTGTGGAGTTCCTTTTGTGGTGTGCCTAGTATGTTGTTGCTGTTGTGTGCTTGCGCAAATGCTTTACACATTGCCTCCGAGTTTAGCCTTACTGCTCGTGCCAAGCTACCAAGGGGGTGAGCAGGGGTTATCTTGGCGTGTGACTCCATTGCCCTGACTAGAATGGTGGTTTCTGCCTGGCTTTGGCGTCAGCCTTAGCCTACCAGAAATAGCCAGTTCTAACATTGTTGGTCAGCGGTGCGGATTTGGACTTGTGTTTGCGCAGTGCCACAGCGACAACTGGCTACATTACAAAACTCTGCATTTTTCAGATAGTCACATTTTTGTGATTATTGTTTGTGATTTTGTTTTTCCTCAAGAGTGTCATTTTCAGATGGTGTTCCTGCGCTTTATGTTTAGTGGCAGATGAGAGAAAATGACAGGGCGGGATGCCAGTAGAGGGGGAGGTTCCCATAGATTAGGAATCCCTTGCTGGGTCCAGCGGCCAATCCTGTCCCTGTCCCTGTGTGGGTAGATGGAAGAAAGGGAGTGTGGAGGAGAAGTGACTTGCTTGGGAGGGTGGTTATCCCCTGAGTGTAGTGTGTGTGTCTGGATTCCCCAGTAGGGTAGGATCCAGTGCGTGAAGTCCCATTCCCAGTTCCCAGAGTATGGTGCCTGGTGCTCAGTAAGAGGGTGACCGGTTTAGAGTCAGGGGCAGTGAGGAACTGTCTCACCAGTCTGGAGGGGGAGTGTGTGGATGACTGGTGTCTTGAACTGGAGGAGTTGGTGTGAGTTTTTTTTAAAGAGCTTGCACGTGAGGTGTACCTCTGGTGGTGTGCGGGAGGTCCTGCAGAGGCACTGGACAAGAAGGTGGATGTCTGGCGGTGTGCTAGATGTCTTGCAGAGACATTAGGGAATGATTCTAAAAGTAGTGGCTTGTGTATCTGATGATCCTGTGTAGGTGAAGAGGTTCATGTGTAGCCCAGCTAGGTCCCATTAGGATGGTAGGGGTGTAGGGGCTCACGTCCTGTCTCAGTGGAGGCGGAGTGAGTGTGGGACGGTGTGTCCCACGTTGGCCCGAAACCCTGTCTCAGGGCCTGGAGGGTTCCCTAGGGGAGCGCCAGGTCAGGGGCCTAGGCTGTACTTACAGGTCATTTGAGGAGGATCTTCCTGTGTCTAGAGGACGGGGAGTGTCTGTAACCAGAACTCCGGCGGTCCTGGTGTTTGGCTTCCAGGGGCACCGCTCCAAGGTGGGAGGGTGCAGAACTCTGGAAGGGGGTGCAGAGGGACGGTGTACTTCTGACCCCGGTGCAACCTGAGGGTTTAGATCCTAGGTTGGGAGATTAGGAAGCTTCCAGGTCAAGAGGAATCTCTACCAAAGTGGATCAGCTGAAGAGACTGAGGGGGCTGCCCTTGCTGTGTGATCTGGGGCTCACCTGCAGTTTGTTGTTTCCACTAAGGTGGAGGAAAGGGGACTTTGCTGTGTGCTTTGTCCCCCCACCTGCTTGAAAGGGGACTTTGCTGTGTGCTGTGTCCCCCCACCTGTTTGAAGAGGATCTGTGCTGTCTGCTTTGTACCTCAGAAGTGGAATAGTTTCCAGGTGGTAGACCAGTGATGGAGTGAGGTCCTGATCTGGTAGGAGAGTTGTGTTCTGGTGAGGGCTTCCCTGTGAGGGTGCGGGAACCCAGAAGTAGAGGTAGGGTGGGGCATTCTTGCCCGTGACCTCTGGTCAGCCTGGGGGTGTGGACCCTAGGTTGTTGGATCAGTGGTAGTTGTAGCTACCCTGAGAGGGAGAGTGGAGAATGGCTATTGTGTGCCAGGGGTTACTGCCCCCCACTCTGTGGATTGGTCAGGACCTGTGACATTTGGATGGCCTAGGGCCTGGTCCTGGCCGTGGATGACTAGAGAGTGCCAGTGGGGTATCCTAGTTGTGCCAGAGAGCTCTTGTTGAGAGAAATCTATGTGGGTTCAGAGTGGCGAAAAACAGGAGGGTGTCCCTGCCGTGCGGGCCCGTGTCCGTGTTTTGTCGCCCAAAGCAAGGAAGCCCATCAGTGGAGTGATTGGTCTACCCTGCGTTTTGGCTGGAAGGGGGTTGTGTTGGACCTGGCCCTTTTTGGCAGGTTCACCCCGAAACTTTTTGCTTTTTCCTAGCCTGTTTCTGGAACCTGGTGATGGTGATTTTAGGCCTCTGCGCACTTTTTCACTGTGGTACAGTGTAAAGTGCGTGAGCTCTCTGTGTATGTGTGGTGAGTGACCTGCCCTCCCATAGGAATGAATGGGGAATATGTATGCCCATGGTAGTTCCTGATGTGTGGGGAGTGCAGGGTCGAGTTTGATATGTGCGAACTCGTGAGATTGAATGCTGCGTAATGGTGTATGTGGCATGGTTGTGTCTAGTCTAGAAGTGCCACTTTTAGAAGTTGGCATATTTGTGTAATCTGTGCCTGGTGTGTGATTGGCTGGTGAGCCTGGCCCAGAGTGCCTGGGCCTGCTTGTGGATTGACTGTCTGGTTTGAGGGTGACAGGGGCTGCAGAGCCCCCAGGAGGTTGTCTGACTCAGCCCGTGGATGAAAGGCAGCATCTGCTGCCAGGGAAGTGAGAGGAGATAGCACCTGATAGTGAATGAGGCTGTGCCTGCCTGCCACAATGCTGGCTCCATCTCCCCGCTGGGCGACTGTCACCTCTGTCCCTGATACTGAAAGAAAGAAAGAAGCCAGGAAGCCCAAGGGCTCCAGCAACACCCAGAACTGGTTTAGACCGGGCTCAGGGCCCACTTGCACGAAGACTTCAAAGGACTTCAAAGACTTTTTGGGGTATAAGAGAAGGACCCCTGACTACAGAAAATTGGATTCTACAATCAAGAGGAACCTCTGCTGGAAGAAGGACTGCCGGAGAACTGAAGGAAGATTGCCTTGCTGTGTGCTCTAAGGGCTGACCTGTTCTGCTGTTCAACTGAAAGCTGAGAAGAAGAAAGGGACTTTGCTGTGTGCTGTGACCCTGCTTACTTTACTTGAACTAAGGAGACTTTGCTGTGTGCTGTGTCTTCCACTTGAATCTCCAAGGGCCTGAGAAGAGCTGGCCTCCTGTTCCTGGAACCCAGGGTTAAAAGCTTCCTAAAGAGACTGAAGACGCTGTGAAGATCGTGCTGTTTTTACTGACTGCGGGATTTATACCCAGCTGCTGATCGTGGGCAGATATCGGTGTGCTCATCGGCACATACTCTGTGCAGGGCGGGGGTCCGTGGTGCCTCCCGTCGTGAGTTCTGCCTGGAAACGATCCTGTGGCTGGGAGGGCGGTCTCTTTGTGACCTGTGCCCTTGTAAATCCCTTGCCGCCTGTTCATCGCCGCGGCCCGGGGGCCAGAAATACCCTCTAAAGATCGCCGTCCCGACCGGAGCTGCGGGGCCGAAGATCGAAGCCTGCGCGCTCCCATTGGTCGAAGGAGCCGAGCCCCCTCACTAACGCCGCGACGGGATTGGCCCGTGCGCCGCAGCGTCATCGCTGTTGCAGCGTTTTGATTGGCTGTCGAAAGGAGCGTCATCGCAGGCCTGTCCCGGGAGCCGCGCTGCCATTGGCTGACTCCCGGGCGTGTGTGGAGGCTTGCCAGGAACGCCGCGACCGGATTGGTCCATGACGTCATCAACCTGAGGGAGCTGTGCTCGAACGCCGAAGCCGGAGAAAGATCAACCCGACCTCGCCGAGGGAGCGTCGTGTGTGTCCCTGGCCCCCGGCCAGCCTGTCTCTGCTCGGAGCACCGAGCTAGCTCCCCGCCTCTCCCCAAGGAACAGAGAGCAGGCGGAGGGCTGCTGAGACCGGCCGGGGCTCGGAGCAAGTGTGCTCTGTTCGGCGCGGTGCGCAGGAAGCCATTGGAGGCGTGAGGCTACACTGTTCGGCATATAGGAGTCCCAGAGATAACTGGTGAGGCGCGCTTGCAGCGCTTGGGGCTCATTATTCCAACAGGCTGATTGTGGGATGACTCAGCACATTGGCATTAATTCAACCACTCGTTTTTGGGGCAAATTTGAGATAAGTCAGTGGCATTAGTTCCATATACTGACTAAAGAGACTTGAGACTATTTTTATTAAGAAACTACCTGATAATACAGGTGCAGATGAACCAGGGAGGTTCATGGGGGCATATTGGTTCAAGAGCCTGTGGGGCTCCTGCCGTTTGGCGCAGTACTGTTCAAGGGCTAGTGAGAGCCCATGCCCTAGTTTGCTTGTTATCCCAGCTGCCTAGCAATTAGTGGGCAGCTGCACCGTTTAGGCCCTGACATTGAGACACAGGGCGTTCTAGCCCCAACAAGGCCAGTTGGCCTAGGGACTGCCACAGGTGGTGGCTTATGTAGGTTTTGCGCAATTGTGTGGTTTTTCCTTGCACCTCTGAATATTTTAGGCATCATGTGTCTTTGCGCTATTGAGTTGTGTTTTCTTTCCTGGCACCTCTGAATGTTTTTAATGCATCATGTGTCTTCCTTGTTATTACACCGCTGAATGTATGTTTTATGCATCATGTGTTTTTCCTTCCCTACACCTCTGAATGTGTTTTAGATGCATCATGTGTAATGTGTTCTTGCTGATACCCCTAAATGTATTTTATTCTTAGGTGGTTGTTCTTTCCAGTACAGGTGGTCCTAGGGAGGTCCTGGTCCCCTGCGTGACATTCTCCTAAGGTGTTTAGGGTTGCGTAGGTGGTACTTACCTGTTACCAGTAGATACTGGTTGTGATTTATAACTGTTACTTTGTGATACAGTGATTTTATATTCTTTTATTCTAATTTCTGACAGTATTTCTATTTCTAAAAGTATTGATCTGACAGTGGCCCATGTGGCCCTGTCTTGTAAATAATCCCTTATGAATATTGCCCGTGCCAGTTGGCACAATGTACATGTGTGATTTCTACCTGATGTGTTTTGACAATACATAAGTTATTTTCATATAACCTTGTGTGGAGTTCCTTTTGTGGTGTGCCTAGTATGTTGTTGCTGTTGTGTGCTTGCGCAAATGCTTTACACATTGCCTCCGAGTTTAGCCTTACTGCTCGTGGCAAGCTACCAAGGGGGTGAGCAGGGGTTATCTTGGCGTGTGACTCCATTGCCCTGACTAGAATGGTGGTTTCTGCCTGGCTTTGGCGTCAGCCTTAGCCTACCAGAAATAGCCAGTTCTAACACTTTTCTATAGTGACATCATGTTCAGTTTGAGCTTTGATTTGTTTAGACAAAATATTCTTGTGAGAGGGATGGGCGGAAAAAGAATCTAGGAGGTCTTATGCGTGGATCAATGATGGTGTAATTTATTTGAGATTAAAGAAAAAAACAGTCAAATGTGAAACAAGGATGAAGGATAGTCGAATGTGAAACAAGGATGAAGGATGATCTTTTTCTCCAGTCTTCAGATTGGTTCTATTCCCCTCCAGATGATGGGTGTCAGCGTTCCCCGGGTACCATGGAAAGAAGAAATGGTATGCGGTAAGTATTTTTGCTCTCTAAAGGCTTTACTAAAAGGAAAGGAGGACCGTCACCAAGGGAAAAAAAAAGAAAGGAGTGAGGAGCACCCAAATGTGCAGGTAAAAATATGCAAAGTGGTTAAGGCACCGCAAATCAACTCTTTTACTGGGACTAGTCTTCTACTCCCGTGATTGCGCTGAGTTTCAGATATCTTTGGTTAAGCACTAGTTTGTCTGTTTAATGAAGGTTTCTTAGCTTCAAAAACCCTGTCGTCCTCTACTTTGTCTTACTTAGCCTGTGTTCAGCTGGTTTTAAACAAAAAGGTTACTGCTCCTTGTCGGCTGTGCCAGCTCGAGAGGTACTTTGGAAAAAGGGGGGTGGGGGGTTTCCAGCCCGCTTATAACAATATGCAATATCCAAGAACCATAATGTAAAGCAAAGAACTACTATGGGGCCCCTCCTCCCCTTGCAGATTCACCCAGTCCTCCACCCTCCCTTTCGGTTCCGGTTCACCTACCGCGGAAGCCGTAACTCTCCCCAGAGTTACAGCGGAGTGAAGGCGTCCTCCAGGGGCATCCACCAGTCCTCCGTCCAGGCGTCTGGCTCCACGTCTTCTTCCTCGGGGTTTCTGGGCTCTTGGTCGTTGGTCCCTCGCTCCCCTTCCAATCGCTCCTTTCCACCGTCCACGACTCCGTTCTTCTCTTTCTGCTCCTCGATCTTTGCCCCTTTGTTGGTTTCTGGCGACTTCCTTGAATGGGCTGGCCCCGCCTCTCGAGTCCCTTAATGGTCTTCCTCTGGGCCGGTTTGTTTTGCTTCCTGTATGTAAAAGGAGTTGGGGTTAGTTAACCCTGGAGCTCCCGACGAGGGCTGCATAGCGTCCTGTCTGTACCTGAGGTGCTTTACATCCATACTCCCGAGCGGGGTGAAAGCGAGCTCCTCCTCACATCTCTAATAATTACAATGCTTTGGTTTTGCAAGCAATAAATATGCTTGGCATATATTACTCTACAAAGTAAATTGTCTTACATTTATTTACTAATTAAAATGGTAAAAAGAGAGAGATGCTGAACCTTCTCTCTAGAATTTTAAGATTTACATTTAGTGGGGTACCCTTCTTATAGGTAGAATTGTGGGAACACTAGGTGGTAAAAATTTGGTGGATCCGTATATTTTCTGTAACTTTCCCTCACAATAATATGAGGACATGCATGATTTTAGTCAACATTTGATATTTTCATGGCATTTTGGGTGAGAAAACATTATGGGATCCACTCAAGTCACACCACCTTGGTGGTGTCTAGTTTTCAGAAATGTCTGGGTTTAGTGTACTTCCCTGGGTGGCGGACGACTACAAATTCTGCAAATGTTTACATTTATTTTTAGAAATGTAAAAGTTCCTAGCTATCGAGATGCAAAGTTTCAATTCTATTAACACCTTTGTTGCTCATGACAAGCTCAGCTCATCATGAGGCACAGTGGCGCTGTGCTCATGACGAGCTGAGTTTGTCATGACCACCACGGCGCTCCCATGCGGGGATATTACCCCTGCTGTGCTGAGCTTTCTAAAGAAACGGGTGTGGTCATTACGAGCTCAGCTCGTCATGAGCACAGCGTCACCGTGCTGCGTAACGAGCCAAGCTCGTCACGAGCACCGCGGCGCCGCCCGCGGCCCTCCTCCCCTCCCGCACCGTGGGGGAATTAGCCCCGCTGCGAAGGGGTTAAGGACACAGAGACAAGAATGATGTATCATCTATTTTTACTTTAATAACTCAACAGCAGTTCCTAAGTTAACATCTCTAATAACAACTGCATTTCCCATGAACAAAGGGAATAATTAATAAAAAAATGTTCCATCAATTGTTGGTCTTCATCCACTATAAGCCCTTTTGCATTTGCTTACTCTTCCTTATTCCTTGTGTGGTAAAGTGCCCTTTTTGTATGGTCACCACCTCCCCCACACTTTTTGCTCCAATGTTGATGGTTATGACAATAATAGTGCACTGGAGTCTGGTGCCCAGATCCCATTGCCAGTGCTCTCTCCCTAAAATTGTTATGTATAAATTGGCAACCCCAATTGACAAGGACTTCCCCCCCCTTATAAGGGTTATAAGTCCCTAGTATATGGTATAAGGGCTACCCAGCGCATCGGTGGTAAAGGGATCCTCAGGGCCTGCAGCACTGTTTGTGCCACCCTGAGTGACCCAAGTAAACTACTTGGGCCCATGCCTGCCATTGTAGACTGCAGGAGCAGTGCTAACTGGGTTCCCAGACTTTCCAGCAGGTTAAAAACTGGGATCCAGCAAACGCTTCTGGGTTGTGTCATGACTGTCATCAGGCAGGTGATAAGAAAGGAGATGCAAAATGCTCCAAAAAGTCCCCCAGTGGTGACAATCCAAGGATTTGGCTAGCATAGGATTGGGAGTAGAGGTGTACTCTGGAGAGGCCAGAGGATACATATAGGCTACTTTGGTTTTTCTGGGTGTTGTGGATAATTAAGCCTTGGCTGTCTTACATCCAAGCATGGAGATGTATAGATAACTGCCTAAAATCAATGGGATTGAGGTAGAGCCTCTGAGGGAGCCAGTGTCACTATGGTGGCTGCTAGAATGAATTCCCCAGACCAAATGATATAAGACTGTGCTCCATCCTATGGCCTTGGTAAGCTTGGAGTGGGTAGGGATTACTAGCCCAAAGAAGGTGATTGTGTCCCCTGCCCTTCCAATGGGGTGTCTGTTGGAAATGATCTGGAGATTTCTGCATGGGCAGAAG
Organism: Lissotriton helveticus; assembly: GCF_964261635.1. Lineage (NCBI taxonomy): Eukaryota > Metazoa > Chordata > Amphibia > Caudata > Salamandridae > Lissotriton > Lissotriton helveticus. The sequence continues at coordinate 802,927,591 of NC_136063.1, forward strand.
TTGAAAGGAAGGCTCATGCAGAAATGCTGGGATTCACTGAGTCGGTGTGTGTTACCACAAGAGCACAGGCAGTACACCAGGGAAGTCAGGGGGGCTTGGATCCTGAAATAGCGCACCAAGCCCCCAATGGCAAGAGGAAGAGCAAGAAGTCTTCAACGCAACTTCTAAAAGGTACAACTATTTGTGCGTCCTTTAATCTTAGGGGGCAACCCTCTGGGCACAGCGATGTGAATCGCTTGGGCGATTTTCGAGCAGTTCAAATTATATATCCAAATTTTTAAACAAAAAAAGTTGAATATGTTGCTGCATATGAATTTTATTCAATCCATAAAGCTGTATTCTTTATGTTTCACTGATGCTCATATCATTCTATGGTAGCATCTATCAAAATCTTTTTCATTGAACCCAATGCATTTCGGGCTCATGGGGAGCCCTTCCTCAGGGAAATCTAAACAAAAACAAAACAGTAAACTTATGGGGGACCACGTCCCTAATGATACAACTCATTCCTCAATTACTAACATGATGCATGCTCAACCTCTGTTGATATTCTGCTGATATTCTAATTCCTAAATTAAGTGGTGCCATGCATGTTATTGATGTATCCAAATGTGACGTTAGACGCATGTCATTAAAAAACAACCTTGACGTTATGCTATTAACTAAACTAAAAAGGGGTGCACATTAGTGTGAGAGGAAACGTGTGTGAGACTTGCGCGTAATCCACAACAATGACGGTGCCACATCAGTTTAGCTGCGATTCTCATGAACGCCGATGACGTTCAAACCGTTCTCAAGATTAAACCCGTGACACAGGTTTGAAAGTATATCAATCGCCTAAAACGCCACCAGGACAGAGCTGACATGACCATGCTCATCGTCACTGAGTCAAAAGTGAACCCCTCCTGATCTGATGACAAATAACCCACAAGATGGGTCAGTTGAAGGTGTTGTTTTGTCTGACATTCTTACTGCACAACAGCAATCTGACTGCAGGCAAGGCCTAGGTCAGTTTGCTGAGCTCTTCTCTTTGACCCCTCGTCAGATAACATGGTGTATCCATGAGGTGGACGCTGTCGACAGCCTCCTCATTGAGAACAACATCTTTAGATTGTCAGACAAAGTCAAAGACTACTTTAAGACCAAGGCCAGCAAGATGCTAGAGCTAGGGGTGATTGAACCCTCTGACAGTCCATGGGTCCGCCCAGTATTTCTGGTCCCCAATATGGGAAACCTGAAATGAGGTTTGGTGTGGATTACAGTGGTTTAAAAGCAGTTACAAAAACTGATGCTCACCCCATTTCAAGAGAAGATACACTGATTGACAAGTTGTGTGCAGTCAAATTCTTAAGTGCTTAATTTAAAGTGATGCCTTTCAGATTAAAAATGCACCTGCCATCTTCCAAAGGTTAGTGAATCGAATTCTGTCTGGCCTGGACAACTTTAGTGCAGCATATCTAGATGACATAGCTGTCTTTAATTCCACCTGGGGGATCACCGGGCTCACCTGAAGGAGGTTTTACAGGCCCTACATCAGGCAGGCCTAACTAGCAAGGTCAAGTTCCACATAGTGGAGAGTTCTGTTGTGTACTCTTGACACCTTGTAGGTGGAGGCCAAGTCCAACATCTTCAACCCAAGATCCAGACTATTCTTGTCAGGATTCCTGCCACAGCTCACTTCTCTCTTGGCTATCACAATATACCAGCATGACTCATATAATTCCTTCCAACAAGTATGAATGAACAAATGTCTTGTACCCTGATGTTTGACCATATTACATGCTGTTGGTAAAAGCTAGCTGCAGCTGGTGCTCCCCGTTTTGTTTGAAAAGGCTTAATAGCTTTTACAAATGTTTTACCATGCAAATGCAAGGTCAGGTTTTAGGCACCACAGAAACATCCAGAAAGTCCACCAGAATAAGCATCACGCAACCGGCTTAGATGATCTCAACGTGAACCTTCCAGAAGAAATCCCCCATCAAATGAATCCCCTGCACCTGATCCTCGCTATAAGCAATTAGAACATGACCTTTGTGAACATTCTAAAACACTGTTTAGAAGACAGCTTCATCAAATTATTCATCTGCACCTGTTCCTTGCTATAATCAATTAGAACATGACCTTTGTGGATATTCTAAAGCACCCTCTAGAAGGCAGCCTCATCGAGTTAATTATCTGCACCTGTTCCTTGTTACAAACAATTGTAATGTGACTTTTATAAATCTTTTAAAGTAGCCCTATTTAAAGACAGTCTACACTCCTCCCCTTCGCTTAGCTTTTTCGCCTGCCATTTACCTGTTTCCTGGCTTCCAGGAGCTCCCTTGATCCTCCCACTTCAAGCTCACCCCAAAGAATGTCCTGCATTAGTCTTGCATCTGGATGCAAAAAAAACAAACAGAAAAGGATACATGCATTAAAAAACTTGATTTTACTACGCGCTGAGCTCAGTTGCAACATTGTGCTGCAAGCAAAGGTAACCAGAGTTTTTGTTCAAATTGTACATACTGTTGTGAGGGCTCTGCCTAAGAGAACTTGGGTGAAGCTAACCCCGTCCAAATGTGCTTGTGGGTTTGATGCTGAAATCATACTCACTACGTTTCAAAAAGTTTGATAAAGAAGCCTCTAAGGACAATCAAAATGAAAACAAAACAACAACACAACTAAAGGTTTGTTGAGATTAGAAAAGCTTTCGTGAGGTGATACCTTAAGAGATAGAGTCAATACTAGACTTAAGCCTTATTATTTGTTTGTTCATAGGTACCATATCTGCTGGTACTATTCATCACACTGGGGTGAATGCCTGCCGCAGTGTTGCTGTTGAGTAGACGAGGCACAGCATCTTTGACTCTACATGCTCCCTCCATGCTAACTCCCCTCCCCCGGATTTGACACGGGAGCAGTGACTCCTCCTGTAAACCAAGGGCAAGTCTTGGGAGGATACGGGAACTAGCGTTGCCGCCCCATTTGAATCATCTGGGATCCAGGTTGGTGGCTTTGACAATTCTGGAGTGGGAGGCTCCCAAAGCCCAGACTTAATTCAGGGCCTTCCTGGGCCTGACTGGGTATTAGAGGAGGTTTGTGAGGGGTTATGGGACCATTGTGGACCTACTCACTGACCATACCTCCAAGAAACAGACTAAGAAGTTATGTGGACCACAGGATTGCAAAAGGCTGTTGACACCCTGAAGGAGGCTATGTGCTAAGCACCTGTCCTGAAGGCACATGACTATGGAAAGGAGTTCATTGTCCAAAAAGACGCTTCTGAACATGGAATTGGGACAGTGTTGGCACAAACAAATGAGGGATAAACCAGTTGCCCACATTAGCAGGCAACTCCCCTCTAGAGAGCAGCATTGGAGGGCCATTGAGAGGGAACCCTTTAACATGGTTTGGTCCCTGAAGAAGCTAAAGCCCTACTTGTTTGGGACTCATTTCAAGATTCAAATCAACCACAGGCCTATCAGATGGCTAATGCAGATGAAAGGGTAAATCCCAAACTGTTGAGGTGGTGCATTTCCCGACAGGGGGATGGACTTTACAGTTAAATACCGATTAGTGACTGACCATGCCAATGCAGATGGCCTTTTCAGGTTTTTCCACTTAGTCAATGAGAACTCCCAGGGGATAGGTTAGTTGCACATCACCTTTTATCTGTGGCGGAGTCATGTAGGAAAGTGTTCTTTTTGTATGGTCACCCCCACTATTTCTCCAATGCTGATGGTAATGACTCTGATAGTGCACTGGAGTCTGCTGCTTAGACCCCAGTGCCAGTGTGCTCTCCTCTCTCTAAAACTGTTGTGTGCAAATTGGCATTCCCAATTGACAAGGACTTAACCCCCTTATAAGTCCCTAGTATATAGTACCAGGTTGTGGCGGCGTGGAATGAACAGGGCGTAAACTGGGTTGAGGTAGGTAAGGTTTTATTTTCTTTAAGACACACTTATTTCGACTAGTCAGTCTCTCTGTGGCTAACTTGGCAGAATCCATGATGGCAGAAGGGTCCAATGTCTCCCAGTGGCCGGTTCTTCTTTTTCAGGGTTCCTCGTCAGTCCCGGGAAAGGGGCGGCCTCCCAAAAGAATGAGACAGAGAATAGGACGTCAGTGAGGCTGCTATCTGATTACCAATAAGAACAGGGCCGGCGGTGAGGAGACACCTAATTCACTCGTGTTCCTTAGTGCACAAATTCGGTGGCGAGAGGAGTACCAGGGTCTGCAGCACTGTGTGTGAACCACTCTGAGTGATCCAAGTAAACTACGGACAGCAGGCGTGCCATTGCAGACTGCAGGAGCAATGCAAACTGCTTTAACTCGACTCTGCCCTCACCATGAATGAATGAATGAGAAGGAATTTGTTAAGTGCCGGCTACTCAAGAGAGTTAACCGGTGCTGTATGTAGGGCAAGCAGAAATGGAGTGCTGGAAGATTAATGTGTGAAGAGCCAAGTCGTTAGTATCTTTCCAAGGGCACCTCACCTTCAATTTGATGCCATTCTAATGGAAGCTTATTCCAGGCTTGTGGGACCAGGAAGATAAAAGATTGGCCTCCAGCTTTAGATAGATGTAACCTTGTAACTATGCCCAGATAACTGCATGGAGAGTGCAAGTTTCTCTTAAGGTTGTAACTGAGCATCCTAAAAGACAGGTAGCCTGGACCAGAGTGATTCGTCTCTCTGTGCATTAGAATCAGGATTTTGAAAAAAAGACATGAGCCCATCTTGGGAGATTGAGCACAAGATGAGCAGCTGCATTTTGAAGAATTTGCAATTTCCTCACCAGGTATTGTGGGAGACCTGCATGAAGGGCATTGGCTTAATCCAACCTGGACATAATCAAAGCCTGGACCACTATTATCCTCATGGGAACAGAGAGAAAATGCAGAAATGTTTTGGACATGCGCAAAAGCCCAAACCACGTGCCAACTAGCTTGTTGATTTGATTGGCAAAGGTCATGTGTTTTTCGATCTTATCTCCCAAGTTTTTTACAGCATCAATTTGTAAATTGGATGGAGAGGCCCCATCTGGCCAGTGTATTTGCTGGTTTAGGTTGAAATGATGTCTGAAACTGAGAACCTCTGTCTTTTCGGTGTTACACTTAAGTTGGTTGGTATTCATCCAATGGAAAACTGCAGATAGGCAGGGTTTAATGCCATTTAGGAAAATTAGCTTGCCTTTCTTGAAGGAAAAGACAGGCTGTGTGTCACCAGATTAAGAGATTATCTTGGCCCCAAAACACTTGACCAATACTGCAAGCGGGTTCATGCAGATGTTCAGCATCATGGAGATAAGGGCTGAGCCCTGTGGCACTTCTACAGAGACACCACTGCCGCCCGATGAATAAGGCAGCAGCCAGACTTCCTGCCCCTTATCTTTGAGGAAACATTTCCTCCACTTCCATGCAATCCCTCTAATGCTGATATCATGAAAGCACATGAGCACCCTGAAATAGTGAACCATATCAGAAGCTGCTGACAGGTCTAACAGTACCAGGACTGCCTTTCCTCCTGCACTTAGGGAGTTTTTAATCAGTTTAGAGACTTCCAAATGAGCCATGTGTAGCAGAGTCAATGCACTACCATTAATATAAATCATTCACCCCTAAGGAAGCCCTCCTAAAGCTCAGGAGTCAGGGTGCAGTATGTTAGAGGCATGGGCACGTAAGTGCAAGCTTATATGTCCCTATATTGCCCTTTACAATTTAAGTACACTGTAAGTGATAGACGGTCCATAGGATAGCATGGGCTGGCACTAGTGCAACCTGAGGCTGACAGCTCCATTATCGTGCCTCCTAAATATGTCATGTTTGGTAACAAACAATGTGCCTTCTGATCCCTGACACAAATCTTGTTGAGTGTGATGTGGCATTCACCCCTGTGGCTAACCTAGAGGTTGCCACCGGGTTGACCCAGCTTCTCTTTGCTCTGGCTGGCAGCCTGCCATTGCTGCGACCAAAATAGGATTCTGACCTCCTGCCAGGCAATGTGATCACTCCCAGGAGTCAGAAACAAAGACCTTGGAGGAAAGAGGTCATACCTCTTACCTCCTAGGAAGGCTAGTGAAGTGGCACATCAAGGCATTTAGCTGCAAAGGCTGCACTGCCTCAGATATACACCATGATTGACTCCCAGAGGAGGAAACAAACCTCTCCCTGCCCCAGATATATTTGCACCAGGTTAGATTGTCAGGGAGGGTTACACCCCCAGAAGGCTAGCCACGCCTCGACTGAAAGAAGGGATCTGCCATTTTTAGAAGTGACATAATAAAGGGTTCTGGGTACAAAAGGTGACCTCTGGGGCGTATTAGATGCTTGGGCAAGCAGCCCATTGGTACTTGCACCCACACCCCTAACACTCCTAAATCTAGGATTTAAGGGCTACCCCTGACACCAGAACCTCAGTTTAGAACAATCTGCATCAGAGAGGACAAAAGAACAGACCTGTGTCTGCGACAGCAAGCTGCTAGAGCTTGGGATGATTGAACCTTCTGCGACAACAGGACTTGCACAAAGCAAAAGAGGGATACTCTGCACCTGTGGCCACGCTCCTTAGAACTGCCTCGTCAAGACTCGTCCTAGGCTAACTTTTGGTTTCCCCAGACAGCAGCCCTCCCACGGCTCATGTTCAGCACCACAGACAGCTAGGACAACAGTGCATCTAGGCTGCACAGGCCAGGTAAAGTTCAATTGACTGTTGTGGCTTGGTCCTGAGACCTTCATCACCTTTACCCTGCAAGGGTACCACACAACTCGACTGGCAAGTGACCAATTGTCACTAGTGGTCTTTCCCATTTTTAAATCTTCACTGTTTTATTTTGCACTGATTTTATATTGCTTCAAAAATCTTTAACTTCGTTATATGTATGCAATTCAATTATTTTTGGTGTCTCAATTAAGATATAAATACATTCTATTCTAGTGGTGTCGGATTTCTCTAGAGTTTTGTCAATTACATATCATCCATATTGGTACTCTGAAATGCTTAACTCATGTTCTAGTAAAGTCTGACTGCTTTTTGCCACACTACAAGGTCTGAGCTAAAGGTTTATCAGTGTGAATCTAAGGACCATCTTTGGGGTCTATGAGAGTATTGCATTGTGAGGCCTAACCAGCATCACCACATAATACTCCACGTCTACATTCGGGCTCAAACAAACAGTGAATACTGCCTCACATAATGCCGGACATAGTCTAGACTGAATTTTCACAGATCGATTATCCCTCCATTTCCAGGAGGCTTTACCTTTAGTATCGTCTGACCATCACGCCTTACTATTTGACTTCCCTTCCACCACCCTACCCAACCCCGCTGCCTTTCCTCCAAAGCCCATTATAACACGACCCTGGCAGAAAATAGATTTTGAATCCACTATCTGTTTTTTAATTTAAAAAAAAATCTTTTTATTAACAATATTGTCATTACATTACAATGCATTGAGTTTTACATATTCATTATGCACACCACATAGTGTCAGACCACAGCAGTTCAGCATCTCTTCGTTTGATTCAAACAGTACATCTATCAGGGTTTTTCTTTTGCACCCTTTTCCTCACATGTCAGTTTTCAGCATCTCTTGTGACCTGCACATCCTTCTGAGTTATTCATTCACTTTCCTCAGACATTGATTACTCTCTTGGGGGTTCGCAGATATTGCCCCGATATCTATTCCATCCTCCCCACACTGGGACCATTTTCTCGGACATTTCCTATGTATGTACACCGATTTCTCAGCCATCATTACACCGTCCATGTCTTGGGACTATCGTCCGAGGGTGGGGGTCAGTCTGGATCCCCAGAGCTGCACTATATTTCTTTTTTCTATAGCTATCCCCAACTCCTTGGTTCCGGCTGTATAGTTACCCCTGTCACTTCCGACATCGTACGCATGATTGCTACCCAATACGTCACAATTTCTGTGCACTGCCAGTTTGTATGCCAGAACGTACCCAGTGTGCCACCCTGTCTTAGACAGAGAGGGGTGTCTGACTTGCCCAGTTTTTGTAGCAGTGGTGGTGTAGCACCTTCAGTTGTATTCATTTCAGCCTGGAAGGGATTGCTACTTCTTTAGGGGATGCTATTGCTCCCCGCCAGTCCTCCTCGTCGAATTCTCCTATGTCTTGCTCCCATCTTGCTTTAAGAGTCGTTGTGGGGTCTGGCTGGTTATTAATTATTTTCCGATATGTTTGTGAGATGGCTTTTTTTGTCATATGATCTGTGAGTAACTGGTCTTCCAGGGGCGACGATTCTGGTACTTGTGAGCCTGACAGGATCAGTGCATGCGTACTCTGCATGTATCTGGACGTTTCCGTCTTCACTAGTCCATAGGTTGTTTGCAATTGTGTGAACAGAATAATCCCACCCCTTTGCCATAGGTCACCCACCCTTGAAATGCCAATCAGGTCCCATTGCCTGAAGCCTTTGGTGTAACGCACCTTCCCCAACTGTTTTGTGTCCCATAGTGGCGTTGACTGTGTTGTGACTCCCTCCCATCCGAGTGCCCGTTGTGCCTCTTGCCATATCTTAATTGTATGTGCTGCGGCATTATTATAAAGTGCCCCCATCATTCCGTCCACTCCCAAGAGGTGTCTGTCCATCTGATTAGCCGGTTCCTCTTGTGGCGCAGTCTTAAAGAACAAAAAAAGATCTGCCGCAAACTAGAACGGAAATGCAGATTGAACTATACAGAGGGAGATAAAACCACATATAAGCACACTCTAAAAATCTATAAATCAATGATCCGAGCAAATAAAATGGTCTATTGCTCTGAAAAAAGTCTAATCTGCAAAAAACTCAACTAAGGAACTATTTAAAATGGTCAAAATACTATCTAACGCAGCTCAAAGTAAGCCATCTAATGCTAGTCAAGACTTTTGCGATACTGTAGCAAAACCATTTCCGTCAAAAGTACTTTGCGTTTATTCTGCTTTCTCCCCGAATTATACACAATTACAGTCCTCAACCAGAATTTGATACACAATGTTGCTTTTTTAACTTTACCCCCCTTATTCCAAGAGCAAGTCAAGAACCTCTTATCCAGCACTAAATCAGGCTCTAAATCAGGCTCCTAAGACGACCCATTGTCTCCTAAAGTGTTACATCTTGCAACAGAAACTATTTCTGCACACCTTACACAAATTTTTTATGAAAGTATTCACGCTGGCATTTTTCAAATGCTATGTAAGAAAGCAGCAATTCTTCCACTTATAAAAAAGCCCCCCCTTCTGGAATCTGGCCCCATGAACTATTGACCCATATAATGTCTACCCCTGCCAGCTAAAATACTGGATAAAGCACTCAATCAGCACCTATCTACTTTCATAAAATACAACAGTCTGCTAAATGAGTCCCAATTCGGTTTTCGGAGCCAGCATATCACGGAATCAGCCCTTATAATAGCTGCAGAGAGCATTAGCTGTATCGTTCATAATGGATACAATGCAACCTTGATACTCTTATATCTGTCAGCAGTGTTTGACACGGTCAATCATGTAATTTTAACCAACCGCCTGCATGAACTATGAATCAGAAACAAAGCCCTTGCCTTACTTCCTTCCTTTTTGGCTAATAGGGAACTATACATCACGCCAGAGAAATTTGCTTTGGAATCTTCCTTGTGGTGTCCCCCAAGGAGTCTCTCTAAGCCCTAACCTATTTAATTTGTACATCAGCCCTTTGGTTAAACTTGTCAGAACCTATGGCTTCTCAGTTGTTTCCTATGCAGACAACACACAAATTGTGGTGACCGTTACAGGAAATCCAGCCCATACAGCCTCGCAGTTCCGACTCTGTATGGAAAAAAATGGAACTTGCATGGCCGAAAACTGCCTGAGATTAAACCCAGGCAAGACCCAAATTCTACTCTTCGGAAACAAAACTAATTTCTGGTGGCCAGACAGTTGGCCACCAGATATGTGCCTTACCCCATCTCCAGTAGAAAAGGTTAGAAACCTAGGGGTCATTTTTCGAAACCCAAATCAATCAAACAACCACCTCAGTCTTTTTTCTTCTTACAATCCTAATTTTTTTTTTTTAAATCTTACATTCCCTCCAATCTTCAGAAACAGATCATGTCAGCACTCATGTTATCCAAACTTGACTACTGTAATGGACTATATATCGGCCTACAACAAAAAATGGTATCTAAACTTCAGACCCTACAAAATACTGCAGCCTGTCTCATTTTCAGGCTTGTCAAATTTTACTCAGCTACCATGGCACTGAACCAACTGCACTGGCTACCTGTGGGGAAAAGGATTGCATTCAAGGCCTTGGGCACCGTCTTTAAGGCACTACATAACATCGGACCAGTTACCCTTAGACAGGGCTTTCGCTGGTACATACCTCCTAGAACCTTATGTTTGTCAGGTCTGAAAATTAATGAGGTGCCAAAATGCAGACGTGCTCATTGGGCCGGTAGAAGCTTTGTAACTTGTACTGCTAAATTATGAAACTCCCTTACTTTTTAACAAAAAATCTCTCAGATCCTTTTACGTTTTAGAAAAGCATTGAAAAGTTGGCTCTTATAATCCAGAGGCCATATTATATCTAGCCAGTCTCACTGACCACCCTCACACACTGCAGTGGTAAGACACCTTTGAGTGTATGATGTTTATAGAAAGATGGAAGGTGCACTCGTTGAAATTAGACGCGGAATCAGTTAGTCCAAAAAATACTTCTTTCTTTATTCGGATAATCTTTAAAAACCGGCACACAGCCAACGCGCTTCGTTCCCAGTTGTGCCAAAAGGGAACTTTGTCAGGGCTCTATGGGTAGTTGGCCAATAGGCTTTCAAAAGAGAGTCAGAACAGGTACGAACAGCAAAGTCCCGGGAGGGGTTCCATGTTTAAATATCAATAACAAAAATATAGTTAACAAAAATATAGATGTAAAAATATCGATTACAAAAATATCGACTCCCTATACTTAAACAGGTAAGTACAATAATATCGACTCAAAAATATAAATGTAAAAAATATAGATGTAAACAATATCGACTTTAAAAAATAATATAACTTAAATTAAAAAAATAAATAATATTAATATTATTAACAAAATAAATTAAATTACATTTATATTTTAACTATATATAACAAATAAACTTAATTTAATCAATATAAACCCAATAAATGTGTACATATACATATATTTTCTTAAATACATTTTATTATTATCTTTATTTAATTTATAAACTTTAATAATTAAATAAAACTAAAATAAAGACATATATAAAACATTTTGAATAAAATAAAATATTCTATATTTAATTAACACATTAAAGTATTAAAAAATAATAATACATACATTTAATAACAAAATAAAAACATTAGTAATTAAAACATTTGATAACGAAGAGGTAAAAATTACTATTCACCCTCCTGTGAGTGCAAAAGTAGGGAAAGCGCTGGATAGCGTAGGGGTAAAAATTACTATTCCCACTCCAGAGGGTGCAACAGTGGGGAAAGCGTTAGATAGCGTAGGGGTAAAAATTACTATTCCCACTCCAAAGGGTGCAACAGTAGGGAAAGCGTTGTATAGCGTAGGGGTAAAAATTACTATTCCCACTCCAGAGAGTGCAACAGTAGGGAAAGCATTGGATAGCGTAGGGGTAAAAATTACTATTCCCACTCCAGAGAGTGCAACAGTAGGGAAAGCGTTGGATAGCGTAGGGGTAACAATTAGTATTCCCACTCCAGTGAGTGCAACAGTAGGGAAAGCGCTGGATAGCGTAGGGGTAAAAATTACTATTCCCACTCCAAAGGGTGCAACAGTAGGGAAAGCGCTGGATAGCGTAGGGGTAAAAATTACTATTCCCACTCCGGAAAGTGCAACAGTAGGGAAAACGTTGGATAGCGTAGGGGTAAAACTTACTATTCCCACTCCAGAGAGTGCAACAGTAGGGAAAGCGTTGGATAGCGTAGGAGTAAAAATTACTATTCCCACTGCAGTGAGTGCAACAGTAGGGAAAGCGCTGGATAGCGTAGGGGTAAAAATTACTATTCCCACTCCAAATGGTGCAACAGTAGGGAAAGCGTTGGATAGCGTAGGGGTAAAAATTACTATTCCCACTCCAAAGGGTGCAACAGTAGGGAAAGCGCTGGATAGCGTAGGGGTAAAAATTACTATTCCCACTCCGGAAAGTGCAACAGTAGGGAAAACGTTGGATAGCGTAGGGGTAAAACTTACTATTCCCACTCCAGAGAGTGCAACAGTAGGGAAAGCGTTGGATAGCGTAGGAGTAAAAATTACTATTCCCACTGCAGTGAGTGCAACAGTAGGGAAAGCGCTGGATAGCCTAGGGGTAAAAATTACTATTCCCACTCCAAAGGGTGCAACAGTAGGGAAAGCGTTGGATAGCGTAGGGGTAAAAATTACTATTCCCACTCCAGTGAGTGCAACAGTAGGGAAAGCACTGGATAGCGTAGGGGTAAAAATTACTATTCCCACTCCACAGGGTGCAACAGTAGGGAAAGCGTTGGATAGCGTAGGGGTGAAAATTACTATTCCCACTCCAGAGAGTGCAACAGTAGGGAAAGCGTTGGATAGCGTAGGCGTGAAAATTACTATTCCCATTCCAGACAGTGCAACAGTAGGGAAAGCGCTGGATAGCGTAGGGGTAAAAATGACTGTTCCCACTCCAGTGAGTGCAATAGTAGGGAAAGCGCTGGAACACAAAACAATAAAAATACAAACTAGCAACATTTTTATTAAATTTAATTTCAAATATAAACATAATTAATATATACATTTAAAAATATTATTATTAACAAAGATAAAAAAAAGTATTTACAAATTATTCAACACTCTAATATCCACCACACACACCTAAAATTAATTACACAATTACATTTAATATTTACTAACTAATTAATGAAAATTAATGTTTTTTTATTAATTAATTAATTAATTAATTAATTAATTACCAGCTTTCACACCATATACACTTATAAACACCACAACACAAACCTAAAATTAATTACACATTTGCAATTAATAATTACTAATTAATTAATGGTAATTAATTTAAAAAGTATTTAATAATTAATCAATAAAAAATTAATTACTTACCACCCTTCACACCATTGACATATATAAACTCCACAACACACACCTAAAATTAATTACACAATTAACATTTAATATTTACTAAATAATTAATGAAAATTAATGTATTTTTTTATTACTAATTAATTAATTAATTACGAGCTTTCACACCATATACACTTATAAACACCACAACACAAACCTAAAATTAATTACACATTTACAATTAATTATTACTAATTAATTAATTGTAAATGTGTAATTAATTAATTATTACTAATTAATTAATGGTAATTAATTTAAAAAGTATTTAATAATGAATCAATAAAAAATTAATTACTTACCACCGTTCACACCATTTACACATATAAACTCCACAACACACATCTAAAATTAATTAAACAATTAACATAATTAATTATTAATTGACTAATTGAAATTAATTACCAACTAATTATAAAACAATTATTAATAAATGAATACATTAATTATTCAATTAATTTTATATAATTAAATTACTTCCCACCCTATTCCCCTATAAACCCACAACCCGCTACGGAACTAATAACACAAAATTAAACATAAAATACATTAATAACTAATACAATTCCAAAACATTTAATAAAATGACAATAAATTCTCAATAAATACACAAAAATACATAACATTATTATTAAATCGATATTTTTGTAAACGATATTTATTACAACTATGTTATTGTTATCGATATTACTTACCTGTCAGTCGATATTCTGGTCAAACTATATTTTTGCTGTCGATATTTCTTCCACTCGATATTTCTGCGGAGATATTTATGTCACACGATATTTCTCCGTCGATATTCCTACCCTGCACCCCCGAGAGGCACAGTGTGCAGCGTCAGAATAATGGTAGTAATCAATGCAAGGAGGTTACATAAACCATTTGGAGTGGCGTCTCATCCCAGGAAATGAGGTCGATGAAGGGAAATTTACTCCTTGCTGTTCGTATATGTTCTGACTCTTTTTTCAACGCCTATTGTCCAACTACCCGTAGAGCCCTGACGAAGTTCCCTTTTGGCACAACAGGGAACGAAGGAAGCGAGTGGAAGATCCTGAGTACGGATGATCCTTGGCAGAAGGCGGCGGCAATTTGGTAAGGGCCTGCGCATGTGGCCAACTAGATGCTTTAGTGGAAGCAGGCTTGTCCCCTGCAGAAGACGTGGAACGACATGTAGTATCCTGAAGCATACTGTGGCATTTTGCAAATTTTTCCAATTGCGCAGTAATAGGTTTTAATGTGCCTGCTAGAGCCTTATTAACGGTCTTAGGAACCCCTACTTCCACCGCCTTGTTGACGGATTCTTGCACCGATGCATCCAGGGCATTTACGAGGTTGTCTTCTAGGAGAGGTCCATGCTCCTCCTCATAGTACCCATACTCGCCCTCCTCAAAGTAGGCCTAGTCTTCCATCGCCACACGCACAGCGGAAGACACTAGTATGAAATATATATATAAGATCCCAAAAGAATCGGTCAAGGGGGAGCAACCCTAGTGCAAACAGCGTGAAGAAAAAATAAATTAATGCTCCTCAGCAAAGCTGTACTCCAATTATACCAGCCCAGGGGGCGTCAAGAGCCAATTATTTAAGGCAGAGAAGCCTACACACGGCTTTGGGCCAGCCTAATTCTCCTGTTCAGGCAAGGCATCAGCAAGGGTACCTGAAGATAATCCTCCGCTCCGAAACGCGCTTGAATAACATGCGCAGAGCGAGGAGGAAAGAGTTTGGGCGTCGCATAGCCCAAAACAAGCCCAAAATTAGTCCAATTTGGCTACACGACGTAAGGCTGAATCACAACGCGGGCCTGTACCTGGGAAGGAGTCGCGGACTGCTGCACAGAGACACGGTAAGAGTTTGGAAAGGGCAAAGGCAATCGGACAGTGGAGGAACGTGCCAGACATCAACCCCACCTTCCGAGCGCCTACTAAGCGCAGCTGCGGCACGCTGAGAAGAATCAACTTCAAATCAATCACTGACACTTCATAGAAACAACGCAACTCTAAATATCAGGTAGACTGTTCATAATCCATATCTCAGTGAAATAATAAGCATGTAAATATCGCTAATTATTAACAACGGCAAGAGTTATGTCAAGACAAAATTCCGAGCACTTAACTCTATGCGAGCAGCAAAGAAAGAGGAAGTGTTCCATTGTGAAGAGTATTATATAGGGCTAGTCTCTATGGTTGTTGTTGTGATTGCACTAAGCATTCTGGGAATGTACTTTTTTCAATTTGTTAACATTTTTTCTATTGGCTGCTGTTTGTTTGCAGTAAAAGAAAGAGAAAGCATAATCTGAAGCCTCCGGTCCTGTAATAGAATTCTTGTTGGAGTAGAGCAGCGGGAGTGACGGGACCGTCCGGGAAACCGCTTAGCAGGAGAAGAACGTCCTTTTTCCCTGGAGAGTGGCAGCCCCAGATGACAGTGAATCCTGCGAGGAAGCCACAAGGGATCCCAGAGACCACCAATACCATGAGATGTCCCGCCACGTCCCAGGAGGGATGTGGCTTGCACAGGTACGTGCACAGTGGACTGTGAGGAGGGCAGTAGCTTTCAAGGGGATAGAGAACACTGAGGGTTCCCCGGTATGAAGCCACAGGTCCCGACAATACCCACCCTGAAGTACAATGAGGAGTTCCTTTCTTTCCGTTTTGTTGGTTTTCTTCTCTCCCTCATGCAAATAATCTTTCTTTATAATATTTAGGCCTCTTTTCTTGGCCTCCATGAAATAAACCCTAGAGCTGCTAACTAGGTTAAAATACTCTAAAATTAAAAGAAAAGACGTACAAACACTTGATGGTGGATTGTGTGGGGGATCTTTTTCCTCACCACACCTTTCCGTTCCCTGGATAGTTATTAAATTAGACAAAACACTTACCTGTGCTTTTCCTCTCTGTTTGAGGGGGATTTTCCTGGCGGTGGTCCTGACCTCCAAGACCTGGGGAGAAGAAGAAGACATAAAGAAGAAGCCATTAACAAAGTTCTGTGAATTGATTAAAACAAATAAAAGTTGTCTAAGATCAAATAATACAGGCTCAAGCTTGATATATCATGCATTCACATAGTACTTGTCATTATTTTTAACATTGTGCATTAAAACTTTTGAAAATAAAAATCGTTTCCAATTTGTAAATACTTGAGCAAATACTTGATTGCTGATTGATGAGACTTCACCCTTGAACAGCCCTTTCAGTTGCTTCCCCGGTCCACCACGGGTCCTAATCCCGATTGAGTGGAGGGGGGCGATTTCCGGCAAACTGAAGGTTGGCGGTCTAGTCTCCCCCCCACCCCACCTCATAAAATCCCATGCAGAGCGGAGCCGAAGGCATGCCAAAGGCAAGCCCGTCTGCGCCCGTCCGCGCCAGATTGGGCCTTGGGCCCCGAACCTCTGCTTCACCTCCTCCAGCCCCCCTTCAATACTCCAGGGAAAAACTATTCCAGATTAGGGAAGTTTTAGCCCCACTCTGTAACCATTCCATCTCTATGGAGAAACTGCAAGACAAGGTGTCCTCACTGCATATATGAACGGCCTTTAATGGCAAGTCACCATCTATCGGTAGGGAACCAGTTCAACATGGTTCTGCTAAATTGCAGATCCGTGCCAAAACACGCCACAGAAATCTCAATATTACTGCAAGATAGAGCACTAGATGTTCTATTCCTCACGGAGACTTGGGTATCGCCAAGCTCAGATCCAGACGTCGTTCAAGCACTTCCCCCTGGCTACTTGATTCAGCATGTAGATAGAACATATAGCAAGGGTGGTGGGATCGCTATTATCTACAAAGATCATTTAGTCTGCCGTATCCTGGGCAGCCCCCTCCTAGACTGAAAACGCCCATTTTCTATTGAATTCACCTCTTTACTTACTTTTGTTGGCATTCTTCTTTACCGCACCCCAGGAGTTCAGGGACAATTCTGCAGCTCGCTACTTGAAACTGTCCTAAACTTAGCTAGTATGTTGCCCAATGTTAACCTTCTTGGAGATTTTAACTTTCATTTTGATGACCATTTAGACAAAGTGGCCAACGATCTTGCCCATGACCTCCCAGCCTACCAGATGCATCTACAGATTCATCAAGCACCCACATGAAAGATCATCTCCTTGACCCTATCTTTTCAAGTTTAGCAGAACTAAAAGGAAAGGAACCCATCCCCTTCCCTTGGTCAGACCACTTTCTAGTCCCTTTTCCATGGTATCCATCCTCCCTGCGCCCGCATGTGTTAGTATCCCGTATTCAAGCCCGCCGATGGTCCAAATTGATCGTAGAGGAATGGACCCAGGAATTGCAATCAACCATACCTGCATACCACCCTGACCCGTCAATAGCTAGCAGAAAGTTCTTCTCATGGATTGAGAATTCACTAGATGTAGTATTGCCTAGAAATCTATACTACAAAGTTGGAGCCAATAAATTCCCCTGGTTCACCCCCGAACTTTGCAAACTAAAACAACAATGCAAAAGACTAGAAAGAGTATGGAGGAAAGACTTTGCAAGTGAGAAAAAATCTAACTACAGGGCATCCATCACATCCTACAAAGCAGCACTCAAAGCAACCCAGGCGGCCTATTATGAAGATTTTTTTTTATCCTCCTCCAACTCTTCTAAAGAAATATTTCGGAAAGTTCCTGATCCCCCCTCAGCCCCTGACTTGTCAGGCCATCGTTGTGAGGAGTTAGCAGATTTTTTTCCCACCAAAATCCAAAATATACTTAACCTTCTCCCACCAGCCAACAATGAGCACCTACTCGAACCGCTCGAATTAGAACCTCAGAATAATGCCTTCTATCTAGAGTCTTACGCTCCACTCACTGAGGAACTTCTCCCTTCCATCTTAGACTCAATCAAGAGTAGCTCTCCGCTTGATCCCGCCCCTTCAATATTTTGAAGTCAGCAACACCCACCGTCCTTTTTCCCATTGCTAATCTAATCAATGCCTCTTTAGCATCGGGTATAGTCCCCCAGGACTGGGAGAATGCCATGGTGAAAGCGCTACTAAAAAAATCCCACCTAGACCCGACGGAGTTGGCCAATTATCGCCCCATCTCCTTAATTCCTGGAATTAGTAACGTCACAGAAAAATATGTCAATTGCCTACTTTCTGCGCATCTCGAAACCTTTAAATTGCTCCATTCTTCTCAGACTGGCTTTCGTCCCAGCCAGGCCACTGAGACTGCACTAATTGCGATGGTGGAGGAGTCTAGACAGATTCTTGACTCAGGAGGGTCCTTAGCCATCATCCTCTTGGACCTTTGATACGGCGAACCACCGCACCCTGCTCAAAAAAGTGGGAGTGACAGGCACGGCCCTGTCCTGGTTGGAATCATTCCTCGAAGGAAGATCCTTCCAGGTGTTTGAAGGTAACATCGAATCCCGACCAGTGCCACTCCACTCCTCGGGGCTCATCCCTGAGTCCTACACTTTTTAATGTGTACATGTCCTCACTCACTGAGATAGTAGCACCTTTCTGAATCCAACTAGTCACTTATGCGGACGACACCCAGCTTATCATGGCATTGAACCAGGCAGAGCAGACTCCCACGAACCTGAGCTCCTGTCTTAAAGAAGTTGCTAGCTGGATGAGTTCATCCCATCTCAAACTCAACGGCGACAAGACTGAGCTCATGTTGTTGGGCAACCAAGCAATTTTTTAACCCTTACACTCTGTGGCTGTCCTGCATGGGGCCCGCACCAACACCAAAAAAGGAAATAATGAGCCCGGGCATCTGACTCGACCACAACCTTACCTTTAGAACCCAAGCCAGAAAAAACACCGCCACTTGCTATGGCTTGCTCCGAACTGCACGGAAAATACTGCCCCTTCTACCTGGTAATTCTAGAAAGCTCCTAATTCAGGCGCTTATTCTTTCCAGGCTGGACTACGGTAATGCCCTTTATCTAGGTGCGCCTAACTCAGTTATTTCCAAACTACAGATGGTCCAGAATTTGGCAGCAAGGTTCCTTACGGGCACAAATAACCGCTGCTCGGCCAAGCCTGCCCTAAGAGCATTTCACTGGCTTCCGATACAAGAACGAATACATTTCAAGGCCCTCTGCATAGCACATAAAAGATTTCAGGGCAAAGGTCCGCCCATCATTAAAAACCTCATTAAACCTTATAAAGCGACCAGAAGTCTCCGTTCAGATGAACTCCATTTGGCTGAGGTTTCAAAATTAGGAAGGCCCGTATAGGGGGCCACCTTTTCTCCTACAACGCCTCTAGGCTCTGGAACTCTCTTCCCCTCTATCTGTAAGGAAGCTAACCACATCATTCCGCAGACACTTGAAAACATGGCTATTCCCATAATTCCATCTGCTCCTCATTCATTTCTGCAGCGCTGGGATGCCTCCGGGTAGCCATGCGCTATACAAAATATTTTTCATTTTCATTACTATTTCACAGAGACCTAGGGCTGACAGGAGCAGCATGAGGAATCCCACATACATATTTGTGAATTGGTGCATTCCTGTGGCCTGGGTGGGACACACACAATGGAGGAAGAAGAGCCAGGCGGGGCCTTGGGGTAACTTTCTGATAGACATTTCACTGTGGCTGACATCCAGGTGGAAACCTTTAGTCAATCCAATGGCCTGTGTTTGGAGTCGCTACTGCGGTGACAGACTGCTTTCTGGAGGAAGGGCGGGGCAGAAGAGAAGGCACTTCAAAAGGAAGCATACTTCCAACATAAAATTCAAAAGCTCTCTCTGAATCCCATTTGATGTCTGGTAATGGACTGTAATGGGAGATCAAGGCCCCCAAAATTGTTAACTGTCAAGCAGCCAGTCAGGCTGTGCGAGGAGCAGAATCTCTGCAAGACGTCTGCCTGTAACCAGGACTGGGAGTTAAGGCCTGCCAGTCTATGAGAAGGGTGAGGGGACATCGCCCAGGGACTTCAAGACTATCTGCCCCAAGAGTCTGGTGCACCAGGGCCTGCCTGCTTGCCAATGAGCAATGTGCCAATGTGCATAATGAGTGCTGGAGGGAGCGAGATCCTGTCGATTGGATCCCTGTAGTGAGGTGTGAGGAAGCAGGTGTTGCAGCATTGGGTCATTGTCCACATGCAGGGAAAAGTCAGCAACCCTCAAATGCCAGGAGAGGGCCACCGTGAAGTAAGCTGTGACCGTTGCTGCACCAATCGGGTCATTGCCCATGTGTAGGTTGTAAATCATTGATCACTTATACCAAGTGGGGCCACCGTCAAGAGTGCTGACGTGCTGATCGGGCCGCATCCCATGTGTGGCATTAAGTTGATGACCTTGTATGCCATGTGGGGCTGCTGTGAATATCGAAGTGTATAGGCTTTCAAGAAACTTACAAGCATCGGAGGAGCATTAAGGACTCCCCGGCTGCTGTCTTCACAGGACCACATGTGATGAACTCGAGGACACCTGACCGCTGCCCCTTTTGGGAGACTCTGTTGGATGAGATACTATTTGAGCAAGTCAGGCTGATTTATGGGCCAGACAGTGCAGGGATAACTTGTCTTTCATTTAGCGGTTCAGCACTAGAATACTTTTGACTTTCATAAAGAGTTGGAGAGGGACTCCTGAGACTCAGATAATTACTGGGGTTTAACCAGAATGTTGCCTATATTAAATGAGGAATAACCACTGCCTCTAGCAAGAGGGGACAGGGGCTCTAGGACCCAAATATAAAACAATAGAGCCCTGACCTCAGGGGACAGTGTGTATTGTTTGTGAATGTAGTATTTTACTTTGTCTCCTTATATAAATACTCCTTTTTTCATAAAAGTAAGTATTTGACTGGCCAATCATTTATTGCTGCTGCTGAACGTATTTTGAGTTATGAGCCTGTGTTCAGCCCCCTGTGTGTACCTCCCCAGAGAAGCCTTGGACTGCTTGACCCGCACTACCACTGAGAGTCAAGTGCTGAAGGGTACTTGGCCCAGTTGCTCAGGATCCAGAGTAGGGCGGTTCAGGAACATCAGGAATAAAACACCTCAGCCCCAACGTTTGGGCCCAGTAGTTCCTGCTTACACGTGGCCTTCTAAAATGGGTTCTGACAGTGGGCATCATAGTTGAGGGAGAATATACCTTCCCAGAAGTCCCACTGAGGCACTATAGGTATGATGAAACTGCAGGAAGATCGAGATGCTGCCTGTGTCACAAACAAAACTCCTAGGACAACATCCGCGGGCATTCCAGAGGCCTCTCCCTCATGCAAGGTGCTAAGGGAGCAGTGCTTCTTGCCCCCCCTAAGCCATTTCTGCTACAAACGGCAATGGGGGAGCCAGGTCTTATACTGCCGCTACAGATACTGGTGGTAGGTAATGGACATATTAAGTCATTATCTTGGATGTCATTGCCTCTCCAATGATTATTTTGGTTTTGGGAA
The DNA here is from genome assembly GCF_964261635.1 of Lissotriton helveticus. Classification (NCBI taxonomy): domain Eukaryota; kingdom Metazoa; phylum Chordata; class Amphibia; order Caudata; family Salamandridae; genus Lissotriton; species Lissotriton helveticus. The sequence goes on from NC_136063.1 coordinate 802,949,021, forward strand.
CAATCTGGCTCAGAACACATACTCTTTTGTTGAGAGAAAGAATACATAACTCTTGGTTCTGTTTATTGTCCTCAGAACTGCTGACTTTTATCTCTGGCACAATATCACCAATCATTGACGTGTTTCACCATGCAAGAAAGGATAGGATCCTAATATCCCACAAGGACTTCAAGATGTTTTCAGTAAAAAGGGAGCTAATATCTTACCTCCATGTTGTATTTATGATGGCCAAATAAACAGGAGGGGGGTGGTAGAGTAATAAAGCAGGATTCTTACTCCACAGACTTAGTTACATAAACAAAAGGAATCCTACTGGGGGTGTTAGGGAAGTGTTTCCCACAGTGGTATGGGAGCACTTAGTGTTTTGTGAAATACCCCTCACACACCAAAAGGCCCCTTGGTGTCATGCTTCATCATAGGGGTCTTCGCACCCCTCTAACGGGATGCGGCGTGCTACGACCTACGACTACGCGGGAGCACTTATAGTTATGACTATGTGTGGTGCATGTGATGCATGTGATAGGGATATTTAATGTGAGTGGTGGGATATAGTGAAGGATTAAAAAGGTACCTGGCTCGTGGGTAAATTGGAAAAATTCTTATTCGTAACCCCGGGCTGGTACTATTAAAAGAAGTGAAGTGCGAGGTTGGATTTCACTTGAGCTAAACCGCTGTAGGCACATTATAGTCGTCATTTTAATATATATTTATTCCTTCACTTTTTGTTATTGACAATAATACAATTTTGTGACAAAATTAGTGAAACGTGAGTAAGGTGGGGAAGTTGTGCCCCCCTCCTGAAGAAGGAGCTTTGTCTCCGAAACATGTCGACGCACACAGGAGGTACTGTCCATTAACACGAAATGTCCAACCTCGCACTTCACTTCTTTTAATAGTACCAGCCCGGGGTTACGAATAATTTATTTTCCAATTTATCCACGAGCCAGGTACCTTTTTAATCCTTCACTATATCCCACCACACACATTAAATATCCCTATCACATGCATCACATGCACCACACATAGTCATAACTATAAGTGCTCCTGCGTAGTCATAGGTCGTAGCACGCCGCATCCCGTTAGAGGGGTGCGAAGACCCCTATGATGAAGCATGACACCAAGGGGCCTTTTGGTGTGTGAGGGGTATTTTACAAAACACTAAGTGCTCCCATACCACTGTGGGAAACACTTCCCTAACACCCCCAGTAGGATTCCTTTTGTTTATGTATTTATGATGGCACCATTGATGTGCAACTCCAGCCTAAGCTATGGCACGGTCATATTTACTTGCTCACCTTTAAAGATGATGTAATCTTGAAAACCTACCTCGGGTACAATGCTGGTAAGGGATACATTACACATGGATATCAATTCACTAAAATGCCAGAGGTAGCAGAAGTGACTTCACATGCCCCTTGACCTTCACTTTCACTCACACATACACATGCTAATACATACACATGCATTCACACATACACACACACTTACACATACACATACACTCTGCCTACACATGGTTACACATTGACACATACACACACTCTCTCTTACGTAAACACACTCAAAACTGCAAGCACACACACAGCATACATACACTTAAAAGCATTTTTTTAACTTACCTCAGCTGCCAGGGAAAGTAATATTCCAGCTATTTGTAATCTATTTTTTATTAAACTAATAGCGTATAATGTAATATTATTTACTATTATTAAAATTAAAAATAGACAGAAAACGAGCTGCTTCTGTTCCTCCCACTGCTGAAGCTAGGGGTCGCAAAGGCAGTGCCAGGGGTCACAAGGGGCATGCCAGGGGTTGCAGCAGCGACCCCTGGTGATCCCTAAATGAAGTCCATGTAGACCCTGCCTTAGGACAGTTTCAGGCTTACAAAGCTGCAGCACTATCTGCACGCTATAGTGCATACCAGGTTCTAGAAATACCTATAACTTACCAAAAACACCATAACTGGTTTTCTGGTGGGTTACCATGCACACACACACACAGGAATGTCCAATTAAGGCCCCTCAGTAATGAAGGGGCTACGTTGTGAGTACTAGTTGAATACACACCCTTTCCACATCCTCAGACATTAGCACTCACTGATGTAGTAGTTATTTTGAATGATGATCTCTTTACACAGGAAGCTTATACAGTTTGTACTGAGTACCATTAACTCTAGACCACCTCTAGTGGCTGGACAGTAGTATAGGGACAGTTACAATCAATCAGTCCACAGACCATAAAAGCTATCATGGGAAAGATGCCTCTAAAGCGTGATGAGATTTTTTTCTGGATTGCTCACAAGACCAACCAGTTTGAAGAAGTCTACCAGCATACAACACCCCAAGACAAACATAGAATTCTGACATAGTGTCTTCCTCTTTCTATGGTGCCAACTGAAGAGGAATGTAACACCTGGGAACGCATATTTGCATGCACCTATACTAACATGTATGGCACGCTTTCATTGGTAGTCCTCCTTGAGGTACTGGAACAAGTACAAAACAAACATGGGGCTGCAGAGAGAGAGAGAGTGGCAATTCAAGTACCGAAGAAAAGAAGAGTATAACAAGAAAGGTGAAACAGGACGAGAGAATAAAGTCAGCGTAACGAGGGGAGAGAAGGGATTGAACTTTAAGACTCCAACTAAGAAGAAGAAAGTAGGAGCACTTTCTAAGAAACATCCTGATACAGGTATGTATACTCCTGCAAGACAGGGTTTGGGCGAGCACACTTCTAGACAGCGTAGCAGAAGTCACAATAGTGCATCAGACTCTCCAAAAGTTTTTGGTGGCGAGTTCAACTGATGAGTTCATACGAATTGAGACTCCAGATAAGCAGTTAAATCCTCCTGATAGGTTTATAGTTTAGAGATACAGATTAAAGGGGATACACTACACCTTCTTAAAGCAGTTTTCTGGCTGCATGTATCTGAAGAATATGACATCATACTGAGGTTCCGTGACGATTTTACTCGTGTTTGTAACATTGTCGTAAATACGTAATTTTGGTATCAGTAGACCGCAAATGATCCATTTAGTATATCCTGGTGTTTTCGCTATGCTACGAACAAGAGCACTCCTGTTACCAACACATTTGTGATTTACCCATGGCATCCATCTTAGAACACGGAAGCCATTTTGTATTCCTTGCCCTCACATAGTCAATGGACACGCAATGACTTCTTCTTATTTAAGGACACGTAGGCCTTAACCGGCGATTCACCTTGCTAGTGACACGTGCACCTTAGGCCAGCAACGCTGTAGCAGCATGACTCGGCAAGAACTGCCTCCCCAGCCTGAGGCCAGTCCTGCTATACTGGTTCTTGTGTTCGTTGGCTTGATCATGATTAGGCGGCCGAAGCTGGTAACCGTGCCCATTTACGACCCACAAACATTTCTTATCCTACTGTTCTATCTTCTGCACCTGGCTCTGCTCCTTTCCTTCTGGGCCTTTATTAGGGGGAGGTAACGAAATTTACGATGAGGCGGTCCGGGTCTTGAATGAAGAATTGACATGGGATTATGATGGACTAGTGGGAACCCCTCATTCGTAATGTTTTGACATCAGATACTGTTGACGATTCCTGTGCAACGCCAAATATTTATTGTTTAAGACACGAATGTTTAGAACTGTGGTAACATGTAAAGAATTTGCCTGAAGCCCAATATTTAGTATATAAGGAACAACCCTCTTTGTACAAATTGAACAGGCTCCTAGATACTGCCCATGTGTAGTTTCTGTGACTTCTGTGTCCCTGCAGTAATAAACCTTTGGTCTTTGACGCCACCATCGAGAAGCCCGTGTTTCTGTTTGTTTGTGCACCGAGACAGGTGGAACTCCGGGGTCTTCGGGTGTTATCCCTGACACCTCTGGACGGAACCAAAAAGTCCAGAACTCCAATTGGCGCCCAACGTGGGGCGACGTCATTCGGTACCGGTCCAAAAGCCTGAAGAGTTCGAGGAGCTTCGTGTGAAGATTTCAGAGGGAGGCGCCCCACTTCATCGATCCCGGCATATCGCAAAAGTGGCCCCGACGTTCTCTTCCACGAGGGTTCCCGTTCAGACGGCTGCAGTGGTCCGTTGCCTTGACCGTCGCCCTGTCTTGGACCCGAGGTGCAGTCCTTAGTACGGCGAGACGTGACGGGTTTCTCCTTGGTGACGTCTTCAGTACCTCAGTTAAGTATTTTGTGAGGGTTGCTCCTATTTGGATAATCCTTTTAGTTCTCAGTTCAGTTCAGTTCTGTAAGATTATCACTGGTTATTCTGGTTACGATAATCATTCTGTTCAGTTCAGGTATCGATACACTTGTCAGTTCTGGTAGGCCTAAGTTCTTGGTTCGAGTGCGCATCTTTTCTGTTTGTGTCTTGTTTGTTTTATGTTCCGAATTATAAAATGGTAAGTCGGAAAAATTGTATGTTGTCTTGTTTTAGTTGCAACAGTGATTCCCAGTTGGAGGACTCGTGTTTGGTTCCTCCGATTGGAACTCCCCTTTATGATCTATATTGCAAATTTGGTGTGGGCCCTATCTCTTATAATGAGGTATGGATCCGCTTCACAGAGAAAGATGGTGTCCTTAGTTGGCCACTACATGGTAGTTTTGAACCTGAAGTTCTCGATAATCTAGAAAGAAGGTTGTTTAAGAAGAAAGTCCGGCCGGCAATGTTTGATTCTTTCCGTTATTGGCGAAAAGAATCTAAACAGAGAGAAATTAAAAAGTTGAAGAAAGAACAGAAAGAGCAAGAGTTGACTTTAGAACAGTCTGCTAGGCAGCTGCAACTCAACGAGTCTGAGAAAGCGATGGAGGTGGCCGATAGAGAGCGTAATTTAGCGATAGACAAGTGCTATCCTGCTTTGCCATCGAGTACGGCTAAGATAGTAGAGGACCCTGAAAAGGATCCCCTGTTGTCTTACTTGTTACGATCACCCCCACCGTATGCACAGGGTGCTACGGCTCCACCTATACCGAATGTTCAATTACCGGTTGCTGGACAACCTGGTGTCCCTGTTCCCGCTCCCCTGAATCAAGTTCCTGTACCTCCTGTGGTCAATATTAATGTTCCTTCGACAACCCCTCTTCTAGGGTTGCCGGCTTCTTTACCTATGCCTGTGTCGCTCACACCTGCTACTTCACAAGCTATTTTTCCTGCTACTCCTACTGTTCCTAATCTATCTGTTCCAACTGCTACTCTATTTACTGCCTCTGCTAATATTATGACTCCGCTTTCTGTTCGTCGAAGAATCACTGATTCTGTCTCTAATATTCTATCTCCCTTCTATAAAACTCTGATTAAGACTCCTACCTCTGACTCTGTGCAGAGGCGTAGTCAGCTTCCCAGTACTGAAGAAAGAGGAATATTAGATTCCACTGCTCTTAGATGGGTTTCGAAAGTTGGAAGATATAATGTACAAGATGTATTAGATACATTTATGCAATGGAACGAACCGACACAACGATATGTGTTCGATGAGATGTGTTTCCTTCTACGTGAGGAATTGGAAGAGGATGACCCTGAATCAAATCTAGGAGAATTAATTAATGTTCAGAAAGAGTTTGCTGCAGGTATGATAGTTGGACAAAATATAAAAGAAGCGATGGAACTGATTTTAAGTTATAGGAATGACTCATCCCTTCGTTCACCAAGAGAATTAGAGAAACGTAGTACGAAACAAAATCGTCAATATCCAATGAGAGAGGTTCCACCAATTTGGCGTGAAGCTGTGCAGGCTAACGCAAACCTTGGTATTGCAGCCGCTCCGGCCCAATTCCAGAGAGTCTGGATACATATTCCATGGAAGCGAGCTGAAGTGTTAGCAGTAAAACAGGCCTTGCCAGATCCGCGTAAAAATCCTGCAGGGTACTACAAAGAGTTGGCTCAAACAGTTGACGCTTGTGTATTGAATCTTGCTGACATAGATCTGCTATTTGGTAATGTAGTACCGCAACCAATTTGGGCTAAAATTCGTAAAGAGAATCATCCAGTTGCCCTAGGTGATGACTGGGCAGCTATAATTGCAGCGGATGGTCAACAAATAGGTGGTTCCAAACCAGAACCCCTAATTGCTAATTTGCCTGGTAGAATAATCGATTTAATGAAAACCTTGATGCCAGCATTGCGCGTTAACTGGGACAAATTGTCCGCGTGCAAACAAAAGAAAGACGAAAGCGTCTCCGACTTTTTCACAAGATTCGAAGAGACTTTCGTGGATCATAGTGGTCAGGATATGAGCACAGAAGGAGGTCAGAGATTATTTGTTGATAAATTTGTGCACAATCTGTTGCCAGAACTTAGTAGTAAATTAAAGAATTCTGAAAGTGCGTGGGCTGTCTCTACGACTGCGCAAATACTTGCGACTGCCCAGTACTATGAAAATAGGGATAAAGAAGAAAAGGAAAAATCAGATAAAAAGACGAAAGATTTAAAAACTAAAGTACTTTTACAGCAAGCTTATCCGCCTCGCACGAATCAGACAAATATGCAGCAAGGGTCATATCAAAGAACGGAATATAATTTTCAAAGACCACAATACCAATGGAATCAATGTGCTTATTGCAAAGTGGAAGGTCATTACAAAAATGAGTGTCCAGTTCGGGCACAAAATAATGCTGCGGCAGCTCAGAGAGGTCGTGGTAGTTCTATGCAAAACTCTAGAGGTCGAGGACGAGGTGCTATGCCTCCACAGACAAGTGATCGCCCCTCTAATTATTTCGACCAGCGAAATGGACAATCTGCCCAACAGAATAGGTCTCCACAATATCATGTGGAAGACTATTATGAAGCTAGTGAGGAAGGTCAGCAAAGCGAGTACTAGGACAGCCATGGACAAAGAGAGGGAGTAGTATCAGTTCCAGTAGATCAGAGTGGGCCTTATGTCGCAGTAGCAACATCAGGTATAGTCGAACCGTTTCTGTTGGATACTGGTGCAGCAAAAAGTTCTATCATACATGCGAAACTCCCTGGCGCACCTTTGTCTGGCTCAACAAACGTTTCAGTAGGTTTTTCGGGCGCCCCTGTTCACAACCCTGTTTCTGGTCCTTTGTCTATTTCTGTTGGACCCCGTCAATTGAAAGCACCCCTGATTTTGACGACAGGTTGTAACGGAAATCTGCTTGGTTTAGACTTGTTAAAACGCCTGTACGCGACATTGTACTGTTCTCCAGCAGGAGTACAACTTACGTTGGGTAAAAGAATAATCTCTCCGATGTACTTGTCGATGGATGCGCTCCCATCAGAGCTGCGTTCACTCCCTGATACTCTTTGGGCGACTGGTCCTAATGATGTAGGTCTATTGGAAATTCCACCCTATGTAGTAACTTTGAAAGCAAATGTCAAACTTCCACGAATTCCACAATACAGAATCTCTAGTGAAGGTGAGCGTGCGCTCCTACTGATAGTACAAGACCTGATCAAGAAAGACGTTATAGAAGAAACTAGAGGTAATGTCTGTAATAGTCCTGTACTGCCTATTTTGAAACGAACTGACCCTACAAAGCCTCCAGTATATAGGTTCGTAATTGATCTTAGAGAGGTTAATAAAATTGTGATCCCACAGTTTCCTGTGGTACCAGACATTACTGCATTGTTAACGTTGATTCCTGCTACAGCAGCATGGTTTTCGGTTGTCGACTTGAAAAATGCCTTTTTCAGCATTCCGATAGCCGAGGAAAGCAGAGATATCTTCGGTTTCTCTCTAGGAGGACGAAGCTTTAGGTTTAAACGCGCTCCACAAGGCTATTGTGAAAGCCCATCCATTTACAGTCAAGCATTAAAAAGCCAGTTAGATTCCTTCGTACTTCCTCGTGGTTCTGCTTTAGTACAGTATGTCGATGATCTTCTAGTGGCTGCCGATGACAAGGAAACTTGCAAAACAGCTACGATTTCTTTATTGCATCACTTGTCAGATTTGAATCACAAGGTGTCACCTTCAAAAATGCAATACTGCTGCCAAGAAGTGACCTACCTAGGTCATCTCTTGTCAAAGGAGGGAAGAAAGTTGACCCCAGAGAGAATAAAAGCAATTACACAGATGAATGTTCCTAGCACGCAGAGAGAAGTACGTGCCTTTTTAGGTATTACCTCATATTGTAGGCAATGGATCCCAAATTTTTCTCTTTTAGCAAAACCATTGGTAGCCTTGACTGGGAAAGGTGTTCCGAGTCCGGTACCATGGTCTGCTGATCGCGCTAACAAGAGCGTGCGTTTTAGCTAAGGGAAAGAGAGTGAATGTGTTCACAGATAGTCAGTACGCGTTCGGCGTGGCCCATAGTTTTGGCCGTTTGTGGAAAGAAAGAGGTTTCATTACGTCCCATGGGACTAAGATTCAACATGGTCAGCTAGTTAATGACTTGTTGGAATCTCTAACCTGGCCGACTGAAGTTGCGATTGTGAAATGCAGTGCTCATAAAGCAATCACGGATGATGTTGGTCGTGGGAATGCTTTTGCTGATGAGATTGCAAAACAGACAGCTAGAAATATGATGAGTAGAATGTATGTTGCAACGTCTGCAAGATGGATTTCTGAGTCTGGAATGTGTGAGGACACAGTGGAAAGCGTGAAGGAAATTCAGAAAGAGGCGACTGAGGAGGAAAAACTTGCATGGAGAGAGAGCACGGGTAAATTGGACTCGAGTGGGTGTTGGATTGATTTGTCGGAACAACAGCGTTGGATGTTGCCTGATGCGTATGTGCTTGCAGTAGTAACGATGGCACATGGAACAGCGCACATCAGTTCAAAAGGGATTTGTAAGATGTTGGCTCCGGTCTGGAAGAATGACGGGATTAGTAAGTGTGCAGAGAGAGTGGTGAGAAATTGTATGGTATGCTTGATGCATAATCCTGGCAAGGGAATCCCCACACCTGCAGGTCACTTCGCTCCTCCTTCCTGCCCCTTTGAAGTGATCCAGCTAGACTTCATTCACATGGATCGTTGCAATAATCTGAAATACGTCCTAGTAGTAGTTTGTGCTTTCTCCAGATGGATCGAAGCATACCCACTGAAGGACAATACTGCCTTATCCACTGCCAAAATTCTTCTTAAAGAATACTTCCCCAGATACGGAATGCCACGGATTGTATGGTCAGATAACGGAAGTGAGTTCGTAGGGAAAGTTATGCAGAGTGTGTGTGCCGGCCTGGGGATTAGACAGAAATTTCATAGTGCGAATCATCCTCAGTCCGCGGGTTTAGTCGAGGGTTACAATGGCACCCTCAAACTGAAACTTGCTAAGATACAAGCATCCACGGGTTTGTCCTGGCCAGACGCATTGCCTTTGGCTTTGCTATCAACAAGAGCAACCGTACATTCTAGAGTAGGGCTTAGTCCTTACGAAATAGTTTTTGGCCGTCCTGCAAATGTTTGGGGGGTACCTAGACCGAGAGAATTTAAGCAGCTGGAATACCCAATGTTAATTGATTACCTTTTCGACTTGACTGCTAAATTGAGTCTTATTCACCAACAGGTTTTCGATGCATTGCCAAAGCCACCGGAGAGTCCAGGCCATCAGCTGAAACCGGGTGATCAGGTGGTCATCAAAAATTTTGCAAGAACAAAAAATCTTCAGCCCAGATTCATTGGCCCTTTCCAAGTCCTGCTAGCAACGAGAACTGCTATTCGTGTGGCCGGAAGGAAAAACTGGATCCATACGACACATGCTAAACGTGTGCCTCTGCCACTTCCTTACGACAACTGGGTAAAGAAAGGAATCGGTACCTCTGAAACGGAACAAATCCCCAGGTTCATACCTTTCAGCGATGCAGAACTGATCGCGGATTCACCAAATTCTGACTCTCCTCCTGAAACTGCTCTTTTGAACCCTGAACATTTGTCATCCACACCCAATGAACATTTGCCATCTGCACCAAAAGAACATTTGCCATCTGCGAACGTGAACATTGCAACGTCAGCTGAAAATACATTGTTTCCAGATCAGACAGCTCCTGCAAAACTGAGATGCAACTTACGTTCTCGCAATATGGACAAATAAAGCAGGAAACTGCCTATTTTCAGATTTGAATTTGCTATACATTGCCTCCAGCCAGGAAGTTTGCTAATACTTTGTATTGTTTCTTTTTATTTTAAAATTGCCTTGCCGTCTGGGTAGCCGTAGGGTCGTGGCTGTGTGCCTAGTTGAATCTGCGGGGGTCAGACACAAGGTCGATCTTTCTGTTAGTTCTGGGAACTCCCAGGGCTGATAGAGGCATTTTCATCTACGTACACATCATCAGTGGTCGCGAACGGTCGTAGAAGATGGAGCTTCCTGAGCTACAACGAGAAAATGTAATTTATGTTCGCAGAAATAGACTGTACAGAATACTTCACAGCAAATGCTTTCTAATGCAATGTGCAGTTACATTTTTAATTGTTTTGATAACGTTGGTGGGTGGAATCATCTTTGGTGTACATTTGATTTTTATGCCAGTAACTACAGTACCTCCCCTTGATCCTACTACTTCTACGGTTTCTTCTATGCATTCTTTTCACTCATTTCCTGAACACGAACAAGCTCGACGCTCAGAATTTATTAACAATACATTTGTACAGCTCTTGCATCAACACCAACTGATAGTTAATACTACAGACTGCTGGGTGTGTGGCTTGATACCTCACACTATGGATAAAGGCATTCCCTATCTAGTCTTGCCTTTTAGCTACAATGGATCATTTCAGGCCTTTCAGACCATTTTTTCATATGCCCTTGAGACCTATCCTCCGCGTCCACCACGGTCCACTGAATACAACTCAGCCAACAAAGCTTTAGTCCAGGGAATTATTGACATGATTAAAGACGTCGATAATACTCCATCTTATCCTAGAGATGAATTACGGGTGTATTTGAGTTGGAACTCTACAGAGTATCGCCTTAGTTTGGGAGAAAGCAAGCGTAAAAGCTCCACTTCAGTTTGGGTCGTGCCTCACCGAGGTCAGGTCTGTTTGCAAGGAAATGGGAGAAATCTGAGAGCTCAGCTAGGGAGGAGTGAGTGCGTTGAGACTTACGTATTTCCGTCTAACTCCTCCCCTGCCTTTCTGACTGCTAGGGGTACCTACTTCATCTGTCAGGACAGAGCATATACATGGCTGCCTGCTGACTTTTCAGGTTCATGTTATATTGCTCGATTGTTACCCCCGACATACACTGCTTCTTCAGATTATCACAAAACCAGAGTAGCAAGAGGTGTCTTCAGCAAGGAAGATACCGCTGGTCAAGAAGCTGGAGACTTTTTCAAAGGTTTCATTCCGTTTTGGGGGCCTATGGCCAATAGTAGAAATCTACGTCAACTAACACGGGTAGTTGAATCTACTATTACAGAAACTGCTGGTGCCCTTAGTAACTTAACAGCTGAGCTTCAGGCGGATCGTCTCATGACGTTACAGAACCGTATGGTTCTAGACGTAATACTTGCAGATCGAGGTGGGGTATGCAGAATGATCCAATCGAGCTGCTGTGTCTTTATTCCAAATAATGCTCCAACAGTCTATGAAGCAATCTCTAAGCTACACAAGATTTCCGACTCTATACACGTAGATAAGGGAAACTGGTCCTTCATGGAGTGGTTTTGGACTCTGATATCAGCGTGGGGATGGAAGGTTCTGATGGTCATTGGTGTCATCCTAGTATTTCTGTTCTCGTGCTGTCTTATTATCCAATGTGGTCCCGCTCTGTGTAGTCTCTGTGCTGCAACCTGTTTCAGAAAACCACCTGCATTAGGAGAAAAGGCACGAGACAGGATGATGATACAACAACATGTCACTGACCTAATGGGCATAGAATTAGACTCTGACTCTGATATAGACTAAGTAATTGCCTATGTAAGGGCAAAAGGAGGGTCTGAGGTTCCGTGACGATTTTACTCGTGTTTGTAACATTGTCGTAAATACGTAATTTTGGTATCAGTAGACCGCAAATGATCCATTTAGTATATCCTGGTGTTTTCGCTATGCTACGAACAAGAGCACTCCTGTTACCAACACATTTGTGATTTACCCATGGCATCCATCTTAGAACACGGAAGCCATTTTGTATTCCTTGCCCTCACATAGTCAATGGACACGCAATGACTTCTTCTTATTTAAGGACACGTAGGCCTTAACCGGCGATTCACCTTGCTAGTGACACGTGCACCTTAGGCCAGCAACGCTGTAGCAGCATGACTCGGCAAGAACTGCCTCCCCAGCCTGAGGCCAGTCCTGCTATACTGGTTCTTGTGTTCGTTGGCTTGATCATGATTAGGCGGCCGAAGCTGGTAACCGTGCCCATTTACGACCCACAAACATTTCTTATCCTACTGTTCTATCTTCTGCACCTGGCTCTGCTCCTTTCCTTCTGGGCCTTTATTAGGGGGAGGTAACGAAATTTACGATGAGGCGGTCCGGGTCTTGAATGAAGAATTGACATGGGATTATGATGGACTAGTGGGAACCCCTCATTCGTAATGTTTTGACATCAGATACTGTTGACGATTCCTGTGCAACGCCAAATATTTATTGTTTAAGACACAAATGTTTAGAACTGTGGTAACATGTAAAGAATTTGCCTGAAGCCCAATATTTAGTATATAAGGAACAACCCTCTTTGTACAAATTGAACAGGCTCCTAGATACTGCCCATGTGTAGTTTCTGTGACTTCTGTGTCCCTGCAGTAATAAACCTTTGGTCTTTGACGCCACCATCGAGAAGCCCGTGTTTCTGTTTGTTTGTGCACCGAGACAGGTGGAACTCCGGGGTCTTCGGGTGTTATCCCTGACACCTCTGGACGGAACCAAAAAGTCCAGAACTCCAATACTAGCTGAAGATGACTGGCCTCCAGTCTTTATCAGGGAAGCACATCGGGATGAGAAGATAAAAGGGTACCCTTTTCTCCCATAGTACCTGAAGAAATTAGGGAAATTTACATCAGTGAATGGATGGTTAAAGAGCCTCTGACCTTATACAGAAACCGAGTGAGGTGGGATCAACACTTTGTTTCACATGTTATTCCCCTATGAAGGGAACCTCAAGCGCTGGCTCAATACTATTTTAAACCAGAAGCAAAGAGCGGTATAAAGGCAATATTAGATCAATTGCAAATCTTTGCCATTCATGGTAGATCAATTGCAATATCATTGCATGATAGTACCTTATCTTTCACCAATGAACATGCTTCTTTTTCCTGTCTCCAAACAAGGAGGATCCTATAGGGTAGTTTTAGACTATAGGAATTTAAACATACATACGCATGTATATGCGGTGCAAAATGCGAAAAGCACATGCTTAACAAACCTGGAACAGAAAAAATACAAAACAACCTTGAAAATCTCCAATGTTTTTTTTGTTGTCATAACATAGGGCCTGACAGCAAGTATCTAACCTCCTTTCGTATCAATGGGGAGCAGTTCTTGTTTAGATGCTTGCCTATTGTCTATCAGAACAGCCCTAGCTTATTCCCAGCACGCATCATGGAGATCTTACAACCAGAACTAGAAGTCTTATCATATATTGATGGTATCTATCTCACTCACAATGATTTCGATGTACACCTAACTAGGATGGGCAGTATTATAACAATATTAAAATCACATGGTTACAAGATTAACTTTAAAAAAGTCTAATTTTGCCTACCTTAAGGAGGCCTTTATCGGGTACGAGTTTTTCAAGGAGAGCAAACGTTTGATTGTTGATTTCCTTATGAAGTGTGCTACTTTGCAGTGTCCTGATACTCTAAAGAAGTTACAATCCCTCTTGGGATTCTCTAACTATGGGCAAACTTATTTGCCTCACTATGCTGAGTGAGAGAAACCCTTACATGACTTGACTTCTACCACGTTTTTAACAAAACAATGGAGGAATAAACATTCTGATATCTTGCATGCTCTGCAAGCAGAGATGCTAGAGACAAAAAAGGTATAAATTAGGGATAGCAAGATCATCCTAGTGCTAAGAGTCAAACCAAGCCTGTCAGATTATACTTATGTGACCTACAATGAGGTACAGACCATTCCTGAAGCATTCAAGACACATTTTTGTTCTCTAGCCGAAGCACCTTTTGCTTCCATTGAAAAATGGTTTGCAGTTGTGCAGACAGTTATCTTGAAAGAGTGCCCGATAGCGCGGGAAAAGCTCATATAAGTGGTTTCTTCCATGCCAGCATCGTAGGCAGCCACTAAAGCAAACATTCCTAATGCTCAAGCGCTACACTTGAGGTGCAGTGGGCCTCTTCCTCAAGGGCAGTGGATGCAAACATTCAGTATGATGACATGCTTCATACACAAGCTTTTCTCCAATATAAACAGAATATCACTCCAACCCTAAAAGCCTTACCCTTTGAGCCATATCAGAATGTGTTCTATGTGGACAGCTCTGCTCATCCTGGGGTAGGAACAAGATATAAGTACTCTGCAGCCTGCGCGGCTGTGTGAAGTGTAGTGAAAGATAGTCAGCTCCGTTCTCAGAACACCTACACTAAAATCTCAGGTGATAGCACTTCACAACATGCAGAGATTCATGCTCTGGTACTGCTCTGGTACTTGCATTACATAATGCTGACTCGTCAGTTGCCACCCTAATAGTGCCACATTTATCTTTTTGTGTGCAAGGGTACAATGGCACCCAAATGGATTCAAAGGATACAAAGGAGAAACCTATTAGGAATAAACAGCTCTGGGGAAAAGTGGCTGTCTTGCAAAATAAGCTTCCATTGTTTCACGTGACACACACAATAGGCTTTATGACAAAGGGAACTGTGCGGCCGACTTAGCTGCCAAAACTATTCCTAACCAAAATTCAGATGAAGATAGACACAGACATATTAATAGTAATACAAGTAATCACAAAGGTTAGAAAGCCTCTTGCTGGCTTTCATCCTTAGTATTCTTACGCCCTAAATTCAGATAACACTTCTGTGGTTACCATACCAGAAGTGGAGACAGGATAGTTCCTAAAAAATTGTTGTAGGAAAGTAGGATCTGCTTCTTATGGTAACCCCCACTTTTAGCTTGATGTGACACTGTTTTTGATTTGCCTGGCTGAGATCCTGCTAATCAGGACCCGGGGCTATCTGCTTTCTCCCTAAACTGTTGTGTTAGTACCTAGGTAGATTCCCAGATTGGATACTGGGGTACCTTTATCAGTCCTTAGTATATGGTATCCATGTACCCAGGGCATAGGTACCCCAGAGGTCTTCCATGGGCTGAAGCATGCATTATGCCACCCATGAGAGACAATGCAAAATGGAACTACAGGCCAGCCATTGCAGCCTGTGTAAGTTGATGCTTGCACGACTTATGAAAGATATAGGTTTACTATGTCTAATGGTTACTGCACTTAAAACCTTTGTCACCCCTATAGCAGGCCTTTACAATTCTGAGGTCAGGGTGCTTGGTTCCAAGTGAGAGGGTACCCCTGCATGAGCAGGGCACCCCTGCAACCTACGGAGTCCATTCTCCCGGTTTGTCAGTGAAGCAGCCATATACTATACAGAAGGGCACCGCAAATGCATGCAATGACCATCTCGAAACTGGCTGCAACGAATCCTATCATGTTTGGTATCAAACATGTTGGAATCATACGGCCCACACCGTAAATGGTGTGGGAGATATGATTCCAAGCACTGGAAGAGCCCTCCATTAGACTCTCAGTGTTCCTGGTACCAGCCTTCTTGACTCGGACAACATAAAATGGTTGCTGTCGACCAGAGACACATTTATACCCTCCTGCTGCTGAGTGAAGCTCTAGCAGAGGAAGGTGGAACAATAGTCACCCTGTCACAGGGAGGTATGACCACCTTCCCGCAGGATTTACTGTATTAGGGCTGAGTGGGTGTGCATGCTAGCGCCTGAAAGTCCGCATAAGGGGCACATTTGGTGACCCTGTGCATAGTCCAGTTCAAACCAGTCCTGGCAGCCGTTGGCTCCCACTCTGGTGCGAAACTGGACAAAGGACATGGGAGTAATGTCCCCTGTGTTCAGACACTCCCCTGGGAGGGTTCCCTGAATCTTCCCAACCCTTTCCCTAGGGTACTTAAGGGCTTACCTGGGTGTAAGTCCCTAGATTTGTCATGAACAAGATTCAGAACTGATACCACTGCACTTCTACCGTCTGGGCACTCAGGACTTTGTTTGGGCCTGACTTTGTCTCAATTTCAGTCTACTGCATTGTCTGTGTCTGTGCATCATACAGGAACCTTCCAAGGCCCCCTTGGAATGAAGGAGTCACTCCCCTGCATTTGCAAGCACCGGAACACTGGTGACCGGTCTGCTGATCCCGAGCTCCTTCGGACTCCGAAGGGTTCAACAACACAGGAGGTGGGTTTCTAGGTCCCTCTAGGCCAGAGTTGCCCTCTCACCAAGTGTCACTGCATAATTTTGAAAGTGGAAATGCTTGTTGGCAACTCTGCAGCAAGTTAATTGAGCTCCAAGTAGCCCCAACATCTGCAAGCTTCTTCTGCAAAGATCTTCAACCACCTCACACCGTGTGCTGCGTGGCCTGTTTTTTGTAAAGTTGCCTGAGGTCCTCCTGTGACTCCAGTGTCTTCGACCTGTGGGTCCTGTAAATGGTCAACTACTTCTTCTTTGGGCTCCCCTGATTCCTGTGAGCTAGCCCTGACTCCCCTGGTTGTGATGAGTCTCCTGGACTTTGCTGGTCCTCTTCCTGGAACTTTTGCCAAGGCTTGGTGGTGCTCCCAGCCGGACACCAACCCCTCAGCACTCTACATCCTGCGTGGGACAGGTTAGCTCCTGGTTGTCCTCAGTGTCGCCTGGTCCCCACAGCGCCAGAGTCAAGATCACGAACATCTATCCTGAAGCACCCAACATCAGTGGGCATTTGTCTACCGAACCCCTGGTCATTCCCAAGTGACCCAGACTCTGTCCCCTCTGCTTTCAGGTACTCATCATCAAGAATCTACCTATGAATTCCCACGGACACTTTCTCCTCTTCCAGCAGCGGCACTTTCCTGAAGTCCTCCACTGGGTTCGATGGCAGTTTCCAACCCCACTTCCCCCTATGCACCCGGCTTCCCTGGTGTAGGTAACATGGGTACTAGGGTATCCACGGGTGGGGTGGCTCTCCACCCTCTGTCTTCCACAGGGTTTCTTCCACTGGGAAGGGCCCTTAATCTTTAAAAATCCAACCGCGACTAACACGTAGAGTTGTACGGAGCCTGCGGTCATGTTCTCACACTGCAAGCATCCTCAGTGGGGTCCCTGTCTACTTACTTTGGGTGGCTCCTTGGGTCTTCGGCGATTCTACAGCCTCTTGACAGTGTCTGGACTCGAGTCGTGGTCCTTATACTACTTTCTTAGTATATGGTTTGGTCCCCCCAGGGCTCACTGTATATGAGTGCTATTTATTATGTTTTGTTTGCCATAGTATTGTGAGCTTTATGTATATCTCAGTGAGGGAGATACTGTAACGTACTAGAGAGTATTCTATAATAAATACATATTTTTATAAATACCCTGTGTGGTTCTCTTTCATTTAATCTATACTATAAGATTGTATTCTGGTAAAACAAGCTGCTTTGCACTCTTTCAAGACTAAGCCTTAAGGCTGCTCTCCACACCTACCACTAAGAGAGCTTTCTGTGGTTGTCTAAGACCTCTTAAAACGGTTGTCTGGACTGGTTCAAGGTGCCCACTTAATTAGTGGACATCATATACCAGGGCAGCTTCTCACAGTAAAATGTAATCAGGGAAGCACATGAGGGATTGGCATATGCCCATGTTAGGATTAATGCAACCATAGCAGTGCTACAACAACCCAATGGTGGCCTTGTTTGCATAAACAGACTAGAGATTATGTTAGAAAATTCAATCTTTGTCATTATATCAAACTTTCTATTGTTGGTAGCTCTTCGCCAACTCATTTCATAGTCTCCAGCATCCTATTCAGGGTGATTCATTTGGACAAGATCTGGCCAATAAATGTTGTTAAGCAATATAAGAACATAGTGGTGGCAATTGATTCGTGTTCTCGATCATTATGGGTGTGACGAAAGAGAAATTCAAGTGACGGAGCAGTCGTAAAGGATTTGCAGTGTCTGGTAGTGATGAGAGCAGTTCATTCATTTCATTTAGATAATGGTCATGCATTTACCTCCAAGGCTTACAGGGATGCTATGTCTGCTCTGAGAGTTTGTCTACAATTCAGTAATCTGTTTTGAGCAGAGTCCAATAGATTAGTTGAGCATGCTAATGTCAGGATTAAACAATCCTAGACTTCTAGGTACTAAATTCAGGTCCTAGTTGGTACCATATTCTGTATGGAGTCCAGCAAACATTTAATAACTTGCCTAAATGAGTACTGAGTACAGAGTGACGTTTGACGTTGAAGACCTTGCAGATCGGATGCGCCACCCTCAGAGCCTCGGAGCCCGGATCTTCAGATCTTCACATCCTCGCTCTTGCCCTCATCGCAGACTACCAGAAACCTGGTCTTCAGGAGTTCTGAGATGGAAGTACTCCAGGGCTGCACCAGGTTTAATACCGGCCCGGCTAACGAGTCTGACAGTGTGGCTGCCGTATTTAGAAGCTGTAGAGTGCGTGCCCCGGGCTGTCTGCGGAAGTGGTCGGTTAGAACAGGGTGCGGCTTGTGGTTCCCCCGGTGTGCCCCACTCGCCAGCTGCCCTTCGCCCTTTGCCCCTGTGTCTTGGTAGAAAAAATGAGTTGAACGGCAAACAAGAGAAGTGTTGTGCTGTGAAACCGCTATGGTTTTCTGCATCATGACGCATTTTGTCACAGTTTGAGATCCCCGGAGGCGATCAGGGGCGAGGAGCGGTGAGGGGGAGAAGCGACACAGGGTGTGGAGTGTGAGGCCTCACCATTTAGAGGTGACACACTAAAACTGCAAGCTCAATTATGCACACAGAGGTGGAAGACCTAAAAGATCCATAGGACATATGTAGATACTAGGAGTAAACTACCCTAATTGTAGGCTAAAAACCTCTCTGAACTGAAGTGGCGTAGATTCGAGCAAAGTGTGACTTGCAGCAGTATCTTTATTCATTGTACCACATATTGTACCATATACCGCGTACATTAACATTGCACAACTTGGGAGAGTGAGGTGGAGGGGAGCGCAAAAGTTGAGGGAGGACGCAGAAAACAGAGTAAGACAATCGTTTGCTTAAAAAAAAACTCACATCCTCTGCAAACCCCTGCAAAACCCCACACCACATTTTCAGGGTGTGGTGAACAATAAGGAACAATAAGAGAAAAAAGGGTAGGGTGGGAAAGGAACAGAATAGGCACCTTGCCAACCCAGAAAAAGATGGAAAATATTGAAAGGGTCATGCAAGCAGTTAGTGCAGCGACTGTAGCTAACCACTGCAGAGAGTGTGCCTTGGGGGCCCCGCAGAGGTAGCCTGGTTAGGTTCCAGTTGCAGCTTGTGGGATCTCCTCATAGTGCCCCGTTCGCTATATGCGCTGCATTGTGTATACTGCATTGGGGACTGCATTGTGGACCGTGCATCCAATTCCACTGCCATCTTAACTGTATAATGAGCATAGATTATTAAGAAAGGGGTTTCTGACTTGACCTCAGGAATTGGAGCATGTGTAAGGAATACACAGGAGTGCCCTCTGAAGTTCAAACACAAGACGGTAAACACCACTTTCAGGAAAAAACAGGCGTTCGCCGAGAATTGGAAGATAGCGAACAGAATTTTTTTACAAAGGAGAACAATGGTGAAAGGTGGTAAGTGGACCAAGAGGATGCCACGGCACGGAGGAGAGATCAAAAAAGGATGCCCTCAACTCAAGAAGATGGCCTTGTCATTGACCTTTCTATGGACATTGAATCAGTAAAGACCAGTGAACCAACAGACATTGAATGTGAATGCCCGTCTACATTGACTAATACAAACATGGGAAGGTTAACTGAGCATAAGGAAGCAGCTATTACCAGCTGCCTAAGCGATAGTAAATCACCATTGTCAAAGACCTATATAGAGGCAAAGACCCTGACAATAATTAGAAACACATTAAAGATAACCACTGGTTCCACTGGAAAAAAGGAAACAGGCAGGTGAGACACAAGACATAAAACACTCATGGAAAATGTTCCAACTGTAGCTAAGGGGAGACCCATCTCTAATATAGGAGGCCCTCCCTAGGCTCAAAGGAGACTACATCTAAAATAGTCACAGACATAAAGTTTACAAAGGAGATTCAACCAACAGATACGGCAATAGAAAAGTGTATGACAGGAAGCCAAAAGATTGCATTCTGTCAAACAATCACAGGCCCTACGAGCGGACCATCCTCCAGTCCAACTTCCAAGGAAGTTATTCTGCCCAGGAGTGGGAGTAGCGATGTCCAGCAGGAGCCAGCCCTCAGAGCCTTAGAGAACACAAACCAACAGAAATAAATAAAAAATCAATAACAGTCAAGGCATCAGTACACACTTGTGACATCAATGGTGGCCAGCTGGATACTGTCAATCCTATACCCTTGAGCCAGGCGACAGTGGAGACTCTGACCTGTTAAACCAACAAGTCAGGAAACAAGGAAACACCTGAACCCAGGGGACACTAAAGACTCGGACCGGTTACAACAAGTACAGGAAATAAGGAAACACCAGAGAGACCTGAGCTCAAATCCAAATTCTTTGATTTTCACGCTAGATAAAAAACATGGTAATCCCCTTCAGGACAGCTCAATTGTCAGTATGGAGCTCACCAAGACAAATTGCTCTCCTCCATAAACACAACACTTATGGCAGCAATCAATGCCCTTACCTGGCAATCACATAAACTGGAAATCCAAATGGACATAATCCAAACAATAGCCTTAGCAATTGTAAAAACCTCGGCCAAATTAGACAACATAGAAAAGGGGCTAAAGGCCAGAGAGTGCCACTGTTCTGACATTGTACGACACTGCCTGAAGTCCTGCTATCCATCATAAATGAGTTAAGAAACCTTAACTCGCCTGGTCAGCAAAAGCTAAACAATGAGACTAAGAGATTAGTCGTAAAATGCCTAGTCTCGTTAGAAGGTCACGCAGAAAAACCTAAAAACGTGGTGGGCGATTACGTGAACAAGATGACTGGACGCCCCTCCAACTCCAGTCAACTTCATCAAAACACACCCACTGTCAAAACAAAGCCTAACACTACAAACCATAACAAAATGCCCAACCACGAAAAGAAGAAGAAGAATTACTAAAGGTTGCCTCAAAATTTGAATCAGCAAAATATTTGCAGGGACCACAAAGAGAGTTGACTTGTCAATCACTGAGGTATCGATAACATAGCTAAGGAGAAATTCTACAAAAGAATGACATACTCATAGACTGCGAGTAAAAATATAAAAAAATTCTGCTCACAAAAGCAGTGTATGGAAGATCGTATTTCAGCCTTTGTACAAAACAAAGGGTAGGCCTGATATACTAAACCGGGCAAACCTATTGAGGCTCTTCCAACATATACCTTCATTGACAGAAATACCAAGTGAAGACTAGGTCAGTATACAATTCACACCAAAAGAGAAAAATAACAGCCAAGAAGACACCACAGTGAAATGGAAAAATCATTGCGTTTCAGAAGCAGTCCTCCGGT
Organism: Lissotriton helveticus; assembly: GCF_964261635.1. Taxonomy (NCBI): domain Eukaryota; kingdom Metazoa; phylum Chordata; class Amphibia; order Caudata; family Salamandridae; genus Lissotriton; species Lissotriton helveticus. The sequence continues at coordinate 802,970,550 of NC_136063.1, forward strand.
AACAAGAAAGCCTTGAAACTTGGGGCAATGAAATAGATGAGCTAAAGTAAGAAAAATATCCCCATATGTTACTTCAACCAACAAACACCAGAAAAGAACTGAAAAAAAGGAAAATGTGCAGAGCGTATTAAGAGGAACGGCAAAAGCACAATCACTAAAGAATTACAACAATTTGAGTATATCAGTAAGAACCCAAGAAGGTACGATCAAAAATAGAACAGTCTCATATGAGGCATTTCAAAAACCTAAAAGGAGGGAGCAATAACACAGGACAAGTAGTGAGACACTGCATGCCATTCATCAATCCTAACACCAGGGAGGCCCCACAATTGTGCAATAGCAAACAAATAAGGTCCATAGAGATTAGAATTCAAAGCACCAACAAAGCTAACCAATCGGGTGTCAACATTTTTACCTGGAATGTTGCCGGTATTCAGAGAGCACTTAAACACGAAGCAGCCAGGAAGATATTGCAAGAAGGTGACATTGTGTGCCTACAAAAAACCTGGGCTACAAAGCCAAAGCATTTGGAAGGCTTTGCAAGCTTTCACAAACCAGCAACCACACATCAACGAAATGGTCGACTGTCTGGTGGGATCTCGACCTATATAAAGCATGAAAAAGAAAGAACTCACAATAAGAAAAAGAAAAACAGACTCAGAAATACTGCAGGCACTCATAGTGGAAGGGAAAGAGGACAGGGAAGGAACATCTTCACTGTTAATAATAAATGTATTATCTCATTGCCCAGGGTCAGGCAAAATTGGAGACAACAAGATCCATGATCACTACAATATAGGAAATCTTATGCACACTTCCGTCATTCGCCAAGGTGATCATGGGCAACTTCAATCTTCATTATCTAAGAATTGAGAAAGGTGGAGCAACACATTCAACAAGCTCAGAAAAGTTTTTTTAACAGCTTCCTACAAAATTCCAACTTCATATTTGCTGAGGCATTAAACAAAAATCTAAACCCAAATTCAGCCAAAATGCTTACTTACAACAACTGCACAACAATCGATTACATCTTACTGTGTAACTATCTCAGTTAGAAAATAGCACAAAGGGTGTGCTAAGCAGGGGAGCACAGAGGAATGCCTAGCCGAGGATGTAAACAGCAATGATGGGCCAAGGTCAGCAGCCGGAGGCAAAGATTAAGACAGTACCGTGGTTCAGTATATAATAAAAAACATAAGAAAAGACGGGGTCCCTGGTCCCAACGGGCTTCCGTGACGAATGTTCAAAGAAGACCCGGTATACTGGGGAGGCGTCCTATCCACCCTTTTCACTGAATGTCGACTGCAAGCCAATGTTCTGGAATCATAGCAAGGCTCACTGCTACAACCCATATTTAAGAAAGGAGATAATACAGAACCAAAACATTACGGATAGGTTGGCCTTCTGGACATTGAAGTGAAAGCTTAAGCTTGCACCCTATTGGCAGAGCTGACTAGATGGATCAAATGCAAATAAATCCTCCTCCATATCACGCTGGGTTTCACAAAGGAGGGTTGACAATTGATAACATAGTGGCTGTATCCTACTTGAGCCAGTAAGCGAACACCAAAAATAAAAAAAACTGTTTATGCCTGCTTTGTCAATTAATTGGCAGCATCCAATGGGGTTTCTCGACACAAGCTTTGGAATAAGCTACGAAACAGGCAAATTCAAGCAGGCCCCTTGAATGCTATTATCTCCCTAAACAATAAAACCTGGCTAAAAATTAAATAGGCATACAACACAATAACAAAACTGTGTTTTACAGACAGCGGCCTAAAACAGGGCTGTGTTCTTGCCCGACTCTCTTTGACTTATACACAGCAGATTTAGGAAAGACGCTTCAAAACACCAACCTCACAAGTCCCAAAATAGGCTCTAATAAATTTCAAATTTTGCAATATGCGGACAACCATACCAAAATCAACCTACAATGGGGACTAAACGCTCTTCATACTTTATAATGAGACCAATGAATTGGTCATATTTATTTAATTTTCCTTTGTGGTCGTCTCTCGAAATCTCCCCTCACCAGGCCCCTCTGCCCCAACGCTCTTACCTACAGTGGCCGCTGCTGCCTATGTGTCTATTCAAGGGGGTTCAGACTTGCAAAGAAGCTGTATTGACTTTGTTCTCCTGCACAGCACCAACCGATTTGGCCAATTTGGGAAGTATATGGCTGTATTGGGTGTGCGGCTCGCCGAGAAAGAAGGTCTTGATTACACCATAAGGGCTTGCACAAGCAGCAAGCAAACAAACAGGATATAGACTTGCCCTCCAATTTTAATAACAAAGTTTCACACAACACAAGGCACTTGGTCACTTTAACCCTGTGGCGCTTAGACATTACGGTGGCCAGAAGATGCCATTCCTGTCTTTTAATTCTGCCGCTCGTTGGCTTTAAGACATGGAATCTGACATTCACTTTTAATTAATGCTGTCAAAATAACACCTCTTTTTAAGACGAACAAATATTTAAAATAATTCTATTATGCTAGTTTGAGCATTATTCATGTTTCCTTTCTACAGATGTAAGAAATATTGCAAATGGTTTTAAGTAATTGTGAAATTATTTTTTTTCATTCATACTGGGAGGGTTCACTACATACAAAGTACTCCCTGTATCGGGTGGTGAAAGCTATGTTTTCAGGGGTACCTAATGTGAAGTGCTCCCAGGATGACATGCTGGTGTATGGTAAAGATATGGAGTGTCATGGCAACACTTTAGCCAGAGTGTTATCCCTTTTGACAGAGAGAGGAGTTACCTTGAAGTCAGATAAGTGCACATTTGTGATGGATGCTGTGAATTACTTGGGGTACATGTTGTCTGCTATGTGGGTTGAACCAAAGGAGGATTTGGGTAGGGCAATTAAGGAATTTGCAGTTCCAAAAAATAAAGAACAGCTACAATCAATTTTTGAAAACTGGAGTTCTATGCTCGGTTTATTCCCAACTTCAGTGGGAACACGCATAACATTCGGGCTCTTATGAAGATGAATCAACTGTTTGTCTGGTCCTCAGAGCAGATGTGAGAATTCCAGGGTATTAAACTTGAGTCAGGAAATGCCATTCCCCTTCAGCCTTTTGATACTCATGATCCATTGATTGTAGTGACAAACGCCAATCAGCAGGGCAGAGAAGAAGTAGTGGCATTTGCATCACAAGCTTTACGGGGTGCAGAATCAACTTACTCGTAATTGAGCGTGACTCTCTGGTCTGCTGGTGGGGTTGGACCATTTTATAAATTATCTTTGGGGGTCTGAATTTGTCATCTGCATGGATCACAAGCCTTTGGTAAAGTGTTTATCATGAAGGATGCCAGTAAAACTACTCCTTGCATTGTGGCACTATAGGTTGATGGAATTCCAATTTCAGTTGGAATATATTCCTGTGCAAATAACGTCTTTGCAGACCATTTGTTCAGATTGGCATTCAGGAATGAGGAGACTGGTGCTGAACAGGAGGAAGATTTTTGCGTGGCAGCTTCATTGGATGAGTCTGGTTTTGGATGTATATTTGACGAGGAATAGAAGACGTCTGTGCAGGAGGACGAAATGATTCAGGAGGTGGCTGGCATATTGGGCAAAGGTTGGATGCCTGAAGACATTAGTGGGAGAAACATCCTTTACAACGCAACTTTTACCACGCAGTGCCTTTACGACGCAACTATTACAATGCATGTCATTACAAGGCATAGCGCTGGGGGGCGCTCTAGGATAGGGAATAGATTTAATTTACTATCCAACACCTTCCCTACTATCCACGGGGACTGGAGTTGGAATAGTAAATTAAACTATTCACTATCCAGCACCCCTAAGCGCTATGCGTGTAAAGGCATGCGTTGTAAAAACTGCGTTGTAAAGGCATGCGTGGTAAAAGCATGCGTTGTAATGTCATACATCCCATGAGTGGGGATGTGAGCACTTTTAAACATACGTTTCCCGAATTGAGTATTAAGGAGGGAGGGATGAGAAGAACAGATTTGTTCTACAGGACACACAGAGTAAAGTTTTCGCATCGGCCCAAGTGGCAATGTCACTTGAGAATAATAGGAGCAGGTTTCAAAGGCAGGTAATGAAGATTAATGGGGGGCAATATCACAGCCCCAGACTGTTCCAAAATGTAAATGCTGCCAGGTGGTTCCACTTGACTTCTCTGAATTAGCACTCAAGTTGTGGAACTTTCTCTGCATGTTTGTATGTCTTTTCTGCTGGCATGTAGAAAGAGTCTTCTATTAATACCTCAGTCATCTCACTCAACTCTCTTACCGGTGCCAAGATGCCCATTTACAGATTGGTTACAGTACAAATACACCATTCGCCTCAATTCAGCATTTGTGACTTCAAGGGAATAAGGGGCATTGGGGTATAGGCCACGTTACAAAGTATGCAACACATCGCATGCCATTACAACACGGTCATTACAACAACCGTGTTGTTACATCGCATACCATTGCAACGCAATGGGGGGGGGGGCGCTGGATTTTGGAATCGTATCATTTACTATTCTAACTCCAGTCTGTGCAACAGTAGGGAAGGTGTTGAATTTTAAATCCAACACCTCCTGCTCCCTACAGCAGTTGTAACAACTTGCGTTGTAATGGTATGCGTTGTAACGATGCGGTCGTTGTAGTGACCACATTGTAATGGCATGCGATGTATCGCATGCGTTGTATATGATGTTTCCCAGCATTGGGGCATAGGGGCCTTGATCCAAGGAAGAGAAGTGACAGGAACACCGAGACACACTGCAATGGATGTAGACACTGAGACAGAAAAAGAGGGAGGGAGGGAGAGGCAGGCACAAACATAAAGACACGTGGGTATGAGAGCCATGAGGAGAAGGATCAGGACGATTTTTTTGATGGTCAGGAATGGATCGGTGTGGAACATTTAGTGAGAGAATGTGTTGGCTGTGCTGTGAGTGATAAAACTCAAGTCACCTTTCTGAGTCCAATTGAAGCCAGACCAGTTCCGGATAAAATTTGATTCAAGTTGGGTTTGGATGTTATTGGACCATTGTATGTATTGAAGAATGGAACAGATTTGGTTTGGTGTTGGTGGATTACGGCACACAATGGCCTGAGGTGCAGTTTGTGAAGTCAACTAACACTGAGGAGTTAGTAGAATTTTTGCACTCTTTGTTTTTGAAAGAGAAGGCTTCATCTGAACTTGTTACTGACAATGGTGTGAAATTTGTATCCAAAGAGTTCCAAAGGTGCCTGTCCCATTGGGGCATAACGCAAATTACAATGTCCTTATATTATTCCCACAGTAATTGTTTACAGAAACGTTGTAACAGGATTATTAAGGACAGTATTCAGGTGTTGGTAGCCAAAGGCAAGTCTGTCTGCGCCCGTCAGCGTCAGGCATGCTGCTCAAACAGGGAGCAGTAGGTGTATCACATACACATTTAAGGCTTTAAGGAACAACCGGTGCACAGAAACGCTATGGAATGACTCGTGCAATCGTGCCACGTCATTCCGCTGTAAAGAATGTATTTCTAACTTGGAGATTCAGGACAGGGTAACCCAGGGGAGAGGTAAGCACTCAAGTGCTCGGGGATCACCTAGTGGTGAAGTTAGAGCCAGTTTGGTCAATTTTTCGATCACTCCCCAAACATTCTGACAATATTTGGTTATCTTTAATAGATGACACTTGGGAGGTGATGTTTTTAACGGCGATATGGTTGAAAGAGGAGTCTCCACCCACCTTGACCCTTGCTATTCCTCCTGGCTTCCGTATCTTCTGCGCTAACAGGAAGTCTGACAAATGAGGGGATGGGGATGCTGTTATTGCAAATAAATTCTGGGATATCTCTACCTCGGAATTGATTATGCCAGGAAATATTGAAGGCCTGAATTTTTTTATAAAACCTACCCCCACCCTTTGCTTTGCCAGCCTGTTAATTTATCGACCGCCAGATTGTGCTAATGGGAATATCCTGGAACTATGTAACCTGATAGCTCAGAAATTGTTACAGTATGCCAAATTCATATCCCTTGGTGATTTTAATCTCCATGTGGATGATCCCACTTGCCCTCAGGCTTCCCAGCTAATAAGATCACTTAATGGAGCCAACCTCACTCAGCATGTAATTGACCCACACATAGAGCCAGCCATACCCTAGACCTGATCTTCTCTTGCATCCCCACCATGAGAGTTGAGGCACCTCAATGTCTGGTATGGACGGACCACCATATTGTCCCTTTTTAGGTCGAGACCAGCGTAAGCTGCGCTTGCACAGTCGCAGGGAGAGATCTTATGTTGACAGTGTGAGGGCTTGAAACCGCCCCTCTTCTCCATTGACTGGCTTCCTAAACGGAGGCCAGCCATTGGAGGAAAGGGGCGTCACTTCGTTCAAGCCCCCGTCTTTTTGGGATTGAGGGGTGTGTTTTTTACGTTCTTTCTCTTTTCTTTCTCTCCTCTTCCCATTGGCTGGAATTTTACATTCCAGCCAATGGGAAGAGGAGAGAACAAAAAACACGCCCCTCAATCCCAAAAATGGTGTGCGTTTCTCCAAGGCATTTCTTCTTCGCCTCGGAGAAACATGGTTGTGAAGAAGAGAAGCTGTAGCTCGGTACTTGGCTGCTTCTGCCTGTCGGAGCTCGCTGGCTTCTTGCAGGGGCCCGTGAACGGGCCCGTGAACAGGCCCTGCTGTTTCTGCCGCCGCCGTCGTGCCTGGTGAGCCGGGGGAGGGGTGAGGTGCTCCGGGCTGACTGCCCACGGCCCACGCTCCTTTCCATCCTTGTGCTTCTCCCATGCTTTCTTGTCCATGTGCTTCGCCCCCTGTCTGTTTTGTTTTCTCCTGTCTGGGTTCTTCTCCCCATCTGCACTATGTTGTTTGTGTCCTTCCCTCTTCCTACCACCTGCACTCCATGTTGCTTGAGAGGAGGGCCCTGTTCCTACCGTGGTATCACCTCAAGATCCCATGCTCAAAGCCGCTGTGCTCCTACGATCTGCAGTATGTGTAGGACTTTTTCCTGACTCCGGTAAGTTTGCAGGGTAGTGGAGCAGCTGTATTCCTCCTCCCGTCAAACAAAGCTACCCGTTCACCATGCTTGCACTAAAGTATGGGGGCACCGAGGCCTGCTGATCCTTTTTCCTGCTCCAGGGACAAGGGAGTTTTGTTTATGGTCCGTGGTCTGGGGCGCCGCAGCTGTGCTATCTAACAACAAGGGGTGGTGATGGACAGAGTTTCTGAATTAAGCAGAATACTCTCACCCAGTCAAGAGATCAGGGCTAGATCCAACACCGTTTTTTAGCTCACTGCACCATCCCAGTTCAGAACCCGGCTATATGCAAATTAGTCTGTTCCTGTCCCAGTGCATGATGGGAACAGGGCAAACCAAACTACCAAGCCAATTCTTACACTGGGAAGGAAACAAGCTTCCGGGGACCGGTTTCTGCCATTTCAGGCGTCGTCGGCCCGGCTTGCTTGAATCCTGATGGTGCAATGAGCAAGGGACTCACATCTGAGTATGCCCTTCCACGCTTAGGGTGGACAAAATATTTAACAACAAGGGGTGGTGATGGACAGAGTTTCTGAATTAAGCAGAATACTCTCACCCAGTCAAGAGATCAGGGCTAGATCCAACACCGTTTTTTAGCTCACTGCACCATCCCAGTTCAGAACCCGGCTATATGCAAATTAGTCTGTTCCTGTCCCAGTGCATGATGGGAACAGGGCAAACCAAACTACCAAGCCAATTCTTACACTGGGAAGGAAACAAGCTTCCGGGGACCGGTTTCTGCCATTTCAGGCGTCGTCGGCCCGGCTTGCTTGAATCCTGATGGTGCAATGAGCAAGGGACTCACATCTGAGTATGCCCTTCCACGCTTAGGGTGGACAAAATATTTAACAACAAGGGGTGGTGATGGACAGAGTTTCTGAATTAAGCAGAATACTCTCACCCAGTCAAGAGATCAGGGCTAGATCCAACACCGTTTTTTAGCTCACTGCACCATCCCAGTTCAGAACCCGGCTATATGCAAATTAGTCTGTTCCTGTCCCAGTGCATGATGGGAACAGGGCAAACCAAACTACCAAGCCAATTCTTACACTGGGAAGGAAACAAGCTTCCGGGGACCAGTTTCTGCCATTTCAGGCGTCGTCGGCCCGGCTTGCTTGAATCCTGATGGTGCAATGAGCAAGGGACTCACATCTGAGTATGCCCTTCCACGCTTAGGGTGGACAAAATATTTAACAACAAGGGGTGGTGATGGACAGAGTTTCTGAATTAAGCAGAATACTCTCACCCAGTCAAGAGATCAGGGCTAGATCCAACACCGTTTTTTAGCTCACTGCACCATCCCAGTTCAGAACCCGGCTATATGCAAATTAGACATGAGTCCCTTGCTCACTGCTCCATCAGGATTCAAGCAAGCAAGCCGGGCCGACGAGGCTGAAATGCCAAAAACCGGTCCCCGGCAGCTTGTATCCTTTCTGGTGAAGAATTGGCTTGGTAGTTTGGTCTGCCCTGTTCCCATGATGCACTGGGCCAGGGACAGACTAATTTGCATATAGCCAGGTTCTGAGCTGGGATGGGGCAGTGAGCTAAATAACGGTGATGGATCAAGCCCTGATCTTTGGACTGGGTAAGAGTGGTCTGCTTAATTCAGACACTCTGTTCATCACCACCCCCTTTTCTGAATCGTTTTTGGCCCTATAGGTGTGGCAGGGTATACTCAGACATGAGTCCCTTGCTCACTGCTCCATCAGGATTCAAGCAAGCCGGGCCGATGAGGCTGAAATGCCAGAAACCGGTCCCCGGAAGCTTGTATCCTTTCTGGTGAAGAATTGGCTTGGTAGTTTGGTCTGCCCTGTTCCCATGATGCACTGGGCCAGGGACAGACTAATTTGCATATAGCCAGGTTCTGAGCTGGGATGGGGCAGTGAGCTAAATAACGGTGATGGATCAAGCCCTGATATTTGGACTGGGTAAGAGTGGTCTGCTTAATTCAGACACTCTGTTCATCACCACCCCCTTTTCTGAATCGTTTTTGGCCACTATAGGTGTGGCAGGGTATACTCAGACATGAGTCCCTTGCTCACTGCTCCATCAGGATTCAAGCAAGCCGGGCCGACGAGGCTGAAATGCCAGAAACCGGTCCCCGGAAGCTTGTATCCTTTCTGGTGAAGAATTGGCTTGGTAGTTTGGTCTGCCCTGTTCCCATGATGCACTGGGCCAGGGACAGACTAATTTGCATATAGCCAGGTTCTGAGCTGGGATGGGGCAGTGAGCTAAATAACGGTGATGGATCAAGCCCTGATCTTTGGACTGGGTAAGAGTGGTCTGCTTAATTCAGACACTCTGTTCATCACCACCCCCTTTTCTGAATCGTTTTTTGCCACTATAGGTGTGGCAGGGTATACTAAGACATGAGTCCCTTGCTCACTGCTCCATCAGGATTCAAGCAAGCCGGGCCGACGAGGCTGAAATGCCAGAAACCGGTCCCCGGAAGCTTGTATCCTTTCTGGTGAAGAATTGGCTTGGTAGTTTGGTCTGCCCTGTTCCCATGATGCACTGGGCCAGGGACAGACTAATTTGCATATAGCCAGGTTCTGAGCTGGGATGGGGCAGTGAGCTAAATAACGGTGATGGATCAAGCCCTGATCTTTGGACTGGGTAAGAGTGGTCTGCTTAATTCAGACACTCTGTTCATCACCACCCCCTTTTCTGAATCGCAGCTGTGCTATCGGCAGCTCATACTCTTCTTGGATGAGCTGTAGTGCTCATGCAGCAGGGCGTTACAGCACAGCCTCTGTACATTCCAGACCCACCCCGATTCATTTGCTTGCAACTAGACTTGTGTGATATTGTAGACCTTGTCTTTGTTTATGGTCTGCAGGCTTTGTTGGGTATGGCATCACATGGTTTCCTTATCTGTGTTCAGGCTAAGAATGTGCTGTGTTTATACTCGTTGTGTTCTTGGTTTAAAAAAGGCGGCAGTGGGTTTGACGTGACTTCATGACCTGTTTTCCTTCTGTGCTGTCAGCAGACAAGGTTACTGTATGAGGATGTCCTGCATAGTATGTCCTCTATTCTTGAAGCATCTGTAGATTTATATGGTTTTCCACTGAAAAACATGGGACATTGTCTTTTTTTCTGATCTTTACTGTTTCGTTTTATTTTTTGCAAGTAGATATGAAAACTGTTGCACCTTTTTTTCTTATTTTAGACAGTGTCATGCGCTATGTTTGTTTCTACCTGCTATTACACAAAGACTTCCTGTCCCTTTACACGTGAGTCAGTGTGACTCAGTCGCCGAGTTGCATCATTTGGACTGGAAAATAATTCAACTTTCACTCGTTGGCTGGGAAAAGGTGCAGTTGAATCTGTCTGGAAGCCCTAAGCCTGGTTGTGCTCGTCTGGGGCTCTCGAGTAGTGAGATGTCCGTGTTTGCTTCTGCGCAGCATCTTCCCTGACGTCACTGTGGGTACAGCATCCTGTGTTCAGGCTGTCGTTGAATCGGTGAGCAGACTTGGAAAAGCGCAGGACTGCAAAGCCAATTCCTTCTAGGCGTCCGCAGGATCTTTTTGGGCATTTAGTTACTTTTCTTCATTTTTCTTCCGTGTCTGCACAGTCCAGGGTGTGGTCACTCTCCACACCTTGGGTGTTCTAAAGTGATTGCTGCCTCTGTGGTCTCCTGTGCGTGCTGCGTCTCTTCCTGTGTTTGTACACACACTGAGCCTTAGTGTTCCACTCTATTTTTAGGCAGATATTAGACACTTTTTAAGGACGTAACAATGTCACACGTGTAAGAATAGCACCGTCCCACCTATATCTGTACCCCATTACTTACAAAAATTCGATACCCCCATGTCCAATTCAACCCTATAAGTTTAACAGCTGTGTGGGCAGCCTAGAGCCTTGAAGACAGTGAATGTCTGTTCTCGCACAGTACAGCACGTGTGATCGTTATGCAGTTGGCATGATTTTTTTTTACTGTTGCTGCTCATGCACTGTGTGCTTCCACTTTAGCTGTTCACGAGGTGTGCGCCCCCTTCCTACCTGCGGGTGAAATGTATGCACCTATCCCAGTTGTTCATGCGCCTGTTCCCCCGTTGTGCTTGCTTTTTTGCCCCCCCGTTCCCTCGCTGTGCTTGCTTTTCTGCCCCCCCTGTTTCCTCGTTGTGCTTGCTTTTCTGCCCCCCTGTTCCCTCGTTGTGCTTGCTTTTCTGCCCCCCCTGTTCCCTCGTTGTGTTTGCTTTTCTGCCCCCCCGTTCCCTCGTTGTGCTTGCTTTTCTGCCCCCCGTTCCCTCAGTGTGCTTGCTTTTCTGCCCCCCCTGTTCCCTCGTTGTGCTTGCTTTTCTGCCCCCCTGTTCCCTCGTTGTGCTTGCTTTTCTGCCCCCCGTTCCCTTGTTGTGCTTGCTTTTCTGCCCCCCGTTCCCTCGTTGTGCTTGCTTTTCTGCCCCCCCCTGTTCCCTCGTTGTGATTGCTTTTCTGCCCCCGTTCCCTCGTTGTGCTTGCTTTTCTGCCCTCCCCTGTTCCCTCGTTGTGATCGTTTTTTCTGGCCTCTGTTCCCTCATTGCGATCGTTTTTTCTGGCCTCTGTTCCCTGTGTGTGTCTCTGTGTGTGTGTCTCTGTGTTTGTGGCTTTGTGTGTGTGTGTCTGTGTGTGTGGCTCTGTGTGTGTGTGTGTGGCTCTGTGTGTGTGTGTGGGGGGGCTCTGTGTGTGTGTGTGGGGCTCTGTGTGTGTGTGTGTGTTGTGATCGTTTTTTCTGGCCTCTGTTCCCTGTGTGTGTCTCTGTGTGTGTGTCTCTGTGTTTGTGGCTGTGTGTGTGTGTCTGTGTGTGTGGCTCTGTGTGTGTGTGTGTGGCTCTGTGTGTGTGGGGGGGCTCTGTGTGTGTGTGTGGGGTTCTGTGTGTGTGTGGGGCTCTGTGTGTGTGTGTGTGTGTGTGTGGCTCTGTGTGTGTGTGGCTCTGTGTATGTGTGTGTAGCTCTGTGTGTGTGGGGGGGCTCTGTGTGTGTGTGTGTGCAAATGAAATAGGTCTCGCATTTGTGAGAGATTAAGCTATTGACATTGTAAATGACAATGCCATTTATTTATCTGTTTTAAAAACCAACACATAAATAAAAATGTTGTCATTTACAATGCCAATAGCTCTAACTTTGGCAAAGGCGAGCCCGTTGCATTGTAAATGCTTGTTTATTCAGCTTGGGGAATTTACAGTGTGGTGGAAGCAAGTAAACGATTTTGAGAAGAAATTGGAAAAAGATGACAACTGATAGGTTGGGCCGAGTGCTTTTAGGAAAGGGTATACAGAGCTTGGGTAATCTGAATGAGGACGCGGTTGCGTTCAATTGTGGGATTATCTCTACTCTTGATTCAGTGGCTCCTCTGAGAGCGGTGAGGACCACAAGGGAGTCACCATCAGCCCCTTGGTTTGTGACAAAACTCATAACTGAATAAAGCAGATGTAAAAAACTTGAGCGGCGGTGGAGGAAAGATTACTCATCGGAAGCCAAGATAGCATTTAAGGAAGCCATAAAAAAACTTAGAAAAATGATGAGGGGAGCTAGAAGAGATTACTTCATTTTTTTTTTTTGTAAAACAGTTTTTATTGCAGATTCCAAAATTCACATGATAGTGTATACACAGTTTTGTTTGCGCGGGACCTTAGCGTTCACCATGGAACCAAATAGTATGTACACAGCCTCGTAACCCGCATCCCTGAGGCCGGGTGGCAACGATTGCAATCAGCACTTTTCCACATTACTCAGTGGTGGCTTATTCAGTGGTCAACCGCCTTCTGCTTTTAACTTTTTTTGTAAACCAAACCCTCCCCTCTAGCATCTCAACAGTGTGTACTGCGATTCCCGGTGTCGTTGGGGCAATGTATCTCCCTCCCCTCCCCCCTCGCTCCCCCCCCCCCCTCCCCTTCGGTGTGCTGCGGTGTCCAGTGCCTGTGTTCGGTAGAAGTGCATTGAAGTATGTGGGCTAGCTACGGATTGTAGAGTAAATCATGGAGTGTGTGTGTCCGTGGTAGGTGCCGGGATCGGCATTGCCTCCCCTTGGACCCCGGGGTCATCTATGTCCTCCTCTTCCTCACTCTCCACTGCATCGTCCCTGAGTGCCTGGACCAAAATTTCCCATGCCAGCGCCGTTTCCTGAGCTTTCTCGTCTGACCCTCGGCGTGCCAACTGGTATCTGATTGTGCTTTCTGCTGCCGCCCATTTCTGGAATTCGGCCAGCCATTTCCGGTGTGTTGGCGCCGTCTTTGATTTCCATCCCCTGGTAAGTTCCCTCTTAGCAATAAGTAGGCCCATGTCTATGAATTTGCTCGTCAGTTTAGTGTTGCGTGTGTGTGGGAACCAGCGTAAGATTGTAGTCGCACTGTCATATAGCAGGTCCCTGTCTGTGGCTTCGTTCAAGGTGTCGCCCACTTCCCTCCAGAAGTCCTGTAGGTACGGACAGCCCCGCAGCATGTGCAGTAAGTCCGCGCCTAACAGCGCACATCTGGGGCACGCTGCGTCTTCTGCGCCAAAGTATTGTGATATTTTCTGTGGGGTAAGGTAGGCCCTATGAAGTATGTAGAGGTGTATTAATTGGAAGCGGGCGTTTCTGGTGCTTTTCCTGGCCCTCTGAACCAGCTGAGCCCACGTAGTGTCCGGGATTTCCTTCTGCAGGTCCGTCTCCCATTGGGTTTTAAGTCGCGTCAGGGGTTGTAGATTAGCCTCGAGTAGTCTAGAGTGTAGACATGTGACTGCCTTAATCGTTCCCGCAGCCATCATCGTGTATTGGCATGCAGGTGATGTTGGAGGTTCAAGCAGCCCTTCCCCCCAGTGCGCCTGGATCACGCGCACCACGGCCGCATGCAAAAGATAATCACCCCTAGGAAGGTCGTACTGTTCCTGCAAGGCCTGGTAAGGCATGAGCACCCCATCAGAGTATAGGTCCCCCACCACTTGCAGGCCAGCCTCCTCCCAGTTCTGGAGGTTCGACCAGTCACCACCGTGCGGAAACGCTGTTAACATACCTAGTGGGATCTCAGGCGCATATGGATGACCCAGACCCGCTCGCCTCTGCATGCGATTCCAACAGAGCCTCAGCGTCCGTTCCTCCTGGGATAATCCCCGAAGTATGAGTTTCTGTTGCAGGGTGATAAACGCCAGTACATGGCGGGGGGTGCCAGTGCCCCTCTCCTGTTCCGGGCCCCGGTACACCCTTGCTACCTCCTGTGTGAAAAACTGCAGCTGGGCAGCTAAATAATAGAGCTCGAATCCGGAACCGCGAGGCCGCCCTCGTTCTTCGGGCGGGTCAGGGTCGCCAAAGCTATCCTCCTCCGACCAGTACCCCACAGAAAGGACACTATCTGTGATTTCAGGCGACGAAAGACGCTTCCCGGTACCCACACTGGGAGAGTCCTGAAGAAATATAACAACCGCGGTAGGGCTATCATTTTAAGCAGGGATACCCGACCTGTCACGGACAGCGGAAGAGTGGCCCAAAAGGCCATATTTCCTTGTAACGTACGGATACAGCGGCCGACGTTGCCTTCCAGCAGGTCAGCGGGATCATGGTAGACGTGCACTCCTAAATAAGGGAGGCAGTCCGGCTCCCAACGGAGTTTGGGGTGGGCCCAGGGACATCGCTCCGCTTTCCGGAGTGGGAAGAGGCACGTCTTAGCCCAATTCACTTTCAGGCCTGAGACCTCTCCGAATCGCTCCAAAAGGCGCTCCGCCCCCTCCACCGCTTCCTCTGCATTGTCCAAGAATAGCAGGAGGTCGTCTGCGTACAACGATATGTAGTGGTGGATCCCGCCGACTTCCAGCCCCTGGTAATACTCTCCTCCCCGGGCCAGCGCTGCCAATGGTTCCATCGCGAGGGCAAATAAGAGGGGGGAGAGTGCACACCCCTGCCTAGTACCCTTATGCACTGCATAGTGATCTGATATCAGCGCTCCTACCCGCACCCTAGCTCCAACCGACGCATAGAGCACTTTCGTCCATCGCACATATCCCTCACCTATACCAAAACTGTGCAACACCTTGTACAGGTAGCACCAATCCAGGCTATCGAAGGCCTTCTCTATGTCTATCGCCATGACCATAGGGGCTCTGGCGAGCGGTGGAGGGTCCGCCACAAGCCTCAGCAACCTGCGGATATTGTGTGACGTGTTTCTGGTGGGTATGAAGCCTGACTGGTCCTTGTGAATCAAGTCCTGCATGTGGGACACCAATCTGGCGGCTAATATAGTGCTTAGTATTTTATAATCGGTCGTCAGCATCGACAAAGGTCGGTACGACGCCGGATCAGTGCCGTCCCTACGCGGTTTCAGTAAGGGGACCATAATCGCCTCGCGCATCGAGCGGGGCAACTCCCCCTTCTCATGCGCCTCGCGGTATACGAGCTGGAGGCGTGGTGCTAGGATATCTATATATTTGCCATAAAATTCCACTGGCAGTCCATCCACACCCGGTGTCTTGTTGCGCGCCATTCTTTTAATGGCCCCTCTAATCTCCGCTAGTTCAATCGGGCCCCCGAGGGCCTCTGCCTGTTCTTGCTCGAGGTGTGGCAGTTGGGTCTCCGACAGCAAGGCGTCAGTCATCTCGGCTCGGTCCACTAGCTCCCTCCCATATAACCTTTCGTAATATGTTGTGAAACAACGCAATATATCCGGTTGGGAGGTGGATGAAGTGCCATCTGCATTCACCATGGATAGTATCGGAGCTGCGCCCCTACTGGGGTTAGCTAGCCAGGCCAGGAGCGTCCCCGTTTTGTCCCCCTCCGCAAGCGCCTTAGTTAGGTACGTTTTGTAATCAAAACTACGGAGGCGCTCCACCACAGCAGCCACCGCCTCCCGCGCAGCGCATACCCTGTCCTGCAAATCAGGGCGGTTGGGCCTCTGTTTTTCAACCACTCGCAGAGTTCGCTCAGCCTTGTCCAGGTCATCTACTAGCGTCCGCCGCGCACCCGCAAACTTCCCTATACAGTGCCCCCTCACCACTACCTTCAACGCGTCCCATTCCACGGCCCTGGAAGAGGCAGTTCCCTCGTTCTCCATGAAGTATTGGGAGATCCTCTCCTCCAATGCTCCGCTGAACGGTGGGTCATCTAGCGTATCTGGACGAAGCCGCCATGTCAGGATTGGTGAGACCTCGTCCATCCAGGCCAGCGTGAGGAGCAAGGGGTTGTGGTCCGATATCGTTCGTGCCAGGTATTCCGTTCGGGCCACCGACGGTAATACCGAGCGGGAGCACAGGAACGCATCTATGCGGACATGAAGGTCGTGTATACCCGAGTGGAAGGAGTAATCCCGCTCAGTCGGGTGTTGCGCACGCCAAGCGTCTGTCAGGTCCCACCGCCCCTGCCAAGTAGATCTGTGTTTCGCCAGTCTGTGTACCGGAGATGCCTTCAGTGGTGGATGTGATCTGTCTAAGGTGGTGTCCTCGATAGAGTTGAAGTCCCCCCCCATCAGCACCGGCCCAGTTAAATAAGAGGCTAACAGCCTGGATAACCTGGTAAAGTATGAAGCCTGCTCTACGTTCGGTGCATAGGCGCTACAAAGGACTATCTGGCGGCCCCTGAGTAACCCCTCAACTGCCACATATCTCCCATCTGGGTCTACAGTGTGCCTAGTGACCTGGAAGGGAACCCCCGCCCGGATCCAGATTAATGTCCCTCTAGCAAACCCCGAGTATGTGGTGTGAAACAGGTGACCTCTCCATCTCCGCTGCAGAGCAGCCCCTTCCTTCTTGGTTAAATGGGTCTCCTGCAAAAAGGCGATGTGCACCCCTCTGCGAACTAGGTGGGAATGTATCTTATGCCTCCTCGCCATCGAATTCAGTCCCCGCACATTCCAGGACACACCTTTCAGTGAACCCATACTAGCCATTGCCCCAATATAGTCGTTGCAGTCCAATAACAGTTCGCACCCGGACACCTGACACCATCCCGCCCCTCCCCATCCCCAACGCCCCCCCCTTCCCCCCACCCCGAACCCCACCTCGGGTCTCCCCAACTACCCCAGGCCCTCCCACCCCCAGAATAGGACCTAACTGCAAAGTAGTCACTCCCATCCAAACCTGTGAGCAAACGTGCCCACGAAACTGTTTAGTCCGTAGTAAACACCACGGAGGCCTTATGGGCCCTGTGGCACGTGAACTGGCTACTGACCCTTACCAAACCCGTCCCCCAACCCCTTGCCCATTAATACTCAATGTGACTCGTAAAAGAAAAGTCTTACAGTGGTCTGTCCCAGTGTTTGTGGAGGCATCGCCTTCAAAGTCATATCTCACCACTTTCGTGGACAGCTATCAGGGTCCGATGATCTCTCCCGAAGTCTGCGGCGTGACCTTCGGGCCCCTGGCGCCCTCCAACCCCGACAAGTCAGTGTCCGAGCCCGTAGCCAGGGCCTCCGAGGCCGAGTCCCTTGTCGATAGGGCCGGCGCTGTTCCCGACACCTCTTTCACCGCCTGTAGTGCCGCCTTCCGTTCTTCCTCTGTCTGCGAGGTCGTTGGCCTCCTGGGCCCTCTGCCACGGTTACGAAGCCGACGTGATCGCCTGATTGAGTGGTTCTGGTACTCTTCCTCCGCCCGGGCCCGGGCCCCGTCTGTTCCCGCCTTGTAGGAGTCCCACCAAGTCCACGCTTCTGCTGAAGTTTCGAAAAACAACGCTTTCTCATCCAC
Organism: Lissotriton helveticus; assembly: GCF_964261635.1. Taxonomy (NCBI): domain Eukaryota; kingdom Metazoa; phylum Chordata; class Amphibia; order Caudata; family Salamandridae; genus Lissotriton; species Lissotriton helveticus. Next base: position 802,988,184 of record NC_136063.1, read on the forward strand.
AATCACTCGGAGTTTGGCTGGGAAAAGCAGCGAATACTTCAGCCCCTCTGTGCGTAGTTCCTTTTTAATAGAGAGGAAGGTGGCCCGCTGCCTCTGGGTCTCAAACGTGTAGTCCGGGAACAGTGTGACCCTACTGTTGTCCACTTGAAATGGGCCTGCATCCCTGGCCCGCTGCAGGAGCCAGTCTCTGTCTCTATAGTGGAGTAGTTTGAAGACCACTGGGCGGGGCGGAAGGCCCTCACGTGGGGGCCGGGAAGGCACACGGTGCGCCCGTTCCAAGGTGAAGAAGGGAGATAGGCCCTCCGGGGCAACCACCGTTTGCAGCCAGTCGGTCAGGAAGCCCACCATGTCCGTGCCCTCCTTTTTTTCCGGAAGGCCCACCAAACGCACATTATTCCGCCGGTTGCGGTTTTCTGCGTCCTCTGCCCTCCTTTCCAGGGCGTGTATCCGCCCCATCGCGTCCGTGAGCCGTCCCTCCATCGATTTCTGAGCCGGTACGACATTTTTCAGGGTATCTTCTGTTTCCTTGACCCTGTCCACCAGCTTCGCATGATCTGCACGCAGAAGCCCCAACCCCGTCGCCACCTGACCAATATCCTGGTGCAAAGCTTCCTTCGTGGCCGCAATGGCGTCCAGTATCCGATCTTGCATCCGCTGTAACTCCGTGGGGGGTCGTGAGGAGTCGTCTGGTGCTTCCGTGGATGGGCCCCCCTCTCCCTTAGGTCCTTTAGGCTTCCCCATCGTTCACCCTCCGAGCTGGCCCGGACCTTCAAGGCCGGTCGGTCGGGTAAAGGCGGCGGCCCCGGAAACAGGTGGGTCGGCGGCCCCCGGTGGTTCCGCCACTGGCTTGGTGTCCAGGTGCGTGGTGGTTCTTCCGGGGAGTTCTGTGTGGATCAGGTCGGGCACCAGTCGTGGGAGTATCACCCCGGGATCACACAGCGCTCCTCCGCTGCCCGGAGAGCCAGGGAGCTGCTTCAGGGTGTGCGCGGCCAGCTCCAGTCCCCTTTCCCCACCCAGCCCCGTTTCGGGGTGTCCGCACCGGGCAGCAGCAGCGGGTCAGAGCCGCCGTTATCCAGAAAGGAGAGCCCCTCCAAAGTATCGGGGGGGGGGCAGGCAGTGTCAGGCGGCCCGTCCTAGCTCACAGGGTTGGTGCGCCAGTACTCCCAGGTGGGTTTCGCTCAGAGCACGGGCCGGGCTGCAGTGGTCTGAGGGGGGTCCCCGCTGGCCTCTCCCAACACCAGCAGGGACGCCGGCCGCTCTCGTAGCTGCAGGTCAGGGCTCAGGCGGCCTCCAGTGGGCCCCGCCGGCCCCCCCCCCAGGGAGAGAGTGCAGACCCCAGCACCCGGGCAGACACTGACTCGGCGCCGCCTGGGTCTAGCGGGTTGATGCGGCGGCCCGGTCCAAGATCCTCCTGGGCTCTTCCCGCCAACGGTAGCGCCCCGGTGCAGGCGGGGGCAGGGATCTCTATCTTCGGTTCCAAGACTCGGCCGCAGGGCGGGCCTCCCGAACCGGGCCCGGCTGCACCGGGGGTCAGGGCCCGCTCCGAGTCTCCTCCCGCGTCCCCGGAGGACCAGACTCACCGTGGGCAATCTTTTCCCGGCGATCCGTCAGGGTTCAGGCAGCGACAGTGGGATCACAGGCCGCAAAGCCGGGGTCTGGATTTTCGGCCCCGCAGAAGGGGCGGAGCCACTCCGGAGCCTCGTCTCCCGGACGAGCCGCACACCGCCTTCAGGGTCCGCCGGTATGCCGGGGGGGCTGCAGTCTCCCCTCGGCGTGCGATGGTGCTCAGTACTCCTTTCCCGGGCAGCAAGACCCCCTATGTGGGCTCACGGTCGTCCTTTCGCCCCCGCAGGTCAGGCAGCCGCCATCTTGCCCTCCGAGGGTCCGGGAGCCCCTCGTCACGCAGTGCCCTTCACGAGTGCTTCTGCGGCTCGCCACTCTAGCCGGGACAGACCTGGGTGTCGTCTGCGGGATCGACCCGGTTTTAGCGGGGATCCCGGGTCCGAAACAGGATAATTACGTCGGATGATGGGCAGTGGGTCGGGAGCCTCACTAGGCTGCGACCATCGGCATCGGCTGCAAGCCACGCCCCCCTAGAAGAGAATACTTCATACTAGGCATTGAAAGTGCAGAGATTACAAGTAAGGAGATCTTTAGGATCGTCAGATCTTTCCCTAAGCCCGCGGCTCTTGAGGGAAAGATCCTGGCATCAACGTCCTTATGTACTGACCTCTCTAATTGCTTTGATGAGAAAATCCGGAAGGTTTATGCCTCCTTGAAGGATGGAGAGCACACGGGGGCAACTCAGCTAAAGGACAATATCTAATCTGGTGGAACTCTTTCAGTGTTCCGCCCTATATCCCTTCAGGAATCCTTAACGGACATTTTAAAGTGCTAGTCAGGATCCCCATTAGACCCGTGCCCACCCAAGCTGTTTAGATCCTGGCCTTCTGGATGAATCCAACCTTAAATATGATATGGAATACTTCACTATCTTCAGGCATCTTTCCTGATGTTTGGAAGCATGCTCTCTCACTTGCATTGTTGAAAAAGCCTAATGCAGATCCCAACGAGTTGGGCAACTGCCACCCTATCTTCTTGCTACCTGCACCCACAAAAATACCAAAGAAACTGGTCCAACAAAAACTGGCCAATTATATAAATGATCATGACATCCTGCAGGATACTCAGTCCGGCTTTCAATCAGGATACAGCACTGAGACAGCTTTGGTGGAGGTGGCGGAGTCAGTGAGAATGTCAGTAGATGAAGGGGCAGCAGCTATGCTGATCCTATTAGACCTGCTGGTGGCCTTCGACACGATCGCCCACTACAGCTTTCTGCAAAGACTGCAGCAGGTAGGGATATAGGATACAGCTCTTGCCTGTATCAGGTCTGATCTTACAGATCAATCACAAAGAGTCTTCCTTCAACTGCATCAATTGGCCAATAAGCAATTACGGTGCGGCGTACCACAGAGCTCGGTCCTTAGCCCTTTACTTTTTAACATTTACTTGGTGCCCCTCTTTACCATAATTAATTCATGGGAGGTGAAAGCTGTCTCTTACGCTGATGACACCCTGCTGGTGTTCTCATTCAAATACCACTTGGAGGACTTGTTTGCCAGACTATCTGGGTGTCTAAGGGACATCGCAGGTTGGATGAACCTGAATAAACTCAAATTGAATGCAAACAAGACCGAGGTCCTATTTTTCGACCAGGTCTCACCACTGCCCCCGGGGCTTTGGTTGCCAGGGGAACTGGGTCCTCCCCCAATCCTAGCAAAATACGCTAGAAATTTGAGTATTAAGTAGAACTCGGATCTTTCCTTGGCAACGCAAGTCCAGCACATCGCTTCGTCCTGCTTCGGAAAATTAAACAGCCTTAGGAAATTCCTGCACCTTCTACCTGAGGAAAGTCGCAGGATCGTAGTCCATGCTACGGTGACATCTCATCTGGATTATGCAAACAGTCTGTACCTTGGGCTACCTCTATATTTGATCCATAGACTCCAGATGGTACAAAATGCGGCAGCAAGAATTATCCGTCGGGTACCGTTACACCACCATATCTCCCCACGTATTAGGAAACTGCATTGGCTCCCAGTGGTTAAAAGGATCAAGTTCAAGTCCTTAAATATAGCCCATCGTGCCCTACATACTAAGGGGCCTAGGTATCTCAGTCACAGGCTGTGCCCATACCAACCTCAACGCACTCTAAGATCCACCTCCCAGCACTTGCTTTGTGTTCCCCGTTTTGCCAAGTCTCGTGTGGGAGGCAGAGCCTTCACTGTGAAGACGGCCAAGCTTTGGAATGCCTTGCCAGCACATTTGCATAGAGTGGATACGGAACGGGAGTTCAGGCAGATCTTAAAGACTTGGCACTTTTACCAGGATTCCGCTTAAGGGCTGGGACACCTCTGTGGAGGTAGCTGTTGCGCTATATAAGTGCCACTATTATTATTATTTATTATTAACCCCGGCGGCGTACTCCGCACCGCCAGTGGAGTTTGCGGAGTTTTACCAACTCTGTGCTCTGCTGGGAATGGGAAGTTGAGGCAAAAACTCTGACTTCGCGGTGGAGCAGAGTACGCCACTTAGCTCCCCGGGCAATGGCCCTTTAAAAGGTAAAAAAAACACTTCCCTTGTCTTCTCTGTCGTCTGCGGGCTGCCCTCCTCCTCGCCGTGGTGTCTCCTGGCTCTCCTCCTTACTGTCCTCCTCCTCCCCCTACTTTTTAGAGCTTGCTTGAATTGCACATGCACAGTTCACGCAAGACGTAAAATGTAGGGGGAGGAGTAGGATGGCAAGGAGAAGATTCAGGAGAGAGAAGACACCGCTGTGAGGAGGAGGGTGTCCAGCAGATGACAGAGAAGACAAGGTAAGTGGGATTTTTTACCCTTTTTAAAAATTTGTTTGTGTGGCTGGGGCAGAACGGAGTTATGATCTTATTAATATTTGTAAAGCGCTCAAATCACCCCTGAAGGGCTCTCTCGGCTCTCTGGCAGACCCACAGATTAATTAGCCATGTTTTCAGGAGTTTTTTAAATATGGCTAAGTTAACACAGGAGCAGAGGTTTAGTGACAGTTGATTCCAATGAGGGGGGGCAAGAAAGAAAAAGATTGGTTCCATGCCTAACTCTATGGATGCGCCAGAGGCGTAATAACAGTTGATCACTGGATCTCAGGTTGGGGGTAGGAATGTAAGGTTGCAACCAATTTTGTAGGTAATGAGGACTATTTCCATGGAAAGACCTATGAACCAGACATAAAAGCTTAAGAAGGGCGCGCTTTCTTACAGGCAACCAGTGCAGAAATCTCAAAGTGGGTTCAGAAGGAGAGCAAGACGGTAGGTTGCAAACCAGTTCTGTATCACCTGGATCTTGGAAAAGAGGCCTTAATTCATTGCAACCATAATGCTATATGAATGTTTTGAAATTGTGTTAGATATAGAGTTTTATATCTCATTGTTCTGAGAGCATGGATCTCCTTATAAATGAGATACATCCTTAGATACAACTCCATTCACATAATGCCACATTCAGATGTACAAGCCGGGGATGACGTAAAGTCCCTAAGGCCAGACTCTATCTTTTGTAGGCTGAGACTTAATTTTCTCTATTTTTGCCTAATCCTTGACCTGTCTGCCTTCAAACCAGGTGTAGCCTGTCCTTATCTTTCCGAAAAGCTGTGAAAGTGTCAAGTTATGTAGACCATGACATCAATAAGGCACCTCATGCAGACAATGACCTTGATATGACCCCTGATGTATCATCAATCTGGAATAAGTGCCTTGTTATCTTTATTTCAAGGTCAGATAATAATAACAACATAAAGAGTGTAATATGAAGTGATGTGTTTTCACTTTATTTGTTTGCAAGAATGTGTCTAAAACTAGCATATTGATGCACATAGGTTATGTCAGACGTTCCTAAGGTTATGTCAGAAATTCCCATCTCAGATAACAAACAGTATGAAAGGCGCCCCAAGCGACCACTGACAGTAATGATCTATCACCACAAATTATAGTGCAAGATACTTCCAGTAGAACTTCAGACGGACATGATGATGCTGCATCCCATTCTGAACTAAAAGCTGGCACCAAACCATAAGTGAAGCTACTGCTGATGTGTGTTTTTCTCACGAGGGAACACGTGTGCCGGACTGCTGATAACTAAAGCATTTTGATGTAAACAGGTATGCAGTGTCTTGATGCTCCCTAAGAAATTCTAGATGCAAGTTATCCTACTGTAGCGGGGAGGAGGTGCCGAATGTAACAAATAACGAGTGGTGGAACACTGACTGTACCTCACCTCCTTCCCCTCAGACTAACTGGAGCAGCTGTCCGCTGCTGTCCGACACGGACGAAGAAAAAGAGGAGGGCGCCTTTAACTGGGCATACACCGACAACGAGACCACACCCCCAAGTGACGACAAAACGCCAGGAGTGGTCAAATACCAGGAAGCCTTCTACACGGGGGGTGGAAACACCCAGGAGGGAGCGGAGTGGAACACGGAAGTCGGGAGTGAGAGCGGAAACGACGGAGAACTGAACGAGTACGGAGAGGACGAGAGAACAGCCCGTGACGGAGTGCCAGGAGGCCAACAACCCAGTGAACCGCCGTGCCACACTCCCGAGGGGGGAGTGTGGCTGTCACAGGTACGGCGGCGTTGGGCATCCTGGGTCGGGAGGAAGGGAGGAGTGTAAATTGTAAATACCCTGCCTTGCCTTTTCCCGCCGTTCCAAGCCCACCCCTTACCCACGCTTGTTCCTCACTCACCCCCGAGCACTATATATACATATAGCATCGGTGTCCCCCCCTCACAATCACCGGGTTCCCTGCGGGCAACAGGTAGCTGATGGAATAACTGACGGCCTCCCTCTGTTGCTTCTCTTTTGGAGCCGAGTGAAAGACGGACATCAGAAGACCACGGCTGTTAGACGACGAAGACGATCCCATCCAGGAGGGGGAACCGAACCGCAACCACGGACCGGGCAGAATTCGCAAGGGAGAGACTGACTTCACGTAGCAGAAAAGCTTTACAATGAATAAAACCTTCTTTGACCAGAAAGAGCCTCCAGCCTATCCTTAACCCCACGCTACACCTACTCTATGCTATCCTGGTATAGACCATAGAAGTGGGTTTTAGGGTGTTAGGTTACTAGATTACATATTAACTATGGCAAATATGTTCCTTTTATGCTCATTGTTTGCAACAAACATTTGTGCCATTTAAATAATATTTTGTGTGATTATCATAGATGTGCTAAACAACACGATGAGACTGTTGAAAAAGAAATACTTTTTAGTTAAAGTGTCTTTTTCTTAGTGCAGTTCTTGGGTGTTATATTGTAAAGAATGAAATTGGGCTTCTGGGCACTTCAACTATGCATTGGGTGGGGTTGTGTGGGGCTACAACAACCTGATTTTTCACATTCAATTGCTGGTGCATTGAAACAAGTCCATTCATGACACCCTTGTGTGTGAAATCAAATCTTGTAGAGCTAAGCCAGACTCTTTGTTTATACAACAAGAGCCTGCCAAAAGAGGGATACAAATCCTGATGGCAGTCCCACTTGACAGCCCAGAGAACCTAATTCATTGATTCACAATTACCATAAAAATACCAAACATCAATAATTCAGTATGACTTCAAATACAGCTCAAGTAGAAGTGAATGTTAAGATTATAAGGTCCTACTCCAAGGAGAGACCCAAAATGTGCCTGTAGCACAAGATTAATGTGAATCCACATTTACTTATCACCAATGTGTAGCAAAGGCAGAGTAGAGAGCTAGGGAGCAAAAATACGACCGTTGCAGTCCAGGGCCCTCACCGAGTAGTGTCATATCTTTCAAAATGCCAAAGAACAAGATTAGGATTAATGATAAATCGCTCCGAAGAAGAGTGACATATTCCACTACTCTTTGCAGCTTCCATTGTATGCTTTCCAATTAAGTATAATACTGGTTGTGATCTCTCTAGCCACCAGTAACAGCTCCACTGTTGGAAATGACCATCTTGTAAATGCGTTGTATTTGTAAAGCGCACAGCTGCCCACGCAACGGGGCGTCCCGGCGCTGCACTCATACCGCTGTGGAACCCTTCCTGGCTTTTCCATGTGAAATGTCCACTCTTGGGCACCCCCAAGGTGAAGCCAGGCATCCAAGCGCTGCTGGGGCCGTTGTGGAGATTAAGCAAGCTATTGCCCAGAGTTGCAGAGTGGGACCCATGATTAGACTAGGCACCGAGGCGAGAATTATCAGGTCCGGGGAGATTGAGTCCAAGAGCCGCCAAGGCGGGAATTGAACCCTGGTCCCGGGCCAGACCTCTGCATCAGGGTCTGCCGCTCTAACCATTGAGCCACGCTTCTCCACATCCACATTGTGCATAGTTTCTCCCATATTTTTGCCTTCTGTTAGTGAATACGTTCATGTTGGCTGTAGCATTTTGCACACTTTATTTCTGCTAACCAGTATTAAAGGGCATGTGCTCTTTCTTTACATGTGGTAACATTTACATATTTTTAATTGATACATTTAATGTACTTATTATGTTACTAGTATGTAGTACTACACATACCCTGGGCCGGTAAATTAAATGCTGCTATTGAGCTGCAGCACTCATTGTGCCACCCACTAAAGTAGCATGTTAAATCATGACTCCGGCCAGCCCCTGCTCTCTCGGTATGTCGTTTTAAACTACCATTTGGGCCTGGGAAAATAAACCTTTTTCCAGGCATAAACCTTCCTTTTTTGCTACTTATTGCTTATCCTTAAGGTTAGCCCCAAATTTCCATAGGTCAGTGTTCATTGTATTTAAAAAGTAGGTGATGTATATTTCATTTTTTATATGTCCTGGCAGTGAAAAACCTTCACCAGTCGTTTTGCACAGTGGCAAGTTTGGCCCTCCAGTAGGAAAACACTGGGTTACACTATAACAACATATATTGCTGATTTTCAGTTTGGAAATTGTTCGAAAAATGACCCAAAGACTCATTTTAATAGTAATTTAAAACCCAACTCAATGGTCAAGTCAGATTTTATAGTACTATTTTAGAAATAACACTTTCAGAAAGTTCTCCTTTTCCTTTTGAGTTTTATATAGCGTATACTATACCCAAAGGCATCAGAGCGCTTTACATGTGCACCAGTTATGTTACAGACAGACAGAATCATTTTGTTAGGCACGTGGAGATTATGTGATGTGCCCAGAATCACAGGATGTTGAGCGTCCTTGCCGCTACTTGAACCCTGTTCTCCAGCTTTGAGGTCGACCGCTCTAGTCGTTAGACCACATTTAGAGCTTTGCAGACACGCACTCCATCACAAATTTGATGGATATCCCAACCACTGTATTACAAATACATTAGATCACAAGCTTTGTGAGGGAGTGCATGTTCACTAAACTCTACATCAGATTCTTAATAAGTTGAACATTCTCCACAGTGGAGAGGCCAGAAACGTTAACAGCAAACAATGAAGCGATAGGGAAAGTGCTTGAATTAATATCGCCCACTAGTGATTCCTGGCGGGGCACATTCCTGTTCATCTTTTGTTGCCTGCTCAGGGCCCGATTCACAGAACTAACTTAAGACAAAATCCTAAACTTACTACCATTTTGGTATTCACAGAAGGCACTTACTCATTTCGGTATTCACAGAAGTTAGGAGTCCTAACTTTACTAGTCCTAAAATGAGAAAAATCCTAACTTTAAGACTTTCGGTATTCACAGAAGGCATTTAGAAGTCCTAAAGTTAGGAGTCCTAACTTTACTACTCCTAAAATGACAAAAAAAACTAACTTTAAGACTTTCGGTATTCACAGAAGGCATTTAGGAGTCCTAAAGTTAGGACTCCTAACTTTACTACTCCTAAACTGAGAAAAATACTAACTTTAAGACTTTCGTTACACACAGAAGGCATTTAGGAGTCCTAGAGTTAGGAGACCTAACTTCTGTGAATACCGAATGGAGTAAGTGCCTTCTGTGAATACCAAAATGGTAGTAAGTTTAGGATTTTGTCTTAAGTTAGTTCTGTGAATCGGGCCCTATGTCACTGTAGGCAGAGACAAGTTTCTACTTCAATAGGAACAGTCCAGCTCGAACTTCCAGGCCATTAACAGACAACACCTAGCCATCAGGCACTTATGATATGACGCACCCAAGTGGTGTACCTATCTATGGTTGATGCCTCCACTGGGCAAGGTATGGCTGTAATCTTAGGGTACCACCACTAGGCGGCACCACATTTCTTAAATGACGTAGAATATGCTCTTATTAGTGGAAATGTAGAACACTAGCTGCAAAATGACATTTTGCTTCGAGCGCTGAATATCCTGTGTGTAGTGGTAGCTTGTGCTGTTGTTGCTAGTGATGTATCTGTTGTGTGTGCAGACGTATGGCCTCTGTTGCCGGTGCTGTATGTGCTTTGCTGTGAGGTAACCTTTCATTGCTGCGGCCCATGCTTGACATAACACTTGAGAAAAATGTGAACGTCGCATATCGTGTTGTACCAATTCTACATGTTAGGGAAACTTCAGCGCGCTGCCCCGTTCTGTCTCCGCATGAAAGTCCTTTACAGAGGTTCAAACCATGCAGTACATGTCACACGTATAAAGTGTGCCTGTAGTCCTTGACAAGCTTATTTCTGTGATGTACTATTTCTGTTTTGTGTGGGAAGTTTGCTCTTCAGCTACCACAGATGTTCATTTTTATTTTGTTATATTTTAGACTGTTTTCTATAGTGCCACATGCTACCAAAACGTCTTAAGAGTTGTTTGAGGATAACTCAAACAGTAAAAATAAATATAATAGAAACAAACAAAAATGTAGTGGAATAAACACACCATGTGGCAATTAATTTAAAAAAATGCGTCCTACAGGATCTACTCTGTCAGAGCAGGTAGAGCCTGTTACAGAAAATCAATGGATTTATGATATTTCCTCTCACAGATGTAACTTGCAACTTTGCGGCATTGGCATGGATGGCATTTTTCCACAGCCATAGCATAGATTTACGACCAAAAACCTGGTCATTCTCAGGGAGGGCAGAGAGGTCGTCATACAAAGGTGTTAAACAACAACATGGTTGTAACTTTGTGAGTCCTCAAATAACTTTCCAAAGGGTTTTTGCATCCAATATGCCCCCTTAACCCTTGGGCAAAAAAGCTGGTGGAAGTGCCTTAACTTGGTGTCACATACATCTTATTTACTTGTATGTTATCCCAAATATATAGGAGTAACAAGACATCTGACTTCCCTCTTATATCATTAATATTATTATCTCTTAGTAATAAAGGCCACTCAGTGCAATGATATGATCTAATATGCTAAATGCACTTTTCTATGTAGAAGTTCATACCTCAGCTAAAAATAAAGTGGCACTCAGCGGCACCTGTCCAGGGAAGACATGACTTGGCAGTTCGGGCTGGACTGTTCCCATGAGGCACAGGGTCAGACTGATTTGCAGATGGCCACGTCTGAACTGGGGTGGCGGAGTGAGCTAAAGAATGATCATGGATTAAACCCAGATCTGTTGACTGGGGGTGAGTGCTTGCAATGTTCAACACTCCGTCTATCTTTCCCTTTGGTTTTGTTTTGTCCGCCCTAAGTTGGCAGGGTATGCCCAGACGTGGGTCCCTTGCTCACTTTGCCACTGGATTCAAGCTAGCCTGGCTAATGACGGCTGGAATGCCAGAAACTGGTCCTCGGAAGCTTGTTTCCGGTCCAGGAAAGACATGGCTTGGCAGTTCGGGCTGGACTGTTCCCATGAGGCACAGGGTCAGACTGATTTGCAGATGGCCACGTCTGAACTGGGGTGGCGGAGTGAGCTAAAGAATGATCATGGATTAAACCCAGATCTGTTGACTGGGGGTGAGTGCTTGCAATGTTCAACACTCCGTCTATCTTTCCCTTTGGTTTTGTTTTGTTCGCCCTAAGTTGGCAGGGTATGCCCAGACGTGGGTCCCTTGCTCACTTTGCCACTGGATTCAAGCTAGCCTGGCTAATGACGGCTGGAATGCCAGAAACCGGTCCCAGGATGCTTGTTTCCGGTCCAGGAAAGACATGGCTTGGCAGTTCGGGCTGGACTGTTCCTATGAGGCACAGGGTCAGACTGATTTGCATATGGCCATGTCTGAACTAGGGTGGCGGAGTGAGCTAAAGAATGATGATGGATTAAACACAGATCTGTTGACTGGGGGTGAGTGCTTGCAACGCTCAACACTCCGTCCAGTTTTCCCTTTAGTTTTACTCAGCGGCACCTGCACAGGACAGGAGGGTCAGGTTGAGCTAAGAGTTGTTCTCCTCAGCCTCAACCATGCTGCTATTCCAGACAGGATGCAACACAGACAGGACCACAGAGAATTATGGGATCCCGCCATCACCTCCTAACTACCACTGCCCTTGTGGTGCTGGTAGAGAGGCAGGAGATGCTTTGGTTTGTGGCATGTGGTTGGTGGTCTCAAAGCCTGTGCGCTCCTGCTGTCAGACCCCAGTCAGCTGTGAAGCTTTGTAGCATGAACGTCACCTGTTTCATATCGTAGGCCAGTGGTTCACAAACTATTTCGACCTGTGGCTCCCTTGACCCATTGGCCCTACTAGCCTAAAAACTTACATGATAAAATGGCGAATTCAGAGAAAAACATTTTTGCATGGTCAATGCCGAACAAAACTGGGAAGCTGCATTTTTTTTTTTTAAACAGTTTTTATTGCAAAAGGTATAGCATACACAGCTGGTTAGTGCCTATGACCCTGGGGCCGACAGCGTGTAGTAGTCATAGGAAAAAACAGAATAGTACACAGCCCATGTGCTGACATCCCGGAGGCTCGGCGGCGATCACACATCATGGCGTAATGCTAAGACCAGGTATACGATCATAAGACATTGAAATCAACTGTTTGGTATTTTCTTTTTTAACCAAGGGCAATTATATAACCTGAACATGGAGAAAAAAAACCCAAAAAAAACCCAGAGTCAAATAGTAGTCACAATTAGTGTAGCAGATAGGAATCAATATTACAATGCGGACGCCTCATTAATTATCGCAGAAGCCTTCCCACAGGTCCAGCACGTGACATAGCTAATTCAGCAGTTGGAGAGTCACACAGTTCACCCCTGTACGCATTTCAGTGGCCCCACTTCTTGTCCCACACCTTAGGGCAACCCCGTATCTTGTATACCGTCTTTTCTGCAATCATGCATCGGTCCATTTCAGCCACCCATCCCACCACCAGCGGTCTGTCTTGGGAGCCCCATTTCATTGTGATGGAGCGTTTAGCCAGTAGAAATCCCAGAGCCGCCCACTGTAGTTCATGAACATTAAGGTCGTTGGCACCCCAGATATCCAGAACACATGGCCTCGGCAATGGTGACAGTGGCTTACCCAAAGAATCGCTCATTTTCTTGAGAACACGGCCACAAACTGCTGCTCCGGGCAGTCCCACAGTATGTGAAAGAAAGTGCCAGGTAAATTACAGCCTCGCAGGCACAATGGGTCAGGGCGTCGCCCAATTTTCGCCAGGGTAATAGCGGACATATAGGCCCTATGTAATACCTTCAACTGAATCAGGCGGAACCTATGGCAGATAGCCGATTGTCTAGGGGACATGAGGGCCAATCTTCCTCATTAGGAAGCTGCATTTTTAATAAAGTGCAAGCATCTAGAACTTTTAATTCTGATTGCACACACAGAAATCTATGCTTTCGGACATTTAGGCCAATGTCATCATGAGACCTGCTTCCTGGACTCCCAGGGCAGTAAGGGATTACTGGTCTTTAATTGTGATAAAAGTGTTTACCAGTAGTGTCCTGCAGCCACTATACGTATTGCCTAAACTTGATGAGCAAGTACACCCTTTTAGCACTTGACTCTTACAGGTTAACAAGGTATTGCAGTGCAAGGTTTACTCCGGGAGGTAATGTGAAATGAGACACTTAGAACACAGTATAAAAACTCCATTACCATTTAATACCTTATTGTTCAGGCACTTTTTAATTTTTTCTCAAAGAAAAATACTTTAATAAACATAAAGGGAATAGGCAACACATGATTCGCAAAGCAAAGTAGAAGTCTCTAACTCCTTCCTGGCCAGAGACACAACCCTAATTACAATTGTAATGTTTACGCTCTGAGGGGGATATTCTCGAAAACGTGTGATAATTATCACTAAATTAGCTTAACGCAACTCTTCATATCGCAGGAAAATAACGCAGTGTTAACGTTGTATTCTCAACATGGCGGTACCATGCGATAGTCTCACAATAACGCGTCAACTAACCACATTAAAATTAACGCGACGCCGCAATAATGCGAAACACGAACGCGAAAAAAGTTGCAATGAGGCCAATCGCAATACAAAAATCTGCGATAACCAGCGACAGGCCTGCAATTCCCACGCCTCATTTGGGAAAATGCACCATAAAAGCAGAACACAAAAGAGGAAAAAAAAATAAACTGCATAGCACCATGGATGCACACAGACCGAGTGCAGAGGTCAACGTGAACCCCACAAGCCCCACACACAACCAGCAAAGAACCTTGGGTCGGGGAAGGCCAAGGAGAAGAGGAAGAGGAAGATGGGGTACAGTCCACAGGAAAACTGGATCATCGTCACAGAGGTGACAGAACACTACCAACAACTGTTCATCACCCCCACTGTGTCATTGGCAACACAAACGAAAAAAATGGCATTCCATTGTGAACAACGTGAATGCAGTCGGAGTTTAGAGGAGGTTAATGTAAGGAGGTCAAGAGGTGCTGGCATTTTGTGAAAAGTCAAACCAAGCAGAAACTGCTGCCAACAGGAAGGCAGCAACAGCGACTGGAGGTAGGAGTCCTGCACCTCAGGAGGAGCTGGAGGAAATGGTGGCCACAGTCATCAGTGTGGAGACGGTGCAAGGAGTTGGGAGTCCGGACACAGCTTGATATGACCTGACACAACAACAACAGGGTGAGTAACGACCAGGGACTGGGGCATCGGGGGGAGTTGGGCACAATGGCACACATGCACAACGATGTGTAGCACACTGCACACCCACAATGACCCTGGATCATGCCCTAATCCCCGTGGCACACTGCAGCACACATACAAACACCAAGTAGGCCTCCATCCACCATGTGCCCAAAGGGGTCCCACCCCACACATCACTATTCTCACAACCAATACATGCACACATGTGAAACCCAACAAAGATGCGTATTTGTGAGCCACAATGACAATGCAACTTACACTACATGACGATCAGTAAGGCTGCAGTACAATCATCATGACATTGTGCATGCCATGACACTGAGGTGGCTGAGTGTGGACCACATCCGGAAAGGAGCTGGTCACAATCTGACACATCCACATGCACAAACAACCCCGGACATAAACAATACATCTGCAGACAAACAATGCACAAGAGTACAATAACCATCCAAGAGCACAAATGACCCAAGTCGCCAACATCTCAGCACCGTAAAAGCACAAAAGTCAAAGGCACACTGCCTCAAAGGGATAAGGAGCAGCAAAATCACAGCTGCAGGGGCGACTTTCCCACAATGCAGCACACACACATAGCAATAACAGCACATCCACATTGATGACAATGTGATACAAAGTGCAACACTTACACTGCAGAACAGAGGACACAACTATGTCAGCTTGTGCGTAGAAACTGGCCTATTACATCTGACATAGCAGGAAACTTTACGTGTACAACCTCACATCCATCATGTAGTCCAAATGTCCACTTTCCCGCATCAAATAGTCAGCTCCTCCAAAACAGTCACAATGTACATAGTCATACAGTCTGTATGATGAACAATGCGCCAACATACATGTCAACACAATGTTAAACTGCATCACCCCTTCTTATTGCAGAGGGACAAACAACACCTCCAGCAGAGCAGCCCAAACAACTCATCAGTGATGCTGAAGAGGACCGCCACACCTTCGACACCGACGCCCTACAACAGCTCATGGACATGTTAGGCATCCCACCTCCAGGAGCAGGGCAGCCCAGTTGCATCAAGGAGACCCCACCCCCTGCACAGACCACACAACTGGAAGCACCCACCACCACGGCGGCCACCAGCACCTCACCGAAGCACACATCGCATTCCAAGGCCAGGTGTTAGACTGCCAGAAGGAGGTGCGGGTGGGGTTCGACCTCATGGAAGCCGAACTAGACCACATACGTGGGTGTCTAATTCCCATTAGGGACCACTTACACTCCTCAACGGAGACCCACACTGTGAGAGACACACAGGCATTTGCACATTTCCAGTACTGAACCTATCCCAGAGCCTCGGGATAATCATTCACACCCCCACGCTGGACTTGCGTACGCCGGCCCAGTCCACTCCTCTTACGTATTGAGTGGGGGACGACAAAGCTACATGTCCAAGGTCCAAGGTCTTACCCACTGGCTGAGGTAACATGGTTGCGTCCAATGTCAACTGCAATTCAAACACCTGCAGTATATGTCGACATGGACATGTCTGTGGTCTGCATACTGCAGCCTGTCCAGCACATCCATACCACACTTGGCATTGTGTACATTCTCATTTATGGGTCACTTGCCTGCTTCGCACATGCCTAGTTCCCACCTCTCCCCACAATCTGCTATTGTGTGGCTGAGGTGCCATGCCTTTGATGGCTTATTTATATGGCTAGTCCAGGTTACCACAGTAAGTTGTGCTGTCATGTCTGGTAGGTGGGCATGTTGTTTGGCATGTTGTATGTGAGGTTGTAAAGTGTGCATCCCTAGAGTTGTGAATTGCTTGATTGTGGAGTTGAGGTATGAAGTTTGTTCATTTGGTTCTTACCAACGATCAGTGCATTTCCATAGGTGCCATCCTGGAAGTGCTGGTTGATGATGGACTGTCTGAAGATGTAGGAATCATGCACACTGCCGGGGTAGTAGGCGACTACGTTGGTGTCCCTGGTGGTCCACTATTGCCTGCACATTGATGGAATGTGTGTGCTTTCTGTTGTGGTAATTGTGTGCAGTGTCAGCAGGGGGCACAAGTAGGACATGTGTGCAGTCAATTTCCCCCAACACGTGTGGGAAGCCAGCTATGGCGCAAATGCCTTGCTTGGTCTCCAGCTGTTCCTGCGCAGTGTGGGGGAAGTGAAGGTGCTTGGGTACCAGGCTGATGATGGCATCCAGAACAGTTGTGATGTACTTTGATAGGGCTGGCTGTGAAACCCGTTCGACTCTGGTGGTTGTTGATTGGAAGGTACCAGAGACCATCAAGTGCAGCACGGCCAGTAACTTTGTCTGAAGTGGGATGTTGGGTGTCCGCTGTGTTGGTACTGTCAGCCTGTGGGCAATGACGGTCAGGATGCAGACGATGGTTGTCCTTTTGAGCATGTAGTGGGCAATGACATCCTCTGGTGTTAGGTCTGTGAGGCTGGTGCATTTCCTGAAGGTCCGCTGTCTTTGTCTGCACTGTCTCTGTGGTAGTTCGGGGGGTGGTGGGGGTGCGTGGGGGGTTCTGGGGTATTGGCGGGCTGGGTGTGCTGGTGGTGGGTGTTGTGGCCCTCTTGGGTGTCTGAGCTGCACGATCAGTAGCTCCATGGCCTCTGTTGTTCTCCTGGTGTGGCTCTGGGCTGGGCTCCCTTTTATGGTGCAGGTTGTCTTCCGACTTCACACCAGGTAAGAGCAGGTGTTAAATTCCTGCTGTTAAAGCGCCTTATCGCCTGTTTTGTGATCTTATCGCCAATCTGGCTGGTCGTTGAGAATGTTGCGGAGGTTTGTTTTTTAGGCTTTTTGCACGGGAACGCCAACTCTGCATTTCATTAGCGTTTGTTGCCGGGATCATCTGTGGAGATGTTTTTTTGCGGGTGCTATTGCAGGTAAACTGGTGATATGGGCTGTTAGCACCAGTTTGTGAATGGGGTGATAAGTTTATCGCCACTTTAGCTGTTTGGCTGCAATAAATGCAGATAACTTGGCGATAAGTCTTTGAGATTATGCCCCTAAGTTCCATAAAAATGTTCAACATAGAGGCACTTGACCAATGCTATTTAAAGGTAAGTGTTTCCAAAGAACAAACTTGTGACTTTGGAACTCCACGGTGACTACGCAATACTCTTTGTGAAAGGGTCAAAGAAACAGTAACATCAAATCTCAGTTTATTACTGCAGTACTTCAAAGTATAGGAGTGCAACTTGAAACTAATAGTATCGGTTTGTTTGAAATGCAAAAATGTAGGGCCTCATTCACAAGGAAATGGTTCAGTGAGGTGCCGCAAGCCATATTGTTACATCGAGCTGCGTCATTTTAAAAGCACAGAGATGTGCTGTATTTACATCAATATGGTGCATCCCTGTGCTCTCCCATGCAAGGGAACGAAAACACCAGCTGTACACCAACACAGGCACTCTTGCACCATGGTGAAAGGGTGCCTTTATTACAAGGATGATTGTTGTTGTGCAGGAAGGCGCACCTTCCTGCATAAAAACAATCATTGATGGCTTTTTCTGCTTTCTATGTGTGCTGCAGAATGCAGCACATGTAGAAACAGGAAAAGAAGGAGGAGAAATAAAAGTATTTCTTCTTGTTGTGCAACTTTTATGCCTCCCCTGATGAGGCGTAGGATTCTGACGCATTCCCATGTTTACAAACTGTTGTAAATATGGGAATGCATCAGATTCCATGGGTGATGCATGGGAACATCCACAGCAACACCCATGGCACGCCCCTTTTAGGTAAAGTAATGTGTGAAAAGTGGCCATATTTATGAGGCCATGAAAAGCCACGCAGGGTGGCTTTGCAAGGCCGTGTAAATATTGGCAAGCACACTCCGTCACTGGTGCGTCAAAAAAAGTGATTCACCAGCGGTGCAAGAGGCTTGTAAATAAGCTCCTTAGTTTCAGGTCCTGGCACTAAAACTCTGATTTGGTTTCGATTCATCTGTGACAAATTTGTTCTGTGCCCAAAGAACGGCCTACAAAAACCCCACTGAAAGAATTAATTCAAACTCAGACCTGGAAAACACAAAATATTTTTTTAATTGAGGAGGGAGAAGATGTCCAAGACCAGTGGGAGGGAGCTAGTGCTGGTCACAGGGCTACGTTGTTGGGGGTTGAAAAGGGCCAAGTTCCTCCCTACCAAATTACTGTGGAACTCACAGCCGATGGACCTTTATTGCCTGCTGAGAAGTGTATAGGGGAGAAATAAATCATTTAGACGGGATCACAATTTATAGGAACAATGACTCTGAAGAATCACAGACTCCGGCTTCCAAGTTAGGGGGGTTTATTACAAAGCCAAAAACAACTGAATGTACAAGCACCTCATCACGAGGTTGTAGAAATACATGGGAACTAATACAAATCCAAACCCACCTGCTAACTTTATAGGATGAATCATAAACAGAATGACAATCTCCAGAAACAGAACACACAGGCAATGATTGCCCTCACCTCAAGTTCAGTCTTCATCTGCGGAGAATGAATAAAAAGCATTAGCCTGTACCTACACTACCACTATCATGACATCCCTACCCAGCATTTCCCAGGCAAGACCAGGAAAAAGGTGTCAGCACGTGAAGACTTCCTAAGAAGTTCATGGCCTCATAAATATGGCCACTTTTCACACATACACAGTATCTTCCTTCAGAACAAAGCCCTCTGCTCCCTGGATTTCTTTGGCCTTACGCACTGAAAAGAGTAAGTGTAAAAAACGGGAACGTAGCTGGCGAATAACGTATGATACCGTCTCTAAGGCCACCTATAGAGCCGCCCTAAATTTTCTTCACAAACTTAAGCGTGCCACTATGAGGTAATATTTTGTCTGCAAAATCAGTGCTGCTGAAAATTCTTCCAAACGCTATTTAAAATTGTGAAGGATTTTGCCAAACCTTTAGCTCTGGCCTGTCCGATCCCACCTAGTCAAATTCTCTGTGACGGTCTCTCGAATTTCTTTTATGACAAAATTGCTGCTATCTCTGCCTCTTTCAATCAGGCCTCCGTATCTCCCCCGTCAGACCCTAAGGTCCCTCAGGAGGAGGCGTTTGTATCCTTTAAGGCCTTATCTATGGAAACTGCGCTGACAAGGTTGCGGCAGTGTAAATCGGGGT
This sequence comes from Lissotriton helveticus, assembly GCF_964261635.1. NCBI lineage: Eukaryota > Metazoa > Chordata > Amphibia > Caudata > Salamandridae > Lissotriton > Lissotriton helveticus. The sequence goes on from NC_136063.1 coordinate 803,007,754, forward strand.
CACCATTAGACCCTGCTCCCGCACAGGTGCTTAGCACTCTTGCCCCCCTTGTGGCGGGCCCTCCAATTTCCATCTGGAATACGTTGTTACTCTCAGGTCAGTTCCCCTCATTATGGAAGCAGGCTATGCTGATCCCCATTTTAAAGAAGGCTGATGCTGACCCCTCAGTGTTCAGCAATTATCGTCCTATTTGCTCATCCCTAAGCCAGCCAAAATACTCGAGAAAGTTGTGCAAGAGCAATTAGCCAGCTATCTGAAGTCCAGACTACTACTCCATGACTCACAGTCCGGTTTTAGATCCAGATTCAGCACAGAGACTGCATTACTTGAAGGTATCTGAGACCATTTGTGAATGCGTGGATGCAGGCGAGGATGCCATGTTGGTGCACCTCGACTTATCCGCGGCGTTTGATACCGTCTCTCATGCCATTCTGTTAGATAGACTGTCCAGTCTTGGGATACGGGATACCCCTTTGGCCTGGATTATATCTTTTCTGACAGGGAGAACGCAGCAGGTCACCTTCTGCCTTTTGTTTCAGAGGATAAACCGCTTTTCTGCGGTGTACCGCAGGGCTCTGCATTGAGCCCTCTCTTTTTCAATGTCTAGCTCTCTCCTCTGGCTGAGGCTGTTGAATCCTGGGGGGTCAGAGTGATCTCTTATGCTGACGACACTCAACTTGTGTTTTCATTTAGAGATGACTCTGACGGCAGCTTTGCCAACTTTACACACTGCCTCACTAACATCTCCTCCTGGATGGCTCTCAACACCCTTAAGTTGAATACCGATAAAACCGAGGTGCTATTCTTCAATCAAAGTACCCCACTTCCCCCTATACTGTGGTGGCCATCGGAGCTTAACCCTCCCCCAGTACCAGTTAAATCAGTTCGTAACCTGGGTTTTCAATTGGACAATGAACTGTCATGTAAGACTCAAATTAATAAGGTCACCTCGGCTTGCTTCAGTAAACTTCGTATGATTTGGAAAAATTCTTCCTTTTCTCCCCCTAGACTCGCACAGGACCGTCATTCATGCTCTAATCACTTCTCACCTGGATTATTCTAACAGCATGTATGCTGGAGCTCCAGCATTTTTGATTAAACGGCTACAGATGGTACAGAATGCTGCAGCTAGGCTGATATGCAACATTCCTTATCGCCATTCAATCACCCCGTATCTGACGAAAGTACACTGGTTGCCAGTTACCTATTGTATCCAATTTAAATCTCTAGTCCTGGCTTTCAGGGCACTCAATGTCCTTGGCCCGGCCTATCTCAGATGCAGGCTAAAGCCGCTTCAGTCTGCCCGAGCTCTGATATCTAATCATCTTCGCCTCCTCTATTCTCCCCGCTTTCGTCGCTCTTGAACGGGGGGGAAGAGCCTTTGCTGTTGTGACGGCCAAACTGTGGAACAGCCTTCCACTGTGTCTTTGGCTGACCACATCTGAACCAGTGTTCCGACGCAAACTGAAAACCTGGCTGTTCTCCAACCTCTAGCCGCGCCTGACTTCTGTGCTGCCCTAGTCCGTAGCGCCGGGACACCCCCGTCGGGGGTAGCCGTGTGCTTTATAAGCTTCAAATAATAATACACTCACGTTGTATGGGTCAAGTAGCCAATAGCCACAGACCTCGTTCTAAGATGCTCCTTCTCTCCTTCTATCTCCTCACCCCTTCTCCTGACTCCACCTCGGGACACTATCCCTAATACAAAACACAAAAAGATAGAACACGCCTACAGATCACCTCATTCCGCTGGACACTTCCCATAGGTGATTTTCCACGTGGTGTCGGTGCTCCCAGCTCCTAACTCGATGACCTTGATTCCTATGCCTCCCTCAGTGCAGTGAGAAAGAACACCGGCTCTTACTTATCTGTGGCTCGAGCACATTTGTATCACATCCTCCCAAGCCTAACTCTCCTAAACAAATGACGTTATTCTAAATAACAAAGAAGTCTTTTTCCACCTGCAACAGAAATGTGAAAACAGAACAAATACAATGTGTACATGACATTTCTAACAACCCTATTTCAGAGCCCCCAGGGAAAATACAATCCAGGCCTACATAAATCGACCAACATAAGAGTGAAACACATAGGCCTTTCAAATACACACCTAAGTGAACATTTCATTTAGGCCTTTATACCTCATTACATTGTAGAAGCACCTCAAATGTTTGTTAACTGTGAGCAACCTATGAAATCCTACACGTTAAAAGCAACTTAGTCAAGTCTATGTGCAACTTAATAAAATAATAACATGAATGCTACTTTGTCTCTTTACATGGCATAACACTTTTCCTGCCGTTTACACTTTCCCGTGTCATTACTAAACACTTTCTAATGGTCAAATGTTAATACAACATAAGAGTATATGCCGGTGTGAACTATCCATGATTATGATGCGCTCCAACAGGGTAATAGTGGGGTCTAATGTCAGTACATCAAAGTACCCATCTGAATGATACAAAGGTTCACAGCCGATAACTATGAAACAGTCACAGTCCCACAGTTGCAGTGACAGGTGTTACACAGGTCTGGGGCACCAGCAACAGCCACTGAGACAGCCAAGCAAAAGCTGAAGACACTGCACTTCCTAAGCTGGTGAACAGGAGCTCAAATGTGAATATCTTCAGAACTATTTGTTTTAAAAATATACATTTAACAGTTTCAGACTCAGGGCAACCTCTTTATCCTCGCAGTATCCCCAGGCCACTTGCTGAAGGCGAGGAAAACCTCGAGACTTTGCACGGCAACTGTAGGGTGGCCATAGTCACTACATTGAATATGGAGGGGTCAACAAAGAAGCAGGCTCATGTTTAACACCGGTAACAGCCTACATCTTTTCTCATGTGCCCAATGACACAGCTGACTGTGGGCAACCTCATGGCCATATATGCTGGCATAGTCTAACATCGGCTACCACAGGTCCTCTGCTGGGGTCTGTAGCTCGCTGGCAGATAGTCACACCTCCTAAAAGATGCAGTCTAGCATCTTTCACACACGCATGCAGGTCTTGTTGCTCACACTGGAAAGTCCCAACATTGCTTTTATGTCTCGCATTGAAAGGAGATAACATCTTACAGAGTCCTATCCCTGGGCCACAGTAACCCCCTCAGATGCTTTGGTGAGCACCTCATTCGTGGCAGTGGGGAGATCATAGAATACTAGATTTGCCAAGGAAGCCAGTACTTGTGGTCAGTCATGACTAATGTTCCCACTGATTGTTTTTACTCTGCATACGGTTGGTACAATCCTGGCTAATAGAGGTAGGAGCCTGAGGAGGCCCAGCCAAAATGATTATCAAAAATCAGTTAGCGAAATAGAAGCACGTGTGCCCTCAGTTGCTTCTAATAGGGCTCTAGTTCTACAATTTGATCTTTTAATTTACTCCCCAAGCTTGGCAAAGGGTGCCAAAATAATAATTGTTGCCAATTGGAAAAAGATACCTGCTATTTGAAAGAAACTATAGACCCTCCCAAATGAGTGCAATCACAAAAAAACATGTATTGCTTGATTGCCATTAAAAGAAGGTGATGAGTGGGAGATTGCAGTGATCCAAGGGTGGAGATGGGTCTCCTCTTAAAATTCAAATAGACTTTCTGGTCTCTCCTACAGTCCAGGCAATCCCCATCCAACTGGGAAGGAAGGAGAGAGAGCAGCAGAGTAAAGGGTGCTTCTGGTCTCAACAACACTGAGTCGTTCACCTGGGTTTACTAGAGAGCTCCTCGGTCGCAAGCACCTAGGCACACCTATGGAATACATAGCAACAACACCCATGTCAGTGTAACACATTATTTAGAGCAATTCCACTAGGTCAGCTTCCATATTATTACTATAGGAGAGCAAATCTGACATGAGAACCACACAGTCTACTGCCTCACAGACTGCATGATACAATGACTTTACACCAGGAACGCCCTTCACTAATAGCCAAGACACCAATGGAGGAAGAGGGCTGGGGGAAAGCCCATAAGTATAAAATACATTATTTAATGAAACAAAAGTTCTAAGCAAGCGTCAGACCTAAACAACATATTCTCCCCATTGTACTCTAAATACAGAAATTCAGTCTACTATATGGGAGCCCAAAAAGTTGTACTTTTCTGAGTCAAATAAGGTGTCAGGTTGGGTGTGTGGGAAAGGAACACTAGTAAACAACACTAGCATGTTTTCCATATGATCCACATGGTGGTACTATCCTCGAACTGAGGAATGGAAGTAAACATATTCCCACAAACTCAAACTGTCCTTGCTATTTATCCAGTGCCATTGTTGTACCCAACAACTTCAGTTTGTTTCTTATCCTTCCACAAGGACCTCAAAAACAAGAAGAGGAAATAGAGATGTTTTCAATAGGGATCGAGAGGTGTGGTTTATCAGTTGCTTTATAACATTTTCAATGCACATTCTTAATCCATACACTCACTGCATACCTCACAAATGAAAAGTGTCAGCTCAATTTGATTAATACCTCTATTCAATTGCAGAACAGAAATAAACCCTTTTGATTAATTAAGTAACTACTCACACATCAAAGGATTACTATTTACAGACCATGAGGGTTGCACTTTATGTGCAAATCCCAAATAGAAAATGTAGCAAACTGCCGATTTATATTTTAACAACCTCTTCAAAAAGCTTATTACTAGGGTGAGTGACTATGCAAACTTCCATCCTCACCACCCCCTATAAATAGTTCAGGGAAAATTGTAGCAGCATATGAAAAGCTATCCTTTGAATTTCATTTTAACAGCACATCAACTTAGAATCATGTGCTTTAAATGCACATACTTAAACTTGCCACATAAATTATTTTGTTTTGTACGTTCTTAATAGGACTTAGATACTTAACAAATTTGGCAGGGAAGATTGTAATATGCTCTGATATGTGCATAATAAGTAAAGAATTTTAATGAGAGTAGCTGGGGAGAGAAAGTCTCACATTACATTTGGAATGAGAATGAGCAGGCCTGTGTTCATGTAGTCTGGGGGCCTGGCCAGAATACTCCCTTCAGATTGTGAACATATGGTGCATGGAAGTTGGTTCAGTTTCCAGCATTTGTTAATCTGGGAAGCTGGAGCTGTAACAGAAACCTATCGCACAAGAGGCAGCACATTAGCAATACTTATATTTTTTGCTGATTTGAAGGAATGCAATGAGCTAGCCTTAACCAGGCAGTAAACTGGTGCTGCTGCACTGAGGGCATTATCATTGGGAAGAGAAAGTGATAATGATAACTGCCTTGTGCAGTCTGCCAGTCTTTCTGTGAGTGGCACAAATGCAGAGGCTGAGCAGGCGCCCGAGGGCACCAATTAGAGGGAATTTAAGTCATCACTAATTGTATCTTGAGCAGCCTTTGAATCTTGGTTGCCTCCTTCAGTCCTTGAGGGGCATGACAACTGCATGATCAGGGCAAGCAGGGGTAATGGTCATCTGTGCCATTTCCTTGGCCAGTTTGGGCTTGTCCAGGTAGAATGTGTCTGAGGTCCAAATGTGGGACTAGATTCTGAATGTGTGCTGTTCCTGAGAGAAACAGTGGGAGGGGTTGGTAAAACTCTGGCAGAGGTATTATGGCGAATTCAAAGGCTAGAGTGCAACCTCTTTCCCCCACATGAGTAACTATAATGGTGCTGGACAAAAAGGAATGCTCACATGCAGGCGTTCAGGTTCCGCATGGACCGCGGGCAGCATTACACAAAGGCAGCCACCATTCTGAAGCGCACACACATGCGGAAGTCCAATGGACTCCATCATGCACAAAGTCAGGCATAACTACACACATCGTGTTCAACCACAGATGTCCACATGATGTCCACAGATGTACGCAGAGGTACCCTCCATGCATATCACAGGTGTGATGCAGATAAAAGACCCGGTCAGGTGAGACTGATTAATCCTTTTAAAAGGGGTCCGCCAGCAGGCAGTTCCCCCACAGTGGCAAAAACAGTAATGCCTGCTTACTCCCTATCATTGCTCTGCCACTGTTGCTAGTCTCTCATAGAAAGGGCAGAAAGGGCATAAGTCACAGTCTGAAAGAGGAGCAGACTTGGGTGGCCCTCCAGACTCCAGAGTCCATCTATGAGGTATCCGAGCCTGTGAAATGCGAAACCCCTAGAGGGCTTGCATAATTGTTGAGCTCACTAAGGTAAAAACAAGAGGTTGAGACAGAAAACCATCATATGGCAGAGCAGCTTGACTCTCCAGGGCTCAGGAGAGGACTTTTGTCCCAGAAACCCTAATGTTTTTTAGGAATGCCTAAACAATAGTAACTTTATAACATTTGTAGAATTAGGCCTATGACTGGTAAAATTAAGTCTTTCTTTCTGAACCAGATCTTACTATTGTTTGACTTCCCAGTGAGTTCTGGTCTAAAGACTGTGCGTGCTGTATAGCAGAAATTGACTGAGCTGGCTACCATTTCGTAATGATTTAGATACCCTTCTGATCTATTTATCAAGATTATGTATGACTTCAAATATTCCGTTCTGAACCAGCAAACTATTTTTTAGATGTTATTGCAGGAACTTTTTGGAAATTGGATTGAACCACAGTTGAGATGAATATCTGTATTTTTTGTTTTCCTGCAGCGTCATAAAACTTACTATTTCCCCTCTCCTTCAGTTTCTTCACCCATAGTGGCAAAGTGTTGAGATGTATATTGTTCAGACAACTGTAGATTAGAAGAGACTAACATCATAGGAACTGCACCACTGTCTTGACCCACATGTGTAGTTGCTGATGGGCAGCAAAAAAATGTAATCTGATCACCCACTCTAAACTGGGCATGTGATCGGATGACTAACCTCTGAAAGCCCATACTCTTTTGGGCCATCGGATGAGTATGTCCATGACGAGGCCAGAGTAGGGTCCATCATTGACATACTTTCGGCCTGCCTGCCTCTAAATCGAGCTGGCAGACAGGAGTTTGGTGGACAGGCTATTCCATAGCCGTTGATATGCTCTCTGCCAAACTCAAAATCTTCATGAACCTGTTGCACACTGTTCATGCAATGTTTCATTTGAGCAGAGCCAGAAGTCAACAACGTATTTTCTCAGATTTGAACAAGGTAACTAATCTTCTGATGTGCCATCACTGTCCGCCTGGCACTCTAGCAACATTTCATTGTTTGTTGAATATGAAAAGTTCATGCAATTTAAATGACTCTTTTTTCATCAGATTGGGCTCTTTGAAGCAGACCCAATCACTTGCACTAAAAGAATGAAAAACCCTCAATTTTCTTGACTGTGATTTTACTTTTTCAAACTTAAGATCAGCATTTTCCTAGCCGGCCTCCACAATCCACAAACTATCTCCATTTTTCTTATTCATGCGTATACTGCAAAAAGTGCATATCAGTACCTACTTTCCTTCCTCTCATTTGCTCAAATTGGAATTTGTCAATAGTCAAATGTGGCATTGTTCTGTTAGATCATATCAAGCTTGTGACCGAATTAGCTACACCAACTCTCCTCCTGTGTGCACCTTGCCCACAAGCAATACCTTGCTTTATCTCTCAAGAAGTCTGTTGCTTTGAGGACGATTTAAGGCAGTTCTAAAGTGTCTTATGCAACATTCAACTAAAAATTCCTTCATGGTATCAGATGTAAATTGGACATCATTATCTGTAGAAATTACTTCAGGAATACTTTAGCTTACAAATACTTACATTAAAAACACACTCCATGACTTGGACACACATTTTACTTTGACATATCTTAAAAGAAGGCCTGTCATGACTTGCATATATCTTGGATTACCAGGTCAATTGTGGAAAGGCCCGGAAACAACCACCTATAAATTACCAACATGAACAGGTACTATAAGGACTATGGAAGGAAGTGGAAATTACCTACTTCAGCTTGATATGTAGTGAATATTTCCATCAGAAACCCACTTTCCTATATGTTTTTAAAAAAAAGACATACCCCTCAAACACAGTAGGTGCCATGCTTCATCATTGGTAGTGCTCCTCACCAGCCATGTGATGTTGTTATGCATGCTCACCAAGAGATTGTTTTTAAAATATTTGAAATGGGTTCTGTGATTAGCCCCCAAGGGCATTGAGTGCTGATAAATGTGTGTGTATCAGGGGTGTCTAACACTTTTATTATAGTGTATGTCTCGCTACCACAATCTACAGGATAAGGTTATTAGGACCCTACCTGCCTACTCTATATTGGTCAACAAGTTTCTGCCCATCTGTTTCTCCCATAGGGTAGAACGCATTGTTCAGGACATATACTACCCCTGTCTGTCCCTTTAACCCCTCCCATGCTTGTGACGGAACCGTTCCGTCACGAGCCTCGGGTGGGCTGTGCTGGTGACGGAACGGTTCCGTCACGGCCAGGCCGCCGCGCCTGCACGGCGCTGATTTCGCGCCTGCGCGGCCCGTTCTATTGAGCGGGCAGGGCCGTGACGGAACCGTTCCGTCACAAGCACAGCTCACCCGCGTGCCGTGACGGAGTGGTTCTGTCACGAGCACGGGGCCGCCGCGCCGCCACCCCGCCCCTTAGCGCTGCGGCGGAATAACCGCCGCAGCGAAGGAGTTAATCTGCCTCACTCCCTAGTATTCTTGTGTGCAGTACATAAGAGATAAAAAGAATTAACCTGACTTTAATGTTCAATCAGGTATGGAAGCATTCTCAAGACAGAGCTTCTATTAAGCTTCAAAGTCTGGAAGCAGAAATCTTAAAGGATCCCAAGTGCAGATATTTTGCACATTGCTGTTCCTGTGCATACAGTTGTTCCCTTCTGCTGCTGGTCCAGACTGTGATGCACAATGATGAAGAAGGCTGCCTAGTGTGGGTGAGAGTTCTGCACCCTTTACAAAATAAAATCTAGGGAAATAGGTTTCTGATGGAAACTGTTTTCAAAATATGAAGTTGAGGTAATTCACACTTTCCTCCAAAGGTGTGAAGACTTGTTCATGTTTCTACTTTATCATGAGGAGAATGAAGGTTATTTCTCTTTAAACATCCATGCCAACTTTCTGCCATTTGCTTACTGGTCACACAACAGGTGCTTCTGGAGCATTTACAGGTACTGCAATGTACACACTTTGGGCCTGATTTAGATCTCGGCAGACGAGTTACTCCGTCACAACGGTGAAGGATATCCCATACGCTGAAAGATAAATCCCATTGTATCCTATGGGATTTATATTATGATGGACCAAGTCCACCGAGATCTTAATCAGGTCCTTCCTCACTTTTGTTTCCACATCACCACCTAAACCCGGTCAAGAATAACATCTCTAACTCTCTTTCAATAAAATTGGTCCGCGTATGAGCAGATTTTAGACGTAACAACTCTGGCTGGAATCAGTTTATCGTATTTCATCAACAAACCACCCTCGTCTAACAACTCACTGGCATTTTTCCAATATGATTGCAACTGCTGCTGTCCTTGGGCCCATCCTCTACCACATATATCAGTATCTCTGTACACATTGACCGTGTTCATTTCCTCATAGCATCCTTTTGATCACAACTAATTACAGCACTGTTTCCTACTTCTGCGAAAATGCACTCTTCGGCTATACCTCTAATACCAAATCTAGCTAAACAATCAGCTTTGACATTTTTTCAATCCAGTAAATATTCAACTTGCAAATTACCTTCAATATTTTGTTTGTCAGCCTTGCTAAATTAGTTGTATATTCGTTTTTATTTTGACATTAGCTGAAATGCTAACTAACTAATCGTAATCAGGTTATAAAATTAATAACACTCTACACACACGCTGACATTTTAATTCAATTACTGAATACTATTGCCACACAGGTCGCAAGGTTGTAGAGCCATGATCTTGAAACGTTTTAATGCCACCCATGTTAAATCATTTTATCAGGGGCCCCACAATGAAAATATATATATTTTCTAATAATTATTCTGTAAAATGTTAATTCTGCAAACAAGTTACGTGATTATATGGAGATTGAGGGCACATGCTAACAAATAGAGACAATGCTGATTTACAGTAGTGCTTTTCACTTTCAAACACAAAATATAAGTAGGGTAGAATAGAGCAAGCAAGACAAACACTTCAAATGAGACTGTTGGCTAGGGGATTATATTAAAATAATTGTCCAAAAATAATGTCCTACCTTACATTTTTCTTACAATATATCAAATATATGAAACTACAACAATATTATAAGCAAATGAGCCCCAAAAAAGTCTAAGGCACTTTAGGGGGCTGAAAGAAAAAGAAATCATGTGTATTCTTGCCTTTTATGTTTCACATTATCATGCCCAGCTGCCAGTTGGCACTATGCCATGGGTTACACCCCCAGCCAGTCCTTTTGAGCCAGAAGGACTTTGCTTGCGGGAATTTGTTAGGCAAACCTTACAATGTGAAGTACGAAACAACGGGTCCGAAAACGCAGTGCACTGTTGGAACTATTTGGTAGCTCTGAATTTATATAACAAATCAACATCACAGTTATATTTTGTTATACCTTTTTTAAGTGCAGTCAAATGCATGATTGTCAACATGTTTTTGGTAGACTTGCTATTTGCAGACTCTATCACCCTTGGAGTATTCACAATGTGAACTTTTATCAGAAATGAGAGGCTGAGATGTTGAGGGTTATTTGGAACCACCCCCTTAGCCACTTACTTTCAATAAGGACAGGGATGAAAAAAGACTTGCAGAAAGCCCATTAAACATTGATGCTTGTCTGTGCTACCCAGAGGCATGGTAAATGCTCCTCTTGGGCAGAACCTTGGCCTCCTGTGCATCAACTGACACTCACTCCCTGGGAACCCAAACCAAAAGTTTGAAAACTACTTCTCTAGAATCAAACCCCATTTTTATCATTTTCCTGTGACCCATTTGATTAAAAACTTCTTACAAATGCCAGCATTTGTAAAGCACACAGCTACCTCCAGCGTAGGTGTCCCGCCACTGTCCGTATACCACTTAGGAACCCTTCCTGGCTTTTCCCTGTGAAATGTCCACTCCTGTGCACCCCCAAGGTGAAGCCAGGCATCCCAGCGCTGTTGGGGCCGTTGTGGAGATTAAGCAAGCTATTGCCCAGAGTTGCAGAGTGGGATCCATGATTAGAATAGGCACAGAGGTGAGAATTATCAGGTCCGAGGAAATTGAGCCCAAGACTCGCTGAGGAAGGTATTAAACCCTGGTCCCGGACCATACCTCTGCATCAGGGTCTGCCGCACTAACCATTTCTCCACCCTACTCTACAAACCCTAGGCAGTAGTGCCAACAGTTATACAGCTTGATGAATAGTCCATAAACTGCTTCAACCCTGGACATTTCTTTAGTTGACCACACAAAATCATCTCCTTCCATAAATTACACTGTAAAGCACTCAGTCAATATTACAAAGAAGCTAAAAAATGTAAAATAGAACTCACACAGCACAAACAGGAGACCAACAGGTCTCTATTCTTAGGTGATGGAGCTTTGACAGTGATAGGCTTGGGCTTCACACTTTCACTAGTTTGTACATAACCTAAAAATAAACATCTTTAAAAACAAGCATTGGTAATGCATCGGTTTTGCCTATGTGCGGAATAATGAGCTTGGTCAAAGTCTGTGACGAAGGGTCAAAAGCATAAGCTCCCTGACAAGCATCATGGGTGTGGAGAGGATGCTGGCAGTGGTCATGGCTGTTGACTCGAGACTGGGAATCCCAGTTCGAGTCTTGGCAGTGTAACATCCTGTGATTCTGGGCTGCACCTCAGGCCATTAAGTCAAAACCATCAACGGTGAATAATGAGTGAATTCTTGGAAGTACAGCTGAAGTAAAAGACAACAAGGGCATACTTAAAAGTTGTTTTATACTCCTACTGAACCAAAATAAAAGTCTAACATGAAATCAACGGAAATGGGAAGCCTAATCGAACGCGAAAAATATTCCTTTTGACTGGGTTGCCATCAACAAATCTCCCTTCTCATACAAAATTTCCCTAATTTTATCACAAACTGAATATATGATAATAAACAGAACATACTGGACTATTTATTGTTGGACCTAAACAAGATCCCAAGTGCTGGAGCTGTGATAAGCAAGAAGGCACCCTAATCCACATGCTATTTGAGTGTACTGTGATTCATTGGCAAATCACTTAATCTCTCTGGATAAATTCTGCAAGACGAAAGAGGCAAAACTTATGAAAAAATAGATCCACCAGAGCGGAGGATAACAGTATTTCAGCTACGGGAAACCAATAAGAGAAACAGACGGGGACCAAGCATTGGTAAATGCAGGAAAATATGCTACAGCCAATAGAAATGGAAGAAAAGTAAGTGGCAAGAGTATGAACCAATGAAAAGCCAGTAAAGAAAGGGGTGGGATGTGAGCCCTTTTTATATTATATTAAAAGCAATAGATTTCGGAACCACAGCATAAGGCCTGTGCAGGCGTAACCTAAAAACACATGTATCTTACCTAATAGTAACACTCTTATCTTCCAAATTGTTTAAACCCTTTTACACTGTGCCATCATCTTCCTGTTCAGTTTCCCCAAGCACTATTATTTCCTCCTGACATGCCACAGCCAATTCTACATCTCTTAACATGACATACGGAAACAGTAATGCTGCAGGTTGTTAAAGAAAATCTGCAATATGTCAAACAAAGTCCGAAATTATTTATTAGCAAAAGAAAAGGTAATATTAGGTGAACCACAGTTCTGATCATCAGGCAAAGGGGATGCAGAAATTGTAGTGCCACACACAGACTCCAAATGTGGCTCACATGACTTTGTAAAACTTAATGAATACAAAGTCATGATTTTGAGAAAAAAAGAAGACAAATTTCAGATACTTACACAACTGTCATTTCTTTCTGCTGAGGAATCTGAACTTCATTTCTCATCTCAGCAGCCAATCTGTGAAAGAGATGATTGTAGTGTCTTGAGACTATGTGTGCTAGGACCTTGCGGTTAAGCATGGGCGTAAAATCCGCTCCGATCGCGGATTTTTCGGATTTTCGGCAAATTCGCAATCCGCGAACTCTCGCGAATTTGTCGAAAATCCGTGAATCCGCTCGCGGCGGATTTTTTGCTTGGTTGCGGCGCGCGGCGTGGTGCACGGTGTTCACTTTCCGTCATTTAGCGTTTGCCGAGTTGTTTTTCTTTGCGAGTGCCGCGCCATTTTGGATCTTGCTGCGTGATCCCGCGGGAGTTTGGCGCCCGCGAATACGTAATCGCGGCTTGCCACCTTGCACAGCACACCTCGCGAGAGTTCGCAATTGCGAACACGTAGTTGCGGCGGAAAGGAACAATCTCGCACTCGCGAAATAGAGATTTTGCAATTCTGCACAAGAAAATCACCAGCAAACAGGATAAACCTTCAGAAAATTATGATTTTTATCAGAATCACTGCTCAGGTTGACATTTGCATGGCCTTTTTTTTTTGCAAGGAGTCCATTTTTGGGGGGGGGGGAGGAAGGAAGTGCCCCACAGTCTCCAACTTCCTGTTCCTGTCCAGCAGGCTCCTCCCAGTGCTTTGTCCATCTCCTGGTCACTTTCATTTGGATCTGGAGCTGGAAGGATTACTTTTTGTGGGTGCTGCTGGATATTTGGATTTGAGGCCTTTTTGACTGTCTTTGGATCACTTTTGGATTAGAAATCAACTTTCACAAATAAGTTTGTTTGGGGCATTACAGTTGCTGCAAGTACAATTTTGGAACTTTTTCAGAACATTAAATAAATTATATTGTGGGTAGCCACAGTATCCAGTAGGACCAGGGTTGGTTAGGGGTGCATGATACAACTGTTTTGTTGAATTTAAACACCATTGAGGCCATGGATGGGCTGGGATTGTGCTGATTTTATTGTTTTTTGTCGTTTTTTGGGGGCTGCTGGTGTGGCCTTTTGCCCAGGGGTGGTGGTGCATGGACTGAGTGTGCCTGTGGTGTGGTCTCACTCTCTTTAATGTAAACATCATGGATGGCATTGGATTGTGGTGATTTCTGGCTGTTTTTCTGTTTTTTGGGGGTGTACTGTTGATGTGGACTGGCCATGTGGGTGGTGGTGGTGGCCATCTTGAGTGCTGGCTGGTACAGGCAACATGTGCTTGGGGTGTAAGGGGCCATTTTGAGGAGAGGCAGTGTCTGAGGCCTGCACCTATTTTGCCTACTTTTCATCCATTATGCCCAGGGGTAGTGAGTGTTGCATGGGCCTAGTGTTTCTGAGGGGTGTCTTCTTGAATTTAAACACCATTGAGGCCATGGATGGGCTGGGATTGTGCTGATTTTATTGTTTTTTTTGTCGTTTTTTTGTGGGGCTGCTGGTGGGGCCTTTTGCCAAGGGGTAGTAGTGGTGCATGGACTGAGTGTGCCTGTAGTGTGGTCTCACTCTCTTTAATGTAAACATCCTGGATGGCATTGGTTTGTGGTGATTTTTGGCTGTTTTTCTGTGTTTTTTGGGGGTGTACTGTTGATGTGGACTGGCCATGTGGGTGGTGGTGGTGGCCATCTTGAGTGCTGGCTGGTACAGGCAACATGTGCTTGGGGTGTAAGGGGCCATTTTGAGGAGAGGCAGTGTCTGAGGCCTGCACTTATTTTGCCTACTTTTCATCCATTATGCCCAGGGGTAGTGAGTGTTGCATGGGCCTAGTGTTTCTGAGGGGTGTCTTCTTGAATTTAAACACCATTGAGGCCATGGATGGGCTGGGATTGTGCTGATTTTATTGTTTTTTGTCGTTTTTTTGGGGCTGCTGGTGGTGCCCTTTGCCCAGGGGTAGTGGTGCATGGACTGAGTGTGCCTGTAGTGTGGTCTCACTCTCTTTAATGTAAACATCCTGGATGGCATTGGATTGTGGTGATTTTTGGCTGTTTTTCTGTGTTTTTTGGGGTGTACTGTTGATGTGGACTGGCCATGTGGGTGGTGGTGGTGGCCATCTTGAGTGCTGGCTGGTACAGGCAACATGTGCTTGGGGTGTAAGGGGCCATTTTGAGGAGAGGCAGTGTCTGAGGCCTGCACTTATTTTGCCTACTTTTCATCCATTATGCCCAGGGGTAGTGAGTGTTGCATGGGCCTAGTTTTTCTGAGGGGTGTCTTCTTGAATTTAAACACCATTGAGGCCATGGATGGGCTGGGATTGTGCTGATTTTATTGTTTTTTGTCGTTTTTTTGGGGCTGCTGGTGGGGCCCTTTGCCCAGGGGTAGTGGTGCATGGACTGAGTGTGCCTGTAGTGTGGTCTCACTCTCTTTAATGTAAACATCATGGATGGCATTGGATTGTGGTGATTTCTGGCTGTTTTTCTGTGTTTTTTGGGGTGTACTGTTGATGTGGACTGGCCATGTGGGTGGTGGTGGTGGCCATCTTGAGTGCTGCTGGCTGGTACAGGCAACATGTGCTTGGGGTGTAAGGGGCCATTTTGAAGAGAGGCAGTGTCTGAGGCCTGCACTTATTTTGCCTACTTTTCATCCATTATGCCCAGGGGTAGTGAGTGTTGCATACTTGCATGTCCCTAGTCTTTCTGTGGGGTGTCTTCAATGTAAACATCATGGATGGCATGGGATTGTGCTCATTTTTCTGTGTTTTGTCGATTTTTTGGGGTGTATAACTGAACTGATGTTCCTCTGTCTTCCATTGCTTTTAGGTGCACAAGACTCAAGAGAACCACCAGTGCCAGGAAGAAGTCCTGCAGCGGTGTGTGTGTGCAGCATAACGTCACGCGACGTCACGTCTGGGCACAGACAACTCTGCAACTTGTGCAACTGCTGCCTGCTGTTCTGACCTGCTCTGAAGAAGATGGCCCCAAAAAAAGTAACCCGTAGCTCCTCTAGCAAGAAAGGTGCCAGTAAGGAGCAGAAGAAGCAAGTTACCAAGGAGACTGGTGTGCCGCCCGCCCCTTTTTTTGGTGGTAAAAAAAAAAGTATGCCTGCAGCAGCAGCGGGATCTGCTGGGGACCAAGCTGGCAGCAGCACCCCCGCTCCATTGGGCTCAGTGCCACCACCACCACCACGCCAACTTAAGTCCATGCCCTTGAGTGCTGCAGAGGCAGCCAGTATAGTTCTTCAATCACCATCGACCAGTGATGTTGGCTCATCGCAAGAAAGCAGCAGCAATGTCCCTCAATCAACACAGGTTGTTGTAGCTCATCTGACGAGTGTTGAACAACCACAGCCGCAACAACAATCACATGTGCAAGTACAAGCCCAAGTACATGTGGAAGGAGAGGCAGCGCAAGGAGATGCGCAAGCAGAGGTGCATGGAGGGTCACAAGTGCCCACAATAGTTGTCCCTCCCGAAGTAGGGGCACATCAGGAAATCGACAATCAAGGCGAGGTATCATTTGAGGAAGCCACTCCTCCTGATGATCCTTCATTGTCTTCCACACCCCTAGCAAGGAAGAGATCAAGGGTGGTGTCTACATCTTCTTCAAGCACACCTCCTTCTGATGATACGGATCAAACTTGGGAACCAGCACCACTGCCGTCTGAGAGTGAGGCACACCATGATCCGACAAAGGTAGTTAAGCGTAAAAGGAAGCTCGTCCAAAGTCTCAGAGTTATGGAGTGTGATGAGGCTCAACAAGAAGTGGCGGATACTGCTGCTGATGAAGACTCTGCCAACGACGACCCAGTCATCATAAAGGTCACTGCAGCCCCAGCGGGCATGCAGCAAACAGACATTTTGACCCTAGCCCGAAGAGCTGCTGAGCGTGATGATGATGATGTTGTCGATGAGGAGGCAGTGGAAACACCACAATCATTGGAGTTAAGTAGTACACCAACTCGTCCCGCTTCCATATTTCTTTCTGGCAAGAAGAGACCTCCATCCACCTCGACCTTAATTAGTGGCGGTGAAAGTGCACAACGTACAAAAGTTGGGCAATCCAGATCCTCCACTTCATCTGGCATTAGCTTCATGACCACCACCACCAGTATCGCCGCCTCCTCCAGGTCCCACAGACACTTCAAGTCCCCAGTTTGGGACTTCTTTACTGTTTGTCAAAAAAATCCAAAGTTTGCCATTTGTACCCTTTGTAAGCTTGCAGTTAGTCGTGGTAAGCCAGGTACCAACTATGGTACCGGAGGCCAGAGAGGTCATCTTAGGAGACAGCACACTGTCCAATGGTTTGCGCACCTAGATGCGATCAAGAAAGTCCGAATTCAAGAAAACGTTGATGTTGCATCTGATGATGACGAGGAGGAAGAAGACGTGTCAAACACTTCCCTTACACCCAGTACCCCTGTCAGCAGCACACCCAATGTGAGGCACACTAAGAGTGTTGGAGCGAGTGAGACACCAACGCACAAAAGCTCACCAGCGAGCAAAATTGGGTCAACGAAGTCATTATCAGCCCGTAAATGCTTGGTCCAGGGCAACATTAGAACAATGCTTACTTCAGACGTGCCATATGAACGCAACCACCCACTGACGCGTCTGTATAACACTAAGCTGGCTAAAATGCTAGCTGTGGACCTTCTCCCTTTTTCTTTTGTAGAAGCGGTAGGTTTTCTAGAATTAGTGGCAACGCTCTGCCCTAAATGGAAGGTTCCTAGCCGGTTCTATTTTGCCAGAGTTGCGGTTCCAGCACTACATGAAGATGTGCTGGAGGCGATTGGGGCAGCTTTGCAGAAGAGTGCTGTTCACACAATACATCTGACAACAGACATGTGGACCAGTGGCGCAGGCGCTGATTACATGTGCATCACTGCACACTGGGTCTCTTTTTCAGGTGTTAAAGCAAAGCTAAACGCAGGTCCTCGGATGCTTGTTTCCGTTCTGGGAAAGACATGGCTTTTGTAGTTCGGACTGGACTGTTCCCATGGGGCACAGGGTCAGCGCTGATTTGCATATCGCCATTGTCTAACCCAGGGTGGTGTGGAGTGGAAAAACGATGGATTTGGGCCCAGATCTTTGGACTGGGGTGAATGTGTGACATTGATCCACATTCTGTCCATCATTGTTGTGTTTGCAGTTACCGCTCTAAGTGTACTGGGGATGCTCAGACGTGAGTCCCAGGCACTCCACACCACTGGATTCAAGCTAGCCGGGCTGAAGAGAGGTGTTACCTCGAAACCGGGCCGGTCCTCGGATGCTTGTTTCCGTTCTGGGAAAGACATGGCTTTTGTAGTTCGGACTGGACTGTTCCCATGGGGCACAGGGTCAGCGCTGATTTGCATATCGCCATTGTCTAACCCAGGGTGGTGTGGAGTGGAAAAACGATGGATTTGGGCCCAGATCTTTGGACTGGGGTGAATGTGTGACATTGATCCACATTCTGTCCATCATTGTTGTGTTTGCAGTTACCGCTCTAAGTGTACTGGGGATGCTCAGACGTGAGTCCCAGGCACTCCGCACCACTGGATTCAAGCTAGCCGGGCTGAAGAGAGGTGTTACCTCGAAACCGGGCCGGTCCTCGGATGCTTGTTTCCGTTCTGGGAAAGACATGGCTTTTGTAGTTCGGACTGGACTGTTCCCATGGGGCACAGGGTCAGCGCTGATTTGCATATCGCCATTGTCTAACCCAGGGTGGTGTGGAGTGGAAAAACGATGGATTTGGGCCCAGATCTTTGGACTGGGGTGAATGTGTGACATTGATCCACATTCTGTCCATCATTGTTGTGTTTGCAGTTACCGCTCTAAGTGTACTGGGGATGCTCAGACGTGAGTCCCAGGCACTCCACACCACTGGATTCAAGCTAGCCGGGCTGAAGAGAGGTGTTACCTCGAAACCGGGCCGGTCCTCGGATGCTTGTTTCCGTTCTGGGAAAGACATGGCTTTTGTAGTTCGGACTGGACTGTTCCCATGGGGCACAGGGTCAGCGCTGATTTGCATATCGCCATTGTCTAACCCAGGGTGGTGTGGAGTGGAAAAACGATGGATTTGGGCCCAGATCTTTGGACTGGGGTGAATGTGTGACATTGATCCACATTCTGTCCATCATTGTTGTGTTTGCAGTTACCGCTCTAAGTGTACTGGGGATGCTCAGACGTGAGTCCCAGGCACTCCACACCACTGGATTCAAGCTAGCCGGGCTGAAGAGAGGTGTTACCTCGAAACCGGGCCGGTCCTCGGATGCTTGTTTCCGTTCTTGGAAAGACATGGCTTTTGTAGTTCGGACTGGACTGTTCCCATGGGGCACAGGGTCAGCGCTGATTTGCATATCGCCATTGTCTAACCCAGGGTGGTGTGGAGTGGAAAAACGATGGATTTGGGCCCAGATCTTTGGACTGGGGTGAATGTGTGACATTGATCCACATTCTGTCCATCATTGTTGTGTTTGCAGTTACCGCTCTAAGTGTACTGGGGATGCTCAGACGTGAGTCCCAGGCACTCCACACCACTGGATTCAAGCTAGCCGGGCTGAAGAGAGGTGTTACCTCGAAACCGGGCCGGTCCTCGGATGCTTGTTTCCGTTCTGGGAAAGACATGGCTTTTGTAGTTCGGACTGGACTGTTCCCATGGGGCACAGGGTCAGCGCTGATTTGCATATCGCCATTGTCTAACCCAGGGTGGTGTGGAGTGGAAAAACGATGGATTTGGGCCCAGATCTTTGGACTGGGGTGAATGTGTGACATTGATCCACATTCTGTCCATCATTGTTGTGTTTGCAGTTACCGCTCTAAGTGTACTGGGGATGCTCAGACGTGAGTCCCAGGCACTCCACACCACTGGATTCAAGCTAGCCGGGCTGAAGAGAGGTGTTACCTCGAAACCGGGCCGGTCCTCGGATGCTTGTTTCCGTTCTGGGAAAGACATGGCTTTTGTAGTTCGGACTGGACTGTTCCCATGGGGCACAGGGTCAGCGCTGATTTGCATATCGCCATTGTCTAACCCAGGGTGGTGTGGAGTGGAAAAACGATGGATTTGGGCCCAGATCTTTGGACTGGGGTGAATGTGTGACATTGATCCACATTCTGTCCATCATTGTTGTGTTTGCAGTAAACGCAGGTGTTGACCCGGACAAAGTTTTCAAAGCTGCTCGGAAACATGCAACACTAGCCATGTTTGGCTTGGAGAAAAGTCACACATCCCAAAACATTTTGGACGAGTTTGACAAAAAGTTCTTGAAAATGCTATCTCCAATAAAACGCAAGATTGGTTATGTTTCCACGGATAATGGCGCAATATAGTTAAGGCCATGTCGCTGGGTGACTATGTTAGAGTGCCGTGTTTGGCGCACTGTATCAACCTGGTAGTTCAAAAATTCTTGAGTGATAGAGACAGTGCAGCGTTCGCGGTAATGGCCACCTGCCGCAAAATGTGCAACCATTTTAGCCATTCTTTTAAGGCCCGGAAGCATCTGAGGAGGCTGCTACTTCAAAGTCGAATACCAGTGAAAGCACTCATCCAGGAGGTGGCAACACGTTGGAACTCAACCTTCTACATACTTGAGCGTCTGTATGAGCAGTATACGGTACTCGATCACTATTTCTTAACAGAGGGTACAACTCAGAAGGAGGACCTGCGGATGGGTGCGGCGCAATGGGACATAGTTAAAAGCCTGACAGACATGCTTCGTCCTTTTGAGTTCTTCACGCGTGCAGTCAGCCAGGAGGACTGTAATTTGGGAAAAGCTATCCCATTGTTGTGCATGCTGGAGCACCAACTGATGGCGGTGTCTTCTGAGTTTGAAAAAGATGTACAAAAAAAAGACCATTTTATTTTGTCTGAGAAATTATTAGAGCGCCTACGTGGTGATGAACGTCTTCAAAAGATCAAGTCAGATCAGCATTACATTTGTGCTACTATTCTGGATCCACGCTACAAAAAGGCGCTGGCAGGCGAAGCATTCTTTCCTTTTGCTGATGCAGATGTTCAAAAGTACAAACATTGGTTAGCCTGGTCAGCCAAGAGGTTTGAAAAAGAACGGCAGGTTATTGAAGGAGAAGACAGTACATCAGCATCAGCAGGCCATCCCCAGTCACAAGAATCCACTTCTGCACCTGTGGCTGGGGCACAAGTGACCTCTCAGCCGTTAAAGACACCGGCAACTGGATCATCTGCACCACACACAACACTAACAGTGGCTGCTGAGGAGGATTGGCTAAGTTTGCTTGGGTATGGTTCTCGAAAAAATGTCAAAGGCACAGCAAAAAGTAAGCAAAGTGGAGGAACCGTTGATGACCTTGAGTCGATGGTGCAGGACTATATGAATGACTCAACAGAGGTCTTTCTTAATGATGAGCCATTGCAGTATTGGCATGGCAAAAAACAATTGTGGCCACAGCTCTCCAACCTGGCTATAAACTATTTGTCTTGCCCACTCGCAAGGTGTCTTCTGAACGTGTTTTCAGTGCTGCTGGTGGCATTGTAACTCCTAAACGGAGCCGCCTCTCGCCCAAAAATGTGGAGCGGCTGACAATGATCAAGATGAATCAGCACCTCATACCACCAGATTACAAAGTACGAGAAAGCACGCCGCATGAAGACGAGGAGGACGGCAACGTAGATGAGGGGATTTGTTCTCTGTTCGGTGGCACTGACCTCATCCTGCCTGAATTCGCAGAGTATGATGACGAAATCTTCTTCTTATTCCCTGACACCGAGCCCTGAAAATGAGACAATGAATCAAGAACTTTCTTTTTCGTCCTTATTCACTTTTATTCCTGTGTGTCTCTCTTTCTTTGTTTTGCACAGTTAATTTAATTCAAACTTTAATCACCTAATCCCAAAAACAAGACCATCAGCAGAACTGTCTTCACTTGTTTGCTTATTGATTTGAAGGTGCCGCAGTCTACATTCCTCAGGTTCACAAGTTCTGAAGAACATGCTCCTCTATCCTCCTCCTCCAGACTGCGATTTCCCTCAAAGCAGAGTGCTGGATTACGCCCAATGAAGAAAGACTCAGCACTTGTGGGGGTGTTGTACTTCTTTGCGGGTGAGTTGACGGATTTGGGCCCATTGCTGTGAAGCTCTAATAATGGACAAAAGTGTTTTGGACCAAATATGAGGTGGAAATTTCTTGCCGTTTTTGCTGACTTGCTTGCCTTTGAGGTGCTCTTTGGCGGGGTTCCGGGTGTTTGTGGGTGATTTTTGGTGTCTGGGAGCACTGCTGCGACAGTCTAATCTTGATTGCATTTGCTTTTCAGGAAATCCGTGGTGGAAAACAGGAGTTATGATGATTGATGATGATGACCTAGCTGCACAGCGCCGCGTTTGGACCGAAGGCCGAGAGATATTGTAAGTATGAGATTTAGCTTTTTCGCTGTTTGGGGGTGTTGTCGGGTGGTTTTTTGCAGGTGGGTTGGCGGGTCTTGCCTGGGGCATTCCTGGGAAGGTCTAATACCGGATAGAAGTGTTTTGGACAAAATCCTTAAGGAACAGCCTTTTTTTGCTATTTCTTCTGACATCTTGCTCAATGTAGCGTTTTGGGGGGCTTCCTGCTGTTCGTGGGTGGGTTGCGGCCGGGGTCTCTGTCGAAGCACTGCTGCGACAGTCTAATCTTGATTGCATTTGCTTTTCAGGAAATCCGTGGTGGAAAACAGGAGTTATGATGATTGATGATGACCTAGCTGCACAGCGCCGCGTTTGGACCGAAGGCCGAGAGATATTGTAAGTATGAGATTTAGCTTTTTCGCTGTTTGGGGGTGTTGTCGGGTGGTTTTTTGCGGGTGGGTTGGACTTGGCGGGTCTTGCCTGGGGCATTCCTGGGAAGGTCTAATACCGGATAGAAGTGTTTTGGACAAAATCCTTAAGGAACAGCCTTTTTTTTTGCTATTTCTTCTGACATCTTGCTCAATGTAGCGTTTTGGGGGGCTTCCTGCTGTTCGTGGGTGGGTTGCGGCCGGGGTCTCTGTCGAAGCACTGCTGCGACAATCTAATCTTGATTGCATTTGCTTTTCAGGAAATCCGTGGTGGAAAAGAGGAGTTATGATGTTTGATGATGATGATGACCTAGCTGCACAGCGCCGCGTTTGGACCGAAGGCCGAGAGATATTGTAAGTATGAGATTTAGCTTTTTCGCTGTTTGGGGGTGTTGTCGGGTGGTTTTTTGCGGGTGGGTTGGCGGGTCTTGCCTGGGGCATTCCTGGGAAGGTCTAATACCGGATAGAAGTGTTTTGGACAAAATCCTTAAGGAACAGCCTTTTTTTTGCTATTTCTTCTGACATCTTGCTCAATGTAGCGTTTTGGGGGGCTTCCTGCTGTTCGTGGGTGGGTTGCGGCCGGGGTCTCTGTCGAAGCACTGCTGCGACAATCTAATCTTGATTGCATTTGCTTTTCAGGAAATCCGTGGTGGAAAACAGGAGTTATGATGATTGATGATGATGACCTAGCTGCACAGCGCCGCGTTTGGACCGAAGGCCGAGAGATATTGTAAGTATGAGATTTAGCTTTTTCGCTGTTTGGGGGTGTTGTCAGGTGGTTTTTTGCGGGTGCGTTGGACTTGGCGGGTCTTGCCTGGGGCATTCCTGGGAAGGTCTAATACCGGATAGAAGTGTTTTTGACAAAATCCATAAGGAAACACCAGTTTTGGCACTTTTTGTAAGTTAGGGTTCGTTAGGGTTCGCCCTAGCAGCAGGATTGCATGTGTTTCGGGGGGTTCTATTGCAACGCAGTTCTGGGGTTTTAGAGCACTGTTGGAGCGATGCTGGCTATGGATACTTTTGCTTGCTTGCAAGTGGTTTGAATACAATCCACGGTCTGTATTTGGGCCTACTGTTACTTTCAAAGTACGTTTTGTCACCATTTTTCTGCTAGGCATCGTTTTTGGAGATCTGATTGGGGGTCTTCTACATTTTTGCGACTGGCTTTAGTAAGGGTCTTGGTGGGAGCATTGCTGGGAAGGTCAAATTTTGTTCTAAAACACAGTTTACAGTACACCTACCTTGAGGGGAAAGATCCGCTATAATATTTTGGCCATACTTATTTATCCTTAAAAAGGTGACTCAGACAGAGCACGCAATTTCAAAAATATTGTACTGTCTATTAGGGAAATCAAAGTGTCACTTTTTGCACCACACAGCGTACATACCTTTCATTTATTTATCAGTGGTATTGTAATAGCACTTCCTGTTTTCCGTTCAATAATTACAGGCCAGGTTTCAGTCAACATCCGCCAGGCAGGCAGTGGACAGGGTGTCTTCTGTCAGTGGTCACCAACATTGATGGACGAAGCGTCAGCTGGAATGGAGGAGTGCCGCCAATAAGAGGAATTGTTTGCTGCATGCAACTTACTTACCAAATTCAACAGGACAACTCCAACAACATACGCAATACAGATACAGTATCCATTGTTTTATTCTATGAGTGTGACTGCATGTGCTTAGCTTTAGTTTGTACCCAAAGCTTCTCTTTATCTTCAATTATTGTTTGTCCATGCTGTGCTTTTTTTTTCTTCTCTCAACAAAACCTACCCAAAAAGAAACCCCCATTCCCATCCATTTTCCAAACCCTAACCCTCTTCCCCCGGGCTGTGTTGTTTTGCTTGATGTCTGACTAAAATGACATCAATAATTCCACACACTTGCTGGGGAGGATAAGGTCATAGCAACAGGCTGGTGAAGGAATACGAGGATATCTTCTAGACTTACTCAGCTTCAGTACTATATCTTCTAGTAGTAGGAGCCAATGTCAAATAAATTCAACGCAAGTACTAGTTATACTTGCAAGCAAATACTTTACCATTTGTTAGGCTACATTATGGCACTGTTCTAGTGTACTGTCACCTGCTATATTCTCGATCGTACCGTAACCGTTGTAATGCTACAGTAAGGACAAACCAGGTTTCGTTTTCTTTTTTTCCATAGGCATGCAACTGCCACTGTGTCACACCACTAGTACCACCGCAATGAGGAAATTTCACCCGCCCAGGATTGCCAACGTTAATCCCCATTTCACGTGGAGCCAGCCCTGGGCCTAGCCCTAATTTCTAACACAAATTACAGGTAAGATAAGCGTTTGGTGGGAGGTAGTATAATGGAGTATTATTTAGGACTAGACGAGAGATTGACGGTAGTACTACTAAAGTCCTACGACTGTTCAGGAAAACAAACTTACTGTTACACCCCCGTCCCCCACCCACCAGACTGAAAAGCAGTAAAAAACAGGTATGGTCAGATAAAGTTTAACAATCTATATTTATGTAGCCCTAACAAAATAATCTCCCTCAAGACCCACCCTAACCCCAACGATTGTCTTTGAAAAGTCCCAAAACGATCCCAACTCCCAAATCCCACCCCCCAAAAGTCTATCAAAAAAGGGCAAGGGACACTCCACTACTGGAGGGTGCTGGTGCATTTTGCGGCATGGGCATCATACTCCTTGCGGAGGGTGGCAAGCTCGAAGCGGAGGCCCTCCACCAAGTTCTTATAGTTCTGGACCTCCTGCTCCAGGTAGGACATTCGGACTCCTAGGCGGCGTTGGCGTGCCTTGCAGCTCCTGTGGGGGGCAGCTGGTCTTTCTGTTGCTTGGCGGTGGCGGTTGGCTTTGTTAGCCCGGCTCGGTCCCGCTGGAGCACTGCGCATGCTGGCGTCCCGTGGGGTCACGGAGGAGGATGCAGCTGTCCCAGTCGAGGATGTTGTTGTTGCACCGGTCGACTGCGTGTCCTCCTCCTCCTCCAGGGCCACCAGCCGCCGATATTCGGCGACAGTGGCATCCAGCCTCCGTTGCCGGGCCATTCGAGCCTGCTCCCTCCGTGATGTTGATTTGGAAGGAGCAACTATATGAAGAAAGAAAGACATAGTCTGTAACCAATGCTCCTTAGCATTAATAACACAAAGTGATTGAGCCGAAAGTTGGGTCACAGTACAAGTAGCAAATTGAAAGCACAGTACATAACTATTGAGGACAGTATCTATGTAACCTCCCACTTCTGCATCCTTGCTCTAACATTAGTGGTAGTTTAATGAACAAATTCTACGACCACTATGGACTTCCATTACAGTCGACTATGACAGTACACCAGTCTTATTCTTCTTCTTCTCTCTTGTTTAGGAAAATTGGTACGTTATCTTATGCAAGCCGGCAGAATGGCAGCACAGTGAACTTGCACCCGAGAAAAACAGTTGCACACCATGATGAGTGAGACAGACTTGCGTTACTGTACCCGTCCAGTACATGCGGGTGGTGAAGCTATTACTTTTCTATTACGGGTGGCACTGAGAATACTCTGTTACAAGGGCTACTGCTTAATTAATTTACCTTTCACCCTACAGTGCAAATGAGTACTAGAAAAGGAAAATGAAGAAGCTAAATAATTTGATTATCTATCACTTCACATGGGACGTATTTGATGACATATGGGATGACTGTAGGTGCTTTGCTTAATATTGAGTGAACAGTGATACACCCACACATGAATGACGCACTACAACTAAACTAAAGTTATTAAGAGAGTTACGGAGTGTCCACCGTAATAACCAGATATATGCTGTGCTTGCAGTTGCAATAAAAAGTACTGCTACTATTCATGGTAGTATTGGACACATTTACAATTTCTTTTCCTTGCCTTCCCTACACTGGAACGGACGTGCGGGTGCGGTGGTACATGCTCTTCAAGGTAACACTTAGTTCATCCAGCGACCATCTACTCTCTCTAGATACACATGTGCTATCTAAGAGTCAGAGAATACCATGCTCCAGGCATCCATTCATTCAAAGTATACGCACACATACAGTTTCTGTTTCACCCACCCAGGCTGATGTCCTTCCACCCATCCTTGCTTCATCATTGACCCAGCCATGCACCATACCATATTCTTTCCTTCCCAGCCACCTCGGGGGCCAAGCAAACACATATCGTTCTTCTTTGCCAGCCATCATACAATTTCGCGTCCCACTTACTTACACCCTTCTTTCGCTTTTCGTTCATCCCATCCATCACGTTCGTCTAAGAACTTATTGGGATTCTTCTCACCAAAAACTTCACAGCTAAGTCGAAGTACATTTCGAGGAGGCTACTACCTGGTTGATTTGTAATACACCCGTGCAGAAAGCACACTATGCAGTCTTCAATCTCAATAAGTAAGGAATATATAGCTTACCTGTTCCCGCCACCACTGTGCGAACCCCCACAGGACCGTCCGCCGGCTCTTGCACCGCCTCCTCCCCAGAGTCCTCCGAGTCCTCGCCCAACACCGCCACCTCCGCGCTGGCCCCGTGACCAGATGTTACACCTACAAAGTACATTTAAGAATGTTAGAATACACCACTCACTACTATATAATATTTGGTCTAGGAGAAATGTTAAAAAAACAGAATACAATGTAATAATTTGTGACTGTCTACTCTAAAGTAAAAATGTCCCTTTTTCCAGGGAAGGCTGTTGTCTTGCTGCACTTTTATGCACAACTGATGAATGCTTGCTTTTTATTTTTAACACGCACCACTTTTTCTCCTAACAGACAGAAGCTTGACTCCTAAGAACACGACCAGGATCAAGTTCAAACCAGGTGAGAGCTCGGCTCGACCACAAGAAATGTGTCCAATTAATCGTCAGCACTAAGCACTTTTCCGTTTTCAGTTAAATAGTTTTATGACAAAGTAGATTTTAATAAATGTGTTTACTTTTAATAAAGCTTTTAAACTTAAATAGACTCAGTGGTTTTTGGTCCTCCAGACTAGAGTGGATGAGCTAAAGGTTTTGGAATTTTTGCAAGCATGAGTGCCTCTGACACTTCTTGACTGTGCTGTGACTCCGTACTCTCTTGTCCTGCGTACGATAATCTAGAGATCATTGGGGATCAATCATCGGTGACTTCGGGAGCTAAATGACTCTGCCACACTATCTAGTCAGTAAGGAGACAGTGCATAGAGCTATTGCTGAATAGAATGGGAGTCCAAGGGAATTGCCAAATGTCCAATCTTAGTTAGCTACACAGACAGACTAATAAGAATAATCTAGTAATACCACAGGGAGTCATATTCGAGCCAGGATAAGAATTTATATCCAGTCTACAAGAAGATCAAAGACGATTTAGAAAAAATCGAATGAGGAACGCTAGGAAAAAATAGGTACTCTTTATTACAATTAAAACTTACTGGGGCCAGCAAAGGAGCCCTCGCCTGCCCGATCCTGGCCTGCATCCTGAACAGCACCCTCCTCCTCCTGTGTCCTCTTGCCCTTGGGGGGAGCTGATGTACAACATGAAAGAAAGAAAGACCAGAAAACATGGATGAGATTTGTCAACCAAATCAACCATTTCAAAAGAACAATAACAACATTTTTTGGAGAAATAGCAAATAGATAGACAACTATTCCACGGGATCTATCTCATGTGGTATACTACGTTATTCGTATTGCCTGATTTGCGGACCGTTGACTTAGAAAGTTCCTATGTAACTCAATAAACAGACTACTAAAGAGGTTTGCCTAGGCCTGGCACTGCAGGCAGCAGTCCGCAGCACGCGAAGTGACAGACAAAGTCCATCCTGCTTGCAGATCAGTGAATACTCAAACTATCAATCCACCCACCACCACCACTATTTCTTCTTATAGCCATGTGTCTAAAGGAAGGACTGGACTTCAGTCTGTTGGGGCTGATTTAGAAGTCCCTTGCGGCTCATTTTCCTCCATTGTTGCGTGACTTTTGTGATGCAGCGGCAGAACAAAAGACTCGCCATGGTGTTGGTGCGGCGTATATATATAAAAAAAAAAATTATGGGCGATGCATCACGTTGTAAAGCCCTGCGCCATCAGGGGGCGTTCCGGCGCAAGGGAGGGCGTACCTGCGCAGGAACGAATCCTAAAAGTGGCTGAGGGAAATCTACAAGATGTCAATCAGTCACTTTTAAGACAATGATGCATGAGTCAAACCCTGCGCGCTTGAAGCCGACGTACGGCTTGATGCAGCATTGGGGAGATAGGGTACCCCAGAGCATTGCTGGAGCTGCGCCATCGTTGGCACGCAACTCCAGCAATGCGCCGCCTTTACGGCACAGATGCGTAAGGCTTCTGTGACGTTTTGGGCCAATGGGTGGTGGTGGCATGGCACACAATTACTGCCGCATCCCTGCTACTTTGCAGGGATGCGCCGGTAATTGAAAATATGACCCTTAGTGTCTAGCATTACGCAGTTCTTATCTTTACACTACACTCATACATAATTTCTCAGGCCAATGAAATGAACACAAAATACAAAACAAATAAGCATAGTAGCAAGCAAGGCTACTGAGAAGGAGAGCAGTGCACCTGAAATGCATAGAAGATTTTGAAATATAATTTACCTACAATGTAATCGGCAGCATTATTGCTCTTGGTAAAGAACAAAGATTTGCAAATGACAGAGCCGGATAAAACAGAGTAGTGATGAATAGCTACTACTACTCACCAAGCCCGGGGACCTCTACGCCGAGCGCGTCCAGCAAATCCCGCTCCCGGTCCATGACATCTGTCCAGCGGTGGGTGGCCTGGTTATATGTGCGCCGGACCCCAGAGAGCTGAAACATGGCCCGGCACACCTTCTCCCACCGCTTCCGGCGCTCCCGGATGCCATAGCCGGTTGCGATCTTGCCGCCTCCCAGGATCGTCTTGGGGAGGCGGCGCTGGATGTGGAAGATGAGTGCGGCCACCTCCTCCGCGCTAAAGATCTCCCGTGGCACCACTTGCTCCCCCCTCAAACGCCCGCACGGGAGCCGGTCACGGGGTGCGGGACCCTTCCCCTTCTCAGGGTGCTTCCCGGCTCCCTTTACCATGGTCTGGGCAGAAATAAAGTTAAATCATAAAGAAGAAATAGAATAGTGAAGAAGAAAAGAAAAGAGTTTAAAAAAGTAGTTTAAAAGTAACTAAAAGCAGCAGAAAACACAAAAATATAGAGCTAGAAAAATAGAGGGATAGATTAATAAGTAAAATAGATCAAATAAACTTCAAACAAGCAAAGGATGGCAGAGATTCAGAGAGGATACAGAAAGCATGCCCAGAACCATAGCAATGAATGAGAAACAAGATGGCCGCGCCCGTTCAGGACCGCGTGGGTAAGTTCGCGCGAGATTTTCCTCGCGAGCACGCGCGAAATTGTACTAGCGAGCAGCACAGTTTGCGAGATTACACATAGCGGCCGGAAACGGAGTTACGTCACGCAAACAAGATGGCCGCGCCCGTGTACGACCGCTAGGGTAACTTGGCAAACGTATAGCTACAAGCGCCTCGCGAACACGCACAAAAGCACGCGAACATACACGTCGCAAAAAAAAAAATTGTGTATTCGCAAGCATTCGCGGCTTCCGAAATCGATCTCGCACAGATTCGCGCCCCAAAAAACGCGCGAAATTGCAGAAAAAACGATTTTTGCTAAACTGAAAGCAATGAGCAGGTGCAAAAGTTCAAACTTAACATTTGTAACATTCACTGTAGTGCTTCCTGAGGGGCCCCTCCAGAGTTTGCAACTATTCTATGACCCTGCTATGACCCAAACAGCAGGCTCATAGAATAGCTACAAGTAGACCATAAAGGTCCTGTGAAAAAAAATTTCACTGCAACAGAAAGCAATTTACAGATAAGGAAGGAAGCAGGTGCCAGCCAGACTGGAACTTTCTAAATAACTGACACATTAATCAACCCCAAATTAATTCATGGCAGTTGAAGTAGGGGAGGTGTGCTTGCTTTTTTCACCCCCCATAAACTACAGTGATAAACAAACCTAATGGGTGGCAGTGAGGATGTACCAGAGGGTGGCATGGGTGTCCCAGAGGGTGGCAGTGGTGAAACAGAGGGTGCTGTGAACCTGTGAGATAAACCAGACGTAGAAACAACATAGTCGCGGCCGTTGCGTGCCGAAAAGTAAGTTCGCAATTGCGAAATTGTCCCAAAATCGGCGCGAACGCTCGCCAACACAAAAAACGGGAAAATCCGCAAATCCGCGAGAGTTTGCGTATCTTCGCGGATTGCGAATCCGTAAATCCGCAAATTCGCGTACGCGAGATCCGCTAGATCCGCCCATGCTTACTTGCGGTTCTGGCCAGACTCAATAGACGAATTACTTGATTGGCTGGGAGTTGTCAAGGTGTGGTAATTAATGGCTATGGTGTAAGGAGAAACTAGTTTGAATATTGTATGCTGAAGAATAAAGACATTTGTTACTGAGCTCCATGCGTAGCGTGTTCATTATAGATGCTCCTTGGGTGGGAGGACGCGACAACTGGCGAAATGTAGGGTTAGGTGCCCCAAGAAACTAGACTGCTCTCCATAAGATTTTGCAGTGATACAGCAAACTGCTCATGCATGCTACGTGTGCCCCATGTCGATGCGAAGCACCATGTAGTTGGTGTATGGGGAGTGTAAGCCCCGCTCCAGCTGACACCCAACACTTTGAAGGAATTGAAGTCCTCAAAGAAGAGCATAGTTGGAAAAGCCCACCAAAACCTGCTGGTAAGGCTGAAGAAGAAATACTGTGCTGCGCCATAACACAGAGCCATCATCCTTACAAAGCAAAAGCTAAAGGCAGTGATAACCAGGTGCAACGCAAAAGGCAGCAACAACCAGGTACAACGCTAAAGGCAGTGAAAACCAGGTAGCAGAAACTAAAATGTACTCATCAGTGAAACAGAATGCTTCACAACTTCGAAATCTGACGTGACGACCTGGTCTTGAACGAGAGGCTGATGTGTGCAAAGTAGCAAGTGATATCTAGTACATTTAAAATCAAGCGTTGTGGCCCAAACGCATGGCCAGCCATTGTGGAAATTGCAGTTTGGACTGAGAACGCTGAAAGCTGCCGGAACAACACAGAGAAAGATTACCATGTGCAAGAGACAGAAAACTCACTTACCGCCAAGGATGAAGACAGCTCCACATGATCTGTGAGCGGGCAGGAAGACCCAGGCTCAAGCACTTATAGAAGACGCCTCTATGGATCTAGACATTCCATGACTGAAAAGGCACCTTGGAATAGCTAGATGACAAGAAAACCATTAAATACTTAAAGAACCTTGCTGGTGATGAAGTAAAAGAAGTGATGAAGGAAATCTAACAGATTGATACAATATCGTACCATCAAATCAAAGAAGCATTAGGAGCCAAGTTAAATCTGATGCTAAATATTGACTATAATAGGTAACTTTTGAATCAAGCAGGACAACAAGTTGGTGAAACGAAGGATGAGTTTGTTGAAAGACTTGACATGCATATCAAACACTGTAAGTTTAGTGAGATTAATGACGAAGAAGCCATGCGTCTCAGAGTCATCGTTGGATTTCTTTCAGACTCGTTCAGAAGACCCATGTTGAGTTTGGAGAAAATATCAATGGCTGCATGAACCGATGAAAGAGCGGATCATGAGGCTGCCCACATGAAAGCTGTAACAGCAAAGAGTGAATCGCCGTTATACACAAGCACAAGGTAGAGACATGTAAG
The DNA here is from genome assembly GCF_964261635.1 of Lissotriton helveticus. Taxonomy (NCBI): domain Eukaryota; kingdom Metazoa; phylum Chordata; class Amphibia; order Caudata; family Salamandridae; genus Lissotriton; species Lissotriton helveticus. Next base: position 803,039,975 of record NC_136063.1, read on the forward strand.
TTGATATCCTTAAAGAAAAGTTGTGTTTCCGATGTGGGCTTTCATTTCCCCATGAAAATAAATGTCCAGCCATTGAACAGAAGTACAAAGGTTGACGGAAGGAAAACCACTTCATAATGGTTTAAAAGTCAAAGGAGAAACAAATTATGTCACATCAAGAGAGAAATGGACACCAGAAGCATTCTCGCCCCACCCACAAGGAAAAAAAGTGACATCAGATACGACAAGTAGAAACCAAACAAAGTCGATTGTCATCAAGTTTGTCCTACAAAGACTCTTCGATGTCACTATCGAGCACCGATGAAGAAGATGGATGTGCGATGAAAGCCTCGACCAAAGAACGAAATGCACCCATAGGTGTGACTGCTTGGAAAGAAACAACAGCACTCTTTTGAACGTTGCTCCAACAATACAATAAAAGTCAAAGAGTGCCCTGTAACTTTTATTGTTGGGAAAGAAGACCAATACAGAGTGTGATTGCTCTAATGGTGCAGTCAGGGCCCAGAAACTGGCTCAAGTACACACTCCGTACATAAGGGGGGGTTTCATGTTTTCACACATACACTGTGTTTAAGTTCATGTTTAATAATGCCCTTTTTGTTTTGATACAGTGAAAAAGGGGACTACATGTCCAATGAATCAGGGTACAGAAAAAATGGGGATTTTACCTATGCCTCTATTTTGAATAAACCAATGAATGCTGGATTGGGTAAACCAAAATTTATTAGTTTAACCAGACTTTCAAGTCTTTTGAATTCATTTATTTTTTAAGTCGATCAGTTGTTCTAGTTTAGGCACAACAAAGAACATTATCAACTTCACGAATTGCCATATACTCTACAATACATAAATATTCCACAAAAATACCAACATTAATACAGTACAAAAGACATGACTACATAACTAATAATTACATGTATGTACAATTCCAATACCAGAGTGCTCTTGGACACAGTGAAAAAGATAGCGCTGTTATCTAATAGTACAGTCTTGATCCTGCCACACTTTTAGACAAAAAAAACATTATCAAGTATCTCAAACCAATACAGCATATATCTGCTCATATGCAAATCTGAAGGTGTTCTGTATTAATCACAATCAAATGAATGTAACAGAAATGAATAATGCCGACGCGTTTCAAGTCCCTTGGATGAATCAAAGGACTCTCATCAGGGCTGTCAAAGTCTGGTCCATGGAAGCTATTTCTAAAATAAAAAAACATAAAAAACGTAATCTATCTTGTCCTACCGCCATTCAATATTTACAAAGGGATTTCTCCCGTTGGGAGGTGCAGCCTACCTGCTAAGTTCGAATTCCAGGGCTGCACTTTACGTGTACTGTGGTCTGTGCCGTGGGTGCTCACTGGAACAAAGTGAGATTGTTTATATCAAAAATCTGTGTGGTTTCGAATTCAAAATAAAGAGGCCACCGGGGCAGTGTTTTACCTTTCATGTGTTGGTGTTGACGTCACGTGTGTGTCACTTCAACCGACAGGGGAAATTCCTCACCCGGGTCACATATTCTACAATAATGTGAATAACAGTAATCAGCCTCACATTGACTGCGAGTGCAATGCTTTAATATTTAATAAGTGCTGCACTGACTTACTTTTGGTCCGCTCTGGGGCGGTTCGACCCCGCTCTGAGTGAATTGATGTACTTGATTTCTGTAAAAATGCAAGTAAAACGGACACGTTTTAGTCTGGGCGCGTACTGGCGCCAGACGCAACATCGATCTCATTGTTTGAGCCTTCCCAAAGAAGCCTACCTTAACCCGTCTGACACGGGGCTTCTGCCTGTCGCTGCCGGTGGTCTCAATGATTCAAAGTCTGAAAGAACAAGCGGTGCACGTGTAAAACGGGCCGCGTTGTGCTGAGTATGAAGCCAATTATCACACACTTCTCTGCGCTGCATAGGGGCTTACCTTATTGTTTGTTTTAGGTAAACGTCCACATCACCCGGGACAGTGCTGCTACAAACGCTTAGGAGATCGCGCGGGTGTTTTGCAAGTCTTAAGGAACCAAGTCACATGATCATCATGTGACTTGGAAAGGTGTGTGCCCCAACATGGAGGCTTCTGGGAACAGTAGTTCACCATGACTGTGGATACCTGCCTATTGTTTACATTCTGTTTATTTCGCTCAGACAGTTGAGCCCATTGTTCACACTATTGAACTATTGAACTTCATTATTAAATAGGCTTCCTTCTGGAGCAAGGCCGTTTCTACATTTGGATTATATTTAGAGTCAATCCAAAAAAGAATCGTCCACTTAAAATCATTTTCGGTGTGTTTACAGCTCACAAAATGTTCCACCATTGGCGCGGTCAGCACTTTTTTCTTAATCCGTGACCGGTGCTGTGTGATTCTGACATTGGCTGCTTGGGTTGTTTTACCTATATACACTTTGTCACAGACGCACACCACAGCATAGACCACATTCTTAGTTCGACAATTTGTGAAGACATCATGTCTCCATGTCACATCATTATTGGAAAAAACATTTCCTTCAAGTGTTGACGCACAGGACACGCAATTGCCACATTTGCGGTGCCCGCAAATGGGTTTTAAATTCCATTGGGCAATAAGATCACTTTTTGGCTTCTGGATAAAACTGTCTGCCTTTACCAACTGTTGCCCTATGCTTTTATTTTTACACATGGCGAAGATAGGTTTTTGAAGGGGAGGGTCCAGCGTTTCCAGTAAATGCCAGTTATTTAGAATGATGCGCTTGAATTGGTTTGTGTGTTGGCCGTAGGTCGACACACAGACCAATCTCGCAAGCTCCTCCTTCTTCTTCACCTTGAGCAAAGAGTCCCTTGAGATGAAACTAACTCGTTTCTTCGTGTGTGAAAGCAGCTTTTTTGGGTACCCCCTATTTGCCATTTCTTTACAAAATATGGAAGCATGTGTCTCAAAATCAGATGAGTTCGTGCAGTTGCGTTTTATCCTTAGCATCTGCCCGTAGGGCAAGTTTTCTCTTAAACTTTGTGGATGCGAGCTTTTGAAATGCAAGATTGTATTTCTATCCGTTGTTTTTTTGTGCATTGTTGTAAATAGCGATCCCTCGTTGTTGCCTACTGTGACATCCAGAAAGGTCATTTTGTTGTGACTAGAATTTAATGTAAATTTAATGTCACTGTGGCGAGAGTTGAGCCAATCATGGAATTCATCTAGCTGGGTCTGACTCCCCTGCCAATGAATCAGGGTGGCATTACTCCCACCCAGCTGACTTGAATAGGGCTCGAGTAGTTGAACAAGCTTAATGGTTTCCAAACTCGTCTGGAAATAACTTGCATTATGGATATTTCATTGTTTGCTGGCTCCTGCTAACTGCAGCTTTTGTGTCCTCGATTAGGAATCGGAGGCTACAATTCACCTAGCTAACTACAGCGACAGAATCCCAGGTAGGGAAACTCCATTTGAATTCCAAAATTGTGTGATTGCTTGAGGAAGCTCAATTCTTCTTTGGAATTTTGGAGTCCCATTTAGTATTGAGCTCAACATATCTTTCAGTGGGGATTACAATAGAAGTAACGTATGGCACATATTTGTGGGACATATGTGCTACAGTCGTATGGTGCATGCCTGAGCTACAAACTATTCACCATTGGTGGAATTCAGTATTGATTTTCTGAATTGCAGTTTGCAACTTTTTTCTTTTGTTGAGCTATTTTTGAGTAGGTTAATCTGTAGAAGTTTTGCTCATGATGAAGTTAACCAGAGAATCTAGATTGATATGTTTTGAAGATTCCTGAAAGTAAAGTTTCAGTTGGCAAAAACTGAAACAATTGTGCTTGAGGTACACGTGAAAGTTCCTATTTAAATGCTAGAAGTGTTTATCTTGCTTGAATATATGCACTGGGATTTCATGTTCTCTTTGATTTTCAGCTGAAGCATCATCCTAACACATTCCTTTGGGGAGACCTTATGATACATGCACTTCATTTATAGTTTGGTCAAACACACATAGCGAATTACTGCAGTGTGCTAGGTAATTATTGTATGCACCACTCCACTTGAAAACTGTTTTCTGTAAGGAACAGTTAGAATAAAATTTAAAATTGTTGTTTCTGGTCTTGTTCCTCGCAGTTCCCATACCATACCCTTTCCCTCGCTTGATAGCCCCAATATTCTGTGCCTGCATTGTAAGCAGAATTAGGGATATCGAGATGTGGACCCATATTGTATGTTGTACTGATCCTGAGGAACGTTCTCCAACCATCCAGCCGTAACATTTATCAAGGGCAGAAGTGCATCAATAAACATCATGCCTGTTTAAACGTTTAACAGCCTGTCACTGGTGCCATGTCTCAACCCATAAAACACAAACGTATATTTGTGGGCTGCCTCTGAATCGTTGCAGAGTCAAGGATCGTACATAGCATAATTGCAACATAAAACTACGTCAATGCAAGCACCAATCCACATTCTTCAAGGTACTTCATCCAGCGCATGCTTACTCAGTTTTGCCACCACTGCTGACATGGGACTCATATCTCTCAATTATAACCTGCATGCTCAATCTGAAATTGTGAGTCAGTTCTCATTGTTGTTTCACGGCATATGAAGGCTCAAGACAATGGAAGTGTAACTTCATTTTAACAAAGACATTTGCCCTGTTGCCCAGTGACACCACAGAATCCCTTTTCACTTGTAAGGAACCGTTGAGAAAGAGCTAGAAACGCTGTTGAAGCATGACATCATTGAGCGCTCCACAACTCCTACACCATGGGTTTCGCCCATAGCGGTAGTGCAAAAAAAAGAATAGTGAAGGTGCGGTATGCATTTGTGTTGAGATGTGCCAGGCTTCCCTGGATAGGGATTTCCTCCTCCTGGGCTCAGTGTTAAGCCTACTTGGGAGCCTGTATGGGGCTATGCCCCCTCCAGCCCCATGTAGGTTTAGGTTAGCCTGGCTAAGTGTTCCCACTAAGACCTGACTATTAGCATCCCCATCAGAGTCCTCCTCTTCTACCTCTTCTTCATCAATAAGAGTAGGATCAGGGGAATCCTCTGTTGAGGGCTGTACCTCATCTGCATTAACTGACAATCGTGTGCTAGAGGCCTTTAGAGCACCATATTCTTCCATGAGCTCAATTAGGTGTCTGAGGGTAGGGTGGGAACCCTGTTTTAACCTCCTACTTGTGCACAAGTGCCTCAAATCCTGGAAGGTTAGGGTATCATATCTGGAAGGTATCCTTAAAGGATCTACCTCCACTGAGAGAGATCCACTTGGTTCTGCTCACAGAGACATGATCTAGTGAGGTGTGGTGTATGCACCTACCTACACTAAGTGTTGCCTACTAAACCGCTCTAGGAGTAGTAGTCAGGGTGTGCTAGGCCCTTTGCTCTACAACATCTAAGTTCAGTAGAACTTAAGTATTTAAGACTTGAATTATATGTACCTCTAGGTACCTTAATGTGATCTTTCAAATGATATCTCAAGATATTATGGTAAAACAATCAGCAAGGTCTTATCCCAACCGCTGCATACCAATGTGAAACACACCACACAAGGTATATATAAAATATATATGTATTTATTTCTAACACAACCCCTCTGCACTCTTTATGAGGTCAGAGTTCGAGATACAGCACAAGTAACTTAATAAGCATACGTTAAGTTGCACAATTACAATTCTGCCCTAGGGCCCTCGTAAACCATATACTAAAGAAGTGGTATAAGAACCACTTCAGGACAGGTGAACAGGCCTAGGACCTTGGAAATCGGTGGGGCTACACAGAGTAACCAAAGGTTAGGAAGCAGGAGCCCCACAGGAGGCGTGTGCAGTGTCTAAACACACATGCAGGTTCTCAAAGACTTTCAATGGGAACGTAAAGTTTAGAAACTAGTTGATTTCGGACCTTCCGGGTGGACTACGGGAAAACCCAGTTAAAGTAGGACACTTGGATAGTTATTACCCGCGGGAGCACTGGAGTACTCGAGTTACCTCACCTAGGGACGCCGGGTGCATAGGTGTCAAGTTGCGTCGGATTTCGTCGTCGAATCCTATGGAGAGCTGCAAGAAGATGCTAGAGGCGACCAGGATGAAGATGTCCGGGTGGATCCAAGGGTGGATCGAGGAGGTGAAGAACCTGAAAGCAGAGGGGACAGAGTCTGGGTCACTAGCCAGTGACCGGAAAGGAACCAGGAAGGAACCAGGCGATGTCGAGATGCAATCAGGTGATGTTAGGAAGCTTGTCTCTGCAGCCACGTAGACCAGGAGGCGTCGACAACAACCAAGAGCTGGATACGGACTGTCCCACAAAGGATTTCACTGTTGGTGGTGTCGGCTTCCGGATTGGAGTCAACAAGCCTTGGCAAAAGCAACCTATGCAGGATGTAAAGATCGGCTTCTTGTACAGACCAGCAAGGTCTGTGGGGCTTCCATTTTGCAGGAAAGCAGGAGCAAGCCCAGAGCAACCAGACAAGCAGTGTTGATTCAAAATGGAGTCTTCAAGATGGCCACTAGCCAGCGGGCTAGCAACCGTGAAGACACACCAAGAGAAAATGCAAGAGCAGGCCCCACGCGGCACTCGTGGAGTGTGAAGGGCTGAGCTTCAATGCACTTTCGCCTCGGTGTTGGGGCTTCTCAAGTGCCAATGCACAACTTTGAGAACACCTCAGAAGCTGCACAATTTAGCAAAGGGCAAAATGGCCAGGTGTCCAGTCCCACATCTCTCGTGTCCACCACAGGTCTCAGCTTTGCTGGAGGTATCGGCCAAGGTCGGAGAAGTCTGGAAATCCAGCCCTGTGAAGCAGAGTTGTCTGGATCCTTTGGGAGCATCAACAAAGCAAACCGTAAATTCGCGAGGTGGTGCCTGTTTGCACAGGGTGGTCACTCCTTGACCACAAGGGAGATACTTCAGTCTTCTAGTTGCAGTAGAATGTCGAAGGTCCAGAGTTTCATTCCAGAGTTTCAGTTCAGGATAATCTAAAGTCTCTAGACTCAGCTCCTAGCTTTAGTCAAATTAAAGCGGCTGGATTACCTGCTAGGTCCCTCCTATGGGTGGGACCAGGGAAGGGGGTGGTTACACCCCTTTCCCTTTGTCCAGTTTCACGCCAGAGCTGGGGCTGGAGTGCCCCAGCAACTGGTTTGAACCAGACTATGCATGGAGCACCTTTTGTGTCCCAGGCAGTGTCTCATTTCTTTCAACCCACCCTGCCCCAATACACTATAGCCTGTCTGGGGAGGTGCTAGCACCTCCCAAGGCAGGAAACCTATTGTCCAGGCCTCCCTCGCTGGAACGGCTCCCAGCTGTAGGAGGTTAGACTTGTGTCTGTGGCAGCAGCATCCATTTTGTGATGCTGAGGCTCTGTTTAACTTTAACTGGGTAAAGCTCCAACTACATGTCTTCTCCCTCTAGAAGGGTGGAATGCTACCCCCGCCGCCAGAACTGGTGGGGGGGTAGTATTCCAAAGTGCATGACACTTTACACGACATGTTTTGATAAAGCGAAACCAAAGTTAGCATTAACCGCGCGGATTATAATGCAGTTAAGAGTATATGGTATGTCTATATCATAAAACAGCTATAAGGACATGGTTCCGAAAGCTGCAGACAGGCTCAGCTCATGCTAGAGCACCATCTCACATAAAACCATGCACTCTGCCTCCAGGATTGTTAAGGCCTGCCATAGGAGTGACTTATAGGTATATATGTGTCTATATATAATGGTAGGTATAGGAATACTATACCTAAGCAAGGGGTGATTACACGACCTTGCCCCAGCTGAGTGATCAGCCAGTTGTGTCAATTTGGATGGCCAGCCAGGGGTGGCATAAGACATGCTGCAGCCCCTGGTAGGCCTTGGATGCACCTATGCCCTGGGTACCTATGGTACACTATACATGGGCTCACACGGTGACCCAATACCCAATTGGATATGTACCTAAAGTACATGGAGTCCATTTTACAGAGAGAGCAGACAACCTGGGGTCCTGATTAGCAGGATCCCAGGCCAACTAAGTCGAAAACCAGCTAAACACTAGGCAGAAAGTTGGGGGCAACCATAGTCAGATATCCATCCTCCTACAAGGTCTAACTCTAAATGCAGCGAAGTGTGAGTTTCACAAGACCAAACTCAAGGGATGTGAGCACATATTTTCCGATGGGGGAATGACTCCTGTCCCATAGTACAAGCACTGTACCTACGTGCCCCCCACAAGATGTTACCATGCTGAGATCATTCCTAGGCATGGCCATATATTGCTCAAGGTACATTCATGATTTTGTTACTGTGAGTGTCCCATTGGGAGACTTGACAAAGCAAAATGTTCCTTTTAAGTGGTCTCCCGAATGTGATCAAAACTTCAACATGCAACCAAGATGGACTATTTTGACCCTACGTTACATATCGAGATAACAGTAGATGCAAGCCCGGTGGGGCTGGGAGCTTTCTTGCTCAACATAATGGTCATCCAAATGCTCAAAGATACATTGTCGCTTATGCCAGTCGAAGCCTGTCTGGCACAGAACGTGCCTTTCTAAGTTGGAGAAGGGGAGTCTGGCTGTAGTGTGGGCCTGCAAACATTTTTATGTGTTTCTGTTCGGAAAATCTTTCACTATCATTACAGACCACCAAGCATTCTCACCATTTTCAGAAACCCATAAAACAAGATGCCCCTCATACTGAAGGTGGGAGTACGATGACTAAAATACTACTATACAATCGTACATAAGCCAGGCAAAGATCAGAATCTTGCAGACTACTTTTGGCAAGTGCCATTACATCGTCACAGTTCCACGTCTAAAACAGCTGAAGAGTACCTCAACTTCATTGTAAGGTCCAGCACACTAGCATCCTTATCTATTGAACATATTGTGGCTGCAACCAAAGCCGGAAAAAACATACTTGCACTCAAAGACATAATTTCAACTCAATTGTGGAGAAAGAGTCTGTCAGTCACCAAAAAAGATATTGTCTTGAGAGGCCAAAAACAAATCGTACCAGAGAGCCTAAGACAGCAAGTCATAGAACTAGCCCATGAAGCACATTGGGGCATTGCCACCACTAAAAGACTTTTAATACACCGAGTTGGGTTCCCATGCATAGGTGAGTGAGTTGAGTGCGAATTGAAAGAGTACCATTTCTGCAACTGCCTTTCCCCCAAAGTGACACAGCATCCGTTAACCATGTCTGACTTTCCTGCTTAAGCCTGGGAGAGAATTGCAGTTGACGTCTTTGGGCCCCTAGCAAATGTATGTAATCTCATGGTAGTCATTGACGCTTTCCTTTAGTAGAGGAGTTATATTCAACTACCCATGACCAAGTCTTTGAGTGGTTGGAAGACATCTTTGCAGCATGGGGTATCCCTGTCAATCTCAAATCTGACAATGGGTTGCCATTCAATAGCAAAGAATTCAAAGAGTTTCTAGTCAGACTCAATGTCAAACAGCATAACAGTACACCCTTGTGGCCCCAAGCTAATGGCTTTATGGAATGATTCATGGGCACAGTCAAAATGGTTATTCAGCGAGCATTGATGAAGGGGATCAAATTAAACCAGGCTTTATGTCAAGCCCTACGTGCTTATCGCACAAGTCCTCACTCCACAACTGGTGAGAGTCCTGCCAACTTGCTATTTGGAAGAGCCATAAGAACCAAACTACCACAGCGGACAGCAGACCAAACTCGGAATGCTGATGATGTTAGTGTCACAGACACTGTTCGAAAGCACAAAATGAAGACCTATACTGATAGGCATCGGCAAGCTCAGGAAACAGTCTCCGATGAAGGTGACTGGGTCCTAGTCAAGCTAAAGTGAAAATGGAAAAAAGACCCACCATTTGCTGTCGATCCTCTGAGAGTTGTGACATGCAAAGGACATATGATGACGGCACATTGTCCCCAAAAAATCATCACACGGGACTCGTCACTCTTCAAACACCTTACTTGATGTTCGTCAGATCCTGCAATCATGGATGAGGTGTTCCTGCCTGACAATGCAAATCAAGCATCAGATCCTGTATCAATGATGCACAATCAGAGTGTTTCCCAACTACCTCTTACCACTCAATCTGGTCGGCTAGTGTGAGCACCTCAACAACTTTTCGAAGAAATATAATGCTGCTGTTTTGTTTACCTACTTCAACAAGGGAGGGCCAAGAGAGCATAAAGGTCCAGAATACATGCTCCAAATGATTACTGGAATGTGAATGGTTATGCAGTTCCTATAGAGAAAAATACAGACAGGAGTGTGCTTGGAGTTCTAACAAGTTAGGAATAGTGGAATCCGAAGGGTGGATCCTTCTTTGAATAGGTGCCCTAACACGCTCTAACGATTTTCATGCTTCATCATAGGGTTTTGCTCGTCTCGGCGGCGCTGTAATGCTCAATGGGCACCCTCTAGGGGGTCTTTGTAGGAGCAAGGGGACAGGAGAACAGTTGAGACTTTCTCTGAATGGGTTAACTCCCTCAACACCTTCCTCCACTTCATGAGTAATATCTCAGATGTACCCTTTCTAGATCCGATAATACACTTGGAGGCAGGCATAAAATTAACAACAACCACATTTAAAAAGCTGAGAGACTGCAACAGTCTCCTACTCTTTGGGAGCCACCATCCCAAACCACTACAAGAAAATCTCCCATACGGCCAGTTCTCCGATTGCGCCGCAATTGCAGCACCATCATTGAAACAATACCCAGGCACAGGAATTGGCAAAAAACCTTGAGGCTGTCCTACACACTCTGTTAAAATAGCTAAGAAATGGGTGAGGAACAATAACAGAGAAGCTCTCTTAGAACACGCTGAGAGACCACCCACTGATATGCTTACCTGCGTCATCACTTACAGGGCTGAGTGAAACAGAATACGTAAGATCATAAGAAAACGCTGAAACATTCTGAGTTCAGGCAACCTCAGGTTACCTCCCCTGAGGTTTGCATTTAAACGAACCAACCAACATCAAGGACATGCTGGTCCACACTAGACCCCAGAGACTTGATGTTTTCAACCAGAATACCCTATGGTCTCTACCGCCGGTGAAAGGTAATTTCCCCTGTGGCTCCTGCTCAGTTTGCAACCGTACCACAGCTACTAAAGAAATCAAACTCACAGCAATCTTTACTTGGTCACAAAAAATCACATACCAATTGCAACACCAAGAATTGCATCTACACAGTTACATGTCCATGTGAGAAAAGATACATAGGTATGGCAACTCGCCCTGTGAGTCGCAATACAGAACATCGCAGTTATGTGAGATGTCAGTAAACAAGCACCAAGATAACTTACACTGGATCGTACTTGAAACACTACCTAACCACACTAAAGGTGCCCCCTTCAAAAGACAATTCGACATATAACGAGCCAGTGTTTTTAATCCACAAGCTTGTTTGGTTTATTTCACAATTATTCACATATTTTTGAAAAACAATATACACATTAACAGTATGTCATGTTAAGAAACACAATTTCACGGTTTAGCATTGCATACACAAACAATTAAGAAATAAATGAACACAATTGGATAAAACACATCACCAGTCCTATATTGATAGGTAAACACACTGGGGTTGAGGTCATCTGAGGTATACAGACATCAAGTATCAACAGTCTTCTGCCTATGTGTACAGCCCTGGGACTTTGAAATTGAAAGTGTTCGCACTAGGAGAGTAATTATTTATTCACTTTTCTCCTCGGGCACTTGTAAAAGTATCTTGTACCAGAGGGTGGGGTCAATGCGTTTCCAACCCCACATTCATTTTGGGGTTTTCGTCAGGACCTGGACTTGGTGGTATCTTTAAATAGGAACTGTAGTATGGTGTTTTCTATGTCATCATTACAGAATGTTTTGTAGGTGAGAATTCTGGATAGATTTCTCCTTGTTATTCCTTTTAGAATGGTTCATTTCTAATATTCTTTACATGACTTGTGTATCTTAAAATGTGCTTGTTTTGGTTCATGTTAACTGGATCACACTGTTGTCAGTTGCACTGCTGATCTCTTACAGAGTGGATGCTCCAATAAATACTCCGTTACTTATTCTGGATTTCTTGAATTATTTACCATCATTACCTCTTACCACATATTGGCGACGATTGGGATTGTTTATTGTCGTTTTGGAGCATCTACAGATTATTTTGGGAATTTTTAAATAATTTTTATGTCAAGATTTTTCTTCTTCTACTGGAATTCGACTCCTGATTTAAATTCCCTGCAGTGTGCTCTTCACTACTACCTGTGCCAAGTTAGCAATACTTCAATTCATGAAGAAAGACAAGATTTTATTTAAAAAGCAGTTTTTCCTAACTTTGAACTGAAGGAATTTCAAGCGAGGCGACTTTTGAAACTGCTGCTTATTTTATCACGTTGTCTTCGTGATCAACCATTGCAGCGAGGAAAAGAGCTTTGGAGTCTTACAGTCTTTGATAGCATAGATTTTTGGGCACAAGGAAAATTTGCACTTTGGAGTAGCGTATTTATTTTGAACTGGGAACTGACCGACTATTTTGAAATATTCGCGCAGGGTAAGATTTCATCATTTGACTTGGATCCCTGGCACGCGGTCATCTACATTTAGAGAGGCACCATATTTATTTTTAAATGAAGAAGCTTACCTGCGGCATTGGAACTTCTCTGCCAACGCTTCAGAACTTCAGCACGGATCACTGTCTACAACGTTCTGTGCGTCTTGGTGACGCGGACACCAATACGCCTGTCACCACGTAATACGCGATGATGTTATATTACGCGATGACATCATCGCGTTAGCGGCTATTTTGTTTACTTTTTGTTTCTTGGCAACCACAGTATTATTGCGTTTCACATATGTCGGGCGTATTTGTCATAAATTAGTAAGAGATACGTTATTTATTTATTTAACAACTATTTTCGCATAATTTGTTATGTGTTTTGCTTAATATATTAATAGTTATCGTGTATGAAAGTTTAGTTTAAGCAATTTTGCACCATGAGTACTGTATGTGGTACTCCACCACCTCCTTTCTATTCAGGACCTAGTCAACATTGTATGAAATGGGAGAAATGGTACAGGTTATTTGACCATTACTTATTAGCTATTGATGGTGGGAGTTTTTCTCCTTCAAAGAAATTAGCTATTCTTTTAAATACTTTAGGTGGTCATGCTGAAGATGTTTTTATTCATTTACCATTATCTTTCACTCCTTCTGGTATGGATCAAGGTGATTATGATTGTTTCTCTGAAGCAGTTGACAGGTTGAAAAAGAGGTTTACTGAACAACCTCATATTGTCATAGAAAGGTATAATTTTTATACAAGACACCAATTAGTTAACAAACCTGTTGACACTTATGTTGAATGTCTTAGGGTTCTGGCTGCAGAGTGTGAATTTGGAGATCAAATTGACAAATATATTCGTGATCAGTTAATTATTCGTTGTTCTAATAAAAAAGTGCAAGAGCAATTACTTAGACAACGCAATCTATCTTTGGAGGAAACTATTTGCATTGCTAAGAGTGTTGAACGTTCCATTACTTCTTTTAATACCATTAATGTAGATAAAATCACTACTGGTATAGCTGCTATTAATGTCAAAGACTCTACTTCTAGAGCTCAAGTATTACCTAAAAACAAGGCCTTTATTAAAGGACCCCTATACAAAGTAATTACAAACCACAAAATAATTCAAGGAAGGTATTTTGTAATCGTTGTGGGTCAAAATCTCATTCCTTTCAATTTAGACAATGTCCAGCAAGAGGTAAGGAATGTTTTAAATGCAAAAAGATGGGCCATTTTGGTAATTATTGTTTATCCAATAGAAGAGTAGCTTTTCTTTCAGATGTGGAGATGCAAGAAGAAACTTCTATAGAAAAATCTTGTGAAAATGAAATCCTGGCTATCACTGAGTGTCATAAATTAGGTCAAGTTGTAGTTGATGATGAGGATATCGATTCAGAACCATACATTCCTCCATTGTGCACCATTTCAGTTGAAGGAAAGAATATTGAAGTTATGGCTGATTCTGGCTCTCCTTATACAATCATTTCTGATGCTTTCTTCTACAAAGCTTGGGATAACAAACCATTAAAACCTAATGATATTCGTGTGTTTGGTTTTGGGGGCAAGGAAATCGATATGTTGGGTTATTTTGTGTCTAGCATTTCTTTTAAACACAAGACTATTTGTGGTAAAGTTTATGTAGCTATTGACGGATTACAGGTACTAGGCTGGAAACATCAACGGAAATTTGACATTACATTACGTCCAAATGCCAAAACTCAAGTGTGTTTTGTTGAAGATTTACATATTAATAGTGTTGAGTGTAACAACACTGACAATTTGACATCAGATCTGCTTAAAAAACACAAAAATTTATTTAAAAATGAACTTGGAAAGGTTAAAGGTTTTTCACATAAAATGGTGTTAAAAAAGAATGCCATTCCCTCCAAACATAAATTAAGGAATGTTCCTTTATCAGTCAGAAGTGAACTATCTGATATGATAAAAAAACTATGTTCTGAAGGCGTTATTGAACCTGTCAATGCATCTGAATGGGTTTCTCCCATTGTTTTAGTTAAAATAAAATGGCGAGCACAGAATGTGCACGGATTTGAGATCTGTAAATAAACAAATTGTTATGGAATGTCATCCTTTGCCTGAAATACAAGATTTGTTGGCTGAATTAGAGGGGGCAAAAGTTTTTAGTACTATAGATCTCAAATCTGCGTACCATCAGGTGGAATTAACTGAAGATTCTAGAGATATTACAACCTTTATCACATCTGATGGTAAGTTTAGATACATTAGGATGCCTTTTAATTTAATTTAATTTAATTGTGGGTTTATATAGCGCTAGAATCAACTCCCGGAGGAGTATCTCCGCGCTTCGACCGCTGGGGAACCCGTCCTGGCTCACCCTGAGAGATGGTCCCTAATGGGTATCTCTAAGGTGCGACCAAGCATCCCCGGCGGTCTGGGGGGCCGTTGTGAAGATGAGGCAAGCTAATGCCCAGAGTTGCCGAGTGTGGTCCCTGACTAGAGTAGGCACCGAGGCGAGAATTATCGAGCCCGCTGACCCTGGTCCACGACCCTGCCGCATCGGGAATCGAACCCTGGTCCCGAGCCGTCCTCTGCTTACGGGTCTGCCGCCTCTAACCAGTGAGCCACACCACTCCACTCTCTTCAGCAGCTTCAGTTTTTCAGAAGCTAATGAATTCTTTATTCAAAAACACCGAAAAAGTTATTGCTTTTCAAGATGACATTTTAGTGTTTTTTGATTCTATTAAAAAACATAAGGAAGGAGGAGGAGCCAAGCTCGCGTCCGAGATGGCAGCGTTTTAGCTCGGCTCCGTTCACTCTCCTGTCTGTAACAACTATCCTGTACTTTATCCTGCCCCGGGAAGTATTCTACGATGTGCAGTGGAACGACGATACCTCACAGGCGCTTACCGTTTGCTCCGGTGGTTCCTGGGTGTCACGGATCCCGAGTTACGCCCCTGTCTGCTTCGGGGCCTCCGGAGCGGCCGGGCCTGGCACTCCCTGGCGGCGCCCGGGCTGGACGGGGTGCGGTGGCCGGCCCTTGGTGGTGGTGTGGAGTCGGTCGGAGAGGCCGATGTGCTAATAGACCGATTGCGGCCCCCCGGGCCTGGTCCGGCGGTCCTGCGGCCTGGTGTTGGGGCGCTGCCTTCCATGGACGGGGTTAATCGTACATCTGACTCGTCTCCCCTTTGCTCTCCGACCCGGCCATTTTGAATTCCTCCGCCCGGGCTCGGAGAACGGTGCCGGCGGCGTGTGGGGTGCCGGCGCATCGCCTTCTTCTGGTGGCCCCTCTTCCTGCCCTGGTGGCACCTCCGCCGGTGGCTGCCTGTATCCTATTTGGCCCCGTTGGTATCCGGGCGGGGGTTGGTGTTTGCAGCGGCCCCGCCGGGCTTCTAAGATGGCGGCCGGACCCATGACTCTCGGCCTTGCTGGGACCGGCGATGCGGATCCGCCGCACGGCGCGTTTTCTGAATACTGCAAAGGTGAGCCTACACTTGGCGACATCCTCGCCGCCCTGCGCTCCTGGGGGGCGCCCATGACCGCACCTATCGCTATCCTGGAGAGAGGTCCCCTGGCCGGGCCTGCCGGGCCCCCTCCGGTTTGTGCGGCTTCATCTCTGTTGTGTGCTGCTGGAACTTTCCTTGGGGTCGTGGACCTGGAGGCTGCTGTTGGTGTGGATATACGGCAGTCCGCTGCCCTTCTTCGTCCTGTGCCTCCTTCTGCTCCGGAGGTTCGCCAGCCAGATCCCGTCTGGACCGCCCTTGATGGGTCTCCTTTTCCTCTTTTGCCTCACATGACCGAACGAAGATCCTGTGACTGTGCCGCTGGACCGTCTTTCTCCGTGTTCTCTTCGGAACTGTGCCTGCTTTGCCTTAGGTGGTTACTGTACTTTCTGGATCATCCGTGTCGCGATCGCTATGACTTGAGTGTATTTGTGATTCGACTCCCTGTTATTCACCTCCGTTTCCATGTGATCTGGTTCCTGCTTCGTTGGACGGCTACAGTTTGCGAAAAACGAGGACAGGGTTGAGCTGATCTTGCCTCTGTGGACTGTTAATTTTTGGTATGGTTGGGTGATCCGTTTAAAATTGTATGAATCTGTTTGATACTTCTTAACGTTCCTGGGGCTTATCCGTGTCTATACCAACTTCCTGTGGGCTCTGAATATTCTCGGGCGGGGGGGTGGGAGCCGAAGGGGTTTTGATTCTGTGGCTCCTCTCCCGCTGTTTTTCCCTGTTTTCCCTTCCCCCCCCTTTTTTATCTACGTGATTCTTTCTTTCTATATTTCTTCTATATTTCGGGTTCTAATTAGGGCGACAGGCACGCTGCTGGGGGGTAGGCCATAGCCTTCTGCAGGGGTGCAGGGTGGGCTGTGCGGGGTGGTGGGGGGGTCTGTTTTATTGTATCTTCCTTTGTTCCTCTTTTGGTTCTATGGCTCTTATGTATCCCCTAATTTCGTGACGCGGTGTCGGCGCGTCGCCCCCCGGGGTGTTTGTGCTGGCATGGCCCTTTTGGTATGTCTGCTGTCACGGTTTATTACGCATCCGTTTCTCCTGTTGCCACTAGTTCCTTGTGCCGAAATTAGTATTGGGTGCTTTGTTAGCCGTGGGGGGCGTGCACTGACGCTGCGCCCTCACTTTCCCCCTCCTTTTTTCCGATGTCCTTTTCCTCCCTTATTTTCCCTTCCCCCACCCTCATTTTTCTTTTCCTTTCCTGGGTTGCTGTAACGGAGGGCTTTTAGTTTTGTAAGCGTACTTTTCGCTGTTTTACTATTATGTGCCATGGTAGTGGTGGGAGGGCGTTGAGCAGCGGTTGTGATTGTTATTGATGTGGGACTCACGTTCTGCCTTTGCCAAAATGTGACTGTTCTTTTGGTCTTTTCCTGTATTCGAAACTTCGGCTTGCTCACGGCCCACCGCGGCCCTCTGGACTCTACAGATTGTCATTATCCTGCGAAACCCCCTTTTTCTATTATAAAATTAACCTACTCTTATCCTGTCCGTGATGGCGGCTCGAAGACTTGTTACCTTTGCCTTCATATGAGCTATTTAGAAATCCTGTTGTTACTCCTGTATTGCCTAGTATGTCATTTTATTGTGGTGGCCGGCCCGGTGGGTTGTAGGCCCGTATCTGTGAGCGCCTTCTGTACAATAAAGGTTTAAAAAAAAAAAAAAAAAAAAAAACATAAGGAAAGCTTGGATAAGGTTTTGTCCATCTTAGATGGTAAGGGAATGACCATTCGTTTAGACAAGTGCAAATTTTTTGCTTCAGAAGTTGAGTACTGAGGACATTCTATTGGTTCTAAAGGTATTTTTCCTAAGAAAGATCTTCTTTCTTCCATTAAAAATATGAAGGACCCCAAAGACAAAGATCAACTAAAATTGTTCTTAGGTTTATGCGAATACTATTCGAGATTTGTTAAAAACCTTTCTGACATTGTTTTACCTTGAAGGTTATTACTTAAAAAAGGATGTAAATTTGTATGGTTAAGTGAACATTCTTCTGCTGTGACTGCTATTCAGACAGCTATTATTGATTGTAAACCTCTTTCTCCATTTTCTGCCACTGCTCTCAGTGTAATTACGGTTGATGCTAGTTCCACTGGACTTGGCGCTGTATTAGGTCAAATCAGGGGTGACAAGGAAGTTACTATTGCTTTTGCATCCAGACCTTTGTCTATTGCTGAAGCTAACTATTCCACTATTGAAAGGGAGGCGTTAGGTTGTTCATGGGCAGTTGAACATTTCAAGACATATCTTTGGGGAAAGTCTTTTAAAATAAAGACTGATCACAAACCTTTGATTTCGTTGTTGTCTACTAACGGCGTAGGTAAAGCATCTTCAAGATTAATACGCATACTTGCCAAACTTTATGAATATAATTTTGAAATAATTTATATCCCTGGTTCACAAAACACTAGAGCTGATTGTTTGTCCAGATTGTTGCCTGATCTCAAATTTACAAATAATTCTGAATGTTTTGATGAGTGTGTAGTAGCATCTATTGATGATGTGGTTCTTTCTTTATCTGATCTTATTTCAAAAGATGAATGGTTTAAAGCAATGGAGTTAGATGAAGATCTGTCTTTGGTAAAAAAATATATCATAGATGGTTGGCCACTTGATAGAACTCTTTCTAAAAAACTTGCTGAATTTTGGAGGGTGAAAGATGAATTGACATATAATGACAATTTAATTTTAAAAGGTGATTGTTTTGTTCCGCCAAATTCTATCAGACAAAAAAATAATTTCTATTGCTCATCTGGGTCATTTAGGCCAGTCTAGCACAATCAAAAAAGTTAGAGAAATATTTTGGTGGCCTTATATGGATGATAATATTGTTTTTTTGTTAAAAAATGTTCTTCATGTGCTAATTCAGACAAGGTATTGAAGCCTTTGCATTCTGATTCAGTGAGAGTTTAAATTCCTGACAAGCCTTGGAGAAAATTAGCTATTGATATTTTGGGTCCTTATGAGGGTATTCAAGCTCATAAGTTATACATTGTAGTTGTCATTGGTTATTTCTCCAAATGGGTTGAATACAAATGGTTGTCTCAGATTGATTCTTGTTCTATTATTGAATTTTTTAAAGAAGATTTTTAAAAGAGAGGGTTTTCCTTTGACTATTGTGTCAGATAATGGAACTCAATTTACTTCTCATTTGTTTGACGTTTTTCTTAAAAAACTTAATATCAAACATATTAAAACAGCATTGTATTCTCCTAATATGAATGGTCTTGTGAAAAGATTTAATAGGGTTTTGGTAGAAGGTATACAATTGGCTTTGAAATCTCATATTGATGTTAAAATCCATGTTGCTGATTTAGTTTGGTCTTATTTATGTACACCACATTCTTCTACGAAATTTTCTCAATTTTTGCTACTTAAAGGTTGAAATCCCCAACAAGAAATATCTCTTTCTTGGGTTGAGAAAGTCAACTCAAACTTGGATTTGACCAATATCTACAAATTAGCAAAGGAGAATGCTTGTTATTTTAACAAGGATGTTTCTTCAATAAAACCAAAGTTATGTATTGGTGATAGAGTTAAAATTAAATTGCCCACGTTTGTAAAGAAAGGTCAATCAAAATTTTCTGACGTTTTTGTCATATGTAAAATTGGCAAAACTTCAGTTCTTCTGGATAAAGGATCTTGGTGGAACATTTCTAAAGTTGCTAAAGTGGATCCTTTTATTTTTAAAGGACACAATTCTATGGATCCAGTGATACTGTAAATCCAAATGAGGAGTCTAAATCTACCAATAATGGTCATGAAATAGTTGATTGTAATGTTGCTTCTCATGCACAAATGAATTCTCATGATGTTTCTGTGTCTAAAAGACAAAAACGTATTCCCCAAAAATGTGATGATTTTATTATTTATCGTTAATTAAACTGCATGTATTTTCCTTTTTCATTATTTATTAAGGGAGGGGATGTGTAGTATGGTGTTTTCTATGTCATCATTACAGAATGTTTTATAGGTGAGAATTCTGGATAGAATACTCCTTGTTATTCCTTTTAAAATGGTTCATTTCTAATATTCCTTACATGACTTGTGTATCTTAAAATGTGCTTGTTTTGGTTCATGTTAACTGGATCACACTGTTGTCAGTTGCACTGCTGATCTCTTACCGAGTGGATGCTCCAATAAACACTCCTTTATTTATTCTGGATTTCTTGGATTATTTACCATCATTACCTCTTACCACAGGAACTGCTCTTCCCTTTTGGCATTGACCCCTGCCTCTGGGACAAGATACTTTCACAGGTGCCCGAGGAGTAAAGTGTATAAATAATTACTCTCCTAATGCCAACACTTTTAATTTCAAAGTCCCTGGGCTGCACACATAGGCAAGAGACTGTTGATACTTGTTGTCTGTATAACTCAGATGACCTCAGCCCCAGTGTGTTTCCCTATCAATATAGGACTGGTGATCTGTGTTTTATCCAATTGTGTTCATTTATTTCTTCTATTTTGTGTAGTGTCCAACAACTCTTAATTGTTTGTGTATGCAATGTTAAACCGTGAAATTGTGTTCCTTAACATGACATACTGTTAATGTGTATATTGGTTTTCAAAAATATGTAACTAATTGTGAAATAAACCACATGAGCTTGTGGATTAAAAACAACGGCTCGTTATATGTCGAATTGTGTATTCAACTTGTGCCACTAGAAACCTTTTGTGTAGAAAAAGTATTGGGGTCCTTTCTAGTGTGCATTATGGACTCAAACGTTGCATAGCTTTACACTCTTCAAAATACAGCAGAATTGGATTTTTCGATTATCCACCCATTTACATGGTTTGAATGAGGATATACCTTGGGTGGAAATTGACCTATGATACTCACTCATAACACCCCTGACATCTACCCACTAGCTTCAGGGTCCACACACGAAAGGTTAACCCCATGGCATACCTATAGCTGCCCTCCTCACCCTGTGTCATAAACACACCTGCTACCCGAGCTACTAACAACATCATCTCCATACCACACCCAGTGACGGCTGCCATCTTACTCTAATTAGCACTTTATCAGAATGTAGCCACTGTCATCAATCGCGTCATTTTCTTGTATATTTAAGCAGCCTAAGATGTGCATGACCACTCCTGTGAATTTGTGAATGGCAAACTATATCATTGCTTCCTTCCGTTTGAAAATAGTTTGTGTAAATGAATAATTTTGCTTATGCCTGTATGCATCCGTGTTTATAATAACCATACACACGCCTTTACATATTCCTCTAATATGGAACTCCTCCTACACTTTAAGATGGTGCCCATAATGCCCGTTTTTTTTCTTCACCACTCGTTGGTCCCATCAGAGCCCAGGCAGTTGCGTCGGCACGCAACTTCCACTGTGAACTCTAGGTCTCCGGCACATACCGGCTTGTAGCTACCAAAATAACTAGTTCTTAAGAGTCGACCACCCGCCGTCCTCACTCCTGAGGTGCTCGAGACAGGGTAGGTCGCTATGGTTATCAGGACAGCGTAAGTACCATCCCCAATTTCAAGATTTTAACATCCCTGACTGGGTGTAGGCCGCTTTTCACAACGCCCTCCACCCCACAGGACATTTTCTGATGTATATATTTTCTATCCTGCAACCGTATGCTGAAATACAGAGAACTCACAAGAAACGCCT
Source organism: Lissotriton helveticus (assembly GCF_964261635.1). Lineage (NCBI taxonomy): Eukaryota > Metazoa > Chordata > Amphibia > Caudata > Salamandridae > Lissotriton > Lissotriton helveticus. The sequence continues at coordinate 803,061,589 of NC_136063.1, forward strand.
ACAATTTACGACGTTGACAGACTGCATTTTACTTCAAACGCCCTGAGGAAGCCCCGGGCCGGATGGCCATGTAAGGGGTGAAATACGTATTGGCTGTTTTCTTTCTCACCTACTCTGACGAACAGAGTGCGAATAAATGTTCAAATACTTTGCATGCACAATTGGAATTTTTTCCAGGAAAAATCATAGATGAAAAATATCCTGCCCTGACAAAAACCTGTTGCTCTGAAATACAGCATGCTGCTCCAGACGCCCTTGAGGAGGCACACATCTAACCACAATTGGGTAAGTGGTCACTCCTCCGGCCCATCCACAATGTTTGCGACCATTGGTAATATTTTCATGTCTGATGTTTAATGTGTTGGTCATGTCTTCCCACCATTATTTGTTTTATCATCACATTAAGAGTTTTTCCATGGTGTAAAGCATGCCGAGTGATTTTAGAAGTGTATTATTTACGCAAATGTCAACCAGCCATGATCATTTTTATTACATTTGTCACCTTGCTCTTTCCTTGTTCTAATAGGTCAACCTTGTTATCTTCAAAAAGTTCAGCCTAATCAGGTTTTTATGGTGCATTATCAGAAGCACCCTACAGCTTGGATCACGTGTTCAAATCAAATGGTTCCAAGAATTGTGCAGATAAAATGCAACCTTCCTTGGTCCTGAAGAGTTGCCTGGATCATTAATTGACATATTTAGGCAAGAAACATGTTGACCGCTTGATAGTAATATTGCCTATTGGTGGCGCACTGGTTTTAATTCAGGACAGGTGGATTTACTGAAAAAACATTCTTTAACCTTGAGATTTTCCTGATCCTTTTTAAGTCACTAGCACTCACTACCCCAAACACTCACTTGTTACACATATACACCTAGTGCCCTACATGGGCACTTCACAAAAGGCTTTGGAAAAAGATCTCTGCCAAAGAGCCCCCTAGAGGGTGCCCGTCGAGCATTGCAGCGCTGACTCGACAAGGAGCAAAGCCCTATGATGAAGCATGGCACTTGTTAGAGTGCGTGAGGGCTCATAGTCCAAAAAGGATCCACTCTTCAGATTCCACGTAGAACTCTAAACACATTCCTGCTTTGTTTCCCTATAGGAACCATTCACATTCCAGCTGTTTTGTTTACACCTTTTTGTTTAACAAGGTGGGAGATGGGATGTGTGTTGGTTCCCTACACGCTCCCTAACTTATTGCGGAATAGTTGAATTACATACTTATCTCAGCAGATTGAGCCGTCTTGATTGCTACCCCGCTCATGCATTACGCTTACACCCGACTCAGATGAGATGGTGCAATGCCCCCTAGGAGACTGGGGGGCTTCACATACGTGCATAATTGTTCCCTGCCCTCTGCCCGAGGATTTTTGGGCGAATATCGCCCAACTGCCTGTCACTGCCAAGTTATAATTATAGTTTTTGACTGTTACTTTTGTTTTTCTGTGCAGAACTCATTACTATGGGAGTTGACCTGTGTGTCATACATGAAAATGTATACCAAGCAATGACGCTTGGGAGCCGAGCACATGGGCCAACATTGAGGTCGCAGTGATATCCTGTACTACCTACCTGATATGTAGGGTAATGTGATTCTTTTTTCATTGTTCCGTGACATGGTGGGACAGGATGTAATGTGATGCTTGTGCAATACTGAATAAAAGACAAGTTTTAAAAAATAAGGGGGATATATAGTGTCTTGAGACTATGTGTGCTAGGACCTTGCGGTTCCTGGTGTACTCAATAGCAGTATTATGTAATTAACTGGGAGGTGTTAAGGTGTGGTTATTAACAGTTATAATGTAAGGAGACTGATACTGAGCTCTGTGTGTTGTGTGTTCATTTTGTATGTTCCCTGGCTGGGGAGGACGCGATAATGATCTAAACATAATAGATGGGACTTTCTTTAAGTATAGTTAGTAGGAACAAGAAAACCTGGCTGCAACAATCACAGTTATGTAAAGGGAAAGGCAACAACTCACACTTCACAGCATGAAAAGTCAAATTGCATCCTACAGAACTGGTATGTATCATAAGGTCTCATGAATGCTATTATATGTCTAATCTCAACATCTAACCACATGATGAAATACCCCTCCGAGATCAAGCTAGGAAAATCACATGCCCTGACCTACTGCAGTCATCAAGTCTTCGATCCTATGCATTCTACCTGAATGGCATCATTTTTTATAAAACAAATTTAATGATTTTTAGAAAACAAACAGAATGTTACAAAACAGACAGCATGAGTAATTCTGTGCTATATTAATCAAGTAATCCATAGAGGGGCAAGTGATATAAAAGATTACACATGTCCTAATTCCATAATGTGCAACCACGTTGCTGTTGAGGAGATAATTCTCCAGGCAGCATTTGCCCCAGCACATCATGGATGATAATGTGCACATTACGTAGGTCCATCTGCTTCATTTGTGATACTGGTCACGGGGCAGACCTAGAAGATTACTGAGGACCACCCATCAGGGACCTGCCTTTGAGGATGTAATGACCCAGGGAGAATGATCACATCCTAGAAAAGAGTGTGCTAGTCAATAATATCCTCTTCCATTTGACTGTCCCGCCTGATCTCCTCCATTCACATTTCCTCGACCACTGCACATTCCTCCATATCTTTTAAGCAATTTTCTCCTCCGGTAACCTATCTTCCAACCCCCAAATTGTAATCCTTATTTTAGCCGCATCAATGCTGCTTCCTGAAAAATGTAATTTTTTGTGCGAAATGATCCTGCTTTAGGAGGTTTTCTTTGGGTGTAAGTCCATGTAAGAGGCATTGAAATGTTGACCCTGCCTGAGATCCTTCCCCAATCTGTGTGCCCTCCAAAGCAAATATATAAGTCTAGTATCCAGAACTTTGCATTTGTAACAGATATCACTTCTGCTCGGATCTATTTTATGTAGAAGTCTGAGTGTCAGGTATAAGGAGTGTATTTATTGTTTTTTTTTTTTTAATAGCTTTATTTCGATATAAAAAGGATATCATAAAAGCATTACATTACAGCAATAGATAAAAACAGTTTAACAATACACAGTATAAAAATCTACAAAATCAACAGGAATGTCAAGGAAGTGGATTGTTAGCCCAAACATAGGGACAGATTCAAGCAAAAGACACATCACTGGAGCAGCAGTTTCTTTGCAGATCTTATCCGCCAAGCCCAGCCCAAGAATTTTGCCATAGAACAGGCAAAGAAGGGACGAGCATCTGAACGTAATATGCGTAATGCTTCCAGGTGTGAACTGGTGCCCAAGGTCCTACATAGTGGCTTCAGCCATCTCGACCTGGGCGCTGCATATGCACAACACTCAAACAACAGATGGGCAATAGACTCAACCCTTGAATCACAGAACGGGCAATATGGGATGGTTTGTAATGGTGGCTTCCAAGTAGAAGTTAACAGCCCTAAGGGAAGTACTCCTACCCTAAATTTGAAGTACAGTGATCTGTCGCCCGGGTTATGAATTAGATCCAGATATGGTTCTCTATAGGGGAGCTCCTTGATTAAAAGAAACTCAGCAACAGATTTGCATAACTTAGAATTGCACATTCTCTCATTTGCCACCCATAACCAATAAGTCTTCTTGAGCATCTGTTTAGATGGTGCTGTTCTATTGACCCAAGCATCTCCTAGACCCAATTCATGGAGAAGCCGCTTGACTTCCCTGAGCCAGCTGACTTTATGCCAGCCCGGTAGGGATAGGAGTTCTCTTAGAGCATCAGCATAGCTGCACAGTTCTGGTACATTCTATATCCTGGCCCATAGTAAGAGGGGGCGTAGCCTAGCTTGTTCACATATTGGGCGAGTACCTGCATCAAGTAAGAGGGGGAGTGTGGGGGTACTGTGAGGTAACTTCATGAGATCTTTATGGAAGTTGTTCTCGAGATAGGTTAAGGTGTCAACTCTCTGCACGCCCCACAGTTCCGCACCATACAGTGCTGCACTCACCACCCTTGCCCTGTAGATGTCTAATAGTGCCCCAATAGGTTTAAGAGATGAGGCACGTTGTTCTTTTAGCAGGGCCCCTGTGACCCTCTTATGGGTCAGAAAGACCTTTTGGTGATGGGCCTTCCAAGTCATGGTGTCACAGAGTCGAATGCCCAGGTAGTCAAACTCTTTGACTCTATCAAGTGGGACTGAGTCTAGAGCAGGAGGAATGACAGATTTCCTAGGGGGGTTAAGAACAAGGAATTTGGTTTTGCTTATATTTATAGATAGGCCCTTGGTGTCACAAAAGACCTTAAAGCTAGAAAGCAACTTTTGGATGCCTGCAGGTGATTTTGAGATTAGTAGGGTGTCATCTGCAAATAGGAGCGTAGGTATTTTTCTACCAGCCAGGGATGGTGCGTCTGATGGTTGTTGAAGAAGATGCTCCACCACTCCGTTAACATAGAGTGAAAACAGAGTGGGGGCTAGCACGCAACCCTGGCGGACGCCCCTATCTACAGGAATGTGGGATGTTTTTTCCCCCTGGTCACCCCATCTAATCTGGGCAAAGTTGCTTTCATGGAACTTGATAAGCAAACCCAACAAATAAGGGGGGATACCCAACCCATCTAAGACATTCCACAATTGGACTTGTGGGACCAGGTCGAAGGCAGTCCCCAAGTCTATAAAGACTAAGTACAAACTGCCCCCGCCCAGTACGACCACTTTCCAATACAGCATTAGAAGGCGAAATGTCTGCTCGATGGTACCTGTCCCTGATCTAAATCCTGCCTGGAAATCTGACAGAACCTGATTTTCTTCGGCCCATTGCAAGATCCTGCCTAGAACTACTTTGCCCGCAACCTTTTGTGTCGAGTCAAGGAGGCTAATTGGGCGATAATTAGCTGGGTCGTCCCGACAGCCTTTTTTAAAAATGGGGACGACCTCAGCGCCCCTCCAAGAATCAGGAAGAGAACCTCCCAACACAGCCTCGTTCAGGAGCGAGGAAATTATTCTACTCCACAAGTATGGATTTTCCTTCAACAGATCCCCAGGAATTCCGTCTGGGCCAGCAGCCTTGTTAGTAACAAGGCACCCGATTGCCCCTTCTACTTCCTTAATACTGAAGGGGAAGTCATTAATTGTGGTGGCATCAGGAGATCTGGCTAGAAAACCCGTGTTTAATTGTAATACACCTAGTGGGGCAGAGTAAAGCTTGGAGAAGTGGTCAAACCAGACCTCTCCAGGAATATTACAGGTGAGTTGTGCATCAAGTGGCTTGTCCCTGGCTCTCATCAGATCCCAAAACCCCTTAGAATCTTTACTAGAACTCGCCTCCATTAACTCACTCCAGAAGTTGGAATCATGAGCCTCCTTAGCCATGGCTATAGTTTTTTTGTATAATTTCCTCGCAAGTCTAATGTTGCCTGGGTCCTTGGTCTTCACTGCAGAAATAAGTTCCCCTTTAGCAACCCGACATTTTGAGGAGTACCACTTATCTCTTGCTTTGGAAACACCTCTCGTTACAGCCCTCACCCTATTTTGGAGAATGATAAACAGTTCACTTAGTGCCGCAATAGTTTCTGTAAATGTCGTTAGAACAGATTGTCTGATGATTCCCAATGCGTCGAGACGCGACCCCACAGCTGACGTTATAGTCCTTGTTTGCGCCATCCTTCCCTCATCCGCTGCTACTTTAGCCCATTTTAGCCGCCTACCACAGTTTGAAGGAACCAGTTCATGGGAAGATTTCCACGTGTGAACGGCCTTGGCTGGGTTTCTATCATGCCAAGGCAGAATGAGGGTTAAGGATAGAGAATTGTGGTCGCTGTCGCAAGACAATATAACTTCCATGTCTTGATGAAATGGCCATAGGTTGTGGTTCAACATGATATAGTCAATTCTAGAGGTATGTCCCACCCTGTTATAAGTGTGCACACCCTTAAGGTCCGATTTGGATCGACCATTCGTTGCTCTCAGGTCGTGTTCCATACAGAGTGCATTGATGTCTATAGCGCTCTGCGTCCATTTTTTAATCGGATCTAGGGTTAGGGTGGGGATACCTCTCCTTGCATCATCATCCCATGTGTCCAGAATGTCCTCCCTAGCCAGTGGCTCGAAACAGCAATTGAAATCGCCTGCAAGGAGAACATAGGAGTCAATGCTGCAAGTGTCTAATTCGTCCTGTAGAAGATAGCGATGATAGCCCTCCCCTGGCCCCCCTTAGATAAAGGTTAAACACTTCTAGCTTCCTACCCCCCTGACAGTGTATGGTTATCCTCTGAAGATCAGGAGATTGAGTGGTTTTATGGCTTACACTTAAACCTAGTGCAATGCTTACCCATATAAGAAGGCCGCCAGACGGGCGACCTTTACTGCCATGTTGTTGGGAAGCTGGAACAAAGTAAGTTGTAAAACCTACTCTGTGCCTGGGTTCTAGGCACCAGGTTTCTTGCAAGAGACAGATGTTAAAGGGGTCCACAAAGGCGTTCCACTCTGGAATGTCAAAGTTGCGGGCAAGCCCTGCCACATTCCAACTTAGGATCTTTATCAGAGGTTTACCTGGGGTAACCTGCCTTGTTGAATTGACCGATACAGCCGAGATAGACTCCAGACCAGCCACCACTGCAGCTACTCTATTAGACCTTTGCAGGGGCTCGTTCTGTTGTTGGATAAGAGCCCTGGCTACAGTGGTCCGCTTCGCATCTACTGGAGCATTCTGAATGGGTGACAAGGGAGTCATAAGGAGTGTATCCAGCTGCTGCGCTACTTCTTGAGTTTCTAGAGTGCTTAAGATGTTCAATCCCCCCTCTTTTAACAGAGCTTGAGGCATTACTTCTGGAGCTGGGGGGTTGGTGACAGTAGAATCTGTCAACAGGGATAAGGATTCTAGGATCCCTAGGGCCAGGGGTAAAGGGGCCCCTTCCGCTGCTTGAAAAACAGCTTGCCTTGGGAGTCAGTCCACTATACCTATTCGTGGTTGGGAGCCCATTCCAGCGACTAGGGAAATCTTGGTGGTTATTTGGGTGACTCCTCCATGTGTGATGCCGTACCAATGACCAGTCACCTTCCTGGATGTGTATGGGGCGTGGCGGATAGAAAAAGGACAACTGCCTAAGTATGATGGGAGAACCTTCGTTCGTGGGCCATGAGCAGATGTGGTGGGCCGCATGTGGGTCCTCAAAGGTCACCACTATACAGTCCCCGGGACTGGATTTCCTTGAGGGGCCCACCCAGGGAACTCGACGGACCATTAGGACTCTGCTTCTCCGACCATTTGGAATTGGTCTGTTCACATTAAGCCAGTGCATTATCTTATTCTTCAGAGACCAGTGGTTCTCGTGGTGACCATTTCCGACCTGGGGGACGCCCGTCAATACAACCACGTAGTCATTGGCCTCTGGAGGAAGATCAATATAGCCCCCTCTAAAATTATTCTTAATGCGTGGACCCTGGGTCGGTTGTTGAACAGCTTTGCTGGTGCAAGGTCTTAGAGAAACACCAGCATTAGGATTTACTGAAGTTTGAGAAATGGGGCGCTTAGGAGCTCTAGATGTAATAGCAGCAATATTTTGGTCCACACCCACAGTCCGCGGTTTGAGAACCGGCCGTACTATAGCGGGTGCTGGAAGGGGGAGTTGTTGGGCTTGCGGTGTTGGGTCTTCTCCAAGGAGGCCTTGATTTTCTAGACTTCTCAGGCCTAGAGTGGCCAGGGCAATGATACTCTTTTCCATCTCTAGCAAGGTATTTTCGATGCGTGAGAGTCTAAGGTCTAGGGGAGAGAGAAGTTTCTTTAAGGATTCCCAAACTATACCTATGAATTCCCCGTCCTTCCCTTCCTGACCCTCTAGATGTAAGCCCTCGTCCTCTGCAATTGTGGTAATGGAAGCAGAGCCTGTCCCCTCATTATCCCCCTCACGTTGTGCCTGTGCCCAAGAGGTGCACCCTCCTATTACATTGGGCGCAGGTACACTACCCACATTCAGCTGATGTGCCACCGCAATTTTGGCCTTCTTACGAGAATAAGCGGACCGGGAATTGCGTTTCCTTTTGGATGGTTTACCAGTGGTATTGTTACATATAGGTGTGTTTAAGATTACCAGGGGAGGGGAATTAGAGCTGACTTGCGGATTGGAAATAACCACAGATATGTTCGGGTCGCCTGTCTGAGTTAATGGACACGAGGCTGGGGAAAGGGAGGGTAGGATCGGGGGCTGATGGACGTCTGCCTGCGTAATTACACAGTGAGGAATGTGCAGACGCTCCGGAGTAACAGCAGATGCTATGTGGCCCAGGGAGGATTTTTTTGAATTTGCAAAGTCCTGGGACAACCTTCTAGCAGCTGCCAAATCCAAGGAGACGCGAGTCTGTAATTTAAAAATTTCTTTGTCTATGGCTAAATTGGTACGAGTAATAAAATCATCCATGGGGCCGTTAGTTGATGGCCCGCCTTTAACAGCTCTACTCCGGGTTGTCCTGGTGCACATGACTTGACGAGATGGACAGACCACCTAGACTTGGACTACAATAAGAAAAATAAATAAATGATAAACCATAAACCAATAGTCATGAAACCAGACAAGGGCGAAAGAGGGTGGCCCAGTCCAGACCACGCAGACCTCGAACGGCCTCAAACGGCCCGCTCTTAGCCCGGTCTTCGCCCCGTGCTGCGTCCCGCGCTGCGGGAGTCCGGAACTAAGATGTAGGGGGTGTGATGGGCGGGGGGCGGGCCAGCAGGGAGAGCGGACCGGAAGCTGCCAGTCGGTCTCGCAGGGACTCCTGGTTGTTGGAGTCCCTGCACGCTCGCAGCCCCGCTGAAGCCTCTCACCTGGTACCGCCTGGGGATTACTGCCCAACACCAAACAGGACGCTGCGGCACCCGCGGAGCGGGTGCGGCGAGGTGTGGAGATGGTAGGTGTGCGGAACGCCGCTCTGCTCCTGTCCTTCCGAAAATGCCTCAACTGGAAACAACTGCTGACCCACAAGGTGAAGGGTGAAGGACGTTTTTAAGAGTCTCAGCTATGCGGGGGCGGGCCAGCAGGGAGAGCGGACCGGAAGCTGCCAGTCGGTCTCGCAGGGACTCCTGGTTGTTGGAGTCCCTGCACGCTCGCAGCCCCGCTGAAGCCTCTCACCCGGTACCGCCTGGGGATTACTGCCCAACACCAAACAGGACGCGGCGAGGTGTGGAGATGGTAGGTGTGCGGAACGCCGCTCTGCTCCTGTCCTTCCGAAAATGCCTCAACTGGAAACAACTGCTGACCCACAAGGTGAAGGGTGAAGGACGTTTTTAAGAGTCTCAGCTGGGCGGGGGGCGGGCCAGCAGGGAGAGCGGACCGGAAGCTGCCAGTCGGTCTCGCAGGGACTCCTGGTTGTTGGAGTCCCTGCACGCTCGCAGCCCCGCTGAAGCCTCTCACCCGGTACCGCCTGGGGATTACTGCCCAACACCAAACAGGACGCTGCGGCACCCGCGGAGCGGGTGTGGCGAGGTGTGGAGATGGTAGATGTGCGGAACGCCGCTCTGCTCCTGTCCTTCCGAAAATGCCTCAACTGGAAACAACTGCTGACCCACAAGGTGAAGGGTGAAGGACGTTTTTAAGAGTCTCAGCTGGGCGGGGGGCGGGCCAGGAGGGAGAGCGGACCGGAAGCTGCCAGTCGGTCTCGCAGGGACTCCTGGTTGTTGGAGTCCCTGCACGCTCGCAGCCCCGCTGAAGCCTCTCACCCGGTACCGCCTGGGGATTACTGCCCAACACCAAACAGGACGCTGCGGCACCCGCGGAGCGGGTGCGGCGAGGTGTGGAGATGGTAGGTGTGCGGAACGCCGCTCTGCTCCTGTCCTTCCGAAAATGCCTCAACTGGAAACAACTGCTGACCCAGTATTTATATGAACTTGAAAACAGTATTTGACATAGTGATCCTTGGGTGAGCCAAAGCAGCCTCTAGTCTTTGGGGGGATGGGGTCTCCTCTCCACAATCTACTTTTCCTTTTTTCTACACCAGAAGAGGAGCATGGTATTTGTATATACTACATGTATCTGCCCACACTTTTAACGCTTTTGTTATCTGTCATTCATATAGCATGCAATCCGCCATTGTTATGCAACCAAAGTGCATTCAATAGTCTGAGGATGACTTTCCAAACAGTTCTGAGATCTGCATTAAAGACCGGAGTCTGATTTGGTTTATTGGGACGTGCAGTCAGTGCCATGAAGTAGTAGTGCGCCTTATTTTTTGTTTCTAGTTCTTTTGTGATTTACTTTTAACTCTGCATTTCCTATTCTCCTTACTTCTAACCTCCCCCTGCTATCTATCCACCTTCTTTCACCACGACTCCTAATATTCATTAATAGAGCCATTTTATATTGCACATACTCCTGCTACCTCTTATGACCTCAAGTTGTGTTGGTACATTTTTAATTGCCTAGTTTTCCACTGGAGTTTCATCTCTGTTCTTTTCTTTTGATCTTTGTTCTTATTTTTTCCTCTCTTTATGTAAACTGCTGAGACGGCCGGCGCGCCATGTACAGCTATACAAACTGTATAAATAAAAATAAAGAAATATCTAATCAAAGTGGATTCAGTGCCAAATTCTACTTCTCCCTTTATCCATTTTTCTTCTCGATGTGGATTTTTGCCCATTTGTCTCACTTTACCGACAGTATTTGGTGTATGGCGCTGTTTTTCCTCTCCTTCTGTGCAAATGCTTATCATCCCTTTCCCAGCCTGACTACTCTTGTATGTTTGAAGTGACTCAGACTGTCATTTCCTTTCGGTGCATTTCCTATTTCCCCAAATCACCTCATTTTCCTTCCACAGTCTCAAATGATTGCTAGTGGCGAAAGAAGTGCTTTCAGGAGGCTCTGAAAATCATTACCTTCTATTGCAAGCAGCAGGTCGATGCCAACATGCCCTCGGATAACTCTCATTTCAAAGAGTTTGCCCTTCAAATGTGTTTCAGATACTGGACTTCTTTAATATAAATATCGAAGATGTACAGTGCAGGTCAGGGCAGGTCGGGTATTCCTGCATAAGTGCCCCTGTCTTACCTTAAAGTAGCCTTAATGAATACATGTGGTGACCTGCAACCCCGGGCGGTGTCAAGAGGCGCGCTAATGGCCGACGGACCACAGTGTTAATGGAGGGTTCCTGCACTACTCTGCAGTTGACCCTACACCCTTATTGTTTCTAAATTTTTCTGAAGAGCTGTTGCCTCCAGTCATGCAAATCGGTGTCAAGAGAGTTTTCGAAAAAAGGATACCTGGTCAGGCAAAGCATTTAAATGATGTCACCGCCACAATGGGAGTGTGAAAGGTTTTAGGCCATGATTCAGGGGCTGAGCTAGCATTGGTGCAGCAGGTGCAGTGGCACCGGGGCCAGAGGCTCTAGGGGCCCACTGAACCTTGATTATTGTTGTATTTCACAGTTTAAACAGTGGCCAGGGGGCCATTTCCTTCATTGCACTAGGGCCCATGACACATTGGCTACACCACTGCTATGGCCATGTGAACAGGGAGACCGCCTCTCTGAAGCTTATGACAGGCACTGTCTCCAGTCCTTAGTTTTTCGCCTACTATTCATTGTTTTCAGGTGCAATAGTCTAATAAGTTCAACTACAGCCAAGCAGGGCTACAAGACAACAACACTCAGGGTCTTATTACGAATTTCACCAGTCTTGGAGTGGGTGGCACGCGACCACTCTGCACCAGGACCACCAAAACTCACTGCTGCTAACCCGCCAGATTACAAGTAATTTTGTGGTCTTGCGGTCCAGAGCTAGTGCTGTTTAAATTTAAAGGCTCATTGTGAGTATTAAACAGCACCACGTGGGACTACCAGTGCACGGTACTGCACGGGAAGGAATGCACCATGTTGTGCTTTCCTTCCTGTGCAGGAACTTGGGCTGAAAAAGTACAGGGAAGCACCACCCGTGCCCCTCTCTATGCTCACCCGTGCACAAGGGGGCCCTGTAGGGCACCACTTTGTTGCTTCACCACCACCCTTTTCATGGCAGTGCGACCGTCATGAAAAGGGTGACGGTGAGGCAACTCAAAATATGCTTGGCGGTGCCTCTGCAGCATTGCCAGCATATTTTTGCCTCGAACCACTGCCAGACCGCCGCATGATCCTTGATCCATGTCGGTAGCAGTGGTTTAGTGGCGGTTTGACTGCCACACTTATAATCCTGCGGGCAGGCCCGCAGTGTGGCGGTGGTCGGACCGCCACCAGGACAACGGCAGTCCAATGGACCTCCGTAATCGTAATAAGGCCCTCAGTATAGATTATGTGGTCACACCAAAGTTAAAGGATCGAAACAGTGTCTACAGTGACTGCTTAACAGCATTGGAAGGAAGAACTCTCCCTAGTAAGAATTACTCTTTTTTTATTTCAACAATATTTCATGTGCCAGCCACTGAATTATAAACAACTGTTGTCAATAACATACATCCTATACCAAAGCTTTTATAGTTATCTAGGGTAATATCAAGTTAGGAGATGTTCACTATGACAATAATGATTATTTTACAGGGCACTTACAGCCCCTTACCATAAATTACAATATTCATGAATTTGTCGATTGATTGCTCTCAGTGGTGTCCATTTACTCTGTCTTTGCCTGTTTCAGTCTCTTTCTTTATAAACCTTCCAAAGGAGACACAACATTACTATTCAGTTCAAGCTGCTCTGAGCGTCTTTACGTAAAAAACATATTTATTTACTAGCATAGTGACAACTTGGGACCAAATACGTCAAATGAATGAACCGGTTTAAACAATGGGTTTAAAGTTCAGACAGCTTTCATGACTACAGCACAAACATGAATATAAATGGGAAAGGCAACTGATTGTATACTTAATAATTTATAAACATACAAAAGAACAACAATAGCAACACACACAGTTTACTTTAGGTGATAAAATGGAGTTAACAATGATCTCACCGGGCTGGACTGACCCTAGCGGACATTGTATGGGGGGCTTTTTTTAGGTCTCGCTTTCAGCATTGCAGTGCGCAGCACGAGACATTTTGTAGGGGGTTTTAAAACGACCCTAGGAATCGCACACGCTTGTGCGCGTGCTTTTGGTTTCTCCCCATGCTGTTGGCTTATGTGTGTGTCTTTTTAATAAAGACAGCACGCAATTGGCCAAAGGTGGGCGCATTCCTCCGCCCATGGCCTATTGGTGTCTATTACGTGCACCAATGCCATGTGGTTTCAATTATCGTGCCCAGACAGGGGCACGATAATTGAAACCACATGTCTCGCTGTGGCTTGCGCACACGCACTATTCGCGGGATTGTTCTTTTTTGGATCCATTTCACAGGGAAGCAACTGAAAGAAAGAAGCAAAGGAGGTTGTGAACCGTTTCTTCAAGTCACATGGTCACACTGCTTTAGGCGAGTCTTTTGGGTAGAGCTCCTGACTGAATGTATATTGTTATCAACAAAAGGAGGAACCATAGACGGACTATATTTAACGGGGTCCAGTGTACATGTCCGGAAGAACAGTAGCACAAGAAGGGTACAAAGTTCCCCAATGTGAGTACGAGTGTGAGTCTAGCGTAGAAAGAGGAACAGGTAAAAGGGCGGGGAATTTCCCTTTTTGGAACTAAAACCCTCACACACCCAGCAAGCTAGGTGTCATGCTTCATCATATGGGTTCTGCTCCTCGTCAGACTGGCGCTGCAATGTCTGACGGGTACCCGCGAAGGGGCTCTTTACCGGAGATCTTTTGTTCCTGCTATATTTTGCATGCGTGTAAGAGGGGAAGGGCAATCGCGGGTGAATGTGTAGTCGTGAAGTGAATGTGAGTTAAAAAAGGTTAGTCAATCCAATGGGAACTTTATTGGTGTGGTTGACTCCCTTGGTTAAAAGGTGGGAGGGGAGATATGTACTGGTGTAAGGTTCACAGTAGAAAATCTACTACCCTCTGATCAGGTCAACATGTTTCTTGCATTCTAAACAATTCGTCAGGACCTAAGTGCAATGTACTACACAGTGAGTCAAGAAATACAACCTTGTGTCTTGAGGTCAATAATTTTGCAGGCCGATTGGTCCTGCACTTAATGGTGCAACCTAGAAAGGAAAGTTAACAACAGAAAAGAGCAATCAACATTACGCTCCATTCCTGTCTAGGTACTCTGTTCTCTACGCTAAAAAAACACACTAATACTGTGAATTTAAAATTGTGGGTTAACGTTCAGAGGAACACCCACAAAGGTAGTTTAAAAATCTCTAATCATATAGAGGTCGAAGACATAAAGCTCTTCAAGCAATCAGGAGGGGGTAATACAGTATGATGCTTACCCTAAGGATTTCCCTAAGGTGCCCCCGCAGTCAGCTCCCATGGAACCAGCACCTTTGAGTAAGGTACCTAAGGGAGAGAGGGCGCAAAGTAAAGGAGAAACCTTAGAGGAGACAGGAAGGCATCTATATAAATGTCCTATGGGCCCACCAAGTATATACTCGGGGCATAGCGATCGCTCTCGTGTGTAGCCCCGTGTCCGCTAATCATGGTATGCACGATGGTCGAGGACCACACAGAAGCGGATCTGGCTACAACACCCCCCCGGTGTGTGGCAACCCAGCTTCCACTAGAAGCACCCGGATCTGCTACTAAACTGCCAGTAATGGGTGGAGAACCCCGTGGAGGGAGGCGGAGCAGCGGATCCGGGCCCGTGATTGTTGAAAACACCAGACGGGGCATTAGTGCCGGCCGGGGACGGTGAGCCACAGACCGAGCCCCGTATCAACCCACGTGCAAGCAGTCCAGAGAGACCCACAAGAGCGGGCGCAGGATACCGGGAGCGTTACCTGGGTGATCCCGATCTCGGCGCCTGCTCGAGGTATTGTTGCAAACTCACCCAAAACGGCGCGCGGTCACAGCCGTCAACACCTACCCCCACATCGTCTGGTTAGGACTTGGAGCGACTGGTAGTGTGCTCAAGCTCCCCTCGAGTCTCTTATTGCCATGTTGCTCACGTCTCGCTCATCCGCGGGGAGGCGGTGCCTGTCGGGACTAGTACTGCGCATGCACGTAGTGGGAGGGACGCGTAGACCTAGGCAAGACTACCATCACGGGTGTGTGGAAGCGGCGGCCATGTTAGGTGTGTAAACAGACTGTAAGGGCAGTGGTAAAAGTATAAGGGGGGCGGCCGTTCCGAAACTGATGCGTGCCGGGACCCTGAAAAGCAGGAGTTGTATAATCATTGATCATAGGTTGGCAATTACCATGAGAGAAGAGATGGGTGGTGCGACTGATTAGGGAACCTCCCCCGCTTACAAGTAATGGTTGCACAAGGCATGGTTGTTCAGTCTCATGGTTGCGTACATCAAAAGCCATAGTGCGGACTAATGCCCCGTCCGGTGTTTTCAACAATCACGGGCCTGGATCCGCTGCTCCGCCTCCCTCCACGGGGTTCTCCACCCATTACTGGCAGTTTAGTAGCGGATCCGGGTGCTTCTAGTGGAAGCTGGGTTGCCACACACCGGGGGGGTGTTGTAGCCAGATCCGCTTCTGTGTGGTCCTCGACCATCGTGCATACCATGATTAGCGGACACGGGGCTACACACGAGAGTGATCGCTATGCCCCGAGTATATACTTGGTGGGCCCGTAGGACATTTATATAGATGCCTTCCTGTCTCCTCTAAGGTTTCTCCTTTACTTTGCGCCCTCTCTCCCTTAGGTACCTTACTCAAAGGTGCTGGTTCCATGGGAGCCGACTGCGGGGGCACCTTAGGGAAATCCTTAGGGTAAGCATCATACTGTATTACCCCCTCCTGATTGTTTGAAGAGCTTTATGTCTTCGTCCTCTATATGATTAGAGATTTTTAAACTACCTTTGTGGGTGTTCCTCTGAACGTTAACCCACAATTTTAAATTCACAGTATTAGTGTGTTTTTTAGCGTAGAGAACAGAGTACCTAGACAGGAATGGAGCGTAATGTTGATTGCTCTTTTCTGTTGTTTACTTTCCTTTCTAGGTTGCACCATTAAGGGCAGGACCAATCGGCCTGCAAAATTATTGACCTCAAGACACAAGGTTGTATTTCTTGATTCACTGTGTAGTACATTGCACTTAGGTCCTGACGAATTGCTTAGAATGCAAGAAACATGTTGACCTGATCAGAGGGTAGTAGATTTCCTACTGTGAACCTTACACCAGTACATATCTCCCCTCCCACCTTTTAACCAAGGGAGTCAACCACACCAATAAAGTTCCCATTGGATTGACTAACCTTTTTTAACTCACATTCACTTCACGACTACACATTCACCCGCGATTACCCTTCCCCTCTTACACGCATGCAAAATATGTCAGGAACAAAAGATCTCCGGTAAAGAGCCCCTTCGCGGGTGCCCGTCAGACATTGCAGCGCCAGTCTGACGAGGAGCAGAACCCATATGATGAAGCATGACACCTAGCTTGCTGGGTGTGTGAGGGTTTTAGTTCCAAAAAGGGAAATTCCCCGCCCTTTTACCTGTTCCTCTTTCTACGCTAGACTCACACTCGTACTCACATTGGGGAACTTTGTACCCTTCTTGTGCTACTGAATGTATATTGTTGCCAGAGACGAGAGTAACTGTTATCCGAATTTCTCAGGTGCGGCGAAAAGTGACGCTTCAAGAAAAGGGAAGCCATTGGCAAGTGACGGCACCCACCATATATTGCTGCGTGTAATATGCTGTCGCAGAGGACACCATTTTTACTATACTCTCCTTGCACACAACAAGCTAGCCAGACCGCGGAACACACTAGGACTGAGTGTGACACAGACCCCTGTAATGGGGGACTGAATGGGATTTATCTTACTTGTAATGCCAGGTCTTATCGACTAATGAATTTTAAAAAGCAGATATTTTAATGTTTTTGTGGATTAGTTTGTTTATGTCAACGCCACAAGGCGTGTGGAGAAACACTGCATTAAAGACGTCTCTCGAGGGTGAGTGTCATTAAAGGGAAGGTGAAAACTGTCTCCATGGCGCCCCCAAGTGTATAACACTGCCTCGCTGTGCTTTGATTATCGGCAGGAGTCATCTTCCGCAGGGCCGATGATATCAAATGTACGGTATGCCGTGTAAAGTTGACTGGGTGTGAGTGTTTGATTGGTTCAGATGCTCCGTCCATCACCACCCCCTTTTGTCCTGCTTTGTTCACCATAAGTTGGCAGGGTATGCTCAGACGTGAGTCCCTTGCTCACTTTGCCACTGGATTCAAGCAAGCCGAGCTGAAGACAACTGTAATGCCAGAAACCGGTCCTCGGAAGCTTGTTTCCGGTCCAGGGAAGGCATGGCTTGGCAGTTCGGGCTGGACTGTTCCCATGAGGCACAGGGTCAGACTGATTTGCATATGGCCATGTCTGAACTGGAGTGGCGGATTGGGCTAAAGAACGGTGATGGATTAAACCTAGATCTGTTGACTAGGTGTGAGTGTTTGATTGGTTCAGATGCTCCGTCTATCACCACCCCCTTTTGTACCAGGTCTTATCGACTAATGAATTTCAAAAAGCAGATAGTTTAATGTTTTTGTGGATTAGTTTGTTTATGTCAACGCCACAAGGCGTGTGGAGAAACACTGCATTGAAAACTGTCTCCATGGCGCCTGCAAGTGTATAACACTGCCTCGCTGTGCTTTGATTATCGGCAGGAGTCATCTTCCGCAGGCCCGATAATATCAAATGTACGGTATGCCGTGTAAAGTTGGAAATAGGTCACAAGAAGAACAGACTATAGTGGCGGCTCATTGCTGGCGGGTGTTGGAATACACACACTTGGTCGCGTACCAGTAGGTGTGGTGCCGGAGTTGGGCAACCTGAAACAAACCGCGCACGCACGCCTGAAGCAGCCAGGTTTGTGTTTTTTTTTTAGCTTTTCTTAAAAGTTAACTTTATTAAATGTTATGCTTTTTATACCCAATGCCATATTTAGGAAATAAACCAGCATAAATATTTGAGAAATTAATTTGTAAACATTTTTTCTCCTGGGGGACTTCTGTTCACCCGCTTATACTTCATGCGGCATCTCATCCTTGACGTGAAATTTTGGTGCGTTTTTTTGCTGCCTGATGGAATTGTGTAGCTCCAGTACTCAGCCTTCCATTCGTCGCCGGTCTTGGATTTCCATACACGGTGTGGCCTGCACATTAGGGTAAGCTTGTGTTTCGAAAACTGAAAAGCCAATATGGTATCCTCTGGTATGCGATACTCCTCATTGAAGTATTTTATCAGCTGTTTACAAAACCAGCAATACATGAGCTATGGTCTCAGTGTTAGTTTGGATTTTTTTAAAATTAAAATTTGGTGTTTAGTTGTCTTCAAACGTTGTGCTATTGCCGTAAGCGTCAGCATACCATAGAATCACAATGGGGGACAGTGAAGCACGCCTTTTGGAAATCGTTACACAATAGTTTATTAACATTAGTTTTAGACTCCAGTGAAATGGTGCACAGTTCATTGTTTTCAGCACTGACAGACTTAGCTGGTTACTGCATTGTGTTGTCAATTCTGAGATATTTTGGTTGAAGTTAACAGTCTTGAGCAGGCATAGGATAAAGAGAGCAATGGTGGAGAGATCAGCTGGGATGAACTTAGTTAATATCATCCCATATATGATTGTCATTGTGAGATCTCAAGAAGTGGTTGTAGTATGTAACTAGTTGGGACCTGTAGTAGTGGACTAAAATAAATCCCTCCGTTCGCCAGTGGCATGTGGCATATCTCTTCAGCTATTCCATTCCATTACTGAATGTTTGAGCTATTAGTGTTGCATTATTGTTAGCAATGCCAATATCTCAAACTTTAATAATGCGATACCTATTGCATTGCAAATGCTTGTTGTTACTGGGGGCCAGTTTTGCAGTGGTGGTGCAAATCAGCCCCACGTGACAAAAGCAGCAGTTCTTCACACTTACTTACCTTCCCCCCTCTCCACGGGGCTGGTTCGACTATAACTGCGAGGGCTGCTTCTTTGAGTTCCCAGTCCGGCCCTGCCACTGCTTCAGGACCGGACTGGGAACCAAAACTGGCCCTGGCAAATGGCTCGGCTGGACCCCCTGGGAGGGAGGGCAGTGCAGCCGAGCTGTTTGCTAGGGTGGGTTTCGGCCAATTTTGTTACAGGGGGCCGATATTGCTGACCCCCGATAACAAAAACGCCCCCCAGGGGCCCGAAAACAGCCCCCACCCTGGCGGCCCACCGGGGAAACCCCCGGGGTGCCCCCTCCGGCCAGTCTGGCCCTGCACTGCTTGGTTCTGCTCCTCTCCATTCAAAGCATTTATAATACCGCCTTGTCCTTAATTTCCTTACATTGTTAGAACCACCAGCCGGCGTCCAACCAGAAAAGCAAGCACACTCCAGAATTCTATAAAAGTTTATATTCATTATGTATCAAAATGGAGATAAATTGAATACTGACATAGTATGGTCTATTAAACCACACAAGCAATAAATTGTATGCCAATTCGCTTTATAAGACAGTTAAATAAATAAAACTTAATCTGCCTTACTCTACAAACATAATTTAAATTAGACGAAAAGTGCTTTGCTCAGGAACAAATATCCATAACACAGGCTAATCTTTCACAAGCATTCAGCTCACGTGCTGTAATTGAGGAAGACTTTCAATAGCGTGGAGAGTCAGCAAGGCAAAACAACATCAAAGTGTGCTAATATGTGCCTGCTGTGTCCAGGGCAAGATCATTTCTCATCCCCATGCAAGTAAGAAACTGACACACAGCCGCTCACCCCTGGCATGTTGTGTATATTAGTTATGGGAGTGATTCCTGAGGCGGAAAGCCGGAAATCATAGGGACGCATTTTTAAATTGTAATTCTTTGCTCATTTTAAAATATCTTTTTCTGTCATCTCACCTGCTGCACTCGCTTCCCCTGCAGGTCACGCGTTCTCCATGCGGCCGATTGAGGGCTGACTGGGGACGTGGGATCTCTTTCACGGACGCCATCTTGGGGGAGTGGAGGTCAGTGGGCTAGTGCTGCAGGCTACACTGGGCTACACTGGCCATAGAGTGCTTACAGAGCCCAGAACGCCAGCGCTCATTACTAGAGTGATTCCTGAGGCGGAAAGCCGGGAATCATAGGGACGCATTTTTAAATTGTAATTCTTTGCTCATTTTAAAATATATTTTTCTGTCATCTCACCTGCTGCACTTTCCCCAAAGATCTTGGGGATTATGGCTCGTCAGGAAGGGGGAGGGCCCGGGTTCTTGTACAAGTTTGGGGCACCAAAGTTCTATAAAAAGGTACGTCTAAAGGTTTTGAAAATTGCCTTTTTAGTTTGGACCAGAGTTAAGGCAAGATGGGGCATAAAATATTACTCTGACCTAGCTCCAATTTGGGATTCCCCGGGTTTACCAATATGCCTTAAAGACAGTCTCTCCATTCCTATCAAAAGGGCTGGCATAACAGTGTGGTCTGACCTGGTAACATCGGATGGGGTTCTTCCTTGGGAGGTGCTGAGGCTAAAGATTGGAGATTCTTTCTCCAGATTCAAATATATACAACTTTGTTCTTGGTTTTCTGTAGAGAAGCCTAACATCTGTGGCAATTGGGCCATTGAATCCGCCCTTTTAACACCTGGGTATAAGAAAAAAGAAGTGGGTTATTGGTATAGAAGTATGCTTGAGGTTGAGGAAGGGCATATACCACCATTGCATACTGTTTGGAAGTCATCTCCCTTAGAGGCTGCTTCAAGCACACTATACGAAACATCTCTCCACTATCTTTACAGATTTGTTAGGACTGCTTCTCTTAAGAAAAAACATGTTTTTGTCTTAAACAGGTTATATTACACCCCCAAAAAGATATCTAAGTTTGCCTCTTCACCATGCTGTTGCCCTAGATGTGGTTTACTGGAGGTCGACAACATCCATATGTTTTATGAATGTCCCAGTTTAGATCTTTTCTGGGCCAATGTAGAGAGAGCTTTGGAGGGCATTTATAAGGTTAAGATTAAGTTGAACACAGTTAGAATTTTTTTTGGGTTAGGCACAGATTTTGTTTGTAGATTTGGGGAAACACAGGTGGCTCTATTTTTTAACCTTCTTCTTGTTGCCCGCAGAGAGATTTGTAAGATCTGGAAAGACCCGAGCCCCCCCCCCCTGTACGAGAATTGGCTTAGAGCTATATTGAGAATGGCACGCCTTGAAGCTGGCATTACACAAAATGTAAATAGTATGGTGTGGGATCCCTTGTTAGAGTGGGGAAAAGAAATGAGGTTGGTCTAAAGCCTCTGGGTCCTATGATTACACCATGCCCTGGACAAAATGGGCAGGCCGGGCCGGCCTAAGGCATAAGCAACAACTTCAGCCCGAGGTGCCCAGGACACAACTAGGGCTTTTAGTGTTCATTTGTGTTTGCCAATGGTGAAATGAGGATTCAAATAAATAAATAAATAAATAAATCTCACCTGCTGCACTCGCTTCCCCTGCAGGTCCCGCGTTCTCCATACGGCCGATTGAGGGCTGACTGGGGACGTGGGATCTCTTTCACGGGCGCCAACTTGGGGGAGTGGAGGTCGGCGGTCTAGTGCTGCGGGCTACACTGGGCTACACTGGCCACAGAGTACTAAATGACTTCCTCAACGCCCACGCACAGCGGGCGCGCCGATGGCGCGGCAGAGGCAAGCCCGTCTGCACCCGTCTGCGGCCAGAAGGGGCCTGGGGCCAGAACCCCTGCTCAATTTCAGCACGGTCCTCTTAAATACACGCGTGAGGCCCTTCTGTCCCTCCGGTACAGCTACTGAACGTATGATGTTCCCCTGAATTGTGATCTAAGCCCTCTACACTGTTATGGCTGTGGCTTTCCCATATCACCTTCCATATCCAATATGAAAAAGAGCATTGTAGATCCTGCACAGACCTGTCATCTGAATAAAAATGCGACAAATCTCTCAGAATTTACCTTCTTTAGCCTCAAATGTAGATCACTTCAAAGACATAAAAGAGACATCTATGATCTACTCTCTGGCTCTCAACCAGATGCTGTCTTTCTTACCGAGACATGGCTAAGTGATAGTTCCGGCCCAGATATTGCTATTGCTCTCCCCCAAACTACACCTTTCTGGGTAGAAACCATGCTGGCAAAGAAGGAGGTATAGCAATCATTTTTAAAAATAACTATAAATGTAAATGGGATGATCTTGACTTCCCTGTCTGTGAAGCTGGTCTTTTTAAATTGTTGCTCTCACTTAATTTCACCATTTCAGGAGCTCTTATCTATTGCCCCCCAGGACCAGTCAGTTCCTGGGCTGCCTCATTCCCTGATCGCATCGCCCAGCTTTTACTTCAGGCTACCAACTTCTTGATCATGGGTGACCTCAACATACACCTTAACGATAACTCCCAACCTACTAGTGTCAATCTTATTGCGGACTTAGCTGCTCTGAATATCACCCTCCATAACTCTGGTCCCACGCATAAAGCAGGCAATTTGCTTGATCCGATCTTTTCTAACCTCACCACCGTTTTATGCAAACCTGCCATCCCTATTCGCTGGTCCGATCATTTCTTGATCGAATTCCAAATTAAATATGAGCAACCTCTGAAAAATTCTTTATTCCCACCCGGGTCCAGTAACGGCAGAAATTGGAAAAACTTGGATGTAGACAAATTTAACCTCTGCCTTGAGAACACCAGACCAGTAGCTTCCATTACTACTTTGGATAAAGAAGCTGTCATCCATCACTGGCTTAGCTCATCTATTGACTCCTGCCTACCTCTGTCTAAAAATAAATACAACAATCATTACCCTCTTGCTCCGTGGTTCTCTGAGACACTCAAACAAGAAAAAACCAAATGTAAAAACCTAGAGAGACATTGGCGCAAATACTATGACCCTAAAATTAAATCTTTGTACAAATCAGTCCTCAGAAATTACCATCTGCTCTGTAACAACGCTCGGGCCGAGCACGCCAATCTAACTATCTTAGAAGCCCAAAGTACTTTTTAAAGTTGTCAAAGAACTCTCTGGTGCCGCCTGTCAGTCTAAACCCCCTTACCTCGACTCTAAACAATGTGATGATCTTGCGGATTTCTTTGTCAACAAAATCGCTACTATTTATGTGGATTTTGATAAACAGGCTCCTACCTTAACAACTTCTCCAGCCGATGGTCTCCCAAACAAACATCCCCCTCAGGAAACCACATTAACTTATAATAGCATTGGCCTAAATAAATGGACTCTACTTGATGCTACTACATTTCGTAACATCCTGAGTAGCATCAAATCAGGGTCCCCTAAGGATCCATTCCCCCCTTCAGTTTTTCAAACTTTGAATCATTCCACACTTAATTTAATTATGAAGTTATTGAATACTTGGGTGGTTACCTGTTTTGGTCTAAAGCGCTGGGATGCCTCCGGGTAGCCATGCGCTATACAAGCTTGTACTCATTCATTCATACTTCTTTATCCGAAGCTAAAGTCCCGGCAGCCTGGAAACATGCCATGATTGTGCCCCTGTTGAAAAAAGCAAACTCGGACCCAGAGGTACCATCTAACTTCCGCACTATCTCCCTTCTCCCTACTCTTTCGAAAATCCTGGAGAAGCATATTAACGTCCAGCTTACCAACTTTGCGGAGATGCATAATGTCCTTCACAACTCCCAGTCCGGTTTTAGGGCAGGCTTTTCCAAGGAATCAAGCGATACAAAAGGGGATGATGGACGGAGCGTTTGACCAAATCAAACACTCACCCCCAGTCAACTGATCTGGGTTTAATCCATCACCATTCTTTAGTTCACTCAGCCACCCCAGTTCAGACATGGCTATATGCAAATCAGTCTGACCCTGTGCCTTATGGGAACAGTCCAGCCCGAACTGCCAAGCCATGACTTCCCTGGACCGGAAACAAGCATCCTGGGACCGGTTTCGGATTCATAATCCTCATCAGCCAGGCTATCTAGAATCCAGTGGCCAAGTGAACAAGGGACTCACGTCTGAGTATACCCTGCCACACTTAGGGCGAACAAAGCGATACAAAAGGGGATGATGGACGGAGCGTTTGACCAAATCAAACACTCACCCCCAGTCAACTGATCTGGGTTTAATCCATCACCATTCTTTAGTTCACTCAGCCACCCCAGTTCAGACATGGCTATATGCAAATCAGTCTGACCCTGTGCCTTATGGGAACAGTCCAGCCCGAACTGCCAAGCCATGACTTCCCTGGACCGGAAACAAGCATCCTGGGACCGGTTTCGGATTCATAATCCTCATCAGCCAGGCTATCTAGAATCCAGTGGCCAAGTGAACAAGGGACTCACGTCTGAGTATACCCTGCCACACTTAGGGCGAACAAAGCGATACAAAAGGGGATGATGGACGGAGCGTTTGACCAAATCAAACACTCACCCCCAGTCAACTGATCTGGGTTTAATCCATCACCATTCTTTAGTTCACTCAGCCACCCCAGTTCAGACATGGCTATATGCAAATCAGTCTGACCCTGTGCCTTATGGGAACAGTCCAGCCCGAACTGCCAAGCCATGACTTCCCTGGACCGGAAACAAGCATCCTGGGACCGGTTTCGGATTCATAATCCTCATCAGCCAGGCTATCTAGAATCCAGTGGCCAAGTGAACAAGGGACTCACGTCTGAGTATACCCTGCCACACTTAGGGCGAACAAAGCGATACAAAAGGGGATGATGGACGGAGCGTTTGACCAAATCAAACACTCACCCCCAGTCAACTGATCTGGGTTTAATCCATCACCATTCTTTAGTTCACTCAGCCACCCCAGTTCAGACATGGCTATATGCAAATCAGTCTGACCCTGTGCCTTATGGGAACAGTCCAGCCCGAACTGCCAAGCCATGACTTCCCTGGACCGGAAACAAGCATCCTGGGACCGGTTTCGGATTCATAATCCTCATCAGCCAGGCTATCTAGAATCCAGTGGCCAAGTGAACAAGGGACTCACGTCTGAGTATACCCTGCCACTCTTAGGGCGAACAAGGCGATACAAAAGGGGATGATGGACGGAGCGTTTGACCAAATCAAACACTCACCCCCAGTCAACTGATCTGGGTTTAATCCATCACCATTCTTTAGTTCACTCAGCCACCCCAGTTCAGACATGGCTATATGCAAATCAGTCTGACCCTGTGCCTTATTAGAACAGTCCAGCCCGAACTGCCAAGCCATGACTTCCCTGGACCCGAAACAAGCATCCTGGGACCGGTTTCGGATTCATAATCCTCATCAGCCAGGCTATCTAGAATCCAGTGGCCAAGTGAACAAGGGACTCACGTCTGAGTATACCCTGCCACACTTAGGGCGAACAAAGCGATACAAAAGGGGATGATGGACGGAGCGTTTGACCAAATCAAACACTCACCCCCAGTCAACTGATCTGGGTTTAATCCATCACCATTCTTTAGTTCACTCAGCCACCCCAGTTCAGACATGGCTATATGCAAATCAGTCTGACCCTGTGCCTTATGGGAACAGTCCAGCCCGAACTGCCAAGCCATGACTTCCCTGGACCGGAAACAAGCATCCTGGGACCGGTTTCGGATTCATAATCCTCATCAGCCAGGCTATCTAGAATCCAGTGGCCAAGTGAACAAGGGACTCACGTCTGAGTATACCCTGCCACACTTAGGGCGAACAAAGCGATACAAAAGGGGATGATGGACGGAGCGTTTGACCAAATCAAACACTCACCCCCAGTCAACTGATCTGGGTTTAATCCATCACCATTCTTTAGTTCACTCAGCCACCCCAGTTCAGACATGGCTATATGCAAATCAGTCTGACCCTGTGCCTTATGGGAACAGTCCAGCCCGAACTGCCAAGCCATGACTTCCCTGGACCGGAAACAAGCATCCTGGGACCGGTTTCGGATTCATAATCCTCATCAGCCAGGCTATCTAGAATCCAGTGGCCAAGTGAACAATGGACTCACGTCTGAGTATACCCTGCCACACTTAGGGCGAACAAAGCGATACAAAAGGGGATGATGGACGGAGCGTTTGACCAAATCAAACACTCACCCCCAGTCAACTGATCTGGGTTTAATCCATCACCATTCTTTAGTTCACTCAGCCACCCCAGTTCAGACATGGCTATATGCAAATCAGTCTGACCCTGTGCCTTATGGGAACAGTCCAGCCCGAACTGCCAAGCCAAAACGGTGATGGATCAAGCCCTGATCTGTTGACTGGGTAGGAGTGTTCTGAATAACTCAGATACTCTGTCCATCACCACCCCCTATTTGTAATTATTTTGGCCACCATGAGTGTGGAAGGGTATGCTCAGACGTGAGTCCCTTGCTCATTGCACCATCAGGTTTCAAGCAAGCCGGGCCGAAGACGGCTGTAATGCCAGAAACCGGTCCCCGGAAGCTTGTTTCCTTTCCAGTGAAGAATTGGCTTGGTAGTTTGGTCTGCCCTGTTCCCATGATGCACTGGGCCAGGGACAGACTAATTTGCATATAGCCAGGTTCTGAACTGGGATGGTGCAGTGAGCTAAACAACGGTGATGGATCAAGCCCTGATCTGTTGACTGGGTAGGAGTGTTCTGATTAACTCAGATACTCTGTCCATCACCACCCCCTATTTGTAATTTTTTTGGCCACCATGAGTGTGGAAGGGTATGCTCAGACGTGAGTCCCTTGCTCATTGCACCATCAGGATTCAAGCAAGCCGGGCCGAAGACGGCTGTAATGCCAGAAACCGGTCCCCAGAAGCTTGTTTCCTTTCCAGTGAAGAATTGGCTTGGTAGTTTGGTCTGCCCTGTTCCCATGATGCACTGGGCCAGGGACAGACTAATTTGCATATAGCCAGGTTCTGAACTGGGATGGTGCAGTGAGCTAAAAAACGGTGATGGATCAAGCCCTGATCTGTTGACTGGGTAGGAGTGTTCTGATTAACTCAGATACTCTGTCCATCACCACCCCCTATTTGTAATTATTTTCCATGGAATCAACATTACTGGGTGTCACTGAAAATATCCGCCTACAGGTCGATAAAGGAGAAACCGTGGCACTTATTCTTCTTGATTTAAGTGCCGCGTTCGATACTGTCTCCCATACCATCCTCCTAAACACCCTCCAATCTTGTGGTATCACTGGTCTTGCACTCAAGTGGCTATCCAGCTTCCTTTTAAATAGGACCTTCCAAGTTTTTTCCCCTACTTCTAGCTCCAAAGTCCATGTTTCTCAGTATGGAGTCCCTCAGGGCTCCATATTGAGTCCCTTGCTCTTTAATATATATGTCAGCCCTCTGGCTAGAATAGCTGAGCAAGCCGGGCTCACGGTATATTCTTACGCCGACGATACCCAGATTATTTTCTCACTTTTGGCCAAAACTAAGTACAACACCTCTGCGCTCCGTTCTGGGTTAACAAACATTGCTGACTGGATGCACGCCAATAAATTAAAACTTAACGGCGGAAAAACCGAACTCCTCCTTTTCGGACACAACAAAACCCTCTGGGGCCCTCAACATTGGCCTTCCCAGATGCGATCTCCCCCGCTTCCTGTGCAATCCGCCCGTAACCTTGGCATCATGGTCGATGACCAACTGACAATTAGGCAACAAGCGGTCAAAGTAGCCTCCACTTGCTTCGTCATTTTAAAATGGTTGAGAAAAATCCTGTGGATGCTTCCGTTGCCTACCCAAAAAACTGTAATCCATGCCCTCATAACATCACGACTGGATTATGGAAATGTGTTATATCTGGGCGCAAGTAAGGAAGTATTACACAGGCTACAGGTTATACAAAACTCCGCGGCTCGATTGCTCTGCAAACTCCCTAATAGAACTGCCATCTCAGCCTCATTACGTGACCTCCACTGGCTTCGGATTAATAATCGTGCCAAATTTAAAGCATTATGTTGCATGCATAAGATTAACTTTGGTGTAGCACCTCAGTACTTAAAGGCCTTGGCACACCAATATTGCCCCCCGTCTGCTACAATCCTCTAACCAGCACAAATTCCAAATCCCTAGGATCAGACGAGTCAGAATGGGTGGACAGTCTTTCTCCTATCTGGCTCCCTCACTCTGGAACTCTCTTCCCTATCATTTTTACGCACTGAACAACACTATGCCAAATTTCGTAAAGACGTAAAAACGTGGCTCTTTAATCAATAGTTCCCTCTCTTTCTACTGCCTAGCGTTCCTTTTCATCCTTCTGCGTCTCCTAGCGCCGGAAAACTTCGGGTAGCTGTTTCGCTGTACAAATGCTATAAATAAAATAAATGAATAAATATAGAACAGAGGACTCAAACCTTCTCAATAAAAATAGTATTAGGGGGCGTGGCTTAGGCGGCGATGTGGTGAGACGTGCTCCTGCTGAGCTCCGGTCTCCCGCCGCCCTTTTTAAGCCTTTTTTTAGCAGAATTGGGGCACTGATCCGTGACCCCAGGAGCGCTTGACGTGCCCTAGCTACTGGGGTGCCTGTGGCGACCGACGGATTGTGGGGTGGCCGCGTGGAGAGCCGCTGGGCTGCCGACGGACTGCGGGTGAGTGACGGCGCCCGCCATTTTGTGCTGAGAGCGGGGCTGCCCTGAGATGCGGGACACGACCTGCCAGTAGACCCGGCGGGAAGAAGCCCCCGAGTCGGCGCTGCCTGAGCGGTGGGCTTCCCCGGAGCAGACGCCTGCCTTGAGGATTGCTGTCAACGGGGAGCCGAAAGAGGCTGTGGGGAGACAGCGGCCAGGCCCGACGGGGCCTCTCGGTGACGAGGCAACGGCTGGCCTGGAATTGCAGACCGGAGCCCGGACCTGAGGCGGGGCCCTCTGGGATGAGAGTGGCAGAGGAGGAGAGCCCGGTAACACAGGCCGCGGAACAAGGAGCTGCAGCTTACCGCCGACGACCCTGAGGGAGACGAGAGGCTGCGGGCAGGAGCAGTGGGCCCCCTGAGACGCACACAACAGCGGTGAGTGCCGTGCTTTGGCCTGCAACGAGGTGCGGGTGCCCCTGAGGTGCCTGGGGGGACGACGAGGGACGAGCGGCAAGAGGCATGGCTGATACTGGTCACCATATTTCTTGTATGTTTATTCATCCTCCAGGCAAGGATTTTGGTCACTCTCTAAAATGTGGCACAAATGCCGTTACTGGCTATCTACTGTAAGCACTTGATTGTCTTCAGAACACCTGAACGTGCTCATACATTAATGGTAAGCTTTTTACGAGACTTTCACAGGCCCCCCACCTAATCTGCAGACATTTGTAGCAAATAATAACTGAGGTATTGTCTAAGGTCCAGCTCACACACTCTATTTGTCTCTCCATCTGTGAAGGTTGACTAGGAGACGAATGAGCATTTATGTCTACAAATGGCTAAAAGGCACCCCCAAAAAACTGAAAAACACAGGAGTCTTCTATCTGAAAGGAGTTTTGATGTAATGGCATGCAGGTGGATAATATGTTGTAAGGATAGAGTTGCCAGTCCATTACTATTGGGTAGATTTTGCACAGTCTAAAGTGGGCCCCTTAAAGTCTGAGGAAGTACATAGAAAGACCTGAGAGGCATGGTTGGGCTGAATAAGACCTATACTAGTATAGTGTTAAGCTTTACTGTGCGTGCAAATCATGCACATGCATTAGAACATATAAGCCACCAGTAAAAATGGCAAAGGAACCACTGGATGTCTTGATTTCAGGCCAGAGGGAGTTGGTTCTAGTGAAACTTTTAATACAATTGTCCTTTCCTTTTCGTTAAAAGATGTGCATTCGCCAACCCAGGCCAAACATTACTTAACACAGGAACACCATGAAATAGCACTCTACGGAACCAGACGACGCCTCAAGGCAAGGGACAGCACCATCCACACCCAAGAATAATGCCAAAGAAGCTGTTGTAAATATCATGTCTTCCAGTAAAGAGGCAATTTTTTCATTTTAATTTGAAAACATGTTATTTAACATGAAACAAGAGATGGATTGTTATTTCATCAAATGCACGTTTCTGGCATGTGCTTTTATACTGGAAATGTGTAATGGATATGTCATGAAGGGTGACAACCTTTACAACGAAACTTTTACAACGCACTACCATTACAACGCGGTCATTACAACGCAAACCATTACAACGCATTGCGCTGGGGGGCGCTCTAGGATAGGGTATAAGTTTAATTTTCTATCCAACACCTTCCCTAGTGTCCACGGGGACTGGAGTTGGAATAGATAATTAAACTTACCACTATCCAGCACCTCTAAGCGCTATGCGTTGTAAAGGTTTGCGATGTAAAAACCACGTTGTAAAGGCAGGCCTTGTAATAGCCTGCGTTGTAACGTCATACATCCGTCATGAAGTTATGATGAGCAAGATCAATCAAAACCACATTCAGTGATTATTTAGTGATTGTTTATTACAGAAATGATTCCAGGAATGTCATAGATGATATGACTGTTTCCCTCCATAATTTATTTATTTTAATCAATTGCTTTTACGCTTCTTTATTTTAGTTTTAGGCTCTTGAACACATAAATGCAAACTCAAATTTGTGCAGGCCAAGACTCAATTTTGTCCACCAATTCCTACAGAAAATGGTGGTCTGTAACTTCCTTGGTCTAAAACAAGGAGGCCTTTATCTTTCTGAGAAACTCTAAATATGTCACATCCTTTTGCCCTCTAAACATGTCATATCCTCCTGTGAATGTCATAGCGAAAAGCACCTAGTACGACATCAATCAGAGACGGGTGCCTATTTAAGGTAAAAATAACAACCATAAGTCAAACATTGCAGTCTGTATTGACATATATTTACCTTATTAGTACATCTACCTTGTGTATAGGATTATGTCAATCATTCCTCAAGAGAGATAAGATAGGTTAATAATACTATAAAAAAAACCTTGTGAAACCAGATGAGTACAGCACCAGATTCCATTGTGACTGAAGAATCCTCCAGCAGGACTCCCCAAGGCTCTGAGAAGCATTCAATTCTGTTTTACCTTACTGGTGCCAGGATTGTGTTCTCACATAGATGCAATCTCCTTGTGCTCGAAATAACTGGTAGGCTATTTCAAACAGACAACAAATCATTCTGTCCAGGTGTGCACATCACCTCTGAAACTCAGGCTTAATATTTATTAATCATCTGCTAGAACTATCATAGCGCTTGGAGAGAGCACAGTAAGGGTGATAAGGGCTACAAATTATGATGTTACAATTTTTCCCTGTTTCCTCTGTTTTTGAAAAGCGTAGCCGGTTTTAATTCATATCTTCTGTGATGTTACCAATATCGTGTGCACTACATCCCTAAGTTTTTAAAATAACTTTTAAAATAAATATGTTGAAATGCTGTGAGAGGCTGGCCTGGTATATGCTGCCCACTAATTAAAGTGGGCACCCTGACCCGTCCAGACAACCCTTATAGTAATTTAAGAGGTCTCAGACAACCTTAGAAAACTATCCAAGTGGTAGCTGTGGAGAGCAGCCTTCAGGCTAAGTCTTGAAGGAGTGTACAGCAGCTTGTTTTATTAGAATACAATCGTATTGTATAGATTAAATGAAAAGAGAACCACACAATAGTTATAAAAATATGTATTTATTATATAACACTATCTATTACATTACAGTATTTCCTACACGGAGAAAGAAACAAAGCACACAATACTTAAGCACAGAAACAACAGTAAATAGCACTAATACACAGCGGGCCCCAGGGAGGGACCAAACCATATACTAAGAAAGTGGTACAAGAACCACGACTTGAGTCAGGGCGATGTCGAGAGGACGTATAATCGCTGGGACCCCAAGGAACCACCCAAGGTGAGTAGGTTGGGGTCCCACGGAATACGGGTGCAGTGTGGTAACACGACCACGTGCTCTGTACAACTCTATGTGAAAATTGCGTTGGAGTTTTAAAGGTTAAGGACCTTTCCCAGTGGACTACAAAGAAACCTCGTGGAAGACAGAAGGTTGGAAAGCCACACCCATACGTGGATACCGAAGTACCCAAGTTACCTAACCCAGGGCAGCTGGGTGCATAGGTGTGAAGTGGCGTCGGAAACCACCATCAAACCCAATGAAGGACTTTGAAGAAGAGCCACTGCTGGAAGGGAGAAGAATGTCCATTGGAATCCAAAGGTGGATTCTAGTCAAGGAGTATCTGGAAGGAGAGGGAACAGAGTCTGGGTCACTTCAGGGTGAACAGGGGCTCGGTAGACGAATACCCACAGATGTCGGGTGCTTCAGGATAGTTGACGGAGACCATGACTCTGCAGCTGCTGGGACCAGGCAACATAGAGGACAACCAGGAGCTGGAAATGAGCTGTCCCATGAAGGATGTCGAGTGCTGAAGGCTCGGTGTCGGATGAGAGCGCCAACAAACCTTGGCAACTTCAACCCATGCAGAAGGTCAAGGGTGTGTTCGGTTCACACCAGCAAGGTCCAGGAGACTCACCACACACAGGGGAGTCAGGGCAAGCCTAGAGCAAAAAGGGAAGCCCAAGAAAAGCAAAGTCAACCCTCAAATGGACCCACAGGCCGGAGGCACAGGAGAAGCAAGAGGATCTCGAGCAGCTTCACAAAACGTCAGGCCAAGGAACACACAGTGCAAGGTGGTTGAAGATCTTTGTAGGAAGTGGTGCCTGAGGTTCGGGTTACTCCGAGCCCAATACACTTTTTAAAGAATTGCCAACAAGCACATGCACTTGCAAAAGTACGCGGTGCACAGGGGTTCGGGTATTGCAGCCCCACGAGAGATTCTGACCTCAAACTTTGTGACAGGGCATCTCGGACCACGAGGAATGTAGAAACTTACCTCCTGTGTTGCTGAGCCTTTCAGTGTCCATAGGAGTTTGGGATTAGCAGACCGGTCAGCAGTGTTGCTGGGCCTGCAAATTTAGGGGAGTGACACCTTCACTCCAAGGGAGATTATCTTCAGTTGTTTTTGATGCTCCACAGGTCCTGAACGGATCCTGTATGGTGCACAGGCACAGATGATGCAGCAGACTGAGAGGGAGATGGAGTCAGGCCCAAATTAAGTCCAGAGTGCCCAGACTGTCGAAGTGCAGTGGTTTCAGTTTTAAATCTTGTCCACGATGAATCTAAGGTCCCACAGCCAGGTAAGCCCTTAAGTACCAATGGGAGAGGGTTGGAAAAATTCAGGGGACCCTCCCAGGGGAGGGTTTGGAAAGGGGGGAGGTTACTTCCATGTCCTTGGACAAGACAGAGCAGGAACCAACGGCTCCCAGGACTCGTTTGAACTAGACTATGCACAGGGACACCAAATGTGCCCCTCATTGAGACTTTCAGTCGTTGGCAATCGCACCCACCCAGCCCTAATACACTAAATCCTGTCTGGGAGGTGGTCTAGCCATGTGGGCCAGACTATCCTGTTTGCGAACGGTATGAATATTGCTGAGGATTGACATCGATGACAATGGGAACAGTTTGAACCCTTTGGAACAGAGTGAGGTTTGAAAGTGTGAGGCGTAATAACACAAATGAACTTCTGCAAGAGGAGGTGGAAGGGAGTCTAAAAGGGATGAAAGGTATATTATGACTTTATAACGCTAGAAGATAAATCAGATATGGAGATAATCACTGTAGGCATAAAACATTTGGGAATAAATAACATATATAGAAATACATAAGTAAGAAACAATAATATCTTAATAATTTAGGAAAAAGACAACATGGTGTATTTATGGTGGTTTCTGGACTTCATCTGAGGTATTTACAACATTAACAAAAGAGGACGCGGACCAGGTCAAGTATGTAGTCAAAGGGAGCCATAAAAGATCTCTTTTAATTGATAGAGAATGGGGTGACATAATTAGTATCAAGTCTGTGATGGAAACATACAGTATTCCACCAGGCTCTAAAGGTGACTTTGTCTGCTTGTTTCCAGTGTGAGGTTATTAATTGTAAAGCTACTGTTGGCAATAAATCTACCAACTTTAAGTTAGATGGTAACTTGGGTCAATGAGGTGACAATGAGCCTAAGAAGATGTTAGGTAGAGAGAAGGAAATGCTGACTTTAAAAATCTAGTTAATTTGGGACCAAACTAGTTGCCAAAATTTTAAAATACTAGGGCAATCAAAAAGCATGTGTTTTAAATCGGCATTAGAACAGGGACAAGACCAACAGGTAGATGGAGTGTTAGGTGAAAAGGATGTCAGTGTTGCAGGAGAAAGCCTTTATCTCTTCTAATGCACACCAATTTTGATTCCCTCGAATCGGAAGCAATGGTCCCCTTACTAATTTTGTTTTACTATTTTTGTGGTTTCCCTGGATATGCCTTACTCCCTCTAGACACTTGAGATTGCACTATGGTTAACATCTAGCAACCTTAAATTATTTTGCATCAATCACTGTTCGTGTGATCTTTTCCTTCAGAATGGTGACTTCCTGCAAGCGGCTTCATCCTTTCTATGTCCTGAGGATGCCCTGTCCAATTCTTGACTCTGGAGTCAAACCATCCAGATCTTAGTACAGCCTGGTGACTTACTGTGAATGTCAACAGCGTTATTCATTCCTCAAGTTTCGTTATCATTAAGACTGCATCAATTTCTAATTGTAAATAATGTTTGTCGCACATCACAGCTTGCTGCTCCATCTACAATTTGCACCCTCTGTTGATGCATGCCGCTATTGTGCTTGCTATTGTTTATTGAATAATTCACTCTAGACTATTTACAATAACTGCCAATATTATTCAATAAAATAGGATTTAATTTTTGACTGCGCCCCTTCCGTTAGTCACTGAACGTAGAGCTGATATTCACGTATAGTATTTCTTATTATCTAACAAAACAAGTTTTTAAATGTCCTCCATGTACCTCTCTGAACTGTTTCACTTCCTTCCCAGGTTCTGACCTCCTGCTTTGTGCCACCTGCTCCACATGCCTTTGCCTGCAAGTTCCCATTTTTCCTTCCCACTCTCAGGGTCATGGTGTTCCAAGTCACCCCAAAGTGTCCAATCCATTTGTGCCTCAATATGTCACTCTCAGCTCTATGTTGTGATAGAGATTTACAGGAAGTTCTGTTTTTAGCTGACAACTCTAAGTAGCCTGGGAGTTGTAGATTCACTTTTCTTATTCTAAGTATGGCCCTAGAATTCACAATATGCTTTAATGATGTTGGTTGAAAAACGAGGACTGGCTGAAAATCACCATTGAGTGAGCCAGTGGTGGAGTGGGTTGTGCCAGAGGTGGAAGTAGGCCACGCCAGTGGTGGAAGTGGCAATGGTGCCCACTAAGAATTATTTTTGACAAGATACTTAATTTTTTTCAAATTAAATATTGGGCCGAGCCAGTGGTGGAAGTGGGCTGTGTCAAAAGTGGTCCTCCTTGGGGCAGAGTAACGCAACACAGAGATTTGCACTGCGTTGCAATAATCTGGGTTTACTAAGTCACTCAGGGCCACGCAAAGTGACCTTGTGTGGCTTGATGAATTGCATTTTAGGGCTGCGTTGCGCATGTACCACGTTGCATGGTGCAAAAGTAACACAACCCATGCAAAAATATGGCCTTATGTGTGTAGGATAATGATACACGTAATGTACAGCTAAACCATCCTCCTCCTTGGAAGGGAGGAAATGTGCTCTTCAATACCTGCTTCCCTAGCAGAGCACGATAAAGCAAAATAAAAAGGGAGAAACAAAATTCTCTGCAGAGCCTACCCTCCCTGCAAAATAAGGAAAACATAAGAATGAAAAGAAGTGGGAAACAAAATGTTCATTATTCTGACCTCACCACATCACAATAAAACAATTTCTTTAAAATATAGTTAAAAGTATGAGGAAAAAATTTGCACCATGTTCTGCACCCCCCACAGAGGAGAAAAAATAAATAGTGCATTACTACTATGGTGTTTAGCAATCAACTCAGGTACCTTGACCTTTCTATTAACTGACTTAATACAGCTTATTACTAAATGTCTCTTTGGTATCAATAGGGCTGTGCTGACTCAAAAAGGCAATGTATTAACATCCTAAATTACTGCACACCTTCAGCCAGATGCATCAACCTAAATACCGGTCGCAAACGGGCAGATTCTCAGAATCTGCCCCTTTGCGACCGGTATTTTTGCATTTGGGATGCATCATCCCAAATGCAAAAATCGCAATTAAGGAATCTCTAAATTGAGATTCCTTAAATTGCGATTGCATTTAAGGAATCCCAAATTGAGATTCCTTAAATGCAATGCATCAAACTAAAAAAAATAGTGATTTCGCAAATAGGAGTAGCAAATTACCATGAAGTTGAACTTCATGGTAATTTGCAAAAACATTGAAAAATACATTGTAACCATATGCAGATTTCAGGGGTGCAACAGGGTGTCCTTTGGACACCCCTGCACCCTTGAAATTGCATTCTCAATTTGCGATTCGCTAATTGCTAATCGCAAATTGAGAATGCCTTCCCATTCATTCCTATGGGCCTCTAGGCCCATAGGAATGAATGGGGAGGTATTCCTTAATTGCGATTCGCAATTTGCGAGTCGCAATTAAGGAAAGTGTAGGAATCGCTATTTTTATAGCGATTCCTACATGCATAGGCTTTTGCAATTCCTAAATAGCGATTCCTTAAAAATCGCTATTTAGGAATCGCAATTCCATCTGTTGATGCATCTGGCTGATTATATTTATTTCTGGCATAACAACCTTAGTTGTCTTTTAGACGCCTTGTAAATAATACACTAGCAGCTAGATTCATGAAGCCAAATTGCAATCGCAATAGCTGCGAATTCGCAATTGCGATCGCAATTTGACGGAAAGGAATTCAAGAAACAGAAATTTCCCAAAAAGCGAATTCGCTAAAAAAATTACGACTTCGTTATTAAATTCGCAGAAACCTGGAGGATGAGCATTTGCGAATCGGAAATTGCGAAAACCCATGGATTCTGTGAATAATATTGCGAAGTTGCAAAACAGTCGCAATTGCCATTCATGAAAACTCGCTAATTGCAAATTAAGAGAAAATCGCAAATAGCGAGGCGCAAATTAAGAAGAACTCAAATCAGGTGGTAACCAGTAAGGAAAAAAAACCTTTTTCAAAAAACGGTTAAGTAACTCCCAACTGGTGCAGGGCTGGCCAAACACATTTAAGGACATGCAGCTGGAGCCTGGGGATTCCCACAATGCCTGGACTCTACATGCTGGTGAGGCGGCGAAGGCTGCAGCGAGCTGCATGGAACAGACGGAGGATACAGGAGCGGATATTCCACCAGCGGGTCACCCTTCTGGGCCAAACCAGGGAGCAAATCTATGCTAAGTACCACCTGAGTGGGGCTATGATAATCAAGCTCATCCAGGACCTAGACCCCCTGATGCAGCACCCAACAAGGAGGACCAATGCCTTGCCCACACAGGTGCAGGTATTGTGCTGCCTGCACCTCCTGGCCTCCGGAAGCTTCCAGGGAATGGCCGCTGTTGCAGGGGGGATATCTCAGCCCACCATGTGTCGCTGCCTAAGGAGTTTCCTGGATGCTATGCTGACCCGGCTACACCACTATATATCATTCCCCACCAGCCAACAGGACCTCAATGAGACCAAGCTGCAATTTTACAATGTAGCTCAATTCCCACACGTCATAGGATGTATTGACTGTACGCACATCCACATTTGCCCACCTGCAGAAACGGAGTACATGTATCGCAACTGGAAAAGCTACCACTCCCTCAACATCCAGATGGTGTGCAATGCAAAAACATTCATCACGGACATTGTGGCACAGTATCCGGGGAGCACACATGACTCCTTCATCTTCAGGCACAGCGGCATCCACACACGACTGGCCAGGGGAGACTTTGGGGAAGGTCACCTACTAGGTAAGTACACATGCCCCAAAATTGTACACTGGGATCATGTAGCTGCGCAGAGCAGGCACTCACCCTCTGCTCCTTTCATTCAGGTGACAGCGGCTACGCTCTCCGTGAGTACCTCCTCACCCCATACCTCAACCCTGCAACACCACAGCAACGGCGATTTAATGCATCACACATTCGCACATGGAATTGTATTGAGAGGACATTTTGGGCTGTTGAAAAGCAGGTTCCGCATACTGCACAAGACAGGTGGGGCCATGAAATACAGTCCTGAGGTCTGCTGCCGCATCGTGGCCGTGTGTGCAATACTTCACAACATTGCTACCAAGCGCAGGATCCCTGTTGAGATCTCTGGCAGTGAGTCTGAAGGGGACCAACGCCCACCTGCACATGCGCATCATGCACGCGGGGAAAATCCTGCTGAAGGACACAGACGGCGCAACCAAATCACAATGAACTGTTTCTAGTGCACCCACTCCCCTCACCCAACACTTCACTCATGCATGACACTGGAAATAATGACATGAGTCTGATGTATTATCATAGAATAAATATTATTATTGGTTGCACAATAATATGGCATTAGTTCAAACTGTAACATTAGAGGAGTATTGCTTCATACTACTCAACATTTTGTAGGGGGCATGCTTATGTCAGCAGCATGTCCCTGCCCTATGGACATCAATGTCATTGGCGCCTCTGGCGCGCGGCTCCCAGTCGCCTCTCGGGCTCTTCCTCCGGCTGAGCACGTGATGCCGCAGTGGGCCTGCTGCTGCGGCGTGGAACACTACCATGTGACGAAGACAGGCTGCTGTGAGTAGATGTCCCCTTACTTGTGTCATCCCCTTCTGCATGGCCATGGCCATTTGGCTGCAGAGCTTGAACAGCAGTGGTTACCTGCTCCAGTGCCCGTGCCACGTCCTGATTGCATTGGACCATCTGGAGTTGCATGGTCAGAGACCTATGGGCCAGCTGGGAAGTGGCGTTCCCAATAACATAATTGGAGCGGGTGTACGCCGTGAGGCGTGTGAGGAGCTGGCGGTGGCGGCGGCGGCAGAGGTTTCGCTGCCTAACCATGGCCGCAGTGTTTTCCTCCATAGCAGTGGTCATCCGGTTCATCCGGTCGGACAGATGGGCAATATTCCTGCCTGTATTGTGCAGCTGCAGGTGTATAGCTGCAAGGTGTTGTGCCTGTAATTGGTGCACGCGCAGCATGCGGTACTCTATTGAGAGCCCTGGCACACGCACAGTCATCCCCCTCCTGGCGGTGCGTGCTGTATTTTGGCACCGCTCCCTGACCTGCCTGCTGGGCTGGGTGGGCACAGTAGGTGTGCGTTGTGTCGCTGGTCTTGCAGCTGCTGGGATTGCCGATGCCACTGGCATGGGTCTCACTGCTGATAATGGTGGTGCGCCTGTTGTAGCTGGCCTTGCAGGTGGTGGTACGCCTGCTGGCACTGGTGCTTGGGCAGATGGAGCTGGTTGTGTGGATGTTTCTTCCTCACCCTCAGGATCCTCTTGTGTGTCGTCAATTTGCAGCCCCTCACTTTCGCTGCTGGTGTTATCAGCGCCACCTGTGATGGAAAGTGGACGTTGATTAATTACATGTATCTTTGACATGTGAGGTTGCTACATGCATGCTGGCTACAATTCCCTGACTGGCTGTTGCATTGAGTACATTAGGACATGTCTGGCTGCATGGGAATTTATAACATTGTGGTCAGACTACATGTCCCACAATGCTATAGGGATATTCTGGTGTGCATGGGCTGCATGACTGGGGTTTATTATGAGTAGCTATAGGGTCATGGCCATTGTTAGGGGACAGGGTCGCAGTCGCATGGCACTTACCTTGGCTGTCTTGGGTGGGTCGGGATGAGTCCAGGCGGGTTACCCCCACGCATGCCTGAGGTTGTAATGTGTCCTCAACACGATCCTCCAATGGGGTGTTGGGAGGGACTGTAGGCTCTCCCCCTCCTGTTGCAAGGCGCTCACCCAGCCTCTCAGCCACCCTCTCCTTGGCACGACCTCGGAGGTCATACCACCTCTTTTTGAGTTCATCTATTGATCTCTGTGTTACTCCAACAGAGTTCACTTTCGCGCGTATGCGCAACCACAGTCGGCGTTTCTCGGCCTCTGGCGCCCTCCTGGAGTCCGTGCCAAAAAGTTTGTTATGGTCTTTACAGACTCCATCGATTAGATATTCCAGCTCCTGTTCGGAGAATTTCAATTTGCGCTTTCTCCCTGTGTCACTGGGCCCTGGTGCTTCCTGTGACATAGCTGCAGCCTGCAGGATCCAAAAGCAAAAACTGGATGTGGTTGGAGTGGAGCTGTGAGCTGTGCTGCTTCCAATTCTGCCTCAGTATTCTGAATGAGGGAGGGAACAGCCTGCTTCCTAGTTGTGATGTAATCACTGTGCTCGAAATGCGACTTCCCGTTTTTGCGATCTCGCTATTAGCGAGATCGCAATTTGCGAACTCGCTAATAGCGAGTTCGCAATTTCAACACGGAATTTGACAGTTTTTGCGAATTTTCTGCGATTTCAAGGAAATCGCTATCGGCTTTTGCGGCCGAATGCGAATCGCTATATTTAGTCGCAGATTTACATGAATCCCATTATGCAAATTCTAAATTGCGATTCGGTATTAATCACAATTTAGATTTCG
Organism: Lissotriton helveticus; assembly: GCF_964261635.1. Lineage (NCBI taxonomy): Eukaryota > Metazoa > Chordata > Amphibia > Caudata > Salamandridae > Lissotriton > Lissotriton helveticus. The sequence continues at coordinate 803,101,936 of NC_136063.1, forward strand.
CAGAATAGGGTTTTCATGAATCTGGCAGTAGGGCCCTGATTATGAGTCAGGCGGAGCTGAATTAATTAATGGAATCACACTCTTCCTGATTCTGAGTGGGATGTAATTTCTACAGCCAGTTTTCCTCCATGTTGAAAAACCAGTCCTGATTTTTCCGGGCAGTAATTCCAACTGGTAAAACCACTGATGGGGGAGCAGGAACCGGGCCTGTTTCCCCATTTTGTTTCTGGAAGGGGGTAGCATACAATGCTCTCCCCTCCTAGAACGTACCCTTACCGTCCCCTAGTCCCCACACCCTCTCCCACAACGCACAAAAGCTGCAGCACACATTTACCACCTGCTCCAAGCAGGTGTTAAATGTTTGCGTCAAACATCGCAGAACTGAGAATTCTGTGTGGGGTTTCCATCAGTAAATCGGGGGTCACTTGGTTATTCCCCATTCCACTGATATTTAACATATAAGTGCACAGTACTAGTGCGTTGTTACCATAGGGTAACATGAATCCCGCATGCATAGTTTGCACCCTTCTGGCACTGTGCAACTTGAAATCAGGGCCAGAGAGTAGGATTTGGGTCAGACGGTTGCAGCCATTGCTTTGTCTGGGTCAGTATCCTTCCGCCATTGCTTTGAGCCAGTGTCAATCACCTCTTAGATCAGACCACAGGAACATTTTTCTCTACCTTCATACCATTCTCTATTAGACATATTATTCGGCATCATAAAGAGTGCTTCCAGAGGTACATTATTTTCAGAATCTGTCAAGGGCTGACTGGTAAATGCATGAAAATAAGGTTTATTTCTCTTAAAGCAACTCATTCTGCATGATATCGAAATGCTTTCTCGAATTGTGAAGTAAATAACTGGGTATATGCACTGCAATATTTGTAACTATTATTTTCTCAATAGAAAAAGGATCTGTTAAAAATTGACTACATAAAAATAGAAAACATTATTTTATTCCAAAAATAAACCATTCTACAAATGCATTTACATACTTATTTAGATGATACCAAACAAAGGGCCTCATTTACAAGAAAACGGCACGGCGTTGCAAAGCATTTAGCTGCGCCCTGCTGCGTCATTTCTAAAGCACAAGGATGGGTCATATTAACAACAATGGGATGCATTAATATGCTGTCCCCTACGCTGGTGCACAATTGTCTGCCATGTGCCAGTGCAGGCACGCTTGCCTCATTTTGCAACGGTGCCTTTGCTGCAGGGATGATTGATTTTGTGCAGGAAGGGACACCTTCCTGCACAAAAACAGTAATTAATGGCATTTTCCTCTTTCTAAGCGTGCTGCAGAATGCAGCACGCGTAGAAAGAATAAACAACGGGGAGAAATACAAGTATTTCTCCTTGTTTCTCCTTGTTGCGCCACTCCCATGCCTCACTTGGGGAGGTATAGTATTCTGACACACTCCCAGTGTTACAAAATGTTGTAAATCTGGAAATGCGTCAAGTTCCATGGAAGTTGCAATGGAGCAACCACAGGAATACTCACGCAATACTCTTTTCACACAGAGTAATTGTTGAAAAGGGCCCATATGTGACTTTACATGGCCTTGTAAATGTGGGCAAGTCCATTGCGCCACTGGTGCATTAAAAAAATGGACACACCAGAAGCACAATCAGCTTGTAAATAAGCCCCAGAGTGCTTTGCTTTTTATGCAGCCAGTGCTGTTCGTAGTTTTCCTCATCCATGACATGCATCTAAGCGTGGCCTTGTGACTGTTGCAGTATACGACGCCTCCCAAAGCTACTAGTTTACTGGATTTGGTCCTAGAGAGAGAATGGATACAGTACAAACACACAATTGTAACTCTATGAATGTGGTGTACCTAATCACTTGACATTGTGATATGGGGGATGTAGGGATGTCCAGCAGAAAAGTAAAACTCTGAATTGGTAAACACTGAAGTAATTGAGGATGTAAAGATGCCACTACAAAAATGGCCAGCCATTACATTGACACTGACCAAATGGAGACATTTCTACTGGACCATCCTCAGGGACGTAGCTTAATAAATAATATCGGAAGGGGGGGATGTTGGTTTAAGATTTCTCAACAAGCGACACAGTGTACACAACTAAAAAGGATATGGAGTGAGCACGTTAGGGAAGTTATGGAAATTAATTTGGAGCTTAGTAGAATTCATATATTGATAGAATCATTAACTAACAACAAAAGTAACTTTGCACACCCTTAAGTGATAACATGGTGCAAAATCTAGTTGAATAATAAACAAATGCTAGTCCATACAATAAGCCAAGCATATGACAGTGTTTTGTGTTTTTTGCACTATTATACAGCGCAAAATGTGTCCTCGTGACAAAAATTGAGAAGGGGGTGCATTTTATGCTAAAATGAAGCTCAAAATGGTGGTTTTCCATTTCAGGAAGTGTCTCCAAAATGTCAAATAATTGTGCAAAAGCAAATTATGTAAATGTTGCATCCCCTAAATTTTGACTTACACACAGGTAGTATACAGATGCACATTAATCCATCCTGAGTAAGCCATTCATTTAGCTAATTGTGACTGATAAGTAATGCTTTTGCCAATGCACTCAGAGACTCAAAGACTGGGTGGTGCTTCAGCCATTGTGACACAAACCGACACAGATATTGTACACATACATACAGACATAAAACTCATATGGTCACACACTCTCACACTCACATGCACACATAACATACATATTTATGAAAGAGCATGCTCACCACTTGGGGCATCTTGGCATAGAGCAACATATGATCATTGTTACCCAGCTCAATGGCATTCCTGTTGTCAACCGCAGAAGAATGAAAGGCTGAGTAGACTTACCAAGATTCGAATCTGTCACCATGAGGTGAAATTCCTGGAATTACAGATTGGCAAGTACATACACAGTTATGTGCAAATTTGTTCACATGCACGTTCTCACATGCGCACATACTCATGTGCACCCACACTCATGTGGATATGCTTGTGCACTACACTCACATGCATACACATACACACACTGATGTGCACACGCGTGCACACACCCTCAAGTGCACACACTAACACTCACAATTTTTGGTGTACTTTAGTGGTCATACTTTATCGTGGGGGCAGCCTTCCTGTGTAGTGTTTAGTGTTTTTACCATTTTACAGTTTCCATAGTAATTGTGTTATGTTCTCTTGTATCTGTTACCTCTTTATTTATTAGCCCCCACATGCATCATTGTTCCATTTTGCGATTCCTTAATTGCGAAAATTAAGGAATCGCAATTAAGGAATTGCAAAATGCAATTCATTAAGAAATTCACAAAAAAATTGCGATTTCTTAAAATTCCTTAATTGCGATTCTCTAATTGAGAATCGCACTTAAGGAATTTCTACCCATTCATTCCTATGGGCCTAGAGCCCCATAGGAATGAATGGGAGGGCATTCTCAATTTGCAATTCATCATTGTGAATTCGCAAATTGAGAATGCAATTTCAAGGGTGCAGGGGTGTCCAAATGACACCCTGCTGCACCCCTGAAATCTTAATGTAAATCTGAGTGTCATCAGCGGACGTATGGAAAGAGCAGTTGGTGAATGTGGAGTATATCTGTTAGTGGTTCCACATATAGGTTGAATAGTGAAGAGGAGAGGGTTGAGCCTTGTGGAAATCTGATCTGAACGGTGGAAGATGCGGACAGGTTTTGATTCCTGAGAAATCTTTGTGTTCTGTTCCTCAAGCAAGACTTAAACCATTCTAGAACGTTCCCTGAACAACACATCCTGTTTTCCAGACGCTCTCGCGCCATATTATGGTTAACTGCGTTGAAAGCTGAGGCTAAATCAAGAAGAATTAAAAGACAGGTTTTGTCCTGGTCCAGGGCGAGTAAGGCGTCGTCTACTATGTGGAGTATTGCCGGTTCAGTACTATGATTTGATCTAAACCCTGATTGGCAATCGTCTAGTAGTTTAAATTTAGAGATGTGTTGACTTAGTTGTTGATGCACACACTTTTCTATCACTTTCGCTAATAGTGGAATATTGGATACCGGATGGAAACTGTTAGGGTCTGCAGGATTCTCTGTTGTTTTTTTTTAATGATGGGTATGGCTTGACCCATCTTCAGGCAGTCTGGAAATGATTCTTGAGACAGGGAAGTATTGACTATCACTGTCCAACTGGGAACGATAATCTGGTCGATAGACATCACAAATTTTGTGGGAAGCGGATCGTTGTAGTGGTTGTTTGGTTTTATGGCCGATAAAGTTTTGGAGATCTCGTTGTAGTCATATAACTTGAAGGTTGACCATTGAACTTCGTTTTTGAGTACTGACTGAAGGAGTAGTGTTGAGGTTGTGATGCCTCCCGGGTGGACGGGTAACAGCTGCTGTGGTAGGGCTTGCGTTTCTTCTTCGGATAGATAATTTGGGTGTTTGCGTGGCCGATGTTGCCTCTTTGATAGAGACATTGGTGTAGTCTTTATATTGTTATGTAGTGAGAGTACTGCCTCTTGAATACTCATTTATGGAGAGTGAGTTTTCTGTGGGGAGTGTGATATTCTTCAGTTCAAGTATAGCATTGGTAATGGTTTGAAGTAAGTAACTGGATTGCAGATTTAGAGAATCTGGAACCCCTGTTGATGCAGGGGATAGGTGGAATGTGCTGAGGAGCCTTGAGATTTGATTGCTTTTTCAACAACAAACCCCAAGTAGGAATGTATCAAATATTCTCATGGAGAAGGAACAAAGACGGACCACTGCCTGCTCTTAAAAAATATTTACGCACCCATTTACAAACCCCTGGGGACCCCTATCTGTTTGCAAATGGTTTACCACTCTTTTGAAAAGGGTGGTAAACTGCGAGTGTTTTGCGGCCGCAAATGCAGTAGCAAAACAACAGTACATGGCATGGCGACAATCTATTAGGAAGGGACGCCCCTTCCTAATAGCGAGAGTCGCAAATGCTATTTTGCGAGTCAGTGACCTGCAAAATAGCATTTGCACATGATTGGAACCTTTTTTGCGGTAGCAAAAGGGCCGGTCTCCCGTTTGCGGCCGCGAAAAAGGGTTGTACATCTGGCCCTAAATGCATAGTAATACTTTTTTTGGTCTGGACTATTCTTTGTTCTCTTGATATGATAACAATATTATTGTGTCTTTTTACAGTGTTTGACACAAGGATAATCCCGCCTGTAACTACCTATGGGTCATATATAATCCTTAAGACAAGTAGGTACCATTTCAGTGGAGATATAGGTATGCTCAACTCTAAACACTTATTTTGGGTGATTGAGAAGTCACTTTGTATGTGTGTGTCTTGATATATTTACACACAGTGTGAGGATGTGTGTGGACAACAGCATGGTCTAGTTTTTACACCACATTAAATTTATGAATAAAGGGGGCGTGGCTTGGACGCCAGAGGAATGGCGGCGTAACTTCGGTCTTCCTCCAGGCGGCAAACGATTCCTGATCGGGAAGAGCGGCTGGACGGGCTTAATTGAGCTCAAAACGCATAACTGAGCGTCGGAAGGCGTAATCAATCAGCGATGTAAGTTTGAGGCGATTCCGCTCAGAAGGAGCTGTGGAAGTCGCCTTTCCTTTTCACGCGCTTGCTGACGGAGCCTTCACCCGCCTGCAGCCACGAGGCTCCCCGGTCCGCCTACGGAGCTCCGATGAGAAGGCTTCGCGCACACGGCCAAACTCCACACAGTGAGTAAGAGCGAAGCGAGTGACTCCTACTCGGATCGCTGGATGTTACAAGCTCAGAAAAATGACATTATAGTGCACACATACAAAAAAGAGAGGAGAAGGTAGCGACCAGCTAAAATGGCGGACTTTGCCGATATGCATATCGCTAGCTACACGATCTGTGCCCATGATGTCGCCTGACCTGACTCTTGGGAATCTCATGTGTTTTTGAATATACACCATCGCTGCACGGTGTTCGGAAGGTGCACCTCAGCCACTATTACAAGGATATGCAGAGATGTTTGTTCTCACGTGCCACTATCTATAATGAATAGTATGCCCAGATCCATTAAGTCTTGCCAAATATGTGATTGAAGCATTGAACTTTGCCCAGACCATGCACTTGGGACACACGCGTGTCTGCCATAAATCTAAGTGTTCTATCAGCAACTACCACGAATGCAAGCGAATACAGGCATAAACAAGCAGCGGTAAAGGCAAATATCTATAGACATTACATCTATGTTCTTGCCTGATGCATGCATTGGAGATCCACTTGCTTGACGGTTAGCGCACAGCAAACTCCTGTCCTGGATCACAAATGAGGGGCCTGCGGATGATATAATAGGAGTCCTGCACCAGTGCGTGCATTCATTGATCTACTATCGACCTGTCATTCACCTGTGCTGCCCTACCACATTATCACTGTTAACCACGCAGTGCTGATACAAGGTTAGCGCCTGCGATATTGGTGCCGTTGCTCTACATTCCTCCAGCACGAATACTGACGTACACTACAATGGGCGATGAAAAGAATGACAAAACCCCTAAACGCCTGAAATCTAATCCACCGACACCGATCAAAGGTAAGAAAGATATGGCAGACGCTATGGACACTATCCTGAATAGGCTGGATGAAGTCAGAGACCTGGCTAGGTCCACCAAAGAGGAGGTTGCAGCTATAAGACAAGACATTAAAGATATTAATTCAAGAATGACAGAATCTGAAAGCAGAATCAGTAAACTAGAAGATGCGGAGAATAAAACTTGTGGAGCTCTTAAAAATCTCACCTTATGCTCGGACCATCTGGTAAAGAAGATTGCGGAGTTAGAGGACAGAAATAGAAGAGGGAACCTGAGAATTTTCGGGATTCCAGAAAAATCAGAAGACAGCTATGGATCGTGTGTCCCATTCCTTGAGAACTGGTTTGCACAAGCGACAAATTTAACCTTTACCCAACCATTAGAATTTGACAGAGCGCATCGAGTTCCGGGACGGATAACCAAAGACCAAAAGGGTCCGAGAGCGATAGTGTGCAACCCATTAAGATACCAGCACACAGAACAGATCCTCTCTTTCGTTCGCAAACATAATCACGTTCTATGGAAAGAACATAAGATTTACATCTCACAAGATTACAGTAAGGAACCGATGGAAATAAGGAGAGGTTTTCTTGCACTGAGACCACAACTGAAGTCACTCGGTTTCATGTATGGTTTTGTTGGTCCGACAAAGTTCAAAGTGACGATAAGAGGGGTAACTCACATATTCTCTGACCCACAAAGGCTGCGCCATCTGCTCTCTACGCAGGAGGAGACCAATATGGAGGTCGCTTTCTTGAGTCAGGGAGGTGCTTGAACCGCAGGCGCCACTGGACTTGGTTGACCTGTAAATTTCCCTTTTGCATAAGAATCACAAATATACACTGCTCTAATGTGTGCCTTATCCGATCTTAAATGTTCTTTGCTGCACCCCGCAAGTGCACTCGTGTTGCCCATACTGTTAACGTCATGCGGTACTCATTGGCCTACTCTACTGTGCTCTGGGGTTGGAATGACATGTTCCTCTAAATGATTACTGAATGCTTATTAATAATGTCTGCTGGTTCTAGTTGATGCCTGTTGCTGCATTGTCCACTAAAATGGCCTCCAGCTGGTGGATATGGTGCTGTTCACTCGTGTTGTTTTCTCAATCTACTCATAATAGTTCCTTGTCCTTAGAGACAGTGCGTCTATAAATGAAGCTGTCTACTGTTCTACCTTGTTTATGGTCACTGGAAGTTGTCTATCTTATATTTACAGACCAAGATACGATTAGTTTTCTCTAAATCTAGTCATAATGGCTCTTTGTCCTTCAAGATATTGCGTTTATAAGTGGAGCTGCATACTGTTATACCCTGTTGATGGTTATTGAAAGCTGTCTAGTTCTCTTGTTTGCGATTGTTCCAGCAGCTCAAACGTTAAATTTTGTTGACTATGCTTGCTTGGGGGTGACCTCGTGGTCGTTCCCGAGTCGCCATGCTCCTATTTTCCTATGGGGGAGGGAGGGGTGGGACTAGGGGAAGGGCGGAGGGAGGAGGGTGGTTTGGGGGACTGGGGAGGGGGTTTGATTTCTCACTTTTTCTGTTTTTTTTCCTTTTTCGTTTATTCTACACACTATGCGCGCTGTATTATTTTGTATTCCGAAGCTTCCGCTCTGTATCTCAGAACATTGCTAGCCCTGTGATTAATGCGAGTTATGTTACTGCCTATAGTATCAAATGTATGGTATGTCAAATGTATGTCAATGCCTGTAGGGTCAAATGTATGGTGCTCCTTTTCGGATCCGAATCCCATGTATACAAATGTGTTATGGTACGATATCAGACGCCGCATAATAGATGGCTCCTGTTGTAGATACCCCAATAGGGACAACAACCATAGCTAATATTAAAATATTGTCGCTGAATGTGAAAGGCCTAAATCAGCCGGTTAAACGTCAGAAGGTACTTGACTATCTACGTAGGCAACGTGGGGAAATAGCCCTGTTGCAAGAAACTAAATTAGAAACGAAACATTTTCACACACTACGAAACAAGTACTACACTGAGGTAATAGGCTCTGGGGCAATCTCTAAAAAGAATGGGGTGGTAATGCTTGTAGCAAAGACTGCGAATGTGGAGATTCTTTCCTCCACCATGGATACGAAAGGGAGGTGGGTATCGGCGAAATTACTTAAAGATGATAATGAATTTTTTATCACGTCAATATATGCCCCTTAACGCCCATGATCCGTCTTTCTGGCTATTTATTTATTTATTTATTTAAGCTTGTACCGCGCACAGCTACCCACAATGGGTTTCCCGGCGCCAGGGATAGACTGTAGAAGAAAAGAGAATGTCACCTTGACTTAAGGCCTCTGCCGACTATTGGTCACGCTTAGTAAAGAGCAGGGTCTTCAAAGCCTTACGGAAGCGGAGTAAGTTGGTCTCAGATTTTAATGCCAATGGGAGGGAGTTCCAGTATTTAGGACCAAGAGTGGAAAAGGAGCGGCCTCCCATTTTTGCCAGCTTCCATCTTGGTACTGTGAAATTGCCAATGTCCGATGACCTTAATGAGCGCAGGGGTCTATAGGGTTTTACCAGCCCCTGAACATATACTGGGGCGCTACCCTGCTTAGCCTTGAACATATAGCAGAGTGCCTTGAATTTAACGCGTTCTGGGATGCTCAACCAATGGAGGTCACGCAAAGCGGCAGTGGCTGAGGTGCGTCTGGGGACATTCTTTAGCAGGCGCGCGGCCGCATTTTGCACCACCTGCAGCACATGTATAGTGGCTTTATCTGCGCCCAAATAGAGAATGTTGCCATAGTCCAGGCGTGATGTTACAAGTGCCTGGACTACAGTTCTGCGAGAGGAGAGGGGGAGCATCCACAAAATCTTGTGAAGCCATCGCAAGGTTGAAAAGCAGATGGCTGAGACCTTAGTAGCCTGTTGTCTCATAGTTAGCCTGTCGTCAATAATGACGCCCAGGTTGCGAACTGCGAAAGGCTAGGCCTCACAAAACAGATTGACTCCATCCCTGACACGGCAGTTCACATTTTAGCAGGTGATTTCAATCTTCCATTTGACCCGGTATTAGATAGAGATTCCAAGTGCGCCTTTCGCCCAGGTAAAGCCCACAAAGCGTTCATGAAATTATGCAATAGGTTCCATTTGGTAGATACGTGGCGCTTGCCACACCCTGATGGAAGAGATTACTCCTTTTACTCCCCACCACATGACTCTTTCTCGAGAATTGATTACATACTCGTTTCTAAAAATGCGCTGGCCAGAGTTGAAAACTCGGACATTGCCCCCAGATTGGTTTCTGATCACTCTTGCGTCTCTCTCACACTTTCCAATGTCACACCAACCACTCGACACTCTATGTGGAGATTTAATGAAGCTATTCTTAGTGACACGAAACACAAAGAAGCCATTGACCATGCCATCACGGATTTCTTAGCTACAAACAAAAAAGGGGACACTTCGGACGCCATGAGATGGGAGGCGCTTAAATCAACCATTAGAGGGATTATCATAAAAATATCCTCTGCAATTAACAAGAACCGACTTGCGGTCTTGTTGAAATTGGAGGAGGACATCTCTACACTCCAACGCAAATACCTGAATGATAGAAACCCTGAAGATCTGATTGAACTGTCCAACCAGAAATACACATATAATAAACTTATTAGTGAAAAGGCGGGAATCTGGCTTGATAAAAGGAAGCGTTTTAAAATCTGTGACTCTAATAAGGCAAGAAAAGGACTAGCGGCATATCTCAAATTTAAAATTAAAAAAAACGCCATAACCTCCCTGTTAGACGGCAATGGCGCTCCGAGCTCTGATCCCAATAAAATTGCGAATATTTTCAGAGAATTCTATGAGAAACTATATGCTAGGAATGTACATGTTGACAAAGAAAAAATGGAGACATATCTCTCAAACTGTACACTCCCAACACTCACTCCCATAGAAAGAGAGTCTTTGAATGAGCCGATCTCTGAGTCAGAAGTCATTACCGCAATCAAATCCCTCAAAAAAGGGAAAGCCCCTGGACCGGATGGCTACACGGCACCATTTTATAAGACCTTCGCCCACGTTCTAGCTACTCCGCTCTTGGAGGTATTCCAAGAAATTAGTACCACAGGAGAAGTTAAAGGAACAATGGCTGAAGCCATAATTGCAGTGATACCCAAAGAAGGCAAAGATTCTAAACAGCTGAAAAACTACAGACCCATCTCGCTGATCAACTTAGACTGCAAGCTCTTGGCCTCGATTCTTGCTAAACGCATCCAGAAGGTTTTACCGTCCTTGATACATCCGTCACAGGCGGGATTCCTGAAAAATAGGTTGTCAAGCGATAATACTAGGATTCTGGCTCACGTTATTGAAAAGGCAAAGCTTTTATCCACACCTACTGTAGCGGTGACATTGGATGCAGAAAAAGCGTTTGACAAGGTTGATTGGACGTATTTAAATGCGGTGCTTCACAAATTTGATCTGGGTCCTCTTTTCACTAAATTAGTCATGTCCCTGTATGCCTGTCCCTCCGCCAGAGTGAGAGCTGGTGGTGCTTTTTCCTCCCCCTTTAACCTAGAACAAGGTACACGACAGGGTTGCCCCCTATCCCCGTCCCTGTTCCTTCTAGCTATTGAACCCTTCTTGTACTACATAAGGGAGAACCCCGAGATTCCTGGAATTAGATTCACAGGATGCACAATTAAATTGACGGCCTACGCCGATGATGTGCTGGTCTTAAGTGAAAAAGCTGATAAAGCTATTCCTGCATTACTATCCACAATTGAGGAATTCTCATGTGTCTCCGGGTACTCCCTGAATAAGGATAAGACAGAAGTGAAATTACTAAATAACCTGTGTGACAAAAATATTCTGGGTGACTCGGGGCTTACGTGGCAGCCAAAGAGCTTTAAGTATTTAGGTATGGAATTCGAGAAAGACCTGATAACCACCCTAAAAATTAATGAGGATATACTCTATAAGAAAATACAAAAACTACTAGATGGATGGTCGCCGAAGTTCCTCTCATGGTGGGGTAGAGCGGAGACGTTAAAGATGATGATCAGCCCCTTAGTAAATTACATGGCGAGTATACTCCCCATGACCTTCACGAAGGATTTTTTGCATAAAATAGATAAATCTTTTACGGACTTCCTATGGGAAGGGAAAAAGCCCAGAATTGCCATGAAAAAACTACAACTCCCTAAGCTTAAAGGAGGTATAGGTTTGCCAAATTTTAAAAATTACCAGACCGCCTTTCTCTGCAAGCAAGGAGCGTCCTGGTTTGCCGAAGACCCAAATTATACGCCTTTGTGGATTGATATTGAGAAATCCATCATAGGCAAGGCCCCGCTCTCTGCTGCACTCACAATGGACCTTTCACACCTGCCGCACTCTAAATACATCATGCTTAATACCAAGAGGGCCCTCCTGCGATTAGATCAAGTTCATAAGACCGGTCTGCAGATCCACAAATCTGCTTCCGCATCCCTCTGGCGCAACCCATTGATAAAAATTAATGGTTTGCCCCCCATGTGGGACCATTGGTCGGACGGAGGTATCAACGTGGTTTCAGACCTCAGTGAGAATAATATGCCATTACCCTTCTCGACTCTCCAGACTAGGCACTCCCTATTACCGATCGACTTTTATGCCTTCCTTAAACTCAAAACAGCCCTATCTACACGCACATTCAAATTAGCAACGCCCTGGCTACAATCTATGCTATCATGCGTCCAATCCTCGGGGCACTTCGTCTCAAAAATTTATAAGTTACTTGCTCCGACGCCTAATAAACCAATGAGGCGTAATGAACTCAAATGGGAGACAGAACCAAATAACACCGGTATAGACATAGACTGGACCAGGATACACGCATCAGCACTTACACATAAAGTGTCACCGATACTATCACAGACTAAGTATATGATACTTAACAGAACATTTTGGACCCCACAGAGATTATTTAAAGCTGGCCTACGAGACACATCAACATGTTGGAACTGCTCATTGGGTACTGGTGACCTATCACACATGTTATTCAACTGTCCCATGCTTCACACATACTGGGGAAAGATTTTTGATTATGTCGAACACATTTTTGCCATAAAGCCCAAAAGAGAATTCATCTATATTATCCTGGGAGCTATAGACCCGACAGTGGGGGGAGAACATGACCGCCAGCTTCTGGACCTTCTACTAACACTGGCATGTAAGGTTGTTTTATGCAACTGGAAGACAGCAACTGAGGTTTCCTTTAATGCTTGGAGAGAATGGCTGTCCTGCATTAGAGGCACTGATAATCCCGCGCTGCACTCGTCACCGTGGCAGGTCACCAACAAAAAACTATGGCTATCCTTAGATGAGGCCTCCTTTACCTTCGATCCACCATGAGATGCGTATGTGACTAAATCGACGCTCAATGAATGGGCAAAATAACTATAGACTTACTCTACAGGGTTGATAAGATATCACATGGTATTACCTGGGCTAATTCTAATCGAAATGCTTATACGGAACTGTGAGCTGAAGGAATAATGAGATGATGATTTGTTATTGTTTGGTTATTGGCGATCACCTTTTTATGAACCCTGAACGATGTTTATTGTATTGTTTCATTTTCTTATTTTACTTCATGTATCATTTCATGTATCATTTCCTATGTGTTGACCCATCTTTATTTCGGCACTGTACCAATATGCTCATATGGATACTGATGATGTATTGCCGCTCTCATTTCTGCCTTTCTTTTCAATAAAAAAGATTTGAACACAAAAAAATGTATGAATAAAAGTAGCATGTGGTTATCCTCCTAGTGAACACTATCAATCCCATTTCAAAGGCCATAAAAAAGCTGATGAAAAGGGATATTGTAATCCAGACGGCGGGGCCTGCCTCGGCACCACCGCCACTAAGGGACGCTGTTCCGACTACAGAGGACTGTGAACACAGTTGGGCTCCAATTTACTAGGGTAGGTGATGATAGGGTCTTAAGATACTGTTTTTGGGCTACCAGCCACCATTTTAGCCTCAGGCGACACCGTGGCTGGTAGCTTGTTGAGTTAGGCAGGGTTTTTTTTATTGGCCCACCCACTCGATCATCCCTCTATGTAGTGAGAATGGATGGATGTTTTTGTAGGTAGGTGGTATTATGGGGCAGGTCACAAAAGGAGGGTTCATATGTCCAAGAAAAGGAAACGATGCAACATACATTTTGGCCCACAAGCTTCTCATGAAGCAGTTCCTATGAGGATTGCAAAGGAAGAGGAGGGAGATCAATGCTACGGTATGTAGTCCACCGAGACCATATCTTTCTATGTTTCTGGGGTCAGCCCGTCGCTTGAAACACTGCCATCTCCGCACCCATAAATGTATCTAGCTCTTTCAGCCACTTTCCCATTGTCTGCGGTGAAGTTCCCTTCCACAACTGGGCTATATCCCTCCCTCCGATGTCCTCTGTACTATGGAGCAGGAACAATCGGGGATCATGCGGTAGGCACCAGGACACCTCTTTAAGGCATGACGATATCCTGCGCCAAAAAGACTGTAATGCTAAGCAGCTCCACACCGTGTGGGGGAATGTCCCTTCCTCCCTGTCGCAGCGCAGGCACATGGGGGATGGCACGACACCCATCTTCCAAAGCCGAATACAGGTGTTGTACACACGGTGCACATACTTGAACTGAATAAGACGATATCTGGATGCTACTGCAGCACCCCGAGGGCTAGCTATTGCTTCCGCCCAGCTGTCATCCATCAAGTCAGGGATGTCATCTTGCCACGCCTTCCTCGTTCTATGTAGAACGTGGTGGAATGCGTCATCAGCATCTGGTATATCTGTCGTATTTTGTGTGCTCCGAGATCGCCCATAAGAAGGTGGCCCTTGAGTGGATGCAATTGGATGCAATTCAGGGAGGTCCACAAGATTTGCAAGTGTGGGGGCTAGAGCATGACGTAACTGGAGGTACCTGTAAAACTGGGGGGCATATTATCAAGGATGGCGTTAAAATTATTGCCGCTTTAGCGGCAGGAAACTGCCGCTAAAACTGCGATAATGGGCTTGATACTATGCCCTGGAGAATTCCAATAGAAGCCCAGGTTGACACCAGAACATGGGCTTCTATGGGAATTCACAAGGGCATATTATCAAGCACATTATCGCTGCTTTAGCGGCAGATTCCTGCCGCTAAAGCAGCGATATTTTAACGCCGTTTCTTGATAATATGCCCCTGGGTTTTGTGGAGATGAAACTCCTCCTGCAGTCGCTGGAAGGATTTAAGGACGGTGCCTCGCATAACTTCCCCTAATGTGGAAATACCAATGTGGTCCCACTGGCGGAACACCTTCAATGCGGCCACCTGGCGTAAATAATTACCGTGCCACAGGGGCGTCGATTGCGTCAGCAGCATATTCCATCCCATTCGTCGAACGGTGTACCCCCATGACCTAATTGTTGTTCGGCTGGCGTGGGTTAAAGAGTCAAGCTTCTGCGCGCTATAGAGTAGGCGCAGAAGGGGAGACCTCTCCATGGCTGTATGCTCTAACGCAAACGCCGGGTCAGTAGGGGAATTGTACCACCAATCATTGATAATTAAAAGGTGAGCCGCCACGTAATAGGAATAGACGTCAGCAGCTGCAATGCCTCCATCATAGGTGGATTGTGCACATGTCTGCAATGCCACCCGGATCGCCCCCCCTCCCCATAAAAACTTGTTATTGATGTCGTTAATTTGTGCAAACCACGCTCTCAGAATGTGGTATGGAAAATTTTGAAGATGGTAGAGCACCCGAGGGAGGGAGACTATTTTGAAAATGGCAGACCGTCCATAGAGCGAAAGAGGTAGGGAGACCCAAATAGAGGTCTCCTTACAAAGGTTGACATGGAGCGACTTTATGTTGCGGGCCCATGAAATCTGCGGGCAGGGAGACACATACAGCCCCAAGTATTGGAAGCCCTCTGTGGCATGTTTTAGTTGAGATGCCCACGTAGTCCTACTTTGATGATTGCATACTGGGAATAGCACAGATTTAGCTGTGTTGGTGTGGAGCCCAGTATTCTGACCAAAGACCCGAAGAATTAGAAAAATAAGTGGGGCCGAGATCCAAGGGTGGGTCATAAATAACAAGACATCGTCCACGTATAATGCAATACGGTCCGGCTGTGACCTTTGCCAATCAAAGCCTCTGAGCACCGGGTCCCTACGGACCCACGCCACCAGGGGCTCTACCACCACTGCGAAGAGAAGAGGGGACAGGGGGAGCCCTGCCGTGTGCCTCTACCAACGGAGAAGAAGGGAGAGCAATGACCAGCGATGCGGACAGAGGCCATAGGTTCGGTGTAAAGTAGACGTACGTACGCTAAAAAACGTGGCACAAAATTGATCGCCCCTAGGAGTTGGAATAAGTACTTCCAGCTGAGCGAGTTGAAGGCCTTATCTATTTCTGCCAAGAGTAAGGCCGCAGGGCAGCCCAGCTCTAGAGCCAGGGCCAAAGCATTGTGAACACGTCGGATGTTATGCCGGGGGCCCGTGCGGCATACAGACAGATTGGTCTAAATGTACCAAGTCCTGAATGCAGGACCCCAAGCGGTCCACAAGAACTTTCCACAGCAATTTGGATTCGAAGTTGATAAGGGAGATAGGTCGATATGAGGACGGGTCCTCTGGTGGGCAGCCGGGCTTTAAAAAGAGGACGATTTTAGCTTGATGACAGTCCAGAGGTAGTAATTGCTGCTCAAGAGCCTCGTGAATCGTGCCCAATAGGTGTGGGCCCAGCATAGACACGTGAGAACGAAGAAACTCCATAGGGAATCCGTTAGGCCCTTGGGCTCGACCTGAGCGCATCACATTCAATGCAGCCGTTAATTCTTCTTATGTAATAGGGACATCCAATTGGTCTCTCATCTGATCAGATGGCTTCTTGGGAGGAATATCCCGCAGGAACTCAGTGATTACGTTTCCCGAGATCTGTTTCTTCCAGGTATATAGCGTAGCGAAATTATGTGCGAATTCCTCCACCACTTCCCCTGGAGAGGTATGCAGGGCACCGTCCCTACCCCTAATGTCTGGAACTGTGGTTGGGGTCTGCCTAGCCTGACACAGTCAATGCAGCATTTTGCTGGATTTATCCCCCAATTTGATATTGAGACGCCAACCAGATTTCTTTTGCCTTCTCTGTAAGGTGATGATTTAGCTGCTGTTGCGCTAGTGACAGGCTTCTCTGAAAAATCGGAGTGGGCTCTCTCGTGTATTGCGCCTCTAGGGAGAGGCACTGGGTCTCTAGTTCTGCTCTCCGAGTGGCGCACTTGCGTTTATCGTTAGTCCTATAGCTGATGTCCACCGCTCTAATGGTAGGTTTCAGGGCCTCCCACAGGGTCACTTTCGAGAGAGTGGAGTCGGCATTAAGGGTAAGATACTCTTGGATCGCTGTGTGGAGACACTCATGGTAATCTGGTTCACACAGGGGCCACAGGGACATCCGCCATCTAACAAGGGGCCTTTGAACCTTTAAGAGAAGCATCACTGTAACTGGAGAGTGATCTGACAGCCCTCTTGGAAGATGTGAGGCCTTAGCACACCGGTGAACATAGCTCTGGGGTGTGAACAGATAATCCAAGCGAGATACGGAACCATGCACCGCTGAAAGAAATGTGTAGCCTAACTCGGCCGGATGGTATTACCACCAAATATCAGCCCTTCCCACGGGCCGCCCCCGCCTTGCCCCCCCGACACTGCCACTCTCCTCACTCCGGGTTCGAAACCCGATCCAGGCACAGGACGCGGCCCCGCCAACTCGTTTAAGCGGCAGGCCAGAGGGCGCTGTTCTTCTGCTGCAGTACCCTCCACGCGGTGGTCGTGTCCGGCTGGAATCCCGTGGCGAAATCACTCTCGGACTCTGCAACGGCACACCGACTGGAGTCACCGTCCCATGCAACACGGATGAGCCGCTCCAAGATAATTTCAGGTAGGATAATAGACGAATTTTGGCGGTGGACGCACAGTGCTTATTCAAGCTGCGTCCGCCATGCTGTCTAACCAAGCCACGCCCCCTATTATGCCCTTTTGAGCTCAAAAACTATTTTTAAAACTTATGGTGACTAACCTCTGCTTTCTGAGGTCAGCAGGAGTGATATCAATTCTCAGCTGACATTTTAGTGTTTGTTGCTGGCTGTAGCTTTATATTCTACAGGTCAGCATCAAACTCTGCATGGGAATGGGTGTTTTCTAGAGGGAACTCTTTTCAAAAGAGAATTAGGGTTCGTGATACGTTTCACACGAGAGTGGGAATTTACTGCTCTGCCATGCGAGTGATCTCAATTTGTCTTATGCTTAAATAGATCATGCCATTCCTCATATATTTTTTATAGGCCACATATCCCTGAAAATAGGATAACAAGGTTTCTTTGAGTACATACATCGCGAAATACAGTGTCACAAACGCATATAATTTTACTCGTTCGAGTTCCGTTAATAATAAGCACCTGAGAAGTGTGTGTCCTTTTCTTGACTTGGTTGTTTTGTTCGAGTTTAATTCTTAACTTTATGAATTTCCAATTAAGTTCATGGCAATTCTTAGTACAATTATATCGGTTTCGTTTTTTCCATTAGTAACAGAATTCTAAAAATACTTCTAGCAGGATTTTCTTTGTTGTCAACATTCTGATGTTGTGTTCAGTTTAATTATAATCCAACATCACCATTTTTTTATTCTTGCTTCAACTCCCTTTCTCTGTTTAAAAAAAAAAAATATTTGTTTTACTTCTAACGAAGTGTTTTGCTTGACCATTGTTAATTAAAAAAAAGACTTTATTTGCCTTCTTTAAGTAAATGGGATTAGATTGATTAGAGAATGTCCCCGACCTGATTTATATCTGTTTAGTTTTTTTTGCATGGTCCTCAGATCCGTGCTTCTGAAGAAAACTCCAATCAGACAGGAGAATTAGACGAACTGGACCCAGCCAACTCCCCAGGCAAAGTTGATCTGGTGGGAGCTCACTCACACTCCAACGCTTGCTATTGAAAACTGCGTCTCAAGCTGATGGGTGCGGTTAGGGCACGGCTTTACAGCCGGTTAGCCCAAAATGGCTGTCGTTGGCTGAATCCCGGGAGATTTCACACCTGATTCTTTCTATTGCATAAATGTCCTCATGGGGGCTCTTCCTTGCGTAACATGGGTTTCAATGGGGGTGCATGGGTGGGTGATTCTAAATTCCAAATGTCATCTGATGGCGGTGATTCCTTCTTGTTTTGGCTAGAGTGCACCACCTCTTTCTGGCTTGTGCTGTTCTGGTTGGTGCCATCTCAGGCAAGACGGGCATGATGGTCGTGACAGAGGTAATGACAATAGCTGCTGACACAATTCCTGAAGGATAAGCTAGCCCCCAAAACAGTTAGTTCTCTTACTCCAGGATTGGTAACTGATCAATGGTCTGCAACTGAAATTGCAGTCACAAATCATTGATCTGACTATCCAACTCATAAATAGGAAGTGGGCTCCCCTTTTATGCCCCCTTTTATTTGCGATTTGGAAAGGGTTGAAACGTCCACTTACGAGCTGGAAAGACTTGTCTGAGTTGTAAAAGGGCATTTGTACATTGCATAAAGTCATTGCAAATTTGTAACCTTGATTTTGCAAAATGCATATTTGATACATTTTGTAACAACAAAATAGGTTTTTGAACTTTATAAAAATGTATTCTGTCATTGTAGGGCTTAATACAGGCGTTGGGGCTTCCCCATTGTGCTCTTGATGTACAGAGCCCGCACATTCTGCCAGTTCTTTTTCAGCAGTGAGACCAAGAAGTTAATGGCAAGATGGATGTTGTACACCAGCTCATCCTCTGTCATTTTAACATGGCCAACAGCAACTGCGAGGCAGAGGACCTTCTTCATTTGAAACTTGATGGTGGATTTCACTTCATCAACCTTTGCCACCATGTTTTCATTGTGGGTCAAGAGCGAAGGGAATTTTCCAGTTTTGTTTAGACCAGGTACCAGGATACGGGGTATCTGCTTAATCAGAGACTCTGATGCCAAGAAGGCATCATACTACTTAGCCAGTTTTTTGACCATTTTCTTGTTTTTATTGAGCTTCTTCAGTGCTTCTATGTCCATGTGGGGCATGTCAACAGCCTTGGCCTCATCACAATGTTGCTGGTCTCCCAGGACGCAAACTGAGAACTTGGGACGGGGGCAGAACTTGAGCCTGACTGCCTGAGAAACGCTTGTCCTTCTGAGGGTCATAGTTCTTCAGACTAATCTGCAACTCCACAGTTTCCAAGAACTTGCGGGGTTTCTGCTGAGAAGTCTGCAGAAGTTCTTTCATCCCTTCGTACAGGGTGTCGCGGGAGACTTTGCTACTCATCTTGACTCAGCGAATGAACAGAGCAAAAACCTTTTTGAACTGTATTGAACAGTATAAGAGCTACAGTTCTATGCACTCTGCCCATATTGTCAAACCTCTTGTTCCAACCCTACCGCAGAGGTGATTGTGCAGTTCTTGAAACAGTTAAAGTAACATACAGCTTCCACTTACGAATAAACCTGGATTTCCGGTGACAATGTCCTAGAATCCTGCTCCTGCTTCTCCATGTGTTCCTCTTTGCCTTTTACTTTCTCAGCTGTAACCTTCAGGTCTATGCTTCTGGTAGTCGTTAGCTGGTCTTTCAGAAACCCATAAAAGATGTGCTCTACCTGCGTCAACACAGTCTGATGAGCATTATTCGAGCTTTCAAACTCCTCCAGGGTTCTTGCTGCTGCATACCTCATTGCTGTGGGGGGGCAAGTTGGGTGCAAGTGGCACTGCAACACTGTATGCAAAGGAGCACGAAGCACAGCTGGAAATGTGGACCTCTTATCAACAATTGGTCTGTGGACAAACATGGTCGAATTGCAGTAGCTATTTTGCATAGCACCTTTTTCATGAGGTTTGCAGAGTCTAATTCTCTGGCTCAGTATGTTGGCAAACACAGACATTCCTTGCAGACAGTCCAAAAGCAGCTTTGGTCTCATGCATGGCTCTCTGGAGATCACTACAAGCAATGCCTCTCCCCTGTCACTTGGATGCCTTTGGGGGTAGCTATGTTATCCTGCAAGATCTCCTTCAAGTTGGAGGGGCATTGACAAACCTCTTGTGTGCAGTCAGCATCTTAGCCTCTGAGTCTGCTGTGCTGGAGAGGGACACCAAGCTCACTTTTGAATTCATGGACAGCCACAACGTGGAGCACAGTGATCTACATCCTAGATAGGCACTCTCGGCTCCTGCACCCCAGCCCAATCCTGAGATTCGTCTGTCCCTCCTGGTATGTCACGGGTCCCTGAGTGGAAGCTGTGCCATATCTGTAACAAGGAGAAGCATATCAGGAGCTCAGCTTGCTCTACCCCACTCCCTTCTGTTTGATAATATCATTTAGTCAATTTTTTTTGGAGTTATTAGTCTTCTTTGGGCCAGTGATATCTTGCCATCAATGTTAGTATCGCCTCAAACTTCGCCCTGGATCAGTATTTGGGACTAATCACTCAAAGTCGCTCATGTACTGTCTTGTTTCCAAATACAAACTTTCCTTCCATATTACTGATATTTGGTATTTCAACACCCTCCTGCCCAATACGCTTATTATTCGGGGGTGCCCCACTCATGTACATATATGAATTCTTTCTCTTCTCTCTTTCACTAATCAATTACTAATTTTGAAGCATAGAACAAATCGCTTTTGTCGACCATGCAGAGGTCACTTTAGTGGGCTGTATTATCTAGAGCAGCGGTTCTTAACCTTTTGTCTTCTGTGGACCTCCACTGAATCATTACTAGAAACCGGGGATCCCCACTGAGTCATTGTTGAAAGCTGGGGACCCTCAGCCTAATCAATTTCTATGAATTGGACCTCCAAATAATACACACACATACAAATACAATTATACATCAAATAAATGCTTAATTATTTAAATATTTTGTGTAATTCACAAAATGTCTATGTTGCTTGCATATTTGTATATACTTTATTAATTATAACTGATTCATTTTAATATTATGTGAAACCGTCGGAGTTCCCCTGAGTAGGCCTCCTGGACCACAGCTTAAGAACCATTGACCTACAGTAAGTAGATGCAGCTTTTCAAAGTACCAGCTTTTAAATTCCTTATTCATCATCTATGTGCAGGGCCACAACAAGGTATACTGTAAGATTGTTACTGGGAGTACACATATTATGCTAGTGTGAAATATGATTAATACAGTTTTGTAGAACAAGATGATGCAAGAAGAAGGAAGGGGAGAAAAACGAATCCTTCGAGGTCCAAGGTGCTACATGTAAAGGTGTTATAGGAGTGGGTCAGAGGTTGGTTGAAATATTTGGCAAATTGAAGCTAGGCATGGTCCAGTTCCTGAATCCTAGCAATCGAAAGGCAAAAGCTCAAAAGAACCACCAACTATCTAGGACTCAGGACTATGAATACAATCACCATTCTGGGAGAGTCTTGGCTTTAGTGGAGAAGGTGAAGGAAGTAAGAAAGCATGTCAAGGCAGTTCATAATTCCTCAGGCACACCACACAGTAATATGATTTGGAGGATCTGACATTAAGGGCCTGATTTCAAATTCAGCGGACTGGTTAGTCCATCACAAATGTGATGAATATCCTGTATGCCACATTACAAGGGCATTATATTCTATTGCACTTGCAATATGGTGGATGGGATAGTCGTCACATTTGTGATGGAGTATCCTGTCCGCTGACCACTAAATCAGGCCCTAAGTTAAGAGAGTCAGATGCAGTTGTTGACACCTGAGACTAACGCTGAAGCATTTCAGGTTACCTAAAAACTCCATAACAAAAAGGCACCAGGGAATGACAAGAAGTTGACTGAGATTTTTAAAAACATTTAATGAGTTATTTGCACCCTTGTTACTGCTGTGGTGTTTACTGGGTCCTTTACTTACATTCAATTATTGTACTGAGATCAATGGTCCTCAGATGGACCTTGCTCTGTGCTGAGAGGGGTTGGATATATGGGTATCAAGTACTCGTCTAATGAGGACCAGGAATTGGATAACCGAACTACAAATTTGATATTAAACTGATGTAGATAATTGTCAAAACAATGTCATAGATCAAGAAAATAATCACTGCAAGTCAAAATCTCCTAAAGAAAAGTAGGCTTGCAAGAATTTACAGACCAAAAGTTCAGTTACCGCAATAAAGAATAGTAGCATCAGAATTTGATGTTCAGAAATTCTCTTTTGCATTTTAGGGCAAGATGTAGGTAAATGCATGTTTGCGATTTCTTTAATAGCGATTTTTAGGGAATCGCTATTAAGGAATCGCAAAATGCCATGTAGGTAGGAATCGCAATATTTTTTGCGATTCCTTAATATTCCTTAATTGTGAATTGCAAATTGTGATTCGCAATTAAGGAATACCTTCCCATTCATTCCAATGGGCCAAGAGGAATGTATAGGAATTGCTACCTCAATTTGCGAGTCACCAAGAGGCACTCGCAAAGTGCGGGCACAATTTCAACGGTGTCATGGTTCCAAATGGACACCCTGTTGCACCCCTGAAATGTGCATGTGTGCACATGTGGCACACATACATGCCCTAACGGCATGAATGTGTGCCACATGGCACTTAAAAAAAAGCTAAAAAAGGGCTTTTTTAAAGGAAATCGCTAATTACCACCAACTTGAAGTTGGTGGTAATTAGCGATTCCTTAAGGCTAAAGTGCACTTTCTTTTGTGCTACTTACATTACATTTAGGGAACCACAATTTCCGATTCCTTAAATGCAAGATCAAAATAAGAAATTGCAAATTTGCGATTCCTTATTTTGCTAGTAGGTTTCAACTTACTTACATTGCTCACTGCCAAATAGTAATCGCAAAGGCTGAAATTCTACGAATTTCAGCGTTAGCGCTCGCTATTTGGCCACCTACATCTGGCCCCAAGTTTACTAATAGAGTATCTCAAATGAGAATGCACACTCACTAAATGGACAATGAATCAAAAATGCAGAGATAAATCAAGGTTTAGTTTGTTTAGTTTATTGATTTAAAGGTGACATCTACATTAAGAATTTTAGCATCAGAATCGAATCAAGATTAAGTTTAGTTTGATGGATACCAAAGCTCAGGATTTTAGGAGGGGAGAAAAGAGTGTCAGTAAGGGCAGTCTCTCAGCTGAGGGAGACCCCCAGACACACACAGCGTATGCTTCAGTCTGGAAAAAAGCCAGGTAAGTCTTTAGCAAATAACTCATTCAGGTAAGTTCCGCAAAGTACCAAGTATCCAGTCCAGTCTGGTAAGAGTCAAAAGGAAATCCCTGGGTGAACACTCATTATACTTTTAGGCCACTTAGGTACACATACAGATTTGAAAGGAAAAAAGGGTACACTATAGGGAATACATATTAATTTCCACACCAAAATTGGATCGTTCACAGTCTTATTTTAATAAAATACATACACATAAAAAGATATATGCTCTTAAGCAACACAGTTTAAAATTTCAAAGAAATATTCTTCGAAAATAAAAAATAAAATTAGTTAATCATAAAACTTCATCACATATCTAGAAAGCTCTCATTATAAAATTACGAACATAAGAAAACACATACATATCATTTCATCACATCATAATTGACACGTGAAGGCAGTAATCAAAGACCTATTAGTAAACAACCCCCTAGAAAAAATGTGGCTTCTTGATATTTTTGCCACTGTTAATATCTGGATCCAAAGGCCTGTAACTTTTTTATCAATATGAACCACAGTGACACTGGTTCATGTACATCAGTTGTTCATTAGACCCTGGTTGGATTCTCTGTGTGTAAAAAATGCGTAACTCATGAGTAACTCATGACAAGAATGAATCTCCATCTCCCTCCGTTACAGCCATAGCAACAGTGTCAGGAGCGTTGCAAGCCTCCTTTGTCTCCTTAGGGTAGGCAATTATATACTCGACAAGTTCCGGTGTGACTCCTGGCATAACCTCAGTTTGTCAGACCACTCAGTCCATTGGTAAGTTCGTATAGGATGAGTGTGATGGGACAGTAAAGAAGACACAAAATCCAGAAGAATTGCTGGATCAATTATGCAGTTCCTTAAGTTATCCAACATGTGACAGTTAAACAATGCTCCATTGAGGAAAGGATCTGAGCAGGTTCAAGAGGGCATTTTCCCAGGCAGCTGTTCTAAACTGTAGCAATTATGTAACAAGTGCCCTGCTCAGTACA
Organism: Lissotriton helveticus; assembly: GCF_964261635.1. NCBI lineage: Eukaryota > Metazoa > Chordata > Amphibia > Caudata > Salamandridae > Lissotriton > Lissotriton helveticus. The sequence goes on from NC_136063.1 coordinate 803,126,643, forward strand.
AGGGAAGTCAAAGAAAACAGTTATATTTCAATAATACTCGCAATATTGTGGAATTTTCTCACAGGCTTTGGCTGAGCAAGTCAGCGAATTACACTTTATAAATGAGGCCAACAGGAGAATAAACTAATAATGGCACAAAATTATATAGATTGTAAATCATACATAAAAAGAAAGCTAAGGCATAGACATTCAAATGTATCTCTGATGCACTTGTAATTGTTCTATAAAGTTGAGATTAATACATGTAATTATGGGGTACTTTCCAAAGTACCAACGTGCAAACATGATTAATAATCCATGCTAACATTATCGTTTTAACTTTAATACATTAATATAGAGGTGAAATACATTCTGAGGAAGTTTCATGAAAACACAGTTAATTAAGAAAGTGATACACCTATTTTTCTTCTGTCATTTTGGGTTCACACGTTAATCCATATATAGTCATTATTATTTAAATTTCATATTTAAATCAAGTCAATTCATGATGTCTTATCGAAGTCTTATCAATGCTCACACTCATGAAAATCAAGATGATTAGAGGTAAACTCAATCTACATGATAGTTCACCATTTTACACATTTACTAATATACGTTAATACGTTGATCTACGTTTTCGTTAATAATTACAAACTATATTATTTAAACAGGTAATATCCCCTATTCTACCTAATTTCTGCATGCTTTTACGATGCAGTTGCTACATTTCTCTTGTTTGTGTAATTTATTTTCATACTGTGTAGTTGGTGCACATTTATCATTTTCTCTCTAAAGTGTTGTAGTAAGTGTCAGGATCTGACAGATGTGCCTGCCTGAATTGAAAGAACTACGTCTCCCAGAATGCTTAGGGTAGTGGGACGGGCCACAGAAAGCATAAAGAACTATGCGAGCCGACAACCGATGCACGTGATTCGTCATCCGAGAGGCAGTTGTTGCGGACGCCCTGTCCCCGCGGAGGTGCGGAGTTGGCGGAGTTCCTGTTCCTTGGGTTCTTTTCCTGTTGCTTGTTCCGTGGTTGTGGAGCAAGGCTTTGTTGCGTGGTTCGGCTGAACCACGGTTCCTTCCTCGGCAGGTACCGGCTGGGCTGCCATCTTCGTTTGCGGTGAGTTGTGGCACGGGAGACGCCGGATTGCCCCCTCCGCGCCCTCACCGATTCTAGTGTCTTCGGCAGTACCGGCTGGTGCTGTCATCCTTGTGGGGGTATTAGCAAGACGCGAGAGACACAGGATTGCTCCCTCCGCGTTCTTGCCAGACTACTTGCTCTCTGGTTTCTGTGGGTGGCGTGAGAGACGCCGGATTGCCCCCTCCGCGCTCCCACGCTATTACTCTGATATCTTTGACAGCTACCGCTGGGTTCTGTCATCCTGGTGTTGTGTGTGGCGCGAGAGACGCCGGATTGCCCCCTCCGCGTCCTCACAGGGAAGCTCTCTTTGTTTTTCGGCAGTACCGGCTGGTACTGCCACCCTGATCCATTGGTGAGACGCGAGAGACGCAGGATTGCACCCTCTGTGCTCTCACCAACTAAACACCCTCATGTGTGACACTCTGCTGAGTGCTTACTCTCTGCACTAGGGGTTCTTGGTTTTCTTTAGAGTCAAGAGACGCTGGATTTGCCCCCTCTTGGAACTCTTATAATAACTTGGGTTGATGATTTCAGGACTAGCCGGTTGGCTCATTGCTTTCCTTTAGAGAATTCGTGTCTTTGATCACCACGTTGGTGATTCCCCAGGTGGGAGGAGTTTGTTTTTTCTTCATTTCTGAACTGAGGAGTCAGCAGTTCCCGTTCTCTTCATGGTCGTCATTCCCCATGCTCCTGAGTTCTTCGAAGGAGCCTGAGACGGGAAGGGGTCACCTCCTGAAAGATATCAGGTACCGTTCTGTATCTATTCCCTGTATTAGACATCAAAGTAGGAGAGGGAGTGTTCTGATACATGTCCTTTTTTTATTTACAGGACCTGATTCCCAGGGGTTTTCAACCCCGACTTTTCCCCTCACCTGACTGCCTTCGTGCTCTGTATGTGTATGGTACACCAGAGTGCAGGGACGTCTGGAGGTGGACCCCTTTAGAGCATCTCTCCGATCCCGAGGAGCTACAACCGTGACAGTAAGGTGCTGTATGTCATAAAAATCTTCAAACATGATTTTTACTCTATCAGTACTATGCATGATTGAGGTCCAAAGGCCATATGAACCATGTGGTTCTGAAGGACTACTCATGTGCCGCCCCCCCACCCAGTGTCTTCCCAAGAGAGAAACCATTTTTTGGCTTATAGAGCACAGCACAGACTACTAACACTTTATAGCTGCAAAAAGGCTGTTTTAATGAAGCAGGCGCGTATTACAAATTATATAGCAATATCCCCGGGCAACTGCCTTACAAAACTATAAACCTCACTATACATCATTCAGTGCCTACTACCTTGTCCTACACCCCTAACAGTCCCCCTCAATTGCCCAGAACTCAACCTGTCACTGTAACTCTACTGTACATCTTCTCCTAAAACTGTAAACCTTTAACTTCTTGCATATTGGAAGCATCTACGTATTCCCCGATCAATTTCAACTGCCTGCCCACCCCCACAACAATAACACAGCTTCTAACCATGAAAAACATCTCGTCCAACCACCTCACCTGCTCACCAGCAACTTGTTTGCACACGACCCATCCTTTTGTGACCTGCCCCATAATACAACCTTCCGACATGAAACCATTGCGATCGGAGGCGGAATATCGACGTCAAGAATATTGAAGTCCTATCTACAATAAGGTAAGTACAAAAATATCGAAAAAAATATATCGTAAAAATATTGTTTTTTTTAAATGTTTAAAAATAATATAAAATTAAATAAATAATACATAAAATTAAAAGAAACAAAATTAAAATATGTTTAAAATTATAAGTAATACATATAATGTAAAACAATAAACATATACATATAAAATATAATATATATACTTACTTAATAATATTTACAATTAATTTCTAATAACTTATACATTGTTAAGAAACATTTTATAAATTATAAATATATACATACACATACAACTATAATATAAATAAAAATATCAAAACTATATATAACAAATTATTAAAAATAATTTTAAATAAATTATACACTACATTAACTAAAACAGTAAATATTGGATAGTGTAGGGGTAACAATTACTGTTCCAACTCCAGAGAGTGCAATAGTAGGGAAAGTGATGGATAGTGTAGGGATTAAAATTACTATTCCAACTCCAGAGGGTGCAACAGTAGGGAAAGTGTTGGATAGCGTAGGGTTTAACATTACTATTCCAACTGCAGAGGGTGCAACAATAGGTGTTGGATAGCTTAGGGGTTAAAATTACAATTCGAACTCCAAAGGGTGCAACAGTAGGAAAAGTGTTGGATAGCGTAGGGGTTAAAATTACTATTCCAACTCCAGAGGGTGCAACAGTAGGGAAAGTGTTGGATAGCGTAGGGGTTACAATTACTATTCCAACTCCAGAGGGTGCAACAGTAGGGAAAGTGTTGGATAGCGTAGGGGTCAAATAACTTACTGATCATCAAAATATTTTTTGGGTAAAATATATTGATTTAATTATTAAATTACAACAAATTAATTAACAATACCAATAAAGAATTATTTAAAAATAATTACCAATTAAAAATCAATTAACAATGAAAATAAATACAATTAAATAATAATTATTAAACATTTATTACCAAATAATAATAAAATACAAATACATAATTTTCAATACCAAAAAACAATAATTAGTAAAAAAACATTTAGCAATTAATAAGTTATTAAATTATAAATAATCAATTTAATTACCAACTAATAATTAATGAACAATAAATTAATAAAACAAATTATAAAAAATGTATTACCAATTAATAGTTGACTAACAATATTTTAATTATCAATACTCAACACAAAAAAAAAATAATTACAATTAAATTACTTCCCACACTATTACCCTATAACCTCAAGTCAATAATAAATTAATATACTTATTATAATTACCAAATATTAAAAAGTAATTACAAATTAATTACTAATTAATAATTATTTAACATAACAATAATTATCAATGCCAATGAATAAAAAAAATTACTTATTTACAATTAAATTACTTCCCACCCTATTCCCCTATAAACCCACATCGCACTACAGAACTAAAACGCAAACTGCATTTAAAAATATTTAATAATTCATAACAAATATTTAACTAATTTACTGTAATTAAATTACTTCCCACCCAATTCCCCTATAAACCCACAACCCGCTACAGTACTAAAATGCATAATTTACTTAAATAAATTATTACTAACTTCTAAAAATTGAATACATCTATTTTAAAACTAGTACAATAATACAAAATTATAAAAACAAACATATAAAATACATAATAAAATACATAACACTGACGTTAACTCCTTCTGTGCTCATGACGGCTCCCGGCGTAAGCGTGTGCTCATGATGGCCGGGAGCCTTCTGAACATTGCCGCTCCGCCCACGCGGCACTAATTTCCCGTCTGTGCGGGCAAATGAATCAGTGGGCGGTGTTCGGACGGCTCCCGGCATGAGCAGGCACCCACAATGATTTATGACAGCAGGGAGCGTCAGGGGTACCCCTCGCACCGCAGCAGAATTTGCCTCGTGGCGAAGGGGTTAATATCGATATTAGTAACATCGATATTTTTGCTATCGATGTTACGAACTTCGATATTAACAAAAATTATATTTCTTACCTTCAGATCGATATTCTGGTCGTCGATATTCTTGATTTCGATATTCTGTCCCGCCGATATTTTAAACTCGATATTCTTGTAGGTTGAAAAAAAAAGTCGATATTTAGACTGTTTACCATTCTTCTTATCACTCAATCTCTCTCTTTCATACTGATCGGTACATGCTGACCAAAATACTAGCTAATTGTTGTTCTCAAGAGTTTACATCTCTAGAACAATATAGTTATATTTTCCATTATTCATCCTCTTCCATGGTGCATAGAATACCTATGAGAGTGTATGATTATTCGTGGGTAATTTTGATCCATAATGGTCTTCGGGCAACTATTATCCAAGCTCTCTATGCTTTGTCCCAACAACCTTCATCATGTCAAGAGCTGCACCCCTCTCCTTACTTGTTAAATACTATAAACATTTGTTTCCACTTCATATGCAACAATATAGGTATTGCTTTTCATGCAGCCTTCTGATGAACACTCGCTATAAACCCTAAGTACATTCTTAGTAGGATAAAACCACAAGTATTTGTTTACACATTTTCACACTTAGCACAGATCCTTGATAACGATTATGGTTGAGGCACAGGCAAGCTGTTTGTTGTTCATATATTTTGCACTTGAATCCTGTATTTTTGTCAAAAGCAGAAGTCACTGTAAGGTTCTGTTAATGACCCTTTCCAAACCTGTGTTTAAGGAACCCCACTGCATACCAACTCGCACCACCAGAATGTCGCAGTAAAAAATGAGGGTTCACAAGCTGTGTTCGGTATACAACGTTTACAACGCAATTTTTACAACGCACTACCATTACAACAAAACTTTTACAACGCAAAATCCATTACAACGCATGCATTTACAACGCAGTCATTACAACGCATGACACTACAACGCACACCACTACAACGCATACCATTACAACGCAGTCATTACAATGCATACCATTACAACGCATAACTTACCATCCAACACTTACCCTACTGTTGCACCCCCTGGAGTTAGAATAGTAATTTTAACCCCTACACTATCCAACACTTACCTTATATGCAAAGTAGTGTAATGCGTTGTAACGGTATGCGTTGTAAATGTACTATGCGTTGTAGTGGAATGCGTTGTAAAAGTAGTTTTAAAGTATTCGTTGTAATGGTATGCGTTGTAATGGTGTGTGTTGTAATGGATGTTGCGGTGTAAAAAATGCGTTGTAAAGGTAGGCGTTGTAAAAGTGTGCGTTGTATCGTCATACATCCGCTGTGTTCAACATTTGAAGATCATGGTTAAAGGCTCAGTAGCTTCAGAATTCAGAGTTCACAGAGCCTGAGTGAGGTTGAAGTTTTCATAATAACAGTGCCACTGGCCCAACATCCTGAAAAGGCCCTTGTCTGTTTTTTGAAGGCTTGATCTTGGTGCTGCAGGTTTTAGCCGTTTATGGAGTCTACCACCAATGAAATCTTAAACATTTGTGGGGTCCCATGAAACATATATTTTGAGGCCCCCTGTTTGGAAGAACTTTGAATTTATTACCTCTTTTCGGCTCATCCAGGCCCTCATGATGTCAAGGTATATTGAATAATATGTTAATCCTTCAGAAATAGGGGCACGAAAAAAGAAACAATAACTCAAGATGCCTTCTGTCCACCAGTCAAATAGTACCATAAGACAGCTTGAACTGGCATTGATAAAGCCATTTCTTTTTGAGTTTGGATACAGATTTGTTTTCTTTCTATAACAACATTTTATGTGGAATTCAGTGGTGATCCAGCTTGTTACTCCCATTGTAAGAAAACATGCTTAGGGTTACATGGTAGATGCTTAGTGGAGTAGTGCATATTATTAAATAAGACGTGCAAATAGCACATGAAATGGTTGCCTTAGTTGCATGATGCTTGTAATCACAAACATATCCCCCTTCACAACTGGTGTTTTTGCTACAACAGTGAAAATCAACGCACTGCTCTGTAGATTTTCACCCTTCCATTGGTTAAAATCTTGTAATTTCCTCTCTTCCCTGGCATAGTTCCATCCTCACTATGTATGTGTGCCTGTCTCTGGTTAGACAGTCACCTGCGACCCTCCTTAGTAAAAGAAATGAGACAGGACAGGAGAAGGACAGAGACATAAAGAGAACTGTATAATGAGAGAAGTGAACTAGAGGGACTAGGCGGTAGAGATAGAGATGATGTAGAAAGATAAGCTAGATAGGGAGGTAAAGTAAACAAAGAAAGGTGATGTAGCCAGAGGGAAACATAAAGAGAGGTAAAAAAATATTGATGTAGGTAGAGAAATGGAGATAGAGGAAGAGGTAAAATTATAGAGTGCTGTAGAGGAGCAGAGAGACCTATGATATGGAAAAGTAAATGTAGAAAGAAGTAGAGGTGTTCACTACTCAAAGGGATGAAGTAGAGAGGAAGATAATGTAGAAAAAGAGGTCATTTAAAGAGAGGTAAAGGCAGCAAGAGGTAGAGGTAAACAGAGACTTGAGGAAAAACAAAGAGATTGAAGGTAGAGAGAAAAAAATGATAAGAGGGAACAAAATGAGTCAGATAGTGGGGAAGAGAGAGAGACAGAGAGAGAAGTGAAGGGAGAAAGAAATGTGATGTAAAGTAAAACGATGAAATTGAGAGACACACAAAAAACGAAGAACCAGACATGAGATTTAATAACATGGTTAAGAGTTGTGATATAGAAAAAGAGACGGTGCTGTAGAGAGATATATCAAGAAAAAAGTTGAGGTAGATAGTTTAGGTGGAAGGGAGGAGATGAAATGAAAAAGCTTGTCCAGAGAAAGATATGCATTTTTGTTTGAGACAGAGCGAGAGATAGAGAGAGAGAGAAGTAGTTCTTGGCATAAAAGAGATGGAGGTCAAAAAACATTGGTAGCCGGAAACAAGTACGATATTTGGAGCCTTATTTACAAAGATTCGAAATAATACATTCCATATTGCAACCAATACCGATCATGGGCTGTGACTCTCTGTTTGGAATGTACTCAAATGGATTCAGTAAACGTGGTTGCAATGTGTGAACTGACTTCTACTGAATCGCATTGCCATTTTGTGAACCGACATATGTACTAATAGCTCGGTTCACAAAATACAGGATCTTAGTAGTCGCAGTTCCGCGTACCTCATCAATATTCATGAGGTAGGTCGCAAATTACAACCTACTACAATTGGCCACAATCACAGGTTGGTGGGCAGCTTGGATCAGCAGACCTTCATGTCTGTGACTGCCATTGAAGAAAGCCATTATTGTTTAGGTGCAGCCTGTATTCCCTAGAGGAAACCAGGATGCGTAAAAAAATAATTTATGTTGCAAAATCCTTTTATAGGAGTAGGCAGTAGTCGAATGGATCACTGCCTACTTATGAAGACATTTATCAACATTCACAAATGGGAAGGGATCCCTTGGGAGCCCCTTCCCATTGCAATGGCTGTCTCCTTTGTGTTGGTAGTAAAATATTCATATTTTGAGACCAGAATTCAGTTGTAAAACATAAATACATATCACAATAAATCGGTATTTGAAAGTTACGCCCATTACTATACTCCTTCCAAATAGCTATTCCTATTGGGTCCTAAAAGAGGTGAAGGAAAGGGAACATAGAGGGAAAGGGAGAACGGGGAGGTGGAGCGGTTAGGTAGTGAACTAATGAAGAGGTAAATTGAGAGGCTAGGTAGTAAAAGAGAGAGAGAGCAGTGGGGTAGAGAGATGTAAGGTTATGAGGTAGACGAGAGACAGAGACAAATTCGATCGAGAGGTGAGAGGGAGTGGTGAGGTAGAAAAAAGGCCGAAGGAGGTAGGAAGAGGTAAGGCAGTAGAGACATGGAGAGAGACAGACAGAGATGTGAGATAAAGATCAATATGAGGTGGTGTTAGAAGTTTAGTAGGTGGAGGAGAAGTACAGGGAAGTGAGATGGAAAACGTGGAGCTCAATACAAAGAAGCGGGAGGAAGTAGAGAGAGATTTGAGGTAGAGAGGGGATCAAAAGTGATAGATCTCGAGGTAGGAACAGAGAGTGACAGAGAGATGGACAAGGGTATGTGTGTGTGAGAGAGTGAGAGAGAGAGAGGTGGAGAGAAATGAAGTCAAGTGAGATATATTTGGTGCTGGGAGAGAGGCGAGGTAGACAAATGTGGGGGAGAGAGAGCTAAGATAGAGAAGATAAAATATGTAGAGAAATAGAGCTAGAGTGAGGTTAAAAGAGAGAGTAAGGTAGAAGAAGTGGGTTGAAATAAGGAGAGGATAATGAAGACATAGAAAGATTATTCTTCAATGTAATTGTCATCAACTGCCTGAGAATGAGAGGTTAAGACTGGGCAGGGTAGGCATGCACACTAATTGCCAGATTTATCAACACTATGCTCTTGTGCAACTTTGCCAACGTGGCGCAAACAGGCGCCAAATATTCATACGTAATTTACTTTGTGGCGCTAAAACCTTTTTTTTCACTAGAATGTTGCCTAAAAGTAATGCGCAGAAGAGCTTTGCTCTGCTCTGCTTTACTTTGCTTCAAGGGAGCATACCATGGGTGGTACATGGGTGTTCCCACTCAACCACCCATGTTTTTTTGACACAACACCTTATCTATCAGCATTTTTAGACAGAGGTTTGCACCAAAAAAAACCTCATCCTCAAATAAGGAAAAATGTTTTCTTTCCTCCAAATGCTTCTTTATTTGTGTGCTGTGCTGTGCAGCACACATGCAAAGGGGAAAATGTTCTCAGGGCCTGATTTAGATCTTGGTGGTACTCCCATTGTCCCTCCGCAGTGGAGTTTACAAGTATTCTGTTAAGCTGACGGAATGCCACCTGCCGTATTTATATGTGTGCTGGATGAATCTCTGTCCGCATCGACAGAGTGTTTACAGTCGTGTAAGTGGCTCACCACTGCCGAACTGGTGGACTCCTCTGCTGGCTAACATTACTCAGTTGCCATCAGGATGGTGGTATAGCACCAAGCCTATTTAGTATTTCACTGTTGTGCTGGCGTTGTTCTAGTGGCGGATTGCCGACGGAAGGATTTCGTTGCGGTATGCGTTTAACATTGTACTATCCCTGTGGCTTTTGGATGGATGCCAGCATCAGACACCTCATGTGTTTTGCTTAATTGTTTTCCCCTTCCTTCCACCCTATGTAACACTCTCCATCTCAGACCATCATCCTTTGCCGTTCCACTGCAGCACAACATTGTCAAGCAGAACTTTTGTCAGTGAAGACAGGTATCTTTTGGCGTTCTCTGTTTATTATCATTTTTTTCCTCTTTCATTTTTGTCTTGTGGTTCATAAAATGTATTTAATTGTTTTTTGGATAATGACAGGGAGGAAAAATCCCTATTTTTCAGAGGGAGATTTGTCAGTCATGTTTTTTTTAAATTGTTTTAACCAACTTCATTGATGTTACAGGCCTTAGAGCAATATCAAGTTACATATTACAATATTCAAGAAGGCCTTAAGAGACCATTCTTAGACCATAAACAAAACAAGTAAAAGATGCATCACAAATGACCATAGCAAATTTGGTGACATTTACAGCAGGTTCGTCAGCATTGCGCACATGTTTCGAGATGGTTACATTTACAGTTAGACCATAGATAGCATTGACAGGCAATTCATTGACTATGGATTGAGCATACATTTTTTATATCAGTTTGGCTAAAACTATATCAGAGAAGCGTGTACACCCCTTGCCAGAGGCTCCTGTAGGCAGAGGTGTGTAGAATAGCAGCAAGTGAAGCTGTGACAGTGTTTCTGTGGCTGGCTCAGGGGTTTCCGACGTTACCGTGTCTTTCTCCCTAACCCATGTCACAAATGGCTCCCAGATGTCTTTAGGGCGGGTCGCCATGGAAATAAGGTCCCAGAACGCGGCTAATTGTTCTTGGCAGTATGTGATGTTGTGCACCCATGTGTCTACTTTAGGGATTCTTGGAGCCCCCAATGCATAACCAGTCTGTGCTTAGCAAGTAGCAGCATCATGGCTGTGAATCAACGTTTCTCGGGGGGACCCTCTCCTACATGTCCCAGCAGGGCGACCCGTGGCGTGCCTTTTAATGTGACACCTGTGACCGCATGTATACTCTCATAAACACCTTCCCAGAAGTGGGCAATGAGGGGGCAGCTCCACGCAACATGCAGTAATGATGCCTTTTCTTGTTTACATTTCCAGCAGTTTGCATTTGGGCGTAACCCCTTTTTGTTTAGATGTAGGGGGGTGGGATATAACCTGTTTATGAATTTTAAATGGATAAGTCTCAGCTTACAGTTTGGGGATAAATACCTGAGCTGGGAGCAGCAATAGGACCACTGTTCATCTGTCGGTGATTCTCCGAGATCAACCCGCCACTGCTCCAAAGCACGTGAGGTGACAAGAGGAGTGTTTGATTGCGTTAGCTTATATATTACGTGTTCCAGTGGTGCCATTGTAGCTGGGGTCTCCAGATAACAGTTATGTAATGTTCTGCATGTGGCTCTAAGTTGGTAGTGTAGAAGCAATTCTAGAACAGGCCCTGGAGGTCCCCCTTGATTGTGTGGTTTCTCTAGGAACATGCCCTGCGGTTAGAGATCCCCTAGTGTATTTAGGCCCATTGCACGGGCGTGATTAATAGCCCCTTTGTCGTGTAAAGAAGGGAAAAGTGGGTGATGTGAGAGTGGAGTGGAGGGTGCATAGTGCGACGGGGTCTCGAGGCTCCTCCTCAGGCCATTCCAGGCCATTGTCAGTCATGGTTGATGAAATTATTTGGGTAGAGCCACAATTGTCTGGAGCCCAAGTCCAAAATACAACCATAGCCCAGAAAAGGCAAATGTGGACCAGAATAGTTGACAGAGTGAATGCTGTAGCAAACAACCTGCACACACAGTTATGATGAGGTGAAATGACCTGCAGGGGAGCGTATATTCCCTGGCCTCCAAGTGTAAACTCAAGGCTCAGAGGACTGGTGGTGGTTCTCCCAGCATCCCTTGCAACTTTTTTCCTAGGAGGAGAAGGTCTTGCAGATCTCACATCCTGAAGGCTTGACAGGAATCCCTGGTGGAGTGGAGACTGGTAAATTATACTTTTGAATGTTTCACTAAATCTAAAGATTGTTTTTGCTTTTAATTTAGCTAATGAGTTTTGCATTTTTTTAGAAACCTATATAGATTTCCATTATATTTTCTTTGTCTTGTTTGCTTGTTTGAATGTATTTTCTTTTATTTAAGATTTCCATCTCCATTACATTTCACATGATGCCATGGTGCTTGTACGTGTTTGAACACCACAAAACACATTTCAGATATGTGTTTAATATTATAAATGTATGTTCTATTTTTACTGCATATTTACACTAGGTATGTTTAACTATTTGTATGTGTTGTTGATGTTTAATTGAAAAAATGATTACAACTACCATGAATACTTGTTTTAGGTTTGTGAAAATAATATTGCAATGTCATCTTTCTCATTTCCTCTTTTCTATGATCATTTTCACATATGTTAAAGTATTACGTATTTATCAATCTCTATTTCATTCTATGCTTTGAAATGCTTCCGTTTTTAATGTTGTATGTTGCCCTATCCTTGTTATTTCATTGATTAGACTTAAGGCCACAATTTTAGATATGTCTGCCATGACCATCCGATGAGACCCCCATAATACCACTTCCTCAGAGTAGGACTCAACCAGGTGTAGAGACATCTCACAGTCTTTCTGAAGAATGCATGATTATCTTTCCAAAAATGAAGCTGAGATTGAATAAATCCATATTGATTGGTGTAGAATCTTTTTGCAGAGCTACTGTCATATGCATTTAGGGTCTTGCTGACCAAGAAGACATTTGAGAGAAAGTACAGGTTGACATATTGCCAGCCTGTAAAAATGAATTACCTTGTAATAGGAAGTTGAAGCTTAAGAGCATTAAAACTTTACATGTACATATTTTAAGGGCCACATTTAGAGGTTTAACCATAAAAAACAATACACAAGGACCGGCCCATATACCCAAACTGGAACCTGGTTCAACTTTTACAACAGACACACAATGATCCTGTGGGTTATAGTTGAATCACAGACCTATCACACCAACAATATTAATTCCCCACTGGCTATGATAGTGCATAACTAAAGTATACAAAAGGCCCCACGAATAATGCCTAAGTGATGTATAATCTTACAGCATCATGATATCAAGGAAGAACAATCATGGGGATTGCAAAAGGTGCATAACAGTGCTCAGTACATATGCACATCTACATCCAATTACCATTAGGTGTTCGTAATAAATCTCAACTTCAATCCAAATTTATCAGTGTTCTTAATTATTTCAATGGGATATCTCCATGAGTATGTTGACCATAGCAGAACCATACATTGGTCCCTTCAAGACAGCGCCGACCAACTGAAGACCTGAAGATGCAGTAACTGACAATAAATACTGAGAACACGCATATTGGTTTAATTCAACAGTCCACTGCTTCCCAAAAACATGCTGTGCCCTGTACTAGAGGAAGTGGCATGCAGCACAATACCACCCTGTCTCCTGAACGTACCAGGCGAAATCTTACATTCTTGGTAGATGCAGTCCTGAAGAGACCCATTGATAGGTTCCGCTAGGGTTGAAATGTTGTCTTATTCATGGGGTTATCCCATTGACGGAAATAAAAACAATGACATAGTTGGATTGAAGTTGTGATTTAAGGTGGATACCTCATGATAATTGGATCTGTACATGTATATACATAAATGAATTCACTGCACTGAGCCCTTTGTATGCACCTTGCACGGGCTTTGGGGGACGTGGCCTCCCCGCTGTTACCTGTGGCCATCTCTGGTCGGCCGTTGATGGAATCGCCAGCACCTCCCCTCGCTCTTACATGCGGCCGCCAGGCGGCACACGCAGGAACCGCCAAGGGCGGCGGCACAATGTCTAGCTACGCCACTAGTGTAGATTGTGACTGTATGCAAAATGGATGCCATATTATACTCCTAAATTTCTATTTTGGTCAATGCCATTATTTCTCCTTGTTGTCCCAGGTGCCAGAATGAAAATATTAGTAATTGGTTAGATGAGACTTTGATCTTTCCTAAATTGAATGAATAGTGGTCAAAAATGTTATGACTTGATATGTATTTGTAGAGAATATTTGATAAATCCAAACCCCATGACCAGTTGATTAGGCATCATGTCCCAAATATTGGGCCGAGAACAAAAATGTGCAAATTTAGTTTAATTTCTGCGCGCATTGCTCCATCTCTATTTACTCAGTACTAGAAAATGTTCTTCCTTTCTGATTACAAGATGAGGCACTGTAAAAGTATGAAACAATAATATTTCAAGTGCACAGCCTATAAGATCTTAGGCTACTGTTCAAATAAATTTGTGCAAATGTTCTGGGTGCTCCACAGGGTGGCGTCAGACGTCCATGAAAAACTATGAGTGATGTGCTTGTAACCTAAATTAGTTGCATCCCCCTAGGCACACCTTTAGGTTCCTTCAAAAGAAATTAGACTCTGAAACTATTTGTAGAGTTTCTACAATATTCTTTATTCCAGTGAATATTTATATTAGTGATTACATTTTCTTCATTTCATTCTTGACTCAACATATTCTTCACACACATCGAGTTCTTTGCATATAATATACTCAATTGCTCCTATGCATTTTGGGCTGGGAGCCCTTCTTCAGGGAGCATCACTAAAAATCACAAATTTAAATAAAAAACTAGAATGGTAGTAGTGTCAACATTTTCAACTTTGAGTACCAATTTCAAACAAATTATTAGAAAACATTGGCCAATTCTTGAAATGGAACCTGATTTTAATTCTCTATTCTCACAACCAATGTTATTTTCCCACATTAGGAGCAAAAACATGGGAGAAATATTCAAACATAAAAATATTGAAGCAACATTATCGAAAGGAACCAGACCATTCATGAACTGCAACAAATGCAATAATATAATAACGGGTAATACCTTAACACACACCATGAGGGTTATAATATTAAACTAAAAGTATCTGCCACCTGTGATACATCAAATGTGATATACTAACTCAAATGTCCATGTGGTAAGGTTTACGTCGAAAAGACATGCATTAACGAACAGAAATCGAACATCAGAGCACAGAACATGAAATCTGCTATTGCGACACATTTTTTGGAAGAGCGTCACAACATCTCACGAATGAAATTTTTGGTTTGGGAAACAATTCAAAGAATTTAAGGAAGGGACAATAACAAATATATACTGCAACGTGAAAAAGTTTGGATAAGTAAATTGTTTTCAAGTAAACCAAATGGTCTCAATGACCGTATAGAACTTGCATGCTATCTTAAGTAATTGGGGAACAGCTTTTTTTCTGCTGAAGTGTATGCTACCATGGTGCTAGGATTGGTGATGTATTCTTATTAGAATGCTCTGATTGATTGAGAATGTATTATTATCGACATGTACTTTTTCAGGAAGGCACATTATTTATATATTTCTCCAATCACTAGAAATATATAGCATCATTTTAAGTCACGAAACACACACTTTGTTATATGACCATACACACTCATTAATGCCTGGGGTCACTCTTGCCACTTTTTATTTATTTATTTGCATTTATTTTGTTGAGCAGTGTTTTATTGCATAGTATTTCTTTATTTTCTCTATTTTTGGAGTACATTAGTTAATGTTAAGATGATGAATCGCAGCAGCTGTCTTCTTTATCCGCGCTTGTCGAGTGTTTTTCAACCGAGTTTGTTGGGTTATCTTTCTTTCATTTCAATGCGCATGTGACCGCACTCGCTTAACTAATAGGGAGAGACGGTATAGCATAATATGAAAGTGGCGCTTGTATTCGGCATTAATGAGGAATTCTGTTGTGGAGTTTGTATTGAACACAAGTAAGTGTTGGACCGCTTTCGATATGTTTATTTAGGTGGATATAACTACATCGAAGCACTTTGCTAGTGCTCATTCGTTTGCCTAACCGCTCCGTTTTTTATTTATTTTTCAGTAAATTATCTAGCATCGAGTTAAAGCCCCGTAAGTTTGTTTACACGTTTTTTCTGTGCCATCATTATAGAAACACTCTAAAACACGATGGTAGCACTATCACTGAAACTGATGCACATGGTTTACACATATTATCACACAGATTGTCAAGTTTTTATAATACTTCACACCAAGGCATATAAGGTGAATATAATTATTGTGATTAATATATGTATGTTTTAATCCATGGATAAATGCTTGTGCTATGATTTTTTAATTTTAGTGATGCTCCCTGAAGAAGGGATCCCAGCCCGAAATGCACACCATGCCACACCAGTTTGGACCCAGCCATATGCAAACGGTCTTGGTTCCAGTCCAAACTGAACTGCCAGGCCGGGTCCTCCATAAACCAGAATGCAAAGAAACCAGGACCAGTTTCTCCTAGATAGGGCTCATAAGCCAACACAAAAGACTGTCCCAACACAAAAGACTGATTACCCCCACAGAAAGCCTGGCAGACAGGGCTGGGTTGAAAGTAATCACCAATGACATCTTCAACAACCTAGGTTGGAGTTAAAAGACTAATACCACAGGACTATACAAATGCTGTCAACAACTGTTGGGAGTGTCTTGTGTGCACATGGGGAGAGTAGAGATGTGTGTTAAAAAGCAGTTGACTTTAGTTGAACAATCTACTGGAAAGCAACTAATACAAAAAAAATTGAAATGGCAAACTATACAGTCAGAAATGTTGTAATGAGGAGCATGGATATACAAGGCTACCTCGCCAGGAATTGTAGACATGTGGGAGGCCCGATTAGGCATAAGTTCAGGAGGCTTTTCAATTAGGCATTTTGCTATAGTGACTTCTTAACATTTTGTTTGAACTTAAGAATTATATAATCAGTGCCTCTTGAAAATACTTGGGAATGACTAGGAGCCGGTGACTTTTCTCGCTTTCCTTTGACTAATGTTTCGTATTCTTCTTTTCTCTAAGTTCACCCGATGTGGAAATCATTGACAGTCCCTTGGAAGAACAAACAAAAACAACCCGGGTAGTGTAAAATAATAAGAAAAAGAATTAAGCTCCTTTCGCGACTTCTCAGGGTGTCATGGTTGGTTTATATGGAGGTGACTCACCCTCCCATCTAGTATCACTCTTTCATTAAATTGGTATATTTTTTGTCATCCTAAGAATACATCACATGGTGTGTAAATTACGGTTCACAGGGATGCAGACCGAGTACTTACCACTGCCTAAGATTAATTCAAGCATTAAATCCATCACTTTTTTGTATACTTTAGCGTGTTGTCCTAATTGGGACAGGTAGGCCCAGACGTGGGTCCCATACACACTTTGTCACTGGAAACAAGCTATACCTGGCTGATGAGCCCTAAGTAGGGCAAAACCCTAGGACCTCGCTGAGCAGTTCAAGCTGGATAGTTCACATTGGAGCAGGGTCAAGATTCATTTGATGCACAGACGGTGGGTAATCTACGAACGGCCATATTGTGGTAATACTCAAAAAAGATAGACCACCCCAGCCAGAAATGTAGTTCATACCGATCTAATTCCCTTATTAATGTGGAAACAAAACTATTAGACAAAATATTGGCCAACAGGCTCACTGGAGTAATAACCAGTCTCATTCACCAGGATCAGTTGGATTTTATGCCGAACAGATCGACAAGGCTCAACCTTCGGAGGCTTCACAACTGGCTGGAAGTAGCAAGTACCAGAGAAGATCCCCACCTCATCCTGTGACTTGATGCTGAGAAAGCATTTAACACCGTCCACTGGCTGTTTCTCATGTCCGCTCTAGAAGAGTTTGGATTTGGCCCCATATTTAGGCAATGGATAGCCATTCTTTATGAAAGACCCATGGCCAGGACACGGGTCAATGGAGTGATCTCACGGGAATATCCCATAGAACGCGGGACACGTCAGGGGTGTCCTCTGTCCCCTCTTCTCTTCGCTCTGGTATTGGAGCCTCTCGTGTGAGTCATCCAAATTCATCCAAATATAACAAGCTTCCGAGGGAGAGGACATGAATCCTTCTGCCTGTCACGAACCCCGAAGAGTCACTTCCGAGTATCATGAATAGTTTCACAGGATATGGGGCACATGCAGGTTATAAAATCAACTGGGAGAAATAATGCCTGTATCCAGTGGGTCAAGGTAGAGAATCATATGGACACATTAGCCAGCTAAGATAGCACCTAATGGCATAAAATATCTTGGAATTTATGCCACCACAGACAAAACAGGAAGCCCTAAACCGCATCCTCCGCAGAGTACCCAAGGATTTTAATACAGATGTAGAAAGATGGAAATCTTTGCCGTTAACACTGCTGGGCAGAGCGGCGTTATACAAAATGATAGTGCTTCCTAAACTCTTATATAGCCTTAAAAACACATATCAAGCAGTACCAGAAGAGATACTCATCAAAATTGATAACACACTGAGAACGTTCTTATGGGACGGGAGACCACCCAGGATAGCGCTTGCAACACTGCAACGCGAACAATACAATGGGGGCATCTCCGTACCAGATATCAGGGCCTACTACTGGGCGGCACACTTAATTGTGGTAAATGACTGGGAACACATGCAGAGAGACCACCCCACATATACACTGGAATGTACGCAATTTGAAAAGCGATCCCACATACACTATCTCTATGACGGGAAGGGCACTGTGCAACTTTTAATGGCCACACGAGTGGTGATAACAGTGTGGAAAAAAGCGTAAAGGCAAATGAAATGGCACAACTGAGTCACAAGGGAAACCTCCCTCTGGGTGGGGGGGGCGACTTAAAGAATTTATGAAGCTGATCTGATTTGGGAAATGGGACCTGCTGGGGATCTCGCAAATAAAAGACATATTAGACCATAATAAACTTGCAACATTTCCCTTCCTACAGAAAGAATACAACATTCACCAGACACAATACCATAAATACTTGTGGTTGACCCACACTTGGAGGGCATAGGGTATAGACACAGACGATCTCCCTGAGTATGCCCCGTTGGAGGGGCGGCTCTTAATGGGCAAGATCAAGGAAAAGGCAGTCTCCTGGACATACCGAATCATAATACATAATAAACCGGACACTCTCTTGAAATTGAGAGCAAAATGGGAGATAGAAATAGGCGAGATCGACAACCTGGACTGGGAAATTGCACTGAGAGGTGGCTATCAAGTCCCGCCTTAGACTGATTCAGTTCAAGTATCTGCATAGGGCATAATATGATAGAGCTCGACTTTTCCTTATGGAGAGGGCTAACACTCCCAACTGCCTTAGAAGTAATATGACCAACCGCACCTATTTCCACACAATATGGGAATGCCAACCATTACAAAAATATTGGGCGACTCTACTGAAGGAGTTAGAAGACATCCTAGAAGACAAGATACCCCTAAACCCTAAATTCCTTCTGATGGGTATACATACTGAAATAGATCTTCTCAAAATAAAGCTACTGCTGCTTAACTTGGGACTAGTGGTGGCTAAACGAGATTTGATGCGTAAATGGGGTACACAACAAAGCCCCTCAGTGGATGAGTGGAGGAGGGGAATGGACATGTATATGTCAGGGGGAGAAAACAACGTACATAGCTCGAGGCTTTCCCAACAAGTTCCAGAAAATATGGAAACCATGGATCAAACATGATGGTCTCCTGATAGACGATATGCGGTGAACTACCAGGGACACGTGATGGCTGGGGGGAGGTAATGGAACGGGGGTAACTGGTTGTCGGGGGAACTGAGTTATCTTTAGGACTGTCTTATATATATCTGCTGTTATTAACAATCCTAATGTAATGCTGAATGAGACTTCGCTTTTTGGAATTCTCCACTGTGTCTGTGATGCAATCCAAAAACCTAATGGAATTCGAAATATGGATCAACCAATTGAACCCCCACCTACGTTTCACAATGAGCAAAGACAGGAAGACGGTACAATTTTTAGACATTAACATTTATGCTGACAATGGCACTTTATGCAGCTCCTTATATACAAAACCCACAGACAAAAACAGTCTGCTGTGGTTTGACAGTGCTCATCCCCGCACATTGCGCGAAAATTTACCGGTGGGACAGTTCCTACGTATTCTTAGGAACTGTTCGGATGTTCACGATTTCAAAAAAGAGGCCAAAATACTGTCCAATAAACTTAAAGAGAAAGGATATCCATCCAAAATCATTGAAAATGCCAAAAAGAGAGCACGCAATACACCAAGGGAATCTCTCCTTGAAACGTATGAAGGACCAGAACCACAACAACTGATTTGCGTGACCACATTCAATTCAGCATCCAATCAAATCGAAAAAATTATAAACAAAAAATGGAGTATACTGACCTCGAACCAACTAAAGTTTGAAAAACCTATGTTCTCCTTCAAAAAGAACAAAAGTTTAAAAGACTCACTGGTACACACGAACAGCTTTCAACCAAAAACTAACACCCAAACCACCCTCTGGAATACACAACCAGTGATGGGACACTTCCCATGTGGAATGTGCATAGCATGTGAGTTCACTGAACATACAACACATCTAGATCTGGGCCTAACTACCCCGTGGGAACAAAGGTCCCATACGAATTGTAACACGGAGGCAGTTATATACCTCATAAGATGCCCATGCCAACTATCATATGTAGGTATGACGTCACGAAAAATTAAGACCCGCATAAGTGAACACAGAAGTACCATCAGGAGAGCAATAACGGCTACAAAACTGACAGCCCATTATGTGGAAAAGAAACATAAAGACACTGATATCAAATGGACTATCATTGAAAAGGTTAAAGCTGAAAACAACCTACAGAAAATACTATTGGAAAAAGAACAACGGTGGGTCTACCGCCTCAAAACTCATCAGACTGGATTGAATGACTCCATATCCTGGGGGCAACTGAAGAAGTAGAACTGGCTGATCTCATAAATATAAGTTGGCATGTATAGAACAAATTGGCCATCTTTGGTCCAAAATACCATATAAGAACCGCTTTGAATATGATTCCATTTACCCTGTCTTAAAAAACCACATACAGTACATGTATTAGCACTAGAGGTACACTTATAAACATTGAGTGCCCCAGTCTAGTCATGTAATGCTCCATACTTCTCTTGAAAAATACATCTTGAAGTATGTACTTATAGATGTGCTGACTCCGGCACGCAATATTTGAGCACGGTAAATTGCACCTCTTGTCATTTTTGCATACTACGATAGAACATGCCAACACATGGACAGTCTTAAGCATCCGTAACTTATGTCCGTACTATAGACCTGCTGAAATGAACTCCGTAACTCGAGATGTCTCGCTACTCTTTTCGCTAAAAGACTTCAAATCCCATGATCCTCCCGACCTGAGTATTGGGGGCTTCCGGTCGCCTAGTCACTCTGACGCGGCTTTCCGGATTTGGCTATACACATGCGCATAAACGCATCCCCCTCGGCTGTTTATTCTGATCAAGCCGGGGACCGAGACCGCCATACAATGAAATGACGGGGGAACTCACAATTTGAGTAAGTAAAAATCGCCATTGGAATGCAGCCCCATCCGCATGGTAACGCGGGCGCCCTCGCCGCCCTATCTCAATTTGGTTTCGTTAGCACTTATAGAAATTTCCCCGTAGTGTAATAACTCCTGTCCTTGTTTTACTTGTGACTACATTAGGACCTCTCACCAGCACCTCTCGGTCCATCGAGAAGCCTGAAGCCCCCCTAATTGGGTAAGTGCTAACAAGGGTACTAACGCTTGTATGGCACGTATGAATGAATGCATGGATGAATGAACTGCACTTTAAAAAAAAAATATCAATGTGTCTTTTTACACCTGCAATTGAGACCGTTTTTCTTTGGTTTTATTTAATACCTCTTGCTACCCGACTACTTAAATAAGTTTAGAGGGTAGAACCCGGCACTAGAATTGGGTGTCACCTATAAAACGAGTGTTACTACATATGAGAATGAGTGACACTGAGTGGGGACACAATTTGTCCTCCCTCACAGCATGCACACAGGACGTTAAGCATGCAGCTTTATGGATTGAGCACTTACAGTATATAAGAACATGTCTATAATAGCATGCCATAATATTTTTCCACAGATGAAGCCTCGCATTACAGAGATACCCTGAAGCATAGCCTGTTCTGCCCTGCTGGTGTCCGGACGCGGGTCGGAGTTTGCAGCGGCCCCGCCGAGCTTCTAAGATGGCGGCTGGCCCCATGACTCTCGGCCTGGCTGGGGGTGGCGGCGATGGCTCGCCGCATGGCACGTTTGCTGAATACCGTAAAGGTTGGCCTACACTTGGCGACATCCTCACCGCCTTACGCTCCTTGGGGGCGCCCATGGCTGAGCCTATCGCTATCCTGCAGGGAGATCCTCTTGCTGGGCCTGCCGTGCCCCCCCCGTGTGTGAGGCTTTATCTCTGTTGTGTGCTGCTGGAACTTTCCTGGAGATCTTGGACCCGGCGTCTGCTGTCGGTGTGGCTGTACGGAAGTCCGCTGCCCTCCTTCATCCTGTGCTTCCTCCTACTCGGGAGGTCCGCCGGCCGGTTCCTGTCCTGACCGGACTTGATGGGTCTTTATTTCCCTATTTGCCTCACATGGCCGACCGAAGATCCTGTGATTGCTCCGTTGGACCGGCTTCCATAGTACCGTCGGAACTATGTCTACATTGCCTGAGGTGGGGACTGTCCTTTTCGGATCCTCCGGGTTCCGATTGCTATGACTTGTGTGTATTGTCTATCGCACTCCCTATCCTTCACCTCCTGTTTCACATGATCTGGTTTCTTGTACGTTGGACTGCTGCAACTTGCGAGAAAAGAGGACAGGGTTGAGCTGAACTTGCTTCGGTGGACAATTGTTTTGTGGTATGGTCGGAAGATCCGTTTATATTTGTATTACAATGTTTGCTACTTCGTCACGTTCCTGGAGCTTATCCGTATGTTTACTAGCTTCCCGTGGGCATGACGTTTTTTTCGGGCGGGGCGGTCGGAGCTGTTGGGGTTTTGCTTACATGGCTCCTCTCCCGCTGTTCTTTTCCTTGTTTTCCCCTCCCTTCCTTTTTTTGTCTCCGTGATTCTCTCTTTCTTATATTCTTCTATATTTCGGGTTCCGATTAGGGCGACAGGCACGCTGCTGGGGGGTAGGTCATAGCCTTCTGCAGGGGTGCAGGGTGGGCTGTGCGGGGTGGGGGGGGGGGTCTGTCTTGTTGTATTTTTCTTCATTTCCTTTTTGTTTCTATGGCTCTTGTGTATCCCCTATTTTCGTGGCGCGGTGTCGGCGTGTGGCCCCCTGGGGTGTTTTTGCTGGCAGGGCCCTTCTGGTATCTCTATTGTCACGGTTTACTGCGCATTCCTTCCTCCTGTTACCACTAGTTCCTTGTGCCGAGCTAATCTTGATTGTTTCGTTAGCCGAAGGGAGCGTGCTATGATGCTGCGCCCTCACTTTCCTTTCTTCCTTTTTTCTGTGTCCCTTATCCCCCTCTTTTCCCCTTTTTCCCCCCGTTTTTATTTTCTTACCCAGGGTTGTTGTGACAGAGGGCCTTTTGTGTTGCAAGCTTAATTTTAGTTATTGTAATATTGTATGCTCTCGTAGTGGTGGGAGGGCGTTGAGCAGCGGTTGCGCATGTTATTAATGTGGGACTCACGTTCTGCCTTTGCTAAAATGTGACTGTTCTTTTTGGAATTTGCCTGTGCGTGGTACTCCCGCTTGCTCACGGCTCACCACGGCCCTCTGGACTCCACGGATTGTAAACATTCTGCCACGCCCTTTATTCTATTATAAAATTAACCTTCTCTTCTCCTGTTCGTGGTGGTTGATCGAAGGCTTCTTGCTTTTGCCTTTCATCTGAATGGTTTAGAAATCCTGTTACATCTCCTGTATTGCCTCGTATATTTTTCATTGTGGTGGCCGGCCCGGTGGGTTGTAGGCCCGTATTTGTGACCGCCTTCTGTACAATAAAGGTTTAAAAAAAAAAAAGAAATTACTTTCATTTGTCTACAGTAAATTAGCCAAACGGAGGGACTTGCTGCCTGGCCTGCCTCCTGCATGTGACTAATTTTTACCTATCATGGTGTTCCTGTGTCGTGCTCCATTCAACACTAGCAGTTCCTGGTCTATGATCATCCAAATTCATGTAATGTAAGACTTGCGCCAATGTGTACACGGCCAAAAAACACTTAGGACCTGATTCACAAACTACACTTTTCAGTAGTTTTAAACTTTTAAGCAAGTTTAATACTTTTTGGTATGCACAAACTACACTTTTGAAGTAACTTACTATTTTGCAGTAAGTCCTGAACTACACAAGGCCAACAACCACTGGTACTTCAACACTCTCCTATAGAAAATAATGTAAGTAGGGACTTAATAACACTCATAGGAAGTAATGCAAAATTAAATTTAATGATTTAAATAGTTAAAATTGTAAGTAAATTTAATTAATATTAAAAATATACAAAATGGGTACTTTTTGTATTTAAAATGGTAGACTTAGCAAGTGGATGGAATATAGAGGAATCTGAAATGTGACATTGAGGAGAATGAGGCTGGATATGCAGAAATAAGATGGGGGTGCCGGGGCCTGCCTCAGTGAACTATCAACCCAAATGTAAACTGAATGGGGAGAAACAAGAGTTAAAGTTTAATGGACGACGGAACTGTCCTTCGAACTCTGTAAATTGAAAATGTGAATATTGCTCTGTGATGTCTATAATGTATCTGCATGTTTAATAAAAAATAATTACAAAAAAAGACCATACTTCCATTGAATTCATTTGAGATGAAAATAAGTCTAGCAAAACTCGACACAGCTGCTGAGAGAATCCGAATTTTGCAATACAATAGTTTCCAAGATAAGTATATGAAACCATATACAATTTTTGATGTAGAATGATCACCTTTGCTGTTGACATACTCATAATGTCTATGACCTTACCTGAGTTCTCAGGGATAGTGATAGCCGTGCAAGTGTTTATTATTATTATTGATTTTTTTAAAATATATTTTTATAGGATGATACAAAATGAAAACTCGTCACAGCCTCCAGTTTGGTCAACCGCTTCCCTCAGTTGTTGCATAACCTTCGTCCCACTATCACCATTTAAAGTAGCGGTCCCATCTAAGGCCCAGTGAGAGCGTCTTAAAAATTGATCAATTCCTGAATAGTAACAGTGAGGTAAAAGGTTAGAAATTTCAATATGTCACTGAATATAGGACCCAGAGGCCCATAACTAATTTGCAAGGAGGACAGAAACGAGGAAGGAAGAGAAAATATCGGTCAAAATATGGGACCACTTTAAAAAAATGGAGTTGATCCCACCCGTCTCTTACTCTGTAGCCATGATTATCATTTAGGAATAAACTTGCGTGGAGATTCCCTGTGCCAAGATTAACCATTTATGACTGGTGTCTCAGCATGTATTTACTCCTATTATTAATTAAACCCCAAAGACAGGACTTTAGGTGGGATGAGTCCTGTCAGTGCTCAGCACCCTCAGTTCTAAAAAGTAGGTGCTGAGACGGGTCCTTATCGAGCTCTCCATTTTTGCCCTCCCCCTCAGGGCGAAAAAAAATCTTAACACTGCACCTGTGCCACACTACACTGCCTGTGATGTAACTTCTAAAAGCCTTGTTATTATAGTTCTTTCACAAGCTCATAATTTCTGAACTGTTCAATATTCTATACAACAAAGCCATAGGTGTTGGTTATTTATCTTACACAACTAACATCATTGACAAAGACAATAGTCCTGGCTTGTTGTAGATGTAATGTTACTTGTTGTATTATATATCATTCGGGATACAGTGAAGCAGCAAACTATGGAGCGGGCGGCACACTATGCTAAGCACACTGTGTTTTTAAGCCACAACCTTAATTACACCGGCCACGCCCCTTTGAGAGACCTCCCTTTTTTCACCCCACTCAAAGTCCAGCCCAAGGAATAGGAGGTAACTGTGTTGAATTGGATTTAATACCGGAGGCATTCCGCAGAGAAACATCTGGAAACGGTTTCTGAGTGAATGCAGCCCTTTCCCAAAGCGTTGTTACAGGGAGGTTCTCCCGGCCGGTAAAATGGGGTTGTTGCAGGAACTCGCATAATTGTGTGGAGCAGCAGAATTCCTTCAGGAATTCCGGTCGGCAGAACTTGTAATCGGGCCCTATGTCAGGCTTTTCTTATTGCTAAATAAATCCTGTCATGCATGGGTTTGAGCAGGTAAAAAAGAAAACAGAGAATATTTTGTACTCAAGGCAAAAAAAGAGTGTTCAAGGCAGCTCACAGTTAAATAGCTAATCTATATTTATATAAAAACGAATGTATGTCTGTCTGTTTGTCCTTTATGCATTTTGACACCATTCATCCGATCGCCATGAAACTTTGTGAAGTTGTTGAGTACACTCCCTCAAAGGTTTCTGGCATAATTTTTTTTTAAATTTCGGCCCCCCAGGGCCCTCATAATCTTTCGAATACTGATGTACGCACCAGTCGGAAAAACAACAAATCGTGTATCCACAAGCACTCAAATAAAGAAATAGAATTAAAACACCATTCATCCGATCGCCATGAAACTTTGGGAAGTTGTTGAGTACACTCCCGCGAAGGTTTCGGGCATAACATTTTCTTAAATATCGGCCCTCCAGGGCCCTCATAATCTTTCAAATACTGATGTACGCACCAGACGGAAAAACAAAAAATCGTGTATCCACAACACTTGAATAAATAAATAGAAATAAAACAGCATTCATCCGATCGCCAGGAAACTTTGGGAAGTTGTTGAGTACACTCCCGCAAAGGTTCTGCATCAATTTTTTTTAAATATCAGCCCCCCAGGGCCCTCATATTCTTTCGAATACTGATGTACGCACCAGACGAAAAACAAAATATCGTGTATCCACAAGCACTCGAATAAATAAATAGAATTAAAATGACACTTTGAAATGTTTTCCATATTAAAATGAATAAGTTTCAATAAAAATGACACAATGTAAATTGAATGTTATCATAAAGAGTTTCCTTGAATTTCCTTTCTTCTGAGATCGCAGCAACGCGCGACAGGTAAGCTAGTTAATAATAAATAATCCTAAAATACACCAAGGGTGCCATCGAAAAGGTTTTGCCCATGAAAAGCAGGAAAACTAGAAAGCTCATCATCGGAATTCATAAAAATGCACCGGAAGAAACATATGGGTGATTCTGAGTTCTTCTAAGGTATGAACATATTGGGCCGTGGCCCATAACTCCACAGAATGTGAGAGGGGCCTCTTTGGGTGAGATATCTCCTTCTGCTAGTCCATGCCTGCTCTGTGTGTGACTGGAGTTTGTATATTATTTGCCTGTGCTTAGCCAGGAAATGGGTAGTGTGTGTTTGTGTGTCCTGGGGCATTCTGATCCATATGCATAGCATCAAATGAAATTCCCGTGGAGGCTTTTATTTATCTGTAGAATTAAACTCGCCTTTAATGCAAAATGCTTTGTCAGGTGCACGAATCATGATAATTTAAATGAATTGATGAAACAGACACGTATTCGTTTTTTTCCTTTATTGGTATTTATTGGAATGTTTTAGTAATAATTCTGTGGTGATATTTATCAGTTGACTTCAAAAACAGCCAAGATGGTGTTCCCAGTCCAATCTTGAGACAATCACCCCTAGAACATCAGTCTGTGAGGGGATAGCTATTTCCAGATTACCAACCCGAATGTTAGCTCAGAGGCCTGTGCTGGTAGCATATGCTTAATATGTGAATTGCTTCAAGGCTATCCAAACTCAAAGGATCTCATTATGAGTACCGTAGATAATTATTTTTGAGTATTTTATGTGGAAATAACACATCTCGTGATTAAAAGATATTCCAGTAGCGAAGCCGCACTCCATAAAACTGAGCGGTAGACTTACTAACATTGCACAGGTGCTCATGCAGTGAAACACAATGTTGTGCTGCACGTGCAGGCCATTACAATATACGGCAAATGGAAGCTACATTTTACTTTGCGTTGTGCCACCCAAGCAGTGCTTGGAATTCGAAAAAATCGCCTCCAGTAACCCATAAATTGGGGGTCAAGGTGTGACAGAGGAAAGTTGGTGGAGTTCTGAGGGGCGGAGCTTGAAAAGCAGAGTCTGACAGTCAATATGTACATTTATTTTAAAAATGTGCTGCAAACAAATAGGCAATGAGAGCATATGGTCAGTAAAGATGTTCTAGCTTACTTAATTGGTCACAAAGAGGCTGCATTTTAAAATATCTTAAAGGATTAAGACACCTACTGAAGAGATCTTTGTGTGCCCAAGCACCTTTGAGGCGATTATAACGGTAGGAAGATATTTCTAGTGGTTAACACAGTTTTGAAACAGAGCTGTGTTTTTCTGGTCGCACGTTTGGCTCATAAAGTAGCAGAGGGTCAATGTGCCTGCTGCAAAGCACACCATGTAAACGGCAGATCACAGATTTGTATTTCATGTAGGTAGGTAGGTGGGCCACTGCTATTGACACTGAGATCATTTTGTTACTTTCAGTTCATAAAAAAGCTATCCCTCTAATGTAGCACAGTTTTCAATTTGCCGACGTCAAGGAGCTGCATGAGGTCAGCAGTCAAAATATCGGAATTTTAATATCGACCTACACTAATATCGAGTTTTTAATATCGTATGGACAGAATATCGAAGTCAAGAATATCGTTGACCAGAATATCGACTGCAAGGTAAGTAATATCGATTTATTTAAAATCGAAGTAAGTAATATTGAAGTAAATAATATCGTTAGCAAAAATATCGTTAGCAAAAACATCGTTGTAAATATTATCAATTTTTTTTAGTGTCAAGTATTCAGTATGTATTTTATATGTGTGTTTACATTTTTTTATGTTCATTATTTTTAAATATATGTATTAAATGTTTAGAAAATAGTAATGTTTTGAAACATTATTTTTTGCGTTTTAGTATTAGAGTGGGTTGTGGGTTTATAGGGGAATAGGGTGGGAAGTCATTTAATTATAATAAATTAATTAAAATGTTTTTATTTATTGTTATTGATTGTACATTTATTGTTAATTAATTATGAATTGGTAATTCGTTTTTATTAATTGGTTAATGTATAATAATATGAATTATAAGTAATGTTTATTAATTTTTAGTTCTTTTTATTGTTAATTAATGTATTGTAAATTAATTAATTGGTAATTATTTTTTATTAATTGATAATTAAATGAATTATGTTATTTTTAATGTGTTGCGGGTTGTGGGTGCATAGGGGAATAGGTTGGGAAGTAATTTAAATATAATTAATCAATTAATATGTTTTTATTGATTGTTATTGATTAATATATTGTTAATCAATTATTAATTGGTAATTACTTTTTATTAGTTGGTTAATTGTAAATTATATAAAGTATAATTAATTTATAATTACTTTTTAATTGTTGTAATTGGTAATTAAATTATTGTTAAATAATTATTAATTGGTAATTAATTTTTATTAAGTGATTAATTGATAATTACATTAATTGTATTATTTTTTATGTGTAGCGCATTGTGTGTTTATAGGGGAATAGGGTGGGAAGTAATTTAATGTTATTTAAGTCAATATTAATTTAATTTAATAGGTATTTATTAATAATTTTTTTGTTAAATAATTAATATGTTATTTATTTTATAAAAAATATTTAATTGATAAGTGTATTAATTTAACTCCTACGCTATCCAACACTTTCCCTACTGTTGCACTCACTGGAGAGGGAATAGTAATTTTTTCCCCTCCACTATCCAACACTTTACCTACTGTTGCACTCACTGGAGTGGGAATAGTATTTTTAACCACTCCGCTATCCAACACTTTCCCTACTGTTGCACTCACTGAAGTGGGAATAGTTATTTTTACCCCTACGCTAACCTGCGCGTTTCACCTACTGTTGCGCTTTCTGGAGTTCGAATAGTAATTTTTATCCCTACGCTATCCAGCGCTTTCCCTACTGTTGCACTCTCTGGAGTGGGAATAGTAACTTTTACCCTGACACTATCCAACGCTTTCCCTAATGTTGCAATATGTGGAGTAAGTATATATATATTAATTTATATGTAGATGTTTAATTAATGTTAATATTATATATATATATATTTTTTAATATGTTGTAATATTTATATCTATATTTTTTTAATTATATGTATTATTTACTTATTTTTACATTATTATAAAACAAATTTAAAAAACAATATTTTTAACATCGATATTTTTGACAACAATATTTTTTCTCTCGATACTTTTGTACTTAAACCTTCATGTAGATAGGGCTTCGATATTTTTGTCTTCGATATTTCTGTGTCGATATTATTGTAGCTCGATTTTTTGTCTGTCGATATTTTGTGAGATATTCGCTGCATGCAAAGAGTAAGTTAGGGGTTTAGATTTTCATAGTTTTTTTTCTCCATCTTTTGTTATTCTAACATGGAAAGTAAGGGTTCCTTTGGGAAGCAATAAACTCTTTTTAGTAGAGATAACCGTAGTCACTGTGTTCCGTTTTATATCTTGAATCTGGGTTTCTCCTGTCCATTACCCCCAGGTCCCTTATGTCCTTGTCCCATTCATTAACATATAGGAGCTAACCATCTCCCCACAGAAAAAAAGAGCAGAGGCATGCTGGGACCCTAATACTGCCCCTCCCACCGGGAGTACATAAGCAGTACTTACCCAGCATCCCGTCTGTACAACCAAGCCCAGACAGGAAGGCCGGCCGCCCGGGAGGGAGGGAGGGGCGCATGAACGGGACGAGGACAACGGGACCTGGGGTAATGAAGATTACCGGTAAGTAATAGAACATCACCCCCAGGTCCCTTATGTCCTCGTCCCGTTCTTTTTTCTGTCTGTCGACAGAATGATGGTGTGCTGGTGCTGCTCCTGCTGGGCTGGAGTAGCTCTGCTTCTCTTCCCCCCCTCGCCCGGCTGCCTGGCTGTGCGAGCGTGGGGTTTTCCGTGGGCTTTCTCCTGTCCTGCTGGGCTTGCTGGGAGTCTGTCCCTGTTGGAGCCGGTATCCTGCTTGACCTCATCGTCCTTTGCGGCTGTGGCTTGGTCTCCCGGGTTTCTTCCGGGTCACATGCTCCTCTTCCCGAGCCTGGCTGGGTGGATGTGCTGCTCTTGCTGTGTTCCTGCCGGTTGCCTGGTGTCCTGGCCGTTGGGGTGGGGGGCCTTGTTCCTGGGGTTGGCACCCTCCCTGGGTAAGTCCCGCTTGTCGAGTTTTTGTTTCCTTGATGCAGCATGTGACCCGTGTAGTGTTGGTGAATGTACTGAACATTAAACTCTCTGCCAGATGGGAATCGAGGGGTTTGGGGCCCTGTGAAGCCTTCCGTTTTTTATGACATGCTAATGTGTGGTGATGAGCGCTGGGGTAGCGTGTTCGTTTCCTGTCTTCTCAGGTGCGCTTGTGCTGTTACCTGTTTCCGGTGGCGGTGGGGGCCTTGTTGTACTGCTGGCCCCAGCTCTGGGTGTTTTTCACTCCTTTTTCGGAGCCTCTGTTGTATGCTGGTGCCGGTCCTGGAATAGTGGCTGGCTGGCCTTCTGGATCATACCGAGTTACATGTCAGTGACTCCTGGGGAACCCGGGGCCTCATACATGGCTCGGCGCTGGGCTGTGTCCCCGCTTCTGTCCTCACCTCTCTTGGTTTTCCTGCTGCTGCCTCTGGAGCCCGTGCTGCTCCCGGGGTTTGTTGCCCTGGTCGAGTCTGCCTTGGGTTGGCATGGTGCTTCCTCTGTATGCACGTTCTGCTGGCTCCTCTCCGGGGGGGGCTTCGTATGGGGGCTGCTCTCCTCCTCCCGGGTTGCCTGCTGTGGCTTCCGTGCTCTCGCTCTGCTCCCGGAGTGCGATGCCCTGGTTGTGAGAGCCTTAGATGCAGGCGGTGCTTCTTGTGTATGCTCGGTGGTGGGTGCTTATGTGTGCCTTCGGTTACTCCGTCCTGGTGCTCTCTGGGGTTCTGTGACCCCCCACCCCCACCTACGGAGCGTGGGTGTCTAGCTGGTGCTAGACGGTCAGGCGCTGTGGTTCCAGGTTCGGTGCTTGTCATCAGCGCAGGTTCCTGTGCTCCTCTCCCTTGGTCAGCGTGGCTGGGGTTTCTGTTCCTGGCCTGCGGCCATGCCACCTGCGCGCCCCTGCTCTCGTCTGTTCTTTGGGGTTGGGCGTACCGAGGAAGTCTTCGCCCTTTGGGTCGCTTCTTTGGGTGGTGTCCCTGCTTCTGGCCTTGCGTGCTTCTGTGTTTTCTTTTCGGGCACTGTTGGGGGGGGTTCTCCTCTACGTTGAGTTTGTTTGCTGCTTTCCTGCGCTGTTGGCATTCGCTCTTTCTGTTTGGTGGCCTGCCTCGAATTGGCGTGGGTTCCTGTTGCCGCTGTGGTGGCTGGTTCCTTTTTTCACTGACTCTGTCTGTGCTTGCTTCTGGGGTTCCCTGTGTTGTTGGGGTCTCCCTGCCTGTTTGCTTACACCTTGCCCTATGCTGCTCTTGTGTCGGGATCGCCTCTCGCTTCCTCGGCGGTTGCCTGTTGGGGTGTCCCCCCCCGCTTCAGGCTCCTCCGCAGCTCCCTGGCCCCGGCTGGTGGTGGGTCAGTGTTCCTGCTCCTTGGGCGACTATGAGGGGGGGGGTCCTGTTGGCTTCCCTGGGTTCCTGTTGGCATGCCACGGTTTTTCCCAGATTTTCTTTGTTGACCCTCTGCGTCCCTGCTTCTCATAGGTGTCGCGAGAGCGGTGGTCGTGGCCTGGCTTTGGCTGTGCTGTGTCCCCCTCTTTTTTCGGGTGGTCTTGCCTCCGCTGCGGGCTGGCTGTGGTGTTGGGGCCTCTGCTCCGCTTGTGTGTTTTGGTTGTTCACCTCCGCTTCCTGGCTTCTGCTTGGTTGGTTGGGGTTTTGGGGTCCTGGCTTTGTTCCTCCCACCCCTTGGGCTGCGCCTGGTTCCTCTTGCGGCTTCCTGGTGTCATGCCTGGTGCTCTCTGTGGCTCTCTGCCCCCTCTTCCTGCGCCTGGGTGGCTCGTGCTGCCTTGGGTGCGGCTGTTCTGTTCTCATTTGCTCTGGCCTGGGGCTTTGGGTGTTTGTTCCGGGACCTTCTAGGTGCTTGGTTGCTTCTGGGGTCTGGCTGCTTCTGTTATTGTTTGCTCCTGTCCTGGTTCTCCCTGTGCTTGCCTTTGGCTTGCTTTGGGTGTTTCCTGGCTGCCCCACCTGGTTCTGCGGGCGTTCCTTCCTGGGTTGTTCCGGGTTGGGGCCTCCTGGGGGTGCCTGGTGGTGGCTCCTGTGGCTGGTGTGGTTGGGCGCCTGCTCTTCTTTTCCCTGACGCCCCCCCACCCCCGGGTTGTGTTTCCGGTGGGTGTTCGCCTTTTGGACCTTGGGGTTCGTGCCGCTGCTGTTTGGGCCTGGCTTTCTTTTGCTACTGCCGTGTCCTTGGCGGGGCGCCTATTTCCCCTATTCTGTTCTGCAGGTCTCCCAGTTGGTGACCTGTGGCCGTGCTTCCGGGTCTCCGCCTGCTGTCATCTTTTCTCAGTAGTTGTGCATGGTCGGGCTGGATTGGTGCCTGCTTGGATGCCTGGGACTGCCGGGTGCTGTTGGCTTTTTAGTCAGTCTGCACTCTGGTGTGTTTGCTCCCTGGGGGGTTCTAGTCTCGTCTGGTCCCCAGGCGGGGTGCCTGGCTGCGTGTTTGTTGGGGCTTTTCCACTCCTACGTGTTGGTATTCTTTTTTGTCTCTGGGTCCTTGCCTGGGCTCTCTTTTGTGTCCTAGCTGGGCGCTCTGCAGTTGTGGCCGCGTCCTGGTAGGTCCTTCGGGCCTTCTCCTGCTGGCGGTTCTCTTCCCGGGCTTGTTTCGCCTGTGTTGGGGCCTGTGTGGTGTACTGTGGCTCCGGGTCTGCCGGCTTCCTGCTGATTCTGGATGACCTTGGGCTGTGCCTCCTGGGCTTCCTGGCTGTTGTCGGCCTACTCTCGGCCTGCTCTATGGGGTGTTTTGCTGGGCGTTTCCTGGTGCTGGGGTTCCCTGTTCCTCCCTGCCCTTTTGCTATGGCCTGGGCGCTGCGTGGGCTCCTTCCAGGGTTTGGTTGGGCCTGCGGGTCCTCCTGCGTATTCGGGTTGCTTGGCTCTGGTCCTGGCTTCCTGGTTCCTTTGGCGTTTGTTGCCCTGGTTTGTGCTGTTTTCTGGGCTCCTCCCCGGTTTTGCTGGAGTCGGACCTTGTGGACTTTGGTCTGGGTGCTGTGCGCCCTATGGCAGTTTCTTTTTTCGGCTGCTCCTGCCCTTGCTGCTTGCTTGTGGGGTGCCTGTACGGTCCTCTGTCGTGCTGGTGCCTGGTTTTTTCCGCCCTCTGTGCCTGGTTTGGGGGCTGTTGGATGTTCCCGGTTGCTCGGGACTCCATGCCTGCACTGTTTTCCCTCACTTTTGGGGTTGGGGGTTTTCTGGGGGTTGTAGCTGGTGCCTCTGTCACCGCCCTTGTTGGGTTTGTTCGTTGTGGGTTTCCGGTCTTGTTGGCATCTCCATTGTTGGTCGGCTTTCGGCTGGTACTTCTGGGGGCGTCTCTGGCCTGTGGTCTTTGGGTTGGCCTCCGCGACCCCTGCTGTTCTGGGTTTGGTGGTCTTCCTGGTTTGGTTGGTGGCCTCCTTCCCTGCGGGGTTTTTGGCCTCCTGGGATTTTCGGGTGTCTTTCCCCTTCCCTGTCTTTTCTGTTTGGTTGGGGTATCGCTCCTGTTCGGACCCTGCTCTGGACCCTCTGGGGCCGTGCCGTGCTGTTTGGTGGGGTGGGCCGGTTTCTGGCCTGTCCTTTCCTCCTTCCTTGCTAGTCTGGGTGCTTGTGCATGCGCTCTGTTGGCCGGTCTTGGTTTCTTTCTTTGGCCTTCTTCGGGGTGGTCGCGGTTTGCTCCGTGTCTTTGGGCTGGCGTGTCCTGTGTCTCCTCCCGTTGGTTCTGGGCTGGGCGACCCTGTCTGGTGGATTGCTTTGCCGTGTCCTTTGGGTCTTGGTTCCGGTTGCCCTGTCTCTGGTCTCTCTGGTTGGTGGTCTCCTTGTTGGGGTCCTGGCCTTCTGTTTTTTGGGTTGTCTCCGGTCCTTGTTTTGGCCCTGCTGTCCTTTTCTGGGTTGCGGACCGGTTGTTTCCTGCGATTCCCTTTTCCTCCTTCTCGGTGCTCCCTTGAGTTGCTGCTTTTGTTGTGGTTTCCTGGGTGTGTGTAGCGAGGTGACCGGGACA
Organism: Lissotriton helveticus; assembly: GCF_964261635.1. Lineage (NCBI taxonomy): Eukaryota > Metazoa > Chordata > Amphibia > Caudata > Salamandridae > Lissotriton > Lissotriton helveticus. The sequence continues at coordinate 803,161,538 of NC_136063.1, forward strand.
GTTCCCCACAGTAAGGGCGGCAGTGAAGTTTCCTGGTGGTCTGTTCATGACGAGGATATGGTTGCTCCTTCTTCACAGGACGATCCTTTTGCCTGGGGGAGACCGTCGCAAGAAATACAACACGGCCCCTTTAACTGGCCGACGGAACAGGACGCCGGGACAGCCCATCGTGACGTGTCCTTCATAGCATTGGATAAAGCCCCGGAAACATGGAGGTCGGGGTGTGACGTCACCGACTCGGGAGGAGACCGCGAGGAGGAAGAACGCCGGAGAGAGAAGGAGAACGTGATGCCAGGACGAGAAGCAGACGAGGCTGGGAGAGAAGAGGCTCTGTCAGAAGAAGACGTGCCAGGAGGCCAACGAGACCGCGCAGCGCCGTGCCGCACTCACGAGGGAGGAGTGTGGCTACGACAGGTACGGGATCGATTCTCGAACTGGGTGGGAAGGCGGGGACATTCACCCGCGGTAAAAAGAACCTCAACCCTTTAGTATCCTGCACTACCCTCCCCGTGGTAAAACACCCTCCCTCACGCCTGTCACTTAGCCGAAGTTAACAACCAGAACACTGGAAGGTGTCCCTCACTCCCTGGTACCCCAGAAAAGAAAGTATAGGACGTGGCAGTAATTGGTCCTTTTCTGTGTTTTGTTTCCGGTACTACTGGCGCGAGAGGTGCCTCGGGAAGAAGCGCTATCCTGACCTGAGACGCTATAGAGGAAAGAACACCCCTCCACAGTCAGCACCACGGATCCTGCCGGTTTTGCAAGAGAAAGACTCACTTTACGCAAAAAGAAACTGTATGTGAAAATAAAACCCTCGTTACCAAGACCCCGTGTCCAGTCCATTCCTGACCCCCCTTTACAGTGTGCTTATGGGTGCGGAAGGCCGGGTTTCTGCTTTGGTATTCTCCAATATGTTAATGAATGGGACGAGGACATAAGGGACCTGGGGGTAATGTTCTATTAGTTACCGATAATCTTCATTACCCCAGGTCCCATTGTCCTCGTCCCATTCATGCGCCCCTCCCTCCCTCCCGGGCGGCTGGCCTTCTTTTCTGGGTTTGGTTGTACAGACGGGATCCTGGGTAAGTACTGCTTATGTACTCCCGGTGGGAGGGGCAGTATTAGGGTCCCAGCATGCCTCTGCTCTTTTTTTCTGTTGGGAGATGGTTATCTCCTAAATGTTAATGAATGGAACGAGGACAGCGGGACCTGGGGTAATGAAGATTACCGGTAAGTAATAGAACATTCCCTCTTAACATATACAGGCATATTTACTAATCTTTCATGCATCGCAGGGCTGCAGGCAAAGGAGCACCTTCCTGCACAAACAATGCTTAGAGGAATCTTCCTCTATCTATGTGTGCTGCAGAATGCAGCACATGTGGAAAGAGGAAATAACAAAGAGAAATAAAGCCAAATTCGTGGCATGTGTGGCTGTAGATACGCATAATGTGCAAACTACTGCCATCTAGAGTTGAGCCCAGGTGTGTTCTTTGAAGTCTTCTCGATGCATGCGGTAGTTCAACTCCAGCACTTGCTGGTAATGAGCATGGGCATTAGGTCCATTGTTAGAATGTTTTCTTTCTGCTATAAGTTTGGACATGTGTTAACGAGCTCCAGATCAACGCCGTTGTGTTGTTCCTTTCAGGCTCTCTTGGTTCCTCTCCCTTCCATTGGTAGTGTTTGCTATTGGAGTTCCCTTTCTAACATCAACTTGATGCATGTTGCTTTGTCCAAGTGAGGGTTTAGGCCACATTTGCCCCACCTGCAGGTATCTTGCACTTGGTGTCTACCATTCCTCACCTGTGATGGAACAGATGTAATTTCACTCGGTATTGCACCAAATACCCCAGGGCTGATCTCCATCGGGTCTGCAACCTCTCCCTCTCACCCGAGCACAACAAGAACTCCTATGATGTCTTCTATTCCTTCCGTTCAAAGAAGACTCTTCAAGACTGCCAAGCTTGTTGCCTTCAAATATCACACAGAAGTTGAAATGACACCCCATCCCTTTTCGGGAACTCAGGGCCTCACATCAACCAGAGCTGTTTGCTACTTAGGAAGAGGCCTACTCGCCCTAGCCAAGTTCCATCTCCGACCTGGAAATTGAAGTACTACCGCCTGCTCAGCAGGTTGTGATTATGACCACTCCTCCTCCCCTAACCCCCTCAACATCACTTGGACTCTGAGCAGGCCCCTTTCAAGGGCCAGACTGCCGCTCTGGATCCCCCAGAAAGGCTTCCGGGCTGCCACTGCCATTTGACCATGGTCGGCACAGAACACCTGCTTGGACACCAGGACCAACCTTGGCTTTGCACTGAAGAAGATCTTGTAGCCGACGCACTCAGCACTGACTGCCTTCACGTCAGCACCAGAACGCCTTTCAAATTCAGACCCTTTGGCCTCAAAGACTGAATTAGCACCAAACCCCTTACCACCAAGAGTGACGTTGAATGTCAGCTCTGGGAAATCAGTCCTCCTGAAGCAGCAGGATGAGCACTATGCATGCCAGCGGTACATCGTGATCCCTCCTCACACTGGTCGGATCCTCACCCAGCCATCTGCATTCATTACTCAGACATCAAAGAGGCAGCTCAGCAGTGTGGAAGCTCTCAAGCTTCCACCACCAACAAAACAGCAGAAACAGCACCACAACGCTACCAGCCATCTCCCAGTGTCTCAGCCACCTATCCCCTCCATACCTTCCCCTCTGCCTTAGGCATCACCAACCCCACCGTATATGTCAGAAGGGTTACCACACTCTCACATTGGGGATCATGGCACAGGTGACCCATACGACATGCCCCTACAGGAAGACCCCTGGGATGCATTTGAAGTGGCCCAGGGAACCCGCTCTCTAACCTGCCTGTTCCTACCCATCAGATTACATTACCTCCCATCATGAGGTCTTTGATAGGGCAGCATTGTTCCATAAAGTGGAAATGCACAGTGATCCATTGAAGAAGATTTTCTATTGGAAACTCTATTTCTCCCAAACAATCCATGTAGTACCTACCAGTATTGAAGAAAATGCTTAAACCCGCCTCAGCTATTTTTAAAGACCCAGTTAAAGTTCAGGTAATCACCCCTAGGGTGGACAAAAAAGATTAAAGGCTTCCCCCTCTTACCCATCAAGGGCCAATTCCCTACAGACTCATTGATAGTGCACACTGCCCGAAAAAATAGCTAATGAGCAGGGTTTCAGCTGGATAAGGAAAGCAGTCGTATTGATGCAAATGTCAAATGTGTTGCTGGGCAGCCATACCTTGCGCATTGCCAATTCCATCTGCTTGCTCTAACAATATGACCGGGCTCACTGGGAAGAGATGGAGCAGCTCCTCCAACATTTCACAGATTAGTACCTGAAGCAATCCCAACAGCCCTCCTTCTGGGCGTTACTTCCACTGCACCTACCGAAGCAACAATACTAAAGGTAGAGGCAAAGGCGGTTCCTCCAAGCCCCTCCTTCCCCTGATCACATTACACCTGTTCGGGGTCGACTTCGAAGTTTCTGTCCCACTTGGCAACAGGTCCCCCATCACCTCAGACCAGTGGGTATTAAATGTCATCCAACACAGTTATTGTTTGGAGCTAACTTCCACTCCTCCAAAAATTCCATCTGGCAAACATGCTCTCTCCCTGCGACATCAATGCCTGCTTTAGGAAGAGGGAGACGTGCTCCACCTCAAGGACGCCATAGAGCCAGTGGCATCACACCCTTAGAGCACAGGGGTGTACACCCTCTACTTCTTCAGCCCCAAAAAGACAGATCTCTCACAGACAGTTGTGCGCCTACTTCGAATGATGTCCTCCTGCATCTCCATAGTCTCCCATGCCAGGTTACACATTGGCTCGCTGCAAGAATGCGTAACGCATCAATGATCTCAAGCAGAGGGTCAATGAGAAGGTCTAGTGTTGATCAGCAGTCGCACATATCTCTCTCTATAGTGATGGAACACCAACTATTTTTTTTACCCTGTTCCTCAGATTATTATTACAATGGATGCCTCTCACAGGGTAGGGAGTGTATTTACAGTACATGACTGTCTTAGGTCAGTGGGAACCCAGTCGCCAGGTCTCCACATCAATAACATGGAGATGTTAGCTGTCCATCCAGCACTAAGGGCTTTCCTCCACAACATTGTGGGAAAAGTAATCACCATCTGGACCGACAGCATGATAGCCATATACCAGTTTCGGAAACAGGTTGGCACTTGTTCTCCCCAATCTTGCAGTTAACCCAGACCATTAGGCAGTGGGTTCTCTGCCACAATATCCATCTGCTGGCAGAGTACGCGCCGGGGTGAACAACTACTTTGTGAACCACCTCAGCAGGATACTGCAACAAGTGCACAAGTGGGAATTCCACCCATGAGTCCTTCCAATGTTCTTCAAGCAGTGGGGGTTTACCGACGTGGACCTCTTTGCCACGCAGAAACCACAAAATGCTCAAACTTCGCGTCCAGGGTTCCACAGCCCATGGGCACTGCACTATGGATGAACCAGTCAGGGATATTTACCTGTGCTTTTTCTCCTTTCCCTTGCCTTCCATTTGTAGTATGGAGGCTTCAGAAGATGTCTTTTACCCTAATCCAGGTGGGTCTCCCCTGGGCTGGACAGTCATGGTTCACCACTCTCCTCAAGCTCTCAGTGGTTCCACATGAGTGGCTGCCCAGCAGGCTGGACCTTCTTATATAGAACCATGGAGAAATCAGGCACCCCACCCAAGAACGCTCAACCTTCCGATCTGGCTCCTGAGGTCTTAGAGTTTGGTCATCTCAACCTTCCTTGTGAATGCATGAACATCCGTAAGGAAGCATGCAAACCCACTACTCGTGCCTGCTTCGCTGCCAAATGGAAATGGTTCACCCACTGCTGCCTATCGAAACACATTAATCCCATAGCAGCTAGTGTCCAGGACAGTGTCTGCTACCTCATACACCTCCAGACCGCTGAACTAATGTTCGCCTCCATCCGACTCCACTTGGATTCATTGGCTACCTATCTCCAAAATAGACTACACATATCCCTCTTCCAGATTCCTGTGATCAAAACTTTTATGGAGGGTCTCCAAAGGGTTATTCCTCCATGGGTTCTCCTGGCTCGTGTATGGAATTTCACAAGGCTTATGGGTCCCCCCATTCCTGCCCCCGTCAATTCCACTCCGGGAAGATGGTTTTTCTTGTTGTATTCATCTCATTCAGACATGTCTGTGAGTTCCAGGCTTTAACAATAGAAGAACCTTTCTATAAGGTTCACAGGGATAGGTTTGCCCTTCACATTAACCCTTTATTCCTTCTTAACATGGTCTCTCCCTGATACCTTAACCATTCTCTAGAACTCCCAATGTTCTTCTATAAACTTGACTCAGTTGCAGAATGGACTCTACATTCCTTCAACATTAAGCAACCCCTAATGTATTATGTAGATATAACAAAACGTCTTTGAAAAACTCAGCATCTCATTGTTGCTTTTTCTAAACTCGATAAAGGAAATACTCTCTCAAAATCAGACTTAGCCAGATGGATAGTCAAATGTATCCAAACGTGTTATACAAAAGCTAAGAGGCTTTGCCTATTGCTTCAAGGGCCTATTCTACACATAAAAAAGAGGCCTTTGTGGACTTCCTATATCTGACATCCACAAAGAAGCTGCCACATACTTTCACAAACACTATTGTGTTAATGAACTAGCACACCAACACTCCAATGTTGGCCAGATTTTACTCGTCCACTTTTTCAGTCTACTGTAACACCCACAGGCTAGCCACCGCTTATGGGAGGACTGCTTTACAGTCTATGCACTGTATGAGTATCTATAGCCATACATCCCTCGAATGGAAATTGTTCAATACCCTGTAAGCATCTGTTCATTTCATGTAGTGCTGTATATTTACATGCACCCATCCTACTCCCCGGGAGCCTTTGGCCCTTGCAGAGATCATTCATCTTTACTTTTCCTGCATGGTCATCTCACTCTATATTCTATATAATTTTGCTCCATCGTCACCTGCTGTGCAGAAAACAATCTAACAATGGTGCCGATGCCCATGCACATTACCAGCTTCTTGAATCACACTACCTTGAAATTCAAGAAGAGTTCTCCGAAGGAAAACAACTTGCACACATCCGGGCCCAACACTAGATGGCAACACCAGGAGTATGCACAGCATGTGAATCTATAGCACTACATGCCACGAACAGATGCTTACAGGGTAAGCAACATTTTCCCTTTCCTTGTTATGCCTCACTGGGGAAGGCATAGGATTTTGACGTATTCCCAAATTTACTAGCTTTAGGAAATTGGGCATTGTGCCAAAATTAATGTGTGGACGAACGGGAAAGCCATTGAAATGCCTCCCACGTTGAAATGGAATTGCAAACAGCAGCCTTGTGTTACCTTTCTTTCGAAAGCCATGCAAGTCGGTGCAAATCACCCCCTTGTGTGGCTTTGTAAATATTAATGAGGCCTTTGCATTGTTGGCTACTCAAGGACAAAGCAAAGGCTTCAGAAATCTGTGCCATAATGTCTACAAGTATGAATGATATGTGATTTGTACACCTTGTAACCCTAATTGTTTAAGGTAACATTTCCTGTACATTGATTTTCACACCTGTATTATTTATTGTACCTCTGTGTTTGATATAAAGTGCCATGACACTCTACACTAGGATGTACCTGGCCGGAGATAGGGACCAAGTTGGTCCTACTGATAATTGTACCTTATATCCTTGATGCTGGGCATGGTATTGTGCTGCGTCAGTTCCGATGAGGAGCTGAGAGGGCTGTGATGCTAGGTCCTGCATCAACTTGAATGGTGCTGCCGATCAGGGGTTACAAGGTGCTGTAATCCAAGGTCCTGTGTGTCCTGTGTTGAGTTGCGTTTTGCTTGTCGGTTCTATGAAAACCCACAGTTGGGCCAGGAGTTGTACACTATAAAACCAGCCAAGGGTTTAGGACATGAGAAGTCCTGTGTTGAGTTGCGTTTTGCTTGTCGGTTCTATGGAAACCCACAGTTGGGCCAGGAGTTGTACACTATAAAACCAGCCAAGGGTTTAGGATATGAGAAGCACTTCTTGGGGATGAAGACTTACTCCAGCAGAGGGCAGCGGCAATGCACAAGCAAGTCCAGTTGAGTTTGGGCATCTGGGCAGGTTCAGGGCTGGTCTCTGGACCTGGTTATGTCCCTGTAGCTAAGGACATGGGGCCAGTCATCTAACCCTTGGAGTCACTCTAGTGAGTCTGGGTTCAGGGAACAGGTCCAGTCTTCCTTCCTCAGGTAGCAGGGCAGCACAACAGTCCTTCCTGCAGCAAGGCAGCAGAGCAGTCCTTCTTCTGAGTCTTCCACAGATCCAGCAGTGATCTGAAGAGTGTGTCTGAGGGTCTAATGTGTATACCTGGGGCCTGCTTTGAAGTGGAAAACCCTTCTGGAGTCTGGAGGCTTCCTACCACAGGTGTGTCTGGAATTTCCTGTCTCCCTGCTTTGGTCCCATGATGTCTAAAGTTACAAAAGGACTAATGTGAATTTATTTGTGTATATGCTGAGGCAGCTCCTTTGAAGTGCCCATGCAGTAGGTGACAGCTCAGCTCCTCCCATGATGTCAGGATAGCCCATCGTGCCAGCACCCAGTCCCCCTTTGTGAAACTATATGAGAGGAATACACAAATGCCAACTACCAACTACACCCAGTCATGTGACACAGGATACAGAATAGTGACTTACCATTAAAAAGGGTTTTAAATTACAATTCATAAGAGACCAAACAGGATATTTCCACCTCTGTCCTAAACAAAAGTTAACACTTATTACATGTAATAAGGTAACCCAATGTTATCCTATAAGAGAGGCAGGCCATGCAGTAGTAAAAAAAATGTAAACATGTTTTGCTACTAGGACATGTAAAACTTAAAAGTACATGTTCAACTTTTTTAAATACAATGTACCAAGTCCTATGGGCTGTTTAGGGACTACTCTAGGAGTGTATTTGGCAAATAGTTTATTTTGTCAGGTCAAAATGGCAATTTAAAACTCCACTACCGGCCTCAGTTGCAGGCCTGAAACATGTTTTAAAGGCTACTGTAGTTGGTGGCACAATAAGTGCTGCAGGCCCACTAGTAGCATTTAACTTACAGGTCCGGGGTGCAAGTAGTAGCACTTTACTAGGGAGTTACAAGTAAATTAAATCAACAAAACAAGAGGGTTGAAGGCAAAACATTTGAGGGTGACCCTGCAGAGACATCCAGGTCCAACAAACGCGATAAAAGGACTACATGGCGAAAAAAGGTAGCTTCCATTTAAATCATTTTTTGTGTAATTACTCATACGCACAGATACATCTTGCCTTCTTATTGTGCATGCACATCTCCTACACAGGGAGTTTTATTAAGTCAAAAGCCCACCTCCAAGTTAAAATTTCTCCAAAGTACTTGTGGAATGATAACCTATTGCTTTTGTTTACTTCTATTGCATTTGCATTTAGATGTTAGGCTCCAGATAGCCCCCAGCCAGGGTGATACTTGAAAAAAGGAAGGGTGAGGGCCCTTTAAATCAGGTTTATGTTTTGGGTCAAGCTGGAAGTGAGAATGAGAAATTCTCCCTCACCTCCTGCAGGTTGCTGCACCAAATTGAATGCACAACATTGCGGGTGCGGCTGATTTGCGTCCTGGTGCCAGAAATTGACATCGGAGCAAATTCAGCATGTTTAACAGGGCCAGCCCACTCCCAGATCTGGCCCAGAAATAGCTTCCAGAAGTGAGATGCGGTGCGATCTGCCTACTTTCCAGCACTTCACGTGAGGACAGGCGCAACATTTTAGCAATTTTAACAATAACATGATTCAGACACTCTGTCTATTTGGGCAGCATAATAATATTGTCCTTTTGCAAAAACAAAATATCAAACGCGAAACACAATGTTAAGAACAACACATTACTAGTTAGAATACATGAGGTCCTTGTTCACTCCATTCTGTCCTTGGAAAGGCAACATAGAATACTATTAATATGAAAAACACACGAGGTTGCAAGAGTCGCTGAACTTTGCCATGTACTTTAGGATGAAATTAAAATAGAATATGCATTTGTTCATGTTAATTAGAAATTACTGCTTGTCTGAATTCTTTTTAAAGAGATGCTTGACCCCCACATTTGTCCGTCATCAATTACTGGAAAGTGAGCAGTGTTAAGAAAGGTCAATGGCCCTCAAAAACAAATGACACAAGTCATCAGCATGGCTTCACAAAAACGCTACTGTGGCTCAACATGTGCAATCTGCACAACCTATTTTTATCAAAATCTTACATCCCTTTCTACCCCCAAAGTTTCACCCTTGCAGCATTCACTGGCGTGGCCTTCAGTCATTAAGGGCATTGTGTATTTTACTGGAAAAAAACAACAGTCCATTACTGCTAGTGCAATTGTAGGTTCTGAACAACAAAATCAGCAAAAACGCCCAGTTTTCGTGAAGGGATTAGCTCTGACAATACTAAGACCTGGATATCGACTCAGAATTCGTCATCACTGGACGCAATAAGCAGCACACCAAAATGAGTCAAAAGAGTTACGCACAATGATCCTGCACTGGCAAGTATGAGCAACTTAAAAAAGGTAAACATAAACTAGCACTGGTCAAGCCAATAGGTCTCGCCTATATCGTCCTCCGGGTGTGGCAACTGCGTTCATTGAAAGCCTCCTGGATGCTCTAACGCAATCGGCTTTACGCCATAATAAATTCATGATTGTAGGAGACCTCAACGTGCATTTGGAGGATGCCCACTGCAGAGAGGCCATCTCCTTAATCAATGAACTCAGAGCTCTTATGTTTGATTTAGCTGACAATAGAGCCACCCATCAAGCAGGTCATCTACTAGACCCAATTTTTACTAACTGGGACGATATTAGTGTCTCTGCTCCGCTTAAGATCATATGGTCAGATCATTATCTGATACCATTTCAACTCAGAAAACTGCCCAATAGGGGGCCCTTACAGAAACCTCCCGTGATTAGACGCAGGGACTGGAGGAAATTCAGTCACGAGGCCTTTAGTCAAGCCCTAGAACAGGACCCTCCTAAGTTTAGCGACAATTTGGGGGAGGCGTACAAGATGTACGAAGAATGGGTTCAAGGTGCGCTGGACAATGTAGCCCCATGGACTCGCAAACCCATGGCACGGAGCACGAAATCCGCCCCTTGGTTCACCGCTGAGCTACGTGCCGCAAAAACCAATTGTAAAACCTTGGAGCGTAGATGGAGAGTGGATTACGCCCCCTCACTACGCGAAGTCTATAAGAACGCGCTTAGAGTTTACCACAGCCAGATCAGGAAATCTAAAAGAGAGTACTATAACAACAGGATAGGCTGTGCAGCGAACACTTCGAAAGAGCTCTTTACGATCCTGAAGGAGCTCTCCGCCCCTCCCGCAAGTTCAGGGGAAGTCCCTCCCACGATAGAGTCATGCAATGAGATCGCAGACTTCTTTATAGGGAAGGTAGAAAAGATCTACACTTCATTTCAGACTAATTCTGATGCTACTAATATGCCCGACCCTAACTACGGTAAAAAGGTCAGAAAAGAACTTAGGGAATTTGTGGTTCCCCAAACTGAGGAGCTTATCAACATCCTATCAGATATTCACTCGGGCTCTCCCCTAGATGCGGTACCAGCGAGAATTCTTCGGAGTCATCTTCCCCAGGTGGCGAAGCATATAGGCAATATGGCCTCGCTCTCCTTCTATGAATGTCTAGTTCTGGAGAGCTGGAAACTGGCACAAGTCGTCCCAATAAAAAGGAAAGCCCACATAAGTATAACGCAATTGGACAACCTAAGACCAATCTCCCTTCTCCCCTATTGTGCGAAGGTAGTAGAAAAACTGGCTAACCGACAGCTGGTAAGCTTTATGGAGGAAAACTTGCTCCTGCACACGTCTCAATCGGGTTTCAGAGCTAAACACTCGACTGAGACCGCCCTCCTCCTATCAACAGAATTACTGCGGAGCAAGGCGGATGAAGGGCACACGGCCGCACTGGTCCTATTGGACTTAAGTGCGGCGTTTGACACCGTATCACATCCTGTACTACTGGACCGACTGAGCGAAATGGGATTAACCGGACCTGCTTACAAGTGGCTGGTATCCTTCCTTAAGAACAGGAGATTTCAAGTGCATTGCCCACCATGCAAATCCAGTGTAAGGTGTCTCAGGCAAGGGGTTCCAAAGGGCTCTATTTTGAGCCCTACATTATTCAATCTTTACATGGAACCCCTTGCCAAACTGGTGGAGTCTTATGGTGTGGCAATAGTCTCCTATGCAGATGATACACAACTGGTGATCAATCTGTCCCGTGATCCAGTTGTGGATGCTGAGAATTTCTCGGCCTGCCTTGTGGCACTTGACGGCTGGATGAAACAGAATTGTCTCCGCCTCAATGGCAACAAGACGGAAGTTCTTATTGTAGGTCCATGTCCTTCCATCTGGACCTCTGCTTGGTGGCCCACTGAACTGGGCTCTGTCCCGGTCCCAGTAGACACAGTTAAGAACCTTGGCTTTCTTCTGGACTCTAAGCTAGCCTACACCAATCATGTGGGTAAGGTCGTGGGAAAATGCTATGGACTTTTGAAGGTCCTAAGGAAAATCCTGGACCTATTACCCCCCAGCTCTAGAAAAACTATGGTACACGCCTTGGTCACCTCACAGTTAGATTATGGGAACTCCCTCCTATGTGGACTTAGTAAAAAGAGCCTAACACAGTTGCAACGAGTCCAGAATGCAGCGGCGAGGCTGGTCCTTAACCTCCCTAGGAGAGCCTCTGGGAAACATGCATTACGTTCCCTTCATTGGCTCCCAATAAAGGAAAGAATCAGTTTTAAAACTATGTGCATCACCCACCGCATAGCTCACAAAAAAGCTCCTCCATATCTTCAGGACCTGCTTCCAATATATCGCCCTTCACGTCCTTTGAGGTCGATGGGTAGCATGCCATTAGTGGTGCCTCGGATACATAAAGCAAGGATGGGAGGACGCTCATTCAGACTCCATGCCAGCAACGACTGGAATAACCTCCCCATCGAAATGAGGATGGAGCCGTCTGAAACCAGATTCAGACAGAGGCTGAAAACCCACCTTTTCCCCAGGATAAACTCAGCATAGTTCTCCCGTGTCCGTGTGCTCAACCTCTGTTGGTTAAGCTGAAGAGTTGTAGGTAGGGTCGTCAGCGCGGGGACGCACTGTTCTCTGTGCAACCAAGCGCTTAACAAATGTCATAAACTAAACTAACTAAACTATGTACAACCTCCTGCCTTTGCCAAAATGTTTTAGCTAAGTTGTACACCAGAGTGGCTGTTGTTCAGCATGGCTAAAAGTAGGGTAAAGGAGAGTGCCACGGAGTGTCGTAAAGTGGAGTAGAGGGAGGTGTTATGGAGTGGCGTAGGGTGGCGTACAGTAGAGGTGAGTGGTGTGGAGAGTAGTGAAGTTTAGTGTCATGGAGTAGCGTACAGTGTTGTGGAGTGTTGAGGGAGTAGAGTGGAAGGGCGCACACTTGAATGGCGTAGAGTGGAGCGCAGTGTCGAGTTAAGCAGCGTGTCATAGAGTGGAGTGGCATAGTGTGGAATGGACTAGTGTAGAGCAGAGTGGAGTGGTGTAGAGGGTGTTGCTTAGAGTAGATAGAGTGTTGTAGGGTAGAGTGGTGTACAGTGGTGTCGATTAGAATGGAGTGGAGTGGCAAAGAGTGACGGTGGCATAGAGTGGCATAGAGGGAGTCGGATAGAGTGTTGTAGAATGGCATAGAGTGGAGTAGAGTGCTGTAAACTGGAGTGGCATAGAGTGGAGTATGGAGTAGAGTGTCAGTGAAACAGAGTTTAATGGAGTAGAGTATCATTGAGTGGAGTATCGTGGAGTGGATTGGAGTGTCTTAGAGTGGAGTGGAGTAGAGTCGAGTCGAGTGGCCTAGAGTGAGGTAGCAAAAAGTACAGTAGTGCTGAGTCGGTTGGTGTAGATTGAGATAGCGTAGAGTGCATTGGTTTTCAGTAAAGTGGTGTAGAGTGCATTGGCATTTAGTGCAGTGAAGTAGAGTAGTGTAGAGGTCAGTGGCATAGAGTATAGCAGTGCAGAATAGATTGCAGTTGAGTAGAGTACAATGGCGTAGAGTGGAGTGGCGCACAGTGGAGTTGAGTGGCGCACAGTGGAGTAGAGTGCGCAGAGTGAAGTAGCATAGAGTAGAGTGGTGCAGAGTAGAGTGCAGAGGTGTAGAGTGCAGTGATGTAAAGTCCAGTGGTGTAGATTGGGTTGATATAGAATGCAGTGGTGTGTAATATGTAGTAGAGTGGCTTAGATATGAGTGGTGTAGAGTAGAGTGCAGTGGCATATAATGCAATGGCATAGAGTGCAGTAATGCAGGGTAGAGTGTAAGAGAGCAGCATCATAAAGTGCAGGGTCACAGAGTGCAGGGTCATAGAATGTTGCAGAGTAGATTGGTGCAGAGTAGAGTGGTGCAGAGAGCAGTGACATAGAGGATAATGGTGCTGTTTAGAATGGAGTGATGTAGAGTGCAGTAATGTGGAGACGTAGCGTGCAGTGGTGTAGAGTGCAGAGGCATAAAATAAAATGTTGTAGAGTATAGTGGCCTAAAGTGCAGTGGTACAAATTAGCTGGTGTAGGTTCAGTGGTGTAGGGTGCATTAGGTTTGAGTAAAGTGGTGTAGAGTGCATTGGCATAGAGTGCAGTGTCTTAGAGTCCAGCGGCATAGCGGGGATTGCAGTAGCATGGAGTAGAGTGGCATAGAGTGCAGTGGTGTAAAGTAGATTGTTTCAGAGTAGAGTGGAGTGGTTCACGATAAAGTATAGTGGTGAAGGATAGAGCACAGTGACATAGATTAGAGTTGTGTAGAGTAGCACAGCATTGATTGAAGTGGCGTAGAGTGGAGTGGCACAGGTTGGAGTAGAGTGGCATAAAGAGCACTAGCATAGAGTACAGTGATGTAGAGTAGATTGTTTCAGAGTAGAGTGAAGTGATGTACAGTGGAGTGTTCAGAGTGGAGTGGTGCAGGGCAGAGTGGAGTGGTATAGAGTATTGGCATAGAGTGCATTGGCATTGAGTGCAGGCCTGCAGAGTGGAGTTGTGTGGAGTGGTGCAGAGCGTAGTGGCCTAGACTGGAGTGCTGTAGAGTGCAGTGTCATAGAATGCAGTGGTGCACAGTAGATTAAAGTGGCATAGAGTGTAGTAGAGTGGCATAGTGTGATGCATAGTAGAGTGCAGTGGGATAGTGTAAAGTGGTGCAGACTAGAGTGGCATTGAGTTCAGTGGCAGAGAGTGCAGTGCTGCAGAGTAGAGTGTCGTAGAGTAAGTGGTGGAGAGTAGAGTGGAATAAAGTGCATTAGTGTAGAGTGCAGTGGCATAGAGTGGTGCAGAGTAAAGTGACAGAGTGTAATGGTGTAGAGTGGCACAAAATACAGTGTCGTAGAGTAGAGTATAGTGGTGTTTATAGTGCATTGGTGCAGAGTAGATTAGTTTAGAGTACAGGGGCATAGAGTGTATTGATTTTGAGTAAAGTGATGTAGAGAGCATTGGTGTAGAGTGCAGTGGTGATCCAGCGGTTCAACAACAACAGATACTCCACTACCATATACTCATCTGGGCCTATAAACTCACAGTGCGTAAAACCGCTGATGTCAAGTTTGTAAAGTTTCACAATGTTTAGGATTAGTTATCTAATACTTCTGTTCACCTTTAACTAACCCTTCACAGATCAAAAAGTTATTTCCTCTGGTCGATGGACCATTAGTTGAACTAGTTGATGATGAGAATAGCATAAAACTTACTTACCTATACTTTAAATGTGATAAAATAAACCACAGACTCAGGAACGTCTTAAATCTTTAAATAAACGCATGTGAACCATCTCAAAATTACAGTGCAGTCACCAACGTTCATAGGAGAGAAAATTCAGTTATTGAACACCATGCAACTTGCCTCGGATTCATACAATAATGAATGCTCAGAAAGGAAAAGGACAGAGAGAAAAGATCAAAACATTAGCAAATAACATAAATGTATAATTACCAAAGATGGTGTGGAAGTTCAACCCTCTGGCCAAAGGGCTGGTGGGGGTCCCCAGACATAGATTCAGGAGACAAAGACTTCAGACAAGAAATCAGGACAGGATAGTCGACCTCTCTAAAATACCAACGGTTGCGCCGCACCCCTCTCTGACACTCTCTTCCTCCTCGAGATTCTTCCGCGATCTTCGAATCGAACCCAAATTTATTTAGGATAGAAAGTTGTGCTTCAGGTTCTGCGATCGATTCTTCATCAGTCGCTTGGCATCTCACAGCATCAGCTTTTCTCCCTAGCATTCAGCAAGTCTCTGCTTACAGCGTTCATTTCTGACTAACTGACTAAAACTATCTTAATTATACCTTTCGATCTGCATGTTCCACCCATTAATGTTTCAATATCGGAAAATACGAAATTTGATTGGTCCAGCAAAGGAGGGGGGGGTCTTCATTACACCATGCTTACATGTCACAAGATTCAGTTAAACCATTGTTCATAAACCCAAGCCCTTACTTTTTATTTAAAAATGATATTCCCATATACGCAATGTATCCATTTTGAAACATTTGTACATTATAATGAATATACCTATTCACCGTGGAACTCTGCACCATCCTGTTCCCAGGCTGAGGCACTCGTTCTTGGCTTCCGTTCACCTGCTCTGTAATTGACCTTCATGGCTTCATTCAATAGACATGCTCGGACTTTGGTCACTCAGCTCATTCTGTTATGCGAGATAGGCCCAGATATGCACTAATGATAAAAGTCAGAAGACAAATATGAGTTTCTCAAATAAAGTGGTTGCACTGTATACCACCCACCTCTACTCAATCCCAATTTAATTATTAAACTTATCCAGCATTAGCATTAGTAAAATAGCTTGCTTTCATTTCAGTTAAGCAGGTGCCATGCATGTCAGCCTTCAAGACGCCATGTTAGTAGCTTCTGCTCATGCGCAAGAATCTCCCTCCAAGCATTCCTCATCATCCTACGTAGATGTAGTTGACACATGCGCAAAACAGATTTCCCGTTTAAAGCGATATTAGCAATGTTATCCGCGTTAGTTCACACATATGCAAGCTTCACTAACCTGCGTGTTCATGTGGTGCGTATTCATTTTCACAACACTGCATTAATAACTTTGTTAGTAAGTTAAACGAGTGGATCGCATCCTAGCAAGTTTCTTTTCCAAGAGTCCTTGCTCCATCGGTGGCATAGAGTGCAGCGACATAAAATTGAATGACGTAGTGTGAAGTGGCATGGAGTGGATTGGTGCAGAGTGGAATAGAGTGGCATAGACTGCAGTGACTTGAAGTAGGTTGTTTAAGAATAGAGTGAAGTGGCGTAGAGGGCTGTGGTATAGAGTAGAGTGTTGTAGAGTGCAGTGGTTCAGAGTAGATCAGAGTGGCTTAGACTGGACTGGAGCAGCGTACAGTTGCATAGATTTAAGTGATGCACAGTAAAGTGGCATAGAGTACAGTAGCGTAGAGAGTAGTGCTGCAGAATAGAGTGACGTAGAGTAAAATGGTGTGGAGTGGTGCAGATTGGAGTGGAGTGGTGCAGGGTAGAGTGCAGTGGCATTATAGTGGAGTGCTGTAGAGTTGAGTGGTGTAGAGCGCAGTTGTGTGGAGTGGAGTGTCATAAAGTGCAGTGTCACATAGTGGTTCAGTTTAGAGTGGTGCAGAAAGCAGTGACACCGAGTACAGTGGTGCACAGTAGAATAGAGTGGCGAAGAGTACAATGGCATAGAGTAGAATGTTGTAGAGTATGGTGGCATAAATTGCAGTGGTACAAAGTAGTTGGCATAGATGCAGTGGCGTAATGTGCATTGGTTTTGACTAAAAGTAATGTAGAGTGAATTGGCGTAGAGTGCATTCGTTCAGAGTAGAGCGGCATAGCATAGAGCGCAGTGGTCTAGAGTGGAGTGGTGTAGAGTGGAATGGTGCAGAGTGGCATAAAGTACAGTGGCGTACAGCAGACTGTTTCAGAGTTGAGTGGAGTGGTGCAGGGTAGAGTTCAGTGGCATAGAGTAGTGGAGTAGAGCGCAGTGGGGGTAAAGTAGAGAGGTGCAGCGTTGATTACAATAGCACAGAGTTGAGTAGTGTGGCATAAATTGCAGTGGCATAGAGCTCAGT
Organism: Lissotriton helveticus; assembly: GCF_964261635.1. Taxonomy (NCBI): domain Eukaryota; kingdom Metazoa; phylum Chordata; class Amphibia; order Caudata; family Salamandridae; genus Lissotriton; species Lissotriton helveticus. Next base: position 803,178,716 of record NC_136063.1, read on the forward strand.
GTCGTAGAGTAGATTGTTTCAGAGTAGAGTGAAGTGCCGTGGAGTGAAGTTGTGCAGGGTAGAGGAGTAGTATAGAATAGTGGTATAGAGTGCAGTGTTGCAGAGTGAACTGGGATGGAGTGGTGTAGAGTGCAGTGGTGAAAAGTGCAGTGGTCCATAGTAGAGTGGGGTAGAGTGCACTTGCACAGAGTAGAGTGATGCAGAGTAGAGTAGAGAAGCGTAGAGTGAAGTGTCAGAGTGTGGTGGTGCACCCTAGATTAGAGTAGCATAGAGTGCATTGATGTACAGTGCAGAAGACTGGTATAGAGTGGTGCAGAGTAGAGTGCAGTGGCATTGAGTAAAGTGGCGCAGAGTAGAGTGGCACAGAGTAGTGAGTCACAGAGCACAGTGGCAGAGAGTACAGTGCTGCAGAATAGATTGTCATAGATTGTCATAGAGTGCTGTGGTATAGGGTGAAGTGGCATAGCGTGCATTTGTGTAGAGTGCAGTGGGGTGAAATGTTGCAAAGTAGAGAGGCATAGAGTGCAGATGCATAGAGTAGAGTATAGTGGTGTACTTTGTAGTTGTGCAGAGTAGATTGGCATAGGGTGCAGTGGCATAGTGTGTATTGGTTTTGAGTAAAGTGGTGTAGAGAGCATTGGTGTAGTGTGCTGTTGCGTAAAGTGGTGTGGTGTGGAGTGGCGCAGAGTGGCGTAGACTGCAGTAGCAGTGTAGATTGTTTCAGAGTAGAGTGAACTGGCGTATAGTGCAGTGATATAGAGTAGAGTGCATTGAGTGCAGCGGTGCAGAGTAGATTAGAAGGGCTTCGTGAATTGGCACAGAGTCCAGTGATGTAGAGTTCAGGGGCATAGAGTTCAACGGCATAGAGTTCAGTGTCATAGAGTGGCATAAAGGAAAGTGACAGGGTGCAGTTTTGCAGAGTATACTGTCATAGAGTGCAGTGGTGTATAGTAGGGTGGCTTTGGGTGCATTGTTGAAGAGTGCAGTGGTGTAATGTAAAGTAACATAGAGTGCAGTGGCGCAGAGTAGATTGGAATAGAGAGCAGTGACATAGAGTGCAGTGGTGCAGAATAGAATAGAATGGCGTAGAATGCAGTGGCACAGAGTAGAATAGAGGGGCATGAAGTGCAGTGGCATATAATATGGTGGTGTAGAGTGATTTGGAGGAGGGTAGATTGGTGTAGAGTGCATTGTTTTTTAGTAAAGCGCAGAGTGCATTAGCATAGAGTGCAGTGTTGCAGGGTAGGGTGGCATAGACTGGAGTGGCACGGAGTGGTGTAGAGTGCAGTGGTGAAGAGTGTTGCATAGTAGAGTAGTGTGGAGTAGAGTACATTGGCATAGAGGAAAGTGGAGTTGTGTAGAGTAGAGAGGCATAGATGGAGTGGTGCAGAGTGGAGTTCAGTGGGGTAATATGAAGTATGTATGGTACGGTAGCGTACTGTCATTACAGACAACATATCTTCAGTTGAAATTACAATTTACATTTGCACTCACATACAGTTTTACTGATAAAAGTATACAGTGCACAAAAAATTATGTGTGGGAATGCCATGCAGATCCCCACTAGCCAGCATGATTGTCACATAAATCCTCTCACTTTGATGTTGCAGAAAGAAAAATAAACACCAAGCTCCCTGGAAGACACAGCCTGATATTAGTCCTCTGTCTTTGAATGGGCAGCAAATGTGACAAGATGAGAACAAGATGTAAAGGATTGCGCACAGAAAGCAAGTTAGTGGAAAAAAACAGTAAACAAAGTTTGGTCAATGGGAGGGATGAACTCGAGCTGGACAGCCTAAAACAAATAAAGCCAACAAATAGAAAGCCAGAAAATGTGATCCACAAAGCATAAAGCCAATGATAAGTGCCAGGTAAAATGCATTCCTGGGTCAACGTTTTGCAAGTACCCAAGTTGTCTTTAGCAAACAAGACAGCTGTGCTGTTTAATAGGCTACAAACCACAAAGGTGCAAGAATGGAAATGGCTGATTATGAACAGGAGCTATGTGTCAACAAGCCACAATAACTTCTGCAGAGATTACTTGCCACCTCTGTATGGGTCTGTGAGCTTCTTGTAGTGTCTCCAACACTGATGATCCGGAAGTGACCATTCCTAATCCAGAAGTGCAATTGCATATGCAGCTCTTTCTGTGTTCCTCTGTTTAATCTCTCATCTTCCTGTTCTCCATAAAGTCCAATGCCTGTTTTTACCACCCACATGTCTGTTCAGTCTTATTATATGCTTCCCCATGCTGCATTGTGTTGAATGGTGCAAGAGTTGGTGATGTGGATTACAACTCATAAATGTTGTTGCTACTCACATTGTACATATTGTGACTGGTTGTAATTTGTAAGGAAGAGAGTGTGTGAAATGTATGTCCCCCTTTCTTATGAATAGCACTGAAATGTAGCGTTGCTTAGTTACTGCAATTGCAAGCACAAATCATTGCTAACATAATGTGGGAAAGCCAATTTGATGGGTGTCAGGCCAATGAGACATTGTCAGGGCCCTGTTCTAAAATTAGGAACAGATGACCTCTGGTATCATGTAGTGTTCCTCCTGAGGACCCTCAAACTGAATAATAAATACTCCTTCTAGCACTTGACTCCCAGGATAGTGAGGCAGAACTTGGGGAGCTGTAGTATGCTAGAAGTCCAACACTCAGAAACACATGCCAATAACAAACAATAAACCACTCTCTAGTCAGGGTTATGACTTAAAAAAGAAAAGGAGCATTAAGACTCATACAGCTAAATAAAACACACAACATACAAATGTATATAAAATTACAGTTGGCAAAAATGTACACAAACTATGCTAATTCACAAGAATTTCCAGAGTGCAAAGCTTCTACCGCTGGGCAGGCACGGCCCGTGACAGGCGTGCCACCGGGCGGTGACGTGGGGCGGGCAGGGTGGGGGGTTGTAAAATGCGGGAAACTGACAATTTAAGGTAAGTCCAGAAAAAAAAAAGAATTTTGTTGCGCACGCTGCATCACCTTTGGCGATGCAGCACGCGTAACGAAATATATATATTTTTTTCGGTACTTACCTTAAATCATCTGTTTCCCGCATTTTACAACCTCCCACCCTGCCCCTCCCCTGCCCCACGTCACCGCCCGGTGGCACGCCCGTCACGGGCCGTGCCTGCCTCTGGGGATTGTCAGAGAGGCTCACAAATACCAAGGCCCTTGTCTACTCTGGCAATCAGTGAAATTCCCTCAAAAGAAAATATCTGCCTATACGCTTTAACATAGTATGTTCACAATACAACAATAAAGGCATGTGGCCATTAAGATATGCCTTTCAACTTTAATCAAAAACAAATTAACATGCTATTACAGTCATGTATTATATTCAAACATATAGGTCTGCAGTCTTTAATACAAACGTAGGTCTGTACCTAGAGAGAACCCAACCCACAGGCCAGCCCGAATATTGCTGCATAAGATTGCTCATTAGAAAGACAAACAAACTTTGGCCAGACCTAACCCCAGTTGCATCAAATCTCTCACTAGAGAAACTAACAACTAACTAGTCAGATCTAACTTTAAAATAAAAATCCTCACAAGAAAGCTAAAACCATAACCTTGGCCAGACTCAATTTTTCTTGCTGCTTGCACTCTACAGCTCCTACATTGTTCATCTGGTTGCTTAGCAATTGGCAATGATGTTGGAAATTGGTTTACTGGTTGAAGGGGGTTAACCCTACTCAAGTAGCAACCACACTTTCTGTCAGGGTGAAGTCACAAGCAACCTCAAATTAACCTGTGCTTAACCCTCTAGTAGCTTGGCACAAAAGTAGTTAGGCCTAAGTTAGAGACAATGTGTAAAGTATATGTGCAGTACTTCAAACTGTAAAAAAGTGAAAACACAAAACAAGAAAAATCCCAAAACAATTTAGAAAAATGGAGTAAAATTTGATAAATTATTTGACACCAAAACATCATAAAGCCAGTCAGTAGAACCGGACATATGGAATTTTAGAGATTTGAGTAAAAATAGTGCAAAAAAAGCACAAAACGCCACTTGTGGTTATCTGATTGTGTGAGATCAGGGGAAAGTCACAAGTTCAGGCCGACCGCAATGGAGTGCGGGCTGGATGCAGGGAACAGGTTAGTCCATCTGAAAGAGTTACCTTCAAAGTCCAGTGTGAAGAGTTTCCTTCATGATGGAAGGGGCCACGAGGAGCAGGTAGAGTGTTGTGGATGGTTGTCAATGCAGTGCAAAGAGCAGGTTGGGCGACAAGGATGGTCTTTGCTAGTGTACGAAGATCCTGTCAGGTGTCATGGATGATCATTGCTGGAGCTTTGCGATGGAGGTCCCCGCGAGCTGTGATGCTGTAGCAAACAGTGCAGATCTCGCGCTGCCGTGCATCATTGGCAGTCGCTGTGGCATGAAGAGTCAGGTTCATGGAACTTCACATTGGTGAGCGGCAAGACCTTGGTGTGAACAGGCCCATTCGCATTCATGAAGAGCCCAAAACTTCACGATTTCTCCTTTGTTTTTGGAGAGGAGCTCAACTGAGGCCACCCCAAGGGTACAGGAACTGAGGAACACATCTTGGGGGTCAGAAATTCACTCCAGCAAAGGCCAGCAGCCCTCAGGCAGGTTCAGTTGCAGGTTCTGGTAGCAGGTCAGCTGGACAGTTGCAGGGAATTTCGGGAGCTTATATCTCTGTAGCTCAAAACAAGAGGTAGCTGGCTGATACTTGGAGTCACGTCAGCCTAGGGTGAAGGGTGCGGGACAGTCTTCCTTCTTAGCACAAGCAGGCAGGCAGACCACAGAGCACATAGTAGAAGGGCAGCAGAGTGGTATGTCCTTCTGGCAGCAAAGCGGCACAGCAGTCCTTATTCTGTAGCATCTATAGGTCAGGAGCTCACTGAAGAGTTGGGTCTGAGGTACAATATTTATACATGGTGCCCACTTTGGACTAGGGGAAGTTTCTAGAGATTCTCTTTGAAGTCCTTTACGTTTCCTGCCTCTCCTACTTTCAATCTAACTTGGCTGCATGAACAGTGCAGTGGTGACAAGTCCTTTGTGTAAAGGCAGGGCACATCCTATTCAGTTGCAAGTGGGCTGTGCCCAGCTCCGTCCCCCCATCCTTCCAGTTGATGGCCCATTCAGGCACCAGGCACACCTAATCCTTCTATTGTGTTGCTGTCTGGGAGTATTAAACAAAGTCCAACTGTCAACTACTCCCAGTCATGTGACCCAGGAAACAAGCTACAGGCACCAAATGGTTGGGACCAAAAAATGCCAACTTTCTATAAGTGGTATTTTCAGAATAGTGACTTCAAATCTGACTTTTCCATTAAAGAGGGCTTTAAATCACAATTCTTTAGACACCAAACTCGACATTTCTCCCAGTTCCCATTTGAAAGTTATCACCTATTAAATATAATAAGTTAAACCAATGTTATCCTATGGGAGAGGTATGCTTTGCAGCAGTGAAAAACAAACTTAAGAGTTTTTCACCACTAGGGCATGTAAAAATAAAAAGTACATGTTCAACTTTTTTAATGCATTGGCTGTTTAGGGCCTATCCTAGAGGCAGCTATATGTATTAGAAAGGAAGGTTTATTTCTGGTAAAAGGTTCATTGTGCCCGGTCAAAATCGCAGTTTAAATTGCCCACACAGGTTACAAAAGCAGGCCTGAAACATGTTTAAAAGGCTACTTAAGTGAGTGGCACAATCAGTGATACAGGTCCACTAGTGGCGTTTAATTCACAGGCCTTGGGTATATGTAGTACCACTTTACTAGGGACTTACAAGTAAATTTAATATGCCAACTGGGTATCAGCCCATTATACCAGGAGAGATCACAAGCACTTTAGTACTGATTAGCAGTGGCAAAGTATACAGAGCCCTAAACGCCAACAAAAATGGGTTAAGAAAGCAGGAGCGTGAAGGCAAACAGTTTGGACTCTGAATAAAGGGCCATGTCCAACAAACGATAAACACCAAGAGCTTGATTCACAAAGGTAAATGTATACGTTTGTGTAACATTACGCTTTTTCAGTTTTCAGAAAACTGCATTTTATTAGTAAGTTTACCAGTGCAGAGACTCCGCAGTTGGGGGCGGAGAATTTCACACATAAAAAGATAGAGCAATTAAACCAACATACCATGAGGTATTTTTTGTAATTGAGAGTTTACAGAATGAACAAAATGCTTAGGGTTACATTCATTTGTTTTTTCCTTTGCTGTGCAGCCACACGTTGGAACACTTGGCTCTTTATTTCTGATAGGAGTAGGCCAGTAAGCCCAAGATGCTGGAACTAGTTTGCATTGATAGGCCGGGTCCTCTGAGATGCCCCTTGCTGAATTACTCATGCGTTGCTTGTTTAGTCTTCAGATCGGCCATATTGGCATCAGGTTGCAATCAGACACATTCTGATGGGAGAGGGCTGTGGTGGTGCTTCGATGAATTGCAGTTTCAATGAACCAGAGCATCAACTTTGATCAGCTGGCGCATGCAATGCTAACAACCACACAATGTTTACACATTAGCAAACATTTTCTCTCAATTTGAATGCTTAGGAGCGAGGTCACATGACAAAATCGAAACTCGAAGATAATGTGAGAAGTCTTTGGCAGTGTGATACAAGTAACAGCAACAGGAGCTGACTCCACTACTTTCTAAACTCCTCCCATTGTTGTGGCAACCACCGAACGAGGTTAAGCTTTGTACAACATGGAGCTTCATGGCCACAGTGCATTTAAAATGTGTGCAAATATGCAAGACTGTGAAGATTTTAGTAGTCTTCAAGGTGATATAGAAACAACATAGCAAATGATTAATAAAATACAGCCGAGCACGCTAAGGCACATATGAAAGTTAGCATTTTTATGGTAAGCATATTTGCATTAAGGCACGAGTAAGGCTGAATTCACTTTCTCTTGGCCACCTTTTGTGCTGGAAGGCAAAACCTCTACAACAATTCAGTGGCAAACAGCCTTATTACTTCTGTTTTAATCTCTTCATTGTCACTGTCTACATCACCCTCAAATGTATTAAGTGGATATTGAGTTTACACATAAAGCATCATGACGATTTCAAAGATTTTCATTCCTCAATTCCTGAATATCCCTGACAACCAAGAACAGAAGTCACTCAGGTTGAAATCATAGCCATTCTGAATTATATGTACAGTTTCTTACCACAATACTTAATATGGTATGTCTTTTCAAGTGTGCTAAGTGAAGTGCTGGGGAGATGTGTATAACACTCTAATTCTACTATTGTGCAGACTCCTCCTTTGGCTGCCAGGAGGTAATCTAAAGCCATTCTATTTTGCAAGAGCATAGTTCATGAGCATATAACTGTTCTGTAATTAACCCTAAAGAGATAGAGTTGGCATTGGCTACTTCTAGTCTCTTGAAGGCCTGACCTACAACATAGCTGGAAAAACAATAGAAAATAATCTGTTTGTTTCAGAGATCTCGTGGCGGGCCCAATATCTTTGGAGAGGGTGGATAGCAGAATGTCTGATAATAGCAGGGGCGGTGTGGTCAGAGTAACAGACCCCAGTCCACTATGGAGGCAACCAAGGATAAGTTTAGTTGTACTGATAAAATGAGAAATATCCTTCTTGATGTCAATGTTTTTGAAACGCCATATCAGTGGAAGACCTATACTTATAAGGGGGCGATGCAAACTATGTAATCTATAAAGCAATGCAATCCTTACTTAGACCCACAAAGGCACTCTGGTTGCCTGCCTTAGGTTGCTCACGTGCCTATAAATGCTAATATTTACCTAGAGAACACAACACGCTGCATTAAATAAGGTAAAACACAGATCAGCCTACTGCCACTACTTAATATATGGGTTACACATGGTCAGTTCATGAGAGAGAACTCATTGATACCATGAGGTCCCTGCCCTTACAATTTAGTCTTTTCTCATATGTAGTATTCACCCCTGGCTGTATATTTTTAGCACAGTACTATTTCTTAATTATTGGAAAGCACTGTACATTGAATTAAGCCAGTGTTACATTTACCACTGGTGGTAAATACCGCTGGTTGTGACACAGTTAGAATGTTACTACAAATACTGACAGGCAGAGTGCTACTCTTGATGGAGTTGCAAAAAACACAATTGATGGACAGAATGTAGAACAGTGTCATACATTCATTTTTTGCAATTTTCACCCCGAGTGTGCTGGGTATGCTCAGACGTGAGTCCCAGGCTCTCCACACCACTGGAGTCAAGCTATCCAGGCTGATGAAGGCTGATAGCCAGAAACCGGTCCTTGGATGCATGATTCCGGTCTGGGAAAGACATGGCTTGATAGTTCGGACTGGACTGTTCCCATGAGGCACAGGGTCAGAGCTGATTTGCATATAGACAGTGTCTAACCCAGGGTGGTGTGGAGTGCAAAAAAACGATGGATTTAGGCCCAGATCCTTGTACTGGGGTGAATGTATGACATTGTTCTACATTCTGTCCATCAACTGTGTTTTTTGCAATTTTCACCCCGAGTGGGCTGGGTATGCTCAGATGTGAGTCCCAGGCTCTCCACACCACTGGAGTCAAGCTATCCAGGCTGATGAAGGCTGATAGCCAGAAACCGGTCCTTGGATGCATGATTCCGGTCTGGGAAAGACATGGCTTGGTAGTTCGGACTGGACTGTTCCCATGAGGCACAGGGTCGGAGCTGATTTACATATAGACAGTGTCTAACCCAGGGTGGTGTGGAGTGGAAAGGAATGATGGATTTAGGCCCAGATCCTTGTACTGGGGTGAATGTATGACATTGTTCTACATTCTGTCCATCAACTGTGTTTTTTGCAATTTTCACCCCGAGTGGGCTGGGTATGCTCAGATGTGAGTCCCAGGCTCTCCACACCACTGGAGTCAAGCTATCTAGGCTGATGAAGGCTGATAGCCAGAAACCGGTCCTTGGATGCATGATTCCGGTCAGGGAAAGACATGGCTTGGTAGTTCGGACTGGACTGTTCCCATGAGGCACAGGGTCAGAGCTGATTTGCATATAGACAGTGTCTAACCAAGGGTGGTGTGGAGTGCAAAAAAACGATGGATTTAGGCCCAGATCCTTGTACTGGGGTGAATGTATGACATTGTTCTACATTCTGTCCATCAACTGTGTTTTTTGCAATTTTCACCCCGAGTGGGCTGGGTATGCTCAGACGTGAGTCCCAGGCTCTCCACACCACTGGAGTCAAGCTATCCAGGCTGATGAAGGCTGATAGCCAGAAACCGGTCCTTGGATGCATGATTCCGGTCTGGGAAAGACATGGCTTGGTAGTTCGGACTGGACTGTTCCCATGAGGCACAGGGTCAGAGCTGATTTTCATATAGACAGTGTCTAACCCAGGGTGGTGTGGAGTGCAAAAAAACGATGGATTTAGGCCCAGATGCTTGTACTGGGGTGAATGTATGACATTGTTCTACATTCTGTCCATCAACTGTGTTTTTTGCAATTTTCCCCCGAGTGGGCTGGGTATGCTCAGACGTGAGTCCCAGGCTCTCCACACCACTGGAGTCAAGCTATCCAGGCTGATGAAGGCTGATAGCCAGAAACCGGTCCTTGGATGCATGATTCCGGTCTGGGAAAGACATGGCTTGGTAGTTCGGACTGGACTGTTCCCATGAGGCACAGGGTCAGAGCTGATTTGCATATAAACAGTGTCTAACCCAGGGTGGTGTGGAGTGCAAAAAAACGATGGATTTAGGCCCAGATCCTTGTACTGGGGTGAATGTATGACATTGTTCTACATTCTGTCCATCAACTGTGTTTTTTGCAATTTACTCTTGATGGAGTGGCAATTGCACATTGATTGCATTTTCCACAGTGATGCCTCTCAAGCCATCAGGCGAATAAGGCAAAATGTTATCCTTCGGCCGAGGTGTGCAGTCTTAAGAGAATTTATCTCCTGAACATGGCCGGCTAAGACGTGCCTCAGCGAAGCTCCTGATGAGCTGCTGTAAATCCGACATACATGCCGACAAAATTTCCCCAAATACGCCGAATAAGTGACCGGATTGAGAACTGAGTCGGCAGAGGAAGAGTAATCGCCCAATCCTGCCGTCAAATTGCAGAAAAGCGACCCTGAAATAGGACAGCGCGGGACCCCTACACCAAGATGGCGGCTGGACGCGAGCTGTCGATCCGGGAGTGGCACTGCCCCGTAATCTGACCCTGCGGTGAGCGGCGATCGCGTCGGCCTAAAGCGCACACAGAGACCAGCATCGGCTGTGGCGGAGGGCCCCCCCCAGGGGTATCACCTGAAGAGCGGGAGCCGCCCGGTGACACCGGGCTCCGAGGAGACGCCTGATCCTGGCCTGATACTTTGCCCGGGCCCGGCGCTGGGACGCGGAGGAGGCGCGAGGGAGCTCCTGCTGCGTGCCCGGTCGGAGCCCGAAGACGGAGGGAGGTGGAGAGGCGAGGACGCCTGCTGGAGACCTCTAGGAGGCCCGATCTGACGGCAGGTGAGGAGCGCTCCGAGGCGCTGGGAGCTGCGGCTGCAGGAGGTGGCGCGGGCCTGAGAGGAACCCGTAGAGGGGCCGCGTCCCCGAAGACTGAATGGCAAAGGCAGACCTGGGACAAAACAGAGCATCAACGGCCGGAGGGGTGCGGGCGGCAACTGGGTCCCCCCAGACTCCACACCATATCCTGCCCACTGACCTCAGCCGCTGGGACCATCTGCCTGAGACCGAGGGAGGCACTCCGGGAAGCTGCACGGAAGACACACGGGTGGCGATGACCCCCCCTGCGCCTCGCTCCAGCGCGGGTAACTGCAAGAGCCAGCGAGAAGCAGGGACTGCGGCTCCTGGGCCCTCTCTACCACTACCCCCCGGCAAGCCACGCAGGCCCTGAGTAGAGGAATGGTACGAGAGGGGAGCGCCACAGGTCACTCTAAGTGGGGCCTAACCCACGTGGCGGCATGGGCTTCATCGTGCCCCCCATGAGGGGAGAGAAACACTGATCCCACAGAACACAGCCCGCAAGAGATACAAGAACAAGTGAGACCAGCAGACTTTCCACGCTGTAGGGTGACCCTGACGCCTGCTACTGGCAGCGAAGCACAGCTATAGGAGGGCTAGCAAAACCTCAGGTTCCAGGCCTACTATCGGTTGCAGGACTTGGCGAGTAGGGTTCTTCTATCGCGAACAGCGGCCTGTACAAACGTGATTCACGATCATCGCCGCGGTTTCCCCTCCATCCGACTCCCTTCCACCGCGGGAGCCCAACAGACATGAAGGGACAAGAACTGGTGGGCGACGCAAGGACGGCCAGCGCACCAACTGGACACCTATAAGGATGCTCAAGATGGGGGAAAAAGACCCAGTGGTTAAGTCCACACGGCAGGAAACTATTGACAGCTTTGCCACGGCCCGCCAACAAAGGGAGATGCTTCCTACGGCCCAGGGCGCACGATCGGACACCGCCATGTTACTGGAAGCGATACAAGCATCCAGAACAGATATCCAGGACTCGAGGGCAGCTCTAGAGGTCAAGATAGGAGAGGTGGGCTCGGAGGTGCTCCTCCTGCGTCAAGACTTTCGTAACCTAACGGAGCGGGTGACCACGGGGAAACAAGAATTGGAGAAGCGGAGGATTCCATCACCACTCTCCAAAAGGAAATGGCGGAACTTCAGGCATCGCACCGGCAACTGCTGTGGAAGGTGGACGACGCGGAAAATAGAGCGAGACGCAATAACCTCCGCTTCGTGGGTTTTAGAGAAGGCATTGAGGGGACGGACGTGGCGGCCTATCTATACTCCTGGCTGAAGACAACGTTCCCACAGGCGCAATTCTCGAACTGCTTCATCATCGAAAGGGCGCACAGGGCGTTGCTGGCGAAACCACCGGAGGGGGCACGGCCAAGACCGATAATTGCATGCTTCCTCAATTTTGCAGATAGAGATCTTATCCTGCGGGAAGCCAGGAAGAAAGGGGAAATATGGCTGGAGAACACTAACATAATGATCTTTCCGGACTACAGCCAAGAGGTCCAGAAACAGAGACGTTCCTATGACACGATCAAGGCAAAACTGAGAGACTTAAACTTAAGGTACATGCTACTCTTTCCGGCGAAGCTAAAAGTACTGTATGAGGGGAGAACGCACTTTTTCAACTGACCAGAGGAGGCATGGCAATGGTTGGAAGAACGTCCTATGCTACAAGGGGCAGTGGAGGAGGGCCGCAGGATCAGGGAAGAGATGGCGGCCGCTGGCTTACGTCGGAGTCCCCCTAAAACTCAAAGGATAAAGAAACCGTGGAGTAGGAGGCACACACAAACGACCCCATATCCGGGCCCTAGCACACAGGGTCAAAGAAGGTTGACACCGGCAGTATCGGCGGGGGCAAAGGCGACATCCGGATCCAGATACCACTGCTTGGCCGTTCACCATGGCACGGAGGAAGAAGAAGACACTGGTGGCCGAACTTCGGAAGAAGAGGAGGGGGCTGATCAATCCCTACATCCCCTAGAGAAGGCTATACGTGAGATGGAACAGGGGGCAAAGGGCCTCCCCGAAGATCCCGACACTGAGACTCAAGACTCACATTCCTGAAAAGGGGACAGGACTAATATGTGACACTGCAGCTCATCGTAGAAGGGGCACGCAAGTTACACATACCTCTTTATACATTCCTTTACGTTTGTTGTTTATGATATGCACTTTTGCCTTGCAGACTGACTAGGCGGGAGGGGTATCATCCCGCTCACTAAGGTGCAATCGTAACTTCTGTAGGGGGGATCCAAGGGTGGGCGACAGACCCTCTCCACCAGTAGTCCGGGCTATGTGGAAGCTGGGGCTGCAGGGGGGAAGTGGTGGGGTGGGGGGTAGGGGAAAGTTGTGGGTGTTTTCAGTTTCTGAGGGTTTAGGAATGGCAGGGGTGGGGGGAGGGAGTTTGTTTTTTCATGCACTAAATAAGCACACGCACATACTTCAACACGAATCCCGACATAGGGCATATAATCCCAACGGCCCACAATGCAAGATCTGCCCATGGGTGACCCGCAAGGAGTGAATGGGCCTAGAGATGGCTTTAAAGTACTAACCTGGAAAGTAAACGGCCTAGGATGTAAAATTAAACGGGGACTGGTTCACAACTATGTGAAAATATCGGGGGCAGACTTAGTTCTCCTACAAGAAACGCATCTGCAAGGTACTAAATGCGCCTTCCTGGCAAGGGGGCAATATAGAGTCCTGGAACACGGGGGCTTCACTTCGGGCTCTAGAGGAGTGGCTATCCTGATTAAAAAGCATCCACCCATGACAATAGCGCAGGTTTGGACAGACTCACAAGGAACTTATGTAGGGGTACGCGGTAGATGGGGAAGGAAGGAGTACACATTAATATCAGCGTATGCCCCACCCAAACTCCAGGCAGGCACATTGCGGGGAGTCTCTGATATTCTCCTCGACACGGCAGACACGATCCAAATCCTTGGTGGGGACTTTAATGACGTAAAGGATCCTACGCAGGATAGGACAGGCGACCGTGCTAAACCCTCACAGGTGACACCGCTGGCCAACTCTATGTCCGCGCTCGGACTACTGGATGTGTGGAGGTGGCTCCACCCGGGCACCAGGGCCTATTCCTTTTTTTCGGGGCCCCACAAAGTGTACTCCCGCCTGGACTACATTTTCATGGCACGGCAGGCGCTGCAGGCATCGGACACAGCGGAGTACTGTGCGCGTGGTGTGTCTGACCACTTCCCCCTATTGATAGAGGTGGGTAGGAGAAGGAGGGAGGGACCCAAGACACTCAGGCTGTCAGCGTGGGACCTACAAAACACAGAACTCCTCAGGGGCCTAAGAGCGGACGTGAGGGTGTACTTGGCAGAAAATATTGGCACAGTGGAATCCCGAGTAACTCTTTGGGAGGCACTTAAGGTGGTACTTAGAGACAGGGCACACTGTAGACTTGCAGAAGACAGGAAGAAAATCCAGGTTGAGGTACAGGAACTGGAAACACAGATTCTGACGCTTGAAACGGAACACCTGCACACCAGGGACCAGGGGACACTTAGGCAACTGTCCGATCTGAAAACCTAATATAGGCAATTAGTGACGGGGGAAGCGAAGACACAGGCCCTGGCTACTCTGCATCGCCTATACGAAGTGGGAGACAAATCCGGGAGGCTCTTGGCTTGGCTAAGTAGGAAAGAGAGAAACGATCGGTGGGTAGACAAAGTGAAAGACGATTGGGGGAAGTGGTCTGACACGGATGCCGAGATAGCGGAGGCATTCGCTGCATTCTATAGGTCCTTCTATGAAGCACGGGACCTGGGCTCAAAAGAAGATGCAATGCAATACATGGCACATATTAATATTCCGGAGCTTGAAGAATCCGACCGAGTGGCCTTAGAGGCAGACGTAACGGAGGAAGAAGTTAGGGTGGCACTGACGAAGCTCAGACCGGGAAAGGTCCCAGGCCCAAATGGTTTCACAGCGGAATTCTTCAAGAAAACGGTGGATCTCTTGACTCGCCACCTGCTGGGCCTATTCCTTGACGCTGAGGAAGAGGGACAGTTCCCACTGGACCTCAGGCAGGCAACAATTGTCCCGATCTACAAGCAGGGGAAGCCGACGGACGACTGCTCGTCCTACCGCCCCATCTCCCTCCTTAATGTAGAGGCGAAACTGTACACCACGATCTTGGCGAGTGGTATCAGGGTTGGTCCATCTAGATCAGACGGGGTTCATCCCGGAACGGGCCACCAGATATAATCTAAGACGGACCCATAACTGGCTCAAGGAGGTGGAGGACAGGACTGAGCCCCACTGGTTCCTCTCCCTGGACGCCGAGAAGGCGTTTGATGCTGTACACTGGCCCTTTCTAGAGGGTGTGCTGGAGCGCATGGGATTCAGGCCCAAGTATAGACATAAGATCAGTCTCCTATATACAAGCCCTAGTGCTAGGGTTAGGGTGAATGGGGCGTTATCGGAAGCCTTCCCGATTCAGCGGGGTACCAGGCAGGGGTGCCCCTTATCCCCCCTGTTGTTTGCGCTATCCATTGAAGTGCCGGCCTGTGCGGTAAGACAAAATGTAGGAATTACCGGGTCCGGATGGGGCCAGCGGACAAAGCAGACGAGAAGCTGTCCCTATACGCGGACGATGTACTGCTCTATGTCACACACCCGGACACTACCGTACCGGCACTGTTTGAGGAATTAGACCGTTACGGGAATAACTCAGGGTACCAGATTAACTGGCACAAGTCAATGCTATATGATCCGCAGGGTAGGGAGGACTGGCCCATGCTGCCCAAGAGACTGAAAACAACTAGGGAGGGGTTTATGTACTTAGGAATATTTGTCACGACTGATGGTAACCTCTCCTACGAACGTAATATCAGCCGGGTCATACGCACTTTCTCAGACGGCGCTAGTAGATGGCAATCGCTCCCTCTGACGATTCTGGGGCGGGCAGCTATGTTTAAAATGGTCACTGTTGTGTCTCGAGCCTGGAACATGTCCTTACTCTTCTAGACTCGAGCACTGCACAGCTGTGTTCTTGCGTTCGCGTATCGAGTGCATCCTCGCTCTGCCTATGTGTCATCATTTAAAGTGCATCCACGCTCTGCCTATGTGTTGATTCAAACTGTGACTGGGGTTCCTAAAGTATGTTGGTGGTTGGTGGGCAGATCGGGTGATGAGAGCTGGTTGGCGGCTGCGTCCGCGTCTCCTCTGTAAATCGGGGTTATGTTTCCAATAAAGAATAATCTATGATTCTGACTACGACAATTCTTTACAACAGTCACGCTCCCCAGATTTCTTTACGCATTCCAGAATGAATACTTTCCCTTGCCGTGCAGGACATTCCGAGACATCCATGCGGCATTAAGGTCCTATCTGTGGTTGGGTAAGCAGCCTAGAGTGGCTCTCTCGACCTTACAGAGACACCAATACGATGGTGGAATATCTTTGCCTGACCTAGAGGCCTACTACTGGGCAGAACACCTGGCACCCATAAATGAATGGCTCCAAGCACCCGCCACACACCCCACCTATGCACTGGAACGACACAAGATGGGCATACACAACTGTCTTCATTACATCTATGGAGGAAAGGGGCAGGCCAGACTACTACCGGCTACTAGAATCACGCTGGGGGCATGGAAGAGGGCGACAAAGGCAATACAGTGGGAGCACAAACCGACGAAGCAAACTCCACTGTGGCACTGCACCTGGCTGAAGGAGTTACACAAGTTGAAGGGGTTCCGGGAGTGGGATGCCATAGGTATCTCTACTCTAGGGGATGTGATTAAAAAGGGGGTACTACAATCCTTCCCATCGCTCCAAAAGGAGTATGGACTCCACCACTCTCAGCTCTTTAAATATATGCAACTCAGACATGCATGGAGGGCGGAGGGGTCGTTGTTGGAGGTACTCCCCGAATATGCCCCCCTAGAAGGCCGCCTATTGCAGGAACAAATCCCTGGGAAAGCAGTGTCCCTGACATATAAAACCATCATGAATAATAGACCAAACAAATTAGAAGGCCTCAAGAACACATGGGAGCGGGAAGTGGGAGAAATGGAAGATGTGGATTGGGGGGTAGTACTGATGCACCCTAGAGAGGTAGCGATTAAATCACGCCTCCGTTTGATCCAGTTTAAGGTCCTGCATAGGTCCTATTTTGATAGGGTGAGGCTTTATAGACTGGGGAGAATACCTGACCCGGTCTGTCTGCGCTGCGGCCACGACAGGGGAGACTTCCTACACACCATTTGGTCCTGTCCCCGCATTCAAACGTACTGGGGGAGATCTTAGCTGAACTGGGAGAGGTGCTGGAGATGGACATCCCGTCAGACCCAAAGGTAGTACTCCTAGGGATGACCAATGACGTGGACTTGGCACGCCCACTCCTGCTTTTTCTGGGGCTAGCCCTGGTAGTGGCCAAGAGGGATATAGCCAGGAAATGGGGGGCGCCTGATACTCCGCTGCTTGAGGAATGGAGAAGGGGCATGGACCTCTATATGGCAGCTGAAAGGGTCACATACAAGGCGAGGGGCTGCCCAAAGAAATTTCGTAGAGTATGGGGCAAATGGAGACACTATCATGGCCTTGATGGAGGACTGTGAGAGAACGCAGACACTTGCAGGCTTGGGTATCAGAGGAGTGAACATTTGGGGCCGGGGGATATCACTGCAATGGATTCTGATGTTCGTAATGGTGGGCCACTCAGGCGCTGGACTTTTAGGTCTGACGCATGGGGAGGGCTGGGAGGTCTGGGAGGGGACAGAGGAGGAGGCGTTGGAGGGGTGCTTAATATTGACGTGCATGTTCTTTGTGTTTTCGGCTGCAAACGTAATGGAAATGGTGCTAAAACAAACGAGGGGAAAGTATGGGGTGGGGGAAAAGTTAAAAGACTGTACTTTGTTCGTAATATCATAATGTGTAATGTGATATACTATGCAGTCGCAAATAAAGAAGTTTAATAAAAAAAGAATTCAATTTATGAATTAAACAATTATTCACAAAACCAATCACAGCACCACTCTGCTTTTCCTGCAAAATGGATCAAATGCATATGCCCACAAGCATCCCCTGCTGGGCAACCTATCCCCCGATGGAAACACCTTGACTGAACAAGACAGTCTTAGGAGGATGAAAAGATGCAAGAGTCGAAAACAAAAACTGGAGCAACGTCAATCTCAAACTGACCTCAACCTACAAGCTGACTCACATCTAACTCTCAATGGCACACACTACTAAAAACGCACAGATTGCAAGTAATCTAAATCAACCAACAAAACCTGTAGTATGCCACACCAGAAGAGCAGCAATATATAATTGGAAATTGTAAACAACTGTGAACATAAACTCTCTCTCTCTCTCTCTATATATATATATTCACTGAAAAAACCATAGGTTATAGACCATATATAGTTAGGAATTAGCATTTAAGAAACCTTATTTTACTCACACAAAACCATTGAAATTCCATATATAGTTAGTTGCACTAACTATATATCGCGCACCCGCAATCCACTGCTGATGATGTCACATATTACATCATTCATGACATGGTCAGTGACATCACTGATGACATCACTGATGACATCTCAAATGACATCACTGATGACATCACTGATGACATCTCAAATGACATCACTGATGACATCATGACACACCAATACCAGTTACTACATACGCACTCACTGATTCCTACGTCTACACACACATTCACTAATTCACCCATACAATCACTCATACATACAGTCACTCATTATTACAACACTATCATATGCACTCATACACCTAGTCAGTCCTGTGAAGAATCAATCACACTTCGATTTCCTCATCTATAGTTAAACACAGAACACCATACTTTTCACACATATACTAACACATACTTACTCTCTTATACAATCACTGATACAAGTACACATTGATATGACAGGGTCACACACCTCCAAGCCAGCCACACACACAGTCTTCCATACATCCACTCATTCTTCAATATGTAAAACGTATTTAAACTTTACAAAAACACACAGACACTAGATGATGTCATCAGTGATGTCATTTGAGATGTCATCAGTGATGTCATTTGAGATGTTATCAGTGATGTCATTTGAGATGTCATCAGTGATGTCATCAGTGATGTCACTGACCATGTCATGAATGATGTAATATGTGACATCATCAGCAGTGGATTGCGGGTGCGCGATATATAGTTAGTGCAACTAACTATATATGGAATTTCAATGGTTTTGTGTGAGTAAAATAAGGTTTTTTAAATGCTAATTCCTAACTATATATGGTCTATAACCTATGGTTTTTTCAGTGAATTTTCAAGGTTTTGTAAATGCTAATTCCTAACTATATATGGTCTATAACCTATGGTTTTTTCAGTGAATTTCATTGGTTTTTTAACAGCTAATATCTGTAGCTGTAAAATGTATTCTTCTTTAAATCCAAAAATATATTTTATATGTTTATTAATAATTTTTTTTTTTAATATTTTTTTTTCTTCGTTCCCGCTTCGCGAATCGGGAAGCTTCCCGTTAGCTGACCTTGATGCCGCGAAATAGACCGCGAGCCGGTAAACGTTCCTTTACCGCAACTGCCGCGTTAGAAAACAACATCGTGACGCCTCCCGTCCGCATGACGTTTCGCGTTGTCGCGTGATACGTCATATGACGTGCTACGTTAGCGAACTGGTACGCTTACCGAGGCGCAAAGCGCAGGTTTCTGGAAGCAAACCGGGAGGCCCTGCAAAGCGCGTAACGTAAACACAGCAGGTCATGTGACTTGGTAATAACACTTTTCATTGGTTCATTTCACTTTTGGTTTCCTAATGATGTAAGACTAGGTCATATAATCTAAAATGAACACTTTTCATTGGTTGAGAACTATTGTTTTTCCCAAATGATGAAAATCCCTCCTTCTTTCCTCACTCTGACTTTCATCATTGTGAGAGAAAGACCCTTTGTTACCAGTGAGCAATGGCTTCTTTAGTAGCTTCAGCTGGTGCTTCCCCACCACCTCCACCACATCCAAGGAAGAGTGGACCACCTGCTGAAGTTATAATTCAGCAAGAAGAGGAAGAAGAGGAACAGGAGGAAGAGCACGAAGAGAGGCACTTTTTGCCTGAGGAGCCCAGGACGTCTCACCGGAAAGAAAACTTCATTTGGCAATTTTTTAAAATTCCCAAAGGTCAGAAAAAAGTAAATGCAAGATACGTAACTTGCCTTATATGTCAAGATAGACTGTCCAGAGGGACCGACAAAAAATACAGTTTCGGAAACTACACAATGCATCGCCATATGACTAGGTGGCATCCTAACAACTACAGTGCTGCACAGTTTCGTAACGACCTAGATAATCTCCCTATTATGGCCAGAAGATCTGTTGTACCGGAAGTAACGGGACCAGAGGGCAGGGAGATGGTGCCAAATATACAAACGAGATTTCGTGAAGTAAAACAAGTCTGCGTACATTGCAGTGGATTCATTTGCTACGGAGAAAGTAGCATCACTCTGATCAACAGAGCTATTGACTATCATATGCAAGTTTGTACGAAACGCCCCAAATAATAAATTCTTTTTTTTTGTTTTGTTGCTCCTGTTGAGCCCTTTACAATGAATCGTTTTCGTTGCCCCCTCCGAAAAAAAACCAAAAAAAATATAAAACTGTTCAGAAAAATTCAAAAAAAGTAAAAAAATGTTCAGAAAAATAATAAAAAAAATATAAAACAACAAAAACAATAAAAAAAAAGTTCTTTTCAGAACAACCTCCCCGTTATTAAAAAATTGGTACAATATTTGGAACTGTGCCAACCTCTATTTCTCTTAGTTCGCTTCCCAGTTCGCTCGCCGGTACGCGAACCGGAAGCGAACCAAATTTTTTTTTTTTTTAAAAAAGAACAGTAAGTATAAGGGAAGGAAACAGACAGTTATGTTAAAAGAAAGACAGCTATAGGGGAGTAAACTAGAGATACTATTACCCGTAATCCACTGCTGATGATGTCACATATTACATCATTCATGACATGCTCAGTGACATCATCAGCAGAGGATTGCGGGTAACAGTATCCCTAGTTTATTCCCTATAGCTGTCTTTCTTTTAACATAACTGTCTGTTTCCTTCCCTTATACTTACTGTTCTTTTTAAAAAAAAATTTTTTAGATCAGTCAGAAACAGTGAAAGTAATAAAATATAAAAGATTACGTAGAATATGAGCACTGTATGCAACAACTTTGACACTTACAGAAGCCTCACCTTCTCCATGCCTCCTACACAGTTCTACATGTACATCATAAATGCAAACAGAACAGAATTAATTATACATGTTAAATGGTTTATTTTTGCTGTTCTCAGAATGTATCAAATTTCACTAAAACAGTGACTTGAAGGTATTCATCATATAACAGCGGGGAAAAAAAACACAATCAAAATGATTGTGTTTAAAAAACCCATACAACATAACAAATCAGAATTCAGAACTCCTTAAAGTTAACTTACTTTCCATGACGGCCAAGGATGTCCTATGAACAGCTTACACTCTGTTGTGCTGTTATCACTTTCAACCCGCCACTTTCTGAAAGAAAACCTCCATCGTTTTCAAAAACATGTTACATACAATAAATGACTTCTCGCTCTCTACCACACGTTTCCACAAGGCCAAATCGTGTCTGAGCCATTTATAACTCTTAGAATTCTTTTAAGCCAATCCCGTCATGTTGTATTTCCGCAACTTTCACAATTAAAATGTTGAAGATCATTTTCACAATCCTGGACTACTAATATCTTCCCCTTCTTGCTCAATCATGTTCTACATTTCCTATCACACTGATACTGCTTACTATGAAGCAGACTTACACTACCTTTATGACTAGTACAATTATTTAATTCTCTACATCACTTTTAATCACAAAGCAATGTAAAACAGTAGACAGCATTGCAGACTTACATTCCCTCTACTCCATGTTTTGATTGGCTGCTTCAATTAGCTTATAAAAAGAAACAGTTTTTCTGAACTCATTCAAAGTGCACGTATTTCTACATGACGTCCAGTGTTATGGTAAGAAGTTATGTCTCTGTACTACACTTATCCTCAAGGCCAAATCGTGAAGGAGCCATTAGAACTTCTTGAAATTCCTCAGAGCACATCCCGAGATTCTTTCCCTAAAATTTTGGTTTTAAAAACACCAGGTAAGAGTTTTTAAGGTCATACGGCAATTTTTTTTTGAAAATTAAAACAGAATCATTGCAGAATGACCAGCCATTTCTACACTTTAAATAAGCTGTATAATGTCCTGATGTTATTGAAGGACCATCATGATATATAATTGCTACAGTTACAAAAGTCCTTCCTGATATTGACAACTGTGAAGCCACAAAATTTTTAATTAAAGTTGTCAATTTTGTTCCATCAGGCCTACATCGTTGGAACATTAAAATGACATACTGGCCATATGTTCGTATAAATAATGTGGACATCATTTCAGATTTACATTGGCTACACTCCATGTTGTGATCAGCTGCTTTTACTAGCTTATTAAAAGAGACTGATTTACTGTCTGGCAAAGTTAAATATATAAATCTTTCTGAGTCTACACTAGTACTACTTGATACCCTACAGTTCTCGCAGTCATGCTGCCATTGATAAGAAAGCCCAAACAGGTGATCTACATCTACACCTTCATCATGCAATACATCAAGCATATACATTAAAAACTCCTGACAATCTTGCTGACTATTTTGAGAGAATTGTTTTTGGCCTGAACATCTGTCTAACAGATTTCGAATTTCAGACACACTTTCTATGTTTCTTCTATCAGTGCTACATTTCTCTAACACAGAATTTAACAAACTGCAAAATCTTTGATCAGAATTGACCACAATCTCTTCTTTTACATTTTCTAGAGAAAACAAAACATTAACCACTACATTAGCATAGCAGTTGACACCAGAACTGTTTTCAAATTGAAAACCAACAACATCTTCAACAGAATCCTTTTTGTTTCTGCTTATAATTTCAGGTTCATCGACTTTTCGTCTTTTTGCTACAACCTCCCCAGTATTGGTCACATTTCTTCGTTTCCGGCCTACCACACGTTTGTCAAACAAAGGATACTGAGGCAAATGTGGCGCATACTCTCTTCTTAACCTATTGTATTCCTTAACACAATCTAGATCCGCACAAATGTTTGTGACATCACACTCAATCAAGTACAATCCCGATAAAGTTCTAACTCGTGACAATGCCACATATGCCATACCCTCCTTGAACACAGAACTGCCAATATTCACCAATGCACAGTCTACACTTAAACCTTGCGATTTATGGATTGTCACCGCATATGCCAAGCAAACAGAAAACTGCTTACGACGAACATATAAGT
The DNA here is from genome assembly GCF_964261635.1 of Lissotriton helveticus. Taxonomy (NCBI): domain Eukaryota; kingdom Metazoa; phylum Chordata; class Amphibia; order Caudata; family Salamandridae; genus Lissotriton; species Lissotriton helveticus. The sequence continues at coordinate 803,201,561 of NC_136063.1, forward strand.
CTTTTACAAGCAAAAATCTAGCAGAACAACGACTAATTAGCTGTACTTCCTCAATGCCATCAAATTTAATTTTTAAAAATTCAATTCCATCTCTATTTTTGTATTTCACAAAATCAACAACATTACCCATTGATCCATTTACCAGACCTCTTTCAACATGTAAATTCCTTCTTAAAATTATACGGCAGTTCAAGCACACATTCAGAGTCTTTTCAAAACCCGCAGTTTTAGATATACTCTTCTCTAATGAATCCAATTTTGTTTTCAGATTCTCAGACAAAATAATTGTTGATCCCATATGCTCTACTCTGTCAATAGCTTCCAGTTTCACAATCTCTTGCTTTTCTAAATGCAACATTTTGTTGTTGAATTTGGCACATTCTGCAAGAGTTGGCATCAAACATATTCCAGATTTTTTCTCAGTAACTTTCTGAAAAATATTCTCAGGCACAACATCTTCGTCTGGATATAAATTTGTCAGTAATCGTGCATGTAAAGCTTCTTTCCCATGCTCGGTCACTTTTCCAATTCTAACATCTTGTAGAATAGTCTTGTAAACTTCATCCTTTGCCTGACGCATATTTTCATGCAGTTCAGCATAATTGAAGTTTAACCATATATTGACGTTGCCAATGCTCCCTAAGCACTTCCTGGTATCTTCATGCGTGAGCATTTTGAACACAGGTTGCCCTTTCACTGGTGTCAGCTGCAGAAGATCTCCGAAAACAATGATGTGTTTGCCAACAAATAACACATCATACTCTGTTTTGAGAACTTCTTGCATTCTCAAATGCACAAAGGCAAGCATGACATTGGAAACCATGCTTACTTCGTCAATGATAAGAAGTTTCATTTTCCTCAAGACTCTTGAAACTTCAAAACAAGCATCTCCAGATAGCTTGTGATATTCTAATTTGTTGTCATGCTCCACTGGCAGCATCAGTAAACGATGTAAAGTAATCCCTTTAATGTTATGTGCTGCCAGTCCAGTTGGAGCGGTGACAACACAAGACAGCGATGACTCTGTCCTTTCCTGCAAATAACATGAAATTGCTTTAATAAGGAAACTTTTTCCAGTTCCCGCTTCTCCACTCACGTACAGTCGGACAGGCTTCAACGACGTACATGAGCACTCTTTCTTGTCATGACTTAATCCATGATCAATTTGCATGGTAAGTTCGTCATATATTTTCCTCTGCTCAACGTTGAGTTGTCTTTCCAACTCTTCTAAGTTAACCGCATCCTCCTGAGCATGTGCCATGGCTCTTTCCACTTCATTCATAGCAGTGGCAGCTTCATTTTCGATAAGAGGTCCTCCTAGTGGATCCTGACTCAATGAAGCAGAACTCTGACTGTCCTGAGAACTGTCTCTGGCAATCTCGGCTGCAATCGTTGCTTCCTGCTCAATTTCCACATTCAACATTTCTACATATTTGGGAAAAGCAGGACATTCTATGGTCTCCTTGGCAGCATTGAATGAGTCTTCGTAACAAAGGAAATCTCCAAGCAGTTCCTCTTCTGCATGCCAAGGCTTAAAAAGTTGCAAAAGTGCTAAATAGAAAAACTCCTTTTTTTCAGGAGATTCGCCACTCAATTTTCGATGGTTTATCAAGTGGCATTTTCTTTGCTTGACCAGACATCCCTCACTTCCTATTACAGCATACACTCCTTTCTCAGTATCTTCTTTGATGTTCCTCTTGAATATGTAATTTTGCAGAACCTCATACAGACAAACATTCTCGAGGTGACTGCTTCGATTTGGATAATATGTATCCAACATGTTGCTCTTCAAAATGTCGGTACTGTTTGGCTCCTTTTCCGCCAAATACTCAATTTCCCACACAGGTTTGAGAACTCGATTACGCGTTGCAGCAAGACCAACACTCGCCCAAACGATACTCCTGGACTTGGCATAGAGACTTGCTGAAGACAACCGGTCAGAACATTCGTAAGCTCCGATTTCTCGATGCGACAACATCTTCAGACTGAAACTGTACAACTTCTTGCTGAGGCTCTTTTCATGGGAAATGTCCTCCCACATATCCTTCAATTCTGTCTTCTCTTTTTTGGTGATGTAAGATGTCACATACCGAGCCACAGCCATACAGTTATCAGCCACAAACTGTATATCCATGTTAGCATTCCACATGGACAAAATCACCGGGTTGTAGTCGTTGATGTACTTAGACTCTTCGTTCCTCTTCAAATTGTATGTGTTTTTAGGTGATTTCTTCATCACATTATGTCGCAGCGAAGACATCAAACTGTTCACTCTTCCTTTAGAAATCACCGGTCGTGGAAAGCCGAAACGACATTTGGTGTAGAACTTGTCTTTGTTCCGGAATTTACGACGACAGTACTTTCCACATCGATGGCTTTGGAAACGTAGAACTTTTTCTCTTAGGCTTTTTTTCTCCTTTGCGTTTGGAACAGCACACGTAGAATACTGTTCTATGAAACTCATCACTGAGTCTTCTGCATCCGTTCCAAATTTAGGTGCATCCTTGATCCACAGCAACATATGTATATGAGGAGCACCTCTTGCTTGGTACTCCTTCCTCCAGAAGAAATCCAACACCTCTCCAAGAGGTGGATTCTTCTTATTCATGATGAAAGACATCATACCTTCAAATCTATGATTGAAGTACCTACATACATTGACTGGATCCAAAGAGCACAGTTCTCCGGGGGTCTTGAATTCGATGTTTTACACGTTAGCATTTGCCTCTCGTAGAAATTCAAGTAAGTCTTCCCAGCCATACTCAGCACAGCTCAAAGTGAGGAACCATGTGGGAGTTCCTAAGTTCCTCAGCATACATTTTAAATCACCATGACGACGGTACCAGTACTCATTAGTACCACGCTGACACGCCATGAGATTAATCAGGTGAGAATCCAAAATACTGTCTTGGACATTGACTTTATCCATAAAGTCACTTGCCGAGATGTTTTGCATGTGTATACCACTTTTCAAGATGTGGTTCACTGCATATGACAGTCCAGACAGATCGCTTTCAAACAGGAGATGAAACAAATAAGGAATGCATTGTCGAAACCTAGGATCTCCTGCATACAATCGCAAAGTCCGGTATTCAGAAGCAGGAATTTGATGAGGTCGCTCATCATATCTTCCTCCCTGACCTGTTGGAAAAAGCTGTGGGAAACACCGAGCTTCCAAACTTTCCTCCCAAACACTAATGGGACTCCCTTTCGCTTGTTTCATTTGAAACAACTCAATAGCATTCCCCATGACTTCCTTGGAATGCAAAGGATGAACACTATAATGTTCATATATTTCTTCACTAGTACAGGGTTCTACTTTCTCAATTTGACCAGCACACAAATCGCTATCCTCTTCCTCACTTACTTCCTCTTCTGCAACATATACATTTTTATAGTATTTATTATATTTGTTCAAATACAATGTTGCCCTTTTGACTTTCCTAACATCTACTAAATCTTGCCATTTTTTCTTATTCTTTGTCGGAACCCCATTAACTAAGATAACAAGAGGTTCCTCTTCCACTTTTTCTACTCCAATTGTGTTAATGTTTTTCTTCAAATCTAGAGGCAAATAAACAACTCTTCCCTTTAATCCTCTCTGTAAATCTGATGGAGGCAATTTCCCTGTCTTTGGCTCCATTCTTACAATAGCCTGAAAGGGATGGATACTTTGAATCAAAATAGATTCATAAGTATTTAAATCCTTCAATTCAGAAGGAATCTCAACCAATTCCAGATTATTATGAACTGCTCTAGCAGGCATCTGGTTTTGATTTAATTTGTTACAACAATAAGTACACACACGTTGATCCAATCCCAAATCAAAACAATTTTCTACCATCAAGTATGTTGTAAAATCCTTCCATTCACTATTATTTTCCCTTTCACTTTTTCCATATAAATCCACTAACTTAGTCTGATTCTTATAATAAGTGCGTCGACAACACACACAAGTGAAATTTGGCCTCTCACTTGATTTCACCTCAAACGTCGCAATTTCCCTCTGGAAATTATCTGTACTGGAAACCTGTACACTATCTTCCACATTACTCTCTTCTTCTTGGTCAATTTCAACATTCTCCTCTTTACTTCCAAAGTAACAAAACTCAATTTCTTCACATATATTCTTCACATCTATTTCAGAACCATGCAAAAGAGCAGCGCATAATTGTTTAAGCATAATTGCTGGACTCTTAGCATAATACAACATTCTAACTAATTTCCTCACTTTATTATGATGCACTGCTAGCATCCTGAAATGATGAAAAACACTCTGGCATACTCTCCTGGAAAGACAAGCCAGTGAATGACCATGCAAACCTATCACTTCTCTCACTCTGCAAGGATCTAATTCTTGCAACAACTTCATTTTCTGCTTCAAACTTTTCTTATTAAATGACCGTATAAAATCACAAAGCAAATTGATGGAATCCTGTCGTACACTGCAAATACTACTACACTTCCAGGTGTACACAGGACCCTTAGGACGTCTCCCTAAAACCTCATTACCTAACACCTCTTCTATCTCTGTTGTCACAAGTTTTTCTTTTTCAACTGGACAACCATCTTTCACTTCATAAGCTCGACCACTGGTGTCAACTGCATGCACCAAATCATTATCCTGGAAATAACTCTCCTCATTAAAAAATGCCTCAGAGCTTGAACTATGCATCCATTCTCCAGAAAAAACTTCACAAAAATTACTACGATTAACTATTCTCTTCCATCTACTATTTCTTTTGAAATCATAAATTGCCTTGTTTAGCTTTCTAATTCTATTGATTGTCAAAATAAATAACTTACGTTTAATTTCAAATGCCTGATCAATAACTTTCTCAACTATTTTTTTTCTCTTATAAAAAACCACTTTCTGTTGACCTTTCTTAATATTTTTTAACAAATTGCCAATTATCCTGTTGCGAAACATTCGTTTACGAATGTCCCTAAACTGTTGTTTCCTTCTACTTTCATGCATAGAGTTATCTCTTACTCTAGCAGTAACATTTTTCATTGGCCTTTCCTTGCCGTTTGAATTGCTTCTCCTTTTCTGGACTGAAACATTTTCTGTAGTAATATTTTTTTTACTACAGATATTTCTTATGAATGTTTTTGTACTCTTACCCGGTGCTTTCTTGGTGACTTGACAAATCTTTTTGTTAGAGGACTGCTGCTTTTTTTCATTCACCTGCTGTCTTTGACGTTTTGCAGCCTTTCTCACTCTTTCTTTGCTTGGCATCCTAAAATCTTGAAATAATCTGCAGTTGAATCTGTGGTAAAATATAATAAAATTTTTTATTAACCACTATTACCCAACAGTAAATTAATAACAGTCATCAAAAACTTAACACATTACTTAACATTTTTACATAGAACATTTTTTTGTACATGGCAAATTTAGAATACAGAAATAGCAGAAAAGAAATGGAATTTATATTCATTTTACCTGTGCTGTTTTATATATGAATCTGATCTAATTTTATGACCATATTTTAATATTCTATTGAAGACACTACACATAACCTGTTTTTGAAGGTGTCTTTATTTTTAAATTAAACGGTTTAAATATTTACTTTTTATTTATTATAAATTTATAAAATAAATGTTTATAGTTCCATAGGCTCAAGCACGTCAGCTTCCCATCCTATGTCATACAATTCTGACAAATCTGCATCCTCATCACGTTCTTCTTCATCCTCAGGATTGAAATCATCCAAGGGATCAACATCCACTGATGTTTCAATTACGAGTTCAATGATGAGGTCGAAATCAACTGATTGCTGATTGTCGCTCATGTTGATGTTGTCTTTATCTTTAAAGAAAGATAACAACAATGAGATGTTGCAGAGTAAGAGACAAATCTCAGAGATTATAATAGTAAAATTGTTTAACAAGAGTAACATTTTGCAGCTATTATTTAACCATGTCCAACGATCCTGAGGAGGCAGCCGCGGGCCGTGGAGGGAGTTACGGTGGGGCAGGGAGGCGGGTAGGGGGAGGGGCAGGGTGGAGGGACCTAAAAACTGGCATATAAATAATTGCAGGTAAGTACACAATTTAATTATTCAAACTAATTTCGTAGCGCGCACAGCATCGCAAAATGCGATGCTGTGCGCGCTACGAATTTCGTTTAAATAATTAAATTGTGTACTTACCTGCAATTATCCATATGCCAGTTTTTAGGTCCCTCCACCCTGCCCCTCCCCCTCCCCGCCTCCCTGCCCCACCGTAACTCCCTCCACGGCCCGCGGCTGTGAGGAGGTGAAGCCTATCTCCAATTTTTCACTGAACAGGACTCATCTCTTCTTAACCTTGGATAAACCTCACCGACTCTGTGTCCCCTGCACATAATTAAATGTAAAGGGGCAGATTTATATTAACTAGCACATCCCCAGGGATGCACCAGTTAACGTGCACCGCTGCTCTGCCACCCACGGTGTGCCGCATTTACAATCAGATAGGAGAAAGCTGCATCAAAACCCTGCGCCTGCTTGAAGCAGGCATAGATCTTGACGCAGGTAGGCTGAAAGCTAAAGCAACAACTAAGTGTCGTGTGCAGAAGTTGCAAAAAAGGAAAAATGGCGTTTAAACCAGTAATGAGCCCATGCTAACTTAACACAGTGTAAAGATATCCAGGATCTACATCAGTTTGGGGTTCACGAACCTGGCAGGTACAAGGCACTGAGGCTTTGCACCGTGCATGTCTCATCCCAAATCATATGTTGTTTGTGAATGAAACAATTTCCCAGACCAAATGCTTTGGATTGGCTACTTCTAAAAAATTAAACACCCCTACTATCCCGGAGTTAGAGGAATATGATGGTTGGAGTAATTTTACTCGGTTGTCCATTAAAGATTTACAGGCCCTACTCCGTAATTCTTCCTTTAACATTTCCAGTATAAATCCAAAAGGTTGGCTGCTTTGGCAACGTGCCTTATCCACGGTTTAATAACGCTGCCTTTTGCTTTATATAAGTTTTCAAATTGTATGAAATATATACCAATAGGTCGTTATGAACCTTTAGGTAGTGGTTTTCTTCATGAGGTCTGGTCGCTTCCATACACATACAGATTTTCAAAGATGATCAAGAAGTTTATCTGAATGGAGAGGAATGCACTGAGACGCCAGATCATTCACTAATGTGTAGGCACATACAGTTACACGGTTCATGCAACAAACACCGACCAAATATGGCTTGCGTGTTGCAAGGCACGCCAGTTCCTGCTATCATCCCCACGTTCAAGTTTTTGGAAAATGGTAGTTATTTGATGCTCAATAATGAAGATTGTTCTGGGTTAATTAAAAGTATTCCTTTTATCGTAACAGTAAGTGAACGGGTTATTTGCTGCAGAAATGTTCTATTTCCTCCCACACATGAACATAGGGAGTTTTCAATCTGGCCACAAATACCAACCTTGGGAGCACATTTCAACGGCATGGCAAGAATAAGAGCTCTTTTGTCTCAGAGAGAGGTGGCCTTGAGTTTGGCCCGTGAAACTTTCGTGCTTCACATAGCGAACACCCGTACAGAGGTGCAGACCCTTTTAAATACTGATTCGCCTTTGCATTTCAGCGACATGGTTCGGACTATCTTTAACGCGTCCTCCACAAAGGGCCTGGCGCACTTTTTTAAAGTTGTTACCAGTGGTCTCGTGACTTCATTTGAGAAAATCTTTGGAGTCATCCCTGCTTTCTTTCATTCTATTTTTTCCACTGTGCTTGGTGGATTCCCATTTTTACTTGCATTACCAACGGACGCTCTTGTGCTTTTTTACATTTTTAAATATGGATGTCCCTCCTGTGCAAGCTCCCGCCCTGCAGCTGCTGACGCTGTTCCGCAATCGCATGCTTGAATATTATGGCACAATGCCGTTGGCGATATTAAGCACGGCATATGGATTATCTTTTCGATTCTCCTACTTCACCTGTGTCCAGCCTGTATTTCACTGCCTGACCTGTGATTTCGATTGGGCCATTGATTTGTGTCTCTGCGGACCGGTTTCTCCTGACGTCGACTTTAATCAGCTGATGACTCCTATCATTACTCACGAGTTGGTTTGTCCTGGCGAAAGGATTATGGCTGTGGCATTGATGCATGGACTAATTGGTCCCTGGAATTTACTGGCGGCAACACAGTCTTTCTTGGAACAGAGCTTTCTTGAAAACCCACCGAGCTGTCCTCTGATGGTGATAGAGGATCCGGTGCTGGGAGAGCACGTATGTTCTTTTCCGCTTTTAAATTGGATGGCTGAACTCTTTTCGGATGAAGACGGTGACTTCCTATTAGAGGCTGTTGCAGCTTATTTTGCATACACAGTTATGTCATAGACCTTTTTCATGTTTGATATGCTGAGTACTAGCATTTCATTGACAATTCATTGACTTATTTGTCAAGTTTTTATTATTTAGCTTGCCTATTGGCTTAAGCCTCGATAAAGTAGTTGGCTGTTTTATTTTTCTTTAGCATTAAATTTTCCTAGTTTTTAATGTTTTACCTTGCGGACCGTCCACATATAAAGTTGCAATCTGCTCTCATGAGATGGCACTTCTATTATCTTATTCAGTTCGTTTCCGGATCATGGGGAGGTGTCATCTAGATCCTGGATATCTTTACACCGTGTTAAGTTAGCATGGGCTCATTACCGGTTTAAACGCCATTTTTCCTTTTTTGCAACTTCTGCACACGACACTTAGTTGTTGCTTTAGCTTTCAACCTAATAGTTCATCGTGATTTACATGAGAATAATATGTTATTGCTCTACTATCTGCTTTACTTGTTAAACTATATCTGTACAGCGAGTGCTGAAGTTTCAAGAACAACACGATACAGAATTGTTATGAGGTCTGATCTCCACGACTTCATACTCATAACATAAGTGCAGCTTCTGCCAATTCTGGGCATGAGGCGGGTTTTATATTGCTTTGCCGAACACACATACACAACACTTGATGCGTTTCACATGAAGAGAGAGCTGGTGTATGCTGATGTGATTCCTTCAAATCTAAGACACTAAAGTATGGGCACGCCCTAAATCAACACAAAGAGACCTTCTTAGCAAATAATATAATGTGTGTATTAGGGAGGGTGAGATATAAGCAGCCGCGGGCCGTGGAGGGAGTTACGGTGGGGCAGGGAGGCGGGGAGGGGGAGGGGCAGGGTGGAGCCCTCTCCACCCTGCCCCTCCCCCTCCCCGCCTCCCTGCCCCACCGTAACTCCCTCCACGGCCCGCGGCTGCTTATAAGTGTTGCTAACTCTTATTCATTTACAGCATGTTAACATACTGTCACCATTCGTTTTTTATGTACTAGTAACTATGCTGGTAATTTTGCTACTGATAATATGTGTACTTGTATTATCTAAGATACTACGCCTGAGAAGACGGCATTAGTAAATAAACATTTCAAATACACATGTGTTCTTCTTAACTCCATGTTCTGGTTTCTAAGAAATATATAACGACCGACTGTTCATGAGTTCCACGTATCCTGAGGTACTATAAGTTCATATTCTGGATTGTCTAAACATTGAGAGTTTGTTATATCCAATGTGACACTGTACCTAGCTTGCTAAGGGGTTTTTGATTACTAAGGTGAGTTTTGGGGCACCCTAATTCGCCGAGGTTCCAATCCTCTGTCCACAGTTCTGTGTGAGAACAGAAACCCTGCGACAGGGGCACCCCTGAGCCTTGCTGGAGCTTCATCACACTTGCGATACAACTCCAGCAATGCGCCACCTTTACGGCACAGATACGTCACGCATCTGTGCTGTTTTTGCCCCATGATGCGCCGCATTGTAAATGCAGCACACCATAGGTGACGGAACAGCGGCACAGAATGACTAACACATCCCTGGTGATGCGCCAGTCATCATAAATCTATCCCTATGCTTCTTATCTTGTTAGAGATGAACCGCCATATGTATCATCAAAGTTTTTTGCATTTCCTAAATAGCGAACTTTAAGGAATAAATAGCGATTCTTTACCATTCCTAGTTTGCGATGAGCTATTTGCTAATTACAAATTACCCATTCATTTCCATGCAGCAGGAGGCCCATAGGAATGAAGGTGCAATTTGCGATTAGCAATTACCTCATCGCAAATTACGATTTTTTCCGAGGGTGCAGGGGTGTCTCAAGAACACCCTGCTGCACCCCTGAAAAAGAAATTTGGGGGCATATGGCGCACATAAATTTTGAAAACATTCCTTTACCTCAAAAACGATTTTCAACTCATAATTTGAAAACACTGCACATGGGGAAATGACTTAAAATGTCCTTAAGACACATAAAAGCGTTTTTTGATTGCCTTTGCAGCATGTTTCAGTCACCTTTAACATGCCTATGTAACGCAAACATTCAAAATCTAAATTTGCCATGCACAGGTGGGAGCATATTTACAAGCAATTTGCTCCACAGACAAACTTCTTACATTGAAATGGGAAAAATAACATCAGAGACTCTCAATTACCTTATAAAGAAGCAGACACCATTATGTCCTTGTCATCAATATTAAAACCATTGCTTTTTCTCAAAAACGATTTACAAGTCATAATTTGAAAACACTCCACAGCTCCTATGCACATAAAAACCCTGTCAGTACTAATACTTCACATTTTCTCCAATTACAATTTCTCAAAGAAACAAAATCTATTTGTAAAACACTTGAGACAAAGCAACATTTGAAAAACACAACTTTCTTCATAATTTTCTCCTTAAAGCACACTATTTTCTATCTAAATTAAAGAAATCTTTTCTCACCTTAGCAAATACTTTGAGTTTCAAAACAGTCTCAGAAACACACCAATTTGTCTTCAGCAGAGCAAAAGGTATGCACTCCAGAGTCTGCAGCTATCAAAAGCACAGAAATGCTGTAATTCTTCACACATATCTCTCATGTCACCCAATCAAAACTCTTCCCTCACTTTTTTTCAAATCAAAACCCTTCCCCCCTCTGCCCCCTCTCTGCTTTTTCTGCATAGCAACCACCTCTTGCAAGACCTCTGGTGTTTCCAAGTTCACACAACAATGTTGCAATTGAACTCTGAACTCTCAGTGCACCTGCATATCCAGTGCAATCTTTCATTTAATGATTTTTTCTTCGCCACTCAAAATACATCTTTCAACGAACTCATCCATGCACCCTAACTTTCTGTTTTCAGCAATCAAAATCCACCAATACTGCTTCATTAACACAGAAACTCCTCAGTTTTTTTCATTTTACACTCTCATTTTTTCAACTGCCATTTCATTGCCACACTTCATCTGACTGCAGGAGAACCTTCTCTCGCCATGTTTTCTGTCTGGATTGTTGGACATAGTTACATCTATTGGGCTCAGAGGTACGCTGAAAACAGGAATTTACCTAACCTCAATTTACAAGATGTGAAATTAAGTGGTTTGGCCACAGAGGATTAAAATGTCACCAATTGATACCATTGGTGAAAACCTTTATGCATTTGCCAAAACCTGACCTGTTAATTGTGCACTGTGGAGGTAATGATTTGGGCACTTTGACTGGGGTAGGTCTGGAAATGCTTTTAAAGGACACCTTTGAGCAATTGATGGCACTTTTTCCTCAGACTGCCTTGGTATATTCAAATATATGCCAAAGACAGAAATGGAGGTGGTCGAACCAATTTTGTCCACAAATTGAGAAATCGAGGAAGCATGTAAACAAATCTGTTTCAGCTTACATGAGAGACCATGGAATGGGCTCCCTGTACAACAATAACTTGCGTTACTACATGCAAGATATCTACAGAGGAGATGGAGTTCACTTCTCAGATGAGGGCAACAGAATTTACACTCTGAATTTAAGACTGTGCATTGGTACCTACTTATAAGTACCTAAATGTACCATAAACCCAAAAGCTCTTCTCAGAGCTACCCTACATCTGATCACTCACAATTATTATTTTACTCTAACTTTTTTCACTAATTTTCAAGAAAGTACGCTCCCCAGAACGCTTCCCGGTTCGCGAACCGGGCGCACTCCACGCAAAAAAACTAAAAAAACAATATTTTTTTTTTTTGCCCTGCGAGACCCTTTTAAAGCCTCCACATCAAACCTAGGGGGTCAGGGAGGATCTACTATGCCCCCTTATGGTCATTTGCCCCTTCGCTTTGGCCTCCTCTTGTCTCTCGATCCTACCGAGAGACAAGATGGCGGCCGCTACGGACTGTTTGGAATGTTTACAGACGCCGAAGAACCAATCAGCTTCGCAAAGCTCCGTAACGCGAAAAGTACGCGAAGCGGAGCGCTGTTACAGATATATATCTTTTTTTGAACATTAATTTCTCAAAATCCACTGGAGCACATATATTGAGACCTAGCAAAGGCACATCGGGCTACCAGTCCCTACAATTTTGCCAATTTCGTGCAAATCCATTCAGCCGTTCCATTATTATTATTTTTTTTTTTTTTGCCCCGCGGGGCCCTTTTAAAACCTCCACATCAAACCTAGAGGGTCAGGGAGGATCTACTATGCCCCCTTATGGTCATTTGCCCCTTCGGTTTGGCCTCCGCTTGTCTCTCGATCCTACCGAGAGACAAGATGGCGGCCGCTACGGACTGTTTGGAATTTTTACAGACGCCGGAGAACCAATCAGCTTCGCTTCACAAAGCTCCGTACCGCGTAAAGTCCGCGAACCGGAGCGCTGCCCGGTCCGCTGTTACAGATATATATCTTTTTTTGAACGTTAATTTCTGAAAATCCACTGAAGCACATATATTGAGACCTACAAAAGGCACATCGGGCTACCAGTCCCTACAATTTTGCCAAGTTTCGTGCAAATCCATTCAGCCGTTCGGGCTAAAAGTGAGGCCAACCGCCCTATGGAAAACTCAATGTTAAAAACACGTTTTGGGACCCCCCTTTTTTCTCGGCCCCCCCTTGACGAATCCCCCCCCCCAAATTTTCAGGGGCTGCTCAGAAACAAAATGTGCCATTTTCCTGAAAGTTTCAGCCAATTCCGTCCACAAACGCCAAAGTTATTAGACATAGAATTTTCAAAAATCCCATAGAGAAAAAATCCTAACTATATATACCTACTGGCGACCGCCAGTAGGTAATATATACACACACACATACACACGCACCCCCCCCCCTACAATTTAGACAGCACAAACACTTAACCGAAAGTGATCAAGAGCTGACACCTATATAACGTAGCTGAACATCAGCTGAGCTTCGATGGCAGGTTGCTGCAGAGAAAGTTAACTAGGGGCAGGACAAGAAACACAACTCCCCCACCTCCCCCCAATCCATTGCTGCTTAAAGAACACTGCAGTGCAACCAATCATAAACCTTCTCCATGCCAAGATCAAGGAGAGGTTGATTCATCTCAACATAGAAGCAATTTGTAGAATTTGTCTGCCTAGATCTTCTTTTAATGAAGCCGGATTGTATCCCAAGGACCAGACCCAGCAAGACGTTATTAATCCTTTTGACAGCAACTGAGTGTAGATTTCTAAATCTTACTAAATTAAGACAGTGGGATAATATAAGCCACAGGGCTCGCAGCATCAGCTCAATGTATTAAAGCCCAGCATTTTCACAATGTAGTTTTTTTGCAGTACAATGAAGCACGCACAACTTAGATCCATGTTTTGTAATACTTTACCTACAGGTTTTGTATGTTCTTAAGCAAAAAATAAAATAAAGACATTGGCTAAATAAAAGAAAGACATCGGTAAAAATGTAAAAGGTTCTTAATAGATGTTGGTAAAATGGAGAATGCATGAGACTAACACACCACTTACACAAATACACATCCCTTTTTTTCTAAAGGAAAAGATTATGGCTCTGAATCGCATACTTTGCAGGAGCTTGCAGTTAACAGAGCACTCTAATTTCCTTAGTGACAAGGAAAAAGTCCCTGTTCTAAAAAGCACGGGATTAAAATGCCGTCAAGGTAATTACAGAAAACAACAAACTAGTTGGCTGTAAAGTTTTGCAGTTATAATGCTTTGGAGAAAACTTTCCATGCAAAACCAATTATTTCCTCGTTGAAACCAGGCATGTTATTTTTCAAACACTGGGTGAACTTTACAGACCTAAATATTGATGAATGCTCTGTTGTTCTTCAAAGAATAATACTAAACAGTAGTTTTGCTGCACTTTGTAGGGCTGCTAATACCAATATGAATAACTTGCTAAGTCTTGCAAGAGCTCATGTCAACACAACAACAAGCCTTATGTCGAGAGGCTCTTTAGGTGGCCCCTCTTCTGCCATTGCTTGGATGAGGCGTCTTTCACGCTTTGCATGAGCCCTCAACATTTCGCAGATGTTAGCATTTCCACCAATTACATTTTGCATTGTTTGACAAAGTAGTCCCTTCTTTGCCTCTGCTACCAGGCACTGATTTCAAAATCAGAGGGCGTGGCAGCTTCTGGGGCTCTGTGGGTCCTTTTATTTAAAATACAACGCGCCTAGCGGTTCCATTGCTGCTGGGCCGCTTTGTCCGTTCTGCATGCAAGGGCATTTACTCCATACTTCAAGTACACACATGCAGCCACTGCTTCTCACATATGCGCTGTCTTAGCCACCGCTCCTCACTACTCCATCTACTACTGTGCAGTTCCATATTACCAAATAGGCAAAGTATGCACCGGCCTACGGGCCCCACTCCTTTTAGGGGACCCGCGACAACGGAACGAAATAATATTGATTTGATTTTGAAAGAAAATTACAATCAAGCTTTCTTAAATATTGTTTCCAGAAAATAAATCAATCAGGGGTTGGTAAAGCGCAGCTACTCACCCGCGAGTGTCTCAAAGCGCTAGGTTATAAGATAGAAAAGATAGAAAATAATGAATCAACTCAAAGAAACGAAAACTTTACATTAAAGACTCTATAGAGAAAATACTGTATTAATGTCATGCACCCATTAACAACTTAAAGTACATAAACCAGGGACATCAGATTCACATAATAGCTTGTCTCTTAAAAGCTCATCTTCTGGCAGCTGCCAGTTTGCAAAAGAAAATCCGGTGCATTGGGTTTTAGGAGATAATTTGCGACTGGGGCCCCGAAATTTGGACTGCCTATTGGCCTCCACAGGGTTTAATTCGGCACTGCTACAGCGTACATGTCAGCAATCAAGGAAGGTGTAATATACATATAAGGAGAACCCTAATCTGGGCTCAAACACTGCACTGGACCTGTAAGACACAGAGTGCAAGACCCAGGCTCAGGGCAAAAGAGGATTGGGTTAGAGATGTAGAGAGACACATTGAGCCTGATTAAGAGTTCCCACAATTTGTCGGTCTGCCCGCTCTGATTAGAGTGGGGTGGACCGTGAAGTACACCCATGGCCTGATGGAGAAGCGCTGTCTGTAAGAACATTAGAAAGCTGGCCCTATTAAGACTGGATGGTCAGATGCTCTTTTTTCTGTGTAGGACCACCAGAGAAAATCTGGAGATCCAGAGCAGAAATAAATTACTAATGTCCCTCACGCCCTGGAAAAAACACACAGGGAGGCAGGGTCATTAGTATTTTGTTTTTCAAAAACCAACTCCTGACATTTCGAGTCATGGCAAGAGGTAGTCTGTCAGGTGGGTGGATGTAATGTTCTCAGCCACCCTGATGTAAGACGGGCTGCCCACCAAACTCTAAATTAGACTTCCAGACTTCAGCAATAAGAAAGTAAACATAGGGAAGATGGCACCACCAAGGAACCTGAATAATACATCATCTTGTCTCTCTAATGTGGTGCAGGAACAAGCCCTTCAATAGACTATGACCCATCTAAGGACCAGAGAGCAAGACACTGACTGCTGCAAAAAAAGCTGGTAATGAATAGCACAAAATCACACAGGAGAAGGAATGTGTAATTAGATGAAGGGAACAGAAATGGAAGAAAATAACAAAAGGAAAGGAACGCTATGCTGGGCGAAAACTCTAGCGAACGCTAACATTTGATACAGCAAGTAGCTTTGCAAGGATCATTCATGCTGAGCCTAGAGGATTTCAAGGTGTTTTCTATAGAGGGCATGTCCTGGATGGAGATTGCTGTCCTTTGCTAGCACTGCCCTAGTCAAGTGCCCCAGCCTCCGATAACAAGTGCACTGCAGGCCCCATGTCCACTGAACCCCGCAATGAGGAGGAAGCAGTCTCTGAGTCCTGACGTGTGTGTGTGATGGGCACATTGCTAAACTAGGCGAGGTGATTCCTTTGTTGTTAGTGCAATAGCTCCAGGAGGATACATTTTGCTCTCTTACTGCCCTTCGTGGTCCTTTATGGCTTCAGTCTTTTGGTCTGGGCTAGCCTAGGCAGAGGGTGCCTGAAGCTGCAGTGCCAGGTGTGAAGCTCAGCAGCTTAGATCTTGGGACTTAGAGGGGCAAGAGGAGCTGTAGGCAGAGACCAGAAAAGCACAATGAGTACTGTGTGGAACACTCATGCCCAGGGCACAGATCCCATCTGTATCCTGAGACCAAGCATTAGTTCAGAATGCCTGCTCAGAGAGGCAACATTCAGATTGCCTCTTGGGTTACCAGGGGAGTTCTTTGCAGCCTGATGATTTTGCAGGCTGATTTTAGGGCTCGATGGACTGCCTATCCTAGCCCTTAAAGCAGCCCTGACATAAAAAAGAAGCCCCCCCCCTTTTAGTCCTGGCCCACATATTGCATTCTTCTTCACTGTAATTCGAATGGATCCCTCCTCAGCACACTTTAATAATTTACAGTAGAGTCAATGGCTCTGGTGCACATAGGAGGCCACATGTCATTGTATTAGTACAGAGTGAGCACAACCACTAATCTTTGGAATTGTGACAACGTCTCAAGGGAGTGAAATGGATTCCAACTGTGGCTTCCTGTCCTCAGTAAGTGAGTGTCTGAAAAGTGTCCATCATCTTATTGTGTTTCCTATCCTCAGTAGTCTCCAATTATGTATTGCACAGACTGCGACAAGGATAGGATGGGGTAGAAGAAATACATAGAGTAGATCCTCTTGGCTTTGCGGCTTCTTTTGGTAAAACACCAAGTTACCCTTCTTTCATTAAGCTCTTTCTCTCCTTGGATGTAGCTCTCCTCTCTCAAACTTTCCCCTCTACACAGTCCATCCTCAGGGATGCTCTTGGTGTTTGCTCTGGAGGTTGAAGGAACACAGCTGGGCTAGCTGAGAAAAGCAATGCAATGTGGCTTCATGACAGGTCTGTGAGAGGGTTTCTAGAACAACACACAAACACCACAAATGATTAATGATAGTACAGTCACAACACAATAATTCCTAGGGCAGACAGTGCATGTGTTTGGTGTCTAAATTTGACACAAATTACAGTTGTTATTATTTTGGAAGCAGGATTGCTTTATTCCTCGGCACATATCTCAGAGTCTTAGCCCAAGTACTCTATTGTTTAGCTTATCCTAAGCTCTCATTCTTGTGTCCTGAATTCAGGGATCAAGCTTTCCCTAAGCTCACATTCCTGGGTTCTGGATTCAGAAGCCAAGATCCAAAGTTTAGTGCTCCTTGAGTCTTGTCTCTGTTGTACCCAGAGTGGGAGTTCCTAAGGATCCAAGACCAAGATTATTATAGGTCCAAGATTAGTTCCTGGGGTTCAAGACATTTTCCTTTGGATTCAGGGGCCACATTAATTCTCTCGTTCAGGGTTGATGGTTTAAGGGTTCAGTGTTCCATGTCTCAAGCTGACTGATAGCTAGTTGAAGGGTTTTGGGGATGAGGAGAGACACTAACCATCTTCTTATTCAATTTGGGGCTGGTCCAGTGCTACTGCAGGGTGGCATCAACATGTGAGGCTCCATAGATAAAGATTGGGAGGATGAGCTGCACATGTTCTTCAGGTTCCTACAAAACAAAAAATCAGATCTGGGAGTGATTACAAAATAAAACCTACACCCAAGGTGACCTCCCAGAGTTTGACTCATGAGATCATGCTGTAAGCAAGATTTCATAGAAGGCTACCTCAGAGCACTGGAGACTGGACCAGGCAATGTTTCAATAGCAGAGGCAATGAGAAAGGGTTTCAGATTACTGCCATAAGAGTAGCAAGCAGGTGTTTGTTACGTCCTAAAGCCTGGGAACATGCAAAATGAATATGCCACACATGGAGCTCTGTAGTAGATATCTTTATTCCACAGCATCCGATCACACATTGCGCACTCATCATGTCATGACTGTTAATACCAACACCTTAACACCTTTGGACAAGTTACATAATTCCTTGTTGAGTCCGCCCAGAGCTGCAAGAGCCCTAGCACACAGTCTCACGACACTACATCTTTATCCTTGTTACATAAAAAGTACAAGCACTAGTCACATCATATTTCTTCAATAAGGCATCGAGGCACTCACACTTGTCAGCTATGTCAAATGGTATAAGATAGTTGAGATGCATTCTAATTGTGGTCCGATGGTACTGGTTCTGATGCTTGATCTGGACTGTCGAGGGCGTTGCCTCATTGATGATTGACAACAATTGCGGTAGGTGTTTAATGTGTGGCGAGTGAGATGGACTTTCCAGTGTGATGCACCGCCATATGTCCTTTGCATATCACAACCTTGAGAGGATCAACAGCAAATGGAGTGTCCGTTTTCGTCTTTCATTACCAGGACCCAGTTACCTTCATCGAAGACTGTTTCCTGAGCTCGTCCATGACGATCAACATATGCTTTCAGATGGCATTTCCGAGAAGTGCCCATGACTCGAATCTTATCCGTACTCTAAGATCAGTCCGCTGTCCACTGTGGCAATTTGGTTCAGATAGCTCTCCCATATAGCAAGGTGGCAGGACTCTCACCAGTTGTGGAGTGAGAAGTTGAAAGATGCACATGGAGGGCTTGCACATGGATCTGATTTAATTTGATTCCCTCCATCGATACTCATTGAATTACCCATTTGAGGGTACCCATGAATCGTTCCACAACACCAGTAGGGTGGGGACACAGGGGTGTACTCTTTTGATGCTTGACATTTAGTCTAACCAGAAATTCCTTCAATTTTTTGCTATTGAACGGCAGACCATTGTCAGATTTGAGAATGGCGGGGATATCCCACACTGCCAAGATGTGATCCAGATGCTCAATGACCTTGTTCAAGGTAGTTGACAATAAGTCCTCTACTAAAGAAAAACATGAATACTTATCGATTACTACCAACTGATGTCTGTAGATGATTGCAAAGATTCCTACAGGGTTATAATAAGAAATGTCACTTTATGCCTCGCCCCACTTGACAAATCTGCACAAAACTTGCCATGTTGAACTTAAATTAGCTGAACTTTTTTGGAAAGGTTTGTGCAAATTGTTCAAACGACAATTAAGTTATTAAGAAAAAAATGATTTGCATATTGCCGGGTCCCAAACTTAGGTGGCATTGTGGGAAAAATATTGATGAGTTGGAATGCAACCCTAAGCGGTTGCCATTGTTATGACTTATTGCCAGCATATTCAAATCACCTTTAATTTTTGTGCGTTTCAAAATTTTAGGTGCGGCATTTTTTAGGAGAAATGTGATTCTGATTTCACCCACGTCTCCTTTAGAAAAGGTATATCTTCCTTGTTTATCTGTGACTAAGCCACAATTTTTACTAAACCAAATCACTAGTTTTTATAGCTTATATATTTTTAATTATGCAAAAGATTGGGGGCATGCACATGTCATCTACCTCTGCTCTCAAAGCAATTTCTTCACTTTTGCCAGGGCCAAGAGCTGGGAGGGGGCCACTGCATAAACTGTTGTTCTTTTCAGAGGTGGCTTCTCTTTGGGAGCTGTTGTAGTAAAGACCATTACGAATGTATTGTGAGCAAAGAGAGAAGTACACAAGCATTCAGTATCAATCAATCTTCAATCAATCAATCAATCAATCAATCATTTTTTTTTTTAAGCATGCTACTCACCCGTGAGGGTCTCAAGGCGCTGGGGGGGGGGAGCAGCTCCGGATCAGTCGAAGAGCCACATCTTGAGGTCCTTCCTGAACGTGTGCAGGGTCGAGGAATGTCTAATGTTCACAGGGAGCCTGTTCCAGGTCTTGGCTGCGATATAGGAGAAGGCTCTCCCGCCTGTTCTGTTTCTGCGGATGCGGGGGACCTCTACCAGGGCGAGGCCGGCAGAGCAGAAGTTCCTCTTGGGTAAGTGGAAGGATATTCTCTTGTTGAGGTATTTGGGTCCGATGTTGTTGAGGGATTTGTAGGCGTGCGTGAGGAGTTTGAAGGTGACCCTCTTCTAGACGGGGAGCCAGTGGAGGTCTTGTAGGTGATGGTTCAGAAAAGGGGGTGGTGATGAACAGAGTGTCTGAATTAAGCAGACCACTCTTACCCAGTCCAAAGATCAGGGCTTGATCCATCACCGTTATTTATCTCACTGCCCCATCCCAGCTCAGAACCTGGCTATATGCAAATTAGTCTGTCCCTGGCCCAGTGCATCATGGGAACAGGGCAGACCAAACTACCAAGCCAATTCTTCACCAGAAAGGAGACCAGCTACCGGGGACCGGTTTCTGGCATTTCAGCCTCTTCGGCCCGGCTTGCTTGAATCCTGATGGAGCAGTGAGAAAGGGACTCATGTCTGAGTATACCCTGCCACACCTATAGTGGCCAAAAACGATTCAGAAAAGGGGGTGGTGATGAACAGAGTGTCTGAATTAAGCAGACCACTCTTACCCAGTCCAAAGATCAGGGCTTGATCCATCACCGTTATTTATCTCACTGCCCCATCCCAGCTCAGAACCTGGCTATATGCAAATTAGTCTGTCCCTGGCCCAGTGCATCATGGGAACAGGGCAGACCAAACTACCAAGCCAATTCTTCACCAGAAAGGAGACAAGCTACCGGGGACCGGTTTCTGGCATTTCAGCCTCTTCGGCCCGGCTTGCTTGAATCCTGATGGAGCAGTGAGAAAGGGACTCATGTCTGAGTATACCCTGCCACACCTATAGTGGCCAAAAACGATTCAGAAAAGGGGGTGGTGATGAACAGAGTGTCTGAATTAAGCAGACCACTCTTACCCAGTCCAAAGATCAGGGCTTGATCCATCACCGTTATTTATCTCACTGCCCCATCCCAGCTCAGAACCTGGCTATATGCAAATTAGTCTGTCCCTGGCCCAGTGCATCATGGGAACAGGGCAGACCAAACTACCAAGCCAATTCTTCACCAGAAAGGAGACAAGCTACCGGGGACCGGTTTCTGGCATTTCAGCCTCTTCGGCCCGGCTTGCTTGAATCCTGATGGAGCAGTGAGAAAGGGACTCATGTCTGAGTATACCCTGCCACACCTATAGTGGCCAAAAACGATTCACAAAAGGGGGTGGTGATGAACAGAGTGTCTGAATTAAGCAGACCACTCTTACCCAGTCCAAAGATCAGGGCTTGATCCATCACCGTTATTTATCTCACTGCCCCATCCCAGCTCAGAACCTGGCTATATGCAAATTAGTCTGTCCCTGGCCCAGTGCATCATGGGAACAGGGCAGACCAAACTACCAAGCCAATTCTTCACCAGAAAGGAGACAAGCTACCGGGGACCGGTTTCTGGCATTTCAGCCTCTTCGGCCCGGCTTGCTTGAATCCTGATGGAGCAGTGAGAAAGGGACTCATGTCTGAGTATACCCTGCCACACCTATAGTGGCCAAAACCGATTCAGAAAAGGGGGTGGTGATGAACAGAGTGTCTGAATTAAGCAGACTACTCTTACCCAGTCCAAAGATCAGGGCTTGATCCATCACCGTTATTTATCTCACTGCCCCATCCCAGCTCAGAACCTGGCTATATGCAAATTAGTCTGTCCCTGGCCCAGTGCATCATGGGAACAGGGCAGACCAAACTACCAAGCCAATTCTTCACCAGAAAGGAGACAAGCTACCGGGGACCGGTTTCTGGCATTTCAGCCTCTTCGGGCCGGCTTGCTTGAATGCTGATGGAGCAGTGAGAAAGGGACTCATGTCTGAGTATACCCTGCCACACCTATAGTGGCCAAAAACGATTCAGAAAAGGGGGTGGTGATGAACAGAGTGTCTGAATTAAGCAGACCACTCTTACCCAGTCCAAAGATCAGGGCTTGATCCATCACCGTTATTTATCTCACTGCCCCATCCCAGCTCAGAACCTGGCTATATGCAAATTAGTCTGTCCCTGGCCCAGTGCATCATGGGAACAGGGCAGACCAAACTACCAAGCCAATTCTTCACCAGAAAGGAGACAAGCTACCGGGGACCGGTTTCTGGCATTTCAGCCTCTTCGGCCCGGCTTGCTTGAATCCTGATGGAGCAGTGAGAAAGGGACTCATGTCTGAGTATACCCTGCCACACCTATAGTGGCCAAAAACGATTCAGAAAAGGGGGTGGTGATGAACAGAGTGTCTGAATTAAGCAGACCACTCTTACCCAGTCCAAAGATCAGGGCTTGATCCATCACCGTTATTTATCTCACTGCCCCATCCCAGCTCAGAACCTGGCTATATGCAAATTAGTCTGTCCCTGGCCCAGTGCATCATGGGAACAGGGCAGACCAAACTACCAAGCCAATTCTTCACCAGAAAGGAGACAAGCTACCGGGGACCGGTTTCTGGCATTTCAGCCTCTTCGGCCCGGCTTGCTTGAATCCTGATGGAGCAGTGAGAAAGGGACTCATGTCTGAGTATACCCTGCCACACCTATAGTGGCAAAAACGATTCAGAAAAGGGGGTGGTGATGAACAGAGTGTCTGAATTAAGCAGACCACTCTTACCCAGTCCAAAGATCAGGGCTTGATCCATCACCGTTATTTATCTCACTGCCCCATCCCAGCTCAGAACCTGGCTATATGCAAATTAGTCTTTCCCTGGCCCAGTGCATCATGGGAACAGGGCAGACCAAACTACCAAGCCAATTCTTCACCAGAAAGGAGACAAGCTACCGGGGACCGGTTTCTGGCATTTCAGCCTCTTCGGCCCGGCTTGCTTGAATCCTGATGGAGCAGTGAGAAAGGGACTCATGTCTGAGTATACCCTGCCACACCTATAGTGGCCAAAAACGATTCAGAAAAGGGGGTGGTGATGAACAGAGTGTCTGAATTAAGCAGACCACACTTACCCAGTCCAAAGATCAGGGCTTGATCCATCACCGTTATTTATCTCACTGCCCCATCCCAGCTCAGAACCTGGCTATATGCAAATTAGTCTGTCCCTGGCCCAGTGCATCATGGGAACAGGGCAGACCAAACTACCAAGCCAATTCTTCACCAGAAAGGAGACAAGCTACCGGGGACCGGTTTCTGGCATTTCAGCCTCTTCGGCCCGGCTTGCTTGAATCCTGATGGAGCAGTGAGAAAGGGACTCATGTCTGAGTATACCCTGCCACACCTATAGTGGCCAAAAACGATTCAGAAAAGGGGGTGGTGATGAACAGAGTGTCTGAATTAAGCAGACCACTCTTACCCAGTCCAAAGATCAGGGCTTGATCCATCACCGTTATTTATCTCACTGCCCCATCCCAGCTCAGAACCTGGCTATATGCAAATTAGTCTGTCCCTGGCCCAGTGCATCATGGGAACAGGGCAGACCAAACTACCAAGCCAATTCTTCACCAGAAAGGAGACAAGCTACCGGGGACCGGTTTCTGGCATTTCAGCCTCTTCGGCCGGCTTGCTTGAATCCTGATGGAGCAGTGAGAAAGGGACTCATGTCTGAGTATACCCTGCCACACCTATAGTGGCCAAAAACGATTCAGAAAAGGGGGTGGTGATGAACAGAGTGTCTGAATTAAGCAGACCACTCTTACCCAGTCCAAAGATCAGGGCTTGATCCATCACCGTTATTTATCTCACTGCCCCATCCCAGCTCAGAACCTGGCTATATGCAAATTAGTCTGTCCCTGGCCCAGTGCATCATGGGAACAGGGCAGACCAAACTACCAAGCCAATTCTTCACCAGAAAGGAGACAAGCTACCGGGGACCGGTTTCTGGCATTTCAGCCTCTTCGGCCCGGCTTGCTTGAATCCTGATGGAGCAGTGAGAAAGGGACTCATGTCTGAGTATACCCTGCCACACCTATAGTGGCCAAAAACGATTCAGAAAAGGGGGTGGTGATGAACAGAGTGTCTGAATTAAGCAGACCACTCTTACCCAGTCCAAAGATCAGGGCTTGATCCATCACCGTTATTTATCTCACTGCCCCATCCCAGCTCAGAACCTGGCTATATGCAAATTAGTCTGTCCCTGGCCCAGTGCATCATGGGAACAGGGCAGACCAAACTACCAAGCCAATTCTTCACCAGAAAGGAGACAAGCTACCGGGGACCGGTTTCTGGCATTTCAGCCTCTTCGGCCCGGCTTGCTTGAATCCTGATGGAGCAGTGAGAAAGGGACTCATGTCTGAGTATACCCTGCCACACCTATAGTGGCCAAAACCGATTCAGAAAAGGGGGTGGTGATGAACAGAGTGTCTGAATTAAGCAGACCACTCTTACCCAGTCCAAAGATCAGGGCTTGATCCATCACCGTTATTTATCTCACTGCCCCATCCCAGCTCAGAACCTGGCTATATGCAAATTAGTCTGTCCCTGGCCCAGTGCATCATGGGAACAGGGCAGACCAAACTACCAAGCCAATTCTTCACCAGAAAGGAGACAAGCTACCGGGGACCGGTTTCTGGCATTTCAGCCTCTTCGGCCCGGCTTGCTTGAATCCTGATGGAGCAGTGAGAAAGGGACTCATGTCTGAGTATACCCTGCCACACCTATAGTGGCCAAAAACGATTCAGAAAAGGGGGTGGTGATGAACAGAGTGTCTGAATTAAGCAGACCACTCTTACCCAGTCCAAAGATCAGGGCTTGATCCATCACCGTTATTTATCTCACTGCCCCATCCCAGCTCAGAACCTGGCTATATGCAAATTAGTCTGTCCCTGGCCCAGTGCATCATGGGAACAGGGCAGACCAAACTACCAAGCCAATTCTTCACCAGAAAGGAGACAAGCTACCGGGGACCGGTTTCTGGCATTTCAGCCTCTTCGGCCCGGCTTGCTTGAATCCTGATGGAGCAGTGAGAAAGGGACTCATGTCTGAGTATACCCTGCCACACCTATAGTGGCCAAAAACGATTCAGAAAAGGGGGTGGTGATGAACAGAGTGTCTGAATTAAGCAGACCACTCTTACCCAGTCCAAAGATCAGGGCTTGATCCATCACCGTTATTTATCTCACTGCCCCATCCCAGCTCAGAACCTGGCTATATGCAAATTAGTCTGTCCCTGGCCCAGTGCATCATGGGAACAGGGCAGACCAAACTACCAAGCCAATTCTTCACCAGAAAGGAGACAAGCTACCGGGGACCGGTTTCTGGCATTTCAGCCTCTTCGGCCCGGCTTGCTTGAATCCTGATGGAGCAGTGAGAAAGGGACTCATGTCTGAGTATACCCTGCCACACCTATAGTGGCCAAAAACGATTCAGAAAAGGGGGTGGTGATGAACAGAGTGTCTGAATTAAGCAGACCACTCTTACCCAGTCCAAAGATCAGGGCTTGATCCATCACCGTTATTTATCTCACTGCCCCATCCCAGCTCAGAACCTGGCTATATGCAAATTAGTCTGTCCCTGGCCCAGTGCATCATGGGAACAGGGCAGACCAAACTACCAAGCCAATTCTTCACCAGAAAGGAGACAAGCTACCGGGGACCGGTTTCTGGCATTTCAGCCTCTTCGGCCCGGCTTGCTTGAATCCTGATGGAGCAGTGAGAAAGGGACTCATGTCTGAGTATACCCTGCCACACCTATAGTGGCCAAAAACGATTCAGAAAAGGGGGTGGTGATGAACAGAGTGTCTGAATTAAGCAGACCACACTTACCCAGTCCAAAGATCAGGGCTTGATCCATCACCGTTATTTATCTCACTGCCCCATCCAAGCTCAGAACCTGGCTATATGCAAATTAGTCTGTCCCTGGCCCAGTGCATCATGGGAACAGGGCAGACCAAACTACCAAGCCAATTCTTCACCAGAAAGGAGACAAGCTACCGGGGACCGGTTTCTGGCATTTCAGCCTCTTCGGCCCGGCTTGCTTGAATCCTGATGGAGCAGTGAGAAAGGGACTCATGTCTGAGTATACCCTGCCACACCTATAGTGGCCAAAAACGATTCAGAAAAGGGGGTGGTGATGAACAGAGTGTCTGAATTAAGCAGACCACTCTTACCCAGTCCAAAGATCAGGGCTTGATCCATCACCGTTATTTATCTCACTGCCCCATCCCAGCTCAGAACCTGGCTATATGCAAATTAGTCTGTCCCTGGCCCAGTGCATCATGGGAACAGGGCAGACCAAACTACCAAGCCAATTCTTCACCAGAAAGGAGACAAGCTACCGGGGACCGGTTTCTGGCATTTCAGCCTCTTCGGCCCGGCTTGCTTGAATCCTGATGGAGCAGTGAGAAAGGGACTCATGTCTGAGTATACCCTGCCACACCTATAGTGGCCAAAAACGATTCAGAAAAGGGGGTGGTGATGAACAGAGTGTCTGAATTAAGCAGACCACTCTTACCCAGTCCAAAGATCAGGGCTTGATCCATCACCGTTATTTATCTCACTGCCCCATCCCAGCTCAGAACCTGGCTATATGCAAATTAGTCTGTCCCTGGCCCAGTGCATCATGGGAACAGGGCAGACCAAACTACCAAGCCAATTCTTCACCAGAAAGGAGACAAGCTACCGGGGACCGGTTTCTGGCATTTCAGCCTCTTCGGCCCGGCTTGCTTGAATCCTGATGGAGCAGTGAGAAAGGGACTCATGTCTGAGTATACCCTGCCACACCTATAGTGGCCAAAAACGATTCAGAAAAGGGGGTGGTGATGAACAGAGTGTCTGAATTAAGCAGACCACTCTTACCCAGTCCAAAGATCAGGGCTTGATCCATCACCGTTATTTATCTCACTGCCCCATCCCAGCTCAGAACCTGGCTATATGCAAATTAGTCTGTCCCTGGCCCAGTGCATCATGGGAACAGGGCAGACCAAACTACCAAGCCAATTCTTCACCAGAAAGGAGACAAGCTACCGGGGACCGGTTTCTGGCATTTCAGCCTCTTCGGCCCGGCTTGCTTGAATCCTGATGGAGCAGTGAGAAAGGGACTCATGTCTGAGTATACCCTGCCACACCTATAGTGGCCAAAAACGATTCAGAAAAGGGGGTGGTGATGAACAGAGTGTCTGAATTAAGCAGACCACTCTTACCCAGTCCAAAGATCAGGGCTTGATCCATCACCGTTATTTATCTCACTGCCCCATCCCAGCTCAGAACCTGGCTATATGCAAATTAGTCTGTCCCTGGCCCAGTGCATCATGGGAACAGGGCAGACCAAACTACCAAGCCAATTCTTCACCAGAAAGGAGACAAGCTACCGGGGACCGTTTTCTGGCATTTCAGCCTCTTCGGCCCGGCTTGCTTGAATCCTGATGGAGCAGTGAGAAAGGGACTCATGTCTGAGTATACCCTGCCACACCTATAGTGGCCAAAAACGATTCAGAAAAGGGGGTGGTGATGAACAGAGTGTCTGAATTAAGCAGACCACTCTTACCCAGTCCAAAGATCAGGGCTTGATCCATCACCGTTATTTATCTCACTGCCCCATCCCAGCTCAGAACCTGGCTATATGCAAATTAGTCTGTCCCTGGCCCAGTGCATCATGGGAACAGGGCAGACCAAACTACCAAGCCAATTCTTCACCAGAAAGGAGACAAGCTACCGGGGACCGGTTTCTGGCATTTCAGCCTCTTCGGCCCGGCTTGCTTGAATCCTGATGGAGCAGTGAGAAAGGGACTCATGTCTGAGTATACCCTGCCACACCTATAGTGGCCAAAAACGATTCAGAAAAGGGGGTGGTGATAAATATTTTTGTCCACCCTAAGCGTGGAAGGGTATACTCAGATGTGAGTCCCTTGCTCATTGCACCATCAGGATTCAAGCAAGCCGGGCCGAAGACGGCTGAAATGCCAGAAACCGGTCCCCGGAAGCTTGTTTCCTTCCCAGTGTAAGAATTGGCTTTTGTAGTCTGGTCTGCCCTGTTCCAATGATGCACTGGGCCAGGGACAGACTAATTTGCATGCAGCCAGGTTCTGAAACTGGGATGGTGCAATGAGCTAAAAAACGGTGTTGGATCTAGCCCTGATCTCTTGACTGGGTGAGAGTACTCTGCTTAATTCAGAGACTCTGTCCATCACCACCCCTTGTTGTAAATATTTTTGTCCACCCTAAGCGTGGAAGGGTATACTCAGATGTGAGTCCCTTGCTCATTGCACCATCAGGATTCAAGCAAGCCGGGCCGAAGACGGCTGAAATGCCAGAAACCGGTCCCCGGAAGCTTGTTTCCTTCCCAGTGTAAGAATTGGCTTTTGTAGTCTGGTCTGCCCTGTTCCAATGATGCACTGGGCCAGGGACAGACTAATTTGCATGCAGCCAGGTTCTGAAACTGGGATGGTGCAATGAGCTAAAAAACGGTGTTGGATCTAGCCCTGATCTCTTGACTGGGTGAGAGTACTCTGCTTAATTCAGAGACTCTGTCCATCACCACCCCTTGTTGTAAATATTTTTGTCCACCCTAAGCGTGGAAGGGTATACTCAGATGTGAGTCCCTTGCTCATTGCACCATCAGGATTCAAGCAAGCCGGGCCGAAGACGGCTGAAATGCCAGAAACCGGTCCCCGGAAGCTTGTTTCCTTCCCAGTGTAAGAATTGGCTTTTGTAGTCTGGTCTGCCCTGTTCCAATGATGCACTGGGCCAGGGACAGACTAATTTGCATGCAGCCAGGTTCTGAAACTGGGATGGTGCAATGAGCTAAAAAACAGTGTTGGATCTAGCCCTGATCTCTTGACTGGGTGAGAGTACTCTGCTTAATTCAGAGACTCTGTCCATCACCACCCCTTGTTGTAAATATTTTTGTCCACCCTAAGCGTGGAAGGGTATACTCAGATGTGAGTCCCTTGCTCATTGCACCATCAGGATTCAAGCAAGCCGGGCCGAAGACGGCTGAAATGCCAGAAACCGGTCCCCGGAAGCTTGTTTCCTTCCCAGTGTAAGAATTGGCTTTTGTAGTCTGGTCTGCCCTGTTCCAATGATGCACTGGGCCAGGGACAGACTAATTTGCATGCAGCCAGGTTCTGAAACTGGGATGGTGCAATGAGCTAAAAAACGGTGTTGGATCTAGCCCTGATCTCTTGACTGGGTGAGAGTACTCTGCTTAATTCAGAGACTCTGTCCATCACCACCCCTTGTTGTAAATATTGTAGGTGATGGGACATGTGTTTGTGACTCGGTGTCCCGAGGATGAGTATGGCTGCTGCATTCTGAATGGTTTGGAGTTTGTGTAGAAGGGTTCTGTTGATCCGGCGTAGAGTGCATTTCCGTAGTCCAGTCTGCTGGTTAGCAGCGCATGAGTGACGGTCATTCTGCAGTCGGGGGGATCCACTTGAAGGTTTTGCGGATTATGCGCAGGCAGTTGAAACTGGTGGAGGCAACGGCGTTGATCCAGCGGTTCATGGAGAGGGAGGAGTCAAGGATGATACAGAGGTTTCGTGCATGGTCTGTAGGGGTGGGTGGAGTCCCGAGGGTGGAGGGACACGAGGTATTGTTCCAGGCGGAGGTGCAGGGTCCAAGGATGAGGACTTTGGTCTTTTCTGAGTTGAGATTCAAACAGCTGTCCTTCATCCAGGCTGCCACATTCTTCATTCCTTCCTGGAAACATAGTCTGGTGTCGTCGGAATTCTTTGTGAGCGAGAGGATGAGCTGAGAGTCGTCGCCGTAGGATACAATACTGAGCCCATGCTGTCTGAAGATGGCGGGGAGGGGGGCCATGTAGATGTTCAAGAGTGTGGGGCTGAGCGATGATCCTTGGGGTACTCCGCAGTTGAAATCTGTGGGTTCGGAGAGGAAGGGAGGTAGTCTGATCCTCTGGGTTCGGCTGGAGAGAAAGGATTGCATCCAGTAGAGGGTGGCTCTTTGTATCCCAGCATCGTGAAGTCTGGCTGCGAGTGTGCAGTGCAAAATGGTGTCGAAGGCTGCGGAGAGGTCTAGAAGGATGAGGGCAGTAGTGTGTCCCTGGTCGAGTAGCATGCCGATGTCAGTAGCTGTGAGGAGGGCCGTCTCGGTGCTGTGGTTGCAGCAGAATCCAGACTGGGAGGTGTCCAGGATGGAGTTCTCTTCGATAAAAGAGGTCAGTTGTGCGTTTACAAGTCTCTTGGTGACTTTGGCCGCAAAGGGGATGAGAGAGATGGGCCGGTAGTTTTTTATGTCTGTTGGGTCAGCCGTCGATTTCTTGAGGAGGGGTTTAACCTCCGCCCGCTTCCAGTCATCTGGGAAGATGCCGAACAAGAAGGAGGCATTGATGGTCCGTCGTAGTTCGGGTGAGATGGCGGTGGTGACCCTGTGGAATATGTGTGCTGGGTAGGGGTCCATAGGGGCTCCTGGATGGGTTTTCTTCATTATCGCGGTGATGTGTTCGACGGTGGCTGGGTCCCAGGTCATGATGAATGGCTTATCGGCGGCGAGGGGGGGTGGTGGTGTCCAGCATTTGTTAGTTGAAGTTGTCATAGAGGACCTTGATCTTCTGGTGGAAGTAGGTGCTGAGCTTGTTGCAGAGTTCCTGAGAAGGTGTGATGTCCGTGGCTTTGCTTGGGCTTTTTGTGAATTGCTGTATGACGTTGAACAGTTCTTTGGCGTTGGTCGTGTTGGTCTGGATCTTGCCTCTTATGAAGATCTGTTTGGTGTTTCTTATGCGTTGGTGGTATTCCTTCAGGGTGCGCCTGTTGTTGTTCAGTGCTTCATGGTTTTCTGGTTTCACCAGGTTTTCTCTAGGCGTCTGCAGAAGCACCTGACTTCTTGTAGTTCTGAGGTGAACCAGGCGGCCTTCAGAGGGCGTTATTTGGCAGGATGGCGGAGGGGTGCAAGCTTGTCGGCGCAGCGGGAGATCCAGCGAGGAAATTCTATGGCTGCGGAGTTGGTGTCGGTAGTGGTGCTGGGGGGGTCTTGGAGGAGGGTGGTGTTGATGTGTTCCTCTGTGACCTTGCTCCAGTTTCTTCGTGGTTGGCGCGGGCCGGCTTGGGTGCAGCAGTGGTGCTGAAGGTGAAGTGTACGCAGTGGTGGTCCATACAGGGGGGGCTGGGTGATGTGGCTGAAGCGGATGTTTGTCCCTCCCGTGAAGATTGGGTCAAGGGTGTGTCTGGCTTTGTGAGTGGGCGTGTTGACCAGCTGCTTCAGACCGAGGTTGGGGAGGTTGTCGAGGAGAGTGTTAGAGTCGGGTTTGTCGCTGTTGTCGAGGTGGAAGTTCAGGTCCTCCAGTAGGTTGTAGTCTGTGGAGATGATGGCGTGGGGTGCGGCGAGCTCGGTGATGGTAGTTGCGGAGTGGGTGCGGGGTCCCAGCGGTCTGTAGATAAGGGTGCCGCGTAGTGTGGTCCTGGAGCTTGTCTGGATCTGGAAGTGGAGGTGTTCTGTTTTGGAGTGGGGGTTACTCGTGCTGGATGTGGGGTCGGAGGGGGGTCTTGTGTGCAATGGCGAGTCCTCCTCCTGGGGGGTGGGGGCGGTCCTTCCTCTGGATCTTGTAGACCGATGGCCATTGCGATGTGGGGCTGGCGGTGGCATTGGTCCAGGTTTCCTTGAAGGCGACGTCGGGCGAGAGGGTATCGATCAGGTCGCATATCTCTATGACGTGTCAGTGCAGGGAGCGCACGTTGAGGAGAATGCATGTCAGGGTTTCGGCGGTGCATCGTATACAGTGTATTCTTAGCTCAGTGAAGGACAACAGCATTAGAAGTGCTGGTCCCCCCCCCCCTATAGTAGATAATGCTTGGTAGTGGCACATATTAGCAAACACCAAAAGAGCTGCATTCTGTTAAACAAAAATCTTGTTTGAACATGCAAGTAATTGGTAATACAAGTACATATTAGGGTGGCATCTTTCAAAACGCACATCAAATGCATACAGAGTCTCATTAATATTTATCACCATCATACGTCGGAATGTGGATATTTACTCAGGTCATAGAACACAAGAAAAGGTAATTTGACTTGTAGATATGAACATGCTCACATATAACGGCTTCGCTGCGGCGTACATTCTGCCGTGGTGCGGAAAAAATGACATGTGCGCAGTTCAAACGGCCCCAGGCCATCCGACGCACACGCCCACCGTGACGTTGGACGGCCGGCGGCCGGCTGACACATGGAAAAGGATAAAGAAGCCCAAACGTCTTCGATTTGTGCACTAAAAACAAAAGCATAGTTTACATTTTCAGGGATCTTAAGATTGGGGAACACAGGTGGAAGCCTATAGGACCTATAGTAATGGCTACATGTATGCAGCCTGCTTACAGCAAGGACTTATGTCTACCTCAAAGTACTGCTAGTGATGGCTTACAGTACTGCAGCTTGCTATCACAAAGACTTGTGTCTGACTCAAGGGACCTTCAGTCACAGCCATATGTACTGGAGCCTGCTAGAGCAAGCATATGTGTCTGACTTAAGTGACTTCTTGTAGCAGCTTATGGTGCAGTGGTATGCATCAGGCATGCAGAAAAAGTGAGACACCTTAGCTGTGCCAATGCTTGTTTTTATCTAAATAATGTATCTTCTTCACTTTCAAATTTTGTGTTTGGGAAGTTTCTACCCAATATCCACTCCTGATGTCACTAACTCATCCATGTGTTAAGCTGCGTCTTGTGATTTACTGCTTTCAAGTTCTTTTGTCTGGTTTGCTGTTGAATTCATCCTGATGACCCATTCTGTTCTCTGGTCCTTATTTGGAGCAGCTTTTCAAACTGTAAGTAGATTTCACCTGCTGTGTAGCAGTGAGGGATTGTGTAAGTTGACATCTGTGGAAAAGAGGTGAGTCTGGGTTTTACTCTTAAGCAGGATTCCCCCTTATCACTGCTTTCTAGCCGCAACTAGTCAGTCATCCCGTTACAGCACCTTCATTTGCCAGTGCTGCAGTAACCTATACCTATTCATTCCATGGCAGATCCTTTTCTCACCTGCAACTGGAGGTGATGAATTGAAAAGCCCATTGTTAGACTTGGCATCCTAGGAGTGGTTGTCCGACTATCTTTTTGCCTTCCGACCTCCTGTTTGTGCTGACTTCATTTTTGCTGGCCCTAGGAATCTGCACACTTTACTACATGTAATCAGTGCTAAAGTGCTTGTGTCCTCTCCGTAAAACATGTTAGATTTGCTTATACACAATTGGCATATTTAATCGACCTGTAATTCCCTGGTAAATTGGCACTACCTGTGCCCAGGGCCTGTAAAATTAAATGCTACTAGTGGGCCTACAGCACGGTTTGCGCCACCCACTAAAGTAGCACTTTTGACATGTCTCAGGAAGGCCATTGCAGCCTGCGGTGTGCAGTTTTAAACTGCTATTTTGACCTGGCAAAATAAACATTTTGCCAGGCCACAATCTTACTTTTTAATACATATGTCATCCCTAAGGTAGGCTCTAAACACCCCAGAGGAGAGCAGGGTGCAATGTATTTAAAAAGTAGGCCATGTACTTTCAAGTTTTACATGCCCTGGTTGTGAAAACCACCTATAGTCGTTTAACACTACTGCAAGGCCTACCTCTTCCGAAGGATAACATTAGAATTATCTCATTATATTTTAGAAGTGTAATTTCCAAATGGGAAGAGGTAACCCCTTCATGTCTGGTGTCACTGGAATCGCAATTAAAATCTTAACTTGTGGTGAAGTTGAATTTTAAATTACATTTTTTTAAATGCCACTTTTAGAAAGTTGGCCTTTTCTTGCCTTAGTAATTTGGTGCCTGCATCCTGTCTCTGGGTCACATGACTGGGTGTAGTTGGCAGTTGGGCTTTGTGTATTCCTCCTAGACAGCCACACACAATGAGGCGCTTAGGTGTAACTGGATTGGCAATCAATGGCAGGATGGGAAGGAGGAGCTGGACCCAGCCCCACGTTCACTTGAATAGTTTGTGTCCTGTCTTCACACAAAGGGCTGCATACCCCTCGAGTTAGTCTGGAGCCTGGGCCAGGAAGGCATGACACCTTTGTGCTTCAACGGCATGCCTCTAGAAGCTTCTCCCTACTTCAAAGGCACAACTGGATATAAATACCGGACCTCAGACACCAACTCTTATTTTTATTTTATTTATTTATAGAGTTTTATATAGCGCGGACATGACCCTTGGGTATCAGAGCGCTTAACAGATACATTATGAACATTAGTGAAACATTGCGAATAACTGCATATACCTCCTGTACATGAACTTTCTTATCAGTTTCAGTAAAATGAGTGGCATTACTATATACAAATTACTGTACATGACATGCATTTCTTAACCTTACAACAAAAATATCATCAATGCTATATCTAATATTCTTGTGTTTGTCTTCTTATACGTTTTGTTGAATGTAATATTTCTTTGCACATGATTCAATTGTGCTTACGGAGGGGTCTACACCATGAACGGTTCCTGATTAACGATGGTGTATTAGTTTTACTGATTAAAGAGTCGTCTGGCCTATGGCAGGAACTTGCTCATTAGGAAGATTGTCGCTTCCTTCTTGAATGTTGCTGTGTTTGGAATTTGTCTAATGCTTGGAGGGAGTGAGTTCCAGATTCTGGGGGCTGCTCCGGAGAAAGCTCTGTCGTATGTCTTCTTCTTCCGAAAGATGGGTGGTTTCAGCAGCATATCTCTAGCGCTCCTGGCTGGTCTGCTTCCTCCTGAAAGCTCTATTTTCTGAGCAAGGTACCTTGGAGTTCTGTGGTGGAGCGCTTTGTGTGTAGTGCATGCCATTTTAAATTGAATTCTGGCTTCGTAGGGTAACCAGTTTAATGCTTTCAGGTGAGGGGAGATATGGTCATATTTTCTCGAACCAGTAAGGAGTCTTGCTGCCGCATTTAGACATGCTTTTAGAGGGGCTGTTGAGATTTTTGGGAGACCTGCTAGAGTTGTACATCCATATTCAATCCTAGAGATAACTAAGGACGGTACTGCTAGTTTAAGGTCTGCTGTAGAGATGAGAGGTTTCATTTTCCTAATATAGTTCAGGTGAAACCGGGCACTTTTTGCCATTGATTTGATGTGTGTTTTCATGTCTAGGTTCTTATCAAGCGAGATACCCAATGATTTTGCAGATTCTACTAGAGTCGGGATGCAGTTTAGTGCTGTGATCCGTTTGGTCCATTCTTTCACTTCTGTGGGTTTATTCGGTGGTGAAATTAATATGAATTCAGTTTTTTGTGCGTTTAGTTTCAGATGATTACTAGCTAGCCAGTGTAATGATATTTTTAATGCCTTGTTCATTTTCTTTATGTCTTCCAGTGACGATATCTTGATGTATATCTGAGTATCATCAGCATACATGTAAAAGATATGCATGCGTCACAGAGAATTTCTGTGAGGGGTTCGACATATAAATTGAATAACGATGGAGATAGTGTTGATCCTTGAGGGACTCCAATTGAGTTAGGGCATGAGGGTGAGAGCTGTTGGTTGACTAGGAATCTTTGAATTCTGTTCTGGAGGAAGGAATCAAACCATTTCAGAACAATTCCAGATAGACCCATCCTGTCTCGAAGCCTGGCTAGCAATTTTTCATGGTTTACTGTGTCAAAGGCAGATGACAGGTCCAGAAGTACTAGTAGGCAAGTTTGATTGTGGTCCAGGGCCTGCAGTGCATCATCTACTATGTGTAGGATTGCTGATTCCGTACTGTGGCCCGGTCGGAATCCGGATTGACAGTCGTCCAGCAGCTTGAAATTGGCAATGTGGTCACTCAGTTGATTTTGTACACATTTCTCGATTAGTTTTGCAAGTATAGGAATATTCGTTACTGGGCGGTAGTTATTTGGCTCCGTCGTGTCCCCTGTAGGTTTTTTGATGATTGGAAGAACTTGACCTGTTTTGAGGCAGTCTGGTAGTATTCCTTGTGAGAGTGAGACATTTACAATTTTTTTTAATTTTTTTTTATTGCAAGGTCATATAGATATCTGCAACAACAGTATATAGGTGCGCCTACAACCCTGGGGCCGGCATACAATGCGTCATACGGATGATCCAATTTCCTAAATGGAAGCCTTCCCCGATCTGTGAGGCATTAACTGTCCTGTATGCTGTTCAGTTAGAAGAAATGGAGTTTATACAGATATACATTCAACTTGCATTTTGTGTTTTATATAGAACTAAGAAAACCCGCACATGTCACAGTATGTCTACGATTTACATATGATTTGCTATCTGGTGTCGACGCTGCCCTGCAGGTGATCACTTCTGCAATCCGCACCAAGTTACATCCTGTCCGTTGAACCCTTCACCACTAAGCCTCGTGACTTTGAGCTAATCCCACCCCCCTCGCTTGTGTCTCCCTCCGCAGCCCCTGGCCATTACGCAATGTCCTCTTCATCTCCGGAGCTATCAAGATCTTCCTCCGGCAGTGGCTCACAAATGTCCCCTCTGTATGCGTTCCATGGTTGCCAAACCCCATTCCATTTACGCGGATTAGCCCTTAGTTTGTAGACTGCCCTCTCCGTCAACATGAGCAGATCCATGTTTCTGCTCCATTGTGCCAAGGTGGGGAGGTCTGCGGCCCCCCATTTCTGCGCAATGTCTCGTTTGGCTGTCATGAGGCCTATCGTGGTCCAAACCCTCCCATAAAATGTCAGATCCGTATGTCCCCACACGTTCAACAGGCATACTCGTGGGTCTAGTGTCAGTGTGGTGTTGAGTGCTTGAGCGATAGTACGGACCACCCGCTGCCAATATCCAACAATGCGCGCGCAGCCCCAGATTGTGTGTATGAAAGTGCCCTCCTCTCCGCAGCCCCTGAGACAATAGGGATGGTCTGCCCTGTGTAATTTGTGTAAAGTAGGTCTCGTATAGTATATTCTGTGCAGGATTTTTAATTGCACCAGGCGGAACTTGGCCGATATGCCAGCCTCGCGCGGGGATGCAATGGCATTGTTCCAGTCGGAGTCATCGAAATCTCCGACGTCTTCTATCCACTTGTCTTTCAGTTTCCCCAGCGGGTCAGGTAAGTTATTTAGCAATTTACGGTATGTCAACGAGGTGGCGCCTTCCGGCATGAAGTCTGTAAGGAGGCGATCTTCCAGCTGGGAGGATGCTGGAGGTGTCGTGTCTGGTGGTATCGCCGCTTGGAGGGCGTGCCTAATTTGAATATACCTATACAGCTCAGTGTCCCTTAAGTCATACTGTTCCTGAAGGGACGCGAACGAGATCACGCCTTCTCTGGTCCACATGTCCCCCACTGTTGATATCCCAATATTGTCCCACTGGGTGAAACCCTTAGTGCGCCGCAGGTGTCCCAATGCCTTGGTGTCCCACAGTGGTGTGAGTTTCGTGATGATCCCTTCCCAGCGTAATCTCGCCTGCGCCCTGTACCATATCTGCACGGTATGTTTGGCGGGTCCTACAAGTTTCGCCGCCGCGCCCCGGTGATACAGAGGCGCCAGTAAACTGTTGATGCCCAGTTGTGCCCTGTCTGACGTAAAAGCTGGGTCGGTCTGTGGGGCGTGGACCCACTGGTTGAGGATCTTAAGTTGTGCCGCCCAGAAGTACAGTTGTATATTTGGCAGTGCAATCCCACCATCATACCAGCTTCTGTTAAGTTTTGTGTGGGCTATTCGGGCTGGTCGATTGCCGCAGAGCAGACTCGATATCAGTGCTGTCACCTTTTGGAAGTAGCTGGCGGGAACCAATGTTGGGGCGTTTTCAAGGACATATAGAAAGCGCGGTAGCGCCATCATTTTAAATAACGCCGCTCTGCCCAGCAACGTTAATGGGAGTTCCTTCCAGTGCTGCACGTCATGACGCAGCCGAGTCAGCGGGGGTTGCAGATTGAGTGTGGTAAACTCTGTGGCATCTCGGGTGATATGTATTCCTAGGTATTTAAAGGAAGTATGAGCAACCTCCAGAGGGCAAGATTCCGGAAGGGGGGGAATCGGCCCTTTGAGCTCGTATAGTATCGACTTAGACCAGTTAATAGTATAGCCGGATACTCGTCCGTGCGAGTTGCATAGTGCCAGGAGGTTCGGGAGACTATGTTCCAGGTCTGTGAGGTAGATCAACATATCGTCCGCGTATAAGGACACCCTGTCCTCCCAGTGTTGGTCCCAGCTGATCCCCTTCAGAAGCTGCGTACTTCGAATAGTGACTGCCAGTGGCTCCAGGGCCAGTGCAAAGAGGAGGGGTGAGAGTGGGCACCCCTGTCGAGTTTCCCGACCCAGACATATGTCGCGCGACGTATGGCCATTCGCTACTACTCTGGCCATTGGGTCTTTGTATAGTAGCCTGATCCACGAGATAAAGGTTGACCCGAACCCCATGCAATCGAGCACTGCGAAGAGGTAGCTCCACTCCACCATGTCAAATGCCATTTTGGCATCCAACGATAATATCGCTGCTGGTTCCATCAACAGTGGGGCCCTCGCCTCGTACCCTACGAAGGTTCTGGGCCGTGCTTCTATGTGGCATAAAGCCGGACTGGTCTGGGTGGATCAGCTGTCCTAAGTGTGGCATGAGTCTGGTTGCCAGCACTTTCGGGTTCAGGAGCGAGATAGGCCTATATGATTTACAGTCATTAGGCGGTTTACCCGGCTTCGGGATGGCCACTATAGTCGCCATCCGTTGGTCCGGGGGCAGCGTACCTTTCTCTCTACTTTCCTCGTACATTTGACGTAGGGGTTCGCTCAGGGACTCTGACATAGTTTTAAACCATTCAATGGGCACCCCATTAGGGCCCAGAGCCTTACCCGAATGGAGGGAACTGATCGCCGCCTCCCCAGTCAGCGTCGGCAGAGGCACGTGGCCGAGGGCGGCCCGGGCTTCCTCCTCCGTCACTTCTGCCATCGGGGTGTATACCTCACTAAAGTGATCTGCCAATGCTTTTACAATTTCTTCCGGCCGTGTATGTACTGTTCCATGAGTGTCAGTGATTTGCAATATACCCCTGCCTCCCCCCTGTTTCCTGTCCAGCCATGCCAGGAGTTTGCTGGCTTTATCCCCAATGTCATAGACTCTATGTTTAGTAGCGGCGATGTCTGCCATGGTCACACGCCTCAGGTGGTCATTGAGACGGCGTTGGTGCATCTGTAGGGAGTGCAGTGTGTCATCTGAGGGGTCAGTCGCATGGGCGGCGTTGGCCCTTTCGAGATCCAATTCCAGCTCTAGAGCCTCCCTCCCCTGCGTTCTCTTGTGGTGTGCCATCGCCGCTACGGCCTGCCCCCTAAACACTGTTTTATACGCTTCCCATAATACCGAAGGGGAGTCAACCGAGGACTGATTTTCCACAAAATAGAGTCGGGTTGCTTTCCTCAGGTCCTTACTAATTGTTGGAATTGTGAGATACCCCGGAAAATCGGAAAGACCCTCGCACGTTTGGTGCCCGTACTAGACATGGTCAAAGTGATTGGTGAGTGATCCGAAATCCCCCTCGTTTGTATCTTTGCCTCGTCAATGTTGAGGAGGCCGTTCCCTAGTGTGAGAAAGTAATCTATCCTTGAGAGGCTATTGTGTGTCGCTGAGTAATAAGTGTATTGCTGCTGTTCCGGGTGTAGCAGACGCCACACATCCACCAATCCCTGCGCTTCTAGAAAAGTCTGGAGTTTGCTAGGGCCGTCTGCGTGTGTACGTGCTGGGAACCGATCGAGGGGGTTGTGTAGAGTCATGTTAAAGTCCCCACCTATGAGAAGTTCTCCCTCAGGGAGGTCTAAGAGGAACTTGCCAAGGTCTGGCAATGCCACTGCCTGTAGTGCAGGCGGAATGTACACAGAAACCACATTCAGCTGCCTGCCTTCCCACTGGCCATGTACCGCTGCGAAGCGGCCCTGGTCGTCTATCTTTGTGGATATCACTATGAACTGGGAGGATTTCCGCAGCAATATACCTGTTCCGCGTGACCCCGAGGTGAATTCCGCGTGTGCGATCATGCGGTATCCTCGTCTATCCAATGCCCCTGTGGCCGCCCCCATCAGGTGTGTTTCTTGTAAAAGAATCAGGGCGGGTCCCTGCCTCTCAATTCCCTGTAACACTAGGCCTCTTTTGATCTTATCACCCAAACCCCTAACGTTCCAGGACATAATTTGTAAGGGGGCTGGTGGGGTGAGACTATTTACCCTAGCCATGGCAATCGCTGGTAACGAGGTCTGAGGAAGTCCGCAGGATGCAGCTCATCCCGCGACTTATAGAAGGATCTCGTCAAGCAGCGAGTCCGTCTCCCTGTGCGTGAAGCAGTGTGTGTGGGCTGGCACGAAGCAGGTGTGGCGTCAGCATGCCTAGTTTCTTGTGGTCCCCCTCGTTTCGTGTGATAGTGTGCAGAGGCAGTGTCATACCAATCAGCATGTGCATGTGTCAAAACTTCAACTGGTAGGACCAACTGGTCCCCAACAATAACCATCCCCCCTCCCTTACACACCCCCCTCCCTGCCCTCCTGCTACGCGGACCCAAAACTGCCCGCCCCCCCAACTGAGCAGAGTGCTTGCCCCAACCCCAAAACAGTGTACTTGCGCGTCGGGGTGAGGGACTCTCCGCAGTCAGCGGTCCCTCAGTCTCTTCCCCGGAGGTCCATCACCCAGTGTCCAATGGCGGGCAGTGTGCCTGCGGCACAGTAAGTCTATCAAATCGCAAAAACCTGGAGACCATCAATCTTCGTTGTCCTCGACCCCAGCTTCGTCTCTCATGGGCAAGCCGCTGTCCGGGCCCCCCCCGATGTCTGGGATTCCGGAAGACGTCCGGCATTACGGCCCTTCGGATGCCGGTTGGTCCGCCGAGGGTGAGTGCCAGGCCTCCAACCCTCCAGCCAGTCTTGCACGGATTCTGGGGTATCAAAGAACCATGTTTTATTGTCGGCTACCACCCGTAGCCTGGCCGGGAAGAGCATGGAATATGGGATCTCTCGTGCCCTGAGTTCTTTCTTCACCTCGAAGAAGGTTCTTCGCCTGCGAGCGACATCCGCCGTATAATCAGGGAAGAAAGCCACAGTGGAGTTCTGAAGTCGGACGGGGGGGGATGCCCGTGCCGCCTGCAGGATGGCATCCTGGTCCCGGAAGTTGAACAGCCTGGCAACTATAGGCCGTGGGGGCGCCCCTGGTTTCGGTTGACCACCTGGCACGCGGTGCGCCCTCTCTACGGAAAAGAAGGTGGACAGTCCTTTCGGTTTAAGTTCAGTGGTGATCAAGCTTTCTACATATAAGTCCATCGCTCTCGTGCCTTCCGACTCCGGCACACCAATTATGCGGATGTTGTTGCACCTGGAGCGCCCCTCCTGATCATCGAGCTTCTCGCGTAGTATCCTGTTGTCCGTCGCCAACTTTGCCATCTCCTGTTGGAGTTCAGAGACATCCTCAACAAGGGATTTCGTGACCACTTCCATGGCGTTGACTTTCTCCGACATTTTGTGGAGGTCAGCTCTGAGCAGTGTGACATCCGTTGAGATTGAGCCCACCGTAGTCTGTAGCTGAGCCAACGCCTGCATTACATCGTCAAGTGTCGCCTTCTTTCCCCCCGGGGCATCTGCGGATTTGCTCCCCGTCTCTTTCCCCGCTGCGGGGGAGGTGGCCGGCTTATCGTATGCATAGCGTTCTAAGCGGGCCTGCGTAGTGCCACTCTTCGGTCCTTTTCCCGCCATGGCTGTGTTCTTCGCGGTTTCCCGGCCTTTCCGATCCAGTTTGGTCTGTGCACCTCACCCGCAGCGGGTGCAGTACGTTAGTGTCTTCGCCCACTTGCCCGAGCGACTAGGCAGCCACTTTGCTGTCCATAGGTGCTAGCGAACCGAGCGCCGCCAAGTTCTGTATGACTGCTCCGCCCCCCCCCCCCCCGCACCAGTGGTGGTCCGCAGGGTGCGGTGCGACCCACCAATTGGGCCCAGACTCGTCCCTCAGCCCCGTGTGTCTCAGGGCGGGTTTGTGCTCCCAGTGTCTATCTCCCGGGTGGGGTGCACGGGTGTGTTGCGGTGCTGGTGATTCTCTTGTGTCTCCGCGGGGGAGCTGCAGTGGCCGGCTGTAGCTTGACTGGCTATACGGGGGGGGGGAACCGCTCCTCGCCCCCCCCACACTACCCGTATCGTGCTGTTAGATCCTCCGGTGCGTGGCCGGCGATGTGTAGGCTGCCACGGGGATCGAGGAGTGCCTGAGGCAGGGTGCTGTGTGTGGCGACTGGCGAGACCCTCACCCGCCCGCAGCGTAGACGGACCCCGGGCGCCAACGGCAGTGTACACCGTCCGGTCTGCTCTCGCCGTCAGTCACACACTGCGGGGAAATACCTCTTTGCGGTCGGGCAGCGTGCACCGACCTCCGCCTACCAGGATAATGGCGGCCGACCTTCACAGTCCTCAGCTCTCCAGTCGGGCAGTACACAGGTCTGGAGGCAGCGGCCAAGGTGGGCAGCCGCCGCCACCCCCTCCCCGGTGGCAGGCAGTGTAGTCAGACGGGGCTGTGGACGATATGCGGACACTTCCGGTGCAGGTTCCCCGGGCGGCCTCACTTCCTGCTGGGTCAGTCGCTCAGGCAAGGTCCCGGCTCAAACGGCCAGGGTAGGTCAATCCGCAGCTCTGACAGAGCTCGGTCTCCAGTCGTCGGATTCGGACGCCGCTTTCCGCCACTCACGCCGCCCGGTCCTGGGCTCTGGTTC
Source organism: Lissotriton helveticus (assembly GCF_964261635.1). NCBI lineage: Eukaryota > Metazoa > Chordata > Amphibia > Caudata > Salamandridae > Lissotriton > Lissotriton helveticus. The sequence goes on from NC_136063.1 coordinate 803,244,136, forward strand.
CCTCCTTGGGGTTTGATAAAAGTGTCGGATTATGGGCCGGATAGTCGGAGAGGCCGCTTCAACTGCGGAGCCTGTCCCTTATGCTGCCGCCATCCTCTGCTGCTAGCCACGCCCCCCGCATTTACTATTTTTGTCCATACAGGCACAACAATGTGATTGATTTTTTTTAGGCATTTAGAAGGGAGGGGATCATTGTAGTGGTTGTTAGGTTTAATATCCGAAAGAGTTTTGTCAATGGTATTCTGGTCATAAAGCTTGAAAGTAGTCCATTGTGCACTGTTTTTCAGACTATCATGATCGTTTGTCAAGGATTCCTTGTTTTGTTGAGGTAATTGACTATGAAAGTTGTCAGCTGCACATCTGAGTTCTTTTTCTAGTTTGCTGGCCTTGTCCTTGAAGAAAGTAGAGAATTCTTCACAGCTCAATTGAGTTTTAGCAGTTTCTTGTGCGGATTTGGCCTAATTATTTGACTGTTGCTTTAATATTTCGAATAATTTCCGCGGTCTGTTTTTGGCGCTGTCTAGTTCTGATCTAAAGAATTCTTTCTTGGAGTTGAGTACTTTTTTGTTATATTCGTTTCTGATCTTTCTGAGTGTTTTAAGCTGAGGGGATGATGGTTGCTGTCTCCATTTCCTTTCAGCTTGTCTCAGTTTACGCCTATCTTCATTCAAAGTTTCATTAAACCATGGGTTTTTATCCTTCTCCGATATTCTTTTTAGTTTTAGAGTCATGGTGGAGTTGACTATGTTCGTCATTGATTTAGTGTAGTGCTCTGTGAGTTCATTAGCGTTCAGTAAGTTGTTAGGCGGATTTAGTTCTTTCTCGCATCTTGCTACCAGTGTCTCAATATTAGGATCTTTGATGTCTCTAGTCCATTTTTTTAGTTTGACTGGTTGTGTTGTTTTGCTCTTCTTTATTGATGGTATTATAAAGGTTATGGCATGGTGATCAGTCCAGTCACAAGGAACAATTGATTGGATTGTGATTTCTTTACTCCTTGATATTATCCAATCTAAGGTAGCCCCTTTCACGTGCGTTGGATGTGTGCAGGTTTGAGTGAGGTTTAGATCTGTTTGGAAGTGTTTCAGTCCGTTGATCTGTTTATCATTCTTGTCGTCCCAGTGCAAATTGAAGTCACCTAAGAATATGTTGCGCGTGTGGCTGTTAGAGTTAGCTGTGATAATCTCCATTAACTGTTCTATGAAAGTAGCATTATTGTTGCCTGGAGGGTGGTAAAGTGCATGTAGTCTGCATCTTTGGTTATCTGCTGTTCTTACATTGAGGCCTAGGTATTCACAAGATTCAAGAGGGTCTGATTGTATTTCGTTGATCTCTATATTCGTTCGGTGTATGCATGCAATACCGCCTCCTGTCTTTTTTTGTCTGTCTAGTCTCACAATGTTATAATGCGGGGGCACCAGAAGATCCATGAATGGAGATGAAGATTCTGTAAGCCATGTTTCTGTTAGGATTGTTACATCTATTTCCTGATTAACTATGAGGGCTGCAATGTCCCAGGCATGTTTCGCTGCGGATCGACAGTTGAGCAGTAGGCTTAATAGTGGTTTCCCTGCACTACTAGGGTTCATTTCACTCGAATTGGTGGTTAGCTGGACTTGTTGTAGGTTGTTATGGTTGGGTTTCCTATTCCTGGGCCGGGGTTTTCTATTGGCATCGATCGAGACTGATTCAATTGCCTCCCCTTTGCTGCTCTTTTCCGGTTCATATGATCTTACTAAGGCTAAGGTTTCATCGTCTGATAGGTATTTAAGATTTCTGTCTGGCCTGTTAAGTCTATTTGAGAGCGGCGTGAATGATTTTCTGCTCTGTTCTTGATAGATATGCACTAATTTTTGGACGTGTTCGACCTTGGCGTGGGTGCTTATTGTGGTTTCCAGTATTGATTCTAACGCTAGTAATGCGTTTGTAATATCCTGTGACATCTTGTCCACTTTTGTTTGGAGTGCTTCGAGTTCTTTCCGAGGTTGTGAAGTTATTTTAGGAGTATGTGTCTGCCAGATTTGATTTTTTCTTGATTCCTGAAGTTTTAGCTCTTTTGTTTCTTCTTTTTTCCTGTCATCGTCTCGGTTCATAGTGTCTTCTAATAATAGTTTGGTGGGATGTGCTTCTTGACGTCTGGTCTTTCTGGTTTGGGTTCTGAGTAACTGACTTTCGTAAGGTCTTTGTTGAATTTTGTGATGCTGATGGATGGAGTAGGATAGGGGTGTTAGCTTTCAATACCTTTATTCCTGGAGTGGGGTTTCCATTGTCTGTCTTATGTGGAGGAGATGACTCTCGCTGTAGAGGAGTTGATTCTTCTCGATGTGGTGGCACCGTAGTGGTCATGATATATGCTGTATTATTTCCACCTGTCACAGACTCTCGCTGTAGAGGAGTTGATTCTTCTCAATGTGGTGGCACCGTAGTGGTCATGAAATACGCTGTATCAATTCCACCTGTCACAGACTCAATTCCGTCTGGGATGCCTCCTGTTGACTTGAGCCTCTTTGTATCCTTGTGGATTGTGTCCCTAGATGGTCTCTGACTGTTGGTGTGACATCTGTGGTGGTATTGTTGGATGGGAGTAGAGTGGCTTCTTGTACGATTCTTTGTTGATTAGAGGGATTTGTTTTGTCTACCCCTTCTTTTAGCGTCGAAAATAGGTAGTCAAACTTTTCTAGATCATTGTTAGCTGCTTGTATAAGTATAATGCCGTTCTTGTAGATAGTTATGCATAAATCCGCTCTTGGTTTTGGTGACGGAGTGATCCTAAATTTTGTGCCGTGTGGAATGTTGTTTCTGTTTTTTACGTTGAGCATCTTCGTAATAATAGTGCGCCATTTAGCTGTTTTTCTGGTAAAAAATATCACGTCATTAATAATTGTGCCTTTGTTTGAGTTGAAGTAAGGGTCGGAAATCAGGATGTCTGGATGCTTTCTAATTAGGTTGTGTTTGAATTTCTTTGCTGCATTATTAGAAAGGCCGGGAGGGTATTTTATGAGAAAGGAGTTTGAGCCTGTTGATTCTAAGTTAGATCCCTCCATTTTTGTCGTTGCTTGGGTTCTCTTCGCTCCCTCAGTTTTATAGGTCTCTAATAAACATTTTAAAGTGATCTTCTAAGATGGCCGCCGACTTCATGTTCAAGTTAGGTCTAGGCTGTGGGTTCTCTTTGCTCCCCTGGTTTTATAAATCCTTCCAAGATTGTCGCCGTCTTGCTCTTAAACTGCTGTTGCCTTTTTGTGCCTTTTCTCTTTCCTAGTTCAGTCCTCTTTCTATCGCTGTTCACTTGATGTTGCCATTTTGGGTCTTTTCTATTTTCTAGTTCAGTCTTCTTTTTATTGCTCTTAGCTTGCTGTTGCCATTTTGGGAGTTAAGCTGGAGCATTCTCCGAGGCTACAGTAAAGAAATAAGTAAATAAGTGACAAGTCCAGAGGCACGATATGCTGTTGGATGGGTGCCCTACTGCACATAAGCCTTCAATTCTTGTCACATTTTGCCTCAATATGCCTCAGTATGTCTCTCTTAGTTCACTTTGGACGCCATTTTGAGGTCAGGCAGCCAGCAGTGTGGAGCCTGTTTGGTAAATATGTTTGCCTCACTTTAAGATTAGTAGAAGATCGCTGCGGTCGCTATTTAACATCATGCAGCCAGCAGCGTGATGCCCGTTTGTTGAATAAAATCACTTGCCTCTTAAAACTATTTTGCGATGTCCACTGTGGCCGCCATTTTGACATCAGGCAGGTAGCCTCTCGGTTGCAGGCAGCCTCTCGGTGCGACGGTACCGTGTTCTTGTGATGTTATTACACTTGTAGTGATGAGCGCTCCACAGCCCCGGTCCTTTATCGACCTGCATGTTATTTCCGATGGGGAGGCCGCAATGTTAGATGTGCTGCTGAGGGCGATTGAGTCTTCAATGCCGGTTGGTGCGGGACATATCCCTTGTTTCCCTGAGATCGTCCTGAAGTCGCCAGTCTCTAGGGAAATGAAAACAGCAGGGGAACCATCGCTGTCGAGTCAGGAGATCTGGAGCCCCACTCGTCTTTTACTATGACGTCGAGCCAGAACGGGCAGTCAGCTGTCTGCCAGGCGATCAGCACCATATACTGTTGGTGTTGTTATTCAGCCCAGCAGCGTTCTGCCTGCAGCCCAGTCAACGATTAGGAGGTTGGGGTTCACTTCAAGGTATTTCCTTTTGACGATTTTCTTTCTTTTCCTCCGACGGGGGGATGATGGTGGATTGTGGGGTTTGTTTGGGGATTTGCACCGAATCGGTTATCCCGGACCCCGGAGCTCAGCACAGAGCTCCTATCTTGCAGCCATCTTCTTCTCCTTTACTCTTCAGTACACCTCTGGTCTGGACCTGTGAAAGACTGCTGTGCTGCTGAAATGATTGCCGCTCTGCTAGACTGCTGCTCTGAAGGAACTGCTGCCCTGCTTTGCTGACCTGATTCCTCTTTCCTGGGTGGGTGAGAAGGACTGGACCTGCATCTCTTGAACCCATAACCCAGAGAGGTTCCAAAGGCTAGTTGGCTGGACTCCTAATCTGAAACCACAGGAACATAACAGGCTTCCAACAACCTCGCACCTGACTGTTCCATCTGTGATTCTACCCTGCCGAGCGCTGCCACCCCAATCCTGGACCCTTGGAAGTGGGCTTAAGGTGCTCTGCCAGCCTCTGTGGATCCAGCCAAACTGATGTATCTCCGCCGCTGAGCACTGCAACCCTGAGCAGAACCAATACATCTCCGCTGCTGGTTGGATTGGACTCATAGCAAAGACCTGCATCGCTGCCGAAGACCGCAATGCATTCAGCATCGCCGCTGTGTGACGCATCCTCAGCACAGGCCCTCACATCTCTCTTTGACGGCAGCCTCAACAATGACATCGGACTACGCATCGCAGCCTTGCAGCTCCTCGGAACTGGCGCATTCCCCTGACTGGGCTCCGCATCCTTGGCAACTGACTTCGCATTGCAAGCAACGTTGACTGGATTCTCGACGATAAAGCAGGCCCTCGCATCACAGCCTTGCTGCATCTCGGAACCAATGTATCATTTTGGCTGTGCAGCGCATCTTCTGCGCAAATTCTTGCAACGCACCGCAAACCAGGATTTAAGGTACTTTGTTCAGCGTGCCTAGCTGGGTCCCTGTAGACAGCTGACACTCCATCATGGTCTACCTGAACTTGTGACTTTACCCCAGTCTGGCGTGACCAGCAATCCACAGGTGTTGCTTTGTGCTTTTTGGCACTATTTTTACTAAAATCTTTATCTCTGATCCTACTGATTGGATTATTTTCAATTTGGTCTTGTTTTGTTTATTAAAGAAAGTTCTATTTTTCTAACTTGATGTGTGATCCTTTTTGTGTGGTGTTTTCAATGTATTACTGTTTGAAGTGTTAAACAAATACTTTACACATTGCCTCTAAGTTAAGCCTGACTGCTCTGTGCCAAGCTACAAGAGGGTTGAGCACCGGATAATTTAGGGTTGGCTTGTGCCTCACCCTGACAATATTGCAGTTGCTGCTTGGCAAAGGTTCCCACCCCTGTCAACCAACAACACTATTGCTCACACCCATCCTTCTGCCTTAAGAATGTTACTCATTTGATGTTGCTGCTCATGCTTTGCTGGAGTGTCTTGCAGGTTCCTCTATGCAGTCGCCATCTCCAAGATGGGCCATCAGACATTTCTTTTATCCACCAAATGATGCCATGGGTTCCAGTTTCTTCAGGGTCCATGTAGGGAGCCCAGTTAGAGAGGATGTGGCCTAATGGCTAGAGAGGTCAACCTCAGGGCTGTCGAAACTAGTTGGAGTCTTGGCTGGGATGCTCAACATCCTGTGATTTTGGGCATCACTTATTACGTTCCTAACCAAAAAATTAAATGAATGTGTATATCTGTAATGCAACTGGTGCTTGTGTAAAGCACTCCAATACCTCTGAGTCTAGTTCACGCTATATAAAACTCAACAAAAAAAAAAAGACCATGTGCAGAAGAGATTTATTTGAGACCAAAACACGTATGACTAGCCTGGTGCTGGATGGAAGTTTCAAAAACCTTTTAAAAAAGAGTTCTCTGCACTTAACAGTTTAGTTTAGCTAGTTCATCCTTACATTTCACAGCTTTGCATAGTAAAACCAAAGGGTCTGATGGACGGAGTGTTGAACATTGCAAGCACTCACCCCCAGTCAAACTGATCTGTGTTTAATCCATCATCATTCTTTAGCTCACTCCGCCACCCCAGTTCAGATATGGCCATATGCAAATCAGTCTGACCCTGTGCCTCATGGGAACAGTCCAGCCCGAACTGTCAAGCCATGTCTTCCCTGGACCGGAAACAAGCATCCTGGGACCGGCTTCTGGCTAATAAGCCATCATCCGCCAGGCTAGCTTGAATCCAGTGGAAACGTGAGCAAGTGTCTGCCCTAGCCCATGCCCTATAATTCTCTAGGACGGGTGAGGTACCATTACTCCATATGTGGTTCTGTAGGGCACGCATGACTTTATACTCGCCCCCTGAGCGAGCAGAGGGCTGCTTCTATAAATTAGACAAGGGTGCCAATCATCATCTTCTCTCATTTTGAATCCTAAATAAACACAATCTCTCAACCAATCCAGGGGGACAGCTCTTAACAAAATATTTGACCTAAAACACATGTGTTGGTCATACATTATGTAGAGCGCTTTATAAGTGCTGAAAGGTCTTCAAGAGGGACAAACATTTTAAAAGCTATTTCAGAGATTTTCGAGCCTCCAGAAGTCATAGATAAAAGAATAATATCATCAGCGAGTACTAACTCAGAGACCCTTTCACCAACAAGGTTTGGTCTTAGCGATACAGAAACACTGCACGAATTGCTGGCGGTTACTATGCCGCGTTTCGATTGTCGGAACATTGCCTAGGAAGAAAAAAACATCTTGTTTATATTGAGTTTGGGAACACTGTGTCATGTTTGGAAATTTTACCTTATGATAAATATTGGAAGCCCTGAAGAAGTCTCTTAGGAGACAAAACTCGTTGGCCATGATGTTGGAACGATGAAAAGAACAAATTGTCTATGAAAAATTAAGAACATTTGGATAAGAAAAACACATTCTGGATTTTGACATCTTTTTTCATTCCCCGTGTGCTAAATCATTTGAACTGTTATGATCAGTGATAACTAAGAAATTCTCTGATATTATTGTAAAGAGTGCTGGGACCTATTTTGTGTTTAAAGTTTGTTAGGTTGCATACCTATACTGTGGGGAGTAGAGAGGGAAGTACTCCCTGGTTCCGTGCACCAGCAAGCAACTTAAAAAAGACTATTTAAGTGTTGAGTGCGGCATTTATCGGCCTCTGCCCTCAATTCTGCCATTTATAAGGTTTGGTCCACAGCCATGATCTGAAAACCACCTTGAGAATGTAAAGGTCCTGCACTTCATTATCCAAGGCTCACTCTGATATATCAGTCATCTTAGTCTGTGATCTGTGCTACTTCTGAATTTGCTCACCATGCGGGTCTTTCTTGCTGCACAAACACAAAGTAAACTGAAATGCGCACCGAGTCGCACCTTTTGTATGCTTTTATATCTTTTTTTATAGTAATTTTTATTCGCGAAAATGAACATATACAGTACCGTTGTCTGGACATAGTTCATGTATAAACCATTGCATCAGTGCATTATAAGTTCGTGCCTGCTTTTTCTGGCATGAACATCTAGTTGTAATGCTTTACTACAATATCTTCAGTGTGTCCCAACAGGGCCATAAATGGGTCACTCTCTAACGTAATGTCTGCTATGCGTTCTAGCTCCTGAAGTATCGCCTCCCAGAAGGCATATATCCCAGGGCAGCTCCAAGCAACATGTATGAAGTTTGCAGTCTGTTCTGCACATCTATGACATGCTGCTGTGTTCTGAAGCCCATATCTGTGAAGCCTCTCCGGAGTGAAATAGTTCCTATTGATGTATTTGAAGTGTATTAATCTGTGTCATCCTTTTTTTGATGCCTTCCTAATGATGCCACAGCAATACCTCCAGCTTCTATCATCAGTATGTATGCCCAGTTCAATTTGCCACTCCTGTCTGGCCTTTGTCATTAGTGGCCTGCATGCTTCTTGCGCTGCAGCGTCGAGTCTGGTTTCTAGCTGGTTACTATCCTCCTTCGTTATGGAGGATAGTGCAGGCATATCTGGGGGTTCTAGCATATCCTTGCCTAGAATAGCGTGCAATTCGTGTCTGACTCTAAAGCAGTGAAACCGCATCAAGATTGTTGGGGCCTCCGACTCTGCACTGCGTTTCCCAACTTTATGCAGCACCAGCGATAAACAGGTCTCCCATTACGGACACCCTAAGCTCCCTTAAAGCCATAACTACCCTATGTTCCTACCTGAGCTTGAGCCAAGCACACCAATCTAATGGAGTATGAGGTGAGTACAATAATGAGCCTGCCTGCTCCTCTATTAGACTGCACCAGGCATGAACAGTAGTGTTTAAAGTGTCAAAGCAGGCAAACCTTCTCTTGGGGGGAGAGAATAATGCCTGGGGCAGTCACATATTGTTCTATAAATAAGTATGGGAGCTCAGGGGCGGGGTATCCAATAATGAGCAAACAAGCTTTGTGCTTTATTATATTATAGCTTGAGATCTGGAGCGCTGAGCCCTCCCATGTCATAAGGAATGGTTAGCATCTTCCATTTGGCTCTAGGTTGTTTCCAGGCCCATGCCAGTTAAATCAGGATTGACCGAAGAGGGCTGAAAAAGGATCGCCCCAGTAGGATCGGGTTGTTCTGAAACGGGAAAAGAAATCTGGGCAGGACTACCATCTTCATGATGGCAATGCGTCCGACTAAGGATAGTGGTAGTTCTATCCAGCGGTAGACATCTTCTTCAGTGAATGTAGAGCTTTTCCATAGTTACCTCTGATGACCACCGTGCGGTCTGTGTGTATTTGTTTCCCTAGATAACGGGCAGAGTCTGTAGCCCAGTTCAGAGGGAACTGGAGAGGTACTCACTGCATTGCGGGAGTTAGTGGGAACACTACAGATTTTCCTCAGTTGACGTGGAGGCATGAGATGGTTCCATATTTCACCACATCTCTCAATGAGGGAGCAAGTTTTCTTCAGGATCTCAAATTTATAATAGCGTGTCATCTGCTTATATGGAGATGATGAAGTTGTAGTCAGGGAAGCAGATGCCTCTGTGACCGTTGTAGTCATGTATATTGCATACTAGTGGTTATGCTAGTACACTAATGGTGACAAGGGGCATCCCTGCTGGGTGCCTCTGGTGATCCATAACTGTGGTGAAACTGTGTTACCAAATTCGTATTCTGGCCACAGGGCTTCTTTAGAGGGTCTCTATTAGGGCCAAAAATATCTCTCTAACCCCTATGCGCCGTAGAACCATGCGCATAAAGGCTCACTCGATAAAGTTAATGGCCGTTTCTATATCCAAAAAGACAACAAGGCCTTCAACTGAGGGTTGATTTGTTGCACAGGTTGCAAAAATAGTGCAGAGATTGGATGCGATGCTCAGCCCTGGGACAAACCCATACTGTTCACATCCGATCACTCCCGGTTCAACGGCGCAAGATTGTTGGCCAGAATCTTTGGATACAATTAAGTGTCTACATTCAACAGGGAAAGAGGCCTGTATGAGGCACATTCTGTTGGATCTTTGCCCGGCTTAAACAGAGTGACAATCAAAACTTCACACATCATAGGGGGCATTGTGCATGCCTCCGCCATTTCCTTGAAGAGGGTTGTAGGAAAGTAGGATCTGCTTCTTATGGTTACTCCCACTTTTTGCTATTTGCACCCACTGTTTTGATTAGTCTGGCTGGAATCCTGCTATTTAGGACCCCAGCCTATCTGCTTTCTCCCTTAAATTGGCATGTATGTACTTTGGTACAACTCCAGATTAGATACTGGGGCACTCTGATCAGTCCCTAGTATATGGTACACATGTACCCAGGGCATAGGGACCCCAGAGGCCTCCCATGGGCTGAAGCATGTATTATGCCACCCATGAGAGGGCATGCAAAATGGAACCTCAGGTCTGCTACCACAGCCTGTGTAAGCTGGTGCTTACACCACTTACAAGAGAAATAGATTCACGATTTCTATATATATCACTACACTTAAAACTTTATAAGTCACCCCTATAGCAGGCCTAAACAATCCTGAAGGCAGGGTGCTGGGTTTTACGTGAGAGGGTGCTCCTGCATGAGCAGGGCCCGTCTGCAGTCTTTGGAGACCATTCTCCCGGGCTTGTACGTGATACTACCAGACATATTGGTAGAGGTGCATTATAACCTCGCCGTAAATGCTATCTCGAGAACGACTGCAACAAACTATGTCATCTTTGGTGTCAAACACCTTGGAATCATACCTTCACACCAGTAACTGGAGTAGGAGGTATGATTCCTACCCTCAGAACCGAGGTTCTGGGGGTACCTAAGTCTATCGATACCAACTTTCTCGAGACTTACAGCACAAAATGGATGCTGCCAGCCACAGACACAGGTCTGCCCTCCTGCTGCTGGGCCAAGCTCGCGCAGAGGAAGGGCGGACAATAAGTATCCTGTCACATGGAGGAGTGACCCCCTCCCTGACAGGATTTAGTGTATTGGGGTTGGGTGGGTCTCCATGCCAGAAAGTCTGCACGAGGGGCACATTTGGTGTCCCTGTGCACAGTCCATGTCAAACCAGTTCTGGGAGCCATTTGCTCCTGCCCTGGTGCGAAACTGGACAAAGGAAATGGGTGTAGCCACCCCTCTGTCCTGTCCCTCTCCTAGGAGGGTCCCTAGAATCTGTACAACCTTTCCCGTGGGTACAAAATGGGTTTCCTGGCTACAGGACATTAGATTTTATGTGGACAAGATTCTACCACTACACTTCAACTGTTTGGACACGCTGGACATCGCTGGACCTCACTTGGGCTCGACTTCATCTTCCCTTGCCATCCCCAGTTTCGCCACTGTCCGTGATCCATACAGGCTCTGTGCTGGACCCAGGGGACCTCCAAGACAACAGAAGAATCTCCCTTGGGGTGAAGGAGTCACTCCCCTGCAACCGCAGGCACTGTAACGCATCTGACCGGTTGGCTGATCCTGAGCTCCTGCGTACTGCGAAGGCTCCAGCAACACAGGAGCTGGGTTTCTGTAGGTCTCTGAGGTTGAGCTGTCCTCTCACTGAATTTGAGGTGGATATCCCTCATGGGGACCGTATACCCATACCCCTGTGCACAACGTTCATTTGCAGCTAAGCTGCACATGCTTTTTGTTGTGCAACAATTCTGTGCATTGGGCTATTCCTAGCCCTGACCCTAGCGCATCTTTTCTGAGAAGGACTCTGGCATCCTCACACTCTGTGCCCTGCTAGCTGGTATCCTGTGAAACTGATAGAGCGCGCGAGGCCACCCGACCAACAGTTTTCGCCGTTTCCGGCTTCAGGGCCCATATACTTTCAAATCACCATATACATCGATCAGGTGACTTCACGAGCTCTATCAAGTTGGTGTGTGTGTGTTCCCTGCTACCAATTTTCGGTGCACCCGACTTACCATCCACCGATGCGGGTGCCAAATGACCACAATGAATCAGGGAGCTAGCTGTAAAGGAAAGGCAGCAAAATACAAACCCAACCAATAACATTCAAATACTGTTTAAAATGACCACGGACAACTGGAAGTTTTAAAATGTTTATCTAAAGTTCAATATTTTCTTGCATGAGGTACAGTAAAATAAGGCAATCAATAACCAAGATAACGTAAATCACATAAGCATGAAGAAATAATGACAGAGTAATCATCAAGGTACTAAATTAAAATGTAACGAGAAAAGATACTATGCAAGTCAGTATTATCTAAACAGGGATAGACTAAGTGTGGGTGACTATAGGAGAGCTTATAATGAATAACACGCTTCACTTAAGGTGAAGGGGCCTTTGAACAACCTAGGCAACGAAGTTCTAGACCATATCAGGAAATGACACACTGCTATGCAAAATATAATTTCTAACAAATGAGAAGACATAGGAATAACTTTGCAAAAATATTATAAATGACTTTCAATAGTTGCGGAAAGGCATGGAAAATATAACATATGCAATGTTGAACTTTATTAAAGCAAAAGTTAGAAATTCAGAAGGTGCAAGAATTTCAAGAGGTTCAGAGCAATATTTACCTAGAAAAGTGTGGAAACCAAACCCTGGCCACGGGTCAGTTAAGGACAGGAAACCCTCAAGGAAGGATACCCCTCAAAGGACAGCAGGTGCAGAATGGACACCCAGGATAGGTCAGGATACCCTCGGAATAGGAATCAGGACAGGACCCTCAGGACAGGACAGCAAACCCTCAGGACAGGACCCTCTTCAGGACAGGACCGGAACCCACAGTTCGGAAGCAACGCCTGCGCTCCACCCGCTCTGCAGCTATCGATCAAGACCCCGATTGGGTCAGCGAACTCCCAGCTAAGTGCCTTGCCAGCACTTTAGGGTTCAGTAGAACCTTAGTCTATGGTCAAATTCGGACAGAGTGCTCCGCAGCGCTCTGTATCTTCAGTCACCTATTGAGTGCGTTGGGTCAGTGACAGGTCAGCTAAACCAGACAAGTCGGACGGTTCACTAGGTGAACCCAGGGTAGATATACAGTTTGGGGACAGTGTACCACCCCCCAATGTTGCAAAGTGTCAGAATCCCTCAATTTCGATTGGTCCTAAGGTAGGGTTTGGGTAACACACCAATCACAATACACGACTTGAAGCCTTCATTTACATATTTGGGTACCGCCTAGCAGGTTTGGGGTTCCCATGAGAAGTTACACGGCAAACAGTAGCGCAATATTACAATGTATCATATAAGGAGCCACATTCGCTGTTCTCGCAGGGCAGAGGTGACTTTCTCAGGAGCATCTCGCCCATCACTGCCAACTGGCTATGTTCCATCAGCCAAGGTCCCTCGTGCTGCCGAATGTCGCACAGGCGCAGAAGGGACCTCCAATATGGCTCTCCTCTCACTCAGACCCCATTTCCCGCGGTACATGAAAAGTAAGCGAAAACAAATTAATACATAATAATGTCATTATGAAAACACATCACAGGGTTTGTACTTTTAACTCATCATCAAGAAGTAAACTTATTGCATCTAAATGTTAGCTACATTGATACGGACACAAGAGCAGTGGCACGAGCAGTACCACATGATAAGCACAGCTATGAATTACGCATGCGCATAACTTTCCCTCCACTTCTGCAGACGCGTCAGGACACGTGAGTGTGGCTGACGCATGCGCAGTATCTAAAATACAAGCGGCGGCCATTTTTTTTAGGGACACGGATTAATTCATTAGAAATACACATAGGCAAGCTTCGGGAACTTTGCTTAAACAAAATAAATGTTAGTAAGACATACATTTTTGTTACCTTATTACACATAAACGAGGTTCTTGATTTCGGCAAGCCGCAAAATATGCGAAGCTTTGCTTCATCAATCCCCTCTTTGATGATATCTACTATCATCACAAATTATAATGGAACCAGATGCCAACTTTCTTTCACACTTTATAAATTTCTATTTCTTCCAGCAACCGTTCTAATTTTTCTCTTTCAGTTTTAGCAGGGTGAGAAGTCTTCACCTTTTTGTATATCTGATCATTCACTTCCTCTAATTCAATCTCATCCACACTTCGTTTCACTCCTCTTGCATTTACCTCGTGCTTTTTGGTGCGCTTGCGGTATTTACAGCATAAGACAATGGAAAGTATAATAAGACCTATAATACCAATTGGCATCAGAATTTTGAATAATAAGCTTTTACCTATGCTAGCAAGCCAATGACCTACATTTGAGAGACCATCTACCAGTCTCTTCCAGGCACTGTCAACCTCGAGTGGTTTGAGTTCCTTTGCCAAATTAGTAATGTTTTTCACATATCTTTTGATCTGTACACTTTTATCCGGAATATAAGTGCAACAATGTTGCGCCTTCAACATCCGGCAGACTCCGCCCTCTTTCGCTAATAAGGTGTCAAGAGCAAGTCGATTTTGTAAAACCATTGATCTGATCGCAACCATTTCGGTATTGACCAGCAGAAATCCATGAGCTGTTTCAGTAGACAGCACATCTACTATAGTAGACAATTTGCAAATTCTGTGAGTGTTCAGAACCACTCCCACTCCAGGTATCAGTGCACTGAAAATACTACCCATAATTTCACCTATACTCTCTCTTTTACTACGCACTAAGCCATTAGTATCTTCATTGCTTCCAGCTTTTCCATTCACATGGTATATTTTCGGGAAAACAATGCCAAAGTAGCAGCTTCCATACCAGTGATCCGGCAATTTGAAATAAGCCTTGTCCCCACAAATATAATAAATTCCAGGAAACACAGGCTCTGACCCATTTTTGAAACCCCAACCTCCAATTACCTTGTAATTATGTTCGCATTCACTGGAACCAATGAAAACATTATTATAATAGCTAGTCTTCTCGCGGTGAAGACATAGCTTGCCTTTCTTTTCAAAATCCAGCAACAGAGCAGGACCCGCTCCACCAGATGATGTGCCTTCCATGTTTTCTGCCCACTTTGGCTTTTTCTGACTTTCGTCATTAGCCTTCTTCTGAATTTTAATTCTCCTTTTCTCTGCCATGTTCAGGAACATCTTTTCCTGCTCACGCAAAGAACAAGTCAAGTTATCTCTGTGTGCGTCTGCTATGTCAATGTTCCCTATAGTCAGAAAGTAGTCTCCCATATATCTTATGGTGTCAGTTTTGGTATGTACAGGATTCAGGTTCCCACGTATAGGAAGTTCAGAAAAGATCACGTCATTGTTAGAGTAATAATACTGTAACGGTCCCCTTTTGTAAAATAAACTAGCTAAAATGCTACAGGAAATTCCATATGTCAATGGCAGATGATGGTATGTCACGCCTTCAGCCACAGAAGTAGGTAGCTTCATGCAGACATAGCAATCTTCAATTTCCATAGTCTCTACATAGTGTATTAACAAGTTTGCGAAAACATTTAAATGTGTCCTGTTCTTCATTCCATGATAATGTAGTCCTCCCTCATCTGATGCTTCTAAGTCTCGTTTAGTTTGTCTCAATGCTCTCTCATGTCTTTCTACACTCTGTGTTGTTAGCTCCTCATTGTCAGTATTTACAACTTCAGTAGGGACAATGTTAGTATCTTTACTTACAGCAAAGGGAATGAAAATTGTTAATCCTATCCATATAACTATCAGTACTACTACACTACATATACACACCTTGCAACACGTCTTAAAACGGCTGCAACTAGGTCTACCATTCACTGTTGAATCAGACATTTTAGCTCAGAAGGAGTATTCTCACCCCTCTTTTTAGCTTTTTACACAACTAGCTTACTTTGTGCAAATTCACGGTGGTTCGTCTTCCTCTTCAGCTGAGTACTCTGGGACAGGCTCTCCGTCGCTTACGTCAGTTATATCAAGATCTTCAAGTTCTTCCAAAACCAGTGTCCATTCAGGAGACTTGTACTTTTTGTTTTGTCTTTTTATTCGCTCACTCCTTCTTTTGGAAGAGTCTTCTTCTTGCTCTGCTATTCGAGCACTTCTTCTTGCTTCTGCACGTTTTTCTTCCACTGTCTTTATCCTTAGTCTCAATCTTTTTACAAACCTAGGCTCAAGGTTGTTTCTTTTCTTTAGTCTCTTAGTCGGTACTTGGACTTCACTTTCTTTTCTTATTTTCTTGTTCTCTCTATCTTGTGGTAATTCTTCTCCACTTTCTTCTCCTACTTCCCTTATCTGGCTAGTTCCAGGGCTAGCATCAAATTCTTCTGCCTGGTTGCTAATCTGGCCTTGTTCAGGAATATTTTGTTTTTGGCTTTCGATTGTCTTTATTTCTGTTTCTGTTTCCTGAACCCGTTCTTCTAACCCTTTCTGATCCTGTTCAAGCACTTCGATCTCTTGATCTTCTTCTGCTCGAACTATCACTCTGTTTCTAGTCTCTCCCTTATCTGCATCAGGTGTTCGCGGTGGTGTATCGAATACCTGCTCTGTCCCTGTCTGACCTTCTCCTTCCTCAGTTTTGATTTGAATCTCAAGCGGCTGAGGTTCTTCGCCTGTGCCTTGCTTTTCCTGACTAGTCCACTCTCTACCTTCACTAAGTCGTTCTCTTGTTCTGATAGGATCTTCGGTCAGATCAATCATCGGTATCCATTCTTCTGGCCATATGCTTGGCAGCTCGTCTTCAGCTACTCCTGGCTCAGTTTCCTGGACCTCTTCAGCAGGCTGGATTCTTGGCAGTTCGTAGTCAACTACTCCTGGGCCAACGTCTGCTGTTCCTGCAACCTGACTGGTGCTGGGCTGCTCGTTGTCAGTTGCTTCTGGTCTGGCTCCTTCAGGGTCCTCTGCTGGTTGCCCTTCTTCTTCAAATCCTTTGTCTGGCAATACCTTCTGGGTGTGTCCAGCGTGGATCCACTGAGGAACACCTGCGACCTTCACTGCAGTGGTTGTCACCAGGATTACTTGGCGTTTCTTTCCCCACCTTGGTGCCAGACAGCTTGATCGAGTGTGCTTCTTTATTTTGACCCAATCTCCTGGAACCAAGCTGTGGAGAGGAGTCGTTGGATTGAGGATGCCGTCGTCTCCAATCTGGCGAGAGATAGAACGCACTTGGTCACCCAATCTTCTGCAGTATTCAAGCACCAAATCATCAGTAATACTCAACAGTTTGCTTCCTGGCACCCATGCTTGTCTCATCACTCTTCCCATAATGATTTCATGGGGACTTAGGCCTGTCTTGCGGTCTGGAACACTTCTTAGTCCCATCAGGACCAGGGGCAGGGCCTTCACCCAGGTCATGCCAGTAGCATCTGTCAGCTTTGCTAGTCTGTTTTTGATAGTTCCATTTACTTGTTCCACTATTCCAGAAGCCTCTGGGTGGTATGCACAATGGAGTTTCTGCCTTATTCCGAAGGCCTTACAGAGTTCAGCCAGTATGTCATTCTGGAAATGTCCACCCTTATCTGATTCAATAATGCATGGTATTCCGAACCTAGGTATCAGTTCTTTTAGTAAACACTTCGCTACTGTCAGTGCGTCACTTTGAGGAGTAGGGTAAGCTTCTACCCATTTTGAAAATACGCAAACAATGACAAGGACATATCGTTTCCCTTCACAACGGGGCATGGTGATAAAATCAACCTGTATCCTTATAAAGGGACCCCCTGATCTCCCAATCTTGCTCAGTTCAACCATTGTCCTCTTGCCTGGGTTCATCTGTTGACATGACAGGCACCTCTGGCAGAGGGACTCTGCTACCTTCCTGAACTTTTTACTGTACCAAGTCTGTTGAAATACCAGAATCATGGCATCCCTACCAATGTGTGATCCTTCATGTATCAATCTTGCCATTGTGCCAAGCAAGTGTCGGGGTAACACAGGCATACCAGTTGGGCCCAAAATCACACCATCCACACGTCTCGGTCTACACCCATCCTCCTTCCATTTCTCTCTTTCTTGCCATGGAGCCGACTCCTGCCACTCTCTCACCTCATCCCAGGTAGGCACTTCCTCAAACACCTGAAGCTGGCAGCTGGTTCCTGGCCCCCCTCGTTTTGGATTTACAATATACCGATCTTTGGCACACCATTGAGCCACTCGATCAGCATAATCGTTTCCCAGTGATACTCTGTCCATGCTCCTTTGATGAGCAGTACATTTTACCACTGCCAGTTCTTTGGGCAACTGGATGGCCTCTAAAAGGTCATGAACAACCTTTGCATTCCGAATGGGAGTACCTGAGGAAGTCATGAATTCCCTCTGTAGCCATAATTGGCCAAAGTCATGCACAACGCCATAACAGTACTGACTGTCAGTATACACTGTTATGCGTAAGTCCTTCCCAATTTTGCAAGCCTTTATCATGGCTATCAATTCGGCTACTTGTGCAGACTTGATGTTATATAGGTAACCTGCTTGTTCAATTTTTGTGAAAGACACTACTGCATAAGCAGCACTCAAGCCTCCTAATTCATGTCTTAGACAGGAACCATCCACAAATAGTTCTTTATCATGCTCAGGCAATGGTACTTCTTTTATGTCTGGGCGTGGCTTGGTACTGAACTCTGTTAGGTCAATACAATCATGTTCATCATCATCCCCACCTTCCATTTCCAAGGGGTCGGGGAGTAAGGTGGCAGGGTTCAGAATACCGCACCTAACAATGCTTACATTTGCTGCACCCACAAGAATCCTCTCGTATTTAGTCAGCCGACTAGGGGTGAGATACTGTGTTTTAGTTCTGGTCAATAGAATTACCACTCCATGTGAAACATACACGGTCACAGGATGTCCCATGACAATGGACTCACTCTGTTCCAAACTTGCACAGGTAGCAGCTACTGCTTTCAGACAGCCTGGTAACCCAGCAGCTACTGGGTCTAGTGTGGCAGAGAAATAAGCCACAGGCCTTCTGGTCGTGCCATGTTCTTGAGTCAGGACAGACAATGCGCAATTATCGCGAGTGTCACAGAAAAGGGCAAATTCTTTGGAATAATCTGGCATTCCCAACGCAGGGGCGGTACACAGACAGTTCTTCAATCTTGTGAAAGCCATTAGACTTTCATCGTCCCACTGTACAACATCTGGCATTCCTCTCGTGGTCATTTTTATCAAGGGCCTGGCTAAGGCTGCAAATCCCAGAATCCACTGCCTGCAGTACCCTAATACACCCAGGAACATTCTGACATCTTTTTGAGTACGGGGCAACTGCATTTTTTGAATTATTCTCACTCTTTCTGATGTGACTTTTCTGACACCCTTTTCTATTTGGTGTCCCAGATATTTTACAGATTTCGCACAGAACTGTAGTTTGTCAGGGGCTACTTTATGCCCTTTCTCACACAGATGATTTAGGAGGGCAATGGTGTCAACCACACAGTCCCGGTGACTTTTAGACGCCAGTAGAAGGTCGTCTATGTACTGCACTAACACAGAGTTCCCAGGTAAGATCAAAGTCTCTAGACATTTTTTCAGGATCTGATTAAAGATAGAGGGGCTCTCTGTATACCCCTGAGGGACCCTGTTCCAACAATACACGTGACCCTCAAAAGCAAATGAGAAAAGAAATTTGCTGTCGGGGTGCAGGGGTATCGAAAAGAATGCATGACACAAATCAATCACAGTGAACCATTCAGCATCCCAAGGAATCTGGTATAATATCACTGCAGGGTTTGGGACAATAGGGCAGCAAGGAACTACAATTTTGTTAACCTTTCTCAGGTCCTGCACTACCCTATACTTGCCACTAGGCTTTTTGATGCCCATAATCGGTGAGTTGCATGGGCTGCTCATCACTTCCTGTATGATGTTTCCTTCCAATAATTTTTGTATTTCCAGAGTGACACCTGCTTTCACTTCAGCATTCATTCGGTAGGACCTAGTGTTAGGATATACTGCATTGTCCTTGATGGCTATCTGTATGGGGTCCACATCTTTCATCAAACCCACATCTTTTCCAGTGAAATCCCACACTTCTGGCTTTACGGCTTCCTGGAGTTCTTGGGGCAAATCCTGCAGGGTCAATCTTTTAATTTCTGAGTCAGGTCTAAGCAACAATAATTTATAAATGCCGTCTTCATCTGGGGTCTGTATTTCAACACCCTTTGGTGTGCAAAAGATGGTACAGTTCATTTTGCACAGCAAATCACGACCCAGTAGATTCACTGGACTGGTGTCACAGACGACAAATCTATGCATCTGTTTAAAATTTCCAATTGAAATCTCCATTGGTTCGGTAACAGGAGTACTAATCAATTGATTAGATACACCCACTACTTGGATATTTTCTCCCGAGAGGGGTAGGTTTGGAACGTCCACTGTTCTTACAGTAGAACGGGTAGCGCCAGTGTCCAACAGAAAGGTGACATCATTTCCGTCAACCTTTCCTTCAATATATGGTCCAGACTGGTCTACCGGCAAGGAAGCGCCAAGTACGCACTCCTCGTCCTCCCCTCTCAGGCCCCGTCAGTCCTGATCATTACAAAGGAAGGTATCATTCAGCAGATACTGCGAAGTTGCTGTATTTCTGTTCTCCCCGCTTTCCCAAACCTCTATCTCTTCATTTTCTGCCTGTCTTCCCCTGTATACCTGCTTGGGTGCTCGAGGCACCTGAACTGTTTTTACCTGGGGTTGAGTCTTTCTTGGTCTTTCTTTCTGCGTCTGTGGAGTTAAATCAGGAGTTTTCTCATTAACATCGACTAATTGGGGACACTCGTTTCGCCAGTGTCCAATTTCGCCGCACTGATGGCAGGGAAATTTTTTCATAGCCTCTTCCCTGCTAAATTTGGGCCGGGGCTTTCCTCCACCCCCTCCCCCAGGACCTTTGTTCTCAGCATTTTTAACCATGTTACTCAATTGTTTTTCCTGTTGTTCTGCGAGCTTCACCTGAGCCCACATAACCTTCTCCTTAAGGGCCTTTTTCTTTTCTGCCATCTCGTCCTCGCAGTACTTAGCGTACCGCAGGACCTCATCCATTTTCTTAGTATGCCAACAGATTTTATTATCTTTTATCCACTGACAAATTTCAGGTCTTAAACCATTTACAAACCTGTAAATAAAGTGCGTCATATCCTTCAGGTCGATGTTGTCAATACCACTGTATGTTTTAAATACCTGCAATAACCTCTCATAGAAGGAGTGCACTGTCTCGTCCCTTTCCTGTGTTGTTCTATCTATTTTTGTCCAATCAGTTTCCTTTGCGGGCACCTTTTCTTTCAAATGCTGAATTACCTGCTCATACTTTCTCATGACATCCTTTGATGGCTCTCCAGTTTCCTTGTTTCTGGGATACTCTTCACTGGGCCAATCTATGGCTATTTTACACTGGGTCCATAAATCTACCGGAACCACAATGTCGAAAAACCCATCCAGGTCTTTCCACAGACATTTCTGTACCTTCACGAACCTCTCCACCTGCCTGTACCAGTCAACTGGTTTCTCTCGTAATTTTGGAAAATCGTTCGTGAAGGACACAATATCCTGCCTAGACCAGGGGACATGCACATATTTTCCCCCTGGAACTTCGCGCATGGGGCATAACTGCTCAGGTTTTTCTACCTCTCTTAAAGCAAACTCGGGAGTCACTTGTCGGGAGCGAACCTCTTCCCTCTTTTTCGCCCACCTGCTTCTCCATTTTTCCACATCTCCCCATTTCTGCAGTACCCCCATTAATTCTTTAATCTGCAACTTCTTCCCTGCCACATTCAGGTGTTCTATATCTTTGTCTGAGAAGTCTGCTCTGTACGGTTTCTGTAAGGGCTTGGATTTTGAGATATCTACCCCCATACTAACTGCTGTTTCGGTCAGTTTTTCATGGAGCACTCTGGTGTTCCTTGTAAAGCTTTTACATATGAACGACAATTCTTCTTCAGAGTAGGTATTCAATCGATCCAACCCCACATTTCCTGCCATTAATTCTTCTATTTCGACCCTCAGCTTGTAGAGGTCTAAAGGCTTTGTTTGCGGAGTCTGCTTCTCTAATTCACGACTCCAACTCTCAATTTCATCCGGAGTTACCAGAGAGACATTCCTAGTACCTGTTGCTGTCTCTAATTTAATTTCTTTTGCATTAAAAGGGTTATACCTCTGCTGTGTTCCCTTTCCAGTCTGTTTGTTTGGCAATTCCAAAAACGCAACTTCAGACTCGCACTCACTGGACTGATCATCTATAATGATCGGTTCCTGTCTCGGGGTTGCCATGACTGGGGTCATAACTGGAGTAATCGGATTTCCCTGACCATTTCCATATAACGGGACCACCGGTCCAATAGTTACTGGAATAGTCAATGCCTCGGGACTGGTATTTAACTGAGAAATTTTCTGAATTATTTCTGTTCTTTGTCTAGCTAGAGCCTCTTGCTCCTTTTCCACTAGTACCCTTCTTAGAGTTGTGTCATGTAATATCTGGGGGGTCAATGGAGGAGTAAAACTCGGGGCAGTAGGATGCGTTTCACTTGGTCCTCCCCCATAATTTGGTTTCGGGAATAAAGTTCCAGTATTAAAGGACCTGCGCTCTTCCCCATATGGAGGTTGAACAAAAGGCAGTCCTGAATTCGAGGGTTTCTCTTCGCTTTCATACAAGGGTCTGGGAAAAAAGTTTTCGTACGTGAATATTTTTCTTCCTGACTTGCGGGCACTTTGGGATATATATCCCTTGTTTCCGTCAGTTCGGGTTTTTCAGGATAGGGCAATACTTGACCACCCCCTCCCAGTCCCAGGGACCTGTCTTCTTCCTTTAGGAAGTGGCGTCGGGGAGCATCTCCTACACTGGAAGGTCGGGTTCCCTCATTGTAAGGTGGCGGACTTCTGGTACAGATGTCATCTATTAGTTCATCATCTGAATCCCCCAGGGCCCCCCAATGCTTACATTTTTCAGTACTTTTCTCACCCGCTCCAATGTTATGACATGCAGGCATCATGGGAAACAGACCCTCAACAATCATGCTTTGCCTCCACTGTTTCATCCTTTTATCCCTGGATTCCTGTTTCTGCCTGGGGTACCACTTGGTCAAACCCTTGTCCATTCGGGGTCTTTCTCTTTCAAAAGCCTCAATCTCCCATTCCTCTAATGCCTCATACTGCGTTAGTCTCGGTCTGGGATGCAATTCATTCATTCGGGTTCTTAAATTAAATAAGATCCTACCATTGAAAGTACCATCTAACGGAAAAGCCAATACTCCGTCATCTTTTGTGTACTTCACCCAATTCTCCAGCCACACACAGGTATTGTACCCTCGGTCAAACATCATGAATGAGGCAGGAGTATTAGGTGCTGGGACAAGAACACCTTCTCTAGATTTAATCGGTTTGTCCGTTTTAAAATAATTTTTCACCTTACTTACAAGGGACATTTTTCTCTTGGTTCCGTACATAATATCGTATCTATTAGCCTTCCACTGATCCCTTTCAAACCCTAGATGCCTTGGATCAGGTCGAGTCTCTGTAGTCCGCGAGTGCCACATACGACTTCTGCGCTAACTTTGTTTACAAACTACCTCCAATCAGAACGCGCTTCAGAAAATTCGTGCAACCAATGGGTGCGCGACACAAAATAAGCTCCGCCAATGGGTGCGCGGCCCCTTCGTGAGACAGTTCCCACGCTCCGGCGCTCACCCCTCCTTTACAATTTCAGCTCCGCTACCCGCCCGCTGCTTCTACCAATCCCAGCGCGGCACAGAGTGACGTCAGAGGCGCTTCGCGACTGACTCCCTCCCTTCACAAGGTAACGGAAACTTTCTTTCTTTTAAAGTGCTCAGTGCTTGGTTATTTTACAACAAATACACATTCGCCACAGTGCTCAAGTGTCTAGACAGAGAAAGAATTCTTTTACTGCAAGTAAACTACTTCCATTTACTTTTCACGCGCTGCGGGCAGATCTCTTCCGCCTACCCTTCACTCTAGCATCGGTGAACCTGTTATTCCCCTAAACTCATCCACTTCTTTCCGGGATATATTCCGAGTTTAAGGTTTCTCAGCGGACCCCTCTGCTTTCACGCTAGCTCCGAGGAACCTGCTACTCTTCCGATGTGACCCTTACTAGGTTACGCCACTATGGGAATTTTGCCAATGAACCCCGTTACTGTCATTTATTCACACATGTATTCAGAAAACCCTAGTTAGTGCTTCCCGGTTATCCTAACCTGCACCTAACTTTCCTCGAACCTGTGACCTCAGGACAATGGATTCTATTCACCACTTGCCCTTTCAATTCCCCGGGGAGTTCGGACAACACTTAACAATTCGATTTACAAATGCATGGATTAGTACATATAACAATATAAGAACAAGAATAATGACAATACAAAAATTCATGAATTTCAGCAGCGTATTCACAAGAGAGTGATCAGTTCCCTCAGAACAGCCGCTCTTATAGCAGCATTAATATAATAGCAGCTTCCGACTTAACTAGTCCAACTAATCCCTGCCTTACTCTCAACTAGTCCCTAACCATCCTCTAGCTACCAGAAAAACTGATAGAGCGCGCGAGGCCACCCGACCAACAGTTTTCGCCGTTTCCGGCTTCAGGGCCCATATACTTTCAAATCACCATATACATCGATCAGGTGACTTCACGAGCTCTATCAAGTTGGTGTGTGTGTGTTCCCTGCTACCAATTTTCGGTGCACCCGACTTACCATCCACCGATGCGGGTGCCAAATGACCACAATGAATCAGGGAGCTAGCTGTAAAGGAAAGGCAGCAAAATACAAACCCAACCAATAACATTCAAATACTGTTTAAAATGACCACGGACAACTGGAAGTTTTAAAATGTTTATCTAAAGTTCAATATTTTCTTGCATGAGGTACAGTAAAATAAGGCAATCAATAACCAAGATAACGTAAATCACATAAGCATGAAGAAATAATGACAGAGTAATCATCAAGGTACTAAATTAAAATGTAACGAGAAAAGATACTATGCAAGTCAGTATTATCTAAACAGGGATAGACTAAGTGTGGGTGACTATAGGAGAGCTTATAATGAATAACACGCTTCACTTAAGGTGAAGGGGCCTTTGAACAACCTAGGCAACGAAGTTCTAGACCATATCAGGAAATGACACACTGCTATGCAAAATATAATTTCTAACAAATGAGAAGACATAGGAATAACTTTGCAAAAATATTATAAATGACTTTCAATAGTTGCGGAAAGGCATGGAAAATATAACATATGCAATGTTGAACTTTATTAAAGCAAAAGTTAGAAATTCAGAAGGTGCAAGAATTTCAAGAGGTTCAGAGCAATATTTACCTAGAAAAGTGTGGAAACCAAACCCTGGCCACGGGTCAGTTAAGGACAGGAAACCCTCAAGGAAGGATACCCCTCAAAGGACAGCAGGTGCAGAATGGACACCCAGGATAGGACAGGATACCCTCGGAATAGGAATCAGGACAGGACCCTCAGGACAGGACAGCAAACCCTCAGGACAGGACCCTCTTCAGGACAGGACCGGAACCCACAGTTCGGAAGCAACGCCTGCGCTCCACCCGCTCTGCAGCTATCGATCAAGACCCCGATTGGGTCAGCGAACTCCCAGCTAAGTGCCTTGCCAGCACTTTAGGGTTCAGTAGAACCTTAGTCTATGGTCAAATTCGGACAGAGTGCTCCGCAGCGCTCTGTATCTTCAGTCACCTATTGAGTGCGTTGGGTCAGTGACAGGTCAGCTAAACCAGACAAGTCGGACGGTTCACTAGGTGAACCCAGGGTAGATATACAGTTTGGGGACAGTGTACCACCCCCCAATGTTGCAAAGTGTCAGAATCCCTCAATTTCGATTGGTCCTAAGGTAGGGTTTGGGTAACACACCAATCACAATACACGACTTGAAGCCTTCATTTACATATTTGGGTACCGCCTAGCAGGTTTGGGGTTCCCATGAGAAGTTACACGGCAAACAGTAGCGCAATATTACAATGTATCATATAAGGAGCCACATTCGCTGTTCTCGCAGGGCAGAGGTGACTTTCTCAGGAGCATCTCGCCCATCACTGCCAACTGGCTATGTTCCATCAGCCAAGGTCCCTCGTGCTGCCGAATGTCGCACAGGCGCAGAAGGGACCTCCAATATGGCTCTCCTCTCACTCAGACCCCATTTCCCGCGGTACATGAAAAGTAAGCGAAAACAAATTAATACATAATAATGTCATTATGAAAACACATCACAGGGTTTGTACTTTTAACTCATCATCAAGAAGTAAACTTATTGCATCTAAATGTTAGCTACATTGATACGGACACAAGAGCAGTGGCACGAGCAGTACCACATGATAAGCACAGCTATGAATTACGCATGCGCATAACTTTCCCTCCACTTCTGCAGACGCGTCAGGACACGTGAGTGTGGCTGACGCATGCGCAGTATCTAAAATACAAGCGGCGGCCATTTTTTTTAGGGACACGGATTAATTCATTAGAAATACACATAGGCAAGCTTCGGGAACTTTGCTTAAACAAAATAAATGTTAGTAAGACATACATTTTTGTTACCTTATTACACATAAACGAGGTTCTTGATTTCGGCAAGCCGCAAAATATGCGAAGCTTTGCTTCATCAAAACCACCTGACGTCCCCTCGTGACTCCTGTGCCTTTGGCCTGTGGGTCCACTTGAGGGTCAACTTTGCTTTATTTGGGCTTGCCTGGTTACTCCAGACCTGCCCTGACTCCCCTTGCTGTTCACCACAGCAAGGGGAGTCTCCCGGTCTTGCTTGGCCAGATCGACACCGAATTTGACCATCTACTTTCTTTGCTGATGCCAAGGCTTGTTGGTGGTCCCGCCAGACACCGACCCCTCAGCACTTGACATCCTTTGTGGGAAAGCTTGCTTCCGGCTCCTGGTTGTTCTAGACATCTCTGGGTCCTCGCAGCTAAAGAGTCAAGTTCACCGTCACAAACCTGAAGCACCCAACATTGGTGGGCATTCTTCTATCGAGCCCCTGGTCACTCAAAAGTGACCCAGACTCTGTTCCCTCTGCTTTCAGGTCCTTCTCATCTAGCATCCATGTTTAGATTCCACTGGACACTTTTCGTACTTCCAGCAGCAGCATTTCTTTGTCGATATCCACAGAGAAGGACGAGGGTTTCCGACTCCATTTCGTGCCTATGCATCCGGCTCCTTTGGGATAGGTAACGCTGGTACAAAGGTATCCATTGATGGGGTGGCTCTTCAAACTCTTAAGTTCCAAGGGTTGTCTTCGTAATCTGCTGGGAAGGGTCCTTAATATCTTATTTTCCAACCACAACTTTCCCATTGAATTGTACAGAGCACGCGTTCGTGTTCTCACACTGCACCCGTCCTTTGTGGGATACCTACTCAGTCACCTTGGGTGGTTCCTTGGGGTCCCTGCAATTCTACACCGTCTAGACTAGGTCTAGTCCTGAGTCGTGGTTCTTACACCACTTATTTAGTATATGGTTTGGTCTCCCCCGGGAGTCCACTGTGTATTGTGCTACTTCCGTTTGATTCTTTGCAACTGTATTATTTGATTTGTGTTCTATCCTCATGTAGAGGATACTAGAGAGTGTTATATATAATAAATACATATTTTTATAACTACTGTTTGGTTTCCCTTTCATTTAACCAATACTATAAGGTAAAACAAGGTGCTTAACATTCCTTCAAGACTAAGCCTGAAGGCTGCTCTCCATAGCTACCACTAGGATAGCTTTCAATAAAGGTTATCTTTGACCTAATCACCATAAAGGTTGCTGGGACATGTACAAGGTGCCCACTTTAATTAGTGGACAGCATATCACAGGCCAACTTCTCACAAGGGTGATCAGGTGTGGTATTAAGTGATCTTGAAATGCCTCATAAAAGGCTACCATGGGGCCATCTAATCCCAGGGGCCTACCGGCCGACATGCTAGTTAATGCTACTTTTAACTCATACGAGGTCAGAGGAGCCACCAGGTGCTCCCTATGTTCGTTTGCGACCACGTCATGGCAATATGCACAAGATAATCTGACGTTAATGTATATTCTGGGGCAACTTTCGTAATGTATAGATCTGCATAATAACTCTGGAACCTTCCCGCTGTGCGAGCCTTGTCTTGTACCACCTCTCCTTGCTCATCAATATGGTTATGTTCCTGCTTCGCATAAGTGCCGCTAGGGTTGTTCACCTTCAGCGTAACCACGGGCTGTAGCGTATTTGCCAATATAGATCACCTCGCTGTTGGCTGTCTCTTGAAAGTCAGTTATTTCAGTTCTGAGTTCCACCAGCAAGTAGTTATCACCGGTGTCCCGATGTCTAATTTCTAGAGCCATTACTTCCTTTTCTAGAAGAGTAAGCCTACTTCTTATAGATCGTAAGCCCCTGAATGTTTAGAGATTATAATGCCTCTGATGAAGACTTTAAATGTCTCCCAAATCGTGGCGAAACTCTCTACCGACCCCACATTGCGAGTGAAGAAGTCTTCTATTGTTGATGCTAATTCAACCTTGAATGTTTGGTCTAAAAGGGAATAGGGTGGTGAATTGCCAGGTAAACAGGGAAGCCCTCTCTCCCCCATTTCCACGTTGAGTACTATGGGCGAGTGGTCAGAGTAAGTACGAGGCAGTGGCTCGCATCTCCAAACCCTGTTGCTAAGTTTTTGGATATTAACCAGTAATCTATCCGGGTGTGAGTGTCGTGCATTGCTGAGTAGTGTGTGTACCCGGTCCCCTGCGGGTTGCGCTGCGTCCATACATTGACTAAGCCGAGTGCGCCCAGCATGTTCTCCTTTTTAAAAAAAAAAATCTTTCTATTAAACATGTAGTCGATCTATCATTATAATCAAATATTAGCAAGTAGATGCATTTTGGCAACATCGGAAATAAGAGATACAAAGATACATATATATGGCACAGATTATAGTTATAACACCTAATACAGCTAGTTTTAACTACTCTGGTATTGCCTCTACCCCGCCTCCACATCCCTCTATTTCTCCCATGAGTTCCAGATTTGTTCCCATTTTTGGGGATATTCTCTGCTTTTGTATACTACTCTTTCTGCCTGCCAACACCAATAGAGATCCTGCATCCAAGTATTGAGTCTCGGTGGGTATAGCACCCCCATGACCTTCCTATGTTTCGTTTCGCCACCCCTGGGGTCAGCATAAGCCACGTCTTTGTGTGTGTGGCCCACCTAGTATCTCCTGTGACTCCCAGCAGGTGCCATTGGGCATCCAGGTGGACCAGTAGGCCCACCACCCTGGTCAATACCCCAACAACTCCTGCCCAGTATTTCTGGATCTTAGTGCCCAAATTATTTCAAAGAAGGTGCCTGTCTCCCAACACCCCCTAGTGCAAAGGTCTGTGTCGGATCTGCCTATCTTGTGTAGGAGTGTATGGGAAGCGTATGACCTATGTAGGACCCTGAGTTGAATTAGCTTGAATCTTGCCCTTAAGGCCACCTTGCTGGGGCCCTGAATCGCTTCCTGCCAGTCATCCCAGGGGATATGGGAGGTTGTTCATTAATTTCCGAAAAGTGAGGCAAACCGCTTTTTCAATATTAACCAGTGTTCTAGCGGTCTCCTAGTGGGGAGTATTCAGCAGCGCCCCCCCCCCCCCCCTCTGGCACATGGCGTGGTAGGGCATGCCTCAGTTGCAAATACCAATACTGCTCTCCATCAGCCATTTGATATTCTGTCTTGAGGTCTGCAACGGTGACCTTGATCCCATTCTGCCACGCATCCCAAAGGGTGTCTATACAAATAAGGCTCCATCTACGGAATCCCTGTAGGCGTCCCACATCGCTCAATGCATCGTTTTCCCACAATGTCGTTTGTTGTTTCAATTTGGATTCCCATCCCACTAGCTTGGTGACCGTGTGCCATGCTCCAACTACCGTTTGAATAAGAGCAGGTAGGGACTTCACCTTTCTCCCACGGTAAAGAGACGCAAGTTACCCTCTGTCCACCATAGCTTTCGTGATCCTTATATCCAGGTAGTTGAATTTGTTATGTTGTGTTAGGGTCGCACAGTCAGCTGTGAGAGGCGAGAGCTCTCCAGCGAGGTTGAAGATAAGTGATTTGTCTCTGTTTATCTGGTACCCGGAGAATATACCAAAAAGTCATAGTATGTTAATGAGTCTGTGGAATGTCTACCTTGGTCTGTGTGCAAATAGTAGTACATCGTCGGCATATAGTTAAATGCGCTCCTCCCACCTGCCCCAACACCAATACCTTGGGCTATGGGGTCCCGTCGAATCCAGGCCGCAATTGGTTACAGCGCCATCGTGAAGATCATCAGGGAGAGAAGGCACCCTTGGTGCGTGCCCTTATGGAGCACAAACAATCTAGAAAGTGATCCATTCACCTGAACTAAGGCCCTTGGGTCACAGTAGAGGAGGAGGACCCATCAGCAAAATTTTGGTCCAAAACCTAGCCTGGACAACACCACCTGTAGATAGGGCCATTCAATACTATTGAATGCCATGCGGGCATCTAGTGACATTATTGCAGCAGGTACGGTTGGGTTTGCTGCCCTAGTGTGCATTACACCATATAATCATCTGAGGTTCAATCTGGTGCTTTTCTGCGGCATGAATCCCGATTGGGATGGGTGAACAATAGAGGAAATAATGGGGGCGAGCCGGTTTGCCACCACCTTGGTTTCAAAGTTCAGTAGAGAAATGGGCCGGTAGGAGCTACACCTCTCCGAGGGTTTGCTTTCTTTGGGATGACCACAATTGTGGCCATTCTCATGTCCTCTGGCAGGTTCCCGTCCTGCAGTGCAGTGTCTAACATATCTAGCATCGGTTGCGCCACACATTTTAAAAGTTTTGCAGGAAGTCCGTTTTGACCCGCGGCCTTCCCGGACTTTAGATCCTTAATGGCCCCCTTTACCTCTTCCTTCATCATGTCTTGGTCTACAGTTTCTCTGTCCTCTGTGGAGAGTGTTGGTAGAAAGATATCTCTAAGCAATTCCACACTCTTTTCTTTTATCCTGTTCCTTGCTGATTGGTATAGTGACTCCTATTATGTTGCAAAGGCCTCAGCAATGTCAGTCCCGGGCCTCGTACTGCATCGCCACCCTCTCGGATTCTGAGACCCAGTTCCGTTCTCTGTATCTCTTCTCCAATCATGATATAAGTCTATTAGCCTTATCTTCTGGGTCATATAAACGACTCTGCGTGGCTAATGCGTGTTGTACTGCAGCATCTTCCTCTAGGTCCCTGAGCTCCCTTTGCTTGATGTGTTTCCTGTTTCTAAGGTCTGGATCGTCCGACTCTTTGTGTTGTATAGTCTGTTCGATGGTGGCAATTAAATTTTCTAACTCAGTGTACCTGAGGCACCTCTCCTTTCTCTGTCCTCTTGTCACTGCCTGTAGGTAGCCCCTGTCCACCACTTTATGTGCCTCCCATAGAATGCAATGCATGATTCAACCGACACTGTGTTTTCTGCAAAGCATTGTTGTGTTCGCTCTCTCTACTTATCTTGAAGGTCCATTTCTTTGAACTGCCATGCAACTATGTGTGGTGGAAGGTATACACCCGTTACGACGCAACTTTTACTCCGCACTACCATTACAACGCGGGCATTACAACGCATGGCATTACAACGCATTGCGCTGGGGGGCGCTCTAGGATAAGAGGTAAGTTTAATTTACTATCCAACACCTTCCCTAGGGTCCACGGGGACTGGAGTTAGAATAGTAAATTATACTTACCACTATCCAGCACCCCAAAGCGCTATGCGTTGTAACGGTATTCGTTGTAAATACCGCGTTGTAATGGTACGCGGAGTAAAAGTATGCGTTGTAACGTCATACATCCGTGGTGGAAGGGTATGGTTTCTAATAGGGCCCTGTAGCAGAACCTTGACCAGCACATGATCTGATATGCCCCTTGCTTTAAGTTGTGACCCCGGAAGTGTCCCATGTTCATGCATTGTGTGAATATATTGTCCAGATGTGCCCTGCTGCCATGCACTGTAGAAATGTGGGTATATTGCCTCTTCGTCAGATTGTGCAGCCTCCACACATCCGAGAGGCCCATTGCTTCCACAAAGGCCCTAAGGGCGTCTGTCCCCCCACCTCGCCCGGGTAGGCACCACTTTTCTATCTAGATCCAGTGCCATTACTGCGTTCATGTCCCCTCCCACGATAAGCACCCCAGGGGGCATGTCCAGTAGGGTTTTGCTCCGCTTCGGGAGGGTCCTCATGTGTAGCCTTGGTTGGGATGTATGCAGAGCATACGTTTAGGTTCCAGCTCTCCCATGTCCCGGCTAGGGACACAAATCTACCTAGGGGGTCCTCCCATGTGCTGTTCAGAATTAGGGGTATGGAGATTTTAGCTAGAATTGCCACTCCCCTGGAGCCCGATGTAAAATCCACATGAGCCAAGAGGGTGTATCCGAATCTGTTTAGTGCTAGATAGTGATTGCCTCTCAGGTGTCTCTCTTGTAGAAAGACTAGATTGGGGGAGAGCCTAGTGTTGTATGACCATGGTCCGCTTAACTTTGTCCCCTAATTCATTGACGTTCCATGTCAAGATTTTCAATGTGGCCGCAGCTTGTAATGTCATGTACAGTAGCAGTTGTCAGTGTACCTTGCCTGCGTTGATGATTAAAGGAGTGGACCTTTCAAAACATAAGGTAATCAAAACCCTGAACTTTGTGATCTATTACCCTTCATGTAAACCATCTCCCTGCCACCCTGCACTGTAGGTTTATAACTACCCACTTCCCCAATTTGCTGAGCATCTGTTGCTCAACTCGAACCATTAACCTTTAATCAGGGGCAGTCCGGTGCCACCACCATAATGTTCTTCAGGGCTAGGGCTGCCGCGGAGGAACGTTGAGGAGCTCCTCTGGAACGATCAAGTGTAGGGTCTAGTATGCTGTTAAAGTCTCCACCCCAGATTTGAGACAGCTCGCTCCAAAGGGCTAGGCACATTCCGAATACCTCGTAAAAATGGGGACATCGAAATTTGGGACAAATACCAGTACCATCTCCCACCTCCCTGTTCTGCATCGAGCTATGATGTGCCTGCTCCCTGGATCTGCAAACACTTCTAGTAACTGGAGTTTCGCTCAGCTCTCAACCCATATTAGGACGCCTCAAGCAGGTGATGTGAATCCTGTGGTGTGAAATTGGCCTCGCAGCTGCTGAGGAGTCAGCATGCTGCTATTGTTTACTAGGTGTGTCTCTTGAGGGAAAGCTACATGACCGAGTGTCTTCTAAGATATGTCACAATCTTCCTAACTTTGCACTGATCATTGAGTCCTCTAACATACCAGGTAAGAAACTGTACCTGTGCAGCGGTTAGTCGCGACTCTATGTCTTGTCTTGTGCCTTGCTATATATCGTCTTTTGATGTGGGTGCAAATCTCTGTCAGTCAAGTAATATTTACATTTGTTTTCAACATTAATAAATAATAACCAATCCCCTAACAGTGCCCCTCCCACGTCATAAGCATATAACTCTTGTATAGTTGAACTGTGACCCGCCCTCACCTTTTCCTGTGAGCCCGTAATGGGCTTCAAAGCAAACCTAAATTTAGAACATTGTGGTAAATACATAGGGGCAGATGTCGCCCAACCCTGGTTCATCCCCGGCCTTGTATAGGTATAAGCATCAACATCCTTTTAAAATGCATTGATTGCGGCCTAGCCCACAGTGCCCGCATAATGTGTTCATACAGGATGGTCCCCATACTTGCAGCAATCCCTCAGCTGAAGTCGTGTTATTTAGAGCTCCAGGAGTGGTTGATCCCGACCTAGTGCCCTGCACCCAGACACAAGACCACAGCTTGTATTTTAAACCAGAACCATCCTACCAGTAGCTCTGTGTGGTGAACATCTCTCTCCAAGTAGACACGTGCGAGAGTCTCACTTTGAAGCGTGTACTTTATGGAGCAGCCATCCATGTGACAGAGCTGCATTTGTCATCTGTGGTGCACTGTCTCCTGGTCATTATTCATTTTCATCCTGAAGTAGATCATTGTTTACAGTGTCCTGCCAGGGGGAGGTCTGCTGCAGTCTCGGTTTCTCCCTCTGTTTAAGAAGATGCACCACTTGTTTTGGATCAGGGAAGTAATGAGCACTGCCCTCCGCCAGGACACGCAACATTACAGGATACAGCATACTGTACTCCAGCTGAAGTTCCCACAGTTGTCATTTAGCTGGTTGAAAAAGCCACAGGGCTTCCTGGACCGGTTGCGTAAAATCCGGATATAGGGAGATGTCTGAGCCCTCGTGTCAGAGAGAATTTAAATCTCGTGCTTTGTGCAGTGCAGCGTCTCGATCCCTGTAGTTCAGCAGGGGTGCTATTGTCAGTCTTGGGTTGGAGCCTGGGTATGGGTTCGGCACCAGAAACTAGTGCGCGCGCGCTCCCCACAACTAATATTTCAGAAAAGATATCTCTTCTCAGCAAAGAGCAAAGCAGGTTTTTCATGTACCTCTCAATGTTGTCAATATTGGTGAATTCTGCCACCCGACAATGCGTATGTTGTTTCTTCTTGAGCGCGATTCCAAATCCTTTGTTTGAAGCTGTTGGGCATGTGGGAGTTTATCAATTTATTGGTTATTTCTTGTACCCGCTGTCAGGTAGTCTTCACTGTGGATACCCTTTGTTCCACCCCTTCTTGTCTATTGGCATGTTTGTCCAAACGTTCTGACATTCAGTCCATTCTAAACGTCAAAGCGTCAATCTTGCCATCAATCTTCTTTAGGCTTTTTTGCATTGCTGTAAGTATTTGTTATAAATCCAAGTCGGTGGCAGGCTCTGAGATCTTGGGTTCCGAGTCAGCTAATTGTGCTTCAGGGTCTCTTTGTCTGGGAGTTTTACAAGCCCCAAATTGCAGTTTGGTTTGCACCTTATCAGATTTGCCCATGTTTGAGCTGTGTAGAGCAGCAGCCCTCTGCAAACAGTATACGCTCTTCAATACAGAGCCCAACACCGGCAGCCAGACGGAGACAGGACTGATTCAGAGTTAATCAGGTTGGGCGTAATATTCTTACATACAGCCTGTGGCTGTGTTGGGGCAATGCGTGTAATTGCCAATTCGGGCTACCCAACCGTGATCAAGGTGTGCCTTCCAGTTGGTTGTCGTTATGAATCTAGGGGAGACTCTAAGGTGTTCCTCTCCAAAGATGTCGCCCAGTTGCCTCTCCCCCCACAGGAAGGTGTGTAGAGGGCTCAGACCCCATTATTCCCACTTTTTTCATGGCTGTTAGAATTCTCATTGGGTGCAGAGCACAGATCGAGGCATGTCCCTTGGGGTCTAGCGCTTCCAAGGCCGAAGTGGAATTCAGCCCGCCTAGATCTGCACCTACTGACAGCTGGACTCATCAACTTTAGTCTCAAAGCGGGACGCTTCACTGAGGCTGCATCACCTACTGCGTCCCGCTTCAATGTAGCTTCAGCAGGTGAGCGTGGACGGGCCCGCTTCGCTAATGTGCCATGAGAGTCAGAACGAAGTCCTCGTCCTTATTGTCAAGATGGTGGCGTTGGTCCCGCTCAATGGAGTTCAGTTGGCCTCATAGGAGACCTGTATTCTCTACTCTACTCTACTCTACTGTTGGTGTTCGGCGGCCCCACTTGCTCTCCTGTGTGGGGCAGATCACTCACCCCACCTCGCAGCTGAGCTCCATCGTCTCTGGCAGGACCGCCCTCTCAGCCCGGTCACATGCGTGTCAAGCCCATTCTCACTGTTCTTTTGGGTTCTGGGTGCCGCTCCTTCAACAGTCGTAGTGCCGAGGACTATTGATGATGGTAGTGGGCACCAGTAGAGGCAATGTCTGGTGTATTGACAGGATCATGCAGGATATTTAGGCTAGGGTATCGGAGCCGCTTTACAGCATGGCCATCTTGGGGACAGGCAAGCTCCACCGCCATCTTTTATATCTTCTGACACTTTCCTCTCTCTTTGTTTCACAGATGCTCCCTTCGATGTGGTCAGCAGCCTTTTTTCCAACCTGGGAATCCATGTCCCTTGATAGAAAACTTAATATCAGGTAATTCTTTGTGTTTTTGATTTCATCTTCTTCTCTTTCCTGCCCTTTCTTTCCTTCTTCATGTTCATTGTTCCTTATCCCTCATCACCTTTTTCTTTGTGTTTGTTATCCTAGGTCTCTTCTTTTCTCCCTTAAACTGTTTGAATTCCGCCTGTCTATTAAACTGTAGTGTAGCTCCTATTTTCCCAATAGGCTCTGCGCATTGGAATAGTACCTACAGCAGTAAAGGCCTAGGCCAGACGTTAACTAGGTCTACTACTGTCGAAACTAGACTTAATTTTTGGGTTTGCCAGCTAAGCTCAGAGTTCGCTAGAAACTTTCTCGAATGTTCAAGGAAGGATGAACTCCCCTGATTAGACAAGAAGGGATTTAGTTTCTGACAACCATAGAACATGACAACTTTGCTCTCCCCTAATCAAGAGTCAATCTCGAGAGTCGTGTGAGCACAAGGCAATTATTTTACTCAGTCAGTACGTGCATTCTTAGTCTCATCAGAATGTAGAGAAAAGGAAGAGACGGGCGTGTTCAATAAAAGATGTTATTTATTGATCAGTCTCTTTTCTCGTACAAGAGAAATGGATCGATATTATTGCAATACTTATAGTTAAGTAAAGTGCATACATTAGAAGCAATAGTATAAAATAATACTGTAAAAACATTGATATGGTTTCTGAGCCATATGATGTTTAAAATGATTAAAATATATTTACATACACATATACATTTGACTAAACGTGCTCAACTGGTGTTTCTAAATACGCCTACCCCGTGTACCTGACCTAAGTCTAATGCGTGGGCGGGAATAGAAAGTTACAGTTTAGTTTAAGTTTGTTTTTGCCAAGTGAATAACTAAAGAATTCTCTAGGAGGGGTTATTCAGTTCTGTACCTGGAATTTAGGATGAATGAGGAATGGTATCTCTTTCTCTGCTCTCGATATTCCAGGCTGCCTGCGAGGGCTGCCCAGAAGCGCCGGTGCTGGGTCTCTCGGCTTGAGATAGCAGCGCGTCTCTCAGCGCGTCAGGAAGGCGGGGCTGCTGCCTGCGGGGTCTGCTTCTGCTCTCGGCTTCGGCAAGTATGGCTGCTCCGTCTTGTCACCACGCGTGTGTTTGCATAGGGCAAGGTCGGCAATATTTATACCTTAAAGGTGCCGAGATTGACGTAAGGATGGACATAGGTACGTCAATAAAGATGTCATACGACTTGCTCGTTAGCACATTCTTTACTAAAGTTCTCTGTGAAATCAAAACAATGGCCGCACGGATTATCCAGGTTGTCATAGGTTTGATTTGTTATGAGAACGTCGTATGCCTTATCAGGGGCTGGAGGAATATCGCTTGTCTAATTAGATCTCAAGCGTTATGACCTAATCAGATAACACGTTCCTGTGCCGTAGTGTGACTGCGTCAGATAACGGTATCTGCATCATGGGGGATTTCTTGCCTCATGGGCTGACTGTTAGTTAACTAGCTAGTAAGTTTAACCAGAATAGGGTCAGGAATAGGGGGATCGAATCAGAACCTATAGAAATACACGACACCCACTCCACGCTAACTATGGTCATATCTACTAATCTATGCATAGTATAACATAGTACAACATACTATAGAGTATAGTGTATACCTTACCACCCCAAAATACATAAATGCATTTCGAAATTTTCAAATATACTGAAAAATTGCAGTCATATATATTGTATGCACTTAAGCTATGAATTAAATGCAAAAGTGAACACGCATTGTTATGCATTATTGATTGTTGGTATATGAGAAATACACATGAAATGGCTCTTAATATGGCTATACAGAAAAAAAGTCGAAACCATTTCATCACATAAAATCTATTGCGAACATACCAGCGGGCAGCTAAAGTCTATAAAGTCTATAAAGTATCTAAAATAGAAATCTTAGTTCTCTAGGAATAGTCTCTTACTTTAAGCAGAAAATCAGTGTCCCGGGAAAAAATATAGAAAAATATTTTAGGGGCTTGCTGAAAAAAGTCGCTGTCCGTGAACTGGATTGTAATTGTTCATGTGACTTTATTTTTAAAGTTGAAGGCCGAATTCAGGGAACGCCGTGTGCGAGTTTACTCAAAAGTCTCTATTTCTGTTCCGGAGAGAACATCATATCATTCAGGCTTTCGAAAAAACTGTCAACAGCTTCATGGGAAAGTTCCTCTAAGTCGGAAATAGGGGTAACCATGCATTCATGCGCATGATTGTCTCCATTGACATTCTGATTTGCATTGCTGACAGAAGGTCGTACCTGTTCGATGCTGCTTTCATCTTGAACTTCACTACTCTTCAATCGCAGTGGTGAAGATTCCAGGAATGCCGTCATCAGAATTGGCAGCCTTTGAGGGCAGCACAGTGCGTGAACCTTGGTAGGAACCAACAGTGTATCTGCATCCACCGGCGCATCCGATTGTAGCGTCAGACAGGTGTCTAACACGCATTCTTCTCCGCATAGCAGACACCTTAGTACAGGTAAAACACACCTTTGCCACATTGGTCGAAATGATAGAAACCAAGTCATGTTTAGGTCTCTAAGCCGGGATAGTCCCAGGATTTTTGATATCCGGTCCCGGTATCCAATGGCTAGGATCGTATCTTCCATTGTCGCGAGAGTTTGATCTGTGACATGGGTTGCCATAACGAAAAATAAGGACTAGGAATAGGATTCCTGCAATTAGTCCTAGGATCAGGGGAAGTCCGCCAAAAATCGAATGGACGAAGTCTGGAAAAATACCCAGTATGGCTTTGAATGGTGTTAATGCCATCGAAAATACTGTCTTAAATACCTTTGAGACCCCTGTGGTATCAGAAATATTTAAGATTTCGCTCAGGATTTCCGCGAAATGCACGGGGGAATTAGTTGATAATAATGTATGTATCTCTGCAGTCGTCCTTGCGACTTGTAGATCATACGTTTCTTTAGATGACGTGAGCCTTGTAGGCGTCTGAAGAAGCACTGTTTTCATTCTGCTTAAAGTGTCTATTCGAATAGAAGTAATTTTCAAACTGGGCCATGCCCTCGCCTCCCTGTCTGGAAAGGAGCTGGGAAACAAAGAACGTCCACAGCACTTGACCTTCGCCGTCGTAGTGACGAGATAAGGAGTCCCGGGCATAAGACTACAGCATCTGCGGTCTACAATAAGAATGTAACTCCCATTATAGAGTCTTTGAAAGAATGGTTCTATTTCAGTTGCAGGTGCGCCTTGCTGGTGACATGAAAGGTTGTATGAATTCCCTTCACAGGCTCCGTGCAAACTAATACCGTTACACAGAAGCGTGCCGCTTAGTGACATAGCACAATTGATGCCACTAAGAAACACTTTCTGTCCTTTGTTACTGATACATGCATGTGAATAGGGCAGGTTCCATGTTGTTTTAAGGTACCCCTTTCCCAATTTCTCGTACATGCCAGCCTGTATATATTTTTGGCAGTATTGAAACCTGAAGGTTGAGATTGGAATATTTATGATTCCGTGGATTATCCATTCACTGACAGATCGTTCTGACATTGTCAACGGTAATCTTTCTAGTTTTTCAATGCTCAAGATTGTATAATCAGCACCCTTCTGCGCCATACCGATTTGTCTATCAGTAAGGTTAAAGATTTGAAATAGTGACGTTGTGTTGATTAAACGCCAAGGCACATAGCCTGAACGCAGATTTTGTAACGTCCAGCCAAGCTGTACAATAGAACGCAATTGTGACTGACCATGTTGTAATAACAGTAAGTCTTGCGATAATATATCGATTGCTGAAGACACAATGCTGTCCAATGAAAAAATTCTGGAGGACAGAGTCATTAACCCATTGTCCACTACAGAAAGTGATTTTTCCAAATTAATACGGTCAATTTCCCGTATTCTTTCTGCTGTCTCAATTTGAGTAACCTTCCAGGCCTCATTGTATGCTGCATATACAGAGGCTGCTATGAAACGCTTTTGACGCTGTTTGCGTGGTCCCATTATGAAATCACGCAAGTCAGCACCATCAGTAAGTAAAGTTAGGTGTTGCTTAATTTCAGGCAGTGTGGAAGTTTGTAGCCATTGAAGGCATAATTTGCCCACACTGTAGGTTGTTATTATCCCTGGGTGATGTCTTTGGGGATATCTAGGGTCTGGCCTGTTCATTTTGAAACCCTGTGTTTTATTCAGGAATCTATCTTGACAGTTATTTGTATCTGTGGGCCAGATCAACCATTGTTTCCAATCAGGATGTGTTCTGTTTTGGTTAAGTATATGGTTTATGTCTATTTCTTCATCTGTTTCAGAGTTATTGCTAAACATTGTTGGCTTTGGAATAGACAGGTTATTTAAATCTTTGATTTTGGCTAAGCCAAGACAGGTGGTTTGTTGAACGGTGTCATTTAAAAATATCATTTGTTCTGGGATCATGCAGGCTCTAAACAAAGCTTCTATACCCTGTACTTGCCATTCTTTTGTACCCCAAACACTTTTCAAATCAACATGTTTGTCCCAATAATCAAATCCAAAAGTATTCATTTTTTCAAAGAAAGAATCTGAATATATCAATTTTGTGTTGGTTATCATGGTTTTCATCCCTGTCTTGTTTGACAATTTGTAATAAAATGTTTCAGCATTAGTTATGTTAAAACCTGAAAAATATGAATATTTGCCATACACGGTTCTAGAGCTCCCTTTTGGAGGTGTAGCACAATGTTCCCATTGATTAAAATTTAAAACATTTCTAGGTTGTGCAGATTTATGCAAGAAATGGTTACCATAATGGTTATAGCAGTACATGCTGTCATAATTTGTAGAACCCTGCAAATAATCATGTTTTGTAAATTTAGCAGACATTACTAAGTCAGACATCATATTGTTTATACTTTCAAAGTCCCAATCATCAGCAAATGAGTTTGGTTTTGCAAAGTCACTCAAGGAGATCTTGATTTGGTGTGGATATTTCAGGATCTCGACCGGACCATAAATTTCATAGTCAGTGTTGTCCCAGGCTACCCCACCAGATATTGGAATTGCTGTGAAGTTGGCTGAAGAAAGTTCTGAAGAAAGTTCTCTTTTCTCGACGTGTAAAGATGTGTGTGGTTTGAGGACCAAGTTGATGTTCTGACTTGCTGTGTCCATTTTAGCATATTTTCCCTCAATGAAGCGTCCCAAGGTAAATACCATGATGAGCCAAAGTATGAGGATAAATGCACCAAAACCCACCCAAAATTCAATCCATGGAGAAACTAGATATGTTTCTTTCAGTTGTTTCAAAAGTTCCTTCGCTTTGTCTTTAAAGGATTTTGATGATGGCTGTGTCTTTTGTTCGCTGAAGCCTTCAGAGGAATCATCGAAGTTGATGAAGTAACCGGATGCAGTTCTGTCAATTGTTCCAATTGGTTCAGGATTTTTGTTTCTTGCATTTTCACTTGGTACTTCTGTATAGATTGGTGTGTCTCTGCTAAATGTCTTTATTTGGGTTTTCAGAGGTCTAAGTTCTATTGCATTGTTGCATAGTCCTTGTTGTTCTTCTGTAGGCGTTTCGAATGTGATGAGCCTCTTTGATAGGACCTCTGTACTGGTAGCAAACCTTGGTGTTCTGCTACTTATTGGGAGTCCACTTGGCCTACTGTTGGTTATCGGCCACATGTTGTGGTTTTACCAGGTCGATGGATACAACTCGGTTCTCCTTTTTTCCAGCAAGTGGCGGTAGTACAACTGATCTTGTCCCGTTGACAGACAATACAGGAACTGCTTTTCTGTAAGAAGGCCCAAATTCCTTCTTTACCGCGATCTTCTCCCTGACTAGATCCCCGACTTTTGGAATCCAGACAGGTCTTGCTGGGACAGGTGGTGATTCTTCAGTGGTCGTTGGCTGTTCTTTCAACTGTATGTTGCTCAGGTCTTTTCTTGTTTTGTTTAAGTCCTGCAAAATAGCCAAACGGTCTTTGACATCAAAGCTTTTTTCTGTTACCACTGAAGTCTGACTATCAAGGTCAGAGATCAACATCCTAGTTCCGAATAATAATTCGTACGGACTGAATCCCTTCAGAGAATTTCTTGGCAAGTTATTTAGACTACGTTGGACACTTATTAGATGTTTGACCCACCCAGCTCCCGAACCTAATATCCTTTCTATTATAGATTGCTTTCTGTCTTGGTTTTTTCTTTACACCATCCCATACCCTCAGGAAGGAAGTGAGAAGATTCCCGCTGGGCTGTGCTCATTTGGCCATTCTTTCCCCCCCCCAGGCTGGATTGCCTGAGAAAAAGAAAAAAAAATGGTCGAACGTAGCATGCTCTTAGCGTATATGCCATTTAGACTCGCAAATCTTGTATAACAGTCCGGACGTCAGCCGAGTGCTGTGGATCTACATTATAAGTGGGAACTAGCCTGTATATGTTAATCGCAAGCCATTCTTTTTAGTGGTGATGTTATCTGCCTTGATACGATGAGGTATTAAACTGCTTCTCTCCCCACTGCGATCTCTGTTGCAGTTTGGGCAGTTTTTTACAAACATGGTGTAGTTCAGGCTCATGCCTGGCCACCAGTACCGTGATTGTAATTCTTCCAGAGAATCTTTTAATTTAAGGTGTCTGAGACCCTCGCCCATGTGTGCGTCTGCGATTAACAAGTTTCTCCTGTCCATGTTTGGAATCACTCTATCCCCCACTCCAGGGATTCGAGCAAAAGGAATGGAGTTTGCATCTATGATGTATGTGTAATTGAGTGGATAGTTGATCGGTAACGCCGAGCAGTCGCCTTTTGATGACGTTTTTACTGCCAGCACTGTTTCGCCGTCAATGTATTTTAATGTACGCTTTTTTCGATCTACGGGAGCCGGTTTACTGGCTGCCGCTGCGGCTGTTTCAGCCAATGAATTCCCTACAACGTGAACGCCATCACGCTGGTGACTCAGTGAGTGTGTCACGTGAGTCTTTGGTAGTTCTTTTTTCAAAAGAGCTACCTGTTCCCAGAGCAGTCTCTGCTTTATTGGTGCATCCGTGTCATCTTTGTAATCGTTCTGAATCCAGGTCTGCAAATCCTTGTTATATGCTTTGACGCAGAAATATGAATCTGACACTATAAGTGTCGGGAATTCGCGATCCGCATTATCTAGCGCCATTTTCAAAGCTAATATTTCAGTTTGTAGTTCTGAATTAGTTTCTACTGAGTGTGATTTTATTAATAGAGGTCTTAGTTTACCTCCGTGCCACACTTCTTTTGTAATCTCACATGTGGGATTGTATGCATGTTCTCCCCAAACGGAGGGTTGAGCATGTCCGTCTGTATAGATTACACAGGCGTAATGTCGTAGAGGCAGAATGTCGATTGGCAGAGGATACGTTTTTTCATATTTTAGATTTTTTAATTCTTCTAGTTCTGGATCAAAGAAGTAATATACTTTGTCCGTTGTGATTGAATTTACCCATTGTATCCATTCCGGATTCAATGTTGTTGTTGGTAAATTACAAGGTGTTGTTAGTGCCTCAAAGGCTGATTCTGCTGTTCTGACTGTGATATGTCTACCGTCAGCTATGTCTTTTTCTCTAGCTATTGCGGTTTGAACTGCACGAATGATTTTTTCTGTATTACTGAATTTCTGTTCAGCTTCTGTGTACAAGTGTGATTTAAATGCAATTGGTACCTTTTCTCCCTCATTAGAGGTCAGGTATGTGAATCCGCATCTCCCTGGGATGATTCGGATCACAAGGTTGCGTGTGTTATCACGTGTTTCTAATTTTGTTTTAATTAGCATGTCTGTTTGTAGGGATCTCAAAATTTCTGTGTGTGTTTGAGTCCAATTGGATCTTTTAAAGTCTGGTTTAATTAGATCATAAAGGGGTTTGACCCTTTCTGCGTAATTTGCAATGTATGTTCTTCCGAAATTTAGGAAGCCTAGAATTGACTGTAGGTTTTTTAGTGTTTTAGGAGCTTGGATTACGGCACATTTCTCTAGGAAATTGTCTACCAGGCTTTTGCCTTCACTTGATAACTCATATCCTAAGAATAGGACCGTCAGATGGGCAATTCTGGACTTTTTGAAGTTGAATTTGTAACCCTCTGCAGCGAAACCAAGTATTATGGTGTTCACTCTTTTCAAGTGAGTCTCCAAGTCATCATCTGTTAAGTAAATGTCATCGACATAAGATAATGCTTCATCATCATATTGTTGTAGTAATTCTGTTACTCTCGCTGAGAATACCCCCGGGCTGTTCTTGTACCCCTGGGCTAACCGACAGAATTGTTTTTGAGTGCCATTTACTGAAAATGCAGTTAAATATCTGCTCTCTGGTGCTATGTTTTGACAAAAGAATCCGTTGGAGATGTCCAAGGTTGTTTTGTATTTTTTGCGCACTATGTTATTCATTAGTGCAGCACTGTGTGAGTTTTGCACTGCAAAAGTTTTGCAACATGTGTTAAGGTGTCGGTAATCCAAAACTAGACGGTACGAATTGTCTGGTTTGGAGACCGGAAACAAAGGATTGTTCATTTGTGAGGTGCAAGTTTCAATCACCCCCTGGTATTCTAGCTGATCTAGTATTTCATTTACTTGTTTTTTAGCTTCTTGCTTAATTGGGTACTGCCTTTGTGCAGTTGGTTGTGATTTTAACTGGACTTTGTGAGGAGGAGAATCCTCATCCCATCCTACGTGATTTTTATATAAAGCAGGTGCTAAGGCCACTGCCCACTTTCTAGCAAGTGTGTATTTTTTATGAATCGGTATTTGATTCGAGAAGGCAGGCATAATTACTTCTTCGCCATGAGGGCACTCCCTGACAAACTCCGGTGGCCAGTCTTTTTCAGCTAGAAGGATGTCATAGCCCTTGGAT
The DNA here is from genome assembly GCF_964261635.1 of Lissotriton helveticus. NCBI lineage: Eukaryota > Metazoa > Chordata > Amphibia > Caudata > Salamandridae > Lissotriton > Lissotriton helveticus. Next base: position 803,288,421 of record NC_136063.1, read on the forward strand.
AGGTTATCCCAAAATAGTCCCCTTATTTTCCTAGTCTTATCTCCCTCTATACGTAATGTTATCTCGTATATTTTGTGGGGCTTGCTAACTCTGGTATCTGCAGTTTCCACTTGAAGGTATTCATTCGTGTCCACTGTCTCCAGATGATTCATAAGGACTTTGCGAGCTATGCTCACCTCTGCTGCGCTGTCTAGCATTGTCTGAGCCCATTCTCCGTTTTTCAGTTGTGTCCTCAGTATTCTCGGCATTGTTAACTACCTTGATACTGGCTACCTTCTTTTTTGGAAATTGTGATTTCTTTTTCAGTTGAGCAGGTTCCTTGTCTTTGGACTTGGCGTGCTCTTCTGATCGTCCTCTTCTTTCCGATTTCTGCGAGGAATTCTGAAAAGATTGAGACGGACGTGTATCAATGTCTTGATATCTATCAGGTTTTTTAATATTATCCCTATTTCTAAGGTTATATCTATTCCCAGAGGGTTCACTCTGAGGTGACCTTTGTCTCGGGTTTGGAGATTTCTCTCTTCGCCTAGGAGACCTTCCTCTGGACTGGAATTTCTTTTCTTTAGGATTGGATTGTTTATTTCCATCCCAGTTCTTTTTTGGTGAATTATTATTAAAAAATATTTTTTCTGGACTTGTAGTCAGTTGCGGTTTTACTGGTATTCCACCTAGACTATCTCTGCCTAGTTCTTCATAGGATTTTTCTATGATTCTGGCAATTTCAGCTGGTTGGTCTGCTATATCTGTCTCTTTTAACCTCTGGCGGATCGCCACGTTTGCTGCTTCACCCTTTATGTTGGCTAGTAATATAGCCGAGACCTGCTTGAAGTCTTTCAGTAATTTCATACCAAGAGTTAAAGCAGGTTCTGGACCGTATTCATCTTGAATTTGTTTTAGCACATCTGGTATTACCGAAATGGATGGAACACCGTGCGTTTTTGTGTAGATTGAAGCAAAGACCGTACCCCAAGTGTCACAGTCCTCAATGTGTGGTGCGATTCCCATTGGGAGACATATAGTCAGAATCCTGTGCTTTTCTAACGGGGTGGTGTCAGGAAACACCGCCTCTATTTGGGTGATTTTCTGTGCCAACCAGAATGGTATCTGTTCCCGTTTAGCTGGAACTTTACCTAGGCAGGATTGGATGTTCTGTGGTGTGATTTTATTTGTGTTCCCCTGGTGAGGGGTCAGCTGTGGAATTTTAATCGCTGGCTGAATTGTTGAAGTCCGCATTACATACTGAACTAATTGTCTGTGAATTTTTAGTAGTTGTTTTAGCTGTATTAATAGCTCTGGTGCAGTCATCTCGTCGATGTCTGGATGTGGTGTGTATCCGGCTAAGACCGGCCACGTTGCTCCTGGTCTTCCTAAAGGACCGAGCCTTGTAATGTGATTATTATGTTTTAGGGCGCCATCAAATAAGAGCAAATGCTCTTGGAATTTGAGTGGTACTTCCACCTCCTCGAAAGGAGTGTACGTTTCAGGAGGTTCCTCTACTTTGTAATAGTGGAAGTACTTTGTTACAGCATTTGCTGCTGGAAAATGTATCCATGTATAGTATACCTCTGTCTGCCGATATTCGTGTGCCTCAATTACGAATATGACTGTGCCACCTCTAGGTGTCAGTCCATTTTCTATAAGTTTTAAGGTTATAGATCTCCTTTTGGCGACCTGGATGAGTATTATATCCGGGTCTGCTGTTTGCATGGTAGCATCAGCATCTGCTATTTCAGTAGCTAATCTAATTGCCTCTCTTTCTCCATCACTGTCTCCCATTTTACTGACAGGATGGTATTGTTTTTATTTGCAGATCAGGTTCCTTTATGGAAACAGAGATTAGGTGCACAATATTTTGGAACTGTTTTATCCTTCAACGTTGACTAGACCAAGAACCATACATAGGAGTTCCCTCCTGCGAGGTTTTGGAGGATATAATAACCTTTCACCCACTCCAGACGTCTTTGGAGTATTTGGGAAAAGGGGTCTGAGTGAGAAAGCACGACTGAGTTACTCTAAATGTCTTACGTTAGTTTTATCGCCCTTTCCAAACGCGTTGGGCGCCATGTAGTGTAGCTCCTATTTTCCCAATAGGCTCTGCGCATTGGAATAGTACCTACAGCAGTAAAGGCCTAGGCCAGACGTTAACTAGGTCTACTACTGTCGAAACTAGACTTAATTTTAGGGTTTGCCAGCTAAGCTCAGAGTTCGCTAGAAACTTTCTCGAATGTTCAAGGAAGGATGAACTCCCCTGATTAGACAAGAAGGGATTTAGTTTCTGACAACCATAGAACATGACAACTTTGCTCTCCCCTAATCAAGAGTCAATCTCGAGAGTCGTGTGAGCACAAGGCAATTATTTTACTCAGTCAGTACGTGCATTCTTAGTCTCATCAGAATGTAGAGAAAAGGAAGAGACGGGCGTGTTCAATAAAAGATGTTATTTATTGATCAGTCTCTTTTCTCGTACAAGAGAAATGGATCGATATTATTGCAATACTTATAGTTAAGTAAAGTGCATACATTAGAAGCAATAGTATAAAATAATACTGTAAAAACATTGATATGGTTTCTGAGCCATATGATGTTTAAAATGATTAAAATATATTTACATACACATATACATTTGACTAAACGTGCTCAACTGGTGTTTCTAAATACGCCTACCCCGTGTACCTGACCTAAGTCTAATGCGTGGGCGGGAATAGAAAGTTACAGTTTAGTTTAAGTTTGTTTTTGCCAAGTGAATAACTAAAGAATTCTCTAGGAGGGGTTATTCAGTTCTGTACCTGGAATTTAGGATGAATGAGGAATGGTATCTCTTTCTCTGCTCTCGATATTCCAGGCTGCCTGCGAGGGCTGCCCAGAAGCGCCGGTGCTGGGTCTCTCGGCTTGAGATAGCAGCGCGTCTCTCAGCGCGTCAGGAAGGCGGGGCTGCTGCCTGCGGGGTCTGCTTCTGCTCTCGGCTTCGGCAAGTATGGCTGCTCCGTCTTGTCACCACGCGTGTGTTTGCATAGGGCAAGGTCGGCAATATTTATACCTTAAAGGTGCCGAGATTGACGTAAGGATGGACATAGGTACGTCAATAAAGATGTCATACGACTTGCTCGTTAGCACATTCTTTACTAAAGTTCTCTGTGAAATCAAAACAATGGCCGCACGGATTATCCAGGTTGTCATAGGTTTGATTTGTTATGAGAACGTCGTATGCCTTATCAGGGGCTGGAGGAATATCGCTTGTCTAATTAGATCTCAAGCGTTATGACCTAATCAGATAACACGTTCCTGTGCCGTAGTGTGACTGCGTCAGATAACGGTATCTGCATCATGGGGGATTTCTTGCCTCATGGGCTGACTGTTAGTTAACTAGCTAGTAAGTTTAACCAGAATAGGGTCAGGAATAGGGGGATCGAATCAGAACCTATAGAAATACACGACAAAACACTATATGAAACCTCAATTCTACAGCCATAAATCACTATGGAGCGACCTATGACTCTGTCACCAGGTAGGTCGCCCCCCTCAGCCGCCACACGTTCCCCCTGTGCCGCTGTCCCACTGTGATCGTTGCAGTCCTTCCTGTGTATCGGACTGGTTTTTCCTTCTGTGCCATTATTATTTCTGCCTTCCCTTACTCACCGTTACTGTTCTCCTCTTTTTTCTGCCTCTTTGCCCCAGCGCCCTGTGCCCTCACCCCCCCTGCCCCCACCCGTTTCCTCCCCTCGCGATTCGCTCCGCTGCCTCCCTGCGGCCCCGCCCCCTGGTGCCCCATTCACCGCCCGCTCCTGTCTCCCAGCTGCTCCTCCCTCCCATAGCCCTTCTTATGGAGGCCACGCGGTGGTGAAGGGAGTGACCTTTGACCCTGTCACCAGGTAGGTCGCCCCCCTCAGCCGCCACACGGTCCCCCTGTGCCGCTGTGATCGTTGCAGTCCTTCCTGTGCATCGGACTGTTTTTTCCTGTTTTTCCGCACCAGAGGTCTCCTTCCTCACAGAAACCTGGATGATCGCCTCCTCAGCCCCCGACATCACCATAGCCATCCCGGATGGCTACAAGATCACCCGAAAGGACTGCGTCAACCAAACCGGAGGTGGAATCGCCATCATCTACAGGAACACCATCGACATCACAACCAACTCCGAAGATGCCCTCACCACCGCTGAACACCTACACTTCCAGATCCACACCGACCCCAAGACCACCCTCAGAGGAACCCTGGTCTACAGACCCCCGGGCCCACATACACAATTCAGTGAAGCCATCGCTGACTTCATCAGCCCACATCCCCTCGCCTCATCAGACTACATCCTCCTAGGGGACCTGAACTTCCACCTGGAGAACAACAATGACAACAACACCACCACCCTGATTGACAACCTCGCCAACCTCAGATTCAAGCAACTGGTGAACACCCCCCCACTACGCCGGCCACACGCTTGACCCCATCTCCTCTGCCAGCAGCCACGTTGCCTTCAGCCACTCCACCGGACTACACTGGACCGGCCACAGCTACGTCCACTTCACCTTTAAGAAGACCACATCCCACCACCGCCCACAACAGATCCCCGTAGTTGCTGGAGCAAAGTCACCACAGACCAGCTAACCACATCACTGAGCCAGAACCCACCAATCACCACCACTGACACCAACGACGCAGTCCGCAACCTCACACAGTGGATCATCAACTGCACCGACGCCCTTGCACCACTGAAGAACCCTCCAGGCAAGCCCGGCAACAGGAAAACAACATGGTTCACCGACGACCTCAAAGAATCAAAGAAATCCTGCCGAACCCTCAAGAAAACCTGGCGCCGCGAACAGACGACAGAAAACATGACAGCCCTCAAGCACGCCACCCGCAAACACCACCAGCTGATCCGCACCACCAAAAAGACATCATTCAAAGAACGGCTGGACAACAACACACACAACAGCAAGAAACTCTTCAGCATCGTAAAAGAGCTCTCCAATCCCAACGTCAACAGCAACGACATCACTCCATCGCAAGACCTCTGCAACTCCCTCGCCACGTTCTTTAACCGCAAGATCGCCGATATCCACAACAGCTTCAGCACCCAGACCCCGCCCCCAGCCACCGAACCAACGCCCCCTACAACCACTCTCAGCGCCTGGACTCCCATCAGCACCGAAGACCCGGCCCACGCTATGAACACCATCCACTCCGGCTCTCCTTCCGACCCATGTCCTCACCAAATCTTCAACAAAGCCAACACCATCATAGATCCCCACCTACGGAACGTCATAAACAACTCCCTCGCGTCCGCCACCTTCCCAGAGAGCTGGAAGCACGCAGAGATCAACGCCCTACAGAAGAAACCCACCGCGGACCCTAAAGACCTCAAAAACCTCCGCCCCATCTCTCTTCTTCCCTTCCCGGCGAAAGTGATTGAGAAAATCGTCAATAAACAGCTGACCGCATTCCTCGAGGCAAATGGTTCCCTCGACCCATCCCAGTCTGGATTTCGAGCCAACCACAGCACCGAGACCGCCCTCATCGCAGCCACCGACGACATCGGGACCCTACTCGACAACAGGGAAACTACCGCCCTCATCATCCTAGACCTCTCAGCCGCCTTTGATACAGTCTGCCCCGCACCCTAATAACCCACCTCCAAAACGCCGGGATCCAAGATTGGACTGGATCACCTCGTTTCTCTCCGACAGAACCCAGAGAGTTCGCCTCCCTCCTTTCCGCTCCGCAGCCACCAAGATCATCTGCGGCGTACCCCAAGGCTCATCGCTCAGCCCAACCCTCTTCAACATCTACATGAGCCCCCTCGCCACCATCGCACGCAAACACAACCTCAACATCACCTCATACGCCGAGGACACCCAGCTGATACTCTCCCTCACCAATGACCCAGCCACCGCCAAACTCAACCTCCAGGAAGGAATGAAAAACGTCGCTGAATGGATGAAACTCAGCCATCTGAAACTGAACTCAGCAAAACGGAGGACCTCATCCTCGGACCATCCCCATCCGCGTGGGATGACTCCTGGTGGCCCACAGAACTGGGCACCGCACCGACACCCACTGACCATGCACGCAACCTGGGATTCATCCTGGACTCCTCTCTCACGATGACCAAGCAAGTCAACGCCATCTCATCTTCATGCTTCAACACCCTGCGCATGCTCCGTAAGATCTTCCGTGGGTCCCTACCGGAACTAGAAAGACGGTCACCCAGGTCCTCGTCACCAGCCGACTAGACTACGGGAACGCCCTATACGCAGGAACCACAGTCAAACTTCAGAAAAGACTCCAACGCATACAGAACGCATCCGCATGACTCATCCTCGACATCCCCCGCCATAGCCACATATCAGCCCACCTGAGAGACCTGCACTGGCTCCCCATCAACAAAAGGATCACGTTCAGGCTCCTCACCCATGCACACAAAGTGCTCCACGACATAGGTGCCAAATACCTCAACAACCGCCTCACGTTCTACACTCCAACACGCAAACTCCGCTCCTCCAGCCTCCCCCTCTCCACCGTCCCACGGATCCACAGAACAACCGCCGGAGGAAGATCATTCTCCTACCTGGCGGCCAAGACGTGGAACTCCCTCCCCGCCCACCTACGAATGACCCAGTACCACCTCACCTTCAGGAAACACCTCAAGACCTGGCTCTTCGAGCAGTAGCGTCACTCCCCCCCCCAGCACCTTGAGACCCTCACGGGTGAGTAGCGCGCTCTACAAATGTATTGATTGATTGATTGGAAAGACTTACTTGGTACTTTCCCCTTTTGGATATGCATTCTACCAATCCCATAATCTCATATTCATCACTACCATGAATCTGGTGAGTTTAATTCTGTCAGGGTTCCAACTGTGACTGCATGCCCCTAAACACACAAACTGTGTGCTAGAAAGCATGGAGAATTGCGTGCTTGGTTCATTACAGAATGACTCCCCTCCCCAGGGTTTGTGAAGTGCTTTACAGGGGTTTCATGATTTATACATTACTTTGTATTGCCAAAGATCTCCCTGGTGGCAGTGGTATAATGAATAATGTATTTGTGACTCACTGTTTCAGAAAATATCCCTGGTGGCAATGGTTGCAGTGAAACAGAACTCTGCACAATCCAGGAAGCCTCACAGCCATTTACACGGGGCATGCACGAGAACTCACCAACTAATTCTGACGGACCCAACTGATCACACCCATGCCACTTGAGCACCTGCTTCAACAGCCGCACGTGCTCCTGACTACCATTTGCTGGCGGGCTACAAAAGTCACTTCCACATGCATGGTGGTGCTTGACCTCGTCATATCTTGCACCACTTACCTGCTCCTGGCTCCGGCGGTGATTTCCAGTTAACAACTTCTTCCTCTCTCCTTGATTGGCAGCACCTTCGGCCTCCAGGTCTTTGTGACTTTCTGCTTCCTGCAAGTTCCACTTCCCACAAAAGAAAAGGGGCAAAGAACAAAGTGATGTAAACAAAGTTTATATTTTCTAGCTTTCTCATCCCCAAAGTGTTTGCCTAATAAGTGACTATGGGCTGAGAAAGAACTGTTCCAGGGTTCTGTGTCCAAAGTGATGCATGGATTCTGCTGGAGCAGCACTTTAACCCACTTCCAAGGGCCCAGGACTGGGTTGGCACCACTTGACAGGGCAGACTCACAGATGGCAGAGTCCCAGTGCTGAGGCATGAGAGTTGGAAGTCTTTGATATCCCTGAGACTTCAGAATGGAGGCAAGTAAGCAAGCCCTTGGAGTCCCTCTGGTTCTGGGTTCAAGTGATGTGGGTCCAGTCCTTCTCACCTAGGCAATGAGGGCAGTAGGCATCAGATCTGCACAGCAAGAAAGCAGTTCTTCCAGAGCACCATTCCAGCAGAGTAGCAGTCCTTCCGCAGCACAGCAGTCCTTCCTGGCAGAATATGCACAGGTCCAGAAGTGTACTGAATGGTAGGGTCAGAAGTCCACTTCTTATACCCAGTGGTGCCTTTGAAGCGGGAGACACTTCAAAGAAGAATTTGAAGTGCACAGAGGTCCTCCCTTCCTGCCCTGGCTCCAGACTCACCACAGGGTGTTAAGCAGTCCTTTGTGTGGGGATAAGACTCAGACTATTCAGGTGTAAGTGTGAGGGCTGTGCCCAGCTCCTCCCTCCCATATTGCCCCGGATGGTCCATCAGGACACACCTAAGCTCCCTTTATGCGTGGCAGTCTACAGGGAATGCACAAAGCCCCGCTGCCACCCAGCCAGACTTGTATTAGAGACAGGCTGCAGGCACATAGGGCTAAGAGCAGATAAATGCCATCTTTCTAGAAGTGGCATTTTTAAAAATGTAATGATAAATTTTACTTTATCATTAAATAGAGTTTATCATTACAATTCCATCAATAGTCATAAGCACTGAATATTCCCGCCCATGGCTTTGGCCAATATATCGATCATAAAGAGGCGTAGATCCGTCCCCCTCTTGTCTCCTGGAATGCCCAAAAATCTTAAATTGTTCCTTCGTTGGCGATTTTCCTGATCTTTAATTGAAGATCAGCCAATCTTGCCTCTTGCGATTCAGCTTGTACTTGGGCTGCGCGACTTCCGTCTCCAAATTTTCAGTTCTTGTCTCCAACATTGAGAGCCGATTCGAGATCTCTCCAGACTCTTTAGCAATTTTTTAACTGAGCCTTGGATTTTACGTATAGCTGTTTGCGTCCACTTATTCTCTTGCTTACTCTCCTCACAATGAGCCATACTGATTGCAATATGGTGTTCATCGCTGTATTTAAGCTATTTTCCAGCCCTGGCAGCCTGTCCCCAGTAAGTTGGTTTGTGGGCGTATAGTCCCACTGTAATTCTTGTCTTTCATGCTCAAGGAGAATAGATGTCTGACTGCCCTTCCTTCTGATTGTAGCAGAATTTTGACCAGTAGCATCTGATTTATTCTTTGAGTCGCTCTCCTACTCACTTGAGCTAAGCATCATAGACGAATCTTCAACTGACGTTGTTCCATGAGATAGGGAATAGTAGTGTTCTGACATTTCCTTCTCAATATCCATTATTTGTTGCCTCTCATTAGCCATTCGCTGATTGCTAGCTTTGTTAGAGTTGCTAGTAGTCTTAGGTCCCTGGTGCCTGTTATTTTCTGGTGATTTCTTATTCCTGCTTTTAGGTGTAATCTTAATCTTATTCTTAAGTTTTTTAGCCTTTCTTTTTTTTGTTGCCGCCATGCTAGCATTAACCTCCTTCCTTAGTTCCCGCTTCCTCACACCATTGGCGGAACATACTATTTGGGATGGTGTTGTTTCCTGATCAGGCTGTGCCTCTGACCTCACCAAAACCTCGCCGTCACAATCACCTTCATTAGCGCCAACAGTAGAAGTAATATTATTATTCTTTTGAAACGCCAAAGCAGGCGTATTCTTGAGCCGGTCTGGTTCTCCATCTTGTGCAATGCCCCCCCAGTATCCTCAGTCAATAAGAGGTCTATAATCCCTGCAATATTCGGCATTTCAGTTACAGAGCTTACTGAGCTCTCCCCCTCCGGCATCTGTTCAGCCTGAGTTAGTAATACATTTACTATCGTACCTTTCGTGTTTTTCGCGACCTGTGCCTGAACCAGTCGTAATGCGTCTGCCAGTGGGGTTAGTGTTTGAGGGGTTGCATCTTCAGTCAGATCTGATTATAACCTCTCTTCATCTTGATGAGCCTTGTCTGCGGCGGGTATCTTCTTCCCTGAAACAGCTCCACAATAGTCGAGTTGGGTTTGGGCTTTTCCTTGTCACCCTTTCTCCTCAACAGGTTCCTTTCGAATGGCCGTCTGTCCACGGCACCCCTGTTGCCGCGGGGCTCCCGGTGTTGCACTGCCCTGCGTCAGCGTTTCCATGGCCGGACTTTGCGCACCCGCCGCGGCCTTGCCTTGGGTCGAGACCACCGCCGCCGTCGCCGTGGGGCCCTTCGGCTTCATGGCAGCCCAGATGCCTCCGTGTATCTTAGTGAACTGGCAGCTCCCGCAGTATTCAGCTTGTTTCACTCCGCATGTCTTTCTGCAGGTACGTCTTAACTCCTGTATTTGCTGCCCCAGTATCACGGAGCAAGGAGGAGTACACTGGCAGGAATTTTCTTGTAACAGGTCTTCGGGGAACAAATTGACAATGCAAAGAACTCCAGTAAACAACTATACGATGTTGTGAAACAACTGGCTGGGAAATCTCCAGATATGGTCCCCTCTCCTTCTCAGGCCTTCTGTGATTCCTTGGCCAGTTTCTTTTTTGCTAAAGTAAATGACATCTACTCCGAGTTCTCTGCCAAGGACGAGTTCACTACTCCTATCACTTACATCATACCCCCTGACTGCTCATTAACTCAATTTAAAGTAATGAAGGAGGAACAAATAACGGACATCATGAAACGTATAAAAACTGGGTCGGCGCTGGACCCCTGTCCTCCTAAATTTTTTTCTCCTGTAATGGATTTTATAAGTGAAGTGATTACACAAGTTTGCAACGTGATGTTCAAGTCAGGGATCTATCCGGACATGTTGAGAACACCCTTCTAAAACCACTTCTCAAAAAACCTTGTCTAGATAAAGATGTGCTGAAGAATTATAGACCAATAGCCAGCTTGCCATTTCTAGCCAAGGTGGTTGAGAGAGCAATGAATGGTCAACTGTCCGAATACATCGAACAAAACAACCTGCTCGACGACTCACAGTTTGGCTTTCGCAAACTTCACGGTACCGAGACAGCCCTTATTAAAGCCGCTGATGATATCAGAGTCATCAGACACCAGGGGGGGACAGCAGTGCTCATACTGCTGGATTTATCTGCGGCTTTCGACACGGTCAATCACTCCATCCTGATTGACCGTGTCGGAAATTGGGGCATCCAATCCAGAGCAAAGGACCTGCTTACTTCCTTTTTATCTGGCAGAACACAGGCTGTAACGCTAGGACAATTCAAGTCGGCTGAACTGGGTCTACCCTGTGGGGTCCCCCAAGGCTCATGCCTAAGTCCGACACTCTTTAATATCTATGTGCCGGACTTAGCAAGAGTTATTAAAACCTACCCGATGAGCCTTACCACCTATGCCGATGACACCCAGCTAGTGCTTGCCATCAATAATGATGGAGAAGAGGTAGCTGCACGCTTCCAAGAAGGCATGTTAGCGATCAAAGATTGGATGGCCTGTAATTGCCTTAGGCCGAACTCCGAGAAGACGGAGGTGGTCATCTTCGGGAAAATTTCCCCGATATGGTCATCAGTCTGGTGGCCTCCATCACTAGGAGCTCCACCGAGTCCCGTCCCAAGGGTCAGGAACTTGGGAGTCATCTTTGATGAAAAGCTGAATTTTGTCACCCATGCAAACCAAACAGCGTCCACTGCATGTCATAAACTCAGGCTTATAAGAAAAATAATCCCGTTCCTTCCAGAAAGTGCAGGAAAAACTGTGGTGAGTTCACTGGTACTATCCTCACTGGATTATTGTAATGGCTCATTTGCCAATGCCTAAGCCCGGGTGGTCGCCAAATTACAAACAATTCAGAATGCGGCAGCAAGATTGCTTTCCAGGACCATCAAATTTAAACGATCAGGCAAACAATCAGGAATTTTCACTGGCTGAAAATGAAAAATTGGATAAAATTAAAACTCTATGCCTAACATTTAATGCGCTGCACAAACAAGAGCCGGAGTTTCTTAAAGAGCAGCTCCTTGCTTACCGTTCCACCAGACAGTTAAGATCTACAACACAGCATCAACTAGTGGTACCGCGTACAAGGACTGTTACTTGGGGAGATAGACGTTTTACGGTTACAGCAGCCAGACTCTGGAACTCCTTGCCGCTAGCGATTAGAGTAACCCACTCTCTTCTCCAGTTCAGGAAATTGCTGAAGACCTGGTTGTTTGACCAGTAATGCGTCTGATCCTTAGCCTCCACCGACAGATTTTTTCATCCCTTTCTTCAGAGACACTAACTGAATTTATAGCGCCAAGACGCCCAAGGGCAATCGTTGCGCTTTATAAATCGTAATATTAAATAAAATAATAAATAAATAGTGTACCATCAATGATCGCTTTTAGCATTCTGCTAGTCTTGGGTACATTCTCAATCTCAATCTGCAGCAAGGGGTTCGCAGTGGATCAAGGTACTAGCTTCGTAAGCGGTGCCTCAGCATTGCCTCAGCCTCCCACCATCTTGCTTCTCTGCATCGATATATTGGCCAAAGCCTATCCTGAGCTTACAGGTTGGAACTGGGCACAAGAAATACAGAGAGCTCATCGAATTCCACTAAACGTGAAGCAGAACACTAGAACGGATGAAAGGCCCAGAACTATACTGGTCTACTTTGGTAACTATCTTCTCAGGCAGGCTATATTTGAAAAAGCCAGACCAGATAAGAAGTGCCAGATAGAGGGTTTAGAATTTTTCACTCGTCCTGATTTTTGCCATGTTACCGTAGAGAGCCGCTGGCGCCACGACAAATGATAAGTCCATTTCAAGAGAAAGGTATTGAGGCTTATCTTATGAACCCAGCTAAACTGAAAGTGGTGGTTGGGGATAAGTCTCGGTTTTTCACCTCGGAAGTTAAGGCCAAAGAATTCTTAGATGAACTAAAGAAGTAAGTAAGGGAGGATCAAATGAACCACTGTTTAAACTTAATGATCTGAAGCTAGGGACTTAAGGGATTAAAAGGCTGGGGGCAGGATATGCATTATGTCTAATTAAGGATGTAAGTAAAGATAACTATTTTGGTTGCAATGGAAATAAGAGAGGGGGTAATGGATTGGGGATGCGGCTTCGTTCTCATCTGATGCCAGACCGGAGTCTGGAAGCTACTAAAGGGGTGGGAGAGGGCAGGGGATGGGGGGCAGACCCGGTGGGTAAGAGGGTGGAAGATGGGTAGGGGAGAAAAACTCAAGCAAGGTAGACCAAATAAAGGGAGGAGGGAAAAAAATAAGAATGTTAAAAGAGATAGTGGATTGTATTAAAAAAGCACAAAAAAACTATGGGTGAAATTAGGGTTTGTTCTGTGAATGTGGGAGGACTAATCAATAGGAAGAAAAGAGAAAGAGTATATGAGATCTTACGATTTTGGAACCCAGAAATTATGTGTTTACAAGAGACGCATATTTCATGGGATGTCTGCAGATAAGGGGATATGAAATGATAATATGCTCATCACAGACAACGACGATAAGAGGAGTTGCGATATATATGCGGCATAATGTAGAATCCGTGAAACGTACATTGGCGGATAAATGGGGCAGATGGGTTATTGCTACATTAGAAATAGGGATTACATTAGTTACGGTATATGGCTCTAATCAGGATGACCCTAAAATTTGGACAGATTTAAGGTGGAGCTAGCAACTTGGTCGGCTCCATTAATAATTTGTGGAAATTTCAATATACATGATGGAGTTTCACGACCAGACTCTTCCCACTATCAAGGTGGAAAACCACAGGCTTACCAGGCAATAGGAGCTTGTCAAGAAACGTATGGGTTAACAGAAGCCTGGACACACCAATATACTAATGACCATGGATACACCTATTATTCTTATCCACATTAAAAATATGTACGTTTAGATTATTTCATGGTCTCCACCTCAGTGCCTGAAAATATGGAAATTAGGACAATGCCTCAAATTTTCACCGACCATAATCCATTGATATTAGAAATAGATTGGCAAATATTAAAAAAACAGTAAGTACGTCAATGGTCATTTAACCGTAAATTATTATCTGATGAGGTATTTAAGTGTCATATTAAAAGCTGGACTAATGAATATTTTAATATGAATAGATATAGTGCCTCAAGGATCATGGTATGGGATGCTTTTAAATCAGGATTACGTGGGGAAATAATAAAATGTGTGAGAAATCAGAAGAAACAGTGACAACATATGGTTAATATATTAATGGCAGATATCGCACAATTAGAGATAACCCACACTGAACAGATCGTAAAAGCAGGACAGGAGAAATTAAATGAATTATGGATCAAAATCGATGTTACTAAAGCTGAAATAAATAAACATTTTCAGATGCAAGCTGCTCAGACATACCAAGCACATCAGAAGGAACTGTATAAATATGGGGAGAAGGCAGGAAAATTGTTGAGAATGATTAGAAATAATATAATACAAATACAGAATACTGAGGGCCAGCTGGAGACGAACATGAAGACAATTATAGAGGTCTTTGAGCAATTTTATCAAAAATTATACCAAGAGGAACAGACAGATATAACTCTACAGAGTAGTGAGGTAATGAACATTGGAATGAGGAAGGTCAAGGAAAAAGTGAAGTTAGAATTAGAAGAGGAATTCACACTGGAAGAAATATTAACTGCAATATCTTCTCTATCATCCGGAAAAGCATCCGGTCCTGACAGAATTCCAGTTAAAATATATAGGCTGCTTCAACCAGAATTGGCTCCATTAATACATGATTTATTTCTTGATGTACAATATTGGGGTATCCCACCCACTTCGTGGCAAGAGATCGATAAAGTAATCTTCTTAAAAAAGGGTAAACCACCAGAGTTACCGGGCTCTTATCGACCTATTGCACTAATAAACTCGGACGCAAAGATTTATTCAAAAGCTTTAGCGAATAGGTGACAGAAAATGATGCCAAATTAGTGTTGCCATGGCAGCATGGCTTTATCCCAGGTCGTGAAACCACGGATCACATTAGATGAGTGATATCGCTATTGGATATTGCAGAGCAGAGGCCAAAGAGGAAAAAATGGCTACAATTTTTTTAGATGCCGAAAAGGCTTTCAACCGTGTGGCCTGGCAATATTTATGGGATGCTTTACTGGAACGAGGATTTGGACTGCAAATTTTAACAGCTATTTGAGCGATGTTTTATAAACCAATAGCCAAACTACAAATTATGGGTAATACATCAGCAGCCATAAAAGTAGCCAGAGGGACAAGGCAAGTGTGTCCATGCTCTCCGATTCTTTTTTCCATCTATTTAGACCCTTTTATTAAACAATTACTTTTGAATCCTAATATTAGACATATAATAGCTAGTGGATATGAAACTAAAGTATTGGCATATGCAGATGATATTGCTATCACGACATCTGAGCCAGAGGCAGCAATTAGAGAAATCGAAAGGATGGCGAGAGAATTTGGAATTAGATCTGAATATCTATTAAATAAAAGTAAGACACAGATAATTTGCTCAAAAAAATGTAATATCCTAGATCAACGTCAAGTTGAATCAGCAACATATCTGGGGGTAAAGATAGGAGCAGACCGGTAAAAAATATGGCCAAACAATCTTGATCAAACACTGGAAGAAATTGGGAAGACCTTAAGGCGGATAGATAAAATACAGTTAACCATAGTCGGGAGGATTAATGTTTTGAAAATGAATGCCTTCCCAAAAATCTTATATTTATTCCACTCAATTCCTCTAGAATTACCTGTGCTTGCTAATCGAAAAATGGAGGCAATGTTTTCAAATTTTGTATGGCAATATCAAAAAATTAGACAATCATTAAAGATTTTAACACTTCCTCAAGATAGAGGCGGGTGGGAAGCTCCAAATTTGCTACTGTATTATTGGGCAGTGTTTTTACAACAAATGGTCCCTTTGCTAAAAGATAAGCTTTTGAGTGAAAATGATTTGCCATCAATATACCATCTAGCTATCGACAATGAGGCTTCGGGTATGTTTCTGAGGAAAATAGAGCCTAGATATTATAAAAAACCTGTTTCAAATGTCTAAATGCTGCTTGGGGGTATGGAAGAAAGTTACAAGTGCATCAAAAATCCCAAAATACAATAGGTATACTCCACTGTGGGGGGTCATCATTGTTTCCAGCTGGGATGGATGATGCTATGGCAAGAGGGTGGGCAATGGTCGGGGTTGATAGAATTAGTCATCTGTATAATGGAAAATCAGATATTCTAACATTTTGGGATTTGGTTAGATATAAAGGGATAGACGAACGATCCCAATTTAAATATATACAAATTTGGAGCTGGTTGAAGACATTACCGCAAGGGACTTTTAATCAGGATTCTATACCAATTTTAGAAATGGCTTTTCGGGGAAAGGCCCGGATAGGGGATTATTATAATATTCTGTTGGGAAATCTTCCAGATGACATTGGAAAAACTGAGACTAAATGAGCAGAAAAACTAAGAGATGAAGAAATAGATGTAGATAGGTCACTAGGGCTAGCAACATGTTTTTCTCTCTCTGCTAATCTAAAATCCCAACACTACAAAACTATATTCAATTTGTACTATATGCTCGCAAAACTATTTAGTTGGGGGAAACGTGAAAACAATACATGCCCCAGGTGTCAAGAAGGTTTTGCAGATATAGTACATATTTTTTCCACATGTGGCAAACTGATACCCCTAAAAACTGGTATAGAAGAATTTTGGACACAACTAATTGATACATTTTTTTATTTAACTTCATCATTAATGCTATTCGGATATGATAGTAGACTAGGGCTATCTCCATCACAGATAGAATTTGTTTTTATAACAGTGGCAGTAGATAGGCAGCTGATTGCAACAGCTTGGAAGGAGGTAGAAGTGCCTAGCTATTTCACATGGTTCTATCGGCTCTTAAATATATATACTCAGGAAATGGCACTCTATGAGATCAAGGGCCGCCATGCAAGGGAGAAAGGACACACGATATGGGCTCCTATGATTAAATAGATGGAAGAAAGGCGATAAGTGGGGCTAGAAGATCTGAGAAACAATATTGTATATTTATATAATCAGTGTAAATAAAGCAATAAAGCGATATTGTAGATAGTGTAAATAGGATTTAGGTTGTGTATATCATTTAATGGACTTTCTCGATATATGATGGATTTGTTTAGTTCTCTCTCTGGATTGATAGCAATAAAGTACCTATAGGATATGTATGAAATTGTATGAAAGTGATAATATTTGATTTGTCAATGTACCTGCCTTTTCTGCTGTCTACCTTGCTTAGTAAAAAAATAAAAAAAAGGATATTGTTTCACTTAGTGAAACTAAAATCATTTACCAAAGGAGACTCTTGATTCTGATGAGGAAGCAAAAACATTAAATGGATCTTGTGTGGGTAATATTTTCTGTTCCATGGTGTTTGGTAAAAAGAATTGGGCCATAATTATAATTTATGAATCTCAACTGACCTACGTATTTACACTAATGTGATACAGATCATAGATTGTATATCAATGACTTTAATAATTCAAATATTCTATTCTGGAAAAATAACAAGTATATTCTAATTGTTTTGAAGGATAATTTGGTATTGAGATTTGATTTTCTTTAGGTGGTAGGCAGTAGGCCTCTTTCTCTGAAGGCGATCATTATGTAGATTCTTTCACTATAAAATGTAAATACATCTAACAAAATAATGGAGTAGAGAGACTTCTCTGATATGTGATGATTACGTAATCCAGATAAAAATAAGTATATTTTTCACTCCAGTTCACGTCACACAATATAGCATTGTTTATATTTTTTTAACTTATAATCTTTTACATTCAGAAATTGGCTTTATATTATTTGGTGATCATGCTTTTATTTTGTTCTGATTTTGATATTTTCCTGCCTACAGTAGGTATCAATAAATTTAGATTTAATAGAGAAAAAAAAAGAATATTCCCGCCCATGTGTGGGGACCCCGGAAATAATAAAAAATGATATGTGAAAAACATATATATACAGCTATATATATATATATATATATATATATTCATATATATATTTTTCTCATACCAATGCAGTTCCCATTTAGGAGGCTAAACAATGTGATAACACACATAAAAATGGTATTTGCACACATATAAAAACACAAGAGGGCAAGTAGCACTTGAAGTCTGTTTTTTAATGAGTAAAACTTATGAAGAGTAAACTGCAAATAAAGTAGACATTGTTAGCCTACAGGCTGCATTGTAAACCAATAGCATAGAAAATGAAAGCATTTTCACACAAACACTGGCACTGTGCCTTTAAGGCAGCCATGACCCCTAGCTCCCCATCATGCCTCAGGGGTGACAGTTAGGTCAGTTGTTCTTTGAGTACCCTGAAGATCAGGGCACAAAGATATCCTTTACCAATGAAGAGAATCTCATTTCCCTGGGGAGGCGGGTGGGTTGCTTTTGACTTTAATGAGGATACCCCAGGAAGAGAACTAGGATAACAGGTAAATAACTTATCCTTCTCTTCCAGGGGATCCTCATCAATAGTCATAAGCACTGAATAGAATAGCAAGCCCATCTTCCACCTGCAGGCAAATGACCCAAATAAAGTAACAGCCACAATCAGCTGTTGAACAGATTCCTCAAGGAGGCCTGGCCTACTTGGGTGTCTGCTCTGGTGTCTGAATCCAGACAATAGTGCCTCGTAAAAGTATGGACGGCCCTCCAAGTCGCCACCTTACAGATTTCAGATATGGGCACGCTATGAAGATATGCAGTCATAGCTGTTTTTCCTCTGGTAGAATGCGCCTTGGGAGTACTCCCAAGGGGCCTCTGTGCTCATTGATACATGAAACTATCCATCGGGAGATGGACCGCTTTGAAGCTGAAAAACCCGTTCTGATCGACCCATAGCAAATAGTTGATCAGATTTTCTCATGGATTTGGACCTGTCCAGATAGAACATTAAAACTCTTTTCAGGTCTAGAGAGCGTAACGCCCTCTCAGCTGGGGTGGAGGGGTTAGGGAAAAAAGTGGGCAGAGATATGGTCTGATTTATATGAAAATCTGACACAACCTTAGGGAGGAAAGAGGGGTGAGTCCTCAATACGACCCTATTAAGATGGAAGATGGTATAAGGTTCCTTAGAGCAAAGAGCTTGTATTCCGCTCACTCTGCGAGCTGATGTGATCGCTACCAAGAAAGCCGCCTTTCAAGAAAGGTGTTGTAAGGTTGCTTTGTGTATGGGTTCGAAAGGCGGACCCATCAATTTTGATAGTGCCAGGTTTAGCTCCCAGGGTGGTGAAGGGGGCCGGACCAGAGGGTAGACCTTCTTTAAACCCTGTAAAAAGTCTTTAACAACCTGTTCTTGAAAGAAAGATGGTTGAGAAGGTGAACGTCTATATGCAGTGATAGCTGCTAAGTGCACCTTAATTGAAGGAAACTTCAAGCTTGCTTTTGCCAGATAAAGCAGGTATGGAAGGATGACGTCTTCCTGTTCTTTGATTGGGTTATAATTGTTTTGAACACACCACATATAAAAACGCTTCCACTTGCACGCATATGAGTGCCTAGTGGACAGTCATCTTGCTTCTTTCAAGATGGACATGCAGTCCTGTGGCAGTCCTCAGGAGCCATGCTGCCAAGTTCAGTGAGGGAAGGTTAGGGTGATGAATCCTTCCATTGATTTTGGACAGCAGGTCCGGTCTGCACAGCAGCCTCCTGTGAGGGCATTCTGACATGTGCAGAAGGCCTGGGTACCACCATTGTCTCGGCCAGTCCGGGGCAATCAGTATCATCCTCCTGCATGAATGAGACAGCTTGGTCACCACCTTCGGGATGAGAGAAAGGGGTGCAAAGGTGTACACAAATGCCCCTGACCAGTTTATCAAAAGAGCATTCCCTTTCGACCCTGGTCGGTAGAACCTTGAGGCAAAGTATCGGCATTTGGTGTTTTCGTCGTCCGCGAAGAGGTAGATGGTGGGACGACCCCAAGCCTGGAAAATGCCTTCTACGACCTCGTAGTTGAGAACCCAGTCTTCTCTGCCTTCGAAGTGGCGACTGAGAGCATCCGCCCACGCGTTCTGTACTCCCGGCAGGTGGACTGCTGTGATTGATAGGTTCCTTATCAGGAGCCAATGCCAGAGGGTTTGAGCTTCCAGTGACCGTGTGCTTGAGCGAGTTCCCCCCTGTTTGTTCAGGTAGTACATGGTGGTGGTATTGTCTGTCTGTACTAAGATTGAACCTGCCTGAATTGAGGGGTGGAAAGCATTTAGAGCCGTGAACTGCCCTCAACTCCAGCATGTTGATGTGATAAGACCGCTCCTTTGGTGACCGCATACCTTGCGTCTGGAAAGATCCCAAGTGGGCTCCCCAGCCCTGGAGGGAACCATCCATTATCAGCGTTTGTGAGGGAGGTGCTTGGTGAAACGGTATCCCGATTTGAATATTCTCCTTCCTCATCCACCAAGGAATGGAAGATCTTGCCGCGTTTGAGAGACTTATTTTGTCATCCCAGAGAGCTGTCTGTTGATCCCATTTGTCCTCCAGATCCTGCTGAAGAGGACGCATTCGTACTCTGGCGTTCGGCACAAGGAAGATGCAGGATGCCATCGACCCTAACAGGGAGGCAATCCGATGGACTGATAGCTTTCTGTTATCTAGAATCAGCTTGCATTTCTGTATGATGGAATACTGTCTCCTCCAAAGGAAACACTTTTCCTACCTCAGAGTCTACCAGAGCACCTAAGTAATGAATTTTCTGCGTTGGCTGTGTAGTCGATTTCTCGAAGTTCACATGAAGGCCAAGCCGGTGACAAAGTTCTAGGCATTGCAGGAAATTACTCCTCATGCTGTGTGGTGAGGGACCCTTCAACAGCCAGTCATCCAAGTAGGGGTAAACAAAGCTGCCTTTGCGGTGCAGTGCAGCTGCCACTACTGCCATGCACTTCGTGAACACTCGGGGTGCTGACTTCAACCAGAAGGGCAGTACTTTGAACTGGTAATGAGAAGATCCCACCAGAAATCTTAGGTATTGTCTGTGATGCTGAATGACCGGAACGTGAAAGTATGCATATTGTAGATCCAGCGAACACATCCAATTTCCCTGCCTGAGATGTGGATATATTTCATGGAGCTCTAACATGCAAAACTTCTCCTTTCTGATTGATTTGTTGAGTGTTTGCAGATCCAGAATGGGTCTGTATTCTGCTTTTCTACCCTTCTTCTTTACAAAGAAGTATCTTGACTAAACTCCTCTCCCTCTTTGAGATATTGGCACCTTCTCAATGGCTGATTTTCAGAGAAGGGCGGCAACTTCTTCTGTAAGATTTTCAGCTGGTGACAGGATTATGGAACCGGAGGGATTGAGGGATGGCGGCGCTGAAAACGTAGATACTTCCCATTCTGCAGCGTAGCTAACACCCACTGGTCCTTTGAGATAGCTTGCCACTCTTCGAGATGATTCGCAATACTTCCCCCCACTGGAGGGGTGAACGGTGATGGGAGAAGTGGGTACTCATTGCTTTGTACGCGTCTTGGTGGAGTTGTTACCCTGACACTGGTTTCCTCTTTCTCTGGAGGAACGCGTGCCCTGATACTGAGATCTCTGTTGGCCTTGCTGATCTGAATTTTTCTGCCAATGAGGGGTTTGAACCCTCTGTTGGGAGGATTGCCGATTGTAAGGCCTGAATCGGATACATTTCAATGATCATGTATGTTCTAAAACGGGTAGGAAAAGTGTGATTATACATTTTCACCTATTGATAATGTTAATCGTTCACAATGATAATCAACATTTTTTAATGATAATCAAAATTTCCTAAAGCCCTGGATGGGCATAAACCCTTATAGTTCATAGTTGAACAGTGACGAATTTCTATTTCTACGTTGCTTAAATCCTATCACACTGACTTTTTATCACCTTCCTAAGGTGCATAAAGACAGTACAAATCCCCCAGGACGTCCCATTGTAGCTTCCCTGGGAGGGCTCACAGAACATCTCTCTATGTATATTGATTCCTTTTTGTTCCCTTTTGTTATTGCATTGAAATCCTATCTTAAAGATACCACTCATCTTTTGAATTTGATAGGTGATTTTGTCTGGAAAACAGGATACTGTATGATGGTGATGGATATCACCAGTTTGTATACGAGTATTGTGCACACTGATGGTTTGCGGGCTATACAAAGTTTCTTGCAAATGAGAGACATTGAATACTTTGAGCACAATAAGATGCTCATTGAATTCTTAACCTTCAGCCTCAATAACAACATATTCGTCTTTAATGGGCAGTTTTATAGGCAAATGTCAGGTGTAGCCATGGGTTCCTGTTCCTCCCCCAGCTACGCTAATCTCTGTGTGGGCTGGTGGGAGGAACAGATAGCCTGGAATGACAAAAATGCAATATGGAACCAAAAGATTAAGGCATGGTATCGTTACATAGATGATTTGTTCATTATTTTTGAAGGATCTGTAGAGGAAGCAGCTATGTATGTGGATGTACTAAATGATAACAACGTAAATCTCAAATTCAGTGGTGAAATAAGTGACTCTAAGGTGAACTATTTAGACCTAACCATATATGTAGAAAAATAACAACTTCCTACCAAACTCTTTCGGAAAACAACGGCGGGTAACTGTACATTGCATGCCGCCCGTAATCATCCGAAAAAGCTCATTAAAAGTATCCCATATGGGGAACTTTTAAGATTAAAAAGAAACAGTTCCACAGAAAGAGAATTTGAGGAATCAGCCAGACTCTGCCTAAATAGGTTCAGGGTCCGGGGTTACAAAGAGGGAGTGCTTACAGAAGCCCTAGACAAAGTTTCCAAACGGTCGAGATCTGAACTGTTGAGACCGAAAGTTACTAAGGTGCAAAATCAAAGAACTTTTAGGTTAATCACTACGTATTCTGAAAATTCGGAACAAGTTAGAAAAATTCTTAAGAAGAATTGGAACATCTTACTAACAGATAATATCATCAGAGAAGATTTATCTTCCAATCCGTTAGTTACCTACCGTAAAGCTAGATCGCTAAAAGACGATCTAGTTCATAGTCACCATCTGACCAAAACTAATGCATCCAGTAAATTACCTCTTAGTGGCTTCTTTCCATGTGGTCGCTGTAAGGCCTGTAAGATCAGTAAAAGGACCCTCACATATGCTATTCCGGGTCTTAAATTCCATAGGAAAATCAATAAGTTTTTGACATGCACGACACCCTATGCTATTTACTGCTTGGTATGTCCCTGCGGTTTAAGATACATCGGGAGCACCATCAACCCCGTAAAATTACGTATATTGGAGCACATGCGTGCTATCAATAACATTGATGAATCCTACCCCGTGGCAAGACACTTCAACAAACTACATGGACACAACAGGGACCTGTTGGCCTATTTTTGTTTAGATAGTGTGCCACCCCTTCCACGAGGTGGAGACCGCTTACAGAAACTGCGGCGACTTGAGTCACGCTACATTATAGATCTGCAGAGCAAGAGTCCTTCTGGGCTTAATACACATGAAGAATTAGCAGTCCATTTGGGATATTAACATTCTTCATGGGAACATACTGTTTATGTATTTTGGGTTGCTGTACAGAATTTGCTACCGTTTTCTGTTTTTGTGTACTTTTTTGCTTTATGAACTCAAAAGATTTTTAAGAATACATTGTATTTCTTCACATGAATTGCTATGGTTTTAGCCCATCTGTGGGCGATATTAACTATAAGGGTTTATGCCCATCCAGGGCTTTATGAAATTTTGATTATCATTAAGAAATGTTGATTATCATTGTGAACGATTAACATTATCAATAGGTGAAACTGTATAATCACACTTTTTCTACCCCTTTTAGAACATGCATGATCTTTGAAATGTATCCCCTTTTCATTTCTCATGTTAGAATTGTACTTTCCAATATGGCGATATTTTAGCCATCGGTTAGTCCTTTCTTTATGTTCATGCCATAATCATTGTGACGAAAAGCTATGTGATTTAAAAACAATGGCGGCGCGTTCTCACTCGCAATTGACAAAGGCTCATCGCCGAAACGCGTCTTGTCCGTGCTGGTTTGCCAAATAAAGGATTGTTGGCTTTATACCCCCCTGTGAGTGCTGTTCTGATTCGCAGTAACATGTGATAAGATTGTGGCAGCAGGAATTTGTTCGGCGGGCACACCCCCGCCCCGGAGAGCACCCGCTCGTGAGTGCAGCAGGCTGGTGTATGTTTGGAGCAACGATATATTTATATATATATATATATATATATATATATATATATATATATATATATATATATATATATATATATATATATATATATATATATATATAAATATATATATATATATATATATATATATATAGCTGTATACATATGTATAATTTTTATTATTTCTGGGGTCCCGGCACATTGGCGGGAATTTTCAGTGCTTCTGATGAGGATACTCCTGGAAGAGAACTAGGACCTCATAGTATTTGGAGATGAAAAACGTAAAAATACATGTCCTACCTTTTAGTGACATAGAACCCTGCCCTATGGTCTTCATAGGGCCTACATTAGAGGTGACATATATGTAATAGAAGGGATGCTTACAACTTGGCAAAGGGTTTTAAATGCTAAGTCGACATGGAAGTGTAAACTGCACACACAGGCTGTGCAATGGCAGACCTGAGACATGAGTAAATGGCTACTTAAGTGGGTGGCAAAATCAGTGCTGCAGGCCCACCAGTAGTGTTTAATTTATAGGCCCTGTGCACAAGTAGTGCACATTATTAGGGACTTATAGGTAAATTAAATACCCCAATTGTGGATAAGCCAATGTTACCATGTTTCAGGGAGAGAGCGTATGCACTTTAGCACTGGTTAGCAGTAGTAAAGTGCCCAGAGTCCTAAAGCCAACAAAAACGGTAGGAGGAAGGCAAAAAGTTTGGGGGGACCCCCAGGAAAGGGCCATTTCCAACACATATATAGATTAGAATATCATCTGCATATAAGATTATCCCATCTTCACTCAGTGGTGCCCCCCTGAAACGCTGTAACTGGGTGGAAGTGTCTGTCATTTATTGGAGTAACACTAGCACACCTTAAAGTCATACCCAGGCTACGACCAGTATCATTTGCACTGTTTGAGCATCTCTCCAGAGCTTGAACCAACAAGAATGTTCCAAACTGATCAGCATATTTTCCTATACACTGAATTGGGATAAAAAATGCAATATATTTCTTTTGATTTAACAAGAAATGCCTAAAGCATTGACTTCTAAAGAAAAAATACGTATTAAGCCAACGTGATACGACTTTTTACAGCACTTTAAAACACAATGATCTTTTGAATACCCAATTAAACACCAAAGCACGTGGTATATGCCCAAATTCACAGAATCTGTTCAATACTCTATCTGATTCTGCTGTCGTCTCACTCATGACTCATGCTTGCTTTGGCTGAATTTATGAATTTCTATTTTGTGTGACTCATGCCATGATGTGAACCGATGATAATAGCATTACACTGCATGAATCACCCAGTACATAATAGATGCCATAACCTTTGTTTTTTCTGTGTTCCACATACAGCATTACTAATACAATACATATTTGTTTTTATTTGGACGAAAGTCCTTGACCATCTATGGCTTCCCATCCAAGTCATTTTCTTTGTTTGTTTCATTCATGTCCTTTTAGTAAAACTCACAATACACTGTGCATCTCTGAATATATAGAATATATGGAGATGTGTAGAGCGTAATGCTATTTATCACCCATGTGGGAAGGGGCTATGACTCAAGCGAGGTGAAGCCCCAAGTGGGTGATGCTGTCCCTCCCCTTCTTGTACAAGGGTAAATAAGAGCATGTTCCATCTGCAAGTATGATTTAGACTGTGCTGCTTTTTTAGATATAGAAGTGAAGAACACAGATATTTAAAAAGAACTATAATCTCACTGTGTACATTTCACAGGGGTGTACAGAAGATCAGGGCACAGGTGGATAGATGTATATCTATTCATTTTTTATTGGAAATTATTTACAATCCTTTCAGCCTTTTTGGTAATGGGACAAATAAAAAAGGTACCCATTCTGAGAAACTGTTGGAGTCTGTAGGATCTTCAAGCCCCAGGGAGCTCTTAACCCTTAGCATAAAAAAGAAGAATAAGGCCTGTATCAGATATAGGATTTTGAAATGGTAAATCACCTTCTCTTTTTCCTCTAGCGTCTCTGAGTTTAGCTCACTTAGAATTATGGTAGCAGGTGCAAAAAGATTGTTTCTCATTTAGTTACACCGATTTCTATATGTTTTTTTCTGAGTTTGATTCTGGGGTGCACCTTTTTCCCTTAAAAATAGGCAGCGTTTCCCTATTTAATGCTGCTTCTCATGAAAGTGCTACATATGCACACTTCCCTGATCCTTTTCCCATTCAGAATTCTGCGGGGAATGCTGGGGCTCAGTACCTCTCTCTCTGTGGCAATTGGCTCTCAAAGTGTAAATGGTCTTCTCATGGTCCACTCGCTGCTTCTCTGGATCATACCCATCGGTGCCCTCTTGAGATTCAATTTCAGCATCTTCCTCCATGCCTCTGTGCCCACTCACTGTATTCTTCGGATCTTCTCCGGTCTCCCCGTTCACCTCTGTGTGTGTCTTCTTCCTGCTTCTTGATGACGTAATCGCATTGTGTTGTCCTTCTGTTCAGCCAATCAGCAACCCTCTCTTCTTGACTCCATCTTTTTCCTCCAGGTCCTTCTCTTCCTACAGAACTAGGGGCCAGATGTAGGTAGGAATCATTTACCGATTTTTAATTACCGAATTTTACCGATTCGGTAATTAAGAATCGGTAAATATGAAGGGTGGACATGTAGGTCCATCCAGATGTTTTTTTTACCGAATCGGTAAAAATCTGTATTTACCGATTCGGTAAATACCGACCGGTAATGGGCATTCATTCCTATGGGCTTTGAAGCCCATAGGAAAGAATGGGCATTACCGATTCGGTATTTACCGAATCGGTAAATACCGAATTCCACATGGGTGCAGGGGGTGTCACTTTGACACCCTCTAGCACCCCCAAAACATGTTCTGGTGCCATGTGGCAGGCATACCTGCCCTAAGGGCAGGTCTGCCTGTCATATGGCACAGGTGTGCATGCACACATGTGCATGCACACCGGAATCGGTATTTTACCATCAAATAGAATTGATGGTAAAATACCGATTCTGTAAGGCTTGTTGGACTCTGAAGAGTCCCACCTACATCTCATAATTACCGAATCGGTAAAAATACTGATTCGGTATTTTACAGATTCTGTAAATTTACCGATCGGTAAATTTACAGAATCTGTAAAATTCAGGGCCCTACATACCAATTATGATTTACCGGTCGGTAACGGCCGAAAATACCGATTTTCGGCCGTTACCGACCGACCTACATCGGGCCCTAGATCTTTATTAAGATTATCTTTGGCGGATATCTGCCGATTTGAGGTTTCATTTTACAGTTGATATAGCATACCACAGCCTCAAGTTTCTCCAGGTCCCCACCCCCTTCCACATGCATTTCCTGTTGACATTTATGAGCTACTGTTTGCACCCGCCTTCCTAACAGAGAAGTAGGACACTGCAAGTAATTTACCAGCCCAAGGGATGGAAAGCAACAATTAGAAGCCAGGGAACTCGCCGAGCTCCGTCCTAAAAGGTACTAAAAAATTAAGTCGACCTCCGCCAATCACAGTGGGAGAGCTATTAAACACAGCAAACAAAAAAGGGGGTGCCCACCATTGCATTGTGTGACCACAAAAATCCCCAGACTGGGCGTGGCTCCCTAACGCCCTTAGCTGTTGATCCTTGCCAGCAGCCTCGCATAAATCTTAACCAAGCAATAGGATCTCACTAGAAAATCAGTTCATTGAACATATGAGGAGGAATCGACTCTGAAATCAAGAAGGCAGCTATTAATGACCTAAAGAAATATGACATCATCACCCTGCAGGAAACATGGGCTCTCCACTCGTTTCCGTGGTTTAATTTTACAGTCTATGAAGCATCAGCAGTGGCCTCACAGGCAGGGGGCCACACAAAGGGAGAGATGTCAGTTTATGTGAAAAATTATCTGGCAGCAATTGCATTGGTGCTCCGTGCAAGAAATGGCGACTACATCTTTCTTGAAGTTTCACTAGCTAAAACAAGCAATATAATGCCTGAACTCTCATCTTAGGGTGTATCTATCTCCACCCTGCAAAAGCAGGAAGGGAGGCAACCATGTTCTCACTACTTCTGAGCCTGAAAGGTCTATCAGCATTACACCCAGATGATATGTGGATTAAAATGGTAGACTTTAATGCAAACCTTATGTCCACAGAGCTGTGTTTCGCTTTTGTGGCCCTTGGCGATCAAATATGGCCCATACTTCCAGTCAACAAGTATTTCCAAGGACCTGACAAACAGTGCAACATCCGTGCTTCCTTCCTAAACCAGCTAGGCCTGCGCTGACTGTACGGGAGATTCATCACCAATTCGCCTTTACGGATGGGTCCCCTCAATTATACCTGGGCGTCTCTGGCTCATTTCCATAGCAAAACTGAGTTGGATGTCACTCTCTCCTTGGCCAGCGATCATGCAATCCTCACCTGTGAAGTCCGCCCTAAAAGAAGACCCTTTGGCAAACAAGATCAGCAAGAGCCTGTTAGGAAAATAAAGTAGCCTGCTGCAAATCACGTCAGGCAAGGGGAAATATTGGACCGTTTCCTGGATATGACCAAGCGAAGAAGCCACTACAGCAAACCCCTGGGAGACCCTGGCTGACCAACTAAGTAAACATGAAGACAAATCAGAAAAGCTGGCAACTGCAAGATTTTTGCAAGCACCAGCTCTGTTGCTAACATAAAACATTAAATAGTGACCTTTAAACGAACTTTAAATAAAGTCTTGAGGAAACTCAATAGAGATAAGGGAGCTAAAATATGACTGCAAACTCAGGTCGCTACAATATGTCTACAATAAAGAAAAGCCCTCCCCACCCAAAGTAGGGAAGAGTAAGCTCAGAGATGGGCTGATTTGCATCAGGTAACAAAATCCAGGGATCAGAGGAAATGTTGGCTATGGATCAACAAAAGCTCCAACCTAAATCACAGGCAACTGCAACAGTTCCCCAGTGGATTGGGAATCCTATTTTAAAGACCTCTATGTGGATTTCCCGATGGACCAAGGCCCACTCAAGTCACCAGTAAAGGCCCCCAGATGGCTTATGGTGTGACCTGGTCTTGCTTCCTCAGATACATGGTCTATGGTCCAAGGAGCGTCAGCAATCAGGTCAATGCGAACAAGTGGTACTCCCAGTCCATGTGGCATCCTGGTTGCAGTTTATAAATGGGCTTCGTACTGATGGGCTTCTGTGATGGCGCCTTTATTCCAGGACTACCTATTGGAAGAAACTATACCTGAAACATGGAGGGCCTCACTTTCGGATCCCATCCATAAGAAAAGCTTGTGATCTTGCCAAGGGAACTATAGACTGATCGTGCTCCTTGAGACTGAAGAGAAGTGTTATGCTAGCATACTAAATCAGGAGCGCCAAGCCTGGGCAGAGAAAAGGAAGCTGATCCCACTGATTCAAACCAGCTTTCAAAAGAGCTGCCTCATTGAAGACATCTCTCACCTGATTGAAGGGACAATGGCAGCCAAGGGCACAGCTCTCTATGTCTGATTAATCGATGTCCAAACAGTATTGAACAGTGTATCGCGACCAAAACTATGGGCAAAACTTAACATCTGGAGCATCCCTCAAAATTCAATAAAAGCAATCATTACCCTTAACTCTGACACCTGGGTTAAGGTAATAGTTAGTGCTGGATGGACTCCTATGAGCAAAATCTGGATAAAGACCTGAAGCAAGGCTACATACTGGCACCGCTCTTATTTAATCTGTACCTGGTCGACCTCCCAGGCCACCTTGCACCAGTGAGGGCATTTCCACCTAAAATGGCCAGTCTCAAAATGCAAGTATGCAGACGACATGGTCCTTTTGGATCAAACATCAATTGGCCTCCAGAGACTCTTTAATAAGCTTGCTGCCTACTGCAAGGCCAATCATCTAAAAGTGAACATAATAGAAAAAAGGTAATGATAATCTCCCGCAAACTGGTAAAAATGGGGACATGGTTCATCGAGGGGAAGGACATTGAGGTTCTGGATGCCTACAATAACTGGGGTTTTGACTGTACCATAGAGGCCATTGGCAACACAAATCAACGCCAAACAGGGTGCAGCAAACTCCTTAGAATGGGCTTTCCGTGAAGTGCCAAAATCAATGAAGAATTCTGATTTATCCCCTCTTTTGAAGGTAATAGGAACAATTATCAAGAATGGCAATAACATTATTGCCGCTTTACCGGCAGGAAACTGCAGCTAAAGTGGTGATAAGGAGCTTGCTAATATGCCCTTGTGAATTCCCATAGAAGCCCAGGTTCACACCAGAACCTGGGATTCTATGGGAATTCACAAGGGCATATTATCAAGCCCCTTATCCCCGCTTTAGCGGCAGTTTCCTGCTGCGAAAGCGGCGATAATGTTATCGCCGTTCTTGATAATATGGCCCGAAATTTCTCCCCACCATAGCCTACGAGGCATTGACATTGAGAGATAAAAATGGCCAATTTGTTGCACAAAGCACAGTCTTCTTGTTACCGAAGAGTATTTTCGCTGCCAAACTGCACACACACATGTTCAAATCCGACAGGAGTTCGGGTTAGCCTCGCAGCACTGGATTTTAAAAGTCAAGTTTGAAGCCTATAGCATGAAAGCCAAGCAGGCGAAAGACCGCATGCTTTCTGGGAACTGATAAGCAGCACAGCGACAAATTGGCATAAGTACCTAAATCAAGCCCTTGACCTTTTAAATAATAAAACCTTGCCTGGTTTATCGCAATGTTTAAACAACCTTTTGGTTATTGCTATACATAGATCCCATTTTATTGGGTCTTAGAAATACAATAATAATGTCTGTGCACAATACGTTTGAATCTCACCTTCATTAATGTATTTCAATATATTTAATAATCCGGAACTCGCTACAATCTGAGAGCATTGAATCCCCTAGCTTAATTTTAACCGGAGCTGAGTCTGCTTGCTATTTCTATTACACGCCTATTGGCTGAAAGAAAGCATTGACATTTAGCTGCTGCGGGCCCTTCACTATCCCCTGCCTCGCGCTGAGACGCTCGCGCTAATGTAGAGGTGTGCTATATTTTTTACCAGCGAGGATTCATCCCGCCTGTCCGAGTTCCATGGGGTGAGTCATAAAAAGTCTTTGGTCATATACCCCCCTGCATTTTTAGAGACACGGGTTGTAAACGATCCTTTCGGTTTCTTATGTACTGCAGGGACCTACGTGGATTTAAACCCTGTGAAGTAATGGAAGCGTTTATCGCTTCTTGAAAGGCAGCCTTTTGTTTGAAAAGAGCTGGAAGTGCCAAGACAGTTTGCCCGCGAGGATTCGTTCAGCTTGCTTTATTTCCACTTCGGTGAGTAAACAATAGTTTTTGGGCTTTATATCCCTTTACGTGATGAGAGGTACGGCTTACAAACGATCCTCTCGGTCTCTTGTTTACTGCAGAAAAGACGCTGTACAGTAATGGAAGCGTGTACCGCCCTTTGAAAAACAGCTTTTCTTTTGAATGAAAGCGTATAGGACCCCGCAGCGTGAATACGTGAGCCTCTGATTAGCACAATATTAGTCGTATTTGATTTAGGAATGTCCTGAATGATTATGGCCAATCCTGATGTTGGAAGGTTTTGTTCGTTCTCCAGTGTGTGATTTAGTAATTAATGTTTTAACCCGGCTGGGTAGTGTTTGATGCTTAACAATTCGAGCACTTGTGTATATAATAACAATGGTTTGTTGGTGGAATGTAGCCAAGTGCCGTCCACATTCTCACAGAAGCCTAATTTGTTTTTAGGTTCACGCTCTCTTGGTATTAGGAGCCCACGGCCCAACAACGATATCAGACGGAGCCACATGAATCACCGTGCTTCGTGTAGGTAATCTGGTGTGGCTTGGATAGCCCTCACTTCCTTCCCCTTGTAAAATAAGCCAATCCTAATTAGTCTCTCCCTTATTGGTGCCCTTCTACACTACCCCTACACCCCATCACTACCTGTCCTGAGGAAGACCCCGCTGTAGGGCAATAGCGTCGCCTACTCAACTGGGGTCGAAACGTCGACACACCTTTGTTTGTTCCTACCTGTTAGCAAACGGATCATTTTTGACTGTGCAAGCGAATAATGGGATAGGATTGTTTTAGAACGTTTTAGAACATAAATAAATATATGACAATGTATATATGTCCAATGTGGAACTCAATGTTGAAATGTGGATGAGACCACGTACTATGTAATTTTTCTATGATTAATTTAACTTGTTTTGCACTAATTTTCCTTTCTCACCCTCCTTTTTCTTTCCACGCCTTCCTGTCCTGGGCATATCATGAAATGCTTTGAAATGTTTTGTTGTGAAAGATATGGTAATTAATTTTCAAATGAGGATGTATGTTAAATAACATTCTCCTAAGTAAATTTCTGATGAGGTTTTTGTTATTGTTCAATTTATGTATTTTGATTCTGTGTATTTGATATTGTTCCAACTGGGACCCCTCTTCATATACTACTTGAGACCTTGGAAGCATGTGCCATCTGGACCAGTGGCCTGTCGGTACACATGGTGGCTAAACTGCTTGTTAAACAAACTAGGCTAATATCGACGGATTGTGATGTACAAGCTGTGAAGAAGTTGGGTCATGAAGGGATGGCCTCTAGGTTGTACAAGCAAGGGACACTCCCATCCTATTTTTCTCTGCCCCTCAACTGGACAGCGAACGTCAGCTATTGGGCTTGCGCTTCGGATTAGTTCCATTGAAGTCCTATTGGAATGGGCGTAGGAACTTGCAGCACACTGACAGACAATGCCGCCCATGCGCGAAGGCAGAGGAATCACTGACCCCTGTATTCTGTATCTGTGATGAGCTGCTTCCCTGAAAAAGTTCTTGCTTCGACCGGTTTGGCGCATCTTAAATGTCTGGACTTGTCAAAGCGCTTTAGTAGAAGAGGGTCTGAGAGGTGTACCTGCATAGCTAGCTGCCTGCTTTGTGAAATGTAGATGCTTTACTGGCCAGTTGGCAGGTCCCCGAGTCTGCCATTGTGCCGAATTTCATACCCCTGTATTGATTAACTCAGTGCTCTAAAGGCTTGTTAACTAACCTCACCCCTTCATTTGGCCTATAACAACTGAAGAGAGGCAAAGGGGAGCCTTTTTAGTCTATGGAGGAACAGCCCACTTACTATTAATTGTTATCTTAATGCATGTTGATTTTGATGCGTAACTCCATTTTGTTATGGTCCTATCTAATGTTTTACATAGATGCTCTTATTTTTTTATTTATTGGTGTTGTTTTTCCTCTTCTTAGGAGTCCCAAATTTAATTAATTGTGCAATAAAGTATTCTATTTCATTCTACTGTTCGCATACTCAGACCCAGTATATCTCGTAGCTTTTTCGTGATTACTATGAACCCCATCCCAAAAGGTCCATAGCTTGAGCAGTGAAGATTCAAATGCATGCAGATCCAGAAGACTCACCAGAAGATTGAGTTTAATCCATAGAAATAAAAATGTAAATGTTCGTTTGTTCAAAATCGCAAATCTCCGAAAGTTCTTCACAGATTGCTTTGAAATTTTGGCACAACGTTGCATTCGACTAAGCTCGTGTTTATATATACACAACGTTGGATTAGAATACGCGCGTGTCCAATACGCGCGTATTTTTTATCGAAAAGCCGAACAGACCCTATCGATTTGGTTGCTGCACAACAACTACAAGGGACGCATAGAGACAATAGTCTACACATATTAGGATGGACAGTTGGTGTCAGGATGGCAGACCGGGAAGTGGGTGGAGGGAGGGGGGAGGAGTTGGTTCACTTTGCAACATTAAGAAAGGACGCATAGAGACAATAGTCTACATATATTAGGATGGACAGTTGGTGTCAGGATGGCAGACCGGTAAGTGGGTGGAGGGATGGGGAGGAGTTAGTTCACTTTGCAACATTAGCGCGTGTTTATATATACACAACGTTGGATTCGAATACCCGCGTGTACAATACGCGTGTGTTTTTAATCGAAAGGCCGAACAGACCCTATAGATTTGTTTGCTGCGCAACAACTACAAGGGACGCATAGAGACAATAGTCACAAAAACATATTGTATACCCACAAGCATTGTGAAATTAAACATATTAGAAACGTGCGCTTACTCTTTTCTTTCTCTTCCATTTAAACAGCAACGCGTGGCCGGGTACAGCTAGTATTAAATAAATATGGTAAAAACTTCGGATTTCATCTTTGCACAGTAGTAATACATATCTGAATCTCTTTTTACTGCCACACTTTCTGTCAAGCTTAAGGGGTTCCATACTCTAAAATATGGATAGAGATCTTATTAGTGTCTTACAATTTTGGGATAATGCCCAAGATTGTGTTCCTACTGTTTTTGGAAGGGGCCGTGGCTGTAGTGATCAACTATGTATTTAATGTTTAATATTTTTACCGGTGGGGAGGCAATAGCTAAGTATTATGGCGACCATAACCCAATAGTGGTGAGTTTTGAGTTGCCATCTGACACCCCTCATATTATTTCCTCTGTAAAACTGATCATTAAGGTGTAGAATCCAAAGATGAGTTTGAGGGCATTAAGACCCTGCTGCATTCTTAGTCAAAATGGTAAAAACTCACAAAGTCCTATTCAATATATACCTTGACGAGAGTACTAGTAATTCAGGTATAGCCAGTAGTTTCTTTTTTCTAAATTGTGTAATCAAGAAATCCTTCTAAAACCTATCCATAGCAGGGCAGTTGAAACCCAATATGGTTTGATTGAGCATGTTCCATCTCAAATAGTTAAGGGAGATGTTGGCAAGGAAGCCCAGGAACAAGGAGCTACTGGCAACCTACAGGGCAAATTATAAGCATACCTTAAAACAAGAAAGGAAGAGATTAAATAGGAGAACTTGGGCTCACTAATGGAGGCATCCACATGGAAAAAATCTTAAAAATGTGTTGCAGATTGTTAATTCGATAAGAGAAAGTAATGGTCTGCTCCCAAACCTTGGATCCCACATCTCTGCTGACCAGCGCCTCAGGCACTTTGCAGGTATCTATCAACTTAACCAAAATGACAGGTCAGATGGTATTGCTCCGGAGGACTAAATGGGCTCTACTGTGTAAGGGCTAACATTTGGTCTTCAGGAAGTAGTCCAGGTTTTACTTGATAGCTCCTCAGGAAATGCCTTAAGTCCAGCTGGGGTTACCATGAATCTCTTAAAAAATAATATAGACTTTGGACACTATTACCTACCAAGGTGTGATTGGAGTTCTTTTTAAAAAAAATTTTTTATAAAGGTTTTATTGTAAGTAACACAACAAACACAGGCCTCTCAGCCTACATCCACAGGGTGGCCGGCCTCCGTTGAATAGGATAAGTCATAATAAGAAAGAGTATCAGGCAGTATGGTACACAGCAAGTCATCTACAACCACTACGGGCCGGCCGCATCAACTAATTAGTGAAGGATCACTACGATATAACACGTATTAGTAAAACAGGACCTAATAGGAATCCTACATTTACATTTTGCGGGTGAAATCCATAGAAAAAGAAAAAAAGGCATGGTAACACAGGTGTTCAATATGTACTGCATTCCTCACAAGCAAAGCATGCAATCCAATACACGAATGGGGCCACTCAAGGAAGAACACACGGGAAGTGAGGGGGAGGGGGGGGCATGATAGCATGAGAGCACATGCACAATCAGAAGTTCAATAGCTAACATGAACTAGGGGAGCCCTTAAGGCCGTTGGTGCCTAGCCCCAGCTGTGAGTGTTGAGCAATGGTTATAGTACCGCTGAGTCATGTACAGGGGGGGGGTCATTACGAAAAAGGGGGGGGGTGAGTCGGCCAGGCTATCTGCATCAGTGTCCGCCATTCTGGCTGACAGATATGTTGTCAAAGGCGACCAAATGTCACAAGGTCGAGAGGAAGGAGGCAACAGTTCAGCATAATTGGACAACTGTTCCTGCCAATAGGTCATGTCATTTAGCAATTCCTTAAATTTGGGCGCTCTGCCCCTGCCCCATCGGCACGCCACTCGTCTCTTAGCCATTAATAACGCCAATGTTATATATTTTCGAGAAGACGAGGTACAGGTAGGACATAGCCCAGTAGGGCCATTAGTGGGGTAGCGTCTAGTCGTATCTCAGTCATCTGATGCAGAGCCTCAAAAACATCTTCCCAGAAGGTATTGACCATCGGACAACTCCAGGCTAAGTGTAACATGTCTGCGTTAGACGCATGGCACCTGTCACAGGTGTCAGTGTCTCGTAGGTGAAACCGATGCATTTTGACTGGTGTGTAGTATAACCTGTGAAGATATTTGTAGTGTATAATGCGCAATCTACTACTAGCTGAAACTCGCCCAGTCTGGAGACAACAAAACTCCCATTGGTCATCAGTGATCTCAACCCCCAGTTCTTCACTCCATCTCGATCGGGCCTGCGGAGTAGGCTGCACTTGGTGCTCCTGGATGGTGCGGTACAATAAAGAGACAAGTTTCGTAGGCGTTTCGCGCTGCAGTAGTAAGTGGAGAGGTGTAAGTGTGGGGGCTCTGTTGGGAAATCCACATTCAGGGCTCGGATTCCATGTCAAAGTCGCAGGTATAAGAAGCTGTCTAGCGACGTGTGAGTCAAGTTTCGAAAGAGATCGTCTAGAGTTCGGAATTGCCCATTATTGTATAAGGTACCCCAAGTGGCAGGGGTAGCCTTCTCCTTAAGGTTATGAAAGATCTTCTCCTGTGTTAGGCCAGCGGTAAAAGCGGGGAATATAGAGAGTCCGCTCCCATTAGGGTCATTATGCGACGCCACGCAGTGACCGTGGCATTCACAGTGTTTCGAGTACGGTCACTAGGGAGGATTTCAGCAAATAGCATCCCTTCAAGTGGAATCGGGTGTGCAAGCCAATATTCAGCAGCTATGTGGGGCATAAACTTGTGATGCCGCACCCAATAATATAGATAGTGGGCTTGTGCGTTAATGTAGTACAGTTCCAGGTCCGGAATAGCAAAACCACCTGCGGCATAGGGCCTGGTGAGTATCGACCACTGCAAACTAGCCTGTTTCCCCCCCAAACCAGCCTAATCAACTCGGACTTCAACATCGCGAAGAAATGTCACCCTGGGTGGTACGGAATGTTAAGGAAAAGATAGAGCAGTTGTGGAAGTATGACCATCTTGATCAAAGAGGCTCGTCCAGCCATTGACAGCGGGAGCCTGATCCAACGGGTTATCTTGTCGGTGATGCGGGTTAGCGGTACACCATAATTAAGCCGAAGAAGTTCCTCCTTATCCCTGGTAATGCCAATCCCCAGATAGCGGAATTCATCATAGTACCATTCCAGTGGATAATCTAAAGGGAAGCGTTGCGTCGATAGCGTAAGGGGAAAAAGGCACAATTTCCCCCAATTAATCTGGACCCCAGATATGCCGCCAAAAATAACAAATTCCCGGAGGAGCACATTAAGGTTGGTGCCGGGTTCGCGAACATAGAGCGTAATGTCATTGGCGTACATAGAGACGAGGATTTGTCGTAAATGACATCTCAGAGCCATATCATTATGTCGCTGCCTTAGCCTAGCCGCCAGTGGCTCAGTGACCAATGCGAATAAAAGAGGTGACAGGGGACAACCCTGCCGGGTACCTCGGGCGATGTTGAAGGACGTGGACATATGGCCATTGATCAGCACCTTAGCGCCAGTCTGAAAATAAAGGAGCTTAATCCAAGAAATAAATATGGAGGGGAAGCCCACCCTTTGCATGACCCCAAACAGATAGTCCCATTCGACAGAGTCAAACGCTTTGGTGGCGTCAAGAAAGACCGCCGCCAGAGGAAGGTCAGGGGAGACAGTGTCCAGGACAGTAAAGAGCGTACGTAAATTATGAGAAGTGGATCTCCCGGGGACAAACCCAGATTGGTCCGGCAATACTAAGCGGTCGAGCAATAAAGTCAATCTGTTGGCAATGAGCTTAGCCAATATCTTAGCATCACAATTAAGTAAGGAAAGGGGTCGATAGGAGCCACACATATGGGGTGGTTTATCGGGCTTCAGGAGGGAAATGATAAGCGCTTCTCTCATGGATGGCGGAAGGAATACCACCTCAAGGGATTCTTCAAAGACTTTGCGCAGAATAGGCGCCATCAGGTCAATGTAAGAGTTATAGAACTCTATGGGGATGCCGTCAAGGCCAGTGGCCT
Organism: Lissotriton helveticus; assembly: GCF_964261635.1. Classification (NCBI taxonomy): domain Eukaryota; kingdom Metazoa; phylum Chordata; class Amphibia; order Caudata; family Salamandridae; genus Lissotriton; species Lissotriton helveticus. Next base: position 803,326,411 of record NC_136063.1, read on the forward strand.
TGCCCGATTGCAGGCCCATAATGGCATCACGGACTTCGTCGAGCTTGAATGCCGCACTTAAGAATTCTCGGTCTGTGTCACTAATCCAACCTAAGGCCACATCGCCTAGGTAGGAGTCCAAATCCAGATCGCAATGGCCAACACTCGTGTAGAGGGTGGTGTAGTGATTGGTAAATTCATCCAGGATAGTAGCGGTATCGCAGCATCTCTTGCCGTCCAGTCGTTCCAAGTCAATGATGTAATTGGAGTTCCGTGGGTGCCCAATCACATCGGCAAGAGCTTTGCCAGGGTGTTCCCCCTCTCCATAGCGACGCGCCACCCAGTGTTTGCCCCGAAAGCACACCTCCCTGTCCGCTTCTGTCATATATTCCGTTAGTGTCTCCCTAAATTTGCTTTGAGTAGCCCCATCTGGTTGGATAGGAGAGCTTCAAGCCCACGTAGCTCCCGCTCTAGTCTCTGGAGAGTAGTAGTAATGCTCTTTAGTACACCCGCTCCCTTCGATATGCACACCCCTCTAATGGTAACTTTGAATGCTTCCCAAATTGTTTCCACACTTTTTACAGAACCTTTGTTGGTCTCAAAGAAGGCTCAGATCTCATCTTCCAGTTCCGTTCGGAAGACCTCATCTAGCAATACACGCGCGTTCAGCCGCCATGCACTACGCGGGCATTCAAAGGTCGAGGGGGAAAGAGTGAGTAAGACAGGCTCGTGATCGGAATATGTCCTGGCTAAGTGCTGTGTTGCATTAATCAGAGGGCCCAAGCCTCGGGATACTAGCCAGAAGTCTAGCCGCGCCCAGGAGGCAGCATGCGCAGTGAAGTGTGTACCCTCACGCCGAAGCGGATAGACGTGTCTCCAAGCATCTAATAAGCAGTTATCAGAGATAATATCATGAAGTGTAGCGGCAGCTCTGGTGCGGTGGTGCGGTGCAGGATGAGATCTGTCAGTAGCAGGATCGTACATGACATTAAAATCCCCTCCCCAAATAACATTGGTCGACCCAATTTCACTTATTTTATCCTATAGGGAAGAGAACAATTCAGGGGAGTCTGTGTTGGGCCCATAACAGCACACTAGTGTCACCGATGTCAGCCCTAGTCTCCCCCATGTGAGACAAAACCTTCCCTGGTCTTCAACAAAGGAACCCACTGCAGCAAAAGGTACATTATTCTTAATCAGTATGGCAGTGCCCCTGGCGTAGGTAGAATAAGAGGAAAACACTCTGTGCATGGACCAGCGGGAGGCAAAGGCAGGGGCGCGCAAGGGGTTAAGATGGGTTTCCTGTAGCATCGCAATGTGTATGTGATGGCGGTCTAAGTAGGCTATGATCTGCGGGTTTGTGATTGGAGTTCTGCCTTACCTCCCTCCTGGGCCACATCAAACATTGTCTCAGTATTTAAAAAAGGAAATCACTCCAACCCATGGTGGTACAGGCCAATTTCACTTATAGACTCTATGGTCAAAGTAGTCGGCAGATGTAAAAATTGAGTTCAGGCGGTTGGCTTGCTGTTTATTCAAACTGCCAGTTTAAAGTCTAATCCAATCAGCCCCCTCTGGGAGATATATGAGACTCTGGGTCTTCCTATTGCTTCATACAGGGCAGGGATTTGGGGTTATGTTAATATCAAAAACATACAGTTCGAGGACAATAGGTTTTGCAAATGCCTATTTTCCCTTCTTTTGAGTAAACCACATTTTATTTCCCTCAAGGTGTTGGGGATATGCTATCTTGAAGATATTATAAAGCTGGCCCCTGCTCACCTGTGGATTTCCGTCTGGAGTAATGACAATGCTACATTCAACCAGGAGGTGATTAAAGACTGCCTCAGTTGTGATAAGGATATGAGGATTCCTTGGAAATTATATGTAAGTAGAGCTATGAAAGAGCTTGGTAGGGAATCGCTGTTGGTGAATCCTGTCAGTGTTCGGAAATTAGATATATTCTGGATCAAGGAGACCTATTCATTGAGAAATAGGGGAGTTCAAGGAGTCAGCGAAACTCTCTAAAACATGATCAGACACTATGGGGTCGATTCCGATTGGGGAAAAAAAACGTCCGTACGATTTGTATCCAGAGCCCTCTCCGTACAAATCGTACCCGTCCGTCCGAGTCGCGTAGTACGATCCGTATTCCGTGAATCCGTCCGAATTGTCGCGATCCGTACGTATTGCAAGGCTGAAACCGTGAACCGTACGACTCGTACACATGCCGTACGACTCGTACACATGCCGTACGACTCGACGAGTACGATCCAAACCGGGGTATGAGGACGCGATTCGTACGGTCCATGTCAGGTAAGGGCGAGTTGTATGGAAAAGCACACAAACACATACACACTGTACGGTCCATACCCCCCATGAGTGCAGGGGTACGGTGTGTACCCCTGCGATCATGAGGTGTACGCACCGTACCCCATGTACAATGGGTGTACGCACCGTACCCCATGTACGATGGGTATACCCATCGTACATGGAGTACGGTGCGTACACCCATCGTACATGGGGTACGGTGCGTACACCCATCGTACATGGGGTACGGTGCATACACCCCATGATCGCAGGGGTACGCACCATACCCCTGCGATCATGGGGGGTACGCACCGTACCTGGGGGGCCGTTCCGCACCTGTTTCGGCACGAACTCTGCTTTTACGGCTGTTTTCAGCTCCCGTAGAAAAAGGGTCGTACGGTGCATCCCCGACACGTATCGTACTTGCTGGGCCGTAAAAACAAGCCGCGAACTGTACAGATGTCGCGTACAGCGGATTCCGAGGGAGAATCGTATGGAGGTTAGAGTCGTACGGTCTCTGTTCGACTCGTACGGAGTACGGCTCCTGGTACGAATCGTACTTCGTCGTACGTACGGGGGACGTTGCAGGGTACGATTCGTACGGGAAAAACGCTTCGAACGGCTATTCGGAGTGATTTTTCCCAAATCGGAATCGGCCCCCATGTAGTTGTACAAACTACACCTGGCCCTGAACCACACTTATCATTTGTTAATAATATTTGGGAAATATCCCTACTAACAAGGTTCAGAAAAGCACAAGCTATTACCCTATTTCATTTCCACTAGGCCAGTATGGCAGCAACTAGGCATGTGTGTGTGCCCTGCAATGAGATCTCAGATCAAACATTGCTCCATTTGACCTTTTTTGGACATTTTATTGTAAATATACTATGTTATTCCTTATCCCTTTACTAAAAAGATACATTTTAGAAAATGCAAGCCTGCATTATGTTTTCTACAAACTTGAAATACAAATGCTCTTTGTTTAGATGTTGGATCTTTTTCAAAATCAACTGTAAGATATAGTTTTACCTGGTTATTTTACGTTTTTTTTTGTACTTTACATGCTTGACTTTTCTGTTTATACATATGATCAAATAACCTTTTTTTATGATTATAACGATGATACTAGACTTGCTATTACATGTTGAGGGTGGTTTATTGCACAAGATGCAGCAGTATAAAGCACATATTTCACAGGGAAATGTGGGGTTCCTAATCATAAAGACAACCCCAAACCACACTGCAGACCCATGACAGGATCACCATGTTTATGTGGCAGTGGAGTTCAACTTATGTGACAAGGTTATGTAATTTATGTGGCAAGAAAAAACTAAATGTGGGTCATTATGTAGACATTCATTTTTAGTAAATAATCCTTTTAAATGAATGGCAAATGTGGTAACTCCATGTTTATGCAGGAAACACAACAGCCACAGAATCGCATACTTACACTGGCCCTGACCACTGTCCTTAGTCTTATCAATAGAGTATTCATGAAAATACATTGAACATCTGTTGATTGTAACTTTGACACTGTTAAAAAAAATCTATATTACACTTTGTAAAATTGATTTTATCCGGATTACGTACACGATGGCAAATTTCTTGCAGATCCATCCAAAGGGAGAGGAAATAAAGGGGGCGTCAAAATCAATGCTTCCCATTTAACTCCCTTAGGCAGTTATGCTCTATGCTACAGAAAAACATGCAAATGTGCTTACACCAAATGTGGCCTGAAAATAAAACTTTACTTGGTGGAGTGCCTTTTCTTTGTTTTGTGTACATCTGTTCAGTAGTTCTTGAGTAAGTAGTGGTACAAAGATGTGTTAGTTAGGCTTCAAAAGTTTAAAAGTTTGTTTTGTTTGGTTTGCCCATAACTTTAGTGCTTTTATACTAATCTGCAAAGAATATGGCACACACTTTGCATGTTGAACATACTCTTTTTTATTATTTTTATGTTTGTCCAGATCCATGGAGGGGAGGGGCACATTTATAAGGGGAAGGAGGGTCAAAAGTGCATTTTTTGCATAAAACCAAAATATTTAGCATGTTTAATCTTCCATGGGTATGGCAAGCTTTGTGCAGATCCAACAATGGGAATGAATATAAAAAGGTGGTGAACACATTTTCATGTGCTAATAACTGTTTAAAAAAAAAAAAATCAAAACCTTTATTGACAACTTCAGCATGGTCACAATACACTTTTGTATAAAATCAGAGCGTCGTACACATCAGGCAATCCTAAAAAAAAACAATAGGCATATAGAAATTACAATCCCACAATAGCATTATCCTGTACAGCACGACAATAGCACTGTAGATAACAGAAAACAATAGGAGGTGGTGATATCCCTGTAGGGGAAGAGACAGGCCGAGGGGGGGAGGTGGGGGGGCGGGGGTAAATATGATCAAGGAGAGAGGCAATCACCGTCCAACACCAGGGGCTACCGTGGGAAAGGCAGTTCTGCTAGGATGTGGTCGGGAATGGAGCTATGACACTAGGGGGCCCCAAATGTCAGGTGGGCGGGATCTGGCAGGCATAAGGTCCCAGAACTCAGATAATAGGGTCTGGCATCTCGAAGCATCTTCAAGCCAATGAGCGAACCTGGGCACTGGTCTGTGACCCCAGCACATGGCCAGCCTGAGCCTCGAGCAACATTGCAGTCAGTCGGTGAGAGGCATCTGGACAAAATTTGACAAAGCCCAGCAGGCACAGCGGTGGTTCGAGAAGAACCCGGGTGGAGGTAATTTTAGAGATGGCGGCACAGACCTCCAGCCAGAAGTCCGACACCTTGGGCATAGCCATGCGAGATGAGTGAAGTCCGCAGCAGGGGCAGAGCAGTGCATACAACTGTCGTTAGGTATGAGTCCCCATTTGTGTAGCTGAACAGGGGTGCGATATAGCCTGGGCAGGCATTCAAAATGTATGAGACCAAGACGATAGTTGGGGACAGTTTCTTAGTCTGGTTATAGCAATAAAGCCAATCGGCTTGGGAAATGTATACGCCTAATTCTACACCCCATGCCGTACACAGGCGCTCAGTAGAGATGAAGGTGGTCGACAGCGTAGGAGCATATAATTTCGTTACCAGCTTGTGGGGAGTGGGGGATGTATATATAAAGTCAAGAGCAAGCATCGAGGGAGAAGGTTGGGGAAATGTTGGGTGAAGCTCCCTGCAAATAGCCCGCAGCTGATAAAAGAGAAGAGTGTCTAGCGGACCAGAGGAATCAGGAAGAGAATAAAACGTATTCCCGAGGTAAAGATCTGCCAATGTCGTCAGTCCCAGGCGGGAGGCATGTTTAGACATGCCAGTGGATTGCAGAGGAGAGAAGGCAGGGTGATGTAGAATCGGCATGTTGTTAGCCGATAACGTAGGAGCGTTGGAGAAATGGCACAGTCCCAACCAAGTGCAACGCAGAGTCTCGACCAGGTCCACCTCAGCCCGTGGGTGGCTAGCTGGTGCAAACAGGGCGGTGTTCAGCGGCCAAGAGGTTGCAAGGTCGGCTTCAACAGTGACGTGTTGCTGATAAGGGGTAGGGTGCACGCAAAAGTGTAAAAAACTGGCCTGGGCGCTTAAGGCTTTAAGTTTAAAATTTGGAGCACCCATACCGCCAATCGACATGGGGAGAGTGAGGGTCTCATATTCATGTGCTAATATCTGTAGTGCTATTTTATTAATCCGCATGCCATTTGCAACACTGTTAGCAAGATAAGCCCAGTGCATGAGCACCATTGAGTTGGGTAAAAATAAACATCTGTTATCCAACTCCAACATGGCCCAAGGTTGAACATACTCTTTTCAAATATGCAATGTTATTTTATGTAAGAAATCTCAGGTTTCCTGCAGATTCAACAATGAGGTGCAATGTTAAACTGGGTGGTCACAAATTCAGTGAGTTTCTAATAAATATAGTGCCATTCCATGTATCTGAATAAAATTAAGCAGGTGCTTGAAATGTTTATTATACTTCTAATATTTTGAGTGTCATCTAACTTGGCACCCATAAACAAATCTGCAAAATGCTCATGAGGAATTTCAACTTTATGGGACCGATTTCGATGTTGGACGGACCTGAATCCTGCCGACATCGATCTGGAAGAGGGACCGACTGACCTCTTGTCGGTGGTCCCAAACCAGGAAGTAGGATGCAACCGAACACTGTTCGGTCGCAATCCTATTCTTTACAATGGGAGCATGCTTTACGACCGAAATGTATGCTCTCATTGTAAAGAGAAGAAGTGCAATTCATCCCTGCACCCTGTGTCAGGCACCTCAAGGTGCCTGCCGACGGGTGCAGGGATCAAAAGGGGAGAACCATAGGTGCCCCTAGGCCGCCATCTGAAGGCCTTGCACCCAATGGAGCCCTGCTGGCGGCCCCAAATTCGGATTCTCACAACCTTCCTGTGTCTGAAAGGCCGGCATAGAAAGGCTGTGGGAATCTGCCATCGTAATCCCTTGGGCAGAAAGAGCTGCCCTAGGGATTACAGGCCCCTTTCCAAATGGCAGACTAGCTCTCCGTGCCGTCGGAAGCCATTCGGAAAGCCTGTTCAGATTCCTTTCCGACCGACAACATCATAATTGGTCATTGGAAAGGAATCTGAACAGGACATTTCCATGCGGTCGGAACGGCTTCCGACCATATCGAAATTGGCCTTTTAGTTGACTGTTAGTATTTCCCATTAAGATTAGTGCAATTATTGCAGTTTTCATGCAAATCTAGCAAAGGTGGTGGGCAAAATTAAAGAGGGGGGTGTAAAAAATGTTTGCACTATTTTACAGATTTGCACGAAAGTTGAGAAAAAACTATAGGGTTTAACTAGCAAATTGTGTTTGCTACTGGTGGTTGGAAACACAGGAGGTTGGGTAATTGCTGAAATCCTCCATTGTGCATAATCTCAATAGCACTCTGTTGACAATTTCTAGGTCCTGCATCCTAGATCCTTCATTATATTGTTTATTTTGTCTGTTCTGTGCCAAATTCTCACCTACAATTTACCACATCTCCCCTACCAATGATCTCTACTGCATTACATGTTTTAGTAACAGTTTATTGTCATTCAGGGACTCTTCCAATTCTTTCTTGTCATCCTAAGTAGGTCTCTAGGTTTCCTACCAAAAATAAATTTAAAAGGTGAAATTCCTAATCTGCTTTGATCTTACCATCTAACGGTAAAGAGGGCTAAAGGGAGTAATCTGTCCCATTCTCGACCTTAATAACGCAACATTATGTTTAATGCAAGTTTTATGGTGCTGTTATACCTCTCCACCTATCTGTTGGTTTACTGATGATACACTGTAGTCCCTACACAATGGATGTCTAATTCTTCACAAATTTTAGCCTTCGACTCTTAAAAAAAGTCCACCATTGCTGATGCATCACGTTTGGGTACGATTCTCTTAGTAGGACAGCCTCAGAGTACCTTATTATACAATCCTAAACCACCAGTATGTATTTATGCCCCCAACATGAAGTGACTAGGGGTCATCCATTCCCACCCTAGAAAAGAGAATTCCAACTATAAGCATCTTCTGTAAGACTACTCCTGTGGGCTTATAGGGATTTCTCATTTGACAAACCTAGCATTCGCAATTGTATTTCTTTATTGGTGTATATATACTTGGTCAATTAACGTGTTGGGGTAAATTTTTTCTAGCTTTCTCAGCCCCAAAGTGTTTGCCTAATAAGTGGTAATGGACTGAGAAAGGAACTGTTACGTGGTTCCAACGTGCTGCGTCCAAAGTGATCCATGGATTCTGCTGGAGCAGCACTTTAACCCACTTCCAAGGGCCCAGGACTGGAGTGGCACCACTTGACAGGGCAGTCTCACAGATGGCAGAGTCCCGGTCCTGAGGCAGGTGAGTTGGAAGTGGTAGGGTCAGAAGTCCAGTTTTCATACCCAGTGGTGCCTTTGAAGTGGGGGGACACTTCAAAGAAGACTTTGAAGTGCACAGACGTCCTCCCTTCCTGCCCTGGCTCCAGACTCACTACAGGGTGTTGAGCAGTTCTTTGTGCGGAAATAGGACACAGCCTGTCCAGCTCCTCCCTCCCATCCTGCCCAGGATGGTCCATCAGGCCACACCTAAGCTCCCTGTGTGTGTGGCAGTCTATAGGGAATTCATAAAGCCCAGCTGTCGCCCAGCCCAGACGTGTATTGGAGACAGGCTGCAGCCACATAGGGCTACAGCAGAAAAATGCCATCTTTCTAGAAGTACTATTACAACAAAACACTTGCCAGTGCTGATAAACAATGAATAATGTGTCCCACAATCACACCTGACACTCAAAGTGATTGTAAAAAATTGATTTGTATTTTAATTCTTCAATCTGTTAATAGATTTTTACTTTTTTATCTTTTGAGCAGAGAACATTTTTTATACAAAACCACAAGTAACCACAAAAAACACCAAAGACAATTACATGATACATCCACAAATTTATAGTCAAATGTATGACTTATCTTTTCATCATATTTACCCTGTATCGAAAAAAGATAGACTAGCTCTAGTTCCAGAAAGAAAAAGGTTAGAAAAGTTGAGATAAAAAAATGAAAAAGAGGCTCAAGCGGGGAAGAAAACAGTACAAAAGATTTACCTACTATTAAAAGTGTTAATTTTATATTGCAACACCATTGTCCCACATTGGACTCTTGCAAAACAATGGATGACTCAGGTAACCAAAGTGATAAGTACAACAATGTATAAACAAGAACAAGGTTATTCTGGTCACATTTTTTAAATCACATTTGTTTTAGCAAGAAAAAAAGGTCTACGCGTTTCGAGCCCCATTCACATTTTAAGTGGGGATCTCCTCAGGACCAGGAACGAGCTGAAACCATAAGAAAAAGAAAGGTGCACGTGTTACCATTTATTCCACACATTCCATCTCCTTAATGCGTAGCTCACATTTTAAATATCTTTAACTTTACTACGAGTTTTTTTCAGGATATCTGATGATTTCTTTTCAACCAGGCACCCGCCGGAACAACTCTGATCAAATTGCCCAAATAGGAAGGAAGACAAACCAAAAACAGAAGCTGGTCAGTGCAAACTTCCATGTATCACTTATAACTTCATTAAAAGTGGAGAAAGGCTGCATGTAGGTAATTGCCTAATACCGAATTCTTAATACCGAATTTTACCGACTTGGTATTGAGAATTCGGTATTTCTGATGTAGGTAAATATTTGGTAAAAAATACTGAATCGTTAATATTCCTTATTACCGATTCGGTAATACCGATTCGGTCATAAGGAATACCTACCCATTCATTCCTATGGGCTTGGAGGCCCATAGGAATGAACGTGAAGACAATTGGTATTACCGATTTGGTATTACCGAATTCGTAATACCGGGAGGTATTTCAAGGGTGCCAGGGTGTCCAAAGGACACCCTTTTACACCCCTGAAATGTGCATGTACGCACATGTGGCACACATGCATGCCCTAAGGACATGGATGTGTGCCACATGGCACATAAAAAAAAACACGAAAGTGCTTTTTTTAAGGAATTCGATAATTACCACCAACTTGAAGTTGGTGGTAATTATATGTTAAACAACAGAAGAGTGTCAAAATAAATGTAAGCACTAGAATAGAGAATGGAGGGAACCACCTAATTTTGTCACACTGGGAATCATTAGGGATTATCTAGAAGCCCTCACTCACCACCCTGGGTGGTGACATGCTTCATCATCGGGCCCACCAGGAGAAGCCGAAAGCCTCCCTGGTGTCGATTTTATGGCAAAGGTTTGATTGGCCGCAGCACTCCGTCGCTCGACCCCGCCCCTACCGACACCGCCACTTCAGCGTTTGCCGGCTCCGAGACCGCATCCACGAGGTCCGGTTGCAGGGTATCGCTAGGTGCTAAAATGGGTGCCAGGCGTTGAGGGCGTAAGATCCTTTTTCGAATGCTACTACTGAGCTAAGTACCAATCCTCTTACCATTATCACTCGTATTTACCCAACCTAATGTCCCCCTGCAGGGTGTGCAATTGTCGCCCCTACCCCCCTCCCGAGACCTGAGGGGCGTGGATCTTTTAACTTTCAAGTGAGAAATCCTCTATTTATTTTATTATTATTTTATTGCTATGTCTAGTTTTTTATGTTTTAAATGTGAATACATCACCTTTTGGCCCGCTTTTCTGGCCTATTGATCGCTAACCACGAGTGATGCCATACCAGCCAATTTTCCTGCCATAGAGCATGTTCACACGCTTGTCTGACTCCAGACCAGCGTTTTCTTGCACTAAACGTATTGCATCAATTGAACAGTCATCTCCTATCATAGTGCATGTGCACACGCTTATCTGACCCCAGAGCAGCGTTTTCTTGCACTTACTGTATTTGAAGAACACCGTGGTAACAAAACTGGACTTGTTGTTAAGCACACCGACTTAGAGATCTGTTTCTTGCAAAAAACTACACAGACAGATCGCACTAATTGTGTGTTTGTCTTCTATGTATGTATGTCTTTTCTTTTTCAGACTATACAGGTTCCTCAAATTTTGAGAAAATACCCCACTACTTGTTGGTTTGTTTTTTGCACCATTTTTTCACTGAATTTTAACTTTCACGTCCTCTGGTAAGGGTGGGCCTTAGCGCGCCCACACCTCCGAGGTACACATCTATATGGTCCTGAAGAAAGCCCAGTAAATCATACACATACGGGCAGAAACATCTCGACCCCACTTTAAGTGGAAATATCCAATATAATATTTGGTAGATTTCCAAACACATATGGTTTTATCCATGCTGAGCTGACTACTGAATAAAGTTTTTCCTCTGGTACAGCCTCTTGGCATTTTTAAATCACTATTTTTTTCACATCACTGTCACAATAACCAGCTCCGCAGTAATCTGGCGTTGTAGCACACCAGGGAGGCATTCGGCTTCTCCTGGTGGGCCCGATGATGAAGCATGTCACAACCCAGGGTGGTGAGTGAGGGCTTCTAGATAATCCCTAATGATTTCCAGTGTGATGAAATTAGGTGGTTCCCTCCATTCGCTATTCTAGTGCTTACATTTATTTTGACACTCTTCTGTTTTTTAACATATATTGACCCGGGGGACTGGGAGTGTCCCTGTGTTTCCCTCTCTCTAATTGTTGTTACCGTTGGTGGTAATTACCAATTCCTAAAGGCACAAAAGCACTCTTTTAAGTGCTACCTACATTGCATTTAAGGAATCGGTATTACAGATTCCTTAAATGCAAGGCCTTAAGGAATCGGTATTAAGGAATCAGTATTTACCGATTCCTCAGTACCAAATCCTCCCTACACCTCAAATGCCTAAATACCGGTCGGTAACGGTGAAATTTAACGAATTTCACTCTTACCGACCGGTATTGGACCACCTACATTTGGCCCTGAGTTCATTAATGCCAGAAAGAAGAGAGACTCACCAATATAAACTTGCTAAAGCCTCAATACTTGTGGTTGGAACGTATTCCACTGAAAGTTTTTTGGTTTGAACAAAGGAGTCGTTTTTCACGCCTGAAAAAAGTCATATTTAGTCATTTATACTCAGACCAATTGTACCACATAATATTTCACAGAAAATATATGCGCGCAGGCTTACGCCTTTCAGAAACGTACGTTTTCCATGTGCATGTTGTGCCACTTTGTGGAGATATAATTCGTCACAATTGCAATTTAAACTGTAGTCCAATTACAAGGCCGGCTCTCCTAAACACACAAACAAATATATGGTAGCTTTTTGAGCAAATGGATTCTCAGGTTTTTGAAAAAGAAAGTTGCTAATGCTCTCTTTTTATGCTTGCGTTCTATTGCATGTTATTCTGTTGTGAGGTGGAACCTGTCATGTCGTCCGCCTAGCATCCGGAAGCCGTCAGTGGTGGTGTACTGTTTTACAAGCCCATTCTCCCAAAACGATTTATATATTTACACTTTATCATTACCTCCCGGTACATTGTGTTTAACAATTAAGCATTTCAAACGTATTAGCATCTTGGAGTGGAGTCTCTAAGTTGCCAGTTGCTGGCGTGTACATTGTCGGGGCCCACAACTGCACACGCGGTCATTAACCCTTGCTCATAGCCTGTCGCAGCGCCGCGCAATGAAGGGGACAGACACTTGGAGTTACTGGTCTGGACCGGAAGTCCCGAGCGACCCGGCCTCTTTATTTATGCTCTCTGGCCACGCCTGGCCAGAGAGTGTAACATTGTTAGTGGGTGCTTCTGGGGTTCACCCGGCTAGGGTGAAAAACTAGACCGTTACATCCCATCCCAAATTGGTTCATCAAACAAGTTCTCAAAACATGCATTTAACATACAAAATCAGCCAGTCTCTTGTTAGGCCGAGGGTTCGGTCTGAGATAAAATGGGTGCCGGCGGTCCTCTTGCTCTAGTCGGTGACTCCTTGCTTCAGAGGACTCTACTGGACCTTGAGACGGAGTTTCATCCGAAACACCCTCCAAGTTGTACCTCAGTGGGCTCTAAATGGTCTGAGGCCTGTTGGGTTCCGTCCGACGAAGGAACTCTCTTGAAGCATGAAATGTTTCGTGTTATGACTTCTCCGTCTTGTTCCACCGTGACAGCAGTGCCGTTGGTCGACTTCACCATCCACAGACCTGGTTCATATGGGGTACGGAATTTTCCCCAACTCCATCGATTTTGTAATACTACAGAACATCCCAGGGTCACTATGCGGACTCGCGCCCTTCGGCGCTGACTTGCTTTGTCATTTGTTTGTCATCTCCGTGCCTGGGCATCTGCCGGGTCATACGGTTCTTGCCTCCAATTGTCAGCCATGGGCAGAAGGTCTCATCGAGGTCCCTTCAGCATCAGCAACCAGGGGGACCGCAGTGTTGTGCAGTGAGGTGTGCTGCGGAATTCTCTAAGAAACTGTTGCAGAGCGGCTTCTGGGTCAGTGTGTTCGGCCATGGCTATGCGCAACACTTTGTTGGTGGTGCGCATAAATCGTTCGGCTTCACCATTAGCTTGCGGCCATTGGGGTGTGATTCGTCGATGTTTAATGCCCAGTCGTGTCAGAAAGTCTCTGAACTCACTGCCCTGGAATGGGGGCCCATTGTCCGTCTTGATGATGTGTGGCAGGCCAAACAGGGCAAACGTGTTCTCTAACACGGGTTGCAAGTTAGAAAATGCAGTCGACGGCAAGACTTCGACGATCGGATATTTGGTATAACTGTCAATTAGAACGCCTGCGACTCTCCCATCGGGAAAACTCCCAAAATCAAGGCTTACCCACGACCATGGCGATGGGGCCGGCTCTTCTGTGATCACTGGTGCCGGGCTTCAGGGTTGCTTGTGAGCTGACAAGCTCTGCAATTGTGCACAATGGTGTCTACACATTCCTCTAAATTCGGGAACCACACCTTTTCTCTCATCCTTGACTTCATCCTCCCTACGCCTTGATGGCCTTTGTGGGCGAGTGCTGTTGCTCGTTCTTGCAGGCTTTGTGGTATGATGATACGTGAGTCCCTTAGGATGATTCCATTTTCTGCAGTGCTGAGTTCATCTCGAACTTTCCAAAACTTTCCCAGGCGGGTCCTGTCAGGCTCACTCCATCCTTGGGTGTTTTTGAGGAATCCTTCCCATGAACTGTTTTTCAGGGCATCAGCTACACGTGTGAGTATTGTGTCTGTGTCCATGTGCGACTTTATCTCCTCTATCGAGAGCACTCGCGGGCACGACCACTGTGATACCATGTAGACAAACTCTTCTGTCTGTGATTCTTGACCATCATCTGTTTCTGTTGTGGATGGGGGGTGGCGAGACAAAAAGTCAGCAGGGTTTTTGGCACCTGGACGATATACCAGCTCCATCTGGTAGTGCTGCAGTTGGATTGCCCACCTTTCAATTCTTGGAGGTGGGTGAGGAGCAGTCCCTTTGAAGAGCGGGAGGAGAGCCTGGTGGTCTGTTACTACCCTGAAAGGGTGGCCACTCACATATAAATGAAAGTGATTGCCTGCCCATTTGATAGCCAATGCTTCCCGTTCTATTTTTGAGTACCGGGTTTCCGTCGCTGTGAGCGCTTTACTCGCAAAGGCTAATGGGACCCAGGTCCCTGGTTAAGTTTCTTGGGTAAGTAGCGCCCCAGGCCTACCGGGCTGGCGTCCACCAATAGTTCTGTTGAGCGAGTGGTATCAAAGTACGCCATGGTTGTGCTGGCTAGCAGTGCTGATGGTACTTGTTTGAATGCCTTATCTTCTTCTCCAGTCCACCGCCAAGGAGTTTCTTTCTTTGTTAGGCTTCGCATTGGTTTTGCGATTGTGGCGAGGTTCGGAATGAATAATCCACAATATGTTGCCATCCCTAGGAAACTTCTCACCTTGGAGGCGTTTGTCGGTGCGGGAGCAAGTTGTATAGCTTGTGACTTTCGGGGATCTACCTTGATACCTTCTGAGCTGAAGACATACCAGAAGAAGTCGATTGTTTTGCGGAAAAACTGGCATTTTTCTTTGTGGAGAGTCACGCCGTGTTCTGCCAATCATTGAAGAGTGGCTCGGAGTCGACAGTGATGTTCTTCGATTGTTGAGGAATGGATGAGTATATCATCGCTTACGTTGAGGACTCCCTGAAGCCCTTAGAGAATTTCCCTCACTGCATCTTGAAAGATTTCCGCAGCCGAAGATATTCCAAAGTTTAATCTTTTGTAACGGCGAAGTCCAATGTGCGTCGAAAATGTGGTAATATACCTACTTTCTTCTGCAAGCGTCAATTGGTGGTATCCAGCGTTTAGGTCTAATTTCGAGAACCATTGTGAACCGTTGAGGTCGGCCAGGATATCATTGGTGTTAAGTGTCTTTCTCTTTTTATGGCTTGGTTAGGCATCCTCATGCCGATACAGATCCGGATCTTCCCTGGTTGCTTTGGTTTTTCAGCGATTACCATGGGGGACACCCAGGTGTCGGACCTGTGACCTTTTCTATAGCGCCCTGTTGTTCCAGCTTCAGGAGCTTTTGCTCTACTAGTGGCGGGAGATGAAAAGGAATTCATCGGTACCTTAGTGCAACGGGTTGTACTGCCTTGTCGATGTGCAGCTTCACTGGTGGCCTCTTTATCTTCCCTAGTCCTTTGAATAGTTGTGGGAACAAATCTAAAATGTCATTGGTTTGAAGTAGTTTCACTGCATTTGCAAACACAATTAGGTTGAGGTCTTCTGCGGTATGGCTCCCAACTAATATGTCGGCTTCCCTATCAACAACATGGAACGTGGTTGTTACCGCTCGGGTGTCCGACTTTACTTGGACCGTCATCTTGCCTTTCAGGGGAAGTGGTTGCTCACTTCCATACGTTAGGATTCTGATCTTGGACAGCTTTTTGTAGTGTTGAGATCCCATGACATTGACAGTTGCTCCGGTGTCGATCAGGCCAGTTACGGGGGACCCATCAATTTCAATGTTGCACTTGGGTTGCGGCCGGCATCTCTTTTTAAGGTCACTTGCAAATGATACGAAATAGCATTCTTCGTCTTCTTCCGTGGAGGAGTCGTCCAGGCGCTGGTTGTGGCGAGTATGGGTTTTTGTTGCTCGTGAGGTGGTGGTTTCTTCTAGCGATAGATGTCTTACGGCTCCTGTTTGAGTCCTCCTGCCTGGGTTGCCTCTACCTCGCGAACCTCCCCGACACACGTTTGCGAAGTGGTTGGGCATGCCATACTTGCTGCACGTCTTTCCTTTCTCTGGACAACTGTCTGGAGGGTGCTCTTCTCTCCCGCAGTATCCACACTGTGGCCGCCGCTTTGTCTTGGTGAACCATCTTCCTCGCCCACCAAGGGATGGTGTGCGAACGGCGTCGACTCGCTCTACCTTGACGCTACTTGTTTGCTCCGTCTGTTGGTTGAGTGCGGTTTTCATTGCAGTCGCTCGGATGTCTGACAGTTCGTGTGATCGAGCGAGGATTAAGATTTCTTCCAGGGTTATGCGGGGTTGTCGAAGTATGAGCGTCCGCAGCGTCTTGTTGCGGCATCCCTGGATGAGTTGGGCTGTCACCTCTTTGGTCTGATCGTCCTCAGTGCATGTGCTTGCCAGTTCTCTGAGTCGTGCATGGTAAGCGTCCATCGACTCTCCCTCTTGTTGTCTTGCTTGCCTGAGTTTGAACCGCTTGTAGTGAGGGTTAAGCTGGGGGTCAAAATGGGCGTTTAAGGCTCTGACTGCAGCATGATAGTCAGTTGGTGCACCAATGTTTCGGAGATGCTCAAATAGCTTGTATATTTCGTCTCCAGCTAAATGGAGCAGTAGTGATCTTTTGACCGCTCCGTCAGTCTCTCTGGTTGCTACAAAGTAATTGTTGAGGCGGCCAACCCACACCTTCCATCTTGGTGATGCGGTAGCTGGGTCAATCAGTTCGCTGAATGGAGGAAGTGCGGTGATTTGGGTGTGCACTGGGTGTTGAGGCGTAGGCGTGGCCACTGGCTGCTGAGGTGGTGCTTGTGCTGCCGGGTTTGACATAGTGTTTTCTCACTGGGTGCTGGCACCTGCGTCTCACGGCGTGTTTTGATGCTCTTAGTCTTGACTGTTTGCGTGTGATATGTTGCTTTGGGCAGTGCTGGTTGCTTTTGCCAGTGCTTGTTATTTTTCTGTGGCCTTGGGATCGCTATCCCTGCTGCTGAGTGGTCCTGGGGCACATCTGTGTTCTTCTTATTTGTTTTATTGTCCTCTTCTGTTGTTCTCTGTGTCAAAACCAGCGTTGCCTTTGCCCGTGCCTATTGGATTGTGCTTCCCTGACTGTGGTCGATATCGTAGCTGTGCCTCAAGCTGCTTATGCGGTGCCTGATGTCTTTAAAAGAGCTACTCAGGCTCTCACTTGCTGCCCTTTTGCCTAAGCATGTCTTCATTCGTGCTCGATCGGGCCCCGGCTATGTGTCTGCCGATCGGGCCTCGGCTATGCTTCTGCCTTCCTTTGCGCATGCGCGCACTTCTATGGTGATCCGGGCCTCTCAGGCAGCTTTGTGACGCTCCCGGTCACCGCGCACAGGGTCAGTTAACTTCTCTCAGTGGGCTGCTCAGAAGCGCTGCTCGCACCGCTCACCTCGGGGGTCTCCTGGTGACGTCGGACCGCACTTCGAGCTTTTCTTCTGACGGCTGCTCCGCTGGGCCACACGCTCGTATACACTGGATCCGGCTGCACGGTGAGAGTTATTCAGGGTGTGTGGGCATACACTTCATGCATCCCACCCTCGTCGCTAGTGTCGGGGCCCACAACTGCACACGCGGTCATTAACCCTTGCTCATAGCCTGTCGCAGCACCGCACAATGAAGGGGACAGACACTTGGAGTTACTGGTCTGGACCGGAAGCCCCGAGCGACCCGGCCCCTTTATTTATGCTTTCTGGCCACGCCTGGCCAGAGAGTGTAACATTGTTAGTGGGTGCTTCCGGGGTCCACCCGGCTAAGGTAAACAACTAGACCGTTACATACATGACATATTTTAGCAGTTTAAGCAGCAGCGAATGCATCAACTCTACAAATGGCGTAAACCTAGTCTTAATGACTGCTTGCATTTTAAGGAAAATGAATCCTCGTTCCATTCGAAAAACAGGCCACATAACTTTGACAAACGCCATTCTCTCTCGGCAGGATCACTCAGGACGATAAACGTACTCGGAGGAGTTGGCGCTCGAGTGTGACGTTATATCCACCCGTGCTCGCCGTGTACGTAATGGACACTGTCACTGCTTTTTTCTTCACAGAACTTTATTGCTGCCTTCCGCTAGACAGCGGCAGTATTCCATCAAAAAGGTCCAGTGTTCACATACTCATATATGCCAATAGACCCGATTGGCATTTTCTACAATAAAAGTCAATGGGGAATTTTCATTGTCCCGATTTATTATTTTAAATCTCCCACCTCCCTGTCCTAAAATGTTGGCATGTATGCGTACTTCTCTCGTCGTTCAAATACAATTATTTTTCTTGATCAAATACAAACTTTACTAATGTACTCCAATGGTGCCAGTGTTTTCAAAGAAGATTTTTTAAGTGCTAGACTTGTTCGCAGCCTGAGACTCTTTTTGTACAAAAGAGAATAGATAGTAAAAATTACCTCTGCTATCTGATGTCCATAATTGCTGCACCGTTTTTAGTTTTTGGAGAGCCCCTGACTTTTTTTAAAAAGTCACCAGGTTCTACATATCAAAAAATTATTGACACGAGGGCCCATTTTGTGATGACATCACACGATAAGCAAGGCATCCAAGTGCAGCTGATCCAAATATTCGCACCAAAGCCCATATGAGAAATTCAGTTATTCAACTATATTACAGCTCATTTAGGCCGTCTACTGCTGTGTTAAATTTAACAATTAGCATTGCTTCCCTTTGTAATGATTGTCTATCCACGTCACCACCTCTCGGGTCCATTGTTATCTTGGATAGAACCGTACACTGAAGGTCATTGATGGTATGTTTTTCCATTGTCCAATGGTTCACCAGTGGAGCATTCTCTGTTTTCTTGCGAATCCTAGACATGTGCTGAATGCTGAATGATTTGTTGCCTTACTTCCTGATTGTTTTTTTCCAATATAAAGTTTCATACATGGGCACAAAATACCATAAACCACATTTTTAGTTTTGCAAGTGGAGAAATTGTCATGTTTCCATTTGTTCTTACTCAGAGCAATGATCCTTTTATAGTCGAAGGACAACAAACACAAGTACCACATCTATGATGTCCTATCACAGGTGGGCGGCCTAGTTGTGACCTTACAGTAGTCCTTACTGGTTGTTTTGGTAGGGCAGCTCTAATGATCAAATTGCGTACACTCTTTTCTTTTTTCAATGTAAAAAGAGGTTTGCTAAAAGATTTGTGAACATTTTGGACCAAATGCCAATTTTAGTTTATACTTTTTTCAGAAAATAAGTGCGGGGACTGAACGGGGTGACACACACCAACCGTTCCATAGATTTATTTTCTTTCTTTTTTAGTAATGACTCCCTCGGTGTCCACCAAGCTTATTTCAGTGCATGTTTTAAAAGTTTCTCGTGCTTTTAAGTTTTCCAGCAACTTGTTGGCATTGTCCATATAGTCCTCTTTAAGAGTGCATTTCTGTTTGATCCTTAACCCTTTCTCTGCTGCCGTCGGCCGTCTGTCGTCGCCAGCACTCTCTCCCCAGTGCTGCGCATGACCAACGGCCGACGCAGCCCAGCCCACCCTTTAGAACGCCCGCACCGAGACGGAAAAACCGCCGGCGTTAAAAACTGTTCATAGGGCAGGGTGTCACGTAGACTGTGTGGATGTTGACTTGTGTAGTAAACCGCTTTATTACGTTCTGTGGTTTTCTTGTGTACCATGGTTAATAACACTCCTTCCAATTCATATATCTCCACATCGAAAAAAGTTATTTCATTTGTGCTGTAGTTTAATGGAAACTTTATTATCTGCAGTCCGATCATTCAACCAAGAATGAAAGGCCACTAGCATCTGTCACTGCTCCATTCCATATTAGGAAAACGTCACCTATATATCTGAACCAATTGCTAATTTGGGCCAGAAATGGATTTTTATTATAGATAAACATCTCCTCGTATTTTGCCATATACAATACAGCGAATTCCGGCGCAAAAGGACAACCCATGGCAGTGCCTTTAGTCTGCACTCATTGTCAAATTTAAAGTAATTGTTTTGAAGTGCGAACCTTGCCAAGTATAATATAAATTCACTTGGAACTCTTAACAGGTTGTGGCCTTCACTGTAGAAAAGACTCTATGGCATTTAAGCCATCTTCCTGTGGTATTTGGGTGTATAAAGACACCCCGTCTAAAGTCACTAGAAGCTGATCTTTGATGAAAATGCTTGAGACTCCAGTTTGTTGATTAAATCAGTGGTATCTTGAAGATACTTTCTAGAAGTGGCATTTTTAAATAGTAATGATAAATTTTACTTTACCATTAAAGAGGGTTTATCATTACAATTCCATAGGTGCTAATCATGACAACTCTAGCTCCTTCCAATTGGGAATTACAACTTATTAGATGTAACAAGAAATCCCCAATTTTAACCAATGTGAGGGGTCGGCCTTATAGTAGTGAAAAATGAATTTGGGAGATTTTTACTAACAGGACATGAAAAACGTAGAAATACATGTCCTACCTTTTAGTGACATAACACCCTGCCCTATGGCCTTTGTAGGGCCTAGCTTATGGGTGACATGTATGTAATAAAAGGGATGCTTATGGCTTGGCAAAGGGTTTTAAATGCCAAGTCGACATGGGAGTGTAAACTGCACACACAGGCTGTAAAATGGCAAACCTGAGACATGTGCAAAGGGCTACTTAAGTGGGTGAGGGTGGCAGAATCAGTGCTGCAAGCCCACTAGTAGTGTTTAATTTACAGGCCCTGTATAGATTAGAATATCATCTGCATAAAGGATATCCCATCTTCCCTCAGTGTTGCACTCCTGAAACGCTGTAACTGGGTGGAAGTGTCATTTATTGGAGTAACACTAGCACACCTTAAATTCATACCTAGGCTACGACCAGTAGAATTTGCACTGTTTGAGCATCTCTCCTGAACTTGAACCAACAAGAATGTTTCAAACTGATCAGCATATTTTCCTACACAATGAATTGGGATAAAAATGCAATACTTTCTTTTGATTTAACAAGAAATGCCAAAAGTATTGACTTCTAAAGAAAAGATGAGAATTCCGCCAACGTGATACAACTTTTACAGCACTTTAAAACACAATGATCTTTTGACTGAATGCCCAATTGAATATCGAAACACGTGGGCAAGTGCACAAAAGCACAAATTCTGTTGAATACTAAAAAATCTGATTCTGCTGACGTTCCACTCATGACTCATATTCTTGATTTGGCTGAATTTATGAATTTCTATTTTGTATGACTCATGCCATGATGTAAGCCGACGATGATAATAGCATTACACTACATGAATCACCAAGTCCATAATAGAGGTCATAACCTTTGTTTTCTTTCTGTGTTCCAAATGCATCATTACTAAAACAATACATATTTGTGTTTGTTTGTCACATGCATTAGGATGATAGCTCGCGCCCTCCTCTATGGCTTCCCATTCAAGTAATTTTTCTTTGTTTTTTTCATTCATCTCCTTGTAGCAAAACTCACAATACACTCTGCACCTCTGAATATGTAGTATATATGGAGATGTGTAGAGCGTAATGCTATTTATCACCAGTGTGGGGAGGGGCTATGACTAACCAGAGGTGAAGCCTCAAGTGGATGATGCTGTCCTTCCCCTTCCTGTACAAGAGTAAATAAGAGCATGTTCTATCTGCATGTATGGTTTAAACTGTGCTGCTTTTTAGGTCTCGCCTGATCCAGTGCATGCTTTGCTCTGGCGAGACTTTTAGTAAGGGCTTCAGAAAATGCTACCACTGTGGCCTAGAGCTTGCGGTTACGCGTGCGTGCGCGCGCTTCCGTCATGGCTCATTAAGTGCATCGCTCGCGGCAACCCTTCCAGCTCGCGATTGCGATCACTTTCACTTTGACGGCCGCGTCACGCGCGCGCACACAACTCCCGGGCTTGCCTTCCATGCCATCACTTGTTATTTTATTTTACATGGAAACCACTCATTCCATTCCACGTGTACCCGTAATAGACTTGCATGTCTAATGGTGTGTTTATACATTACAGATTGCATGAATATATGAGCTAGGTACCACACTCATACACAAATCACAATACACCATGCACACAACTACATTGACTTATACACACCCTTGCCACGTACTACACACAAACACCCACCTACATTAGCTCACATACATAGTACACACTCACACACACCAACCCGTCTTACACATACAACAAACCATCTAAAAACCCGCTACCTCTCACATGCGCATGCAAAACACACACAATTTTACAGCCTTAATTACAGCCTCTGGTAATATAAGCATATAGTGCCAGCATTTTGATGAGTAATATGTTGAAGTGGCCCAGATGTATGCACATGTGTCTACATATACATACACACACAAGCATAGTGCAAAGCAGTCCGTTTCTGCACGTCACAATTATTGAAAATGAAAAACACCCGTACCCGCTTGAATCAACGCGAAAACTTCTGTGACTGTGCCAACCTGTCACCTCCCACAATGCCATCTCTCACCTCTTACCCCACAAGCAAACTGCTACATGTACAAAGACGCCTCGGGTGTGTCTAGTGGGAGGTTGCAATGCAACAACTGCAAATACATTTATGAATATATAATCCTGCTAGGAGGAGCTACCAATCTTTGTATGCTAGCTATATCAATTGTATAGTAAACAAACCATGGTGCATTTCTGTAAGGGTTACACTTTTGCATATGTAAACAACGCCATTTCTGTGAATGGAGCGTGTCGCCGAAAGAGCAGAGCCCGCGATTATGATCTGTGAACTTCTATGAGGAGCTAATGCATTAAAAATTTATGTTATTGTATATTTGCTGTTAAGCATTTACTGTTGGCTTCTGCGGGCAAACAGTACCATGTTCTTGCAGAGATATTACACAGAAAACCCTTAGAACATTGAATGCGTGCGTGTATGTGTTTGCTTCCTCTGTGTGCGTGTGTGTGACGGGAAAATCAGCTCCATAAATCTTGTGGGTGAACTGGCTGAATAGTTTTAACTTCCACCGCACTTTTAATTTGTGTGGTCGGTGTGTGTGAGTGTGCGCACGCGTACCTTTGTTTGTGTCTGTATGTGTTACAGGGACTCTCCGGTGGCCCTTCTCTTAGGACTCGTCATATGGACAAGACAATCCAGTGTGTTGCTCCACCTGATACCACACGAGCAACACCCATGTTACCACTTGTGGCTGTTCAGGCATGCAGGAGTGTATGCACTCACATGCAACACCTCTTGTCATAGCTCCTATGAGATATCTGGCCCTGTAAATGCGCGTGCAAGGGAGAAAGAGGGGGTTGTCCCTTACACACTGTGCATATTTCCACGCAGCACAATCGCAGGCTCTACGTGCTGCTTGTGTGTGAAATATAGTTTTGTATAGAATCATGTATATTTCATTTGCGCCTTTCTATGTAGGCTAACTGGCACTCTGTGTCTGTGTGTGTATTTCTAGCATGCTCTCCTTGGCCGGGCTTTCTCACAGTGTGCATGCGTGTGAGAGAGAATATCATCTTGTCCAGTTAGTGTATATTTCCACTCGCTCTGGCTGTTAGTCGGCTATCTGGTCTTGTGTCAATCTACATGTGCATGTGTGTTTGAAAGAATGACAGAAATGAAAATTTCTCATACACAGTGCACTTCCCCTTGCTGTTCTTGTGCGTGTCCGTCCACTGCGTACGTTTCTGCATGCCTCTCCGCACATGGACTATACCACAGAGGTAAGTAGAGAGATTGGGTGGCTTTTGTATCCATGGTGTGTGCATACTTTTGCCTGTATTGCCCCTGCAAGTCGGCTGTCTGGCTCGGTTTGTTTGGATGTCAGTGTGAGAAGGAGAGAAGCATTTCTCTCTCCTTGGGGTATCTCGTCTGGTGTGGGGTGTGGATTTTGAGTGGAAAGGAGGTGTATTCCCTCCACACACTGTGTAGGCTTCCACCTGGCTCTCTTCAGATGGAATACCAGACAGTTGTGTGAGTGTGAGGGAGAGAGAGAGGTGCACGTGCTGTAAACATGAACGGCATTTCTTGGTGCACTGTCGGGACATGGAATCCGTAGTGAAACTTGCACAGCCTACAGCCGCCCTCTGCTCGCTCCCTATCTCTACAGCAATCGGGGCTTAATTTGCAAAAACAAACATTGAAATACCGCCCTTGTTATCTGAGGTGCCGGCCCTCTCTTTACGCCAATGGGATAGGGACGAAAAGGAAAGCTGAATGGTTGTTGCATTTCATGTCTCTTCCTCCACTGCAAGGAGGTCTGTCTGCCCCCCCCCCAGCTCCCACACCACTGGCCTAAAAGCTGTTTAACCCCTTCGGCGCTCATGACGAGCTCAGCTCGTCTTGTGGCACAGTGGAGCTGTGCTCATCACGAGCTGAGCTCGTTATAACTACAGCGGAACGCCCACGCGGGGATAATCCCCCTCCTGTGCGGGGCGTTCCATTGAGTGAGCGGAGTCGTGACGAGCTCAGCTCGTCATGAGCACAGCGTCGCCGCTCGCAGCCCCCCTCCCCCCGCACCGCGGGGGAATTAGCCCCGCGTGGAAGGGGTTAAAGAAAGGCACGGGGTGCCTCTCACAATAACGTCGGTAGACCAAGAAAGGGAATGGATCAGCGCACACAAGATGCCATTATTCAGGGCTTGGTCGGGCGCCATAGGAGATTAAAAGAAGTTAATAATATTCAATATTTTTAGAACTGAAGTTGGGTTTTTAAAATATGCCAAAAAATAGTCTATAATACAGTTTGAATTTGCCATCTGTCTATCCCACCCTATCAGTGGACAACATCGCAGCTGACTCAAAAAAAACTCCTGCAATCTATGACTTCTGTGAAACAAGCATTCGCAATGCAATAGGTCTCGCATTTACGCAGGTTAAAGCTATTGGCATTGTAAATGACAATGCCTTTTACATATGTTTTAAAAACGAAAACAAAAATAAAAGGCATTGTTATTTGCAATGTCAATATACACAATATAATGAACACATATGCATGCAGGCACAAGCACATACAAACACAGACATACACGCACACATAGACATGACACAAACTATGTAGAGCTCTTTCCTATTTCCTGAACCACAAATGTGAAGGTTCAGAAGACCCTGCCGTTCACTGGTTTCTAATGGGAGGTTTGAAGCGTCCTGATGATCTGTGACGGTACAGTACAAAAATGTGAATGGGCAGATGGAGATAAGAGGCAGATAGGGCAGGCAGGCAGATATAAAAACAAGAATTGGCATAGCCAATAGGTCTTGCTTTTGGGACCTTATAAGTATTTAGTTATGCAGCACAATATCCTTGGTGCAACAACATCATTGCGTGGCTAAACCTTGTACCTTATAAGTGTTTAGCCATGCAGGTTCCAAAAGCGAGCCTATTGGCTATGCCAATGCTTGTTTAGTTGTAGAAGTAAAGAGCACAGATATTTAAACGGAACTACGATCTCACAATACAAGTTCACAGGGTTGCACAGAAGATCGGGGCACAGGTGGATAGATTTATATCTATTCACTTTTTTTATTGCAAATGGTGTCGCAGTTGGGAGCGTTAGAGGTATGGGCATTGTAAATGACAATATCTTTTACCCATGTGTTTAGGTTTAGGTTTGGAGTGAGAAATAAGAAAAAAACAAGAAAACCCTTAAAATGCTTCTTTAAGCATTCTTAGATCCCACGTTTTACCATACACACCTGGAAGAGATTATGTGCACAGAAGAAGCAAAGCATAGATACACAGAAGAGACAGGTTTGTTCCTAAGCGCCCCACCATTTCCCTCTCACCCTTACTAAAAAGATATTGAAATTGGAATTATATAGCGCTTACTACCCCCTGACGAGGCGTTGAAGTGCTGTACGGCGAGTAGTATGTGACCCTGGAACCCAAATATGGTTCGAACTACTTTTAACAGGCGTCATGTGCACATATAACTATAGAAGTACACATTTAGTGTATTGCATTTGTGCCTTTGGTGCGACAAAGTGTGTTGTGTCTGTGGATTACATTCTCTGGCCCTGGTTCCAAGTGTTGAGTAGAATGTTGATCCATGTCAAACTTCAGTTTGCACACGCATCAGAAGTCCCGGCCGGGTGATGTTTATTGGTATTTATTTCCCATGCCACAAGTAGAGCATCCTGCTTCGATGCACTTAGAGTCCTAGTTATAGACAAGCAAATGTGACATCCTTTAGACATATATATATATTTTTTTATTTATTTTTTATTGCAGAAAACACAGAAAATACCAGCCCGTAAGGAGTACTTCAGCTGAATCAAATTTGGAAGATTGTGCACGGTTGTTACAGTTTCACACAGCCATTCAGCCCACACCCCAGAGGTCCGGCGGCGAGTGTAGATTGCATGGTAGAGCATACCTTCCATAGCCGGTTTAGACATTCAAAGTCCTGGAAAAACTGCTGCTATTTTCTTTTAAATCCCCAACTATCCCCCCCCCCCCCATTGTATATTTAACTGAAACCACTGCTACAGTCATGTGATGAGCCACTTCTTACCCCTCCGGCAGCATTCATGATAGGTTCTCCGGATGCACCTGCACAGTAGTGTGCAGAGTGTCTACCCCCGTCCCGGCACCCGCCACCCGTAACCCCAGTCTGTAGAGTTGTGTGCATTTTGTACCACATTCCGGCCTGCCAGGGATCTCACACAGGGCTGTATTACCCTTGCCGCTCCGCTCCGAATTGTACAATCGCGATCTTGCACCCCCCTCCCATTTGGTGAACTCCCTCACTGCCCTCCCTCCAGTCCATGGTATTGCCTCCACTTGGCCCACACTCTGAGGAACTTTTTGGGGCAGCCTCTCGCCTTATATGTCACTCTTTCCGCAGCCATATAAAGGTCTGGCCCTCGTCTTCATTCTTCAATGTCTGGTGTCTCTGTGGCCCCCCAATATTTCGCGATGTCTCTTTTTGCCACTACCAGTGCTAGCACCAGGAAAATGATCAGTGGGCGGGGCAGATCCACATCAGTCGTCATGCCCAACAGGGCCAGCTTAGGCTCCGGCGACAGTTCCACCCCCAGGACCTCCCTCAATTCAGCACAAATGTGTGACCAATAGGTTTGTATGTTCGCACATGCCCAAATGGTGTGGTAGAAGTTCCCTTGTTGCTGACGACACCGAAGGCAAGCTGGGTCACTTATTTTCCCCATTTTAAGGAGCCGTGTTCTATCAAAGTACGTTCTGTGGAGTACATTTAACTGAATTAGGCATAGCCTTGATTTAATTGCTACGTCCCGGGGATGCATGAGGATGATCTCCCAGTCCAGATCTTCCATGACCCCCACATCCGCCTCCCATTTGCCCCTAAGTGTCGCCAAGTCACCTAACATGTTATTAGTCAGAGTCTTGTATGTGAGGGAGACCGCCTGGCACGTTATCTGTTCCTGGAGGAGTCTGCCCTCCAGCGGCGCGTACTCCGGCATTTCCGTGGGTGTGATGTTTTGGGCCCTCCACGCATGTCTCAGCTGTGTGTATTTGAACATTTGTGTGTGGTCCAGCCCAAACTCTGTCCGTAATGCCTGGAAGGATTTCAGTTCTCCCCTGGAGATCACATCCCCTATAGTCGATATGCCAATTTCGTCCCACCTCTGGAAGCCCCGCAGCTTACAAAGTTCTGGTAGCCATTGGCAGTGCCACAACGGCGTCTGTCTAGTGGGTCTCGCCTCCCAACCCATTCGTTTCGTAGCATTGAGCCAGGCTTTCAGTGTAATCACAGTCGCCGGTAGGAGTGACGTCCTAGCCCTACCACCGTATAGATAATATAGTATATTTTTGGGTGACAATTTGTACCTTTCGAGTGCATATGTCGGGTGGTCCGCCGGTGCATGGATCCACTCGTTTACCGGAGTCAGGTGTTCCGCCCAATAGTAGGCCTCCAGGTTGGGAAGCGAGATCCCCCCACTGTATTGGTGCCTTTGGAGCGTCTGCAGGGCTATCCGCGGTTGCTTTCCTAGCCATAGAAAGGTACGGAGATCCGCGTGTATCTTTGGTATCGTGGCGTCCGGGAGTGGGTAGTATTCATTTTGCAGCGCGTAGAGGAACTTAGGTAGGGTAATCATTTTGTACATTGCCCCAGGCCCAGAAGGGTGAGCGGCAGCTGTTTCCATCTATTCATGTCCGCCACTGCATCTCCCATAATCCGTTCTATATTTTTGGAAAAGGAGAGTTTCCTGTCTAGGGTAATATGTATGCCCAGGTATTGGAAGCCTGTGGCGGTAGTGACCAGTCGCTCGGGCAGGGTCCCCCACTCCTCTTTCCCCTGTGGATCGTATAAAACGGACTTATGCCAATTGATGGTATGGCCTGCTCTCGCTCCGAAATTGTCCAATTCCCTAAATAACTCCGGCACTGTAACGTCTGGTTTAGTGATGTACAGTAGTACATCGTCGGCATAGAGGGATATTTTTTCTTGGACCGCAGCCGTGGCTTCTCGCGAAAAGCCGTGAATATCCGGGTTCCGTCTTATGTTCAGTGCCAGTATTTCTATGGTTAGTGTGAATAGAAGGGGGGATAACGGGCACCCCTGGCCTCAACACGAAATTCGCGGGATAACTTCCCGTTCACTCTCACTCGCGCTCTCGCGCCGTGTATAGGAGCTGTATCCAACCCCGAAATTTTAGGCCGAAACCAAATCGTTGAAGCGCCGCCATGAGAAATGGCCAGTGCACCACGTCGAACGCTTTTTCGGCGTTGAGCGAAAGGAACCAGTGGGGTTCACTCCTTTCTTTGACTTCCTGCAGCCAGTTGTGCTTACATCTGAGGTTTAATTTGGTCGCTCTATCTGGGAGAAACCCCGATTGGTCCATGTGGACGAGGTCCGGGACTACCGATCTCAGGCGAGTAGCCAGGATGGTAGCTATAATCTTCACCTCTATATTTAGGAGAGAGATCGGGCAATAGGAGGCACACTCCTCCTTAGGTTTGCCCTCCTTATATATTGGCACAATGGTGGCCAGAGCGAGGTCTGGTGGCAGGACCCCCTCCTGGTATGATTCGGTGAAGAGAGTTTTAAGGTGTTGTGTTAGGAGATCGGTCCCTTTTTTAAAGAATTCCGCTGGGAATCCATTTGGTCCAGGTGTCTTACCCGATTTCAATTTTGTTATAGCTTCCGATATCTCGTCCAGCGTGATATCCGCTTCCAGTAACGTACATGTTTCGGAGGACAGTGTTGGGATCTCAGTCTGTTCCATATATTGTAATGCCACTTCTGCGTCCCCCAGGGCTCTAGCTTCATAGAAGCGTTCGTAGTGGGTCGCGAATGCCTCAGCTATCTCCCCATCCATGTATACTATTCCCCCTTCCGCAGATTTCATTTGTTCCACCCATCTGTCTGCTCTCTCCTTCCTACTCAACCATGCCAGGAGCCTACCCGATTTATCCCCCACATCGTAGAGACGGTGGAGAGTTGCCAGGGATTGTGTCCTCACCTCATTCGAGACCACCTCTCTATAGTTCTGTTGTGCATCAAGCAGTTGTCGCAGTGTCCCCGCCCCCTTGTGTGCTTGATATTCCTCCTCCAAAGTCAAAATTGTGGCTTCCAGGTCTGCTACCTCTGCTTGTTGTTTCCGTCTCTCCTCCCCCAACCTCCTCTGTATTCGATGTCGTAGCACTGGTTTCATCACCTCCCAGAAGGTGATCCCCGAAGTTACTGAACCTTCATTCTCCGCTATATACACCTTAATGTCTGCCCTAATGCCCCGCAGGATCTCCGGTGTCTGGAGGTCCCATGCCGCTAGACGCCAATCCGCACCTCTCCTCCCCCTTCCTCCTCCCACCTTTGCATATAGGGGTGAGTGGTCCGAGATTTCCCTCGCTTTGTATTCTACTACATGGTCAGTTGTGAGATATTGCCGCGCTACGAAGATGTAGTCTAGTCTGGAAAAGACCCCATGTGCCCCGGAGTAGAACGAATAGGCGGTCTGTGTAGGATTGCGCCATCGCCATATGTCAGTGAGTCCTATAGTAGTCTTCAAGTGTGACAGGGCTGTCTGCGCTCCCCCTCTACGTGGTTGCCCCGTGCGATCCTGTATTTCGGACATTACATCATTGAAATCGCCCCCCACTATTTGCATGGTGTCCGCTGTGTCAAGGAGAATGGATGTGAGCGCCTTGAGCGTGCGTGCTTGTAGCTTCGGAGGCGCGTATACCGAGATTATAGTGTACCTTTGTCTCCTCCAAGTCCCTTGCACTCCCACATATGTTCCCTGGGGGTCGCTCCATGTGCGCGTGGTGCAGAACGGGGATGACTGTTTGACTAGGATCGCTACCCCTCTGGAGTCCGAGGTGTACCCTGCGTGTGCCAAGACCTTGTATCTACCTCTAGCTATGAACGCACACTTATCCCCCTTAAGGTGTGTTTCTTGCAGTAGAACGATGTCTGGTGTTGTTCTCTTAAGGTATGTATTCACCAATCCCCTTTTAATTTTCGATCCCAAGCCGTTCACATTCCATGTTAGAAGAGAGACTCCCTTGTCCTCCCCTTGTGGAGCTGCTAATGTACCTGCCATTGTGTGTGTCGATTTCACCTCCCCTAGGTATCGGTGATGGATGTATGGATCGGTGTGTCGAAGTGTATGTCTGTAGCTCACCTCCCACTGTTCCCCCCCCTCCAACTCTGCCCCCCTCCCCCCCAACTTGATAAAACATTACAACTCCCCATTCCCCCCACCTCCCCACCGCCCTCCCCTTCCAGACTCCTCCCAGTATAGGACAGAGCTTTCAGCGGGAGCCGGTTTGTCGCCCACCCTTGCCCCCCCATTGTTCAACTACCCCTCACCCTTCCCTCCACAGTGGAATGCGGTGGGGCTATTGGTCCCTACTCTGCGCCCAAACGGGCGAACAAACCAACACAAGAAACACCAACCAATTAAATGGTAAAAAACAACAGAGGATAGCGTCAACTTGCGTGTCTCCGGTCTCCCCGGCCGTAGTCTCTGGAAACCCACTCAATCAACGTTCATGAATGTGAATCTTGCGTAGCTGTATCAGTCCCGCTATTCTTGTCGGAGGAGTCTTGTTCTAGGTGGCGTATCTCCTTTACCAGTGGATGTATCGAGTTCTGTTCCTCTCCATGCTCATCCACCTCGGCTGCCGATGCTCCACCGTCCGCGTCTTCTTCCACCTCTCCTTCCGAGCGTACCTGGTGACGGATATCTTGCCTTCTAGAGCCCGCTGTAGACGATTCCCCTGGCGACTCCGATCGCCCTCTCCTCATCCTCGTGGCGGTGTGTGCCGGGTATGGTGTCCCCGGGGTGCGGGAATGTAGTCTTTTGGATCTCCGTCGTTGGGGTTTAGGAAGGCCCCACTGTGCTCTCTCTCTCAGTGATCTATCCACTTCCTCACGCCCTGCGGCTTCTCTGCTATTGAGGATCGGTCTCTCCTCGAGCCACTGCCATGCGTCCTCAGGGTGATTAAAGAATAATGATTTTTCTTTGTATATGACTTTAAGTTTGGCCGGGAAAAGCAACATGTAGGTGACGTTCATGGACCTGAGTTTCGCCTTCACCGCATCAAAGGAGCGTCTCTGTTTCTGCACCTCCTGGCTTTAATCTGGGAAGATCATGATGGTCGTATTCTCCAATCGAATCTCACCCAGTTTTCGTGCTTCCCGCAGTATTAAATCCCTGTCTGCAAAATTGAGAAAGCGTGCGATAACCGGTCTAGGTCTCGCACCCTCCAGTGGCTTTGCTAGCAGTGCTCTATGCGCTCTTTCAATTACAAAACACGCAGAGAATTTCGCCGCTGGGAAGGTCGTAGACAGCCACGTGTGGAGGAACGCCGCCATGTTATTTCCTTCGATTCCTTCTCTAAATCCCACAAAGCGTAGGTTATTGCGGCGAGCCCTATTTTCGGCATCGTCCACTTTCCACAATAGTTGTCTATGCGAGGCCTGGAGCTCTACCATATCCTTCCGAAGTGTGGTGAGCGAGTCTTCCGCCTCCCCGATTCGCGTTTCCGTCTCTGTGACTCTAGCCGACAGGTTCCTGAAGTCTTGTCGCAGGAGAGTGACCTCCGACCCTACCTCACCAATTTTAACTTCTAGGGCTGCTCGGGATTCCTGAATGTCTGATCTTGAGGCTTGAATCGCTGCCAGCAGCCTACCTGTGTCTATTGGTCCCTCTGGCACTGCGTTGGGGTGCTCCTTTCCCAGGCGTGATGTCGCGAAGTTATCCATTGGGCCTTGTTTCGGAGGTTTGGTAGAGTGTCTTTTTTCCCCATGGTTGGCCGCCTCGGGTCCGTGGCGCTCCTGGGCTGCAATACGGTTACGACCGCTGCACTAGGAACCGTGGAGGCTGCTGCTCTGTCTTTACGGTGCCTATCCGGTTCCAGTTCCTACTGGGTGCGCCAGGTACGACCTCTAGATGCCACCCTCCGGACCCGGGTGGCAACGTCGCTGCTGAGATGCAAGTCCTTTATCGAGGGTCAGCGCCGCTCCGGGGCACCCTCACTGCCAGCCCGGGTCTCCGTCAGCGGTCACCGGTGCTCCACTGGGGTCTGGTCAAAGTCCGGGTTGTGGTCTAGTTAGGCACCATTTCCCTCCGTTTGTAGCCCGTCGGAGTTCAACCTCTTGCTGATCCCACTGGCATGTCACCCAGTCAGAGGGGGTGTGGGGTCCACGTGGCAGGGGTGCCCGTGCTTAGGGCTTGACTTCCCTCGCCTTCATGTACCACTGGAAGTGTTTGCTGCCGCTTAGGTCTTTTGGCCTTTGCTTCCCCAATCTTTATACCTGCTGTTGCACTCCTGCTGTTAGGGGCCCCATGACACGTCCAATCCAGCACCCAAGGGATCCCCTGCTCCCAGCAGCCCCGTCGTTCAGCCACTGTCGGGGGGTCTCACCGCGCCCCGGTACCCGGGCGCCGACGTGCGTGTTCCTCATGTGCTGGCTGCCCTACTTCACCGCGCCGCCATGTTGGTAAAGGGCGGCCGGTTATGCAGTGTCCTGTCGACTGCCTCCCGTTTCGTGGGCACCCCCGGTGCAGCGCGGGACCCCCCCTGGTCAGCTCTGCCTTTCCCGCTATCCGCGGGTGCCCCCAGTCTGTCCTGGCGGATCACCTACTGCTTACGACGCCATATTGGTAAAGGGCGGCCCTCGGTTGTGGTCTCTCACCTCCGGGCTCGATCCCCCCGGGCGGTCGGCCCGTCGGGTCGCAGGCTCTGGTCAGGGTCCGCTGCGGTGTCTGCCTCGTCGTCTTCCTCGCCTCGCCTCCCTGCTACTGACTCCCGGTTGCCACTTCCGAATTACGCCGCCATGTTGGTGCAGTGTCACCGGGCGTCGAACCACCCGCACCGAGAGGTACGCCGATCAGTCTCACCACAGCCGTCTTGAGGGCTCTCGGTGCTTGCAGGGGTCTTCGTTCACTGCCGCAGGTCGTTCTCTGGTCCCCGCAGCCTCTCCGGTCCTAGATCAGCGCCGGCGCCGCCATCTTGCTCTCTAGGCGCTCGCGGTAGCCGGTCAGTTGAGCTCCGATCTCACGGCTCCCGTTGCTCCGGCGAGTCCCCCAGGTAGCGCTGCAGCCTCGTGGGTCTGTGCTACACTTTTACAAGTATTTTGGAGTGGTTATGCCCCATATGAGTGTCGGATCTAATATTAGCCGGCCGGGAGCTCCCGGGCAGCACGTCTAGCTCGGCATGCTGCTGGCCACGCCCCTTTAGACATATTTGGGGAAAAAATAAAAATTGAGGTATTTACTTTACTTGGGACGTTTGAAGAGTTTACCCTAACCCAAACAATCAGTGTTCAGAGCACCCGCAGCTAAGATCTATCGAGTAACGAGCAATGCTGGAAACTCACGTACATTTAGGACTTTCATTAAGTACATTAAATCACTAGTACCAATAAAAGATGAAATTGTGCAGTGCAATCCCAGGCAGTAGAGGTGAGATCCCTGGCTAAAACCTCCAAGTACTGCGAAACCGCAAACTGTTCTAATGCCCGCTTCCGGTGATGTAATGGAAGAGGAAGTTGCCACACAGTCCCTCTCAGACACCCCCACCGAGTAAATTAAAGAGGGGCTCCATACTCCAGAAACTCACAGATATTATTTAGAAAATGAAACGTGTTTTATAATGTGGTGCTTCGTGACCCTGACGAGGCGCCGAAGCGCTTTCAGTTAAGTGGTAAGATTCCTCAGGTGTTTATAATGCACTGTGACACATTATACTTAAACTGATGAGCCAGTGCTTAGAGGAAGCACCTCTTTAGGTCACTGAGAGCAACGGAGCTCTGCTGCACAAGCCGCTGCAAGGGTAGCTCAGCATGTTGAGGGTTTGCTGTAGCGAACTCCCCGAAATGGACCGGGGTGGATCACTAAAGTGTCAGCCAACATCTCACCACTCAGATAAACAGTAAAGAAAGCTCTGGCAGTTAACACTACTTTCTGGTGTTATTGCCCAATTGCCTCAGAACACTTAAACCAAGAAGACTACAATTCCCAGAATGCAATATGTGAGGTATGGTTATGCCGCTTGTTAATGTTGGTCTGCTCAGAACAACACATCAGACCCAACATACAATGTAGAGGAGTTAATGGACCCCGTGTGGTGACACTTCCGTCTGACCACACCCCACATGACCCCATTCCAATCCAGTCTGAATAAAACCGGTTCCCGACACGCTGGGCCCACAGGAAAGCATGCAAAATGGATCCTTTTGAGAGAACAACCTCGTAATAATGAGGGTCTTCTGAGTGGCAGATGTTTATTTTTAAATCACAGCATTCAAAAAGTCATGGAAAAGCACACATTCTTATTTTTTATTGGCCAATTAAGCTATTAACAATTTTACATACATATGAAAATTGCCATTTAGCGTTGTGTGAGAAAAGTCAGTTCAGTTGTCTACTGATTCTGTACTATGACGGTCCACTTGCTTCAGTCAGTGGTGCCATAACAAATACCACACTGGATTCTCTGACTTTTCATTTATTTTATTATAATAACCACAATTGCATAATAAATGCTGGTCAATGGGTACCAGAGTTCGTGAATTTCTACCATCCATGCGTAAAGTATCTTTTCTAGCCCAGGTTTGTTTTCTGGACTTTAGGCACTTGCAATGTGCCTTTAAACTCGGATTAAACAAGGCTACAGAATGCAAAGGTAAAACTAGTTGATACTGTTGCCCACGCCCGGAAGTTTCTATATTTTACAAAAGAATTCCTGAATAACATCTAGTATGCCGCACAGCACAGCCCTGTTAAACAGAACATGTCACCTTTCTTCAAAACAAGCATTTGCAATGTAATAGGATTCGCATTTACTCAAGACCTATTGCATTTTAAACGGTAGTGATCACGGACAACGAGAGGGCGGGGGGAGGAGTAGCCACGGACAACAGGAGTGTGGGCGGGGAGTTGGCTAGAAGGCACAGACAAAGGGAGGGAGGGGGGAGTAGAGAAGGTAGTAGGAGAACTTTATTAAAGTAAATAGTGCTCACTCTGGGGCCGATTCACAGAACTAATTTAAGACAAAATCCTAAACTTACTAATTTTGGTATTCACAGAAGGCATTTAGTAGTAGTAAAGTTAGGATTTTGTCTTAATTTTGACTTAAGACAAACTTAAGACAAACTTAAGACAGACTTAAAAAAGACTTAAGACAGACTTAGGACAAACTTAAGACAGACTTAAGACAGACTTAAGACAAACTTAAAACAAAATCCTAACTTAAGTCTGCCTTAAGTCTGTCTTAAGTTTGTCTTAAGTCATACTTAAGACAAAATCCTAACTTTACTACTACTAAATGCCTTCTGTGAATACCAAAAGTAGTAAGTTTAGGATTTTGTCTTAAGTTAGTTTTGTGAATCGGGCCCAATCTAAATAACACGTACCGTGTAACACTCAAAGTAAAGGTGCCAGTAGCCATGGGAGTATACAAATGGCGACATGGCCGTCATAAGGAGGTACTAACAAGCCTATAAACCAATCGGAAGGCAGCATTTACGAAGGACAAAGACAGAAGCCAATCAAAAATATGGGTGGAGAGTGGGGGCAGCTTGTTTCCCATACTCTACTACTGCAGTCTAGCAGAGCAAGCAGCACATGTGCACTGCCACTAAGCTCAACCTAAAAAGGGACCCATTCTGATAATCCTTGGAGTCTGAAGCATCTTCAAGCCACAGGGAGCACTTAACCCTTAGCATAAAAAGAAAATTTAGGCACGTATTAGTTATAGGATTTTGAAATGGTAAATCACCTTGTCTTTTTCCTCTAGTGTTAGGGTAAGTCTCTGAGTTTAGCTCACTTAGAATTATGGTAACCGGTGAAACAAGATTGTTTCTCATTTATATGTACCGCTTTCTATATTTTTTTTCGTGGTTTGATTCTGGGGTGCACCTCTTTCCTGTTAAAAATAGGCAGTGTTTCCCTATTTATTGCTGCTTCTCATGAAAGTGATACATGTGGATACTTCCCTGATCCTTCTCCCATTTACCATTCTGTGAGGAATTCTGGGGCTCACAACCTCTCTCCCTGTGGCCATTGGCTCTAAAAGTGTAATTGGTCTTCTCATGGTCCACTCGATGCATCTCTGGATCATACCCATCTTTATCCTCTTGCGATTCTCTTGCAGCATCTTCCTCCATGCATTTGTTCCCACTCACTGTATCCTTTGGATCTTCTCTGATCTCTCCGTTCACCTCTCTGTGTGTCTTCTTCCTGCTTCTTGATGAGGAAATCAAAACTCAGCTTTTCCGTGCATAATGTTGTCCTTCTGTTCAACCAGTCAACAACTCCCTCTTCTTGACTCCATCTCTTTCCTCCAGGTCTTTCTTTTCCTAAAGAACTAGCTGGCACATGCCTCAAGCATAATTGCACTGCCTTGAGGAGCACAGGGAAGCCTGTAACGGGAGGTCTGGCCCCTCTTAATACACAACAGAAGTTAAAAACTTCCTTTAATCAGAAAAAATGCAAGCAAGCAGGAATTCTTGGGAAAAAAACTTCAATTAACCCATCTCTAAATTCTTATTTCAAACCTGTTCCTAAGATATTGGTTCTTACAAAAGATAGCAAGCAAGGAGAGTTAATAACTGAGGACTGGGCAGACCACTTGAGCCCCAATCGTTACAAAATTCTGGAGGTGGAGGAAGCTGCGGCTATAGAGGCAGGAGAGATGGAGCCTGAGGTGGATAGTTTGTCGGAAACTCTAATAGAAGGGGGCCCATTGGAAAGCCCGATAGAATCAGGAGACAATAAGGAAGAAAAAGTTAATCCGAAGGGGGGAGAGATGGATGGGGCTGAAGAGGAGGGAGCGGCTATAGGTGATGGGGCGCTACACTCAGATAGTATGGTTATCGCCCTTTTGAGAAAATTAGACTTAGATGTACATCGGGGGTTTGAGGAATCTAAAAGCAAGCAGGATGGAATCAGGCAGGCAGTTGGTTTACTGGAGGCTAAGTTTGATGAGCTAAATACACAGACAGGGAAACTGGAACAAGAGGTCAAGGAGATGCAGGAGGCAGTGGAAGATAACTGTAAAGAGCTAGAGGAGATTAAAAGCAGAGAAAAAGCATACGAGGATCGGTTAGAGAGATTGGAAAATATGCAGCGAAGAAATAACCTACAAATTTTGAAGTTACCAGAAGAAAAAGAGGGAGAGGATTTAAAAGGTTTTTTAGTTCATTTATTAAAATCTGAGCTGCAGTTGGAGGAGACTGAAGAGGAGATTGCTGCTGACATACAGAGGATTCACCGCGATCCCTTCAGACTGAAGCCAAATCGGTCTCAGCCTAGAAGGGTTTTGATTAACTCTCTCACGTACAGTTTAAAAAAAAAGATTCTTGTTACAGCATTGAAAAAGGGCTCTCTTATGGTAGGGGAAGCAAAAATTGAGATCAGATCTGACCTATCCGTAGTTACTGCAAATAGGCAGTGGGAGCTGGGGAAGCGAATTGAACCCCCAAGGAAATTGGGGGCGACTGTGCAGTTAAAATTCCCAGCTTTTTTAAAAGTTATGTGGAATAACAAAATGTACTCCTTTAGATTTGTAGATGATGTAGATACTTTTCTGGAGCACTGCCAAGGCGGTGGTGCATAGCTAACGCATCTCGGCTTATGGTTTATGGTTTGTGCAGCTTGTAAATATGTAATTAGAATAGAATAAAAAAAAAAATAATAATAATTAAAAAAATGGGTTAAGTATAGAAGCTATGGTAGCACGTCAGTCGGTGATCGGCACTCAAAGGGCCTAGGTTTGGGCCTTAAGAAGTTGGAAGGGTTTTCCCAGGGAGGGGGGGGGAAGGGGAGGGGGGAGCTGGTTAGGGGTTAGAGGTAGAGGGGGAGGGATAGGAAGAAGGGGGGAGGAAAACAAAAATGTTCTCATATGCTAAAGACCACCTTGAGGGTAAGGATTCAGAGATTAGTATATGATGGTGGAGGGTAAGAGTGAGAGGGTTAAAACACAAATAGTGAAATGGGTGTCATGGAATGTCAATGGTTTAAGGGTTAAAGCAAGAAGAGATAGAATTCTGAAGTACTTAAGGGATACGCCAGCTAATATAATGATCCTTCAAGAGACTCATTTAACGGGGGAGGAGTGTAAACAATTCTTGGGTCGACTTCGGTGGATAAGGTATTTTTTCAGTTCACCACAAACAAGGGTTACTAAAGGAATATTAGTGATAATTAGATATGGGCTGGATTGTCAGGTAATGAGTAGTGTTGCAGATGAGAAAGGTCGTTGGTTGATAGTGACTTTAAAGATAGTGGGTTCACTATATAATATCATTGGTTATTATGGCCCTAATCAGGACGATGTTACCCCGCTGCTAGAACTAACACAAGAGATGACTGGGCTTTCAGGATATATCGTTCTCGCAGGGGACTTCAACACCGTACTGGACGCTAAGCTTGATAGATCCATTAATAGCAGAGCCCAAGGAAATGGTAAAATGGCGGCCAGTGTTAAAAACATAATAGAACAGTTTGGGCTTTGCGATATTTGGAGGAGGCTGGCTGGGTCTGGGCTTGGATATACATACTATAACAAAAAATACAGTCATAGATCTAGAATTGACTTTTTTCTGTTAGATGCAAGATTAGTGGACAATGTGAAGGAAGTGGTACATGTAGGGGTGCATTTATCCGACCACTCAGCGGTCTCCTTAGAATTGGAAATTGGATCTTGTGTTGTGGATTCAGTTTGGAGGCTAGACCGTACAGTTTTATATGACCAGGAAGCGATGCAGTCCCTCCAACAGGAGCTTGAGGTATTTATAGAACACAACATAGGATCAACCTAACTAGATATTGTTTGGGAGGCCACTAAGGCCTTTCTTCGAGGCAGGCTGGGAGCACTGGGGGCTAAGAAAAGGAGGGCATATTACCAGGAAACAGCGAGTTTGGAACAGAATATCCGAAAATATGCAGTCATGATTATAAACTCAGGGGGAGCTCAGGTGGAGGAGATTCTTCAAGAGCTGGAAGGATTAAAGGAACAATTGACTGTTGTGATCAATAAAAGGGTGAAAGAAAGATGGGAGGCTTCTAGTCAGGATCACTTCGAACACTGAGAAAATGCAGGCAAACTTCTAGCTTGGAAGGTTAGGAAGAATCGGGTTAAAAATATGATAAAAGAGGTCAAGGTTGGTGCAGAAGAAAAAGTAGCCTCAAATACAAATGAGATTGTGGAGGCATTTCATAACTACTTTGCGGAAGTATATAGTGAAGACTTACATCCAGATAAGCAGGAGATGGAGAAGTGGGTTAGAGTTCTAAAATCCGCTACAGAAGAACACCGAAGGGTTTTGAATAGAGACATCAAGCTGGAAGAGGTAGAGGAAGGCATTAGGAAGGCAAAAAAAGGCAAAGCACCTGGTCCCGATGGCCTTCCTATAGAAGTATACAAGAGCCTGATGCAAGGGCTGGCTCAATTATTAACAAAGGTGTTAAATGAGGTGTTCTTTGGAAATATGAAGATTCCGGCATCATGGGACCAGGCAAATATAATCATCATACCCAAATCTGGTAAATCTCCAACACACATGGATTCATATAGACCCATTTCACTCTTGAACTGTGATTACAAAATGTTTACCAAGATTTTGGCAGATAGGCTGGGTAAAGTGATCCCGTACTTTATTCATGAAGATCAAAATGGATTTGTCAAAGGTAGACACTTAAATGAACTAACCTTTTCCCTGATAGGCAGTATAGATGTTGCGGTTGAGCAAAGACTTCCCCTGGCGGTGGTGGCCTTGGATGCTGCCAAGGCTTTCGACCGTGTAAATTGGGAGTTTTTGAAGATTCTACTCAAACATCTTCAGCTAGGGGAAAATTTTCTTCAAGCGATATCGCAATTATATCATACGCCAAACTCTAAGGTCTTGGTTAATGGAGTCCTTACAAAATCTATTAGAATTGCGCGAGGAACTAGGCAGGGATGCCCCCTGTCCCCACTTCTATTTGACCTTTATATTGAACCATTGGCTTGCAAAATAAGAGGGTCAGAGAATATTCCTGCTTTTAGTTTCCAAGGGTGGTCAAAGAAGATAGGGCTATATGCGGATGACATTATAGTTTTAACATCAAATCTGACAAGATCACTGGTGGAAATTGAAAACATTACAAAAAAGTTTGGAGAAGTTTCAGGATACCGATTAAATTCGGATAAGACTGAGATTATGGCTTGGAACATGGCAACGGAGCCTGGGATCGCAAAAAAGCAGATTAGATATTTGGGGGTACAAATCACTCAAGATATAAAACAGCTAACACTAGTAAATCTGACCAAAGCAAAG
The DNA here is from genome assembly GCF_964261635.1 of Lissotriton helveticus. NCBI lineage: Eukaryota > Metazoa > Chordata > Amphibia > Caudata > Salamandridae > Lissotriton > Lissotriton helveticus. The sequence goes on from NC_136063.1 coordinate 803,367,021, forward strand.
AAAGATATTACAGCATTATTGAGAAACTGGAGTTCAATATCACTGACTATGATTGGCCGGGTAAATCTGGTGAAAATGATGGTGCTTCCGAAATTGACTTTTTTATTTGATTTTGTTCCCCTTATGTTTGAGAAGGTAGGCCTAGCTAAGCTACAGAGTGAAATTGGTTCATTTATTTGGGGTTCCAAGGGGTCAAGGCTATCTTGGAAAAAAATTCGGAGAAAATATGCCAAGGGAGGTCTAGCAGCTCCAGACTTTCAATTTTATTCTTGGGCTTTTTTGCTCAAGAACTGTAGATTGCTTCTTGGTACTCCCAATAACTCATCAATAGGGGATCTTTTTACGGCCATGTTGAAAGTAGAAAAATTTTACAAGCGCGGCTCCTTATATGGTTTTGCAGATCCAAAATACTTCAAAAAAGTTAGATTGAAGGTTTTAAGAGACCTAGCTACGGTATGGTACCGTATTAGACGCGTGACAAAAATTCCATATTTCAGCATGGCTGCACCAATTTGGGAGGTCCCGGGGGCTCCAAGTTGGACGAAAGATGCTTTAGCAAAGGGCTTTGAAAACAGAAGGCCCACAGGTCTGGGGTGATCTGTTTTTTGAAGGAGCATTGTTACCGTGGGCGGTTTGCGAGCAACTCTGGGGTCGTAATTTTGCAAAATTTAAGTATCTGCAGATACAAAGTTGGGGAGTAGGTAAGGGAAAGTTAATGGGACGACATAATGAGTTCGAAGAAAAGTTGGCTTCAAACATTCGGATGAACAAAGAAGTGGCAACATGGTATTGGGAAATAGTCGGAATGGAGGACGGCCCCTTCCTACTTCCAGAGTTCCTGTGGGGAGAGCGCTTGCCGAGGATCGCAACAGAAGAACAATGGCAAGTAGATATGTTGATTCTCTACAAAGTGGTAAAACCTGCGAATTTAAGGAGGAATCACTTGTTCACTCTCCACAGGGCATATTGGACCCCAAAGAGGCTTGCAAAATTCAAAGATGAGGGCATGGTGTTATGCCCCAAGTGTAAAAGCCCAAATGAAGATGACATTCATATGTTCGCGACATGCTCAGAGATTCAAGATTTTTGAGCAGCTGTAAGTGAAACGCTATCAAAAATGTTGGAGCAAGATATCACGGTAAGCCCTGAACAGATCATCTCAGGTAGACTGGATATTTAAGGTAAGGGCCTTGATGATAATTCTAAACTGTTTTTCTATGCCATTTTGATTGCTCGAAGAGAAATATGTAAACTGTGGATTTCGCCAGAACCTCCGACAGAATTAATGTGGATTAGAGCTATGAAAACAATAGCTAAGTTGGATTTGGCTGGGCAAAATAATAGGAAGCACCAATTTTGGAATTTATTTTTAAATCACTATGGGTGAGGGAACTGGGAGTCAAATAATTGCTGACTTTTAAGATAATGGAAAATAAGGTTCGATGATTAAGTCACTTCAGATGCTCTTGGAGGTTTAATGAAACCTATATGCTCTCCTGCATCAGGTATGGCTGTGACACCTTCCACTCTTTTCAAGCCTACAGGTTTGCAGTGTAAGCAATAGGAAATAACCTCTCATAGTTGAGTTTGAAACCACCAAGGGCGGTACAGATATGAAGAGGTGGGAAGTGGCGTATGAGGACAAAAAAAAAAAAAAAATAATAATAATAAATAAATAATAATTGCACTGGCAAATATTGCGAAAATGCAAAACAGTCCGTTAGCGACCGCAAAACGAAACTTTCCATTCATCAACAGAAATACCGAAAAAACCAAGAGATTCGCAACAATAGCTCTCGCAAATCTAGCGAGTAGCAAAATAGTGAAACCATAATAGTGAAACATACAATTGCTACCGCAAATAGCGATTAGCAAATTAAGATTCACAAAGCAATGCATCAAAAATTGTAATTAGTGAATTCAATGAAAATCGCTACTTTGCAAGAGCAGAATATGGGGAATCTCAACCAGGAGGTAAAGTTAAAAAATAAGTAAAAAAACCAAACAGGTGCAAACAATTAGAAACCCTTTGAAAATGTCTCAGGAGACCCTGTGAGCCTTTCACAGTGGCAGCCCTCTACGTGCTGGCAAGGAGGATGAGGATCAATGCAGCAGCCCAGCGCCGGAGGAGGATACAGGAGAGGGTATTCCGAGTGAGCATAACATTGCTAGGCCAAAATGAAGAAGAAATATATGATAAGTACCGGTTGAACCGTGCAATGATATTGCGCCTCATTGCATATTTGGAACCCCTGCTGCAGCACCAGACTTGTAGGACCAATGCCATCCCTGCACACGTACAGGTCTTATGCAGCTTGCACCTACTAGTGTCAGGCAGTTTCCAGGGGATAGTAGCCGTAGCCAGAGGTGTATCCCAAAGCACACTCTCACGCTTCTTCCGAAAATTCCTTGACTCCATGTTGACAATGATACACACCCACATCAACTTCCCCACAACCCCACAGGAGTTGAACCAGACAAAACAGGAGTTCTACCAGGTGGCTCATTTTTCACATGTCATCGGATGCATTGACTGCACGCATGTCCCAATCTGTCTACCAGCAGCCAACGAGTACATCTTCCGGAACAGGAAGTCATACCACTCCATCAATATGCAGGTCGTGCGCAATGCAAAGCACATTATAACGGACATCGTGGCACAATTTCCAGGGAGCACACATGACTCGTATATATTTTGCCACAGTGGCACCCACAGGCGTCTGCTCAGGGGTGAATTTGTTGAAGGACACCTACTTGGTACATACATATATCTAGTTGCCACATCATGAAACAAAATGTAATAGCATGACTGTGGCTAACCCTTTGCTTTCCACCCTGTAGGTGACAGCGCATATGCCCTGCGCAAATATATCCTGACACCATACTTCAACCCCGCCACACCACAGGAACAGAGGTACAACGCAGCACACATAAGCACAAGGAATGTGGTAGAACGGACATTCGGCATGCTCAAAAGTCGTTTTTGCATCCTTCATAAAACTGGTGGTGCATTGCAATATAGCCCCGAGATCTGCTGCAGGATTGTGGCTGTATGTGCCATGCTGCACAGCATTGCCACCAGAAGGGGCATTCCCATTGAGATGGACAACAGTGACTCGGATGGTGACGGGCAATCACCCGGACAACACGGACAGGCGCATGTGGCAAACACTGCAGAGGGTCAGAGGAGACGTGCACGCATCACACAACATCATTTTTGAGGTATGTAAGAATGAGCCATGACAAACAAATGCTGTACGTAAATATTTATTAACATGAGCACATGTCAAACTTGAGACGTGCGTTTAGAAATATTGGAAGATGATTGCATTGATCTATAAAGTCAAAATAAAATTGTACTCAGCACTGGAGGGCAATCACCAAGTAGAAATTGCCCATGGATACCCCACCATGGCCAAAAAGGAGTATATGCCTGGCTGGCGCCTCTTGCCACAAACCCCCAGCCTCCTGTCACCTGCCTCTGCACCATCACCCTGACGTGATCCCATGGATGTTGAGCTGCGCGAAATGCACCTCCTGTTAGTGGTCACTGGCACTGATAGGCTTCTCAGGCTAGAGGCCTCCTCACTCCCCTCCTCCCCTTCCAGGTTGATGGCACTCACAGTCCCGGACTGGATGTGTTCCACAGCAGTGGTGACTTGTCCTAAGGACCTGGCAACATCCCCACAGAAATGGCCAAGATCAATCTGCATTGACCCGGAGTGCCGTGCCAATAGCACAGTGGTAATACAGAGCTTGTTGATGGCCCTGGCATTCGCTAACATGCAGATCAGGCTCTGGATATGCCTTCTCCACTTCGTGCGTTGTCCTGCAAGCACTGCACGGGTGAGCTCCTGTAAGCTCAAGTTTGTCTGGCGATTCCCCTCAGAATCCACTGATGTTTGTTTGCGCACATTGTCTGCCATTGTGCTTATGTTTTTGGCCAGCCTTGTGATCTGCATATTGACTGTGCCCATGTGTCTCCCCTGCAGGCGCTGCACACGTAGCATCTGAGACTCCACGCCACCATATACATTTGGGACCTGCTCATCATGTGCCACAATACGGGCCCTGGACCTGCGCCGTCATCCTGTTTGGAGCTGTGTCTGTGTTGGAGTTGATGAAGGGTCTCTTGGCTGGCCGGAGGATGTAGTGGGTGCTGGAGTATGATCGGATTCCATTTCTACCAGTGAGGGTACACGTGCCCTGCGTTTTGGTGGTGGGGGTTGTGTGTTTTCTGGGATCATAGGAGTCTCTGCATCCATCTCTGCAGGTGTTTCTGAGATGACGAGCTGGTCACTATCCTCGGAGTCTGCTTCCGCTGCATCTGTGATGTGAAACAGTGCAGTGTTAGTCATGAATTATCCTAATTCTGTTTATCATTTGGCAAACTTTTTTCAAAATAAATCACTGACTTAAACACACTGGCTGGCATGCAGTATCGGTATGTTTAATTAACCATGTTAGCTTTTGAATGACCGCTTGTTTGACATGACAACTCCCATGATGCATTTTGTGTATGAGGTGAAACGAGGCATGGGGTTTTATCTGCACACTGTGATTTGTGAGGGGGATTGTGCATGGTTATACAGTACGCAGAGGATTAGCGCTTGCATGCATCTTACCTTGTGATGTTCCTGCTGCGCCGGATGTGTGCAATTGTGTTACTCCGACGACTGCCTCAGGCTCGATTGTCCCCTCAACAAGGTCCTCCAGGGCTGTGTTTGTGGGTGTTTTCAATGGACCCCCTCCTGTGCCAGCTGCTTCCTTCACCCTTTCTGCTATGCGCTCCTTTGCGCGTTTCCTCAGGTCATACCACCTTTTCTTCAATTCCTCAATGCTGCGGTGTGTGACTCCCACAGCATTCACTTTTTCCTTTATGCGCGGCCATATTTTGCGCTTCACAGCCTCTGGCACCTTCAGGGACAATTTCCCAAACAATTTGTTGTGACTACTGCTGACACCTTCAATCAGGTGTTCAAGTTCCCTCTCAGAGAACTTCAGCTTCCTCTTCCTAGGCGTGACACTCTCCCCTGCATCGTTTTTGTCCATCCTGGGTCTGGGAACAGTAGCTGGATACAGAGTGTGAGGTTTCCCAGCTCAGCTTCAGGTCTCTGCCTCATCCTCTGAGCTCCTCAGGGCACTGAATGAAGTATGGACTGGTTGACTTCCTGGTTGTGATGTCATCAGCCTGCTTCCAGCACGATCCGTTTTTTACGATTTCGCTATTAGCGATTTAGCTAATACCGAAATCACTAATACCGAACTCGCTTTTTTGCGATTTAATGTGTTAGCGAGTCGCAATTGTGTACTCGGTCCCGATTTAGCGATTTATTGCGAATTGCAAATTTTTAACGAATCTCATAATGCATTCCGGTTAGCGATTTTTTATTTGTGATTCCTTATTTATCGCAATTAAGGAATCGCTTTTTCTAGTTTTGATGCATGTGCACCTAGATCCTTAATAAGATTGTCGTTGACGGATATCTGCCGATTTTAGGTTTCATTTCAGGGTTGATATAGAATATGACAGCCTCAAGTTTCTCCAGGTCCCCACCCCCTTCCATATGCATTTCCGGTTGACATTTAATAGCTACTGTTTGCACCTGCCTTCCTAACAGAGAAGTCGGACATTGCAAGTAATTGACCAGCCCAAGGAATGGAAAGCAATTACAAACCAGGGAACTCGGCTAGCTCCGTCCTAAAAGGTACTAAAAAGGAAGTCGGCCTCCGCCAATCACAGTAGGAGATCTATTAATCACAGCAAACAAAAAAGTGGTCGCCCACCATTGCATCCTGAGACCACATAAATCCCCAGACTGGATGTGGCTCCCTAATGCCCTTAGCTCTTAATCCTTGCATGTAGCCTTACATAAATCTTAACCAAGCAATAGGATCTCACTTGAAAATCAGTTGATGGCACATATGAGGATTAATCGACTCTGAAGTCAAAAAGGCAGCTATTAATGACCTAAAGAAATATGACATCATTACCCTGCAGGAAACGTGAGCTCTTCACGTGCTCTCTTGTCTAATTTTACAGTCTATGAAGCATCAGCAGTGGCCTCACAGGCAGGGGGCCACACCAAGGGAGAGATGTCAGTTTATGTGAAAAAGGAGCTGGCAGCAATTGCATTAGTAATCCGTGCAAGGAACGGCGACTACATCTTTCTTGAAGTTTCACTAGCTAAAACAAGTAACATAAGGCCTAAACTCTCATCTTAGGGTGTATCAATCTCCACCCTGCAAAAGTAGGAAGGGAGGCAACCATGGTCTCCCTGCTTCTGAGCCTGAAAGATCTATCAGCATTACACCCAGATGATATCTGGATTAAAATGGTAGACTTTAATGCAAACCTTATGTCCACACTGCTGTCTAACCCTTTTGTGGACTTTGACGATCAAATATTGGCCATACCCCCAATCAACAAGTAATTCCAAGGACCTGACAATGTCCTGGCTTCCTTCCTAAACCAGCTAGGCCTGCGCTGACTGTACAGGAGATACAACACAGATTCCCCTTTAAGGATGGGCACTCAATTATATCTGGGCGTCTCTGGTTCATTTCCATAGCATAACCAAGTTTGATGTCACTCCCTCCTTGGCCAGCGATCATGCAATCCTCACATGTGAAGTCTGCCCTAAAACAAGACCCTTTGGAAACAAGAAGAACTCTAGCCTGTTAGGAAAATAAAGTGGTCTGTGGCAAATCATGACAGGCAAGGGAAAATATTGGACTGTTTCCTGGATATGACCAAGCGAAGAAGCCAAGACCACAAACTTATGGGAGACCCTGGCCGACCAACTAAAACTGCAAGATTTTTGCAAACACCAGCTCTGTTGCTAACACAAAACATCAAATAGTGACCTTCAAACGAAGTTTAAATAAAGTCTTGAGGAAACTCAGTAGAGCTAAGGGGGCCAATATATGACTGCAAACTCAGGTCACTACAATATGTCTACAATAAAGAAAAGCCCTCCCCACCCAAAGGAGGGAAGAGGAAGCTCAGAGATTGGCTAATTCGCATGAGGTAACAAAATCCAGGGATCCGATGAAATGTTGGCTATGCATCAACAAAAGCTCCAACTTAAATCGCAGGCAACTGCAACATTGCCCCAGTGGATTGGGAATCCTATATTAAAGACCTCCATGTGGAATTCCGATGGACCACGGACGACTCAATTCACCAGTAAAGGCCCCCAGATGGCTTACGGTGTGGCCTCGTCTTGATTCCTCAGATACATGGTCCACGGTCCAAGCAGCGTCAGCCATCAAGTCAATGCGAGCAAGTGGTGCTCCAAGTCCATGTGGCATCCTGGTTGCAGTTTATAAATGGGCTTCGTACTGATGGGCTTCTGTGATGGCGCCTTTATTCCAGGAGTACCTATTGGGGGAAACTATACCTGAAAAATGGAGGGCCTCACTTTTGGTCCCCATCCATAAGAAAGGCTTGTGATCGTGCCATGGGAACTATCGACTGATCGTGCTCTTTGACACTGAAGGGAAGTGATATGTTAGCATACTAAATCAGGAGCTCCAAGCCTGGGCGGAGGAAAGGAAGCTGATCCCACTGACTCAAACCAGCTTTCAAAAGGGCTGCCACATTGAAGAAATCTCTCACCTGATTAAAGGCACAATGGCAGCCAAGGGCAAGGCTCTCTATGTCTGGTTAATCGATTTCCAAACAGAATTCAACAGTGAATCGCAACCAAACGTTGGGCAAAACAACTGGATCATCCCTCAAAATTGAATGAAAGCAATCATTACTCTGATACCTGGGTTAAGGTAAGAGTTAGCGCTGGATGGACCCCCATGAGCAAAATCTGGACAAAGACCTGAAGCAAGGCTGCATACTGGCATCGCTCTTATTTAATCTGTACCTGGTCGACCTCCCAGGCCACCTTGCACCAGTGAGGGCATTTCCACCTAATAGCCAGTCTCAAAATGCAAGTATTCAGATTACATGGTCCTTTTGGACCAAACATCAATTGGCCTTCAGAGACTCTTTAATGAGCTTGCTGTCTACTGCAAAGCCAATCATCTAAAAGTGAACAAAATGGACAAAAAGGTAATGATAATCTCTCGCAAACTGATAAAAAGGGGGACATGGTTCATCAAGGAGAAAGACATTGAGGTTCTAGATGCCTACAATATCTGGGGGTTTGGCTGGACCATAGAGGCCATTTGGCAACACAAATCAATGCGGGACAGGGTGCAGCAAACTCCTTAGACTGGGCTTTCCATAAAGTGCAAAAATCAATGAAGAATCTAGATTTATCCCCTCTTTTGAAGGTAATAGGAACCACATTTCTCCCCATCATAGCCTATGGGGCATTGACATTTAGAGATAAAATGGCCAATTTGTTGCACAAAGCACAGTCTTCTTGTTACCGAAGAGTATTTTCGCTGCCAAACTGCACACACATGTTCAAATCCGACAGGAGTTCGGGTTAGCCTCGCAGCAATGGATTTTAAAAGTCAAGTTTGTAGCCTATAGCATGAAAGCCAAACAGGCGAAAGACCGCATGCTATCTAGGAACTGATAAGCAGCACAGCGGCAAATTGGCATAAGTACCTAAATCAAGCCCTTTAGACCCTGGAAGCATGTGCCATCTGGACCAGTGGCCTGCCGGTATACATGGTGGCTAAACTGCTTATAACAAGCTAGGCTAATATCGACGGATTGTGATGTCCAAGCTGTGAAGAAGTTGGGTCATGAAGGGATGGCCTCTAGGCTGTACAAGCAAGGGACACTCCCATCCTATTTTATCTGCCCCTCAACTGGATTGTGAACATCTGCTAATGGGCCTGCGCTTCGGATTAGTTCCTTTGAAGTCCTATTGGTATGGGCAAAGGAACTTGGAGCACACTGGCAGACAATGCCGCCCTCGTGCGAAGGCAGAGGAATCACTGACCCCTGTATTCTGTATCTGTGATGAGCTGCTTCCCTGAGAAAGTTCTGCGACCGGTTTGGCGCTTCCTAAATGTCTGGACTTGTCAAAGCGCTTTAGTAGAAGAGTGTCTGAGAGGTGTACCTGCATAGGTAGCTGCCTGCTTTGTGAAATGCAGATGCTTTACTGGCCAGTTGGCAGGTCCCCCAGTCTGCCATTGTGTCGAATTTCATACCCCTGTATTGAGTAACTTGTCAGTGTTCTAAAGGCTCGTTAACTAACCTCACCCCTTCATTTGACCTATAACAACTGAAGAGGGGCAAAGGGGAGCTTTTTTAGTCTAACAGCCCACTTACTATTAATTGTTATCTTAATGCATGTTGATTTTGATGCGTCACTCATTTTTGCTATGGTCTTATCCAATGTTTTTACATAGATGCTCTTATTTTTTAGGTTTTGCCTGCAAGTGCGCACGTAGTGCGCATGCGCTAGCAAAACCTCTTGAGTTCTATATCTGATCAATGACCCGCCTCTGTCTTTCATTGGCTAGCTCCATAAATGGAGGCTAGCCATTGGGAGACAGAGGCTGTCAATCGCGCTTTCTCAGGGAAAACGCGATTCGGGCTTTTTTAAGCCCCGCCCCTTTGTCCCGGGCCGCGCTGCGATTGGCTGCCGGCCCGGGACACCCCCGTGACGTCATTCCCGGGCCGCACTGTGATTGGCTGCCGGCCCGGGACACCCCCGTGACGTCAGCCAATCACAGCACGGCCCGGGACCTGACTTGTTAATATTGTGATCTTGCTAGTTTCTTATTTTCTCCAGGATATACAAATCTCCCGATGCGACCCAGGTGGGATTTGAACCCACAATCCCCAGCTCCGGAGGCTGATGCCTTATCCATTAGGCCACTGGGCCAGCTGAAACAAGCTCGATACAGGAAGTCTCATGGCTACTCAGCGCGCGCCCACTCGCACTGAACGGAAGCTGAGGAGGATCAGATGGAACCGAGGGCTCCCCGCAGATGACCCCAGAGAGAAGAGGGGGAACAGCCTAACCCGACGCATGGGCTTCGGACTCAGAGGGGCCATGACGGCCGCCGAACACGCCACCCGTTCGCCTCCCGTACCTAACGTGGTCTGGAGGACTAGTGGACACGCTTCATTCAGAGGTACCCTCCTATCCCACGCACACTCGAGAGGAGGAGAGCAATCAAAGTTACTCTGATCTACTGACTAGTTATGCAATTTTCACTTTCTAATTCACTGTTCTGACGGAAATGGAGAACTACAGATCCCAGGGTGCTCTTCGGCAAGTATTAGCTATACCTGGAGCGAATCCGCATGGCGCATGCGTCCAACGGAGTAAAAATCACGCTTCACGAATGGAATACGAGTTGACGCGCACGAGCTCGTGGCTAGGGTTCTCAGTAAGCATAACAGTGCATTCTGGAAGTTGTTCCAAGTACCGGTGAGTAGCAAAATACCATCGAAACGGCGGGATTCCATTCAGAACTGGTAACTCGAGTTCTTTCTGCCGTGAAGAAAGGCTCTATTCCCACGCAATGGGGCGCTTTGTACCGAAGCACAAAGCAGCCCCTTCTCCGGTAACCCATCTCAAGCCAAGAGTAAATGTATGCAAACGTTGACATTTCTGAGTCAATTCGGGAAAGGACTGCGCAGATAATTCATACCTACCTGCGCATAAAACCACATTCAACCCAAAAGAAAAAAACGAAATGAACGAACTGCTCTGAGCCAAGCAACCATCGCATACCATGGTGCTTCGAAACGGGGCTGTCGCGCGGAGCCGCAAGTTTAGCAGTGCTCTGTATACTGCACTGTTTTAACATTTGAGTAAGGTGTGCTAAACGCCCCACCAACCGGCAAAAAAATCCTAATTCAAACAATCATTCATTCGTGCATCCATAATTCTACATCCCTGTGTTACATTCGCGTTTGTTACTTCAACCTAAGTGCTAAAGGAGAAGGCGAATTCAAGCGGTTGCCCCCGGACAACGGCATTCTCAGGGGTCTTTTTGTTCGGCTTTTGAGTGCCCTGCATATAAAGACATGCGGGGCTGTCAAAACACGCAGGCCAGGCTGTGGGTGAGACGGGATATGACGTGCTTGACATCTGTCCAAGCACAGCGCACGTATTATTCAGGTCACTGGCTTCACGTGCTGAAACCTTTAGACCTCTTCTGTAACATTTCGAATGTTATTACTACGGTAGGAAACAAAACACAGAGAAAAACACATCACTCGTTATGGCTGCATCAATAGCTAATGTAGAATGAATGATCATTGTAGTACTGTCCTAGCCATCCATAACTAGACTGACTACCTATTGTATGCAAGAGCAGTGGTTCTACACCTAGGGTCCGTGAGGCCTATTCACGTGGGTCACAACGGTTTAACAAAATTAAATATGAAAATTAACACATTATAAACTATCTGTAAATAAAGAAGTAAAACTGAAAATTTGAAAACTTTATATATTGGATTGTGAATTAGACATAATATTTGAATATTTGAGCATTTGTTTGATGTATACCTTTATGTATTGTTTTGAGGTTCAAATCATAGAAATTGCGTAGGCCGGGGGTCCTTGGCTTCTAATGAGGACTCAGTGCCAATTGGGTGGGGGAGGGGGGTCCCCAGGTTCCAGTAATGTACAGTTCTGTTCTGGGTTTTTCTGGAGGTATTGTAGCAAATGCACCTTTTCACAGCAGTCTTTCCCGATTTTTTGCCTGTTATGGTCCTCAGCCTTTTCAGATATTAAGACTGTGCACTGACAGTGTAGTTCAGTGAAACAGTGCATGTGATACATATCTAAACTTGTACTTTTTATTAGGCTCCACCCAACTGGATTGTTGAACTTTGGATTAAGGCCATGTTAGGTTGGCAGAGAAAATGCACTAATGCTGTGGAAGTCAAATGTCATATATGGGCTGGAGTGTGTATCTACACCACCCGGAATGAGCGTCAGTGCCAAAAGTTCCACTCAGACACCCCGGACTGGTGCCGTTAACGGTCAGCACGATGAATGCTAGTTTTGATTCTATCCCGTGCCTCTTTAATCCACTACCAGACGCCCTGCCACTTTATCTCTTGCAGATTCCTGCTCTCTCCCTGTGTGAGGGTGTTTCCATATGTCTCTTTTTTCCTCTTTCCAGTGGGTTTGTTTTACCCTCTCTTGCTCGTGGTCAATGTCTGATGAGGAAGAATAAGTGTCAGTCACAAAAAAAGAATATCAGTGGGCTCCACCAGCAGCCACAAACTCAAATTAAGTACTGCCATCCACATATTCAACAAACGTGTGAGTCCAGAAAGCACTACTGTGCTATGGCTGGACTGCAGATTAAAAGCCCAGCAGGGTCACATGGCAAGAAACTGTACTTTGCCATGTAGGAAAAGCTGCTTTATATAATACCCAAGTCCCCCCTAGAAGCCCAACAGCACCCATTGGCATTCATTCTCACCAAGAGGCACGTAGGGATTGAGCGACGCTACGTTTAGATGTTGGTAGGAGAGGTTTGCTGCAACATCTGTCTAATGAGGGTGGCTAAGTATACTCCACCGTGTACTGCAGTGGGAAGACTGATCAACAACAGGGTGTGAACATGGCCCTTTACCATGTACAGTTACGAGAAGGAGCCGCGTTAACCCGCTGAGCTACCTCAGTAACATTGGAAGCCGGGATCTGCCAGTTACACGGACTCTGTCCCAGCCCTGCGATATTTTCAGCGCTTCTGCGTTTCTGCCCCCCTCCCGTTGTCACCCCCCCCTCCCTGGCTAATCACCCCTCCCCTGCCCCTACTCCTTCACTACTGCCGCCTTGATGCAGGATGCGCCCTCCCCCGCACATCTCCTGCCGAGGGGGGGCCCGCACACTGCCCCGCACTGCCTGGCTCCTGCAGCACTCTCAGCCACGAGAGGACCCCGCATCCGGCTAGATCCCTCCAGCGCCATCCAACCCCCACAAGGCACTACACCCCCAGCACTCCGTGCATCGTCGACACATCCTGGAGCCTCCAGTGACCCCCTCTTGTCCTGCACATCTCCCCCCCCCCTGCAGCCCACCCCAGACCCGCAGCCCTCTGCCCTCACCTCACACTCTGGAGCCGCCACTCTTCTCCTGACAAAAATTCCCCGGACAGAAAGATGCCAGAGACACACGGACATAGAATTAAATAAATAAATACACACAGACACATCGGTGAGAAAGGTTGCTTTTATTTAAAGTTACAATTCGTGTCTCCCTGTTGCCTGCTTGTGCCTCCGTTTTCGTGCCTGTGAGACTGAGTGTAGGCTGTGAGTGCAGGCTGACGGACTGTGCGTACCTGTGTATGTGTGCAGCTATGTGTACAAGAGCTAAGTGATGCTGTGTATGTGTGTGTGATGCTATATGTGTATTATGCTATGTGTATGTGTGGGTCTGTAGCTGTGTATGTGTGCAGATGTGTCCAGGAGCTGAGTGATGCTGTCTGTGTGTAATGCTATGTATGTGTGATGCTATGTATGTATAATACTGTGTGTGTGTGTGTGTAACTGTGCATGTCTGTAGCTGTGTGTGTATGTAGCTGTGTATACAAAGCCTGTCAATGTGTGTAGAGGAGGAGCTCTGTGTGTGTGTGTGTGTATAGCTCTGTGTACATATACCTATGTGTGTATAAGTGCAAATGCAATAGGTCTTACATTTCGTAACCATAAAGCTATTTACTAGTAAACGACAAAGCCATTTGTTTATCTGTTTTACAAAAAAAAACATAGGTGAAAATTTTGACATTTACAATGCCAATGGCTCTAATTTTGTCAAAGGCAAAACCATTGCATTGTAAATGCTTGTTTTTGTATTGGTGTTGTTTTTCCCCTTCTTAGTAGTCTCAAATTCTAATGATTTTAATTAATTGTGCAATAACGTATTCTATTCCATTTTACTGTTCGCGTACTCAGACCCAGTATGTCTCCTAGGTCTTTTCGTGATTACTATGAACCCCATCACAAAAGGTCCATAGCTTGAGCAGTGAAGATCCAAATGCATGCAGATCTAGAAGACTCACCAGAAGATTGAGTTTAATATTATATAAATATGGTAAAAACGTAGGATTCAATCTTTGCACAGTAGTAATACATATTTGAATCTCTTTTTACTGCACGACTTTATGTCAAGCTTAAGGGGTTCAATACTTTAAAATTTCAGAATGGATAGAGATCTTATTAGTGTCTTAGAATCTTGGGATAATGCCCACGATTGTGTTCCTACTGTTTTTGGGAGAGGCTGTGGCTGTAGTAAGCAACTATGTATGTATGTATGTGGGGAGGCAATATCTAAGTATTATGGTGACCATAACACAATAGTGGTGAGTTTTGAGTTGCCAACTGACACCCATACTGTTGTTTCCTCTGTCAAACTGATCATTAAGGTGAAGGACCCAAAGATGAGTTTGAGGGCATCAGGACCCTGCTACATTCTTAGTCAATATGGTAAAAGCTCGCAAAGTCCTATTCAATATATACCTTGACGAGAGTGCTACTAATTTGGATATAATCAGTAGTTTCTTTATTCTAAATTGTGTAATCAAGCAATCCCTTCTAATACCTATACATAGCAGGGCAGTTGAAAACTCCAGATGATTTGATTGAGCATGTTCCTTCTCAAATAGTTAAGGGAGATGATGGCAAGGAAGCCCAGGGACAAGGAGGTACTGGCAACCTGCAGGGCAAATTATAAGCATACCTTAAAACGAAGAAAGGAGGAGATTAAACAGGAGAACTTGGACCCCCTAATGGAGGCATCCACATGGAAAAACCTTAAAAATTTGTTACAGATTGTTAATTCGATAAGAGAAAGTAATGGGCTGCCCCCGAACCTTGGGTCCCACATCTCTGCTGACCAGAGCCTCAGGCACTTTGCAGGTGACTATCAACTTAACCAAAATGACAGGTCAGATGGTATTGCTCAGGAGGAGTAAACGTGCTCTACTGTAAAAGAGCTAACATTTGATCTTCAGGATGTAGTCCAGGTTTTAATTCATAGCCCCTCAGGAAAGGCCTTCAGTCCAGCTGGGGTTACCAGGAATCTCTTTAAAACTAATATAGACCTTTGCACAAAATTACTTACCAAGGTACTTAATTGAGTTTGGGATTGGGGTTCTGCCTTACCTCCCTCCTGGGCCACATCAAATATGTCTCAGTATTTAAAAAATTGAGCAGGTACTTGTCACGTTCATCATAATATTTTGAGTGTCATCCAACTTGGCACCCTTAGACAAATCTGCAAAATACTCATGAGGAATTTAAGCATTTAGGGGCCAATTTAAATGTTGGACGGACCTGAGTCCATCTGACATTGATCTGGAAGTGGTACCGACTATCCTATTGTCGGCGGTCCCAAAACAGCAAGTAGGATGCACGAAACACTGTTCGGTCGTAATCCTATTCTTTACAATAGGAGCGTGCATTCCGAAAGGCTGTGGGAATCTGCCATCGTAATCCCTTGGGCGGACAAGAGTCGCCCTTGGGATTACAGGCCCCTTTATGAATGGCAGACAGGCTCTCCGAGCAAGTCGGAAGCCATTTGGAAAGCTCGTTCAAATTCCTTACCAACCGACCACATCATAATTGGTCGTCAGAAAGGAATCTGTACGGGACATTTAGATGGAGTCGGAACGGCTCTAAACCAATGGTCAGAGCCATTTCCGACAGCATCGAAATTGGCCACTTAGTTGTCTTTTGGTATTTCCCATCAAGCCCAGTGCAATTATCGCTGTTTTCAATCAAATCTAACAAAGGTGGTGGGCAAAATAAAAGAGGGGGTTGTCAAAAATGCTTTGAATTGTTTTGCACTATTTGACAGATTTGCACAAAGGTTGAGAAAAAACTATAGGGTTTAACTAGCAAATTGTGTGTGCTACTGGCGCTTGGAAACACAGGAGGTTGGGTACTTGCTGAAATCCTCCATTGTGCGTAACCAAAGGACAATCTCTGCTGCACTTGTCTGGAGGTCATGCAGGTAGCTGCCTGTGGATTGGTTGGCTTTTATTGACTCTAGATGTAATATATCACCCAAAAAACTGACATTTCCTGAAACAAAACACAGTTCAAGAGATCTTATGGTTAGCTTTGGCCATTAGTCTATATTTTTTAAAGCAAAACTTTGAAATCAAATAGAACCCCCTGAAATTACCCAGTTATTAGCTCTACAATCCATAGCTCACAAGCCCACCTGTATGCCAACCAGAAAAGCAGCAGGTCCCTTTTTTCTAGTCTTCTTTCCTGTCCAGGATGATGCCATGCCTGGTTCTGAAATGTCTAGATAGGATGTTCATTTCAACAAAATATCTTCAGCTTTTCCCTGGCAGCGTTCTTGCTGGCAAAATATGCACCCTATTTTGACATCCTTTACCTTCTTTTCATTTGGCTGATTGGTTAAATAAACCCTCCATAAGGCCGTTGTGCTTTTTAACTAATCTCCTGAGTATCCAGTGCCAATCTAAATCCCAGAAGGAAGTTGATGTAAACAAGCAGATGAGCTTGTTTTGTGGCTGTGAAACCATCTCTTCATTCTTACCGATGGAAGACAGTGTCTTTCAGCACTAGCCACAGAAGTTGCAGTCACTCCCAGCGGCGGCAGGCATGGCTCGCGGTTTGAGAGTGGCACACGCAGGGGATGTCGTGAGGGGGTGTCGAGTGGGGATCGCGCATATTTTTTAAATAAAAATAATAATAATAAACTTACTGTTGTGCCGGGTCCTGTGTCACCGCTCCTGCTCTTCTCCGCCTCGGACAGAAGCACAGTCAGACCCCATTGACCTATTACAATGCTGCAATGCAGCATTGTGATTGGTTGTGAGCATCCTGGTTGGTGGCTTAACCCGTGAATGGAAACCTGGGTTTGTTGTCCATGCAGGGTGTAATGCAGCATGCATGGAGAACAGGGAAAGTGCTCATGAATGGTTTGGGCAGCCGGGGAGGGCCGACCAAACAGTCATTGCGTGCTTAGGAGTGGGCAAACCACTTCTCCCCTGCCCCGCCCCAAGAGCAGAGCAGACCTGCCCGTCCACCTGCCCACAAAGCAGCAGGAAGCATAAAATGATAATAACCTAAACTTACTATAATTGTAATGCTTCTTCTTCGCACTGCTTAAAGCTGTGGGACGCCGCTCCTCTGCCATAGCGTAGGAGCTGCCACTGGTCAAACCTCCAGAAAGCAGAATGAAATCAGTACACAAAAATTGAAACTATTTGATGTAGTAGATTTTTACTATTGTCTGATTCATTCACAACCCTAATGGTGGGACATTTTCCTAGCTGGCAAGCTCTAAGCAGGAAGAAGTTTGCATGTTTACGCAACTTCCTGTTTTCTGCCCACTGACCTCCTGTTCTTTATAAGGAGTCTTCAGTTTGCCATAATTTCACTGTGTTATCAACATTAAAAACCCAGGAATCACATATGCATTAAATGTAATTAGTTAAGGCAGTTTCGTACAATTCCTATATTTTATTCTGATGTAACCTCATGCGCTCCGAAGCAGAGTTCTGTGATTTGTAGACAATGAGTCTAACCCATGCCAATGCCATTTTATTGCAGGCGTTCCAGTTTTGGGCTCACATGCTGCATTTTGAGGTACATGGCTTTGCAAAATTGGAAACCAATGACCAATGGGCCATACTTTCACACTGTATTCATCAAATTGCCTCCAAGCATCCTCTCATAGTATAATTGTAGAAAACACACATATTTTCAAACTATTTTAAACCATGCTTTTCTACAATATAAGCTTGCAAACTTTTTTGGAGCCTGCAAGCATCAATGCACAGGGTTTAACACATGCACATACCTGTAGGACAAGAGAACATATTCAAGCTCATGGTCTCTATTAAATATATTGTACTTTCTACATCTAGACTGTTAATTTGTTCTGCAAAAATTTCAGGAACATCAACACAATATGTTAAATGTGATCATAGTAGGGGAGGTTTTGTCACAAGGGCTAAGCAATGTGGATGGTCATGAGCATGAGGTACATTTATTGTTTTATACACTTAGTCATTCAGAAAATGTATATCCTGTATATTGTTCTCACATAATTAATTTTGAATGCAGATTTTTTATGAGCTTTCTATAATTCTAAGAAGGAAGCTGAAACGGGAAGTGGTTGACATTTTCTGTATAATCTTTATTATGGAACCGGCTGAGCTTCTTCAGTGGCACTGATTCCGGTTGGACTAGGTGTAGGAAACTTGGCTTTTGTTGCAGTTAACCCCCACTTTTGGTCCCCTTTTTAGCTACTAAATGCTGATTTTTGACTCTGACAGGGCACTGAGGCCTTCTAACCAGCACCAGTTCTCCTTCCTAGAAAAAAGTAAAGTCAAATTGTTCTACAATTGGATAAGGACTTTAGCCCCTTATAAGTCTATAGTAAATGATACTCCAGGTACCTAGGTCAGGGGTACTAAAAGGGACCCTAAGGGCTGCAGCATATTTTTTGCCACCTTAAGAGACCCCCACACAAACTCCACCCAGACTGCCAGTGCTGGTTGCGTGACATGATGCAAACCATGAGTAAAAACACAACATGACACACTCCTGTGTATCATGCCAACGTCACTTTATCTAATATATGTAAGTCACCCTTATAGCAGGCCTTTTATGTGAGGACATATCTGCACGACTAGATATGCTTCTCTGATGTCTAGTTCCATTGCTACATATTGCAAGTGAGCAGGTAAGCCATATAAAGGTAAGTTCTGGGCCCTGGTAAAAATGACTTCCCTAGCTACATAATGGCTTCATTAAAATATATGGTGTTTGGTATCAAACACCTCGTATTAATAAACCCACACTGATTCCAGTGATGGATGTATTAATACATGCACCCAGAGGGTACCTTACAGGTACCTCCTGAAACCTAGCAGCCCTCTGGCGTGCCAGCTGACTGGTTCAATCAAGCTTGCTGCCACAGATGGGTTTCTGACCTGCAGGGGTGAGAACCGTCGTTCTCACAGGAGAGGATGCCGCCTCCCCTGCTCATAGCCATCTGGCGCAAGGACAGGTGGGAAAATTAGCTATGCAACAGGCTTGTTGCACTGCTAGGCTAGCACACCTCTAAGGTGACCAAGTTTGATGTGAATACGACTTTAGGAATGTCACCATATTGTGTGTAGTGGAGGAATTCTGGACAGGGTGATGCCCACTCCCCACAGGAAGTGGTCATCAAGGGGTGTAGTGACTCTGGGGGTAAGTCGCTCATTGGCTACAACCCCTCTATCCCCTTAACACCCCGAATTTGAGTAGTTATAGGCATCTCTGATACCAGAGGTGTCATTTCATTGGACACAAAAGCAGTGCAAGAAGAAGACTGCTGACCCCCGAACCAAGGAGCGTGATTGACTTGGTACCAACACTGCCGGTTTGCCTGCTGCACCTGATCCTCATGGAGCAACTGATTTGTCCTGCAACTGTGCAGACCTCAAGAAACCCGGAGGCCTGCCAGTGCTTTGTAAAGTGCAAAAGGAACTCCCTTTGAGTAGAGGAGCTACTCCCCTGCAGCTGCAGGCACCAAAGAAGTTAGACCCAATGCATTGACCTGCTGCCTAACAGGACTACCAATTCAGCAGCCACCCAGGAAGAGGTAGCAGTGGGGACACCTGGACCAATCCCTGGGGCACTGGATCCTGTGCAGCAGCCAAATCTTGTTATGCCAAGACCGGACACCAAAGCCAAGGAGGTTCGACCTGCACATCAAGTGACTTCAGGAACAGTGAGACCCACTTTGCGAGTGGTCAGCTGTCCTGTCTGCCCCTCTTCTGCAAAACAAAGACCGAGACCACCTGACCACTCAAAGCACCTATGCACCAGTGCTCCAGAGCCCAAGTCCAAGGGAGGTGACAGTGCCAACAGGGTCTGAGGGCATTAGCCCCTGTGCCACAAGAGTTGAGCCCATGCTTGGGTTTTCCAGGACTGGACTTCCAGTCACCGCCTGCAGCCTCTTTGTAGCAGGCCCCCTCAAATCGCGAGTGACTCCAGCACTGGATCCGATGCCAAAGGACACTTCTGCACCTGAGCCCCACAGCACGAGGAGAAGTGGACCACGGGTGTCGGTATGTAACCTTTACCACGCATTTTTTACAACGCAATATCATTACCACGCATTTTTTACAACGCAAAAACGTTTACAACGCATACTTTTACAACGGATACTATTACAACGCAAGTACTTTTACAACGCATGTACTTTACAACGCATTTTTTGGGTACAGGGGTATTTTAAGGGTTCAGGGCTAGGTTTGGGTTTTTGGGTAAAGGGGTATTTTTAGGGTTCAGGGCTAGGTTTGGGTTTTTGGGTAAAGGGGTATTTTTAGGGTTCAGGGCTAGGTTTGGGTTTTTGGGTAAAGGGGTATTTTTAGGGTTCAGGGCTAGGTTTGGGTTCGTGGGTAAAGGGGTATTTTTAGGGTTCAGGGCTAGGTTTGGGTTTTTGGGTAAAGGGGTATTTTTAGGGTTCAGGGCTAGGTTTGGGTTTTTGGGTAAAGGGGTATTTTTAGGGTTTAGGGCTAGATTTGGGTTTTGGGGTACAGGGGTACAGGGTAAAAATAAATTAAAATTAAAATTAAATTAAAATACATTTTATTAATTTTAATTAAGGGGTACAGGGTAAAAATAAATTATAATTAAAATTAAAATAAAATAAATTATATTAATTTTAATTAATTACATTTTTTAAAATATATTATATACTTACCAATACTTACGTTGTAATGGGATGCGTTGTAAAGGTATATGCGATGTAAAAAAATGCGTTGTAATAGTACTTCATTGTAATGGATCCTGCGTTGTAAAAATTGCGTGGTAAAGGTAGGCGTTGTAAAAGGATGCGTGGTAACGTCATACATCCACGGGTGTCCCTGTGTGCCTGAGGATCTCAAAGGTTTAGTCCACCTGTGGGTTTCCCCCGGATTAGTCCCCCACTCCCAGCTTGCAGCCTCTTTGCAACCTGACCGTTCTCCCATTAAAGTGAACCCCTTGCCGTGACACACCTTTGCACCCAGATGCCCCGAAGCCTCCCAAAGTGACCTGTGGTGTGGTCTTGGACCTTGCCCTATACTCTCCGTATTTTTTTAAATTATTTATTTGAAAGTTTTATATAGCACGAACAAGACTCTTGCGGGTATCAGAGCGCTTTACATGTCAGATGTTGGAAACAAGTATAAGCCTAGTGAAGTACAAGTGTAGGTGATTCAGATGTAAGGTTCTCAATAATACATACTAGTAATAATACATTATGGTACAATAAAAATACAGTAATAAGTAAGTAATTCACGTGAGTTTAGCCATGAGAATTGCTTTCACTTCTTTTTTGAAGGAGACAGTGGAAGGGTTCAGTCTTGTTTCTGTGGGTAAAGCATTCCAGATCCTGGGAGCCTTTCCAGAGAAGGTCTGGTTGTAGGTTGTTTTCTTGGCAAATTGTTGTGGTTTCAGTAGAAGATTCTTGGAGGTCCTGGAGGCTCTGTAACCAGCGGAGAGTTCCAGTTTCTGAGCTTGGTAGCCCGGAGAGTTGTGGTGTAAGGCCTTGTGTGTCATATATGCGATTCAGATGAATTCTAGCTTCAAACAGTAACCAGTTGAGTGCTCTAAGGTCTGGAGAGATGTGAGAGGTTCTTTTTGAGCCTGTGATGAGTCTCGCAGCTGAATTGATAGAGGCTCTTAGCGGGGGCAGTCTTCGATCTGGGGAGGCCGCATAGGGTTACTGCCCCATTTACCACTCTCGGATTACTAGGGTTTGAACTGCTTGTTTGAAATCGTTTGCTGGCAGGAAGGGTTTCCGTTTTCACAGGGTGTTCACGTTGAAATTTGCTCCTTTTGTAGAGGTGCTGATATACTTCTGTATCTTTAGGTTTCTGTCCATTGTCACATCTAGCGATTTCACTGATTCGAAAATGAGAGGTTGCCCTTTAACTGCTGTGAGGTGCTTCATCTAGTCAATGATGGGGGATGATTTGGTGGGGGGGCGATTAAGAGGAACTCCGTTTTGAGGAAGTTTAGTTTCAAATGGTTTTCGGCCAACCATGTTTGAGTTTTTTGTAGCGTTGTGTTGAGAGATTTTATGTCCTCAAGTGAACGGGTCTTGATGTAGAGTTGGGTGTCGTCTGCATACATTTGGAAATGGATCTTGGAGAGACTGAGAAGTTCGGTGAGTGGTTCCATGAAAAGGTTGAAAAGTGTGGGTGAAAGGAAAGAGCCTTGTGGCACTCCTAACGTGACTGGAATGGGGTTAGACAAGGATTGATTGACCTTGAATCTTTGAGATCCAATTTGGAGGAAAGAGTTAAACCAGGTAAGCAGAGATCCAGATAATCCCATTCTGTGTTTCAGGAGCTCTAGCAAGTTGTCATGTTTGACGGTGTCAAATGCAAATGACAGGTCGAGTAAAATTAGTAGACAGGCTTCGTTTTGGTCCAGGATTTTTAGGAGCGTCGTCAATTATGTGTGTCATGGCTGATTCAGTACTGTGTAAATGTGGATGAATGTCGCACACTCTCATTCAATTATTCAGTTTTCAACGGTATGTGTGCTGCTCTGCATTAGTGCCTGCTAAGCACTATTGAATAAACTATAAATTGTGGCCTAACACCACATGGGCTGCTAGGACTGCAGTGCGCACTACTTGGATCAAAATTAAAACGTTCAAACAACTTATCCAATAAACCAAATTGTATACAATATGATAGCATTTATTTAGATCATCATTAAATCATAATCATAAACACTTTTCATAAAGTTCCTTCATATATCAATATACATCATTATTTGCAAATTTTCTGAACCACCACCCAATGCATTTCGGGACCTCCTTGTCCCTTCGTCAGGGGTTCCAGTTGTCAACTACAAAAGCAACAAGGAAACAATGTAAAACGATGCCAAATCAC
The DNA here is from genome assembly GCF_964261635.1 of Lissotriton helveticus. Classification (NCBI taxonomy): domain Eukaryota; kingdom Metazoa; phylum Chordata; class Amphibia; order Caudata; family Salamandridae; genus Lissotriton; species Lissotriton helveticus. Next base: position 803,389,839 of record NC_136063.1, read on the forward strand.
ATATTATCAATAAAATTACAGATATACGTCACCATTAAATATCGACATTAAAAAAAATTAAAAAAGGTACTTTCTGTGATATCACAACTACATAGGTCTCAAATGCAATCTCAAACATAACATATAAGTTCATGTGTAAACAGACGTATATTAACATTGCCCAATCAACTGCTAGCAGAAAATAGAAACAAGCGTACCTTGCAAATGTATGAGATACTCTTATCTGAAAAGAAAAAAAATCCAAACCATCACTACGACTTATCAAGGAGAAATGCTAGAACTACTCCATTGATAGTGTAAACTCAACCTGCTCACCTTTTTAAACAATCGAAAATCCTGGTTCAAAAAAACCAATAACGTTGTCTATTGCCGACTCTGTAAACAAATAAAGTATCCTTAATCAGTCACTCCGTTTTTAATGAAAGAAAACATACGTAGCGCTGTTATGTCTACCAAACGCTCACCTCAGATGCCCCTAGATGTTTCAAACCGAGAGTCAGTAAATACGATCATCCGTGCCTAAAGAGAATATAAAGGTAACGTCAGTACCTTTCAAATATTACCCGATTATCAAATTGTCACGCGCAACAAACCATCAGCGCTTACCTCTAAGACACGCCGAGTAGTTCCAAACTGACCCGCCTGGCTGTGTGATGCACTTCCGTGTCATCACATACAGCCTATAAACACGACTACCGGGTGAGAAACCACCATGGAAAACAGACTACGTCGTACTCAAACGAAAAAGTGTAACAAACTCAGATTCTGCACATCATTGTATGAATATTAATTAAAACGCGCGTATAACAATAAGTGACTGATTGTTCGAGCTCACGTAACGTATTTATGGAAAACGATCGTCACTAACATAAATTATCAAACATAAGCAAAAAAGCGTCCTATTCAAACTAAAAAACTTTATGCAAGTAAACACCAGACAACACTCCCTTGTAGCTGAGTAATGGTGGATGAAATAAATAACATGAATAAACTGTATAACAGAACATAATAAATCCCTGCCTGCTATTTACACCTTATGATCAGGGAAACAACATGCTGATCTGCCTGCCTCCTATTTACAACTAGTAAGTTCACAATGTATACATTTACAAACATTGATTAAACCCATCTGTTGTGATTGCCATGTGTTGTGTTACTACATCTTTTAATGTGTGTATTTATAGGATTCGTAGAGGTATTTTGAGGCTGTCATCCTGCCGGTAATTTAGAGAAAACAGCTAAATTCAAATTTATCATTGAGCCCCGTTGGGGTCAAGGTTTGTAATTTTTTAATCCAGAAAGCCTCCCTCTGGAGGAGTGCCTGATCATTGTCTCTGCCTGCATAACGAGCAACTGCTTCGATAATCTGACATTTAATCTGTGCAATGGTGTGTCTTTTTTCAATCCAGTGTACAGCCAATGGTGATGTACGATTCTCATTCCGTATACGACTCTTATGTTCTGATACGCGTGTTTTGAATTTCCTTGTGGTTTTACCGACATATAACAGTCCACATGGGCATTTGATTGAATATACAACAAATTCAGTGTTGCAATCAGACGTGTGATATAGTGGTATCTTTTCACCAGTCCTGGGGTGTAGTAATATATTCCCTAGTATCACATTATTGCAGTTGTTGCAATTCCAACATTTAGTAGTCCCACGAAATGAACCACTTTTCAGTTTGGCTTTGGCTGGTTTTGTAAGGAATTCTTTAAGATTTTGGGCTCTTGAATATGCACATAGTGGTTTTTCAATGAACAGATTACCAAAATCAGGTTCCACTTCCAACAATTCCCATCTATGTAAGATGATCTTTTTTATATCTCTGGATGCTGAAGAAAATTTTGAGACAAAAATCATTCTGTTAGTCTTAGTTTTTGCTTTTTTGGTCAGCAAATTACTCCTTGTCATGTTGTTGACCTTTGTGAGTTGTCTATCAAGTATAGATTCTGGGTATCCTCTTTGGATGTACCTTGCCTTTTGTTTGAGTAATGATTCTGCACAATCTGTTTCATTGGAAGAGATCCGTTTAATCCGCATGAATTGGGATGTGGGCAAGTTGTCAATCAGATTTTTTGGGTGAAAACTACTATACAAAAGTGCGTTGTTTCTGTCAGTTGGTTTTTTAAATAACTTGGTTTCTATGGCTTGCTCATTCAATTTTACAACAACATCCAAAAAAGAAATTTCATCATGACTGATTGTGAAGGTGAACTGTATCCTCGGATCAACTTGGTTCAGACGAGTGATGTTCTTCACAAGTGAGTCTTCTGAAAGTCGCCAAATTACAAAGATGTCATCAATGTAACGTCGGAAAAACACCAGACCTTCCTGCCATAGTGCATCCGTCAGTATATGGTCATGTTCAAATTTCGCCATGAATGTATTGGCATACATGGGTGCCCCTGGAAAACCCATGGATGTGCCATTCATTTGGTTATGGAATACACCTTGCCACTCAAAATAGCTATTCATTAAACAAAATTCCAGTAGTTGTAACACAAAACATTTTTGACTGTCTGTTCCTTCTTCTTGGAGCAATGCCCATTCGACTGCTTCCAGTCCTGACTGATGTGGAATGGATGTATATAATGCCACGACGTCTATCGTGCATAATATCCAATCTTCGTGAATATTTAGGATTGCTGTTAAACTCCTTAAAAAATCCGAAGTGTCCTCAATGTAGGTGGACCATTTCCGAACAAAAGATTGGAGAAAGTGATCAATAAATCTGCCCGGAGTCTCAAAAATTGATCCACAACCGGATACGATTGGTCGAAACGGTGGATTATTTAGATGTTTATGAATCTTTGGCAAAAAGTAAATCCTAGGGCGTCCTGGATGAGTTTGATATAGGTATTTTCTAGTCTTGTCATCAATCCAATTGAGTTTTTCTGCTTGTTCCAGGATCTTATCAAGGGTTTGAGAAATTTCAATGGTTGGATCTTGGTCTAACTTAAGATAAGTGTTTTCATCCATGACGTGTTCGGTCCCTTTCTTCATGTAGAAATCAACATCCATCATGACAAGCCCTCCTCCTTTGTCAGCCTTCTGGAAAGTGATAGTTTTGTCTTGTGATAATTTTTGTAACGTGCTGTATTCCGCACGAGTCATGTTTCTTAACTGTCTTTTGTACTTCAATTTGTTCAAATCTGTTTTAACCAAAGTCTCGAAATTATCCAAAGTCTTGTGAGACACTGGTGCTTGAAATTTACTTTTAGGTTTGAACATGGTACTGGATTCTTGTGGTGCAACATTCTGGCATACATTGGTGAAGAAATGTCGCAATCTCAAAGTTCTCATAAATTTAAAAAAAGAGACTTCAGTCTCTAATTCTGTAGTATGATATGTGCTCACAAATGAAGTGCCTTTGTTTAATACTCTCTCCTCAAATGTAGTTAGCTTTTTCGTAGAAATATTTATTATGAGAGTTTCACCTGACTCCTCAATCCGGTCTTTTTTTCTATTTCTTTCTTCTTTGCCGCGTCTTGTTTTTTGTCTGAATGTTTTGATGTCGAGGGATCTGGTGGTTTGGTCAAATCCAGGCCTTCCTCTAAAAAAGCCACGGTTGGAATACTTTCAGTGGGTGCATCTGCTTTATTAGTTGGAGCTCCTCCTTGTTTCTGGGGTCCTGACTTTTGTTTTAAATATGAGCTGGCAGATGGTCTTGCTGTGTCAGTATCCTGATCTGACACTCCACTTTCTTCAGATGAATGTGTTTGAGGTTGAGGTTTCCTTTGAGTATATCTACGTTGGGCGTACACTTCTGCCCAAGTGTAAGCTTCATTGAGCTTATAATCGATAGTATCTCTTTTGAATTTTCGCAATTTAGTTTCTTGAAGCTCTTTCCCATATTTATCAAGCTTGCTTTCCATTTCTGCCAAGAATGTTTCCCATGGTTCTGCATCCATTCTTGCTGACAAATCCTCTTTAATGTGATAAATCTCTTCCTCAAGATCTTTAATCGTGGTAGATAGTTCTTCAATGAGCAGTAAAATCAGATCTAATGAGCATTTATTTAAGATGCTATACCACTTTTCCATAAAGTTGATGTTGCTGTGTAATCGGAATAACATTGGCCTGATGGCCAGTCTCAAGCCTCGCGGAATCCTCTTTACGCGATGATATTGGATCAAAGTCGAAGCGTGTAATCTTTGATTCAATTCACGACGTGTCAGATATTCTAGTTGGCGTAACTGTTGTGTCACAGTTCCACTTTGGGCATCGAATTTTTTTGCTTCCTTGATCAAATTATATATTTTATCTGCTTCTTCAGGTGTATATGACTTAGTGGGTGCTCTGTTTTCTGTTATCGAAGCTATACTTTCAAACGACATTTTTCCTTGGTGCTGACAAACAGTGTTTTAGCAGAAAGCGTTAAATATAAATGTGGATGAATGTCGCACACTCTCATTCAATTATTCAGTTTTCAACGGTATGTGTGCTGCTCTGCATTAGTGCCTGCTAAGCACTATTGAATAAACTATAAATTGTGGCCTAACACCACATGGGCTGCTAGGACTGCAGTGCGCACTACTTGGATCAAAATTAAAACGTTCAAACAACTTATCCAATAAACCAAATTGTATACAATATGATAGCATTTATTTAGATCATCATTAAATCATAATCATAAACACTTTTCATAAAGTTCCTTCATATATCAATATACATCATTATTTGCAAATTTTCTGAACCACCACCCAATGCATTTCGGGACCTCCTTGTCCCTTCGTCAGGGGTTCCAGTTGTCAACTACAAAAGCAACAAGGAAACAATGTAAAACGATGCCAAATCACATATTATCAATAGAATTACAGATATACGTCACCATTAAATATCGACATTAAAAAAAAATTTAAAAAGGTACTTTCTGTGATATCACAACTACATAGGTCTCAAATGCAATCTCAAACATAACATATAAGTTCATGCGTAAACAGACGTATATTAACATTGCCCAATCAACTGCTAGCAGAAAATAGAAACAAGCGTACCTTGCAAATGTATGAGATACTCTTATCTGAAAAGAAAATAAATCCAAACCATCACTACGACTTATCAAGGAGAAATGCTAGAACTACTCCATTGATAGTGTAAACTCAACCTGCTCACCTTTTTAAACAATCGAAAATCCTGGTTCAAAAAAACCAATAACGTTGTCTATTGCCGACGCTGTAAACAAATAAAGTATCCTTAATCAGTCACTCCGTTTTTAATGAAAGAAAACATACGTAGCGCTGTTATGTCTACCAAACGCTCACCTCAGATGCCCCTAGATGTTTCAAACCGAGAGTCAGTAAATACGATCATCCGTGCCTAAAGAGAATATAAAGGTAACGTCAGTACCTTTCAAATATTACCCGATTATCAAATTGTCACGCGCAACAAACCATCAGCGCTTACCTCTAAGACACGCCGAGTAGTTCCAAACTGACCCGCCTGGCTGTGTGATGTACTTCCGTGTCATCACATACAGCCTATAAACACGAGTTTATTCAATAGTGCTTAGCAGGCACTAATGCAGAGCAGCACACATACCGTTGAAAACTGAATAATTGAATGAGAGTGTGCGACATTCATCCACATTTATATTTAACGCTTTCTGCTAAAACACTGTTTGTCAGCACCAAGGAAAAATGTCGTTTGAAAGTATAGCTTCGATAACAGAAAACAGAGCACCCACTAAGTCATATACACCTGAAGAAGCAGATAAAATATATAATTTGATCAAGGAAGCAAAAAAATTCGATGCCCAAAGTGGAACTGTGACACAACAGTTACGCCAACTAGAATATCTGACACGTCGTGAATTGAATCAAAGATTACACGCTTCGACTTTGATCCAAAATCATCGCGTAAAGAGGATTCCGCGAGGCTTGAGACTGGCCATCAGGCCAATGTTATTCCGATTACACAGCAACATCAACTTTATGGAAAAGTGGTATAGCATCTTAAATAAATGCTCATTAGATCTGATTTTACTGCTCATTGAAGAACTATCTACCACGATTAAAGATCTTGAGGAAGAGATTTATCACATTAAAGAGGATTTGTCAGCAAGAATGGATGCAGAACCATGGGAAACATTCTTGGCAGAAATGGAAAGCAAGCTTGATAAATATGGGAAAGAGCTTCAAGAAACTAAATTGCGAAAATTCAAAAGAGATACTATCGATTATAAGCTCAATGAAGCTTACACTTGGGCAGAAGTGTACGCCCAACGTAGATATACTCAAAGGAAACCTCAACCTCAAACACATTCATCTGAAGAAAGTGGAGTGTCAGATCAGGATACTGACACAGCAAGACCATCTGCCAGCTCATATTTAAAACAAAAGTCAGGACCCCAGAAACAAGGAGGAGCTCCAACTAATAAAGCAGATGCACCCACTGAAAGTATTCCAACCGTGGCTTTTTTAGAGGAAGGCCTGGATTTGACCAAACCACCAGATCCCTCGACATCAAAACATTCAGACAAAAAACAAGACGCGGCAAAGGAGAAAGAAATAGAAAAAAAGACCGGATTGAGGAGTCAGGTGAAACTCTCATAATAAATATTTCTACGAAAAAGCTAACTACATTTGAGGAGAGAGTATTAAACAAAGGCACTTCATTTGTGAGCACATATCATACTACAGAATTAGAGACTGAAGTCTCTTTTTTTAAATTTATGAGAACTTTGAGATTGCGACATTTCTTCACCAATGTATGCCAGAATGTTGCACCACAAGAATCCAGTACCATGTTCAAACCCAAAAGTAAATTTTAAGCACCAGTGTCTCACAAGACTTTGGATAATTTCGAGACTTTGGTTAAAACAGATTTGAACAAATTGAAGTACAAAAGACAGTTAAGAAACATGACTCGTGCGGAATACAGCACGTTACAAAAATTATCACAAGACAAAACTATCACTTTCCAGAAGGCTGACAAAGGAGGAGGGCTTGTCATGATGGATGTTGATTTCTACATGAAGAAAGGGACCGAACACGTCATGGATGAAAACACTTATCTTAAGTTAGACCAAGATCCAACCATTGAAATTTCTCAAACCCTTGATAAGATCCTGGAACAAGCAGAAAAACTCAATTGGATTGATGACAAGACTAGAAAATACCTATATCAAACTCATCCAGGACGCCCTAGGATTTACTTTTTGCCAAAGATTCATAAACATCTAAATAATCCACCGTTTCGACCAATCGTATCCGGTTGTGGATCAATTTTTGAGACTCCGGGCAGATTTATTGATCACTTTCTCCAATCTTTTGTTCGGAAATGGTCCACCTACATTGAGGACACTTCGGATTTTTTAAGGAGTTTAACAGCAATCCTAAATATTCACGAAGATTGGATATTATGCACGATAGACGTCGTGGCATTATATACATCCATTCCACATCAGTCAGGACTGGAAGCAGTCGAATGGGCATTGCTCCAAGAAGAAGGAACAGACAGTCAAAAATGTTTTGTGTTACAACTACTGGAATTTTGTTTAATGAATAGCTATTTTGAGTGGCAAGGTGTATTCCATAACCAAATGAATGGCACATCCATGGGTTTTCCAGGGGCACCCATGTATGCCAATACATTCATGGCGAAATTTGAACATGACCATATACTGACGGATGCACTATGGCAGGAAGGTCTGGTGTTTTTCCGCCGTTACATTGATGACATCTTTGTAATTTGGCGACTTTCAGAAGCCTCACTTGTGAAGAACATCACTCGTCTGAACCAAGTTGATCCGAGGATACAGTTCACCTTCACAATCAGTCATGATGAAATTTCTTTTTTGGATGTTGTTGTAAAATTGAATGAGCAAGCCATAGAAACCAAGTTATTTAAAAAACCAACTGACAGAAACAACGCACTTTTGTATAGTAGTTTTCACCCAAAAAATCTGATTGACAACTTGCCCACATCCCAATTCATGCGGATTAAACGGATCTCTTCCAATGAAACAGATTGTGCAGAATCATTACTCAAACAAAAGGCAAGGTACATCCAAAGAGGATACCCAGAATCTATACTTGATAGACAACTCACAAAGGTCAACAACATGACAAGGAGTAATTTGCTGACCAAAAAAGCAAAAACTAAGACTAACAGAATGATTTTTGTCTCAAAATTTTCTTCAGCATCCAGAGATATAAAAAAGATCATCTTACATAGATGGGAATTGTTGGAAGTGGAACCTGATTTTGGTAATCTGTTCATTGAAAAACCACTATGTGCATATTCAAGAGCCCAAAATCTTAAAGAATTCCTTACAAAACCAGCCAAAGCCAAACTGAAAAGTGGTTCATTTCGTGGGACTACTAAATGTTGGAATTGCAACAACTGCAATAATGTGATACTAGGGAATATATTACTACACCCCAGGACTGGTGAAAAGATACCACTATATCACACGTCTGATTGCAACACTGAATTTGTTGTATATTCAATCAAATGCCCATGTGGACTGTTATATGTCGGTAAAACCACAAGGAAATTCAAAACACGCGTATCAGAACATAAGAGTCGTATACGGAATGAGAATCGTACATCACCATTGGCTGTACACTGGATTGAAAAAAGACACACCATTGCACAGATTAAATGTCAGATTATCGAAGCAGTTGCTCGTTATGCAGGCAGAGACAATGATCAGGCACTCCTCCAGAGGGAGGCTTTCTGGATTAAAAAATTACAAACCTTGACCCCAACGGGGCTCAATGATAAATTTGAATTTAGCTGTTTTCTCTAAATTACCGGCAGGATGACAGCCTCAAAATACCTCTACGAATCCTATAAATACACACATTAAAAGATGTAGTAACACAACACATGGCAATCACAACAGATGGGTTTAATCAATGTTTGTAAATGTATACATTGTGAACTTACTAGTTGTAAATAGGAGGCAGGCAGATCAGCATGTTGTTTCCCTGATCATAAGGTGTAAATAGCAGGCAGGGATTTATTATGTTCTGTTATACAGTTTATTCATGTTATTTATTTCATCCACCATTACTCAGCTACAAGGGAGTGTTGTCTGGTGTTTACTTGCATAAAGTTTTTTAGTTTGAATAGGACGCTTTTTTGCTTATGTTTGATAATTTATGTTAGTGACGATCGTTTTCCATAAATACGTTACGTGAGCTCGAACAATCAGTCACTTATTGTTATACGCGCGTTTTAATTAATATTCATACAATGATGTGCAGAATCTGAGTTTGTTACACTTTTTCGTTTGAGTACGACGTAGTCTGTTTTCCATGGTGGTTTCTCACCCGGTAGTCGTGTTTATAGGCTGTATGTGATGACACGGAAGTGCATCACACAGCCAGGCGGGTCAGTTTGGAACTACTCGGCGTGTCTTAGAGGTAAGCGCTGATGGTTTGTTGCGCGTGACAATTTGATAATCGGGTAATATTTGAAAGGTACTGACGTTACCTTTATATTCTCTTTAGGCACGGATGATCGTATTTACTGACTCTCGGTTTGAAACATCTAGGGGCATCTGAGGTGAGCGTTTGGTAGACATAACAGCGCTACGTATGTTTTCTTTCATTAAAAACGGAGTGACTGATTAAGGATACTTTATTTGTTTACAGAGTCGGCAATAGACAACGTTATTGGTTTTTTTGAACCAGGATTTTCGATTGTTTAAAAAGGTGAGCAGGTTGAGTTTACACTATCAATGGAGTAGTTCTAGCATTTCTCCTTGATAAGTCGTAGTGATGGTTTGGATTTTTTTTCTTTTCAGATAAGAGTATCTCATACATTTGCAAGGTACGCTTGTTTCTATTTTCTGCTAGCAGTTGATTGGGCAATGTTAATATACGTCTGTTTACACATGAACTTATATGTTATGTTTGAGATTGCATTTGAGACCTATGTAGTTGTGATATCACAGAAAGTACCTTTTTTAATTTTTTTTAATGTCGATATTTAATGGTGACGTATATCTGTAATTTTATTGATAATATGTGATTTGGCATCGTTTTACATTGTTTCCTTGTTGCTTTTGTAGTTGACAACTGGAACCCCTGACGAAGGGACAAGGAGGTCCCGAAATGCATTGGGTGGTGGTTCAGAAAATTTGCAAATAATGATGTATATTGATATATGAAGGAACTTTATGAAAAGTGTTTATGATTATGATTTAATGATGATCTAAATAAATGCTATCATATTGTATACAATTTGGTTTATTGGATAAGTTGTTTGAACGTTTTAATTTTGATCCAAGTAGTGCGCACTGCAGTCCTAGCAGCCCATGTGGTGTTAGGCCACAATTTATAGTTGATTCAGTACTGTGACCTGCGCGGAAGCCTGATTGTTATTGGTTAAGCAGGTTGAATTGTTTGATGTGGTTGTTAAGCTGCTTATGAACAATTTTTCCAAGAGCTTAGCTAGCGTGGGGATGTTGGTTATCGGGTGATAGTTAATTAAGTCTGACGGGTCAGCTGTTTGTTTCTTTAGGATAGGGGATACCTGACCTGATTTCAGGATTTCTGGAATGGTTCCTTGAAGGAGGGAGGTATTTTTAATCTTGGTTCAGAGAGGTAGTAACAGTGGAATGAAGTCTTTTAAGTTGTTAGCAGGCAGCAGATCTGTGAAGTGACTGGAGGGATTCAAGGCGATGAGTATAGGATCTTCACTGTAAGTGTTGAAGGAGGACCATGTTGTGTTATTTTTAAGGTTGAATTTTATGGAGCATTTGACTGGGGCACCTGTCAGTGGCAGTGAGGAGTTCTTTTGCATGTCCGTAAGGGATAAAAGGTAATTGAGTACGTCTTTTTTTTATGGATTATGATTTTGTAGTGAAAAAAGAGGCAAATTCCTCACAGTTGGGTAAAGTGTCATGGATAGCCTTGGGGTGGGTGGGTGCACACTTGGTTTGTGCTTTGATTAGATTAGATCGAATAGTTTTTTGGGACGGTTCTTGGCTTGGTCTAGTTGATTACTGAAGAAGTCAGTTTTAGATGTTCTGATCTTTCTAAAGTAGGAGTTTCTCGTGGTTCTTAGTAACTTGAGGTGGTCAGCTGAAGGTGTGGATCTCTACCGTTGTTCAATTACTCTAAGTGAACATCTGTCTTCATTTAGCCTACCATCATACCAGCATTTTGAGTCTTTTGTAGTGGTTCTTTGCAATTGTAGAGGGGCTATTTTGTCTAGGAGGCTGTTCATGGAGTGGAAGTAGTGGTTGGTCAGACCTTGTACATCGGCTAGGTCTTCCAGGGGACTTAGAATATTTGGAATAGAGGATGCTAGTAGGTCGGAGTCGATGCTTTTCAGATTTCTCTTCCAGATCTTTGTTCTTAGGGGTTGTGATGAGAGTCGTTTAACTGATTCCATGACTTGGAATGTAATGATGTGATTGTCAGACCAATAACAGGGGAGGATCGAGTCGAGCTGAGTGGAGTCAACTTTGGAGATTACTAGGTCGAGGGTTTTGCCATTGTTGTGTGTGGGGCTGTTACAGATTTGGTTAAGATTAAGGTCTGAGAGGAGAGCTTTGAAGCTGTTGACCCCTGGGTCGTTCTGGTCATCCCAGTGAAGATTGAAGTCACCCATGGAATATTTGCCTATTTTGTTGGCCGTCATTTATAGCTAGAATATCCATAGGGTGTTCTATGAATGTGAGGTTATCTCCTGGAGGGTGGTAGAATGTGTGTAAGGAACATATTTGTTTGTTATTACTAGAGATGTTTAAGCAAAGGTATTCACAGGAGGATGGTGCGGGGGCATTGGCATTGGTCACTGTTAGATTGCTCTGATGTATGCAAGAGATCCCACCCCCAGCCTATCAATTCTGTCTAGTTTGGGGATGTCATAGTTAGGGGTACTATTATGTCCAGTATGGGTGTAGATGATTCATTTAGCCATGTTTCCGTCAGGATTAGAATGTCTGGTTCGTTAGCGAGTAGAAGGTCAGGTTAGCGAGTAGAATCTAGACATGCATTAGCTGCATGTCTAGATGCGGACCTGCAGTTTAGGAGTTAACATTTTAGCCACGTCTTGCGCGTAATATGGTGGGTTCGAATGTGAGAGGGATTCGCGTGAGGTTGTTTTCAACTATGACTCTGGGACTGTGTCTTGTAGCTCTGAGTGTGTTGATAGGGATAGTCTGGATTAAGAAATCTATATGTAAGTTATCTGGGTGCACAGAATTATGTGGGAGGTAAGATAGTTCGCAAGAGCGGAGTAGGGAACCTAATTCTTTAGATGATAAGGGTTTTTTTATCCTTCTTGGGTGGGATAAGGTATTGGGGTATGGCACTGTACTCCATTTTGGGGGCTCATGATTTTGGGAGCGTACATGTAATTGTTGGGTGCAATTAGAATTTTTGATGTGTGGGTACGTTCTGGATTCATGTTTATGGCACACAAGCTTGGGTTGCTGCAGACACAAATTGTGTAGAGTTTGGAAGTCAGTTTTGACTTGTTGAAGGGATAATAATATCTCGTCTAGTCTAGGGTCAGGAGTGAGAGTTGCCATATTTGATGGATGGACTGGGGGTGAAGGAGGAGAAGTTGTGCCTTGTTTGTAGTTTGAGGGGGAGTCGTACTCGGGATCCTTGTGTTGAGATCTTTCTGTGTGTATGTCAATGGGGAGGGGGAGTGTCAAGGCTGGGTGTGGAGGGTCTGGATGTAGGCTATGTAAGGGACTGTGGTGGACCTTAAGTCCAGAAGAACAGACACACTGCTAAGTGCCCAAATGCAATACATGTTTTCCTCAATAGGATAACATTGCCGATCCAGAAAATGCACTGTAAAAATTCTCGAAAAGTACCTACCCGATTCTAATGATCTTGGTATCTAAATTCATATAAAAGTAAGTTATATTTTGATAAATGGGTGTTGGATTTCTTTATTGAGTGTGGTATCTCATTTACTGCCTTTGTATGTGTAATAAAGGGTTAGCACTGCCCTCTGATATGCCTAACTGCTTGCCCACCCTTGTTACGCCATGGACAAGGTGATGGCCCGCTGCTCCTCCCATTTCACTGCCCCAGGCTGCAGTTCGTTCTGCGGCACCTGTTTTTCAATCTCGGGCGCGCCGTGGCTCAGTGTGGCAGCCCGCTGTTTCCTTCCTGGGTACCAAGGTGCGTCCCACGGCACCTCTCTTCTCTTTCTAGGCATGCCGTGAGTTTAGGCGATGGCCCGCTAGTGAGGCCATTTCATGATTAAAGCCCTGTGGTTCCACCCCTGGAACAGCAGTCTCTCCCACAAATACTGCCTGAGCCCCCTCTGCTTATCTGATACATGGATGGGTTTTACAGTGAGTTGCCTGAAGTAATTACTCTTCTAAGGGCCATTTTCCTTGTATCTTCTTCCCATTATTCTTCTGTCCGGTTCCCAGAGTGCCTGGGGAATGTTTTTCCTGCACCATTCCAAGATGGGGGTGTTCGCGTTCTTTCACCTTTTCCTTCCTCATCCAAGATGGTGGTTATCCTTTCCTGTTGCATCACTTCCTGTCCTTGGGTATTTAAGGGGCTGGATATCACTTTTTCTGTGTGGTGCAACACTCTTCGTTCCAGTTGGTATCTCTTCACTCCTGTTGGCTTTCCTTCGCCCCTGTTGGTAGTCCTTCTACCCTGGTGGTTTGCTTCCACTGCAGGTCTCCTCTTACTTCCCTGGTCTCCATACTGAGTATTCTCCTTGACTTGTCCTGTTGCTTGGATTCCTGGAGTCTCCACCTCTACCCGAGGTTTTTTCCCTTGTGTGTTTTTCCTTTCGGGGACTCCTTCTGGAAGGCACTGTCTGCTCTGACAGTACATTGTCAGCAGCATTGTTGCTACCGGAAAGGTTCACCCCCTACCTCGGACAGACCAGAACCTTCAAGACTCAGTACCGGGAAACATCTCTACACCTTAAGGTCAGAAGAAAAAGTCAGAACTTGAAAATACTACTACAAAAATAGGGCATTTGGGGTGTCATTTGTGCCTCTGTGATTCCTTTGGGGTTTGCCTGGACTCTCTACAGAGTGTAACTCATTTTGGTACACTGAATAGAGAGCCAGCTTCCTACGATAGGGGTAGACATAACTCACGTAATTTGCTGTAGCATAATTATGAAAAATTGAAGCAAAATTTTGGGAGATTATACAGAATTACGTGAGGGGTATACCCTTGCATTTAGGTCATTAGACTCGAGGATGCATTTTGCGCTGAGAAAATAGTGCTAAATGCAACAGAACTGTACCAGCAGCAGCCACTTGCGCTCTGTTCCTGTGCTCTTGGAGAGTCATTTTTGCCTGAAATGACGCAAAATTATGTGAATAGGCGTAATTGTGCAATTTTTGGTAATGTCATTTCACAACAGTAACACAAAATTACTCTGATTACTGCTGCATAATTAGAATTTCACCCAGAAGTAGACCATGCTTAAGAGGCTGTATTGTTCCTTGATGGATTCAATTTAATCTAAAGTTATGTTTTTGTCCGGGGTGTTAAATCTCACATTCCTTCCAAAACCTTTGAATCACATACTCCTGAATGTATTATAAGTTACATTTGCTATTAGTCAAGGTAGTTAAGCAATTAGGGCCAGATGTATGAAGCTTTTGCGAATCTTAAATCAGTCACAAATCCCAAGAATTGCAGCAAACAAAAGTAGATGTTTACGAATAGCCAATTGTCTACCGGTTGCAGGCTGTGAGGATTGCATATATGTTTTAATTTGTCCACCAAGTGCCAATTAATATTTATATAGGAATGAAAATGCCAGCACTCTGTAAATATAGAAATAGCATTCAATACAGGCTTTTTAATAGCCGACCTTGTTGCAAAATTACCTGGATCTAAATCTGAGCCCTAAATTTCTGTGTCCTATGCAATCACCTTTACAGAGGGGACTTTGGTGATATCTTTCTATTAGGTATTTCTTTTAACCCCTTGGGCGAGGCCGCGATTCTGCGCCTGTGCGGCACATTCCGATCGCGGGTGCGGTCATGGCGGCCGGGAGCCGTCATCAGCACACAAGCACTGTGTGCCATGACGGCTCCCTGTCGTCATCAGCATGGAAGGGGTTAATGTAGAATTCATTTTTCTAAATCTGTTTTTACAAAGATTTAAACTGTAATATCATGTATGCTCTCCATACCTGGATCATGACCCTGAGTGCTGACACACGTAGTCAAAGAAGACACAGTGTTGCTCACAGATGAACCAGAACAGTGATGGAGCTTGTCTTTGGACTTCTGAAGGCTAGATGTTGCTGCCTACATAAAAGGCGGTGCTCTTCAATATTTCCCTGAACTAACATGGTAAATTGTAGCAGCTTGTGCAGTGTTATAGAACAACCAGACAGGGTCTTCCAATACAGCCTGATGTTGACAGTTCTGATGAGGAAGAATATCCATCACACAACACACTTCATGATGCCTCAAGGGCTGCAAATGGAAGGGATCAGCAGACATACAGCATGACAAAATATTTCTAAGGTAAGTGCTTTTATTATAATCTATATAAATAAAGACACATGGGCCAAATGTAGATGAGTAATTATATTCGCCATGTTTCTTCACAGGAAAAAGGAAGAAACAAAATGAACAGAAATGGTGACAATTCTGTGCAGCCCATAAATGTAAGTTTACATCAAAATAAGTATTTATGTTTACAAGTACGTCTTTTAACATCTCTTTCTTAACTTGCTAGGAGTTGGTCTGCCAGTATTTGTCTCAGACATTTCTCCTTTTCTTTCATCAGCCTGACTTTGAGTACACACCTACATGTTGTCACAATCAAACTACTGTGGTTGGAAGCCTCCTCACTTTCCTGAGCAGGGGTTGCAGCATCACTGAAACTTGTTTGCACAGTTTTCAGCAATTCCAGTGGTGATGTAACCTCCCCGTAGCTACATTCCTGCTACAGTGTGCCATTTCCTGCTGAATATGTATGTGTGCCATGTTCTCCTGCTAAGCACCCCTGTAGCAGTAGCCAGTTTCTCAACATTCTTAACATAATTTAGCATTCTCAAAACGACATTGCGAAATATTGTATTCTGTTGCTGGGTCTCCTCATGAATTACCCCGACTAATGATTGAATAGAATCAGTTAAATTACCAATGCTATTAATAATGGAAAACAATCCTTCATCCATGTTTTTGCCAAACATTTTTATAGGATCCAATTGTTTAATTTGGACATCTAACTTAAATTTTTCAATATGCACAAATTCCTCTCTTTAGGGTGAGGCACCTGCTGCTACCTGTCTGAAGTAGGCTGTGCCATTAATGGTATTAATCTTTGCCTTCTAAGTCTCTGGATGTAGAGAGTTGATATTTGTCGTAGAGGTGGATGTACATGGGAAGAAGGCCTTGATATTAGTTTTCTAAAAGGCACTCTTCTTTCACAAACTGTCACAGGACACATAATGTCCGTTTTTGGAGGAATACCAATGGTAGCACTACGTTGAGTCACTACCTCATTATGAATATCTTCTTGTTGGTCCTCTCTTATGGTTGCTTCAATATCTGTAGTGAAAGGATGTAACGGATATATATATATTTTATTATAGATTGGTTTTCTATGTCATTACATAGTGGTCCAATAAATGCAGGTTTGCGGGCTGCATTTCCAGATACTTTGTGATTTTTAGATTACTATATAACTGCCATACGGGCATACGAAGAATGATTTCTATGTGTAATGTATGTTCCTTCATGGAAAGATAACACATTTGGTACATTATCAAATAGTTGAACAGGACAATATTTTAATATTATATATGTGGTATAGTGTGTATTTTTCATATAACATATCACAACCATTTATAAAATAACCAACACTGCATTAAGGTACTGCAAATCACATAATGCATTTCACCATGCAGTCCAAAAGATGTCTTGCAGATTTGTAATTTGCCATTGGAAAACCCAAAACTGATATTGAAAAGTCATGTCATAGTCCTAATAAATGACAATAATATTTATTGCACACCATATTACACGTCTATCTATCTATCTATCTATCTATCTATCTATCTATCTATCTATCTATCTATCTATCTATCTATCTATCTATCTATCTATCTATCTATCTATCTATCTATCTATCTATCTATCTATCTATCTATCTATCTATCTATCTATCTATCTATCTATCTATCTATCTATCTCTATATATATATCTATATCTATATATATCTATCTATCTATATATCTATATCTATATCTATCTCTCTCTATATATATATATATATATATATACATATATATATATATATATATATATATATATATATTTCCGCACTTGCACTCCTGCTAAGACGCCACGCCATCAATCCTCGGCTGACACACGAGCAAGAACACGGAAGACCCAGAGTGCTGGTGAGTTTTTTATTTAACAGCACACCATGGCAGGATAACGTTTCGCCCTACACAGAGGGCTTGGTCACATGGTGCACCGAAAGAGTTGCGTGAATTTAAAGTGCTAGTGCAGTAACAACAACCTCATTGATTGGTTGCCCCTGAAACCATCGAAATATGCAACACAGCTGTTAAATTAATCATTTGAGGGTGCAATAACGGGCAAACAAGGCTGTCTTAAGCCAGGCCTTTAAAAGTATACCTGTTTCAATACAGTACTTAAAATCCGGATACATATGTAAGATTACAGGATTTTAAATTTCTAAAAAAGAGGGTTAACTGGGAATTCCCACAGTGCATGACAATTCATTACATTGCGAGTTGCTGTACAAATTTTCATATATATTACAATTAAATAAAAATTACAACTGCAACTGTGAAGCAAGATCTGGCTGAATTGAATTCTCTGCATTAATGCAATAGCCCCTAGTTGGCACTATGAAAGCCCTCTCACTTAATTGTAAAATTTATACACAAATTTCATCTATATACATCTATATACAAT
Source organism: Lissotriton helveticus (assembly GCF_964261635.1). Taxonomy (NCBI): domain Eukaryota; kingdom Metazoa; phylum Chordata; class Amphibia; order Caudata; family Salamandridae; genus Lissotriton; species Lissotriton helveticus. Next base: position 803,407,716 of record NC_136063.1, read on the forward strand.
AAGTGTCTTACATAATATTACCAATAATAAACTTGGACAGTTGACTAGAAATGTAAACCGGAAAACAAAAGACCGAAAGACCTAAAGTGACATGTATCTTAGATTGTTGATGCCACCCATACCCATTAGCGTTGTTACTGCCTCTATAATAAACAAGTGAAAATTAAAAAAAGAAGAACACAATTCTTCCTGAGTTTGAGATTTGTAAAATACAGCTTATACGCCTAGTGAGGATTTGTTACAGTACTAAAAAGCATGACTAGACATATATAAATTGATAAGACTACATGGCCTAAAGTTCAAACACATGAACAGGCAGACACAAATACAGCAACCTGGAGGGGGGTATAAGTGAGTACTAGGAAGACAGACAGAACTATAAGCATGTATAGCAGTCCTCCGTGGAATTAAGACCATTGGGACTTTTGCTGTCCATCTCCAGGATGTATCTGGTCTCAAGAGCCCTTAAGATCCCTTCTCTGTTACCTCCCCTTCTGAGCGGGCCAATGGCATCTATAGCATAGTATCTAAGGAGCCCACTGTTATTATTATGGAACTCCTTAAAATGCCTGGCTACAGGGTATGTGGCATCTTTCGTGTTAATCGCCCGTATGTGCTGGAGCACCCTTTTGTGGACCTGCAATTTGGTACTACCAATATATTATATATATATATATATATATATATATAACCTACTGGCGGTCACCAGTAGGTAGTTATAGTTAAAACCTAGTTTCCATAGGAAATCCGCAACATTCTATTTGGAATAACTTTGGCGCCGGTGGGGGAATCTTTCTCCAAGAAGATTGCCTGCTCCACTCCGCTCCTTCCCTGGAAGTTTGGGGGTGATTCGTGAAGCGGGGGCCGAGAAAAAAGGGGGGGTCCCAAAATGTGTTTTCCCCATGCAATTTCCCATAGGACCTTTAGCCGGGGCTACAGCCCGAACAGCTGAAAGGAATCACACCAAACTTGGCAAAAACGTAGAGTTCTGTTCGCAGATGGGCCTTTTTGTTAAATGGTGTAAATACGTTCAGTAGTTCCTGAGAAAATCAAAATTAAAATCATAAGTATATCTAGAGGTGCATACGGTAAGCTTACTGTTAGATTACTGTACCTTCCCGAGCACGAGCTGAATGCTAATTGGCTGTCAACTGTCTGTCAACACTCTAAACCAGAAAGTGTTGGCAGCCATCTTGTGCCACGGTAGACTGAGGCACAAGAAAGCAGAAAAACAAACGTGTAGAATGCAAAAAGGGGGCAGGGTAGAAACACCCTGACCCCTAGGCCTTTTCAGGGGGTCCCACAAGGGCCCCCAAGGCCCCCCCCCCAATTCTTTTGACAAAAAACGCGGGGTACGAGTACCGTACGAGTACCGAATGAGTACCGTATGTGTACATTTCCGAGTACGAGCTGCATGCTCATTGGCCGTGAACACTCCAAACCAGGAAGTGTTGGCAGCCATCTTGTGCTCGGTAGACCGAGGCACAAGAAAGCAGAAAAACAAACATGTAGAACACAAAAAGGGGGCAGGGGAGAAACAGCTTTACCCCCTAGGCCTGCTCAGGTGGTCTCACAAGGACCCCCCAATTTTTGTTTAAAAAACCTGGCCTGCTCTTTTTCAAATTACTCCCCAGGGGGACAAAATCCAAGGGGCATAGTGAAAAAGAAGTGTGGGGGGGCCCAATCCCCCCATACTGCCCCGGAGACCCCCCACACCCCCTGGGGCAAAGCAACGCAGCCCCCTGGCGCATACTGTAGGTTCCAGGTGGGCTAGTTGGCCCCCATGGACCCACAGTATGCAAAGGGAATTGGTTCCCCCTCTGCAAACGCGCCAGGGGGCTGCGTTGCAGAGAGTTGTAAAAAGGAGGGTGGCCTCATTACACCTCTCTGCAATGCAGCCCCCTGGCGCATACAGGAGGTTCCTGGTGGGCTAGTTGGCCCCCAAGGACCCCCAGTATGCAAGGGGAATTAGTTCCCCCTCTGCAAACGTGCCCGGGGGCTGCATTGCAGAGAGGTGTAAAAAGGGGCGTGGCCTTATTACACATCTCTGCAACGCAGCCTCCTGGCGCATAATGGAGGTTCCCGGTGGGCTAGTTGGCCCCAGGGACCCCCAGTATGCAAGGGGACTTAATCCTCCAATTTAGAACACTCTACAGGGTGCGTTAGCACAGTGGTGAAGGTAGGGGACGGGGCTTGAGGTGATGTGAGTGCAAACATGCCCTGAGGCGCGTTTTAAGTTGGGGAATTATTCCTGTTCAATCCAGAGGTCCCCTAGGGGGCAACTAGTCCAACAGGTATCTCCAGTAAGCGCCACAGAACTGTGTTGCAGAGTGTTGTAAAAAGGTGGTGTGCCCTTTGAACGACTCTCTGCAACACAGCTGCCTGGCGCATACTGGAGGTACCTGGTGGGCTAGTTGGCTCACAGGGGACCTCAGGATTGAAGAGGAATTAATTCCCCAATCTAGCTCACTACTATTCCTGAAAAGTAAATTTAACTGTACTTAGCAGTAACGTAAATTTCCTTCCATAGGATATCATTGCCTGCTATATAAAATATATATAAATTAAAAAAATATTAAATACAAAAAAAATATTACAATTTCAATATTTTTAAAATTTTTTTTTCAATTTATAATAAAAATGTGTAATGTAATTTAAAAAAATAAAATATCTAAAAATAAGTAGTTTAAAGTAATGTAGTAAATCAGTATAAAAAATATAACAATTAATACATTTAAAAAATTATCATTTGCAAAACCTTTGAAATTCACTGAAAAAACCATAGGTTTCAGCCACATTATAGTTAAAAATTAGCATATATATATATATGAGGACTAACCTGAAGGTGGCTCAGGAGGTTCAGAAATGTCAATTAACGTTAATACTGACAAAGCCCTGAAGACATACCAGTCTCAACTGCCTTGCCCAAGGGTAGGAGTGGTGGCGGTGTGGATGGTCCCCTCCAGTTCCAGCAACCTCTTCCTCGGACTTTCAACCTTTGGCTCCTCTGATCTGGAGACATGGTCATACGACCTCGTTTTGATTTCTGAAACACTGTGTGTGGTTACACCTACTGCACTGACGCCTTCTTGAATTGGGCTCTAAATTATTTTTTGTTGATTCTGAAACTGTTAAAGATGCTTATCAATGCTTTATCATATAACTGATCATTGTTGGCCACACATTCTACAACAAGTATCTCCAGTTCCCCATAAAAAACGTCTACTTTCTTTTAGGTCCTACCTCCTCTTGCTGATCTTCCTGACTTACCTTTCTCATCAACTTAAGTAGATTGTACTTCTCTCCTTGCGGCTCTTGTGACTTTCAATGAGATTGTAACAGTGTATTTCCTGACTTTGATGTCATCATTGTGTGCCGCTATGATGTTCGCAATTTGTGAACGCAACCGAATAACATTTTGTGATTTGGTATTTTAGGAATGCGAATCTTAATTGCTATGACAGTCATGTACTTGATTGTACATTTTAATTAGTGAGTTCTGCCATGCCATGCAACCAACCCACCATGGGTGACCGACCGACACTGTTCATGACCTTCGGTCAAAGCACAGCTGGAAGCCTTAACCAACTGTGCACCACCTTCAGCCAACAGTAGGTAGCCTTTAATCAATACATTTTGTTAACTTAATATTTACCACTCACAATCATGCACACACTTGAATCCGTAAATGCTAAACCCCCCAAAAAACAATCTCCCACACACATACATTAATTTAGAAATACTCAGTGATCCACATGCTATCTACACATACTGATTTGCATATGGCTGGGTCCTGTTTGAGGTGACATTGTGGGCACGAAACAATGAACTGGTATGTGGCCTGAGTAATTACCAGTGGCTAAGATTAATTCAAGCTTTCCACCAATCACTTATTGTATTCCTCAGTTTGACACCTTCAATGTGATGAGTAAGCCCAGACGTGGATCCTCTGCTCACTGTGCCACTGAAACCAGGCTACATCCCAATGGAGAGGCCCAAATAGGGTGAAACTGGTCCGGGGTGGCCCGTTTATGGTTCAGCATGGACCAGGCCTGACAGTTTGGGCTGGACTATTTCTACTGGTGAAGGTCCAAGGCTGAATTGCATAAGCCCCAGTCCTGCTTGAGGTGGTGTGATGGGCAAAGAAAGGTAGGACAGTGATGAGGCCTACCTTACTTTTACACCTATCTTCTGGCCACGATCATGGTATGATTCCCCTTGCCCAACAAGACCTTGTAAAACATACTTTTTCCATGAGTCAGATTTATCTGTCGGTAGACAAGCTAACCATCTGACTTCGACATGCTTTTTCCTGCCGGGGAACATTTTACTGTTTCCTCCTATTCTGGTCCATCGGTTGGTGGACCGGGCAACCATCTTGAGTCTCCTTGATTATTGTAATTCTCTCTTTCTGGGCCCCGCTCTGAGACTGCTGAATACGCTTCAGCATAGCCAAAATATAACTGAGAATTTACCTCGTGTCCTGCCTTGGTGCCCCTCTGCCGTCACTGCCTTGAGTGGGTTGCATTGTCTTCTTACAATACTCAGATTCAATAATGCTTGGATGGGTGACAGGGCCATTTTGGTGGCAGCTGACAAAGTTTGGCACTGTTCCAGTTGTACGGCACCAAACAAATGCGCACCTACTTTCCAGGAAGGCCTCAAATACCTGGCTTTATGGGCAGTAGCATGAAGTGGCCTTGAAGTTCTGGCCATAGAGGCGGTAGCTGTCACCTTGTGAGCGTTGTTCCTCTAGTTCTCCCAGCACCAGGACACCTCTATGAGTATCAGTGCGCTTAAAAAATCCTAGAACACAGCACAAAAGAACACAACGCAATGCACACTCACAAACAGTCACATATATTCAATTACTCATGCACTCTCGGATACATGCATTAAACTGGAAAAACGCACCATCACAAAGGGATCCAGATATACACATCATCAGAAACTCTCCCTCACACACAAAGCAACATATTCTTAACAAAAATCACTCACCTTTATGTATTTTTTAATCGTGTCTGGTATGCAAATGCTTGACTAGTTAGACGCAGTGATACTCAAAGTACGGCCCGGGGGCCGCATGCGGCCCTCCTGACCTTTACATGAGGCCCCTTGAGCAGCAGTAGCACTGGGCTGCTGTTTAATCGACTCAGAACTAACATGAAAGCAAAAGTTAAATATACAGCAAACACTTATTTAAAGGTTAATTGCAGTTAGGGAAAGGAAGTAACTAAGCTCTTCACTTTAGGAACCCTTTTATTTGTTAAAACAGCCACTAGATATACATGCCTTGCTTCCTCTCCACGCCCTTTACACCCCCCTGCTGGCATCAGTGTGGCCCTCGGTCACACCATAGAACAAACATTGTGACCCCCGAGAAAATGTTTGTGAGTACCCATTAGTTAGAGCCTGCTCTGCACTAAAGGTATATTAAATTTCTAAAACATAAAGGTTATCGAAACAAACATGAGATTACTGTCTGACTTTCTTGACACCAAAGCAAATAGAGAAAATCAATCTGTTGAAGAACATAGTTATATTCATATACTCACTAAAACAAACACAGTTACTTACACTCACTCTTAAATAAAGGTTGCGAAAAACATCAACAATCACTAACCCAGCCATATTACCTACCAGCATGCAATTACCATCACACACAAACGTGCACACACCCACACACATACACTCATATAACTACAGTACTGTACACACACTCTGCCACAAAAGTCACCCACAAACATAGAAAGAAGTCATGAAAACAACATTATCCAAACACAATTGAGCTCACCTATATACACTTACCATTTATTATTCTGCTGCTTTTGACAGTATAAACAGGCATAAACTGTGGGCTAAACTAGCGAAGATGGAAATTCCAGTAGCGCTATTAAAGCAGATAATCCACCTACATACCAACACTTGTGTCCAAGTAAAGCTAGGAACCAGTGAATATCTGTCAAGGAGAATACCAACTGCAAGGGTACTGAAGCAGGGGGGGCGCGCTGGCCCCCATGCCTTTTAACCAGTTGATGGCAGACCTTACATCAGAGTTAAACAACAGTACCTCACATGCACCCGAGCTAGGGAGGCTTGTCACTTTCTAACCTACTGTATGCTGACGACGTCGTGCTAATTAGCCGAACTCCAATCGGGCTTCAGCACTTGCTAAATACAACTGTCAGTCACTCAGCATCTAACTGCTTAACCATCAACCTAGACAAGTCAAAGATTATGCGCTTCAACCCGAAAAAGAACACAATTGGGTTTCACTGGAATCTGGCAGGTGCACCCATGGAAGTCGTGACGGAATATAAGTACTTAGGGGTGATACTTGACAAGAAAGGTACTTTCAAACCACAAAGAGAAGCCATAAAAAGGAGAGGAAACTCCATAGCAGTAGCTCTAAAATCTCTGAAACTTAAAACTTCCGGGCCAAGTTTCTATCCTTTACTACAAGTTCTACAAGCAAAGGTAATCCCAGCCATCACTTACGGGAGTGAGTGCCTCAGGGGAAAAGATGAGGATATTTCGGAACAAACTGTGATGAGATCAGCAAGAATAATCTTCAGTCTACCAAAGTATGTCTCTCCCGCACAAATCAGGCTGGAGCTGGGTCTACAGTCCCAAAAAATAGCTCGAAACGCCGCCTATGTGAAATGCTGGTTTAGGATCAGAAGTGCCGATAAGTGCTCTCTGAATTTCCATCTATGGAAAGAGATAAACTCAAGCAAAGCCTGCACCCCAAGAGATTACCTGACCGCATCCATAAATCGCCTAGGCCTGAAGGAGCTCTGGGCAACAACGGGAACGCAGAACAGCTTTAAGTCTTTGGTAAATTAAACAGTAAAAAGGCTCTCAGCACTGGAAGACAAAGAAGCGCTCAGGGGAAGGTCTCATGGCTGGTGCATGCTGCAGAGTTATACAAAGCCTGGCCCACAAAAGTATCTGTGTGCTGGCTTCAGCAGAAGACTAAAAGAGAAATATCTCTGGTTCCGACTGAGAATTCTTCCTGTCCTGCCGCACCTTCCACCATGGAAGCGATCCGCAGAAATAACTAAGTGCCGCTTTTGCTGGAAAGCAGAAGAGAGCATCACGCATCTTCTATGTATCTGCTGCGGTTTGGACCCAGAACGATGTTTGTTTTTTAAATTAATCTTTAACATCAAGAGGATAAGAACCTGCACGGAAGCAGTGAAGGCTTGCTTTGGAGGAGGAGACATACAGCTGGCATGCCGGTTCGTCCAATTCATGGGGGCAGTAGAGGCGAAATTGAAGAGATTCGACACACCATAAACTGCTCTAATCGAGGCCTCACCACTCCCTGGTATTGGCTTCTTTTACTGGAGAAACGCCTGACACAAAAAACTTTCCTTTCACCACATTGAAAACAATTGGACATTTGAAAGGCCACAGACCTCTAGCATCACTATTATAATAATTGACTCTGATCTGATAAATTACACTATTCATTTTGCTACTTTTTATTAATGCATTACATAAGCTCTTTTTAAACACATGTTTTTATATCACATGTTTGGGACTAAGGACTGACCAAAGCTGATTAGATGAAATAGGCACTCAGTCGGAGGAAGGCACAAGCTTGCTGGAAAGGAAACGCTGGGCTAGACAAAACTGTCCCATAGCCTCCTCTTTTATTGTTTGCATAAATTATGAAAATGTAGTGTATTTCTTTCATGAATTTTCATCTTGTACAATATCCTTTTGTAGAAGTTTTTATTAACTTATACGATAAAAATGACTTATTTACTTACCATATCATACTCACTCTCATATTAAGATCTACTATATGTAATTTAAGAAAAAGGATGTGACCCGAAGCACAGAAACATAGACCTAAGTTGAAATATTAGACACGATTAACATTAATTAGACAAGATTAACATTACTCTAATTTCAAACAGTAGTAACACTGAAGATGTTGCTATGATGTATTTTGCGATGTCGTCTGTACTGTCCTCTAGGATGTCATGTGAGATGTCTTCATTGATGATGTCATTTGTGATGTCATCAGTGAAGTCATCTCCGAGGTCATACGTAGTGTTGGGTAGCTCCATTTATGGCTTGCTTAATAAGTATAAGTGGTGAATTTCGCGTTTTTTAGGGTTATGAAACTCAATCATAAAGATACTTTAATTGTCATTTTCCAGTGAAGTCCTTATGTTTTTTTAAAGCATTTAATTAGGAATTTATTTTTTCAGTATATGTGTGTGTGTGTGGAAAACCATGCATATACATACACAACTATATGCGTGCATGCTTATATATGTCTGCCCAGTTAAAAAGTTTTAAATCCATATATCTTTTTCCTGTCGCTGTATGAGTTGTGTGCAGAAGTTTAAACTTAGTATAACAAAACCAGAACACTGTACGAAACATCACAAAAATAGCACTTCTCAAATGTGGTGAATCATGTTTTCTATTTTGTTAACGCTCGGTCCAATGTCAACAATTTCTAGTTGAACAAAATGATGCCAGTGACTTCCTTTGACGTTGAGCATCAAAGACGACATACCGTACAAACTGTCTTTCTTTCTGGCAGGTTATCCATCAGCTGGAACAAGAAATCATTGGTGTATGGAATTTGAAAAGGAAGCCCTGACATTTCTGCCTCACATTTTAATGCACTTTCGTAAAACTGTGAAATCTATTTCCCATTTGAGGCAGACGGTTAATGAATTCGGGTCCTTCCTACACAACCTACATCACTGCAGTATCAAAAATAATGAGTTATATAGAATGCATGAATGTAGAGGCTTTGACTTACGCAAGAGGTGCCCCTAGCAGTTCATGCATACCGATTACAGCTCACTGAAACAGTCCTACCAGGAGATGGATCATAGCCTACACTGGCATGGGCGTTAACCTTGATAACTTTGTTCAAACACTGACCAATAAATGCTGGCTATTGGTTTCTGAGGTCAGATCACACCATCATCTGTCCTTTCAATTCTTTCCTCAGCAATCGAGCCAAAGGAAACCGCTGTGTGGGCGCTACACAACATTTTGTAACATAGCATAGCAAGCAGTCCTTGCCCTGAGCAACTTGCACCCACTGTTGCGGGATGTAATTACATTTGCCAAGAAATGTTGGGCCATTTGATATAATGCACTTGTAATACGGCGGATAGGATATTCGTCACACTTGCAATGGAGTAACCCGACTGTCCAGCTCTAAATCAGGCCGTTTTTTTGTTGACAGGAAAGGTATCAATTCTGTTGCAACATGGGACCAAATTGGTACAAATTTCAACAGCTCCAAGTGACCGATCATAGGAATACCAAAAAGGCCGGGACGGACTGGGACAGAAAATATGCTCAGACACCAAAATAAAAGTGGCCCATGTTTGCAAATTGGACTCGTTTTGAATTTTGAATACCGTAAAAGTGTTTTGCAAGATATGGAGAATTGCATGGATGTGAGCTTGCTGCAGTGAATGCTTGTTTATAAGCAGGGACGGTTCCTTTATTGGAGCGTGGTGGCGTTGACCTCCTCCTGAGAACATCCACAGGCTGAAAGACTCATTATTAATATACTTTCCCTTGTGAACACTTACCCGTACCATCACTCATTGTTTTTGCACTAGGGCATGGGCTACAGTGCTTTCGCACGACCAGGACTAGCTGAGGTTATGAAAACTGGACTGCGCATGTCAGATTGGCAGGTGTTTTAACTGTGGCTAGCCCAACATGTGCACTTCAGGATTCCAGAACCAATGCTATGAGGGAGCTAGAATAGCAGAGACACAGCCCCATCGCTCTCTGATGGAGGGTTGTGTTTGCCTGACCCAGACAAACCTGGTATTGGTCTTATGCTGTTTAGTATTATAGGCAACATGAGACTAGTGCTTATATTGGCTAGGAAGCTTTGGGCTTATTTTCTCTTTAACCAGCATTCCCCTATTTTACAGCCAGGCAGTGCAACACAGGAGAATTTAGCCTCGGGTGACGTGCACTGCAAGCTGAAAGTGTGCTGAATCAAGGTGTTAAGTTATGGTAAGATAATGTTTATTATTACAGTACTTCATGGGGGGGCGTGGCTAAGCACGCAATGGCGGAGGACGTGCTCCGGTAGAGCTCCGTGAAAAGCTCCCCTTCCCCGAGCCACTTATCCGCCTAAATACATTGCGGCCGCCGGAAATTGCAGGCGGACACCCGCGGGGGTCATCTCGACAGCCTGGCCGACTTTTGACCCGAGGCTCCGTCGGGCCGGACCCCGGCCTGTCCTACGACCCTCCTGCGGACCCTGAGGCCTCCCGGCCGGCGGTGAAGTCACGAGAGACCGGGGCTTGGGCCCAGCGTAAAGGCCCCGGCCCACACTCCACGGGGGCCGCCTGCGGACCGCTGCCACACTAGGACCGGCCACCGGGGGTTCGGCGGAGGCCAGCCTCGCCACTACTGCCCTGACCAGCGGACCACGAAGGCCCGGCACCCACGCTGCAGCCCCTGCAAGACCGCCACCGGCGAGCCTGAAGCAACCTAGAAGTGCGACCTGACCCGGTGAGGAGGGGGAGAGTCGGACGACCCCTGGGGCGCCACACAACACCAGGCGCTACCCGGGGGGTCACGGACACACAGGCAGGCGCGGAGGGGCTGGGGCGGAGAGGCCGCCCACAACTCGCCACCGCGCCCGGCCCACACTCCCCGAGGGCCGCCAGCAGCCTGCTACCGCTCAGAGGGCGACCGCCAAGGGCTCGGCGGGGGCACAGCCCTGTCGCTGCAGCCCTGAACAGAGGACGACGAGGGCCCAGCACCCACGCCGCAAAACCAGTTAAACCGCCACCGGCACGCCAGAGGCGACCGAGGAGCGCAAACTGATCCGGTGAGGAGGGGGAGAGTCGGGCGGCCCCCGGGGCGCCGCACAACACCGGGCGCCACCCGGGGAGTCACGGACACGAGCGCGGATACGGAGGGACTGGGGCGGAGAGGCCACCTACAACTCGCCACCACGGGCCGGTGCCCCCGGTCGGGCCTGCGATCAACGGCTGGTGGCACAGCGGACATCCCCCCCCCGCAGTGAGGACACCTGCAGTGACATTTGCGGACTGCCCCCCCCCCCCCTCCGCGCAGGCACACGTGCGGGAAAAAAAAAAAAAGGCCAGGAAGGGGTGACCGACCGCACACGAGACGCCCGGACCCCTGGGACACCCGCTGCACTAGAGGCTGCGTGGCAGAGCTGGGCCACGGAGGAGAGGAGACCCACCAGACCCCCCACCACCCCCCCCTGCGAAGACGCCGGCCACGGTCGAGAGGGGAGCCTCGGACCAACGGACCCCCAACCCAGGCGGGGGGTGATCCCAGAGGTGCCACCGGAGTGGCGGAGACAACGACTCTGCTGGACGTGCACCCCCGCACATGTCAGGAGGGGTGCGGACCCGCACCGGGACTGGTGGGGCCCCGCAGAAAGGGAAAACAAACAAGCAGCTCGACAAAATGGCTGCTGAACAATTGGCCACGAGACTGGACAGCGTGCTGGCGGCCGTCGAGCGAATGGAACAATCGCTCCAGCAGACCAGGACCTCCCTAGAGTCCAAGATAGACGGCGTGGCTGTGGACCTGACCCTCCTGCGGGACGACCACAGGAAGTTGTCCGACCGAACCAAGGTCCTGGAGGGCGCGATGAAGGAGATCGAGCCCAAAGTCACCCAAACGGACAGGCACGTGCAGGACCTCCTGAACAGAGTAGAGTTCCTGGAGGACAGGGCCGAAGATGCGGAAGGGCGGGCGAGACGCAACAACATCAGGCTCGTAGGGGTTCCGGAAAAATGGGAAGGGAACCACCCCGCACAACATGTGGAAGACTGGCTACGGACCCTGTTGCCTGAAGGCACGCTCTCGCCCCACTTTGTCGTGGAACGCGCGCACCGAGTACCGACCAGGCCCTACGCGACCGGCGCCAACCCAAGACCACTACTTTTCAGGATACTGAACTACAGGGACCGTGACACAGTGCTGCGGGAAACGAGGCGGATGGGTGAAATTCGCATAGACAATGCGACGATCATGTTTTTCCCCGACTACACCGTCCAGGTGCAACGCCAGAGACACGACTTCCTGGAAGTTAAGAGGAGGTTACGCACTGCAGGCCTCAAATACTCCCTGCTCTTCCCCGCAAAGCTGAGAGTGGTGGCGGGGGACAACACGTACTTCTTCGGGACCCCCGGGGAGGTCAGCGAGTGGCTGGACGGAGGCACAGACGCGGCACCCAAGCACCATCGTGGAGGCGAGGCAAGGCCCAGGCGGCGCGGCCCACGGCACCGCCGGAGACACGGAACTCATCAGTCCCGGCTGGCAGAGGAAGGGTCGCGACACTCTCCCCCGTTGGATCAGATGCTCCAGGAACAACGCGATGCGATGCGGAAAGTTTCCCAGCTCAGCAATCCACCCTCCCAGGAATCACACCTCGAGGACGGACGGCAGACGGCGCCCAGCGACGACGACGAAGCCATCTACGGGATCCCGAACTCACAGATCTCTGTGGAATTGCCGGTGGTCACGCCGCAAACCTCAGACCTGATCCACTAGCCCCACAGGAGAAGTCTGGAAAATGACAGTTCAGGCGGGGGGAATGCGGCAATGGTCGACGGGACGCTGAGGCGCAACCAGCGCCAGGTGCAACCGGGGGTGCGCTCATCCCCCCCCCTGCCTGCCGAATGGACAGCGGACCACAGAAACAGTGAGTACTGCCTCAGTGGCGTTGGTGGTTGACGGGGTTGGTGATGGTGGGGTTGCCCCCTTGACCCGTGCTCATCCTTGGCCGTCTGCAGATGTGGCCTGGAGGGGGAGGGGTGCCCTCCCAGACTGGGGCTGAGAGCCCGCACAGAACCGCGACCCTTCCCCCCCACTGGCCGGGGTCCACACAAGCGGGGTCCCATGGGGACCAGAGCGACGTCGTGTGCCAGTCCACAGCCGGTGGCCAGCAAACGGCCTGCAACCTGAGGCTCGGGGATGGAACTGGAATCCCTTTAACTGACTTAACTTCCTCTTAGCCTCAACCGTGCTTATGCGCACTGCCCCTTAGACTGGAACTGTTGTCCCTCTCAATTGAGATTATGGACGGTGGCCCGTTTCGCCACTGCCCCTTTGGTATTTCAGTGGGTCTTGCCCACAGTTGGTTAATGTTGTTTATTGTTTTTTCCCTACCTAATGTCTACCTGAACAATGCTAAGTGTACTATGGGGGGTGGAGATGGGCATGTTGAGGATGGCGATGGGAGAGCCCCTGGTGGAGCTGCTGTTTGTGCGAGGGATGGGGAGGAGTACGCACCGCTAATATGACTTCGATTAAGATATGCACCTGGAATATCAGGGGAATGCACACACCCGCGCGCAGATACCAGATATATTCCTACCTGAAAAGGCAGCAGGTACAGATCGCACTCCTGCAAGAGACACACCTATGCGGGGTGGAAGTGGCTGCACTACGGCGCAGGTGGAGGGGTCAATTATATGCCACAGAATACTCCTCGTTTGCCCGTGGGACACTACTGTGGGTCAGGCCGGGCACCCCCTTCACAATGTCGGAAGTGCTCACGGACCAGGGGGGGGAGGTATGTACTAGTGAAGGGTCGGATGGACGGGCAACCAGTAGTCCTGGCGTCCGTTTACTCTCCGAACACAGACCAGGGAAGCTTCCTGACACACCTATCGGAAAAATTGGCGCCCTGGCACGGAGTCCCCTGGGTACTGGGAGGAGACTACAACACTGTGCTAGACCCTGTACTGGACCGCTCGACCCCGCCCAGGCCAGATGCTACATCTTTAGGGGTTGTGCAGGCGTTCACAAGATGGGCGACACAGTGGGACCTCAAGGATGCATGGCGCGCGCACAACCCAGACACCAGGGTATATTCATATTACTCGGGGGCACACACGCTACATGTCCGCCTGGACAGATTCATGGTGACAACGGAAATGCTGCCGCACATTACTGAGTCGCAATACCTCGGCCGGACACATTCAGACCACAACCCACACACGCTAGCAATAGCATGGGAACGCCCACATCCACCCATACCCACGTGGCGGCTGCAACCCGCTCTGCTGCTCGACGCCCCCTTCAGAGACGCCCTACAGGCCCGAGTAGCACAGTACTTCACCGACAACTCGGGCACGGCGTCCTCCCCGAGTGTGGAATGGGACGCCTTCAAAGTGGTGATACGGGGTCACTGCTTGGGCACACAAGGGAGCATACAGAAGAAGTTAGAGGCGGACCTATGCAGGGTGGAGGCGGACTTACTCCGTTGGGAACGGGAGGCGGTGATCGGCGCGGGTGACCGGCTAAGGGAGGCCCGTGAGGAACATGCGGCGCTACTAGAAAGACTGAGGCACGTCAACTTCGCGGCCCACTCAGCGCGGGTGCACCAACACGGCGACAAGCCGGGGAGATTGCTGGCTTGGCTGGTCAAACAGGAATCCCGCACGGAACCAGTATCCGCTATTCGGACAGCTGGAGGGGAGATCGCGTACACACAAAGCAAGATACACCAGGCATTTGTGGGGCACTACCAGGCCCTATACATGTCACAGCTGAGGGTCTCAGCGGCCACCATTGCGGATTTCCTAGCTGACATCCAACTGCCTTCCCTGACGAACGCGCAACAGGAAGACTTAGGGGGCCCGTTCACCCAAGAGGAAATGCGAGAGGCCATCTTCGCATTGTCCAACGGCAAGTCTCCCGGCCCCGATGGCCTGCCTGCCGAGTTCTTCAAGGCCTGCTCAGACGTACTGGTCCCGGAGATGCTCAAGCTGTATACACATGCGATCGAGGACTCGGCGCTCCCAAACTCACTGAACGAGGCGAACCTGGTTTCGCTGTTGAAGCCAGGAAGGGATGGCACGTGCATGGGGTCCAACAGGCCTTTAGCCATGTTGAACACGGACTACAAAGTATTCACCTCCCTGCTGGCCCGCCGCCTGACCCTGGAGGTCCCGGCACTGGTACACACAGACCAAAACGGGTTCATGCCGGCGAGGAGCACTTCCCGTAACTTGCGACGTCTCTTCCGAGTCCAGGAAGCGGCCACAATACACTGGCCGAGGTCGGGGTGCCTCGTCTTAGACCTGGAGAAGGCCTTCGACTCGGTGGAGTGGCCGTACTTAGGAGCGGTGCTGGACAAACTCGGTGTCGGGGATGCCTTCATGGACATGGTCGGGCTGCTATACCAGAGACCTAACGTCCGCGTACAGACGGGCAAGCTGCTGTCGGAGACGGTGCGGGTACGCAGGGGTACCAGACAAGGCTGCCCCCTGTCGCCCCTTCTCTTCTCCCTGGCCATCGAACCCCTGGCAGCTCTACTGCGGGACAAGGGAGTGGAATGGGGGATCCCGCTGGCTGACGGGGTGCACACGGTCTCGCTATACGCGGACGACCTATTACTCTATGTGCGAGACCTCACTGCGGTGCCTGCAATACTGTCGGACATATTCCGGACCTTTGAAGGGGTGTCGGGCCTCAGGGTCAATTGGACCAAGTCCGGAGTGTACGCCTTCAGCCCGGACCTGGAGGAATGCGAGGTACACCTTGGTGGCGCCCGGCTTACCTGGTACCCGACTACGTTCAAGTACCTCGGGCTGCACATTTACAGGGACCCGCAGAATATACTGGAGGGCAACCTGGTGCGCGCCGTGTCCTCGCTGAGGGCCCAGATGAACTTCTGGAAGACCTTGCCATTGAATGTGCCTAGCCGGATCGCTCTGTCTAAAATGATCGCGCTACCGACACTACTTTACCACTTTGCAAATGTCCCACTGTATGTCCCCACAAGGATCTTCCGCGAACTGGAGTCGATGCTCCGCGGCTTAATCTGGAACGCGGGGCGCCCGCGAGTAGCCCTGGCGAAGTTGTACTCCCCGCCGGCGGAGGGAGGGCTGGCGGTCCCCAATATGGAGTTGTACTACCTGGCAGCACAGCTGCAATGGGTCACGTACTGGCTTAGCGACTCACACCTCGACGACACCGCCAACGCGGACTACCAATGGACGCACCCGCAGGTGTGTGCCCTGTTTCACCCACTGACCAAGGGACCTCGCCCTCTGCCCCTACACATGGCCGTAGCCCGCAAATGTTTCCTTCGCTGCTTGAAGCTGACAAGGAATGTCAAGCCGTATGCCCCCGCCCTTCCACTGCTGGGCACCCCCCGGAGGAATGGGATGGTGTCGCTACGCAACATGGAACCCTGGGTTGCCGCCGGAGTGGAGACAATGGGAGACCTCTACACGGACAGGGGCCTGCTTCCTTTCGCGGAACTATCGGAGAGCACTGGCCTACCGGCGGGGCAATTCCTGCTCCACGCGTCAGTGGTGAGGACGTACGCGGAGTCCTGGGGGGATATCCAGGAGGAGCCACCACTCCATCACTTGATCCAATACCTACATGTAATGGGCAGAGGCTCACACATTACACACTGGCTGGCACAGGCGCTCCTCATACACACCCAGAGGCCCACACAACCGATCAGGGACAAATGGGCGACCCACCGAGGGAGGGAATGGACAGACAAAGAATGGAAACTGGTCCTAGCCAGCCCTGTGAACGTCCCACGTAACTCCCGCTTCCGCACTATTCAGCTGTACATACTGCACCAGGCATATCTGTCGCCAGACAGAATAAATAAATACTTCGCGACAGACACCACAGCCTGTCCCAGGTGCGACCTGCTGGATGCCGACATCCTGCACATGCTTTGGAGCTGCCCGACTCTGTCTACATACTGGGGGGAGGTGACATCGCTCCTGACACACAGCACAGGCCCGGGGCTACCCAGCACGTGGGAGGCATGCGTTCTTGGGCTATACAAGAGGACTAAACAAAATAAAACACAAGCCCGGTTCTGGGACCTAGGCCTTATCACGGCCAAGCGCCTGCTCACCAGGCACTGGAAAAGAAGAGAACCGCCAACCCCCGCACACTGGTACACATCCTTTCTCAACTGGGCCAGAGCAGAGGGCACGGCACTGCGAGGAGAGGAGATAGCGGGTTTGAGGCAGTTCCCGATCGCAAACGTCTGGGATGACTTCCTGGGGTCCCTGCGGGGGGAGGGCGAGGCCAGGGGGCTCACGCAGAGACAGCTGAGAAGGGTAGGCGCCCCGCGAGCGGCGACACCATAGACAGGGCTGCGCGCCACGCTCACCCCCCCCCCCCCTCCATGAGAGCAACACCGACCCCCCGACACACAAGCCACGACCACAGTCAGCCACACACATGAGGGCACTCCACCGCACAATGGCCCGACCACTGCTCTTAGCACCATTGCCTTGACACAGCCCCCGCGAGTACACTCCCCCCTCCCCCCCCCCATTCCCGACCCCCCTTACGCAATCCCATGTTAAAGGTTTCGCACTCCTGTTCTTACTAGCCACGTGGATACCCACCATCACACGGCGGCGGACAGGTGCCGCTGACTGGACACTCGGCAGGGAACACGTGAGCGGGTGACACCCACCGAAAATGCAACAGGGGCGGCACATGTGTCTGCCACACACGCCGTACACTGAACCGACAGATGGGGGGACACTACCGCTCACCGAACCTGCTCCCCACCAGCTTTACAGCTAACCACACAAGCGAGCCATAGATCCCACATTTCACTGATGCGCCACCAGCGCATGCCTAACAGGTTGATGGGACATTGGTGCCGTGCGCACCGATGGTGCGTGGTGCAGCACTGGCATCACGGACACACTGGGACATACCGATGTGAACAGCCCTGTTTTCTGTTGAAGAGTTAATGGTTGAATTATAGAAAAATGTAAAATGAGACGTCAATTATAGAAATGACCGTGTGCGAAATGCGAAGAGTATGCATAATCTACTAATGACAAGGCACGCCAGACAATGAACGAGATGATGTATAATGCCTTCCCCTGTAACCCTATGTCCCAACAATACACGGACTTCTCGCAGCCGGCCCGCAGGGTTGTAGGCTTTGCTATATGTACTGCACTTTTTTTCACAATAATAAACGTCTTCAAAAAAAAATAAAAAAAAAATTACAGTACTTCATGGTTCGGACAGTAAATGTTTTATAAGTAGAATGTGCCACCTCTGCATTACGAATTCCATTTTGCAGCTATGCTTGCTTCAAAATGGAATTCATACTGCAGAGGTATTCGCCCACATCCTATTGATAAAGCATTTACTGTTTGTTATAAATATATTTCACTTTACGTGCTCACCCCTTTCAAAGGCCATCAGCCGCCACTGAATATCAGTGAAATCAACAGTAAAAACCGCCCCAATAGACCATAAAACCGGCCCATACCAGCCTATCAGGCACTGCCTGATTTCCCAATAGCAAAAGAGACACAAATGATGGATGTAATGTGGAATAAATCAAACATTCATCCCCAAACAAGATATATGGGTTAAATCCATCATTCTTTTGCTCACCATGCCACCCCAGCCATATGCAAATCAGTTTTGACCACCCTGCAACAGTTCAGCTCTAATTGCCAAGCCAGGTCCTCCCCGGACCAGAAACAAGCACCCTGGGACCGATTTCAGAGTATCACCCCTCACCAGCCAGGCTAGCTTGAATCCAGTGGCACAGTGAGCCCGGGACCCAAGTCTGGGAATACCCGGCGCACCAAAGGTGAGAAAGTAAAAGAGGCAATAATGATGAATGGAATGTGGAACAAATCAAACATTCACCCACGAGGTCTAGGTTAAATTCATCGTTCTTTTTTCCTCACTATGCCACCCCAGTTTAAACACATCTGTTTGAAAATCAGTCTTGAGCCTGCTCCTCATGGAAACACACCAGCCCAAACTCCCGAGCTAGGTCCTCCGTGGACCAGAAACAAGCATTCTCTGACCGGTTTCGGGTATCACCCCTCACGAGCCAGGCTAGTTTGAATCCAGTGGCACAGTGAGCCCAGGACCTTCTAGGCACACCCAGCACACCTAGGGCGACAAAGCAAGAGCACGCAAATGATGGACAGAATGTGGAACAAATCAAACATTCATCCCCAGTCAAGAGATCTTGCTTAAATCCATTATTATTTTGCTCTCCATGCCACCCCAGTTTAGACCCAGCCATATGCAAATCAGTCTTGACCCTGCTCCTCATGGAAACAGTCTAGCCCGAACTGCCATGCCAGGTCCTTCCTGAACCAGAAACAAGCATCATAGGACCTGGGTCACATAACGGTGAATGGCTCTGCTGTTGGAGTTTGTATATTTCTTCTAGACAGTGACAAATTGGATTAGGTGTGGACAGGATGGGCTATCCTGTCAGGATGGTTGGGGGCAGAGCTGTATCCAGCTTCACACAAAGGGACCTCACACTAGTCTTTTGTCACCCCAGATTTCTTGGAGTCTTGACGGGGTAAGGGAAGACTTTCCATAATTAGATGTGGGGGTACTACAAGGAATCTCCCCACTTCAAAGGCTGGCACCAGGTATAAATATTGGACCTCTAGAGCCAAGTTCAGTACCCCCTGGACCTGTGGACATTATATAAGAAAGATTTCCATGTTCCCCACAGGGCATCCCTGCTGCCTGGGGCCTACATTGTTCTCCAGAGGACTTCCCAGCTGCTACCAGAGGACTGCCCTGCTGCTTGAGGGCTGCACAGCTCTCTGCGAAGGAAGGCTTCTTCATCTCAGGCTACCTCAGTTACTCCAAGGGTCAGTTGGCTGACCTCTTGCCTGAGCAACAGGGACACAACAAGCTCCAGAGTCCTCCCTGCAACTGCCCAGCTGACCTGGTGTTCTGGACATGCCTGATCCTCAAGAGGTGTCTCCCCAGGTCCTGCACCCTTGACTGCCATCAGTTGAGCTCCTGTTTTAAAAAAGGTGAAAACATGAAATTGTGGGCTCTCTGCTGCCACAAACGGGCTCATTCATGCCAAGACTCTGCCACCCTTGAAGACCGCCAACAGGAAGCTCCGATGAACCCAACTCTTTGTGTTACAGTGACTGCCAGCAATGACTGGCAAGGTGAGAGCTGCTGTTTACGATACAGCGATGACCATTCTCGATGCTCTCCCTGCTTCTCACGGCCTCCTCCATGGTGAACAGAACTCTTCTCACCAGACTTTGAGAAGGTAACTTTTTCAGAGTGGTTAACCTGCTCTCTGTATCCGGCCCGTACTTTATCGCGGTTGGGCTGAACTAGCACAACAAGATTGCTGTGAGTGGAACTTTGTGCTTTTAGGTGCTATACTTACTTAACACTTTGAATTTGAATATTTCTGGTTATAATGATTGGATTTTTTGTTCTGGTATCATTTAATTTATTAAAATGTACTCTATTTTTTTTAATTGGTTTGTGGTTTCTCTTGCTCTGTGTTTCTATTGTTTTACTGTTTGTGTGATTCATAAATACGTTACACTTTGCTTCTAAGTTAGGCCTGACTACTTTTGTGACAAGCTACCTGAGGCTTAAGCAGTGGTTACTTTAATAACTTTTGTGATTCACCCTGACAAGGATTGTAGTGGTTGCCTGGGTGGGACTTCCATTCCCCTCAACCAATAATCCAATTTCTTACAATATCCAATCAAAATAGTTTAGCTGCCTCTGTGGCATTAGCACATCCAATTGCAAAACATGTTGGACTATATCCCTGCTTTAGCAGTGACAAAAAAATGAAAGCTGCTTTTTTGGGGGCAACACATGTCAATAAATTTCCTACTATTATAAATAACTATGACAAACCTCTTAGAGAGAGAAAAAGAAATTTACTGGAGATTAGAAAATATTCTCCCAGAAAGTAAGAAGGATTTAGGGCCATCTCTATGTCACAGTACAGCATGATGGAAAACCAGAAGTGCTGAAGCTCTATTCGAGTTTGGGATTGAGCAGTGTCCAGACATTTTGAAACTGTGACTACCAGTGCCGAATTTGCAATGGACAGGGGCTTAACACAGGCCCCCACAGCCCACGCGGTGCGGGGGGGGGGGCCCTAGCTCCAAGGGGCCCCTCGGCACTGAACTCTGGCCGGGAGAGCTTCTGATTGAGGGCGGAGGGGGGGCCCTAAGTACCGTGCAGGGAGGCCCCCTCACTTTTCGTTACACAAGTGGCAATGGAATGGTAGTTGTTAGGATCAGTGATGTTTTGGTAATGTGTCTTGAGAACTACCCTAAATATTATATATATTTATGAAACAGTAGAAAGACAGTGGTAAAGATCGAAATGTGGTGAAACATGATAAGCTATTTCTAAGGACAAAGCATAAACAGCAGGCATCTAGGGGAAAATCCATGGAGCAGTGTCCCAGACTTCAAAACCATAATTTGTCTTTATTGTCAGGACTGAGTAAAGGTGCATGTGTCCTATCACCGTCCAATCCAGCGTTGCAGGCAGCACTCACCCACACAAACTGGTAAAAGGGAAGGAGGTGGTGCAAGAAAATGCCTTTTTCTGCATGATCACCATCATCTTTTTATTAACAGGTGCTGTTGTTTTTTTTGACTCAGTACACTGGCACCCTGCTAACCAGGCTCCAGTCATGTGCTCTGATTCCTAAAAACTTTTAAATTGGGTAAAAATCCTATTTAGCAGATTTAACTTATGTATAAGTCCCTAGTATATGGTTTCCAGTGTACCCAGGGCAGATAAGTTAAATGTCACTAGTGGACTACAGCACCTTTTGTGACCCCACTAAAGGGACAATGCAAAGCATGTCTCCAGGTCTAGCAATGCAGATTGACTGTGCAATAATAAAATGGCAAATTCGGCCTGGCAAAATAAACCTTTTGCCAGGCCTAAACGTTCCTTTTTAATACTCGTAAGGCACCCTGAAAGTGGGCTCTAATGCGCTTAGGGCATGGTGAATGATATCTAATATGTAGGACATTTGTACTTTTGTTTTAAATGTCCTGCCAGTGAAAAATCTCCAAAGTTGTTTTTTACTGTAGCAAGGTTGGCTTTCCAATAGAAAAGCACTGGATTATATTTTAAGACCTTATAATGCATACATTCAGTATGGATATAGTTAGACCATGGTTAAAGGACACATGTTAATAGTCATTTAAAATCCAATCTAATAGTCAAGTCAGAATTAAAAGTAATATTTTTAAAAAAGACCACTTTTAGAAAGTTGCGATTTTCCTGCCTCAGCCTTTCTGTCAGTGTTCAGTGTCATCTGACTGTTAATGGTTCTCCTCTGGTAAGATTTGTATTGCTCCCAGACAGTGGAGAAAAAGCTTGGGTACCCCTGACAGGATGTCCATCTGTGCTGTGCCCTGAAACGTAATTACACTTCAAAATGTGCGTACCCTGTCACAAGCATATGTAACTCATACTTGGGTCTGCTATTTAACTGGGCACCAATCCCCGTGGGAGAGGGGCTGCCCCCAAAACCAGTTTAGAGTGACCGCAAAGGAGGGTTTGCTCATTATACCAGTCACACCTCTGGGTGTGCCCAGGGAGTTTCTCACAGGGGACGAAAGGTTCTGCCACATTCGTTCTAGGTAGAGAGGAAGCACAGTAAAACTAACAGGAAGTGCTGCAAAAGTGGATAGGGGCATCCCTGGGAACCTTTGCCCCATTGGTTTGGGAGTGGCCAGGAGATTCCCCACCAACAGACCGTCAGAGGGCCAAAAAGTGGCACCTCAATACCCTTTTCAGAACATCTCGGAGCCTGGGGAAGACAGAAGAAGGGCTGCACCTGCTGTTGAATATGTGGAGAGAAACCCCAAGGGCTCAACCTGCTCCCCACATGTATCCATGACACAAGAGTGGAACCCAAGGGCTAGTTGGCTAGCCAACTGTTAAACTCCAGGAACACAAAAGAAGCCCAAATCTCTGCTGAGCCCAGCTGACCAGTTCCACTGGATTTTCCCTGGACCCTGCAGATGGCTTCTTGGATATTGAGTCCTAACCCCCAAGGGGTGGTCAAATGGTCCTGACCCATTGCTGATGTTAGAGTGAAACTTAGGAACATTTTCTGAACTTTACTTCAAAAGAAACAGAGGCTACCACCAAACCACTGCTGAGCTACAGCCGCTGATGTCAAGCTGCCATTCGGACTCAACATGCTGCTTGGCCCAGCTGAAAGGATGCTGACTTCTGGGAAAGTTTCTAAGACAGAGACCAATGCCAAGCACCACCATGTCAATGATAACACCTTCCTGGGCCAGGACATCTTACTTCCTGCCACTAACACCTTCTGGACTGCTCAAAGTTTTCCCATCATTGACATTGATAACCATGAACTTCCTGTTGGAGCCGAGGCTCCCACTGAGGTGCTGCCCTTCAGCTTGCTGCGCTCAATGAAGACTCTTTGGATTCAGCTTGTACCCCAACCTGCAGACAACCTCGTTGATGATGACTTTTTGACAGAAAAATGACTACGTTGTTTGTTGTTTCGGTGTCTACTTGTTTCTTTAAAAATTCTCTTTATTAACAAATTGGAGTGGAATTTTTATTGTGTTGTGTTTTGTACTTTGGTACTGAATGCTTTACGCGTTTCTCAAGAGTTAAGCTTCATTGCTTTGTGCTGCAGCTACCAAGAATAGTGCTTAGGATTAAAATATTGAGACCTAACTGAACACAGTAAGGAATAGAGCAATTATTACTTGAAGGGAGATACCATCCACTTCAACTAATAAACAACATTAAAAAACCATTCCCCGCAAAAACAATAAATGGAAATTCAAATTTGACTAATCCTCAACAGAAGACACTTCAAATCACAATTCCCAGTGCCCCTACTAATATTAATAACTCGAAGCCAATAACCACTCCGACCATCTCTAATATTTCAACAAATATCACCCTATTGACTTCCCCAGGAACCCCAATTACACCGGCACTGAATATAGAGGCATCCAACAAAACCACTAATAAAATCCCTAATAAAACTTTAAACAAACCATCTATCAAAACGCCAGTCCTTCAGCATCCAGCTTCAAACACCCCGTCTGTGAGGCCCAGGGGAAACACCGCCAAAAACTTTGGTAATTCAAGACCTCCAGCAGTTTTTCCACCTGAAGCCTCACCGTATGTGGCGATCATGACCGGTGTCCCTGAGCTAACCGACTTTAACTCGGAACCTGGCTGGTCTTTAAAAAATAAAGCTCAGCACTGGTTGCAGACTAATCGTCCGATCCCGTCAGCTTGGACGGGCAGGATTAGATCTGTTGCAA
Organism: Lissotriton helveticus; assembly: GCF_964261635.1. Lineage (NCBI taxonomy): Eukaryota > Metazoa > Chordata > Amphibia > Caudata > Salamandridae > Lissotriton > Lissotriton helveticus. Next base: position 803,431,832 of record NC_136063.1, read on the forward strand.
GGGTACCATGGGTGGGTAACACTCGAAAAACAATCCCTGGGGACTGTATAGTGATTACCTTTGAGGACCCACGAATAGCAGACTACATCTGTTCGTGGGAAGACATCACCTCAAATGGAGGTATTAAGATCAAATCACTTTCTTTTTTCTATCCTTTCAGGCAAATAAATGGACTACAGGAACAAGAGCCCCCTTGGGCAGTTCCACCCCCCAGACAGAATGACTCAGCTAATATCAGATATCACGGTCCTCCAAGATTTTATGATACAGATTATTCCTGGAACACAGTAGGTCCACGTTATCAGGGGGGAGGCTGGGAAGATAGGAGACCTTATATACAAAGGTCGCTAATCAGAGATCATCCCCGATGGGATCCATGGCATAACATCCCCTTGCAAAACAGGTACAGTGGACTTGAAATGGTCGATTGACCATCAAGTGAAAGTATATCTAACAACCTGCACGTACCCCCCAGCCCGGTGAACATGAACATCTCCTCGGGATTTACGAACCTGGAAGTCGTACTCCCAGTAGAACAATCAAATGATGCCACTCCTCTGACTTCCATACTCTATTGGAACATAGCAGGTCTTCGTTCCAAAATTGAGGATGGGAGCGCACAAAACTTCTTAAATCCCCATCAAATAATCTGCCTCCAGGAGACCTGGTCAATAGAAGATTTACACCTACAAGGTTATAAAACCTATTCTATCCCAGCCTTAGGCAGTACAATGGGAAGACCCAGAGGTGGGCTAGTAACTTATATAGCCAACACCCTAACCCTCACAAAAGTGGCCATAGTCTCCCAGGATTCCAATTTTCCAATTCTTTCTTTATCCCTTGTCAATAAGGAGACTATCTTCCTGACCAATATATAAAATAATCTCCCTGAAGATCAATTCATAAACCTCCTTAGTCATGTACATGAGAGTCTGAAACAATCTTATCAATGGAGAACTGGTAACAGGGCAACCCACTTAATTTGGGGACGAGATTTCAACCTCCATCCATGTTTAAAGACTAACCCACTCTGCTGTGGGATGGTGGACGAATTCGATGCCCCTTTAGCTCATTTTACACACAGTAAAGCAGGGAACATATTAAATGCTGTCCTCTCGGATTTGGACCTGCAAATTGCTAATCATCAAAATGCAGAGTCCAATTTACTTAGTCCGACCTATGTGGGTAGAGGCTATCGCACAACAGTTGACTATATATTTTTATCCTCTGGTCTGCTGGGCATAGCCAAGGACTTTGGGGTCATCGGCAATCCACTCAGTGACCATTCAGCCCTAAGGATTAACCTGTATTTGTCTGTACCCAATACTCTAAATTCGGAGATTGCAAGTATGCTCGGACAAAATAAATTAGAGATTGGTAAACAGAATGGCTATTCAATCAGATGGGCTAAAATTAACCCTACTGAAATCACAAAAAAACTCATAGACCAGGCATATCCAAATATTCTAAAATGTCTCGATCTATCCTCTAATCATGAGGAAGTCCTAGCGAACTTTAAACAAATTTTGGACTCCATCAAGGACTTACTCCTGTCAAAACCCAAAGTTAACCATTCAATAAAGAAAAGGTGGTTCAACCAAAATTGTACAACTGCCCTAACAAAATTAAAATTAGCACTTCATAACAAACCGAGAGATGCAGCCCAAATTCAACTCTTAAGGCGCCAATATATAGGAGAAAGAAAACTGAGAATCGCCCAACTAAAGCAGAAACTTTGGGACGACCTCCATGAAAGTGCGGTATTAAAAAATAGTGAGCAATTCTGGCGTACAGTCAGAACCCCATATCTCTCGGACACAGGCACCCCCAGAATAGAAGTTGCCATAGACGAGAAGACATGGGTCACACATTTCTCTAACATCTTCAAAAATACCTCACCAAAAGACTTATCGCCCCCAGGAGCACAGTACCCTATTCCGCTTCTCTTCGATATTCCTGATTTATTGGAAGCATTACAGAAAAGCAAATTGGGTAAAGCGCCAGGCCCAGACGGAGTCCCAGTGGACTTTTTAAAAAATAATTTAGATCTCTGGGCCCCAATTTTAACAAGAGTGTGCATTGCTGCCGCGAATGAGGGAGTGATAAGCTCTTGGACTAAATCAATAATGGTCCCCATTTTTAAAAAAGGGGACAGACAAGATGTGAAGTGTTATCGGCCCATATCACTGCTGGACTCGCTCGGGAAAGTAGTGGGGAGAGTAATCCTAGAGCGTCTCCAGCAGTGGAGTGAGGACCGATGTATTATCTCCGACATCCAATTCGGCTTCCGAGAGGGTTTCGGAACAGTCGAACAGGCCCTCAATCTCACCCTAATAATGGGAAAATACATACAGGCCAAGGCTAATAAAATCTATATGGTTTTTGTCGACCTGTCCGCAGCCTTTGACTGCGTTTCGCATGCAAAGCTGTGGACGGTCCTCGCCCAAATGGGAGTAGAACCCCCTCTTCTGGATTTCTTACGAGAACTCTATTCTGGTGCCACGGCTAGAGTACGATTCGGCGTGAATGGCGAGTTGACGGCCCCGTTTAGCGTAGGGCGTGGAGTCAGGCAGGGTTGTGTCCTGGCCCCCTTCCTCTTCTCACTCTATACAAATGGTCTGGAGGGGGAGATGTTGAGGGGGGCTCAGGACCTTCCACGCATAAACCACCGCCTGATTCCCGCTCTGCTCTACGCGGATGATGCCGTCATTCTCGCGCGCACCCCTCGCGAGCTTCAATCTTCACTGAATAGGTACACGACCTTCATGAGTAACCTGGATCTAAGGGTGAACGTGAAGAAAACTTTTGTTATGACAGCAGGCAGGGGCCAAAAAAGAACAAAAGCTATTTACCTGGAAGACCAAAAACTTGATGTTACTCCCCAATATCCTTACCTGGGCATCATGATCGATGATCAGTTAACATGGAAGCCAGCCGTAGTCACAAGGGGCAATCTATTTAAAAGATCAATAGCTGCTCTAACGAGCTTTTCCCAGAGATTAGGAAAAAGGCCCCCGGTGGAGCTATTAAAAATTTACAATGCCAAGTGCCTGGCTACCGCCATATATGGTGCGGGAGTCTGGGGGTATGCCGACACCAGCTCTATCCAGAAGGCGGAAAATGTTTTTCTTAGATTCCTCCTGGCAATGCCGAAAGGCACTTCAACATACGCCATGCACCTGGAAGTGGGAACACCTTACATAGAGGATCTAATTAAAACAGAACCTGTGATGCTGTGGCGGTGCATCTGGTCATCTGAAAATAATAAACTGACCCAGTCTATCATCGCTGACTCGATGGCTCTTGACAAATCCTCTAGTATAAAGTGGCTGTCCTACGTAAGAAATTTCCTTAAAGACCTAGGACTTGAGAACTGCTATTTTAATCCAGAATCCATAACGGACATTCCAAAAAGAGATCTCAAACAACTAGCGCTAAGACATTTGGAAACGCTAAGACTAGCATCAAACTCACTGAAAACGGCGGTTGTTCACGCGAACATGGTCCAAATAGCCTATGGCATTCACCCGTATTTGACACTGCAATTATCGACTTACGAGAGAATGATACTAACAAGATTTAGGCTAAACACTTTTTTTAGACTGGTCACGTTCCCATTGAAAAACTGTTGGAAAGCAATTCTCCCACCCTGTCCGTGCGATGGAGTATCAGCCCAATCGAATTTACATTTGATTATGCTTTGTAAATTTCATCGATCACATAGAAAAATCTGGTTATTACCAATATTAAGGAATTGGGGTCTGAGACAATGCAGACCTGCCCTTCTTAGACTCCAAATGTTGGAAACTGAAAATGTCTGTTATTTTGTGAGCAATTTTTTTAAATGTATCACGAAACATAGGAAAAACTTATAAACGCCTTATTGATGATGCTCCGTGCAGATCCATGCAGAGAACTTTGTAACTGATTCTTTTGTAATTTTCTGGTTTTTTGTATGAAAGGCTATGAAATATGCTTCTTTTAACTATACTGTAATGAATGTTATTTACTGTCTCTTTTATGGTTTTTCCTTTGTGAATAAGCCGAATAAAGAATTTTATTATTATTATAATAATCCACTTTCTCCCAGTGGCTAACAGGCAAACTGTAGCAGTAAGGAAGAGTGCAAAGGAGGTTGTTGCCAACAAGGAGGTGGGAGGCCAGTCATTCTGCTGAAGTGCTAATTGCGTGACGCATGGAGCCTGAGGGTCCACTTGCTGCATTGTGCCTGTTGTGTGCCAGTCTCAGGTACTCCCTTCGAAGGAGGCAAATTTTAAGAATTTATTTGTACAGTCGCCACACTGCACTGGGAGAAAACTCGGTGTGGTTTTGATCTAGTCAAAACCACCAACACCCTACCCATGTCCACATCTTTCACATTTCACTACTCATTCATGAAAGCATAAGAGTTTGCACTCTTCTTTGTCTCCTAATTAAAATTGCTTACTTGCCAAGATGTCTGTCACACCCCTGCCACGGTATGCAAATCCAACAACATCTCGCAACTATTCGACATAATTAGGGAGGAAGATTTACTGAACATCATTATGAAGACCAACCTATAAGCCACTTTGTAGACCCTATCCAGGGTAACATTTCCATAGATATGTAAATGTATCTGCTCTCTCTCTCCGAAGGAACATTTCCCAAGACTGGACTAGTCACTCCACTCCTCAACAAACCCTCGGGTCGAGGTGCGAGCAACGGCTCGGTGGTGTCGTTGGATGGCGCCGTCGGTGAGACCAGGGTCACGGTGCGAGATGAAGGCTGTGCTCATCATGGGGCTAGCAGGTCATGGTGCAAGCAGCGGCATTGTCGTTGCTGAATCGCTGTTGTTGGCTGACGAGCAGGAGTCGAAGGTGCTGGCATCGGTGGGCTATGGCTGCGGTGCGGGATGAGGGCGATGCTTCGTGTGACTTACAAGCGGTGCCCTTGAACCACGGTGCAAGCAGCGGCGTCGATTTTTGCGTGGAGCGGCGGCTTCGGGGAGGCCAAGGTGTCCTCGTGAAGCAAGGCTGTGTGGAGTGTGGTGCCCACAGGTCGTGGTGCATGCAGTGGCTCAGTGGCGGCGTCAACAGGCATCGTCGGTGAGACCAAGGTCACGGTGCGGCATTGCGGCGGTGCTCTCTGCGGTGCCAAGGCTACAGCGTGAAGCAAAGCGGTGCAGAGTGTGGTACCCACAGGTGGTGGTGCAAGCAGCAGCTCGGTGGTGGCGTCAACAGGCGTCGTCGGTGAGACCAAGGTTGCGGTGCGGCGTTACGGTGGTGCCCTCTGGACACAGAGTCGGCAGCGGCGTTGTAGACGTCGTTGAGTTGCTTTTCCATAACACTGTCACAGATCGGGGTTGAATCCATCATCATTCTTTAGCTCCCTTTGCCACCCCAGTTCAGACCCAGCTAAATGCATATCAGTCTTGACCCTGTGCCTCATGGGAACAGTCCAGCCCAAACTGCCAAGCCAGGTCTTCCCTGGACCAGAAACAAGGATCTTGGGACCGGTTTCAGGGTAACACCCCTCATCAGCCATCCTAGCTTGAATTCAGTGGCAAAGTGAGCAAGGGACCCACTTCTGGGCATACCCTGCCAACTTAGGGTAAACAAAGCAAACACAGGAGATGATGGACAGAGCGCTGAAATGTTTCAGACAGTCACCCCTAGTCACAGATCTGAGTTGAATTCATCATCGTTCCTTAGCTCACTTCGCCACCCAAGTTCAAGACCCAGCTATATGCAAATCAGTCTTGACCATGTGCCTCATGGGAACAGTCCAGCCCGAACTGCCAAGCCAGGTCTTCCATGGACCAGAAACAAGCATCCTGGGACCGGTTTTGGGGTAACACTCTTCATCAGCCAGGCTAGCTTGAATCCAGTGGCAAAGTGAGCAAGGGACCCAGTTTAGGGATAGTCTGCCAACTTAGGGCAAACAAAGCAAACAGAAGGAGATGATGGATGGAGCGCTGAAACTTTTTAGACACTCACCCCTAGTCACAGATCTGGGTTGAATCCATCATCGTTCTTTAGCACACTTCGCCACCCATCTTCAGACCCAGCTATATGCAAATCAGTCTTGACCATGTGCCTCATGGGAACTGTCCAGCCCAAACTGCCAAGCCAGGTCTTCCATGGACCAGAAACAAGCACCCTGGGACCGGTTTTGGGGTAACACCCTTCATCAGCCAGGCTAGCTTGAATCCAGTGGCAAAGTAAGCAAGGGACCCACGTCTTGGCATATCCTGCCAACTTAGGGCGAACAAAGCAAACAGCAAGAGATGATGGATGGAGCGCTGAAACTTTTCAGACACTCACCACTAGTCACAGATCTGGGTTGAATCCATCATCATTCTTTAGCTCACTTTGCCACCCCAGTTCGGACCCACCTAAATGCAAATAAATCTTGACCCTGTGCCTTATGGGAACAGTCCAGCCCAAACTGCCAAGCCAAGTCTTCCCTGGACCAGAAACAAGGATCTTGGAACCTGTTTCAGGGTAACACCCCATATCAGCTAGCCTAGCTTGAATTCAGTGGCAAAGTGAGCAAGTGACCCACGTCTGGGCATACCCTGCCTACTTTGGGCGAACAAAGCAAACACAAGGAGATGATGGACGGAGCGTTGAAATGTTTCAGATAGTCACCCCTAGTCACAGATCTGGGTTGAATCCATCATCGTTGTTTAGCTCACTTCGCCACCCAAGTTCAGACCCAGCTATATGCAAATCAGTCTTGGCCATGTGCCTCATGGGAACAGTCCAGCCCAAACTGCCAAGCCAGGTCTTCCATGGACCAGAAACAAGCATCCTGGGACCGGTTTCGGGGTAACACCCTTCATCAGCCAGGCTAGCTTGAATCCAGTGGCAAAGTGAGCAAAGGATCCACGTCTAGGCATAGCCTGCCAACAGACACTCACCACTAGTCACAGATCTGGGTTGAATCCATCATCATTCTTTAGCTCACTTTGCCACCCCAGTTCAGACCCAGCTAAATGCAAATCAGTCTTGACCCTGTGCCTCATGGGAACAGTCTAGCCCAAACTGCCAAGCCAGGTCTTCGCTGGACCAGAAACAAGGATCTTGGGACCGGATTCATGGTAACACCCCATATCAGCCAGCCTAGCTTGAATTCAGTGGCAAAGTGAGCAAGGGACCCACGTCTTGGCATACCCTGCCAACTTAGGGTGAACAGAGCAAACACAGGGAGATGATGGACGGAGAGCTGAAATGTTTCAGACAGTAACCCCTAGTCACAGATCTGGGTTGAATCCATCATCGTTCTTTAGCTCACTTCGCCACCCACGTTTAGACCCAGCTATATGCAAATCAGTCTTGACCATGTCCTCATGGGAACAGTCCAGCCTGAACTGCCAAGCCAGGTCTTCCATGGCCCAGAAACAAGCATCCTGGGACCGGTTTTGGGGTAACACCCTTCATCAGCCAGGCTGGCTTGAATCCAGTGGCAAAGTAAGCAAGGGACCCACGTCTAGGCATATCCTGCCAACTTAGGGAGAACAAAGCAAACAGAAGGAGATGATGGACAGAGCGCTGAAACTTTTCAGACACTCACCATCAGTCACAGATCTGGGTTGAATCCATCATCGTTCTTTAGCTCACTTAGCCACCCTAGTTCAGTCCAAAGCAGCACACTCTCTTGCAAAGCCATTTACTTTCCTGTTCAAAATGTATTCCACTCTGAAAAGGTGCTCTTTTCTCAGCGCAAATAGTGTTTTGCGTTGATTTTTGAAACTTTGTGTCTAGGGGCATCACTTGGGTTTAACAGTGGCAGATTAGTACAAGCACCCTTTGGTTTTGACACAGAGCCCGATCTATGAAGATAGCCAGACTGGGCTTTGGGTAAAAAAATAATAATAACACAGCCTTCAAGCAGGCTCTCAATTGTATTCATATGTTTTTTCCTCCCAGTGTTCCACACATTGCATATCTGCACCACTATACAGCATACATTGTGGAATGATTTCAGAATTTGTCTAGGAATATTATTTTGCGCCGAAATGGTATGCTTTTAGAACAAGTCCTATGCTAGACAGCACACACACACCTCTGCACCATGGTGCAAAGATTGTGTGCCGCACTGGGCTGCCAGTTTGTGCACAAGGGTAGTGAGCAGAAGCAGGACAGTTTTAATAAAAATGGCTCTGCACTGCTTTCTCCCCCAGCACAGCACAACTTTGGTTGCCCTACTGCCCTGTGTGTGCTACAAAATAATACATCTATGTGTTGGTGTGTATGCCTGACCTGCCCAGCCTTAACCTTCATGCTCTCAGGCAGTTGGCAAAAATGAAATTGAAAATTAATTTTTGTGTAATTTTTCCCTGCTTACTTACCTTACAGATTCTCTTTTAACTCTCTCTTAACCGCTCTCTCTACCTCTACTAGTTTATGTACCTTCTACCTCTCTTGACCGCACCTTTGTCATGCTCACCTCACACTCAGATACCTCACACTTCATCTCTCTACCTCGCTCATGATCTTGGCCTTTGTTATGACTCTCTATCCCCTCTTTCTACCTCACTGTTTCTCTACATCATACCTATCTCTTCACTTTTTCCATTTTAAATCCCTATTTATGTCCTCCATCTACTTCACTTCTCACACATTGTCTCTTTTTATTGCACCTCTCTATCTCACTCTCCATGTGTCAGTAACCTACCACCTGCCCTGTTTTTCTATGCCTCAAATTTTGCTCTCTTTCAACCTTCCATCAATTTGTTTTTCTTTAGGTCTTTAAGTCTACATCTACCTCTCAGTGCGTCCTTTACCTCTCTTTAATTTACCTCTTTTTACACATTATCTCTTCTCTACCTCGGCCATTGGAGGACTGTACGCATCTGCTCTCTTTACATTTCCTTTCCCTATCTCTGTCTACGCACTCTAAAAAAAATCTATTCATCTACTTCTCTTTCTCTATCCAATTCTTTCTCTTTCTACCTCTCCTTATCTTTCTACTGGGTGCCTCACCTTTCCTTATTTACTTTATTTCTCTACTTAACTCACATATCTTTCCACATCATCTCTATACCTTTCTTCCTCTACCATGTCTGTCATATACTATCATTTGAATGCCTCTGTCCATAACCTGAATCCTGCCAAGTCCCATTTATGTTACTCAGCAGGATAACAGGTAACTGTCTGGCCCGAGCAGTGCACACAAAAGCAGACACGAGGATCGAAACAGAAGAATAAATAAGAAGAAGTTTATTAGATGTTAAACATTTAAAAAGCACTTTGATTTTCACTGTTTCATTTTAAAGCTTCAAGATTTCTCACTCCCATCCTTTTTAAAAATCGAGAGCCTTTCCTTTACTTATGCCATGGCGCCTAGTGTTTTCAAAAACACTAAAGTAATCCGCCTGGTCAAATTCCCTCCCCTTGATTTGGCCAAACCTGAAAATGATCGCCCTATCTCACTCCTACTTTTTGAGCTAGAGTAGTAGCGAAACATGTTAATAGCTTACAGACAGGAGGAGAGCCAAATCCTGGACACCTCCCAAAATGGCTTCAGACCTTCTCACACTACAGCATCTGCATTCTTAGTGATGTTGGAAGCACTCGTAGTGCCTCAGATGAAGGTAGGTCTTCGGCCCTTATTATTCTGGATTTATGCGTCGCTTTTGATATGGTATCCCATAAGATGCTCTTGCAGCAACTGTATGATATAGGGAAACTAGGGACAGCTTTGACCTGGTTCATTTCCTGCTTAAGCGAGTTCTTACCAAGCTGTATCCCCTCTGTTTGCAACAGATCAGCAAATCCTGCAATATGGTGCCCCCAGGGCTCCTCACTGAACCCAACTCTGTTTAACATTTATGTTCACCCACCACCGCAGGTTGTGAAATCTCACTGGTTTCTTCTGCTGATGATACCAACTTATTTTTTCACTTTCAGCTGACGCGACACAAGATTTTGCCAATTTCCAGAGTTGTATTCTCGCTTTCGCAGTGTGGATGAATATTGACTCCCTGAATCTAAATGCTAGCAAAACAGAAATCCTCCTGCTGGGAAAGTACACCCTCACTTGGGGAGACCATTGGTGGCTGGAAGGCCTTGAGCCCCATCCCAAACCCACACTGGTAACAAAGTATTTAGGCATTTGGATGGATGATACCCTCTCCTTCGCGAACCAAGCCAGATCTCAAGGTCTTTTGCGAGGCCTTAAACCTATCATTGGTTTGATATACCCTTCGATCAGGCAGACGATCGATCATTCGATCGCTAATCATGTCTTGCCTGGATTATTGCAATGTTCTATACTTGGGCACCAACAAATCAGTTACAAAAAGGCTTTAGAGTGCCCAAAAGGCTGCAGCCAGACAGCTTTTCTCTCCCAAAATTCTGCTCAGCCTCCGAGCTCCTTCATAAACTCCATTGGTTTCCCATGGAGAAGCGTGTACATTTTACAACCTTGTGCTTGGCTCATAAGTTCATGCATTCAAAAGGAGCTCCCATCATTGCCGGACTCCTCCCACCATACTTGCCAACTAGGTCTCTCTGCTCTTCCGATCTCAATCCAGCCATTGTTCCTCGGATTAAAAGAAAGCGATAAGGAGGGTGCTCCTGATGGGCCATGGCCCCTGCCTTATGGAACAAACTGCCCCACTGCCCCGCTATCTAAGGAAAACTCAAACCATCTCAGCTTCAGAAAAATACTTACGACCTGTCTAATCACAGTCTGGTTTGACTCTATTTTTAGGTTCTTCCCCCTCCCTTGTGGCAGCAATGCGTGAGTATCATGCTGATATGGTGCAGTGCAGGGAAGCCCCATTGCTGGCACACCTATTTGCTCTACAAGTCTTATAACGTAGCATAACATAACTGTTGCAACAAGTATACAGACAAACTGGTAAGACACCTAGGGCCTCATTTATGGGGAATTGGCAAAGGGCTGCCATACACCAATGTGAAATGTCAGGAATATACAGTATTTTTTAAATACAGTGCATTTCTGTCCTTTCCCCCTGCTCTGGCGCACAATTGTGTTACCTAGCATCAACACAGCGATACCAAAGGGGGTGATAGACGGAGCGTTTGAGCTTTGGTATCGCTTTGTTCGCCCTAAGTTGGCAGGTTATGCCCAGACGTGGGTCCCTTGCTCACTCTACCACTGGATTCAAGGTAGCCTGGCTGATGAGGATTATGAATCCGAAACCGGTCCCAGGATGCTTGTTTCCGGTCCAGGGAAGACATGGCTTGGCAGTTCGGGCTGGACTGTTCCCATGAGGCTCAGGGTCAGACTGATTTGCATATGGACATGTCTGAACTGGGGTGGTGGAGTGAGCTAAATAATGGTGATGGATTAAACCCAGATCAGTTGACTGTGGGTGAGTGTTTGATTTGCTCAAACCCTCCGTCCATCATCCCCTTTGGTATAGCGTCAACACACGCACGATTGTGCCATGGTGCAACGGGGTCTTTATTGCAGGGTGTCTTTGTTTCATACAAGATTGTTTTTGTGCAGGAAGGGGCGCCTTCCTGCACAGAAACATCCCCAAGAGGTGTTTTCCTCTTTCCATGTCCACTACAGAATTTGAGGAGGAATATAAATATTCCCCCCTCGTTACACCTGCTCTGGGGAGGCGTAAGGTTTGGCGAGCCCCAGGTTTACGTGATTAGGTAAATCTGGGGCAGCGTCCAAATCCATAGGTGTTGTGTGGGAAAATCCACTGCAATGCCCATGGAATGCCTTCTTGGCACAGAGTAAGGCAACAACACGACTTGCGCTGCCTTGCCTTACTCCATATCGGTGATACCAGGCAAATATTCACGTGAATTCTCTTAATTTAAAGGAATATACAGTCAAAACTCAACAAATTAAAACCAGATTAGGAAGCTTTTAAGAGGACGTATTCAATTATTTTGAAATAATTTTTCTTATAGTATTTTATCCACAGTTAATAATGATAAAACTGATTATATTGTAAGTCTTATGTTGATTTATCATTTACAAAATGTATTCTTATAAAAAGATATCATTATTAAACACCTTATTTTTATCATTATTCAATAAATCTTAACTGCTTCAAAATTCTATGTATGTCTTTATGCTCCTTCTCAGCTCAATGCAGTAGAGCGCCCGTTTTTTCTTAGGTTGGTTCAATTGTACTGTATAAGCACTAAGCTGTATTTCTTTTTCAAAACGTGTTATTAGCTCAACTGCACCCTCTAGTGCTATTGTATGTGAACTTGAACCTCTTTTTATTTTTCTTGTTGAGGAACTGTAAGTAAAGAGAGGAGGCGGAAACCCATGCAGCGTGACGAAAGAATAATTACTTTAATTTCGTAGCGGTTTATGGAGTATAAAAAAAAGTTGATTTCTTCTGTTTGCCTTTGCGGAATAGCACACCTGAAAGTTGTCTGAGCCGTGCGAACCTTTGTAGCTGCATGATCAAAACAAAAATGTCAGAGACATATCTTGCAATGTACAGTTCAAGCAAAGATAATCTCTGATAACTGCAGAGGATTATACATTATCCAATCAGAATATTTAAATTGCTACAATGCACAAACGAAACAGCAGCACAAGATCCTTCGCCAAATGATACATTCGAGAAAGAGTTTAAGGGTGAAACTGACGAGATTGCTGAGGGTGAAGCAGACGAACTTGTGATGGGAAGACATGTTGGAAATTGAAAGGGCCGGTTGAGACCTAGAGGGTTGGATAAGCATTCTTTGAGACTTTATAAGGAGGAAATCGGGTTGAGATGAGACATTTGCTTCCTGCGATATTTTGGTAAATGACTTCGTGATGGGAGAGGATGTAACTGGAGGAGGGAGTGGAATGTTCACTGAGCCTGTACAGGGATGAACGGTGAGCGAGAGGAAAGAGAGAAACACGTGTTTGTGTGTGTGTGTGCGTGCGTGTGTGTGTGGGGGGACCGGCTCGGTCCTCATAGCGTGGGTTAACCAGACCCCCCAGGATATAGCGGCATGGATTGGCAAATTTAGCGGCACAAAAATGGAAATTTAGCGGCATTTAGCGGCATTTTATTTTGTGGTTTTTGCAACACCAAACACAGATATCTTACTGTTTGAGTTATTTGACAACATGGAGCTATGTACATTTTGTTTATTTACAATTCAGCCAATTTGTTTTAGTCAAGAAGTGCCCTGCTGAAGATTTTGCTGTGTGCAAGGAACTCTAAGGCATGACCTATGAAGAGTGCACCATCTGAAACTACAGCCCGGTGGATTACCTTGCTGCCAAAAGACTCAAGAGTGGAAACTCCCTGCAAGCTACAGGTTAACAGAGCTCACCTGGACAGCCCCGCAAAGACTTCAAAGCCTGGAGTACCAGGGGATTTGTAAGGGTTTTGTTCAAGTGGATTGCCGAATTGAAGTTTCACACTTTCAGGGACCCTCTTGGAGATTCCAGAACCTTGGATTGTGTGTTGGATACTTTGGGACCTGCAAGCAGAACGCCAGGAAGGTGTTCTAACTGGACCCCGCTTGCTGAAGAAGGCGGCCCACTACAGTGGTGAGAATTCTTCAGAACAATCTATAAAGGTGTGTCCCTGACAGAGAAAACAAAAAGACTTAACCCCTTCGATGCTCATGACGAGCTCAGCTCGCCATGAGGTACACCTCTCGTGTGCTCATGACGAGCTGAGCTCGTCATGACCACACCCATTAACATTATGGCCCAGCACAGCAGAGGAATTTCTGCAGCATCCATGGTGTTAAAGGGGCGCTGTTGGTTTCTAAGCACTAGAAAGTGACTAATCTTTAAAAATTCATATATCAGGTTCCCTACAGTGGATTATTTTCGTTTTGGTGTCATTTAAAAGATAAAAATATTACCTATTTTTATAAATTGGTGTTGGATTTTTATTTTGTGTTGTGTCTTAATTATTTACTGAAATTGTGTTTTTGAATGCTTTACATACCTGTCTTTGAAGTTAAGCCTGTCTGCTCGCAGCCACGTTACCAAGGGTTGAGCAAAGGAATAATTTTCTAAGACCTATGCTGAGTCCTATCATGTGTTAGTGGCCTTATTGCCAGTGGCAGACTTACATTTGCCCCTACCAATAACCCACTTTCAACATCTACCAACTGGAAGGGCTCAGAAAGAAATAACTAGCAATTCTCTGCTAATAAGGCCCGCATCAAATTTCAAAAGGTAGCCCAGCCTCCATCCTCCTCACTTCAGTGTCTCGGTCTTCACCTTCCAGTCACAGTAATACAAGCAATACACTTTCACTGTCTGAGGAAGCCATTTTCGGCGCCATGCATAACCAGACATATACAACAAGGATCAACAGGCCCCTGTACTCTACTCACACAACAGAGTCCTACTACCATGTATGTGCTGCACATCTACACACACAATACAATGTGAGCGAACGGTTCTGTGCTTTATTCAACAGTAGAACATGAGGGGTCAGTAAACCACACTCCTCAACACTGAACAAGATCTGGTCATAATGCAAATTCACAACACACAGTAGGACGCCACCACTGCTTTAGGTTATTTCCCCATGGCAATGACAGAAGTCCACTGTTTAGGTCACAGGACAGTTCCTAGATCTCACACTGACGGGGACAAGCATTGGCTCCTATGCACCTGCTAGGTTATGCTTGACAGCAGGGCGAAAAATAAGTCAGGATTACAGTTTTTACATATATTTAGGCACTCATGCCAAATTGCCATGCAGGGCCATTTCCAACTCCAACAGCCAGCCGTACATGGGCTGAAATAAATGGTTATGCATACATTATGGTCAAAACCTTCATGTGGCCAGCAATAATTGACTTTAAAGTATGCCCAAGATTGGACAGTGACCATAATTCCCTGGAATTGACTTATTCCCTCCCTAGGAACCAGGACCTATCACAGGGATCTGGTAGTGTCAAGTCTGGCCTCCTACTTGAAAATAATCGTAGGAAAGTCAAGTGGGAGAAGCTGGCTAGTAGAATAGACAAAATACCCTCCCTCTATGAAAGGCTAATTCCATTTTTAGAGTGTGCCTTCGACCTAGGTACCAAAGACCTAGATGAAGTAACTAGAGGAGAACTAGCAATAACACATAAAAATATTACAGACTCCCTCGAACAAGACTTGTTCACATCCTCTACGAATAGGAAGGGCTATAAGCCAAAGACCTCGTGGTATAATGCCACGTGTAGGAAGGCTAAGGCCCATTTGATATCTGCAATTAAGGGACGCCTTAGCAGGGAAGAAATTTGTGATAGGAGAAACAAGTATAAGTCCCTTCTAGTGAACGCCAAGGTGGAATGGGACCACGATTATTGGGAAAACCTCACGAAAGCACTATCAACCAGAGATTCTCGCAAATTCTGGCGGGTAGTAGCAAATGGCACGACGGAGTTATCTCCAGCATTAGAGCCCAATATAGCCCCCTCAGTATGGCAGGCCCATTTTGAAGCGCTGTATGCAGAGGGTGGTGGGGATCCTAGTAGCGGGAGATTCTTGATCAGACCTACCCCTTCGGGGCCCTCATTCACTGAAAAAGAAGTGAGGGAGGCCATCAATGGCCTACCTGCTGGAAAAGCACCGGGATTGGACGGGGTCCCGGGTGACCTGTTTAAACAGGAACCAGGGATTTGGGCACCGTACCTCACACTCATATTTAATGCTATTCAGGGGGGAATGACTGTGCCCGATACTTGGATGGGGGCAGAGGTAGTCCCAATCTATAAAAAGGGATCCCCTCTGCTCCCATCCAACTATCGTCCTATCAGCCTGATCGATATATCCCAAAAACTCTTTGGCAGACTGATCTTAAATCGTCTGCAGGTGTGGGTTCATGAAATGGATATCCTGTCCCCATACCAGGCAGGATTTTGGGAGGGTGTATCTACCACAGACCAAATATTCAGGCTACAATTGCTCTATTGGAGAACAGCGGTAATCGAGGGCGGCAGTCTATATACCATCTTTGTAGACCTACGTGCCGCCTTCGATTTGGTTCCTAGAGCAAGGCTGTGGAGCGTCATGAAAGAGCTGAAAGTCCCAGAGGACATTTTGGCAATCCTGATGAGACTACATTCCAACAATTATGCCCGCGTTAGGTGTGGCAAAGGTGGCAAATTAACCGAAAGGTTCCCCGTTCGCAGAGGTGTAAGACAGGGTTGTGTGCTCGCACCTACCCTGTTTTGTATCTTTGTGAACGGGGTAGTTGCCCACCTCAACAGGATCGCTAACTCTGATGCCCCAAAGCTGACTGGCAACAGGGTGCCTGCAATTATGTTTGCGGACGACACCCTGTTGCTGTCTAAATCCCCGATGGGGATCCAACGCATTTTGGATGGCTTCCTAGACTTCTGCTCTGAGCGGGGATTGGAAGTTAATCCCCAAAAAACCAAATTCATGATTTTAAATCCTAACGCCCGAAATAGAGCCCCTCCAAAGCTAGGAATGGTCCAACTAGAACGGGTCCACAACATTGAATACCTGGGTATTACTATAAATGAATATTTTACTTGGTCATGCCACCAGGCCAAAGTGACCATCAAACTGGCACAGTTGGCGGGTGGCACTTTGCGCCTGGCAAACAAATCAAGCTATCGACCACTTACCCCAATTATTCATATATACAAAACACAAGCGAGGGCAGGGGTCACTTACGGGGGTGAGTTGTGGGGCTACATTCAACACCCGAAATTACAGGCCACGGAGAACAAATTTTTGAGACAGGTAGTTGCCCTTCCCCAGAGTACCCCATTACTCCCACTCAGATTAGATCTGGGTATTATACCCATAACAGAGGAGTTGGGACTCAAACCCCTAAAATTTTGGAGGCGTTTGTGGTCCAGCCCAGATCTTGTAAGTTATAGAGAGGAACTACAGGAATTCCTGGAACAAGGGAACACAAAGAAGTTTCCTTGGTTGACTTATGTCAAGGGAAGCTTCGAGGAAATTGGGTTCCCAGAACTATGGACAGATCCTATTAATTCATGTACGAAGATATCAAAGAAGGTACTTGTGAGTGCCTACAACGACATGATGTTCACCAGAGCCTCCAATAATTCTCGTGAGGGGTCCCTGACAAAATCATTCCTGGAAATAAAAGACACTTACTCTCTCGAAAAAACACTGGACAATATTTCCCCAGCACTAACAAGGAAACTGTTCTTACAATGGCGCTATGGATGTCTTCCTCTAGCCTCGTTTACAGCGTCTTGGACAGCGTGCTCCACCGTGCCATCTTGCCCAATGTGTGCTCACCCGAAGGAGGACGACATGCATGTGGTCTTCTTCTGTAAGGGTTATGAGCGAAGCAGAAAGTATTGGCTAGTTCCGATGCTTAGGAACCTGGGTTTTAGGTCTTTCCAAACTGCTTATAGAGTTCTAAAATCTGACCTCTCCCCTTATGTAGTTTTTGTACTTTCAAAAATTTTAACTGCATTGTGGGTCACCCGAACTCGAATGATGAAAAGATTGGTATAATGGACTCCTTCAGTGGCTTTTCTCACTGTTTTACTCAACATTTAAATGAATTTTACCATACCGGATCACACTATGTTTAATAAGCTTTTTAATTGTATGTTCTTGTTGCATCTTTTATGATCTGTGATCGAAATAAAGATTTTTTGAAATTGAAAAATTGGTTATGCATTTTATTATTGTAATTGATATATGTATGGTAAAAAAACTTTCCGACATCCTGTCTGTGGGCAGGCAAATTCTATTATTTATGACAATCAAGATATAACAATGCAGGACAGGCTCTTATTAGTAAGGTGTGGACTATTCTAACAAATCAGTTTTTGTTATCGACTTTTCGCCCCCAAAAATTTACAATATGAAAATATATTCACTTAAATTCATTATAATAAACAACTTGACCATGCTTACTACTTAAAAAGAAATAAAATAAAATTCACAAGGCATTTACTATTCGCTTGGAAAAACAGTTGAGAACCAGATGCAGCGTGGCGACATAGAAGAATGGCACTTCAATACATGGGTTGTTCATCAACCTCAGTCCTAAAATCCAGGTACATATGTACCAAAGACTTCCATGATCCAGATAAAGTCAACTTTAACATCCCCAACATTTTTGTGATAACGTGGTGGCCTTCTAGGTCAACCTCAACAGTGACTGCAGTAGAGAATGATAGTTTTGACGCATGGAACTGGGAGTTTTCAAGAAAATACAGATCCTTGATTTTTCTCTTCTACATCTCAGTTAGTGACAGACAAGAAAAGGCACACAAAAAACAAACAAAGTGTCATTGCCACAGAGTGAAGCCTCTGCCTACTGACCCCCTCCCACTCGGCCAGCGCTCTCCCACAAACACGCAGCCCTGGCCGGGGGCCGGTCGGCCACATCTCCACTGCCCCCCTCCCACCAGGGCAGCGCTCTCCCCTATGTGTGCGGCGGGCCCCCACCAGCGTAGGACGGACGTACATGTCTTCTGTTTGCCGGCCGGCTTTCCTCCTGCTCCGAGCCCCGGTCTCGGTCTCTGAGGAAGAGTCGAAGAGTCTTCGTGTCGCTGCCGCTTCGTGCTCTCTCCCCCTCTTGGTGTGGTGCTGGTCTTCTCCCTTCGCTCGGCCGCCGTCCTTTCTCTTCTCTCGCCGCAAATAAATCCTGGAATCCTGGGGGGAATGGGAAAATGGGTGCCTCGCGCCTTCTTTTAAGGCGGAAACGGGCGACGGGCGGAAACGGCAAATTTCGCGGGCTTTATGCCAAATATCGCGGCATTTCCCGAGATCGGCCGATTTCGCGATTTTTTTGCAAATCGCGAAATCGCGATAAGCTGGAGGGTCTGGTTAACCTTGACAGACTATGTGGGTATATTCCTAAACAGTCGAAATTTGCTATGCGTCAATGATTTGTGAGTCATTCAAGTACTGGTGAGTATATAGTGTCAAGCAGGCAAAAGTTATCTAAAAAATCGATTTTATTAAAAGATAAGGGAATAAAAACACAATAAATTGAAAGCAAATATTTTTAACTAAACGGTGTACAATACATCAAGATCACAGTTTAAAAAGAGGGGAAGTCTTTGTACAATCCAATCATTCTTGATCTGATTTGGGCCTTAGATCCCAAGGTTACATTAGTGAAAGTCCTCCCTTGTATCTGGTCAGATCACCATCTGATCTATTGTAAAGTCCCTGTCGGTAAAAAAAACCCGCAACCACCACCCATAATTAAAAAGATGCGTAAGTGGAAAAACGTTGATTCACAAACGCTAACCACCAAACTTATGGAATGCGTCCAACTTATGGATCCTGACGCTGATGTAGATCAAGAGTGTAAGGATTTAATGGATAGTCTGATCAGAGCAATAAACTTGATTGCACCTGAGAAACCTCAAAAAGTGAATTGTGGTGGGAAAGGCGCCCCTTGGTTCACCCCTGCTCTGAGGGAGCATAGGAAAGAACTACGTAATCTAGAGAGAACTTGGAGGAGGAAAAAAGATGGAGAATCCCATGAACAATATAGGAATTTGTTTCGTACCTATAAAAAACATGTACAGAACTCTAAAGCTACTTTTTATGAAAATCGTATTAGTGAGGCAATACTGTCGGAACTAAGTAAAAGAGCCCAAGTTACGGATACCACAATTAGTTGTGACACCTTTCTGAAATACTTTTTGGATAAGGTTGACACTGTTTTAAAGGAAATAAAAAACACTGCCACTGGCCCTATGGAACCACAATCTACTCAAACTCCGGTCGGAGTCTACATGTCCGAATTCCCTCTGATGGATTCATTAGGTCTCGAAACAATAATGAGGAAAATAAAATCAGGCTCCCCAGCGGACCCATGTTCCCCAAGTGTGTTTCGCCTAGCTCGCCTTAGCCTAGAGGACCATATCCTGTCTGTGCTGAACAAGTCATTAAACACAGGACGGCTACCAATCAGCTTTAAAGAAGCTCGGGTAAAACCGCTAATTAAGAAAGCGGGGGCAGATCCCAAAGTGTTGAAGAATTACAGG
Source organism: Lissotriton helveticus (assembly GCF_964261635.1). Classification (NCBI taxonomy): domain Eukaryota; kingdom Metazoa; phylum Chordata; class Amphibia; order Caudata; family Salamandridae; genus Lissotriton; species Lissotriton helveticus. Next base: position 803,451,748 of record NC_136063.1, read on the forward strand.
CCGATCTCCCAGCTGCCATTCCTGTCCAAGGTTCTTGAACAACATGTGCTGATATCCCTGGCCTCGTTTCTGGAGTCTAACCATCTTCTCCATGAGATGCAGGCAGGGTTTCGAGCACATCACAGCACCGAGCTGGTAATGCTCTCGGTGCTGGATGATCTCAGGTTGTTGGCTGACAGTAAAAAACCTAGCGCACTGATACTTTTAGATCTGTCAGCGGCGTTTGATACTGTCAGCCATACTCTACTTTTGGACAGGTTGGCCAGTTATGGGTTTCGGGATTCAGCCTATCAATGGCTGGAATCTTTCCTATCCGGGAGAACCCAGAGGGTCCAGTTGGGAGATACGGTATCAGGAGTGGGAAAGCTCACATGTGGGGTTCCCCAGGGCTCTGCTCTATCTCCCCTTCTGTTTAACTTGTACCTACAACCCCTAATAAAAGCCCTGGTTGAGATGGGCTGCCGCGTATACAATTATGCGGATGATACTCAGTTGTTGTTGAGCATGGACGACACTGAACAGGCCCAATTACAGGCACAGGAGGTACTTAGATTCACAGTCAATTGGATGTCCAGGAACCTCCTGAAGATTAACCCCGAAAAAACCGAGGTGTTAATAATCTCATCTATTTGTTCCCCCTGGAGTGACCTGTACTGGCCCCAGGAATTGGGCCCCACCCCTAAGCCAGCTGACTTGGTAAAAAGCCTTGGTATTAAGATAGATCCTGCCCTTTCAATGGTGAGCCAGATCTCCTCCGTTGTAGGAACTTGTAATGGTCTTATAAGACAATTGCGCAAACTAGTTCCGCTCCTCTCACAGTCCATGCTTCGCACTGTAGTCTCTGCCACTATGCTCTCGCGGCTGGACTATGGAAACGCGCTCTACCTGGGCTTACCAAAGGTATTAACCAACAGACTGCAGGTGGTTTTAAATGATGCGGCAAGACTCATCTATAAACTTCCAAGAAAATCACATGCCTCCCCGCTGCTGCAGAGCCTCAACTGGCTGCCAGTGACGCAAAGGTCTGCCTTCAAAAGTCTCTGCATAGCCCATAAGTCCATCTATGGGCAAGCCCCTGCGTATATTAAAGAAAGACTGGAGATCTACCGGCCAGAAAGAAGTCTAAGGTCCTCCGAGGCTCAATTGTTGGTGTGTCCTCGGTTTAAACTGGCCACAAAAGGTGGAAGATCTTTTTCGGTCTTGTTGCCTAGGATCTGGAATAAACTGCCTGAGGCTCTTCGTAAAGATGGAAACCGGCTCCACTTTAGGAAAGCCCTAAAGACTATCTTATTTAGAGAAGCGCTGAGTCCAGTATAGTCTCTATCCGGTCCCTGTTGCTGATTAGGTTGTTATGTTTTGTGGTCAAAAGCGCCCTGAGACCTGCCGGTGAATTGGCGCTATATAAACTGACATTAACAATAACAATAACAATAACAATTTATGTTGTTACCTTGACAGACAAACACTATCTTTGTGAGGACCGGCGCGTTATGAGGACCGTTCCAAGTAGTGTGTGTGTAAGTAAACAAGGAAACTTGTTAATAGAAAGTATGTGAAGGTGTAGAATAGATAGTAAGAAAGTGAGTCAAGCTTTGCCTTGCAACATTTCCTTTTCCATTGGCAAAGTTACCGCATTTGTAAGTTATGTTGGATATGTTCATATAGAGCAAATTCTGTCATTAGTTTGGGCTTGCAATGTTGGCAGTGTTAAAAATATCTAGATTATCTAGATCTAAGTGTTGTAACAATTTGCTCACTGAGTTCTCATGCTCACCATACGGGGGCATGCCTCAGGGACTTTCCAGTATTCAGCTAAGTAGCTTGTTCCACATTGGTCTTCTGATTCCCAGACTCTCTGACAATATTCTGAACTTCCCTTACTTTTCGACTCTGTGGTGTCGTATGCCTATGCTGTGAAAATGAACACACTGACACTCAGTAGTTGGATACTAGAATTGGCCCATGGCACGAGTGCCAGGCCCTTTTTATTTGCATGGTCACCTGACCAGTGACACTACATCCTCCCAAACTTTAATGAAAAGGAACAAACAAAAGTCCAACCTTTAAGAAAACAAATAAACAACACATAGCACCAAATGAGTCTCTTTAGGCCATCAGCCAGGCAGCGCTGGAGCTTTGGACCGCATAGTCAGGATGCTTTAGTCCGCCTTGGCGATGTACTTTAGACCGGCCTGATCTCACGGTGTTGGAGCCTATGATCAAAGTTCAAGTATCAGTGCATCTGGAGCGGTGGTGGAGTCCACTCTGGGGATCTCGCAGGCGCTCAGGTTCCGGTGGACGACAAACCTACAGTTGTTGTGGATGATCTCGGTGTGGGAACCCTTTCCTTGGAGGAGACATGCTTGTTGGTCTTTCTAGCTCCTGACAGCCGAGCAAATTCAGACTTGCCTCTCTAGCCTGGACTCCTCTCTCACTGGAGCCTCTTGAAGGGCCTTTCTGCCGGGCTGCCATCGGAGCGTGTGGACTGTGCGGGCTTCGTGTAAGCCACACAAAGGTGTCGCTGAGGAACTGCCAACAGGAGTCCCAGCCAAGTCGCTCATGTAGCTGCAGAGGGTGGTGACTCGGTCTAGGTGTTCTCGCCGTCAGGACTCAGCTCCTACACCTTCCTCCGATGGTCTTTGGGGGACCAGGCTTTATCTATGGCCTCCATGCTTCCAGTGCCCATCGTGGAGCTGCTGCCGTCGCATCTCTCCTATTCGGATTCCCCTCTCAACGGAACTCCATCGACGTCCTTGTTACTGGATTGCCACGCAACCGCATAGGCTGTGCAAAACTTTTGTAGGCCGTGCTATGGGATCGCTGTAGAACTCCCAACAGGACCATGGTCAAGCCTCGTGTAATCCCTAGGGTGGCTCTTCAAATGGTCGGGGATGCTCTACTTCGGCAGGATTCAGGTTGATGGGGGCGCACAGAAGGTTTCTGGGTGTCTAGCCGCGTTGAACTCCGGTTGTCTGGATGGTTGGGATCCACTCTGGTGGTGCGATGCTCCTTTGACATCCTCGGTGATGATGCATCTGGATGACGATGACAAACAGTGATTTTCCTTCAGTTGGGCAACAGGCGGCGATCTCTTGCCTTGGGTGACCTTGTGGAGTGAGGAGGAATAGAGGGACTTTGTGGCCGCTTGCAGTTGTCTTCCAGCAGGTGCACTTGCTAGGCGTGGTTCTATCAATACCAAGCAGCCAGTGACAGGTGAGAGGACGGTCGAACTGCGAAGCGTGGGGCCTGGATGCAGATCATGCTTGCTAGTGGCTTACGGTGGATCCTCCTGTGAAGCTGTCTCCAGTGACGTCTCTGCACCCCGGTGGCTGGCCTGTGCTGATGAACACCTTCCCCAGTGATGGCACGAGTCCTCTGTCATGTCGCTCTTTTCCGTTTCCTCCTTGTGTACCTGTGGTGGTTGTCGCGGAGTGGTGTCCTGCCACTCTCTCTTCCTCTTTCCGACCAGGTCCTCACTTGGATGAGGCGTCCTGCGACTTGTCTCATGTTTGCACCACATGGACATCTCTCTGGTCACGTCAGTTCTTGGGATGGTCTTCACTTTTCTGCTGACCTGTCGCAGGTTTGTCCTGCCAGTAGGACTTACTTCTTCCTCTTGGGGACCTTTCACGGTCACCATCCTCTCCTTCAGTATTTCGTGGTGCTCCTCTTCTCTTCACTTGAAGGCATCATGCTTGCGCCTCGAGGCTGCGCCATCATGGCACTTGATCCTGCCTCCCTTTGGGCATACTTGGTGGAGTTGGTCACTTCGAGTGACGTGCTCCATGGTTGCGGTGCCACTGTGGCGTCCGGCCACGTGTCGACTGATGTCGTAGCACATGTTGCGGCGGCGGCTTGCCATGTGGAGTGTATTACTCTCCTCTTGCCTGTTTTGGGTCTCTGGCGACTCTGTCTTGAGGCAGTGTGAGGGAGGACACTCTGTGCAGTCTTCGGCCAACTGTGGGGCTTCGCTGGCATAGTGGAGATGTAGAGGATCTCCCTTCTGACTTCAGCAGTGCTTCTGTGTGGAGATGTCTCTCTCTTCTGGGCACTTGTCCATGTTGTCAGCTTCTGGGTGCCTGTGTTGGCGCATCTCGGACTTCGCGCTCTTGGCTCTTCTTTAGGGCACCCTCTTCTGGAGCTGGGCCTGTCCCTTTTCCCTGGCTTGCGGTGACGTACGGTCACCACTGGGGTGTGTGTAGCAAAACCCTTGCTTGCTGTGGCCTCGGGCAGCCAGTGGGAGTTGCGTCTTCATGGCGTTTGGCTGCTTTCAGTCCTGTTGTCTTCTCTGGACCGTGCTTGGACTCTTGATGCTTCTCTGGTGGTGGCATCAGTCAGCCATTGGGGAAGCGCATGCAGTGACCGTGCTCCTTGTGTTAGCTGCTGTGGGTGTCTTGGGGCTCTTGTCTGGGGTACGCAGCCTGTCCCGTTAACCTGGAGCAGTGCAGTTCATGTCTGGGTATTGCAGGTCATGATTTCTTTTTGCTAAGTCCAGTGAGAGGCGCTCAGTCCATGCACACTTTGTTCTGGTTGCCTTTTGTGAGGTCCACCCACTGTGCTTGTCTACTCTGGCTTCTTGAGGTGAGAATTCGGTGTCCTACAGGCTCAAGACAATTGTGGAGGTCTATTTCATTATGAGTTGGCTGGTTTCCTTACATGTGGTGGAGTGCGGGGGACTGGCCACTAGATGGTGCTGCAGCCACTGTTTTCAATGCTGTGGCCATGCTACTGAGATGTGCACAGGACAGGGAACAGCTGCGTCCTTCTCTTCTGCCAGTGGAGTGATCATGGTGCCGCTTGCCAGGCTGTTGCACCTCCTTCATGCACCACAGGGTGCTCGGGTGACTGGGGAATTGTAGACTCTTTACTGGTATTCACAGACGAACAGTGGTGGTACTCTGAATGTCACCGCCTGTCAGTCCTCCGACGGGAGTGCAGATTTTCACGGGATTTTCTCCAGTGAGCATCTTCTGCTCCAGATGCCACTTTTCTTTTCTGTTGAGAATGGTCAACTCGGTGCGTTTATTTTATTTTATTTATTTTATTTAAGGCATTCTATAAAGCGCGGAGTTTACCCGAAGGTGTCAGAGCACTGTACAATAGAACCCGTTACGTTACATGAGAGAACTGTTACAGGAATGGAACAAATAAAAAAATAGCATGCCATAGAATCAAAGTGACACAGGCATAAGGCACACAATCTCAGGCACAGCAAGCACGGACTGTGCAAGCAAAAATATGAATATAAATGACAAATTTTACAGTGAATAAAGAACTTCCTGGCGAAAAATAGCAAGCCATAGAATCAAAAGAACGCATGCAAATGGAACACAAAATCAAACGCAGCAAGCACAGGATGTACAAATATAAATATATGTGACAAATTTACAATGACTAAAGAACTTCCTGGTGGTGTCTGAGAAGGAGGGAATTAGTTCTGAAAGTGTCTTTGGAATAAAAGAGATTTGAGTTCCGCTTTGAAGATCTGGATGGAGGTAATGGCACGGAGCGAAGGAGGAAGAGAGTTCCAGATTCTCACCGCATTACCTGAGAACGATTGTGCCATCAATTTTTCCCTTTTGAAGGAGGGAGGCTCAAGAAGGAACTTTTCCGCATTTCGAGACAGTCTTGAGCCTCCAGACAATTTCAGTTTATTCGCCAGATAGCGAGGGGAGGAAGAATGCAAAGCTTTGTGGGTGATGCACGCCGTTTTGTAGATAGCTCTAGCCTCGATGGGAAGCCATCGGAGAGAAGACAGGATAGGGGTGATGTGGTCACTTCGTTTGGACCCTGAAATGAAGCGAGCTGCTGAATGGAGGACGGATTTGAGGGGAGAGAGGTGAGATTTGGGAAGGCCGGTAAGAAGAGAATTACAATAGTCCAATCTAGAGAGAACTAGCGATTGAACCAAGGTTTTTAGGTCATTCTACGGGAAGAACCGACGAATTCCCCAAAGAATGCGCAGCTGATAACGTACGCTCTTGGCCATGGAATTGATGTGTGAGATTAGGTTGAGTCTTTTGTCCAGTATGACACCTAAGGATTTAGCGCAGTCCACAATGATGGGTTTACTGTTGAGTAGATTCAACTGATCCAACCAGGATTGAACAGGAGGCGGGGAGAGTTGGATAAGAGGAGTAATTCCGATTTAGAGGGATTGAGAATGAGTTGGTGCACTAACATCCAGTTTTGAATAGCGTTGAGAGTAGAGCTGAGTAGTGAGAGATCATGAGGGGAAGACACCTTGAGGTATATTTGGGTTTCGTACGCATAGAGATGGTAGAGGATTCCAGATTTACTTGTTCATACATTGCTGGCTCTTGTGCAGGCAGCCATTCATTCCTCGATACTACATGCTCCCATTTAGTTTTGTCTTGATATGGTGGTAGTTCACTACTATGGTGCGCACTGCGCTAATCAGCTGGTGTGCACAGCGGCGAGCTTCTCGCTTGGCTGCTGCACTGTATAGATGAAGGGATGCAGAGGGGCGGGTGGTATTGCAGGCGCTTTATTCATTAAGGACGGCAGAGCGGGCCTTAAATTGTTGAGACGTTTTATTTCGCACAGGACACTTTACATTTCCATTGTCTGCTGTGCCTGTTCGGGGATGTCTGCGCAGGGACAGCAACTCCTTCAGATGCCCTTTACTGCTCTGTGAGCAGCCACAGGGCCGCCCATGGTAGCCCAGTGGTGCTGCAGGCGCTCTGGCCATCTCTGAAATCGACAGGGGCTGAGAGCAGAGACCGGAGCTAATCCTGCAGGTGCGGCTGATTCCGCATGTTGACCCCTGCTAGTGCTTTTGCTTCCCGTGGCAGGGGCAGTGGCCTTTCCTTGTGAGAGGCCACCAGAGCCGGACTGCGCTCCTTTCCCATGCAGTTTCTTGGGCTGCCCCAGATTCGCCTTTCACCATCACGCGGGCGCTGCAGGAGACAGACGCAGCCGCACAGGGAGCAGGGTCACACGGCGAGACGTGTCTCCGAAATTTTGGCTCGCTCTTTGACGCTGTCCGGAGCAGGTGAGTCAGGCACTAGGGTACAACTTCTCACCTAGTGGCAGTGCATCTTCAGTTGCCCTGCTTGGTGCCCTGGGGAGAGGCTGTAGCCTTTCCGTTCACTACAGTAAGTTGGGCCCGTCCTTCACCCTCATGTAGGTGCTGCAGGAGACAGACCTGAGGGCATGGTCCGACGGCTTGTTGCCGGGATGCTGTGCTTCGTTAATACGGCTGATGCCTTGGACTTGTCCGGTGGGAATCAGTGAGGCAGAGATCTCAGCGGGCTGTAAAACGCCCTGCTTAGAAGTGGCGGAATGACTCTGCCTATCGCTGCACGGTGAGGGTCACAGGGCCTCTTGATTGCGGCATTAACAGCCTGCGTGGCAGCGGGCGCATTGCTGGCATAGGGGGTGCTCTTGCTCTCACCGTAATAGATCGTTGCTGCGCTATGGTTAGTGGCCCAAGCTTTTCACGCAGTTGCGGGTGTCAGGCAGCATCACGGTGGGGGATGTTGCATCATCTGGCTTCTTTCCTCCCCATGAGGGACGACGGAGTGTCTTGTAGCGGGCATGCAGGGTCAGACCCACCTCGTCGTCATTGTGGTGTCGTGGGCCCTAGGCCCACATGCTGTAGAAATTAGCACACTAACACTCAGTAGTTGGGTACTGGAACTGGATCAGGGCACGTGCGTCTGGCCCGTTTATTTGCAGGGTCACCTGACGGGTGATGCCTGTGGTGGGTGGGTGTAAAGTGTGGGGTACAACAGGCAGAACACTAGAACATGTCCAGCCGGACACTACTTCCCTCCCAAACTTTAATGAAAAGGAGCAAACAAAAGTCCAACCTGTAAGAAAATAAATAAACAACACATAGCACCAAATGAGTCTCTTCAGGCCGTCAGCCAGGCAGCGCTGGAGCTTTGGACCTCACTAGAATGTGTCCAGCTGGACACTACAGAAAAACAATCAAAATAAATGTCTGCCAAACAGGATAAGTAAAGATGGCTCACTCAGAGTCCGTTAAGATACATCAAGCGAGTGTGATTTTGGTATTCTGGCGAATGGTTGCTATGTGTGCAGGAGGGGTGCGGCTCGACTTGAGGACCCTAGACATGTTGTATTTGGCTGTGGGATGCTGGGAGGGCCTTCTGGGATGCCATCCTGTGTTATTTATGGTTGCTGCACGTGGGGGCGCGGATGGGGAGAGGTGTGGGGCGACTGTAGCCGGAGCGGACCTGTTGTTTAATGATGCCTTTTAGTATAGGGACATGGAATGTTAAAGGTCTGAACTCCCCGCAAAAGCGTCAGAAGGTGTGGAAGTATGTGATAGACCACCAGCTAGACATTGTGGGTCTCCAGGAGACTCACCTGGCGCGTAAGGATGAGCTGCGCCTTCGGCATAAACTTTTCCCCCTCATATACAGATCATCCGCTTCCACGAAAAATAGGGGGGTGGCACTTCTCTTTCGTGCAGCCTTGCACTTTCAGCCTCTGGATGTACGCAGTGATAGGGAGGGCCGCTGGTTGATGGTGAAGAGTCTTGTCCATGGGAAGTTGAGCACGTTTGTGGTGGTGTATGCCCCCAATGCTGGTCAGAATAGCTTTATCCAGGGCTTACTGCAGAGGGTGGGAGACTTTGCTGAAGGACACCTGTTCTTGTTGGGGGACTTTAATTTGGTGTGGAATAGAGAGATGGATAGCTCCGGTACCCACAGGGCCGATACAGGTTTTTTCTCTGCTGAAACACAACGGTTGGTTGGGGAGCTGGGTTTACTCGATGGCTGGCGTTCCATACACCCCATGTCCCGTGATTACACCTTTTTCTCCCATGTTCATCACTCCTACTCGCGCTTGGACCACATTTTTCTAAGTCAACCTCTCAGGGGGGATGTCCTCGACTCTAGAATATTTCCGCTATCAGTTTCCGATCATAGTCTGCTCGTGCTCAATCTGCGCTGGTCGCCGGCCGGTGACGGACAACTGAAGTGGTATTTCCCAGCCTCGGTGGTCAGGGACGACCCATCAAATAAGGAGTTGCGGAAGGCTATCAGGGACTTTTTCGTTCTTAACCCCGTGTCCGATACATCAATCTCCATCACCTGGGACGCCTTTAAGGCGTCAATCAGGGGCACTTGCCTGGCTCTTAATGCTCGCCTCAATAAGATGCGTCGCTGGGAGCGGGAGGAGTTGGAGACAGAACTGGCGGCACTTGAGCAGGCCCACAAACTTAATCCTTCGAGGCTGACCCTTCGTCCGTTGACGGCGGTTCGGGGGAAACTGAGGGCCCACTACAACAACAGGGCGGAGTTTACGTTGTTGAGGCTGCGACGCCTATCATATTCCCAAGGGAATAAGGGGGGGAGACACTTGGCTCACCAACTGCGGGACAAGAGGGAACGGGAGTATGTAGGAGGGGTTCGTGACTCGACGGGTGAACTGCAGTACCGTGACGAGACCAAGGCTGCCATCTTTGGTCACTTCTATGCTGAACTCTATGCGGGGGAGTCTCTCGAAGCCGGTGACCAGCGGGAATACTTGCGGGATCTGCCTATACCACAGGTGTCCAAAGAATGGAACGAGCTACTGGAGGCCCCAATTACTGGTGGCGAGGTGCTTGATGCCATTAAGGACCTGAACTTCACAAGGCACCAGGTCCGGATGGCTAGGAAGCGCCTGAAGACCTGGCTTTATGGCCTTTAGTCTGCTGTGTTTCTGCTACCCTCTACAGATCTATCCAGCACCGGGACACTCTGTCTGAGTAGCCGTGCGCTCTATAAGTCACCCCCATAACATAACATAACATAACTGAGGTGTGTGACTTTCTAGTCTCCCTTTTTAATGACATGGCTGACTCCGGCGCCTCGATCGGCTCCCTCGCTGAGGCTGTGATTTCGATCTTGCCTAAACCAGGGAAGGACCCCGCCCTCTGCTCCTCCTATCGCCCGATAGCCCTTCTCAACATCGACGCCAAGCTATGTTCCTCGATCATTGCGCGCAGGCTGCAGGATTTGATGCCAGCACTCATACACCCGGACCAATCTGGGTTTATCAAGGGGCGTCAGACCCACGACAACACTAGGCGGGTTGTCCACTTGATCGAAAAGGCTGATAGGTTTCGAATCCCGGCGGTACTCGTGGGCCTGGATGCTGAAAAAGCTTTCGACCGCGTGAACTGGGGCTTCCTGTTCAATACCCTAGAGGCCTTCATCTCCATGGTGAAAGCGAACTACTGCAGTCCCCGCTCTAGGGTGGCGGTGAACGGCCATCTATCGACGTTCTTCCCGCATTCCCGCGGCACCAGGCAGGGCTGCCCTCTCTCCCCCCTGCTCTTTGCCTTGAGCATTGAGCCACTGGCAATTGCGGTGCGGGAGTACGAGGGGATTCGGGGCCTTCCCTTTTCCGGGGAGCAGCATAAAATTACACTATTTGTGGATGATGTCCTGCTTTCTATCATGGATCCAGTACAGTCTCTACCATATGTCCGGGAGGTCCTGTTGCGTTTTGAGGAAGTGGCCGGCTTCAAGGTCAATTATGACAAATCCTATGTATTGAACCTTACGCTTCCACCTGCAGAGGTGGAGCGAGTGCGGCTCTTAATTCCGTTGGCCTGGGCTTCCAACTCCATCGTTTACCTGGGGGTCCATCTGACGCCCACGATTGGGAAATTATTCTCTGCAAACTTCCCACCGTTATTAGCAAAGACTCGAGCGGACTTGGAACGGTGGAAGCCTAAATACTTGTCGTGGCTGGGCAGAATCCATGCCATTAAGATGGTTTTCCTCCCTAAATACCTGTACCTCTTTCAGGCACTCCCTATTCCCCTAGACGGGGACTTCTTTCGGCGCCTTAAGACTCAGATACTCCGGTTTGTCTGGCAGGGGGGCCGAGCGCGATTCGCGTTCACGGTTTTGTGACGACCCCGGGGGGAAGGGGGTGTAGGCCTTCCTGATCTACATCTGTATTACAAAGCAGCACAATTAAGAGTGCTGGTGGAGAGGTCCCAACAAACATCAGAGAAACACTGGTTACACATGGACAGGAGTGTCGCAGGCAGATCGATTTGGGACCTGGCCTGGAAACCCAAGAAAGACAGGCCCCAGAACGCCTACATTAGTACTCCAACTAGTACCACTCTGAAGGTCTGGGATTCGCTGGCCGCTGATGACCGTTGGACTACGTTTCCTTCCCTGTTCAACACCCTTACACTTCAATCCGGCTTTTTTGCCGGCGCTACATGAGGGCCCTTTCAAGGTGTGGAGGGAAGGAGGTTGCAGAGCTTTGACTCACCTATTTCACGGCCATGCTCCCCTCTCCTTTGACAATTGCATGAGGGACTATGGTGTCCCGCCGTCGGAGCGGTATCACCATTTCCAGCTGCTCCATTGGGCCACGTCGCCCGAGGTTCTCGATGCGGCTACGAGACCTCCTTCGCCCTTTGAGGCCTTCATACTCCGGACCTCTGCTATGAAAGGAGTCATCTCCTTTCTTTACCAGCTCCTACTTGCCTCGGCGGTGTCGCCTCGTCCCCGCTACATGGGACAGTGGGAGGAGCTCCTGGGGCGTAATATCTCGGACAAGGAATGGTCGGCACTGTGGCGCGATATTGCTACATATAACCACTCGTTAGACCTGAGGGAGGCCAACCTTAAGATGCTCATGGACTGGTACTTGTACCCCGCCAGACTACATAGCATATTCCCGGCCACCTCTGACAGGTGCTGGAGGGGCTGTGGTCTGCTTGGGGACTTCCGCCATATTTGGTGGGACTGCCTGGTTATCCGACCGTACTGGGAGCAGATCCTCTCACACATCAAGGAAATACTTGGCTATCCGGTAGCGGACACTATGGCCTATGTTCTGTTGGGTCTCCGAGATCCAGTCCTTGAGTATCAGACACGCGCGGACAAACAGATTTTGTGGCTCTGTCTTGGAGCTGCCAAACTCACTCTGGCCGCCGCCTGGAAGAAACCGGAGGCACGGCAATCTCCTTATGGCACGCAAGGCTATGGAAGCTGCTTAGCATGGAAAGAGTGGCGGACATATTCCTGGGTAATTTCAAAAACTTCCAATTCCGCTGGGGTCCCTTGGTTCGCTTTCTATCCAAAGGCCTGCCTTCTGTGGTCTGCCCATCCTCTATGCGCTCGCTCCACCTCTTTCAGGCTTAATAAAGGATCCACAGGTATGAATGGAATTGCTGAGGTCACCACCACTGGGGGGGGTGGGAGGATAGGGGGGGCGGGGCAGGGGGGGTTGTAGAGTTTTGTTATTTGTGTGTTGCGGCGCCCACGTGGAGGGCCGAAGCCTCTCAATCTGGACAAGATAACTTCTTCGGCACCAACAGCTAATCATCTATGGCTGCACTCTGCGCAGATGGACTTCTAACACTATGCTCCTGCCGCTTTGGCTCCTTTGCCCTGTGGCATCGACCTGCTGCCTGCCCGTTTGCAACTTTGCTGGTACAGACTGTCGTTCCTAATGGCCTTTGCTTATGCCCCTGTGAGGGATGATGTGCGGGACCACCGCTGTTTCTTCTTTGTTCTTCTAAAAAATAAAAAGATATTTTACAAAAAAGATACATCAAGCAAAATTGAGCTGACCATATTCAGGGACCAAAACACAGATTCAGCCGTGCAAAATCTTATATATAACATCTTTTTATTTATTTTTTTATTTATTTTTTGTGTTTAAACTTTGGATGAATGTTTCCATCTCATACCTTTAGAAAATTACAATTAAAAAAGGAATATATAACATACACACTAGAATTTCATGAAGTCTCTAAAACAGCCCCTAATACCCCACACTATAAATATTCAAAATTCACTCATTCACACACATATATCCACACACTTCACGTTCATCCACCATCCTCTATATAGTTCCAGAGTGACAAATGGACTTGATCCTGTAGAGTCTTCTCAGCCCAGCACTGAAACAGGACAAGGAATAACAACGCCAACGCGCATTTCGGTGACCGGCCAGATCTACTGCCGCACCTTCATCAGGGCATTCATACGAGGATAGTGGGGAGGGGCAGGTCAATAATAAACAGCGGCCAATCTGTGATGGACAAAAACACAACGCATTACAACATGGATTACATTAGAACAAAATACATTTCACATTAGAGCGAGATTTTCATTACACAATGTAATATTCATTTCTTTTTCTCACATCTAAACTTTTAGTGACATTTTGATCCATTTTAGACATAAGATATATCAAAATGTTGCTTATTCTTTACATAGATATAACAATTCCTATATATCCATTTGGTCATATATGGAATGAGCTCAAAGTTGCACTTAATGATCAAAATCAATAAATTAATAAAGAACAGCCCGTAGAACCCGATCAGTACCACACAACTAATATCCGCAAAAAACATTCTTGTTTCTTTTTCCAAGGCCCATTTTGGCTAACTTTGGTGGACCCACATACACTAGGGAGGTAGGAAGGCCACCGGTGAATCCCCTCTACGTTCAAGTGATCTAATCCCCCACGACCTGTCCCACATATGTCATTCGTGCTCATCGAGCGTTTCACATAATGTTTTACCTTATTCGATAGAACAGCCAGATGGAACCTTCTCAACAATGGATAATTTCCTTAAAGCTTCCGCGATCAATCACCTCATCCAAAGAAAGAAGGGGGAAATTCTAAGACTGTCGTTTCTTCAGCTTCTCTCAATCCATGCAAGCAAAAGGCCTATAAGAAACCAAAGGATTACAACAGTTGAGTCTCATCCAACCAAGGGAATAAAAGCACAGCTTTCGCCAAATTCGTTGAGCTGTTTCAGATCAGGCTCAGAACTACCTTGGATATCCAGATAGGAAAAGATGGACAACAGAGTAAGCTATCATGCGAGATGACTTCGGACGGGCGAGGATCCCGATAGTAAAGATGCGTCTCTCCAGTGACCTGTGGAGACGAGTAAAATACACATATTTGTAGGCAGAATCCCAAGCGACCCTCGATACCGAGATAAAACATCACCGAACGGTAACCCTTATTCATCTACATCGCTTTTAGCAACTTTATCGGTTTAGGAAAGAGGATAATTAAGCCCTCTAGTCATAGTCAAACGCGACCAGGTCCCTAACCAAGATGTACTGCTCTGCTATCGGAGAATTAGTCAGAATTATATAACTAGAAGAGCTGCCTGTGCGCAGAGCATGTACACAACGTAACAAACATCATGGACACTACAGACTCCATGTTGGGTTTTGTGATAGTTATTATGCTATTTTTTTCAAAGACTGCATTTTTTCACCTTCCTGAAAAATGTTCCGGATTTAATTCATATTCCAAATTCATGCCAGGTTTTGTGGCAGGCTGTATGCTTTTCTTGTCAAAGATGCAAATTTCTGCAATTGGCTGCTCAATGCTTCATCTCCACCCTTGCAGACCAAGGATGGGTGGATGAATCATCACAACTGTGGCTTCTGGGTGCTAGCTTGATCACACCTGAGACATTGGTTTATTAGCGAGGTCTTTCAAGCCACAGTTTCTTCCAGTCTAGTATCAGTCTTGTCATGTTACTGTTTTGCTCATCCTCTTTTTCCAGAGATTTCTGTTTCAAGCGCTATTTCTGATGCTTGTTTTCTGAATCTGTACTGTTTTTCAGTACATCCTAGTGTCGTGAACAACACTGCCTTCCTTCCTTGTTCTCTGAAACTGCACGATTTTGTGGTACTGCCTTGTTTCCTGAACCTCCACTGTTCTCCTCTGTTTCCCTGTTTCCAGATTTAGCACTAGTTCAGTGTTTCTGATTCCCTGAACTTTCACTTCTTCTGTAGTTTCTCTTTCACTATACTTATTCTTTTCCCGGCTGCTTTAGTTCTCAATTTCCAAGTGTGACTTGCTTGCATATTTTCTGCCAAATATTCTCTTCATTTCCCTGCGTTTTTGTTAAGCACTACTCCTCCCTAGCTACTTGTCTTTATTGCCATGTACTTAGTTCTCTACTCTTGCTGTTACAGCCTTGAATGTATCTGTGTTATTGCCAGGATTCATTTGCACAACAATGACCTTAGTTGTGTTTCTCATTTACTACGAGTATTGCCTTTATGTTACCTTATATTACCTCATCACAGGTTTTTCCTCTACAGACCCACACTGTGCATGTTGTTCCACATGTGGATATTTTGCAGTCAGTATCCATAACAGAAATTGTGGGTGAGAAGTACACGTTGCTTCAGTCTTCCTGTGTGGAGCTCCTTAGTGTTTTACCCAATATCCCGTCTACCATTAATATTGTTATCATTACGTCTTGCACACCCTAGGTGTTAGTTATTCTGAATGCTGAATTGCCAGAGTGCTTGTACTTTTTTTAGCTTGTAACTGCTGCCCGACTAAACAATTTTGTGTCTTTCCCATGTGCAGTGGTATCAGTCTTTTGAGTACTTTTGGCATTTAATTATTATTATTTTTTTACAGACAGCAAGAACAAGTATTGGCAAAGCCAATCAGTCTACCTTTGCCCCTGCTTGTTAGTTGCTGGTACTGCCTTTGCCAATGTGATGCAAGCAGTAGCAAAACCAATGATGATGGATGGCCATTGAGGAATAGTTGCTATTATTCAACGAAATGCTACTCAACCGACCATGGTAGGATGAAAGGCATGAAATCGCCTTACTAGGATTCCCCATTGTGATTAGCAGATCACAGCAGATATAAGCATTCAGTGTTCAAAACAAAGCCATCTTACCAGCTTTCAACAATCCAAGTGGAATGGGTATAAACCTTCGGTTTTAAGTTCCCTGCGGAACCCCCTTTAAATATATTACAATCACTGTAGTCTACCGTCTAAACCTCTTTACCACCTACGTGGACTTTTCTAACTAATCAGGACAGGAGAAGGAGGTGAGAATAGAGAGCCACATCCTCCATCTCTCTTTTATTACACCTTCTTTTTAAAGACGTTTTCAGCCTCTGTGAAACCACTCATGGAAAACATCCAGTACCTAAACTACAAGTTTTTTTAACCCCCTTTTTCTCAGCCCCACTTAATGTATTACCCCAAACTTCCTATGCACAACAGAACTTATTTTGAAAATGTCTTTTGGAAAATTTTGTGAAGATTCATCAAACCACGCCAAAGAAACACTTTTCCCATGGAAACATGGTCATAACTATAACTACCTAGGTAAAATATATATATACATATATATCCAATTACCACTCCAACGTGCATTCACACACTCAAAGAGATACAGACAACTTTGTTAGCTTGGTGCGCAGTGAAGCGAATTATTAACAGTTTGGTGCAAAGTCCATCATGACGCGTTTCGGCCATTGCAGTGGCCTTGGTCACATTGTTATTGTTAATGTCAGTTTATATAGCGCCAATTCACCGGCAGGTCTCAGGGCGCTTTTGACCACAAAACATAACAACCTAATCAGCAACAGGGACCGGATAGAGACTATACTGGACTCAGCGCTTCTCTAAATAAGATAGTCTTTAGGGCTTTCCTAAAGCGCTGAGACAGGGAATCTCCCCTCCATCCGCCATCGCCGCTCGAAGGGTAGACACGCCCACTTCGAGGCCACGCCCCCTTGTGGTACTTAAACGCGGATTACTAGCGCGGCCACATTCTTGTTGACCTCTGAGGCGGAAAGCCGGAGGTGTGTTGCTGTATTTTATGCTTTTAAAAAACTGAAACTCATCACCTGCACTGTTCTTATATTGCACTCACTTGCACGCAAAGCGCTCGCCTTTAGCGCCCAGCAGGATCGCCTAACGCCCCCTGACACAGCCGATTGAGCGCTGAGACAGGGAATCTCCCCTCCATCCGCCATCGCCGCTCGAAGGGTAGACACGCCCACTTCGAGGCCACGCCCCCTTGTGGTACTTAAACGCGGATTACTAGCGCGGCCACATTCTTGTTGACCTCTGAGGCGGAAAGCCAGAGGTGTGTTGATGTATTTTATGCTTTTAAAAAACGGAAACTCATCACCTGCACTGTTCTTATATTGCACTCACTTGCACGCAAAGCGCTCGCCTTTAGCGCCCAGCAGGATCGCCTAACGCCCCCTGACACAGCCGATTGAGTGCTGAGACAGGGAATCTCCCCTCCATCCGCCATCGCCGCTCGAAGGGTAGACACGCCCACTTCGAGGCCATGCCCCCTTGTGGTACTTAAACGCGGATTACTAGCGCGGCCACATTCTTGTTGACCTCTGAGGCGGAAAGCCGGAGGTGTGTTGTTGTATTTTATGCTTTTAAAAAACGGAAACTCATCACCTGCACTGTTCTTATATTGCACTCACTTGCACGCAAAGCGCTCGCCTTTAGCGCCCAGCAGGATCGCCTAACGCCCCCTGACACAGCCGATTGAGCGCTGAGACAGGGAATCTCCCCTCCATCCGCCATCGCCGCTCGAAGGGTAGACACGCCCACTTCGAGGCCACGCCCATTTCCCTCCACCTCAAATGTGCCGGCCATACCAGCGCAGCGGACGAGCGCAGCGGGAGCGCCTAAGGCAAGCCCGTCTGCGCCCGTCCGCGCACGACTGGGCCTTGGGCCAGACTCTATGCCGGTTTCTGCCACCACAAGGGTAAGCTACTGCCGCAGAGATCTTCTCAGCCTCAGACCTTCCAGAAACAGCACTTGCCATGTAATGCACGACCCCAATGTCCCTTTCACTAGCTGCAATATTTGTAAACCGGGAAAGTTACTCCTTCCCAGCCGGGCGGCCCCACTCCCAGGCCTCAAAATAGCGACACTTAACTGCAGATCGCTTCCCAAGCACGCCCTACTCATCAATCATCTGATTGTCGACCTCGATCTGGATATACTTTTTCTCACCGAAACGTGGATCACAGGGCATTCTAACTCGGACATAGTCCTGGCCTTACCCCCGGGATTCCTTATTATGTCCCAACCCCGTCCCCTAGGTAGAGGAGGTGGATTAGCCATCATTTATCGAGACTACTTCACCTGTCGATCCAGTGAGATTCAGAGCCAGGAGTCGGAGAGCTGCCTCTTTACGCTACAGCTTTCCCCGACCAACTCCCTGTCAGGCCTCCTGGTTTACCGGCCCCCAGGGCATTTTGGCCCCTTCTCTGCCGCTTTCTTGGAAACCGTCTCATCCCTGGCCCACCTAACATCTAACTTCCTGATAACAGGAGACCTCAACATACATTTCGATGACCCACTCGATACAGGGGCATCTGATCTAACCTGCGACCTTGAAGCCCTTGGCCTCTCCCTTGTTAACTCAGGAGCCACGCACTCGAAAGGACACCTGCTTGACCCTATGTTCTCGAACATTCCTTCCCTTCAGTTCACAAACTCCCTCCCTCTCCCTTGGACGGACCATTTCTTGGTCTCTGCCCACTTTCCAGGGTCATTTAAGAAACCTCAAAAACCCACAACTTACTCTAAGGACAGATCTTGGGCCAGACTCTCGGTGGAAGACTGGGCCAATGTTCTTAATGCCACGACCCCCAGTCTCACGGCTGATCCTTCCACTGCTGACGCTCAGCTCAGAGATTGGATCTCCTCTTCCCTTGACACCATGATCCCCATTAAAAATCGGGAGAACAAAAAGAGGATTAAGGGCCATGCTCCTTGGTATAACACCGAACTCAGAGCTCTTCGCAAAGAGTGTAAAAAGGCCGAGAGATTGTGGAGAAAAGACTGGTTCCATAGTAACAAAGACATGTACCACAGCGCGGTAAGACGCTATAAATCAGCCTTAAAGCTAGCCAAAGTTGCATTTTATGACAACAGAATAAAAAACGCCACTAACTCGTCGAAAGAATCATACCTGATAGTCAAAGAACTATTAAACATCCCAACAGCACCTTCCTCGCACTCCCCCCCCCCCCAGACAGAAGTAAGGATCTGGCCAACTACTTCGACCATAAAATCTCGCTGATACTGGACTCCCTTCCTCCCATCAGTCCACCGATCCATACGGATATAGTGGCCTGCAACAACAGCCCTCAGTTGGACACCTTTAGAGCAGCCTCCCTCATCGAGGTAACTTCCACGCTGGATAAAATGAAAAGTGGGTATCCCCTTGATCCAGCCCCGGTTAGATTCCTAAAAACCGTGTCTTCCATCATAGCCCCTACCATCAAGGACCTTATCAACACCTCTCTCTCCCAAGGAATGGTGCCCCCTAACTGGAAGAACGCGGTCGTCAAGGCCCTGCTGAAAAAGCCCCAACTCAACCCGGACGACATGGCTAACTACAGACCTATCTCGCTGCTCCCATGCATCAGCAAGATGGCGGAGAAGCTAGTGAACTCGCAATTGTCCCAATTTTTGGAGACAAACAATCTTTTGCGTCAATCCCAAACAGGATTCCGGCCCGGCCATGGCACGGACACCGCCCTCCTCTCTGTCATCGAGGAGGCAAGGTGTATCCTGGATTCAGGAGGATCAGTGGCAGTGATCCTCCTGGACCTCAGTGCCGCCTTTGATACGGTGGACCACCGTGTCCTTTTACACCGCCTGGCCAAGGCAGGCATTGTGGGAACGGCGCGAGCATGGATCGAATCTTTTCTATCCAATCGCTCTTTTCAGGTGTGGGACGGTAACTCACGTTCTGAACCACTATCACTCAAGAACGGAGTTCCCCAGGGGTCATCGCTTAGTCCCACCCTGTTTAATGTGTACATGGCCCCCCTTGAAGATGTAGTGACCCCCTACGTGATAAAAATAATAAATTATGCAGACGACACTCAACTAGTCGTCTCCTTGTCCCATCTGGATAACCACCCAGACAGCCTGCTGAACTGTCTCCAGGACATCAACACCTGGATGTGTGATTCCGCCCTGAAGCTAAATGGTGCAAAAACCGAGATCATGCTCCTGGGCAATAAATGGACGTCCATCCCACCATCAGTTTGGCCGGACTCCTTTGGTGAAATTCCTCCACCAAAAAAAGAGATTAAAACACTAGGAGTATGGCTGGAACCTGATTTCACCTTGATGACTCAGGCGGCCAAAACAGCTGGCACCTGTTTTGGTCTCTTGCGTTCTGTCCGCAAGATCCTCCCGTTTCTCCCCCCCCCATCGAGGAAACTACTGGTCCAGGGACTTATCTTAGCCCGGCTTGACTACAGCAACGCCATTTATCTCGGGGCACCGGAATTCACTCTGGCTAAACTCCAACGCATCCAAAATGCGGCGGCTAGGCTCATTATGAACCTTCCACCCAGAGCCTCAGCCAAGCCTGCCCTCAAGGCCCTACACTGGCTCCCGGTTCGCCAGAGAGTAGAGTTTAAAGCCCTGTGTACCGCCCATAAGCTCATCAATGGTGTTGGTCCGGATGCTCTGAGAGACATGGTTATCCCATACAAGGCCCCCAGACCCCTTCGCTCCGACGCCGAACACCTTGCCATTGTACCTAAATTCAGGAAGGCTCGCACCGGTGGTCGTCGCTTTTCGGTCAAAGCCTCCTCAGGATGGAACCTACTCCCACGCAGTCTACGGCTGGAACCTTCTCACGCTCTTTTCCGGAAAAAACTTAAAACCCTCCTGTTTCCCAAATAATTCACCCCTTTCCCCCCTCCCTGGGTCTCCACAGATTTATAGCGCGGGGATGCCTACGGGTCACCAGGCGCTTTAGAAATCGCAAAATAAATAATAATAAATAAAGTGGAGCCGGTTTCCATCTTTACGAAGAGCCTCAGGCAGTTTATTCCAGATCCTAGGCAACAAGACCGAAAAAGATCTTCCACCTTTTGTGGCCAGTTTAAACCGAGGACACACCAACAATTGAGCCTCGGAGGACCTTAGACTTCTTTCTGGCCGGTAGATCTCCAGCCTTTCTTTAATATACGCAGGGGCTTGCCCATAGATGGACTTATGGGCTATGCAGAGACTTTTGAAGGCAGACCTTTGCGTCACTGGCAGCCAGTGGAGGCTCTGCAGCAGCGGGGAGGCATGTGATTTTCTTGGAAGTTTATAGATGAGTCTTGCCGCATCATTTAAAACCACCTGCAGTCTATTGGTTAATACCTTTGGTAAGCCCAGGTAGAGCGCGTTTCCATAGTCCAGCCGCGAGAGTATAGTGGCAGAGACTACAGTGCGAAGCATGGACTGTGAGAGGAGCGGAACTAGTTTGCGCAATTGTCTTATAAGACCATTACAAGTTGCTACAACGGAGGAGATCTGGCTCACCATTGATAGGGCAGGATCTATCTTAATACCAAGGCTTTTTACCAAGTCAGCTGGCTTAGGGGTGGGGCCCAATTCCTGGGGCCAGTACCGGTCACTCCAGGGGGAACAAATAGATGAGATTATTAACACCTCGGTTTTTTCGGGGTTATCCTTCAGGAGGTTCCTGGACATCCAGTTGACTGTGAATCTAAGTACCTCCTGTGCCTGTAACTGGGCCTGTTCAGTGTCGTCCATGCTCAACAACAACTGAGTATCATCGGCATAATTGTATACGCGGCAGCCCATCTCAACCAGGGCTTTTATTAGGGGTTGTAGGTACAAGTTAAACAGAAGGGGAGATAGAGCAGAGCCCTGGGGGACCCCACATGTGAGCTTTCCCACTCCTGATACCGTATCTCCCAACTGGACCCTCTGGGTTCTCCCGGATAGGAAAGATTCCAGCCATTGATAGGCTGAATCCCGAAACCCATAACTGGCCAACCTGTCCAAAAGTAAAATATGGCTGACAGTATCAAACGCCGCTGACAGATCTAAAAGTATCAGTGCGCTAGGTTTTTTACTGTCAGCCAACAACCTGAGATCGTCCAGCACCGAGAGCATTACCAGCTCGGTGCTGTGATGTGCTCAAAACCCTGCCTGCATCTCATGGAGAAGATGGTTAGACTCCAGAAACGAGGCCAGGGATATCAGCACATGTTGTTCAAGAACCTTGGACAGGAATGGCAGCTGGGAGATCGGCCTGTAATTCTTCAGCACTTTGGGATCTGCCCCCACTTTCTTAATTAGCGGTTTTACCCGAGCTTCTTTAAAGCTGATTGGTAGCCGTCCTGTGTTTAATGACTTGTTCAGCACGGACAAGATATGGTCCTCTAGGCTAAGGCGAGCTAGGCGAAACACACTTGGGGGACATGGGTCCGCTGCGGAACCTGATTTTATTTTCCTCATTAATGTTTCGAGACCTAATGAAACCATCAGAGGGAATTCGGACATGTAGACTCCGACCGGAGTTTGAGTAGATTGTGGTTCCATAGGGCCAGTGACAATGTTTTTTATTTCCTTTAAAATAGTGTCAACCTTATCCAAAAAGTATTTCAGAAAGGTGTCACAAATAATAGTGGTATCCGTAACTTGGGCTCTTTTACTTAGTTCCGACAGTATTTTGAAGGTTTCTTTCTGGACGTTGTCTGCCTCACTAATACGATTTTCATAAAAAGTAGCTTTAGAGTTCTGTACATGTTTTTTATAGGTACGAAACAACTTCCTATATTGTTAATGGGATTCTCCATCTTTTTTCCTTCTCCAAGTTCTCTCTAGATGATCACATGATCGCGTTACGTGATTGTTTGTCATTTATTGGATACCTATCAGTCACGTGACACCGTGGCTGCAACACAATGGAAATAGACGACATACAATGGTTGGAGCTACAAAATATACAAGGTTCTAACAGTTGTTAACAGCATTACTTGTACTGCTTAGTCTGTATTTACAATTGTACACCATATTGGTCAACATACAAATAAATACCAGATAAATACAGATTAATTACATATATAATATAAAACACACAAATGCAGTTATTTTATATGCTAAAAATGATGATAAAAGCAATAATTATATGCATAGTAAAAACCATGAATGGGGAATTTGAGAGAAAAACTACCACCTTACCTCATAGATAATCAATAAACATGTCAGTAAAATACCATGTGCAAATACTGCAATGTAAACATTATTGATGAGCTTTGGATATTGGCCTCATTGGCTTCTAGTATTGCTCTCAATCATATTGTAGGCTATTCCAACGTGCGGTACTAATGTGCAAGATAAGTGCAGAAATGTGTAAATATTACTGATGTCTAAAAGTGCTAAGATAAATGAAAATACTAATGGCAGCTGAAGATTTAAAAAGTAATTTCAATGTGTATATAATTTGATAATGTATTCATAACTCATTTCCATAGCTGTAAGGGAGCCCATTACAGTAAAGTGCTTATATGTTTAGACCACATTCTAGTTAACATAATCATCGGTTGCAAGCTCGGGCATTGAGTTGTAAATCAGAAAACAACCAATGGGATGTGTATCAGGGTCCACTAATCATTTTATAGGCAGCATAAAACTGAAAACTACTACAGATAGTTATGTAAGTCTTCGCCCAGGTTAAGACCTTGCGAGGACTTAGTATAGAGTTCGACAATATATCTTGATTCTAATTGTCTTAGCTTTTTTTCTCGATTACCCCCTTGCTTATTAGCTGGTACAGTGTTGATCACATAGTATTGAAGACAATCAAGATTGGTATTGTCTTCCAATTTAAAGTGATGAGCCACTGGGTATGCTGGGTCTGAATTGACTATGGCGCGTAGATGTTGGAATATACGTACATATACCTGGAGTTTTGTGCTGCCTATGTAACGCAACCCACATTTACACAGTAAAACATACACAGCATATTCAGATCTACATATGTAGTGGCCTTTAAGTTCTATGTGAGTGCCAGAAATATATATTTGTCACTGGTCCACTGGAGAAGGTGTAGTTGGTTGGGGAGGTTCGTACGTTATACAGGGCTGTAGGAGTATGACCCAGAAAACTCCGATAGGGCTAAACTGAGGCTTTACTGTGGGGTCAAAAGAGAGAACAGAGAGGCAACACAAATGTCAAAAACCACAAATGCTAAGCAAAGAGATCTATCCAGACTCTTGCATTGGCTGCACCTGCATTGTATTACGTTTCTGTGGTTCAAGGAACTATTAAAGGATCTGACAAAGGTCAATGAAGAGTTCGGATAGTTCTTTTTGCTTAGCATTTGTGCTTTTTGACATTTGTGTTGCCTCTCTCTGCTCTCTTTTTGTATTATGGTTGTGTGGTTCATTGGCAGTGGACCGAGGAGGTGGGCAACAGTGACTTTGTGCATTCCAACACAGTGTATAATCAGGTAGTGTGGCGGTAATTATCCCTTGCTGCCATCTCTCTTATCTCTAGTTTACTGTGGGGTCAGATACCATGGTTTGTTCTACCACCATCTACACCAGCAAAGTGAAAAATCGTGTGTGCCCTTCTGGGAGACAGCCCAGATGGCCCCTCAGGTCAGTGACATATCCAGTGAACTATTGACACATTTATGGACTGCTCCACGCACTTCCTGCATCACGTCTGTCTGCAGTGGTGGGACGTGGGTCCTGTGCTTTCCATGCCACTGGAGTCATGCTATCCTGGCTGATGAGGGGTACAACCCTGAAATCGGTCCTAGGATGCTTGTTTCTGTCCAGGGAGGACCTGGCTTGGCAGTTTGGGCTGGACTGTTCCCATGAGGCACAGGGTCAAAACTGATTTGCATATGGCCAGGTCAGGACTGGGGTGGCATGGTGAGTAAAATAATGATGGATTTAACCCATATCTCTTGACTGGGAGTGAATCTTTTGATTTGGTCTGCAATCTACCCATCAATTGTGTGTCTTAGGCTTGTAGAATGGGCATCGCATCAGAACGTCATTACTGACCAGCAGTAAGGCAGTTGTCCGGGCCTACTGTGAATACCAAAATGGTAGTAAGTTTAGGATTTTGTCTTAAGTTAGTTCTATGAATCGGGCCCTTAGCTTTTATGTTGGAGATGTGAGCAGATCCTCAACTTGCCCTTTTCTTATGAAACCTTCACTTTAACCTTACTGCATTTGTGAGATTTACTGAGGTGGGTTAATGCACAGAGCACTTTTAAATTAACCTGGCCGTTCATTGAGTTTGCATTTTGGCCCTGTTCTTGTTTACATTGTATGTCAACAGCTTGAAAAAGTCGCTGTTTGAAGCTGGCAGAGATGTGCCCAAAATCGGAACTCACTCAGCCCATGTTCTGCTTTATACGGATGATGCAGTTCTTATCTCGCTTACTGCTCTGGATCTAGAGATTTTGCTTAACCAATTCATAGATTTATAGAAAGAGTTGACTCAAGCACAAACTTTTCCAAGGCCCATGTTATAGGACTGTGTATTACCAAGATCAGGTCTTACTGCATTAAAGGCAATGTTCTCAGCCCTGTTTCTGTTTTTTCCTACCTGGGTGTCTTATTTTATTCTTCCCTGTCTTAGTCTCCTTTGGTATCAGCTAAAGGGCATATGTTTACTAGAGTCACTGTTTCTGTGTCTAATTTCGCTTCTATGATTGGCCATGAGCATGCCAAAAGGATAGTTGATAATTACAGAGAAAAGTGTATGTCTGTAGCTGCTTATGGTAGGGAACTTTGGGGGTATTCCGATGTGTCTTCCCTGCAAGTCTTTGAGAATAAGTTTCTAAGGAAGCTCCTCTTCCTCCCAAAGAGTGCATCTTCCTTTTTTCACAAAGAATTATGGATAGAGTTTGTGGAGAATATGTTGTTGTTGTGACCGTTACTCCTGTGAGTCTCTGTGTGGGTTTTCCCAGCTAAAGAGTTAAATCGATTGTCATTGACAGATTGTTAGGTCTTAGGGCAAAAAATGCTTCAGCATTCCGTCCATCTGTTATTTATGCATTTGTCACCTTAAGTAGGAAGGGTATGCCCAGACATGGGTCCTGTGCTTGCTAAGCTACCAGATTCAGGCTAGCCTGACTGATGTGGGGTGATACCCAGAAACCGGTCCCAGGGTGCTTGTTTCTGGTCCAGGCAGGACCTGGCTTGGAAGTTCGGGCGAATGTTCCAATGGGGAGCAAGCAATGTCAAGACTGATTTGCATATGTCTGGGTCTAAACTGGAATGTTATGGCATGCAAAAAAACGATGGATTTATCACAGATCTTTAACTGGGGGTTAATGTTTGATTTGTTCAGCATTCCATCCATTATCGGTCCTTTTGGCGATTATTAATTAATTAATTAATTAATTTATTTATCTGTTCTTTTGGAGATTATTGATGAGGTAGCAGCTAAAATAGTCCACCACTAGATGGTGCCAAATGCTTGAACTGCTCTGATTGCTAGTTTCCAGAGGACCTTTTTGTTCTATAGTTTGAGCGAAGTGTCGAGAAAGGTCCCACATGACGTTTTTAGGTCTCCCGTAGTGAGGTATGCAGTATACACTGTAGAGTGGAAGCTTTGTGGAAGCTCCGCCCACTCTCTGCCCATTGGATTTTATCTTACATGCTGCCTAACGATTGGTTTGAGGCTTGTTAGTCCCTCCTCATTCGTCATTTTTATCCTTCCAATGCTACCTGCCCCTTTACTTCCAACAGTATTTTCTTCCCTGCCTTCCCACCTCTCCTCCCACAGTCTGTGACTTCTTGGACCACATCAGCCCCCCACCCACTCCCGTTCGTGCCTTCTTCCCACCATCACTTCCGATTCTAATGCAATAGGACTTGTGCAAATGCGAGTCCTATTGCATTTTTAATGCTTGCTTATGAAGTCCTGTCTGTGACTTACGAGGCGGATTGGATATCCCGGCATGTCTCTGTTCACACTTGCGTCCCCCTGTTTTTTCAAACGAACAGCTTGCTTTTGTTCGAGTGCTTGTTTTTTTTTTTAATGCAGATTTATATAGAGCGGGTCACGGGGAGATTAAGTGATTTGCCCAGAAACACAAGATGTGGATGCGACCCGAGGCTCGAACCTTGGTCTCCAGCACCAAAGGCGGCAGCTCTAGCCATCAGACCACATTTTCGCACTTTGCCTAACACGAGTGAAAAAAGAAGATAGCCAAAAGCAACATAAAAGAAAGCATCACTGAAACATTTACTGTTGGAGTGCGCGCACCTTTTATTTGATCCCCACAGCGCCCTCATCACGGCCGTCACTGACTGTCGAGAACCACAAGTGCGTGAGTGGACCAGCCTCCCATTGGCCGCTTCCTCTACTGTAAGTATAAACACCCCCACCCTACAACCCCTCCACGAGCCATCTGTGTCTTCTGTCTAGCCGAAATACATGCCATGGCCTTAGAATACACCGTGCATATGCTGGGGTGGCCCATTCCTTGCACACATGCTCATATGTTAGGCGTGTTTCCTGTGACTTGTCGCCCACCCCACCAACACTCGGGGATCGCTGTTTTTTTTTCTCTTCCCAGCCCCCACACACCATTCGTGGGATGCTGTTCTTTAACTTATGTTCAGATTGTCTCCCTCTGCCTTGTTTGCCCCCCTCTGCTTCCGAGATCGCTGCTGTTTTTTTCCTCTACTCGCAGGTCGCAGCGAGGCTCCCAAGCAGGAGGTAGGGGAAACAGCAGTGGCAACATGATGTTTCTGGCTCACCAAATTTAGCCAGACCTAAAGAAAGGAGCTCAAGCAGGCCCGAGATGCCCAAAGGGGTGAACTGTGTGCAATGAGATGTGGGTGCTGCTTGCTTCAGTGCAGCGCTGCCACTCGCAGTTCGTGGGACACTGTTCTTTAATTTGTGTTAGACGTATTTCCTGTGCTTTGTTTCCCAACCCCAACACCCTTCTAAAATCGCTGTCGGGTTCTTCAATTTATATTCGGATTGTCTCCCTGTGCCTTGTGTGCCCACCCCCTTCTGCTGCTCCTTATCTCTACATTTTTTTTTGTAACTCTTTTTTATTATTAATAAAACATAAACAAACAAGGCAATAAAAGGCAATACAGCTGGATATGTGTTCAGGGAGGAAGGAAAGTGCATTACAATTTAATACAAATCATCAGTGCGAGGGGGGGCAGGGGGGAAATCAGAGTCATAATATATTGAGGTTTAAACAACACTAGGAATGTCGGGTCAAGGGGAAAGAGGAACATCAGGAATATCTGCGAGGGGAGGTGTACATATATCACCCCGGGAGGAGTTCCATTGGCCCCAGATTTTACCCCACTTCTTAGGTCTGCCGCGTGCCACATACACCGTCTTCTCTCTAAACATACACCAGTCCATGTTCTCCTTCCATGCCAAGACCGGGGCGGTCTCTGGGAACCCCTCAACTGCGCAATATCTCTCTTGGCAACCATATTCCCAAGGGTCGCCCACTGAGTCTGCGCCACATCATAATCAGTTGGTTCCCAAACATTCAACAAACAACGCCTGGCTTCAGGCAACAGGGCAACACCCGTGACCTCCTCCATCACAGCATGCACTCGACTCCAAAACACTACCACTTCCGGACATTCCCAAATTATGTGGAGGAAAGTACCAATTAAACCGCATCCACGCTTACACAACCCATCCACAGAATAACCCATACGAATCAGGCGGGGGCCGGTCACATAAATCCGATGCAGGATCTTAAGCTGTACGAGTCGGAGACGGGCCGGAATTGCGACCTCCTTAGGTGAGGATATCGCCGATTGCCAGTCCTCATCATCCAACACTAGACCGTCACTGGTCCAGACCTCTCAGAGTTGCGCCAACAGGTCAACTCGATCGTTAATCAATTTCTTATATATCAAAGAAATAGTGCTGTCTGGAACATATCCGTCAAGCACCCGATCTTCGAGTGGGGATGATTCCGGGATAACAATACCTTCAGGAAAAACCGAACTCAACGCATGGCGAATCTGTACATAACGGAAGAACTCCTTGTCACTCAGCTCATATTCTACCTTCAACTCCTCAAAGGTCTTAATCCTACCTTTGGCCCAGAGATCACTCACCCTGCAAACACCGATCATATCCCACTTCTCAAAACCTTTCGTCTTCCACAGGCTGCCCAGTCTTTCAGATGCATAGAGCGGAGTTGCCCGGGTCAGTCGATCCCTCCATCCCATTGACGCATTCGCACATTGCCACACTTGCAGCGCTATCTTAGTGGGTCCCGATAGTTTCGCTCCAGCAGACTTGGAATAAAGGGCCCTGTTATAATCTCCACCCGGTAGCAGCCACTTATCCATCTCAAACGCTGGATTTAACGCAGGACCGTACATTCCATGATTAATCGCTCCCAGCTGAGAGGCCCAATAGTATCGCCTAATATCCGGAAGTGCGATACCGCCGTCATACCAGGGAAGCGTCAGCTTGGCGAGGGCGATACGCGAACGCCCATCCCATATCAACCGCCTCTGCAAACTCTCCACCTCCCGGAAATAGCTCGCCGGAATGACATCAAATGTGTTCTGAAGTGCGTATAAAAACCGCGGCAAGGACATCATTTTGAAAAGAGCTGCACGCCCGAGGGGGGACAATGGCAGTCTGAGCCAGGCCACAACATCAGATTTTAACCGTTGGAGCGGAGGAAGCAGATTACGATCGTAACGGACCCCGGGGTCTAATGTAATAAAGACCCCCAAATACTTAAATCCCACCTGCGTCACCTGTATGGGGCAACCGCGCGGCAAAGAGGGAGTGTCACCCGAGAGTACGTAGACACAGGACTTGGTCCAATTGATCACAAGGCCGGAGTTCCTCCCGAATGAGTTCAGCACATCAAACAGTACAATCAACGACTTTCGAGGCGACGTGAGATACAACAAGATGTCGTCTGCATAGAGTGATATTCGATCCTCAAAGTCTGGGGTCCACTGAATACCCCTCATCGATGGCTCCCACCGCAGCCAAGCAGCCAGGGGTTCCAAGGCGAGGGCAAAAAGAAGTGGGGACAACGGACACCCCTGCCGCGTGCCCCTCCCAAGAACAAAGGACTTAGAAACCCGACCATTCACCACCATCTGAGCCAAGGGTTCCTCATACAAAAGTTTCACCCAGCCAATGAAACCAGGACCAAAACCAAACTTTGCAAGGGCAGCCCAAAGATACGGCCATTCCACTGTATCAAAGGCCATCGTAGCATCCAAGGAAGCCAAGATGGCCGGTTCACGCAGTGACGCTGCTCTCGCGAGAACGCCATACAGGCGCCGCAAGTTCAATGCTGTATTACGATGTGGAATGAAACCAGATTGATCCGGATGGATCAGGTCACTGATTACTTTTATCAAGCGGTTTGCCAGCTACTTTGCGAGGATCTTGGGCTCCGCATTCAGAAGCGAAATAGGCCTATAAGATGCACAGCGATCCCGCTGCATCCCTTCCTTATGAATCACCACAATGGTCGCAAGTCGCTGATCACGGGGGAGGGAGCCGAAGTCTCGCGATTCCAGGAACATATCACGAAGATACTGCGCCATTTTGTCAGGACGCAGCTTGTAAAGCTCGATGGGGAGACCATTAGGGCCCATAGCTTTTCCCGAACGGACAGAACGAATAGCGAGTGCCACCTCGTCAACTGAAAGTGCAGCTTCCATCAGGTCCCTGTCTGAATCCGACAGCCAAGGCAACGCAATGTCTCGTAACAGCAGATGTGAGTCTTCCTCTGGTCTATCGGAAACTGGGGAATACACATTTCGAAAATGTTCAGCAAAACACTCAACAATCTCAACAGGGTCAGTCACTCGCACTCCATCAGTTCTCTCAATCACAGGAACCACACGACTCGCCCTCTCCTTTCTCTCTAACCAAGCAATCAGTTTCCCGGCCTTGTCTCCCACATCATATAGCCGTCCCTGCTGCTCTATACTCTTAACTCTAGCAGCGTCCGTTACCAACGCCCTATAATCAAGTTGTTTGAGACTGAGGACATGAACCCTATCACGAGTGATACCCAACTCCAAATCCCCTTCCAGCTCAGCTATTTCGGTCTCGAGGCGGACCACCGCCTCATTTTTGCTTTTCTTGGCACCAGCGATTAACGATAGCGCCTGTCCACGGATAACCGTCTTGAAAGCCTCCCACAGTGAAACAGAAGAGGACACAGACCCCACATTCTCAGCAAAATACTGATCCAGAGACTTGACCAACTCTGCCCGGGTTTTGGGGTTACGGAGATACCAAGGATTGATCGGGGCCACTCGACCCTCAGCCCCCATCCTCGTGTCCATCAAAAGCCACAGTGGGGAGTGATCTGAAATACCGCGAGCCAGGTGTCTAACTTCCCGAACCGACGAGGCCTGTGCTGCTGGCATCAAGACATAGTCAAGTCTAGAGTGACTACCGTGAGCACCAGAGAGGAAGGTGTATTGTGCCTGTCCCGGATGCAGCAGCCTCCAACAATCTACCAGTCCCAGCGTCTCCAGAAAGCCACTCAGCCAAGACTGTGATCTCGTGAGGGGGGGTAGCGGTCCTCCCTACCAGAGACGACAGAATTGAAATCTCCACCCATCACCAGAATGCCATCTGGAAGCCCCAGAACTACTCTCCCCAAATCAGCAAAAGTTTTAGTCTGCAGACCAGGTGGGACATATACAGAAAGCAGTGAGACAGTCTTCCCCTCCCACCTACCAGTGAGAGCAGCATAGCGCCCCCTGTCGTCGAGGATTATGTCGTCTACCTCCAGGGGGAGGGAGCTCTTAACTAGAATACCCACCCCCCTAGAACCAGTAGTGAATCCGGAGTGTGCAGCAAGACGATATCCTCGCCGATTCATAGCATGGCATGTGTTTCCGATCAGATGTGTCTCTTGCAGTAACACCACATCAGGGGAGAGGCGTCTCAGTAGTTGCAACACTACCCCGCGTTTTATCCTATCCCCCAACCCGTTAACATTCCAACACAGTAACTTCAACCCCCTACCCCCCATCCCAGAAGTGAATGCAGAACCCACCCCATAGCGAACACAACACCCAGATCCAGAATTAAAATAATACGTTGCCTTGAGAAAATATGAAACACACCCAAACCCCCCCCACCCCCCAACAAATACCCGATACAACCCCCCCACCCTGCACCCCTGCATTAGACTCAAAAGCCACCCCAACTTGCAGTGTGCCTGTCGCCCTAACATGAAACTACTCTACAAAAAGAAACCCGGAGGAGGAAAGAGTCCCACTCCCCCCGCCACCTCTGGGTATCCCACCACAGCTGCAAGTTATGCTCAATGTCCGGAAACCAGAAAGCACTTCTTATTCTTGCTCCAACGGGCCACCTTCAGCTCCTCCAGAATGATCCGTGCGATCACGCTGCGTAGGCAATGTATCAAGCCAGTCACTCACTCTCTCAGGGGGGTCAAAGAAAAACGTCCGATCCTCGTATTCAACACGCAGCCGAGTTGGGAAGAGCATCGCGTATTTCATACCCATGTCCCTCAGTCGTCGCCTCACCCCGTGAAAGCCCATCCTTTGCTTCTGAACGAACTGGGTGAAATCTGGGTAGAAGCTCACCGTAGTGTTTTCAAACTTCGTGGGGCCGCCCACCCGTGATGCCTGCAGGATAGCGTCTCTATCTCTGAAGTTGAAAATTCTGGCAATGATAGGCCGTGGAGGGGCACCCTGCTTCGGCTTCCCACCCGGCATTCTGTGTGCACGTTCCACCGCGAAGAAGTTGCTCAGGCCTTGGGGGGGAGATGATTTAGGATGAGGTCCTCCACAAGGAGATCTGCAGCTGGTTCTTCCGATTTTTCAGGGACCCCAATAATACGTACATTATTGCGTCTGGCCCGACTTTCAAAATCCTCCAGCCGACGAGCAAAGAGATCATTGGAGGATCGTAGGCTGCGAACCTCCGTCTGTAAGTCGGACATATCATTCGTAAGGCTGGAGGTCTTCAAATCTAAAGATTTGACCTTTTCGTTAGTCTTTGATAAGTCCACCCTGATCAAATTGACGTCGATTGCCACTGTGTCAAGCTTAAGGGCCAAAGCCTCATATTTCTGGCCAATGGAGGTCTTCATACTAGCAATGGCGCCCATGACATCCTGCAGAGTCAAATCATCCGCCACGGCTGAGCCGTCACCTGCCTCTTCCAGAGACCAACTCGCACCACCGGGGGACCCCTTAGGATGGGAATAGCGAGCCATAACATTCGATTGAATAGTACCCCCCCGGTGAATGGTCTTGGTCTTTCGTTTCTCGCTATCGGGTTTGCCCGCCATAGTGGGTGTTGCGCCCCGGAGGGGCCTTTGAGACCTGGTAAAAATGACTCCTCACGATTCACCCACCGGGATCTTCAAAAGCGAATTTCAGCAGGATATCACCACAACCATAAACACTCAGCTGTTGACACACGATGAAGTTGCAGGGTCCGGCTGCATACCGGGCTACCAGAGCGGTCCTGAGATAGGAGGAGGCCGAGGAACCAAAAACGAAACCGAAAGTTAACTCCAAGGTTGTGAACAGAGCCCCGCAGGCCGTTGTTGTTCAACTACTGCCTGGGCACCATAATGACTCTAGCCCCAGGTAGCTCCATGGTGCAGGCCACAAAAGTTCAAAGTATCGTAGTTGCGGTTCCCGGAGTCCAAATCGATTTCTGAAAGCAGCTATTATATCAGCTGGGTTGCGTCTTCAATAACTCGTCTTCGTAATCAGGATAGGTTTCAGGATAGATGCGGGAGGTGGCGAGGGTCCCGGGAGCCCTGTGCTCACGCGGTCATCTCGGATGCGCGCGAAGCTCCTCCCCCTTACCTCTACATTTAAAGATTAAATCAAACAAATAAAATCAAACAAGCATACGCCAGGCAATTGTGTTTCTGTGTGTGGTACACTGTGTCAATTCAAAGGTGTGTGCTAGGGCAAGTAGTATTCCTGTTGGAGACCAGGCTGAGGGTTGCAGCATGATTTTCAGTATGCTCTGTTCCTGTTTTATCATCACATTTGCTGTGACAGATGTCGCTCCGAGCTCAGTTTTCTTTGTGCTGTGGAGCACCTTACACAAATGAGCAAAATTGAACATTGTGTATGCACCCCCACAAACTTTTTTTTAAATTAAAATCGAACTTTCACACATGTCGACAGACGGTCTGGCACTAGGTACGTTTTATTTGTGGGCGCTATTTCTGATTTTTAGGTCTCGCCTGTCAATGCGCATGCACATTGAGCTTACGAGACTATAGGGGCTTAAACAGACTTTAACCAACTTGCGATTCCATGGCGATTCCTTGCAGTGCCCGTCAAATTTAAGCTCAATGCGCAAGCGCATTGACATTAAAAGCGCGTGCACATGAAAGCGACAAGGCTCCCTCCCACGGCTATCCCCACCCCCAGCCGCCAGCCCCTCCCCTCGCTCTCCCCGCACACAGCCAGGCTCGCATTTCTCCTCCCCCTCCCCAGCCGCCAGCACCTTCCCTCTCTCTCCCTGCACACAGCCAGGCTCGCATTTCTCCTCCCCCTCAGCAGCCGTAAGCACCTCCCCTCTCTCTCCCTGCAGTTTCACGGCCGTGTCTTGTCTTAAACCCGCATTTGAGATCTTCGCATTGAATACTAAAACCACCGCCTCAGCCTGCACAACTCATTTAGCAGAAAGGAACGGGCTGCAACTTGCAAAACTCCACGACTCCAAGCGCCACCGCCTCAGCCTGCACAACTCTTTCTTTTCCCAGTGAAACACCCGCATTTGAGATCTTCGCATTGAATACTAAAACCACCGCCTCAGCCTGCACAACTCATTTAGCAGAAAGGAACGGGCTGCAACTTGCAAAACTCCACGACTCCAAGCGCCACCGCCTCAGCCTGCACAACTCTTTTTTTCCCAGTGAAACAGACTATTTTAAAAACAAAATACGCCAGCCTTCGCCATCTGTTCCCCAGCCCCCAGCCGCCAGCACCTCCCCTCTCTCTCCCCGCACACAGCCAGGCTCGCATTTCTCCTCCCCCTCCCCAGCCGCCAGCACCTCCCCTCTCTCTCCCTGCAGTTTCACGGCTGCGGTGAGCAGGTTGACACTACGAGAGCAAACCACTACCAACAGAGCAAAGCTTGTTTGTATATGTAAATAAAAAACGAAGTCGACGTTTGAGTGCAGGCATGCCGATAGCGCCACTTCCATGCTGTTCCCTTACAATGGGCCAATTAACAAGTGTCAGAAGTAAACAGAACAGCGGAGCCAGGAGAGTACAAACTAGACATTACTCCTCCTTTAATCCTGCATCCTTTCAGCGGGGCATGCGCCACGCTCTCTCTCTGTTGCCACACGCATTAAACTGCCCAGACAGCCCACCCCCTCCCTCTTCAGTGCGCGCCACGCTCTCCCTCTGTTGCTTAACGCATTAAAGTGACCAGGCAGCCCACCCCTCCCTCTCCAGCACGCGCCGCGCTCTCCCCCTGTTGCCACACGCATTATACTTAGTAGGCAGACCACCCCCTCCTCCCTATGCTCCCTCGAGTTGCAGGCAGCCCACCTCCTCCCTCTCCATATGGTCGCTCAACTTTACTTTGAGCTTCGCCGCACGTTCTCCCAGGCTCCTTTCTGACCACGCATTGCGCCTTTTTCATGTACTTCCATGCCCCATAATTTACGGTCAAATACTCTTACTTTTGTTTTGATATGCAAGCATTTAGCATGTGCTTTACTTTTATTTACTTACATATTTTTTTTTAATTTTGAAATTTACGTGCCCAAACTCGTTTCTACTTTTTTATGTAAACATACTCATATTCTCACTCACATTTTAAAAATCACTTTCTCGACAAACAACACTCTGGGGCAACACTCATGGCCAACACCGCATTACTTAGGGACACCCTAACATCACTCATGGACACCGGCACACTACTTAGGGACACCCCCACGCATCACTCAGGGACACCACCGCATCACTCAGGGACACCACTGCATCACTCAGGGACAACACCACACCACTCAGGGACACCACCACATCACTCAGAGACACCACCACATCACTCAGGGACACCACAGCACCACTCAGGGACACCACCGCATCACTCAGGGACACCACCACATCACTCAGGGACACCACAGCATAACTCAGGGACACCACCACATCACTCAGGGACACCACTGCATCACTCAGGGACACCACCACATCACTCAGGCACACCACTTCACCACTCAGGGACACCACCACTCATCACTCAGGGACAGCACTGCATCACTCAGGGACACCACCACCCTAGACGCCAACACCCTAGATGCCAACACCCTAGCCCACACAACCCTAGCCCACACCACCCTAACACCCACCAACCTAGCACCCATCACCCTAGCACCCATCACCCTAGCACCCATCACCCTAGCTGCCATCACCCTAGCCGCCAACAATGCTAACCGCCAACAACCCTCGCCGCCAACACCCCCACCATAGCCGCAACCACCAGCACCATAGCCGCCAACACCATAGCCGCCACCACCCTAACCGCCACCACTCTACCGCCCACACTCTACCACCCACACTCTACCTAACTGATCACCACTACATACAATAACAGTAGTCGCAGCCATGTGCTACATTCACTTGACTCCTTGTCCAGGAATTTCTACATTCGAGAAAAAAAAAAAAATTGCTACAGGACCAACAAAAAATGCTGCCAGCTGGTGTAGGAAAGGGAATGCACAGTTCTAATGCAGAGAATGCAATATATATGTCTCTTCCTTTAGTTCACCTAATGCAACACATATCTTCTTTCTGATCAAAAAACAAATAAAGTACGAAGAAAAATAACAAACGTCGCTGAGCACAAATGCAAGAAAATTGAGGGACACTCAAACAAATACATGTAACAATCATCTGATAGGGAAATTTACTGCAGCAGATCTAGTCGAGGGCACAAGATAAAAAATAACCGATTCTAAACTTAAGGACAGGCAAAGAATATGTTTATTTGCAGATTAAAAAAAAAAATGTCTTAGCATACAAAAACATACACACCAACTTCCACACGCTCACACACACACACACACACACACACACACACACACACACACACCCACACTCACCCACCCACTCACGCACTCTCAACCACCCACGCACCACTCTCACCCACCCACACAGACCAGCTCTAATGCAGAGAATGCAATATATATGTCTCTTCCTTTAGTTCACCTAATGCAACACATATCTTCTTTCTGATCAAAAATCAAATAAAGTACGAGGAAAAATAACAAACGTCGCTTAGCACAAATGCAAGAAAATTGAGCGAAACTCAAATACATACATGTAACAATCATCTGATAGGGAAAATTACTGCAGCAGATCTAGTTGAGGGCACAAGATTAAAAATAACCGATTCTAAACTTAAGGACAGGCGAAGAATATGTTTATTTGCAGATTTTTATAAAAAAAATTCATAGCATACAAAAACATACACACCAACTTCCACACGCTCACACACACACACACACACACCTACACACACACACACTCACCCACCCACTCACGCACTCTCAACCACCCACGCACCACTCTCACCCACCCACACAGACCAGCTCTAATGCAGAGAATGCAATATATATGTCTCTTCCTTTAGTTCACCTAATGCAACACATATCTTCAGGGAATTTCCAAAGTTATGCGCTCCAATTAGGACGCTACGTAACACAACGTACCAATCTCATTGGCTGTGAAACACGTCAATCAAAAAAAGAACATAAACACAAAAAAACACTAGACAGCTACACTAACAAACGTAAGTAACGTTAGGGAACATTAGCACATCTGCCATTTTCATTTAATACACACACACACAACACACACACAAAATAAAAACAACACACATTTATATAAAAACACACACACATACACAACACACACACCCAAAAAAATAGAACTAAAACTCCACAATAGCAAATATACACACACACACCAACACACACACACAACAGCCACTTCACCCTCACAACCCTCTTACCCTCACCCCTCACACCACCACACCCTCACACCCCCTCACCCTCACACCCCCTCACCCTCACACACCCTCGCTCCCCTCACACCCTCACCCCCCTCACAACCCTCTCACACTCACTCCGCCTCACACCCTCACCCTCACACACCCTCACACACCCTCACCCCCCTCACCCTCGCACCCTCTCACCATCACCCCCCTCACCCTCACACACCCTTACCCTCATCCCCTCACCCTCACACACCCTCAGTCACCCTCACACCCTCACCCTCACACACCCTAACCCTCACCCTCACCCCCTCA
This sequence comes from Lissotriton helveticus, assembly GCF_964261635.1. Lineage (NCBI taxonomy): Eukaryota > Metazoa > Chordata > Amphibia > Caudata > Salamandridae > Lissotriton > Lissotriton helveticus. The sequence continues at coordinate 803,489,651 of NC_136063.1, forward strand.
CACACCCTCACATACCCTCACTCACCCTCACACACCCTCACCCTCACACACCATCAGCCTCACACCCCCTCACTCACCCTCACCCTCACACACCCTTACCCACCCTCACCCTCACACACCCTCACCCTCACACCCCCTCACTCACCCTCACCCTCACACCCCCTCACTCACCCTCATCCTCACCCTCACACACCCTCACACAACCTCACCCTCACACCCCTCACCCTCACACCCCTCACCCTCACACCCCTCACCCTCACACCACTCAGTGCTACAACACATATTGTGTTACAATAGGTGTCACATTTGCGAAAGATAAAACTATTGGCATTGTAAATAACAAAGCTATTAATTTCGCTACTTTCAAAACAAGCACATTAATAAAAAATGTGTCCTTTACAATACCAATAGCTCAAAATTTCCTAATGCGAGACCTATTGCATTGCTGTGTTTCTCTCCCCTGCTGCACTCTCCTGCTCTCTAGAGATGTGGCCTAACGACCAAAGCTGCTATCTAAGTCACGTAAATACAAAACATGTTGCATTCCAAATGCTATAGGTGTCACATTCGCGAAAGTTATAACTATTGGCGTTGTAAATGACAAAGCTATCAATTTAGCTATTTTAAAAACCAACAAATAAATAAAATATTTGTCATTTACAAGACCAATAGCTCCAACTTTTCAAATGCGAGACCTATTGCATTTCCAATGCTTGTTTATATGAGCACCAATTACAGCATACTCCAGAAGCCCCCGTGTGCACTTCTGACTTGGGATTCATTATAAGGGCGGTACTTACAGGAATATTTTACCCGGCAAGTTTATAAGGTTCATTGTTAATCCCGAGGAGCACTGTTGGAATTCAGTGGCGGGTGTGCGACATCTGGGTGGCGGTGAGAAACCCCTCATTGGGACAAGAGGTAGCATGGACCCCACTCCCATTGGTTAATCGGTAAACAAGACTCCTTTGATTCCCTTTTTTCGTTTGGTGAAAGGGCGTCCCTACTTTCTACTGACAAGCCAGCCTCCACTCGCAAGCATACTTTTATTAGCATTGCTCCTATGTTTGTACTTGCATCACTAGTGTGCTGACTGCTGTTAATCCAATTCTCTTTCCCGTCCAAGTACTTATGTTCCCTCCCTCTGGGTCAACTTTCATCCTCAATCCAATCGAACACTTTGATACTATGTGTAAGACAAGATGGTGAATCTACCGTTTATAGTCATGCATATATGGGATAATGAGTGGGTTATATGAGATGGCATATTTTTGTTGTGACATTTCTGGAAAAATATATAAAATTATGTTAGGGAAGCCCTGGTGTAAAAAAGTTCAGGCCAGGGCTTTGGATGGAGCAGAAAAGCTCTATCAAGCATGGCCAAAAATTAAATGCACTGTGACAACACAGCAGCGTGTTCTCTTGCGTGGATACAATTACATCAAACCATACCATCTAGGGTCATTAAGAGTTTTAAGAGACCCCAAATATGATGAGTTTTGTCCCATGTTACCGGTACACCAGTTTTCCGTTTCTGGACTTTGCTTTTAAAGTTAGTTTTACAATTTTATTGTTATCACATGTGCTAATCCAATTGGCTCAGTTGAAATGCATCAAGGCTACAACCCTCAGACTTCACAGATTTATCAAATCAAAGCCTAGCAATGGAACAGTGGACCCAATGACATGGAGCCAATTTGTCGGCCCATTCTAGATTCTTCGGTTTGATAGTACATGTTTATCATCTTTACCTCGTAGTTACACATCCTGTAAACTATATTAGACATTTATGCCGTCAATTAAATCTCAAGCAGTTCTGGCTTGGAAAATTCATAAGATCCGGTTTGATGACTGAAAGCACGTTGTATTTCCATCATGATTTAAAACAATTCACTTTCCTCTTTGCTTTAGGAAGGTGTTTCTCTTTGAAACAAAATTACCCTCCTGTGCCTAGACTGTACAAATGGTGGCCAACCTCTTGTGTACTGCAGACATGCAGAGCACCTCATACTCCTACCTTTCTTACAGCCTTTCACACTGTGGTATTGAATTGGGTGCCAGCGACGCGACAATACAACCATGATCCAACCAGCCCACTGTATAAAAATACGCAACATATTTACACTACACATAATACCACTCAACAACACAATTGAACTAGACCTAATTACGCTGTACTCCATACTACATAAATCCACTCATGCCACATAAAACACTCCACACCATGTCACATAATTCCACTCAATATAATTTCACTCAATGCCACACAGTTCCATAAACTGCAAACACAACAATGATGGACAGAATGTGGATCAATGTCACACATTCACCCCAGTCCAAAGATCTGGGCCCAAATCCATCGTTTTTCCACTCCACACCACCCTGGGTTAGACAATGGCGATATGCAAATCAGCGCTGACCCTGTGCCCCATGGGAACAGTCCAGTCCGAACTACAAAAGCCATGTCCTTCCCAGAACGGAAACAAGCATCCGAGGACCGGCCCGGTTTCGAGGTAACACCTCTCTTCAGCCCGGCTAGCTTGATTCCAGTGGTGTGGAGTGCCTGGGACTCACGTCTGAGCATCCCCAGTACACTTAGAGCGGTAACTGCAAACACAACAATGATGGACAGAATGTGGATGAATGTCACACATTCACCCCAGTCCAAAGATCTGGGCCCAAATCCATCGTTTTTCCACTCCACACCACCCTGGGTTAGACAATGGCGATATGCAAATCAGCGCTGGCCCTGTGCCCCATGGGAACAGTCCAGTCCGAACTACAAAAGCCATGTCCTTCCCAGAACGGAAACAAGCATCCGAGGACCGGCCCGGTTTCGAGGTAACACCTCTCTTCAGCCCGGCTAGCTTGATTCCAGTGGTGTGGAGTGCCTGGGACTCACGTCTGAGCATCCCCAGTACACTTAGAGCGGTAACTGCAAACACAACAATGATGGACAGAATGTGGATCAATGTCACACATTCACCCCAGTCCAAAGATCTGGGCCCAAATCCATCGTTTTTCCACTCTACACCACCCTGGGTTAGACAATGGCGATATGCAAATCAGCGCTGACCCTGTGCCCCATGGGAACAGTCCAGTCCGAACTACAAACGCCATGTCCTTCCCAGAACGGAAACAAGCATCCGAGGACCGGCCCGGTTTCGAGGTAACACCTCTCTTCAGCCCGGCTAGCTTGATTCCAGTGGTGTGGAGTGCCTGGGACTCACGTCTGAGCATCCCCAGTACACTTAGAGCGGTAACTGCAAACACAACAATGATGGACAGAATGTGGATCAATGTCACACATTCACCCCAGTCCAAAGATCTGGGCCCAAATCCATCGTTTTTCCACTCCACACCACCCTGGGTTAGACAATGGCGATATGCAAATCAGCGCTGACCCTGTGCCCCATGGGAACAGTCCAGTCCGAACTACAAAAGCCATGTCCTTCCCAGAACGGAAACAAGCATCCGAGGACCGGCCCGGTTTCGAGGTAACACCTCTCTTCAGCCCGGCTAGCTTGATTCCAGTGGTGTGGAGTGCCTGGGACTCACGTCTGAGCATCCCCAGTACACTTAGAGCGGTAACTGCAAACACAACAATGATGGACAGAATGTGGATCAATGTCACACATTCACCCCAGTCCAAAGATCTGGGCCCAAATCCATCGTTTTTCCACTCCACACCACCCTGGGTTAGACAATGGCGATATGCAAATCAGCGCTGACCCTGTGCCCCATGGGAACAGTCCAGTCCGTGCCACACAATTCAACTCCACAAAATGCCATTCCACACCACATAGTTCGACACCAAATCACATAATTCAACTACACAACACATTTCCACTACACGCCACATATACGCAGTTCACAACAGAGTTCCACATCATGCCACATAATTCCACTCTACTACATGCCACTCCACGACACACAATACCGATCCACATAATTATGCTCCATAACACACAATCCCCGTACACTCAATGCCACATAATTACTATCCACATAATTCCACTGCACGCCATGCCACATCATTTCAGTACACAACTCCACTCAACAGCACACAATTACACGCCATACAATTCCACAACAAATAATTCCAATCCAAACAACATAATTCCAATCCACACCACATGCATCCACTCCAACTCATAATACACAGCTAAAACACATCGACAACAGCTTAAAAAATGCATAGCTACTCACACAGTTCCACACCACAAAAGTCAACTCCACACATTTCCAAACCACACCTTATAATTCAACACCAGACCAAATAATACAACTCAACACACAATTACACAACACACCACATACATCCAATCCACACTGCACAGTTCCAGAAAATTCAACAGCACACCACATAATTGAATGCCAGTACATACCACTCCACAACACAAAATACATTCCACATAAGTACACTCCATGACACACAATTACACTTCACATGATTCCAGTACACTCAATACCACATCATTACTATCTACATATTTCCAAAGCACACCATGCCACATAGTCCCACAACACAAATCCACTCCACACAACACAATTCCATGCCACCTAATTACACAACTAACTAATGCAATCCAAACCACATCATTTCACTACACACCACATACATACACTTCATAACACACAGGTAAAAGACATTGCCATTTACAATGCTAAAAGCTCTAACTCAAACAAATGCGAGACCGATTGCATTTCCAATGCTTGTTGACTTGGGCACCACACCAACCTCTGATGACCCTACCTACTACCAGGCTTTAAAAGAGGCATGCCCTGGTCTCATGTGAACATTTTTGTCTAATGGTAGATCTATCACTGCTGCATGGTAAAAGGGAGGAATACTTACACACCAGGAATACTTTGAAAGAGGACGTGACGTCGACACAACCATCCTAGAAATAGAAAAGGGTGTTGCAGCGGCATGTTAACTGAACTTTTCACCACAATATGGTGTTACATATTGTAATATACAGAGTCGAATAGTTCACCAGGCTCACAGCCTGCGCAGGTGGACAACAGAAGTTAAAAATGCGTGACAATGCATTTTAATGAGGTGATGGGGACCATCACATTAAAATGTGATAGTCTAACGCCTGATGCATGGTACTTGGCAGGGCTGCCTCAGGAAGTCTTTCAGCCCTTTCTGAAGGCTGGATTTCACATGGAAATATAGAGGACGTAGCCCAAAAGTACCTGGGAGATGCAAAAAGGGGGGCAAAAAGTGGAAATAAAATCCATTTCTTCCTTTTACTTTTTTAGTCATGTTAAATATCAAAATAAAAAACCGCCGTTCGAGCAAGGTTTGCTAATTATGAAAATTAGATAAAGACATACAAAGTGCAGTCATAATTTCGACTATCTTTAGTCAGTTGCCATGAATCTTCAAGTCTAACATCTTGAAACCTTATGACAGATGTCACCAATGACAATGATTTCTTACTCGCACTCCTCCGAAGATATTTGTGGACTTAGAAGTGGTGTTTTCGGGGCTTTTAGTTATGTAGCAGAGAATGTCTTATGAAGAAAAAATGACACCACTTTCCTGTTACAAGTGAAATTTACATGATACGTCATGTGCCACAACTTTTGCACATAGCTATAGACCTCTTTCCATTTCCCTGATGACCCGAACCTTCTTTCTTTTTTCCATCCCTCATTCCAATCTTATATAAAACCCCTTATGATGTGCATGAGAAATTCTACAATTGATAAGTATATTAACTAAAATTGACTGACATGGTGAATAGTCACTCACTTTGTTTTGGTGTATTTCCTTGCTTTCCCAAAGTAATGTTATGGTTTTCTTATTAGCAAATACATGTCCCTGCCCAACCACACCAGTGAGACACCAAATAAAGAAATATATAATAAAATTTAGAGCTGAGAAAAAACGAAGTATCTGTTATTACGTTTGAGCTCTGTTTTTTATTTGCAGATATCCTAAAATCGATTGCATTGGAAATATAAGAGAAGAAGTTGTGTGCGCATGCCATGCGACTACATCCCAAGGGGGCACTCCTGGGTGGTTCACAAAAGACTGTGATTCCAATGTTCCTTAGAAAGTATTTATTAATTCAAAATAGTTTTAATTGGTGATATTGATATTCATATCAACGATTTGACATTGTCTGATAGACATATGATTATTCAGGCATGTAGCTCCGATGCATTTCGGGCTGTGAAACGCCCTTTATCAAGGAGCGCTGAAAGAAGAAGAGATAAACAGTGATAAGCGTCGTGCGGTTGGTTTCCGTGATGAAGGGTTACAAAATAGTTGTTATGGGAGAGTATAAGGTGCTTATAGGGCGGGTTGCGGTGTGATAAAACCAATAAGTGCCGGTAAAGGAAGGTAACAAAACTAAGAATGATAGGTGAGATGAATGAAGATGAACTAGGCATGCGGTGCTGCCTTGGAGTAGTGTCGGTATCATACATGCAAAAATAGTGACCACGAGGTGTATAACTATAAACCAGTGAAACGGTACATGCAGCTCTAATGGTGTGCTCATCTTAACGCGAGAAGGTGTAAACTAAACGGCTGGGTTTAATCGCTTACCTCATGCTGGAGGAAAACATGCGTCCGGTTTTCGGCGTGCTCAGTGAAGTTTGGAGTGACGGAAGGTAACAAGCGGGGTTAAGGAAGTGTGTGATCGACATAAACGAAGGGGTAAAAGTGTGCGGAGTGGCGGCCATCTTGGAACGGGTTAAATGTGCCAAAGTGATGTGAGGGTGAAGTTAATACGACGGGAACAATGCTCGAAACAATAACATAATATTTCAAATTGGTTTACAAATAACAACTGTATTCTGCCCGATCATTGAGTCCATTGGGCTTCATGGTCTGTAATCTGTATATCCATTCTAGTTCTCTACGTAGAAGGAATTTCCGAATGTCAATGCCCTCTTTTTTGGGGACAGTCTCTAACACAATGAACTTCAATTGGGCGATTGTGTGGCGAACTTCGTTGAAGTGTACTGCTAGGTTGGATTTCTCATTTTTAGTCCGAATATTGGATTTGTGTTCGTTCATTTGTGTTTTCACTTTTCTTTCCGTTTTGCCAATGTATAATTGTCCACACGGGCATTTTATGGCATAGACTAAATTCATTGAGTCGCAGGTGGCATTGACGTGTAGTCTGATTGGATTGCCCTTCATCGGATGTTGGATGATATTGCCTTTAATGATGCAATTACAGTGACTGCAATTATTGCATGGAATGGTTCCTTTATACTCTACGTTGCTTTCCGGAGTTTTTGAGAGAATTTCTTTCAAGTTCTTGCTACGGGAATATGCAAACAGTGGTAACTCTTGAAAACAATCCCTGAAATCAGGTTCCATCTGGAGCATTGGCCAGTATTTGAGAATGATTTTTTTATAGGTGTAACTTGCGGTAGAATATTTAGACACCAAAACCATACGTTTGGTGCTATCAGAAGGTGGTTTTTTGCGTAAACTGTCCTGTCTGCTGATGGTAGCTACGCGTGAGCGAGCATCTTTGAGAATGGCTGGTGGGTATCCTCTTTCGGCGAATCGATCTTGCATTTCTGATAGTCTGCCTTGACAGGTGGTTTCTTCTGACACTATACGTTTAATGCGTAGCATCTGGGAAAACGGAAGGTGTTTCTTTAGGGATTCTTGGTGGAAGCTGGAAAAGTGTAAAGTGTTGTTCCGGTCTGTGCTTTTTCTATACAGATCGGTCAAGATTGTCTTGTTGATGATTCTTATATTCACATCTAAAAATGAGATTTCGCTGTCGCTAATCACCCATGTCAATTTGATACGTTCATCCTTGGTGTTCAGTAGGTTCAGTGCGCTGTTGAGTGATTCCTTGGTGTCAGTCCATATAAAGAACAGGTCATCGATGTACCTGGTGTACATCATGATTTTGTCATTTAATTCGGAATTGTCATAGATGTATTGCTGTTCGTAGTTGTGCATATAAATATTGGCGTACGTGGGAGCTGCGCAGTTTCCCATCGCCATTCCTGAACGTTGTAAGTACCATTTGTTGTTATGTTGAAAATAACTGTGGTATAACGTGTATACCATCAGTTCCATTAAGAACGATTGCATTGCTGGTTCGATGTCACTTTCTAATAAGGCCTTTTCAATCGCTTCAATGCCCCCTTGGTGGGGTATCGAAGTATATAATGCACTGACATCGGCTGTGCATAATGAGATTGATTCCATAGTGCTGATGTCAACTTGTTGCAACTTCAATAAAAATTCAGTAGTATCCTTGATATAACTTCGCATCTTACTGACTGATGGCTGTAGGTATTTGTCGATGTATTTACCGACGTGTTCGTGGATGGATCCCTTGGTGGACACAATAGGTCGAAAGGGGGGGTTATGCAAATCTTTATGTATCTTTGGAGCCATGTGAATAGCAGGACTTTTGGGGTGGTCACAGAGTAGATATTTTTTGGTCCGTTCTTCAATTATGCCAGTATGGTGGGCATTGTTGACTAGCTTAATCAGAGTGGTTTGAAACTCGTTGGTAGGATTGTAGTCAAGCTCTAGATAGATGTTGTCATCTTGAATGTGTTCAAGTAAACGTTGGTTGTAAAAACTGTTGTTTAAGATGACAATGGCGCCACCTTTGTCTGCTTTAGCGCACTTGATATCTGTGTTATTGGCCAAACTTTTTAAAGTGTCTTTATCCTTTTGTGTTAAATTAGTGTGTTTAGATCTCTTATGGAAGTTTATCTTGGATAGTTCTTGACGAATGAGGTTTTCGAAGAGATCAATGGTTTTGTGGCTGTTGGGAGCTTGATAGCTGCTAAGTGGTCGTAGGCCTTTGAGTTGATCTGGTTTTTGGTCACGCTCGTTGGGAAGGATGTTGTCAAAAAAATGACGTAAGCGAAGCTTGCGTGTGAGTTTGAAAGTGGATACCTCCAATTCTAATAGGTTGGTGTGTGTGACTGGAATGAATGAAGTTCCTTTCTCCAATAAGTTGATCTGATGTTGCGTCAGCTGGGTATCCGAAATATTGATGACTAAGTGACTTTCTTTGGTTTGCCGTTCTTTTTCAAGAGTGTACTTCTGGTTAATGGTGGACTTGTCTCTGTGTCTTTTCTTCTGGCTCCTCCTGAGTCTTCGGTGACTTCTGGGCCTGTGGCTAAAAAATGAACCTGGGAAGTGCTTTGTGCGTCTGAACTTGATGTGCTGGCTTGTGAGCTCGGGGTTTTTTCCATGGTGTCTTTGTTGGAGCTCGGAGCTGTTCGTCGCGGTGGTCGGTAAGTAGAATCACTACCTGAAGATGATGTGTCTGTTTGAGAGTTAGTTGGGCGGTTGCGTCGTTTTTGTGCATATATGTCGGCCCACGTATACACCTCATCCAGTTTGTAATCGAGGGTATCACGGCGATATTTTCTAATCTTACGCTCATTGATTTCTTTAGTATGTTTATCCAGGGTGCTCTTTATGTCTACCAACATGATGTCCAGTTCTTCCTTTGTTAGGAGATCTTTAAGTTCAGAGTCTACTTCAGTGATTTCTTTTTCTAAGTCTTTTAGGATGCTAGACAATTCCTCAACTATAAGCAAGATTAGGTCGAGGCTGCACTTGTTGAGTATGCCTTCCCATTTATCTTTGAATGTTTTGGAGTTTTTGCATAAAGAGGGCTTTAAGGAGATTCTAAGTCCTCGTGGGATTCTGTGAGCTCTGTGGTATCGCAATAAGGTGCTCGCGTGGAGCTTCTGATTTATGTGTCTTTTTGATAGGTATATGAGTTGTTTCAGGCATTGTTCCTTGGTTCGTGTGGTTGTGCCGAGGTTGATATCTTCTTCAATCAGGGAATAAATTCTTCGGCATTCATCATCGTCGAATGCGAGGGTATGAGCTTTCGCTTCAGTGGATTTACTAATTTCGTCGAATTGCATGTTGCAAGCGTGCAATCCTCAAGTTTGGCGGGTAAGAGAATTGACTGTATTATGTGTAGAGGATGCACAGCCTTGGTTGAACTCGTTCAATGGTAAAGAAGTTAACTTGAGACGGGTGCACTCCTTGGTTGCGTTTCCGTCAAATAAACGCAAAATATATGAGAAGAAGTTGTGTGCGCATGCCATGCGACTACATCCCAAGGGGGCACTCCTGAGTGGTTCACAAAAGACTGTGATTCCAATGTTCCTTAGAAAGTATTTATTAATTCAAAATAGTTTTAATTGGTGATATTGATATTCATATCAACGATTTGACATTGTCTGATAGACATATGATTATTCAGGCATGTAGCTCCGATGCATTTCGGGCTGTGAAACGCCCTTTATCAAGGAGCGCTGAAAGAAGAAGAGATAAACAGTGATAAGCGTCGTGCGGTTGGTTTCCGTGATGAAGGGTTACAAAATAGTCGTTATGGGAGAGTATAAGGTGCTTATAGGGCGGGTTGCGGTGTGATAAAACCAATAAGTGCCGGTAAAGGAAGGTAACAAAACTAAGAATGATAGGTGAGATGAATGAAGATGAACTAGGCATGCGGTGCTGCCTTGGAGTAGTGTCGGTATCATACATGCAAAAATAGTGACCACGAGGTGTATAACTATAAACCAGTGAAACGGTACATGCAGCTCTAATGGTGTGCTCATCTTAACGCGAGAAGGTGTAAACTAAACGGCTGGGTTTAATCGCTTACCTCATGCTGGAGGAAAACATGCGTCCGGTTTTCGGCGTGCTCAGTGAAGTTTGGAGTGACGGAAGGTAACAAGCGGGGTTAAGGAAGTGTGTGATCGACATAAACGAAGGGGTAAAAGTGTGCGGAGTGGCGGCCATCTTGGAACGGGTTAAATGTGCCAAAGTGATGTGAGGGTGAAGTTAATACGACGGGAACAATGCTCGAACAATAACATAATATTGCAAATTGGTTTACAAATAACAACTGTATTCTGCCCGATCATTGAGTCCATTGGGCTTCATGGTCTGTAATCTGTATATCCATTCTAGTTCTCTACGTAGAAGGAATTTCCGAATGTCAATGCCCTCTTTTTTGGGGACAGTCTCTAACACAATGAACTTCAATTGGGCGATTGTGTGGCGAACTTCGTTGAAGTGTACTGCTAGGTTGGATTTCTCATTTTTAGTCCGAATATTGGATTTGTGTTCGTTCATTCGTGTTTTCACTTTTCTTTCCGTTTTGCCAATGTATAATTGTCCACACGGGCATTTTATGGCGTAGACTAAATTCATTGAGTCGCAGGTGGCATTGACGTGTAGTCTGATTGGATTGCCCTTCATCGGATGTTGGATGATATTGCCTTTAATGATGCAATTACAGTGACTGCAATTATTGCATGGAATGGTTCCTTTATACTCTACGTTGCTTTCCGGAGTTTTTGAGAGAATTTCTTTCAAGTTCTTGCTACGGGAATATGCAAACAGTGGTAACTCTTGAAAACAATCCCTGAAATCAGGTAGTGATTCTACTTACCGACCACTGCGACGAACAGCTCCGAGCTCCAACAAAGACACCATGGAAAAAACCCCGAGCTCACAAGCCAGCACATCAAGTTCAGACGCACAAAGCACTTCCCAGGTTCATTTTTTAGCCACAGGCCCAGAAGTCACCGAAGACTCAGGAGGAGCCAGAAGAAAAGACACAGAGACAAGTCCACCATTAACCAGAAGTACACTCTTGAAAAAGAACGGCAAACCAAAGAAAGTCACTTAGTCATCAATATTTCGGATACCCAGCTGACGCAACATCAGATCAACTTATTGGAGAAAGGAACTTCATTCATTCCAGTCACACACACCAACCTATTAGAATTGGAGGTATCCACTTTCAAACTCACACGCAAGCTTCGCTTACGTCATTTTTTTGACAACATCCTTCCCAACGAGCGTGACCAAAAACCAGATCAACTCAAAGGCCTACGACCACTTAGCAGCTATCAAGCTCCCAACAGCCACAAAACCATTGATCTCTTCGAAAACCTCATTCGTCAAGAACTATCCAAGATAAACTTCCATAAGAGATCTAAACACACTAATTTAACACAAAAGGATAAAGACACTTTAAAAAGTTTGGCCAATAACACAGATATCAAGTGCGCTAAAGCAGACAAAGGTGGCGCCATTGTCATCTTAAACAACAGTTTTTACAACCAACGTTTACTTGAACACATTCAAGATGACAACATCTATCTAGAGCTTGACTACAATCCTACCAACGAGTTTCAAACCACTCTGATTAAGCTAGTCAACAATGCCCACCATACTGGCATAATTGAAGAACGGACCAAAAAATATCTACTCTGTGACCACCCCAAAAGTCCTGCTATTCACATGGCTCCAAAGATACATAAAGATTTGCATAACCCCCCCTTTCGACCTATTGTGTCCACCAAGGGATCCATCCACGAACACGTCGGTAAATACATCGACAAATACCTACAGCCATCAGTCAGTAAGATGCGAAGTTATATCAAGGATACTACTGAATTTTTATTGAAGTTGCAACAAGTTGACATCAGCACTATGGAATCAATCTCATTATGCACAGCCGATGTCAGTGCATTATATACTTCGATACCCCACCAAGGGGGCATTGAAGCGATTGAAAAGGCCTTATTAGAAAGTGACATCGAACCAGCAATGCAATCGTTCTTAATGGAACTGATGGTATACACGTTATACCACAGTTATTTTCAACATAACAACAAATGGTACTTACAACGTTCAGGAATGGCGATGGGAAACTGCGCAGCTCCCACGTACGCCAATATTTATATGCACAACTACGAACAGCAATACATCTATGACAATTCCGAATTCAATGACAAAATCATGATGTACACCAGGTACATCGATGACCTGTTCTTTATATGGACTGACACCAAGGAATCACTCAACAGCGCACTGAACCTACTGAACACCAAGGATGAACGTATCAAATTGACATGGGTGATTAGCGACAGCGAAATCTCATTTTTAGATGTGAATATAAGAATCATCAACAAGACAATCTTGACCGATCTGTATAGAAAAAGCACAGACCGGAACAACACTTTACACTTTTCCAGCTTCCACCAAGAATCCCTAAAGAAACACCTTCCGTTTTCCCAGATGCTACGCATTAAACGTATAGTGTCAGAAGAAACCACCTGTCAAGGCAGACTATCAGAAATGCAAGATCGATTCGCCGAAAGAGGATACCCACCAGCCATTCTCAAAGATGCTCGCTCACGCGTAGCTACCATCAGCAGACAGGACAGTTTATGCAAAAAACCACCTTCTGATAGCACCAAACGTATGGTTTTGGTGTCTAAATATTCTACCGCAAGTTACACCTATAAAAAAATCATTCTCAAATACTGGCCAATGCTCCAGATGGAACCTGATTTCAGGGATTGTTTTCAAGAGTTACCACTGTTTGCATATTCCCGTAGCAAGAACTTGAAAGAAATTCTCTCAAAAACTCCGGAAAGCAACGTAGAGTATAAAGGAACCATTCCATGCAATAATTGCAGTCACTGTAATTGCATCATTAAAGGCAATATCATCCAACATCCGATGAAGGGCAATCCAATCAGACTACACGTCAATGCCACCTGCGACTCAATGAATTTAGTCTACGCCATAAAATGCCCGTGTGGACAATTATACATTGGCAAAACGGAAAGAAAAGTGAAAACACGAATGAACGAACACAAATCCAATATTCGGACTAAAAATGAGAAATCCAACCTAGCAGTACACTTCAACGAAGTTCGCCACACAATCGCCCAATTGAAGTTCATTGTGTTAGAGACTGTCCCCAAAAAAGAGGGCATTGACATTCGGAAATTCCTTCTACGTAGAGAACTAGAATGGATATACAGATTACAGACCATGAAGCCCAATGGACTCAATGATCGGGCAGAATACAGTTGTTATTTGTAAACCAATTTGCAATATTATGTTATTGTTTCGAGCATTGTTCCCGTCGTATTAACTTCACCCTCACATCACTTTGGCACATTTAACCCGTTCCAAGATGGCCGCCACTCCGCACACTTTTACCCCTTCGTTTATGTCGATCACACACTTCCTTAACCCCGCTTGTTACCTTCCGTCACTCCAAACTTCACTGAGCACGCCGAAAACCGGACGCATGTTTTCCTCCAGCATGAGGTAAGCGATTAAACCCAGCCGTTTAGTTTACACCTTCTCGCGTTAAGATGAGCACACCATTAGAGCTGCATGTACCGTTTCACTGGTTTATAGTTATACACCTCGTGGTCACTATTTTTGCATGTATGATACCGACACTACTCCAAGGCAGCACCGCATGCCTAGTTCATCTTCATTCATCTCACCTATCATTCTTAGTTTTGTTACCTTCCTTTACCGGCACTTATTGGTTTTATCACACCGCAACCCGCCCTATAAGCACCTTATACTCTCCCATAACGACTATTTTGTAACCCTTCATCACGGAAACCAACCGCACGACGCTTATCACTGTTTATCTCTTCTTCTTTCAGCGCTCCTTGATAAAGGGCGTTTCACAGCCCGAAATGCATCGGAGCTACATGCCTGAATAATCATATGTCTATCAGACAATGTCAAATCGTTGATATGAATATCAATATCACCAATTAAAACTATTTTGAATTAATAAATACTTTCTAAGGAACATTGGAATCACAGTCTTTTGTGAACCACCCAGGAGTGCCCCCTTGGGATGTAGTCGCATGGCATGCGCACACAACTTCTTCTCATATATTTTGCGTTTATTTGACGGAAACGCAACCAAGGAGTGCACCCGTCTCAAGTTAACTTCTTTACCATTGAACGAGTTCAACCAAGGCTGTGCATCCTCTACACATAATACAGTCAATTCTCTTACCCGCCAAACTTGAGGATTGCACGCTTGCAACATGCAATTCGACGAAATTAGTAAATCCACTGAAGCGAAAGCTCATACCCTCGCATTCGACGATGATGAATGCCGAAGAATTTATTCCCTGATTGAAGAAGATATCAACCTCGGCACAACCACCGAACCAAGGAACAATGCCTGAAACAACTCATATACCTATCAAAAAGACACATAAATCAGAAGCTCCACGCGAGCACCTTATTGCGATACCACAGAGCTCACAGAATCCCACGAGGACTTAGAATCTCCTTAAAGCCCTCTTTATGCAAAAACTCCAAAACATTCAAAGATAAATGGGAAGGCATACTCAACAAGTGCAGCCTCGACCTAATCTTGCTTATAGTTGAGGAATTGTCTAGCATCCTAAAAGACTTAGAAAAAGAAATCACTGAAGTAGACTCTGAACTTAAAGATCTCCTAACAAAGGAAGAACTGGACATCATGTTGGTAGACATAAAGAGCACCCTGGATAAACATACTAAAGAAATCAATGAGCGTAAGATTAGAAAATATCGCCGTGATACCCTCGATTACAAACTGGATGAGGTATATACGTGGGCCGACATATATGCACAAAAACGACGCAACCGCCCAACTAACTCTCAAACAGACACATCATCTTCAGGTAGTGATTCTACTTACCGACCACCGCGACGAACAGCTCCGAGCTCCAACAAAGACACCATGGAAAAAACCCCGAGCTCACAAGCCAGCACATCAAGTTCAGACGCACAAAGCACTTCCCAGGTTCATTTTTTAGCCACAGGCCCAGAAGTCACCGAAGACTCAGGAGGAGCCAGAAGAAAAGACACAGAGACAAGTCCACCATTAACCAGAAGTACACTCTTGAAAAAGAACGGCAAACCAAAGAAAGTCACTTAGTCATCAATATTTCGGATACCCAGCTGACGCAACATCAGATCAACTTATTGGAGAAAGGAACTTCATTCATTCCAGTCACACACACCAACCTATTAGAATTGGAGGTATCCACTTTCAAACTCACACGCAAGCTTCGCTTACGTCATTTTTTTGACAACATCCTTCCCAACGAGCGTGACCAAAAACCAGATCAACTCAAAGGCCTACGACCACTTAGCAGCTATCAAGCTCCCAACAGCCACAAAACCATTGATCTCTTCGAAAACCTCATTCGTCAAGAACTATCCAAGATAAACTTCCATAAGAGATCTAAACACACTAATTTAACACAAAAGGATAAAGACACTTTAAAAAGTTTGGCCAATAACACAGATATCAAGTGCGCTAAAGCAGACAAAGGTGGCGCCATTGTCATCTTAAACAACAGTTTTTACAACCAACGTTTACTTGAACACATTCAAGATGACAACATCTATCTAGAGCTTGACTACAATCCTACCAACGAGTTTCAAACCACTCTGATTAAGCTAGTCAACAATGCCCACCATACTGGCATAATTGAAGAACGGACCAAAAAATATCTACTCTGTGACCACCCCAAAAGTCCTGCTATTCACATGGCTCCAAAGATACATAAAGATTTGCATAACCCCCCCTTTCGACCTATTGTGTCCACCAAGGGATCCATCCACGAACACGTCGGTAAATACATCGACAAATACCTACAGCCATCAGTCAGTAAGATGCGAAGTTATATCAAGGATACTACTGAATTTTTATTGAAGTTGCAACAAGTTGACATCAGCACTATGGAATCAATCTCATTATGCACAGCCGATGTCAGTGCATTATATACTTCGATACCCCACCAAGGGGGCATTGAAGCGATTGAAAAGGCCTTATTAGAAAGTGACATCGAACCAGCAATGCAATCCTTCTTAATGGAACTGATGGTATACACGTTATACCACAGTTATTTTCAACATAACAACAAATGGTACTTACAACGTTCAGGAATGGCGATGGGAAACTGTGCAGCTCCCACGTACGCCAATATTTATATGCACAACTACGAACAGCAATACATCTATGACAATTCCGAATTCAATGACAAAATCATGATGTACACCAGGTACATCGATGACCTGTTCTTTATATGGACTGACACCAAGGAATCACTCAACAGCGCACTGAACCTACTGAACACCAAGGATGAACGTATCAAATTGACATGGGTGATTAGCGACAGCGAAATCTCATTTTTAGATGTGAATATAAGAATCATCAACAAGACAATCTTGACCGATCTGTATAGAAAAAGCACAGACCGGAACAACACTTTACACTTTTCCAGCTTCCACCAAGAATCCCTAAAGAAACACCTTCCGTTTTCCCAGATGCTACGCATTAAACGTATAGTGTCAGAAGAAACCACCTGTCAAGGCAGACTATCAGAAATGCAAGATCGATTCGCCGAAAGAGGATACCCACCAGCCATTCTCAAAGATGCTCGCTCACGCGTAGCTACCATCAGCAGACAGGACAGTTTACGCAAAAAACCACCTTCTGATAGCACCAAACGTATGGTTTTGGTGTCTAAATATTCTACCGCAAGTTACACCTATAAAAAAATCATTCTCAAATACTGGCCAATGCTCCAGATGGAACCTGATTTCAGGGATTGTTTTCAAGAGTTACCACTGTTTGCATATTCCCGTAGCAAGAACTTGAAAGAAATTCTCTCAAAAACTCCGGAAAGCAACGTAGAGTATAAAGGAACCATTCCATGCAATAATTGCAGTCACTGTAATTGCATCATTAAAGGCAATATCATCCAACATCCGATGAAGGGCAATCCAATCAGACTACACGTCAATGCCACCTGCGACTCAATGAATTTAGTCTACGCCATAAAATGCCCGTGTGGACAATTATACATTGGCAAAACGGAAAGAAAAGTGAAAACACGAATGAACGAACACAAATCCAATATTCGGACTAAAAATGAGAAATCCAACCTAGCAGTACACTTCAACGAAGTTCGCCACACAATCGCCCAATTGAAGTTCATTGTGTTAGAGACTGTCCCCAAAAAAGAGGGCATTGACATTCGGAAATTCCTTCTACGTAGAGAACTAGAATGGATATACAGATTACAGACCATGAAGCCCAATGGACTCAATGATCGGGCAGAATACAGTTGTTATTTGTAAACCAATTTGCAATATTATGTTATTGTTTCGAGCATTGTTCCCGTCGTATTAACTTCACCCTCACATCACTTTGGCACATTTAACCCGTTCCAAGATGGCCGCCACTCCGCACACTTTTACCCCTTCGTTTATGTCGATCACACACTTCCTTAACCCCGCTTGTTACCTTCCGTCACTCCAAACTTCACTGAGCACGCCGAAAACCGGACGCATGTTTTCCTCCAGCATGAGGTAAGCGATTAAACCCAGCCGTTTAGTTTACACCTTCTCGCGTTAAGATGAGCACACCATTAGAGCTGCATGTACCGTTTCACTGGTTTATAGTTATACACCTCGTGGTCACTATTTTTGCATGTATGATACCGACACTACTCCAAGGCAGCACCGCATGCCTAGTTCATCTTCATTCATCTCACCTATCATTCTTAGTTTTGTTACCTTCCTTTACCGGCACTTATTGGTTTTATCACACCGCAACCCGCCCTATAAGCACCTTATACTCTCCCATAACGACTATTTTGTAACCCTTCATCACGGAAACCAACCGCACGACGCTTATCACTGTTTATCTCTTCTTCTTTCAGCGCTCCTTGATAAAGGGCGTTTCACAGCCCGAAATGCATCGGAGCTACATGCCTGAATAATCATATGTCTATCAGACAATGTCAAATCGTTGATATGAATATCAATATCACCAATTAAAACTATTTTGAATTAATAAATACTTTCTAAGGAACATTGGAATCACAGTCTTTTGTGAACCACCCAGGAGTGCCCCCTTGGGATGTAGTCGCATGGCATGCGCACACAACTTCTTCTCATATATTTTGCGTTTATTTGACGGAAACGCAACCAAGGAGTGCACCCGTCTCAAGTTAACTTCTTTACCATTGAACGAGTTCAACCAAGGCTGTGCATCCTCTACACATAATACAGTCAATTCTCTTACCCGCCAAACTTGAGGATTGCACGCTTGCAACATGCAATTCGACGAAATTAGTAAATCCACTGAAGCGAAAGCTCATACCCTCGCATTCGACGATGATGAATGCCGAAGAATTTATTCCCTGATTGAAGAAGATATCAACCTCGGCACAACCACACGAACCAAGGAACAATGCCTGAAACAACTCATATACCTATCAAAAAGACACATAAATCAGAAGCTCCACGCGAGCACCTTATTGCGATACCACAGAGCTCACAGAATCCCACGAGGACTTAGAATCTCCTTAAAGCCCTCTTTATGCAAAAACTCCAAAACATTCAAAGATAAATGGGAAGGCATACTCAACAAGTGCAGCCTCGACCTAATCTTGCTTATAGTTGAGGAATTGTCTAGCATCCTAAAAGACTTAGAAAAAGAAATCACTGAAGTAGACTCTGAACTTAAAGATCTCCTAACAAAGGAAGAACTGGACATCATGTTGGTAGACATAAAGAGCACCCTGGATAAACATACTAAAGAAATCAATGAGCGTAAGATTAGAAAATATCGCCGTGATACCCTCGATTACAAACTGGATGAGGTATATACGTGGGCCGACATATATGCACAAAAACGACGCAACCGCCCAACTAACTCTCAAACAGACACATCATCTTCAGGTAGTGATTCTACTTACCGACCACCGCGACGAACAGCTCCGAGCTCCAACAAAGACACCATGGAAAAAACCCCGAGCTCACAAGCCAGCACATCAAGTTCAGACGCACAAAGCACTTCCCAGGTTCATTTTTTAGCCACAGGCCCAGAAGTCACCGAAGACTCAGGAGGAGCCAGAAGAAAAGACACAGAGACAAGTCCACCATTAACCAGAAGTACACTCTTGAAAAAGAACGGCAAACCAAAGAAAGTCACTTAGTCATCAATATTTCGGATACCCAGCTGACGCAACATCAGATCAACTTATTGGAGAAAGGAACTTCATTCATTCCAGTCACACACACCAACCTATTAGAATTGGAGGTACCCACTTTCAAACTCACACGCAAGCTTCGCTTACGTCATTTTTTTGACAACATCCTTCCCAACGAGCGGGACCAAAAACCAGATCAACTCAAAGGCCTACGACCACTTAGCAGCTATCAAGCTCCCAACAGCCACAAAACCATTGATCTCTTCGAAAACCTCATTCGTCAAGAACTATCCAAGATAAACTTCCATAAGAGATCTAAACACACTAATTTAACACAAAAGGATAAAGACACTTTAAAAAGTTTGGCCAATAACACAGATATCAAGTGCGCTAAAGCAGACAAAGGTGGCGCCATTGTCATCTTAAACAACAGTTTTTACAACCAACGTTTACTTGAACACATTCAAGATGACAACATCTATCTAGAGCTTGACTACAATCCTACCAACGAGTTTCAAACCACTCTGATTAAGCTAGTCAACAATGCCCACCATACTGGCATAATTGAAGAACGGACCAAAAAATATCTACTCTGTGACCACCCCAAAAGTCCTGCTATTCACATGGCTCCAAAGATACATAAAGATTTGCATAACCCCCCCTTTCGACCTATTGTGTCCACCAAGGGATCCATCCACGAACACGTCGGTAAATACATCGACAAATACCTACAGCCATCAGTCAGTAAGATGCGAAGTTATATCAAGGATACTACTGAATTTTTATTGAAGTTGCAACAAGTTGACATCAGCACTATGGAATCAATCTCATTATGCACAGCCGATGTCAGTGCATTATATACTTCGATACCCCACCAAGGGGGCATTGAAGCGATTGAAAAGGCCTTATTAGAAAGTGACATCGAACCAGCAATGCAATCGTTCTTAATGGAACTGATGGTATACACGTTATACCACAGTTATTTTCAACATAACAACAAATGGTACTTACAACGTTCAGGAATGGCGATGGGAAACTGCGCAGCTCCCACGTACGCCAATATTTATATGCACAACTACGAACAGCAATACATCTATGACAATTCCGAATTCAATGACAAAATCATGATGTACACCAGGTACATCGATGACCTGTTCTTTATATGGACTGACACCAAGGAATCACTCAACAGCGCACTGAACCTACTGAACACCAAGGATGAACGTATCAAATTGACATGGGTGATTAGCGACAGCGAAATCTCATTTTTAGATGTGAATATAAGAATCATCAACAAGACAATCTTGACCGATCTGTATAGAAAAAGCACAGACCGGAACAACACTTTACACTTTTCCAGCTTCCACCAAGAATCCCTAAAGAAACACCTTCCGTTTTCCCAGATGCTACGCATTAAACGTATAGTGTCAGAAGAAACCACCTGTCAAGGCAGACTATCAGAAATGCAAGATCGATTCGCCGAAAGAGGATACCCACCAGCCATTCTCAAAGATGCTCGCTCACGCATAGCTACCATCAGCAGGCAGGACAGTTTACGCAAAAAACCACCTTCTGATAGCACCAAACGTATGGTTTTGGTGTCTAAATATTCTACCGCAAGTTACACCTATAAAAAAATCATTCTCAAATACTGGCCAATGCTCCAGATGGAACCTGATTTCAGGGATTGTTTTCAAGAGTTACCACTGTTTGCATATTCCCGTAGCAAGAACTTGAAAGAAATTCTCTCAAAAACTCCGGAAAGCAACGTAGAGTATAAAGGAACCATTCCATGCAATAATTGCAGTCACTGTAATTGCATCATTAAAGGCAATATCATCCAACATCCGATGAAGGGCAATCCAATCAGACTACACGTCAATGCCACCTGCGACTCAATGAATTTAGTCTACGCCATAAAATGCCCGTGTGGACAATTATACATTGGCAAAACGGAAAGAAAAGTGAAAACACGAATGAACGAACACAAATCCAATATTCGGACTAAAAATGAGAAATCCAACCTAGCAGTACACTTCAACGAAGTTCGCCACACAATCGCCCAATTGAAGTTCATTGTGTTAGAGACTGTCCCCAAAAAAGAGGGCATTGACATTCGGAAATTCCTTCTACGTAGAGAACTAGAATGGATATACAGATTACAGACCATGAAGCCCAATGGACTCAATGATCGGGCAGAATACAGTTGTTATTTGTAAACCAATTTGCAATATTATGTTATTGTTTCGAGCATTGTTCCCGTCGTATTAACTTCACCCTCACATCACTTTGGCACATTTAACCCGTTCCAAGATGGCCGCCACTCCGCACACTTTTACCCCTTCGTTTATGTCGATCACACACTTCCTTAACCCCGCTTGTTACCTTCCGTCACTCCAAACTTCACTGAGCACGCCGAAAACCGGACGCATGTTTTCCTCCAGCATGAGGTAAGCGATTAAACCCAGCCGTTTAGTTTACACCTTCTCGCGTTAAGATGAGCACACCATTAGAGCTGCATGTACCGTTTCACTGGTTTATAGTTATACACCTCGTGGTCACTATTTTTGCATGTATGATACCGACACTACTCCAAGGCAGCACCGCATGCCTAGTTCATCTTCATTCATCTCACCTATCATTCTTAGTTTTGTTACCTTCCTTTACCGGCACTTATTGGTTTTATCACACCGCAACCCGCCCTATAAGCACCTTATACTCTCCCATAACGACTATTTTGTAACCCTTCATCACGGAAACCAACCGCACGACGCTTATCACTGTTTATCTCTTCTTCTTTCAGCGCTCCTTGATAAAGGGCGTTTCACAGCCCGAAATGCATCGGAGCTACATGCCTGAATAATCATATGTCTATCAGACAATGTCAAATCGTTGATATGAATATCAATATCACCAATTAAAACTATTTTGAATTAATAAATACTTTCTAAGGAACATTGGAATCACAGTCTTTTGTGAACCACCCAGGAGTGCCCCCTTGGGATGTAGTCGCATGGCATGCGCACACAACTTCTTCTCATATATTTTGCGTTTATTTGACGGAAACGCAACCAAGGAGTGCACCCGTCTCAAGTTAACTTCTTTACCATTGAACGAGTTCAACCAAGGCTGTGCATCCTCTACACATAATATTGGAAATATAAGCAAATATGCCATTTATAACCTAAACGACAAGCTTTGGCAAAAGCAAAAGATCTAGCTTTATTATGTGAACATATGCAAACACAGCCATGCGCAGATTCACACATAATTGGTGTGATGACTCTGTGCAACCTGCTTCTTTACATGCGTTGTATGTCTGTGCCCTCTTTTTTATTCCTCAGGCTGGTTCAAATTTTGAAATCTAATCTGAGACATATGAATTCTTTTAGGTTTGTTTACCATAGTAAAATCATACAAAGTCATGTAAGCTATTGGCATTAAGAAGCTGATTCAGCATTGGCCAGTCACAATATGTCTCCAGTTGGAGTTGCTCAGTACAGAAAGACAATATGGTAGTAAGATATGACATTAAAAGGTGTGCAAAAGTATGAACTCACATTTGGTTGACTGTAATATGGTGCAAAAACACAGTTGGAGCAACATCAGAATGCATACGGAGACCATGTAGGAACCAAATTCACATTTGTAAGCAAAATCGCACATAGGGCAAAATTCATTTTTAGGCACAAATATATATTCAGGTGCAAAATGACCTTTGGTGCAACATCAACAGGAGCGTGGAGATACTGTAAAGTGCAAAAACACATTTGAGAACAAATATCACATTGCTGTGCACAAACACAGGGAAAATTCCTGACTCTAAGACTTTCGGTATTCACAGAAGGCATTTAGGAGTCCCAAAGTTAGTACTCCTAACTTCTGCGAATACCGAAATGAGTAAGTGCCTTCTGTGAATACCAAAATGAGTAAATGCCTTTTGTGAATACCAAAATGGTAGTAAGTTTAGGATTTTGTCCTAAGTTAGTTCTGTGAATTGGGCCCACAGTGAGGAGCAGATACACCCAAAGATATCACATTGCACATTAAAGATGTGCATCAGTTCATCATCACATTTGCTTGTTAGCAAATTCAGGACAAAAATCACCCTTGGTGCAACACCAGCATGAATGCCTGAGTCATTTCAATGTATACTATTGATGAGCAAAATCACATTTAGGGTGTTAAAAATGTGTAATCAAATTCAGGAGTAAAATCATATGCAGGTGCAAAATCACAACAGGTTTCAAATGACCCTTAGTGCAACATCAGCAGGAGTGTAAAAAAAACTTTTTTGATCAAAAGCACATTTAGAAACAAACCACGCAGGTTCAAAATCACATTTGAGTGCAAACGAGCCAAGGGTTAAAAAGTCAGCAGGAGTGTGGCATCACCCTTAGGTTTCCTAAAAGGAACACAACATACAGTACAAATGGGGCCAGCAAGAGAGGTCCTGGCAGAACAGCACTATGTCCAGGGCTAGTCAGCATGTCTCAAGACCACCTTTTGAATATGTGAATCAAATCAATCAGGCCGCACTGCTCTAGATTTTTTAATTTTTCCAGCTATTTTGAACTATTACTGTCTGATAATCACTTTCTAACTATAGACACAGAGCAGACAGCATTCGCTCAATGTCACCAGTGCACTCAAGGGTCACCCAAATGAACTCACACATCCTCAAATTCTTTTTCCACTGAATGAATATGTAGTAGCTGATTAGATGTTAGCAATGATGAAAATGTCTTATTAGATGGTAAATAAAATTTCAAATCCCTCTTTTTCGTTATTTGACATCGGATTGAGGGATTACCTAGATGAACTTGGAAAAGATTAGTTACAAGCATCGTTGCATTTCTGCTTTGTCAAGGGTCAATGCAGTCTAACAGCTCTTAGTGCAGAACTTAGGGGCATATTACCAAGGGCCTTATCGCCGCCTTAGCGGGAATTTTTCCCGCTAAAGCGGCGATAATTTTATCGCCCTATTACCTAGCTGTCGCTAACACCAGTTAGCGACAGCTATTAGGAGATAGCGATCATCTTGGGGCCCACTTTTCATGTCAGCGATAATTATTGCTAATGACATGCAAAGTGGGCGTGCCAAGATGTTAGCGACTGGAAACAGTTGCTAACATCGCTATCTCCTATTACCTACTTTTGGAAATAATCGTGCTAAGCGCGATTATCTCCAAAAGCTAACGCCTGCCCAGAGCAGTTCTTAGCCATGTTATCCAATGGAAGGTGGATAACATGGCTAAGAGCATTGTCACGATAATGCATGAATATCGCTGATTTTTCAGAGATATTCATGCATTTCGCACGATTTTTACCGCTTTTGAGATAAACCTTGATAATATCAAGGTATCTCAGCGGTAAAAATCATCAGAGCGCAGCGATATAAGTATGGCCGCTAACCAAGCTTAGCGATAATTATCACTATTGCTTGGTAATATGCCCCTTAAAACTGGCGACTGAGTTTTTTCTTTATTGTAATGAATGAGCAGAAATATGAAAGGAACATGCCAGAGGATGTCACCATTTTTAGATAGATATTGCATTTTCACTTTCAAATGAAGATGTGATCTGTGATAATAAATCTATGCAATGCTATGTTATGTTGCATTTATATTATGTCATAACACGTATTTTTGTTATGTCCCTGTCATAACCCCATACAGTAATAAGGGCTCCTCAAGGGAAAACACAACCAGTGGAATAACACAGCAACCTCCGTTGTATAACCGGTTCACTGGGGAACGAATGAATGCTAGTTTACAGCTGACCTGGTACAGAACTCAATGTCCCAGAAACTTGCTAGGCAGCTGAGGACATGAATACCTGGGGAAATCCCCAGGCATCCATGATGGTTCCCAGGGATATAAATGCTACCCATCTCAGTGTATGTGCTGCTTAACAGTGCAGACTTGGGGGACAGCCGACCACAGGGAGGTCTGCCCCCCACGGGGTTTTGGAGGAAGTGGTATAGTTCAATGACTGCTTGGGGTTTGTGCTCCTTTTAGGCTACTTCTGTAGCCTAAGCTATATATAGCCTGTGTGAGATCTGGGGGTCTCTAGTTGGCAGAGGTAGGCACCGCTGTCCAAATAGGGACCCTTCCTTCTAGTCAGGGTAAGGGGGATACACTCTTTAGATAACCCCTGCTCACCCCCTTGGTAGCTTGGCACGAGCAGACAGGCTTATCAAAGGCAATGTGTAAAGTATTTGTACCAACACTCACAGTAACACAGTGAAAACACCACAAATGGACTCCACACCAGTTTAGAAAAATAAAGTATTTTTATCTAAACTACACAAGACCAAAACGAGAAACATCCAACATACACAGTTTAAAAATATGACTTTAAAAAGAGTTCCAGAACTTGTATCAAAATAATCCACAGAGATGTTACGTTTTGCCCAAAGTACCTGTATCTGTAATAAGAGTTCCAAAAACAGCTGCAGCGTCGAAAAACAAAGAGTTTCAGCGCTCCTGAGATCTTGGGGCGGCGAGGCGGCATCGAGCGGCGTTGGGCGGCGTCGAGTCTGGTCTGTAGGGGGAGGGCAGCGTCGAGTCTTTGTGCTGGTTCCGAGGCGCAGGTGATGCACAGGTATGAGGTGTAGATCTTCGGGATGCGACGGCGTCGATGAGCGTCGTCGTCTTCGGTGTCGATGTGACGTCAGTGAGCTGCTTGCTCACTCTTGGCGGTTATTGGCGCCACGATAACGGGAGGCCGGCCTCCAGCAAAGACCTGGAGTCGATGTGAGGCGCTGGCGTCGATCACGGTCAATCACTGCCGTCGTCGGCGGACGTTGTAGGGCATCAGAGCTGAGGAGCAGGGCAGGTGCTCAAGTCGTTGACTTCACGAGTGGCTCCCGGCCTCGGTGCAGGTCGCGGTGTCACAGCGGCAGCGGCGACGGCGGCGGCTTCGGAAATAAAGTTATTTTGCTTCTTTTCTCTTGTCCAGCTTCCAAACAACCTCCAGAGGCCCCACAACTGGATCAAGCACTCTAGGCAGGTCGGAACTTACACAGCAGAGTTCAGGGGGGAGGCGGGGGGTGAAGTCCTTTTGTTCCTGGGACTTCTTAACAGGAGGCCAGCTCTCCTCAGTCCCTTGGAGATCTCTTCAAGCAGGGGACACAGCAGCAGCAAAGTCCTTCCCCTCTCCTTGGCAGAATAGCAACTGCAGGTCAGCCCACAATCACCCAGCAAGACAGTCCATCCTTCCAACTTTTCTCCTTGGCAGAGGCTCCTTTTTTATTCCAGGATGATCTAAAGTTCTGGGGTATGGGTACCCCCTTTTTATACCAATATTCTCTTTGTTCTCTGAAGGCAGACATGCCTTTGCCTAGTCCAAACCAGTTCTGGTCAGTCCTGGAGCACTCTGTTTACATGACTCCTTATTTCCTTTCACAGTGTAGGCCAGGGACATCAGATGCACCACACAAGGTGGGGCCAACATTGAGGAAGGCAGGCACAGCCCTATTCAGGTCCCAGGTGCAACTCCTCCCACCACTCTACATGTAGATAGCTCTATTCATTCCTGTGCTGACTCACCCTGTCTCCTGGAATTCCCCAGCCCCTGTCCCTCAAACTCCAGACAAGGAATACACAACCTAGCAGAGGCAGGCTTGGATAGTTAAAGGTTCGTAGGTCGCACGCTACTCCACCATTCCAGCGGGTAGACCCCAAGAGCATTATGGTAAATGCAGTATTCTCAAAGCGGGTGTGCTTTTCAAAAGTTCCGAAGTGTAAATGCAAAGTTGCAGGCCAACTCTGGACACCGGTGTTTCAGGATTATTGTCCATCATCAGCAGAGTGTAGGAAGATATTCAGGGGTTGCTGTGCAGGCTGCCAAAGTGTTCTCAGGTCTGGTACCTCTCCGGGCGCGTAGGGCGTTACCTGAGCTTGTCAGCTCAAAGGCTCGAGGGAGCCGTAATAAAGTAAAAGGTCCGTAGGTCGCACGCTACTCCACCATTCCAGCGGGTAGACCCCAAGAGCATTATGGTAAATGCAGTATTCTCAAAGCGGGTGTGCTTTTCAAAAGTTCCGAAGTGTAAATGCAAAGTTGCAGGCCAACTCTGGACACCGGTGTTTCAGGATTATTGTCCATCATCAGCAGAGTGTAGGAAGATATTCAGGGGTTGCTGTGCAGGCTGCCAAAGTGTTCTCAGGTCTGGTACCTCTTCAGGCGCGTAGGGCGTTACATGAGCTCGTCAGCTCAAAGTCTCGAGGGAGCCGTAATAAAGTAAAAGGTCCGTAGGTCGCACGCTACTCCACCATTCCAGCGGGTGGACCCCAAGAGCATTATGGTAAATGCAGTATTCTCAAAGCGGGTGTGCTTTTCAAAAGTTCCGAAGTGTAAATGCAAAGTTGCAGGACAACTCTGGACACCGGTGTTTCAGGATTATTGTCCATCATCAGCAGAGTGTAAGAAGATATTCAGGGGTTGCTGTGCAGGCTGCCAAAGTGTTCTCAGGTCTGGTACCTCTCCGGGCGCGTAGGGCGTTACCTGAGCTCGTCAGCTCAAAGGCTCGAGGGAGCCGTAATAAAGTAAAAGGTCCGTAGGTCGCACGCTACTCCACGATTCCAGCGGGTAGACCCCAAGAGCATTATGGTAAATGCAGTATTCTCAAAGCGGGTGTGCTTTTCAAAAGTTCCGAAGTGTAAATGCAAAGTTGCAGGCCAACTCTGGACACCGGTGTTTCAGGATTATTGTCCATCATCAGCAGAGTGTAGGAAGATATTCAGGGGTTGCTGTGCAGGCTGCCAAAGTGTTCTCAGGTCTGGTACCTCTCCGGGCGCGTAGGGCGTTACCTGAGCTTGTCAGCTCAAAGGCTCGAGGGAGCCGTAATAAAGTAAAAGGTCCGTAGGTCGCACGCTACTCCACCATTCCAGCGGGTAGACCCCAAGAGCATTATGGTAAATGCAGTATTCTCAAAGCGGGTGTGCTTTTCAAAAGTTCCGAAGTGTAAATGCAAAGTTGCAGGCCAACTCTGGACACCGGTGTTTCAGGATTATTGTCCATCATCAGCAGAGTGTAGGAAGATATTCAGGGGTTGCTGTGCAGGCTGCCAAAGTGTTCTCAGGTCTGGTACCTCTTCAGGCGCGTAGGGCGTTACATGAGCTCGTCAGCTCAAAGGCTCGAGGGAGCCGTAATAAAGTAAAAGGTCCGTAGGTCGCACGCTACTCCACCATTCCAGCGGGTGGACCCCAAGAGCATTATGGTAAATGCAGTATTCTCAAAGCGGGTGTGCTTTTCAAAAGTTCCGAAGTGTAAATGCAAAGTTGCAGGACAACTCTGGACACCGGTGTTTCAGGATTATTGTCCATCATCAGCAGAGTGTAGGAAGATATTCAGGGGTTGCTGTGCAGGCTGCCAAAGTGTTCTCAGGTCTGGTACCTCTCCGGGCGCGTAGGGCGTTACCTGAGCTCGTCAGCTCAAAGGCTCGAGGGAGCGGTAATAAAGTAAAAGGTCCGTAGGTCGCACGCTACTCCACCATTCCAGCGGGTAGACCCCAAGAGCATTATGGTAAATGCAGTGTTCTCAAAGCGGGTGTGCTTTTCAAAAGTTCCGAAGTGTAAATGCAAAGTTGCAGGCCAACTCTGGACACCGGTGTTTCAGGATTTTTGTCCATCATCAGCAGAGTGTAGGAAGATATTCAGGGGTTGCTGTGCAGGCTGCCAAAGTGTTCTCAGGTCTGGTACCTCTCCGGGCGCGTAGGGCGTTACCTGAGCTCGTCAGCTCAAAGGCTCGAGGGAGCCGTAATAAAGTAAAAGGTCCGTAGGTCGCACGCTACTCCACCATTCCAGAGGGTAGACCCCAAGAGCATTATGGTAAATGCAGTATTCTCAAGCGGGTGTGCTTTTCAAAAGTTCCGAAGTGTAAATGCAAAGTTGCAGGCCAACTCTGGAGACCGGTGTTTCAGGATTATTGTCCATCATCAGCAGAGTGTAGGAAGATATTCAGGGGTTGCTGTGCAGGCTGCCAAAGTGTTCTCAGGTCTGGTACCTCTCCGGGCGCGTAGGGCGTTACCTGAGCTCGTCAGCTCAAAGGCTCGAGGGAGCCGTAATAAAGTAAAAGGTCCGTAGGTCGCACGCTACTCCACCATTCCAGCGGGTAGACCCCAAGAGCATTATGGTAAATGCAGTATTCTCAAAGCGGGTGTGCTTTTCAAAACTTCCGAAGTGTAAATGCAAAGTTGCAGGCCAACTCTGGACACCGGTGTTTCAGGATTATTGTTCATCATCAACAGAGTGTGGGAAGATATTCAGGGGTTGCTGTGCAGGCTGCCAAAGTGTTCTCAGGTCTGGTACCTCTCCGCGCGCGTAGGGCGTTACCTGAGCTCGTCAGCTCAAAGGCTCGAGGGAGCCGTAATAAAGTAAAAGGTCCGTAGGTCGCACGCTACTCCACCATTCCAGCGGGTAGACCCCAAGAGCATTATGGTAAATGCAGTATTCTCAAAGCGGGTGTGCTTTTCAAAAGTTGGATAGTTAGGCAAAAAATACCTACTTTCTAAAAGGGGTATTTTCAAACACAGAATGTTAAAACCAACTTCACTAAAAGATGTATTTTATCATTCTGAGTTCAGGCACACTAAACTCGAATTTCTTCCATGTTCCCTGGGTCAGTTAGGATTATTTATTTATTTAAGAAATTTTATGTAGCACTAGCCTGACCGGAGGGTATCGGAGCGCTTCACAACAGTTACAGAGCAGGCAAACGAGAGCAGAACACATTACAATAAAGCAAAAAAACAGGAGCAGAACATCTTGCAATAAAGTGGGATATTCCAGATGAGAGTCGTAGTAAAGAAAATGTTGAAGCGTTCCGTTACAAGGTCTTGTTAACCCACATCCAATAGAGGTTCAGTGTCATTTTCAGCACTCCGACTGCTCCTTTCTAATCATGAGGAATCGATCAAAGAAAAGGATTTCGAGCTGACTTTTGAGTTTAGCGAAGGAGGGAATAGTTCTGTATTGGGGAGGAATAGAGTTCCATATTTTGGGTGCATTTCCGGCGAAGGACCTGGCTGCGGTTCTTTGTTTTCGTGATTTTAGCGGGATAAGACGTAAGGTGTTAGAGCTTCTGAGGTTCCTGTTCTGACCTGCTTTTTAGAGTTTGGCCGCCAGATATTCAGGTTTGCCTGTGTGGAGGTCTTTGTGGGTGAGGCAGGCAGTTCTTAAGTTCGCCCGCATTTCTATTGGTAGCCAATTGAATTCTTTGAGTGCAGGAGAGATGTGGTCAAATTTCTTTATTCCAGTGACCATTCTGGCAGCAGGACTGAGAGTTGTTTTCAGCTGAGCAAGGTGTGTTTTAGCTATTCCAGCGAGGACTGCATTTCTATAGTCCAGTCTTGACAGCACCAATGCTTGAGTGGCTTGTTTGCGATCTTTGGGTGGAATGAAAGGTTTTATTTTGTTTAGTAGCTTCAGGTTAAGGAAAGCGCTCCTAGCCGAAATCTTGATGTGTTTGGTCATGTCCATTTTCAAGTCTAGCGTGATGTCTAATGATTTAACAGAGTCGGCCAGGGTGAGGTTCCCGTTGAGCGCATCGATCTCCTTTAACCACTCTACCATTTGTGGGTTCTTTTCTTTGTTCGAGATGAGGAGTAGTTTGGTTTTGTCCGGGTTCAGTTTTTAGTGGTTGCTTGACAGCCAACGTTGCACTTCCCTTAGGGTTTCATTGAGTCTTTGGATGTCTTTAGCAGAGGACATTTCCAAGTAGATTTGGGTATCATCAGCATACAGGTGGAAGGGAATGTTAGCTTTTCTGAGTAGGGTGGCGAGGGGTTCCATGTAAATGTTGAAGAGTAGAGGGGAGAGCACTGATCCTTGGGGGACTCCCCTCTTGACTGGCTGACGGTCAGATTCAAAGCTTCTGATTTTGATTCTATGGGAACTGTTGTGCAGGAATGAGGAGAATCATTTGAGGAACACCTTGTCTAGACCAGCCCTTTCTTCGAGAGCTTTGAGGAGAAGTTTGTGGTCAACTGTATCGAATGCTGCCGATAGATCTAGGAGAATGAGGAGGCAGCATTGGTCTGAGTCCAGTGATTTGTGCATATCATCAATTATGTTGAGGATTGTGGTTTCTGTGCTGCACTCTTTCCTGAATCCCAACTGATGGGAGTCGAGGAGGTTGGTATTGTTCAGGTGTTGAGATAGTTGTTGAAGTACGCATCTTTCTAGGATTTTGGAAAGAAGAGGAAGGTTGGAGACGGGTCTGAAGTTGTTTAGGTCATTTATGTCCAGGCATGGTTTTTTCAGCAGCGGGGTGACTTGTCCCACTTTCAGACAATCTGGAACGATTCTGGTTTTTAGGGAGCTGTTTATAATCCTACACCAGAGTGGGGCTAGGGAGAGTTTCAGTTTTTTGGTGAGTTTAGCCGGAAGGGGGTCTAGGGTGTGAGATGAAGGTTTAAAGGTGGAGATAAGTTTGGTTATCTCCTCTTCTGGAATGGGTGAGAAAAGTGACCAGGATTTAGTGTTGGGAGGGTGAGCGCAACTAAGCACCCCAACTGGGCTGGTATGGGGAGGGGAGGAGCAGTTGATGTCCAGAGAGCGCTCGATCTTGGAGATCTTATCATTGAAGAAGGTGGCGAAGTTGTCGCACCGTTCTTTGGAAGCCTGCCTCAAGGACGTATCTGGTTTGGAGGTTTGTTGTCTGAGGATCTTGAAGAGCTCCTTGGGTCTGATTTTTGCGCTATCCAGTGCAGAGCGGAAATAGACAGATTTTTTGTTCTTGATATGACTGTTGTATTTCTTCCTGACAGTTCTGAGTTGATCGTGATGTAAGGTGGTGGACATGCTCCTCCAGCGTCTTTCTGAGGCTCTTAGTTGTCGCCTTTCTTCAGTGATGTCTGAGTCGAACCAAGATCTGGACGGAATGGCTCGTTTTTTTCTTAGTTTCAGGGGTGCTAGTTGGTCAAGCAGGGTTACCATATTCATGTTATAGAGCGAGTTGAGATAATTTTTGGAGAGATCATTGCTGTTGGGTAGGAGCAACTTTAGCCTTTCTTCCATGATGTCAGGGGGATTTGGGTGAGAGTTCTGGACCATTTTGAGGGGTATTGAACCAGGAGGCAGGGATAGAACTCTTTTGTTGATGTGGAATAATATCATGTGGTGATCCGACCAGTCCACTGGAATAATGTTGTCGATCGTGATTGCGTCTCGATGGGCAATGATGGCATCCAAAGTCGCTCCTTTGTTGTGAGTTTCTTCAGAGCAGTGTTGGAAAAGGTTATTGTCGCAGAGGAGGTTATTGAGAGATTGAACTAGTGTGTTGTTGGCTTCATTCCAGCGTAGGTTGAGATCACCCACGATTAGGTAGTTAGTGTCTTTGAGAGCGCAGTGGGCAATCAGGTCGGGTAAGTGTTCCCCAACAGTAGGGGTGTTGCCTTGTGGGTGATAGAGAAGGTGACCAACTAATGGGCTGTTATCCATAGTTTTGATGTTGACAGTGAGACATTCAAAGGAGCTATACTTGCAAGAGTCCATTACAGTGATGCCAATGTCGTCCTTATGAATGATGGCTATACCTCCACCACGTTGATCTTTTCTATCTTTGTTGATGATGGAGAAACCTGGTGGCACCAGCATATCAAAACAGGGAGGGGAGATCTTGTTTAGCCATGTCTCCATGATGAACACAATATCTAAATCCTGAGAGAGGATGGCTTCTGCTAATTCCGTTGCATACTTGGGGGCTGATCTACAATTAATGAGCATGCAGTTAATGGATAATTTCATTTTACTCAGATACTTTCCTGATGGGGGCCTCGGTATTGAGGAGAAGCCGGGTGGGGGTCTTGTGATTTTAGTGGGGGTGGTCTCTTCTGAAGCCTGTGATCACTTGAATATTGGAATTCGGGGAAGCTGCGAGAGGAGATTCATAGGAGGAGACTAGGTCCATTGCTTCTTCAGCGGACATTGCTTCTTTAGTTCTGGAAGGTCTTTGTGACTGGAACTCAGCATCCTTACTATGGGGATTCTGTACCCCAGATGCGGGGTCTTTGATTCTTGTGAGAGACTGAAACGGGATCTCGGTGTCGATCCTGGTGGGTCTCTGCAGCCGGTTCTCGAGGGCGGATGAGGGCCCGAGAAGCGGTTTTAGAAGGATAGAGTCAGTCTGTGAAGAGGGCCTGGGTTGGGATTGCTGGGGCTTTCTAGCCTTGTCTAGATTGGTTAGGATTTCATCAAGGCCCCTGAATATTATTTCTAGCTGACTTTCTAATAGGGTCAGCTGGTGCGCCATTTTCTCCGGGTCTGGGGGCATGCAGTTTTGGGTAGGGACATCTCGCCGGGTGGGGAGCAGGGTTGAATTGTGAGGCCTAATGGTAAGTCGGTCGGCCAAGCTGTCTCTGCTGTCTCTGTTAGCGACATTTGGTGGGGGTCTGATCGTGGGCTCTGCCTCAATGATTCTGCGGGAGTAGTAGAGGGGTCAATAGACCGAGCCCGTGGGGTGGAGGTGTGATGTTGAAGAAGATGAGTTAGAGGGGGCAGTGGGGCCTGATCTACCTCAGAAGATTGAAGGTCGCGATTTGTGGGGACGGAAGAGTGGAGGGAGCTTCTAGGGGGGAGGCTGAAAGATCTCATCAGAGGAGTGGGAATAGATATTTGCTTTGCCTAATGGGGCAGGTTGGCCGGGGAAAGGGGTTGGGGAGAGCTGGGAAGAAGGAGTCGAAGGCCTCTAGGTTCTCGTTGTTAGCCTGTATCAGAACTGTGCCATTTGAATAAACGGTCACTGATGTGTACCCGTTTCAAGTAGCCTGATTGGGCAGAGAGGTCATCAGTTTACAGCTATGTGTGGTGGTCGTCGCTTTGAATATGTAAAGTTGCATTCTTAATGTGGAGTTCCAGTTCTCATGGCTATCCGTGTGGAAGATGAGATCCATCTTTAACTTCCCTTTGGAGGTACACTGGTAAGTGTCCACAAATAGCGTTTCTGGGTGCTGTCTGATTAGATTATGTTAGAAGTTTTTTCTCGCTTTAGGAGAGAGGTTAGGGGGAAGTTACTAGCGAAGGCATTAACGCCGTGCGGTTTCATATCGGTCGGCATGAATGGGTCGATGGAGGTTGGCGTGCCCGGTGACATTGTTGTGTAATATATAGACGGGGGGTGCCGAGTTGCTGTAAGGGAGGCGAGACTCCCTTGGTCTGGGAGTGACGATTATAAGATGTTATAATTAAACTGCCCATTCTGGCCTATGGGGAACAGGTAGCCTTGTAATAGTGAAAAACAAAAATGGCTGTAATTCGCTATCAGGACATGCCGCACACACCAGGGCATGTCCTACCTTTTACCTACAATGCACCCTGCCCTTGGGCCTACAATAGGGGTGACTAATATGCAGAAAAGGGAAGGTTTAGGGACTAGTAGGTGGGTGCACTTGCCCAGTCAAAATGGCAGTTAGCAACTGCACACAGGCACTGTGGTGGCAGGCCTGAGACACCATTTTAGGGCTACTCATGTGGGTGGCACAATCAGTGCTGCAGGCCCACTAGTAGCATTTGAATCACCAGCCCTGGCACACTCAGTGCACTTTACTAGGGACCTACTGGTAAAACAAATATGCCAATCATGGAAAACCAATCACAATAACCATTTATACAGAGAGCATATGCACTTTAGCACTGATCAGCAGTGGTAAAGTGCCCAGAGTCCTATAGCCAACAACCACAGGTCAGGAAAAATAAAGGAGGAAGAAGCAAAACGTTTGGGGATAACCCTGCAAAAAGGGCCATTTCCAACACAACCCCCTTCCAGCCTAAAGACAGGGTAGACCAAACGATACCTCAATGGGATTCCCTGCTTAGGGCGATAGAACAAGGAAACTGGCCCAGACAGCAAGGGACTATTCCTGTTCTACGCCTTCCTGAACCCAGTTGGATCCCTCTATCCATACTCTCAGGGTCCACTAGGCTAAACCATGGGAGATCCTTCTCTTCACCTGGGGACCCCATCTGTGCAGTGC
Organism: Lissotriton helveticus; assembly: GCF_964261635.1. Classification (NCBI taxonomy): domain Eukaryota; kingdom Metazoa; phylum Chordata; class Amphibia; order Caudata; family Salamandridae; genus Lissotriton; species Lissotriton helveticus. The sequence goes on from NC_136063.1 coordinate 803,525,454, forward strand.
CTAACCTTACTTCAATCACAGATGTGTCCACACTGGTAGACAGTACCCACCTGGCCAACACAACGGTGTGGCCCAGTCCACCCCCAGGGTCTGACTCCTGCCCCCTTCCAGGGGCAACCCTGTCTACCAGGACAACCAGCCACAGGGGCCACTGACATTTGTCAGTGATGAGAGCTGGCCCTCCTGCCTTTCAGGTCTCTCCAACCTCTGTGGCATCAGAAAGTGGGGGGCAGTAGCCCCAGGTGCCTGACACCTTTCCTCCACTCTCCCTACTGCCAAGTCAGGTAGGACATCCTGACACTGGCTCGCCAGGCCAGGGTCTGTACCCGCAGGCTGACCAGAGGTCACAGGTGAGGCTTTCCTCTCCCTACCCCGCCTTCTGGGTTCCCGCACTCTCCTCCCAACAGAGGCACCCTCAGAACACAACTCTCCTACCAGTTCAGGACCTTTCTCCAGCAACTGGTCTCCTAACCTGGGGTCTAAACCCTCGGGTTGCACCAGGGTCAGAGCCGAGGACTCCCTCTCTCTGCACCCCCTTCCAGATGGCCGCACCCCCTGAACCGGGGTGGTACCCCTGGAAGCCAAACCGGTCAGGACACTGGTTACAGATGTCCTTCCCTCCAGGTCAGGCAGATCCTGAACCCGGCCTCCCAACCCAGGGACTAAACCCTGCGGTTGAATACTTGCCTGGCACACCAGGACTTCTGGGGACTCACACAGTATCCCACCAAGGGTGACACATGACTCATGTGCAGTGCTTAATTTGTTAAATATGAAGTGCAGGTGCTCAAATGTTTGTTGGAGGCCACACCTACTTTTCCCCCGCTCCACCCACTTCCTTCACTGGCTCCACCCGCTTACTCTATTGACTCCACCAACATCCTCAACTGCCACTGCTAAAAGTCAGATGTAATACCAAATCTGAATTTCAGCAAGTGCACCTTCCTCATAGTAAGGTTTTGATAGGAGGTTCCAAACATACACATTTGAAAAAGAAACGTCAATGTAATGAATTTAGGGATTAAGAATCGGAGGCCTAAAGTATTATAGATATTTTGGACTCAGGTTTTGTTGCCAGTCACACTAGAAAAATATTTTTGCTCCGGAGGAAAATAGAGTAAAATTTTAAGCATAACCTTGTCCTAAAAATGACAAACATCGCTCAAAGGTGTTGAACAATCATGGACGTGCAACGCCCTGTTTGGGATCATAATGTAGCAGATGCTTTAATAAAGGGTGATGATTCATCTCCAAACGTATGAGTCAGAAAATCTCAATGCACAAATGGGTGCAATGTCTGATATTTATATGTTTCTCTCATCTTCATTGCTTGATTTTGCTCTCCAGAAAGTGTTTATCATAGTCGTTGAAATGTCATTCATAATTACACTGAAATAATTGAAATTATGAAAATGGCACTCATAGGAATCTGAAACATTGGCAGCTATGCAGTATGTGTCAGTGTCACTGGGCGAAGGGTGCACTGCAAGGAGAGCAGAAGGACATCACTGCCTGGCAAATGAAATTCTCCACTGTGAACCCTGCTGCCAAGAGAAGAGCACTTCCTTCCACGCCTGGCTGTTCCATAAGAAAAGACATTAGGAAAGGGCTTCTGTATTCGGAACGCACAGAGATCAATGTTGAAAACAAATGGTGCCCTATGGGGTTTTGGCAGAGACTGCCAATTGAAGGGGGCACAGTGAAGGGAATACTGAGGGCTGCTAATGAGGACAGTCTGTGGCTTTCATAAAGACTGCCAATGGAAGGGGGCACAGTGAATGTATTGCCATGGGCTGCCAATAAAAAAGAGGGCAGTCTGTGGCTTTCATACAGACTGCCATTGAAGTGGGCACAGTGAAGGGATTGCCATGGGCTGCCAATGAAACAGAGGGCAGTCTGTGGCTTTCATACAGACTGCCATGGAAGGGGGCACAGTCAAGCGATTGCCTTGGGCTGCCAATGAAAAAGAAAAGAGGGCAGTCTGTGGCTTTCATACAGACTGCCAATTGAACGGGGGCACCTGATGTTAAATAGTCTGAGAATGAGATATGGCACAGAGGGCTGGGCAGAAAATGGTCAACCAGAACAGAAGGTGTTCTCTGCAACCATCAGGCCCTTGCTGCCCACAGAGAAGGCATCGCTCACAGAAACCCCCACATTTTACATACACTGACCAGCATGCCTTCATCTGGCCACTTTATATCCACCTCGGGGCACAAAATGTTCACACCTCCCTTGCCTTGGCACCCCTTCGATCTGCCACCAGTATTGTAAACTACCCTGCTGCCCTCGCCCCTCACTGGCTGGCAGGCAGTCCTCGTGTCTGCATTTATTCCCCACTACACCCAAGCCCCTGTAATCTAACGCCAGTACCACCCAGTGCATTGCAGCTCTTTCTCTCTGTAGTGCCCACGTCCGTTTCCCTTTCTCTTTACCAGTACTGCCCACTGTCCTTTAGCCCTCTACTACCAGTGCAGTGCCAGACATTCATTTCCTCCTGCATTCTCCATTGCTAGGGTCCCTTCTTACCTGTTAGAATTTCCAAATATCAACCATTGACTTCCCAGGCTTTACCTCAGAACTGCCCACACCCCTGTTTCCCGTTCTATTAACCAGTCCCTCCCCCCCATGTTCTCGAGTCCCCATCTTTCTGCATGGAGCCTCCTTTGTCAGTCAGCCTGGTTTCAGGGCAGCCCCTGCTCCCTCTGAGTACTGCCCACTGGCCTGCTAGCGTTCTCTCCCTGCCAGTGCCCTTGCTTGCCACTCTGTTCTCCTCACTCCTTCCAATGTCATGCCATGCTCATAGACAGGGTTAAAATAGATTAAGCAAAAGCAGGGCAAGACTATGACCTTCTGGCATCCTCGAATCATAGCACTGCACACGCTGCCCCGCCCAACGCCAGTGGCATGATTGCAGGGGCCTCATTGCTGGGGCCTCTGAGGCTCTGACAGAGTTCTGGTGACCGTCAACACGCGCCAGTAAAAGCAGCATTTTCTTGTATTACTCACTGCGTGGTGGCAATGCCAGGATGCAGGACTGGACTGCCTTAATAAGAGGCCTACTGCTGCGTCTGGTCCTGCTAACTGGTGCTGCCATGCTGGTGACTCGTGCGCAAGTGCGTGTGTGCTGAGGATGGGTGTGGTCCACCGTCCCTGGAATTCAAAAAGGTTACGAACAGCAGGCTGCCACAGCCCCCCACCCTCCAAAGTAGAACCAATTACAGCTCAATCTGCGGTCTGCCCACCAGCAACACTGCGAGTCTGCAAGCAAATTGATTCACAATCTCATCATTGAGATAGATGTATTATCGGGCTGACGGGCTCTCTCTCTCAACACTGCACAGAACACTCTTCTTCACTGATGGACTCACTCCGGAGACTGACTGTCAGAGTGTGAAGTGAACACTGCAGTAAGGCAAATTTATTCAATGTATTCTTTGACACATGACGTATAGATTGCAGTGCAGTTGTAGACCCGGCCCTGATAAAAAGGTGCCGGTGCAAAGCACCGGAAAGCACCAGCACAAATTAAGCACTGCTCATGTGTCTTGTGACCGTCTGCCTGGCGCAGATCTCCCGACCCCTGTCTACCTGACAGTGCGCGAAGATCCCCCAGGACAGAAGTGGTGTCACCATGGTCACTCCTGGGAGACTCAGCCCTTCTGGCGGGTCCCTGAACCACTGGTTCTCCTACTGGGGAACATATCCCCCTCAGTCTGGACCTCTCCACCCTCCCAACTGGAGCGGTACAGCCAGACACCAGAACCACTGGAGCTCTGGTTACAGATGCTCCTGGTTCTCCTGACACTAGGAGGTCCCCCTCAAATGGCCTGCGAGTACAACCTAGGACCCCAACCTGGTGTTCCCTTAAGGAACCCCCCAGGCCCTGAGACTGGGTTTCGGGCACCTTGGGACCCACAGTCCGACAATCTCACTCCTTCTCCACTGAGACAGGACGTGCGCACCTACACCCCTCCCACTACACTGGGACCTAACTAGGCTGCACTGAACCTCTTTCGTCTCACAGATCTGGAAGATATCTGCATCACTCCTTTTAGGATCACTCCCCAATGCCTCTTCAGACTCTCTGGAATCCACCAACAGGTCTACCTCCTGCGCAAGTTCCCTGGAATCAGAGAACTCACACTCCACCGGGTGTTGGCATAGCTCTGGAAAACAGGGACTTAAAATATGCTCTTCAACAAATGAATCACACAACCCCCTACAAGGGTTAACCAAACCATGCTTCACCTCACCATCCAGTGCCTTGCACACATACCCCCCACTACTCTCCTGAGACTGGCAAGACAGTATCTGGCTGTCTCTATCACACAACCCACACTCTTCTGGGCGGTCTTCACACTCACACACCAAGGTTTCTACCATGGGGGAACACTTCTCCCTGCACCTCTCATCTAGAGTCAGTAGAGTATCCCTCTTACCACTAGGAATATGGTCCCCTGTGTCAGTCCCCCAATCTACTTCAGGGACACTGCAGACCACTGGAGCTACCTCATAAACCTGAACCCCCTGGTGTATGTCAACCCCCTCCCTCAAGTCAGGCGCCACAAATCTGGGTGTTTGTACTGCTCCCTCAGCACTAGATAACACAAACTTGCTGCCACCATCCGAGTTGGACTCCACCTCCAACTCAGCAGAGCTCACTTCCTGAGCTAAACACTTTTCTTCTTCAGCTGAGACACTCATGGCCTCAAGCCTCTCGAGCTCCAAATCAAGCTCCCTCATACTTTATTCATGTGCCAAGGTCAATTTCAATTCTACCAAGGCATACATATTCTTGCTCTCCTCTGACTTGTTCTGGATTTCTATTTCCATCAGCTTTGTCTCAAGACTCATGACTTCTAACTCATGATCTCTAACCCTTTGGTTTTCCTCCAACTCCTCTAGTGGAATGGTTGCTGCCAGCCCTGGAGGCTGCTCTGGACACAGGCAGATCCTGTGACTTGAAACCATCCCCTGGTGCATCCCCATCCACCTCTGTATCATGTGTCTCCCCAGTCTCTATGGCCTCCCACCAGGCCCTTAAGGCCTTCCGTAGCTCCTCCTACCTGGAGCTGCTCTCCATGGGACATCCAAAGCTCCTGCAGAACTGCTTGAGTTGACCTACTTTGTAATCACTTAATATTTCAATATCAAACTCCAGTTCTGCAACATCACTTGCTGGTTTACCCTTCTGAGATATGATGCGTGGATGACTCAAGGATCAGATCAAAAATAGAACCAAAACAAAACACAGTATGTGGTTGTGTAGTGGTCTGCACTAAACTAGTGATGTACACCAAATACTGTGGATCAAGTACAAATACAAGTTAGAAATCCTCACTGATGACCACCAATGTTAGATCTGGGGGTCTCTAGTTGGCAGAGGTAGGTACCACTGTCCAAACAGGGACCCTTGCTTCTAGTCAGAGTAAGGGGGATACACTCTTTAGATAACCCCTGCTCACCATCTTGGTAGCTTGGCACGAGCAGACAGGCTTATCAAAGGCACTGTGTAAAGTATTTGTACCAACACAGTAACACGGTGAAAACACCACAAATGGACTCCAACCCAGTTTAGAAAAAGAAAGTATTTTTAACTAAAGTACACAAGACCAAAATGACAAAAATCCAACGTACACAGTTTATAAATATGACTTTAGAAAGAGTTCCAGAACTTGTATCACAATAATCCCCAGAGACGTCACATTTTGCCCAAAGTACCTGTATCTGTAATAAGAGTTCCAAAAACAGTTGCAGCGTTGAAAAACAAAGAGTTGCAGCACTCCTGAGACCTTGGGGAGGCAAGGTGGCGTTGGGCGGCGTCAAGCGGTGTCGAGTCGGTATGTAAGGGGAGGGCGGCGTTAAGTCTTTGTGCTGGTTCTGAGGCGCAGGTGATGCCCAGCTATGAGGTGTAGATCTTCGGGATGCGATGGCGTTGATGAGCGACGTCGTCTTCGGTGTCGATCACTGACGGCGTCGGCGGATGTTGTAGGGCTTCGGAGCTGAGGAGCAGGGCAGGCATTCAAGTCGTTGACTTCACGAGCGGCTCCCGGCCTCGGTGCAGGTCGTGGTTTCACAGTGGCGGCGGCGGCGGCTTCAGAAATAAAGGTATTTTGCTTCTTTTCTCTTGTCCAGCTCCTAAACAACCTCCAGAGGCCCCACAACTGGATAAAGCACTCTAGGCAGGTCGTAACTCACACAGCTGAGTTCAGGGGGGAAGCTGGGGGTGAAATCCGTTTGTTCCTGGGACTTCTTAACAGGAGGCCAGCTCTCCTCAGGCCTTTGGAGATCTCTTCAAGCAGAGGACACTGCAACAGCAAAGTCGTTCCTCTCTCCTTGGCAGAATAGCAACTGCAGGTCAGCCCACAAACACCCACCAGGACAGTCCATCCTTCCAGCGTTTCTCCTTGGCAGAGGTTCCTTCTTGATTCCAGGATGATCTAAAGTTCTGGGGTCTGGGTACCCCTTTTTATACCAATATTCTATTTTTTTTTTATTTCTTTTAATTCCACACTTCCTAAACATGATAGACATTTGACAATACACAATTTCTATTTGTAGTTTATACATGATTGTCATATGTTATTTTATCCGACTATCCAACTGGGCCCTATCGCGAAGTCCATCACAAAAAAAAAATACCCACCAATAAACATAAGATATATTTAGCCAATTAGGAAAGACAGATTTACCTTCACATTGCAACATCCCCATATTTTTTTAACGTTAACTCAACAAAGAAAATATAGCTATCACAGTTGTTGCTGTTTGTACATATATCCTTATATTTACAACATAATATCATCAATTATTCATGTAAGCCAAAAATTGCTCCCAAATCATTAGTCCCAATTTCCGGTTCCTTACCCCCTTTAGCGAATATAAACTAAATTCCAAACTTGAAATTCTGTATAACTTAGCCCTCCACACCTCAAAACTTGGAGGTTCCTGGGAAATCCAGTCCCCGGCTATACATAAGCGGGCTACAGTCATTGCAACAAACAAAAAGTATCTAGACTTATATAAACTGCCCCCTTTGGAAACCTCCTGGCCCATCCCTAGCAGCATCAAAGCGGGGGTTATCCGAACATGTGTCTCTAGTATATCTGATAAGAATCTTTCCATAGCTTGTATGAAAGGAAGCAATTTGTCACGAGTATAGAAAATATGATCTATATCCGCATCGGGTGAAGCACACCGGAAGCATTTACCATCGTATCTAATGCCCCATTTTTTCATCCGCGCAGGTGTATAATATGATCTAAAAGTAGTTTTAAAAAATTGTACTTGCAAATTTGCCGACATAAGAACTTCCCTCGCTCTTCCAATCACTTTCTCTATTGATATATCTATTTCGTTCTCCCCCAGAGTTTCCACCCAATATGCCATATGTTTTTCCAGGTCATCATTCTTTCTAGAATTTATGATTTTATACAAAACTCCAATTCTACTGTGGGCCTTTATAGCCTCCATCAAAGGATTCGATATTAGTTTTAAGTTCCTTTTAACTAGAAAATCCCTAATTTGTAAAAATTTGAAAAACTGTGTTTGTGGTATACCATAAACCTGTGACAATGATGAAAACTGTTTGAGAGTCCCAGTTTGATCATACAAATCCCCTAACGTGTTAATCCCTTTGACCTGCCAGGTCCTCGCCACACTATCCACACAGATAGCTGGGATCAGTTTTATCGCATTTATTGGGGTATAATAAGTTAACTTTCCTAAACTAATTAATTTGCGTACTTTCTTCTAAACTTTACAACTACCGTCTTGAACTTCGCAGGGGACACAGCAGCAGCAAAGTCCTTCCCCTCTCCTTGGCGGAATAGCAACTGCAGGTCAGCCCACAAACACCCAGCAGGACAGTCCATCCTTTAAACCTTTCTCCTTGGCAGAGGTTCCTTTTTGATTCCAGGATGATCTAAAGTTCTGGGGTCTGGGTAACCCATTTTTATACCAATATTCTCTTTGTTCTCTGAAGGCATAGAGGCCTTTGCCTAGTCCAAACCAGTTCTGGTCAGTCCTGGAGCACTCTGTTTACATGACTCCGTCTTTCCTTTCACAGTGTAGGCCAGGGACATCAGACGCACCACAAGAGGTGGAACCAGCATTGTAGAAGGCAGGCACAGCCCTATTCAGGTCCCAGGTGCAACTCCTCCCACCACTCTACATGTAGATCGCTCTATTCAGCCCTGTGCTGACTCACCCTGTCTCCTGGAATTCCCCAGCCCCTGTCACTCAAACTCCAGAGAAGGAATACACAACCTAGCAGAGGCAGGCTTTGATAGATAGGTGAAAAATACCTACTTTCTAAAGGTGGTATTTTCAAACAAAGAATGTTAAAACCAACTTTACTAAAAGATGTATTTTATCATTCTGAGTTCAGGCATACTAAACTCGAATTTCTACCATGTTCCCTTGGTCAGTTAGGATTATAAGATGGTATAATGAAACTGCCCATTCTGGCCTATGGGGAACAGGTAGCCTTGCAATAGTGAAAAACGAAAATGGCTGTAATTCACTATCAGGACATGCCACACACATCAGGGCATGTCCTACCTTTTACCTACAATGCACCCTGCCCTCCGGCCTACCATAGGGGTGACTAATATACAGAAAAGGGAAGGTTTAGGGACTGGCAAGTGGGTGCACTTGCCCAGTCAACATGACAGTTAGCAACTGCCCACGTGCACTGCGGTGGCAGGCCTGAGACACCATTTTAGGGCTACTCATGTGGGTGGCACAATCAGTGTTGCAGGCCCACTAGTAGCATTTGAATCACCAGCCCTGGCACACTCAGTGTACTTTACTAGGGACCTACTGGTAAAACAAATATGCCAATCATGGATAACCAAGCACAATAACAATTTATACAGAGGGCATATGCACTTTAGCACTGATCAGCAGTGAATTTCCTGAATTCCTTTTTCTATCATTACAGCTTTCAGCCTCTGTGCATACTAGGTTAGTATTGGAGGTGGGAGAGTGATTGTTTGACGGTGAGCAGGTGGAAGAAAAAAAATGTATGTTGATATCTCTTCTGTCCACTTCATCTTGCCTGCAGATTGCACGATCCAGGGCTATCTTAGTGATTATGAACTGATAGTTCGGCTACATTACTGTATGCTACAATATGTTGAGCTAGGTTATGTTGTGGCGTATCTTGTTATCATATGGTATGTCATGTTCTCTTATGTTAGGTAATGCTACTTTATGTTTTGGTATGTTGAGCTATAATATTTTATGGTATGTTGTGAGGCCTTTAGTTAGGGTTCCAGGGTAGTCAGTGGTTACTGAGCCCCATATGTAAAACTAAGGGTATTTGCCACTGGTGACCTGGGGACACAATACTAATGAACACCCAACTGGATGACCAGGTACTTGCCTTTTGAATTTGACTCTCACAAGACGTTACTGAACGAGTGGTGCAAGGTTAGCCCCTCAAACTGTCCAGTCAGCACTTCTATATATATAAAAACGAATGTGTGTATGTCTGTCTGTCTGTCCTTTATGCATTACTACACCATTCATCCGATCGCCATGAAACTTTGGGAAGTTGTTGAGTACACTCCCGCGAAGGTTTCTGGCATAAAATGTTTTTAAATATCAGCCCCCCAGGGCCCTCATAATCTTTTGAATACTGATGTACGCATCAGACCGAAAAACAACAAATCGGGTATCCACAAGCACTCAAATAAATAAATAGAATTAAAACACCATTCATCTGATCGCCATGAAACTTTGGGAAGTTGTTGAGTACACTCCCGCGAAGGTTTCTGGCATAAATTATTTTTAAATATCGGCCCCCCAGGGCCCTCATAATCTTTCGAATACTGATCTACGCACAAGTCGGAAAAACAATAAATCGCCATGAAACTTTGGAAAGTTGTTGAGTACATTCCCGCGAAGGTTTCTGGCATAATTTTTTTTTAAATATCGGCCCCCCAGGGCCCTCATAATCTTTCAAATACTGATGTACGCACCAGATGAAAAAACAAAAAATCGTGTATCCACAAGCACTCGAATAAATAAATAGAATTAAAACACCATTCATCCAATCGCCATGAAACTTTGGGAAGTTGTTGAGTACACTCCCGCAAAGGTTTCTGGCATAATTTTTTTTTAAAATATCAGACCCCAGGACCCTTATAATCTTTTGAATACTGATGTACGCACAAGACGGAAAAAACAAAAAATTGTGTATCCACAAGCACTCGAATAAATAAATAGAATTAAAACACCATTCATCCGATCGCCAGGAAACTTTGGGAAGTTGTTGAGTACACTCCCGTGAAGGTTTCTGGCATACATTTTTTTTAAATATCGGCCCCCCAGGGCCCTCATAATCTTTTGATTACAGATGTACGCACCAAACGGAAAAACAAGAAATCGTGTATCCACAAGCACTCGAATAAATAAATAAAATTAAAATGACACTTTGAAATGTTTTCCATATTAAAATGAATACGTTTCAATAAAAATGACACAATGTAAATTGAATGTTATTATAACGAGTTTCCTTGAATTTCCTTTCTTCGGAGATCGCAGCAACGCGCGACGGGTAAGCTAGTTACTGTATAAAGTAATTAACTTTTTTTTAAGGAAAAACAATTATACACTATGCACAAAATAAAGTAAAGCAGTTAAAACCAGAAGTGCCTTGCACTTTCTGGACCAGAGATCTGACCCAAAACATTAATATATGGCGGGTAACCTGAGAGGGATATGAAGCCTCTTCACTGAATGGGGAGGGTCAAGGACAAAGCAGCCTCACCCCCAAACCATGATAGAAGGCAATACATTTTACCTGATTCTAGATGTCATTGTGCTTTAGATCCTGCATCTTAGTCAGCTGACTGCGGTGACCTCATGTATCAGGGACAGACCCAAACTGCAGGGCCATTCCAGAGAGACCCTTCAAGTTAGTGAGTTCTGGTATTTACTGGGAATGTTTTTTTAAATGCCATCAAGTAGCTCAACAGTAGCATTGCTTTCAGAGTCTTTCTGAACTTGGTCCCAGTCAAGGAGAGCCTCCTCAACCGAAGAAAAAATATTAAACCTTAGCATCGGTCACAGGGACAACTTTTTTTTTCCTTGCTCACCAGGCCCAGCTAATCAGGGTATCTGCACGGTCAACATTTTGTGAGCTCCTCCACTCTTGGAGTGTATGATCTCAATTCAATCATTAATGGTCATGTAATAGAGCACTTCAGCCCCCCTCCTGTGACCAGTTGGACCAAACTCAGGTGAAATAGGTATTGGCTTCAGACAAAAGGCCATACACTTTGGAAATGCAGATTTGGACATAAATTGGATACGGGTTGGGCTCACTTTGGCAAAGGAACTGTGGCTGACTTCAAAGGAATGGCTGGACTACCGTCCCTCACCCACAGACACAAATGATTTCAGGGAGGGGCAGGAGATTGAGTATGTGCTGGGTTCTAGGTCTAAGATGAACCCGGGGCCACACACCCAGAGCAGTCCACCATCTTGAGAAGCACACATTTTGATTCAAAAGGACTTTTCAATTCTCCTGGCCAGACACATATGTGACCTCGCACAAGCGCTCACATTTACATACATCCAGGTACAAGTAACCTCCATTCATGTCCCAGACAATATGGAGTCAACAAACCACATTTATGGGGAAGCTGATAGGCTGTACTGGCATGCAAATAGGGGTAACAATGTTTGTACTCCCCCAGCTAAAGATAATGCCGTCACCATTGTCAGTCACTTATAACTTGGACAGATGGAACAGTAGTGACCCTTGACTAAAAGAGCACACTTTGGGTACTTTGTCTATCCCTCAACATCAGGGAACAGATATGATGACTCATAACTTAACAAGCATTGGCAAAGCCAGTCGGCCTCACAAATTATTAAAGAGCATTTTATCATGGTCATTAAAAGCTGTAATGCACAGTTTCCAGATGCAAGCTGCAGTCCACCATGCGGTTACTAGAGCATCCTTGAGTATGATCCAAATGCTTTCTGTAGTGGATACCAGTAGTGTACTTTGCTACTAGTGGTCATAGGTATTATCAGTGACTTATAAGTACATACTAAATGAAGAACAGGGGCCAGATTCACAAAGGTAAACTTACATTTTTGTGTACGCTTACAAATGTTTGCTATTCACAGAGGGATTCAGGAGTAGTATCTTCACGAGTGCAGAGTCCCAGCACAAAAAAAGATAGGTCTTTATTTGCTGAAACTCCGCATTCAATAAGGTACTACTGGTAAATCCCTTTTTGAATACCAAACAATTGTAAACAATGTTAGCTTACCTTTGTGAATCAGGCCTCAGGTATTTAGCAGTTCCTAAAATGTGCAAAAAAAGCCACTACCAATATGAATTACTATGGTGCTTCAAAATGTGTGGTGCTGCACAGAGCTGTGGAAACACTGCAGACTGACTGCTACTAGTATTCCTGGTGTAGTTAAGGTTGTGTGCCCACTGCCAATTGTCTCTTGTACTGGACCACCCAACCCATTTACTGGCAACAAGCAGTCTACTGCTATAAAGACCCGTAGAAGCCTACCTATACCTAGTAATGAGGCAAACAACAGTTTAAACATAATCTCCTGGAACCTTGCGGGGATACACCCAAAACTACATGAGCCAAATGGCACTCCTTCAGAGGCTATAATGACATATGTATCTTTCAAGAGACTTGGGCAGTGGATAAGGTACGTATTACAAAGAAGTGCTGGGCTGTTCCTAAAACTAGTGAATGTACGGGTCACACCGGTGTTTGGATGCTGTCTCGGTGGAGTCCTACAGTTGGGCATCCATTTTGTTGGATGTAATGCCCTCACACACCCTTTCAGGTGTCATGCTTCATCATCTGGGCTGCTCCTCGTTGGGTCGGCGTTGCAATACCCAACGGGCGACACCTCAAAGAGGGGCTCCTTGGCGGAGATCTTCTATCCAACTGCCGTCAGGTGAAGTGTGGGTGTGGGGCCAGAAAAGCGTAGACAGAAATGTGAGTTAAAATAAAGCTAGGAGTACCAGGATCAAGTTTATTCTGGGGGTCCCCTGCTTTAATTAAAAGGAGAGACTAGTTCGTACTCGATGGAATACTATGTTACCTTCTTCGAGACTTGAATAGTATGTGCAGTAAACGGTCGACATGTTTCTCGCATGTGTGCAATGACTAGCGATTCATCAGGACCTAAATAAAGAATTTGTTTATAAGGACAACTGTCTACGTTATGTGATCTGCCTAAGTATCTAATGTTTAATTCAGACAATAAAGTGCTCAATGTGGTGTACCTGTGTTGTGCTGCATCTGCCTGTATTGGGAGACAAAAGGAGCAAATCACAACAGGTACAACATCACAATCAATCCAAGGTGACCTTGTACATACAGTGCTACCTGCTAGTGAAGTTGCAGCTAGCATGTCGGTTAAAAACAGTGTTGATTGTATTCCTCAGTGAGCAAGGTGGTGAGCATGCCCCTGTGGAAAAACACGATTAAAAACAGCAACAGCAATATGGTAGATGTATAGGAACACCTAACTCACCTAATCGGTCATGAATGCGTGCAACAACAGTACCCGGCGGGTTGTACATCGGGTAACAGACCTCTGTAGTTTGGCTAGGTATGAGAGGAAAGTAGCAATAGATAAAGGGGTACAATCACCTACACTTGTAACTGCAGGTAGAAAAAACTGTTAAGAATTAGTTAGACTATATAGGTGTAGTCACGGAGGAGAACCTGTTCTCAAACAGTAAGGTATCAGCCATGGCTCGCAGTAGATAATGTTGTGGTGCCATGGTGATTGGATTCTTTGACCCGTAACTGTTTTGTCTATGAGCTATGGGGATTGACTACTTTGGTTCGTAACTGGTTATATCTGAGGAGTAGCCCCTAGAGTTCTTGGCATGCCCGGTGAAAAGGCCACGTACGGTTCAGTTACGGTGTTGCACCCTTGTTGTCCGCTATTCGTTGCACCCTCACTTGTATGGCCATAAACCACCCTGGCTTAAACTCTAGAAAAACATCTCGTAAACACAGACTAGCTTAGTACGCTTAAGCAGTTCCCCGGTTGTGTGTCGTTCCGTCGACAATTCCCTGTGAGCTGAGTCACAAGATGTGCCGCAAAGCACGCTGAAGCTGTTCCCCGGTTGCGTGCTCATGTATAGTTCATCAACCTGGTCACTAGATACAGCCCCGTTGATACAGTGTAAGAAGGTGCCGTATACCATGCTTGCAGTGTTACCCATTTATGCGTTCATGTGTTGTCCCCTATTCGGTCACTGAGCGAGGCGTGAGCCTAGAGACTCGTAAGGAGTAGTTGGGTACTTAAGATAGTTAAATTAGATAAAGGGGAACCGGGAGGGGGTGGCGTTATCGCGGAACCTGTGTAACCCGCCTCCTGTATTGGCAGTGAAATGACTCCCAGCTACGGGTACGCCGTCGGAGTTAAGCGAAAGCTCACGTATGGTACTTACTGTGTGTATCCCGTGTCTTTGGCTGTGCGACCTACCCCTCACCGCCGGATCCGGGTGGTGATCTGATACCTGGTGGCCATGCTTCTTATCAGTGAATAGCGTCACCTGACTACGTGGAGGATTGGGAGTTTAGCGCTGTCATGTGGCCCGTGGGGCCCCCTGGGTCACGTGATGATTTTGGTACGGCCGGCGGCCATGATGGAGTGGTGTAAGGGAGAATTATTGTCGCTCCCTTTCTAAAGCTTGCTAAAACCCAAGCGGCCCGAACGCTCCTCTCTGAAGGGGTAAAGCGATCGCCCCCTTGTCGCATAAAGGTTCAAACAAGACAGTATTGTTTTACCCCTGCAGTGGTGATTAGGCTTTGTGTGTGTACACTTGTGGGGATTATAGCTGCATAGTCTAAGACAGGGATGTGTGTAGATAAATAAAAAAAAGCAAGACACAGGCTCCAAATAACCTTAGCTGTGTATCTGTCATTCAGTTAGAACAGTATGGATTATATTCAGTAGGGTGGATTCCTACTAAAGAGTACTCCAAGGTATGTCCTCATTCAGGCCTGTACTATCAGGGGACAAGCGGTATATCCACCTTTGTTCTTTGAAGAACAGGCTCTGCTTAGATGTCCTAGGGTTCGCTTCCAGAATCAGCCACCTCAGAGAGTCAGCCGTGTGATTTTGTTCTATGTAGTGTCTGCACAACTTAGGGTTGTTTTTCTTGCATCGAAAATTACTTCGGTGCTCAGAAATGCGTATCTTCATAGGGCGAGTTGTCATCCCCACGTAGTACAGTTCGCATGGGCATATCAGGAGGTATATGCAGTTAGAGCTATTGCAATTTGTATGCCCCCTCAGTTCCCAGGTGAAGGAGTCAGTCAGTTTGATTGTTTTGTGGGTGGTTGTAATGTGGCATGCGCTACACATCCCGCAGGGGTAGTGTCCTTTCACTGCGGGTAATTGCCATAGAGTGGTCTGCAACCCAGCTAATTTTCTCTTGGGTCTGGTCTGAATCAAGATGTCCTTGATGTTCTTGGATCTTTTGAAGGCGAACCGGGGCGGTTCAAGATCAAGGATACCTGTGTTGAGGATCTGCCAGTTTCGTTTTAGGATTTTTTCAGTTCATTGGAGGCTGGTGTGAACGTTGTCACACATGTCATTGGTTCATTTTCTGTGGGATCTTTTATCCTGCGTTCCAAGAGACTTTCCCTGTGATTGTTCTGTGCTCTCTTCCTAGCTTTTGCTATTTCTCTGCGTGGGTAACCTCAGTCAGTCAGGTTTCTGGACAGGATTGTAGAGTGGGTTTTATAGTTCTCCAAACTACTACAGTTGCGCCTGACTCTCAAGAACTGCTAGAACGGGAGGTTGACCCGCAGTGCTTTAGGGTGGTGACTTGTGAAGTGAAGGAGGCTATTCCGATCAGTGCTTTTTCTGAACATGGTGGTGTTGAGTTGGCCACCCTCAATCATGATTGTGAGGTCTAGAAATGAGATCTGGGAAGAGGAGGCGGTCATCGTGAACTTCAGGTATGGATTAAGTGTATTTATCCAGCCGAAGAACTCATTGTATGAATCCCTGTTGCCAACCCAGAAGATCAGGATATCATCTATAAACCTTTTCCAACGTTTTATGTTGGTCTTGTATGGGTTGGTCTGCTGGAAGATGTGCTTCCCCTCAAAGTCAGCCATATAGAGGCAGGCCACACTGGGGGCAAATGTGCTCCCCATCGAGGTGCCCTGTGTCTGGTGGTAGTATTGGCCCTTGAATTCGAAGTAATTTTCCGCGAGAGCCTGTGTCGCGCATTCCACGATGAACGCTGGAGGTGTAGGAGATATCCAGGGGCCAGCATTCAGTACTTCCTCAATCACCCCTAGTGTGGCCCTCTGTGGGATGTTGGTGTAGAGGGCCTCCACATCGAGGGTGAAGAGGAAGTCCTCTAAGCCATGCAAAAGTCTCAACATGTCTGTTGTGTCCTGGATGTAGGACGGGATGTGCTTGACCAGGGGTTGTAAGAAGTGGTCGCAGAATTGCGATAATGGTTCCAGCACTGAATCTATGCCTGACACTATCGGGCGGCCTGGGACCGGTGTTGTCTCCTTGTGTATTTTAGGGAGGACATAAAAATATGGCACCCTTGGGTCTTTCTTCACTAGGAACTCGACTTCCTTCTTACTGATCCAATCTTGGCAATCAGCTGATTCAACCAAACCTGCAATTGTACATCTCAAACGTTCAGTAGGGTTATTGGGGATAGGTGTATAGTATCGTCTGTCACCCAACTGTCTCAGACACTCTGTGTCTTAGTCCGTCATGTTCATTAGGACAGTTGCTCCCCCCTTATCTGCCTGCTAGATTGTAATAGAAGAGTCGCTGGCTAGGGACTCCAGTATTTGCATCTCAGTCTTAGAGATGTTCATGTGGTTGTTATACCAGGGAAGTGCTCTGACTTCCTTGAGTACTACCTGCTCATAGGTAAGGACCTCATTTGGGACCATTCCACTGTGGGGTGTGAAGGTCGAGGCATTGTGGAGGCCTGAGTCCTCAATCGTATCTCTAGGTTTGTCCTCAAAGAACGCCTTGAGTCTGATTTTGCGGAAACATTTCTGCAGTTCGCACATCTGTTGGAAGCTATCAATTCTAGGGGTTGGGACAAACCCGAGTCCCTTTTGTAGAACCCTTTCTTCATCCTGTGTAAGTTGGCGTGTGGATAGATTCACTACCAAACTCACTTCTTGGAGGTTTTGCTCCTAGTGTCCATCCCTTGTGCCGGGGTTTCCTCCCATTGGACTCTCTTGTCTGGACCGTTTCCTCGCTTTCGCCCGCGCCCTCTGCCCCAGCCTCTGTCTAAAAAAGGTTGGTTACCACGTTGTGAGGCAAATTGTGGTGGATACTGGGGGACATATTGTGGTAGTGCGTGTGGAAACGGTGGGTACTGCCAAAAGAGGGGTCCCTGATAGGGAGGGTGCGGATAGTTATATTGTCCACGTCTCCCCCTCTTTTGCCCCTGCGTTGCCAGTCATCTCCATTTGAGTTACTGTTTGAGCCTCTTCTAGATGTAGTAGCACTTGAGTCTGAGAGGTAACCCATTCCGGAAGGGACGTAGTCCGCTTTCAGGTATGGGTAAACCTTTTCTTTGGCAAAGCGTTGGATATCTTTTGGCAACTTCTTAATCTTTTGCTTCATAAGGTACTCTTTATGTTCAGCTAGTTCTTTATTCAGTTCGGCTAATTTGGTCTTGAAGCCAGGGTTTGGGACGGTACTCTTGAGTGCACTCTCAGCATTTTGAATGCGCACTAGTAGTTTGTCAGCTAGTCGCTTTGCTGTGTTAACTATCAGGATTAAGAGATCATGTGTGCACTTCCAGGATATTTGGGACCATTACATTTTGAACTGGCCATCTTCCCAAAAAATCCTTGGGAAGTTCTTTACGATCAGTCCGTTGGGCGCAATCTTGGCCTTGAAATAAGGTATAAGGATAAGGTACACATAAATGGCTACATGACATATAGCGTGGAAGAAAAATCCCCCCCAAAAAATTAGCAGAGCCAGCGGGGGACAGATAATTTTCATGAGGAATACCGCAGCCTGTAAATATAAACAACTGACAATAAAATCTCAAGATATATTGGGGATTCAGCTTACGTTTCCAACAGGTTTAAACCTAACTATTCTTAATATCTATGCTAGGGCTCAACCCTACAATAACGAGTACGCAGTATTATCACAGCTAGATGATTTGGTGGGGGCATACCAAATACATTCTAAGCCCATAGTTGCAGGGGACTTTAATGCCACCTTTGAACATTCCTCCTTACTAAGTATCCTGTTGGAGGAGAAGAACGAGATCTGGGGAATACCGAATTTGACATCAGACAAAAATCATTATTGATCAACGCGTGTGTCCCAGCAGATAGCATCATTGGTCGCAGGAAGGAGCTTGAGGGCATGCAATGGGAGGACTGTATCAGATATCAGATATGAGTAGGCAAATCACCTTGAAACAGGGTGTCAGCAGAAGTGTCATTGATTAAATCCTTGTTGACGTTAGAATCTGGTCATTAGTAGAAGACATGTCAATTTCCCCAAGACTTGACAGCGATCACAACCCCTTGCTGCTAAAAATGAGGGGCTCCACATTGGACAGGCAGCTATTTAGTCGTCTGTCCAGGGCAGGCGAACCTCTTGTAACTAACAACCGCAGAAGAGTCACTTGGCCCAAAGTACTCTCAGATCTGCACTTATATGCCAGGATCTGCGAATTATTTGTACACTTCCTGTCTGGTTTGTCCAGCAGCCTGGATTATGTATATTCTCCGGGTCCTACCCAGATATTATCAGTGCATAATGAATTCTGCGAAGCCCTGCAAACTGTGTTAATTAAAAATAGTTCTAATAGCAGGCCTGCTAACAAAATGATTAATAGATGGTTTAATTGTGAATGTAAATCAACAAAGGCGGTCCTGAAGCTAGCAATCAAGGACTGTAGTCAGCCTGGGGTTGTGCAGGCAAGCAATAAATACAAAACTGCACTCAAAAAAGCAAAACCTGATTTTGGAGATAAAAACTAGCATTAGCAGCCAGATGTAAAGACACCCACTCGTTCTGTCACATCCTCGAAAAGGGTATCATTTAAGTGTGGGCTTAAAATCCGTTCCGCTCGCGGAATTTGCGGATTTTCGGCAAATTCGCAATCCGCGAATTCTCCAGAATTTGCCAAAAATTCGCAAATTCGCATGCAGCGGATTTTTTTGCTTGGTCGCGCTTGACAAATACAATATTGCGGCGCGCGGCGTTCACTTACCGTCATTCAGCGTTTGAAGAGTTGTTTTTCTCCATGTTTGCGTGTGCTGCGCCATTTTGGATCTTGCTGCGTGATCCCGCGGGAGTTTGTCGACCGCGATTACGTCATAAAGGGAGTAAACAATTGCGAAGACGTAGATGCGGTGGGCAGCAACAATATCGCGCTCGCGAAATTGCAAAATTTGCAATTCTGCACAAGAAATCCACCAGCAGGCAGCATAAGGGGTACTCAGTGGTGCATGGACTGAGTCTTTCTGCGGGGACTCTTTAATGTAAACATCATGGAGGGCATGGATGGCATTGGATTGTGGTGATTTTTGTGTGTTTTTCGGTTTTTTGGCTGTTGTTGGGGCCTTTTGCCCAGGGGTACTCAGTGGTGCATGGACTGAGTCTTTCTGTGGGGTCTCTTTAATGTAAACATCATGGAGGGCATGGATGGCATTGGATTGTGGTGATGTTTGTGTGTTTTTCGATTTTTTGGCTGTTGTTGGGGCCTTTTGCCCAGGGGTACTCAGTGGTGCATGGACTGAGTCTTTCTGTGGGGTCTCTTTAATGTAAACATCATGGAGGGCATGGATGGCATTGGATTGTGGTGATTTTTGTGTGTTTTTCGATTTTATGGAGTGTTGATGGGGCATGGCCATGTGGGTGGGGGCCATTTTGAGGACTGGTACAGGCAGGGCCTGGCCATGTGGTGGGGGTTAAGGGGCCATTTTGAAGCCAGGCAGTGTGCTTTGTGCCATAGGCCTGCATCCAATGTGCCTTGCTTTCATCCATTATGGTCAATACCAACAAGAGAGAAAGGGCATGAGTAGGCACTCCTATACCCCAATCAATTGTAAATTAACAACAAAGGAGTGACTGTGATAAAAAGTGCTAACAAACTACGATATTGAAGTGTGATATTTATTTCGCTCCATGCTGCACATGTGATCAACACTCACACACGTGCATGTACAAAGCGAAATCTCTCTGTCTCCCTAAGCACGTCCAACAGGTACTCCTCTGAGGATGAAACCTAATGGAGTTTGTGATCACCCAGTGTTAGAAAGAGGAAAAACCTTACTTTTTAGAAGGACCCTCACTCACCACTAATTGGTGACATGCTTCATCATTGGGTCCCCGCTGGGGTGACCGAATGTCCCCCCAGCGTGCTACAACGCCTGATTACAGCGGAGCGGGATGTGGTGAGTGTAACAGTGCCCAAATTAGGAGGTGACTATACGTGAATGTGTAAGTGTATTAAAAAATGCGAAAGTTGTGCCTTTACAAAAATCTTTAATAATGGCCAACCTGCATTAGATAAAAACAAAGTGGACGGACTGCTCAAGGTTCTGAGTTAGGGAACCGGAGTCCTAGTACGAATCAAAATTTGGTCAACATGTTTCTGCTGATAATGTTGCAATTTGCTCAGCATTCGTCAGTACCTACACAAAAGTCCTCCGGTGGTGTGCGCGCGCTAAATCGTACCCTCCGGAGAGGCTCAGAATGTGAAAAATATATAGTAATAAGATACCGGATAATTTCCCGTAGTTGTCCGCTACAATTTTAGTAGGGATACACAAAAAACCTGTAGGGAGAAGAGAGACAAAACAAGAACACACATGAGGGAACTTTAATACATCAGTTCTTCAGTCAAATGCGTTAGTTATCATTGGTCTTTGATAATACAGGCTGTGGCGAAATGCATGCTTCACATCCTGCCAACAGCAAGGTGCTCGCCCAAACTCTGGGGTAGTGTACACCTAAATCAGCCTAAGTAACCGGCCTTTAAAGAGGACCGGCATCAAATAATTGCTCAGCTATTTAGTTCAATGTAAAAATTATTTGGCAAGCAATATACTAATCGATTCATAGTTGTTTGTCGTTCAATTTATGCAGTGTTAACAAATCTTCATCATGCATGTATGGTAAGGATCCAAGCCTGGAACAACCAGACAAATCCCCTCTTAATACAGGGGAATCGCGATGCAGTAGCAACGGTCGTAAATGCTTATAAACTTACTTCCTTAGAGGCATAGTCACGCCCCTTCGGTAAAGACAGCCCGGGATTCCTTCACGCGGTGTCTATCTGTTAGTAGAAAAAAGCGCAAGGAGTCAGCACGCGAAAGGTGGTCAAAGACCAGTGCTAAAGGAGGAGAAAGCATAGGAAGGACTCACTTTGGCACCCGCGACTCCCCGCTGTATACCTGCTCTCTCGGCTGCTGTCTTCCGGGAATACCGGAAAGCGCGAGGGATCGGCTTAAGTAATATGATAACGTAATTGGCCAGACGTGCTCACATGGGTGGGTGACTTCACAAGATCTACGACGCGCCCGCTGCCTTAAAGCTATATAAGCCAGAGAAATGGTTGAAGAGTATGGGTTCGAAGCCCGATGCGGTGTCAATACAAAAAGGGTTAATCCAGGCAAATTACATCAGGATACGAGTATTAACCCTGCTGGAGGAGTAAATGTAATTTAGTTAAATTAGAACCCTGTCTGTATACGATCTTTGCACATAGCGGGCCACCTGCAATTGCTCACGCATATAGTGTGAGACATGCATTTAGATAGGCTTAAGTGTTATGATAGCGTAATTGGCCAGACGTGTTCACATGGGTGGGTGACGTCACAAGATCTACGATGCTTTCATCCATTATGCCCAGGGGTACTCTCTCAGTGGTGCATTTTGTTGGTCTTTCCATTTTGGGGGGTGGGTATAATAAAAATGCTTACTTGCAAACTATTAATTGAAGCGCTACATATGCAACATTTATTTAACTGATGTTCCTCTGGCTTTGTTTGCTTTTAGGTGCAGAAAGACGAATCATCAGCCTCATCGTTCCTCATCAGTGCCAGGAAGAAGTCCTGCTGCGGTGGCCACAGACAACTCTGCAACTTGTGCAACTGCGGCCTGCTGTTCTGACATCTGAAGAAGATGGCCCCAAAAAAAGTTGCCCGTAGCTCCTCTATCAAGAAAGTTGCCAGTAAGGAGCAGAAAAAGCAAGTGGCGCCACTTACCAAGGAGACTGGCGTGCCGACCGCCACATTTTTTGGGAAAAAAAAGAAAGTATGCCTGCAGCAGCAGCGGGGTCTGCTGGGGACCAAGCTGGGAGCAGCACCTCCGCTCCATTGGGCTCAGTGCCACCACCACCACGCCAACTTAGGTCCAAGCCCTTGAGTGCTGCAGAGGCAGCCAGTATAGTTGTTCAATCACTATCGACCAGTGATGTTGGCTCATCGCAAGAAAGTAGCAGCATCCCTCAATCAACACAGGTTGTTGTAACTCATCTGACGAGTGTTCAACAACCACAGCCGCAACAACAACCACATGTGCAAGTACAAGCCCAAGTACATGTGGAAGGAGAGGCGGCGCAAGGAGAGGCGCAAGCAGAGGTGCATGGAGCGGCACAAGTGCCCCAATAGTTGTTCCTCCCGAAGTAGGGGCACATCAGGAAATCGACATTCAAGCCGAGGTATCATATGAGGAAGCCACTCCTCCTGATGATTCATTGTCTTCCAGATCCCCTAGCAAGGAAAAGATCAAGGATGGTGTCTACATCTTCTTCAAGCCCCCTTCCTTCTGATGATATGGATGAAAATTGGGAACCACCAGGCCTGTCTGAGAGTGAGGCACAGCATGATCTGACAAAGGTAGCTAAGCGTAAAAGGAAGGTCCCCGAAAGTCTCATAGTTATGGAGTGTGATGATGACGCTGAAAAAGAAGTGGCGTATACTCCTGCTGATGAAGACTTCCACGATGACGACGCAGTCATCATAGACGTCACTCCAGCCTCAGCGGGCATGCAGCAAACAGACATTTTTACCCTATCCAGAAATGCTGCTGAGTATGATGTTGGCGTGTCAATGGGACCACCACCAATGCAGTTAACTAGTACACCACCACCTACAGCTTCCATATTTTCTCGCCAGAAGGGACCTCCATCCACCTCGACCTCCATTTCCTCAATTAATGGTGCTGTAAGTGCACAACGTAGTAAATTTCGGCAACACACATCCTCCACTTCATCTGGCATTAGCATTCCCAGTATCGCCTCCTCCGCCCCCACAGACATTTGAAGTCCGCAGTTTGGGACTTCTTTAGTGTTAGCCCAACAAGGGAAAACATAGCCATTTGTACCATTTGTAAGGTTCGAGTTAGTCGTGGTAAGCTTGGTACCAACTATGGTACCGGAGGCCAGAGAGGTCATCTTGAAAGACAGCACACTGTCAAATGGCATGCGCACCTAAGGGAGATCAAGGCAGCCCGAATTGCAAGTCAACAAATTGTATCCGTTGATATTTCATCTGATGATGACGAGGAGGAAGAAGCATCAAACATTTCTTCAGTTACACCCAGTACCCCTGTCAGCAGCACACCCCCTGCAAGATATATGAGCCACACTAAGAGTGTGGGAGAGAGTGAGACACCAATGCGAAAAAGTTCATCATCATCACTGAGCGTAACTGGGTCGAAGAAGTCATCATCATCCCGTAAAATGGTCCAGCCCACCATTAGAAGCATGTTGTTTTCAGATGCGCCATTTGAACGCAACCCCCCAACGGCGCGTCTGTATAACACTAAGCTGGCTAAAATGCTAGCGCTGGACCTTCTCCCTTTTTCTTTTGTGGAAGGGGTGGCTTTTCTTGAAATTGTGGCAACGCTCTGCCCTAAATGGAAGGTTCCTAGCCGGTTCTATTTTGCCAGAGTTGCGGTTCCAGTACTACATGAAGATGTGCTGGAGGTGATTGGGGCAGCTTTGCAGAAGAGTGCTGTTCACACTATACATCTGACAACAGACATGTGGACCAGTTGCCAAGCCCTTGATTACATGTGCATCACTGCACACTGGGTCTATTTTTCAGGGGTTAAAGCAAAGCTAAGCGCAGGTGTTGACGGACAAAGTTTATAAAGCTGCTCGGAAACATGCAACAGTAGCCATGTTTGCCATGGAGAAAACTCATACAGCAGAAAACATTTTGCATGAGTTTAACACAAAGGTCTTTCAATGGCTGTCCCCAAGAAAACGCAGTATTGGTTATGTTTCCACGGATAATGGCGCTAATGTAGTTAAGGCCATGGATATGGGTAACTATTTCAGAGTGCCGTGTTTGGCGCACTGTATAAACCTGGTTGTTAAAAAATTCTTGCATGAAGAAAGTCCAGTCTGCGAGTTACTGACCACCTGCCGAAGAATGTGCACACATTTCAACCATTCTTTTAAGGCCCGGAAGCAGCTGAGGTGCCTGCAACATGAACGTAAAGTGCCAGTGAAAGCACTCATCCAGGAGGTGGTAACACGTTGGAACTCAACCTTCTACATGCTTGAGCGTCTGTATGAGCAGTATGCGGTAGTCGATCAGTATTTCTTTAAACTGGGTACACCTATGATAGACCTGAGGATACAGGTGGAGCAATGGGAGCTAGTTAAAAGCCTGACAGACATGCGTCGTCCTTTTGAGGTCTTCACGCGTGCAGTCAGCAGGGAGGACTGTAATTTGGGAAAAGCTATCCCATTGTTGCACATGCTAGAGCACCAACTGAAGGCGGTGTCTTCTACGTTTCAAAAAGATGGAAAGCAAGAAGCATTTGAGTTGACGGAGAAGTTATTACAGCGCCTACTTCCTGATAAACGTCTTGAAAAGATCCACACAGAACAGCATTACATTTCTGCTACTATTCTGGATCCACGGTACAAAAAGGCAGTGGCAGGCAGAGTATTCTTTCCTTTTGATGACGCAGATGTTACAAAGTACAAACATTGTCTAGCTGTGTCAGCCAGTCGGTTTGAAAGAGAACGGCAGGAAATTGAAGGAAAAGGCAGTAAATCAGCATCAGCAGGCCATCCGGAGTCAAAAAAATCCACTTCTGCATCTGTGGCTGTGGCAGAAGTGAGTGATTTTCCCTCTCAGCCGTTAACGACACCAGCAACCGTATCATCTGCACCAGACACAACAGTAATATTTTGTGAAGAAGAGGATTGGCTAACTCAGCTTGGGTTTGCTTCCCAAAAGGTCCCAGAAAAAAGTAAGCAAAGTAGAGAAACCCTGGAGAACCTTGAGTCGATGGTGCAGGCCTATCTGAATGACTCAACAGAGGTCTATGTTCATCATGACCCATTGGCGTATTGGCATGGGAAAAGAGATGTGTGGCCAGAGATCACCAACCTGGCTATAAATTACTTGTCTTGCCCACTCACAAGCGTGTCTTCTGAACGTGTTTTCAGTGCTGCTGGTGGCATTGTAACTTCCAAAAGGACCCGCCTCTCGCCCAAAAATGTGGAGAGGTTAACAATGATCAAGATGAATCAGCACTTCATACCACCAGATTACAAAATAGGAGAATGCACGCAGGAAGAAGACGAGGAGGACACCAACTTAGATGAGGGAAGTTCTTCTCTGTTAACTGACCTACTCCCGTCTGAATTCGCAGAGTTTGAGGACGAGCTCTTCTTCCCTGACACCGAGCCCTGAAAATGAGTCAATGAATGCAAAATCTATATAAAAAAAACTTTAATCACCTAATCACAAAAACAAGCCCATCAGCAGAACTGTCTTCACTTATTTGCTTATTGATTTGAAGGTGCCGCAGTCTGCATTCCTCGGGTTCACAAGTTCACAAGAACATGCTCCTCTATCCTCCTCCTTCAGACTCCTATTTCCCTCAAAGCAGATGGTTGGATTACGCCCAATGAAGAAAGACTCTGCACTTGTGGGGGTGTTCTACTTCTTTGCGGGTGAGTTGACGGGCCTGGGGCATTGCTGTGAAGGTCTAATACCGGATAAAAGTGGTTTGGAGAAAATCGGAGCAGAAAAGGTTTTTGCGCTTTTTATCACTTGCCTGTCTTTGGGGTGCTGTTTGGGGGGCTTTTAGGTTGTTGGGGTGGGTTTTGGGGTCTGGGAGCACTGCTGCCACAGTCTAATGTTGATTGCATTTGTTTTTCAGAAAATCCGTGGTGGAAAAGGGGAGTTAGGGCCTAGCTGCCAAGCTCATTTGGCCTGCATTCTAGGTAGGCCCAAAGTTTCCTAAGTGTGGCTTTTCCCGGTTTTGCTTTTCAGCTTTTTGGGGGGGGTGAAACTTGTTTTTGCCCGGGTTCACGGGTCTGGGGGCCTTGCTTGGAAGGTGTAATACTGGCTAAAAGTGGTTTGGAGAAAATCGGAGCAGAAAAAGTTTTTGCGCTTTTGATCACTTGCCTGTCTTTGGGGTGCTGTTTGGGGGCTTTTAGGTTGTTGGGGGTGGGTTTTGGGGTCTGTGAGCACTGCTGGCACATTCTAATGTTGATTGCATTTGTTTTACAGGAAATCCATGGTGGAAAAGGGCAGTTGGGGCCTAACTGCAGAGCGCATTTGGACTGAATTCCAGGTAGGCCCAAAGTTTTCTAAGTGTGGCTTTTCCCGGGATTTGCCTTTTGGCTTGTTGGGGGTATTAAAATTGTTTTCGCCCGGGTTGACAGTTCTGGGGCCATTGCTGGGAAGGTCTAATACCCGAAAGAAAGTCTTTTGGAGACAATCACTGGGGGAAAAGTTTTTGCATTTTCTGAGATTTCGCTCACTCAACCGTTTTCGGGGGGCTGTTTGTGGGGGTTCCTGGTGTTTGTGGGGGGGTTTGCAAGTCTTGGAGCAATGCTGGGTATGGATACTTTTGCTTGCTTGCAAGTGGTTTGAATACAATCCATGGTGGGTAAGGGGGGATTTGGGCCTACTTTACTTTCAAAGTACGTTTTGTCACCATTTTCTACTAGGCCTCTGACAGGTAGCAGTATCGCACATTTTTTGAGATCTGATTGCGGGTCTTCTACATTTTTGCGACGGGGTGTAGTAAGGGTCTGGGAGCACTGCTGGGAAGGTCTAATTTTGTTCTAAAACACAGTTTACAGTACACCTAGCTTGAGGGGAAAGATCCGCTAAATTAATTCGCCCATACTTATTTATCCTTCAAAAGGAGACTCAGACAGAGTACGCACTTTCAAAAATATTGTACTGTATATTAGGAAACTCAAAGTGTGACTTTTTGCACTACACAGCGTACATACCTTATATTTATTTGTCAGTGGTGTTCTAATATCACTTCCTGTTTTTCCATCAATAATTACTGGCCGGGTTTCAGCCTTCAGTCAGCCTTCAGTCAGGCTTCAGATTAGCGAGCCGCAATTCAGCATCCGCCAGGCAGGCAGTGGACAGGGTGTCTTCTGGTCACCAACATTGATGGACGGAGCGTCAGATGGAATGGAGGAGTCCCGCTAATAAGAGGAATGGTTGGTTGCATGCAACTTCCCAAATTCAACAGGACAACTACAACAACATACAGATACAGTATCCGTTCTTTTCTAATTATCTTTTAAGTAATGCTTTTGCTGTGAACTTCTATAATTGTGACTCTGCATTTCTTTGATCTCTGCTTCTAAATTCATCCCTACAGCCATTGTATAGGTTTTACTTCTGCTATTTTTCAAACCTAATTTAATGTACAAAGTGTTTCTCTGAGTGCAGAGATAGGCAAGTGAAAACGCATAATTACTGCAGCCCTGTACTGGTGCATTCTTTCATTCACGGTTGTCGAAAGTACTAGCTACTTTTCATTAACCATGCATGCAGTAGTGCATGCACTTCCTTTATGTCACTTCAAAGATTTATGGATAGCTTTGTACCCAAAGATTTGTTTATCTTCAATTATTGTTTGTCCATGCTGTGCTTTTATTTTCATCTCTCAACGAAACTTTCCCAAAAACCCCCATTCCCATCCATTTTCCAAACCCTAACCCTCTTCCCCCGGGCTGTGTGGTTTTGATTGATGTGTGACTAAATGACAGCAATAATTCCACACACTTGCTGGGGAGGATAAGGTCATAGCAACAGGCTGGTGAAGGAATCCGAGGATATATTCTTACTCAGCTTGACACAGACCCATGACTATTGGCAAATGAAATCAGATTTTCATGTGCGCCATCAACTTGATTGATCATCAAGAACATCCTCCTCCTAGACGTGGCAAATTATTACGCTGCTGTGTCCTTCACCTTCAGTACTATTTCTTGTAGTAGTAGCCAATGTCAAAGAAATTCAACGCAAGTAGTAGTTATACTTTCAATACTTTACCATTTGTTAGGCTACATTGTGGCACTGTCCTAGTGTACTGTCATCTGCTATATTCTCTATCGTACCGTTCTGATGCTACGGTAAGGACAAACAAGGTTTCATTTTCTTTTTTTCAGATGCTGCAACTGCCACTGTGTAACCCCACTAGTACCACCGCAATGATGACATTTCATCCGCCCAGGATTACCAACCTTAATCGCCATTTCCCGTGCAGCCAGCCCTGTGCCTAGCCCTATTTCCAAACACAAATTACAGGTAAGATAAGCGTTTGGGGGGAGGTAGTATAATGGAGTATTAGGAGAGACGAGAGACTGACGGTAGTACTAGTAACGTCCTAGGACTATTAAATTCACTTACTCCGTGAGAGGCAGTTAGTTTTGAAAACATTTGGGCAATTACTTACACAACTTGAATCAAGATGCTGCTTAAGTTTCAGGAAAACAAACTTACTGTTAAACCCCCACCTACCAGCCTCAAAAGCAGTAAAAAACACGTATGCTAAGATAAAGTTTAAAGTATATTTATATCCCTAACATAAATAATCTCCCGCAAGACCCAACCCACCCCCCTCCCTAACCCCAACAAATGTCCGTGAAAAGTCCAAAAAACCCAACTCCCAATTCCCACCCCCCAGAAATCTTTAAAAAAGGGGCAAGGGACAGTCTCCTCCTACTGCTGGCTGCTGTTCACTTTTCGGGCCAGGTCGGCATGCTCCGTGTGGAGGGTCTCGAGCAGGGTTTTGGTGTTCAACAGCTCCTGCTCGAGGTAGGACACCCTGAGTGAATGGCGGTGCAACCTTTTTTTGGTACTGCTGGACGGTGGTGGGTGGCTGCAGTACCCCGGCTCCGTACCGCTGGAGACCTGCTGCGCTGACTGGCTGACCCAGGAAGCGCGGAGGAGGATGCAGCTGTCCTGGTCGATGTTGTGGTCGACTGCGTGTCCCCCTCCTCCTGGGCCACCTGCCGCCGATATTCGGCGACAGTCGCCTCCAGCCTCCGTTGCCAGGCCCTTTTAGCCAGCTTTTTCCGTGTTGGTTTGGAAGGAGCATCTATATGAAGAAAGAAAGACATAGTCTGTAACCAATGCTCTTTAAGATTAACACAAAATGATTCAGCAGAAAGTTGTGTCACAGTAGAACTAGAAACTTGCAAGCGCAGTACATAACTATTGTGGCCAGTATCTATCTAACCTCCCACTTCTTCATCCTTGCTCTAACATTAGTGGGAGTTTAAGGAATCAATTCTACGAGCACTATGGACTCACTCCATTAGAGTCGACTATGACAGTACACCACTCTTATTCTTCTTCTTCTCTCTTGTTTAGAAAAATTGGTACGTTAACTTCTGCAAGCCGGCATAATGCCAGCGCAGTCAACTTGCACCCGAGAAAAACAGACGCCCGCCATGATGAGTGAGACAGACTTGCGTTACTGTACCGGTCCAGTACATGCAGGTGGTGATGCTCTTACTTTTCTATTACGGGTGGCACTGAGAATACTCTGTTACAAGGGCTACTGCTTAATTAATTTAACTTTCACCCTACAGTGCCAATGAATACTAGAAAAGGAAAATGAAGAAGATAAATAATCTGATTATCTATCACTGCACATGGTATGTATTTGCTTACATATGGGATGACTTTAGGTGCTTTGCTTTTTATTGAGTGAACAGTGATACATCCACACATGAATGACCGAGTTCTACTAAACTTATTAACAGAGGTAGTGAGTGGCCATCGTAATAGCCGGATATATGCTGTGCTTCCAATACAAACTACTGCTACTATTCATGGTAGTATTCGGACAACATTAACACTTCTTTTCCTTGCCTTTCCTACACTGGAACGGACGTGCGGGTGCGGTGTTACATGCTCTTCAAAGTAACACTTAGTTCATCCAGTGACCGTCTACTCTCTCTAGATACACATATGCTATCTAAGAGTCAGATAGTACCATGATCCAGGCACCCATCCATTCAAACTATATGTCAATCATTCTTCTTCATGTCTCTCATCTGGACAAACCTTATGTTTTCTCACGGCAAAACAACCTTTTCATTTTATTTGGGAAACCGCAAGCCATACATCCGTGCTTGACTTGTATTTGAATTTCAGCCAAAGGATATATTGCGCACACATACAGGTTCTGTTTCACCCACCCAGACTGTTCTCCTTCCACCCATCCTTGCTTCATCCTTCACCCAGCCATGCATCATATTCCTTCCCAGCCACCTGGGGCACCAATCAAACAAGTATCATTCTTCTTTGTCAGTAATTATTACTTTTAACTTGCTCGTCCTTCCACACTTACTTACACCCTTCTTTCGCTTTTCGTTCATCCCATCCATCAAGTTAATCTCAGATCTGATTTGGATTCTCGAAAAAAAATTCACCGCTGAGTTGAAGTAAATTTAGAGGAGGCTACTACCTGGTTGATAAAAACTTTGTTATAAATTTGAAAGTCTTCTTAACAGTATAGTAAATTAACTGTACAACATATATACTACACCCGTGCAGAGAGCACACTCTGCAGTCTGCAATCTCAATAAGTAAGGAATATAAGAGCTTACCACTGCCCGCCACTACCGTGGCAACCCTCACAGCAGTTTCCTCCGGCACTTGCACCGCCTCCTCCCCAGAAGTTTCCTCCTCCACCTCTGCGCTGGCCCCGGCACCAGATGTTCCACCTACAAAGTACATTTAAGAATGTTAGATGTCATAGACATACACCACTCACTAGTATTTTGTCTAGGAATGAAGAAATGTGAATACAGAAACCAATCTAATAATTTGTGACTGTCTACTCTAAAGTAAAAATGTCCCTTTTTCCAGGGAAGGGTGTTGTCTTGCTGCACTTTTTGGCACAACTGATGAATGCTTGCTTTTTAACACGCACCATTTTTCTCATAAAAGACAGAAGCTTCACTTCTAAGAACAAGAGCAAGATCAGATCATCAACACTAGGACGGAGTGACCAACGATCCAGCACCAAAAAGAAAAATTAAAGTTCAAACCAGGTAAGGGCTCGGCTCGCCCACAATAAATGTGTGAAATAAATCACTAAGCACTTTTCCATTTGTAATCAACCGTTTATGTTTTATGACAAACTTGATTTTAATAAATGTTTTTACTTTTAATAAAGCTTTAAAACTTAAATAGACTCTGTGGTTTTTGGTCAAGAGTGACTGAGCAAAAGGTTTTGCAATTTGCAAGCATGAGTCCGTGCCTCTGACACTTCTGGACTCTGACTCCGTACTCTTGCCCTGCGTTGGATAATCATCATTGGGGATCAATCATCGATGAATTCGGGAGCTAAATGACTCTGCCACACTATCTAGTCAGTAAGGAGATTGGGGTTCTTCAAAGTCTGTTATCACTGAGGTATGTGGAAAGTCTACCTGCGCCTATTATAATTGATAAACCATGCACTATTTAGTGTCCATAGTTCTGTTTGTACAGATTTGTCCCTGCAACAGTAGTAGTATGGATTGTCCTCCTATCCAAACCAAAAGTAAAGTAGTATCTTTTTCTTTCTTGGTGGTCATTCACATTTTATTGTTGGGAATTGTCAAAGCATAAACATTTAGAAGACTTGAAAAGACATTATCGACAATCCCAGAGGACTGCACTCAGTGCATAGAGCTATTGCTGACTAGAATGGGAGTGTCGTTTAACACCTTTTGCCAACTGTGCAATCTTAGTTAGCTACACAGACAGACTAATAAGAATAATCTAGTAATACCACAGGGAGTCATAGTAGAGGCAGGATAAGAATTTAGATACAGTCTACAAGAAGATCAAAGACGATTTAGAAAAAATCGAATGAGGAACGCTAGGAAAAAATAGGTACTCTATATTAAAATGAAAACTTACCGGGGCCAGCAAAGGAGCCCTCGCCTGACCGGTCCTGGCCTTCTACAGCAGCAGCAGCCGATACCACCTCCTCTGTCCTCTTGCCCCTGGGGGGAGCTGATGTACAACATGAAAGAAAGAAAGACACGAAAACATGGATGATTGTTGTCAACCAAATCAAATATTTCAAAAGGACAATAACAAAATATTTTGGCGAAATAGCAAATAGACAACTATTCCACGGGATATATTGACCTAGCTCATGTGGTCTACTACGATATTAGTATTGCTTGATTTGCGGACCGTCGACTTGGAAAGTTATGTAACTCACTAAACAAACTACTAAAAAGGTTCGCCTAGGACTGGCAGGCAGCAGTCCGCAGTACGCGAAGTCACAGACAAACTCCATGTTATGTTATGTTATGTTATGTTATGTTATGTTATTTAATTTTTTATATAGCGCACGGCGACTCAAAAAGAGTATCCCGGCGCTTTTTAGGTAAAGGAATGCTGCATCATAATAACATAACACGTTTAAAAGAGGGGGATAAAACAAGGAGGACCTGGAAACAGACAAAATAAAATCTACTGAGTAAACAGCCAGGTCTTAAGATCCTTTCTAAAAGCCAGTAAACTGGTTGCTCCCCGCATAGAAAGCGGCAGAGAGTTCCACAGCTGTGGTGCAAGTAAGCCGAAAGAGCGGCCACCCACGTGGGCCTTCTTCACTCGCGGGACAACCGCCAAAAGCAGAGACTCAGACCTCAGGGAGCGAGTTGGATAATAAAAAGACATTCTCTTTTGAAGATATTTTGCTCCCACCGCATGGAGGGCTTTATAAGCCAAGGTCAGAGCCTTAAAGGCAATCCGTTTCCGAACTGGAAGCCAGTGCAAGGTCTTCAACAGCCCCGTTGCACTAGCCCGCCTATTTAAGCCAAAAATGGCTCTTGCGGCCGCGTTCTGCACCACTTGGAGCCGCTGCAGCAAGTATTCTGGTAGGCCCAGGTAGAGAATGTTGGAATAATCCAACCTGGACCCAATCAGAGCCTGTACCGTCAGCCTCCTGTGCTCCTCAGACAACAGGGGCAGAAACCTCCGCAGCATCCTGAGGACGCCAAAACAGGTGCCCGAGACCCCCAAGATCTGAGATTTTAAAGAAAGCCCATTATCCATCTTGACCCCCAAGTTCTTAACCATTTTGGAGGAACAAGTCGGAGGAAACATGTCAATGGGCCACCAGGCCTGCCAATTGGGCTCGATGTCACACCCAAAGAAGAGTACCTCAGATTTCTCGGAATTGCACTTGAGGCTGTTCAGTTGGAACCAGTGAAAAACAGCCCCAAGGCAATCCCAGATACTCTCCCCGTCAAAGTCTCCTCCTCTCTTACATGAGAAGAGGAGCTGGGTATCGTCAGCATAGGATACGATCCGGGCCCCAAACGACTCCGCCAACGCCATCGTGATTGCAGATCAGTGACAACACTAAAAAGTTTCCTACTTCATTAACCAGTCATTAAAATACTCAAACTATCAATCCACCACCACTATTTCTTCTTATTGCCAGGTGTACAAAGGAAGGTCTGGACTTGAGTCTGTAGGGGCAGATTTACAAGCCCCTTGCGGCTCTTTTGCTCCGTTGTTGCGTGACTTTTGTGACGCAGCGGCAGAACAAAAGAGGCGCCATGGTGCGGCGTATATTAACAACGTGACGCATATGGGAGATGCATCATGTTGTAAAGCCCTGCGCCATCAGGGGGCGTTCCGGCGCAAGGGAGGGCGTTCCTGCGCAGGAACACATCCTAAAAGTGGCTGAGGGAAATCTACAAGATTTCAATCAGTCACTTTTAGGACAATGATGCGTCACTCAAACCCTGCGTCTGCTTGAAGCAGACGTACGGCTTGATGCAGCATTGGGGAGATAGGGCACCACAGAGCATTGCTGGAGCTGCGCCATCGTTGCGACGCAACTCCAGCAATGCGCCGCCTTTACGGCACAGATGCGTAACGCTTCGGTGACGTTTTGGGCCCATGGTGCGCCGCATTGTAAATACTGCGCACCATGGGTGGTGGTGGCGTGGCGCACAATTACTGGCGCATCCCTGCTACTTTGCAGGGATGCGCCGGTAATTGCAAATCTGCCCCTTAGTGTCTAGCATTACGCAGTTCTGTAAACTACACTCATACATAATTTCTCAGGCCAATGAAATGAACACAAAATCGAAAACAAATAAGCATAGTGGCAACGCTACTGAGAAGGAGAGCAGTGCACCTGAAATGCACAGAAGATTTTGAAAAATAATTTACCTACAATGTAATCGGCAGCATTATTGCTCTTGGTAAAAAAACAAAATTTGCAATATAATAACACACAGAGCAGGAGAAAACAGAGTAGTGATGAAATAGCTACTACTACTCTCCAAGCCCAGGGATCTCGACGCTGAGCAGGTCTCGTTCCCGGTCCAGGAGATCCGTCCAACGGTGGGTGGCCTGGTTGTAGGTGCGCCGGACCCGAGAGTGTTCATACATGGCCCGGCACACCTTCTCCCACCGCTTCCGGCGCTCCCGGAGCCCGTAGCCGCTTGCGATCCTGCCGCCTGCCGCGATGGTCCTGGGGAGGCGGCGCTGTACATAGTACACCAGTGCGGCCACCTCCTCTACGCTAAAGATCTCCAGTGGCATCACAGGCTCCCCCCTCAAACGCCCGCACGGGAGCCGGGCACGGGGTGCGCGACCCTTCCCCTTCTCGGGCTGCTTCCCGGCTCCCTTTACCATGGTCTGGGCAGAAAGGAAGGTAAATAAGAAATAAGAAATAGAATAGGGAAGAAGAAAAGAAAAGAGTTTAAAAAAGTAGTTTAAAATTAACCAAAAGTAGCAGAAAACACAAAAATATAGAGCTAGAAAAATAGAGGGATAGATAATAAGTAAAATAGATTAAAAACAACTTCAAACAAGCAAAGGATGGCAGAGATTGAGAGAGGATACAGAAAGGATGCCCAGAACCATAGCAATGAATGAAAAACAAGATGGCCGCACCCGTTCACTACCGTGTGGGTAAGTTCGCGCGAGATTTCCCCCGCGATCACACGCGAACTTGTACTAGCGAGCCGCACACTTTGCGAGATTACACATAGCGCCCGGAAACAGAAATACGTCACGCAAACAAGATGGCCGCGCCCATGTACGACCGCTAGGGTAACTTCCCTTCGTTACGCTACAAGCGGCTCGCGAAAACGCAAAAAACCACGGGAACTAACACGCCGCAAAAAACAAATCGCATATTCGCATGAATTCGCGGCTTCCGAATTCGATCTCGCGTAATTACGCGCCCCGCGAATCGCGCGAAATTGCAGAAAAACGATTTTTGCAAAACTGAAAGCACTCAGCAGGTGCAAAAGTTCAAGCTCATCTTTAGTAACCATTCCCTGTAGTGCTTCCTGAGGGGCCCCTCCAGAGTTCAGTTGCCTACTTGCAACTATTCTATGACCCTGCTGTGACCCTCACAGCAGGCTCAGAGAATAGCTACAAGTATGCCACAAAGGTCCTGTTAAAAAAAATTACACTGCAACAGAAAGCAATTACAGATAAGGAGGCAGGTGCCAGACCGGAAGTTCAAATTCAGTGATACATTAATCAGCCCCTAATTCATTCATGTCAGTTGAGGCAGGGCAGGTGTGCTAACGAATTTTGCAAAACTGAAAGCACTTAGCAGGTGCAAAAGTTCAAGCTCATCATTAATCAGGAAGCACTTACAGCTAAGGAAGCAGATGCCAGCTCAAATTCAGTGACACATTAATCAGCCCCAAATTAATTCATGTCAGTTGAGGCAGGGCAGGTGTGCTTTTCCCCCCATAATCTACAGTGATGAACCAGAGGGTGGCAGTGATGAACCAGAGGTGGCATGGGTGAACCAGAGGGTGGCAGTGGTGAAACAGAGGGTGGCAGTGGTGAAACAGAGGGTGCTGTGATGAACCAGACGTAGAAACAACATGGTCGCGACCGTTGCGACCCGACAAGTAAGTTTGCGTTTGCGAACTGGTAAAAAAACTCGCAAACTGGCAGAAACCCTTGCAAACACAAAAATAAACGCAAATTCGCGAAAGTTCGCGAAGTTTGCGGATTGCGAATTCGCAAAATTCGCCCATACTTAGTATCATTGAAATCACAAATACTCCTAGCTATCACATCCAACCAGAGGTCTGGGTTGAGCATTTTACCACACTATACTCTAGGAACTCAAATGCTTATTGCACACAAAACACAAGAACTGAACAAATCACTTTTAACCACCTTCCTGCGATGCCCACGACTGGCACAGTGCTAGTTTTTAGTCTGGATGAGGCCGGGTCAGCTATAAACAGCCTCAAGGTAGGAAAGCCCCCTGGCCCTGATCAGATACCAGGAGATTCATATAAAACGGAACCAATGGTATGGGCTCATTCATCCAGAGCTGGATGAATGAGAAGATGATATTGATCCTTTATCAAGCAGGCTTCTGTTCTAAATTTTGCATGTATGATCAGGCTTTCAGATTTACTTGGTTAACCCGGAAATATGTGCTACTGAAAAAACAAAAGCTTTATGTAGCATTTGTCGACTCAAGAGCTGCGTTCAATCTAGTACCGCACAAACTGCTGTGGAAAGGAATGCTTGACTTAGGAACTCCATAGAGCTGGTGTCTTTGATAGCTAGACTTCACGAGGACAATTATGCCCAGGTCAGATGCACTGGCGTAACGAAAAGTGAGGGGGCCTCCCTGCACGGTATTTGTGGGGGCCCCCTCCGGGCTCAATCAGGAGCTCTCCCGGCCAGAGTTCAGTGCCGAGGGGGCCCCTTGGAGCTAGAGGCCCCCCGCACAGCGTGGGCTGCGGGGGCCTATGTTACGCCCCTGGTTAGATGGGGTATATGTGGCGAATTAACTGACGAAATTCCCATTCAGTGCGGGGTGCGTCAGGGGTACGTGCTAGCTCCTACAATATTTTCCCTGTTCATTAGCGATGTGGCCAGCAGCCTGTTGGATTGCAGAAATGACTCTCCTTTCATGAATGGCAAGGAAGTCCCAATCCTGCTCTTTGCAGATGACTCTTTACTCATTTTCTCAACCCCGATGGGTTTGCAAATCTTAGTGAATATGTTTTTAGACTTCTGTAAGAGCAGGAGTATGAAACTTACGTTGCCAAAACAAGACAGGTCGGGATTGCACTGAAACCTCCAGAGCTGGTGAAAAACTTTGACTACCTGGGGATAAGATTAAGGGCCATATGTATGAAGCAAATTCGCATTACCAACGGCCGAAATTCGCAGAATTTCGGCCTTTGCGAATGCGAATTAGCAAAATGAAATGTATGAAGTAAAATCGTGTAAAATAAGGAATCGCAAAATTTGCGATTCCTTATTTTGCAATTGCATTTAAGGAATCGCAAATTTTGCGATTCCTTAAATGCAATGTATGAAGCCCAAAAAATTTGCAAAATGCCCTTAAGGAATCTTAAATTACCACCAACTTCTAGTTGGTGGTAAGTTGCGATTTCCTTGAAAAATGCAAATTTCAGCATTTTTCAAAGTGCCATGTGACGCACATACATGCCCTTAGGGCATGTATATGCGCCACATGTGCACCCATGCATATTTCAGGGGTGCAACAGGGTGTCCTTTGGACACCCCTGCACCCTTGAAATTATTCTCATTTTGCGATTTTCAAATTGCGAATCGCAAAATTGAGAATACCTTCCCATTCATTCCTATGGGCCTCTTGGCCCATAGAAATTAATGGGAAAGTATTCCTTAATTGCGATTCGCAATTTGCTAATCGCAATTAAGGAATACTAAGAATTCGCTACAAAAAAAGCGAATTTGTACATACATACCAATTTGCGATTCTGAAATAGCGATTTCTTAAAAATCGCTATTTCAGAATCACTAAGTGACACACTTGGTTGGGAGCAACAACTGGAAAACAGCTATCTAACCCTCTGTCACAAGTCAAAATCAAACTGAGATACCTCAGGCAGTCTCACACTCAGTCATTGACTCCAGCACTAGATTAGTATCGAGCAAAAGCTCAGAGTGGTGCTCTGTATGGAGCAGAGTACATTAACACTAACAAACTGACAATTTCTGAAAATATCTATTCTAGATCACTTATCTCAGTACCTATTACTACTCCTTTTTTCCATTGTTCTTTGACCTAGGGACAAAAAGAATTGGTGGCATGGCCTCATTGAAACCCTTAATATACTGGCTGAGCTTGTGGAGAACAACACAGCTTTCAAATTACTGTCTCTCCCTGATGGACGTTTTGATGATTAGTGGCACTAAAAGTCAACCCTGGTTTAAACATGTTGCAAGTTGGTTTAACACTTGGTATGTCAGAATTATGGGAATATCCAGAGAGGGCAACTAGAGAAGATCGATTAAAGCTCAAGACTAGGTACTGGGTGGCTGCGGAAGAGTGTTATGCCACCAGAACAGCAAATGGTCAATTAACATTCCAAATGTTATCTGTCAAGCTATGCCCTTGCTTTGAACCCTTCCTGGACCAAATTACACCACCACTTGCCAAAAGTTTATATGTTAGATTCAGGTACAGTAACCTTTTACTAAGGTTTCCTAGCAATCAGACTGAAGGTCTATCGTCAGAACTATGCCCAGCCTGTGCTAGAATAAAAGAGTGCGAAGAACACATACTCTTTTTTTGCCCTAAATACCAAATGATCCGCAGCAGATGGATACAACCGATCTGCTTAAACATTGGAGTTAGGCAATACCTATATACAGTGGTTCCCCTGTTTTTTAAAGTAGGTCAATAGCATGCAAATACCCCAAATAAAATAAAAAATATAAAAGTTGGTACGTTGCTTACTTTAAAATACATTAATTAATAAATGGCGCATTTTGGAATATCGGTCGGGACCAACGAATGCATGTCTGTTGGGCAATTTTTATGATAATACAGTCTTCAGACATATTTAGCCAGTGCTTAATTCTTGCTGTTGGTTACAGCTGTTGGGCTCGAGCAGCCTTTTTTGAGGACCTGGACATAATTTTCATCATCAGACTTTGACCTGGAGGAAAGAAACAGTAACAAAGGGAGAAAGCAGGTGGAGCTACACGGGGAGTACGGTGGTGGAAGAAAGAGGCATGAGATGGAATCAATACTAGACAGCCTTGGTATTTTCAACCCTGGTATTTGACAGCACTGGCAAATGTTTCCTAGGAAAAATGTTGCCAATGCTATTTTTTTTTTTTACAAAGTAAGCACTTATTTTTTCCATAACTCTGCAACTCAAATTGTTGCTTGTTTTCTTCCAGTTTTCCAAAATGAAACCTCAGTCTCTGTTAGCAACTATATCCAGGCACTGCTGGCAAACTTCATATGACTGGATCTTCTATGCAAAACAATCTGACTCCTTTCTAATGATCTCTGCACATTACTTTTGCTACAAAGATAACTGCATTGACAACATAACATTGACACACCCCTGCTCGCTGCATGCATTGATATAACAGCATCCACAGCTGGGCAGAGCGGCTTGCTATTGCCACCTAGTTTTTATTTAAAAGGCCCACACAATGATCTTCAGACTGGCCCCAGGGATGTAGCTTCCACTGGTGCAGCAGGTGTAGTGACACCAGTGTTAAATGTGGAAATAAATAAATGCCATGGCCCTTGTCAGGAGACCA
Source organism: Lissotriton helveticus (assembly GCF_964261635.1). Taxonomy (NCBI): domain Eukaryota; kingdom Metazoa; phylum Chordata; class Amphibia; order Caudata; family Salamandridae; genus Lissotriton; species Lissotriton helveticus. Next base: position 803,565,317 of record NC_136063.1, read on the forward strand.
CAGCAGCTTGCACCACCTATTTCTTTACAAATGACAATTCAGACTTTTATACATTAAAAATGACTAATACCTGTCACCGAAGCTCCTTTTATAGCTTTAGGTGGCAAGTATGTTATTTTAATGTAGTAGAATTTTTAAACAACTGTTGCTGTGTTCGTCACAAAATTAGACAAACAGTGACACCATATAGCTCTCTGACATAAGTCCTGTTGTTGACAATTAAGTGCCATGCGGAGCACCGGAAACCACTGGCTCAAATTAAGCACTGACTGGAACTCTGCCAAGATGTTTGAGGGGCCCACTAAACCTTGTTTATAGCTGTACAGGGCCATCTGAGCTTTTGCCAGAGGTCCTCCCACCCTATTTTGAGTGGGTGAATAAATGGCAAACCATTTGGTGAATGGAAAGTTTTCACATTTCGTCTCTGCCAGGTAACACCTGTCAGTAAGGTCAGTGAAAACTGCAAAATAGACCCCCCACCCCCACCCCCACCCCCACCCCCATGGGGGAAAACTGCCTCGGACAGGGGTGTTTGCCTTTCTTTCAAAAACAAAACACCTTCGCCGACTTGACTTAAGGTTATGTGCAACCAGCCTTCGGAGATCAAACAAGCATCAAGAACCCACGTGCTATTTTCTAGGAAGTGAAAGGATTTAAGCTACTGAAAATTAAAAGATGCTCATTTCCCAATCCTGGCATAACGTATTGCATATGTACTGAATTAGTGCTTAATCATATTTTCAGTAACAGCACCATCTAGTGGCCGTTGCTGGATTGTTGGGTTATGTGCTGTTAAAAGCTTACATAGAAATGCAAAACTTCCAATAAGTGTGAAATTTTATCAACTATAGACAATGTAAAATACGACAACGGGGTTCCTGCTTTACCACTATGATTGATTGATTGATAGGCTTTATTTCGATATATAAAAAATACCATAAAAGCGTGTACAGAGAATACAAAATACAACATGAGAAACAATCACATTCTAATTACATACAGAGAATTAAAGACCTAAAAAGTGTCAAAAACGGTTAAGACAGGATTAAATTGATAAAGAAAGCCTTCTTGCACGGATCAACCAAGACCATTTTAAAATTTTTGACACAGCACATACAATCACAGAAGTGTCAGACATTAAAATACACAACGCCACTAAATGCTGGCGGGTGCCTAGGAGTCTGCATAGAGGTTTGAGCCACCGGCTCCTCGGAGCACGGTAGTCCGGACATTCAAAAAGGATGTGGGCTACCGACTCTACACGGGAGGGACAAGACGCACAGAAAGGAGAGGATTGATAGGGCAATTTCCAGCGGGCAACTAAATCACCTACTGGGAGAGTCCCCACTCTAAACTTAAAGTACAAAGTGCGGTCAAGAGGAATGGAGATAGTATCTAGGTAGGGTTCATAGGCCACCACGTCTTTGATCCTCATAAAAGCTACAGTGGAATTACACTGTCGTGGGTCTGAATGTAGTTTAGATGAGACCCAATTCCAGTACAGCTTTTTGATCATAACTTTGGGTGGGGCGGATCTCGCTGCCCAAGCGTCTGCTAACCCTATCTCCGATAATAACCATTTAACATCTCTCAACCATTTAATCCTGGACCAACCTATCATGGCCATAACCTCTGATAGTGCTTCCGCTTAAGAGGCTAGTTCGGGCACTCGCCACAGCCGGACCCAAAGGAGCAAAGAGCGGAGCTGTGCTTGGTCTTTAATGGATCTGCAACCTAGATCCAGTAACACTGGTACAGTAGGTGTACTCCAAGGGAGAGCCATCAGATCTTTCAAGAATTTGCTCTCCGATCTTGCTAGTACATCTAGGTTGCAGGTGCCCCACAGCTCTGCCCCATAAAGTGCGGCACTAACCCCTCTAGCTCTATAGATTTCCACTACAGGGGCTATGGGTTTACTTGTGGAGGATCGTTGTTCCTTAAGTAAGGAGCCTCCCACCCTTTTGTGGCCCAGAAGCATTTTTTGAATGTGCGGATTCCAGGTAAAGGAATCATTGAAGCGAATGCCCAGGTAATCGAATTCAGACACCCTCTACAATGTATCGGAATTCAAAGCCGGGGGATGTCCGAGTTTCTTTGGAGGATTCATAACCAAAAAACTTGGTTTTGTCAGTATTGATTACCAGCCCCCTCAGCAGGCAAAACTCCTGAAAACTATTCAGCAGGCTCTGGAGCCCCATAGGGGACTTTGAGATAAGAAGAGTGTCATCTGCGAAAAGCAGTGTAGGAATCCGTTTGCCCGCCAGGGATGGAGCGTCCGAGGGAATTCTTAACAAGTGCTCAACCACACCGTTTACATAAAGAGAAAACAGAGTGGGGGCTAACACGCATCCCTGACGGACGCCCCTACCCACAGGGATCCTATTCGTTTTTTCGCCCTTCGTACCCCAACGAACCTGCGCAAAATTACCGGAATGTAATTGTACCAAGAGGGATCGAATATACACGGGCAACCCCAGATCTAGCAGGACCCTCCATAGTTTCTCGCTAGGAACCAGGTCGAAGGCAGTCTTAAGGTCTATAAAGGCCAAATAAAGACTGCCCCCGCCCAGCACCACAATAAGTGTGAAATTTTATCAACTATAGACAATGTAAAATACGACAACGGGGTTCCTGCTTTACCACTATGCTAAATAAGCCACAAAATGAGACATGGACAAAGCCATTAAATAACGATTCTACAAATATAGCCGACAAAAATTATTGGTGTATGATACCGAAACATCTATTTCACCATGATCGATCGGTGCATCTGTTTGTGCTGTTTATCTTCTGTCTATCATGTTTAGACTGTTCACACATTTTTATAACGGCTCTCTATGTGAATTTTCCATTCTTCTGCTTTATTTTTCTCTATGTGTCCCAGTAATCAAAAAATCTTCTCTTCTCTATGTCACTAAAGTGCAAAGCGACTAGGTTCACCCCGGGACGTGTCCTTGTTATACACAGCCACAAAAGTCTTGCCTTTCAGTAAGAAAGCCAGCATGACGCATTTTCGTGCAGCATCTTTGGACAACTTTTTTTGGCCGGGACCTTAAGTGCAACTGACATTGTGCGTTGATCGCAGTAAGTTGCAGAGGATCACGGAAGACCTTTTTTGGTGGAGCCATTATTATCCCTATAACTGCTGACATCACAGGGTTGGTGGGCAGTATCTTGAGGGGTAAACATCGAAGGTAATTATAACTTTTTTACTGCTTTACTTCAATATAATTGAAGTATAAAATGTATTTACTAACGATGAGAAGTTGGCCTGGTATGTGCTGTCCACTAATTAAAGTGGGCACCTTGCACCAGTCCAAACGACCCTTATGTTATATGAGGTCAAAGATAGCCTTTAGAAAGCTATCCTAGTGGTAGGTCTGGAGAGTAGCCTTCAGGCTTAATCTTGAAGGAATGTAAAGCAGCTTGTTTTACCAGAATATCACCTTTAGTATTAACTAAATGAAAGGAGAACCACACAGTAGTTATAAAAATATGTATTTATTTATATATCATTCTAGTATCCTCTACACGAGGATACAACACAAAGCACACAATACTTTAGCAAACAAACAGTTGTAAGTTGCACATTACACATTGGGCTCCAGGGGAAGACCAAACCATATACTAAATTAGTGGATTAAGAACCACGAATGGGGTAGAGACAGTGTCCAGAACACGTAGAATCACTGGGACCCCAAGGAACCACCCAAGGTGAGTAGAAAGGGACCCCACAGAGGACGGGTGCAGTGTGCTAACACAACCGCGGGCTCAGTACAACTCTATGGGGAAGACGCGGTTACAATTTTAAAGTTTGAGGACCCTTCTCATGGACATCGAGGAAACCCTTTGGATCTTAGGAGGTTGGGGAGCCACCCCACCCGTGGATACTGTAGTACCCAAGTTACCTATCACAGAGGAGCTGGGTGCATAGGCCTGGGGTGGTGTCAATGGAGGGCTGCGAAGAAGAGCTGCTGCCGGGAAGGAAGAAAGTGTCCGTAGAAATCCAAGGGTGGATTCATGATGAAAGGAACCTGAAAGCAGAAGGGACAGAGTCTGGGTTACCTCAGAGTGACCAGTGGCTCAGTAGACGAATGCCCACCGATGTCAGGTGCTTCAGGTGCAAAGAAGGGATGCTTGACTCTGCAGCCACGAGGACCTGGAGACATCGAGGACAACCAGGAGCCAGATGCGAGCTGTCCCACGAAGGATGTAGAGCGCTGAGGGTTCATTGTCTGGCTGGAGCACCAACAAGCCTGGGCAACAGCAACACACGCAAGAAGGTCAAGCAGGTTATGGTGTGGACCAGCAAGGTCCAGGGGACCCACCTGAAGTAACTTTCAGGAAGAAATTGTTACAATTTCTTTAGAAGAAAGAGCTGGTACCAGGCTATCTTTTTTAAAATGTCTTCCCTGATGGTGAGGTCGGTGTACAGAGTGACTTCAAGTCACTTGCCATTCGGTGAAAGTTGGGGTTCCAAGCTGTAAAGGTTCATGTCATTGAGCCAGGTTTTTACTGCTTCTTGTTTGCTGTTCTTAGCAAATATTAGAAATTCTGTCTTGGTTGGGTTGCACCGTGGTAGACATTAAATATTCAGTTCTTGATTATGTATAGGCAGTGCTTGAGGCATTGTCTGTCTGAAGCATATGAGACTTGTAAGTAGAGTTGTGTATCATCAACATATTGGTGAATCTTGATGCTGTTATCTGTGAGTAGGGCAGAAAAGGACTAGTCATAAAGGTTGAAGATAACAGGAGACTACATGGAATTGAAGAACGATGCCAGAGAATTTCCTTTGAGACTCCAGGATGCATATGAGGGCGGGATGGTTGACTGTGTCAAAAGCAGTTGAAATATCCTGCAGTATCAAGGGGCAAGGGTCATATTCATCTGTGAACAGGAGGGCATCCTCTACGATGTGTAAGACTACTGTGTGGTCTCCATGCTGCTGGTTGATCTAAAGCCAGACTGGTAGTCCTGCAGGAGATCATTATTATTGGTGTGATCTTAGGGTGAACATAGACTGTTTTTCAATGAATTGGCAGATGAATGGTATGTGAGGGATGGGCCGGTTTTTGGAAAGGTTATCCTGGTCTAGTGTACGGATCTGAAATAGTGAGAAGTTCTGCTTGAGACCTTCTGGGACAATGGCTTGAGTGAGGGAGGCATTGACAATGGTAAGTAGAAGTCAGACAGAAGCGAGAGCGGTGATGAAGGATGAGACATCATCTTCATAAGCAATGGCTTTTACTTGAGTATGTTAGCGAGATCTGCGAGACATAGAGCTTTGTAGTTAGACCATTGCAGGATTCTACAGGAAGAGGTGGGTGTAAGAGATGAAGCAGGCTTGGTGTTGTCAATGTGCTGTTGGATCTTCTGTTTTTTGTTCACAGAATTGGAACTTGAACAGTGGGTTACTAAAAAAAGTGAATTCCCGTTGTAAACATCAATGCCTCTGCAGAGCAGGTTGAGCCCAGTTATAAGAACAGCCAGAGGGAAGATTTTCTGTGTTACTGTTTTTAACCTCTTGTCCCTCTCCCCCTTTGCTGGGGTCACTGCTGACCATCACAGTATGCATGGTCATCAGTTGGTTCCAGGAAATGAATAGACAGCAACTTTCCTGTTAGATCTGGATTTTCGGGTTAGTGCAAAATCTGACACACCACTGCTGAGATTACTAGTAAATTGCAAGAACAATTTTCTTTCAGCTACGTAGAAAGGAAATAATGCAGAACAGCAGAAAACTCATATTGACAATAAACGCCTCACTGAGAACACATAAAGAAAGAACACTCAGACCTTTTAGAGTTGTCTGGGTTACAGTTACAATAATTACAAATTGTGTGAGCTTGGGCACATCAGCATTAACTTTTAAATCATTGATGTTGAGATTCATATTAGGTGAGCCATAAAAATAATTTAAAAATAGAGTGGATCCAGATAAATTTGAATACCTTATGGCGATTGAAATATAAAGCAGAAGAGAGGTAAATAGTGTTGAAAACACTTGAATGAAGATTTACCTGCACAGTGTAAGTAATAGGTAATAGTTCCAGAATATATGCTTGAAAGCTTTTGCCAGGAAGCCTGGGATGGTCACAATATCATCCAGTCTTAACAATAGGCTCATTGAATATGTTACTTACTACACCTGTGATTGTTATGGCTGAACCTGGAGAAGCCCTACAGAGTATTATTGGAATACTGAATGAAATAGGACAGTGTTTATGCTTGATACACTTATTAAGGGACCTTTCTGTACAAAAGGAGAAAATAACTTTGAAACCTAATATGATTTGACAAATTAAATATTGGGAAAGTGGAGAGTATCTGATGCAGAGAAACAAAAATAAAAAATAGGGAGCATAGAAGGACCTGCCATATGTACAGCATATTCACGTTGGTCCACCAAGGTAGCCATTACAGCTGTAGATATCGTAGACATGTCATGAACTCATCTTGGCAGGACTGGAACAGTAAAAGATTCTTTAGTTACATTCCAGTCATCTAACATGAGAAAAGGAGAACACATGTCTAGTTATGTTAAACAATGCGAAATAATGATACTGTTGGCTGATGCCAAGAAAAAAGTTCAAGCCACAGAAATCGATCCACGCCCATTAGGTTAATACTTTGAACAGTGAAGTAATCTTCACTGAAAAGCACAAAGATAGAAAAACCAAATCCTCCGTCCTATGCCAAACTGATGAATGGTCAATCAGCCCATACATAGACTCTAGTTCTTTGGTGCTTGAAGAATAACAGAACAGCACTGTGAAGAAATCTGAGCGTAGTCAGCTAGATGAGATAATGAATATGATTGTAAAATGTAAGGCAGAACATAAGGCTGAAAATAATCCTACTACTAATTAAGGTTGTACAAGATGATTGCAAACTTATTTAGTAAGAATAACAGAAGTATTGTAGGACTCAAGATCACTGAAAGTCTCCTAAGACAGATAATGACAATGAGAGAAAAATAACCAAAATCCTGAACTTTATGTCATAAGCGTGAAGATAGTGGACACATTGATAAATACTGTAAGAAAGCCATTGACTAAAAGAGGTTTAATAGAAGTTATCTGACACTACGATAACGGATTCTATACTGCTTAGAAATTAGCAAGAGCTTGATGTAAGAATCACATTAAATCTCACAGAAGCACAAGTTCTGAAACTTGTCACAATGAGTCCAGATACACTGAAAGAGCACCATTCCTGTTGGGATAATTGGACAAAGAATGGATGTACCCATATGGGTTGCAGCACAAAAGACTACTGGACTACTTAATGGTGGGAGACAGGTCACCCTCATCTATGAGCAATATTACAGTAAATACCTGAGCCAGTAAACTTTGGATTTGTTGCTCGGATATAAATTTACATTAAAAAAATGAAACAACAAGAAGTGTTTGGAAAAACAGGAATAAGATGGTTTAATTAAATGCTGCAGCCGGGAGAGCCTGGACAGAATGCGTCTACTCAAAATCTCTCGATGTACAAAGTTTGGGCCGTCCATTTAAATACCGTTCATGAGGTACAATAAAACACTTTGCTACATACCAAACAAGCATTCGCAATGCAATAGGTCTCAAGATTAAGCTATTGGCATTGTAAATGACAATGCCTTTTATTATGTTTTGAAAACGAAAACAAAAATTAAAAGTCATTGTTATTTGCAATGTCAATAGCTGAAACACGCGTAAATGAGAGACCTATTGCATTGCAAATGCTTGTTAGATTAATGAGTAGAAACGCTGCCTTTCGGCCCGCGTCAAATTAATTAGGTAGAAAAAAATAGTGCTTACCGACTTATGAAGTAGACTGTGTAATGCCATAAGTAAAAGATCCAGTCCTCATGGGAGGTAACAAATGGCGACAGTGCGGTAACAAGGAGGGACTAGCAAGCCTTATTATCAATCGTAAACCAGCATTTGCCAAGGACAATGACCCCAGCCAATCAAAAATATACGCGTAGAGAAGGCCAGGCTTCAACAGCATACCCGACTACTGCATGCCTCGCAGAGCGACCAGTGCATGCACGCTACCACTAGGCTCGACCTAAAAAGCATTACAGTTGTAAATCAACACACTTGAGCATCTGATAAGAAGACAAATGTCTCTCAACCTCGGGGAGAGCTAGCGTAAGTCAGAGTGTGTGTGTCAGATGTCCAGCATGAAGAGCGCATGATCATTATGTGTGGTGTGCCTGTCGTGTCCTGATTGGATGAGCCCCTTCAGGTATGACAAACTAAGTCAAATGACGAGACACTTCATGCAAAACAATTTGGTGGTCTGCAGAAGTCATGTCAAGCGTAGAAAACCAACATGCACCCTTGAATAAAGACAACATTTCTGTTATGTTTAGTAATGGATGATGATTTACCCATATGTTGGCGTTTACGTCTCTAAGATCAACACACATTCTGAGACTGCCATTAGGCTTCCTATGGCAAGAGGTACTCTCCGTATCTTATGTACTACTGGTTGAGTTCCAGATTTGAGCTGAATGCGATGTTTGAACCTATCTAGTTTTCCAAGAGTATCCGAAAAAACTTTGGAAAACTTGGATACCCACTCAGATCCTTGTACATGATTAACACATAGCAATTCTTTCTTGAGCAGTACCTGCTCCACAGTATTGGGGTCCAGAATGGTGCCCAAATTCCGTTGTTCTAGCCACCCCAACAACGAAGTACTGCGTTTGGCAACATACAACAGCAGATGTGTTATTCCCTTTGAAAGAAAGAAAGGTTCTAAATTCTCCGATAACATCAATAGGTTTCCCACCAAATGCTAAAGGTTTAATGGATGACTCTACCAAATTTGCATCCCTAATATTTTTCAACTTATCAATGCTTAACAATGTGAATGGAGAACCAGAACCAGCCATCATGGTAATAGGTATGTCATTGATAATAATCTGACAATAGGACCTTTTAATGCAATCACTATTCACTTCCATGACTTCACATTTGTTTGGTGGATTATTGAGAACTTGCACAAAATGCTCTTTCTTTTTACATCCAGAACATACTTTATCCCGGGCGGGGCACGATATTGAATACCCAAAATGATTTGAATTTCGACACCTGTAACAGAATAGTGTTCTGGTTTTCTTTTTATTTTCTTTGTTTTTGTCACAAACACAAATCAAGATGAATCACCACCAAGAGACATTTCTGACATGAATGAAACAGTGCTCTCTATACCTGCAGCTAATTCTACAGCTTTGTGTAAGGTGAAATTGGGTGTAGTTAGCAACGTCTTTTGAAATTTTTCATTGTTGTTGTACTCAACAATTTGAGCACTAATCAAATCTTCTTCAAACTCCGTGTATTCACAAGTAGATGCCAATACACTTAAAGCACCAACTACGTCTCAATTGGCTCTCCGGGCAATTGGTGACGTTTACGAAATTTATGTCTCTCCAACACTACGTTTTTATGTGGTTTGACCCTCATGTCTGACATCCTCATGGCAGACATATAATCAATCACTAAATCACTTTCCCCCAAAATTGACTGTTGTGGTAAATGTTTCAAGATTTTCCTACCTTCTGAGCCTAAACAATGGCACAACAAGGCATATTTATTTATAAAAGTGAAATTGTTTCCATCAATAGCAGCCATGTATGTCTCAATAATTTCTGTCCACAATTCCCAGTCAACACCAGCATTGTTTGTACTAGGAGAAAATGAAGGTGGAGGTATAATACTTTGATACATGGCAGAGAAAAAATGAACAGTTAAAGTTGCTATTTAGTATTTAGTATAATACATAACATGGATTGTGAGCCTGCAACATTAGATGGTACGTCTAGTTGAGTAAAATACATTTTACAGACTGTACTAGAAGTGTCTGTTTATATAGTTTTGTGAAGGTGTGCCTATCACTGTTGTGTAAACTTGATGACAAGCTTGACAAGGTGTGCCTGTCACCGTAATGCACGAGCCGGGTTGCTTTTCACTTGGACAAACTGTGGTAATTTAGCAATGATTAGGTTAAGCATTAGCAGAAGACATCTTGTATTTAGAGACTATCTTGTCAGTTTTACGGAATCCATTTTGTGTTTCTGTCGGCCATTTTGTTTGCCATGTGCTCTGTCCTACGTTCCTGTCAACTGCTCTTGAAATCTGCCTAGAGACAAGATATATTTAGTCTCCTCTGTTTTGCACATGTTCAGTTGAGCATACAGCTGTCGCCAACTTGTAAATGTCAAGATGTGCCCACCAGAATTAGCTAACTGTCAGCCCCTCCCACTTGTTGCTAGCACACTCTCTGTATGACCTTATATGTATTTGAAACCAGCATTCTATACCTTGTACCGCCTTTATTTGAGCCCCTGTCTGGGTTTAAAATGACCAAGCTCCTTCCAGTCAGTGTGCTACCTCATACTCTACCGAAGGGTGTTGTGTGAATGTAGTTCCACCTCATGAGGTTTAACAAACTCTATTTTTTCTATTCCAGTTTCTGTGCCAACTTCTTGTTATTGGTCTAAGGACTCTGTGTAGAGAAGGGCGAATCCCTTGCACTGGTAGGCCTGGCTGAGGCTTGCCACCACAAATTGGCGCTTCCAACGTGGGACTCATCGGCAACTCAGATGCCCGAAGGACTGGTCGAGACGAAGGATTGGAATCTGGCTTTGGACGTGATCACTGCCGGAGGAGACCCGAGTCTTGGCATCCAAGGCGTTTTCCCTTTCTTTCTGATCTGACCATCCAGGTGGCGCCGGTCCTCGACTGAGATCTCTTCTGTTGATACGCTGTGCAGTGACCGTTTGGTTGATTTGAGAACTAGGCAGTAGGAACCTGGACACCATTTGATTGGTAAGAGCCGTTTTGCGGCACTTGCTGTATGTTTTGACGCCTTTGACTGGTAAGGTAGTTTAGAAACACTTACTGTGGCATTTGTTTATGGAATTGGCCAAATATTGAACCTTGTTCTATGTATATATATATATATATATATATGTGTTGCAATACATATAGGCAGGTAATGAGGAGATTTTTCTCTATTTAAGATTATTTGAATGGCGCAATGTACGAAGAGTACCTTCAGCGCTACTTTTGATTATAATACTGCATATTTTGCACTGTTTTTGGCATGCCTGTTTCCAGCACACTTCGTAGGATGTGTTGCTTTTGTAGTGGTACCAATTTGAGAATCAATGAAGCACAACCAGCCCCCCCGGAGGGGACGCCTAATAGGGACATGTATATTAAGTATGGTATTTCGTCCATAATGTACAGTACGTTATGGAACAAATACACCAGTAAGGATCCTGAGTTGCGTTGGCCTATGCATGGGTCATTTGATTTGCGAAAGATTCAGTATGTGGAGCAACGGATGTTTAAGCGAAAGGCTAGGCAAGATATGTTTGACTGTGTGCGAATGTGGGAGAAAGAATTGCGTGAACGAATGAAGCGTGAGCAGGCCTTGATTGAAAAAGAACAACGTAAAAGTGTACATGCGAAAGCATTAGAAATGAAAAATAAAGAGATTAAAGAAATTAAAGAAAGGGAAGATAGGGAGCGTCAGTTACAGGTAAATGGCCAATAAGCTATTCGTAGGCCTCTTTACCCTATCCTTAATAAACCCCAAGATGACTCTCTCTTAATTGATCCTTGTCCACCGCCGTATACTCTTCCCTCTGCTCCTGATGAGTCAGATGAGGACTCTCCTACAGAGCAGGATAAAATCTGAGATACTCGCTCGATGTTAACTACCGAACGTTCCTCTGAGATTAGATCTGCGGCGTGTAAAGCCGATCGTAGTACTATCACTGCTTCAGAACTTCTAGATACTATTAAGAATTGGTCAGAAAACGAACAAAAATATTTCACCGAGATATTTGCTGCAGAGGTTCTGGAGCGATTTAGGAAATATTCGGTGGAAGTAGAGCGAGATGATATAGCAGCTGATTGTAAGCAATTACGTGAAGGTTCTTTTGTCTTCTCCCAGGTGGCTGACACGATCAAACGCTTGGCTAAACTACGTGATGAAGCAGTCCGTTTGTGGGAGGAGAAAAAGGCAGCAGACACAGCTGCACAAACATCTCGAATCAACATGGCACGAGCTCTGACACTCGAAACAGATAAGAATGTTGTAAATTTGAAACCCATGTGGGAAGCCGTGCCTTTATATGTTCCTCCTAAAGGAACAGGTACAAGTGATGATAAGACTTCTGTCGACGCGAAAGGTTACTTTATTTATAATTGGGTGTACACTCCTTGGAATAGAGCAGATGTTATGGCTCTTAAAAATGCATTGCCCGATAAACGAAAGAATCCAACAGCCTTTTATGAGGAAATTGAGGGTGACATTAGCTCTTGTACTATGACTTTGTCTGACATAGATTTGTTTTTTGGAATAATATTACCTCCTCATATATGGAGAACTGTGCGTAAAGTTGATGATCGTGTGGTATATGGGGCATTGTGGACAGATATAGAACAATTAGATAAAGATAGAGAACCTGCACAGAAACCATGTCAGCTAATTTTAGATCTTCCAGCAGCTATATTGGTTAAATTAAAGACGATTATTCCCCCTAAAAAGGTAGGTTGGACTATGTTAGCGTCTTGAAAGCAAAATATACATGAATCAGTTTCAGACTTCTTCACACGCTTTGAAGAAACATTCCACGATTTTAGTGGCCAGTCATTGACAGATGACACGGGTAGACATCTGTTTGTCGATAAATATGTCACAAAACTTTTGCCAGAAATAGCTAGTCGCCTAAAGGCGAGTGAAAGTTCATGGACTACCTCCTCTCCGGTTTCCTTCTTAACTATGGCTCAGTATCATGAACAACAAGAATTAGAAGCTAAAAGTAAGGAGGATAAAAAATCTAAAGAGTTAAAAACAAAGGTTATGATGGCTCAGGCTTATGGCCCACCTTTTAGAGGTAATAATAGAGGTGGATGTGGATCTCATGGTTCGTCCTTTCCTCCCTATACTCGTCCGAATTTGTCTGTTGATCAGTGTGCATATTGCAAGAAATTTGGACATTGGCTTTCTGACTGTCCAGTACTGCATGCTCAGCAGGGTTCACGTGGTCGGGGACAAATGAGAAATCGTTCAGGATATTCAGGGCCTAGAGGAAACACAAATGATCGTGCTAGGTTTGATGTTAATACACCTGGATAAGAGGGGTCTAATACTTTTGACAGACGGAACCAATATCGAATGTCCGACTATGAGCCATCTGATTTGCAAGATTCTGGTTATGCATAGGATTGCCTAGGATGGGGTAAGGAATCAGTTGAGTTCCAGTAGATCAGGGGGGTCCCTATGTTACGGCACATGTTTTGAGTTCTACTGATCAGTTTCTGGTTGATACAGGAGCTACTCGTAGCACCTTGTCTAAACACTTGATTCCAAGGGCTCCCCTGTCTGGCTTAACTATTACATCGATAGGTTTTGATGGAACATCTTCCCTTAGCCCATTGTCACAGCCACTTGCACTTCATGTTGATAAGTTTACTGCTCCATGTCCGTTTTTGCTTTCCCCAAATACACCAGACAATATTGTGGGTCTTGGCATGCTCAAATATTTCAGGGCCACTATACGATGTTCTCCGGAAGGAGTACGGGTTATTTTAAATGACAACCACCCCATGATTGAGAGATCTTGTATTGTTAAAGAGGACATTGCCCTAGCTTCACTCCCTAGTATTTTGTGGGCTACTTCAGATACCGATGTAGGACAAATGGTTATTCCACCAGTACATATTAGTGTCAAGGAGGGTGCTATACTGCCGAGATTGCCTCAGTATAAAATTTCTCGAGAAGGAGAAGAAGCACTTACATGTATTGTACAAGACCTGATTGAAGTGGGGGTGGTGGGGGAAGTTCCTAATAATGTCTGCAATAGTCCAATTCTTCCCATTTTGAAAAAAGATACTGACACTAAGATTTATAGATTTATCATTGATTTAAGAGAAGTCAACAAGATTGTAGTACCACATTACCCTGTAGTGTCTGACATAACAACATTGCTTACCCTGGTCCCTCCAAGAGCAACTACATTTTCAGTAGTGGATTTGAAGAACGCTTTCTTCTCGATTCCTATTCATCCTGATAGCCGATATTTGTTCGGTTTCACTTTGAATAACAGATCATACAGATTTTGTAGAATTCCTCAAGGGTACACTGAGAGTCTGAGTATTTATTGTCAAGCCTTAAAAAGACAACTTGATTCCTTTATTTTGCCTGAAGAAGTGGCTCTCATACAATATGTTGATGACATCTTGTTGGCAGCTGATACACCTGAGCAGTGTGAAAAATGTACTTTGTCCTTACTTTCTTTTCTTGCGACACATCACCATAAAGTATCACGGAAGAAATTGCAATATTGTAGACCGAAGATGACCTATTTAGGACACCTTCTGTCCAAGGAGGGCCGTGCACTGACACCAGATTGCATTCAAGCAATTTTATACACTACAGTACCTTCCACCCAGGAAGATGTCTGTGCATTCATTGGTTTGACTTCTTTTTGTAGGCAATGGATATTGGGTTTTTCACACATTGTAAACCTTTGCTAGCACTCTTGACTAAGAACACTCCGATTCCTCTTCCTTGGACAGATGAATGTCAAAATGCTTTTCGTCAGTTAAGACAAGCTCTTTGCTCAGCACCAGTGTTAGGCACACCAGATTACACGAAGGCCTTTACACTCTATGCACACGAGAAAGATGGATGTGCATTGTAAGTTTTAGTACAGACACACGGTGACAAGCAGCGTTCCTGTGCATATTTTACTGCAGTTCTTGATCCTGTTGCTCGTGAGTTGCCTGGATGTTTTTGTTCAGTTGCAGCAACAGCTGTGTCCATACGTCAGAGTGAAGGGATAGTTTTGTCACACAAACTGTTGGTGCTAGTACCCCATGCAGTAGGTGCCCTTTTGAATCAGACCAAGACTCAACACTTAACTAGTGCTCGCTTGACAGGATACGAATTGACACTGTTTGCACCTCATATTACATTGAAGAGGTGTGCAACACTAAACCCAGCCACTTTGTTGCCATATCCTGCGACTCAGTCTCAATCAAAGGAGCCTCACGATTGTATATTCCTTACTGAGGAACAGATAAAGGGTCTCATCGATCTGCAAGATACGCCTGTTCCAGATGTCGATGGGGAGCTGTGGGTTGATGGGTCCTGTTTGAAGTGACCAGATGGCACAACCTCAGCTGCATATGCAATCACCACACTCGAGACAGTAGTGGAAACAGCTGGTATACCACAGAAGTCGGTTCAAGCAGCTAAACTAATAGCTTTGACACGAGCGTGTGAGCTTAGTACTGACTTATGTGTGAACATTTACATGGATAGCCGCAATGCTTTTGGAGTGGTTCATGATTTTGGCCTACTCTGGAAGGAAAGAGGCTTTCTTACATCCCATGGGATGCAGATAATGCACGGAGAATTAGTACATAATCTTTTGACTGCACTTACATATCCAAAGAAAGTTGCAATTATGAAGTGTAGCGCACACAAGAAAATCATTGATAAAATAGGACAAGGAAATGCCTTTGCAGATCAAGTAGCTCGCGAAACTGCAATACAGCGAAGCACTACATCTATGTACGTAGTAAAATCACAAGCTGAATGTTGGCATGATGCTAGAGAGGAAGTATTGGCTATACAGAGATCTGCCTCTGTGGAAGAACTTGAGCAGTGGTCCAAAGAAGGAATGTTAGATGATGAGGGTTGTTGGCGTAACAAAGAAATGACTAAATGGAAATTGCCTGCAGCCTATCTACAACCTATGGTTCAAATGGCACATGGGCTGGCACATTTTGGAGCTCTAGCAATAACCAAATTGCTTACACAAGTCTGGGAGCATCCTGAAATTGCCAACACAGCTAAAAGAATAGTACAGTCCTGTTTGATCTGTTGGCAGTACAATCCTGGAAAAGGGACACGAACTCTTACAGGAGGGTTTGCTACACCAACCGCACCTTTTGAAGTTTTGCAGATGGATTACATCCAGCTTGAACGCTGCAATAATCTAAAATATGTCCTAGTGGTGGTATGTGCCTTCAGTAAATGGATAGAGGCGTATCCTACAAAGGATAATACTGCTCTTACCAAAGCAAAGGTGCTTCTGAAGGAATTCTTTCCAAGATACGGTGTTTGTAAAATTTTGTGGAGCGACAACGGACCTCATTTTATTGGGCAAGTTGTTGAGTATGTCCTGAAAGGGTTAGGGATCAAACAGAAATTCCATACAGTCTTCCACCCACAATCAGCAGGATTGGTGGAAAGGTATAATGCTACCTTAAAATTGAAGCTGGCAAAAATACTGGCTTTCATGTCCCTAAAGTGGCCAGATGCACTGCCTTTGGCACTGTTATCCATAAGATCGGCACCACACTCACAATCAGGTCTTACACCGTATGATGTGGTATTTGGAAGACCAATGAATATTTGGGGAGTTCCTAAGCCACGCCTCATACATGATGTATCTTGTGTTCTGTTGAATGGTTATTTGGCACAGTTAACCGACAGTTCGACTTCTATTCATCAACAGGTTCGAGAAGCTCTTCCTGATAGATCTACAGGTGAGGCCCATGATCTCCGTCCCGGTGACTAAGTGATGGTCAAGGTCTTCGACAGATCGAACAGCTTAGAGCCGAGGTGGCGAGGCCCGGAGCAGGTGCTGTTGGCTACAAGGACAGCAGTTTGAGTGACGAACAAAAAGAATTAGCTCCACACCACGCATTGCAAGCTTGTATCGCCCGCCTTGGTGGAACCTGCTGCGCTGACCGACCATCGAGAAATTCTGGAGACGGAGAAAGGTCAAGCTATCTAATCTGACAAGTCTACGGAAGTCTTCCCAGACCACACGATCTCTGGAGCATCGCGATACAATTTGAGACCGAGAAAAGAATCTGCAGTTTTGAACGAGACTGGTTGAGCTACCGCCCTGGGTTTGTGAAACGGAGAGCCAATGAGGCAAGATGGGGGGGGGGGGATCAGCCTTGCACGTCTTGGCCCGTGGTGAAGAAATCAACAGCTACCCAAGGGAGAAGAGCTCCAACGATTGTTTTAGACAGGTTCTTAGAAAGATCGATCATCGCTGTCATTGAAATGAATAACAAGAGGATTATTTGTGCTGTAGGGTTGGTTGTTGCCCTGGTGGTTTTGGCAATAACCACTTGGTTCATTGAGAAAGCAGTTCCTGCTCAACAGCTTTTTGTTGCAACTACTCCAGCTCCACTGGAGCATTGTTATTATACTCTTCCTTATCATGAGCAGAAACTTCAACAGTCCTATCTGAATAACACATTCATCCAGATGTTGCATCATATCCATAATGCTAAAAATACTACCAATTGTTGGGTATATGGGATGATACCTGCACACCAGAAGAAAGGAGGAACACCTTTTATTCCTCTACCGTTTTCCCATAATGGTTCATGTCAAGCTTGGTATGCCCTTTTGTTTGCTTTTGGAAAGCCCTCAGTAGGCGGAATCATTTTTCGGTTGAATAAAGAATGCTACCAAGATAAAGATGGCTATCCTCAAGCCAAAGGGACTAAATGGGAATGGGATGAATACCAACTGGACAATATTTTGACACCATATGTCTTCACAAATGTCAGGACGATTAAAAATAATGGACTTTTTGTGATATCTGTAACATGAGCAAAAGCAGATTTAGGTATTGGCAGTGTTGGGAGAATTCCCGGAGGACGAAGTGAATGTATTTCTGTACTGAACATTGAGGGCATGAATAATAGTAGTTTTATATCGTCACACAACACCTACTTTGTGTGTGGTAATAAAGGATATTATCAATTACCTGTTGGATGGTCAGCGGTATGCTACATATCTTTTTTGTTACCCCCTGTGTTTTTAGCACCTGCATCATATCATCTTGACCTGAAGCTGTACAATGATATTTCTAAAAATAGATATAAAAGAACAACAAGTACTGACGAGATTGACCATAAAGACACTGCTCTGCAACAATATGTTGATTTCAATTTGGGTTTGTTCTTCTTTGTGGGTGCTGCATTGAATAGCAGAAAAATCAGACGATTGACTCGTGTTGTAGAAGCTGTCACCAATCAGACAGCCATGGCACTTGGGAACATCACAGAAGAACTGCAAATTGCAAGAATTGTAGCACTCCAAAATAGGATGGTGCTCGACGTGATTTTGGCTGATCGAGGTGGTGCATGCCACATCATCGGTAGCAGTTGCTGCGTCTTTATACCTGACCACTCACCTTCAGTTTATGACGCAATCTCTAAGCTGCATAAGATTGCTGCAGACATTCACCCAGAGACTGGTACACGGAAATTTTCAAACTGGATATGGACACTTTTTGTTACTTGGGGCTGGAAGCTACTGACTATTCTATGTATACTACTGGTGATACTATTTACATGCTGTACTTGTATACAATGTGGTCCCATGATTTGTTCCATGTGGCTCACTGCTTGTACACCGGCCAAAAGAAATATTGCAAAAGAACAACAAATGTTAAATAGTGAAGTTACTGAAATGATAAACATTAATATACAGGATGCAGATTTAGATTACCCCAGATAGACAAATGTCTTCAGCAAATGCTGAAAGGGTTGTCTGTGGTAATTTAGCAATGATTAGGTTAAGCATTAGCAGAAGACATCTTGTATTTAGAGACTATCTTGTCCGTTTTACGGAATCCATTTTGTATTTCTGTCGGCCATTTTGTTTGCCATGTGCTCTGTCCTACCTTCCTGTCAACTGCTTTTGAAATCTGCCTAGAGACAAGATATATTTAGTCTCCTCTGTTTTGCACATGCTCAGTTGAGCTTACAGCTGTCTCCAACTTGTAACTGTCAAGATGTGCCCAATAGAATTACCTAACTGTCAGCCCCTCCCACTTGTTGCTAGCACACTCTCTGTATGACCTTATATGTATTTGAAACCAGCATTCTATACCTTGTACCGCCTTTATTTGAGCCCCTGTCTGGGTTTAAAATGACCAAGCTCCTTCCAGTCAGTGTGCTACCTCATACTCTATCGAAGGGTGTTGTGTGAATGTAGTTCCACCTCATGAGGTTTAATAAACTCTTTTTTCTATTCTACTTTCTGTGCCAACTTCTTGCTATTGGTCTAAGGACTCTGTGTAGAGAAGGGCGAATCCCTTGCACTGATAGGCCTGGCTGAGGCTTGCCACCACAAAACCACCAATTCAAGATGGCCGCGGATGAGGTTATGTTGCGTGACTCCGCGTGATGATGTCATATGATGCAAGAGACAAAGCACAAAGTGAGGCTGCGAGCAGGCAGAAAGCACAAGCCTCCCAGCGGCTAACGGAGACTGTACTCACGCGCCAGGGGTACTGCGGTCATCCAAAATCCACACTCTGAACCTAAAACACATTGGCTAGTCCACAGTCCCAGTGCTCTCTGCTCGTGCCCTCCTCACAAAGACAGGATCGGCGAAAAAGAAAGCACCAAGACGCAATGAAGACGCGGCCGATGCACCCAAAATGTGTAGAAAACCTCCAGAAAATCTGCGTCCTCATGGCCCTGGTCCAGCAAACATGGGAATCTAGTCGAGAAGGGAGAAGTCCCGGAAACAGTCACAGCAGAATGAGCAAACCCTAACTACAGATGCAGAGGACCTGAAAGTGCACAGGAGGAGCACACATGGGCCTCTGTTGGTCCGCTCGTCACCAATATAAAGCTGATGCGGAGACAGGTGAGTCGACTCCAATCTTATTATTATTGCCAGTATCTTCAGCATGGACCGACAGGAAAGCAGGTTCATGTAAACTGTCGCTCCCACCTTGAATATCAACATTGCACCAGTACACATTCTACATTCTAGCATTGATATCCCAACAGTAATGTCGCCCTGTGACATTTTTTAAAAGCAGGGATGTGCCGCATTTACAAAAATATGGCGCACCCCTCTATTTACCCTAGTACTACCACTGAAAAAGCTGCCTGGCGCCAGCGCAGGCACCCTTGCGCCATGTTGCAAGGTTGTCTGCGCTTCAGCAGCAATTGTGTGCAGGAAGGGACACCTTTCTGCACAACCTGTAAGGGTGAGTTGCTGTTTCTATTTGTGCTGTGTTCTGCAGAGCAAAATACAAGAAGAAACTAATCATTTCTCTTCGTATTACCATCCTAAGTTTCTGGTCTTAGTTTTTGGCGCTGCCCCATCTTTGTAAACATGGGGCAGCATCAAAAAGACAATGGGTGTTGTAGCGGAATGCCCACTGCAACACCCATTGCCTGCCCCTTTGCCACCAGCAGACTGCTGCGGTAAGGGGCATATTTGCAAGGTGGCGTTAAGCCATGTTAACGCCAATTTGTAAATATGGGGTAGAGGGAACGCCACCGAAGCGTCAGAAAAAGTGACGCGCTCTGGTGGCTTTGGGGGCTTGTAAATATTCCCCTTCATGTTCTTGTCGTTGTAGGCGTACATTGTCCAGATGATGATTTGCTTCTCCCAATTTATAGAAAGCTCTAATGCCAGATTTTAAAGGCTGCAATTCTGTTTTTGCAAGTTCCGGAACAAACTCATTAATGTGAGTTATTTTTCTAAAAAAATTGATTTGCTAAAGGTAACCAGCCTGCTTTTGTGCTGTTGTACTTCCGGTCCACTGTGTTTAACTATGCATTTGACAATGCATTTAATATTATCCTTGACTCTCCTCAAACCAACTGATTTTTAGTACTGTTAATAAAAGAAACTACCTGACGATATGTTTCCCCCCAAAAATATCTGGAAAATAATATTTTTATGTCAAAACTGTTTTGAACCAAACACTTGTCCTCCTAGAGTCTATTATTGTTCAATTACTCAAAAATGACATGGAAAATAAAGGTACTTGTGAGTAACCATGTGTAATTCATTTGCTTCTGCCTATATGTTTCCTAAGACATATCCGGTTGACCTGTACATTTACTAAGAAAGTCTTATATCTTGCGACATTAGCAGGGACCCAATACAAGTGTGTTATGAGGTGTGCTAAGGATATTTATGAGCAAAAGGAGGAGCCTGACAAGTAGGGGTTATGAAGATTGAGATTGTGGGGTACATTTTTTTTACAATGATTTGAATGCGTTACTGCGCGGCGCTCTTTACCTGCAGATGCAGTTGACTATTTGACTATTGCAAATGCAGTAGGGTGACTGCCAAGAATGAGATGAAGGTTGGTAGCACTGACCCAAACACTGGAACCATTTCAGTTAAAAGTTTAGGAGAACCATGCGCCATCTTTGAGGCCACAATAAAGGGCGGATTGGAAAGAAATTTGACACCAGATCCTGGCTTTTTTCGACTGAGGATCGCAGATTTTTTTTTACTTAAGACATTCTAGTGGGCCAAAGTGGGCCAAAGTTCAGACCTAGCTTGGGTGCATGAAGGGAGAAAATTAGTAGGAAACCAGTCCTGGAGTTCAAATGGTGACGAAGACAAACCAGCAACCCTAATAATAACATACATTGGCAAAAGTAAGCGGGTTGACCTAAATGTGCTAATGCATGGAGACTGCATTGATCCATGCTATGGTTTCCATGGGCTGCCACCTTCAAGCCAGAGCTCTTAGCCTTGCCCATGCCCAGGGCTCAAGGTATTCCACTGCACCACCCACAGCTGCCGCTAAAGCTGCCGAACAGCAGTGCCGGCATGACCTGCTAACTATCACACTTAAACAAGTGAGTCATTTTGATTATTGAAGGTCACCCTCACCTGTTGGGTTGGCTCGAGGAACAAGTTTTATTATTTTGTAGTAGATCGAGGCCCAAATTTATCAAATTGTTGTACCGCCCTTGCACCACGCAATGGAAGACAAGAGTGACACAACTCTTAATTTAGATTTATCAAGCCACACAAGGCTACCTTGCGTGGACTTGTGTGGCTTGATAAATCCAGCGTAAAGCAACACAGCGCAAATCTACACCGGGAAAGTGTTCCATGGGTGGAGCTTGGGTGTCCCAACGCATCCACCCATGGACTGTGGCACTTTCCCAGATTTACCATTACTGGTAGACCTGAGAATGTGTCAAAATGCCACACCTCCCCAGGTGAGACGTAATGAGGAGAAATATCTTAATTTCTCCTCGTTGTTTCCTCTTTTTATGTGTGCTGCATTCTGCAGCACACATACTACAAGGAAAATGCCTCAAAGGATTGTGTTAGAAAACATTCCTGCTTACAATGCAGGGCCCCTTTCACCATGATACGAGGGTGCCTGCATTGGCGCTAAGGGAAGAGACAGGAATGCACAGTATAACATACAATACAGTGCATCCCTGCCCTTTTCTTATAATGCAGCACAGCACAGCAAGGTGATATGCTGTGCTGCGTGATTTTTTCATTAATAGGTAGACGGAAAATTGTATATCGGAAGGGTACCAGCCTAAGAAAGTCTCTCTGCACCAGTTAAGTGAAGGCCAATAAAACTGAATTGAGTTCAGTAACTTGGATACAGTGCAAGCCAAAGGGGCTTTTTATTTGTGGGGGGGTCGTTCTGTGTGCCACTTAGAAAAAAATAAGACAATCATTTTCAGGTACAACACACTGAGGGTGCATGAGATACATTCATTCATAAACTGTAACACTACTTTCATGGTTTATGTGATTGGATGTGCTTGGTAAAATATATGTGGGTAGCAGCACACGACAACTGAAAACACGCATACAGGAATATGTCAGGGCAATCAGACAATGCGATGACAAGTATCCCATGGCGTGGCGATTCACATACATCGGGATCATCCAACAGAGAAATTTATTTGGTTTCATGCAATAGAACAAGTTACGAATAATGAAAGGGCAGGTGATAGGGAACTTCTCCTTAGAAAGAGTGAAGCGAAGTGGATATGCAGTCTTAGAATACCACACATGGACCTCAATTCTAATAGTGAGGTTCACCATTTCTTGTAGTAATTAGGTGGGAGCAATTCCCAAGAATGGGCTCCATGCACTTACATATACCATGTCAGCTCTTAGGATGGAGCAAACGCGATCATCTATAATGGAGACTCATGAGTCATATACATTCACAATATTATAGTAGTTGGAAACATTACAATACCGTATTAACACTGAACTTATTGATAGTATGTGATCAACATAGATTAGGTGTTTTCAAAGTGACTCACGTAGTACAAATAGAAAATTCTGGAATTATCTGGAGCCACACTGATACTGTGTCTTGAAGTCGCGAAACATGATTAAATAGAAGACTGACCTATGTCATGTCATTGATCCATATAGACTTGGTCTCTGATAGCTCTCCACCAAATAGACTCTCATGAAGCAATCGGATCGTCTTTAAATCATGGATGAAAGCTCAATGCAGGTATGTCTAATGTTGCGGGATACATCCAAGATGGCATGACCATAGTTTGGTATAAGAACTTTATTGTTGGTAAATTAAAAACCCTTACAATATAAAAGCACTAGCATCATTTTCTAAAAAAGATACATTAGGTAAAATTATTGGAACGACAACTAACTTTTTGGCTAAAATTATACTTAGCTTCTTAGCTGCTGTTATAAGCCTCGCAGACCAAGTTCAAATCAGCAACTTGTTAATACTCGACAAGCCGTTGATATGTCTAATGATGGAGTTTCGCACAGCTATGATGGGACAGGGTTGGCTACCCCGATAACTTCCAACTGGCTCAATACTTTAATAACAAATTTCGTTAACCCGATATTCAGCTTTGTGTTGTCCGGGTTGAAGGCTGCTATTATGGCTTGGCGACAAGATCGGATTCCAAGTCTTCTCCATTCTTCTTGCAGTAATGAACGTCTAAAAGTGAGCATTGTTGGGCACAGACAAACTATATGTTCCATCCCCTCAGTGTGGTAGCCGCACAACCTGCATTGGATTTGACTGTCTTTCCGGCGCCATTCTGGAAGTTTTTTCAAAAAAGGCCATTCACCCAACCTCAGAGCCTGGAACTTTAGTTTAAAAAAAAGTACATCAGTGCTTGATAAATGAAGAGTTTCAACTTCTGGATTAAAGTTAGTGATTACTGCCCAGGCATGTTTCCTTTTTGACAGTATTGCCCTGTCTGAGTGAAAGGACCACAACCTGGCACTCTTCTTGATAGCTTTCTTTAATACCGACTGGGGGGGATTTGTTCCCCATAATTCATTAATACCAAGTAATTGTAGACCATGATCCAGGTGGAGCCGATATTTGTGACTGGCTTGACTTTTCCGAATTTCTTGCCAAAGTCTGGCCTCCAGTATGTTTTCCTGGGCTTGACGCAGTCTGTTGCAAAACTTTATAAATGCCCCAGCCTCTACGCCATGATGGTCAAGTAAGCCAAATTTGAGACAGACTTGTGCAGGTGATGCTGAATTTGGCAGATGGAATGCACGTTTAAAGATTTTAGTTGTCAGTTTGTTTAAAAGAATGTTTGTGGTTCCCTTCATAATCTCTTGGCCGTACGTCAGAGAGTTAGATATTTTTGCCTTCATCACTTTTAACAATGGGATTAAGCTGGGACCTAGTAGTTTTTTTGACAGTTTTGTTGCTGCAGCCTCTAAAGCCAGTGCTTTGGTCCTCAGTGCTTCTTTTTGCTTGGCAAATGAGCTCCTAGAGTCTAAAAATATTCCCAGATACTTGAGGGTGTGAGTCAATTTTTACGTTATTAAAATGCCACCCTCTACACATCTTCTTAGGTTTCCCAAAGGTGATTGTTTTTGTTTTCAATAGGTTCAGCTCTAAGAGGTTGTTTTTAGTATAGGGAAGCAGTTCATCAAGAAGCCTCTGTAAGCCCACCTTCGTGTGACTGAGCAGCACCAGGTCGTCGGTGTATAGGAGGTTGCTGATACGTACTCCATCTAGTTGGGGGGATGACAATTGATGCTATCAAGGATTGGCGAAAGGTCCGATATGAACAAGTTAAAAAGGAGTGGAGCCAGCACACAACCTTGTTTTACTCCACTGCTGGTCTCGATTTTCCTGGAAACATGGGAGCCTTCACCCAGCCTGAGTCTTATCCATGTTTTGGAGTGGAGTTAAACTATTGCTAGTAGCAAGGATTGAGGCACTCTCCAGCCCTTTAGTTTTTGCTACAATAGATCCCGGGGCACACTGTCGAAGGCCGCTTTGAAATCCACAAAGCAACAGTGCAATTGAGTTTGTTGGACAGTTGATTTCTCTATTAAGACAGATAATGTTAGTAGATTGGTTGTTGTACCGGATTTGGCCACAAAACCAGTTTGATTGAATGGGAGGTGCTTTGTTTTGTTGGCCCAGGTCAGAAGATCTTCCAATTTAGTACTGTCATAGTATTTGGCCTCCACGTCGAGGAGGGATATCATTCGATAGTTACTGGGGTTGTTTCTCTTCCCACTTTTATAAATGGGATGGATGAAAGCACCTCTCAGCACTTGAGAACTTCGTTGTTTAATCAACATTCCAAAAACAGGGGGTCAAATGCTCTGACCAAAATTCGGCTTC
This sequence comes from Lissotriton helveticus, assembly GCF_964261635.1. Classification (NCBI taxonomy): domain Eukaryota; kingdom Metazoa; phylum Chordata; class Amphibia; order Caudata; family Salamandridae; genus Lissotriton; species Lissotriton helveticus. Next base: position 803,590,767 of record NC_136063.1, read on the forward strand.
TGATTTGAACATTGCCTAGGGGAGGCCGTTTGGCCCAGGTGCGCCGTCAGCCCTGGCTTTCTTTATAGAGTGTAGGATCCTGTGTTTTATTCCTTCAGGTGGCCGTTTTCTCTTTTCAGTAAGTGAGTCGATGTTGTTCCTACTTGTGTGTACAGTCTCTTCAAGTGTGCTAATCTGATAAAGGGCTGGGGCGCGGTCGTATTTGATTCGTGGCCTCTGGTAAAAGTATCATTGCAATATTTACGCTTGGTGAAGTAAGACGGTTATCTTTATGATGAGCGATCCTAAAGTGGTAGGATAAGAAGTGGATCCATTCATCGGCACAGATGTTTGCACTGCCTTGGCCGTTTCCGCCACGCTAGCTCCTGTTCACCAGGGACCAGAATTGCTTTGAGTTTGATTTCCTACTTTCATGGAAGAGCTTAAGCCAAAATTGATCAGAGGCCTCTCGTTTTTCTCTGAGTACAGCGGACTTGAAAGCTGCTAGAGCTTTCTTATATTTGAGAAATTTAGTTTTGTTGTCTGGGCTCTTCCTTGATTGCCGAAGGGCTCGATTTCTGTGAAGAATTAATTTTTTTGTTGCAGGTGAAGTGTATGATCGAAATACTTGCTGCCCAGTTTTCCTCTTTGGAGGCACTGCGTATAACTATTGGTTAGTAAAGTTGGACCAGCTACTAATAGCTGAGGAGTCAATATCTGGTTGTTGATTTATCAGTGCTCTGCATTTTTCATCAGAGATGGGGCCATATCGACGGACCATTTCAATCGTTTTAAATTCTCTGTATGGGTGCTTACATGGGTGTGACCATAGTTTAGTCATCTATGTGGCAAACCGTGGCTTTCAGTTTGGGAGTACGGAACACCCTTAAGATGGTGTGATTAAAGCCCCATTGTACGCAATGAGGGGCAATTGTGCCCAGCTAGAATATAACAATATGCGGCAAGTGGTTCTAAATACAACCAAGATGGCACCCACACAGTCTCACTATGTAAGATGGGGCAAAACATGATTAGAATTTTGTTCTAGTCCTTATGGAAGAACACCACCAACCATTCACATAGCGGTGCGCAATACACCCAAATGGTGGGACCTAGGTGCCGTAATGTGTGCAATGAGGTCATTGGATAGAGTTGAAATACACTCACAGGTGTTATAGGTTGAGTGGAAATGTATAAATTAATTGTGAAAGTTGAAATTCACATTTTGCCACTCAACTGTTTGGATGACAGTGATGGGAACACGCCGCACAAGACATGTCGGAACTTCTCTACCGAATCGTAAGGTGACGATACTAGTGTAAATGACTATGGCTAACTCCTCCCCGGAAATGTTTTGGGGGGACAATCACAATGTACAGTAGGGAGAGCTGCATGTGGCAGCAAATCGGCTCTACTAAAGTTCTGCCTTGTACGCGGTGAAACATGATTGGATTCTACTCTTAAGAAAGAGTGACTCTGACTGTTTATACATGAGAGCACAATGCACCCGAGAAGGTGGGATCCAAGTATTCCAAATGACAGTAGCTAACCCCCACTGTTGCAAATGTGTTTGGGAGGCAGCCTGAATGCATAGTAGGTAGGTCGAGTCACATGTGGCAGAAAATGGAATATTAAACCATGGGTTGTGCTATACATGAAGGTAGTGGTGAATTGACTGTAGTTACGAATATACGGGTGATGAATGTCATATATATTGTTAGGCTACATTGTGGCACTGTTCTAGTGTACTGTCATCTGCTATATTCTCTATCGTACCGTTCTAATGCTACGGTAAGGACAAACAAGGTTTCATTTTCTTTTTTTCAGATGCTGCAACTGCCACTGTGTAACCCCACTAGTACCACCGCAATGATGACATTTCATCCGCCCAGGATTACCAACCTTAATCGCCATTTCCCGTGCAGCCTGCCCTGTGCCTAGCCCTATTTCCAAACACAAATTACAGGTAAGATAAGCGTTTGGTGGTGCAACCTTTTTTTGGTACTGCTGGACGGTGGTGGGTGGCTGCAGTACCCCGGCTCCGTACCGCTGGAGACCTGCTGCGCTGACTGGCTGACCCAGGAAGCGCGGAAGGAGGATGCAGCTGTCCTGGTCGATGTTGTGGTCGACTGCGTGTCCCCCTCCTCCTGGGCCACCTGCCGCCGATATTCGGCAACAGTCGCCTCCAGCCTCCGTTGCCGGGCCCTTTTAGCCAGCTTTTTCCGTGTTGGTTTGGAAGGAGCATCTATATCAAGAAAGAAAGACATAGTCTGTACCCAATGCTCTTTAAGATTAACACAAAATGATTCAGCAGAAAGTTGTGTCACAGTAGAACTAGAAACTTGCAAGCGCAGTACATAACTATTGTGGCCAGTATCTATCTAACCTCCCACTTCTTCATCCTTGCTCTAACATTAGTGGGAGTTTAAGGAATCAATTCTACGAGCACTATGGACTCACTCCATTAGAGTCGACTATGACAGTACACCACTCTTATTCTTCTTCTTCTCTCTTGTTTAGCAAAATTGGTACGTTAACTTCTGCAAGCCGGCATAATGCCAGCGCAGTCAACTTGCACCCGAGAAAAACAGACGCCGGCCATGATGAGTGAGACAGACTTGCGTTACTGTACCGGTCCAGTACATGCAGGTGGTGATGCTCTTACTTTTCTATTACGGGTGGCACTGAGAATACTCTGTTACAAGGGCTACTGCTTAATTAATTTAACTTTCACCCAACAGTGCCAATGAATACTAGAAAAGGAAAATGAAGAAGATAAATAATCTGATTATCTATCACTGCACATGGTATGTATTTGCTTACATATGGGATGACTTTAGGTGCTTTGCTTTTTATTGAGTGAACAGTGATACATCCACACATGAATGACCGAGTTCTACTAAACTTATTAACAGAGGTAGTGAGTGGCCATCGTAATAGCCGGATATATGCTGTGCTTCCAATACAAACTACTGCTACTATTCATGGTAGTATTCGGACAACATTAACACTTCTTTTCCTTGCCTTTCCTACACTGGAACGGACGTGCGGGTGCGGTGTTACATGCTCTTCAAAGTAACACTTAGTTCATCCAGTGACCGTCTACTCTCTCTAGATACATATATGCTATCTAAGAGTCAGATAGTACCATGATCCAGGCACCCATCCATTCAAACTATATGTCAATCATTCTTCTTCATGTCTCTCATCTGGACAAACCTTACGTTTTCTCACGGGAAAACAACCTTTTCATTTTATTTGGGAAACCGCAAGCCATACATCCGTGCTTGACTTGTATTTGAATTTCAACCAAAGGATATATTGCGCACACATACAGGTTCTGTTTCACCCACCCAGACTGTTCTCCTTCCATCCATCCTTGCTTCATCCTTCACCCAGCCATGCATCATATTCCTTCCCAGCCACCTCGGGCACCAATCAAACAAGTATCATTCTTCTTTGTCAGTCATTATTACTTTTAACTTGCTCGTCCTTCCACACTTACTTACACCCTTCTTTCGCTTTTCGTTCATCCCATCCATCAAGTTCATCTCAGATCTGATTTGGATTCTCGAAAAAAAATTCACCGCTGAGTTGAAGTAAATTTAGAGGAGGCTACTACCTGGTTGATAAAAACTTTGTTCTAAATTTGAAAGTCTTCTTAACAGTATAGTAAATTAACTGTACAACATATATACTACACCCGTGCAGAGAGCACACTCTGCAGTCTGCAATCTCAATAAGTACGGAATATAAGAGCTTACCACTGCCCGCCACTACCGTGGCAACCCTCACAGCAGTTTCCTCCGGCACTTGCACCGCCTCCTCCCCAGAAGTGTCCTCCTCCACCTCTGCGCTGGCCCCGGCACCAGATGTTCCACCTACAAAGTACATTTAAGAATGTTAGATGTCATAGACATACACCACTCACTAGTATTTTGTCTAGGAATGAAGAAATGTGAATACAGAAACCAATCTAATAATTTGTGACTGTCTACTCTAAAGTAAAAATGTCCCTTTTTCCAGGGAAGGGTGTTGTCTTGCTGCACTTTTTGGCACAACTGACGAATGCTTGCTTTTTAACACGCACCATTTTTCTCATAAAAGACAGAAGCTTCACTTCTAAGAACAAGAGCAAGACCAGATCATCAACACTAGGACGGAGTGACCAACGATCCAGCACCAAAAAGAAAAATTAAAGTTCAAACCAGGTGAGGGCTCGGCTCGCCCACAATAAATGTGTGAAATAAATCACTAAGCACTTTTCCATTTTTAATCAACCGTTTATGTTTTATGACAAACTTGATTTTAATAAATGTTTTTACTTTTAATAAAGCTTTAAAACTTAAATAGACTCTGTGGTTTTTGGTCAAGAGTGACTGAGCAAAAGGTTTTGCAATTTGCAAGCATGAGTCCGTGCCTCTGACACTTCTGGACTCTGACTCCGCACTCTTGCCCTGCGTTGGATAATCATCATTGGGGATCAATCATCGATGAATTCGGGAGCTAAATGACTCTGCCACACTATCTAGTCAGTAAGGAGATTGGGGGTTCTTCAAAGTCTGTTATCACTGAGGTATGTGGAAAGTCTACCTGCGCCTATTATAATTGATAAACCATGCACTATTTAGTGTCCATAGTTCTGTTTGTACAGATTTGTCCCTGCAACAGTAGTAGTATGGATTGTCCTCCTATCCAAACGAAAAGTAAAGTAGTATCTTATTCTTTCTTGGTGGTCATTCACATTTTATTGTTGGGAATTGTCAAAGCATAAACATTTAGAAGACTTGAAAAGACATTATCGACAATCCCAGAGGACTGCACTCAGTGCATAGAGCTATTGCTGACTAGAATGGGAGTGTCGTTTAACACCTTTTGCCAACTGTGCAATCTTAGTTAGCTACACAGACAGACTAATAAGAATAATCTAGTAATACCACAGGGAGTCATAGTAGAGGCAGGATAAGAATTTAGATACAGTCTACAAGAAGATCAAAGACGATTTAGAAAAAATCGAATGAGGAACGCTAGGAAAAAATAGGTACTCTATATTAAAATGAAAACTTACCGGGGCCAGCAAAGGAGCCCTCGCCTGACCGATCCTGGCCTTCTACAGCAGCAGCTGCCGATACCACCTCCTCTGTCCTCTTGCCCCTGGGGGGAGCTGATGTACAACATGAAAGAAAGAAAGACACGAAAACATGGATGATTGTTGTCAACCAAATCAAATATTTCAAAAGGACAATAACAAAATATTTTGGCGAAATAGCAAATAGACAACTATTCCACGGGATATATTGACCTAGCTCATGTGGTCTACTACGATATTAGTATTGCTTGATTTGCGGACCGTCGACTTGGAAAGTTATGTAACTCACTAAACAAACTACTAAAAAGGTTCACCTAGGACTGGCAGGCAGCAGTCCGCAGTACGCGAAGTGACAGACAAACTCCATCGTGATTGCAGAGCAGTGACAACACTAAAAAGTTTCCTACTACATTAACCAGTCATTAAAATACTCAAACTATCAATCCACCACCACTATTTCTTCTTATTGCCAGGTGTACAAAGGAAGGACTGGACTTGAGTCTGTAGGGGCAGATTTACAAGCCCCTTGCGGCTCTTTTGCTCCGTTGTTGCGTGACTTTTGTGACGCAGCGGCAGAACAAAAGAGGCGCCATGGTGCGGCGTATATTAACAACGTGACGCATATGGGAGATGCATCACGTTGTAAAGCCCTGCGCCATCAGGGGGCGTTCCGGCGCAAGGGAGGGCGTTCCTGCGCAGGAACGCATCCTAAAAGTGGCTGAGGGAAATCTACAAGATTTCAATCAGTCACTTTTAGGACAATGTTGCGTCACTCAAACCCTGCGTCTGCTTGAAGCAGACGTACGGCTTGATGCAGCATTGGGGAGATAGGGCACCCCAGAGCATTGCTGGAGCTGCGCCATCGTTGCGACGCAACTCCAGCAATGCGCCGCCTTTACGGCACAGATGCGTAACGCTTCGGTGACGTTTTGGGCCCATGGTGCGCCGCATTGTAAATACTGCGCACCATGGGTGGTGGTGGCGTGGCGCACAATTAATGGCGCATCCCTGCTACTTTGCAGGGATGCGCCGGTAATTGCAAATCTGCCCCTTAGTGTCTAGCATTACGCAGTTCTGTAAACTACACTCATACATAATTTCTCAGGCCAATGAAATGAACACAAAATCGAAAACAAATAAGCATAGTAGCAACGCTACTGAGAAGGAGAGCAGTGCACCTGAAATGCACAGAAGATTTTGAAAAATAATTTACCTACAATGTAATCGGCAGCATTATTGCTCTTGGTAAAAAAACTAAATTTGCAATATAATAACACACAGAGCAGGAGAAAACAGAGTAGTGATGAAATAGCTACTACTACTCTCCAAGCCCGGGGATCTCGACGCTGAGCAGGTCGCGTTCCCGGTCCAGGAGATCCGTCCAACGGTGGGTGGCCTGGTTGTAGGTGCGCCGGACCCGAGAGTGTTCATACATGGCCCGGCACACCTTCTCCCACCGCTTCCGGCGCTCCCGGAGCCCGTAGCCGCTTGCGATCCTGCTGCCTGCCGCGATGGTCCTGGGGAGGCGGCGCTGTACATAGTACACCAGTGCGGCCACCTCCTCTACGCTAAAGATCTCCAGTGGCATCACAGGCTCCCCCCTCAAACGCCCGCACGGGAGCCGGGCACGGGGTGCGGGACCCTTCCCCTTCTCGGGCTGCTTCCCGGCTCCCTTTACCATGGTCTGGGCAGAAAGGAAGGTAAATAAGAAATAAGAAATAGAATAGGGAAGAAGAAAAGAAAAGAGTTTAAAAAAGTAGTTTAAAATTAACCAAAAGTAGCAGAAAACACAAAAATATAGAGCTAGAAAAATAGAGGGATAGATAATAAGTAAAATAGATTAAAAACAACTTCAAACAAGCAAAGGATGGCAGAGATTGAGAGAGGATACAGAAAGGATGCCCAGAACCATAGCAATGAATGAAAAACAAGATGGCCGCGCCCGTTCACGACCGTGTGGGTAAGTTCGCGCGAGATTTCCCCCGCGATCACACGCGAACTTGTACTAGCGAGCCGCACACTTTGCGAGATTACACATAGCGCCCGGAAACGGAAATACGTCACGCAAACAAGATGGCCGCGCCCATGTACGACCTCTAGGGTAACTTCGCTTCGTTACGCTACAAGCGGCTTGCGAAAACGCAAAAAACCACGGGAACTAACACGCCGCAAAAAACAAATCGCATATTCGCATGAATTCGCGGCTTCCGAATTTGATCTCGCGTAATTACGCGCCCCGCGAATCACGTGAAATTGCAGAAAAACGATTTTTGCAAAACTGAAAGCACTCAGCAGGTGCAAAAGTTCAAGCTCATCTTTAGTAACCATTCCCTGTAGTGCTTCCTGAGGAGCCCCTCCAGAGTTCAGTTGCCTACTTGCAACTATTCTATGACCCTGCTCTGACCCTCACAGCAGGCTCAGAGAATAGCTACAAGTATGCCACAAAGGTCCTGTTAAAAAAAATGACACTGCAACAGAAAGCAATTACAGATAAGGAGGCAGGTGCCAGGCCGGAAGTTCAAATTCAGTGATACATTAATCAGCCCCTAATTCATTCATGTCAGTTGAGGCAGGGCAGGTGTGCTAACGAATTTTGCAAAACTGAAAGCACTTAGCAGGTGCAAAAGTTCAAGCTCATCATTAATCAGGAAGCACTTACAGCTAAGGAAGCAGATGCCAGCTCAAATTCAGTGACACATTAATCAGCCCCAAATTAATTCATGTCAGTTGAGGCAGGGCAGGTGTGGTTTTGCCCCCATAATCTACAGTGATGAACCAGAGGGTGGCAGTGATGAACCAGAGGGTGGCAGTGATGAACCAGAGGTGGCATGGGTGAACCAGAGGGTGGCAGTGGTGAAACAGAGGGTGGCAGTGGTGAAACAGAGGGTGCTGTGATGAACCAGACGTAGAAACAACATGGTCGCGACCGTTGCGACCCGACAAGTAAGTTTGCGTTTGCGAACTGGTAAAAAAACTCGCAAACTGGCAGAAACCCTTGCGAACACAAAAATAAACGCAAATTCGCGAAAGTTCGCGAAGTTTGCGGATTGCGAATTCGCAAAATTCGCCCATACTTAGTATCATTGAAATCACAAAAACTCCTAGCTATCACATCCAACCAGAGGTCTGGGTTGAGCATTTTACCACACTATACTCTAGGAACTCAAATGCTTATTGCACACAAAACACAAGAACTGAACAAATCACTTTTAACAACCTTCCTTCGATGCCCACGACTGGCACAGTGCTAGTTTTTAGTCTGGATGAGGCCGGGTCAGCTATAAACAGCCTCAAGGTAGGAAAGCCCCCTGGCCCTGATCAGATACCAGGAGATTCATATAAAACGGAACCAATGGTATGGGCTCATTCATCCAGAGCTGGATGAATGAGAAGATGATATTGATCCTTTATCAAGCAGGCTTCTGTTCTAAATTTTGCATGTATGATCAGGCTTTCAGATTTACTTGGTTAACCCGGAAATATGTGCTACTGAAAAAATAAAAGCTTTATGTAGCATTTGTCGACTCAAGAGCTGCGTTCAATCTAGTACCGCACAAACTGCTGTGGAAAGGAATGCTTGACTTAGGAACTCCATAGAGCTGGTGTCTTTGATAGCTAGACTTCACGAGGACAATTATGCCCAGGTCAGATGCACTGGCGTAACGAAAAGTGAGGGGGCCTCCCTGCATGGTATTTGTGGGGCCCCCTCCGGGCTCAATCAGGAGCTCTCCCGGCCAGAGTTCAGTGCCGAGGGGGCCCCTTGGAGCTAGAGGCCCCCCGCACAGCGTGGGCTGCGGGGGCCTATGTAACGCCCCTGGTTAGATGGGGTATATATGGCGAATTAACTGACGAAATTCCCATTCAGTGCGGGGTGCGTCAGGGATACGTGCTAGCTCCTACAATATTTTCCATGTTCATTAGCGATGTGGCCAGCAGCCTGTTGGATTGCAGAAATGACTCTCCTTTCATGAATGGCAAGAAAGTCCCAATCCTGCTCTTTGCAGATGACTCTTTACTCATTTTCTCAACCCCGATGGGTTTGCAAATCTTAGTGAATATGTTTTTAGACTTCTGTAAGAGCAGGAGTATGAAACTTACGTTGCCAAAACAAGACAGGTCGGGATTGCACTGAAACCTCCAGAGCTGGTGAAAAACTTTGACTACCTGGGGATAAGATTAAGGGCCATATGTATGAAGCAAATTCGCATTACCAACGGTTGCGAATGCGAATTAGCAAAATGAAATGTATGAAGTAAAATCGTGTAAAATAAGGAATCGCAAAATTTGCGATTCCTTATTTTGCAATTGCATTTAAGGAATCGCAAATTTTGCGATTCCTTAAATGCAATGTATGAAGCCCAAAAAATTTGCAAAATGCCCTTAAGGAATCTTAAATTACCACCAACTTCTAGTTGGTGGTAAGTTGCGATTTCCTTGAAAAATGCACATTTCAGCATTTTTCAAAGTGCCATGTGACGCACATACATGCCCTTAGGGCATGTATATACGCCACATGTGCACCCATGCATATTTCAGGGGTGCAACAGGGTATCCTTTGGACACCCCTGCACCCTTGAAATTATTCTCAATTTGCGATTTTCAAATTGCGAATCGCAAAATTGAGAATACCTTCCCATTCATTCCTATGGGCCTCTTGGCCCATAGAAATTAATGGGAAAGTATTCCTTAATTGCGATTCACAATTTGCGAATCGCAATTAAGGAATACTAAGAATTCGCTAAAAAAAGCGAATTTGTACATACATACCAATTTGCGATTCTGAAATAGCGATTTCTTAAAAATCGCTATTTCAGAATCGCAAATCGGTACCTTCATACATATGGCACTAAGTGACACACTTGGTTGGGAGCAACAACTGGAAAACAGCTATCTAACCCTCTGTCACAAGTCAAAATCAAACTGAGATAACTCAGGCAGTCTCACACTCAGTCATTGACTCCAGCACTAGATTAGTATCGAGCAAAAGCTCAGAGTGGTGCTCTGTATGGAGCAGAGTACATTAACACTAACAAACTGACAATTTCTGAAAATATCTATTCTAGATCACTTATCTCAGTACCTATTACTACTCCTTTTTTCCATTGTTCTTTGACCTAGGGACAAAAATAATTGGTGGCATGGCCTCATTGAAACCCTTAATATACTGGCTGAGCTTGTGGAGAACAACACAGCTTTCAAATTACTGTCTCTCCCTGATGGACGTTTTGATGATTAGTGGCACTAAAAGTCAACCCTGGCTTAAACATGTTGCAAGTTGGTTTAACACTTGGTATGTCAGAATTATGGGAATATCCAGAGAGGGCAACTAGAGAAGATCGATTAAAGCTCAAGACTAGGTACTGGGTGGCTGCGGAAGAGTGTTATGCCACCAGAACAGCAAATGGTCAATTAACATTCCAAATGTTATCTGTCAAGCTATGCCCTTGCTTTGAACCCTTCCTGGACCAAATTACACCACCACTTGCCAAAAGTTTATATGTTAGATTCAGGTACAGTAACCTTTTACTAAGGTTTCCTAGCAATCAGACTGAAGGTCTATCGTCAGAACTATGCCCAGCCTGTGCTAGAATAAAAGAGTGCGAAGAACACATACTCTTTTTTTGCCCTAAATACCAAATGATCCGCAGCAGATGGATACAACCGATCTGCTTAAACATTGGAGTTAGGCAATACCTATATACAGTGGTTCCCCTGTTTTTTAAAGTAGGTCAATAGCACGCAAATACCCCAAATAAAATAAAAAATATAAAAGTTGGTACGTTGCTTACTTTAAAATACATTAATTAATAAATGGCGCATTTTGGAATATCGGTCGGGACCAACGAATGCATGTCTGTTTGGGCAATTTTTATGATAATACAGTCTTCAGACATATTTAGCCAGTGCTTAATTCTTGCTGTTGGTTACAGCTGTTGGGCTCGAGCAGCCTTTTTTGAGGACCTGGACATAATTTTCATCATCAGACTTTGACCTGGAGGAAAGAAACAGTAACAAAGGGAGAAAGCAGGTGGAGCTACACGGGGAGTACGGTGGTGGAAGAAAGAGGCATGAGATGGAATCAATACTAGACAGCCTTGGTATTTTCAATCCCGGTATTTGACAGCACTGGCAAATGTTTCCTAGGAAAAATGTTGCCAATGCTATTTTTTTTTTTTACAAAGTAAGCACTTATTTTTTCCATAACTCTGCAACTCAAATTGTTGCTTGTTTTCTTCCAGTTTTCCAAAATGAAACCTCAGTCTCTGTTAGCAACTATATCCAGGCACTGCTGGCAAACTTCATATGACTGGATCTTCTATGCAAAACAATCTGACTCCTTTCTAATGATCTCTGCACATTACTTTTGCTACAAAGATAACTGCATTGACAACATAACATTGACACACCCCTGCTCGCTGCATGCATTGATATAACAGCATCCACAGCTGGGCAGAGCGGCTTGCTATATGTGGAGTAGTGTGGCTCACTGGTTAGAGGCGGCAGCCCCGAGAGCAGAAGTTGGCCTGGGACCAGGGTTCGATTCCTGACGTGGCAGGGTCGTGGACCTTGGTCAGCGGACTCGATAATTCTCGCTTCGGTGCTTACTCTAATCAGGGATCACACTCGGCAACTCTGGGCATTAGCTTGCCTAATCTCCACAACGGCCCCACCAATTCTGGGGATGCCTGGCTCCACCTTGGGGACTCCCAGCAGGGACCATCCCACAGGGAAAGCCAGGACGGGTTCCCCAGAGTTATACAGCGCCGGGACGCCCCGTTGCTGGGGCAGCTGTGCGCTTTACAAGTATACTACATTTACATTTACATTTATTGCCACCTAGTTTTTATTTAAAAGGCCCACACAATGATCTTCAGACTGGCCCCAGGGATGTAGCTTCCACTGGTGCAGCAGGTGTAGTGACACCAGTGTTAAATGTGGAAATAAATAAATGCCATGGCCCTTGTCAGGAGACCACAGCAGCTTGCACCACCTATTTCTTTACAAATGACAATTCAGACTTTTATACATTAACAATGACTAATACCTGTCACCGAAGCTCCTTTTATAGCTTTAGGTGGCAAGTATGTTATTTTAATGTAGTAGAATTTTTAAACAACTGTTGCTGTGTTCGTCACAAAATTAGACACACAGTGACACCATATAGCTCTCTGACATAAGTCCTGTTGTTGACAATTAAGTGCCATGCGGAGCACCGGAAACCACTGGCTCAAATTAAGCACTGACTGGAACTCTGCCAAGATGTTTGAGGGGCCCACTAAACCTTGTTTATAGCTGTACAGGGCCATCTGAGCTTTTGCCAGAGGTCCTCCCACCCTATTTTGAGTGGGTGAATAAATGGCAAACCATTTGGTGAATGGAAAGTTTTCACATTTCGTCTCTGCCAGGTAACACCTGTCAGTAAGGTCAGTGAAAACTGCAAAATAGACCCCCCCCACCCCCACCCCCACCCCCACCCACATGGGGGAAAACTGCCTCGGACAGGGGTGATTGCCTTTCTTTCAAAAACAAAACACCTTCGCCGACTTGACTTAAGGTTATGTGCAACCAGCCTTCGGAGATCAAACAAGCATCAAGAACCCACGTGCTATTTTCTAGGAAGTGAAAGGATTTAAGCTACTGAAAATTAAAAGATGCTCATTTCCCAATCCTGGCATAACGTATTGCATATGTACTGAATTAGTGCTTGCTCATATTTTCAGTAACAGCACCATCTAGTGGCCGTTGCTGGATTGTTGGGTTATGTGCTGTTAAAAGCTTACATAGAAATGCAAAACTTCCAATAAGTGTGAAATTTTATCAACTATAGACAATGTAAAATACGACAACGGGGTTCCTGCTTTACCACTATGATTGATTGATTGATAGGCTTTATTTCGATATATAAAAAATACCATAAAAGCGTGTACAGAGAATACAAAATACAACATGAGAAACAATCACATTCTAATTACATACAGAGAATCAAAGACCTAAAAAGTGTCAAAAACGGTTAAGACAGGATTAAATTGATAAAGAAAGCCTTCTTGCACGGATCAACCAAGACCATTTTAAAATTTTTGACACAGCACATACAATCACAGTAGAAGTGTCAGACATTAAAATACACAACGCCACTAAATGCTGGCAGGTGCCTAGGAGTCTGCATAGAGGTTTGAGCCACCGGCTCCTCGGAGCACGGTAGTCCGGACATTCAAAAAGGATGTGGGCTACCGACTGTACACGGGAGGGACAAGACGCACAGAAAGGAGAGGATTGATAGGGCAATTTCCAGCGGGCAACTACATCACCTACTGGGAGAGTCCCCACTCTGAACTTAAAGTACAAAGTACGGTCAAGAGGAATGGAGATAGTATCTAGGTGGGGTTCATAGGCCACCACGTCTTTGATCCTCATAAAAGCTACAGTGGAATTACACTGTCGTGGGTCTGAATGTAGTTTAGATGAGACCCAATTCCAGTACAGCTTTTTGATCATAACTTTGGGTGGGGCGGATCTCGCTGCCCAAGCGTCTGCTAACCCTATCTCCGCTAATAACCATTTAACATCTCTCAACCATTTAATCCTGGACCAACCTATCATGGCCATAACCTCTGATAGTGCTTCCGCTTAAGAGGCTAGTTCGGGCACTCGCCACAGCCGGACCCAAAGGAGCAAAGGGCGGAGCTGTGCTTGGTCTTTAATGGATCTGCAACCTAGATCCAGTAACACTGGTACAGTAGGTGTACTCCAAGGGAGAGCCATCAGATCTTTCAAGAATTTGCTCTCCGATCTTGCTAGTACATCTAGGTTGCAGGTGCCCCACAGCTCTGCCCCATAAAGTGCGGCACTAACCCCTCTAGCTCTATAGATTTCCACTACAGGGGCTATGGGTTTACTTGTGGAGGATCGTTGTTCCTTAAGTAAGGAGCCTCCCACCCTTTTGTGGCCCAGAAGCATTTTTTGAATGTGCGGATTCCAGGTAAAGGAATCATTGAAGCGAATGCCCAGGTAATCGAATTCAGACACCCTCTACAATGTATCGGAATTCAAAGCCGGGGGATGTCCGAGTTTCTTTGGAGGATTCATAACCAAAAACTTAGTTTTGTCAGTATTGATTACCAGCCCCCTCAGCAGGCAAAACTCCTGAAAACTATTCAGCAGGCTCTGGAGCCCCATAGGGGACTTTGAGATAAGAAGAGTGTCATCTGCGAAAAGCAGTGTAGGAATCCGTTTGCCCGCCAGGGATGGAGCGTCCGAGGGAATTCTTAACAAGTGCTCAACCACACCGTTTACATAAAATGAAAACAGAGTGGGGGCTAACACGCATCCCTGATGGACGCCCCTACCCACAGGGATCCTATTCGTTTTTTCGCCCTTCGTACCCCAACGAACCTGCGCAAAATTACCGGAATGTAATTGTACCAAGAGGGATCGAATATACACGGGCAACCCCAGATCTAGCAGGACCCTCCATAGTTTCTCTCTAGGAACCAGGTCGAAGGCAGTCTTAAGGTCTATAAAGGCCAAATAAAGACTGCCCCCGCCCAGCACCACAATAAGTGTGAAATTTTATCAACTATAGACAATGTAAAATACGACAATGGGGTTCCTGCTTTACCACTATGCTAAATAAGCCACAAAATGAGACATGGACAAAGCCATTAAATAACGATTCTACAAATATAGCAGACAAAAATTATTGGTGTATGATACCGAAACATCTATTTCGCCATGATCGATCGGTGCATCTGTTTGTGCTGTTTATCTTCTGTCTATCATGTTTAGACTGTTCACACATTTTTATATCGGCTCTCTATGTGAATTTTCCATTCTTCTGCTTTATTTTTCTCTATGTGTCCCAGTAATCAAAAAATCTTCTCTTCTCTATGTCACTAAAGTGCAAAGCGACTAGGTTCACCCCGGGACGTGTCCTTGTTATACACAGCCACAAAAGTCTTGCCTTTCAGTAAGAAAGCCAGCATGACGCATTTTCGTGCAGCATCTTTGGACAACTTTTTTTGGCCGGGACCTTAAGTGCAACTGACATTGTGCGTTGTTCGCAGTAAGTTGCAGAGGATCACGGAAGACCTTTTTTGGTGGAGCCATTATTATCCCTATAACTGCTGACATCACAGGGTTGGTGGGCAGTATCTTGAGGGGTAAACATCGAAGGTAATTATAACTTTTTTACTGCTTTACTTCAATATAATTGAAGTATAAAATGTATTTACTAACGATGAGAAGTTGGCCTGGTATGTGCTGTCCACTAATTAAAGTGGGCACCTTGCACCAGTCCAAACGACCCTTATGTTGTATGAGGTCAAAGATAGCCTTTAGAAAGCTATCCTAGTGGTAGGTCTGGAGAGTAGCCTTCAGGCTTAATCTTGAAGGAATGTAAAGCAGCTTGTTTTACCAGAATATCACCTTTAGTATTAACTAAATGAAAGGAGAACCACACAGTAGTTATAAAAATATGTATTTATTTATATATCATTCTAGTATCCTCTACACGAGGATACAACACAAAGCACACAATACTTTAGCAAACAAACAGTTGTAAGTTGCACATTACACAGTGGGCTCCAGGGGAAGACCAAACCATATACTAAATTAGTGGATTAAGAACCACGAATGGGGTAGAGACAGTGTCCAGAACACGTAGAATCACTGGGACCCCAAGGAACCACCCACGGTGAGTAGAAAGGGACCCCACAGAGGACGGGTGCAGTGTGCTAACACAACCGCGGGCTCAGCACAACTCTATGGGGAAGACGCGGTTACAATTTTAAAGTTTGAGGACCCTTCTCATGGACATCGAGGAAACCCTTTGGATCTTAGGAGGTTGGGGAGCCACCCCACCCGTGGATACTGTAGTACCCAAGTTACCTATCACAGAGGAGCTGGGTGCATAGGCCTGGGGTGGTGTCAATGGAGGGCTGCGAAGAAGAGCTGCTGCCGGGAAGGAAGAAAGTGTCCGTAGAAATCCAAGGGTGGATTCATGATGAAAGGAACCTGAAAGCAGAGGGGACAGAGTCTGGGTTACCTCAGAGTGACCAGTGGCTCAGTAGACGAATGCCCACCGATGTCAGGTGCTTCAGGTGCAAAGAAGGGATGCTTGACTCTGCAGCCACGAGGACCTGGAGACATCGAGGACAACCAGGAGCCAGATGCGAGCTGTCCCACGAAGGATGTAGAGCGCTGAGGGTTCATTGTCCGGCTGGAGCACCAACAAGCCTGGGCAACAGCAACACACGCAAGAAGGTCAAGCAGGTTATGGTGTGGACCAGCAAGGTCCACGGGACCCCCCTGAAGTAACTTTCAGGAAGAAATTGTTACAATTTCTTTAGAAGAAAGAGCTGGTACCAGGCTATCTTTTTTAAAATGTCTTCCCTGATGGTGAGGTCGGTGTACAGGGTGACTTCAAGTCACTTGCCATTCGGTGAAAGTTGGGGTTCCAAGCTGTAAAGGTTCATGTCATTGAGCCAGGTTTTTACTGCTTCTTGTTTGCTGTTCTTAGCAAATATTAGAAATTCTGTCTTGGTTGGGTTGCACCGTGGTAGACATTAAATATTCAGTTCTTGATTATGTGTAGGCAGTGCTTGAGGCATTGTCTGTCTGAAGCAAATGAGAATTGTAAGTAGAGTTGTGTATCATCAACATATTGGTGAATCTTGATGCTGTTATCTGTGAGTAGGGCAGAAAAGGACTAGTCATAAAGGTTGAAGATAACAGGAGACTACATGGAATTGAAGAACGATGCCAGAGAATTTCCTTTGAGACTCCAGGATGCATATGAGGGTGGGATGGTTGACTGTGTCAAAAGCAGTTGAGATATCCTGCAGTATCAAGGGGCAAGGGTCATATTCATCTGTGAACAGGAGGGCATCCTCTACGATGTGTAAGACTACTGTGTGGTCTCCATGCTGCTGGTTGATCTAAAGCCAGACTGGTAGTCCTGCAGGAGATCATTATTATTGGTGTGATCTTAGGGTGAACATAGACTGTTTTTCAATGAATTGGCAGATGAATGGTATGTGAGGGATGGGCCGGTTTTTGGAAAGGTTATCCTGGTCTAGTGTACGGATCTGAAATAGTGAGAAGTTCTGCTTGAGACCTTCTGGGACAATGGCTTGAGTGAGGGAGGCATTGACAATGGTAAGTAGAAGTCAGACAGAAGCGAGAGCGGTGATGAAGGATGAGACATCATCTTCATAAGCAATGGCTTTTACTTGAGTATGTTAGCGAGATCTGCGAGACATAGAGCTTTGTAGTTAGACCATTGCAGGATTCTACAGGAAGAGGTGGGTGTAAGAGATGAAGCAGGCTTGGTGTTGTCAATGTGCTGTTGGATCTTCTGTTTTTTGTTCACAGAATTGGAACTTGAACAGTGGGTTACTAAAAAAAGTGAATTCCCGTTGTAAACATCAATGCCTCTGCAGAGCAGGTTGAGCCCAGTTATAAGAACAGCCAGAGGGAAGATTTTCTGTGTTACTGTTTTTAACCTCTTGTCCCTCTCCCCCTTTGCTGGGGTCACTGCTGACCATCACAGTATGCATGGTCATCAGTTGGTTCCAGGAAATGAATAGACAGCAACTTTCCTGTTAGATCTGGATTTTCGGGTTAGTGAAAAATCTGACACACCACTGCTGAGATTACTAGTAAATTGCAAGAACAATTTTCTTTCAGCTACGTAGAAAGGAAATAATGCAGAACAGCAGAAAACTCATATTGACAATAAACGCCTCACTGAGAACACATAAAGAAAGAACACTCAGACCTTTTAGAGTTGTCTGGGTTACAGTTACAATAATTACAAATTGTGTGAGCTTGGGCACATCAGCATTAACTTTTAAATCATTGATCTTGAGATTCATATTAGGTGAGCCATAAAAATATTTTAAAAATAGAGTGGATCCAGATAAATTTGAATACCTTATGGCGATTGAAATATAAAGCAGAAGAGAGGTAAATAGTGTTGAAAACACTTGAATGAAGATTTACCTGCACAGTGTAAGTAATAGGTAATAGTTCCAGAATATATGCTTGAAAGTTTTTGCCAGGAAGCCTGGGATGGTCACAATATCATCCAGTCTTAACAATAGGCTCATTGAATATGTTACTTACTACACCTGTGATTGTTATGGCTTAACCTGGAGAAGCCCTACAGAGTATTATTGGAATACTGAATGAAATAGGACAGTGTTTATGCTTGATACACTTATTAAGGGACCTTTCTGTACAAAAGGAGAAAATAACTTTGAAACCTAATATGATTTGACAAATTAAATATTGGGAAAGTGGAGAGTATCTGATGCAGAGAAACAAAAATAAAAAATAGAGAGCATAGAAGGACCTGCCATATGTACAGCATATTCACGTTGGTCCACCAAGGTAGCCATTACAGCTGTAGATATCGTAGACATGTCATGAACTCATCTTGGCAGGACTGGAACAGTAAAAGATTCTTTAGTTACATTCCAGTCATCTAACATGAGAAAAGGAGAACACATGTCTAGTTATGTTAAACAATTCGAAATAATGATACTGTTGGCTGATGCCAAGAAAAGAGTTCAAGCCACAGAAATCGATCCACGCCCATTAGGTTAATACTTTGAACAGTGAAGTAATCTTCACTGAAAAGCACAAAGATAGAAAAACCAAATCCTCCGTCCTATGCCAAACTGATGAATGGTCAATCAGCCCATACATAGACTCTAGTTCTTTGGTGCTTGAAGAATAACAGAACAGCACTGTGAAGAAATCTGAGCGTAGTCAGCTAGATGAGATAATGAATATGATTGTAAAATGTAAGGCAGAACATAAGGCTGAAAATAATCCTACTACTAATTAAGGTTGTACAAGATGATTGCAAACTTATTTAGTAAGAATAACAGAAGTATTGTAGGACTCAAGATCACTGAAAGTCTCCTAAGACAGATAATGACAATGAGAGAAAAATAACCAAAATCCTGAACTTTATGTCATAAGCGTGAAGATAGTGGACACATTGATAAATACTGTAAGAAAGCCATTGACTAAAAGAGGTTTAATAGAAGTTATCTGACACTACGATAACGGATTCTATACTGCTTAGAAATTAGCAAGAGCTTGATGTAAGAATCACATTAAATCTCACAGAAGCACAAGTTCTGAAACTTGTCACAATGAGTCCAGATACACTGAAAGAGCACCATTCCTGTTGGGATAATTGGACAAAGAATGGATGTACCCATATGGATTGCAGCACAAAAGACTACTGGACTACTTAATGGTGGGAGACAGGTCACCCTCATCTATGAGCAATATTACAGTAAATACCTGAGCCAGTAAACTTTGGATTTGTTGCTCGGATATAAATTTACATTAAAAAAATGAAACAACAAGAAGTGTTTGGAAAAACAGGAATAAGATGGTTTAATTAAATGCTGCAGCCGGGAGAGCCTGGACAGGATGCGTCTACTCAAAATCTCTCGATGTACAAAGTTTGGGCCGTCCATTTAAATACCGTTCATGAGGTACAATAAAACACTTTGCTACATACCAAACAAGCATTCGAAATGCAATAGGTCTCAAGATTAAGCTATTGGCATTGTAAATGACAATGCCTTTTATTATGTTTTAAAAACGAAAACAAAAATTAAAAGTCATTGTTATTTGCAATGTCAATAGCTGAAACACGCGTAAATGAGAGACCTATTGCATTGCAAATGCTTGTTAGATTAATGAGTGGAAACGCTGCCTTTCGGCCAGCGTCAAATTAATTAAGTAGAAAAAAATAGTGCTTACCGACTTATGAAGTAGACTGTGTAATGCCATAAGTAAAAGATCCAGTCCTCATGGGAGGTAACAAATGGCGACAGTGCAGTAACAAGGAGGGACTAGCAAGCCTTATTATCAATCGGAAACCAGCATTTGCCAAGGACAATGACCCCAGCCAATCAAAAATATACGCGTAGAGAAGGCCAGGCTTCAACAGCATACCCGACTACTGCATGCCTCGCAGAGCGACCAGTGCATGCACGCTATCACTAGGCTCGACCTAAAAAGCATTACAGTTTTAAATCAACACACTTGAGCATCTGATAAGAAGACAAATGTCTCTCAACCTCGGGGAGAGCTAGCGTAAGTCAGAGTGTGTGTGTCAGATGTCCAGCATGAAGAGCGCATGATCATTATGTGTGGTGTGCCTGTCGTGTCCTGATTGGATGAGCCCCTTCAGGTATGACAAACTAAGTCAAATGACGAGACACTTCATGCAAAACAATTTGGTGGTCTGCAGAAGTCATGTCAAGCGTAGAAAACCAACATGCACCCTTGAATAAAGACAACATTTCTGTTATGTTTAGTAATGGATGACGATTTACCCATATGTTGGCGTTTAAGTCTCTTAGATCAACACACATTCTGAGACTGCCATTAGGCTTCCTATGGCAAGAGGTACTCTCCGTATCTTATGTACTACTGGTTGAGTTCCAGATTTGAGCTGAATGCGATGTTTGAACCTATCTAGTTTTCCAAGAGTATCCGAAAAAACTTTGGAAAACTTGGATACCCACTCAGATCCTTGTACATGATTAACACATAGCAATTCTTTCTTGAGCAGTACCTGCTCCACAGTATTGGGGTCCAGAATGGTGCCCAAATTCCGTTGTTCTAGCCACCCCAACAACGAAGTACTGCGTTTGGCAACATACAACAGCAGATGTGTTATTCCCTTTGAAAGAAAGAAAGGTTCTAAATTCTCCGATAACATCAATAGGTTTCCCACCAAATGCTAAAGGTTTAATGGATGACTCTACCAAATTTGCATCCCTAATATTTTTCAACTTATCAATGCTTAACAATGTGAATGGAGAACCAGAACCAGCCATCATGGTAATAGGTATGTCATTGATAATAATCTGACAATAGGACCTTTTAATGCAATCACTATTCACTTCCATGACTTCACATTTGTTTGGTGGATTATTGAGAACTTGCACAAAATGCTCTTTCTTTTTACATCCAGAACATACTTTATCCCGGGCGGGGCACGATATTGAATACCCAAAATGATTTGAATTTCGACACCTGTAACAGAATAGTGTTCTGGTTTTCTTTTTATTTTCTTTGTTTTTGTCAAAAACACAAATCAAGATGAATCACCACCAAGAGACATTTCTGACATGAATGAAACAGTGCTCTCTAAACCTGCAGCTAATTCTACAGCTTTGTGTAAGGTGAAATTGGGTGTAGTTAGCAACGTCTTTTGAAATTTTTCATTGTTGTTGTACTCAACAATTTGAGCACTAATCAAATCTTCTTCAAACTCCGTGTATTCACAAGTAGATGCCAATACACTTAAAGCACCAACTACGTCTCAATTGGCTCTCCGGGCAATTGGTGACGTTTACGAAATTTATGTCTCTCCAACACTACGTTTTTATGTGGTTTGACCCTCATGTCTGACATCCTCATGGCAGACATATAATCAATCACTAAATCACTTTCCCCCAAAATTGACTGTTGTGGTAAATGTTTCAAGATTTTCCTACCTTCTGAGCCTAAACAATGGCACAACAAGGCATATTTATTTTTAAAAGTGAAATTGTTTCCATCAATAGCAGCCATGTATGTCTCAATAATTTCTGTCCACAATTCCCAGTCAACACCAGCATTGTTTGTACTAGGAGAAAATGAAGGTGGAGGTATAATACTTTGATACATGGCAGAGAAAAAATGAACAGTTAAAGTTGCTATTTAGTATTTAGTATAATACATAACATGGATTGTGAGCCTGAAACATTAGATGGTACGTCTAGTTGAGTAAAATACATTTTACAGACTGTACTAGAAGTGTCTGTTTATATAGTTTTGTGAAGGTGTGCCTATCACTGTTGTGTAAACTTGATGACAAGCTTGACAAGGTGTGCCTGTCACCGTAATGCACGAGCCGGGTTGCTTTTCACTTGGACAAACTGTGGTAATTTAGCAATGATTAGGTTAAGCATTAGCAGAAGACATCTTGTATTTAGAGACTATCTTGTCCGTTTTACGGAATCCCTTTTGTGTTTCTGTCGGCCATTTTGTTTGCCATGTGCTCTGTCCTACGTTCCTGTCAACTGCTCTTGAAATCTGCCTAGAGACAAGATATATTTAGTCTCCTCTGTTTTGCACATGTTCAGTTGAGCATACAGCTGTCTCCAACTTGTAAATGTCGAGATGTGCCCACCAGAATTAGCTAACTGTCAGCCCCTCCCACTTGTTGCTAGCACACTCTCTGTATGACCTTATATGTATTTGAAACCAGCATTCTATACCTTGTACCGCCTTTATTTGAGCCCCTGTCTGGGTTTAAAATGACCAAGCTCCTTCCAGTCAGTGTGCTACCTCATACTCTACCGAAGGGTGTTGTGTGAATGTAGTTCCACCTCATGAGGTTTAACAAACTATTTTTTCTATTCCAGTTTCTGTGCCAACTTCTTGTTATTGGTCTAAGGACTCTGTGTAGAGAAGGGCGAATCCCTTGCACTGGTAGGCCTGGCTGAGGCTTGCCACCACAAATTGGCGCTTCCAACGTGGGACTCATCGGCAACTCAGATGCCCGAAGGACTGGTCGAGACGAAGGATTGGAATCTGGCTTTGGACGTGATCACTGCCGGAGGAGACCCGAGTCTTGGCATCCAAGGCGTTTTCCCTTTCTTTCTGATCTGACCATCCAGGTGGCGCCGGTCCTCGACTGAGATCTCTTCTGTTGATACGCTGTGCAGTGACCGTTTGGTTGATTTGAGAACTAGGCAGTAGGAACCTGGACACCATTTGATTGGTAAGAGCCGTTTTGCGGCACTTGCTGTAGGTTTTGACGCCTTTGACTGGTAAGGTAGTTTAGAAACACTTACTGTGGCATTTGTTTATGGAATTGGCCAAATATTGAACCTTGTTCTATGTATATATATATATATATATATATATATATATATATATATATATATATATATATATATATATATATATATATATGTGTTGCAATACATATAGGCAGGTAATGAGGAGATTTTTCTCTATTTAAGATTATTTGAATGGCGCAATGTACGAAGAGTACCTTCAGCGCTACTTTTGATTATAATACTGCATATTTTGCACTGTTTTTGGCATGCCTGTTTCCAGCACACCTCGTAGGATGTGTTGCTTTTGTAGTGGTACCAATTTGAGAATCAATGAAGCACAACCAGCCCCCCCGGAGGGGACGCCTAATAGGGACATGTATATTAAGTATGGTATTTCGTCCATAATGTACAGTACGTTATGGAACAAATACACCCGTAAGGATCCTGAGTTGCGTTGGCCTATGCATGGGTCATTTGATTTGCGAAAGATTCAGTATGTGGAGCAACGGATGTTTAAGCGAAAGGCTAGGCAAGATATGTTTGACTGTGTGCGAATGTGGGAGAAAGAAGTGCTTGAACGAATGAAGCGTGAGCAGGCCTTGATTGAAAAAGAACAACGTAAGAGTGTACATGCGAAAGCGTTAGAAATGAAAAATAAAGAGATTAAAGAAATTAAAGAAAGGGAAGATAGGGAGCGTCAGTTACAGGCAAATGGCCAATAAGCTATTCGTAGGCCTCTTTACCCTATCCTTAATAAACCCCAAGATGACTCTCTCTTAATTGATCCTTGTCCACCGCCGTATACTCTTCCCTCTGCTCCTGATGAGTCAGATGAGGACTCTCCTACAGAGCAGGATAAAATCCGAGATTCTCGCTCGATGTTAACTACCGAACGTTCCTCTGAGATTAGATCTGCGGCGTGTAAAGCCGATCGTAGTATTATCACTGCTTCAGAACTTCTAGATACTATTAAGAATTGGTCAGAAAACGAACAAAAATATTTCACCGAGATATTTGCTGCAGAGGTTCTGGAGCGATTTAGGAAATATTCGGTGGAAGTAGAGCCAGATGATATAGCAGCTGATTGTAAGCAATTACGTGAAGGTTCTTTTGTCTTCTCCCAGGTGGCTGACACGATCAAACGCTTGGCTAAACTACGTGATGAAGCAGTCCGTTTGTGGGAGGAGAAAAAGGCAGCAGACACAGCTGCACAAACATCTCGAATCAACATGGCACGAGCTCTGACACTCGAAACAGATAAGAATGTTGTAAATTTGAAACCCATGCGGGAAGCCGTGCCTTTATATGTTCCTCCTAAAGGAACAGGTACAAGTGATGATAAGACTTCTGTCGACGCGAAAGGGTACTTTATTTATAATTGGGTGTACACTCCTTGGAATAGAGCAGATGTTATAGCTCTTAAAAATGCATTGCCCGATAAACGAAAGAATCCAACAGCCTTTTGTGAGGAAATTGAGGTGACATTAGCTCTTGTACTATGACTTTGTCTGATATTGATTTGTTTTTTGGAATAATATTACCTGCTCATATATGGAGAACTGTGCGTAAAGTTGATGATCGTGTGGTATATGGGGCATTGTGGACAGATATAGAACAATTAGATAAAGATAGAGAACCTGCACAGAAACCGTGTCAGCTAATTTTAGATCTTCCAGCAGCTATATTGGTTAAATTAAAGACGATTATTCCCCCTAAAAAGGTAGGTTGGACTATGTTAGCGTCTTGAAAGCAAAATATAGATGAATCAGTTTCAGACTTCTTCACACGCTTTGAAGAAACATTCCACGATTTTAGTGGCCAGTGATTGACAGATGACACGGGTAGACATCTGTTTGTCGATAAATATGTCACAAAACTTTTGCCAGAAATAGCTAGTCGCCTAAAGGCGAGTGAAAGTTCATGGACTACCTCCTCTCCGGTTTCCTTCTTAACTATGGCTCAGTATCATGAACAACAAGAATTAGAAGCTAAAAGTAAGGAGGATAAAAAATCTAAAGAGTTAAAAACAAAGGTTATGATGGCTCAGGCTTATGGCCCACCTTTTAGAGGTAATAATAGAGGTGGATGTGGATCTCATGGTTCGTCCTTTCCTCCCTATACTCGTCCGAATTTGTCTGTTGATCAGTGTGCGTATTGCAAGAAATTTGGACATTGGCTTTCTGACTGTCCAGTACTGCGTGCTCAGCAGGGTTCACGTGGTCGGGGACAAATGAGAAATCGTTCAAGATATTCAGGGCCTAGAGGAAACACAAATGATCGTGCTAGGTTTGATGTTAATACACCTGGATAAGAGGGGTCTAATACTTTTGACAGACGGAACCAATATCGAATGTCCGACTATGAGCCATCTGATTTGCAAGATTCTGGTTATGCATAGGATTGCCTAGGATGGGGTAAGGAATCAGTTGAAGTTCCAGTAGATCAGGGGGGTCCCTATGTTACGGCACATGTTTTGGGTTCTACTGATCAGTTTCTGGTTGATACAGGAGCTACTCGTAGCACCTTGTCTAAACACTTGATTCCAAGGGCTCCTGATAAGCGTGGCCCAAATCCACCTGAGTGACTTACCTCACTCACCTATAGTTACCCAAAATAAGTCAGCCGGACAGTGGAGAAGAATAAACAATACAAGTTTATTAGGCCACAAACTCCCATATGAGAGGGCCCTATATCGACCTCACCCCTAAGAGTGCGCCGAGAAGGACTAACTCACATCATCATGGTGATACATTATATTACGAGAAAGCAGAGTAAAACACGCCCATAATGGAAAAGTACTGGTCCACCAGAGGTGTGGACAATGGCCTCATACAAGAGGCATCTGCACCTGCAATAGCAACACTTGTTATCATCTCCCAAGGACACAGAGCCAGGCCGCTACATCCCCAGCGCATGAGAACGGCCTGATAAGGAGTTTCGCTAGCAGGAGTTTCAGTTACAGTAAACCAAGAAATGCATATATGCTGACACGAGGAATTACTCCTATTCCTACGGGAGGGGGAATGAGCAAGTACACTTTGCACGTAAAGAGAATAATCCAAAATGGTGGCACACATGCTAAGCTAAGAACACTGCAAACAATATCACACGCATAAGTGAATAACTGCATAATGAGAACATGAACGTAAATGCGTAAGTGTAAGTAATTAGTTAGACACATTCCGCTAACTTCATAAGCATAATGTATGCAGGGGGCGGGGCTTGGGATTGACGTCTATCAGACCCTCCTTTTAGCGGACTGTGGCTAACACGTTTGTTTCCATTTATTAACCAAAAGGAGGGCCTTTACAGCAAAATCTATGGGCAGGGGAACTTAAACCATAACATCATCATGAATCAGTATTAGCCAATTCGCATCAGTAAGCTCAACAGCAGGGTATTGTTTCAATCGTTTCGTAGACTTCTTCAAATTGCTGGCACACATGGAGCAACAGGGAGGAAGGCAATAAACGCAGAGGCAGCATGACAGTAGAAAACCTACAACACCTATAATGACCATGAATATTTTCCAACCCCAGGAAGAGAAAAGACCCCACAACCATGTCTGTAAGGAGCAGGTACCATTATCTTGATGGAGTTCGGCAGCCAACCTATGAAGTTTCTGCACAGCCAAGTTAACAGTCGGGGCGGAGTCAGGAATATATACGCAACAAGACGTCCCGATGACGCGGCAAGCTCCACCCCTATCTGCCAGGATGACGTCAAGAACCATTCTATTCTGAATCGTAAATAATCTCATAGCCTGCATCTCTAGTGACATGTTAGCTGCGATATCAGCTTCAGTGTTCACTACCTTTTCCATAACCCGTGAAAGGCGTCTAATGGATCTACTATTAAAAATAGGGCCCCAGAATGGCAACAGACCTTTAGAAAAGTCGTTAAACTGCTGCCCAGCGGTGTCTGTCTGATCGACGTCATCAACTTGAAGATCCCTCCTTTTTCGCTGTCCTTGCCCCGCGTCAAACCTCCTATGTGTCTTGTGATAATCTGAAGGTGCTACATAAACAGGAGGAAGTAAATACGCCAGGTAGCATGTCCCACCCCAACCCTCAGGCAACCACAGGTACCCGTTATCACCGCACACAAAGTAGACATTAGGGGGAGTGACAAGCGAAGGGCTAAGGGTCAACCTAATCGAGGTGGTCACATTACAAACACTATCACCCACCTTTATCGGACCTCTACCCTGTATACAGAAATAAGGTGAGGGTCCCACCACTGCTAGGGGCACTAAAGAATGACCACTACTGTTCATAGTGGGAGGGTGTCGGTATGCTAGAGAGGAGTTTAACTGTAGAAAACTCTCTCGTACTTTATCAGTGTCATTAGGTACCAGAAACTTGTCCAACTTGTTCGAGCAAGTCTTTAGGAATGTTTGATCAAAACGTCCATCAGTAAATAACCGTCCAAGGGATGAGGGAGGCAAAGGGCGAACCCGCATCGTCAGTGTAGACCTACTGTCAGGGAGTCGTGGGGTGAGAGAGTCCGGCTGCTGAAAAAACTTTACCCTACCAATTAAAGTGTACCAGCCCACGCAGCTATTCACAGGGGTCAGTTGCAGTGCCAGTAACCTGTCCTTCTTATACGCTGCAGAAGGAAGCAACCCACATACCCAACAATCTGTCACATTGTATACAGCGTGTGCATGATGTAACGTTTTTATGAAGACATTATCACGGTAACCTTTTCTCATACATTGTTCACCATAATCAACAGTAATCATATTATGCTCTGGTAAGGGAGAAGGGGTAGGAACCATCTTGTGGACTGGGTAAGCTTTGTCTAGGAAAAACAGTATTCCAAGCATGATCAGGAAGACAATAATGAGCACCACAATAACCACAATTTTACTTTTTCGTGATAGAGCACGCCATGGTGAATCTGGTTCCGGCCTGCGGGGAGCAGCAAAAGGCTGTTCCTCATCGGGTATTGGACGACCAAAAGGGTACATTTCTGCTAAAGAACGGGGCAAGGGATATCCTAAAAGTTCCGAAAACTAAGGACACTACTAAAAGTTCAGACACTCCAAAACCGGCCAGAGGGGTTCTTCACCCTTCGATGGGCTGTTCTCCCTATGTCCGTTAAAGCCTCATAGGCAGGCTTTCAGCTTCGCGAACCCTATTCCCTCGACGGAGCCACACAACTGTAGTGACTCAGGAGCACTAAACTTGGGCCCACGTTTGACTCTAATGTTCCATCCAACAATGTCTTCAGAAGTGCACCAGGGCTCCTTTCAGCAGTCCATCCCTATTGCTACACTAACCTATCGACTTCAGTCCACTCCTGCCCCTATCTCAGCCCTTCTTCCAGTGCTCAATTCGTTTGCCTCTCTTTCCTGGGCCGCAAGTTATAGCGAGTGCTCCCTCGCACTTCGTGATCTGAAAACAGAATTGGTGGATCAATCGGACAAGAGGTGGCTTCGGTCACCGGAGTACCGTGACCGATGGAAGCCTTGCTACTCGTACTCAGGGCTGGCTTTCGTGCTTTGTCGTCGTGCTCCTCCCCAATCAACACAGCATCAGAGAAAGGGAGATACTTAGGCAACGATTCTGTTTCGTGATCTGCAATGCCACCTCTTACCCAGGCATCATAGGGTAAAGGCAGTGGAACCTTTTTCACATGAGAGGCATGCGTCCACGCCTTACGTCCGTCCACTCGAAGTGCGGTGCGGGTGGTGAGCAGCACCAACCTCGGCTCAGACCACCTGGGCTCCAAACAGGACTTCCGCTGGTACTTCTTGACGACAACCCAGTCCCCTGGGTTGATGCCGTGACCGGGCCCCTCAGGCAGCGGCTTCAGTGTGTCTGCTACCTGCTGGTGAACAGAATGAAGATCTTTAGTCAAGGCATACAAGTAGTCTGTCAACATAGGATATTCTATCTCTGAGAAACATTTAGGTCTAGGAACTCCCCACACATTTGCTGGCCTGCCGAATACAACTTCATGGGGAGAAACACCCGTCTTGGAATTTACTGTAACTCGTGTGGAGAGTAGAGCAAGGGGAAGAGCGTCTGGCCAACGCAACCCAGTACTTTCCTGTATCTTGGCCATTTTCAGTTTCAATGTACCATTAAATCTTTCAACTAAACCCGCCGCCTGTGGGTGTAAGGCTGCGTGGAATTTTTGAGAGATTTGCAATCCCTTACATATATTTTTCATCAGTTCTGCATTGAAGGATGTACCGTTATCACTCCAGATCACCCTAGGTAATCCGAACCTGCTGAAGTATTCCTTGATCAACATTTTAGCTGTCGACATGGCTGTACAGTCTTTTGTTGGAAAGGCTTCCACCCATCTACTGAATGCGCACACCACCACAAGTACATATTTAAGATTATTCACTCTTTCCATTTCAATGTAATCCATTTGTATTACTTCAAAGGGGTATGTTGGAGGTGCAAAGTTACCCACAGGGACAGGTGTTCCCTTCCCAGGATTGTGTCTTAGACAAATCATGCACTGTTGTACCATGCGTGTGGCCACCCTGGAAATGTTCTTATTACTCCATACGGGGTCTAATAATTTACATATTCCTTTAGCGCTTATGTGAGCTGGTCCGTGGGCCATCGTCACCACTGGAAGGACATATGCATTTGGGAGCAACCATCGTCTTTTGTCAGTCACATCCGTCCAACACTCATCCGAGTCCAGCTGTCCCTTTCCATTCTTCCATTCCCTCAGCTCCTCCTCAGTCACTTTCTCCTGTATGTTTCGCACACTCTGTACAGTATCTGAAAACATATTAATGTCTGGTACAGATCTAGCCGGTCCAGCCACAAACATTCGCGGGAGTCTGTTCCTGGCAGTTTCTTTGGCCGTCTGATCTGCAAACGCATTTCCTTGTCCCACATCATCAACCACTGCTTTGTGTGCGCTACACTTTATGACTGCCAGCCTTCTGGGAAGCGTTAGAGCCGTCAGCAAGCGCAATATCAATGGGCCGTGTTGGATGCGCTGTCCGTGTGATGTTAAAAATCCCCTCTCTGCCCACAGTCTTCCATAACTATGAGCTACGCCAAAGGCGTATTGGCTGTCAGTATAAATGTTCACATCCAATCCTTCACTCAGTTCACATGCACGCATCAACGCTATTATCTCTGCGGCCTGAGCTGAGTTATACGGGACTCTAGAAGTCTCCACCACTGTGTGTAATGTTGTCACTGCATATGCTGCTGTTGTGGTGCCGTCCGTTAATTTAAAACAGGACCCATCAACATACAACTCTCCGTCAGGGTTATCTAGGGGTTTGTCCGTCAAATCTACTCTCC
This sequence comes from Lissotriton helveticus, assembly GCF_964261635.1. Classification (NCBI taxonomy): domain Eukaryota; kingdom Metazoa; phylum Chordata; class Amphibia; order Caudata; family Salamandridae; genus Lissotriton; species Lissotriton helveticus. The sequence continues at coordinate 803,620,991 of NC_136063.1, forward strand.
CTTTTGTTTCCTCCTCCGTTCGGAACAGGCAGTCATGTACTTCACCAGTTTCCTCATCCGAAGGGAGGGGCAACAGTGTTGCTGGGTTCAGGGTAGCACATCTTTTTATCGTCACATGTGGGGCAAATAATGTCATCTCATATCCTGTCAGACGAGCGCTAGTTAAATGCTGCGTCTGTGTTCTGTTTAGTAAAATGTCCACTGCATGTGGTACCATTACCGTAAGAGCTGAACCCAGTACGAGCCCTGCCGACTGTCTTATCGAAACTGCAGCAGCCGCTGTAGCCCTTAGACAGCTCGGAAGCGCTCTTGCCACATTGTCGAGCATTGCAGAGAAGTAAGCACATGGTCTCTGCTTCCCTCCAAAATCTTGTGTTAAGACAGACAACGCGCAACCTTCCGCCTCGTGCACATAGAGTACAAAAGGCTTCTGGTAATTGGGTGTTCCCAAAACGGGTGCAGAACACAAAGCAGTTTTCAACAACTCAAACGCTTCCTGGCATGCAGGTGTCCAAGGTAGGGGCTCACACACTTCTTTCGTGGTCAGATACAGCAGGGGTTTCGTTAGTAAAGCATAATTAGGTATCCACTGACGACAGTACGATGTTATTCCCAAGAATGCGCGCACCTCTCGCTGCGTGTTAGGTACTGCCATGTTAGTTATTGCCCTGATGCGTTCTGGTGTCAGCCTTCTCCCGTCCTTCGATAGGAGGTGACCGAGATAAGTAACCTCCTGTCGACAATATTGGAATTTAGGGAGAGACACCTTGTGTCCCTTCTGAGCCAAATGGTATAACAATTTAACTGTCGACTCTCGGCATCCCTCCTCATTGTCGGAGGCGATGAGAATATCGTCCACATATTGCAACAAGACATTGCCCTGTGGGAGCTCCAAATCATCTAACTGTGCTTTTAATGCTTGACTGTAAATACTGGGACTTTCTGTATAACCTTGAGGAATTCTCGTAAATCTAAAACTGCGTCCGGCCAATGAGAATCCGAAGAGGTACCTGCTATCTGGGTGTACGGGTATACTGAAGAACGCATTCTTAAGGTCCAATACTGAAAAATATTTTGCTGACGGAGGTATCATAGTCAAAATGGTAGTAATGTCAGAAACCACTGGGTACTGAGGCTCAACCACTTTATTAACATGGCGTAAATCAATCACAAAACGATAGACATCAGGTGTATTCTCACCCTCGGCACCTGAGGACCTTTTCAGTATCGGGAGTATCGGGCTATTACAAATGTTAGAGTCTGTCTCCTCAACCACCCCTGATCCGATCAAATCCTGTATAATCTGCAACAGAGCCCTCTCTCCATCTCTAGAAATCTTATATTGAGGTATGCGAGGCAGCTTCGCTCCCACCTTAACATTTATGGACACCGGTGCAATGTCCATCTTACCCACATCAGTATCGCTACAGGCCCACAAGCTCGGAGGGACATCCCTGAATTCAACTGGGAGGGGTTCATCCTTTGAAAAACATTGCTGCGCGTGCGCGACCGAAGGACCCATTGTAAGGTACACACCATCCGGAGAGCAGTAAATTGTAGCATGCAATCTTTTTAACAGATCCAAACCCAGCAAATTCTCACCACAATTTGAAGTCAAAAGAAAAGGGGAGTCAACAGTAAAGGGGCCAATCGTAAGTGTCAATGGCTTAGAGATGGGGCTAATCACCGGGGTACCAGAAAACCCCACTGAAACATTAGTCTTGCCAGACAGAGCTGCCCCTGGAACCTGAGAACGTGCTACAGAACTTTTCGTAGCGCCTGTATCCAATAAAAATTTCTGATGAGATCCCGACAAGTCTGCCGTTACATAAGGCCCACGTTGATCAACATCCACAGAAACAGGTCCCTCACTCTGCCCTACGCTGTCCTAGTTATAAGAAAATCCAGTGAAATCATCCTCGGCGTACGCATCGTTGTAAAACTGTCTATCCCTTCCTTCAACATGCTGCCTATCCCTTCCTCCGTCAAAATAATTTCCTCCAGGTCTCCTACCCTCCTCAGACTGCCTATTGTCTCTAGGCGCTTCTCCCCGACCTCGTCCCCTACCAGGTCCAGCCTGGGACCGCAGTAGTGGACAATCCTTCCACCAGTGCCCTTCCTGTTTGCAGTTAGCACACTGGTTGGGTCCCAAACGCTCTCTTCTCTCTCCCCTCCCGAAACTACTTCCTCGACCACCTGACGCGGGCGGGGCTCCCCGTCCTCTGCCCTTCGCTACTTGCTGCAACAAAACCTTCGTTTTCAAATCTTTCGCCTTCTTTTCCTGCCTGTCTTTATTCTCATTCTCTCTATGCTCATAATACTGGGCCATGCTTAAGATGCCTGAGGGGGTAGATGTTGTCCATGTACTTTCAGACGCTTGCAGTCGGGCTGATATTTCTGGCAGTAGATTCGTAACAAATCTATTGACAAAGAGACGCAACCCGCCATCTTGAGAGATATCCTGCCCGCTAAAATCCATAAACGTGTCCTCAAAGCGAGTAAAGAAATCTGAAACTGCCTCATCCTTTTTCTGTTTGCAAGCTGTTAACTTATCCCAATCTACCTTTTTAGGAGGAATGAGTGAATGCATATATTTAATTATGCGCCCGGGTAATGCTAGTATCTCATGTTTCGGTTTTTCGCCTGGCTTACGTTCCTTATCCCAATCAGTAAATTCTGCCCAAGTCCCGCCTAACTCCTCTCTATGTTCCGAACCCTTCACCTGTCTCCACACATCCACGGGGAGCAATAATCCGAAAAACAGTTCAATATCTGCTAACGTCATTACCGTTGAGGATGCTGCCTCTGTTAATTCCTTGTAATAAGCCGTTGGGTTTTTTCTAGAGTCGGGTAACTGCGCCTTCAGAGCTAATACCTCGCTCCTTTTCCAGGGCGTATACACCCATTGTTCTTGGAAATGAGCATCTACACGTGGTCTCGTTACTGCCAAGGTGGTCGGGTCTATTATTTCAGATACCTCAGGGTGAAATATAGGGTGTACCTCACGCATTGGATGTATCCCCGGGAAGTGAGTCTCACCTGTTACCGTTAGCTCATTCCTGTATTCCAACAAATACCTCAGACTACGGAGCACTTCCCCCGCACCAGTATTAGCCCTGTAAGCATGAGCCTTAATATCGCGAAGAATCGCCGGTGCCTCACCGCCATACCCCTGCTCCCATAACGTTATCAGGGTCGTTGACATGTGCCACAAAGTGTGCTGCTGCATTAAAGGCTCATAATCCTTCATAGTAGACCAAATATCTTCTAATGAATAAATGTTATTCCTGGCCCATTGACAAGCTTGATTAGCTACCATTGTTTTCTCGTCTAGGGGTACAGTAGCGCGTGTGAGTAACTTTCGTACCTGATGGAGTAGACCTCCCTCCGCTCCTCTAGCAGGTGTTCGCAACGCGCTCTGAGGGGTGGCGCTGGCAGAAACAGTGGGGATAGCAGGGCCAGCAGAGAGCACCGGGGATAGCGCAGCAGACGCAGGGCTCGCCGTCGAGAAAGGGAGCAAGGGTGCCGTGGTAGAAGGGGAAGTAAGTCCCCCTGCAGAGGAAGCAGGTGTACCGGACAAGGGAGGGGCACCGACTTGGGGAACTGAAACCACCGCCTGTGGGGCGAAATCCCCGAGCACGGGGTACAGTGACTGTGGTGCATATGGGGGAGGAGGTCGAGCGCTCAAAATATCTTCCATCTCGTCTACGTCCTCTTCCTTTACCACATAGCACTTATTTTCCAACAACCGAAAACGCCTATCTGCGCGCTCAATCCGCAGTTCATTCTCTTTCTTAGTGTGTTCTCTCGCCTTTTGCGCCATAGTCTGAGCCGATCTTTTCTGAGCAACCTTCTCTTCCCTTATCTGCCGTTCCCGTACCTCCTTCTGCCACATTCGCAAAGAATCAAACATACTCTGGCGGCTGCGCCTAGCAAATAACTTGTCTTGTAAATAGTCTAATTTTTCTGCATCGAAAGAACCCAATAGGGGCCACTGCAAATCCACATTATCCATTGTATACTTATGCCATAAAGAGGAAAACAAAATAGGAGGCAAGCCGTGTTTGACGTACCTGTCGAAATTTGGAGAACCTTCCTGAGGGGCAGGTTGGCTCTTAGCCAATCTCACATCTGAAACCTCATCACAACACCCGAAACACCGCAATTTACTAAAGCACGGCATTTTGTAATCCTACAACACACAATAACACAGGAAAAATTCACAATATCATATGCATATATTAATCAAACATAATCCGTACTAAAACACGTGTTACCAAATGGGACAAGGCCCGTCGACCAAGTCCTGGGAAACCTGGACACTACCGCAGACTGAACAGCCTACACTCGCTGTTCCGAGACTGGGAAACCAATCCGTTTCCCGGGCAGCACTACAAATCGGCAGGTGCCACACCACGCGGGACCCGGCACTCTCCCGTAAATCACCACATTAGGTGTTCGGGCGAGCCCAAAATCCTCGCGCAGCAAGCCACTCACCAACCCGCAGTACTATCCAGTCGGATTTTTCACAAACCCTCGTTCCCCAATCTCCATCAAGTCTGTCAGAGCGTTATCCACGCCCTGAGTTTCCCGGAGCACACTAGCCCCAGAAGCACACCGGCTCCTCCAATCACCAGAGACACACCGGTCTCACGGAGCACTCCGGCCCCTTAATCACCAGTCGGACCACTTACCTTCCGTGCGCGGTCCCGACCTCTACCGTTCTCCACTTCCGGCTGGCTGGACCAACACGGTCAGCTCCAAGGTTCCGCCTTCCGGACTCCGGCGTAGGATCACGGACCAAGACCTCCTCCAATCAGCAGGGTGGGGCAGCGCTGCGAGAACCAAGCTCGGCATCAAAGTGGGTACCCGGACCCACCGTGCCGACCAGGGGGTCTCTGGCCTTCTGCTACCCACTTACGGGTGAGAAAGATCCTAATCGCGGAGTCCCTATTCGGGCGCCATCTGATAAGCGTGGCCCAAATCCACCTGAGTGACTTACCTCACTCACCTATAGTTACCCAAAATAAGTCAGCCGGACAGTGGAGAAGAATAAACAATACAAGTTTATTAGGCCACAAACTCCCATATGAGAGGGCCCTATATCGACCTCACCCCTAAGAGTGCGCCGAGAAGGACTAACTCACATCATCATGGTGATACATTATATTACGAGAAAGCAGAGTAAAACACGCCCATAATGGAAAAGTACTGGTCCACCAGAGGTGTGGACAATGGCCTCATACAAGAGGCATCTGCACCTGCAATAGCAACACTTGTTATCATCTCCCAAGGACACAGAGCCAGGCCGCTACATCCCCAGCGCATGAGAACGGCCTGATAAGGAGTTTCGCTAGCAGGAGTTTCAGTTACAGTAAACCAAGAAATGCATATATGCTGACACGAGGAATTACTCCTATTCCTACGGGAGGGGGAATGAGCAAGTACACTTTGCACGTAAAGAGAATAATCCAAAATGGTGGCACACATGCTAAGCTAAGAACACTGCAAACAATATCACACGCATAAGTGAATAACTGCATAATGAGAACATGAACGTAAATGCGTAAGTGTAAGTAATTAGTTAGACACATTCCGCTAACTTCATAAGCATAATGTATGCAGGGGGCGGGGCTTGGGATTGACGTCTATCAGCTCCCCTGTCTGGCTTAACTATTACATCGATAGGTTTTGATGGAACATCTTCCCTTAGCCCATTGTCACAGCCACTTGCACTTCATGTTGATAAGTTTACTGCTCCATGTCCGTTTTTGCTTTCCCCAAATACACCAGACAATATTGTGGGTCTTGGCATGCTCAAATATTTCAGGGCCACTATACGATGTTCTCCGGAAGGAGTACGGGTTATTTTAAATGACAACCACCCCATGATTGAGAGATCTTGTATTGTTAAAGAGGACATTGCCCTAGCTTCACTCCCTAGTACTTTGTGGGCTACTTCAGATACCGATGTAGGACAAATGGTTATTCCACCAGTACATATTAGTGTCAAGGAGGGTGCTATACTGCCGAGATTGCCTCAGTATAAAATTTCTCGAGAAGGAGAAGAAGCACTTACATGTATTGTACAAGACCTGATTGAAGTGGGGGTGGTGGGGGAAGTTCCTAATAATGTCTGCAATAGTCCAATTCTTCCCATTTTGAAAAAAGATACTGACACTAAGATTTATAGATTTATCATTGATTTAAGAGAAGTCAACAAGATTGTAGTACCACATTACCCTGTAGTGTCTGACATAACAACATTGCTTACCCTGGTCCCTCCAAGAGCAACTACATTTTCAGTAGTGGATTTGAAGAACGCTTTCTTCTCGATTCCTATTCATCCTGATAGCCGATATTTGTTCGGTTTCACTTTGAATAACAGATCATACAGATTTTGTAGAATTCCTCAAGGGTACACTGAGAGTCTGAGTATTTATTGTCAAGCCTTAAAAAGACAACTTGATTCCTTTATTTTGCCTGAAGAAGTGGCTCTCATACAATATGTTGATGACATCTTGTTGGCAGCTGATACACCTGAGCAGTGTGAAAAATTTACTTTGTCCTTACTTTCTTTTCTTGCGACACATCACCATAAAGTATCACGGAAGAAATTGCAATATTGTAGACCGAAGATGACCTATTTAGGACACCTTCTGTCCAAGGAGGGCCGTGCACTGACACCAGATCGCATTCAAGCAATTTTAGACACTACAGTACCTTCCACCCAGGAAGATGTCCGTGCATTCATTGGTTTGACTTCTTTTTGTAGGCAATGGCTATTGGGTTTTTCACACATTGTAAACCTTTGCTAGCACTCTTGACTAAGAACACTCCGATTCCTCTTCCTTGGACAGATGAATGTCAAAATGCTTTTCGTCAGTTAAGACAAGCTCTTTGCTCAGCACCAGTGTTAGGCACACCAGATTACACGAAGGCCTTTACACTCTATGCACACGAGAAAGATGGATGTGCATTGTAAGTTTTAGTACAGACACACGGTGACAAGCAGCGTTCCTGTGCATATTTTACTGCAGTTCTTGATCCTGTTGCTCGTGAGTTGCCTGGATGTTTTTGTTCAGTTGCAGCAACAGCTGTGTCCATACGTCAGAGTGAAGGGATAGTTTTGTCACACAAACTGTTGGTGCTAGTACCCCATGCAGTAGGTGCCCTTTTGAATCAGACCAAGACTCAACACTTAACTAGTGCTCGCTTGAAAGGATACGAATTGACACTGTTTGCACCTCATATTACATTGAAGAGGTGTGCAACACTAAACCCAGCCACTTTGTTGCCATATCCTGCGACTCAGTCTCAATCAAAGGAGCCTCACGATTGTATATTCCTTACTGAGGAACAGATAAAGGGTCTCATCGATCTGCAAGATACGCCTGTTCCAAATGTCGATGGGGAGCTGTGGGTTGATGGGTCCTGTTTGAAGTGACCAGATGGCACAACCTCAGCTGCATATGCAATCACCACACTCGAGACAGTAGTGGAAACAGCTGGTATACCACAGAAGTCGGTTCAAGCAGCTGAACTAATAGCTTTGACACGAGCGTGTGAGCTTATTATTGACTTATGTGTGAACATTTACATGGATAGCCGCAATGCTTTTGGAGTGGTTCATGATTTTGGCCTACTCTGGAAGGAAAGAGGCTTTCTTACATCCCACGGGATGCAGATAATGCACAAAGAATTAGTACATATTCTTTTGACTGCACTTACATATCCAAAGAAAGTTGCCATTATGAAGTGTAGCGCACACAAGAAAATCATTGATAAAATAGGACAAGGAAATGCCTTTGCAGATCAAGTAGCTCGCGAAACTGCAATACAGCGAAGCACTACATCTATGTACGTAGTAAAATCACAAGCTGAACGTTGGCATGATGCTAGAGAGGAAGTATTGGCTATACAGAGATCTGCCTCTGTGGAAGAACTTGAGCAGTGGTCCAAAGAAGGAATGTTAGATGATGAGGGTTGTTGGCGTAACAAAGAAATGACTAAATGGAAATTGCCTGCAGCCTATCTACAACCTATGGTTCAAATGGCACATGGGCTGGCACATTTTGGAGCTCTAGCAATAACCAAATTGCTTACACAAGTCTGGGAGCATCCTGAAATTGCCAACACAGCTAAAAGAATAGTACAGTCCTGTTTGATCTGTTGGCCGTACAATCCTGGAAAAGGGACACAAACTCCTACAGGAGGGTTTGCTACACCAACCGCACCTTTTGAAGTTTTGCAGATGGATTACATCCAGCTTGAACGCTGCAATAATCTAAAATATGTCCTAGTGGTGGTATGTGCCTTCAGTAAATGGATAGAGGCGTATCCTACAAAGGATAATACTGCTCTTACCAAAGCAAAGGTGCTTCTGAAGGAATTCTTTCCAAGATGCGGTGTTTGTAAAATTTTGTGGAGCGACAACGGACCTCATTTTATTGGGCAAGTTGTTGAGTATGTCCTGAAAGGGTTAGGGATCAAACAGAAATTCCATACAGTCTTCCACCCACAATCAGCAAGATTGGTGGAAAGGTATAATGCAGAGGTCTTCAATCTGTGGGGCGCGACCCCCAGGGGGGTCGTGGAGTCCTGGGAAGGGGGTCGCAGATTCTGCCAGAGTGCAGTTCCTGGCGTCGGGCTGATCGAGGGTGCTCAAGGCGGAGGCCGCCTAATTCACACCGAGGTGTGAAAAACATCAAAGCCTCGTTAACAAGTAAAGGTCTTTTAAAGACCTGTGATAGTACTCTGGTGTGCCTTTGTGTGTGTCCAAGCTGTTTCAGCCAGGCTGACATACAGGAGCTGGGGGGGGGGGGGGGAGGCTGTAGCCCTTTTAGTTCAATGGACTTAGCTGTGTTTTTTTTTTTTACTTTTAACGTTTTATACAGCGCTAGTTTAACCCGTAGGTATCAGAGCGCTTTACAAATACACAGTAAACAGCAGAAGGACAGCAGAAGGACAGCAGAAGGACATTGGTTCAAGTCCCACGAGCCCTCAAAGCAGGCGCCTGTGCAGGAGAAATGTGGCTGAGAGTCTGTTCTTCATGGTGAGATGTTTTCACAGCCGGCTGAATCCCCCCCCCCCCCCGAGCACGGAGACACAGAGATGCCCTCCCATGAGAGAGGAAGACGAAACAGAGAGATACTGACCCCCCATGAGAGAGGCACAGACAAGGTGGGTGAATGAATGATGGGTGGATGGATGGATGAAAGGGTGGACGGATGAAGGATGTATGGATGGATGGATGGATGAAAGGGTGGATGGCTGTATGGATGGACGGATGGAAGGATGAAAGGGTGGACGGATGTGTGAAAAGGTGGGTGGATGAATGATGAGTGGATGGATGTAAAGATGAAAGGGTGGATGGATGGATGAAGGATGGATGGATGTGTGAAAAGGTGGGTGGATGGAGGATGGATGGATGAAAGGGTGGATGGATGAAGGATGGATATATGGATGGATGGATAAAAGGTTGCATGGATGAATGATGGATGGATGTGTGAAAAGGTGGGTGGAAGAATGATGGGTGGATGGATGGACGGGTGGATAGGTAAAGGATGGATGTATGGATGGAAGGATGAAAGGGTGGATGGATGATGGATGTATCGATGGATAAAAGGTTGCATGGATGAATGATGGATGGATGGATGTGTGAAAAGGTGGGGGATGAATGATGGATGGGTGGATGGATGGATGAAAGGGTGGGTGGATGAAGGATGGATGTATGGATGAAAGGGTGGATGGATATATGGATGGAATAATGAAAGGGAGGATGGATGAAGGATGGATGTATGGAAGGATGAAAGGGTGGATGGTTGGATGAAGGATGGATGTATGGGTGGATGGATAAAAGGTTGCATGGATGAATGATGGATGGATGTGTGAAAAGGTGGGTGGAAGAATGATGGATGGATGGACGGGTGGATGGGTAAAGGATGGATGTATGGATGGAAGGATGAAAGGGTGGATGGATGATGGATGTATGGATGGATAAAAGGTTGCATGGATGAATGATGGATGGATGGATGGATGTGTGAAAAGGTGGGTGTGTGGATGGACGGGTGGATAGGTAAAGGATGGATGTATGGATGGAAGGATGAAAGGGTGGATGGATGAAGGATGGATGGATGTGTGGAAGTGTGGGTGGATGAATGATGGATGGATGTGATGAGGTCTAACAGGCGCATTTATGGTTGTCGATAGTTGTTTATGATGAGGGGTACCAGTTTCTAGAATCTTTTGTCGGAAGGGGGTCCTTACGCCTAAAATGGTTTTACAAGGGGGTCTCGGCATCAAAAAGTTTGAAGACCTCTGGTATAATGCTACCTTAAAATTGAAGCTGGCAAAAATACTGGCTTTCACGTCCATAAAGTGGCCAGATGCACTGCCTTTGGCACTGTTATCCATAAGATCGGCACCACACTCACGATCAGGTCTTACACCGTATGATGTGGTATTTGGAAGACCAATGAATATTTGGGGAGTTCCTAAGCCATGCCTCATACATGATGTATCTTGTGTTCTGTTGAATGGTTATTTGGCACAGTTAACCGACAGTTTGACTTCTATTCATCAACAGGTTCGAGAAGCTCTTCCTGATAGATCTACAGGTGAGGCCCATAATCTCCGACCCGGTGACTACGTGATGGTCAAGGTCTTCGACAGATCGAACAGCTTAGAGCCGAGGTGGCGAGGCCCGGAGCAGGTGCTGTTGGCTACAAGGACAGCAGTTTGAGTGACGAACAAAAAGAATTAGCTCCACACCACGCATTGCAAGCTTGTATCGCCCGCCTTGGTGGAACCTGCTGCGCTGACCGACCATCGAGAAATTCTGGAGACGGAGAAAGGTCAAGCTATCTAATCTGACAAGTCTACGGAAGTCTTCCCAGACCACACGATCTCTGGAGCATCGCGATACAATTTGAGACCGAGAAAAGAATCTGCAGTTTTGAACGAGACTGGTTGAGCTACCGCCCTGGGTTTGTGAAACGGAGAGCCAATGAGGCAAGATGGGGGGGGGGGGATCAGCCTTGCACGTCTTGGCCCGTGGTGAAGAAATCAACGGCTACCCAAGGGAGAAGAGCTCCAACGATTGTTTTAGACAGGTTCTTAGAAAGACCGATCATCGCTGTTATTGAAATGAATAACAAGAGGATTATTTGTGCTGTAGGGTTGGTTGTTGCCCTGGTGGTTTTGGCAATAACCACTTGGTTCATTGAGAAAGCAGTTCCTGCTCAACAGCTTTTTGTTGCAACTACTCCAGCTCCACTGGAGCATTGTTATTATACTCTTCCTTATCATGAGCAGAAACTTCAACAGTCCTATCTGAATAACACATTCATCCAGATGTTGCATCATATCCATAATGCTAAAAATACTACCAATTGTTGGGTATATGGGATGATACCTGCACACCAGAAGAAAGGAGGAACACCTTTTATTCCTCTACCGTTTTCCCATAATGGTTCATGTCAAGCTTGGTATGCCCTTTTGTTTGCTTTTGGAAAGCCCTCAGTAGGCGGAATCATTTTTCGGTTGAATAAAGAATGCTACCAAGATAAAGATGGCTATCCTCAAGCCAAAGGGACTAAATGGGAATGGGATGAATACCAACTGGACAATATTTTGACACCATATGTCTTCACAAATGTCAGGACGATTAAAAATAATGGACTTTTTGTGATATCTGTAACATGAGCAAAAGCAGATTTAGGTATTGGCAGTGTTGGGAGAATTCCCGTAGGACGAAGTGAATGTATTTCTGTACTGAACATTGAGGGCATGAATAATAGTAGTTTTACATCGTCGCACAACACCTACTTTGTGTGTGGTAATAAAGGATATTATCAATTACCTGTTGGATGGTCAGCGGTATGCTACATATCTTTTTTGTTACCCCCTGTGTTTTTAGCACCTGCATCATATCATCTTGACCTGAAGCTGTACACTGATATTTCTAAAAATAGATATAAAAGAACACCAAGTACTGACGAGATTGACCATACAGACACTGCTCTGCAACAATATGTCGATTTCAATTTGGGTTTGTTCTTCTTTGTGGGTGCTGCATTGAATAGCAGAAAAATCAGACGATTGACTCGTGTTGTAGAAGCTGTCACCAATCAGACAGCCATGGCACTTGGGAACATCACAGAAGAACTGCAAATTGCAAGAATTGTAGCACTTCAAAATAGGATGGTGCTCGACGTGATTTTGGCTGATCGAGGTGGTGCATGCCGCATCATCGGTAGCAGTTGCTGCGTCTTTATACCTGACCACTCACCTTCAGTTTATGACGCAATCTCTAAGCTGCAGAAGATTGCTGCAGACATTCACCCAGAGACTGGTACACGGAAATTTTCAAACTGGATATGGACACTTTTTGTTACTTGGGGCTGGAAGCTACTGAATATTCTATGTATACTACTGGTGATACTATTTACATGCTGTACTTGTATACAATGTGGTCCCATGATTTGTTCCATGTGGCTCACTGCTTGTACACCGGCCAAAAGAAATATTGCAAAAGAACAACAAATGTTAAATAGTGAAGTTACTGAAATGATAAACATTAATATACAGGATGCAGATTTAGATTACCCCAGATAGACAAAAGTCTTCAGCAAATGCTGAAAGGGTTGTCTGTGGTAATTTAGCAATGATTAGGTTAGGCATTAGCAGAAGACATCTTGTATTTAGAGACTATCTTGTCCGTTTTACGGAATCCATTTTGTATTTCTGTCGGCCATTTTGTTTGCCATGTGCTCTCTCCTACCTTCCTGTCAACTGCTTTTGAAATCTGCCTAGAGACAAGATATATTTAGTCTCCTCTGTTTTGCACATGCTCAGTTGAGCTTACAGCTGTCTCCAACTTGTAACTGTCAAGATGTGCCCAATAGAATTATCTAACTGTCAGCCCCTCCCACTTGTTGCTAGCACACTCTCTGTATGACCTTATATGTATTTGAAACCAGCATTCTATACCTTGTACCGCCTTTATTTGAGCCCCTGTCTGGGTTTAAAATGACCAAGCTCCTTCCAGTCAGTGTGCTACCTCATACTCTATCGAAGGGTGTTGTGTGAATGTAGTTCCACCTCATGAGGTTTAATAAACTCTTTTTTCTATTCCACTTTCTGTGCCAACTTCTTGCTATTGGTCTAAGGACTCTGTGTAGAGAAGGGCGAATCCCTTGCACTGATAGGCCTGGCTGAGGCTTGCCACCACAAAACCACCAATTCAAGATGGCCGCGGATGAGGTTATGTTGCGTGACTCCGCGTGATGATGTCATATGATGCAAGAGACAAAGCACAAAGTGAGGCTGCGAGCAGGCAGAAAGCACAAGCCTCCCAGCGGCTAACGGAGACTGTACTCACGCGCCAGGGGTACTGCGGTCATCCAAAATCCACACTCTGAACCTAAAACACATTGGCTAGTCCACGGTCCCAGTGCTCTCTGCTCGTGCCCTCCTCACAAAGACAGGATCGGCGAAAAAGAAAGCACCAAGACGCAATGAAGACGCGGCCGATGCACCCAAAATGTGTAGAAAACCTCCAGGGAATCTGCGTTCTCATGGCCCTGGTCCAGCAAACATGGGAATCTAGTCGAGAAGGGAGAAGTCCCGGAAACAGTCACAGCAGAATGAGCAAGCCCTAACGACAGATGCAGAGGACCTGAAAGTGCACAGGAGGAGCACACATGGGCCTCTGTTGGTCCGCTCGTCACCAATATAAAGCTGATGCGGAGACAGGTGAGTCCACTCCAATCTTATTATTATTGCCAGTATCTTCAGCATGGACCGACAGGAAAGCAGGTTCATGTAAACTGTCGCTCCCACCTTGAATATCAACATTGCACCAGTACACATTCTACATTCTAGCATTGATATCCCAACAGTAATGTCGCCCTGTGACATTTTTTAAAAGCAGGGATGTGCCGCATTTACAAAAATATGGCGCACCCCTCTATTTACCTTAGTACTACCACTGAAAAAGCTGCCTGGCGCCAGGGCAGGCACCCTTGCGCCATGTTGCAAGGTTGTCTGCGCTTCAGCAGCAATTGTGTGCATGAAGGGACACCTTTCTGCACAACCTGTAAGGGTGAGTTGCTGTTTCTATTTGTGCTGTGTTCTGCAGAGCAAAATACAAGAAGAAACTAATCATTTCTCTTCGTATCACCATCCTAAGTTTCTGGTCTTAGTTTTTGGCGCTGCCCCATCTTTGTAAACATGGGGCAGCATCAAAAAGACAATGGGTGTTGTAGCGGAATGCCCACTGCAACACCCATTGCCTGCCCCTTTGCCACCAGCAGACTGCGGCGGTAAGGGGCATATTTACAAGGTGGCGTTAAGCCATGTTAACGCCACTTTGTAAATATGGGGTAGAGGGAACGCCACCGAAGCGTCAGAAAAAGTGACGCGCTCTGGTGGCTTTGGGGGCTTGTAAATATTCCCCTTCATGTTCTTGTCGTTGTAGGCGTACATTGTCCAGATGATGATTTGCTTCTCCCAATTTATAGAAAGCTCTAATGCCAGATTTTAAAGGCTGCAATTCTGTTTTTGCAAGTTCCGGAACAAACTCATTAATGTGAGTTATTTTTCTAAAAAAATTGATTTGCTAAAGGTAACCAGCCTGCTTTTGTGCTGTTGTACTTCCGGTCCACTGTGTTTAACTATGCATTTGACAATGCATTTAATATTATCCTTGACTCTCCTCAAACCAACTGATTTTTAGTACTGTTAATAAAAGAAACTACCTGACGATATGTTTCCCCCAAAAAATATCTGGAAATTAATATTTTTATGTCAAAACTGTTTTGAACCAAACACTTGTCCTCCTAGAGTCTATTATTGTTCAATTACTCAAAAATGACATGGACAATAAAGGTACTTGTGAGTAACCATGTGTAATTCATTTGCTTCTGCCTATATGTTTCCTAAGACATATCCGGTTGACCTGTAGATTTACTAAGAAAGTCTCATATCTTGCGACATTAGCAGGGACCCAATACAAGTGTGTTATGAGGTATGCTAAGGATATTTATGAGCAAAAGGAGGAGCCTGACGAGTAGGGGTTATGAAGGCCCGTGAGATTGTGGGGTACATTTTTTTACAATGATTTGAATGCGTTACTGCATTTGACTATTGCAAATGCAGTAGGGTGACTGCCAAGAATGAGATGAAGGTTGGTAGCACTGACGCAAACACTGGAACCATTTCAGTTAAAAGTTTAGGAGAACCATGCGCCATCTTTGAGGCCACAATAAAGGGCGGATTGGAAAGAAATTTGACACCAGATCCTGGCTTTTTTCGACTGAGGATCGCAGATTTTTTTTTACTTAAGACATTCTAGTGGGCCAAAGTTCAGACCTAGCTTGGGAGCATGAAGGGAGAAAATTAGTAGGAAACCAGTCCTGGAGTTCAAATGGTGACGAAGACAAACCAGCAACCCTAATAATAACATACATTGGCAAAAGTAAGCGGGTTGACCTAAATGTGCTAATGCATGGAGAGTGCATTGATCCATGCTATGGTTTCCATGGGCTGCCACCTTCAAGCCAGAGCTCTTAGCCTTGCCCATGCCCAGGGCTCAAGGTATTCCACTGCACCACCCACAGCTGCCGCTAAAGCTGCCGAACAGCAGTGCCGGCATGACCTGCTAACTATCACACTTAAACAAGTGAGTCATTTTGATGATTGAAGGTCACCCTCACCTGTTGGGTTGGCTCGAGGAACAAGTTTTATTATTTTGTAGTAGATCGAGGCCCAAATTTATCAAATTGTTGTACCGCCCTTGCACCACGCAATGGAAGACAAGAGTGACACAACTCTTAATTTAGATTTATCAAGCCACACAAGGCTACCTTGCGTGGACTTGTGTGGCTTGATAAATCCAGCGTAAAGCAACACAGCGCAAATCTACACCGGGAAAGTGTTCCATGGGTGGAGCTTGGGTGTCCCAACGCATCCACCCATGGACTGTGGCACTTTCCCAGATTTACCATTACTGGTAGACCTGAGAATGTGTCAAAATGCCACACCTCCCCAGGTGAGACGTAATGAGGAGAAATATCTTAATTTCTCCTCGTTGTTTCCTCTTTTTATGTGTGCTGCATTCTGCAGCACACATACTACAAGGAAAATGCCTCAAAGGATTGTGTTAGAAAACATTCCTGCTTACAATGCAGGGCCCCTTTCACCATGATACGAGGGTGCCTGCATTGGCGCTAAGGGAAAAGACAGGAATGCACAGTATAACATACAATACAGTGCATCCCTGCCCTTTTCTTATAATGCAGCACAGCACAGCAAGGTGATATGCTGTGCTGCGTGATTTTTTCATTAATAGGTAGACGGAAAATTGTATATCGGAAGGGTACCAGCCTAAGAAAGTCTCTCTGCACCAGTTAAGTGAAGGCCAATAAAACTGAATTGAGTTCAGTAACTTGGATACAGTGCAAGCCAAAGGGGCTTTTTATTTGTGGGGGGGTTGTTCTGTGTGCCACTTAGAAAAAAATAAGACAATCATTTTCAGGTACAACACACTGAGGGTGCATGAGATACATTCATTCATAAACTGTAACACTACTTTCATGGTTTATGTGATTGGATGTGCTTGGTAAAATATATGTGGGTAGCAGCACACGACAACTGAAAACACGCATACAGGAATATGTCAGGGCAATCAGACAATGCGATGACAAGTATCCCATGGCGTGGCGATTCACATACATCGGGATCATCCAACAGAGAAATTTATTTGGTTTCATGCAATAGAACAAGTTACGAATAATGAAAGGGCAGGTGATAGGGAACTTCTCCTTAGAAAGAGTGAAGCGAAGTGGATATGCAGTCTTAGAATACCACACATGGACCTCAATTCTAATAGTGAGGTTCACCATTTCTTGTAGTAATTAGGTGGGAGCAATTCCCAAGAATGGGCTCCATGCACTTACATATACCATGTCAGCTCTTAGGATGGAGCAAACGCGATCATCTATAATGGAGACTCATGAGTCATATACATTCAAAATATTATAGTAGTTGGAAACATTACAATACCGTATTAACACTGAGCTTATTGATAGTATGTGATCAACATAGGTTAGGTGTTTTCAAAGTGACTCACGTAGTACAAATAGAAAATTCTGGAATTATCTGGAGCCACACTGATACTGTGTCTTGAAGTCGCGAAACATGATTAAATAGAAGACTGACCTATGTCATGTCATTGATCCATATAGACTTGGTCTCTGATAGCTCTCCACCAAATAGACTCTCATGAAGCAATCGGATCGTCTTTAAATCATGGACGAAAGCTCAATGCAGGTATGTCTAATGTTGCGGGATACATCCAAGATGGCATGACCATAGTTTGGTATAAGAACTTTATTGTTGGTAAATTAAAAACCCTTACAATATAAAAGCACTAGCATCATTTTCTAAAAAAGATACATTAGGTAAAATTATTGGAACGACAACTAACTTTTTGGCTAAAATTATACTTAGCTTCTTAGCTGCTGTTATAAGTCTCGCAGACCAAGTTCAAATCAGCAACTTGTTAATACTCGACAAGCCGTTGATATGTCTAATGATGGAGTTTCGCACAGCTATGATGGGACAGGGTTGGCTACCCCGATATCTTCCAACTGGCTCAATACTTTAATAACAAATTTCGTTAACCCGATATTCAGCTTTGTGTTGTCCGGGTTGAAGGCTGCTATTATGGCTTGGCGACAAGATCGGATTCCAAGTCTTCTCCATTCTTCTTGCAGTAATGAACGTCTAAAAGTGAGCATTGTTGGGCATAGACTAACTAGAAACTATATGTTCCATCCCCTCAGTGTGGTAGCCGCACAACCTGCATTGGATTTGACTGTCTTTCCGGCGCCATTCTGGAAGTTTTTTCAAAAAAGGCCATTCACCCAACCTCAGAGCCTGGAACTTTAGTTTAAAAAAAAGTACCTCAGTGCTTGATAAATGAAGAGTTTCAACTCCTGGATTAAAGTTAGTGATTACTGCCCAGGCATGTTTCCTTTTTGACAGTATTGCCCTGTCTGAGTGAAAGGACCACAACCTGGCACTCTTCTTGATAGCTTTCTTTAATACCGACTGGGGGGGATTTGTTCCCCATAATTCATTAATACCAAGTAATTGTAGACCATGATCCAGGTGGAGCCGATATTTGTGACTGGCTTGACTTTTCCGAATTTCTTGCCAAAGTCTGGCCTCCAGTGTGTTTTCCCGGGCTTGACGCAGTCTGTTGCAAAACTTTATAAATGACCCAGCCTCTACGCCATGATGGTCAAGTAAGCCAAATTTGAGACAGACTTGTGCAGGTGATGCTGAATTTGGCAGATGGAATGCACGTTTAAAGATTTTAGTTGTCAGTTTGTTTAAAAGAATGTTTGTGGTTCCCTTCATAATCTCTTGGCCGTACGTCAGAGAGTTAGATATTTTTGCCTTCATCACTTTTAACAATGGGATTAAGCTGGGACCTAGTAGTTTTTTTGACAGTTTTGTTGCTGCAGCCTCTAAAGCCAGTGCTTTGGTCCTCAGTGCTTCTTTTTGCTTGGCAAATGAGCTCCTAGAGTCTAAAAATATTCCCAGATACTTGAGGGTGTGAGTCAATTTTTACGTTATTAAAATGCCACCCTCTACACATCTTCTTAGGTTTCCCAAAGGTGATTGTTTTTGTTTTCGATAGGTTCAGCTCTAAGAGGTTGTTTTTAGTATAGGGAAGCAGTTCATCAAGAAGCCTCTGTAAGCCCACCTTCGTGTGACTGAACAGCACCAGGTCGTCGGTGTATAGGAGGTTGCTGATACGTACTCCATCTAGTTGGGGGGATGACAATTGATGCTATCAAGGATTGGCAAAAGGTCCGATATGAACAAGTTAAAAAGGAGTGGAGCCAGCACACAACCTTGTTTTACTCCACTGCTGGTCTCGATTTTCCTGGAAACATGGGAGCCTTCACCCAGCTTGAGTCTTATCCATGTTTTGGAGTGGAGTTAAACTATTGCTAGTAGCAAGGATTGAGGCACTCTCCAGCCCTTTAGTTTTTGCTACAATAGATCCCGGGGCACACTGTCGAAGGCCGCTTTGAAATCCACAAAGCAACAGTGCAATTGAGTTTGTTGGACAGTTGCTTTCTCTATTAAGACAGATAATGTTAGTAGATTGGTTGTTGTACCGGATTTGGCCACAAAACCAGTTTGATTGAATGGGAGGTGCTTTGTTTCGTTGGCCCAGGTCAGAAGATCTTCCAATTGAGTACTGTCATAGTATTTGGCCTCCACGTCGAGGAGGGATATCATTCGATAGTTACTGGGGTTGTTTCTCTTCCCACTTTTATAAATGGGATGGATGAAAGCACCTCTCAGCACTCGAGAACTTTGTTGTTTAATCGACATTCCAAAAACAGGGGGTCAAATGCTCTGACCAAAATTCGGCTTCTGATTTGAACATTGCCTAGGGGAGGCCGTTTGGCCCAGGTGCGCCGTCAGCCCTGGCTTTCTTTATAGAGTGTAGGATCCTGTGTTTTATTCCTTCAGGTGGCCGTTTTGTCTTTTCAGTAAGTGAGTCGATGTTGTTCCTACTTGTGTGTACAGTCTCTTCAAGTGTGCTAATCTGATAAAGGGCTGGGGCGCGGTCGTATTTGATTCGTGGCCTCTGGTAAAAGTATCATTGCAATATTTACGCTTGGTGAAGTAAGACGGTTATCTTTATGATGAGCGATCCTAAAGTGGGAGGATAAGAAGTGGATCCATTCATCGGCACAGATGTTTGCACTGCCTTGGCCGTTTCCGCCACGCTAGCTCCTGTTCACCAGGGACCAGAATTGCTTTGAGTTTGATTTCCTACTTTCATGGAAGAGCTTAAGCCAAAATTGATCAGAGGCCTCTCGTTTTTCCCTGAGTACAGCGGACTTGAAAGCTGCTAGAGCTTTCTTATATTTGAGAAATTTAGTTTTGTTGTCTGGGCTCTTCCTTGATTGCCGAAGGGCTCGATTTCTGTCAAGAATTATTTTTTTTGTTGCAGGTGAAGTGTATGATCGAAATACTTGCTGCCCAGTTTTCCTCTTTGGAGGCACTGCGTATAACTATTGGTTAGTAAAGTTGGACCAGCTACTAATAGCTGAGGAGTCAATATCTGGTTGTTGATTTATCAGTGCTCTGCATTTTTCATCAGAGATGGGGCCATATCGACGGACCATTTCAATCGTTTTAAATTCTCTGTATGGGTGCTTACATGGGTGTGACCATAGTTTAGTCATCTATGTGGCAAACCATGGCTTTCAGTTTGGGAGTACGGAACACCCTTAAGATGGTGTGATTAAAGCCCCATTGTACGCAATGAGGGGCAATTGTGCCCAGCTAGAATATAACAATATGCGGCAAGTGGTTCTAAATACAACCAAGATGGCACCCACACAGTCTCACTATGTAAGATGGGGCAAAACATGATTAGAATTTTGTTCTAGTCCTTATGGAAGAACACCACCAACCATTCACATAGCGGTGCACAATACACCCAAATGGTGGGACCTAGGTGCCGTAATGTGTGCAATGAGGTCATTGGATAGAGTTGAAATACACTCACAGGTGTTATAGGTTGAGCGGAAATGTATAAATTAATTGTGAAAGTTGAAATTCACATTTTGCCACTCAACTGTTTGGATGACAGTGATGGGAACACGCCGCACAAGACATGTCGGAACTTCTCTACCGAATCGTAAGGTGACGATACTAGTGTAAATGACTATGGCTAACTCCTCCCCGAAAATGTTTTGGGGGGACAATCACAATGTACAGTAGGGAGAGCTGCATGTGGCAGCAAATCGGCACTACTAAAGTTCTGCCTTGTACGCGGTGAAACATGATTGGATTCTACTCTTAAGAAAGAGTGACTCTGACTGTTTATACATGAGAGCACAATGCACCCGAGAAGGTGGGATCCAAGTATTCCAAATGACAGTAGCTAACCCCACTGTTGCAAATGTGTTTGGGAGGCAGCCTGAATGCATAGTAGGTAGGTCGAGTCACATGTGGCAGAAAATGGAATATTAAACCATGGGTTGTGCTATACATGAAGGTAGTGGTGAATTGACTGTAGTTACGAATATACGGGTGATGAATGTCATATATATTGTTAGGCTACATTGTGGCACTGTTCTAGTGTACTGTCATCTGCTATATTCTCTATCGTACCGTTCTAATGCTACGGTAAGGACAAACAAGGTTTCATTTTCTTTTTTTCAGATGCTGCAACTGCCACTGTGTAACCCCACTAGTACCACCGCAATGATGACATTTCATCCGCCCAGGATTACCAACTTTAATCGCCATTTCCCGTGCAGCCAGCCCTGTACCTAGCCCTATTTCCAAACACAAATTACAGGTAAGATAAGCGTTTGGGGGGAGGTAGTATAATGGAGTATTAGGAGAGACGAGAGACTGACGGTAGTACTAGTAACGTCCTAGGACTATTGAATTCACTTACTCCGTGAGAGGCAGTTAGTTTTGAAAACATTTGGGCAATTACTTACACAACTTGAATCAAGATGCTGCTTAAGTTTTAGGAAAACAAACTTACTGTTAAACCCCCACCTACCAGCCTCAAAAGCAGTAAAAAACACGTATGCTAAGATAAAGTTTAAAGTATATTTATATCCCTAACATAAATAATCTCCCGCAAGACCCAACCCACCCCCCTCCCTAACCCCAACAAATGTCCGTGAAAAGTCCAAAAAACCCAACTCCCAATTCCCACCCCCAGAAATCTTTAAAAAAGGGGCAAGGGACAGTCTCCTCCTACTGCTGGCTGCTGTTCACTTTTCGGGCCAGGTCGGCATGCTCCGTGCGGAGGGTCTCGAGCAGGGTTTTGGTGTTCAACAGCTCCTGCTCGAGGTAGGACACCCTGAGTGAATGGCGGTGCAACCTTTTTTTGGTACTGCTGGACGGTGGTGGGTGGCTGCAGTACCCCGGCTCCGTACCGCTGGAGACCTGCTGCGCTGACTGGCTGACCCAGGAAGCGCGGAGGAGGATGCAGCTGTCCTGGTCGATGTTGTGGTCGACTGCGTGTCCCCCTCCTCCTGGGCCACCTGCCGCCGATATTCGGCAACAGTCGCCTCCAGCCTCCGTTGCCGGGCCCTTTTAGCCAGCTTTTTCCGTGTTGGTTTGGAAGGAGCATCTATATGAAGAAAGAAAGACATAGTCTGTAACCAATGCTCTTTAAGATTAACCCAAAATGATTCAGCAGAAAGTTGTGTCACAGTAGAACTAGAAACTTGCAAGCGCAGTACATAACTATTGTGGCCAGTATCTATCTAACCTCCCACTTCTTCATCCTTGCTCTAACATTAGTGGGAGTTTAAGGAATCAATTCTACGAGCACTATGGACTCACTCCATTAGAGTCGACTATGACAGTACACCACTCTTATTCTTCTTCTTCTCTCTTGTTTAGCAAAATTGGTACGTTAACTTCTGCAAGCCGGCATAATGCCAGCGCAGTCAACTTGCACCCGAGAAAAACAGACGCCCGCCATGATGAGTGAGACAGACTTGCGTTACTGTACCGGTCCAGTACATGCAGGTGGTGATGCTCTTACTTTTCTATTACGGGTGGCACTGAGAATACTCTGTTACAAGGGCTACTGCTTAATTAATTTAACTTTCACCCTACAGTGCCAATGAATACTAGAAAAGGAAAATGAAGAAGATAAATAATCTGATTATCTATCACTGCACATGGTATGTATTTGCTTACATATGGGATGACTTTAGGTGCTTTGCTTTTTATTGAGTGAACAGTGATACATCCACACATGAATGACCGAGTTCTACTAAACTTATTAACAGAGGTAGTGAGTGGCCATCGTAATAGCCGGATATATGCTGTGCTTCCAATACAAACTAGTGCTACTATTCATGGTAGTATTCGGACAACATTAACACTTCTTTTCCTTGCCTTTCCTACACTGGAACGGACGTGCGGGTGCGGTGTTACATGCTCTTCAAAGTAACACTTAGTTCATCCAGTGACCGTCTACTCTCTCTAGATACACATATGCTATCTAAGAGTCAGATAGTACCATGATCCAGGCACCCATCCATTCAAACTATATGTCAATCATTCTTCTTCATATCTCTCATCTGGACAAACCTTACGTTTTCTCACGGGAAAACAACCTTTTCATTTTATTTGGGAAACCGCAAGCCATACATCCGTGCTTGACTTGTATTTGAATTTCAACCAAAGGATATATTGCGCACACATACAGGTTCTGTTTCACCCACCCAGACTGTTCTCCTTCCACCCATCCTTGCTTCATCCTTCACCCAGCCATGCATCATATTCCTTCCCAGCCACCTCGGGCACCAATCAAACAAGTATCATTCTTCTTTGTCAGTCATTATTACTTTTAACTTGCTCGTCCTTCCACACTTACTTACACCCTTCTTTCGCTTTTCGTTCATCCCATCCATCAAGTTCATCTCAGATCTGATTTGGATTCTCGAAAAAAAATTCACCGCTGAGTTGAAGTAAATTTAGAGGAGGCTACTACCTGGTTGATAAAAACTTTGTTCTAAATTTGAAAGTCTTCTTAACAGTATAGTAAATTAACTGTACAACATATATACTACACCCGTGCAGAGAGCACACTCTGCAGTCTGCAATCTCAATAAGTAAGGAATATAAGAGCTTACCACTGCCCGCCACTACCGTGGCAACCCTCACAGCAGTTTCCTCCGGCACTTGCACTGCCTCCTCCCCAGAAGTGTCCTCCTCCACCTCTGCGCTGGCCCCGGCACCAGATGTTCCACCTACAAAGTACATTTAAGAATGTTAGATGTCATAGACATACACCACTCACTAGTATTTTGTCTAGGAATGAAGAAATGTGAATACAGAAACCAATCTAATAATTTGTGACTGTCTACTCTAAAGTAAAAATGTCCCTTTTTCCAGGGAAGGGTGTTGTCTTGCTGCACTTTTTGGCACAACTGACGAATGCTTGCTTTTTAACACGCACCATTTTTCTCATAAAAGACAGAAGCTTCACTTCTAAGAACAAGAGCAAGATCAGATCATCAACACTAGGACGGAGTGACCAACGATCCAGCACGAAAAAGAAAAATTAAAGTTCAAACCAGGTGAGGGCTCGGCTCGCCCACAATAAATGTGTGAAATAAATCACTAAGCACTTTTCCATTTTTAATCAACCGTTTATGTTTTATGACAAACTTGATTTTAATAAATGTTTTTACTTTTAATAAAGCTTTAAAACTTAAATAGACTCTGTGGTTTTTGGTCAAGAGTGACTGAGCAAAAGTTTTTGCAATTTGCAAGCATGAGTCCGTGCCTCTGACACTTCTGGACTCTGACTCCGTACTCTTGCCCTGCGTTGGATAATCATCATTGGGGATCAATCATCGATGAATTCGGGAGCTAAATGACTCTGCCACACTATCTAGTCAGTAAGGAGATTGGGGGTTCTTCAAAGTCTGTTATCACTTAGGTATGTGGAAAGTCTACCTGCGCCTATTATAATTGATAAACCATGCACTATTTAGTGTCCATAGTTCTGTTTGTACAGATTTGTCCCTGCAACAGTAGTAGTATGGATTGTCCTCCTATCCAAACCAAAAGTAAAGTAGTATCTTATTCTTTCTTGGTGGTCATTCACATTTTATTGTTGGGAATTGTCAAAGCATAAACATTTAGAAGACTTGAAAAGACATTATCGACAATCCCAGAGGACTGCACTCAGTGCATAGAGCTATTGCTGACTAGAATGGGAGTGTCGTTTAACACCTTTTGCCAACTGTGCAATCTTAGTTAGCTACACAGACAGACTAATAAGAATAATCTAGTAATACCACAGGGAGTCATAGTAGAGGCAGGATAAGAATTTAGATACAGTCTACAAGAAGATCAAAGACGATTTAGAAAAAATCGAATGAGGAACGCTAGGAAAAAAGCGGTACTCTATATTAAAATGAAAACTTACCGGGGCCAGCAAAGGAGCCCTCGCCTGACCGATCCTGGCCTTCTACAGCAGCAGCAGCCGATACCACCTCCTCTGTCCTCTTGCCCCTGGGGGGAGCTGATGTACAACATGAAAGAAAGAAAGACACGAAAACATGGATGATTGTTGTCAACCAAATCAAATATTTCAAAAGGACAATAACAAAATATTTTGGCGAAATAGCAAATAGACAACTATTCCACGGGATATATTGACCTAGCTCATGTGGTCTACTACGATATTAGTATTGCTTGATTTGCGGACCGTCGACTTGGAAAGTTATGTAACTCACTAAACAAACTACTAAAAAGGTTCGCCTAGGACTGGCAGGCAGCAGTCCGCAGTACGCGAAGTGACAGACAAACTCCATCGTGATTGCAGATCAGTGACAACACTAAAAAGTTTCCTACTACATTAACCAGTCATTAAAATACTCAAACTATCAATCCACCACCACTATTTCTTCTTATTGCAAGGTGTACAAAGGAAGGACTGGACTTGAGTCTGTAGGGGCAGATTTACAATCCCCTTGCGGCTCTTTTGCTCCGTTGTTGCGTGACTTTTGTGACGCAGCGGCAGAACAAAAGAGGCGCCATGGTGCGGCGTATATTAACAACGTGGCGCATATGGGAGATGCATCACATTGTAAAGCCCTGCGCCATCAGGGGGCGTTCCGGCGCAAGGGAGGGCGTTCCTGCGCAGGAACGCATCCTAAAAGTGGCTGAGGGAAATCTACAAGATTTCAATCAGTCACTTTTAGGACAATGATGCGTCACTCAAACCCTGCGTCTGCTTGAAGCAGACGTACGGCTTGATGCAGCATTGGGGAGATAGGGCACCCCAGAGCATTGCTGGAGCTGCGCCATCGTTGCGACGCAACTCCAGCAATGCGCCGCCTTTACGGCACAGATGCGTAACGCTTCGGTGACGTTTTGGGCCCATGGTGCGCCGCATTGTAAATACTGCGCACCATGGGTGGTGGTGGCGTGGCGCACAATTACTGGTGCATCCCTGCTACTTTGCAGGGATGCGCCGGTAATTGGAAATCTGCCCCTTAGTGTCTAGCATTACGCAGTTCTGTAAACTACACTCATACATAATTTCTCAGGCCAATGAAATGAACACAAAATCGAAAACAAATAAGCATAGTAGCAATGCTACTGAGAAGGAGAGCAGTACACCTGAAATGCACAGAAGATTTTGGAAAAATAATTTACCTACAATGTAATAGGCAGCATTATTGCTCTTGCTAAAAAAACAAAATTTGCAATATAATAACACACAGAGCAGGAGAAAACAGAGTAGTGATGAAATAGCTACTACTACTCTCCAAGCCCGGGGATCTCGACGCTGAGCAGGTCGCGTTCCCGGTCCAGGAGATCCGTCCAACGGTGGGTGACCTGGTTGTAGGTGCGCCGGACCCGAGAGTGTTCATACATGGCCCGGCACACCTTCTCCCACCGCTTCCGGCGCTCCCGGAGCCCGTAGCCGCTTGCGATCCTGCCGCCTGCCGCAATGGTCCTGGGGAGGCGGCGCTGTACATAGTACACCAGTGCGGCCACCTCCTCTACGCTAAAGATCTCCAGTGGCATCACAGGCTCCCCCCTCAAACGCCCGCACGGGAGCCGGGCACGGGGTGCGGGACCCTTCCCCTTCTCGGGCTGCTTCCCGGCTCCCTTTACCATGGTCTGGGCAGAAAGGAAGGTAAATAATAAATAAGAAATAGAATAGGGAAGAAGAAAAGAAAAGAGTTTAAAAAAGTAGTTTAAAATTAACCAAAAGTAGCAGAAAACACAAAAATATAGAGCTAGAAAAATAGAGGGATAGATAATAAGTAAAATAGATTAAAAACAACTTCAAACAAGCAAAGGATGGCAGAGATTGAGAGAGGATACAGAAAGGATGCCCAGAACCATAGCAATGAATGAAAAACAAGATGGCCGCGCCCGTTCACGACCGTGTGGGTAAGTTCGCGCGAGATTTCCCCCGCGATCACACGCGAACTTGTACTAGCGAGCCGCACACTTTGCGAGATTACACATAGCGCCCGGAAACGGAAATACGTCACGCAAACAAGATGGCCGCGCCCATGTACGACCGCTAGGGTAACTTCGCTTCGTTACGCTACAAGCGGCTCGCGAAAACGCAAAAAACCACGGGAACTAACACGCCGCAAAAAACAAATCGCATATTCGCATGAATTCGCGGCTTCTGAATTCGATCTCGCATAATTACGCGCCCCGCGAATCGCGCGAAATTGCAGAAAAACGAT
This sequence comes from Lissotriton helveticus, assembly GCF_964261635.1. Classification (NCBI taxonomy): domain Eukaryota; kingdom Metazoa; phylum Chordata; class Amphibia; order Caudata; family Salamandridae; genus Lissotriton; species Lissotriton helveticus. The sequence goes on from NC_136063.1 coordinate 803,648,302, forward strand.
TTTTGCAAAACTGAAAGCACTCAGCAGGTGCAAAAGTTCAAGCTCATCTTTAGTAACCATTCCCTGTAGTGCTTCCTGAGGGGCCCCACCAGAGTTCAGTTGCCTACTTGCAACTATTCTATGACCCTGCTCTGACCCTCACAGCAGGCTCAGATAATAGCTACAAGTATGCCACAAAGGTCCTGTTAAAAAAAATTACACTGCAACAGAAAGCAATTACAGATAAGGAGGCAGGTGCCAGATCGGAAGTTCAAATTCAGTGATACATTAATCAGCCCCTAATTCATTCATGTCAGTTGAGGCAGGGCAGGTGTGCTAACGAATTTTGCAAAACTGAAAGCACTTAGCAGGTGCAAAAGTTCAAGCTAATCATTAATCAGGAAGCACTTACAGCTAAGGAAGCAGATGCCAGCTCAAATTCAGTGACACATTAATCAGCCCCAAATTAATTCATGTCAGTTGAGGCAGGGCAGGTGTGCTTTTCCCCCCATAATCTACAGTGATGAACCAGAGGGTGGCAGTGATGAACCAGAGGTGGCATGGGTGAACCAGAGGGTGGCAGTGGTGAAACATAGGGTGGCAGTGGTGAAACAGAGGGTGCTGTGATGAACCAGACGTAGAAACAACATGGTCGCGACCGTTGCGACCCGACAAGTAAGTTTGCGTTTGCGAACTGGTAAAAAAACTCGCAAACTGGCAGAAACCCTTGCGAACACAAAAATAAACGCAAATTCGCGAAAGTTCGCGAAGTTTGCGGATTGCGAATTCGCAAAATTCGCCCATACTTAGTATCATTGAAATCACAAATACTCCTAGCTATCACATCCAACCAGAGGTCTGGGTTGAGCATTTTACCACACTATACTCTAGGAACTCAAATGCTTATTGCACACAAAACACAAGAACTGAACAAATCACTTTTAACCACCTTCCTGCGATGCCCACGACTGGCACAGTGCTAGTTTTTAGTCTGGATGAGGCCGGGTCAGCTATAAACAGCCTCAAGGTAGGAAAGCCCCCTGGCCCTGATCAGATACCAGGAGATTCATATAAAACGGAACCAATGGTATGGGCTCATTCATCCAGAGCTGGATGAATGAGAAGATGATATTGATCCTTTATCAAGCAGGCTTCTGTTCTAAATTTTGCATGTATGATCAGGCTTTCAGATTTACTTGGTTAACCCGGAAATATGTGCTACTGAAAAAACAAAAGCTTTATGTAGCATTTGTCGACTCAAGAGCTGCGTTCAATCTAGTACCGCACAAACTGCTGTGGAAAGGAATGCTTGACTTAGGAACTCCATAGAGCTGGTGTCTTTGATAGCTAGACTTCACGAGGACAATTATGCCCAGGTCAGATGCACTGGCGTAACGAAAAGTGAGGGGGCCTCCCTGCACGGTATTTGTGGGGGCTCCCTCCGGGCTCAATCAGGAGCTCTCCCGGACAGAGTTCAGTGCCGAGGGGGCCCCTTGGAGCTAGAGGCCCCCCGCACAGCGTGGGCTGCGGGGGCCTATGTTACGCCCCTGGTTAGATGGGGTATATGTGGCAAATTAACTGATGAAATTCCCATTCAGTGCGGGGTGCGTCAGGGGTACGTGCTAGCTCCGACAATATTTTCCCTGTTCATTAGCGATGTGGCCAGCAGCCTGTTGGATTGCAGAAATGACTCTCCTTTCATGAATGGCAAGAAAGTCCCAATCCTGCTCTTTGCAGATGACTCTTTACTCATTTTCTCAACCCCGATGGGTTTGCAAATCTTAGTGAATATGTTTTTAGACTTCTGTAAGAGCAGGAGTATGAAACTTACGTTGCCAAAACAAGACAGGTCGGGATTGCACTGAAACCTCCAGAGCTGGTGAAAAACTTTGACTACCTGGGGATAAGATTAAGGGCCATATGAATGAAGCAAATTCGCATTACCAACGGCCGAAATTCGCAGAATTTCGGCCTTTGCGAATGCGAATTAGCAAAATGAAATGTATGAAGTAAAATCGTGTAAAATAAGGAATCGCAAAATTTGCGATTCCTTATTTTGCAATTGCATTTAAGGAATCGCAAATTTTGCGATTCCTTAAATGCAATGTATGAAGCCCAAAAAATTTGCAAAATGCCCTTAAGGAATCTTAAATTACCACCAACTTCTAGTTGGTGGTAAGTTGCGATTTCCTTGAAAAATGCACATTTCAGCATTTTTCAAAGTGCCATGTGACGCACATACATGCCCTTAGGGCATGTATGTGTGCCACATGTGCACCCATGCATATTTCAGGGGTGCAACAGGGTGTCCTTTGGACACCCCTGCACCCTTGAAATTATTCTCAATTTGCGATTTTCAAATTGCGAATCGCAAAATTGAGAATACCTTCCCATTCATTCCTATGGGCCTCTTGGCCCATAAAAATTAATGGGAAAGTATTCCTTAATTGCGATTCGCAATTTGCTAATCGCAATTAAGGAATACTAAGAATTCGCTAAAAAAAAGCGAATTTGTACATACATACCAATTTGCGATTCTGAAATAGCGATTTCTTAAAAATCGCTATTTCAGAATCGCAAATCGGTACCTTCATACATATGGCACTAAGTGACACACTTGGTTGGGAGCAACAACTGGAAAACAGCTATCTAACCCTCTGTCACAAGTCAAAATCAAACTGAGATACCTCAGGCAGTCTCACACTCAGTCATTGACTCCAGCACTAGATTAGTATCGAGCAAAAGCTCAGAGTGGTGCTCTGTATGGAGCAGAGTACATTAACACTAACAAACTGCCAATTTCTGAAAATATCTATTCTAGATCACTTATCTCAGTACCTATTACTACTCCTTTTTTCCATTGTTCTTTGACCTAGGGACAAAAAGAATTGGTGCCATGGCCTCATTGAAACCCTTAATATACTGGCTGAGCTTGTGGAGAACAACACAGCTTTCAAATTACTGTCTCTCCCTGATGGACGTTTTGATGATTAGTGGCACTAAAAGTCAACCCTGGTTTAAACATGTTGCAAGGTGGTTTAACACTTGGTATGTCAGAATTATGGGAATATCCAGAGAGGGCAACTAGAGAAGATCGATTAAAGCTCAAGACTAGGTACTGGGTTGCTGCGGAAGAGTGTTATGCCACCAGAACAGCAAATGGTCAATTAACATTCCAAATGTTATCTGTCAAGCTATGCCCTTGCTTTGAACCCTTCCTGGACCAAATTACACCACCACTTGCCAAAAGTTTATATGTTAGATTCAGGTACAGTAACCTTTTACTAAGGTTTCCTAGCAATCAGACTGAAGGTCTATCGTCAGAACTATGCCCAGCCTGTGCTAGAATAAAAGAGTGCGAAGAACACATACTCTTTTTTTGCCCTAAATACCAAATGATCCGCAGGAGATGGATACAACCGATCTGCTTAAACATTGGAGTTAGGCAATACCTATATACAGTGGTTCCCCTGTTTTTTTAAGTAGGTCAATAGCACGCAAATACCCCAAATAAAATAAAAAATATAAAAGTTGGTACGTTGCTTACTTTAAAATACATTAATTAATAAATGGCGCATTTTGGAATATCGGTCGGGACCAACGAATGCATGTCTGTTTGGGCAATTTTTATGATAATACAGTCTTCAGACATATTTAGCCAGTGCTTAATTCTTGCTGTTGGTTACAGCTGTTGGGCTCGAGCAGCCTTTTTTGAGGACCTGGACATAATTTTCATCATCAGACTTTGACCTGGAGGAAAGAAACAGTAACAAAGGGAGAAAGCAGGTGGAGCTACACGGGGAGTACGGTGGTGGAAGAAAGAGGCATGAGATGGAATCAATACTAGACAGCCTTGGTATTTTCAACCCTGGTATTTGACAGCACTGGCAAACGTTTCCTAGGAAAAATGTTGCCAATGCTATTTTTTTTTTTTACAAAGTAAGCACTTATTTTTTCCATAACTCTGCAACTCAAATTGTTGCTTGTTTTCTTCCAGTTTTCCAAAATGAAACCTCAGTCTCTGTTAGCAACTATATCCAGGCACTGCTGGCAAACTTCATATGACTGGATCTTCTATGCAAAACAATCTGACTCCTTTCTAATGATCTCTGCACATTACTTTTGCTACAAAGATAACTGCATTGACAACATAACATTGACACACCCCTGCTCGCTGCATGCATTGATATAACAGCATCCACAGCTGGGCAGAGCGGCTTGCTATTGCCACCTAGTTTTTATTTAAAAGGCCCACACAATGATCTTCAGACTGGCCCCAGGGATGTAGCTTCCACTGGTGCAGCAGGTGTAGTGACACCAGTGTTAAATGTGGAAATAAATAAATGCCATGGCCCTTGTCAGGAGACCACAGCAGCTTGCACCACCTATTTCTTTACAAATGACAATTCAGACTTTTATACATTAAAAATGACTAATACCTGTCACCGAAGCTCCTTTTATAGCTTTAGGTGGCAAGTATGTTATTTTAATGTAGTAGAATTTTTAAACAACTGTTGCTGTGTTCGTCACAAAATTAGACAAACAGTGACACCATATAGCTCTCTGACATAAGTCCTGTTGTTGACAATTAAGTGCCATGCGGAGCACCGGAAACCACTGGCTCAAATTAAGCACTGACTGGAACTCTGCCAAGATGTTTGAGGGGCCCACTAAACCTTGTTTATAGCTGTACAGGGCCATCTGAGCTTTTGCCAGAGGTCCTCCCACCCTATTTTGAGTGGGTGAATAAATGGCAAACCATTTGGTGAATGGAAAGTTTTCACATTTCGTCTCTGCCAGGTAACACCTGTCAGTAAGGTCAGTGAAAACTGCAAAATAAACCCCCCCCACCCCCCACCCCCATGGGGGAAAACTGCCTCGGACAGGGGTGATTGCCTTTCTTTCAAAAACAAAACACCTTCGCCGACTTGACTTAAGGTTATGTGCAACCAGCCTTCGGAGATCAAACAAGCATCAAGAACCCACGTGCTATTTTCTAGGAAGTGAAAGGATTTAAGCTACTGAAAATTAAAAGATGCTCATTTCCCAATCCTGGCATAACGTATTGCATATGTACTGAATTAGTGCTTGCTCATATTTTCAGTAACAGCACCATCTAGTGGCCGTTGCTGGATTGTTGGGTTATGTGCTGTTAAAAGCTTACATAGAAATGCAAAACTTCCAATAAGTGTGAAATTTTATCAACTATAGACAATGTAAAATACGACAACGGGGTTCCTGCTTTACCACTATGATTGATTGATTGATAGGCTTTATTTCGATATATAAAAAATACCATAAAAGCGTGTACAGAGAATACAAAATACAACATGAGAAACAATCACATTCTAATTACATACAGAGAATTAAAGACCTAAAAAGTGTCAAAAACGGTTAAGACAGGATTAAATTGATAAAGAAAGCCTACTTGCACGGATCAACCAAGACCATTTTAAAATTTTTGACACAGCACATACAATCACAGTAGAAGTGTCAGACATTAAAATACACAACGCCACTAAATGCTGGCGGGTGCCTAGGAGTCTGCATAGAGGTTTGAGCCACCGGCTCCTCGGAGCATGGTAGTCATTCAAAAAAGGATGTGGGCTACCGACTCTACACGGGAGGGACAAGACGCACAGAAAGGAGAGGATTGATAGGGCAATTTCCAGCGGGCAACTACATCACCTACTGGGAGAGTCCCCACTCTGAACTTAAAGTACAAAGTGCGGTCAAGAGGAATGGAGATAGTATCTAGGTAGGGTTCATAGGCCACCACGTCTTTGATCCTCATAAAAGCTACAGTGGAATTACACTGTCGTGGGTCTGAATGTAGTTTAGATGAGACCCAATTCCAGTACAGCTTTTTGATCATAACTTTGGGTGGGGCGGATCTCGCTGCCCAAGCGTCTGCTAACCCTATCTCCGCTAATAACCATTTAACATCTCTCAACCATTTAATCCTGGACCAAACTATCATGGCCATAACCTCTGATAGTGCTTCCGCTTAAGAGGCTAGTTCGGGCACTCGCCACAGCCGGACCCAAAGGAGCAAAGGGCGGAGCTGTGCTTGGTCTTTAATGGATCTGCAACCTAGATCCAGTAACACTGGTACAGTAGGTGTACTCCAAGGGAGAGCCATCAGATCTTTCAAGAATTTGCTCTCCGATCTTGCTAGTACATCTAGGTTGCAGGTGCCCCACAGCTCTGCCCCATAAAGTGCGGCACTAACCCGTCTAGCTCTATAGATTTCCACTACAGGGGCTATGGGTTTACTTGTGGAGGATCGTTGTTCCTTAAGTAAGGAGCCTCCCACCCTTTTGTGGCCCAGAAGCATTTTTTGAATGTGCGGATTCCAGGTAAAGGAATCATTGAAGCGAATGCCCAGGTAATCGAATTCAGACACCCTCTACAATGTATCGGAATTCAAAGCCGGGGGATGTCCGAGTTTCTTTGGAGGATTCATAACCAAAAACTTAGTTTTGTCAGTATTGATTACCAGCCCCCTCAGCAGGCAAAACTCCTGAAAACTATTCAGCAGGCTCTGGAGCCCCATAGGGGACTTTGAGATAAGAAGAGTGTCATCTGCGAAAAGCAGTGTAGGAATCCGTTTGCCCGCCAGGGATTGAGCGTCCGAGGGAATTCTTAACAAGTGCTCAACCACACCGTTTACATAAAGAGAAAACAGAGTGGGGGCTAACACGCATCCCTGACAGACGCCCCTACCCACAGGGATCCTATTCGTTTTTTCGCCCTTCGTACCCCAACGAACCTGCGCAAAATTACCGGAATGTAATTGTACCAAGAGGGATCGAATATACACGGGCAACCCCAGATCTAGCAGGACCCTCCATAGTTTCTCTCTAGGAACCAGGTCGAAGGCAGTCTTAAGGTCTATAAAGGCCAAATAAAGACTGCCCCCGCCCAGCACCACAATAAGTGTGAAATTTTATCAACTATAGACAATGTAAAATACGACAACGGGGTTCCTGCTTTACCACTATGCTAAATAAGCCACAAAATGAGACATGGACAAAGCCATTAAATAACGATTCTACAAATATAGCAGACAAAAATTATTGGTGTATGATACCGAAACATCTATTTCACCATGATCGATCGGTGCATCTGTTTGTGCTGTTTATCTTCTGTCTATCATGTTTAGACTGTTCACACATTTTTATATCGGCTCTCTATGTGAATTTTCCATTCTTCTGCTTTATTTTTCTCTATGTGTCCCAGTAATCAAAAAATCTTCTCTTCTCTATGTCACTAAAGTGCAAAGCGACTAGGTTCACCCCGGGACGTGTCCTTGTTATACACAGCCACAAAAGTCTTGCCTTTCAGTAAGAAAGCCAGCATGACGCATTTTCGTGCAGCATCTTTGGACAACTTTTTTTGGCCGGGACCTTAAGTGCAACTGACATTGTGAGTTGTTTGCAGTAAGTTGCAGAGGATCACGGAAGACCTTTTTTGGTGGAGCCATTATTATCCCTATAACTGCTGACATCACAGGGTTGGTGGGCAGTATCTTGAGGGGTAAACATCGAAGGTAATTATAACTTTTTTACTGCTTTACTTCAATATAATTGAAGTATAAAATGTATTTACTAACGATGAGAAGTTGGCCTGGTATGGGCTGTCCACTAATTAAAGTGGGCACCTTGCACCAGTCCAAACGACCCTTATGTTGTATGAGGTCAAAGATAGCCTTTAGAAAGCTATCCTAGTGGTAGGTCTGGAGAGTAGCCTTCAGGCTTAATCTTGAAGGAATGTAAAGCAGCTTGTTTTACCAGAATATCACCTTTAGTATTAACTAAATGAAAGGAGAACTGCACAGTAGTTATAAAAATATGTATTTATTTATATATCATTCAAGTATCCTCTACACGAGGATACAACACAAAGCACACAATACTTTAGCAAACAAACAGTTGTAAGTTGCACATTACACAGTGGGCTCCAGGGGAAGACCAAACCATATACTAAATTAGTGGATTAAGAACCACGAATGGGGTAGAGACAGTGTCCAGAACACTTAGAATCACTGGGACCCCAAGGAACCACCCAAGGTGAGTAGAAAGGGACCCCACAGAGGACGGGTGCAGTGTGCTAACACAACCGCGGGCTCAGTACAACTCTATGGGGAAGACGCGGTTACAATTTTAAAGTTTGAGGACCCTTCTCATGGACATCGAGGAAACCCTTTGGATCTTAGGAGGTTGGGGAGCCACCCCACCCGTGGATACTGTAGTACCCGAGTTACCTATCACAGAGGAGCTGGGTGCATAGGCCTGGGGTGGTGTCAATGGAGGGCTGCGAAGAAGAGCTGCTGCCGGGAAGGAAGAAAGTGTCCGTAGAAATCCAAGGGTGGATTCATGATGAAAGGAACCTGAAAGCAGAGGGGACAGAGTCTGGGTTACCTCAAAGTGACCAGTGGCTCAGTAGACGAATGCCCACCGATGTCAGGTGCTTCAGGTGCAAAGAAGGGATGCTTGACTCTGCAGCCACGAGGACCTGGAGACATCGAGGACAACCAGGAGCCAGATGCGAGCTGTCCCACGAAGGATGTAGAGCGCTGAGGGTTCATTGTCCGGCTGGAGCACCAACAAGCCTGGGCAACAGCAACACACGCAAGAAGGTCAAGCAGGTTATGGTGTGGACCAGCAAGGTCCAGGGGACCCACCTGAAGTAACTTTCAGGAAGAAATTGTTACAATTTCTTTAGAAGAAAGAGCTGGTACCAGGCTATCTTTTTTAAAATGTCTTCCCTGATGGTGAGGTCGGTGTACAGGGTGACTTCAAGTCACTTGCCATTCGGTGAAAGTTGGGGTTCCAAGCTGTAAAGGTTCATGTCATTGAGCCAGGTTTTTACTGCTTCTTGTTTGCTGTTCTTAGCAAATATTAGAAATTCTGTCTTGGTTGGGTTGCACCGTGGTAGACATTAAATATTCAGTTCTTGATTATGTGTAGGCAGTGCTTGAGGCATTGTCTGTCTGAAGCATATGAGACTTGTAAGTAGAGTTGTGTATCATCAACATATTGGTGAATCTTGATGCTGTTATCTGTGAGTAGGGCGGAAAAGGACTAGTCATAAAGGTTGAAGATAACAGGAGACTACATGGAATTGAAGAACGATGCCAGAGAATTTCCTTTGAGACTCCAGGATGCATATGAGGGCGGAATGGTTGACTGTGTCAAAAGCAGTTGAGATATATTGCAGTATCAAGGGGCAAGGGTCATATTCATCTGTGAACAGGAGGGCATCCTCTACGATGTGTAAGACTACTGTGTGGTCTCCATGCTGCTGGTTGATCTAAAGCCAGACTGGTAGTCCTGCAGGAGATCATTATTATTGGTGTGATCTTAGGGTGAACATAGACTGTTTTTCAATGAATTGGCAAATGAATGGTATGTGAGGGATGGGCCGGTTTTTGGAAAGGTTATCCTGGTCTAGTGTACGGATCTGAAATAGTGAGAAGTTCTGCTTGAGACCTTCTGGGACAATGGCTTGAGTGAGGGAGGCATTGACAATGGTAAGTAGAAGTCAGACAGAAGCGAGAGCGGTGATGAAGGATGAGACATCATCTTCATAAGCAATGGCTTTTACTTGAGTATGTTAGCGAGATCTGCGAGACATAGAGCTTTGTAGTTAGACCATTGCAGGATTCTACAGGAAGAGGTGGGTGTAAGAGATGAAGCAGGCTTGGTGTTGTCAATGTGCTGTTGGATCTTCTGTTTTTTGTTCACAGAATTGGAATTTGAACAGTGGGTTACTAAAAAAAGTGAATTCCCGTTGTAAACATCAATGCCTCTGCAGAGCAGGTTGAGCCCAGTTATAAGAACAGCCAGAGGGAAGATTGTCTGTGTTACTGTTTTTAACCTCTTGTCCCTCTCCCCCTTTGCTGAGGTCACTGCTGACCATCACAGTATGCATGGTCATCAGTTGGTTCCAGGAAATGAATAGACAGCAACTTTCCTGTTAGATCTGGATTTTCGGGTTAGTGCAAAATCTGACACACCACTGCTGAGATTACTAGTAAATTGCAAGAACAATTTTCTTTCAGCTACGTAGAAAGGAAATAATGCAGAACAGCAGAAAACTCATATTGACAATAAACGCCTCACTGAGAACACATAAAGAAAGAACACTCAGACCTTTTAAAGTTGTCTGGGTTACAGTTACAATAATTACAAATTGTGTGAGCTTGGGCACATCAGCATTAACTTTTAAATCATTGATCTTGAGATTCATATTAGGTGAGCCATAAAAATAATTTAAAAATAGAGTGGATCCAGATACATTTGAATACCTTATGGCGATTGAAATATAAAGCAGAAGAGAGGTAAATAGTGTTGAAAACACTTGAATGAAGATTTACCTGCACAGTGTAAGTAATAGGTAATAGTTCCAGAATATATGCTTGAAAGCTTTTGCCAGGAAGCCTGGGATGGTCACAATATCATCCAGTCTTAACAATAGGCTCATTGAATATGTTACTTACTACACCTGTGATTGTTATGGCTGAACCTGGAGAAGCCCTACAGAGTATTATTGGAATACTGAATGAAATAGGACAGTGTTTATGCTTGATACACTTATTAAGGGACCTTTCTGTACAAAAGGAGAAAATAACTTTGAAACCTAATATGATTTGACAAATTAAATATTGGGAAAGTGGAGAGTATCTGATGCAGAGAAACAAAAATAAAAAATAGGGAGCATAGAAGGACCTGCCATATGTACAGCATATTCACGTTGGTCCACCAAGGTAGCCATTACAGCTGTAGATATCGTAGACATGTCATGAACTCATCTTGGCAGGACTGGAACAGTAAAAGATTCTTTAGTTACATTCCAGTCATCTAACATGAGAAAAGGAGAACACATGTCTAGTTATGATAAACAATTCGAAATAATGATACTGTTGGCTGATGCCAAGAAAAGAGTTCAAGCCACAGAAATCGATCCACGCCCATTAGGTTAATACTTTGAACAGTGAAGTAATCTTCACTGAAAAGCACAAAGATAGAAAAACCAAATCCTCCGTCCTATGCCAAACTGATGAATGGTCAATCAGCCCATACATAGACTCTAGTTCTTTGGTGCTTGAAGAATAACAGAACAGCACTGTGAAGAAATCTGAGCGTAGTCAGCTAGATGAGATAATGAATATGATTGTAAAATGTAAGGCAGAACATAAGGCTGAAAATAATCCTACTACTAATTAAGGTTGTACAAGATGATTGCAAACTTATTTAGTAAGAATAACAGAAGTATTGTAGGACTCAAGATCACTGAAAGTCTCCTAAGACAGATAATGACAATGAGAGAAAAATAACCAAAATCCTGAACTTTATGTCATAAGCGTGAAGATAGTGGACACATTGATAAATACTGTAAGAAAGCCATTGACTAAAAGAGGTTTAATAGAAGTTATCTGACACTACGATAACGGATTCTATACTGCTTAGAAATTAGCAAGAGCTTGATGTAAGAATCACATTAAATCTCACAGAAGCACAAGTTCTGAAATTTGTCACAATGAGTCCAGATACACTGAAAGAGCACCATTCCTGTTGGGATAATTGGACAAAGAATGGATGTACCCATATGGATTGCAGCACAAAAGACTACTGGACTACTTAATGGTGGGAGACAGGTAACCCTCATCTATGAGCAATATTACAGTAAATACCTGAGCCAGTAAACTTTGGATTTGTTGCTCGGATATAAATTTACATTAAAAAAATGAAACAACAAGAAGTGTTTGGAAAAACAGGAATAAGATGGTTTAATTAAATGCTGCAGCCGGGAGAGCCTGGACAGAATGCGTCTACTCAAAATCTCTCGATGTACAAAGTTTGGGCCGTCCATTTAAATACCGTTCATGAGGTACAATAAAACACTTTGCTACATACCAAACAAGCATTCGCTATGCAATAGGTCTCAAGATTAAGCTATTGGCATTGTAAATGACAATGCCTTTTATTATGTTTTAAAAACGAAAACAAAAATTAAAAGTCATTGTTATTTGCAATGTCAATAGCTGAAACACGCGTAAATGAGAGACCTATTGCATTGCAAATGCTAGTTAGATTAATGAGTAGAAATGCTGCCTTTCGGCCCGCGTCAAATTAATTAAGTAGAAAAAAATAGTGCTTACCGACTTATGAAGTAGACTGTGTAATGCCATAAGTAAAAGATCCAGTCCTCATGGGAGGTAACAAATGGCGACAGTGCGGTAACAAGGAGGGACTAGCAAGCCTTATTATCAATCGGAAACCAGCATTTGCCAAGGACAATGACCCCAGCCAATCAAAAATATAAGCGTAGAGAAGGCCAGGCTTCAACAGCATACCCGACTACTGCATGCCTCGCAGAGCGACCAGTGCATGCACGCTCCCACGAGGCTCGACCTAAAAAGCATTACAGTTGTAAATCAACACACCTGAGCATCTGATAAGAAGACAAATGTCTCTCAACCTCGGGGAGAGCTAGCGTAAGTCAGAGTGTGTGTGTCAGATGTCCAGCATGAAGAGCGCATGATCATTATGTGTGGTGTGCCTGTCGTGTCCTGATTGGATGAGCCCCTTCAGGTATGACAAACTAAGTCAAATGACGAGACACTTCATGCAAAACAATTTGGTGGTCTGCAGAAGTCATGTCAAGCGTAGAAAACCAACATGCACCCTTGAATAAAGACAACATTTCTGTTATGTTTAGTAATGGATGACGATTTACCCATATGTTGTCGTTTAAGTCTCTAAGATCAACACACAGTCTGAGACTGCCATTAGGCTTCCTATGGCAAGAGGTACTCTCCTTATCTTATGTACTACTGGTTGAGTTCCAGATTTGAGCTGAATGCGATGTTTGAACCTATCTAGTTTTCCAAGAGTATCCGAAAAAACTTTGGAAAACTTGGATACCCACTCAGATCCTTGTACATGATTAACACATAGCAATTCTTTCTTGAGCAGTACCTGCTTGTGGAAAAGTAAATTTTGCCATGTTCTGTGTCCCTACGCCTCATCCATCATGTGTTATGTGTGCATGATCAATATGCATATGTTATCCCCCATTTCTGATTAAAGACGCAATTACAGTTGTGTCCACCTCTAATATGTTAGTTTCCAGTCCTCGTGAATACTACGAATATCAGACCTATGTAAGTAATGTTGCCACGTTTCTCAGTGTGCACGTTATTCAATTATAAAGTCTCCGTTTCCAGGCCTCAAAAGGGCCCGGACCACAGATTCAGCTCCTGTCTCCTGAAAGCCTCACTGAGGAGCGATACAGCCCCCACCTGTATCCTCGACCCTTCACTTACTTCCTGCCTTGCAGTGCCCGGTGCACCCCGGCTCTGCCTCTGAGTCTGCCAAAAGTATGTTATAGTTCCAGCTATCAGTTCAGTCCTCCTCCTCTGCATTCCTAAGCTACTGAACTGCATCAATAGTTTCCGTCATTGTCTAGCCTTCTCGTCTCCACGTTAGAGAAATACTGTATTTAATGGTCATTTAGTATTCTTCTTCACGCACTACATGTAGAATAATGCATGGTCCAGTCTTAGAATCAAGTTAGCCTCTCCCCTCATGACTTCTAGTTCATATCAACATGTTCCCTAAACATTAGATACCAGATAGGGTTTAGGTACATGTCGCTCCGACCCTCTAGACTCTAGTCTCTGCTCCTAGCACAGAGTTCGTAGCCCCCAGTTTCTCCTAGTAACACGTCATTGCTAGTTTTCGCGCACCATTAGGTTAGAGGTCCCGGCTCCTTAGGTAGCCCCCTCCTATGTTTCCGCCCATTCATGACATATTCTGTTACGTTCGCATCACATGTCTATGTATACTCCCAGTTACACCTCTTTTTACTGTTATCTCTCGCGACTGCTACGCGTCACGCCTTCTGCTCCACCCACTGTTACGCCTACTGCAATGTAATGCTATGTGTTCGCGCTATGTATATAAGTCAATGTTTTGTTATTAAATGTTAGCGCGCTCATCCCAGACCTAGCCCCAGCAGCTGCTGGGCCTCTTTTCCCCTGCTGGGCCCCAGTTGTCCTGCTGGGCTCTGTCATTCTGTTCCTATGCAGGTTGTCCTGATCCTGTCCTTATGCTGTAATAAACCTGCAGAAACTCCTACTACCTCGAATCTTGACTCTTATTTATTGAGCTATCTGTTATGCTATAAGTCTAGTCAAAAATAGGGTATTATTTATTTATTTACCACATAATGGCGCCCGAATAGGGACCTGCCCTTTCCCCACGCGTCGGTGAAGCCACGCCGACCCCCTGACCCTCTGCAGTCGTGACGGAACCATACTGGCCAAGTGCAGATATTTCTGCTTCAAGTATCCCTCAGGCCCACGGAGGAGACGGAGGAGGCGGTCCAGCATCCGAACGAGACGGTGGAGGAACGCGGCGAGTCCCGACCAGAGCCCAAGCCGAGAGTCCAAGGTCCGAGGTATCCGGAGGTCCACCCGTAACTAAAGTCCGAAGTCCGAAGTTCGTCGTCGTAGTCCAGTCCCGTCCGAGGCCTTCCGTTCCGTGCTGCCCGGTGAGTACCATTGCTGGGGTAGTGTCTAGACAGGGTCAGTCTAAATTGACTCCTGGTCCGTGGGTTGGTGGTACCCAAGCCCACAAACGAAGTGTTCACCTAGGTGGATACGGGTCTTGATGCGTTCCTTTATGGGACCGGTATGTTCCGTACTGTTACAGCAGTGCATCCAGTAACTCTAGTCTGTTCCGTTCTCGAGAATTCTGTTCTGTTTTCAGTATTTTCAGGTAGTATTCTGTTCGAACTGTTATTTATAATGTTGTTTAATGTATTTCCAATGTCGTGGTATGCCTGAATTGTTTTCCCAATTGTTATTGTTTTTCGTGTATTGTATTGTGTTCCGATTCAAGTTTAGAATGCCGCTCTTTTCCAAGTTACGTCAGTTAAAAACTAGAAAGGGTCTGCTGGAAGCAGCAGTTCCTGTTCCGCCTAGGGACAGTCCAGGTCACTTTATGTATCAGAAACATGGCATAAGCGCCATATTGTATCTAGATTTATGGGTAGAGTATACCAAACAGTTAGAAGAAAAGTATAGATGGCCCGTATCGGGTACATGGGATGCCGAATGTATCATGCGAGTAGAAGAAGCATTATGGAAAAAGAAAGCCAGACAGTCACAGAAAGATGCCATCGAGTTATGGCGTAAGGAAGCTCATAAAAGAACGGAAAAGGAAGTCAGAAAGTCAGAGTTAAGTAGAGAATCCCAAGAACGAGCCCAAGAAAGAGAATTAATCGAGATAGGTGAACAAGTCAAAACCGAACAGTCAGACAGACAGAGGCATGCCCTTATTAAGGGTATGTATCCTCTTCTTGCCGAAGGTGTGCAAAAAGCGACCCCAGAGGCACCCAGTAATTTCCCGCCACCATTAGTTCCGACCAAGCTACGTCACAAACCGACCGCAGCTGATATTTTTATTTCGTCCTATTTGGACGACACAGTTCCTGAATATGCAAATCCAGTTCGCGCCCCGCCTGTCCCTGTAAATCAGGCACTTCCCGTTCCTCCAGACACCGGAGTACCTGTTACGGTACCCCCGGGTCAGTCTGCCATACAAGTTCAGCCCACGTTACAATTACCGACCCTGCAAGCACGAAGAATGTCAGTCGACGATTCTAGTCTAGGGGCCGCAGGAGGAGGTCCTCCTCAAACCCCGCCGCCTCACAAGCGTTTATCAGCACTCGAATTACATGCTCAAGCATCACAGCGTACTCCTAAAAGTAATAAGTCTGTTACAGAAATCAGACAAGCCCTTGCCGAATGTGTCTATGACACAGTCCCAGGCGAGTATAATATGGTTTTATATTCCGTACGCGTAAGAAGGGTGACCGAGTATCTAGTCACCTTACCAAATATGAAAGAAGATCTAGACAGAATATATCGTTTCATCCGTACAGGGGATGATCCAGAAAGTATAGGCGAGATTATGTCTCAAAGGAAAGCCGAGATTCAGCTCATGATATTAAAGTTCCTGATCAATTGTTTAATAAGAGAACAAGATTACCCGTCTAAAGATCCCGCCGAAATGAGAATCCTGACAAGGTGGAGTGATAATATAGCCGAGGGTAAGCACAAGACCATTAGTGCCATGGAAAGTATGTACAAGAAAATTCGTAAAGAAATAATAAGGTTACACGAACAGCGTAAAGCAGCACAAGTAAGCGAGAAAGAAAGTGTCTCTGATCCTGAAGAGGAAGACGAGAATCCCGCCAGAATAGCGTATGTAGGAAAATCCAGATTTCCAGATCGCCATTTACGTCCAGAACCTAAGTCTATTTTTCATCATCCAGCACCAGAACGAGGTTCTCTAGAACAAGTATTCCAAGCTACCGATCACATTCTGAAATCACGAGTCGGTTATAGTGAGTTAAGTACCATGCATGAACAAGAACTAGCCCGATCAGCAGTCCGATGGATTACTGATTCTACCACTTTTCCAGACGAAATAGTGGCACAAATGTTTCTGAAACTGCCCCCAGCCGAGCAACGACTGGTGGGTATGTATATGATCCAGCACCTCATTACTCTGTATGAGGGTCAACATTCTGATCCAGGCCCGTTACACGATATCCTGAACGAGTTACTCCAGTACAGATGGAGGGGTCTAGGTACCGATTTAATTAGTGTCATTCTAGAACAGCGCCACAAGTATAGAACGTTCCTGAACCCGCATTTTGTTCATGTCTCACCCCCGGAAAGTAAACCATTCTACATAGACAGACAGAATCCGCTACGAGAAGTCCACCCAGTCCAAGGGGCGGGTGGCGTAATGCAACGAGTGTTTGTATACACTCCGATATCAAAGATGGAACTTCTTGAAATGAAGAAATTAATCCCCTGTCATGACAAAGATCCAGCGGGGTTCCATAGAGAATTAAAAGACATGCTCCGTATGGGAGAATACACTTACCCAGATATCATTAAAATGTTAAAGGTCCTGTTACCCGCAGGGGTGTATGAAAAGTTAAAAGAAAAAGAATGGGAGGTGGGAGAGAAAAAGATCGATTGGACAGCTCTAGAAGCTGAAGACAAGGCACGAGTACCAGGTACCGGTCTTGGAGATAAATGTAAAGAATTACCAGAATTATTGATTCAAGTTTTACCCAGATTATTGACAACTAGGAAAGAAGACTGGGATGCAATCTCAGCCTGTAAACAGAAACAAGATGAAGACATTAGTGATTTTTATTCTAGATTTGAGAAATGTTTCAGTATTAACAGTGGTCTCAAGACAAGTAGTGAGTCATACCCTCATCTTTTCGTTACCAAATTAGTCGAGAATTCAAGTCCACAAATTAAAAACCGAGTTTTGAAAGTCGAAAGCACCTGGCAAGCAAATACTCCGTCCCAGATGCTCCAGATGCTTCAGTATCACCAGAATAGAATTAGAGAAGAGCAAGAACACGAAAGAAAACGTATGAAAGACACGAAAATGAAAGTGCTAGTTGCACAGTCTATTCCTCAAGACAGTCAGAAGAGAGGTCCGAATCAAGCCAGTCATCCTGCGGCTCCCGTTAAAGGGAACTGCAATTATTGTAAACAGCCAGGTCATTTTATAAACGAGTGTGCAGTTCTGAAACACAACATAGCTACTGGTAAGACTAAAGAAAGACCACGTCCGCCGAGACAAGAACAAGTTTCACAGACTCCTCAGTCACAGAATGCACCACAGACAGTTACAGTACCGCAGCCTATTGCTGCAACACAGCACGTTACATCGCAGATGTACCAGTATGCACAGTCCGAGTATCCAGAGTACCAGTCATATTCATGAAACAGCCTAGAGAGGGAGGTAGGCTTGCCTCTCATCGAGATACCTGTAGATCAAGAAGGTCCCTATGTTCACAGTCAAGTATTAGGGAAAGACAGAAAGTTTTTGATCGATACAGGGGCAAGTAGGACCACAATTAGTCACGCCGAAGTTCCAGGGGCTCCGCTCTCAGGCTCAAGAAATGTTTCCCTTGGATTTTCAGGAAAACCCATAGTTAATGAAATATCTAAGCCAGTTACTCTAGAAGTAGGTCCATTGTCCCGTACTACTGATCTGTTACTTACTAAGTCATGTCCAGAAAATCTATTAGGTATTAAGACACTGAAAGAATTAGGTGCAGTTATTTGCTGTTCCCCAGAGGGAATACGTCTGTTCCTACGTGACTTTAAGGGTCACTATGTATTACGAGATTTTGATTCAAGATTGTCTAATGTTCCGCAGCATTTATGGGCGCAAGGTCCAACTGATGTAGGTTACATGCAAATCACACCCTATCGTGTGACTCTCAAACCAGGTGTAGTGTTACCACGAATCAGGCAGTACAGATTGCCACCTGAGGCTGTAGCAGCCTTATCCAAAATTATTGACGAGCTCATGGCTCAAGGAGTAGTTGTAGAAACTGACTCCAATGTATGCAATTCTCCGATCATTCCAGTCATGAAACGTACTGATCCAAATGCACCCCCAGTATATCGATTAGTGATTGATTTACGAGAGCTTAATAAATGTATTATTCCTCAGTACCCAGTTGTCCCAGACATTTCTTCCCTGTTAACAGCCATTGATTCCGAAGCCATGTTTTTCACTGTCATAGACCTCAAGAATGCATTTTTTAGTGTTCCAATTCATCCAGACAGCCAGTTTCTTTTCGGATTCTGTTTAAATGGAAGGAGCTATATGTTTACACGCGCTCCTCAAGGTTTCACAGAAAGCCCTAGTATTTACAGTCAAGCACTCAAGAGACAACTAGACAACATTCACATGCCAACTGACACTGCCCTGCTCCAGTATGTCGATGATCTACTGATCACAGCCCGTTCTGAACGTGCTTGCGAGCGAGCATCACTTACAGTTCTGTATTTTCTAGCCGAGATGGGGCACAAGGTGTCACCTTCGAAGCTTCAATTCTGTGTCCAGCAAGTGGTATACTTAGGACACTTGCTGTCCAAGAGGGGTAGGCAGTTGACACCCGACCGTATCCAGTTAATAGCGAGTCTTCCCCAGCCCAGAACCCAGAAGGAGGTACGTGCCTTTATCGGCCTTACTTCTTATTGTAGACAATGGATTCCCCAGTATGCATTCCTAGCCAAGCCATTGATACAGTTAACGACACAGGAGGCAGCCGTATCGACTGTCCTCCCTTGGACATCTGACCATACACTTAGTTTCAACGAGTTAAAGAAAGCCCTATGTCAAGCTCCAGTTCTAGCTACACCGAACTACAGTAAGCCTTTTACACTTTTTGTTACTGAACGCGAAGGTACAGCATTATCTGTTCTCACACAAGATCAAGCAGGTCAATACAAGCCCTGTGCTTATTTTTCGAGCACATTAGATCCAGTCGCCCAGGCGTTGCCTGCGTGCCTCAAGTCAGTTGCAGCCACAGCACTAGCTATCAGACAAAGTGATTCCATAGTTTTAGGACATTCCCTGACAGTACAAGTTCCACATTCAGTAGAAGTTCTTTTAAACCGAACACAAACTCAGCACTTGACAATTGCACGTTTAACAGGTTATGAATTGACACTGTTCCAGCCACACATAGAAATTAGACGCTGCAACGTTCTGAATCCTGCTACACTGTTACCATCAGTTAGTTCAAATCCAGACACACATGATTGTGTGGAAGTAGTTAACATTACGACAAAGCCAAGACAAGACCTGACAGACATTCCGTTACCAGATCCTGACCTGACACTTTATGTGGATGGTTCATGTATGAGAACTAGTACAGGAGAACTAGTCGCCGCGTATGCAGTGACTACTGACACTGAAGTTATTGAAACACACCGTATTGATACTTTGTCCGCTCAAGCAGCAGAGCTAGTTGCTCTGACACAAGCCTGTATACACGCCAAGAACCTGAAAGTTAATGTTTACACAGATTCACGTTACGCATTCGGAGTTGTACACGACTTCGGAGTGCTCTGGCAGGAGAGAGGTTTCATGACTTCTCATGGAACCAAGATTCAGCATGGTCTCCTTATTCAAGCCCTGTTAGATGCCATACATTTACCGACATCTATTGCTATCATGAAGTGCAAAGCACATACGAAAGTCACTGACATTATTTCCCAAGGTAATGATCTAGCAGACCGCACAGCCAAGCTTACAGCACAGACTCCAGACATTCCAGTAAACATGACACATACTCCAGATCTGATTACATGCATGACAGTTAAGGACCCTACACAAGATGTCATAGATATTCAGTTACATGCTACCCCCGATGAAATCAAGAAATGGTCTGAACAAGGAGGGGTCCAGACAGATCAAGGATGGTTAACGAAGGGTAGAGCCACATGGTTTCTCCCCGATTCTATGGTTCAAGTCATTATCAATACCGCACATAGTCCAGCACATTTAGGAGAAAAAGCTATGTTAGACAGTATCCAGAACATTTGGTTCAACAAGCATTTACGAGCTGCAGCCAAGCAGAAAGTCCGTACCTGTATGATATGTTGTCAGTTTAATCCAGGTAAAAGTGTCCCGGTGGAACAAGGTGGTTTCCAGCCCCCTGACCACCCTTTTGAGGTCCTCCAGATGGATTATATTCAGATGGAGCGATGTCGAGGTTTCAAGTATGTCCTTGTAGTTGTATGCGCCTTGTCCAGATGGACAGAAGCATATCCAGTCCCAGATTACACCGCCGCGACCACTGCTAAGCAGTTGGTTCGTGAATTTTTCCCTAGATACGGACTCCCTAGAGTCGTATATTCTGATAACGGCCAGCCATTCTCATCCGAACTCATGAAACATGTTTCCCTGTTGTTAGGGTACCAGTGGAAGTTCCATTGTGTACGCCATCCAGAAGCAGCTGGACTAGTCGAAAGACATAATCAGACTCTGAAGATCCGTATAGCAAAAGTCTGTAAAGACAAGGGTGTGGACTGGTTAGTAGCTTTGCCAGTCGCTCTGTTTTACATGCGTATGGTCGCACATTCCAGATCAGGTCTGTCCCCGTATGAGGTCGTTTTCGGCCGCCCCCCTAACATGTGGGGTACTCCTAGACCCCGAAGTATTACCGATGTTTCATGTAATATGCTGACAGATTACCTAGCTTCCTTGATGTCTGCCCTCAACTCATGTCGTTCACAGGTTGCCGCCGCATTTCCAGACAATACTGAGGTGGCACCGCACGAGATCGTTCCAGGGTCCCTAGTGATGATCAGAAATTTCGACAGATCAAGTCCGCTGGAACCACGTTGGAAGGAGCCACGTCAGGTCCTCTTGACCACCCGAACTGCCGTCAAGTTGGAAGGCAGGAAGGGGTGGGTCCACCTTTCTCATGTAAAACTTTTCAAAGGACCGAAACCAGTCTTTAAAAACATTCCCAAGAACATTTCCCAGGATTCGAAGGATTGCCAGAACATTGTTTTAAAGGACTGTCCCGCACAAGACTTTGTTACATTCCCTCCCTTGTTAGAGAAAACTCCGCAACAGGAGTATAAGTTAAAGCTCAGGTCTAATAAGTCAGCCAGTTTGATTGTATAAGTCCTCCCCTAGGTGAAACGGTTAGACTGTTTCTGACATGTATAAAATAGACCCCCATAGTGAGAGAGTCAGTCAAAGCTCAATCAAATGTATCGTTTTTCTGAGTTTCATATTATTCATCAGCATAATGATTTCCTGCACCAGCTATGCTTTCTATCTGTGTTTTTCAGTTCCTCATGTAAATATGTCTGCTCATGCTACAGTAGAGCACACGTTTAGTGATCTGCCTCCTCACGAATATGCATACCGCCTCGCTATGCGTAATAACACATTTATCCGTATGTTACATTATTCACACCAGACCAGCAATGCCACTAATTGTTGGGTGTGTGGTCGACTCCCCCCTTTCCAGACACCAAAGGGAGTTCTGCCACTCTTTCCTTATCCATTCTCACACAATGGTTCGTGTGGAGCATGGTCCACGTTAACGTCATCCTCAACAGATATGTCTTTTCTTAACAGTACATGTTTCCCAGACAAGCAAGGTTTCCCCCACAGAACAGGTTTAGATTTAGAAAATGAAGTATATAATTTAGGTAATTATTCGTCGAATTTCATGGTTCTGAATGTTCAGTCTGATACTACTCCAGACTCACCCGCTATTTCAGTACTACCAGTCAAAGGCGAATTATGTGTCCGTAGTTATGGTTCTGTACACATAGGTCATAGTGAATGTACTACTATTATCCAGTATAGTGACAGTGGGAAATCTATTTTCAAAGCTTCACGTCATTCTTATTTTATTTGTGGTCAAACTGCATATGTCCGTCTGCCCCTCGATTGGGAGGGAACCTGTTACATTGCTTTCCTACTGCCACCTGTTTTTTTAGCCCCACCTGACTATCATAGGAATTCTTTCTTAGTACACACTAGACACAAGAGAAATCTCCCGATTGTCGATTATACTGAAACTGCCGCAGAGCAATTCATTGATATAGATAAAGGTGTTTTCCCTTACTTAGGTACAGTTGTAAATAGTAAGCTCATCCGTAGGTTAACAAGAACCCTTGAAGCTGTAGTTAATGAGACTGCCTCCGCTCTAGGTAACTTAACTGAAGAGCAATCCTTTATGAGAATTGTCGTTTTACAGAATCGTCTCGTCCTTGACGTCATACTGGCCGACAGGGGCGGGGCCTGTAGAATTCTCGGATCCAGTTGTTGTATTTTCATTCCTAATAACGCGCCGTCTGTTTATTCAGCTATAACCAGACTCCATAAAATTGCCCATCTGTTACACCAAGATCTAGGCACCTGGACATGGTCCGGTTGGTTCTGGAATATAATTTCCGCATGGGGTTGGAAAGTCCTGTCCTTTTTAGGTATTGCAGTAGCGATCATATTTAGCTGCTGCCTCTGTATACAATGTGGCCCTGCGATTTGCAGCATGTGTGCTACCTCTTGTATTCCCAGTCTCAAGCCCCGTTCTAAATCCCGCTCCAAGACAATTCGAGACGAGCAAATGGTACTGTATGAAATGATAGACGGTATCATGAATATTGATGTTTCCTGATGGAAACGTAGTGACAAGGAGGGAATGTGGAAAAGTAAATTTTGCCATGTTCTGTGTCCCTACGCCTCATCCATCATGTGTTATGTGTGCATGATCAATATGCATATGTTATCCCCCATTTCTGATTAAAGACGCAATTACAGTTGTGTCCACCTCTAATATGTTAGTTTCCAGTCCTCGTGAATACTACGAATATCAGACCTATGTAAGTAATGTTGCCACGTTTCTCAGTGTGCACGTTATTCAATTATAAAGTCTCCGTTTCCAGGCCTCAAAAGGGCCCGGACCACAGATTCAGCTCCTGTCTCCTGAAAGCCTCACTGAGGAGCGATACAGCCCCCACCTGTATCCTCGACCCTTCACTTACTTCCTGCCTTGCAGTGCCCGGTGCACCCCGGCTCTGCCTCTGAGTCTGCCAAAAGTATGTTATAGTTCCAGCTATCAGTTCAGTCCTCCTCCTCTGCATTCCTAAGCTACTGAACTGCATCAATAGTTTCCGTCATTGTCTAGCCTTCTCGTCTCCACGTTAGAGAAATACTGTATTTAATGGTCATTTAGTATTCTTCTTCACGCACTACATGTAGAATAATGCATGGTCCAGTCTTAGAATCAAGTTAGCCTCTCCCCTCATGACTTCTAGTTCATATCAACATGTTCCCTAAACATTAGATACCAGATAGGGTTTAGGTACATGTCGCTCCGACCCTCTAGACTCTAGTCTCTGCTCCTAGCACAGAGTTCGTAGCCCCCAGTTTCTCCTAGTAACACGTCATTGCTAGTTTTCGCGCACCATTAGGTTAGAGGTCCCGGCTCCTTAGGTAGCCCCCTCCTATGTTTCCGCCCATTCATGACATATTCTGTTACGTTCGCATCACATGTCTATGTATACTCCCAGTTACACCTCTTTTTACTGTTATCTCTCGCGACTGCTACGTGTCACGCCTTCTGCTCCACCCACTGTTACGCCTACTGCAATGTAATGCTATGTGTTCGCGCTATGTATATAAGTCAATGTTTTGTTATTAAATGTTAGCGCGCTCATCCCAGACCTAGCCCCAGCAGCTGCTGGGCCTCTTTTCCCCTGCTGGGCCCCAGTTGTCCTGCTGGGCTCTGTCATTCTGTTCCTATGCAGGTTGTCCTGATCCTGTCCTTATGCTGTAATAAACCTGCAGAAACTCCTACTACCTCGAATCTTGACTCTTATTTATTGAGCTATCTGTTATGCTATAAGTCTAGTCAAAAATAGGGTATTATTTATTTATTTACCACATGCTCCACAGTATTGGGGTCCAGAATGGTGCCCAAATTCCGTTGTTCTAGCCACCCCAACAACGAAGTACTGCGTTTGGCAACATACAACAGCAGATGTGTTATTCCCTTTGAAAGAAAGAAAGGTTCTAAATTCTCCGATAACATCAATAGGTTTCCCACCAAATGCTAAAGGTTTAATGGATGACTCTACCAAATTTGCATCCCTAATATTTTTCAACTTATCAATGCTTAACAATGTGAATGGAGAACCAGAACCAGCCATCATGGTAATAGGTATGTCATTGATAATAATCTGACAATAGGACCTTTTAATGCAATCACTATTCACTTCCATGACTTCACATTTGTTTGGTGGATTATTGAGAACTTGCACAAAATGCTCTTTCTTTTTACATCCAGAACATACTTTATCCCGGGCGGGGCACGATATTGAATACCCAAAATGATTTGAATTTCGACACCTGTAACAGAATAGTGTTCTGGTTTTCTTTTTATTTTCTTTGTTTTTGTCACAAACACAAATCAAGATGAATCACCACCAAGAGACATTTCTGACATGAATGAAACAGTGCTCTCTATACCTGCAGCTAATTCTACAGCTTTGTGTAAGGTGAAATTGGGTGTAGTTAGCAACGTCTTTTGAAATTTTTCATTGTTGTTGTACTCAACAATTTGAGCACTAATCAAATCTTCTTCAAACTCCGTGTATTCACAAGTAGATGCCAATACACTTAAAGCACCAACTACGTCTCAATTGGCTCTCCGGGCAATTGGTGACGTTTACGAAATTTATGTCTCTCCAACACTACGTTTTTATGTGGTTTGACCCTCATGTCTGACATCCTCATGGCAGACATATAATCAATCACTAAATCACTTTCCCCCAAAATTGACTGTTGTGGTAAATGTTTCACGATTTTCCTACCTTCTGACCCTAAACAATGGCACAACAAGGCATATTTATTTTTAAAAGTGAAATTGTTTCCATCAATAGCAGCCATGTATGTCTCAATATTTTCTGTCCACAATTCCCAGTCAACACCAGCATTGTTTGTACTAGGAGAAAATGAAGGTGGAGGTATAATACTTTGATACATGGCAGAGAAAAAATGAACAGTTAAAGTTGCTATTTAGTATTTAGTATAATACATAACATGGATTGTGAGCCTGCAACATTAAATGGTACGTCTAGTTGAGTAAAATGCATTTTACAGACTGTACTAGAAGTGTCTGTCTATATAGTTTTGTGAAGGTGTGCCTATCACTGTTGTGTAAACTTGATGACAAGCTTGACAAGGTGTGCCTGTCACCGTAATGCACGAGCCGGGTTGCTTTTCACTTGGACAAACTGTGGTAATTTAGCAATGATTAGGTTAAGCATTAGCAGAAGACATCTTGTATTTAGAGACTATCTTGTCATTTTTACGGAATCCATTTTGTGTTTCTGTCGGCCATTTTGTTTGCCATGTGCTCTGTCCTACGTTCCTGTCAACTGCTCTTGAAATCTGCCTAGAGACAAGATATATTTAGTCTCCTCTGTTTTGCACATGTTCAGTTGAGCATACAGCTGTCTCCAACTTGTAAATGTCAAGATGTGCCCACCAGAATTAGCTAACTGTCAGCCCCTCCCACTTGTTGCTAGCACACTCTCTGTATGACCTTATATGTATTTGAAACCAGCATTCTATACCTTGTACCGCCTTTATTTGAGCCCCTGTCTGGGTTTAAAATGACCAAGCTCCTTCCAGTCAGTGTGCTAATTCATACTCTACTGAAGGGTGTTGTGTGAATGTAGTTCCACCTCATGAGGTTTAACAAACTCTATTTTTTCTATTCCAGTTTCTGTGCCAACTTCTTGTTATTGGTCTAAGGACTCTGTGTAGAGAAGGGCGAATCCCTTGCACTGGTAGGCCTGGCTGAGGCTTGCCACCACAAATTGGCGCTTTCATCGTGGGACTCATCGGCAACTCAGATGCCCGAAGGACTGGTCGAGACGAAGGATTGGAATCTGGCTTTGGACGTGATCACTGCCGGAGGAGACCCGAGTCTTGGCATCCAAGGCGTTTTCCCTTTCTTTCTGATCTGACCATCCAGGTGGCGCCGGTCCTCGACTGAGATCTCTTCTGTTGATTCGCTGTGCAGTGACCGTTTGGTTGATTTGAGAACTAGGCAGTAGGAACCTGGACACCATTTGATTGGTAAGAGCCGTTTTGCGGCACTTGCTGTAGGTTTTGACGCCTTTGACTGGTAAGGTAGTTTAGAAACACTTACTGTGGCATTTGTTTATGGAATTGGCCAAATATTGAACCTTGTTCTATGTATATATATATTCACTGAAAAAACCATAGGTTATAGACCATATATAGTTAGGAATTAGCATTTAAAAAACCTTATTTTACTCACACAAAACCATTGAAATTCCATATATAGTTAGTTGCACTAACTATATATCGCGCACCCGTAATCCACTGCTGATGATGTCACATATTACATCATTCATGACATGGTCAGTGACATCACTGATGACATCACTGATGACAACATCCAGTGATTATGTGTTTCTGTAAAGTTTAAATATGTTTTACATATTGAAGAATGAGTGGATGTATAAGTGTCTCAATGAAGGTTTTAGTAGGTGCGTGATTGACTGTATGAGTGAGTGATTAAATGCGTCTTACTAAATGCACGGGTTAGTGACTAAACTGTCTGAAAGTGTGCATCAGCATGTCTGTTGTTGTGCAAGCTGCTGCATGTGTTGATCAGTAGCTATATAAGTAGCTATATGGGTTATTGATTGGTTGCACAAGTATTTGTATGGGAGACTGAGTGTGTGTATGACTGGCTGGGAGGTGTGTGACTCTGTGCAGATCAATGTGTACTTGTATCAGTGATTCTATAAGAGAGTAAGTATGTGTTAGTATATGTTTTAAAATGTAAGGTACTCTATGTTTAACTGTGTAGATTAGAAAATGGAACTGTGATTGATTCTTTACAGGACTGACTAGGTGTGTGAGTAACTCCATGGATGAGTGGCAGAGTGTGAGTGTCTGTATAGGTGTATGAGTGCATATGATAGTGTTGTAAAGATGAGTGATTGTATGTATGAATGATTGTATGGGTGAATGAGTGAATGTGTGTGTAGACGTAGGAATCAGTGAGTGGGTATGTAGTAACTAGTATTGGTGTGTCAATGGTTTCAAAAATTATACTCTGTATTTAACACTGGGTGTAACAGAGGTTATATTAAAGTGTGAGGAGATGCATTGTATTGTCACATTAATGATATCATCATTGATGTGACCATTGATGTCAAATGAGATATCATCAGTGATGTCATTTGAGATGTCATCAGTGATGTCATCAGTGATGTCACTGACCATGTCATGAATGATGTAATATGTGACATCATCAGCAGTGGATTACGGGTGCGCGATATATAGTTAGTGCAACTAACTATATATGGAATTTCAATGGTTTTGTGTGAGTAAAATAAGGTTTTTTAAATGCTAATTCCTAACTATATATGGTCTATAACCTATGGTTTTTTCAGTGAATTTTCAAGGTTTTGTAAATGCTAATTCCTAACTATATATGGTCTATAACCTATGGTTTTTTCTGTGAATTTCATTGGTTTTTTAACAGCTAATATCTGTAGCTGTAAAATGTATTCTTCTTTAAATCCAAAAATATATTTTATATGTTTATGAATAATTTTTTTTTAAAAATATTTTTTTTTCTTCGTTCCCGCTTCGCGAATCGGGAAGCTTCCCGTTAGCTGACCTTGATGCCGCGAAATAGACCGCGAGCCGGTAAACGTTTCTTTACCGCAACTGCCGCGTTAGAAAACAACATCGTGACGCCTCCCGTCCGCATGACGTTTCGCGTTGTCGCGTGATACGTCATATGACGTGCTACGTTAGCGAACTCGTGCGCTTACCGAGTCGCAAAGCACAGGTTTCTGGAAGCAAACCGGGAGGCCCTGCAAAGCGCGTAACGTAAACACAGCAGGTCATGTGACTTGGTAATAACACTTTTCATTGGTTCATTTCACTTTCGGTTTCCTAATGATGTAAGACTAGGTCATATGATCTAAAATGAACACTTTTCATTGGTTGAGAACTATTTTTTTTCCCAAATGGTGAAAATCCCTCCTTCTTTCCTCACTCTGACTTTCATCATTGTGAGAGAAAGACCCTTTGTTACCAGTGAGCAATGGCTTCTTTACTAGCTTCAGCTGGTGCTTCCCCACCACCTCCACCACATCCAAGGAAGAGTGGACCACCTGCTAAAGTTATAATTCAGCAAGAAGAGGAAGAAGAGGAACAGGACGACCTAGATAATCTCCCTATTATGGCCAGAAGATCTGTTGTACCGGAAGTAACGGGACCAGAGGGCAGGGAGATGGTGCCAAATATACAAACGAGATTTCGTGAAGTAAAACAAGTCTGCGTACATTGCAGTGGAATCATTTGCTACGCAGAAAGTAGCATCACTCTGATCAACAGAGCTATTAACAATCATGCTCATGTTTGTCCGAAACTCCCCAAACAATAAATTCTTTTTTTTGTTTTCTTCCTCCTGTTCAGCCCTTTACAATGAATCGTTTTCGTTGCCCCCTCCGAAAAAAAACCAAAAAAAATATAAAACTGTTCAGAAAAATTCAAAAAAAGTAAAAAAATGTTCAGAAAAATAATAAAAAAAATATAAAACAACAAAAACAATTTAAAAAAAAGTTCTTTTCAGAACTACCTCCCCGTTATAAAAAAATTGGTACAATATTTGCAACTGTGCCAACCTCTATTTCTCTTAGTTCGCTTCCCAGTTCGCTCCCCGGTACGCGAACCGGAAGCGAACCAAAAAATTTTTTTTATAAAAAAGAACAGTAAGTATAAGGGAAGGAAACAGACAGTTATGTTAAAAGAAAGACAGCTATAGGGGAGTAAACTAGAGATACTATTACCCGTAATCCACTGCTGATGATGTCACATATTACATCATTCATGACATGCTCAGTGACATCATCAGCAGAGGATTGCGGGTAACAGTATCCCTAGTTTATTCCCTATAGCTGTGTTTCTTTTAACATAACTGTCTGTTTCCTTCCCTTATACTTACTGTTCTTTTAAAAAAATTTTTTTTAGATCTGTCAGAAACAGTGAAAGTAATGAAATATAAAAGACTACGTAGAATATGAGCACTGTATGCAACAACTTTGACACTGACAGAAGCCTCACCTTCTCCATGCCTCCTACACAGTTCTACATGTACATCATAAATGCAAACAGAACAGAATTAATTATACATGTTAAATGGTTTATTTTTGCTGTTCTCAGAATGTATCAAATTTCACTAAAACAGTGACTTGAAGGTATTCATCATATAACAGCGGGGAAAAAAAAACACAATCAAAATGATTGTGTTTAAAAAACCCATACATTACAAATCAGAATTCAGAACTCCTTAAAGTTAACTTACTTTCCATGACTGCCAAGGATGTCCTATGAACAGCTTACACTCTGTTGTGCTGTTATTACTTTCAACCCGCCACTTTCTGAAAGAAAACCTCCATCGTTTTCAAAAACATGTTACATACAATAAATGACTTCTCGCTCTCTACCACACGATTCCACAAGGCCAAATCGTGTCAGAGCCATGTATAACTCTTGGATTTCTTGTAAGCCAATCCCGTCTTTTCGCATTTCCGCAACTTTCAGAATTAAAATGTTGAAGATCATTTACACAATCCTGGACTAGTAATATCTTCCCCTTCTTGCTCAATCATGTTCTACATTTCCTATCACACTGATACTGCTTACTATGAAGCAGACTTACACTACCTTTATGACTAGTACAATTATTTAATTCTCTACATCACTTTTAATCACAAAGCAATGTAAAACAGTAGACAGCATTGCAGACTTACATTCCCTCTACTCCATGTTTTGATTCGCTGCTTCAATTAGCTTATAAAAAGAAATAGTTTTTCTGAACTCATTCACAGTGCACGTATTTCTCAATAACGTCCAGTGTTATGGTAAAAAGTTATGTCTCTGTACTACACTTATCCTCAAGGCCAAATAGTGTAGGAGCCATGAGAACTTCTTGAAATTCCTCAGAGCACATCCCGAGATTCTTTCCCTAAAATTTTGGTTTTAAAAACACCAGGTAAGAGTTTTTAAGGTCATATGGCAATTTTTTTTTGAAAATTAAAACAGAATCATTGCAGAATGACCAGCCATTTCTACACTTTAAATAAGCTGTATAATGTCCTGATGTTATTGAAGGACCATCATGATATATAATTGCTACAGTTACAAAAGTCCTTCCTGATATTGACAACTGTGAAGCCACAAAATTTTTAATTAAAGTTGTCAATTTTGTTCCATCAGGCCTACATCGTTGGAACATTAAAATGACATACTGGCCATATGTTCGTATAAATAAAGTGGACATCATTTCAGATTTACATTGGCTACACTCCATGTTGTGATCAGCGGCTTTTACTAGCTTATTAACCCCTTCAGTGCTAATGACAAGGGTAACTCGTCATGGAGTTTCCATTGATTTCAATGGAAAGTCAATGGAAGTGCATCAGGTGCCTTAGCAGCCAAGTGGTTAAAAGAGACTGATTTACTGTCTGGCAAAGTTAAATATATAAATCTTTCTGAGTCTACACTAGTAGTAGCTGATACCCTACAGTTCTCGCAGTCATGCTGCCATTGATAAGAAAGCCCAAACAGGTGATCTACATCTACACCTTCATCATGCAATACATCAAGCATATACATTAAAAACTCCTGACAATCTTGCTGACTATTTTGAGAGAATTGTGTTTGGCCTGAACATCTGTCTAACAGATTTCGAATTTCAGACACACTTTCTATGTTTGTTCTATCAGTGCTACATTTCTCTAACACAGAATTTAACAAACTGCAAAATCTTTGATCCGAATTGACCACAATCTGTTCTTTTAAAGTTTCTAGAGAAAAGACAACATTAACCACTACATTAGCATAGCAGTTGACACCAGAACTGTTTTCAAATTGAAAACCAACAACATCTTCAACAGAATCCTTTTTGTTTCTGCTTATAATTTCAGGTTCATCAACTTTTCGTCTTTTTGCTACAACCTCCCCAGTATTGGTCACATTTCTTCGTTTCCGGCCTACCACACGTTTCTCAAACAAAGGATACTGAGGCAAATGTGGCGCATACTCTCTTCTCAACCTATTGTATTCCTTAACACAATCTAGATCAGCACAAATGTTTGTGACATCACACTCAATCAAGTACAATCCCGATAAAGTCCTAACTCGTGACACTGCCACATATGCCATACCCTCCTTGAACACAGAACTGCCAATATTCACCAATGCACAGTCTACACTTAAACCTTGCGATTTATGGATTGTCACCGCATATGCCAAGCAAACAGGAAACTGCTTACGACGAACATATAAGTCTTTTACAAGCAAAAATCTAGCAGAACAACGAGCAATTAGCTGTACTTCCTCAATGCCATCAAATTTAATTTTTAAAAATTCAATTCCATCTCTATTTCTGTATTTCACAAAATCAACAACATTACCCATTGATCCATTTACCAGACCTCTTTCAACATGTAAATTCCTTCTTAAAATTATACGGCAGTTCAAGCACACATTCAGAGTCTTTTCAAAACCCGCAGTTTTAGATATACTCTTCTCTAATGAATCCAATTTTGTTTTCAGATTCTCAGACAAAATAATTGTTGATCCCATATGCTCTACTCTGTCAATAGCTTCCAATTTCACAATCTCTTGCTTTTCTAAATGCAACATTTTGTTGTTGAATTTGGCACATTCTGCAAGAGTTGGCATCAAACATATTCCAGATTTTTTCTCAGTAACTTTCTGAAAAATATTCTCAGGCACAACATCTTCGTCTGGATATAAATTTGTCAGTAATCGTGCATGTAAAGCTTCTTTCCCATGCTCGGTCACTTTTCCAATTCTAACATCTTGTAGAATAGTCTTGTAAACTTCATCCTTTGCCTGACGCATATTTTCATGCAGTTCAGCATAATTGAAGTTTAACCATATATTGACGTTGCCAATACTCCCTAAGCACTTCCTGGTATCTTCATGCGTGAGCATTTTGAACACAGGTTGCCCTTTCACTGGTGTCAGCTGCAGAAGATCTCCAAAAACAATGATGTGTTTGCCACCAAATAACACATCATACTCTGTTTTGAGAACTTCCTGCATTCTCAAATGCACAAAGGCAAGCATAACATTGGAAACCATGCTTACTTCGTCAATGATAAGAAGTTTCATTTTCCTCAAGACTCTTGAAACTTCAAAACAAGCATCTCCAGATAGCTTGTGATATTCTAATTTGTTGTCATGCTCCACTGGCAGCATCAGTAAACGATGTAAAGTAATCCCTTTAATGTTATGTGCTGCCAGTCCAGTTGGAGCGGTGACAACACAAGACAGCGATGACTCTGTCCTTTCCTGCAAATAACATGAAATTGCTTTAATAAGGAAACTTTTTCCAGTTCCCGCTTCTCCACTCACGTACAGTCGGACAGGCTTCAACGACGTACATGAGCACTCTTTCTTATCATGACTTAATCCATGATCAATTTGCATGGTAAGTTCGTCATATATTTTCCTCTGCTCAACGTTGAGTTGTCTTTTCAACTCTTCTAAGTTAACCGCATCCTCCTGAGCATGTGCCATGGCTCTTTCCACTTCATTCATAGCAGTGGCAGCTTCATTTTCGATAAGAGGTCCTCCTAGTGGATCCTGACTCAATGAAGCAGAACTCTGACTGTCCTGAGAACTGTCTCTGGCAATCTCGGCTGCAATCGTTGCTTCCTGCTCAATTTCCACATTCAACATTTCTACATATTTGGGAAAAGCAGGACATTCTATGGTCTCCTTGGCAGCATTGAAAGAGTCTTCGTAACAGAGGAAATCTCCAAGCAGTTCCTCTTCTGCACGCCAAGGCTTAAAAAGTTGCAAAAGTGCTAAATAGAAAAACTCCTTTTTTTCACGAGATTCGCCACTCAATTTTCGATGGTTTATCAAGTGGCATTTTCTTTGCTTGACCAGACATCCCTCACTTCCTATTACAGCATACACTCCTTTCTCAGTATCTTCTTTGATGTTCCTCTTGAATATGTAATTTTGCAGAACCTCATACAGACAAACATTCTCGAGGTGACTGCTTCGATTTGGATAATATGTATCCAACATGTTGCTCTTCAAAATGTCGGTACTGTTTGGCTCCTTTTCCGCCAAATACTCAATTTCCCGCACAGGTTTCAGAACTCGATTACGCGTTGCAGCAAGACCAACACTCGCCCAAACGATACTCCTGGACTTGGCATAGAGACTTGCTGAAGACAACCGGTCAGAACATTCGTAAGCTCCGATTTCTCGATGCGACAACATCTTCAGACTGAAACTGTACAACTTCTTGCTGAGGCTCTTTTCATGGGAAATGTCCTCCCACATATCCTTCAATTCTGTCTTCTCTTTTTTGGTGATGTAAGATGTCACATACCTAGCCACAGCCATACAGTTATCAGCCACAAACTGTATATCCATGTTAGCATTCCACATGGACAAAATCACCGGGTTGTAGTCGTTGATGTACTTAGA
Organism: Lissotriton helveticus; assembly: GCF_964261635.1. Classification (NCBI taxonomy): domain Eukaryota; kingdom Metazoa; phylum Chordata; class Amphibia; order Caudata; family Salamandridae; genus Lissotriton; species Lissotriton helveticus. The sequence continues at coordinate 803,682,258 of NC_136063.1, forward strand.
CTCTTCGTTCCTCTTCAAATTGTATGTGTTTTTAGGTGATTTCTTCATCACATTATGTCGCAGCGAAGACATCAAACTGTTCACTCTTCCTTTAGAAATCACCGATCGTGGAAAGCCGAAACGACATTTGGTGTAGAACTTGTCTTTGTTCCGGAATTTACGACGACAGTACTTTCCACATCGATGGCTTTGGAAACGTAGAACTTTTTCTCTTAGGCTTTTTTTCTCCTTTGCGTTTGGAACAGCACACGTAGAATACTGTTCTATGAAACTCATCACTGAGTCGTCTGCATCCGTTCCAAATTTAGGTGCATCCTTGATCCACAGCAACATATGTATATGAGGAGCACCTCTTGCTTGGTACTCCTTCCTCCAGAAGAAATCCAACACCTCTCCAAGAGGTGGATTCTTCTTATTCATGATGAAAGACATCATACCTTCAAATCTATGATTGAAGTACCTACATACATTGACTGGATCCAAAGAGCACAGTTCTCCGGGTGTCTTGAATTCGATGTTTTCTACGTTAGCATTTGCCTCTCGTAGAAATTCAAGTAAGTCTTCCCAGCCATACTCAGCACAGCTCAAAGTGAGGAACCATGTGGGAGTTCCTAAGTTCCTCAGCATACATTTTAAATCACCATGACGACGGTACCAGTACTCATTAGTACCACGCTGACACGCCATGAGATTAATCAGGTGAGAATCCAAAATACTGTCTTGGACATTGACTTTATCCATAAAGTCACTTGCCGAGATGTTTTGCATGTGTATACCACTTTTCAAGATGTGGTTCACTGCATATGACAGTCCAGACAGATCGCTTTCAAACAGGAGATGAAACAAATAAGGAATGCATTGTCGAAACCTAGGATCTCCTGCATACAATCGCAAAGTCCGGTATTCAGAAGCAGGAATTTGATGAGGTCGCTCATCATATCTTCCTCCCTGACCTGTTGGAAAAAGCTGTGGGAAACACCGAGCTTCCAAACTTTCCTCCCAAACACTAATGGGACTCCCTTTCGCTTGTTTCATTTGAAACAACTCAATAGCATTCCCCATGACTTCCTTGGAATGCAAAGGATGAACACTATAATGTTCATATATTTCTTCACTAGTACAGGGTTCTACTTTCTCAATTTGACCAGCACACAAATCGCTATCCTCTTCCTCACTTACTTCCTCTTCTGCAACATATACATTTTTATAGTATTTATTATATTTTTTCAAATACAATGTTGCCCTTTTGACTTTCCTAACATCTACTAAATCTTGCCATATTTTCTTATTCTTTGTCGGAACCCCATTAACTAAGATAACCAGAGGTTCCTCTTCCACTTTTTCTACTCCAATTGTGTTAATGTTTTTCTTCAAATCTAGAGGCAAATAAACAACTCTTCCCTTTAATCCTCTCTGTAAATCTGATGGAGGCAATTTCCCTGTCTTTGGCTCCATTCTTACAATAGCCTGAAAGGGATGGATACTTTGAATCAAAATAGATTCATAAGTATTTAAATCCTTCAATTCAGAAGGAATTTCAACCAATTCCAGATTATTATGAACTGCTCTAGCAGGCATCTGGTTTTGATTTAATTTGTTACAACAATAAGTACACACACGTTGATCCAATCCCAAATCAAAACAATTTTCTACCATCAAGTATGTTGCAAAATCCTTCCATTCACTATTATTTTCCCTTTCACTTTTTCCATATAAATCCACTAACTTAGTCTGATTCTTATAATAAGTGCGTCGACAACACACACAAGTGAAATTTGGCCTCTCACTTGATTTCACCTCAAACGTCGCAATTTCCCTCTGGAAATTATCTGTACTGGAAACCTGTACACTATCTTCCACATTACTCTCTTCTTCTTGGTCAATTTCAACATTCTCCTCTTTACTTCCAAAGTAACAAAACTCAATTTCTTCACATATATTCTTCACATCTATTTCAGAACCATGCAAAAGAGCAGCGCATAATTGTTTTAGCATAATTGCTGGACTCTTAGCATAATACAACATTCTAACTAATTTCCTCACTTTATTATGATGCACTGCTAGCATCCTGAAATGATGAAAAACACTCTGGCATACTCTCCTGGAAAGACAAGCCAGTGAATGACCATGCAAACCTATCACTTCTCTCACTCTGCAAGGATCTAATTCTTGCAACAACTTCATCTTCTGCTTCAAACTTTTCTTACTAAATGACCGTATAAAATCACAAAGCAAATTGATGGAATCCTGTCGTACACTGCAAATACTACTACACTTCCAGGTGTACACAGGACCCTTAGGACGTCTCCCTAAAACCTCATTACCTAACACCTCTTCTATCTCTGTTCTCACAAGTTTTTCTTTTTCAACTGGACAACCATCTTTCACTTCATAAGCTCGACCACTGGTGTCAACTGCATGCACCAAATCATTATCCTGGAAATAACTCTCCTCATTAAAAAATGCCTCAGAGCTTGAACTATGCATCCATTCTCCAGAAAAAACTTCACAAAAATTACTACGATTAACTATTCTCTTCCATCTACTATTTCTTTTGAAATCATAAATTACCTTGTTTAGCTTCCTAATTCTATTGATTGTCAAAATAAATAACTTACGTTTAAATTCAAATGCCTGATCAATAACTTTCTCAACTATTTTTTTTCTCTTATAAAAAACCACTTTCTGCTGACCTTTCTTAATATTTTTTAACAAATTCCCAATTATCCTGTTGCGGAACATTCGTTTACGAATATCCCTAAACTGTTGTTTCCTTCTACTTTCATGCATAGAGTTATCTCTTACTCTAGCAGTAACATTTCTCATTGGCCTTTCCTTACCATTTGAATTCGGTCTCCTTTTCTGGAGTGAAACATTTTCTGTAGTAATATTTTTTTTACTACACATATTTCTTATGACTGTTTTTCGACTCTTACCCGGTGCTTTCTTGGTGACTTGACAAATCTTTTTGTTAGAGGACTGCTGCAATATTCCATGCTCCTGCTGTCTTTGACGTTTTCCAGCCTTTCTTACTCTTTCTTTGCTAGGCATCCTAAAATCTTGAAATAATGTGCAGTTGAATCTGTGGTAAAATATAATAAAAAATGTTATTAACCACTATTACCCAACAGTAAATTAATAACAGTCATCAAAAACTTAACACACTACTTAAGTATATAATATACTGAAGCCTATCTCCAATTTTTCACTGAACAGGACTCATCTCTTCTTAACCTTGGATAAACCTCACCTACTCTGTGTCCCCTGCACATAATTAAATGTAAAGGGACAGATTTATATTAACTAGCACATCCCCAGGGATGCACCAGTTAACGTGCACCGCTGCTCTGCCACCCACGGTGTGCCGCATTTACAATCAGATAGGACAAAGCTACATCAAAACCCTGCGCCTGCTTGAAGCAGGCATAGATCTTGACGCAGGTAGGCTGAAAGCTAAAGCAACAACTAAGTGTCGTGTGCAGAAGTTACAAAAAAGGAAAAATGGCGTTTAAACCAGTAATGAGACCATGCTAACGTAATACAGAGTAAAAATATCCAGGATCTACATCAGTTTGGGGTTCACGAACCTGGCAGGTACAAGGCACTGAGGCTTTCCACCGTGCATGTCTCATCCCAAAACATATGTTGTTTGTGAATGAAACAATTTCCCAGACCAAATGCTTTGGATTGGCTACTTCTAAAAAATTAAACACCCCTACTATCCCGGAGTTAGAGGAATACGATGGTTGGAGTAATTTTACTCGTTGTCTATTAAAGATTTACAGGCCCTACTCCGTAATTCTTCCTTTAACATTTCCAGTATAAATCCAAAAGGTTGACTGCTTTGGCAACGTGCCTTATCCACGGTTTAATAACGCTGCCTTTTGCTTTATATAAGTTTTCAAATTGTATGAAATATATACCAATAGGTCGTTATTAACCTTTAGGTAGTGGTTTTCTTCATCAAGTCTGGTCGCTTCCATACACATACAGATTTTCAAAGATGATCAAGAACTTTATCTGAATGGAGAGGAATGCACTGAGACGCCAGATCATTCACTAATGTGTAGGCACAGACAGTTACACGGTTCATGCAACAAACACCGACCAAATATGGCTTGCGTGTTGCAAGGCACGCCAGTTCCTGCTATCATCCCCACGTTCAAGTTCTTGGAAAATGGTAGTTATTTGATGCTCAATAATGAAGATTGTTCTGGGTTAATTAAAAGTATTCATTTTATCGTAACAGTAAATGAACGGGTTATTTGCTGCAGAAATGTTCTATTTCCTCCCACACATGAACATAGGGAGTTTTCAATCTGGCCACAAATACCAACCTTGGGAGCACATTTCAACAGCATGGCAAGAATAAGAGCTCTTTTGTCTCAGAGAGAGGTGGCCTTGAGTTCGGCCCGTGAAACTTTCGTGCTTCACATAGCGAACACCCGTACAGAGGTGCAGACCCTTTTAAATACAGATTCGACTTTGCATTTCAGCAAGATTACCCATTCATTTCCATGCAGCAGGAGGCCCATAGGAATGAAGGTGCAATTTGCGATTAGCAATTACCTCATCGCAAATTACGAATTTTTCCGACGGTGCAGGGGTATCTCAAGAACACCCTGCTGCACCCCTGAAAAAAAAATTTGGGGTCATATGGCGCACATAAATTTTGAAAACATTCCTTTACCTCAAAAACGATTTTCAACTCATAATTTGAAAACACTGCACATGGGGAAATGACTTAAAATGTCCTTAAGACACATAAAAGCATTTTTTGATTGCCTTTGCAGCATGTTTCAGTCACCTTTAACATGCCTATGTAACGGAAACATTCAAAATCTAAATTTGCCATGCACAGGTGGGAGCATATTTACAAGCAATTTGCTCCACAGACAAACTTCTTACATTGAAATGGGAAAGACTCTCAATTACCTTATAAAGAAGCAGACACCATTATATCCTTCTCATCAATATTAAAACCATTGCTTTTTCTCAAAAACGATTTACAAGTCATAATTTGAAAACACTCCACAGCTCCTATGCACATAAAAGCCCTGTCAGTACTAATACTTCACATTTTCTCCAATTACAATTTCTCAAACAAACAAAATCTATTTGTGAAACACTTGAGACAAAGCAACATTTGAAAAACACAACTTTCTTCATAATTTTCTCCTTAAAGCACACTATTTTCTATCTAAATTAAAGAAATTTTTTCTCACCTTAGCAAGTACTTTCAGTTTCAAAACAGTCTCAGAAACACACCAATTTGTCTTCAGCAGAGCAAAAGGTATGCACTCCAGAGTCTGCAGCTATCAAAAGCACAGAAATGCTGTAATTCCTCACACAGATCTCTCATGTCACCCAATCAAAACTCTTCCCTCACTTTTTTTCAAAGCAAAACCCTTCCCCCCTCTGCCCCCTCTCTGCTTTTTCTGCATAGCAACCACCTCTTGCAAGACCTCTCACACAACAATGTTGCAATTGAACTCTGAACTCTCAGTGCACCTGCATATCCAAAGCATTCTTTCATTTAATGATTTTTTCTTCGCCACTCAAAATACATCTTTCAACGAACTCATCCATGCACACTAACTTTCTGTTTTCAGCAATCAAAATCCACCAATCACTCTTACTGCTTCATTAACACAGAAACTCCTCAGTTTTTTTCATTTTACACTCTCATTTTTTCAACTGCCATTTCATTGCCACACTTCATCTGACTGCAGGAGAACCTTCTCTCGCCATGTTTTCTGTCTGGATTGTTGGACATAGCTACATCTATTGGGCTCAAAGGTACGCTGAAAACAGGAATTTACCTAACCTCAATTTACAAGATGTGGAAATTAAGTGGTTTGGCCACAGAGGATTAAAATGTCACCAATTGATACCATTGGTGAAAACCTTTATGCATTTGCCAAAACCTGACCTGTTAATTGTGCACTGTGGAGGTAATGATTTGGGCACTTTGACTGGGGTAGGTCTGGAAATGCTTTTAAAGGACACCTTTGAGCAATTGATGGCACTTTTTCCTCAGACTGCCTTGGTATATTCAAATATATGCCAAAGACAGAAATGGAGGTGGTCGAACCAATTTTGTCCACAAATTGAGAAATCGAGGAAGCATGTAAACAAATCTGTTTCAGCTTACATGAGAGACCATGGAATGGGCTCCCTGTACAACAATAACTTGCGTTACTACATGCAAGATATCTACAGAGGAGATGGAGTTCACTTCTCAGATGAGGGCAACAGAGTTTTCACTCTGAATTTAAGAATGTGCATTGGTACCTACTTATAAGTACCTAAATGTACCATAAACCCAAAAGCTCTTCTCAGAGCTACCCTACATCTGATCACTCACAATTATTATTGTACTCTAACTTTTTTCACTAATTTTCAAGAAAGTACGCTCCCCAGAACGCTTCCCGGTTCGCGAACCGAGCGCACTCCACGCAAAAAAACTAAAAAAACGGTATATATTTTTTTGCCCTGCGAGAACCTTTCAAAGCCTCCACATCAAACCTAGGGGGTCAGGGACGATCTACTATGCCCCCTTATGGTCATTTGCCCCTTCGCTTTGGCCTCCTCTTGTCTCTCGATCCTACCGAGAGACAAGATGGCGGCCGCTACGGACTGTTTGGAATGTTTACAGACGCCGAAAAACCAATCAGCTTCGCAAACCTCCGTAACGCGAAAAGTACGCGAAGCGGAGCGCTGTTACAGATATATATCTTTTTTTGAACGTTAATTTCTCAAAATCCACTGGAGCACATATATTGAGACCTAGCAAAGGCACATCGGGCTACCAGTCCCTACAATTTTGCCAAGTTTCGTGCAAATCCATTCAGCCGTTCGATTATTATTATTATTTTTTTTTTTGCCCCGCGGGGCCCTTTTAAAACCTCCACATCAAACCTAGGGGGTCAGCGAGGATCTACTATTCCCCCTTATGGTCATTTGCCCCTTCGCTTTCGCCTCCTCTTGTCTCTCGATCCTACCGAGAGACAAGATGGCGGCCGCTACGGACTGTTTGGAATGTTGACAGACGCCGGAGAACCAATCAGCTTCGCTTCACAAAGCTCCGTTGCGCGAAAAGTCCGCGAACCAGACCGCTGCCTGGTCCGCGCTTACAGATATATATCTTTTTTTAAACGTTAATTTCTCAAAATCCACTGGAGCACATATATTGAGACCTACAAAAGGCACATCGGGCTACCAGTCCCTACAATTTTGCCAAGTTTCGTGCAAATCCATTCAGCCGTTCGGGCTAAAAGTGAGGCCAACCGCCCTATGGAAATTAACATGGGAAAAACGCGTTTTGGGACCCCCCTTTTTTCTCGGCCCCCCTTGACGAACCCCCCCCAAATTTTCAAAGGCTGCTCAGAAACAAAATGTGCCATTTTCCTGAAAATTTCAGCCAATTCCGTCCACAAACGGCAAAGTTATTAGACATAGAATTTTCAAAAAACCCATAGAGAAAAAATCCTAACTATATATACCTACTGGCGACCGCCAGTAGGTAATATATATATATATATATATATCTGTTGCAATACATATAGGCAGGTCATGAGGAGATTTTTCTCTATTTAAGATTATTTGAATGGCGCAATGTACGAAGAGTACCTTCAGCGCTACTTTTGATTATAATACTGCATATTTTGCACTGTTTTTGGCATGCCTGTTTCCAGCACACTTCGTAGGATGTGTTGCTTTTGTAGTGGTACCAATTTGAGAATCAATGAAGCACAACCAGCCCCCCCGGAGGGGACGCCTAATAGGGACATGTATATTAAGTATGGTATTTCGTCCATAATGTACAGTACGTTATGGAACAAATACACCCGTAAGGATCCTGAGTTGCGTTGCCTATGCATGGGTCATTTGATTTGCGAAAGATTCAGTATGTGGAGCAACGGATGTTTAAGCGAAAGGCTAGGCAAGATATGTTTGACTGTGTGCGAATGTGGGAGAAAGAAGTGCGTGAACGAATGAAGCGTGAGCAGGCCTTGATTGAAAAAGAACAACGTAAGAGTGTACATGCGAAAGCGTTAGAAATGAAAAATAAAGAGATTAAAGAAATTAAAGAAAGGGAAGATAGGGAGCGTCAGTTACAGGTAAATGGCCAATAAGCTATTCGTAGGCCTCTTTACCCTATCCTTAATAAACCCCAAGATGACTCTCTCTTAATTGATCCTTGTCCACCGCCGTATACTCTTCCCTCTGCTCCTGATGAGTCAGATGAGGACTCTCCTACAGAGCAGGATAAAATCCGAGATACTCGCTCGATGTTAACTACCGAACGTTCCTCTGAGATTAGATCTGCGGTGTGTAAAGCCGATCGTAGTACTATCACTGCTTCAGAACTTCTAGATACTATTAAGAATTGGTCAGAAAACGAACAAAAATATTTCACCGAGATATTTGCTGCAGAGGTTCCGGAGCGATTTAGGAAATATTCGGTGGAAGTAGAGCCATATGATATAGCAGCTGATTGTAAGCAATTACGTGAAGGTTCTTTTGTCTTCTCCCAGGTGGCTGACACGATCAAACGCTTGGCTAAACTACGTGATGAAGCAGTCCGTTTGTGGGAGGAGAAAAAGGCAGCAGACACAGCTGCACAAACATCTCGAATCAACATGGCATGAGCTCTGACACTCGAAACAGATAAGAATGTTGTAAATTTGAAACCCATGCGGGAAGCCGTGCCTTTATATGTTCCTCCTAAAGGAACAGGTACAAGTGATGATAAGACTTCTGTCGACGCGAAAGGGTACTTTATTTATAATTGGGTGTACACTCCTTGGAATAGAGCAGATGTTATGGCTCTTAAAAATGCATTGCCCGATAAACGAAAGAATCCAACAGCCTTTTATGAGGAAATTGAGGGTGACATTAGCTCTTGTACTATGACTTTGTCTGATATTGATTTGTTTTTTGGAATAATATTACCTCCTCATATATGGAGAACTGTGCGTAAAGTTGATGATCGTGTGGTATATGGGGCATTGTGGACAGATATAGAACAATTAGATAAAGATAGAGAACCTGCACAGAAACCGTGTCAGCTAAATTTAGATCTTCCAGCAGCTATATTGGTTAAATTAAAGACGATTATTCCCCCTAAAAAGGTAGGTTGGACTATGTTAGCGTCTTGAAAGCAAAATATAGATGAATCAGTTTCAGACTTCTTCACACGCTTTGAAGAAACATTCCACGATTTTAGTGGCCAGTCATTGACAGATGACACGGGTAGACATCTGTTTGTCGATAAATATGTCACAAAACTTTTGCCAGAAATAGCTAGTCGCCTAAAGGCGAGTGAAAGTTCATGGACTACCTCCTCTCCGGTTTCCTTCTTAACTATGGCTCAGTATCATGAACAACAAGAATTAGAAGCTAAAAGTAAGGAGGATAAAAAATCTAAAGAGTTAAAAACAAAGGTTATGATGGCTCAGGCTTATGGCCCACCTTTTAGAGGTAATAATAGAGGTGGATGTGGATCTCATGGTTCGTCCTTTCCTCCCTATACTCGTCCGAATTTGTCTGTTGATCAGTGTGCGTATTGCAAGAAATTTGGACATTGGCTTTCTGACTGTCCAGTACTGCGTGCTCAGCAGGGTTCACGTGGTCGGGGACAAATGAGAAATCGTTCAGGATATTCAGGGCCTAGAGGAAACACAAATGATCGTGCTAGGTTTGATGTTAATACACCTGGATAAGAGGGGTCTAATACTTTTGACAGACGGAACCAATATCGAATGTCCGACTATGAGCCATCTGATTTGCAAGATTCTGGTTATGCATAGGATTGCCTAGGATGGGGTAAGGAATCAGGTGAAGTTCCAAGAGATCAGGGGGGTCCCTATGTTACGGCACATGTTTTGGGTTCTACTGATCAGTTTCTGGTTGATACAGGAGCTACTCGTAGCACCTTGTCTAAACACTTGATTCCAAGGGCTCCCCTGTCTGGCTTAACTATTACATCGATAGGTTTTGATGGAACATCTTCCCTTAGCCCATTGTCACAGCCACTTGCACTTCATGTTGATAAGTTTACTGCTCCATGTCCGTTTTTGCTTTCCCCAAATACACCAGACAATATTGTGGGTCTTGGCATGCTCAAATATTTCAGGGCCACTATACGATGTTCTCCGGATGGAGTACGGGTTATTTTAAATGACAACCACCCCATGATTGAGAGATCTTGTATTGTTAAAGAGGACATTGCCCTAGCTTCACTCCCTAGTACTTTGTGGGCTACTTCAGATACCGATGTAGGACAAATGGTTATTCCACCAGTACATATTAGTGTCAAGGAGGGTGCTATACTGCCGAGATTGCCTCAGTATAAAATTTCTCGAGAAGGAGAAGAAGCACTTACATGTATTGTACAAGACCTGATTGAAGTGGGGGTGGTGGGGGAAGTTCCTAATAATGTCTGCAATAGTCCAATTCTTCCCATTTTAAAAAAAGATACTGACACTAAGATTTATAGATTTATCATTGATTTAAGAGAAGTCAACAAGATTGTAGTACCACATTACCCTGTAGTGTCTGACATAACAACATTGCTTACCCTGGTCCCTCCAAGAGCAACTACATTTTCAGTAGTGGATTTGAAGAACGCTTTCTTCTCGATTCCTATTCATCCTGATAGCCGATATTTGTTCGGTTTCACTTTGAATAACAGATCATACAGATTTTGTAGAATTCCTCAAGGGTACACTGAGAGTCTGAGTATTTATTGTCAAGCCTTAAAAAGACAACTTGATTCCTTTATTTTGCCTGAAGAAGTGGCTCTCATACAATATGTTGATGACATCTTGTTGGCAGCTGATACACCTGAGCAGTGTGAAAAATTTACTTTGTCCTTACTTTCTTTTCTTGCGACACATCACCATAAAGTATCACGGAAGAAATTGCAATATTGTAGACCGAAGATGACCTATTTAGGACACCTTCTGTCCAAGGAGGGCCGTGCACTGACACCAGATCGCATTCAAGCAATTTTAGACACTACAGTACCTTCCACCCAGGAAGATGTCCGTGCATTCATTGGTTTGACTTCTTTTTGTGGATGTACGTTAGTACAACGCGATCTTTTAGATCGCGGTACTTTACAACGCTGCCATTACAAAGCAAGTCGTTACAACGACTGGCGTTGGTGTGCGTGGATTGTGGAATATTATAATTTTATATTCTAACACCAGCAGACGTAACAGTAGGGAAGGTGTTGGAATATAAAATTACAATATTCCTTATACAACAGCGCCATCCAGCGCAAGTCGTAGTAACGACTTGCGTTGTAATGGCATCGTTGTAAAGGCAACGCGGTGTAAACACCGCGTTGTAAACAATGTTTCCCCTTTTTGTAGGCAATGGATATTTGGTTTTTCACACATTGTAAACCTTTGCTAGCACTCTTGACTAAGAACACTCCGATTCCTCTTCCTTGGACAGATGAATGTCAAAATGCTTTTCGTCAGTTAAGACAAGCTCTTTGCTCAGCACCAGTGTTAGGCACACCAGATTACACGAAGGCCTTTACACTCTATGCACACGAGAAAGATGGATGTGCATTGTAAGTTTTAGTACAGACACACGGTGACAAGCAGCGTTCCTGTGCATGTTTTACTGCAGTTCTTGATCCTGTTGCTCGTGAGTTGCCTGGATGTTTTTGTTCAGTTGCAGCAACAGCTGTGTCCATACGTCAGAGTGAAGGGATAGTTTTGTCACACAAACTGTTGGTGCTAGTACCCCATGCAGTAGGTGCCCTTTTGAATCAGACCAAGACTCAACACTTAACTAGTGCTCGCTTGACAGGATACGAATTGACACTGTTTGCACCTCATATTACATTGAAGAGGTGTGCAACACTAAACCCAGCCACTTTGTTGCCATATCCTGCGACTCAGTCTCAATCAAAGGAGCCTCACGATTGTATATTCCTTACTGAGGAACAGATAAAGGGTCTCATCGATCTGCAAGATACGCCTGTTCCAGATGTCGATGGGGAGCTGTGGGTTGATGGGTCCTGTTTGAAGTGACCAGATGGCACAACCTCAGCTGCATATGCAATCACCACACTCGAGACAGTAGTGGAAACAGCTGGTATACCACAGAAGTCGGTTCAAGCAGCTGAACTAATAGCTTTGACACGAGCGTGTGAGCTTAGTACTGACTTATGTGTGAACATTTACATGGATAGCCGCAATGCTTTTGGAGTGGTTCATGATTTTGGCCTACTCTGGAAGGAAAGAGGCTTTCTTACATCCCACGGGATGCAGATAATGCACGGAGAATTAGTACATAATCTTTTGACTGCACTTACATATCCAAAGAAAGTTGCAATTATGAAGTGTAGCGCACACAAGAAAATCATTGATAAAATAGGACAAGGAAATGCCTTTGCAGATCAAGTAGCTCGCGAAACTGCAATACAGCGAAGCACTACATCTATGTACGTAGTAAAATCACAAGCTGAACGTTGGCATGATGCTAGAGAGGAAGTATTGGCTATACAGAGATCTGCCTCTGTGGAAGAACTTGAGCAGTGGTCCAAAGAAGGAATGTTAGATGATGAGGGTTGTTGGCGTAACAAAGAAATGACTAAATGGAAATTGCCTGCAGCCTATCTACAACCTATGGTTCAAATGGCACATGGGCTGGCACATTTTGGAGCTCTAGCAATAACCAAATTGCTTACACAAGTCTGGGAGCATCCTGAAATTGCCAACACAGCTAAAAGAATAGTACAGTCCTGTTTGATCTGTTGGCAGTACAATCCTGGAAAAGGGACACGAACTCCTACAGGAGGGTTTGCTACACCAACCGCACCTTTTGAAGTTTTGCAGATGGATTACATCCAGCTTGAACGCTGCAATAATCTAAAATATGTCCTAGTGGTGGTATGTGCCTTCAGTAAATGGATAGAGGCGTATCCTACAAAGGATAATACTGCTCTTACCAAAGCAAAGGTGCTTCTGAAGGAATTCTTTCCAAGATACGGTGTTTGTAAAATTTTGTGGAGCGACAACGGACCTCATTTTATTGGGCAAGTTGTTGAGTATGTCCTGAAAGGGTTAGGGATCAAACAGAAATTCCATACAGTCTTCCACCCACAATCAGCAGGATTGGTGGAAAGGTATAATGCTACCTTAAAATTGAAGCTGGCAAAAATACTGGCTTTCATGTCCCTAAAGTGGCCAGATGCACTGCCTTTGGCACTGTTATCCATAAGATCGGCACCACACTCACAATCAGGTCTTACACCGTATGATGTGGTATTTGGAAGACCAATGAATATTTGGGGAGTTCCTAAGCCACGCCTCATACATGATGTATCTTGTGTTCTGTTGAATGGTTATTTGGCACAGTTAACCGACAGTTCGACTTCTATTCATCAACAGGTTCGAGAAGCTCTTCCTGATAGATCTACAGGTGAGGCCCATGATCTCCGTCCCGGTGACTACGTGATGGTCAAGGTCTTCGACAGATCGAACAGCTTAGAGCCGAGGTGGCGAGGCCCGGAGCAGGTGCTGTTGGCTACAAGGACAGCAGTTTGAGTGACGAACAAAAAGAATTAGCTCCACACCACGTATTGCAAGCTTGTATCGCCCGCCTTGGTGGAACCTGCTGCGCTGACCGACCATCGAGAAATTCTGGAGACGGATAAAGGTCAAGCTATCTAATCTGACAAGTCTACGGAAGTCTTCCCAGACCACACGATCTCTGGAGCATCGCGATACAATTTGAGACCGAGAAAAGAATCTGCAGTTTTGAACGAGACTGGTTGAGCTACCTCCCTGGGTTTGTGAAACGGAGAGCCAATGAGGCAAGATGGGGGGGGGGGATCAGCCTTGCACGTCTTGGCCCGTGGTAAAGAAATCAACGGCTACCCAAGGGAGAAGAGCTCCAACGATTGTTTTAGACAGGTTCTTAGAAAGATCGATCATCGCTGTCATTTAAATGAATAACAAGAGGATTATTTGTGCTGTAGGGTTGGTTGTTGCCCTGGTGGTTTTGGCAATAACCACTTGGTTCATTGAGAAAGCAGTTCCTGCTCAACAGCTTTTTGTTGCAACTACTCCAGCTCCACTGGAGCATTGTTATTATACTCTTCCTTATCATGAGCAGAAACTTCAACAGTCCTATCAAAATAACACATTCATCCAGATGTTGCATCATATCCATAATGCTAAAAATACTACCAATTGTTGGGTATATGGGATGATACCTGCACACCAGAAGAAAGGAGGAACACCTTTTATTCCTCTACCGTTTTCCCATTATGGTTCATGTCAAGCTTGGTATGCCCTTTTGTTTGCTTTTGGAAAGCCCTCAGTAGGCGGAATCATTTTTCGGTTGAATAAAGAATGCTACCAAGATAAAGATGGCTATCCTCAAGCCAAAGGGACTAAATGGGAATGGGATGAATACCAACTGGACAATATTTTGACACCATATGTCTTCACAAATGTCAGGACGATTAAAAATAATGGACTTTTTGTGATATCTGTAACATGAGCAAAAGCAGATTTAGGTATTGGCAGTGTTGGGAGAATTCCCGTAGGACGAAGTGAATGTATTTCTGTACTGAACATTGAGGGCATGAATAATAGTAGTTTTACATCGTCGCACAACACCTACTTTGTGTGTGGTATTAAAGGATATTATCAATTACCTGTTGGATGGTCAGCGGTATGCTACATATCTTTTTTGTTACCCCCTGTGTTTTTAGCACCTGCATCATATCATCTTGACCTGAAGCTGTACAATGATATTTCTAAAAATAGATATAAAAGAACAACAAGTACTGACGAGATTGACCATACAGACACTGCTCTGCAACAATATGTCGATTTCAATTTGGGTTTGTTCTTCTTTGTGGGTGCTGCATTGAATAGCAGAAAAATCAGACGATTGACTCGTGTTGTAGAGCTGTCACCAATCAGACAGCCATGGCACTTGGGAACATCACAGAAGAACTGCAAATTGCAAGAATTGTAGCACTCCAAAATAGGATGGTGCTCGACGTGATTTTGGCTGATCGAGGTGGTGCATGCCGCATCATCGGTAGCAGTTGCTGCGTCTTTATACCTGACCACTCACCTTCAGTTTATGACGCAATCTCTAAGCTGCATAAGATTGCTGCAGACATTCACCCAGAGACTGGTACACGGAAATTTTCAAACTGGATATGGACACTTTTTGTTACTTGGGGCTGGAAGCTACTGACTATTCTATGTATACTACTGGTGATACTATTTACATGCTGTACTTGTATACAATGTGGTCCCATGATTTGTTCCATGTGGCTCACTGCTTGTACACCGGCCAAAAGAAATATTGCAAAAGAACAACAAATGTTAAATAGTGAAGTTACTGAAATGATAAACATTAATATACAGGATGCAGATTTAGATTACCCCAGATAGACAAATGTCTTCAGCAAATGCTGAAAGGGTTGTCTGTGGTAATTTAGCAATGATTAGGTTAAGCATTAGCAGAAGACATCTTGTATTTAGAGACTATCTTGTCCGTTTTACGGAATCCATTTTGTATTTCTGTCGGCCATTTTGTTTGCTATGTGCTCTGTCCTACCTTCCTGTCAACTGCTTTTGAAATCTGCCTAGAGACAAGATATATTTAGTCTCCTCTGTTTTGCACATGCTCAGTTGAGCTTACAGCTGTCTCCAACTTGTAACTGTCAAGATGTGCCCAATAGAATTATCTAACTGTCAGCCCCTCCCACTTGTTGCTAGCACACTCTCTGTATGACCTTATATGTATTTGAAACCAGCATTCTATACCTTGTACCGCCTTTATTTGAGCCCCTGTCTGGGTTTAAAATGACCAAGCTCCTTCCAGTCAGTGTGCTACCTCATACTCTATCGAAGGGTGTTGTGTGAATGTAGTTCCACCTCATGAGGTTTAATAAACTCTTTATTCTATTCCACTTTCTGTGCCAACTTCTTGCTATTGGTCTAAGGACTCTGTGTAGAGAAGGGCGAATCCCTTGCACTGATAGGCCTGGCTGAGGCTTGCCACCACAAAACCACCAATTCAAGATGGCCGCGGATGAGGTTATGTTGCGTGACTCCGCGTGATGATGTCATATGATGCAAGAGACAAAGCACAAAGTGAGGCTGCGAGCAGGCAGAAAGCACAAGCCTCCCAGCGGCTAACGGAGACTGTACTCACGCGCCAGGGGTACTGCGGTCATCCAAAATCCACACTCTGAACCTAAAACACATTGGCTAGTCCACGGTCCCAGTGCTCTCTGCTCGTGCCCTCCTCACAAAGACAGGATCGGCGAAAAAGAAAGCACCAAGGCGCAATGAAGATGCGGCCGATGCACCCAAAATGTGTAGAAAACCTCCAGGGAATCTGCGTCCTCATGGCCCTGGTCCAGCAAACATGGGAATCTAGTCGAGAAGGGAGAAGTCCCGGAAACAGTCACAGCAGAATGAGCAAACCCTAACGATAGATGCAGAGGACCTGAAAGTGCACAGGAGGAGCACGCATGGGCCTCTGTTGGTCCGCTCGTCACCAATATAAAGCTGATGCGGAGACAGGTGAGTCCACTCCAATCTTATTATTATTGCCAGTATCTTCAGCTTGGACCGACAGGAAAGCAGGTTCATGTAAACTGTCGCTCCCACCTTGAATATCAACATTGCACCAGTACACATTCTACATTCTAGCATTGATATCCCAACAGTAATGTCGCCCTGTGACATTTTTTAAAAGCAGGGATGTGCCGCATTTACAAAAATATGGCGCACCCCTCTATTTACCCTAGTACTACCACTGAAAAAGCTGCCTGGCGCCAGCGCAGGCACCCTTGCGCCATGTTGCAAGGTTGTCTGCGCTTCAGCAGCAATTGTGTGCAGGAAGGGACACCTTTCTGCACAACCTGTAAGGGTGAGTTGCTGTGTCTATTTGTGCTGTGTTCTGCAGAGCAAAATACAAGAAGAAACTAATCATTTCTCTTCGTATCACCATCCTAAGTTTCTGGTCTTAGTTTTTGGCGCTGCCCCATCTTTGTAAACATGGGGCAGCATCAAAAAGACAATGGGTGTTGTAGCGGAATGCCCACTGCAACACCCATTGCCTGCCCCTTTGCCACCAGCAGACTGCTGCGGTAAGGGGCAAATTTACAAGGTGGCGTTAAGCCATGTTAACGCCACTTTGTAAATATGGGGTAGAGGGAACGCCACCGAAGCGTCAGAAAAAGTGACGCGCTCTGGTGGCTTTGGGGGCTTGTAAATATTCCCCTTCATGTTCTTGTCGTTGTAGGCGTACATTGTCCAGATGATGATTTGCTTCTTCCAATTTATAGAAAGCTCTAATGCCAGATTTCAAAGGCTGCAATTCTGTTTTTGCAAGTTCCGGAACAAACTCATTAATGTGAGTTATTTTTCTAAAAAAATTGATTTGCTAAAGGTAACCAGCCTGCTTTTGTGCTGTTGTACTTCCGGTCCACTGTGTTTAACTATGCATTTGACAATGCATTTAATATTATCCTTGACTCTCCTCAAACCAACTGATTTTTAGTACTGTTAATAAAAGAAACTACCTGACGATATGTTTCCCCCCAAAAATATCTGGAAATTAATATTTTTATGTCAAAACTGTTTTGAACCAAACACTTGTCCTCCTAGAGTCTATTATTGTTCAATTACTCAAAAATTACATGGAAAATAAAGGTACTTGTGAGTACCCATGTGTAATTCATTTGCTTCTGCCTATATGTTTCCTAAGACATATCCGGTTGACCTGTACATTTACTAAGAAAGTCTTATATCTTGCGACATTAGCAGGGACCCAATACAAGTGTGTTATGAGGTGTGCTAAGGATATTTATGAGCAAAAGGAGGAGCCTGACAAGTAGGGGTTATGAAGGCCTGTGAGATTGTGGGGTACATTTTTTTACAATGATTTGAATGCGTTACTGCGCGGCGCTCTTTACCTGCAGATGCATTTGACTATTGCAAATGCAGTAGGGTGACTGCCAAGAATGAGATGAAGGTTGGTAGCACTGACCCAAACACTGGAACCATTTCAGTTAAAAGTTTAGGAGAACCATGCGCCATCTTTGAGGCCACAATAAAGGGCGGATTGGAAAGAAATTTGACACCAGATCCTGGCTTTTTTCGACTGAGGATCGCAGATTTTTTTTTACTTAAGACATTCTAGTGGGCCAAAGTTCAGACCTAGCTTGGGAGCATGAAGGGAGAAAATTAGTAGGAAACCATTCCTGGAGTTCAAATGGTGACGAAGACAAACCAGCAACCCTAATAATAACATAAATTGGCAAAAGTAAGCGGGTTGACCTAAATGTGCTAATGCATGGAGAGTGCATTGATCCATGCTATCGTTTCCATGGGCTGCCACCTTCAAGCCAGAGCTCTTAGCCTTGCCCATGCCCAGGGCTCAAGGTATTCCACTGCACCACCCACAGCTGCCGCTAAAGCTGCCGAACAGCAGTGCCGGCATGACCTGCTAACTATCACACTTAAACAAGTGAGTCATTTTGATGATTGAAGGTCACCCTCACCTGTTGGGTTGGCTCGAGGAACAAGTTTTATTATTTTGTAGTAGATCGAGGCCCAAATTTATCAAATTGTTGTACCGCCCTTGCACCACGCAATGGAAGACAAGAGTGACACAACTCTTAATTTAGATTTATCAAGCCACACAAGGCTACCTTGCGTGGACTTGTGTGGCTTGATAAATCCAGCGTAAAGCAACACAGCGCAAATCTACACCGGGAAAGTGTTCCATGGGTGGAGCTTGGGTGGAGCTTGGGTGTCCCAACGCATCCACCCATGGACTGTGGCACTTTCCCAGATTTACCATTACTGGTAGACCTGAGAATGTGTCAAAATGCCACACCTCCCCAGGTGAGACGTAATGAGGAGAAATATCTTAATTTCTCCTCGTTGTTTCCTCTTTTTATGTGTGCTGCATTCTGCAGCACACATACTACAAGGAAAATGCCTCAAAGGATTGTGTTAGAAAACATTCCTGCTTACAATGCAGGGCCCCTTTCACCATGATACGAGGGTGCCTGCATTGGCGCTAAGGGAAAAGACAGGAATGCACAGTATAACATACAATACAGTGCATCCCTGCCCTTTTCTTATAATGCAGCACAGCACAGCAAGGTGATATGCTGTGCTGCGTGATTTTTTCATTAATAGGTAGACGGAAAAAAAGATACATTAGGTAAAATTATTGGAACGACAACTAACTTTTTGGCTAAAATTATACTTAGCTTCTTAGCTGCTGTTATAAGTCTCGCAGACCAAGTTCAAATCAGCAACTTGTTAATACTCGACAAGCCGTTGATATGTCTAATGATGGAGTTTCGCACAGCTATGATGGGACAGGGTTGGCTACCCCGATAACTTCCAACTGGCTCAATACTTTAATAACAAATTTCGTTAACCCGATATTCAGCTTTGTGTTGTCTGGGTTGAAGGCTGCTATTATGGCTTGGCGACAAGATCGGATTCCAAGTCTTCTCCATTCTTCTTGCAGTAATGAACGTCTAAAAGTGAGCATTGTTGGGCATAGACAAACTATATGTTCCATCCCCTCAGTGTGGTAGCCGCACAACCTGCATTGGATTTGACTGTCTTTCCGGCGCCATTCTGGAAGTTTTTTCAAAAAAGGCCATTCACCCAACCTCAGAGCCTGGAACTTTAGTTTAAAAAAAAGTACCTCAGTGCTTGATAAATGAAGAGTTTCAACTCCTGGATTAAAGTTAGTGATTACTGCCCAGGCATGTTTCCTTTTTGACAGTATTGCCCTGTCTGAGTGAAAGGACCACAACCTGGCACTCTTCTTGATAGCTTTCTTTAATACCGACTGGGGGGGATTTGTTCCCCATAATTCATTAATACCAAGTAATTGTAGACCATGATCCAGGTGGAGCCGATATTTGTGACTGGCTTGACTTTTCCGAATTTCTTGCCAAAGTCTGGCCTCCAGTGTGTTTTCCCGGGCTTGACGCAGTCTGTTGCAAAACTTTATAAATGCCCCAGCCTCTACGCCATGATGGTCAAGTAAGCCAAATTTGAGACAGACTTGTGCAGGTGATGCTGAATTTGGCAGATGGAATGCACGTTTAAAGATTTTAGTTGTCAGTTTGTTTAAAAGAATGTTTGTGGTTCCCTTCATAATCTCTTGGCCGTACGTCAGAGAGTTAGATATTTTTGCCTTCATCACTTTTAACAATGGGATTAAGCTGGGACCTAGTAGTTTTTTTGACAGTTTTGTTGCTGTAGCCTCTAAAGCCAGTGCTTTGGTCCTCAGTGCTTCTTTTTGCTTGGCAAATGAGCTCCTAGAGTCTAAAAATATTCCCAGATACTTGAGGGTGTGAGTCAATTTTTACGTTATTAAAATGCCACCCTCTACACATCTTCTTAGGTTTCCCAAAGGTGATTGTTTTTGTTTTCGATAGGTTCAGCTCTAAGAGGTTGTTTTTAGTATAGGGAAGCAGTTCATCAAGAAGCCTCTGTAAGCCCACCTTCGTGTGACTGAGCAGCACCAGGTCGTCGGTGTATAGGAGGTTGCTGATACGTACTCCATCTAGTTGGGGGGATGACAATAGATGCTTTCAAGGATTGGCGAAAGGTCCGATATGAACAAGTTAAAAAGGAGTGGAGCCAGCACACAACCTTGTTTTACTCCACTGCTGGTCTCGATTTTCCTGGAAACATGGGAGCCTTCACCCAGCTTGAGTCTTATCCATGTTTTGGAGTGGAGTTAAACTATTGCTAGTAGCAAGGATTGAGGCACTCTCCAGCCCTTTAGTTTTTGCTACAATAGATCCCGGGGCACACGGTCGAAGGCCGCTTTGAAATCCACAAAGCAACAGTGCAATTGAGTTTGTTGGACAGTTGCTTTCTCTATTAAGACAGATAATGTTAGTAGATTGGTTGTTGTACCGGATTTGGCCACAAAACCAGTTTGATTGAATGGGAGGTGCTTTGTTTCGTTGGCCCAGGTCAGAAGATCTTCCAATTGAGTACTGTCATAGTATTTGGCCTCCACGTCGAGGAGGGATATCATTCGATAGTTACTGGGGTTGTTTCTCTTCCCACTTTTATAAATGGGATGGATGAAAGCACCTCTCAGCACTCGAGAACTTCGTTGTTTAATCGACATTCCAAAAACAGGGGGTCAAATGCTCTGACCAAAATTCGGCTTCTGATTTGAACATTGCCTAGGGGAGGCCGTTTGGCCCAGGTGTGCCGTCAGCCCTGGCTTTCTTTATAGAGTGTAGGATCCTGTGTTTTATTCCTTCAGGTGGCCGTTTTGTCTTTTCAGTAAGTGAGTCGATGTTGTTCCTACTTCTGTGTACAGTCTCTTCAAGTGTGCTAATCTGATAAAGGGCTGGGGCGCGGTCGTATTTGATTCGTGGCCTCTGGTAAAAGTATCATTGCAATATTTACGCTTGGTGAAGTAAGACGGTTATCTTTATGATGAGCGATCCTAAAGTGGGAGGATAAGAAGTGGATCCATTCATCGGCACAGATGTTTGCACTGCCTTGGCCGTTTCCGCCACGCTAGCTCCTGTTCACCAGGGACCAGAATTGCTTTGAGTTTGATTTCCTACTTTCATGGAAGAGCTTAAGCCAAAATTGATCAGAGGCCTCTCGTTTTTCCCCGAGTACAGCGGACTTGAAAGCTGCTAGAGCTTTCTTATATTTGAGAAATTTAGTTTTGTTGTCTGGGCTCTTCCTTGATTGCCGAAGGGCTCGATTTCTGTGAAGAATTAATTTTTTTGTTGCAGGTGAAGTGTATGATCGAAATACTTGCTGCCCAGTTTTCCTCTTTGGAGGCACTGCGTATAACTATTGGTTAGTAAAGTTGGACCAGCTACTAATAGCTGAGGAGTCAATATCTGGTTGTTGATTTATCAGTGCTCTGCATTTTTCATCAGAGATGGGGCCATATCGACAGACCATTTCAATCGTTTTAAATTCTCTGTATGGGTGCTTACATGGGTGTGACCATAGTTTAGTCATCTATGTGGCAAACCATGGCTTTCAGTTTGGGAGTACGGAACACCCTTAAGATGGTGTGATTAAAGCCCCATTGTACGCAATGAGGGGCAATTGTGCCCAGCTAGAATATAACAATATGCGGCAAGTGGTTCTAAATACAACCAAGATGGCACCCACACAGTCTCACTATGTAAGATGGGGCAAAATATGATTAGAATTTTGTTCTAGTCCTTATGGAAGAACACCACCAACCATTCACATAGCGGTGCGTAATACACCCAAATGGTGGGACCTAGGTGCTGTAATGTGTGCAATGAGGTCATTGGATAGAGTTGAAATACACTCACAGGTGTTATAGGTTGAGTGGAAATGTATAAATTAATTGTGAAAGTTGAAATTCACATTTTGCCACTCAACTGTTTGGATGACAGTGATGGGAACACGCCGCACAAGACATGTCGGAACTTCTCTACCGAATCGTAAGGTGACGATACTAGTGTAAATGACTATGGATAACTCCTCCCCGGAAATGTTTTGGGGGGACAATCACAATGTACAGTAGGGAGAGCTGCATGTGGCAGCAAATCGGCTCTACTAAAGTTCTGCCTTGTACGCGGTGAAACATGATTGGATTCTACTCTTAAGAAAGAGTGACTCTGACTGTTTATACATGAGAGCACAATGCACCCGAGAAGGTGGGATCCAAGTATTCCAAATGACAGTAGCTAACCCCACTGTTGCAAATGTATTTGGGAGGCAGCCTGAATGCATAGTAGGTAGGTCGAGTCACATGTGGCAGAAAATGGAATATTAAACCATGGGTTGTGCTATACATGAAGGTAGTGGTGAATTGACTGTAGTTACGAATATACGGGTGATGAATGTCATATAATCGATTAACGATGACCCAAATTGAGAAATGTTGGGAGGAATTGTTGGGAGGAATTGTTGTATTGGTCTCCACAGTTACTGTGTAGTTATGATCTTATCGTTTGTGGGATGCACCAAATTGCATTGTTGGACATGTGGTCTAAATAAGTAAGGTCTCGCTTAAATAGGGAGTATATATTTCAATGCTTTGGATGATACATTGGGATTATTTTTGCTGTAGTAGTGAAGGAATTGGGAAATATCACTATCAACAGGAAGTGAAAATAGCTGAGACATAGATATGATTATTGGATAATAACATCATTGACCGGACTCAAGAGTGAACACAGTATTGAAGCAAACAATGTTCATGTTTTAGATACAAGTGATGGAGTGTAATTATCTTGGTATGATTTGTCTCAGTCAATTCCTACTCATTGGATAGTATGATACTAATACATACTTAAAAACACGACTAACAGTGTGACTTGGTAAGCACATGAGAGTTTAATCTGCATAGTAAAAGCATGCAGTATGATCGCAAACCGGTTAGAGATGAAAATTGTTCATAAGCGAGAAGAAACATGTATAATGTTAATGAATTCACAATACATATGTGCGATGAAAACCTATAAATGCTAAAATGTGTGATGTAATGATGTAGGTTTTACCTAAATGATTATAAAATGTTAGAAAATTACTAATTTAATAGCAAAAGTGGATTAACATAAGTTGTTGAAAATGAAAACAAGAAAAATACTTTTGTTCACAAAGCAATACTATCATGGAAACCTGCAATTTCACAATGTCAAGAGAAAATGTAATTGTTCACAAATGAAACAACTCTATATTCAATTAAATGTTTGAAAGATTAATACCTTGCCAGTAAATAATAATGTTTTTAGTAGAGATTCCGTGTAGGCCTTAACATGCATTTAAACATGTTTCCTTCCAAAAAGACTAGAATGAGCTGACATCACTTTACTACCACTTGTGGGATTTTTTGCTAAAGTTTCGTTCTCTAGTTTTGAATAAACTAAAGACCCCACTTCTTGCAGAAAGGTCCCCAAACAGAAAATAGTCGAGCTATTTTCACAGAGGGCCAGCTGTGCTCGTAAGGAAAAGAACTGCCAGCTGAAATAATTCATAGCCTATGCCCTCATTCCGTCTAGACCAGGAGAAGCCTACTCTTATCTTTCACGTATTACATTGGTCCACCATAGATTTATTTAGTTACGTTTTCGCTTGAATTTCATTCCACTGATGCTTTGGTTTCCAGAGAGGAAGTTCAAGCATGTTTTTGCCCCTGTGACAATTCCTCTCCCCTGACGGATTTACATTTGGTACTGTTCTGCAAATTTTTACCAAAGTGAAAGAACAGCGTTTATCCTCCCTATTTTAAGATGTCATAATTTTAAACAATGCAGGGTGGCTTTGTACTTTACAAAATCCTTACTAAATCCCTATGTATGTTTCTCTGTCGCATCATTCTTGTGGGCTTGTACAAAGAAAAGAAAGTCTCTGGGTCCAAGGGTCACCTACATTTTAAACTGTTTTTTTATGATTTTTACAATATTAGTGTGTTATGATGAAATTGTGCTTTTATGATCTATTTGTAAACAGATCGAATACAGATTTTAAAGAAAAAAGAAAGAATAAGGGACACTCCCTCTTTTAGTACAAAACCATGTTCTCTTTGTTGCAAGCTCAGAAGAGAGCACTTGGGAACAGACATGATAAGTTACAAATGAAATTCCTAGTTCTGAGAAGGAATGAAATTGAACTTTTTATAAAAGGATGAACATCGGACAATGGTAGGACGTCTAATTTCCGGATCAAATTGACAATATAATGATCGCTCCATGTACAGACCATAGACCAATGGAAATCGTGCTGCAAAACTGCTTGAAGGATATTTTTGTGGGAAGGAACTGTGCATAACTGGAAGTATAACTAGCCTGGGCTGGCTATTCTTGATATTTCCTATAAGCCTGGTATGCTGTATACTGAACTTTGATTTTCTTGCAACTGAACTTTCCTGAATTCCTGCACTTCACCAGCTGGTTCCATTGTGGGGAACACCAATCACAACGCATGCGTTACATCGCATGTGTTTACATCCGAAATTGTGCGTGCAAACCATTCAGCCGAAAGGTTAAATTACTCCGGCTATTGCACGCTGTGCTCTAGTGTCTTTTTAGGCTCACCTTGAGTCTCTGTATTTCTGACAATCTGATCTTTGGTTTGAATGATTCATAATCTGAATTCTGATATCGATTTATATTCTCTCTCTATCTTTTATTCTTTTTTTTTTCTTTCTTTTTTTTTATTCCTCATACCACCGTAAGCGTCTGCCATCGTAACATATAAGACCCTGTTGATCCTGGGTGCCCTGGGTCGATGTTCCTGCATTCGCTTTTGGCCCAGCGTACCAAGGGCGACCAGATATTTCCCTCGCTACGATCCAATCTTGCCATATACATCCGAAATTGTGCGTGCAAACCATTCAGCCGAAAGGTTAAATTACTCCGGCTATTGCACGCTGTGCTCTAGTGTCTTTTTAGGCTCACCTTGAGTCTCTGTATTTCTGACAATCTGCAACTGATCTTTGGTTTGAATGATTCATAATCTGAATTCTGATATCGATTTATATTCTCTCTCTATCTTTTATTCTTTTTTTTTCTTTCTTTTTTTTTATTCCTCATACCACCGTAAGCGTCTGCCATCGTAACATATAAGACCCTGTTGATCCTGGGTGCCCTGGGTCGATGTTCCTGCATTCGCTTTTGGCCCAGCGTACCAAGGGCGACCAGATATTTCCCTCGCTACGATCCAATCTTGCCATATTCAAAGCCACACGGACCCACTTCTCATATGAAGGGGGAGCCAAATCCTTCCATAGTATACAGATTTCCCTTCGGGCTAACAGGATCAGACATAAAAAAAGGCCCATTTGTTGTCTTGGTACACAATTCCTAATGTCCGGGCCGTCAATGCCAGCTCTACATTATGCCAGTAGCCCTTTAGCTGAGTGCACTCGTAAAACATGTGCAGGTCATCTGGTTCTATCAAACCACATTTGGGGCATCGAGGAGGTGGATCCGAAGCAAACTTAGCAATTTTTTGGGGGTATAGTACAGCCTATTAATGGTGTAGAAATGGTTTTTCTTAAGGGAAGCGGACTCCGAGGAGCTATTCTCCAATATAGATGAACCCCAGACTATATGTGGTAAAGGTAGCTCGGCGTCTTCCCTATCTAGTAGACTACCATACCATAGCCCGATCTCTTTTTTAATGGGGGCTATATTTTGGAGCTTTAACTCCACCTTATAATTCCCACCTATATTCTCCTTTTCTGCCGCATACCATGAACACAGTTGTAAAAATATAAAGCGGGAAAAAGCCTCCCCAATCCTTTCTTTCAAAACTTCCCATGGCAGAACCCCATCTGAAGATAATAAATCAGACCACACCAGGGTACCCGCACGCTCGATTGGAACAGCCAAGCTGTCTTTCAAACAATCGGGAAGCCCCGGGGAGTCCCAGATTGGGGCAAAGTCCGAATAGTATTTTATCCCCCACCGTGCCTTAAGATTTTGCCAGATGTTAAGTCCGGATCTGATCACCTTTAGGCAGACTTTCTTGAAGAACCTGGGGGCCCCTTATTTATACAAGAATCCAGTCCCCCCCTCTTGGTTAGCCATGGCACTCAGGATCCTTCCCCAGTTATTTTCGGTTGGGCTGGACAGTAGACAATGAATGTTTTTAAACTGGAAAGAGAGGCAGTAGCAGAGGACATCAGGTAAAGCTAAACACCCCCTTAATCAACCTTCTCTTTAACTTGTTCCTAGACAATCTGGAACTCTTATTGGCCCAAATAAAACTCCCAATCTTACTCTGGCTTTTCCCCAGGAGTTTACCGGGGAAGTTCAGGGGGATGGCACTGAAGAGGTAGGTCAGCTTAGGTAAAATTACCATTTTGACTATGTTCACTCGGCCGTATATTGTAAGTGATAGATTTTTCCACCTAAGGAAAAGATGGTCAATTTCGTCCGAAACTCTCCTCTGGTTTATCAGGGGAATATTCGCCACGTCCTGCTCTATATTAATCCCCAGGTATTTGAATCCTGTGCTGACACCCCTATCCCAGCCTTCAATCCCCCAACACATTATCTCTGTTTTAGAAGGATTGACTGCGTACCCAGAATACAGTCCAAACTCGCATAAGGTATTCTCCACTTTAGTGAGAACCTCTATAGGGTTACTGGTATAAATTAACAGGTCGTCTGCATAAAGGGCGAGTTTAATACTAAGGTCTTGCACACAGAAAGGAGTAATTTGAGGGTACTATCTTTTATTCTCACCGGGTATTTGAATTGAAATGTATTTGGCCCTGAACTGTGATGTATTGTGATTTAACCTGCACTAAAAGGATAATCGATATTAAATGATTCCAAATGTATTTTTTGTGCTTTGACCATTTGAAATTTGGAGTTTTGATAAAGATTTGTTGATTCTAACCTTTATGCGTATGTCATTATCTTAGTGTATAGTCTTTGGATATTTTATGTTTGACAGGTAGGCACTTCAATATTTCAGGTCCTCAAGTAGGAGTGGCAATTTGTCTCTACATTATCCTAGTCCCTGATAGCTTGTTTCAAAGATCCATTGGAGGACCTTGACTGATTTTTCATATTATAGACATTGATGTTGTAGAGTTTTTATGGGCGAGGCTCTGTGATGTTGTTGATGATGGTAGCTGAGGAGAGTTTGATGTGGTTTTTGATAAGTATGTATTGAACCCTTTGTACCATTGCATCAGTTTTCTGGTAGCAGAGGATGGTTTATTTCACTAAATATACTAGGTAATGAAGAGACAAGCTTACAGATAATGGTTAGTGACATTTTACATTGAAGAGTTAAACATAATGGTAAGGGTTGAATAATCGAAACATTAAAAAATGGACTTGTGAGCGACTATGGAAGTTTTGTTTTGTTTGTGTCTCACGTTA
The DNA here is from genome assembly GCF_964261635.1 of Lissotriton helveticus. Taxonomy (NCBI): domain Eukaryota; kingdom Metazoa; phylum Chordata; class Amphibia; order Caudata; family Salamandridae; genus Lissotriton; species Lissotriton helveticus. Next base: position 803,710,171 of record NC_136063.1, read on the forward strand.
AGGTCCGTTGTTGACCTTAATGGAATTAAATGGGTCTGTTGAGGCCTAAGATACTAGTATAAAGTGTAAGGGCTGTCTTAGTGTGGCATAAACAAAGCGTGTTTTGTCAGCTGTGGAAGTAAGTACTGTGCAAAAGGCCTTGTTGGTGCTAACATAGGGAAGCTTGAAGCAAGACAAGTGAAAATTATTGAGGTTTCTTCAAAAAGGAGCATATGGGGAAATCTTGAGGATTTTTTGACTTAGTGAGGGCGAAATCACGCTGGTTGAGATTGCGTAGGAAGCGAGAGAAAATTCTTGGAGTGTATGGTTCTATTATTTTTTTCATTTAGGTTAGCAAACAAAGTTTGTTTTATGTTGTTTGTCTTGTTTTGTTAAAAGACTTTAGAAAAGAAAACAAACAACATTGGTAAAGGGATGGTCAGTCGCAGTGTGGAGTTAGACTGACGCCACTAGGTACCGCACTGATATTGGTCGGTTGGTGAGAAGCCACACTGGCATTGGTGGACAAGGAAGACTTCTAATTGGTAGTAAAGAACCATAACATGGAAGAGAAATTGTTAAAGATTTATTTGTAAAGGTTCTGATTTAGTGTAGAAGAAAAATGAAGTTTTAAAACTGTAAAAAACTTTTTTTTGTAAAGATGAACCAATATCAATTAGGGAAGGAGTTCCCGTGGCTCTGGAAGGAACCCCTGCTTCATTTATGTTATTGGAAAAAGGATATCATACGTGTAATTGGTTGGATATCTGTATAAAATATACTGAGAGAGATGGTGACTTAGCATTTCCAGAATTTGGAACCTTTAATACCCGAGTTTTTGAAAATCAAAGAAACCAAATGAATAGTCTGAGACCAAATCCATGTCCTATGCAATATGAGGCTCTCGAGGAATGGGAACAGGAAGCCTACAAGAGAGACAAAGAGAAAAATCAGTGTAGGTACAGGAATACTGTAAGTAGGTATGCTGAAGCGAAATGAGATACACAGAAAAAGAGATGGAGAAAGAATGTAGCTGAGAGGGTATGTGTGTATCTTGTAATGGTAACCGAGACCAAAATAGTAGGGAAATGTCAAGAAAAGAAGAAATATGTTGAGGAGTCAAAGTCTAGAGATACTGATTTAACTGATGAAGGAGTTGACGATGTAGATGATGAATTCATGAATGAATTATTACTGAATAGACCTCCACCTTATCACGAAGAACAGAATAATGTAGAGGCAAGTCCCTTTGTAGGATTCAATGAAAATAACCCCACTAGTAAAGTTAAATACGCTCACAAGACGACTTCTCAGAATCAGTATCAGATCTCAGATAGAGAAGGGTTACCGGGAATAATAATGCCAAATTATCCAGATGCCTTATCTGTTCCAGTGACTATAGGACCTATTGTTCCATTATACAATGATGGACAATGAGTTTCACAAGTTCATGCTATGAAAGTCCCCAATAGAAATATGAGTGAAACTTGTACTGTATCGGAGAGAAATGTGAGTGCGGAAGATCAGGGAATGGCCAAAAGTGAATAATAAAAGTGGGTTGAAAGGGAATAGTAGAAGGAATTTAAATACGGAAGGAGAGTTAGAACCATTAGTTCATTTTTCAGACAGGTTGAATGAAGTACCAAAAAGAGGTTCACAAATTAATTTGATGAGGATATTACAGATGGAAAGACTGTTGTCACCGTCATCAAGATGGTCAAAAACGGTTGGAACTGTTGAGGGACTACAGAGATCAGGAGAGTATACATCCTTATGACCCTCCCCAGAAGAACTTGATGAATGGATACCAGAAATTGCGCCTCGTTGTAGCCTGCAGAGTAATTCTCGAGATTTGGGAGTAGATGTGAGTAAATTAAAAGTGGAAATAGAAGAAATGATATTAGGAACCACAAGTCCTGAACGATTAGCCAAATATCGGGGTGAAGAACTACTTTTTTAAGTGAAAAACACACATGAGAAGTTTGCAGAAATTGCATAAAGATATGGAGTCGATATAGAAAAGTCCAAAGCTTTAAAAAAGACATATCGATTGGATTTTAGGGACAACAATTTTGAGAGTTTAAATGTTTTAGGAAAATGCTTACAGATTAAAGAGTTGATTAACACTCTAAGGACACAGGATGAAGTGGATAGATGGGAAAGTAGATGGGCTAAAAAGAAGGATGCAACAGTACCTTTACCTCTGTATCCAGTGAGGGAAATGGAAAAGGGGGAAGCAAACGTAATGGTTTCTCCTATGAGAGAAGTACCAGGAGGAGGGTTTGTTCATGTTCCATATTCAGAACAGGACATATTGTCATTTACAAATGATTTACCCAGGTTGAGAGAAAAACATTTTGAGTGGTACAAGCAATTGGAAAGATTTATTATGGGTTTGAAGGTTTTGTGGAAAGATTTAGATGTTTTGTTTGACATTGTAATTCCGACTGACTTGTGGATTGAGTGTAAAATTGCTATAAATTGGCCAAAAGAGGAGTATCCAAGAGATCTGAAAACAGTAGCACCATCGGATGAGGTCATTAAAAAATATAATCAAGTCATTACTTATTTGAAGGGAACAATGTCAACGCAAGATACAGATTGGGTAAAAATAGAACTACTTAAGCATTGAAGTAGTCAGTTCATGCATATTACGAGAGGCTTTTACAGGCATTTAAACAGTATAGCGGGATTGAGAATGGCTCTGAGAAAGATATGGGACATTTTGTATAACAGTTTGTGCACAGTTTGAGACCAGAAATAAGTGCCATGATTCAGCAGCATTTGATTTGTTGGCAGAGTAAGTCAATAGATGAGATACTTCGTTATGCAAAATACTGTGGAGATGACATTGATTTGCGTCACAAAAAGTTGAAAGAGAAATTGATGTTAGCTCAGATGAAAGCAGCAAACAAAAAAGAGGCTATATGAGTATGGATACAGACTTTTCAGGAGTATTACAGGGAAATGGTCGGACTACGGCTGGAATGAGAGGTGTGGTGCTGAATCTTGTGCCAAATTTGATGCCAAAAGGGACAGGTTGAGGAAGTAATCTAGAGGAAATGAAGAAGAAGTTTCTCTGTCATGGTTGTGGCAAGTTCGGGCATTGGAGGCGCAAGTGTAGAAATATTCTGTCAAAAACAGGAGGTGTACAAACCATAGACCCAGGAGTAGATGGAATGAGACAGTTGCAAATAGGTAATGAATAATGAATCAACAGAATAAGAATCAACAGATGTCTATCGGAAGAGGACAGGGTCAGAGAAGGCCTTAAGCTTCTATGCAGTATATGAATGGTCAAGTACAAAGGTAAAATCCGACTGTGGGTTTCCATACAAATGATCAAATGAATTCAAATGTGCAGGTGGCTTCACAATATTTTTAACAGATGGATGAGAGTGATTTAGATGCATCTAAATGATGGTGCCTGAGGGGGAGGAGGAATGCGTGCTTGGCGCATCCTTAGAGGTAGACCAGAACAGCCCCTATGTGGATGGCAAGGTAGACGGAAAGCCTATTTTACTTCCTTGTAGACACTGGTGCTACCTGTTACACTGTGAGAACTGTGGAAATTCCTAACCTAACCCTCTCGGGAAAAAGTATCCAAGTTGTAGGAGTATCGAATAAATTGATCTGTTAAAGTGCAAATTGGAAGTTTTAAAGATCTACATAGAATTGTGATGTGTGATGCCAGTCCAGTCAATCTGTTAGGAAGAGATTTGCTGTGTAAGATGAACTGTTCCATTTATTGTACTCCAGATGGGATAGAATTCCATACTAAAGATAAAGATGTGGTGTTTAAAATGGCTTGACAAAAGCTAGAAGTGAATAGTCTACATCCTTTGCTTACAGCAAATGATTTGCCTGCTGAATTGAAAGATGCAGGTCTGCCTGATGTCTGGGATTTTTCAGGAAAAGAGATTGGTTTGATGAGAGGAGGGGCTCGAATTTGAATTACTGTAAAAACCAAATGCAGAATTCCCGAGAATTCTAGCATATAATTTGAGTCCCAAGACAGTTCTGGAAGAAACCCTTTGATTGAAACATTGACTGAACAAGGTATCTTGAAGGAAATATTAGGAAGCCCATGTCATTCACCTGTCATGGGTATTCGAGAACCTAATGATAAATATAGAATAGTTCAGGACCTTTGAAAAACTAATCAAATTGTGATACCTTGTTGTCCAATAGTGAAGACCCAGCTGTGATTCTATATCAGTTTCCATGTGAGGCAGAATGATCCTCAGTGATTGATTTGTGTCATGATTTTTCTCGATTCCCTTGCATCCAGATAGCCAATATTTATTTGCATACCGGTTCGGAGACCTAGTCTTGGCATGGTGCCGAGCTCCACAAGGGTATACTGAAAGTCCCTCAATCTTTAATCAGATTTTGAAAAGAAATTTGGAAACATTGGAAAATCCTAATCACTCTGTGCTGGTACAGTGCATTGATGATTTTCTGGTTGTATCAGGAACAAAAGAGGCTTGTGTTAATAATACAATCAATAAACTGAACCATTTAGCCATTTAGCAGTAGGTGGGCATAAAGTTTTGCCAGCCAAATTACAATTCTGTCAGAAAGAAGTTCTTTATTTGGGACTTCATATTGAAAAAGGAGTCAGAAAAGTGTCTCAAGATCGGATCAATGCCATATTGTAGATTAATCCGCTGAGTAAACATGAGAAAGTTCAATTGTTTTTAGGAATGATTGAATATTGCAGGCAGTGAATACCAAATTTTTCACTGGTAGCCAAGCCCTTGCAGAGGTTGACCCACAAAGACGAGTCTGACCCTGTACATCTGAACTGCAAATCAGTTTATGTTGAGTTCCAGCATCGGGAGTGTCCAACTCTAATAAGAGTTTTACTGTATTTTGCAGTGAACAAGACGGTTGTGCTCTTTCAGTTCTGACGCAAATACATGGAACTGCATGCCGTCCTGTGGCATATTTTTCAACCACATTAGATTCTGTGGCTGCGGCCTTACCTGGATGTTTAAAAGCTGTTGCTGCAACTTGAGTAAGTTTGGAGCAGTGTGAGACGATTGTGATGGGTCATCCATTGAAAGTGTATGTGCCACATTTAGTTGAGATGTTGTTAATGTGAACGCGTACACAGCATCTTAAAAGCAGTTGCTTCACAAAATAGTGATTTTGGGTGTGGAAAACGTGACTGTACCAAGATGTATGAGTTTGAATCCAGCTACATTGATGCTGCTCCCAAGTTGTGAAGTGGTTGTAAAAGAAGCTGGTCATGATTGCCTTGATGGGACTGATTTGTGTACAAAGTGGAAAATTGATATACAGGACACTCCATTACCAGAATCTGATCATGTTTTGTTTGTGGATGGATCATGCTTGAGAGGCGTTGGAGGCACCTTGCGAGCTGCATATGCGATTTCTACAGTGGTGGGTGTTGTTGAAGCATCATGGTGGAAAGGAATAAATTCAGCACAAGTGGCGGAATTGATTGCACTCACTAGGGCATGTTGCATCATGGAGCAGATGTGAATAACCATATTTACGGACAGGCAATGTGGTTTTGGGGTGGTGCATGATTTTGGGCAGTTGTGGTCTCAACTTGGGTTCATGACCTCTTTGGGCTCACCTATAAGAAACCGAGAGTGTGCGAAGAACCTACTGATGGCATTACAACTGCCAGCTCAAATTGCTATGGTAAAATGTTCGGCTCCTCAATCTGGACATGATTATGATATGCTAACAAAACCACACGTTATTGTGCTCTAAATTCATATGTGTTTAATGGGGAATCCTTGAACGAACACTCTGTTTAATCTGAATGCATACTAATGGTTTCAGTTGTTGAGGCATGGGAAGAAATTGGAGAATTGCAAGATTCCGTTACCAGGACAGAAAGGGAAGGGTGGATCAAAGCAGGATGTACACGTAGACCAGAAGAGGAAGTGTGGGTTTATACAGATGGAAGACCTGTACTGCCAGATATTCTGCTGTCACCAATGGCAAGAGTCGGCCATGGACCGACACATATAGGCAGGGATGCAGTGATGTGACTTTTTAGACAGACATGGTACAATTCAAAACTCAGAGCCATTGCAGGGAGTCTGTGCCAGAGATGTATTACATGCCAGCAACAGAATTCAGCAATGAAAATAGTGGTTAGCATTAGTCAAATTGGAAGGTCTGGAGGTCCTTTTACCTGTATGCAGTTAGATTTTATAAAGATGCCTCCTTGTGATGGATTAAAATATGCCCTTGTGATTGTGTATCTGTTTTCACGTTGGGTTGAGGCATACCCTACGCGACGAAATGACAGCCTAACCATTGCAAAAGTGCTGCTTAGAGAGCTCATCCCAGGATTTTGATTTCCAGTCTTGTTGGAATCAGATAGGGGAACACACTTTAAGTGGTGTGAATGCTCTATGCTGTTTTACAAATTGAGGAAAAATTGCATTGTGCATATCAACCTGAGGGCTCAGGTGTAGTTGAACAAATAAATGGCACAATAAAATCACGATTGGCATTTGGTGTTGATGAGTTGGAGTATTGAAGATAAAAGGACAATAATTATGGCGAGGGCCATGAGACAGCCTACCGTCCAGTGAATCATCTTGTGAATATATCTGATGATTTGGTACTCAATTACTTTAAAGGATTGGCTGATGTAGTGTGGTCTGTGTCTCACCAGGTTGGAGTAATCCCCACTACTGTCCAACAGGAGCAAACACATGACTTGTGACCAGGTGATTGGGTGCTTGTTAAGAAACAAGTGAGACAGTCCTGTTTGCAACCTCATTGGCGTGGTACTTACCAAGTGATTCTTGTCACAACAACTGCGGTTAAATGTGGTGGTATACCTAATTGGGTTCATGCAGTCGACACTCGTCGAGTCCTTAGTCCACTTGAAGGTGCAGAGTCGATTACAGGTGAACCGGTGGTAGCAGTGAGACAGCCTGAACAGACTGAGCACAAAGTAGAGTGGGCACCAACTACTGGGTCTCAAAACACATGGTGAAAGCAAAAGAGAGTTGAACCCTGCAGGTAACGAGGATAAACAAAGTATTGACACAAGTGAAATAAACAGTGAACCAGAAAATGAGTGAGATAAGGTGACCGATGGCCCAGAAAAACTGTACAATTGCAAGACATTCTGACAGTAGGAAGAATTTCATCCTCTGTATTCGAAGTCTCTAGTCAGTCAGAACAAAGTGATGCAGACGGAGAAGAAAATATAGTGAACAGAACAAAAAGAGTATGAGTCCCAAATAAGAGATACTCAGTACCTTATTGGACATATCTAGCTGCAGCAAACAATTGGGAGAAAGAGTTCATAATATATTGTCCTGAAGCAAATACTGTGTTTAAAGCCACCCTAAAAAAACTGAGTGGGAAAAGAAGGGTGCTGGAAAGAGAAGGCAGAAGAAAATGAGCTGTGAGAAGACAGTAGTATAAGTGTTCGATCGAAGATGCAAAACCTGGTGCTAATCATAAATTTAATGTAGAAAGTACATAATAAAATGGATGGCTGTGGTTACAAAACTGGAAATTCGAAAAAGTTTGCTTCTTTTAGACGAAAGTGTGTAGGTGCTTGCTTTATGAGTGTTCTTGTCCTAATACTTGTTTTGTTGTTGATCATTCTAAATGTACCTCATTATATGTATTCCAACAAATCTACTAATACGTACGTGAATATGACTACTGAATTAGCAAGAGTCCTTGGAGAAGGTATAGACATTAAAGAATGCACAAGTAGTGACTTACACCAAGATAACTCGTTTAACAACTTTTTGTTAAATGTTTTTACCAAACTATTGTCCAAGTACATTGACACAACGGATGCAAGATATTGTTGTGTGCATGCAATTACCTACGTCTGTGTCTGAAGGGGTGACTTAACATCACCTTCGTTAAAACATATGGTATTTCTTGTAGTGTACTAACAAGTTTATTCTATGGCAAAGAGCAGTTTCAGTATTATTACTGTAATTATGACATAGTGTTTTCTGAAATTCCTATTAAGAAGAATCTGAACATTGTAAGTGTGTGAAAAATGCTGAGGTAATGGAAGAATTATTTCATGCTTTAAAGCCTTTAGATACTCTACATGCGCAAATAAATAATTCAACATGCATCTTACACAATGTAGAAAAAGAGTTACTTCACACAGTAGAATATAAACGAGAAGAAATAAAAAGAAAACTTGCGGAACAGAAAAATAGTATACCTCTGTGGGCTCAAGGAAGGTGATTATAAAAAGAGTGAGACTTATGCTGCAATGTCTCTGGATTGGCAAAACAAGGGAAAGCTTTGCATACTAAGACAAAAGACTGAATATAATAATAAAATCATTGGTTCCAGTGAGTGTGAACACACCTTCCTCATAATGGGAGGTTGGGGATTAGAGGGTGGCATATTATGTGTGTGGGAGAAATGCTTATTATAAATTGCCTAAAAATTGGTATGGATGTTGTTACATGGGTATTGTCTTTCATAAAATATACCACGTGAATGATCATCATGGAACCAATGGAAAGAAACTGACAAGTAACAAAAGGGGAATAAGTGCTGAAGAGATTATTGGTGATATATTTGTTGCAATAATACCCTCAGTAGGGGTAATATTGAACTTGCATAACATTAGAAAACTGTCTACAGTGGTTGATCCATTATCAACAGATACCACTGGTGGTTTCTTAGTGATTGATACTGAAATGGTTGCCATTAGGTCTATGGTTTTGCAGAACCTACTTGCCTTAAGTGTATTATTTGTGAAAGAAGGCAGAGCCTGTTTTGTGCTGAAAATTCAACAATCTTGCACTTATATCCCTGATAAATGCAAAGATTTGCAGGGATATATAAGTAACATCACTAACTTGAGCCATGATTTAACAGAACTAAAGGCTGATGTTGCATGGGAGAAAATTGGGAAAGGATTTTCCTCAGTAGGAAGTTGGATTGCAGCACTGGGGAATAGCTTGGTTGGGCAAATACTAACACAATTGTTTGCTTTTGCAATTGGCATATTAATACTAGTACTGATATACAGGCGCTGTATACGCAAATAAAGGAAAGAAAAAGGTGAAAGTGAAAAAGGACTGAAATAGAATTAAAAGATATGAAAAGTACTTATTATGATGTTGTACAGGACATGGAAGGTGTTAGACTGAAACAAATGATGACAAGTGCATTCTAAGCCTTATCAGATTGTTATCAGATTAGCAAAACTCAATTGCGTGATGGCTTAGTTCGCCATCAGAGGGGGAATTGATGGAGCGTAATTATCTTAGTATGATTTGTCTCTGTCAGTTCCTGCCCATTGAATAATATGATACTAATACATGCTTAAAAACACAACTAACAGTGCGACACGGAAAACACACGAGAGTTTACTCTGCATCGTAAAAGCATGCAGTATGATCGCAAACCAGTTTGAGATGAAAATTGTTCATGAGGAGAATGAAATTTATAATGTCAATGAATATAAAATAATTATGTGCTATGAATACTTATAAATGCTAACATGTGTGACATAATGAAGTAGGTTTTAACTAACTGATTATAAAAAGTTAGAAAAATACTCATTTAGAAGCAAAAGTAGATTAACAGAAGTTGTTGAAAATGAAAACGAGAAAATTACTTTTGTTCACGTAGCAATAGCATCATAGAAACCTGCAGTTTCAAAATGTCGAGAGAAAATGTGTTTGTTCACTTATAAATGATTTCACAAATGAGTTAATGCTTATTAAGGGGATACAACATGGTGTTTGGTTATTCATTTTTATGAAGAAATATTAATCACAAATGAAAAAGCTTTATCCGTATACAATTCAATGTTTGAAAGAGTAATACAGTTTCAGTAAATAATAATGTTTTTAGTTGGGTTTCCGTGCGGTCCTTAGCATGCATTTTTCATTTTTTCCTTCAAAAAGACTAGAATGAGCTGATATGACTTCACTATCAGTTGTGGGATTTTTTGCTAAAGTTTCTTTCTCTAGTTTTGAATAAAGGGCTCTCTCTCTGCTGGAACAAAACTGAGTCGACTTTGTTGCAAGCTCAAAAGAGAGCACTTGGGAACCAACATGATAAGTTACAAATTAAATTCCTAGTTCCAAGGAGGAATGACACTGAATTTTTTTAATAAAAGGATGAAGATCAGACAATGGTATTACGTGTAATTTCTGGATCAATTTGGTAATATATTAATTACCCCGAGGACAGACCATAGGAATGGAAATCGTGCCAAACTGCGTAAAGGATACTTTTGTGGGAAGGAACTAGGAATAATCGGAAAGTATAACTGCCCTGTGAGGAAAGAACTGTGGGCTGGCAATTCTTGATATTTCCCATATGCCTGGCATGCTGTCCGACTGAACTTTGATTTTCTCTCAAATAAACTTTCCTGAATTCCTGCACTTCACCAGCTGGAGAAGTTGTGCGGCCGAAGGGTTAAATGACTTCGGCTATTGCACGCTGTGCTCTAGTGTCTTTTTGGGCTCACCTTGAATCCCCGCATTTCTGACAATCTGCAATTGATCTTTGGTTTGTTTGATTCATAATCTGTATTCTGATATCGCTTTAAATTCTCTCTCTCTCATTCTCACCAGGTATTTCAATTGAAATGTATTTGACTCTCAACTGTGATGCATTGTGATTTTATCTGTACTAAAACAATAATCGATAATAAATTTAACCATTTGAAATTTGGAGTTTAGATAAAGATTTGTTGATTTTAACCTTTATGTGTATGTTGTTTTCTTAGTATATAGTCTTTGGATATTTTATGTTTGACATGTAGGCACTTCTTTATTTCAGGTCCTCATGAAGGAGTGGCCATTCGTCTCTAAGTTATCCTAGTCGGCTTGATTCAAAAATCCATTGGAGGACCTTGACTGATTTGTAATACTATAGACATTGATGTTTTAGAGTTCTTATGGGCCAAACCCTGTGATATTGTTGATGATCGTAGCTGAGGCGAGTATGATGTGGTTTTTGATGTAGTAAACCCTTTGTTCCGCTGCATCACTAGCATTGAATCAGGAGGGAACACAAATCCAGGATACATTGAAAGACCAGGCAGGTCGATGAGTGCTTTGGTTAATTTCAAGAAAGCTAATTAATGAGGTACATATTATCAGTAGTGTTGAAAAGAAATGCACATTGAGAAAAAAGAAGAAATACATCCAAGCGTAGATCAGTCTAGTAAGAACTTCTTGCTCATGGAGAACCTAATATTGCATGGAATAATTACATCATAGCCAATCGCCTCTTTCTGTAATGAGTCATAATTTTGTAGTAAATAACAGATGTATAGTGCACAGATGACATAAACTATAAGGTTGTATTGTGACATGACATTGATTGAGGATCAATAGATTTTGGATATAACATGTAGGAAGAAAAATGTTGAGTGTCACATATGTTTTTAATGTACATTTACTGTTGGGGCGTGGCTTAGCCGAGCAGTGGAATGGCCGTCTGTTGAAGCGGCTCTGCCGGCCAAACCCGATAATCCGACATATATCCGTCAATTTGGCTGCTGTGCGCCGACCTAAGCCCGGGAACTGTGTGCTGACACCCCCTGGCACCCGCAGATGCACTTTGGCGATCTTACCCCGCTGCAGAGATATCGTGCCGGAGGCTGGCCCCGAGGGCGTGACTGAGGCCTGTGAGCGAGAGTGGAGCCGGGGCCTCAAGTGGCGGCCGTCCTGGCGAGGGGCCGCATCGACGGACTGCGACCGGGCACGGAGCGAAGGCGGCGAGCCACCGGAGCCCGCAGCGCCTGCCAGAAACATCGCGGGCGCGTCGGGTGTACCTTGCGCGCCTCCCTAAAAGCTGAAGATCTGTCCGGAGAGCTGGTACCAGCTGGGAGAGTGCGGCGGAGCATCCGTCCCTGACGAGGCCCCCCATTTGCGGCAAAACCCTGGACCGAAACTAAATGAACTGACCGAGGTGAGCAAAAGACTGGGTCGGTGGGACACTGCTTGTTGGGATCCGGGGATCGCACTATTAAAACCGATTCGCCTGGCAGTGAAGAGGCCCGGCTGGACCACCATTTTGTGAATACCACACAGTCTGTGTGGGGCGGACCCGAGAAATCGGCTGAGTCTACACGGGCCCCAGTTGTGAAAGAAGAGAGAGGGGCGCTGGGGCTGTGAAGATACCCATCCTGGGGAGTTGTCAATCCGTCTGCCCCTGTGAGGTCGACTGGTGGTGTTGCCTCCCGCCCCAGGAGATTCGCGGAACCGCCACGGTGGGCGGTGGCCGGTAAGAAACCACGCACTTGGGCCCATAGCGTGATTTCGCTAGACAGAGGCACTTCGCTCGCTGTGAGGATTAGCCCTGTGATACTGACTGCACGTCAGGTCCCTTCTGTCACCTGCCGGACATGGACTGCCCACTCTAACAGAGGTGGTAGATCACGCTTGCTTCCCTCACTGGATTATATTGATTACAGGGTGCTGGAGAGGCCGCGTGTAGTTGCGCGGTGCCAGTTTTGCATTCACCAGTGTTATCTACATGCTACTGAGGCTGTGTTATGTAGTACTTTCTGGCAGTGGTGGTTTGATTGGTGTGTTTGCCCTGCCAGGCCAGTTGGGATCACGGAGCCTGGAACTGTGACGTAATGGGGAAACCAGACACAAACCAGTCCCGCATCAACTCTGAGGGGAAAAAAGGGAATAAATCTGCCGAAGCCGAGGATGGAGATCGCAGTCAGGCGGAGGGGGGCGCGGCAAGCCAGCTGCCTGTGGACGACGTCAGGGCTATGTTCCAGGAGCTAAAGAACGGATTGAAAGGCATAGACTCCAAAATGGATGCCTTGGCTGACCGGATGGATAAAATTACCCAGCGCATGGATAGACAGGAAGGTCGGGTGAGTTTCCTGGAGATGAGGGTAACGGAGACAGAAGAGGGGCAGACAGAGGTAGAAAAGATGATTAGGGGCATGGACAAGGTGCTAGAGCTCATACATCAAAAGAATGAGGATTTGGAAGTGCGCTCGCGCAGAAATAACGTACGTATTACTGGTGTGGCGGAATCTACGGACATTCCTAACATGGAGCTTTTCGTGGAAGGCATGATGAAGGACCTCTTTGGCCCCGGCTTGTCACCTATGTTCCTCATAGAGCGAGTGCATAGGCCCGCGGCGCAAGCCGGGCGCACCTGCGAGGGCAATCCTGGCGAGAGTGTTGAATTACAAAGACCGTGATGTGATACTCCGTCTTGCCCGTGAAAAAGGCGCTATTCAATACAAAGGCAATGAGATTGCGCTGTACCCGGATTTTACTTTACAGGTCCAGGCGGCGAGGAGGGAGTTCATTCCCGCCAATAAGATATTCCAGCACATCGGAACCAAATATGCCCTGATTTAACCGGCAAGTTGAGAGTGCAGGGACCTGGTAAGCCCGCCTTTTTCACCGACGCCAAAGCCGCATTGACATTCGCGAAGCAGCTGGCCAAAGATCACAAACTGCAGAAGACGCAAGAGGATGGGCATTCGCAGGACAGGCTCAGTGATAATGACTAAGTTTGGCTGCCATGTGAGGGCCTTGGCGGTGCCAACAGCCGAACTCGGACGATGGCGGCCTAGAACTGGTAAGGTCGGGGCAGTACGACTGCCCTGGAGTGATGTGAAAGACACGATATACATCATATGCCGGGGGAAGCCTTGGATGACTGCACAATAGTACTAATTGTGGGCGAGGGGAGCGAGTGCTAATGCGCCAGTTGTAGCTTGGCCACCCTACCAAAAGTGCAGGGGTTGTTGCCGGTAACCCGACGAACCCACTGGGATGATTCCCCATGTTTGGCTTTACATTTTGGTTTGGGGACGAGTATGGGAGGGGGGTGGGAGGGCTTCACAACCTGATTGGGGGGTTGGTGTGGGTGGGGGTAGGGTAGGGTGGTTGTTTTGGTTGCAGACACTGTCGTTCAAGGTTCAGATGCCATGTCGGAAGAAATACTCAGTAAACGTGATATGTGGATGTGTGCTATGGCCGCGCCGTCCTGGCCTGCCACTGCGTGGATGTCTTTTAAGAGTTGTTGCAATGATAAAACAGATTATGCCTTACGATTGCTACTCCATTAGCTGCGATGGCTAGTTCAGACACTGTAGCCACACTAAAATGTCTTACATGGAATGTGAGAGGTCTTAACGGCCGCAGGAAGACCAGACTTATACACTCTTACCTCACGAGACATGGGGTAGATATCGGCTTCTTGCAGGAAACGCACCTACTTGGCTCGGCAGCGAACACACTCAGGAATAGGCGGTGGGAGGTGGTAGTTGCTACCGGTTACTCCAATTATTCTAGAGGGGTCGCCATACTGCTGCGGAAAGGTCTACACTGGCATACACACAACACGATCATAGATAGGGTAGGCAGGTACATAATAATGGAGGGAGCACTCTGTAACACGCCCGTAGCCCTAGTTAACACGTGTGGCCCTAATACTGACAGTCCGGAATTCTTCCAACACATATGGCACGTGCTAAAAAAGCTGGGACACACCGCTATAATGTGAGGTGGAGACTTCAATGTAACCCTTTCCACCGACCTCCACAGACAAGGGACTTCCCGTGCACACCATCCGAAGGCTGCGGACCTCCTCCATGAGATCATGGCTGATCTCTATTTGATTGACTCATGGAGGGCCGCTCACCCAACGAGTAAAGAAGGGACATGTGTCACACACCATAGAAATGCCTGGTCTTGGCTCGATTACTGGCTGCTCTCAGGCGATCTCCATGCTTGGCTGGAAGACGCTGTGCACCTTTCCCGTACCCTGTCGGATCATGCACCCGCACAGATAAGGCTCATCCTTCCTCCGGCGTACACACAACCTTTTTCTTGGCGGTTCCCATCGGGAGCCTTACGTGATCAGGTCTTTCGGGAAGAGCTTCGAGACCAGATAGAGGGTTACTTTACGCTAAACGAGGGCTCGGTAGACTCACCCGGGGTACTTTGGGAAGCCTTCAAGGCTGTAACGAGAGGGGATTGTATCGCACTGAAAACTGGGGTACTGCGCGATATCCGCAACATGCTAGAATGCCTAGAGCGGGATAGCAGATGTGTAGCCCATCACAAGACACGGTTGCTAACATACGGGCTAAACTTACCGAATTTCAGAGCGAGGCTGAGAGAGGCTGAGAGAGAGACGGCATATCTGCATAAATACGCACAAGCTAGGCGCTATGGTGAAAGCGAAAGACCTGGCAAAACTCTGACGAGCCTGCTTAGAACACGTAGGGGTGCCACATATATTTCTGAACTCCACACGGAGGATGGAACAGTACTTCATGCTCCTCCTGATATCTTGGAGGAATTTGCTCACTATTATTCCGAACTGTATACCTCCCGGGAGACTCCGTCGCAGACGGATATAACAGAATATTTAGATGACATAGGGCTCGCATGGTCTAATGATGGTGCCCGTAAATACATGGAGCTGCCCATGACAGTTCAAGATGTGAGAAAAGTGATTGGTGCCATGCCAGGGGACAAGGCCCCGGGAGCTGATGGTCTGGCGGCGGCCTTTTATAAGGAATACGTTGACATATTGGCACCCCGGTGCTGCAGATGTACCTGGAGGCCGTGGAGACTAGGGAACTGACACCCACATTGCGCGAAGCAACCATTATCACTCTCTTGAAGCCAGACAAGGACCCCACTAGGGCAGACTCGTACCGTCCTCTCTCCCTCATTAATCTAGATGCAAAGATTTATGCTAAATTAATAGCGAACAGGCTACAGCCCATGCTACCGCAGATTGCGTTGACGGTCAGGTTTTATACCGGGCCATTCCACGGCGCATAACCTGCGTACCATCTTCGGCGTACTCCAGCACCTGCAGGCCTCGGCAGCCCTAATTGACGCAACAAAAGCGTTTGACTCCTTAGAGTGGAAGTTCTTATTTGCGTTACTTTCTCGCCTAGGCTTCAGCCCGCTCTTTATCAAGGAGATCCAGGTCCTTTACACTGGCCCAATGGCTAGAGTTTGGGTAAATGGTCAGATATCTCAGCCATTCCCCATTACCAGGGGCACGAGGCAGGGATGCCCATTGTCTCCCTTGCTATTCGCGATTGCCACGGAGCCACTCGCGGCGAAGCACAGGCAACATCATGCAGGCAAAAGCATTGGATTCACCACGCGGGGCATCCTCGTCTCAATGTATGCAGACGATATCACAATTTATTTGACTAACCCCTGGGATAACTTTGATACGTTAATGCGAGAATTCATAAGATATGGAGGGTTAACAGGAGTTCAGATAAACTGGGCTAAGTCAACTATGATACCACTGACTGATGAGACCGCACCTTTCATCTCGGAGTTTCCGATCCAATGGGCGGAAAGTGAGGTGCGCTATCTAGGTATTCACATCAGCAGAACAATGCAGGACCTGTGGACGGCAAATTATGGCAGGGTCATGGATTGGTTGGAGGGTAAGATAGCGAGGTGGAAGTGTCTCCCCTTGTCCCTGACGGGGCGCATAGCCATCGCAAAGATGGTAATCCTTCCTAAATTACTTTATATGTTTGTAAACATCCCTATGCCGCTCACTCTGCATTTTTTCAAGCGTTTACGCACCAACATTCTGGACTTGGTATGGGCGGGCAAACAGCCCCAAGTCACATGGAAGGTATTGACTTTACCTTTTTCGCAGGGCGGTCTGGGTGCCCCGGATGGTGAACTTTACTTCTGTAGTGCGCAGGCTCAGTTTTTACATTTCTGGTAACACCCTACTCCGTTTCAGCCCCATGTGGTGATAGAAATTGATAGGGTTGCACCACTTCCTCTGAACACAGCCATCTTCCAGCCTTGCAAACGCACACGGAATTGACACTGTTGAGAGTATGCGATGGGCTTGGACAAATTTCGCGAGGAGGGCGCACCAGGAGGTGCTCTATGCTCCGTCCATGTCTTTGAGCGGCAACCCACTGATTCGAACCCTCTTAGATAAAGCTCTCTCGTTCAGGGCAAATGCACACGAGCTACATAAGGGCAGTGACCTGTACCCAGCCAGAGAGTTCATAACGATGCAGGAAATGTGCAATTCGCAGGCCCCAACTTCCTCTGACATGTTACTTTACTACCAGCTGCGAGTGGCTTGCAGAGCTACATATAAGGAATTCCTGAGCGAGCCCCCTATGTTGCCTGCGCTGGAAAACTTACTGTCTAACCCATTGCCCCGAAAGCTTATTACACGCATCTATAGCATAACGCAGAGGGAGACCCCACTCACTCGCACCAGATCCCGGGAGGCATGGGAGGAGGAGGCAGATCTGACTATAACCGAGGAGCAATGGTTGTACTGTTGCACCCAGCTAGAATACTTATCACCCAACTACCGGCTTAGGCTTATACATTTCAATTACTTACACCGCCTATACCGCACTCCGTCACAAATGCACCGAATGGGAGTTCAGGCATTGGCTGCCAGTGCGAGAAAGGGTGAAATTTAAGTCTCTCTGCCTTGCACATAAAATCTTGCAAGGCAAAGGCCCTCCTGCCCTTCAAAAGCTGGTGACCCCATATAAGGCAAGTAGAACACTACGCTCAGACCAACAACACTTACTCATGATCCCCAGGGTCAAAAGGCCCGCTCAGGAGGGAGGAGATTCTCCGTAAGGGTTGCAACCCTTTGGAACTCACTTCCCCTAGGTTTACGTTCGGAGCCATGCCTTCTGCGTTTTCGTAAACAACTGAAAACTTTTCTCTTTTGTTAAACCGCTGTGCTTCTCTCTCTTTTAATCTGTTACTCTGTTTGGTGAAGCACTGGGTTGCTCTAGGGTAACCACGCGCTATACAAAACTGTTTTAATAATAATAATAATAACACCAGATGATGGTGTCGCGGTGCACAAGATGCTACATTCACACATATGGCCTGGTTCTGTCCCCCTGTGGCACGTTATTGGTTGGATATATTTAAACATATTGGGAACATAACGGGAGGCACAGTAGAGAGGTCTGTGATGCTTGCTTTGCTGGGTTATGTGCGAGACGTTCCGTTGTTACACCGTAGACTTACTGCAATGCTGCTGCTGATGGCTAAACGGCAGGTGGCAATACACTGGAGAAAGCAAAGACCACCCGCGGTGGCGGATTGGATTCGGGCAGTAACATATTGAAAGACCAGTTAGAGGTCTTCTGGGAACAGATGCCAAGTAGATCCAGACCTGCAGATGTATGGGCCCCTTTTGCTGACTGGTTGCGATTGGGAGTCGTGGATTATCAGTCTGAATAGTCCCTGAAACATAGTACATTGGCGATCTGGATTGTACTGGGGGGGGGGGGGGGTGGTGGGACAGTAGTGGCTTCATGCTTGTGCGTCTGTATATCGGGCGCCTGCACCTGAATAGCGCTGACATTTCGTGAAAGGGCTTCCACAATATCTTGGGATATATCTGTATATTGGCAAAAGGCATGTCCGGACTTTGGAACGACAAGGGGGGTGGGCACTAGGGTTTTTTTGTTATTGCTTTAGGCCATGATGGTATTTCGTTTATGTGCATTGACTTATTTTTGCATATTGCTACAAAGAACATCACGCTGCCTGCCCCTGAGGTTGTTGGCAAAAAGCTGTGTCAAATGATCCTCGTAAGATAGCCGCCGGCTTCTGGGTTGTAGGCATGAGACAGTGTACTTTTCAGATTCTCAATAAACTGTTTTAAAACACCCCCCAATTTTTTTTTTTTTAAATGTACATTTACTGTTTGCATTTTTGTAGCCCTGAAGAAGTCTCATGTAAGAGATGAAATGTGTTGGCAATTTTTTGGCTACTTTTGAAGAATTCGTTTTACTATAGGAAGAGAGAGAAGATGTGAATTAAAGGAATATTTTAAGAAAAATAAAATGGAGTCTGTGCATTAAATTCTAATCAAGGCTTCAGGCAGAATTTGGCGATATAGCTGAAGATATTGGTAAAATATATAACTTGGGGAGGGCTGAGTATTTGTTTTGCCTCTGAATTTCACTAATGGTGTAATGAAGAAAAATAGGCAGAGAACGCCACCATGTAGTGCACTCGCATAAATAATTTACAGTTTTTAAAAATAAATGCCAGTCCCAAGCACCATTGTGGGGACAGGGAGGACATGGAGAAGGGTGCTAGCACGAATATGACTAGTTACATTGCGAGTCATCACATCGCTTGGCATTACAACGCGGTTGTTACAACGACTGTGTTGTTACCATGCAATGCCATTACTACGCAAGTCATTGCATTGACTTGCAGTAGATGGCGTGCTGACATTAGAAATGTATAATTTACAATTCCAACTCCAGGCTACATAACAGTTAGCACGTCATCGATGTAATGACTTGGGTAGTAATGGCTTTGCGTGGTAACATCACAGTCGTTGTAACAACCGCGTTGTAATGGTAGCACGGTGTGATGAACGATATGTAAAGGTCCTCTCCTGCTAGCACCATCCAGACATGAGAGTACAGGGCTTGCATAATAGTTCTGAAGTTGTGTTCTAGAAGAAACAGTTTCACTTTCTGTAGAAGAGGGACATCAATGCCTTAAACACTGCCGGTACAGCATCCAAACCTGGATGTCCAGCACCTACCTGGAACTCAACCCAGCAAGCAAGACAATAGCAAGTCAAATTATTATTTTTAAAGAAAAACAACAAAGAAACAGTGCAAATGTTGTTCAGTGACATGAACCATGATGCTTTGGACCCCAACTTTTACTGAATGACAAGTCACTTAGATTCACAGTGTACACCAACCTCACCTTCAAGGAACACATTGCAAAAAATACAAAGATGGTCTGGTACCAACGTTCGCTTCTAAAGACGAGAAACTGAAAGCAACTGCAACAGAAGCAGCAAAAGGACACAAGTAGTGGTTCATGCTGCAGTGGAGGGATAAACACCAGGGAGCATATGTATAAGAAAGTGTCGGACCGCGGGTTAGCTCTAAAATTGCTAACGTGGCACTCCGTCACTTTAGAAATGTAGGGATGCGCCATATTTAATGTAACATGATGCATCCCTGTGTTTCTTCCTGCTCTTGCGCTAAATGCAGCTGCCTAGCACCAACACAGGCACCCTTGCACCATCGCAAAAAGAGTGCCTGCATTGAGGGAATTGTTGTTTCTGTGCAGTAAGGTGCCCCTTCCTGCAGAAAAACAATCCAAAATGGCGATTTATCACTTCTATGTGTGTTGCATTGTGAGGCACACATAGAAGTTGCAAATGGTAATTTTTTAAATGATTGTTTATGTGCAGGAAGGACACCTTCCTACACACAAACAATCATTAATGGCAATTTGCTGTTTCTATGTGTGCTGCACAATGCAGCACACATAGAAACAGCAAAAACAAGGAGAAATAAAGCGTTTCTCCCTGTTTTGCCATGTTAAGACCAGGTTCTCCCTGGTCATAATTTTGGCACTGTTTCCTATTTATGCTACCTTTGGAAATGGGGAACAGCATCAAAATCGATGGGTGTTGCGGCTGAATGCCCACCACAACCCCCGTTGCCCACCACATTCACACTAGCTGTAGCGTAACAGAGGCCTTATTTTCAAGGCAGCCTTAAGCCACGTTAAGTGGCTTAAGGCTGCCTTATAAATAACGTGAAGGATTTATCACCACAGGAAAGTCGCTAAACGGTGACGCTCCTGTGGTGATAGGGGCTTGTAAATATGCCCCCCCAGAAGAGGAAAGAAAGCTCATAGAACCTAGCAAATAAATGTCAAGCAAATAAGAGTGACAATAAAGCCAACCAATAGAAAGCAATGGGTGGTCTCTAAGCCACGTCTTAGGTGGGATCTGATGCAGGTGCTCAGCTCTGCACTGAGTCAGCGAAGCAAAGACCATCATGATACGACCCAAGAGTTACATCAGGAATATGCACACTTACACATGGCACAACTGCTTATTTTTTTTTTTTTTTTTAAAACTGTTTGCATGTTTTCATTCAACTGCACTTTTTAAAGTTCATACATTTCCCTCGTTATCGCCACAATTTAGAGCATGAGCAACCCAGCTTGGAAAGGGGGCAATCACTGCCAGCTGTAATGTCTGCAAGACAAGCACAAACTCGGAGAAATTCCTAATCAAATGTATGTGCTTTAGAAAGTGCGCATAAAAATCAGCGCATCTAGAATGGCATAACCATGGCGAAGATTTAATCAGATTTATTTGACTAAAAAGAAAGGGCAGCAGCAGCTGGTGCCTTAGAGACTGATTACCCAATCTGGAAGGGATTGAACATCGTGCGCGGTTCTTCATTCATCGCACAAGACAGCTAATGGAGAAGCATATGGCTCAAGCCGCTATCAAGCAGCAGGAGTCATGAGGAGAGGCCGAGGGAAGCCATGATGGATCTGTTAAATGACGCAGATGGAGCATTAACCTTTGCCGCCGTCATTTCTAAAATTCAAGATGAACGAATAGACGAAAGAGAGCGAGATACTTAACCTTTTCTTGATGGTATGGAACGTAAAAGTGAATAAAACAGCGTCAAAGCTGAGAAACCTGGTAGTCAGTGCTGCAACAAGAAAACATACCGCACGTTAGCACTGGGGACACACAGGTGTACAGGCCACATCAACATGGGCCATTCAAAGCACCATACATTAGGATTGTAAATTAGGGTGCTAGCTGTAGAAATACTTCAAGGGGATCAGCTGACTCAGACCAATATTGGAACCATATATTTAGATAACCCTCACGTGCCATTAAGTAGGAAGAGACATAGACAGATTCGCCTGTGGAAGAATGTGTAGCCCACTTGTGAAAAACAACATGGTAAAGCCAATTGGTTTGCACTTTTTTTTAAAATTATGAATGCATATGAAAGGCGAGATTAGTGATTGAACGATAGATGAGTGGTTAAACGAGAGATTGGATGTTTTTTTTTAATACATCTTTTTATTAAACAAACTCGACATCAGGTACAGTTCACAATGGTCAATGAAGAGGGTACAGTGGATACAAAAAAATTAGACACCATTACAATAGGAAAGTTCATTGGAAATCACGGAGAAGGGGGGTCATCGCTGTCCAGGTCGTGAGGAGGAGCACAGATGTCACCACGAAAAGCATTCCAGGGGGCCCAAACCCGTAGGCGCATGTGAGGCCCAACAAAGCTGCGCTATGTTCCTTTTGGCTACCATGCAGCCGAGTGTGACCCACTGGGTGGTGTGCGTGTTGATGTCAGTCGGTTCCCAGATGTTAAGGAGGCAATAGGGTGCTACTGGCTTAATTACTACCTCCAATGTTTCGCTCATGGCTGTGTGGATTGCATACCAATATTCCTGGATTGATTCACAGTGCCAAATGATGTGCATGAATGCGCCTGTTTGAGTGCACCCCCGTCTACATGACCCGTCCATCAGCCCACCCATCTGTACTAATTGGGGACCTGTTAGATATAGCCTGTGGAGGATTTTCAGTTGCACTAGGCGAAGCCGTGCCGGGAAAGCAACAGTTTTAGGGGAGGAGATCGCCGTCTGCCAGCTCTTATCATCCAGTTCATTACCATCTCCTACCCATTTCTCTCGTAGGGACTGTAACGGGTCCTCTATGTTGTTGATGAGCTTCCAATAGGTAAGGGAGATAGCCTTTTTGGGTAAGTATCCATCTAGTAGTCTGTCCTCTAACGGGGAGCTATCTGGAGGAGAAACGCCACAGGACAATATTGCCTGCAGCGCGTGTCGGGCTTGGAGGTATCGAAAATGCTCTGCATCAGTGAGGGAGTATTGGCTTTGGAGAGTGGTAAAAGGCTTCACACCTTCTGTGCTCCAAAGGTCCCTAATGTGGGAGATGCCAATCAGGTCCCCCTTATCAAAACCCTTGGAGTTTCCCAAGTCTCCCAATTTTTTGGAGTCCCATAGGGGAGTGGCGAGGGTCAACCTATTGTTCCAGCGAAGTGATTTGGTTGCAACGTGCCAGATTTTAACTGTGTGGTTGGTAGGGCCAGTGAGTGGGTACCTGTCTGGTTTGGAATAAAGTCCACAGGTGAAGGTCCCGTTTGGAAGGAGAAAGAGGTCCATACCGTAACCCGGATTGTCAGGGTGACCGTAAGTGAAATGGTTTACCGCCGTGAGGTGTGCTGCCCAGTAGTATCTTTTAATGTTGGGTAGCAATACCGCCGTCATACCAACTGAGCGTTAGTTTTCCTAAGGCAATACGCGGTCTTCCACCCCATAGAAGGTCTCTCTGGAGTCCTTCTTTCTCTGTAAAATATGAGTTTGGGACAGGTCAGCCGAGTTTTGCAGGGCGTACAGAAAACAGGGTAGAGACATCATTTTAAAAAGGGCCGCCTTGCCTAACAGTGAGAGCGGGAGTGTCTTCCAGTGCATAATGTCACTTCTAAGACTCTGCAGGGGGGGACAAGGTTACGGGCATACCTGACCGAGGGGTCGTGAGAGATAAATATACCTAGGTATTTGAAGCCCTCTGAAACTATAGGTATGGGGCAGCCCTGGGGTAGCGGAGGGGTACCCCCATAAAGGACGTATAGGAGAGACTTTTGCCAGTTAACACAGAATCCGGAATATTTGCCAAAAGTGTCCAGGATATCAAAAACTGCAATCAGGGATCCTTTGGGGGATGTGAAATACACAAGGATATCATCCGCATATAGCGAGATGCGGTCTTCCCAGTCTGCCGACCATCGCATCACTCGGGTCATTATATCCTTACGGACCCATGCTTCAAGGGGCTCGAGAGCCAGAGCGAATAACAAAGGGGAGGGAGGGCACACCTGATGGGTTCCTCGGCTTAGGGTGAATGCCTCAGATTTTTAATTATTCACGATTACTTGGGTCATAGGCAAGCTATATACCAGGCCACCCATCGACAAAACAACGGACCAAATCCCATTTTTGCAAGGACGGCAAAAAGATAAGACCATTCAAGCATGTCAAATGCCATAGTGGCATCTAAGGAGACTATGACTGCATCTTCACGCATCGTAGACGCCCTCCCCGGCATGCCGTGCAACGTGCGCAGATTCAGGGCAGTGTTCCTTCTTGGCATAAACCCTGATTGGTCAGGATGTACCTGCTCCCCTGTTACCTTGACTAGTCTATTGGCGAGCACTTTAGCTAGGATTTTGGGTTCCGCATTTAGGAGGAAGATGGGGCGATAGGAGGCGCAGTCTGTTTTAGGCTTTCCGTCCTTTTAAATTGTGACAAAAGTGGCGATTCTCTGATCAAGGGGTAGTGATCCTTGTTCAAGGCTATCTTCGTACATGGATTTCAATTATGGGGCTAATTTGTCAGGACGAAGCTTGTACAGTTCGATTGGGATTCCATTTGGGCCAAGGGCCTTACCCGGATGGAGTGCTTGAATCGCCATCGCTATTTCATCAGTGGTGAGGGCACTATCTATGAATGTTCGGTCTGCCTCAGAGTGAGTGTGAAGGGAGATGTCTTTGATAAGATCCGAGGAATCTGATTCCGAGTAGGGCGCCACCGATCTGTAGAATGCGTGGAAGTAGGTAGCAAAGTGGTTGACTATGTCTTGGGGGTCTGTTATGGGGAATCCGTCAGCGTCTCTAAGTTCTGGGACAAGCCTACTGGCTTGCTCTCTTTTGTCAAGCCAGGCAATTAGTTTTCCAGCTTTGTCACCCCAGTCATAGATTCGGCCCAGTCTGTTCGGCCCCAAGATCTTAGCACGGTCGGTGACCAGAGCCCGGTATTCATCTTGGCACAGACGGAGTGAGTGAATGGCTTTCGGAGTGGCGTCAGAGTTAGCTTCTTGTTTGAGACGGTAAATCTCTTGCTCGGCATCAGAGATGTCTTTAAGCCTATCTTTTTTGACCCTGCTAATAGGGGAAGGGCTTGGCCTCGAACTACGGTTTTAAAAGCCTCCCACAACACCTGAGGGGACTCAACAGTATGTTCATTTTCCAAGAATTAGTTGTCTATAGCTTTGTTCAGGTCTTTACGGATTTTGGTATTTTTGAGGTACCAGGGATTTATAGGGGCGATGCGCCCTACTTGCGTATGGTCAAGGACGAGGTGAACCCATAAGGGGGAGTGTTCGGATATACCCCTGGCCAAATGTCGGATCTCGTGGATATCCGGGACTTGTGAAGCCGGGACAGCTACGTAGTCAAGACAGGAGAGGCTATTGTGTGCTCCGGAATAAAAAGTGTGTTTAATCTTATCTGGATTATAAGTCCTCCAACGGCTTCGCGCGCATCCGCGATGGCCGCGTGAGCACAGGGCTCCCGAGGACCCTCGCTGCCTCCCGCATTTATCCTGGATACTATCCTGATTTGATGGACGGTCATTGAAGACACAGCCCAGCTGATGTACTAGCAGGCTTCTGGGTCGGAATCGGACGCAGGGTCCCCGAGTTCCACCATCCTGAAGTTTGCGGCCTTCTCCCTGGAATCGCCTGGGCCTTGAGTTGTGGCTCTACCCGGGTCGTAACTCAACAACAACGGCTGGCGGGGATCAGTTCACCGCCTCACTTCACTTTCGGTTTCGTTTCTCCTGCGCACCATCTCCCTCTGCTGGGTGACGGCTGATCGGACTGGCCCCTTAGCCAGTTCATTGGGCTTGGAGCTAGCGACAGTTTGGCTGTGGACTCGAATTGACTCAACTTCGCCTCTGGTGTTCTAGTGGGTGAATTCTAAGGAGCCATTTGGACCAGATCCCAAGCCTCCCTTCAGGGCACCCGGCTCGCCATGACGGGCAAGCCCGAGGGTGAAAGACAGAAAGTCAAGACCAACTTCCGAGGAGGCTCAACCCAGACAAATGTCATGGACCGCTACACACTTTCTAAAGGATCCCCCGGTGGCACGCCTAAGACCCGGGAGGAGGCTGTCGACGATCCTGCTGTATCGGCGGACCTAACGCTACAGGACGTGATGGGCGCCATTGCTGGTATCAAGTCCTCTATCGGCCAACAATATGAAGCCCTGGCTCTGAAGCTGGACACGGTGGCCATTGATGTCAACCTCATTCGAACCGATTTGGCCAAGACGAACGAGAGGGTGAAGTCACTTGACATTAAAACATCAAGCCTCACAACGGATGTGTCCGACTTGCAAACAGAAGTGCGGAACCTCAGAACTGCCAATGACTTCTTTGCTCGTCGCTTGGAGGATTTTGAGGGCCGTGCACGGCGCAACAACGTGCGTATTATTGGGGTCCCGGAAGACTCTAGTTCACTCTCCACTGATCTTCGAGTGGAGGACCTTATACTCAATCATCTTGTTCCCAAGGGCCTGAGCAAATTCTTCGCCATTGAACATGCACATAGAGTGCCGGGGGGGGCAGGCGAAGCCCAGTTCCCCCCCCGTCCGATTATCGCACGGATTTTCAACTTCAGAGATCGCGACGCCATTTTGCAGGCGACACGGACGGGCGGTCCTACGCAGTTCGAGAACGCTGCTGTGAACTTTTATACGGACTTTTCTCAGTTGGTCCAGAAACAACAAATGGGTTTTCAAGGTGTGAAACGGCGGCTTCGAGACATGGAGTTAAAATACGCGATGTTGTTCCCGGCCCGACTGCGTGTTGAGTATGACAATCGAACATTCTTTTTTGTCCGACTTGAGGACGCATGTGATTGGTTGGACACTTTACCGGCTCGCCGTGCTGGCCAGGACTATACTGGTGGCGCCCAGGGGGGGCCTAACGGACCAGGAATGACTATGACGTACGTGTCCGGCTCACTGTCTTCTTTGATCATTCCCTTCGTATCCTGGGGGGTAGCGGGGATGGCGGGACCCTTTCCTCCTCTGGGGCTTCTTTGTGTAGATTAGTTGTTTGTTTGTATTTGTTAGGGCGACAGGCACACTGCAAATTGGGGTGGCTTCTGAGTCTGTGCAGGGGTGCAGGGTGGGGGGGAGTTGTGTTGGGAATATTGAGGGGCGGGAGGGAAATGTGTTGGGGTTGT
Organism: Lissotriton helveticus; assembly: GCF_964261635.1. Classification (NCBI taxonomy): domain Eukaryota; kingdom Metazoa; phylum Chordata; class Amphibia; order Caudata; family Salamandridae; genus Lissotriton; species Lissotriton helveticus. The sequence continues at coordinate 803,737,009 of NC_136063.1, forward strand.
TCGTTTTTTCTTTTTCAAGGCAAAGAGCTTTCACTATTTCTGACATTGGTGTGGTGCTCGTTTTGGGATGGGAGCTCATAGTGGATTCGGATGGGGGTAGGGGGTTGAAGGTACTGTGCTGGAATGTAAATGGGTTGGGTGATCGGATAAAGAGGGGGGTAGTTGCACAGCTTTTGCGGCGCCGATCGCCTGACGTTGTTTTGCTACAAGAGACGCACTTGAGTGGGAATACTTGCCACGCCCTTAATAGACGGGATTTCCGTCTTGTTGCCCATTCTGGATTTACATCCAGTTCTAGAGGGGTGGGCATATTGCTTAGGACTTCCCTCCCCTTTGAGGTTGATGATGTGGTCCTCGATGCCAGGGGTCGATATGTTCCACTTGTCGGGCGGTGGGAGGGGAAACCGGTCTCGTTGGTGTCGGTGTATGTTCCTCCTGGCCTGCAATCCACGACGTTTGCTGACTTGGGGCGGGTGGTTTTGGGTCTCCCTGAGGGTGTTTTGATATTGGGTGGTGACTTTAACTCCGTCGTTTCTGGCAGAGCGGATCGCTATCCGCCCAGAGACCTTCCTGCTGCGCAATCCTGGTTGGGTGACTTTCTGGAGACATTTGGGCTTGTAGATTGTTGGAGGCTAATGCATCCTGAGCAGACTCAGTTTACCTTCCACTCGGGAGCACATGGTAGTCTTTCTAGACTGGATTATATCCTGATACCGGCTGCCCTGTCCCCTTCGATTGGAGAGATTAGACACCTGGCTCGGGGTATATCAGACCATTCCCCTGTCTGGTTTTATTTTCATCTTAACACAGGCGCTGCAGCGAGGGTGGCCCCGATTAACCCCTGGTATCTTCTTAACCCCAAAACCCGTACTGAATTGATTAAATCATTTGATCTGTATTTTGCTGAAAACGTGGGTTCTGTGTCTTCACCTGTTTCGTTGTGGGAAGCTTTCAAAACTGTTATCAGGGGCCCGGCATTGTCTTTGATTGGGTGTGCCAAGAAATGTAAGAATGAGGCAATTGTTCATCTCGAGACGGAAATTACGGACTTAGAGACTGCATTGGAGCGAGATGTGACTCGAGAAGCATTGCATGTTCTCCACCTTAAACAATTGGAATATAAAACTTTGGTTACTGATGCGGCCAGGATGATGAGCAGGTAACAGCAGGGACGGTTATATGATGTAGGCGATAAAGGAGGAAAATTGATTGCCTGGCTGGATAGAAAGGAGAGTGCGAGTCGTGTGGTTCCTGTGATTGAGAAATTGGATGGTGTTCGCGTGACGGACCCTGTTGGAATTGTTGAATACTTTGCTGATTATTTCCGAGAGGTATATACCTCGGTGTCCGACAGGCCCGAGGAGGACTCTCAATCGTTGCTTAAAGATATAGCACTGCCGTGTTTGTCAGAATCAGATCGGGATTGTTTGGATGCCGCATCCTCGGTGGATGAGGTGGCACTCCCATTGCGCTCCGTTCGTTCCGGCAGGGCTCCGGGTCCCAATGGCCTTCCTATAGAATTATATAAATTACGCCCTGATATCCTGGCTCCCTATCTCCGAGATATGTTTTTGGCTGCGCGAGAAAATGGCTCTCTCCCTAGGGAACAGCGTCTTGCGACCATTTTGGTGGTCCACAAGGAGGGCAAGCCTAGGGATCTCTGCTCGTCTTATAGGCCTATTTCGCTCTTAAATGCGGAGCCTAAGATTCTCGACAAGCTACTCGCTAATCGTCTGATTACGGTGATCAGCGACCTGATCCATCCGGATCAGTCGGGTTTTATCCCTCATCGTAACACGGCATTAAATTTGCGACGTTTGCATGGTGTTCTCGCGAGGGCCCCTACGTTGCGTGAACCGGCCATCTTGGCATCCTTGGACGCCACGATGGCCTTTGACACTATTGAAAGGTCGTATCTTTGGGCCGCGCTCTCCAAGTTCGGATTTGGCGCCGGCTTTATTGGTTGGGTCAAACTCCTGTATGAAACGCCACTGGCGCAGGTGGTGGTTAATGGTCGGGTCTCCATGCCTTTTGCTCTCGGGAGGGGCATGCGGCAGTGCTGTCCATTGTCTCCTCTTCTTTTTGCTCTTGCATTGGAGCCTCTCGCCGCTTGGCTGCGGTGGGAGCCTTCAATGAGGGGCATACGTTGGACACCGGAATTCGAAGATCGTATCTCCTTGTATGCGGATGATATTTTGTTATACCTCACATCTCCCTAAAAATCGCTTAACGTATTGTTCGACGTGCTTACCTCCTTCGGGAGGAACTCGGCCTTGCTATCAATTGGTCAAAATCCTATATCTACGTGCTCGCGGGTGATGTCCCTCGTTTACCGCGGGCTGTCCCATCCAGTTGTCACAGTCCGGTTTTAAATACTTGGGTGTGTTTATTACGCTGGATCCGACGGTTCACTACGAACGAAATTTACTCCCCCCACTCCAAAGGCTGCGCTCGGATGTAGTGCGCTGGCGTAAATTACCGTTGTCTCCCTTGGGGCGTGCGGCCCTTTTTAAAATGATGTCCTTACCGCGATTTCTATATGCACTTCAGAATAGTTTTGATGTGATCCAGTCGACATATTTTCGAGAGGTAGAATCGTTGCAGAGGCAGTTGATATGGGGCGGATGTTCGTGCATCGCTATTCCAAAATTAACACTCCCCTGGTATGATGGCGGCATTGCGCTCCCGGATATTCGTAGGTATTATTGGGCTTCCCAACTTGCTGCCATCAACCATGGGATGTACGGCCCGGCACTGAATCTGGCTTTTGAATTGGATAAGTTGCTGCTCCCGGGGGGTGACTACTACAGGGCGCTTTACTCGGGGTCCTCCCGTCCACAACTCTCGGGACCTACCGCTATAGCCGTGCGGGTATGGCATAGCGCGACTGCGGCTATGCCTGGAGCGATAGACTAACTGGTGCAACTCCGCTTTACGCCTCCGCGAAAATGGGTTGTCTATGGAAGACTAAGGGATTTGACAAATGGGACACGATCGGTATCAGTAAAGTGCGTGATCTCTGGGTTAAAGGAGGGGTGAAGACTTTTTCGGATCTACAAGCGGAATATAAGCTGAGTGACAGGGAATTTTTTTGTTATGTTCAAGTACGCCATGCTTTGACTTCTGTGTTCCCTGTGGGTAGTGATATTCCGGAGTCCTCCCCCCTTGAAGATCATATATTAGATGGTCACGTGCCGGATAGTACTATCTCATTGTTTTATAAAAAGATGATTAATGACCGATCGGGTCTGCTTGATAGCCTTCGTGCAGCCTGGATTGCTGATGGTATTGAACTGGATGATGAGGACTGGCAATCCGCGATCTCCTCTCCCAGGGAGGTTGCGATTCCGGCCCGCCTCCGTCTTGTCCAACTCAAGATCCTCCACAGAATCTATGTTACCGGCCCCCGTCTGATCCATATGGGCTATTCTACGGATGGCTTGTGTAGGCGGGGCTGTGGTCTCCTAGGAACCTATCTACATATAATCTGGGAATGCCCTGAGGTGGTGCTTTTTTGGAACCGTATACATGATGTGATGAGTGAAGTGACGGGTGTTGTGATGATGCCAGAAGCCCGTCAATGTTTGTTGAATGTATGGGGTCCGAATGATTTTGGTGTGTCGCAGCTTCGGTGGGTGACTCTTGCTAATATGGTAGCCAAACGTAATATTGCACAATTGTGGGGGTCCCGAGGCCGCCTACAGTGACTGCTTGGAAAGAGAGTGTGGATTGGTGCATGTTCAGAGAGAAGACAGTGTATATCGCGAGAGGTAGACCCGGAAAATGGGGAAGGATTTGGAACAGTGGAACTCGTATCGGGGAGATATCTGTACGCCCCCACTGGCAGAAATTCCTAGTCCTTCTCAGTCACCCTGGCCTGCATTCCTTCTAGCTGTGTTACATTGAGCTGTTTATGTGCACTTTCGCCTTTGCCCCCCCCCTTATCGGTCTTCCAAGTATTTTTCTGCTATTGACATGTATCTCCCGTCCTCCTCGAGCACTGGCCTAATGGATGTACTATTGTCATATTGCCTTGACTGTTTGTTGATGTGTTTTTTTCTGTTTATATAATAAAAAGTTACAAAAAAAAAAATAAGTCCTCCAACCGTCTACTAAACCCATCGCCTCTAAAAACCTGGAAAGAGAGTGGGTGGTCTGGGGTATTGTGCGAGGAGGGTGTCTGTCGAGCGAGCCCGACAAGATTGAGTTAAAGTCGCCGCCAAGCACTAAGTGTCCGTCAGGCAGTGCTAGCAGTATAGCACTGAGGTCGGTGAATGTTGCGGCTTGTAGCCCTGGGGGTTCATATATCAACATGGAGGTAATAGTTTGGCCCTCCCAGGTGCCCGTGATCCCAGCAAATCGCCCTCGATCATCTACATAAGTGGACGTGACTGATAAGGGAAATGATTTCTTTTGCATTATACCCGCCCCTCTCAAGTTGGATGTTAAGCCTGCGTTATGGAGAACCTCAAATAGCCACTGTCTCTCCTACCGGCTTTCACTGTTGAGGTCAACTGGAAAACTCCTTAAATGAGTCCTCCTTGTGGATTGGCCATTCGAGTATAGTGTCAATCACCCGGGGCCTCATGGAGCGCGTAGTCAAAGCCGCTCCATGAAAGCCGGTACGAGAGACAGTGGCTATTTGAGGTCCTCCATAACGGTGTGTCCAATACTGGTGCTTTGGCGAAGTGATTGGCCCTGAAGAATTTGCCTAAACTACTGTGGCAAAGAAACATGTTTGCGTTGGAAATGGTATGCATGAATAGCAACCTGTCCATTTTAACTTGATAAAAAACACTCAGTAAATAATAAAGTGATTGCTATAGGAGTGTTTTTGTCAATTTTAATCACATTCGGTTACATCGTGTGATGTGACCTGTTTCACTTCACTGCACTTTTTCCTTTGGACACTTTTTTCTTTTGGACAAAATGACCACCGATGATGGTTGGTGGCGCCCGTGAGGGGCCATTTTGTCTTTCACAATTTTTTGTTTTCACACATTCTCCTCCTGATTCAGGATTTTACTTTGGTTCTGAATGTACACTGAGTTAAGTTGAAAGGACCTTAGTATTTTACGTTTGGGAGACTTGTCAGTTGTAAAAATTAGGGGGCATATTATCAAGGACAGGCTTTAAAATTATCGCCGCTTTAACAGCAGAAAACTGCCGCTAAAGTGGCGATAATGGGCTTGATATTACGCCCTTGTGAATGCCCATAGAAGCCCATGTTCTGGTGTCAACATGGGCTTCTATGGGAATTCTGAACGGCATATTATCAAGCCCATTATCGCCGCTTTAACTGCAGTTTTCTGCCGCTAAAGCAGTGATAATTTTATCGCCGTGCTTCATAATATGCCCCCAGGTTTTTTAAAAAAAGGCGGAAAACATTTTGCGACTACCTCATAAATAAGAAAAAAGAGGAGTGTATGAAATTTAGTAATTTACAGTACTTCGCATACGTTGTAAAAGCATTGAACCTGAAAAAAGGTGCCTTAGAAACCAGGTTTTGGTGTTTTGATGATTTCTGAGTGGAGGGCGACCTGGCTTTCTTTTCCCTCTGTTGCTCCTTTTTGAAAATATAGTCTTCATACAGGTGGCAGAGTCACAAGAGGGCAATGATAGTAGGGGGACGGTGCAGGGGGCCCCCAGCAGTTGGCACTTGCATGGCGCAAAGAATGGGGAGCGTCCAACCTGCCCTCTCTAGGACAGGCACTCCAATGGTTCCCCATCGGTCTGTGCAGTGAGCAACACGCTGTGCTGGGGGGAGCTCAGGCCAACAATGCCAAAGGATATGGGGCCGTAGGTCTCACAATCCAGGCCGGTCTCACTGGAGCAATGCTGGTGCGGCCCGCCAGGCACATGGTAAGTCACAGCGGTGGTGATGACCGCATCAAGTGGCGGCCCATCTGGGGAACAGCCAAGGCCTCCCTCGCCATGTTCCCGCAGTCAAGGCCACAGGTACGTGATGAGAGTGTAGCACCGCACCGCCGACAGCCACCTGAGTTGTGTTGGTTCGGTGATTACAAGGTATGGGGCTGTACGGATGCTGTGTGCATAGAGGCACTTCCGAGCCTTGCGGTCTTGGTCCCCGGTCCTCCGGGGATGAGGGAAGGGGGGCACGCCGGCACCCTCAGCCTACGGGATGGCAGGCTCCACTACTAGAGGCCCGGCTCTTCCCCACCGCAGGCCTCAAAACTCCGCAACGGATATCTCCGGTCCAAGCTGCCCAATTTTAATCAGGGCTGCAGCGTCGGGCGTCGCTTCCCCTCCGGTGTTTGATTCGCCACCTGGGGCTCAGATCTGTGTTTCGTATTAGTGATGTGGGAGAGGAGGGCCACGGAGAAGCCCTAACGAGCGGCCATACTGGTCTGCTGCTAAGCCACGCCAGAGAGATTGAATGTTTGATGGATGAGTGAATGAGTTCATGGAATGAAGGATAAATTGATTGGTGACTTTTTGAGTGGTGAAATGTACAAGGGCAGTGTGGGAGGGAAGCATGGAAGAAGGGTAATTGTATCGGATGGGAGAAGTGAATGGGTGATTGTGTGGATGGAAGAGTGAGTGTATGGATGCTTGTAGTATTGTGCTGTCACTTGTTAACGGTATCAACAGCAAAGCAGAAAATCAGATAAAGAGGGAACTTCTCTTGAAACAGTGACACATGTATTGCCCTTTATTGACCACACAAGGAGATTAAGGGCCTCATTACGATGGTGGTGGGAACACCACTGTCAGACCGTCGGTGGTGGTCGCACCGCCATCAGACCCTGCCTCACCGACCATCGCATATTGATGGCGGGCGGATGGTTGGCGGCCGGAAAGACCGACTGACACAGATCCACCGGGGCTCAAGGAGTCTGTTTGACCATCGGAGGCAACCACAATACCTACAACTACTGAGGCGGTGCCTGCCAGGCACCAACGCAAGGATTACAAAGTCCCTCCCCACCGGCCGTTTCATGGCAGTTTACCCTCCATGAAAAGGCAGGAGGAAAGGGACACTGGGGACCCGTAGCGAGCCCCTCATCTTCTCAGACATGGGGCTCGCACCGCATGGTGCCTGCCACATAGTGAACGGATATGCAAAATGTGTATTTTTTGTTCTGCTGCATGTGCTGCAGCCCGCAGCACCCACCACAATACAAAAAATACAATGTGCATCGATCGGCCTTGAAGGCGTTCGCATTGTAATTCCCATGACGGGACCACTGACAGCAAGTTGGGCGGTCCCATTTCCGATATGATGGCTGTCAGACGAAAGTCCCACCGCCATCATAATGAGGCCCTAAATTAGTGATCTAAAATAACCCACCAAAAATATGAAATCTAAACTCCCAAATGAAATGCCTCAAGATTTTTTAACTGGTAGGTAGCAAAATAGAACCTTGAAACTTTCACCTTGTAATTTTCCAAGTTTTGGGGCATTCTGAGGTTAAATTATATTTTTGTCTTTAAAATTAGCCAGAAGTAGCTTAATATATTCCTCACTTTACTTTGCCAGACCTCTAGCCTTTGATGATATTAGTAAGGATGTTGTCACTGCTTAGGTACTGGAAGAAATTGCGGCTGTCCCGCTGTAGGTGCTGACACTGTAATGAACCTACCAAAGATTGGGGCAACTATGCCCATAAGAAAGATCAAAATGTAACCCTGAGCAAGTGTTCAGTTTTAGTGAGGAAGGCATGACAGCACAAAAGGAACTTTTGGAATGGTAACTTAGGTACGGTTGGACACCCAATGCATGCTGAGAGTGGAAAAGCTGAGTAGAATCAACAGGGGCTTAGCTTTGGGTGTGGAGGGTCCTACACCCCCCTAATAAATGCAATCTCCAATAAATAGTTGGGTAAGTGTTTTTTCAATCAAGAATGGTGAGATGTTTGCTAGATGTTACCTGGAATTTTTCCATACATGCACAGACAAAAGCGCACATACACACACACACTCGCTCTCTCTCTCTTGTCTCTGCTTTGAAGGTCTTAAAACATGTTAGTTATTTTACAAAATGATGGGTTTAAAAAGCCCCTAACCATCCGCCCTCTTCTCCCTTTCCACTGCCCCTCAAGCACTCCCATGTGTGATTTCTACATAAAGTATTTTAACATGATATTCCAGCGTGATGGTTGGAAAATCTGCTACTCACATCTCCCCAATCTTACTAGCTAAGCAACACCTCAATCAATCTTGAATAGAGGTGGCCAAGCCAATGAGGGTTCGAGCCAGCGGTCTGGCTCAGCTGGAGATATTCCTGGACTCTTGAGCCCTAAGCGAGAAGCTTTCATGTGGCTTCTGCCTCCTGCTGCTGCACTTCTCCCAATTATGCATTCATCTCCCCTTGTCTCCCCTACCCCTCCTGCAGCAGAAGTGCTGCTGTTAATATTGAAAAAGTGGATGTCAGTATGAATAACTGCATTCATGTATAAAAATGGAAATCGCATTTTAATTGATAAATTCACACGTTGTGAACTCCATGTTGACCAGACTCAGAAATACGTAGTTAGGCAGGCCCTGAGACCACGGCCTGAGGTCACTGATTGACATATCACAAGTGGGATCATATGTAGATGGCAGAAAAACATGCAAACAGGAAATCCCAGATCGATCCCAAAGATAGATGCAGTGACACTACAATGGTCTAGGGAGATAGACCCCAATAAAGCACACATGGCTAGAGGGATGTGTGCGTTCCCAAGACAATATAAAATCAAATGCCACATGAAGTAAGGAACACTTAGCCAATCGCAGCATAGCACACACAGTACATGCAGTGATCACGAGCTCCCCATGCTGGACATCCGGGCACCTTACCCACTGGCCACATTGTGTCTACACAATGTCGAGGCCCAATTGGATTCCTTATTCAATACCTTAATTTATGGCTCCAAAAACAGAAGTACACATTCCTTACCAAAAAAGGATCGCCAAAAACATTTTATTGCATTCAATGAACTGTAAGTCTATGTTAGACCGACTGTAAATTAAGACAGTTCTCAGATCCTATGCCAGTGACTGTGCTCCTGGCCTCATTGTTCCTGTTTTGCTAAACGCCTTTAATCTCTTTTTTCTTCAAGGTATTTTATGTTCAAGCAACATTTTAGCAAGTCAGATAGGAGCTGATGGGTATCTCGAACCCGACTGCAGCCAAAGGACAGAGCACTCCTCTCCCGGTCAGATTCACATGTGTGCAACAAGGAAGGTGAGCAGACACTGCAATTGACTGGAAGTTCTGCTGAATTTGCAGGGTGGAGGTCCGTCCTGAAGCAGCTGTCACAGAGGGTAAGAGACTACGTCAGAACCTTAGTAAAGCATGTGGCGCATGGCAAACTAGGGAGCAGTGTAAAAACATAACCCGAGAGCCCTGTCACTAACAGAAATCTGGCATGTTACCTATTTTATGTCCTAGATGAGTCACCTTTTTTTCGATAGCACGCTAGGAAAGGTGAATATCTTCTGCTCTTCTTGTCAGAGTTGACACCTCAATCTTATTTTTTGGTCTAAAAGGGTTTCTCAGTGTAATGGGTTTTCCAACACTGCTGGTATCTGAAAGTAGTGAGTTGGTCATTTGGACCACTGGGCGTAACACAGAGGGAACGCTTTTTCTGCTTGGCCTGAAACAGTTGGTATGCTTGGACCACTGGGTGTGACACATATGGTACGCTTAGCCTCTGGGTGTGATAAAGGGTGTGATTTGGACATTTAGGGAAAAAGATTTGGATCTGAGAGATTAGGTGTAACTTGTGTTTGGCCAAGAGGTGCCTGCGGTTCTTAAGTTATTCCTTTTTTTACCTAGAACTGTTGTTATTGTCTTTGTTCTGGAGCTGATATTGACAGACTATTGGGCTCACTTAGTCCTGTTTTCTGTGCAGAGCTTCCTATGGTCACAGGATAGTCTGTGCTATGAGCGGGTTAAGGAATTGTTTTTGTCAGAGTCATCATTTTTTCTTTTTGTCAGTTTTTTAGGCGCTGATCGCTTGGACCACTGGGCGTGATACATATGGTACGCTTAGCCCCTGAGTGTGATACGGGGTGTGATTGTGATGTAAGGTATATGTGTGATGCTGTAGTGATGTTAAATTACTGCAAACTGTGTTTTGTCCTAATTATTGTATATTTGTTGATAACTCAATGTTTCATAAGAAGATGCTGCTATTTCTCTCCAACTGTAATTGATGAAAGGAGTCAATATCGTTCAGATACTGTTTTCATTGACAAATTGCACTTTTTCTATGTGGAAACCCTTCATATGCACTGTTATTTGTGTTTATGAAATTTTCATGTTGAATTAATGATTCCTCTGTACATAGCACTGAACTCAAAGTTACATAATTGTAAACAGTAAACCCCCATTTATATTTTCACCATGATTCCGATCAAAACCAGGGAGTCACTAAAACAAAGACGCTAAGATATATTGTCCTCTAAAAACTACCAGACATATCTGAAGACACCATTAAAACACATGCAAACCTAGTTTGCCACAAAGGCTAAAAATCTTAGTAATGTTGTTGACTGTCTGTAGTATTATTCGCAAAGACAAGCACATACATTTCCCAGGCCAAAGGAAGGATCTTTGGACACTAACATACTTAAAAACATGAGAAGATACATTCAAACCAAATACACAGGTCAAATGAAAGATAAGAGAGGGGCGTTATTTGAACTATGGACCATCTTCGAGGAGGCCCAGATCTACAATCCTGCACTACAGACAGTCAACAAGGCGTCAGCACCTCCCCGACCATATGCATTGTGCATTATGATACTGTAACCTGCCTGTTGAAGAAGTAGACAGGCCCCCCACTCAACAACAAGCTGTTGGGCCCAAGCATGAGAGACTAAAAGGCCAGCAGAACCAGCTAGTCACAGAACAACCCCAGTCCAGTGCAAGGGCTCCCAAAAGTTCGACCCTCCATCTGTCATGCCCAATACATAGACCCTCAAGTGACAATGTAAATGCACACTATATTAAAGGTGTTACTCAATGTGTGTAATTTACACACTACAACAAGTATGCCATATTGTTTATTATATTTCTATCCCTGAAGAAGTAGTGGGGTACACCATTCATGACAAAACAGGTGTTGGCAGCTAAAAAGAAGACAAGAAATTAACAAAGACAATTTGCTTAAAATTATGTTCATAACATGACTAATAATTGAGCATGTGTTTGGGGTATTGACAAAATAAACCTTTTATAGTTCAGAGGGAAAAAAAGAATAAAATCAGGCAACCACCCTTCAGTAGAAGTTGCTGCAACCCACCCAAAACAAAAAATAAATAAAGATTGAAACCCAGGCTCTATGCAATCGCCGGTGGCCCCAAGTAATGAAAAACATGGATCAGTTTGGAACAGGCGCACAAATGCAGATTTAAAACAGAACAATCCACTGAGAAGAAAAAACAAACAAAACCATGCCAATTGCAGTGATTGGGGAAACAAAGATAAAAAACAAACAAAAATGAGAAATACAGTTAAACAGGAATGCAGTGGATGCATCTTAACTCAAGATGTGTAAAAGATGAAACATGAAGACCTGGGCTCAAAATCACAAACCTTCCCCCATATCAAATGTGTGGAATGCCTTTTGGGCAAATGCTATAAATCATACTTACTCAAGCCCCAATGAATGTATTAATTTGTGAAAAATAAATGTATACCCACACAAGAATCTACAGAACTCCACTGCAAAACCATGAGGTAACATTGTACTACTCCTGTGAAAAGATGCTCATCTCCATAGTTGCAAGGATTATCTAGGACAGAGAGGATATATATGATTCAAAGTATGTGGGGGCACCCACATTTCTCCCAAACCATTTAAAGTATGACTTCCAAAATACGGATCCAGCATTCAAGGTTCTGGACTTTAGCAAATGATTGTCTCCCAAGAAGTGTACAGTATCCAAGACTGACATGAGCTGAGCAGCAGCAAGAATATATTTCAGTTAACAGATAGCACAGTTGTGGTGGAACATGCAGATTCTTTTCTCCGAGACTCTACAAAAAAAACAGATTTGGAGCAAGCTATTCCTTTACCATGCCACCTTACCCCACAACACTGCCACCTGGCCCATCATGTTACCCTTAAAAAACCATACTGCCACCTACTGTGAAACACTACATTGTCTGTTTCTACCGAACACTGCCCTCAACGCTGCCACTCCCCACGCCAACAAGCTGACCACTAACTTTCCACCTTCCCTGCAACCAAACACCAGCCTCTACCCCCACCACTGTATCCGAGCACAACTGGACCTCACATCCTTGCACTGGCACCTGGTTAATGGGGCTCCTAAATTAAAATATATCCCCCCGAGCCAAATGCATGCTCATGGGTGGCAGGCCTATGCATTCCTTATTGGCTCCCAGTGCCCACTGTGTGTCCTTTGGGAGATGTGCCACTTGATTTAAAAAAAGAATAATGGCCTCCTGTGCCCACCATGCACCCTATGGGCTCGAAGTTTAATATAACCTAATTTAAAAAGAGCCTTCTAGGGCCTACTGCGTGCCCTGTGGGTGGCAGGCCCAAGATTGAAGGAAAAAATGAAAACCCTGTGCCCCCAGTGCGCTCCATGGTTTGCGGGCCCTTCATTTAATTTAAAAAATGGCCCTGTGGGTCTGAAACTTAAAAACAAAAATAGTGCCTCCTTGGGCCCTCTGTGTGCCTTCTTGGGCGGCGGGCTCTATCTTTAATTTAAAAAAATGACCTCCTTGGGCCCGCCACGTGCCCTGTGGTTGTCAGGCATGAAATTCAATTAAAAAATATGAGTCCTTGAGGAGGTAGGCCCTAGAGTTAAGTAAATAAATTACCCCCTCTACCCGCTGTGTGCCCCATGGGTCCTAGATTTTATTTTTAAAAATGGCCCTATGGGTCTGCGGTGTGTTCGATACGTAAACAACATGTGACTCCTTGCATGCAAGATAACTGCACTTGTGACTGCCTGTTTAGTAGGAAAATATAGCATAGCTCTGTATATTAACTTTAATTTTAACATGTAATGTGTATTACAATATTTAGAATTAGATTATAATGTCCAAATAGATGAGATTGAAAAAAATCAATCTGATACAGCCTACAAAGCGCATAGAAAGGTAATGAGGCATGAATAGGAAATTCAACAAATGTTCCAAGGCTAACACATCTACTTTGCACAACTAAGTAATAAAGAGCAAGCAATCCGGCAAGTTGGAAGAGATCGTAAATGCGTGCAGCCAGTGGAAGTTAAGGAAAAAAAAGTTCCACACAAAAGTGAATGAACACAGTAATTCAACTATGGGAACTGATAGGAGTCCCCTTTTAATATATATTAAATACAAGAGAGTGCTCTGCTCCTGGGCCCAGCGCAGGCCTGTTTTTAAACGTTTTTTTGTTTTGCCCCACAACCTCATGCTGCACTCACATTCGACCCACCCTTCTCTTTTCCTCCCCAGAACACCTAACGTGCCCGGTTGAAGAAAATGGAAGCACATCAGACTGCTGCAGTAGGCTGGAGATACTGGGATATCCCACTTGATCCTTGGTGTCACGGTCTCGACAGAAATGGGAGTCTTGTCTTCTCAGGAGCCTGGGACTTCAGAAGCTCCCCGTCTGTCTCTGGTCTGGTCTGGCAGCAGCAGGTGGGAGCCAAGGAAGAATGGGAAATAGCAGGCAGGTGAGGAGTAAATAAACACCTTGTCTGCCGCTGAGACCCTCCTTGCATTGGTCCAGTGGCTCAAGGAGGAGGTCGCATTCTTCAAATTTTGTGGGCACTTTTGTAAAGCACTGGCTTTATACAAAGACCAAAACTGCCAAAGTAGCTTTTGTTTTTTAAATCGTGAAATCCTGGAGAGTCTGATTAAGAGCTGATGTAAACTTGAAGTACTGTCTGGGGTAAGTGAAGATACCTGACCAGAAGGATGAACCATGTGTGAAAAGTTTGTATCTGAGGAGTTCTCAAATGCATATAGCATATTTATTACCTGGGGCACTTAATAGCCTGGTTGCTTACTGGTAATCTTTATTAGTGAAAAGTTATTCCTGTCCTCATTAGTTATTAATAGTGAGGTGCCTGCCACCATAAATAGGCTGACACTCCCAAGCTGTATGTATTCAAGCCTTCACAAAGAAAGTACTCCTTTAACGATCTAAAGAACACATCTGCCAAAGGATCTTAAATATGCAATACCCCTGATCTAATTAATTCGAGGGAACACTAAAGTAATTTTCATTGCCTGTTCCCCTACTCCAGAAAGTCCAAATTTAATGAATAGGTGGGGTCAGTTTTCAGTAACGCTGAAGCATTTCAAGACGAGACATTCCTTCACTTTTCCCAATTTTGAAAAAGCTAACCTACTTGTGTAGCTAGGCCTTGTGCCCGTAACAGGCATGGTTCAAACCAGGGTCAATGGAAGTCCCCTCACAAAAATCTAAATGTAGAAATCACTGCTAATCAGATCATTGACATTTTAGAATACCTACCCAGTGACTCATGGCTGTAAGGGCATGGCAAGTCACCAGCCACTTTGCAGGCCATTTGTGAACCTTTCAAGGGTGACACACGCTCACACACACACACACAAGCACACACGCACACACACACACACACACACACACACACACACACGCACACACATATAAAAACTGTCAGTCACATCCCAGTCCATAAACACCACCAACCAAATGCCACTCAAACATCACAATGAAGCTCAACGCCACTTCATTTTTTAAACACTCCCTCAATGAACAAATTACATACACAGGAAAAAAAGAAACATCCGACAAAAAAAGCACAATTTTTCAACTAGATAAAAATTACCTATTGGTAGAAGATGAAATACCAACTATGCTTGCATACATTGCAGGCAAAATTAAACACATCAAATTAATGCCAACCAGGTATCTAAACAGAAAATATTTAGCAATACAGACCAGACAGCCCCTTTTCCTCTCATAGTTGCTCCCTATACTTGAGTTGCATATGGCACAATTTAAAACACATGGGCACACATAGGTCAGGATAAGAAGGCCGCTACAGGCAGTGCATTTGCCTCTCCTTTTGTACTCCTCTTCCGACACTGACTCTACATCTCCAACAAGGAAATACTTTTTTGGGTGTTGGGGGAAGGTATTCAAGAATCTAGCCACATTCTGCACCACTACAATTCTAAGAACACACCAACATAATCAATTAAGAATGCCAAATAAACAATTGTTTTATGAATAAACAAGGGAAAACCCAAGCATACATAGGGACCAAGGTACATGATATTTTAAAGGAACAATGGTCCCTACAAACAACAAACGCTCTCAAATTAAATCAATGAATTTTATCCTGACTCAGTGTCTTCATATTACATTAAACACACCTTTATTAACGATCAAAGGTAGTAGGTAGTTCCAAAAAGGAACATAAAGTAATGCAGTATACTCAGGCAATAGTATGTGATTTATATAACGATTATACATTTTGTCACAATACCCATTTAGCCATAAGTCAGCCCTTTGAGCATTGAACCTGTACTGTATATATAATTTCAAAGTCGAGGACATTCCAATCCTATATGAATACAAGGACCGATCATCAGGACACTCAAAGCCAATGCCTGAGATTTACCATAGTAAGGCAGCTTACAAAATAATCACAAATAAGGGAGAGAGGAAATAAAAGCAACAAGAAGAAAATAAAGAAAATAGAAAAAAGGGTGTTAGCTGTCATCAAAGTAAAAGGATAAACCAATAATGCCATCAAAGTAAAAGGATAAACCAATAATGCATTTAAGGCGGAATGCATTCCATTATAATTCTCAAAACTAAAATGAGCTGCGCACACAGTCATAAAAATCACCATCATGATACTACAATAACACGCACAGCATAATAGTGGTAATAATTTGTCCAAAATACCCTGAGTCACACAACTTAGTCAAACTGTAATTACTTGAAAGATTGCTAGCAGAAGGCCCCAGATATAATTTGAAGGAAGTAGTGATCTGTGAAAAAATATGCGCGTTGCAATCACTCATAATGAACCTATAAAGAACAGTTGTATTTATGAGCCATGAGAAAACAACATAAACCAGCGCATACCTCTAGGATTGGTATATCACGGGCAGCAAGGAATTACAGCAATGGTACACGGGTCACGGCTATTGAGAAACTGACTGACAGAATCAAGCTTAGGGAATTAGTCCAGTGCTTCCTACCTAGGGATACCCAGTCGAAAAGGGAATCTGGATTAAGAATTCAAAATACCCAGTGAACCAAAGTGAGATACACCAAATGGGTGCCTACCAAAAATAGAGTGGGGGGCTGGGTTTGGGATGAGGAAGAATCCCAAAATCTAGGGTAGGCCCATCTCACTGGATCGCATTAAGGCTACTTAATCACTGACACACGTCTGTTTGGTTTGTTTTGGAAGCAGCAATGGCGTAAAAGCAAGGCGTGTTCGTGACACCAGCTCTTAATATTGGGCATTGTTTGGATTGCACTAACTTGTGGAAACAGACGGACGAGAAAGGGCTATGTGAATGCAATAGGCCGGGTGAATGTGAAAAGCTGCATTCTAGGGTTACCAGCCAGGGGCAATAATACGGTAATGATAACCCCTGTGGGTGTGAAAAACTGGTATAATAATCTATGTTGAAAAAAATGGCCAAACCATAAGAAATGTGAAATAAATGTATGGGAATTAAAACACAACCAAAAAAAGACCAGTGTTAAATAGTACAGGAAAGGTATAGTTTCAACGTTGTGGGAAAATTAATATTAAAACTACAGGCAACCAAGAGGAAAAAACAGAAAGGGTTCAATTCATGACCCATAGATGGAAGTAAACATTGCTGTGTGATACTATGTAGATACATATCAACGTATAGAGCGGAATGCATGGATCTCACACAAC
The DNA here is from genome assembly GCF_964261635.1 of Lissotriton helveticus. Taxonomy (NCBI): domain Eukaryota; kingdom Metazoa; phylum Chordata; class Amphibia; order Caudata; family Salamandridae; genus Lissotriton; species Lissotriton helveticus. Next base: position 803,753,887 of record NC_136063.1, read on the forward strand.
TGTTGGACCGTCCCATCATTATCAGAAACAGGTAACTACAGTTATCTATATAGTACATCCATAATAAAGGATAAAAGTGTAATTCAAGTGCATATTCATTTGCCATGCAGAGTTCATTCAGATAACTCCCTGACATACATAACACGAATACCTGGTGTCTAGCTGTTTTCTGCTCACAAGAGGTGGAGGGGAGGCAGAAAATGGCCAACACATGTCTCCAAAAAGGGGCAACTCTTCCACAGAAGAAAGACAATATTGGTGTTTAGTGGCAGCATTCCTGCTGCACGATTGTTGTCTCACCCGTGATCCTGCAGCATGAATGCACTGAAGAGAGACACCGGGGAAAGGAAAAACTGTTTCCTTTCTCATTGTGTGTCTTTTCCACCCCTATTCGTCCCTCCAGTACAGGACTTACAAATTAATGTTCTCACGCTGGGTCACGCCAAAAGGAAATGCTTTCTAGGGAGTTCCCAGCTGTTTATAAGGTCATCATTGAGCAATGAGAGGAAACGAGGGTGGTAGCAGAAGCACTTCTACTGCAACACTTCGAAGTGTCAACCGGTAGGTGGGTACTAGGATGTGCTGGAGCAGTCCTCAGCACCGGTACCATAGGTGACTCCAGCATGTCCTCAGCACCAAAGGGGTCAATAACAGTTGTAGTTATCATCTGAAATTGTAGTTGATGTAGCAATTGTCCTTAAAACGAAATATGATTATCATGCTGTGCACAACTTAAGCTCGTCAACCAATAAATATGATTAGCAAGCTGTGCACAATTTAAGCTCTTCAAACCAATAAATGAGCTACAATATAATTGGGATTTGTTTCTTTTGTTTGGAAACATTAAATAACTCATGGCAAATATTCTATATTGAAATAAAACGTTTGATTTCAGCATTTACTTTTACATTGTATGCTCATCCCATGTATTAGTACAAATCTCTCCATCTGTTTGGCTTTTATGATTAAACCAGCAGCCCGTCCCGACGTTGTCCGGGTACACACACGCCCACAACGTAGTCCTGTGAACGCTTGTTTTGCAGGATTTCCGTGCCCCCTTTTTGCCGAATGCCCGTTGAATGCCGTGCCGATTGCTGTATGGCCACGCCCCCACATGCCCACAACGGAGACCTGTAAACATTTGTTTACCTGATTTCCGCCCTCAGATTTCCGCCCCCAGCACAACGCACACGGCCACAAGGAAGTACTAACACGTAGCGTTGGCCACGCCCCCACATGCCCACAACGGATCCCTGCAAATGCTTGTTTTACCTGATTTTCGCCCCCAGCACAACGCACATGGCCACAAGGAAGTACTAACACGTAGCGATTGCCGCGTCCATCGCTGTATGGCCACGCCCCCACCACAACGCACACGCACACGCTCCCAGCACATCGCCCGAGCAGAACGCCCACGCCCACAACGGACTACTTTGCCCCTAAGGTTATTTTACCCTTCAAATGTATATGGTGGCCAGCAGTATAGCCTATGTCCATCTGCTGCAACTGTCCTTTCCAAAGCTGTATTGGTCAGTCCGGTCGCTCGTCCTGCCACGTGGCCCACCCGAGTGTGGCCGTTCTCCTCCCGCTGCCGCTGCCGCTGCCAGGAGTAGTCTTGTGCCCCTGTTACGTCTGGCCCCCTGCCCCTGACTTCCCTCTGTGCCTGCTTCGCTTTTTAAATTGTAATCTGTATTGTTTCATCGCCGTTTTTTCTCTGGCCCCCTGCCCCTGACTTTCCCTCTGTGCCTGCTTCGTTTTTAAATTGTACTCTGTATTGTCTCTATGCCGTTTTTTCTCGCTCCTCCTCGTGTTGGTTTTTGCTGCCCCTTGTCGCCCAGTTCTCCCCTGCACCTCGGTGCCGCTGCCCCACCCCGCTCCCTGCCGCTGCTCCCCCGCGGCCCCACCCCCGCTCCCTCTAGCATCACCGCATCGTTCCACCCACTCGCCACCCCGCTCCCGCCTCCCAGCTGCTCCTCCCTCCCACAAGAGTACTTTAGGCGAGGCTCACGGGCAAGGAGCTGTGACCTGACCTGACCTGGTCAGTCCGGTCGCTCCTCCTGCCGTGTGGCCCACCCCGAGTGTGGCCGTTCTCCTCCCGCTGCCGCCGCCGCTGCCAGGAGTAGTCTTGTGCCCCTGTTAGGTCTGCCCCCCTGCCCCTGACTTCCCTCTGTGCCTGCTTCGCTTTTTAAATTGTAATCTGTATTGTTTCATCGCCGTTTTTTCTCTGGCCCCCTGCCCCTGACTTTCCCTCTGTGCCTGCTTCGTTTTAAAATTGTACTCTGTATTGTCTCTTTGCCGTTTTTTCTCGCTCCTCCTCGTGTTGGTTTTTGCTGCCCCTTGTCGCCCAGTTCTCCCCTGCACCTCGGTGCCGCTGCCCCACCCCGCTCCATGCCGCTGCTCCCCTGCGGCCCCACCCCCGCTCCCTCTAGCATCACCGCATCGTTCCCCCCACTCGCCACCCCGCTCCCGCCTCTCAGCTGCTCCTCCCTCGCCCCGCCCCCCCCCACTCTCCAGTTATGGCAGGGTGCATGCGCACGCGCAGCGGGCACGCCGATTGCGCGCCGAAGGCGCCCCAAAGGTAAGCCCGTCTGCGCCCGTCCGCGCCTGGACTGCGCTCAGCGCCAGAACCCCTGGCCCCCGCCGGACGTACGATGCCGCAACCCTCAACGCACTCAACACCGGCCGGATCCCCGGCTGCCACCGAGCCACCCCAGGATGCACCCACGGACCCTGCAAGCTCTCCTGCATCCGGACCGGTAGCGCACCCGTCAAGCCGACCCCCAGCAGCAACCACCTGAAGTGCATCCTGCTCAACACCCGCTCCGTCCACAGACACGCCGTGGAGCTCTGGAACCTCCTCGACTCCACATCCCCAGATGTCGCCTTCCTCACGGAAACATGGATGAACGCCTCCTCAGTGCCCGACATCGCCATCGCCATCCCGGACGGATACAAGATCACCCGGAAGGACCGCGTCAACCAGACCGGAGGAGGCATCGCCATCGTCCACAAGAGCACCATCCGCATCACGACCAACTCCGACGACACCCCCACAGCCGCCGAACACCTGTACTTCCAGATACACATCGACCCCAGGACCACCCTCAGAGGCACCCTCATCTACAGAGCCCCGGGACCGCGGACACAATTCACCAAAGACATCGCCGACTTCATCAGCCCACACGCCCTCCCCTCCGCTGACTACATCCTCCTAGGGGACCTCAACTTCCACCTAGAGACCGACAACGACTGCAACACCACCACCCTGCTGGACAACCTCGCCAACCTCGGACTCAAGCAACTGGTGACCACCCCACCCACTACGCCGGCCACACGCTTGACCCCGTCTTCTCCTCGAGCAAGGACATCACCTTCAGCCACGCCACCGGACTCCACTGGACAGACCACAGCTGCGTCCACTTCAGCTTCAGAAGGACCACGCTCCACCACCACCCCCAACAGGTTCCCCGCAGAAGCTGGAACAAGATCACCACCGACCAGCTCGCCACAGCCCTGAGCCAGAACCCTCCCATCAGCTCAATGAACCCCAACCAAGCCGCCAACAACCTCACAAGATGGATCACCAACTGCGCAGACGACCTCGCGCCACTGAAGACCCCCCCCGTCAGACCCGGCAACAAGAAAGCATCCTGGTTCACCGACGAACTCAAGAGCTCCAAGAAGAACTGCCAGGCCTTCGAGAAAGCCTGGCGCAGAGACCCGAACACAGACAACATGACCGCCCTCAAGCACGCCACCTGAAAACACCACCAGCTGATCCACACCACCAAGAAAACCGCATTTAAGGAACGACTAGACAACATCGCCCACAACACCAAGGAACTCTTCAACATCATCAAAGAGCTCTCGAACCCTAGCGCCGGAAACAACTACATCACCTCTGCAACTCGCTCGCCTCGTTCTTCCACAACAAGATTGCAGATATACACAACAGTTTCAGCACACAGCCGACGCACCCCACGACCGCACCAACGCCCCCACCACCATCACCCTCCGCGCCTGGAACCCGATCAACACCGAAGACACCATCCGCATGATGAACTCCATCCACTCCGGATCACCAACCGACCCCTGCCCGCACCACGTCTTCAACAGGGCCGACTCCATCTCCGGGACATCATCAACGCCTCCTTCGACACCGCCACCTTCCCAGCGAGCTGGAAGCACGCCAAACTCAGCGCCCTACTGAAGAAACCTTCAGCGGATCCCACCGAACTCAAAAACTACCGCCCCATCTCGCTTCTTCCTTTTCCTTCCAAAGTCATCGAGAAGACCGTCAACAGACAGCTGGCCACCTTCTTCGAAGCGAACGGATCCCTCGACCAGTCGCAGTCCGGTTTCAGAGCCAACCACAGCACCGAGACCGCCCTCATCGCAGCCACCGACGACATCCGAGCCCTGCTCGACAACGGGGAAACAGCGGCCCTCATCCTCCTGGACCTCTCCACAGCGTTCGACACGGTCTGCCACCGCACCCTAGTGCAGCGCCTCAGCAACGTCGGAATCCAAGTGAAGGCTCTGGAGTGGACCATCTCCTTCCTCGCCGGAAGAACACAGAGAGTCCGCCTCCCCCCGTTCAGTTCAGAGGCCACCGAAGTCATCTGCGGCGTACAACAAGGATCATCGCTCAGCCCCACGCTGTTCAACATCTACATGAACGCCCCCTCGCGGCCATCGCACGCCAACACAACCTCAACATCATCTCCTACGCCGACGACACCCAACTGATCCTCTCCCTCACCAACGACCCCGCCACCGCCAGAACCAACCTTCACAAAGGGATGAAAGACGTAGCCGGGTGGATGAAGAACAGCCACCTGAAACTGAACTCAGATAAGACGGAAGTCCTCATTCTGGGATCATCACCCTCCGCCTGGGACGACTCCTGGTGGCCACCTGCCCTGGGCAGCGCACCCAAACCGACAGACCACGCACGCAACATGGGCTTCATCCTGGACTCCTGCCTCTCGATGACCAGACAAGTCAACGCCGTCTCCTCGTCATGCTTCAACATCCTACGCATGCTACAGAAGATCTTCCGGTGGATCCCCACCGAAACCAGGAAGACGGTCACCCAGGTGCTCGTCACCAGCCGACTGGACTACGGTAACGCCCTCTACGCCGGAACCACAGCCAAACTTCAGAAAAGGCTCCAGCGCATTCAGAACGCTTCAGCACGACTCATCCTGGACATCCCCCGAAACAGCCACATCTCCGGACACCTGAGAGACCTGCACTGGCTCCCCGTCAGCAAGAGAATCACGTTCCGACTCCTCACCCACGCACTCAAAGCTCTCCACAAACAGGGCTCCAGATACCTCAACGACCGACTTACCTTCTACACTCCCACACGCCAGCTGCAATCGACCAGCCATGCCCTCGCCGCCGTTCCACGCATCCAAAGAGCCACCGCGGGAGGAAGATCCTTCTCCTACCTGGCTGCCAAAACGTGGAACTCCCTCCCCATCCACCTCCGCCTGACCCAAGACCACCTCTCCTTCAGGAAGCAAATCAAGACCTGACTGTTCGAGCAGTAGCGGACCCCCCCCCAAGCGCCTTGAGACCCTCCGGGTGAGTAGCGCGCTATACAAATGCTTGATTGATTGATTGATTGATTTTGTGATTGATGCTGTGGTTCCTGAGATTACCCGCCTCAAAGGTTTGGGCTCTCTCTCTATTATATTACTAGCAGCCCATCCCGACGTTGTCCGGGTATGAATTGCTGCCGGCCAGTAGTATATTGTTTTGTAGGATTTCGTTTAGATAGCATTTCTTATCTGTGACAGGCCTGTGAAACGCTCCGATTCACAGTGCACTGCTGATGCACTTATGAGTGCGCGTTCAGTAGTGTGTGAACTCGAGTTTACCTACTTTATTTTTCCTTGCAATATTATATAGCGCGAACTCGACAACATGGCATGAGCACAATTGACATTACAGAAGAACACATTAATTTGTGGTAGGCACGGAGAGACAAAGCGATTTGCCTGGAATCACAGGATGTTGAGCTGATGCCGAGGATCGAACGTAGCTCCCCAGCTCTAAAGTTTGCAATTCTAGAACTTGTGGCAGGAGGTGTGTCTAAAAGTGTATGTCGGTGCTGGCCATCAATGAGAGAGACCTGTGCATTTTTCAAATGGGTGGTGAAAAAATATGAGTATGTTGCTGGAGATGTGGGCCGCCGTGCCACCAATGTACTTACCGGGGAGGGTAAACACCCATTATTCCGCAACTTTCTTTCCGCATACCATCACTCCGCATACTTTCATTACGAAAGTACCATGACTCCGCAATGCCATTATAACGCATGCCATTACATTTTATATGCTTTTACCACGCATACATTTACAACGAAATTCGTTGTAAATGCATGAATGGTAAAAGCATGTTTTTTTAAATGTTTGGATAAGGTAAGTATGGGTATAGGGGTATATGTTTTGGGGTACTGAGGTATATGTTTTGGGGTGTTTGGGAATTTTAAGGGTTCAGATATAGTTTTGGGTTATGGGGTACAGGGGTAGTGTTAGGGTTTAGGGATAGGTATGGGTTTTGGGGTACAGGGGTATTTTTAGGATTCAGGGCTAGGTTTGGGTTTTGGGGTATAGGGGTATTTTTAGGGTTCAGGGGTAGGTTTGGGTTTTGGGGTACAGGGGTGTTTTTAGGGTTCAGGGCTAGGTTTGGGTTTTGGGGTACGGGAGTATTTTAGGGTTCAGGGGTAGGTTTGGGTTTTGGGGTACAGGGTTATTTGTAGGGTTCAGGGCTAGGTTTGTGTTTTGGGGTACAGGGGTATTTTTAGGGTTCAGGGGTAGATTGGGTTTTGGGGTACAGGGGTATTTTAAGGGTTCAGGGCTAGGTTTGGGTTTTGGGGTACAGGGGTATTTTAGGGTTCAGGGGTATTTTTAGGGTTCAAGGCTAGGTTTGGGTTTTGAGGTACATGGGTATTTATAGGGTTCAGGGCTAGGTTTGGGTTTTGGTGTACAGGGGTATTTTTAGGGTTTAGCGATAGGTTTGGGTTTTGGGGTACAGGGTATATTTATAGGGTTAAGATGGGTTAGTGTTTAAGGGTGTTGGGGTATTTTAAGGAGTAAGGGTGTGTTATGATTATGGGGTGCAGGGCTATTTAAAGGGAGCCGGGTGGGATTAGCACATGATATGAGACATGGCATGAAGGGCGGAACGTACCACACGCCCCCAGTGTTTGTCACGCCCCCAGCACACGCCCACAGCACAACGCAGACATGCCCACAAGGGACTACTTTGCTGGCACGGTTCTTTTACCTTTTAAATGTATATGGTGGGCGTCTGCATAGCCTATGTCCTTCTGCTGCAACTCCCCTTTCCAACGCTGTATTGGGTGTTGTGATTGGTGCTGTGGTTCCTGAGATTACCCGCCTCAAAGGTTTGGGCTCTCTCTTTATTATATTAGTATGGATCTATCTATCTAAGGATTTATCGAGAGTGCATGGCTACCCCAATGGAGTTTCCCAGCATTAATATAATGTAGCTGGAGATCAGTCCACCTTTAAAAAAGCCAAGTTTTAGTAGCTTATGAAACTGCAAATGAGATGTGCAAGAACCTAGTTTTCAATTAAAAGAATTCCATAGGCTAGGGCCAAGAAAAGCAAATTACTTGCCCTCCTGCCTAGATAATTTGAATGACGAAATTGCAGGTACTGAACGGAGGTTACAATTTGAAGAGTAAGAATACACCAGTGACTGGAGGTAGATCAGCACACATCTACTTATGTTTTTGTGCATAAAGTGCGGGGTTTTATATTGGATATGTATGTCAATTAGTAGCCAGTAAAGAGTGTTTAGGTATCAGTAAACCAATGCATACCTGGGTATATTACACAGTAGATGAGCTGTCTCATTTTGCAAAAATCTGAAGCCTATTCATCATTTTCTTTTTTGAAACATAGTCTAACTGAGAGATGATCAGACTGTACCACAGTTCTTTGAGCAGAAAGAGGAAAAAGCAAGAGAAGTTTCCTAAGACTTTGAAGAAGCCTGAAGCAACAGCCTGCAATCATATTCATTTGATTATCCTTAGAGAGCCTGAAATCAAGACATACACCCAATTTTTTTGCCACCTTACAAGGACCAGGCTGTGACCCAAGATCGTCTGCCCACCATTGAGGACCCTCTAGTTGTGGTTGATTGCCCACCACTAACATCTCAGTTTTGTCGCCATTCAAATTGAGGTAATTATTCCTCATCCACCCACTACCTCAACGAGGCAAAGGCTAAAATTAGATGACCTCATATCATCTTGCGCACTTAGAGACACAATAATTTGAGTGTCATCAGCAAATAAACTGAAACAAACATTAATACATATTACGTTTTAGCCAATAAATATTTTCATCCAGTTTTCTGCCTGCAATCACATTTAATACTATCAAAGACAATACAAATGTGATAAATAATAATCTACTGTACTGAACAGGACCATTATCCAAGAAAATCCAAATTTAGATTCCCTCTGACTTTTTTCCTTGTTCACACTTTATCAAGTTGATTGTCATTGAAGTATAGGAAGTACTCATTCATTAGCTTATATTCTGCTTATTAGCTGTTTAACCTTTCCAGTGTTTGATAAATTATATCTGCAATAAAAAAGAAACATTAAAATCTCAATACTGTTACTTATAGCATTTAAGCTTACATAAAAATCAAACCTACAACTTTACATGCCTTAAAACAATTACAGTCCTCCTTTTTTGTCTTTAAAATTGATATATTTCAGTACTGTACGTATTGGCTTTACCCAGGGCCTGCCAGGTGTAAACTTTTTTAATTTGATGGATTTTTATAACTTTTCCTAAATACTGTTTTATATTAGCCTGACCCAAAATTATCAGCTGCTTCCTTTGGATTCTTTATATGCAAACATTTTTATTTCATGTTATACAGTATTACATAGATACATGTATCACTCATCTTTTGATGCCACTCCCATTTTAGTATTTTTATTTCTCTTCCTAACAATATTTGAGAAAATTGGTGTCACATTTTTTGAAAATTAAGTATACTTGAATCAGGTTGTACCTTCCTCTCCGAACCAACGTAAATCAAATGCAGAGTACCCCAAGGATTGTTGCTCAGCCCCACGCTCTTCAACATCTACATGGCCCCCCTTGCTGCCATCGGCAGACAGCACACACTCAGCATAGTATCCTACGCTGATGGCACCCAGCTCATCCTTTCCCTCACCAAGGACCCCATCACCACCAGGCTCAACTTTCAGCAAGGAATGAAGGACGTCGCATCCTGGATGAGCAGCAGCTGCCTGAAGCCCACCTCGGAGAAGGCAGAGGTCCTCGTGATCGGAACCTCCACCTCTGCATGGGACAACACCTGGTGGCCCACCACCCTCAGCAGCCTTCCGACCCCCACGGACTACTGCCGTAACCTCGGCATCATACTCAACTTCTCCCTCTCCGTGACCCGACAGGTCAACGCTGCCACCTCCAGTTGCTTCAACACCCTCCGCATCCTCCAAATGAACTTCAAATGGATCCCCCCGAATCAAGGAAGATCTTCACCCATGCACTCATAACCAGCAGACTAGACTAAGTAAGCACCCTCTACGCAGAATCAACAAGCCCCTACTACGCAAACTCCAGACCATACAGAACACTGCAGCCAGACTCGTCCTAGGCATCCCTCAACTCGAACGCATCACCCAAAAACTGCGGAACCTCCTCTGGCTCCCCATAGAAAAGAGAATCACATTCAAGATACTCACCCACGCCTACAAATGCCTTCACAACACCGACCCAAATACCTCAACGAGAGAATCTCCTTCCACGGACCCAAACGAAACCTCCGATCCACCATGCTCGCCCTCGCGAAATCCTGTTGATCCACAGTGCCAGAACAGGGGATAGAGCTTTCTCCTATATTGCGGCCAATATCTGGAACGAGCTTCCGATCAACATCAGACATGCCCCCTCCCTGAACATCTTCAGGAAGACACTCAAGACCTGGCTCTTTGACTGACCGGTGCTGCTTAACCCCCCCCCCCCCAGTCCCCCCATCCAGCACCTTGAGACTCTCATGGGTGAGTTATGCGCTTGCAATTCCCCTGATTCATAAATAGCAATTTGCCAATAGTATATGTGCATGAAAAATGTCTCGTCAAATCAACTTTCAATGTTTTACAATCTTTCACTGATGAGAAACACAGAAAGTAGTTTGAGGTTTATGTGAGTACACTTTAACTACCACATTTGAATTTCGGCATTTTCTTTTGTCCTTTATACAATATTAGATATGCATGTTATAGTTGTTTTTTTATTTTGGCAAAAGTTAATGAATTATGAAAGGTTTCCAGAATGATGCCAGATTACAAGACAAACTAATTCATGGCAATGTATTTTCATGGTAAATCTTCCCAATCCCTGCCCCCATTGCAAATGTACAACCACATTTTCTATCATGACACAGTCACAGGAGTAGGCCAAATGTGAAGCATAGCTCAATCCCTTACGTTACATTTTTTAACCATGAAATATGCAGTATTCATATTGGGTAGACACACACAAAGAAAATCTTGTCCTTTTTCTGAAAAAGCAACTGCATTTTTACTTCAAAAACATTTTTCAACCATTCCCATATGCTTTCTACAATAATATTAGAAATGCTGACTGCCTTTCTCATTTAAATAGGGTCAAGAGGTTTACCTCAGTCCCTGAAAAATGTAAAATAAAGAGTAGCATTAATCCACTCTGACCCTAGAACTGGGTAACCACCTTGATAGCCATGATAGGTTCATCCTGATTCATTCAATCATTATGGCAGACGGTCATACATTCCTTGAAAAAGAATCTTGCCTGCACAAAAAAGCACACAGAAAGAATCAGAGCTCAGGTAGGAAATTACTTGCTCTCAGATTCGCTCATACAAACAAGGAGTGCTGTCAAGAGTAAAAAACAATATTAAAGCCAAAGGATAATGCACTGTAAAATAAGTTATTTCAAATGAAAAAAGATCACAAGAAACATAAGGAGGCATCAAAAACGTTTTTTATATCAAAGAGGTGGCCTTATTTTACACTCAGCAAATTAAAGTGCACAAATAGTTGTAGATTGGGAACACAACTTCTGAATTTATATAATTCAGCACTGCACAACAAACAAGGTCAAAATTTCAACTAGTTTTCCATTCTCTAAATCGTTGAAGTCTATTATCCAAGCAATAAATGGTGGCCCAGGATCCAATGGAATACTGAGTAAATATATTAAAGAATGATGGGCCCATTTGTTGCATTCAGTATTTAATACCTTAGCTTTCAATTGGGCTCTGTCTCTAATACCTTAAGAGACTCCACCTTAGCCCTATTATTCAAAATGGGAGGCATAGTTAGTCCAGGTTATTACCACCTTATTGCACTTTTAGATGCTGAAGCCAAGCCACAGCCAGGTTACTTTTCATTGACCTTGGGAAGAGGAGACAGAGATTATCCCTTTCTATAAAATGGGGTTCTGGCCAAATTGCTGCACTGAAGATAATATTGTAGCCCTTACCTTTAGGTGGCATAAAGGTATTGACAACAATGCACACCATTCCATGCATGTTTTTATTAACTGTACATGCTCATTTGATGGTGAAGAGGGATTTTATGGATAAGGTGAATGAATAATTAGGGAATTTCAACACGGCTACTCAGAGCAATCATTTAGTTCCATAACAACTGGGTCCAAAACAAAGTGGTTGACAAGACTCATTTCTAAGTTGGGACCTACTAACATAGGTTTGAAACAAGGCTGCGTTCTAGCACCAATTCTATTCAGCCTTTATGCAGTAGACATTATAAAGCATTAATCAAAGCTGGAGTATTCACCCAAAAACTTGCCAATAAAAATATACAAATATGGGGGCGTGGCTTGAACGCTGGCCAAGATGGCGGCGTAGCTCCGGAGCTCCGCAGCGACCCTCAGTGTTTCCTTTTCCCCTGCAGCACTGAAGGGACTTTTTTGGTACTTTGTGCAAGATATGCGGACCGGAACGTGAGGTGCGCTGCTCGCCCTCCTTGTTTCCCGGTTCCGCTCTGAATTTCGCGCAATTTCAAGGAGCTGCCGATTCCGGCGATTGCGGCCGCCATTTTGTGCGCCGGTCGCGTTTCCTCGCGGCGGCTGGCTGTGAAGTTCCTGACATGCCGCATTTTCGTACAACGATTTGAAAATGGCCCTACATAAGAGGTGAGCCCTCGTTCCAGCCTGCTGTGGCTTCTGGACTTTTCTTTTTCATTTGAGCTTGGTGAGACCTGACTTTTGTGGATTCGCCCACCATTTTGTGGACTTCCTCATGTCTTTACAAGTTTTCTCTGATTAACGCCGCTTGCTCTTTTGGCGCGTTGTGCAAACTTTCATCATTGTTCGCTGCCTACATTGTGCTCCTTTCAAAATATGCAAAGGTGTTCATGTAACCTTTTCATCAGCGCTATGGCTTATTTCGATGTCTCCTCCCGGTGTGACACTGCCTCTTATGCTCTCCACAGGACATTGTGGTCCTTCATTTCTCTCAGGCTGCCATGGACTATTGATATTCCTTGTCTTCTTGTACTATTAAGGTGCCTGCATTTCGTTCTTCTTACATAGTGCCTGGACTCCTGTTCATTTCCCTTTGACTCATTGCTCCCTCTCAATTGCTACTCGGGGATTTCACGGGGAAAATTCGCAATCTAAAGCTCAACTCCACATCTAAAGTGCCGGTTGGTTCATACTCCAACTCACCTATTCAAGACATGGCAGAGGGTCGGTCATCAAAATCTGACTCCGCACATGGAGCCATTCCTAAGGCTCCCACCGGAAGTAAACCATCATCCTCTTTAGTCTCTTCCAAGCGCCTGAAAAATGACCCACCTTCTCCTGGGAGTGCTTCTTCTCCCTCATCTATGGATCTCATATTGGAGGGTCTTCGTGCTTTCAAGCCATTTATGGAAGCCACCACCAAAAATATGCAGGCAATGCAGGAGAAGTGGTCATCTCTGGATACACGTGTTCTCACCTTGGAACAATCTACAGATTCCTTACAGTCCTCTTGTTCCCGTATTCCGTCTATGGAGGCGGAAATACTACTACTTAAACGTCAGACGGAGGATTTGGAGAACAGGAATCGTAGAAACAACCTACGCTTATACGGTCTTCCGGAACTTTCAGAAGGGTCTAACCCTACCACCTTCTTCCAGTCCTTTCTTGCCAAGATCCTAGATGCTCCGACCTTATCCTCTATCAACATCCAACAAGCTCATCGTCTTGGTCCTAAAATCGCTTCCAAGCCCAGAGGCGTCATCATGCTGTTCCTCCAATACACTGACCTCCTACAGGTCCTTTCAGCCGCCAAACTCAAGAAGCAGATCACATGGGAGGGTCATCGTCTCTACTTATCGCAGGATGTTTCCAAGGCCACCGCGGAGCGCAGGAAGAAGTTCTTGGACATGAGGCCGCAGCTCAGAGCCCTTATTGCTAGATATGGTCTCTTGCATCCTTGTCTTTTTAAGGTTACTTATAAAGACAAAACAACCACCTACGAGGATCCTGCGGCCCTACAAGCTTTTCTTCATCAACATGGTCCTGATGTCATGGATATGTCCAAACCTGGCTGACTGGTCTTGTTAACTTTCTTTTTGATTTCCTTATAATATGGTTCTGGTCTTCTCCTCGTTTGTACTAATGATGTTATGAAGTACCTACTGTTATCCTTATGTTTGCCTTTCCTCTTTTGTATTCCCATTGTTCAACCCATTTTTCTTCTTGTTCGTTTCATTCTCATGCATTTATCCTAATGTCTCTCTTCTTTCAACAGGTATTTCCCTTCCCCTCGTCACCCTGTTTTACCTTACTGTTTCCTCATGCTGCCTTTTTGATGTTTTGATGTCATAATAACTGAGGTTTGGTGTCCGCTCTGGATGTCGCCACCGTCGTCTCCTGCCACCACCATCCCCCATTTCTGTTTTGGGTTTATTAGTTTTCGTAAGTATGTCTTTCAGTCGTTCGTTTTGGACGTGTACTGTCTTCTTGGTCGTTATTGATGCTGTCCTCTTTTCTATTCATCTTTTCTTGGACTTTTCTTAACTTTTCTTTTTCTCGTCTTCTCTTTTTCTCCTTCTCTCTTCTCTTTTCCTTTCCATTTTTCTCATTTTCTCTCCATTGTATTTCTTATGCATTACTGAGCATGTTGCACTCAGCTGTTTTTCTAAATTGTTTCGTTCCGTGTAATGACATGGAACGTTAAGGGATTAAATAATCCCATTAAAAGACAGAGGGTTCTCTCACATTTAGCAAGACTTAAAACTGACGTTGCCCTACTTCAAGAGACTCATCTTGCTGAACCGGAGGCTTTGAAACTTAAACGTTGTTGGGTAGGTCATGTTCTTTGTTCTCCCACGACGTCTAAGAAGAATGGTGTTGTACTTTTGTTACATAAAAAGTTAAATGTTTCCTCGATTACTCATGAATGTGATGTTGATGGTCGATGGCTCATTGTTAATTTACTCATCGATAACATCCCACTCACCCTTTTTAATGTGTATGCTCCTACTGGAATCGATAGATCCTTTTGGCCTGCTATCTCTTCCAAGTTGTCTTCCCTTTCTGGAGATAACATACTTCTCGGTAGAGACTGTAATCAGATTGTCGATCCCTTCCTTGACCGTCACTCGAAAGTCACTTTTGTTCCCTCTAGAATGCACGCGCAGTTTGTGAACTCCTTTCAAACCAACGCCTTAGTAGATATTTGGAGACTGTGTAATCCTGATGTTAGAGAATATAGTTTTTTCTCCCCTCCTCATCAATCCCAATCCCGCATTGACCATATCTTTCCAGTAAATCCTTATCCCAACACGCTATTCGTTCTGAAATTGGCTCCATCTTACTTTCCGACCATGCCCCAGTTTTTGTAGATCTTGACCTACTCCCATTCTCTCCCCACTCTGCCAGATGGCAATTTAATAATGCTTTACTTTTGGAACCCACTTTTTGTACCGAATTCACTGCCTTTGCCAAGAATTTTTTTCTTTTAAATCAATCCCCTGACTCCCCTTTTGTTATGGTTTGGGATTCATTCAAAGCAGCATCTAGGGGTTTTATTATTAACTTTGTGTCTCGGCGGAAGAAACTTCGAGAGGCCAAGTCAGAGAAAATTATGGCTGACATTAAAGCTTTAGAACTTGCTTATTATACTTCTAAATCTGATTCCTCCCTTAAGGCTCCTATTGAAGCAAAAATCTCCTTTAACAAATTCACAACAGACGCTGCTTCTAATATTCTGCTCAAATGTAATTCTAGATACTATGGGGGTAAGAATAAAATGGGGAAGCTTCTGGCCAATTACTTAAAAATTCGTAAGGAACGCACAAAAATTCAATCTATCAAAACTTCTTCCGGTGAATCCACATTTAAGGATAAAGATATCCTCACTGAATTTGCCAAATTTTACGATACCCTTTATACCCCAGAACAGGTTCCAACGTCTGATGATCTCCTCTCTTACTTTCAATCTCTTCCATCTCCCTCGGTTTCACATGTTGACTTTCACACTTTGGATCAGGACATTTCGCTTTCTGAAATCTCCCATGCTGTATCTAAACTTCGTCATGGTAAATCTCCAGGCCCTGATGGGTTTACTATTGAATTTTACAACCACTTTGCCTCTCTCCTTCTTCCTAAACTCTTACTCTTATTTCAATCTTTCTCTGATGCCGGTTCCTCTAGCGGTTCTTTTCAACAGGCCTTAATTTGCTTAATTCCAAAGGAGGATAAGGATCACTCCTTGTGCAAAAATTATAGACCAATATCTTTGGTTAACACTGATTACAAAATTCTAGCGAAGATATTAGCATTACGCATGGACCCCCTTTTACCGGATATAATTGGCCCAGAACAATCTGGTTTTGTCAAGGGGCGTCTCTCCTCTGATAACTCCCGGGTTTTTCTTAACATTCTTAGCAAATCTTCTTCCTTGACTCTTCCTTTCGCAGCTATCTCCCTAGATGCGGAGAAGGCTTGTGATAGGATTGGGTGGGGCTTCATGTTTCATGCTTTACGTTGGATTGGTATCCCTCCTCAATTCATTTCTATTGTTTCTTTACTTTACTCTGATCCTCAAGCTTTTATTTTTGTTAATGGGTTGTCCTCGGATTATTTTTCTTTACATAGAGGGGTTCGACAGGGTTGCCCCTTATCTCCCTTACTTTTTGTTTTAGCCTTAGAA
The DNA here is from genome assembly GCF_964261635.1 of Lissotriton helveticus. Classification (NCBI taxonomy): domain Eukaryota; kingdom Metazoa; phylum Chordata; class Amphibia; order Caudata; family Salamandridae; genus Lissotriton; species Lissotriton helveticus. The sequence goes on from NC_136063.1 coordinate 803,770,126, forward strand.
CCCTTCCTTACTAAAATTCACTTAGATGACACTATTTCTGGTTTTCATTTTGGTTCCCAACAAGTCAAACTCTCAGTTTATGCCGATGATATTCTTTTTTATTGTTCCGACCCTGCCACCTCTATTCCCTCTTTTCTTCAGCAGGTCTCTTCCTTCTCTGCAGTTTCTGGATATCGCTTGAACGCCGACAAGTGTGAAATTTTACCTTCGAATCCTCTTTGTCAGAAACATATCTTTTCTTGTACAGGTTTCTCATGGCAACCATCCAAAATCAAATACCTAGGGGTTTGGTTTGCTCCTCTATTATCTGATACTCTCAAACTAAACTTTGATTATATTTACAAGAAAATGGACACGGCTATCACTCTTTGGCATCCGCTCTTTTTGTCATGGTGGGGTCGACTCAACTCTATAAAGATGATGCTATCCCCCTTGCTTCTCTATACTATTTCCATGCTTCCTTTACACATTCCTCTTTCTTTCTTTAAGAAGATTGACTCTTTATTACTGAAATTCTTATGGAACGGTAAACGTCCTCGAATAGCTCTTGCCTCTCTGCGTAAGGACAAAGCTCAATCTGGAGTACGTTTTCCTGATTTCAAACAGTATCATCGTGCTTTTTCCCTGAAGCAATCGACTCGCTGGTTTTCATCTAATTTGCCTCATTATCCTCCTGTCTGGCTAAGTATGGAATCCTCTTTCATTTCTCCTTTTACCTTCCGTGAATTCTTGTCCTTTACATCTTCTTTAACTCGTCTTCGTTCGCCTATTCTTTCACATTCTCGTAATCTTCTTTCTCCCTACTTAACTTCATCCTATCCATCCCTCCTCTCCATTCACAAACAACCGATTTGGAATAACTCTCTTCTCAAAATCCGTAATCGTACCATTTTTTGGAAAACTTGGCACTCCTGAGGAATATGTTGGATTTCTCAATTAATTTCTCAGGATACGCCGCTCTCCTTCCAGGATCTTCAATCTCTTTTCTCTTTGCCTGCTTCTGCCTGATCGCAATACACTACCCTTTATCCAGTCTTGCTCTCCTATCTTCAATCCCTTTCACCCTCCAATGATGTTCCTTTAGATCGCAGATCCACTTCCCTTTTAATGGAGACTTCTCCTTCTGCATCCGCTCTATATAATTCTTTCGGTTTTACTACTGATAGATTGAAATCTCGCATTGAACTTGCATGGGAGTTGGATTTTTCTCAGAATTGGCCTGTACTTTTTTGGGATAAAATTTGGACTAAACTCCATAAGACCTCTAGAGCTGCTAACACTACCCAAACTTTATTTTTCATTTATCACAGAACTTTATTTACTCCACTTGCTTTATCCCGTTTTTCACCAGACTCTCCCTCTACCTGTTGGTCTTGTCCCTGCCCTTCTGCTGATCTTAAACATATGTTGTTTGAATGCCCTCCTACTTCCCAGTTCTGGCAGTTGGTTTGGCGGAAAATACAAAAGATTTTCCAGTTACAGGTTCCCTTTTCACCCTCACTAGTTTGTCTTGGCTCCCTCTCATCGGACCTCCCTCATTCTCCCAATCAATACCCTTTACTTGACCTTTTCATTGCTGTAGCATTTCATATCGTCACTTCTAACTGGAAACAGGCTGCAAATATTTCATATCAGTCTTGGTGGAATGCAGTATGTTTTAACCATCGTTTAGACACCAATTATGTATCTCCCATTTCCCTAGCTATCAAACGTGACCTGATTTGGCTTCCTTTGGTAACATACATCTCTTCCTCTGCCCCTGTTCATCCCTCTCCTGATCCTGACACAGTTGAAGTTCGCAAACCCCCCATGACTTTCTTATTACCTGTTTTTTCTTTTTCTTTGATTACTATAATTATTAAGCCTCAATATACTGTGTTTTACTTATTGTATTTGTACTCTTATGATGTGTTCATAATTCTTCATGCTTGTAATGCTTACTTTGTATGAAATTATTACTATATTGTTTATTTCTTCCACCCACTTATTGTAACTCTTCTCCTTCACCCCCCTCCCTCATTCCCCCCTTTTCTATTCCTCAATAAATCAAACTTAAAAATATATATATATTTAAATATTAAAGTATGTAGATGATCTAATTATCCTGAATCAAAGACAGATGGTCCGGCAGAGGGCATCTATAACAATAATGGTAAGTTAGAGGGCAACCTTAGCAAGACTACTATCATAGTCCTTGTCAGCGATAAGAACTCCAACAGGAAATGGTAGCTGGACAAATATCTGCTGAGTAACATTCTTGGTTAACAAATATCTTGAGGTCTGCCTTGAAGAAAAGCTCCCACCAAGATACCATAGATCTGCTGTAAAGAACTAAGCTGCCTCGTTAACCCTTTGCCCTGTGCAGACTTAAAACAATACTCCAGACCTAAATCTGACTAAATTTAAAAGTGAGGTCAAATTTGCTCAAGCATATGGCCAGAGAACCTTTCCCAACAGATTGGCTTATATTCTTGACTCATTACAGTGCAATAGGTTAAGAAAGATATTTTGACTATCACACGCATACTGCAGATTTGCCTACAATATAGACCACTGAAGCAAGATCTGCAATTATGATTTCTTACTTATTCTTAAACACTATGACGGGGAAATCTGGTTATTTTAAATACAGCCCAAACTACAAAAATTAATGTGAACAATTTATTTTCAAATCCCTAGAAGAAATGTGTTATTTCAGCACACTAAGTGATCCACGAATACATTCCATATGGGCCTAGAGCATCCTACTTGTTGTTTAAAGTTGCAATCAAGATGCAATTTGTCTTAATGTCACAAGCAGTTGACTATGTTGAACTCTTGCAACATATGTTTTGCAAACATTTGTTTAATTCTTAGAGCACATAATCAAAACAACCATATTTTATAGAAACCCTTAACCTACAATGTTGGTAGAACATCATCCCATGATATTCTTGGTGGTGCTTCCCAAATAAATTAGCAGAGGTATTCTCCATTGTTAAGCAGATACTGTTGATTGCAGACTACGCTATTATGGTAAAGCACCACTCTTGCACTTTTTGTACTGCTGGCCTGGCCTACACTCAGAAAGATATAAATTGTTCTAACACATATTTTTTGCCAACACAAACAGAAGCTATATAGAATCATTGAACCTCTGCCTGAACTGCAAGAATGCAATTGAAATAAGCAGGGTAGCAAAATGTTTTTTCTACTATGTTTAGACATGTTAACCTACATTTAATCTAAAAAATATTTTTGACAGCCTTTTCCTTTTTAGGTTTCAAAGGATTAGACTCACTCTCATCTGAAATACAACTCATTAAACAGCCACATATGTTTATGTCTAACTGTGTTTATGTTCTCTCTTAGACACTTTGATGCCATTTGATTTGACCTAACATATTATGTTTAAAGGCAGGCTGAAACAACTCCTTTTGGGATAATTTTGCCACTTACTATTGAGGTTAAAAAATAATGGTTCCGCATTGGAATTTAAAACCTGGTTTTAGCTTGAGCATTTGCTCAGAAGCAAATGTACATATTATTTTTATACTGTTGTTTTTTCTCATGATTTTGATTCATTCTTTAAACAGTCCCATTTGGTTAATAAATCATTCAGTTTTGCGTTTCTCATAATCATTTATTCACATGTTTACAGTGCATTGCTCTTTCTCCTTTCTGTTTTAATGCCTTTACAAAGTAAACTGTTCAACTTGTTCAAATGGCTCTCAGGATTTTGATTCTTGTACAATAAAGTTTACTTCATCTTCAAAGAAGAGACCCTTATATTGAGGGCACCATATGCATTAGGGGGTGCCTGGCACCTGACCTCCATGATAGGATCATGTATTTCATGGTGGAACATAATACCAGCCACAAACACAACAAAGACTAAGTCTAAAACAAACAAGGCCAATACCTGTCCCCACTCCCACTCTCAATCTTAATCTTGTCTCTGCTTTTTTTTAGGAATGATGGCTGTTATTGCATAGATATTGTAAGGGCTCACCTGTGTTTACTGCAGGGACGGCATGGATGAGCACGAGGCTAGTACCCAACTTCCCTCACCCACCTCCTTAGCCCAACTATGTCAAAGCCAAAGAGGGAAGGTGGGGAAGGAGGGGAACAAAACAAGGGAAGAGATAAGGGGTAGATGTCCGCTGGGTCTACTTGAGCAGGTCTGCTACAATCCTGAAAAGGGAAAATAACGTGAGTGCTAAGTATGGATAAGACAGAGTGTATATACGGTCCTTCCTAGTTCCTAAGGGTTACCTTCAATAGGCGATACCATTATGTGCAAGAAAACCACATCCCAGGGACGATAAATCACCTTTACTGTCTAGTAGGAAGGGCACAGGTTAGTAGTCAATAGGACTGCGACAATAAGCAAGAAAACCAAGTAAAGAATTAAGGTACAAACCATAGTGAAAGTCACTAGAGAAATAGTAAGCCCCTAAATGAAACAAACACTAATTCCCGTACTCCTGTAGGCAGGGAAAACCCCCAAAACTCCATTCCCTTATCAGGAGAGTACACAGGACAAAAGATAAAATAAAAAAAGGCACAAAAGGTAGGGGGGGCAAGACTGTATAATTCGCACTAGCAAACAGCAACGTAATTTCGCAATTCTGATTATGCCTTCTCTCTTTTACAGAGATTGGAGAACAGAAGAACCTCTTGAAGTGGGCAAGAGAACAAGGACTATCAAAAAAGTGTTATACCACTATAAACAATATATACAATAGCCCAGAAAACAAAGAAAACATGATGCTTCAAAACCCCTTGCCTAATGCTCTGTATTGCAGAATCAGGACTACAAGGGGTTAAGCCCAATAAGAACACTGGAGCTGCAGAGTCTCCTAACAACAGGCAGACAGCAAAGCCCCGGAAGAACCATCAAGGATCTGGAAGCAAGGAACACCACAAGAGCCAGCAACATGAGGAAGCAAGAAGAATCCCCGACGACAAGAACTGAAGGACAATCCAAGTGCAGGTAAGCTGGGAATACTTTAAACAGCGGTGGGAGGCCTGGCGTGATCTAACCAGGAACGCGAAGCGCATGGATACCGTCCTTTTATGCCGCAAGCGCTGCCCCCAGCCGCCATTAGGGAACGGCGGGCGGGGCTCTCGGCTCCGCTCTCCAGTGCAGGCACCATCAGGGGTGGTGTCAGCCTTGGTGCCCGACAGTACACCCCCCTAACCCTCCCCCAACTGGTTTGGGTTTGAAAGGATAACCGCGTTGGAACAAGTGAACCAAATGAGAAGCATGGACATTAGATGCCGGTTCCCAAGAATGCTCATCAGGGCCGTAACACTTCCAGTGAATCAGGTACTGCAACCGATGATGCACACTACGGGAGTCCACAATATAGGCCACCTCATACTCAGGACCATCATACACCAACACAGGAGGAAGTTGCACAGGAACAACAGTGCCAGGGGCAACAGGCTCCAACAATGACATGTGAAAGACTGGATGTAAATGCAAAGAGGCAGGTAAGTCAAGTTTCAGAGCTACAGGGTACACCGCCTTAGAAACAACATAGGTGCCAATAAAGCAGGGCTTAAATTTGGTCGTACCCTTAATCTGGATGTTTCGAGTGGACAACCACACCCTGTCTCCTGCAGCATAAGCAGGAGGTGGTTGACAATGTTGATCTGCTCCTTCTTTGTACTTCCTTTTGGCCTCGTCCAAAGATTTTTTAGCGGAGGCATGAATATCCTGTCGACGAGATACCAATTCATGAGCAGCCGGAGAAGTGGAGGGCATTAAAGGACGAAACCAGACCACAGTGAGGGTGAAACCCATAAGTACAGGAAAAGGGAGAAATTATACATTGTCCAGGATGCTTGGGGAACCACTGATACGCAGATGAGCGCTGGCCACGGGACGCTAATTGCTTATGGTTCAGAATAACAGGAGGTACCTTCCCTGCATTGCACTGAATGGTTAGAGAGGTACACGCCGGACATATCAATGTGAATATATCAGACCTGAAATAAGTAGAGATTATATGGTGCCTGACGTTAACTAGAAATTCTGTCAGAATATTAACCATTGAGCCCTGAAGAAGTCACAGATGTGACGAAATGCGTTGGCAACAAGCAATTCTGTGAATTTTAACTGAGAAATTGAATAAAGAAAATTGAAAAATCTTCAATCAACTCGTTTTGATATTCTTACTTGTGGGAAGTTTCTGTCTGAATATTAACCATCACTGTGAAATATAGAAATTTGATTAATCAAATACTTGTGTACAAACCTTGGTGCGGGTCAACTTTCTGTGATATAGGAAAAGGGCGAAACCCTGATGGAAACATGTTCACTTTTATTACATGCGAACTCCGCAGTCCATACAACCAAATCTCAATCCATTCTCCTTGTAAGATATGAAACCTCAAATATTGTTCAATACTCCGGTTGTCTGACCGTTAGTCTGTGGGTGATGAGCGGTAGAGAGACGTACATCTATCTCCATCATGCTATTCAACCCTTTCCAAAAACAGGACATGGATTGAGTGCCCCTGTCTAATACAATGACGGAGGGTAAGCCATGAAGTCGTACTATCTGTTGGAGAAACACATTGGCTAGTTCTTTGGAAATAGGCAATTTCTTCAGGGGTACGAAATGGGACATCTTGGATAACATGTCAAGGACAACAAGTATGACAGTTTGCCCTAGCTTAGTAGGGGGCCTTTCTACAATGAAGTTCATAGTGAGAGAATGCCATGGGGTAGGAGGAGTAGGTAGAGGGGACAAGAGACCAACAGGTAATTGGTGGGTACTTTTGCTTTGAGCACAGATGTGACAACCCTGAACATACAACTGGACATCTTGATTCATAGATGACCACCAAAAATGCCTTTTAAGCAAAGCAAGGTTTTTTAATATCCTGGGTGGCCTGCTAAGGTGTGTGTATGACACCAATCCAGTGCTTGTGTTTGAAGAGACTGAGTACGGAGAACTAAGCCACCTTGAATAAAAACCAAGTTGTTACTTTTGACCCCATTATGTTTGGTTTTGAGGTCTCTGAGTTCTTGTGAGTGTTGTGCAAGAGCTACCTCTTTCATAAAAGATACTTCTGAGAAGGTACCCCCCAACACACAATCAGGGTTCAGGATACAAGATGGGGCTTGCATGCTCAGCTCACCTGGGAAGTCGTAGCTAAAACGAGATAGGGCATCAGCCTTGCCGGGTTTGGTGTCAGCCTGGAACTGAATGACATAGTCGAAGTCACTAAAAAAATGGGTCCATCTCAATTGTCTCATAGACAAGACCTTAGCAGCCTTCAAGAATTGCAGATTTCTATGATCGGGGATAACAGTTACAGTGTGCAAGGCTCCAAGCAGGTACTGACGCCATTCTTTGAAGGCTCTCTTTATAGCCAGTAGATCTCCATCCCCCACAGATTAGTTTCCTTCAGCAGGTGTTAGCTATGGGAATAGTATGCCACAGGATGTAGATGTCCTGTCTGCCTGTCTCTCTGAGACAGCACTCTTCCTATGGCAACTTGGGAGGCGACTGTATCCCAAAAAAAAGCCTGTGAAGTGTCAGGATGCATTAAAACAGGAGCTGTAACAAAGGCCTCTTTTAAACAAGTAAAAGCCTTTTCAGCTTCTGGAGTCAATTGAACGACATCCCCTATTTGCATGGGTTCGGGATCCTCAACTGGCTTCTCCATATTTGGTTTCCTTTCTCTAACACCAAGATATTTGGACTTTAGGCGTCCTTTCTTGCTCTTTCTCTCAATTTTACGACCAAGTCAATTAAAGCATCACAGGTTTGAGGAGGGTTGACCACTTGTGCCAGAATATCCTTTAACTCATCTCTTAAGCCATTACAGAAAAGAGCACTACGTTTGGCTTCAGGCCAACCAGCTTCATCCACCAATCTGTTGGAACAGGAGACGTAAGACATCAAATCCTTAGACCCTTGCTTAAGGTTCAACAACTCAGTGTCTACAGACTGCATAAAGGAATGTCTGTCAAATAAACGTCTTAACTCCTCTTTGAAGGCCCTGTAATCATATACCATAGGGTTGTTTCTATCCCTTAAGGGAATTGACCACGTGGAGGCTGTCCACTCAGGTATGATAAAACAAAAGCCACCTGTGATTGTTAAGTGGGGAAAAAGGAGGCCTTGCACATAAAATGCAACTGACACTGGTTGATGAATGTGGCAAACTTGGCAGGATCACCCATAAAACGTTCTGGGGGGCTAAGGAGATAGAAGAAGGTGTAGTAATGTGATATCATGGAGGAGTATTGTGTGGAGGGAGAGGAGCTGAGGCGAAAGAGGTAGTATGAGCGCCTGAAGGCTGATCAGAAGGGGGCACAACCAGAGAGTCCTGCTGTAGGGAATCAACTCTAAGAAACAGGGCCTGGGTTTCCTTCTGTAGATTCCCTATCATACTGGCCAGATCTGCTAATGTTATTGGATGTTCCTCCATGATGCCCGGGCAGCAAAATAAACGTGGGCTTCACATTCTGTAAGGGCTCACCTGTGTTTACTGCAGGGATGCCATAGATGAACACGAGGCTAGTCCCCAACTTCCCTCATCCACTCCTAGCCCAACTATATCAAAGCCAAAGAGGGAAGGTGGGGAAGGAGGGAAACAAAACAAGGGAAGAGAGAAGGGGTAGACTTCCGTGGGTCTTCTTGAAAGGGTCTGCTACAATCCTGAAAAGGGAAATATAACGTGAGTGCTAGGTATGGATAAGACAGGATGTATATATGGGATCACAGAAACAATATCGATAACACAAATAAAGAACTATCAAAATATCCAGTAAAACATATGGAATGCAAAAATATCGAATTCCTATCTCCAAACAGGTAAGTACAAAAATGTTGAATCAAAAATATCATTGTAAAAAATATAGTTAGCCAAAATATCGATTTTTTAAAAATGCTTTAAAGTAATTAAAAATGTATGAAATAATAAATATAATTAACTTAAACATACTTAAAATACTTAAATAACCTTAAAATTAATACATAATTAATGTAAGATAAAAAAATTGATTTGTTAATACATATATATATATATATGAACGTAATATTATTAAAATATATACAAAATTTTTACCGTAGGATAGCGGAAAGGGTAAAATTTACTATTACCACTCCAGTGAGTGCAACAGTAGAGAAAGCGTTGGATAGCGGGAGGGTCAAAATTACCATTCCCACTCCAGAGAGTGCAACAGTAGGGAAAGCGTTGGATAGCGTAGGAGTAAAAATTACTATTCCCACTCCAGAGAGTGCAACAGTAGAGAAAGCGTTGGATAGCCTAGGGGTAAAAAATACTATTCCCACTCCAGTGAGTGCAACAGTAGGGAAAGCGTTGGATAGCGTAGGGGTAAAAATTACTATTCCCACTCCAGAGAGTGCAACAGTAGGGAAAGCGTTGGATAGCGTAGGGGTAAAAATTACTATTCCCACTCCAGTGAGTGCAACAGTAGGGAAAGCGTTGGATAGCGTAGGGGTAAAAATTACTATTCTCACTCCAGAGAGTGCAACAGTAGGGAAAGCATTGGATAGCGTAGAGGTAAAATTTACTGTTCCCACTCCAGTGAGTGCAACAGAAGGGAAAGCGTTGGATAGCGTAGGGGTAAAAATTAGTATTCCCACTCCAGAGAGTGCAACAATAGGGAAAGCGTTGGATAGCGTAGGGGTAAAAATTACTATTCCCACTCCAGAGAGGGCAACATAGGGAAAGCATTGGATAGCGGGTGGGTAAAATTTACTGTTCCCACTCCAGTGAGTGCAACAGTAGGGAAAGTGTTGGATAGCGTAGGGGTAAAAATGACTATTCCCACTCCAGAGAGTGCAACAGTAGGGAAAGCGTTGGATAGCGTAGGGGTAAAAATTACTATTCCCACTCCAGAGAGGGCAACATAGGGAAAGCATTGGATAGCGGGTGGGTAAAATTTACTGTTCCCACTCCAGTGAGTGCAACAGTAGGGAAAGCGTTGGATAGCGTAGGGGTAAAAATGACTATTCCCACTCCAGAGAGTGCAACAGTAGGGAAAGCGTTGGATAGCGTAGGGGTAAAAATTACTACTACCACTCCAGTGAGTGCAACAGTAGGGAAAGTAAATACTTCATATATTATTTTAAAACAAAAATATTAATACCAATTACAAATTAATAAAAAAATTACCAATTTAATATAATATAATAATGAATCAATACAAAATACAAATAAAAAATATTTATTAAAAATCATTACTTATTAATACAAATTAATTACCAATTTACAATTAATTAATTAGCAATTGAAAAATAATTAACAATTAATTAAAAAAATACCAATAAATAAAAATAAAAAAAATAATTACAATTAAATTACTTCCCACCCTATTCCCCAATAAACCCACAACCCGCTACAGTAAATAAATTAATAAAATTAACATAATTATCAATTAATCCATTAATAAAAATTCATTACCAATTATAATTTAATTATTTACCAATTAAAAATTCATTAACAATTAATTCAAGATAAATACCAATAAATAAATTAAAACATTTAATCAATTACAATTAAATTACTTCCCACCCTATTCCCCTATAAACCCACAACCCGCTACAGAAAATAAATTAATAAAATTAACATAATTATCAATTAATCAAATAATGAAAATTAGTTACCAATTATAATTTAATTAATTATCAATTAAAAATGAATTAACAATTAATTCAAGATAAATACCAATAAATAAATTAAAACATTGAATCAATTATAATTACATTTTTTCCCACCCTATTCCCCTATAAACCCACAACCCACTACAGAATTAAATGACGCAAAAATTAAATACCATAAAATTCATTACTTAAAATAAATTATAAAATAAATATACACTTTTAACACATATACTAACATAAAAAACACTTTAAAAAATTTGATATTATTAAACAATCGATATATTTAACATCTATATTATATACTTCGATATTTTGACTTTCTATATTTATGTAAATCGATATTAACTTACTTACCTCAAATTCGATATTTTTGTTGTCTATATTCTATCCATTCTATATTTTTTCCATTACATTCAATATTTTTGTTGTCTATATTCTGTCCATTTGATATTTAGTCCATTCTATATTTTTAATTCGATATTAATGCAATTCTATATTTTTTACTCGATATTTTGACTGTATACCGTATATATGGTCCTTCCTAGTTCCTAAGGGTTACCTTGAATAGGAGATACCATTACGTGTAAGAAAACCACTTCCCAAAGACAATAAACACCATTACTGTCTAGAAGGAAGGACACAGGTTAGTAGGCAATAGGACTGCGACAGTAAGCAAGAAAACCAAGAAAAGAATTAAGGTACAAACCGTAGTGAAAGTCACTATAGAAATAGTAGGCCCCAAAATGAAACAACACTAATTCCCGTACTCCTGTAGGCAGGGAAAAAACAAAAAGCTCTATTCCCTTATCAGGAGAGTACACGGGACAAAAGATAAAATTTTGAAAAAAGGCAGGGGGTTGCAAGACTGTATAATTCGTATTAGCGAAGAGCAACCGAACTTCTCAATTCTAATTATGCCTTCTCTTTATTACAGTGATTGGAGAACAGAAGAACCTCCTAAAGAGGGCAAGAGAACAAGGACTATCAGATAAGTGTTATACCACTATAAACAATATATTAAATTGCCCAGAAAACAAAGAAACCATGATGCTTTAAAACCCCTTGCCTAATTCTCTGTACTGCAGAATCAGGACAAGAGCCAGCAACACGAGGAAGGAAGAAGAATCCCCAATGACAAGAACTGAAGGACAATCCAAGTGCAGGTAAGCAGGGAATACTTTGAACAGCTGTGGGAGGCCTGACGTGATCCAACCTGGAACGCGAAGCGCGTTACCAGCGTGGATCCCGTCCTTTTGTGCCTCAAACGCCGCCGTCAGGGAACGGCGGGCGGGGCTCTCAGCTACGCTCGCCAGCGCGGGCGCCATCGGGGGCAGTGTCAGTCATGGCGCCCGACAGTTATCACATACTTCCACTGTGTCTCCATTGGTCCCACACTATAGCAACCCCAATTTGGAATAAATATTGTTGGGGATAGCAAGGTCTGCTGGAGCTGAAAACAGATATCAGGTTCTTAGACATATGTACTATCCTTAGGGTATATTTGTTAATGAATCTTGCAGCACTAGATTAGACAACATTTTACTATGGGTGACTGTGCAATATTAGTGACTTTGTCCAGTCATTGTTGAAGCTCAACATATTTACCAAAGAGTGAATATTACTACTAGATTTGACTTGACTTGAGTACTAGATTCAGAATCCGTTTGTTGGTTGTTTAGATAACAATAATGCATATCAGCGCAGTTTCTCTTAGGATGGACAAACAAAATCACATTGGTACCAGAGTTTGAGAGGCACTCTTTGTGAGTGCATGGAAGATGTGGTTATCAAAACTAAACAGATAACTCTATCCCCTTTCTCAACATACCAGGTCAAACATTGATCAAGGCACCTTTACTTGACATTATCTGGGGAGTATTAAATTCTACAAAAGACAAATTCCTAAACTGTTTCAGTACTAACTCAGAAAAACAAAATGTGTGCCACTTGAATATTTTTGTTCATCATACTCGCTCCGGAAGATCAAGGCCCATATGTAAGAAATTTGGTATTTACGATTTCCAAATTGCGAATTCGTAGAAATCGCTATTTAGGAATCTCAAAACAGTATGTATGTTACTGGCTATTGCACAAATAGTGATTCCTATGGATTCACATTTGCAATTAGAAAATCGCCAAATAAAAAACAGAGCTTTCTGGATGCAAAATGTCAGACCATGATGTTTACAAATATAGGGTATGGCAACAACCCAAATGCCTAGGCTGGAACTAAGGAAAGCTCCTGCATCACCAAAGCAAATGAAGAACACCATACCAGGAGAAGACCATGGCCAGAGATGATGGGAGGTAAGACTCGGGGTTCAGAAGGAGGAATAATAAATTTACTGAGAAAGAGCTGGAGCCACTGACAGGAATGTGTGGCCCATATGGACCAACTGTTTAAAAAAGTCTCCTTCTTTGTGCCAGAAAGCCAAAAGATCTGGAAAAGCATCCTGTAGAAGATGAACTTCATACGAGTCACCCAGAGGACCATTCCACAGATCCTCAAAAGGTGGCATGACCTGAAGTCTCCTATGGAGGAGAAGGTTGGCAGAGGGATGTGGAACCAGTTGAAGGCACTAAAAATGGTTTCCTCCTGCTCCTATGGAGATCCTAATAGAGGGGAACTTACAACCAGAGAGTGTGGTGGTAGTAGCCGACATAAAAACATCCAATCCAGCAGGAACCATCCAGGGTAAGTCATATTTCCTTTGCTTACCTAACAAAACATAATGTTAGAAAATCCATATATCATATATCACAACATGACTAACTCCATTGAAATGTATGTCCTACCCTGGTAATGAATCATGGGAGCTGTGGTACACACCATTTGCTTGCTGAACTGTGTGCTGATGACTACACCAAACATATCTGTACAACATGTCATAAACACATGAAGCAGGGTCACAACAATATTGTGGGCAAACTTTAGCAGTTTATTTACATGTATTTACACTAATCCCAGCCCAGACATGTTGAGAACCCTTGCAGGTGAAGGACCTACTGACACTGATGTGGTCATTCAGGACATAACACCACCAACCCCTCCGGCCTTCACTCCAACTCCCACTGGTAGGAGAGCGACCATCTTACTACTACCAGAGTTTATGGAATGTGATGGGGGTCAATCACAGAGCAGGGACCCAAAAATATCAGAATCCAGGGGACACAGACAGCACAGAGGACAAAGATGAACAGTCCGTACTTAGAGCGTGTCAGATGACATGTCGGAGAGTGCTCCTGTGTATGATTGGATGGAGACGTCCATCATCTCCGTACATCGCTTGCAGAAAAAGCCTATATGGACTGACAGTAGGCAGCTGCAATGTATGTCTAAGTCACTCCAGAATTTGGTGAAAGGTTCAGGACCTGTGGCTAGCGGCAATGGAGAGGGAACACCGTGTGCAGAAACAGATGGACAGGCAGTGCCTGGCAAGGTTTGATTCCTTCACCCGGTCCATCAACTCCCTGGCAGCCACAACTACTAAAGCAAGGCAGACTGTGAACATTCAGACTGGCATGGGACACTGCATGTGGGCTCGTCCAAGTGAACACAGCCCTAGAGAATATCCAGACCCACAACCTCTGTTTCCCCAACATTCTGCTCCGACCTGAGAGCGAAGAGGGCTCTAGCCTCAGTGTCACATCTGTCCAGAAGGCATTCAGTACCAGGCGTTCACATAAATGTCTGGAACTGACATGTCACCAGTCCCACTGCCCAAACTTGCTGACAAAGCACCCAATCCTAGAGGCCGAAAGAAGTAAAGCTCATTATACACTGCAAGGAATGAGTAGCCTTTGTTTTTGGGCATTAGTGACTTCGGGCCATATTATCAAGAATGGCGATAACATTATCACCACTTCAGCGGCAGGAAACTGCCGCTAAAGTGGCGATAAGGGGCTTGATAATATGCCCTTGTGAATTCCCATAGAAGCCCAGGTTCTGGTGTCAACCTGGGCTTCTATGGGAATTCACAAGGGCATATTATCAAGGCCCTTATCGCTGCTTTAGCGGCAGTTTCCTGCCGCTAAAGCGGCGATAATGTAAACGCCGTTCTTGATAATATGGCCCACGGTTGTTATTCTACCAATGTTACATCCACAAGGATACAGTCGATCCTTGAGTGAAACAATGTTGTTGCGACCTGAATAAAAGGTGGTCTCTCAGTTATGCACCATGTATTACCGTCAAATATTGTGTTTCATTATTTGATTTTTCTAAATTTTCTTACCTCAAATAGTTGTTCACTGTGCTTTGTGCTCATGTGCCTTCCTGCTGCACCTGTAGTGGTGGTGCTAACTCATCCTTATAGTAAGAATCAGGCTCTATCTTGATGTCGTATAGACCCTTCCTCATTGCAGTATTATGCAGTATAGTACAAGTGGCATTTATATTGCAGCATGTATCTGGTCCATACAATAGTGCCTACCATTCTTGTGGAGGCAGCAAAAGCAGGACTTCAGGATCTCAAAGGTCCTGCCAATGATTGAGCGCATTGTCCTGTGTGCCCTCTTGCGTTGCCTCTCACTTCCTGTCCTCTGAGCCGGTTACAGTGAGAGTAGCCAGGGAAGTAAAGCACTGTCACCTTAAGAGAAGGAAAACCTTTAGGTCACATTACACACAATGTCCTGGCATTGTATTATTTGAGTCTGGGATTCTCTTACCAAATAGAAAACCATCACCAATTTCACCCTGTGCCAATTGGTTTTGTATTCCACTGTGGTGGAGCACGAATGAGTTGTGGGTGTTGCCTGGGAACCTGGTCACAAGGTCTATCATGATACAGGAGGCGTCACACACTGCCTGTACAATGAGTGAGAGTAAGGGCTTCCTGTTCCGGGATATGTATTCAGATGCTGAGGGAGGACATATGGTAATATGTGTGCCATCTACACAGCCAATGACATTGGGGAACTGTGCTAACTTGTAGAACATCAATTTGGTTTGCTGCAATGATTGGGGGGCATGGTGGAATGAGAAATGTTGGTAGACCATGCTCACCATGATGTCAATGAACCTGGAAAAGGCACTTTAATGACACCCACACCCCTGCCACTGCTATAAGCCCCTGGGAGCTACCCGAAGCTGAGAGGTGTAGGGAACACAATACCTTCACTTGTGCTTCTGAGTGTTGGGGCCTGTAGCTGAGGTCGTAACTCAGCAATTAAATGAAGTATTTTCTGGCTACTCTCTCAATCTACTCCTATGTCTGTTCAAGCAGGGTGACCTTCACCCTAAATATCCATGCGTGTCTCCTCCCTCTCTGCCTCACTGCCAAAATCCTCCTTGCAAGAATGTACAAAACAGTCATTGAGAAAGAGCCAGATGTACTTTTTATAGTTTTATAGTTTGCACCTGGCTACCACCTGATCTGAATCGGAGGTAATTGTATTTCCTAAATGGACATTTTGTGCCTAGTCGCAATTTGAAAATTTCTTTGTACATGCGATTTGCTATTTGGAAATCCCTATTTGCGGTTTCCTATTTAGGGATTTCACAAATGCAATTTCAACAAGGTAGAAATCTCATTTTGCACCACCGCGAATGGCTTTTGTACATACGGAAATGGGATTCTTTATTCCTTAATGGCCGGAAATAGCAATTTCCACCATTATGAAAAGGCAACATACCTTTGTTCATGTGGCCCCAAGACAATGGATTTGAGTAGCATCCTGATAAAATACAAACTGCTTAAACTGTATACACACCTATCTATTGATCAAAGGCTTTCCTGTGGGCTGGGTTTGCTCAGACTTGAGTCCCAGGCTCTCCACACCACTGGAGTCAAGCTATCCAGGCTGATGAAGGCTGATAGCCAGAAACCGGTCCTTGGATGCTTGATTCCGGTCTGGGAAAGACATGGCTTGGTAGTTCGGACTGGACTGTTCCCATGAGGCACAGGGTCAGAGCTGATTTGCATATAGCCAGTGTCTAACCCAGGGTGGTGTGGAGTGCAAAAAAATGATGGATTTAGGCCCAGATCCTTGTACTGGGGTGAATGTATGACATTGTTCTACATTCTGTCCATCAACTGTGTTTTTTGCAATTTCCTGTGCACCACACAGGTTTTGCATGCCGAGATTTTCACTTGCACCGAGCTACCAGGGCTTAGAGTATCGAAGCAGAAGAACCATACAGGTAGGTTGCTCATTGACTTGGCTCTGAATCCATAGCCAAAAAAAGTGTGTCTCTAAGCTAGAGAAACAGCTACTTTTTTTTTAAAGAGACAAGTTTCAGAGCCTTACAAAATTAAATGTGATTGCGGTCAGCCTGAAGGTAAATCGTGATACTATTCCATTAGGGGCGTTCATTGAAAAAGCCCTCCACCCCTTGCAAGCATAATTAAGTTGAGGAATGTCAATTAGAAGGGTGTCAGCAGATAATAAAGTTCTGTTCAGATATCTCTGAAGCAGAGAGTGAATAGTCTCTGGGCCTTGCTGATTGCTCTTTGGGCAGTGATAGTGAATTTAATACATCTCTCATTTACTGGTAACCAGTGCAAGGCTCTGTGTGTCTGGGTGACAAAGGTGTTACACGTTAGAATTGTGACCGACAAGTTCTGAACATGTTGCAAGCGTGTCATCGTTTTACAAGAAATGACAAAATACAGTGTGTAGCACTATCTTTCACACTTAGAGTGGCAGCAAAGTAAGCTCTTTAGGGAGCATTTGCAAATAAAAAAAACAGGACACAGAATTTGCATTATTGTGCTTTTCCAAAGCTAGTTCACTGTCTTTGAAGAAACACATTTTAGCAGAAGCTACTTGTGTGGGAGGCCTTACTAATTCAACAGGCCACCAGTGTGGCGTGTAAGTGATTGACAAAGTGCTGAAAGCCAGAAATTCTATTTTATCCCCATTCTATTTCAAAGCATTTGTACTCATCCATTGGGCCAACGAAACCATATAGGCATGAAAAACCAAGCCACAGTCTAATCGGTTAGTGACTACAATTTTGATTTTGTCTGCATATAACATTATGGAAAGGTCAACACTGCATTATCCTATTCAAAGAGGAGATGTATACATTTAACAATGTGTGACTCAAAAGTCACTCACAGCAGGAACATGCCAATGTTAAATTTGCACACATTCTTCTTTTAAATTCAGGTACCCTACCATATGGGCAGAAAGATGTACTTAGGTGGTGACTTATTACTATTTTTAAATGCAGGCTTTCCAACCTGTCAAAAGGATTATTTTGACAGGCCTAATTTCAGGGTTTTAGGCTGCTACAGTTCGGCTACACATGGGAGGCTTGAAGTCATTTTTCCAGTCCCAATTTATGGATGACACAATGGATGATAGGTGGCATTTAACTTCAAGGCGTGGGTTTATTTTCTATTCTATAGATTAATATGCTAGGGTAATTTAGGCAAGTAAAAAAAAGTCTCTTACATTGAGGGAGAGCTAATCTAACCACATTTAAAGAGAAAGCACAGCCACTTTACTCCTGTCTAGCAGTGCTAAAGTGCACATAGTTCTAAATCCATTAAAACAGATTGGACAAGCATTTGGGGGGGCCATACACACAGTTAGGAATTTCCTACAATATTTACTGTGAATTGTAAAGTTTCACATCTGCTCATTCTGTTTTGTGTTTATATTGTTTTCTTAGTTTTTAAGATCTTTGTGCTATTAAGATTATATCGAATTTGGACTATTCTTGTGGTACTGAAATGTCCTTATTTTAATGTGGACATTTATTCAAATGGCTGCTTGTTGTAAGGTGCAATAAAATCTAATTGGTGTAAGCTTTAAAGAAACTGATGTAACATTGCTATCTGTGAGGTCTAAACCTTGAGCTTATTGTATATGTATATTATAGGTATTTCCTTTTTTGATGCTTTGACTCAAATGTCTTAAAAGCAGTTTATGGCAATTTACTAATTTTATCAGGCAATATTAATATTACTCAACTTTTAGAAAACCGTTGATCATTTAATTGACGTGAAATGTCACCTCTGGTTACAATCCATCAATTATGAGTGGTGTCTTTTGGCATACAATATGAAATAATCTTATAATAATGGGTTAGGCGTTATATATATGGTTTCAGTTACTATATCAGGCACAAGGTGTGGTTGATAAATATACGTTTACTCATATCACTTTTATTGAATATTGTCATCCTCATCTAACATTATTGTTATACTTTTTGCATGAATGTAGTGGTCGATAAAAGGAACAAGCAGTTTGATTTCTTTTAACCTTTTAATAATATTATTTGCCTATTTCTATTTATAATAAGACAATTTGACAATTGGAAAACGTGTCTCTTAGACTGTATTATTACATAGTGTAAGCATTTTATCTCATTGATTGAGGAGGGTTGAAGCAACAACAATCCTTGCCAGATAAACCACAAAAGTCACTAAATTATCTTGTGCTTAACCCTCTGGTAGCTTGGCACAAATGCAGTCAGGCTTAACTTTAAGCAATTCGCGAATTATTTATCCAGCACACAAACAGTAATAAAGTGAAAACACAACCTAAGAAAAATCCCTAACCAATTTGAAAAAATAGTATATTTTAATAAATGTTACCAGAATGACCAAAATCCAATCAGTGATTGCAGAACAAATGTTTGCAAAGAAATTCAAGATCATTATTGCTGTGCAAGAGTTAACTTCCATTCTCGCCACCAATATGGTTGATTGTGGGTCCGACAAATAAATTGTCACACAGCACATCTACCAACATTGCATTCACATTTGCTGTCGAATTGAAGGTGCTCTGCTGGGCAAACAGTATGTGTCAGCCCAACATTCTCAGGATGACATATGCTGGCTGTGGTGGAAGTCCTGAAGCATGATACCAAGGGCGTTAATCTCAAAACACCCCCCACAGTATAGTAATGCAGATTGACTGACATTCTGATGAGCACTACTAATGGACTCAATGAAATCTGAGAAATGAGGGGCCTGGCTACCTCTCTAAGCACATAAGCATTTGGACAATGCACATGCACTTGTGGATACTATTGAATACCTAATGTCTTCATTGTGTTCCGCTTCATGTTTTCAATTGACATGCTGGATCTCTGATTGCGAAAGAGCATAAACATGCTTTTAAATTTTGTTTTTACCTTAGTAAATTTTCGGTGCATTCAAACACAGAGGACACATTTCAGTCTGTCTTCTGACAAATTGCTATTTCTTTTAACATGGGGATTGATATTTACATTTCTTTATTTGACTCCAAAGCGAGAGGATGTTTTTTTAAAGTGAGCTATGTGACAATCTTGCTGATGGGAAAGAAAAGGCTGCAGGTTGTTATTTTTCTAACACACAACTAAATGTATATACCTATGATGGAGTAAATGTCCTCATGTTGCCAAATAAATGTATTTAGCTGAGAAGAGAAAATGTCAATGCTGAATACCACATGCACAATAGACACAAATTTGTAGTAGGTAATCACATATAGATATTTTTTTCAGTTTAAACTCATTTTCACAAGATGTTTTTCTCTTTTCACTGCAGATGCTGTAGTTTTCCAGAAGCCTTTTGTTAGTTAGTGAATAGGCTTTTCATATGTATTAGACAATTGATGGTGAGGTCCTTACCGGGAGGAGAGGAGATGGCTGGAAATGCAACTTGTGTCAAGAACCACAAGATGTGATCAGTGTAATAATTCAAGGATTCTATTCTGTGCTCCTTTGTGAAGACATGAGAAACTAGATGGTGTAACTGCTCTCAGAGTTTGCTGAGGATTGATTGATTGGTTGGTGAGAATAGGGAATGCAAGATTTGTTGCAAATAACTTTTTGGTAGAATTATATTAGTGTGTTCTTTAGTTTAGCCAGGTCTAGAGGAGAGAATACATCAGAACCCTTCTCTTCCCTTTCTTACTCAGAGACTAAGCATGCCTGCTGATTTATAGCTAAGCATATTTTCCAGCTTTTAAAATGTTCTATTGCTAATGTACTATGGCTTCAGGTCTATGCACTTTCATTCTCTTATCAGAACCCTTGATTTGTGTATCTTAAACTGACATCTTACCTTACTTATTGAATAAATTGTCTTTTTATGCCTAAACCCCTATTAATTTAGGTTAGGGGTCTTCTTTATGTGGCACTCTTGCTGTATTTTCTCTCACTTGTTTTTTTCATTAATGTGGTAGATTGGCTTGTTTTGAAATACTGACTAATGGATTATTTGACCCTGTAATAACTGAAATGTAATATTAACTAAATGAATGAATCAAAATTCAATTAATTTCTTAATAAAACCCTTCAACCCACACCACATCTCTCAATTGGTTCTTGTGAAGCCCTAAGTGGACTTCACTGTGCATGGTGTTTGATGTAAATGATTGCACCTTATCTTTCCTAGTCAACAAACAAAGGTCCATATGACCAATGGCGTGGGTTATTTAATGATTATACTGGTCGATTGAGATACAAGAATCCCTGCTCTGGCTCTTATGAATGAACTGTTCAAATATGTCAAAATAAATCAGCAGTTAGAAAACACAAATCAAGTGATTCTGTTGTAATTCTGAAGTGTGATGGAAACAAAGATTTTAATGAAATCAAATCTGGAGACTTGGTAATGCGCAAACAAAAACTATTTGCTGAAACCAGATTCCCACACACAATAATTTCTGAGCTGTATAAGTTTATCAATAAAATTGCATGAGCCTGATTCACTAACATAAACGTACACTTTTGTGTACGTTTAGGAGTATCTTTACGACTGTGATAGAACTGTCCTATCTTTTTATGTGCAGAAACTCCACAGTCGTAAAGATACTACTAGTAAATACCTTTGTGAATAGCATACAATCGTAAACTTATACAAAAGTATGAACTTTCCTTTGTGAATTAGGCCCTAAGTGTTTTCAAATTTAGTGACTCTTTCAGTGGAGAATGTGCTGTCCGTAACTGCACAACAC
The DNA here is from genome assembly GCF_964261635.1 of Lissotriton helveticus. Classification (NCBI taxonomy): domain Eukaryota; kingdom Metazoa; phylum Chordata; class Amphibia; order Caudata; family Salamandridae; genus Lissotriton; species Lissotriton helveticus. The sequence continues at coordinate 803,791,662 of NC_136063.1, forward strand.
CATGTTTTAGTAATCTATTTACAAGAGTGTGTTTCTAAATGCACCATCTACATACTACACCCTCAACACTCTTTGCCACATGGACGTGGCTCATTTGGTGCACTTGTTTGTGTAATGCTTGGAATTTTATTACAATCCCTATATGTTCAGTAATGTAAAATTTATGGCTGCAACTCCACTCTGAAAAGTGTTCCAGCACCACTGACAACGTAGAGGTTTTTTTGAGCATTGCGCCGTCTTCATTCACACAAATACTTGTACCTGCTAAGGAGAATTGCATTGATTATTGTACAACATATTGGTGTAAGAAAAGACTCCAGTAATTCTTCATAAACTGACAAATTTTGCTTTGAGATTGGAACAGGTTTGCACAAATGGGAACTACATGGATTGGAATGAGACTCACAGAACCTCTGAAATGTTCTAGGTTAACCAGTTTCATCAAGTTTTTTTTGTAATTTTTGATTTATGGTTAACTCAATGTTAGCATGCGTAATAAGGCTCCTAATAGTATTTTCACCCTAGTCTATTTGGTTGTTTTCCCGTTGGGCCAGAGATTCAATAACAACATATCATACACAGGGAATAGGTAACTGCCTAGTCCTAGAGGAAACCTCTCTCCTCACATAGCAGCGCAGCTTCCTTTTGGAACATATATGCTAGTGCGGTCTGTTGGATGTCATGTCACAAGATCTTGTAAGATTTTGGCCCAGTAAATGGTGCAATGGAGGAAGGAGGGAATAAGGTGCTTTTTTCTGGAAGAAAAATTCTGGCAAGTGATTTATTCTAAAATGTATGTCTTCTTTCTGTTTGTGGCATGGTGGAAGGAGTGTCCAAATGTGCCCGGATTCAAATGCTAAAGCAAGAGTTGGTTATTTTTATAGTGTCTTGCGAGTTAGAAATGATTGAACACATTTGGCCTATGATGGCCTGCGTACAACTGTGCGGTAAGTGTTGAAGTGGAATGCAATGAAGGCTCGTTTCGAATGATGAGTTCACAGTTACACGGAGATGAAAAAAGATGTGTAATACTAAGGTCCATGTGAGGCATAGTCCTTTGCGGGTACCTAGGCTGGAGAAGGCGATACAACTGGTGACGATGTAGTGTAGTTCCTATATTCCCAATAGGCTCTGCGCATTGGAATAATATAAACAGCAGTGTAGACGTAGGACTGAGGTCGACTAGGTCTCTACTGACTATATTAGACTTAATTAGTTTTGCCAGCTAGCTCAGAGGTCACTAGAAACTTTCTCGAATGTTCAGGAAAGAGTTAACTCTCCTGATTTAGACAAAAAGGGATTAGCTTCTGACAACCGCATAAACATGACAACTTTGCTCCCTCAGAATAAAGAGTGTATCTCTAGAGTCGTGTGAAAACAATAGACGGTTATTTCACTCAGTCAATCGTGCATACTTAGTTTCACCAGAGTGCAGAGAATTAGAGAGACGGGCGTTTTCAATAAAAGGTGTTATTTATTGAGCAGTCTTCTTTCTCATGCAAGAGAAATGAATTGCCACAATTGCAATACTTATCATAAAGTAAAGTGCGTACAGTAAAAGGAGTATTATGAAATAATACTGTAAAAGCATTGATATGGTTTCTTAGCCATATGATACTTTAAAATGGATAAAATATATACATACATAAAACATTAACTAACGTACTCAACTGGTGCTTCTAATCTACGCCTACCCCGGTGTACCTGACCTAAGCCTAATACGTGGGAAGGAGTAAGTAAGTAGCCGTTTTAAGTTAAGTTGGTTTCTGCCAAGGAATCTGAATCAAGAATTCTCTCAAGGTTTTAGTCAGCTCCGTACCTGGGTAATAGAATGTAGGAGGTCTTGTATCTCTCTCTCAGGACTTGATATCGCAGCAACCCGCAAGGGTATCTGGAAACACCGGAGCTGGATATTCTCGGCAGGAGAAAAGAAAGCGTCTCTCTCAGTGCGTCAAAAGGGAGGGGCGGCTTCCGTGGGCTCTCGCATCAGCTGGGCTCTCGGGCAAGTAGATAGCCGCTCTGCTCCAAACCACCGTGTGTTTGCTTAAGGCAACGTTGGTATATTTATACCTGAAAGGTGCCGGGTTTGACGTAAGGTTGGACATAAGACGTCAATAAAAGATGTCACTAAGAACTGGCCGTTCTTTCAGTGCTCGCAGGAGTTCTAGGACAAATCAAAACAAAAGCATGTGGAATTCCCAGGTTGCTGGAGGTTTGTTTTGTTTAAAGAACGCGTTGTACTTTCTAGGCATTCAGGGAAGTAGCCTTGCCTAATTTGGACTGCATGGGCTATGACTAAATATGGATATGATTCTTATGCCTTTATAAGGATATTATTTATTATAACCACATAAGGGCATAAATCGGGAATATCGAATTAGGGTCCTAGATAGAAACACAACACGCACTCCACGAATTAATGTCCATCATTACTAAAACTAAGCAATATTAAACATATAACGATGCATGTGTGTTTTCCAACCCACCCCAAAATACATAAATCGCATTTGAAATGGTATATGGTAAATACACGAAAAATGAGTATTGGTACTGTACACTTTTCAAGCAGTGGTATCATTCAGTTAAATGCATATTTATATCAGCTGAATGAATTGCGAAAATTACACATGAAATGGCTCTGATTACAGAAAAGAAGGTCGAGACCATTTCATCACATAGTTATACAAATGCTGTACATGTGCTAGAGGCTGAGGTAAAATATTGTCTCTAGAGTTCCTAAATTAGAAGCTCTGTTCTCTAAGAATAGTTCTACTTTTAGCAGATTACCATGTGCCTGAAAAAGGGTAAATATTTTGGTGAAAAAAAAATAATTTCGTTTTCAGGGGAAAAAAATAGTTCCAAATGTTTTCAGTAGCTGTGTTTATCAAAAACTGAAGGCCGAATTCAGAGTTCAGGGAATGCTGTGTGCTTGTTGTTTTAAAAGTTATTCTCGTTGTTCAGGGGAGAACATAATTTCAGACAGACTTGCAAAAAATTGGTCTACATCAGGTGAAAGTTCCACCAAGTTTGAAAAAGTTGAAATTGTGCACATGTGAGAATGATTGCTATCATCGATGTCTGGATCAGCAATGCTCACAGAAGGTTGTACCTGTTTGGTGCTGCTTTCCTCTCGTACTTCACCGCCACCTACTCGTAGTGGTGAAGTCTCAACGAATGCCGTCATCAGAATAGGTAACAGCTGGGGACAACACGATGCATGAGTCGTTACAGGACCTAGCAAAGTATCAATATCCATTGGTACTGCTGATGGTAGTGTAAGACAGATGTCCAACACGCATTCTTCTCCGCATAGCAGACATCGAAGCACAGGTAAGATGCAATTCTGCCAGATTGGTCTGAATGAAAGAAACCAAGTTGTACTTAGATCTCTTAGCCGGGCAAATCCGAGGACTTTAGTGATGCGGTCCCGGTAGCGTATAGCTAGGATCGTTTCTCCCATCGTTGCTGGAGTCTTGTCTGTGGCTTGGCTTGCCATATCGGAGCAGAAGTATCAAAAATAAAATTCCTGCTACGAGTCCCAAAAGAAGAAAGAGGCAGACCGCCAAAAATGGAATGCACAAAATTCAGGATAATGCCCTGAACTGTTTCAAAGGGTGCTAACAGTCCCGAAAAAATTGTCTTAAATATGTGTGCGATGCCACTGGTATCAGACATGTTTACAATTTTACCTAACATTTCTACGAAATGCACGGGGCAATTTGTTGATAATAGGGAATGTATCTCTGCCGCTGTCCTTGCAACTTGCAGGTCATACGTTTCTTTGGACAAGGTTAAAGGCACAGTTGTCTGTAAAGAACTGACTTCATTCTGCTTAAAGTATCAATTCGTATAGAAGAGATATTCAAGGAAGGCCATATTGCCGCCTCCATGTCTGGATTGCTGTTTGGATACAATACTTGCATACAGCAAGTGACCATGGAACTAACGCTCACGCGATAGGCTTTTCCTGGCACCATGCCACAACAGCTGTGGTCACTTATTAGAACGTAGCTGCCGTTGGAAAGCTGTCTAAAGAATGGCTCTATCTGTGTTGCAGGAGTGCCGTGCAGGTGACATGAAAGGTTATTTGAAGACCCTTCACAAGCTCCATGCAAGTTAATACCTTGACACAAAAGTGTACCGCTTAGTGACTTTTTACAATTGTTACCACTAAGAAATACCTCCTTCTTCCTTTCACTATAACATTTGTGTGTATAAGGTAATTTCCATGTTGACTTGATGTATCCTTTACCCAACCTTTCATACTGGCCCACTGGTATATACTCTTGGCAATATTTAAACTGGAAAGTTGTTATCGGAATTGTAATTATTCCGTGTATTATCCATTCAATGACAGGTCTTTCTGACATTGTCAATGGTAATCTCTCAAGTTTTTCAATGCTCAGAATCGTATAGTCTGCTCCTTTTTGTGCCAAACTGATTTGTTTATCAGTAAAGTTAAAGATAGAGAATAATGACGTTGTGTTGATTAATTTTTCCAAATTAATACGATCAATTTCTCGTATTTTTTCTGCTGTTTCAATTTGTGTTACTTTCCAAGCCTTGTTGTATGCAGCGTATATACCGGCCGCTATGAAACGTTTTTGACGCTGTTTGCGTGGTCCCAGTATGAAATCACGCAAGTCAGCACCGTCTTTAAGTAAAGTCAAGTGTTGCTTAATTTCAGCCAGTGTGGATTTCTGTAGCCACTCAAGGCATAGTTTCACTACACTGTATGTTGTAACTATCCCTGGATGTTGTCTCTGGGAGTATCTTGGGTCTGGCCTGTTCAGTTTTAACCCCTGTATTTTGTTCAGGAATCTATCTTGACAGTTATTTGTGTCTGTGGGCCAGATCAACCATTTTTTCCAATCAGGATGTGTTCTGTTTTGGTGTAAAATATGGGATACGTCTATCTCCACATCTGTAGTGCTATTACTATCAGGTATGGGCTTCGGAATAGACGGTTTATTTAACTCCATGCGTGCGGCTCATTTTCCCGCTGTGCGCTGAAGTTTTAAAAAACCCGCGGTTCATGACGAGCTCAGCTGGTCATGAGCATACGAGAGGTGTACCTCATGACGAGCTGAGCTCGTCATGAGCGTCGAAGGGGTTAAGTCTTTTATCTTGGCTAGACCAAAACAGGTTGTTTGCTGAATGGTGTCATTCAGGAATATTAATTGTTCTGGGATCATGCAGGCTCTAAATAATGCTTCTAAACCTTGGACCTGCCATTCTTTTGTACCCCAGATGGTTTTTGTTTCAATGTTGTTTTTCCAGAATTCAAAACCAAATGTAGTCATTTTTTCATAAAATGTTTCAGAATAAATCAATTTAGTGTTTGTCAACTTTGTTTTAATTCCTGTCTTATTTAACATTTTAAAATAAAATGTTTCTGCATCACTTGTGTTAAACCCTGAGAAGTATGGGAATTTCTCATAAAATGTTTTCAAGCTGCCTTTAGGCGGTGTTGCACAATGCTCCCATTGGTTATAATTAAAAACATTTCTAGGCTGTGCAGATTTATGCAAATAGTGATGACCAAAATGATTATAGCAGTACATTTCTTCATATTTTGCTGAACCCTGCAAATAATCATGTTCTGTGAATTTAGCTGACATTACTAAATCTGACATCATATTATTAATGTTTTCAAAGTCCCAATCATCGGAGAAAGTACTTGTTTTTACAAAGTCACTTAATGAAACCTTGAACTGGTGTGGATATTTCAATAGCCATACATTTCATAATCCGTTTTGTCCCATGCTACCCCACCGGGTATTGGATTGGCTGTGATGTTCACTGATGACAGTTCTCTTTTCTCGATGTGAGATGACTTGTGAGGCTTTAGGACCAAGTTGATGTTCTGACTTGCTGTGTCCATTGTACTGTATTTTCCTTCAATGAATTTTCCCAAACAAAGAACCATGATGAGCCAAAGCAGGAGGAAAAGTACACCTAACACAATCCAAAATTCAATCCATGGTGAAATCAGATAGGTTTCTTTTAGTTGATGAAAGAGTTCAGTTACTTTGTCTTTGAAAGTCTTTGTTGCTGGCGTTTCTTCATGTTTACTTGGATCATCAGAAAAGTCATCAAAATTGATGAAGTAGCCAGATGCAGTTCTGTCAATTGTTGAAATTGCTTCTAGATTTTCTTTAGTCTTTGGATCTTTCTCGGAGACATTAGTATAGTCTGAAGCTACATCATTGTAGACAGGTGTTTCTTGACGAATTTTGGGTTTCAAGAGGCACAAGTTCCATGGCTTTGTTGCATAGTCCTTTGTTATTCACTGCAGGTTTATCAAATGTGATTAGTATCTCAGTCTGAACCTCTTGGTTTGAAGCAAATTTTGGTATTCTGCTATTTTTTGGGAGTCCACTGGGCCTACTTCTTATTATTGGCCACATGATTGTGGTTTTACCAGGTCGATGGATTCAACTCGGTTCTCCTTTTTACCAGCAAGGGGCGGTAGTACAACTGATCTTGTTCCGCTAACAACTAAGACAGGTACTGCTTTTCTGTAAGAAGGCCTAAATTCCTTCTTCACAGCGATCTTCTCTCTGACCAGATCCCCAATCTTTGGAATCCAGACAGGTCTTGCTGGGACAGGTGGTTTTTCTTCAGTGGCTGTTGGCTGTTGCTTTAACTTTATATTACTCAGGCTTCTTCTTGTTTCATTTAAGTCCTGTAAAACAGCCAAACGGTCTTTGATATCAAAGGATTTTTCATCTAGATCCTGAATGTGCATTCTAGTACCGAACAATACTTCGTACGGAGTGAGACCTTTCAGAGAATTTCTTGGCAGATTATTAAGACTACGTTGGACACTTGTTAAATGTTTGACCCACCCATCACCCGAACCTAATACCCTCGCCGTTATAGATTGCTTTATGTCCCGTTTTTTTCTTTCCACTACCGCCTTTCCCTCAGGATGGAATGGAGAAGAGTACCGCAATGCAATGCCCATGCTGGCCATGGCCTCCTTGTAAGCCCGAGAGCTAAACGCAGGACCCTGGTCAGAATGTAGCATGCCAATTGCGTATGTGCCGATAAAGACTCGCAAATCTTTGTATAACAGTTCTGGCGTCAGCCGAGCGCTGGTGTCTTTGTTTTAAGTGAATCTAGTCTTAAATATTATGGGGACACATTTCTCCTACTGGATTTCTGCGTATAGATAGCCTAATGCTTTCTAGTAAAGGAGTCCTGACAATAGTCTGGTCCGGTTCACTACTGCGATCTCTGTTGCAGTCTGGACAAGCCTTTGCAAATTTGTAATGTTGCAGGATCATTCCCGACCACCAGTATTCTGATTGTAATTCTTTTAGAGATTTCACGATCCCTTGGTGCCTTAGACCCAATCCCATGTGTGCGTCTTCAATCAAGAAGATTCTCCGATTCGTGTTTGGAATTACCCTATCTCCCACTCCAGGGATTTGAGCAAAAGGAACGGTGTTTGCATCTATTATGTATGTATAATTGAGTGGATAGCCGAGAGGTAATGCTGCATAGTCGCCTTTTAATGAGGCTTTTACCGCTAGCATGGTTTCTCCGTCTATGTATTTTTTAGAACGCTTTTTTGTGGCTACGGAGGCCGGTTGAACCACTTCCGCTGTGGCTCTGTTAGCCAATGAATTCCCTGCAACGTGAACGCCATCACGTTGATGACTCAGTGTATGTATCACGTGGGTCTTTCGTAGTTCTTTCTGCAAAAGAACTACTTGTTCCCAAAGCTTTTTATGCTTTATTGTGGCACCTGTGTCATCTTTGTAACTGCAAGTCATTATTGTAAAACCTGACGCAGAAATGCGAATCGCACACTATTAGTGTCGGGAATTCACGATCGGTATTTTCAAGCGCCATCTTTAAAGATCTTATTTCAGCTCGCTGAGCTGAACAGTTTCTGAGTGATTCAGTTTTGGTGATTATTGGTCTGAATATACCAAAGCGCCAGCGACCTTTAACAATCTCGCACACTGCGTTGTAGGATTTTTTCTCTACATCGTAGTGTTGTGCAAATCTGTCCATGTAGATTACACATGTGTACTGTTCGAGAGGCAGAATTTCGATTGGCAGAGGATATTCTTCTTCATATTCTAGATTTTCTAGTTTTTTCATTTTCGGGTCAAAATAGTATTTCACGTCTTCTGCAGCAAGAGAATTTTCCCATTGTATCCATTTTGGATCTAATGCCACAGCAGTCAAATTGCGTGGGCTTGTTAATGCCTCAAGGGCTGATTCTGCTGTTAAAACGGTTATTCTTCTGCCTTGGGCTTGGGCTCTTTCTTTTGCTACAGCAGTTTGAACCGCAGTTAGAATTTTTTCAGTAGAACTGAATTTCATTTCAGCTTGTGCGTACAAGTGTGATTTGTAAGCTATTGGTACCGTTTCTCCCTCATTAGAGGTCAGGTACGTGAATCCGCATCTTCCTGGGATGACTCGGATCACAAGGTTTCGTACATTTGCGCGTGTTTGCAATTTTGTTTCAGCTAACATGTCTATTTGCAATGATCTTAAAATTTCTCTGTGTTTCTGAGTCCAATTTATTGGTTTGAAATCAGGTTTTATTAATTCTTAGAGAGGTTTAACCCTCTCTGCATAATTTAGGATGTATGTTCTTCCGAAATTCAGGAAACCTAGTATTGATTGTAAGTTCTTCAGCGTTTTAGGTGCTTGGAGTACAGCACACTTCTCTAGGAAGTTGTCTGCTAGGCTTTTGCCTTCACTTGATAATTCATATCCTAAAAACAGGACAGTTAGATGGGCGATTCGTGACTTTTTGAAGTTGAATTTGTAACCCTCAGCTGCAAACCCAAGTATTAGGGTGTTCACTCTTTTCAAGTGTGTCTCCAGGTCATCATCTGTGAGATAGATGTCATCGACATAAGATAATGCCTCGTCATCATATATTTGTAGTAACTCTGTTACTCTTGCTGAGAATAATCCTGGGCTATTCTTGAATCTCTGTGGGAGTCGACAGAAGTGTTTATGTGACCCCATTATTGAGAAAGCGGTCAAATACCTGCTTTCAGGTGCAATATTTTGACAAAAGAATCAATTAGAGATATCTAATGTTGTTTTATATTTTTTGCGCACGATGTTATTCATCAGTGCTGCACTGTGTGAGTTTTGTACTGCAAATGTTTTGCAACAGGAGTTTAAGTGTCTGTAGTAAAAAACTAGACGATATGAATCGTCTGGCTTGGAGACAGGAAACAAAGGATTGTTCATTTGTGAGGTGCATGTTTCAATCACCCCCTGGTATTCAAGTTTATCTAAAATCTCCCTGACTTGTTTTTTAGCTTCTTGCTTAACTGGGTGCTGCCTTTGTGCACTGGGCTGATTTTTTAACTGGATTTTGTGAGGAGGAGAGTCCTCATCCCATCCTACATGATTTTTGTATAATGCAGGAGCTTGGGCCACTGCCCATTTTCTTGCAAGTGTATATTTTTTATGAATTGGAATATGATTTGAGAAGGCAGGCATAATCATTTCTTCGCCATGAGGGCACTCCCTGACAAACTCTGGTGGCCAGTCTTTCTCAGCTAACAGAATGTCATAGCCTTTCGAAAGGTTATCCCAAAAGAGACCCCTTACTTTCCTAGTCTTGTCCCCCTCTATACGTAATGTTATTTCGTATAATTTATGGGGTTTGCTAACTCTGGTATCTGCAGTTTCCACCTGAATGTATTCATTCGTGTCCACTGTCTCCAGAAGACTCATCAGGATCTTGCGAGCTATTGTCACTTCTGTTGCGCTGTCTAGCATTGTCTGGGCCCACTCTCCGTTTTTCAGTTGTGTCCTCAGTATCCTCGGCATGTTTTATTATTTTAATACTAGCTACCTTCTTTCTTGGAAATTGTAATAATTTACATTGATGAGCAGGTTCCTTGTCTTTGGACTTGACGTGCTCTTCTTTGTGTTCTGACCGTCCTCTTCTTTCCGATTTCTGTGGGGAAGTCTGAAAAGATCGAGAGGGACGTGTATCAATATCTTGATATCTATCAGGTTTTTTCAAATTATCCCTATTTCTAAGGTTGTATCTTTTCTCAGAGGGCTCCCTTTGGGGAGACTTGCCTCCTCGGTCTGGAGATATTTCTCTCCGTTGAGGAGACCTTCCTCTGGACTGGAATCGTTTTTCTCTGGGAGTGGATTGTTTATTACCATCCCAACTCTTTTTCGGAGTATTTATATTATTTTTAATAAAGTTTTTTTCAGGATTTTCAGTTAGTTGGGGTTTTACGTGTTTCCCACCCAAACTATCTGTTCCTAGTTCTTCATAGGATTTTTCTATGATTCTGGCGAGTTCAAAAGGTTGTTCTGCTATATCTGTTTCTTTCAATTTCTGGAGATATGTTATGTCGTCCATTGCCAATTGAACTAATTCTCTATATGCTTTTGTTAATTCTTTTATTTTTACTAAAAGTTCTTCGCTTGACATTTTTTCCATGTCGATTCTGGTGTGTAGCTGGCTAGGACCGGCCACGTGGCTCCTGGTCTACCTAGTGGACCGTGCCTGGTGATGTGATTTTGATGTTTTAGGGCGCCTTTAAACCAGAGCAGGTGCTCTTGGTAATTTAGTGGGATTTCAACATCCTCGAAAGGAGTGTATTCATCCGGAGGTTCCTCTATTTTGTAATAGCGGAATTCTTTTGTTACAGCGTTTGCTGCTGGGAAGTGTATCCATGAATAGAATACCTCTGTCTGCCGATACTCATGGGCCTCTACCACGAATATGACTGTACCACCTCGTGATGTCAGTCCATTTTCTATAAGTTTAAGAGTTATAGTTCTTCTTACGTTGACCGGAATGAGTATAGCATTCGGGTAATTTTCTTGGAGACTTGTGTCCTCCGCTAAGAGCCGAGCCGCTATTCTAGCTCTCTCTGTTTCATCGTCACTTTCCACCATTTTACTGACAGAAAGGTTTTTGTTGCAGATCAAGTTTTAAGGAAACAAAAATTACGTGCACAATATTTTGGAACACTGTATCCTTCAACGTTGACTCAACCAAAAACGAATACATAGGATTCTCATCCTACTAAGTTCCGGTGGATATTAACCTTTTACCCACTCCAGACGTCTTTTGGAGTTTTTACGGAAAAAGGGTTCTGTGTGAAAAAGCACGACTGAGTTACTCTAATGTCTTGCGTTAGATTATCGCCTTACCAAACGTTGGGCGCCATGTAGTGTAGTTCCTATATTCCCAATAGGCTCTGCGCATTGGAATAATATAAACAGCAGTGTAGACGTAGGACTGAGGTCGACTAGGTCTCTACTGACTATATTAGACTTAGTTAGTTTTGCCAGCTAGCTCAGAGGTCACTAGAAACTTTCTCGAATGTTCAGGAAAGAGTTAACTCTCCTGATTTAGACAAGAAGGGATTAGCTTCTGACAACCGCATAAACATGACAACTTTGCTCCCTCAGAATAAAGAGTGTATCTCTAGAGTCGTGTGAAAACAATAGACGGTTATTTCACTCAGTCAATCGTGCATACTTAGTTTCACCAGAGTGCAGAGAATTAGAGAGACGGGCGTTTTCAATAAAAGGTGTTATTTATTGAGCAGTCTTCTTTCTCATGCAAGAGAAATGAATTGCCACAATTGCAATACTTATCATAAAGTAAAGTGCGTACAGTAAAAGGAGTATTATGAAATAATACTGTAAAAGCATTGATATGGTTTCTTAGCCATATGATACTTTAAAATGGATAAAATATATACATACATAAAACATTAACTAACGTACTCAACTGGTGCTTCTAATCTACGCCTATCCCGGTGTACCTGACCTAAGCGTAATACTTGGGAAGGAGTAAGTAAGTAGCCGTTTTAAGTTAAGTTGGTTTCTGCCAAGGAATCTGAATCAAGAATTCTCTCAAGGATTTAGTCAGCTCCGTACCTGGGTGATAGAATGTAGGAGGTCTTGTATCTCTCTCTCAGGACTTGATATCCCAGCAACCCGCAAGGGTTAATGGAAACACCGGAGCTGGATTTTCTCGGCAGGAGAAAAGACAGCGTCTCTCTCAGTGCGTCAAAAGGGAGGGGCGGCTTCCGCGGGCTCTCGCATCAGCTGGGCTCTCGGGCAAGTAGATAGCCGCTCTGCTCTAAACCTCCGTGTGTTTGCTTAAGGCAACGTTGGTATATTTATACCTGAAAGGTGCCGGGATTGACGTAAGGTTGGACATAAGACGTCAATAAAAGATGTCACTAAGAACTGGCCGTTCTTTCAGTGCTCGCAGGAGTTCTAGGACAAATCAAAACAAAAGCATGGGGAATTCCCAGGTTGCTGGAGGTTTGGTTTGTTTAAAGAACGCGTTGTACTTTCTAGGAGTCTAGGGAAGTAGCATTGCCTAATTTGGACTGCATGGGCTATGACTAAATATGGATATGATTCTTATGCCTTTATAAGGATATTATTTATTCTAACCACATAAGGGCATAAATCGGGAATATCGAATTAGGGTCCTAGATAGAAACACAACAACCAATTGTTGGGATAAGTAACCCGAAGATTGACAGTGCTCTCTCAGAGTCTGCTGTGGTCCAAGCCAACTCCTTGTACGTGCATTGTGTTGCAGTCGAAATACAGACAGATGCGTGGCGCATGTGGAGTCAAAGCGGAAAATCCAGTTGCTGTAAAGAAATTGAAAACAACAAAAGCATTGCAAAAAAATCTACATGTCAGTGACCAATAACCTGAAGGTCAAACCGTACATAAGGTGCTGCGCTGTTGCACAATATATAGTCACAGGCAACACTGAGTGATATCGCTAAAGGCGGGTGGATGCAACCAGGTTTTGAAAGAGCATCAAATAGCGAGAGCAAATTTCAAGATAACACTGTGGTCAGAAACACTGATTTTCCGATGGAGGCAAAGACACAGGCCATTTTTTCAAAAGTGATCAAGGATGATCCAGAGGCCAGCACATCCCAAGGTCTCAGTGATGGCTCACATGAACAGGTTCAAGATGAACGGACAAGGGAGCAGAGAGAGCTCCACCCTCAACGTCAGCCACTTCCATAAATGGCTACAACACTGCTGTTCTCCTGAAACTACCACCACCTTTTGATACTGCTCAAAAAGCTAAATATTGGTGACAGATAGACTGCTTGGATAACGGCACTTGATAATTTCATTGATTCACTTGAAGAGACTGATAACAAAGATTAGCAAGTATCTCAAACATCTTGCTGGTGCTGGTGTAAAAGCAGTCAGAAAAAAAATACTGTGAACTGATATCGTAGATATTGGTTTGGTTGCTTGTGAAGAAAAAGGTCAGTCAAAGAAAGATTGATATACCAAAGTCATTTGAACATTGTCCGAAGATTACACTGAGAGACATCCGTATGCTTCTCGACCAGGGCCTCACCACAGCCCTCCTCCTACGAGACCTTTCGGCAGCCTTTGACACCATCTCCCAACGCACTCTCGCCCCAAGACTCCACGATGCCGGCATACGGGGAACCGCCCTCAACTGGCTCTGCTCCTTTCTCACCGGCAGAACCCAAAGTATCAGACAACCACCCTTCCTCTCCGAACTAACTGAGATTAACTGTGGAAGTCATTGGTTACCCTTTCATTAAAAATGCATGTTTGAATGTGAGCTGATAGCATTTGGAATGTGGTTTCAACCCACTACCAAAGTTCACATCCTCCATGATGTCCAGCATTTTCAACTGTATTTCAGTGCTGATAATCTTATTATTCTCCAAACATAATAACAGTTGGACTTCTGAGATCATTAAGTACAGTAGAGACAGGCTTACAAATGGTCATAACAGGTTTTTGATACTTTGATTGAAATTTTTTAATTTCAATGATCCTACCAATGTGTACAGGTTAATATGTGTGTCAACAGGGTCACCAAATGGTGAGGGGCAAAAGCTCATGCCTTTGCCCTAAACCTAATTTTCAACATGATTCAAAATTCTCTTGGATAGATCACGTTTATTTACACTAGTAATGCTTGATATGTTTAGGGTTGTTTCATCAATAGCGGGAACTGCCTTCTTGAGTTAAATCAAATTCAATTTCACTCCCTAACTTTTTTGGGAGCATGTCTGAACACCTGTCTATTTTTATTATTGTGTCCTTTTGTTCAAAACACTTAATCCATGTTTTGGCCACCAACCTCAATTTGAAAGGCTTTGAACAAAGAGTAAATAGTAGTTGGGATATTGAGCACCCAATTTTGGGCCCTTTTCAATACCACATCCCAGACTCACAGTTCCACCAGTTTAGTAATCAGACATTCTTACATTCTTTTCAATATATATTTCTCATATCCGAATCTGAATAGAGTCTCACACACAAATTCCTAGCAAACCTTATTGAAAGATTTCTCTGCATCAGTACTGGATACAAAAAGACCTATCTCGAGCTCTGCAATATTTATAACGAACATTAAAGTATAGGTCTGTTCCATTCAATCAGTTCATGGAATACGACTTGTTAGAAATGGGGTTTCTGATTGGCTAAAGTAAATACCCAGGCCATGCAGTACCCACCACTCTAGTCATGGCAAGCAAGATACACCACTAACATAACCTGTGCTCACCCTCTGGTAGCTTGGTGCAGAGCAGGCAGGCTTTATCAAAAGAGGCAATGGGTTAATTATTTGTGAAACACACACACAGTAACACAATGAATACACCACAAAAAGACTCCAGACAGATTTAGAAATACAGCTTATAAAATTATGAACAAAACAAGGCCAAATCGATAAAAATTCGATGAGTATGTTTCAAGGTATTACATTAAATGCACAATGGAAATACAGTGTTCGAAGTGCATTCACTACTAGTTGTTCCTTTACGGTAATGCTAGGGCAAAAGCATGTTAAAGTATTCTTGATCCAGACAGTGGGTCACTGGGTCTTTAGAAATACAGGTTGTGCCCAACCGGCACTGGTCAAGAAATCTTCACTCGTCCTTTAGTGACCGGCGTGTGCAGCAAAGGAGAGTTTCCTGCGAACATGCAGGTGGGTTCACGGACCTTGCGGTTCTAGGCTTGGAATCACAGTACCTTTCGGAAGCCGAGGGGGCCTCTCGTCACTCTGGTCATGGTTGGCACGTAGCGTCAGAGCTGCTCACATCAGCGGCGCTGACACAGAGACTTTCCAAAGCGCTGCGACTTTGCTGGTCACAGACGCTCAGAGAGTTGCCACAGCGATGCACTCAATCTTTTTCACCAGCCACGCTGAGTCAAGGCGAAGAGGCCAATGCTGGCTCTCTGCTCCTGACAAGGATCTTGATTTGGAGCAGCAAAAGCTGGCTAAAAGGCTGAGATAAATGAAGTGTAACTGCCGGACTAGCATGTGGCATAGTCCGTCGGCAGGGGTTGAAGTCTTTGATGGCCCTAAGACTTCGAGAACAGGGGGCAAGCCAAAAAGCCCTTGGAGAGCACTTTTACCTTCGGTACACAAAAGGTACAGGCAGCAGGTCAGCACAACAAGGCAGGTATCAAAGTTGCAGTCCCTCCTGCAGCACAGAAATCTACAAGCAGCAGTCCTTCTTGCAATGTGCGATGTAGATCCAGCAGTGTATGGTTATAGGCCCAAAAGTGTCTGATTGAAAGGGGTCAGAGCCCCAGTTTGTATACCCAAAAGTGCCTTTAAAATTGGGGGTGACTTCAATGGAGTCCTCTGAAGTGCACAAGGAACCCTTTCAACCCAGTCCTGTCTGCCAGGCTATCTGCTGGGGGTGATCAGCCCCTTGTGTGTGTGTGCAGGATACTACCTATTCAAGTGGAGTGTAAGCCTCTCCCATCCCTTGTGCCCAGGAAGGCCCATGAGTAGGCAGATGGATGCAGTTGAGTGTCTTGTGTTGTGGCTGTCTAGAGGGAATGTATAAATGCTGCTGTCTCCCATACATGACGTGTATTGGAGACAGGCTGTCAGGCACACAGAGCAGTAAGTACAGAGAAATGTCTACTTTCTAAAAGTTTATTTTCTAAAACAGTAAGGTTAAATTCAACCTAGCCAGTAAGGAGGATTTGTCATTACCATTTCAAAGATGTAAAACATGAAAAAGCTACTCCTGTCTGATCAGAAATGACCAATTAGAAGGTGAAATGGGAATTCCCAATTCTAACCTATGAAAGGGGTAGGCCTCACAGTAGTGAACACATAATTTATCTGTTTGTCAGTACCAGGACATGCAAAACACAACAGTACATGTCCTACATATTACTTACATAGCACCCTGCCCTTAAGGCTACCTACGAACTACCTTGGGGGTGATATATATGTAATAAAATGGGAGTCTCAAGGCTTGGCTAGTAGTTTTAAATGCCAAGTTGAAGTGGCAGTAAACTGCCTACACAGGCATTGCAGTGGCAGGCCTTAGACAGTTTTGAAAGGCTACTTCTGTGAGTGGCACAATCAGTGCTGCAGCACACTAGTAGCAATTAACATACAGTCCCTAGGTATATGGCACACCACTTTACAAGGGACTTACCAGGAAGTTAAACATGTTAAGCAGGTATACACCATTTACACGCATTTGTGGGGAATAAGCACATGCACTTTCACACTGATCAGCAGTGGTAAAGTGCTCAGAGTACTAAGGCCAACAAAAATATATAGAAAAACGTGTAGGCAAAAATATTGGGGAAAGACCACCCTAAGGATGCCAGGTCTAACACGCCTCTGTTGACCTTGCTGCTATGCCAGTTCACAACTATTTTGTGATATGTTTTAGAATTCACCTTTGGCAAGGAAACAGAATATCAAAATGTTATCCCTAGTAAATATGTGGAGGTGAACCTTTTTTTTATTGTCTTATTACAGACTAGCATAGTCTATTCAATTCATCAGCAAGCTAATCACGATGTGAGGTATTTTAAATTCTTACCTTGCTCCAAGTTCCAGTAATCTTATTTGTCATCCCAATGCATATCCTTGAGACCCTAAGCAGTTTCATTTTCCTCAAATAATTCTTAATATCTTCCTATCATAAATGAAGCCCTCTCTGCAGCTGTTAGCTTAAAATGTCAGCCACATAAACAGCATGACATCTTAGCTCTTACAGATCATCTACAGAGGAAGTGCTGAGAGGAGTGGCAAGTCATAGGATAGACACATATCTGCAGTTCAATTGAAGCCCTTCTGAAGGCGTGTGACAGTGGGTGAAGAGAAAGGTGTAGTGAGGGAAAGGCTCTCCCTAAGCTAACAATGAGATATTGCTCCAGAATCTGCCTCCAGACCTTTAGCCCCTTATATCACTGAGAAAACTGAATGGTTGTTAAAGTCAATGGAAACATGCTGATCTCCCCATGTGTTTTCCTGCAGCATGTATGAAGCACAAATATATAGTCAGAAAAAAATACAGCTTGCCCATTGCTTGTATAGGCCCAAAGAGTCCATCAAAGGCAACTAAGTTTGTATATCCTGGTTAGCTGTCCTTTGAGAAAACTTGGCCCCTGAGCAGTGCTGTACTGAATTAAATGACCTAGTACTACAGGTGGCTCCCTTTTGATGTGTCAAGGAAGTCTGAAGATAAGGGTGCTGTACAGAGGAATGGGAAGCAAGAGCAATAATTGGGTGATGAAAAACACCATGAATATGGCACATAAAGATCCAGGTTAGATGTTAGAGGGGAGGTGCTCAACTTTCCTGCAGGAGGCATTGCTGCTGTTTTAATTGCCTCTAGAGGGTGTACTGATCGCACAAAAAAGTTTATTAAATTCCAGAATTCATTTTGGAACAGGCAGTACTAAAGATTTTTCCCTGTGACTGGAAATGGAATCCATGGAAATAGATAATAATCAAAGATGGTATAACTCAGAAGTCCTATTTAGGACAAACCATTGTGTTTGATCACAAAGGAGGAGTATGCTGGAATCTGAGGTAGGAGATTGGGTGAAATAGGAAAAGCAAACAACTCTAGTATTCCAAAAGCTATGCAAACACTGGATACAGTGAGGATTAATTGCTTTGTATCTTTGTGTCCATGTGAAATTGGGGTAGAAGAAGGGAATGATCAAATTGTGTGGAAGAGGCAATTAGCAAGAGTATCCCAGAGCGACCCAAACAAGAATGAGCTGGGGAAGAAGTGGTAACTAATTCACTGGAACCGCTTTGGACAATTTTAGAAAGTGCACTGAGATCTATGAATTTGTTTAAATACAGGATAAAATGGCTGGTGCAAGAACCCAGTCTCCAAGCCACCACTTAAACCCGAGACCGACTTCTCCCTAAGGATCAGTAATTGAAGAACTGCTCATCCAATGCAGAAGCAGTTGAAACCGTAGGCAAGATTATGTAGGATTAATGACAATACATGTATTTGGAGCTTAGAAAAATAGCCACAGAAAAAGATGAATCGCTGTTGGGTAGTAGTAGGAAGGCGATAGTTGGTTGATTCTAAATTAGAAGGAGGACTCTATCCCTTCGGCAATTGCATCGCTACTGTATGCTCCCAGTAAAACAACAGATTTTGTTTAAAGCTTCAACAAACCTCTGCATAGTATATAACCAAATCCCCTGTCCCAAAGGTTTGTGCACCTAATCGCAAGGGGCATTTTTGGTCATGGTACCTAATTTCAAGCATTCTATGTAGGGCTGAGCATTTTCATTCGTGGCTCCTAAACATCTGACTGTGCTATCTATATCTTTGCAAATCCAAACTTCTTTCTTTAGCTTCAAGAAAATGTTTCTGTAATTTAGTCATAGTTTCACCTGTCTAGCTCGAAGTGTTTTATGACACATTGGGGCAGTAAACCTTAGCACCAGGATACATTCAGGTGAATGCTTATGCTTTATCAATGATAATAAATACATTTGTGAACCCAGCAACAAGCCATAGAAAATGTAAAAGAGCAGCAACTTCTATATTGATTAGCCTGAAAAATACTTTTCCTATGCTAAAGAACAGTTGCAACCAGCAGGGAAAGTGAAATTGTAAGCCACTTAAGATCAAATTCACCAGGGCAACCAATATTAGCACAAGAGGATGCACTAATTGATTCCAGGCAGTCCGAAATGATGGGACCTGCGAAAGAGTCATGGTTCATTGACTGAAATAATTCACCTTGTCACAGCTGAATGAGAAAGTTATTGGCCTGTAATAACGAGCAAGAGACGTAGAGGGTGAACTTATTAAACCAGTAGAGCAGAATTGGATGCACAAATCAAGGATTGCAAGGCGCTGGGCAAAAAACAAGGATTGATAGACACAGGCGTGATTGGCAACCTTGTTGTAATCATTTAGCTTTTCATCCTCTTCTGGAATACAAAGAAATACAGAGTTGAACTAAATGAAGACGAATCTTGTGAATTATAGGAGTAGGAAACCTAGAGAGCACACATCATTCAACTCAAGTTCAATAATAATGGAACTGCAACAGTAGATCACAAACAGCATCTAATAAGTATTTTTTTTTAGGTTAAGAAACATATTTTTCTTTTAGTTGAAACAAGAGCTCCTGCTTTATTGTATTTTAATTTACCACTCCAAGATGCTGGGCACACAATCAGGTGTTTAAAAGTTCATTTAGAGAAAAGAGTGATGGGATAACAGTTACAGCTGCCATTCCTACCTAAGAAGCAAAAATAAATAAAATGTTCTTTAAATGGAAAGGTGAGGAAGTAACAGGAGTGGGGGTGCAAAGAGAATCGGCAGGCAAACTCCGGCAGTGGGTGACAGTAAGCAAGGAGGAAAGCAAGGGAGTAAGTGGAAGCAGAGTGAGGGGATTTGGAGAGGGATAGGGGAAGCAACAGATGAGTTGAGGGTGAGGACTCAACACTGAGAACACGGTGTAAAGGGTGCAAAGGGGATATCAGCACAAGCGGAAAGCAGGAGAGAGCAAGACAACACATGAACTCCCATTGAGTGCTAATTTCTTTTTTTTAAAAGGTCGTTCCCAGAAGGTAAGTAGAGGAAGGATACAAGTCATCCAAACAAAAGGATTGTAGAGAAGCTAAAGTTTAGTGAAGGAACAAACATGAAGAAAGAAAAGGCCTCAAATAAGCAAGGAAATTAAATTTGCAAAAAGCTTATCAATGATAAGAAATAGGCTGATTCAAAGCCCACTGTAAGTATTGGTGTTGTCCACAACTGGTCTTTCGATCACAGATGTGTTAGTGTGTTGTGTGTGAATGTGAGTTCTTGACAGCCAGCTAAAGCTGTCTGTGGGTGTTAAGAGATTGTGTCAAATTAACCTATCCTGAAGGTACGAACATGCCATGCCGGTCCACAAGGAGGAGAAGAAAAGAGTGAGGGGGTCATTGAAAAAATGATGAATGATGTGTGTGAAGTGACAGATTCGCCAGTGGTGCAATGAGCTTCCTTGAGCCACATTTCATGCAATTACAGGTATCCCTGAGTGATATGTGGATTGAATTAACAGGCCTTTCTCAGCTGCACTAACATTGCATGCAGGGCATTGTGACAAATTCATCTGAGCTTTGGCGCATGCAGTGACAGATCTTCCTGAGCTGCAATATATGCCATGACAGATCTCACTTGACAGAAATTCCTTTATTTATTTAGTGTTTTATAGAGCGCGAACGTGACCCGTTAGGGTATCAGAGCGCTTTACAGAGTTAAGCAAGATGTTTACAAAATATTTCAGAACAGCCAAAATCATGAGAGCGTATTGCCGTCAGAAGCAGGATAATGCAGTGAGAGGGAATAGGCAACATGGGTACAATTTAACAGGGAAAAACAAACATTAGCGGGAGCAGAGACAGATTGTACAGCATTAGACTCTGCCCCATATAGTGACAGTGAGGAACGAATGAGGTAAAAGGAAAGAGCAATATCCATGTTACAAGACATTGCATAGGCTACATCAAAGTCCAGATTGGCATACATTGGTTAAGGTAGTGCTTAATTTGTAAAGTAGGAAGTCCAGGTGCTCAAATTTTTGTAGGAGGCCACACCCACTCCCCCTGGCTCCACCCGCTCCCTTCACTGGCTCAACTCACTCTATTGGCTCCACCCACATCCTCAACTTGCACGGCTGAAAGCCACGTTTAACACCCTATCTGAATTCCTACCTTGGTAATATGATGGTTGACTTGATATATGTTGATTTTATTAAGATATCTTTTCCAAGGAGCTCAAAAGCCAAGGCAAAACGGCATAAAAGACTGGATGACATGACTTTTGGAACCAAAGATAATGAACTTTTTCTGACCATTTAAAGGCCTAATACCAAACTAATTCTGATATGACTATCTACATATATTGTATTTGGGTTCTCCCCAGGCTTGACCCTAAACTGTCCTGGAGCAGTCTATTACTAAAAGACAGTAGGCTATATGACATTATAGAGCTCAGAGGTACAAGCCCACTATGAAGGCATCTATCAGATTTAGAATATATTGAACTCTGCTAGAGGCACAATTTGCACCGCCCTGGTACATGCACAACCTGTAACTGATTTATGCACATCATTCACTCCTGCAATGAATAGGTTTTTCTTTGTGTAGAACATTCCATCCACCTTTGCCTTATCGTTTTTCACTTTTGTTTACCATAAGGTGTGACCGTCAGCGATGGTCTGGGTTCAAATAAAGTGGCCTGTCCCTTATATACTCTAGGTAAAATGTAAACTTACGTCCTGTGATGTCACATCTTGCAACTACATTTAATGTCACATTTCGGAAGTTGACATCTCTTAAGGGGGAGGATACAACTCTAACAAAACCTTCAAAACAGCTTTTTTTCTGATAATCTAATAACTCAGTGCTGTGCATAACGAATTCACACGAGCCTGGCTGCTTCACTTCTCCAATAAGCTGCATTTTATCTCAAAGAATGAGTGTAGTTTTTAAGAAGGCGATACCTCAAAAACACAGTTTCCTTTGGCAACTGTAGCGAAACATTGCAGCTTTCTTGTGACGTCTTCTTGGGCAAATTTCCCCCGGACATATATATATTTTTTTTGCAGAGTTTTATATAGCGCGAACTAGACCCGAACCGAATCAAGTATCAGAGCGCTTTACATATTTTCCAGGTACGTTACATGAGGACACACTTTCATTTTAGGCACGGGGAGATTATGTGATTTGCCCAGAATCACAGGAGGTTTTGGCATCGTTACCGAGACTCGAACCCAGATCCCCAGGTCCGAGGTCGAGCGCCCTAGCCGTTTGGCCAACTCCTAATGATGTCCACCTAATGATGTATGATTCACCAGGCTGAAAAATAACTGTTCTGCCTAAGTAAATAGCTTAGCTCGAAACCACCGCCCTGCAGTTACCGAGGGAGGAAAGAACTGAGTAATGTAAATGTCTTTTATTCTATGGTGTGAGCTCAACCCAAATATATTGGAGCGCTTTACACATTAAATTATCCATGCCTAACCTTGTGTAGAGGTTAATTTGAAAGAAATACCAACTCAACCTGCACAGGACTGTGGCAAAGGCAGACAAAGAGTTGTGTAAAGACAGCACTGAAGCTCTGCTCTGCTTGCTTAAGAAGACTTACTGGTTCCGGTTTGTTCGTGGTGAGCCCAACGGTCGGGGCACTCGCTGACTGCACTGCCTTGCTTAGGTGATGTTGCCAGTACTTGTGCTTCTGCTGTCAGTCCTCACGTCGCCGGATGGTCGGGTGAGGTCGTGCTGGCTGGCACAGGCACTCAGACCCTGAACAGTCGTTGGTGACTCGGTGGTGGGGTGCGGCCGTCCGGGCGTGCTGGGGCGTGGCCTCGTAGCAATGCGCAATCTCAAACAATCTGCACATGCTGCCTGCCACTGCACAGCCCCAAACCCTTTAAACCAAAATCCAGCCCAAATTCAGTGCCTCTCCCACCGGCCGGCACACTGTGACTGAAGATTACCTACAGCCTGCAGCCGCCACGCCATCAACAAGATGGAGATTGTGATTCATTCATGAATCTTCATTCTCTTCTTGGGTCAGCCAGGGCAGGCCAGGCTCATCACAGCTTCGCTAGAAGTGGGGCTGTCTGCTCATCCATCTCATGAGTACCAAGTGACTCAGACTGTGCCACTGCCAACTTCTCGTCCACAGTACTGAGTGTTGTGCAACTTAAACAAGTCCAGTAGTGAGGTAAATAATATTAACAAAAGAAAAATCAATGACGTGCAGCAATGCTTGTAGACCCGGCCCTGATAATTAAGTGCCGTGCTAAGCACCGGAAAGCACCAGCACAAATTAAGCACTGGGTAGAGGTCAAGAAGAGAGCATGTTGCTAGGCAGCAAATCTGTTTATGTGCTGAGAGTGTTAAGGAATGAATTTGCCCATTAGGAAGGTCTCTGCTTCCTTTTTTGAATCTAGCCAAGCACAGTATTCTTCTGATTTTGGGTGGCAGCGAGTTCCAGATTCTGGGTGCGGCCCCTGAGAAGGCTCTGTTGTATGGTTTCTTCTTCCGGAAGAGGGGAGGTTTCAGAACAAAAACCCTGGCAGACCGGGAGTGCCTATTTCCTCTGGAGACTACGATTTTCTGGGAGAGATACGCTGGAGAGTTAGAGTGTAATGCATTGTGTGTGACACATGCCAATTTGAGCTGTATTCTGACTTCGTATGGGAGCCAGTCCAGCATTTTGAGGTGCGGAGAGATGTGGTCGCATTTTTTTGAACCTGTTAGGAGTCTTGCGGCTGCGTTGAGACAAGCTTTTAGGGGAGCCATTGAGATCTTGGGTAGTCTGTAAAGGGTAGAGCATTTGTACTCGATCCTAGAAATAACTAGTGCCTGAACTACCATTTTAAGGTCCGATGTATCTAGGAATCTTTTTAATTTTCGCAGGAAGCTCAGGTGAAATTTTGCATTTTTGGCTAGTGTGTTGATGTGGGCTTTCATATTCAAGTTCTTGTCTAGTGTGATTCCTAGTGATTTGGCTGAGCCCACTATGGTCGGGGTGCAGTTCAGCATGGCAATCGAGTTAGTCCATTCCAAAAAGTCAGTTGAAATTTTAGGGGGGAGATTAGCAAGAATTCAGTTTTTTGTACATTCAGCTTGAGCTGGTTGCTAGCAAGCCATTGCACAGTTAGCTTTAGAGCCTCATTCATTGTTTTGATCTCTTCTCGAGATGAGATTTTCATGTAGCTCTGGGTGTCATCTACATACATGTGGAAAGAAATGTTAGCGATACGCAGAAGTTCAGCTAATGGTTCGGACAGAGATTAAAAAGCGTGGGGGAGAGTTGAACCCAAGGGGAACTCCAATTGTGATTGGAGAAGAATTGGATAGTTTTGATTAACTAAGAATCTTTGAGAGTGGTTACAAAGGAAGGATTTAAACCATTCAAGGACGGCCCCCCTTAATCCGATCCTATTTTCAAGACGTTCTAGTAACTTCTCATGGTTGACTGTGTAAAAAGCCGATGATAGGTCCAGAAGAATTGAGAGACACTTTTTGTCCTGGTCAAGGGCTAGAAGGGCGTCATCTAACATGTGGATAGTTGTAGTTTCAGTGCTGTGATCTGGCACGAAGCCTAATTGGCATACGTCTAGCAGGTTGAATTTGGCGATGTGTTGGCTAAGTTGTTGTTGCACGCATTTTTCGAGAACTTTAGCTAGCAGTGGAATATTGGATATAGGTCTGAAGTTGTCCAGTTCAGCAGGATCCAGGGTGTTTTTTTTAAGATGGGTATGGACCCTTGAGTTAGAGAAGCATTGATTATTGTGGTCCGAATGGGTATGATAAATTGGTTGGTTGGGGACAAGCAGTTCGAGGAGAGCGGGTGAATAAAGTGGTTCTTCAGTTTAATGGATGCTAAGATTTTTGAGATGATATGGTCATCGAATAGGTCGAAGGTAGACCAGTGGGCTTGATTTTTGGGTACTACCTGGTGAAGGTGAGTGGAGACGTTGGTTTGTGTTACCGGAGGAAGAGAATGGGCGCTAGCGGCGGAATTCAGCTCGTTTCACAGAGAATTGATTTTGGTTGCAAAGAAGCAGGAGAACTCATCACCTTTTTTTAGGGATGTAGTTACCTCTTGAGCGTTTTTTGCCAGTTTATTCAATTGTTGTTTTACAATTTCAAAGAGTTAGAGCTCTCCAGTTCTAGACTAAAGAATAATTTTTTTGATTTGCGAATGCTCTTGGTGTACGTATTTCTGGTCTTTCTGAGAAGTTTAAGCTGAGGGAAGGAGGGGTGTTGTCTCCATTTCCTTTCTGTTAGTCGAATACTTCTCCTTTCCTTGTTTAGGGTTTATTGTCTTTAACCTGAATTCTTTTTAGTTTCGGCAGAGCAAGAGAGTCAATTATATCCAACATTGTTGAGCTGTGGTGCTCTGTAAGATTGCAAACATTAGATAGCTTGGGGGGAGGGGGGAGATCTTCTCGCATCGAGCTGCCAGCTTCTCATAGTCTATGTTTTTTGTGTCCCTGAGCCACATTTTCGGTTTCAGTGATTGCACTGATCTTTCCTTATGAACACCCTGTATTAGGAAGGTAATAGCGTGGTGGTCTGACCAGTCGCAAGGAGCAATTGAGGTTAGACTGACCGTCATATTGATGGAGCAAGGTTTCACACGTACAGAAACTTGCTCGGATTCAATCCTCTCGAAATAACATGTAACTTATTAATCAACATGTTTTGTTTTACTAATAATTGCATTTCACGACATTTTTAGTATCATGGTGAAGCTTTCCTATGTGCTTTTACTAACATTAATCCGAGTGTCCCAAAATGGCCGCCGAAAACGCGGGATCCTTTCAGTGCATGCATCTGCCACATCTACGTGGTGTGACGTATCTATGCTTTTGGTGGGAATTCTTGCAGCTGCACACTAGTACCAAAGATGGCCGCTTCATGCTTTACATACTAATGCACATGCTCCTGCTCGAACTAAAACTTATGTGTTCTGCTTAATTATTAATGCTATAGTTAATATAAAGTAATGGGGCTAAAGTAGAAATAAGTGGTATACAGTGCATTAATTTATTTTTGTATTCTAATGTGTCTCTTTTTTACTTTATTAATAGCTTGTATTAGGGCCCGAAGGGTGACTTGAATTTCCATATTGAAATCCCTCTGTGCATGTGCTGGGAGCACTGAAAGACCTCGAGCAGTGGCATTGAAGCCTTGCCAAAGACTGTCTTACCCAAGATGCACCTGGGAAACTCAATCCTTGACCTGGGAAAGGAAGACAACTTGCAAATTTGTTAAACATTGTATTTTAAAATGAAATAATATTGCTGGGTAATAAAAAGCATGGGAAAGTAAATTATGGGCGGGAACATTGATCAACTATATCGAATGGAAATTACCTCATTTTAGTATGGTGTGATGACCTATTCTCGTCTTTCTGACCAATACAATGAAGGGAACACATAGAATCTGCAACATTAAGGGGGTGGTACACACTCTGAAATGGTATAACTAAGGTAGGTGTAGTTATTTAGATTGTCTGACTTGTCACAGACCTGTCACTGACCTAACGTATGCTGTAGGAGAATCGAGAGCAGAGTGCTGGTCGAGCACTTTGAAAGAAGAATCAGGAGTTTGCTGAAGGAGAAGGGGAGTCCAAGAGTAGCTGTAGAAAGGGGTGTAATGCTGGTGTTGCACTTAGTGGAGGCTACCTGTCCGGTTCTGAACCTGTCCTGTCTTGTTGGCACCTGATTAGTCTGGAGCCTCCTTTTGTCCCAGCCCGGGGCCAGGGTTGGTCCTCGCACCATTCTAGGTAAATATAATCTGTGTGGTATGTCCTTGTACCGTTTCCCTTTCCCACCCTTCCCAGATACCAATGTCTAAAGTCTTACTTAAGTCTCCAAAGATTTTTACTTTGATTTTTATTCTTATTCTTGAAAAACTGTTGAATAGTCTGTACTGGACTCTGACTCACAAAATATTGCATAGATAAAGTGTTTAAACTTTTCCCGAGTCTGTGGGTATTTTATAAAAAAAAGAAGTAAATGTTATATTGTTACCTATTATTCTAACCCCCTTGATCCTTAGATTTAGGACTTAGAGCACAAGTGACAAGGATTGGTAAGTCATGGTGTACAGGTATAAATCCTAAGGTGAATAAAACTTTGATAGGCAGGAAGTTAAGTTGGATTACTGGTTCAAAAAGTGAATGTTTATGGGCCCAGGTGTCAGGAACCCCTCTAATTGCCCCAGTGGTGGTCTTAGGAAAAGCGCTTTGTCCCTTGCAAAATTACCTGCTGCCAAGTACCCGCGCTGGAAGAGACTGAGTCCTTTTGGAGAGCTCTTTTATGTTCTTTTCTGCAGGAATTACAGCGTTCCTCCATCTTTGGACTGGACCGCACCCACTTCCTGTAATGGTGTGCGGTCTAGTTATTCTGCTAAGAGACATTTCCATTTCCAACCCGCAAATGCGCCTGCGCGAGTAGCGTGCGGTGCACTTCAACTGAAGTAAAATTCCTGACAGGAGCGTTTTGAATTTCTAATAGGGAAGTGCAAGAGTTATTTGTGTTTTTGAGTGCCGAATTTTTCTGTAATTCTGATTAAACTTTCCGCAGCAGAAATTTATTGACGGCAAGACACTGGAGGGTGCTGATTTCCTGTCTTTGTCTGGACCCTTCGTTGTGGGAAAAAACAAGATAACTCTTCTTGGAGTTCCTTCAGTCAAGAGAAGGGCTCCGTAACTCTGTCCATCACCACCCCTTGTTGTAAATATTTTTGTCCACCCTAAGCGTGGAAGGGTATACTCAGACATGAGTCCCTTGCTCATTGCACCATCAGGATTCAAGCAAGCCGGGCCGAAGACGGCTGTAATGCCAGAAACCGGTCCCCGGAAGCTTGTTTCCTTCCCAGTGTAAGAATTGGCTTTTGTAGTTTGGTTTGCCCTGTTCCCATCATGCACTGGGACAGGAACAGACTAATTTGCATACAGCCAGGTTCTGAAACTGGGATGGTGCAATGAGCTAAAAAACGGTGTTGGATCTAGCCCTGATCTTTTGACTGGGTGAGAGTATTCTGCTTAATTCAGAGACTCTGTCCATCACCACCCCTTGTTGTAAATATTTTTGTCCACCCTAAGCGTGGAAGGGTATACTCAGACATGAGTCCCTTGCTCATTGCACCATCAGGATTCAAGCAAGCCGGGCCGAAGACGGCTGTAATGCCAGAAACCGGTCCCCGGAAGCTTGTTTCCTTCCCAGTGTAAGAATTGGCTTTTGTAGTTTGGTTTGCCCTGTTCCCATCATGCACTGGGACAGGAACAGACTAATTTGCATACAGCCAGGTTCTGAAACTGGGATGGTGCAATGAGCTAAAAAACGGTGTTGGATCTAGCCCTGATCTTTTGACTGGGTGAGAGTATTCTGCTTAATTCAGAGACTCTGTCCATCACCACCCCTTGTTGTAAATATTTTTGTCCACCCTAAGCGTGGAAGGGTATACTCAGACATGAGTCCCTTGCTCATTGCACCATCAGGATTCAAGCAAGCCGGGCCGAAGACGGCTGTAATGCCAGAAACCGGTCCCCGGAAGCTTGTTTCCTTCCCAGTGTAAGAATTGGCTTTTGTAGTTTGGTTTGCCCTGTTCCCATCATGCACTGGGACAGGAACAGACTAATTTGCATACAGCCAGGTTCTGAAACTGGGATGGTGCAATGAGCTAAAAAACGGTGTTGGATCTAGCCCTGATCTTTTGACTGGGTGAGAGTATTCTGCTTAATTCAGAGACTCTGTCCATCACCACCCCTTGTTGTAAATATTTTTGTCCACCCTAAGCGTGGAAGGGTATACTCAGACATGAGTCCCTTGCTCATTGCACCATCAGGATTCAAGCAAGCCGGGCCGAAGACGGCTGTAATGCCAGAAACCGGTCCCCGGAAGCTTGTTTCCTTCCCAGTGTAAGAATTGGCTTTTGTAGTTTGGTTTGCCCTGTTCCCATCATGCACTGGGACAGGAACAGACTAATTTGCATACAGCCAGGTTCTGAAACTGGGATGGTGCAATGAGCTAAAAAACGGTGTTGGATCTAGCCCTGATCTTTTGACTGGGTGAGAGTATTCTGCTTAATTCAGAGACTCTGTCCATCACCACCCCTTGTTGTAAATATTTTTGTCCACCCTAAGCGTGGAAGGGTATACTCAGACATGAGTCCCTTGCTCATTGCACCATCAGGATTCAAGCAAGCCGGGCCGAAGACGGCTGTAATGCCAGAAACCGGTCCCCGGAAGCTTGTTTCCTTCCCAGTGTAAGAATTGGCTTTTGTAGTTTGGTTTGCCCTGTTCCCATCATGCACTGGGACAGGAACA
Source organism: Lissotriton helveticus (assembly GCF_964261635.1). Taxonomy (NCBI): domain Eukaryota; kingdom Metazoa; phylum Chordata; class Amphibia; order Caudata; family Salamandridae; genus Lissotriton; species Lissotriton helveticus. The sequence goes on from NC_136063.1 coordinate 803,820,812, forward strand.
GACTAATTTGCATACAGCCAGGTTCTGAAACTGGGATGGTGCAATGAGCTAAAAAACGGTGTTGGATCTAGCCCTGATCTTTTGACTGGGTGAGAGTATTCTGCTTAATTCAGAGACTCTGTCCATCACCACCCCTTGTTGTAAATATTTTTGTCCACCCTAAGCGTGGAAGGGTATACTCAGACATGAGTCCCTTGCTCATTGCACCATCAGGATTCAAGCAAGCCGGGCCGAAGACGGCTGTAATGCCAGAAACCGGTCCCCGGAAGCTTGTTTCCTTCCCAGTGTAAGAATTGGCTTTTGTAGTTTGGTTTGCCCTGTTCCCATCATGCACTGGGACAGGAACAGACTAATTTGCATACAGCCAGGTTCTGAAACTGGGATGGTGCAATGAGCTAAAAAACGGTGTTGGATCTAGCCCTGATCTTTTGACTGGGTGAGAGTATTCTGCTTAATTCAGAGACTCTGTCCATCACCACCCCTTGTTGTAAATATTTTTGTCCACCCTAAGCGTGGAAGGGTATACTCAGACATGAGTCCCTTGCTCATTGCACCATCAGGATTCAAGCAAGCCGGGCCGAAGACGGCTGTAATGCCAGAAACCGGTCCCCGGAAGCTTGTTTCCTTCCCAGTGTAAGAATTGGCTTTTGTAGTTTGGTTTGCCCTGTTCCCATCATGCACTGGGACAGGAACAGACTAATTTGCATACAGCCAGGTTCTGAAACTGGGATGGTGCAATGAGCTAAAAAACGGTGTTGGATCTAGCCCTGATCTTTTGACTGGGTGAGAGTATTCTGCTTAATTCAGAGACTCTGTCCATCACCACCCCTTGTTGTAAATATTTTTGTCCACCCTAAGCGTGGAAGGGTATACTCAGACATGAGTCCCTTGCTCATTGCACCATCAGGATTCAAGCAAGCCGGGCCGAAGACGGCTGTAATGCCAGAAACCGGTCCCCGGAAGCTTGTTTCCTTCCCAGTGTAAGAATTGGCTTTTGTAGTTTGGTTTGCCCTGTTCCCATCATGCACTGGGACAGGAACAGACTAATTTGCATACAGCCAGGTTCTGAAACTGGGATGGTGCAATGAGCTAAAAAACGGTGTTGGATCTAGCCCTGATCTTTTGACTGGGTGAGAGTATTCTGCTTAATTCAGAGACTCTGTCCATCACCACCCCTTGTTGTAAATATTTTTGTCCACCCTAAGCGTGGAAGGGTATACTCAGACATGAGTCCCTTGCTCATTGCACCATCAGGATTCAAGCAAGCCGGGCCGAAGACGGCTGTAATGCCAGAAACCGGTCCCCGGAAGCTTGTTTCCTTCCCAGTGTAAGAATTGGCTTTTGTAGTTTGGTTTGCCCTGTTCCCATCATGCACTGGGACAGGAACAGACTAATTTGCATACAGCCAGGTTCTGAAACTGGGATGGTGCAATGAGCTAAAAAAACGGTGTTGGATCTAGCCCTGATCTTTTGACTGGGTGAGAGTATTCTGCTTAATTCAGAGACTCTGTCCATCACCACCCCTTGTTGTAAATATTTTTGTCCACCCTAAGCGTGGAAGGGTATACTCAGACATGAGTCCCTTGCTCATTGCACCATCAGGATTCAAGCAAGCCGGGCCGAAGACGGCTGTAATGCCAGAAACCGGTCCCCGGAAGCTTGTTTCCTTCCCAGTGTAAGAATTGGCTTTTGTAGTTTGGTTTGCCCTGTTCCCATCATGCACTGGGACAGGAACAGACTAATTTGCATACAGCCAGGTTCTGAAACTGGGATGGTGCAATGAGCTAAAAAACGGTGTTGGATCTAGCCCTGATCTTTTGACTGGGTGAGAGTATTCTGCTTAATTCAGAGACTCTGTCCATCACCACCCCTTGTTGTAAATATTTTTGTCCACCCTAAGCGTGGAAGGGTATACTCAGACATGAGTCCCTTGCTCATTGCACCATCAGGATTCAAGCAAGCCGGGCCGAAGACGGCTGTAATGCCAGAAACCGGTCCCCGGAAGCTTGTTTCCTTCCCAGTGTAAGAATTGGCTTTTGTAGTTTGGTTTGCCCTGTTCCCATCATGCACTGGGACAGGAACAGACTAATTTGCATACAGCCAGGTTCTGAAACTGGGATGGTGCAATGAGCTAAAAAACGGTGTTGGATCTAGCCCTGATCTTTTGACTGGGTGAGAGTATTCTGCTTAATTCAGAGACTCTGTCCATCACCACCCCTTGTTGTAAATATTTTTGTCCACCCTAAGCGTGGAAGGGTATACTCAGACATGAGTCCCTTGCTCATTGCACCATCAGGATTCAAGCAAGCCGGGCCGAAGACGGCTGTAATGCCAGAAACCGGTCCCCGGAAGCTTGTTTCCTTCCCAGTGTAAGAATTGGCTTTTGTAGTTTGGTTTGCCCTGTTCCCATCATGCACTGGGACAGGAACAGACTAATTTGCATACAGCCAGGTTCTGAAACTGGGATGGTGCAATGAGCTAAAAAACGGTGTTGGATCTAGCCCTGATCTTTTGACTGGGTGAGAGTATTCTGCTTAATTCAGAGACTCTGTCCATCACCACCCCTTGTTGTAAATATCCGTAACTCAAGTAAGCGTGTTCAGTCATTGTTCCTCATTCGACACAAGAAGTAATTTTGACACTGTGTGTGAATTAGAATTTCAGAGTATAATTCACTTGAGAGGAAGTAAACAGAACTTCACTCTAGACTATTTTAACGCAGAACTTGGAGAAGAAAAAACGAACTCAGGATTATAGTATTTGAAAAAACAGTGTTTCATGAACTGGAAGGAGAATTAATCCAGTAGAGAGTTGAACAAGTATCAGCTCATCGTTTTTTTTTCTCCTAATACTTTCTTCAGAGACTAAAACTAAGGAACTGTTTAATAAGACACTATATCGTTCTAGAAATTCCTCAGCTGTAAGAATACTTAACACTCCTATGAAAAGGTGTTGCTATTGAACTGGTTGTGGTTCTTCCAATAAATCAGATTGTTATTTCTTCTAAGTAACAAACACTCAGACAAAACAGTTAGAGAGGAGCTAGCCCAAAAGGATACACAGGTAATAAGATACTAATTAGGAGATAATTAGAAATGGTATCATAGGAGAATAGGAAGGGTGATTGTTTGTGCTTCTTTTGCAGAAACCTCTCTTCAGAACCTAGGAAGAGGAGCCTGAATTCAGAGGCCGGTCTTTCTTGTTTTGTCTTCCACTTCCCCTTTCCCCCGAAGAAGTGACAGCTGGTTATTCACTTGTCGAGGCTTCGGTAGGAGGGATTGGGGTAAGGACATCTGTTCCTGAGGGAATCACATTCTGAAAATTGCTGTTCTGACACCAGGTGAGTATGACTAACTGAACTGGTAATCCCGTGCCATCAGTATCCTTTGAGATGATCCAGTCCAACCTGGAGCCTTTAGAGTGAGTTGGTAGAGTACAGGCATGGGAGAGTGATTGGTCGGCTAAGAAGTCTTAGAGGAAGTTGACCTGAATGTCATTGAGGTCATTCCAGTGAAAATTGAAGTCAGCAAGGAATATGTCATTGGAGTCGGGGTAGGCATTTGCTGTAATGATTTCCATGAGGTGGTCGATAAATAGGCCATTCTTACCCAGGGGGTTGTAGAAGGAGTGCAATTTGCACCGCTGGTTGGAGTCTTTGCTTATGGAGAGTGCGAGATATTCGCAAGAGTCAAGAAGTTGTGCACAGAGGTGGGTAACTGAGAGGTCAGAGAGGTGAATGCAAGTGATGCCTCCCTCTGTTTTTATTTGTCTATCCAACCTTACGATGTTGTAATTAGGAGGAAATAATAGGTCCATGCAGAGTGAGGTTGTTTCGTTAAGCCAAGATTTGGTTAGGATTGCCACGTCTATATCATGACTCAGTATGAGATCGTCATTGTCCGATGCATGTTTCACTGTCGATCGGCAATTGAATAGGAGAGCATTGAGACTAAGTTCCCTGGGGGTGTGCTGTGTGGATAAGGGTATATGCAATAAGTTGTTGCTGTGTACCCTTCTATTACTGAGTGTGGATGTTTTATTTGTGTTGATTGTGACGGTATGAATTTTGTTATCGTCTTTCTTCTCAGGGGGACTGGGAGTGGCCAGTTTTGCTTCTTAGGAAAATAGAAGAGCTGGTGTTTCATCCTCCGATAGGTAGCTAAGTTGTCTGCGAGGGCGATAGTGTCTGTTGGCCAGAGCCATCGGTTGAAGGAAGGGTTTAGTTTGGTGATTGAGTACAGATTTTTGAGTGTGCTTGATTAAAGAGAGAGTGTTCGGTGAGATTAAGGATGTGCTTCAATTCCAGGATATCATTATGGATGCTCTGAGCTATACTGGCTGTTCGGAGGTTCAGAGCTTCCAGGTCCATTAGTGTAGACTGAACTAGAGGTGAAAGGACCAGTAAATCAGGGCTTGGTCTGCTAGTGGATTCAGAAATTCTGTCAGAGAAGTGTGAGTTCGACCTCTTAATGGCTGCATTTTTGTGAGGAGAGGAGTGCAAAAGGCCTGTTTCATTTAGCTGTGTGGCCGAGGGGCCTGTAGGGGGGATACGCGATGAACTCTTGAGGAACTGTATGCTTTCTGTTAAGTATGAGGGATTGGGATGAAGGGCGGTGTTGGGGTACCAGGTGTCGCCTTATTAGGGGAATGGGGGTTGAGATGGTTGATATTCTATTGGATTTAGGGGGGATGCTGCCCTGACTACTGTGCAGTAGGGAGATCACTTTGGGGAGATTAGAGACAATCCATTTCCTGGGATAGGCTTCTAAGTGGCTTAAGGAGGTGGCTTTTGGTTTGGTAGTGGGAAGCATGAGGTCTTTACCTGCACCGTGGGCATTGCACTGTAGTGTACATTGCACCGCTGCGAGCTAGATTGAGACATAGGGCACTGTGGGTGCATTGGAGAATTAAAGCCCGGCACCTGCTCTCTAAGGGTGGTGAAGTGGGCATCAAATTTCAAGAGATCCTTATTCGGTGCTCGGATCAGAACGGTGCCAGTTTTATAGATTGTAACGCTAAGGTCCGCTCTTAGGTGTAGTGAAGGAGCAATTAAAATTTTGGTGCCATACGGAATGTTTCTGGTTTCAATAACGTTTAGTAGGTTAGTTAAGGTTGCTCACCATAGTGCTGTTCTCCTGGTGTAAAATATTAGGTCATTTACTAAGGTGCCCTTTTATATGTTACAATATGGGTCTGAGATCACGGTCTCAGGGTGATGTCTCATCAGATTATGCTTGAAGGTTTTTGACGCGGTCTTGGATAGGCTGGGGGGTATACAATAGTGTAGGAATTACAACCTTCAGCTCTCAGGCAAGATCCTGCCATGTTGGTGAGAGAGAGAAGAGGGTGGGGGGAGCAAGGCTGAAAATGTGCTGCTTCTTGATTCTATCAGCTATCGCAGTGAGTTCTATAGACAGAGGAAAATTGTGCGAGAAAAGGCGAGTTGAGCAGAAATAGGAGTAGGTATCCTCTTACACAGAGACTTTCCTAGCAAACTGGCCAGGCTGCCCAAAAGCAAAAATGAAGTGGGGGCAGTTTATCTGAGAGTAGAGACTCTCAGATAAACATAATATCTGATTTCATATATTTTATAGGGAATACAGTGGCAGATCTCATTGGTTTGCAGAACCTACTGTGTTAGGCCTCATGAAACTGTAGTAATCAAAGGGAATACTGAGTTTCAGCACATGAACTGACAAATCTCCCAGAACAATTAAGGGTTTCCCTGATATTCAGTGCATCTAGAGCCATATCCCCTTGCTGCAGATGAAGAGTGAACCCCTTTAAGATTGATGTTGCTTGAGATGTGCTTTCTATAGTTAAGGAGGTACTTGCAGTGGATAGTCACGGATGGCCCTCAAGGGCAATAGATAGAGCGACACATCTTCCACACTGCAGGGCTTTCAGTGACTTGTTTAGTTTGTGCAAATCTGCTTTTCAGCCTTGCCTCCTTGAGTTGTTCCAGCAGGCAGGATTCCAGCTCATGATACTCCCACTTTATCTGCTGCTTATCATCTAGTGCCACCAACCTGTACTGGCTACCTGGCTCTTCTACTAGCAAATCCTACGCATGGCATGGTAGAGCATCCATAACTCAGCATGCTGCCAGTCAGGCCCCCCTGGCTGTACCGTCACTGGTTGTACCACTTCTCCACTTGCAGTCAAGACTGGGGTAGATTCTTTAATGTCAATAAGTGTTGCCTCTGAGCAGGTGAAGAAAGTCCCCTGCAGCAGCTGAAGCTGGAGAAGCTAATGCTGGGATCACATGAGTCTTCTGATACTCAGTGGCGTGGCATTCCCTCTCATCTGCAGGCAATCATAATCCTGCAGGACTCTCAACACTGCTCTGTGCCTCCTCACTGTAATGGGATTTTGGGTGTGATAAAATTTGCTAAGATGCAGTTTCTTGTGTGATTCTTTGAAGTGGCACTAGCAGCCACGTCAGGGAAACTCTGCTATTTGTCACCGCAAGCAGCAACGGTTTTGCAGGCGGCTGTCTTGCTAATGACATTTTTGGGACAGGAGAGCTCTGCTTCTCTTCATGCTCAGCAGCAACTTTTCAAGGCTCTCTGGGGGATGCATTATGGAGCTGTTCTCATGTGCCCCACGTACAGTGTCAACTTCTCGCTGGGAGGGTCTTAGAATGTTGCTGGGCCCTTCGAAGGTTCAAGGGGTGCCCTTTCCCTCAAACTAGGTTCACAGTCATTCTAGCAGAGGGATCTGTTTTTTTTTGTTTTACCCATGCTGCAAAAGCAGAGGGGATTATATATACCTTACAAAGCAGGTGGGGTTTTTCCCCTTTACTTGTACAAGAATGCTATTAGTTCTCTCTGACAATGACGTGCCTCTGATAATTGCATTGACTGGGGATTTCTTCTATGGAAAACATCAATAAAACATTTACCCTTAATAGTGCAATTGCACAGCTCTAGTAAGGACATGGTTGCAAGAGACATGCTAGTAGCCAGCTCATATTTCACCCATAATGAATAGGGCCAGGGGCCTCTCTCAAGGCATAGAATTAACATGACATACACATCTGTATATTAAATATTCTTTTTATTCATGCATTATTTTGACCACTGCAAAACTTGTTGTGCTCCACGTCTTCAGGACTGAGCATACCGCTATTAGCAATGTAAATAAAACTTACCTCTAGATTCCCCAGTTCATAACTCATTGAGACAGTGCACCTTATTTAGACTTTGGAGTAAACTGGATATCCTCCAAAAACTAGAGTAAGCAGAGGTACTAATCATTCTAAATTAAGTAGACAAGAAAAACGCTGGGGCATATTTTCAAGAGCTGTATCGCAGCTTTAGGGGCACTTTTTGCAGCTAAAGCGGCGATATTTTTATCGCCCTGTTAGCAAGCTGTTGTTAACAGCTGTTAGCGACAGTTTACTGGCAATAGCGCCCGTTTTTTTGCCTCTTTGCATGTCAGCGATATTTATCGGTAATGACATGCAAAGTAGGCTTTCCTCACTAAAAGTAAAGGGAAACATTCGCAAACACAACTTCCCCCTATTATCAATGCCCGCGAAGTGATAAAAAAAGTCACGCTAACCGAGATTATCGCTTGATTTTAACACCAGATAAAACTTGACTTAGCCATCTCGGCAATGGGAGTGGATTGTTAGGTTAAGTAGACACTTGCCTATTAGCAAGCTTTTCATTAGCGCAGTTAATTTAGCACTGGTATTCTCACGCTATTTCTGGTTATCGCCACTATCACTGGATTTTTCATCGGCTTTGATATAAGCGTTGCTAATAACACGCTATCTCGGTGATAAAATCCAGCGATAGAAGGCGATAAAAAAAATGCCGCAAACCTGGTTTAGCGATAATCATCACCTCTTCTTGATAATATGCCCCGCAGTTTTTAGCAGATGTCCCCCAGCTGCCTAATTCTAGATAAGGCCCTATATGTGCTTGCAAGTGAATTATCCCTTATCAGTTTATCACTTTTTGGTGACTCTGTCAAGTTTCCGGGTGTTGTTACACGACTCCAAGTCTCCATTCATGCATAGAGTCCTTGGTCTAAATAAGCTGCAACCTACGACCCACAATACCTAATTGCACATGCATAACTCATTGCATTGGTCTAAGTGATGGTCCCCATCTTGTGCAAAATAGCCAGGTGTGACAGTAAGGAAGCCAATATTTATGAAGGGAAAACATGAGTTCTTGGTAAAATTTTGCATTATTGCATTCGTTCTTCTTGAAGCTTTGATAGCTTAAGAATATCCGAGCAACACCCATTCACCCCAGTGATTATTTTTCACCAAGTCTTCAGAGCAACACATTGGGCATATTTACAAGAAACTGTCAGAGCGCGGTGTTACCTCAAAATTGGTAACGCAGCGCTCCGACAGTTTCAAAATGCAGGGATGTGCTGTATTTACAAGTATGCGGTTCACCGCTGCCTTACCCTTAGTGCTGATGCAGAAAACGCTACCTGGCACTAGCCCAGGCCCCCTAGCGCCAGCGCAGGCACCCTAGGGTCATATTCCCAGGGTGCCTTGGCTGCAGGGGCAATTGTTTATGTGCAGAAAGGGACACCTTCCGGCACTTAAACAATCTTTCCAGGATATTTACTCTATCTATGTGTGCTGCAGAACGCAGTACACGTGTAAAGAGCAAAATCGAGGAGAAATCAAACATGTCTCCTTTTATCGCCTACTTGAGACCAGGTATTCCCCGGCGTTATTTTTGGCACTGCCCCATACCTTGTAAAAATGAGGCATCGTCTAAAAGCAATGGGTGTTGTGGTGGAACGCCCACTGTAACACCCATTGCACGCCCCTTTCACGCTAATGCTGCCTAATACCGGCTGATAAATATTAAGGCGAAGGAGTTAACGCCACTAGAATGTTGGGAAAAGTAATGCTCTGGGGCCTTAACTCCTTTTAAATATGCTCCCCAGTTTTTACCAATTTGTCTCTCTTGTCAAGGATCTGTCAAGCATAGTCGTTTTCCTTGGTATATCTTAGCATTACAAGTTTGAACTCACCTGTCCACATTTGCTGCCTCGTTTTAAGTTTACCTCATTATCCACGAGATGCCCTAACAATGAAATTGCTTCTGAATACCTCTATCTTGTACCTGCACATAATGAAGGAAGCCCTTATGAGGTTTGTTGTGGTGGCGTCACCATTTGTGCCTTACCTGCCTAAAGACAGTCTGGCAACTGCTGGGCATGCCATATAAGTTAAATCACTAGCACATTAAATCTATGCCCATACGGTGGGAGGCTAAAATAATTACAAAAAGGGGGTGGTGATGGACAGAGTATCTGAGTTAATCAGAACACTCCTACCCAGTCAACAGATCAGGGCTTGATCCATCACCGTTTTTTAGCTCACTGCACCATCCCAGTTCAGAACCTGGCTATATGCAAATTAGTCTGTCCCTGGCCCAGTGCATCATGGGAACAGGGCAGACCAAACTACCAAGCCAATTCTTCACTGGAAAGGAAACAAGCTTCCGGGGACCAGTTTCTGGCATTACAGCCGTCTTCGGCCCGGCTTGCTTGAATCCTGATGGTGCAATGAGCAAGGGACTCATGTCTGAGCATACCCTTCCACACTCATGGTGGCCAAAATAATTACAAAAAGGGGGTGGTGATGGACAGAGTATCTGAGTTAATCAGAACACTCCTACCCAGTCAACAGATCAGGGCTTGATCCATCACCGTTTTTTAGCTCACTGCACCATCCCAGTTCAGAACCTGGCTATATGCAAATTAGTCTGTCCCTGGCCCAGTGCATCATGGGAACAGGGCAGACCAAACTACCAAGCCAATTCTTCACTGGAAAGGAAACAAGCTTCCGGGGACCGGTTTCTGGCATTACAGCCGTCTTCGGCCCGGCTTGCTTGAATCCTGATGGTGCAATGAGCAAGGGACTCATGTCTGAGCATACCCTTCCACACTCATGGTGGCCAAAATAATTACAAAAAGGGGGTGGTGATGGACAGAGTATCTGAGTTAATCAGAACACTCCTACCCAGTCAACAGATCAGGGCTTGATCCATCACCGTTTTTTAGCTCACTGCACCATCCCAGTTCAGAACCTGGCTATATGCAAATTAGTCTGTCCCTGGCCCAGTGCATCATGGGAACAGGGCAGACCAAACTACCAAGCCAATTCTTCACTGGAAAGGAAACAAGCTTCCGGGGACCGGTTTCTGGCATGCGTGGAAGGGTATACTCAGATGTGAGTCCCTTGCTCATTGCACCATCAGGATTCAAGCAAGCCGGGCCGAAGACGGCTGAAATGCCAGAAACCGGTCCCCGGAAGCTTGTTTCCTTCCCAGTGTAAGAATTGGCTTTTGTAGTCTGGTCTGCCCTGTTCCCATGATGCACTGGGCCAGGGACAGACTAATTTGCATACAGCCAGGTTCTGAAACTGGGATGGTGCAATGAGCTAAAAAACGGTGTTGGATCTAGCCCTGATCTCTTGACTGGGTGAGAGTACTCTGCTTAATTCAGAGACTCTGTCCATCACCACCCCTTGTTGTAAATATTTTTGTCCACCCTAAGCGTGGAAGGGTATACTCAGATGTGAGTCCCTTGCTCATTGCACCATCAGGATTCAAGCAAGCCGGGCCGAAGACGGCTGAAATGCCAGAAACCGGTCCCCGGAAGCTTGTTTCCTTCCCAGTGTAAGAATTGGCTTTTGTAGTCTGGTCTGCCCTTTTCCCATGATGCACTGGGCCAGGGACAGACTAATTTGCATACAGCCAGGTTCTGAAACTGGGATGGTGCAATGAGCTAAAAAACGGTGTTGGATCTAGCCCTGATCTCTTGACTGGGTGAGAGTACTCTGCTTAATTCAGAGACTCTGTCCATCACCACCCCTTTTTGTAAATATTTTTGTCCACCCTAAGCGTGGAAGGGTATACTCAGATGTGAGTCCCTTGCTCATTGCACCATCAGGATTCAAGCAAGCCGGGCCGAAGACGGCTGAAATGCCAGAAACCGGTCCCCGGAAGCTTGTTTCCTTCCCAGTGTAAGAATTGGCTTTTGTAGTGTGGTCTGCCCTGTTCCCATGATGCACTGGGCCAGGGACAGACTAATTTGCATACAGCCAGGTTCTGAAACTGGGATGGTGCAATGAGCTAAAAAACGGTGTTGGATCTAGCCCTGATCTCTTGACTGGGTGAGAGTACTCTGCTTAATTCAGAGACTCTGTCCATCACCACCCCTTGTTGTAAATATTTTTGTCCACCCTAAGCGTGGAAGGGTATACTCAGATGTGAGTCCCTTGCTCATTGCACCATCAGGATTCAAGCAAGCCGGGCCGAAGACGGCTGAAATGCCAGAAACCGGTCCCCGGAAGCTTGTTTCCTTCCCAGTGTAAGAATTGGCTTTTGTAGTCTGGTCTGCCCTGTTCCCATGATGCACTGGGCCAGGGACAGACTAATTTGCATACAGCCAGGTTCTGAAACTGGGATGGTGCAATGAGCTAAAAAACGGTGTTGGATCTAGCCCTGATCTCTTGACTGGGTGAGAGTACTCTGCTTAATTCAGAGACTCTGTCCATCACCACCCCTTGTAAATATTTTTGTCCACCCTAAGCGTGGAAGGGTATACTCAGATGTGAGTCCCTTGCTCATTGCACCATCAGGATTCAAGCAAGCCGGGCCGAAGACGGCTGAAATGCCAGAAACCGGTCCCCGGAAGCTTGTTTCCTTCCCAGTGTAAGAATTGGCTTTTGTAGTCTGGTCTGCCCTGTTCCCATGATGCACTGGGCCAGGGACAGACTAATTTGCATACAGCCAGGTTCTGAAACTGGGATGGTGCAATGAGCTAAAAAACGGTGTTGGATCTAGCCCTGATCTCTTGACTGGGTGAGAGTACTCTGCTTAATTCAGAGACTCTGTCCATCACCACCCCTTGTTGTAAATATTTTTGTCCACCCTAAGCGTGGAAGGGTATACTCAGATGTGAGTCCCTTGCTCATTGCACCATCAGGATTCAAGCAAGCCGGGCCGAAGACGGCTGAAATGCCAGAAACCGGTCCCCGGAAGCTTGTTTCCTTCCCAGTGTAAGAATTGGCTTTTGTAGTCTGGTCTGCCCTGTTCCCATGATGCACTGGGCCAGGGACAGACTAATTTGCATACAGCCAGGATCTGAAACTGGGATGGTGCAATGAGCTAAAAACCGGTGTTGGATCTAGCCCTGATCTCTTGACTGGGTGAGAGTACTCTGCTTAATTCAGAGACTCTGTCCAACACCACCCCTTGTTGTAAATATTTTTGTCCACCCTAAGCATGGAAGGGTATACTCAGATGTGAGTCCCTTGCTCATTGCACCATCAGGATTCAAGCAAGCCGGGCCGAAGACGGCTGAAATGCCAGAAACCGGTCCCCGGAAGCTTGTTTCCTTCCCAGTGTAAGAATTGGCTTTTGTAGTCTGGTCTGCCCTTTTCCCATGATGCACTGGGCCAGGGACAGACTAATTTGCATACAGCCAGGTTCTGAAACTGGGATGGTGCAATGAGCTAAAAAACGGTGTTGGATCTAGCCCTGATCTCTTGACTGGGTGAGAGTACTCTGCTTAATTCAGAGACTCTGTCCATCACCACCCCTTGTTGTAAATATTTTTGTCCACCCTAAGCGTGGAAGGGTATACTCAGATGTGAGTCCCTTGCTCATTGCACCATCAGGATTCAAGCAAGCCGGGCCGAAGACGGCTGAAATGCCAGAAACCGGTCCCCGGAAGCTTGTTTCCTTCCCAGTGTAAGAATTGGCTTTTGTAGTCTGGTCTGCCCTGTTCCCATGATGCACTGGGCCAGGGACAGACTAATTTGCATACAGCCAGGTTCTGAAACTGGGATGGTGCAATGAGCTAAAAAACGGTGTTGGATCTAGCCCTGATCTCTTGACTGGGTGAGAGTACTCTGCTTAATTCAGAGACTCTGTCCATCACCACCCCTTGTTGTAAATATTTTTGTCCACCCTAAGCGTGGAAGGGTATACTCAGATGTGAGTCCCTTGCTCATTGCACCATCAGGATTCAAGCAAGCCGGGCCGAAGACGGCTGAAATGCCAGAAACCGGTCCCCGGAAGCTTGTTTCCTTCCCAGTGTAAGAATTGGCGTTTGTAGTCTGGTCTGCCCTTTTCCCATGATGCACTGGGCCAGGGACAGACTAATTTGCATACAGCCAGGTTCTGAAACTGGGATGGTGCAACGAGCTAAAAAACGGTGTTGGATCTAGCCCTGATCTCTTGACTGGGTGAGAGTACTCTGCTTAATTCAGAGACTCTGTCCATCACCACCCCTTGTTGTAAATATTTTTGTCCACCCTAAGCGTGGAAGGGTATACTCAGATGTGAGTCCCTTGCTCATTGCACCATCAGGATTCAAGCAAGCCGGGCCGAAGACGGCTGAAATGCCAGAAACCGGTCCCCGGAAGCTTGTTTCCTTCCCCGTGTAAGAATTGGCTTTTGTAGTCTGGTCTGCCCTGTTCCCATGATGCACTGGGCCAGGGACAGACTAATTTGCATACAGCCAGGTTCTGAAACTGGGATGGTGCAATGAGCTAAAAAACGGTGTTGGATCTAGCCCTGATCTCTTGACTGGGTGAGAGTACTCTGCTTAATTCAGAGACTCTGTCCATCACCACCCCTTGTTGTAAATATTTTTGTCCACCCTAAGCGTGGAAGGGTATACTCAGATGTGAGTCCCTTGCTCATTGCACCATCAGGATTCAAGCAAGCCGGGCGGAAGACGGCTGAAATGGCAGAAACCGGTCCCCGGAAGCTTGTTTCCTTCCCAGTGTAAGAATTGGCTTTTGTAGTCTGGTCTGCCCTGTTCCCATGATGCACTGGGCCAGGGACAGACTAATTTGCATACAGCCAGGTTCTGAAACTGGGATGGTGCAATGAGCTAAAAAACGGTGTTGGATCTAGCCCTGATCTCTTGACTGGGTGAGAATACTCTGCTTAATTCAGAGACTCTGTCCATCACCACCCCTTGTTGTAAATATTTTTGTCCACCCTAAGCGTGGAAGGGTATACTCAGATGTGAGTCCCTTGCTCATTGCACCATCAGGATTCAAGCAAGCCGGGCCGAAGACGGCTGAAATACCAGAAACCGGTCCCCGGAAGCTTGTTTCCTTCCCAGTGTAAGAATTGGCTTTTGTAGTCTGGTCTGCCCTGTTCCCATGATGCACTGGGCCAGGGACAGACTAATTTGCATACAGCCAGGTTCTGAAACTGGGATGGTGCAATGAGCTAAAAAATGGTGTTGGATCTAGCCCTGATCTCTTGACTGGGGGAGAGTACTCTGCTTAATTCAGAGACTCTGTCCATCACCACCCCTTGTTGTAAATATTTTTGTCCACCCTAAGCGTGGAAGGGTATACTCAGATGTGAGTCCCTTGCTCATTGCACCATCAGGATTCAAGCAAGCCGGGCCGAAGACGGCTGAAATGCCAGAAACCGGTCCCCGGAAGCTTGTTTCCTTCCCAGTGTAAGAATTGGCTTTTGTAGTCTGGTCTGCCCTGTTCCCATGATGCACTGGGCCAGGGACAGACTAATTTGCATACAGCCAGGTTCTGAAACTGGGATGGTGCAATGAGCTAAAAAACGGTGTTGGATCTAGCCCTGATCTCTTGACTGGGGGAGAGTACTCTGCTTAATTCAGAGACTCTGTCCATCACCACCCCTTGTTGTAAATATTTTTGTCCACCCTAAGCGTGGAAGGGTATACTCAGATGTGAGTCCCTTGCTCATTGCACCATCAGGATTCAAGCAAGCCGGGCCGAAGACGGCTGAAATGCCAGAAACCGGTCCCCGGAAGCTTGTTTCCTTCCCAGTGTAAGAATTGGCTTTTGTAGTCTGGTCTGCCCTGTTCCCATGATGCACTGGGCCAGGGACAGACTAATTTGCATACAGCCAGGTTCTGAAACTGGGATGGTGCAATGAGCTAAAAAACGGTGTTGGATCTAGCCCTGATCTCTTGACTGGGTGAGAGTACTCTGCTTAATTCAGAGACTCTGTCCATCACCACCCCTTGTTGTAAATATTTTTGTCCACCCTAAGCGTGGAAGGGTATACTCAGATGTGAGTCCCTTGCTCATTGCACCATCAGGATTCAAGCAAGCCGGGCCGAAGACGGCTGAAATGCCAGAAACCAGTCCCCGGAAGCTTGTTTCCTTCCCAGTGTAAGAATTGGCTTTTGTAGTCTGGTCTGCCCTGTTCCCATGATGCACTGGGCCAGGGACAGACTAATTTGCATACAGCCAGGTTCTGAAACTGGGATGGTGCAATGAGCTAAAAAACGGTGTTGGATCTAGCCCTGATCTCTTGACTGGGTGAGAGTACTCTGCTTAATTCAGAGACTCTGTCCATCACCACCCCTTGTTGTCAATATTTTTGTCCACCCTAAGCGTGGAAGGGTATACTCAGATGTGAGTCCCTTGCTCATTGCACCATCAGGATTCAAGCAAGCCGGGCCGAAGACGGCTGAAATGCCAGAAACCGGTCCCCGGAAGCTTGTTTCCTTCCCAGTGTAAGAATTGGCTTTTGTAGTCTGGTCTGCCCTGTTCCCATGATGCACTGGGCCAGGGACAGACTAATTTGCATACAGCCAGGTTCTGAAACTGGGATGGTGCAATGAGCTAAAAAACGGTGTTGGATCTAGCCCTGATCTCTTGACTGGGTGAGAGTACTCTGCTTAATTCAGAGACTCTGTCCATCACCACCCCTTGTTGTAAATATTTTTGTCCACCCTAAGCGTGGAAGGGTATACTCAGATGTGAGTCCCTTGCTCATTGCACCATCAGGATTCAAGCAAGCCGGGCCGAAGACGGCTGAAATGCCAGAAACCGGTCCCCGGAAGCTTGTTTCCTTCCCAGTGTAAGAATTGGCTTTTGTAGTCTGGTCTGCCCTGTTCCCATGATGCACTGGGCCAGGGACAGACTAATTTGCATACAGCCAGGTTCTGAAACTGGGATGGTGCAATGAGCTAAAAAACGGTGTTGGATCTAGCCCTGATCTCTTGACTGGGTGAGAGTACTCTGCTTAATTCAGAGACTCTGTCCATCACCACCCCTTGTTGTAAATATTTTTGTCCACCCTAAGCGTGGAAGGGTATACTCAGATGTGAGTCCCTTGCTCATTGCACCATCAGGATTCAAGCAAGCCGGGCCGAAGATGGCTGAAATGCCAGAAACCGGTCCCCGGAAGCTTGTTTCCTTCCCAGTGTAAGAATTGGCTTTTGTAGTCTGGTCTGCCCTGTTCCCATGATGCACTGGGCCAGGGACAGACTAATTTGCATACAGCCAGGTTCTGAAACTGGGATGGTGCAATGAGCTAAAAAACGGTGTTGGATCTAGCCCTGATCTCTTGACTGGGTGAGAGTACTCTGCTTAATTCAGAGACTCTGTCCATCACCACCCCTTGTTGTACATACGGTGGGAGGGGCTGTGATAGGGCGAATATGTTCCTTCAGAAATCGATACTGCTGCAGGATTTTATTTAGTGATTCAATCATGATTGCACATGCAATTTCTTGCTCTGCTCTTCCTTTGCTCAAGTTATCCTTCAAATGTCAATTTTTGTAGGTTACATTTAAACCTCCGGCTTGCATTGTTTGTTGAAAGATTATAAATGTATAGTTCATTGCTTGTTTTTTCTAACAAGTACCACAGTAATTATACATTGCAAGCCTAATCCCTCTACTGGAAATACTATAAGAACATCAAATCTTTTGCCCTATGTGATGATAACCTTTAGTTGTGGCTAAGCCATAAATATATATTATACCATTAAAAACATTATCTACCCCACCTTGTAAATATTCCTCTCATGGATGGAAGGAAATGCTTGTAAATCATTCGTTTTGCACTTAACCATTTAGAGCATGCAAATGCAACACTTTGCACAATGATGTCATGGTCTCATATACAGCTTGAAGATATTGAATACCAATCAAACAATGACATGATTTTAGACACGCGAGGCCCTTCCTAAATATGATGAGTGATCTGTCCTGAGCCCGGCTGTTTGTTGAGCTTTAGCCAACAGTTTCATAAACTGTACTATGGCGATATCTTATCTCTTTATACATACATATTTTTCATGGATCTGTTGGGAGGGACAGGAAGGGCCACTGATCAGTACCTAATTACCCTTCTGTGATCCTCTGTGAACATTGTATCCCCCACCACTTGTTAAGCCTTGGAACTCCTCTTTGTGATTTGTATGGAACACTTTTGTAACAGAATGTTTATGAATGGACAACCCCCTGACACACTGGTACCCTTTGACCTTGCAACAATCTCACTCCACCTAATGGCACCAAATAAAGTTATTGTATTGAGAGATATAAATAGCATGTAGGGCATCCAAAATGTCTTTATTTATTGACTTCACTGGGCATTCTCCGGTCAGGCACCTTCCATTTGCCTGTAGCTCACCTGCATGGTAGCTGGTACTGGGAAATTAGGAGATGGACTGGCCTGATCATGCAGCTTCAAAAAGGAGGGATTTATTGTGATCTCTGACTGACAGCACAAACTATTAGATTCTTGATTCCAGAATGGTTACTTTCCTCAAAGCATGGGAGCCCACTACTGTGACTAAAGTGAAGAAACAGCTATTGTACCTAGTTCTTCCACCCTGTTTTAAAGATAACTTGCCTAGAACGCTGATCTAGAGTCCATTTTATCGTCCTGCATTCATGCCAGAAAGGCTTCTTCACTTGATCTGCCTGCTTACTAGGGTGTTCAGACTCTCTCCTAACTGTAACAAGATAGTATACTATGTTTTTCAGGCATTAAATGTGGTAGATACAGAAATCAGCATTGCCTTGTAATCACACCATGATCATGATCAATTTACTGGTAGCAGCTAAATGCTAACTCTGTTGCATCTTCCTCTATTTATATTTGATTGCCTCCTAAACAGACCAAGCCCATTGTGCCATCAAGTGAAGTATTGGTCACTGAACAAGAGCACTCTACCCAAAAGCCATTGACCAGGGAGTCTCTGGGGTGTGAAAGGTGATGAATGCAGTATTACTTGGCCAATGTATTTTGTTGACGCCACTTGGCCCTTTTGGCAGGTTCACCCCTAAACTTTTTGCTTTTATATATGACTTGGTGTTGGTTGTTTTTGGCTTCTGCCCACTTTACCACTGTGTCCCAGTGTAAAGTGCGTGCGCACTCTGAGTGCATGTTGTGACATTGGCCTGCCCTCCCATAGGAATGCATGGGGAATATGTGTATCCATGGTAGTTCCTGGTGTGTGGGGAGTGCAGGGGCGAGTTTGGTATGTGCGAACTCGTGAGATTAAATGCTGGGCGATGATGTGCATGGATTTAATGTGTCTGGTGTGGAAGTGCCACTTCTAGAAGTTGACATGTCTGTGTAATAAAGATGAATTGACTGTCTGGCTTGTGATTGGCTGGAGCTGGCTGGTGTGCCTGGCTCCAGGAGTCAGGATGGGTTTGCCCCGGTGGTGAATGGAGAGATCTGCATGTTGATGACAGGGAGGAGTGCACCTGGGACCTGAAAAGGGCTGGGCCTTCCCTACACAATGCTGGCCCCACCCCCTGTGGTGCGTCTGATGTCCCCAGCCTGTTCTGTGAATGGGGAGAGGGGCTGAGCACAACAGAGTGCTCCAAAACCAGTTGTATTTGTTTTTTCCTTAACCCTGAAGCCTGAGACAAAGGAAATATTTGTATAAAAGAGGGGCTGTGACCCCATGAAAATGGTCTTTCCTGATCCTAACTTGAGGGGGGCCTGCTGCTGCTGCGGGGCGCCAGGAGAACCGTCACTGGGGACTGCCTCCCTGCCTGAAGGACCCTGTGAGCTGGGCCCTGGGCCCAGCCTTTGCCCCCCACCTCCTACAAGACTTTCCTGTTTCCTATAGCGCCTGGGAGCGCTCTCTCTTTCATCCTGAAAGCGCTTTACTTTCCTAAAGAAGCAGCGCTGCGGTTTTCCACTGCAGCACAGAGCTGCGAGTGCATTCCCGAGGCATTCCCAGGTGTGGGGATCCCCTTTTCCTCATGTTTGGCGTGGGTGCCATCCCGCTCATTTCCCGTATTTTATTATGTCCCGAGCGGGTGCCCACCCCGCCAAGGACGTTGCCATTTAGACGGGTGCCTTTCATCGCAGTTGTGTGCCTCTTGAGGGAGCCTACCCCTCATTTTCACTGAGTTCACCACCGCGACCCGGGCGGCCGCACTGGAAGTCATGCACCTCTCGCCCGGGACAGGGGCGGAGCCTGGTAACCTTCCGCTTCCGTTTTCCGCTTCCCCCAGCCTGGGGAAGCCGTCCCGCGCCTGGCTGGTCTCCCGTGTGGAGAAGGAGACCAGAGACACTCCCCGCAGCCGTCGGGATGGTAGAGACGGAATCCCGACGAGAGACCGCCTCCAACGGCGGAGATGCAGAGAAATACTGCTGAGGAGCTGCTGCGGAGGAGAGCCCTGCAGGCAGTAATAGCCCCGCCCGCGGACCGAAGCAGCAGCCCAGGTCGCCCGGACCCAGGAGAGGACCACGTCGAGAGAGCAGCCTAGTAAGTCCAGACGGGCTGGGGGGACTCCCTGGGTGCAGCATGGGTGCGGGACCACAGTGACTCTGCCCCTATCCCAACGTGACGGGCATATTTACAAAAGGGGCCATTGTTATTCCGAGTTCCCAGAGCGGGACTCCGACGTGATTTGGGGGCATTTCCTGGCAATTCAGAACCCCGTGGCTCCATGTGATTCGGTGCACACGAGACTCCAACAGGACCGGGGGCACATTTTGTTTCAGAGCCCACGAGGCTCCCACAAGTGGCGCATTTCTTGATGGTTTAGAGCCTGCGAGGCTCCCATGTTATTTTGGGGGCACGGATGTTTCTTTGAGCCCCAGAGGAGAGCCAGGGTGCACGCTGGTGCCCAGGCTTAGTTCCCCAGCTGCCCAGCACTTAGTGGGCAGCTGCATTGTTTAGGCCTAAGAACACTAGCGCATTCTCCTTTGGCTGCCTGCACAGCCCAGCCCTGACATTGTGGACAAAGGGCGTTTCAGCCCCCTGAAAAGCTAACTTGGCCTGGCGACAGTTTCATGTGTTGTGCCCTTGCTTGGGGTACATGGTTATGCCTGATGTGATTTTTGCGCAAAGGTGATTACTTGTCTAATGTGATTTATGCATAATATGCAATGCCTTTTTGCCTATACCTCTAAATATGTTTATAGGCTTAGGAGGTTGTTTTGCCTAGTATAGTTATGCTAGTGAGTTCATGTTTCCCTGCGTGATATATGCCTAAGGTGGTTAGGATTGCGTTGAGTGTACCTACCTGTTACCAGTGGTTACTGGTTGTGTTCTACACTTGTTCTTTGGTACTACAATTATCCTATGTTCTAAGTGCTATTCCTACAAAGTGCTAGTTCTACTAAGTGCTATTCCTGACAGTGGTCCCCGTGGCCCTGTCCGGTGTATATAATCCCCTGTAGATACTGCCCAGTGCCAGTTGGCACAGTGTAATTATGTGATTATGATCTAATGTGTTTATGGTAATACAAAGGCTATTTTTATATATAACCTTGTGTGGAGTTCCTTTTGTGAGGGGCCTGGGATGTTGTTACTGGTGGGTGCGTGCGCAAATGCTTTACACATTGCCTCCGGGATTAGCCTTACTGCTCGTGTCACGTTGCCATGGACGGGCAGGGGTTATCTTTGGAGTGTAACTTCCTTGCCCTAACTAGAGTGGTGGTTTCTGCCTGGCTTTGGCGCAAGCCTTAGCCAACCAGAAATCCCATTTCAACAACGCAGCATCCAAAGGGGAGACTATGATGTTGACCAGAGTTGCCTGATGTGGAGTTAATGCTGATGTTTCTGTCTAAGGGAACAAATCGATGAGAGCATTCTCACAACAATAGCTATACAATTGGACCGTTAATATGGGCGTGGTCCAGAAAAAAAATATTTAAAGCCTGTAGGCATTTGAGAAAAGGATCAACAATGCAGAGAATTCTACAATTGGAAGTCAAGAAACCCTATCGTCTAGAATGCGGAGATACAGCAAGAAATCGACTGACTGCAAAAGTGCTGCTGTCTTTTGCACTTTATAGACCATACAGTTGACAATAACTCCATATCAGTCTCTAAAAAATTATGCACAACTTCTGTAATCTCAATTTTTAGTCTCTTTATGGCACTTTCTTTTAAAATATTGACGTACTGTGCTCTAGTTTATGTACCTTTACCGATGTGACTCTCGACATTTATTGCATCTGACTGCAACTGTACAATGTATATTATTGTGAAATGTAAATGAATTTATATTTGTCTGTGGCCTATGCTGTATCTAAAAATAGTTATATTCCACTAAATATACTAGTACACATAACTTTACTTAAACCAATAGGAGTTCTCTTGTGCTTAAATTGCTCATACTAAATTATCTTCATTAAGAGGCCTTATTAGGAGCCTGGATCTCACTGATCAACGATAAAAATAACAGAAAATTGAATACATTTATTTGTTTAAATAATTCCTTCAGGAGTGTTCAACTGCGAAACCTGTACAAAATGTAACTTACGAGGCACCTGCTGGATCGTACTCCCTTTAATACTGCCTAGAGTCCCTTTAAAATTGTGTGGTGGCACTTGATCTTTCAAGGAGACTCCGCCCACTTGTGCACTGAGGCACTTGATCTGTGAAAGTGTCAATGTGGACCATACCGTACAAAAATAAAATCAAACGTAAGTGATGTTTGCATCCTATGCTAAGTCTAATGTTTGAGGTTTGCTTAAAACCTTCCTTGGCTGAAATTAAGAAGTCTATCTATAATTCTATAATTACACCATTTTATTTTATTTTTTCATTACGTTTCTAGAGCAATGCACTGCCAACGCCCAATGTAGGGAAACCTAACCTGTGGCATGTGTAGGTGGAGTGTTGACTAGATCCTAATGCATATATCATGGTGAAATCTATTAGCCTTCTTCACCATTGTACATGGACTTGCAAATTATGTTCTTGAACAGCTAGTATAAATTATCAAGCTTAATGACACCACCTGTCTTTCTGCAGTATTTAACATAAGAGCAGAAATATTTCAAATAATCACAAATGGTTTCAATAGTGCATTCGGAGTATTTTGTTGGTGCCCAAGTGTTAGAATACAACTGCTTAGATCATGGTCTCTGCACAACAGACTGCTCTTGCAACTTTCTGCCGCCGCTCACTCAGTTGAAGATATCTAATGGAGAGCCTCAGGACAATCATGCCTGATACGTTTTGTCTTTTTTCCCATCCAATTACATGACATCTGCATGAATGAGAGAATACATGATAAAACCGTCTGCACTGTGGAAATGAGTAGGCAACATAAATTATTAAATTAGTGACAAAGCATGAGATACAATGTAAGAAGAGGTACATTCATCTCAAATTGCCAGAATTGCTCGCATATGCTAAACTGCATGATTTCACATGATTCCAAACACACCTCTGTAGTTGCATGCTCCTCACTTTACTAACTCTATTTGGGTTTTTTAAGCCTAGGAGTTATAGCACTCAAGAACGTACAAACGTTTTGTAGTTGTGCAACATTGTATATTAATAAATGGAAAATTAGCATGCCAAGGGTATGACACGTTAATATGTTGCGAGATGCTTATCGTCCATATATTCAACTCTCTTAAGCTTCATAGAAAACACTTAGGATTCTTAAAAGAAAAGGCAAAACTCACAATGAGGCTTCTTTTAAATCAGTCCCTCTTTCATAAGACTATGATGAACTAAATCGGCAAATCGACAACCTGTGATGGATAGTTGATTTTGCTTGATTATTCTAAAAGAATGCAGGATAACTTGACTAGGGATCATCTGGCCCTCTCCAACGCCAGTGAGCATACCCTTCCAAATGGAAACTAAGCTTTGGCCTTCATGAAGATACAATGGGGCTAATTAGGATGGCGGAAGGATTGGAGTCCGTCGGCCATCCTGGTGTAAACCGGGACTGTCCGCCATGCATGCGGCGGTCCCGCACACCGGATCAGGATGCGACCGCCACCGTTGCGGTCGGATCCTGCATTTTAACATTGTGGTGTTGCTGCTAACAGCAGCACCCTCAGCGATGCTATAATGCCATGTTGTGTATTTCACAGAACTACGCTTTGGACACCCCCCCCCGAGATGTTGGTTTTGAAAAGCAACAATACGGCGCGTCCGCGCTAATGGCGCTCCAAAGGCAAGACCTTCTGTGCCTCTCCATGCTTGAAAGGTGCACAGCGCCTGCCACTCTGCAGGCCTGTCACCAGAATACATATGGCCATCTCAGTATACCAGGAACGACCTGCTTACATTCCATCCCCACAGTGGGAACCAATATTGCCCCTTGTTCGATCCTTCGACAATGTCAACTACAGAGTTGCCCTAGCCGTTCTAGAACATTTCTTAACTCCAAAGTCCGCACAGTTCCTAGAGCTGAACAACCTCCATCTAAAACTAAACCCACATACCAATTACTTCACAGCGCTTTAATAAATGTAAGATCGCTTATTAAAAACAAGTTGATATTCTTTGAATTCCTTCAAGCTCGCAACATAGACCTTTGTTACGGAAACCTGGGCCGATGAGAGTTCGGAACTGGACATAGTACGAGCCATTCCAGAGGGCTGCTTGATGTTAAGGCTTGACCGATGTGGTAAGAGAGGTGGCGGATAAGCCATAGTGTATCAGAACGACTTGTCCAGTAGGTCCTCAGCTGAAGCCACCTCCATCCAAAACGAGGCTTTGAATTTTCGGTTCATTCTCAACAACCACGCCTCCTTTACTGGTCTGCTAATCTACTGACTGCCAGGCCCTTGTCTACCTTTTTACACAGCTTCTGCCAATTGCTTGAAACCAAAGCCGAGACTGCAGACTTCACGGTTTTCAGTTATTTTAATTTCCACCTGGAGAACAATGAAGATAGGGACTTTGAAGGCCTACTCGATTTAATGAACAGCTTTGGCATGGCTCAGTGAGTAACAGCCCCATCCCATTTTCTGGTAACACACTGGGCCTCATTTTTCCTGATTATATCTCATTATCCTTCTAAACGACTTTGCCATTAACATGGTCAGACCATGCTGCTGTGATATTTCATTTAAAATCTGAGACAAAGCTGCTTGAAATGACCCCCTCTTCATTTCCCCAAAACAGGTGCACTGGGCATAAAATTGATTCAGGATCAATTGACAATAAATTTCAATTATCACCACCCATGTTTACTAATTACCTTTATTATGATACTCAGTAGTATCATTCTTGGCTCACTTCAGCTTTTAAATAGTTGACCACCACCAAATCGGCCAGCAACAGGGGGTTAAATCCCACCCAAACCTGGTTCTCTGAGAAACTCAGACAACTGAAACAGCTTTGTAGATGACAGGAGCATAGTTGGGGGCAAAATTATAACCTCAGAGAAAAAATCTTACATAAACAAAAAATTTCAGAATATAAAGTTCTGATTTTCTCTGAAAAAAAGCAGTGTTTTTTTCTAAAAAAAATGAATCCAAGGAACTCTTTGCGACTATAGAAAAACTCTAAATTCCATGATATGGACAACACCTATAGTAGTCAATAATTTTACGATAATATTGTGTGTGTCTTTTAGACAAAGCTTCTTGACATTTATAATCTGGTGCAAACCTCCTCGACATCCTCGGAGGTCGACGCTTAATTGTCTGATGTCTTAACCCCTCAGATTCCTGTGATGACACCTCCTGATAATGCCCCATTGTCTTTCTTCATTTACCAGGCTTACTGTCCCTCAAGTTCAGTACCTGATCTTAGACACTGGATCTGGGTCACCCTTGGACCCGTGCCCACCAAATATCTTTCACTCTGTTGCCACGACTATAGCCAGCCACCTAACTAATATTTTTAATGAAATGTTCAGACAAGGTTTTTCCCTAAAGTATGGAAAATCCCTGCCAATTTACCTCGGCTAAAAATGCCACATATTAATCCTTTGGACCCAAGCAATTACAGTCCCATTTCCCACCTTCTCTTTCCATCCAAGTGGAGAAGGCAATTAACAGAGAACTCACTTTCTTTCTGGAGTCCAATAAACTGTTGGATAACACACAATATGGTTTCAGGGTCCAATACTGGACTGAGTCAGCTTTGATAACTGCATCAGGATGTATGGGGTAACCCTGAGACACTGATGATATCAGTCCTCTCAGCCGCATTCGATATGGTCGATCAAAAGGTATTGATCAACTGTATCGATTCTCTGGGAATCAGAGGCTCATCTCTCGTACTACCTAAATCCTTTCTAGCAGAGAGAGGGCAATTTGTAGCTATGGATAGTTACTCTACCAGTCCATTCTCTCTTCCAAGCGGAGGAGCATTACTCTTCTCACATAATTATGCATAATCTTTCATAATTCGTCAGTAATTCAACAGGATTATGCTACACTGAAATACGAAATTTACGCCCAGCCCTACTTTAATCCACTACCAGGCACTCCCTACCCTTTTATCTCACTCTTGCAGGTTTCTGCTCTATCCCGTTGTGAAGACTTTTACACCCTTTCTATTCCTCTGTCTTTCCAATGTGTTTGTTTTTCCCTCTTTTGCTCTGGGTAAATGTCTGATGCAGAAAATAAGTGTCAATCCTCAAAAATGAGTGCCTGTGGCGTACATGCCAGCATTTTGACACTAGAAAGATTTTGAAATAAAATAGAAACAGGGCGCTGTATTTGCCTCTGCTTCAATGAAAGTCTATGAGTGAAACATCAGGTGGCATACTGCTAAAAGAGACATTTTTGACAAGAGTCTCTCACCTTATTATTGTCTGTTAGCACATATGCTTTGTCCCTCACAACCACTGGCTCAAATTGAACACTGAATCAACTGAACAAAGGTAAAAAACATGATATTCACTGTACACATTACAATAGTTTATAACCTAGAACAAGATTGGCTCTAAAATGGCAATTAAGTCACAATATTGTCAGCATTTTAACATGCTGCAGAACTTCTAGAAACATTAAAACAACGTTTACAATTAACCTCATTACTTGATTTGCTTATGTTTTAGCAAAAATGGCTATTGATGTAAACACCAGCCTGCGTTTCCGCTAATTGCTGAATCTTAAAATGTGTGGGATCAGAACTGTACCCCAATACTCAGGGCACCCCAAAATTCCATTCACTCCAAAATTGACCTCAGATGTTCTTCGCTGGGTTGATCTTGGGCAAAAAGTGTACCCTCCCCGACATCAATTTAGCAGAGTAATATTCAAAGATAACCCGGACCACTCAAGTATTGAGTTCTGGATCAGAGGAAAGTTAAAGGGTTTTATTACAAAAATCTCAAAAATCACGCTATGCGGAATAAATGGATTAAATGCCATGAAGGCTCAAATGCCGAATTACACAGAGAAATCAAAATCAGAAAATCATTGCAAGTCCCAAATGGGCAGCAACGTTATAAAGAAATCGAGCAGCACCCCTAGTGGGACATCTAGAAAGTGTGGCTCACCACCAAAACCAAGGCTTCTTTTACACAATACTTGAAAAACAGAAAATGCAGAATTAACATGACAATGATCACAAGTAACAATTTTCTTTGCAAATCAGAAAATCATACATCACTAAGAAGCACAATCCCATTTTAAGAAAACATCCAGCATCATCCATGTTATTGCCACCCAGAGATGTTCTAACTAATATGAAACATTTCATCAATGATGCTTCACACAAATGAATGAGACTAGTCCCAGCAACTGAACTACAGAGTAAGGGCTTTGAAAAACTGCAACAGTTAGGAACAGTGGGAAGTTCATTCAAAACACACCCCCTCAGTAAAAATCCATCACATCCACTTGCCTTTGCCTTTGCACAGCATGTGGTCAGAAAAGATGTGCCGACAATCAAATGGGAGGAAGGAAGAGCAGGAGGGAAGGGCAGAACAGCATTAGAACAGCATCCATTTTTATAGAGAATGGTGTTTTCATGAAAATTTGGCATGCTAAAACTTGCAAATAAACACTGTTCTATACATCATATTCAACTTGTTTAAACTTTAGTCATGTTAGAACAGTATTTGAATATTAGATCCGACATTAAAATAATGATGCTTCACTATTATTTATTGCATAAAAATAGAAATCCAGACAAATGCTACCACACGTGTCAGTCAAACAAACTTTTTGTTAACTAACTGTTAGGTAGCTTGGCTGGCAGAATTGTGCAAATATTTTAATTAATCAAAAACAATAGATATATTACTTAAGGCAGAACATCTGTACGTGCTACCAAGAAACATGTTTAATAAAAGAAGTACAGACCTGCATGGTAGTTCAGATCCGAGAGCTGGTGTTGCTACGTTATGTAGAAGGGGTTAAATGATATATTTATATCACCAGCCCCGATCTGAGTGTTTTGCTCTTCTTGAGGCAAGTTATTCTTGGGGCCTGCTTTGCATGTTATCATTACCTTCACAGCCAATGAGTTTACAGGTGACTTTCAGGAAATGATTCACAATGGATATCCCCATTACTGGGGAAAACTGTTTTTGATATGTAGTGAGGGAGAGTGGCACTGAGAAAACACATTACTCGGAAAAGGCAGACAAGAGATGGTAATGCATAAAATACCATGCAATAACCAGATAGTGAGGAAGGTTGGGCTGGTTCATTTTTGCCGACATGATGCACTTCAACATTGTGCACTGTCATGCGCAAGAAAACAAATGCTGTAATTGCTGGATGCACCCTTGGATTACAGCACTTTTAAATTATGTTGACTAAGCTTTGGGAGGTTCTCTTGGTGGGACTGTGGAAGGAATTTTAATTAGCTGTTGAAGTGAAGGTAAAGGATCTTAGACAAGATCACCTTAGATAAAACAGAAGTCTCCATTCCCAGAAATCAAACCCAGTGCACAATTAAAGTGAAAATTCACTTGGTTTTGGTTCCTTTAACATAGTGCCCTTCCTGTCCAAAAACATATATAGATGGATATTTGGTCAGTGACTGAGCAGGGGCATCTTACTTCTACCTTCCAAATCAGCCACTTCTGTTTCGCCCAGGAAGTGGAGTGAGCAGGGTTCTAGTACTAAAACCTGAGCGTGCATGCAGAGAGGCAGGGAGCACTTTAGCAAGTGGGCAAATGTTGAGAAGAATCCTTGGCAGTTAGGAAGTCTGGAGCCGGGTCATTTACCACTGACTTTGAGTTTCTGGTTCCAATGTGAGCTTGAGGGGAATTAGTCATTTGAATAGCTTTATTCGGTTGTTTACGTAAAACCATCAAAGTTTACAAATAAATCCAGAATTTTACGATTAAAACAATTAAAACATGATACAATTCTTGGGTTGTTTCTAAAATGTACAATAAAAAGAGCAGGAGTAAAATGTTAAAAAAACAAAAACGTTAAAACAAGTAGTCGTCCTGTTGACAGACTTACAATTAGGATGCACATCACTTGGGAGGAGGGAGTGAAATCTTTTATACAATACCCAATTCATTTACTCAGTAGTGGTGCATTTGAGTCTTTAGGTCAGAGCAATCAGACATCTGGAGAGATTAGGCTCACTCACTCCTGTGGGGCACTTTAGAAGACTGTGGGGTCTGGCCGCATGCAGAAGCTATACAGAAGCTAATCTGGGCCACCAAGACAATCCGACCCTCCACCTTTATGGCATCTATTTTTCATATGGGCATTGATGACTTGCAGCTGATGCATTATTTCATCTGCAAGCTGCCACAGCCCACGTTTTGCTTTAACTCAATTTGCCCCAGGCATATGAGCTTTTCAATGTAGGCATTTACTACCCCAGGAGCTTCTTTATGTTGGCATGTAACTGTGCCACGCTCTTTTATAGGCAAGATTAGCAGAACAAGGAGCAGATCGACAAATACATGGCATAACGCGGAGTGGATTTAGCTAGTATAGATGCTTTGAGGAGCAGGATGGAGACCTTTGGAGTTTGAGCTGTTATCTCTTACAGTGCCCATGCACGGATGCCAGTCCCGCTGGCACCATTGTGCATCAGGCACAGCAGTGGCAGCTCTTGTCTCTGAACCCAGACGCATGTGGTTCTTGTTTTTGTATCCCACCTGGAAGCGTCTTACATCTGGCAGAAGATGTATCCCTGTTGTATGGATGTTAGTAAAAGGCCAAGGATGTATGTCATTACAACGCAGGCTTTACACCGCGCTACCATTACGACGCAGCAATCACAACGCAAGTCGTTACAACGACTTGCGCTGGAGGCGCTGGATTTAGGAATAGTATAATTTACTATTCCAACTCCAGCCCACGTAACAGTAGGGAAGGTGTTGGAATAGTAAATCATGCTATTCCTTAGTATATAGCGCCATCCAGCGCAAGTCGTTGTGATTTCTGCGTCGTAATGGTAGCGCGTTGTAAAGCCCGCATTGTAATGGCTGTTTCCCAAAGGCCAACAATGCGGAGACTTTTTTTTCAAGAAACTTAATGAAATTCCATTCTACTTCATGAAATTACTCTATTTGTAGGAAAATATGATCTACAGATCTTACATCACGTTTGTATTTTTTTTACCTCAACACTCGTCACTCAAAAAAATTCTCACCTGATACCAACAAACGACTGGTTCAGTATAACAGTCTCTCACAAGACTTTAATGTGCGGTGAGATGCTCGATCTACAAAACAAACAGAACAATGTACATGAAACGATGGAATGTGCAATTTTGAGAGATTTCTCGAATTTCACTTAACCTAAAATTATGGTTTGTACACACATTTTTCGGCATAATTTAATTGTCACCAATGCCTAGGTTGTAGCCTCTAGGCAGCAGCTGCATTGTAGTAGTTTCAGTCTTTGACTCTACATCGTCACGCACAGTAAACATGAATTCAGAAACCTTCATGTATGGGCAAAAACAGTGTTAATTTGTTTTTAAAAGAGAACTGAATTTGTATATAACTATTTTTATATGTATGCATTTACTTGTACATATTTTGATGCTAAATTAATTGAAAAGCTTGTTAGATAGATAGAGAAAGAAATAGAGATAGAGATGGAAATAGAAATTGAGATTGTAGAAATAGAGATAGAGATTGATAGATAGATAGCGATAAAGATATAAATAGATATAAAGAGGGATAGATAGAGAAATAGAGATAGAGATAGATAGAGAGATAGAGAGATAGAGAGATAGATATATATATAGATAGATAGATAGATAGATAGATAGATAGATAGATAGATAGATAGATAGATATATAGATAGATAGATAGATAGATAGAAAGATAAAAAGAAAGATAGATAGAAATAGAGATAGATAGATAGATATAGAGATAGATAGCTAGATAGATAGATAGATAGATAGATAGATAGATACATAGATAGATAGATAGATAGATACATAGATAGATAGATAGATAGATAGATAGATAGATAGATAGATAGATAGATAGATAGATAGATAGATAGATAGATAGATAGATAGATAGATAGATAGATAGATAGATAGATAGATATGTGGAAAAGCAGCTACTTTGGGTTGCCTTTTCTAACACTGCTTTGGCATTAGTCGCCTCTAAACCACTCAACGCTTTATCAAAATAAAGAGGCAGACGCTGGATATTGGAAAGCAGGAAACAGAGTTTAATTCTCTCCGGAGCAGAACACGTCAGATCGGACAATCGAGGGTATCTTCTCGAGGTGCTCTCACAACATCTCTGAGGCCTGGCCTCTTATACACAGGTTTATAGCTTTATTACATACAACACATCCTTGGTAATGCTTTGATATTCGGAAAGACATCCCCGGAATCCCCGCTCCAGGCCCGTTCCAACACATATCTACAGTAGAAGTCCCCACCCCAATCTCAGCATGTGATGGCTATCGCGCAGCTGGACATTCCGCTGGGAATAGAAATATGTGTGATCGGTCGGATCTGATGGTGTGAAGACATTGATTAATCTCGGCCCCCTTTGAAGAGAGGCGAGTTTCTACTGTAGGGGGCAATAAACCGCATCCGCAGGGCTAGGTGATGGCCTGGGATCAGCTCGAACAATCGGGCACAGGGGAAGGGGGTTATCAGAAGCCCGGCTGCGTGAAAGAGATGAAAGGGTATGTGGGTTCCGCACGGGATGTGGCTCCGGGGCTGGGTCGCGCTGAGGCTGTTTTATGGCTTCGACAGATGCTTAAGGGTTGCCAGCGCGGGGGATGATCGCAAAGCCGGGGAGACGTGCAGGCAATTGGCAATGTTACGAGAGTGGCCATAGTTTTGAAATGGCTGCTGTTTATGCACTCGCAAAAGGCCTAAAAATGGGACAAGATGGCGCTGGTAATGTTCACTCCGTAATCAAATATTCAACAGTGTACCCTTTGAACATACCCGACATCTTGCTAATTTATGTCAATGTTCATTATGTGGTGGATCTCTGTTTCGTACAACACTTTCATGTGTTCAAACTTATTGTCCAAAGTCTTAGGGCATATCGAATTTGCAAACAGAGAGCACAAGGGCGGTATGCATTGTATCCCCAGGCAGCACCCACATAATATAAGAACTGGCACCAATACAATTATTATTAATTTCCAGCCCCAGTCTTTCAAAGTGGTCCAAAACCAGCCTCCGAGTGTCCAGCAGTCTTGTTCCTGGTGGATTTCCGAGGATAGTCTGTGGAGGTGTTCTATTGCTTTGTAGACAGAAGGTGAATAGTCTGGGACAAAAGTGCAACAGCTGGCACCGATGATGCGGCATGCTCCTCCGCGGTCTGCCAGTACTACGTCGAGCACAAGGCGGTTCTGCAAAGCCATGAGGCGGACCGCCTGCAGCTCAGCTGTGTTGTTAGCAAGGATGCCGGCTGTGACGTTCAGTGCTGTTTCTACTGCTTGGGTCAAATGACGGATGGCTCGACTGTTCGACATCGGACCCCAGAAAGGAATGAGTCCTTTCGCAGCATTGAGGAACTGCGAAGAGGTGGAATCTGCTTGTTCTGTGTCCAATGAGCGCTTCTGCCTGTGGTATGCTGCCGGTGCCACGTAAGTGGGGGGGAGGACAAAGGAGATGTAGCAAGTGCCTCCCCAGCCTTTAGGGAGCCAGGTGTAGGCCTTGGTGCCGCAGACGAAATACATGTTGGGAGATGCTACAAATGAAGGGGGGTCAGCAGTGTTCAAAGTCCTCTTTATGGAGCAGGAGCTGTGGCCCACAATTTTTGTCCCATGGCCCTCGATGCAAACAAGGCCGGAGACATTTACCACAGATTGGGCCACAGTCAGAGTTGCAGCAGTTCGTTTGCGCAGGTATGAAAAAGTGGGTCTGGCTGGGTTGTTGAAAACCTGCATCTCAAGCCGGTCTTTCTCCGGAATGTCCAGTTGAAGCGTTGCGTTTGAGGTCTGAGGGCAAAAGGGAGTGGAGGCTTTTCCGGTTTTGCCCAGCCAGAACCCATCGTAGAAGTGGGAAATGGTTTCGCCAGAAGTCGTATTGTCCTTGTAACTCTCTTGCAAGAGCATCAGCCAGGCAAGGCAGGACCCAATAACGGAAAAAGGCGAAGGGATGAAGGGGATAGAATGTTCAGTTGCATGTGGCAGCAGCCCACAGATCCAGCAGTTGGTGGCATTGGCAGCGAGGTTGTGCTGGTTTAGCAATTGCACGAAGAAATTGTTCCAGAACTCCTTGCGTCTTTCTCGGAGTTGGGGTGGAAGTGAAATGAGATAGTGTTCTCTTTTGGTGGTGGGTTGCACAGTAGGTATCAAAGCCTCATGGGCCGGCACACTTTCTTCCACGACCCAGAAGGTGGCCATGAGAAGGAGGCAGAAGAGAAAAGAAATGAAGAGGGAAATTGTCTTTGTTTTGTGCAGTTTGTCAGTCTCTGGATTTCTGTAGTTGATCTTCGGACGTCCGGTTGCTCCCATCATCTTCATGTCGGGAGCTTCCATCACTTTCAAGAGGGCCCTGTAGCGGGCAGGACCACACACTTTGTCTGGCGTCTCTCCTGGTAGCCTTTGTAGTGTTAGCTACCGTTCTGAGACTGTTGACTCAGTTAGTGGCCTTCTTTGCTGGAGCCTTCTCCTTTCGTCGCAAGTTGTACCCTTCCCTGGATGGCACAGTGGGATCGGGAGACTCTGTCAATTAAAGTGTCTCTGGGTCAGGGTAGCAACTCAGGGCTGGTCTGTCTTTCTTCAGGAGCTCTCCTTGGGTGTCCACGTTTTCACTCGTTGTTAAGGTTGGTGAGATTTTTCGGCAGTGATGTGCATGAAGCCAGTTGCGCTTTCCTTCCACTCGGAGTGCGGTTCGAGTGGTGATCAAGACTTGCCAGGGGCCCGTCCACCTGGGTTCCAGACTCTTCGTCCTTTGAAAATTCCGTATCAGGATGAACTCTCCGGGTTGGATGTCGTGTCCGGGGCCCCTGGATGCGTCTGGAATGGCTTGCTGCACCTGTTGGTGGATAACAGTTAGTGTTTTTGTTAAATTATGCAGATAATCAGACATTAGGATGTCTGGGACATCATGGATGGATGTTGGCTTCGTCGCGGCCCAGATGTTCATGGGTCGACCAAAAACGACTTCATAGGGGGTTAGGTGGTGCTTGGTGGGAGTGGAGCGCATAGACAGCAATGCCAGTGGGAGGGCGTCTGGCCATTTTAGTCCTGTGGTGGCGACAATTTTTTCTAGTTTAAGTTTCAGCGTGGCGTTATGTCGTTCCACTAGGCCTCCAGATTGGGGGTGGAAGACCGCGTGGAACTTTTGTTTTACACCCAACCCTTTCAGTATGAGTTGGATAACTTCGGCTACGAAGTGGGGGCCGTTGTCACTCCACAAAATTCGACATAGGCCGTAGCGTGGGAAGAACTCTTTCAACAACACCTTAGCAGTGGTGATGGCGGTGTTGTCTCGAGTGGGGTAAGCTTCCACCCACTTGCTGAACGCACACACAACAATCAGTACGTATTTCAGACCACAGCACCTTTCTAGCTGAATGTAGTCCATTTGGAGGACTTTGAAGGGGTGGTCGTGGACCCCAAACCCTCCCCGGGGTACTACAGTCCCTTTCCCCGGGTTGTGTTGTAGGCATTTCAGGCATTGCTGAACCAGGCGTTTCGCTGCGTCAGCTATCTTGTCATTGTTCCAAACTTTAGAAACGAGCTCAGTCATGGGGGCAGATCCTATGTGTGCAGGGGAGTGTGCCATGGTCAGTATGGGGATCAGATAGGAATTGGGTACCAACCATTTGTTTGTGTCTTTCGTCCGCCAGCAGCCTTCATCGTCTTTTAGTCCCACCCGTGCCCATTCAGTCAGTTCCTGTGGTGTGCTAGTCGTTTGAATGTCTTTTATGGTCTCTCTAGCGTCTTTCCATTTTTTTGCTTGAGACCGAGTTACATACATGCGGGTAGTCGTCCTATTCTCAGCTGTAGTTCGTGCAGTGATATAAATAATCAACAAGGTCCACCTTACGTAGAGTTAGTGTATAACCAGGTGTTCATGGAATACACAATGTGTGTTAAAATACCCCTCACACACCAAAAGGGCCCTTGGTGTCATGCTTCATCATTGGGGTCTTCCCGCCCCGCTGCGGGACGGGGCAGTGCTACGACAAGCGACTACGCTGGAGCACCTTTTATTTTGAGAGTGCTATGTGAGTGAATGGGAGTGAGTGTCAGTAGGGTCAGGGGTGATAATAGATAAGTGAAGTTAAAAAATACCTGGCCTAGTGGTAGAAAAAACTGTTTAATAAACACTGGCTGGTATTGTTAAAAAAAGTGAAGCGGAGAGAAAAAGTAGTTTAATGGACTTACTCTCCTGTGTGGGTCAACATGTTTCGGGGCCTCAAGCCCCTTCGTCAGGACCGGAGACTGATCCCCCTGTCACTCACTAATGTTTTACCACAAAAATATATGGTGTATGTACTAAGAATGATCAATGTGTATAGATATATTTTATAAATCTATGTATTCCTGGC
Source organism: Lissotriton helveticus (assembly GCF_964261635.1). NCBI lineage: Eukaryota > Metazoa > Chordata > Amphibia > Caudata > Salamandridae > Lissotriton > Lissotriton helveticus. The sequence continues at coordinate 803,855,712 of NC_136063.1, forward strand.
TATATCAGTAATGCTGATGTAATATGCTCAGGATGTTTGGAGTCAGTGCCCCATGAGCCAGCTCTGGAGTGAAGGGTAAAATGAGGGTCCAAATTAACCCCCAGCAACGCGGTGCTTCCTCATTCGTCCGTGGCTTCCGTGATCATACGTGCAGTGATGTCAGCTAGTGCATTACCTTGTCCTACAATGTCTGTGACTTTCTTGTGTGCCTGGCACTTTATTACCGCTAGTTCTTTGGGGAGGAGAACTGCTTCGGTCAGGGCAGAGACTAGGTCTCCATGTAGGATCGGTGTGCCGTGTGAGGTCAGGAATCCCCTCTCCTTCCAAAGGAGCCCAAAGTGATGAACCACCCCGAAGGCATACTGGCTGTCCGTGTATATGTTAGCAGTCGTTCCTGCTGCTATGATGCATGCTCGTGTAAGGGCGATCAATTCTGCTGCTTGTGCGGATCGCTGTGTGATGCGAGCTGTCTCGACAATAGTTCGGGCTGTGGTAACAGCGTATGCAGCGGAAGCATGAGCCATCCACCCACAGTTCACCGTCAGGTTCTGGGAAAGCAGTATCTCGGAGGTCTACTCTGCTCCTAGTCTGCTCGTCAGTGAGGGTCACGCAGTCATGGAGGAGAGCGACATTTGGATCATTCTCCGGTAAGGGTAGTAGGGTTGCTGGATTCAGAGTGGTGCATCTTTTCAAGGTGATATTAGGTGCCAGTAAAGTCAATTCGTACCCAGTCAGTCGTGCGCTAGTCAGATGTTGGGTTTTGGTTTGATTCAGAAGGGTGTCAACGGAATGGGGTACTAGCACGGTGAGGGAATTAGAGAGTACAATTCCTTCACTCTGTCGTATAGAGACCACAGCGGCAGCTACGGCTCGAAGGCAGGCAGGCAGACCTCTGACTACGGGGTCGAGAGTGGCAGAGAAGTAAGCGCAAGGGCGTTGTTTGAAGCCAATGGATTGTGTTAGGACAGATAAAGCACATCCCTCCCTTTCGTGAGTATAAAGGGAAAAAGGCTTGGAATAGTCTGGGGTTCCTAGGACGGGAGCTGAACAGGGGGCATCTCGTAATTCTTTGAAGGAAGATTGGCATTCGGGGGTCCAAGGGAGTGGGAAGGGGACATCTTTGGCCAGGAGGGAAAGTAATGGCTTAACAATGAGGCTGAAGTTCGGTAACCACTGTCGACAGAAGGAGGTGAGGCCTACCAGAGAGCGGACTTGCTTCTGGGTTTTAGGGACAGGCGTTTCCAAAATGGTCTGAATTCTGTCAGGCGTAAGTTTCCTCCCTTCTTTGGACAAGAGGTGGCCTAGGTATGTTACTTGGGGTTGGCAAAACTGCAATTTCTTCTTGGAAACCTTGTGACCATTCTCTGCAAGGAAATGTAGGAGCTGGAGGGTGGCTGTGACTGCAAGTGGAGTAGTGTCGGCTGCTAGGAGGATGTCATCCACGTATTGTATCAACACTACTCCGTCCGGCAACGGGACTGCGTCTAGCTGTTTCTTGAGGGCCTGGCTATAGATGCTGGGACTTTCGGTGTAGCCTTGGGGTGCTCGACAAAATCTGTATGAGCGGGATTTTAGGGTAAATCCGAAGAGGTAGCGGCTGTCTGGATGGATAGGGATAGAAAAGAAGGCGTTCTTGAGATCAATGACAGTAAAAGTGGTGGCGGTGGACGGGATCAGGGTCAGGATGGTGGTGATGTCGGGGACCACGGGGTATTGTGGCACAACTACCTTATTAACCTCTCGCAGGTCGATGATGAAGCGGTACGCTTTCTCATCTCCCTCTCCTTGCTTCTTGATAATTGGTAGGATAGGGCTGTTACAGACGTTGCTGACCACCTCCTCTACCACTCCTGCATCTACTAAGGATTGAATAATCTCTACCAGTGCTTTCTCGCCTTCGGGAGATATCCTATATTGTGGGAGTGTTGGGAGCGTTGCGTCCTGTCGTACAGTTATATGCACAGGGTCAATCATCATTCGTCCTACGTCTGAGTCGGTCTTTGCCCATAAGTACAGGGGTAAGGTGTCAAGTAATGATATGTCGGCGTCAGTCACAGAGGACATGTGTCGTGTGGGACAAGGTCTGAGCTGGTTGGGATTGTCGTATAAAATGACTCGGACTCCGTCCGGTGAACATCTAATGATGGCTCGGAAATGCTTCAACAAGTCAAGACCCATAATGGCGTCGGGGGTGTTGGAGGAGAGTAGGAATGTCGTGTCAGTAGCGTGGTTTTCCAAAGCAAAAGGGATTGGTGAGGATAAGAGATTAGTGGAGGGCGTTCCATCAAAACCTATCGATGTTACATGTGAGCCAGACAAGGGTGCCCTTGGAATCAGTCGTTTAGATAAAGCACTACGTGTTGCTCCTGTGTCTACCAAAAATGGAGACTTCGTGCCTAGGACCTTAGCGGTGACAGAAGGGCCTTGCTGGTCAACATAGAGCTCGACTGGATCCCTCCCTTGCCTTTGGCAGTCCTATGCAAAGTCGTACATGTTGTTGTGATCAGACTGTTGGCACTGATTCTGTCGGGGACGGTCAAATGTGTTTGTTTTACCAGGCCTTTCGTTGCTATTGTCGGTCGTGTACCCTCGCCCACGTCCTCTATTTCTCGGTTCCTTCGTGGAGTCCCTCGTCTCCTTATTCTTGATCATTTCTAACAGAATCGGGCACTGGAATTTCCAATGTCCGAGCCCTTTACAAAACGCACACTGGTTCTCACTCAAATCTCTACGTCCAGCGTAGGATGTGGGTGCGTTATTTCTAGGAGGCGGGTTTCTAGGGGCATTCGGTTGGTAGTTTCCTTTGTAGGGTTCCTTTCCTATAGTCACTCCCTGCAACTGTGCAATCATAACTCTTTCCTTGAGGTCTTTCTTCTTTTTCTCTGATGCCCTATCATTTTCGTTCTTTTGATGCTCATAGTACTGGGCCATCTGAAGGATAGCCGCGGGTTTGGAGGCTGCCTAACTGCTCTTGCTAGTCTGCAGTTTCTGTGAGACTTCCTGTAACAGACCTTTAACGTAATTTTGGACAAACAGGTGGTGTCCGGTCGCAGTGGTCATGTTCTGACCACTATAGTCAGAAAACACCGCTTCGAATCGAGAGAAGTATTCGGAGACATCTTCTTGGGGTTTCTGACGGCAAGCAGTTACAATCGACCAGTCTACCTTTTTCTCAGGGATCAGTGTCTTTAGCTTTTGAACAATTTTGTCTGGGAGTTCTAAAATAGCTTTTAAGGGTTTCTGTCCGGGATCTCGTTGTTTATCTATGCCATCGAGTTGTATCCAGGTATGTCCAAACAGCTCAAGGTGGTCGACTTTCCGAATTTGCTTCCACACATCAGCTGGCAGACATACCCCGAAAAACAAGTCGATGTCTGCTAAGGTCATGATTGTTGAACCTAGGGCCGTACCTAGTTCTGTATAAAAGGCTGTGGGGTTCTTTCGTAAGTCTGGCAAAGTTTTTCGGAATGTCAGGATGTCCTGTCGATCCCAGGGTTGGTATACCCAGTTATAAACCACCCTTCCCTTTGCGTCCTGATGGTTAATGTCGTCATTAGTTCCCTGACCTCGTGGGGGGACCCAGTAGGGAGCGGCCTCTTTCATTGGCATCATGGTATAGATTTTCTCTATTGGGGGTTCGGTCGTTACAGGAGTCATGTTTTTAGCTATCGGTTCTTGTTCAGTGAGGTGGCGGAAGACTGCCAGCGTATGCGAGAAGAGTTCCGTCACATCACACTCGCTCTCATCTCCTACATCTACCTTTCGGTACAAGTTCGCAAGGCGTTCAGGCCTTTTGTCCTGGTATCTCTCCTCATAGGCTGTGAGGGTATGGTAGCAAAAACGTACAACAAAGTGTCGCCTATGGCTGCTAGTATATGAGTTGCACATATCCGAAATACATTCCTCTGTTTCTTTTCGTTCTATTAACGTTTTTACAATTTTGTCAATACCCGCTCGTTCATGGCTGTTCAAACGGCTTGCTCTCGTAGTCTCCTTTCCTACGGCTTCAGGCTTGCCTGAGGGTTCCGTTGATGCGGTATTTAGTACTAGAGTCTCGGTCGGCGCGGAGGCCGTGGGTACCGAGGCCCTGGAACTACCTTCAATGTGGGTCAGGGGTTGTTGGTGCTGAGCTATGGGATGGGAGGGAGCATATGGAGGGGGCATATAGATGATTGGGGGACCTAGGAGTAAATCATCGTTCGCCTTTTGCTTCGATGGTAGCTCGGGGTAGAGTGCAGAGGGCGTTCTGACAGGGAATTGGCCTGATGTTTCGGACTCTCGTTCTTTCCTTATTCTCTCTCTTTCCTTAATCTCTTCTTCTAACTTTTGACCAGCCAGGTGGGCTGCTTTTCGCAGTTCTTTTTCTATCTTTGCTTCGTCTCTCTTTTTACGTTGCATTGCTTCTTTTCGCCACATGCCGAGGCTATCAAGCATGGTTGGCGTGGTCTTTTGTTTAAGAAGGGTAGTTTCTAGTGCTTCTATTTTATTTATATAAAAAGATCCCATCAGTGGCCACTGACTTTCTTGATCTTTCTTGGTATTTTTATGCCACAGCTTACTGTAGGCTACGGTGACTAATCCATACTTTGTAAACATGTCCCTATTAGGGGTTCCCTCCAGTGGAGCTGGATGATCTACCTCTAATAAACGGTCCGGGCTGAACCAACTACCAATCAGTGGGGAGAAGATAGGCATGACGTATAACGAATAAAAAGTATTTCAAACAATGGTGGACAAAGGTCCGCACTACCTATCCTTCGCTACTTGCAAAGACTAGACAGAATATTTCTATTCTTCGTTATTTGCAAACAGGGAATACCTCAGGAGAACCAATAGAACCAAACAATCAGTGGGGAGAAGATAGGCGCGGCGTATTACTTGCTAGCTGTCATTTTTGTTTATTTTTCCTTGCTTTTAATTTGCCTGCCCCCACTCGCACTCTAAAATTGGTGAAAACCACTGCTGTTGGGCGGGTCCGCTTCCCGGCTTAATTCACTCGCACTTGCGCCATCTTGCGAGTAGACGGTGCCGTTTTTCGGCGCCATTAGGTAGTTTACACGCTCTAGTCGTCAGAAGGACGCTAGACGTGTATAAAAGAGAGGTAAACCATTCGTTCCCCCTTGCTAGCTGTCACCAGACTCGTACCAGCGCTCTGTGCAGTTCGTGGCCGGAGCTGTTGCTAATTTTTAATCTTACCTGGTTTTGTATTTTATTTTTATTTTTGTTTATTTTGTCCTTGCTTTTAATTTGCCTGGCCCCACTCGCACTCTAAAATTGGTGAAAACCACCGCTGTTGGGCGGGTCCGCTTCCCGGCGTAATTTACTCGCACTTGCGCCATCTTGCGAGTAGACGGTGCCGTTTTTCGGCGCCATTAGGTAGTTTACACGCTCTAGTCGTCAGAAGGACGATAGACGTGTATAAAAGAGAGGTAAACCATTCGTTCCCCCTTGCTAGCTGTCACCAGACTCGTACCAGCGCTCTGTGCAGTTCGTGGCCGGAGCTGCTGCTAATTTTTAATCTTACCTGGTTTTGTATTTTATTTTTGTTTATTTTTCCTTGCTTTTAATTTGCCTGGCCCCGACTCGCACTCTAAAATTGGTAAAACCACCGCTGTTGGGCGGGTCCGCTTCCCGGCGTAATTCACTCGCACTTGCGCCATCTTGCGAGTAGACGGTGCCGTTTTTCGGCGCCATTAGGTAGTTTACACGCTCTAGTCGTCAGAAGGACGCTAGACGTGTATAAAAGAGAGGTAAACCATTCGTTCCCCCTTGCTAGCTGTCACCAGACTCGTACCAGCGCTCTGTGCAGTTCGTGGCCGGAGCTGCTGCTAATTTTTAATCTTACCTGGTTTTGTATTTTATTTTTATTTTTGTTTATTTTTCCTTGCTTTTAATTTGCCTGGCCCCCACTCGCACTCTAAAATTGGTGAAAACCACCGCTGTTGGGCGGGTCCGCTTCCCGGCGTAATTCACTCGCACTTGCGCCATCTTGCGAGTAGACGGTGGCGTTTTTCGGCGCCATTAGGTAGTTTACACGCTCTAGTCGTCAGAAGGACGCTAGACGTGTATAAAAGAGAGTCATGCCTGAATGACGCCGGAGTTACGCCAGAGTTCTGCCCGTCTGCGCCCGTCCGCGCTTAGGACGGGCTGGACCCTGGGGCTCTTGATGGGTCTCTCTCCTTGCACCGGGGATATTTATTATCGGAACTTTTGTCTCTTAGACCCCCAGTGCTCTCGTGTCACCATCGTTTTTTTCCTGAGGTCCTACGGCAGGCTCAGGTATGCCCTACTTGTAGAACCTCTTTTAAATCCACCCCTCAGTTTTTTATTAAACCTGATCCTTCCCCCCATTGTCAGACGACCTCTCTACTCAGAAAGGGCTTCCTGATTAATGCGCGATCCCTTATTAAGCATAATGTAGCTTTTTACGATTTTGTAAGTATGAGGCATCCCGACTGGGTCTTTGTGACCGAGACATGGGCCTCTGAGTCCTCTGGTCATGATCTTCTTTTGGCTATACCTGAAGGATATGTGCTGCATAGGCAGGATAGAGTGCGACGCAGAGGAGGTGGATTGGCAATCCTTGTTAAGGCCACACTCTCCTGTACTGTGAAGTCTCTATCGGTCCCTTCGTATCCCTTTGAGGCCTTATATTTCTGTATTGTGTGTTCCTCCTCGATTTCCTTCACTGGAATTCTTTTATATAGACCCCCAGGACCGAGAACCAACTTCTGCCCTGAGCTATTTAGAATCCTGGAGCCTTATTTTGGGAGATCTCACTTTACTATTCTTGGCTACCTAAATTTTCATCTTGATGATCTGGAAGCCAAAGATACATCCACTCTGGTTAACGCATTGGAAGACTGTGACTTCGTCCAAATGGTACATTGCCCGACTCACAGGGCTGGCCATACTTTGGACGGGGTGTTTTCCAATGATTTGAGACTAACAGTTGGTACGCCTATGCCACTGGTATGGTCAGATCATCTAGCAGTACCTCTGGACTTAAACATTCCCGGTATCGAGGGTAACTCGGTTGCCACCAATAAATGCTTTAAAAGAAGCTTCAGAAATATCACCAACGAGGCTCTGGCCCCCTTTATCCAAACCACCAGTATTTCATCTCAGAGGGCAGTGGATGAGGCGGCTCAGGAACTCGCCGACTCTATCACTAAAGCAGCTGATGAGTTAGCCCCTACCTCACTCGGATATGTGGCACGACAGAAACCCACAGCCCCTTGGTTTACAGAAACACTGAGGCTCCTCAGACAAAAATGTAGAAGGAAGGAGAGAGGCTGGCGCAAATCATGGGATCCGACAGAACGGGAGGTGTACAGGGGCCTGTTGCGAGAATATAAAAGCAGAGTTATTAAGGAGAAACAGGAATATTTTACCAACCTTACCAGTTCTCTTACTTCATCCAAAGAGCTCTTTAAGATCGTGGACTCCCTCTGGTCTCTTCAGACACCTGCCCCTGTGGTAGGTTCGCAGGAGCTATGTAATAACATCTCGGATTTCTTCTATAAAAAAATAGATGATATCTACCTGGCTCTACAATCCCAGAGGAATATCTTGAATGACAATGATTCCTCTCGAATTAAGCATCTTGAATCTTGGACGGGTGATCCCACACAAATCCTTACTCACTTCCCAGCGCTTTCCCTGGACGGTCTCAATCTACTTTTAGATAGAACAAAATCAGCCTCTCCTCTGGACCCTTTTCCTTTGAAAGTACTAAAGGAATGTAGGGACATCATTCTTCCTCCCCTGTTGGAAATAATGAATTGAGCCATGGAACAGGGCACCTTTCCTATGGCATGGAAGAAAGCCATAGTGAAACCGCTACTTAAAAAGCCCACTCTGGATCCTGGTCTCCTGAAGAATTTCAGACCAATATCTCTTTTGCCGGCCCCTGCCAAGATGTTGGAAGCGCATCTGAACTGTCATCTATCCAACTTCCTGGACTCTTCTGGGTTCCTGGACGGGTCCCAACATGGTTTTAGGAAGTTTCATAGCACGGAGTCTGCACTGACTAAGGTTGTAGACAACATTCGCCGAAAAGTAGACCTGGGCCAAACCACTGTGCTAGTACTGTTGGACCTCACAGCGTCATTTGATACCCTGTCTCCCTCTACTTTGACATCTCGGTTAAGGGAGGCAGGGGTAACAGGGTCGGCCCTGAGTCTTTTGAACTCTTTTTTACAGCAGAGAGAACAGCGTGTGATGCTTGGTGATTTCCTCTCCCCTGCGAAATCTCTGCAATGTGGGGTGCCACAGGGGTCGGCATTGAGTCCGACCCTATTCAACATCTACGTGGCCCCCCTTGCGAGACTAGTAAGATCTTAGGGGATGGAGGTGGTGTCGTACGCCGACGACACGCAGATTATGGTGTCCCTGACCCACTCTGTGAGTATCTCCGCGTCCAACTTTAGGTCCTGCATGCAACTTGTTGCTGAGTGGATGATTTTCAACTCCCTAAAGTTGAACGGCGACAAAACAGAGGTCCTGGTCTTTGGCAAGGACCAGGACGTGTGGTCGGGTGAGTGGTGGCCCTCATCTTTAGGCACCTGCCCCACTCCCACTAAATCTGCTAGGAATCTTGGCGTCATCTTCGACACCTCGCTCTCTATGGAGCTTCAGGTTAACAGGACTGTGGCCACCTGTTGGGGTGTCATTAGGACCCTTAAAAGAATCCTTCATTATCTCTCCCCCCAGGCACGCAAGCAGATCGTGATTGCTCTTGTTGGCTCAAGGCTCGATTATTGCAACTCACTTTATGCCGGGGCCAACAAGGGGCTTCTGCAGCGTTTACAGGTTGTGCAGAATGCCGCGGCGCGATTTGTGTTGGCCCTGCCATGGATGTCATCTGCTACCATGGCAAGGAAGAGCCTCCATTGGCTCCCTATTACCTCCAGAGTGTCTTTTAAACTCCTCTGCATTACTTACAGGGCCCTCATGGCTGGCCACACCGATGCTCTTGGGTCTTTGCTCACCCGGTATGTCCCAAGCAGATGTCTACGTTCTCTAGAGCTGAACCAATTGGTAGTCCCTCGGTCTAGGAAGGCCAGATGGGGGAGTAGGGCTTTTTCCATCTTGGCACCCCAATTATGGAACACACTTCCTCTGGAGATCAAATCGCAGCCCTCATTGGATCTCTTTAGGAAAGCCCTTAAAACCTGGTGTTTCATTAAGGCCTATCAGTAAGCTCCTGTCACCTGGTGAATTCAGCTAGATATTGAGTTAGGCGCCTTGACGCCCACTGGGCTAAGTTGCGCGGTTACAAATCACATTTAATAATATTATCAGCCCTTACCGATATGGACAAAGAGTCCGCGCTACCTATCCTTCACTATCTGCAAAGGGAGAGAGAATATTCCTATTCTTCACCGTTTGTAGACAGAGAATGTCTCAAGAAGAACCAATGTCGCTTAACAACCGAGGTTAAGTGATTCAATCAATAAATATTAACTAGTATTTTTCAAACAATCAATCAAACAAAAAGAGTCGTGCTGCACGACCTTACCCGGACCGTATGGACAGTTTCTCGTCTTCCACTTCCAGCGCCCGATCGTCCTCTATTCTCCGTTATTGCCGCGGCACTCCTGAAGGTCCCCAGTCAGGACCGCAGATCACTCGAGAGAGGTCTGTTCGAAACCAGTGAAGTTCGGACAATCGGCCGCCAGACGAGGGTCTATCGGGCGTGAGATCTTCCAGATCGTTGCAGTCGTTCACTCTGTCATCAGGACCTCTCCCACTAGATCCACGTGTCACTGATGGGCCCCACGTTTGGGTCGCCAATTGTGGAAAAGCAGCTACTTTGGGTTACCTTTTCTAACACTGCTTTGGCATTAGTCGCCTCTAAACCACTCGACGCTTTATCGAAATAAAGAGGTAGGCGCTGGAAATTGGAAAGCAGGAAACAGAGTTTAATTCTCTCCGGAGCAGAACACGTCAGATCGGACAATCGAGGGTATCTTCTCGAGGTGCTCTCACAACATCTCTGAGGCCTGGTCTCTTAAACACAGGTTTATAGCTTTATTACATACAACACATCCTTGGTAATGCTTTGATATTCGGAACGTGTGGTCTCGTTTTATAAGGAGAAAAAAAATATGGAATAATGAATTTGGATTACGAGGATATAAGGTTCAAAATGTTGGTTTTGAGAGGATAACGTACTGCCAAAGTGGCATAACGCGCTGTGCGTTTACTGGGGACGGGATGACGTCCCATTTCTTTTGACATTAGTACCTAAGTGCGATTGGGCACGGCACTACGGCAAACTGCACGCAATCAATGATAAATATTGGATAAACTTGTTAAAGATAGATAAAAGAGGTGTGCATCCTGTTACCACAACGAACACTTCATAACTATTGCCCGACAACAGGAGAGCACCCACAAAAGAAGAAAATAACAGTGAAGAAAACACGAGCCCACACGTGGAGAATAACATCGTGGTTCATGACTGAAGCAGTTTCACAAAAAAATTAATTACCACGGACTGCCTTAAAGAGAGACTATACACGCACGTTTAACAACATGTTATATTTATTTAAATAGTACTGTGGGATTTATCCCGGCTTGAGACAATGGGCGAGTAATGGGTTTGTTTTAAATTGGTGAAGTGAACTATGGGAGATGCGGTTCCTCAACAAAAAGCATCAGGTGCAATTAAAAGGAAAGCGGGAACTTTTTTTAAATGGGTGAACCAATCAGGGACAAAAGTGATGAGGTTAAAGGGAGAGGAAAGATGGGACGTATTTAGCAGGGTACAGAGAAAGCAGTAAAGATACACGATTTTACCAATGAGTGGCAGGTACGTGTCAGAGGGGATTAGATTTACGAGGGAGTACGAACAAGAAGGGCGAGTGGTAACATTTCCCCACAAACTGTATAGACATTAGCATATTGAGAACAGGAAAGGTTCCTAAATTGTAAACAAGGTAAATGAGTTAATGAGGGTGAACATAGATCTGTTTTCCGGTAATGATTGTGGGAGGACCGATAAGGGAGGGAAATATGGGTTACACTTCGATTAGGATGTAATGGGCACACTGCTATGGATAAAATACGAGGGTTGCAGGAATATGCAATGCGCCAAGAATATGAGCTAGAATTAGGTCGCATTTAACTGCAGGGAGTTGAAGCATGGAGAGATAGGAGTCATATGTTTGGTTTAATCTATAAGCAACCTAGAAGTATGTTTAGTGGTTCACTTATGGTATGAAATAACTCACTGAAATGTCGATCAGCCTTTTATATAGCATATTACTTAGTGTTGTTACATGAGGTGAAACGCTGTTAAACGTGACGGTTTTTGTAAGACAGTTGGTAATTTTGTATTTTATTCATTCACAGTGACCCCCGAAGAAGGGCATAATAGCCCGAAATGCATTGGGTTTTTATTTGAATAAATACTGCCTGGAATGAATTTATGCCTCAATCATGTTCTTGGAAAAAGTCAGACAGACACCGTTGAACAGTAGAAACTTGAAAATAGCGTTACACGGAACGTGTGGTCTCGTTTTATAAGGAGAAAAAAAATATGGAATAATGAATTTGGATTACGAGGATATAAGGTTCAAAATGTTGGTTTTGAGAGGATAACGTACTGCCAAAGTGGCATAACGCGCTGTGCGTTTACTGGGGACGGGATGACGTCCCATTTCTTTTGATATTCGGAAAGACATCCCCGGAATCCCCGCTCCAGGCCCGTTCCCACACATATCTACAGTAGAAGCCCCCACCCCAATCTCAGCATGTGATGGCTATCGCGCAGCTGGACATTCCGCTGGGAATAGAAATATGTGTGATCGGTCGGATCTGATGGTGTGAAGACATTGATTAATCTCGGCCCCCTTTGAAGAGAGGTGAGTTTCTACTGTAGGGGGCAATAAACCGCATCCGCAGGGCTAGGTGATGTCCTGGGATCAGCTCGGACAATCGGGCACAGGGGATGGGGTTATCAGAAGCCCGTCTGCGTGAAAGAGATGAAAGGGTATGTGGGTTCCGCACGGGATGTGGCTCCGGGGCTGGGTCGCGCTGAGGCTGTTTTATGGCTTCAACAGATGCTTGGGGGTTGCCAGCGCGGGGGATGATCGCAAAGCCGGGGAGACGTGCAGGCAATTGGCAATGTTACGAGAGTGGCCATAGTTTTGAAATGGCTGCTGTTTATGCACTCACAAAAGGCCTAAAAATGGGACAAGATGGCGCTGGTAATGTTCACTCCGTAATCAAATATTTAACAGATAGATAAATAGATAGATAGATAGATAGATAGATAGATAGATAGATAGATAGATAGATAGATAGATAGATAGATATAGAGGTACAGGTTGAAGGCAATACACTGACAACATCATTACACCGAAGGAAACTGCTGGCAATAGTATCTTGCATGCTAGTAGCATCCATCACCTTAATCTGCTCAAATGGAATATCTGTCTCTATCTATGTATAGCTATATCTCTATCTATCTCTCTCTATCTCAAGCTCCTGCTCTCTTTATATCTCTATATCTCTGTCTATTTCTCTCTAGCTCTGTCCCTATTTCTCCCTCTCTCTATCTATCTCTTTCGCTCTGTCTGTCTAACTCTAGCACTATCTCATTATCCCTCTATCTATCTCTATCCCTCTCTATCTCCATCTACCTATATCTCTTTCTCTATCCACCTCTATATCTCGCTCTCTCTCTCTCTCTCTCTCTCTCTCTCTCTCTCTCTCTCTCTCTCTATCAATATCTCTTTATCTCTCTCTGTCTCTAGCTAGCTGGCTCTAGCTCTCTCTCTATATCTTTAGCTGTATCCCTATCTCTCAAATTCTATCTCTATCCTTCTCTCTCTCTCAATTTACTCTATCGATAGCTCTATCTGTCTCTCTTTATTTCTCTATCTCTTTCTCTCTCTATATCTATCTATCTTTGTATTTCTATCTTTTTCTATCTCTATCTCCCTCTCTATTCCCTCTCAATCTCACTCTATCTCGATCTCTCTCTAGCTCCATATCCTTCTCTATCTCTATTTCTCTCTCCATCTATTGCTCTATCTCTCTATCACTCTCTAATGCTCTCTCTCTATCACTCTTTCTCTATCTCTCTCTCTATCTCTCGCTATATCTTTATCTCTATCCCTCTATCTCTCTCGCTTTTTCTCTTCCTGCATCTCTATCTGTATCTTTCTCTCATCTATCTATCCCTATCTCTCTACCTCTATCTCTCTTTCTTTATCCTTTTCTCTCGCTCTCTACCTCTCCCGATCTCTCTCTACCTCTCTCGATCTCGATCCCTCTATTTCTTTCTCGCTCTATCTCTATCCCTCGCTATATCTTTATCCCTCTCTATCTATATCCCTCTCTCTCGATCTATCTGTCTCTCTACCTCTCTCTCTCGCTATATCTTTATCTCTATCCCTCTATCTCTCTCCCTCTCTTCCTGCCTCTCTATCTGTATCTCTCTCTCATCTATCTATCTCTATCCCTCTATCTCTATCTCTCTTTCTTTATCTTTCTCTATCTTTCCCTATGTCTCTCTCTACCTCTCTCGATCTCTCTCTCTCTCTCCCTACCTCTCTCGATCTCTATCCCTCTATCTCTTCCTCTCTCTATCTCTATCCCTCTCTCTATTTTTATCCCTCTCTATCTATATCCCTCTCTGACTGTCTCTATCCCTCTCGATCTCTATCTATCTATTATCTTTCTCTATTTAACTATCTATCTCTATGTCTCTATCTCTATTTCTCTCTCTTTCTCTCTCTAGCTCACTCTACCTTACTCTATCCATCTCTTTCCAGCTCTCTCAATCTTTCTATCACCCTATTTCAATCTCTGTATCCCTATCGCTCTGTCTATCTCCATCCCTCTAACTTTCTCTATTTATGTCTATCTCTCTCTATCACTATCTCTCTATCTATATGGCTCTTCCTATCTTTATCTCTTCCTCCATCTATCTATCTCTATCTCTCTATCTGTCTCTATCTATCTTTCTATACTATCTCTCTCTAGCTCCATCTCTCTATCTCTCTCTTTTTACCTCTGTCTCTCTATATCTCTCTCTCTCTATCGCTGTTTCTCAATCACTAGCTCTAGCTCCCCTTTTGATCTCTCTATCTCTCTCTCTCCCTCTCTCTCTCTTTATCTCTCTCACTCTCTCTATCTGTAACTCTCTCTATCTCTATATCACTCTATCTCTCTCTATATCAATCTATCTCTATATCACTCTTTCTCTCTCTATCTATCTCTCTATTGTGCTCTCTCTCTATCTCTCTCTATTATGACTATCTCCCTCTCGACCTCTTTCTATCTCTAGCTATATCTCTCTATCGCCCTCCCTCTGTCTATTTGGAGCTATCTCTCTCTCTTCCTCTGTCTCTCGAGCTCCAGCTCTATCTTTCTCTATTGATCTTTCTATCTATCTATCTATCTATCTATCTATCTATCTATCTATCTATCTATCTATCTATCTATCTATCTATCTATCTATCTATCTATCTATCTATCTATCTATCTATCTATCTATCTATCTATCTATCTATCTATCTATCTCTATCTTTCTTTCTATCTGCCACTATCTCTTTCTATCTCTCTGTCGGTATCCCTCTCTATATAGCTCTAGGTCTGTATCGTCATCCCCCTATCTCTCAATGGGCCGAATTCACAGAATTAACTTAAGACAAAATCCTAAACGTACTACTTTTGGTATTCACAGAATGCACTTACTACTTTTGGTATTCACAGAATGCACTCCGGGCCGCAAGCTCCGCCCCCAAGCTGGAAGCTCGCCTCTGGGCCGCAAGCTCCGCCCCCAAGCTGGAAGCTCTCTATTTATCTCTATCTCTCTCTCTCACTATCTCTCTCTATCTCTCTGTATCATTCTATCTATCTTTATCTCTTTCTCCATCTATCTATCTCTATCTCTCTACCTGTCTCTATTATCTAACTAACTATCTATCTTTCTATCTATCTATCTATCTATCTATCTATCTATCTATCTATCTATCTATCTATCTATCTATCTATCTATCTATCTATCTATCTATCTATCTATCTGTCTGTCTGTCTGTCTGTCTGTCTGTCTGTCTGTCTGTCTGTCTGTCTGTCTGTCTGTCTGTCTGTCTGTCTGTCTGTCTGTCTGTCTGTCTGTCTGTCTGTCTGTCTATCTATCTATCTATCTATCTATCTATCTATCTATCTATCTATCTATCTATCTATCTATCTATCTATCTATCTAACTATCTATCTATCTATCTATCTATCTATCTATCTATCTGTCTGTCTGTCTGTCTGTCTGTCTGTCTGTCTGTCTATCTATCTATCTATCTATCTATCTATCTATCTATCTTTCTATTCTATCTCTCTTTATCTCTCTCTTTACCTATGTCTCTCTATATATCTCTCTCTGTCGCTGTTTCTCTATCACTAACTCTATCTCCCCTCTTTATCTCCATCTCTCGATCTCTCTCTCTTTATCTCTCTCTCTCACTTTCTCTATGTGGCTCGAATCCTTTTTGTCGAACAGAACACAATCCGTGCATCTGGGCAACTTTTCATCTCCCCTCCGGAACATCAAATATGGGGTCCCACAGGGAGCCTCACTAAGTCCAACATTATTCAACATATATGTATCATCTCTGGCAGACATAGGGAGAAAGTGTGGTATCGATATTTTCTCATATGCGGATGATACCCAACTAATGGTAACCCTAGACGGAGAAGAGGACCGGAAAAATAGGTTGCTAAACTGTCTCACTGAACTATCAAGCTGGATGTACAGTCATTGTCTAAAGCTCAATGCAGACAAGTCAGAAGTCCTCCTGTTCGGTGGATCACAACAGCTATGGGACAACAGCTGGTGGCCCGTTGCTCTGGGTACCCCTCCCAACGCAACACTGACAGCAAGGAACCTAGGAGTCCTCATTGATAACACCCTGTCCATGAAAAACCACGTGTCAACAATCTGCGGCAAGGGCTTTCCACTGTTAAAAATGCTCAGAAGAGTCTTTCCATGGATCCCCATTGAGTGCAGAACGATTCTAGTCCAGTCACTGCTAATGAGCAGGCTGGACTATGGAAACTCCCTGTTTGTGGGCATGGCAGATTACCTGTTCACAAAATTACAATTAGTGCAGAATGCGGCAGCAAAGGCAATCTGCAACAGGAAAAAGTATGACCCAGCCAAGAGCTGCTTGAGAGACCTTCATTGGCTTCCAATGAGGCAAAGAGCCTCCTTCAAAATGCTATGCATAACACATAGGGCACTGTACAACACCGACCCCCACATCCTAAAAAACAGGATTAAGTTGTATGCACCCACTAGGAATCTTCGCTCTCAATCAACAGCAAGAGCGACAACTACTCGAGTTAAAGGGGCCAGGATGGGAGGGAGGGCCTTTTCCCATCTGGCCGCAACCAGATGGAACGATCTGCCCATGGATCTTAGACTCACGGACTGCCACGTGACCTTCAGAAAAAAATTAAAAACCATTCTTTTCCCTAAACCCGACTAACTCCGTATGACTTATGTTCTAGCCCACCACTTACTGCAGAAATCATAGCGCCGTGATATCCTATCTAGGATGAATGATTGCGCTTTAGAAGCAACTTAACATTAACATTAACATTAACATCTGTGGCTCTATCTATCTCTATATCACTCTATCTCTTTCTATATATATCTATCTCTATATCACTCTATCTCTCTATTGCGCTCTCTCTCTATCTCTCTCTATTATGACAATATCCCTCTCGATCTCTTTCTATCTCTAGCTATATCTCTCTATCTCCCTCCCCCTATCTCTATCTATTTGTAGCTATCTCTTTCTCTCATGCTCTAGCTCTGTCTTTCTCTCTCTCTCTCCCGCTCTCTCTATCTTTCTCTCTATCTGCTGCTATCTCTTTCTATCTCTCGATCAGTATCTCTCTCTATCTAGCTCTATCTCTCTATTGTTATCCCTCTATTTCTCTCTATCTCTCTACATATCTCTATATATAGCTCTCTCTCCCTCACTTTCTCTATCTCTCTCTCTATCCCCCTCTCCCTATCACTCACTCGATCTTTCTCTCTATCTCTCTCTCCATCTAACTCTATCTCTATCCCTCTATCTCTCTTTATTTAACTAACTCCAACTCTATCTATCGCTCTATATTTCTCTCTATAACTATATCTCTATATCTCTATCTCTCTCTATCCCTCTCTTGCTACCTCTTTCTCTCTCTCTTTCTCTCTCTCTCTCTCTCTCTCTCTCTCTCTCTATATATATATATATATATATATTGCTATATCTATATCTCTATCTCTATCTCTGTCTATCTCGTTATCATTCTCGATTCAACTATCTAGCTCTATTTCTCTCTCTCTCTCTCCATCTTTCTCTATCTCTATTTCTCTATCTCTCGACCCCTCTCTGTCTCTATCCCTCTATCTCTCTATCTATCTCTTTTTATCTCTCTCTATCTCTCTCTCTCTGTATCTCTATCTCTCTCTATTTTCTCTTTCCCTATCTCTATATCTCTCTCTATCTTTCTAACTCGCACTTCCTATCTCTATCTTTCTTGCTATCACTGTTTCTCTATTTCTCTCTGTCTATCTATCTCCATATCTCTCTTGCTCTCTCGCTCTCTCTAGCACTATCTCTCTCTCTATCTCTAGTTCTCAAAATCTCACTATCTCTAGCTATATATATATATATATATCTTGCTCTCTCTATCTCTTTCACTCTATCTTTTTCTCTATCTCTTGCTCCCTATTGCTCTCTCTTTCTCTATCTCTCTGTCTATCTTTCTCTATCTCTATCTATCTATTTCTCACTATCTCTATCTCCATCTCTCTCTCTATCCCCATCTCTCTCTCTCTATCCCTTTATCTATATCTCCCTATTTCTATCTCTCTATATATGTCTCTTACTATCACTGTTTTTCCCTCTCTCTCTCTTTCTCTCTATGTATCTCTTTCTACCCCTCTCTATCGACCCCTCTCTATCTCTATCTCTATCTCTATCTCTATCTCTATCTCTATTTCTCTCTATCTATATATCTATCTCATGCTATCTCTATCTCTAACTCTCTCTCTCTGCCTACATCTCTATCTCTACCTCTCTCTATCTCTCTCTCTCATCTTGCTATCTTTCTATCTCTATCTATTTCTATATATCTTTCTCGATCTATCTTTCTGGCTCTCTCTATCTTCCTCTCTCTATCTCTACATCTCTATCTCTATATCTCTATCTATCTATATTTCTTTTTTTATCTATCTCTATCTCACTCACTATCTCTCTCTCTCTTTCTCTATCTCTATCTCTTTCACTCTATCTATTTCTCTATCTCGCTCTATCTCTTGCTCCCTACTTCTCTCTCTTTCTCTATCTCTCTGTCTAACTTTCACTATCTCTATCTATCTCTTTCTCTCTGTCTCTATCTCCATCTCTCTCTTTATCCCCATCTCTCTCTCTATCCCTCTCTCTATATCTCCCTATTTCTATCTCTCTCTACATATATACCTCCTACTATCGCTGTTTCTCTCTCTCTCTCTTTCTCTCCATCTATGTATCTCTTTCTCCCCCTCTCTATCTCTAGCTCTCTTTATCTCTATCTATATATCTTCTCTTGCTATCTCTATCCCTAACTCTCTCTCTCTCTGCCTCCATCTCTATCTCTACCTCTCTCTATCTCTCTCTCTCATCTTAGTATCTTTCTATCTCTATCTATTTCTATATATCTTTCTCGATCTATCTCTCTTGCTCTCTCTATCTTCCTCTCTCTATCGCTACATCTCTATATCTCTATCTATCTCTATTTCTTTTTCTATCTATCTCTATCTCACTCACTATCTCTCTCTTTCTCTCTCTATCTCTATCTATTTCACTCTATCTATTTCTCTATCTCGCTCTATCTCTTGCTCCCTATTTCTCTCTCTTTCTCTATCTCTTTGTCTAACTTTCACTATCTCTATCTATCTTTTTCTCTCTGTCTCTATCTCCATATCTCTCTTTATCCCCATCTCTCTCTCTATCCCTCTATCTATATCTCCCTATTTCTATCTCTCTCTATATATACCTCTTGCTATCGCTGTTTCTCTCTCTCTCTCTCTCTTTCTCTCCATCTATGTATCTATTTCTCCCCCTCTCTATCTCTCTTTATCTCTATCTATATATCTTCTTTTGCTATCTCTATCTCTAACTCTCTCTCTACCTCCATCTCTATCTCTACCTCTCTCTATCTCTATCTCTCTCTCACTCATCTCGCTATCTTTCTATCTCCATCTATTTCTATATATCTTTCCTGATCTATCTCTCTATCTCTCTCTATCCCTCTCTCTATCTTCCTCTCTCTCTATCGTTACATCTCTATCACTTTGTCTCTATATCTCTATCTATGTCTAATTCTTTTTCTCTCTATCTCTATCTCACTCACTATCTCTCTCTCTCTCTTTCTCTCTCTTTCTATCTCTATCTCTGTCTTACTTCTATCTCTCTATCTCTATATTTCTCTATCTCTCTCTCTCTCGCTCTTTCTCTCTCTCAATCTATCTTTAACTCCCTCTCGATCTCTCTCTATCTTTATCTCTATCTCTATCTATCTCTTTATATCTACCTGTAGCTATCTCTATATATCTCTCTCTATCTCACTCTAACACTGTCTCTTTATCTCTCTATCTTTCTATATCTCCTTTCTCTCTATATATCTATCAATCTCTCTATCTTGCTCTATCTCTAGCTATCTCTATATCTATATATTTCTCTCTATTACCTTATCTCTATCTCTATCTCTCTGTCCCTGTCCCTATCTGTCTCTAGCTCTCTATCTCTATATTTCTCTCTATATCTCTCTATCTGTATCTCTCTTTATCTGTATCACTCTCTCTCTATCTCTCTCTCTCTTTCTATGTATCTGTAACTCTCCCTATCTACATCTGTCTCTCTCGCTCTATCTCTATCTATCTCTATATCAATCTCTCTATCTCTCTCTAGCTCTTTCTCTCTCTCTCTCTAACTCTGTCTCCATATATCTCTTTATCTCCCCTCTCTCTTGATGTATCTTTATTTATCTAACTCTATGTCTCTTTCTATTAATCTACCTAATTCTCTCTCGTTTCCTCTCTATCTCTCTATGTATCCCTCTCTCTATGTATCTCTATCTATCCTTCTATGTGTCTCTCAATCATCTCTCTCTCTCTCTCATTTTATCCCTATCTCTCTCCATCTCTATCTATTTTGCTATCATTTTATCTATCTCTCTCTTTCTAAATGTGTCTGTTTGTCTCTATCTCTCTCTCTCGCTATCTCTTTCTATGTATCTACCAGCATCTATATCTATCTCCCTATCTCTATCTCTCCCTCTGTCTGTCTATCTATCTTTCTGTCTCTCTATCGCTAGCTCAATCTCTCTCATTCTCTATCTCTTTCACTATCTATCTCTATATTTCAGTCCCTCTCTCTCTCTCGATCTCTCTCTATATATTTCTCTCAATCCATAATTGAAAAAGTTGTAAATCTAACTGTGAAGATTTCTCTGTAAATCAAAGCCAAACCTCCACCTCTTTTAAGTGATATGTCTATCCTCCATACAGTGAAAAAAATCAGGAGCCCAAGTTTCGGTTATTTCTCCCTATCTATCTAACTCTACCTCTATCTTGCTCTGGATCTATCTCTATTTCTCTAACTCCATCCCTTTCTCTCTATGTCCCTCTCTCTCTATATCTATCTTTCTCTATCTATATCTCTATCTCTCTATCTCTATCCCTTTCTCTCTGCCCCTCTCTCCATCTATCTCTTTCTCTATCTCTCTATCTCTATATCTCTCTCTCTTCTGTCTCTCTCTATCGCTATCTATATATATTTCTATCTATCTCTCCCTATATCTCTCTCATTCTCTCTATCTTTATCTCTATCTCTATCTCACTCTCTATCTATATCTCTATCTCTTACTGTAACTCTCTCTCATTCTATCTCTAGCTTTCTCTATCTCTCTTTCACTCTCTATCACTTTCTCTATCTCTGTCTATCCATCTCCATCTCGTATCCCTATCCCTATCTCTCTCTCTATCTATATATCTCTCTATCCCTCTCTATAACTCTATCTCACTATCTTCCTTCTCTCTATCTATCTATCTATCTATCTATCTATCTATCTATCTATCTATCTATCTATCTATCTATCTATCTATCTATCTATCTATCTATCTATCTATCTATCTATCTATCTATCTATCTATCTATCTATCTATCTATCTCTAACTCTCTATCTCTATCTATCTCTCTCTCTCTAACTCTATCTCTATCTCTCTCTACCTCTATCTTTATCTCCATCTAAATTTATCTATCTCTCTCTACCTCTCTCTATCCTTATCTCCATCTCAATTTATCTATCTCTACTTATCTCTTTCTATCTCTGTCTCTCTCTATCTCGATATCTATCTATCTATCTATCTATCTATCTATCTATCTATCTATCTATCTATCTATCTATCTATCTATCTATCTATCTATCTATCTATCTATCTATCTATCTATCTATCTATCTATCTATCTATCTATCTATCTATCTATCTATCTATCTATCTATCTATCTATCTATCTATCTATCCATCAATCTATCTATATGTCTCTCTCTATATCTCTTTCTATATATATATATATATACATATATCTATCTATCTCTAATTACCTCTATCTGTCTCTATCTCTGTCTATCTCTTGCTAGCTATAACTCTGTCTCTCTATATGTCTATATCTATCTATATCTATCTCTCTCTAACTTGTGCGATAATTCAAAGGTGTTTAGCACTTTGAATACGTGAGTCACAATATATCTAAATATTCGCTAACTATAACAGGTGTACAAACCTTTCGTCATGGGAGCAGGAAACTACGCTCCTTTGGATTTCAACTGAAGACCGATACTTTTTAGAAGCTCTATACATTGGCTTCTACTCATTTATCACAATGGGTGTTCCAGCTCACCTGTTATAGTTAGCGAATATTTAGATATATTGCTACTCACTGATTCGTAGTGGAAGTGCTACACACCTTTGAATCTTCGCCCTGGAGAAGACAAGGGTGTTTTCGCTAATCTTTCTGCATACAGATATTAACTTAAGCCCTTAGAAAGTCTTTTAATGATGAAACACGTTTCGGCTGTTTATTTGCTACACCTACGTGTCAACATTTTTTAATACTGATCCACCTATGATCAAGATTACGCTATACTGATTGTTTAATTCATTGCTCATTTTGGAATTAAAGACATTACTGACTAATGATAGTCAGTTGGAACTTTTTGTTGAGCTGTGCTCTGTTGTTCGAATTTCTATAATTACTGTGTATGGAGGAATTTTTCACCATGTACTGAGTAACACTGTGGATTTTATTTATTTATTTTGAAAGTTTTATAGAGCGCGAACAAGACCCTTGCGGGTATCAGAGCGCTTTACATATATAAGGTTCCTTATACATTAATTAAAAGCAAGTTAAACAGGTATACATAGCGTCATAGAGCAATGGAGGGGTACAGTAAAACAAAGAACAAACAGTTGAGTCCGGTGCAGGATAGAAATTATGATTAGTAACTCTAATGGGCCATTGTCATCGTGAGGCATAGTAGTGTGGGTACTTATGGTATCAAAATTTCCTTAAGTTATGATCAGGAGAATTTTGCCATGAGAATCGAATTTACTTCCTTTTTTAAAGATGCAGCAGAAGAGTTAGGTCTGATTTCTGGGGGTAGGGCATTCCAAATCTTGGGGGCCATCCCTGAGAAGACTCGTTTGTAGGTTTTCTTCTTGTTGAATCTTTGTGGTTTCAGAAGTAGACTTTCCGCTCTTCTTGAGGATCGTGACCCACCAGAAATCGTCAGTTTCTGAGCCAGATAGCTGGGTGCCTTGTGGTGCAGGGCTTTGTACGTGATACACGTTATTTTCAAATGAATTCCCGCTTCCAATAGTAGCCAATTTAAGGATTTGAGGTCTGGGGAGATGTGGGCCCTTCATTTAGAGCCAGTGATGAGTCTTGCAGCAGCATGTATTGAGGCTCTTAAAGGTGCAGTTATGACTTTCGGAAGGCCATACAGAGACACTTCCATACTCTACTCTGGGAATAACAAGAGCTTGAACTGCCTGCTTGAAATCATTGGCTGGAAGGAAGGGATTAAGCTTCCTCAGTGTGTTTATCTGGACGTTTGCTCCCTTTGTTGCACTGCTGATATGCTTTTGCTTATTGAGGTTACTGTCAATGGTTATTCCCAAGGATTTTGCAGACTCCACAATAGTTGGTTGAACGTTGAGTGCCGTAAGATGCTTAATCCATTCTTGCATAATGGGGACTTTGGCAGGAGGTGCTATTATAAGGAATTCATTTTTTTGGGCATTCAATTTGAGGTGGTTTTCCGCCAGCCATGACTGGGTATTCCCTAGAGTTGAGTTAAGCAGTTTGATGTCTTCTATGGTGTTGATCTTAAGGTATAGTTGTGTGTCGTCAGCGTACATGTGATATTGTACATTAGACGCGTGTAGCATTTCAGTGAGAGGTTCCATAAAGAGATTAAACAATGTCGGGAAAAGTGAGGACCCTTGCGGTACTCCCAACGTTACTGGGACGGGTTTGGACAAGGAGTTGTTGACCTTGAATTTTTGTGTCCGGTTTTGTAGAAAAGAGGTAAACCAGTTTAGCACTGCCCCAGATAGACCCATTCTGTGTTTTAGAAGCTCTATCAAGTTCTCATGTTTGACGGTATCAAAGGCAGATGAGAGGTCTAGTAGGACCAGTAGGCAAGATCCTTTCAGATCATGGATTTGTAGCACATCATCAATTATGTGAGTCATGGCTGATTCGGTACTATGACCTGCTCGGAAGCCTGATTGGTGTTTGTTAAGAAGGTCAAAATGATCAATATGCCTTGTCAGTTGGATGTGAAAACATTTTCCAATAATTTGGCCAATGTAGGAATATTGAAAATAGGGCGATAGTTGTTTAGGTCCGTAGGGTCCGCCGTGAGTTTCTTTAGAATGGGTGATATTTGACCCACTTTGAGGGTATCCGGGATGCAGCCTTGTTGAGGAGAACTGTTAATGATCTTGGTCCAGAGAGGCAGGAGCAGAGGCGAAAAGTCTTTAACAGCATTTACGGGGGGGGGGATTGATGAAATGATTAGCAGGCTTCAGGGCAGTAGGAATCTTATATATATCTTCTTCAGTATAAGTAGCAAAGGAAGACCAAGCTGCATCATTTTTTAGGTCAAGCTTTGTGGGGATTTGGAGTTGCGACGCTGGAAGTGTAGGGGTGGTTTTCGAATACGGACCTGAGTGTAAGATTAAATTCTTGAGGAGGTCCTTCTTGATGTTGTCGGTCTTCTGAGTAAAGAAGGCAGAGAAATCTTCGCAGTTGGGTTGAAGGCCAGCTAAGTCTTGTAGCTGTTGAGGTGCAACATTAGCTTGGGTTTTGATTAGTTCACAGTTTGTACATTGAGCACGCCAGAGGACGTATTGCGATATACATTTGCAAACTAAACAGAGGTGCTGGATTTTTCTCTGAAACCACTGCCATCATTTTGTACATTATGTGGCCTGGTCTGCCAATAGGCCTTTTCCAGCAAGTAGGCCCAGGGCTACTCATCATGGGTGCATGAAACAACTGTTTCAGTGGAAGAGGAAGGAAGTGCCCCGAAGTCTCCAACTTCCTGTTCCTGTCCAGCAGGCTCCTCCCAGTGCTTTGTCCTTCTCCTGTTCACTTTTCATTTGGATTAGGAGCTCGAAAGATCACTCTTTGTGTCTGCTGCATCATATATCATTGGATTTGAGAACTTTTGGATTAGAGATTTCACAAGTAGGTTGGAAAATTGGTGTTGTTTGTTTGATTGGGGCATTGCACCTACATTTCTTTTTACTTTTCATCGTTTTTTTAAAATATATTGTGGTGGGTGTCCTGTAGTTTCAGTAGGGACCTAGTTGTTTCTTTGTATGTATTTGTTCTACTAGTTTTATTTATAAAGGAAACATTTTGCAAAGTTCACTACATTTTCTCCAACTTTTGAACTCAATTTGCAATATTTATTTAATTCACTAGCCCAGTAGTCTGCCAATAAGCCTTTCAGCCAGTAGGCCCAGAGCTACTCATCATGGGTACATGAAACAACTGTTTCTGTGGTGTCTGTTGAATTTAAAATCACTTCGGGCACGGATAACATTGCATTGAATTGCAAAATGTTTTTATTTTGGGGTACATTTAACTTTTTTGTGTGTGTTAAATAAATGCCTTTGTTGGATGTGTGTGGTGTGGTTGTTGTGTAACCTGCAAACCTTTTTTAGCCCTGTGAATTTTCGTTTTTGCATTGTAGCATTAAAGCTGTGTTGTTTAGCATGCCTCCTTTGTCTGGCCAAACGGGGCCTGCTTGAGTTTATTGTTTTTCAGGCCTCCTGCTTGTTGTTGTGTGAGAGACTATGTGGCTGGTGGCCATTTTGTGGCGGTAGGTAGTGTGCTGCTTTTGCCATTGGCCTGCATGTCTTTCCTTTGTTTCTCTTGGCTTACTGCTCCCATCCCCATTGCCATCTGCAGCTTCCTGAATGATGCTGCATCCCATGAGATGCACAATCACAATCATAATGCCAAACAGGTTCCATTACGTTTGTATTTTGTTTTTCTTCTTTTTTCCTATCCTCCGGGGGTATGTAACATAGTACACCATGAGATCCCTTGTTGTCAAAGTCTCACAAATGACTACACTGTGATTTGTTTTTAATAACCAAGTTAATACAATTTAATAATATTAATATTAACTCTAACAAGTGTGACTGACCACACACACTAAGTTACATATTATGTTTGTTTGTTTGTACTAGTAGTAAATTGAACCACAACAATAAATGCCAAGTTTCACTGATGTTCTTCTTGCTTCTTTGCATTTAGGTGCACAAAAGAGGAGGAGGCGTCATCACCCATTGTACTGCCAGACAGAAGTCCTGCTGCGCACGACGTCACATGACGTGTGACCACAGACATCTTTTCAGCTTGGGCCACTGCGTGCTGCTGACATCTGAAGAAGATGGCCCCAAAGAAAGGTACCAGGTCCTCCAGTACCAAGAAAGTTGCTACTGAGAAGAAGAAGGAAGTCACACTTAGCACTTCTGGTGTGCAGACCAAGATCTTTTTTGGGAAACCAAAAATTGCGCCTGTAGCAGCGGTGTCTGGGGATCAAGCTGGGAGCAGCACCTCCGCATCAGTGGACCCACCCCACCAACCACCTAGGCCCAAGCCCATGTCTGTCGCAGTGGCAGCCAGTCTAATCACAACAAAGCCAACGAGCAGTGATGATGAATTTGACTTATAGTTATGGCAAAGTAGTACCCAATCAACGCTGGAAACTGAGATAAGTGAACAACAACAGCTGCAACTACCACCCACAATAGTAGTTGTTCCTCCTGAAGTAGGGGCAGTTCAGGAAATCAAGCTTCCTGCAGAGGAAGAAAAGCAGGCCACTCTTTAAAAAGATCCATTGTCTTCCAGATCCCCAGCAAGGAAAAGGAGGATTAATCCATCGAGTTCTTCTGCACGCCCCCTTCTGATGATCTAGATGCCACTTGGAAGCCACCACCTCAGTCTGAGTGAGAGACGCCACGAGACAATGATAGGGAAAAAGAAGGTTCTAGAAAGTCTTAAAGTTATGGAGGTAGATGTAGAAGAGGAGGATAATGAAGAGCCAGTCATCATGGACATCAATACCGCCCCAGTGGAGATCGACATTACTCAAACCCAAATTGCTGTGAGGGATGTGGCACAGATACCACCAACACAGGTAACACCAACACCACCTCCAGCTTCCATATTTGCATTTGCCAAGGCCCGGCAGCGACCTACATCCAGTACAACCACCTCAGTAGAAGTAGGTCGTGATAGTGCACAGAGTCAACTTCCACACCCACCCTCCAGTTCATCTGGCATTGCAAGTGGCACCTACAGCAGCTCTAGTAAGTTCACCTCCCCGGTTTGGGACTTCTTTTCGGTTATCAGTAAGGAGGAGAATGTTGCTATATGCTTCCATTGTAAACAAGGTGTTAGTCGAGGTAAGCTTGGAACAAACTATGGTACCGGAGGCCAAGCAACCCATCTGAAAACCCACTACTTGATCCAGTGGGAGGAACACCTTAAAGGAAAAAAAAGTAAAACTGCACCCATTGCTGTTGATGGTGATGAAGAAGTAGAAGATACGATCGCGGTGGAAGGTGAACAAGAGGGAGACACTTTCTCTGGAACACAAAGTAGCCCTGTCCCTGGCACTGCAGTGGTACCGCCCACATCATCATCAGCCTCAGCAACGTCTCACTGGCACAAGAGTAAGAGTCAGGCTGAGAGTGAGACACCAGGGCAACAGAGTACCACAACAAAAAAAAGTGAGCCATTGAGCCTAACAACATCTGCCGTCAAGAAGTTACCTGCATCAGTAGCACCAGAAAGGAAAACAATCCAGCCTACCATTCTCAGCATGTTTAGGTTGGAGGGGCAGTACGAACGGAACCACCCAACGGCACGTTTGTACAATGAGAAGCTGGTTAAAATGTTAGCGCTGGACGTGCTCCCTTTTCTTTTGTGAAATGGGTGGGTTTTCTTGAATTTGTGACAGCCATCTGACCAAAATGGAAGGTTCCCAGCCGGTCCTATTTTGCCAGAGTTGCTGTTCCAGCACTACATCATGATGTGCTGCAATTGCTTGGACAAGCTTTGCGGCAGAGTGCTGTTCACAGTATCCACATGACAACAGACATGTGGACCAGTTGCCAAGCCACTGGTTACATGTGCATCACTGCACACTGGATCTCTTTTGTGGGGGTTAGAGACAAGATATCTTATCTGCAGGTGTTGACACTGCTGAGATTTTTACTGCCACTCGGAAACATGCAACTTTAGCCATGTTCACCATGGAGAAATCTCATACTGCTGAAAACATTTTGGAAGAGTTTCACAGCAAGGTCTTTGAATGGCTGCACCCAAGAGGGCTTAACATTGGTTTTGGTGCAACAGACAATGGCAGTAATATAGTTAAGGCCATTTCGATGGTGGCTATTTCAGAGTCCTGTGTTTGGCGCACTGCATTAACATCATTGTTCAAGACTTTCTGAAAAAAGAATACTGAATCAGCAACTTACTGACCACCTGCAGAAGAATATGCACACATTTCAGCCATTCTTTTAAAGCCCGGAAGCAGCTGGGGATCTTTCAACGTGAGTACAGAGTGACAGTTAAAGCACTCGTCCAGGAGGTGCCAGCACGTTAGAACTCAACTTATTACATGCTTGACTGCCTGTTTGAGCAGTACAAACTAATCAATGAATATATCGTGCGAAGACTGGGGGATGCTAGTGTGAAAGGCATGACTGTTGAGATGGACCAAAGGGGCCTGGTTAAATGCCTTACAGAGATGCTACTTCCTTTTGAGCTCTTCACACATGTAGCGCAACGTTTGAGAAGTTACCCTAGCGGTCGTACATGGGCGTGGCCATCTTGTTTGCGTGACGTATTTCCGTTTCCGGGCGCTATGTGTAATCTCGCAAAGTGTGCGTCTCGCTAGTACAAGTTCGCGTGTGATCGCGGGGAAAATCTTGCGCGAACTTACCCACGCGGTCGTGAACGGGCGCGGCCATCTTGTTTTTCATTCATTGCTATGGTTCTGGGCATGCTTTCTGTATCCTCCGTCAATCTCTGCCATCCTTTGCTTGTTTAAAGTGTTTTTAATCTATTTTACTTATTATCTATCCCTCTATTTTTCTAGCTCTATATTTTTGTGTTTTCTGCTACTTCTGGTTAATTTTAAACTACTTTTTTAAACTCTTTTCTTTTCTTCTTCCCTATTCTATTTCTTATTTCTTATTTACCTTCCTTCCTGCCCAGACCATGGTAAAGGGAGCCGGGAAGCAGCCTGAGAAGGGGAAGGGTCCCGCACCCCGTGCCTGGCTCCCGTGCGGGCGTTTGATGGGGGAGCAAGTCATAGCCCGGGAGATTTTTAGCACGGAGGAGGTGGCCGCCCTAGTGTTTTATGTCCAGCGCCGCCTCCCCTGGACCATCATGGCAGGCGGCAAGATCGCTAGCGGCAACGGGCTCCGGGAGCGCCGGAAGCGGTGGGAGAAGGTGTGCCGGGCCATGTTTCAACACTCTCGGGTCCGGCGCACCTACAACAAGGCCACCCACTGTTGGACGGATCTCCTGGACCGGGAACGTGACTTGCTCGACGTGCTCGGCATCGAGATCCTCGGGCTTGGTGAGTAGTAGTAGCTATTTCTAGCTATTTCATCACTACTCTGTTTTCTCCTGCTCTGTGTGTTATTATATTGCAAATTTTTGTTTTTTACCAAGAGCAATAATGCTGCCGATTACATTGTAGGTAAATTATATTTCAAAATCTTCTGTGCATTTCAGGTGCACTGCTCTCCTTCTCAGTAGCGTTGCTACTATGCTTATTTGTTTTCGATTTTGTGTTCATTTCATTGGCCTGAGAAATTATGTATGAGTGTAGTGTAAAGAACTGCGTAATGCTAGACACTAAGGGTCAGATTTTCAATTACCGGCGCATCCCTGCAAAGTAGCAGGGATGCGCCAGTAATTGTGCGCCACGCCACCACCACCCGTGGTGCGCCGTATTTACAATGCGGCGCACCATGGGCCCAAAACGTCACCGAAGCGTTACGCATCTGTGCCGTAAAGGCGGCGCATTGCTGGAGTTCCGTCGCAACGATGGCGCAGCTCCAGCAATGCTCTGGGGTGCCCTATCTCCCCATATGCGGTGTACATATGTGTGGTTATGTTTATATTTCATGTATAAGTAATTTTTAATGGTTGTATAGCGCTCTGATATCCGTCAGGATCTTGTTCGCGCTCTATAAAACTTTCAAAATAAATAAATAAATAAATAATTGCTGCGTGAAGCCATACGTCTGCTTCAAGCAGGTGCAGGGTTTGAGTCACGCATCATTGTCCTAAAAGTGACTGATTGAAATCTTGTACATTTCCCTCAGCCACTTTTAGGATGCAATCCTGTGCAGGAACGCCCTCCCTTGCGCCGGAACGCCCCCTGATGGCGCAGGGCTTTCCAACGTGATGCATCACTCATATGCGTCACGTTGTTAATATACGCCGCACCATGGCGCCTCTTTTGTTCTGCCACTGCTTCACAAAAGTCACGCAACAATGGAGCAAAAGAGCCGCGAGGGGCTTGTAAATCTGCCCCTACAGACTCAAGTCCAGTACTTCCTTTGTACACCTGGCAATAAGAAGAAATAGTGGTGGTGGATTGATAGTTTGAGTATTTTAATGACTGGTTAATGTAGTAGGAAACTTTTTAGTGTTGTCGCTGATCTGCAATCACGATGGAGTTTGTCTGTCACTTCGCGTGCTGCGGACTGCTGCCTGCCAGTCCTAGGCGAACCTTTTTAGTAGTTTATTTAGTGAGTTACATAACTTTCAAAGTCGACGGTCCCCAAATCAAGCAATACTAATATCGTAGTAGACCCCATGAGATAGGTCAATAAATCCCGTGGAATAGTTGTCTATTTGCTATTTCGCCAGAATATTTTGTTATTGTTCTTTTGAAATGTTTGATTTGGTTGACAACAATCATCCATGTTTTCGGGTCTTTCTTTCTTTCATGTTGTACATCAGCTCCCCCCAGAGGCAAGAGGACAGAGGTGGAGGGGTTATCCGCTGCTGCTGCTGTTCAAGGCCAGGATCGGTCAGGCGAGGGCTCCTTTGCTGGCCCCGGTAAGTTTTAATTTTAATATAGAGTACCTATTTTTTCCTAGCGTTCCTCATTCAATTTTTTCTAAATCGTCTTTGATCTTCTTGTAGACTGTATCTAAATTCTTATCCTGCCTCTACTATGACTCCATGTGGTATTACTAGATTATTATTATTAGTCTGTCTGTGTAGCTAACTAAGATTGCACATTTGGCAAAAGGTGTTAAACGAAACTCCCATTCTAGTTAGCAATAGCTCTATGCACTGAGTGCAGTCCTCTGGGATTGTCCATAATGTCTTTTCAAGTCTTCTAAATGTTTATGCTTTGACAATTACCAACAATAAAAAGGTGAATGACCACCAAGAAAGAATAAGATACTACTTTACTTTTGGTTTGGATAGGAGGACAATCCATACTACTACTGTTGCAGGGACAAATCTGCACAAACAGAACTATGGACACTAAATAGTGCATTGTTTATCAATTATAATAGGCGCAGGTAGAGTTTCCACATACCTCAGTGATATCAGACTTTGAAGAACCCCCAATCTCCTTACTGACTAGATAGTGTGGCAGAGTCATTTAGCTCCCGAATTCATCGATGATTGATCCCCAATGATGATTATCCAACGCAGGACAAGAGTACGGAGTCAGAGTCCAGAAGTGTCAGAGGCACGGACTCATGCTTGGAAATTGCAAAACCTTTTGCTCATTCACTCTTGACGAAAAAACACAGAGTCTATTTAAGTTTTAAAGCTTTATTAAAAGTACAAATATTTATTAAAATCAAGCTTGTCATAAAACATAAACGGTTGATTAAAAATGGGAAAGTGCTTAGTGATTTCACACATTTATTGTGGGCGAGCCGAGCCCTCACCTGGTTTGAACTTTAATTTTTCTTTTTGGTGCTGAATCGGTGGTCACTCCGTCCTAGTGATGATCATTTGTTCTTAGAAGTGAAGCTTCTGTCTGTTATGAGAAAAATGGTGCGTGTTAAAAAGCAAGCATTCATCAGTTGTGCCAAAAAGTGCAGCAAGACAACACCCTTCCCTGGAAAAAGGGACATTTTACTTTAGAGTAGACAGTCACAAATTATTAGATTGGTTTCTGTATTCACATTTCTTAATTCCTAGACAAAATACTAGTGAGTGGTGTATGTCTATGACATTTAACATTCTTAAATGTACTTTGTACGTTGAACATCTGGTGCTGGTCCCAGCGCGGAGGTGGAGGAGGACAGTTCTGGTGAGGAGGCGGTGCAAGTGCCGGACGAAACTGCTGTGCGGGTTGCCACGGTAGTGGCGGGCAGTGGTAAGCTCTTATATTCCTTACTTATTGAGATTGCATACTGCATAGTGTGCTCTCTGCACGGGTGTAGTATATATGTTCTACAGTTAAGTTACTATACTGTTAAGCAGACTTTCAAATTTAGAACAAAGTTTTGTATCAACCAGGTAGTAGCCTCCTCTAAATTTACTTCAACTCAGCGGTTAATTTTTTTCGATTATCCAAATCAGATCTGAGATGAACTTGATGGATGGGATGAACGAAAAGCGAAAGAAGGGTGTAAGTAAGTGTGGAAGGACGAGCAAGTTAAAAGTAATGATGACTGACAAAGAAGAATGATACGTGTTTGATTGGTGACCGAGGTGGCGGGGAAGGAATATGATGCATGGCTGGGTGAAGGATGAAGCAAGGATGGGTGGAAGGAGAACAGCCTGGGTGGGTGAAACAGAAACTGTATGTGTGCGCAATATTTGCTTTGGTTGAAATTCAAATGCAAGTCAAGCACGGATGTATGGCTTGCGGTTTCTCAAATAAAATGAAAAGGTTGTTTTCCCGTGAGAAAACGTAAGGTTTGTCCAGATGAGAGACATGAAGAAGAATGATTGACATATAGTTTGAATGAATGGATGCCTGGATCATGGTACTATCTGACTCTTAGATAGCATATGTGTATCTAGAGAGAGTAGACGGTCACTGGATGAACTAAGTGTTACTTTGAAGAGCATGTAACACCGCACCCGCACGTCCGTCCCAGTGTAGGAAAGGCAAGGAAAAGAAGTTGTAATTTTGTCCGAATACTACCATGAATAGTAGCAGTAGTTTGAATTGCAAGCACAGCATATATCCGGCTATTACGATGGCCACTCACTACCTCTGTTAATAAGTTTAGTAGAACTCGGTCATTCATGTGTGGATGTATCACTGTTCACTCAATAAAAAGCAAAGCACCTAAAGTCATCCCATATGTAAGCAAATACATACCATGTGCAGTGATAGATAATCAGATTATTTATCTTCTTCATTTTCCTTTTCTAGTATTCATTGGCACTGTAGGGTGAAAGTTAAATTAATTAAGCAGTAGCCCTTGTAACAGAGTATTCTCAGTGCCACCCGTAATAGAAAAGTAAGAGCATCACCACCTGCATGTACTGGACTGGTACAGTAACGCAAGTCTGTCTCACTCATCATGGCGGGCGTCTGTTTTTCTCGGGTGCAAGTTGACTGCGCTGGCATTATGCCGGCTTGCAGAAGTTAACGTACCAATTTTGCTAAACAAGAGAGAAGAATAAGAATAAGACTGGTGTACTGTCATAGTCGACTCTAATGGAGTGAGTCCATAGTGCTCGTAGAATTGATTCCTTAAACTCCAACTAATGTTAGAGCAAGGATGAAGAAATGGGAGGTTAGATAGATACTGGCCACAATAGTTATGTACTGCGCTTGCAAGTTGCTAGTTCTACTGTGACCCAACTTTCTGCTGAATCATTTTGTGTTAATCTTAAAGAGCATTGGTTACAGACTATGTCTTTCTTTCTTCATATAGATGCTCCTTCCAAACCAACACGGAAGGAGCTGGCTAAAAGGGCCCGGCAACGGAGGCTGGAGGCCACTGTCGCCGAATATCGGCGGCTGGTGGCCCAGGAGGAAGAGGACACGCAGAGTACGTCGACAACATCCACGGCGACACCTGTATCATCCTCCGCGCTCCCTGGGTCAGCCAGTCAGCGCAGCAGGTCTCCAGCGGTACGGAGCCGGGGTACCGCAGCCACCCGCCACCGCCGAGCAGCAAAGAAATAAGCTGCCCCCCACAGCAGGTGCAAGGCACGCGTGCACCGCCTTTCACTGAGGGTGTCCTACCTCGAGCAGGAGCTCCTCAACACCAAAACCCTGCTCGAGACCCTCCGCAAGGAGCATGCCGACCTGGCCCGAAAAGTCAACAGCAGCCAGCAGTAGGAGGAGACTGTCCCTTGCCCCTTTTTTAAAGACTTCTGGGGGTGGGAATTGGGAGTTGGGTTTTCTACTTTTTTGGACTTAGTTTTCACGGACATTCGTTGGGGAATGGGATGGGGGGTGGGTCGGGTCTTGCGGGAGATTATTTATGTTAGGGATATATAAATATACTTTAAACTTTATCTTAGCATAAATTTTTTTTACTGCTTTTGAGGCTGGTGGGTGGGGTTTAACAGTAAGTTTGTTTTCCTGAAACTTAAGTGGCATCTTGATTCAAGTTGTGTAAGTACTACTAATTGCCCAAATGTTTTCAAAACTAAGTGCCTGTCACAGAGTAAGTGAATTCAGTAGTCCTAGGACCATCAGTCTCTCGTCTCTCCTAATACTCCATTATACTACCTCCCCCCAAACGCTTATCTTACCTGTAATTTGTGTTTGGAAATAGGGCTAGGTACAGGGCTGGCTGCACGGGAAATGGCGATTAAGGTTGGCAATCCTGGGCGGATGAAATGTCATCATTGCGGTGGTACTTGTGGTGTTACACAGTGGCAGTTGCAGCATCTGAAAAAAAGAAAATGAAACCTTGTTTGTCCTTACCGTAGCATTAGAACGGTGCGATAGAGAATATAGCAGGTGACAGTACACTAGAACAGTGCCACAATGTAGCCGAACAAATGGTAAAGTATTGAAAGTACTTGCGTTGAATTTCTTTGACATTGGCTACTACTACAAGAAATAGTACTGAAGGTGAAGGACACAGCAGTGTAATAATTTGCCACGTCTAGGAGGAGGATGTTCTTGATGACCAATCAAGTTGATGGCGCACATGAAAATCTGCTTTCATTTGCCAATAGTGACTCAGTGTCAAGCTGAGTAAGAATATATCCTCGGATTCCTTCACCAGCCTGTTGCTATGACCTTATCCTCCCCAGCAAGTGTGTGGAATTATTGCTGTCATTTAGTCACACATCAATCAAAACCACACAGCCCGGGGGAAGAGGGTTAGGGTTTGGAAAATGGATGGGAATGGGGATTTGGGAAAGTTTTGTTGAGAGAAGAAAAAAAAAGCACAGCATGGACAAACAATAATTGAAGATAAACAAATCTTTGGGTACAAAGCTATCCATCAATCTTGTAAGTGACATAAAGGAAGTGCATGCACTACTGCATGCATGGTTACTGAAAAGTAAGTAGTACTTTCGACAACCGTGAATGAAAGAATGCGACAGTACAGGGCTGCAGTAATAATTATGCGTTTTCACTTGCCTATCTCTGCACTCAGAGAAACACTTCTTACATTAAATTAGGTTTAAAAAATAGCAGAAGTAAAACCTATAGAATGGCTGTAGGGATGAATTTAGAAGCAGAGATCAAAGAAATGCAGAGTCACACTCATAGAAGTTCACAGCAATAACATTACTTAAAAGATAATTAGAAAAGAACGGATACTGTATCTGTATGTTTTTGTAGTTGTCCTGTTGAATTTGGTAAGTTGCATGCATCCAACCATTCCTCTTATTAGCGGGACTCCTCCATTCCATCTGACGCTCCGTCCATCAATGTTGGTGACCAGAAGACACCCTGTCCACTGCCTGCCTGGCGGATGCTGAATTGCGGCTCGCTAATGTGAAGCCTGACTTCATCCTTTTTTTCCCATTGCACAGGCTGAAACCCGGCCTGTAATTATTGATGGAAAAACAGTTCTCCCAGACCCTTACTAAACCCAGTCGCAAAAATGTAGAAGACCCCCAATCAGATCTCCAAAAACGAGGCCTAGTAGAAAATGGTGACAAAACGTACTTTGAAAGTAAAGTAGGCCCAAATCCCCCCTTACCCACCATGGATTGTATACAAACCACTTGCAAGCAAGCACGCAAAAGTATCCATACCCAGCATTGCTCCAAGACCCCCCCACAAACACCAGGAACCCCCACAAACAGCCCCCCGAAAACGGTAGAGTGAGCGAAATCTCAGAAAATGCAAAACCTTTTTCCCCAGGGATTGTCTCCAAAACACTTTCTTTCGGGTATTAGACCTTTCCAGCAACCTGGGCGAAAACAAGTTTAACCCCCCCAACAAGCCAAAAGAAAAAACCCGGGAAAAGCCACAAACTTTGAGCCTACCTGGAATTCAGTCCAAATGCGCTCTTCAGCTAGGCCCTAACGCCCCTTTTCCACCATGGATTTCCTGAAAAACAAATGCAATCAACATTAGACTGTGCCAGCAGTGCTCCCAGACCCCAAAACCCACCCACAACAACCTAAAAGCCCGCCAAACAGCACCCCAAAGACAGGCAAGTGATCAAAAGCGCAAAATCTTTTTCTGCTCCGATTTTCTCCAAACCACTTTTATCCGGTATTAGACCTTCCCAGCACTGGCCCCAGACCCGTCAACCCAGGCGGAAAGGAGTAGAAGACCCCCAAACAGCCAAAAAGCAAAACTACAAAAATGGGGACTTAGAAATTTTCAGGCAAATTTCCAAAATCACTCCACGCGCGCTCTGCAGCTAGGCCCTAACTCCCCTTTGCCACCATGGATTTGCTTCAAACCTCTTGCAATCAAAACTATCCATACCCAGCAGTGCTCCCAGACCCCAAAACCCACCCACAAACACCCGGAACCCCCCAAACAGCACCTCAAAAGACAAGCAAGTCAGCAAAAACGCAAAAAAAATGTCACCTCCGATTTTGTCCAAACCACTTTTATCCGGTATTAGACCTTCCCAGCAATGGCCCCAGACCCCAGCAGCCACCCGCAAAAAAGCAGAACACCCCCAAACAGGCAAAAAGCAAAAATGGGCCTACTACCTTCAATTCTGTCCAAATGCGCTCTGCAGCTAGGCCCTAACTCCCCTTTTCCACCATGGATTTCCTGAAAAACAAATGCAATCAACATTAGACTGTGCCAGCAGTGCTCCCAGACCCCTAACCCACCCACAACAACCTAAAAGCCCGCCAAACAGCACCCCAAAGACAGGCAAGTGATCAAAAGCGCAAAATCTTTTTCGCTCCGATTTTCTCCAAACCACTTTTATCCGGTATTAGACCTTCCCAGCAATGCCCCAGACCCGTCAACTCACCCGCAAAGAAGTAGAACACCCCCACAATTGCAGAGTCTTTCTTCATTGGGCGTAATCCAGCCATCTGCTTTGAGGGAAATAGGAGTCTGGAGGAGGAGGAGGATAGAGGAGCATGTTCTTGTGAACTTGTGAACCTGAGGAATGCAGACTGCGGCACCTTCAAATCAATAAGCAAATAAGTGAAGACAGTTCTGCTGATGGGCTTGTTTTTGTGATGAGGTGATTAAAGTTTTTTTATATAGATTTTGCAAAACAAAGAAAGACAGACGCACAGGAATAAAAGTGAATAAGGACGAAAAAGAAAGTTAGTGATTCATTGACTCATTTTCAGGGCTCGGTGTCAGGGAAGAAGAGCTCATCCTCAAACTCTGCTAATTCTGACAGGAGTAGGTCAGTTAACAGGGAAGAACTTCCCTCATCTAAGTTGGTGTCCTCCTCGTCTTCTTCCTGCGTGCATTCTCGTATTTTGTAATCTGGTGGTATGAAGTGCTGATTCATCTTGATCATTGTTAACCTCTCCACATTTTTGGGCGAGAGGTGGGTCCTTTTGGAAGTTACAATGCCACCAGCAGCACTGAAAACACGTTCAGAAGACACGCTTGCGAGTGGGCAAGACAAGTAATTTATAGCCAGGTTGGTGATCTCTGGCCACACATCTGTTTTTACCATGCCAATACGCCAATGGGTCATGAGAAAGATGGACCTCTGTTGAGTCATTCAGATAGGCCTGCACCATCGACTCAAGGTTCTCCAGGGTTCCTCGACTTTGCTTACTTTTTTCTGGGTCCATTTCAGAAGCAAACCCAAGCTGAGTTAGCCAATCCTCTTCTTCACACAATATTACGGTTGTGTCTGGTGCAGCTGATACGTTTGCTGGTGTCGTTAATGGCTGAGAGGGAAAATCACTCACTTCTGCCACAGCCACAAATGCAGAAGTGGATTTTTTAGACTGCGGACGGCCTGCTGATGCTGATGTACTGCCTTTCCCTTCAATTTCCTGCCATTCTCTTTCAAACCGAGTGGCTGACACAGCTAGCCAATGTTTGTACTTTGTAACATCTGCGTCATCAAAAGGAAAGAATACTCTGCCTGCCACTGCCTTTTTGTACCGTGGATCCAGAATAGTAGCATAAATGTAATGCTGTTCTGTGTTGATCATTTCAAGACGATCATCGCCAAGTAGGCGGTGTAATAACTTCTCCGCCAACTCACATGCTTCTTCCTTTCCATCTTTTTCAAACTTAGAACACACCGCCTTCAGTCGGTGCTCTAGCATGCTCAACAATGGGATAGCTTTTCCCAAATTACAGTCCTCCCTGCTGACTGCACGCGTGAAGACCTCAAAAGGACGAAGCATGTCTGTCAGGCTTTTAACTAGGTCCCATTGCTCCACCTGTATCCTCATGTCTATCATGGGTGTACCCAGTTTAAAGAAATACTGATCGACTACCGCATACTGCTCATACAGACGCTTAAGCATGTAGAAGGTTGAGTTCCAACATGTTGCCACCTCCTGGATGAGTGCTTTCACTGGCAATTTACGTTCATGTTACAGGCACCTCAGCTGCTTCCGGGCCTTAAAAGAATGGTTGAAATGTGTACACATTCTTCGGCAGGTGGTCAGTAACTCGGAGACTGGACTTTCTTCACTCAAGAATTTTTTAAAAACCAGGTTTATACAGTGCGCCAGAAACGGCACTCTGAAATAGTTACCCATATCCATGGCCTTAACTACATTGGCGCCATTATCCGTGGAAACATAACCAATCATGCGTTTTCTTGGGGACAGCCATTCAAAGACCTTTGTGTTGAACTCATGCAAAATGTTTTCTCCTGTATGACTTTTCTCCATGGCAAACATGGCTATTGTTGCATGTTTCCGAGCAGCTTTATAAACTTTGTCCGAGTCAACACCTGCCTTTATCTTTGCTTTAACCCCTGAAAAAGAGACCCAGTGTGCAGTGATGCACATGTAATCAGTGGCTGCGCAACTGGTCCACATGTCTGTTGTCAGATGTATAGTGTGAACAGCACTCTTCTGCAAAGCTGCCCCAATCACCTCCAGAACATCTTCATGTAGTGCTGGAACCGCAACTCTGGCAAAATAGAACCGGCTAGGAACCTTCCATTTAGGGCAGAGCGTTGCCACCATTTCAAGAAAACCCACCCCTTCCACAAAAGAAAAAGGGAGAAGGTCCAGCGCTAGCATTTTAGCCAGCTTAGTGTTATACAGACGCGCCATTGGGTGGTTGCGTTCATATGGAGCTTCTGAAAACAACATGCTTCTAATGGTGGGCTGGACCATTTTACGGGATGATGATGACTTCTGCGACCCAGTTACGCTCAGTGATGATGAACTTTTTCGCATTGGTGTCTCACTCTCTCTCACACTCTTAGTGTGGCTCATATATCTTGCAGGGGGTGTGCTGCTGACAGGGGTACTGGGTGTAACTGAAGAAATGTTTGATGCTTCTTCCTCCTCGTCATCAGCAGATGAAACATCAATGGATAGCATCCTTGATCTCCCTTAGGTGCGCATGCCATTTGACAGTGTGCTGTCTCTCAAGATGACCTCTCTGGTCTCCGGTACCATAGTTGGTACCAAGCTTACCACGACTAAATCGAACCTTACAAATGGTACAAATGGCTATGTTTTCCCTTGTTGGGCTAACACTAAAGAAGTCCCAAACTGCGGACTTCAAATGTCTGTGGGGGGCGGAGGAGGCGATACTGGGAATGCTGCTAATGCCAGATGAACTGGAGGATGTGTGTTGCCGAAATTTAGTACGTTGTGCACTTACAGCACCACTAATTGAGGAAATGGAGGTCGAGGTGGATGGAGGTCCCTTCTGGTGAGAAAATATGGAAGCTGTAGGTGGTGGTGTACTAGTTAACTGCATTTGTGGTGGTCCCATTCCCACGTCGCCATCATCATCATCACGCTCAGCAGCATTTCGGGATAGGGTTAAAATGTCTGTTTGCTGCATGCCTGCTGAGGCTGGAGTGACGTGTATGATGACTGCATCGTCGTCGTGAGAGTCTTCATCGGCAGGAGTATGCGCCACTTCTTGTTCAGCATCATCATCACACTCCATAACTCTGAGACTTTCGGGGACCTTCCTTTTACGCTCAGCTACCTTTGTCAGATCATGGTGTGCCTCACTCTCAGACCGCCGTGGTGGTTCCCAAGTTTCATCCATATCATCAGAAGGAAGGGGGCTTGAAGAAGAAGTAGACACCATCCTTGATCTTTTCCTTGCTGGAGATCTGGAAGACAATGAATCATCAGGAGGAGTGGCTTCCTCATGTGATACCTCAACTTGAATGTCGATTTCCTGATGTGCCCCTACTTCGGGAGGAACAACTATTGTGGGCACTTGTGGTGCTCCATGAACCTATGCTTGCTCCTCTCCTTGCGCCGCCTCTCCTTCCACATGTACTTGGGCTTGTACTTGCACATGTGGTTGTTGTTGCGGCTGTGGTTGTTGAACACTCGTCAGATGAGTTACAACAACCTGTGTTGATTGAGGGATGCTGCTACTTTCTTGCGATGAGCCAACATCACTGCTCGATGGGGATTGAACAACTATACTGGCTGCCTCTGCAGCACTCAAGGGCTTGGACCTAAGTTGGCGTGGTGGTGGTGGCACTGAGCCCAATGGAGCGGAGGTGCTGCTCCCAGCTTGGTCCCCAGCAGACCTCGCTGCTGCCGCAGGCGTACTTTTTATTTGCCCAAAAAATGCGACGGTCGGCACACCAGTCTCCTTGGTAAGTGGCGCCACTTGCTTCTTCTGCTCCTTCCTGGCAACTTTCTTGCTAGAGGAGCTACGGGCAACTTTTTTTGGGGCCATCTTCTTCAGATGTCAGAACAGCAGGCCGCAGTTGCACAAGTTGCAGAGTTGTCTGTGGCCACACGTGACGTTGTGCTACACACACCACAGCAGGACATCTTCCTGGCACTGATGAGGAACGATGAGGCTGATGATTCATCTTTCTGCACCTAAAAGCAAACGAAGCCAGAGGAACATCAGTTAAATAAATGTTGCATATGTAGCGCTTCAATTAATAGTTTGCAAGTAAGCATTTTTATTATACCCACCCCCCAAAATGGAAAGACCAATAAAATGCACCACTGACAGAGTACCCCTTGGCATAATGGATGAAAGCATGGCAGACTGGGTGCAGGCCTATGACACAACAAAGCACACTGCCTGGCTTCAAAATTGCCCCAATACCCCCACCCACATGGCCAGGCCCTGCCTGGACCAGGCCTCAAAATGGCCCCCACCCACATGGCCATGCCCCATCTACACCCCAAAAAATCGAAAAACACACAGAAATCACCACAATCCAATGCCATCCATGCCCTCCATGATCTTTACATTCAAGACACCCCACAGAAAGACTAGGCCCATTCGCCACTGAGTACCCCTGGGCAAAAGGCCCCAACAACAGCCAAAAACATCGAAAAACACACAAAAATCACCTCAATCCAATGCCATCCATGCCCTCCATGATGTTTACATTAAAGAGACCACACAGAAAGACTAGGCCCATGCACGACTGGGTACCCCTGGGCATAATGGATGAAAGCAAGGCACATTGGATGCAGGCCTATGGCACAAAGCACACTGCCTGGATTCACAATGGCCCCTTCATCCCCACCACATGGCCCTGGACCAGGCCTCAAAATGGCCCCCACCCACATGGCCATGCCCCATCAACACCCCAAAAAATTGAAAAACGCACAAAAATCACCACAATCCAATGCCATCCATGCCCTCCATGATGTTTACATTAAAGAGACCCCACAGAAAGACTAGGCCCATGCACCACTGGGTACCCCTGGGCATAATGGATGAAAGCAAGGCACATTGGATGCAGGCCTATGGCACAAAGCACACTGCCTGGATTCAAAATGGCCCCTTCACCCCCACCACATGGCCCTGGACCAGGCCTCAAAATGGCCCCCACCCACATGGCCATGCCCCATCAACACCCCAAAAAATCGAAAAACACACAAAAATCACCACAATCCAATGCCATCCATGCCCTCCATGATGTTTACATTAAAGAGACCCCACAGAAAGACTAGGCCCATGCACCACTGGGTACCCCTGGGCATAATGAATGAAAGCAAGGCACATTGGATGCAGGCCTATGGCACAAAGCACACTGCCTGGATTCAAAATGGCCCCTTCACCCCCACCACATGGCCCTGGACCAGGGCTCAAAATGGCCCCCACCCACATGGCCATGCCCCATCAACACCCTAAAAAATTGAAAAACACACAAAAATCACCTCAATCCAATGCCATCCATGCCCTCCATGATGTTTACATTAAAGACACCCCACAGAAAGACTAGGCCCATGCACCACTGGGTACCCCTGGGCATAATGGATCAAAGCAAGGCACATTGGATGCAGGCCTATGGCACAAAGCACACTGCCTGGATTCAAAATGGCCCCTTCACCCCCACCACATGGCCAGGCCCTGCCTGGACCAGGCCTCAAAATGCCCCCCACCTACATGGCCATGCCCCATCTACACCCCAAAAAATCGAAAAACACACAGAAATCACCACAATCCAATGCCATCCATGCCCTCCATGATCTTTACATTCAAGACACCCCACAGAAAGACTAGGCCCATTCACCACTGAGTACCCCTGGGCAAAAGGCCCCAACAACAGCCAAAAACATCAAAAAACACACAAAAATCACCTCAATCCAATGCCATCCATGCCCTCCATGATGTTTACATTAAAGAGACCACACAGAAAGACTAGGCCCACCCACCACTGGGTACCCCTGGGCATAATGGATGAAAGCAAGGCACATTGGATGCAGGCCTATGGCACAAAGCACACTGCCTGGACTCAAAATGGCCCCTTCACCACCACCACATGGCCCTGGACCAGGCCTCAAAATGGCCCCCACCCACATGGCCATGCCCCATCAACACCCCAAAAAATCGAAAAACACACAAAAATGACCACAATCCAATGCCATCCATGCCCTCCATGATGTTTACATTAAAGAGACCCCACAGAAAGACTAGGCCCATGCACCACTGGGCATAATGGATGAAAGCAAGGCACATTGGATGCAGGCCTATGGCACAAAGCACACTGCCTGGACTCAAAATGGCCCCTTCACCCCCACCACATGGCCCTGAACCAGGCCTCAAAATGGCCCCCACCCACATGGCCCTGCCCCATCAACACCCCAAAAAATTGAAAAACACACAAAAATCACCACAATCCAATGCCATCCATGCCCTCCATGATGTTTACATTAAAGACACCCCACAGAAAGACTAGGACCATGCACCACTGGGTACCCCTGGGCATAATGGATGAAAGGGCTTTCCACTGTTAAAAATGCTCAGAAGAGTCTTTCCATGGATCCCCATTGAGTGCAGAACGATTCTAGTCCAGTCACTGCTAATGAGCAGGCTGGACTATGGAAACTCCCTGTTTGTGGGCATGGCAGATTACCTGTTCACAAAATTACAATTAGTGCAGAATGCGGCAGCAAAGGCAATCTGCAACAGGAAAAAGTATGACCCAGCCAAGAGCTGCTTGAGAGACCTTCATTGGCTTCCAATGAGGCAAAGAGCCTCCTTCAAAATGCTATGCATAACACATAGGGCACTGTACAACACCGGCCCCCACATCCTAAAAAACAGGATTAAGTTGTATGCACCCACTAGGAATCTTCGCTCTCAATCAACAGCAAGAGCGACAACTACTCGAGTTAAAGGGGCCAGGATGGGAGGGCGGGCCTTTTCCCATCTGGCCGCAACCAGATGGAACGATCTGCCCATGGATCTTAGACTCACGGACTGCCACGTGACCTTCAGAAAAAAATTAAAAACCATTCTTTTCCCTAAACCCGACTAACTCCGTATGACTTATGTTCTAGCCCACCACTTACTGCAGAAATCATAGCGCCGTGATATCCTATCTAGGATGAATGATTGCGCTTTAGAAGCAACTTAACATTAACATTAACATTAACATCTGTGGCTCTATCTATCTCTATATCACTCTATCTCTTTCTATATATATCTATCTCTATATCACTCTATCTCTCTATTGCGCTCTCTCTCTATCTCTCTCTATTATGACAATATCCCTCTCGATCTCTTTCTATCTCTAGCTATATCTCTCTATCTCCCTCCCCCTATCTCTATCTATTTGTAGCTATCTCTTTCTCTCATGCTCTAGCTCTGTCTTTCTCTCTCTCTCTCCCGCTCTCTCTATCTTTCTCTCTATCTGCTGCTATCTCTTTCTATCTCTCGATCAGTATCTCTCTCTATCTAGCTCTATCTCTCTATTGTTATCCCTCTATTTCTCTCTATCTCTCTACATATCTCTATATATAGCTCTCTCTCCCTCACTTTCTCTATCTCTCTCTCTATCCCCCTCTCCCTATCACTCACTCGATCTTTCTCTCTATCTCTCTCTCCATCTAACTCTATCTCTATCCCTCTATCTCTCTTTATTTATCTAACTCCAACT
Source organism: Lissotriton helveticus (assembly GCF_964261635.1). Lineage (NCBI taxonomy): Eukaryota > Metazoa > Chordata > Amphibia > Caudata > Salamandridae > Lissotriton > Lissotriton helveticus. The sequence goes on from NC_136063.1 coordinate 803,900,260, forward strand.
CTATCTATCGCTCTATATTTCTCTCTATAACTATATCTCTATATCTCTATCTCTCTCTATCCCTCTCTTGCTACCTCTTTCTCTCTCTCTTTCTCTCTCTCTCTCTCTCTCTCTATATATATATATATATATATATATATATATATTGCTATATCTATATCTCTATCTCTATCTCTGTCTATCTCGTTATCATTCTCGATTCAACTATCTAGCTCTATTTCTCTCTCTCTCTCTCCATCTTTCTCTATCTCTATTTCTCTATCTCTCGACCCCTCTCTGTCTCTATCCCTCTATCTCTCTATCTATCTCTTTTTATCTCTCTCTATCTCTCTCTCTCTGTATCTCTATCTCTCTCTATTTTCTCTTTCCCTATCTCTATATCTCTCTCTATCTTTCTAACTCGCACTTCCTATCTCTATCTTTCTTGCTATCACTGTTTCTCTATTTCTCTCTGTCTATCTATCTCCATATCTCTCTTGCTCTCTCGCTCTCTCTAGCACTATCTCTCTCTCTATCTCTAGTTCTCAAAATCTCACTATCTCTCGCTATATATATATATATATCTTGCTCTCTCTATCTCTTTCACTCTATCTTTTTCTCTATCTCTTGCTCCCTATTGCTCTCTCTTTCTCTATCTCTTTGTCTATCTTTCTCTATCTCTATCTATCTATTTCTCACTATCTCTATCTCCATCTCTCTCTCTATCCCCATCTCTCTCTCTCTATCCCTTTATCTATATCTCCCTATTTCTATCTCTCTATATATGTCTCTTACTATCACTGTTTTTCCCTCTCTCTCTCTTTCTCTCTATGTATCTATTTCTACCCCTCTCTATCGACCCCTCTCTATCTCTATCTCTATCTCTATCTCTATCTCTATCTCTATTTCTCTCTATCTATATATCTATCTCATGCTATCTCTATCTCTAACTCTCTCTCTCTCCCTACATCTCTATCTCTACCTCTCTCTATCTCTCTCTCTCATCTTGCTATCTTTCTATCTCTATCTATTTCTATATATCTTTCTCGATCTATCTTTCTGGCTCTCTCTATCTTCCTCTCTCTATCTCTACATCTCTATCTCTATATCTCTATCTATCTATATTTCTTTTTTTATCTATCTCTATCTCACTCACTATCTCTCTCTCTCTTTCTCTATCTCTATCTCTTTCACTCTATCTATTTCTCTATCTCGCTCTATCTCTTGCTCCCTACTTCTCTCTCTTTCTCTATCTCTCTGTCTAACTTTCACTATCTCTATCTATCTCTTTCTCTCTGTCTCTATCTCCATCTCTCTCTTTATCCCCATCTCTCTCTCTATCCCTCTCTCTATATCTCCCTATTTCTATCTCTCTCTACATATATACCTCCTACTATCGCTGTTTCTCTCTCTCTCTCTCTCTTTCTCTCCATCTATGTATCTCTTTCTCCCCCTCTCTATCTCTAGCTCTCTTTATCTCTATCTATATATCTTCTCTTGCTATCTCTATCCCTAACTCTCTCTCTCTCTGCCTCCATCTCTATCTCTACCTCTCTCTATCTCTCTCTCTCATCTTAGTATCTTTCTATCTCTATCTATTTCTATATATCTTTCTCGATCTATCTCTCTGGCTCTCTCTATCTTCCTCTCTCTATCGCTACATCTCTATATCTCTATCTATCTCTATTTCTTTTTCTATCTATCTCTATCTCACTCACTATCTCTCTCTTTCTCTCTCTATCTCTATCTATTTCACTCTATCTATTTCTCTATCTCGCTCTATCTCTTGCTCCCTATTTCTCTCTCTTTCTCTATCTCTTTGTCTAACTTTCACTATCTCTATCTATCTTTTTCTCTCTGTCTCTATCTCCATATCTCTCTTTATCCCCATCTCTCTCTCTATCCCTCTATCTATATCTCCCTATTTCTATCTCTCTCTATATATACCTCTTGCTATCGCTGTTTCTCTCTCTCTCTCTCTCTTTCTCTCCATCTATGTATCTATTTCTCCCCCTCTCTATCTCTCTTTATCTCTATCTATATATCTTCTTTTGCTATCTCTATCTCTAACTCTCTCTCTACCTCCATCTCTATCTCTACCTCTCTCTATCTCTATCTCTCTCTCACTCATCTCGCTATCTTTCTATCTCCATCTATTTCTATATATCTTTCCTGATCTATCTCTCTGTCTCTCTCTATCCCTCTCTCTATCTTCCTCTCTCTCTATCGTTACATCTCTATCACTTTGTCTCTATATCTCTATCTATGTCTAATTCTTTTTCTCTCTATCTCTATCTCACTCACTATCTCTCTCTCTCTCTTTCTCTCTCTTTCTATCTCTATCTCTGTCTTACTTCTATCTCTCTATCTCTATATTTCTCTATCTCTCTCTCTCTCGCTCTTTCTCTCTCTCAATCTATCTTTAACTCCCTCTCGATCTCTCTCTATCTTTATCTCTATCTCTATCTATCTCTCTATATCTACCTGTAGCTATCTCTATATATCTCTCTCTATCTCACTCTAACACTGTCTCTTTATCTCTCTATCTTTCTATATCTCCTTTCTCTCTATATATCTATCAATCTCTCTATCTTGCTCTATCTCTAGCTATCTCTATATCTATATATTTCTCTCTATTACCTTATCTCTATCTCTATCTCTCTGTCCCTGTCCCTATCTGTCTCTAGCTCTCTATCTCTATATTTCTCTCTATATCTCTCTATCTGTATCTCTCTTTATCTGTATCACTCTCTCTCTATCTCTCTCTCTCTTTCTATGTATCTGTAACTCTCCCTATCTACATCTGTCTCTCTCGCTCTATCTCTATCTATCTCTATATCAATCTCTCTATCTCTCTCTAGCTCTTTCTCTCTCTCTCTCTAACTCTGTCTCCATATATCTCTTTATCTCCCCTCTCTCTTGATGTATCTTTATTTATCTAACTCTATGTCTCTTTCTATTAATCTACCTAATTCTCTCTCGTTTCCTCTCTATCTCTCTATGTATCCCTCTCTCTATGTATCTCTATCTATCCTTCTATGTGTCTCTCAATCATCTCTCTCTCTCTCTCATTTTATCCCTATCTCTCTCCATCTCTATCTATTTTGCTATCATTTTATCTATCTCTCTCTTTCTAAATGTGTCTGTTTGTCTCGATCTCTCTCTCTCGCTATCTCTTTCTATGTATCTACCAGCATCTATATCTATCTCCCTATCTCTATCTCTCCCTCTGTCTGTCTATCTATCTTTCTGTCTCTCTATCGCTAGCTCAATCTCTCTCATTCTCTATCTCTTTCACTATCTATCTCTATATTTCAGTCCCTCTCTCTCTCTCGATCTCTCTCTATATATTTCTCTCAATCCATAATTGAAAAAGTTGTAAATCTAACTGTGAAGATTTCTCTGTAAATCAAAGCCAAACCTCCACCTCTTTTAAGTGATATGTCTATCCTCCATACAGTGAAAAAAATCAGGAGCCCAAGTTTCGGTTATTTCTCCCTATCTATCTAACTCTACCTCTATCTTGCTCTGGATCTATCTCTATTTCTCTAACTCCATCCCTTTCTCTCTATGTCCCTCTCTCTCTATATCTATCTTTCTCTATCTATATCTCTATCTCTCTATCTCTATCCCTTTCTCTCTGCCCCTCTCTCCATCTATCTCTTTCTCTATCTCTCTATCTCTATATCTCTCTCTCTTCTGTCTCTCTCTATCGCTATCTATATATATTTCTATCTATCTCTCCCTATATCTCTCTCATTCTCTCTATCTTTATCTCTATCTCTATCTCACTCTCTATCTATATCTCTATCTCTTACTGTAACTCTCTCTCATTCTATCTCTAGCTTTCTCTATCTCTCTTTCACTCTCTATCACTTTCTCTATCTCTGTCTATCCATCTCCATCTCGTATCCCTATCCCTATCTCTCTCTCTATCTATATATCTCTCTATCCCTCTCTATAACTCTATCTCACTATCTTCCTTCTCTCTATCTATCTATCTATCTATCTATCTATCTATCTATCTATCTATCTATCTATCTATCTATCTATCTCTAACTCTCTATCTCTATCTATCTCTCTCTCTCTAACTCTATCTCTCTCTACCTCTATCTTTATCTCCATCTAAATTTATCTATCTCTCTCTACCTCTCTCTATCCTTATCTCCATCTCAATTTATCTATCTCTACTTATCTCTTTCTATCTCTGTCTCTCTCTATCTCGATATCTATCTATCTATCTATCTATCTATCTATCTATCTATCTATCTATCTATCTATCTATCTATCTATCTATCTATCTATCTATCTATCTATCTATCTATCTATCTATCTATCTATCTATCTATCTATCTATCTATCTATCTATCTATCTATCTATCTATATGTCTCTCTCTATATCTCTTTCTATATATATATATATACATATATCTATCTAGCTCTAATTACCTCTATCTGTCTCTATCTCTGTCTATCTCTTGCTAGCTATAACCCTGTCTCTCTATATGTCTATATCTATCTATATCTATCTCTCTCTAACTTGTGCGATAATTCAAAGGTGTTTAGCACTTTGAATACGTGAGTCACAATATATCTAAACATTCGCTAACTATAACAGGTGTACAAACCTTTCGTCATGGGAGCAGGAAACTACGCTCCTTTGGATTTCAACTGAAGACCGATACTTTTTAGAAGCTCTATACATTGGCTTCTACTCATTTATCACAATGGGTGTTCCAGCTCACCTGTTATAGTTAGAGAATATTTAGATATATTGCTACTCACTGATTCGTAGTGGAAGTGCTACACACCTTTGAATCTTCGCCCTGGAGAAGACAAGGGTGTTTTCGCTAATCTTTCTGCATACAGATATTAACTTAAGCCCTTAGAAAGTCTTTTAATGATGAAACACGTTTCGGCTGTTTATTTGCTACACCTACGTGTCAACATTTTTTAATACTGATCCACCTATGATCAAGATTACGCTATACTGATTGTTTAATTCATTGCTCATTTTGGAATTAAAGACATTACTGACTAATGATAGTCAGTTGGAACTTTTTGTTGAGCTGTGCTCTGTTGTTCGAATTTCTATAATTACTGTGTATGGAGGAATTTTTCACCATGTACTGAGTAACACTGTGGATTTTATTTATTTATTTTGAAAGTTTTATAGAGCGCGAACAAGACCCCTGCGGGTATCAGAGCGCTTTACATATATAAGGTTCCTTATACATTAATTAAAAGCAAGTTAAACAGGTATACATAGCGTCATAGAGCAATGGAGGGGTACAGTAAAACAAAGAACAAACAGTTGAGTCCGGTGCAGGATAGAAATTATGATTAGTAACTCTAATGGGCCATTGTCATCGTGAGGCATAGTAGTGTGGGTACTTATGGTATCAAAATTTCCTTAAGTTATGATCAGGAGAATTTTGCCATGAGAATCGAATTTACTTCCTTTTTTAAAGATGCAGCAGAAGAGTTAGGTCTGATTTCTGGGGGTAGGGCATTCCAAATCTTGGGGGCCATCCCTGAGAAGACTCGTTTGTAGGTTTTCTTCTTGTTGAATCTTTGTGGTTTCAGAAGTAGACTTTCCGCTCTTCTTGAGGATCGTGACCCACCAGAAATCGTCAGTTTCTGAGCCAGATAGCTGGGTGCCTTGTGGTGCAGGGCTTTGTACGTGATACACGCTATTTTCAAATGAATTCCCGCTTCCAATAGTAGCCAATTTAAGGATTTGAGGTCTGGGGAGATGTGGGCCCTTCATTTAGAGCCAGTGATGAGTCTTGCAGCAGCATGTATTGAGGCTCTTAAAGGTGCAGTTATGACTTTCGGAAGGCCATACAGAGACACTTCCATACTCTACTCTGGGAATAACAAGAGCTTGAACTGCCTGCTTGAAATCATTGGCTGGAAGGAAGGGATTAAGCTTCCTCAGTGTGTTTATCTGGACGTTTGCTCCCTTTGTTGCACTGCTGATATGCTTTTGCTTATTGAGGTTACTGTCAATGGTTATTCCCAAGGATTTTGCAGACTCCACAATAGTTGGTTGAACGTTGAGTGCCGTAAGATGCTTAATCCATTCTTGCATAATGGGGACTTTGGCAGGAGGTGCTATTATAAGGAATTCATTTTTTTGGGCATTCAATTTGAGGTGGTTTTTCGCCAGCCATGACTGGGTATTCCCTAGAGTTGAGTTAAGCAGTTTGATGTCTTCTATGGTGTTGATCTTAAGGTATAGTTGTGTGTCGTCAGCGTACATGTGATATTGTACATTAGACGCGTGTAGCATTTCAGTGAGAGGTTCCATAAAGAGATTAAACAATGTCGGGAAAAGTGAGGAACCTTGCGGTACTCCCAACGTTACTGGGACGGGTTTGGACAAGGAGTTGTTGACCTTGAATTTTTGTGTCCGGTTTTGTAGAAAAGAGGTAAACCAGTTTAGCACTGCCCCAGATAGACCCATTCTGTGTTTTAGAAGCTCTATCAAGTTCTCATGTTTGACGGTATCAAAGGCAGATGAGAGGTCTAGTAGGACCAGTAGGCAAGATCCTTTCAGATCATGGATTTGTAGCACATCATCAATTATGTGAGTCATGGCTGATTCGGTACTATGACCTGCTCGGAAGCCTGATTGGTGTTTGTTAAGAAGGTCAAAATGATCAATATGCCTTGTCAGTTGGATGTGAAAACATTTTCCAATAATTTGGCCAATGTAGGAATATTGAAAATAGGGCGATAGTTGTTTAGGTCCGTAGGGTCCGCCGTGAGTTTCTTTAGAATGGGTGATATTTGACCCACTTTGAGGGTATCCGGGATGCAGCCTTGTTGAGGAGAACTGTTAATGATCTTGGTCCAGAGAGGCAGGAGCAGAGGCGAAAAGTCTTTAACAGCATTTACGGGGGGGGGATTGATGAAATGATTAGCAGGCTTCAGGGCAGTAGGAATCTTATATATATCTTCTTCAGTATAAGTAGCAAAGGAAGACCAAGCTGCATCATTTTTTAGGTCAAGCTTTGTGGGGATTTGGAGTTGCGATGCTGGAAGTGTAGGGGTGGTTTTCGAATACGGACCTGAGTGTAAGATTAAATTCTTGAGGAGGTCCTTCTTGATGTTGTCGGTCTTCTGAGTAAAGAAGGCAGAGAAATCTTCGCAGTTGGGTTGAAGGCCAGCTAAGTCTTGTAGCTGTTGAGGTGCAACATTAGCTTGGGTTTTGATTAGTTCACAGTTTGTACATTGAGCACGCCAGAGGACGTATTGCGATATACATTTGCAAACTAAACAGAGGTGCTGGATTTTTCTCTGAAACCACTGCCATCATTTTGTACATTATGTGGCCTGGTCTGCCAATAGGCCTTTTCCAGCAAGTAGGCCCAGGGCTACTCATCATGGGTGCATGAAACAACTGTTTCAGTGGAAGAGGAAGGAAGTGCCCCGAAGTCTCCAACTTCCTGTTCCTGTCCAGCAGGCTCCTCCCAGTGCTTTGTCCTTCTCCTGTTCACTTTTCATTTGGATTAGGAGCTCGAAAGATCACTCTTTGTGTCTGCTGCATCATATATCATTGGATTTGAGAACTTTTGGATTAGAGATTTCACAAGTAGGTTGGAAAATTGGTGTTGTTTGTTTGATTGGGGCATTGCACCTACATTTCTTTTTACTTTTCATCGTTTTTTTAAAATATATTGTGGTGGGTGTCCTGTAGTTTCAGTAGGGACCTAGTTGTTTCTTTGTATGTATTTGTTCTACTAGTTTTATTTATAAAGGAAACATTTTGCAAAGTTCACTACATTTTCTCCAACTTTTGAACTCAATTTGCAATATTTATTTAATTCACTAGCCCAGTAGTCTGCCAATAAGCCTTTCAGCCAGTAGGCCCAGAGCTACTCATCATGGGTACATGAAACAACTGTTTCTGTGGTGTCTGTTGAATTTAAAATCACTTCGGGCACGGATAACATTGCATTGAATTGCAAAATGTTTTTATTTTGGGGTACATTTAACTTTTTTGTGTGTGTTAAATAAATGCCTTTGTTGGATGTGTGTGGTGTGGTTGTTGTGTAACCTGCAAACCTTTTTTAGCCCTGTGAATTTTCGTTTTTGCATTGTAGCATTAAAGCTGTGTTGTTTAGCATGCCTCCTTTGTCTGGCCAAACGGGGCCTGCTTGAGTTTATTGTTTTTCAGGCCTCCTGCTTGTTGTTGTGTGAGAGACTATGTGGCTGGTGGCCATTTTGTGGCGGTAGGTAGTGTGCTGCTTTTGCCATTGGCCTGCATGTCTTTCCTTTGTTTCTCTTGGCTTACTGCTCCCATCCCCATTGCCATCTGCAGCTTCCTGAATGATGCTGCATCCCATGAGATGCACAATCACAATCATAATGCCAAACAGGTTCCATTACGTTTGTATTTTGTTTTTCTTCTTTTTTCCTATCCTCCGGGGTGTATGTAACATAGTACACCATGAGATCCCTTGTTGTCAAAGTCTCACAAATGACTACACTGTGATTTGTTTTTAATAACCAAGTTAATACAATTTAATAATATTAATATTAACTCTAACAAGTGTGACTGACCACACACACTAAGTTACATATTATGTTTGTTTGTTTGTACTAGTAGTAAATTGAACCACAACAATAAATGCCAAGTTTCACTGATGTTCTTCTTGCTTCTTTGCATTTAGGTGCACAAAAGAGGAGGAGGCGTCATCACCCATTGTACTGCCAGACAGAAGTCCTGCTGCGCACGACGTCACATGACGTGTGACCACAGACATCTTTTCAGCTTGGGCCACTGCGTGCTGCTGACATCTGAAGAAGATGGCCCCAAAGAAAGGTACCAGGTCCTCCAGTACCAAGAAAGTTGCTACTGAGAAGAAGAAGGAAGTCACACTTAGCACTTCTGGTGTGCAGACCAAGATCTTTTTTGGGAAACCAAAAATTGCGCCTGTAGCAGCGGTGTCTGGGGATCAAGCTGGGAGCAGCACCTCCGCATCAGTGGACCCACCCCACCAACCACCTAGGCCCAAGCCCATGTCTGTCGCAGTGGCAGCCAGTCTAATCACAACAAAGCCAACGAGCAGTGATGATGAATTTGACTTATAGTTATGGCAAAGTAGTACCCAATCAACGCTGGAAACTGAGATAAGTGAACAACAACAGCTGCAACTACCACCCACAATAGTAGTTGTTCCTCCTGAAGTAGGGGCAGTTCAGGAAATCAAGCTTCCTGCAGAGGAAGAAAAGCAGGCCACTCTTTCAAAAGATCCATTGTCTTCCAGATCCCCAGCAAGGAAAAGGAGGATTAATCCATCGAGTTCTTCTGCACGCCCCCTTCTGATGATCTAGATGCCACTTGGAAGCCACCACCTCAGTCTGAGTGAGAGACGCCACGAGACAATGATAGGGAAAAAGAAGGTTCTAGAAAGTCTTAAAGTTATGGAGGTAGATGTAGAAGAGGAGGATAATGAAGAGCCAGTCATCATGGACATCAATACCGCCCCAGTGGAGATCGACATTACTCAAACCCAAATTGCTGTGAGGGATGTGGCACAGATACCACCAACACAGGTAACACCAACACCACCTCCAGCTTCCATATTTGCATTTGCCAAGGCCCGGCAGCGACCTACATCCAGCACAACCACCTCAGTAGAAGTAGGTCGTGATAGTGCACAGAGTCAACTTCCACACCCACCCTCCAGTTCATCTGGCATTGCAAGTGGCACCTACAGCAGCTCTAGTAAGTTCACCTCCCCGGTTTGGGACTTCTTTTCGGTTATCAGTAAGGAGGAGAATGTTGCTATATGCTTCCATTGTAAACAAGGTGTTAGTCGAGGTAAGCTTGGAACAAACTATGGTACCGGAGGCCAAGCAACCCATCTGAAAACCCACTACTTGATCCAGTGGGAGGAACACCTTAAAGGAAAAAAAAGTAAAACTGCACCCATTGCTGTTGATGGTGATGAAGAAGTAGAAGATACGATCGCGGTGGAAGGTGAACAAGAGGGAGACACTTTCTCTGGAACACAAAGTAGCCCTGTCCCTGGCACTGCAGTGGTACCGCCCACATCATCATCAGCCTCAGCAACGTCTCACTGGCACAAGAGTAAGAGTCAGGCTGAGAGTGAGACACCAGGGCAACAGAGTACCACAACAAAAAAAAGTGAGCCATTGAGCCTAACAACATCTGCCGTCAAGAAGTTACCTGCATCAGTAGCACCAGAAAGGAAAACAATCCAGCCTACCATTCTCAGCATGTTTAGGTTGGAGGGGCAGTACGAACGGAACCACCCAACGGCACGTTTGTACAATGAGAAGCTGGTTAAAATGTTAGCGCTGGACGTGCTCCCTTTTCTTTTGTGAAATGGGTGGGTTTTCTTGAATTTGTGACAGCCATCTGACCAAAATGGAAGGTTCCCAGCCGGTCCTATTTTGCCAGAGTTGCTGTTCCAGCACTACATCATGATGTGCTGCAATTGCTTGGACAAGCTTTGCGGCAGAGTGCTGTTCACAGTATCCACATGACAACAGACATGTGGACCAGTTGCCAAGCCACTGGTTACATGTGCATCACTGCACACTGGATCTCTTTTGTGGGGGTTAGAGACAAGATATCTTATCTGCAGGTGTTGACACTGCTGAGATTTTTACTGCCACTCGGAAACATGCAACTTTAGCCATGTTCACCATGGAGAAATCTCATACTGCTGAAAACATTTTGGAAGAGTTTCACAGCAAGGTCTTTGAATGGCTGCACCCAAGAGGGCTTAACATTGGTTTTGGTGCAACAGACAATGGCAGTAATATAGTTAAGGCCATTTCGATGGTGGCTATTTCAGAGTCCTGTGTTTGGCGCACTGCATTAACATCATTGTTCAAGACTTTCTGAAAAAAGAATACTGAATCAGCAACTTACTGACCACCTGCAGAAGAATATGCACACATTTCAGCCATTCTTTTAAAGCCCGGAAGCAGCTGGGGATCTTTCAACGTGAGTACAGAGTGACAGTTAAAGCACTCGTCCAGGAGGTGCCAGCACGTTAGAACTCAACTTATTACATGCTTGACTGCCTGTTTGAGCAGTACAAACTAATCAATGAATATATCGTGCGAAGACTGGGGGATGCTAGTGTGAAAGGCATGACTGTTGAGATGGACCAAAGGGGCCTGGTTAAATGCCTTACAGAGATGCTACTTCCTTTTGAGCTCTTCACACATGTAGCGCAACGTTTGAGAAGTTACCCTAGCGGTCGTACATGGGCGCGGCCATCTTGTTTGCGTGACGTATTTCCGTTTCCGGGCGCTATGTGTAATCTCGCAAAGTGTGCGTCTCGCTAGTACAAGTTCGCGTGTGATCGCGGGGAAAATCTTGCGCGAACTTACCCACGCGGTCGTGAACGGGCGCGGCCATCTTGTTTTTCATTCATTGCTATGGTTCTGGGCATGCTTTCTGTATCCTCTGTCAATCTCTGCCATCCTTTGCTTGTTTAAAGTTTTTTTAATCTATTTTACTTATTATCTATCCCTCTATTTTTCTAGCTCTATATTTTTGTGTTTTCTGCTACTTCTGGTTAATTTTAAACTACTTTTTTAAACTCTTTTCTTTTCTTCTTCCCTATTCTATTTCTTATTTCTTATTTACCTTCCTTCCTGCCCAGACCATGGTAAAGGGAGCCGGGAAGCAGCCTGAGAAGGGGAAGGGTCCCGCACCCCGTGCCTGGCTCCCGTGCGGGCGTTTGAGGGGGGAGCAAGTCATAGCCCGGGAGATTTTTAGCACGGAGGAGGTGGCCGCCCTAGTGTTTTATGTCCAGCGCCGCCTCCCCTGGACCATCATGGCAGGCGGCAAGATCGCTAGCGGCAACAGGCTCCGGGAGCGCCGGAAGCGGTGGGAGAAGGTGTGCCGGGCCATGTTTCAACACTCTCGGGTCCGGCGCACCTACAACAAGGCCACCCACTGTTGTACGGATCTCCTGGACCGGGAACGTGACTTGCTCGACGTGCTCGGCATCGAGATCCTCGGGCTTGGTGAGTAGTAGTAGCTATTTCTAGCTATTTCATCACTACTCTGTTTTCTCCTGCTCTGTGTGTTATTATATTGCAAATTTTTGTTTTTTACCAAGAGCAATAATGCTGCCGATTACATTGTAGGTAAATTATATTTCAAAATCTTCTGTGCATTTCAGGTGCACTGCTCTCCTTCTCAGTAGCGTTGCTACTATGCTTATTTGTTTTCGATTTTGTGTTCATTTCATTGGCCTGAGAAATTATGTATGAGTGTAGTGTAAAGAACTGCGTAATGCTAGACACTAAGGGTCAGATTTTCAATTACCGGCGCATCCCTGCAAAGTAGCAGGGATGCGCCAGTAATTGTGCGCCACGCCACCACCACCCGTGGTGCGCCGTATTTACAATGCGGCGCACCATGGGCCCAAAACGTCACCGAAGCGTTACGCATCTGTGCCGTAAAGGCGGCGCATTGCTGGAGTTCCGTCGCAACAATGGCGCAGCTCCAGCAATGCTCTGGGGTGCCCTATCTCCCCATATGCGGTGTACATATGTGTGGTTATGTTTATATTTCATGTATAAGTAATTTTTAATGGTTGTATAGCGCTCTGATATCCGTCAGGATCTTGTTCGCGCTCTATAAAACTTTCAAAATAAATAAATAAATAAATAATTGCTGCGTGAAGCGATACGTCTGCTTCAAGCAGGTGCAGGGTTTGAGTCACGCATCATTGTCCTAAAAGTGACTGATTGAAATCTTGTACATTTCCCTCAGCCACTTTTAGGATGCAATCCTGCGCAGGAACACCCTCCCTTGCGCCGGAACGCCCCCTGATGGCGCAGGGCTTTACAACGTGATGCATCACTCATATGCGTCACGTTGTTAATATACGCCGCACCATGGCGCCTCTTTTGTTCTGCCACTGCTTCACAAAAGTCACGCAACAATGGAGCAAAAGAGCCGCGAGGGGCTTGTAAATCTGCCCCTACAGACTCAAGTCCAGTACTTCCTTTGTACACCTGGCAATAAGAAGAAATAGTGGTGGTGGATTGATAGTTTGAGTATTTTAATGACTGGTTAATGTAGTAGGAAACTTTTTAGTGTTGTCGCTGATCTGCAATCACGATGGAGTTTGTCTGTCACTTCGCGTGCTGCGGACTGCTGCCTGCCAGTCCTAGGCGAACCTTTTTAGTAGTTTATTTAGTGAGTTACATAACTTTCAAAGTCGACGGTCCCCAAATCAAGCAATACTAATATCGTAGTAGACCCCATGAGATAGGTCAATAAATCCCGTGGAATAGTTGTCTATTTGCTATTTCGCCAGAATATTTTGTTATTGTTCTTTTGAAATGTTTGATTTGGTTGACAACAATCATCCATGTTTTCGGGTCTTTCTTTCTTTCATGTTGTACATCAGCTCCCCCCAGAGGCAAGAGGACAGAGGTGGAGGGGTTATCCGCTGCTGCTGCTGTTCAAGGCCAGGATCGGTCAGGCGAGGGCTCCTTTGCTGGCCCCGGTAAGTTTTAATTTTAATATAGAGTACCTATTTTTTCCTAGCGTTCCTCATTCAATTTTTTCTAAATCGTCTTTGATCTTCTTGTAGACTGTATCTAAATTCTTATCCTGCCTCTACTATGACTCCATGTGGTATTACTAGATTATTCTTATTAGTCTGTCTGTGTAGCTAACTAAGATTGCACATTTGGCAAAAGGTGTTAAACGAAACTCCCATTCTAGTTAGCAATAGCTCTATGCACTGAGTGCAGTCCTCTGGGATTGTCCATAATGTCTTTTCAAGTCTTCTAAATGTTTATGCTTTGACAATTACCAACAATAAAAAGGTGAATGACCACCAAGAAAGAATAAGATACTACTTTACTTTTGGTTTGGATAGGAGGACAATCCATACTACTACTGTTGCAGGGACAAATCTGCACAAACAGAACTATGGACACTAAATAGTGCATTGTTTATCAATTATAATAGGCGCAGGTAGAGTTTCCACATACCTCAGTGATATCAGACTTTGAAGAACCCCCAATCTCCTTACTGACTAGATAGTGTGGCAGAGTCATTTAGCTCCCGAATTCATCGATGATTGATCCCCAATGATGATTATCCAACGCAGGACAAGAGTACGGAGTCAGAGTCCAGAAGTGTCAGAGGCACGGACTCATGCTTGGAAATTGCAAAACCTTTTGCTCATTCACTCTTGACGAAAAAACACAGAGTCTATTTAAGTTTTAAAGCTTTATTAAAAGTACAAATATTTATTAAAATCAAGCTTGTCATAAAACATAAACGGTTGATTAAAAATGGGAAAGTGCTTAGTGATTTCACACATTTATTGTGGGCGAGCCGAGCCCTCACCTGGTTTGAACTTTAATTTTTCTTTTTGGTGCTGAATCGGTGGTCACTCCGTCCTAGTGATGATCATTTGTTCTTAGAAGTGAAGCTTCTGTCTGTTATGAGAAAAATGGTGCGTGTTAAAAAGCAAGCATTCATCAGTTGTGCCAAAAAGTGCAGCAAGACAACACCCTTCCCTGGAAAAAGGGACATTTTACTTTAGAGTAGACAGTCACAAATTATTAGATTGGTTTCTGTATTCACATTTCTTAATTCCTAGACAAAATACTAGTGAGTGGTGTATGTCTATGACATTTAACATTCTTAAATGTACTTTGTACGTTGAACATCTGGTGCTGGTCCCAGCGCGGAGGTGGAGGAGGACAGTTCTGGTGAGGAGGCGGTGCAAGTGCCGGACGAAACTGCTGTGCGGGTTGCCACGGTAGTGGCGGGCAGTGGTAAGCTCTTATATTCCTTACTTATTGAGATTGCATACTGCATAGTGTGCTCTCTGCACGGGTGTAGTATATATGTTCTACAGTTAAGTTACTATACTGTTAAGCAGACTTTCAAATTTAGAACAAAGTTTTGTATCAACCAGGTAGTAGCCTCCTCTAAATTTACTTCAACTCAGCGGTTAATTTTTTTTCGAGAATCCAAATCAGATCTGAGATGAACTTGATGGATGGGATGAACGAAAAGCGAAAGAAGGGTGTAAGTAAGTGTGGAAGGACGAGCAAGTTAAAAGTAATGATGACTGACAAAGAAGAATGATACGTGTTTGATTGGTGACCGAGGTGGCTGGGAAGGAATATGATGCATGGCTGGGTGAAGGATGAAGCAAGGATGGGTGGAAGGAGAACAGCCTGGGTGGGTGAAACAGAAACTGTATGTGTGCGCAATATTTGCTTTGGTTGAAATTCAAATGCAAGTCAAGCACGGATGTATGGCTTGCGGTTTCTCAAATAAAATGAAAAGGTTGTTTTCCCGTGAGAAAACGTAAGGTTTGTCCAGATGAGAGACATGAAGAAGAATGATTGACATATAGTTTGAATGAATGGATGCCTGGATCATGGTACTATCTGACTCTTAGATAGCATATGTGTATCTAGAGAGAGTAGACGGTCACTGGATGAACTAAGTGTTACTTTGAAGAGCATGTAACACCGCACCCGCACGTCCGTCCCAGTGTAGGAAAGGCAAGGAAAAGAAGTTGTAATTTTGTCCGAATACTACCATGAATAGTAGCAGTAGTTTGAATTGCAAGCACAGCATATATCCGGCTATTACGATGGCCACTCACTACCTCTGTTAATAAGTTTAGTAGAACTCGGTCATTCATGTGTGGATGTATCACTGTTCACTCAATAAAAAGCAAAGCACCTAAAGTCATCCCATATGTAAGCAAATACATACCATGTGCAGTGATAGATAATCAGATTATTTATCTTCTTCATTTTCCTTTTCTAGTATTCATTGGCACTGTAGGGTGAAAGTTAAATTAATTAAGCAGTAGCCCTTGTAACAGAGTATTCTCAGTGCCACCCGTAATAGAAAAGTAAGAGCATCACCACCTGCATGTACTGGACTGGTACAGTAACGCAAGTCTGTCTCACTCATCATGGCGGGCGTCTGTTTTTCTCGGGTGCAAGTTGACTGCGCTGGCATTATGCCGGCTTGCAGAAGTTAAAGTACCAATTTTGCTAAACAAGAGAGAAGAATAAGAATAAGACTGGTGTACTGTCATAGTCGACTCTAATGGAGTGAGTCCATAGTGCTCGTAGAATTGATTCCTTAAACTCCAACTAATGTTAGAGCAAGGATGAAGAAATGGGAGGTTAGATAGATACTGGCCACAATAGTTATGTACTGCGCTTGCAAGTTGCTAGTTCTACTGTGACCCAACTTTCTGCTGAATCATTTTGTGTTAATCTTAAAGAGCATTGGTTACAGACTATGTCTTTCTTTCTTCATATAGATGCTCCTTCCAAACCAACACGGAAGGAGCTGGCTAAAAGGGCCCGGCAACGGAGGCTGGAGGCCACTGTCGCCGAATATCGGCGGCTGGTGGCCCAGGAGGAAGAGGACACGCAGAGTACGTCGACAACATCCACGGCGACACCTGTATCATCCTCCGCGCTCCCTGGGTCAGCCAGTCAGCGCAGCAGGTCTCCAGCGGTACGGAGCCGGGGTACCGCAGCCACCCGCCACCGCGAGCAGCAAAGAAATAAGCTGCCCCCCACAGCAGGTGCAAGGCACGCGTGCACCGCCTTTCACTGAGGGTGTCCTACCTCGAGCAGGAGCTCCTCAACACCAAAACCCTGCTCGAGACCCTCCGCAAGGAGCATGCCGACCTGGCCCGAAAAGTCAACAGCAGCCAGCAGTAGGAGGAGACTGTCCCTTGCCCCTTTTTTAAAGACTTCTGGGGGTGGGAATTGGGAGTTGGGTTTTCTACTTTTTTGGACTTAGTTTTCACGGACATTCGTTGGGGAATGGGATGGGGGTGGGTCGGGTCTTGCGGGAGATTATTTATGTTAGGGATATATAAATATACTTTAAACTTTATCTTAGCATAAATTTTTTTTACTGCTTTTGAGGCTGGTGGGTGGGGTTTAACAGTAAGTTTGTTTTCCTGAAACTTAAGTGGCATCTTGATTCAAGTTGTGTAAGTACTACTAATTGCCCAAATGTTTTCAAAACTAAGTGCCTGTCACAGAGTAAGTGAATTCAGTAGTCCTAGGACCATCAGTCTCTCGTCTCTCCTAATACTCCATTATACTACCTCCCCCCAAACGCTTATCTTACCTGTAATTTGTGTTTGGAAATAGGGCTAGGTACAGGGCTGGCTGCACGGGAAATGGCGATTAAGGTTGGCAATCCTGGGCGGATGAAATGTCATCATTGCGGTGGTACTTGTGGTGTTACACAGTGGCAGTTGCAGCATCTGAAAAAAAGAAAATGAAACCTTGTTTGTCCTTACCGTAGCATTAGAACGGTGCGATAGAGAATATAGCAGGTGACAGTACACTAGAACAGTGCCACAATGTAGCCGAACAAATGGTAAAGTATTGAAAGTACTTGCGTTGAATTTCTTTGACATTGGCTACTACTACAAGAAATAGTACTGAAGGTGAAGGACACAGCAGTGTAATAATTTGCCACGTCTAGGAGGAGGATGTTCTTGATGACCAATCAAGTTGATGGCGCACATGAAAATCTGCTTTCATTTGCCAATAGTGACTCAGTGTCAAGCTGAGTAAGAATATATCCTCGGATTCCTTCACCAGCCTGTTGCTATGACCTTATCCTCCCCAGCAAGTGTGTGGAATTATTGCTGTCATTTAGTCACACATCAATCAAAACCACACAGCCCGGGGGAAGAGGGTTAGGGTTTGGAAAATGGATGGGAATGGGGATTTGGGAAAGTTTTGTTGAGAGAAGAAAAAAAAAGCACAGCATGGACAAACAATAATTGAAGATAAACAAATCTTTGGGTACAAAGCTATCCATAAATCTTGTAAGTGACATAAAGGAAGTGCATGCACTACTGCATGCATGGTTACTGAAAAGTAAGTAGTACTTTCGACAACCGTGAATGAAAGAATGCGACAGTACAGGGCTGCAGTAATAATTATGCATTTTCACTTGCCTATCTCTGCATTCAGAGAAACACTTCTTACATTAAATTAGGTTTAAAAAATAGCAAAAGTAAAACCTATAGAATGGCTGTAGGGATGAATTTAGAAGCAGAGATCAAAGAAATGCAGAGTCACACTCATAGAAGTTCACAGCAATAACATTACTTAAAAGATAATTAGAAAAGAACGGATACTGTATCTGTATGTTTTTGTAGTTGTCCTGTTGAATTTGGTAAGTTGCATGCATCCAACCATTCCTGTTATTAGCGGGACTCCTCCATTCCATCTGACGCTCCGTCCATCAATGTTGGTGACCAGAAGACACCCTGTCCACTGCCTGCCTGGCGGATGCTGAATTGCGGCTCGCTAATGTGAAGCCTGACTTCATCCTTTTTTTCCCATTGCACAGGCTGAAACCCGGCCTGTAATTATTGATGGAAAAACAGTTCTCCCAGACCCTTACTAAACCCAGTCGCAAAAATGTAGAAGACCCCCAATCAGATCTCCAAAAACGAGGCCTAGTAGAAAATGGTGACAAAACGTACTTTGAAAGTAAAGTAGGCCCAAATCCCCCCTTACCCACCATGGATTGTATACAAACCACTTGCAAGCAAGCACGCAAAAGTATCCATACCCAGCATTGCTCCGAAACCCCCCCACAAACACCAGGAACCCCCACAAACAGCCCCCCGAAAACGGTAGAGTGAGCGAAATCTCAGAAAATGCAAAACCTTTTTCCCCAGGGATTGTCTCCAAAACACTTTCTTTCGGGTATTAGACCTTTCCAGCAACCTGGGCGAAAACAAGTTTAACCCCCCCAACAAGCCAAAAGAAAAAACCCGGGAAAAGCCACAAACTTTGGGCCTACCTGGAATTCAGTCCAAATGCGCTCTTCAGCTAGGCCCTAACGCCCCTTTTCCACCATGGATTTCCTGAAAAACAAATGCAATCAACATTAGACTGTGCCAGCAGTGCTCCCAGACCCCAAAACCCACCCACAACAACCTAAAAGCCCGCCAAACAGCACCCCAAAGACAGGCAAGTGATCAAAAGCGCAAAATCTTTTTCTGCTCCGATTTTCTCCAAACCACTTTTATCCGGTATTAGACCTTCCCAGCACTGGCCCCAGACCCGTCAACCCAGGCGGAAAGGAGTAGAAGACCCCCAAACAGCCAAAAAGCAAAACTACAAAAATGGGGACTTAGAAATTTTCAGGCAAATTTCCAAAATCACTCCACGCGCGCTCTGCAGCTAGGCCCTAACTCCCCTTTGCCACCATGGATTTGCTTCAAACCTCTTGCAATCAAAACTATCCATACCCAGCAGTGCTCCCAGACCCCAAAACCCACCCACAAACACCCGGAACCCCCCAAACAGCACCTCAAAAGACAAGCAAGTCAGCAAAAACGCAAAAAAAATGTCACCTCCGATTTTGTCCAAACCACTTTTATCCGGTATTAGACCTTCCCAGCAATGGCCCCAGACCCCAGCAGCCACCCGCAAAAAAGCAGAACACCCCCAAACAGGCAAAAAGCAAAAATGGGCCTACTACCTTCAATTCTGTCCAAATGCGCTCTGCAGCTAGGCCCTAACTCCCCATTTCCACCATGGATTTCCTGAAAAACAAATGCAATCAACATTAGACTGTGCCAGCAGTGCTCCCAGACCCCTAACCCACCCACAACAACCTAAAAGCCCGCCAAACAGCACCCCAAAGACAGGCAAGTGATCAAAAGCGCAAAATCTTTTTCGCTCCGATTTTCTCCAAACCACTTTTATCCGGTATTAGACCTTCCCAGCAATGCCCCAGACCCGTCAACTCACCCGCAAAGAAGTAGAACACCCCCACAATTGCAGAGTCTTTCTTCATTGGGCGTAATCCAGCCATCTGCTTTGAGGGAAATAGGAGTCTGGAGGAGGAGGAGGATAGAGGAGCATGTTCTTGTGAACTTGTGAACCTGAGGAATGCAGACTGCGGCACCTTCAAATCAATAAGCAAATAAGTGAAGACAGTTCTGCTGATGGGCTTGTTTTTGTGATGAGGTGATTAAAGTTTTTTTTATATAGATTTTGCAAAACAAAGAAAGACAGACGCACAGGAATAAAAGTGAATAAGGACGAAAAAGAAAGTTAGTGATTCATTGACTCATTTTCAGGGCTCGGTGTCAGGGAAGAAGAGCTCATCCTCAAACTCTGCTAATTCTGACAGGAGTAGGTCAGTTAACAGGGAAGAACTTCCCTCATCTAAGTTGGTGTCCTCCTCGTCTTCTTCCTGCGTGCATTCTCGTATTTTGTAATCTGGTGGTATGAAGTGCTGATTCATCTTGATCATTGTTAACCTCTCCACATTTTTGGGCGAGAGGTGGGTCCTTTTGGAAGTTACAATGCCACCAGCAGCACTGAAAACACGTTCAGAAGACACGCTTGCGAGTGGGCAAGACAAGTAATTTATAGCCAGGTTGGTGATCTCTGGCCACACATCTGTTTTCCCATGCCAATACGCCAATGGGTCATGAGAAAGATGGACCTCTGTTGAGTCATTCAGATAGGCCTGCACCATCGACTCAAGGTTCTCCAGGGTTCCTCGACTTTGCTTACTTTTTTCTGGGTCCATTTCAGAAGCAAACCCAAGCTGAGTTAGCCAATCCTCTTCTTCACACAATATTACGGTTGTGTCTGGTGCAGCTGATACGTTTGCTGGTGTCGTTAATGGCTGAGAGGGAAAATCACTCACTTCTGCCACAGCCACAAATGCAGAAGTGGATTTTTTAGACTGCGGACGGCCTGCTGATGCTGATGTACTGCCTTTCCCTTCAATTTCCTGCCATTCTCTTTCAAACCGAGTGGCTGACACAGCTAGCCAATGTTTGTACTTTGTAACATCTGCGTCATCAAAAGGAAAGAATACTCTGCCTGCCACTGCCTTTTTGTACCGTGGATCCAGAATAGTAGCATAAATGTAATGCTGTTCTGTGTTGATCATTTCAAGACGATCATCGCCAAGTAGGCGGTGTAATAACTTCTCCGCCAACTCACATGCTTCTTCCTTTCCATCTTTTTCAAACTTAGAACACACCGCCTTCAGTCGGTGCTCTAGCATGCTCAACAATGGGATAGCTTTTCCCAAATTACAGTCCTCCCTGCTGACTGCACGCGTGAAGACCTCAAAAGGACGAAGCATGTCTGTCAGGCTTTTAACTAGGTCCCATTGCTCCACCTGTATCCTCATGTCTATCATGGGTGTACCCAGTTTAAAGAAATACTGATCGACTACCGCATACTGCTCATACAGACGCTTAAGCATGTAGAAGGTTGAGTTCCAACATGTTGCCACCTCCTGGATGAGTGCTTTCACTGGCAATTTACGTTCATGTTACAGGCACCTCAGCTGCTTCCGGGCCTTAAAAGAATGGTTGAAATGTGTACACATTCTTCGGCAGGTGGTCAGTAACTCGGAGACTGGACTTTCTTCACTCAAGAATTTTTTAAAAACCAGGTTTATACAGTGCGCCAGAAACGGCACTCTGAAATAGTTACCCATATCCATGGCCTTAACTACATTGGCGCCATTATCCGTGGAAACATAACCAATCATGCGTTTTCTTGGGGACAGCCATTCAAAGACCTTTGTGTTGAACTCATGCAAAATGTTTTCTCCTGTATGACTTTTCTCCATGGCAAACATGGCTATTGTTGCATGTTTCCGAGCAGCTTTATAAACTTTGTCCGAGTCAACACCTGCCTTTATCTTTGCTTTAACCCCTGAAAAAGAGACCCAGTGTGCAGTGATGCACATGTAATCAGTGGCTGCGCAACTGGTCCACATGTCTGTTGTCAGATGTATAGTGTGAACAGCACTCTTCTGCAAAGCTGCCCCAATCACCTCCAGAACATCTTCATGTAGTGCTGGAACCGCAACTCTGGCAAAATAGAACCGGCTAGGAACCTTCCATTTAGGGCAGAGCGTTGCCACCATTTCAAGAAAACCCACCCCTTCCACAAAAGAAAAAGGGAGAAGGTCCAGCGCTAGCATTTTAGCCAGCTTAGTGTTATACAGACGCGCCATTGGGTGGTTGCGTTCATATGGAGCTTCTGAAAACAACATGCTTCTAATGGTGGGCTGGACCATTTTACGGGATGATGATGACTTCTGCGACCCAGTTACGCTCAGTGATGATGAACTTTTTCGCATTGGTGTCTCACTCTCTCTCACACTCTTAGTGTGGCTCATATATCTTGCAGGGGGTGTGCTGCTGACAAGGGTACTGGGTGTAACTGAAGAAATGTTTGATGCTTCTTCCTCCTCGTCATCAGCAGATGAAACATCAATGGATAGCATCCTTGATCTCCCTTAGGTGCGCATGCCATTTGACAGTGTGCTGTCTCTCAAGATGACCTCTCTGGTCTCCGGTACCATAGTAGGTACCAAGCTTACCACGACTAAATCGAACCTTACAAATGGTACAAATGGCTATGTTTTCCCTTGTTGGGCTAACACTAAAGAAGTCCCAAACTGCGGACTTCAAATGTCTGTGGGGGGCGGAGGAGGCGATACTGGGAATGCTGCTAATGCCAGATGAACTGGAGGATGTGTGTTGCCGAAATTTAGTACGTTGTGCACTTACAGCACCACTAATTGAGGAAATGGAGGTCGAGGTGGATGGAGGTCCCTTCTGGTGAGAAAATATGGAAGCTGTAGGTGGTGGTGTACTAGTTAACTGCATTTGTGGTGGTCCCATTCCCACGTCGCCATCATCATCATCACGCTCAGCAGCATTTCGGGCTAGGGTTAAAATGTCTGTTTGCTGCATGCCTGCTGAGGCTGGAGTGACGTGTATGATGACTGCATCGTCGTCGTGAGAGTCTTCATCAGCAGGAGTATGCGCCACTTCTTGTTCAGCATCATCATCACACTCCATAACTCTGAGACTTTCGGGGACCTTCCTTTTACGCTCAGCTACCTTTGTCAGATCATGGTGTGCCTCACTCTCAGACCGCCGTGGTGGTTCCCAAGTTTCATCCATATCATCAGAAGGAAGGGGGCTTGAAGAAGAAGTAGACACCATCCTTGATCTTTTCCTTGCTGGAGATCTGGAAGACAATGAATCATCAGGAGGAGTGGCTTCCTCATGTGATACCTCAACTTGAATGTCGATTTCCTGATGTGCCCCTACTTCGGGAGGAACAACTATTGTGGGCACTTGTGGTGCTCCATGAACCTATGCTTGCTCCTCTCCTTGCGCCGCCTCTCCTTCCACATGTACTTGGGCTTGTACTTGCACATGTGGTTGTTGTTGCGGTTGTGGTTGTTGAACACTCGTCAGATGAGTTACAACAACCTGTGTTGATTGAGGGATGCTGCTACTTTCTTGCGATGAGCCAACATCACTGCTCGATGGGGATTGAACAACTATACTGGCTGCCTCTGCAGCACTCAAGGGCTTGGACCTAAGTTGGCGTGGTGGTGGTGGCACTGAGCCCAATGGAGCGGAGGTGCTGCTCCCAGCTTGGTCCCCAGCAGACCTCGCTGCTGCCGCAGGCGTACTTTTTTTTTGCCCAAAAAATGCGACGGTCGGCACACCAGTCTCCTTGGTAAGTGGCGCCACTTGCTTCTTCTGCTCCTTCCTGGCAACTTTCTTGCTAGAGGAGCTACGGGCAACTTTTTTTGGGGCCATCTTCTTCAGATGTCAGAACAGCAGGCCGCAGTTGCACAAGTTGCAGAGTTGTCTGTGGCCACACGTGACGTTGTGCTACACACACCACAGCAGGACATCTTCCTGGCACTGATGAGGAACGATGAGGCTGATGATTCATCTTTCTGCACCTAAAAGCAAACGAAGCCAGAGGAACATCAGTTAAATAAATGTTGCATATGTAGCGCTTCAATTAATAGTTTGCAAGTAAGCATTTTTATTATACCCACCCCCCAAAATGGAAAGACCAATAAAATGCATCACTGACAGAGTACCCCTTGGCATAATGGATGAAAGAATGGCAGACTGGGTGCAGGCCTATGACACAACAAAGCACACTGCCTGGCTTCAAAATTACCCCAATACCCCCACCCACATGGCCAGGCCCTGCCTGGACCAGGCCTCAAAATGGCCCCCACCCACATGGCCATGCCCCATCTACACCCCAAAAAATCGAAAAACACACAGAAATCACCACAATCCAATGCCATCCATGCCCTCCATGATCTTTACATTCAAGACACCCCACAGAAAGACTAGGCCCATTCGCCACTGAGTACCCCTGGGCAAAAGGCCCCAACAACAGCCAAAAACATCGAAAAACACACAAAAATCACCTCAATCCAATGCCATCCATGCCCT
Source organism: Lissotriton helveticus (assembly GCF_964261635.1). Taxonomy (NCBI): domain Eukaryota; kingdom Metazoa; phylum Chordata; class Amphibia; order Caudata; family Salamandridae; genus Lissotriton; species Lissotriton helveticus. Next base: position 803,924,562 of record NC_136063.1, read on the forward strand.
CCATGATGTTTACATTAAAGAGACCACACAGAAAGACTAGGCCCATGCACGACTGGGTACCCCTGGGCATAATGGATGAAAGCAAGGCACATTGGATGCAGGCCTATGGCACAAAGCACACTGCCTGGATTCACAATGGCCCCTTCATCCCCACCACATGGCCCTGGACCAGGCCTCAAAATGGCCCCCACCCACATGGCCATGCCCCATCAACACCCCAAAAAATTGAAAAACGCACAAAAATCACCACAATCCAATGCCATCCATGCCCTCCATGATGTTTACATTAAAGAGACCCCACAGAAAGACTAGGCCCATGCACCACTGGGTACCCCTGGGCATAATGGATGAAAGCAAGGCACATTGGATGCAGGCCTATGGCACAAAGCACACTGCCTGGATTCAAAATGGCCCCTTCACCCCCACCACATGGCCCTGGACCAGGGCTCAAAATGGCCCCCACCCACATGGCCATGCCCCATCAACACCCCAAAAAATTGAAAAACACACAAAAATCACCTCAATCCAATGCCATCCATGCCCTCCATGATGTTTACATTAAAGACACCCCACAGAAAGACTAGGCCCATGCACCACTGGGTACCCCTGGGCATAATGGATCAAAGCAAGGCACATTGGATGCAGGCCTATGGCACAAAGCACACTGCCTGGATTCAAAATGGCCCCTTCACCCCCACCACATGGCCAGGCCCTGCCTGGACCAGGCCTCAAAATGGCCCCCACCTACATGGCCATGCCCCATCAACACCCCAGAAAATCGAAAAACACACAAAAATCACCACAATCCAATGCCATCCATGCCCTCCATGATCTTTACATTCAAGACACCCCACAGAAAGACTAGGCCCATTCACCACTGAGTACCCCTGGGCAAAAGGCCCCAACAACAGCCAAAAACATCAAAAAACACACAAAAATCACCTCAATCCAATGCCATCCATGCCCTCCATGATGTTTACATTAAAGAGACCACACAGAAAGACTAGGCCCACCCACCACTGGGTACCCCTGGGCATAATGGATGAAAGCAAGGCACATTGGATGCAGGCCTATGGCACAAAGCACACTGCCTGGACTCAAAATGGCCCCTTCACCACCACCACATGGCCCTGGACCAGGCCTCAAAATGGCCCCCACCCACATGGCCATGCCCCATCAACACCCCAAAAAATCGAAAAACACACAAAAATGACCACAATCCAATGCCATCCATGCCCTCCATGATGTTTACATTAAAGAGACCCCACAGAAAGACTAGGCCCATGCACCACTGGGTACCCCTGGGCATAATGGATGAAAGCAAGGCACATTGGATGCAGGCCTATGGCACAAAGCACACTGCCTGGACTCAAAATGGCCCCTTCACCCCCACCACATGGCCCTGAACCAGGCCTCAAAATGGCCCCCACCCACATGGCCCTGCCCCATCAACACCCCAAAAAATTGAAAAACACACAAAAATCACCACAATCCAATGCCATCCATGCCCTCCATGATGTTTACATTAAAGACACCCCACAGAAAGACTAGGCCCATGCACCACTGGGTACCCCTGGGCATAATGGATGAAAGCAAGGCACATTGGATGCAGGCCTATGGCACAAAGCACACTGCCTGGATTCAAAATGGCCCCTTCACCCCCACCACATTGCCAGGCCCTGCCTGGACCAGGCCTCAAAATGGCCCCCACCCACATGGCCATGCCCCATCAACACCCCAGAAAATAGAAAAACACACAAAAATCACCACAATCCAATGCCATCCATGCCCTCCATGATCTTTACATTCAAGACACCCCACAGAAAGACTAGGCCCATGCACCACTGAGTACCCCTGGGCAAAAGGCCCCAACAACAGCCAAAAAATCGAAAAACACACACAAATCACCTCAATCCAATGCCATCCATGCCCTCCATGATGTTTACATTAAAGAGACCCCACAGAAAGACTAGGCCCATACACCACTGGGTACCCCAGGGCATAATGGATGAAAGCAAGGCACATTGGATGCAGGCCTATAGCACAACGCACACTGCCTGGATTCAAAATGGCCCCTTCACCCCCACCACATGGCCCTGGACCAGGCCTCAAAATGGCCCCCACCCACATGGCAATGCCCCATCAACACCCCAAAAAATCGAAAAACACACAAAAATCACCACAATCCAATGCCATCCATGCCCTCCATGATATTTACATTCAAGACACCCCACAGAAAGACTAGGCCCATGCACCACTGAGTGAGTACCCCTGGGCAAAAGGCCCCAACAACAGCCCAAAAAATTGAAAAACACACAAAAATAACCACAATCCAATGCCATCCATGCCCTCCATGATGTTTACATTAAAGAGACCACACAGAAAGACTAGGCCCATGCACCACTGAGTGAGTACCCCTGGGCAAAAGGCCCCAACAACACCCCAACAAATCGAAAAACACACCAAAATCACCACAATCCAATGCCATCCATGCCCTAAATGATGTTGAAATTCAACAAAACAGTTGCATCATGCACCCATAACTAACCCTGGTCCTACTGGATACTGTGGCTACCCACAATATATTTTATTTAATGTTCTGAAAAAGTTCCAAAATTGTAGTTGCAGCAACTGTAATGCCCCAAACAAACTTACTTGTGAAATTTCTAATCCAAAGAAAGTCAAAAAGGCCTCAAATCCAAATATCCAGCAGCATCCACAAAAAGTAATCCTTCCAGGTCAAGATCCAAATCAAAGTGACCAGCACATGAAGAAAGCACTGGGAGGAGCCTGCTGGACAGGAACAGGAAGTTGGAGACTGTGGGGCACTTCCTTCCCCCCCGCCCCAAAATAGACTCCTTTGAAAAAAAAGTGCAGGCAAATGTCAACCTGAGGAGTTATTCTGATAAAAATCATAATTTTCAAGGTTTATGCTGCCTGCTGGTGGATTTCTTGTGCGAAATTGCAAATTTTGCAATCTCGCAATTGCGAGATTGTCGCTGCCCGCCGCATCTACGTGTTCGCAAGTGTTTACTCCCGCGATGCGTGATCACGGGCTTTTATGACGTACTCGCGTTGCCAAACTCTCGCTGTGCAAGGTGGCAAGCCGCGAAGACATAATCGCGGTCGACAAACTCCCGCGGGATCCCGCAGCAAGATCCACAATGGCGCAGCACACGTAAACATGGAGAAAAACAACTCTACAAACGCTGAATGACGGTAAGTGAACGCTGCGTGCCGCAAAATTGTGTAGTATTCTATTTGGCAAGTGCGACCAAGCAAAAAATCCGCTTCGCGCGAATTTGCAAATTTTCGGCATATTCGCAAGAGTTCGCGGATTGCGAATTTGCCGAAAATCCGCAAAATCCGCGAGCAGAACGGATTTTACGCCCACGCTTACTTTAGATGGCCCTGGCAGACGGTAGATCAGCAGACCGGATGCTGTGAAATTATGGTTAAAAGAGATTTTAAAGAGGGCACTTTCGCAATCAGGGATGTCTTCCTTTATAAAACTACACCTTTTAGATCATGGCAATATCACCTCTCTAATTCCTACTCTGTTGAGTTGATTCATGAGGGAGAGCTAACCAAGACTCTGCTACTGAGTCCTGCGTAAGCCAAGTCACCATTAAAAACAGCACGTCAGGGGCCTCATCTATAAGTAGGTCGAACACTTCGGCATGATGTTTAGCCAATGACCTGCAATTCAGACTTAGTAACTTAAACTCCACCAAGTCAGGGGGGAGAGTCCTTATCTCCTTTAATGTAATTTGAAATGGGCAGTGCTTACATTTAAAAAAACATTCAAGGGAGAGCACGTGTGGTGTGTGGAATTTAAGCAATTTGAGTTAAAAGACATAAGCTCAGAGCGGGTGTATCCTAATCTATTCGTTATACCTTGTATAGAGGGTCCTGCGTCGTCCCAGCGCAGACAGGCGCAGATGGCCGCAAACGGGCGCAGATGGGCTTGCCTTTGGCGTGCCAGCGGCATGCCCGCGGCACACGTCCACTGCGCATCAGCATCCAGAGTGGCAACAACAGGCTCCTCCCGACTAGCGTCTGATTTCCCTGTGACAGCCAATCAGTGCTAAGCAATCACCGGTACATGGAAGCAGGTCCAGCAAAGTGCAAAGTGCAAAAAAATCAATTTTAAAAGTTGAACAGAGTTTCCAATACATTAAAAATGATTAGCAGCAGAACAACCGTTTCAGGTAACACTACTTGAATAGCCTCGAGCCTCGGCAACAATAGGCTCCTCCCGAATAACATCTGATTGGCCTGTGACAGCCAATCAGTGCTAAGCAATCTCCGGTACACGGAAGCAGGTCCAGCAAAGTACAAAGTGCAAAAAAAAAAATGTTAAAAGTTCAACGGAGTTTCCAATACATTAAAAATGATTAGCAGCAGAACGACCGTTTCAGGCAGCACTAATTCCCCTCCCGGCACAAATTATTTGAGTAGCCTTGCACCGCGGCACGGAGTACTTTTAAAAAGCCGGTGGGCAACAGCAGGCTCCTCCCGACTAGCATCCGATTGGCAGCAGAATGACTGTTTCAGGCAGCACTAACTCCCCTAACAAGGCACCAATTACTTGAATAGTTATTAATAGTGATTGGTGTTTGTGTTGTTGTTGTGCATGAAGTGTACTAGTATTTAATCTACACAATAAAATAAAGTGACTCAAGTCAATGTTTCCCTTCTTGTTGTTTAATACCAAATTGTACTTCTACTGTAGGGTGATCCATTGCATTTTTTAATATGGAATCTGGACTCACTCGGTGCAACACTACAGACTAAGTTGGACACCATGATGATGATGATGATGATGATGACCACATACTCTATACTCTTCGCAGTAGTCAGTAGGATCAGTGATTATTGATGGACTAACTTGGGGCATTTCAGGAAGTGGCATAAAGGTAAACATGTCCATCAACAACAACCACAGCAGACATGTCTGTGTACTGGTGGAGTAGAGTGTAGTGGAGTGGTATGACTGACAGTGGTGCATTGATTAAGTTACTGAATTCATTTGGAAAATGCTATGTTGCTGTATATGTGTGCTCTGTCTGGCTTAGTCGAACTCTAAGCTAACTGGAGTTTGGATGGGTGCGTGGGCCTGCTTTGTCCTGTTGTTGTTGTAGCGTGGTTAATGCTGGAAACAGAGTAGACATGATTTAGCCATGCCGCCTCTGAAACTGTTCTTGTTGCACGCCTCTATAATTGATGCATTTTTTTTCTCCTTGATGTTTCAATATCCCTTTGGTTTTTCCATCTACACTTACAGGCCGGCCTTTACCCTGTGCTACACTGGAAAAAATAACTTATACTTACCTTACCAATCCGCAGGCAGTGGGGTGCCCAAGATTGATGGATGGAGCGTCCATGGAAGGGAGGACCAAGAGGTATAAGGAGATGCAACTTCCCAATTTGACCAGGATAATACAGTAACTTGTATCATTCATCATATTTTACTTAATTTGAATATTTTTTTCTCTTCAATCATTACGACTGTGTGTTGTTGATAATTAGGTTTACTCTTAGTCTTTGCTTATATCCCTACTGATATTTTTCATTTTTCTTTGCTAGCTTTAAAAGGAATCCCAGGGCATCATAACATAAATAAAATGTATGGAATGTGGGTCGCTCTGAGGGCAGATAAACAATGTAATTGCATAATAATAATAATAATTAATAATATTCTGCTGCCCTGTACTGTCCACTGGTCTTAGTAGTAGTACTACTTATCATGATTCATTAACCACATCATGCATGCATTTCCTTTTTCTCCCTTAACAGATTTATGAATATGATGGTCGTCTGCCAAGATTGATTGTTGTCCATGTGTAGTGTTTATATTTGTCAAACCTTTCCCTCAAATACCCCTTCTTAACCATTCATCAAACCTTAAACCACTTCCCCAGGGCTGTGTGATTTATCGAGGTGTGACTAAATTAAATTTACACCAATAATTGAACACACTCACTGGGGCGGCTGTGGTTAAAGCAAGTAAGCAACAGTAATTAAAGGCCGGGCGAGGATCTTCTAATTCTGCTCTAAGTATATATATCATCGGCCACACTGGCAACAGATTAGATTATCCAGTGCCCACCCAAGCTCAGTAGCATTCGCTATTCTCCCTTTTTGTTTTAGAGGAACATAATTATATTAATCCATTATTAATGATCAATTGCCATCATGGATTTCATCCTTCCAGCACTAAAGGTCACGCTTGTCCACTTCATAGGTCGAGTCCACTTCTTCAGTTTTTTGTAACTTATATTAGGCTATCCTTGCTACCATTATGTTTTATTTTACTTCAGCATTAATAATATCAATATCATTCATCATCACTTTCTTCTTGCTTGGCAGTCTTCTTCTTGTGTACTTATTACTTACTGTATTTCTACTACTCGTTCCCTAGTTTCCCTCCAGTGACTGACTTGTCTCATTTTCTTTTTTTGCAAATGCAAATGTCTACTACTGCTATCACCACCCACCATGGAAGGCACCTTAGGAAACCAAACCATCACCATACAGCCATTGCTCCGGCTAAACTTCAATCACAGGTAAGAGATTAGTAGTGTGGGGGAGTCAATAGTGTATATCCGATGGAAATTAATTGATTTACACATCCACATCCTTCCGAGTACATACTACAAAGGGGTTTAGTTGCAGAAAGCATAGACTAGGAGGAGAGACTGGCAGTAGCAGAACAAGTGAGGGTACTGCATCTATCTGTCGGTGTGTTATACTATTGGCAACAGGAAGAAACAAAAACAAACAAGGTGACGTAAAAGAGCAAACCCCCCCCCAGAAAAGATTTGCATCATATCATATGTATTGGAAAACTATAAATTATTTTTTACCCTCACAAATACAAACTAGAAGAAAAACCCACACCTGACCCACCCCTCTCCCTAACCCCAACCAATGTCCAGCCAATTAAATAAATGTCCATTTCCTAGTTAGTTGTTCAAGAAAAAGTAAACCCCAAGTTTCCCCAACTAGTCCCAACATCTCACCCACCAAAAAAAGATTAAAAAAGGGTCAAGAGTCAAAGAAGACTGAGGTTGGTGATGTGATGACTGAGTCTAACATCTAGCGGCGGGGTACCGGCTAGTTTTCTTTGGGACCTCCTCCGTCTGGGTCTCCAGGTACACCACCCCGAGGAGCACGCGGCACCAAAAGTTCCTGCAGGAACAACAGGTGTGGGTAGCAGTGGAAGTTGGCAATGGTGATGGGCAGCGCTGCAGCTGCCAGAACACGGCGATGTACTACCGCAGGCACTGGTGGGCTGGTTTGGCCCGGGGTATTGAAGGAAGATGCTGCAGCTGCCGCCTCCTCCTCCACCAGGACAACCAGCCGGAAAAATTCATCCCAGATGGCCTCCAGCTTCCTTTGCCGGGCCCTAGCTGCCAAATCCTGCCTAGTGGTTTTGGAAGGAATAGCTATATCAATAAGAAAAAAAAGAGAATTGTTGTAACCAATATTCTTAGGAAAACAGTAACACAAAATTAAATTCAGTCCACAAATAAAAATTATGGTGGCTCAGTAGTAGCAGTAGCACTTGCAGCTGTTGTATCCTGAAGTGGGCACTCGGAGTTGGAGGGAGGCGATTATGGGTAGGGAAAATATTTAGTCATGCACAATATATATGTTATGCTTGCAAACTACTGTGAGTCAAGGGGGTATTACATTCTGAAATACAAGTGCAACCTCAAACCTTTGAATCAAAAACCCTGCAAAAATACAGTCCTTGTTCTTACCAGGGCTTGTTTTTTCATTTTCATTCAATGCATTGCTCTTCTAGCATTATTATTATTTTATTCATAATATTCTTCACCCTTGGCTTTGGTACTCTGGCACAGTTTAATTTTCTTCTACATTCTCTTCATCCAGTCTGACTCTGTTTTCACCTACTACGATACCATCCAGGAATCCATCCATCCAAACATGACTATCATAAACCGGCTTTCACCGACAACCACATTCATTTACATATAACCAACCACAACCCATGCATGCGTCCTTGCTTGCCTTAGAGTTTGACCCCTCAAACCCCCGTAGGATTCCTTTCACCCATACAGTTTCACCCACCCAAACAGGCACCCTTCCTGCTTTCTCTTTCACCTTTTCAACCATCCTTCAACTACCCATGCATCCTATTTCTATCATCTTTATCTGGCAACTAAGCATCCCGGGCTCCTTCCTTCACCCACGCATCCTTCTCTGCCAGTCATACATGTCGTCTGACTGTTTGTCTTCGTTATAAAACTGTCTTTGCTGAGCTGAAGGTAGAATATGCCATTAGTAACTCAACCCCCGCCGCTAATGCTAATGTTTAAGTAAAGGCCAGGGTGTCTTCTTCAACTGTTCAGTGTTCACATGCAATAACTTAGCCTCAGCAGAAGTACAGTGTACTACTAGTACTGAGTGTACACCCTTGCAGCAAGTGTCTTCATCATTCTAAATAATTAGGGAATATGACTTACCAACGCCTGCCACTTCTCCTGGCTTACCCCTTGTGGCTGCCGCTTCCGCTTCCTCCAGAGTGGCATGGTGGCCCTTACCCCTGGCCCCGACACTGGTGGTCCGCACGCCTGGGGAAAAAAATCCAATTTTTTTTCATGCCATATATGCCTCCCCTAGTTCTTTTTTTCATTAGCAAGATTGAAAATACATAATTATATACATCACACACATCACAATCTACAATTCAGACACCAGTACAGTGGACAGTATGTCCTATCAAAAATAACTAAATAATATCCGGTTGAGTATTTTGTTGGTGGCAAATTTTGAAAACCCTCTCAAGAAGAGGGCAACCCATAGGACTGGACTCAATGAATAGAGCTATGGTGCATCTCATTTTTTGAAAAGGAGAAAGAGTGGCCAATTAGGCAGACATTAGGTCAACAGTTGTTTAGTGTTCACCACCAATTGCTGCGACTAAAATAAACTACTAGGCCTGGATTAGAAAAAGTAACATATAAACCACTTTGGGGTGTCCTGCTCCTGTCCAACGTGAGGGACCACCATTACTGATTGAGCATGATGAGACAGTAAAAGAAACTAAAGCCTTCTCATCTCACAATTCACAAACCTGCGGATATACCTTACTTGTATTGGGCATGCAATCTGCAGTCTGCACAGCACATTAGTGCTACTAGTAGTAGTAAGGAGTCCTTGCTAGTACTAGTAGTAGCCTAGGTTAGGTCCAATGGGTTCTCTGATTCTTACAGTACCACTACTAGGCAATCCACATAAGGGGAGAGAGAAAGCTCAATGAAACCCAGAAGAAAGCACGCTACAGACAGAGTCAGAGCAGAGGTTAGTCAGATGCAGTTTGATTTGATGTACAAATATAAATAAACACTAGAAGAAACAATGTTAGTAGTAGTACTTAGTAGTAGGTAATGGTGGAGCATAAACAAGAATTTAGAAACAGATATATTGAAGAGGATTTTGGAAAAGATTTAGTTTGGAAATTGAAATAATAGTGCGGTAAAAGTTAGGGAAATATTAATATATACAACACCAGGAGGACTTACTGGGGCCAGCAGCAGAGCCATCTACGGCTCTGCCTGAGGCCGCTTCCTGCTGTTCCTGGGAGGACCCTCCAGCTGCCACACCCGCCGCACTGCCAGCTGCCCCAGTCTTCTTCATGCCCCTGGATGCTGATCATGTAAAGAGACAACAAATTATTTGTGTGATATATATAAATATAATTGCTGTAAAAATATTTTTAGACAGGAAACGGCAATTCAATAACATTGACCTATGCTAAATCAATCGGATCGACTTATTTGGCTAGTAGTAGTCGACTAGTATGTATGTATCGCAGGCGAGTACCATCCGATCATTATTATTCCACAGTGCAATTCCGATTCCTGAATCCTAAACATACCTAGCCTGCCAATTCCTGACTTTAGAATGAATTGCAAAAAAATATATTTGCTTTTAAGTTTAGATCTCATTCCCAATCATCTCTCAGACAGTCTCAGTCTCAACTCCAACTGCCCCCTTTGACGGGCGAATTACTAATTCTGCATTTATTCTTCTTAATGCATAGAAAGACGCATGCATAATTGCAGCATACACCAAATTGGTTGGTTGCTATTATTTGCTCACAATAAGAACTACAAAAAGTTCTACTAGGACTGAGTCATGTACGAGCCTGGGGACGCTTCACTCAAGAGTCACAACGTAGGCCACTAAATTACCAAATAATATTAACTAACTACTACCACTATCATAGTGACAGGAGACAGGTTAGATAACCAGCCCAAGTGAGCGCAAAGTTGCAAACAAGTACAACGATTAGTTAGTAGCACAGAGCACCTATCTGGAAGTAACAATCACATAATATAACATTTTTAAACATAGGTTACCTTACCTACATGTAAGCAGCAGCAGCATGTTAGTTATTTGCAAAAACAAAATAATATTTGCAATCGCAATAAACAACAGAACAGAAGATCACAAAATAGTGATATAAATAGCTACTCACCAAGCCCTGGGAACTCAACACCTAGCCGGTCCAGCAGGTCATGCTCCCGGTCCAGGATATCGGACCACTGGTGCGTCAATTGGTTAGGGGTGTGCCAGACCCCAGCGCAGTGCAACACTGCCCGGCGCACCCTTGTCCACCGATGGTGACGCTCCCGGAGACCGTACCCGGACCCAGGCCTGCCACCTGCTGCCAGGGTTATGGGGAGGTGGCGATGTATAATAAAAAAGTGCAGCCACCTCCGCCTCACTAAATAAGGCCTGTACCTGCACCCCATGTGTGTGCCGCCTTCTGCAAGGAAGGAGGTCTTGGCTCTCACCCCAAGCCTTAGTCTTCTTCCCCTGGCCCTTTGCCATGGTTCTGGGTAGGCGGGGGCGGAAAAGAAAAGGTAGGAACTAAGAAAGTAAGTAAAAGAAATGAAAAAAGCACGCAATAGAAAAAGAGTGGAAAACACAGTGAAAAACACACAAAAAGTAGGAACAAAACGCAAAATTCAAAATTTACAACCAGGAATAGAGAAGGATAGATAATAAATAAAAAAGATCCCAAAAAAGTTTCTAGAAACAAAAGATTGAAAAGATATAGGGAGTATAGAGAAACAGGCCCAGAGCTATAGCAAAAAGTGAAACACAAGATGGCTGCACCCATTGGCGACCACATGGTGAAGTTTGCGCGATATTCCCCCCCGAGCACGCAAAAAGCATCCCGAACACATAATACGTGTTCCCAAACAGGAAAAATGCATCGCAAACCGGCGGAACAAGCAACTCCACACGTTTGCCGAAATTCACGTAGCTCAGAGAGTTTTTCTGTGGCTTCGCGAAATTCCGCGTAGCGCGACTCCGCGAACTCCGCCCAGGGTTATATATCTCTATCCCTCTCACTCTCTCTATCTCTTTCTATCTGTGTCTCTCGCTGTCTATCACAATGCCTATCTATATGTCTCTATATCTCTTTGTGTATATAAATATACATATATATAAATATCCCTCTCTATCTATCTCTGTCTATCTCTCTCTAGCTCTATATCTCTCTAGTTCTATCTCTCTATCCCTCTCAAGCTCTATCTCTCTGTTTCTCTCTCTATCTCTATCTCTATCACTATCGATCTCTATGTGTTTATCTCTATCACTATCTCTATTTACCTCTATCCATCTCTCTCTCTCCATCTTAATCTCTTTATATCTGCCTCTATCTTTTTCTATGTATCTCTCTCTCTAGCTCTATTTCTATCCATCTCTATCTCTATCTATTTCAATCTCTCTATCTCCCGCTGTCTCTCCCTCTATGTCTCTCCCTATCTCTCTCTCTCTATCTCTGCCTGCCTCTATCTCTCTTTCTATCTCCCTATCTCTATTTACCTTTATCTATAACTCTCTCTATATCTTCCTCTCACTATATCTGTCTCTATCTTTTTCTATTTATCTATTTCACTCTCTATCTCTATTTGTATCTCTCTATTTCTGTCTATCTCTATCTATCTCTATTGCTATCTCTCTCGTTATCTCCCTCTCTATATATCTCTATCTCCTACTCTATCTCTTTCTCTCTCTATCTCTCCTTATCACTGTCACTATATCTATATCGCTATCACTATCTCTAGGTTTATCTCTATTTCTCTCTCTGTCTCTGTCTCTCTCTTTAGCTCCCTCTCTGTATATCTCTAGCTCGCACTCTTTCTATCTCTCACTATCACTGCCTCTATTGCTGTCTCTATCTCTCTCTATCAATCTGTATCTCTCTATCTACCATCTCCCACTATATCTCCTTCTCTCTCTCTCTATCTCTATTTATTGCCCTCACTATCTCTATTACTATCTTTCTCAATCTCTATCCTCCTCTATCCCCGTCTAAATCTAGCACTGTCTCTCTCTATCTATCTCTCTATCACTATTGATCTCAATCTATATCTAGCTACCTCTCTCTCTATCTGCATCTGTCTCTAGCTCTCTAACTTTCCCTATCTCTCTCCCTCTCTCTATCCATATCTCCATCTCTCTCTATCTCTTTATCTATCTCTCAACATATCTATCTTGCTCTGAATCTCTATCTCGATCTATTTATCTATCACTATCTCTCTCTAGCTCTGTCTTTATCTATCTCTAAGTCTATCTCTATGTCTATCTATCTCAATCTATCCCTCTACCTCTCTCTATCTGTCTCCATCTATCTCTCGATCTATCTCTATCTCTCTCTATCTCCTCTCTATTTCTATCTATATAACTTTTTCTATCTATCCCTATCTCTCTCCATCTTTCTTTAGCTAACTCTTTCTCCATCACAATATTTTCTCTATATGGATTCATCTCTATCGCTATCTCTGTCTATCTATAGCACTATCTCTTTCTCTATCTCTCTCAATCAAGCTCTATCTCTCTCCCTCTTTATATATCTCTTCCTCTATCTCGCTATTTCTCCTTCTCACTCCCTCTTTATTACTCCATCTCCTTTTTACTATCTAGCTCTCTACCTCTCTATATATCTTTTCATCTATCTCTGTCTCACTACCTATCTCTACATCTCTATCTATCTATCTATATTGCTATCACTATCTATCTTTATCTATATCACTATCTCTCTGTATCTCTATCTCTCTCTCTATGTATCTCTATCACTATCTATCTTTCTCTATAAATATATATCACTATCGCTATCTACCTCTCTGTAGCTATATTGCTATCACTATTTTCATATCTTTATCTCTGTCTCTCTAAATATCTCTATCTCCCTCTCTATATAGCTCGATTCACCCACTCTTTCTCTCTATATCTTTCTCTCTCTCTCTATTGCTCTCTAGCTTTATTTCTATCCTTCTGACTGTCTCTAACTATCTGTCTATCTCTATATCTAGATTCTCTCTCTATCTGTATCTGCTTCTATCTATCTCTATTTATTTGTCTTTCTCTGTCTCTCTATCTCTTACTATCAATCTCAATCTATCTCTCTCCACCTCCTCTATCTATATGTATCTGTCTCTGTCTATATCTCTCTGTTTCTATCTCTCTATCTTCCTCTCTATCTATATAGCTATCTTTATCTATCAGTCTATCTTTATCTCTATCTCTCTTTATATCTACCTCTCTCTATCTGCATCAAACTATCTCTATCCACTCTATCTCTAAATATCTCTATCTCTCTATCTCTCTCCCTCTCTTTCTATCTATCTCCCTTTCTTTCTATCTATCTCCCTCGCTATCTCACTCTCTCTCTATTGATGGAGGGTAAAAGTTAAATAACAGTTGCCTCTATCAATTCTCACTATTAAGAGAGATTTATGACAATTATTTTTGGTTTAATACATGTAAACTGGCTTAGTCAAAAAACGTGAGATTTCATACTGCATCGTAAAAGTAGGCAAAAGTGTTTTTGGAATACGGAACTGTGAAAATTTAAACAAAGAGAGAGAAACAATGATAATTTACTTATGCATTATCACCTGTTAGAGAAACTAAACATAGTTAACATAGAAAATGTGCTGACAATAACTTTAACATGTGTTAAATAAAATTAATGCATGCATAATGAAACACCTGAAATGATTAAAATGCTCATTTCAAAGATAATTTATAATATGTAGATTCGCAGTTTTCCTCTAGTATTGTGTGATAAAACGTGTACTTCAGAATGACACGTAAATATTTGTTGTGAAAAATAATAAAAATGCAAATGATTTTTTTGGTAGTGATAAATACTGATATATAGCCTTAGAAAAGAATAATGATCAAACTTAATTAAGTAGACGAAATATAATTAATGTTGTGTATTTTATATAACGCATTACGTGGTAATGATTCAGTGAAATTTCATGTAGGCCTTAGATGCTTTTCTCTTTTTCCTGCATAAAAGGCCAAATCTAGCTGAAATAGTCACTTTAGACACTGTGAGAACTTTTCGTGAAGTTTCTTTTCTGTGCTCTGAAACTATGGACTCATTTTTGATTCAGCAACACTTTTGACAGAAATGTATCGATACAATTACAAACCCAGAGAGAGTATCTGGGAACGGACAAACTGTGAGCAAAGTTACGTTTTCTTGCTTCCGAGGAAAGGATGGAAATATAATATAATTGGATTTGATGATTCTGCAAAAGAATTACTTAAAGCTTCTGGAATTTTTAGTGAGGTATTGATCACACCATGAGCAGACCCCTGTGGACAACTAATGGAAACCATATGAGACGACAGAAAGGATACTTTGTGGGCCTAAACTGTGAACTTTTGGAAATATAATTGCCCCTTGGAAGAGGAGTTGGGGCTGGCTGTCATTTCCTATTTCCCTGACTGGCATGCTGTCAGACTGAACTCTGATTTCCCTTTACTGCCAACCCACTGAACTGAACTTACCTGACTGATTTGGAACCTGCACTTTCCCGGCTGGTGAAGTGTGCAGGAAATAAACTTTCAATGGAAGGGTTAATGGACTCCTTTCTGTGGCACACAGTGCTTCAGTTCAGCATATTTGGTTTGTATGATCAAAGTTGAATCTCGATTTTCTCATGTTTCTCTCGCTCATTCTTTTTTCCTAGGCAACTAGCAAATGTTCTCATTGAATGTGTATAGTATTGTGTGGCTAATTGTACTAATTAACTGTTATTAAATCTGATTATGAAATGTGATTTCGTGTTTCTGACCATTCAAATTGAGGCTTTAGATCATTGTTTTACATGAGCAAACCTATTGTTTCTGTGTCATTTCGTGGAGTAAACTTCTTGTCTTAAAGTTTATGGATTTCAAAATGTGAAAGTTACCTCAGGAATCATTACATTGCAGCCATTACATCAGGAGTCTTTACATCTCAGATAAGATTTCAGTATTTTACATTACAGGTTTTTATGACGACGGCAACAATGATGATTATAATAATAATATACAAACATATTTGGGGTTAGGTCAAAGTAATTAAGTAATTTAAAATAATTGAAACTAACTTCTATCAGTAAGTATAACTAAGACATTGTACATGTAATAACTAGATACATTAATTTTAAGTTATAATAATAAAAAGGAACTTAATTTCAATTAATAAATTGCAAATTCCTTCATATGAAATAAGCAATTAATTTAAAAACTAGACATATATATGTCTATAAGGTTATCATTTTTAAAAATTTATTTAGGGGTAGTAATGAGTTCTAAGGTTTGGGGAAGGGGCTATATAGTGGTATTAAGGGATTTTCTGGGTTCAGGGATGGGTAGTTTACAGGGCTAGTAAAGAGTTTGCAGGGTTCAGGGATGTATAGTGTACAAGGGTTGTAAGGGGTCTTAGGGTGCAGGGATGGATTCTGAAAAGGGGATGTAAGAGGTGCTTATGGTCAGGGGTGAGTATTTTATATGTGTTAGGGGTTAGGAATGGTAGATAAGGGCTAGTAAACAGTATTTAGAGTTCAGGGGTGGGTAGTGTATAATGGTTGTAAGATGTGTTTAATGGCAGGGATGAGTAGTAAGGCGCTTTAAGGTTCAGATTTTTAAATTAAAAATATATTATATAATTTTATCACTGCTCTGGGGTCCTGTGCACCCACAGAAAGCTGACACACCGGTCGTCCGACATCCTGAACTGAGATCATGACCTGCTGGACCTGCTAGGGGTTGAGGTCGCTGAGCTTGGAAAGTAGCTAATTATTAATATTATTATTACTTGTGTGTTCTATGTTATTGCTAATATTTTTTCCCAAATAACAAGCATGCTGCTCAGTTATGCTTACAAATCTTTTCTTATGTGATCTTTAGTCTAGACAGGTGTATGGCGCTACCTAATCGTACTTGTTTGAAACTTTGTGCTCGCTTGGGCTGATTATGTAAGAACTTACATTAGTTAAGGCAGACTGGAGAGACTCCTTTCCTTTGTCCTGTCACTAAGATAGTGGTAATTTGTTAGTTACTTCGTATTAGTAATTTAGCAACCTGCGTCCTCTATTTTTAGTCCTTAGTAGAACCTTTTTTGTATTTCGTATAGTGACTAGCAACCAACCAATTTGGTTGATGCGTCCATCTATGCATTTAAAGACTAAATGCAGACTTAGTGAATTGACCGGTCAACGGGGCTTGAGATGATTGCAAATAAGATCGGAACTTAGAAGCAAATATCAGTTTTTTGCAATTCGTTCCAAAGCCTTTGGAATAGGCAGGCTAGGTAGGTTTAGGATTCAGGAATCGGATTGGAACTGTGGAATAATAAAGATGGGATGGTCCGTGACCGCGATACTAGTCTACTACTAGTCAATCTGATTTAGGAAAGGTCAATGTTAATGCAATTGCTGTTTCCTATCAACAAATATTTTGGGAGTGATTATTTAATATTTGTTTAACACCAATAATTTTTTGTCTCTTTAATTATGTCTTATACGATCATCCGCATCCAGGGGTAAGATGAGGTCGTCCGAGGCGGATGTGGGAGCTGGCGGAGCCTTCTAAGTATGCTCCTCATCCGATAGCTCTGCTGGCACCTGTAAGTCCGTCTGTTGTTAATATTGGTTTTTCCCATATCCTCTTCGATCTATCTGTATCTAAATTCTTGTTTTCCCTGCAATATCCCATTTATTAACTTAGGTTTTTTATATTTCTAGTGCCTTTATTTTACCACAAACTGCCTCTGTCTGTACTAGTCTGTCTGCGACTTGTGTTCTTCTGGTTTTCCAGTCAGCTTTCCCTCTTCCCTTGTATATTTTATGTACTTCCTAGTGGTGATACTGTAAGACTCAGGGAACCCATTGGCCCTTACTACTAGCACTACTACTCTGCCATGCAGATTGCATGTCAAAGTAAGTCATTCTACGCATGCTTGTTGAGATAAGAAGGCTGTCTTTTACTTTTCATGCTCAATCAGTAAAACGAGAGAGTGGCCTTGGTTGCGTTGGACACCCCAAAGTTGTCTTCTTCTCATCAAGGCCTAATATTATTAGCAGCAGTTGATGGTGAACTGATTACCGTGCACCATGGCTGGAAGGAAGTATGAGGAGGAGGACGACACACCATTAAATTTTCCAACCAAAAAGAACTTATGTCCGATTGTCCGCCCAGTTGGCCACTCATATCTTTTCAAAAACTAAGATTCACCAATAGCTCTAGCCACTCAGTCCAGTCCTTTACAGGTTGTCTTCTTGAGAGACTTTTCAAAAGTTGCCACCACCAAAATGCCCAACCGGATATTTTATTATTTTTTATAGGACATACTCTCTGTACCTGAATTGTAGTGATGTGTGTATGGGAGGAGTATATGGCATCTAAAAAATATGTAATGTTTCTTTAGCCGCACTGACCACCAGTGCTGGGGCCAGTGGGGACGGCAATGCCAGCCAGCAGGGAGCAGATGCGGCAGCTGCCGGGGGTGAGCCAGGAACCATGACGGGCAGTGGTAAGTCATATTGCTTGCTTATTGACAATTTATACACTTGCTGCAAGGGTGTACACTGTACTGTTGAGACTAAGTTGTGAGCAGTTGAAGACACTGTTGGACTTGGCCCTTCTGGCAGGGTCACCCCTAAACTTTTTGCTTTTAATGGTGATGGTGATTTTTGGTTTCTGCGCACTTTCACTGTGTCCCAGTGGAACGTGCATGGCACTCTGAGTGCTTTGGGTGAAATAGGCCTGCCCTCCCATAGGAATGCATGGGGAATGTATGTGTCCCTGGTAGTTTCTGATGCGTGGGGTGTGCCGGCTCGAGTCTGGTTGTAAGAGCGCAGTAAGAGCGGCACCCCTGTTGTAAGGAGGTGGACGCGTTGTTTGAACTGGGTCGGAACTGTGTGGGAGAGGCTCCGCCATTACTCCTAGTCCAGCAGTGATTTAAAAACTGTATGATTTTATTTCTTTTCTCAGGGGCATTGTATTTTATCTGCACTTCGTGCACCTCGTGCTTCGTGTAACGTAATGTTTGTTCCTTTTTAAAAAACATCATTCGTATTTGTAAATTGCAGTGAATACGACTGCAACTGAATTTTAATCTTACCGTGTACCACCTGCTGGTCCCCGGTCCGCCACGGCTCGTGCCGGTTGTTGCGGAGGGACACTCAGCTACGGGACACACAGCAGCGTCATCAGAGCTGCCCCCGCCCCTTCCTCCTACATATTTCCTTCCATAGCGCGGACGCGCGCAGTTAGAGCGGCACCCCTGTTGTAAGGAGGTGGACGCGTGTTGTTTGAACTGGGTCGGAACTGTGTGGTAGAGGCTCCGCCAATACTCCTAGTCCAGCAGTGATTTAAAAACTGTATGATTTTATTTCTTTTCTCAGGGGCATTGTATTTTATCTGCACTTCGTGCACCTCGTGCTTCGTGTAACATAATGTTCGTTCCTTTTAAAAAATAATCATTCGTATTTGTAAATTGCAGTGAATACGACTGCAACTGAATTTTAATCTTACCGTGTACCACCTGCTGGTCCCCGGTTCGCCACGGCTTGTGCCGGTTGTTGCGGAGGGACACTCAGCTACGGGACACACAGCAGCGTCATCAGAGCTACCCCCGCCCCTTCCTCCTACATATTTCCTTCCATAGCGTGGACGCGCGCAGCGGCGCGCCAAAGGCAAGCCCGTCTGCGCCCGTCCGCGCCAGGACGCCGCCCGCCGCACGGACCCCTGCCTTTTCTCTCTGCTGCTTAAGCGGTAAGCATTTTCACGTGGCATTATGCTTTATTATTCCCGGGAGGAACTACTCTCCCTCAATCCTAGATATCTGCCAACTGTACGTAAAACTCATGTTACGCAGAGCGCACTGAAGGATAGCACGTGTAAAACTACCACTTTCACTGTGCCCCCACTTAGTTTTGATCGCTCTGTCTGAACGTGAATGCAAACAAGGATGTACCCAGATATCAGCTTTATACCTTAATACTAGAACCATTCCCAAGCACGGCACGGAGGTTTGGAGTCTTTTAGACACAGAGCGACCTGACATCTGTTTCTTCACTGAAACTTGGCTACATAGCAAAGCTTCGCCTGATGTGGCTACCACTTTTCCCCAGGACTATCATCTTATCAGGCAGGATAGAGAGGGCAGGAGAGGCGGAGGTTTGCGGTGGCGGCCAGGTCTCCCATCTCCATTACCTTGCTCGAATCCTTTGTCAATCCTATGCTTGAAATATTAATAGTTAACATCTTGTACAATAAAACCCCACTGGGGAGGGCTGCCCTAGTTTATAGACCCAGAGGGACAAAACTAAATTTGTCAATATTCTTCTGGACACTATAGCCTCTCATGTACTGGCCACAGATAATTTTATCCTGGTAGGCGATTTTAATTACCATGCGGAACTGCCCCATGATGAAGACAGCTGTAATCTGCTCTCTACTCTAGAAACGCTATCTTTATCTCAAAGAGTTATTGGACCCACGCATCAAGCAGGGCACACTCTTGATTTGCTCTTTACCAATCTCCCTAGCCTTAACTGCGAGTCTCCATTACCTATGACGTGGATCGATCACCACCTTGTAAAGTTTAGCTTTTGGAAACCTACTGATTCTAGACCCTTTCATCGCTCTGATGCTAAATTAATACAACCCTGGCGTAAGTTGACCTTAGAAGCTTTTTCATCTGCTTTTACAGCTCCTAACTCTTACGTAACAAACATCAATTTAACCGCAGTCCAGCTAGAAGCCTCAATTAGGGCTACCTTAGACACCATTATACCTGAAACTACAGTCAAGGTAAAATCAATAGCATCACCTTGGTTTACGGATGAACTCAAAGCAGATAAATCCGCCAGCAGATCGGCGGAAAGGCTGTGGAGAAGGACCGGAACATTTGCAAATCTGTTGAATTATAAATGGGTTCATGCTAACTACCTGAAAAAAATAAAAGCGGCTAAATCCGCTTATCTCACCCTCAGGATTCATAAAGCCGCTCATTCGAGTAAGGAGCTGTTAGAACTGGCTATTTCTGGAAGGCTAAGGCTGACGCCAAAGCCAGGCAGAAACCACCATTCTAGTCAGGGCAAGGGAGTCACACGCCAAGATAACCCCTGCTCACCGCCCTTGGTAGCTTGGTACGAGCAGTAAAGCTAAACTCGGAGGCAATGTGTAAAGCATTTGCGCCAGCACACAACAGCAACAACATCCTAGGCACACCACAAAAGGAACTCCACACAAGGTTATATGAAAATAACTTCTGTATTGTCAAAACACATCAGATAGAAATCACACATGTACATTGTGACAACTGGCATGGGCAATATTCATAAGGGATTATTTACAAGACAGGGCCACATGGGCCACTGTCAGGATCAACACTTTTAGAAATAGAAATACTGTCAGTAAATTAGAATAAAAGGATATAAAATCACTGTAGCACAAAATAACAGTTATAAATCACAACCAGTAACTACTGGTATGGGTAGGTACACACTACGCAATACTACTAACCATAGGCCTAGATCACGCATGGACACATAACCTCTCTAGTATAACTATACTAGGCAAAACACAACCACCTAAGAATAAAATACACTTAGGGGTATCAGCAAGAACACATTACACATGATGCATCAAAAACACATTCAGAGGTGCAGGGAAGGAAAAACACATGATGCATAAAACATACATTCAGCGGTGTAATAACAAGGCACATGATGCATCAAAAACACATTCAGAGGTGCAAGTAAAGAAAAACACATGATGCATCAACCAACACATTCAGAGGTGTAAAATCAAGGAAGACACATGATGCATTAAAACCATTCAGAGGTGCCAGGAAAGAAAACCTAACTCAATAGCGCAAAGACACATGATGCCTAAAACATTCAGAGGTGCAAGGAAAAACCACACAATTGCGCAAAACCTTACATAAGCCACTACCTGTGGCAGTCCCTAGGCCAACTGGCCTTGTTGGGGCTAGGACGCCCTGTAGTCCAAAAGTCAGGGGCCTAAACGGTGCAGGTGCCCACTACTTGCTGGGCACCTGGGAACATCACAAGGGCCTAAACGTTGCAGCTGGCACCAAGTGCTGCGCAGCTGTAGCAGGCCTGGCACCACTGTGCCACCTCTGTCCCACACAGGGACTCTCTCTCCCATTGCGCCTAAACGGTGCAGCTGCCCACTAATTGCTGGGCAGCTGGAGACAAAACTGCGACAGGGCTCTCACTAGCCCTCAGGACAAAACTGCGCCACCCTGAGCCATCTGGCTCTGCAAGTACAAATAGGCGCAGGTTGGAGCCCTCTGGCTCTGTAAATTAACAGGTCCCCTCAAAGTCACATCTGCGCAGGCTGTAGCCACACGGGGCTCTGTAAAATAAAGATGTCCCCCAAGTCCCTCGTGGGGACGCTAAAATCACTGTGGCCTTGGAGCACCTTGGCTCCTCTCAGAAATAAGGGGGGCGGGGGGAGCCAATTCAGCTCCTTAATCAAATATGCCCCCGGAGCCCCTCGGGGCTCGAAAAACAACTTGCCCCCATGAGCCTCTCGTGGCTCGATAAAATGGCTGGCCCTCAGGGGAGCCTCGCGGGCTCTGTACAACGTTGGGGCGACCCACTGCCATCCGGGGCCGCCCTAATTGCACCAACACGCTGCGCCCGTCCTCCGCACCAGCAGTAGCCCCTATGGAGCCCGCCCCAGCCTGTCTTACTCACCGGCTGCTCTGGCGGGGCTCCTCGCGGGCTCTTGGACGTGCGGCGGGGCAGCAGCACCCCGCTGCCTCTTCTCCTCTCTGTGCGTCGGCGTCGGTCCGGACTCCACCGGACCCAGCGGGGCTCCCTCGTGGCCGCAGCGTCTCCGGTCTCCCTCTCCGCACGGGAGACCGGAAAGGCAAGGAAAGGCTTCCCCCAGGCAGGGGGAAGCGGGAACAACCTCCTCCCGGCCTCTTCTCTCATCTCGGGGCTCCCTCCGCACACGGGAGCCCCGCAACAGCCCAAAAACTTCCTCTTCCTCACGGCCGCACTTCCGCTTCCGTCGCAGGCCCCTCCCACAACCAGGCGGGCCGCGGCAGCGGCGATCTCTGGGTTTTAACGGCTGCAGTGAGGGATGGGCACCCTCGGATAACAAAATAAACGTACCAGCGAGGTGGGTATTCGCTGTGGCGCCATACACGGTGTAGCACCCGAATTTATAAAAATAAAGCGCACACAAGGCACTCGGGGTCACATAAAGGGCAGGAGCGCTTCCCTACACGGGATAACCACCGCGCTCTGCCAGTGAGTTAAAAGTAAAGCACTCCCAAGCGCTACAAAGGCATATGCAGCGCTCCCAGCGCTAGGACAAGAAAAACAGCGCTTCCAGGCGCTTTAGGCTATAATAAGCCCTGGCAAAAACAAGGAAAAGTTCCCAGGAGTCTGCAGGCAGGAGACCACAGGCAAAGGTCCCTAGGGAAAGTCCATCAGTCTCCAAGTCCCTCAGGTATCCAGGGGCTGGGCACGGCCCAGGGATTCCCCTGGGCCCAAGCAGCAGCACGCCCCTGGTAGGATTAAAGTCAGAAACAAGAACATTTTGGACGGGGACACAGCCCCTTTTTATACCACAAAATCCTTTGTCTAAAGGGTGCAGGCAGTGTGAGAACCAGCTAGAACTGGTTATAGGGAAGTCCTGTCAGTATCAGGGACAGAGGTGACAGTCGCCCAGCGGGGAGGTGGAGCCAGCATTGTGGTCAGGCAGGCACAGCCCTATTCACTCCCAGGTGCTATCTCCTCCCACTTCCCTGGCAGCAGATGCAGCCTTTCATCCACGGGCTGACTCAGACAACCTCCTGGGGGCTCTGCAGCCCCTGTCACCCTCAAGCCAGACAGTCAATCCACAAGCAGGCCCAGGCTCACTCCTGGGGCCAGGCTCCAGCCAATCACACGCCAGGCACAGATTACCCAAATATGCCAACTTCTAAAAGTGGCACTTCTACACTAGACACAATCATGCTGCATATACCATTACGCAGCATTCAATCTCACAAGTTCCCACATACCAAACTCGACCCTGCACTCCCCACACATCAGGAACTACCATGGTCACACATATTCTCCATGCATTCCTATGGGAGGGCAGGTCACTCACCACACATACACAGAGAGCTCACGCACTTTACACTGTACCACAGTGAAAAAGTGCGCCAAGGCCTAAAATCACCAACACCAGGTTCCAAAAACAGGCTAGGAAAAAGCAAAACGTTTCGGGGTGAACCTGCCAAAAAGGGCCAGGTCCAACAGGAACTATACAAAATAGTGAATGAGTTCACCTCCCCGCAGGTGGAGCAGTCTGCATTTTTGCCCACTGCTCAGTGGGTTGACTCACTTGCAGTTTATTTTGATAATAAAATTAAGACTATCTATTCCACATTTGCTGCCTCTACACCAGATATCCATCCAATTGGAGAAGCCTTTCCTGGTCTCCCCCCCACCCCTAGCCACACTCAGTCCCCTTCCATTTTTGAATTTGAGCCCACCACCACTGCGGAAGTGTTAGATACCCTCTTGAAGGTGAAATCTGGTTCTCCAACAGATTCTTTGGTCCCGCGTAAGTGTAATAAGATCTTTCCGTCCCTCATTAGCTCCTCTACCAACATTTTTAATACTTCATTTGACCTGGCTTCGTTCTCCAGTTGTTGGAAGGTGGCCCGGATCAAGCCCATTCTAAAAAAACTAACAGTGACCCTACCATCCTGTCTAACTATAGGCCGATCTCGCTTTTACCATACTTCGGTAAGGTGCTGGAACATCTTGTTAATAAGCGAGTCTCAACTTTTATAGAGGAACAGGGTCTCCTCGATCCCTCGCAGTGGGGGTTCCGGGCTGCCCACGGGACCGAGACTGCAGTAATGGAGGCAGTGGACAATATTCGCCTCACTCTTGATAGAGGTGAATCTGCTATTCTCATCCTGTTGGATTTATCGGCTGCCTTTGACACCGTCTCCCACAGTATTCTTCATCAACGACTGTGGGAGATTGGTGTCAGAGGCAAAGCCCGTGCCTGGTTCGAGAGTTATCTGACAGGCCGGCTTACCTATGTAAAGGTAGACACTCTGGAGTCCAGCAAGATTTCCCTTTCCGTAGGAGTTCCCCAGGGGTCAATTTTGAGCCCCTTGCTTTTTAATCTTTATCTTACCCCTTTGGCTAACATAATAAAATCTTTTGGCTTTTCTACATTGTCATATGCAGATGACACTCAGGTGTTGATTACCTGCAGTTTGGACTTTCTTGATACCCGTTCCAGATTCAAGAATTGTATGATCGCGATAAAGAACTGGATGAGTAACAACAAACTCCAACTGAATTGCAGCAAGATAGAAATAATGCTGTTTGGTAAGGCCAAGCAGATTTGGACACAAGATTGGTGGCCACAAGATATGGGACTCTGTCCAGAGCCCAAAGAGGTGGTACGTGACCTGGGAATCATGATTGAACTCACTCTTTCGATGAAGTCCCACTTCAATCTGGTGTCTCGTACCTGTTATGGCATTTTGCGCAGGTTACGTAAAATGTTTAAATGGCTCCCCCTTGAATCTAGGAAACCCCTGATTCAGGGGCTCATTATTAGTCGTCTAGACTATGGTAATGCCTTGTTCGCCTCTATAAATGAGGGTCTGTTGGCCAAGTTACAAACGGTGCAGAACACCGCAGCTCGTTTGGTGCTTGGCCTATCCCCCAGGTCACCATCTTTGCCCAGTCTCAGGGAATTACACTGGCTCCCAGTGCGCCAAAGAAGCCATTTCAAGATACTGAGTATCGTCCATAAACTTCTTACAGGAATCGGTCCTTCCTACCTAGCAAAAAAGACTCATCTGGTATAATCCTTCCAGAGTCTTAAGATCCAGCTCTAAACGTCTCCTGGTCCAGCCTAGGGCCAGGACCTCGAGAAATGGCTGTCGGGCTTTCTCTTATATTGCCCCCCTACTCTGGAATAAATTGCCTCCCCATCTGACGTCCATATCCAACCACTTGGCCTTTCGGAGGGGCTTGAAAACCAGGCTCTTCCCTAACTAACCAGTGTCACCCTCTTTAATTCATGGTTGTTGTTTCTTTCTGCCTAGCGCCTCGAGACCTTTTGGTGAATTGTGCGCTATATAAGAACCTATGACTTATGACTGATGACTTATGGTATGTGCGGACTCGTGTGATTGAATGCTGCGCAATGATGTATGCTGCATGATTGTGTCTAGTGTGGAAGTGCCACTTCTAGACATTGGTGTGCGTGTGCAGTGAGTGTGCTGGCGTGTGATTGGCTGGAGCTGGCTGGTGAGCCTGCCTCCAGGAGTCTGGGTGGTCTGCCCCGGTGGTGAGTGGAGACATTAGCATGTGTGATGTGAGGGAGTGGTGCACCTGGGACCTGAATAGGGCTGGGCTTTCCCCACACAATGCTGGCTCCGCCCCCTGTGGTGTGACTGATGACCCTAGCCTGCCTGGTGAATGCAAAGGGTGGCTGGGGAAAACAAAGTACTCCAGAACCAGCTGCGACTGGTTTCTCCCCCACCCTGCACCCTGAGACAAAGGATTTTAATGTATAAAAAGGGGCTGTGTCCCCTTGCAATTTGTTCTCTTCCAGGATCTTATCTGAGGGGGGCTGCTGCTGCTGCTGGGCGCCAGGAAGACCGCAACTTGGACTGCCTCCCTGCCTGGAGGCCCAGTGAGCTGGCTCTGGGCCCAGCCTTGCCCCCCTGCCTAAAACTTTGCTGGAACTTTTTTTTACCTAGCGCCTGGGAGCGCTTGATTCCTCCTTTAAGCGCTTGGTAGAGCTTTTATTTTCCAGTCACGGCTGCCCACGCCGCGTTTTGCCATGTGCCTGCCCTTTTTTGACCCCTGATGGGTGCCCACCCCGCCAGGGACCTTGCCGGCATAATTATTTATTTAATTAGAGGGAGCCTACCCCTCGTGTATGTCTCCCCGCATTCACCGCCGCGGCCCGTGGGCCGGAGAGCACCGAAACCGGAATTCAGGCGGAACAGGCGGGACAACCGGAAGTCGACGGGAGCCCACCCTGCGCTCCGGTACAAGGTGGTGAAGAGAGGCGTCCTGAGGACCCGGGAGGACGGGAGCTCACCCCGCCTCCACCCGACACAGAGAAGAAGAACCCGGTGCCCCCCCCGAGGCTCCAAGGAAGTGAGGAGGAGCCCCGGAGTACCGCCGGTGAATGACACGGGCTGGCGGGAGCTCTCCCTCTGCAGCCAGACCCGGTGAGTGTTTCCAAGGAGTGGGGGCAGTTGTTGGTATGCGCATAGCGGCCCCGGTTGGCAGCGGGCCGCTCTCACGCTAAAGGTGCATTGTGCCTAGAGTCCAGAGGGACTCCCACGAGCGGGACCATTGTCTTCTTGAGTCCCCAGGAGGGGGACTCCAACAAAGCCGGTGCCACAGTTGTTGTGGAGCCCCGAGAGGCTCAAGGCCCCCCATTTTGTTGAGAGCCACGAGGGCTCTAGGGGCATCCTTTCTGCAGAGCCCAGTGGGGCTCAGGGGGCATTCTTTTCTTGCGGTAGAGCGGCCCCGGGAGCTAGCGGGCCGCTCCCACCTTGCCCCACATTGCATTTCGAGCCTGGAGATGCTCAAGGGCATTCCTTTGCTTAGAGCCCAGAGGGGCTCAGGGGGCAATCAATTGGTCAGAGCCTGCGAGGCTCCAGCGTTGGCCCAATCATTGTCCTACAGCTGCCCAGCACTTAGTGGGCAGCTGCCACGTTTAGGCTTGTTCTTTGGCTGCCTGCAGCCTGCCCTGACATTGGGACACAAGGCGTCCAAGCCCCTGCGAGGCCAGTTGGCCTAGGGACTGTCACAGGTTGTGACCTTATGTGATTTCTGCGCAATTTTCCTTTCCTGCACCTCTGAATGTGTTTTGATGTGTCATATGCCTTGTTCTTACACCGCTGAATGTATGTTTATGCATCATGTGTTTTCCTTCCCTACACCTCTGAATGTTAGGATGCATCATGTGTAAAATGTTCTTGCCTATACCCCTAAATGTATGGTGATACTTGGGTGGTTGTTCTTTCTAGTCCAGGTGTGCTAGTGAAGCCCAGGTTCCCTGCGTAATATTCTCCTAAGGTGGTTAGGGTTGCGTAGCTGGTACTTACCTAGTACCAGTGATTACTGGTTGTGTGCTAAAGTGATATTTATTCTATGATCTATAAAGTGCTATTTCTAACAGTATTTCTAGTTCTAAAAGTGCTTATTCCTGACAGTGGTCCAGGTGGCCCTGTCTTGTAGTTATCCCCTGTAAATTCTGGCCGTGCCTGTTGGCACATTGTAAAGTGTGTGTTTTTTATCTAATGTGTTTTGGTGGACTACAAAGGCTATTTTTATATATTGGTCGGTTGGAACCCTCTACCACTTGTGAGGAATCGGTACGAGCTGGAAGTCTCGCTCACGCTATCTCATTTTCAGAATTCTCAGAATCTGCAGCCCTGCGCGGATTATATTTCTGACTATCTCACCCAGCGCCAGGAACTGGGTCAAACGGTGCTCCCGTTGCCTGACGGCAATTTCCTACTGTTGAGCAGCAGGAAACGGTGACTTCCCCGAAACGAATAAACCTGCCCTTCGTGAAAGAATTTTGTAACGGAATAGATTTTTACCCCTATTTTGACGAGTACCTGCCATCGAGCTGTTCCTCCCGAAGCCCTTGATTTTGAGTCTCAAGACCCGTGATAATATTCTTGAACACCAGACCCGGGACATAGATCGGTCACGGGTGTGGTCTTTATGTGCTGTGCTTTCCCCACTCCCTCTGCGTGAGAGCCCTGATGAAGGTGCGGCCTCAGAACTTGGCCTAGCACCAAAACGCACATTGGCATTACGTTTTGGGGTCCTGCCACATCAATCTGGACCCTCTGGCTACCTGCTGAGAAGACTCCGCAGGACCCTATTTATGTGTCACTCTGGGGATTACGCGGAGGATTGTGTATATAGTGCTTGATGTTGAAGTGGTTGCTTGTGAGTGTGTGGATGAGAAGATGAATGTGTATGATGAGAGGTTGGTGTGGGGTTTTTATATGAAATGTATTTATTGATATATGTACTGCTTAAATGAATTAATTAATCTAGGAATTTCGATATCAAATATTTGGACCTAATATATATTTCGAAAATTGAAAAAAGAAAATAAAGGTTTTGTACACTTTCTATCTGTAGTTGTGATTACCCTGTGGCCTACTAGTTGCATGTTGGTGAGCTTAATGTTGCTTGTTTAAAAATTACGGACCGTTGTGGGCCATCTAATCACACTGATAGGGTTGACTTTTTCTAGTACAGTAGTGTTATATTCCCCTGTAGTCTGCCCTTCACTCTGTTCAGGGGGCCCCTGTTGTATTGATCTATTTTTATATATAACCTTGTGTGGAGTTTCCTTTGTGGTTGGCCTTGGGTGTTGTTGCTGGGGGTGCGTGCGCAAACACTTAACTCACATTGCCTCCGAGTTTAGCCTTACTGCTCGTGCTACGTTACCAAGGGGGTGAGCAGGGGTTATCTTGCCGTGTAACTCCCTTGCCCTGACGTGGAAGTGGTGGTCTCTGACTGACTTTGGCGCAAGCCCTGGCCAGCCAGGGATCCCATTTCTAACATTGGCTGGCAGCGGAAGGGATCCGGATTTGTGTTTGCACTGTACCACAGTGGCAACTGGCCGCAGTACAAAACTCTGCATTTTAGATGACCACATTTTGGGGATTATTGTTTTTTTTAAGTTCCATATTTTCTTCTCCAAAAGGTATCATTGTGTAATTGTGTCCAGTACATTTGTTCCCCGCCCTGCGCCCAGAGTTGGTACCTGTGTCACGTGTGGCAGGTTGAGGAATCAGGGGTGGTAAAAACTGCCTTACCAGTCCGAGGGGGGGGTTTGTGTGTGAATGAATGGTGTGTTGCACTAGACAAGTGAGTGTGAGTTCTCTGCGATAGGGAACTTGCTGAATACCTTTGTGAATTGTGTACTCCTGTGTTAAGCTCAGACCCCTAGGTTCCCTGTGTAATCTTTTCTCTAGAACGTCCGCCAAAATGGAGCCTGCTTTTGATTTCAATGATCTAGCTATATACAGTGAGGGGGAGCTGGTAAGGTTCTGTGAAGAGAGAGAGATAGGGAGGGGTGAGTCAAACGGTTACGCACTTAGGGACCGCCTGGTCCAATGGCAAAAGGATCAATGGGATCTTGAGCGCAGTGAGGAAAGGGCCTGGTCCTCACACCATGAGGGTGGTGGGTCTGTGTGGAGCCCTAAAGATTCAGAAGAGGAGGAAGAAGATGACACTACCTGGACGCCAGATAGGGAATCCCTTGCTGGGTCGAGCGTAGGAGGCAGCGCCTCATCCCTTTCCCTGTCCCCAGAGGAGTGGGAAGATAGGAGGGAAGAAAGGGAGCACCAGCTGGCCTTAGAAAAGCTCAGGTTAGAGCATGCCCAGGCTATGGCGCAGCTGGAGGTTAAGAAGCAACAGCTAGAGACTGAGAGGGTCTTGGTGCAGGAGAGGATAGAGGAGGCTGAGAGGGCCTCCACCAGAGGCAAAGTAGCTCTGGAGGGTAGACTTTCCCCTGCGTGCAGTTTTAATTTTCTGGACTCCCCAGGGTAGGTTGAGTCCAGTGGTGGCAGCTATATAGAGCCCAGTGCAAGAAGTCCCACCCCCAGTTCCCATAGGCTGGTACCTGTTTCCCCAAAAGAGGAGTATAGGTTGAAGTTCAGGGACAGTAGGAAACTGTCTCACCAGTCTTGGGAGGAGTTTGCAGGGGACTGTCAGTGTGCACTGATTGAGTGGTTAGAGGTTCCCACGGAACCTGATTTTGACAAACTGTTTGATCTTATTCTCAAGGAGCAGGTGCTCAGTCGTTGTTGGCCGGAGTTGCGGCAACACCTGTTGAGGTTGGAGACCTGTGATCCTTGGGACCTTGCAAGGGAAGCAGACAGATTGGAAAGTGCTAGAGGTTCTCTAGAGTCATTGGTGAGTGACTCCAAAAGTAGCGGTTCAGGTATCTTCCAGCCCAGCGTGGTGGAAGAGGCTCAGTGTAGCCCAGCTAGGTCCCAGGATAGCGAGGAGGGTGTAGGGGCTTACTGCCTGGCTCAGTGGAGCAGGAGTAAGAGGGTGACAGGGGGTCCCCAGACGCACAAAGCCCTGCCTCAGGACTTGGATGGTTTCGGTAGGGAACACCAGGTGGGGGACCTAGGCTGTCCTGTTACTCCACTTGAGGAAGATCTCCTAGTGAGCAGAGGACCTGGAGCGCCTGTAAACAGGGCTCCTGTGGTTCTAGAGTCTGGCAGTACCGCTCCGGTAGGGAGGGTACAGGAGTCCAGTGTGAGGAGTGATTGGGGGATGAGTTCCCCAGTGGAAGAACCAGTGGGTCAAGGACTACCCCGTTGGACCGAGTTCCCGTGTAGTGACCATGGTGACGCCACTTCTGTTCTGGGGGATCTTCGTGCACTGTTAGGTGGACAGGACACGGGAGATCTGCGCCAGACAGACAGTCACACAACATATGTGTCATTTGTTAGCCTCAGGGGGACGGTGTGTAAGTCCCCAGAAGTCCTGGAGTGCCAGGCAATTATTCCACCAAAGGTTTTAGACCAGAGGTTGGGAGGCCAGGTTCAGGATCAGCCTGACCTGAAGGGTAGGACGACTGTAACCAGTGTCCTGACCGGTTCTTCTTCCAGAGGTACCGCCCCAGTTGGTAGGGAGCAGGACTCTGGAAGGGGGTGCAGAGGGTGGGAGAGCCCACCTCTGACCCCGGTGCAACCTGAGGGGTTAAACCCTGGGTTGGAATGGCGTTCTAGGTGTACCCCTCGCCGGAGGAGGAGGAACACTAGGAGAAGAGGTAGGGGGAGGAGAGCCTTCCCTGAGACTCCTGGTCCGCCTAAGGGTGTAGACCCTAGGCTGGAGAACCAGTGGCAGTCTAGTCCTGTCTTGCAGACAGGAAGAGTGGAGAATGGCTACTATGTGCCAGGGGTTACTACCCCCGCTCTGCTAATAGGCAAGGACCAGTGGCACCTGGGTGGCCCAGGGCCTGGTCCTGGCCGCGGACAGCTTGGGAGTACCAGTGGGGTAGCCCAGTTGTTCCAGACAGTGGTTTTGGAAGGAATCCCATGAGTTCACCGCAGCGTAGAACAGGAGGGTGTCCCTGCAGTTGCGGGCCCCCTTCCGTGTTCTATCGCCCCAAGCAGGGAAGTCCATCACGGTGGTGATTGGTCTCCCCTGCGTTTTGGCTGGAAGGGGGTTGTGTGACTTGGCCCTTCAGGCAGGTTCACCCCTAAACTTTTTGCTTTTAATGGTGATGGTGATTTTTGGTTTCTGCGCACTTTCACTGTGTCCCAGAGGAAAGTGCATGCAAACTCTGAGTGCATATGGTGAGATAGACCTGCCCTCCCATAGGAATGCATGGGGAATGTATGTGTCCCTGGTAGTTCCTGATGCGTGGGGTATGCCGGCTCGAGTCTGGTATGTGTGGACTTGTGTGATTGAATGCTACGCAATGATGTATGCTGCATGATTGTGTCTGGTGTGGAAGTGCCACTTCTAGACATTGCTGTGCATGTGCAGTGAGTGTGCTGGCGTGTGATTGGCTGGAGCTGGCTGGTGAGACTGGCTCCAGGAGTGTGGATGGTCTGCCCCGGTGGTGAGTGGAGAGATTAGCATGTGTGATGTGAGGGAGTGGTGCACCTGGGACCTGAATAGGGCTGGGCTTACCCCACACAATGCTGGCTCTGCCCCCTGTGGTGAGACTGATGACCCTAGCCTGCCTGGTAAATGGAAAGGGTTACTGGCGAAAACAAAGTACTCCAAAACCAGCTGCGACTGGTTTCTCCCCCGCCCTGCACCCTGAGACAAAGGATTTTAATGTATAAAAAGGGGCTGTGTCCCCTTGCAATTTGTTCTCTTCCAGGATCCTATCTGAGGGGGGCTGCTGTTGCTGCTGGGCGCCAGGAGGACCGCCACTTGGACTGCCTCTCTGCCTGGAGGCCCAGTGAGCTGGCTCTGGGCCCAGCCTTGCCCCCCTGCCTACCTAAGAACTTTGCTGGAACTTTATTATACCTAGCGCCTGGGAGCGCTTGATTCTTCCTCTAAGCGCTTGCTAGCGCTTTTATTTTCCTTTCACGGCTGCCCACGCCGCGTTTT
Source organism: Lissotriton helveticus (assembly GCF_964261635.1). Taxonomy (NCBI): domain Eukaryota; kingdom Metazoa; phylum Chordata; class Amphibia; order Caudata; family Salamandridae; genus Lissotriton; species Lissotriton helveticus. The sequence goes on from NC_136063.1 coordinate 803,957,042, forward strand.
GCCGTGTGCCTGCCCTTTGGTGACCCCTGACGGGTGCCAACCCCGCCAGGGACCTTGCCGGCATAATTATTTTTTTAATTAGAGGGAGCCTACCCCTCGTGTGTCTCCCCGCATTCACCGCCGCGGCCTGTGGGCCGGAGAGCACCGAAACCGGAAGTCAGGTGGAACAGGCAGGACAACCGGAAGTCAACGGGAGCACACCCCGCGCTCCGGTACAAGGTGGTGAAGAGAGGCGTCCTGAGGAACCGGGACGACGGGAGCTCACCCCGCATCCACCCGACACAGAGAAGAAGAACCCGGTGCCCCCCCCCCGAGGCTCCAAGGAAGTGAGGAGGAGCCCCGGAGTACCGCCGGTGAATGACACGGGCTGGCGGGAGCTCTCCCTCTGCAGCCAGACCCGGTGAGTGTTTCCAAGGAGTGGGGGCAGTTGTTGGTATGCGCATAGCGGCCCCGGTTGGCAGCGGGCCGCTCTCACGCTAAAGGTGCATTGTGCCTAGAGTCCAGAGGGACTCCCACGAGCGGGACCATTGTCTTCTTGAGTCCCCAGGAGGGGGACTCCAACAAAGCCGGTGCCACAGTTGTTGTGGAGCCCCGAGAGGCTCAAGGCCCCCCATTTTGTTGAGAGCCACGAGGGCTCTAGGGGCATCCTTTCTGCAGAGCCCAGTGGGGCTCAGGGGGCATTCTTTTCTTGCGGTAGAGCGGCCCCGGGAGCTAGCGGGCCGCTCCCACCTTGCCCCACATTGCATTTCGAGCCTGGAGATGCTCAAGGGCATTCCTTTGCTTAGAGCCCAGAGGGGCTCAGGGGGCAATCAATTGGTCAGAGCCTGCGAGGCTCCAGCGTTGGCCCAATCATTGTCCTACAGCTGCCCAGCACTTAGTGGGCAGCTGCCACGTTTAGGCTTGTTCTTTGGCTGCCTGCAGCCTGCCCTGACATTGGGACACAAGGCGTCCAAGCCCCTGCGAGGCCAGTTGGCCTAGGGACTGTCACAGGTTGTGACCTTATGTGATTTCTGCGCAATTTTCCTTTCCTGCACCTCTGAATGTGTTTTGATGTGTCATATGCCTTGTTCTTACACCGCTGAATGTATGTTTATGCATCATGTGTTTTCCTTCCCTACATCTCTGAATGTTAGGATGCATCATGTGTAAAATGTTCTTGCCTATACCCCTAAATGTATGGTGATACTTAGGTGGTTCTTCTTTCTAGTCCAGCTGTGCTAGTGAAGCCTAGGTTCCCTGCGTAATATTCTCCTAAGGTGGTTAGGGTTGCGTAGGTGGTACTTACCTGGTACCAGTGATTACTGGTTGTGTGCTAAAGTGATTTTTATTCTATGATCTATAAAGTGCTATTTCTAACAGTATTTCTAGTTCTAAAAGTGCTTATTCCTGACAGTGGTCCAGGTGGCCCTGTCTTGTACATATCCCCTGTAAATTCTGCCTGTGCCTGTTGGCACATTGTAAAGTGTGTGTTTTTTATCTAATGTGTTTTGGTGTAATACAAAGGCGATTTTTATATAAAACCTTGTGTGGAGTTTCCTTTGTGGTGGGCCTTGGGTGTTGTTGCTGGGGGTGCGTGCGCAAAGACTTAACTCACATTGCCTCCAAGTTTAGCCTTACTGCTCGTGCTACGTTACCAAGGGGGTGAGCAGGGGTTATCTTGGCGTGTAACTCCCTTGCCCTGACGTGGAAGTGGTGGTCTCTGACTGACTTTGGCGCAAGCCCTGGCCAGCCAGGGATCCCATTTCTAACAGACACCCTTTACTTAGCATTAGCATATACACGGGGAGTTAAGTAACTAATGGCCTCTTCTATCTTCAACTCAGCAGAGAAAGTTTTATGAAGAAGAGTCAGACCTTGATGGGTTGACGGAAAAGGGATGAAAGAAGGAAGAAGGATGGGTGAAATGTAATATGACTGGCAGAGAATATGCATGGCTGAAGGATGTATGCATAGGTGGCTGATAGAATGAATGGGTTATTGAGGGATGGGTGAAGGATAAAAGAAAGGATGCCTGCCTGAGTGGGTGGGTCAAATGATATGGGTGAAATGAATCCTCTTGGGGGTTTGATGGGTCAAAGTATGGATGCATGGCTGGATAAATGACAAATGTATGTTGGTGAAAGGTTTGTTAAGAATGATAGCATGTTTGGATGGATGGATGGTATTCAATCATAGGTGAAGACTGGATAAACAGAATGTAAAACTTACACCGTGCTTGAGTAGCAAAGCCAAGGGTGAAGATTACAAATAATGCTAGAAGAAGAATGCAATGATTAATGGACAAATCCCTGTGAAGCAGAATCAACAAAGAATGTTTTTTTTCTTCAAGGTTTTTGATTCAAAGGTTTGAGGTTTTATTTCAGACTACTCCCTTGACTCACAGTAGTTTTCAAGCACAACATATATATTAAGTTCTCACCCATCATCAATCGCCTCCCTCCGAGGCCCTCTACCTACCTGTGGCATTTTGACAGTGTAAGCCATGTGCGTCCGATCAGCTGCATGGTTAAAATAGTAGTACCTCACGTGATTGTTTGACGTATATCATCATTCATATTAGTAACTATTCATCTGCCTTGTTGTAGTCAGGGTGAAAGTGAAATTGAACATTTGCCCTTTAACAGACCATGGCCATAATAGAAAAAAAGATAATTGTGTAGTACAGCTGCCCCACCTGCAGACAGTAGTAAAGTAATGCAAGTCTGCAACATGAATATGTCTGTTTTGTCTACTCTATAGTGCCTAATGCCTGAAACTCCAATCACATCCAAATCTTAAGGGCCGAAGAATCGAGGATACCACAAATGGTATGCACTGCTAGTGCTACTGTGCCACTATATCATTTTATGTGTTACTGTTTTGCTAAGAATACTGATTACAATTTGTCTTTTTTCTTTCTTGATATAGCTCCTCCTGCCAATCCACCATCATCTGACAGGCAGGAGAGAGAAGCCAGGACCCGGCAAAGGAAGGTGGAGGCCATCAGGGCCGCATATCAGTAGCTGGTGGCAGAGGTGGAGGAGGGGGCGGCTGCAGTAGCTGCAGCCTCCAATTCCCCAGACACCAGGCCCCAGTGCCTCTGGTGGTATGGTGCAGTGGCCTGGCAGCCGCCCGCCACCATTCAACCACTGCTGCTCCCCGCTGTACACTTACAGTCTTTCAGCACAGCATGCTCCTGAGGATTGTGCACCTAGAAGCAAGGATGGAGGAGCGTTTTAGGCAGCAGGAGAGGAAGATCCGATTCCTAGCCCGCTGCTATGCCTCTCTTGCCCCCTTTTTAATCTTTTATTTGGTGGGTGGGACTTGTTGGGAAGAGAATGGGAATGCAGGAGTTGGGGGGAACTTGGGCTTGTATATTATTATTTTTTATGGACATTTGGTGTATGGACAGTGTTGATTTTGGACTTGCTTTACTTTGGACATTGGTTGGGGTTAGGGAGAGGGGTGGGTCATGTGTTGTGGGGATTCTTCTAGTTTATATTTGTTAGGGGAATAAATGTATAGTTTTACATATGATGTCAATTGTTTTCGAGGGGTACTCTTGTATTTCGCACGGTTTCCTTTGCAGCAGGTCAGCAGCCAGTTTTTGAGATCTGCTGATAGTTTAACACACCAAGAGATAGATGAGGTACCCTCACTTGTCCTACTACGCTCTACTCCTAGTCTATGCAGTCTGCAACTATATTAACCTCTCGGAAGGAATGTGGGTGTGTGAATTAATTTCCATAGTATATAGATTATTGCATCTTGAATGAATCCCCCACAGTTCCTTTCTTACCTGTGATTTGGCAAAGCGATGGCTGCATGGAGATGGTTTCCCCAGGTTCCATGGTGGTGGTAGTAGTAGACAGTAGCAGCATTCTAGTGAACTAGTGGAATACTAGTGAAATGCACCTGATTCTGCAGTGTGGTTCAACTCCCTCCTAGCCAACCTCAAACTATAGGATGATGAATATTCATTGCAGGGAACTCATTAAAATGACATATTAAAAACTGCGTTAATACCATGTTATATGCAAGCTTTGCAACAAAAAAAAGAGACACTCACCTGAGGTGACTGGAGTATGACTAGTAGTACACAAGAAGAAGACTGCTGTTGGAACTGGCCCTCCTTGCAGGGTCATCCTCAAACTTTTTGCTTCTTCCTCCCTTATTTTTCCTGACCCGTGGCTGTTGGCAATAGGACTCTGCGCCCTTTACCACTGCTGATCAGTGCTAAAGTGCATATGCTCTCTATGTAAAGTGTTATTCTGATTGGATATACATGTTTGGCATATTTGTATCACCATGAAGTCCCTAGTAAAGTGCACTGGGTGTGCCAGGGCTGGTGATGACAAATGCTACTAGTGGGCCTGCAGCACTGATTGTGCCACCCACAGGAGTAGCCCTAAAGTGATGTCTCAGCCCTGACACTGCAGTGCCTGTGTGCAGTTTAGAAACTGCCATGTCCTCCTGGTCAGTGTCCCCACTGACCAGGCCTAACCCTTCCCTTTTTGTGCACATCAGTCACCCCTAAAAAGGCCCAAGGTACCCCCCTGGGCAGGGTGCAGTGTATGTAAAAGGTAGAGCATGTACTAGTGCAGGTGACATGCTCTGATAGTGAATGGCAGCCATTTTCGTTTTTCACTATTGTAAGGCTATCTTGCTCCATAGATTAACATGGGGGGGCTGGCTACAGTGGCTTCCAGCATTTCTTCCTATAGGAACAAGATAGGACATAAGTATCTAGTATCCCTGAACTCAGAATTTAATAACACATCTTTTAGGAAAGGTTGTTTTTAAATCCTGTGTTTGAGAACAGCACTTTTATAAAGTTGCTGTTCTCTTGTCTGACCCTTCTGTGTGCCTTGGCCTGTTTGTGGATTGACTGTCTGGTTTGAGAGTGACATAGGCTGGGGATGCCCCAGGAGGCTGGCTGAGTCAGCCCTAGGCTGAATGACTGCATCTGCAACTGGAGTGGTGGGAGGAGTTAGCACCTGGGCCTGAATAGGGCTGTGCCTGCCTTCCACAATGCTGGCTCCACCTCCTGCTGGGCGGCTGACGACCCTGCCCCTCACTCTGAAAGGAAAGGCGAAGCCAGGAAAACAAAGTACTCAGGAGACACCCAGAACTGGTTCAGACCGGGCTCAGGGCCCACTTGCACAAAGAGAACAAAGACTTTTAGGGGTATAAGTACAGAACCGCTGACAACAGAGAATTAGATCATCCTTGAATACAAGAAGGAACCTCTTCCAAGGAGAAAGCTGATACTGAAGAAGGAAGACTGTCCTGCTGTTGCTCTGATGGACTGACCTGCTGTTGCTTTGCTGCCAAGGAGAGGGGAATGACTTTGCTGTTGAGCTGTGTCCCCTGTCTTGAAGGAATCTCCAAGGGCCTGCGTAGATCTGACTCCCTGTTCTGAAGTCCCAGGAACAAAAGGACTTCACCCCCAGCTTCCCTGAACTCTGCTGAGAGATTTCTGTCCTTCCTAGGGTGCTTGATCCAGTTGTGGAGCCTCAGGAAGTTGTACCTGTGCTGGGAAGCTTGAAACTAAGCTTGAGAGACTTTTGCAATTGAAAAGTGTTGCATCGCTCGCTTGCGGAGCGCATCCCCGATAGTGCGGGAAGATTCTCGCCGCTACGAAGGTCGAGATCGTCGCAGTGCCTGACGCCGCTGCCAGAGCCGTCGCATCCTTCGTTTGCGGGACGCACCAGACCGGTGCGGGAAAGCCAAACATCGCTGCGAGTGTTGTCGCAGAGCCTGTCGTCGCTGGGTGAGATCGCCGCACCGCTTGCTTGTGGACCGCATCACGTCGCTGCGAGCATCGTCGCAGAACCATCGCATCGAGGAGCTGCGAGAGAGAGGATCACCGCTGGACCACGCATCATCGCCCCAGAGATCGTCGCAGCCCCTATGAGATCGTCGCATCGTGCCTTTGCGAAAACAAACTTCCTACGGAACCTCCGCACCGGAATCCATACAAGTGGCCTTCCTCCCCATACAGACCGGATTCGTCGCAACACGTCCGCTGCTGCAGCGGGGTTGTCGCATCGCCTCCCCGGGGTCTCAGGAGCAACGCATCGCTTGTTTTCCACCGCACCAGCTTCTGCTTTTGAAACTCGCAACTAAAAGGTACTGTGAGTAAACGTGACGCAACTGTGAACTTTTCACGCCTCTGTGGATTATTCTATCGCAACGTAAAGAACTTTATCGCAAACCTTAAGAACTCTTTTGAAACCCTATTCTTGAACTGTGTATGTTGGATTTTTGTCGTTTTGGTCTTGTGTAGTTTAGATTAAATACCTTTATTTTTCTAAACTGTTGTGGAGTCAGTTTGTGGTGTTTTCACTGTGTTACTGTGAGTGTTGGTACACATACTTTACACATTGCCTCTGGTTAGCCTAGACTGCTCGTGCCAAGCTACCTAGAGGGTGAGCAGGGGTTATCTCAGAGGGTTTCCTCCTTGCCCTGACTAGAAGCAAGGGTCCCTATTTGGACAGTGGTACCTACCCCTGCCAACTAGACACCCCCAGTTCTAACAACTGCCAAATGAGAAAACATGATAAGCAAAGTTAAAGTAAAATAAATAATCAGAATGGTGGACTAGTACAAGTTAAAAACTGAAGTCGACTCGAGCTATGAAGTGGACAATCGTAAGCTTTAAAGCTGGAAGGATGATGATGCTGGCAATTATAATGGCTTATGATCCTCTGAAAAAAATAATATTGAATATTGTGCATGGGTGGGCAATCTAATATATATTTATTGCCAGTGTTGGCTATATTTAGAGCAGGGGAAGAGGGTTAGGGGTTCGATGAATGGATGGGAAAGGGCATTTAAGGTAAAGGTTTGGCAAATACAAACACTACACATGGACAACACATTCACCTTTGAAGCGGACCATCATAAATCTGTTATGGGAGAAAAAGGAAATGCATGCATGATGATGAGTACTAGACTAGTACAGGTAAAACAAATCAAATTGTCCACCTTTCCTCAGAGAGGCCCAAGTTACATTATGTTCTGTTGTACCGGGCTTTGAAATATAGCAAATAAAATTAAAATATCTATAGGAATCAATTAGACAAACATAAACAACACACACTGTTGTAATGAATGAAGAGAAAAAATGATACTGTATTGCCAAATTGGGAGTTGCATCTCTGCATTCCTCTTGGACTGTCCGTCAATCTTGGGTGCTTGGCGGATGCGGTTCAGTAAGGTAAGTGTGAGTTTTTTTCCAGTATGGCGCTGGGTAAAGGACCTGTAGATGGAAAAACAAAACTGATATTGAAGAATCAAGGAGAAAAGTTAAACTTCATAAGGAGTGCAACAAGAAGACTCTCAGAGGCAGCATGGCTAAATGTCTTTTTCCAGCAGTTAGCTCCAAAAACAGGCCCCCACCCAACCTCCACTTAGCTGCGATTGTGAGCCAGGCAGCACTGAGCATACACACACACAGCAACATAGCATTTCCCCAATTAAGTAAAAGATCAATGTACCGCTGTCAGTCACATCACCACCACTACACAGAAATGTGTAGGTCTGGTGTTGTTGTTTACCTTTAGGCCACTTCAAAGTCATTATTATCCAAATCGGGTGGTATGAGTGAATTTAAAAACTTGCATCTTCTTCTGGTGGCAGTTCTCGAAGTAGTCACACTCAAGTCCTGAGTCATCCCATAATCTCTGATCCTCCTGAGTCTGACTCTGAATATGGTGTCCAACAGTGTCCAGAGTGAGTCCCGACTCGTCCTGACTCAAAATACAATGGATCGGCCTATAGTAGTACAATTTTGTTACTGAACAACAAGAAGGGAAAGATTGACTTGAGTCACTTTTTGTGTGTAGACTAGAGTAGACTAGATTTGTGATTGCAAGCTTTACATTATCTAGTTGACTGGTTGGTCTAAGTCTTTGAGGAGTACAAAGCATAAAACAATAAAATAAATCAGTGTGGACAGTGTGGAGTTGACCCGGTGCGGGAATCTTGCTATCCAATCTCTCAAAGGGGAAGGAAAAATAATAACCTTCAGGGGAAAGTTATTGATCAGCCATTGGTAGGCTACCAACATTGTGAATCTCAATCATCAACACTAACAGGTTAAGCGTAACAAACAAACACCCAGTTTCACACTGCCTGCCACTACATGAATCATTTCTTCTCAAGTCTAAACACACATGATGATGACATGTCATTCACAACAAGCTCACATAACAACAAACACCAATCACTCAGCGTGCAATGCATGCCATCATTTACCTGTTCTTCCGGTGTGCTCACCGTGATCGATTAGTGGCACACTGCAAAATGCAGATCCTCCATTTGTTCACTGTAGATCAAATTATAATAATGTTGCATGTGGGGCAGTCCCTCTAGGCAAGGAAAGGGTAGATACTCAGGGCCCAGGGTTGGAGGCAGGCACACATTTGTTTGTATTCTCCATCCAATGTCTGACTTGAGGGAAATGGCTTTAGGGCGAGTTGAGAATTCTTCACTGCACACAGTTGCAACTCCAATCCGACAATAAAATTTGACTAAGAGTAAGACGTGGGGATGGATTGGTCAACCAGACACACACAAATAAAGTAAAGTAAATAATGTTCCTTAACTATAACATTTTTTGGGGGGTTGGCATCAAAGAAAGAAATAATACAGGAAGCCTAGTAGGCAGTGAAGTAGAACTCATCCTGAAACTCTGGTGGTTCGCCCAGAAGCAGGTAATCTAACACACTACTTCCACGACCTGAGTCTCAGTCTTCTTCCTCCTGTGGAACTTCAGGTATGGTGTAATTCAGTGGTATGAAGTGCTGATTCATTTTGATCATGGTTAATCTCTCCACGTTTTGGGGTGAGAGACTGGTACTTCTCACTTGCAGAACAGTACCAGCAGCACTGAAAACATGCTCAGTGGAGACACTGTGTACCGGGCAATTCAGATAGCTTATCACCAGCCTGCTGAGCACTGGCCATTGGCGCCTCTTCCCATACCAATACACCGATGGGTTTTGATCAAGGAAGACCTCTGTTGGGTCATCCAGATAGGCCTGGACCATCCACTCAATGGCCATGGGTGCTCCGCCGTCCTTGGCCTCTTTTGCCTCAGCACTGGACTTCAGCCCTGCCAGTAGAAACCATTCCTTTGCTGAATTTGGGGCTGATGCTCCTGTTCTTGTTGTTGATGTTGTACTTACTGTGGGTGGTTTTGGCTGCTGTGAACAAACTGAACTGTCCTCAGGCTCTGAACTTGAAGGCTGCCCTGCAGTACTTGTGCCCTGGAGGAGCAGGCCTCTAATTCCCAGCCATTCTTTTTCTAGCTGACTGGCTTGAGCAGCTATCCAAGTTTTGTAGTTTGCAACATCCCCATCTGAAAAAGGAATGAAAGTGGCCAGTGATGGTTTGTACTATGGATCAAGAATTGTGGCACAAATGTAATGGTTGGATGACACAATGTGTCTTTGCACCCTTGTATTTGCAGATAAGTGAAGGATTAAGCTCTCCACCAACACATATGCTTCTTTTTTCCTCCACACCTGTGTACATTGGAGACACCTCCTTTAGCTGTTCCTGGAGCAAGTGCAACAATGGGACAGCTTGGCCCATGGTACATGGCCCACGTGTGAACACCTCGAAAGGAAGCAGCATCTCTATCTGGCATTTTACTAGGCGCCATTGGTCCATCTCAATGATCATGCCTTTCACAGTTGCATCACATATTCATTGATTGGTTGGTACTGCTCAGATGATTAAGCATGTAATTAACCGTAGGCGGAGACCTTCACTCTGCTGAGAACACGGAGTAGGCTAATCTCACCACACTCCGCAGCGGAGCGGAGTTGACCAGCCCCCGTCTCCACCCCCCTATTAAGAATTCATGAAAACTACATTAAAGATGAAAGAAAATAGACTTACCTTCACTGCGGCATACCCGGGCTGCCGTCCTCCTCTTTCTCGCCATCTCAGGGTGATCTGCGCATGCGGGCGCCCGCGCATGCGCATTCCTTGTGAGAAATGCGCTGGCGCAAATGACGTGTTGGCAACCGCAAATTCTCACGGGACCATGCGGCCGCCCAGCAAATCTCATGGTGCTCCCAAACAGTTCAGAAATCTCACTGGCGTTCGTTTCCATCCGGTAAGTCGCCCCTGTGCAAAAGTGCATCTTGGGCATGCCATAACAAAAACAAACTCCACTCCGTTGCGGAGTGCGGAGTTTATCGGCAACTGGCTGTTCCACGCGGAATGCGGAGTTGCCAAAACTCTGCTAACTCCGTGAGCGGAGTTTCACGTCCAGGCTTACTTACAACCTATTGGAGACATTATAAAGAAAGCAAGCATATTATCTCACCAATACACTGATGTTGAGCAGTTTTATCTCACAATTTCCACACATGACCTATCTCACTTAGCTTAAGACCTTTAGGAGCATACAAGACTTGAAACAAAACCATCTGAAGAATGGATTTCCACTGTTCCCTACTATTCATTCCATCATTCCGGAACAATCCTTGTTAGACTTAAGTAATATCCTGGGCTGCAACCTGATGACCAATAACTGCTGTAAATCACACACCATCACAATTAACAATTTAATCTAGAATCCCATATAAATGGCATGGCTAAAACCACCCAATTTTATATAAAGCTACTATGTGGGATTAGAAAGTTGTAATTATGTTACCAAAATGTCATCTTGCACCAATAAAGGTGGCTCTCCATGCAACAGTATATTTTGTCTCTAGAAGTAAACATTCCCAAACATCACTCCCATTATTCTGCTCCTTCAGTGGCTCCCCATTGAAATCATATTCATGTACAAAACGCCCTTAATCACACAAAGTGGATCATGCATGTGCTTTACCCGTCTTCTAGGCAAAATCTCTGGGTGTCAACAATGCCTCCATGGTGCTGAATTGCTCCTTCTGGAATGGCCAACACTGAAACAGTCTACAAGGGCGCTACCTTACCCCGGCTGAGATAGTAAAGTATCAAATTCACTTCCTATGCTCTCTGCGCTATTATCCTCTTTTAATGTCACTTGCAGTCAGAACCCTACTAACGACCTACTGTTATACTCTATCTTGGTAGACTGCTCTGGTATATCAGGCCTGCTTTCCTTACTCAGTACTAACTCATTCAAATATGTGCCTATTCCTGCTTATTACATCCTATTCCACCCATGGTTCCCTTCACCTCTTCCTCACTTGTCTCAGTGTGACCTCCTATACTGACTTACGTCTTCAAATAAAATTTTACTGTTACACTTTTGTAAATTATGTGCATTTTCCTGTTGGTTTATCCTCCCCTATTTGACAGTCTCTATATATATCATGTAAACATCTCACTTCATTTTGCTTCATTTAGAATTGATCATCAATTCTGTATTACTAATGTGCAACAGGTCAAGTATTCCTGTGTCTTTGGGCCATATCCCTGCTATATAAAACCACAAACCTATATAAATAGAAATAGGAGTCTCCATTAGCCGAGCAGAAAATTGTTTAATTGAATATTTGTTTCCTCGATAAATCAGGATAATTTATATTTTCACCCATCTCTAAAAAGGCACGAAATTTTGAAGCTGACGGTTATATAACTAAGAAACACAAAAACACGCACCGACGGAGCAAAATCAGCATATTAAAACGTTAGAATGATCAGGCCTTGAAGGATTGAGATGGTCGTATTTTCCTAGGGTGTGAATCAAATGTCTCCTACTGCGAACAGTAATAAGTGTTTGTCCAGGCATTAAGTTGTTTTAGCACTCCCATCATTCTGACAACTACACTGGCAGCAGGCCTTCCTCTTTTATTATTAAAAAGACCCGTTCAATGATTTAAATTGATTTCATGAGTGTCACAGTAGAGTTTAATTATTTCCATTGACGGCACAATAAACATTTCCTGTTATGAGACCTGAGACAGATGATTTAAAACAGCGCTGAAACATTTGCATAGCACCACCCGCCACTCTGTGGAGCTCAAGTGACTGCAAATACTACAACCTTCTGAAATTTACTGCTGCTTCAGACTGCGGTTTATTTTCATTAGGCCTCGTTTCTCACAACTTCATCATATTTATCCTAATAAAACTTTTTTTTGTCATTTCTTTCATTGTTTTACAAAGTAGCTGCATTCGAACAGCTCCATGAATCTCTTGATTTATGCGCCCGACTGAACAGGTAAATAAAAAACAAGGAAACTCGTGCTGCTGGCCTGGTTTCTGAGGAACCATTTTGCTTATGGGCTATATGGTACTTTGCAACCATTTTCTACATGTGTTACATTGTGCTGCTGTTCTTAATTAACCATCTACTGCCAATCTAAATATACAAAAGGGCAATGTTTGCCTTCCCTTTATGCATCTCCAAATCCACTGGGCCACGTTCATACAGGCGACTCTGCCAAATCCCTCGTTTTGCGCCTTCCCGAGATCCGCAGACTTGTAAATTGATTTGACATTCACGCTGGGACGGCCCTGCGCCTGACTTCAGCAGACAGTCTGCTGCTAATTGTTTGGTGATGTCAATACCAGGAAGAGCGCAGCTTGACGTGTATACGCCATTTTCGCTGGGCATGGCAGGCTATTTTTAATCACTATGTTACGTAAATACTACTTTTTGTTGCTCAAAGGCTCAGTAAATTTTGTTTTTTTTAGCGAGGATAGTCGTACTTAAACACTTAGATGTGGTGCGTGCTTGGTAAGTCGGAACATCAACAGCACATGTATTCCAGCCCCGTTGTCCACACATACATGATGTCGCCATCCATCAATAAACACATGAAAAACAAACTAATGTTTTATACTTTACCATTAACTTGCATTTCTTTTTTTCTAAGCCATTGATCAGTGGTGCACCTCATCTAGTATCAATTCTATAAAAAATAATGACTATCTCTATTTTAGTTCTCCAAAGAAAAACAAAAATAAGACAAGGTACTGGAGTATGGTCTAACTTACATCCTCATAGCACTGTTTCTGTATGCCTTAAATTGTCGCTATGTCAGTGGCGTCACAAAACTTGAGGGGGCCCCCTTGCAAAGTACAAGGAGACACCGCCCCAGACTCACTCAGGAGCTCTCAGGCCAGTGTACTGTGTTGAGGGGGCCCCCTGGAGGCCTCTGTTACGCTCCTGCGTTATGTATAGGCTCGTACTCATTTTATCTTACGCAGCCATATTTGTCCATGCATGTGCTTAATGGCCAGTGATCGCTACCATGCACTGGTCTAACTGGTGACTTCTTCTGAATCAGTCTAGAAAAATATGGGACCTCGGATGGAGCAATAATTTTTAAACTTCAGTCGGCATCCTCTGCTTTCATAATTTTCCTTTTCTTCTTCAACGCACTGATTCATGCGCACAAACCATTGTGCTTTAGGGCCAGTTTCAGTGTTTGGCAGATGGGTACTGTTGTAATGCCTTCTTAATCTTAGACGTGTGGGCGCCGTACCACTAGTCATAAGCCTTTGTCATGTAATGGGATTCTATCTGGAATGTTGGTGTTGGTGGCAGTTGATGACCAGCAGTTGGTTTAAGGCTGCGTACTTGCCTGGTCCCCGCTTGCTCCAGCTCCACCTCATGTGTCAGGGTAATGCTTCCAGTAAATACTCTGGGGCAGATTTACAAGCCCCTTGCGCTACTTTTGCGTCATTTTTAACATGGGAAAAGTGACGCAAAAGTGGCGCAAGAGGCTTGTAAATCTGCCCCTCTGGACTAAAACCTTGTGCAGATCCTCATTACAAAGTTGGCAATAGGATTCTAAGTACCCTGACATGAAGATTGAAGAGCCTGCATACCTAATTACTTATGGAGCTTTGTTTTGGCGAATCCATCATCCAGCTCATCTCGCTATCGTCTTCTGTGACGAAGTTTGTGGGCGATTTGTAGGGATTTTCTTTGCTGCAACCATTGTAAGTACTTTTCTACAATTTGACTCTCCTTATGGTAATATTACGATTACATATTGCCAGGTTGAAGATGCTTCCCTCACATGCGGCCCTTTACTCTCACCAGATGCGTGCATATGTCATTGGAACGCACCAACTCTATCACGTCAGCTGGAAGTCATCTTAGGGCTGGAGGCCATTTTATATTGGTGAAGCAACAAATTGAGAAGTGCCTTGTCACTTAAGCACTTGCTGCGCAGAAGCCGAGAAATGTTCAGTCATACATTTTCAGTGATGTGCATACTTTAACTCCTCATGCTAGCGCATGCTCGATTTTGAGTGCTGCTAACTTTTACAACCAGTTACATATTTAGTGATACGCACACTTTAATTCTCCAAGGTTTTTGTGCATGTGCACATTCCAATTCTAATGATGCACATTTCAATGGTTCTGTGCACTTTCAGTGATGCGCACACTAAATATCCAACATCTTGCGCTTTTCCCCCAGCCTCTTGGGGAAACATCCTTTACAACGCAACTTTTACCACGCAGTGTCTTTACGACTCAACTTTTACAACGCAAACCATTACAACGCATTGCGCTGGGGGGCGCTCTAGGATAGGGAATAAGTTTAATTTACTATCCAACACCTTCCCTACTATCCACGGGGACTGGAGTTGGAATAGTAAATTAAACTATTCACTATCCAGCGCCCCAAAGCACTATGCATTGTAAAGGTATTCGTTGTAAATACCGTGTTGTAAAGGCATGCGATGTAAAAGCATGCGTTGTAATGTCATACATCCGCCTCTTGTGCTGCACATCTTCCATTTCTATTGTTACATTTTTCTACTGCTCTGCACACATCCAGTGATGCTCACACAATTCTGCAAGGCTTTTGCGCATTTACAAATGCTATTCCTAGTATTGCACGTTTCTACAGTACTGCACATTTCCAGTGATGTGTACACTTTAATAACCCTACTTTCTTGCGCTTTTCCCAAAGCCTCTTGTGCAAGTGAAAATTCTATTTCTAATCCGACATATCCATAGACAGTGTCGCAGTGCTAAAGAATTTCTTGTCATTTTGGCACACTTCAGAAAGAACTAATTAGAGACCAAATTGTGGTGTTAGCAACCAATTCTAACATTCAGGAAAAACTCTGGGCCAGAGCGCAGTCATCTCTTCAAGAGGTGATCAACATTATAAAATGTGCAGCGTTAACAGGGACATGAGCTAAAGCAGTTTTAGTTGAAGAAAAGGGTAGAAGATCTAAGGAAGATGTAACAGATGTGGCTAAAGTAAGGCCGGGAAAACAATCTGTATGTAGTGCTATGTGTGAGAAATCTCTTAGTAAGGGATCGTATGTGAAAAATACTAAGAAGTATAATCCTTCGAGTGACAGGAAATGTTATAGATGTGGAAGTAAATACCACCTTGCTAATGACAAGAATTCTCATGCACGTAGACAGAAGTGTTCAAATTGAGGCTTTATAGGCCATTTTCATGCGGTATGCCAAAGAAAACCAAAACCTGAGAAGGGGGTGAAATTTATTGATCCTGATACTGATGCCAGTTCTAATGCCTCTGAAGAGGATAAGCTACATTTGTGTGTCTTGAACCTCGATGATGATGTACTATTTAACCCCTTCCATGCTCATGACGAGCTCAGCTCGTCATGGCATGTACCGCTCAGGTGCTCATGACGAGCTGAGCTCGTCATGACCACACCCATTTTCGTTGCTGTCCAGCATAGCAGGGGAAACTCTCAAGCAGTGATGTGGTTAAGAAGAAGAAGCCAATTTGTGAGGTGACTATAGGTGGCGTGCCCATTTAGATTTTGGCCGATTCCGAGTCACCTTATACCATAATCAATAAGGCTGTGTGGCAAAATAAATTTAAACCTGTGTTAGGGGATACCTTGATACAGTCTGATATTGCACCCAAAACATTCACAGGAGAGCCCATTGCTATTGTGGGATTCAGAGAATTGATGCTCAGGTTTAAGAACAGAGAAACTTCTAGCACACTATATGTGGCTGTTCATTGTCCATCTGTCCAGGGATGGTTTGATCAGGGTAGGTTGGGAATTATGTTGGACCCCAATGGCCCAGAAGCAGTCCTTTTAATACAACCAGAAGACATTTTGGGCAAGGGCATGGCAGAACAAATTCCTTCTGTGTTTTTTCGGGGAGGATTGGGAAACTTAAAGGGTTCCTTCACAAAAAACAACTTAAGTCTGGGGCCCAACCTAGCACCCACAAAGTTAGAAGTATTACACTTTCTATAAAAAGTGGTGTTGAAAAGTAGTTACTTAAGTTGCAGAATGAAGGTATTATTGAACAAGTGGAAGCAGCAGAATGGGTTGCACCACTTGTTGTGGCCAAGAAACCAAACAGGAAGTTGAGGTTATGCATCGATTTAAGAGAACCTAATAAGAACATTCTTGTCGTTCAGTTCCCCCTCCATAAGAAAAGTGAGATGCTCTCACTCACTAAAGGCATGAAGTGGTTTACGAGTATTGATCCTACTGCGGCATTCCAGCAGGTCCCCTTGCATCCAAAAAGTAAAAGTCTTACAACCTTTGTGACACCTTTTGGATGTTTTAGATTTAAAAGGGTACCGTTTGCATTAGCCTCAGCGGCAGCCATGTTTCAGAGGCTTATGCATATTATTTTTTAGGACGTAAAAGATTTACTCCTATTAGGATGATATTTTAGTCATGGTAGTACCAGAAAAGAACATAACAAGAAATTGGATCAAGTGATGAGGATCTTGGGAAAAAAAGGATTGACGGTAGGTAGTAACAAGTGCAGATTTGCAAGTGAATGCGTAACATATCTGAAATCTCAGAAGAAGATAGTAAACTGAAAAAGGAGTTATTAAAAGCTATCAGACGTGTTCCTTCTCCTAATAATAAAGAAGAGGTCAGAGCTTTCATGGGCCTGGTAGAATTTTAATCAAAATTTGTGAAAGATTTCTCAGCTAAAATGTATGCATTAAGACAACTATTGAAACAGAAATGTAAATTTGAATGGACAGTGTGAAAATGTTTTTAATTTCATAAAAAATGATATTTTCAATGCGCTGCCAGTAGTAAAGGTATCAGGGCAGTCCTTACGCAAAGGGGTTAATATGGTATTGAAAGAATCATTGCTTTTGCTTCACGTTCAGTCACGCCCACAGAGGAGAAATAGTCTGTCATTAAACGTGAAGCATTAGCATGCGTCTGGAGTATGGAACACTTCAGGTAGAATATTTGGTGCTATAAGATTACACTTCGCAGTGATCACACACTCTTACAAAAGTGCTAGCTACCAAAGGACTCCACAATGCTTCCCCAAGACTAGCATGCGTGCCGGTGAGATTGTTATATTATAATGTGCAATATATGCCTGGAGTGAAGAATGTTGTGGCCAATTTCTTAAGTCATTTGCCTTTAAATAAATAAAAATACCATTGCAGAAAGCTAACAAGGTGGAGAATTACATATTTTATTTGGCCAATATCTTGGAAGATATACAAGGTATCTCAGAAAATCCATGGTTAGCAGCTCAGGTGGAAGATAATATTATACAGTAAGTCAAATCTAGAATGAATGCAGGATGGCCTGATAAAAAACATGTGGAAAAAGAGTTAATATTTTGGGAGCTGCGAAACAAACTGACGTGTGAAGAGGGTCTTGGAAAAAGCATTTACAACGCTGTCATCACCGTGTAAATATTAAAATGCGGTAGTTACAACAACTGCGTTGTTTCAACACAATGCCTTTACATCGCAAGTCATTCAATCAACTTGCTGTAGGGGGCGCTCTAACCTAAGGAATAATATAATTTACTGTTCCAACTCCCTACTGTTGCGCAGGCTGACGTTTGAATAGCAAATCATACTATTCCTAAATAAATCCAGCGCGCCCCCTACAGCAAGTTGATCTAATGACTTGCGATGTAAAGGTATCGCGTTCTAAAAATATGGTCATTGTAGCATGCGAAGTAACATGCTGAATTCAGGGATCTGGTCATGAGGAGTGTCGGTGGGTTTGAGATCCAAAATATTGAATATATGCCTTGAGGGTCATTTGGGCATTTGTAAACTTAAAAGCAGACTCAAGGACTACTATTGGTGGCCTGATTTAGACATACAATTAGGACTCTGCTGCTGCCCTGCGCGAGCTATTTTAACTCATGATTTTATGTTGTTGCTGAATCGAATTTGAATCTGTATTTTAAAGCTTTAAAGCTTACCTCTCACTCGGTAGTGAAGGCTTGTTCCCACTGCACCGCCTAAGTACCATTTTCCCTTCCTGGTGAATGCCCATTAGGGGCATCCAATCACAGAGGGCGGGAGGAGGAGCTAAGTCTGCAGCTGGTTGTTTAATGCTGGTCACAGCACGGGAGCGGGCATCTTAGGACTCTGCCGCTGCCCTGTGCGAAGTATTTTAACTCATGATTCTATGTTGTTGCTGAATTGAATTTGAATCTGTATTTTAAAGCTTTAAAGCTTTCCTCTCACTCGGTATCGAAGGCTCATTCCCGCTACGCGGCCTAAGTGCAATTTCACTCCCTGGTGAACGCCAATTAAGGGCGTCCAATCACAGAGTGCAGGAGGAGGAGCTAAGGCTGCAGCCGGCCTTTTAATGCTGGTCGGAGTGCAGCAAACACCTGCAGCGGGCGCACCGAAGGCGTGCCAAAGGCAATCCCATCTGCGGCCGTCCGCAGCTGTCTGGGGTCAGGGGCCAGTCACTATGCCCAATTTTTAAACAACACCTCGTCTGATCTAAAGTTTCTACACTCCAAAAACTACCCTCTCAAACCCTCCATTGGCCCCAGACAGGTCAGGTCAGGGATTACAAAAACTAGGGTCTCCTTCCCTGAACTTGATCAATCTCTCTCTGTCACAGGAAACACCCAGCGATAGGATAATAATGAGACATTGGAACTCACGATCACATATCCAAACTGTGGCTCCCTGGTAAGGCATCAACTAGATATATTTCACCTACTGGACTCAACTAAACCAGACATTCTTTTATTAACCAAAACCTGGCTCTCAGAGGAGTTTGCCTCCGATATTCTGGCCGCCCTTCCCAGCAACTACTACATTCTTCAGGTGAACCGATCAGCTGGGAGGTTTGGTGGAGGGACAGCCACCATAAGATGTCAGGAACTGAAATTCACCACACTCACTATGCTAGACATCACCTCGGTATACAATCTAGTTATTAAACTGGACTCGGCTCTAGTAACCTTAATTTGTGTACTGCTATCTTGGCCCCCCAGAACATGCCTCTTTTCCCCAGAACATTAGGTGAATAGATGGCCCATCTAATAATCAACCATGCTAAAATGTTGCTGATCCGTGACTTTAATTATTGGATAAATGGTGTGACGGGTGGACCACACTCTGCAGAATTAACTGATCTACTTTGTGGGTTGAACTGTACTTAACACGTGACATCACCCATACACATCAAAGGGCTCACACTAGATCAAATTTGGACATCTAACCTTACAGTGTCCGCATTGACAGTGCCCCCCTGCATGTGGTCTGATCACTCTCCAATAAAGTTTGTGCTTAACAATGTAACTGCAGTCAAACCTCCAGTTAAAGGAGGGCTCATGGCAAGGAAATGGAACAGTATTGACATTAATGCCTTCTGTAGTTCACTGGCAAACACTGTTCTCACTAATCAGCCATCCGTTAACCTAAGCGATAACATCACTGCTTGGTTAACAGCAGCTAGTAACAAACATGCCCCCCTCAGGATAATAAAAACAGCCAGGCGCCCAGAGATAGTTCTCAGAAGATTTAAAGACTCAAAAACTCGCCCTACGCCAAACTGAAAGGAAGTGGAGACGGAACTACTCCCCTGATAAAAAAGACATTTACTTAGGTCAACTTAAGGAATATAAAAAATCCATACAACCCACTAAGGCCACTTATTTCTCTTCAAAGATCCTGAACTCAACCAATAAATCTAAAGAAATATTTGCAATTGTTAATGAGCTGTCCAATCTTGATAGTCACAATAAAATCTATCCCTTCCCAGTCGCTCTGCAACTCCTTGAATACTTTTTGTATTGATAAAAATAATACGATTAAAGCCAGCATTCCTGCCAGCCATGCTTATGAGGCATTACCAAAGGCTCTGACAAACCCCTGCTCCCTTCATCAATTCATGGCAATCAGTAGAGAAGCACTTTTGGAACTAATGATCAAAGTCAAATCTGGATCCCCTACTGATAGCTGTCCACCTCACCTTCAGAAGTCTTCACTTCAAACCCTGACCCTGCCCTCTTGCTTCTGAACGAGTCATCAAGACAGGTCTGTGTCCCTAGAGACTTCAAAAAAGCTATCATAGTTCCCCTTTTAAAGAAAACCTGGGGCAGACCTCCTGATCCCGATTAACTACTGCCCCATATCTTTGCTTCCCTTTCTGGCCATTGTAATCCCATGTAGCAAACTGCCTCTGCTCATTCATTGAACAGTCTCAATACCTTGATCTCCACCAACCAGGGTTTCGCCCCACTCATTCAACTGAGGCAGCAATACTGACTGTGTTGGACGAACTAAGGAAGGTAGCCTACAAGGGCCCCCGCAGGCTCTGGTGTTATTGGACTTATTTGCGTTTTTTGATACGGTCGACCATAGCTTTTTAGTTGACCGTGTCAGGACCGCAGGACTTTATGGCTCGGCTCTAAGCTGGATTACATCCTTCTTGGAGGACTGCTACCAGTCTCTTCACCTCTCCCACTTTATACTTCACTGCACCTAATATGAAGTCAACTTGTGGAGTGCCACAGGGAGGATGTATGTCGTTACCACACATACTTTTACCCCGCATGCCTTTACCACGCAACTTTTACAACGCAAGTCGTTACAACGACTTGCATTGGGGGGCGCTGGATAGTGAATAGTTTAATTTACTATTCCAACTCCAGTCCCCGTGGATAGTAGGGAAGGTTTTGGATAGTAAATTAAACTATTACCTATCCTAGAGCGCCCCCCCAGCGCAAGTCGTTGTAACGATTTGCGTTGTAAAAGTTGCGTGGTAAAGGTAGTGCGTGGTAAAAGTTGCGTTGTAAACGCTGTTTACCCACAGGGATCTTCATTATCCCCATACCTGATCAATCTGTATCTACTGACTCTGATTCTGTCCTTAAAAAGAAATGTGAGCACATTCAATTATGCAGACTCCTGCAACTAATATTTACCATCGACAACACGCCGAGTCCACATCTGAATTCCAAGCCACCATCCTACACATCTGCACCTGGATGAACAGCAACCCTCTAAAGTTAAACCCATATAAAAGTGAGCTGATCCTGATAGATGGTGCTTGAAACCCTTGGAGCTCACACTTCTGGCCATATTAGCTGGGTTCTCCCGCAACCCCATACTCCTCAGCTAAGAGCCTCGGGGTTACAATTAACTGCGACCTGTCCATGAAGTCCTAGATTGGAATGGCAGTTTCTCCCTGTTTTTTCCAGATGCGGAAGATAAGGAAAATCACCAGACTCCTCACTAGGGAAGCACTGGTGCAGGCTGTTCTAGCCTTGTTCATTTCCCACATAGACTACTCTAACTCACTTTACTTAGTCTGGCGCTATATCTAGTTAAAAGACTTCAACTTGTGCAGAATCAGGCAACAATACTTATTTTCCATCAGTCCAGATGGCAACATGCTTCCCATCTTATGAGGAAGCTACATTGGTTCCCCATTACACAACGCTGTGCCTTCAGAATTGGGGCAACATTTTTAAATCTTTACATGTCACCTACACAAAATTTGTTTTCAATCTTATTCAGAGACACAAATCTACCCGCAATTTGCGCTCAGCCCACATGAACCTCCTGGTCTCACCGCCTATAAATCAAAGCTACTAGGCGGCAGCATATTTGTGGGGCTGGGCCCCCGCTTCTGGAACGTTCTACCCCATGACATCAGATCCTGTACAGAACTTGTGAGATTCAGGAGACTGCTTAAGAACATGGCTGTTCATTCGGCTTATGAATAACTCACCAGGACTCAGGCTACTCCTACATATATGCACTGAGAAACCGACCCCTGTAGGCGCGCTCTACAATTTATTTTTAACATAACAAAGGAAAGTAAGAAATTGTATAGCTTGTAAAAATTCGGATAAGACTAATTTTACATGTAGACCACCTCTCCATCCTTTGGAATTCCCCAACATGCTGTGGGAAAGGATTGGTATTGATGTTACGGGGACGCCTTTGCACACTATTGGCAGGAGCCATTACCTGGAGGCTTTGGCGACTTTCTGTGCTGTTTTCCGGACCTGCCCACGGACCTCGCCGCACCCGCTCCGCGGGTGCCGCTTCGCCGGCTGTGAGTGGGGCTGGTCACTGGACCTTGTGGTGGGCCGAGGAGTGTAGTG
The DNA here is from genome assembly GCF_964261635.1 of Lissotriton helveticus. Classification (NCBI taxonomy): domain Eukaryota; kingdom Metazoa; phylum Chordata; class Amphibia; order Caudata; family Salamandridae; genus Lissotriton; species Lissotriton helveticus. The sequence continues at coordinate 803,979,309 of NC_136063.1, forward strand.
ACCGGGCTGAGGGCTGAAGCGGGGCTGCGAGCGTAGCAGGGACTCCATTACCCAGGAGTCCCTGCGTGACCGAGTGTCAGCTTCCGGTCTGCTCTCCCTGTTGGTCCGCCCACCGCCCATAACGCTTACTACATCAAGGACCCATCCTCCCGCAGCGCGGGACGCAGCTCGGGGCGAAGACCGGGCTAAGAGAGGGCCGTTTGAGGCCGTTCGAGGACCGGAGAGACTGGACAGGACCCTAAACCCTTGGTTTTTATCCTCCCAAGACAGTGTACTTATCATCAACACCCTCCTTCTGTTTAGTAAGTCACATAAAGTACTATTTCACCATCATGTCCACCCGGGCTACCCGTAGTAAAACCGCTAAGGGCAGAAATATGGTCAATGGAACCTTGGACGACTTTATCACCAGAACAAACGTAGCCATTGATCACGAAATTACGAAAATGCAAAAACGTGTATCCCTGGACCTAGAAGCTGCTAGAAGACTGTCAGAAGCCTTTGCAACATCCAAGAAATCTTCCTTAGGTCACATAGCAACAGCTAAGACCCCTGAACACCCACCTAATACCCGATTAATCACAACCCAGGTTGAGGTTCACCAAACCCCTCCCCTATCTCCAAGGCTCTCCCTGTTTCCTATTTCCTCCCATTCACAAAATAGCGATACTTCCCTTCTGTATGCTAGGGACAGGAGTGTGGATATTGACACAGATACAACCCCCAATCTGTCAATTCCTACCACCATTGAGGAGTATGTTTCCCTACAGGGTCTCCACCAAAAAGGCACAATTCAAAAAAGGAAACGCACCACAATGTCTGCTTTCTCGCGGAAGAAGGCAAAAATTGTTAGATTACACTGCCCATCTATTGCCAATTCATCTGTTCAGCGAACAGCACCAAGTCTTGTTGCCTTAGACTTGGACCCCCCAAGTGTCCCTGGGAATTGTCCAAGCCTGTGTTCAACTGCTACTGCCACCACACAGGCGTATACTGGTGGGGATCCAAGCGCGCCTGGGGGTAGCGATGGCGAGTTCCTAGAATTAGTTTGGAACTCACTAAAAAAGCTTCTTACCCCGCTAGACCTTAGACTTTCCCGAATCGAAAACCACCTTTTAGAGATGGAAAAGAGTATTTTAAATCTAGCCAGCCTCACTTTTCAAAACAACAACGGGCCTTCTATAGTCCAGGAAGATACAACCTCTATTATGCCAGTTGTACTGCCCCTCAGTAAGCCTATACCTAAGCCACGTACCAAAGGCTTTGATCCCAAACTCATCAATCCCTCTGCTAAGCCACCTCCACAGCCTTTACAACAGCCTTCTAAACCTACTAAAGAGGCTGTTGCTCAAAGGGCTAATGCCACTAAGTATAATCATCCTACCAAACAGGGACCACGGAACGTCGAAAATTTTCGCGGGGGGTATATAGACCTACCCCCTGACGCAAGGCCCTTTGTGGTGGTACTAATGGGTGTTCCTGTTCTGGGGAGTTCCATCCAAGAGAACTATTGGTCCCTCAAAAACAAGGTCATTTACTGGTTAAATACTAGTAGGCAGACTCCCAGGCACCTGAGAAGCAAAGTCCTAATGGTGCGTAGAGTCCCCTGGGTAGGACCTACACGCAAATCTACCCTAGGTGACTGCATTGTAGTCTCCTTCGAGGAACCTCAGACGGCAGAATATATTTGTTCTTGGAACTCTGGAGAGGATAACTCTTCCATTGTTGCTAGACCTCTAACCTTTTTTTACCCCCCTCGGCATGTCCAAAACCATGTGGGCGAGTGGACAAATCCCCGTTATCCGGCCCATAGAGGGGAGAGTGGGGGCAGGCAATATTCCAATAGGAGGTGGCAGGGAGCAACAACCTCAAACAGATTTGGTTGTTTAGAAGAGGTTGATTGACTCTCCCTGACCTCCGGTATAGTCCATGACGATAAGAACAAACCGCCACCAGTAATTTTGGCTTCCGCAATTCTTGAGAGCAGTCTAGTGCGGTGTAGTTCTATTTCGAATGAACTGGGAAAGCTTGCTAGGTCATTACCCAGCATCACATCCTTTCACCCCTCCATTAGTCACTCTTTTGATCACCACAACTTATATGTTGCGGCAGATGTTGGGCGGACGTGTAATGCCACTCACGAGGTAGATCAGCGATTCACAATCCCGACCTTGTTCGATTCACCACCACGGACACCTTCACCTGCGCTATCCCAAATTTGTAGTGACAGGGTAGCTCCCGTATCAGCCCCTAAGGTTTCAGCTCCCACCGAAGTTAAACCTTTTGTTAGGGTGGGGGCACACCCTAAAGTGGTCAACTCCACAGGGGATGTTATCCTGTTACCTCCAGACAGGTACCCTGAGTCCAATTCATTAGCACCTTGTACATCCCCAGGAATGAAGGCTAATGGGAACATTGTTCCGGGCACTACGCTTCGGATTTTGAGCTGGAACGTAGCAGGCCTCGCACGTAATTTTTCCATCCCCGACTGGAATCTCCTTGTAGAATCCTTCGGGATTTGCTTACTGCAAGAAACCTGGTGTGTTGAACCCCGGCATAAGGTGGGTTATACCACATATTTCGTCCCAGCTCTCCAATCCTCTGGCTCCAAAGGTCGCCCCTCAGGTTGCCTTCTAATTTGGGTCAGAATCTCCCTGGGCCTTTCCATTAGACATCTTCCCACAAACTCCCCTGACCTGCAGAGATTATTAGTTAAAGGTCTGGGGGGGATAAAATTGGAAATATTCAACATCTACCTTAGGGGGGCAAGGGGTGGCGCATCCATGTTGTCACAATCAGGCCTAGAAGAAGAACTCGGAACCTGCAACGCCAACTCTCTTGTCCTTCTTGCTGGGGATTTTAATTGCTGTTTTGAGCCTCTTGCTAGCGAGGACATTTTAGACACTTGGGAGGAAGACACTAGGAGAGGTATCCCTGTATTAACGCTCGATCCTATTAAAAAATGGACACAGGGGGCCACAGATCTTAATGCCCTTTGCACGGAATTTGGCTTAAGGGCAGCTAATGGTAGATCCAAATCCGATCCCAATGGGGCCCACACCTTCAATAGGGCTGGCCACACCTCTCGGATCGATTACATTCTCCTGAACTTCAAGCTTTGGGCCTATCTGCTCGACATGGAAGTTATAACAACGACTGATAGCGACCACAGTCTACTAGCATTATCACTGTCTTCCCCTTGGAGGGTTTTGAAGACAAACTCCCCCCCCACTTATGGAAGTCAACCCATGAGGTTTGCCCTTCGAACTGTGGTAGGAGGCTTAAATGGAGCAAAGTCGCCACAGATGAAGGGAAATTGGCAATAGCAAACTCATTAATGACCAAAGCCAAAGCAGGGCTTGACGCTAGGTGCCCTGGTAATGCGGACGCTTTGCAACTTTTCACTGAAATAACCAAAGCTTTGGGAGATTTGTTCACTATCGCTCCAGTAGATGGGAGACGGAAGGGAAAAAGCACCAACAAAAGTGGCGACTCCTGGTTCACCCCTGCCTGCCGCTCTGCAAAATGCGACCTCATCAGAGCAGTGAAATCTAAGGATGCTAATACTATAAAACTAGCCAGGAAAAGATACCGGAAGACACTATCTATGGCCAGGGTCGAGCACGAAACGCAATTTTGGTCTAACCTAAAAGAGGCAAGTTTCAGGAAAGACTCAAAGGGCTTTTGGGATCTGGTGAGATTAAAGACTAAACCCGTTGCCTCCCTCCTGACCTGCAATATTGCTGGGGAGGTGTGGTTTGCTCATTTCTCCCAGCTCTACTCTACAACTGGGGGTTCTTCACCCAACCACACGATCCAACCGCCCGGCCTCTGCTCCCACCCCAACAGCATAGTTCACACTAAGGCTGACCTTTTTACCACCAAGGAAGTTGAAGGGGCAATCAAATGCTTGGTTCCAAATAAAGCTGCGGGGCCCGATGGAATCCCAGGCGACCTCATAAGGGTCAACACATGTGAATGGAGCAGCCTAATCGCCGCACTCCTGAATGCTGTTTTGAGGGGTGGAGCACTCCCGGCCTCATGGAAGGGAGCGGAGGTTGTCCCTATTTTTAAGAAAGGGACCCGGGACGACCCCGCAAACTATCGCCCAATCAGCTTGCTCGACTCTACGCAGAAGATTGCTGGCAAAGAAGTCCTAGGAAGGATCCAGCAGTGGATGGAGGATGAAAAAATCCTCTCTGATTACCAGGCGGGATTTAGAACTGGCACTGGCACTATTGAGCAAACATTCCGGCTCCTCATATACTTTGGAAAGTAGTTGTCCTGGGCAAAAGTAGCCTGTATCTTGCGTTTATAGACCTACGCACCGCATTTGACTTAGTTCCACGAGACCAACTGTGGCGTGTACTGGGCACGATGGGTATTCCCCAGTACCTACTACACATGCTTATCAAATTTCATGAGGACAACTTTGCTCAGATCAGGTGGGGGGATCAGGGCCAAAAAACATCTCACATCCCTGTGAATAGGGGAGTCCGCCAGGGTTGTGTCCTTGCCCCCACTCTATTCTCACTATATGTTAATGGAGTGGTGGAGCACCTTCTTAAACATCCAGCTGATGCACCTACCCTGGCTGGCCGGAAAATTCCTACTCTCCTCTTCGCAGACGACACCCTCCTGATCTCCAAAACACCTGCAGGCCTGCAACGCCTACTCTCCGGCTTTAAAGACTTTTGCGACGCGAAGGGTCTTTCTATAAATGTTAGTAAAACCAAGTTCCTGGTAATGAATTCCCGGAAGAAATCTGTCACTCCACCATTCCTGGATTCTGTTCCACTTGAAAGAGTAAAGGAGTTTGACTATTTGGGCATTCGACTCAGCGACTCAATGAGCTGGCAACCCCACCAACAAAAGGCATCGTTGGTCCATAGGAAGGTGGTAGGGGCACTTATGAAAGAACAACGGGCCTCTATCCTCAAACCTATTGGCCCTGTTTTGGACATTTACAGGGCAAGGGGGGTGAGTGCAGCCCTTTACGGATCAGAACTATGGGGTTTTCAGAACACAGACATCTTAACCAGAGTGGAAAATAAATTCCACAGAGACCTCATGGGACTGCCGCACAGTACTCCTGCCCCTCCAATTTTACTTGACGCAGGTACTCGCCCGATAGGTGATCAGGCAAGGTTGCATCCCCTTCTCCTTTGGGCACGCATCTGGAGGGTACCCGAACTATCTAGTTATGCTGACGGGCTAAAAGAACTGCTCTTGTCACCAGGCTGGTCCAAAATCCGCTGGCTCAAAGAAATCAAGCGTCTTCTCATTGCATTAGGCCTCAAGGATGCATGGGATAATAGATCAGCTCCGCCCAAACAGACACTCAAGTCACTGTATTGGTCATGGGTGACGAATGCCAGGAATTTCAATCCCCTCCTCTGCAGAACTACTGTTGAATTTCTTTTGCTGAAGGACGTCCCTTATTACGAATCATACCTGGACCAGATTAGCAAACCATGGGACAGGGCTCTTTACATTAAATTTAGGTTGGGTCTGTTGCCAGTGGGTAAATTGATTGCCAGCTGGAGGTCATCATTGCAATTATCCTTATTTTGTCCGTTTTGCACCAGCAGGCCAGAGTCTGTGCCCCACCTTCTCTTTGAGTGTCCAGCCTATATTGCCCCGCGTCGCTCCTGGCTAAAGCCCTTGTGTAGGAGTCTTGGAACTAGATCTCACCTTGAGGCTCTTCGTATCCTAAGATCTGACCCCCGCCCTTTGTTTGCTTTCTGTTTAGCCAAATTCTTAGGATGGGCTTGGCGGATCAGGTCTCTCAAGCTAAAAATAGTACATAATTAGCAAGTTGCACATTCTGTCTTACTGCCCTTAGCAGCTCTATGCATATGATGTAAAATTATGAAATTGAATTGTTTTTATATGTATTCATCTTTTAAAATTTTGCCTGTCTGTAATGCTTTTTAAGATATGTGCAAAGTATCGAAATAAAGCTTGTTTCATCATCATTGATGTTACGGGTCACGTGTGGGAGAATGATGCTTGTCATATCGTGTTGATCACTCGCCCTGAGGCGGAAGCCGGGGCTCTTAGCGCTCTCTTGCGCCGCTATCCTATTCTGTGTTGTTTTTTGACTGAGAAGAATTACACAGGTACTATTTGTTAGCACAAACGCTGCCTTCAGCATTTAAGAACTGATTCTTTTAAAAATTGTATATATCTTAATTAGGCCGTTTTTACGCTGGTTCTTACCTGGGGTGAGATTACTTCCCTCCAGGCAGCATTCAAACCGGACAGCGCAGCTCAGCTGTGAGTGACGCTGGGCACTCCCCCCCACCCACCGGAGCCGCCATCTTGGGAAGGGAAGGGAGACGGTGCAGTCCATCGTCCCTCCCGCCCTCCCATAGTACTTAAGGAACTCCCTACTTACAAACCGGTATTGCTTGTCATATCGTGTTGATCACTCGCCCTGAGGCGGAAGCCGGGGCTCTTAGCGCTCTCTTGCGCCGCTATCCTATTCTGTGTTGTTTTTTGACTGAGAAGAATTACACAGGTACTATTTGTTAGCACAAACGCTGCCTTCAGCATTTAAGAACTGATTCTTTTAAAAATTGTATATATCTTAATTAGGCCGTTTTTACGCTGGTTCTTACCTGGGGTGAGATTACTTCCCTCCAGGCAGCATTCAAACCGGACAGCGCAGCTCAGCTGTGAGTGACGCTGGGCACTCCCCCCCACCCACCGGAGCCGCCATCTTGGGAAGGGAAGGGAGACGGTGCAGTCCATCGTCCCTCCCGCCCTCCCATAGTACTTAAGGAACTCCCTACTTACAAACCGGTATTGCTTGTCATATCGTGTTGATCACTCGCCCTGAGGCGGAAGCCGGGGCTCTTAGCGCTCTCTTGCGCCGCTATCCTATTCTGTGTTGTTTTTTGACTGAGAAGAATTACACAGGTACTATTTGTTAGCACAAACGCTGCCTTCAGCATTTAAGAACTGATTCTTTTAAAAATTGTATATATCTTAATTAGGCCGTTTTTACGCTGGTTCTTACCTGGGGTGAGATTACTTCCCTCCAGGCAGCATTCAAACCGGACAGCGCAGCTCAGCTGTGAGTGACGCTGGGCACTCCCCCCCACCCACCGGAGCCGCCATCTTGGGAAGGGAAGGGAGACGGTGCAGTCCATCGTCCCTCCCACCCTCCTCACTCACCAATGGATAAAAACATCCGCTCTGCACGTCCGCGCAGCGGGCGGGCGCAGCGGGCGCGCCGGCGGCGCGCCGAAGGCGCGCCAAAGGCAAGCCCGTCTGCGCCCGTCCGCGCCTGGACCGTGCCCAGGGCCACAACCCCTGCCTCTCTGACTAAGTATACCCACAACTTTCTTATGAATCTTTGCCCATCACATGCCCCGTTGTGCACCAAACTCAATCTATCCCTCAAGCAGACGGGGTCACATACACAATGTACAACCTGTAATATTTGTCCTCTGTCTGATTATCTAACTAGGGACGAAAAAGCTTTAACCTTTGAGGTGGATACCCATGTCTATATGGCGCTCATTAATGCACGTTCTCTAAGCAAACACTGTCAGGAAATAGCCGACCTAATCAGTGACTTAAACTTAGACGTGCTCTACATTACAGAGACTTGGTCTGATGAAGCTTCCACACCTGACTATGTCACGGCAGTCCCCCCAGGCTACAGTACCTATCGGCAGGATAGGTCCACAGGGAAAGGTGGTGGGATAGCCATTATAGCGAGAGACCAATTTGATGTCCGCTGTTTGCCTATTCCTACTACCTCATGCGAAGCCTTGCATTTTAATATAAAATTGTCCCCTACCTATAACTTTAAGGGAATATTGCTCTACAGACCTCCGGGTACGAGATCTGCGTTTCTCGCAAATCTTAGCAATATGACTGAGTTCATAGCTACAGAAGACTCCACGACGATTATGGGAGATTTTAATTTCCATCTGGAGCTTCAAAGTGATAGGGACACTTCAGCCCTTCTGTCAGACCTAGACACAATGGGCCTCTCGCAACTGGTCACGACCCCAACTCACCAGGCAGGCCATACACTGGATGGAATATTCACAAATGCGGAAGGACTTAGTATTATGTCAGTTCTCCCTATGACCTGGACTGACCATTCGGTCATCCTTAGCAGACTCTCCATCAAAGGTCTACAAAGAAAAAAAGTAGTCCGCGAAAAAAAAAAGGGTACGTTTAAAGCTTGGAAAGACATCAATGCCAATGACTTAACTCAGCTTCTTAACACCACAACCCCCGAATTATCCACCGATCCCAATATTTCTACCAATCAATTTCAAAAGTGGTTAGCTGATGCCACGACTCAGCTGGCACCTATTAAAACACTCTCTAACAACAGAAATTCGCCAAAAGCTCCGTGGTACACAACAGAATTAAAAACCCAAAAACAATTAACCAGGAATAGGGAAAGACATTGGCGAAGAACCTACGATGTTGAGAACAAGGAAAATTATAAAAAAGCTCTTGGCACTTATAAAGCTATGATAATAGCAGCCAAAAAAGATTTTTTCACACGCCAGATTGAAACGGCAAAAAATTCCAGTAAAAAATTATTTAACGTGGCCAAAGTCCTTGCTGGAAACTCCCCCGATCTTAATCCTACCCCTTCACAAGCTTTATGTGATGCCTTATCGGAGTTCTTTTTTGCAAAGGTTAATGACATCTACCAGGCCTTCAGCTCAAATCAGGCTAGTGGCCGAGCCACCACCCCCATGATCACTCCTAAAAATTTCATGACCTGTTTCAGCCCCCTCACTACTGACCAAGTGACGAACATTGTCAAAACTATTAAAGCTGGCTCAGCCCTCGACCCCTGCCCGACCTCCGTGCTTGCAACTGTACTAGATACAGTTATCCCCATCATTACCGCCGTTTGTAATACTATCCTGACAGCTGGAATCTTCCCGGACTCACTAAAAAATACCTTGATCAAACCCTTGTTAAAAAAGCCGGGCTCTGATAAAGGCGAATTAAAAAACTATCGCCCTATAGCGAGCCTCCCTTTCCTAGCCAAGGTCCTAGAAAAGGCCATGAACCAGCAGCTTTCAGCCTATATAGAATCTCACAAGTTGCTGGATGACACCCAGTTCGGTTTCCGAAAAAATCATGGCACAGAGACCGCTCTCATCAAAGCGGCTGATGACATAAGAATCATCCGCGATCAAGGAGGAACTGCTCTACTGGTCCTTTTGGATCTCTCAGCGGCTTTCGACACGGTTGACCATAAGACCCTGGTCGACCGTGTCGAGAGGATGGGCATTCAGCTCACTGCTAGGGACTTACTTGCATCCTTTCTGGCCAACAGAACCCAGGCGGTCACACTGGGCCCCTACCAGTCGGCTGATCTGTCGCTACCGTGTGGGGTCCCTCAAGGCTCATCCCTAAGTCCGACACTGTTTAACATTTATGTGTCGGACCTTGCTAGTGTCATCAAAGAGCATGGGATGAGCCTGACCTCATACGCTGACGACACTCAGCTGGTGCTGGCAATAAAGGGCGATGGTCAGAGGGTGGCAGAGGGATTCCAGAAGGGGATGATCACCATCGGCGAGTGGATGGCAAGGAATTGCCTAAAGCTCAACTCCGATAAAACGGAGGTGGTCATCTTCGGCAATCTCTCACCAGTATGGTCCGATACATGGTGGCCATCGGCCTTGGGCATACCACCATCCCCCACGGTCAAAGTTAGAAACCTAGGCGTTATTTTTGATGACCAACTTAACTTCATGGCCCATGCAAATAAGGTGGCAGCCAACGCACACTACAAGCTTAGAACGGTAAGGAAAATTATACCATTTCTACCAGATTCAGCAGCCAAAACGTTAGTCACTACTTTAGTTCTGACATCACTGGATTACTGCAACGGTCTGCTGCTCAATGCTCAGAGCAGAGTCACCAAAAAATTACAGACCGTGCAAAATGCTGCCGCCCGCGTACTATCAAAAAAAACCAAATTTGCACCTATCTCAGATACTTTGAAAAATTACCACTGGCTGTCCATCCACAACAGGGTAAAATTCAAAGCTCTGTGCATAGTGTATAAAACACTACAGGATCAAGGACCTTCTTTTCTTAAACATCAACTGATTCCCTACAAACCATCGAGAACCCTCCGATCCATCGCACTCAACCAACTAGTGGTTCAACGTAGCCGAACAGTCTCATGGGGTGATCGCCGCTTCTCAATTGCGGCTCCTAGACTCTGGAACACCCTTCCGAATCATCTGAAAGTTTGTCCCTCTCTTCTTCAGTTCAGAAAAAAACTGAAAACGTGGTTATTTAATCAGTAATCCACATCCTTGTACTCACCGATCATGCCGAGGTTACAATGCAAGTTAGCGCCGAGACGCCCAAGGGTAATTGTACGCGCTCTACAAATATCATAAACATAAACATAAACATGAGCAAAAGTATATAATTGTGGTTTAGACCATTTTTCTAAATGGCTTGTGGTTGAAGTCATGGAAAAAGCTGATGTTGGAGGTATCATTATTCTTCTAGACGGAATGTTTTTAAGAGAAGGCCTACCCAAGCACATAGGGCCATATGTATCAAGCTAATTAGCATTCGCAAAGGCCGAAATTCTGCGAATTTCGGCCTTTGCGAATGCTAATTTGACAAATGGTATGTATCAAACATGTTTGATGCAAAATAAGGAATTGCAAAATCTGCTATTCCTTATTTTGCGATTGCACTTAAGGAATCACAAATTTTGCGATTCCTTAAATGCAATGTATCAAACAAAAAATATCCAAAAAATGCCATTAAGGATTCGCAAATTACCACCAACTTCTAGTTGGAGGCATTTAAGGGGTTCTTGAGGAATAATGGCATTATATGTAAGACCACTTCCCTCTATCATCCTGCGGGAAATTGTGCAGTGGAAGGATTCAACCGAGTTGACTCGAAAATACTTTGTTTGGCTGATGAGAGCCATAAAAGCACACCATTCAAACATCTACACACATTTCAATAGACAAACTATTTAAAAAGAAAGGGTAATATACATGTCCGTTAAGAGGGTCCTCATCATACACATATTACATATACATTAATTAACCACCTGGATCCCGTTAAAATAGAACACATTATATAATATCATCCAAATATCAATACATTTAAGAACTTTCAACAAATAAAATATCATGGTAAAGGTACTTGACAAAATATCCTCATGGTGGAGTAAAAAAGGTGCTTAAAAATATATAATATTATAGACAAAGTTTAAGAGGCTTGTTTTCTAGCTACTGCACGGGCATCTTCTTCCTCAATCTCATTGCTCCTAGCAGAAAGCTCGCGACCCCAAAACATGTCACAGGGGAGGGTAGCATTTGTAAGAATAGCAAGGCGATCTTACTTGCACAAAGTTTGCTTCTCTCAAGCGGTATTATAAATTTCTTACGAAGGGAGGTATAGAATTCACACAAAAAGATAAAATGCAAAGTGTCCTGTTCCGAAAAATTGTCACAGGGGCACGGTTTTAAAGTACCTGGCCGCGAGAAACCCTTTGTAAAGGATAAGAACCAGGGTACCTGATTCAGCTGGAATCTAGTTAAAACAAAACTCTGCTATATGTTTGTTACTAGTGACAGATAGGGCTGTAGTTTTGGGGTTGAGGTAAGAATTACATACCTTCTTACCATAGGCTTGGCTAATTCAAGCTCCCCCCCGATCACCTGCTGCCTGCCTAAAAACTTAATTTTAATCTCCTTGATTGCTGCTAGTCCTAACGATGTTGGTTTACTATACATATCCAGGCAACCAAGCAATGTCAACTGCTTCCTGATGTATTTTAACCAAGGAAGTTGTAAGGCCCCGTTAAGGGCAATACAATTCCTGCTGACCATCTGATTCAAGGTGGGAGCAATACTTGACCAGATCCTTATCCAACACATCAGAGGGGCAGCTGCAATATGGTCCGAGATTTAGCCCAGGCCGAGTTCCTCATGTAAAATAAAGGTGTCATTAAAAGTATCATACAAATGGCATGCTAAAATACCCTAAATTGGAAGAAAGAATGAATGCATAGCATTTGGGCTATAGAACTACTTCTTGTGAGTCTACGGGATGTAGCCCTTATGATCAAATGAGGGATAGAAATCCCATTTCAAAAGACAATATTGGTTTATGTGTTTCGGCTAGGAGAGCAGAAAGGTCGGTGAGCAAAATTAAACTGAAAATGAGACACTCACAAGGCACATACAAAAAATACTATGATGCTAAACATGGGTGTAAGACTGTTTCTATAAAGGTGGGCAATAATGTTAGAGTAAAAAGGAAAGATATGATAAGGAAAGACCAGGGTCGATTTTCAGGTCCCTATACTGTAGAGGAGGTATACTGCACTTCAGTAAAATTGAACGATGGTAAGATCTGGCCCCTATTGTCTATATCGGTGTGTTCTAGACAGAAGGGAAGTAAGTATGAATGGATGATGGAAGATGATGTGGAGAGTGATGTACAGGAAAGTAGTGCATTATTATCTATGCTCTAGCGTCTTTCAACACTTCCTCATCTCATGTGTGGTGCTAGTGGTATTGTTGAGGACAATGGAGAGACCAGTGCCCCAGGCTGTTGGAAGAACTGGAACATGGTGAGACTGAGGAGATTCATGAGGGTGATAAGGGTGGTGTTGTGAATGATAAGCAAGTGCTGAACAGGGATACAGAAGTTGTTGATACTAAGAAGAAGAATGAGCACTTCCTTCCTCCTGACACTGATATCAAAAATAGTAGATGTGGAAGGGTGGTTAAAAAAAACAAAAAAATTATGAGTTTATATGTGATCAATGATTTGCATTTTTGATATGTGGTCATTGAGGGATCTCCTCAATGACCTTACAGTCCTACAGTCTTGCCCTCATACCACAATCCCTCCCTCTCCCCCAACTCCGCCACAACAAACAGCCCCAAAACTTCAACTAAAAAATGAGGCAGCCTGGTCCTCCTTCGACACCTACACTGAAGAAGCTGTAGGCATGATTCTTAGCACCCTCAAGCTGGCCAATCATACCACCGATCCTCTCCCGGCTAACGCAGTTAAAGATCTAACCCCTCTGATCCTGCCGCTCTGGACCAGGATCATCAACAGCTCTCTGCATCAAGGCTGCATCCCTGACATCCTCAAAATTGGTCAAGTGACACCCATCCTAAAAAAAAACACAGCTGACCCGATGGACCTTAACAACTATCGTCCTATTTCTAACAGCCCTACCCTAGCCAAACTCTTGCAAAAATGCGTTCTCCAACAACGGACAAAACACATTGACCACTTCGACCTCCTGGATAATCACCAATCTGGATTTAGAGCAGGGCATAGCACCGAATCAGCCATGACTCACATTGTCGACAACGCGTTACAAATACTCGAACAGAATGGATCATGCCTACTCATCTTACTAGACCTCTCCTCTGCCTTCGATATGGTCAAACACGAGAACCTGATTGACCTGCTGAATCTCAGAATGGGCCTATCAGGCTCAGTGCTCAATTGGTTTACCTCCTTTCTTCAAAACCGGACCCAAAAATTCAAGTTCAATAACTCCTTCTCCAAACCTGTACCAGTAACTCTAGGAGTCCCACAAGGGTCCGCACTATCCCCGACACTATTCAATCTATTTATGGAACCTCTTACTGTCTTGCTGCAATCATTCAACGTCCAATTTCACATGTACGCAGGTGATACACAACTCTACCTGAAGATTCATACTCTTGAAGATATCAAACTACTCAACAAAACACTGCTGAACACCCAAACATGGCTAGCTGAGAATCATCTCAAGCTTAACACACTCAAAACTGAATTCCTACTTATAGCTCCACCCTCCGAAATTCCCCTCCTCCAGGATTGGTTCAAACACCTCACGGCATTCAACCAACAATCATTGACTCAGCTAAATCTCTGGGTGCAACCCCAACATGCATAAACATATTGGCAACGCAACAAAAGGAGCAAATTTCCAGATCAATATTCTAAGGAAACTTAAACCCTTCCTACCAAAAAACGACCGCAAGACGGCAGTTCATGCTCTAGTTATCCCCAGGATCGAGTACGGAAGTGTTTCTCTTTGCGGCCTCCCCAAAGCTACAACAGCACCACTAAGAGCCACCATCAACGCGGCAGCCAGGATCATCACAGGCTCAAAAAAGGTTCGACATCTCCCCTGACTTAAAAGCCTTGAATTGGCTACCATGGGAAGCCAGAATTCACCTAAAAATAGCCTGCACGACCCACAAAGCCATTCACCATAAAACACCCAGCTATCTCTCTCAGAAACTGTCTATCTCTGGGGGTAAGAGATCCACAAGAAGTGCAGAAAGCCTATTACTGAAGCCACACAGATGTAATAAGTCGAAAACGTACAAATGCTCCTTCTCAGGGATGGCTCCTAGGATCTGGAACGCACTACCCCCAGAAACCAGACTTACCACATCTACTGCATTGTTCAAAAAGGAAGTAAAGGCGATTCTCATGGAAAAATTCACATGATCCTCACCAAAAGATACCATGACTTATATAGGTGCAAACAGACAATCTACATGACACTGATGCTCTCTCAGCCCGCACCTTTCTCTGTATCTCATTTTGCACAACGTAGGATGCAGATTTGATCTACCTCTCTCGTTTGTTTTATGTATGCACACTATGTACACGTATATTTGTATTTGGTATTGTGTTGTATAACTTTCCCTGCCTGTAAAGCGCTCTGATATCCGCAAGGGTCTGGTTCGCGCTCTATAAAACTTTCAAATAAATATAGATAAATACTTACCGAGGCATTCTTTTTTTTCATTATCTTTATTATGTATGTGGTTCTCAACTTTTGGGCTGGAGTTTGTATGATGGGTTGCTTTAGATTGTGTTTTCTGTACATAATTTTTTCTGATATCACCTGTCTTATATATATATTGTTTTTCCTCCATTCTGGGGAAAGGAATGTGTTGTAATGCCTTCTTAATCTTACCTGTGCTGGCACTGTACCGCTTAGTCATAAGCATTTGGGATGTATGACGTTACAACGCATACTTTTACCACGCATACCATTACAACGCGGTTTTTACCATGCATACCATTACAACGCATAGCGCTTTGGGGTGCTGGATAGTGAATAGTTTAATTTACTATTCCAACTCCAGTCCCCGTGGACACTAGGGAAGGTTATTGGATAGTAAATGAACCTTTTCCCTATCCTAGAGCGCCCCCCAGCACAATGCGTTGTAATGGTATGCGTTGTAATGACCGCGTTGTAATGGTAGTGCGTGGTAAAAAATTCGTTGTAAAGGTTGCATACCAAGCATTTGTGATGTAATTGGATTTCATCTGGAATGTTGGTGGGGGTGGCAGTTGATGACCCGCAGTTGGTTTAAGGCTGTGTACCTGCCCGGTATCCCCGCTTGCTCCAGCTCCATCTCATGTGTCATGGTAATTCTTCAGATAAATACTTTGTACTTGAACCTGGTGCAGATCTTCATTACAGGTACTTCATTAGAAATGCAATAAGCCAGCCAGGATGTACATCACAAGTACATTATATCTGAATGTACTTTTTTCAGGTAGCCGGAATATCAGTAAAGTTTGTGACAGAGTACATGTGGCATCTGTAGATAGCATACATTCACTTCTTTGTTATATGATGTAATTATATAGCGTACAGTCATTGGTTCCTTGAATGTTCTTTCATGGAACCTTGTATGTGATGCTTTGAATACTGTATGACAACACACGTTATTTCCCTTAGGAGTAACGTCTCCATTTTGGCACTCCTTTAAGTAATTTCATATATGTTCAATAAAATTCTCTCCAATAATTTCAATTGCAGTGTTTTTTATTCTTTCACAATCTTTATACTATTCACTCCATAGTATGTGGTTTGACAATTCAATTTCACTTTCAATTTATATCTCCCAATGCATTTCGGGCTTGAGCCCTTCTTCAGGGGAATTGATTTCTGAAAGTATAAGGTGTAACTTTAAGTACAAATTCCAAAACACTCATAATCCTGTATTAGTACAAAGTAGAACCCAAAGGTCGAACACAAATGAACAGTCACCATTTATCTGTTATGAACAACCCTAAAAATTTCATTATATCACGGTATCATATATAGTGGTATGAAGTGCACTGATGATTATAGTCACTGTGCTCGTGTTTTATTTAAAAATGTCCCGTTGTGTAATGTTACCCTCGACCGGTGCTGTATAAATAATAAGTGAACGTGAAAAGTCAACATGAATGAAAATTCAACCTGCAATCCGCAAAGTGCATGGTAGCAACCAAGTTTCTATGTAAAGAAAGAAAACCAATAAGCGACAGTTAGGTAGCGGTTTCAAACGCATTCTAGCTCTTTAGAATGTGTCCGTTTTCAGGATCTCCTGGGCCCTTTTGTACATATGAAGCTGACACGGCTGTTCTTCAATTACTCTTTTTTACAAAGACTACTCAACTTGGTGGATTGGCGTCATCACTACAGTCAAACACAAAGAGGGACGTAAAACCCCTATTTGGTGCCTGGAATGATTTTCCTAGCACACCTATAGGTATTTATCAATGTTACCACCTACTGCTACACTCCCTCCAAGTAAAATAGGGCAATTCCAAGAATTGGATGAGGTAGGCTAACTTACGCGATGTGACATGTTTCATCATTTGCTACCTCACCTCAACCTAGTAAGGTGGTACTACCAGGGGGGATTCGACCTCAGGGTTGGGGCTGATCTATGGGAGTTCTTAGAAATTACCTACTTTTTTGGGATAAAATTTGGATGCCGTTCACAGAATAAAAAGCCTTAGGATAATCCACAAAAGTACCCTTTATAACCAGAATGGTTTCATGAGCTTATTAAAATCTGCAAGGTATTGTCAGAGGATATATATGGTTTCTATGACCATTCTGTGCTACTGACTGAGTTTGCCAACATGTTTCTGCCCTTCTAAATGAGCCAAAAGGTCTCGAGCATTAATCAGGGCTAAGTCCAAGTTTACTCTCGCCAATACACTAACTGTGAAGGGAACCAAAGAGAATATTATATAGAGAGGGCCTTCCTCTCTCATAGTAGAACATCAGGTACATGAACCTATTCAAGGGGGGAGATAAACATAAATGTAGCAATAGCGGTACAAAGATACATATAGCGCAGCCTGTAGTGGGAACCTTCCTATCAAGGCAGCGTAATTCTTTGAGGAGTGACAATTCCAAACATAAAAACTTAAAAAACAATAGCAAATGTGACACAGTGATGAAAACGTAGCCTTTCACACAGAACACACATGCAGAGGTGAAAACACATGTGACTATTGGGACCCAATATGCTGTTCCTCAACCCATTATTGTCATTACCTAAGGTATAAAGTCTATTTGCCTCATGGTCTGTTCAGGGTGTATGTCTCCTTTAGTCACACTCTGTAGGTATGATCCCATTGTAAGGTAGAAATATAAGGAAGGGGGGTTGGTAAAGGAAGAAGGTAGAGAAACATAATATTAAACGAGTGACTGCATACTTAGTTATGATTAGGGCTCCCGGTTTTATGGTATTTATTTTTTTACCATTTCCGTCTGTATTTATCCATATTTATTTTGTTGTCATTTTATCTGTATTTATCCAAACTTATTTTTGTCACAAGCAAAAGAAGATGCTGCAGCTAGTATTTTGTCTTATTTATGCGAGATCGGGGCTATGGAGAGATTGTAACAACTGAACGCACTTAGAAAGTTACCAAACGAAACTGAAAACACTGAAAGGTAGAACACTCTATTTCAAACAAAAAGTGTGCATTTATTGTACAGAATTCCAGGGAACTTTAAGCAAGTAACGTTAAGCACCGTGTTCGAAGAGGGAGTGAATTTTTGTTATTGGACTGGCATCAAACTGTTACAAAATCTCTCTTGAAAGTTACCTGCTGCAACCCGTTCTAACCCTTCATGATGCAAAGAGCAAGCGCAGCGTTATATTGAGGAAGATTAGAATAGGAATAAAGAAAGGCATGAAAGGAAATGGTAAATTACTTCTGCAAAGGCAACATTAAAGGAAGGAGACTGCGATCCACACATCTTGCTGAGAAGGGGTAGTTGCACAGAAACAGCTGGCATTACACATGGAAATAGCTAACAAAAAATATAAAGGAAGGAAGAAAGAATTTCATGTTTTCTTGAAATGGGATCACAATCATGCTTGTACACTAGCGGTATGTAATTTTGTAAAAATTCCTCAATGTCTGCCACCTGCAACCAAGCACGCCCCTACCATCTAACAGGTCTCTGACTTGCGCCAATGATTGCCATTCACAGGCTATCTTATTGGCACTGACCCCAGCAGGCCCCGCCAGATGAGGCATAAAGCTTTCTATCAGGGATTCGGCCTGCTAATGCACATATTAACACCTCGTCCTTGCCAATTAGGCATCCTATGAATGACACAGTGTTGTTTAAGACCTTGAGTACTCACACTTCTTACTGCGACCCCTCCCCCTTAATGTGCCACACCTACTGCCATCTGCTGCCTTGTGTAATTTAGCAGTTCTCCTAAATGGGCCGTAGTGGTGTAGATTACTAAGAGGGGCTTGCCGAGGCAGGGACATCTTAAGGATTTTGGGGGCCCAGGGCCAAACATATTTTGGGGGCCCCTGTTCATAACAGCTTACAATCAAAAACTAGACTGCTCTCCCATCCCGATGGAAAACATCGAGGGTGCAGAGTCCTTAGGCTCCCACTGTACCTTATCCCTCCATCATAGCATAGCTTGTTATCTGATTTACAGACCTCCCAGTGCAATTGGAAATTATTACTAAGCTTAATACAGCCACCAACTCCCTGGCCTTAAAATACAATAACAGCCTTATTCTGGGAGATTTCAATATACATATGGACAATGGAAAATACCCTCAAACAATTTCCTCGTTGGATACGCTGCAGTCCTGCAACATATTTCCATCTATTCTTCGGCCACCCATGAGAAGAGCCATACCCTAGACCAAATCTTTCACAACTTTGATATATCAGTCAGCCTACCTCTTCCCATTATCTGGTCTGACTACCTCGTATTAAATTTCACCATTCCCAACTCGGCCAAACCCCCTCGGGCTAACGCAGGGCAGAGGGTCCCTAATTATGGAACGTTCCATAAAATATCCATCCCGACGTAAGCAGGCGTCCTTGGTTGTTCCTTACCAGAGCTATCTGGCTGCCCCGAATCAGACGCCCTCTCAATAGATTCATGGCTGCGAACCAACATTGATGCAGCCGTACTGGTTGCTTCCCACCCCTCAAAGAGTTCGGCCCCACCAGCTCCATGGTTTGACGATTCCTTCAGATCTATCAAAAGAATTTGTAGAAAAATGGAACAAAAATGGCGTTAATCCTATCTACCTGAGGATAGGAAGGTGAATAAAGACATCTTAAAAGCTCATTATATTCTTGGGGAGGCAGCCAAGAAAAACTTGTTTTAAACCAAGATAGAAAATGCCCAAAATAAGAGTAAGGAATTCTTTAGTATAGGCAAATTCTTTACCGCCCCAAAAGCCGGCACTAAGGAAGGGCCATGAACGGAAGAATGTTCTAAGCGAATAGCTCAATTCTTCCACAAAAAGATCTCCGTGCTACAACAAGCCTTCACTAACATCTAAGAGGAAGAACTGACCTTCTACCTTGGTTCTAATAGCAAATTTCACCTCTTGGATCCTCCATCTTTACTAGCTTTCCCTGAGTTTCAGCTTGAAGAGTCACTGACCCTTCTCCAAAGCATTAAGTCTGGCTCTCCTACCGACCCATGTCCAGCGAATATCTTGCACTTATTAGCTCCCACCATAAACTCGACGGTAAACCAGACCTTTAATGCTTCCCTCTCCTCAGGCAACATGCTGAAATTATGGAAGAATGCTAAGTTTCTTCCACTGCTAAAAATGGCTAACGCCAAACCGACGGACCCTGCCAACTACAGGCCAATCTCCCTTCTTCCGGCCCACTCCACAGTATTAGAGAAGCATGTAAACAAGGACCTCCAAAAACACATTGAAGATGGGAAGCGCCTTCAAGAGTCCAATCCGTTTTGAGGGCTAACTACAGTACGGCATCCGCTCTGCTGGAAGTGACTGAATTTCTCATGGGTAAGCTGGACCAGGAAGGCACGGCTGTTCTGATACTGCTTGATCTGTCGGCGGCTTTCGATATGGTCCCACAAGAAAGGCTCCTGGAGAGACTTGCTAACATCGGTCTGGGGGGGACTGCCTTAAAATGGATCTCATCCTTCTTGGCAAATAGATCTCAGGACATCTGTCTCCCCCTTTCTCATCCCTGGTTCCGACCATGAATGTAGGTGTCCCTCAGGGCTCCATTCTCAGTCCTACCCTTTTTAATATATAACTATTCCCCCTTGCATTTCTGGTAGAAGAGGAGGGCGCCAAAATTGTTTCCTATGCTGATGACACCTAGCTGATTTTTACGTGTGAAAAATTAACCGACTTTGAGGGGGCAATGATTAGGTCTTACCTCACCAAGGTTTTTAACTGGCTTAAGATTAATCAGATGAAGTGCAACCCTAACAAAACTTAAGTTGTTTTCTTTGGTAATCCAGAAACACCTGACTGGAGCTCTTGGTGGCCGAAAGATCTGCTGCCACCGCCTGCGGAAAAGGAGAAAGTAAAAAACGTAAGAGTTGTCATAGACAAGACACTCTCCATGTGCTTTCAAATCAACAATCTAACTGGCGCTTGCTTTGGCATACTCCGGATGCTAAAAACATTTTTGCCACTGTTACGGCTTGATAGCAGAAGGATTGTGGTGCAGGCTCTGGTGACATCAAAGCTTGACTATGTCAACAGCTTGTATTTCGGTCTCCCCAAATCCCTTATCCAGCGCCTACAAGTCGTACAAAACGCGGTGGCCAGAGCCATCCTGAGATCTAAACCCAGATCCAGTATGACCCCTATTCCTAAGTAGCTACACTGGCTCCACATAAAAGAACGGCTCGACTTCAAAGCGATGACCATCTTCTTTAAAGCTTTCCACGGCTTAGGTGCCGGCTACCTAAATACGCGTGTTAATCGATACACAACATCTAGACCCCTAAGATCTTCCAATGCAAACCTGGCCATCGTGCTTAAAATATGCTCTGCCCGCACTGGAGGCTGATACCTCGGCTTTCTAGGTGCAAAATTGTGGGATAGCCTCCCTGAGTCTTTGAGACTAACACACAGACCTACTCTCTTTTAGGAAGAACTTAAAAACCTGGCTTTTTAATAACTGATGGGTCTTTTACACAGGTTGTCTTCCTGCTGTCACGTGCCAGGACACTCTAGTCTGAGTAGCTGCACACTTTATTAAATACACTATTTCATTTCATCAGGTCCCTGACAGTGCAAAGGGACACTTGTGCAAATTCTAAGGGCCACCGGTACGTCACTTTTTGTGATGCACCGGCAGCCTAAAAAATGACGCATCTAGGCAGATGCGTCACTTTGAAAACCCCTGCATCAAATTATACCTGCGCCAGGTATAATGTATGCAGGGTGTGTGTTGCACCGCAAAAAGCCTCATAGAAGTGACGCATTGAAATCTATGAGAACTCTTGCGCCACAAATGTATGAGAACTTATGTGCCACTTCTAGGACGCCATTGCGTCAATATCTTACACCCGCCTCACAGCACGTGTAAGACTGATGGAGGCAAGCCCCATGTCAAAGGACACATTGCTAGAGTTGCACCTATTTCCAGACACACCCCAGCAATGCATCACTTTTGGGCCTACAGATACGTGAGAAATACTGACGTATCTGTAACTCCTTGCGACATGATGCGTCATACAGTAAATATGATGCCTCCATCATGTTGCACGGAGGGCACACTAAGAAGTGACGCATCCCTGTTTTCACACAGCGATGTCTCACTTCTCATAAATAAGGCCCTAAATGTGTTTACATCTAATATTCAGGGATAGTTATGTGTGTTTTCAATATTGTAACACAGCAGCAGCTCACCAATATTACTGCACATAATCTCTGTGACGCCCTCCCGTTTCTTACATGTTAGGCCTTGTTTTGATCTAAAAAAACTTTTGAAACTTTTGCATGAAACATACACTCAACATTTCTCTGCAAAATGGCTGTACTAGACTGCACACATCAGGTACATAAAAAATAAATGAAAGGAAAACGGTATTTAAAACAATCTGTTTAAGCAATATTCAAGGTCTTAGGGCAAAACATCCGGAGAACAGAGCTGACTCTGTCAGGGGGCCCCCTGACAGGCTGGGGCCCTGGGCCAGAGCCCACTTTGCCCATGCATTAAAACGTCTCTGTGCCGAGGTAAACCTGGGCAGGAGTGGGGCTGCGGCGCACAGTTTGTTAGTATTTTCCCGTTTTTAATTTATAAATACAGACAATGGATAATAGTTTTCCGTCTGTATTTATATGGAAAATTCCGTTTAAATGGAAAACTGGGAGCCTTAGTTATGATTACTGTTAGCTCATTAGCCTATCCCTAACTGTATATATATTGGATTTGAGACAGCAATGCAGTATACACATTCACTGAATGACCAACCAGCAGGAACTACCTTTTCATGTGGAAATAAACAATCCACAATAGATTACACAATATTCAGCAAGGATCTTGTACATCTGGTCTATCATTTCCGCATTATAACGCGGCCGGAGCGCGAACACTTCCCTCAAGAAACAGTATTACATCTAAACATACAGCAAAAAGGGAGTACAGCATCCTTAGTCTCAATACCAGAAGTATATAACTTAAGGAAACTTAAATGGAGAGGAACAATTATCAAATAGATAATGGACACAGTGAATAATCATGTAGAAAATACTGGGCCACTGGAAGCACATCTACTGGCACAAGATTGGGAGAATTTACATACGTCTTTGTTAGATAAATTTCCTGCAAAATCAGTAGGCAAATGTAGGTATGGAGCCAAAAAGGAGCCATGGTATAACATACAGCTGAGAGATCAAAAAAGAAACATCGCAAAGGAGGTAAGACTAAATGCTGTAGCAACCAGAATGGGAATAGAAAGAGATAATAGCAATATCCTAAAAATGAGAAAAATGAGAAAAGAATACAAGGAAGAGTGCAGAGATGCAAAAAGGATACACACAGAAAAACTATGGGAAGAATTGCTGTGGGCAAGTAAATTATCAAACAACAGTGAATTTTGGGGCCAAATTAACAAACTAACTAAGGGAACAGGAACCCAACAGAATGCAGGAATAAGTGAATCAACTTGGTTGCAATATATCGACAAACTGTATAGTACTCAAACAGGTCCACATATGTGGAAAGAAGCAAGCATAGATGAAGCAAAAGGAAAAGAACTGAAATTAGTGGCAATCGCTCTCAAAAAAGATGAACTGAAAGAAGATCAAACCAGCACGGAATCGGAAGACCTAATACCATTGACAACAGTAAAACACATAACATTTTTGATCACAAAATTGAAAGCCGAAGGCGCCGCAGGGCCAAATGGGCTGCCAAATGGCCTTTTTAAACAAGACCCTGAATTTTGGGCCAATTATCTAACACCACTTTTTAATCAATTGTTTTGTGAAAATAAGATGCCACAGTCCTGGAGCGTAAATCTTTTCCACCCAATTTACAAAAATGGTAGCAGAACAGAACCCAGGAACTACAGGCTCATTGCCCTCATTGATGTAGAGGCAAAACTTTTTGCTTCTTGCATTTTACGTTACCTACAGGGGTGGACACAGGAAAATAGAATAATTCCAAAATTTCAAAAAGGCTTCAGACAAGGCATGGGCACCATCACAAACCTCCCAGCACTAACAATCTCGATCGAAAAAGCAGAAAAGAAAAAGGCAGGATTACTGACATGTTACATCGACCTGAAATCTGCTTTTGATAGAGTGCCGCGCGATCATCTGTGGGAGAAACTGGAAGCATGGGGATTACCCCAAATACTGATAGACACAATAACATCTTTATACAGTGAAACTTGGGCCACAGTAAAGCTTGGAGACGGAAGAAGAATATCGTTTAAAATAAACATAACCAATGAATTAAAACAAGGCTGTGTGCTCTCACCATGTTTATTTAATTTATACTTAGCAGATTTAAACAACTACTTGCTAAAAATAAATGGTCAACCGCCAAAATTGGCAAACGAGCCAATTCAGTTCCTGCAATATGCGGACGACATTGTGGTGGTGAGCCAAACACCGATAGGGCTGCAAAGGGTCATAAACAAACTAATCGACTATTTCGATCTTTTAGGCCTGGAATTAAACAAAACAAAAACCAAGGTGGTGAGACTAGCAGGCACTAGGCCAGAAACATATAAATGGTACGCAAAGAATACACAAATTGAGGAAACAAGTTCATATAAATATCTGGGTATTAAAATGGGCAGAAACATGTCCTTTTTGGATAAAAAAAGGGATATAAAAGGAAAACCCAATCATTAATCTTCGCCTATACACAGCTTTACAAGAAACTGGAATACCCTTCACATGGGCACCTTCTGAAAATAATGGCAGCACAATTGCTCCCAACTTTATCCTATGGACTGGAAATATGGCATGGCCAAGAAATTATCATTTTAAATGAACTACAGATTAAAGTGTACAAATCAGTTTTTAACCTCTTTAAAGGATCATCTCCAGCACAGATATGCTTGGAATGTGGCCTCCAAAACCAAGAATACCAAAGGAAAGCAATTTTTGAAAAACTGTGCTGGAAATTCAGAGCATCAGAAACGGGATCGCTGAACAACTTATGTTGGACGGAAATAAAGACACAATTTGATCAAAGAAACCCAAATACTTGGGGTGACTATCTGCGTACAGCCCTGGAGGCATTAGAGATCGAAGAAGCCTGGAACAGCAACCTGGAAAGAACAACATTCAATAGAGTGTGCAACACCAGGGCCAAGACACTATCTTTCGTGGAAGATAAAAGAAGACTGACCAAACGTCGTCACGCATGGGTTGTAATAAACTCATATACGAAACCAAAACCGCAACCCTATTTAGCGGCCCACTTCCTTCTATCATTAAAAAGGAGGTTCATGGCATACAGGTTAGGTGATTACTACTCGAAGGACCTGGTCCCCACCTGGAAAAGTAAACAGC
The DNA here is from genome assembly GCF_964261635.1 of Lissotriton helveticus. Taxonomy (NCBI): domain Eukaryota; kingdom Metazoa; phylum Chordata; class Amphibia; order Caudata; family Salamandridae; genus Lissotriton; species Lissotriton helveticus. The sequence continues at coordinate 804,004,422 of NC_136063.1, forward strand.
AAGCTAAGTCATGCCGTCTATGTAGGTATCATACAGAAACTATATGTTACTTAATGTGCGTCTTTGAGACTGTAAAAGTTGAAAGAAGGAAGTTGCTAAAAACAGCCTTAAATGACTTAAATATTCGTACCTGCAGACAGGCGGTAACGAGCTGGATGGGGGACTCATCGAACATTTTGATATGCCGTGGGGTAAAATGTATGACATTGGTAGATAACCTACTTGCGAAAGTGGAAAAAGATCAAATGCTTGGGGCTGGAAAGGGGTTGGGAATTTTATAGAAACTGTAAATATTTTAAAGAATTATTGAAAATATGTTCTTTTTAATTATGATCGTTATAAATTTTCACTGTGTGCTTTATGGTTGTGACAAACCAAATAAAGTTACCTTTGACTGACTGACTGAGTTATATCTCAAATAACTTACTGCATCAAGGTAGACTGTCCGTGTAGGTTCTACTGTACCCCCAAAGAATAGCCAACTGGTAGCAGGCAAAGAGGCCCGTTGGCATTTGAAGGGAAAAACCCCTTGCTGTTTAATTGGCCATTTTAAAAAAAAAGGTAATCAAACCCACCTGCATCTGCCCCGAAATGGGCCAATCATGGAGCTGCAATGTATCTGGTCACACCCCATTAAAGCATATGTGCCGTGGTTTACATTACCGCAACTCTATGATCACAGTGGGTGGGAGCATCTGAGATGGTGCCTGTCAGCCCCGCTGCATGTGAATAGAGCAAGAGTCTAAGACTGATCTATAGGAGAGGGGGATTTTCTCCCCACTCTTACTGTGTGTCCCAACGTGTCTCCATCACCGGATGTGCAGTAGAAAACATGTGGTTCAATCCTCAAGAAGCATCATGGACGTTGAAGTTCTTGAACTGCATAACACTTCATGTTGTCTTATCCCTCAAAAAGAGGGTACATGCATTTATAGGTTTTAATAAAATATATGCAAAAAGGTTTTCACTTCTTATAAACCCTTTATGACACAGGAAGGAATCTTTGGGAGTTTTTAATAGTTTTTGTGGAGCACAATAGTATCCACACAGTACTGTATAACTGGCCAGTTAGTTCAATGTCCAAAACACACCGGGCTCTTTTTCTACTCAGATGTAGTCAACTCAGGTCCCTGTGAAGCTTCCCGGTCGGGTAGGAGATGTTGTGGTGAATTTAGCTCTATTTTTTTATATTATGTTTTGGCTCAGCCTCTGGAGTGATTACAGTGATTGGCCTGTATTCTCCGAGACACCTCCTCCCCCTGTACTCACATACAGAGTGCAAATGAGCACCAAGGGGCTTATGTAGCCTTGGCTGACATTAGGCAAGCACTCCTGATTCTGTCACCTGGCACAGAGGGGCCTCACAGCGAGCCACTTACGAACCTGGAATCAAATTCTCCATCACCAGCCCAGCCCCTGTCCACCTGCCTGCACTGAACCGCACCACTTGTTCAGGGGCAGCTGACAGACTCACAGTGTACCACCATGCAAGCATTGATTTTGGTAGCTCAATTGCTATCCAAGCTAGCCACCTCTATGGATAAGGCAGTCCCACCTCCTCTCCCAACTGCTCCAGGGGCCCCATCCATTGATATTATGATAGCTATTGCGGACCTCAAGAAACAGGTGGAGGCAATCAGTAAGGCAGTTCTAGGGACAATGAGGCCTCACAACAAAATAGGTTAGGCGAACTTCAACCAGCTGTGGCAAAGGACCTTACAGGTACAGAATCAGAAATAAAGCTGACCAGGGTGGGTGTAAAGTAGGTTCTGCCGACAGGAGTTAGCGAGACTTTGGGCCTGTTTACTGATGCAGCGGGCAGTATCGGTTCTGGGATCAGCCTTGGGCAACAATGGTGCAGGGGTCAACTGGCCAGCTGGGTGGCATGACAGCAGGTTAACTAGGAATGTAGCTTTTTTGGAACTGTTTCCCATTGTGGTTGCAGTCACCATCTATTCTGATCTTCTCCAGAACAGGACAGTGTTTTTTGGTCTATGATATATCTGTTATTGAGGCTATTACCAGGCAGGGTGCTTCTTTTAGACAGGTATTGAGGCTCCTGAAGCATCTTGTTTTACTTTGGTTAAGGCTGAACAGGACACTGGTTCTGCGCAGATGTACGTTACATAGGGTATGTCAGCCCAGGCCCCTTCCTTTTCACCATCGCGATGGAGGGAGTGGATTGGTGGCATGCCCACTGACCTGTCCCCAATAATTTTCTTTGGTCCAAAATGGCTGAAAAGGGAACACCAAGATTGCTGTACAATAGCTCTGGTTCTAGCGCTGGGATGCTCTAGGGTTACTACGCGCTCTATAAAACCTTAAAATAAAAAATAAAATAAAATAATAGCGAGAGAAGTCCTCTAATGCACTTCTGACGGCAGCACTGAGGGGGAGGCGGCAAGCTGAATCTCGAAAAAGAATGTTCACACCAGCTTGGGACAAGGGTTTACAGTTAGTCAGAGTAGGGCATGGTGCTCCAGACCCTGGTCCCACTCTTTGATCCCCACAGACAGCCTGGTGTGGAAGGGGCGGGCCCATGGGGTTGTGGACAAGAATCAGAGGACTGGTGACCGCCACTCAAGGATGTAGGTAGTGTACACCTGTGTGGATCTCCTTGGGTTGAAGGTTGACTGTACCTTAGTGCTGGATGGGTAAAGAATGGGGGTTCCACTATAATTGTATGACTTTATTGAATTTACCTGTAAGATTGTAAAGGTTTGCTACCCTATGTACATAATACAAGAAACACAATGCAGCTGACTAAGATTCTGCACCTCAGTTTCCCAAGTAAGCCAAATGAATAAATTGTCCGTGCAATCTCGTCTGGAGTATGCCGCACAAATACCCCACTGGAAACCAGATAGGAGAATTCACGAATGGAAGGACGGTGCACCAGAATGAAGTCAGAGATTCCAAATTGTAATCCAAAAAGTATTCCTTATTAAGTCTTCAAATTAAAATCTTTTTGTGGACATCAGCCAACGTGTTTCGTTCCGGGAGGAACTTCGTCAGGGCAATAATGTCTATATCTGGTGTCCCTCGAGCAGTATCCTACAGTCAGTTGTTTCCTCAGTGACTGATATTCAATAATAACTTAATTTGTTTAGCTGTTAGGTTTCACAAGTCTTGTACAAGTCTCAAGATCCCACCGCTTCACAATTAAATCAATCTGTGTAGAGGTTAAGACACCAGATCCTTTAAAAACATCGAGAGTAGCCACATCAAGGTATAGAAAATTCCAGGCATCGGTATAAGAGCCCAAAATAAAGTCCTTGTCGTTGTAGACGTACAGACCAATCGTCCCGCATTCCATCTATGAAAATGTAAAATGTGTTTTTCTTCAATCTTATTGGATGTGTACAGCTATATGTTTTTTAAGGTAGTGATGTAAATGTTAAAAACGTCATGTTTATTTATCAGTTTCCCGGGGTCTTGACCGCTGGGCTTAAAGTAGCGATTGCCAATCTGACTTATTAATCATTGCACTCCTTTAGAATAGGGGGGGCACTGTGGCAGCAGGAGTTGGTCTCTCTCCTTAAGAGGTTTAAAAATAATAGGACTGTAGTCATCAAAGTCCTAGATGCGCTACATTTGTCCCCACTTGCAATGAATGTTCATTGGTACGTGGTTGTTCTCTCTCTGTGTGAATTGATGCTTGTTTTCGGTTTCTTAGTAGGAAGCCATTCAAGGTCATATGGGTTGTTGCTCATTTCTACATTCAGCGGGTGGGCTACAGATTCCAACTGCTTTGTAAGCCTAAGCCGTGTGTGGTGTTTCCTTCTGGTGATGTCAGATTGGAGGCATCCACTTTTATAAACTGCAACAGCTTATCGAGAAAACCAGGGGACGCGAGGGACTCCAGGTCCCAGACCTCATTGTATCCACCTTGGAGGTAATGACTTGGTAAAAATGGGCTACAAGGGCATCAGGGAAGCGATCCTGAAGGAATTTCTGCAGCTTGCCAAGATTTTACCGGAGGCAGCCATTGCTTGGGCCCACTCTAAAATTGGTGTAGGGACATCAGGTCTAGGGCAATAAGCATATCTATTGGACATCTGAACTCTGAGTTGTCCAGCCTGTCCCATGGCCTGGGTCGCCTCTGGAATATTCTGCACAAACTGCTAAGGGGTGGGGATATGTTTCATAAGGATGCTGTTCACCTCTCAGACGCTGGTACAGATTGTTTCATTGTGGACATTTGGGCCGTCCCCTAGGGGATGTTCTGTGGTGATGAGGGCGAATGACCTCTTTGCCCTGGTCACCCTTGTGGCAGGATATCAAATCCTAAATGCACCCCTAGTCAGCAGAGGGATCCTCCAAAGCAGACTCCCCAGAACAGCACCAAAAGTAGGGTCCAGCAGTCCTTAGCTAAACAGAAGATGTACACACCAGCTTGGGGGCTAGGGCGCACAGATCGCTGGGGTGGGCATGAGGCAGCAGTTCCTGGCAAGCTTATCACAGCCCCTCAGGCAGCTTGGTGTTTGGAGGGTGGTGCCCTGGTATGAGGACATGGGTACAGGGTACAGCCCCTCATTGATGCAGGTGGTTTTGATAGAGCAAGATTTCGCATCGCGACTTGCTCGATTCATGAACCTCGAATCAATTGTAACCTTATAACAATTGTACGTTTTACTAATCCCTTTTATTTTGGGTATACGTGTGTAGTAGCGAAGCTTGCCTATGTGTTTTACTAATACAAATAACCCGTGTCCATAATATGGCCGCCGCTTTTAAGTTTGCTTCTGCGCATGCGTTAGTCACACTCACGTGACTTTACGTAGATGTAGTTTGAGAGGGAAAGGGTGCGCATGCGTAATTGCCTAGAAAGGCCGCTCAAACATAACCATGTGGTGAAGCTCGTGCCTTTGCTCTCGTGTCGTTAAGTATTGCACTAATATCTAATTGCATAGTATATTTTTATAAAGATAAAACCAAAGTACGAAATCATGACATATAATACCTTCGTTTATATTCTATGTTTTAATTTGTTTTCGCTTACTTTTCATGTATCGCGGGAAATGGGGGTCCGAATGGGACGTGAGCTATCTTGAAGGTCCCTTCCGCGCATGCTCATGATGCGAGGCAAGAAACAACCTTGGACAGTGGAACTCAGCCAGCTGGCAGCCACAGTCAAGATGCTCATGAGAAAGCCACCTCTGACCCAGGAGAATGGGAAAGTGTGTTCCCTTATTGAAACAAATGTATATATTCATTGTTTTCTGTGACACTCTTCCGTGAGAACCCCAATCTTGCTAGGCGGCACCTTAGAATGCAAAATAGGCCTTAGAATAGTCTGTTCTGATTGGTGTGTTAACCAAATCCTACCTTAGGACCAATCGAAATTGGGGATTTTGACACTTTGCAACATTTGGGGGGTGGTACCCTGTCCCAAAACAGTATATCTAGCCTAGGTTCATCTAGGGAATTTGTCCGACTTGTCCGAATAGCTGACCTGTCACTGACCCAACGCACTCAATAGGTGACTGAAAGATACAGAGCGCTGCGGAGCACTCTGTCCGAAATTGACCATAGACTAAGGTTTTACTAAACCTTAAGTGCTGGCGGAGCACTTTTGCTGGGAGTTCGCTGACCCAATCGGGGTCCTGACTGATAGCTGCAGAGAGGGTGGAGCGCAGGCGTTGCTTCTGAACTGCGGGTGCTGGTCGTGTCCTGGTGGTCCTGTCCTGATCCTAATCTGGGTTTCCTGTCCTGTCCTGGGGTGTCCAATCTGCACCTGCTGTCCCGTTGATGTCTATCCTTCCTGGGGGTATTTCCTGTCCTTAACTGACCCGTGGCCAGGGTTGGTTTTCACACCAGTCTAGGTAAATGCTGAAAACTCTGAAACTGCACCTTTCTATTTTCTGTCTTTGCTTCAATAAAGACATACCTTTGCATATGTTAATTTTCCATGCTTTTCTCCGCAATCATTGCATCTCTTTAAAGTCATTTACATTTTGCATTTCATAGCATGTTCCTATGTTACCCTACCTTTTTAGAAATCATTTTCTCCATTGTATTTCCAAATCGCTGATGTGGTTTATAATTTTTCTCATATAAATCTGACTAAAGTAGTTCCTAGATGCATGGTGTTTCTCTTTGCTCGCTCTGCCCATAGATGTATAGGATCTCTGAATTTTCCCTTAGTATAAAACACTTCTCCAATAGTATAACCCTAATATGTGCCTAAGTTTAGGAATGTCCATTATTTGATCTCACTTCTGAATCTACCTAGTATATTCCTGTTTTCCGCTTCCCTATTTGCATTCGTAAATGTTTATTTTAGCATTTGTCCTATATGGATATGTTATTTTTGTCATCTTAATTATTGATTGTCTGCTCGCAATAAATTGTCTGCTCACTGAATTTGAACATTAGATAAAGGTTTAAAACTTCCCAGTTGTTCGTGGTCATTTCATGAAAATAAAAGTACAAATAAGTGAGGTTTTGTATTTTGCTGCCTTTCCTTTTACAGCTAGCTCCCTGACCCATCGTGGTCATAGGTACCCATAACGGTGAATGGTAAGTTGGGTACACTGGAAATAATCAAAAGGGACTCAATGATTATTGGTAGTAGATTGTAAGGTCATCTGATCAATGTATATATAGTGAATTGGAGTATATGGGCCCGAAGCCAGAGTGGCGAAATTATTGGTCGGGTGACCTGCGATCCCTATCAGTAATTTTCTGGTAGCATCGAGGATGGTTAGGGAATAGTTAAAGGTTAGGTAGATCTAGTTAGTCTAGCTAAGTCGGATGCTGCTATAAGAGTAGGCGCTTCAAGGGAATTGATCACTCACTTGAAAATCGTTTGCTTTGAAAAATTATGAAATGTTTTAAAATCATTGTTCTTGTTATTATATTGTTATATGTATTAATCCATTCGTACGTAAAACGTTTTTTATGTTGTTAGGAATCCCCGGGGAATTGAATAGCGAGTGGTGAATAGAATCCATTCGTTTGAGGTCACTGGCTTTTAGGAAAGTTGGTGCAGGTTAGGCAGAACTGGAAGCACTAACTAGGGATTAATTCTGAATGCATGTTTGAATAAATGTTAGCGACGAGGTTCATTGGCAAAATTCCTATTGTGGCGTAAGGGTCACATCGGAAGAGTAGCAGGTTCACCGGAGCTTGGCTGAAAGCAAAGGGGTTCGCTGGTGAAACTATAGACTCGGATATATCCCGGAAAAGTGGATGAGTCTAGGGAAGTAGCAGGTTCTCCAATGCTTGAGTGAAGGGTAGGCAGAAGAGATCTACCCGTAGTGTGTGAAAAGTAAATGGAAGTAGTTTACTTGCAGTGAAAATTTCTTTCCTGTCTAGACACTTGAGCACAGTGGCGAATGTGTATTCGTTGTGAAATAACCAAGCACTAAGCACTTTAGAAAGTAAGAAAGTTTCCGTTACCTTGTAAAGGAGGGAGTCAGTCGCGAAGCTTCTCTGACGTCACTCTGTGCCGCGTTGGGATTGGTAGAAGCAGCGGGCGGGTAGCGGGGCTGGAATTGTAAAGGAGGGGTGAGCGCCGAAGCGTGAGAACTGTCTCGCGAAAGGGCCGCGCACCCATTGGTCGAAAATATTTGAACTCGTGCATTCTATTGGCCGCACGAAAAATAAAAGACGCATTTGGATTGGGAGTGACTTGTAAACAAAGCCGCTTGCAGAAATCGTATGTGGCACACGTATACTCCGGAGACTAGACCCGATCCCAGATATCTAGGGTTTGGAAAAGATCAGTGGAAGACTAATAGATACGACATTATGTACGGAAATTAGAGTAAATAGTCCCTTGTAAATAAAGTAAAGAATTTTTTCAAAAAGGACAAGCCGATTAAAACTAGAGAAGGTGTTGTAATTCCGCCACCAAATACTCCCGCATCTTTCATGATGTTCGATAAAGGGTACAACACATGTGAATGGTTGGAAAATTGGGCGGAATACACAAAAGATGATGGAGTATTGGCTTTTCCGTTAGACGGAACATTTAACAGCAGAATTCTATTTAATTTGAGAACCCGAATGAATGATTTACATCCCAGACCTAGATTAACGCAGTACGAAGCACTAGAGGAATGGGAAATCGAGGCTTTTGAAAGGGATAAGCCACGGATGGATAAAGGGTTAACTAAATTTTATCCAAAATTGAAGCAGGAAGCTCGAGCCAAAAAGATGAAACAGTGGAGACAGAATATGATTGTAGAAGGGCTATTCCCAATGATGCCAGCATGTGGCCCTCCTACAGGGGAGAAAAAGACAGAAAAATGTAAACATTGGGTGCCCATTGGAGAGTCGGATGATGAATTGTTAGACGACATATTTACCAGAAGCCCACCTCCTTATAATGAAGAACGTAGACCTTCTAGTGAGGGGGAAATTTTCCGAAGACCTCCTCCCCCGGAGGAGGCCAGATCTGCTAGTGCAGGAGGGGGTTGCTTCATACCGCCCTACCCCGAAAGTCTAGGACCTGTAGGGAAAAGGGATATTTATCCAAAGATACCCGTTAGTGGTGAGGCAAGATACTCCCGTGAAAAAGATTTTTGCTCTCGACCTCCCTATGGAGGTGAAGCAAGACCCTCAGGTTCAGGAATGCCGTTCCTACACCCTCATTATGAGGAGGAACCAAGATCCCTAGGGACAGGAAGTTTGTTCCCAAGACCTAATTATGGCGAAGGACCAAGTGAAACACATCCCACTGCCCCGAGTTATGCTCCCACTCTGACCCCGCAGGTGTTACATGACAAAACCTTAGAGAGAATATTGGAAGAAAAGGAGCGGGAGGTTCTAGCAAAACAGAGAGCTGAGATCATTCAGAAAATCTCCCAGTTAAATACCAGTCCCGAAGCCTTGACAATCCCAGTAACTATCGGACCGGTGGTTCCGTTGTATGGGGACCGACAAGGGAGTCCGAAAACTCCAGTCATTATTCCCGTCATTGCCCAGCCCAGACCAGAGCCCTTAATTGTAGATGAACAGACAAGTGAGGGCGAATCAGAAGTCTCACTATTGGATCTGCCCATCAGAAATACAGGGAGAAGGATGCAGAAAAGACATAATCCTTTCTACACGAGGGAGATTCAAATGGAATCAACTTCGGGTACTAAAAGTGTCACGTTGGTGACTCCTGAGGAAATCGAAAGATGGAGTCAAGAATTAGAGAAACAAACTCCACAGACGAAACCTTTAGATCTCTACAAATTGAGAGTAGAAATAGAAGAATTAATGGCAGGAAATGTAGGTTTAGACAGATTAAATACCTACTCTGAAGAAGAGCTGCTGTTCATTTGCAAAAGTCTTACCCGAAATGCCCGAGTACTCCATGAAAAATTGACAGACACGGCTGCTAGCATGGGAATAGATATTTCAAAATCGAAACCTTTAGAGAAACCCTACAGAGCAGACTTTTCAGACAAAGATTTAGAAAACCTGAATGTGTCAGGAAAGAAAGTACAGGTCAAAGAACTATTGACAGTATTGCAGAAATGGGGAGATGTAGAAAGATGGAAAGCCAGATGGGCTAGGAAAAAAGATGAGGCCAGGACTAAGCAGGCAACTCCCGAATTCGTTCTAAAGGAAGCTGACAAACCAGAACAGTTATGCCCTATGCGCGAAGTGCCAGGTGGAAAATATGTACACGTTCCATGGTCCAGACAGGATATTGTGTCCTTTACTAATGACTTCCCAAAATTACGCGAGAAGCCTGTGCATTGGTACCGACAGGTAGAAAGGTTTGTAAAAGTACAGAAATGCCTGTGGAAGGACCTGGATGGGTTCTTTGACATAGTGGTCCCTGTAGATCTGTGGACCGAGTGTAAAATCGCCATAGCTTGGCCCAGTGAGGAATACCCGAGAGAATCTAAAACAGGAGAACCCTCTAAAGAAGTGATGAGAAAATATGAACAGGTAATTCAGCATCTGAAGCTAAAAGTGCCCGCAAAGGAAACTGATTGGACCAAGATAGATAGAACAACGCAGGAAAGGGACGAGACTGTGCACTCCTTTTATGAAAGGCTGTTGCAGGTATTTAAGACATACAGTGGTATAGATAACATCGAGATGAAGGACATGACCCACTTCATTTACAGGTTTGTAAACGGTTTAAGACCCGAAATTTGTCAGTGGATAAAAGATAATAAAATCTGTTGGCATACCAAAAAGATGGATGAGGTTTTACGGTACGCAAAGTACTGTGAGGATGAGATGGCAGAGAAGAAAAAGGCTCTCAAGGAAAAGGTGATGTGGGCCCAAGTAAAGCTCGCAGAACAGCAGGAGAAGCAATTGAGTAAGTTAAACAAAACTACTCAGAACCAAAGCCCTGGGGGTGGGGGTGGAGGAAAACCCCGAGCTAAAATGAGCAGAGAGGAAGCGAAAAAGAAATTTCCCTGCCACCAGTGCGGAGAAATTGGACATTGGAGAGACGAGTGTCCATATTTACAGTCTGATAATGCCCAAACCCCTGATTTAAATCCACAGACGCAGAATGAAAAGCCAAGAAAGACCCAGCAGCAGGTAAAAACAATTCAAGTACCCCGAGCGCCAAAGCCTACTTTTAAGGGTAAATCACCGCAGGGTGACGACATAGAGATCTGGGGAGGCAATGAAAATAGAAATACAGCAACTTCGCAGTATCTACTGAATGACACTTTCTTTTGTGACGACCAGTACTGACGGGACCTGAGAGGGGAGGACGAGGAGTGTGTACTTGACGCCTCCTTGCCGGTAGACCAGTCAGGGCCATACATTGAAGGAAAGGTCGACGGAAATTATGTCACCTTTCTATTGGACACTGGTGCTACCCGTTCTACTGTGAGAATAGTGGACGTTCCAAACCTACCCCTCTCGGGAGAAGCAATCCAAGTAGTGGGTGTATCTAATCAATTGATTAGTACCCCCGTTACAGAACCCATGGAGATATCAATAGGGAACTTTAAAGAAATGCACAGATTTGTCGTCTGTGATACTAGTCCAGTGAACTTACTGGGACGTGATTTGTTGTGCAAAATGAACTGTACCATCTTTTGCACACCAAAAGGCGTCGAAATTCAAACCCCCGACGAGGATGGAATTTACAAATTAATGTTAATCAGACCTGACTCAGAAATCAAATGAATGGCTATACAGGACTTACCTGAAGAACTCCAAAAGACAGTGAAACCAGAAGTATGGGACTTTACAGGAAAGGATGTAGGACTAATTAAAAACGTAGACCCCATACAAATAGCAATGAAAGAAAATGCAGTGTACCCCAATACCAAGCCCTACAGAATGAGTGCAGAAGTAAGAGCAGGAGTTGCAGTCGAAATACAGAAATTACTAGAAGCAAACATCATACAGGAAGTAATGAGCAGCCCATGTAACTCACCAATTATGGGCATCAAAAAGCCTAATGGCAAGTACAGAGTAGTGCAGGACCTGAGAAAGGTAAACAAAATAGTGGTTCCTTGTTGCCCTATTGTTCCGAACCCAGCAGTGATTCTGTATCAGATTCCCTGGGATGCTGAGTGGTTCACAGTGATAGACCTATGTCACGCATTCTTTTCGATTCCATTGCATCCAGACAGCAAATTACTTTTCTCATTTGCTTTCAACAGTCACGTGTATGTTTGGAATAGGGTCCCCCAGGGGTACACAGAAAGCCCCTCTATCTTTAATCAGATCTTGAACAAATGCCTTGAATCTTTAGTCTTACCTGGAAAATCTGTTTTGGTGCAGTACATTGACGACCTATTGGTGGCGTCCAAAAGTCATAAGGACTGCGTGACTGACACCATTGCCCTACTGAATCACCTGAGTGAAAAGGGACATAAAGTGGCCCCTGAAAAATTGCAGTTCTGTTCAAAATCAGTGAAATATCTGGGACACCAGATAGAAAAAGGCGTCAGAAAAGTCACCTCAGAGAGAGTCAGAATAATTCAAAATATGCAGTTACCCCGTACTCAGAAAGAAATCAGAATGTTCCTTGGAGTTGTAGGATACTGCAGGCAATGGATTGTGGGATTCGCAGTCCTGGCAAAGCCTTTGATAAAAATGACAAAGAAAGGAGCACAGGACACAGTGGAATGGGATGATGAGAGCTTAACAGCCTTCACTCAATTGCGAGACTGTCTGTGTACAGCCCCTGCTCTAGGGATGCCAGACTATTCCAAAGAGTTTGCCCTGTTCTGTGACACTCGTGACAATTGTGCATTGTCAGTCCTAACTCAGGAACATGGCACAACCAGAAGGCCTGTGGCATATTTCTCTGCCACTTTGGATCCAGTGGCTGCTGGATTACCTGGGTGTTTGAAAGCAGTAGCTGCAATTTGCACAAGCTTAGAGCAGAGTGAATCCATTGTCATGGGACATCCTGTAACTGTGTATGTTCCACATGCAGTTGTGATCCTGTTGACCCGAACCAAGACTCAGTACCTCACCCCTAGTCGGCTGACTAAATACGAGAGGATTCTTGTGGGTGCTGCAAATATAGCCATTACTCGGTGTAATATCTTGAACCCAGCCACTCTACTCCCTGATTCAATGATTCTGGAAGATGGGGGAGACCACGAGCATGACTGCATTGACTTGACAGAGTTCAGTACCAAGCCCCGTCCAGACATTAAAGAAACACCCTTGCCTGTACATGATGAGGAATGGTTTGTGGATGGTTCATGCATGAGACACGAACAGGTGGGTCTAAGTGCTGCCTACGTTGTAGTTGCTTTAGACAGAATTACAGAAGCATCCTGTTTATTCGGAGTAAAGTCTGCACAAGTAGCCGAATTGATCGCCCTGACGAGAGCTTCTAAATTGGGAAAGGACAAAAGAATAACAGTGTATACTGACAGCCAGTACTGTTATGGGGTTGTGCATGACTTTGGCCAATTATGGCTACAAAGGGAATTCCTGACTTCATCAGGTACTCCCATTCGAAATGGGAAAATTATCCAAGACCTTCTAGAGGCAATTCAATTACCAAAGGAATTGGCAGTGGTCAAATGTGTTGCTCATAAAAAGGGCCTTGACCCTGTGTCATTGGGAAATGATTTTGCTGATCGGGTAGCAAAACAATGTGCTAAGGATCGCATGTCCATGAATATCAGACTGGGTGGGACTGGAAACAGCTGCCAACTTATGATGTTTAAGAAGTGCCTACATGGGATGAAGTGAGAGAGTGGCAGCATGCTGCGCCATGGGAAGAGAAGGAGAAATGGAAGGAGCAAGGTTGTCGTCCAAGACGTGAGGATGGTGTCATTGTGGGCCCAAATGGTATGCCTGTGTTACCTAGACACCTGCTTGCCCCTATGGCCCGATTGATACATGAAGGGTCACACATTGGTAGGGATGCCATGGTTCTGGTGTTTCAACAGACTTGGTACAACAAGAAATTCAGGAAGGTAGCAGAGTCCCTTTGTCAGAGGTGCTTGACATGTCAGCAGTTCAACGCTGGCAAGAAGACAGTAGTCGAACTAGGGAAGATTGGGAAGTCAGGGGGTCCCTTTGTGAGAATACAGATTGACTTCATCACCATGCCTCGTTGTGAGGGAAAAAGATATGTCCTTGTAGTTGTCTGCCTATTTTCAAAATGGGTGGAAGCTTACCCTGCCACACAGAATGATGCCATAACAGTAGCCAAACTGTTACTAAAAGAGTTGATACCTAGGTTCGGGATTCCAGTCTTTATTGAATCAGATAGAGGCGGACATTTTCAGAATGAAATATTGGCTCAACTCTGCAAAGCATTTGGGATCACACAAAAACTGCACTGTGCACATCGTCCAGAGGCTTCTGGAGTGGTAGAGCAAATCAATGGCACTATAAAAAATAGATTGGCAAAGATGTGTGACTCTACTGGCATAAACTGGGTAAATGCCCTACCTCTTGTTCTGATGGGACTCAGGAGCATTCCAGATCGAAAAACAGGCCTGAGCCCCCATGAGATATTAATGGGAAGAGTGATGAGGCAAGCATGGGTACCAGGATACAAACTGTTAAGTATTTCTGATGATTTGGTACTTGAATACTGCAAGCAACTGGGTGACCAAGTGCGTTCTATCTCTCGCCAGATTGGGGCAGACGCCGTCGCCAACCCGACAACCCCAGTTCACAAATTGGTTCCGGGTGACTGGGTTAAAATAAAGAAACACACTCGTTCGAGTTGCCTTGAACCAAGGTGGGGAAAAAAGCGCCAAGTAATCCTGGTAACCACGACAGCGGTGAAGTGTGCAGGCGTTCTCAAGTGGATCCATGCCAGCCATACCCAGAAGGTGATACCCGACGAGGAGCCTGGAGCTGAAGGTTGTCCAGCTGAGGGGTCTGCAGACGTTGGTCCTGAAATAGCTCATGACGAACAGCCGAGCACCAGTCCAGTTGAGGGTCCTGTAGACGTTGGTCCGGAAGTAGCTGATGACGAGCAGCCGAGCACCAGCCAAGATGATTGGATACCCCTAATTGATCTCATTGAAGACCCAATCAGAACAAGAGAGCGAATAAGCGAAGACAGAGAGTGGAATAGAGAGGTCGAGCTAGGCACAGGCGAAGACCCTCAGATCATCGAGATTCACATCAAGTCTGAGGACGAAGAGGAAGGTCAGACAGGGACAGATCAGGTGATTGACACACCTCCACTAACTCCTGAAGTCGAAAAGGGAGAGACTAGAACTAGTGTAAAAGTTCGAGCAGAAGAAAATCAAGGGATCGAAGTGCTTGAACAGGATCAGTTAGAATTAGAAGAACGTGTTCAGGACGCAGAAGCAGAGACATTCAAAAGCAAAAACCAAATTTCACCTGAACCAGGCCAGCTTAGTAACCAGGCAGAAGAAATAGATACAAGACCTGGGACCAGTCAGACAGGAAGGGAAGAAGCAGAAACCGAAGTGCCACAAACCAGTGAAAACAAAAGAGCATTAGAAGAAAGCCAGATCACAGTGCCAGCTAAAAGACTAAAGAAAAAGAAACACATTGAGCCAAGATATATTAAGAGACTGAGACTGAGAATAAAAACAGTACAAGAGAATCTTGCAGACAAAAGGAGAAGTCCACGGATTGCAGAACAGCCTGGGGATAGCTCCAAAAGAAGAAGTGATCGAATAAAAAGACTGAATGAAAAATATCAAGATCCTGAATGGACATATTTAATTTTGGAAAATTTTGAGGATCTTGATATAACTGACGAAAGCAACGAAGATCAGGTTGCTGAGTTGTCTGCCGAAGAAGAAGAGCTCACCTGAAATTGCACAGAGTAAGCTACCTGTGTAAAGTTACAAAGAGGGGTTGAAAAACTTCTTCTGAGCCAAAATGTCTGATTCAAGAATGAATGGAAGGCCTAGTCGTAGTTGTTGCAAAACATGCTGCAAAGTATGTATATGTAGTATAGTTATAGTTATATTAGTTTGGATAGGACTAACAGTTTTCATTCCCTTTATGGTAAGCAAAAATACTAATATCGACCCTACACAGACTACTGACACTGACGAACTGACAACACGAAGTGTAGAAAGACGTGCAAAGGCACTCAGACAAACAAAACGAGACTTAGAAGCATCAGATGAGGAAGGACTACATTACCATGGAGTTAAAAATCAGACTCATTTAAATGTTTTCGCAAACCTGTTAGTACATTATGTAGAAACTATGGAAATAGAAGACTGCTATGTCTGCATGAAGCTACCTACTTCTGTGGCTGAAGGCATGACATATCACCACCTACCTTTGACTTACGGAATTTCCTGTAGTATTTTAGCAAGCTTGTTTTACAAAAGAGGACCATTACAGTACTATTACTCTAACACTGACGTGATCTTTTCTGAACTTCCTATACGTGGAAATCTGAACCCTGTACATACTAAAAGTGACGTTACACGTTATATGGGAGAATACTTTCTGACTATAGGTACCATAGACCTAAATGACGCACACAGGGACAACTTGACCTGTTCATTACATGAACAAGAGAAAATATTTTTAAACATGGCAGAGAAAAGAAGGGAGAGTTTCCAAAGAAAGGCAAATGACAAAAGACAGAAAACTCCTAAATGGGCTGAAAACATGGAAAGCACCTCAAATGGCGAAGCAGGGCCTGCTTTGTTGCTGGATTTCGAGAGGAAAGGGAAACTCTGTCTTCACCGCGAGAAGACTAGTTATTATAATAACATTTTCATTGGTTCCAGTCAATGTGAGCACAATTACAAGGTAATTGGAGGTTGGGGTTTCAAAAATGGGTCAGAACCTGTGTTTCCAGGAATTTATTATATATGTGGAAACAAGGCTTATTTCAAATTGCCGGATCACTGGTATGGAAGCTGCTACTTTGGCATTGTTTTCCCGAAAATATACCATGTGAATAAAATTGCTGGAAGCAGTGAAAACACTAATGGCTTAGTGCGTAGCAAAAGAGAAAGCGTAGGTGGAATAATGGGTAGTATTTTTAGTGCACTGATACCTGGAGTGGGAGTGGTTCTGAAAACTCACAGAATTTGCAAATTATCCACAATAGTGGATGTGTTGTCTACGGACACGGCTCATGGATTTCTGTTGGTCAATACCGAAATGGTTGCGATCAGATCAATGGTTTTGCAGAACAGACTTGCTCTTGACACTTTATTAGCAAAAGAGGGCGGAGTCTGCCGGATGTTGAAGGCGCAACATTGTTGCACTTACATTCCGGACAAAAGTGTACAGCTCAAAAGATATGTGAAAAATATTACTAATTTGGAAAAGGAACTTAAACCACTCGAGGTTGACAGTGCCTGGAAGAGACTAGTTGATGGTCTCTCCAATGTAGGTCATTGGTTTGCTAGCTTAGGTAGAAGCTTACTGTTTAAGGTACTGATGCCAATTGGAGTGATAGGGTTTATCCTATTTCTCATATTCGTCTGTTGCAAATGTCGCAAACGCACAAAAGGGTATCAAGTGAATGCAAGAGGAGTGAAACGAAGTGCGGATGAACTTGAATTAGAAGAGATGAATAATCAGATTTACAAAAGGGTGAAAAATTCTCACCCTACCAAAAACGAAAAAGAGAAACTGAATAGGCTGTTGGAAGAAATAGAGATGTACAAAGTGTGAAAGGAAAAGTTGGCATCTGGTTCCATTATTTTGTGATGATAGTAAATATCATCAAAGAGGGGATTGATAGAGCAAGATTTCGCATCGCGACTTGCTCGATTCATGAACCTCGAATCAATTGTAACCTTATAACAATTGTACGTTTTACTAATCCCTTTTATTTTGGGTATACGTGTGTAGTAGCGAAGCTTGCCTATGTGTTTTACTAATACAAATAACCCGTGTCCATAATATGGCCGCCGCTTTTAAGTTTGCTTCTGCGCATGCGTTAGTCACACTCACGTGACTTTACGTAGATGTAGTTTGAGAGGGAAAGGGTGCGCATGCGTAATAGCCTAGAAAGGCCGCTCAAACATAACCATGTGGTGAAGCTCGTGCCTTTGCTCTCGTGTCATTAAGTATTGCACTAATATCTAATTGCATAGTATATTTTATAAAGATAAAACCAAAGTACGAAATCATGACATGTAATACCTTCGTTTATATTCTATGTTTTAATTTGTTTTCGCTTACTTTTCATGTATCGCCGGAAATGGGGGTCCGAATGGGACGTGAGCTATCTTGAAGGTCCCTTCCGCGCATGCTCATGATGCGAGGCAAGAAACAACCTTGGACAGTGGAACTCAGCCAGCTGGCAGCCACAGTCAAGATGCTCATGAGAAAGCCACCTCTGACCCAGGAGAATGGGAAAGTGTGTTCCCTTATTGAAACAAATGTATATATTCATTGTTTTCTGTGACACTCTTCCGTGAGAACCCCAATCTTGCTAGGCGGCACCGTAGAATGCAAAATAGGCCTTAGAATAGTCTGTTCTGATTGGTGTGTTAACCAAATCCTACCTTAGGACCAATCGAAATTGGGGATTTTGACACTTTGCAACATTTGGGGGGTGGTACCCTGTCCCAAAACAGTATATCTAGCCTAGGTTCATCTAGGGAATTTGTCCGACTTGTCCGAATAGCTGACCTGTCACTGACCCAACGCACTCAATAGGTGACTAAAAGATACAGAGCGCTGCGGAGCACTCTGTCCGAAATTGACCATAGACTAAGGTTTTACTAAACCTTAAGTGCTGGCGGAGCACTTTTGCTGGGAGTTCGCTGACCCAATCGGGGTCCTGACTGATAGCTGCAGAGAGGGTGGAGCGCAGGCGTTGCTTCCGAACTGCGGGTGCTGGTCGTGTCCTGGTGGTCCTGTCCTGATCCTAATCTGGGTTTCCTGTCCTGGGGTGTCCAATCTGCACCTGCTGTCCCGTTGATGTCTATCCTTCCTGGGGGTATTTCCTGTCCTTAACTGACCCGTGGCCAGGGTTGGTTTTCACACCAGTCTAGGTAAATATCTTGCTGAAAACTCTGAAACTGCACCTTTCTATTTTCTATCTTTGCTTCAATAAAGACATACCTTTGCATATGTTAATTTTCCATGCTTTTCTCCGCAATCATTGCATCTCATTAAAGTCATTTACATTTTGCATTTCATAGCATGTTCCTATGTTACCCTACCTTTTTAGAAATCATTTTCTCCATTGTATTTCCAAATCGCTGATGTGGTTTATAATTTTTCTCATATAAATCTGACTAAAGTAGTTCCTAGATGCATAGTGTTTCTCTTTGCTCGCTCTGCCCATAGATGTATAGGATCTCTGAATTTTCCCTTAGTATAAAACACTTCTCCAATAGTATAACCCTAATATGTGCCTAAGTTTAGGAATGTCCATTATTTGATCTCACTTCTGAATCTACCTAGTATATTCCTGTTTTCCGCTTCCCTATTTGCATTCGTAAATGTTTATTTTAGCATTTGTCCTATATGGATATGTTATTTTTGTCATCTTAATTATTGATTGTCTGCTCGCAATAAATTGTCTGCTCACTGAATTTGAACATTAGATAAAGGTTTAAAACTTCCCAGTTGTTCGTGGTCATTTCATGAAAATAAAAGTACAAATAAGTGAGGTTTTGTATATTGCTGCCTTTCCTTTTACAGCTAGCTCCCTGACCCATCGTGGCCATAGGTACCCATAACGGTGGATGGTAAGTTGGGTACACTGGAAATAATCGAAAGGGACTCAATGATTATTGGTAGTAGATTGTAAGGTCATCTGATCAATGTATATATAGTGAATTGGAGTATATGGGCCCGAAGCCAGAGTGGCGAAATTATTGGTCGGGTGACCTGCGATCTCTATCAGTTTCACCTGTGTGGTCAAATGGTGTTTAGGATTGTGGAAGGTCTCTGGTGTTGTTGGTGTTCATTGAATGCACTGATTATTGTGAGATGTTTTCTTTCTCACGAGTGACTAATTCACAATGTGTCGCTAGTATCTGACTTAAGTATGTTTCCTACATGAATCTGTTTTTCCACCCAGATATGTTTTTACTTGACTGTAATAAAACTGTTCCACCAAGGTCACGATCTTTGTAAATTCTGTTGGTGCCTTGTTCAGGTTGTTTTGGGGCGTGGGCCAGAATAGGGGTACCCAGGTCCAAATCTACTGATTGATACCCAAATAACATTGTGCCTTAGTTGGGATTGCTCTGTTACCACACTCCATTCCAATGTCTCTTGCTGTCATCATTAGCCCTAAGGAGCAAAATGTTAGTTTACAACTGTGTATTGTCAATCATTAGTGAAAATTTACTTTTTTTTACTGTTAGGTGGACAAGAAGACCATTACATTTAGGCTACCTCACTTTTGTGTCCCCTTCAAAATATACTGAATTGTTCAATTTGATGTGCACACAGTGAAACTGCCATAGCTTTGCAGCTGCATAAATGATACTGTATATTTTCATAGGGGAACCCTGAAGGAAGTGCACAGCAGAGAAATTCAGAATAATCGAGGGAACATAGTTAATCATCTGGAAAGGTTGCATCCACCATATTCCACTCCCCCAACCCAAAATAGGGGATGTCCCTGTTTTGAAGAACATAAAAATGCATCTTATTCTGAGACGGCACTAACTATAATTAAGAGTAGTTTTTCCTAGCAAAAAAAAATATCTAAATCAAGAGTCCTTGAAAAAACTCTATGCATTTACAACAGATTTAAACTGGCTAGTTTACAGTGTGTGGCTACGAAGATATCCAAAATGTTGAAGATTTATAATATCAGGACCAAGAAACCTGCAAAAGAAACATGGTCCACCCATTTTTTTCAATCTTAATGTTTTATGATGTTCGAATATGCTGTATTCTATTTTATAGTAAAGTGCACAATAATTTATTAGTGTTGCTTAGTGATGTGGAGATTAAGGCTCTCGAATGATTAATACAATAATTCTATGGGGTGGCATAGTCAAGTAGGTCACATTGCTCAACATTGAAGGGATACTAATGAAAGGTCGTAGGTGGAGATTTGTTTGACTATTGCTACATAAGACTCAATATACAGAGATTCATTGACTTGGTTTATTTCACTTTAGTCTTCGTTATGCAAACAAGATGAAACAAAAACTCTTTTATAGGTATTAACCGTGATTTCTTTCTTGGATAGTTCTTGAAAGTGCTTTTCTTCCCGGTTTCACTAGCTTCTTTTCTTTAACATGTGTAGAGGTTTCCAGCCCTGTGCCCCTCGGAAAAAACATGAAAGCACATGTAAGTATACTGAACAGAAAGTTATTTACATAAGATTGTCCCTATTCTTTATATATCTCGGGCTGCATTATACATGTGGCGCATTTTCCTTGTTTGTTCCGGGCGCACTTTTAGAAGGTGCGCCTGGCGCAATCAAGGAAAATGCACCATACTAGGATGAATGGGCTGCACCCAGGGCAGCCACGAACTTGCGCTGCCCTGGCGGCAGCGAATTTATGTGAAAAATGGAGCGGCTGCTTTGAAGCCCCTCAGTGTTTCAGCCCGCCTGCATTTTTAAAGGGGATTAAAGAACCCCTTGCAGGCGTATGCAGTGAGTGACTGCTGAGGTTCATGAGGTGAAGGGAGTAATGGGCCCAGATTTTTTACCCTCCTGCATGTAAATGAGGATATTTATGAAAGCATTTGTCCTCAGCAATGGGAAACCCCTTCCCCATTTATTTTATGACTGAGAAGTGTGCCAGGACAAATCAAAATATTCATCGTTTATCAGGAATGAAGTCCTTTTATTGGATTCAGTGTAATGAGAAGAAGACTCTTTCCTTCAGAGTCTTTGAGAACTCAACAGAAACAGAAAATAAAACGTTTTGTGGCACATCCTACACATGTTTGGCCCCTCCAGATGGCTGCTATCAGGGGGCATATTGATAGTGCACCACCTTTTAGGTGGCGCACTGCCAGTTCACCTCCCAACAGCTACTTTCCCTTTGCACCTGTGCCTGTAATACAGCGCAGAGGCAAAGGGATTCCCTCATTTGCATAGAGCCACACCCACAAGCAAATGAGAGAACACCCTCCGATGATAGCACTGGCACTTTACGTGCAGAAGCGCTAAGAGATAAAAGCGAGACTAGAATCTCTGAGGCCTTCAAAGACATCTTCAGGAAAGGTCAAACCCCTCAAAAACTACAAACAGATGCACGAAAATAATTTTTAAACAAATCATTTCAGAAATTATTAAAACAGCATGCTATTATAGAGCATGTTAACACAATTTTAAAATCTAAGATGTGGAGATATTTCACGGCCTACACACCTACTGATACGTGGATGTGCTACAGGCTTTTATAGATGTTTATAACACCAGTTACCACAGAACCATCAAACCTTCTCCCATAGAGGTAACACCAGATAATTAATTTATGGTGTGGAGAGCGATGTATGGGAAGCCTCTTTTACAAGAAGGCAACCATGTTAGAGTTTCAAAGTTGAAAGGGGCCTTTATGAAGGGTTAACAATAGACTTTTAGCGAAGGGATATTTATCAGGGGTGTCACCCCACTGCTTTTAAGCAGTGAGAAACATAAAATGACAATAACTTAGAGTTATTGTCATTATATGTTTCGTCTCCTGCTGCTTTGCGGAGGGCGGATGGGCTGCTCTGCTCTCCGAGCAGGGCAGAGGAGGAGTGGCTTGCCCACTCCTAAGTGCGCAATGACTGTTTGGTCGACTCTATCGGGCCGCCGCACCAGTCATGCGCACTTCCCTGTTCTCCATGGAGGCTGCATTACAGCC
Source organism: Lissotriton helveticus (assembly GCF_964261635.1). Classification (NCBI taxonomy): domain Eukaryota; kingdom Metazoa; phylum Chordata; class Amphibia; order Caudata; family Salamandridae; genus Lissotriton; species Lissotriton helveticus. The sequence goes on from NC_136063.1 coordinate 804,026,564, forward strand.
TGCATGGAGAACATGCCCACCCCTGCAGCCCCTGGCTGAGCGCCGTGCCACGGCGCCTAGACCAATCACAACGCTGCAATTGCAGAGCTGTGATTGGCTTAGGGGGAGGGCGTCTGGCTGCCTGCTTCCTGTTCTTGTCAGAGGCAGGAGAGCAGGAGCAGAGAAGACATGGGACCCGGCCTCGAGGTACTTTTTTATTCCGATCCCCCTGCCCTCTCACCCCCGCGTGACACCCCCCGCACCCGCCCCACAACCCATAAGCCATGCCGGCTGTGACTGATATTTATAGTGCTAAGTGTGGAACTTAACGAGGTTTTTAATATTTACAGGTTAAAGAACTACGAGGGGCAAACTGTGTCAGGTGTCTTTTACAAGGAGGAGTTACAAAAGGTACCTGACGATCTGCATAGAATGAACAGGGTTTAATAGATTGTGAAAAGGAAAGGAAGCGGGGCTAACAGGCAGGCTTTTGTCAAATGGAGGGGGTGGCCTGAGAAATGTAAATGTAAATGTCATGGTACTTATAGAGCGCACTGTCACCAGACGGTCACCTTGCGGTGTCGCCTATTCGGCTTCCTGGCGCTGATACTCATACCGCTGTGGAACCCCTCCTGGCTTTCCCTGTGAAGTGTCCACTCCTGGGCACCCCCAGGGTGAAGCCAGGCATCCTTAGTGCTGTTGGGGCCGGTGTGGAGGCTAAGCAAGCTATTGCCCAGAGTTGCAGCGTGGGGCCTGTGATTAGAATAGGCACAGAGGCGAGAATTAACAGGTCCGAGGAAATTGAGCCCGAGACCCCGCAGAGGCGGGAATCGAACCCTGGTCCCTGGCCAGAACTCTGCATCAGGGTCTGCCGCTCTAAACATTGATATAGAAAAACAGTGGTTCCTATGGCATATGATTTTATATAACTTAATATTTATATCGAGCTCAATGGCAATGAAAACATTGGAGGGAGGGTGGCAGAAGAAAGAGAGACGCACAACTGTACCATGAAGGATATTTCCTTATATTTAAGAATTGATAATGAAAAATACATATGATTAAATTGCGACATACAAATATTATACAAAGTGCAGTGTATCCCAAGTGAATAGTGAGCAAACCAAAGACGTGTATAACAAGGTGAACTATACAGGTTTCAGCTGTGAATATTTACAAAGACAGGAAACTAGACTCTAAACCAATTATGTCAACAAATGATTAGCCAGCCGCTATAAAATTATAGAAACTGTGTTGGTCTGATTTGTTTCCTAGGGCGTCGACGGCGTTTCGACCATTAGAATAAAGGTCTCATCAGGACTGGGCAGTGAGGGACATCTATGAAAATACAAAATAAATGAAAATATTTTGTAACTATTAGCAGTCGCCATGAATAAATAATATTCATGAATATTGTCAGGGTTTTTTTTTACCTTGCACCAGGGTGTAGATGGCCCATGCGTGAGAAAGTAAACTGAATTTACTTACAGTGAACCCGGCCGGGCACTGTCAGAAATAGGGAGAAACCAAGCATCAATGCAATGCATCTGGAACTGACTGAGTCATCAAAAACGGGGGTGCTTAAATATACATGCAACTTACCACTGTAGGCACAGCTGGTAGCGTGTCTTTATTTTAAATATACGTGGTCAATGCCGTTCCACCGCCAAGTCTCACAGATCTGCTAAAATATAAGGAATTGAGACTGTATCAAGCGCTCTTATGAAGCGAAAATATTTCGCTATATTTCCTAGTTGTTTGTAAACTTTACAGGGTTTTTCCATACCTTGGCGCTTTTGACTCGTGCTGCTCAATGGCTGGCTCCGATCAATCCTCTGGTACGGGGAAGTGTCGCGGAATGCGGCGTCATCGCCGTTATGACATGGTGGACGGCGTGTGTAGGCATAGAAAGGGGACTAACGAATATTTACAAAGTGTGCGTCCTTGTAGTATTCACTCATACAGATGGCCGCTTGTGCGTGTTATATCTAGTTTTCTCAAAACTACCAGGTCAAATAATGAGCATATTGCGAAGAACAGTGAAAATAACAATAAAGACAAGATGCATTATTTAAACAGTGAATTACAATGAAGCTATGCAATTTCCTGGGCGATGAATGGAGAGGCTTTGTATCCAATATGACTTAGAAACTATGTTAGATTCTGTAAACATTGAATTGTTTGGCTCGATGCTGTGACAGCTGTATTGGCTTTAACATGCACTGTATTGCACTTACCAACTGTCAGCATTGTGTGATAACTGTTTTTGTAAAGAAAGAGGTTTTTCTCACAAAATGGATTTTTGTAAAAAAATGTATATATGTGCTAATGCCTGTAAATAGTCAGAGACACATTATGGTTCCATCAGGGTGGGTGCCCAGGAAATTGCATAGCTTCATTGTAATTCACTGTTTAAATAATGCAACTTGTCTTTATTGTTATTTTCACTGTTCTTCGCAATATGCTCATTATTTGACCTGGTAGTTTTGAGAAAACTAGATATAACACGCACAAGCGGCCATCTGTATGAGTGAATACTACGAGGACGCACACTTTGTAAATATTCGTTAGTCCCCTTTCTATGCCTACACACGCCGTCCACCATGTCATAACGGCGATGACGCCGCATTCCGCGACACTTCCCCGTACCAGAGGATTGATCGGAGCCAGCCATTGAGCAGCACGAGTCAAAAGCGCCAAGGTATGGAAAAACCCTGTAAAGTTTACAAACAACTAGGAAATATAGCGAAATATTTTCGCTTCATAAGAGCGCTTGATACAGTCTCAATTCCTTATATTTTAGCAGATCTGTGAGACTTGGCGGTGGAACGGCATTGACCACGTATATTTAAAATAAAGACACGCTACCAGCTGTGCCTACAGTGGTAAGTTGCATGTATATTTAAGCACCCCCGTTTTTGATGACTCAGTCAGTTCCAGATGCATTGCATTGATGCTTGGTTTCTCCCTATTTCTGACAGTGCCCGGCCGGGTTCACTGTAAGTAAATTCAGTTTACTTTCTCACGCATGGGCCATCTACACCCTGGTGCAAGGTAAAAAACCCCCCTGACAATATTCATGAATATTATTTATTCATGGCGACTGCTAATAGTTACAAAATATTTTCATTTATTTTGTATTTTCATAGATGTCCCTCACTGCCCAGTCCTGATGAGACCTTTATTCTAATGGTCGAAACGCCGTCGACGCCCTAGGAAACAAATCAGACCAACACAGTTTCTATAATTTTATAGCGGCTGGCTAATCATTTGTTGACATAATTGGTTTAGAGTCTAGTTTCCTGTCTTTGTAAATATTCACAGCTGAAACCTGTATAGTTCACCTTGTTATACACGTCTTTGGTTTGCTCACTATTCACTTGGGATACACTGTACTTTGTATAATATTTGTATGTCGCAATTTAATCATATGTATTTTTCATTATCAATTCTTAAATATAAGGAAATATCCTTCATGGTACAGTTGTGCGTCTCTCTTTCTTCTGCCACCCTCCCTCCAATGTTTTCATTGCCATTGAGCTCGATATAAATATTAAGTTATATAAAATCATATGCCATAGGAACCACTGTTTTTCTATATAAACGCACTGCCCTGGTTCCGCTGTGAGTAGGGTTTCCCTTGTTTTTCCATTTCGCGCTCTAAACATTGAGCCACACTCCTCCTCCTCCAAATGTAACTATGGGGTGTTGGCCAGCTCCCTGCAGGCTGTTATGCTGACTATATTTGTACTCTGCTTGTTGTGGCACGTATACTGTATGTTAAAGCACGTTAGTTAAAATAAATATTTCTAACTGTTTCGTGTCTCTGTCAGATGTTTTGTGGACAAGTACAAGAGAGTGGGCGTAATGGTGTGTCTTGTTACCACGATTCCTGAGAGAAATCGGAGTGTTGTGTTCTGGGGTGTCTAATCTGTTGTTTTTCCAGTAATGAGTAGGAGAGCAAATGAGACACTAGAGCTAGTCTGTCCTGGGTTTGAGGTTACTAAGGTGGTAGGAAGACTCAGTCCCTATACACCAAGGTCCCATACTCCTGTGCATAGTTCTGTATCCGTGCAGAATCCCTGCAACACCTGCTGTCAATCAAATGTGTAATTACACCATGAAACAGGCTAAACCTGTGGACCTAAACAGGGACTGGGAGGTAGCCATAACTAAATCCAATACCCAAGAACATAGACGACCTTTACAGTGCTCAAGGCCAATTTTAACAAAAAGCGCAAACAGGACCCCTTGAGCGTCCACACCAGCATTCCTTATGGCTATTACCCATCCATCTCAGTAGTTGTCGTGGCCATCAACAAATCCATAGCCAACATTGAAATGTATTTTCGAATATTCAGCTAGTATTAGCTAACGTTAGAAGGAAGGTGTTTCTTAAAGCTCTAAATTGCGATATAGTGTTTAGCTGTACAGCAAATTAAGAAGAGTTTTAGGCACAGTACAACATATAAAAAGTCAGGTACGGCCGGACACGTTGTGCCCCGATATTAACAATGGTTTCTACACCGTTCAACATGTCTTTATTTTGGCATCTAAGTGGAGCGTCACATTTTTCTGTATTTTCCAGGCATCGCCCATAGATGGGCACAGATGTTCCATCTGCTGGAGTGGCACCAAGTACATCTATTGGACATGATCCATCAGTTCCCTGCTAGGAGGCTTGTAATTAATAATCTAGCTATGCCCAACAAAGAATCACTGAATGCTATACCAGTTTCTTCTTAGAAATGAGGGAAGCCCTTTAAATACTAAGCTTCTTGATAAGACAACTCTTCTTCTTCAACATATGGAACTGGCTCTGTGATATAGGGATATTAACTTTTTGGGTGTTTAGGGCGATTTCTGAAATGGCAGCCACTAAGTCATCCGAAGCTGCGCACAGGATGGCCTTTCCTTGCTGTGGGCTGGCTATGACTGGCCTTTTTAGGAGGGCTACATTTTGCATGAACACATAGACATAGTCAACACCTTATAATATAAAATTTAGAGTATAAATGTTACGAAAGTCTTTTTAAAAATTCTGTTTATTGGCTTTGGGTCTGGTTTTAGGTGCGTAAGCGACGGGGAGATCAGATTGGAAAATACCAGTACATAGTCTTCTAGCGTACTGCGTTTTAAGTCTTCCAGTAAGTAGCCGTGTGGTTTCGTGGTAGCGTTGTTAAAGACTTCCAAGAAAATGGTGTGTTTCCGGGGTTCATCTGTTTAGCATTAGTAAAGCCTTACAATATTGATAGTGGTTTGGGAAAAAAGCCCTTGGGCATTTTCTAATAGCTTCTTTATAAAATAACTTTTACCGCAATTTGAGGGACCTGCTAAAACGCAGTAGAACAGATGTTGCAATCTGGTGTCCATAATTGGGGATTTACTGCTCTAATACCTTTTAATAACCATACGGTAGGGTCTTGAAGGCTCCTTCAGTCAGGACCTTTTCATCAAACACTACAAGTAAGGTTTTATGCAAAGGCTGGGTTGTTATTTCCCACCGCTTTTTGGACCAGACTATGCTAGGCTGTTTTACAACAATTGTTTTATCATTTTCACGGTCGCTCGAGGTAGCGTATTCGGTCACCAGATCCGTTAGACTGTCGAAATTGATTTTGACAATGTTGTTAACATTTAAGGTGATGCCTTTGGCTTTTATACACACTACATTGTTAGATGTTTTGTCAGAATAGGTCTTGGGTCTGGATGAGGTAACCTCAACTATGCACTCATCGTTTTCTAGGTCTCTGATCAAATCTCCTAGATAATCACCTAGTGGAGGGTCTTCATTCCCCACTTTGCTTACAAAAATAACAGAGTCAGTATTGTGATACAAGCACCTGCCCTGAAGTTTATCCAACACCCTGCAAAGCTCCAAATGAGCATGAGCGATTTTGAAACAGGCCATGAAGATGGTCGTATTGTTATACATTGTGGGGTACTTTTTTGTGTATTTCCAACACAGAGCTGTAGTCTCATCATTGATAAACTTGCAGCTGGACACCTCGTTAATCAATGCAAAAAGGTGCTTAAACAGTTTGTCAGGATTTGTGACAGTGGTCGTGTTTGACAAGTTTCTACGCTGTGTGAATTTTACCCATAGGAATTGAGACAGAGCTCGGCTACCTGGCATCTGGCGGGGTTGACCTCGATGAACTCGGTTCACAAGTTTATACCTCATGAGTGCAGTAATCATCAATGTACTTTTGCTTATAGACCTCAATAATGCATCTTTCTGGACGCACAGATGCCTCCTGCTTGTCTCTGAGAAATAAGTTGATATAGTCAGAAAAGAGCTGGGTTGTAGCCCTTTCAAAATGACACATTTCTTGTATTTTACCAAGTCAGGATCCTTACTCGAGGGGCGCTTGTAACTTGATGCTACACCAGGTCCCCACGAGCTTCCTTTGCTCATCATTGTGTCTGCACTCGCCAGTCTCATTACTTTCGGGCCATGTTCGACATAGGGGGAACATTAGCTTACCATCAATGCTGTGTGGTAGCATAGGGAAGTAAAACCTGCCGGGTGGATAGATTTAGAATTTAAGTAGCCCAAAGTATTCGCCTATGGGTTTAAAGTACTTATATATGATCATGCGATGGCCTAAAGGGTATACCTTCAGTTACAGACTCGTGAAATCATAGTAATGTATTTTCTCACCCTTGCCCAAGACCCTGTACATCTATATAGCATTTGTACGACCCCCTCATGAGGGGTCCTGGGGTGCCAAAGGATCAGGTAACTTGCAATTCTCAATCAAAGAACAGAGTTCTGCATCTGATGTTAACATTTCTATCCAATCATGTCCCCAAAGGGATCTCAGAACAAACCCGCAGTTCTCAACATATTGAGCCTTAAGCAGAGTACGCCAGTGTATGTGTTCAAATTTGTCACCCAACAAACTATGAAATTCATGGTGTTTGTAACAACGAGGACAACTGTAGTAAAAGCGTCTGTTGTATTCAAAAGCTGTTGGTACCCCATTAATTCCAACATGCCCATCTAGGTGATAAGGCCCCAAATGGTATTTATCACAGTGAAAGGTGTGATGAATGAATATGTTTTCTATGTCAGAGACGTACATGAGCCATTGGATAGAGGGGGTAGAATATTGCTTCTGTTTACCATTATAGAGATCAGGTAGTACTAGTGCTATGCTTTCAGGTTTTAAAAATGTGCTTGTAGATAGACGTACTCATGGAAGCCACAATAATGTGTTGAAAAGGGTCAATGTATTCTATAGATTTTGTCATCTTGGTTGTGTTGGGTTTCAATAACATCTCTGAAGAGATTGCAAGCTTTTCACAAGATCATTACGTCTGTCGGACACTATTCTTTCAACTCAGTTTGAAAATGAAGCTTATTTTTGTTGTTTTCACCATACCACTGCTGAGAGCTTTTTTTCTCCGCAGGCATCATATTCTCAACACTGTAGTTGTTGGGTGCAGGCACGGGGCCCTCATAATTATGATTCTCCCAGGTGTTAAAGTGGGAGAAATAACCTTTACACCCTGGATTATCAAAGGCTTTTGGCAGCTTGCTCAATTTCAAGGGCTGAAAATTCAAGGTATCTGTGAACCTTAATTGTAAAGGCACAGCCGTTAAAAGCATCAATTTGGAGCCCTGGGTGATGAGTTCTACAGGCATCTGTTCACAAATAATATGAGCAGTCCTATTTTTAATTCTCCTTGTAGCACAGATTCTGGCTTTCTATAATTTACTCATTAAAAGTCTGTGCTGCTTGGCGCTATTAGCCCACTTTTGTTTCTTACCGAGCCACCTGCTTTTAGACAGCCTCCCATTGCCTGTTTGAACTATCTTGGGAGTATTGTTGTACATACCCTCACCGATTCTCCCGACTACAGACCCAGCAATGAGAACTTCGGGATGTTCAGTGTATCCAGGTCTCTCAACTTCATCCGGTTTAGCTCCAGAGGTTATCGCCAAAATGTTTGATTTTGGGTCTAACAGGGGCTATTTATATGGCGCTGGCAATGTATTTGGAACTTTTAGGCCTTGGTTGAGGGGTTCTAGATGGTTTCTATTCTTGAAGACTCATAAGAACGGATTGGCTTTAGTAAGTATATTTTGGACCTTCTTTTTATATTTTGACCTATGGGTAACTTTATTAATAAATGTGGAAACATCGCTCTTTAGGGTGTGATGTAGGCTTAGTCATGATGGTATAACCCCATGTCTGCAGTGGCTGATTCACAAGCTAGTAATACCTCTCTTCCACACCTCTCCATCCTCTGATTTCTCTCCCTCTGGGCATCCCTCAAGGGACTATTCTTGCTTACGGCCTTCCCCAGTTTTAAGGTCTTAGAGTTTAGCTTGGATTTTAGCTTTCTTACAACCTGTTGCATGTCTTTGATATATGTCCCTGATACATTTGTTTTAGTCTCAAACCCCATATTCCGGGGCATTAGCTGTGGCAATTGGGGTAGGGTGAAGTGTACATTTCTACGTAGCACACCTAGTACAGTTCTCTGGTTACCATCAATAGCCACATTCTGAATGTCAGGCATTTGGAGGATCGAAAAACAGGGTCCCAATGCGAGCACCCAGGTTCCCTGGAGGATGGTACCCAGCTAAACCCTACTTTGAAGCTCTGATTTTGATATCCACTCCAACCTATACTACTGTCTGGATATGTTGAGACATGTGATGGTAGATTTACACTTGATAGGAGGATAGTATGCTCCTGGAGGTGTAACCAGTGACATCTGATATGGGGAACTTAAATGCTGGTCGTAATAGGTTCAGGGTCGCAGAGGTGTAGGAGGTGCAGGGACTGGGAACTGGTTATTGCGGCAGGTCCAGGTCTACACTACAAAGTCCACTGTGCCAGGATGCTGCTGTTGTTTTCAGAACTCTCTGCCACCCCGGTCAGCCCCCTGTGAAGTCCTATAAATGAAGAATAAGGGTACTGCTCTGACTGATCACTTTCAAGATTGGTGCCCCAAGGCCTCTGGTTGTTAATTATAGACGCTTTTGGGGATGGTACTCTGGAGATCACATCTACATTAGACACCTCAGACATTGAACATGTAGAGACCTGCAGATTATGGGGACCTGAGTCAGGTGTAACAGTATTTTTTACTAAAAGATCTAAAGGAACTGTTTGTAGCTCCGGGACCTCGGGCTTCTTCCGATTCTTTAAGGAAAGGCGATTCATTTTTGTTTATTTGCATAGCTTGAGATCCCCTTCAATGGTTTTACACAACCCTGATGTTGTGTGTCTGCGGTTGAAAGTGCACACCCTTTGGGGTCTCCAGCCCTAGGAAGAAAAGAAGTTCCTCTAGGAGTGTTCAATGTACTGGTTGTAGACTTTACTTGTAAAGTAGTGTATAGGTTAAAGTCAGTACCAGGTCTATAACAGTTATTTGCAGGGCCAACGCCTGGTTTGTCTTGATGCACAGTGCAACTCTCACCAGTAGTTGACGTCTGGGCATTTTGACGTGTCTGGGTGATGTCCTTCAGAAGTGTCGAAGTCCGCTTAGCCTTATGGGGGACTTTTCCAGAGATCTTTTGTAATTACTCTATGATGTAAACATAAAAAATATATATTAGAAAAAAAGAGCCTGTACAACTGTTTACAGTCCCAGGTCTGCCCCCCTCCTGCCTAACTTTTAAACCACATTTAATACCCCTTACTATATACTGGAGGAACAAGCTGTTTGAGAGAAAAATAAATTAGGGTTCTTTTGACTCTGCATTTAAAAAAATAAAAAAACTAATATGTTCCTTTGCATTGCCCCTTTCTTTGAAGCAGGACCATCTTTAGGAGTTGTAGATTTCCTGTTTTTTAGACCCCTCCTTGGCTCACAATTCTACATTCGTAGTGGTATGCTGCCCTTGTATGCCTCGAGGGGAACTGTAAATAAAAAATGAAATAACCATCACAGTTTACAGTACAATACAAGGACTTGGCTTGCTGTTGGAGGACCCTTGCTATGGGACCTCTATGGGGTTTTGGACTGTCAGGGTTAATGCTTACATAGCGTTTACACCAGGATCCATTTTATTTATCTGCAAGAGCTGAATTTTGTGCTACGCTGGTCGCTGTGTCTTAAGTCTCTAGGATTTGCTGCAGCGCGTCGACCACCAGCTGTACTTCAGCGCCATAACCTGTAAAAAAAAACATGCAGACACATTCACAAGAAAATATTGTTAGAAAATAATAAATTAACGAATAAGGCATAGTTGTTAACCCAGGAAGGTTAGCATAGGTTTCAGAAATGCAGAGCTCTAAATATTTGTACCTTGCTGCAAGGCAACCATTTTCTAGTGGGTCCATGTTATTTCTGTGAGATTCTGGGGGGACAGAGCAGACTAATTTGCTTTAAAATGAACTCTAACAAACAACTCAATGCCCATTGCTACATTTCCCTAAGAAAATGATAATACATGTTTTGCATAGCACGTCTGCAAAAACATTGACAGTTTGCAAATGATTGTACAAGGGTAATACATAAGAGACATTGTTGCATTCACCCTGGCATCAAGGTAATTATAAGAGTAATACATCCCTCCAAATGAAATAGCTTTATGCATTTTTATTAATTCAGCATATGAGCTTTGAAAATACACACGTTTTCATCATGAATAAATACTTTTTAATGCAGTTATACATTTAATGTTCACAATGGAAAAACCTCTATACCAGGAGGCTGGGCTGCACCCTGGAGAGCTACTTGCAGGTAGCTGGAGAGCTACTGGTAGCTCACGAGATACACCTTGAAGACACCTGGCGGTGGAAGTGCATAAAAAAAACTGTCTGGAAACTGTGATACTGTGCCCAATAGGGGTGGGGCGAGTAGGCGTGGGTCAGTGTCATGGGCGGTAAACAGACATAATATCGACTACAAAAAATCGAATGGGCATAATATCGAGTACAAAATATAGGCTGGACAAAATATCGAATGGACAGAATATAGACATCAAAAAAATCGTTTTGAAGGTAAGTAATGTAATATCGAATGTAAAAAATATAGAAAGTTAAAATATCGAAGTATATAATATAGGTTATTAAAATTATCGAATTTTTAATGATATCGAATTTTTTATAGTGTTTTTTATGTTATTATATATGTGAAAAGTGTGTATTTATGTTATAATTTATTTTAATTAATGAATTTTGTTTTATTAATTTTTGCGTAATTTAATTCTGTAGCGGGTTGTGGGTTTATAGGGGAATAGGGTGGGAAGTAATTTAATTATAATTAATTAAATATGTAAATGTATTTATTGGTAATCAATTTTAATTAATTGTTAATTAATTTATATTTGGTAATTAATTAAATTTTAATTGGCAATTAATTATATTTAATTGATTAATTGCTAATTATGTTAATTTAACTAATTCATTTTCTGTAGCGGGTTGTGGGTTTATAGGGGAATAGGGTGGGAAGTAATTTATTTATAATTAATTAAATAATTCAATTTATTTAATTGTATTTAATTTGAATTAATTGTTAATTAATTTTAAATTGGTAATTAATTAATTGGTAATTTGTGATTAATTTGTATTAAAAGGTAACTAATTGTAATAATTAATTTTAATTTGTCATTTTAATTGATTAATTATTATATTATATTAAATTGGTAATTACTTTTAATTAATTTTTATAGATATTAATGTATATTTTTTTAAATAATATATGAAGTATTTACTTTCCCTACTGTTGCACTCTCTGGAGTGGGAATAGTAATTTTAACCCCTACGCTATCCAATGCTTTTCCTACTGTTGCACTCTTTGGAGTGGGAATAGTAATTTTAACCCCTACGCTATCCAAGGCTTTCCCTACTGTTGCACTCTTTGGAGTTGGAATAGTAATTTTTACCCCTACGCTATCCAACGCTTTCCCTACTGTTGCACTCTTTGGAGTTGGAATAGTAATTTTTACCCCTACGCTATCCAACGCTTTCCCTACTGTTGCATCCACTGGAGTGGGAATAGTAATTTTTACCCCTACGCTATCCAACGCTTTCCCTACTGTTGCACCCACTGGAGTGGGAATAGTAAGTTTTTACCCCCACGCTATCCAACGCTTTCCCTACTGTTCCACCCACTGGAGTGGGAATAGTAATTTTTACCCCTACGCGATCCAACGCTTTCCCTACAGTTGCACTCTTTGGAATGGGAATAGTCATTTTTACCCCTACGCTATCCAACGCTTTCCCTACTGTTGCACCCACTGGAGTGGGAATAGTAATTTTTACCCCTACGCTATCCAACGCTTTCCCTACTGTTGCACTCACTGGAGTGGGAATAGTAATTTTTACACTTCCGCTATCGTACGGTAATAATATTGGATATTATTTAATTATATTATGTTACTATATATATATGTTTGAACAAATATGATTGTAATTTTTTTTATAACTTTTTTTAATTATTTAATTATTATAAGGTAATTTAAGTATTTTTAAGTATATTTTAGTTATTAATTTTTAATATTAATTTACTTTAACATTGTTTTTAATAAAGTCGATATTTTTATAAACTATATTTTTGTAAACGATATTTTTTACTCGATATTTTTGTACTTACCTGTTTGTAGATACAAACTCGATATTCTGTCTGTCGATATTTTGTCGCCGATATTTTTGCTAGTCGATATTATGTCCCTCGATATTATGTCAGTGATCTGTCATGGGCATGGCTAAAAACTATTCTGTAACTTTTTGGGGTGTTTCATCTTCAGGCATGTGCCTATAAAGCAATAACCATCATAAATGTAAAATAAACTGCAAGTTAAGTTAATCAGTGGGAAATGCACTACTGTACTTCATGAAACCTCTATTAGTTAATGCACTGCTGAGGTCTGTGTCTGTAACTAGACAGCCATGGTATTGACTCTTGGTTGGAACAGTGGAGAATTGTCAGGGGCTAGCACAGGCCCTTACAGCCCCTGCGGTGCAGGGCCTGTTTTTTTCTCCTTTAAAAAACACACACTTAACACTCCAGCTGGTAACTCCTTTCCAATATCAGTGGAAATTAATTAAAGGCTCTCTGTTTTCCGTTTTTACTGATTTGTTCAGATACATACAGACAGAAAACCATTTATTTTCCTGTCTGTATTTATTTTTAAATGTGGATTAAAACGGAAATTGGGTTGTTTTTGAGTGATTCTAAATTATGTCAGTCAGGACTGCCAGGCCAATAGCTGTGCAGATTGACAGACAAGGGGTTTAAAAAAACAAAGGAAACTTAATAAAGAGCCTTAAACAGCAGTAGATTTGTACAACCTTGATAAAAAAATGTGCATGATTTCTTATAAGTGCATATTTGATCATCTGAGTGTGTTTATATCATTGAAACCTGTTAGGCGTTCAGGCACAAGTGCACGTTAACTGGTTAAATAAATGCAGAAATATACACATTTCAGCTTTATTTTTTCACAAAAGCAAAAACAACAGGTGATGGACAGAATGCAGAACAATGTCATACATTCACCCCAGTACAGAGATCTGGGCCTAAATCCAGCGTTTTATTGCTCTCCATGCCTTTCCAGTTTGAACCCAGCCATATGCAAATCAGTCTTGACCCTGTGCCCCATGGGAACAGTCCAGCCCGAACTGCCAAGCCAGGTCCTCCCTGGACTGGAAACAAGCATCCAAGGACCGGTTTCGGGCTTTCAGCCCTCATCAGCCTGGATTTCTGCCGGCATGGAAATCCCACGCAAAAAAGTTTGGAAAAGTGATTTTTTACCTAATTTTAAGGTTTGCAAGGAATTCTGGGTAGGAAGACATTGGGGGACTCATGCATGCCATACCTCCCTGGACTCCCTGGACTCCCCCGGGTGTCTAGTTTTCAGAACTATTTGGGTTTGGTAGTTTCCAAAGATGGCCCCCAAGCCCCGGGCCAAAAGATCAGGTGACCCCCCCAAAAAATAAGGTAGTTTTGCTGTAGGTTATTTTAAATTCTCCACCGTACAATTTGGACCTTTTCCTGTTGCAGCCACTATGCCTACCCACGCAAGTGAGGTACCTTTTTTTTGGGAGACCTGGGGGAACGCTGGGTGGGTGGAAATTTGTTGATCCACGCAGATTCCAGAACTTTCCGCCACAGAAATGTCAGGAAAATGCGTTTTTTTGTCAATTTCTTAGCTTTTCAAGGGATTCTGGGTAACAGAACCTGGTGGTAGGCAGTCAAGTCACCCCATTCTGAATTTCCCTGGGTGTCTAGTTTTCAAAAATGTATAGGTTTACTAGGTTTCCCTGGGTGCCGGCAGAGCTAGGGTTCAAAAACGAAAGGTAGGCTCTTTGCCAAAAAAGGGCACATTTTCACTGCGAAATTGCGGCGTGACCACGTTGTGTTTTGCGCTGTTTCCTGTCGCAGGCACTAGGCAGACACAGGCAAGTGAGGTACCATTTTTTTCAGGTGACCTGTGGAAACGCTGGGTGGGTGGAAATTTGTTGATCCACGCAGATTCCGGAACTTTCCACCACAGAAACGTGAGGAAAATGCATTTTTTTCACAATATTTTAGCTTTGCAAGGGATTCTGGGTTTCAGAACCTGGTGGTAGGCAGTTGAGTCACCCCATCCTGAATTTCCCTGGGTGTCTAGTTTTCAAAAATTTATAGGTTTGCTAGGTTTCCATATGTGCCGGCAGAGCTAGGGTTCAAAAACAAAAGGTAGGCTCTTTGCCAAAAAAGGGCACATTTTCACTGCGAAATTGCGGTGCGACCACGTTGCATTTTGCGCTGTTTCCTGTCGCAGGCACTAGGCAGACCCAGGCAAGTGAGGTACCATTTTTTTTGGGAGACCCGGGGGAACGCTGGGTGGGTGGAAATTTGATGATCCACGCAGATTCCAGAACTTTCCACCACAGAAATGTGAGGGAAATGCATTTGTTTGTAAATGTTTTAGATTGCAAGGGATTCTGGGTAACAGAACCTGGTGGTAGGCAGTCGAGTCACCCTATCCTGAATTCCCCTGGGTGTCTAGTTTTCAAAAATGTATAGGTTTGCTAGGTTTCCCTAGGTGCCGGCAGAGCAAGGGGACAAAAACAAAAGATAGGCTCTTTGCCAAAAAAGGGCACGATTTCACTGCGAAATTGAGGTGCGACCACGTTGTGTTTTGCGCTGTTTCCTGTCGCAGCCACTAGGCAGACCCAGGCAAGTGAGGTACCATTTCTTTCGGGAGACCAGGGGGAACGCTGGGTGGGTGGAAATTTGTTGATCCACGCAGATTCCAGAACTTTACACCACAGAAATGTGAGGAAAATGCATTTTTTTGACAATTTCTTAGCTTTGCAAGGGATTCTGGGTAACAGAACCTGGTGGTAGGCAGTCGAGTCACCCCATCCTGAATTCCCCTGGGTGTCTAGTTTTCAAAAATGTATAGGTTTGCTAGGTTTCCTTAGGTGCCGACAGAGCTAGGGTTCAAAAACAAAAGGTAGGCTCTTTGCCAAAAAAGGCCACGATTTCACTGCGAAATTGATTCGCGACCACGTTGCGTTTTGCGCTGTTTCCTGTCGCAGGCACTAGGCAGACCCAGGCACGTGAGGTACCATTTTTTTCAGGAGACCCGGGGGAACGCTGGGTGGGTGAAAATTTGTTGATCCACGCAGATTCCAGAACTTTCCACCACAGAAATGTGAGGAAAATGCGTTTTTTTGTCAATTTCTTAGCTTTGCAAGGGATTCTGGGTAACAGAACCTGGTGGTAGGCAGTCGAGTCACCCTATCCTGAATTCCCCAGGGTGTCTACTTTCAAAAAATGTATAGGTTTGCTAGGTTTCCCTAGGTGCCGGCAGAGCTAGGGTGCAAAAACTACAGCTAGGCACTTTGCCATAAAAGGGTCAATTTTTAACTGCAAAATTGAGGTGTGACCAGGTTGCATTTTGCGCCGTTTCCTGTCGCAGAACAACAGAGCAAAAATGCCAATACTGATAGTCTATTTTAGGACACTGATTGTCTACCAAAAGAAGACTCCTGATCAAAATTGGGAAATGCTATTCAATAGCTTTTTATTTTACAAAAAAGTTTTTGTGAAAGTATATTTATTTTGACTTTCAACTTTATATTGTCAGTGCACAATACAATTTATATACAGAATGAAAAATGAAAAGTGAGGACACAAAACAGGGCAATAAAAATCACCAGGCATTCATAGATCAATCATATCACAGACTGTTGTTCTGATTATCAGGCTCAGCCTTACTGATTAGAGCCAACCCTAGTTGTTCTTAGTTTCCTGTCGCAGGCACAAGGCCGACCCACACAAGTGAGGTACCGTTTTTATCGGGAGACTTAGGGTAATTCAGATTGGTAAATCAACTGTTATTACCAATTGAGTTTTCATGCATTTCTCCCTTCCCAATGAAAGAGATTGTCTAAAACAAAATCTTTTTCAAAAATGACCAATAATTCTCATGCTAGTATGAGTATTCCCAATTTTGAAAATGTTCAAATATATACTGTTTCTAAACTCTATAATTTGTACCCAATTCAGAAATACATAGGTGTCTTTCATACAGATTTTTACATGTATACATTTTCCAAGAATAAGTGCTCTATACCCAGTAAATAATAAAATACCATTGCAAGTTGCTGCTCAGTTTTTGGATTTGGGTTCGTCGGGTTCTTGGTGAAACTACAAGTCCTATATATCCCCACAACCAGGAAGGTCTAACGGATGTAACGGTATATTGCTCTCCAAGAGCTGTCAAAATTACAAGAAGTTATAGGTGAAAACGTTGAGACAAAAGGCTGTTTTTTTCAACAAATTTTCAATTATTCCAATATTTAACTGTTATATATAAAGAAACCTTCATGGATTTAGACAAATGACACCTTTCTGAATTCAGAATTCTGTCTACTTTTCGAAAATGTATAGCTTTCCAGGATCCATTATTGCTTTCAAACTCATTTCTACCATTAACTGGAAGGAGGTTGAAAGCTCTAAAAATAGCAAAAATAGGCTATGTCCCAGAAAAATGCCAAAACTGTGTGAAAAATGTTGGTTCTCTGACAAAAGACTGTCATTCACTAAAAGCTGAGAAAATGGAGATTTTAGCCCCACAAACCCTTTTTTGATAACATTTGCAGGGATAAACCCAGAGGCTTTCATTTGCAGCCCGTTTTTCGCATTTTTCTGAACAAAAACTAAAATGTCACTGTATTTTGGTTAATTTCTGGGACCCCTCCAAGGGAATCCACAAACCCTGGGCACCTTTAGAATCCACATGATGTTGGAAGAAAAGGACGCAAATTTGGCGTGGATACCTTATGTGGTCAAAAAGTTACAGGGGCCTAAGCGCGCACTACCACAAATCGCCAAAAAAAGGCTTAGCACAGGAGGGGAAAAGGCCTAGCAGCGAAGGGGTTAAGTTGTATCCACTTTGGTTAAGAATGAAGCAAAACAGAACCCCACTAGGTGGCAGTATTGGCTGGTTCTGATCTCAATTTAAATTCAAGCAACCCTTTAAAAAAAAATAACTTCCTTAAAAGTAAATAGATAGAACTAATGCTGCGACTACTACATTTACTACTACTAATAATAAAATCTATTTTTACAGCAAACTCCACAAATTGAGTTGTCTCACGTATTTATCTTTACTGAACTCAAGGCAAAATATTTTATCTACAGCAGAATGATAAAACACCGTGCCTGACCCTTTATCTTTCAAGTACGCCATACCCTTTCCTGAACTTACATAAGCATGGCATGTAATTCATCTCTACCATTTCACAACAGGTGATACAGCTCAGGTTGGATGGCAAATGCACACCGAAGTAACAGTGTTGTAGGCAGTCACAGCAGGAGCTGCTCCGGGTTATCAAAAAGGCTCACAGTAACCCCCAAATCTCCAACAATATGCTGCATGGGGATAGTTACGATAAATGCAAAACCTAAAAAATACGGGGGCCGATTCACAAAAGTAATCTGAGACAAAGTCCTAACTTTACGACTTTCGGTATTCACAAAAGGCATTTAGGAGTAGTAAAGTTAGGATTCCTAACGTTTCTGCTCCTAAACTGAGAAAAATCCTACCTTTACAAATTTCGGTATTCACAAAAGGCATTTAGGGGTAGCAAAGATTTCGGGCCCGATTCACAGAACTAACTTAAGACAAAATCCTAAACTTACTACCATTTTGGTATTCACAGAAGGCACTTATTCATTTTGGTATTCATAGAAGGTACTTACTCATTTCGGTATTCACAGAAGTTAGAAGTCCTAACTTTAGGACTCCTAAATGCCTTCTGTGATTACCGAAAGTCTTAAAGTTAGGATTTTTCTCAATTTAGTAGTAGTAACGTTAGGACTCCTAAATGCCTTCTGTGAATACCAAAAGTCTTAAAATTAGGATTTTTCTCAATTTAGTAGTAGTAAAGTTAGGACTTCTAACTTTAGGACTCCTAAATGCCTTCTGTGAATACCGAAAGTCTTAAAATTAGGATTTTTCTCAACTTTACTACTACTAAACTGAGAAAAATCCTAATTTTAAGACTGTGACGTCCAGACTGGACTATGTGAATGGCCTCTATCTGGGTCTACCTGATTACATGGTTAAGAGACTACAATTGGTTCAAAATGCGGCTGCGAGATTGATTAGATGCGTACCTATGCGCAACATATCTCTCCTCATATTGAGGAACTTCACTGGCTACCGGTGGCCAGCAAAGTTACATTTAAGGCCTTAACCTTAGTTTTTCGGTCTTTCCATGGTCGCTGTCCCAGATATTTGAAACAACGATTATGTGCTTTCAAACAGACTCGCCTATTGCTTTCCAAAAATCAGAATCTGCTTGTCACCCCACGAGTTATGAAGGAGCGATGTGGTGGCAGATCCTTTGTGCTGAGAGTGGCTAAGCTCTGGAATTCTTTGCCGCCTGCCTTGCTGCAAATTGATAAGAATGCCTATTGAGGAAGGCAGTTAAGACTTGGCTTTTTAACTTGGACTAATTCCGATGGATGACTGGTGTCTGACCTTTTAATTCGCTGTCACTTGTTGTTATAGTGCCGGGACACCTCATTTGGGAGGTAGCTGTTTTGCGCTCTATAAATGGCAGTATTATTATTATTATTATTAATATTACAAATGGTCAAATGTATTGCTTACCATCCTCTTGCCCCCTGTTACCAGGTAATTTGCACAGCAAATGCTGCACCTCTGCATTTGGAGCACTTTTACTCCAACTACTTTTCTCGGATTCTATGCCGCAGCAGTTCGGCTCGCCTCATCTGCTGTGGTCTTGCTCAAAGGCCCCTGGCATGAGGCGCGCTAGTGCTTCTTTGCCTAGGATCACAAGCCATGATTTCGCTCAGACAGCATGCTTTACTTTTCTAATTCTTTGCATTTTACATGTACACCAACAAATAATAATCCCCAAAGTACTTGAACTGGGGGGGAATATGCTGCCATGCCCGGTCTAAGTGGCCAGCAATCGTGACCTGCACCACGAGGCAAGCGATAGCACAAGGTCCCACACACAAATATGCCACCTGCCAAACATTGCAAAAGTATTTAAAGATGCCAGAGCAGAGTTCTGACCCACTTGCTTCGGTTTAGACAGCACGTTCTCTAACATCGACCTAAACTTCCTACACAATACAGACCAGTTTTGCTGGACCCGTAACACCCCGATTCTCTCCTCCCAGCCTTGAGCGATGGTGCTGTATATTTGCGGCCGCAAAACCAGGGTGGCTGTGCGCAGTTGCAGGAACAGCAGAAACAGAAGTAGGAGCATCAGACCCCATTTAACTGAGAGACAGAGGCTTGTATGCAGGGTCCTAGGTGCATCTTCCGAACCCCCCAAATGCGGGCAGACGCCTAGACCCCTAAGGGGCTGAAACAGGGGGGTAGGGGATACGTTTGTGCAGTATTGAGGCGTCCACACATCGGAGACCGTTGCTCCCCTAGAGCAACCCAAGGACCCAGCTACAAAGAACCGTCCACCGAAAAAGGGAAACACAGACCTACTTAAGCAGGAAGTCTGGCAAGCGGCATCTAGCACTAAGAGCTGTTGTTTCCATGTCCTTGTAATGCATAATTTCCTCCTTCTCCCAGCCTTGAACGATGATGCCGCATAGTTGCTCCTGCCCAGCATGGAGGTCAGAGCAGCCAGCCGAATGGGTGCCAACCAGAGGCAGGAGCAACAGCCCCCAAATGTCCAAAACTCACCACTATACATGACAAACATTGACCCGACACAAATCACCCAAATTCCTCTGTTGCTGGTCACTGAAAGAGTGATCTCCAACTGGCGAGCCCACCTAAATATCCCACCTACCTCCTGGGCTCACCAAGGAATTGTGTTCTTGCACTTGCTGTGTGTGGCTAACTTCATGGGCCAGGTGGCCACAGAAAAAATACTAACCCTGGGCAACAAGAACACTAAGGGGGACTGCTGGTGACGTGACCATCCACCTCCCACCTTCTCTCACCTTGCGTAACCTGGGGACACACAGGAGATTTTGAATTGATGAGTAGAGTGTTTGATTCTTCTCTTCTGCATATACAATGGGCCTTTTTTGTGGCTCTGTGGGTAATCATTAAAGCCCTAAAAGTAAATCTTCACCTGACCGGTAACCGCTACAAATACGTCAGACCTTTTCGCACCAACTATCTTTTAGGAATATTTAAAAACAGTCTAGCTTCAGCATTCTGCACTCTTTGAAGTCTGTTTATCATCTTATTTTTTTCTCTCAGATACAATACATGGTATAGTTTAGCCTAGATGTAATTGGAACATGTATAATATCTTTCAGTATAGAGACTGGGAGAAATGTTAATGTCTTTCCTAAAGATTTCAATAGGGCAAAACAGACTGCTGCGGTTGACTGTACCTCTTGTTGAAATTATAGATCTGTGTCCAGTTTCATCCCAAAATTCGTTGACACAGGAGTTGGAGCTGGTAAGTCCCCTAGCTCTACTGGTCTTAATCCCAGTATGTCCAGTGGGACATAGACAAATCAGGAATCCTTACACCTTATTTAAATCTTGGTGGGGCTCCCGTCGTCCTTCCATGGCAGCGGTTTCAAGTATTCCATCAAGCTAACAGAGTCTTGCCCTCCCAATTTAGATGTGTGCTAGCTGGATCGCTGTCCGGATCGGCAGACTGTTTACTATTGCGTAAGCGGCGCACCTCCGTCGACATTGCAGACTCCATTGCTGGCTAACAGTAATCCGTTGGCACCAAGCCGGTAGGTTTTCACCAAGCAGATTTTAGATTTCTCTGTTGTGCTGGCATTGTCCTAGAGGTGGGTTCCTGATGGAGTGAGTGCCTGGTAGAGTGGAGCCATGTAAGTACCACTTTTATAATGTGTCACTACACATATAGGTTGTGTGTGGTTTGAAAATATATGTAGGCAATGTGTCATGCTCCTTTTTGTACATATAACATAGCACATACAACATACACTCTGTTGAATGTACACACACATGAACCACAAACACAACTCCCACAAACCACCACAACAACAAAAAAAACATTTCAACACAGGTGTGTTCATTTTAAAATGATAAGTAATTAAATATACACTAATGCATTACACATACAAATAGAAATTGCATGTAAGGGCAATGTAAAAATACATGAAGCTAAAGGAAAAGTTAACATACGATTCATAGTAAGACGTGTAATAAATGTACCTTTGATCCCGGAGAAAACTGAACTGATTAGTATTGTGGTAAAGTTGTAGCAGCAAAGGACGGACCTGAACAATGAGGTTCAAGTCAGAAACGGATGTGGGAAACAGAAAAAAATGTAAGTTTTTTTTACCTCATTTCCTTTGAATCTGCCAATTCAAGTATGGAGGTATCCCCAGCACAGTTGTCCCGTGGAAAGGCACATCGTGATTAGGCCAGCGGTAATCCTTGATGGACTCCCTCTGAGAGCTGCTTTTGGCTATCACACCATCAACGAAGGAGAGAAAACCTCGCGTAGTCAGGGGGCACTCAGACGGTCTTTTGTCCATAGACCTGCCAACATCTAAATTGAGCGGGCAGACCACCAAGTAGGCAGGCGGTGAAACCGTAGAAAAGTGACTGCGGGACCAGATACACCAAGATCTAAATCAGGATCTTAGTCTTTGGCATAGTTCAACTGTAGGAAACTGCTGCCCATCCAATTAGCTACTGCTGAAAGACAACCCCGGCATTTAGCAATTTTAATATTGTCTAGCTGCTGGAAAGCTGGCTTCAAATGGGTTTCATTTGCATAGGAGACCATATTAAAGCCCTACTGTACAACTTCTAAGGCCAGTGGAGTCATATACTGATTAAACAGGGTTGGTCTAAGAGCCAGTCCCTGTGGGACTCCACATCCTGTTTCATTGAAGCAAGAGGTGTATGGTGGTAAAGACACTGCTTGTTGCCTGTTTGTTATTATGAGGATTTATGTGCCCCTTTATGATATGGCTGTGGGGCCCTATCATAGAGTACACTCACAAATACTGTCCTCGGTCCAGTCAGTATAATTTATTTAACCTTAGCTCAACTCTGGGTAGCTGTGACTGCGAGCAGTAAGGCTTGGCAAAGAAATTTAGGGGGTCATCACAATGTTAGGTGGACTGCCACCGACAGGCTGACGGTGGCGGTCCGTCCGACATCCTGTGAATCGGTCCGACCACTGGCTTACAATACCGGAGGTCCAAGTGGAGAGGTCGAGGGGTAGGACGAGTCCTAACCCTGAAATGGGGGCAGTGCCTGCACAGGCACCGCCGTAGGGATTCGGATATCCCTTTCTTACTGCCTTTTCATGGTGGTCCCACCACCATGAAAAGGCAGCCGGATGGTACTTTTTGGGACCCTAAGCAGGGCTCCTGTCCCCCATAGACTACTACTAAGTGGCCTGGGGGGAGCAAATGTAGTGCCTCCCTGCACATCCATGTACTGTGTGCTAGACACCAGATACACAAACTGCCCTTTTCCACTGTGGCTTATGCTGCGGCCTTTTCCTGGGCTGCAGCACAAATTGCAGTAGAAAAAGGCAGTTTTGGACTGAACAGAAGACTAATAGTTATAAGGTGGGTGGGACCGCTGACTCCTTGTCGACCGGTCTCATTCCTGCTGCGATGTCTTAGGCTCTTAGTGTTAAGCATTTACCACCAGCCCCTTGAAATAAGAAAGTCACACACCAATAAAGAGACACAAAAACAATTTATAAACATAGAGCATATTTTATTGAATTCTTAGAGACCATGTTCATCAGAATCTACCTGAGGGTTTTGGAAAAACAGATTTTAGAAGCTTTTATCACTTTAAATGCAACAGCAAAGAAGCATTAGTCACTGCAAAGTTTGTAAGCTTTTGAAAAGTTGGAAAGAGTTACTGCAAGTACTCGGTCTGGGTTGGGCAACCAAATCCTGAGGGAAATGATCTGGGGTGGGGGACTAAGAGGAAACTTTGGACCGTTGGTCACCAGAGTTTACAATGCAGCGGTATAGACATCATTGGAGTGGTCCTAATGCTGGGGATGCAGGCAAAAGATGGTCAAAGGATGCTCCTGATGCTGTGTGGTCGATGGGGATGAGTTTCAGTTAAGTCCGCGGGTAAAGGGGCGTGACTCTATCCATGGGGTTTGGGGTCCCACAACATCATCTTTGTGAGGGCAAAAGACCAGCTGCGACTGGCTTACAGTTCTCACAGCACAGCGGTAAAACTAGAAATATTTGGAGGGGGCTAGTGTCCCTTGTGTGCAACAAATCCAAACCCTGATAGCACTCCAGAGTCTTGCAGACATGGGTGAAACATTTGCCTATCTCAGATAGGTTGTCTTGGACACCCTGCGACTGGTAGCAGCAACAATTCTGTGGTGGCAACCAACTTGTTGGTTTGGGGTTCTTCTGCTCTTGTATTCCTGGTTACAGGGATCAGCTGACTGATCCTTGGAATCACTGCTGTAGGTGAAGGATGAGAACCATTTTTTCCCCAAGCCAGGAGCCACGTGCACAGTCCAAATCTCACTAGCCCAAAAGTACAGCAGGTGCAGTCCTCTCTGCGGTGCAGCCTTTCTTTGTGCAGGTTAAGGGCAGCACAGCAGTCCTTCTTCAATCATCTCTTCTATTCCAGCGTGATCTGTAGGGAAGGGTGCCAGGGGTGCCATATTTATCCTAGGAAAGAGCCTCAAGGGGACCACGTCGTCGCTAGCCAATGGGATACTGGGTCCCCTCCTATTAAGTTACGTGTTTCCTGTGATATGTGGCATCCGGTAATCCCAAAGTGCTCCATTCATGCCCCTTTCAAAATGGCACAACCCTTCCTTGGTCGTCAGGAGCGGGGTAGCCCAACCTAAAGTGAGGCTACCAGTAGGCTACATGCCCACTGGAAAACTGGTTTAGGGACAGGTTTTTCCTCCCTAACTCTCTCTCCGAATTGACTGCGGGAACAAAAGGCATCCTGTTCAGGGGTGTTGTTGCAGGTGGCCCTTCAATGGTGGCTTCCCCTTTGAGGCTCGCCTTTGGGCTAACACCCTGAGTGGCCATCCTGGGAGAGGAGGTGACACCTTGCTCTGTGGCAACTACCTTTGTTCCTGGGAGTAATTCACTCACCTCCCCAGGTGGCCAGAACTCTGTCTGTATGCCATGGCCTTTGTGAGGTCGCTGTAGTGCAGAGTGGAAGCTTTCTAAAGTTGCTCAAGTTTAATAGTGACTTTAAATTTGACCTTGGAATAATACAAAACCTAGAAATAAGGCGCTTAGATGCACTCCCATGGGGTTTATCAAGTAATAAAACGTAAACAGGTAGATGGTGCAATAGGGTTGATCCTCCTGAGTTCGAGGAAATGTATAGGCAATCCAAAAAGCACTTTCCTTAGGACAAGGGGAGTGTCTCCCTTATGCACTTGAAACAATGTTCAGTTCTTTACTCCACAAGTAAACAAACTTCTTTTCAGAAAACTTTATTGATGCTTCATACTTTTATTCATCCTTTTCAAATGATTCTTGAATTCCTCATCATTTCCGTTATTATTATGTCATAATAACAGTGATCATAAACCAAACGATTTAGTTGTGCCCAATGCATTTCGTGCACAGATACCCTTCTTCAGAGGCTGTACACTAAAAAAATAGAGGAAACGGGGTATCAGCACTGTGCGATAATTGGCTGTTATTTCATGGTATATGCTGACCTATACAGGGTCGTGTACATGCTCATATGATATCCACAAGTGACCTGTCGGTACGACTGTGAAAAAAGCATAGAAGTTAAACCAAAAATATGCCAGAGAAATACCTTGGTGTGTGTGACAGAATGATAATCATTACATGAAAGAAAAAAAACATGGAACAGCCAGAACCTGCTGTGTTTAAAGTGAATGAGCAGATATCTGAAATCATAAGTGGAGCCAGAAGTGTACCAGAAAAATAACTCGGTGTGTGTAAAAGGACGGCAATCTTAAGATACACGGAAGAGTCTGTGCATGCTGTGTTTAACGTAAAACAGCCGCTCTCTAAAATTACTATAGTAATCATCGTAAGAAATCATGAGTGGAGCCCAAAACATGCACTACAATCAATTCACACAAAGTGCTAGAGCATGAATGAAACGTGACTCAGGTAACTGTCACAGTCCTCTGTATTACCGGTGGAGAACTGAGAAAAGAAGTGACCTGGGCATCAGGTCTGATTTAATGACAGGATTAATTTGATACCACACAGGACCCTGTTAGGTAGTCCCATTCAGAGGTTAGCCAGGCAGCAGTGCCAGCCAGTAACCCTGTGTTAGCCTATGGGACTACTAATCTTTACCCAGCAAAATTACAATTTTGCAGTTAAGACATATGAAAAATATATGTCTTCCCCCCCCAAATTTTTAAACCATTTTATTGGGTTTTACACATAATACTGTTGTACATCAATATCAGAATTGTCATACTTATGTTTTTACATGGATTTACACTCCCATCTTTTGTTACTGTGTGATGTTAGAAAGACGGGGGAGGGTGTTAGTGTGTGGTTCAGGTCTTGCAGTAGTGGGGGGGATAGTCGACTATCCCTGAGCTGGTGTTAATCCTTTTGGTGGAAATCCCCAATCGGCAAAGACTTGAACAGACCTTCGTGCCTCTAACTATGTCGCTTAACTGGGAGTGTGGTATTCAGGGGAGACTGGGGGCGTGTGAGTGGGCGGCTATGCATCTAATCCAAGCGGTTGTGTCTCAGGGCAGGACTCGGGATGTACACTGGGTGTTCCTAGGGTGTGAATATATTCTAAGCCTCCGCTGTGGGTATTGGGTTAGGTAACGCCGGGAAGATTGGCGGTGTCGCAGGTGGTTGGAATTCAGTTACTGGTTGTATGAATCACTGAAAAAGCACAGCCCAATCTGCGGATATATGGTGGTGGCTCGTTCCCCATGCTTCCTCTTTCCTCAGTGTGTTCTCCGCTGCCATGCCCCATTAATTTACTACTCCCGTCCAGGCTGCCAAAGGGGTTCCTAGGGGGTCCGCCAATGCATGGCGATACCCCTTTTATTGAACAGAGAAATCCGCAGCATGGTAAGATGGGTCAGGACTCTTTCTGCTCCTTCAGGGTTCTCGTGTTCAGGGGGGTGTAAACTTTGGTTTAATAGGTACGGAAGACCTGCGGGATGTCCGCCTGCGAGTGGACCATGATACTCATGGGGTTAGCTACTTCTGTGATCGGACGCGCTATTGTGTCCTGAAGGATAAGTCAGGCCAGTAATACGCCAGATCGATCCCCCTCCTGGTGGGCTCTGGCTGCGTATGCTTTAAAGTTATATCTACGGAGATCGATCAATGTCTCTGCATAAATGGTCTTGGTCTCAGCAATCTGAGTCGCGGATGCCGGGCTAGCGTCTGCTGCCTTGGTGAGGCTGGCTAACTTCTTTTCTCTGGTTAGTAACTTCTGTTCCAGTGTTCTGCGCATTCCCGCTATCTGCCTGATACACGGTCCTCTAATGACTAGTTTAACAGCATCCAATCCCAATAACCTAGAGCATGCAGAGTGTGTATTCTGTGTGAAGTAATTTAGGATGCTATTTTCCTGTTCGTGGCAAAATACTGGATCCTCGAGGCAGCCTCGTGGCAATTGCTAGGTGGGGATTGGGGATAGGGGTGGGGACCACCAGACCATCAATATGTGTGTATCATGGTCTGATATGACCCATCCTAAGTAGTATGTGCGGTGTATCAGGGGTATGGTTGCTGGTGAGCACAGGAATCAGTCTAAGCGTACCCGTAGGCGTGGTATTGTTCCATCTGCGAGCTCGCTGTGGTGCTGGTAGGGGGAGGATGGTATATATTTAGAGAGAGGTCCAGTACGCAGTTATAGACTTCTCCTAGGATCCATTGTGATGTTATTAACTTGGCTAGGACACCAGACAGGGAGTCCCAGAACTTCCCTTGCTCCGCGTTTGGTGTGTATATGCTGCCTATCAGTATCTGGTGGCCATCTAAGAGTCCCTGTATGAATGTGCATCATCCCTCTTGTCTATCACTCTACTGATCTTTTGAAAAAGAACACCGGGCTTGAGCCAGATCGTTACTCCGCAGTCATATGCTGAGAATGTGGTGGCACAAATGGTGCCCTGCCAGCGTCTCTTCAGTCTGTCTAGCTCTCCGGTAGTGAGGTGCGTCTCTTACAGCAGCGCTATATGCACCTGTTGTCTCTTGATGTTGGAGTAAACTGCGTAACACTTGCGTGCCGTATGCATTCCCCGAACGTTCAGGGTGATCAAACTAGTATCTGCTGCCTGGGCCATGATTGGCACCAGTAGTTTTATGGGGGGGGCTTTGCAGATGTTGCCACAATTTATTTGTCTACGCCCCGTAGATGATGCACATATGTTAAGGTGAGCATTTGCTCATCGTGCATGTTTGGGGTTGGATTGGAATAACGTTGGGGGAGAGAATTAAAAACTGTAATGGAAAACAATCCCAACTCTGGAGACCTACTGCAGCAAGCAGTTTGTCCAAACGAAGCATAGTACTAACTCACTCGTGTATTTTGGGGAGGTGTCGGTGTGGGTTTGATGCCTCTGGTGTAGAGTGTCCATGTGTCAACTGATGTTGCAGTGGGGCGCTTGATATGGGGAGGTCGTAGTGGTGGCTGCGTTTGTAATACTAGGAGCTCTGTGGCTTATGTGCAAATGGATACAGCTGTTAGGTGTTATCGTTGTATCAATAGTTCATCATTTGAGCGTGTCCGCTGTGTGTGGAGCTACCAGGGGAGGTGTTATTGACTCTGCACAGGACGTGCTTGATTCACTGGGGTCTTCTTCTGATGTAAAGATATGTGGACCACGTTATTCATCCGAGGACATCCGGGCAGGTCCCAAGTCCACTCCTGCCTGTAAGGCCTTTGGACGTTCTACTATGATGTGCTCGAAAGGGGTCGTGTAACCAGGTTACGTGGTTGAGGTTTGGGATGTTGCTTGGACTTCGGTCTCCCACGGCGGCGTCTGTTCCGAGACTCTTGTGGTTGCGTCGTCTGGGTGCGCGTTGGGCATTCGTTCAACTGTAGGTTCAGTTCCATTCAGTCAGATGCTTCCTTCGTATCTGTGAAAAATTTTGTGACGTCCATCATGTATTATCCTGAGACGCGCAAGGAACAGTAGTGAGTATTGCACTCCTTTTTGGTGAAGGTGGCGTTTTATCTCCAGGAAGGATGATCTTTTGCATTGCACTGCTCGGGAATAGTCCGGTAAGAGTCTCTGTCCCGGAAGTGGAGTAATTTGGCCAGGAGCAGTCTAGGAGGGGACCCTGGTAGTGGTCGTCATGCAGGAACCCGATGAACTCTCTCTACAGAGTAGAAAGGCTTGCGGTCATTGACAGGTGTGAATTATTTCAACCAATTTTCCACGTAGCTCACAGGTTCTGAACCTTCCACCCCCTCCAGCAAGTTCAGCACGAGGATGATGCTCCGACGGAATCGTCCTTCCAAGTCATCGACTCTTCCTTCTAACTGCGACACTCGGGAATGAAGATCCCACACGGTTTTCTGGTCTGCTCTAGTTCGGGGCTGTAGCATGGAAATGGCTTTCTCTCCGTCAGCTACTTTGTCTGTGATCTTCCGGTGATCATAATGAAGTATGTTGAGATCTATTGCCAGTGTTCCGAATCGTTCTTCCATGGTAACTCTCAAGTGATCAGTTTCAGCCAGTACCTTGCCTAATTTTTTGGACATGGAAAGAGAGGTCGTTGTCTCCGTGCCCGATTGCCAGTCCTCAGATGGTATAGGTGAGTGTTGTGCAGGAGTTGATGTTTGCTGTCCCGTATTCGATCTGAATCTTCCCATGACTCTCAGTGGGCTTTGTGTGACAAGTACTCTTTGGTGTATTGCTGTTCCACTGCTCGGCGGGGGGGGGGGGCTTCTCGCCTTGTGGTAGGATTTATGTTTCGGCATCAATATTTTAAATCCAGCTCCAGGTATCTGTTGACTTTATTCCCCTGTGTCTGGGCAGGTGATGTGGTGTTGTAGCTACAAAGAGAGAAGGGGTTGGGTGTTTAAGCGGAGTCTGGCTCCCTCTTCACCGCCATGCTGGAAGGGTGCCCGCTGTTCGTTTGTCTCCGGGGGGGGGTTGCCTAATGCCCAATTTCTCTAGTCTTTGCAACAGAATGTCCGGGATTGGTGTGTCAAACACAGCTGATAGATCGAGGAGAATAGCCACAGATTTTATCCAAATCAATTTTCCTTTAAATGTATTCTGTAATCTCGAAGTGCTGATTCTTTACTGAACCCGACTCGCAAACCAGATTGGGATGTTTTTGTAGTGCATTATAAGAAGGTGATGCGTATTGTTTCAACTGCGATATTCTGTTTTGCCTGTGTAGTTGTTTTGTGTCCTGTCATGTTTTAATTGTGTTATGTTGCTTTGTGTATGTTATGGTGCTATGTTTGGTTGTTTACCATAGATATGTCAACAAATGCTACATTTCCAGCTATAAGCAGCAAATGCCTTGAAAGTTCCTGTGACAAGCAGCCATTTACCAGTGTCCAAGCTGGAGTAATAGTGGTGTTTGAGGTCTTCAGGGTCTTTAGACACCAGTAAGCCCAAAACTGAGTGCTAAGTTTAGACCCGGTCTGTCGCTAAGTACTAACAGTTTGTGATTTGGGGCCATACGTACGACCTTTCACTTATGCGAGTTGCAAATTGCGTCAAATTGCAACTGGCAAATGTGAATGTACAACAGTGTCTCAGATACTGTTTGCGATTCCCAATGGTGTCGCGAATTGCATGCCTCATGAATACTCATGAGGCAAGCTCAAATAGCGACCCCATTAGGAATGGCCAGCACCCCCAGGGATGGTGGCCTGCTGGGGTCAGCAGATCACCATGTCTGTGACTGCTTTTTAAACCTTGCGATTAGATCTCGTCCTATCCAACATTCACGGAACCCCTTCTTTTTTTATTAATGGGCTAGTTTGCTTTGTAACATGGTTGTGGTCATTCACAGCCGGCCCTTTAAACCCTTTACCCCTTGATGTTCTTTGTTTAAATTGCCTACCTTCTTTGGAACGCACCTGTATGTTTCTAATTCATTTGTAGACTGTCCAAATCCCTTTTACAGTCCTGAGGAAGACCCGTCGTGAAGCTAAATATGCCCTTACAATAGGGTTGAAACATCAACTCAATTGTAACAATCCCACTCCTACGCTCTCTGCCCTACGAAAAAAGAAAAGCGAATCACAAGGGTTATTGAGATTCATGTAGTTAGGGAAGGCATTTGGAAGACTGTTTATAATCAGTAATGCACCACGGTATATAATTGCTTCACACCCAGCACTTTTTGCACCTTGTCACTATAGCGCATGCACTGTTCTGTTCTTTTGTATTTGGGACCGCCTTACAGTGTTACCTATAAACTGCAAAATGTAGAAAACAACACAAAAAGTGTTTTTTTCACTTTCAGTATATTAAATGATTGACTCATGACTTATGTGTTCCTTTTGTTTCCGTTCTCTACTAATTGAGACTGTTATAAGTGTTGGAATAAGTTGTTCTGTGAACCAACTGTTTTGTAATCAATCACTAAGAAAGCAATTCTGATCCCGACAGAAGCAACATTCTTTCTATATATGCTTTTTAAATAAAGGAGTTTTTTTTAAGTACAGCCCTTTTCCTTATAGGAAAACGGGCTGCATTTGAAAAAAAATTAAACCTTTCGGTTTCATTTTTTTAAGGGCAGGCAGTTAAAAAAACGGCAACAAAACAGTAGAACATGGCACGGAGACTTGCTATTAGGAAGGGACGCCCCTTCCAAAAAGCGAGAGTCACAAACGCTATTTTGCGAGTCAGTGACTCGCAAAATAGCGTTAGTACATACCTGGACCCTTTTTTGCAGTCGCAAAGGGGCCAATTTGCCGTTTGCGACCGCAAAAAAGGGTCATACATCAGGCTCCAGGTCTCATATTGTTAGCCGTTCAAGTTCCTTCACTTGCTCCTTAACTTGCCAATCCCATTGTAGCTGAACAGGGTTAATGGATTATTTGTTTTCTTTAGGGTATTTACTTTACTCTAAATAAAAGAGCAGCATGGAGGGATAACGAGTGCTATCTCAAAATATTGTCATGTAGAAAAAATGGTTCCTCAAAAATAGCAACTTTGAGATTGCACCACTTATCTTTTCAGCATTCTTTAGGACATTTTAGGATTCATATTTGTCTATGTAAGGTCACATTTAATCTCACTGCCTGGCAAGAAGGTGTCAGGACAAAAAGCAGTTTTCCTGCAGGCCTTGCCTTCTCCATCTGTCTCTGCAGCAGTTGTTCCAAAATGCCAATGACGGCTGCCAACGCCATGTTTAGGAGGTCCAGAAACTTGTCAACACTTTAATAATCCAAAATGGAAAACTCTCAGTTTACAAAAGGACATTATCTTACTGTTCAGTAGATATCGCTTTTATAATTTTTGGCGGATCCCCTTTTAAGCAGTTTTAGGTTATACATTCTGTTTTAGGAGAAGAATGAACATTATTTCTGCGACTTCAAGAGCTGGTGAGAAGATTTCGCCATAAACAGAAGTTTTTAATTTTCATCCTTGGAGGTAGTAAAGACCAAATACTTTTGTATACTCCAAGTAAAATTTACAAACTCCTTCAATTAAATTGGATCTACCTTTTTAAGTCATTTTTTAATGTTTATCTCTCATTCTCGAATTATAGCAGCAATGAACGTCCTTCATAGTTGGCAGGCACGAGTAGTTGTAATTAACTTTATATAGCGTTTACTATTCCTGACGAGGAAATTTCAAATACCTTAACATGCTTCCCAAACTTCTAGGATTCACAGAAAATGCCTTTTTTGTATCAGTTGGCGACCGCAACTTGTAGAAGTCATTTAAAGCATGATTACATGGTTTTAGTCTGAAAATACTGCTAATCCATATTTTTAACAATGTTCATTTTATTAACGTTTTCGTTCCTTTTTGATCCAGAATCTTTATTCGATAAAAAAAAACATTAAAGAATTCTTAATATAAAAACATCATTACAGTACATCACAATATTTGATCCAATTAAAATGAGCATCAGACAATACACAGTATAGGGTCATCACCACAATACATCGCAAGGCCAAGATCTTGTTGAAATAACATGTCCGCACAAAGTTTAGATAATATACACATGCCATCTTAATGGTATATAAAATGTCCATTTCAGTTAAATAGTTCTGAAATGTCCTTGGTCCCAGACTAACCCAACCATATTCAGTTTATAAAGGGCATTGTGCGAAAATGACTAAGGGAGTGAGGAGAAACTCGTATTTTTCCAATCTTCACCATGCCATTCAACAAATATTGTGCACATATATCCATTTAGAATAATCAGATTGCCCAGAGATCAAGCTAAAAAGTGCAAAGATATCTGAAGGAGTGAAGAGGAAGCTTATCTTGTCAAAGTTTTTACCAATCCATGTCTTCATAGCATCTTGTGCAAATATATGCATTTAAAATAGTCAAATAACACAAATTGACCAGCACAGCTCACCACAGTAATACGTATTCCCCCCCAGGGTCCTCAATTTTACAGCTGCAGAAATCAATTTGTAGATCAACAGACAGATGGGGTCAGTTTGTCAAAGTGCAAACAAAACAGGCCAGGTGTAGTATTTCCTGATGTTAACCGATCTTAACAGTGGAATTACATTTTCTTTTTCTGGGAACATCGTATAGCTTACAAAAGAACAAAAAGCGTAACATAGACTGTGCTGAATACCAATCACAAGGGCACAGTTCAAGGGCGGAGTCAGAGTAAGCATTGCTGGAATATGAAAATAAACAAGCATTAGTAAATGCATTAGGTTTTGCCTATGTGATTAATAATAAGCTTTTTTTTGTTGTAAGTTGCAGCTTGCTGAGTAGTTGTACAATATTAGTTACAGAAAGTCTGTTAAAGTATTATGACTTGTTAATGTACAAAAAGGCACAATATTTTGCGGTTACTAGTGGTATTTTAAAGTGTGGAGATTAGGTAAATGGTGGAGGACAATGATTTCAAAAAAGTATATACCTGATAAGTAGGCACGAAGGTGGTGCAGCTATGGGGAGAATAGGTAAAGGGAGGATGAAAAACCAAAGCGCAAGCGCTGTTTTTGCCAATCCAAAACAGCAAGATTACGAAAAATAGATGAAAAGGTGTTTGGTTATTGCCCATTGTTAAGGTAAACAAATGAAAAGTAACTTTACATTTTTCAAATGAGGATTTGAGCAGTTGTGCAATATAAATGAAAGAAACACACTGAAAGTGAGATTATCGTTTTTTTGAGATGGACACTTTTTTTTGTATTATAGATTTCAGTTACAACGTTTTTTTTTGCACTCACATTTTTTTATTGTTGCAAAAAACCTTAAATGTGAACATAAATTCTGAAACAATAAGCATATAGTAAGTATTTGCACTTGCATTGTCATTGGCATTGGGTTACTTATTGTTTCCAATGTTTCTCATATTTAAACAGTACACTGTGAAATTTTCAGTTATTGTGCTATAGACTTCAAAGTTTGTATGTTGTAACAAATACTGTTTTTTTCAAGGCTTTTGCTACAATAAGTCCTGGTGCGACTGCACTTGCTGCATCATCGAAATTATGACCCTACTGCCTGCTTGCTAACTGCACTGTGCGTGTTTTAAGAATGTGCAGTTGGTGTTCTTTATGTTATATAACAAAAATACAGGAGGCTGTTTGAAATCACTTTGTACAAGTCAAACCTTGTTTTAGCAATTATTAAGCTAAAATACCAGATGTAAAAAAGACAAAGCGTTTGCTTGTTTCAAGAATGTGCAGTTGACATTCTTCATATTATATAACGAGGAAAATAGAAGAGGATGGTCAAATTGCTTTGGAGAACTCAAACTGTTTTTAGCATTAAGCTAAATTACCAAGCGTTAAAAGTATGCAAATATTTATGAATTAATTTGACATTCATGGAAAGATGAACTGCAAAATTCTCATTATTAGGAAATAACTCCTGGTTCAGTTTACAGAGTATTTTTCAATTACCACATTGCTTATTCATATGGTCAATGGAAAATACAACAAACAACGGTGCATATTATCAAGCGAATGTTCACCAGTTTAGCTGCGCTTTTCTGTGATGAAGCAGCGATTATTTTATCAAACTATTTACAAGGACTCGCTAACATGCTTTAGAGCTTGCTTTCTCGTGATAGCAGCTGTTTTTTTGCCGCTTTGCAATGTCAGCGATATTTATCGCTAATAACATGCAAAGTAGGCGTTATTCACTAAAACTACATGAAAACAGTCGCAAATACAACTTCCCTCTATTATCAATGCGGCCCGGACCCGTGAAGCGATAAAAAAAGTTGCGCTAACCGCGGATATCGCTGGAATTTAACACCTGATAAAAACTTGACTTAACCATCTTGTCAATGGGAGGTGGATTGTTAGGTTAAGTCCACAC
Organism: Lissotriton helveticus; assembly: GCF_964261635.1. Classification (NCBI taxonomy): domain Eukaryota; kingdom Metazoa; phylum Chordata; class Amphibia; order Caudata; family Salamandridae; genus Lissotriton; species Lissotriton helveticus. Next base: position 804,061,390 of record NC_136063.1, read on the forward strand.
TTGCCTGTTAGCAAGCTTTTCATTAGCGCAGTAAAATTATCGCTGGATATCTATGCTATTGCTGGTTTTCACCGCTATCACTGGATTTTTCATCGCCTCTGAGCAAAGCGTTGCTAATACGCCGCTAACACGGCAATGTAATCCAGTGATAGACGGCTATAAGAAAATACGCGCTATGCACGATTTGCGATAATTATCGCACGGTGTTGATAATATGCTCACACATGTTTTTGGTGCTAGAACAATACAATCTGCACACTAAAGGCCAGTCTAAAAAAAAGCCAGTCTTACCACCTACCTGTTTACTAAGGTAAATGCTTGTGTTAAAAAAAGTGGAGAACTCACACCAAAGAAGAAACAAACAGTTTTTTAAATGTAAAAGTATTCCAAAATAATAGATACCATCCGAAAAAAGAACAGCATAAATCCTATAGAGTCACCAAACACACTTTGACGCAATGCAACAAAAATACCCAGTTGCTGGAATTTTCAAATTCAGTGCTTTTGACACTATACAGCCTCCCTACTCAGCCAGTAGAAGGAACAAACTGCAATTAACACAACTTGAGTAATACTTTTAGAACAAGCACATGACTGTGTTTGAAATCCACTACTCTGTGGCAGTTGTCTGGAGCTGTAATGTTATTTTGAAACTGTCCCATTGGATAAAGGAGGTCAAAACATCCCTTCAGAGCACCTTGGGCGTGCTCATGTAGGGCACTGCAATCACTTTCTTCGGGTTTACGCTAAATAATGCGCCAACAACAAACACACGACATAGAGAAAAAAATTCTATTTAATAAAGGAACAATATCATAAAGAATTAAATTTGGTTTAAAGTTCCACCCACTAAAGCAGAGTTAAACAAGTACATTTTGAATGTGTGCAGCCAGGGAAAGATACGTATCGGTCAACAAAAAAAGCTGTGCAGCCTGAACCTAAGGATAAAAGTTCCACAACATTTGGGCATGGGGCCACTGCATCTGCTGCATCATTCAAATCTTGACCCTAGTGCTTGAAAGATAACTGCATTGGTGACTGCCTGTTTAGTAGTAAAATGTAGCAATATTTGGTGCTACAAGGAGTTATGACATGACAATCTTTGGGCCCGGTGCCACTGCACATGCTGCACCATTGCAATCATGATCCTATTGCCTGCGAAGTAACTGCACTTGTGACTGCTGGTTTAGTTGTAAAATATAGCAAAATTTGGTGTTTTAGAGGGGTTCCTAGAGCTTTGGGCCCCGTTGCCACTGAACCTGCTGCACCATTGAAATCATGATCCTAGTGCCTGCAAGGTAACTGCACTTGTGACTATTTGGGGCCAGATGTAGGTAATCTCAATTTACGTAGTCTTAAATACCGAATCATACCGATTCGGTATTTAAGAATAGGTAAATGGGATGTAGGTAAGTTTCGGTAATTACCCAATCGGTATTTACCGATTCGGTAATTGCCATTCATTCCTATGGGCCTGAATGAATGTCAATTACCGAATCGGTAAATACCGATTCGGTAAAAGGGGGAAACATTGAAGGGTGACAGGGTGTCACTTTGACACCCTGTTGCACCCCTCAATTGTGTATGGGTGCACATGTTGCAGACATACATGCCCTAAGGGCATTGTTGGAAAAGCAAAAAAAATGCTTTTTCAAAGGTTTTCATTATTTACCACCAACTTCTAGTTGGTGGTAAATAACACATCTTTAACTGAGAAATGCACTAACTTGAGTGCTCCCTACATCCTGGATTCGGTAATTAACCGAATCGGTATGTTAAGAATTCGGTATTTTACCGAATCCTTAAATTACCGATTCGGTAAAATACCTCCTACAAAAATGCCACCTACATCTAAAAAGCCCAATACCGGTCAGTAACGGCCGAAATTCGGTAATTTCGGCCGTTACCGACCGGTATTGGGCGACCTACATCTGGCCCTTGGTGTTTAGCGGAGTTTTGATAACTTTTGGCCTGGTGTCACTGCACCTGCTGTATCATTCAAATCATGAACCTAGTGCCTGCTAGATAACTGCACTTATGACTGCCTGTTGAGTAGTAAAATGCAGTAATAGTTGGTGTTTAGAGGAGTTATGACACCCTTTGGCCCTGGTGCCACTGCACCGGCTGCACCATTTCAATCATGACCCTATTGCCTGCAAGGTAACTGCACTTGTACGTCAAATATATCAATATTAGGTGTTTAGTGGTGTGCCTAGAGCTTTTGGTCCCAGTGTCACTGCACCAGCAGCACTATTGTAATCATTTTTTTTTGTTTGAATATATTTTTATTAGTTCAAAAAGCAGAGATCAAGCCAGTAGACAGTGAGCAGAGTATACATGTACATGCACCACACTATGGAAAGGCGGTCTGAGGCGTTGGAAGCAAGTGTGTCCGGTGCGACACCAGCGCGGGGGCTGGCCGGAGTTGCCTATAGGGAAAAATGTCGGGGGGGGGGGGGGGGAAGGCCAGCGCGGAGCAGAAGGGGGGAGGGGGGGCGGCGGGGGGGGCAGACCAAGAAACCAGGGCAATGGAGGAGGACAGCAGGGAGGGGGGGAGGGGGGGAGAAGGGGAGAAGAGGCTCTGTGGGGGAGCAAGTTGGGGCTCGTAGGGAAGCCGCTGGCAATAGAGTAAGCGACGGTAGTCGGGCGTCTAAGTGATGCCTAGCTGCTGACACGAATGGTGGTGTGCGGAAAGGCGGCGTCCCAGTCCTGTGCTATCGGGTACGTGCGAAGCCCCGCCGTCTCCTCTCTGTGTAGCGCCACGCTCTCCGCCCCGGCCCAGTTATTAAAGGAGTTATGCCAGTCTATTGCCCGGGGGGGGCACTATTCTCCCAACGCTTGGTAATGAGGCGCTTCGCTGTTATCAGTCCTAGGTCCCAGAATCGCTCCCGAGCTTTCGTTTGTTTAGTGCGCCGAAACAGTCCCAGATGACAAGCTTCCCACGTGTGTGGCAGGGAGCCCCCCGTCGCCGCCGACAAAGAGGTCGATATCGCTACCCAGTAGCTACTGAGGGAAGGGCACCCCCAGAGGACATGCAGCAGATTCGCATCCAGCAGTCCACACCTGGGGCACGCCGAGGTGGTGAGGCCGAAATAACGATTCAGTTTATCCGGGTTCAAATATGCCCGGTGCACTATATAATATTGGATTAGCCGAAACCGTGAGTTTCGCGGAACATTGCTCGCCCCAGCTAGTACCATTGCCCACTGCTTATCGGACCAGTCGTGACCCCTGTCCGCTCTCCACCTATCTCTCAGTTTTTGGGACGAAAATTGCGTGTGGTAGTGCAGCGCTTGGGCGAGCCAATGCACTACGTGGGAACCGTTTCCCATCACATGCAGATATTGCACCAAGAGGTGCGTTGGCAGTTCCTCTGAGAGGTCGCCCCAGGCCCCCCTCAGTGTGTGAAGGAGTTTAGCATGAACCAAGAATTGTCCTGGCGGCAAGTCAGTATTAGCTGCTAGGGTTTCGAAGGAGAGAAGGGCACCCTCCTCGTACAGGTCTCCCAATCCCTCCAGGTCCACAGCCGTCCAGCAGGTCAGTGCGGCCTCCGTCAGTGTTCCCCCCTCCCAAGGGGTACCCAGGAGTGGCAGATTCGGGGCATAGGGTTTTATAGAATTCGTGATCTTAAGGCTCCTCGTAAAGCATTTCCTCGCCACCGCTAAGTGTATCTGGTCGGGGCAGTGGCTCTTGGCTAAAGGATGGAACAGCGCATGTATCTGTGTGACAGTCAGCACTGAATCCGTCGTGGCCAGGTCATTTAAGTTCTTGCCACTTAGCCAGTATGCGACCCATTGCAGCTGTGCCGCTAAATAGTACAATTCCTGGTTAGGGACTGCCAATCCACCAGCTTCCGCCGCCGCATGGAGGGTTTTCAATGCCACTCAGGGGCGCCCCTTGTTCCAAATTAGGCGTCTGGTTAGGGTGTCAAGGTCACGAAAAATTCGGGTTGGGACGTACACCGGCAGAGTCGCATAATAGTATAGCAATTTCGGGAGTACAATCATTTTCGTGAGTGTGACTCGGGCCGGGACATTTAGCGGGAGAGAGTTCCAGAACGTGACCTGAGCCGACAGCGCCGAGACGGCTCTGACCAGGTTGCCCTCTAATAAATCAATTGGGTCGCGGTAGATACGGATCCCCAAGTAGCGGAAGACAGTCGGGTACCATATGAGCCTCTCCCCCATCACCTCAACATCGCACTCCGGCATGTCAGCTGAAAACGAATACACTCCAGACTTCACCCAATTCACGTGCAAACCCGAGATGTCACCGAACGTCCTGAAGATGTCGGTGAGATCACGTGGCATGCAGGTTAAGTCCCTGACGTAGAGTAACAAATCGTCAGCATACAGGGACACCGAATGCACCCCATCCGCCAGTGGGATAACCCAATCTTCTCCGGAAACACGGAGTTGTTCCGCTAGAGGTTCCATCATAAGCGCAAATATCAGCGGGGACAGGGGGCAGCCCTGCCTGGTGCCTCTGCGAATCCGCACACTATCAGAGAGCAGCCTCCCCGTACGAATTCGTACCTCAGGTGCATGGTACAGCAGTTCCACCATCTGGATATACACATCTCCGAGACCAAATTTCTCTAACACCCGCAATAAATAGGGCCACTCCACCGAATCGAACGCCTTTTCCAGGTCAAGGATCACGCAACCCGAGCGGGGCCAACTAGATGTGGCATATCGTTGTACCCGAAACAGCCGTCGGATGTTGTAGGCTGTGCTACGCGTCGGTACAAAGCCGTTCTGGTCTGCATGTACCAGGGTAGGGACCAGGGGCGCCAACCTCTGAGCCAGCGCCACCGCAAGGATTTTGTAATCCGTGTTGAGCAGGGCAAGTGGTCTATACGACCCCATGTCGAGTGCATCCCTGCCCGGCTTCAGTAGAGAGATCACATTAGCTTCATTCAGGGGCGGCGGAAGTGTGGCATCTTCGATAGCCGCTCCATACAGCCAAAGCAACTCGGGTATTAGAATGGTAGAGTAGGCCTTGTAAAATTCCGCCGGTAGCCCATCAGGACCCGGCGTTTTGCCATTGGAAAGAGAATATATAACAGCACGCAGCTCTTCTTCCGTAAGCTGCACTCCTAAGTCCCCCCCCTGAGCACCGGTGGCCGATGGCAGGCGCAGCGGTGACAAATACTCCGCTATGTCGTCATCGGTGACCCGCAAGCGGGAGCCATACAGAGACGCATAGTGGGTCGTGAATGTCTCGTGTATGGCCCTCTGCGTATAGACTTCCATGCCCCCAGGTGTACGGATGGAAAGGACCGGGGCCGTTTGGGTGTCACGGCGTATCAACCAAGAAAGTAGTCTGCCCGGCTTGTCCCCTGCGTGATGAGTGCGCGCCGAATGTGCAGCGTAATTGAGGTTCTTCAACCTATCCAACAGCCGAGCGTGTTCCTCCCTTGTAGCACCATTGTAATCATGACCCTAGTACCTGCTAGATAACTGCACTTGTGACTGTCTTTAGTAATACAATTTTTCAATAATCTGTGTTTATCAGTGTGCCTAGAGCTTCTGGCCTGGTGCCACTACACCTGCTGCACCAGTTATATGAAGCCCAATGTAACTGTAAAGTAACTGCTTTAGTAGTTAAATCTAGCAATATGAGGTGTTTAGAAAGAAAGATAACAAAATATAAACAGCTTTAACCATATGAAAAAAAGTTCGAACCACAAGCACGGCTGGGAATGAGTAGTTAGGCCACAGGAAACTGATAAGAGGGACACAGAAGGGAAAACAGGCTACAACCAATAGAAACAGAGGAAAGTAAACTGGCAAGCATACGGACAATTAAAAAGTGAAGGCTCAAATCCATTTTAGGATATATAGAAAATAATAGATTTCACAAGCACAGCGTATTCCCTATGCAGATGAAACCTAAAAATGGGCTATACTAAATCTAAAGCTCACCAGATAAAATCTTTGGGAGTGGTGGAGTTGAAGCCGGAGCTAGGGCTCCATATATCTGTAGCTACTTCAAGGAAGATACCTTGATAACATCTTATCCTCATCTCCAATTTTTTTCTGCATCTTTTACGGATGGCTAAGAAATTCTGTTTTAGTTGATGTTTGGGGACAGTGGAGATGTTCTGTGGGTAGTCAAAGCAATCAGCTCTCCAAAGCAGGAAAGTTGGTCTTTAATATATTTCAGCATGGGATGCTGTATGCATGATCAAGAGACAAACAATCATTTATTATTTTTTGATTGATTAACGTTTCATGTTTAGTCCAGATTAAGTGCCACAGAATGAGCATAGCTATTTTGATATGGTCTTCTAGACTCCATAGGCCTTGCTCTGTGTGGCAGAGAAATGTGGGGAGCTGTTGGGTACATTCAAAAACCTTTGCAAAAATATGTTTTCTTTGACCTGCACGTTCGAGGAGTCGGAGGAGTCTCAGACCCAGCTCTGTATGTCAAAGTGGAGTGATAGCGCGCCTCGTAGATATTAATCATCATGTCCATTGGTTTGAAGCCCAGCTTGCCTCGAAATCTAAAAAGGCCTCATTGGGTTGGTCGAACCAGGATTTTTTAAACTTAAGTTTGACCATGTGCGTTTGTGGTCAAATGGAATGCTTAGGTATGTGAAGGTTATGACATCAGAAAGTATTTTATCATTGATGTGATGAGATCTTAAGCTAGAACATGTGTTGCCAACTACCATCACATGTGAATTAGTGGAGTTAGGCCTTAGACCCATTTCATCCATGAATAAAGCTTCTGAAGATCCACACCAGTTCTAGCCATTAAGACAGTCAAAGATGCAAGGAAGGCAGTTTCCGAGAGCCAACCATGGGTACGTCCACCTCTCTGATGTTAAGGCAGGTGTCTAGGTCATTCATATATAAGCAGAACAGAAATGGAGCTAATACACAGCCCTGCCTCATGTCAGGCTTCCTTTTGATGGGGGCAGTGCATTCTCTGTTGGCCTGATATCTTATGCAACTAGTCACATCTTCATGTAGCTGGGCCAGAAAGAGGACCAGTGCCCCCTAGAAGCCCATTTCTAACATTTTCCACCATGGTTTCCCTATGTTCAATCAGTCAAAGGCCATCTTAGCCACTGCATATTTGCCAATAACATATAGGAGATTGAGTCATTGGTCCATTGGTCCATACAGGAACTTGGAAAAATAGCCCTTCCCGATAACCTAGGACTCCAACCGATTCAACAAGATTCTACTCATAATTTTGCTTCTTGAATCGATTAATGAAATAGTATGGGGGCATTGTTAGTCTGCTCTGTCACCCTTTTTAAATATGGGAACTATGGTGGAATTTGACCAATATTTTGGAGGAGCAATGATACAGCCCAGTTCATTGTTCATATTGGTGCCCATAATTCAATGTTGTCAAACAATAGATCAACAGGCACTCCATCAAGGCTGGGAGCCTTATTTCTAATGCTCTGTGCTATGGCATGTTTAACTTCTTTCAGGGTGGGAGGTGCTGACTCCGGACAGCCCTCAAAAGGTATAGAAAACACTATATTGAGGTTGTTCTCGGACTCAGTGCCACTGACATGAGAGAAATACTCAACCCATTTAGATGGTAACATGATAACGTCAACAGTGTTGTTGTGAGTATCTCCAAAATATTTGGCGTTTACAGTCTTCCAAAAAAGACAGAAATAATTTGTTAATGCTTGCCTCATGCAGTTTACCCCAGGTATCTCTCCTAATATCGGCCTTCCAAAGTGCAACTGCATATTTACATTCTTTGCCTGGTGGCTCTCACTACCCTTCTGTCTCATGGCACCTGCTTTAGGGCAGAAATAAGTACAGTATGTGCCCATTGCCCATCAAATCACCTTTGCAGCTTGGGCTTCTTGACTTTACGCTCAGTGGTTAAGATGTCAACCACAGAGTGGCAAATTCCTGCAAAGGCCTTTACACATGAATAGGGTTTTGTTCTGTGTCCAAACAGACCATAACATGCTCCCAGAAACTCAATAACAAGGGCCTGATTTATATCTTGGCAGACAGGTTACTCCTCACAAGGCTGAAAGATATCCAGTCTGACGAAATAATAATCCCATAGGATATAAAGGGATATAATAGGAAATGATGTGATTTATATTTCGGCAGATGGGACATCTGTCACCGTTGTAACAGTAAGACTGTTTGCCGAGATCTAAATCAGGCCCTTAATCTTTGAGCATAGCCTCTGGGTCCACCAAAACATATTTGCGTAAAATGTCAATATTCCTTGTAAAAGCTAATGAGATAGTGGCAGATGCAGAACGCTGCTTCTCTTAGCCAAATCAAAAGAGACAGCTAAAGGGTAGAGGACACTCAGGTAGTTGTGCAATATTAAGAAATAAGTAGCCTGAATCTTGCATTGCTAGGAGAGTGCAATAAAATCAATAAGACTCACCCTTGCCTCTTCCTATGTAGGTTATGTAACTAATTGGAGAATCAGCTACAAGATCAATAGCGGGAACACGGGAATACTTAGGTAAAATGGAGCTTAAAACATATCCACATTTGCTCAGTAGCAGTCTGCTCTCATGGTAGAGTGGCGGGTACGGGAGGGGTGTGAGGTGGAGGGACTGACGGATGACAAAAAAAAGAAAAATAGAACTTACCTTCTCCTCGCCGATCGAGGCTCACAGACTCCTCTGCAGCCAATCCCAGTACTTCTTTCATGCATGAGAGAACCGCTGGGATTGGCCTGAGCAGGGTTGTTTTCCTCTCCTAAGGGGACTGGAAGACCAGCCTGCTATTCTCTCCACCCTACAATGCAGCTCGGGTTGGGGAGTGTCAGTGCACATGACGGTTTGACTGTCCTGAGACAGCCGGCTAAACTGTCACGTTCACTCAGTACAGTGACATCACTCCTCCTGTGACTGCCCCCCACGATGGCCCCACCCACAAGATGTGGCAGGAAAGGAAAAATAAAATAATATCTAACAAGTTTTATTAGCACTTTATTTTTCAAGTTTTGAGGATACAATAATTCTCAGTATCATATCCTATCACCCGATACATGAAATGCTTAGAGACTGGACTCAAATTGCAATTTAATTCCCCTGCTCACATCACAGCTATGTCTGTAAAGCTGGAATTAAAATTATGTTAGAAAAATTAGTAATACCAACCATTTTCCTGGTTTTGTATAAGAGAATGACAATTTGAATGGAGAGAGTCAAGGTACAATTTCCAAAACTTCATGACCATAGTGCTTGAGAGCAGAGCTAACAAATCACTCCTATTGTGCCCCCCCCCCCCCGATTTTACTGCTGGGGTGTGGATGAAAGAAACCGATCTATATGGACTGGGTCACAATCCCATGTCTCTTTTAGGCAAACAATATTACAATTCTTGATTGTTTCAAACTATTTGGCATTCTTGACCTAATTTGAAATGCCGGCCATGTTCGAAAACATGCATTTAAAATCATATTTGAGTTGCATTTATTGCACAGGAGTAACTGTGGGTGGACCAGGGTTGGCAGCCGTGACTAAATTGACATTGTTAACAGATATCTTTATCAAGTCAGCCATTAGAGAGACTGGATCCTGTTTATCTTTGACCTGGGACTCAGTCATCTCTCTGATGCTAGAGCAGGGGTTGGCGGGCGGATCACCAGCGCCCTACCGGCGGTGGCGATCTGCCCTCCGAAACACCCAGTCGGATGGCCTTTTACCCCCGCCACATTAGCATGGTGGACGGAAAGACTGTCTGCCGCTTTTCCACCGGTGGGCAATTGTCACGATTGCCTACTGGGCGGAAAAATGCCTGCAATATGGTGGCGGTGCCTTACAGGCACCGCCATCCATATTACGATGGTGGCGGTGTAATGCCTTTCCATGGATGAGACTCTGTCAAGGAAAGGCATGCAGTGTTTCCTTTGGGGGCCCATTGCAGGCCCCCAGGGGGGCATGGGGTGGGGGGCTGCACTTGGGGGTACACATGGTACCCCCCCAACATTGGCATACACAAGGTGGCAGGCACCGTGCGGTGCCCATCAAGTTGTGCTTGCCAATGCACAACATGCATATATTGCATTGTGGCGGGTGCTGCTTACAATGCAATATATGCATGATGCGACCACTAGGGTGACGGTTGCATCCTAATTGGCGGTGCAGGACTGCCTCACCACTGACGGCGAGTCACAGCACAGCTAGGGTGGCGGGCCTACTGCTGTCCACCCACCATCCTAATAGACCCCCAAGTTGGAAATGTCGACTTTCACAAAAATCGAGTTGGAAATATCGTGATACAGAAATATCGACAGCAAGAATATTGTGGTCAAGAATATTTACTTTAAGGTAAGAAATATAATTTAAAAAAATATTGAGGCCATTAATATTGTTTGCAAAAATATAGTTGTTTGAAATATACATTTTTTCATTAGTGTCATGTATTTTAGTATGTATTTTAAATGTATGTGATCTTTTTTTTGTATAAGTATTGTTTTTGTTTTTTAATATATGTGTTATTTTTTTAGCAGCTATCAATTTAATTTCATTTTGTGTTTTTTAGTTTCGTAGCGGGTTGTGGGTTTATAAAGGAATAGGATTGGAAGCAATTTATTTATAATAAATAATGATTCTTTTTTATTTAGTAATAATCATTTAGCTTAGATGTTATAGTATTATTGTGGGAAGTAATTTATTACTAATTAATTATTCATAGGTTTTGAACTGACTGGAGTGGGAATATTAATTTGTACCCCTCCCCTATCCAACACTTTCCCTATTGTTGCACTAACTGGAGTGGGAATCATTTTTTTTTATCCCTTCACTATCCAATACTTTCCCTACTGTTGCAATAACTGGTGTGGGAATAGTATTTTCTACCCATCTGCCATCCAACACTTTCCCTACTGTTGCATTCACTGGAGTGGAAATAGTAATTTTTACCCCTCCACTATCCAACACTTTCCCTACTGTTGCACTTACTGGAGTGTGAATGGTCATTTGTATTCCTCTGCTATCCAACACTTTCCCTACTGTTGCACTATCTGGAGAGGGAAGAGTAATTTTTAGCCCTCCGCTATCCAACACTTTCCCCACTGTTGCATTCACTGGAGTGGGAATAGTAATTTTTACCCCTTCGCTTTCCAACACTTTCCCTACTGTTACACTCGCTGGAGTGGGAATAGTATTTTTTACCCCTCCGCTATCCAAGACTTTCCCTACTGTTGCACTCATTGGAGTGGGAAAAGTAATTTTTATTCCTTCGTTTTCCAACACTTCCCCTACTGTTGCACTAACTGGAGTGGGAATAGCACTTTGTACCCATCCACTATCCAACACTTTCCCTACTGTTGCACTCACTGGAGTGGGAATAGCAATGTTTACTCATCCTCTATCGAACTCTTTCCCTACTGTTGCATTCACTGCAGTGGGAATGGTATTTATTTACCCCTCCGCTATCCAACACTTTCTCTACTGTTGTGCTAACTGGAGTAGGAATAGTAATTTTAACCCCTCTGCTTTCCAACACTTTATCTACTGTTGCACTCACTGAAGTGGAAAATGTAAGTTTAAAGACTTTTAAATAGTTCAATGTTTTAATTTATAATATAATGTTTTTTTATTGAATTTTTTGTTATTGGTGTATGTAAATATATCTATAAATGTATTTGTAAATTTTCATATATGCAATTTTAAAATAAATTAATAGTTTATGAATTGTTTTAAAATAAATATATATCTATTACATGTTATATATTTCCCCCAATATTTTTGTACTTACCATCAGAAATATAGGATGTCGATATTTTTGATATCAATATTTATAACTCGATATTTGTGTATGGGGATATTTTGGGGGTCAATATGCTATCCGTGAACCTTGCCGGACAAACAGACTGGGCACAGTAAACCTTTCAATAACACAATTGCAATAAGGGTTCAAACTTCTAAATGGTCCATAAGCCAATAATGACCCTGACTTTGATAATCAATAAATGTGTTCCAGGGGTGTGAACCGATTGTGTGCTGGTATAGTGAGAAAACGTTGTGTAGTTGGCTCAAGGGTGGAAGGTGTGGGAAGGTTTACGCCAGTCAGTCTATAAAAATATCCAAATGGTACTGCCACAATACATCTATGAAAGGGGTGGGCTCAATTCAGTCTTTCTATCAGAGTCCCCATGATAAATATTGTTCCTGTTATTAAAACGACAGTTGCCCAACTCCTCTTTGAAAATGGATCCGACCCAATGTACCTGTTGCTCATTGTTTATACTGCTGAACTAAGTTTCACAACTCTTATACCTCTGATGATTTGGCCAGCCAGTGTACAAATGTGTTCATTAGCTGATGATTGTTCTCCTCCTCATTGGGATTCAGGGCTCTGACATTTTTTAGGGCTGTTACCAATGGTGAAGCTTCGGGCAGTAGCTGTAAAATCCTGTTAGTTACTCTCATATCCGAGCTTTGAATTTGATGACCGGCTCTATCTGACCATATTCTACTACTTATACTGAGTGGGGAATACTTTGTCATCGGTCATCCACCAGTGGGGTGCTTACTGTTGAGGGTTTCTGCAGTATATTGGGATTAACAAGACCAGCATTTTCCCTATTGCCCCCAAGTCCAAGGTCTTGAGCAACAGTTGTCCATGCGCTAGATGTAGCAACATGCACTTGTTGTAAGTACGTTGGTCAAGGCATCCTTGGAGTTCCCTTGTTCAGCTAACATTTTCAGTTAGGTCTGCTCTCACAGACAACAAGCATTGGCTGCAAAAACTTGGCCAGAGCAGCATTACAGGAATTTAATAAACAGAGTACATGTTACTTCCTGTATATGGGGACCCTTTCCACAATTGTTTGTTGCGTTTGCAGTAGACTCTCTCCTGACTGTGACTTTACTAGTACTTGCAGGCTTTTGGAGCATGTTGCAGCTTATCTAATGTTATTATTTGCTTTCTCGGATGGCGAGGCCTCAAGCTTCCATTATGACCATTTTGTGGATTGTTAATATCTATTGCTAGATCACCATTAACATATAGGAATGTTGAGGGTCAGGGGTAATTGCATTACTGGCATTAGAACAGGCTGTGTGAGAGGCCGCCATGGAATCCACACTACCCTCACCCGGAGTCTTTAAAAGAGCTTTTTAAGTTGCCCCCAACCTCTCCTCAGTCATTTCATTGCGGATCGTCCCAATTGTGTTTGTGAGGTAACTCGAAATGAAGGCAGTTAATGGGTGTTCCTTAAAGGAAAAGGACAGCATTGCCAACTTTCTTTTCCCCATCAAGCCTTTCCTTGGCCACACCAGCAGTGTTGGAAATGGTTGGAGCGAGATGGTGCAAGTAAGAGAGGTCGCCCAGCCCTGCCTTGGTCAGCCGCCGATGTGTATCCGTCCTTGGCCTGGATCCACCCTGCACTATGGGGTTAAAGCAGCAAAATAAACACAATTTCAAGCTCCTGCAGCAGTTGGTAAGTGCCACCGGGTTCGATAGTTCCTGGGACAGTGAGTCCCACTGAAAAATGTGGACAAAGTGTTGGGGAGATGCATTTCAGATTAAACTGTCCACTAGAGTCTCTCTCTTACGCAGCCTGTTCTATGATAGGATACCTGCCATACCAATTGACATTTCTACCTATCACTTTTCTATTTTGTTGCAAAATGAAGTATGGTACACAGCTTTAATGGAGATTTTGAGCAACCTATTTGGAGAAGTCACAGGACAATCAAACGTTACTGGATTCCAACTATGTACAGGGACCTTAAACCTGAAGACACTAAAGACCTTAAAACAGCAGCCCCTTTTAACACATACTTCCTGGCTGGTGAAGGAGAGCAGTATAGGTGTTGGCAGGGTTAGATGTTGTGGGACAGAAACTCAGATTACAGCAGTGTACAAAATAACTCAGTAGGATAGGGTTTTTATTTTGAAAAGGAAAAGTGGTCTACTACAGACAAAATTGAGTACCATGAACAAAATAAAAGTAACAGAAAGTTATGAATTGAAAGTTATCTGATGCTTTTACTAATTGGAACACATCCTAAAGCCGCCTTTTTGAATAACCAGGCTATGAATTGTGCCCCCTAAAGTTACTGGCGTTGGGGCAGGCTGTGTGAGAAGCCACATAGATATCCACAGTACCCTCAGCCGGAGGCTTTAAAAGAGCTTTTTTAGTAGCCCCCAACCTCTCCTAAACAACCCCAGTTTCAGTGCTGATTATCCCAATTATGTTTGTGAGGTAATTCGTAATGGTGGCAGCTAATGGACGATCCTTAGAGGACAGCATTGCCGACTTTCTTTTCCCCATCACACCTTACCTTGGCCAATACAGCCGCTATCTAAATGGTTGGATTGAGATGGTGAAACCAACAGAGTTGGCCCAGCCCAGCCTTGGTAGGCCACAGATGGTCCGTCCAAAACCTTGTCTGTCAAATGACCCCTCACAGGTAACAGAAAAAGGTTGGATCCCGGCAGGTCCTATTCAGGAATTCAACAATACTCCCACATAGTTTCGGCAGCTGTTCACTTGACCAGCATGTCTTCCTGTGTAGACAATACCATAGAAAGTACAGACCAAAAAGAAGCCTAATGTGGCTCTAATATTTTTCCATAAGTTTACAGCTCCAGCTCACAAGCAATTGTGCAACCCTAATTGTTAGCAACCCTGGCACTTTATTTTTTTCTTTCCTTTGCACACATTACTTGTGGCACCTTTCACTTTCCTTCTTTTGTTAAGCTGTGTCAGCTTTCAATTCTCATTTGTAACAAGACAAGTATTTTAAGGTTTGGTACAGTCATGCTTACTGCTCTGTGGTCCAACCCACATGCCACCATAAGAAACGATACAGTAGCCCCTTACCCATGCAGATTCTTCAGCCCCCACCAGCCCAACACTCCTTCATTCAGGCAAGGTGGCGGAGCCAACTGTTTCCGCCTACCGGGTTGCCCTGGTTGCCTGGCTAGCAAGACCCTACTCATGAGAGCACAGGGGAGCAGGATAAGCTATAGATATGCTCCTTGTACTTTGGGCTGTAATAACCACTCTGGTTGGCCTGTGTTTCTCAGACCTGAACTAAGTACAATAATACGTATGTTGTTCTGTCGGTATTATTTCAAACATTCAGTGATAAACAATAGGTGGAAAATCAATCCCCCTATGCACAGAAATAACTTAATCTTGAACACATGGGTCAGACAAATAGTTAATCTTCTGAGTATATATTGTTTAGGTATTACATAAAGCATTTCATTGAACAATATTACTCCATATTGTGCTCCAAGTATTTTGAGCATACAAAAATGCTTGTCAGCGCATTTATAAAAAAATAAAAAAAAATAGCAAACTCTTGTGAGTCTTTTGCAAGCCTGGCCAAATAAGTTCAATAAGGTCTCTCTAGTTGGGTTGATTAATGAATCCACTGTATTTTTCCAACGAGATAGCAAGGCACAGGCACAAATATAAAATGTTGACTTTTCGACCTGTTTAAAATGTGTGTGTTGTACATATATCGATTCTAAGCTTCATCAGGACAGTGAATAGGAACACCGTATCTAATAAATTAATATAGAATCAGAAATCTAGAAGTCAGAAGAATGCCCAGACATTATTGTCCCTAAGGTGCAGAATATAGAGTTAATCTTAAAAATTAATACGGTGTATCCAGTGGGCCACATAGACATTGGGATCATTGCTCTGTAATAGTCAGATGTGGGACTCACCATTCATCCAGTGATCAGGCTCCACTGTGGATTAATGAGAACTATGTATTAATTAAAAGTTGTTTTAGCTGCAACCTGAGCAAGTAGGTATAGTCTGAAAAATCACTCTTGCCTGTCGTTTTCTTCAATAAAGCCAACAGCGGAATCTGTCAGCGCCTGTATCAAGCACCCAAAGACCATGTACAGCTAAAGAGTAGACAAAGCGGCAACTGAACATCAAAGTGCACATTTAAGAGACAACAAATACTTACTTCCAAGATGGCCGTTGCAGATTCACATTCTATGCCTTTCATATTCAAAATGTTGAGTACATTACTGTTCACTACTTAGATATAATGTGTAGCACACGGTGTTGCAGAATAACTCATGCCACCGAAAAGCCACAGATGATACACACATCAAAATGAATTGTTGCACTATTTATTGAATGTATTGTGGCTATTTTCCAGACCTCAGTGATCATTATTACTAACACTGGGTGGTGAACTCTGCTCCATTCGCGGAGTTTGCAGGGTTGTAGCTTTCAGTGTTTCCATAAGCTCCGCTTAGAGGAACAGAGTTTTTTCCTCACTCATGCTCGTCGAGTTGGCAAACGCAAGCTGGAAAAATCCACCTCCCGGCGAGATTTTTCCTCGCTCTTGGAGAACAAGGAAAATCAACCTCCTGGTGAGATTTCTCAATGAGGGCGGTCAGATTTCTCAATGCAAGTGGTTGGGGCAGATTGTGACCACTCACGTTGAGAAACCTTCCTTCGCATTGATAAAGCTGCCGCTTGAGTACGAAATCGAATCAAGTAGCACAAAGAAAGCAGGGCCCTCTTGCGCTGTGCATGGTGCCATTTGCAATGATTTTACAGCATGGAAAAAACACCTGGTGCTCAAAATCACAGCAAATGGCATGACCCTGACACACTCCGCCGATCACAGAGTTTCACGTAGCGGAAAACATTGCGTACTCCGCTCAGCCTTAATTATTACAGCATACATCAAACAAGTGTACATATACAATGTCCCTAATATATACAAATCATTACATATAAAAGCTCTACAATAAGAGGTACACATATTAAAATATTCTTTACTTTTGTCTTATTAGGGTTTACAATGTCTATTTATCAATACTCATTGTAAATCATATATATCAGGGTCTATAGGAAGAGTATATAACCGAGCTACTCGTCTGCTGTTGAAAACTCCACCAACCCATTTTTTTCTCTCAAATTCATGTACCCTTTTGTGAACTGTGTCCAATAGATGCACCCATGTGCACTCCCTCAGATTAAATGCGGAACTGATGTCACCCCCAATTTTTTTTATTTTGCAGATTAATAGAGCTCAAACTCGACCCAAAGGTATTGAAGCTCTTTACATGAGCACCAGTTACGTTACACAAGGACACATTCATTTTTGGTAGGCACGAGGAGATGGGGTGATGTGCCCAGAATCACAGGATGTGAGCCCACTAGGAGACTTGAACCTGGTTCCCCAGTTGCAGAGTTGGCAGCTCTGGCCGTAAGGCCACATCCTCTCCCCCTTGAGTATGCTTTGAAATTCTCCTAGTACCAACCACCGTATTTCTGCAATCTTCAATAAAACTATTGAAATGCTCCTCAGGGAATGGGGAGGGGTAACCGTAGTGCTTTGCAATGTTTTCTACTGCAGTGTTGCATAATCTTAGCTCTCACTTTGTCAGCTTTGTCTCATGTAAGCCAAAGCACAAGGGCATTTAATCATATAAATTACATCTCTACTGCTACAATTTGTATGATCGTTGAGAGTAAATGCTTTGTTCTCATGCACAAATTCCTTGGGCTTTACTATCATGCTGCATGTCCTACAACTTATTAGTATATAGTGCCCTACAATTGGGGCAAATTTCATTGTGTTCACAGATCTGTCCCGCCAGGCAATGTTTATAAAGAACAGAGCATGTGTTTTTTTCCTCTTTTAAATGCAAAGAATGGTTTGTCACCGATGTGTAAGTCATTCTACAGTAAGGTTCAATGTCTGTTAATGATTATTTCTTTTCATATTACTATAATGATTGTGGAATGTAATAATACATACCACTCTGTCATTTTGATATTTTGTGTCCCACCAGGCATTCCCTAGATCAATACCAAGCTCGTTTACGGGCATACTGAAGGAGTCACCAGGCTATCGCCCCAGTCATATAATCTCTTGATCAGAGAATCAGGTTTGGTGACGTAGTCATCCCTTTGAGCACAATTCATACAGATTCTTAAGAACTTTCCATGGGTAGATTGTTTTGCCAACTCCTAGGAGGATGGCTTGGATATCAAAGACAGTATTACACTCTGTCAGCAATATCTGAATAGCTCTGTGAACCTGAGTCTGTGGCTCATCCATAGCTGCCAAGGTTTCAGATTGCTATGTATGGCACTTTCAGAATTACATTGTAATTATGAGTGACATTTCAACGTCTAGGAGTCACACTTTCTCATGGGCAAAATCACTCGATAAAGATGAAGGAAACATATAAATACCAGAAATTACACCCATTTGATTATGGGGAAACTCTAACATTTTGAAACAGGTGCAAAGCAGCTGAGCTTTGCAGCATGCATTTTAAACCTGTATGCACAATTTTATGGAGAGTCAAAACTGCTACTAGACAAGTAACTATCGAGCAGGGGCTTCTACACCCATGTCTAAGTCCATCATCCTGTCTTCCCGCTCATCCTCAGGTGCGGCTGAACCACAAGTAAAACGATCTCTGTCACAAAAGCAATAGCCCACTGAGTGGTCTACATAAAATACAATTCCTAATGTCAAGGTACACGAGTCTCGTGCAGGAACTTTTATACCCAAGCACACCACCCCGTCTCTCAGCTCAGCCGGAGGTGCGGCTGGACCAAAAATAAGAAAATAATTGCTGTGGCTCAAGCAAAAACCCTCTGAGCTGTCTACATAAAATACAGTTCGCCATGTGGTAATGTTAGGGTACACGTTCTTTGGTGTCTGCACTACTATATGGTGAGAGACAACTCATAACTGCCACTCGCAGCCGGCATCAAGGGCGCTAAGTGGTTAGCAAAAAAAGAGTCAACCCGAATTTAAAAATTAGCTCTAAGCAGTCTGCCCTGGTCGGTGCACTGTTACCTACAGTCCAGTTATTCAGCCTGGGTTCCAGATGTGCTGCCTAAATAATAAGTTAATTCACTAACTCATAAAGACAGCTGGGGGCATCGATTAGGGGCGGGGCGGTAATTGTTTGTCTGAAGACAAACACTCAGTTTAGTTTGTACACACTGGTTGGTGCTCAATGACCTCTGAAGGATTGACTCACACAGCAGCCCCGCCGCTCGGCCTACATATAATTAAACTGATCTATAAATGCAGATTATATAACCTAGCAGATAACCTCACACTCTCTGACTCAGTCTCAGACAGGATGAAAGGTCAGAGCAGACCTACCTGCAGATTTTTTTGTCTGAAATTCAGATCAACATCATGAACTCATTAGTTTTCAGCGTGCGTGCGGCTCGGTGCTAAGTACACACAGTGATTGTGATGGAGACTATTTAACTTACTTACCACACAGCGCTAGTCCAGACTGCCCAGTGGCGGCACTTAGTTGACGGGGACGGGTCACGGTGGGCGCTCTGCCTGGCACATGACATGATGATTAGCTGCAGCACCACCAGTCACTCTGGCAGTCGAGTCAGGCTCCCCCCGCAGCACCCGCTGTGCCAGCCATCATGCAGCGCCAGGGCCTTGGCGGGCCGAGATGATCATCATCATGATCTTCTGACACTTGTCACTGTCAGCCAGAGTAACTGACTCACGCTGCCCGCCGTCGTCCAGCGGGGAGGCTCAGGGCTGCGATGGCTGCCTGGTGGAACCCGGCTCAGGCAGCTCAGCTTGGTGGAACTGGCTGCGCAGCACCAGCCAGCAGCAGCGGCTGAGGCAGCACTCACTCAGTCAGTGCAGCAGCCCGAGCGCACCGCACGACTTCACTCCACGAGTGAGCGCGCCTTCTCTGGCGATGACCTCACTTCCTGCAGTGTGCAGGAGGACCGCGTGAGCTGAAGTCACATCCAGATAATCATGGTCAGGCCCCGGCGCCCTGGTGAGTGTGGGCTGTGTGTCAGTTACACAGCCTGCAGCACGGCGCAGGGAATAATAAAGCCAGGCTGCGCGGCTCAGTGAGGCCGCAAATTGTAACATTGCAGCTAGCACTGCAGCACTCTGACTCCAGCCAGAGCTGCATGATGACGATCCTTAACTGTTTATGAGCCAGACAGAGCGCTGAGTGGCCTGCTGGCGGCAAGTCTGCTGAGAGCAGCAGAGCCAGCGTGCTAGTAGTAGCACCCAAGACAGTGGCAATAAAAATGCGTGACAAAGCATTTCAGTGCGGTGATGCGGAACACCACACTGAAATGCGTTAGTGTCACACGTGATACGTGATACTTGGCAGGACTGGTCATGTGGGCCAAGAATGGTCATTGTTTAGAAATAAAGAAATGTGCAGGGCAAATAAATAGATACAAGACAAAGACGTTATGAAGCACGTTAAGTGTGATTGTCAGCTGCTAAAATACAAGTGAAATACATCTAGATTAAAGGAAGTAGATGTACATTGATGAGTCTTGAGCAAACCAGGTAGGCTGCATTATGCTAAACTTACATGAGATGCTTTAGGTGTGTCTATTTAAATATATTGCCAAAATAATACCACACAATACGACTAAATTATACGTTAGACAAGAAAATTGTGCAATATACATGACTTATATGGGGGTACTGCCAAAGAGATTCAACTCTTGATGTGCATGGACAAGTCACAGATGATACACAGTAAGAAGTGTTCTACTGTACATTGTTGTTTTGAGTAGTTCCAACGTCAGTGGGTAAAGAGCAGCCTCAAAGTGCACAGCTGCCAAGCTTTTAGATTGCTAGGTGTGATATTTTCATAATTTTATTGTAATTATGAGTCTGCCGCCGCAGACATTTGCACCAGTTTTAGTCTTTTTAGTGTGTCTCGTATTGTATTATAGAACGATTTGTTTCTTGTGCGAGTAAGAATACGCACAATACCAGGCAGAGCTGTTCTGGACCCACAGATTTAGGTAGTGTGATTATCACTGTGAAAGACCTATTTATTAATCTCCTGACATCTTCTTGATTTGTTGCCTTTCTGTAGCGGGCTCTTGTGGGTTCTTGTGTGCTTGTTTGGTAACTTAATGCCTTCCAGGTAGCTATTATGATCACACACATTTGTTTTTATTAGGTATATCATGAGTGCATTTAAGCCCATTATGAGATTTAACACATTGGATTTTGCCTTGGGGTTGTGCTAAGAAAGTGGTGCAACCCCAATGCAAAATCTGGGCCTCAACTAATTTTAATTTTTTTTTAAAACCCTGCCACAAATAAAATTGGCAACAAGGAGAAGCATGTTAGTAGATCTTTTATGCTTAATTGGTTACAAAGTCTGCATTTCCTAATATTTTTATAGGGTTAAGGTATCTGCTTCAGAGGTGCCCAGTAACTATCAGGGAATAATAATTGGTGAGATAACCCTGGAGGTTAAAGTGTTTCTTGGAGAAATTTCTGTTTTGTGTAGTCTCAGATCTGACTCAAAGTAGTATAGAGGTTAGTGTGCCGGCAAAGCACATCATGTAATAAGCAGATGACAGATTTTTTTTAATGTAGCTAGGTAAGGTTACTGTTTCGAACACAGATTCTTTTGTTACTTGCAGTTCATAAATAGTAAGCCTTTTAATATAGCACAGTGAGCTGTGTAGGATATGTGACTGCTACAACTTTTAACCCTCACTGACTCATGCAACACATCTTGTACACTGATTTGCTTGATTTATTTTCAATCTGTATGTTATGTAAATCACTCTGATACTCTGCATTGGGATGTGGAGCATTATAAGATAAAGTAAAATAGTGGTATTTAAATTGTGTGTAAATACTGGGACAGACCAGCACATCTGAGATACTTATAGTACATGCACTTACATAAAGGGACCTAACAAAGTCAAAACCATGCCTCTCTTAAGTACCTGTGAAGAGATAACCAGCTGTGTGCTTTTGTCTCCGTTGTATTTACATTTAAGTGCGAGGTTCCAGGCCACTCGATCAAAAGGAGGCCATATAGCACCCTTAACTGAGCCGCGCTCTGACAGCTGGGACGTGATGTGATGCCCCCCTACGTATGGTAATCAACGTACAAGATGTGTCAGATAACAAGACAGTGAGGGTTACAAGGTGTAGGAGTCGCATGCCCTTCTTAGCTCACTGTATTTTATTGCAATTCAAATGGAGCAGTCTACAAGCTGACATTTGAAAATGGATGTATTTATTCGTTATTCTTTTTATTATGAATATCTTTCTTTTTATTATTCTTTCAAGCTTAATTAAGATGAAGCGAATAAAAGAAAGTGGTGCAGCCTTTAGAAAAAAGAAAAAGGATAGAGAGGAAGAATTTAAAAAGTATGAAGGTTCACTACTGAAATACCTCATTCGCGAAACAGAAACTAGTAGTACTACTACTGTTACTGAAGTAGTTTCCGATTCTGAATTCAATCCATCATCAAAGTCAAGTGACCCTTCAACTTCAACACGTGATAAGGGGTCTAATGGATAGCACATTCCAGCTGTTGACTTAAAAGATGTTGGTCTTTGGCCAAGTAAGATTAAAGATGACACAGGTATCTTACTGGTAGAGCAAGGGATGTCTGTGGTTCAACATCTAGGTTCTGATTTTGGTGAAGTGATTCGTGAGGGTGCTTTAATCAAAGGATGAACCAGAAAACTTACACACAAGGGTTTTTTTCAAACTCTGCCAAATAATTAAAAAATGTTAAGGTCATGGTTGGTGTACTCTACTTCCAAGAAAGCTCTTTACTGCTTTTGTTGCAGACTATTTGCAGACAGAAGTCATTCAAATTTTGATTCTGCAGATGGATTCAACACGTGGTGAAAACTAAATCCTAAAATTTTCGATCATGAATCTAGTGTGGCCCATGTTTGATGTTTCACACAATGGAAGGAGTTGGAAATTAGAATCCGATGTGGAGCAACAATTGATAAAAAGGCACTAGAACAAGTTGAAAAAGAAGTAAAGAAGTGGAGGGAGATACTTTCAAGATTGTTGGATATCATTAGATTCCTAGCTAAACAAAATTTGGCTTTATGGGGTCACCGAGAAGGAATTCATTGCAAGACTGATGATGAACCTGAATCATCAGGAAATAGAGGACATTTTCTAGAATTAGTTCATTTGTTGGAGAAATACGATCCAGTGCTACGTGAGCATACTGTAAGAATTAAGCTGGGAAAAAGGTAGTGTTAGACCTGGCATCTTTGCCGTGGTTTCCCTCTATCTTTTTGCCTCTACCTCCTGTATTTTTGATGCCGTGCTGGATTACGTTTTTGCTGGTTTAGATGCTTTGAGCACTTTGCCACTGCTGTTCAGTGTCAAAGTGCAAGTGCTCCCTGTATAAATTGTTATTATGATTGGTTATACATGATTGACATATTTGTGTCATCAAGAAGTCCCTAGTAAAGTGCACTGAGTGTACCAGGGCTGGTGATAACAAATGCTACTAGTGGGCCTGCAGCACTGGTTGTGCCACCCACATAAGTGGCCCTAAAATGGTGTCTCAGGCCTGCCACCGCAGTGCCTGTGTGCAGTCTGTGAACTGCCATGTCCACCTGGTCAGTGTCCCCACTGGCCAGGCCTAACCCTTCCCTTTCTGTACACATTGGTCACCCCTATGGAAGGCCCAAGGTACCCCCTTGGGCAGGGTGCAGCGTATGTGAAAGGTAGAGCATGTACTTGTGCAGGTGACATGCTCTGGTAGTGAATTACAGCCATTTTCGTTTTTCACTATTCTAAGGCTATCTTGCCCCATAGACTATCATGGGGAATGCTGGCTACAGTGGCTACCAGCATATCTTCCCATAGGAGCAAGATAGGACATACAAGTCTGGTATCCCTGAACTCAGAATTTAATAAGACATCTTTTAGGAAAGGTTGTTTTTAAATCCTGTGTTTGAGAACATCACTTTTAGAAAGTTGCTTGTCTCTTGTCTGACCCTTCTGTGTGCCTCGGCCTGTTTGTGAACTCACTGTCTGGTTTGTGCGGGGCAGGGGCTGGGTGGCTCCCAGAGTCTGAATGGGCCATCCCTGGGCTGAATAGCTTCATCTGCATCTAGAGTAGGGGGAGGGGATAGCACATGGGCCTGAATAGGGCTGTGCCTGCCTTCCACAATGCTGGCTCCACCTCCTGCTGGGCGGCTGACGACCCTGCCCCTCTCCCTGAAAGGAAGGGAGAGGCCGGGAAAACAAAGTGCTTAAGGAACACCCAGAACTGGTTCAGACCGGGCTAAGAGCTCTCCTGCACAAAGGGATCAAAGACTTTTAGGGGTATAAGTACAGGACCCCTGACTACAGAAAATTAGATCATCCTGGAAACAAGAAGGAACCTCTGCCAAGGAGAAAGCTGGAAGACTGAAGAAGAAGGACTGCCCTGTGATGCTGGACTGACCTGCAGTTGCTTTGCTGCCTAGGAGAGGGGAAGGTCTTTGTTGTTGCTTTGTCCCCCTACTTGAAGGAATCTCCAAGGGCCTGTTGTGAGCTGGCTCCCTGTTTTGAAGTCCCAGGAACAAAAGGACTTCACCCCCAGCTTCCCTGAGCTCTGCTGAGAGAGCTCTGTCCTTCCTAGAGTGCTTGGGCCAGTTGTAGTACCTCTGGAAGTTGTACCTGTGCTGTGAAGCTTGAAACCAAGATTTGAGAGACTTTGCTACAGAAAAGTTATCGCATCGCTCGCTTGCGGAGCACATCCCCGACAGCGTGAGTAAATTCCTGCCGCTATGAAGACCGGGATCGTCGCAGCGCCTGTTGCCGCTGTCAGAGACATCGCATCCTTCGTTTGAGGGAAGATCACCGTCGCTGCGAGCATCGTTGCAGAGCCTGTCATCGCTGGGTGAGATCGCCGCACCGCCTGCTTGCGGACCACATCACGTCGCTGCGAACATCGTCGCAGAGCCAACGCATCTAGGAACTGCGAGAGGAAAATCACTGTTGGATCACGCATCGTCGCCCCGGAGATCGTCGCAGCCCCCACAAATCATCGCATCGTGCCTTTGCGATAACAAAGTTCCTACAGAACCTACGCACCGGAATCCATACAAGTCATCGCCTTCCTCCTCATAAAGACCAGATTAGTCGCAACACCACCGCTGCTGCAGCAGGACTGTCGCCAACGCCTTCCCATGGTCTCAGGAGCAACGCTTTGGAATTTTGACGCATTTAAAGGTACTGTTGGCTAAACGTGACGCAACTGTGAACTTTTCACGCAACTGTGGATTATTTTCATTGCAACTTTAAGAACTCTTTGACAACCATATTCTTGAACTGTGCATGTTGGATTTTTTGTTGTTTTGGTCTTGTGTAGTTTAGATTAAATACATTTATTTTTCTAAACTTTTGTGGAGTCAGTTTGTGGTGTTTTCACTGTGTTACTGTGAGTATTGGTACAAACACTTTACACATTGCTTTTGGATCAGCCTGACTGCTTGTGCCAAGCTACCAAGGGGGTGAACAGAGGTTATCTAAAGAGTGTCTCCTCCTTACCCTGACTAGAAGCAAGGGTCCCTATTTGGCAGTGGTACCTACCTCTTCCAACTAGAGACCCCCAGTTCTAACATTGGTGGCAGCGGTGGGATTTGAACTTGTATTTGTACTAGACCCACAGTGATTGGTGTACATCACTAGTGAGTGCAGACCACTACGCCACTGCATACTACTGTTTTTTTTTGGTTGGTTCTATTTTTGAGTAACTCTTCCAAGCATCATGTCTGTGAATGGAAAAGCACCCAGTGTGGAGGAGGCAGAATTGGAGTTTCGCATTGTGGATTTGTATTCCTACAAAGTTACACAGCTTATGCAATTCTGCGACCGATTTGAGTGCCCCTTCAAGAGCGGCCACCGGAAGGAGGAGTTGCAGAGAATCTTGACGGCCCATTGGGAGGCCCAAGAGGGAAATAATGTAAATTGAGGGAATGGTTGTTTTCAAACCACAGATCTGCCTGTGAGCAGAACAGGCTCAAGGTCAAGGCCTGGCAGCAACCATTCCAGTAGGGGCTTTACCCAAGAAGAGTTACAAGAAAATCAAAGAGTGAGAGAATATGACTTGGAAGTCATGAGGATGAAAATGAAGCAATTGGAAGTAGAGAGGGCGGCGGAGGAGAGCAAAAATGCCCTGTGCCCTGGAGGAAAAGAAATTGCTTCTGGCTCACGAGTTGAGCATGAGAGAACTAGATCTGAAAGCCAAGGAGGTGGATTCCAGTTCAAATGGTGGCAGCGCACAGCCAGTGCAGGGGGGTAAAGTATATATTCCCAAGGACCTGGTACAGAATTATAATAGGAGTGAGGATATCTATGCCTGGTTTACTTCTTATGAAATTGCATTAAAAATGAATGGTGTGCCTGAACAGCATTGGGGGCGGGCCTGGTAAAACATTTTGAGGCTTCTGGGAGGAGTGCTCTAGAGCCCTTAGAGTTAGCAGGTGCCATGACCTACTCCAATATGAAGGAGGCCCAATGTCTCTGGTATGGACTTACTCCAGAGCAGTACAGACTGCAGTTTAGAAACTCCAAGAAGAGAGAGTCTGAGACTTGGATAGAATTTGTGAATGTGTACTCACGTGCACTGGAAGGTTGGATGAAGGGCAGCAAGGTAACTGTTTTTAAGGGGTTATTGCATTTAATCAGTTGGGAGCACTTGAGTAGTCTTTGTGTTCCAGAGCTGTGCCAGCATCTTTTAGACAGCAAGCTGACAGACCCTATTGAGCTTGCTAAGGAGGCGGACTGCTGGACCAGTACCAGGGTCCACAGAGGAATTGTGGGTACCACAGCCAACGGTGGGCAGGGTCCCCAGCAGAAGAGTGGGGGACAAGGGTAACCAGTTCTCTAAAGGGCCCCAAAATAGTTCCCAGGGAAAGGAGTCCCAACCCCCCAGACCTAGACAGCCATGGCCCCCTAGGGGCAGAAGGGATAACCCAGGGCCCTCTGCATGCTATCGCTGCAACAAGGTGGGACACTTTTCATCCAGGTGTCCCAAGAAAAAGCCAGCACCCACTGGTGCTCCCGCCCCAGGGTTAGCAAGTGTAGCTTTGGGAGGGGATCTTGTTTCCAGTGGATGGGGGAGCTAGCAGTTATGACCCATGTCTCTTTAGGAGACCAAGAGGTGGTCCAGGAAACCTTACTGCCCCCTAACACTAAGAAATACGGGCAGAAGGTGACCATCAATGGGAGGGAGATAGAGGCTCTGATAGATACAGAGCCAGTGTGACATCCGTGAAGTGTCAGTGGGTGTCTGAAGAGCAGTGTATCCCCAATGTAATCCGCCCGGTAGTTGCAGCTGATAGCTCAGTGCGCCTCTGCAAAGTGGCGCGTGTTCCCTTTGAGTGAGGGAGAGTCTCTGGTCTCTTGGAATTTGTTGTCAGTGATGCCTTGCCTATAGACTGTCTGCTAGGGAATGACCTGGAGAGTTCTCCATGAAAGGATGTATAGCACCAAACTCATCTGAAGGTGTTAGGTCTACCTGCATGGATCTGTGTGACCACGCGTGCTATGGAAGCCAGTAGGGGGGATTCAGCAGAACTGGAGCCTGAAACAGTGGCCCAGAGACCTACCAAGAACTGTGGAGGCAGGGGGCGCGGGAAACCCACCCCTGTGGGTCCCACGGCCCAGGAGGAACCAGAAACTGGGGGGAATGCCCTGGAGCCTACCGGGGAACAAGTGGCCGAACTGGGGGAACTGCCTGAGCTGACCCATTGGCAGCAAGAGGGAGGCCCCTCCAGGGAGGAGTTCTGCAAGGCACAGAAGGAGTGCCCTTCTCTTGTTGGTATGCGTCAACAGGCCGCAAACCAGGCAGCAGGCCTAGGGGCCAAGGATCATTTCATTTACTGGGAAGATGATTTGCTTTATAGTGAACCTAAGTTCGCTGAGCCTGGTGCAGCCCGTGTGCTGGTGGTACCCGAGTGCTTCAGGAACTTCCTAATGGGTCTGGCTCATGACGTGCCTCTCACAGGACATCTGGGGCAAGACAAGACCCTACACAGGCTTGTCACCCACTTCCACTGGCCCCAGATGAGGAAGCACGTTGGGACATTCTGTAGGTCTTGCCGAACATGTCAGGCCAGTGGCAAGAGCGGAGGGAAGTACAAGGCACGCCTCCAACCCTTTCCTGTGGTGAGCACCCATTTCGAGCGGGTGGGCATCGACATCGTGGGGCCCCTGGACCCCAAGATAGCCTTAGGCAACAGGTTCATCCTAGTATTGGTTGACCATGCCACCCAGTACCCGGAAGCAGTCCCTCTCAGGACAATCACAGCGCCCGTGGTGGGCCATGCATTGATGGGGATCTTCTCCCGTGTGGGGTTCCCCAGAGAGGTGGTCTCCGACCGGGGTAACAACTTCATCTCTAGGTACATGAAGTCTCTGTGGTAGGAGTGTGGGGTAAGTTATAAGTTCACCACTCCTTACCACCCTCAAAGAAATGGGTTGGTTGAAAGGTTCAACCGCACCCTGAAAGGTATGATTATGGGCCTAGCGGAGCCCATGAGACGGAAGTGGGACGTCTTGTTACCATGCCAGTTGTTTGCCTACAGGGAGGTGCCTCAGAAGTACTTAGGGTTCAGTCCCTTTGAACTCCTGTATGGCCACCCTGTTAGAGGACCTCTCACTCTGGTGAAGGAGGGATGGGAGAAGTTCCATGGGAAAGCCCCCCAGGATGTGTTCAGCTATGTGCTGGCCATCCGCAACCAGATATAACGCTGCAGGAAGCTCGCTTAGGCGAACCTAGAAGCTAGCCAGGAAGAAATGAAAAGATTGTACGACCAGAATACCACTCTGGTCGAATTTCAACCAGGGCAGAAAGTGTGTTTGATGGCGCCAGTGGAGCCTTGTGCCCTCCAAGACAAGTGGACTGGGCCATATGAGGTGGTGGAGCGCAAGAGCAAAGTGACCTACCTGGTTAACTTGAGGACTCTCAGGCAGCCCGAGAGTCTTGCATGTGAACCGCCTCAAACCCCACTTTGAGAGGTCTGAAGTGAAATGCTCATGGCTACAGATGCTTGAATGGAAGAGGAAAGGGACCCTCTTCCTGACCTCCTGGCAACCAAGGAGCAAGATAGGTCAGTGGATGGTGTGGTCCTCTCGCCCACCCTGACCCCAGAACAGCAGAGGGACTGTCGCCCAGTGTTGGGTAAGTTTGCCCCCCTGTTCTCCCTGACCCTAGGTATAACCAACGAGTGCGTCCATCATGTGGACACTGGAGATAGTTTACCTGTGAAACAAAAATGTTACAGAGTAGCTGACAAGGTCAGAGCCAGCATCAAGAAAGAAGTTTCCAAGATGTTGGCGCTAGGGGTGATTGAGCCCTCCAGCAGCCCCTGGGCTAGCCCAGTGGTCTTAGTAGCAAAAGCTGCTGCGCCCGGTGCCACTCCAGAACTCCGGTTTTGTGTGGACTACCATGGGCTCAATGCAGTCACGAAGACTGACGCACACCCCATCCCCAGAGCTGATGAGCTTGTGGATGGGTTGGGAGCTGCCCAGTACCTCAGTACGTTTGATTTAACTTCTGGGTACTGGCAGATTGCCTTAACTGATGGGGCCAAAGAAAGGTCTGCATTCTCAATGCCAGAGGGGCACTACCAGTTCCGAGTCATGCCCTTTGGGTTGAAGAATGCCCCTGCCACGTTCCAGAGACTGGTTAACCAGGTATTGACCGGGCTGGAGGATTTCAGTGCCACATTCCTGGATGAGATTGCTGTGTTCAGCTTCACGTGGGAAGAACACTTGCAACACCTCTGTGAAGTGTTGAAGGCTCTGCAAAGGGCAGGCCCAACTATCAAGGCCAGCAAGTGCCAGATAGGGCAGGGATCTGTGGTGTACTTGGGACACCAGGTAGGCAGCGGCCAGGTTGCGCCACTACAGGCAAGGATTGATACCATTCTGGCTTGGGAGCCCCCCAAGACCCAGACAGAGGTGAGAGCCTTTTTAGGTCTCACCGGGTATTACCAACGGTTTGTCAAGGGATATGGCACCATCGTTGCCCCCTTGACAGAGCTGACCAAGAAGCAGCCCAAGAAAGTGAATTGGATCGAAGCCTGCCAAACTGCTTTTGATACCCTGAAGACTGCCATTTGCACAGCACCGGTGCTCAAGGCACCTGACTTCTCCAGTGAGTTCATAGTGCACTCAGACGCTTCAGAGCATGGTGTGGGAGCAGTACTCTCACATATCACTGACGAGGGCTGCTGTAGCTTTCATTAGCCAGAGGCTAATCCCCAGGGAACAGAGGTGGAGTGCAATTGAAAGGGAAGCTTTTGCTGTGGTCTGGGCTCTGAAGAAGCTGAGGCCCTACCTGTTTGGGACTCACTTCCGTGTTCGGACAGACCACAGGCCCCTCAGATGGTTAATGCAGATGAGGGGTGAGAACCCAAAACTGTTGAGGTGGTCCCTCTCCCTACAGAGAATGGACTCCACGGTGGAACACCGCCCTGGCACAGAACACACCAATGCTGATGGTCTGTCCAGGTTTTTCTGCCTTAGTGAAGAGAACTCCCAAGAGGGTGGGTAGTTCTCCCCACTTTCAGCTGGAGGGGGACATGTGTTAGACCTGGCATCTTTGGCGTGGTTTCCCCCTATATTTTTGCCTCTACCTCCTGTATTTTTGATGCTGTGCTGGATTTCGTTTTTGCTGGTTTAGATGCTTTGGGCACTTTGCCACTGCTGTTCAGTGTTAAAGTGCAAGTGCTCACTGTGTAAATTGTTATTATGATTGACATAGTTGTGTCACCAAGAAGTCCCTAGTAAAGTGCACTGAGTGTGCCAGGGCTGGTGATAACAAATGCTACTAGTGGGCCTGCAGCACTGATTGTGCCACCCACATGAGTAGCCCTAAAATGGTGTCGCAGGCCTGCCACCGCAGTGCCTGTGTGCAGTCTGTGAACTGCCATGTCCTCCTGGTCAGTGTCCCCACTGGCCAGGCCTAACCCTTCCCTTTCTGTACACATTGGTCACCCCTATGGAAGGCCCAAGCTATCCCCTTGGGCAGGGTGCAGTGTATGTGAAAGGTAGAGCATGTACTTGTGCAGGTGACATGCTCTGGTAGTGAATTACAGCCATTTTCGTTTTTCACTATTGTAAGGCTATCTTGGCCCATATTCTATCATGGGGAATGCTGGCTACAGTGGCTACCAGCATATCTTCCCATAGGAGCAATATAGGACATAAAAGTCTGGTATCCCTGAACTCAGAATTTAATAACACATCTTTTAGGAAAGGTTGTTTTTAAATCCTGTGTTTGAGAAAAAAACTTTTAGAAAGTTGCTGTTCTCTTGTCTGACCCTTCCGTGTGCCTTGGCCTGTTTGTGAACTGACTGTCTGGTTTGTGAGGGGCAGGGGCTGGGTGGCTCCCAGAGTCTGAATGGTCCATCCCTGGGCTGAATAGCTTCATCTGCATCTAGAGTAGTGGGAGGGGATAGGACCTGGGCCTGAATAGGGCTGTGCCTGCCTTCCACAATGCTGGCTCTACGTCCTGCTGGACGGCTGACGACCCTGCCCCTCTCCCTGAATGGAAGGGAGAGGTCAGGAAAACAAAGTGCTCAAGGAACTCTCAGAACTGGTTCAGACTGGGCTCAGAGCCCTCCTGCACAAAGGGATCAAAGACTTTTAGGGGTATAAGTAGAGGACCCCTGACTACAGAAAATTAGATCATCCTGGAAACAAGAAGGAACCTCTGCCAAGGAGAGCTGGAAGACTGAAGAAGAAGGACTACCCTGCTGTGTGATGCTGGACTGACCTGCAGTTGCTATGCTGCCTAGGAGAGGGGAAGGACTTTGTTGTTGCTTTGTCCCCTTACTTGAAGGAATCTCCAAGGGCCTGTTGTGAGCTGGCTCCCTGTTTTGAAGTCCCAGGAACAAAAGGACCTCACCCCCAGCTTCCCTGAGCTCTGCTGAGAGAGCTCTGTCCTTCCTGAAGTGCTTGGGCCAGTTGTGGTGCCTCTGGAAGTTGTACCTGTACTGGGAAGCTGCAAACCAAGACTTGAGAGACTTTGCTACAGAAAAGTTATTGCATCGCTCGCTTGCGGAGCGCATCCCCGACAGCGCAGGGAAATTCCCGCCGCTATGAAGGCCAAGATCGTCGCAGCGCCTGTTGCCACTGCCGGAGACGTCACATCCTTCGTTTGCAGGAAGATCACCATCGCTGCGAGCATCGTCACAGAGCCTGTCATCACTGGGTGAGATCGCCGCACCGCCTGCTTGCGGAACGCATCACGGCGCTGCGAACATCGTCGCAGAGCATTTGCATCGAGGAGCTGCAAAAGGAAGATCGCCGCTGGATCACGCATCGTCGCCCCGGAGATCGTCGTAGCCCCCACAGATCATCGCATCTAAGCATGGGCTGAAAATCTGTTCCGCCCGCGTAATTTGCACATTTTGGGCAATTTTGCTGCACGCAAATCGCGAGAAATTGTTAAAGAATTCGCAATTTGCGAGTTGGCGGATTTTTTTTGCTTGGTCGTGCTTCAAAAATACAATCTCGCGCGCGCGGTGTTGACTTATCGGGATTCTGAGTTTGCAGAATTATTTTCCTACCGGTTTGCGTGCGCTGTGCCATTTTCAATATTGCTGCGTGATCGTGCGAGACTATTCGACCCCGAGTACGTCATGGCATGATTGCGAGAGACTATTCGACCGAGAGTATGTCATGGAGTCCCGCCATCTTGCAATGCGAGACTTTCGGAACTCGAATATGTCATAAGGGCCCGCGATCACGCATCGCGAGAGTAAACAATTGCGAACATGTAGATGCGCCGTGTAGCTGACATCCGGAGGGAAATTTTAACATCTCGCTTTCCCGAAATCGCAAAAATTGCAATTCTGCACAAGAAAACTATCGCTGGCAGCATAAACCTTCTGAAATTGATGATTTGGATCGGAATAACTCCTCAGATTGACATTTGGCTGCACTTTTTTGTGCAAGGAGTGCATTTTTGGGGGGTTGGGAGGAAAGAAGTACCCCAGAGTCTCCAACTTCCTGTTCCTGTCCAGCAGGCTCCTCCCAGTGCTTTGTCCATGTCCTGGTCACTTTTCATTTGGATCTGGAGCTGAAAGGATTACTCTTTGCGGTTGCTGCTAGATATTTGTATTTGAGGACTTTTTGTTTGGATCACTTTTTGAGTTGAGATTTTACAAGTAAGTTGGTTTTGTTTGTTTGGGGCATTGCAGTTGCTGCAACTATAATTTATAAACTTTTTCACAACTTTAAAAAAAATATATTGTGGATAGCCACAGTATCCAGTAGGCCCAGGGTTAGTCATGGGTGCATAATACAACTGTTTCTGTGAGTTTTGTTGAACTTAAATATCATTTACGGCATGGATGGCATGGAATTGAATAGCTCACTGTTATATCTATGTGGAAGTTTTTTGTAATTTTGGGGTGCGTGTTACAGCCACACTAGCCAGTACGCCCAGGGGTAGTCAGTGGTGCATTGGCCAAGTCTTTCTGTGGGGTCTCTTGAATTTACAAAGAGTAAGGCAGGACTTGCACAGCTGGCTGAATTCCAATGATAGCGATAGTTATGGTCTGTGGCGTGCTCCCAGAGAAAAACGCTGTCTGTACCATACAGCGTGGACAACAGTAGACTAATACAAGGCTTCCCCAGCTTGGAGGGCAGCTCTCCGGTGCACATCGCTGAAGTGACACAAAGTCTTAAATTTTACAGCAAGTTCATCATATAGTGAAGTCAACAATCTTCAAAGTTTCCACTAATTTTTATTCCAACTCATTGATTTCATGAGTACTTCATAGTCATTTCACAGTAAAATATGAACATGCGTCATCCAAAATTAACGATCCCAATGCATTTCGGGCTGGCCAACAGCCCTTCTTCAGGGGAATGCTCTACAAAATAAAGAAAGCCATCTATCACTGAAGTGTCCATGAGTAAACCATAATGCTCTGTTAGAAATACGAGTGTAAGTGCAAAACTGTCATCATGCTAATGAGAAGCACCCTGTGCCTCGACCATGAAGTGTATAATGGTTCATAAACTAAAGACGTGTCAGTGGGTTAATCAAAAAAATAGGAAATTGCCTGAACGCAATAAAACACAACAGCGATGCAAGTAACAAACAAAAGTCGCCCAACCCATGTGCTCGGAAAACAGTAAATGAATGTGTGACTCGAAAAAACACGTAAACCCAAATCGGCTTCACTCACGTGAATAATCACATCACAATAACGGTCTGATGGCAAGCACCTGCAATAACATAAACGCGCATGAATAAAACGTGAAACTAAAACATTACTCGATACTAGAGTGTGGACTCGGTCCTCAGGAGAGGTACTTACGATAGTCCGACTACTTTGTAAGCCTCTATCCGCGACCGGCAAGGAGAAGACCGACGCTGGAGTGTGGGGATGGTTAGTAAACGTGCGGCGTGCGAGATGAACATAAAAAACGGTCTAGAAGAATAGTGTGCAAACGGACACCATCTTAGAGAGGGGATATCTCTGTGTGTTGATAGAGATGACAAATGTGAAAAAAGTAAAACGAAGCATTACGCAACAGTGACATTCTGATGAAAATATAAAAGTTAAGAATAGCGAGCTATACAATGACATAACATGAGCAAAAGGTAAGATGGTAGTTCTAAGGCAATGATATCAAAAGCAAAGTGATAAAATTAATAACAAGACTAGAGGTAACACAGGAATTCCATCCTGTCATTTAGTCCGTGCGGCTGCATCGTCGCCAGGAAACGGATCCAGAAATTCTCTCTTTTCGGCAAAGTGTTCTTGTTGTTGCGAGTGGGTTTCACTTGCTCAAGTATCAGGAATTTTAATTGTGCAACAGTATGATTTCGTTCAAGGAAATGCGCTGCTACTGTCGATTTCATGTTTTTCGTTCTGATGTTGCTTTTGTGTTCCAATAGCCACACGCGTATTTTTCTCTCTGTATGGCCAACGTAACATTTACCACAAGGTCACTTCAGCATGTAAATTACGTTGGTGGAATTGCAGGTGGCATTGACTCTTAGTTTAATGGGGTGACCCTTCACGGGTGGTTGGTGACGTTCCCTGGAATGCAGTTATTGCAATTACTGCAGTTATAACATGGTCTAAGACCTTTGAATTCTTCTGGATCGGATTGTGCTCTGGGTTTAGTCAACAGTTCTTTGAGGGTGTGTCCCCTTGTATAAGCAGAGAGAAAAATATGAGAGGTACCCCTTAACAAGAATCAAGGGAAGTAGGGTTAACCAACCAGTATAAAGGAGAGATTCCCTGGAACAGCAATGAATTTAATAAAACTTAATAGACGAAAGCAATTACAAGATACACGTATATGAAAAGAGACCACAATTCATTAATCATACAGTACTTAAAAAAAGTGGACGGTTTAAGGACCACTTAACAATTTTTTTTTTTAAAACAGTAAGAACAATAAAAAACCATATAAATCCTGACATTCAATATTGACCAGCAAAATTGATACATAAAGACAGAAAACAGTAAGACCTTAAACTCGTGCAATACTAAGCGTATATTCAAGCTCTATTTCTGATATCAGTATTATGTACACAATGATACAGTGTATCAACAAAAGATATCCGAATCGAGAATTATACTGAAGAGTGCGTCGACGCGTTTCGGTGGTTTCTCACAATTCTGTCCACCTTTATCAAGACTATGATTGATAGATATCTGTCGTAGTACAGGGGTCAATGTAATCTCCCTTTGAATGCACTTTTGGATGTTGTCAGATTTCCATTGTTTTCACAGTAAAATATGGTGTAGGCAACGAAATACTGGCTTCATATATCCTTCTTTATTAAAATGTTTTGTCACTTTATCGTTTAACAGGTAGGAGGTCCTGTAGCTAGAGCGCTAAAGGCTGACAATAGTCATTTCAAATAGTTAAGCTTCGTGTTGCGCTTTTCTTTCCCTTTAAAAGAGGAACCAGGGGCGCTTACGTCATGTCCTTGCGATGGAAACAAATATTTCACTATCAGATCGCAAAGGACTGCCTGCTTCTCTGGTTGCGTGGAGTCAATATTGAATGTCAGGATTTATATGTTTTTTTTTACCCTTGTATAAGCAAACATGGGTGGCTATATGAAGACTCCCTGGAAATCGGGTTCCACACTGAGTAGAGACCAATGTTTCATAATGATATTCTTGAAAAGGTTGCTGGTCATGGAGTATTTAGAAACTACTACCATACGTGAAGTCTCAGTTTTGGGTTTCACTTGCAACAGATCCTCTCTCTTGATATTGACACACCGGGCAGCTGCCTTATCAAGTGTTTGCTGGGGATAACCCCTGGCTTTGAATTTCTCCAACGTTTTCAACATTTCTTTTATGCATTCACTGTCAGATGATACTATCCGTTTGACACGTAACAACTGTGAAAAAGGTAAGTTTTGTTTCAACCCAGGTAGATGAAAACTGCGATAATGTAAAATTGAATTTCTGTCAGTGGGTTTACGAAAGATGGTCGTGGCCACCAGGCCCAGTTGTCTAGAGATCTCTACATCCAGAAAGTGTATATGCTTCTTGTCCAGTGATCAAGTGAACTGGACACGGTCGTTGACCTCATCCAGGATTGCAAGAAATTAGTGAGGGCATTCTCAGTGCCTGCCCACAAGATAAATATATCGTCAATAAATCTCAAGTACAGCTTCCCATGAGTTAGCCACGGTTGTTGATTTAATACGTGTGTTTCCTCGAATGATTTCATGAAGATATTTGCGTACGCCGGAGCGGCACAATTTCCCATAGCCGTCCCACATAGTTGGTGAAACCACTTGTCAAACACGGTAAAATAACTGTGGTATAAGGAAAACATCATCAGTTCCATGAGCAAGACTTGCATGTCAGCATCCAGATTCGAATGACTGAGCTCTTGTTCAATAGCTGTTATTCCTAAATCATGAGGTATGGACGTGTACAGGGAACACACGTCCACTGTACAAAATACCAAATCGTCGTTCATTAATGGATCTGTAGCTATCTTTAATTTCCCCAAGAAATCAGTGGTATCTCGAACATGTGATCTGGTGTTTAAGACAAATGGCTGAAGATATTTGTCTAGGAATTTGCCGATGGCTTCAGAAGAATTCAAAGGTCTTAGACCATGTTATAACTGCAGTAATTGCAATAACTGCATTCCAGGGAACGTCACCAACCACCCGATGAAGGGTCACCCCATTAAACTAAGAGTCAATGCCACCTGCAATTCCACCAACGTAATTTACATGCTGAAGTGCCCTTGTGGTAAATGTTACGTTGGCCATACAGAGAGAAAAATATGCGTGAGGCTATTGGAACACAAAAGCAACATCAGAACGAAAAACATGAAATCGACAGTAGCAGCGCATTTCCTTGAACGAAATCATACTGTCGCACAATTAAAATTCCTGATACTTGAGCAAGTGAAACCCACTCACAACAACAAGAACACTTTGCTGAAAAGAGAGAATTTCTGGATCCGTTTCCTGGCGACGATGCAGCCGCACGGACTAAATGACAGGATGGAATTCCTGTGTAACCTCCAGTCTTGTTATTAATTTTATCACTTTGCTTTTGATATCATTGCCTTAGAACTACCATCTTACCTTTTGCTCATGTTATGTCATTGTATAGCTCGCTATTCTTAACTTTTTTATTTTCATCAGAATGTCACTGTCGCGTAATGCTTCGTTTTACTTTTTTCACATTTGTCATCTCTATCAACACACAGAGATATCCCCTCTCTAAGATGGCGTCCGTTTGCACACTATTCTTCTAGTCCGTTTTTTATGTTCATCTCGCACGCCGCACGTTTACTAACCATCCCCACACTCCAGCGTCGGTCTTCTCCTTGCCGGTCGCGGATAGAGGCTTCCAAAGTAGTTGGACTATCGTAAGTACCTCTCCTGAGGACCGAGTCCACACTCTAGTATCGAGTAATGTTTTAGTTTCACATTTTACTCATGCGCGTTTATGTTATTGCAGGTGCTTGCCATCAGACCGTTATTGTGATGTGATT
Organism: Lissotriton helveticus; assembly: GCF_964261635.1. NCBI lineage: Eukaryota > Metazoa > Chordata > Amphibia > Caudata > Salamandridae > Lissotriton > Lissotriton helveticus. Next base: position 804,099,135 of record NC_136063.1, read on the forward strand.
ATTCACGTGAGTGAAGCCGATTTGGGTTTATGTGTTTTTTCGAGTCACACATTCATTTACTGTTTTCCGAGCACATGGGTTGGGCGACTTTTGTTTGTTACTTGCATCGCTGTTGTGTTTTATTGCATTCAGGCAATTTCCTATTTTTTTGATTAACCCACTGACACGTCTTTAGTTTATGAACCATTATACACTTCATGGTCGAGGCACAGGGTGTTTCTCATTAGCATGATGACAGTTTTGCACTTACACTCGTATTTCTAACAGAGCATTATGGTTTACTCATGGACAGTTCAGTGATAGATGGCTTTCTTTATTTTGTAGAGCATTCCCCTGAAGAAGGGCTGTTGGCCAGCCCGAAATGCTTTGGGATCGTTAATTTTGGATGACGCATGTTCATATTTTACTGTGAAATGACTATGAAGTACTCATGAAATCAATCAGTTGGAATAAAAATTTGTGGAAACTTTGAAGATTGTTGACTTCACTATATGATGAACTTGCTGTAAAATTTAAGACTTTGTGTCACTTCAGCGCTGTGCACCGGAGAGCTGCCCTCCAAGCTGGGGAAGCCTTGTATTAGTCTACTGTTTTCCACACTGTATGGTACAGACAGCGTTTTTCTCTGGGAGCACGCCCCAGATGATAACTATCGCTAGCATTGGAATTCAGCCAGCTGTGCAAGTCCTGCCTTACTCTTTGTTAGTTCACTATTTCTGTCCTCTGGACTTAGCACGCCACACTTGTCACAATGAATTATGATTTGGTGTCCAACATGACGGAACTCAAAGCCAATACCTTTGCCTTTACGGCTGATGACGACGATAAGATTTATGGCATGATCCAGGAGGAAATACTCTCCACTGCTAACACCCGCAGTGTTGAGAGCAACTTGAAACAACTGCTCTACTTACTAAAGAAGGAATCTAATCAAAAACTACATGCTAGTACCTTAGTGCGGTATCATCGAGCTCAGCGGATCCCCAGGGGCCTACGGGTACCCTTGAAACCTTTACTGTGTAAGAATAATGTGAGGTTTGTTGAGAGATGGTTCGCTATCCTCAACAAATGCTCACTTGATTTGATCCTCCTTATCATTGAGGAACTTTCTAAAACGTTAGAAGATTTGTCTCAAGAAATAAGAAGCATACGCACGGAGCTTGAAAATGCCATGGAAGCCTCTGAATTGGCTAAAATGTTGGAAGATGTAAATGCCCAACTGGAGAGACATACCCGCGACACACAGGAACGTAAGTTCCGGTAGTTTAAAAGGGACACCATCGATTACAAGCTCGGCGAGGTGTACACTTGGGCAGAAGTGTACGCCCGCCGACGCCCGAATCGTCCTTATAATCCCTATTCTGAAAATGAAACTTCTTCCTCTGATGGCGACTCCAGGGCGCAACTACACAACAGACCACCACCGCGTGTCGAGCAACAACAACCGAGCACTTCCGACCCTGCGGTTCAGTTTTTAGAGTCGGGTCAAGAACAACAAACCGATCCAGGCGGGGCAAAACCCGCAGAGTTAGAAAAGGCACCACCTGAAACCAAGGGCAAAAAGAGCAAACGTCGGTAATATCTGATCAAGACAACCTGGTGATCAACATTTCCTCCGTACAATTGACTGAGGAAGAAATGCGCACTCTACAGAAAGGTCAGTCCTTTGTACCAACGACTAGAACTAACACTTTGGAATTAGAGGTCAGTGCTTTTAAGTTGGTGCGTAACATTCGGTTACGTTACTACTTTCAAAACGTTGTGCCCACACATAGTACTTTCATGGCCCCCCATAGCCATAAAATCATAGACATGTTTGAAAATCTAGTCAAAAAGGATATTGCCACACTTCCTTTCCAGTCCAAGGGTAAGCATCAGAACCTTTCAAAAAAGGAGAAGAACATCCTGCAGGGAATTGCCAACAATCCTGAGATAACCTGCCAAACTGCTGATAAGGGGGATGCTCTGGTTATTCTGGACACCTCCTACTACCAAGAACAAGTTGATGCGCACACATCTGACACTACCACTTATGCTTTGTTACCAACAGACCCCACCAATGAGTTCCTAACTATTCTCATGAGAATCATCAACCAGGCGTTTGATAATGGAACCATCACTGATCGAGTAAGACGCTTCTTGACACCCATCGATCCTAAACCGCCGACACTTTACATGTTGCTGAAGGTGCACAAGCACCCCACTAGACCACCATTACGACCCATTGTCTCCACCAAAGGAAGCAGTCACGAAGCCATCGGCAAATTCCTAGACAAATATCTTCAGCCATTTGTCTTAAACACCAGATCACATGTTCGAGATACCACTGATTTCTTGGGGAAATTAAAGATAGCTACTGATCCATTGATGAACGACGATTTGGTATTTTGTACAGTGGACGTGTGTTCCCTGTACACGTCCATACCTCATGATTTAGGAATAACAGCTATCGAACAAGAGCTCACTCATTCGAATCTGGATGCTGACATGCAAGTCTTGCTCATGGAACTGATGATGTTTTCCTTATACCACAGTTATTTTACCGTGTTTGACAAGTGGTTTCACCAACTATGTGGGACGGCTATGGGAAATTGTGCCGCTCCGGCATACGCAAATATCTTTATGAAATCACTCGAGGAAACACACGTATTAAATCAACAACCGTGGCTAACTCATGGGAAGCTGTACTTGAGATTTATTGACGATATATTTATCTTGTGGGCAGGCACTGAGAATGCCCTCACTAATTTCTTGCAATCCTGGAATGAGGTCAACGACCGTGTCCAGTTCACTTGGTCACTGGACAAGAAGCATATACACTTTCTGGATGTAGAGATCTCTAGACAACTGGGCCTGGTGGCCACGACCATCTTTCGTAAACCCACTGACAGAAATTCAATTTTACATTATCGCAGTTTTCATCGACCTGGGTTGAAACAAAACTTACCTTTTTCACAGTTGTTACGTGTCAAACGGATAGTATCATCTGACAATGAATGCATAAATGAAATGTCGAAAACGTAGAGAAATTCAAAGCCAGGGGTTATCCCCAGCAAACACTTGATAAGGCAGCTGCCCGGTGTGTCAATATCAAGAGAGAGGATCTGTTGCAAGTGAAACTGAGGTGCCGGGTTTTTAGGAACCCGGTGGTGCCAGGGGATAACACCCGAAGACCTCTGAGTTCTCCCTTGTTCCGGACCACAGAAACAATGAGTCTTCTAGTCGCAGTCAGAGATCAAGTTTTATTGGTAGCTACCAAGTAACACGTGTCCTAGAAGCACGACAAACACAGGTCATGTATTCTCAGGAGACTGTTCGTGTTCGTTTTTACAGAACCAGCCTTCTCCTTATATACGAAAATAATGGCTGCAAGCAAGAATTCTTGAGTTTATGGTAAGGCTATAAACATATTTCTGCAATAATACAAAGTGCGAAGTCATGTAAGCAAGCCCACATTTTAGATGTCCAGTTCGTGATAGATTACCCAGCAAGATCTGGAACTCCCATCAGATATCGATGAAACACCAATAAAGAAAGGTACAACCCAGTCAAAAAACTGGCCATAAACAAGGAACGTGGACAGGTGCATGTTTGCAGAAAGCATGGTCTGTATGTATTGAATGGTTTGTGGAATGTTATGCATTGATGCTATCGTATTCGGCCACTGGGCGAGGAGCTGCCCAAACAGGTTTGGCTTAAGGCAATGGAGTCAGTTGGGACAGGTCAGGGGGAAGTCAGGGAAGGTGGACGTGTCCCTTTTGGATCAAGCTCGACCTTTAATTGACTTAACATGAGGGCAAGACGTAAGATGGATGCCGTTCACAAAATGGAGTCTAAGGGGTTGGGACGGAAACTACGATTTAGGGGTGTTGGCAACCCTCGATTGTGACGCAAATACATAGGAATGATGTCCTAATCATTATCGGTTCATAGACACCAAATTCGTCATGGTACGTTGATATTTTGTGACACGGGTATTGGACCTCGATATCGGGATAACAACAGGGTCCAGATTTTCAGAACCACAGACCCTCCTTTTGCCCTTAGGTTAAGGCAATAACTCATGTTAATCTGAGTCCAAATCTGTCTGAAGGAATTCGTGGAGATGCTGCTGTAACATCATCCTGTTGCTCAGTTCGTCCCTTGACACAGGCTTCCGTGCACATGAAGTAGCACAGAGGCCACAGAGTGCAGGAGAGCACTATACACATAGGCAGAACATAAACAGAAGTGTTAAGATCATCCCAATGAAGATCAGTGCTTTCCATCCCCAGGCAGCGATCAGTCCCCAGAACCACCCTAGCAAGGACCAATCCCCTTTCTCAACGTGAAGGGAATCAGATATTTCATGTAGTTTAGAGATGGCCTGGTATACTGTCGGCGCATTATCAGGGATGAAAATGCAACAACTGGATTGGATGACTCTACACACACCACCACGATCGGCAAGTATGATATCAAGGGCAATTCGGTTCTGAAGGGTCATAAGTCGATCCGACTGAAGCTCGGTTGTCAAATTGCCAAGTGCTCCGGCCGTTGTAGTCACGGCGGATTCAACTATCCTTGCTAACTGGCGAATATTCCTGCTGTTCACCATAGGCCCCCAAAATGGCAGAAAACCTTTTGCGAAGTCAGCGAATTCCTGACCCGCGGTGTCGTCTTTACTCACGACACCTCTAGCTGTCCTTGTCCGATGGTAATCTGCTCGGGCCGTGTAGGTGGGAGGCAGCAGAAATGAGATGAAACACGTGCCTGAGAAGTCAGGGGGTAACCATGTATAGGCTTGATCGTGGCAGACTAAGAGTATAGGGGAAGTTCGGGAGGCGAACACATATGTTTCTGTGCAAATGCTCTTTCCTAACTGTGCTGTGGGATTCCTACCGATACCTTGTAAACATAAGTGACCTCGGAGGGGCACTATCCTAACTGGGCACGATTTCTTTGCTGCTTGGCTCTTGATCAGGTAAACGCCATGTTTAGTTACGTTCCAACGAGCGTATGGAGTCAGTTCATCTTTGGGGATAGTCAGATATGTGTCGATATCCCTACTCATATTTCTTATCCCTGCTATTAGCGCCTTGTTACTGGAATCGCTCTCAGTGGAACGGGTCGGGTATGGTTCTAGGGCGAATAGGAACATGGTCTGAAAAGCCCACAGAGAACCATAATAACTAAATGTCAGGATGAAGTATGGGATACCTTTATCGGTTGTGTGCGGCATGAGTCCGCATATCCAACAGTTTGATGTGTTCATTATAGACTGGTGTTGGTGTAGGAGTTGGATGAAAGAGTTATTTACAAATTCGAGTCTTCTGGCAGACTCGTGTTCAGGTAGAGGGTGAAAAAAGTGTGGGGAGAGAGTGGGAGGAGGCGTTGGCAGAGTGTTATTTGAGAATAGGGAAACTCGAAATACGAATAGAGCATAACCAATCAAAAGTATCACAGTGCTACACAGCATTAGAACACATATTATTAAAAATCTTCTCCTGGACAGTATAGTACACAATTGTTTTTCAAAGTTCGTAGGTTTGACAGGTCTCTCTACCCTTGGAAACTCCATCCTCTACTTGCTGCCCGTGGTGGTAGGTTGATTCTACCAGGGAGTGCGCTCCGTTCAGTCCGGGGTGACTCCCTTGGACCAACCAGAACCGTGGACCTAAAACTTCCTTGGTTGCACTCCCCAGACTTTCAACCGCGACCCTAGCAGCGGAACCGGATGGCGGTTCGAAAATCAAAAATGAGCTAGTTCCCTGGGACGAGAGAGCTGGATAATCAAAAATAGTTCTTGGGGGAAAAGGGAAATCACATTAGGTCAAGTTTTATTAGTCTCTGGGGCTAGATCGCAGGTCGTATCGTCGCTTCTCAGGTACGGTGTGGTCTTTAAACAATGTCTCAGGTTCGGTAGTGTCCAACTGCATAGACGGTGGTACAAGTCCTTGCAAAATACGATCACTCTCCTTTTCGGTACCAGTCTCTTTTAAACGTGCATCGCTGAAAGGGATGAAACGAGGTACGGATTCAGTCTCAGAGTCGGCAAGTCCTTTATCAACCCACCGGTCGTATGGAAGGGGCAGAGGGACCCGTTTGCAATGGGTCCCATGTACCCAGTTCTTTTTGCCGTCCACCCGAACCGCTGACCTCGTGGAAAGAAGCACCAAGTAAGGTCCGGTCCACCTCGGCTGTCCGTTGCTGGTGCGCTGGAAGTTTCGCACCAGGACCCACGTGCCGGGTTTGATGAGGTGGCCTGGATCGTCAGAGGCTGGCGGAGAGGAACTGTGAACCTGTTGGTGTAAAACACGCAATTTAGCTGTCAACTCGCACAAATAATCAAGCAGTACGGGGTGTTCTATCTCACTGAGTTTCTTTGGTCTTGGCACGCCCCAGACGTTGGCTGGGCGGCCAAACACTATCTCGTGAGGGCTAAGACCTAATCTGGAATGGACAGTCATCCTAGTTGACAAGAGTGCTAGGGGCAAGGCGTCAGGCCATTTAAGACCTGTACTGGCTTGGATCTTGGCTAGCTTGAGTTTCAATGTGCCATTGTAGCACTCTACTAATCCAGCTGATTGGGGGTGATTTGCAGCGTGGAATTTCTGGTGTATGCCTAGACACTCACACACTCTCTTCATCACTCGTCCTATGAATTCACTTCCGTTATCACTCCGGAAAATTCTAGGCATACCGAATCTCGGGAAGAACTCTTTGACAAGAGCTTTGGCAGTTGTCAAAGCGGTATTATCCTTAAGGGGGTATGCTTCCACCCACCTTGAAAAGGCGCAAACAACAACGAGCACATACTTTAGATTGTTGCACTTCTCCATGTGGATGAAATCGAGCTGCAAAACCTCGAACGGATACGTAGGAGGCGCAAAATGACCAGCTGGAGTTGGAGTTCCTTTACCGGGATTGTGTTTCAAACATACCATACAGTTTCTGACCACATTTTCTGCATATTTCGGGATATTGCTATTCTGCCATACTGGGGCCAATAGCTTACATATTCCTTTCGAACTGATGTGTGCCATGCCGTGAGCCATTGTTACTACTGCAAGTACGTATGCATTAGGTAGTAGCCATCGCTGGTGTTCCGATAATTCGACCCAACAACCATTCGCATCCAATCTACCCTTACTTTCTCTCCATTCATTCAACTCATTCTCAGTTGCCTCAGCTTGTATAGATTTCACGCTTTCAATGGTGTCCTCACATATTCCCACATCAGCAATACATCTACCGGGACCCGCAACATACATTCGACTCATCGTGTTCCTTGCGGTCTCTTTCGCAACCTCGTCTGCATATGCATTCCCGCGGCCAACATCGTCCTGAATTTTCTTGTGTGCACTGCATTTCATAATGGCTACTTGTAGTGGCATGGTCAGTGACTCAAGGAGCTCGTTAACTAGCTGACCATGTTGTATCTTTGCACCATGTGATGTAAGGAAACCACGTTCACGCCATAATCTCCCAAAACTGTGAGCCACGCCAAAGGCGTATTGGCTGTCCGTGTACACATTCACTCGCTTTTCTTTTGCTAACACGCATGCTCTGGTAAGTGCAATAATTTCCGCAGCTTGTGCAGAGTTGTGGGAAATACGTGCGGTCTCTATAATGGTGTGTAATGTTGTTACGGCATAAGCTGCAGTCGTATCACCATTCGGTAACTTGAAACATGAACCATCAACCCATAAAGTATCATTGCATTCAGGAAGGGGAGTGTCCTGTAAGTCTACTCTCCCTTTTGTCTCTTCTTCTGTCCTAAAGCAGCAGTCATGTTTATCAATCTTGACTGTGTCTGTTTCTATCGGGATGGGTAATAGTGTAGCAGGGTTGAGTGTATCACACCTCTTTATGTGTATGTGACTTGCTAGCAGTGTAAGTTCGTAACTGGATAGTCGAGCGCTAGTAAGGTGTTGTGTCTTTGTCCTGTTTAGTAAAATGTCTACTGCATGTGGAACCATAACAATCAGAGTATTATTCATGACTAATCCAGCAGACTGTCGAATGCAGACAGCTGCTGCGGCGGTGGCTCTCAGACAACCTGGTAGTGCCTTAGCCACAGGATCTAGAGTTGCCGAAAAATATGCGCATGGGCGCAGTTTGTCCCCAAAGTGTTGTGTTAGGACTGATAATCCACAGCCTTCCTTCTCATGGACATATAATGTGAAAGGCTTACTGTAGTTGGGGTTTCCCAACACAGGAGCCGAACATAATGCATCACGCAACTTGTGGAAACTCGTCTGACAATCTTCAGACCAGGGCATAGGATTGGGCGTATCTTTACAGAGTAGTGCCAGCAAGGGTTTAGCTAGTAGTGAGAAATTCGGTATCCATTGTCTACAGTACGACGTAATGCCCAAAAAGGCTCGAACTTCTCGCTGTGTCCTTGGGGCACTCAGTTCTGCAATTGCCTGTATTCTTTCTGGTGTCAGTCTCCTTCCCTCCTTCGACAAGATGTGACCTAAGTAGGTTACTTCTTGTCGGCAAAATTGTAGTTTGGAAAGAGATACTTTGTGCTTCATGTCACATAAGTGATGCAATAATGACAATGTGGCTTTCTTGCAAATTCCCTTAGTGTCTGCGGCGATCAGTAGATCGTCGACATACTGAATCAGAGTCGAACCATCTGGTAGAATAATCGAGTCCAGTTGTGCTTTCAGGGCCTGACTGAATATTGATGGGCTTTCGCAGTAGCCTTGAGGAGTGCACTTGAAGCGGAAGCTTCGTCCTCCTAAATTGAAGCCGAAAATGTCTCTACTCTCCTCAGCAATCGGGATGCTGAAGAGAGCGTTCTTCAGGTCAATCACCGAGAACCAATTTGCTGAAGCTGGAACCATTGTCAATAAAGCAGTAATGTCGGGGACGACTGGAAACTGTGGAATAACTACCTTGTTCACTTCTCTGAGGTCGATCACGAACCTGTATGCAGGCGGTTGTGAATGATCAGTGCGTTTTAAGACGGGCAAAACTGGGCTGTTACAGACATTTCCTGTCGTTTCTTCGATGACGTCTTTATCAATCAGATCATGAACAATTTTCAACAGTGCTTTTTCGCATTCGCTAGATATTTTGTATTGGGGAATACGTGGCAACCTAACGTCGGCTTTCAAAGTTATGACATATGGTGATATCTCCAAACGACCTACATCATTAGAACCATTAGCCCAAAGTATATCAGGAAGTGATAACAATTCACGTGGAATATGTTCTTTTGACAAATACATCGGAGAAATGACCTTCTTACCTAAAGTAAGTTGTACTCCCGAGGGAGAACAGTACAAGGTCGCATATAACCGTTTTAGTAAATCCAAACCTAACAAATTTTCGCCACAACCTGTTGTCAAAATGAGGGGTGCTTCTAATTCGCATGGGCCAACAGAAAGGGATATAGGACTAGAGATCGGGTTTCTAACAGGGGCGCCAGAGAAACCTACTGAGACATTCATTTCGCCAGACAAAGGTGCGCCAGGAAGTTTCAAGTGCATAATAGAACTTTTTGTAGCACCAGTATCCAGCAGAAATGGCTCTGACACTCCTGAGGTAATCACCTCGACATAAGGTCCATTCTGATCTACTGGAACTGAAACAAATCCCTCTCTTTGTCCATGGCTGTCCTAGCAATCATTACCCTCATTTTCGTGTTCGGCGTAATAGTCGTCAGAGTAATACTGAGCTGACTTGGACGATGAATTATTCTGTTGATCAAAGCTATTCATCGAATTCTGAGGCGGAAAAGAAGTTGTATTCTGAGTGAAATTTCCACGGCCCCTACCTCTAGGGGCATGCTGAACACCTCTTCCCCTTACACCTTGAGCACCGTTTAAACGTCGCGCAAGAGCCGGACAATTACCTTTAAAATGACCCTCTTCCTTGCAATATGCACATTGATTCGGGCCATATGTAGGACGCTGATGGGAAAACTCGTTACCTTGCGCGTTTCTCGAATACTGTTGTCGTGGTTGGTAGTCGGGCTGACTAGCCGTACGAGGCGGATAGGCCTGCTGGAGAAGAACCTTAGTTTTCAAATCTTTCGTCTTTTTATCTGCCTTATCTAGCTCGTCCTTACGCCTACTTTCATAGTACTGGGCCGTAGCTAAAATCTGCGCTGACGTAGAGACAGCCCAAGCGCTTTCAGAGTCTTTTAGTTTATTACATAGTTCAGGGAGCAAATTATGTACGAACTTGTCCATAAGCAATCTTTGGCCAACCTCGGTAGCCATATCTTGACCACTATGGTCGGTGAAAGTTTCCTCGAATCTCGTGAAAAAGTCAGACACATTCTCATCTGTCTTTTGTTTACACGCGGATAGCTTGTCCCAATTTACGCGTACTTCAGGCATTATTGTTTTCATGTACGCTATAATTCTACCGGGTAGTTCGGCTATTAGCGGCTCAGGTTTAAAACCACCTATTTGTCTAGCATCTGTAGTCGCAATGTTCGCCCACGAGTCACCTAGTTCCTGATCGTGATCCGTATGACGTATTTTGCTCCATAAAGGATGTGGAACAACGTTCCCAAATAACATGTCTACATCCGCTAAATTCATTATACATGAGCTTGCAGTTTGCGATAACTCCTTATAATACCCAGTTGGGTTCTTACGAGGGTCAGGTAGTGACTGCTTGAGTGCTAATACTTCCGATCTTTTCCATGGGACATGTACCCATACACGGAAATGGGGCAGAATTGGTGGATTAGCATTCGCATCACCTTCCCTCCAAACTGGAGGAACCTCTCTCATGGGGTACTGTCTCGCTCTTTTCCTACTAGACGTACCACATTCAGACGATGACCCAGAATTACCACCTGTACTTCGATATGATAATAATACCTCAACTGCTTTCTCGACATCGGGACCTACAATCATGCCTTCCCCAAATTTAAATCGTACATTACATAACTCTCGAGCGTTGCTCTCTTGACCATTATCTTCCAAATCCTCACACAGAAAAACACACATCTGTTCAAAAACATATCTTTGCGTCGGTTCATCCCATTGACGGAAAACGTTTATGACAGACTCTCCATCATATCTGGCTGTATCCATAGCCCAATTCCGTGCTAACTTATTCAGGGATTCCCTCTCTTGATAATCAGGCATTTGGCTTCGTAACTGTCTTTGTCTCGTATTAGGGGTCGTTTTAGGCGACCGAAACAGTGGTGAAGGAATGTTAGTAACAATGCTGGCCATTTTATGCCAGACGGAAGGTGAAAGCGGAGGAATAACTGGTGGCAGAACAGAGTCACGCAAAGTAGAAACAGAAGCATTCGTAGAACTAGTATCAGAAGAAATAGAAGGTGCGCTAGGCGAAGTTGTAAGAGGAACAGTAGGACAAGTAGATGTGATCTGCGAGCCTTGAGGAGGCTGCACTAGAGAAATAGGAGCCAGCTGAAGAGTAGCTGGTGAGTGCTGTAGAGGAGCTGGTATAACAGCTACCAGAGGTGCAACGAAAGGTTGCGGAGGAGCTGTGGCATTTTGTGCATAGGGTGGTGGCGAACTTAGAAAATGAGCCATTAATGGATCTTTTTCACGCTCTTTTACTGTCTCTTGTTGAAGAGATGGTAAAACAGGATAGCATTTATCTATTGCCATTTTACGTTGCCTGTGCAACTGTTCACTTATTTGATCCTCTTCATTGTCTTTAAATTTTATTGCGGCTTGCATTACTGAAATACCTCTTTCTCTCCTATTCTTCTTTTCTAATTTAATTTCCTTCTGTTTGGCCTCTTTACGCCATAAGCGGAAAGAGTCAAACATCGCCGGTCGGGCTTTCTTCTTGAACAGTTTGACCTCTAGGTTATCTAAAACTTCTGAGTCGAAACTACCATATTGGGGCCATTTTAAAACACCATCCTTACGGGTGTATTTTATCCACACTTCATTATATGTGATAGGACCTACGCCATGTTTTACATAGAGCTCATACGTTGGAGTTCCAATTGGAGGAACCGGACAAGATTCCTCTAATCGGGAGTCCTTATTACAACCAAGACAAAACAAGTTTCCAAGTCTGCTAAAACCAGGCATCTTCGCTCACTAGTCTAGCTTCAAACTTCAAAGGTTTATCTATTACGATATTTCTCGTGAATACACGAGTCCTTCGGCTTTGGGGCTTGCAAGTACCAAATCAAGTCGTATCTCAAGGATATCAAAAACTAAGGACAAACTAAGGACTGGGAGACGCTCCACTTATACTTAACTGAAGTATTTGAAGATCGGTGACGTCGCTAGAAGACTCGTCTATCGTTTCGCTCTACCAAGGATCACTGGGTCCAAAACAAGGCGATAGTCAGGGCAGCAGTCCTTCGTAGCCGTCGGGACGCGGGGAACCTCGCAGGAAAGACCTTCGGAACCACGTCGACATACAGGGGTCGCTGAAGTGGCTGGCCGTCCTACGGAATTTTCACACGAAGCTCCTCACGAACATCTGGCTTGGACCGTCGCCGCTTGATATCGCCCCGAGTTGGGCGACAACTGAGGTGCCGGGTTTTTAGGAACCCGGTGGTGCCAGGGGATAACACCCGAAGACCTCTGAGTTCTCCCTTGTTCCGGACCACAGAAACAATGAGTCTTCTAGTCGCAGTCAGAGATCAAGTTTTATTGGTAGCTACCAAGTAACACGTGTCCTAGAAGCACGACAAACACAGGTCATGTATTCTCAGGAGACTGTTCGTGTTCGTTTTTACAGAACCAGCCTTCTCCTTATATATGAAAATAATGGCTGCTAACAAGAATTCTTGAGTTTATGGTATGGCTATAAACATATTTCTGCAATAATACAAAGTGCGAAGTCATGTAAGCAAGCCCACATTTTAGATGTCCAGTTCGCGATAGATTACCCAGCAAGATCTGGAACTCCCATCAGATATCGATGAAACACCAATAAAGAAAGGTACAACCCAGTCAAAAAACTGGCCATAACAAGGAACGTGGACAGGTGCATGTTTGCAGAAAGCATGGTCTGTATGTAGTGAATGGTTTGTGGAATGTTATGCATTGATGCTATCGTATTCGGCCACTGGGCGAGGAGCTGCCCAAACAGGTTTGGCTTAAGGCAATGGAGTCAGTTGGGACAGGTCAGGGGGAAGTCAGAAAAGGTGGACGTGTCCCTTTTGGATCAAGCTCGACCTTTAATTGACTTAACATGAGGGCAAGACGTAAGATGGATGCCGTTCACAAAATGGAGTCTAAGGGGTTGGGACGGAAACTACGATTTAGGGGTGTTGGCAACCCTCGATTGTGACGCAAATACATAGGAATGATGTCCTAATCATTATCGGTTCATAGACACCAAATTCGTAATGGTACGTTGATATTTTGTGACACGGGTATTGGACCTCGATATCGGGATAACGACAGGGTCCAGATTTTCAGAACCACAAAACCCAAAACTGAGACTTCACGTATGGTAGTAGTTTCTAAATACTCCATGGCCAGCAACATTTTCAAGAGTATCATTATGAAACATTGGTCTCTACTCAGTGTGGAACCTGATTTCCAGGGAGCCTTCATACAGCCACCCATGTTTGCTTATACAAGGGGACGCAACCTCAAAGAACTGTTGACTAAACCTAGAGCACAATCCGATCCAGAAGAATTCAAAGGTCTTAGACCATGTTATAACTGCAGTTATTGCAATAACTGCATTCCAGGGAACGTCACCAACCACCCGATGAAGGGTCACCCCATTAAACTAAGAGTCAATGCCACCTGCAATTCCACCAACGTAATTTACATGCTGAATGGCCCTTGTGGTAAATGTTACATTGGCCATACAGAGAGAAAAATACGTGTGAGGCTATTGGAACACAAAAGCAACATCAGAACGAAAAACATGAAATCGACAGTAGCAGCGCATTTCCTTGAACGAAATCATACTGTCGCACAATTAAAATTCCTGATACTTGAGCAAGTGAAACCCACTCGCAACAACAAGAACACTTTGCTGAAAAGAGAGAATTTCTGGATCCGTTTCCTGGCGACGATGCAGCCGCACGGACTAAATGACAGGATGGAATTCCTGTGTTACCTCTAGTCTTGTTATTAATTTTATCACTTTGCTTTTGATATCATTGCCTTAGAACTACCATCTTACCTTTTGCTCATGTTATGTCATTGTATAGCTCGCTATTCTTAACTTTTTTATTTTCATCAGAATGTCACTGTCGCGTAATGCTTCGTTTTACTTTTTTCACATTTGTCATCTCTATCAACACACAGAGATATCCCCTCTCTAAGATGGCGTCCGTTTGCACACTATTCTTCTAGTCCGTTTTTTATGTTCATCTCGCACGCCGCACGTTTACTAACCATCCCCACACTCCAGCGTCGGTCTTCTCCTTGCGGTCGCGGATAGAGGCTTCCAAAGTAGTCGGACTATCGTAAGTACCTCTCCTGAGGACCGAGTCCACACTCTAGTATCGAGTAATGTTTTAGTTTCACGTTTTATTCATGCGTGTTTATGTTATTGCAGGTGCTTGCCATCAGACCGTTATTGTGATGTGATTATTCACATGAGTGAAGCCGATTTGGGTTTACGTGTTTTTTCGAGTCACACATTCATTTACTGTTTTCCGAGCACATGGGTTGGGCGACTTTTGTTTGTTACTTGCATCGCTGTTGTGTTTTATTGCGTTCAGGCAATTTCCTATTTTTTTGATTAACCCACTGACACGTCTTTAGTTTATGAACCATTATACACTTCATGGTCGAGGCACAGGGTGTTTCTCATTAGCATGATGACAGTTTTGCACTTACACTCGTATTTCTAACAGAGCATTATGGTTTACTCATGGACACTTCAGTGATAGATGGCTTTCTTTATTTTGTAGAGCATTCCCCTGAAGAAGGGCTGTTGGCCAGCCCGAAATGCATTGGGATCATTAATTTTGGATGACGCATGTTCATATTTTACTGTGAAATGACTATGAAGTACTCATGAAATCAATGAGTTGGAATAAAAATTAGTGGAAACTTTGAAGATTGTTGACTTCACTATATGATGAACTTGCTGTAAAATTTAAGACTTTGTGTCACTTCAGCGATGTGCACCGGAGAGCTGCCCTCCAAGCTGGGGAAGCCTTGTATTAGTCTCTTGAATTTAAACATCATTTAGGGCATGGATGGCATTGGATTGGGCTGATTTTTGTGTGTATTTCGATTTTTTGGGTGTTGTTGGGGCCTGGTCCAGGGCCTGGCCATGTGGGTGGGGGCCATTTTGAGGCCTGGTCTAGGGCCTGGCCATGTGGGTGGGGGTCTAGGGGCCATTTTGAAGCCAGGCAGTGTGCTTTGTGCCATAGGCCTGCACCCAGTCTGCCTTGCTTTCATCCATTATGCCCAGGGATACTCAGTGGTGCATGGGCCATGTCTTTCTGTGGGGTCTCTTGAGTGTAAACATCATTTAGGGCATGGATGGCATTGGATTGGGGTGATCTTTGTGTGTATTTCGATTTTTTGGGTGTTGCTGGGGCCTGGCCATGTGGGTGGGGGCCATTTTGAGGCCTGGCCGTGTGGGGGGGGGGGGGGGTTCTAGGGGCCATTTTGAAGGCAGGCAGTGTGCTTTGTGCCATAGGCCCACACCCAGTCTGCTTTGCTTTCATCCATTATGCCCAGGGGTACTCAGTGGTGCATGAAACAACTCTCTCTGTGTGGCCCCTCTTTTATTAATTTAAACATCCATTTTGGATTAGAATTGCAATTTTATTTTGGGTCTTTCCGTTTTTGGGTGTGTTGTGTTAATAATAATAAATGCCTAGTTGCAAATATTAATTGAAGCACGACATATGCAACATTTATTTAACTGATGTTCCTCTGGCTTCCTTTGCTTTTAGGTGCAAAAAGACTGAGAAGAACCAGGAATCATCCTCATCATCATCACTTGTTGTAGTACCAGAAAGAAGTCCTGCTGCGGTGTGTGCACAACGTCACGTGACGTCACGTGTGGCCACAGACAACTCTGCAACTAGTGCAACTGTGTCCTGCTGTTCTTACATCTGAAGAAGATGGGCCCAAAGAAAGGTGGCCGTAGCTCCTCTACCAAGAAAGTTGCCAGTGCCACTGCCAGTAAGAAGGAGCAGAAGAAGCGTGTGGCGTCACTTACCCAGGAGACTGGAGTGCCGACCGCCACTTTTTTGGGGGAAAAAAAACTATGCCTGCAGCAGCGGTGTCCGCCGGAGACCAAGCGGGGAGCAGCTCCTCCGCTTCATTGGTCTCAGTGCCACCACGCCAAGTTAGGCCCAAGCCCATGAGTGCCGCAGAGGCAGCCACTTTAATTGCTCTTTCACCATCGACCAATGATGTTGGCGTTGACTCATCGCAAAGTAGCATTCAATCAACGCAGGGTGTAACTCATCTGACGAGTGTTCAACCACAGGTGCAACGACAACCACAGGTGCAACAAGGAGAGGTGCAAGGAGAGGTGCAAGGAGAGGTGCAAGGAGAGGCGCAAGGAGAGGCGCAAGGAGAGGCGCAAGGAGAGGCGCATGGAGAGGCGCAAGTAGAGGCGCAAGTAGAGGCGCATGGAGAGGCGCAAGTAGAGGTGCATGGAGAGGCGCATGGAGAGGCACAACTGCCCACAATGATTGTTCCTCCAGAACTAGGGGCACATCAGGAAATCGAGATTCATGCAGAGGTATCAGCCGAGCAAGCCACTCCTCCTGATGATCCATTGTCTTCCAGATCCCCAGCAAGGAAAAGGTCAAGGAGGGCTAGTACAATTTCTTCTTCAAGCCCCCTTCCTTCTGATGATCTAGATCTTGATTGGCCCCCACTAATGCAGTCTGAGAGGGAGGCACACCAGCCGACAAAGCTAGGTAAAAGGAAGGTTCCCGCAAGGCTTTCAGTTATGGGTGATGACGAAGAATAAGTATAAGTGGTGTATTCTGCTGCTGATGAACAGTCTGACGATGACAACCCAGTCATCACAGTTGTCACTCCAGCCCCAGCGGGCATGCAGCAGACAGACATTTGTACCCTATCCAAAAATGCTGCTGTGCAGGATGTGTTCGGCATGGCCCCACTGGTACCATCACCAACACACCAAACTACTACACCAACATGACCTACAGCTTCCATATTTTCTCGTCAGAAGGGCCGGCAGGGACCTCCATCCAGCTCGACCTCCATTACCTCAAGTAGTGGTGCTGTAAGTGCACAACAGAGTCAAATTCCGCCACGCCCATTCTCCACTTCATCTGGCATTGAAAGTAGCAACTCCACCACCACCAGTAATCTCCAGTCCCCAGTTTGGGACTTCTTTAGTATTAGCAAAAAAGCGGAAAACCTAGTCATTTGTTTGATTTGTAAACAAGTAGTTAGTCGGGGTAAGCTTGGTACCAACTATGGTACCGGAGGCCAGAGAGTTCATCTCCAAAAACACCACATTATCCAGTGGGAGGCACACCTAAGTAACATCCGGAAAGCCAAAAGTACAAATCCAAATGTATCCATTGATATTGCATCTGATGACGAGGAGCTGATCGTGCAGGGGGGAGGTGAAGAACCAAGAGACATTTTTTCTGGTACACACAGTACCCCTGGCAGCAGCACTGCAGTGGTAGCGCCCATACCCTCCTCTACCCCAGCAACATCTAGGAGGCACAGTAGTCTGGTAGAGACACCAATGCGAAAAAGTACATCAATGAGCCTAACTGCATTGAAGAAGTCTGGATTCTCATCATATATGAAAACGGTCCAGACCACCATTAAAAGCATGTTTTGGTCGGAGGCGCCATTTGAACGCAACCATCCAACGGCACGTCTATATAATGCAATGCTGGCTAAAATGTTAGTGCTGGACATTCTCCCTTTTTCTTTCATGGAAGGGGTGGGTTTTCTAGAATTTGTGGCAACAGTCTGCCCTAAATGGAAGGTTCCTAGCCGGTCCTATTTTGCCAGAGTTGCGGTTCCAGCACTACATCACGATGTGCTGGAGGTGATTGGAGCAGATTTGCAGAATAGTGCTGTTCACACTATCCACCTGACAACAGACATGTGGACCAGTTGCCAAGCCGTTGATTACATGTGCATCACTGCACACTGTTTTTTTTTTTGCGGGGGTTAGAGACAAGATAGCTGCAGGTGTTGACAGTGTCACAATTTTTCAAGCTATTCGGAAACATGCAACAGCAGCCATGTTTGCGATGGAGAAATCTCATACTGTAGTAAACATTTTGGAGGAGTTTAACAGTAAGATCTTTGAATGGCTGCAGCCAAGAAAGCGCATGATTGGTTATGTGTCCACGGATAATGGCAGTAATATAGTTAAGGTCATGTCTGATAGGGGCTATTTCAGAGTGCTGTGTTTGGCGCACAGTATTTACATTGTTGTTCAAGATTTCTTGAAAAAAGAAAACACAGTCAGCAAGTTACTGACCACCTGCCGAAGAATCTGCACACATTTCAGCCATTCATTTAAGGCCCGGAAGCAGCTAAGGATCATTCAACGTAACCGTAGAGTGCCAGTCAGAGGACTCATCCAGGAGGTGGCAACACGTTGGAACTCAACCTTCTACATGCTTGAGCGTCTGTTTGAGCAGTACTTGGTAATCAATGAGTATGTATTTAATGCATGGGGTGCTTCTATGAAACACATGAGGCTACAGGTGGATGAATGGGACCTAGTTAAAAGCCTGACAGACATGCTTCATCCTTTTGAGCTATTCACGCGTGAAGTCAGCAGGGAGGACTGTACTTTGGGCAAAGATATCCCATTGTTGCGCATGCTAGAGCACCAACTGAAGGCGGTGTCTTCAACGTTCCGAGTTGATGCTGAAAAACAAGACACATATCAGTTGGCGGAGAGCTTATTAAGCCGCCTAGTTGACAATGAAAGGCTTAAAGCAATACATTCAGAACAACATTACATTTGTGCCACTATTCTGGATCCACGGTACAAAAAGGCACTGTCCAGCAATACATTCATTCATTTTTATGAAGCAGATGTTTCCAAATACAAACATTGGCTAGCTCTGTCAGCCACTTGGTTCGAAAAAGAGCAGCAGGAAATTGAAGGAACCACCACAAGTACTACTGAAGCAGCAGGCCATCCGGCATCAAGGTCCACTTCTGTGACCGAAGGCAGTCACTTTCCCTCACAGCCGTTACCGACAGCAGCAACCGTATCATCATCATCACCTGCACCAGGCCCAGCAATAATATTGTCAGAAGCGGATTGAATAACTCATCATGGGTTTGCTCGTTCCAGTGTTGATGCAAAGGCAACAGATGGTACGCAAAGTGGAGCACCCATGGAGGACTTTGAGTGGATGGTGCAGGCCTATCTGGATGACCCAACAGAGGTCTTCTTTGATCAGAACCCATTGGTGTATTGGTATGGGAAAAGGCCTCAATGGCCAATGATCACCAAGCTGGCTATAAATTATTTGGCTTGCCCACTCGCAAGCGTGTCTTTGGAACGTGTTTTCAATGCTGCTGGTGCCATTGTAACTTCGAAAAGGATCCCCCTCTCGCCCAAAAATGTGGAGAGGTCAACACTGATCAAGATGAATCAGCACTTCATACCACCAGATTACAAAATACGTGAATCCACGCAGGAAGAGAGAGGGCACAGACTTAGGTGACAGAAGTTCTTCTCTGGTAGCTGACCTACTCCAGGTTCAATTCACAGAGTTTGAGGACGAGCTCTACTTCCCTGACACCTAGGCTTGAAATACTTACTTTTTTTCCATCCTTATTCACTTTTATTTCTGTGTCTTTCTTTGTTTTGCAACTTTTAGCACAACAAAACTCTAATCACAACAAATCCATCAGCAGCACTGTCTTCGTCTTATTTCCATATTGAAGGTGACGCTGTCTGCATTCCTGAAGTTCACAAGTACACAACTCAGTCATGCTCCTCTATCCTCCTCCTCCAGACTCCCCCTATCCATTTGTTTCCCTCACGGCAGATGGCCGGATTACGCAGAATCAAAAAACTGTCGCTATGCTGACTGTTACTTCTGAAATTGACATGAGAGGCTGCCCTGTGGCCCTTCACTTAAGAATAAGATGCTGACAAAAAGTGGAACAGGTAATCAATGATGAGATGGCATGCAGAGTGGACAACACTGGCTGTCTGGCTCTGATGAAAGCAATTGCTGTTTGTTTGTTGTGCATGAAATGAATCCTATGCGTTCTGTTATTTTTTATTCTTTTACACACTAAATGTAACTCAAGTCTACTCTGTTTTTAACCCTGTTTAATACAAATTGTACTTCTACTGCAGGGGCCACTACGTTGCATTTTTTAATATGGAAAATGTCCTTGGACTCACTGTGTGTAGACTGTGACTGCATGAACAACATTGAGTTTGCCAATACCATGATGATGATGATGAGTCTTGATGATCAAAGTTACATAATATCTTTACAGTCACTCACTGGGATGGATGGATCATCATCATCAGTTTACGGAAGAACTATGGCCCTTTCGTGACTGGCAAACAGGTAAACAATTCAACAACAACCACAGCAGAACTACATGTCTGTCTAGTCGTGGTATGGAGTGGTCGAGCCAGTGTAGTGTTTTTATGCCAGAGTCCAGACAGCAGTTCATGTAAAATTGCGGCTATGTGGCTTGCTGTATAAAATTAGATCTGCTTTGTCTGTCTGTGTCAAAGAGGTATGCTACATGGAGGTTGGTTCACTCAGTGGTGCCTGCCTTGACCGTCTGCATGGCCCTGGCCTGCTGTGTGCTAATTATTATCCTTGAAAAGGAGAGTACGCACTTTAGAAATGATGATTGTATGTAATACTGTCGCCTCTGAAAGTGAAAGTGTTATTTGTGCACTACACACCGTACCTTATATTTTTCCTCCAGGGTGTTTTAATATCCCTTCCTGTTTTTCCATCGACAATTACAGGCCAGCTTTTACCCTGTGCGATGGGAAAAACATTAACTCAGGCTTACCATAGCAATCCGTAATTCCGCATCCTCCAGGCAGGCAGTGGAGAGTGTGGTCACCAAGATTGATCGACGGAGCGTCAGATGGAATGGAGGAGTACCGCGAATAAGAGGAATGGCTGGATGCATGCAACTTCCCAAATTGAACAGGACACCTACAACATACAGTTACAGTATCCTCTTCACTTCTCCTTATCTTTTACATAATGGTATTGTTGTGAACTTCTATGAGTGCGACTCTGTGCATTGGCTTTCTGCTTCAAATTCATCCCTACAGCTATTTGATAAGTTTCTTTGCTATTTTTAAAACTAACTTAATGTTCTAATAAGTGTTTATTCTCTCTGAGGGCAGATAGGCAAGTGACATTGCGTAATTACTGCAGCCCTGTACTGTCAAATTGTAATTCATAGTTAGTAAGTTGTAGTAAGTACTACTTTTCAGTAACCTAACCATCCATTTAGCAAACAACTTCATGCATGCACTTCCTTTATGTCCCTTAAAAGATTTATGGATATCTTCGTATCCCAAGATTTGTTTTTCTTCATTTGTTGTTTGTCCATGCTGTGTATTTTTTTCTCTCTCCACAAAACTTTCCCAAAACACCCATTCCCATACAATTTTCAAACCCTAACACTCTTCCCCCGGGCTGTGTGGTTTTCATTGAGGTGTGACTAAATGACAACAATAATTCCACACACTTGCTCGGGAGGATAAGGTCAAAAGCAACATAAAATCAATTTCAAGGCAGGTCAAGGAATCCGAGGATATATTCTTATTCTGCTTGACACACACCCATGAGTATTTTCAAATCAAATCAGAATTTCATATGCGCCATCGAGTGGATTCATCATCAGCAACATCCTCCTCCTACCCGTGGCGAATGCTTACGCTGGTGTGTCCTTCATTACTATTTCTTGTACTAGCCATACTCCACGCAACTAGTAGTTAACTTTTCATGGACTGCTTTAGCATTGCTTAGGCTACAATTTATGGCACTGTTCTTGTGTACTGTACCGTCTATCGTACTATTCTAAGGCTCCTCTTGGGCCACTCAATGTTTCATTTCCTTTTTTTTCATATGCTGCTACTGCCAGTGTGTACCACTACTACTACCACCACAACAATGACAATTCATCCGTCCAGGATTCCATAGCCAACCTTAATCGCCATTTGCCATGCAGCCAGCCCTGTGCCTAGCCCTATTTTCAAACACGAATCAGAGGTAAGATAAGCATTTTGGGGGAAGAAAAATAATGGAGTAGGAGGAGAGGAGAGGTAGTACTAGTAAAGTAGTAGGACAATTGAATTCACTAACTCTGTCAGTGGCACTTTTGTACAAATTTGGGCGATTACTTAGACAATTAGAATCAAGCAGCCAGTTAAGTTTCTGGAAAACAAACGTACAGTTAACCCCCCCCCCTCCCTCACAAAACAGTAAAAACATGTATACTATTTTTAAGTAGAAAATAAATAATTATTTTGGTCCCTAACATAAACTATCCCGCAAGACCCGACCCGCCCCCCTCCCTAACCCCAACCAATGTCCATGAAATCAAATGTCCCAAAAAGTCCAAAAGCCCCAACGCCTAATTCCCACCCCCCAAAAGTCTTTAAAAAAGGGGCAGGGCACAGTCTTTCTACTTTCGCCGGCGGTGTCTTCCTGTGGCCAAGTGGTCACGCAGCTCTCTCCGGAGGTCCTTGAGCAGGGCTTTCTGCCTCGCCACCTCCTGCTCAAGGTAGGCCACTCGCAAGGTCAATCGGTGCATACGCGCCTTGCAGGTACTGTGGGGGGCAGCTGTTGTTTTCGCTGCTTGGCGGCGGCGGGTGGCTGCCGGACCACGGCGCCATAATGCTGGAGTATTGCGCTGACTGTATGACCCAGGGGCAGCAGAGGAGGATGCAGCTGTCGTGGATGTTGACTGCAACTGCGAGTCATCCTCCTCCTCCTGAGCCACCAGCCGCCGGTATTCGGCGACAATTGCCTCCAGCTTCCGTTGCCGGGCCCGGATAGCCAACTCCTTCCTTGTTAGTTTAGAAGGAGTATCTATATGAAGAAAGAAAAACATACTGTAACCAATACTCTTTAAGATTAACACAAAATAATTCAACAGGAAGTTGTGTCACAGTATCACTAGCAACTTGCAAGCACAGTAGATAACATTTGTGGCATCTATCTGTCTAACCTCCCACTTCATCGGCCTCTGCTCTAACATTAGTGGGAGTTTCAGGAATTCTACTAGCACTATATGGACTCACTACTTTAGACTCAGACAGTACACCAGTCTTCTTCTTCTCTCTTGTTTAGCGAAATTAGTACGTAAATTTGTGGAAGCCGGCATAATGCTAGCGCAGTCAGCTTGCACCCAAGAAAAACAGACGCAAGCCATGATGACGCAGACTTACGTTACTGTTACCAGTCCAGTACATGCAGGTGGTGAAGCTCTTACTTTTCTATTACGGGTGGCACTGGCCATACTCTGTTACAAGGGCTACTGCTCAATTAATTTAACTTTCACCCTGCCCTGCCCCTGACTACTACAAAAGGAAAATGAAGAAGATAAATAATATGATCATCTATCCCTTCACAGGATATTTGCTTATATAAGGATTGACTTTAGGTGCTTTGTTTTTATTGATTGAGTGAACACCGATAGGCCACACATGAATGACAGATGAAAAGAAATTATTAACAGAGGTAGTGAGTGGTCCCCGTAATCGCCGGAGGAAGGCACTTGTGAGTTGTGACTTGACTTGATAATGTGAACGATACAATATAGATACACAATATATGCTGTGCTTGCAAACTACTGTTAGTCAAGTGAGTATTCTGAAAAATTACAACTTCTACTTTCCTCGGCTTTGCTTCTCTGGCACGGACGTGCGGTGTTACATGCTCTTCAAAGTAACACTCTTCATCCAGTGACCGTCTACTCTGTCTACATACACCTATGCTATCTATGAGGAAGATACCATCCAGGCATCCATCCATTCAAAGTAAATGTCAATCATTCTTCTTAATGTCTCAACTGGACAAACCTTACTTTTTCTCACCAAAAAACACCCTTTTTATTTTATTTTGTAAACCGGCAGCCATGAATCCGTGCTTGACTTGCATTTGAATTTGAACCAAAGGATATATTGCGCACACATACAGTTTCTGTTTCACCCACCCAGGCAGTCCTCTTTTCTTTCTCCTTCCACCCATCCTTGCTTCAGCCTTCAACCGGCCATGCATCAGATTCCCAGCCACCTGTGCCTGCATTCAAAAACACGTATCATTCTTTGCCAGTCATTAATTGAACTCTCTCATCCTTCCTTACACCCTTCTTTCCCTTTTCGTTCATCCCATCCATCAAGTTCATCTCTGATCTGACTTGGCTGCTCGATAAAACTTTCACAGCTAAGTTGAAGTCAAATTTAGAGGAGGCCATTGGTTACTCGTCAACTCCCGCCGCTAATGCTATTGCTAATGCCAAGTCAAGGGTGACTGTCTTCTACCTGGTTGACAAAAACGTAGTTCTAAATTTGTAAGTCTTCTTATCAGTAAAGTGTACTTGTACTGTACAACATATACACCCCTGCAGCCAGCTGTAGTGACGGTATTTTGGGTAGATAATGATTGGGTCTGATCATGACCAATGCCCACCACCATCTCAGCATATTGTAGACACTTAGACAGCACTGACTATTGTCTTTGACATGCTTTGCAATTCACATCATCACATAATATAGGGATGTGTAGGCCTGAAATTCTTAGTAGCAGGGTTTTGCCTATTGGCTTTGGCATGATCTTATGCCTTCTTTCTATAATCTTTGCTCTTTTTCGGGCCTAGAGGCCTATGCTTGAGAAATGCCATGTTCTTTTCTGACATGATCTCTCTGGGCAGCTTGTAGGTGAAGGGCTGTGTTTTGGTTTCAATGTGTTGTTCGCTAGTTATGAACCGCTTGAACAGCTATTCCTGTGCTGGAGACGCAACAACAGTTCGGCCGGCTGGGGGTGCGTCTTTAGCACAGGGGGTGGTGCAGGAATCTGGTGGGAGGCTGGACGCTTGCTAGAAGCTTCTCTGGAAAACCTGCATTCTATATTAGCAAGAGAGTTAGAGGGCAGGATGCCATTTTGCTATTTGCCATTTGTCAGGAGCCATTCAGCCAGTTGATTGTTATAGTTGGAGGGACAAGTTGCTAGTTACAAGTTGGAAGTAGATGGAAGTGCAAGTTGGAAGCTAGTTTGTTCAGATGGAAAGGCCATGGGTAACATCAGATGCTAGAGATGCTGATCTGTTGGTGATGGTGGTCTGGTGATAACAAAGAATCCTGATTGAACCGGAAGATGGCCCCCTTGAAAGCCAGATGTATAGAAATATGGTGAGGTGTTCTAAGAATGTTTTTATTATAACTGTTTATGTCTAACCATCTTTACTTTTCAGCTTTTATGTGTGTGAATGTTTAGGTGATTGTGATAATATTTAGTTATTTCTTTCCTTGTCATGCTATCATTGTGTAAATAAAAGACCCCAGATCATAATTTGTCTATATTCTTTGGAATGGGAGGTTAGAATCTTTCTTTTACCAAGTTCTGTCGCATAGAAGGATGGCAAGTTGCCCTTCTTGCAGGTAATTGTTGAAGAGAGAGGTTGTAACATCACCAGGCCGGGAAATATAAAATTTAATCAACAAGGTTGAAGAACTGCACCAGGGTGCAGTAGGGAATCTGTGGAAAATTAGTACGGTTTGGTAAACATTATCTGCGCCATCTTGCCTTTTCCTCTGATGCCACACTTTTTGTCGTGCGCACCCGCCATTTTAGGTGCCTCGATCAGAACCACCCTCTGCACGCCACTGGCCCCCAGCACAGCCCTTCGCCCTCACAAGCCCCCCATGCACTGGCCACCCCCCTGCTCTCACATGCCTTGGGTCATAAACCCCTCTTCAGCGCAGCTCTGCCTCAGAACCCCATCCTGTTCCCAGCGCGACACCTCCCTTCGTTCCTTTCATGGTCCCAGACCCTTTGATACAAACCCCCTTTTCCTGTGTGCCCGTTTGTCTTCCTCGTTCCCAGGCCGCCACCTGGCCCTGCGGATAGTTTATTGCCCCCCCCGTACAGTAGGAAGCCTCCCCCATTAAAGGACCCTCGAATTGATCAAAGCCCCCACCCTATGAGATCCGATCAACCCCACACATTCCGTGAATCGGCGGAATGTCCAGCTGCGCGATAATCATCACCTATTGTGACCGGGGTGGGGACTTCAACTGTAAATGTGTGTGGGAACGGGCCTGAAGGGGAGATTCCGAGGATGTCCTTTCATACTTCAAAGCATTACAAGAATGTGTTACCTGCAATAAAATTCATAAACCTGTGTATAAGAGGCCAGGCCTCAGAGATGCGGTTAGAGCACCTCGTGACGATACTGGCTGTCTGAACTGATGTGTTCTCCTCCGGAGAGAATAAACCTTGTTTCCTGCCTTCCAGTCTCCAGCGCCTGCCTCTTCATTGATTAATATTTTGTGGGTTAAAGAGGCGATACCGCCGGGCAAATATTGGTTGTCCTTGACCTGTTTTTACAATTGGCGTCCCAAGCGTGGGGCCCATCAGCGACACGTGGATCCAGTGGGAGAGGTCCTGACGACAGAGTGAACGACTGCAACGATCGGGAGAGCTCTTGCCCAATAGACCCTCGTCTGGCAGCCGATCATCCGAACTTCACTGGTTCCGAACAGACCTCTCTCTCGAGTGATCTACGGTCCTGACTGGGAACCATCAGGAGTGCCGCGAGGAATACGAGGAAAAGAGGACGATCGGGCGCTGGATTCGGAAGATAAGAAACTGTCCATACGGTCCGGGTAAGGTCGTGTAAACACGATGAATTGCGAAATGATTGTTTAATTGATCGGAAAATACTAGTATTACTCTTTGTTGACTTGTTTGGAGATTCACTGTCTGCAAACGGAGAAACAACAGGCTCTCTCTCTTTGCAAACAGTGAAGGATAGGTAACGCTGCCAGCGTGCCTATCTTTCTCCCCCACTGATTGATTGTTTTGAACTCTCGAGAGATTTCCCTCTCCCACACTGATTAATTGTTTTTGACCCCGAACTACTGTTCGCGGATTGTTTTCTGGAGATTCTCTGTCTGCAAACAGGAAAGAACAGGTTCCTCTTTGCAGATAGTGAAAGGGTAGAGGACGCAGACCTTTTGCGGGCCTACTTATTCTCCCCACTGATTGTTTATTGACTGATTGATATTGGTTCATGAGGTATTCACTGCCTGCAAACAACGTAGAATAGAAATATTCTGTCTAGTCTTTGCACGCAGTGATAAGATAGGCAGTGCTGACTTTTTGTCCTCGTTGTGAGCCGTCATGTCTGTCTTCTCCCCACTGATTGGTAGTTGGTTCAGCCCGGACCGTTTATTAGAGGTGGACCATCTAGCTCCGCTGGAAGGCACCCCTAATAAAGACATGTTCACAAAGTATGGATTAGTTACCATAGCCTATAGTAAGCTGTGGCACAGGTATACCAAAGAAAATCAAGAGAAACAGTGGCCACTGATAGGATCCTTCGATCTTGGTAAAATAGAAACGTTAGAAATAGCCCTTTGTAGTAATAAGACAACGCCTATTATGCTCGACAGTCTCGGTATCTGGCGCAAAGAAGCAATGCAACGAAAGAAAAGAGACAAAGTCAGAGTAGGTAAAGGAATATATCGACAGGACAACCCCAAGACACAACGACCCGAAAGTAATCCCCCGACACTACACACAGGACGACCAGACTTAGGGCAAAACCAATGTGCTTTTTGCAAATTTTCCGGGCACTGGAAAGCCCAATGCCGACTCTACTGAACGAGGGTAAGAGCAGAGGGCCGACAGAAATAACAGGCCGGCAGAAAGGGAAAAGGCGTGAGACAAAGATGAATCAGACTGACACGGACAGGCCAGATAGAACCACCACGTTTGATTATGCCCGATGGCACAGATTTCGCCAGACCGATTTCAGCGACATGTTTGAGTCCTCATAGATCGAACAACGCTAAGACGGGAAACCCAGTCTAGCTCTAAGTTACCCGGTGACGAACCCCGTACTACCGCTACTGTTCCCTAACAAAAAAAGCCACCCTTTTCGGATAACCTACAGAAACAATACACAGAGTAGTCTCGGACAGATTAGTATACATTCCATTAATGAACTCAAACTTCGAGTGCAATGGGACTGATTACTCTCTGCTGCCCCCCCACTCTGTAAAAAAAAAAAAAGGAGCAATTACAGGCCTGCATAGACAACCCCCATTACCCAGACATGCCTGTCCAAACAAAATACCTACCCCCACTCCGGAAGTTCCCGAAATGCCGCAGGTCACCGGTCACGCCCATCCGGAAGGTGAAACACACAGCACGTGTGGGGCGGGGCCTGCCGACAGCCATCGATCGAAAAGATCGCCAGTGGGATGTCCAGGAGGCACCACGGGCCCGGCATGAAATGGCCGTCCCATCCTCTTCTTCGTGGGGTGGCGTCCCCCGGGCCACGAGTAGGGAGGGGGCGGATGCAGATGACCCCCTCCCTCGTATCTCCTGGTCCGGCCATCACAAATACCTCTGCTGAAATTGGTACAGGGTGGGCTGGGAGGGAGAGGCGACGCGGACGGGCCTCTCCCACCTCCCCGGATAGGAGGTTTCCCAGCCCCCGGCCCGGCGCCGAAATCCTCCAGCCGGGCGGCGCCCATACTTGCGCAGCACTGGACATGCAACGGTGGCGCCCATACTTGCGCAGCACCGGACATGCAACGGTGGCGCCCATACTTGCGCAGCACCGGACATGCACCGCGGCGCCCATACTTCCGCAGCACGGGACATGCACCGCAGGCGGCCATACTTCCGCAGCACAGGACATGGGATGGCACCGGCCATACTTGCGCAGCACAAGACATACAATGGCCCTCAAGGGTACTTGTGGAGCACGGGATGTGGAGTGGCCATCATGTATGCCCGTGAGAAGGGGCGGCGTGGGGTGCACTGGGAGAGGGAGACGGCGCGAACGAGTCTCCCTCGCCCCCCCAGGTGGGGGCACCACGGCTACACCCTAGCCGAATGTCCTGCTCCTACGGCACGTTGTTCCATTTTTTTCACCCCAAAGGGTCTCTTCCACTCTTGCAGACTCGACAAAGGGCGGCTGCTGCAGGGCCTCAAAATGGCGTCTGGGCCCCCTGGAAGGCGGGTCTAGGCCGCTAGAGTAACTTTCACCAGCAATGTAACTCGGACGCTTGCCCACCGGGGCACGAGCCCCCACCTCCGACAGCATCCCCACAGCCTTGAAGATTCTACAAAAGTCCCCGGAGCCCTTGGCCCCTACAGGCTTCCGAGGAGGAACCACTGCCTTGATCGCTAACGAAATAACCACGACATAGCCACCCCTTCTGTTAGCACGAGTTTTTCGAACTGCCGAAAAGGACTCTGGTCCAACAGCCGGTTGTGGGAAACATTTTGTCCCTGATGCTACTTCCGGACTAACCCGGCCCCGCCCAAAATGGCGCCGGTGTCAATGAGAACTTACGAACACCTCGTGGTGTTTTTAGCTAAAAAGACTTGATGTTCTGAGATATGTATATGATCCTTTGTACACTTGACGAAAAAGAGGGAGGGTTCACTCGACGAACATGTAAAAGGATCCCGTGAAAAATGTTGTTTTCAATGTACGATTTATTATGATATTATTGTAACTGATACATAACCTCGCTTGTGACACACGCCCACGGTATGCATTTAGGAAATTTGATTGCAACTAGTCTGACTGTGCTTCCAATTATGAAATGAATGCCCCTTGATCCCTCACCTATTGATAGACCTTTTTAGTTTCCTGCAAATGACTAAATAAACCCTTTTAAATGTTTTTAATGCTGCAAAATACCCCCCCCTTACTGTACGTGCTTCAGCCATCGCCGTGTCCGGCCAAATACGATTGCACCCTCATATCTACATGCTGAACGATTGTGCAAATAAAGGTTTTCCAAACTATGAACAAGTATTGCATGCTTTTTAAAAAAATGTGGGATCAGCGGGAGAGTTTTTTTCTGTGCACCCTGCTTTGTTCTCTTTTTAAGGTTATTAGAAGATGGTTGCTCAGCCCCGGATGGAGGATCGAATCTAAGACACGATACTCTGCCTCCAAGTATGCGACTGGCTCAGGAACTAACGCATGGAGAAGGACCTCGACTTCCGAGGACGGGTAAAGTGAAGCGGTGTAAATGATAGAATGTTATAAAGGTACGGCACTCAGAGGTACTAGGGAACAGAGTTGGCCGAAGAGCTGATATGCCTTAGAACATCACAGCGTTGGAAAAGATTTAAGGACCCCGATAGCTAGATACCTCTACCAACTAGATACCTCGCACTAAGTGCCTCTGATTTTTTAACGTTTCCCTATACACGGCCTATAAGGACACACTGCCCCCCCCCTGGCTTCAGAAACCAAGACCCCAGGGATTCTATCCCGAGGAGATAAGACGAGTATGTGGTAAGTAAAGGACTTTCGTGCCCATGCATTTGATTTGCTCGAATGTTGTCCCCCTCCCTTCCCCTCTTTTCCTCCCTCTACAGGTTACATTGGAATCACGACTGAGGTATGGTGAAGATCTGAAGCCTCGCCATGTCTGTTACATGAAACGGACTAACGCTGCAAGGTGGCACCTAAGCACACCCACAAACTGCTCTTGTAACGAAAGAGCCAATAAGTTGTATGATATGATGAAACACGATCACCCCTAAATCCGTGTTGCGTGAATGGGCACATGTCACGTATGTCTGAAACTATGAGAAAATGTTTTTTATGCGACTGAAGCGTTGACTTAACTAGTCAAAGGACCGAGAGTGCGAGAAGTGCGACACAATGGTGCCTTTTACTCAATGCATGTCCCCTGTACCCGGCCTAATGCTCGTCCGTCCCAAACTGCATGCTTTCGAAATTCTAACACAGACCCGTAATGTCTCATGTTGTGTAATGCGCTGAATAGCCTATCTTAATACACGGCCACTCCCCATGTCGCACGTGTACTATTTAGCCTATTATTGCACATCTCTCTCTCTCTCTCTCTCTCTCTCTCTCTCTCTCTCTCTCTCTCTCTCTCTCCTCCACACTCTCACTCTTCTGAACGACTAGCACCTAATTGGCAAACCGCCACCCCTGGTGCACCACCCAATTGGCTCCAACTACCGCAAGTATTTGCGCAAATTTGTCTTAAATAAAATCACCTTGATGCCATGTCACTACCTCTCCTTTCTGCTAAATATTGATGAAACCTAGAATTGGCCAAAAGGGAAAGGACAGGTAAGACGACTGAGGTTCCCTAATCTGACCCGTAATAAGGGAACTACATGTCAGTGGCTTCTATGATAAAAGAAAAATGCCTCAGATAACGCGACCTTCCCCGTCCCGAATTGTCGCAATACCCAAACAGTAAAGGTGATCGAAACATCCCCATCTTCCCAGAACGCCCTCAGTTTTGTATCAGCTGCCCCGAACGAGAGTTTTAAAAAAAAAATGTCCCTCACCCCTGGTTATAAGAGATGGGTCGACTTGCAACTAACACAGGCCAGCCGTTGTTCCTAGAAATGATTTGTTGATGAGTAAGCTACAGAGTTTAGAATTCGAGAAATGTCACTGAACGCTTACCAACTGAACTGTGACCTTCTGCTAGATAACGCCCTCATGACACAAAACAAGACGATAGTCCCTCACCACAGTTTGCTATGTTCCTAGTTGTTTTCCATAAGACCTCGGTTTTTTAATGAAGTAGTCAGGTTGTAAGAGACTATGTAGGAATTAGAATGATGTTTGCAAAGTTAAGATTAGACCAAAATGAAGAAATTGTTGCAATAAACCCTGTTAGAAGTAAAATGTTTAGCTGAAAGGTAGGATGCATTGATCGAATGGAAAATTGTTTAGCCTATGTTCGTTCCTCAGAAAGATACCTATCAGACCATGGTGATAGCACGTTGCACTTTTTCGTAAAATATAAAGCCCTGGAGAACGGTATAGCTTCGTAAGGCTCGCACTAGGAAAGTGGGTCTCTGCCAGAAGAACTGATGTGACTGTAATAAACAAAATGCAATGAATAGGTACCAGATCTCGTACCACGACAATGAATGTAACACCAACAAACACCAAAGAAATAGTTACGAAGGAAAGTTATAGGAAATCCAGCAAGCCCATTATCAATTATTTATATGTTGGTTGTGAACCCCAATGTAACGAATGTTTCTCATTTGCTTGGAGCTGGGAGAGAAATAGACTTATGTGATTACCTTCCTCTGCCAATTCTCTAAAGACTGTCTTTTCAAACTCATTTAAGGGTACCACTGTCGGAGGAGAGAGAGACCGGATGTGGGAGCACGCGGCCTGACTACAGATCGTGGAACATCTGCGACATTGGCCAAGGCGAGACCGCAACAGTAAGGAGTCGCAGGACGAGGCACTGTTTCCGACAAAATTAGAGGAAAGGGCTGACCTGATGCCCCTGCTCGATGATCAACATGTGCCGAAAAGTCCCCGCTCTCTGAACTCGGTCATGGGCCCACCTACATAAAATTTTCCGTCCCCCTGGTCTGTTCCCGATCTGGCCCTGCTCCATCCCCCTTTTCCTCCGACCTACCCTAAGGACTACTCACATACACCCCTTCTTCCACCTGAACTCTTTGACAATCGACTCAAAAGGACTCAGGGCGAAAAGGACCTTTTTGACCAGGAAAGCGAGGAAAAGGTCATGCCCTGCAACGCGGGACCTAGAATAGAGCTGGACACATAGCTCCACCGCCGGAGCTCCACAGTGCCAACAGAAGACGACAAAGAATGCTGAGAACTCACTCATAATGGTCCATGACAATAGGACTTCCCCTTCGAACAATGACACCTCTGATTATCGTTTTTGCTACGTCTCATTTCTCTCCCAGCCACCATTGTATTGATTATGCTCCAACCGAATACAAAAAGAACTCACACATGTAATAACCTATCCGTTCATATTCCGAATGATTATAAGCATCTATGAAATGTACCCAACGCTCTCACTACAGAATAGTTTTTGTCCGATATTGCATTACTTTGACTTTCCTGCAAACGAGCTTATCGATAGGCCCGCCTCCTAAGACGAAAGATTTTAAATGTGATGTTTATAGCTCCTTCACCTGGGTTCCTACTTCTTTACTTATGACCACCACAGTAGGCATGGATAGGAAATAGGCCAGCAAGATGTCTTGGAAATGTTAAAGGGAGGACTGTGGAAAATTAGTACGGTTTGGTAAACATTATCTGCGCCATCTTGCCTTTTCCCCTGATGCCACACTTTTTGTCGTGCGCACCCGCCATTTTAGGTGCCTCGATCAGAACCACCCTCTGCACGCCACTGGCCCCCAGCACAGCCCTTCGCCCTCACAAGCCCCCCACGCACTGGCCACCCCCCCGCTCTCACATGCCTTGGGTCATAAACCCCTCTTCAGCGCAGCTCTGCCTCAGAACCCCATCCTGTTCCCAGCGCGACACCTCCCTTCGTTCCTTTCATGGTCCCAGACCCTTTGATACAAACCCCCTTTTCCTGTGTGCCCGTTTGTCTTCCTCGTTCCCAGGCCGCCACCTGGCCCTGCGGATACTGTTTATTGCCCCCCCCCGTACAGTAGGAAGCCTCCCCCATTAAAGGACCCTCGAATTGATCAAAGCCCCCACCCTATGAGATCCGATCAACCCCACACATTCCGTGAATCGGCGGAATGTCCAGCTGCGCGATAATCATCACCTATTGTGACCGGGGTGGGGACTTCAACTGTAAATGTGTGTGGGAACGGGCCTGAAGGGGAGATTCCGAGGATGTCCTTTCATACTTCAAAGCATTACAAGAATGTGTTACCTGCAATAAAATTCATAAACCTGTGTATAAGAGGCCAGGCCTCAGAGATGCGGTTAGCGCACCTCGTGACGATACTGGCTGTCTGAACTGATGTGTTCTCCTCCGGAGAGAATAAACCTTGTTTCCTGCCTTCCAGTCTCCAGCGCCTGCCTCTTCATTGATTAATATTTTGTGGGTTAAAGAGGCGATACCGCCGGGCAAATATTGGTTGTCCTTGACCTGTTTTTACAAATCCCAAGGAGAGATTGTCGCCCAACAAGGTTGACCCCACACCAGGGTGAGGGGAAGGTGTCTAGAGAGAGAGAGAGATAGCCCGACAAGGTTGATTTGCTCACAGGATTGCGTTGTTTTCGTGCTAAGTGCGCGTTGCTGTCACGGGAAGGTGTTGTGATTTGCTGTGTACCCTCTCGGATGGGGAGGTGTTGTGATTTGCTGTGTACCCTCTCGGATGGGGAGGTGTTGTGATTTGCTGTGTACCCTCTTGGATGGGGAGGTGTTGATTTGCTGTGTACCCTCTCGAATGGGGAGGTGTTGTGATTTGCTGAGTACCCTCTCGGATGGGAAGGTGTTGGTTCTTGTTGCATTATTGTACATATCCCCCAAGACTATGGCTCCAGATTTTCAGTGCTTTAGTTGTATGCATGTGGTTATTTGTATTATTCCTTTCTCAGGTTGGTATTTTATATGTCTATGTGTGGTGTTTTTATGCGTCCTGAGGAGGGCTGTGGTAAGTAGCGGCTTGGGACATGCTATGTTATTGCTTAGTGAGTAGTATGAGTTCCAAATTGTGCCAGAACCCAATTCACTACACCAGCCTACTCTGCAATCTCCACAAGTAAGGAATATAATAGCTTACCACTGCCCGCCACTACCATGGCATCCCCCACAGCAGTTACTGCTGGCACTGCATTCACCCCTGGAGTGACCACCTCCGTGCTGGCCCCGGCACTGGTGGTGGGCTGTGGTGTTACACCTAGAAAATACATTTAATATTTTTAGATGCCATATACACCACTCCCTATTTTGTCTAGGAATGGAAAATACGTTACTAAATAAACAAATTTAATTATTTGTGACTCTGTAGTCTGAACTGAAAATTCCCCTTTCGTAAGGGGAGGGTGTTTTTTATGTATGCTTAGCCATAACATGCTACACTGTTTGGCACAACTGATGAATGCTTGCTTTTTAACACACACCATTTTTCTCATAACAGACAGAAGCTTCCCTTCTACGAACAAGAGCAATATGTTACTCGGAGTCGTCATCATCACCACCAAGACTTTAAGTTCCAACCAGGTGAGGGCTCTCCCACAATTGATGTGTAAAATCAGCCACTGTTGAGTTTTCAAGAGTTCACCTTTTATCTTATATGAAGTTGATTTTAATAAATGTTTTTATATAATGCACAATTGAAACTTAATATACAGAGTACACTCAGAGCTAGTTGTTTTACTTTTAATAAAGCTTTAAATCTTACATAGACTCTGTGGTTTTTGGTCATGAGTGAGTGAGCGAAAGGGTTTCAATTTGCAAGCATGAGTCCGTGACTCTGAGAGGTCGGGACTCTGACTCCGTAGTCTTATGTTCTGGGTTGTATAATCATTGGGGATCATCGCTGCATTAGGGAGCTAAATAATGACTCTGACACACTAGCTAGTCAGTAAGGAGATTGGGGGTTCAACTTCTGTTATGACTGAGGTATGTGGAAAGTCTAACTGCGCCTATTATCACCAATGCCCTATTTCTTGTCCCTAGTTCTGTTTGTGCAGAATAGTCCCTGCAACAGTAGTAGTATGTCCTCCGATCAAATCAAAAAGTAAACTAGTATCTTATTCTTGGTGGCCATTGACATTTTATTGGTGGGAATTGTCAAAGCATAAACATTAAGAAGACTTCAATAGACATAATGGACAACCCAGAGGACTGCACTCAGTGCCTAGAGGTATTGCTGAATAGGAGTTTTGTTTTAACACCTTTTGCCAACTGTGCAAGCTTAGCTAGCTACACAGACAGACTAATTATAATATAGTAGTAGCACAGAGAGTCATAGTAGAGGCAGGATAAGAATTTAGAAACAGTCTACAAGAAGATCAAAGACGATTTAGGAAAAAATAGAATTATGATGAACGTTTGGAATAAATAGGTGCTGTAAAAGTTAGGGAAGTATAATTATTAATATTAACAGGAAAACTTACTGGGGCCAGCAGAAGAGCCCTCGACGGACCGATTCTGGCCTTCCTGCTCCGCCGGCGCCGCTACCTCCTCTGTCCTCTTGCCCCTGGGAGGAGCTGATGTACATGAAAGAAAGACACAAACATGGATGATTGTTGTCAACCAAATCAAACATTTCAAAAAAACAATAACAAATTATTTCGGGGAAATAGACAACAATTGCACTAAATTTATTGACCTATCTGATGTGGTCTACTAGGATATTAGTATTGCTGGATTAGCGGACCGTCTACTTGGAAAGTTATGTAACTCACTAAACCAACTACAAAAAGGTTCAACTAGGACTGGCAGGCAGCACTCCGCAGCACGCGAAGTGACAGACACAGTCCGTCATGATTGCAGACCACTAAAAAGTTTCCTACTAAATAACCAGTCATAATATACTCAAACTATCAATCCACCACCACTATCTCTTCTTAGTGGCAGGAGTACAAAGGAAGGACTGGACTTGAGTCTCTAGTGTCTAGCATTATGCAGTTCTGTAAAGTACACTCATACATAATCACTCAGGCCAAATGAGCACAGAATTGAAAACAAGTAAGCATAGTAGCACCGCCAGTGTGCAGGCGAGCACCTGCAATCACAGAAGCTTTTGAAACATAATTTACCTGCAATGTAATCTCTAGTGTCTAGCATTACGCAGTTCTGTAAAGTACACTCATACATAATCACTCAGCCCAAATGAGCACAAAATTGAAAACAAGTAAGCATAGTAGCACCGCCAGTGAGCAGGCGAGCACCTGCAATCACGGAAGCTTTTGAAACATAATTTACCTGCAATGTAATCGACAGCATTCTTGCTCTTCGGAAAAAAAATATAATTGCAATATCATAACACAGAGCAGAAGACAACAAAGTAGTGATTAAATAGCTACTAGTACTCACCAAGCCCAGGGATCTCCATGCCAAGCAGGTCGAGCAGGTAGCGTTCCCGGTCCGGTATGTCCGACCACCGGTGTGTCACCTGGTTGTAGGTGCGCCGGACCCCAGACTCCCGATACATGGCCTGGCACACCTTACCCCATAGCTGGCAACGCTCCCGGAGGCCGTACCCGGTACCAGGCCTGCCGCCTGCCGCCTGCCGCGATGGTCTTGGGGAGGTGGCGCTGCACGAAGAAAACCAGTGCGGCCACCTCCACCGTGCTGAAGATCTCCCTGGGACTTACAGCCTCCCCCTTAAGCGCCCGCAAGAGAACCGGCTACGGGGTGCGGGACCCTTCCCCTTCAGGTTTTTGCCGGCTCCCTTTGCCATGGTCCTGGACAGTTAAAGGAAAATAAAATTGGCAAGAATAGGGAAAAAGTAAATAAAAGAAAAGAGAGTTAAAAAAAGTAGTTTTAAAGTAACGAAAAGTAGAAAAAAACACAAAATATAGATGTAAAAAAATAGAGTGATAGATAATGAGTAAAAAAGATTTTTAAGCAAAGGATTACAAAGATTGAAGGAGGATTGAAAAAGCATGCCCAGAACCATAGCAATGAATGAAAAACAAGATGTCCGCGCCCATTGTGACCACGTGGGTAAGTTCGCACGATATTTCCCCCACGAGCACGCAAAAACGAACACGCAAGTGTGCCCCGCACGTAGGAAAAGGCACAACGCGAGCATACAACTAGCGCCCGGAAATGGAAATACGCAACGCGAACACTGAAAACAAGATGGCCGCTCACCGGTAACTTCGCGGTAGCCGCGCTGAAATAAATCCTGCGAACACGCAAAAATAAAAAAAATCCGCAAGTTCGCAAAAGTTGCAAAATTCGCCCATACTAAATCGCATTGTGCCTTTGCGAGAACAAACTTCCTACGGAACCTATGCACCAGAATCCTTACAAGTCATCGCCTTCCTCCCCATAAAGACTGGATCCGTCGCAACACGCCCGCTGCTGCAGCAGGACTGTCGCCAACGCCTCCCCATGGTCTCAGGAGCAACGCATCACTTGTTTCCACCGCACCAGGCATCTGCTTTGGAACTTTGTCGCATTTAAAGGTACTGTTGGCTAATAGTGACGCAACTGTGATCTTTTCACGCAACTGTGGATTATTTTTATCACAACTTTAAAAACTCGTTCGCAACCATATTCTTGAACTGTGTATGTTGGATATTTGTCTTTTTGGTCTTGTGTAGTTTAGATTAAATACCTTTATTTTTCTAAACTGTTGTGGAGTCAGTTTGTGGTGTTTTCACTGTGTTACTGTGAGTATTGGTACAAATACTTTACACATTGCTTTTGGATCAGCCTGACTGCTTGTGCCAAGCTACCAAGGGGGTGAGCAGAGGTTATCTAAAGAGTGTCTCCTCCTTACCCAGACTAGAAGCAAGGGTCCCTATTTGGACAGTGGTACCTACCTCTGCCAACTAGAGACCCCCAGTTCTAACAAGTATGCTAAATCCTATATGTCGCCTATTATTCCGAATGAGTTTTTAGATTTTTGGGGCGAAAAAGTAAGAACCAAAGTTATCGAGCAAGTGAAAGAAGCAAAGTATTTTTCTATGATATTTGACAGCACCCCTGATATTTCTCACAAGGTTCTGACGAGCCAAGTTTTACGCGTTGTTAAGATCAATGGAAATAAAGTGATGGTTGTTAAATTATTGTCGATTTCATTGAAACAAAAGGTAAAACCACTGAGAATATTTTAACTATGATTTTGCAGAATTTAGAAAGCAACGGAATTGATATTTAAAGTTGTAGAGGACAAGCATATAATAATGCTTCTGTGATGGCTAGTCAACATACTGGCGTTCAAAGACGCATCAGAGAAATTAATGGAAAAGCAGAATTTGTTGCATGTGCAAATCACTCGCTGAATTTGGCTGGTTTACATGCAGCTTCTGTTGCTGTGGTGCGTTTGTTTACGTTTTTTTCTTCCTCGACCCATCGCTGGGATATTCTGACTCCAGTCACTAGTCAAAGTGTCAAGCGGGTTTTATTATTGGGCAGCAGTTTTGCAAAATATGGTAGGTTTGGCGGGGGGGGGCAGAATCTGAAGGATGGAACGAGCTTGGATCATTGGCAATTTATGGCTTGATATTGGGGCCAGAAGTGGAGAACGTGTTCTTAAAATACACTGAACCTAGCTATTTCAAAAGGACACGGTTCAAAACGCTTATGGCGGCTCATACTATCTGGAAAGCTTTCACTAAAAGATTTGGTTTGGGGAGGTATAACTCATACACCAGATTGAAAGGAAACCCAAATCTACTGGAGGAAGTTGTTGCTGGTCCTATACTTACAGAATGGGAAAGTAAAGGAGTCAGAAGGATAGGAGACATTCTGGGACAGCAAGGGGTCTATCAGTTCTCTGAACTGCAGGCCAGGTATGCATTAGATAAAAGACAATTCTTTAAGTATTTACAAATAAGGAGCTTTTTGTATAATAAAAAAGGTGGCCCATCAGGATTTAGCAAAAATCCAATCATGGAAGTGATTCATGCAGGGGAGGATTGTACAATAAAGAGATTCTATGCTGAACTATCGATTTCAAAGGAGGATGATATTGAAAAATGGGCAAATAAATGGAAATGTAGTCTGGATATTAGTGAGGAAAGTTTCTACACGTCTTTAGAAATGGGATTTACACTGCTGTGCTCAGCGCCTCTTCAGGCACAACACTATAAAACCATATATCATCTTTACCATACGCCTGCAAAGATAGCTCAG
This sequence comes from Lissotriton helveticus, assembly GCF_964261635.1. Lineage (NCBI taxonomy): Eukaryota > Metazoa > Chordata > Amphibia > Caudata > Salamandridae > Lissotriton > Lissotriton helveticus. The sequence continues at coordinate 804,138,819 of NC_136063.1, forward strand.
TGGGGAGGTACAGAAGGTACCACCTGTTTTAGATGTGGAAACTTAGATGCAGATTTAATACACGTGTTTGCAACTTGTCCTCACCTGCAGTCGCTCGAAAAAGACATTGAGGGCTTCATAAATAGAGTATTAGGAACAAATACTCTTCTAACCCCCTCAATAATTCTTTTGGGTGTAAGGGAGGAGGAGGATCAACAGCAGGATGGGGGGAATTCTTATTTGTAGCTATGTCAGTTATGAGACTTTGCATTTCATCTGTATGGTTGGACCCTTTGCCACCTTCATTTCATCATTGGTTGGCTAAATTACTAACAATATACAATTTGGAGAATGAGATTTATGCAAGGAAGGGGAAAAAGGGAAGGAAAATTGGTAAACAGATTTGGGATCCTATTACTCGTTGGAAAGAAGGGAGTAGGGATTGAAAGGCTTGAATTATATACGCTTAATATGTATTGGACTGTTTAACTTATGTTTTGATGCCTTGCTTAGCGGGTTAGATATTCTGCAATCCCGTTTGGATTTTAAATCACCTCATTTTTTTCCTTTTTTTTCTAAACGCTTAGTATTATTATGGTCTGCTAATCAGCATACTAAAAAGAGTGATAAATAAAAGGGAATGGATCGGGTAGAATAGGAAGGTTGGTAGTATGCTGATTAATGTTGCATTATTTAATTATCGTGGCTGATCTTGTAAATGTGAAGGAAATTGTAACAAATGGAATCTCTGTTTCTTTTATGCCTTTGTTAAATGCAATATATTGCCGTGCCCTGTATGTAAAAATGGGAAAAAATTATTCAATAAAAAGATTTTTTTTAAAAAGTGTCAAGCGGGTAATAGAAACTCAGTGGAGTGCACAGGGAGATTCTGTGAGTGTTGTAAAAAAGAATTACTCAAAAATCTTAAGTGCTGTAGAACGTTTAACTGGTGAAGAAGAAAATAGAGTTACCTGGTCAGATGCTGGTGTGCTGCTTGTTGCTTTACAATCTTTTTCCTTCCTGTGCTTTCTTGGCCTGTGGGACTTTGTCCTTGTAGAAATGAACGACACTCAGGTCTACCTCCAAACCAAAGGGTTGAATATACAACAATGTGACATAAAGCTCTATGCTTTAAAAGCATTTGTAACTGAAAATAGGTGTGAATTAGTTAACAATTCAGTAGCTTACGCCAAAGAAATTTGTGATGATCTTCGGATAGTCATGGATCGTCGGTGTAGAAAGAAGAAACTAATGGCAGGTGAAAAATCACGAGATGCTGAATTGTCATACGTAACTGAGTTGAGGAGAGAAATGTTTTCTTCACTGCACAGAGTGATCCAAGAAATCACCACAAGATTTCAACAACTTCATGTTCTTGCTGAAAAATATGCTTATCTTACTCCATCGAATCTTTTGGGTGATAAATACGAATGTCAACTAAATAATTCTCATGACGACATTAATGAGAAAGAGTTCCTGGTTGAGAGAAAAAGACATATTACAACAAAGGGAGAGGTAGGGAGATTCAAGGACACTCTCTCAGTCCCCGGTTAAATCTACATAAACAAAAACAGAGAGGTCAGGTCAGTTCAGAACTGCCACAAATACGGAGCGGAGTGGGGAAGAGTCACACACTCACTCTGGGTGAGTAGGAAGGCCCTCACACACCGACCTAGTCAGTGTCATGCTTCATCACTGGGCCCCACCAAAGAGGCCGAGTGCCTCTTTGGTGTGCTGCGACGCCAGAAAGACTGCGGAGCTGGTTGTGTGTAAAAGGGCGTGACGTGAGGGTAACTACAATTAAAAGTGCCTAAGAGGGTATCAATAAAAAATTATTTTAATGAGTGATCCCTAAGACACAAGTGAAGAGTATTTATGTGTCTGAATTTACATGCCAAGGTTTTAGGATTGGTTAAATTCAGAAAAATACTATAAGTCAGTCAACATGTTTCTGCCATATGGGTGGTTTCAATTTACCAAGGCATTCATCAGGACTATACCCCGGCGGTATGGACTCTCTAATCGTCCACCCTTACCTGGGGGCGTGAAGGTGAAAAATAGAAAATGGTGAAAAAAGTGCTTAAAAAATTAGAAGAGCAGGACGCTCATTCTAAAAAAGAACTCCAAAATCAGGAGTATCTCAGCACCTGTAAAGTGAAAATACACACACAAACACAAAAAGACATACATATAATTAATATACGCCATTGCGAATGATCATAGTGCTCCATAGTTTGTGGCAAACAATGGTGTGCCCACAGTAAACGCTATTTTTAGCACCATCCAAGTACCCCTGTGGGGATGATAGCGTTAACTCTGGGAAGTGAAGTGCTAAAGGTGTTTTATTAAAAACTACAACTGTAGATTAGGGGTTAAAAACACGATGTAAATGCTCCTTATGAAGGGATCAATGGACCAAAGGTCTGTGACCCCCTAGGTTGGTAACTTGGGTGATATCTCACTTTAAAACAGGGCGCTACTTGCACCATGGGTCTCGGGAGGGGGGTTGGAGCGTACCTGGCACATCCTGTAAAGAAAGAGGGTTTGATGTAAATGCTTGCAAAGCATGTAGTACTTAGCTCATTATAGCGGAATACCAATAGTCCTGTATCCGGAGTACACTCACGCCCTCAACGCTCGCAGCCCGCTTTGAACCTTCGTATCGCCTCAAAACCGGACCCCGACGATGGTGAGCGGGGCCAGTAACTGAGTATAAATGTGTTGTTGCTGCAGGGCGCGTTCTTCCGGGTGGGCGTGTCCAGCCAAACCGAGGCTTGGAACGCGCCCGCCCAGACTGAGGAGGCGCTGCCCATCTCCAAAGCGAGGTTTGGAAACGGAGGCCAATCCGGAGCCTGACCGGTGTCTATGCCGGTGCACTCCTGCGTTTGTGAGGCTGAGTGTTAATAAAAAGAGGCAATGTGATACAGACACCAAGGGAATTTTAGAAAACGAGACTGCCAGAGGTATTTTATGGCAAATGGGTACCTTATATGGTTTCAAAGCACTGTGTGCGCTGTATATATGAGATACTCCTACAGCAGGGGTGTACCTGCTTATTTACAGAGGATGTAGAAGCAGTAGTGATGGAGGAAAAATTCCTGGGATGGGATATTATTACAGAGGGGTCCAAAGAAAGGATACATACACACACTCAATATTGAGCATATGATACTGAATTATTCACAATATTTCAAGGCACAGGATGTTAAGTTCAGGAAAGCACAGTATTCCAAGGGATGTCATCGTTAAGGCCGTTAGTGTTAGTGCCTAAGCGATACACCCAGCGCTGCTCTTTTTCGAACAGTCTGTTTGTTATATTTTTTGTGCCGTCAATTGCTTCAATTATGGTCCACCTCATATCATTAGTGGTGTGGTTATTGTCCAAGAAATGACGACTTAGCTTGGTTGTTGCCTTTTTACACCTTACGTTGCTCCGATGTTCGCAGATGCGCTGTTTGATCTTGCGTGTGGTCATGCCCACGTAGCGGAGCTGGCAAGGACAGGTAATTAGATAGACCACGTTCATTGAGTTGCAGTTAGTATGTTCCCGCTGAGTCCACACTTTTCCTGCTTCCAGTGACAGAGTTTTTGTTGCTTCTGTTAAATGGCAGACGCTGCAGTCTGAGCAGGGATAGTGCCCGGTGATTTTTGGCATACCCCATGCTGCAGTCACTGTAGGTATGGTGTTTGGTGGTTTTTCTTTTGGGCGAGTCCTGATGAATGCCTTGGTAAATTGAAACCACCCATATGGCAGAAACATGTTGACTGACTTATAGTATTTTTCTGAATTTAACCAATCCTAAAACCTTGGCATGTAAATTCAGACACATAAATACTCTTCACTTGTGTCTTAGGGATCACTCATTAAAATAATTTTTTATTGATACCCTCTTAGGCACTTTTAATTGTAGTTACCCTCACCTCCTGCCCTTTTACACACAACCAGCTCCGCAGTCTTTCTGGCGTCGCAGCACACCAAAGAGGCACTCGGCCTCTTTGGTGGGGCCCAGTGATGAAGCATGACACTGACTAGGTCGGTGTGTGAGGGCCTTCCTACTCACCCAGAGTGAGTGTGTGACTCCTTCCCACTCCGCTCCGTATTTGTGGCAGTTCTGAACTGACCTGACCTCTCTGTTTTTGTTTATGTAGATTTAACCGGGGACTGAGAGAGTGTCCTTGAATCTCCCTACCTCTCCCTTTGTTGTAATATATCATAGCAGCGCACAGCTGTGAGAGCCTGTCTTTTACCTCTAGCAAGATAATACCTTTTTATCATTGCTAGTTTTACTAAAAAACTCCGACCTCCTTACACTGATATCTCACCATGACAAACCTGGGCCTGACATACTCTGAAGCCGAAATTGAGGAACTGATGTCGGATCCTACCATTTTTGCAGATCCAAATATATCACAAGCAATAGCTAATACCACCGAATGGGAAAACCTAACAGAGAAAAAGAAAGATCACATACGCACTATTCTCCACGGCACCATTCTTAAGGGATATCTTGTTTCCAACACGGCACCTAAAGGCTTGTTGGTTACAAATGCCCCTCGCATCTTTCTCAACGATCCTACTTTCAGAAAGGATTGGGCAATGATCGCGTGGCATTGCACACGCGACTGGATGGTCCTAATAATCAAGACAGCACTCAGACTCTCCGAAGCACTAATGATAGAAATCAGAGAGACTGAATCCCATTTCAAAACAACAATCACTGGTTTTAAAAAACGGCTCGACGAACTAAATAAGGAAATGAATGAGTATAAAGATAACTTGATGCAGTCAAAAGCAACCAAGCTCCAAAAGGACCAAAAGAAGTTTGATTTTGAAAAATTCTATCCCTATTCTGCAGCAACTTTCACCCCACCAGCACGTAATGCTAGCAAGTCTGATTACTCAGACGATGACTCCTCTAATAGCAGTGGATCAAGCAGCAGCTCTTTTAAACAAACAAAGAGAAGAGGGAACCGTGGCAATAGGAATAACAGAGGCGGGCAAAGTAATCAAGGTAACCATCAACAATGGTACCCACCACAAATGGGGATGGGCCCACACCCTTATGCCTACCAACAGCCACCATATCCCTTTATGGGTTGGAACCCGGGCTTCATGCCCCCCGCTAACTTTCACAACCAATACAGACAGCCTTTTTTAGAGAGTGGCCGGAGAGGCCGAGGAAAAAGGAGAGGCAACAACAGAGTATCCTGGGAAGAGAACGACTCTGTAGCGAATCACACCCGCAGCAACCAACAGCCGGGAACGAGCGGAACATGAGCTTAGTGACTAATTTGTCAGAAAGGACCTTAACTCCAATAGAAACCCAAGTACTCGAGAAAGGCTTGGGTTTTGTACCAACAGCGAGACCTGACAAGTTCAAGCTGCATTGCGAACTTGCTGGTTTTTTTCGCAAATTGAAATTGAAAGCGTTCTTCGAAGGCAAAACAGACCCAATGGAAGCAACCAGGAAAGGTGACACGGGACTAAGACCCAGTTCCACTTTCACCCCTCCTCCATACTCAATACCTGCGGCCATCACCGCATTTGAGCAGGCCGTATTTAAAGACCTGGAAGCCTGCCAGAATCCTAAGACCTTTGGGAACTTTAGCACTGCTGAATATCAAGCACTACATCAACTGCAGAATGACACCTCAATAACTATAAAGCCTGCAGACAAGGGTGGAGGTATTGTCATTCAAAACACAACAGACTACGAGAAAACTTGTAATGACTTACTTGGGGACATCAGAAACTATACCCCACTCACATTAGACCCTACTGCTGACCTTACTAACAGGATCACGACCTTGGTAAGACAGGCAGAGGAACAGGGTCATCTGTCAAAAAATGAAGCAGACTTTTTGAACAATACAAGTAATGTCACACCTTACTTTTACACTTTGCCCAAGATGCATAAAAACAGACTGCCACCCCCCGGACGTCCCATCGTCTCAGGGATTGGCTCTCTTCTGGAGCCGTTGTCTCAGTTTTGTGACTACTTCTTAAAGCCTCTAGTACAATCAACTCCTACCTACCTGAAAGATACCAAGAGCCTATTACGACTACTAGCAGAGATCAGGTTCCCAGAGAACTCAATCACTCTAGTGACCCTCGATGTAGAAAGCCTCTACACGAGCATACCACAGGACGATACCATCAAAGTCCTGGCCAAGTCACTAGACTCTATCCAATGGAATTATCAGACACCCAAGAACTTTATCATTGAATGTGCCACCATAGCGCTAAAAGAAAACTTTTTTTCCTTCAAAGACAAGCTATTCCTCCAGTGCTCGGGGACATCTATGGGCAGCACATTTGCTCCTAGTGTGGCCGGGCTATATGTAGCTGACTTTGAGGCCAAACACATTTTGCCACCCAGCGCAGTTTTTTCATCGTCAGTGCTTCTGTGGAAGCGCTACATAGACGATGTCCTGCTCATTTGGACAGGCAACCACAGTGACCTAGAAACTTTTTTGACCTGGATCAATACCCTAGACCACAATTTAAGGTTCACTAACACCACAAGCAGAACGGATATTGTCTTCCTGGATGTGGTCATCTCTGTGAATGGGACTAGACTTACCACCAAAACTCATAACAAGCCTACTGCAAAAAACAACCTCCTTGAATTCAGTAGCTTTCACCCTCGCCCTTTGAAGGAGAACCTCCCTTACGGGCAATATCTGAGACTAAGGAGGAATTGTAGCACTACTTCAGACTTTAAAGATCAGTCCTTGAACCTCACAGAAAAACTAATAGACAGAGGCTACCCAGCATCTATCCTGAACAAGGGATTCAAAAGAGCAAGAAACCAGCCAAGGGAGGCACTTTTGGAAGAAAAGATGAATAACTCTGACCAAATACCTCTTACATGTGTCACCACATATAGCAGCCTCTCCAACCCGATGAAAAAAAGCATTAACAAACATTGGAACATTTTGACATCTTGCAAAGAGAATTGGGAGAAACCCCTTTTTTCTTTCAAAAAAGGACGGAGTTTGAGAGACGCATTAGTCCACACTCGTCCAAAAGAAAAACCACCAAACACCATACCTACAGTGACTGCAGCATGGGGTATGCCAAAAATCACCGGGCACTATCCCTGCTCAGACTGCAGCGTCTGCCATTTAACAGAAGCAACAAAAACTCTGTCACTGGAAGCAGGAAAAGTGTGGACTCAGCGGGAACATACTAACTGCAACTCAATGAACGTGGTCTATCTAATTACCTGTCCTTGCCAGCTCCGCTACGTGGGCATGACCACACGCAAGATCAAACAGCGCATCTGCGAACATCGGAGCAACGTAAGGTGTAAAAAGGCAACAACCAAGCTAAGTCGTCATTTCTTGGACAATAACCACACCACTAATGATATGAGGTGGACCATAATTGAAGCAATTGACGGCACAAAAAATATAACAAACAGACTGTTCGAAAAAGAGCAGCGCTGGGTGTATCGCTTAGGCACTAACACTAACGGCCTTAACGATGACATCCCGTGGAATACTGTGCTTTCCTGAACTTAACATCCTGTGCCTTGAAATATTGTGAATAATTCAGTATCATATGCTCAATATTGAGTGTGTGTATGTATCCTTTCTTTGGACCCCTCTGTAATAATATCCCATCCCAGGAATTTTTCCTCCATCACTACTGCTTCTACATCCTCTGTAAATAAGCAGGTACACCCCTGCTGTAGGAGTATCTCATATATACAGCGCACACAGTGCTTTGAAACCATATAAGGTACCCATTTGCCATAAAATACCTCTGGCAGTCTCGTTTTCTAAAATTCCCTTGGTGTCTGTATCACATTGCCTCTTTTTATTAACACTCAGCCTCACAAACGCAGGAGCGCACCGGCATAGACACCGGTCAGGCTCCGGATTGGCCTCCGTTTCCAAACCTCGCTTTGGAGATGGGCAGCGCCTCCGCAGTCTGGGCGGGCGCGTTCCAAGCCTCGGTTTGGCTGGACACGCCCACCCGGAAGAACGCACCCTGCAGCAACAACACATTTATACTCAGTTACCGGCCCCGCTCACCATCGTCGGGGTCCGGTTTTGAGGCGATACGAAGGTTCAAAGCGGGCTGCGAGCGTTGAGGGCGTGAGTGTACTCCGGATACAGGACTATTGGTATTCCGCTATAACGAGCTAAGTACTACATGCTTTGCAAGCATTTACATCAAACCCTCTTTCTTTACAGGGTGTGCCAGGTACGCTCCAACCCCCCTCCCGAGACCCATGGTGCAAGTAGCGCCCTGTTTTAAAGTGAGATATCACCCAAGTTACCAACCTAGGGGGTCACAGACCTTTGGTCCATTGATCCCTTCATAAGGAGCATTTACATCGTGTTTTTAACCCCTAATCTACAGTTGTAGTTTTTAATAAAACACCTTTAGCACTTCACTTCCCAGAGTTAACGCTATCATCCCCACAGGGGTACTTGGATGGTGCTAAAAATAGCGTTTACTGTGGGCACACCATTGTTTGCCACAAACTATGGAGCACTATGATCATTCGCAATGGCGTATATTAATTATATGTATGTCTTTTTGTGTTTGTGTGTGTATTTTCACTTTACAGGTGCTGAGATACTCCTGATTTTGGAGTTCTTTTTTAGAATGAGCGTCCTGCTCTTCTAATTTTTTAAGCACTTTTTTCACCATTTTCTATTTTTCACCTTCACGCCCCCAGGTTAGGGTGGACGATTAGAGAGTCCATACCGCCGGGGTATAGTCCTGATGAATGCCTTGGTAAATTGAAACCACCCATATGGCAGAAACATGTTGACTGACTTATAGTATTTTTCTGAATTTAACCAATCCTAAAACCTTGGCATGTAAATTCAGACACATAAATACTCTTCACTTGTGTCTTAGGGATCACTCATTAAAATAATTCTTTATTGATACCCTCTTAGGCACTTTTAATTGTAGTTACCCTCACGTCACGCCCTTTTACACAAAACCAGCTCCGCAGTCTTTCTGGCGTCGCAGCACGGGCCCAGTGATGAAGCATGACACTGACTAGGTCGGTGTGTGAGGGCCTTCCTACTCACCCAGAGTGAGTGTGTGACTCTTCCCCACTCCGCTCCGTATTTGTGGCAGTTCTGAACTGACCTGACCTCTCTGTTTTTGTTTATGTTGAGAGAAAAAGACTTCAGAGTTTTATTGTCCAAACTACAACATTATCTATATACCTCTTCCATAGATTGATATTGTTTAAGAAAGAGCTATTATCTTGATAAATGTGAGTGCTCATATCCGTCCATAAAAATGTTGGCCAAATCTAGTGCAAATCCTCCCCTATAGCAACACCTTTTGATTGGTAATAGAGATTACCAGATATAGAAAAAGTCAATTTTCATGGCAATATTCAATAACGAAACTGTGAACTAAGTGGGTCCCAAGGTGGATTTATCCCTTTTGTAAAGAATTTCACTTATGGACTTGAATTGCATGGTACGGGAGAATAATGCACTGTACATAAGAGGCTCAATTGGGCCTCTCTGATGTGATTCTTGTGTGACATCTAAATTAATAAGGGCAAACAAAGGATGGAGCTCAATAAAAAGGATGTAAATTAATCGAAACCAATAACCAAAGGGATAGTTTGTTCAAGCAGTATCCGAAGTTGGATATGATATTATCCAATAGGCAAAACTGAAATTACTCTACTAAGGAATGAGGGAACAGTATGTAAACATAGAAGACAGGCAAGAAGTGAAATGAGCTTGGTTACCACCATTGGCTGGGGTACAGTGAAGAATTATGCACTGTTACCCCTGTGTTTGCTACTGATCCAAGCGAACTGAAGGGGCAGAAGATAGGTAGGTATACATGGTTGGGATGTCGAAGGATATCTTGTAGTCGCAAGATTAAATTCACAGTATATCAGTAGGACAACAGACATGACTAAGGCATTACATGGCATTATTACATTTTTTTGAAGGAAATGCATAAAATAATTTTTGACCTGATATTAACTAAGTATCACACTTAGCACCCTGTCACAAATGCATCTTGGGACATTAATGGTTTTGTCTAAACTCAATATAGGTTTTTATGAGGTCCTCTTTTCCTCCTACACGGGGATTCTAATGTCCTTCAATGACTAATCAGTCTTTGGCAGATGATACAAAAGTACGCCATTCTTCTGCTGAATTGAGTCCTTTCACTATAGAAACCCATTTCATGATCCATTTACATTCCATTCTTTGTAGCATCAGCAAAATATCACCTCCCCTTTGTGGTGGTTGCGCTATGTCAATCCCTTGCCATTAGAAGGCTTCATTGGTGTGATTCTTTTCTACAAAGTGCTGTACCAAAGGGGCATTCAAGACCTTGCGATGTGAACAAATGTGCATTTTGACTTGTTGCACTGTTTGTCCTATATAGATGTAGTCACATTGGCACCATATACAATCTATTGCATTCATTGTATGAAAATTAGAAAACTGACTTAGTTCTATATTTTAGTTGTTATGAATAAACAGTTTCATGTGTTGAGTGAAGCCACGTGCTACATTTGAAATGCCTTATGAGGGGTTCAAGACCCCATGCGTCATCTAAATTGGTTGCCATTTGTAGTTGAATGTGTTGAATGTATAAGATTGTCCTTATTGTTTTTCCCTCTTCTAAATGCAAATAATGATAGGTAAGTGATTTAAAAAAAATAAAAGTCATGACTTTATTTGTGTGTACACAAAAAAATAACACAAACTATTTTGCTGTCAGATTTATGTTGTCTTGGTTTCAAATGTTCCTGGGGTTGTACCATGCTCTTTTCGGTGCTGCCTTGGTGCTCTTTGAGGGGGTATTCTCTCTCTATCAGTTTGATTTGTAGAATGTTTGCTTACCTAAAGTAGTCAATTTTGCATGTGAAATTACGTCATATTCTGATAAACAGCCTATAAGGAAGGCCATCCCTCCAAGAACAAGGATGATAGGTCTGGTATGTGAGAAGGGTGTTTTGCTCTGTATGTTATCTGAAAATAGTTGTGATTATTTTATTTCTTTATGTTTTATGAAGAAATCAAGAAAAGGGAACGCATGATTGTGGTGGTGACATTTGAATTGTAATGCATTTTGTACTTTGTGTAGGTAAGCAGTAAAAAGGATTAGTGTAGCTTAAGTATTTGCCCAGATCACAAATACATCATCTAGATATAATTTCCAGCATTTGATAGAGGCTCTGAAAGGATTATTTTCTGTAAGTATAAATCCTTGTTCAATGAAAAGTGCATGTAAAGATCCGCCAGATTAGAATTTAATATTGCACACAATAAAGTTCCCCCACATTATTGGAAAAATTGGTTAACATGCTTGAAATACTTGGTCATCAAAGCAATTGTGCGCAGTTCAATAATGAATTCAGTTGGTACTTGAACTTGTGTTGGACGCGAGTGAAGATTTTTCTATCACTGCAATACTTTCCAGTTGGGGTATAGTGGTGTAGAGTGACACAATATCCAATGTAACAAGTATGTCTGTGCCTTGATCATAGGCTATGACTTCAACTAAGTTTATCATGTATGTACTGTCCCGTAAGTATGTTTCCAATTTTGGGAAAAAGTCCTCAATGAATATATTGATGGATTGTCCCAGTGGTTCTACTACTGAATTAGACCCAGAAATGATTGGTCTCCCAGGTGGATTGTTCTGCTTTTTAAGTATTTTAGGTAAAGTGTATAATAACACTGGTACACTTGGACTTTTTTGTTGAGAAATTCAAATACTTGTCAGTTCAAATATCCATCCTCTTGTCCTCTCGTGGTGACTCCCCAAAAATCTATTTTGTATGTGTCCTAAGGGGTTTCTAGACTGAGATTAAAAGACAATTGAACAATAATCAGCACTATACAAAACTGTCTGTAATCCTGTATGGTCTGAATGATTATGTCCAATCTATCTGCTGGCTTAATTATCAATGACTTGTTCTGTTTCAAGGTTTTTAAAGCTTGTCTTTCTAGCAAGGAGATATTAAATGGCGTAAAGGACCTCTGATGTTTTCAACTTGGTACAGTCCTTCAGTATCATCTTTTCAAAGACAATCAGTTTTGCAGGGGTACTGAATAAAGGTGGGTAAAAAGTAGAAGGGAGTCTTAGACCTGTTGCTGAATTGTCCGTTATGGTTTCTCTGTCTGCAAAAAAATGCAAGTGTAATTTGCAAAACAATGTGAAAAATTCTGTTTGCAAAATGAAAAAATTGGTCCTCTATGTTATGACAAATGATAGACCTTTGCTTAAAAGAGATATCTCTGATACGGATAATGTGCATTGTGAGAAATTGAAGATAGAGATTTTCTGGTTCTGTATTTGCCCTGAGTCATTAGTATGGAAGCTTAAGGCCCTCCGGTCCCCATCTGTAATATTTTTGCCTTTTCTGGTGATCACAAGGAGCTTTTGGTTCCATGGCTTCGCCCTGTTGCCTTTGCTTTTCTGACCTCCCTGTAAAAAATGTAATTCACTGTTATTCGAATTCCCACTGAGACCTTCTTGACTATCAGAATCGTCCTATCCTGCTGCGGAGTCTAAAAAGTTCACTGCCTTATGTTCTTTTTAATCTCCCCCAGGCATTGGTCAGAATTTGTTGTAAGTTTTGGTTGTAGAATTTATCAATTAAGGGTAGGGTTTTTTTCTGGAGAAATGTATGTCCTTCAACTCTTTATCTGAAGTTTTCTTTAGTTCAATGTTGTTAAACTCTACTACAGTCACTAAGTTTGTCTAGTGCTTTTTCTGCCTGCCACAATGAGTCCGTCCCTAGTAGTTCTTTTTCCAACTCCTCAATTTCTTTTAGTTCATCCTTTGCATGCTCTAATGCAGTTTCCCTTCCTAGCACCATCCAATGGCATGAGCAGGTGACAGAAATGTAGCTAAAAACTCCTTGGAATTTTTTATCTTACCTGAAGATGCCCGGGACGTTCCTCACTTGTAGGCCTCAGGGGATAATTCATGCTTTTAAGTATTCCGTTAACATGTGTGCAGGCAATTCTGTAAATACAGGTTTCTTCTTTGCTTTTTCTAGTTTCTCCATTATTTGCTTGGGGTTGGTTGGTGTGATTGATCTATGTGTAAATAGTGATAGTCCACTGATAATTTTTCCAATATATTCATCAGTGTATAGGGGAGCTTCTCACTCTGTCTTATTCTACTTGGATGATTCAAGATTTGTAACTCCAAATGAATATCCATCCAGTGCTATAAGCATGCCGGAAAGAATAGTAAAATTGGACATTGGCTTAATAGTTATTGATTTACCTTGTTTGTTTTTCCGAAAAGAAACTCACAAACTGAATTATGATTGCCGATTGTTTTCACTTGTTTGAATGCACTTGGCTGTGGTTTTTGTTTTTCACTGGAACACATTGCACTCCTATGAGCAATGATAATACGCAAAGCTTATTTTTTTATTTTAAATTTTGTATTGATAATCCAAAAGTACACAAAAACCCACATACCTTACAGAAAAAAAAACAGAACCAGCAAAACAAACCATCATAACAAACAATATCCTCATAAACATTGATCCATTATGTCAATGAGGTTAAAACATAGGGCTGAAAAATATATACACAGGGGACCCAAACTTTAACAGAAACATTTTTAAAAAAAGACAAGAGAGCATAACATAACCTAAACAGCACGTTTATGCTTCCATATAGGCCACAACTGAACCCCAAATCTGACGACCTAATTTCATTTTCCGTCTACCTTTCAAAGCTTACAGGCTATATTCAATATTAAACATTGACAAAAATATTGCCCTCCATGCCTCAAAAGAGGGTGCATCCTTTTGCAGCCACATTGAGGCAATACATAATCTAGCCACAGCTGTGGCAAGAAAGATCAAATATCGAAATTTACAGAGTGATTTACCCGCTGTCGATCCCATCTCAACCCCGAGCCATACCTGAGTGGCGGACAATCGTACAGGCCTGCCAAGAATCTCTGCTAAGAATTTCTCCATGTGTCCAATCAGGGTACTTAAGTGCCCACACGTATAGAAGACATGCACCACATCAGCTGCATCAGCCCCTCAACGAAAACACTTTCCCTCATTGACTCCCCCCCACTTAGATATTTTAGCTGGGGTATAATATAAATTAAAAGCAGTCTTATCATGCTGGGCATAAAGATTTGCTGACATAAACAATCTCCCCGCCAAGTCGATAGATGTTTCCACCTGTATACCCAGACACCCCAGTCGATTATCCCATTTGCGATTTTGAACTTCAAGATCATTATCAAAAGTGCCTAGCAGTAAAGTATAAAGTGTACCAATCCGTGCACCTTTCCTCACCGCCTCAATAAGGGGATTAACTTGGATGTTCCATCGGGCTTTCAGCAGATAGTCACGAATTTGTAAGTATTTAAAGAAATCAGCCGGGGACAGGTGAAATTGATCACTTAGCTGCTCAAAAGATTTTAGTCCCTCCTCAGCAAATAGATCTCCAATGAAGCACACCCCTTTAGTACGCCAATTGCCTACCACGCGGTCCCAGAATACCAATGGGAGAAAGGTGGTTGCCGTTAACGGAGTGTACCAAGATACCCTTTCCACCTTATACTTCTTTTTGACAGCTGTCCATACTTTATAAGCCGCAATAAGAACTTTGAACCTAGCTCGCTTTTAATAGTTCCGGTCCACGTTAATAAACAATCGATTTTTACATTGCTGCCCAGCAACATTTGATACATAGAGGGAGATTCAGCCATAGCGGTTGGTGCAGCCCCAGTTAACAGTATATTCATATGCTGCAGCATACAAACGTAATAATATAACGTGAAATCTGGGACAGCCCAGCCCCCTTGCTGCTGTGGGAAAATCATGTACCGCATAGCTCTGCGTGTTTTGCCCTGAGCCCATAAAAATCTGGTGCATAAAGATTGTAATAAAGCAAGATTGGCTCGCAAAATCTCCAAAGGAACCGCTCTAAAAAATATAGTATTTTCGGCAAAATCAGCATCTTAAGAATGTTACATCTTCCAACCATGGACAAATGTAAACACTCGCATCGGTCCAATTGTTTACGTACACCCGCCAACAACCTCACCCAGTTAGACTCAACCAATGCGCTCAAGCAGACCCGAATCCTAATCCCCAAATAAACCACCTCCTGCAAGATCCTTTGATCCTCAAATGCCCCTACACTAGCACATAAAATTTGTGTCTTAGATGAATTCAGTTTATAGCCAGACACCGCCCCATACTGTGCTGCCAGTCGCTCTATTTCGGGCATAGCAGTTGCTGGATTAGTTGTTATACGCTAAGCTTATTAATGTAGTATACCATTATGTATAATGTATGGTGGGCATGATTTCCATTTCTCATTTACATTGAGTGTACACAGCCTTTTTTTAACTGATACATTTCTATTTATTTTTTTATTTGAAGTGTAAGGAAAGATGGCACACATTCCTGCACTCTGTCCTCCCTGGCCCGCTAGCATATCTGGCAGAGTGGACAGCTAACAGTGTGACTTTGATTTTTCTGTGACACTAGTGGCAAACATGATCGCACTCTTTTGAAAGTATTCTGGATACAAGGAGAGAAAAAAGGATAAGAAAGTACTATAATCACAATGCTTAAGACCACTGTGCTGGAAGGCAAAAAAATAAGGTTAATTCACAAAGAGAGGGACAGGTAGGGCTATTTTTACCAAGGTCCAGTGTACAGGCCCAAGGACTATGTAAACACTTCCCACTAGGGCCCTCACACCCACATGCACCAACTGGCAAGGGACAGAAGATCTCCGCCAAAGAGCCCCGTTTGGGTGCCCATCAGACATTGCACCGCCAGTTTGACGAGGAGCAAAACCCAGATGATGAAGCATGACACCTAGCTTGCTGGGTGTGTGAGGGTTTTAGTCCCGAAAGGGAGGATTCCCACCCTTTCCTTTTTCTCCTTCTGACGTGGATACCTGGCCCCTCCCTTCCACTCCTTAGGTATACTTTTAGGGACTGCGTACCTTCTTTGTTTACAAAAAAAAATAAAGTTGCCTTCCCATTTCAGGGCAAATTAGATTTCAAACTTCCTGTTCTCAAATCCCTACTGCATCTTATCATCCAGGTAATTTCCAAACTACTCACTGCCTTCACATGGCATAAGTAGTACATTCTTCTGTGTGATATTCCCAAACCCAGATATTGTGCCTAAGAGCCACTGCAGAGCCTCAAGTGAAAGCCAGGGCCCAGAAAGAATTAAGGACTACATTTGCCAGCAAATCAACCAGATGGTTCATCATGCTGAGTCCCTCCTGAATTCTCCAGTTTATCCTGCATGTGATTGAACTAGGACTGAAATCATATTTAACTGAATTGGCCACATAAGCTGCATTGGGTGAGTAAGCGACTGGGTGTGAGTGTTTGATTGGTTCAGATGCTCCGTCCAGCACCACCCCCTTTTGTACTGCTTTGTTCGCCATAAGTTGGCAGGGTATGCTCAGAAGTGAGTCCCTTGCTCACTTTGCCGATGCATTCAAGCAAGCTTGGCTGAAGATGGCTGTAATGCCAGAAACCGGTCCTAGGAAGCTTGTTTACGGTCCAGGGAAGGCATGGCTTGGCAGTTAGGGCTGGACGGTTCCCATGAGGCACAGGGTCAGACTGATTTGCATATGGCCATGTTTGAAGTGGGGTGGCAGAGTGGGCTAAAGAACGGTGAAGGATCAAACCCAGATCTGTTGACTGGGTGTGAGTATTTGATTGGTTCAGATGCTCCGTCCATCACCACCCTCTTTTGTACCATTTTAGCATGGCGTCCACCTTTTTAATCAACTGAATCTCTCGGTTTCATAGCCACAGCAGACAAGTTACCTCCCAGTCCATTCTTTGAAGGAAGGATTCCACAAGCACTGCATCAATCATACTAGCCCTTCTTAATTCCTACCTTACTTTTTGCCATGAACGTAGGCATAGCGAGCTTCTCAGGTTTCTGCCATTAAGAAAGGATCACAATCTTTTTGGGGCTAGTGAATGTGAGGCTGATGTTGATGACAGTGCATATTTATCAGGCATATTCCATTCACCCACTGGGAGTGGTAACCAACCTAGTCCATGAGATGAGGCATTACGGGTGGCACCAGCTCCTTCCTCATAAAGCATCACAGAGTTCAGTCACCAATTCCTTCTCTACATCAGAGCCTGAAGAATGCACAGTTGCGCCTTTGTGTTCCTTGGGGATCCATTATTAGAGGAATATGTGGAGGCCAAGTGCCTTGAGGAATGAATAGGAGTGGGTGATTGGAAGTATATGTGACAACTCTGTCTGCCCTCCATTGTTTGCAAGAACATTCATAGTAGGTGAGCACAAGCATTCAAAATCACACATAGAACAGCCTGTGATCTCCAATAGGACTTTGCCCACCACACTTACTTATTGACTACATTTATGGTAAGTCCTGAGAAGTGTGGAGAGCATGGCTTCTGGTGACATCTGACTCGTGGTGCCTGAACCAAGATGCTGTCACCACTCCATACACTGCTGGACCTTGCTTTACAGTGAACTGGTGTTAACCGTTGCAGCAACTGCAAGGGAGAACACCCACCAAACTAGCAACACATACCCTGCCACACAGCCCAAAGTACACTGACTTCCAGATCAGTCTGTCAGAAGAAAGGAATAAAAGTAGGAGGTCTTGCCTCCAATTCAATTTATGAGACAGAAGGGAGTTTGAACCAGGGGCAGGACTGAATAACATTGAAAAAAGACTAACAAAAGCTAGAGGCATCAAATTGTTTGTACAAGAAATATAACGCTGTGTGATATTTTAGGTTTAAAGTACTTTATTGAAGGAGTACACAGATTGAAAGAAAAAAAAAAAGGATTTAAGCAATGACATCCGTGCTACAGACTTGGGAGCCCCCCTTATAGCGGTGTCCAACACTCCGCAATTGCTCTGGAAACTGTGCGAGCTCCACACCCATATGCATAACATCCATCAACACCCTGAGGTAGCTAAAAGGTTCTCTGTACACACCCCCTTTTTAATAAACGTTCCCCCCAACACCCCCACACTCTGCCCCCCCTCCCCCGTCCCCTCAACCCGCCCGTCCAGTGCCCTGCTCAGTCAATTTTACTCATATCTTCCCTCGACCCTCCCCACTCCCTCCCCCAGGTTCAAAGGCCGCTAGGCAGTGTATTCGATCGGTGGTGTGATTCTCAATAATCTCAAGTATCTTGGGCAGGTCAATTCCCTGAACTCAGTGGCCAACAGTGCATGGAAGGGCTGCCAGAGTTCCTCAAATTGTTCCACATGCCCAGCCATCATAAGGGACAGTTTCTCCATGCCCAAGACGTGCCATAACCTGTGCAGCCAACCTGTGATGGACGGGACAGTGGTAGAGCGCCAGTGTATTAGGACGTTTTGAATCGCTGAGCCCAGTGCTATGGCAATTTGTCTACCCCTGCGCGATTTTAGCGGATACATCAACCCATTAGGTAGTCCCAAAAGGACATATGCCGGGAAGCGGGGCAGCTCTATCTCAAAATGGGCATCAATCTCATCAAGTACCTCCTTCCAATAAGGAAGCAGTAGCGGGCAGTCCCATAGAACATGTGTCAAAGTGCCAAGTTGTCCACATTCCCTCCAACAGGTGTTGTCAATATGCCTATTCATCTCGTCTAGCCGTTCCGGAGTGTGGTACCAATAAGTAGACACCTTAGTGAAAGTTTCAGTTAGTCCTACGTGATAAACAGAGTGTCGTGCACGATATGACACCTGGTCCCATTCCTTGTGGCTCAATGTCCTACCCAGCTCCCTGTTCCAGCGTTCTCTACCAGGATTGTGATAGTGGGTGGGGGGGTGCTGCAGCATCTTATAAAGATCCGTGATCAGTTTCGCATCCGAGGTACGGGTCGCCAACCACCTTTCGTACGGTAGTAGCTTCCTGTCAGCCGAGTCTCGTACCTGTGTTTGTAAAGCCCAGTGTCTCACCTGCCAGTAACGCATCCTGTCCGACTCTAATAATTGAAATTCCTCCTTGAGACTCTGAAAAGGGAGGACTCCGTCCGGCCCGTACACGTGAAAAAGAGCCCTGCATCCAGCCGCCCGCCAGTGTGTAAAGGCTCCCGGGGCAGTCCCCGGCGTGAAGTCAGGGTTGTCCGGAATAGGCGTAAACGGGGAGGGAAACGTGGTGAGAGCATATGTCTGATTGGTAGCGTCCCACACTCGCAGTGGGACCCGCGTTACATAGGATGCATAGAGGTTCGGGGGACGGTGCGCTCTGCGCAGGAAGGGCACCTCCTGTAGGGGACGGCCCGCCACCGCCTGGTCCTGGAAGAGCCAGTGCTTGTCCGATTCCCACCGGCTCCATTCCACCAGGTACCTCAACTGCGCCGCCTGAAAGTATTTACGCAAGTCTGGGATACCCAGTCCCCCTGACTCCGGCGCCAACAAAGAGAGAGCCCTCTTCATCCGGGGTCTGCGGCCCTGCCACACAAAGTGGGACAAGGCCGATTGCGTCTGCTGAATCCAGCCTTTAGGCGGCTGCAGCGGCAATGCCCGGGACAGGTATAAGATCTGGGGGAGAACCGACATCTTCACCGCCGCCACCCTTCCCAGCCAGGATATCATGCCTTTACTCCATCTCCCCAGTTCCTCCTTAATATTTCCACCCAGAGTTGAGTAGTTGGCTGCCACCGTTGCCTGCAGCGTGGGTGCCAACAAAATACCCAAATACTGGACCTGACTGGTCGACCACTGCATGGGGAAGAGGGTTTGCAATCCCCGTCACGTCTCAGGCGTAAGAGAAAGATCTAGGGCAGCCGACTTCCCCATGTTCATCTTGAACCCTGCCGCTCGGGAAAAGGCTTCTAATTCGGCAACGCACGCCGGCAAAGCACGCCTCGGTTCCTCCAAGGTCAATATCACATCGTCAGCGTAAAGACTGACCGTGTGTATATATCCGCCCATCTTCACACCGATCGCGTCCATGTTCTGCCGTATCCTCTGGGCAAAGGGCTCCATATATAGAGCGAAGAGGAGCGGAGACAGCGGGCAACCCTGTCTGGTGCCTCGCTCAATATTAAACCAACGAGAATTACAACCATTCACCCGAGCTACCGTCGACGGGAGCCGGTAACAGTTAAATACCCACGAACAAAATTTCCCGCCGATGCCGACCTTCTCCAGCACTCTCTCCAGATAAGGCCAATGCACCCGGTCGAATGCTTTCTCAGCATCAACCGACAGGAGCATTCTTTCTCCGGGGATCCGCGACGCCTTTTCCAATATATGTACCACTCTCTTGGTGTTATCCACCGTCTGCCTACCAGGCACAAAACCGGCCTGATCCGATTCCACCAGACCGGCAGATAGAGCGCCAATCGGGCCGCCAAGATTCCGGTGTACAATTTGAGGTCACCATTTAAAAGGGAGATCGGGAGGGTACGAGCTGCACTGGGCCCTGTCCTTCCCCGGTTTGGGAATGACCGACACCGTAGCTTGTAAAAGATCCGGCGGGATCGCTCCTGGTTCGGAGAAGGAGTTAAATAGTTTTGTCAAAATAGGCGCCAGTATGGCACTAAACGTCTTGTAAAAGAGTGCCGAATAGCCATCTGGGCCAGGGGCCTTTCCAAGCTTAAGCCTGGAGATGGCGGCGATAACCTCCTCCGTCCGGATCTCCCTCTCCAGATATTCCATTTGGGGCGACGCCAGGGACGGGAGGGTCACCGAGTCCAGGTAGTCCTCAATCTCCTGCGTTAGCAGGTCCTCCCCAGTATATAAGTCGTCATAGAAACGGCGGAAGGCTTCCGCAATCTGCGCGTCGTCTGAAACCAACCTTCCGGCCCCCACTGCTATCTCTTTCACCCGTTGGCGCTCACGAAGCACCCTAAGTTTGCTCGCTAGGAGGCGACCACATTTGTCCCCACCCGTATAATAAGCATGCTTCAGCCGCAGCGCCGCATATTCCGCCCTGTCCATATCTAGGGAAGACAGGAGTTTCCTCGCCGCCTTTAGTTGCTTCCAGACCCTAGGAGCCCCCGTGCGGCGATGCACTTCTTCGAGTTCTTTAACATTTTGCGTGAGTTCTTCTCGCTTCTGCCTCCGATCTCTATTCTCCGCCGAGGAGATTGCAATAAAGTCCCCTCTAACCACCGCCTTAAGAGCCGCCCACTGCGTGGCCACTGACGTGTCCGTGTTGTCATTGTGTGTTTGAAAGTCCCTGATCACCTCCGTAACGCGCTGCACCACCGTTTTCCTATGCAGGAGAGCGTCTCTGAGGCGCCAGGTCCCGCGAGGGGCCTGGTCAGCTGGCAGCGAGAAGGATCCCGCGACTGGCGCGTGATCAGATAAGGAAATGACCCCCATCTCCGATGTCATAGCCAAAGCGTGGACCGGGCCAGTGACCAGTAGGTAGTCCAGTCTGGCGTACGTCTTGTGCGCGTGAGAGTAGAAAGAATAGTCCCGGTCCGCGGGGTGTAAGCCGCGCCAAAGGTCATGGAAATCTAAATCTGCCATCAGGGACTTCGTCAGCTGTGAGAGTTCACTCGACTGTGGGGACCGTTGGGCCGACCTATCTATCCCCGCGTCAAACACCACATTTAAATTTAAATCACCACCCAGAATAATGTGCCTATCTGGAGATGCTGTTATGTCTGTCAGTGCAGAGCGCATGAAGCTATCCTGTTGTTCATTCGGGCAATATATCGTCCCGATGGTAAAGGTCAGGGTCCCTAGTTTAAATCTGTGTGCTAAAAGTCTCCCTTTCTGTTCTGCGACTTTGTGTAATACCTCCCCCCTAAATGAAGCAGATACCAAAATCGCCACCCCAGCTGTTTTGGTGGCATTCGAAGAGAAAAACTGTGTGGGGAATTTGCGTGAGCGCAATCTATGGCAATCCCGTGTGAGTAAATGAGTCTCCTGGAGGAGACAAATGTCAGCCTGGGTGTTCTCTAGCAAAGACAGGACAGCCTTCCTCTTAACCGGGTTGTTGAGCCCGTTAACATTAAGGGCCACGACTTTAAGGGACGCCATAAGAAGTCAGAATCAGAAAGCATGCATTGCAAATCCACATTAGGGAGGGCCGAAGTGTGAGTCTACGCAGCAACATGACCCTCACCAGGTCTTCGTGGCAATAGCAAGAGCACTGAACGGACCAACCCCCCTCCCCCCACCCCCGACCCCCAACCCCCCTGTCTCCCAACTCCCCAACTCTCCCTCCTCCCGTTCCCCACCCATACCCCCAACTGCCCCAAACTCCCCCCTCAACCAGGACCCCCAACACCTTCTGAAAAATTGTCCCAGTCATGTCCCTGCGGACAAGTCCGTGGTAAAGCATCGAAGTGGACGTCCAGCCACACCCCTCCACCCTCCACCCTCCACTCCCTCCCCGCCCTATAGACACCTGGCCTGCAAACTTCGCAATGCTATGTCGTTCTCCCCCGGAGCAATCTCACGCTGTCAGCGCAACATTATCAGCCAAGGCAGCGTCTCTAGCGGCCGCCTGTATGGCGCTCGCCATTTCCGCCCTGATGGTAGGAAACTGGGCCGCTGCGGCGCCGCTGATGTTCTTCGTCTCGAAACTCTGCGCCATCCATCTTCTGAGGTGCGCCGTCTACGCGGCGTGGCGGACTCCTCCTCCTCCGCGGTGATCCCCAACACCTCACACGTGTCCTGCAGGGACCGCAGCTGATGTACCTCACCGTTCCACTTAAAAATGAGGCGGAAAGGGTGACCCCACGAATAAGGCGTTTCGTGCTGCCTCAGGAAGTCTGTCGCTATCTTAAACGCTTTCCGTTTTTGGAGTGTGATCACAGACAAATCCTGGTATAAGGCCACCGGGTGCCCCCGGAGGGACAGCGAGGGCGTTTTCCGGGCCTCCGCCATGATTCGCTCTTTCAGTGGGAAGTCAGGAAGAAAGGCCAAAATGTCCGGTGGGGGAGCATTAGCACGTCTCCGGGGTCCCACTCTATGAGCCCTATCAATCCTTATCGGGAACTCGGCTGTCTCACCCAGTATGTCTCTAAAGAGTTCCCGCAGGTATTCCATTATGTCCGAACCTTCTTCCGTGGATGGAATTCCCCGGACCCTTATGTTATTCCGCCTGGAGCGGTTTTCCAAGTCCTCCGTATGGGACTGGAGGTCCACCTGTTGGTCCCTCAAGCGCAGCACCTCTTGCTGCAGCTGTGCGATTTCCTCATCCTGCCGTTGCGTGGAGCATTCTGTCGTGGCCACTCTCTCCCCCAGGCCATCTACCTCTCTCCGAATTTCACGGACTTCCCCAGCAACTTCCTGCTTTAGCGTTTGAAAGTCATCGCGCAATGTCCCAAAAAGCGACTCCAGAAAGGATCTGGTGACTGGCGGTTCACCCCCCCCTGCCGAGTGCGAGCCACTCGCTGCGTTCGGTGATGGCTGATTTCTGTCCCCTCTGTTCAGGGACCTACCAAGCATTTCCGGGAGCGTGCGCTCATTTTTCTTGCCACCTCTCTGGTTCGCCATGTCCTCTGGCAGGCAGCAACGTCACCCACCGCCTCCTCCGCCAACCAGGCCTGCAATCCGTGACCACCTGCGATTCCTCTGGATGGGGCGCAAAGGTTGTGCTCTGTCTCTGCCCGGGCATGAACTCCAGAAGGCCCACTACAGCGACCACCTTTCAGATAGTGTCCGGGACCCCTGCACCGCAGTCCGCACTCTTCCCTGAGGCGCTCACAATCACCGGCCACGTGGTTGGTCGCTTAGGGTCCCCGAGACCGCAAGTTCCAGAAGCACACTACGGGGCAGGCGAGGAGTCCCTCCTCCTGGTGCGGCCCACCCAGTACCGCCACTTGATCCAGCCGGCGGGGGGGGTGCACCGAAGCTTCGCCTCGAGGCTATCAACAATGGCTCACGCCCCAGCTCGCTGCCAGCACTCTGCACCGTCCTCGGCAACACGCCCGCCCCCCCCATCAACACTCCGGGGGGGAGCCACACACGAACCCACAGACAGTGTCCCCAGTAGGGTTTCAGGCGCCAACCGCAACACAATGTCCTCTGCTATTTCCCCAACTGGGCATTCCACATGCGGGGCGATATGTCCTCGAGCAGTGTGGGGGCCCTCTCCACACCCCACTCCGGCACCTTAGATCTGGCCAGGGGCCAGCCAGCCGTTGCTCACGGGTCCCGCCACCGCAGACTCACCGCTGGCGGTCTCCCAACTTCCCCACAGGATCGCCAACTCTTGCAGGGGCCCTCAGAGCACCCCCGGGTCCCGCTGGCGTCCTCCTCACCTGCACTGGTGGCAGGACCGGGCTCTGCGCTGCTCCGAGCACCTTCTCTGCCTCTGGCCTCCGCCCAAGTCCAGGCCTTTCCTCTGGCCGTGCAGGCCGAGTCCATCAAGCGCCACACCCTGTGGAGCCCAGCCGCTGCAGTCACTAGAGCCACTCAGGCCTCGGGGCCAGCCGTATCCGCCCTCGGTCCCGCCGATAGTCCCCGGGGTCTCCTTGCCGGCACTCCTCTGGAGGCTCCGCACACAGGCCGCAGCCCCGGCCTCGAGTAGAACCTCACCCGCTCTGGGGGGCGTGGTCACCCGCCTTTCGTCCGACGACCTGCGCACCACTCCCGGCCTCCGCCGCGAACCTCAGGCTGTCTCCCACTGTGCTACGGGATGTAGCAGCCAACCCACACTGCGGTCCGGGTCTGCCTCGCCCAGGCCGTACCTCCGTCCCAGGCGACCGCTGCCTCCAATCCCGGGTCCGCGCCGCCCCGCACCAAATCCGCTGCCTGCCGGGCCAATGCCGGACCGGTCCCGAGCCTGGACAAAGCACCGCTATTTCCGCCACTTCCCTCGCGCTACCAAGCGCCTTGAGGGGGGAGAACAGGCAAATTTAAGGGCCCAGGAACAGGACGGGGTCGGGAGCTCCGGATGGAAGCGTCTCCCTACTCCGCCATCTTGGCCACGCCCCCTGTGTGATATTTTAAAGAGAACGATGACCAGATGGTAAGTTCAGGGTGCCTGTTCCTAGTCCATGCACCACCATTCTCCGAGATCATAGTGCCACCTCTGCTAAAATCCCCAGAAAGGCAGTGTTCCTATACTGTTCCTCCAACACTGTGTGGACACATACAAGTGTTCATATGGGCGCCTTTGGTATTGGAAGAAAGGGTAGGCTTTTATGCTCAGAGGAATATTTATTGAGATTGAATATATTGCAATGCTGATATTTTTCTTGGTCACCCGATTCAGGCCCAATCCATCATTAACAGATTCTGTATTAACAGTAGAATTTTGTTGTAATCCAATAGAATATAATTGTCTTTTCAATGGCAATGTTTTTTGTCTCTCTTGCATATGGTTAAATTTTCCAGTCATTAAAATAATTATATAAATTGTATTAAAATTGCTCCATTTAACTCACACCTAAAATGTTTATAATGAAAATCATCAACCAAAAACCAACTGACCAAACACACTGAAAGCATGACAATCCCTTGGTCATCAGGCTTTATGGCCTGACTGACAGAATCTCTGAATGCCTTCAGTATACCAACCCTTAATATGCAGTTTGCTGAAAGCCTCACACCCCCAGCCTGTTAGTACAGATAATAAACTTCCAGAGCCTGCAAGAGAAAGAAATAGGACCAACAATCTCAATAAAGTTTTATCAGATAAAACATGTGGCCTGATTCACTAACATTTTGTCATTAAGTGTAACTTACTCTTATCGTACTCCTGGCTGTTGGAAATGGCCCTTTCTACAGTACTTTCCCTTGACTTTTTGCTTTTGTCCCTCCTGGTTTTCTGATGATATATGTGCTAGCCATGGGAGTTTGAGTGCTTTGATACTGCCATTCAGTGCCAAAGCGCTGTACTTGTCATCTAAATATTGATTTGAGTTCGTTGTAATTCCCTTGTCAAAGTGTAAGAAGTATACCTGGAGCATGTAACTCAAATGCTCCTCTGTGGGTCTGCAGCACTGGTTGTGCCACCCATGGAGGTACTCTTAAAAAGGGCTACAGGTTTAACATTACGGGGTCTGTGTGTGCAGATTACTGTTACTTGGCTCGGAACTTAAAAAGCTATTTGTCAAGATTCTGTATATTGCTTATTGTATCAGAGGACATGGTGGGGTGTTGGGAAGAGGTAGGGCATGTGCGCTGGTGTGCTACATGCACTGGCAGTGAATGGCAGAGAATGGTGTGTTTAATATAGCAGGGCCTGTTTCTCACATTGGATTGGCATTAAGGATTTGTGGAAAGGCTATTGAGCTGTATTTCCTATGTTTGGAAGAGTGGCAGTATAGTGTTTGATTTCGATGAGTTAGCAATGGCAAATACTATCTGGTGGTGCGAGTGGGTTCCACACTACAACGGTGGAAATACCACTTTAGGAAAATGGGCATTATTGTGCTCATGGCTCTATGCACCCATCAGCCTGTCTCCAATCCACATCTGGGTGCTGGGGAGACAGCCAAATCTGTGCATTCATGATAAGTCAGCCATAAACTAAGGACTCAGAGAAAACTGCAGACCTCTGACTCATAGTAGCCTTCTTGGGATGGATAGGTGGTGGTGTAATTGGTACCTGCATTCCATGGACAGGGTCTTGCCCATCAAAAGATATTAATCAAGCCTCCCAGGGTAGGATGGCAGACAGTACAGAATTTAGAGAGAGCCTGTTCATTTCAAAGGTGGCTTTGTGAACCAATCTCATTTTCAAACGTCATTATGGGAATAAGTACTGAGGCTCAGCCCTCAGGAGTTAGAGACACTTTTGGGTTTGGAACCATACTACGCTGATTCAATGCTGGAACATCCACAAGAGGAACTATTTGGGCTGGAGGGACTGCAACTGGAATATCCACAGACTTGTTGTGGCCTGGGGCTTTTCATGCTCTATGAAGGCTACTATCACTTGGTGGATTTTGCCTGGATGTTACAGACCGGCAGCTAATTGCCAACCCTCATGGCCTGGGTCCCAAAGCACTCTCCAAGGGCCGGTTGGCTGGCCTCATGTCCACGAGTTCCAAGGGACATGAAGGATCTCCCGCTTCCCCAAGATCATAAGGACTGCGCAGGGTGTAGCGGAAACGGGTGGAAGTGATTGTTGGTAGGAACAAGGACTGTCCTGACGTACTCCATAATCACACTGTGCAGATGAGTGTGCTCGCAAAAATCTTCCCACCTGGGGTGCCAGGACATAAGGAGTTTGAATAGTGTGGGGGAAGTTTGCTGAGTCATAGAGACCCATGCTTGCAACTGGATACCTGTGTTAGCTTGCACTTCGTAGCCTGTGGTGTCTGAGGGGTGTTGGGAGAAGTTGACTGAGTCCACTGGACCTGAGATGGCAGACTAGACTGTCTCCGACCTCCTGATTGGGAGGATGACAGTGCCTGACATCGTGGCCTCAGTCTGAGGCTGCTGGCTGTCTCTCCGCGGACCCACACCACGAGATAATCTGTTGTGAAGAATATCATGTCTTGACCTGAAGGGTCTCTTTGTGTATTGTGGGCACCCACAGCTGGCTGCATGGAGCAACTGCAGCTTGCACCTCCGCCGCTGTCAGCTGGATGATACCTCAGGATCTGTTCATTGCACTAATGGGTCGCCCTCTTGATCATCCCAATTCCGCTTGCTGCTAAAGCACAGAATATTGATATGATCAAGCGAGGGAAGGAAAGAATGGGAACAGCAGGGAAGGAGATCTAAAAAGAAATAACACCCTTAAGATAATGATTACATCTGAAACACATATATGCACCATTCCTCCCTATGTAAATACCTGTAACCAAAACTCGATATCATCTGTGGCGTCTTTGAGTATATAGGACATGAATATCTGTCCTAAACAAATACTGATTATGGTTGCACCTGAGAATGCACTTCCCAGGCCTCACTGGGGAAGAGAATGAAAACATCTCCCTATGATGCACCCCCTGTTAAACGACAACATAAAAATAAATGGATTATTTCTTGTTGTTGTGGAAGAATCTTCCTATAATCCTCTTAGTAGAACACAGAACTGTATTTAGAATAATGTACCTTCATATCGATAAAGCTATTTCACTCCTCAGAGCAGACATAGATATACATAAGTACTGCATCTTTCTTCTTTGCAAAGCTTTCAAACATTTTTTCAAAACTGGTACACTGGGTCAACACTCAGCCCAGGATGGAATTTTCCAATAGTACTGCTCAGAGTCTGCTGGTATTGCAACACAATTCAATTCAATTTTTTATTATGATTTGGAACTCAGAGGAGTTCCACATAAGAATATACAAAGACAATTCCAATGAACCAGATCTACTGGTGCTTAAAAACAGACTAAAAAAGACATAACACATCACAAATTACAAAACAAAATTCAGAAATGCATACAGTGACATAAAAGGTACAGTGCAAAATGAGTTGTGCCATTTCATCTATGTGATACGAAGATCCTCAAATATATTTTTTAAAATATGTTTTGCTCAGAGATGGTTATGTTTCAAAAAGATTTAACAGTTCAAAATGTTGTTATACTCAGCGTAATGCAGTACAAAGTGAATAGCAGCACAAAAGATGACGAAAGTGCAAGGGCTCATAGTTTGAAGGTGCAAAAGCGCAAATACAGTACCGAATTCATAAAACTATTTAGTGTGCCACCATAACTCAATCGGAACAGGACATATCATGGCATTAAGTACTTTAACTGAGCCCCCGAATCCATGTGACTGACAATAGATAAGGAAATAAATCCCATGTGTATTCTTCTGGAGTAAAACCTCTGGCCAATTCAAATGGGGAGAGAATGTGGCCTAACAGCTCGGGCGGTCAACCTCGGAGCTGGAGAACCGGGTTCAAATCTTGGCAGGGATGCTCCACATTCTGTGATTCTGGGCAAATCACTTAATCTCCCCATGCCTAACAAAAATGAATGCGTCCGTATGTAATGTAACTGCTTCTCATGTAAAGTGCTCTGATACCTCTGGGTCTATTTAGTGCTATATAAAACTCCACCCCCCAAAAAGGGACAAATCTACCTGTGTTTCATATCAATATTCATCCAATCTGTCTCAGCCGAGACGCCAAAGCAGGCCACTGTGATACGTTTGCATAGAGATTCAAAACCAAGGGCAAACAAAGGAGAGCACAAGGCCCACCGACAAAGTAATCCCCTACAACGCAATAGCGCGTTAATTGCAGAGAATCTGAAAGATGCCATGGCACCCTAACCACACCGCGTGCAGCTAACAATAAATCACTGCATAGTCTCATGCTAAATCAAGGAATAATCTGCCTCTTGCTGCTAGCGGAAGCACTTCTAATAGTCCCACCTATTCCAATTACAAATAGGTAAGTAAGTAAAAAAAAATTATATTTGATTAATTAAAACCATTACAAAAATACATTCAATTGAAACGTTTTGATAAAATAACTTTTTAAGTGTTGGTGCACTCGTGCGTGAGTTAAAAGTACAGAGTGTCCAGAGTCTTTTTGCTGGGAGCCTGTGAAAAATTATACACTAGTTGTAGTATCGAGCATCCTTTGCTTGAATGTTACTAAAGATAGGAACTTGACAAGCTTCCCATCCAGTTGCGGATCTAGTGGGTTGAAGCATGCGAGAACTGCTTGTTTCCGAGTACGTATGCCTCGTTCGTTAAAATTAGTTTTTAGCAGGCCAACCCTTTCCTTATGCAGCTTTGCGCAGGACCATATTATGTGTTCAATGTCCTCCTTTCCAACTCCACATAGTCGGCATGGGATTCCGTAGTTCTTTCTCAGCCATGGTGGAAGATGAGGTATGGCTGGCAGGATTCTTAGCCTGTGCTTTATAAAGGCTTCTTTAAACTTCCTTGAATACCCCAATTCAAAGTATGCCTGTGATCCAAATGATTTATAATTGGATAGAGTCATCCATGCGTGGCTTTTGCGTGAAAATGCAGCTTTGTCTTCTATAAGGGAGAGTTCCTTAACAAACTTATTGGTGATGCGTTTAAAGTGCAGGTGCGTTGTTGGGATTTCCCATAGAACGACTAGTCCCGGTATGGCGAGCGATTCCTCCAAGTAGGCATTGGCCAGCGAGGTAGGTGTGCTGCACAGTTCCTGCTAAAGCTGGTGATCCAGTGTTTATGGCGGAGTTCTTAATTTTTTGCCAGCACTTGATGTACGAGCCTCGCCTTGCGAGGAGTTGCTTTCGTTAGACTGAGCTGTGCTGGCGATGTATAAGGTGTTAAGTTTAAAATTACTCTGTATGCTTTTGTCATAGTGGTGTCCAGTAGTAGGGCATCCCTGCCTCTCAGAACCTCGCTGCCATATGTAACCGATGATGGAATTTTTGCTTCCGCAACACGGAGAAGTGAGCGAATGTTGGTCCTGTCAGTTTTGTTTTGAGTTGTCTTAGCGTGGTAGCAATCGCCATTCCTTTCCTCTTAAGGGCTTTGAGCTGATTCATGAAGTCACCCCACTTGTCGATCGTAACCCCTAGGTATTTATACACATCACAGTTGGTGATTGCAGTTTTACCTAGTAACCAAGAGTGGGACCGTTTTCCATTTATTTTCAGTGTTTTTGTTTTTATCGCTATTGACTTTCAGATAATTCTCGTTGGCGTACCTAAGCAGTGTGTTGAGTAGCCGTTGTAGACCAACTTGAGTATGGCTGGATAGAACAACATCGTCCATGTAAGACATACTGGAAATGTTTTTTCCTCTTATTCGGGGGGCGTGCGCATTGCAGGCAGTAAGTGCTGTTGTCACATCTGCTGTGTAAAGGTTAAAGAGAAAGGGTGCGAGAACGCACCCCTGTTTAAGGCCTTTAGTTATTTGAATAAGCCTCGACAGAAAAGAGCGATTGCCAAGCTTCACCTGTATCCATGTATTGGAATGTAATTCTATTAGAAGGTTCAAGAGGGACGAAGGAATCCCCCAGTGAGACAGCTTTGTCCAAAGTTTGACTCGGTTAACTTTATTGAATGCCGCCTTAAAGTCCACAAAGCAAAAGTGGAGAGTTTGTTTGATTAGAATTGCTTTGTTGATGAGTAGAGACATGGCTAAGAGGTTTGTTGTTGTTCCAGTGTCTCTACAGAACGCTGTTTGGCTGGGGGGGATTATATTTTGCTCTGTTTCCCATTCCTGTAATTTAATTAATAAGTTCCCTGCAAAATACTTTGCCCCTACATCCAGAAGTCCGATTAAGAGGTAGTTTTTGGTAGTGTTTTGTCCCCCGCTTTATAGATTGGCGATATAATGGAGCCCTCCCATGATGCGGGCATACACCCAGTTTGCCTAACGGAGCTGAAGATGGGAACTAGGGATTCGGACCAATATTCTGGGTCTTGCTTAAAAAGAGCTGTCGGGATCCCGTTCATCCCGGGTGCACCGTCCTTCCTCCCTTTACGTATTTGTTCTCTGATCTGGTCGGCATCGATCTCAGTTGCTATTACCTCGTTGGTCGTCATGGCATGAAGTTGAAATGCAGGTTGTTTTTCCATGCTGGTGTTTGGTCCAAGAACCTGCTAATTAAGGTGATGTTCTAAAAAGGATGTCCAATTGTTTTCTGTTATGTATGCTGTTAGGCCACCATGTGCGGGTTGTAAAATTGTATTTATCGTTGCCCAAAATTGTGTACTTTTGTTCCCTTTGGAATCGTGATGGAGTTTCGCCCAAAGTTCATTTTCTTGTGATTTTCTTATATCCCATTTCAGTTTCCTGAGTTTGGCCCTTTTCTTGCGGCGCTGTTGGTGTAGAGCCTTATCTCCCAGCCGTTCCCTCAGTCACCTTAGTATTTTATTTATGGTTTTTTAGGCTTTTCAGGGTCACCCTTTGTCCACTTGTGGCCCTCCCTACGATTGTTGGATCGTTGGTCAGGGAGTGCCAAACTACAGATGAATAGGAATTTGAAAACATGGCCGTAAAAGTTTCCCAGATATAAATGTGGTTTTCCGTAGTTTGGTTAAGCTCATTTAATTGCTGTTTTGCTGCCATAAGTGCTTCTCTGGAATTTGCTATTGATTACTCGATTCTTTTGAGGTTTATTGTGTGGCATGAGTATGTTCCAACTGGGTTAGGAATTGATTTGTCCGGTGTTACGTAAAGTGAGATTTCCTGAGGTCGATGGTCATTGTCCACTTTGTCACCTAGACAATGACCTTTTATATTTTAGAAAAATGAAAGAGACACTAGGGTGTAGTCAATTGGGAGGTTGCACAGCCAGAGTGGAAGGAGGCGCACACTGGAGAATCGTCCACAAATCGGCCATTTAACACCTGTAGGCCAATGTTCTCTAGATCATTTAGCAGCTCTGGGACACCCTTGGCTTGTCTCCCTTGAGGGCTGAACATTTGAATTGGAATATTCCAATAAAATGATTGTACTTGGATGTCTTCATTTGGGCAGGTACCTAGTAAGTGTTGATTGAAATCACCAGACAGAATGAGATTTGAAGTAGTACGTGTGCTCATCAGTTGGAACAGGTGTTCAATTAGTGTGTTTGAAACCGTTTTTTTCTTTTTCGGGTTGATGTATGTGTTAATCAGCAGTACCTCCTCCTTTTTCCTGCAGAGGTCTAATTGAATCATTGTGGTAATTACAGATGGAAGTAGAGGAGGTAGTTCCTTCGCACTATGAGTTTTTGTAATTTTGATGTAAGTGGCGAGGCCGCCTGATGGATGGTTGTAGCTGCTTTTCCTTAGGGCAGGAGTGTGGAAACAGGTGTATTCCTCTATTTGTAGAGGCTCCTCTTGCCATGTTTCCTGCAATAGGATAATGTTGAATGTCTTTATGTAACCAAGGAATTCAGCGTCAATCGCCTTGTTGTTTTGCCCATTGATGTCCCATGAACTTATCCTCAGAGGTGGTATACTTGAGTTTCCACCATGCCTCGTTAATTTTCTGTGTCAGTATGCATGGCCGGGTATGTTAATAGTTTTGGTGATCCGGAGGAGAGATGGAGCAGCTACGTTGTTGTCTGCTATGCTCATTTGTGTGTTTGATGCATGCTCATTTTGTGGTGACCTTCCTCGAGCTACCTTAAGTATAGACAAGGTTTAATGGTTTTGCGGGTTATCCCTTCTCTTGTTATATTGAGTAGAGGGAATGGGTACCCAATGTTATAGAACATTGTGGCTTGGATCCAGTTTTTAAAGGTTTCCTGTTCCTCCAAAATTTTGTTTGCTATTTGGATGGTCCTCCAGGTGGCTTCGGTGGATTCCGTTCTTTACGTTTTGTCCAGCTTTGCAAATTCTATTGAGAGCAGATCCGCAGAGCTTATGCCTTCCAGTGCTGGTATTGAGCTTAGAAGTTGGAGAATGTTCCCTCTGTTCAAGATATCGAAGGGTCCTTTTGATTTGTATTCTGGGATGAAGATAATACTGGTAGAGTTCCCTGCTTGGTCTGCTGACTCCGGCCCCAAGTGTATTTCCTTAGAGCCGATTGTGGAATACTGAGTCGATACATTGGGGATATCAGGAATTAATGATTCTTGATGCCTAGGGCCTATTGAGCCTCCTGGGCCTTGATCTTAATTTAAAGAGAGACCCAGGTGCCCAGTTGTAATAGTCCTCAACACATTGGGGACTCTCTGTACTTCATTGCGTGATCCGAATGTATTATCGTTTGAATGGTTTTCCTCTTCTGGCACCTTGAGTAGGCCGTGACTGGGCGTGTGTACTGACTGTTCGATTTGCATGGTTGGGGTACTAGGATCAGTGCCCAGTTGAAGTGGTAAGTGCAGTGTGGCAAGTGAGTTCATCTCCTGGCTTGGACAATGATGCAGAGTAGTCTCCCTTGCCCCGAATGGTTGCGATGTTTTTCTATCAATGCTGTCGTCCAGTTCCAATTTAGCTTTAGTTGTTTTATTTCCTTTGGAGTCAGTTTGATTGCTGATTGGAGACCGTGCTGCCCCGGACAGCGGTGTTTCCACTTTTGTTCTATTTGCGTTGTCCTTGTTTCCCATAGGGTGGGTTTCCCTTTGCTGGTTTGGCATTCCCTCAGCTTCGGGGGCGTGAACTAATATTGTTTGTTCTTGCATTTGCTGCAGCAGTCTTTTTGTTGTAAATAATGTGAGGCTAGGTGATGGTATTTTGTTTCGGCCTTTCCTCCTAAGTTGACGTTGTCGCTTGGGGTTGTCGCTTTGGTGTTTGCTCCTTAGGTAACGGAATGGTCCTAGAGTGCGGACTGCCTTCCCAACAAATCGAGAGGCTAGTGTCAGTTTTATTTCCAACAATGAGGTCCCTTTTCAACGGTTAATTGGGCACTCTTTCTTTTGAGGTTGCCTTTGTTTTCTCTCAAATTGGGCACTTTGGCAGGCCATCTATGAGAGTAGTGACGATTAATGGGAGTATTGATAGGGTCCGCAGTTGCAGATCAGTTTAGCTTCCTGCTGGACTCTGCTGATTAAGAGGTTTAGTTGGCCTAGTTTTCCGTCTATTCCCCCCACGAAAAGGGACAACGTATCTAGTAATGACAACTGCAGGTCCATTTTGTCTGACTGGTAATGTAGTACATCGACAGTCCGTTGCATTGTGTTTAATAGAATGTCCCATGTGTTTGATGCCTGTTTCCCCGGTTGAATTGGAGAACCTGAGATCAGACTAGGTATTGGGGAGTTTTTGCGAGGAATTGAGCTGCTGGGCATATTTTCTTTGATGTTTCCTTGTGTCGCGTCATGATTTGTGCTGATACTAGCTGTGGGCGGTGACTGTTTTTCGGGAATCTCCTGTGCATAGGATGCTAACAGGTCCGCCCACTCCAGCGATCCTAGATGAGAGAGGGGGTCCTGCCCATCCCCCCCAAGAAGACGGGGAATCCAATGCGGTTTCAGAGGATTCTTTGGGAATATTCTGGGCGCCCCCTGTTTCCACACCTGATGACAATTGGGCCGATTTTGTGGCCTCTTGATGTAATATGGCGTCATGGGGGGATTTGTGGGGGTCTGTTAGAGACAAGACTTTAAAGTGGTGATCAGTTTTTGGTGATATGTTCGGTGTGTGTCCACTTGGGACCTCCTGCCCTGAGTTTCAGCCTTTGCCAGTCTTTGTTGTCATTTTGTGCTTCCTTCCACATTTTTGGATCGGTTAAGACAATTATGGCATTTGTAGTTAGGGAGGGAATGGTCTGAAGACGACAAATGGTAAGGTCCTCAGCTCACCATTCCACCTCCCTTTCTTGGATTTGTGTTCACAAGTATTTTGTGGTGATGGCGTGATGACCATGGGTTGGGCCGCTAAGGTTCCTACTGTGACTGGTGATGATTGTTGTGGGAAAAGGGGGAGGAGCGGTTCTTGAAGGCCCTGGATTTTCCCACTGATGGAGAATATAGATGAGGCTGGATCTTTTAAAAATTAGAATTTTGAAGATATTTTTGTTTGGTATAGGAGTGGGCGGCAGCCTCCTAGAATTAGTGCTGGGTTGTTGGGTTCCTCTGCTCTGTGGCCCTCCTCCTCAGTTGTTACCAAAATTGGTTTTACTTTTACTTTTACTTTTTCCTTCCACTTTGTCATTCGGACAACAGCCCCAGGCTACCCCCTGTCTCTACCTGACCTCATATTTAGAGTGGATGGCGGCTCTACTTTTCTACCTTTCTTTTCCCCTTAGGGTGCTCTTCCCAATCCTCTTTCCAGTCCTTAAGAACCAGATAAGTGGTGAAATATCCCTTATGTACGTTGGAGGCAGTGCTCCTGCCGTGCGCCTTCGTAAAAGGGAGGGGTGGAGAGAAAAAAGGGAAAAGAGGAGTTGATTGCAGACGAGTTTCACTGTTGGAGGTAAAACAACACTTGTTCTCCTGCTGTGTTAAATAAGAAGATTTTAGACGGTTCTGGCTCCTGCTGCAATGGACGTAACTCTGACGCATTAAGGAGTGGTTCCTATCCCTAAGTTGTGGCTCTCAGCCAAGTTTAGTGGCGGCTCTAGCCTCTGAAGATGTTTTGTTGCGGCTTTTGCCTCCCCGAAAGGTGTGTTAAGCTCCTGCCCCTCCCCTAAGGCTTCACGGGGCTCTGGGAGCATTGGGAGTGTTATCAACTCTCCGCTCCTGCCGCGGTCAAGGCAGTAGAGGCAGGCACTTGGAGAGGACACACTGAGGACACACTGAAAAATGATCGAGGCTCCTGCCTGCACTGGAAAGATGCTGGCTGGCTGGCTGTGTAGAGTTAGCGACATGCACCTTGAAACAAGTTGCAGGTAAACACGAGGTGTCCTTGCGTTACTTATATTGCTTGTGGCGGCAGGGGAAGGCTGGGGCAGTCCGTGGGCAGCTAGGACCAGACCAAAATCTGAAGGGGGGGGAGTTTGTTGAATGTGGGTTAGATGCGGGTTAAATGCAGGTGGCGGATCGCGGTTGGCAGTTTGCAGTTAGCAGGTGGGGGTTAGCAGTAGGCTTTTCACCTTGCCCCGCAGGTTTCACCGCTCACCACCGCCGCTTATGCTCACCTGCAGGCACTCTGCCCCAGCTCAGGCACAGCCTCGGCCTCGCCCCACACCGCACCACTCCTCTCCACTGGTGTCTGCTCCTCTCAGCCTGCTCCGTTGGGCCGTTGTTCCTTAGGTTTGCATGCGCGCTGTCACCGCGGTTCTTGCAATAGCCGCGGCTCCCTCACCCACCGCTCTCAGCTCTCTGCTCTACTCTGCTTGCACATCCAACCTGCTCCTCAGTGATTGGTTGGCCGTTATCACGTCAATGAATGTGTTGTATAATTTATTTAGGTCTGGTGTAAGCCAACCCTTTTTGTTACAAATAGGGGCCTTGTAGATTGTAGGAAGTACTCTCACTGCCTCATGGGATGTTTAGTCCCTAAAAGTCATATGACATTGTTTGCTTTCTGGGTATTTATCCCTCCTGACCACCACTCCCATAGCTTATGTGATCCTCTGACATACTTATGTTTGTCAAGATCAGTCTGACCTTGTATTCTTGATGGGCCCATGGCAGCCAATCATGGCATGGATAGGGTTGGATGGATGTAACAGCTGTGGTTATTGTATTTCTCCAATTGGGAAGCACCAGTTTCCAGTGTCGCATTTGTTTATGGTAGGTGGTAGGGATCCCGCACCTGTGATGGTGCCGCTGGGTGCCTGAAGGTCTAATCTGGAGTGCTGAAACACTAGAACTGTTTCTTTCCGCATTAGGTGGTCCCGATAATCTAATCAAAGTGTCACCAGCTGAGGCAACTGGTGCCGTTTGAGTGACTGAGGGACTGGGTCATGAGGCGTAGTCAATGCCGGTGATTTCTAGACCGTTGCAACTGTATGGTGGTACGATATATGGGGCATGTCTGGTTATATGAATACCTCTGAATAATGCATATATGTTGATGCCACTATGCTGCTAAAGGGGGAGTTTTACAATTGCATATAACTGTAAAGTATATATTCAATGTGTATGTCCTGTTGGTTTCAATGTGTGTGTAATACAAAGAACAGTGTTTTATACACACAGTGTGGAATCCCGTTATGAAGTGTATGCAGTGTGTTGTGAGGGTGGTGTGACACCAACACTTTACACTTTGACGCTGAGGATAAGCTTGACTGCTCAGTGCCAAGCTACCCAAGGATAAGCTCAGGTTTATTTGACAAGTATATGAGACTCATCCTATCTAGGATGGTGGATTCTGTCTGTCTTCAATGCGTCCCAGCCAGACAGAAACTACTGGGACTAACACCGGCTTACTGTTTTTCGAAGGTAAGGAGTATGAATCGATCATATATGATCCCATGGCTGAACAGTATCAGGACCCTTCTGGCTGAAATGGGGATGAGCAATCTGTGGGACCATCCGGAGGAAGCGGAATTCCCATTGAAAAAGACCTATAGATCAGCATATTCCGAAATGGTCAAAACTAAGAGATACTCTTCCAACATAAGGCAGTCATTGTCAAGGAACTTTCTCGAAATCAAGGATGAGGTTGCAATGGAAGACTATTGGGATCTTATTACTAAGCCATATGACCGAAAGCTCTACCACCAGTTCAGAATAGGCACGCTGCCTTTAAGATGCTTCACATGTAAATGGAATCTACCCAGGTGTGACAAGTGTTTATTTTGTCAGGACCACATTGAGAGCATGGAACATTTTCTATTTGTCTGTTCTGCGTATCACCTGCCTAGGTCAAAATGGCTTAAGCCACTATGCAAGACTATGAACACTAGATCGGCATTGGTTGCAAGCAGAATTTAAAAATCAGACACCACTGCCCTTATAGTGATTGGTGTGACTAAGTGTCTGAGTTGGGCATGGGCAATTCGTAGTAATAAGGGGGGGTGTAAACTAGTATAAAAAGCTCAGTTGGGATTCGACCTATATGTGCCTGAGCTTTGACCTGCCCTGTAACTGAAGGTAGATCATCTATTCCCTTTTAAGTACTCGTTATTTGATAATTAAGTCAGCACAAAGTTATTAAACTATTTAAATTATTCATATGTAAAATGTAAATGTAAATGTACCGGTATTTATAGAGCGCACAGCTACTTTCCTGAGGTAGTGTCCCGGCACTGTCCGTATACCGCTTAGGAACCCTTCCTGGTTTTCCCTGTGAGTGTGCACTCCTGGGCACCCCCAGGGTGAAACCAGGCATCCAAGCGCTTTTGGGGCCGTTGTGGAGATTAAGCAAGCTATTGCCCAGAGTCGGACCCATGATTAGAATAGGCACCGAGGCGAGAATTATCAGGTCCGAGGAAATTGAGCCCAAGACCCGCCGAGGCGGGTATTGAACCCTGGTCCCGGGCCAGACCTCTGCATCAGGGTCTGCCGCTCTAACCATTTGAGCCCCACTTCTCCACATATCATATTTTAAGATGTTGTTTTATTATGTATATACATTTATTTATTAATACATGGTGATACTTGGTGTAAGAATTTTGTACAATATTTTCCAAACAATTCATGATGTATTTTTATGTTAATTTTAGATTTGGATGTACCTGTCCTTTATGATGAATACTCGAATAAAGACTTTTTGAACTGAACTGAACTGAATACCTCTGAATAATGCATATATGTTGATGCCACTATGCTACTAAAGGGTGAGTTTTACAATTGCATGTAACTGTAAAGTATATATTCAATGTGTATGTCCTGTTGGTTTCAATGTGTGTGTAATACAAAGAACAGTGTTTTATACACAGTATGGAATTTCTTTATGTAGTGTATGCAGTGTGTTGTGTGGGTGGTGTGACACCAACGCTTTACACTTTGACGCTGAGGATAAGCTTGACTGCTCAGTGCCAAGCTACCCAAGGATAAGCTCAGGTTTATTTGACAAGTATATCAGACTCATCTTATCTAGGATGGTGGATTCTGTCTGGCTTCAATGCGTCCCAGCCAGACAGAAACTGCTGGGTCTAACACTGGCTTACTGTTTTTCGAAAATAAGGCTAACAGTACTACAAGAGGAATTTACAGTAAATTTCTTTGCCATTTGGGAAACTAGTTTTTAAAGTGGATTAGCAAAGAACCATGGAGGTGCTAGAACTCTTTTTTCTTTTCATGACATGCCAGTAATAAACGGCCCTTTAAATGTACTTTAGCCTTTGTCCCCTTTCTTTGTCCCATTTGAATAAGTCTAGGTCAGAAGAAGCAGTACCAAAATGTATAATGGAGACTAGGAGCCTTCGGTGATGCAGAGAGCTCGAAGGAGGGTTATCTTAGATTCTGATATGTACCTGCTTAGCAGCTCAACGTGGTGAAATTTCAGAGCCTCTCGACCTTAAAGGCAGAAGTATTCAAAGGTAGAACTGCATGGGAAACATTGCTTTTAGGTGCAAATAAACATAAGCTAACAAATATGGAGGAATGAGATGTATTTCTGAGTTCACGTTAACTTTGCTAGCAGAGTGGTATAGAAACTTTATTAGAGGTTGGCAACCCCAGCAAGACTTGAGCCTGGCTTGTTCTGAATGACTAACTCTGGCTCAGCCATGACCCCCTGGGAGCCAACGACACAAAACAGAGCCCAGCCTAGCAATGTCTCAAAAACTCACTGCAAACCTGGAATTCAGACTAGATTATTTATTTAGCTTTTGGAATTCTTAAAATGCACCTGCACATTAATAATAGATGACAGAATATCTCTATTGGTACAATGAACTCCTGTCTCATGTACTTCCGATTTTCACAGTATGCTGCTGAGGCTGTGGGATCGATCATTTTGATGAGGCCACCAGAGTGTTGCTGTCCTTCTCCACTGCCACTCAGGGACGGCCTGGCTGGCCGTGGCCCCTGACCTTTCGTCCAGCATGTTTGTCAGATGCTGTGGGGATGAGCATCTTGATCGGCATGTCGAAAGTGACTCAGTGAAAGGCAAACAACACTAAACCGGGCACTGCCTTTTTCCTCTTCCCAGGGCTTTAGATGGGATGCAAAAAGTGTGTGTTGGTAATCTAAAAGGTGTGTGGCCTATGTAATTAAGGTCCATATGTAAGAACACATTTTCCCATAGGCACAGAATGGGTAAAAACCTTTGATACACCTGGCCCTAAGTTTCTCTGAGCTTTTTGGGATTGCATTCAGATACATAATACAACAATTGACATACACCTAAAACCAGCTAGGAAAAACTTCTCAATGTTTGTTAGCTGTTTAAGATACATGAATAACAACAATGATTTTTTTGAAAATGATATTGAAAATGTTTCAATTCTGACATTTTATGATTGAATTAAGCATTATAGAGGTCTGTGGAAAGTATAATGGTATTCATAGTATCTCAGTCACTCCTGTTACGTTCACTCTGCGTTAGGCATATACACCCCTTTTCTCTCCACATCTTGTCCATTTAGATATTTTACATCTCATTTCTTTCCCCTCCAGCACAGTCTTTTCACTCTCTCCTGAATGTTCTCACTCATCTCTTGTTCACTTCTTCACCTCCCAAAACACACAATGCAGCTCCCCCCATAAGCACATTTTATTTGACTTTTGCCTTGTCAATATTTTGACAACTGTGTAATTCCTTCACACACATTTTCACAGAATCACAATTGGAATAAATGACCATTACTCAATGTGTTCTGCAGAGAGGCCAAGGAATGGAAGACAATGTATTCTGAACATCTTTTTGACCCAACTGAGAGGCACTGTGATAAACTCAGACTGCCTTCAGCATCTGCCTCAGCTATCTCAATTGTGGCCATTTTAAATACCTGAAGGCAACTCAGTTCAAAGTATGTACTATACGAGAGAAGTATGCTGCTCGAAGAAACACTTACAGAAACACACCATTTTGGAAATATATAGCTCTCTTAGGAAATACAAGCTCAAGTAAAACGTGAAACACACTCTAACTTAAATCAGAAATCGTTTATTAAATTCTATGTTGAGAAATCAATCAGTGTTTTTTTTTTTTTTTTTTTGGTTAAAGACTTTTATTGAGCAATCAAATAAAAATTACAGAGATGGGCCTACAACCGCACGGGCTGGCCGCTAATAGCAACGCACAACATAAGAAGCAAACGATCACTTCCGTGGCCAGGCACACATCAGATACCAATTATTGCTCAAAACATAGGACAGGAGATAACAATTTTCTGTATTAAGCATAAAAAACAACGAACTCTAAACAAGGCGAATGCACAGTAATCAAGTCAGCCCAGAGGGCAGAGGGGAAAGCCACTAATCAGGAAGACGAAAGCACAATCAATGGGACTCGGCAAGGCTGGGGGGGGGGGGACAGCGGGGAGGGCAGGAAAATACTAAAAAGCATGAAAAATTTCGGGAACGCCAGCCTAGGGAGATAGGGTAACATCGGGAGTGTCAACCAAGGGAGGGGTACAAATATCTCCACGATATGCGTTCCACTGACCCCAAATTTTCGTCCACGTCCTGGGTCTGCCCCTAGCCACATAGACGGTCTTCTCTCGGAACATGGACCAGTCCATGTTATCCTCCCACACCGAGACGTCGGGAGGTCTGGATGCGCCCCAGAGTTGCGCAATGTCCCGCTTCGCGACCATGTATCCCAAGGTCGCCCATCTGGTCTGGGCCACAGAATAGTCGGTGGGTTCCCACACATTCAACAGGCATCGGCGGGCCTCAGGCCGCAGGGTAATACCAGTCACAACAGTCATCACCGCAAGCACATCAATCCAGTAGGCTGCTACCACCGGGCACTCCCAAAGAATATGCAGAAATGTAGCACTCATCCCACAACCACGCTTGCACAAGCCATCCGGGGAAAAACCCATTACTACCAGACGCGGACCAGTTACATACACCCGGTGGAGGATCTTAAGTTGAACCAAACGAAGACGGGCGGGGATGGCGACCTCTTTCGGAGAAGAGAGTGCCGACTGCCAATCCTCGTCATCCAAGTCCAACCCGTCACCGACCCAAACCTCCCTAAGTCGGACCAGTAAGTCAGCGCGATTATTGATCAGTTTCTTGTAAATAAGGGAGATAGTGCTATCGGGCAGGTGTCCATCCAGTATGCGATCCTCAAGGGGGGAGGACTCGGGCAGAGGCACATCAGGAGTCAGAACTGAGGCCAGGGCATGCCGGACCTGCAGATACCGAAAAAACTCTCTATCACTCAAGTCATATTCTGTCTTAAGGGCCTGGAAAGACTTCACTCTACCCTTCACACAGACATCACCCACTTTACATATCCCAATCACATCCCAGCGGTCAAAGCCCTTAGTAGACCAGAGACACCCCAATCGTTCAGAAGCATAAAGCGGAGTCGCCATTGTCAGTCGATTCTCCCATCCCAAACTCACATTCGCGGCGCGCCACACATTGGCTGCGGTCCTGGACGGGCCCGTAAGATGGCGCCCGGCCGATCTGGAATAAAGCGCTCTATTAAAATCCCCTCCCGGCAGCTGGAGTCTATCCATCTCAAAGGCCGGATCTCGACCCGGGGAATACATTGCGTGGTTAATGGCAGACAGCTGGGTAGCCCAATAATATCTCTTGATATCGGGGAGCGCCATGCCCCCGTCATACCAAGGGATGGTAAGTTTCGCAAGGGCGATACGTGGACGCCCGTCCCAGATCAGTTGCCTTTGAAGACTCTCGATCTCTCGGAAATAGGTAGCGGGAATGTCATCATAAGAGTTTTGAAGCGCGTATAGGAATCGCGGCAAAGACATCATTTTAAAAAGGGCAGCCCTGCCCAGAGGAGACAGGGGTAGCTTACGCCAACGGGCCACATCCAGTCGTAGTCTAAGAAGCGGGGGGAGGAGATTACGCTCGAACCGGAGTGAAGAGTCCAGCGTAATAAAG
Organism: Lissotriton helveticus; assembly: GCF_964261635.1. Lineage (NCBI taxonomy): Eukaryota > Metazoa > Chordata > Amphibia > Caudata > Salamandridae > Lissotriton > Lissotriton helveticus. Next base: position 804,181,906 of record NC_136063.1, read on the forward strand.
ATCCCCAAATACTTGAAGCCAGACTGGACAATCTGGATAGGAAATCTGTCCGGTAATGGGGGCAAAACACCCGAGAGAACATACACACAGGACTTAGCCCAATTGATAACCAGACCCGAGTTAGCACCAAACGAAGTAAGAACGTCAAATAAGACATTTAAAGATTTGCGCGGGGAAGTAAGATACAGAAGAATGTCATCCGCGTAAAGCGAGACGCGGTCTTCAAAATCCGGTGACCAACGAATCCCTTTGAGTGAAGGCTCCCATCGAAGCCACGCAGCCAACGGTTCCAGGGCAAGCGCGAAAAGCAACGGAGACAAGGGGCATCCCTGACGGGTCCCCCTACCAAGACAGAAGGGGACAGAAACCCAACCGTTTACCACTATCTGTGCCAAGGGTTCGGCGTATAACAACTTCACCCAACCAATAAACTCAGGTCCGAAACCAAATTTCTCAAGAGCTGCCCAAAGATAGGGCCACTCTACCGTATCAAAGGCCATCGAGGCGTCTAGCGAAGCCAAAATGGCCGGCTCCGTCAGAAGCCCCGCCCTCGCAACAGCTCCGTGGAGACGACGTAGGTTAAGAGCAGTGTTGCGATGCGGGATAAATCCGGATTGATCCGGATGAACCAAGCCACTAATGACCGTCAAGAGGCGGGTAGCCAGGAGCTTAGCCAGAACCTTGGGTTCAACATTTAACAGGGAAATGGGCCTATAAGACGAACAAAGGTCCCGAGGTTTACCTTCTTTGGGAATAACAACAATCGTAGCCAGACGCTGATCATATGGGAGAATACCCCGCTCCTGGGATTCCAAAAACATGGTGCGAAGATAGGGCGCCACCTTATCAGGACGCAGCTTGTACAATTCAATTGGCAATCCATTCGGGCCCAAAGCTTTGCCCGAACGGAGTGAGCGAATGGCCGTCGCTATCTCGTCCGTAGTGAAAGGGGACTCCAAAGAGACTCGGTCTAAATCGGAAACACTGGGCAGAGCTATATCCTGCAACAAAAGGCAAGAGTCATCAACATCCCGTTCAGACACAGGGGTATAAACCACACGAAAATAATCCACAAAACATTCAACTATTCCAACCGGGTCTGTCACTCTCACACCATTCGAAGTCTGAATCACAGGCACCACACGATTCGCCCTCTCCTTCTTATCCAACCATGCCAGTAATTTACCCGCTTTGTCCCTCACATCATACAAACGACCCTGTTGCTCCCGAAACATCAGTTTAGCTGCATCTGTGACCAAAGACCTATAAGCAAATTGTTTCAGACCCAGGGCGTGGAGTTTACCAGGTGTAACATCCGATTCTAGGTCAGCCTCTATCTCAGCAATCTCCCTCTCAAGGTCCACTACCTCCCGATTCCTCGCCTTTTTGGATTCAGCAATAAGGGAAAGGGCCTGCCCGCGAATCACTGTCTTAAAGGCCTCCCACAGGGATACCGCAGAGGAGACGGACCCCTCGTTGTCTAAAAAATAATTGTCCAAAGACTTAATCAAGAGATCGCGGGTCTCGGGGGAGGTGAGGTACCATGGGTTGATAGGAGCCACCCGGCCCGCCGCCTCCATCCCCACCTCAAAACAAAGCCAGAGCGGAGAATGATCAGAGATGCCCCGGGGGAGGTGTCTAATCTCACGAACCGCCGGCGACTGCGCCGCAGGCATCAGGAAATAATCCAGTCTAGACAGACTCCCATGGGCCCCAGAATGGAAAGTGTATTGAAGCTGAGTAGGATGCATAAGCCTCCAGCAATCCACCAAGCCAAACGTATCCAGAAACCCACCCAGCCACTGTTGAGCCAAAGGAGTGTCCCTAGGGGGGTGACGATCGTGTAGACCGGAGAACACAGAATTAAAGTCTCCTGCTATGAAAAGAGTACTATCAGGGAGGTTCAACAACACTCGGCCCAAGTCGGAAAAGGTAGAGGTCTGTAGACCGGGGGGCACATAAACGGCAAACAAGGAAAGGGTCCGACCCTCATAGCGTCCCACGAGGACGGCATAACGCCCCCGATCATCAAGGATCACATCATCAATAGCCAGGGGGAGGGAAGCCCGAACAAGGATACCCACCCCCCTGGAGCCCGTGGTAAACCCCGAATGTGCTGCGAGGCGATAGCCCCACCTATTCATTGCACGACATGTATTGCCCACCAAATGAGTCTCCTGTAGAAAAACAATATCCGGAGACAAACGTCGTAGACATCGCAACACCACACCCCGCTTAATACGATCCCCCAGACCATTAACATTCCACGAAATAAACCTCAACCCGCTACCCCCCATCCCACACAGCAACGCCGAAACCCCCCTCCAATGAGCATGACAACAAAAACATCATTAGCAAGATAGAATCGCCTTGATAAAACAAAACACAAACATCAAACTTCCCCTCCACCCACCCCCAACAATCAAGGAAACACCCCCCACCCTGCACCCCTGCAAGAAGCTAAAAAGCCACCCCAACATGCAGTGTGCCTGTCGCCCAAGAACCCCCATTCTACAAAAAGACCCCGGAGGAGGAAAGGCCCTGGCCCACCCGCCACCCCGATCAAGACAAATAACGAGGAGAACACACAGACAGTAGAGGCACATAGGCATAAAATCCCAGAAGAAGTTACTCTACACGAAGACCCGGGCATAGACAAATAGTTCAGCTCTCTACACCACCCTCAGCACCACCCGGGTGGGCGGCGGGCTCAGTCGCAGGAGGTCGGTCCGGCAGAGAGTCCAGCCAGTCATTCACAGAGTCAGGCCGATCAAAGAAAAAGGTTCGGTCATTGTATTCAACACGCAGCCTGGTCGGAAAAAGCATAGCGTAGCGTAATCCCATGTCCCGGAGACGTTTCTTGACTCCACGGAAGCCCATACGCTGTTTCTGCACTTGTTGAGAAAAGTCCGGATAAAAGTTCACCGTGGCATTCTCAAAGGCCACCGGGCCCTTCACGCGTGATGCCTGCAGGATAGCGTCCCGATCCCTATAGTGGAAGAGTTTCGCAACAATAGGCCTCGGTGGGGCGCCCGGCTTACCCTGGCCTCCCGGAACACGATGGGCACGCTCCACTGCGAAGAATTTACTCAGCCCAGACGGAGAGAGGTAGTTCTGGATCAGGTCCTCGACCAGGAGATCAACAGAGTGCGGTTCTGGATTCTCCGGAACGCCAACCACACGCACATTACAGCAACGTGCCCTGTTCTCAAAGTCTTCCAAGTGCCGGGTCATGAAATCGTTCACCCTACGGAGATTGCCAATCTCCGTCTGTATCTCCGAGACGTCTGCCGTGAGGCTGGATGACTTGAGATCCAATGACTTCACCTTCTCATTGGTTTTAGATAGGTCGGCCCGAATCAAGTTCACATCAATGGCCACGGTGTCGATTTTGTGGGCCAAAGCTTCATACTGTTGGCCTATTGTTTCCTTCATGCCAGAAATGGCGCCCATGATGTCCTGCAAGGACGGCTCCGTTGACGCGTCCACAATGTGGTGCACCGCACTTGGGCCAGGCAGGGCGGCTCCAGGGGACCCCTTCGAATGGGTGTAACGGTCCATAACGTTAGACTGGACCGGGCCCCCACGCAGGGGCGTCTTGGTCTTTCGTGTCTCTCGGTCCCCTCTGCCCGCCATGTCGGAAATCGCGTCACCAGGAGACTCACTCGGTCCGATGGAAATGGCCGCAGGAAAGTAGGGCGTCGGAACCAAAAAGCAGCTGCAAGGGTACCACTAGGAGCGAACCAGCCTGGAAGGAGAATAAGCTAGCCAAAGGCCCGACAGCCGTCTCGTGCGCCGGGCCCAGACAATGCCAGACTCCCCTGCCAGATATCTCAGTCTGAGGCAGAATCGAAACCGAAACTTAAGAGGGGGACCCACAAGTCAAATCCCCCTGCCGCTGTTGTTCAACTCCGAGACGGCCACAGTGCCTCACCCAGTCCCGGGCGCACCTCAAGGGCGGACCCCAAAAGTTCGAGTCGTCGTATCTTCGGCGCCCCGGGTCCAAATCAAATTCCAAAAATCCCAGGAAGATCAGCCCAGCGTCCTCTACACAAATCCTCGTGAAGAATCAGGATATGTTCAGGATATCATGCCGGGAGTGGCGGGGGTCCGGAGAGCGCTGTGCTCACGCGGCCATCACGGATGCCCGCCAAGCTCCTCCCCCAATCAGTGTTTTTTAATAGTAACGTTAAGGTCATGAATATAGGGCCTCATATGGACACTTTCCAATGCCATTTTTAATTACTGCCAGGTCTGAGACCGCAAGGGAACCGCCCCATTTAAAGCCCTGCCTCGCCCTATTTAAAAACACTTAGGGCCAGATGTACGACCCTTACCATTTGCGAGTCGCAAATTGCCTCGCTTTGCGACTCGCAAAATGTAATTTACAACAGTCTCTCAGACACTGTTTGCAATTCCTTATATGGTCGCAAATTGCCTGCCTCATTAACATTCATGAGGCAGGTGCTATTTGCCAACCCCTTTAGAAATGACTGGCACTTCCAGGGATGGTGGCCTGCTGGGGTCAGCAGACCCCTATGTCTTTGACTGATTTTTCAATAAAGCAGTTTTCTTTTTTAAATGCGTCCCATTTTCCTTTAAAGGAAAACAGGATGCATTTAAAAAAGAATAATGAAACATTTCTGTTTCATTTTTTAAAAGTAGGTAGTGGTCCGTGGGACCACTGCCTTCTCTTAAAAAATATTTTCGCACACACTCTCAAAGGGGTGGGGGTCCCCTGGGGACCCCTTCCTGTTTGTGGGTGGTTTACCACCTACTTGAAGTAGGTGGTAAACTGCAAGTGTTTTGCAACCACAATTGCGGTTGCAAAACAATCTTACATCAGAGTGCGAGTTGCTATTAGGAAGGGACACCCTTGCAAATCCTATTTTGCGAGTTGGTAAAAGGTTACTGACTCGCAAAATAGGGTTTGTACATGGGGCAGGCCGAATTTGCGGTCGCAAACAGGCCAATTTCCCATTTGGGACAGCAAATTATTGTCGTACATCTGGCCCTAAAACCACTAAACGCCGAACAGTTGAGCTCACGAAAATAAAATGTTCAGCTGTGTGTTTGCAAGCATCTCCCTGAAGATCAACTGGGATGGAGTCCTCTTATTTTTGCTAATCGAGGTTTGGTATTCATTAAAGTGCTGACACCCTCCCTGTTTGCTGCTTAAGTCAGACAAAGGCAGTGATAATAACATAAAAATAGTTTCCTACCTTTCCTTGTGTTTAAGGAGAAAATGCATAAAATAAAATATATCCAGTTGGTTTGAGTTAGGAACTAGGAAATACTTTTAAATGCTACCCTACTCTATTTTAGAAGTGTTTCCAATCTGGGACTGGCCTCATGCTATATTTCAGAAAACCCTCTAAGTTGTTGGGTGTTCCATATATTTTTGCCTGACCACTAGTCCTGACACCCCACTATCCTGGATCTAACCCTTAACTTGGAGTGGAAAATCTGCCAAACTCCAGATATTTTACTGCTGAGTGTTAACTTCGCATTTCTAAAATTTAGTTAATTTGGTTATTCTGATTTCCATGAATTAGGTGCACAGAAGAGACACAATTCGAAATCGTGCTTCCTAAATTACGCTGTTTGTCAACTAGCACAGTGTTTTGTAGCAGGACAGTGAAATAATAGTCTCCATGTGTCTGAATCCATCAATACATGTTTTCTTGTAAGAGGCTGCAGAACAACATATTTTCAGGATGGATCACGTTGGATTAATTGCCTCAAAACACTTCCACCGATCAATCATTGTTTTCAGGAACGAAATGCCACACTTAATACATCGGCCTCCATTCAGGAAATCAAACATTTTCTGAACAAATGTTATCACCTAACAGCACTCAAGTGCCTTATACTTATGTGGAAGGACAGCAGGAACAAGTGTGACACATTTATTTGATTATCCCTTTCCCTGCAGAGCATTCTCTGAAGAGTTTTTAAATGAAACATCTTAGCTCTTCTTTTCCTTCTGAGATATGAAACACAACTCAGCAACTGACAGATTCCATGAAGATGTCCAAAGCACTAGCATGAGCGACTTCTGATGCCAGGATTGACGCTGAGAAGGGGAAAGGTATTGGTGTGACTGTAATAATTGGTGAAATGTTTCAAAGGCACGAATCTTGTTATTGCACCACCTCTCGGGGGATTGTGTTTCTCTTTTTATCAAGTGCTCTATATTCCTTAACCTTTTTGTGTTTCACCCAACAGTTTTTTAGGAATTCATCTAAAATTCGGAATAGAATGGGCCAGTATTTCCTTTATCAAATACAACTTGTGGATGGATTCTATATACAGTGCACTTGAACATGCCTAGACCCTTTTGGTCCCACGTGTCAACAAATCTACAGTTTCTGTTGCCAACACACATTTAAACTCCACAACTCCGTCACTCCTGCAAGAGTTACCAATTACATCACATTTACACTTTTTTTCCCTATTTAGATAGCCAGTGTGCAATTCGTTGCTACACTTGGTGCAGGAAACAATTCCATGTTCTTGCTCAGCTATTTGCAGAGTGATGTGGTAAATGGCACTGAATGCAATGAGTGCACTGAGCAGGATGGTCTAACAAGGACAATTTGATGTAATGCTTTGACATGTGCGTGATTTATGGAAACAATGAAAAGATAGGGGCATATTATCAAGAAAGGCGATAAAATTATCGCCGCTTTGGCGGCAGGAAACTGCCGTTAAAGCGGCGATAATGGGCTTGATAATATGCTCTTGTGAATTCCCATAGCAGCCCAGGTTCTGGTGTTAACCTGGGCTGCTATGGGAATTCACAAGGGCATATTATCAAGCCCATTATCGCCGCTTTAGCTGCAGTTTCCTACAGCTAAAGCGGCAATAATTTTATCGCCGTTCTTGATAATATGCCCCATAGTCACTAGCTTAACCTCCTTAGTGAGGTTTTGCATCACTGTGTCTGAGTCACAGACACTGTTGCCAGTGCCCGTTAGAAAAGTTTGCCTCTATATATTGCGGGCATTTACGCCTGTTGTCCTAGACTTCTGTTCCCCATTTATTATCATGTGTTTTTCTGCCTCAGCTACACCGATGGACAGTCTATGGGAAAAGGTTTACAGATATAATAGATTAAAACATGTTGCTAATACGTTTTCCTTCACTTGGAAATCATTCTTCCATTGTGAAGAGATATAACCTTCAACTAAAACCTCTAACTGGAGTTTTAGGGGCACTTTCCCACTTTTAATAGCCCAATTACACCTTCTTTAGTTAGTAGAGAAATCATGAGTAGGCCATTGCAATTGATTTGGGATAAGACGTTGTGGATGGTGTTTAAATCCTTGATATTTTAATGAAGTAATCAATTTCCACCTTCTTTCGTGACACCTGACACTATAGCTAAATGGTACAAAAGGGGGTGGTGATGGACGGAGCATCTGAACCAATCAAACACTCACACCCAGTCAAAAGATCTGGGTTTGATCCATCACCGTTCTTTAGCCCACTCTGCCACCCCAGTTCAGACATGGCTATATGCAAATCAGTCTGACCCTGTGACTCATGGGAACAGTCCAGCCCGAACTGCCAAGCCATGCCTTCCCTGGACCGGAAACAAGCTTCCGAGTAACGGTTTCTGGCATTACAGCCGTCTTCAGCCCGGCTTGCTTGAATCCAGTGGCAAAGTGAGCAAGGGACTCACGTCTGAGCATACCCTGCCACACTTATTGCGGCCAAAAGCGGTACAAAAGGGGGTGGTGATGGACGGAGCATCTGAACCAATCAAACACTCACACCCAGTCAAAAGATCTGGGTTTGATCCATCACCGTTCTTTAGCCCACTCTGCCACCCCAGTTCAGACATGGCTATATGCAAATCAGTCTGACCCTGTGACTCATGGGAACAGTCCAGCCCGAACTGCCAAGCCATGCCTTCCCTGGACCGGAAACAAGCTTCCGAGTACCGGTTTCTGGCATTACAGCCGTCTTCAGCCCGGCTTGCTTGAATCCAGTGGCAAAGTGAGCAAGGGACTCACGTCTGAGCATACCCTGCCACACTTATTGCGGCCAAAAGCGGTACAAAAGGGGGTGGTGATGGACGGAGCATCTGAACCAATCAAACACTCACACCCAGTCAAAAGATCTGGGTTTGATCCATCACCGTTCTTTAGCCCACTCTGCCACCCCAGTTCAGACATGGCTATATGCAAATCAGTCTGACCCTGTGTCTCATGGAAACAGTCCAGCCCGAACTGCCAAGCCATGCCTTCCCTGGACCGGAAACAAGCTTCCGAGGACCGGTTTCTGGCATTACAGCCGTCTTCAGCCCAGCTTGCTTGAATCCAGTGGCAAAGTGAGCAAGGGACTCACGTCTGAGCATACCCTGTCACACTTATAGCGGCCAAAAGCGGTACAAAAGGGGGTGGTGATGGTCGGAGCATCTGAACCAATCAAACACTCACACCGAGTTAAAAGATCTGGGTTTGATCCATCACCGTTCTTTAGCCTACTCTGCCACCCCAGTTCAGACATGGCTATATGCAAATGAGTCTGACCCTGTGCCTCATTGGAACAGTCCAGCCGGAACTGTCAAGCCATGCCTTCCCTGGACCGGAAACAAGCTTCCGAGGACCGGTTTCTGGCATTACAGCCGTCTTCAGCCCGGCTTGCTTGAATCCAGTGGCAAAGTGAGCAAGGGACTCACGTCTGAGCATACCCTGTCACACTTATGGCGGCCAAAAGCGGTACAAAAGGGGGTGGTGATGGACGGAGCATCTGAACCAATCAAACACTCACACCCAGTCAAAAGATCTGGGTTTGATCCATCACCGTTCTTTAGCCCACTCTGCCACCCCAGTTCAGACATGGCTATATGCAAATCAGTCTGACCCTGTGCCTCATGGGAACAGTCCAGCCCGAACTGCCAAGCCATGCCTTCCCTGGACTGGAAATAAGCTTCCGAGGACCGGTTTCTGGCATAACAGCCGTCTTCTGCTCGGCTTGCTTGAATCCAGTGGCAAAGTGAGCAAGGGACTCACGCCTGAGCATACCCTGCCACACTTATGGTGGCCAAAAGCGGTACAAAAGGGGGTGGTGATGGAAAAGTGTTGCTTATGCACAGTGATATAGAAGGTACAGGTTGAGGCTGAATGTCCCACGTTTTGATATCCCACCATCCAAGCTGAACATCCTCACTCCTCAACATGGTTTAAAACACTTCACAGAGGCAAGTAATAATTGAAAATGGTGAACATTGCTTTATAGAATATCATTGATACAACATCATGGTGTTGTGAGATGTGTGATTTTAGGCTTCCCTTTAGCTCTCATTTTTACATTCATTTGCACGCTATAGCTGTTACACACCGTTGATCAATTGTGAATCTCCAATCTTTGGTGACAGCATTGTGCTGCAAATTCGTGCTACACTAGAATGATAGATGCAGTTAGATATACAACAGGGGGAGCCTATTGACTTATGCTACTAAAAGCTCAACATGAGACCCTCCATGGGAAGCCTTGTGAGAGGAACGGGCCTTTGTGTTTATGTACCAAACAGAAGCCAGAGAAAGTTTGGATTTTCTTCTTAGCTTAAGGAAAATTCCAAACAGCATCTGGCTCCTTGATGGGGCACAGGCACACAGGTCGTTCTTCTCAGAATGCTTCTCATGGACAGAGAAGCATTGTTAGATGAAGGAGCTGTGTATAATAAGCTTGAAAGTGGAAATTTGAAGGGGAGGGACTAAAAGCAATCCTAGTCCCTCCCCTTTTAATCCCCACTGTTGGACCTGGACTGTTCAGCAGGGTCACTCCTAAAATGTTTGCCTTTACCTTCCACGTTTTGCTGAATTAACTTTTGTTGGCCTTAGAACACTAGCACTGGTTAGCAGTGGTAAAGTGCACAAAGTGTTTGTGCTCTCTCCCCAAAACATAGTTAAACTGACTTACATCAATTGACATATTTTAAATTGCATACAAGTCTTCTTGTAGAGTGGTAGACCATGTACCCATGGTCTCTAAATTAAATGCTATCAGTGGGCTTGCAGCAATTAATGTGCCACCCACTTAAATAGAACCTTAAAACCTGCCTGAGGCCTGTCACTGCAGCTTGAATGTAATTTTAAACTGCCATGTGGACTTGGCATTAAAACCTACTTATCAAGCCTTAAGCTCGACTTTTATAACATATGTCACCCTGAAGGTAGGACCTAGATAGCCCATAGGGCAGGGTGCCTTGTAATTGAAAGGGCAGACATGTACTTTTTCGTTTTACATGTCCAGGTAGTGAAAAACTCCTAAATTTGGCTTTTTTACTACTTCGAGGCCTACCCCTCCCATGTGATAGCATTGGGAATGACTTATTACAATTAATACACAGTAATTTCCTATTGGGAGCTACTAGCTATCTCATATTTGGTGTCTTTGTAATTGTAATGAAAAACTCTATTTAAATTTAGTCTGTTTTTTTTATTACAATTTTGAAAATGCCACTGAAGCAGAGAAAGAGCCTGCCGGGAGGGGAACGGCCTCCACTTACCTGCACTTGCTCCATCCCGCTTTGTTTCTATCCCTCTGGGGCCAGTGAGAACTCCTGCCACGCTGCCAGAACAGCCGTGACGTGAACGGCTCGGCTTTTGCCTACATTGCCAAGGAGGCCCTGCGAGGCGCAGGCTTGTGACGTCGCTGGAGGGCGCCAGAGGCCTTTTTAAACGGCCCGGCCCTCCAGCAGCACGGGACGCGCTGAAGCAGAGACAGAGCCTGCCGTGAGGGGAACGGCCACCACTTACCTGCACTTGGTCCCTTTTAATTGCCCCGGCCCTACCTGTCCCGTGCCCGTCCCGCGCCAGAAGGAGCCAGGGCAGGGCCATTCCCCTAATATTTACAACTCATTAGCTCGATGGTGTACTGAAGTAAAGTGTGGACCTACGCTGAGAACTGCGAAAGGTACTGTTTACCTCTTGTCCATATCACCTTTACCAGTCTGAAGGACCCTCTATACCCCCCCTGGACTACTAGTGGACTACCAGTGCTGATTGTTGTTTAATAAACCTTTAGTTTTAGCAATAGAGGGGCGTATTAGTATGGGTAGGCGCAAGTCAATGGAAGGTGGAGGTGGGGGGCTGAGGCTGGGAATTCTTCTAAGCCCCGAAAAGGAAAGAAGGCAAGAAAGGCAACTAGGCATGCTGCTTCCAATTGCATCCTTGATCGCATTGATAGTCTTGTAGAAGAGTGTGAGGCAATTTTAACCACTGAAAATAACACACATGTAGCTGGGGCTACAGCTCAACAGAATACAGGTGGGTTGGGGTTGGAACGTGAGGGTATTGTTTCCCCTGCTATTCCCGCTATGTTTCTCCTAAAGCAGAAAGGCTTACATGGAAGTGATTCTATGACTAAGGGGATTCTACTTCCAACAAAAGAGAGTATTATAACCAATGGTATTGACAACTCCGTGCTAGCTAATGGCAGTCAGTCGTTAACATGTGTGCCAATAGATTTTCTGTTTTGGCGAATGTGCATAGTGAGAGCTCCATGCCACAAACTTTGCAACCAATTGGAACAGTAATGGATGCCGTTTTAAATCATCCACCAAGTTATGTCGCAGATTCCCAAACTCAATGTAGTGGTAAGGGCAGAAACGACCCACAAGATATTCAAGACCTAATGAATTTAGTATCTCTTCTGAGGGACGAGATAGAGTCTATGAAGACCCTGATTGTAAATGTATCTGCTATGGTAGAGCCTGTACCTAACGGTGGGGCGCGTTCTCTACTAAACTCTAGTATAAATGACGTCAACCCTTTTCCTTTGAAATCTGGTAGTAGTATGACAAACCCGTTGGTTATTGGAAAGACAGTGGTTGGTGGGTGTAAAGTCCCCTCCTCCTATAGTGAGGTGGCTAAGACAAGAAAACCCACGTCTCCCCCAAATGCCCAAAACAAACAATTAATATCCTCCATAAATAGTTTAGTCAATCAGTCGAAGGCAGTTGAGAGGGAGCGTTTGTCAGTTGACAATAGGTGGGGCACCTCCTCAAAGGCCATTTATGAATCAATCAATCAATCAATCAAGGAACTTGTAAAGCGCGCTACATACCTGTGAGGGTCTCAAGGCGCTGAGGGGAGGGGGGGTGCCGCTACTGCTCGAAGATAAACTTCCAATTAGAAGGGAGGGTGTGAAAATAAGTGGATTACATAGAGTTAATAAAATCGATATGACTAATGTTCCTATGTTAGCTGCAGGAAGAAATAATGAGAGTGCTGATTCTCTGACTAATAAAGCTATTCATTGTCTACGATATGTCAGAGGGTGCCGATCTGTAATCAGGGAGGATATTACTAAGGGGAGTAGGTTAACTTTGCCCACAGAGCAATATGATTGTTTTGAATTGACATTACGGTCAGAGACAATGGCCGAGAATGTATTTGCTCTTGAGTTTAGAACCAGCCCCCCAGCACATTTGTGTATTCAGCTAAGGAAGACTCCATCTCCTCTTCAGATTTACTCTCTCTCTGGGCAGAGGCCACGGGGTAGTACTGCAAGCTCTGGTTTGGAAAGCATTGATTGACTCCCTGGTGTACATGATCAAAGTCTTGCCAGTGTTAGTGTTGGGAATTTTGGCAGGGGAGACACTGCCGGTTATATTCCCGACAAAAGACTCCTGTCTAGTGATAATGCAGAGGACCAAACTGGTAACGTTGATATTGCCAGCAATACCCCGGAAATGAAACACCTGCAAGGGTTAGGAATCTGTCTGGTTGATTGCTTGCCTGCTAGTGCTGGTAGCTCGCAGGTGGATAACATTATTATCTCTAGTGGTTCCACTCAGGGGAGGTCTCCTAATGTAATGCCTTCAAATGATCTCTCTAATCCTGGACTAAAGAGCCAGCCCAGGACAAATCTTCTAAGTGAAGGAAATAACTTACTGCACATAGGCCACGACCTTATGGGGGGCTCACTTATCTCATGGAATGTAGCAGGTCTGGGCACCAAAACACTATCACTGGAATGGCTGACATTCATTAGTGAATTTGATGTCTGTGTTTTCCAAGAGACTTGGTTGCCCAAACCACACTTCTGCCTGGGTTATTTAAATTTTTTTGTACCTGCAATTAAAGGCGCCAGAGGACGCCCAATGGGTGGCCTAACCATATGGATGCGCCAATCACTGCCTCTGACCATTAACCCCTTCGACGCTCATGACGAGCTGGGCTCGTCATGAGGTAGCCTCCTCGCACGCTCATGACGAGCCCAGCTCGTCATGAATAATGGGTTTTTGCATATTCCAGCACAGCAGGGGAAAATATGCCGCCACGATGCGGTTAAAGAATTGTCCTGAAAGAGTAATGACATCCAGGCTATAAGACTGGATCTGGGCCCTTTAGGTCTTCTGGACATTTATAATGTCTATGTGAGGGATGTTCGGGGGGGGGTAAGTCTAAAGTTATAGCGGTTTTGGATTCCCTCCTCAAGCTTCAATCAATAGACAGTAGTGTGATCGTTGCGGGTGATTTAAATTCAACTTTCGAGCCACTAACTATTCCTGATTGGCATCTTTCTGATGATGAGGATAGCTTATCAGGGGTGCCAAAACTGGAACTCAACCCCGTTAAAAAATGGACAGAGGTCGTTATCCAGATCAATACTATCTGCTATGTAAGGGGACTTAGGGCTCTCAATGGCGGGACATTGCAAGATAGGGTTGGGGTTAATACATTTAACAATGGGCGCAGTAAAAGTAGGATTGATTATATCCTTTGTAGTTTGAAGTTCTGGCATACGATAATTGATATGACGGTCAAGGATCGTATGGAAAGCGACCATAACCCCCTGTGCGTTATTCATGACTGGTGGAAGTCGCAGCAACCACGGGCAGGTGAGGTTGAGCTTTGTACCCCAAATATTGTCCCTACTAATGATATGCGCTGGCTTAACTGGACACATATAGTAACAAAGTCGGAGGTCTTGGAAAACATAAATGAGGAGGTTGATAAAACTATACTGGAACTAGAACATGTAATTAGGTCCAGAGATGATCCAAGGTGTGTAACTCAGCTACACGATAGCCTTTTCATGAGCATTAGTGCCCATTTCTTTACGCCTATTAAAACTAAGAATCTAGTTGGCTTTAAACCATTACGGTGGTATAATAACGATTATAGGCGAGCTAGAATTGTTCTTGGTAATGCTATTAGGGGTGGGGAATTGGAAGCTGTCCGCTTAGCTAGACAGGAATATAAAAGAGCTATCCATAAAGCCAAGTGCCTATGGGACGAGCTACGATGGCAGGACCTTAAAGAAGCAAGTGACAAGAATAATACTAGATTATTCTGTAACATTGTCAAGTGGGGTAGAGTGGGCCAGCCAGATCAGCCCCAACACCACGTCACCCAAGAAGGATGGGTTAATTATTTCAGGCCACAATTTGCACGTAACCCTTCAGAGAATCAAATGGAAGATCTTAGATATGTTTTTTTATAAAGATGAGGCTTTTAACGATAATGATGTTTTAACAGCTCTTAATGCAGTGGCTGGAGAAAGAGCACCAGGACCAGATGGCGTCCCCGCCAATGTTTTTCTTCAAGATAAGACACGATGGGGCAGATTTATTCTGTTGATGGAAAATGCAACGGCCCAGGGTGCCCCGATCCCGGTTTCCTGGAAAGGGGCAGTGATCATTCCAGTGAACAAAAAGGGTGATAAAACTCAATCGCAAAATTACAGACCTATCAGTTTGATAGATACGATTCAAAAGGTAGTTGGGAGGATGACCCTGAATACAATTTTAAACTGGATTGAGGAGAGCAGTATATTGTCCCCCTTCCAAGTTGTTTTTTGCAAATACATTAGTACCATCGATCAAGTGTTCCATTTTATCCTTCTTTATTGGAAGACTGTGATACTGGTCAAAGGCAGCCTTTATGCTGCCTTTGTTGACTTACGTGCAGCTTTTGACTTTGTTCCCTGTTACCATTTATGAGTGACACTGATGGAACTAGGGGGCAGATTTACAAGCCCCTTGCGCCTCTTTTGCGCCGCCGTTGCGTCACTTTTGTGATGCAGCGGTGGTGCAAAAGATGCATCATGGTGCGGGGTATTAACAACGTGACGCATCTGGGAGATGCGTCACTTTGTAAAGCCCTGCACCATAAGGAGGCATTCCTGCGCAGGGGGGGGGGGGGCGTTCCTGCGCAGGAACGCCTCCTAAAAGTGGCTGAGTGAAATCTACAAGATTTCACTCAGTCACTTTTAGGCCAATGCTGCGTCAAAACCCTGCGCCTGCTTGAAGCAGGCGTAAGGATTGACCCAGCATTTGAAGGATATGGCACCCTAGAGCCTTGCTGGAGCTGCAACGCAACTCCAGCAATGCGCCACTTTTACGGCACAGTTGCGTGACGCATCTGTGCCGTTTTTGCTTCATGGTGCGCCGCATTGTAAATGCTGCGCATCCATTGTGGCGGAGGCATGGCGCACAATAAGTGGCGCATTCCTGCTGATATGCAGGGATGCGCCACTTATTGTAAATATGCCCCTAGGTCTTTCTGATGAGATTTTAACTTTGGTAATGAGGCTGCACGAAGCAAATTATACTAAAATCCAATGGGGTGGGCAGGGCAGGGTCACCACCCAATTCCCGGTTGAACGTGGTGTGCGGCAAGGTTGTTGGTTATGATGGGTGAAAGTGCCTACCTAATCGCGCACTGTTCACCTGGTGCTCCGCACCTTATTTACTATTGTTCTTATTTCATCTACTAGAAACAACTCTTTTATCTGTTTTTGCTAGTTTCTTTTAATCACACCATTTTTACGTATTATTTGCATATTTTTCGCAATATTCCAACAGTATTCATTTATAACCTTTACATTTCAAAGAAAAACACATATTTTCTGTGTCATTTCATCATATTACATATCATGCATAATCATTATAATCATCAGTTTCTTTTTGAGCCCAATGCATTTCGGCACCTGTTTGGTGCCTTCATCAGGGGCCAATCCGATTAGAACAATCTTTTTCAGTTGATAAGACCTTGCACGTTGTTACAATGACCACTAGTTTCCTCTGTCCAATTACCAAGAGTCAATCTCTTATCTTCATCTGTTCAAAGCCGTCTGTGTTAGCGTTAATCCGTCTTATGGCAAAGAAACCGCTGCCCTGTGCGGCAAGGTTGTGCCATGGCCCCAACATTATTTTCTTTGTACATTAATGGAATAGTAGACCGTTTGCTGCCAGGAAACACAGATGCCCCTTCTCTAGCTGGTGTAAAAATTCCGATTTTAATGTTTGCGGATGACACATTAATCATATCCAACAGTTCTAGTGGCCTCCAGCGTGCTTTAGTAATTTTTGCAGAGTTTTGTGCTGCTCGAGGCTTGGAAGTTAATGTGGCAAAAACACAATTTATGACTTTTAATCCGCATCAAAGTTTTAAAGTGAAAGTTTTTATGAATGGTCAACCACTTGAAATGGTCAAAGCTTTCCCCTATCTGGGCATCCACCTAGAAAAGGATCTCAAGTGGGAATATCACATAGATATAGCTGCTCTAAAACACCGGCAATCTACAGGAGCCTTAAGCTTGGAGCACAAAATGTCATTAACGAAACCAATTAAGTCTGCTCTCCAAGTTTACGAATCAAAAGCTGTCAGCTCCGCGCTCTATGGCACGGAATTATGGTGTATGAGAAAGTTGCTCCACTAACCCTCTCTGAAAATAAGTTCCTTCATAGTATTACTAGTCTCAAAACAGAGTACCCCCCGAAAGCAGCTTAGATATGATTTGGGCAGAAAAGCTATTGCAGATGTCGCTAAGCTGCGCCCTATTTGATACTGGCGCAGGTTGTGGACGACACCTGAACTTTCATCATATGCCGCAGGGTTTCTCAATGTTATAAAATATGATGGCTTTCACAAAATTAGCTGGCTAAGGGATGTTAGAAATAGCCTAATTGCTTTGGGTATGCAAATGTTGTGGGAAAAACCCAGTAGAAGCCTCATTCCCATCTAAAAATATCTTAAAGGAAAACTATTGGGAACAGGCTGCTCATAATGTTAGGAGCAGCACTGATTCCTCTACCATGGCTGGGATTTTTTTAGGGACAAAACTTACTCCCAGGCTTGAATTCTATTGGAATATTATCACCAGGCCTAGGGATAGGAAGCTCTATTTTCAGCGTAGGGCAGGATCATTACCCCTGAAGTCACTGACTTCCAGTTGGACTGATGCAAGCAATAATAACTGCCCAGCTTGTGGGAGTCACAAGGAAACAGTTGCCCATCTGCTTTTCACCTGCCCTGTATATGCAACCACAAGGCAAGTTTGGCTTACCCCAATGTGCAAATTACTGGGTACAAATAGAAGTGCTGAAGCAGAAAGGCTCATATGCGCCAGTACTGTGCCATTTATTTCAATAGCGGTAGCCAAACACTTAGGGTGGGTGTGGGTGTTAAGGCAGAATTCAAATTTGGGGTAATCTCTTGAGAATAGCAATTCTAATTTATTTAGTTTGACCTTGAAGTATGATTGACAAACTAGAATTTGTTTTTATCTGTTTTTATTGTTATTGAAAATGAATTTTAACCTACTGTAATTAGCTGAAATGAATTTCTATTTCTTCCATTTGTTTAGATTTTATTTTTCTAATCTAATTCTTTTAAATATGTAAATTTCAATTAACTAACTTTGCAATCCTGTATGTATCAAGGATGTTTGTTTTCTGCTTTTATGATTATATCTGGAATAAAGCTACTTTGGATTTCAGAAAATGCCACTTTTAGAAAGTTAAGTAACTAATAAGGGGTTGGCCCCGTTTAACTTCAGAAAGGCTATGCTACTATCATAACTAAGAAACAAACAAGCGCCAGTAATGACTCTGTTTGAACAACAAAATGATTTCAGTTTATGATCAAACACCTTAATTATAGTGATCACCATTTCGTTTCCACATTGTACATCAGAAATTACCCAAATCAACATATAACTATCAGTTACAAAGGAGAAACATCTTCATGTGAAAAAGCATAAATTATACATATTTATTTTAGCATTAAGTACTAAAAAACAAATGTGGTGTAAATCCATTTAGCAGTTTCGGCTGTAGCTGTGTTTAAAGTTCCTACAGCAATATAGATAGAGAAAAATGCATTTTGGGACCTCCTCTTTTTGTTAGCCCCTGCTTGACGAATCACCACGAAACTTGTCATGTGCAAACTAGGCATAAAAGAGAACTTTTTTTCAAATGTTTTGCGAAGATTCGTCAAATGTCACCAAAGTTATTATCTACAACAAAAAGACATGTCCTAGGGAAACACCATCCTAGCTATAATTACCCAGTGTCACTGAGAAAACCACACGTTTCAGGGACGTTATAGTTAGTCAGACATTTTAATCGTACAAAACCAGAGAAATCAGCTGTTATCGTTAACTGAGCTAACTATAACTTACGCCCCTGCAATGCACTGCTGATGACGTCACATGTTACATCACTCATGCCATGGTCAGTGACATCACTGATGACATCACCGATGACATCTCAAATGACATCACTGATGACATCATCCAGTGAGTGTTTCTAAAAAGTGTAAGAATGTTACATATATACATGCGAAGTTGTAGTGAAGAATGAGTGGGTGCATGAGTGTATGTATGGATGATTTAGTGGGTGCATGAGTGACTGTATAAGTGAGTGATTAAACGTATCGTAGTAAATGCATGAGTGAATGACTAATCTTTGTGAATGTCTTTATCAGTTGGTGTGTTAGTGGCTGCATGGATTATGTGAGTAGCTACAAGAGCGCCTATATGGGTTAATGATTGGCTGTCTGAGTACCTGTATGTGTGCCTGAGTGTCTGTGTGCATGGGTGGGGGGTGTGACTCCCTTCATGAATGTGTCTGTGGGTGATTCACTTGGTGTATGGGTTCATGAGTGGATCTGTGAGGGGCTGTATGGGTGAGTGAGTGTGGGTATGGCTGTATTGATGAGCGAATGGATGCCTCAGTGGTATATGTGTGAGTATCTATATATGTAAAAGGCAGTATATGTGAGTATTAGTGACTATATGTTAGGGTGAGTGATTGTGAGAGTGGCTGTATGGATGAGTGTGTGTTTGTGTCAGTGATTGTAGAAGAGAGTAAGTATGTGTTACTATCTGTATGAATAAGTGAGGTGGTGTGTGTATAACTGTATGGGTGAGTAAATGGTAGTGTGATTGATTCTTTGGGTGACTGACCAGGTGTTAGAGTAACTCTATGGGTGAGTGGCAGTCTCTGAGTGTCTGTATGGGTGTATGAGTACATATATCAGTGGCTGTAATGATGAGTGACTACGTGTATGACTGATTGTATGGGTTAGTGAGTGGATGTGTGTGTGGACATATAACTCAGTGAGCGGTTATGTACAAACTGGTATTGGTGTGCCTATGGTTTCGAAAATAGTAGTGTGTATTTTAGAGTGGGTGTATCAAAGGTTATATTAGGGTGTGAGGATCTATATCAGATATTAAGTGGATGATGTCATCAGTGATGTCATCAGTGATGCCATTTGAGATGTCATCAGTGATGTCACTGACCATGTCAAGAGTGATGTAATAAGTGGCATTGTCAGCAGTGCTTTTTTGCTGGGGCACGAGTTATAGTTAGCTCAGCTAACTATAATGGCTGAATTTCTCTGGTTTTGTATGAGTGAAAGTCAGACTAACTATAACGTCCCTAAAACCTGTGGTTTTTTCAATGAATTTTTAAGGTTTTTTTAAATGCTATTTCCTAACTCTAACGTTCCTGAAGCCTATGGTTCTTCCAGTGAATTTCTAAGGTTTTTTAAATGCTATTTCCTAACTATAACATCCCTGAAACCTATGTTTTTTCAGTCAATTTGAAAGGTTTTCAAAATGCTAATTACTAACTATAAAGTCCCTGAAACCTATGTTTTTTTCTGTGAATTTCACAGGTTTTTTAAATGCTAAACCTTAAGTATAACATTACTGCAATCTAATCTATTTACAGAATTTCTAAGTGTTTTATAGAATTCATTTCATTTAAAAATGTTTGGAAGCATTTTTTTTATCTTTTTTTAAAATTATTCATAGTTTTTCTAAAATCCTCTTTAATAATTATAATCACTATTTAAAATATATATATAAGAGACTATTAAATATGTATAGTGTGATTTATTTGAACAATTACAATTTCTCTGAACTTGAAATAATGCTTTTCATATTATGAAAGTTGTTTTGTTGTATACATATGATAACTATATTTTTTACCTTTTTTTAATTTACCCTACCCAAACCTACACCATGAGTGCGCAGATCCGGTATACGAATCTCAATCTCAAAAACACATTTAGAAACAATTAATATTTGTTTTAGACATAGGTGTATTACTGACTACATAAAAATAGTAATAAAGATGTTTTAAATTTGTTTTCAAATGTTTTTGACAGATTTTTGTGGATGCAATGGTATTGCATATGTGATGTGGTTCTACACAGTGGGTGCACGAACCCCGCCGGCGTGTATTTCCAGGCTCCCGTAGGAGGCACAACTCCAACGTAATTTCAAAAGAATACAATATCACTATG
Source organism: Lissotriton helveticus (assembly GCF_964261635.1). Classification (NCBI taxonomy): domain Eukaryota; kingdom Metazoa; phylum Chordata; class Amphibia; order Caudata; family Salamandridae; genus Lissotriton; species Lissotriton helveticus. The sequence continues at coordinate 804,202,470 of NC_136063.1, forward strand.
GAAACTTTAAATATAAGTTTTGCTTAAAGACTTTCACTAATATACTTTAGAAAACAATTTATAAACAGGAATTTATACTTTAGAGTTAATTGTACAATATTTTACAACGTATACGTGTTAGATGCACGAACCTTGCCTGCACCTATTTTTGGGTTCGCGTAGGAGACGCAACTCTGGTGTAATTTCAAAAGTATGAAATATCACTGTGGAAACTTTAACTATCATTTTTAGTTAAAGACTTTCACTAATATACTTTTCAAAATAATTTATAAACAGCAATTTATACTTTAGAATTATGTGTAGGAGATTTTACGGGTGCGCAGCGCATACGCGTTAAATGCACGAACCTTGCAGGCACCTATTTCCGGGTTCGCATAGGAGACGCAACTCCAGCGTAATTTCAAAAGTATGAAATATCACTGTGCAGACTTTAAATATCATTTTTAGTTAAAGACTTTCACTAATATACTTTACAAAATAATTTATAAATAGCAATTCATACTTTAGAATTATGTGTAGGAGATTTTACCGGTACGCCGCTTTTATGCGTTGGGTGCACGTCTCCTATGCGAATCCATGTGACATGGAAAGGAAGCTTTTGATTGGTTTAGAAGCTTTTGATTCTGTTAGGGGGAGGGCCCAACAACTGTTTTATTCCTCTTATTTTGGGTGTGTCTTCCTGTCAAGACCTGTTTTTTGTAGGCTCTCACAATTGCTTTTTTTGGGTGTGTTTTGACTTTTTTTCATGGAAATGGCATCCAGTCATCCAGAAGAAGATCTGTTGGAGGAGCCCGAAGAATTGGAGGAGCCTGTGAAAAAACGCAAGGAAATTATAGAATGGGCTTTTTTTACAGTGCCTGAGGGGGAGAAGAAAGTGAATTCTAGAAAAGTTACTTGCACTCTGTGCCAAAGAATGCTTTCTGGTGGTTCTGACAACAATTGTCCATGCAGCACCTCATCTATAAAGAAGTACCTTGAGACAATCCATCCAAATTGTTTGGCCAAAGAACTGATGGTGCATGAGAAAAGTGAGCAAGCTGCCCAGGCTGATGCTAATGCACCATCGACATTGGGTCTAGCAGTTCCACCTTCACCTCAGCCACATATTTTTCCTGAGCAAGACGATGGTAGCATCAATTGCAGAAAATGTCAATCTAGCCTGTGTGTTGAGGAACAATGTATTTATGCAATTATCACCACAATAAAAACACGCAAGTGTTAATTATTTTTATGCTTGACAATCTTGTTTTTCTTTGTTTTTTTGAAGTAATCATGTTTGACTAATCAAGTTTTGTTTGTTAGAAAAAAAGTCAAAAACAACCACAAAAAAATTGTTTGAAAAAAAATAAAATGCCAATATTGATAAAAAAAGGGTTCTTACGGAACTACGTATACTGCTTCAAAATAGAAAAATTGTATGTAGTAAATCTGATTGCTTAGATAAATGTGTGTGTGGATGAATGTATGAATAGTGTATGGATTAGTGGATGAGTGCATGGTTAGTGCCTGGCTGATTGCATGAGTGCAGGTGTAATGCCTGGGTGATTGGAGGAGTGCATGGGTAGTGCCTGAGTGCATGGATGAGTGCATGTGTAGTCTTTGAGAGAATGCATGAGTGCAGGGGTAGAGCCTGAGTGATTGCATGAGTGCAGGGGTAGAGCCTGAGTGCATAGAACAGTGCATGGGTAGAGCCTGAATGCATGGTTGAGTCCATGGGGAGTGCTTGGGTGGTTGGAGAAGTGCATGGGTTGTGCCTGAATGCATGGATGAGTGCATGGGTAGTTCTGGAGGGAATAGATGAGTGCAACAGTAGTGTCTCAGTGATTGCCTGAGTGCAGGGGTACTGCTTGTGTGATTGCATAAGTGCAGGGGGTGCCTGGGTGGTTGGAGGAGTGCATTGATGTGTGCATGGGTAGTGTTTAAGGGAATGGATGAGTGTAACAGTAGTGCCTGAGTCATTACATGAGTGCAGGGGTACTGCCTGGGTGATTGGAGGAGTGCATGGGTAGTGCCTGAGTACACAGATGAGTGCAATAGTAGTGCCTGAGTGATTGCATGAGTGCAGGAGTAGTGCCTGGCTTATTGCATGAGTGCAAGGGTACTACCTGGGTGAATGGAGGAGTACATGGATAGTGCCTGAGTGCATGGGTAGTTTTGAAGGGAATGGATAAGTTCAACTGTAGTGCTGAATGATTGCATGTGTGCAGGGGTACTGCCTGGGTGATTGCATTAGTACAGGGGTACCGCCTGAGTGATTTGAGGAGTGCATGGGTAGTGCCTGAGTGCATGGATGAGTGCATGGGTAGTGGTTGAGGGAATGGATGAGTGCAAAAGTAGTGCCTGAGTGATTACATGAGTGCAGTGGTACTGCCTGGGAGAATACATGAGTGCAGGGGTACTGCCTGGGTGATTGGAGGAGTGCATCGGTAGTACCAGAATGCATGGTTGAGTGCATAGGTACTGTTTGACAGAATGCATGAGTGCAACAGTACTGCCTGAGTGATTACATGAGTGCATGGGTAGTGCTTGGCTGATTGCCTGAGTGCAGGGGAACTGTGTTGGTGATTGGAGGAGTGCATGTGTAGTGCCTTAGTGCATGGATGAGCACTTGGGTAGTGTTGGAGGGAATGGATGAGTAAAACAGTAGTGCCTGAGTGATTGGAGGACTGCATGGGTAGTGTGTGGGTGATTGCATGAGTGCAGTGGTTCTGTCTGGGTGATTGGAGGAGTGCATGGGTAGTGTTTGAGGGAATGGATGAGTGCAACAGTAGTGCTTGAGTGATTGGAGGAGTGCATGGGTAGTGCGTGGGTGATTGCGTGAATGCAGGGGTGCTGCCTGGGTGATTGGAGGAGTGCATCAGTGGTACCAGAATGCATGGATGAGTGCATACGTACTGTTTGAGGGAATGCATGAGTGCAACAGTAGTGTCTGAGTGATTGCATGAGTGCATGGGTACTGTTTTGGTGATTGGAGGCATGCATGGGTAATTTTCTTAGTGCATGGATGAGTGCATGGGTAGTGTTGGAGGGAATGGATGAGTATAACTCTGAGTGAAGGGAGCAGTGTATGGGTAGTGCATATGTGATTGTATGAGTACAGGGGTACTACCTGGGTGATTGAAGGAGTGCATGGGTAGTGTCTAAGTGCATGGATGAGTGCATGGGTAGTGTTAGAGGGAATGGATGAGTGCAACAGTACTGCCTGAGTGATTACATGAGTGCAGGAGTACTGCCTGGGGATTGCATGAGTGCAGGAGTACTGCCTGGGGGATTGCATGAGTGCAGGAGTACTGGCTGGGGATTGCATGAGTGCAGGAGTACTGCCTGGGGGATTGCATGAGTGCAGGGGTACTGCCTGGGGGATTGGAGTAGTGCATGAGTAGTGCTGAGTGCATGGATTAGTGTATGGGTAGGGTGGGAGGGAATGAATGAGTGCAACAGTAGTGCCTGAGTGATTGCATGAGTGCAGGGGTGGTGCCTCGGTGATTGGATGAGTACATGGGTAGGTTGTGAGTACATGGATGAGTACATGGGTACTGTTGGTTGAGGGAATGGATGAGTGCTACAGTACTGCCTGAGTGATTACAATCCAATCCAATCCAAAAATTCTTTATTTCGGCCTCATGGGCCATAAAAGAAGCAATAAAAATACATACAGATAAAAGACAATATATACAATAAAAACCAACTGGACCTGCAGAGTTTAGAGAAGCGTGGTAAAATAAATTAACCAGACATTTTCTTCCTTATTATCCATGCTGCCATTAGGAATTTGGAAACCGCAAACACAATGTGGCCCAGGGTATTAGTTTTCAGCACCCTGTAGGCTTGTAGATAGTTACTGAAGCCCAGATTCCGACATAGAGGGGCTAGCCAGCGCCTCCTCGGACTCCGGTAGACATGGCAACAGAACATTATGTGCAGGTCATCTTCTTCCTTAACTTTACAGCATGGGCACAGCTTGTCGCCCCCTAGCGACCACTTGTGGGTAAAAACTTTAGTAGGGAGCGTACCAAACCTCCATTGCAGGAACAATTTCCTCACCAAAAGAGGGTAGATAAAATCCATAAAAGGTTCGAAAACATAGGAATTTTTGGATACAATAAAACATCCCGTCAGGGTGCCACTATCATGTGCACTGTCCATATCCGCAAGGGTTTTGTTTTTGTAGAGCTGTGCCAGGGTTTTGCGCGGAATCCTTCTGCATCCCTGAGCTGGGTCATCCCATAGGTCTGGCAAATTCAAGCTGGAACATTCCGATTTGATAAGTGCCAGCCAAGGGATCTTACCATTGACATCCAGCCTCAAGACATGTATGAGGTCCTGCCTATAGTGATGCAGCTCCTCAGTGGACCATAACCGATGCCAGTACTTCACCGGTTTCGACCGCAAGTCCTCTGCGATTGACGGGAGGCCCAGGTCAAGTCTTAGGGGGAGGAGTGGTGTGCCCTGCGGGAGAGCAAGAAGACGTCTAAGGAAACAATTTTCCACTCCTGCCATAACCTTCCCAGCTTTATGGCCCCACAGCTCACTGCCATACAAGGCAGCCGCCTTCGCCTGAGTCCTGTACATTTCTAAGGCCGGGCTGACAGGCTTGAAGGTGGACTTATTAGATACCCTCAGGAGTGCGCCCGAGAGCTGGGAGAGTTTCAGCCTAGATCTAGCCACCTGGGAATCCCAGGTCAGATTTTCTTGAAGTGAGACCCCCAAGTATGTAAAGGTAGAAACCCTTTCCAAACTGATTCCCTCGAGTTTTGGGTTGGGTCTGGTCTTGGTCGGAGGGTTGAAGATCATGAACTTAGTTTTTTCCGTGTTCACCTCCAACCCGTGTTGTCTACAAAAGTGACCAAAGCCATCCACGATCCTCTGGATCCCCATGGGGGATTTGGAAAGAAGGAGGGTATCATCGGCAAACATAATTGCCGGAACCCTCCTTCCTGCCAAAACCGGGGCGTCATTGTCCCCGACAGCGTCAAGGTGTTGAATGACGCTGTTGATGTACAGACAGAACAGTGTCGGAGCCAGAACACAGCCCTGTCTGACACCTCGGCGGACCGGGAATTTGCCCGAGGGCTTGCCATCCCTCCCACACCTTACTACCGCAAAGTTGTTCTCATGCAGTCTGATGATGATTCTAAGGAGGTGGGGGGGAACTCCTAGCTTCTGCAGGACCTCCCATAGCTTCCCCCTCGGGACGAGGTCAAAGGCTGACCTCAGATCCACGAAGACCATGTATAGTCGACCTCCCTCTAACGTAACCGTCTTCCAGTACAGAAGAAGGAGGCGAAAGATTTGATCCATGGTCGACGTGTTCTTTCTGAAGCCAGCCTGTAAAGGGCTCAAGATGTCATTGGCCTCGACCCAGTCTAGGAGATGGTCCAAAATGAGGCGCGCGAAGATCTTTTGGGGCACATCTATAAGGCTTATAGGCCTATAATTGGAGGGGAGCAGAGTAGAGCCCTTCTTATGGATGGGCACAATCTCTGCCCCCAACCACGACCCAGGGATCGCCATACCTCCAAGAATGGCATTAAATAGAACAAGAAGGTATGGACCCCAGATATCCGGGTGATGCCTAAATAGATCCCCGGGTAGCCTATCCAGGCCTGGCGCCTTCCCCACTGCTAGACGTTCAAGGGCAAGCTCCACTTCCCCCAGGGATAGTTCCATTCCGGACTCCTCAGTACCCAAGGGCAATTGCATCTCCTCGGCCGGGCAGGGACTGGTATCTAGGTAGAGAGCCCCAAAGTGGGACTCCCATACCGCAGGGGCTATATTAGGCTCAATCGCTTTACTGAGTGTCCCTGACCCATTGTTTACAAGGGCCCAAAACTGCCGAGGATCCCTGAATTTAAGGGCATCGTAGAGGTCCTGCCAATACTTCCAATCCCACTCGGTCCTTGCAGCCACCAGCACTGATTTATGGTGGTTCCTCAGGTCACGCACTTTGGCCTTATCTGACCCCTCTTTTATGGCTGCAATAAGGTCAGATTTTGCTGCCCTGCAGTCTGGGGTGTACCAAGTGGGAAGAGGTGTCCTTTTCTTTCGAATTGGGACCTCCGGATGAAATACCTCGGCCAAGTCCCTCACTAAAACCTGATGAATATTTCCCAGTTTCTCACAATACTCAGCGGTTCTTGGTTCATTCAGAAGGGTCTCCACCTCCATGAGGCTAGGGAGCGCCAGCTCGTATAGTTTCCTGATTGACTCCTCCGAATTTACAAGCTTCCCCCACTTAACTCGGCGCCTATTTGTGGTCAGGAGCAAATCCCCCATATCTGCCCCTTGGCCAACTGGGGCTGAGTCCGTCAAGGGCGAAGGGCACAGAATACTTAAGCAGAGAGCGTTATGGTCGCTGTCTGTCCTCTTGATAACCCTAAAGTCCCGCACTTTGGGCCAGAGTGAAATATCCACCATAATGTAGTCTAGCCTCGACTCATGGCCCCTCCTGTTGAATGTACACACCGAGGGGGTATCGGAAGGAGTACGACCATTACACGCCCTCAGCGCGCCATTCAGGGTAAGGGACATGAGCTGTAAGGCTAGAGGGGACCAGGCTTTAGGGTGAGGGGAAGAAGAGGGTGGAACCCCCCAATGGTCGTCCTCGGCCGTAAGGGCACCATCGAGTAAACCTTCCAAGGGTTCAAAGTGGCAATTGAAGTCCCCTCCAAGTACCACCTTGTATTCACCCGGAAGTTGACCCAGGAAGGAGGCCAGATCATTTAAGGTAGGTGATTCACTTGACAAGGCAACCGGGCGCGAGTAGACATTGACAATGGCCCACGGAGTTTTACCAGGCCAAGTGAGCCGCACACACTGGATGTCCTGCGAACACGTGTGTACCCGCTCCGCCTGACACCCAGTGTGACTCGCAATCCAGATTGCCAAGCCACCAGAGGGCCTCCCCCTCCCAGCCCATGTGGCAGGGATTTCAAACACTTCAAACCCTCTCCTGATCTGAGCGACCCTCGCCCAGGTCTCCTGAATACACTCTCAGCCAAGGGGGCGTGGCACTGGGAGGGGGCGCGAGGCGCGGCGGGAAGAGGAACCAGCTGGCGCTGTCAGATGGACTGCTGGTCCTCGCAGTCCCGCTCGCCTCCGCCTCTCACCTCCGCTGCGGCCGGTCCACAGAACAGGAATCCCCAAGGTTTGTCCGCTGGTACAAAGGAAACAGGCAACAGTCCAAAACTCCTACCGCGAGCGGCTCCCGCGGAGCGGGGGCCGCGAGGAGTAAAATACACTCTCAGCCAAGGGGGCGTGGCACTGGGAGGGGGCGCGAGGCGCGGCGGGAAGAGAAACCAGCTGGCGCTGTCAGATGGACTGCTGGTCCTCGCAGTCCCGCTCGCCTCCGCCTCTCACCTCCGCTGCGGCCGGTCCACAGAACAGGAATCCCCAAGGTTTGTCCGCTGGTACAAAGGAAACAGGCAACAGTCCAAAACTCCTACCGCGAGCGGCTCCCGCGGAGCGGGGGCCGCGAGGAGTAAAATACACTCTCAGCCAAGGGGGCGTGGCACTGGGAGGGGGCGCGAGGCGCGGCGGGAAGAGGAACCAGCTGGCGCTGTCAGATGGACTGCTGGTCCTCGCAGTCCCGCTCGCCTCCGCCTCTCACCTCCGCTGCGGCCGGTCCACAGAACAGGAATCCCCAAGGTTTGTCCGCTGGTACAAAGGAAACAGGCAACAGTCCAAAACTCCTACCGCGAGCGGCATTACATAAGTGCAGGAGTACTGCCTGGGTGATTGCATGAGTGGAGGGGTACTGCCTGGGGGATTGGAGGAGTGCATGAGTAGTGCTGAGTGCATGGATTAGTGCATGGGTAGGGTGGGAGGGAATGAATGAGTGCAACAGTAGTGCCTGAGCGATTGCATGAGTGCAAGGGTACTACCTGGGTGATTGGAGGAGTACATGGGCGGTGCCTGAGTGCATGGGTAGTTTTGAAGGGAATGGATAAGTTCAACTGTAGTGCCTGAGTGATTGCATGTGTGCAGGGGTATTGCCTGGGTGATTGCATTAGTGCAGGGGTACTGCCTGAGTGATTTGAGGAGTACCTGGGTAGTGCCTGAGTGCATGGATGAGTGCATGGGTAGTGGTTGAGGGAATGGATGAGTGCAACAGTACTGTGAGTGATTACATGAGTGCATGGGTAGTGCTTGGCTGATTGCCTGAGTGCAGGGGCACTGTGTGGGTGATTGGAGGAGTGCATGGGTAGTGCCTCAGTGCATAGATGAGCGCTTGGGTAGTGTTGGAGGGAATGGATGAGTGAGTAGAACAGTAGTGCCTGAGTGATTGGAGGAGTGCATGGGTAGTGTGTGGGTGATTGCATGAGTGCAGTGGTACTGTCTGGGTGATTTTAGGAGTGCATGGGTAGTGTCCGAGTGCATGGGTAATGTTGGAGGGAATGGGCGAGTGCAACAGTAGTGCCTGAGTAATTTCATGAGTGCATGGGTACTGCCAGGGTGATTGGATGAGTGCATCAGTAGTGGCTGAGTGCATGGATGAGTTCATGGGTAGTGTTTGAGGGAATGGATGAGTGCAACAGTAGTGCTTGAGTGATTGGAGGAGTGCATGGGTAGTGCGTGGGTGATTGTGTGAATGCAGGGGTGCTGCCTGGGTGATTGGAGGAGTGCATCAGTGGTACCAGAATGCATGGATGAGTGCATACGTACTGTTTGAGGGAATGAATGAGTGCAACAGTAGTGTCTGAGTGATTGCATGAGTGCATGGGTACTGTTTTGGTGATTGGAGGCATGCATGGGTAATTTTCTTAGTGCATGGATGAGTGCATGGGTAGTGTTGGAGGGAATGGATGAGTATAACTGTGAGGGAATAGAACAGTGTATGGGTATTGCATGTGTGATTGTATGAGTACAGGGGTACTACCTGGGTGATAGGAGGAGTGCATGGGTAGTGCCTGAGTGCATGGATGAGTGCATGGGTAGTGTTAGAGGGAATGGATGAGTGCAACAGTACTGCCTGAGTGATTACATGAGTGCAGGAGTACTGCCTGGGTGATTGCATGAGTGCAGGGGTACTGCCTGGGGGATTGGAGGAGTGCATGAGTAGTGCTGAGTGCATGGATTAGTGCATGGGTAGGGTGGGAGGGAATGAATGAGTGCAACAGTAGTGCCTGAGTGATTGCATGAGTGCAGGGGTAGTGCCTCGGTGATTGGAGGAGTACATGGGTAAGTTTGAGTACATGGATGAGTACATGGGTACTGTTGGTTGAGGGAATGGATGAGTGCACCAGGTGTGCCCTAGTGATTTGAGGAGTGCTGGTAGTACCTGAGTGATTGTATGAGTGCAGGGATACTGCCTGGGGGATTGGAGGAGTGCATGGGTAGTACCCGAATGCACGGATGAGTGCATAGATACTGTGTGATGGAATGGATGAGTGCAACAATAGTGTGTGAGTGATTGTATGAGTGCATGGGTAGTGTACTCACAGGGGTGCTGCCTGGGTGATTGGAGGAGTGCATGGGTAGTGTCTGACTGAATGGATGAGTGTATGAGTACTTCCTGGGTGATTGTATGACTACATGGGTAGTGTTTTGGTGATTGGATGACTACAGGGATAATGTTTGGGCTCTGTGAATAGAAAAATGCAAAGATAATGCTTGAGTTATCCCATTAGTGCAAAGGGTATGCTACAGAGATTAGATTACAGCATGGATAGTGTTTGTGTGAAAGGATCACTACCTGGCTGATGATATCTGAATGTTTTTATATAGTGTAAAGGATCAACATTATTTATATTAGAAATAATTAACATTTAAATGAACTTTAAACATTGTTTCTCGCTATCATGCATATTATGTTATGTGTTCTTACCTTTTTTAGTAATTTAGATACATAACTCTATGGAACTATTTTAGAGTATTATTGTGGTGAACAGCATTAAAACTCTTTTCAAACTTCACCATTACCTATTGTAAACAAGAAGAAGAAAAACTGTTCTATAATGTAATGTATTATAGAAAATATATTAGATTTTTAAAAACACAGTATAATTTAAGAATTTCATAACATTTTCAGTTTCACTTTTTTGCTGTTCTCAGATTCTAATGAATATCACCATACTCAGTGATTTCAACGTAGTATCAACAATGAACAGCAGGGAAAAAACAATCAACGAGATTGTAAAAAAACCATCAGCGCAGAGAATTATTGTCAATATGTGTAGCTATGTGTTTATCTATCTATAGTTTCTTAATTACGTCCTTCTTGTACATTAACTCTATTATTTCTCTCAAGGACAGTTGCTGAAAGGTACACTCTCATTGATATCTGGTACAATATAGACAATGAATATATATAAACTATTTAGGTCTAATTATAAATAGTAATTGTTTGAATGTTGTCCATTTTCAGTTCACATCTTCCCAATAGGCTGAATAATGTATTCAAAACTTTGGCTTTAAAAATATGAAATATGAATTTGGTAATTCATAAGGCAATCTAGGTTTGAATTCCAAGTGGGCATCATTGCAATGTGTCCATCTTTTATTACACTTTAAATACACAGTACAGTGTCCAGATGTGGTAGTAGGTCCTGCATGGAAAATAATAGCCACTGCTATAAGTTCTTCCTGAAATAGATATATGACTTGCAACAAAAAAACATTTTTTGTTTACAATTTTCTTCCATTTGCACTATAACGTTGTGGCATGTAAATGATGTATTTTCCATATCTTTCTATATTTAATGTAGACAACATCTCTAATCTACAATGTGAACATTCCATGTCCTGATTGGCTGTTTTAATCAATTTTTTAAAAGGTACTGATTCACAGTCTGGCATTGTCAAGTATATGAATCCTTCTGTTTGTATTTCAGTGATGATAGTAAAAGAACACTCTTCAAATTTATGATCCCATCTGTAACTTAGTCCAAATAAGTTTTCAATCAGAATTTCTTAATGTTCTAACACTACAAGAATAACCATTAAAAATTATTGTACATCTTGATTTACATTAGGAGTAAATGTCAGTGAACCACTACATATATGCAAAGGATGAAAAACTCCAGAAGCAGTATGGATTTTAGTTCGGTCAGTTACCAACTCAGTGTTTGATACAAACGATAAGGCACAGTTGATTTCAAACCACGCGCCCCAAGTATAGCAGGATTGTTTCCATGCCGTGAGTTTATACCCTGATGGTTCAACTTGGAAAGGGAGGGGTGGGAACATTACAGTATTAAACCCCCAGCTAACAAACGACCCTACGAGTGTTGACATAAATGATAAGACGGGGTGCAGGTGCCTTGATGAATGGGATACATACAGATAGCCGGCTATTGAGGATTTTTGGGACTTATTGGGAGTTGCCAGTAATATTAATTAGTACCTAAGTAAGTGGACAATAATAGTGCTCAGTTTATTGGGTAGCAATTAAAGCTTAATAATAGCACCCTTTGCTTCAAAATTTCTTCGGATAGAGACTAATTTATTTACTAGTAGAGTTCTGGTGTCTTTTTTTGTTGTTCCAGTGGTACCTTGAGATCTGACCTTTAAGAGGCGGATGGGCGGTATAATAGGAAATATATAGTATTCCTCGCTACAGGACCACCTCTCCACTTTATCAACGTCTCTCTTTCTCTTTTAACCAAATAATAATTGAAAGTCATCATTTCTCAATAATAGAGGTAGGTGGCTGTACTATATGAAACATTACATGCAGAAAGCTTTAGCTTGGGACAGTTAATCTGATGGAACAGGGGTTAATGATTCCTTTTTTGTGCTTTTTCATTTTTCCTGTGTCTAGCCAATAAGAGAATTTTATTATAAGGAGTCTTATACCACCTGAGATGGAGATTTAAGCACAGGACTTGAAAACTGCACAAGCCCTGAGGTTACTATATGTGGGCACGTCCTTACGTAAGACAACAGGTAAAGGACGATCCTTTTCAAACATAGAGGATGCTCAGTTCTAGCTTTGAGTAATTTAGCATTTATACAGAGTGCGTTTCTTATCGTTAATCTGCCCTCTTTAGGTTAATTTGCCACCTATGAGGATGGTAGAGCACAATTAGGGAACCAATAAGAAGAGCATCGGTCCACTAGACATTATTGAGAATTGGGTGAGTGTTGATGTGAGTTTCTTGATTGATTGGGTTTTAGTGGCGTGAACGAAGGGAAAGTTGGTCCCTAGTGATAAATGAGGGGGGTAGCTAATCATAAAACCTTTCTCCCCCCCCCCAGTCCAGGTAGTTGAGTTATAGCGCTTAATTCAGATGTAATTACTGTTGCATGTAACCTCTCCAGTTATGGAGGAAAACTAAAATTCTATGTAAATATGTTAATGTATTGGTTTTTAAATATGATGGCACTGATGGGGAACTTTTTACAAACATTATTTTTCCTTGTTTATGTTCTCGCAGAAAAATGATATGGTAGACAACATTGGTATTTTAAATGTGTATATATGATTTGAATGAATCACGAAATGCTATATATATATACATGCATGGATTTTTTTTATAGATGGAGGAATAATTTCCCGAAATACCTTTTGTCCTGAAGAAGGTGGTTGTTAAATTTCGTAGTTACCACCGAAACGTGTCGACGCCAGTTTGGTATACAAGGAATCCAGCAGGGAACAACAATAAGGATAAGAGCAAGGCTCTCACCTGGGGGCAGATTTATGAAGGCCTTGCGCCACCGGTGCATCATTTTCAACATGGGAAAAAGTGACGCACCGGTGGCGCAAGGCTTCATAAATCTGCTCCCTGGTTTCTTTCCCTTTACGCTAGTTCTGGACCTTTGACAAACAATGGAATTTCCCTTGTGTGAATAGAGTTTCCTCCCTTTTTTAGTCAATCGTATGATGTTGCTCTTGTCACTGTACTGTGCCATTAGAGAGTGTTTATGTGTAATTTGCTTTTTTTAATCAGATGATTATGAAATTGTATTTTTCAGTATTCCAGTATCTGGAGGACTGATTTTGTGTTTTCAATACTATATATTGCTTAAAAAATCTTTTTTTAAATAAACTAACAGTTTTTATATGTGCTATAACCCTATCTCAGTTCGCTTATTTTGTTGGACCATCTTTGGGGTTTTTGTTGGAAGGAGGATATTATCCCACGGGCTGTATGCATAAGGGACTGAATGATTGTGTTGGGTGAATGCTGGTTACCTGCAGTGTTTAATAAGACCCTAGGGGAATATTTAATTTTTTAATAATATTTCCATTTCGGACAGACTATATGTTTCTCATATATGGGGTATTCAACTAAATCAGGAGTATGAAGTCTTCTTAAATGATTATACTCTCTTACACAATTTGCATGAGCATTAATCTTTTTGTCATCAAAATCGATCAAATACAAATCAGATAATGTTCTTACTTGAGATAATGCAACATATGCCTCTTGGAACACTCTACTTCCAAAATTTACAAAAGCACTATCTATACTTAAACCTTGAGATTTATGAATAGTTACTGCATATGCTAAAGACAGAGGAAACTGTTTTCTGCGAACAGACAAGTCTTTTACAAGCAAAAAATGTACAACACAACGCCCGATCTGAGTTATCTCTTTAATCTGATCAAATATTATCTTTACAATTTCTATTCCATATCTGTTCTGAAATTTTACAAACTCAACATTGCTTCCCATTGCACCATTTACTAAGCCTGTTCTACATCCAAATTACGCCGTAAAATTACCCAGCAGTTTATACATACATGTAAAGTGTTTTCTAAGCCTGCTGTTTTAGATACAAACTTCTCCAAAGAATGCAATTTAGACTGTAGATTGTCTGTGAGAAGAGTAGTCACTCCCTGGCGTGCAATTTTATCAATAGTTTCAATTTCTACTATTTCCTGTTTTTACAGTTTCAAAAGTTCTTGATTAAATAAAGAACACTCTTGCAGTGTAGGCATTAGGCAAACTATAGACTTCTTTTCTTCAAGATTATTGTACATTATTTCAGATGCTGTGTTTCCAGTTGTAAACAAGTTCCTTAGTAGCTGACTTTCTAAAGCTTCTTTACCATGTTTCATCAAGACACCAATTCTTATATCTTGAAGAATATTTCCATACTGTTCATCATTTGCTTGTCACATATTTTTAATAAGTTCTTCATATTCCAAATTTGACCAAATGTTAACATTTTAAATACTTCCCAAAGATTTCCTAGTGTCTTGATGGACAAGTGTTTTAAAAACAGGTTGTCCTTTTACAGGAGTAGGTTGTAGTAGATCTCCAAATACAATTACATGCTTACCTCCAAACAGAACTGTTTTTAACCCCTTCGACGCTCATGACGAGCTCAGCTCATCATGAGTTACGCCTCTCGTACGCTCATGACGAGCTGAGCTCGTCATGAACCGCGGGTTTTCGCAAAAGTCAGCGCACAGCGGGAAAACGCGTAGCGCGCATGGTGTTAAAATATGTTGCATCTTCAAGTGTACAAAGGTAAGCAGTAAGTTTGAGACCATGCTCACCTCATCAAGGATTAGAAGTTTCATTTTCTTCAGTACTCTTGAAACTTCATAAGAAGCTTCTCCAGAGAGCATGTGATAATCCAATGTATTATTATGTTCAACTGGTAGCATAAGTAATCGATGTAAAGTAATCCCTTTAATGTTGTGTGTCGCTAATCCTGTTGGAGCTGTTACAACGCAAGATACATGTGAATCTGTAGTTTTGTGGAGATAACTGTTCAAAACTTTGATTAAGAAACGTTTTCCTGTTCGAGCTTGGCCACTGATGTAAAATAGGTTTAAATGATGAACATTGGCATTCTTTTTTTTCATGCAGCAAACCATGTTGTATCTGTTGTGTCACTTGTTGAAAAATTTCTTTTTGTTCGATGTTTAGTTGTTATTCTAAATTTTCTAACTGAATATTATCGTGTTCTGCTTGTTGCGTCGCAGTTTCTACTTCATTCATGGCAATTGCTGCTTCATTTTCGATAATTTGTTGCCCTAGTGGATCTTGGCTTAGTGAGGCAGAACTTTGACTATCTTGAGAACTGTCTCTGGCTATTTCACCTACAATAGTAGTTTCTTGTTCAACCTCATCATTTAACATATGTAGATACGTTGGGAAAATTGTGCATGAATGCTATCTTTTCAGGCATTGAAAGAATCTTCATAGCAGTCAAAATCTCCAAGTAATTCCGTTTCACTACGCCGAGGCTTGAACAGTTACAGAAGTGCTAAATAGAAAAATTCCCTCTTATCTGGACTTTCACAACTGAGTTTTCTGTGGTCAATAAGATATCCTTTGGCATGTTTTACCAAACATCCGTCACATCTAATTACTGCATATTTTTCTTCATTTATATTTTCTGTAACATTTCTGTTAAAGCTGTAATGTCGAAATATTTCATAGAGACATATTTTTTCCAGATGTGGACCCCTTTTGGGAAAGTACGTATATAACATATTAGTTTTATTAATATCTGTACTTTCTGGTTCTTTCAAAATGAAGTATTCAATTTCATGTAGAGATTTCAATACTCTATTTCGTGTGGAAGCAGGACCTACACTTAACCAAATGATTCCTCTTGACTTTGAATGTAAACTAGCAGAGCTCATCCGATCCATACATTCTTAGGATCCAATCTCTCGGTAGGAAAGCAATTTCAAGCTAAAGCTGTACAATTTCATGCTAATATTCTTTTCCTGTGAAATTTCTTCACACATTTCTTTCAACTCTGTCTTTTCAGATTTGGTTATATAGCGAGCACCAGCAATTGAATATCCACGTTTGCATTCCACATTGGCAAAATCAATGGATTGTATTCATTAATATTGTTTGAATATTTGGTTCTTTGGTTCTTTTTAAGTTGTATGTATTTTTGATTTTTGGGAGATTTCCGAGTTATTGTATGCCTTATTCCTGACATAAAACTATTTACTCTTCCTTTAGAAATTATTAGACGTCGGAATCCAAATGACCATTTGTGTAAAATGTTCCCTTTGACTTGTATTTTTGTCGACAATATATTCCACATCGATGAGTTCGAAACTATAAAACTTGTTGTCGCAAGCTGTTTTCTCCTTCTTTTGGAATGGCACGGGTAAAATTCTCTTTGATGAAAGACAAAACACTTTCATTAGTATCAGTTCCAAATTTTGGTGCATTCTTGATCCATAATAGCATGTGTATATGAGGAGCACCTCTGGCTTGGTACTTCTTTCTCCAAAAGACATCAGTAACTTCTCCAAGAGGTGCATTATTTTTAGTGCAGATAAAAGACATCATAGCTTGAAACGTATGACTAAAATATCTGCACACATTTACAGGATCCAAGGAACAGAGTTCTCCACCTGTCTTCAATTCAATAATTTTTACATCTGAATTTTCTTCTCGTAGAAATTCCAGTAAATCATCCCATGCATATTCAGCACAGCGAAGTGTTTCAAACCACGTAAGGGGACCTAAGTTTCTTAACATACATTTAGGTTCTCCGTGACGACGATACCAATATTCATTGGTACCACATTGACACACCATCAAATCAAATAACTGAGTTTCTAAATGATCATCTCTTTGTTGAACACTGTCCATGAACTCCTGTTTTTAATATGTGATTCACTGTATATAAAGTGGAGACAAGTCACTTTCAAACAGAAGATGAACTATGTATGGAATGCACTGTTGAAATCTTGGACCTTCTGAGTATAATCTTGTCTAGAGGTATTCTGAAGCTGGAATCTGTACTGCTTGTTCATCATATCATCCACCTTCTTCAGTGGGGAACAGCTGTGGAAAACAATGAGCTTCTAAACCTTTTTTCCATACACTTATGGGAGTTCCCTTTGCTTTCTTCATTTGCAATAATTCAATACTGTTTCCTATCACTTCTTTTGAATGTAGAGGATGTATACTGTAATGTCCAGAAATCTTCACTCCTGGACTTGTCCACTTTTTCTATTTGTCCACTTTGAATTTCTGTTTCATCTTCTAAACATATTTCCTGTTCTTGCACATTTACAGTTTTATAATAAATATTGTTCTGTACAAGATATAATGTAGCCTTTTGAAGTTTGGTAACATCTACTAACTCCTGCCATATTTCGCGACTCTTTGTTGGTACACCATTACTAGAATAACTACAGGCTCACTTTCCTCTCTCTCTATACCAACAGTTTCAATATTTTTCTTACAATCTAAAGGTAAGTACACAACTCTTCCTTTCAGACCTCTCTGAAAATATGTTGGAGGAACCTTACCTGTTTTAGGCTCCATATGAACTATGGCCTGAAACGGGTGCACAGATTGAATAAGAATGGACACATATGCATGTAAAACCGCCAGTTCCAGAGGTATAGCTACCAACTCTAAGTTGTTATGTACATTTCTAGCTGGCATTTTGTTCTCTTCTAACTTCTTGTAACAATATTTACAAATAAGTTGATCAGTACCCAACTCAAAATGACCTTGCACCAAGTACAAAAACAACAAGTGATGGACTGAATGTGGATCAATGTCACACACTCCCCCAGTCAAAAGATCTGGGCCCAAATCCATCGTTTTTTTGCACTCCACACCACCCTGGGTTAGACAATGGCGATATGCAAATCAGCTCTGACCCTGTTGCCCCATGGGAACAGTCCAGTCCGAACTACAAAAGCCATGTCCTTCCCAGAACGGAATCAAGCATCCGAGGACCGGACCGGTTTCGAGGTAACACCTCTCTTCAGCCCGGCTAGCTTGACTCCAAGTGGTGTGGAGTGCCTGGGACCCACGTCTGGGCATCCCCAGCGCACTTAGGGCGGCAATTGCAAAAACAACAAGTGATGGACTGAATGTGGATCAATGTCACACACTCCCCCAGTCAAAAGATCTGGGCCCAAATCCATCGTTTTTTTGCACTCCACACCACCCTGGGTTAGACAATGGCGATATGCAAATCAGCTCTGACCCTGTTGCCCCATGGGAACAGTCCAGTCCGAACTACAAAAGCCATGTCCTTCCCAGAACGGAATCAAGCATCCGAGGACCGGACCGGTTTCGAGGTAACACCTCTCTTCAGCCCGGCTAGCTTGACTCCAAGTGGTGTGGAGTGCCTGGGACCCACGTCTGGGCATCCCCAGCGCACTTAGGGCGGCAATTGCAAAAACAACAAGTGATGGACTGAATGTGGATCAATGTCACACACTCCCCCAGTCAAAAGATCTGGGCCCAAATCCATCGTTTTTTTGCACCAAGTAAGCACCAAATTGTTCCCACTTATCATTGTTTGCCCTTTTACTTTTTAAATATACATCAACATTCTTAGTTTGAATTCTATAGTGAGTATGTTGACAACAAATACAAACTTAGGTGCTCATTAGGATGGCGGACGGACCTGCGTCCGTCCGCCACCCCAGAGTAGGAGGGACCGTCAGCAGGGGCAGCGGCGGTCCCTCGGTGCAAATTAGGATGTGACCGCCACCCTGGCGGTCACATCCTGTATTTTTAACATTGCTGCGGGTGCTACTTGAAGCAGCACACGCCGCAATGTTAAAAATGAATTCTGTGCATTTGCATTCACAAAGCGGCAGGCACCACAGCGCGGTGCCTGCCGCTTCGTGCACGCAAATGCAGGGGGGTACCATAGGTACCCCCCATGTGCACCCCCACCCCACCTTCACCCAGGGGGCCCGCAACGGGCCCCCGAAGTGAATGTCCATATGCTTTTCCACGGCAGACAAGCCGCCGCGGAAAAGCATGCCTTTCACGCCATCCTAATATGGCTGGCGGTGTCTGATAGACACCGCCAGCCATGTTAAAGCTTTTCCGCCGCGGTCGGAAGGCGACCGCGGCGGAAAAGCTGCGGACGGAATGCCAGACCCACCAGCCATCCTAATGTGGCGGTGGGTCTTTCGAGGCTCCGCGGCGGTTTTCCCGCATCCACCGGGCCGACGGTGGCTTCCGCCGGCCCGGAGGATGCGGACAAACCGCAATCATAATAGGCCCCATAGTTTGGTTTTTCAGTTGAAACTATCTTAAATATCTTAAACTTTGTAATTTCTTCAGCAAACTTGTCAGTGCTAATATCTTCCACCTGTTCTTCAACACCTATTCTTATCAAGATGTCACTTTCTCAACACACCACCTGTGAACCAAAGAAAAAGAAACCCTATATCATCATAAACTTTTTTTACATCGATCCTGAACCATGAAAAGACCTGTGTTCATTTCACTTAAAGATAATGCAGGACTTTTTATGTAGTACAATCTCCTTACTAATTTCTGCATTCCGCATATCTGGGTGATGTACTGCTACCATTCTTAAATGATGAAATGTATTTTTACACTCTTTTCTAGAAAGACAAGCCAGAGAATGACCCTGCAACTTAGTATATTTTCTTACTTTACAATGATCTAGTCCTTGCAACATCTTAATCCTCTGTTTAACGCTTTTTTGGGTATATTCTGGTAAAAAAGCTCATAATATATCAATACATTCCTGTTGAATACTACAATTACTCCTACAATCCCACTTATACACTGGATCTGGTGTATGTCTCTCTTAAACTTCTTCAGCTATTCGTTCTTCCACATTTTTTAGGAACCATCTTTTCTTTTTCAATTGAACAACCATCTTTCATCTCATAACATTGACCACTGGTATCAACATCATGAACTAATATATTTTGTTGAAAATAGCTTTCTTCATTAAAGAAAGGTTCAATACTAGAAGTGTGCTTCCATGTACCAGAACACGTTTTGCAAAGGTTATTTCTATTAACCAGTCTTTTTTGTTTGCTTTTCTCCTCCATAAAGTGCATTGTTTTATTCAATGTTTTCATTCTCTTCAATACCAATATAAATAATTTTCATTTAAATTTTAAAGTTTTTCCACTCCAATTTCAATCTGTTGTTTTTTCTTATAGGCTGCTGATTTAAAAAAATAAAATATTTACAATCTTTCAATACATTTTGTAGTACTCTACTTCTACACATTCTATTCCTTATATTAGTTCAGCCTTCTTTCAACATGGATTGTTCTCCCTTAACATGATTTTCTCATAATATGTCCTTTGTTTGTTTCCTTCTGATTGGTTGTACAACTTTCTTTTCAGTTTTCTACATTTTCAAAATTCTTTGCATTCTCTAAACGTCTTTTAACCAACTCTTTAGTTCTCTTACCAGAAGTCTTTTTCTTCAATGTAACATTTTGAACTTCATCTAATTTCTGCTTTTCTCTTTCCTTTAAATAGTATTGTTTTGTTTCTTGTCTTTTCTTTTTGATTTTTTCTTGCCATACTCAATCTTTCTTACTAATAATGGTGAATATCTGAAAAAAAGAACAGTTTAAATAGTTTCTACAAATAATTGTATATTATTAAAATAAACATAAATATTCAAATCTATAAATAAACAAATACTTTCAATTGCATTGCAAATGTCTCCATAACACATGAATATTTACAATATTATACTTTAGATATTATCAAACATATCATTAGAACCAAATGTTTAAACAGTAACATCTCAGAGCCCATACTTTCTAAACTTGAATAACAAAAAGTCAATGTATTCATTTCTACTCATAAAATATGGCACCTGAGTATTCAACAAGCTAATTCAGACACTGCACAATTCCTTCATTTAGAAGATATCACAACCTCTGCAACAGAATGATAGAGCATAACTAAAGGATTTCTCTACTACTGTCCAAACCAACTAGGTTCAGATGTATAATACACCAGACAATATATGTAGAAGTAGATACATACATCATTCACAACACCATAAAGTCCCTTAAACTTCACAGACTGGCTTTCACATTTCAAAAAAACACCTAGAGTGTTGAGCTTACCCAAATATAAAGAGGCAACCCTTTACATGTCTCTCTTATAAGTCTCAACATATTCCTGGAAGCATGCATGCATATTTCTGTACCTTTTGCTAGTGACACCATATATAAAAGAAACATACAAATTGTTATATACTTGTGTTTTTCCACAGACTCATACAAAATAGCTTCATCGCTAATCCCTCTGCCAACATGCTTTAAACCTTAGCTTTGCGCTACAGCTTCACCATTCTGCGACTACTCAGGGTGTTGGGCCTACCCAAATATAAAGCAGCAGCCCTTCTTATGAGTCTGTTGTAAGTATTTCCATATTCCTGAAAGCATGTGTATGTACCTTTTACTAGTGCCATCATATATAAAAGAAACATAAAAATAGAGGTATGCCTGTCTTTTATACATCTAGCACCTTCAGATGCATAACACATAAGAGAATACATCTGTAAGTAGAGACATACCTTAGTCACAACACCATGCAGACCTTAAAACTTGACAGACTGCACTTTACATTTGAAACACAAACCTACATTTCTGCGGCATACTTCAAGTGTACTGATATAAAGTAGCCTAATCACTAATCCCTCTGCCAACATGTCTTAAACCTCACTTTTGTGCCGCAGCTTCACTATTCTGCCACTACTCAGGATGTTGGGCCTAGCCAAATATAAGGAAGCAGCCCTTCGCATACTTCTGCTGTAAGTCTCAACCATATGCCTGAAAGTATGCATGAATGTGTCTGTTTCTTTCGCTAGTGACATCATATATAAAAGAAACATACACATGGATGTATACCTGTGTTTTACATATCTAGCATTTACAGATATATAACAAGTATGAGAATGCATGTGCAAGTAGAGACATACCTTATTATTTATTTTATATATTTATTTGCAGAGTTTTATATAGCGCTGGTTAGACCCGGAGGTTTCAGAGGGCTTTACATGAGGATCAGCGAGTTACAGGTTACAAAAATTACATCAGTTACAGGTATAGGCATAGGAGAAAACCATGAGATTGCACAATAATATGTTATTGGCACGTAGCATAGCCCAGACACACACTATTATGGGGAGTGGAATATAGAGGGGGAAAGGTAAACAGGGGAAAGGAATGCATATAGGGTCAGGCAGACTGGCAGGGAGAATATACTTCAGGGGGAACAAAGTAGTCAAAGCAGTTAAAGTGAAAGACAGACAAAACGTGAGAAACCGTGAAAAACAATGTTCGTTGTCCGGCTGGGTAGGTGACGGCTGTGGGCGTGAACCAGAGCCAAACTCCTCTATAGCTACATAGGACAGCTCCATCAAGCATCAACCAAGGGTACTCTGGCTCCGCAGTATGTACAGACAGTTATTAGTTTCCGCCCATGGGTCATCGTCATCCAACACTGCATTCAGGCCTCAGGGTTGCCATTCGGGCCGCCAAGCTTGCTCCGCCAAATCAACGCCCCGCTAGGTCTAACGCCACCTTATCAATTTTGTTTTTGACTGAGGTCCGTGTTTGCTCCATTGTGGTGCTCAGTTTTTCAACGGCGGCCAGCACTGCATCCAGTTTATGCGACTTGACATCCGTGGATGTCCCACCAGGCATCTTATCAGAATGGGCGTGGGGTGGAGGTGGCAGGCCTGACTGTCCTCCGGCATCAGATCTGTGATGGCCCATTAGAGACATGTATCATCAGGCGGCACAGGGATGACGGTTGTTTAGTATATATAGAACCTCCAGTATGTTTTGTGCCCAATTATCAATTCCCAAGGTTTGGTCGTTTTGGAGATCTTAATATTGGGCGGCCGGAGGGACCACAAATGTAGCCCCAGCGAGCCCACAACCAACTGTTTGGTGGTCTAGCTGCTTTAGGCCCGGTAACTAGGCGTTCACTGCCAATGCACACCATTGCCCCTATGCTCTTTGACTGTGGGGGTATGCAGGTGGGTTGTAGTATCACACTTGCTCAGGGGTGCATTGCCTATTAGAAGCTTGCTGTTTATTGTACAACTGCTAGATCTGTTCCTTTCTCTATTTCAACAAACTGCCCAAAGTTCAGCGTGTCCTCGTAAGGGTCCTCGTAATGAACGGGCATCAGCTGGCTCAATGCTTGTAAGAGGATCACACAGACCGGCGAGGCCTCCACCAAGAACTCTCACCTGGTAGTTCCTCAGTCACAAGACCTTGCAATCCTTAAAATTTGACAGAATGCACTTCACATTTCAAGCAGACAGTGAACATTATGCAGTATATTTGAAGTGTACCTTTCCACAGACTCATACGAAGTAGCCTAATTGGTAATCCCTCTGCCAACATTTCTTGAACCTCACTTTTGTGCTTCAGCTTCACCAGTCTACTACTACTCAGGGTGTTGAGCCTAGTCAAATATAAAGCAGCAACCCATCGCATATCTCTGCTATAAATCTCACCATATTCCTGAAAGTCTGCATGCATGTGTCTGTTCCTTTTGCTAGTGGCATCATATATAAAAGAAATATATAAATAGATGTATGCCTGTCTTTTACACATCTAGCATCTACAGATGTATAACACGTATGAGAATACATGTGCAAGTAGAGACATACCTCAGTCACAAGACCATGCAGACCGTAAAATTTGACAGACTTCACTTCACATTTCAAGCAGGCACTGAAAATAATTTTTATTTAGTTTAAATTTGTTTATTAGGTTTTAACAGTTTAGATACAGTCAGGCAGAATTTCTTACTTGAATTACATACACATATATACTTGTATAGTTTCAGCTAGCGATTTTCATTGGTATTTGTCTTTGTACATTGTTGCCGCTTATCTTTATTACATTCCCTATGTTACTTGCACATTGGTACGGTCTGCATTGTGTATGTGCTTTCTGTGGTGTTCCCGTGTACATGTCCCCCTGGATTAGGAGACATATTTGCCTGCACCGGTACTGGGAGCCATTATGTAATGGCCCAGTGAATAGGCGACTCTCCCTATCTGCTGGTGGCGATACCATAGATGCCAGCTTGTATCTCTAATTAATAACTTTGGTGTTTAACTGCGCTAATGATGCGGGATCGGTGAGGGGGCATGCAGGTGGGAAAGGGGGGTCCCCTATTTGAGTGCTCATGGTAATCTGGCGATAAACGGCTGCAGGTGTAGGGGGCATGGTTAAAACTCTTGAGTTATCCTGCGGCTGTGCAAACTGTGCTGACTGTTGTACGGTCTCCCCATTTTGTGTTCGGCCCAGCTCGTTGTGTCTGTCAGGCCCTATGAATGTATTGGGAATTGTCTGGGGTTGGGATGTCTCGGATGGTTCTTCCTGCGTGGTTTGCTGCTTAAATTGGTGTAGGAGTTATGCCCATTCCATGGATATGTGGTGCCTACGTGTTCTTTTCACTTCCGCCTACAGTATTGCTTCCTCCTCTGCCATGCCATTGACTGCACCCACCCAGGCCTCCACTTGGGGTCCCTCTGGGGCTCGCCAATACATGGCTATTCTTTTTTTCGCTAGTAGTAGTGAGGGGGACATAAATTGGATCTGCACCTTTTCTGTTTTGCGTCTCCTGAACATGCCCAGTGCGCATGGTTCCCACGAGTTTACCTTGGTAATGTTCATCGTTGCACGTAGCACCTCATGAGTGTATTCCCAGTACTGTTGTATGGTAGGGCACCCCCAGAAAGTCTTTGTTGAAAGTCTGCTTCGGGAGCTTGACATCGGGGACATAGGAATTGTGTGTCTGGGTAAAAACGTTGTAGGCGCCCTGGTGTTAGATGTGCTCTGTGTAAGATGTTAAATTGTATGTTTTTAAAACGTGCATTTCGGAATACTTTTTTGGGGTATTCTATGGCTTGCTGCCACTCCTTGTCGTTCAGCGGCCAGCCTATGTCTTCCTCCCATGTCTGTCATAGCGAGGTTAATGGGTTAAGTATGTGCTCCCAGATGGCTTTATACAACCAGGAAACTAAGTGTCTGCCCGCCCCCATATGGAGTATTGTATGTATGACTGGTTGTGTCGGTGGTTCCCCTTCGACTGAGTCCCAAAATGGGCGGCTGCTGGCTATAATTTGCCTATGTAGTAGGAATTGCCCTGTGGAAGATTATACTCCTCCACCAACTGATGGTAGGGTCGTAAGTGCCTGTTCTCGAAACGGGAGTCTATATCAGTTAATGAGCAATCGGTCCACACTCGCAAGGTTTGGGCTGTGTAGTATTTTTCATTTTTGGGGAACCCTATCAATGGGAGCAGTGGAGAATACGGGGGTTTCTCCCCAGACATGCGATGTATCGTAATCATACAAGTACGAGCTATCGACACCTGTAAGGGATAGGTGCGCTTGGGTTTAGTGCCGGGCAGCAGCACGCGCCAAAGAGCCGGCAGGGGTATGCACCCTGTGTCTGAAATTGTTTCTCCAATGTGGTGTTCCGCTGTCCAGTGTTAGAGCCACTGCAGTTGGGCCACTAGAAAATACGCCTTAAAGGCAAGAGCCTCCAGTCCTCCCCGATCTGTTGGTAGGAGTAATTTAGATAATGCAACTCTGTGTCGGCCCACTCCCCAGATGAGGGAGGTGAGTAGCATGTCCAGTTCTCGGAAAAAGGGGCGAGGGGGAATGACTGGGAGGTTAGCAAAGTGATTCAGTAACCGTGGGACAATGATAATTTTGGCTAAAACCACGTGCCTGATGGGGGCCAGAGGCAGCGTCTTCCAGAAGCTCACTGCTGTCCTTATGCCTGCTAGCGCCTTACGGTGATTGCCTTCATAGATGTCGCTAGGGGAATCGTACAACTTAGGTGCTGCACTGCTTCAGGTGATTCTCTTACCCCCACAGTGATGTTGAGGGGGGCTAGGTGTGGTCTTAGCGGGTAGACCACGGATTTATCCCAGTTTACTCTGAGGCCTGACACTGCCACAAATTCCATTAACGCCATCCAGATTGGGACGCTGTGCTGGAACTTTGTTCGGTGTGTTCCTTCTGGAGGTCAAGACGAAACTCTGTCCGAGTGAACAGAAGAAAGGACTTTGAAAACTTTCACCAAGCTTGCAAAAGAAACTACCCGAGGGCCTGAACTGAGAGTGCCTCCTGCTGAAGTCTCAGGGACATTAGACTTCACCCCATCAGCTGTTGAAATTCCTTTGAAAGGCATTCTGCTTGCGAGTAATCTGGAGCCTCTGGTTCTACTGTGAGTAACGCTGACTGCGAACCTTTGCAACTTCGCTGAAACTGTGTGGGCTGCTGCAGCTAAGAGAGAGCTGCTGCTGCTGTGAGCCTGCCTGCATTTGAACCTTTGCCACATCGCTGGATCTGTGTGGGCTGCTGCAGCAAAGAGAGAGCTGCCGCTGCTGAGTGCCCGCACCTTTGCCAAATTTGCATCACTCTTCTTCCTGTGGGCCGCCGCACCTAAGAGAGAGCTGCTGCCGCTGAGTGCCCGCACATTTGCCAACTTTGCATCATCCTTTGTCCTGTGGGCCACCGCAGCTAAGAGTGAGCTGCTGCTGCTGAGTGTCCGCACCTTTGCCAACTTTGGGTCTCCCTTCATCCTGTGGGCCGCCACAGCTAAGAGAAAGCTGCCGCCGCTGAGGGCCTGCACCTTTGCCAATTTTGCATCACTCTTCGCTCTGTGGGCCACTGCAGCTAAGAGAGAGCTGCTGCCGCTCAGCGCCCGCACTGTTGCCGACTTGGTATTATCGTGATCCGTCCTGTGGGCCATTGCGGCTAAGAAGGAGCTGCTAACCGCTAAGTGCCTGCACTTTTGCCAACTTTGCATCATTGTCATTTGTCCTGTGGGCCGCTGAAGCTGAGAGAGAGCTGCTGCCACTGAGTGCCTGCACCCTTGCTAACTTTGCCTCATCAAGATTTGTCCTGTGGGCCGTCGCTGCTAAGAGAGAGCTGCCGCCGCTGAGTGCCCGCAGCTTGTTCCCCCTTGTAGAGGATAGCTGCTATCACCTCATGGGCCGTCGCAGCCAAGAGAGAGCTGCTGCTGCTGTGAGCCCACCACGGAGCTGCAAGATGAGAGTCATTGCCCCCTCCAGCCCGGGCCACCGCAGCCGCGGGCTGCTGCTGCTGAGAGCCCGCCTGTCCCCGAGTGCCCGAACGATTGTGGGGGCACACAGCGGGCCCCTCCAGCCAAGACTTGTGGTCGCTGGGAGTCCACCTGTCACCGTCTCCGCTTCTTCGAGAAGATGCGTGCTGTGTCCCCTTCTCCCGGCAGGTACCTGGTGTGCAACGGGTCGCGTAGGCCCCGGTCTTGAACTCAGTCAGTCACGTTCTGGGGAACAAGTTATTGCCGTTTTGAGTTCCTACTAGTTTATGTGCATTGTACTTGTTGAAACGCTTTGAGAGTCTTGAGTTGAACGTTAGATAAAGATATTATTTTTCTATACCTATTCGAGTTGTGTCCTTTTGTGGTGTCATTACTGCCTTATTGTGCATGGTCATAAATGCTTCACACACTGCCTCTGAGATGGGCCTTACTGCTCATGCTATGTTACCACAGGGTTGAGCAGGGGTTGTCAAAGGGGGTAGCCCACTTGCCCTGACTTAGGAAGAAGGGTCCCTATTTGGACATTAGCGCCAGCCATTGCCAACTAAAGACCCCCATTTATAACAATTACCTACTGTAAAAAAGAAGACAAAATGTTATATAAATTATATAACATTTTTTTATAATATAATGTAATGTATTACAGAAATTAAAATATTACACTTTTAAGAACATAACATAATTTTACAATTACATTTTCAGTTTCCTTTTTTTGCTGTTCTCAGATTCTACTGAACTTCACCATACACAGTGATTTCAACTTAGTATCATTATACACAGCGGGGAAAAGAACAATCAATGAGATTGTGAAAAAAAACAAATTACCGCAAAGCAATATTCCCAATATGTGTATCTATATGTTTTCTTATCTACAGTTTCTAAATTATGTCTAACTTATACATTAAGTCTTTTATTACTCTCAAGTACATTTTCTCAAATGTATACTCTCATTTACATCTGATACAATATAGACCACAAATATTTAAACTATTGCTTTTAAACACTATTTTTGAAATGCAATATCAATTAGCACAAATAATAACCCAAACTCTAATTATAAATAATAATTGTTTAAATCCTGTCCACTTTCTGTTTAAATCTCCTCAATAGGCCGAATAATGTATTCAAAAGTTTTTCTTGTAAAAATCCAATATAAATTTGTTAATTCATGTTGACATCTTCCCAATAGGCTGAATAATGTATTCAAAACTTTGGCTACAAAAATATTAAATATGAATTTGGTAATTCATAAGGCAACTTAGATTTGAATTGTAAGTGGGCATCATTGCAATATGTCCATCCTTCGTTACACTTTTAATACATAGTATAGTGTCCAGATGTTGTAGTATGTCCATCATGGAAAATATTAGCCACAGCTATTAAAGTTCTTCCTGAATTAGAAATTTGAGTTGCAAAAACATTTTTAATTTTGGTCTCCAATTTTCTTTTATTTGCCTATGACATTGAAACATTAAAATGATATATCTCCAGATCTTTATATATGTAATGTAGACAACATCTCTGATTTACAATGCAAAGATTTCATACCCTAATTGGCTGTTTTTACTAATTTGTTAAAAGGTACTGATTTGCAATCGGGTATCGTCAAGTATATGAGTCATTCTGTGTCTATTTCAGTGCTAGAAGTAAATGAACACTCTTAACATTTATGATCCCATCTGTAACTTACTCCAAATAAGTTTCCAATTTGTTTTTCCTACATGTTCCAATACTCCAATCATAAACATTAGAAATTCTTGTTGTACATTAAGAGTAAATGTCAAAAAACCAGTACATATATCCAAAAGTTGTCGAACACCAGAAGCAGTATGAATTTCACTTCTGTCAGTTCCCAATTGTGTAAATACATGACGTAATCAAGAACAAAATCTTCTTTCATAATTTCGCATAATTTCACAATGAAGCTCTTCTAGATAAAACTCAGCATTTAAAATCACATTAGCATAGCAGTTGATACCTGAACTGTTTTACAACTGGTATCCTACAATGTCGTCAACAGTTTCCATTTTCATTTTCTTTACACCTTCATGATTCTCTTCAATGGTTTTCTTTTTTGAACCTCAATTGAATGTTTGACATATTTCTGTTTTGGATACACTACATGTTTCTCATATATGGGATATTCACCTAAATGAGGAGTATTAAGTCTTCTTAAACGATTGTACTCTCTTACACAATTTGCATCAGCACTAACCTTTTTCTCATCAAAATCAATCAAATACAATCCAGATAATGTTATTACACGAGTTAGTGCAACGTATGCCATTCCCTCTTTGAACACTGTACTTCCAATATTTACCAAAGCACTGTCTATACTTAAACCTTGAGATTTATGAATAGTTACTGCATATGCTAAAGACAAAGGAAACATCTCTGATTTACAATGCAAAGATTTAATATCCTAATTGGCTGTTTTTACTAATTTGTTAAAAGGTACTGATTTGCAATCGGGTATCGTCAAGTATATGAGTCATTCTGTGTCTATTTCAGTGCTAGAAGTAAATGAACACTCTTAACATTTATGATCCCATCTGTAACTTACTCCAAATAAGTTTTCAATTTGTTTTTCCTTCCTGTTCCAATACTCCAATCATAAACATTAGAAATTCTTGTTGTACATTAAGAGTAAATGTCAAAAAACCAGTACATATATCCAAAAGTTGTCGAACACCAGAAGCAGTATGAATTTCACTTCTGTCAGTTCCCAATTGTGTAAATACATGACGTAATCAAGAACAAAATCTTCTTTCATAATTTCCCATAATTTCACAATGAAGCTCTTCTAGATAAAACTCAGCATTTAAAATCACATTAGCATAGCAGTTGATACCTGAACTGTTTTACAACTGGTATCCTACAATGTCGTCAACAGTTTCCATTTTCATTTTCTTTACACCTTCATGATTCTCTTCAATGGTTTTCTTTTTTGAACCTCAATTGAATGTTTGACATATTTCTGTTTTGGATACACTACATGTTTCTCATATATGGGATATTCACCTAAATGAGGAGTATTAAGTCTTCTTAAACGATTGTACTCTCTTACACAATTTGCATCAGCACTAACCTTTTTCTCATCAAAATCAATCAAATACAATCCAGATAATGTTATTACACGAGTTAGTGCAACGTATGCCATTCCCTCTTTGAACACTGTACTTCCAATATTTACCAAAGCACTGTCTATACTTAAACCTTGAGATTTATGAATAGTTACTGCATATGCTAAAGACAAAGGAAACATCTCTGATTTACAATGCAAAGATTTAATATCCTAATTGGCTGTTTTTACTAATTTGTTAAAAGGTACTGATTTGCAATCGGGTATCGTCAAGTATATGAGTCATTCTGTGTCTATTTCAGTGCTAGAAGTAAATGAACACTCTTAACATTTATGATCCCATCTGTAACTTACTCCAAATAAGTTTTCAATTTGTTTTTCCTTCCTGTTCCAATACTCCAATCATAAACATTAGAAATTCTTGTTGTACATTAAGAGTAAATGTCAAAAAACCAGTACATATATCCAAAAGTTGTCGAACACCAGAAGCAGTATGAATTTCACTTCTGTCAGTTCCCAATTGTGTAAATACATGACGTAATCAAGAACAAAATCTTCTTTCATAATTTCCCATAATTTCACAATGAAGCTCTTCTAGATAAAACTCAGCATTTAAAATCACATTAGCATAGCAGTTGATACCTGAACTGTTTTACAACTGGTATCCTACAATGTCGTCAACAGTTTCCATTTTCATTTTCTTTACACCTTCATGATTCTCTTCAATGGTTTTCTTTTTTGAACCTCAGTTGAATGTTTGACATATTTCTGTTTTGGATGCACTACATGTTTCACATAAATGGGATATTCACCTAAATGAGGAGTATTAAGTCTTCTTAAACGATTGTACTCTCTTACACAATTTGCATCAGCACTAACCTTTTTCTCATCAAAATCAATCAAATACAATCCAGATAATGTTATTACACGAGTTAGTGCAACGTATGCCATTCCCTCTTTGAACACTGTACTTCCAATATTTACCAAAGCACTGTCTATACTTACACCTTGAGATTTATGAATAGTTACTGCATATGCTAAAGACAAAGGAAACTGTTTTCTGCGATTATACAAGTCTTTTACAAGCAAGAAACGTACAACACAATGCCTAATCTGTCCTACCTCTATAATCTGATAAAATGTTATCTTAAAAAATTCTATTCCATCTCTGTTCTGAAAGTTTACAAAATCACCACCTTTTAAATTGCTCCAT
Source organism: Lissotriton helveticus (assembly GCF_964261635.1). Lineage (NCBI taxonomy): Eukaryota > Metazoa > Chordata > Amphibia > Caudata > Salamandridae > Lissotriton > Lissotriton helveticus. Next base: position 804,233,534 of record NC_136063.1, read on the forward strand.
TTACTAAACCTTCTTCCATATTCAAATTACGCTATAAAATTACCCAACAGTTTATACACACATGTAAAGTCTTTTCTAAGCCTGCAATCTTAGATACAGACTTTTCCAAAGAATCCAATCTTGACTGTAGTTTCTCTGTGAGAAGAGTAGTCACTCCCCGATGTTCAATTTTACCATAGCTTCAATTTCCACTATTTGTTGTTTTTCCACTTAAAAAAGTTTGTGATTAAATGTAGAACACTCTTGCAGTGTAGGCATTGGGCAAACTATAGACTTCTTTTCTTCAAGCTTATTCTACATTATTTCAGCTGCTGTGTTTCCAGTTTAAAATAAGGGTGGGCGTAGTTCGCGAAGTAGCGCTACGCGTAGCTATGCAAAATGCACTTCGCACTACGCGAGCTACGCGTAGCACTATGCGAACTGCGTAGTAGCATGTTTGCACTGTGCAAGATGTCGTTTTCAATGATCGCACAAGTATCTTGCACTGTGCAATAATTGAAAATAGCATCTTGCACAGTGCGAGCTGTACTTTTCTGCCGCTCAAGTACATTTTTACTCGAGCTGCAGCTTTCTCAACGCGGACTGGTAGTTTCTCCTCGCGGGCATGCGCGACCACTCGCAATGAGAAACCTGACCTCCCTGCGTTGAGAATTTCGCCAGGAGGTTTATTTTCCATGCTTGCGATCGGCAACTTGATGTTGCTTATTGTGAACAAGGAAAAAGTCTCGCGAGGATGTCATTTTGATTGCTTGCGGTTGCCAACTTGACTTTGAGGACCACGAGCAAGCAAAAAATTACCGCTGCACTACGCTACACTATGCATGTTTGCACTGTGCTACGTGCAGTTCGCGTAGTGCGAAGTTGTGCAAACTTCACAAACTACGCGAAAGTAGTGTAGTGCTTTGCCCAGGGTTAGTTTAAAACAAGTTCCTCAGTAGCCGACTTTCTAAAGCTTGTTTACCATGTTTTGTCAAGACACCAATTCTTATATCTTGAAGAATATTTCCATAATGTTCATCACTTGCTTGTCGCATATTCTTAATAAGTTCGTTATATTCAAAATGAGACTAAATTTTCACATTTCCTATACTTCCCAAAGATTTTCTAGTACCTTCATGCACAAGTTTTTTAAAAACAGGTTGCCCTTTTACAGGATTAAGTTGTAGTAGATCCCTGAATACAATTAGATGTTTTCCTCCAAATAAAACATATTAATCTATTTTTAAAATCTGTTGCATTTTCAAGTGTACAAAGGCAAGCATTAAGTTTGTTTCCAGTAGGGAACAGCTGTGTAAAACAACGTGCTTCTAAACTTTTTTCCCATACACACATGGGAGGTTCCTTCCATTTCTTCATTTGAAATAATTCAATGTTGTTTCCTATCACTTCTTTTGAATGTAGAGGATGAATACTGTAATGTTCATAAATCTCTTCACTCCTAGACTTGTCCACTTTTTCTATTTGGCCACTTGAAATTTCAGTTTCATCTTCTAAACATATTTCCTGTTTATCAATGCTTACATACTTATATTAAATATTATTCTGCACCAGATACAATGTAGCCTTCTACAGATTGTTAACATCAACAAACTCTTGCCATATTTTTAAGTTGAGCATTCGAGACCTCTTGTATATACCTTAGTATATACTTATATGTGTATATACTCTGTGGGTTCTGAAGATCAGCCCTAGGACTTATATGCTTCCGCCTACTGACTTTTTTTCTGTTCAACTGCCTCTATTTACCTGTTTGGATAGAAAACGACTAGCAGAGTTCAGTAAAATACCAAAATCAATTTAGCATTCTCTAGATTCCAGTCCATAGAAATTGTCTTCCACAAGCACCCGTAGACAATATTTTTTTATAAATCTTGTATTTTCAGTGATACTACCACCAAAGGCCCTGATTTTATATTAAAAACAGAGCTTTGGACTATACCATTTCCAGCTGAAAGGCAATATTTCTCTCCATAAGTTCCCATACCTGGCATGTCACACAGTTTGGAGCTTACTTTCCCTCCATGTTAAAGAACAATAGATGTTTCAGCACCCTCGCTAATATGCTGTATAGCTAAATATATATACGGTCCCAAAGGCGAGACCGATTGCATTTCAAATGCTTGTTCTACTCTTTGTTGGTACATCATTTACTAGAATAAATTCAGGCTCACTTTCCTCCTTGTCTATACCACAGTTTTCATATTTTTCTTAAAATCTAAAGGTAAGTCCACAACTCTTCCTCTCAGACCCCTTTGTAAATCAGTTGTAGGCAGCTTACCTGTTTTAGGCTCTATACCAACTATAGCCTGAAACGGGTGCACAGATTGAATGAGAATGGACTCATATGTATTTAAATCAGCCAGTTCCAGAGGAATAGCTACCAACTCTAAGTTGGTATGCACAGCTCTATCTGGCATTTTGTTTATTTCTAATTTGTTGTAACAATTTTTACAAATATGTTGATCAGTAGCCAACTCAAAACGACCTTCCACCAACAGATAAGCACCAAATTGCTCCCACTTATCATTGTTTCCCTTTTCACTTTTTAAATATAGATCAACATTCCTAGTTTGACTTCTATAGTGAGTATGTCGACAACAAATACAAACATCATTTTGGTTTATCAGATGAAACTATGGTAAACTTTGTAATTTCTTCTGCAAACATGTCAGTACTAATTTCTCCCACCTGTTCTACAACACCTACACTTTCTTTACACTCCTCTTGTGAACCAAAGAAACAAAACAGTATATCATCACAAACTTTTTTACATCTGATACTGAACCATGGAAAAGAGCTGTGTTCAGTTCAGTTAAACATAATGCAGGACTTTTTACATAGTAGAGTCTCCTTACTAACTTCCGCATTTCTGAGTGGTGTACTGCTAACATTCTTAAATGGTGGAAAGTACTTTGACACACTTCTCTTGAAAGACAAGCCAGAGAATGACCCTGCAATTTAATATATTTTCTTACTTTACATGGAACTAGTCTTTGTAACATCGTAATCTTCTGTTTAAGACTGTTTTGGACAAATCCTTGTATACAAACTTGTAACATGTCAAAAGATTCCTGTAAAATACTACAAATCCTGGCATAATCCCTTGAACCTCTTCAACTATTACTTCTTCCACATTCCAAGGAGCCATCTTTTCTTTTGGAATTCTACACCCATCTTTTATCTCAGAGCATCGACCCCTGGTATCAACTGCATAAACTAATGTATTTTGCTGAAAATAGCTTTCTTCATTAAAGAGAGGCTCAGCACTAGAATTGTGCTTCCATTCACCAGTAAAAAGTTTACAAAAGTTACTTCCATTAACCAATCTTTTTCTTTAGCTTTTCTCCTTCATAAACTGGATTGTTTTGTACAATGTTTTCATTCTCTTCAATACCAATATAAATATTTGTTTTAATTCAATAACTTTTCCTACTACACTTTCAATCTGTTGCTTTTTCTTATAAGTTGCCGATCTTCTTTTATATTTTTTACAACCTTTCAATAAATTTTGAAGTACTCTACTTTTATACATTCTCTTCTTTATATTCTTTCATCCTTCTTTCAACATGAAGTGTTTTCCCATATCATGATTTTCCATTAATATATCCTTTTTTCGTTTCCTTCTGATTGGTTGTAGAACTTTCCTTTCTCTTTTTCACATTTTGAAAATTCATTACATTCATAAAAGTATTTTAACGAATTCTTTCGTTCTCTTACCAGAATTCTTTTTTGTCAATGTCACATGTTGAAATTCATCTAATTGCTGCTTTTCTCTTTCCTTTGAATAGTACTTTTTTTTTGTTTTTTCTTTTGATCGTTTCTTGTCATACTCAATCTTTGTTACTACCGTATTTTCCAGCGTATAAGACGACTGGGCGTATAAGACGACCCCCTACTTTTCTTGATAAAATGTAGGTTTTGTGCTATACTCGCCGTATAAGACTACCCCCACTTTATCCTTTTTTCGTTTCCTTCTGATTGGTTGTAGAACTTTCCTTTCTCTTTTTCACATTTTGAAAATTCATTACATTCATAAAAGTATTTTAACGAATTCTTTCGTTCTCTTACCAGAATTCTTTTTTGTCAATGTCACATGTTGAAATTCATCTAATTGCTGCTTTTCTCTTTCCTTTGAATAGTACTTTTTTTTTGTCTTTTCTTTTGATCGTTTCTTGTCATACTCAATCTTTCTTACTACCGTATTTTCCAGCGTATAAGACGACTGGGCGTATAAGACGACCCCCTACTTTTCTTGATAAAATGTAGGTTTCGTGCTATACTCGCCGTATAAGACTACCCCCACTTCCAACCCAGTCCAACGCAGTCCTGCATAGCCATTTTGAGAATTCTACAGTCCCCTTTCTATGACCATGGACTGAGGAGATCATGTGGTACTGACGCTCCTCTCCTTCCGATGAACTTGAGATTTATGGAAGGAGAGAGAGACGCCAGATCAGCACATGTGGAGGAGCGCGTGTCAGATGCGCAACACGATGGGGGCCGCCATCTTAGGTGCTTCAGCACTGCCCGTTATGTTTTTGGATGTCCTGCTGCCTCGTGTGCCTTAATTGGGGAAGTATGCATCGCAAGCGGTTGGAGGTGCGTGTGCAGCTGCAGTCTAGGTAGGATTCACTGCGCCATTTGTTCTGTTTGCTACCTCTTACTTTTTGTTTGCTTTCGATACTTGCACAGTGCCACCATTGCCTACGTAACGTTTGTTCTTGTCTTTGAGTGCCCTCCATTTATTGCAATATTATACCTCTACGGCGCCATTTGTCCGATTGTCTTTTTTGCCTCATGTAATGTACCTTACGGTACCGGTAACGTTTTGCGGCTCAGTGTTGGGTCACGGCGCCATAATATGCCTAACCAACCGGAGTATGGTCACTTTTTCATTCGTTCCCCAATCTGTATGACATAGTGGCCATTGTCTTGCAGGCATAAAGGTCTTGGTGCACAATAGTAGTGTCGCGCTTAGCCAGAACAAGACACCAAGGTCAAAATGTTTTGATACACTGGATCTAGTGAGTAATTCAAGGATTGGGATCATGATTCTTTCCTTCTTTGATCAACAGATCTTAGGTCTGGCAAGGTTTAACCTCTTCAGCGCGACGCAAATTCGTGCGCTGTGCTGAACGTTCTATTGGGCTTATGCACTCATGACGGAACGGTTCTGTCATGAGCACAGGCCAACCGACGCTCATGACGGAACCGTTCCGTCATGAGCACCGAAGGGGTTAAAAGCGGAGTTATGTTTGTTTTTGCTTGCCGGGAGTCGTAAAAGCAAACCACTATCCCGATGGTGGCCACCTCAGGAAGTAGCAAGAGCCAGCACTTAATTGGGGAAGTATGCATCGCAAGCGGTTGGAGGCGCGTGTGCAGCTGCAGTCTATGTTGGATTCACTGCGCCATTTGTTCTGTTTGCTACCTCTTACTTTTTGTTTGCTTTTGATACGTGCACCGTGCCACCATTGCCTACGTAACGTTAGTTCTTGTGTTTGAGTGCCCTCCATTTATTGCAATATTATACCTCTACTTGTACTTTGTACGCTTTTGTAACCTGCACACATGTCACTTTTTCCTCCTGTAATGCACCATTTCCTATTGTGAAGCAGTTTGACACCTTCGGGTAAAGTCCGCGCTATATAAAAACGCATGAAAAAATACCGTAAAATTTGGTACCCGGCGTTTAAGACGACCCCCGACTTTCGAGAACATTATAAAGGGTTAAAAAGTTGTCTTATACGCCTGAAAATACGGTAATAATGGTGAATATCTGGAAAAAAAGAAAAGTTGAAATCGTTTATAAAAATAATTTTATATTATTGAAATAATTATATATAAATAACACATACTTTCAAACGCATTGCAAGTGTCTCCATAACCCATAAATATTTAGAATATTATAGTTTACATGATATCAAACCTTTAATAGGAACAAAATGTTTAAACAGTAACATCTCAGAGCACATGTTATCTAAATTTGAGTAAAAAAAGTTATATATTCATTTCTCCTCATGAAATATGGCACCTGAGTATTGAGCAAGCAATGTCAGACACTGCACAATCCCTTCACTTAGAAGGCATCACAACCTCTGCAACAGAATGACAGAGCAGAACTAAAGGATTTCTCTACTACTAACCAAGCCAATAAGGTTCACATGTATAATACATCAGACAATAGATGTATAAGTAGACACATACCTCATTCACAACACCATAAAGCCCCTTAAACTTCACAGATTGGTGTTCCTATTTCAAAATGACACCAAAGTGTTGAGTTTACCCAAATATAAAGCAGCAACCCTACACATGTCTTTGTTGTAACTCTCACCATATTCCTGAAAACAACCATACATGTGTATGTTCCTTTTGATAGTAACACCATAGATAAAACAAATATACAAATATTTGTGTTTTTTCACAGACTCATAGAAAGTAGCCTAATCACTAAACCATCAGCCAACATGTCTTAAACCTCACTTTTGTGCTGCAGCTTCACAATTTTGCGACTACTCAAGGTGTTGGGCCTACCCAAATATAAAGTAGCAAACCTTCACAAGAGTCCGTTGTAAATCTCATCATATTCCCGAAAGCATGTATGTATGTGTCTGTACCTTTTACTAGTACTATCATATATAAAAGAAACATACAAATAGAAGTACACCTGTGTTTTATATATCTAGAATCCTCAGATGCATAACACATATGAGAATACATGTGCAAGTATAGACATACATCAATCACAAGACCATGCAGACCCTTAACTTAAAACTTGACAGACTGCACTTTACATTTGAAACAGACACCTACATTTATGTGGTGTATTTCAAGTGTACATTTCCTCCGACTCATACAAAGTAGCCTAATCACTAATCCCTCTGCCAACATGTATTACACCTCACATTTGTGCTGCAGCTTCACCATTCTATGACTACTCAGGATGTTGGGCCTAGCCAAATATAAAGCAGCAAACCTTCACATATCTCTGCTGTAAGTCTCACCATATTCTTGAAATGATGCTTGCATTTGTCTATACCTTTTGCCAGTGCCACCATATATAAAAGAAGCATACAAATAGATGTATACTTGTGCTTCACACATGTAGCATCTTCAGATGGATAACACGGATCACTGAAAGAATATCGACTACCAAAATATCGACTACCCAAAATATCGAGGAAAAAATATCTACAGCAAAAATATCGAGTTTGTATGTACAAACAGGTAAGTACAAAAATATCGAGTACAAAATATCGTTTACAAAAATATAGTTGTAAAAAATATCGTATTTACTAAAAACAGTGTTAAATTAAATTAATATTAATAATTAATTACTAAAATATACTTAAAATTACTTAAATTAACTTATAATAATTAAATAATTAATGAAAGTTAAATAAATATTTTTTTATTTCATATTTATTAAACATATATATATAGTAATAAAATATAATAAAATAATACCCAAAAACTGAAAACTGACCCTGAACCCTAAAAATACCCCTTTACCCAAAAACTGAAAACTGACTCTGAACCCTAAAAATACCCCTTTACCCAAAAACTGAAAACTGACCCTGAACCCTAAAAATACCCCTTTACCCAAAAACTGAAAACTGACCCTGAACCCTAAAAATACCCCTTTACCCAAAAACTGAAAACTGACCCTGAACCCTAAAAATACCCCTTTACCCAAAAACTGAAAACTGACCCTGAACCCTAAAAATACCCCTTTACCCAAAAACTGAAAACTGACCCTGAACCCTAAAAATACCCCTTTACCCAAAAACCCAAAACTGACTCTGAACCCTAAAAATACCCCTTTACCCAAAAACCCAAAACTGACCCTGAACCCTAAAAATAAAAACAATTTATTTTACTATCTATAGTATATACTTACATATTTTCACTTTCTATATTATTTACAGTCGATATTACTGCACTTACCTTAAAAACGATATTTTGGCTGTCGATATTCTGTCCAGTCGATATTTTGTCCAAACGATATTTTTTCCTCGATATTCTGTCCAAACGATATTTTGGAGTCGATATTATGTCTGTGCACCGGATAACACATATCAGAATACATGAGTAAGTAAAGACATATCTACTAAGACACCTACATTTATGCAGCGTATGTTAAGTGTACCTTTCCACAGGCTCATACAAAGTAGCCTAATTACTAATCCATCTCCTAACATGCGATAAATCTTACTTTTGTGCTGCAGCGTCACCATTCTGCAACTACTTAGGGTGTTGGGCCTAGCCAAATATAAAGCAGCAACCCATCACATGTCTCAGCTGTAACACTCCAAATAATCGTGAAAGCATGCATACAAATATCTGAACCTTTTGCTAGCAGCATCATATATAAAAGAAATATACACATAGATGTATACCTGTGTTTTACACATCTATAAACTTCAGATGCATAACATGTATCAGAATACATGTGCAAGTAGAGACATACCTCAGTCACCAGACCATAAATGCCTTAAAACTTGACAGACTGCACTCCACATTTCAAACACACACCTAGATTTATTTTACCATACTTCAAGTAAACCTTTCCACAGACTCTTAAAAAGTACCATAATCACTAATTACCCCCCCCAACATGTCTTAAACAACACTTTTCTGCTGTTGCTTCACCATTCTACTACCACTCAGGTATTGAACATAGCCAAAAACAAACAGCAATCCATCACATGTCTCAGCTGTAAGTATCACCATATTCCTGAAAGCATGCATACATATGTCTGTACCTTTTGAAAGCAGCGCCATACAGAAAATAAATATACAAATAGATGTATACCTGTGTTTAATACAGCTAGCATCTTCTGAGGCATAACACATATCAGAATACATGTGCAAGTAGACACATACCTCAGTCACAAGACCAGCCACATCTCAAAACTTGACAAACTGCACTTAACATTTCAAGCAGACACTGAAAATTATGCGGTATATTGGAAGGGTAGTTTTCCAGACTCATACAAAGTAGCTTAATCACTAATCCTTCTGCAAACATGTCTTAAACCTCACTTCTGTGCTGCAACTTCACCATTCTATGACTACTTAGGGTGTTGGGTCTAGCCAAATATAAAGCAGCAACACTTCACATGTCTCAGCAGTAAGTCTCACCATCTTCCTGAAAGCATGCATGCATATGTCTGTACCTTTTGCTAGTAGCATCATATATGAAAGAACCATACAAACGAATGTAAACCTGTGTTTTATACGTCTAGCATCTTCAGATGCATAACACATATTATAACACATGTGGAAGTACACACATGCATCAATCACAAGTACATGAAGACCTTACAACTTGACATACTGCACTTCACATTTCAAACAGACACCTAGATTTATGTGGCACCCTTCAAGTGAACTTTTCCACAGATTCTTACAAAGTACCATAATCACGAATTCCTCACCCAATATATCTTAAACATCACTTTTCTGATGCTGCTGCTTCACCATTCTCCTACTACTCAGGTATTGAGCATAGCCAAAAAGAAAACAGCAGCCCTTCACATGTCCCTGCTGTAAGTCTCACCATCTTCCTGAAAGCATGCATATGTCTGTACCTTTTGCTAGTATCATATATAAAAGAAATATACAGATAGATGTATACCTGTATTTTATACATCTATCATCTTCAGATGCATACCACATATGACAATACATGTGCAAGTAGAGACATACCTCAGTCACAAGACCATCCAGATCATAAAATGTTACAGTCTGCACCTAACATTTCAAGCAGACACTGAAAATGATGCGGTATATTTGAAGTGTACCTTTCCCCAGACTCATATACTTGTGTTTTACATGTCTAGCATCTTCAGATGGACAACACATATCAGAATATATCTCCTAGTAGAGACTTTCTTCAATCGCAACACTATGCAGACCTGAAAACTTCACAAAACACACTTACCATTCCAAGCAAACACCAAAAAGTATGTGGCATATTTCAACTGTACCTCTCTAGAGACTTATACAAAGTAGCCTAATCACTAATACCTCATGTCAACATGTTTTAAACCTCACTTTTGTGCTGCAGCTTCACCATTCGACTACTACTCACAGTATACTATTGAGCCTGCTGCATACAAGGCAACAACACCTCTTTGTTATACATCTTGCATCTTCAAATGTATAAGACAAATGAGAATGCATATAAAAGTAGAGACATAATTCAGTCACAAGTCCATGCATACCTTAAAACTTGACAGACTGCACTTCCAATTTGAAAGCAACACCTAAACGTATGCGGTATACTTCAATTGAACATTTCCACACACTAATACAAACTACCATAATCACTAATCCATCTTCCAATATACACATATTACTGTACAGAATCTATTTGAATCATCATTTAAGTACAATAAAGCAAACTACAACACACATCTCTACGTTTAATAACATTTTTCAAACATCACAGTTCTTGAATAATTTTTAAAGTTTGAAAATATCCTTATACATAATGCACTGCACACATTTATAACTCACCTTTCAAATAGTATTGTAGAATATGATATATCAGAATCTCATAAATGATTTTTTTTTTTTGCACACAATCAATGTATTGCACCACGCTCGACCAGGTAAAACCAGTAATGGCAAATGTTCTCTCCCTTTCTCCACAGAAATAAATGTAAGTAACAAATCACATTGCTTCCTATATTATCTCAAATTGTGAAACACATTTCTATTGGTTAGACATATTAACCCTTTCCAACTATCTTCCAAAAGTGCCCAAACTGGTTCTGTAATTTTCTGGTGTTGCGACTCCACCGCAGTGCCTCAGTAAAGCGTTGCGATAGAACAGCGAATCCATACGGGAGTTCAAAACCCTATTACTAATAATACTAGTATTATTTTTTAAGAAAACAACACTTCTAAACATACTAATGATTTGGAAATTCTTACTTTGATAACATATCACTTATTTATGAATTACAATTTCATATTTTAAAACCACAGTTACGTTTCAACCCTTCCCCCATTCTGCTCTATCCCAGTTTCCATATTTCACAGAATGGATAGGTTTGTGCCTACAGATATTATCTTGAAACTTAGGGTTTATGTGATCCCAGAAATATAAATAGCGTACAAGAGACACAAGGTAACACGGTCCGTCGTGGTACTCTTATTCTTCAGTATGCCAAATAAAAGCAAGATGATTGTTGCAATCTGATCCTTTGTATTTTTAATTTTTAGAATGCAAGTGAGAGCAGAAAACAGCTGACACATGTTTCGCCCAGAGGCCTGCAGACCAGGGCTTCTTCAAGGCAAAAGTAGTTGTTTAAATGAGTCTAACCGTCTAAGAAATCAGGAGAAACGGCATACCCAGGCGGGATGCAACGAGAAATAGCCTGCGGTCTGGAGCACGTGCAAGATTGCAATAATCATCTTGCTTTTATTTGTCATACTCATGAATAAGATACCATGACAGACCGTGTTACCTAGTTTCTCTTGTACGCTGAGATTCAAGATTATTTCTGTAGGCACAAACACAAACCTATCCATTCTGTGAACATATCAGGTGGTCCCTGGATAAAACCACCACTTATGGATGTGCCAAAGCCACATGTGGGTCCTGACTGTTTGTGTTTGAACCCTGGTAGCACCCACCACCTCCTTTAGCTAAGCAGTTTCCATAGTAAATGTTTCTGCAACATTCAACTGTGCTGGCAGGTCACAAGTTCACCATATTTTCAACTTCAGCACACAAGCTTACAAATGCAAATAGAAGGTGTGGTTGAATTTTGCAAAATAATACCTTATCCAAATCACTGTACCTTTCAAACATTTTTTAATAACCAAAAAGAAACATGGCTCTTTAAGAAAGTAACAATAATCCTATTTTTGGGTGTACAATGTTCATGAACAGCCAATCAGTTATCTGCTTTTTTTAAAAACAGCATCTTGTCCACCATTTCAGAAACATTTCATTCTACCATCTGACTACCTCAGCTACAGACATCTTCTCATTACTTCCAGACATCCCTTCAAAATGCGTACAGTATGGATTGTAGGGCACAGCTATGTTTTCTGGTGCAAAAAGGTATGCTGAACATAAAGGTATTGACAAAGATCTAGCTTTGCAAAATCTAGACATTAAATGGATTGCAGAGAGAGGATTAATGTGGCATCAATTGAAGCCTTTGGTTAAAACCTGTTTGCATCTCCAATCCCCTGACCTCATGATTGTGCACTGTGGTGGGATGACCTAGGCACATTGACTGGAGTAGTACTGGAAATGCTCAGAAAGGATAACTTTGCACAATTTATCTTGCTTTTCCCACAAACTGTCTTTGTATACTCTAATATATGTCAAAGACAGACATGGAAGTGGTGAAATCAATTCTGCCCACAGATTGAGAAAGCTAGAAAGAATGTCAATAAAACTGTTTCTGCTTACCTTAGAGACCATAGGATGGGCTCCATCTATAACAACAATCTACGTTTTGATATGGATGACATCCACAGAAGTGATGGACTACAGTTCACAGATCAAGGTTACAGAGTCTTCGTCAACAACCTAAAGCTGTGCATCCCCACTTACATGTAGCTGCAACAAACTCATAATGAAAACAAGGGCTCTTTTTAGAGCCACCCTATAACACAATAGTGAATACATTTATTTTACACATAAATACTCTTTTAAACCATTTTTGTGGGTTGGCGAACCCGTCGCGAATCTGCAAAAGCATGAATTCAGTGGGCTACAAGACAAAACACTTTTCAGGTTTAACTTTAAATTTTATTTAATTTTACTAACTCTATCAAATGTAATCTTTTTCAATTAATCAATCAAATACACTTTGTTCGATTTGTTAAAAATCATAAAAGGCATAAAACATTTACATACATACATAAAAGCATATAATACATTTTCCAGGTTCGATACAAATTCCTTGTAAACGTGTGCAATACAATTCATAAAGAGATAATCCGCACAAATGATACACTTGATTAAAAAATACTTTATGATACATTCAGAGGCACACTATGTGACTTAATTCTAGTTGCCGCCACTAAAAAATTGGCCACACAGAATATGATACTGGTGCTACTCAAGGACTGAAGATAAGCTAGAGCCGGCCTCACATGAATGAAGCCCGCCTCTCTCAAAATAGGCAACAAGAATGTTTTTCTTATGTCATGTCATGTCATGGTACTTATAGAGCGCACTGTCACCAGACGGTCACCTTGCGGTGTCGCCTATGTGGTTTCCTGCCGCTAATACTCATACCGCTGTGGAACCCCTCCTGGCTTTCCCTGTAAAGTGTCCACTCCTGGGCACCCCCAGGGTGAAGCCAGGCATCCTTAGCGCTGTTGGGGCCGGTGTGGAGGCTAAGCAAGCTATTGCCCAGAGTTGCAGCGTGGGGCCCGTGATTAGAATAGGCACCGAGGCGAGAATGAACAGGTCTGAGGAAATTGAGCCCGAGACCCCGCCGAGGTGGGAATCGAACCCTGGTCCCTAGCCAGAACTCTGCATCAGGGTCTGCCGCTCTAACCATTGAGCCACACTCCTCCACTGTGTCCGAGAAGAACCCGCAAAACATGATAAAGTGCATAGTGTCTTGAGGTGAGAATTTATCACAGTGACAAGGTGGGCCCCCTTCTGGTTTGGCCCATGATTGATAACTACCCAAATAACAGTGGATCAGGTTAAATCTGAACTTAGTCAGTAAAAATCTGTGAAATGGTCTGGAAACGAGCTTAAGATATGGCTCAAGTGAAGGGGAATATAATAACATGTAATGCGATCTAACTGTAGGTTTCAACAATTCCCGTTCCTCCTGGGCCAATCTGGCCCTGTCCATAAAGTGCTTTTTAATCAAGGTAACGTCCTCCCTCCTAATGCTAGATGGTAAAGAAAAGAGTTCCGGACGTCCCAACTGTCCAAAGGTGTTTCTCAGGAAATCCAGCCAGGGCACTTTTTTAGCGTGATCTAAAGACATGACATCAGTCAGGATTGCATGATTGAGGGTTAATTCCTTATTAAGCCATGTCTTTAACCAGAATGTTAATGGGGCCAAACTAAGCCTATTGGTAACATAGTCCAAACCCACCTCCGAATGAATTGAGAAGGTCCGGGTGGAATGGGGGACAGATAATAGTGATCGCAAAAACCTGTTTTCCGCCCTCTGGATCAAATCATGATGGACATAACCCCATAAGGGTGAACCATACATAGCGATTGGAATACATTTGGAGTTATACATTTTTAAAAGAGCCTCCATGGGCCTTGCCCCCAGCCTTTTTGAGAACCCCATGAGGGCAGAGGTCGATCTAGCCACAGATAAGCTCTTTGCCTTAATTTGGGGGCCCCACGATCCCTTCTCATCGAAGAGAACCCTCAAGTAAGGGAAGACAGCTACCCTAGAAACCACCTCACCCTTACACACGAAGATTTTAGATTTGCCCTTGTTTCTGTGGTGACCAACCACCATCGTGTGTGACTTTTTCGCATTTATTTTTAAGTGCAGCCGGTCCATAAATGCCCCAAAAGCGTCCAACAATCGCTGGAGGGCCATGCCAGTGCGGGCTATTAAGACTGCATCGTCCGCGTATAGGAGAGCCGGTATCCTTGCATCTCCTACACGCGGAACGTCCCCTTCCACTGCCTCCAAATAACTTCCCAGGCCGTTAATGTAGATGGTAAAAAGGAGGGGGGCCAAAATGCAGCCCTGGCGCACTCCTCGCTCTGATTTAAAGCGGCTTGTGCACCTTCCCTCCTTAGTGACCCTGACTGTGACAAATAGCTCCTGATGGAGGGACGCCATAAAGTTTACCAGCGCCACTTCAATCCCGATCTCCAATAAGATAGCCCACAGTTTGGCCCTGTTCACTAAGTCGAAGGCCGAGGAGAGGTCCATAAAGGCCAGAAATAACGACCCCTCCTTGGCTACCGTGTATTTAGAGATTAACAAGTGCAAGTTAGAACATTGCTCCAAAGTGCCTCTCTTCTCTCTGAACCCATACTGGATGTTTGATAGACCCCCACTTCTCTCAATGCTGTCCCTTAACTTAACCAGTAGAACTCTGCCTGTATCTTGACCGCAGAGTCTAGGAGGGAAATGGGTCTATAACACCCTGGGTCATCTCGCTGACCTTTTTTAAAGATTGGCAAAATAATTGAGGTAGCCCAAGAGGAGGGGAGGAGATTGCCGTTTGCAGCAGAGAAGACATTAATGCCCTGGCCCAGAGCTTTGGTAAGTGTCTATAGAGATCGGCCGGGACTCTGTCCGGCCCAGGAGCCTTGTTCTTTGAGGTCTCTAAGATAGCTCTCTCTACTTCAGATTGATCAAAAAGTAGGGGGGCGGACTCAGGTACTGCCAGAGGAGAACCTTGAGGTCCCAAGTCCGAATCTCCATACACCTCTCTAAAGTGGCACAGCCATTTATCATCAGGTGTAACACAGTCCATGTCCGTGTTATCTAGATCTGAGAAAAAGGGCTGTTTGATTGTGGCCCAGAATTGGCTACTGTTGCGTAAAACGTCAGTTGAAAGTAGTTT
The DNA here is from genome assembly GCF_964261635.1 of Lissotriton helveticus. Taxonomy (NCBI): domain Eukaryota; kingdom Metazoa; phylum Chordata; class Amphibia; order Caudata; family Salamandridae; genus Lissotriton; species Lissotriton helveticus. Next base: position 804,249,077 of record NC_136063.1, read on the forward strand.
ATCCCAAGCAGCTTTCTTTATATCATTTTTCCGGCCCTTAATAGTTAACTTATACTCCTTCCTTAGGGAGAAAATAACAGCCTTATCTCTCGGGTTATGTTTTAGGGCTTGTATAAGCGCTCTATGGGCTTTTGAGCAGTTCGAGTCAAACCATCTATGATGATTTTTACCTCCATGCCCTAATTTAGCCGTTAGGTCTTTAGAAATTTGTACGCATACAGATTCAAAAGCCCCCATAATTTCGTGGTTTGCAGCATTTGAGTCCTGGCAAATCAACATATTACCCTCGATTTTAGGAAGTAATTCTTCAAAGAAGTTATCTGGGACTACATTTGACCATTTTAACCTTCTCCCTTGGTCCACAGGGCGTAATGCTGGCCTTGATTGGGCAGGGCAGGACTTAAAACCCATAGAATCGCCCCAAGTCACCTCAAGCAACACAAAGTTATGATCACTGTATAGGGAAACGATTGCTCTATAGGAAACAACCCTATGTAAAATGCCTGGGGACAGGAAAATATAGTCTATTATTGAACCAGGGTCAGAACCCTTGCAGGTAATTGTTCTGGCCCCCCCCTCAGAATTAGTTGGTTCAAATAGATTAAAATTTGCCAACATCACTTCAAGAGCCTCTCCGGACTTAGTGTGCTCAAAATGGGGGGCCTCCGAACCAGGTGGTGCCTCATACTCTCCTGTGCGGCACAGATCGCTGCAAGGATGAATATTAAAATCACCCAATAAAATAAGCTCGAAGTTAGTGTGATTATTTTGGCTGACAGTAAGTAAAAAAAAATCCAAGGTGACGATATGGTCATTACCATTGTCCCTTACCCAGGAACTGTAAAAGTTTATTAAAATAATTTTACGGGTTGGCGATACCACCCATTCCACAATTAAAAGGTTCGGGGAAGCTACTTTGACCAATTTTAGAACCCCCTTGAGTTTTAGAGAAAAAAGAAAAATAAGACCTCCCTTTGCTCTGCCAGCGGAACTGGGGACGGCCGGGATGACAAAGCTAGTCTAGCCGTCCATCCAGAAGCTGGAAGAGAGGTCCCAAGATTCCTGGAATGCTATAATATCATGGCTGGTAACAAAATTAACCCAGGCCCCATCTGCCCTTTTAGCTCTAATTCCAGCTACATTCCAGCTGATGATTTTGCATGCTGCTATCACATCAGTAGTGGGCACCCTGACGAGGGCAGGCGACATCGGGACTGGTTGTCAATCAATTTCCTCAATATCTGACAGAGGGGTGAAACGGTTTCAGGACCGGCCCGCAGCCCTCCTCGGATCTATATACTAACTGGGGATGAGGTGCAACCTGGGCTACTGGCTCCCTACTTAAAAAGTGTGTGCGTATGTGCCCGCCTGATCTTTCCCCTTTTAATACAGAGCTCATCCCCCGCCTTACCGTAGGTAGGCAGTGGTCACCATGATTCTTAACTGGGGGTGGGTAGAAAAAGCCAAAGGGAACCGGTCTCAATTGGGCTGTTTTCGAAATCTCCGAGCCATCCCAAAACAATCTCTCGGCCAAGTCACAAGTGTCGAAATTTATTATAACACAGTCCCCCTGAACGATCTTCGCACGCTTCCCAATCCAACCCAGCCTCCTAGCCATGATGATCCTGTTGGAGATATTTGCCCCACCACTGCAAGCATCGGCACACCAAGATCTGGCCTTTACAATTAGGTCTGAGGCAGGTTCAAACTCTCCCTCTTTAAGTGGGGGAATGCCGGTAAAGATTGCAACTAAAGGGGCAGCTTCCGGGGGTAAGTCTATTTTTACTTGGCAACCCCTCACCCTCCTATTAAGGACTGAGCCAGAAGACTCTACTGGCCTGCCAGACCTACTAGGATTTGGACGGATTACCTCCGAGTTAATGAGGGCTGTATGTGGGACCCGCGGCCTGTCATTTACTTGCTCCACCCCGCTGCTGGGCAACACAATGTCAGTCGATCTGGCGACCTTTTAGTGCCATTCCCTGGCATAACTATACCCGCTTTATGAGGTTCTGGGGATGAAATACATTCATTAACAAGTCTGTCAATAAGGGCGCATTTCTTTAGTAGGCCAGTAAGGCAGGTGTTCATGGTGTCCACGATATCTTTTGCGATACCCAGTAGCAGAGGCTCAATTCGCGTAACAAATAGGGCCTCTAGCTGTTCACCCAGAAGATCGTTAGTCTCAGGAGCTGCAACTGCAACATCTTTAACATTTTCCCGTTTTTTTTTGTTCCTCTTTGAAACTTGGCCAGTCGACTGGGTACTCAGTAGCGGGAGCGGCACTGGGGTAGTTCCCAAAGAAGAACCAGCAATGGATTGCTCCAAAGATGTGGGGTTTGAAATAGTCACCACTGGCTCTAATGGAATATGAGGCGCAGGAACAATATCCTGAGTGTCCTGGGAGTCGGAGGTGATTATGAGGGGAGGGGGTACCAAGCCCAACTCTTGTTCAGTGGTCGCAATTTCCTTAGTTAGGGCCCCCACAGCAGATGAGAGGTAGGATATAATGGACTCTGAGTGTCTTGGCACCTTGGCCTTCATCCCCCCCTCCTCTGGATTAGTGGCTTTCTTGCGCTTACCCATGAGTAGATATCAGAGGGCTGGCCCAGCCCTGCCTCCTCCTGCCCCTGATGGCCACAGACGGACCGCCCTTTGCCCGGGCTTCGCCCAGGGTCCGCGCACGTCCCGCGACGTGGGAGCCCTGTATGTCTGTTAAGCGCCTCCTGGTGCTGGCTGTGCATGGTGGCGGCGTGCGCGCCGCTAGTGCTGCCGGGAGTTGTAGTCCCGGGTCCCCCAAGCGTGGCAGCAGCTGCGTGGGGGAGTCTCCGTGCTCCGTGCTGTTGTGGCATGGTTCAGGAAAGGTCTCTGCAAGATAAAGAATGCCCCCCAAGATTTAGGCAGGGCTAAATCTCACTACTTCAATAAAACAAGACCCAAATGCAACACTACCTCCTAAATTATATACTATTAAATTATTTATTTGAGGTGGATCCGTGACTCCAACACGACTCCAACACGACGTCACGACATTACGCGGGGGGCATGCTCAGAGCCACGATGGGATCTTGACTCCAAAATTGAAAGAAAAAAAAGCCCCACTTCCATTATTTGGTATCTGCCCCGGGGACCCCATCCCCCAGGGCATTCTATCACATTGGGGACCGCGGCTGGAGCCCCAATGCCCCAGTCCCAGCTGGCTTCCCACCTCCTGCGGGAGCTGGCATTGCTTTTGGACAAGGAGAGCTGCTGACATGCAGCTCCCCTAGTCCAAAAGCAATCTGCTTCACTTCATGGAAGGGAGAGCAGTTTTTCTGCTCTTGCTTCCATGAAACAAAGCAAAATTTTGCAATGACAGGGGCTAAAGCAATTGCAAACTGCAATGTCCCGGCGGTGGGCACTCCGGGACATTACAGGAGCCGGCGCTGGGGGGTGGCGGTCCCCAAGGTCATGGAAGGCTCCAGGAGGGGGGCTGTGCGCCCCCTCCCAATGTATACATAGCCCCAGGAGATGGCGGTCCCCAGGGCTTGGGGTCCACAAAAGACCCCCCATATCCTTATTATGCAATGCCCCGAGGAGGTGGTGGTCCCCGGGGCAGTGTGAGGGGGGTGGAGCCCCCAAACACTTAATAAAAAAAAATTGCCCTAGGGAGGTGGTGGTCCCCGGGGCAGCGTGGGCAACGTTCCCGCTGCACATAATTAACAAATCCCCGGGGAGATGTCGATCCCTGGGGCTGCGGGGACCTGCAGACCCCCACTACATATTAAACCATTGACCCCGGGACCTGACCCACCCGGGGCTTAAAACAAAGAAAGCGCAGGAGCCTGCGCTTCATTTTAAAAAACATTTCAGCCAGATTCATGAACCCTACACGAATCCCTCCGAAAATTAAAATAAAAATGCTTTTTTTGGCCCTGTAGGTCTCTGTGGGACCCCCTGACCAGACCTAGCGGGTCAGTGTGTTTCTACCCTGCCCCCTTTTCTTGTTTTATGACCTTTTTTCTTGTAACTTGGTGCATTGACAAGATGAAGGTGTTGCTTCAGAAATAAAAGTTGTTGTATGAGTTGTTGTCTTCTGCGTATGATTCTGACACCTCTCATAGGATTAAGGCATATATCAAATCATACAAAATTCTCTATCAAATTATATGTTTTGGTCTATACCTAAACCAACAAATTTTCTGCATGTGGAAAATCGGCTAGTTTACTGGTAGGAGTATGTTTTTTTTCTCTATCTGAAAATATGCATTGTCGGTCCTTTCTCCCTCCAAAATATGGTTATATTATCAGAAGTTAAACACACACATATGAATATACTTTAGCCTGACTTTTTTGGCCGAGACCTCTTAAGAGCATGGTGCACCCTATTTGAGAAGAGCAACATGAGACGGGTTTGCCTTGTTTGAAAATGTCTTAACAAAGCCCCACTCTTGTTACATTGGAAGCCTTTTCAACTATGTAAAAAGTTGTTATTAAGACTGTCCTCTTTTAGGAAGGATAGCAGCTGGAGCTTTCAGTTTGTGATGTACTTTCCCCAGCTCTACTTTTATCTTCTCAATTTGTATTTCACAAAGGGGACAAGAACAACCAAATATTTGTTCTGAGGAAACACCAGAATTGATAGATCCTGAAATTTGGGTGAGCACAATTTACAACAAAAAAATGCTGCCTCCAAAATATCCAAACCTTGGTTCAATGGCAACCTAAACTTGGAACGTCGCAACCTAAGGGCAACTGAAAGATCTTGGAGATCCATACCCTCCACCAAACATCTAAATGACTGTAGATCTTTTAGGAACTCTTACAAAAGAAAAATTAAGATTGCAAAGGCCGACTTCTTTAGAACCCAACTTAATCAAGCCAAAGCAGCCCCAAGAAACCTTTTGAAATTGTTAAACAAAAATCGGTCAACGCACCCAACCACCCTGACCTTCGTAACTGCTGTCCAACATGCGACGAATTGGCCGCCTTCTTTGTTGAGAAAAGAAAAAGTATTGATAGCGACCTAGAATCAAAGAGGGCTCTTCTCCCAAATCCTAGGATCGCTGCTCCACTTCATTCCCCCTAGCATTAGCCCCAAGAACAATGCCCCTTGGCACATCTTCACACCCCTCATCTCAGTTAAAGCGACATCTACAACACTCTTCTAGTGATCAACCCCTCCAACCACTTCAGCGATCCTCTGCCACCTCCCATCATCAAATAAATAAAAGCTGCTATCCTGCCCACATAGACAAAGATTGTCAATGCTTCAACATTGGAAGGCACTATCCCCAACTGCCTAAAAGCAGCACAGGTAACCTCCATTCTAAAAAAAATAAGCCAGCTAGCGCTGATCTTACTAACTTCCACCCTATCTCCAACATCGCCACTCTGGGGAAACTTCTAGAAAAGTGCGTGCAATCACAACTTTGCTTACACATTGAGAAATTCCAACTCTTGGATCACCATCAATCTGGCTTTCAGCGAGGTCACAGCATCCATCCTTCACATGATGGATGGCATTTTAAAAATGCATGAGCAAAATGAATCTTGCCTCCTGCTTCTCCTTGACCTATCATCTGCCTTTGACACTGTTAATCACAACAAACTACTATCCATTCTAGAACACAGGATGGGCCGTTCAGGACCAGTACTGCAATGGTTTACTACTTTCCTCCATAACAGATCCCAAAGAGTCAAGGTGAATCAATTCCTCTCTCAGCCCTCTACAGTAACCATGGGGGTTCCACAAGAGTACACACTTTCACCCATACTCTTCAATTTATTCTTGAAACCACTAGCAAATGCTCTGAATTCCGCAAAAGTTCTTTTTCATATGTATTCGGATGACACTCAACTATATCTAAAACCGCCCTTTGTTGGGGCAGCTGTGCGCGGTACAAAAATCAATAACATAACATAACATAACATAACATAACATAACATAACATCACCTCCCCAGAAGACCTCATTTCACTCAACTCTACCATGACGAACATGCAAAACTGGCTCACTGAGAACCAACTCATGCTCAACACCTCCAAAACAGAATTCCTCCTCATCAGTCCCCCTAATCACACTCCCAAGATTGACCTCTGGATGAAACAGCTTATAACCTTCAACTGCTCTCCCCACATTATTGAGTCAGCTAAATCCCTTGGAATTACACTAGAAATGCATTTGGCCATGCAGAATCATATCAGCAATGCAACCAAGGGAGCTAAATACAAGATGAGTATACTAAGGAATCTCAAACCATTCCTCCCACAGGAAGAATTTAAGCTGGTGGTACAAGCTCTTGTACTGCCAAGGTTAGACTACTGTAGCTCCATGCTTTGTCATCTTCCAGAACATAACTTGACCCCGCTAAGGGCTTCCATTATTGCCGCAGCCATATTGATTTCTGGTGGAAACAATCACATATCCTCAGCCCTAACAACCTTAAACTGGCTGCCATACGCAGCAAGAATGCAGCTAAAGATTGCCTGCATGACTCACAAATCTCTACATTTCAAGACCCCCGTTTATGTGGTTCAAAGGTTAGAATTATCAGGGGGTTTCAGACCATCACAAAATGCAAGCTCACTGCTTCTGAAACCACAGCTCCTCCACAAAAAGCAAACGAGTCAGAGAGCCTTCTCAGGCATTGCCCTGAAGATTTTTAACTCATCCACCGCTTCTTTCAAAAAGGAAGTGAAAAAACACCAAATGAACAAGTTTCTGCCCTAAAGGGCATTGGTTCTACTGCTTACTCTCCTGCCCTCTCTTCTGATGCCCTGATTAACTACTACATTGTTGTATACCTGAGAATCCCAGCGTTAGAATGCTATACACATATATGTAATGAATGTTCTATTCCCACTATTGTACCCTACCTACCCTAAATGTGAAGCACTCTGATGCCTGCTTGGGTCATGTTTGCGCTATGCAAAACTGTATAAATCAATACAAATAAAAAATAAAAAACACCCTATATAACAATAAGCAGAAAACCAGTTCTATAATGACAATGCAAACAATCAGGAAAAATAATTGAGCATTACATTGCACCAAAAGATTCTCAGATGTAAGCATGAGCATGCTATCTCTCCCTACACTGCCTTAAAAGATGCAACCCTAAAGTAGGAAGCATTGAATAAAGGTGAAATTAGAAAAGTGTCATCAGTCAGAGTCTTCAGTAGAAAAAAATTCCAACAAAAGGTCAAGTAGCATGAAGCCACTCAAAGCAGAAGCAGAAGTAGAGGTTTGTGCACAAGAAGTCACAAGATATCTCTCTGACCCATACTACGTTACAGCACAATCCACTAGTGGCACTCAAGGTAAGTCAGAGGTTCATCCAGTAACTTTCCACGATTCCAGCACAAATTGGTTACTGGCACCACCTATCATTAAGTTGATATTTTATTCACCCTTGGCCATTCTTCTCTTCCTCTATGAGAACTCACCTCCTAGCTTGTTACCGCTTTTCTCCTTGCTAAAATCCATCTTCTCATACCTTGCTATCTAACTAAAACAAAAAGCATTTTTTCTAGCTAATAAGGCTTTGTCCGCATCTGTAATGTAAGCAAAAAGACAATCAAATATATTCTATGTTGCAGGTTAAATACGAATTACATGTTAGGCTTTAAACATGAGCTTGAACTGAAATGGTTCTTGAGGCTCTAGATTATGTCAATTTAACTGTGCACAGGGTTACAAATACGTGCACATTTCTACACATATAGCACATGTAGCTTCTTAAAGCATGAATACATTGTAAAGAATTATGAAAATGTTTCAAATGTGCCAACATGAACATAATCTTTTGTTACACATATACATTTTTAAACATTAGTCTACATATACACATTGTGTTTTATTAACTTCAGAACAAGACACATCTAAACGTGAAAGTCTTCTAAAATATCAATAAGTAAATGTTACAAAGACCTTTATGAGTCCCGTTTCTAAGCACACAGCTATAGGTCTCATTAATTTTTACATGGAGTATTTTAAATATGCAATAACCCACTCTTTCTTAGCAACATTTAATCACACAGAATATATTTGAGTGCTGACTATGTATTATTATGATGCACTCCTGCAGTAGCTTAGGATCAGATCAAAATTATACTGCTTCAGCCCTCCCTCTAGTGGCATATCAAGCCATCACATCATTTCTTATTTTTATCTTTTGATCTTATCAGATGAACCAATCGAAATGCGTATTTTTGCAATTGCCTTTTGTCTGAATTCTTCCAAACTTTTTATTTCATTGTAATACTCAGTCTGCTACTTCTCCAGCTCTATATCTTCTCTTTTCCAGTTTATTCCTTTCTTTGCCTTACATGTCCTGTACACCTTCACTGTCACTATCACTGCCACAGCACTAAGAGAAATTATCAAAAGATGCTTCAAGGTGGAACCAAATATATTATTTCCCAAGTCTGCAAACCATCTGCCTTAGCACTAATCCTTTTCCAACTGCATCCCAAACACCTGCAGTTGCTAATCCACTCAATTCCCTTTGTGTGTCAGTAATATTCCTCAATTATTTCTGTATATCCATACTTTTATCTGGGATATAAGTACAACATTGTTGAACTTTCAACATCCAACAGACGCTGCCTTCTTTTGTGAACAGAATATCAAAAGCAAGTCCATTTTACAAAACCATTGCCCTAATAGTAACCATTTCAGTATTTACAAGCAATAGAGCTCCAGCAGTATTGGTGAATAACCTATCAACTACAGTAGACAGCTTTGTAGTCTTGATGACATTCACTATCACCCCTACATTTGGTATTATAGCACCAAAAATATCTTCCACAATTCCTTCAGCACTAGCTCCTCATTTGGACATAGATCTTTCTTCCCAAACATGATGTTCAAAAAATTTCTACATAATAGATCTTTGGAAATACTACTCCTAGATAACACGTGCTATGCCATTTATTAGGAAGCTTGAAATAAGCATTCTTCCCACAAAAAATAAACTCTAGGAATCATTGAATTGCTACCATCCAAAAACAACTTCCTCTAATCTCAAAAGTATGGTCACACTCAATCTTCTCTAAATTGATAGTATCATATTAATTTTTATTATTCTGAATACACAACTTTCCTAGGTGTTGCCAATCTTATGTCAATGCTCATTTGTTCCCTGCTTCCTGGTGAGCCTTTTCATATTGTGACCTAATGGGAAAATGTGTCTCTTTAGTTGTGTTAGTCTTCCCTTCTTTATACCTATCTTCTAATTGGTTTAAGAACTTCTTTTCAATATCAGTAAGAATGCAGGTTAAATTGTGTCTATGCACCTAAGCAGTATCTACTGTTTTAATTGATGCAAAATATCTACTAGCAGTTTCAGTAACCTGAGCATATGAATGCCTATTCAAGTGTTTGAATAAAGTAACTCTGAAAGAACTGAATCACAATTTGAATAGTAGTACTGGAAATGACCCTTTCCATAGAAAAGACTCAGTAGTAAGCTACAGATGACATCATATATCAGCAGTATGTGATAAGTAATTCCTTCAGCTACTGAAGAAGGTAACTGCATGATAACATAGCAATATCTAGCTTCCATCATCTCAACATATTCATAAAGGAACCTATTGTAAGCATTTCATGTGTGATCTCCTCTAGCTAAGTCTATGTGTAAATCCTGCTCTCTTAATGAGTAAAATCCTTCATCTACTTCATGTAATGCTTTCTGTTCCGGTGAATGCTTATCTCCTAAAGTGCTAGTAGAATCTGAATATAATCCTACAAGTATTATTATTAAGCCCAACACTATAATTGTTAATATTGCACCTACCTACATCTATGGTTAGAAATACTAGTTTCCATACTACTTAGACTTGGAGTAAGTGGGTAGAGAAATAGCAGCAACAGAACCTACTTTGTTGGTTTCCACCTGTGCAAACAGCAAAACCAGTCTTTATCTGTTTCAACTTCATTTACAATGTATATATGATCTTTGTGAGGCTTCCCTAGCCCTACTCTGTGTTCTTATAGATGGCAACCCTAATTGTTATTCTTTTTTCACTCAGGCATGGGTAATCTTCTTAAGAAACTCAAACATGTTAATTCAACATCTCTGATGATTAAAGGAACAAGTTCATTAATGAGCGTTTCTAATATCATTATTTTTAGTCCATCAACAAGCACAGGAAATTCCCATGAATCCAGAAGGGGCAATTCAGCTTCGTTCAGTACTAGATGTCTCAAGACACTAAGTCTTGTTGGGTAAGGCAGTACAAAGGTAAGAAGAAAGTTCAGATCAAGTTCTGAATGTTTCAGATGAATCTCCAGTATAATTTCCAGAATCTCCAAAATTCACCCTTGCTGTAATACTTAGACAGATAACTCCACCGAGGGGATTAATATCTCCAAAAAGGCATCCTTGATCTCTTGGATCTTCTTAGTTCCGGCCCTCACACATTCTCTAGAAGTTTCAACTATGGGTGCAAGTGTTCTTTCGGAAGACCGCTTCAGTCTTCTCTCTCCTCCCTTGATTTCTTGACCAGCTTTATTTTACCACTACTCGTGGTCTCCCAGCACTAGTTCCTTCATTGGGGTCAGGATGTGACTCATTCACCACCACTGTATCAGCTTACTCCGACTCGCTTTTAGCTATTGACTCATCAGTACCCCCCCCCCAGATCATTCTAGTGCTCTCTCAGGCTCTGTCTTTTCCTATACAGAGTGGCTGACCTCTGTCCGTGGCCTCTCTACCACTGCTGGCATCTCTTCTGAGAGAGGTGCTGTTATTTCATCAAGGGGACACAAGACCCTATGAGTGTGGGATTTGTGCACTCAATTAGAAAGGCCACCACGCTTCACAGCAGTCATAGTAACCAAGATCATCTGGTATGGACCACACCAATGGGGCTCTAGGCAGTTCTTCCTCGCATGATTTTTCTCTATGACTCAGTCTCCGGGATAAAGGCCATGACATTGCTCCTGAGAGACGGGGCTGTTTCCACTTAAACCTGGTGAGAAACAGAACGAACCACGTCAGCCAATCATTTACAGTAGTCGAACACCAAATCATCTGTGATGTTTACAAGCATATTCGCAGGTACAGCAGGTAATCGCATAGCCCTTCACATGATGATCCCATGGGTAAAGCAACGCACCATTTCAGAGACGTCAAAGCATACACTTTAGCCAACCTGGATTTCAGAGGGCCAATGACATGTTGCATGATGCCTGAAGCTTCTGGCCGATAACTGCAATGAAATTTCTGCTCCATCTGCAATGCTGCACACACCATTCTCAGAACTTCATTACTAAAATGAGTTCCTCTGTTAGATTCTAAAGAGGTTGGAAATCTGAATTTCATAGGGAGTTCCCTCAATAACAGCTTAGCTAATGTGAGGCTATCACATCTACTCGTTGGATAAGCTTCCATCCAACGTGAGAAAATGCACACCACTACTAAGATGTACATCAATCCATGCATATTGGCATCTCAACAAAATGCAACTGCATCCTATAGAAAGAACTTCCAGAGCTCCCTATGTGACTCAATGCAACAGCAGTCCCTTTTTCCACATGAATTTGCTGACAGGTCACACATCTATGGCACAACACCTCAACCATTACTCAAAACATTGGGTTAAACTAGGCTTACCTCAACAATCTCCCCATGGCATTTCTTCCAACATGCGTTGACCCATGATAGTAATTCACAATTGGTGTCAACACACTATTGGCCAGAACTGGCCTCCTATCTCTTGAAACCCAAATATCATCATCTTGTTTCACACATCCTGCTCTAAGCCAACTACTGTTCTTCCTCAGTAACCTCATCTGGCAATCTCTTCACCTCATCCTATGTATCCGCAATGGTCATCAAAAGGTTGAAATTGGTTTCAACTGCTCCCTCATTTGTGTGTTTCACCATTGAATTTGCAAATATTTAGGGCTCATAAGGATTTCCAACTGTAACAAAATAGTTTCCCTTATAATGGGCAGAACATTTGACAACTGCGATCTGGTTAGGCATATGTAAAGCCTTTAATAGTTTCCCCACATTTTCTCCATTCTGGATGGGGGACTCTGATGAGATCATGATGACTCCCTATTGAGACCATAACTGTCCAAGTCCTGAACACCACCAAAGCCCTGCTGGCTATCCATGAATATTGTCCAGGCCTGGGCGTAGTTCGTGGAGTTTTGCTACACGAAACTCCACGAAGTGCCAAAAACACTCCGCCGAGTTCCGCAAGTGATGGAGTGCAATGGGAACTCCCGTTTGCTCTGATCTTCAGGTCGCTCGAGTAAAATTCTACCCGAGCGGCAGCTCGCGCTCACCAACTTACTGTTCGCAAGAAGCGAGCAAGGAAAAGCCTCCTCCACACTACGCGGAGTTTGCAGAAAACTCTACAAACTCCACAAACAAAGCGGAGTTCATCGCCCAGGCCTAAAATTGTCACCCTTAGGTGGCCTGAAACACAGCATGCTCGTGTAGGAGCGATTAATTCAGCCACCTGCACAGAGAATAATCCTTGAAGCCAGGAAGCTTTTCCCACTCCAGTGATAATACCAACAGCATAGGCAGCCCTCCATTTTACCTCATTGCCCCTTAGACAGGAGCCATCCACATACAGTGCTCATCCCAGATGCTGCCCATGAGACAGTGGTCCAGTCTCTTGTGACTTTTAGATTAGATTATTGCAGTGCTCTCTATCTGGGGGCACCAAAGAGGAGCATATATATGCTCCAATGGGTGCAAAAAGTGGCAGCTCGGATGCTGTTAAATATCCCTAGATTTTCACCAACAGGTAGTGCCCTGGAGACCCTCCCCAGGCTCCCTATTGAGGAGATGATCTCATTTAAAGCCTTGTGCTATGTCTATAGAATATTGCAGGGCCCCCGAAATATCTCAATCCCATGATACACTCCTTCCACCCCATGCGTTGTCTGAGAATGGCTGGAACTGGATTGGTCTGCATTCCAAAATTCAACAGAAAACGCTTTGGGGGCATATCCTTTAGGCACATGGCAGGCAAACGGTGGAATTCTTTACAGTTGCACCTAAGACTGGTGACATTAGAATCAGCCTTTAGGAAACAGCTTAAAACTTGGCTGTTTAGGAAAAACCTCTCTCCCTAGCTATACACCGTCCACTTTTTCCTTAAGTAGGATTTTAGTCTCGAATGCAATTAAGTGTGGGGACACTCTGTAATGGAGTAACAATTGCACTCTCCAAGCTGCAATAATAACAATAATATAAGCAGAGTCTGGCAATGGCGACAGTAGCCCACCTTTTCCAGAAACACCCTGACATCCTTCTGTGTGCAAGGTGGATTCATTTGCATGATCACCAAGATTATTTCTTGTGACACCTTTCACGATGGTTCAACAAGGCAATGATTTCAGTTTTACATGCTTCTCGAGTGTTTGATGCGACTAAGAGGTCATCAATATATTGTACTAGAACAGAATTACAGGGCATAACCAAAGACTCCACATTCTTCTTCAAGATCTGGTTGAAGATGGAAGGACTCTTCATGTACACTTGTGGGACACAGCACCATTTTAAAACACGATTCACCAGCCGAAAAGCAAACAGGAATTGGCTATCATCGTGCAAGGGAATGGAGAAAAAGGCCTGGCAAAGATCAATAGCAGTAAGCTATTCAGCCTCACATGGAATCTGAAATAATATCACTGATGGATTTGATACCACAGGACAACAAGGAACCACTATGTTGATAATTTTATGGATATCCTGTACTATCTGGTACTTACTGCTCTGCTTCTAAAAGCCAATAATGAGTGATTTACATGAACTCCCCTGGATCTCATTCAGAATACCTTCCCCAATCATAGTCACGATCACAGGTGTAATTCCAGCAACTGTCTCAGGTGTCAGATTATACTGTGGAGTTCTCGGGTTTTCAGCATTTATCTTAACTTGGAAATAAACTGGGTCAATGCCTCGGGTAAGTCCAATGTGCTTCCTGAGAAGTCCCAAACTAGGGGGCCCATTAGGATGGCGGGCGGACTTTGTCCGCCCGCCATCCTGTGGTGGGAAGGGACCGTCCGCCATAAAGGCGGGGGTCCCATGCTTGGAATTAGGATGCACCCGCCACAGTGGCAGGTGCATCCCGCATTTTTAACATTGCGGCGGGCGGTGCTGAAAGTACCACCCGCCGTAATGCTAAAAATACATGTTGTGCGTTTCAAAGCACAACATGACAGGCAACGCGCGGTGCCTGCCATGTTGTACTTTGAAACGCAGGGGGTACCATAGGTACCCCCCATGGTACCCCCATGTGCACCCCCACCCCTCCTTCACCCTGGGGGCCCGCAACGGGCCCCCAAAGCAAAGACCGTATGCCTTTCCACAGCGGCAATGCTGCCGTGGAAAGGCATAGGATCGCAGGCATCGTAATATGGTTGGCGGTGTCTTGCAGACACCGCCACCATATGTACACACTTTTTCCGCCGGTCGCAAAGGCGACAGGCGGAAAAGCGGCGGACGGTCTTCCCGTCTGCCGTCGACCCCAAAGCCATCCTAATATGACGGTCATTTTAGTGAGGATGGCGGGCAGATTGCCCCCGACAGGCCGGCGGTGGCAACCGCCAGCCTGGCGGGGACAATCCGCCCGCCATCCTAATGGGCCCCTAGGTCTCTCTCACTGTGTCAAAACACAATTATGGACCTGGTCTAAGAACTAGAACCACTACACGTAGACCTAATATCAATCAATAACTCCCATAATATTATGTGCAGTAAAAGTGGTGTATTTTTCAATATCTGTCTGAATAGGTCTCTGGTTCTATATGAAAATACTTAAAACATGTTCCCAAGGTGTGAAATCCTGCGTGGACTGATCAGAAAAATTATTAGTGCCAGTGAGTCCCAAATAGTGATAGAAAAAATGTGAGAAGTAATATGGAGTGCCCCACGGAAACAACACCATGGGAGTCTAACTGGTTGGTACTCACCAGTGGACTCAGGTTCTCATCATTAGCACATCCATACCATGAAAGAAAAATAGAACAAACAATGTATAATAGTGATAACAAAGTGCACGTGCGCAATAGTATCAGTAGTGAGTATACTAATTACGTTTACTAAAGTGGTACTGTGAACACTAAGACTGACCCCATAAAGAAGATCCTCTCATCTGGGGACCCCTTTATGTGTTAAAAACGAGCTACAACCACCACTAGCTAACCACCTTTATTCTCTGCTGTGGGTTTGCTCACATTAAAAGGACACTCTGTTGCCTCCTTGTGTCATAGAGGGCCGTTTTCATTGTGTCTCCAAGATCCAGCAGTAAGTCTTCTACCATCAACATGGGAACAATAAGACACACAAGTTCTGGTTCGAAAGCAATGTCCTCGTTATTTGTCTGAAGTGTAATACCCTTAGTTGTGCAATAGATAGTGCAATTTAACCTGCACAGTAAATCACATCCTAACAGACAAACAGGACTAGAATCACACACCACAAATTGGTGATAATCAAATGTCCCTAACTTTACAGGCACTTCTTCAGTAAGGGGGTTTCAAAATATTTTATTTGCAACTCCTACAACTTAGATTGTTTTTCCTAAGAGGGGTAGGCTTGGTACCTCAGCTGTTCTTGCAATAGAGCGGGTAGCACCAGTTTTGATAAAAAAGTGACATTGTGGCCATCCGCCTCAGCATCATTGTATGGTCCACTCTGGTCTACCTCGAAGACTGCGTCAAGTGTATAGTGTTCCTTTCCGCTCAGGCACCTTCATAAGGATAGATCTGAACTTGACCTATTTGGAATCTCAAACATGGGGTACTGTTTGAATGGCTTGTTACTATGAGACATGTTCTGCTTCCCACTCATGTCTGTAATCTCGTTAAATCAAATGTTATTTACAGCATGCTGTGGCATTGGGGTTTGTGGTACAAGCATTACAGGACCTTGGGGGCCAACTGAATATTGAGATCTCGGTCTGGGTGCATTCTGAGGTTGCATAACATTACCCTCCAATTGATTAAACCCTCCATTTTGCTCCTGATTTGCATTTGAAGGATTAAGATGACATTCAAGCTTCCAATGTCCCAACCTATTACAATTATGACATGGATCATATCTCTTTCACGTGGCAACATCAGTTCTAGTCTTTGGATCTCTAGGAGCACCTTGTCCTCTTTCCTGTCCCTAGAATGCTCCACCTTGCTGCATTGGAGCCCTTGATTAAAATGCATGAGTGTTCTCTTTCAGTTCTTGAGTCATCCTATCAATCTTTTTCCAATCAATATCCTGCAGTGGCACTTTAGCTTTCAACCAAGTAAACACCTGTTCATATTTCACGATAGGTGACGGACCATGCATCACTTGATCTGTCTCAGGCTCACCTTCAGGCCATTCTTTAGCTATTTTACATGCAGATCCCAGATCACTAGGAACTACAATCTCAAACAGTGTATTTAAATCAGTCCATAGCACTGTCAAGATTTGATTGACCTGTTTGTACCATTCTACATGCTTCTTTCTCAATCTTGGGAAATTATTGGTAAATGCCGCAGATCACCTCTACTCCAAAGCACATGCACATAACCTCCACTTGGTACTTCTCATGAAGGGAAGCGCGGGCACCTCTTCTCCTTTCCACTAAGGGAGTTGATTCTCCCACTGGTCTTTTAGAACCCTTTCTTTTCGTCACTCTCTCCTCCCATTTGTCCAATGTGCTCCAAATCCGAATAAACAATATGAACTCACAGATTTGTTTCTTCAACCCCAGTAACTTCAGATTCCCTATGTCCTGGTCACTGAATGCAAGTCTGCGTTTTTTCTTAAAGCCTTTGTTTGTTCTATGTCAACATAATATCTTTGAGCCAATTCCGATAATTTCTTGTGAGCCTCTCTTTTTCTCCTCTTAACATCTTTACTCATGAATAGCAGTTAATTTTGTTGGTAAGCATCTATTAGATTAAGCTCTAGACTCCCACTTATCATTTCATCTAGTTCAGTTTTTTATTTTACCACATTAATCAAATCCACCTTTACAGACAATTTTATAGTTCCATGGCTCATGTCTATACTCTGACTCATCTGAATTATTATTTTGTGCCTTGTATCATTGCTCTAAATCTTGAACATTGAGGTTCCGTGACGATTTTACCCGTGTTTGTAACATTGTCGCAAATGCATAATTTTGGTATCAGTGAACCGCAAATGATCCATTTAGTATATCCTGGTGTTTTCGCTATGCTACGAGCAAGAGCACTCCCGTTATGAACACATATCTGATCTACCCGTGGCATCCATCTTAGAACAAGGAAGCCATTTTGTATTCCTTGCCCTCACATAGTCAATGGACACGCAATGACCTCTTTTCATTTAAGGACACGTAGGCCTTAGCCGGCAATTCACCTTGCTAGTGACACGTGCACCTTAGGCCAGCAACGCTGTGGCAGCATGACTCGGCAAGAGCTGCTTCCCCAGCCTGAGGCCAGTCCTGCTATACTGGTTCTCGTGTTCGTTGGTCTGATCATGATTAGGCGGCCGAAGCTGGTAGCCGTGCCCATTTACGACCCACAAACATCTCTTATCCTACTCTTCTATCTTCTGCACCTGGCTCTGATCCTTTCCTTCTGGGCCTTTATTAGGGGGAGGTAACGAAATTTACGATGAGGCGGTCCGGGTCTTGAATGGAAAGTTGACATGGGATTATGATGGAATAGTGGGAACCCCTCGTTCGTAATGTTTTGACATCAGATATTGTTGACGATTCCTGTGCAACGCCAAATATTTATTGTACAAGACACAAAGGTTTTGGAATGTGCTAACATGTAAAGAATTTGCCTGAAGCCCAATATTCAGTATATAAGGAGCAACCCTCTTTGTACAAATTGAACAGGCTCCTAGATACTGCCCATGTGTAGTTTCTGTGACTTCTGTGTCCCTGCAGTAATAAACCTTTGGTCTTTGACGCCACCATCGAGAAGCCCGTGTTTCTGTTAGTTTGTGCACCGAGACAGGTTGAACTCCGGGGTCTTCGGGTGTTGTCCCTGACACCTCTGGACGGAACCAAAAAGTCCAGAACTCCAATTGGCGCCCAACGTGGGGCGACGTCATTCGGTACCGGTCCAAAAGCCTGAAGAGTTCGAGAAGCTTCTTGTGAAGATTTCAGAGGGAGGCGCCCCACTTCATCGATCCCGGCATATCGCAAAAGTGGCCCGACGTTCTCTTCCACGAGGGTTCCCGTTCAGACGGCTGCAGTGGTTCGTTGCCTTGACCGTCGCCCTGTCTTGGACCCGAGGTGCAGTCCTTAGTACGGCGAGACGTGACGGGTTTCTCCTTGGTGACGTCTTCAGTGCCTCAGTTAAGTATTAAGTGGTTGATAGTTGGTTACTTCGTAAGGGTTGTTTCTGTTTTGCTAATCCTTTTAGTTCTTGGTTTGGTTCGGTTTTATAAGATTGTCGCTGGTTATTCTGGTTACGATAATCATTCAGTTCAGTTCGGGTATCGATACGTTTGTCAGTTCTGGTAGGCCTAAGTTCTTGGTTCAAGTGCGCACCTTTTTTTAATTTGTGTTTCGTCTGTTTTGTGTTCCGGGTTATAAAATGGTAAGTCGGAAAAATTGTATGTTGTCTTGTTTTAGTTGCAACAGTGATTCCCAGTTGGAGGACTCGTGTTTGGTTCCTCCGATTGGAACTCCCCTTTATGATCTATATTGCAAATTTGGTGTGGGCCCTATCTCTTATAACGAGGTATGGATCCACTACACAGAGAAAGATGGTGTCCTTAGTTGGCCACTGCATGGTAGTTTCGAACCTCAAGTTCTTGATAATTTAGAAACGAAATTGTTCAAGAAGAAAGCCCGGCCGGCAATGTTTGATTCTTTCCGTTATTGGCGAAAAGAATCTAAACAGAGAGAAATTAAAAAGTTGAAAAAAGAACAGAAAGAACAAGAGTTGACTTTAGAACAGTCTGCTAAGCAGCTGCAACTCAACGAGTCTGAGAAAGCGATGGAGGTGGCCAATAGAGAGCATAATTTAGCAATAGACAAGTGCTATCCTGCTTTGCCATCAAGTACAGCTAAGATAGTAGAGGACCCTGAAAAGGATCCCCTGTTATCTTACTTGTTACGATCACCCCCACCGTATGCACAGGGTGCTACGGCTCCACCTATACCGAATGTTCAATTACCGGTTGCTGGACAACCTGGTGTTCCCGCTCCTCTGAATCAAGTTCCTGTACCTCCTGTGGTCACTATTAATGTTCCTTCGGCACCCCCTCTTTCAGGGTTGCCGGCTCCTTTACCTATACCTGTATCGCTCACACCTGCTAGTTCACAAGCTGTTTTGCCCGCTACTCCTACTGTTTCTAATCTATCTGTTCCAACTGCTACTCTATTTACTGCTTCTGCTAATATTATGACTCCACTTTCTGTTCGTCGAAGAATCACTGATTCTGTCTCTAACATTCTATCTCCCTTCTATAAAACTCTGATTAAGACTCCTACCTCTGACTCTGTGCAGAGACGTAGTCAGCTTCCCAGTACTGAAGAAAGAGGAATACTAGATTCCACTGCTCTTAGATGGATTTCGAAAGTTGGAAGATATAATGTACAAGATGTATTAGATACATTTATGCAATGGAATGAACCGACACAACGATATGTGTTCGATGAAATGTGTTTCCTTCTACGTGAGGAATTAGAAGAGGATGACCCTGAATCAAATCTAGAAGAATTAATTAATGTTCAGAAAGAGTTTGCTGCAGGTATGATAGTTGGACAAAATATAAAAGAAGCGATGGAACTGGTTTTAAGTTATAGGAATGACCCATCCCTTCGTTCTCCGAGGGAGTCAGAGAAACGTAGTACGAAACAAAATCGTCAATATCCAATGAGAGAGGTTCCACCAATTTGGCGTGAAGCTGTGCAAGCTAATGTAAACCTTGGTATTGCAGCCGCTCCGGCCCAATTCCAGAGAGTATGGATACATATTCCATGGAAGCGAGCTGAAGTATTAGCAGTGAAACAGGCCTTGCCAGATCCGCGTAAAAATCCTGCAGGGTACTACAAAGAGTTGGCTCAGACAGTTGACGCTTGTGTATTAAATCTAGCTGACATAGATCTGCTATTTGGTAATGTAGTACCGCAACCAATTTGGGCTAAAATTCGTAGAGAGAATCATCCAGTTGCCCTAGGTGGTGATTGGGCAGTTATAATTGCAGCGGATGGTCAACAAATAGGTGGTTCTAAACCTGAACCCTTAATTGCTAATTTGCCCGGTAGAATAATCGACTTAATGAAGACCCTAATGCCAGCATTACGCGTTAACTGGGACAAATTGTCCGCGTGCAAACAAAAGAAAGACGAAAGCGTCTCCGACTTTTTCACAAGATTCGAGGAGACTTTCGTGGATCACAGTGGTCAGGATATGAGCACAGAAGGAGGCCAGAGATTATTTGTTGATAAATTTGTGCACAATCTGTTGCCAGAACTTAGTGGTAAATTAAAGAATTCTGAAAGTGCGTGGGCTGTCTCTACGACTGCGCAAATACTTGCTACTGCCCAGTACTATGAAAATAGGGACAAAGAGGAGAAAGAAAAATCAGATAAAAAGACGAAAGAGTTAAAAACTAAAGTTCTTTTACAGCAAGCATATCCGCCTCGCACCAATCAGACCAATACACAGCAAGGGTCATATCAAAGAACGGAGTATAATTCTCAGAGGCCGCAGTACCAATGGAATCAGTGTGCTTATTGCAAAATGGAAGGCCATTATAAGACTGAGTGTCCGGTACAGGCACAAAATAATGCTGCGGCAGCTCAAAGAGGTCGTGGTGGTTATATGCAAAACTCTAGAGGTCGAGGAAGAGGTGCTATGCCTCCACAGACAAGTGATCGCCCTTCTAATTATTTCGACCAACGAAATGGACAATCTGCCCAACAGAATAGGTCTCAACAGTATCATGTTGAAGATTACTATGAAGCTAGTGAGGAAGGTCAGCCAAGGGAGTACTAGGACAGCCATGGACAAAGAGAGGGAGTAGTATCAGTTCCAGTAGATCAGAGTGGGCCTTATGTCGCAGTAGCAACATCAGGTATAGTCGAACCGTTTCTGTTGGATACTGGTGCAGCAAAAAGTTCTATCATACATGCGAAACTCCCTGGCGCACCTTTGTCTGGCTCAACAAACGTTTCAGTAGGTTTTTCAGGCGCCCCTGTTCACAACCCTGTTTCTGGTCCTTTGTCTATTTCTGTTGGACCCCGACAATTGAAAGCACCCCTGATTTTGACGACAGGTTGTAATGAAAATCTGCTTGGTTTAGACTTGTTAAAACGCCTATATGCGACATTGTACTGTTCTCCAGAAGGAGTACAGCTTACGTTGGGTAAAAGAATCATCTCTCCAATGTATTTGTCGATGGATGCACTTCCACCAGAGCTGCGTTCACTCCCTGATACTCTTTGGGCGACTGGTCCTAATGATGTAGGTCTTTTAGAAATTCCACCATATGTAGTAACTTTGAAAGCGAATGTAAAATTTCCACGAATTCCACAATACAGAATATCTAGTGAAGGTGAGCGTGCGCTCCTACTGATAGTACAAGATCTGATCAAGAAAGGCGTTATAGAAGAAACTAGAGGTAATGTCTGCAATAGTCCTGTACTGCCCATTCTGAAACGAACTGACCCAACAAAACCTCCAGTATATAGATTTGTAATTGATCTTAGAGAGGTTAATAAAATTGTGATTCCACAGTTTCCTGTGGTTCCAGACATTACTGCATTGTTAACGTTGATTCCTGCTACAGCAGCATGGTTTTCAGTTATCGACTTGAAAAATGCCTTTTTCAGCATTCCGATAGCCGAGGAAAGCAGAGATATCTTCGGTTTCTCTCTAGGAGGACGAAGCTTCAGGTTTAAACGCGCTCCACAAGGTTATTGTGAAAGCCCATCCATCTACAGTCAAGCATTAAAAAGCCAGTTAGACTCATTTGTACTTCCTCCTGGTTCTGCTTTAATACAATATGTCGATGATCTTCTAGTGGCTGCCGATGACAAGGAAACTTGCAAAACAGCTACAATTTCTTTATTGCATCATTTGTCAAATTTGAATCACAAGGTGTCACCTTCAAAAATGCAATACTGTTGCCAAGAAGTGACATACCTAGGTCATCTCTTGTCAAAGGAGGGAAGGAAGTTGACCCCAGAGAGAATAAAAGCAATTACACAGATGAATGTTCCTAGCACGCAGAGAGAAGTACGTGCCTTTTTAGGTATTACCTCATATTGTAGGCAATGGATCCCAAATTTTTCTCTTTTGGCGAAACCGTTGGTAGCTTTGACTGGGAAAAATGTTCCGAGTCCAGTGCCATGGTCTGCCGAATGCCAGGAGAGTTTTTCTGAGTTACGAAATGCACTGTGTTCAGCTCCTGTATTGGGTACACCCGATTACAGTAAACCATTCACGCTCTATGTCCATGAGAGAGAAGGTTGCGCGTTGAGTGTTTTGACACAGAAATTTGGTGATAAACAACGCCCTTGTGCGTATTTTTCATCAACATTAGATCCAGTAGCTAGAGCGTTGCCTAGTTGCTTGAGAGCTACAGCCGCAGCTGCAGCCTCCATTCGACAATCTGCTGGTTTAGTAATGAACAACATGCTAGTAGTTATGGTTCCTCATGCTGTGGATACACTCATGAACCGAACCAAGACGCAGCACCTTACCAGTGCTAGATTATCAGGTTACGAACTGACATTGTTAGCGAGTCATATTCAGATCAAAAGATGCAATGTATTGAATCCAGCAACATTGTTGCCGACTAGCCAAGAGTCGAGTGATTCCGAACCACACGACTGTTGTTTTAAAACTGAGGAAGAAACAAAAGGACAAATTGATTTAAAAGACACTCCATTATCAGATCCAGATGGCACGTTGTATGTTGACGGGTCTTGCTTCAAATTGGAGAATGGTGATGTGACTGCTGCCTATGCAGTAACGACTTTGAGTACGATTGTGGAGACTGCGAGAGTGAGTCAGAATTCTGCCCAGGCTGCAGAATTGATCGCGCTGACAAGAGCGTGCGTTTTAGCTAAGGGAAAGAGAGTGAATGTGTTCACAGATAGTCAGTACGCATTCGGCGTGGCCCATAGTTTTGGCCGTTTGTGGAAAGAGAGAGGTTTCATTACGTCCCATGGGACTAAGATTCAACATGGCCAGCTAGTTAATGACTTGTTGGAATCTCTAACCTTGCCGACTGAAGTTGCGATTGTGAAATGCAGTACTCATAAAGCAATCATGGATGATGTTGGTCGTGGGAATGCTTTTGCTGATGAGACTGCAAAACAGACAGCTAGAAATATGATGAGTAGAATGTATGTTGCAACGTCTGCAAGATGGATTTCTGAGTCTGGAATGTGTGAAGACACAGTGGAAAGCGTGAAAGAAATTCAGAAAAAGGCGACTGAGGAGGAAAAGCGTGCATGGAAAGAGAGCACGGGTAAATTGGACTCGAGTGGGTGTTGGATTGACTTGTCGGAACAACAGCGTTGGATGTTGCCTGATGCGTATGTGCTTGCAGTAGTAACGATGGCACATGGAGCAGCGCACATCAGTTCTAAAGGGATTTGTAAGATGTTGGCTCCGGTCTGGAAGAATGATGGGATTAGTAAGTGTGCAGAGAGAGTGGTGAGAAATTGTATGGTATGCTTGATGCATAATCCTGGCAAGGGAATCCCCACACCTGCAGGTCACTTCGCTCCTCCTTCCTGCCCCTTTGAAGTGATCCAGCTAGACTTCATTCACATGAATCGTTGTAATAATCTGAAATACGTCCTGGTGGTAGTTTGTGCTTTCTCCAGATGGATCGAAGCATACCCGCTAAAGGACAATACTGCTTTGTCCACTGCCAAAATCCTCCTTAAAGAATACTTCCCCAGATTCGGAATGCCACGGATTGTATGGTCAGATAACGGAAGTGAGTTCGTAGGGAAAGTTATGCAGAGTGTGTGTGCCGGCCTAGGGATTAGACAGAAGTTTCATAGTGCGAATCACCCCCAGTCCGCGGGTTTAGTTGAGGGTTACAATGGCACCCTTAAACTGAAACTTGCTAAGATACAAGCATCCACGGGTTTGCCCTGGCCAGATGCACTGCCTTTGGCTTTGTTATCAACAAGAGCAACTGTACATTCTAGAGTAGGGCTTAGTCCATATGAAATAATTTTTGGTCGTCCTGCAAATGTTTGGGGGGTACCTAGACCGAAAGAATTTAAGCAGCTGGAATACCCAATGTTAATTGATTATCTTTTCGACTTGACTGCTAAATTGAGCCTTATTCACCAACAGGTTTTCGATGCATTGCCAAAGCCACCGGAGAGTCCAGGTCATCAGCTGAAACCTGGGGATCAAGTAGTCATTAGAAATTTTGCAAGAACGAAAAATCTTCAGCCCAGATTCGTTGGCCCTTTCCAGGTCCTATTGGCGACGAGAACTGCTATTCGAGTGGCCGGAAGGAAGAATTGGATTCATACGACACATGTCAAACGTGTGCCTCTGCCACTTCCTTACGACAACTGGGTAAAGAAAGGAATCAGTGCCTCTGAAGCAGAACAAATACCCAGGTTCATCCCTTTCAGTGATGCAGAACTGATCACTGATACATCAAACTCTGACTCTCCTCCTGAAACTGCTCTTTTGAACCCTGAACACTTGCCATCTGCACCAAAAGAACATTTGGCATCTGCAAACGCGAACATTGCAGCGTCGGCTGAAAATATATTGTTTCCAGATCAGACAGCTCCTGCAAAACTGAGATACAACTTGCGACCTCGCAATATGGACAAATAAAGCAGGCAACTGCCAATTTTCACATTTGAATTTTCTGATACATTGCCTCCAGCCAGGAAGTTTACTATTATTTTTGTTGTTTTAAAATGTTTCCTTGCCGTCTGGGTAGCCGTAGGGTCGTGGCTGTGTGCCTAGTTGAATCTGCGGGGGTCAGACATAAGGTCGATCTTTCTGTTAGTTCTGGGAACTCCCAGGCCTGATAGAGGCATTTTCATCTACGTACACATCATCAGTGGTCACGAGCGGATTGTAGAAGATGGAGCTTCCTGAGCTGCAACGAAAGAATGTAATTTATGTTCGCAGAAATAGACTGTACCGAATACTTCACAGCAAATGCTTTCTAATGCAATGTGCAGTTACATTTTTAATTGTTTTGATAACGTTGGTGGGTGGAATCATCTTTGGTGTGCATTTGATTTTTATGCCGGTAACTACAGTACCTCCCCTTGATCCTACTACTTCTACGGTTTCTTCTATGCATTCTTTTCACTCGTTTCCTGAACACGAACAAGCTCGACGCTCAGAATGTATTAACAATACATTTGTACAGCTCTTGCATCAACACCAACTGGTAGTTAATACTACAGACTGCTGGGTGTGTGGCTTGATACCTCACACTATGGATAAAGGCATTCCCTATCTAGTCTTGCCTTTTAGCTATAATGGATCATTTCAGGCCTTTCAGACCATTTTTTCATATGCCCTTGAGACCTATCCTCCGCGTCCACCACGGTCCACTAAATACAACTCAGCCAACAAAGCTTTAGTCCAGGGAATTATTGACATGATTAAAGACGTCAATAATACTCCATCTTACCCTAGAGATGAATTACGGGTGTATTTGAGTTGGAACTCTACCGAGTATCGCCTTAGTTTGGGAGAGAGCAAGCGTAAAAGCTCCACTTCAGTCTGGGTCGTGCCTCACCGAGGTCAGGTCTGTTTGCAAGGAAATGGGAGAAATCTGAGAGCTCAGCTAGGGAGGAGTGAGTGCGTTGAGACTTACGTATTTCCGTCTAACTCCTCCCCTGCCTTCCTTACTGCTAGGGGTACTTACTTCATCTGTCAAGACAGAGCGTATACATGGCTGCCTGCTGACTTCTCAGGTTCATGTTATATTGCTCGATTGTTACCTCCGACATACACTGCTTCCTCTGATTATCACAAGACCAGAGTAGCAAGGGGTGTCTTCAGTAAGGAAGATACCGCTGGTCAGGAAGCTGGAGACTTCTTCAAAGGTTTCCTTCCGTTTTGGGGGCCTATGGCCAATAGTAGAAATTTACGTCAACTAACACGGGTAGTTGAATCTACTATTACAGAAACTGCTGGTGCCCTTAGTAACTTAACAGCTGAGCTTCAGGCGGATCGTCTCATGACGTTGCAGAACCGTATGGTTCTAGACGTAATACTTGCAGATCGAGGTGGGGTATGCAGAATGATCCAATCGAGCTGCTGTGTTTTTATTGCCAATAATGCTCCAACCGTCTATGAAGCGATCTCTAAGCTACACAAGATTTCCGACTCTATACACGTAGACAAGGGAAACTGGTCCTTAATGGAGTGGTTGTGGACTCTGGTATCAGCGTGGGGATGGAAGGTTCTGATGGTCATTGGTGTCATCCTAGTATTTCTGTTCTCATGCTGCCTTATTATCCAATGTGGTCCCGCTTTGTGTAGCCTCTGTGCTGCAACCTGTTTCAGAAAACCACCTGCATTAGGTGAAAAGACACGAGACAGAATGATGATGCAACAACATGTCACTGACCTAATGAGCATAGAGTTAGATTCAGACATAGACTGAGTAATTGCCTATATAAGGGCAAAAGGAGGGGCTGAGGTTCCGTGACGATTTTACCCGTGTTTGTAACATTGTCGCAAATGCATAATTTTGGTATCAGTGAACCGCAAATGATCCATTTAGTATATCCTGGTGTTTTCGCTATGCTACGAGCAAGAGCACTCCCGTTATGAACACATATCTGATCTACCCGTGGCATCCATCTTAGAACAAGGAAGCCATTTTGTATTCCTTGCCCTCACATAGTCAATGGACACGCAATGACCTCTTTTCATTTAAGGACACGTAGGCCTTAGCCGGCAATTCACCTTGCTAGTGACACGTGCACCTTAGGCCAGCAACGCTGTGGCAGCATGACTCGGCAAGAGCTGCCTCCCCAGCCTGAGGCCAGTCCTGCTATACTGGTTCTCGTGTTCGTTGGTCTGATCATGATTAGGCGGCCGAAGCTGGTAGCCGTGCCCATTTACGACCCACAAACATCTCTTATCCTACTCTTCTATCTTCTGCACCTGGCTCTGCTCCTTTCCTTCTGGGCCTTTATTAGGGGGAGGTAACGAAATTTACGATGAGGCGGTCCGGGTCTTGAATGGAAAGTTGACATGGGATTATGATGGAATAGTGGGAACCCCTCGTTCGTAATGTTTTGACATCAGATATTGTTGACGATTCCTGTGCAACGCCAAATATTTATTGTACAAGACACAAAGGTTTTGGAATGTGCTAACATGTAAAGAATTTGCCTGAAGCCCAATATTCAGTATATAAGGAGCAACCCTCTTTGTACAAATTGAACAGGCTCCTAGATACTGCCCATGTGTAGTTTCTGTGACTTCTGTGTCCCTGCAGTAATAAACCTTTGGTCTTTGACGCCACCATCGAGAAGCCCGTGTTTCTGTTAGTTTGTGCACCGAGACAGGTTGAACTCTGGGGTCTTCGGGTGTTGTCCCTGACACCTCTGGACGGAACCAAAAAGTCCAGAACTCCAACATCAAACATAGGTTGACCCTCAGAAGTTCTTTTAGGGTTAGTGCTTTCTCTAGTTATACTGTTAGTACATTTGGGAGTATTTCCAATACAGGCGAATCCATACCTGCCAATCCAGAAACTGACCTTATGTGTCCAAATCCATCCTGTACTGCTGAAGGATCTGCATTTGCTGCAAAAGGTGAACTCACATTCATTGGAGTTAATGGAAAAAATCTTGAATTTAGGCTGTCTATACTGTTCTCTGATGCCCTCACTTCTGTAGGAAGAGGTGTCTTCTGGCTTTCATTCCCAACCGAACTACATTCATACATGGGGACTATAGGACCAATGGTAACCAGTACAGTAAATGCATCCATAATCCTTGAAGCCGAATTCGAATTGCACGTTCCTGAAGAGCCAGGAGCACATGCTCCCAAATTCCCTTCCGCTTCAGTTTGTCGCATACCTGTTCATATGACTTCAACAGCACCAGAGCTGATAGCTACCGGAGCTGAAGCACCACCAGAACTGTTTGTTCGTAACATCTATATCTCCTCCACCTCCAAGGTATGACTGATTATATGAGGGTGGACGTACTGCTAATAGTCCATTCAAAAGTGTGTTACTGGCATCACTATCACTGTCTTCATGCCCATCTCCCATTTTATTCTTTCCTCTGCTCTTTATTTCTCTTTCAGCATCACTTTCCTCACTCATTATGGCAGGGTACAATTTTGCTGTCTCAATCATATCTACCCTCCATCTCCTTTGTTGATCATCCTTTTTTACATCTGCATATGTACGCATCACTTTCCTAATTCTTCCTGAGATTTGTCTCTTTGTTTTGTATGCGCTGCGCAAAGCTACGCATTAAGTGCTTCAAACTGTGTAGGTCTAGGTAGTGGTTTCACTGCAAACATTATTCCTCTCAAATTGTCAATTATCCTCAAATTAAACATACCATAGCATGGAAATGATAATGCAGTTTCTTTCTCTGTAATCTTGTGCCACTTTTTAAGTCAAACAATAGTGTGGAAAATTACATTCATCGTTATATAATGAGCTGATGTATCTTCTGGTGGCGCCTCTTCGCCACTCCAGTAAGTACATCCACATCTCCTCATATCATATCTCATATTGCTCTAAAGCATCTCACTTTTAAACCTTTATCTGAACAATTACAAATCAGTTTCAACTCAATAATTCTAAGTTCCGTGCAACAACAAATAGCAGTGCAGCACCAAATAACAAGCATAACCAATCCCAGGGTGGTCTTACACCAACCTGCCTATCCCACTCTGGAGTCACTCTCACTCCTCGCAGCAGTTCACCTTACTTCACAACACCTCACACGTTCTCTAATTTGCACTAATAATATGAAAAACAACAAAGAATTGGCTGTTCCTTTAAAAGAATGGACAGAATTTGAGCACACAAAGAACACTCACATTCACAAATGAAACCTCGACCAGCGAGGAATAGCTTCGATCAGTGTAGTTTGCTTCCAGTTGAAAAGGTCCACCACACTAATCACAACTCTATCTTGCACTGAAAAGTTCCCTATTTCAATTGGGCTGTTGACAGCATCTCATGACAAACCCCACAAAATGTTAGCAGACAATTATAACATGGTGTCTTCTGCGCCTTTATTAAATGTCACAGGATCTTAGGTCACGTTGAACCCGATAACAACTTTGACAACAACTTCATTTTCAGCAACTGAACATCACATCCACACGAGTTTCACAACATCTCGGCCTGACATTACACAATCAATATTGCATCACAAGCTAAGCATAATCCTCATACACACAACGCTAATACTCACTCCGCCACTGCTATTTCAACACACACCACTGGACTCCATCTATTCTCCACATCTCGATCTTGGATTCTAGACTAGGGCCACTGGGGTTGGGGTCTAGACTTTTCTAGGTTAGATTTCATCTCCCTCTATTTCAAGAGCTAACCATCCTACTCGGCTACCAACTGAGAGAGCTGGGCCCACTCAAACATCCCTACTCAACCAGATGGTCTTTTTAGCAGCTTAAGAGGTAAGAACGAGAAAACAATCACAATAAAATGTCAGTAATCCACTCAACTAAATCTGTAATTAGTTAGATTTAATTATAAATTTCGAAACAGATTGATATAAATCAACCTCAGTATGATTATATAGAAATACAGAATGAACAAAATTAGTACAAACCTCCTAAATAGGTATACCCTATATAACAAGAAACAGATCATTAGTTCCATAATAACAATGCAAGTAATCAGGAAAAAGAATTGATTTCAGCATTAAATTGCATCAAATTATTCCCAAAGTAATCATGAGCATGCTATCTCTCCCTACACTGCCTTTAAAGGGACATCTCCAAAGTAGGAAGCATTAAATAAAGATGAAATTAGAAAGGGGTCAGCAGTCAGAGTCTTCAGTAGAAGAAACTCCAACCAAGGGTAAAGTAGCATAAAGTCACTCAAAGCAGAAGCAGAGGTCTATACGACAGGAAGTCCCAATATATCACTGTGACCCTCATTACTTTACAGCATAATACATTAGTTGCACTCAAGTAACTTTCTGCTCTTCCTGCACAAATTGGTTCCAGGCACCACCTTTCCCACATCAATAAGATGCTGCTTCATTTGTCCTTGGCCACTCTCCTCCACCTCCATGAGAATTCGCCTCCTTGCTCGTTTCCCCATTTCTTCTTGCCAAACTCCATCTTCTCATACCTTGCTATCTAACTAAAACAAAAACCCATTTTTCTAGCTAATAGGTCTTTGTCTGTACCTGCAGTGGAAACAAAAATGCAAGCAAATATATTCTACTTTGAAGGTTAAATACGAATTACATGTTAGACTTTAAACATGACTTGAACTGAAACAGTTCTTGAGGCCCAAACTTATGTCAATTTAACAGTGCACAGGGTCATAAATATGTGCACATTTCTACACATATTGCAAATTCAGCTTCTCAATGCATGAATAAATTGCACAGAATTCCAAAAATGTGATTTCAAATGTACCAACATGAACATAATTTCTTGTTTCACATACAAATGTTTAAACATTAGTCTACACATACACATTCTGTTTTATCAACTTCACTGTTAAACATTGCAGGAATCGCTGTTAGCATGACCTGAAAGCCATTTTGTACTTGGCAGCCATTTTATTTAGCCATGTGCTCGCCTTGTGCTTTCTCCCTCTTCCAGAGCCTTGCACATGCTCAGAAAGACCTAGCTGGAAGAGTGCACATGCTCCTAGTATAGAACTGTCAGGCTATTCTTACTGATGTGTTCAGTTTAATCTCCCCTCCCACTTTGTTGAGCAAGCACATTTTGTATACCCATATTAGTCAAATTACATGCTTGTATGTGCCAGGACCTCCCCCTTGGTTTTATGCTGACTATGTAACCTCCGAAGCAGCGCTGAGGGGAAGAGGGCAGATCGTCTCCTGTAAAATTATTGCTGAACTCAGCATGATGAAACCCCTAACAAAGCGCAAAAGCTCATGAGGCAATGTCACCTAACACAGAAAGTCTTCACTAAAACGCCAATGGGGCGATAAGACTACGTGTTTGAATTACTAATTAGGAACATACACACTTATAGTTCACTAATTTTTGTATAATACACTTTAATATAAACATTTTTCATGTGAGTAAGGTGGGATAAATTTGTGCGAATCCCGTCCTGAAGAAGGAGTTCTGTACTCCGAAACATGACTCATGTCGAGGCACTTTAGAGGTTATTGTACATAATACTACAACATTAACCTCACACTGCACCCCTTTTAACAATACCAGCCGGGGCCTAATTAAAAGTTTTTTTCTCCCCACGAGCCAGGTATTTTTTAACTATCACCATCACCACTCCACCACTCACATATAATACCCCACACACTTTAACACATAGTTCACAGGAAGTGCTCCCACGTAGCCCGTAGGTCGCAGCACGCCGCATCCCGTAGAGGGGTGCGAAGACCCCAATGATGAAGCATGACACCAAGGGGCCTGTTGGTGTGTGAGGGGTATTCAAACAACACGGTGTGCTTCCCACCACAGTAGGGACCACCACTAACCCCCAAGTGGATTCCAATTTGTTTATTTGTTGACTATGTAACCTATGCATATAAAAGGCCCCTGTTCTCTGTACTTCTCAGAATGCCTCCTACAGTGTCCTGAGGGTACCGTATGACACAGTCCCCCTCATGTGAGGTTAATAAATGCATTGTTTTTATATTACAGCTTCCGTGCCAATTTCTTCTTTGTTGGTTTAAAGGACCAGGTGTATCAGTGAACCCCTTAGAAGGTTTTTATTTCTTCAAATGGCGCCGGACGTGGACCTCATCAGAGAAGCCGATATCCAAGGGAGTGGTCTTGAAGGGAGACAGGAATCTACTGAGGTGATAGGACAGGAATCTACTAAGGAGGTACTCTGCGCATGGAGATTCTCTGTCTTTGCAGCCCAGTATATTTCTGGTCTCCCTGATCTGATCCTCCAACTGTTTGCTGCTCCCAACTAAGAACTTTTTTGGCGTGAGTATTCTAAAAACATCCGTTAGGTCATTCAGAACTTGGCAGTGAGAGGTTGGGGATTTGTGCTTGGAAAGGTCATCGACATTTCCTTGTTAGGTTGGCCAACATCTTGGACTTGTTTGGAAATATATGAATTGCAATTTGTGTAGGCAAGTAATGAGGAGATTGTTCTCTAAATTGCGAAAACTTGAATGGCACACATTAAGTTAAGTGATTGAGTGTGAGTTGTGCAGCTCTACCATGGGAACAACTAGAGCCTGCCTGTAGGCTCAAACTGACACAGGGAGAAGACTCCCCTCTGGCTGGTTGTACAGCGGCTTCAATTTCCCAAGGACTTCTTTTTGCTAGTAATGTACCCCTTTGGTCGTCCCATTTTTGAGGAGGAGCAGCCCTTTGCGGCTCCTCGTCCTAATTCCTATGGCCCTGTGTGGTCCTCCTGGTCCCCTGGAACCAGGATTGTTTTTGACTATATTAATTGGTACTCTAGCCCTCATAAAAGGAACACTGGAAAAGTCTATTGAAAATGTTTTTTGAAATTGAATTGGACTAGATGGTTCTAGGATTCGCTTTCTGTTTAGGGTTGAAAAATATTGATGGTTCTGTTTGTAATAATAGTCGTTACTCTTTCCTGCTATCTGTATGTTAATTATGACCCAATGCTCTGTTCCCTTTGTACTCCTGTTTATACCTTATATATACCTGCTTAATGAAATGTTTAGAATGAAAAATGCCCACCTAGCAATGGATTAGAATATTGATGAATTTCTGAGAATAAATGTGCAAAATATTTTTTATGTTTCTTCTAGATCATAGCAATGTATTTAGCTCATGCTAAAAGGACTATCGGTTAACGATTGCAGGAATCGCTGTTAGCATGAGCTGAAAGCCATTTTGTACTTGGCAGCCATGTTAGTTAGCCATGTGCTGGCCGTGTGCTTTCTCCCTCTTCCAGAGCCTTGCACATGCTCAGAAAGACCTAGCTGGAAGAGTGCACCTGCTCCTAGTTTAGAACTGTCAGGCTATTCTTACTGATGTGTTCCGTTTATTCTCCCCTTCCACTTTGTTGAGCAAGTAAATTTTATATACCCATATTAGTCAATTTGCATGCTTGTATGTGCCAGGACCTCCCTTGGTTTTATGCTGACTATGTAACCTATGCATATATAAGGCCCCTGTTCTCTGTACTCCTCAGAATGCCTCCTTCAGTGGCCTGAGGGTACCGTATGACGCAGTCACTCTCATGTGAGGTTAATAAATGCATTGTTTTTATATTAAAGCTGCCTTGCCAATTTCTTCTTTGTTGATTTAAAGGACCAGGTGTATCAGTGAACCCCTTAGAAGGTTTTTATTTCTTCATCACAATGAGACACATCTAAAGGTTAACTTCACCTAAAATATTAATATGTAAATGTTACAAAGACCTTTACTGATCACGTTTCTATACACACAGCTATAGGTCTCATTTATCTTCACGTGGAGTACTTTAAATATGCAATACCCCGTCCTTTCTTAGTAACATTTAATCACACAAAATATATTCTAGTGCTGACTGTGCATAATTATGATGCTTTCTGTAGTAGTTTAGGATGGGATCAAAATTACGCTGCTCCAAACCCCAGAGTTTTTGATTCCCTCTGGCATGCTTTGAAAAAGGTGTCAGGCAAAAGTTGAAAGCAACATGCAATAAATATATACTTTAAAAATAATTGACAAATATATACCTATAAAAGAACAGCATTGAAAAATTAAAGTGAACAGTTTTACTTAAATATTTCCAAGCGCTTTGTGTATATTATTGCTAAACCAAATAAACTACAAAGCAGATTGCCTTTGTGTTACATAAATATTCTGTGAATTCAGTATTTAAATACCCATTTAATTTTCAGTTTTGTAAAGCAGAGATCACAACCTCTCTCTTTTCAGATGTCTCTTTTTTACAATCTGGCTCTTGCTATTTCCAATATAGACAGGACTACAAGTAACAGAATGCAATGCATCAACAACTCACTTCTGAAATGGAAAATTGGAAGGTTACTGTGTAGGGCCTAATGGATAATTTCTTGTACAGATATATAGCACAAACGCCTTTTCCTTTATTGTTTCCAAAAAGTACGTTTGTGTTTTCATACTAAAATAACAGGAAGGTTCAGCAGCATTGCAGTTTTAAAATCTAAACTAAAATCCTTCTCTCATGTGAAATAAGGGAAACGCAATGAAGACGCGAGACGCGGACTAGGAGGGCAACGCCCCGGAAGTGTCAGGTTAGTGACCCGGACGAGTAACACAAACCCGAAGCAGGAACGCAAAGCATCACTGCTCGAGGGTGGCTGTGTTTTGACTTGCCTCGCCGCCCCCGCGCATGCATGCATCGGCCATCTTTGTAGTTCGCCGGTCCTGGCAATCGTGACAAATATTTACTTTTCTGTTTTGTGTACCCGAAAAAAAAATACAAATATAATAAGTATGTTAGGTCTGTTGGTATCACTATGGGCAACCCCATATCTAGACTGTAATCCATCCCACAGATATAAACATATTTACTGGATTTATTGGCGTGGATAGACGAGGTGGGAGTTCTAGCAACATATCTTGTAGGATGGCCCCCTCAAGTTTAGTTACGCTACTGATGTAGTTTCGATTAGTCTCTTCACATGTATTCATTTTATTTAATGGTGCTCCTTCAGTCTGGAGATTGTGGTCATTTCATCCTTCTAAATAATTAATTTTGGTAGCTGAACTGGTCACTTCAAGGATGAGCTGTTTCTTTAAAATATTGTCTGAGTTGAATTGGCACTACCACTTGTAAGTAAGGGAAGTGGTACATGCTAATCGGGGATTCTAAATGAAAGTTTCTTTCTTTTGTTTACCTGACTTCTAAATTAATGAATCGCCCTGAAGGTTGAGCCCCAGACATACTTAATCTATTTCTATTCAAAATGGCTGGAACTTGCTCTGCATTAAAATTGTATAAGGCCGCAGATTGCTTTTATGGTATTTCCTGTCAAAGTCTGAGCTCAGATGCTGATGTGAATGGCAATTGCAACCTGTGTCATTGGAGATGAACAGAGCATGTTGGCATTTACCCTTTCAGACACTAGAAACACGAGTTGCCTTTTTTTTGTTTTTCTCATTACAGACTGACCACAATATCTGACTGGTTCCAAAGGGGAACAAAATATATCGATTTGTCTTGCAGTGTGGTTTGGTAGATGCAATTTTCATCTTGAAAACAATCTTTGAAAAGTCTCGCTGAAAAAGAAGAATACAGAGTATTGAGGCAAATGAGGTTTTTTTCTTTTTTTGATACCAGAGAAGCGTGTCTTTATCTTTGTTGTAAGGTGTTTAGTTTTTAGATCTGGTTTTGGGATAGAATTCGGTTATTAATTTTAGAACGGCAATGACACACTGTTATTGCACTGCAGGAAAAAAACACAATTTTGTCAAAATGACCTCATATGGTGCCCTGTATTGTCCTATACTGCACAAAATTACATTAAAGAGGCTGTGTGCCGTTTGTCACTGTTTGGCAATATATTAGATTAGCAAGATGCAATCAGAAAGGGTGCCAAAGCGCACGCACTGTAATAATTAGACATTTTTAGTTGTTAAACACATAAGGGCCTATTCACAAGTTGCATTTTGTAGCATGTTTACTAGTATTACAATAGGGCTATCAACTTACTACAAAATGATATTCACAAACCTATGTGCGGAGGTTCTGCCTCTGCCTCTCCCTTATGTGTGAAGAACTCTGCCCTACTGCGGAGTCTCCACATAAGTAAGTATATATTTTAGCAGTAAATCGAGTGAGAGCATGAGGTGAGTGGCTGGAAAGTGGTGAATGCTTACTATTAAAGGGAGGATGTTAAGGGATAAAT
The DNA here is from genome assembly GCF_964261635.1 of Lissotriton helveticus. NCBI lineage: Eukaryota > Metazoa > Chordata > Amphibia > Caudata > Salamandridae > Lissotriton > Lissotriton helveticus. The sequence continues at coordinate 804,285,034 of NC_136063.1, forward strand.
AAAGAGATTTAAATGTAGGACTGGGGAGGGGTTTAGCAGGGACATGCATCCACCCAAAAAAGAGTAACAGCCTGATTCATGTACGGGCCGTTTTGCGTGGCCCTAATAGCGAATCATAGCGACTCGCTATTGAGGACACGCAAAACGGTATTCATGTAGGAATTGCTAAATAAATAGCGATTCCTACATGTTCTCTATTTGCGAGTAGAAATTTGCTACTCGCAAAAAAAGGAATAACTCCCCATTCATTCCTATGGGCCAAAAGGCCCACAGGAATGAATGGGGAGTATCCCTTATTTGCGAGTAGCAATTTACTACTCGCAAATAAGATAGCGATTTTAAGGGTGCCAGGGGTGTCCAAAGGACACCCTGTAGCACCCCTAAAATGCACATTTGAACAGGTGTTGCGCACACACATGTCCAAAGGACATGTGTGTGTGCAACATGCAACTTAGAAAAATGCTTTTAAAAGCATTTTTCTAAGTTTTTGCTATTTACCGAGAGGTCTGACCTCTCGGTAAATAGCGGCCCAAATTTGCAAAATCGCAATTTTTGAAAGTGTCATGAATAGCATTTAAGGAATCTCTAATAGAGATTCCTTAAATGCTAATCCTCGCATATTAGCTAATTCTTCATTAGCGATTTTTGCATTTGGGATTGTGAATCCCAAATGCCAAAATTGCACTCGCAAAAGGCAAGATTCTGAGAATCTTGCCCTTTGCGAGTGCAATTTAGCTTCATGAATCAGGCTGTAAGTCCATTGCTGTTCACGAACTGTTCCTTCTTTAATTACTACAGCAAAGAAGGACCCAAAGTCATTATACATCTACTCCAACTCTGAGCTGGAGTATGTCCATTACCACTCATGGCAACTCACAGGTTCTGCAACATCCTCACATAGGAAATAAAGGAGACAGGAAATTAAACTTAAACCCCATAGTAACTAATGCTAAAATAAATAAAACTATTTAAACCGCTTAAAATATAAAAAATGTTAATGCTAAAACAATCTAAAATAAAAGATAATTATTAACTTATTTTTACATATTTTATTAATTTTTCTCATTTAAAAAAAAAAAAGTATAATTATGTAATAAAATGTAATGACTTCATTAATTCCATACATAATTTTACATTTAAATACATAATACAAATATTTTTTTTTTTTACTTTAGGTGGGAATATGTTCTTAACCAACCCTCAGAAAACGTGTTACATTTGATATATTCAATATAATTGAATGTTTAATTGAAAATTAAGTTAGTCATTCTATAATGTGTTATTATAGTATTCAACATTGAACTAAATATATAAAATGAACATTGGTATTTAACGTGATTTTTTTTTTTAAGTTCTATAAACTTTTACATTTTTCCCTCTACTTTACTCTGAGGAGAGTTCCATCCCGATAGTGAAGGTCTACATACGGAATGTCAAATATTGTCATGAACTCGCTACCAGTAGTGAATTTACCGTCATATTTGACTTTTCTACTGACTCCACCCCCAGTTTCATGGTATGAGAACATGTAAGTCTACACTTTTCATTAACTTTACACTCTGAAATAGGGACTAGCCTGAAATAGTAAAATTACTCTGAAGACTAAACCTACAAATGAGTATATCTACATGTTTAAGTTTACCTTTGTAAACAGGCCCCTCAGTCTGCACTAAAACCATATTATTTGTTTAAATGTGATACTATAAATCATAAAGTGTCTGACTCTCCTTCTGTCTCAAATTAGTTCCGACACTAATACTTGGTCAAGGTTTAGAAACTGAGCTACAACCCCTTGGCATTAAGATGCCCACTCATAGCTGGAAATTACTTTCCAAGTGCAGGCACATATCAAACAAAGATGCCCCCTTCTCTGGCTGATCACCGGAGTCCTATGGACCTGAACTCTAATAGCCGTGTGAATTTCTTGGGTCATAAATGTCATAAAGGTGCTCAAACTAAATGTACATCCAATCCTTGGCCCCTCTGTAGAGTGCACAGAGAGATGGTGTCATAAGTGCTAATTGTAATTGAGGGAATTTGTGAAAATTCTGATGGAGTATTTCAGAAAGATATTAGGAGAAAAAGGGTGTACGTGTCTAACGGAGGAAGAGACCGAAGAAGAAAATGGTATGAAGTGGAAAACAAGAGAGTGAGAAACACTCTGAATATCACATCTCATTGCGCAGAAATTAATAATGTTGAATTCAGTCTAATTTCAGAATTAATATACTTTTTTAGGAAGCTGGCTCTCTGCACAGTGCACTAAAAAGAAGTACACTGTGCGGAGAGTCCAATGAGTCCCCAATTAGCTGACAGAGGCAAAAGTAGACAATACTAACTCTCTATTTGTGGTAGTGTGGGAGAGCAGTTAGGCTTATCAGAGGGTAGTTTTAACCATTTGTAGTACTCAAAGAGGCAATCAATGAGATACACACGCAAGAATGAATACGCTGTGCTTCCTGAATTCTACCAGGAGCTGAGAGTTGGTGTAGTTGGTAGCTGGCACTACAGGGAAGAGGGAGCACTCTAAAAACAGGCTGCACAAGGGGATTCGCAAGCAAGTCTAAGTGCTCCCAAACCGGGGCTAGGGTAGCATGGACCTTAGGGGCAATGGAGCACAGCCAGTTTATCATTACCCAGGCTAGGTGGGCTGGTTGCAGAGCAGGCAGGTTGGCCGGCTCTAGTGTGTAAAGCTGCTCCTTGTGGTCTGTGACCAACATCTGGCAGGGACGAATTCAGGATTGCTAGGCCACTCACAAAGTGGGTCTTGGGGGTCAAGATGTCCCTCTGCAGCTGCTGGGCTCTGGTACAGTTGAGCTCCAGACTCGACTCTTCAACGTCTGTGTTAGTTGCAATGCATCCGGTACTCTGGGTATTGAAACTGCACAGCCGCAGCCGGTTCTGGTGCCTCCACACAAGAGCAGGAAACAGATCTCACCTTCCAGAGCATGAGTACCTCTTCCTGGTTGGTTACTGTGCTAGTCGGGCTGGGGAGCTGCAAGTTGGTGGACCTGACTCTGCGGTTTCCGTACCTGCAGTCTGCAGTGAAGTAGCTCCTCTACTTCGACGCAATTATTGGGTAGTTTGCAAAGGCCAGTTGTACTCTGGGGTTCTTAGAGGCCACACAGCAATAGGACAAGCCAATTCACCTCAATTTTTGAGTCTTGAAGCAGCAGGCAGGGGTTTGCACCAAAACTCTGTGGTAAACACTCCGTTCTTGGGTTCAGCAGCTCTTCTTTGTCCTCTTCATCTTTAAATCAGTTGAATCTGAAGTTCTGGATTAAGGGGTGACACCTAAATACTAAATTTAGGGGAGGTAGGAGGAGAACCAGGTAGTAACCAATGGGCTACCTACCTTTAGGGTAACTACACCCTCTATATGACCACTTCCTGTGGGAAGTGGGCATAACCCTTAACCTTAAGGGCCAATTCTCTTCAACACAAGATGAAGGATTTAGAAAAGTGGGGTCCACATCAGCTGACCCACCTTAGGGGGCTAGGAATGGGCACATCTCCTAATCTAACTAATTTTCGCCTATCCCTCTACCAAAGAGTGAAGAGTGTGATCTGGACAGGGGGTTGGCATCTTTCACTAAGTGAAGAGGCCTGGGTTGCATTTCAAAGGTGGCATGGCCTATGAAGCTTTCTGCCCTGGAAGGAAGTTCCTGCTGGGATGAGGTGTGAACACTTCCGCCCAGAGCAGGCTTTGTTCCTAGCCTCAGAGTGAAGGCTCTCACCCCAGGAGGCCAGAAACATGTCTAGTGGTGGCAGGCTGTCTGAGACCAATCAGTAACTCCACTAGTAGTCTGTAGATTTTCAGGAGACCCCTCTAAGGTGACCTCTGTGTGCATTTATTAATCAATCCGACACTGGCATCAGTGTGGGTTTTTTAAGACGAGATGTTTGGTATCAAACATGTTGGGGTGCAGTGTAGCCATCATGGAGCTGCAGAACTCATAATGACGAGTAACCCAGATGACATTTTTTTTTACAAAATGATATTTACATTTTAGTGGTGTAGAAAGTAAGATAGCAAATTTTCTGGATGGTAAGCCACTGAATGAGATGGAAAACATGCACATGGAATGAGAACCCAAACGGGTGAATGTAAGCATGAAAGTCTGCAACAACCTGTGCTACTGTGTCTTCCTGTTACTTTTAGGACTGGTAAGGCAACAGTAGGTATCTTTCAGATCTTCTGGTACATAAATAAAACAAATTACAAAAAATACCTATGACATGGCTTTGAATCAGCCCATTTCAAGAATTTCTTTATTTGAGTGCCATTCGTATTTTGGATCTGTTATTTCTACATATGGTTTCCTGTGAGAAATGTGTCTACTCCCCTAGGCTATTGCTTTGTTAGGAGTGTCATTCACATTTTGGATCATCCTACAGCACATCCATCCAGTAACTGGATTGACATTTATTGAAATGACACCATTTGGCTTCTTTCAATCTGAACCTATAGTAGGAGCCCCTCTCTCAAACTACCTCTGTGTCTTCAGAATCATTCCTGCAATCCATAGCGCAGCTACTATCATTGCCCTTCAGGGCTCTCATTCTTGAGCTTGCTCTGCTGGCCATGCTTTACATTTGCAATCTGTGGTAGGAGGCCTTAGCACTCCTCCACTGTGAATTCATAGATGGTATGAGCTCTTGGGAGCCCTGTGGAATCAAAAGCCAACCAACCCGCACCTGCATCATGGAATTGTCTTTTCTCAAACTCCAAGCATCTACATAGAGACTGACAAAAAACAGCAGGACTCAGGACCACCTTTAGCAAATCAGTGACTTTTTGTAAGCGGTTGTCCTTCTTCGCTCACGTACTGGACAATGATTCAGTGTTGTATTTGGCTTGAGAGATGTCATTTGAAAATAGTCTACAATGTTTATTAGTGACTTACTCGCCAGAAAATGCTTAAAGAAACTTTGGAAGCACCAGGACTATTTATAACAGTATGTTGCCAATCTCTCAAAGTACGTCTATATACTGAAACAGAGGTTCAAGTAGTCCTTTGCTCCATTGACAAATTGTTGATAGAGACAGTGTGGCATTAAGAAGTATTGTGGAAAATGCTCTATTTGAAACTAGGAGAGACTAATTAGTAACCTTAGACTTTAAACGTCTTACAGGAATATTCAGTTGACATACGTTCATCAGTTAAATATATTTAACATATGTTGTAGAGCTCACAATGTGGCAACATAATTATTGGGTGTCAAAAATTTTTTTTTTAATCTTTAAGTGTAATTTGTTCCTTAAAACCTGGCGCTCACAATGGTCCAAATGTAGCCAATATTTTTGTTGCCGATTTTGAAAAAAGGATTGTATACTTCAAAGCCAATCTGGTCATCACTAATATTATTTTGTGGTATTGTTGTATAGAAAGAGTTGTCTGCATGTGGAGGTGTTAACTTTTCCAAGGACAATAGCTTTTCACTTAGCTAAGACAAAAAAGCTATGGTTTATGTTTTACACTGAGCATAACATGTAAGATATTAGAATTTTTGACTTGAGAACTATGGAGACGGCTGAAAATGTGATCACTGCTGTATATCAAATGCCTACTGAGAGAAACACACCGCTATGTTATGATAGCCATCCTCTTAACCGGAAGCCTTTTTATGTCTCTCTTCATTTAGCATATTATGTAATTATATGAGGAAATTGGGTTGTAGACATCAGACAGATCCTCAACAACGACGTGTTAAAAATTGAAAAACACATATGACAACACGCACAGTTCATGCTCCATATGCAACCTAGACCAAGCAATCTCATAAAGAAGTTTGGGAAATGCAAATATTGTATGGCCGCATTAAGGGCCAGATGTAGGTAACTCATTTTTACAGATTCTAAAATGCTGAATTTTACCGAATCGGTATTTTAGAAAAGGGAAATGAGATGAAGGTAAAACATCGGTAAAAAATACCGATTCGGTAAAATTCGAAAACCCCGACCCGGCAATTACCGAATCGGTATTTACTGAATCGGCAAATACCGATTCGGAAATTCACATTCAATCCTATGGGCCTGGATGCCTGTAGGAATGAATTGAATTTCCCGAATCGGTATTTACCGATTCGGAAAATACCGATTCGGTAAATACCGAGTCGGGGATACAAAATATCAGGCAGTTGATGTATCAACCAATCACGTGCCTCCACCCCGCCCCTCAGCCAACCAACAGAGCAATCTACCAATCCTGTGCATCCACCCCACCCCACAACCAGGAAGTGGCCACACCCATGCAGGTGCAGTGTACCTGATCACACAGGAGAGCAGTTACACAGTGACAGGCTGTTGTGAAGCTGAGCTCTGCAGGACAAACAAATGGATTCCCAAGACTCCCAGAAGGAAGGTGCAGAGAGGAAGAGGAAGATGAAGTTCAGCACAGGTGAACTTCAGGGGCTGGTGGAGGAGGTTGTCAAGCACTACCCCAAAATCTTTGGAAAGCAGTCTCTGCAGGTAGCAGAGGCTGTGAAGAGGAACACCTGGCTGGGGATCCAAACCAAAGTGAATGCAATAGGAGTGACAACCAGGGAAGTGGACGATCTCAAGAAGAGATGATATGATCTAAGGATCATAACCAAGAAGAAATTGGCAGCAAGAAGTAAAGAGGCCAATGCTACAGGTGGAGGAAAGAACAGGGCACCTGCTCTCACGGATCTGGAAGAGCTCGTGGAGTCCACACTGGAGCCAGAGTGCGTTGTGGGGATTGGTGATGCAGACAGCTCAGCCCGAGCTGCATCAAAGGAAGGTAAGGGACATGTCCATCATTCCTCACCCCATGCCTGTCTCACTCCCCCAATGTGGCTGTATGTTGAGGAAATGCAGTACAGACTTGAGTATTCACCTGCAATGCATTATGGGAGTGGCAGTCATAAGAATACAAATCAGAGCAGTCAACATGAAATAATGTCAGGAATGCCACACAATACAATTAGAGACAGGGGAGGAGCAGGAAATAGTGCTAATATAATGTGATTTAATAGTGAATTACACGGTGAAAGCACCACTAAGACACTGTCCATATCTGTCCACAGGAGAGACTTCGCGCAAGTCAATGCAGGAGAGGGAGAAGACACATCCCCAAAGGGAGAGGAGTGAGGAAGAAGGCAGGGATGCAGGGCCCAGCACTGCAACACCTACAGCACCCTGCACACAAACAGCTGCCACAGCAGAGGCAGACACAATGCAACTTGAAGCATCTCCGCTGCTCCTTGACTCACCACAACATGAGTCACAACAACTTGACACACCAGCAGACACAGAGGTGTCAGACAGCTGCAGGCCCAGGAGGCATGACGTTCCCCCGCTAAGGATCCTACAAACATCCTCCGATGAGGAAAGGGAGGGTGAGGAGCCAATAGAGTCAATAGCAGGAAATGCAGCAGGTCTTCCTCCTGTCACTTTATCCGGAGGAACAAGACGTCGTAGGGTCCGGGAGGCAAGCGTGAGTGGCCGTGATGAGGGTGTCTTCCGTGGCCTTGAGAACACAATGGTCAAGGTGCAGCACCTGCAGGCAAAAGCTATTAGTGCAGTGCACAGACAAATGAGCCATATTAACAAAAACTTTGATAACATGAACAAGGGAATAACATCAATGGCGGACAGCATGAGGGACATGGCCGATGGAGTCAGGGACATGTCACAGTGTGTGATGTCACTCTGTGGGGAACTACATGAGGACCGCGCCCAAAGGCGCAGGGAGAGGCATTGCATGCAACAGCAGACAAGGGGCATGCACCGTCTTGCAACTACGACTTCACTGCTGTGTCGCCGTTCAGTTGCGATGCAGGAGGGGCTGGTGCACTGCTGTACTGATCTCACGAGGGGGATGGGAAGAGTCACTACAGCAATGGAAGTGCTGCTGACAAACCAGTCAGCCACCACAGGAGCTGAAGGTTTAGGGGACACAGACAACACCAGTAGCAGGAGCAGCACCCCTATCCCTGAAATACGGAGGAGCAGCAGACGCCAGAGTATCGGCGCTGGCACAGCAGACCTGGAACTAAGCCAACCTCACGCATCACGCAGTGCTGTTCATGGGCGCAAGCAGTGAGTCTGCCAAATTCAGTTGGACATGTGAGGGTGAGGTAACCCCCGTCCACCCAGTAGTGCTAGGCACACTGTTATGTTACAATAGCGTCTTCAGACATTTGACGTAGTGGCAAATAAACTACGTGCATTGCAGTACAACACGTGCTTTGTCTCTATACTTACTCAAAAGTAGTTGTGTGTGATCTCTGCCCGTCTGTGTCTTCCATCTGTGGGTGTTGGTATCCTACTGTGTTGGCTGCTGGTAGTGCCTTCTCATCGTCATGGTCTTCATAGTCCTCAAATTCCACCTCTGTGCCCTACTTAGTTGCGAGGTTGTGCAACATTGCACAGGTTGCAATGATCTTACAGCATGTTACTGGTGAGTACTGCCGTGCCCCCCACACTTTTGTGGAGGCAGCGGAACCGGCTCTTCAGGAGCCCAAAGGTGCGCTCAACGATGTTCGGGGTGGATTTATGTGCCACATTGTATCGTCTCTGGTTGGAGGTTGTGGGGTTGAGGTAGGGTGTCAGGACGAAGGAACGGAGTGCATATGCACTATCCCCTAATGTGAAAGGAGAAAAACATTACTCACAGGCACACATTGACATACGTCTGCATCATCTGTCAAGGGAGTGTCACACAGTAATTTACCTAGCAGGTATCCTTTCCCAAATTCACCCGCTGTCAGGCGGGTGTAGATCCCACTGTTTTGGAAGATGTAGGAGTCGTGGGTGCTTCCTGGGTACCTGGCCACTAAATCTGTGATCATGTACTTGGCATCACAGATTACTTGTACATTAATTGTGTGTGATGACTTCCTATTCCTGTATATGTGCTCAGTGGCAGCTGGGGGGCATATTGGGATGTGGGTGCCATCAATGCAGCCAATCACGTGTGGGAAATTTGCCATTAGGTAAAAGTCAGTCTTGGTCCTGAGCAAGTCCGCATCAGTGTCTGGGAAGTGTATGTAATGGTCCATTCTTTGCATCATGGCATCCAGGAACTTTCTGAAAAAACTGGACAGGCAGATCTGGGAAACCCCACCTACCGCAGCAACAACACTCTGGTAACTCCCAGATGCAAGCAGGTGTATGCTACAGAGCACCTGCACATGGGGTGGGATGGCGTGGGCCCTTGGCTTTAGGTGCTCCAGGTGTGGATGCAGGTCCCTGATCAGGTCCATGATGGTTTGGGGGTGCAGTCTGTATCTTTGCAGTATCTTGGCTCTGTCAATTGGAAGAGTGTAATCTTATGCCTGTAGACCTGCTCCTCCCTCTCTCCTGCTGCCTGTAGCCGTAGCCGCCTTGCTATGACATAGAATGCCGCCATTCTGGTCACAGTGTTGCATTTTGGGGCCCTATTTTATAGGCGGTACAAAAGGGGGTGGTGATGGACGGAGCATCTGAACCAATCAAACACTCACACCCAGTCAAAAGATCTGGGTTTGATCCATCACCGTTCTTTAGCCCACTCTGCCACCCCAGTTCAGACATGGCTATATGCAAATCAGTCTGACCCTGTGCCTCATGGGAACAGTCCAACCCGAACTGCCAAGCCATGCCTTCCCTGGACCGGAAACAAGCTTCCGAGGACCGGTTTCTGGCATTACAGCCGTCTTCAGCCCGGCTTGCTTGAATCCAATGGCAAAGTGAGCAAGGGACTCACGTCTGAGCATATCCTGCCACACTTATGGCGGCCAAAGCGGTACAAAAGGGGGTGGTGATGGACGGAGCATCTGAACCAATCAAACACTCACACTTGAGGACCGGTTTCTGGCATTACAGCCGTCTTCAGCCCGGCTTGCTTGAATCCAGTGGCAAAGTGAGCAAGGGACTCACGTCTGAGCATACCCTGCCACACTTATGGCGGCCAAAGCGGTACAAAAGGGGGTGTTTTTTTATAGGCTGCACCTGGTTACCACCTGCTTTCAATCCATGTTAAATACCGACTCTTAAATACCGATTTTTGGACAAAATCGGTAATTTATGGGTCACCAACATCTCGATGGTGTTATTTTTTCCATTTCTTAATTTCCGATTCTGTACTTTTACCGAATCGGTACATTTACCGACTCGGTATATTTTCAGAATTGGTAATTTTACCGATTCGGAACATTTACCAACTCGGTATATTTTCCGAATCGGTAAAATTTCCGATTCGGTACTTTTACCGATTCAGAAGAATTTCCGAAACGGTAATTCTACCGATTCGGAATTTTTACCGAATCGGGAAATTTTGGGCGCCCTACATCTCAATGTCCAAATACTGGTCAGTAACGGCCGAAATACCGATTTTTGGCCGTTACCGACCGGTATTTGGCTACCTACATCGGGCCCTAAATGTGGTCATTGCAGTGGATAGAATGAAAGCCACAACTACTGTAAGATCTTTAACACTGAAAGAAATACCACAGCCTCTAAAGCAACTCACCCGGCGCAGCTCACAGAAAGTAGTATACTTTACAAAATGCTTCACAATGTAATTTGTGGAGAAAAATGCACCGGGAAGTGAGGAGACAAATTCTCCAACTTCAATACAGAATTAAATGGAAAGTTCAAAGTGCTCCCGTGAGTTAGTACTTTTTTGCAGATGAATGATGGCCCACTAGAATTGTAATACATGGTGATGGAATTCATCACCCTGCGAAAAATAATAGAGACTGCTGTGTTACAAGGAAAACTGCTGAAGGCACTCTTTGGGCATTGTAAGAAATAGTCTCAACACATTTTTCGAAAGGCAGACAAAGTGCTCTAGAAAATATCAATGGATTTTTCATTGTGCTTTTTCTTGAACTTGACAAGCATTGTAAGTTGTCTTTCTCATTTACTCTGGAGTAATTGTGGTGTAATCGTGCTATGCATTCTCCAAAAGGTGTTTTCTTTTTCTGGTGCCTTGTACTATTTTGCTCTTGTGTTGCTATTTCTCTTTGCGGTTCTGTCCATTCTCTTACTTTACTAGGTGAGCCCTTAGGCCTTGTCATTAGAGGGCAGATATTGCATGCAACATTTTGATTGGCTTCTCTCACCTTTCGGAACATATTAGTGTCAACCACTTTAACTTGGCAGTTATGTTCTTGGGGCAGAATATCTCAGTTGTTTGGAGGTCCAATACTATATGGTTGGTTCCCTCCACTGTCCATCTTCAATCGCTGATCTAGCATGGATGCTGTGCAGTTTACTCTCTAAGATTTTTAGTGATCCGCTATAATGTATTCGATCGAGGAAAGGAAACCCTGAGCAGTAAAAATCCTCTCACTACTTACTTGTGAATGACAACTATGTCGCACGGTTGGCAACCCAGCTGCTCAACCTATTTTAGACGGATGTATGACCACGACGCGCTGCTGACGCACTCTGGAGTAGGGCTTTTAATTAGCTTTTAACCTGCTCTTAATCTGCTAACTAAATTCCCTGCTCAGTTCAAGCTGTTATTTTACGAATGTGCACCTTTCTTACTGTGACTTTTTAACCATTTTATTCTTGGGCACACTCGCACTTTACCCTTACCTGGCACTCTTACAGCCAGCAGGAACCTTCTGCCCGCTCCCCGATCCACCACGGGTCGTCCCGATTGCGTGGAGGGGGTTGATGGCTACAAGGTCCTCACATCCGGTTAGGAGGCAGGGGGGCGGAGTCGCACGGTTGGCAGCCCAGAAGCTTAACCTATTTTAGTCGGATGCATACCACAACGCGCAGCGGATGCTTGCCATAGGCGTACCAAAGGCAAGCCCGTCTGCGTCAATCCACGTCTGGACAGGGCCAGGGGCCACTCCCCCTGTCCAATTCCCTTCAGGTACTTACTCCTACTCCCCCAACCACCTCCTTGAACTAAGGAGGACTATGAAAGAATGTTGCCTTCATGCCCTACTACCATCCAAGAGCAACAGCACATGTTCCCACTGCTCATTCAAATTCAATCCTTCGCCAAAGTGCCAAACCCTCGCTAAAATCTATGCACCTTACAAAATGTTCCTACTGAATTGTAGGTCCCTAGTCAAACATGTCACTGAAATTTCTATACTATTAGAGGAGGAACACCTGATGCGTTATTCCTCACCAAAACCTGGCTCAATAATGAGTCTGAGCCAGTACTTATATAAACTCTTCCAGCGGCTAGACCGCAACAGCGGTATGGGTGGCGGTATTGCCATTATATATAAAAACAAGTTCAAATGCCGGATCACAGCAGACCCGCTACCCGACTGCAAGAATTTTGCATTCTCAATAAGCTTCTCATCTATGCACACGTTTTCAGGACTATTAATTTATCGTCCCCCCGGAGCCCTGGGACAATTTCTTAAGGTGCTCACTGAAATCCCCGCTAATCTAGCCAGCTCCCCCTCCAACTTCACGATATTAGGCGACTTTAGTCTACATTTTGATGATCCCTCTAACCTTGCAGCCTCAGAGCTAGTTAGGAGTTTCTCAGCACTGCAATTCAGTCACAGTGTTTCTGGGTTGACCCACGTCAAAGGCCATCTATTGGACCCCATCTTTACCAACAGCGAAGAAGCCTCAGCAGGGGCTCCCAAACAGCTCTCTTGGTCAGACCACCTTTTGATCCCCCTGACGTAGATCATTGTAGGTCCACCCTCCTCATTTGGTACGATCAGCAGCCAGGTACGCTCATGGGCCAAGATTCCCCTAGAGCAGTGGGTCTTAGCCCTTGATGCCACTAAACCTTACAATTAATAAAATCCTATCTTGGCCAATGAGAAGTTTAATAAATGGATTGCGCACTCGCTAGGACAAGTATTTCCCAAAAAAACCTTTTGGGAAAAAAAAAGTTCTAAGCTCTGTCCATGGTACACCCCCAAGCTCCATGAACTTAAAATAAACCTGGAAGAGGTTAGAAAGGAAATGGAGGAGGGAATATGCAGCATTTAGCAAACACAAATACAGGGAGGCTATTAGAATTTACCTAGCTGAAATTAAATCTGCAAAAGCTGTCTATTTTGCGTCAAACTCTCTGCATGAGATCTTCCACATTGCTAAAACTTTATCCAGCCTCCCACCCCACAAGCCACCGCTGAGGGCACCCTCAACTGCTTTAATGATCTAGCGGAATTTCAACAAGAAGATTCACAATATATATTTTACTTGTCCACACACAGCATCTCAAAGGGATCTGTCGCCTACCTTCATGTCTACATCATGCACTCGAGGGCTAATGGAACAGATCCCTCTGCTGGACCTTAAATCGCTATAATCCATCCTCAGTAGTGTAAAATCGGGCTGCCCAAGGGACACCGCCACCCCTCATGCTCTGAACTTAGCCACAGGAACAATGCTCCCGGTGATTTGTGAATTGGTCAACTCATCCATTTCCTCTAAAGTTGTTCCCCCTGCTTGGAAATGTGTCATTGTCAAAGCATTGCTCAAAAAGCCAACCTTGACCCAGAACACCTGGGGAATTACCGGCCTGATTCCCTCCTCCCCTCAATTGGTAAAATCCTAGAGAGGCATGTCAATTCAGTCTTATCCGGGTTCTTAGAAACAAATAGCCTGCTTCACCCATCACAGATTAGCTTCCAGCCCCAACACCGAACGAAAAGAGCGTTGTTAGTGGTGACCGATGAATCCAGGAGAATATTAACCACCCAGGAACCACAACCTCTAGCTTAGGTCCCTGAATGGAGAAGGTAGCGAAATGGATGGAGGTCTCCTGCCTGAAGCTAAATGGAGACTTTTAGATTTGGGGGTCTCTAGCTGGCATAGGTAGGTACCTGTGACAAATAGGGACCCTTGCGTCTAGTCAGGGTAAGGGGGTACACTCCTAAAATAACCCCTGCTCACCCCCTTAGTAGCTTGGCACAAGCAGACAGGCTTATCTCAGAGGCAGTGTGTAAAGCATTTGTGAACACATACACTAACCCAGTGACAACACTACAGATGGACACCACACAGTTGTAAATTAAAAATAAGTATTCTTTATATAGATTTAACACAAGACCACAAATGACAAAAATCCACAATACTGTACTTAAACATTGTAGAATTAGCTTAGTTCTCTTTAGATCTTAAAATGCAACACCTTGAGTCAATGTACCTTAAGATGCGTAACACAAGGCAACAAAGGTTTTGCAGGGAAGGTGCTGCGGTAGTCCCTTACACGCAAGGATGGTGATGCGTTGAAGATCTGGTGCTGTGAAACAAAGATGGCACTTTCTTCTTGATGTGACACGATTCCCTGTGATGCGGCGGCATCTGCTGCGATGTTGATCCTCTTCTCCGGTGATGCAAGATGCTTTACACAATGCGAGCAGCGACAGGCCCTGTGACACGCTTCCCAGTGATGCGGCGGCATCTGCTGCGACCTCAACCCTCTCCCCTGGCGATGCTAGTTGCTTCCACAACAATGCAAGCCGCGACATGCCCTGCAACACTCTTCCTGGTGATGCGGCGGCGTCTGCTGCAACGTCGATCCTCTTCTCCGGCGATGAGACGCGACAGGCCCTGCGACACGCTTCTCGGAGATGCAGCGACGTCTGATGGGACGTCGATCCTCTTCCTGCGGTGATGAGCTGTGACAGGCCCTGCGGCACGCTTCCCGTGAGGTGGCAGCATCTGCTACAACGACAATCCTCTACTCCTGGCGACGCGAGGCGCTTCGGTGAACCTGCGATGACTCAACGATTCTTCTGCGACACTCTTCCCGGTGATGTGGCGGCATCTGCTACAACATCGATCCTCTTCTCCGGCGATGCAAGGCGCTTCATGTTGTGAAGCAGCAGCGGCAGTTCGGCGACACGCTTCTTGTTCTTGAGTTGCGCTTCCAGCTCCTTGCAATGTGCAAGTCCTCAAAAAGTCCAGCACAACTGCAGGCACTTCAAAAGAACTCTTGGGGAGCTAGTGGGTGAAGTCTGGTGTCCCTGAGACTTCAGCAGGAGGCAAGCCCTGTTCTCAAGCCCTTGGAGATCTTTACAACTTGATGAAAGTACACAAAGTTCCTCTCTCCTTTCTTTGGCTGTCAGGCAACCACTGCAGGCCAATCCCCCAAGCAGCACTTCAGCTTAGGGATAGTCACTCCTCAATTTCTTCTCGTTCCTCTCCTCAGCAAAGGTTTCTTCTTGTTGTCCAAAAGTGATCTAATTCTCTGGGGTCTGGGTCCCCTCTTTTGTACTAATTTTCTCTTTGTTCTCAGAAGGCAAAGAGGCCTTTGCCTGGTCCAAACCAGTTATGGTCAGTCCGGGAGCACTTCCTTTACATGACTCCTTCTTTCTTTTCACAGTGCAGGGCAGAGACATCTGACGCACCACAGGAGGGGGAGCCAGCATCGTGGAGGGAAGGCACAGCCCTATTCAGGTCCCAGCGCACAGCTCCTCCCTCCTATCTAGATGCAGATCATTCTATTCAACACTGGCTGACGCACCATGTCTCCTGGAATCCTCCAGCCCATGTCACTCAAACTCCAGACAAGGAATGCACAACCTAGCAGAGGCAGGTTGGATGGTTAGGCAAGAAAATACCTACTTTCTAAAAGTGGTATTTTCAGACAGAGAATGTTAAAACCAACTTCACTAAAAGATGTATTTTATCATTCTGAGTTCAGGCATACTAAACTCGAATTTCTACCATGTTCCCTGAGTCAGTTAGGATTATAAGATGTAATAATCAAACTGCCCATTCTGGCCTGTGGGGAAGAGATAGCCTTGCAATAGGGAAAACTGAAAATGGCTGTAATTCACTATTAGGACATGCCACACACATAAGGGCTTGTCCTACCTTATACTTACAATGCACCCTGCCCTTGGGCCTACCACAAGGGCATACTAAACTCGAATTTCTACCATGTTCCCTGAGTCAGTTAGGATTATAAGATGTAATAATCAAACTGCCCATTCTGACCTGTGGGGAAGAGATAGCCTTGCAATAGGGAAAACTGAAAATGGCTGTAATTCACTATTAGTACATGCCACACACATCAGGGCTTGTCCTACCTTATACTTACAATGCACCCTGCCCTTGGGCCTACCACAAGGGTGTCTGATATGAAGAAAAGGGAAGGTATAGGGACAGGAAAGTGGGTGCACTTGCCCAGTCAACATGGCAGTACCATACTACACACAGGCTCTGCAATGGCAAGCCACCCACAGAAGCAGCCTGGAAAAGTGTGTCTAAGGCTTAGACACACTTTTACAGGCTGATTCTGTGGGTGGCACAACCAAGCCCACCAGCAGCATTTGGATTTACCAGCCCTGGGCACCCCTGGTGCACTGTACTAGGGTCTGACAGGTAAACCAAACCATCCAAATATGGAATCACCAATCCATACATCAACTTACAATAGCGAGAGCATATGCACTTTAGCACTGATCAGCAGTGGCAAAATGCCCAGAGTCATAAAACCAGCAAAAACAGGTCGGACAAATACAGGAAGAAGGCTAAAAGTTCAGGGATGACCCTACAAAAAGGTCCAAGTCCAATAGAGGCAAGACAGATCTCATGCTCCTAGGCAATTTGCCAACTTTCAGTCCTGGGCTATTGTGGCCAAATTGTTTCGGTCCCCCACCAGTACCTAAAAAACAGATCAAGAGTACGGGCATATGGCTGGACCAATCCCTGACTTTTGACTTTCAAGCAGCTAAACTGTCGGCCACATGCTATGGCCTGCTGAGGATGCTGAGGAAAATTCTTCATCTTCTCCCATTCCTTGCTAGGCACATAATGGTCAAAGCACTGATTTTATCACGCATGGACTACAGGAACACGCTCTACCTGGTAACCCCCAATCCACCATCTCCAAACAACAGGCCATTCAAAACTGTACAGCTCGCTTGCTTCTCAAAATCCCCTATCGGCTATCCACCAAAACTGCTTTTAACACTCTGCATTGGCTGCCAATTCTGGAGAGAGTCAAATTTAAGGCCCCCTGCATCACCCACAAATCCTTTTGGGGAAAAGACCTGCCCTAACAGAAGCCTCCGCTCGGCCAACCTCTTGCCCACTGTTGTCCTAAAAATAAAGAGAGCAAGAAGTGGCGGCCACTCTTTCATCTAAATTGCTGCCAAGCTTTGGAATTCCCTCCCTTTCCAGCTACATAGATAGTCCAACCATTCATCTTTCTAAAAACTCCTAAAAGCCTGTTTTTTCTAAATCAACAGCCAGTAAAGATGCCTCCTCTGTCCGTGTGCACAGATAGCTATGGGATGCCTTAGGGTAGCTATGCACTCTTTATCAATAGATGCTTTGTCTCACCTCTTGAGCTTCTTTTCTATTGATGGGTAATTTATTATTCGTTTACGCATTTATTGGTACATTCAAGTTTACCTGCCAACCAGTGTGTTGCCTTCACGTTCCCAACAGAATTGCGTCACAACGCCCTTTCTGATAAGGATTCCTTTGTTCTGGAGTCCACTTTCTTATTTTGTAAATAGATTCCTTGGTAATTGGCACACAATTTATGTATTCTCCCTTTAGATTTATGTATTGAATAACATTTGCTAAGTCACAGGGTGTGGGGGAATCATGTTTTAAGGATTACCAAGTTTTTAGGAGCCAACCCCTTTTAAATTTACTGAGCACCACAAAGATATTGTTATTTTCCTATGTGGGTTGTATTTTCCTTCTTACTGTTTTGCCACCACCTCATACACTTGTCTTTTTGTAGGTCTCAATTCGCCCCAGACATCTGTCCCTTCTTTTCTGTAGTGTTTCACTCCTATAAGCTTCAAAGTTAGTTCTTCGCTGGCCCCTGTTTACATCCTTCAAGTAAGTGTATTTCTGCAGAGTATAGAAGCTGTTCAGGGGAGGAAACAGCTGGCTTTGTCCTCAAACTCAATGCACCATTCTTGTTACATTGTTTTACTGTTCTGAATGCACAGTCTCGCATTGGAAGCCCTTTAGAGAGAGACAGTCATCTCTTGGAAGATTAACAATGTCTCTGTTCTGTCACTCTTCATAGTATAGTAAGTATTTTGTTTGTATAGTTAATAAAAACCAGTGCAATATGAAAACTAAAAAGAAGCGTAAATGCCCACAGTTAAAATGAATACAGAATGAAAAGCGACATTGCAACAATTAAAATTAAGAAATATTTGGATACCAGCATTGGGAGGCTTGAACTGGGTGATCTATGGAATGCCAATATATCTGGGCAAGTCTTTAAGAAAATGGTAAATATATCGACTAAACTGCAAAGTTGGATAGCAGACAAAGAAAAGCCGTCCAAGCGTCTTCATGGGTAGTTGGTTTTGGAATCATGTTCAGCCTTAAGAGAATCACCACTTTTTGAAGCACCTAACCATTGGAAGGTAAAACATACATTGCTGGCACTTAGACCTTGTGGGATACCCACTCTAGACTTCCTTCCAAAATGAAGAAAAGGCGGCCTAGGAGAAAACAAGAGGTCGTGCAACTCTTGACTTTTCCTAGCCCGCCTTTTCTCCATTTTGGAAGGAAGTCTAGTGCGAGTATCAGGGGGCTGAAACTTTACAGCACGTTTTATGTATTTGTCCTGTATTGGTAAATCAGCAAAGAAGTTTGTTAAGAAGAGAGTTTAATAGCTTGGGAATCAGGTCCTGTAGGACTGCACTGATGGACTCATTGGGCCCAAGAAATACAATGCTGAACACCAGATTCGTGCAGTTCCTGGCCATTTTTAAAACCCTGACAGGAGTATAGGTTTGGACACGGGAGGAGTTGGGGGTGGGGTGCTGAAGAGAGCTGATAAAAATCAATTGGGCACATCAACATGACTGGCTGCTAGGAAAACTGACATAAGCTACTCTCTATCTTGTCAAGTTATGTAAACATAAACATTTGCACAATACATAGTTATTCTCTTTTGTCTTCTTAACCTGCACATTGGCATTTTAACCGCATCATAATCTTTCACATTGGCACTTTATCTGCAAATTCTCCATCGGTTGTGTAGTAAATTATATACTATATATAAGCTCTTTAATTAGGAAATGACAAAGTTGTTCTATGATCGATAGATAATCACTTTTAGATGTGTAGGTAGGGTTGTGGTATGTACGATTTCTTCAAGGTCTATGGCTTAATTGATTGTTTAGGCTTCTAGCTGCCATTTTAACCTTTGCATACTGGTATTTTTATTTGTGATTTATAAATATGACGTATTGAAATTGTCTTCCAATTAAGAAAGGAAATGGTCGGGGTCCACGTTGTGCAGTGGCGGGGGCAGGGGAGAGCGACGGCTGCGGGGGTCGCTTGTGCACTTGATGGTCGGGGTGTTTTTTTGGACTCGATTTCTTCGCTGGTGGTTCTCCGCATCAAACACGATGGAGACGAAGCCACCAAGTGGTATGTGGAGGGAGGCTGCAGCGCAGCTCAGCTGGGGCTGCCGCACTGCTGCGAGGATCGGCATTCCGGTAAGCGGAAGTTTCCTGATTTCAGGTCAGGTCGGGGGCTGCACTATTCTGCAGCAGACACAGTGAGGCGATGTCATCCAGGGCCCCCTGATGACCCCGGTAAGGAGAAGGGAGCTGGCCTCTGTGAATGTTAATGTTAAGAGTTATGTGGAAAAGGGGATATCGCTCAGAGTGCTCCAGTGGAAAAAAGTTCTCCTCTCAGCTCCTCTGCCCCTCCTGAAAGCATTAAGCTGCAAAACATCTCATGCCCTCACTCAGTTCTCCCAGGTCTCTCGCACCCCCATGGTCAAAAAACCTCCCGTGGAGAAAACACAGAAAGAAGAAAGCACCAGACTCTCGAAAAAGAAGACAGAAAATATAAAAATAACACCATCACTCTGCTCATACTTTAAAGTTCAAGCCCAAGCCCAAGGTACATTGGCAGCCTCTCCCTCAGTGGCACTGCCCCAATTTGCTGAGAGAAGAGCTCCCCAAAAAGCTATGGAGGGCTCAGTCTCTATTAAGACGGGAGAGAAGTCCTATGATTTGAGAAGAGGTTTGGCCTACTGGCAGACGGAGGCCTGTCCCCAGAGCAGGCTAGCCCCAGTCCCATGACCTCGGAGAGTCATTCGCAGGCCCAGGACGGATCACCTATTGTGGTTACCAAACAGACCAATAGTCCTGAACTGGAGAAGCTTCTATCTACCTTGCTAGCAGAGGTCAGGGAGAAGTTTGTGATTTCTGAACTAAATAAGCAAAAAATCCAAGATACCGTTGAGGCTTTGGAGGTTAAGATTAACAATTTGGTAGAAAGAGTTGGGGCCATGGATGTCTCACTAGAGGATAACCAAAGGAAATGATGGACGGAGCGTTGACAATACAAGCACTCATCCCCAGTCAACTGATCTGGGTTTAATCCATCACCATTCTTTAGCCCACTCTGCCACCCCAGTTCAGACATGGCCATATGCAAAGCAGTCTGACCCTGTGCCTCATGGGAACAGTCCAGCCCGAACTGCCAAGCCATGCCTTCCCTGGACCGGAAACAAGCTACCAAGGACCGGTTTCTGGCATTTCAGCCTTCTTCAGCCCGGCTTGCTTGAATCCAGTGGCAAAGTGAGCAAGGGACTCACGTCTGAGCATACCCTGCCAACTTATGGCGAACAAAGAAAAACCAAAGGAAATGATGGACGGAGCGTTGACAATACAAGCACTCATCCCCAGTCAACTGATCTGGGTTTAATCCATCACCATTCTTTAGCCCACTCTGCCACCCCAGTTCAGACATGGCCATATGCAAATCAGTCTGACCCTGTGCCTCATGGGAACAGTCCAGCCCAAACTGCCAAGCCATGCCTTCCCTGGACCGGAAACAAGCTACCGAGGACCGGTTTCTGGCATTTCAGCCTTCTTCAGCCCGGCTTGCTTGAATCCAGTGGCAAAGTGAGCAAGGGACTCACGGCTGAGCATACCCTGCCAACTTATGGCGAACAAAGAAAAACCAAAGGAAATGATGGGCGGAGCGTTGACAAATACAAGCACTCACACCCAGTCAACTGATCTGGGTTTAATCCATCACCATTCTTTAGCCCACTCTGCCACCCCAGTTCAGACATGGCCATATGCAAATCAGTCTGACCCTGTGCCTCATGGGAACAATCCAGCCCGAACTGCCAAGTCATGCCTTCCCTGGACCAGGCTGAAATGCCAGAAACCGGTCCTCGGTAGCTTGTTTCCGGTCCAGGGAAGGCATGGCTTGGCAGTTCGGGCTGGACTGTTCCCATGAGGCATAGGGTCAGACTGATTTGCATATGGCCATGTCTGAACTGGGGTGGCAGAGTGGGCTAAAGAATGGTGATGGATTAAACCCAGATCAGTTGACTGGGTGTGAGTGCTTGTATTTGTCAACGCTCCGCCCATCATTTCCTTTGGTTTTTCTTTGTTCGCCATAAGTTGGCAGGGTATGCTCAGACGTGAGTCCCTTGCTCACTTTGCCACTGGATTCAAGCAAGCCGGGCTGAAGAAGGCTGAAATGCCAGAAACCGGTCCTCGGTAGCTTGTTTCCGGTCCAGGGAAGGCATGGCTTGGCAGTTTGGGCTGGACTGTTCCCATGAGGCACAGGGTCAGACTGATTTGCATATGGCCATGTCTGAACTGGGGTGGCAGAGTGGGCTAAAGAATGGTGATGGATTAAACCCAGATCAGTTGACTGGGGATGAGTGCTTGTATTGTCAACGCTCCGTCCATCATTTCCTTTGGTTTTTCTTTGTTCGCCATAAGTTGGCAGGGTATGCTCAGACGTGAGTCCCTTGCTCACTTTGCCACTGGATTCAAGCAAGCCGGGCTGAAGAAGGCTGAAATGCCAGAAACCGGTCCTTGGTAGCTTGTTTCCGGTCCAGGGAAGGCATGGCTTGGCAGTTCGGGCTGGACTGTTCCCATGAGGCACAGGGTCAGACTGCTTTGCATATGGCCATGTCTGAACTGGGGTGGCAGAGTGGGCTAAAGAATGGTGATGGATTAAACCCAGATCAGTTGACTGGGGGTGAGTGCTTGTATTGTCAACGCTCCGTCCATCATTTCCTTTGGTTTTTCTCTGTCTCACTTGAGGACCTTTCCAAAAAAGTAAATACAAATAAGGGAGAGATACTGAGCCTTAAGAACAGTTAGAAAGATCTGAGAGATAAGATGGAATCTCTAGAGAATAACGCTAGAAGGAACAACATTCGAATTCTGAATGTTCCTGAGGGCCTCGAAGGGGGAGACATAAGGTGCTTCGTGATAAACCTCCTGAAAGAATTTACTATGGAAATCAACCAGTGCAGCTTAGAGGAGGATATCCAAAGACTACATAGGGATCCATTTACGAGGCGGCCCGGGATTGAAAAATCCAAAAAGGATCCTTATGAACTTCAAATCTTACACCTTAAAAGAAAAAATACTCGCAGGAGCCCTCAAAGCAGGAGTCTTTAAAAAAGATGACTGGTCCTTCCGCATTAGATCAGATATTGTGCACGCCACTCAAGAAAGGCAGAAGAAATTGGGCAAATTCATTCAAGAATTGAGTGAGATGGGAGCCACCGCAAACATAGGATTCCCCGCCTCGCTGAGGGTGATGCGAAACAACAAACTTTATGGACCCAATCAAAGTCACCACATTCATTGATCAGATCAATGCACAAGTATAACTAGATTTCTTTCTGTTGCAGCAGAGTGAGAGAGTTCATATGGGATAAACAACACCAGTAGACCTCTAGTTTACAGGGAGGGTTCCCCGGGATGGGGGGGGGTCACAGATAAGGGGGGGAAATTCACAAGTAAATGTAAATAAAGCACTGCAGCACCGGGTGGGGCGCAAGTGGGAAAAAATTAAAACAAATTGTCCTCCTTTGTAAATTTTAGACCAGGATCCTTTTTTCAATTATATATATCTCCTAGTCTGATTAGAAAAACTAGGTTTTCAGGCATTTATTTTCCAAATTACTTTTTAAATATAAGGCAAATTTGGATAAGGCTAGGCTTTTAAAGATCTTACCCTGGAATGTCAACGGTCTTAGGGTTCCTGTAAGAAGAAGGAAAATCTTGGGAGTATTTAAGATTTATAGATATAGATCTTTTCTTCATTCAGGAATCACACCTGGTCAAGGAAGAGTAGCCTGAGATCTTAAGGGTCAGCAATGGATCGAGCATTGTGTATACACTTGTCGGTCCTGTACGGTTATATGGGTTGCCCTTATTTTCAAAAAATCGATTCAAGCTATACTGGGGGAGTGGATAGTAGATCCATTGGTTAGATGGTAATAGTCAAGGCTAAAATACATGGGGCCTCATTTATGAGGCAGTGCGTCACTTTTACGCTGCCGGTGGGTCACTTTTTGTGACGCACCAGCAGCGTAAAAAATGTGCCTTGTTGCACCATATTTCCAAAGTGACGCATCTAGGTAGATGCGTCACTTTGTAAACCCCTGCGCCACATTATACCTGCACCAGGTATAATGTATGCAGGGGGGGCGTTCCAGCGCAAGAAAGGGTCGTAGAAGAGACGCAGTGAAATCTATAAGATTTCACTGCGCCACTTCTAGGACACAGATCATATCTCCTGAGGCGGGAAGCCGGGAGAAGCTGCTAATTGTATTTTATCTGTGCTGAATTCCTGCTTTTAAATCCTTGCTTTTAACTTTGTGTTTGTGTACATTTGGGCGCCGTGCAGCGGAGCTAGCGCTGTCACGTGACCCACCCTGACTCTGTGCCTATCGCCGTCGACGAGGCCGTTGGCCACGGCCACTTTTAGGCCACGCCCCCTTCTCGCCCTTTCGGATTCATAAGCGCTGACTACAAGCGCTCTGCTTAGATCATATCTCCTGAGGCGGAAAGCCGGGAGAAGCTGCTAATTGTATTTTATCTGTGCTGAATTCCTGCTTTTAAATCCTTGCTTTTAACTTTGTGTTTGTGTACATTTGGGCGCCGTGCAGCGGTGCTAGCGCTGTCACGTGACCCACCCTGACTCTGTGCCTATCGCCGTCGACGAGGCCGTTGGCCACACCCACTTTTAGGCCACGCCCCCTTCCCGCCCTTTCGGATTCATAAGCGCTGACTACAAGCGCTCTGCTTAGATCATATCTCCTGAGGCGGAAAGCCGGGAGAAGCTGTTAATTGTATTTTATCTGTGCTGAATTCCTGCTTTTAAATCCTTGCTTTTAACTTTGTGTTTGTGTACATTTGGGTGCCGTGCAGCGGAGCTAGCGCTGTCACGTGACCCACCCTGACTCTGTGCCTATCGCCGTCGACGAGGCCGTTGGCCACGCCCACTTTTAGGCCACGCCCCCTTCCCGCCCTTTCGGATTCATAAGCGCTGACTACAAGCGCTCTGCTTAGATCATATCTCCTGAGGCGGAAAGCGAGGAGAAGCTGCTAATTGTATTTTATCTGTGCTGAATTCCTGCTTTTAAATCCTTGCTTTTAACTTTGTGTTTGTGTACATTTGGGCGCCGTGCAGCGGAGCTAGCGCTGTCACGTGACCCACCCTGACTCTGTGCCTATCGCCGTCTACGAGGCCGTTGGCCACGCCCACTTTTAGGCCACGCCCCCTTCCCGCCCCTACAGATTCATACTTCAATGTGTAACTTCAGGACGCGCAGCAGACGAGCGCAGCGGGCGCGCCGTTTGCACGCCGAAGGCGCGCCTAAGGCAAGCCCGTCTGCGCCCGTCCGCGACAGGCCGGGTCCCTGGTGTATTCCTCAGCCCAACTCTCTACTCACTCTGCTATCTCCCCTCCTTCCTCTTCTCTATTGCATCGCCTTGATTCTCTTGGCATCCTTGCCCCTCGCTCTTCCTGTCCACTCTCTCTTACCCGTCGCCCCATTTCTTCCTCCACTGACCCTCCTCCCATCAATTGTTCTTCATTTGCCCCTTCGGCAGCTTCTGCTTACCTGCTTAACACCCGGTCCGCAGTCAAGCATCAGACGGAACTTTTTAATCTTTTGAACACAGACTTCCCAGACTATTTATTCCTCACTGAAACCTGGTTCTCCACTGACTCCCTCCCGGACCTCTTGGCTATCCTCCCCGACACCTACTATGCCCTCCGAGCAGACCGCCCGGCCGGCAAGGCTGGAGGCGGTGTGGCTATGGTTATCCGCTCCACTCTGAAATTCGAACTTCTTGCTCATCCCCCTATACCTAACGTGGACTACTTGGTGGCCCGATCGCTCAATCTTTCCGCACCTCTTACTGTCATTCTCATGTACCGTCCCCCCAAGCCATGCCTTTATTTGTAGCGGCTCTACAGGATCTTCTGGCAACACTGGTGGTCAACAACTCCTCGGTTATCCTGCTTGGCGATTTTAATTTCTGGCCAGGTGACCCCAGGGAAGACTTGGCTTCTAAAGACTTCTCTGCTACCCTCCAGAGTCTGAATTTTACATCCCACATCTTGGCCCCCACCCATGCCCAGGGTCATATCCTGGACCAACTCTGGTCATCTCGCTGCGACGTCTCACCCCCTTCTATACTCCCCTGCATCTGGTCCGATCACTCCATTATCTCATTTTCTATTTACTCGGCTTCCGCTGACAAGCTGCCTCTACCTAAAAATATTCTGGCTCGCAGTTGGAATCAAACTGACCTCCACTCTCTCTCGCTCTCTCTGGCCTCCTCAGCTCCGGATCTCACCGATCTTTCTTTGGACTCGCAGACAGATGCCATTAGTACTTGGCTCTCCTCTTTCTGCGATCAGGTCGCCCCGCTTAAGAAGGTCAAATCCGTTCGCCCTTATGATGCGCATAAATGGTTCACCAACGAGCTCAAAGATCTCAAACTTGAGCTCAGGCGGTCGGAGCGTCATTGGAGACGGAACTACTGCCCCAATCTCCGCGCTAAATACAAACTCCTCCTGAACGACTATAAAAGAGCCGTTCTTGCGGCCAAAACCAAATATTTTACAGAGCGAGTTGCCCTCTCTGCTAATAAATCCCGAGAAATCTTCTCCCTGGTTCACAACCTAGCTACTTCTGACCGTACCTGCACCAGTATTGTTCCATCTCAGACCCTCTGCTCTTCACTCAATGACTACTTTATTGATAAAATCACTAACATAAAGGCCAACATCCCCACGGTGCTCCAAGCTGGCTTCTCCTGTTCCCTCCCTCTGCCCCCCTCCTCTTTGGATCATTTTCCACCCATTTCCATGGACCAGTTCCCTAAACTGCTTACAAAAGTTAAGTCCGGTTCTCCGGCGGACTGTGCTCCTGCACGGATCCTCAAAACTCTTTTCACTAGTGTTCCTGCCCCCCCTCTTGCCCTTCTTAACGCCTCTCTAGCTCTGGGCTCTGTCCCTTCATTTTTCAAATCTGCTATAGTTTTCCCCATTTAAAAAAAAACTGGTCTGGACCCCTCTCTTCCTTCTAACTTTAGGCCTATCTCTCTTCTCCCCTATCTGGGTAAGATCCTTGAAAGCTATGTCACATCTTGCTTGTCCAACTACATCGAGGAGAACCACCTATTGGTGGCCCCCCATCAGGCGGGCTTCCGCCCAGGCCATTCCACGGAGTCAGTGGTTATTGCGGTCCTGGACGAACTCAAAGGGAAAGCTGACATCAATCTCCCCCAGGCCCTGGTTCTCCTCGATCTGTCCGCTGCGTTTGACACGGTGGATAACTCCATCCTTCTCGACCGTGCCAGCGCAGCGGGCATCTGTGGCATTGCCCTTTCCTGGCTTGAGTCCTTTCTTCAGGGCAGGTCCCAAGCGGTTCAGTTCTCTAGCTTCTCCGCTCCTCCCCGCTCGGTTACCTGTGGGGTCCCCCAAGGTTCCTCCCTTTCCCCTCTTCTCTTCAATCTTTATATCTACCCTCTTATCACTTCCCTTCCCGAGCTGGGGGTCTCTGTGTACAACTACGCGGATGACCTCCAGCTCGTCTTTGATCTCTCTTCCCCTTCTGTTTCTCTTCCTAAGTTTTGTTCCACTTTAGTCTTTATATCTGAATGGATGAGCATCAATCATTTGAAGCTCAATCCGGACAAGACTGAGCTTGTCCTCACGGGTGGCCCCTCCAATCCCTGGTCCATGGCCCACTGGCCCCCTTCCTTTGGTTCCCCCCCTTCACCGGTCTCCTCTGTTCGGACCTTGGGTATCAAGGTCAGCCATGATCTGACCATGCATGCCCAAGTCAGTTCCGTAGTTTCCTCTTGTTTTTTGTCCCTCCGCCTCATTCGGAAAATCTCTCGGTATTCTTCTACGGACGCCCTCAAAACCATAGTCATGGCCCTTATCACCTCTCGCCTTGACTATGGGAATGGCTTGTACGTGGGCATACCCGCTTATGAAACCCGCCGTCTTCAGGCCATTCAAAACCAGGCTGCCCGTCTCATTCTTCGTCTTCCCAAATCTTCCCACATCACTCCTGCACTTAAGTCCCTCCACTGGCTTCCTGTACACCTTAGATCTTTTTTTAAGTTGGCTTGTTTGGCCTTTCGTGCTCACACCCACTCAGCTCCCCTCTTTATCGGATCCCTTATCTCTCCCCATGCCCCCACTCGCACTCACCGCTCCTCCTCCCTTTCCCTTCTTCATGTCCCCCGCTTCCGTAAATCCAGAACGGGAGGCACCCGTTTTTCGGTACTCGCCCCCCGGTTCTGGAATAGTCTTCCTCTGTCCATCCGCTCCATCCCCATTTATTCCCACTTCCGCAAAGCTCTCAAAACTTTTCTGTTTTCCCAGGCCTTTCCCTGTTAGTCTCCCTGTGTCCCCTCTGCGAATATGGTCATACCCTTAGCGCCAGGAAGCCGCTTAATCAAGTTATTTTTTTCCATTATTTTTTTTACACAAATGCATCAATATCATACGCCTGCCTCACAGCAGGCGTAAGACTGACGCAGGCCCTTTCACATGGGGCTTGCCCCATGTGAAAGGACACATTGCTGGAGTTGCGTCACTTTAGTGACATACTCCAGCAATGCGTCACTTTTGCGCCATACAGATACGTAAAAAATACTGACGTATCTGTGACTCCTTGCGACATGATGCGTCATACAATAAATATGACGCATCAATCATGTCGCAAGGAGGGTGCACTGAGAAGTGAGGCATCGCTGCTTTCACGCAGAGATGCGTCACTTCTCATAAATGAGGCCCATGATGTTTGGTTGGCTTTTGTGAGATATTATGGCACTAATTTAGATGACCCTGCACACCTAGGCACCCTAGTTTTGCATTTAGGGGATATAAGTGATCCTATCATATTGGGAGTTGACTTTAATGTATGTTTGGATCCAGCACAAGATACAACCTCTAAAAGGGCAGCGATGTCAACCCCTAATATGAGAGGGGCCCTGAAACAACTCATAGCTGACACAGTTCTTATAGATATTTAGAGGTTTATGATTCATAGAGATGGGACAGAAGTAGAAGCTTTAATTTCCACAATAAAAAACACGGTCATCGTTCCAGGATAGACTTTTTTTCTGGTAGACTCAACAACCAGTGAAAGTATCAGGAAAGTTTAGCAATTTCCTGAACAGTTATCGGACCACTCTGCGGCTTCTCTCAAGATCATGTTTAGAGATAAAGCCCCCCTGCATCGATGGACACTAAATCATACTTTGCTTTTAGATCCTTTGGTTGTGGAAAATCTTAGAGCAGCTACAAGGGAGTTTTTTTTATTTTTACCTTGATTCAGCCCCTCTAAATATTATCTGGAATACATATAAGGCGTTTCTTAGAGGCATTTTATCCAGCGTAAGTTCTGCACAAAGCAAAAAGGTCAGGGGGGAAATTAATACTCTGAAGTCTCCATAAATACTCTCCAAAGTGTTCTGGCACAGGCCTCTACTCATTTAAATATAGGCCAAATAGAGCAGGAATTGCAACTAGAAAAATCTAAGTTGGCTCAATGTTTGGAGGCTGTAGTAAGGTGGAAAAGGGAGGCCAGTATGCTATTCCATTACGAGTATGGGGAGAGGTGCAGAACATTGTTAGCTTAGAAGATTAAAGCTAATCAGTCTAGGAACTTTATTAAAGATCTAAAATGCCAGAACTCAGGCAACAAAATCTCGGAAGCCTGTGAAAATGAAAAAGCATTTGTACCGTTTTTTCAAGACTTGTATACAGAAGATATGACATCAAGCAAGGAACAAATTGAGTTTTAAAAAAAAAATTTAGATCTTCCACATCTCCAGGGGGATCTAAGAGAAAAACGTAATAGTCCTATTTGTATGGAAGAGGTCGCTAAGGCTATAAGCAGCTTAAAGAAAGGGAAAGCAGAAAGCCCAGATGCTCTTCCAAATGAAATATACAAAATACTAAAAGAAGAGTTAGCCCCTTAATTTTTTGCAACTCTGTAATTCCATTTGTATCTCTAACCATGATCTACCATCCTCATGGGGTTCTGCTACCATAACCATCCTTCTTAAACCAAACAAAAATCCGAGGCCATGTGAATCTTATAGACCCATTTCACTGCTCAATAGTGATTATAAGATCTACTCCCAGATACTAAGCACCTAGATAAAATAGTGGGGACTCTGATCCATATTGATCACAGAGGCTTTATAAAAGGGAGACAGTTGCACAAATTGACCCATGAGTTAATCGGTGCAATTGACTTGGCTAAAGAGCTTGGCAACTCACTGACGGTTATGACTTTAGATGCTGTGAAGGTGGCTGGCAGGGTCAGTTGGACTTTTTTGTACAAGACGATCCAACGCTTTCATTTAGGAGAGACCTTTCTTTTAGCCATTAAAGCTCTGTATAAGAACCCATCAGCTAGAGGGCTAGTCAATGGGAATCTGTCTAAAATATTACATATTGGCAGGGGGACAAGACAGGGTTGCCCTTTATTAACGCTCCACTTTAATCTATATATTGAGCCTTTAGCAGCTAAATTAAGATCACACTGGAACATTGCCAGCTTTGCATGTAATGGCTGTGAGAAAAAGATTGGGTTGTACGTGGACAACCTGATGATTTTACAGGTCACTTGCCCCCATCACTTCCAGCAATCTGGGCAAAGCTTGAGAGTTTTGGTAAGGTATCTGGCTATGCCATAAACCAACCAAAAACAGGGATAATGCAGTGGAAGACTCAATTCCCATGTGATTTAATCAGACATAACATGAGATACCTAGGCATCCAAATTATGCATAACTTAGAGAATATAGCAAAAGTGAATTTCAATAACCTAGCGTCAGTGTGCAGAAACAATTACAGGCCTGGGGCACTCTCCCTCTATCATTTTTAGGTAGATCCAACCTGATAAAGATGTCAGTCCTTCCCAAGTTCCCTTTTTTGTTTAACACCATCCCACTGGAATTTAGGAAAGAGTGGCTTAAGAAGGTGCAAGGGGATTTCAGTTGTTTTATCTGGGGAAATAAAAGGCCCAGAATTGCTTGGAGAAAACTCAGGGGCATATTCTCAAGGAGCTATTGCCGAGTTAATGGCACTTTGTCGCAGCCAAAGTCGCGATAAATGTATCGCCCCATTCACAAGCTGGTGCTAACAGCCCATAGCACCAGTTTACCTGTGAAATCAGCCACAAAAAACATCGCCACAGATCGCTAATGAGATGCAGAGTAGGCATTCCCGAGCAAAAAGCCGCAACAACACCACTCCACAACATTCTCAATGACCAGCCAGATCGGTGATAAGATCATAAAACATGCGATAAGGTTCGTTAGCAACAGGAAACTAACATCTTCTCTGACCCGGTGTAAAGTCGGACCACGGCCTGCACCACAAAAGGGAGCCTAGCCCAGAGCCACACCTGAAGAACAACAGATGTCATGGAGCTACTGATCATGCAGCCGGGGCACCCAAGATGCCCACAACACCCACCGCCATCACACCCAGGACCCCCCACCCACCCTCCCAGACCCTCACCGTCCTCCCCGGACCAACACTGAGGCAGCGCAGACAAAGACAGCAACCCCAGAAAATGCACCTACCTCACAGACCCAACACCAGAGAATGTTATTGCCCACTACAGGCTGAAAGGAAGAAACCCCTTCTGCGTCCTGACCACCATTGGCCACCAGCTGACGGTACCAACACAGCGGACAACCAATATCCCACCTCAGGCAAAGATGCTGGCCGTGATGAAACTGTTGGCCTCAGGTGCCCACCAACCAACAACCTCCCGAGTTGGCGGAGTCACACAGCCAGGCCAATCCAAGTCCCTCACAATGGTCATGATGACACCATCAGCTTGCTACACCACTATCTATACATCCCACACACTGCTCAGGAACAGCCAGAGACCAAGCAAGGCACCTACGCCACAGCTGGATTCCCGCACATGTCAGGGGGCAATTGACTGCACACATGTTCCACTTATGCCCCCTGACAACACTGCACACAATAAGTGCTACAGAAAGCGCACATATCCCACCAATGAGCAGGCACTAGTGGACCACCGGGTAATCTCCGTCAACGTCACTGCCAACCACCCAGGCAGTGTGCATGATACATACACCTCCTACAGTCCATCATCAACCTGCGTCACCAGGATGGCACCCAGAGTAATGCACTGCTCGTTGGCCAATACCAAATGCACACACCACACACCTCAACTCCACAAACATGCAACTCATAACACAGGAAATGCACACGTCACAAGCTCACATACAACATGCATACCCACCAGACACGACAGCACAACTCACTGCGGGAACCTGGGCCAGCCATGTACATTAGCCATCACTGGCATGGCACCTCTGCCACACAATAGCAGGATGTCGGAAGAGGTGGGGACTAGGCAGGTGCGAAGGTAGCAAGTGACCCATGAATGAGAATGTACACAATGCCAAGTGTGGTGTGGATGTGATGGCCAGACTGTGGTATGCAGACCACACATATATCCATGTCGACAGACCCCGCTGGTGTATGGAGTGTAGTGGACAGTGGACGCAAACATGTCACCCCAGTCAGTGGGGAAGATCGCTGGACTGTAGCTTGTTACGCTCCCCCATAAGCATGACCGGAGTAGGCTGGCTCAGCGTACGCCAGGACAGCGTAGGGGTGTCAATAAAAGGCACGTAACCCTGGGTGTGGTCCTCTTCTGGAATGCCCAAAGTCTCTGGCATGGCGGTGGCTCTCACCCTGCCACGAGGCCAACGCGGTCATCGTGAGCAGAGTTGCCTGCGATCCTGTGCGCCTACTGTACCCTGCGCCGCTGGTCTCCAAACCAGTCATGTCTGCCCCTGTGCACCCAGGCCTCAATGCCCACCTGTCGACACAGGCGTGTTGCGAAGAGGGCCCACCATGTGTCGGTGCTCGCTCTAAGCCCGAGGCCCGCATCCCTGGCAACCTGCAACGTCCGGCACGGCTTCCGCAAGCGAGACGCGCAGGACTCCTTTCTCATTTACGTACTCTATCGGCTGACACAGCGGGCTAGTAGGTCACACATTTGGAACTGAGTCTTGATTACATCATGCAGTGGAGGACGTTTATGGCTGACTGGAAATCACTATACTCCCTTCGATGTAGTGCCACTAAGTCTTTGCTTAGCATTACAATGACACGTGCATGTAGGTGACGGAATTGGAACTGGACATCGATGATTCAAAGGCAGAGTGCATATGAATGCACGCAAGGAGATGCGTAAGAGGATGAGGCGTTGCATATGGGAGGAGAAAAGGATCATCGTTACGGAGGTGATCAGGCACTACCGACCACTGCCCTGGTGTCAGTAACTCTGTGCATCACGAGCCTACGACACGTGGCTGTGGGCCACTACTGACTGCTGTCTCCAGCCTACACTGCGGTCCAGTAGGTCACAGAGTCCTGATTTAGCAATGGCGAAGTTCATATCAGTTTACCGGCATCATTGCAGACTGCATACCCTCAGCCCCGGTGCCACTAAGTCTGTTCCCTGACAATCATGGACACTCTCTGGTTGAACTTTGGTGGCGTCTGAGTCTATGGACTAGGGGGTTGTCTTCCTCCTCATGTAGCTGATACTGAATTGTTGGTGGCAACAAGGCTGTCGCTTTTGACTCCCCCATTTGCTGTTTCCGTACAAGATCAAACCTTTGCATCATGCCCTGGAGGACCCCTTCCACAGTTCCCCGCTACCCTCAGTCACATTCCCCATGGAACTGGACGAGAACCCCCCAAGTGCGATCCCCCAGACACTACTATCACCTTTGTAATATAATCTTTAGACAGCTGTTGGGAGACACCTCAGCGATGTCACCACTTTTCCGTGATCTCACCGCTGGTCCCCCAGGCCTTAATTGTTTCTTTCTGTTTAAATTTGGTCACCCCAAGTTTTTCAAAAAAGTCAGGCTAAAGGTTCTTCTGAGTGCAGGTTTGGTAGCAAATAAGACTATCTTTATAAATACCCTACTTTAGTCATAACACATCTATTTGGAATTCACCTGGTACGCCAGCTTGCCTTCGGGACTTTCTCTCAATTTCCCTAAAGGAGTGCGGTATCCTCAGATGGGGCCAACTCTTAGACGACACTGGTCTAATTTGTTGGCAGTGTATGCAGGAGATATCTGAGGGGACAGCATCAAAATGTAAATACTAACAATTAATGAGCTGGTCAAAAATGCTGGGCAAAGATGGAAAGGGAAACCAATTTTGGGAGTCGAAGATATGTTCTTGCCCACTTCTGCAGAAAGAGGTATCGGAGTGGTACTGGATGCTGATTCAGGCATCTGAGGAGGTGCAAGCTTCATTGGTAGCGATCGGGAGGATGGAACTGCCGGCCCTTGACCTTGACTAGTTATGGCAAGTATCTCTGTCTTATCTATGGTCATATGTAAATTCTGCTCCACTCAGGAAGAATCATCTATTTACAATCCATAAGGCCTATTGGATGCTTTGGAGAATTTCTAAATTGGGAACTCAGGCTGTGAAGAAGTGCCCCAAGTGTGATGAGGTCAATGCAAATTAATTCTACATGTTCTGGCAGTGTATCTCTATCGAGATCTTCTGACAGAAAGTGGGTATGATACTATTGGGAATTTTAAGTCAAGAAGTTACGGTGAGCTTGGCTTCGGTTATTTTCAGGGTGATGCTAGAGGGAGAGGGTAATAGGGCCTTTACGAAAGCACATGTATGCCAACCCTCCTTGCTTTTAGAGAGCTCTGGATTAAATGGATATTGCCCAACCCCCCCTTAGAGGTAGAGTGGGTGAGATCAATACAAAAATAGCGAATTTAGACCGAGCTATTGTGAATACTAAGAGAACAACGTTTTGGGACTTATGGGATCATTGTGCTAAAACAGCATGTCTCTGATTGGTTTCCTTTTTTTTCTTATATCACTGGTCCAATGATTAACAATATGATATGCAGGTAGCTCGGACGGGGGAGAGGTGTTCCCCCACCCCTCGTGGTTCAACGCTCAGCACCTGTTTAACGGGGTCATTTCCAGGTTGGTAGCACATACAAGACGTGGGATGTTTCTACATCTCTCCCTTGGGGGAGAGGCCGAGATATTTTTGCCATTTGCAGTTGTCTGGATCCTGTGACACCTTAATATGAAAATTGACAAATCAGGACAAAAAAAAAGAAATGAAGTGGTTTGTTGCAGATGAATGATAAGTTCTTAGACCATTTTAGGTAAATATTTTACAATGTATGTCGTTTGCAATGTTTATGGTTTTAATTAACTAATAAACTATCCTATTCATCATCAATTAAAATGACATAAAATGTTTTTTTAAATGCAGACCTGTCTGCTAAAAGCCTTTTTGTAAACAAGGGATTACTGTACTGTCATGTAAGACAAAGTTTCAGTGTTGTCAGTGTTCCGAATGTCCCTCCTGTGATAGGCCCACTATCAGAGGATAAAGTTGTATTTTTTCTGTTCTGGTGATAGTGGGCAACATTTTCTATATACTGAATAAAAAAAATCGACACTTTAGACTGTAATGGTGTAACTGCTTACTTTTAAATCCATGACTCAGTATTACAGTGTTTCAGATCCAAAGGGAGCGATAAACCTTTCCACAATTTCTCCATTTACATACCCAAGCATGCACAATAGGAATATCATGGTTAGCAGCAAAGTGGGAAGAAACAATGGAGGCACCGGTTATCACCATCCTGGCTAATCACTCTGCTAGGTTCTGATCTCTACTGGGTTGTAGGGGATATCTAAAGCAACAATTGATATCTTTAATACCTTATCTCTGTAAAGAATAATAGAGCACTTGCTATGGCATATGGTCTATGTCCCAGACGCTGTAGGATACTAGAGGAAATCTAATATAGCTGAAACAGAAACAAACTCTGCAGAATTGCTAATACTTAGTTTTTAAGTAACCCTCACTCACTTCTCTGATAAAAACAACTACTTTCTGTTTTGTGAGTACACACTCTCTAAGAAGCAACTATGAAGGCACATCAAAACTAAACTGTAAAATAAAAGAACATTCATCAAGTCTATATAGTATGTAGTTCACAGTGATGCCGATGAATCACTTTCCTAAGCGCATTTGAGTACCTTAAGTACAATATACATAAAATGTGAACATTTCAACAGTTTTTACAGGTGAGGATGATGCTTTCCATTCCAGGTGTAGCTTAGAAATGAGAAAGTGCAACAAAATATAAGCTTTATGCTCCTTCAAAGGTTTTTCTCCAACACCAACTTTTTAGGTCTCGCGCCTAGCGTTGCACTGTGTAGCAGTGCTTCGCGCAGCGCGAGGCATTTTGTAAACAAAAAAAGGGGTTTTCAGAGCCACTTTTCACAGTAAAATGCTCGTGCGTGTCCTTTTTTGTTTACTGTTACTTCATTGTCCTTGGCGTTGTTTCCATAATGAAAGACTTAATTCTATTGGCTTTTTCCGCGAGCATTGCTCCTTCCATGGCCTATTGGTGTCTATTACGCGCATGGAGCTCGTAACCGACACCAATAGGCCGTAGGAGGAGCAACAGAGCTACGGGCATGGTAAGAGAAATGACACACCTTGCTGTAGCGCGCGTGTGTGTTTTTATCGATACAGAGAAGTACAATGGTAGGAGTGAGATACAAGCTGGAAGAATGCGCATGCTTACCAATTACTTTATTTATTTATTTATGCATTTTTATGTACTACGGACTTTACCGAGGTGTAGAGCGCTTCACACTAGGAACAGAACTGATACATGAGGAGAACATATCACGTGAACATATTACAAAAGCAGACGTTAACTTACATAAGGTAAAAGTGAAAGTTGTGAGTAAACAAAATACATGAGAGCAATGACACGCCTTGCTGTAGCACGCGTGTGTGTTACGCAATTACGGGCTTTAAAAAAAAAAATGTTGAATGGCGTGCTTTAAGGAACAGTAATAGAAATGACACGCCATGCTGTAGTGCGCACGCGTGTGTCTTTATCGATACAGAGAAGTACAATGGTAGGAGTGAGATACAAGCTGGAAGAATGCGCATGTTTACCAATTACTTTATTTATTTATTTATGCATTTTTATGTACTACGGACTTTACCGAGGCGTCAGAACGCTTCACACTAGGAACAGAACTGATACATGAGGAGAACATAACACGTGAACATATTACAAAAGCAGACTTTAACTTACATAAGGTAAAAGTGATAGTTGTGAGTAAACAAAATACGTGAGAGCAATGACACGCCTTGCTGTAGCGCGCGCGTGTGTTTCGCAATTACGGGCTATTTAAAGAAAAAAATTGTTGAACGGCGTGCTTTAAGGAACAGTAATAGAAATTACACGCCTTGCTGTAGCGCGCATGCGTGTGTCTTTATCGATACAGAGAAGTACAATGGTAGGAGTGAGATACAAGCTGGGATAATGCGCATGTTTACCAATGACTTTATTTATTTCTTCATGCATTTTTATGTACTACGGACTTTACCCCGAGGCGTCAGAGCGCTTCACACTAGGAACAGAACTGATACATGAGGAGAACATAACACGTGAACATATTACAAAAGCAGACGCTAACTTACATAAGGTAAAAGTGATAGTTGTGAGTAAACAAAATACGTGAGAGCAATGACACGCCTTGCTGTAGCGCACGCGTGTGTTTCGCAATTACGGGTTTAAAAAAAAAAAATGTGTTGAACGGCGTGCTTTAAGGAACAGTAATAGAAATGACACGCCTTGCTGTAGCGCGCACGCATGTGTCTTTATCGATACAGAGAAGTACAATGGTAGGAGTGAGATACAAGCTGGGAGAATGCGCATGTTTACCAATTACTTTATTTATTTATTTATGCATTTTTATGTACTACCGACTTTAACTCGAGGCGTCAGAGCGCTTCACAATAGGAACAGAACTGATACATGAGGAGAACATAACACGTGAACATATTACAAAAGCAGACGTTAACTTACATAAGGTAAAAGTGATAGTTGTGAGTAAACAAAATACGTGAGAGCAATGACACGCCTTGCTGTAGCGCGCGCGTGTGTTTCGCAATTACGGCCTAGAAGTACAATGGTAGGAGTGAGATACAAGCTCGAAGAAAGCGCATGTTTACCAACTACTTTATTTATGCATTTTTATGTACTACGGACTTTACCCCGAGGCGTCAGAGCGCTTCACACTAGGAACAGAACTGATACATGAGGAGAACATAACACGTGAACATATTACAAAAGCAGACGTTAACTTACATAAGGTAAAAGTGATAGTTGTGAGTTAACAAAATACATGAGAGCAATGACACGCCTTGCTGTAGCGCGCGCGTGTGTTTCGCAATTACGGGTTTAAAAAAAAAAATGTGTTGAACGGCGTGCTTTAAGGAACAGTAATAGAAATGACACGCCTTGCTGTAGCGCGCACGCATGTGTCTTTATCGATACAGAGAAGTACAATGGTAGGAGGGAGATACAAGCTGAAAGAATGCGCATGTTTATCAATTACTTTATTTATTTATTTATGCATTTTTATGTACTACCGACTTTACACTGAGGCGTCAGAGCGCTTCACACTAGGAACAGAACTGATACATGAGGAGAACATAACACGTGAACATATTACAAAAGCAGACGTTAACTTACATATGGTAAAAGTGATAGTTGTGAGCAAACAAAATACATGAGAGCAATGACACGCCTTGCTGTAGCGCGCGCGTGTGTGTTTCGCAATTACGGGTTTTTAAAAAAAAATGTTGTTGAACGGCGTGCTTTAAGGAACAGTAATAGAAATGACACGCCTTGCTGTAGCGCGCACGCGTGTGTCTTTATCGATACAGAGAAGTACAATGGTAGGAGTGAGACACAAGCTAGGAGAATGCGCATGTTTACCAATTACTTTATTTATTTATTTATGCATTTTTATGTACTACCGACTTTACACTGAGGCGTCAGAGCGCTTCACACTAGGAACAGAACTGATACATGAGGAGAACATAACACTTGAACATATTAAAAAAGCATTTGCAATGCAATAGGTCTCGCATTATTAAAGTTTAAGCTATTGGTGTTGCATTATTTAGCAATGCCAATAGCTCAAACTTTAATAATGCGAGACCTATTGCATTGCAAATGCTTGTTGAATATGGGCTTAGTGCCACCAGAACGTAACTTTTTATGGCGTTCTGGTGGCAATAAGCCCTTTGTCTTATTTACAAGGCAGCGTTAATCCACATAACATGGCTTAACTCCGCCTTGTAAATAAGTAACCCTGGGTGTAGTGTGCGTAGTGGGGCTACGCAAAGTGGGTGAGAAACTACGCCCACCTGCGCAATTCGCATGTGCATTTCTCGTGAGAAATGCGCATGCGCGGCCGCCCGCGCATTCGCATTGGTTAGCAGACGGCGCCGTGAACGAGCAGAGGGAGCCCCGGGACGCCGCAGACAAGGTAAGTGTATTTTTTTTTTTTTGTGCCCATTTAATTAAATTAGGTATGTTCGGGAGGGCGGGAGGGAGGCGGGTGGCGGGCAACTTCGCTACGCCCAAGGAGTGGGCGTAGTGTGGCCTGCTTCGCCTACTTTGCAAAGGGCAATGTAGGCAACACTACGCCCACTTCGTGGGCGTAGCGAAGTTGCCCGCCCAGGGTTATAAATAAGGCACCTTTTCATGCAGCTCTTTGTGTGAAAGGGGGGCAATGGGAGTTGCGGAGTGTGTTCTGCAGAAACACCTATTACTTTTGATGCTGCCCACATATTTACAAGTGTCGTGTAAATATGGGGCAGCACCAAAATAAGACTAGGGAAAACCTGGTCTTAACCTGGTGAAATTACGAGAAATTATTAATGTTTTCTGAGTTGTTGCTTTTTCTAAGTGTGCTGCATTATGCAGAACACATAGAAAAGCAAATCACCACCAGTGATTATTCACGTGCAGGAAGGATTCCCTTCCTGCACATACACAAACATGAAATAATGACGAGTTGCAACTTCTATGTGTGCTGCACAAAGCAGCACACATAGAAGTTACAAATCACCATTAGAGATTGTTTATGTACAGGATCGGACACATTCCTGAACATGAACAATAATTTCCTGCAACAGAGACACCCTTGCACAGGTGCCTGTGTTAGTGCTAGGCAGCTAGATTTAGCACCAGAGCTAGGGGAAACGCAGGGGTGCACCACATTCTTGTGAATACAGCACATCACTGCGTTTTTAAACTGAAGGATTGTGAATTTATCAATTTTGGAGCTACACTGTGCTCCGCCAGTTCATTGTAAATATGCCCCTCTGTATTTAGCTTCAACTTCCAGTCACTCCTTCAAAAGGAAAACAAACAATCGCCAGGATACTTTTAAAGTGTGGTTACGTGTGTCTCTACTGTTGGACCTGACCCTTTTTGGCATGTTTACCCCGAAACTTTTTGCTTTTTCCTAGCCTGTTTCTGTGACCTAGTGTTGGTGGTACAGTGTAAAGTGCGTGAGCTCTCTGTGTATGTGTGGTGAGTGACCTGCCCTCCCATAGGAATGCATGGGTAATATGTGTGACCATGGTAGTTCCTGATGTGTGGGGAGTGCAGGGTCGAGTTTGGTATGTGCGAACTCGTGAGATCGAATGCTGCGTAATGATGTATGCAGCATGAATGTATCTAGTGTGGAAGTGCCACTTCTAGACATGGGTGTGCGTGTGTAGTGAGTCTGCTGGCACGTGATTGGCTGGAGCCTGGCTCCAGGAGTGTGCCTGGGCCTGCTTGTGGATTGACTGTCTGGTTTGAGGGTGACAGGGGCTGGGGAGCCCCCAGGAGGTTGTCTGAGTCAGCCCTTGGTTGAATGACTGCATCTGCAACTAGAGTGGTGGGAGGAGATAGCACCTGGGAGTGAATAGGGCTGTGCCTGCCTGCCACAATGCTGGCTCCACCCCCTGTGGTGCGTCTGATGTCCCTAGCCTGGCCAGTGAAAGGAGTTCCCTATAACCAGTTGTAGCTGGTTCACACATTGCCTGCACCCTGCTAGACAAAGGAATTCACTGTATAAAAAGGGGCTGTGTCCCCTTACAAAATGTTCTTGTTTTTGCCAACTTGAATCCTGCCAGGGGCGTGCTGCCGCTTGGGCGCAGGGGAAGGCGTGCCTCCCTGGGCCCTGCCCAGCCCCTGGATACCGGATGGACTTGTCCTGGACTCCTAAAGAGCTTCACTTTTACTGGACCTTGCTTGTAGCGCCGGGGGAGCGCTTTATTTTGCCAGAGACCTTCTTTAGCCTGCTAAGCCCCTGGAAGCGCTTTATTTCTCCCCTGAGCGCCTGGGAGCTCTTTATCTGTTTCCATCGCGCTGGGAGCGCTCTATGTTGCCTTTAGCCCTCGAGAGCGTTTTATTTTCTGTTAGCGCCTGGGGGTGCTTTATCTTTTACAGCCGGTGCCCACCCGGCATTGCCCCGCGCAATTCCGCCTTTTGGCTTGCCAGTATCGCTGCCGCCGCCCGGCCGGAAGTCAGGCAGGCCGGGGGCGGGGCGTTCGGACATCCGGAAGCCCAGGCGGGAGCCTACCCCGCCCGGGGACGTGAGGACGAGAGAAACAGGGCTGCCGGTGCTTGCAGGGCTTCCGTGAGGTGAGGAGAGCCCCGCATCGGAAGAAGGGACCGGCTGCAGCACCGACGGAGCA
Source organism: Lissotriton helveticus (assembly GCF_964261635.1). NCBI lineage: Eukaryota > Metazoa > Chordata > Amphibia > Caudata > Salamandridae > Lissotriton > Lissotriton helveticus. The sequence continues at coordinate 804,325,875 of NC_136063.1, forward strand.
GCCGAGGCTCCCGAGAAGAAGAGAGCCCCGCCGGGAGAAGCCCAGCAGGAGAGTCAACGCCGCAAGGAGGCGCCGCCTCCCCAGGTAGTCGGTGAGTGCGGGCGGGCTCCCGGGTTGCGTCTCTGCTCAGGGCTCCAGGGGTCATTGTCATGTCGAGTCCCCGGAGGGGGGACTCCAGCATCCAGGGCCACGTTCGTGAGAGCCTGCGAGGCTCGAGGGCATATTTGTTTTAGAGCCTGCAAGGCTCTTTGCGGCATTTTTGATTTAGAGCCCCGAGAGGCTCAAGGCGTCCCTGTGGTACATTCTTGTGTAGGGCCCTGAGAGGGCTCCAGGGGCCATTGTTATTTCGAGCCTGATAGGCTCCACCGCTGTTTGGCCCCGCTTTTGCTTGAGAGCCCCGAGAGGCTCGGTGCACATTTGGTTATTTCGAGTCCCCCGAGAGGGACTCCAACGACATGGGGCTTCATCATAGGGCCTGCTACAAACGTCCTGGTGTAGCCACATCCAGGGCAGAGCATTAGGGAGGGGGAAAATTTTTTTTTTAATTCCACGCTACAAAACGTACAACACACTCAGTCAGTACGTACAACGAATAACATACATGAGTGATGAAACGTGCAGTGAACACCTCGTGGATAAGTTATTAGTGCGACAAGAAAGTGCTGTAAGGATGCGTTTTAAAACTGATTAAGGGTGCCAGTAGAAAGAATTACTTTATTAGACCCAAATTGATACCCTTATCAGGATTAAAAATTATGAAAGAGGATGGGAAATTGTCTTATTGAGAAAATAAAGTTCCTCAAGACTTCTCTCCTACCACTGCTGAAGTCAGCTGCACCGTTTAGGCGCCATGTGAGTGAGTCCCTAGGAGGGACAGAGATGGCACAGTGGTGCCAGGCCTTCTACAGCTGCGTAGCACTTAGTGCCAGCTGCAACGTTTAGGCCCTGTTGTTGTTCCCAGCTGCCCAGCAATTAGTGGGCAGCTGCAACGTTTAGGTTTGCGCCGGTGGCGCACCCCTGACTAGCGCTGCTTGGGCAGCGCGCCCTGACATTCTGGACACAGGGATTTTTGAGTCCCCTTGTTGGATGGCCAGTTGGCCAGGGGGCTGGTATGTGGGTAGGGCGCAAGGCCCTAATGTGATTTCTGCGCAATGTGATTTCGCTATGTTTTTTATAGTAATTGCCTAAGGTGATGTTTTGCACAATTGTGTTTTCTTACACCTCTGAATGTGTTGGTTATACATCATGTGTTTTTCCTGTGTTGCACCTCTGAATATGTTTATGCATCATGTGTTTTCCTTCCCTACACCTCTGAATGTTGTGATGCATCATGTGTAATGTGTTCTTGCTTATACCCCTAAATGTATTTTATTCTTAGGTGGTTGTGTTTTGCCTAGTAGAGTTTATACTAGAGAGGGTATGTGTCCATGCGTGATGTAGGCCTATGGTTATTAGTATTGCGTAGTGTGTACCTACCTTTACCAGTAGTTACTGGTTGTGACCTATAATTGTTCTTTTGTGTTACCCTTATTCTATGATCTACAAAGTGCTATTTCTAAAAGTGTTGATCCTGACAGTGGCCCATGTGGCCCTGTCCTGTAAATAATCCCTTGTGAATATTGCCCGTGCCAGTTGGCACAATGTATATTGTGTGATTACTATCTGGTGTGTTTTGACAATACAAAAGTTATTTTTAAAATAATCTTGTGTGGAGTTCCTTTTGTGGTGTGCCTAGGATGTTGTTGCTGTGGTGTGCGTGCGCAAATGCTTTACACATTGCCTCCGGGATAAGCCTGTCTGCTCGTGCCAAGCTACCAAGGGGGTGAGCAGGGGTTATCTTGGCATGTGACCCCCTTGCCCTGACTAGAATGGTGGTTTCTGCCTGGCTTTGGCGTCAGCCTTAGCCATCCAGAAATCCCAGTTCTAACATTGTTGGACAGCGGTGAGGATTAGGACTTGTGTTTGCGCAGTACCACAGCGACAGCTGGCTACATTACAAAACTCTGCATTTTTAGATAGTCACATGTTTGGGATTATTGTTTTTGATTTTGTTTTTCCTCAAGAGTGTAATTTTCAAATGGTGTTCCTGCACTTTATGTTTAGTGGCAGATGAGAGAAAAAGACAGGGCGGGACGCCAGTAGAGGGGGAGGTTCCCTTAGAAAAGGAATCCCTTGCTGGGTCCAGTGCCGAATCCCTGTTCCTGTCCCTGTGTGGGTAGATGGAAGAGAGGGAGTGTGGAGGAGAAATGGCTTGCTCGGGAGGGTGGTTATACCCTGAGTGTAGTGTGTGTGTGTCTGGATTCCCCAGTATGGTAGGATCCAGTGGTGGCAGCTAAAATGTGTCCAGTGCGTGAAGTCCCATTCCCAGTTCCCAGAGTATGGTGCCTGGTGCTCAGTAAGAGGGGTATAGGTTGAGAGTCAGGGGCAGTGAGGAACTGTCTCGCCAGTCTGGAAGGGGAGTGTGTGGATGAGTGGTGTGTTGAACTAGAGGAGTTGGTGTGAGTTTTTTTTAAAAAGGAGCTTGCACAGGAGGTGTACCACTGGTGGTGTGCAGGAGGTCCTGCAGAGGCACTGGACAAGAAGGTGGACGTCTGGTGGTGTGCTAGATGTCTTGCAGAGGCATTAGGGAGTGATTCAAAAAGTAGTGGCTTGTGTATCTGATGATCCTGTGTAGGGGAAGAGGTTCATGTGTAGCCCAGCTAGGTCCCAGTAGGATGGTAGGGGTGTAGGGGCTCACGTCCTGTCTCAGTGGAGGCGGAGTGAGGGTGGGACGGTGTGTCCCATGTTGGCCCGAAACCCTGTCTCACGGCCTGGAGGGTTCCCTAAGGGAGCGCCAGGTCAGGGGCCTAGGCTGTACTTACAGGTCATTTGAGGAGGATCTTCCTGTGTCTAGAGGACGGGGAGTGTCTGTAACCAGAACTCCGGCGGTCCTGGTGTTGGGCAGTGCCGCTCCTAAGTGGAGGGTGCAGAAGTCCTGGTTCGCTGGGCATTTGACCGTCTAGAGTGCTTGACCATTTGTGGGGCCTCTGGAGGTCGTTCCCCAAGGAGGGGGGAGGCCAGGTTCAGGTTCATCCTGACCTGGAGGGAAGGGCATCTGTAATCAGTGTCCTGACCGGTTTTGGCTTCCAGGGGTACCGCTCCAAGGTGGGAGGGTGCAGAACTCTGGAAGGGGGTGCAGAGGGACAGTGTCCTTACCTCTGACCCCGGTGCAACCTGAGGATTTAGATCCTAGGTTGGGAGATTAGGAAACTTCCAGGTCAAGAAGGAATCTCTGCCAAAGTAGATCAGCTGAAGAGACTGAGGGGGCTGCCCTTGCTGTGTGATCTGGGGCTCACCTGCAGTTTGTTGTTTCTACTAAGGTAGAGGAAAGGGGACTTTTCTGTGTGCTGTGTCCCCCCACCGGCTTGAAGAGGGACTGTGCTGTGTGCTTAGTACCTTCGAAGTGAAATAGTTTCCAGATCCCAGGTGGTAGACCAGTAATGGAGTGAGGTCCTGAACTGGTAGGAGAGTTGTGTTCTGGTGGGTGCTTCCCTGGTAGGGTGCGGAACCCCAGAAGTAGAGGTAGGGTGGGGCATTCTTGCCCGTGACCTCTGGTCAGCCTGAGGGTATGGTCCCTAGGTTGAAGGATCAGTGGTAGTTGTAGCTACACTGAGAGGGAGAGTGGAGAATGGCTATTGTGTGCCAGGGGTTACTGCCCCCCACTCTGTGAAGTGGTCAGGACCTGTGACATTTGGATGGCCTAGGGCCTGGTCCTGGCTGTGGATGACTAGAGAGTACCAGTGGGGTATCCTAGTTGGGTCAGAGAGTTCTGGTTTGGAGGTAACCATGTGGGTTCAGAATGGCGTAGAACCGGAGGATGTCCCTGCCGTACAGGCCCGTGTCCGTTTTTTGTCGCCCAAAGCAGGGAAGCCCATCAGTGGAGTGATTGGTCTACCCTGTGTTTTGGCTGGAAGGGGGTTGTGTTGGACCTGGCCCTTTTTGGCAGGTTTACCCCGAACCTTTTTGCTTTTTCCTAGCCTGTTTCTGTGACCTAGTGTTGGTGATTTCAGGCCTCTGCGCACTTTTTCACTGTGGTACAGTGTAAAGTACTCTGTGTATGTGTGGTGAGTGACCTGCCCTCCCATAGGAATGCATGGGGAATATGTGTGACCATGGTAGTTCCTGATGTGTGGGGAGTGCAGGGTCGAGTTTGGTATGTGCGAACTCGTGAGATCGAATGCTGCGTAATGATGTATGCGGCATGAATGTGTCTAGTGTGGAAGGGCCACTTCTAGACATGGGTGTACGTGTGTAGTGAGTCTGCTGGCACGTGATTGGCTGGAGCCTGGCTCCAGGAGTGTGCCTGGGCCTGCTTGTGGATTGACTGTCTGGTTTGAGGGTGACAGGGGCTGGGGAGCCCCCAGGAGGTTGTCTGAGTCAGCCCTTGGTTGAATGACTGCATCTGCAACTAGAGTGGTGGGAGGAGATAGCACCTGGGAGTGAATAGGGCTGTGCCTGCCTGCCACAATTCTGGCTCCACCCCCTGTGGTGCGTCTGATGTCCCTAGCCTGGCCAGTGAAACGAGGTCCCTATAACCAGTTGTAGCTGGTTCTCACATTGCCTGCCCCCTGCTAGACAAAGGAATTCACTGTATAAAAAGGGGCTGTGTCCCCTTGCCAACTTGAATCCTGCCAGGGGCGTGCTGCTGCTTGGGCCCAGGGGAAGGCTTGCCTCCCTGGGCCCTGCCCAGCCCCTGGATACCGGATGGACTTGTCCTGGACTCCTAAAGAGCTTCACTTTTACTGGACCTTGCTTGTAGCGCTGGGGGAGCGCTTAATTTTGACAGAGACCTTCTTTAGCCTGCTAAGCGTCTGGAAGCGCTTTATTTCTCCCCTGAGCGCCTGGGAGCGTTTATCTGTTTCCATCGCGCTGGGAGCGCTCTGTGTTGCCTTTAGCGACAGAGAGCGCTTTATTTTCTGTTAGCGCCTGGGGGCGCTTTATCTTTTACAGCCGGTGCCCACCCGGCATTGCCCCCGCGCAATTCCGCCTTTTGGCTTGCCAGTATAGCCGCCGCCGCCCGGCCGGAAGTCAGGCAGGCCGGGGGCTGGGCGTTCGGACATCCGGAAGCCTGGGGACGTGAGGACGAGAGGAGCAGGGCTGCCGGTGCTTACGGGGCTCCTGTGAGGTGAGGAGAGCCCCGCACCGGAAGAAGGGACCGGCAGCAGCACCGACGGAGCAGCCGAGGCTCCTGAGAAGAAGAGAGCCCCACCGGGAGAAGCCCAGCAGGAGAGTCGACGCCGCAAGGAGGCTCCGCCTCCCCAGGTAGCCGGTGAGTGCAGGCGGGCTCCGGGGTCGCGTCTCTGCTCAGGGCTCCAAGGGTCATTGTCGTGTCGAGTCCCCAGAGGGGGAACTCCTGCATCCAGGGCCAGGTTTGTGAGAGCCTGCAAGGCTCGAGGGCATATTTGTAAGGCTCATGGCGGCATTTTTGATTTAGAGCCCCGAGAGGCTCAAGGCGTCCCCGTGGTACATTCTTGTGTAGGGCCCTGAGAGGGCTCCGGGGGCCATTGGTATTTCGAGCCTGATAGGCTCCACCGCTTTTAGGGCCCGCAATTGCTTGAGAGCCCCGAGAGGCTCAGTGCACATTTGGTTATTTCGAGTCCCCCGAGAGGTACTCCAACGACATGGGGATGATTATTTTTAGAGCCTCTGTGGCCCCGATGCGCAAGTTTAGTTAAGAGCCTAGAGGGCTCTTAGGGGGCAAAGTTATTTACTGAGCCTGCGCGCTCCAACGAGGCCCCAGTCGATGCCAGAGCCTAGAGGGCTCCAACCTGTGCATGTTTTGTGTCAGAGCCTGTGTGGCTCCAGCTTGGCGCAGCTTTTGTCCTAGGGCCAGTGAGGGCCCTGGCGCAGTTTTGTTGATTTACAGCTGCCCAGCAATTAGTGGGCAGCTGCACCGTTTAGGAGCCATGTGAGTGAGTCCCTAGGAGGGACAGAGATGGCACAGTGGTGCCAGGCCTTCTACAGCTGCGCAGCACTTAGTGCCAGCTGCAATGTTTAGGCCCTGTTGTTGTTCCCAGCTGCCCAGCAATTAGTGGGCAGCTGCAACGTTTAGGTTTGCGCCGGTGGCGCACCCCTGACTAGCGCTGCTTGGGCAGCGCGCCCTGACATTCTGGACACAGGGCTTTTTGAGTCCCCTTGTTGGATGGCCAGTTAGCCAGGGGGCTGGTATGTGGGTAGGGCGCAAGGCCCTAATGTGATTTCTGCGCAATGTGATTTCGCTATGTTATTGATCGTAATTGCCTAAGGTGATGTTTTGCGCAATTGTGTTTTCTTACACCTCTGAATGTGTTGGTTATACATCATGTGTTTTTCCTGTGTTGCACCTCTGAATATGTTTATGCATCATGTGTTTTCCTTCCCTACACCTCTGAATGTTGTGATGCATCATGTGTAATGTGTTCTTGCTTATACCCCTAAATGTATTTTATTCTTAGGTGGTTGTGTTTTGCCTAGTAGAGTTTATACTAGAGAGGGTATGTGTCCATGCGTGATGTAGGCCTATGGTTATTAGTATTGCGTAGTGTGTACCTACCTTTACCAGTAGTTACTGGTTGTGACCTATAATTGTTCTTTTGTGTTACCCTTATTCTATGATCTACAAAGTGCTATTTCTAAAAGTGTTGATCCTGACAGTGGCCCATGTGGCCCTGTCCTGTAAATAATCCCTTGTGAATATTGCCCGTGCCAGTTGGCACAATGTATATTGTGTGATTACTATCTGGTGTGTTTTGACAATACAAAAGTTATTTTTAAAATAATCTTGTGTGGAGTTCCTTTTGTGGTGTGCCTAGGATGTTGTTGCTGTGGTGTGCGTGCGCAAATGCTTTACACATTGCCTCCGGGATAAGCCTGTCTGCTCGTGCCAAGCTACCAAGGGGGTGAGCAGGGGTTATCTTGGCATGTGACCCCCTTGCCCTGACTAGAATGGTGGTTTCTGCCTGGCTTTGGCGTCAGCCTTAGCCATCCAGAAATCCCAGTTCTAACATTGTTGGACAGCGGTGAGGATTAGGACTTGTGTTTGCGCAGTACCACAGCGACAGCTGGCTACATTACAAAACTCTGCATTTTTAGATAGTCACATGTTTGGGATTATTGTTTTTGATTTTGTTTTTCCTCAAGAGTGTAATTTTCAAATGGTGTTCCTGCACTTTATGTTTAGTGGCAGATGAGAGAAAAAGACAGGGCGGGACGCCAGTAGAGGGGGAGGTTCCCTTAGAAAAGGAATCCCTTGCTGGATCCAGTGCCGAATCCCTGTTCCTGTCCCTGTGTGGGTAGATGGAAGAGAGGGAGTGTGGAGGAGAAATGGCTTGCTCGGGAGGGTGGTTATACCCTGAGTGTAGTGTGTGTGTGTCTGGATTCCCCAGTATGGTAGGATCCAGTGGTGGCAGCTAAAATGTGTCCAGTGCGTGAAGTCCCATTCCCAGTTCCCAGAGTATGGTGCCTGGTGCTCAGTAAGAGGGGTATAGGTTGAGAGTCAGGGGCAGTGAGGAACTGTCTCGCCAGTCTGGAAGGGGAGTGTGTGGATGAGTGGTGTGTTGAACTAGAGGAGTTGGTGTGAGTTTTTTTTAAAAAGGAGCTTGCACAGGAGGTGTACCACTGGTGGTGTGCAGGAGGTCCTGCAGAGGCACTGGACAAGAAGGTGGACGTCTGGTGGTGTGCTAGATGTCTTGCAGAGGCATTAGGGAGTGATTCAAAAAGTAGTGGCTTGTGTATCTGATGATCCTGTGTAGGGGAAGAGGTTCATGTGTAGCCCAGCTAGGTCCCAGTAGGATGGTAGGGGTGTAGGGGCTCACGTCCTGTCTCAGTGGAGGCGGAGTGAGGGTGGGACGGTGTGTCCCATGTTGGCCCGAAACCCTGTCTCACGGCCTGGAGGGTTCCCTAAGGGAGCGCCAGGTCAGGGGCCTAGGCTGTACTTACAGGTCATTTGAGGAGGATCTTCCTGTGTCTAGAGGACGGGGAGTGTCTGTAACCAGAACTCCGGCGGTCCTGGTGTTGGGCAGTGCCGCTCCTAAGTGGAGGGTGCAGAAGTCCTGGTTCGCTGGGCATTTGACCGTCTAGAGTGCTTGACCATTTGTGGGGCCTCTGGAGGTCGTTCCCCAAGGAGGGGGGAGGCCAGGTTCAGGTTCATCCTGACCTGGAGGGAAGGGCATCTGTAATCAGTGTCCTGACCGGTTTTGGCTTCCAGGGGTACCGCTCCAAGGTGGGAGGGTGCAGAACTCTGGAAGGGGGTGCAGAGGGACAGTGTCCTTACCTCTGACCCCGGTGCAACCTGAGGATTTAGATCCTAGGTTGGGAGATTAGGAAACTTCCAGGTCAAGAAGGAATCTCTGCCAAAGTAGATCAGCTGAAGAGACTGAGGGGGCTGCCCTTGCTGTGTGATCTGGGGCTCACCTGCAGTTTGTTGTTTCTACTAAGGTAGAGGAAAGGGGACTTTTCTGTGTGCTGTGTCCCCCCACCGGCTTGAAGAGGGACTGTGCTGTGTGCTTAGTACCTTCGAAGTGAAATAGTTTCCAGATCCCAGGTGGTAGACCAGTAATGGAGTGAGGTCCTGAACTGGTAGGAGAGTTGTGTTCTGGTGGGTGCTTCCCTGGTAGGGTGCGGAACCCCAGAAGTAGAGGTAGGGTGGGGCATTCTTGCCCGTGACCTCTGGTCAGCCTGAGGGTATGGTCCCTAGGTTGAAGGATCAGTGGTAGTTGTAGCTACACTGAGAGGGAGAGTGGAGAATGGCTATTGTGTGCCAGGGGTTACTGCCCCCCACTCTGTGAAGTGGTCAGGACCTGTGACATTTGGATGGCCTAGGGCCTGGTCCTGGCTGTGGATGACTAGAGAGTACCAGTGGGGTATCCTAGTTGGGTCAGAGAGTTCTGGTTTGGAGGTAACCATGTGGGTTCAGAATGGCGTAGAACCGGAGGATGTCCCTGCCGTACAGGCCCGTGTCCGTTTTTTGTCGCCCAAAGCAGGGAAGCCCATCAGTGGAGTGATTGGTCTACCCTGTGTTTTGGCTGGAAGGGGGTTGTGTTGGACCTGGCCCTTTTTGGCAGGTTTACCCCGAACCTTTTTGCTTTTTCCTAGCCTGTTTCTGTGACCTAGTGTTGGTGATTTCAGGCCTCTGCGCACTTTTTCACTGTGGTACAGTGTAAAGTACTCTGTGTATGTGTGGTGAGTGACCTGCCCTCCCATAGGAATGCATGGGGAATATGTGTGACCATGGTAGTTCCTGATGTGTGGGGAGTGCAGGGTCGAGTTTGATATGTGCGAACTCGTGAGATCGAATGCTGCGTAATGATGTATGCGGCATGAATGTGTCTAGTGTGGAAGGGCCACTTCTAGACATGGGTGTACGTGTGTAGTGAGTCTGCTGGCACGTGATTGGCTGGAGCCTGGCTCCAGGAGTGTGCCTGGGCCTGCTTGTGGATTGACTGTCTGGTTTGAGGGTGACAGGGGCTGGGGAGCCCCCAGGAGGTTGTCTGAGTCAGCCCTTGGTTGAATGACTGCATCTGCAACTAGAGTGGTGGGAGGAGATAGCACCTGGGAGTGAATAGGGCTGTGCCTGCCTGCCACAATTCTGGCTCCACCCCCTGTGGTGCGTCTGATGTCCCTAGCCTGGCCAGTGAAACGAGGTCCCTATAACCAGTTGTAGCTGGTTCTCACATTGCCTGCCCCCTGCTAGACAAAGGAATTCACTGTATAAAAAGGGGCTGTGTCCCCTTGCCAACTTGAATCCTGCCAGGGGCGTGCTGCTGCTTGGGCCCAGGGGAAGGCTTGCCTCCCTGGGCCCTGCCCAGCCCCTGGATACCGGATGGACTTGTCCTGGACTCCTAAAGAGCTTCACTTTTACTGGACCTTGCTTGTAGCGCTGGGGGAGCGCTTAATTTTGACAGAGACCTTCTTTAGCCTGCTAAGCGTCTGGAAGCGCTTTATTTCTCCCCTGAGCGCCTGGGAGCGTTTATCTGTTTCCATCGCGCTGGGAGCGCTCTGTGTTGCCTTTAGCGACAGAGAGCGCTTTATTTTCTGTTAGCGCCTGGGGGCGCTTTATCTTTTACAGCCGGTGCCCACCCGGCATTGCCCCCGCGCAATTCCGCCTTTTGGCTTGCCAGTATAGCCGCCGCCGCCCGGCCGGAAGTCAGGCAGGCCGGGGGCTGGGCGTTCGGACATCCGGAAGCCTGGGGACGTGAGGACGAGAGGAGCAGGGCTGCCGGTGCTTACGGGGCTCCTGTGAGGTGAGGAGAGCCCCGCACCGGAAGAAGGGACCGGCAGCAGCACCGACGGAGCAGCCGAGGCTCCTGAGAAGAAGAGAGCCCCACCGGGAGAAGCCCAGCAGGAGAGTCGACGCCGCAAGGAGGCTCCGCCTCCCCAGGTAGCCGGTGAGTGCAGGCGGGCTCCGGGGTCGCGTCTCTGCTCAGGGCTCCAAGGGTCATTGTCGTGTCGAGTCCCCAGAGGGGGAACTCCTGCATCCAGGGCCAGGTTTGTGAGAGCCTGCAAGGCTCGAGGGCATATTTGTAAGGCTCATGGCGGCATTTTTGATTTAGAGCCCCGAGAGGCTCAAGGCGTCCCCGTGGTACATTCTTGTGTAGGGCCCTGAGAGGGCTCCGGGGGCCATTGGTATTTCGAGCCTGATAGGCTCCACCGCTTTTAGGGCCCGCAATTGCTTGAGAGCCCCGAGAGGCTCAGTGCACATTTGGTTATTTCGAGTCCCCCGAGAGGTACTCCAACGACATGGGGATGATTATTTTTAGAGCCTCTGTGGCCCCGATGCGCAAGTTTAGTTAAGAGCCTAGAGGGCTCTTAGGGGGCAAAGTTATTTACTGAGCCTGCGCGCTCCAACGAGGCCCCAGTCGATGCCAGAGCCTAGAGGGCTCCAACCTGTGCATGTTTTGTGTCAGAGCCTGTGTGGCTCCAGCTTGGCGCAGCTTTTGTCCTAGGGCCAGTGAGGGCCCTGGCGCAGTTTTGTTGATTTACAGCTGCCCAGCAATTAGTGGGCAGCTGCACCGTTTAGGAGCCATGTGAGTGAGTCCCTAGGAGGGACAGAGATGGCACAGTGGTGCCAGGCCTTCTACAGCTGCGCAGCACTTAGTGCCAGCTGCAACGTTTAGGCCCTGTTGTTGTTCCCAGCTGTCCAGCAATTAGTGGGCAGCTGCAACGTTTAGGTTTGCGCCGGTGGCGCACCCCTGACTAGCGCTGCTTGGGCAGCGCGCCCTGACATTCTGGACACAGGGCTTTTTGAGTCCCCTTGTTGGATGGCCAGTTAGCCAGGGGGCTGGTATGTGGGTAGGGCGCAAGGCCCTAATGTGATTTCTGCGCAATGTGATTTCGCTATGTTATTGATCGTAATTGCCTAAGGTGATGTTTTGCGCAATTGTGTTTTCTTACACCTCTGAATGTGTTGGTTATACATCATGTGTTTTTCCTGTGTTGCACCTCTGAATATGTTTATGCATCATGTGTTTTCCTTCCCTACACCTCTGAATGTTGTGATGCATCATGTGTAATGTGTTCTTGCTTATACCCCTAAATGTATTTTATTCTTAGGTGGTTGTGTTTTGCCTAATAGAGTTTATACTAGAGAGGGTATGTGTCCATGCGTGATGTAGGCCTATGGTTAGTAGTATTGCGTAGTGTGTACCTACCTTTACCAGAAGTTACTGGTTGTGACCTATAATTGTTTTTTTGTGTTACCCTTATTCTATGATCTACAAAGCGCTGTTTCTAAAAGTGTTGATCCTGACAGTGGCCCATGTGACCCTGTCCTGTAAATAATCCCTTGTGAATATTGCCCGTGCCACTTGGCACAATGTATATTGTGTGATTACTATCTGGTGTGTTTTGACAATACAAAAGTTATTTTTATATAATCTTGTGTGGAGTTCCTTTTGTGGTGTGCCTAGGATGTTGTTGCTGTGGTGTGCGTGCGCAAATACTTTACACATTGCCTCCGGGATAAGCCTGTCTGCTCATGCCAAGCTACCAAGGGGGTGAGCAGGGGTTATCTTGGCGTGTGACTCCCTTGCCCTGACTAGAATGGTGGTTTCTGCCTGGCTTTGGCCTAAGCCTTAGCCATCCAGAAATCCCAGTTCTAACATCTATCATGCAGCCTAAACCACGTATGTTTCTTAACCACACATTCTTTTACCATGCATGCCTTTACCATGTAATTTTGTGGTAAGGGCATGAATGGTAAAGGGGTATGCGTGGCCAAGGTCGCGACCCCCCTCCCCACACCCTAAGCTCCAAACTCCCCCTGCCCCCCTCCTTGCCCTGAGGTCCAAATATCTGATCCCTTCCCAACCACCCATACTGTCCCTAACTCTAACAAACACTATCCCAACCCCCTCCCACCCCGCGCCATCCCTAAACCTACCCCAACCCCTTAAACTACCCTTAGGCATAATACCTGAGCCCTAATTAAAGAAACTACCCCAACACTCCCCCACCCTGAAAACTAGCCCAACCCCCAGCCATGAAAACTATATTGTTCCCCACCCATGCCCTGATACCTAATCCCGACCCCCCCCAGCCCCGAAAACTACTTCCGACCCCCCAGACCACAAAACTATCTCTACGTTACCCTTGTCATCAGCTGAAGAAGAAGAAAGCAAGCATGACGTGTAGCCAAGCTGAGACAAAATTAGGAGACAGTCTAGTTAATTATTTCTTCTCTCCTTCAGGACCCTTGAAATATGTGGAAAAGGTGAAAAGCATAAATGAGAATATGTGGCCAGGTGTAGGACAGGGTCTTCCATCCTCCAAGCTCCCTCCTTCTGAAAGTGAGAACAAATAGGGGAGTAAGAGAGTTTTTAATTTGCGGAAAGGCAGATTACTGGAACTACTAATTTCTTGGAAATTGTACTAAAGACCCCAATTCAAACAATATTTTTGAGGCGATTGAAAAATTCTTCTTATCTTATCAACTGTTATATTGTTTATCCACTTAGTGTGAATTGTGCTAAGGGACATCAAATGTAGTTTGGTCCATTAAAAGATCTTTACTGCAGTGTTCAACAGACTTGTGGAGTAAGCCCTCCACGGCTTTTTGATGTATGGAATAGCTGTCATTTTATCTATTCTAATAATCACCACTGAACCTCTCAGTAGATGTTCAAAGCCCAGAAGAGCCTTCCTGATAGCTCTCTCCTTTGTCAATTTGAAGATTGTCTCAAGTACATTGGAGATGAACAGGCATGCAGCGTCCTAGACAGTGCTTTAAATGGGAACAAATAAGTGCAGGTACACATTAAAATGAGCAGGTACTCATTAAAATGAGCTAGAGGTGTGGCAGGTGAGCGGGGCTAGGGGCGGGGCTAAGGGCAAGGCAGAATTGTAGATAATGACTTCTATGCAAGTTGCAGTACATATTAAAACACGAGAAATGTGTTTATGTAAACAAAAAAGGTTACCTCATTACACAAAATGAAAGCCAAACAGGATACATATATATATTACCTACTGGCGGTCGCCAGTAGGTATATATAGTTAGGATTTTTTCTCTATGGGATTTTTGAAAATTCTATGTCTAATACCTTTGGCGTTTGTGGACGGAATTGGCTGAAATTTTCAGGAAAATGGCACATTTTGTTTCTGAGCAGCCCTTGAAAATTTGGGGGGGGTTCGTCAAGGGGGGGCCGAGAAAAAAGGGGGGTCCCAAAACGTGTTTTTAACATTGAGTTTTCCATAGGGCGGTTGGCCTCACTTTTAGCCCGAACGGCTGAATGGATTTGCACGAAACTTGGCAAAATTGTAGGGACTGGTAGCCCGATGTGCCTTTTGTAGGTCTCAATATATGTGCTCCAGTGGATTTTGAGAAATTAACGTTTAAAAAAAGATATATATCTGTAACAGCGGACCTGGCAGCGTCCCAGGACGCGTACTTTACGCGCAACGGAGCTTTGTGAAGCGAAGCTGATTGGTTCTCCGGCGTCTGTCAACATTCCAAAAAGTCCGTAGCGGCCGCCATCTTGTCTCTCGGTAGGATCGAGAGACAAGAGGAGGTCAAAACAAAGGGGGAAATAACTATAAGGGGGCATAGTAGATCCTCGCTGACCCCCTAGGTTTGATGTGGAGGTTTTAAAAGGGCCCCGCGGGGCAAAAAAAAATAATAATAATAATAATCGAACGGCTGAATGGATTTGCACGAAACTTGGCAAAATATTAGGGACTGGTAGCCCGATGTGCCTTTGCTAGGTCTCAATATATGTGCTCCAGTGGATTTTGAGAAATTAACGTTCAAAAAAAGATATATATCTGTAACAGCGCTCCGCTTCGCGTAACGGAGGTTTGCGAAGCTGATTGGTCATTCTGTCACTGGGCTATAGTTGGGCTACATCTGGCTGATATTTGGGCTACATTTGTTTTTTTGTGTGTCTGGCGGCCATCTTTGGGCTACATTGGGCTACATTGGGCTTCATTGGGCTACATTGGGCTACATTTGGGCTCCAACATATATATAGGCCAATGTAGCCCAATATATATTTTTCAAAGTTAATTTTCGTAAAAACCACTGGAGCATATATCTTGAGACATAGCAAAGGCACATCGGGCTACCAGTCCCTACAATTTTGCCACGTTTCGTGGAAATCCATTCAGCCGTTCGAGCTAAAAGTGAGTCCAACCGCCCTATGGAAATGAAGGAAATGAATGGGTAATTTGTAATTAGCAAATAGCTAATCGCAAACTAGGAATGGTAAAGAATCGCTATTTATTCCTTAAAGTTCGCTATTTAGGAAATGCAAAAAACGTTGATGATACATATGGCGGTTCATCTCTAACAAGATAAGAAGCATAGGGATACATTTATGATGACTGGCGCATCACCAGGGATGTGTTAGTCATTCTGTGCCGCTGTTCCGTCACCTATGGTGTGCTGCATTTACAATGCGGCGCATCATGGGGCAAAAACAGCACAGATGCGTGATGTATCTGTGCCGTAAAGGTGGCGCATTGCTGGAGTTGTATCGCAAGTGTGATGAAGCTCCAGCAAGGGTCGGGGTGCCCCTGTCGCAGGGTTTCTGTTCTCACACAGAACTGTGGACAGAGGATTGGAACCTCGGCGAATTAGGGTGTCCCAAAACTCACGTTAGTAATCAAAAACTCCTTAGCAAGCTAGGTACAGTGTCACATTGGATATAACAAACTCCCAATGTTTAGACAATCCAGAATATGAACTTATAGTACCTCAGGATACGTGGAACTCATGAACAGTCGGTCGTTATATATTTCTTAGAAACCAGAACATGGAGTTAAGAAGAACACATGTGTATTTGAAATGTTTATTTACTAATGCCGTCTTCTCAGGCGTAGTATCTTAGATAATACAAGTACACATATTATCAGTAGCAAAATTACCAGCATAGTTACTAGTACATAAAAAGCGAATGGTGATAGTATGTTAACATGCTGTAAATGAATAAGAGTTAGCAACACTTATAAGCAGCCGCGGGCCGTGGAGGGAGTTACGGTGAGGCAGGGAGGCGGGGAGGGGGAGAAGCAGGGTGGAGAATACAAGTACACATATTATCAGTAGCAAAATTACCAGCATAGTTACTAGTACATAAAAAGCGAATGGTGACAGTATGTTAACATGCTGTAAATGAATAAGAGTTAGCAACACTTATAAGCAGCCGCGGGCCGTGGAGGGAGTTACGGTGGGGCAGGGAGGCGGGGAGGGGGAGGGGCAAGGTAGAGAGGGCTCCACCCTGCTTCTCCCCCTCCCCGCCTCCCTGCCTCACCGTAACTCCCTCCACGGCCCGCGGCTGCTTATATCTCACCCTCCCTAATACACATATTATATTATTTGCTAAGAAGGTCTCTTTGTGTTGGTTTAGGGCGTGCCCATACTTTAGTGTCTTAGATTTGAAGGAATCACATCAGCATACACCAGCTCTCTCTTCATGTGAACCGCATCAACTGTTGTGTATGTGTGTTCGGCAAAGCAATATAAAACCCGCCTCATGCCCAGAATTGGCAGAAGTTGCACTTATGTTATGAGTATGAAGTCGTGGAGATCAGACCTCATAACAATTCTGTATCGTGTTGTTCTTGAAACTTCAGCACTCGCTGTACAGATATAGTTTAACAAGTAAAGCAGATAGTAGAGCAATAACATATTATTCTCATGTAAACCACGATGAACTACTAGGTGGAAAGCTAAAGCAACAACTAAGTGTCGTGTGCAGAAGTTGCAAAAAAGGAAAAATGGCGTTTAAACCGGTAATGAGCCCATGCTAACTTAACACGGTGTAAAGATATCCAGGACCTAGATGACACCTCCCCATGATCCGGAAACGAACTGAATAAGATAATAGAAGTGCCATCTCATGAGAGCAGATTGCAAGTTTATATGTGGACGGTCCGCAAGGTAAAGCATTAAAAACTAGGAAAATTTAATGCTAAAGAAAAATAAAACAGCCAAGTACTTTATCGAGTCTTAAGCCAATAGGCAAGGTAAATAATAAAAACTTGACAAATAAGTCAATGAATTGTCAATGAAATGCTAGTACTTAGCATATCAAACATGAAAAAGGTCTATGACATAACTGTGTATGCAAAATAAGCTGCAACAGCCTCCAATAGGAAGTCACCGTCTTCATCCGAAAACAGTTCAGCCATCCAATTTAAAAGCGGAAAAGAACATACGTGCTCTCCCAGCACCGGATCCTCTATCACCATCAGAGGACAGCTCGGTGGGTTTTCAAGAAAGCTCTGTTCCAAGAAAGACTGTGCTGCCGCCAGTAAATTCCAGGGACCAAGTAGTCCATGCATCAATGCCACAGCCATAATCCTTTCGCCAGGACAAACCAACTCGTGAGTAATGATAGGAGTCATCAGCTGATTAAAGTCGACGTCAGGAGAAACCGGTCCGCAGAGACACAAATCAATGGCCCAATCGAAATCACAGGTCAGGCAGTGAAATACAGGCTGGACACAGGTGAAGTAGGAGAATCGAAAAGATAATCCATATGCCGTGCTTAATATCGCCAACGGCATTGTGCCATAATATTCTAGCATGCGATTGCGGAACAGTGTCAGCAGCTGCAGGGTGGGAGGTTGCATAGGAGGGACATCCAATTTAAAAATGTAAAAAAGCACAAGAGCGTCCGCTGGTAATGCAAGTAAAAATGCCAATCCACGAACCAGAGTGGAGAAAATAGAATGAAAGGAAGCAGGGATGACTCCAAAGATTTTCTCAAATGAAGTCACGAGACCACTGGTAACAACTTTAAAAAAGTGCGCCAGGGTCTTTGTGGAGGATGCGTTAAAGATAGTCGGAACCATCTTGCTGAAATTGAAAGGCAAATCTGAATTAAAAGTATTCCTTTTATCGTAACAGTAAGTGAACGGGTTATTTGCTGCAGAAATGTTCTATTTCCTCCCACACATGAACATAGGGAGTTTTCAATCTGGCCACAAATACCAACCTTGGGACAGATTTCAACGGCATGGCAAGAATAAGAGCTCTTTTGTCTCAGAGAGAGGTGGCCTTGAGTTCGGCCCGTGAAACTTTCGTGCTTCACATAGCGAACACCCGTACAGAGGTGCAGACCCTTTTCAATTAACTCAGAACAATCTTCATTATTGAGCATCAAATAACTACCATTTTCCAACAACTTGAACGTGGGGATGATAGCAGGAACTGGCGTGCCTTGCAACACGCAAGCCATATTTGGTCGGTGTTTGTTGCATGAACCGTGTAACTGTATGTGCCTACACATTAGTGAATGATCTGGCGTCTCAGTGCATTCCTCTCCATTCAGATAAACTTCTTGATCATCTTTGAAACATCTGTATGTGTATGGAAGCGACCAGACCTCATGAAGAAAAGCACTACCTAAAGGTTCATAACGACCTATTGGTATATATTTCATACAATTTGAAAACTTATATAAAGCAAAAGGCAGCGTTATTAAACCGTGGATAAGGCACGTTGCCAAAAAACCCGCAATCCTCTGCTGATGATGTCAGTGAGCATGTCATGAATGATGTAATATGTGACATCATCAGCAGTGGATTACGGGTAATAGTATCTCTAGTTTACTCCCCTATAGCTGTCTTTCTTTTAACATAAGTGTCTGTTTCCTTCCCTTATACTTACTGTTTTTGGTTCGCTTCTGGTTCGCGTACCGGCGAGCGAACTGGGAAGCGAACTAAGAGAAACAGAGGTTGGCACAGTTCCAAATATTGTACCAATTTTTTAATAACGGGGAGGTAGTTCTGAAAAGAACTTTTTTTTTAATTGTTTTTGTTGTTTTATATTTTTTTTATTATTTTTCGGAACATTTTTTACTTTTTTTGAATTTTTCTGAACAGCTTTATATTTTTTTGGGTTTTTCTTGGAGGGGGCAATGAAAACGATTCATTGTAAAGGGCTCAACAGGAGCAACAAAACAAAAAAAGAAGTATTTATTATTTTGGGCGTTTCGTACAAACTTGCATATGATAGTCAATAGCTCTGTTGATCAGAGTGATGCTTTTTTCTCCGTAGGAAATGAATCCATCGCAAAATACGCAGATGTGTTTTACTTCACCAAATTTCATTTGTATATTTGGCACCATCTCCCTGCCCTCTGGTCCCGTTACTTCCGGTACAACAGATCTTCTGGCCATAATAGGGAGATTATCTAGGTCGTTCCGAAACTGTGCAGCACTGTAGTTGTTAGGATGCCACCTAGTCATATGGCGATGCATTGTGTAGTTTCCGAAACTGTATTTTTTCTCGGTTCCTCTGGACAGTCTATCTTGACATATAAGGCAAGTTACGTATCTTGCATTTACTTTTTTCTGACCTTTGGGAATTTTAAAAAATTGCCAAATGAAGTTTTCTTTCCGGTGAGACGTCCTGGGCTGCTCAGGCAAAAACTGCCTCTCTTCGTGCTTGTCGTCCTGTTTCTCTTCTTCTTCTTCTTCTTGAATTATAACTTGAGCAGGTGGTCCACTCTTCCTTGGATGTGGTGGAGGTGGTGGGGAAGCACCAGCTGAAGCTACTAAAGAAGCCATTGCTCAGTGATCACAAAGGGTCTTTCTCTCACAATGATGAAAGTCAGAGTGAGGAAAGAAGGAGGGATTTTCATCATTTGGGAAAAACAAGAGTTCTCAACCAATCAAAAGTGTTCATTTTAGATTATATGACCTAGTCTTACATCATTAGGAAACCAAAAGTGAAATGAACCAATGAAAAGTGTTATTACCAAGTCACATGACTTGCTGTGTTTACGTTAAGCGCTTTGCAGGGCCTCCCGGTTTGCTTCCAGAAACCTGCGCTTTGCGACTCGCTTCGCGTACCAGTTCGCTAACGTAGCACGTCATATGACGTATCACGCGACAACGTGAAACGTCATGCGGACGGGAGGCGTCACGATGTTGTTTTCTAACGCGGCACTTGCGGTAAAGAAACGTTTACCGGCTCGCGGTCTATTTCGCGGCATCAAGGTCAGCTAACGGGAAGCTTCCCGATTCGCGAAGCGGGAACGAAGAAAAAAAAATATTGAAAAAAAAAATTATTCATAAACATATAAAATATATTTTTGGATTTAAAGAAGAATACATTTTACAGCTACAGATATTAGCTGTTAAAAAACCAATGAAATTCACAGAAAAAACCATAGGTTATAGACCATATATAGTTAGGAATTAGCATTTACAAAACCTTGAAAATTCACTGAAAAAACCATAGGTTATAGACCATATATAGTTAGGAATTAGCATTTAGAAAACCTTATTTTACTCACACAAAACCATTGAAATTCCATATATAGTTAGTTGCACTAACTATATATCGCGCACCCGCAATCCACTGCTGATGATGTCACATATTACATCATTCATGACATGGTCAGTGACATCACTGATGACATCACTGATGACATCTCAAATGACATCACTGATGACATCACTGATGACATCTCATTTGACATCAATGACCACATCACTGATGATATCATTCATGTGACAATACAATGCATCTCCTCACATTTTAATATAACCTCTGTTTCACCCAGTGTTAAAAAGAGAGTATAATTTTTGAAACCATTGACACACCAATACTAGTTACTACATACGCACTCACTGATTGCTACGTCTACACACACCTTCACTCATTCACCCATACAATCATTCATACATACAATCACTCATCTTTACAACACTATCATATGCACTCATACACCTATACAGACACTCACAGTCTGCCACTCATCCATGGAGTTACTCACACACCTAGTCAGTCCTGTAAAGAATCAATGACACTTCCATTTTCTTGTCTATACAGTTAAACATAGAGCACCTTACATTTTCAAACATATACTAACACATACTTACCTTCTTATACAATCATTGATACAAGTACAGATTGATCTGCACAGAGTCACACACCTCCCAGCTAGCCACACACACACTCAGTCTCCCATACAAATACTTGGGCAATCAATCAATAACCCATATAGTTACTCATATAGCTACTGATCAACACATGCAGCAGTTTACAGAACAACAGACATAATGATGCACAAATTAAGACAGTTTAGTCACTAACCCATGCAGTCAGTGAGACACATTTAATCACTCACTCATACAGTCAGTCATGCACCTACTAAATCCTTCGTCCAGACACTTACACATCCACTCATTCTTCAATATGTAAGACATATTTAAACTTTATAGAAACAAAAAATCACTGGATGTTGTTATCAGTGATGTCATCAGTGATGTCATTTGAGATGTCATCAGTGATGTCATCAGTGATGTCACTGACCATGTCATGAATGATGTAATATGTGACATCATCAGCAGTGGATTGCGGGTGCGCGATATATAGTTAGTGCAACTAACTATATATGGAATTTCAATGGTTTTGTGTGAGTAAAATAAGGTTTTCTAAATGCTAATTCCTAACTATATATGGTCTATAACCTATGGTTTTTTCAGTGAATATATATATATATATATATATATATATATATATATATATATATATATATATATCCATGATCCATCCTGCTCCCATCAGAAGAAGGCATGCACTCGAGGATTGAAGGTAAATGTCATTCTGTATTTTCTCAGGTCTCCCTCGACCCTACAACTAAGAGAAAGGTTTCGGCTACCAAAGCAGCCTTTGTGAGGGTCACAAGTACGGGATCGAAGGAGGCCAGTAAACAAATGAACACCAGCGAGACGCCAGTTTGCTGAGCCAGGCGTTTCTAGACAAGCAAGGTGCAGACCTCATGCTGGCAGTTAACACTTTCACCTGAATGCTCGTTGCATGCCTAATTAACAGTGCAGGGTCTGCCTAGACCCTGTCCTGTTAATCACAGCTTGATGCAAGCCCTCTCAAACCCCTGCAGTGAGGGGAAATTCAATGGGCGCCTCTGGACATTAGCAGCCTCTCAGCAAAAGTCGACTTCAGAGGCTCAGTGCGACTGCGAGATGCGGAAGCCGAGCAGCATTTGGAGGAAATACCGAAGCCGAGCCCACTGTGCCATCAATCAGGGTACCGGTGCTCTCCCTGATTAAAGAAAAGTCCCGATACTGACGGGTAGAAAATGTGGAAGTGCCGGTACTCAGTACCGGTGAGTACCGGCCCATTTAAAGCACTGGTCCTAGACCCTGGACTAGCATCCCATCATAGGCTACTGACATCTATTCGAATGATTTAGAGCAAAAATTAGCTCCTGCTCTTGGATGATGTGGTTTCAACCACAAATAAAGCCCTCAGCACTGAGTTCCTCTTCATGCATTTGTCAAAGGTTTGTGACACCTGTTTCAAAAAATAAAACGATTGATGAACCAGTGTTCCTTGAATAAATCATGCCCAATGAACTACTGGGAAGATTAACACCTCGCCTTACTCTACCTAGAATCAAATTTGTGCACTGGGATGGTCCAACCTCAGTAGAGAAGAAGCACGTTTATATATTCTCTATCCTGCAATCAGGTAGCAATACTAAATTAAGTTGTGTCTGAATTCTGGTCCCCATAATGTCCTTGTCCTCCACTGGATCCAAGGTTGATTTCTCCTATTGACCAGAAACCTGTGTTTCTGAAGTAAAGAAGCCACCTTCTGATTTCTCCATCAAAGAGTGGACATATTTCCTGCTAATGTTTTATCATCTGAACTAACCTGCTTAAAATATTTTTACTTATATGGGGCCAGATGTACCTGTCCCTGGGACCACTCCTGCTCTTCAAAAATATTTGCACATGCATTCACAAAGGGGAAGGGGTCCCCAAGGGGCCCCTTTCTTGTTTGTGAGTGCTTTACCACCCTTCTGAGAAGGGTGGTGAACTGCGAGTGTTTTGCGATGCAATTGCAGTCACAAAACATTCATACATACCTTTTGGAGTCACTATTAGAAAGGGACGCCTTGGAACACCCCTTCCTAATAGCGAGTCGCTAACCCTATTTTGCGAGTCGCAAATCAATTAGAGACTCACAAAATAGGATTAGTACATGAACCACTGTTTTTTTGCAGGGGCAAACCGGTCTAATACCCATTTGCGCCCACAAAAAACCGTCGTACATGTGGCCCATATTTCTTAATTGTATAATTGTGTGGCTGCTTTTATATACACAAATGCAAAAACAACAAGTGATGGACTGAATGTGGATCAATGTCACACACTCCCCCAGTCAAAAGATCTGGGCCCAAATCCATCGTTTTTTTGCACTCCACACCACCCTGGGTTAGACAATGGCGATATGCAAATCAGCTCTGACCCTGTTGCCCCATGGGAACAGTCCAGTCCGAACTACAAAAGCCATGTCCTTCCCAGAACGGAATCAAGCATCCGAGGACCGGACCGGTTTCGAGGTAACACCTCTCTTCAGCCCGGCTAGCTTGACTCCAAGTGGTGTGGAGTGCCTGGGACCCACGTCTGGGCATCCCCAGCGCACCTAGGGCGGCAATTGCAAAAACAACAAGTGATGGACTGAATGTGGATCAATGTCACACACTCCCCCAGTCAAAAGATCTGGGCCCAAATCCATCGTTTTTTTGCACTCCACACCACCCTGGGTTAGACAATGGCGATATGCAAATCAGCTCTGACCCTGTTGCCCCATGGGAACAGTCCAGTCCGAACTACAAAAGCCATGTCCTTCCCAGAACGGAATCAAGCATCCGAGGACCGGACCGGTTTCGAGGTAACACCTCTCTTCAGCCCGGCTAGCTTGACTCCAAGTGGTGTGGAGTGCCTGGGACCCACGTCTGGGCATCCCCAGCGCACCTAGGGCGGCAATTGCAAAAACAACAAGTGATGGACTGAATGTGGATCAATGTCACACACTCCCCCAGTCAAAAGATCTGGGCCCAAATCCATCGTTTTTTTGCACTCCACACCACCCTGGGTTAGACAATGGCGATATGCAAATCAGCTCTGACCCTGTTGCCCCATGGGAACAGTCCAGTCCGAACTACAAAAGCCATGTCCTTCCCAGAACGGAATCAAGCATCCGAGGACCGGACCGGTTTCGAGGTAACACCTCTCTTCAGCCCGGCTAGCTTGACTCCAAGTGGTGTGGAGTGCCTGGGACCCACGTCTGGGCATCCCCAGCGCACCTAGGGCGGCAATTGCAAAAACAACAAGTGATGGACTGAATGTGGATCAATGTCACACACTCCCCCAGTCAAAAGATCTGGGCCCAAATCCATCGTTTTTTTGCACTCCACACCACCCTGGGTTAGACAATGGCGATATACAAAACATTCATACATACCTTTTGGAGTCACTATTAGAAAGGGACGCCTTGGAACACCCCTTCCTAATAGCGAGTCGCTAACCCTATTTTGCGAGTCGCAAATCAATTAGAGACTCACAAAATAGGATTAGTACATGAACCACTGTTTTTTTGCAGGGGCAAACCGGTCTAATACCCATTTGCGCCCACAAAAAACCGTCGTACATGTGGCCCATATTTCTTAATTGTATAATTGTGTGGCTGCTTTTATATACACAGCAGAGGCATTTTCTTAGGAAGCCATTGCTGCTTGTGCCAAATTACTAAGGGTAAGACATGCATTTTTTACAGAAGCCAGCTTACTTATTGTGGGTGAAATAGATTTCTTGTTTTGAAAGTGCAGGCACAGATCACATCAAAACTATGCCCCACCCCCAACCTCCATAGAGTAACGTTCCAATTCCCTATAGTCTCCTGATGTAACGATGGGTCAACATGGGCCTGTTGCCAAATAAAAAAATCTAACTTGGGAAGCTAAGGGATGAGTATGTCAATCATGAAAAAAGAGCCCTCTTAATAAAAGCTCTGTGTGCTATGCACAGAACTTTATGATTCGAAGTATCAAATGTTATTTCCATGCAGAAGTATGGCTCTGTGTATTTAACAAAAATTCTAAGTTCTAAATTATTAGCTTTCGAAGTGTTAAATTCTTGAAAAATAGCACACATTTGCATGAAAAACTATTTGTATTCTGTAAAATGATTGGCTTACCATTTCTATACATAAACTGTTGTCCTTGGACAACATGGCAGGCCTTGGCCTTATTTCAGTTTTGCCAGCAAAATTATTGACATTTCGCAGAAAGCTGTTCTGCATAATTTTAGCCCGCGGCATGCTGATTCATTCAGAAAACTTTTTGGAGAAACATTTACTGCTTCCACCAGATTCCTGACGGTATCTCAGGAGACATTTTTCCAGGAGTTAAAGCATTTGCGTAAAAATGGCATACGAGCTGCTGGTAAACCATTTTTTGTTCTCATAGCATAATTTTGTGTAATTTCATGAGGTTTCAAGAATTTTTCAAAAACGTTTATGCAAAAAAAATTACGAATCCATGCAGAACTGCCATTTCTAAACATTTTTGGGGCACTGGTGAGTGTTAGCACATGTAGTTTCTGAGCAACACATAACCAAGCGCAAAAAGGTTGCGATAGCACCAAATTTGTGTCTGCAGGGCTCCTTGCAAAGCTTCTAATTTGGTCAGATGTTTTAACATCATATTAAAAATGGTATTTGCTGCACGTTTGTTGGCATACTATCATACAGTGCAGTGTTTTATCAGAGGAAAACAAGCTAAACATTTATACTGAATTACGGAGGAAATAATGTCAGATTTTATTCTTGAAATTATATTTCTGAATAATGAGAATATTTTCTGGGCATTACTTTGCGTTAAAAGCCACATATAATTACCACAAATATTTATTGATATAGCAGATTTTTCACACCAATTATAGCATTTTAAAGGAAGACCATTATGGCGTGAGAGGGCTTTTAGTCACTGTGTTCTGCTTAAAGCAATCCCTGTGTTGTGTAAACTAACAAGCATTTGTAACGCCAAAAGTTGTGGTTTTTAGGGGCTGATGCATAAAAAACAGATATCTTAAAATGTTCTCAGACTATGCAGCTTCATAATTGAGGGTAGTACAAGTACATGGCACATTCTTCCATGGTGCTTGTGCATTTCTGCTGTCCTTTTTTGCTATAATCCACAAAACCAGCCCAGAAGATAAAATAAGCTATCATATAACTCCTGGGGTTGCATTACAGAAGAATACCAGAGGGAGTTGTGAGAATCCCAACTTCTAAATGTCCTCGTACTACAGCAGCCCGAAGACTGAACTAAAACCATTATCATGGGAATGACATAAGTATGGATATTAGAATTGGAGGGAAAACCTCCTGATTAAAGCAAAGTCAGCAAGATGATGCAGGTGACCCAGAATACCTATTCTCAGCATTGCCTGCAACCTGGAATCAATTTCTGAGTCTTTTCCGCATTTCCTTGTGGTAAGTCAGCCCATCTCTGAAGTTCCCTGTAGACTACAATGATTCTTCACAACTTCTGGTCATGGTTTTTCGTAATCAGCATGTTTAGGAAGTGTGATTGCAATTTGTCAATGGCCAAAATGCGTTTATCATCATAGATATATATATATATTTATTTTCTTCACAACTTGAATCTATAAACCATTGCTGTCAATGCTGACCGTCAGATGCACTTGTAGTAAGATTGTTTAAGTGAAAGGGTGTGACAACAACGGTTTCTGAGAAGTCTTCTTTGTACAGAGGAAACTATTTAAAAAAAAGAGCGGACTTTCAGCTAAAACATTTGCAAGATTTTGGAGGCTGCGCTAACCTTCTGAAGTAGTCAAGAATTGCTCATCTGGTGGTTGCATATAACACTGTTGAGTGGGCTGGCACGCTCTGGTTGGCAGCATCCTAGTCACTTCAGTAACTTCATTCATTATGGTTTGTCTGCAGATATCACAAAACATGGGACAACCTCAGCACTCATGGGACAGAACAAGGGAGTGGTGAGTGATGGTGGGAGAACAACACTTTTCTAAGTATCGGGAGGACTACCCATACAATCTCAAACACTGCTGGGTCATTATGTTCAGGTGCAGGAGCCGACGTAGAAAAGGGGAATCCACTCTTCGGCTGCGGCGGCTGGTAATACGAAAATATAGGGGGGTGCCATGTCCCCAACTCACCTTAATGATGCTCCCGCTCGGTGCAGCACTACCGGCGATGGTAGTCTGACGTCCATGAGCAGGAAAGGGAAGGACTTCCTTTCCTGCCAAGCGGGATTTGACTCCTGACCAATCCTGGAGCTGCTCTCAGCATGAGCTCAACTCTAGGATTGGTGGGAGCAGGCTAACCCAGTTCTCATTTCCAGGCATCGGGGCCTGTGCCAGTAATCCCCCTGCTGTTTCACAGCCCTGGGATTGCTACATGTGCTGTGCGCATGGCAGGCTGGCCGTAGGCAGCCAACCGGCCAACCCGGCATGCGCACTGAAAGGGGCAGCAGTAATCCTGCAACAGCAGGATTAAACCCTGCCCCCTCGCTCATGCTAGTGCTGTACACAGCACGAGCTGGTGGCTAATAAATAAAATGGCATTATCATGACATTTTATTTATTAGTGTCTGCCTGATGCACTCACAGCAGGCGGGGGATGCTCCACCGCCATTTAGAAGGAGCCGCCCCTGGTCTTCTGTCAATATGTTTGCTTGTTAAAACCACAAGGAGATTGAGGGCCTCAGGTTTGTACAATGCATTCAGTAGAAATGGTTGCAATTTGTGCACCGGCTTTCACAGAATGGACAGATTTTTCACAAACCGACATATGTTTAAACATGTTGGTTCGCAAGATTTTGATTCATAGGTCATTGCAATTTGACCTACCTCATTCAGATGCATAAGGTAGGTCATTAATTATCTCTATGGGTCGCTGCCATCACAGTGGTATGCTGGGGTCAGCAGACCACCTTGTCTGTAAATGCTTTTAAATAAAGCTATTTTTTTTTAACACAGCCAGTTTTTCTGAAATGAAAATGGGATGCATTGAAAAAAAGAAAAAATTCAACAACTTTATCCCAGTACCACTCTTTACTTCTTAACGTTTTCGACAACATGGACAGAGGGGAAGGGGTCCCATAGGGTTCCTTTCCTTTTTGCGACAGGGGTTACCATCTCCTCTGAGGTGTCAGTAACCTATCAATGATTTGCGACCACAATTGCAGTCGCAAACCATTGTACATTTCATAAGAAATCACAAATTGGAAGGGCTGGCCAAAACACGCTCCTTTCAGTTTGCTATGTAGTTTCAAACTTTTTTGTGATTCGGTAACAAGTTACAGAATGACAATTTGGGTTTTGAACATACCCAAAAGCTATTCATTAATTCATTTTATAAATCGGACCCTTTTCAACTGCAAAATAGCTTTGAACATAAGGCCCTATGTGCTGTACTCTGGTAAATCCTTTCCAATGGCTTTTATTGAGACTTGTGCTAGCGTACCTTGGGTAGCAATGCAAAGATGGGGCTTGATACCACTGGGGTGAAACCCTTGGGGCTACACCTGCCCTGCTACTGCTGTCACAAACAGAAACAGGAGCGGCTTCAGAGTAATTTACCCTAATATCCGTGTAATGACACTTCATGTTCTTGTACTGCAATGAAATCACACTTTTGAGAGGATAAACCTACTGCTGTCCAATCATATGTTGGCATGACCTAAAAAAGATGAGCTGCATCAAAAGCCCCTCTGTGCATTCTCTTTTATTTACTTAACTTTATTTCTACAGCATGAACTGTCAGGCAGATGAATCTGCCTCTAGAAAGACCTAAAATAAAGTCCCATATATTTACCTTTGATGCGTTAAAGCACAGATTTTGTTTAGGAAGGGAAGGGATTTGTCTCAAAATCCATTTGGCCTCATTTATGAGAAATGATGCATCGCTGCGTGAAAGCAGCGATGCGTCACTTCTCAGTGCACACTCCTTGCGACATACCTGATGCGTCATATTTAATGTATGACGCATCATGTCGCAAGGAGTTACAGATACGTCAGTATTTCTGACGTATCTGTAAGCGCAAAAGTGACGCATTGCTGGAGTGTGTCACAAAAGTGATGCAACTCCAGCAATGCGTCCCTTCACATGGGGCAAGCCCCATGTGAAAGGGCTTGCGTCAGTCTTACGCCTGCTGTGAGGCAGGCGCAAGATTTTGACGCAACGGTGTCCTAGAAGTGACGCAGTGAAATCTCATAGATTTCACTGCGTCACTTCTACGAAGCGTTTTGCGGGGGAACGCCCCCCCCTGCATATATTTTACCTGACGCAGGTATAATACAGCGCAGGGGTTTACAAAGTGATGCATCTGCTTAGATGCGTTACTTTGTAAATAGTGCGCAACAGGAGGCATGTTTTACGCCGCCGATGCGTCACAAAAAGTGACGCATCGGAAGCGCAAAACTGACGCAGGGCCTCATAAATGAGGCCCATGGATGTTTCATTGGGAACCCCATGCACCATCCATAAAATGCCCACTTGACACACAGTAACACAAGACAGCGCATTGTGGTGTGTTGCATTACTTTGGTTTTCAATGCAACACAAATCGTTATTTGTATTTGATTGTAAATGCCAACCCGACCCATTGCATTGTGTCTGCTTTAAAAAAGTAACCCAAACATGATGCTAAATCTTTGTAAACCTGGGCCTTTGTTCTGGGAAGCTTTTATTCATATATTTTATGATTGTATTAGTTTGAGCTAAGACTCCTTTGGGAAGTAAGGGAGGTGTACAAGAAGGCTGAGAGAATTCCTATGCACCAATGCGACCTGACAAAAGTCAGTGGTTATTCCAAAAGGGTACATCCCTTGTCGGAAGACATAAAACAATAGTTTCAAGTGACTCTTGTACAAATGCACTATAATTCTTCTAATTAATTAATGGTTATAGGAGTGCTTATAGAAAACTGTTACGTTTTCTCTGTGTCAGTAGCAGGTACTTTTTAGACATCTTCTTTGTTATTTAAAGGGATGAAAATGAATCTGGTATGATAAACCCTCTGAGGAAGCTAGTTCTGATGTAGTTCTATAGTGGCATTTCAGAAATATTGCTCTTGGCCAACTGCTTCCTTTGGTTGCATTGTGGAACTCGAGCTGTCTTGAAGAACAAGGCTTGCAAATGAAAAGGTGGCAAAACTATTTGCACTGACTGTGTGATTGTCCATCATGTTGGTAGGTGATTGAAATTTCTTTGGGACACACTAAGCAAGCACGAGTAAAGGTTTGTGGTCCCCCAAAACTGAAACCTAATATGTGGTTCACTTAAAGTTGTATCTAGTTGGGAGAGCTCTTTATAGCTAAGCAATCTAGTAAGTTATTACAGTTTTCACATTCACTAAACAACTGCAAAAAGCAACTGCTTTGTAAAAAGACCATGCTTTTCACAAACACCTTGTAAAATGCTGCTTGATCAATAAATGTGCAGGAAGAAAATATCTGTTTCTTTTGAGCTTTCTTGCTCTACCCCAACAACTCCTAGAAAACATTCAACCTCAGCACCACTGCACCTACTTTTTCATTTGGCTGGAACTCATCTTATGAAGAAGGTCCCAGCCTAGTTGTCCTCCTCCACCTATGTCAGCCTCCACCTCTGCTCCCACCCTCCCATCTTCCTTCATGGCAGGGTCAAATAGCATTTCCAGTGCACACGGGATAAGGATGGAGAAAATGGGACCAACAGAAAGCCAAAGGACCGTTAAGCTCGCCAGCAACCAACCCCTTCACAATGAGGATCCTTGTCTAGCCAATCAGGCTTATGAAGATTGGATTACACAAACCCTCGAAGACACTCTCCCTAAAAGTAAAATCACGCTGAAACGCTCCCATAAAACCGCTCCCTGGTACATAGAGGCTCTCAGGGAAAAGAAACGCCAATGCAGAAAAACGGAAAGGCAATGGCGTCTAGATTATTCTCCGGAGGAAAAAATTCGATACCGAGACTTAATCAATGACTACAAAACAGAAGTCAAAGCCGCCCAAGCTGCATACTTCTCTAATAGAATTATTCTGGCCAAATCAAAACCCAAAGAAATTTTCCAAATCGTGAAAAAACTTACCAATCCTCCATCTAGCCTGCATGAGACAAAATCACCAGTCCATTGTAATGACGTAGCAGAGTTTTTCCACCAAAAAGTAAATAAAATCTACTCATCCTTCCCCCCCCCTTAGCTACCACCCCCTTAGCTCGGGCCAATACAACTATGGCACACACCCCACTACAGCCTCCACCCACACTGGATCACTTCCCCCGTCTAGATTTTGCATCCCTAGAATCCGTGGCTCGGAAAGTAAAATCGGGATCCCCTGATGATCCAGCCCCGCCAGATATCATAATGTCAGCATCCCAGATCACATTGCCAACCATAATGGACCTCCTGAACGTATCCATCACCTCCGGCACTGTCCCTCCTGTTTGGAAACAGGCCATGGTCCGAGCCCTGTTAAAGAAACCCAATCTGGATCCCGCAGATTTTAGCAATTACCGGCCTATCTCCCTGCTCCCCATGGTGAGTAAAATCCTGGAGAGATACATTAACCTCCAACTGGTGAACTTCTTGGAAAACTACCAACTGTTAGACCCCACCCAGACGGGTTTTAGACCCAAACACGGAACTGAATCCGCCCTCCTTGTGGTCACCGAGGAATCCAGAAAAATCCTAGATCGAGGAGGATCAATGGCAGTGATCCTCCTCGACCTTAGTGCGGCATTCGATATGGTCAGCCACGACATCTTCCTGAACCGTCTGTCTAGTGTCGGAATCAAGGATAAAGCCTGGCTTTGGTTCAAGTCCTTCTTGAAGGACAGATCCTTTCGAGTATTCGATGGTGAGTCAGTGTCTACTAGCAGACCATTGATGTGCGGGGTCCCACAAGGCTCCTCATTAAGCCCAGCGCTTTTCAACATCTATATGAGGCCACTGGCTGAGGTTGTCCGTCCTTTTGGGGTTAAGATTATTTCTTACGCGGACGACACAAAGCTGGTGGTCTCATTGGCGCAGGAAGCCGACATGCCAATGTTAGGCGGGCTTAGAAAGTGTTTAGAGGAGGTAAAGAGCTGGATGTCCTCATCATCCCTAAAACTAAATGGGGACAAAACGGAGCTGATGCTCCTGGGCCTTTCTGACCCCAGTTTCTTCAACTCTTTGTGGCCCCCCTGTCTAGGCACTCCTCCACTACCCAAGGATAACATCAAGACCCTCGGGGTGTGGCTGGATAGATCCCTTTCATTTAACATCCAGGCTACAAAACTCTCGGCTACCTGCTTTGGCATTCTCAGGATGTTAAAGAAAATTCTCCCCCTTCTACCCATGGAGGCTAAGCAGGTAGCCATCCAGGGTTTGATACAGCCTTGCCTAGACTTTAACAACGTCCTCTACCTTGGTGCTCCAGAATACACCTTGCGTAGACTTCAGACAGTGCAGAACTGTGCGGCTCGCACACTGCTTCAGCTTCCACGCAGACAATCAGCTAAAGCTGGTCTGATCAGCCTACATTGGCTGCCAGTACGTCAGAGAATCCTCTTCAAGGCCATGTGCATTGCCCACCAGGCCTTTTGGGACACAGGTCCTATGATCACCCGTGACGTTGTCATCCACTATCAACCCAGCAGAAGTCTTCCCTTGAGCCAGGCCTTCATGGCTTCCGCCCCAAGAATAAAAAAGACTAGGTCTGGCGGCAGGCCGTTCACCTATGATGCCTCAAAGACCTGGAATACACTCCCCCTACATCTTAGAGCCAACCCCAACCTTTCTTCATTCCGTAAACAATTAAAGACATTCCTATTCAACCTTCCTCATTAATTCTCTGTTAGCAATTCTGCCAGGCCACCTCTGTTGGCTCCTAGCGCTTGGACGCCCCGGGCAGAAATCACGCTCTATAAATCTACCTTTCATTTCATTTCATTTCATTCAAAGGAAAGAGCAGGGCATCAGGTATGAGGTGTTGGTTGGGGTTGTTGTGTAAGCCAGTATTCGAGCGACGGGTTGTTAGGTGATTTATATTATGTTGCATAACATGGATAGGAGGGCAGGACACCAGGTAGGTGGTTATTTAGTTGGGGCCTGGCAGCAAGAATAAAGGTTTATGGTTGGAGGTATGAACAAGGCAAGTTGACAGATATAGGGTTTATCCAAGGTGAGAAAACTGAGGGCAAATAGGTATTGCATGTAAGAATATTGCTGGGGGTCTCTTGAACCTCTGGGACCAGATACAAATGCAACCTCACTGAAGTCAAGTTCCTCCTTTGTAGGCTTTCATGATTATGGGTTGTGAGAATGTGCAAGTCAAGGCTCACACTGGGTGGGTGATGTAAGTTTAGATCAATCTGTACAAAACGTTGCATGGGACTCATTCAGATCCAGAGAACGTATTCAAAGGTATAAAGGATCTGTAATATACTTTGTCACATTCAGTGCAAACTTAAGTCTATAAGTGGGCAATAATAAGTAATGAATAATAATATGCTGGACAAGGAATTTCAATCATGCATCGATTGTCTTCATACATATATAAACATGGTGGGCAAAAGGTAAATCAATAGTAATGAAGACGCAGTGCACGCATAGTGATTAAATGAATAACATTCATGACACAAAGACACTGTACAATCCCCAATGGTTGTATAAACTTTCAAGTTTAAGTAAATCTAAGGAAGCTTCCATGAAATTAGCAAGCCGGTTGTGTTTATTGCAGGTGTCAACCAAATGGAGGGGTTTTGTCGAAGTTCAGACCCCAATATATTTGAGGGGTGTCTTTAGAACAATGTAATCCAACTATCATACCTAAAAAAGTGGAGAACAGAGAGCTGAAGAGCCTAAGTGCCAGCACAATAGAAATATTTAAAAGACTCTAAACAGACAGGGTGGTGACTGCCACTACAATCGTTAACTCACCACCTTGGTGTTGACACTGCTGGCATGTCAATCAATCTTTCTAGGACAGAATCAAAAGAGGCCAAGAGTTTACCTACAATAGTACAAAACACATGATCCGCCTCTATCAGTTCACCCCTGTGAATAGTAATCCAACTAATGGGAATCATATTGTTGTGTTGCTCCCACCAATCCGTAGGATCTGCGCATTGTTTGGACATCATAAACTAAGGGCTTGATGTCTAGATTGATTCAAGGCACCCATGCAGGATATGCTGGCCTGTAGAACAGCTAGCTCAAAGTGCCACTGTAAGCCCCCCTAACCTACCAGGGAGCAAATAGTTTCTGGCAACCACTGAACATGACAACCCTGACCCCTCAAGGATTGTGGAAACAGTACAGAACCTTCAGTTCAGTAACTCATGCTCACTTATTCTCAAAGAAATATACAGAGAATACACAGTGGGACATTTTCAATAATAGTTATTGAAACAACGTTATTTTTGCATAAAATACGTGTGCTGCAGTGATTAGTAGACAGAAGCAGATAAACGTGATTACGAGCACTAAAATCATAAATAGTAGATGTAGCTCTACCATGGTGCATGTATGCAGCAATATAAACTAGACAGTAATCTAGAACACTCCTACTATGCGGACCCTACTCTAAGTGTACCTAGAGTGTCTGTAGGTGTAGAGCCAAGAATCCCTCTAATGGGATAGAGTGAAGGACCCATCTTGGCCACGAGCTGGAGAGATGTCAGACCACTGTGTGGTGATTTCTCTCATGCAAAGACCCTCGGTGTAAGCAAACGTACCTCCTCTGCTAATCTATCAGGATGCTCATTTTTTATAATATAAGGCAGCCTTGCAATGTATGCATAGATTAGTGATATTATAGATATATAGATTGCCCTGTCGCCCCGTGGATGAAGATAGAAATGACATGTGTACGTAGTGTGAAATGATACCATGTACAACATGTTCAGGGCGTTGTGATAATGTTGTGTGAAGCTAGATGTAAAAACAAGTTTAATTTCAGAGAAACAAATGCAACATTGCCGTGTTTGCAAAGGTCACAGCTGAAAATATTATTTGGGAAGAAAATGTAACAAATAAGCTGCTTCGCTACATGAGCCTAACTTGGGAATTTAACAATATCTTATGTATGAGGCTCAGAGGACCACAATAAAGTGACAAACATCCATTCTGTCAGTGTACTAGGACTCTACATCATACACCTGTACTAATGAGTGAATGCCCTGAATTCGCTTGTGGCTGCATGCTGGCAATATTACACGTAATTCCCCTATCCAACCATGGTACTTAAATGCCAACAAGACACAGTAGTATGCCAAACCATCCATGAACATTAAACCTGGGAGTGAATGCCCCAGAGAAAATTTTAAAAAGAAAGTCACTAATCGAAAAAGTTCTGGTGGATCAATGTGTCAAACCAAAACAGATACACTGTGTGTGAGAGACTCCTAGGAATCAAGCAACAGCCAGGCCATCCAATCAATGTATTTGATACAATGCAATAGGACCAGCCATGTTTATAAGGGGTTACTGCCGTGGACCACATACAAATGGGCATATGCAGCCAAAGTCAAAGAATCAACACTCATTTATCGCTGTGGTTATAGAATGGCTAGGTCAAAAACGGGTTTCAAATCACACATTGCTGTATAACAGATCGTACAATTAGATAATAGAGTCAACAAGAGCACTTGTAATCTAATTCATATCAACAGAAGTTACTCTATAAGAATGCTGACAATTGTACCTTAAAACTGAGCCAAGGGCAACCTGCGCAACTAATATCATTGAGCTCCTTTTTGGTGCTATCCAAGAGGTACATCCATATGAATTCTCTGATGTTCAGTCGATTTGTGATGTCACCTCCCCTGCTAGACAAGGTGATCACCTCCACCACCTGCCTGTAGATATCATCCGCGGTGTTGCCTTGTCCAAGAAAATGTCGTACCAAAAGGGTGCCTTCTGTCAGTGGCTTAGCAAGGTCAGGTGGTACCTGGTGTGGAAAAGTTCTTGTCCCCCCCGGCTTTACAAAATGGCAATATGTGTGTTAAAACACTAATTTTTGCCATTTTGTCACCCCCCTCAGTGATGTCACCTGGGGCGGCCTGCACCCACCGCAATCCCTTCCTACGCCACTGCCTTCTGTTTGGCATCTTATCCGGATTCTATGCTGTAAAATACATTGTTTCACCATTTGTGTAGTTTGGCACACATAGAGTTGCATACAGGGACATTCGATTACTTAAATCATATTTCAATTGGAGAATGATCGTGAGTTAAATACCCTGTTGGTCATACTCAGACACTTAGTATCACCAGTAAATGTGCACACTGTATAACCCAACCATTGGTAATGTCTTCATAAATTTGGCAGGCCCCATAATGATCTGTTGTCACTACTGTTGGTGGTTCCTTATATGCCCTTACTACAAAGACTCTGATGTTGTTGTTCCCCCTGAAGGCAGATAAAGAGCTTCATCGCATGTATCCCTCAGTAGAGGACAGTGTCTGTTGATTATACTCTTGATTTCATTACATATGGAGAGAAGGTGCTGACCATCACAATTCTATTCTGTTGCTCATCTTTGTCTGGAAGTGAGTAAACGTTGTCTAGTGCTGGACCATGCTTTCTTAATCGTTCCAGGGATTATTGTTTTGGGGTATCCCCTTTCCAAGATTTTTTATCTCAATGATTCTGCCTCTCTGGAATAATCATTTTTTGTGTGTTCAGCTCCTACATAAATGCAGGAAGTTTCCGAAAGATAAATTATCCCTCAGAGCCCTGGGATGGTGACTCTTATAATGCAGTAGGAAATTGGTATCTGTAGGTTTATTGAACAAAGTGGTATACAGCTTTCCATTTGTGTTACTGACTAATAGGTCCAGGTAGGTAATCTTCTGATTGCTATGGTGCATAGTGAAATTCAGAGCCTGGCTCTAGTTATTTAACCATGTTACGAACTATCTGAATTCATGTTCTTCACCATGCCAGATGAAAAAAACATCCATATATTGTCTCCAATTACTGATTTGTGCATAGTAGGGGTTGAAGTTGTCATATAATATTCTATCCTCAAACTCACTGAGAAACAAATTAGCCACATTAGGAGCGAAGCAAGCTCATTTGCTACTCCCTTCTTCTGTATGTAAAATTATTTCTCAAACAAAAAAGTCGTTCCTTTTGCGGGTGAACCCTGCTCATACTGTGAGGAGTTCAAAGAGTGGATCGTCCAAGTCTGTTTTTCATACACATTCTCAATAAGTTCAATGGCCTCGTCTTGAGGGTTGTTGGTATACGTAGATTCAACATCGAAGGTCACCAGTATGTCGGTACACTGTTCCAATTCTGATCCATTCACCATGTTAATTAACTGCACGCTGTCACGAATGTATGAATGTATCTTTGGGACTTCCTCTTTGATGTATTGGTCAATGAATTTACACAATACAGAGCCAAAACCAGATACTGTGGGACAGCCTGGTGGTTTGGATATGTGTTTGTGAATCTTGGGTAAAGTAAATATAACTGGTGTCCTTGGATGCAGTTGGTTCAGTTAAGCATATTCTTTGTCATTAATAGTGCCTTCACTAAGAGCCTCAGAATTGATGTGCTTGACCTTTCCCTGATTTCTTCTCAAATAATCTGCACCCAGTTTCTCATAGTGCCTGTGGTTTCTTAATTGTCTGTGTATCTCATTCTTGTAATAAGAAGTATCCGGGATTAATATAGCCCCATTCTTGTCAGCCGGTTTGATGGTAATACTCATGTTCCATGCCAAATGGCCCTTTTTGTTTTTTGAAATATTTTAGGGAATTCATCTTTTTCTATTCTCTAACTCCTTGACCTGTTTAAAAACAATGTTCTCATAGGCTAGGGTTTTTGCACTTATGAGGTGAAGTAAGAGGATAAAACTGGGAGGGCAGGTGCATCACTAGACTATATGTCAGGCTTATTTTTTTTTCAACATGCCAAATTCTGATGGTTCTTAAAAATCTATAGAGTTCACCCCTTAACTTAAATTCAGGTTGATCGGTCTAGACGAATCCTAAACCCTTGCAAAGTACACTACTTTCATGTGTAGCAAGGGTGTACTTGGACATGTTGACAATGGGGGAATCTGGGTTGCATCAGAGGGATTTACCAACTGTAATGCTGGTTAAGTGTCTGTCTCTCCACTGGTTGGTAATTGTGGCCTCGCCAAACTCTTCCCCGGCTCTTCCTCTTGGTCTCCCTCATCTCTGTTGTCTGTATTCTAAAAAAAAAGTCTAGATGTATCATGTTCTCCTGGTGTGAGATTCCTAGGTACTTCCCTAGGGCTAACCGATGAGTCTGAAAATATTGATAGTTTATAAATAGATTAGGGACCGGAGGAAGTGTAGAAATATGGTCTTAATTATGGGTAGACCTGTTGCATGTTGAAACATGATTTATTTTTCTGGGTCATACTAATATTTTTACCCAATTGCATTGGATTGAACTCTTCAGTTGTTTTTGTAAGTTGTCTAGAACTGCTTTAGGGTTTTCTAAGGGAGTACTATTTCGAATCTTCTCTTCTAAGTCTTTTATATGACGGTTCAGTGCGTTTAATTCTTCCAAGCCAATATCTATCCCCAACACCTTTTATGTAGAACATGTGTTACCAATACAGCTGAAATTCTTTTTAAAGCTCTTGTTTTGTGTGAAAATGATGCGTTTATTTCTAACTTGTAACCCCAAAGGGATCACATCTGCCTTCAAATACTCTGTGAACAACTTGCCATGTAATTCAGTCCAGCCTGCTTTCTTTTTAAGTATCGCAATGTCAGAGCGGTTGTTAAAGATGCTAGAGGCTGTAGTATTGTTTAAGAAAGAAGGTCCCTCTAAAATTCTAGCAATGTATTCATCAGTATAAGGCAAAGTCTCTTTAGCCTTGCTAACCACTGTAATCAGTCGGTGGAAAGGCAAATAGGTCCTTGCAGACTGCCATCTGCTCTGCACACAATATCTATAACAAAGACAATCCACGGGTCATGGGTAAATGTATATATCAATCGGTACAAAACATCACGAGGCATTTATTCAAATCCAAGCTCAGTCCTAAGTTTAGAAGCACGAATCCAAATAAAACATGAATGGTGTCCAATAATTATAAAATCGTTGCACTGTTTTTACTTTATAAAACGTTTAAGAGTACTATTCACTTCAGCGTTCAATAGTGTGGTAAGATTCCTTATTTAGCATTGCTGTCAATCTCTGTACTCCCAGATAATAAACTAGCGGCCACATGCATCAATGTTGCCGTTTGCGAATCCTTAATTGCGAAAATTAAGGAATCGCAATTAAGGATTCGCAAACGGCAATGCATGAATATTTCGCTACTTTTTTAGCGAATCGGTAATTTTCCTTAATTGCGATTCTCTAATTGAGATTCGCAATTAAGGAATTTCTACACATTCATTCCTATGGGCCTAGAGGCCCATAGGAATGAATGGGAGGGCATTCTCAATTTGCAATTCATCATTGTGAATTCGCAAATTGAGAATGCAATTTCAAGGGTGCAGGGGTGTCCAAAAGACACCCTGTTGCACCCCTGAAATTTGCTTTTGGATACATTTTACACACACACATGCCCCAAGGGCACGTATGTGTGTAACATGTAACAAAGAAAAATGCATTTAAAAGCATTTTTATAGATTTTCGCAAATTACCATGAAGGTCTACTTCATGGTAATTTGCATTTCTAATTTCAAATTTCGCAATTTAAAAAAGTATGATGAATTGCATTTAATTCCTTAAATGCATTCGCAATTTAAGAAATCGCAATTGTGCACTTTCTTAAATTGCGAATTTCTAAAAAGGGTTGGTGCATCCCAAATCAGGAAATTGCATTCGCAAACGGACGAAAAATGCGATTCGCACCGTTTGCAAATGCAATTTACCTTGATGCATGTGGCCGTAGGTGGCTTAACTTCTCTCTCGTTAGTGTATGTAGTTGAACTGCAGCAGTTACACTAAGACCACCGTTTTTTAAAGGCTTTTGTAGAACTGTGGTCAAAGTGCGGTGTTTGATAGCATTGAAGAGGCAAACATTGCATAGCATTTGGTTCTTCTATTCATCCTTTCTTTTCATATGTGTGGGATATCGCTTCATAATTTTATAGTCCTCTTTGTGGCTATTTGGCCGCTCACAAATGAAGACAGATTGATCTGTTGGCAATTACTGGCCGGCCTGCGGTGGGGATGTTATGTGGTTGGCATAGATACATTATAGGCCTTTTGTCTAATTTGGCTATGTCCTCAAGCACACTGCTGGTCAGAAAAAATAAACAGGCATATGCTGTCTTACATGGGTTATTTTTGGGTTGCTGCTTTTATGTTATGGGATGAGGGCACACGAAAACCCGCACATGCAGCTTTCCAGACTTCTAAATAAGGAGTCCTTTCACAGGAGGTGGGAGAATTCTTTCAGCCACTTGCACTTTAGGAAAGATAGTCTTCTTGAACTCCTACCTCATCCATGTGATGGCTGGATACAAGAATGTGTTTCTGATGGGTGGCTACAAGAACGACGTCTTGATGCCTAAATGCAAGAATGGGTTTCTCTCTTGGGTAGATACTGAGAAAGTCCTTGATAGTGATGACCCTTGGTTTGGCCTTAAAAGAGATTGCAATAGTCTGGGCTTAGGCATAACACTCTACAAGGCATAATTAAAGTTTTGCAGGAAAAATCTTTAATAGAAATTGCTTTTGTGGGAA
Source organism: Lissotriton helveticus (assembly GCF_964261635.1). Taxonomy (NCBI): domain Eukaryota; kingdom Metazoa; phylum Chordata; class Amphibia; order Caudata; family Salamandridae; genus Lissotriton; species Lissotriton helveticus. Next base: position 804,365,862 of record NC_136063.1, read on the forward strand.
ATAGTGCACACAGGCAAAATTGTGTGATGTTCATTGTTAGCATTCTCACTCAGAAAGAGCGAGAGGCCACATACCCAGTTGTATTCTCCCAAATAATCATTATCTCACAAATGGGCAACTCAGAGAAGGAAAGGGGATTGGCTGGAGTCCAGGAAGGACACAACTTCGTGGACCTACTGAGGTATCCAAAATTTGTTATTCATAATACTGGTCCTACTTATTGGATTTTTGCAGTTTTGGTGTCAGAGTAAACTTTTATGATTTTTTTTTATTTGTGTTGGATTTTTCCTTTGTTGTATTTTCATTTTATTACTGTTAAAGCACAGCATAACTACTTTACACATTGCCTCTAAGTTAAGCCCGATTGCTTTTTGTGCCAAGCTACCCTGGTTTAAGCACAGGTTAATTTTGTTACTTATTGGGGTTGACCCTGCCAGGGATGGTGGCTGTTGCTTGACCAGGGCTCACGCCCCAGTCAACCAACAACCCAATTTCTCAGATTGACAAACTTCCCAAATTTGTGAAATTAGCAGCTGAGTACACTTTGGTCAAGACAATTTTAACTCCATGCAGTTATCGTCCTGGTGCAGTAAATGAAGGGGATAAGATTATGAAAGGAACATGTGGAATGAGAAACTCATGTTGGCAAAAGGCAGTTTTGCAAGTAGAACCTAGATGAACACTTAAAATGGGTACAATAATGACTGCTAAACAGGGGAGTAGCTTAGTCAATAATGTTAGGGGTAAGTGAGTCTGAGATTTCCCAACCAGTATAGTGGTGTACCCAACTAAAATCGGTTGACCTGGTCCTACTGGACCGGTTAATGGACAGAGTTAGGAATCTTAGTTTTGAGTTATTTAGAAAAGTAGGACTAGTCAGCATAGGGCCACAAAGAGATAGTCTGTACCACTTTATTCTATTCTAGTTCCTTTGCACAGACATGTGGGGGCAGAGGCAAAGGAGAGCCGTCCTGGCACCAGCACAGACCTAACATGAGCAGACGAGGCATGGGGAGGGCAGCAAGGGCTGGCCTAGTAGAAGCTCTTGCCCAGCAAAGGTCAGAGTGTGCAGTCTATTGATGCAGGGGAAAAGGCTGAAAAATATCTAGCAACATGAATGACAGAATTCTGTGTCCTAAGTATTACTTTTATATGTAATCAGCCTAGGTCCTCCTAGCTGCTCAGCCAGAGTGAGAGATGGTATTGGAATGTTGGTGTGACTGTGATGAATGGCATACCTGGGTGCCTGTGTGGATGAGTGGTGACAGTTGGAGATGGGCTGAGAAGCTAGGCAGGCTTCTCCTGGTGGGGCTGGTACATGGCTACTACCCGACTAGAGCTGGATGAACTATGATTGATTCTACCTTGAACTGGAACCAATAAAGAAGACTTGAAATATACAACATGGTTCCAGTGTCTCTATGTGCAGGGTACAAAATTTATTTTGGCGATGAGCGGATAGCATTTCGGATGGTGTTGATGTGTGTTCCTTACACAGGGATAGTACTGACGAAGTACAACTCGGGTGAGAAATCACTCACCGATGTGGTGCACAGTTCGCTTATGTTTTTCAATTATTGGAACTGTATGTGTATTTTTTGCAAAGTTTAGTGATGCCACAGTTTTTCCCTATTTACACTTAGGCGGGATTTATATTACACTCCCTTACATGAGGGTGGTTCTGGTCTTGGTGGGTGGTTTTTCACCTCTATGTGTTGTGGTTACATTACATATGTGGTTTTGTGTTGTGATCAATGTGTGTAAGTCGTCATTCGCTGCACGTTTGGTCTGATGTGTTGGTTAGTCGCTTTGCGATGCACCTATTGTCTTTTTATATCTGTGTAAGTCGCCCTGTGCATTACATTTTGTTGTCTTCTGTGTAAGTCACTCCATGCATCACTGGTTAGTGTCTTGTGTGTAAGTCGCCCTGCGCCTCACGTGTTGTCCTGTGTAAGTCGCCCTGCTCTTCAGGTGCTATGTGTAAGTCGCCCTGCGCATCACGTGTTGTCCTGTGTAAGTCGCCACGCGCTTCAGATGTTGTTGTGTGTAAGTCGCCCTGTGCCTCACTGTGTGTACCCTCTGTGTGGTCCATTTTGTGGTACACGTGTATTTGTTAGGTGTTGGTTCACCCTTGTTGTTTGTTTCTGGCCTCGGGTGTTAGTCATGGGTGTGTCCACCCTTCACTATATTATTTTCTAATAGTTTTTTGGGAAGGATGGGGTTATTGCTTGTATGGTATTTGTTATTGCTTGACAATTTTATTCCTTCCTAAAATTACGCAGTGTTTCTACTCTGGTGAAGTTGCTTTTAATTTGGTTTCCCTGATTTTTAACCTTGTTTGTGATTGAATAATTTACTTGACGCTTCAAAATGTCTTAATAATTTTCATGGGGGAGGATGGGGGATATTGATGCAAATATATTTTGATGTTATATTTTGCCCATATTTTCTTTATTTGTATTGTTCACTCTTCTGATGTTTTGCTTTTTAGTTGCATCCCTGAGCTACGAACATTACCGGTTTCTTGTGTACAGTTCTCTCCTTTAGATTTTTTATGTTCTTTTCAATTTAAAGGAAAGGGATAATGTTATATCCTAAATATTAATTTTATATGTAATCAGCCTAGGTCCTCCTACCTGCTCAGCCAGAGTGAGAGATGGTATTGGAATGTTGGTGTGACTGTGATGAATGAAATGCCTGGGTGCCTGTGTGGATGAGTGATGACAGTTGGAGATGGGCTGCGCAGCTAGGCAGGCTGCTCCTGGTGGGGCTAGTACATGGCTAGTACCTGACTAGAGCTGGCTGAACTATGATTGATTCTACCTTGAACTGGAACCAATAAAGAAGACTTGAAATATACAACATGGTTTCCAGTGTCTCTATTTGCAGGGTACAATACAGAAGACACCCAAAACTCCAGTCATAGAAAGATTTAAACTACCTGGATCATAAATCTCTTTTACACTGTCATGAACTACACAGTAAGGAGATGAGCATGGCTTGGTCAACATCTGCACAAGATCGTTGAGCAAATTAACATTCCAATGATTCTCTTACTGCTCAAAAGGATAAAGGGAAACAGCCACCCCATGTTTCGAAATTAGTAGACTAGAAAGCGTCTGAGGCCCATCGGGAACTAAGTGGCAGGACTTTATTGTCTATTATGGACGTTATATTGATGACTTCCTTCTTATTTGGACTGGCAGTTGTGAGGACCTGCATGAATTTTTTTTATATATGAGCGATAATGCGTTCAATATGGCTTTTACTATGGCACAGAGCAAAGATCGATTGTCTTCCTAGACATTGAAGTGTACATTGATCAAGGGAAGATTAATAGAAGGATATATAAAAAGACTACTGATTGCAGTGCACTCTTACATGCAAAGAGTTCACACCCTAAGAGTCAGATTAATGCTATCCCCTTTGGGTAAATGTTTAGAGAAGGCAGGAATTGTAGTAATGACATTGAGTTTGCACTAAATGCTGAAGACATTGAACAATGTTTACTAGCTAGAGGGTATAATAAAGGGATTGTTCTGAGGGCCAAAAAAAGATAATTAAAGTTGAAATGGACTGGTACCCAAAAGGACCAAAGAAGGGATAAAAACAAAAAAACACCCATTAGATCGGTGACAAATTATCCTCCTTGGTCACATAAACTTTATAACATACTCAAACATCATTGGCACCTATTAACAACAGGCATAATACTAAAACCACATATATTGGGACACCCGATTATTACTTATAGATGGAGCAAAACCATAAGGAATCTGGTTAGTCCAAGTTATCCAAAAGTACAGATGCCTAGGAATACTTGGATAAACAAACTGAATGAAGCGTTGCTCCCCTGTGGTAATTGCAGTATGTGTAAAATGGCAGTAAATAAAATTAAGGAATTTGAGTACAATGAATCCTGTAGGTTTCTGATTCGTACGCATATTGATTGCATGACTAAATATGTTGTTTATGTGATTCTCTGTAAATGTGAAAACATGTATGTTGGATGAGAGATACCCAATTGGAAGTCATGCAAAGAATGTGCTGCCCAAAGCAAACAACTTGGTTTTAAGATTCATGGTATAGATTCTGTGAAATCTGATGAGAGGGAAGACAACTTGGAACTTAAACTGAGAAAATGTGAGGCCCATTGGACTATTAAATTACATGCTCTTGACAAGGGCCTCAGTATGGATAGTGAACTTCAATATTTCTTGGGCAGCTAAGGTGTATGTTCACCATAACCCCCCAATGTAATGAACACTATCTGACCATTCCCCAAACATATTACTGTTACTGGTGTGAGAGTAAATACCCCTCCGTTTTCAACATTAGTATGATCATATATATATACACACTTGTAAGTCAAAGTAGAACAACTTAATGAAAATTACTCATGAATCACTACTTTCACATATTCTGTATTATGAGTTCTGCAATACATTTTATTCTTGTATGTGAAGTTTTCAATTTCGATAGGTGATTGGATATATACCACTTATGTACCTTTTCCTTCATTTTCTTCTGGAGTTAATTTTAAGTTCCATTGCCTATAGGTATTGAGCAGTGGATGTCGAACTGGATTTTCAAAATGGCGCCTGTATGTTTGCAGTATATGAATGAATACAAATACAAATAGCATACCGTTGACTAGCTGATGCTATATTAAGGGATAGTCCTTTAGTTATGTGACGGAGGTAATCATTTTTACATAGAAGTCTAAATGCAAGAACTCATGTATGCTTTAGACTGTAGTGGTTTAATTTTAAAGAATGACGATACTGGGTTCTGAAGTACAAAATGGTAGCCACTATCACAGTGATTGCTTAGTCCGTTCTCTAGAGCGGGCGGGCATTCACATACTTCTGGCTTATTAGGACGGATGCACTTTATGTGTGTGTGAAACGCTGATACTTTCTCTAGGAGTACTCTCAGTCTGATAAGAGGTGAGATATTGTTTATCTTGGAGATATATGTAACAAAGAATGACAGAGTCTATTTGTAGGCGTTCTTTTTACTGTTTGTCTATCTTACTATGAACTCAGTACTTTGTGTCACACTATGTTGGCAACGTGACGTGATTAATGAGTTTAATTCTTGGCTTTTACTCGATGAATCTATTCTTAGATATGAGTGGTCATGGCATTGACCTTTAATTTAGAGTCTGGCAAACTTGGAACTGAAAACCTATGTGACCTCGTACTTGTGATAATAATATATATTTTTATTTTAAAACTTGAATGTGTTGCTTTGTGCTGCTTTGAATTTTGCATTGCCAGTTTCTTGAGATTAGTGGCTATGGCACTGACCTGTAGTCAAATATTTGAGCAAGGAAAATATATAAGACCTTATATTAACTTTGTTTACACGATTTTACATGCTGTCTCAGATTTTGGAGCGTTATGTATCATGCAGTGCCAACCTTATCTAATTTAATTCAGATGCAGAACCCTACCCATGAAAAAACCTGTAGAAGTTGGCAAGTGAAAGATTTACCAGATGACCTGTGTCCAGCATGTCTAAGGGGGCAAGAAACACTGATTCATATTTTATTTTTCTGTCCATGTTATTACAATCTGTGGGTGGACTGGATTGCTGGTATATTGGCACCATGCAACACTTAGAAGCATTTAGAATACCAAGTAGTGATACAAGTAGAGTAGGGGTTTTGTCATGTCTAAATACCGATGGCCTTATGGAATGGGCGCTCTAAGTGCATTCTAAGAAAGTGAACAGTTGATGTGGGAACTTTGAATATACTAGTTCTCCTTAGTTTACCAAATGTTTTACACTGTACTAGTTTTTGCCATCTTACATAGAGGGAACATAATGTAGGGAGCTACAGCCTTTCTTGGTTTTTATAATGTTTTTACTATTAGGTATGTGCTCTTTTGTAGTTTAGTAGTAAGATGGATGTAATACCTTGCTCTGGGGAATTCATGCAACTGTATGATTGATCGACAGCGAGATAATTGTAATTTTTATTTTGTAGTTACAATATATTGAAAAAGTCCTAGGATTGCAAAATATGGTATTATCCTCCCCAGTACATTGAGAGAATTAAGCTGAAATTGGATGTTTTTTTTATCTTGACTTATTTAATTGTATGTGGCTAATGGTTACTTCGGTTTTATATATAGTCTGATTGAAAAGTGCGTGTGTGGCTGATTAATATAAGCTACAGTAGGACAGGTCACTTTAATTGAAATTGTATTTTGTATTCTTCTCCTGTTGGAACAGATTGTCTCATTAATCAATTTTAGCTAAAATTGTAGAGGCCATTTCATTTTGAGATAATTTATTGCATTCTGCTCCATAGGGACCTATCATGGACTTTGGTCAAGATTAACATACGGCACAGGCCCTGGATCAAGTACAGTTACTATAAATGTATCTTGCTGCTAATGTGATTTGATTCTTGTACTTCAGTGTACTTCAGTGTGGCCGCCATGAGAACTTTTTTGTCACACATTTATTCCTTTGTTCCATTTTTTAACATGATTATATGTATATGTATGTGTAACATTTATGTGTGATGTACTTTCATGATCTTAGTGATCGAAAATAAAGTTGGTGATACATTTTCAGAAATAAATCAGACTGTCCTGGACCTTGGACAGACCTGCCCTTGATGCCATCGTTTACAGAGGAGGCTGAACAGAGGGAACCACACAAATGGCCAGGCAAGGAACGCGACCAGGTGGCCCATGAGAACTTGTCTTTGTGTAAGTGCACCAATAATAATCATTTAAATCATACTATACAAACTGAGGGCCATATGTACAACGAAGTGACAGAGTGTGACTTTAGCCTCCTGGGCTTAACGACACGCACCACCACTTCGGAAACGCAAGGCTGCACCATATTTACAAGAATGTGGTGCAGCCTTGTGTTTCCCCCTGCGATTTCACAACTTAGCACCAACACAGGCTCCCTTGCACCAGAGTGCAAAGGTGTCTGCGTGCAGGGGAGGATTGGTAATGTGTAGGAAGGTGTCCCTTCCTGCACATAAACAATCCTAAAATGCCATTTTGTAACTTTGATGTGTGCTGCTTCATGCAGCACACATGAAAGTTACCAAATGGCATTTAAAAAAAGTTTTGTTTATGTACAGGAAGGGACACCTTCCTGTACCTAAACAATCCATGGCATTTTGCTTTTTCCATGTGTGCTACACAAGGCAGCACACATGGAAAGAGCAAAAACGATGAGAAATAATGCATTTCTACTCATTTCGCCACCTTAAGACCAGGGTTTTCAAGGTCTAAATTTTGGCGCTGCCTCCTATGTACGCCACCCTTGTACATAAGGGGCAGCGTCAAATACAATGGGTGTTGTGGTGGAACACCCACCACAACACCCACTGCACGCTCCTTTCACTGTAAACATAGCGTGAAAGGGGGCCTTATGTACAGGTTATGTTAAGTGGCTTAACGCTAACTTGTACATAAGGCAAGGCCCCTATCGCCACGGGGATGTCACAACAAGTGAAGTTCCTGTGGCGATAGGGGCTTGTACATTTGTCCCTGAGTTTTGTAAGCACTTGATGGTGTTTATAAGTATAGAACTGAACCAAATTGCAGGATCTAGTCAAGCCTTTATTGTGATATGCAGCTGTTTGCAGTGGGTCCATAACTTAAAAATATATTTTACTATCATTGTAACTAGTAACCCACATGCTATACAAGGATCTCAGTTACAAAAGCATGAAGCAACTAAGCTATCTTGCTTAGAATACAAATCTGACATCCGACATAACATGCGCTCTAGGTCAGGCACATTACCCTCCAAGCTGGTTGATGAGGATTTAAACTGTGCCCACAGATTGTCCTGGCCAGGATTTTCCTGCTAAGACTGGAACAAAAATCGAAATATAAATTAAATGCAGAAACTGGAATATGAAAACATGTCAAAAATATTTTAGAGCTAATAATTTTAAACGATTTTAAAGTGAATAAAAACACACTACTATGTTAAAAACTACTACTAAGATTTATATACAACCTAGTATTTAAGCACCATCTCATTGTCCTTCCAGAACCACAAAACATGCACAAATGTCCAGTATTTTTCTCTGGAAAAAGTGGCATGAGTCCAGTCCTGTAGATCCTCCAAGAGGATGAGGGCACACACTGTATGCTCACAATCAAGGTCATCTGCTTTACACCCATACCGAGATGCACACCTTGGGCACCAGTAGGAGGGTACGCCATCACATGCTTGCCTAATACTACTGAGACAATGGAAAAGGTCATTGCAAATTTCCCTACTTCACATAATAGGTGTGTTAGATCTGGGGGTCTCTAGTTGGCAGAGGTAGGTACCACTGTCCAAATAGGGACCCTTGCTTCTAGTCGTGGTAAGGAGGATACATTCTTTAGATAACCCCTGCTCACCCCCTTGGTAGTTTGGCACGAGCAGTCGGGCTTATCAAAGGCAATGTGTAAAGTATTTGTACCAACACTCACAGTAACACAGTGAAAACACCCCAAATGGACTCTACAACAGTTTAGAAAAATAGATGTATTTAATCTAAACTAAACAAGACCAAAACGACAAAAATCCAACATACACAGTTCAAGATTATGGTTTCAAAAGAGTTCTTAAGGTTGGGTTAAAATAATCCACAGTTGTGTCGTGTTTTAGCCAACAGTACCTTTAGATGAGACAAAAGTTCCACGTGAAAGCTGCAGCGTTAAAAAAGAAGCGATGCGTCACTCCTGAGACCCTGGGAAGGCGATGCGACAACCCCGCTGGACGCAGCGGGTATGTTGCGACGAATCCAGTCTGTATGGGGAGGGAGGCGATACCTTGTATGGATTCTGGTGCGCAGGTTTCGTAGGAAGCGTCCCGCAAAAGGTACGATGCGACGATCTTCGGGACGGCGACGATCTCAGGTGCAGTGCCGATGTTCGGCGCGGTGTCGATCTTCTCCCCTCGTGGCCACTTGATGCGATGGCTCTGCGACAACTCTCGCAGCAACGTGATGTGGTCCACAAGCAGGCGGAGTGACGATCTCACCCAGTGATGACAGGCCCTGCGTCAATATTCGCAGCGATGGTACTTTTCCCGCACCGGAGCGATGCGTTCCGCAAGCGAAGGATGCGTCGGTTCTTGCAGCGGCAACAGGTGCTGCGACGATCTCGTTCTTCACGGCGGCGGGAATATTGTCGCACTGACGGGGATGCGCTCCGCAAGCGAGCGATGCGTGGAACTTTGCAAAAAGTCTTTAGTATCTTCTTTTCCAGCTTCCCAAACACAGGTACAACTTCCAGAGGCGCCGCAACTGGCCCAAGCACTCTAGGAAGGACAGAACTCTCTCAGAGTAGAGGATGCAATGACTGTGGCAGCGGCAACAGGCGTAGCAACGATCTCGGCCTTCGTAGCGGCAGGAATTTCCTCGCACTGACGGGGATGCGCTCCGCAAGTGAGTGATGCAATAAAACTTGCAGAAAGTCTTTAAAACCTTGGTTTCCAGCTTCCCAACAAAAGTACAACTTCCAGAGGCACCGCACATGGGCCAAGCACTCTAGGAAGGACAGAACTCTCTCAGCAGAGTTCACGGAAGCTGGGGGTGAAGTCCTTTTGTTCCTGGGTCTTCTTAACAGGGAGCCAGCTCAACTCAGGCCCTTGGAGATCTCTTCAAGCAAGAGGACACAGCACAAAGCAAAGTCCTTCCCCTCTCCTAGCAAAGCAGCTGTTGGTCAGCCCACAAACACACAGCAGGACAGTCCTTTCTCTTCAGTCTTCCAGCTTTCTCCTTGGCAGAGGTTCCTTCTTTATTCCAGGATGATCTAATTTTCTGTAGTCTGGGGTCCTATACTTATACCCCTAAAAGTCTTTGTTCCCTTTGTGCAGGAGGGCTCTGAGCCCGGTCTGAACCAGTTCTGGGTGTTCCTGGAGCACTTTGTTTTCCTGGCCTCTCCTTTCCTTTCAGAGAGATGGACAGGGTCGTCAGCCGCCCAGCAGGAGGTGGAGCCAGCATTGTGGAAGGCAGGCACAGCCCTATTAAGGCCCAGGTGCTACCCCCTCCCACCACTCTATATGCAGATGGAGCTATTCAGCCCAGGGATGGCCCATTCAGCCTCTGGGAGCCACCCAGTCCCTGCCAGTCACTAACCAGACAGTCAATTCACAAACAGGCCGAGGCACACAGAAAGGTCAGACAAGAGAACAGCCACTTTCTAAAAGTGCTGTTCTCGAAAACAGGATTTAAAAACCACCTTTCCTAAAAGATGTGTTATTAAATTCTGAGTTCAGGGATAACAGACTTTTATGTCCTATCTTACTCCTATGGGAAGATATGCAGGTAACCACTGCAGCCAGCATTCCCCATGATAGCCTATGGGCAAGATAGCCTTACAATAGTGAAAAACGAAAAAGGCTGTAATTCACTACCAGAGCATGTCACCTGCACTAGTACATGCTCTACCTTTCACATACACTGCACCCTGCCCAAGGGGGTACCTTGGGCCTTCCATAGGGGTGACCAATGTGTACAGAAAGGGAAGGGCTAGGCCTGGTCAGTGGAGACACTGGCCAGGTTGACATGGCAGTTCACAGACTGCACACAGGCACTGCGGTGGCAGGCCTGAGAAACCATTTTAGGGCTACTCATGTGGGTGGCACAATCAGTGCTGCAGGCCCAATAGTAGCATTTGTATCACCCGCCCTTGCACACTCAGGGCACTTTACTATGGACTTCTTGGTGATACAAATATGCCAATCATGGATAACCAACTACAATAACAATTTACATAGAGAGCATATGCACTTTAGCACTGATCAGCAGTGGTAAAGTGCCCAGAGTCCTATTGCCAACAACCACAGGTCAGGAAAAATAAAGGAGGAAGAAGCAAAAGGTTTGGGGATAGCCCTGCAAAAAGGGCCATTTCTAACAAGGTGCAACAGACATTCAGTGGTGTAAGTGTCCCCCACATAAGCCAAGACGTACAGCCGGGCCTAAACAGTGCAAGTTTCCCTCCTTCACAGAACAAGTACATCACAGCAGATTGAATGCAAGGTTCGCACTCACAGAAAAGGTATGACATACTCTGCAGTTTCAGCTTTCAATCCTCGCAAAATAGGTACTGCACAGCAGCAGATGTGCCAGTCTCTCCCTCACAGAACAGTACACCATTAACAGTGCAAGAAGCTCTCACAGGACAGGTACAACTGGGCATCAGCAGAACAAGGTTCCCACTCTCAGGAACTGGTACTGCATTGTAACAGCAGTGCAAGCTTTCCTCCTCGACATGCAAGTTCTAGCACTACATCAGCAAAATAAGCTTCCTACATACAACAGGTACTGCACAGTCTGCCTCAACAGTGCAAACACCCTTACCTATTTGATGTGTATGCTTCAGTATGGTTGTGTGTATTCATAGGTATATGGATGGCTGAGTGGGTAAATGGATTAATATGAATGAGTAAATGATGGGTCACAAATTTATGTTTGGATTAGTGTTTAAATGATGAGATATATGTATTGGTGAGTGTTTCTGCAAATGTGAGCAATGATCAGTTAGTGTGTATATGGGTGGATTAACGATCAGTTTGTGTATGAAGTATATGCATATGTCTATGGTGTGTGGCTTGACGCATGTGCGAAGCGATAATGTGGGTGTTCAGATGGATACATGTACTTTGTTGCTGCTGTGCTTGGTACTGCTCTCCGTACCACATGGCCATCTCAGAATGAGGCATAACGTGGTAGCACTAACAGAAGGGGTACCATGCACATTACAAGAAGGGACCCATGTCATAATGAGGTATGACATCAGAAGGCACTGCAAATAAAGGGATCATATGCACATTCCAAAAAGGTGATATCCCAGTATGAGGTATAACATGCATGGCACTGAAAATAAAGGACTTGACATGCACTTTCCAGAATGAATTTCGTGATTCCAAGGGTAGCACTATAAAACACAAGATGATCTGGGTTCGAGTGGCTGAGCTTAAGGCTAATCTGCCACTTGTTTTTGGGATTCATACTCTCGGCCATCAGCGCGTAGGAGTTCACGCTCTTGGTAACTCGCTTGCTGATGAAGAGGCGAAATCAGCGGTGTCTAAGTATTTAGTTGCAGCAGTTACACGGTCCAAAAATAAGATTGATGATAACATCTTGGCGGCTGTTGCTGCCACTGAGAAGGGAGGTAAACATCCTACTGGGTTCCCTTCGAAGTACACATACCACTTAAGTCCCGAAAAGGTTCCTTTTGTGAAAATTCCTGATGTTGGTGAACGTTTAATTCCCAACTCGGATCGCAGAGCTGACTTGATTACAGCGGCGCATGAAGGTGTGGCGTCTGCGCATGCGGGCGTCTCGGCCACTGTAACTCAATTACAACAACGTTTCTGGTGGCGGGGACTGTACAAACAGACGCGTGATTATGTCCTTCAATGTGACATTTGCCAGCAGATTACACCTTCGACTGCTACACGTCCGCCACAGACACAGTTGTACATATCTAATAAACCACTAGGTTGTGTTTATTTGGATCACTGCGGTCCTTTTTCCTCTGATACTGCGTATAAGTACATCTTAGTAGCAGTTGATTCATGCACACGCTTTGTGTGGGTCTGGCCCCATCGCAGCGCTGATTCACGGACTGTCATTAGAGATTTGCGTGTCTTTATAGGGATTTTTGCCTGTGGTACCTTCCATTCGGATCAGGGTCTGGCTTTCGCCTCTAAGGCGTATAAGGAGGCCATGTCTTCGATGGGGGTCCAAGTCAAGTTTTCGTCTCCCTACAGACCTGAGGGTAATAGTGTAGTGGAGCGGATGAACCAAGATTTAAAGCAATCTTTGACAGCTCGAGTTATAGGCACTGGCAGAAACTGGCTGGCCCACCTCAATGGCGTGCAGCGTGCTCTTAATAATCTCCCTAGAAGGTCTCTGGGTGGGCGGACCCCATACGAAATGCTCTTTGGCATCAAGATGTACGTCCCTGACCTTGATGGTCTAGACTGCGTGGTTCGCGCCACAACCTTTGACGTAGATGAACATTGCAGTGTTTTACAGGATCTACAAAAGACCAGAGACAGTCTTGCGAAGGAACATTTGCCCTCCACATCGGATGTTGCGTTGCAGATCCCGGTAGTTGGCTGGGCAGCCCAAGTTGGAGAACTGGTTCGAGAGAAGATCGATAACAAGAAAGAATTTGGACCTTCCTATCGAGCTCCGGTCCCAGTCCTTGGCGTGAAGGGCACAAGAACAGTCATTTTACCCCCACTTCCAGGTCGTAAGGAAAACAGGTTTATCTCCATTGACAATGTCAAGATACACAGAGTGGCCGATTCTTCTTAGTATGACACCGGCAGTCTCCTGTCCTTCCATTGTGAGAAATTCTGTTTTGGCCACTGCTTCTAATGCTGAAACTGAAGTAGCCATCGAATTACCTGCAACATGGCGACTTTGCGACTTTAAGCACGGCGTTTGGATTATCGTTTCGATTTTCCTATTTCACCTGTGTCCAGCCTGTATTTCATTGCCTGAGCTGTGATTTTGACTGGGCCATTGATTTGTGTCTCTGCAAGACGGTTTCTCCTGACGTCGATTTTAATCAGCTTATGTGTCCCGTCGTGGCTCACAAGTTGGTTTGTTCTGGCGATAGGATTATGGCCTTGGCAGCGATGCATGGACTAATGGGTCCTTGGAACATACTCGCAGCAGCGCAAGATTTCTTGGCACAGAGCTTTCTTGAGAACCCACTGAGTTGTCCTCTGATAGTGATAGAGGCTCCGGTACTGGAAGAGCACGTATGTTCCTTCCCACTGTTGAATTGGATGGCTGAACTGTTTTCGGATGAAGACGGTGATTTCATGTTAGAGGCTGTTGCTGCATATTTTGCATATTCGGTCTTGCCCTGATGGCTTTTCCAATTTCGGATCCCGGCCCCATGTTTGCCACTGACATAACTTTTTGCAAATTTTGCTTACATTTTTCATCTCCCAGACCTATTGGCATGAGCAGAAGTTAACTTTATATGGACGTTTTGGTTTTTTAATTTGATTCATGAAACATTTTTTCAAATCGATTTCTAAATTATTAGTATTGCTCATCGTTCTTGAACTCTGCTATCATGATATGGCCCTTATCTTATCTTATCCGTGCTCGAATCATGGGGGGGTGTCATATAGTTACTGCTTATCTATATATTGTGTTAAGTTAGCATGGGCTTATTAAATGTTTAAACGCCATTTTTCCTTTTGCTGCTTCTGCACACGGCACATAATTGTTGATTTAGCTTTCAACCCAGAGGAGTGTTGTGATTTACATGAGAATAATATGTTATTGCTCTGATATCAGCTTTGCTTAATAAATTATGTCTGTACAGAGAGTGCTGAAGCTTCCAGGATAACACGATACAGAATTGTTATGAGGTCTGATCTCCGCACCTTCATAGACATAACATAAGTGCAGCTCCTGCCAAATTCTGGCTTTAGGCGCGTTTTATATTGCTTTGCAAGGAGCACACATACACACTTGATGCGGTTCGCATGCAGAGAGCTGGTGGAAGTTGATGTGATCTCTTCATACTAGGATCTTGAGGTATGGGCCCGCCCCGCTAAACCCGAAGAGACCTTCTTAGATATTAATATAATATGCTAGTTCGGGAGGGTGATAAATAGGTGTTGTTAACCCTTATTCATTACAGCATCTTAGCATGCTGTCACCATTTGCTTTTTATGGACTAGTAACTATGCTAATAACTTTGCTTTTGATAATATGTTTCCTTGTATTATCTAAGATACTGCGTTTGAGGAAACGGCATTAGTAAATAAATATTTCAAATGTGCACGTGTCCTCATTTACTCCAAGTTCTGGTTTGAAATGATTGTATAACGAAAGAGTGTTCATGTGTTCCACGTAACCTGAGGTATCGTAAGTTCATGTTCTGGTTTGTCTAATCATTGTAAGTTTGTTATGACCAATGAGACACTGTAGCTAGCCTGGTAAGGGGATTTTGGGTACTGAGGTGAGTTTTGGGTCAAACCTAATTCGCCGAGGTTCCAAATCTCTATGCACAGCTCTGTGGGAGAACGGAAACCCTGCTACAGGTCACTGTAGCCAGCCCGTGCTCCTCCGTGGTCTGCCTGAACTGGTGACTGTGTTCCGGTCCGGCGCAACCAGATATCCACAGTTGGCACTTTACTCCCTTTGGGGCTATTTTTGCTAAAAACTTAAAAATACAATATCTCCGGTTCCACTAGTTGGATTTCTTTTAGTTTGGTCTTGTTCTATTTATTAAGTTTAGCTCTATTTTTCTAACCTGATGAGGGATCCTTTTTGTACGATGTTTTCACTGTTTTAATGTTGCACCAATGCTTTACACTTTATCTCTAAGTTAAGCCTAACTTCTCTGTGACAAGCTACCAGAGGTTTGTGCACAGTCTAATATGGGGCTTGCCTGTGCCTTACCCTGATAAGGATTGTGGTTCTCGCTTAACCAGGGCTCACACCCCAGTCAATTACCAACTCAATTTCTTACACTAATCATCCATGCGCTAAGGAACTGTGTGTACCTGGTCATGTTTTCTCTGCAGTTTTCGCCAAATGGCCTCATAGTACACAGACCTTTAGCTGCCGGAGCATTGTGCTCCCTACACCACACTCACTGCTGACAGGGGTGCAAAGCACAGACACTGTGTGTGGATCACATCATCCCAGTGAGCACAAGAGTGTGGAGTGAGTGACAGAAATTAGTTATTTATATCTTGCCAATTTTAAATCAGATCAGTGCCCTCGACCCTTGGGCCTGCATGTAGGTGCACTCCACCTTCATCTAACATGTTTGACAGGCAGCAGGGCCTGGTTAAGAAAATATTTTGGAGGTTTTCCACCACATACACCCCCCTGAAGCTACTACCTTTGCTGCTAAATATTTATGTTGGTGCTGTCCCTTTAATGGATACTAAACTGCAGATTCTGATGACCTTGGCCTTAGCATCCAAACCGGTGCTTGAGAGTTAAGCTTTGTTTAGGATTAACCTGGCTGCTGCTCTCCTGTGATTGGTGTATTTCTGGCTTTTGGTGGTTGCAACCCAATTAAACCATGGCAACAGTAGGCAACAGTATATTTACTTTTATGATTGATAACAGAAATGCACTTTGATCTACTTTATTCTTTTCTGTTTCTCCCCGTTGTTACTTATTGTATGTTTTTTCACTTATTGATATCACTTGCTAGGATCAATGAGCAAATTACATCACTTTCATTGATTACACAAGGGTCAAAGGTTCTGTGAAGTCTTTAAGGCCAATGGACATGTGATGTCACTTCTGCTCCCCTTGACATTTTTGGGGATTGATGTCTGCTTCCACTAACCTCTAGTCAGCAAACGGGCTTTTCTAAAGAGGCTAGTTTTGGGCGTATGAGTCAACTTGGTGATACCATTAGTGGTTAACCCATGTGTGATCTCAATTCGACTACTTCTGGGATGTCAGGGAATTGACATCCATGGGTTTGCAAGTAAATATGGATTTCTTAGATACTCGGCAAATGTCGATTTGCGGTTGAGCTAAAACAAGTTAATATCTGTGACATAAATATTATAAAAGTTGTGGAAAGAACGGAGTATTAACATTATATTTAGAATCTCACATGTATATTTAGGCTTACACTTTTAAGTGTGTTTTTGAAGTTATTCCACCATTATTCACACCCCTTAAATGTTGGCCAACGTAGCTTGGTTCCATTCTTCACAGCATAGTTCATATGATGTGCATGAAATTGCCTCAGTAATTTGTTGAGTCAGACCACATACGAACAGTTCTAGAGTATTTTGTATCGTTTGAAGTTGCTTCTGCAACCTCACTCCAAGGGGGTATGGTTTTATGTTCCACATGTATAATTTCTAGGCCCATGCCATGCAATAATCAAAATCAGTGCAAACATTAATAAAGTGTAACTTTTTTGTTGGCTCTCAATATAGTCATGTTAGGAATTGATTTTGTGGTTGACAAAGGCACACAGCCTGTCCAAGCAGGAACCACAATCCTAGTCAGGATAAGTCATAAACACACCCTAACTTGTGCTCACCCTCTTTTAGTTTGGCACAGAGTAGTTAGGCTTAACTTAAGAGGCAATGCATAAAGTATTTGTGCAACACTAAAAACAGTAAAGCAGCGAACACACTACATTAAAGATTCCACACCTAGTTAGAAAAATATAGCTTAATTTAATTAATAAAACAAGGCCAAGATGACAAATATCCAATAAGTATAATCAGGGTTATGAATTGTATAAAGAATAAACGGAAATACAGTGCTTTAAGCAAACAGCACCAACTGGGGTTATCTGGTTGCTCTAGACCAGGTCAAATCCAAAATTTCAGGCTGACCATGATAGAGCGCAGGTTGGATACAGAGACCAGCCTTTGCCTGCTGCAAAGTATGTTGCTTTGCGGTTGCGTCGAGGACGAGATGAGAGGTGCAAAGGAGTTGATGTGTTGGCGTTGATCGTAAGGGTGTAGGCAATGAGTCGACTCTGAGCTGCACAAAGTTAAAGATGCTTCGGGAATGGAGGCAATGTGCCGTGCGGTTGGCGAGGGGATGTCATCGATCCTCGCAGCTGCATGATGCGTCCATGGAGATGCGCTGGTTCCAGATGGTGCAACAGTGTTGATGAGTGGATTTTAGATTTAGAAGCACTTTACACCCACTTCCAAGGGTCCAGGACTTGACTATCACCATTTGGCAGGGCAAAACTCTCAGATGGCAGTGTCCAGGTGCTGTAGCAAAGTGAGTTGACAGTCTTTTAAGTCCATGAGACTTCAATCAGGAGGCAAGCCAGCAAGCCCTTGGAGGCACTTTGGTACTGGGTTGCAGGGATGCAGGGCCAGTCCTCACTCCCAGTCAAAAGGGCAGCAGCCAGCAGGTCGGCACATCAAGCAGAATTCCAGGATATTAGCAGTCCAGCAGAGTGGCAATCCTTGTAGCAGAACATCAATCCTCCTTCCTGGCAGAGTTTCCACGGGCTCAGAAGTGTACTAAGTGAGTGGTGGCAGAGGTTCAGTACCTATACCCAGTTGTGCCTTTTAAGTAGAGGGGACTTCAAAGAGATGTCTTGGAACTGCACAGAGTCCCTGCCCTTCTCTCCCTGGCTCCAGGCTCACTACACAGGGGTATGCAGCCCTTTGTGTGGGGACAAGCCGCAGCCTATTTAGATGCAAGTGTCAGCTCCTCCCTCCCATTCTGCCCAGGATGGCCAATTAGGACATGGATGGCCTATCATTCACACCTAAGCTCATCCAAAATGTTAGTACTCACAATGAGTCCACAAGAACAATTTGGGCTAATAAATTCTTTATACGAAAGATAGTGGCAAAAAAGACTAAGTTGGCATTGTGTGATATCACATTATCAAAACCAGTAAAATTAAAATATCCATCTATATTACAAGAGAGACTCATACTTCACAGGCCTATTAAAAGAAAGAAGCCATTAGTGTGGATGTTCATGCTCTGTTGAAGATTTTATTATGGGAATCAATATTGCCAAAATCTTGAAGGCTGGATGCACAGTTTCGATTCTCAACCCGCCAAGACATCATCCCTCTCAAAACATGATTTCTTCAGGTCACTCCTAGTTATGGGGAAATCAGAATTAAATTTCACTGAGATGTTAATTTGACTCTGGAATATTGCAAGGATTGAAAGGAATTTAAACCTCGGCGGTAAGGGTTTAATAAGAATTTTAAATCAATATTGTTAGACCTGACATCTTTGGCGTGGTTTCCCCCTATATTTTTGCCTCTACCTCCTGTATTTTTGATGCTGTGCTGGATTTCGTTTTTGCTGGTTTAGATGCTTTGGGCACTTTACCACGGCTGTTCAGTGTCAAAGTGCAAGTGCTCCCTGTGTAAATTGTTATTGTGATTGGTTATCCATGATTGGCATATTTGCGTCACCAAGCAGTCGCTAGTAAAGTGTACTGAGTGTGCCAGGGCTGGTGATAACAAATGCTACTAGTGGGCCTGCAGCACTGATTGTGCCACCCACATGAGTACCCCCAAAATGGTGCCTCAGGCCTGCCACCGCAGTGCCTGTGTGCAGTCCGTGAACTGCCATGTCCTCCTGGTCAGTGTCCACACTGGCCAGGCCTAACCCTTCTTTTTCTGTGCACATTGGCCTCCCCTATAGAAGGCCCAAGGTACCCTCTTGGGCAGGGTGCATTGTATTTGAAAGGTAGAGCATGTACTAGTGCATATGACAGGCTCTGGTAGTGAAAGGCAGCCATTTTCGTTTTTCCACTATTGTAAGGCTACCTTGCCCATAGGCTATCATGGGGAATGCTGGCTACAGTGGCTACCAGCATATCTTCCCATAGGATCAAGGTAGGACATAAAAGTCTGCTATCCCTGAACTCAGAATTTAATAACACATCTTTTAGGAAAGGTGGTTTTTAAATCCTGTGTTTGAGAAGAGCACTTTTTAGAAAGTTGTGGTTCTCTTGTCTGACCTTCCTGTGTGCTTTGGCCTGTTTGTGAATTGACTGTCTGGTTTGTGAGGGGCAGAGGCTGGGTGGCTCCCAGAGTCTGAGTGGGCCATCCCTGGGCTGAATAGCTCCAACTGCATCTAGAGTGGTGGGAGAGAGTAGCACCTGGGCCTGAATAGGACTGTGCCTGCCTTCCACAATGCTGGCTCCACCTCCTGCTGGGCGGCTGACGACCCTGCCCCTCTCTCTGCAAGGAAAGGAGAGGCCAGGAAAACAAACTGCTCAAGGAACACCCAGAACTGGTTCAGACCGGGATCAGAGCCCTCCTGCACAAAGGGAACAAGGACTTTTAGGGGTATAAGTACAGGACCCCTGACTACAGAAAATTAGATCATCCTGGAATCAAGAAGGAACCTCTGCCAAGGAGAAAGCTGGAAGACTGAAGAAGGAAGACTGTCCTGCTGTTGCTTTGCTGGACTGACCTGCAGTTGCTTTGCTGCCAAGGAAAAGGGAAGGACTTTGCTTTGTGCTGTGTCCCCTTGCTTGAAGGAATCTCCAAGGTCCTGAGAAGAGCTGGATCCCTGTTAAGAAGTCCCAGGAACAAAAGGACTTCACCCCCAGCTTCCCTGAACTCTGCTGAGAGAGTACTGTCCTTCCTAGAGTGCATGGCCCATATGTGGTGCCTCTGGAAGTTGTACCTGTTTTGGGAAGCTGGAAACCAAGCTTTTAAAGACTTTCTGCAAGTTTTATCGCATCGCTCGCTTGCGGAGCACATCCTCGTCAGTTCGAGGAAATTCCCGCCACTACGAAGGCCGAGATCGTTGCAGCGCCTGTTGCCGCTGCCAGAGTCATTGCATTCTTCGTTTGCGGGTCGCACCAGTCCGGTGCGGGAAGAATACCATCGCTGCGAATGTCGTCGCAGAGCCTGTCGTCGCTGGGTGAAATCGTCGCACCTCTTGCTTGCGGACCGCATCACGTCGCTGCAAACATCGTCGCAGAGCCATCGCATCGAGGAGCTGCGAGTGGAAGATCGCCGCTGGACCGCGCATCGTCACCCCGGAGATCGTCGCAGCCCCAAAGATCATCGCATCATGCCTTTGCGAGCTTTTCACTACGGAACCTCTGCACCAAAATCCATACAAGGCATCGCCTCCCTCCCCATACAGACCAGAGTCACCGCAACACGCCCGCTACATCCAGCGGGGTTGTCGTATCGCCTCCCCAGGGTTTTAGGAGTGACGCATCGCTTGTTTTCCATCGCACCAGCATCTGTTTTGGAACTTTGTCGCATTTAAAGGTACTGTAGACTAAAAGTGACGCAACTGTGAACTTTTCACGCAACTGTGGATTATTTCATTGCAACTTTAAGAACTCCTGTGAAACCATATTCTTGAACTGTGTATGTTGGATTTTTGTCATTTTGGTCTTGTGTAGTTTAGATTAAATACCTTTATTTTTCTAAACTGTTGTGGAGTCAGTTTGTGGTGTTTTCACTGTGTTACTGTGAGTGTTGGTACAAATACTTTACACATTGCCTTTGATAAGCCTTCACTGCTCGTGCCAAGCTACCAAGGGGGTGAGCAGTGGTTATCTCAGAGGGTTTCCTCCTTACCCTGACTAGAAGCAAGGGTCCCTATTTGGACAGTGGTACCTACCTCTGCCAACTAGAGACCCCCAGTTCTAACAAATATCAAGTCATTTGTCTTCAAGAAGCCTGGTTTACGAAACCTCTTAACATACCAAACTTTAACACAAACGAAATTCAAGCATTCCCATGGGCACCCATTGGGTGGGCTGGTAACATTAGTGCACAATTGTATTAATAAAAAAATGTTCAGTAATTAACACAAAAAGGGACTGCCTGCTAATAACGGTTTTAGAGGGTCTCAGTCTAAAGCAAAGATATATTTTCACCTCCAAAATTGAAGAACAAAAACGGCATCCAAGCAGTGTTAGACGAACTGGAATTAATTCTTGATCAGAATGCCTCAAATATGGTAATTATAACTGGGGATTTCAATAACAATGTATTATTCTGCCAACAGCCTTCTTCCCTGGATAACAACTGCCCAGATTCTGTCCAGGCCATTCCAGAACCAATTATGGGAAATTGGTTGCAAAATCCAAGACCAAAAAATCGTGCAATGTGTGGACCCTTCTCGGATCTAGGATTCTGTTTTTTAAATTGAAGATTTGTGTCAGACCAACCGACAAATTCGATTTTTCTCTCTGCCAAGTCCCAAAGTATTATTGATTTTACTCCTGTAGACAGCAGCTCTTTTCCTCTGTGTCAAGACTATTAGACCATCCCAGGAAAAGTAAGCAACCATAACTCACAACAGATAACCTAGGCTGTTAATTATACAACAAGGTGTTCATCTGATGGGTATTTAGATGGTACTAGCATTTCTTCCAATCTATAATCAATTAGGTGGAATGCATGTTATAATCACAGACTAACATTATTAAATAAACAAAGCTTATAAATCTTTATTTTTCATAACCACCTGCTAACTGGATTAATGATTGGGTGAATTTGTTATGTTAATTTGATATATTTTATTTCCACTAATACAATTAAGAGATCATAGATTCTTCCCAAAAATAAAGACTATTTGATAATTTTAGCAGAAAGAAATAACCAGAAATTATTGAGAGGAATATTAAAGAATCAGAGAACTAAAATGAGAGACCTTGCGATAAAAAGAGAAAAGAAGCGGTAATGGCTTGCAGTTCTGGAAATCAGTAGAAGTTCACAGGATTTGTCCTAGACAAAATTGGATCACTCTATTAATTCCCACAACTTGAGACTATTTTGGTGTTTGGTCAGATCGGGTACCAAGTATATAAAACTAGCAAACCATTTCTACATACCTTATGAGAAATGGAAAATGCACTGAGATAATCTATATGTGTTTTGCAACCCCACCTTTTTTTGATCCATCAAGTTATCATTACACTGACCTTTAGAATTTCAAAAAGGAAAAAATTAGGTGTGTAACAATCTCTTTCAGGCATATCAAGGATGGATTCGAGAGTACATATCAGTTCTGAGTCTTGAGGAGAACCCAAGAAATAAAACATGGGTTTGAAACATGTCGACGATTAAAACTCAACCATGCAAGCATGAAAATAGGACGTGTTGGGCGGGATAAAAAAAATTTGATGGAATAGATTACCTGTCCACTAGGATCAGTAGTTTTACATAGTTGTGTAGCCCATTTATGAAGGAATTTGTACAAATGGTGAAAGAGTACATTACGTTTGTTTCCTTGGGCATTAAAAGGCAGAACTGTTAAGCCTGTGATTTTGTATAATATGCTTCAAAAGATTGATTGTCAAACATATGTTTATGTTCTTATGTACAGTGTGTGTGTATGAATGTCGAGTGGGTAACATAATTGGAGTTTGTTGTAAAAAAAATTGTGTATTTATGTTTGTCTTCATTATGTCTCTTTATGTGAGTGTTTTTCAAACGATATCTGAAAAAAAAATACCAATTACTGATCACTGATATTAAATAGGGTGCTCAGAAAAAATAAGTGTGGAAAATAATTTTTTCAGTACTGGCAAATTGTGTTGGGAATATATTTAAGGTGGCCTAGCCTTACTTAAGTTATTAGGGCCCATCCCCTGGGTATTGAGAATACTTTCTAAAAGTGGCATTTTCAGAGTTTACCATGAGTTGTGATTTTAAATTGTGACACCAGAAACACCAAACTTGGGGATCTTACTCTTCCCAATTGAAAATTACTCTTATAGAATGTAATAAGGTAATCCCAATGTTATCCTAAGGGAGAGATAGGCCTTGTAGTGGTGAAAAACGAAATTAAGAGTTTCTGACTACTAGGATATGCAAAACATAAGCATTCACAGCTGGGCCTCGTACACTTCTCTCGGAGCATCGCAGACTCAGCGTACCTCACACGGTGACGGTGAGCGGGTGGGGGACTGTGATCTGGGCCTCGTACACTTCTCTCGGAGCACCGCTGACTCAGCGTACCGCACACGGTACAATATGCAAAACTTAAATGTTCATGTCCCTCTTTTTAAATACAGCGCAGCCTGCCCTTGGGCCGTCCAGGGCTTACTTTAGGGTGACTTATATGTAATAAAAAGAAAGGTTTGTGCCTGGCAAAAAGGTTAACTTGCCAGGTCGGCATGGCAGTTTAAAACTGCATACAAAGGCTCTGCAATGGCAGGCCTGATACATGTTTAAAGGGCTACTTAAGTGGCTGGCACAATCAGTTCTTCAGGTTCACTAGTAGCATTGAATTTACATGCACTGGCACGCGTAGTGCACATTACTAGGGACTTATAAGTAAATGAAATATGCCAATTGTGGGTAAGCCTATGTTTTCATGTTGTAAGTAGAAAGCACATACACTTTGGGGACTTTACCACTGCTAACCAGTGCTGGAGTCCTAGGGCCCAAAAAAACGAATTCAGCAAAAAGGGGAGGAGGAAGGTAAAACGTTTTTGATTGTGATCCTGCAGAAAGGGCCATTTCCAATAAGTCCAAAGACACAGCAGGTTTCCAGAGATTCGGTAGCTGACATGATGTATTTGAACCTGAGCCTCTAGTGGCAGCTGGGGGAAATGCAAAACAACATTTACACCCAGGTAGATTTGAGCTTTGTCAGATGCACACTTCTAGCTCACGTGCCATTGATGTGCCCCATCAGGAACCAATAAAAGTGTCAGTAATGAGACAACAATGACCACGTTTACAATACACGCTCAGTCTAGCGCCTTTGCCCTCTTTGATATCTGCCAATTTCGGCCTGAGGAACTCAGTGGAAGACAGCTACTCCTCCTTCTGCCGGTCCATTACCGAGTCACTCGATAGCATCGTGCCTCTTCGGAAAGCAAGAGCGAGGGTGAATCGGGCTTTTCCTTGGTATACGGTGGAGCTACAACACCTGAAGCTGAGCTGTAAACGGGCAGAGAGAGCATGGAGAAGGGAGTATTCCCCCTCGGCCAAAGTCTTGTTTAGACTTGCACTGAGAGGCTACAAGGAGCAGATCAAGCAGGCTAAGGCGTCTTTTATACAAACGTCCTTATTACAGGCGCCTAATAAATCTCAAGCCTTGTTTAAGATTGTTAAAGACTTGTCCCACCCGGTCTGCGCGGCTAACTCCGTGCGAGCCTCTCAGGCTTTATGCGACTCGCTGGCGTTGGCCTTCGAGGAGAAGACCGCCAAGATTCTGGCTGGCCTAACACTTCCTGCAACTGAGGAGGCCTGCCTTGCTAGCCCTACTGACAGGGGGCGGGGAGCCCCGGGCAGCCAATCCCAGATGGTCATCGGGGCTCTGGATCTGGGCGCTCCGAGCGGCTCACCCAGTCGACCCCAACCGACGGGTATGGGAGCTCCGGGCGAGCAGCCCAGTCGACCCCAGACAAGCACTGCTGTCTCTGTTCTGGGAGCTCCGGGCAGCTCACCCAGTCGACCCCAACCGACGGATATGGGAGCTCCGGGCGAGCAGCCCAGTCGACCCCAGACAAGCACTGCTGTCTCTGTTCTGGGAGCTCCGGGCAGCTCACCCATTCGACCCAACCGACGGATATGGGAGCTCCGGGCGAGCAGCCCAGTCGACCCCAGACAAGCACTGCTGTCTCTGATCTGGGAGCTCCGGGTAACTCACCCAGTCGACCCCAGCCAATTGGCGTGGAAGCTCCGGCGGAGCAGCCCAGTCGACCCCAGAGAAGCACTAGTGTCTCTGACCTGGGAGCTCCGGGCAGCTCACCCAGTCGACCCCAGCCAGTTGGCGTGGGAGCTCCGGTGGAGCAGCCCAGTCGACCCCAAAGGAGCACTAGTGTCGCTGATCTGGGAGCTCCGGGCAGCTCACCCAGTCGACCCCAGCCAGTCGGCGTGGGAGCTCCGGTGGGGCAGCCCAGTCGACCCCAGCCAGTCGGCGTGGGAGCTCCGGGTTGCTCACCCAGTCGACCCCAGCCGGCCCCTGTGGCCTTTGGGGCGGGCGATTTGATCACCTCACCCAAACCACTACGGTTGGACTCCTTCCCCCTTCCGTCCTTTGAAGAATTTTGTAAAACGGCTTGCTTGGTGTCATCTGGATCTCCGCTCGATCCATTGCCCCCCAAATTTTGGAAAACTTTTCAGGAAGAACTGTTCCTGCATTTGTTTTCAATCTGTCGCCAATCTCTGGAATCGGCTTCTGTCCCGGGTTGCTGGAAACTAGCAGTGGTGTCGCCTCTGCTAAAAAAGCCAACCCTGGATCCAGCTGTCTTTTCCAACTACAGGCCGATCTCCTTGCTTCCCTTTCCAATCAAGATCCTGGAGAAATGGGTAACTCGCTCTCTTTCCGGCTACCTGGAACATATTGGGTGGTTCGATGAGGCCCAGTTTGGCTTCCGACCTGGTCATGGGACGGAGACCGCACTTGTGACCGTGCTGGATAATCTGCGTTCGCGTGTCAACAGTGGTCGGGCAGCCTTTTTGGTGCTGCTCGACATGTCGGCCGCGTTCGACACGGTCTGCCATCGGACCCTGGTTCAGAGGCTGGAAGAGTGCGGGATTTGCGAGGGGGCCAGAGACTGGCTGATGTCATACCTCGAGGGCAGGCAACAGTTGGTGTCACTTCCGCCTTTTAGCTCGGAGCCAAGGAAAATCGGACAGGGGGTGCCACAGGGCTCGCCCATCAGCCCGTTATTGTTTAACCTGTACCTCCGTCCGCTTGTCCAGCTAATAAAATCTTTTGGGGTCTCGGCATTTAATTATGCCGATGACACTCAGCTGGTGTTTTCCTTGGAAGGGAGCAATGCAATCTCGCTGAACACCTTCCATCGCTGCATGGCAGCTACAGCGGATTGGCTTAGAGCAAATTCTTTGCAATTTAATAGCTCGAAGACGGAGGTGCTCCACTGCTCCACCGACCGGATCCCGCGGGCTCTACCTACCGACTTTTGGCCTAGCACTTTTTCCGAACCAGTGTCGGCATCGGAGTCAGCCCGTAATTTAGGGGTCATGTTTGGCCCTAACTTACAACTTGACCTACATGTTAATAAAACCACGGGAACATGTATGATGCTGCTCCGTATGCTCCGCAGAGTTTTGCCTCTGCTTCCTGCCCCGTCCAGGCCGGAGGTAGTCCGTGGGACTATTTTAAGTCGGCTGGATTACTGTAATGGTCTCCTTTTGGGGGCCCCAAAAAATCTGATAGGGAAACTGCAGAGGGTGCAGAATATGGCTGCTAAACTGGCCCTTTCACGACCCAGATCTAGCTCTTCTACTCTTGCGCTTCGTGACTTGCATTGGCTCCCGGTAGAACTACGGGTCCAATTTAAAGCGGCCTGTTTGGTATTTAGAGCGGTACACCTCTTGGGCCCCATCCCGCTACAAAACATGTTTGCATGGTATTCTGCCCCACGGCTTCTGCGGTCGTCATCGGCTCACCTTCTGGTGGTGCCTAGGTTTCAAAGAGTGAGGATGGGCGGCCGCTCATTTAGAGTGGCGGCAGCTAAATTGTGGAATTCTCTCCCACTCACTCTCAGGAGCTGCAAGGACTATCTTCCATTCAGGAAGGCCTTAAAGACTTATCTTTTTCCCAAGTAATGGCTGCGCGTTTGCTCTGGTCTTGTGTGGGGGTTCTCTGATCAAAGCGCCAGGATGCCCTCTGGGTGACAGGTCTGCGCTCTAAAAGTATGCGAAATAAATAAATAAAAATAAATGAAAGTAACGAGCGAGAACATTTCTGTAATAAAGCAATCGCTACAAGTTTTGGATTCGTTTATGCTCTACTACCTTTGATGTGTCATTAAAAAAAGAAGCAACCAAATAGGTAAAATGTCTATTGGTCTAAGGTCAACGAGGAACTTTACAACACTCATAAACAACCAATATTGGGAATGTTGCTAAATTTTGCCGGCGAGAAAGCAGCTTTGCACACAACTACTTTTCGCCCAGCTCGTGCTCCGTCTAAATCGCAAATGATTTTATGTCATTGTACTCTACCTTGGATCCAAGAATGCAACAACTTCTGCAGAGACACTTATTGGTACTGATGAATGTGTATCGACTTTGCTGTCATCGAGCACAAGAGTAATAAAGCCGGCTAACCATTCACAGTGACACGGTGCCATTGACTTCAGTTCTATCGGCGAAAAGACATAAATATTTGAAGGATTAGTGACTCAAACATTTTTTTTCACATCCATATAACAATGAACAAATACACCAGGTGCTCATTGTGTGCGTCACGTTGCGTAGGATGACGAATGTCGAGCCATTCACTAAAACAGCCACTATGGCAAGCGTTATTCCGAAGGACGTCTTTTGTGCCGCGGATACATTCTCTGAAATGTTCCCGTTCTCTTGTATGAGTAATATCAAATAACCTTAATGTTTTTTTTTTTTTTTTTAGTTCAAGGTTATCAATGTTATCGGCCTTGCCAACAAACAAAACTGGCGTGAGCTTTGAATAACTTCTTATTGTGTAGTGATATAAAAATGGTTCTTTCGTGCAGTTTTAATGTTTGCTTGTTATTATCAATTTACGGAGGTATTTTGAAGTACGAACTTCCTCTGTTCTATCTCAGGGCGACGTTCCTCTGCTCGAAGATCTCGTTAAAAATACAGCAATCGCCTGTTGAAATGTGCTTCAGCAAAACGCGATGGGAGTCAAGATGGAGGATGAAGGCTCGAAAGGAAACCCAGCAAAGTGGGCACAAAGATGCCACGTATCACAAAATGCTCAGCGAGTGAAGTACTCATTGGTGAGATCCGCAGGTTACGACTAACTCGGATTTAAAATCTCAGTAAGGCCAACAGGCCTTTCATTGTTCTAAGGTCGATAGACTGAGTGGCAATAAAATAGACAAGAGTGACTGCCCCAGTTCATAAACCTCAGAAATGGCAAAACCGTGGTAGTACAAAGCACAATACTAAACATAATATAATTATTTCACAGTTTACTGCTTGCAATCCGGGTTTCGGCTCTCAATCCAAATGGAGGTTGTCATGCGCCTATGTTTCTTGCCAAGGTGGCGATGCTAAAAAGGTCCTCATTTGGCCCCATTATCCAGCCAACTTTAGGACGATCTCCTTGCCAAAGCGAAAGGAGACACAGGCTGCCAGAGAAACTATATTCAAAGATTGACATCAAGTTAACTTTAGACGTACTGGTGCTCTGGGATTGTATTGGTGGCAAAGCTGCCTGACCTGTGCCTTATTGCATGTGGGCTCAGTGCTACTTTTAACCCTCTCTGTGCTACCTTGCATCACAGACCTGTTCGACCAGTAGCTGCAACCCCCCACCCCCCTTCAGCACCTTGAGACCCTCACGGGTGAGTAGCGGCTTTACAAATATCTGATTGATTGATAGACCTTGGATCTCGTGACTGGAGTTGACAGGTGTTGAAGGAACAGCGGCATTCTGATTCAACTCATCTCTAAAAGATCAGACATAATACTTATTTTTGACGTGTTTCCCTTACAAGATTTATCCTATTAAATATGAGAATACAGAGGGCTTCTCACTGCCGTCAATCACTTTCTTTCAGTGCCTACGTTCAATCGATGTTCACATCTGCGTATTGGATTTCCATTTCACACAGGTGCTGAAGACAGCCAGACTCTTCTCTGTTAGAGTCAGAAGACCTTCTCATTCCAATCTCCGTTTCTTTATTAACCATATATAAGTTTGGTGACTGCTAAATGTTTGACGTTCATTGCAAACTGACTGAAGATGTTGGCAATGGAAGGCAGCGAGGGTCTTAATAATGCTTCCATCCTACCAGTAGGGATGTAACCCCGCCACAACCCCACTGAAAGTTTGACAAATTCTGGGCTTCAAACTCAAGAGAAATCTTCCATTGAGAGGGCAGGTAGATTCCATGGTCTTATTACTTTCTTTAGCTGACAGTTACAAAAAGTTTTAATTTTTTTTCCCTCTCCTTTGGTACTTAAGAGGTTAATGCCTTAACCTCTGCATGCCTAAACAATGGTGATACTTTTTACGCGGTGCACCAAGCGGTCAACTAATGAGACCACAAAACATTCAATTGTAGCAGGCCAGTGGTGCAGGGACTCTAGAATTTTGGTTGCGTCTCCCAAAGATCGCTGTGTTTAGGGTGGTTTCTGGTGGAAAAAACAGATTCACTTTAGCTTTCTGGGTATAGCACAATGAGCTTTTTTAACAAGTGTCTCCAATATTTCTAATGAGCAAACTCGTCCACTGGACTCCCATTGGCCACTTTGCTGTAAAAACAAGCTCAGTTGATCCTTCGTTAGCTTCAAGATTCTGTAGGGATTTGCAGTTCCATGCTACGAGAGAGGCAAGCCACATTACTAAAGTGAACTGTGACTGAGTTCCCACAGGGACCAAACAGTCTGATCCACAAAGGGAAACTGGTTTCTGTGAGGAATATCTGGTTCACCTCTTGTAGCTCGATACAAGCAGGAACATAGTCCTCAGAAAATGCATGTAGGATACACGCCAAAAGATAGCATTGCCAGTCCTGAAGCAACATGCTGAAAAGAGACATTTAAGGTTGATATTGAGATAAATCTGATCAGCACTTTGGAGTCAGGCAATGGGTCTTCACAACACGCATTTACATCTTTATTTCAGATTCAAACAGATGCCTTCCTTGGAGAGGGCCAAGTGGGGTAAACCTGTTGGTCATTGACAATTAAGCAATTCCTAGGCACCCCATCACAAATTTGCAGTAAAGTGATACATTTCGTCTCATAGGTATATACTTTGAGGCAATGCAATTAGTTCAGAATTCAATGCACTCAAAATCCAAAACGGTTATTACCCACCACATCCACATGGCTCTCTCCTGACTTTCAATTCCAACAAGCCCTTTCACTTTAGCTAAGCCGTTATTGGAACCTGTCCAGTCAGAGACATCCCTATTTTTAGCTCAGGGACTTCTGTTCTTCTTTTTGGATATTTTGTGGTCAGTGATTTGTTGCATGTGTGAAAACATTTTTTGCATATTTGATAATGTTGAGTTTCAAGCCTTGGCTCATGTTACTGTTACAGATTATGGAAATACCTGCATCTGACTTGGCAGTGTAATGTGAGTTGTGCAACATCTATTCTGACATGGCTAATCTGTTATATGTGTGTCTACTTGTCAAATTGTATTTTGCATATTTGATGATGCTCAAATTAATGAAAGTCAGAAGGGTTTTTTGCCTTTTCCTTGTGTAGCTAAAGGATCTGCTGACATATTTGTCCTTCTACAATTTCCATGCCAGAGGAGCTAAAAGATACAACCGTGCAGCTTCCGCATGCACCCTAGTAATTGAAAAACACATTGGGCCTGATTTACAAAGCGCCTTTTGTAGTATGTTGTGTGAGAGAGTAAAAGAGAGAGAGATGGAGAGCATAGATGGGTTGAGAGAGAAGGATCTGAGGATAAGGAGAGAATAGAATTGAGAATCAGAGTTATTTGGATGTGAGGAAAGGGCTGAGTCTCCTGAGGTTCATCTCCACAGTTGGACAATTATAGTCTACAGACATGTGGTAGATAATGGTAGTTTCTGTGCCCTTATTCTCTTAGACCTCTCCATTGTGATCAACATCATTGCCTCACCATTCACATCAAAATCTTACAAGAGCCTCAAGCCATTTCAGGGCCTGGCCTGAAATACCAATCATTCAATCATTTCTTACCAACACAGTACAGTTGGTAGCACTGCCTCCTTTTAAATCTAAGTTCACATTGCAGTGGTCCTCAATGCTCCACACAATCAGGCCTGCTTTACAGTCTCCACACGAGGTCCCAGACAGGCTACTATAGCTTGACGGGGCACAATTCTTTATGTATGCTGATGACACACAGTTTATCGGTGCAACCTCCTGCCATCAAAGTCTCACTCATCAGATTCCAACTATGAGGAGCTGAAGAATTGCTCACTGTTACACGGAGGTGGATGTCACAGAATTTAATTAACCCCTTCTGTGCTCGTGACAGAACCACTTAGTCACGAGCCACGGACGCGCTGTGCTGGTGACGGAGTGGTTCGGTCACGACGCGGCCGCCCCACCTACACGGTGTCAATTCCGCACCTGCGCGTTCGTTTTATTGAGTGGGCGGGGCCACGACGGAACCACTCCGTCACAAGCACATCGCAACCGTGGCTACCCCTCCCCCGCGCCGTGGCGGAATTACCGCCGCGGCAAAGAGGTTAAACGGAATCCATTAAAAACTGAAATTCTGATTGCTCCTTCAGGCACTGAAAGCTAGCAGAAGATCCCTCTGCCTCCTGCAATACGCCCCCATATGCTCCCAAATATTTGGTGAAAACCTAGACATTCATGATTCATCTTGACTCCTCCTTCCCTACAGTGGCTAACAGAGGTTTTTCTAGCTAAAAATGTTAACAACATCTCCCTTACTTGGATTCCAATTTTCATATTCCTGTCATTTATTCTCTAATCCAGTCAGACTGAATGATGCCACCTAGGTCTTTCTGGTTTCTCCTTCTAGGCTAGTCCAACTTCTCCAGCTTGTTTAAAACACTGCATCCCATCTTCTTTCCGCTCTGCCAGACAGGATCCCACCACTTCCATATTGAGGGACCTCTATTGGTTCCCTATACATGATAGAATTATTTTCAAACCTGTGTCAGTGGTACATGAACCTACATATAAAAATGTATAATCCGAGCACAAGTGTGTTTTTCTGCTTTTTCTGTGTCCCTTACTCAAAATCCACCACCTGCAGGGTCAGAGCTTTTTCTACTGCTGCAGCTAGATGTGGAGCTAGGTGCCCTTTTCTCTGTGGTTTGAAGCTGCTTCGCCCCTTTTTAGGAAGCTTTTAAAAGTGTGGCTTTTTAATAAAAAAATACTCTTCTAGGTTTGTTACTGGGTTATGTAATGTTGAGTTCAAGAGTGCCACGAGGCTCATGCATACATCTACTATATAAATACTGTTAACATAACAAATACATGAATATAATTCCTAACTTCAAGGATGTATATAGTCTAACCATTCAGTAGGAGACAAGGGGTCTGATTTAGAGTTTGAAAACTGGATACCCTGTTACCAACGTGGAGGAGTACTTGTCTGCAAGATTCAACTCAGGGCCCATTTCTTATTATGACAGTGACATCTCGGGACATAGCAGGCCATAGCAGGTTAAACATATTTAATTCAATTTACAGCTGTTTGACTTTTTGCTTTCTCATACTTTTCTTTGCTTCCAGAAGTCGTGGTTGAATGAGATGATGCTATTTGGCTTCCAAGATTTTGTTATTATTGGCGTACAAAATAATCGTGGACACTTGACAGGGGGGTCAGTGACTTATTTTGCTAAAAATCTGGAATAAAATAATCAGCTGTATATTTTGTCCCCAGGTACTTTAAATTGTGAGAATTTGCCTCTGAAGTATTTTGGTGAGTTGCATTTTGGTTTAAACTCTGTGGACATATAACTCACTTTGAGCAAAATTGGACCTTTCCTCCTAACAGTAGGTGGGGGGATCTTTAATTGATGCTCTCAGTGGAGGGAAGGGTGGAGTAGGCAGAATCTTGAACTGGTGCACTTTGTGGATGAAGTACATGTTTGCAAATACATGGAAGTTAGTGTGCAGTGCTCTTTAGATCCTGTGATCACATACAACGAGTTGAACAATCCAAGGGTAAAACAGAGTGAGACCAAAATTCTTTCCTATAGGCATAAGAGGCTCCCATTTTGTTGACATCTACGCACCCGACAATTTGAAAACGTTTCTGGATACAAATATTTGAGTGTCTGGGCTGACCTTCAGACCAGCTATAAATATCACAAGAACAACCAGAAGTCTAAGGCTAGTGCACTGTCTTTTCCTCTCGAATGTTACATTACGCTCTGCCAAGCCCATTTGAATTTCTACTGATTAGCATTATTAGAATAAGATATCTGATGTTCTTGACTTATGGACTTCTCATTTTTTGTGTAAAGTTTAGTACCTGTCTCAATACTGCCTCATGCGAGTGCTCTGAAGATTTTAGGTTGTCTAGAGCTGTGCCTCAGGCCCAGATCTACCTGAAATTTGGGGCTGTGAGCCCTGCCCTTAAGCTGTACCTATGTACCGAAAATGTGTGTTCAGGTGATGGAATTCTTTTTGAAATGGAATTACTGGTTGAGGGTAGTAAAAATCCTACTCAAGTAGCAGCCACAATTTCAGTCCGGGTGAAGTCACATGCTAACCTCAAATTTACCAGTGCTGAACCCTCTGGTAGGTTGGAACAAAGCAGTCATGCTTAACTTAAAGGCAATGTGTAAAGTATTCTTGCAGCACTTCAAACAGTAATACAGAAAAAACACAACAAAATAAAAATCCCACACCAATTTAAAAATAGAGTAAAATGTAATAAGTTATTTGACACCTAAACGACAAAAATCCAATCAGTAGAACTGAAGCTATGCATTTTTAAAGATTTATGTAAAAACAGTTCCTAAAAGCACAAAGTGCCAACTGTGGTTATCGGGTCGTACCTGACTGGGACAAAATCACAAATTTAGGCGGACATCATTGGAGCACGGGCTGGATATAGCGACTTAGGGGCTCATTAGGATCGCGGATTTCCCGCATCCTCCGGGCCGGCGGAAGCCACCGCCGGCCTGGAGGATGCGGGGAAAACTGCCGCGGATGCTTTAAAGACCCACCGCCAAATTAGGATGGCTGGTGGGTCTTTGAATCTGTCCGCCGCTTTTCCGCCGCGGTCGCCTTCCGACCGCGGCGGAAAAGCATTAACATGGCTGGTGGTGTCTATCAGACACCGCCAGCCATATTATGATGGAGTAAAAAGTATGCTTTTCCACGGCGGCTTTTCCGCCATGGAAAAGCATACGGATCTTCACTTCGGGGGCCCGTTGCGGGCCCCCTGGGTGAGGGGGGGGTGGGGGGTGCACACCTATGCATACCTATGGTACCACCCTGCATTTGCGTGAAACAAAGCGGCAGGCACCGCAAATGCCGTGCATGCATTTTTAACATTGCGGCGGGTGCAGCTTGAAGCTGCACCCGCCGCAATGTTAAAAATAGAGGATGTGACCGCCACCCTGGCGGTCACATCCTAATCTGCATGGAGGGACCACCGCTGCCCCTGCGGACGGTCCCTCCTACTCTTTGGTGCCATCATAATCGGCCCCTTAGTTGCTTGCTGAACAAGAGTACTTTATATACTGGTTGCTGAGAGATGCGAAGTCCTTGCATTGTATTGTGCTAGCCAGCGTTGAGAAATCATTGATGTGGCGCCTGCGATACGAGGTCCTCAATTGAGCAGCAAAATCAATGACCAACAATGTGAGCGGGTGATGCAAGGTCCTGTGTTGTCTTCGAGGAAGCCTCTAGGGCTTGGGAAGACTTGTGAAGTGATGCATCGGTACTGGGGTCGAGGTGCATCGTACTGGGCCAGTGCTGGTGAAGCAGCAAGAACTTGCATTGAGAAGCATTGTGCTGCATCGAGCTGGGCAGGTTATCCGCATCGAAATGCGTTGGGCTTGGGGAGTCGACGAGGTGATGCACAGTTCTGCATCTGAGCTGTGAGAAGCTGCATTGCACTGGGTTGGTTGTCAGTACTGAGATGCCACAGTACTGAGATTGATCAGGCCTGCGGAGCAGTCATGGAGATGTGCGGTTCGGCGTCAAAAATGTCTGGTCAGAGAAGCCTGTTGTGTCTCTGTGGCTTTAAGAAAAGGAGGTCAGCTGAATCACCCTTGGAGATCTTGGTGTCCTGGGAGACACAGGCAGGCTGGTTTCAGCAGGGCAGCTCGCAGCTGAAGAGTCCTGGTGTGGCAAAGCAGGTCAGCAGGGCAGACTGCAAAGCTGGGCAGTCCTTCTTCCTGGCAGTGTCCACAGGTCCAGAAAAGATCTGAAGAGTTCAGTCTGAGGGTCCAATATTTATATCTGATGCCTACCTTGAAGAAGTAGAAGGTTCTAGAGAATTCCCTTTGAAGTCCTATTGTGTGGCGTTCTGGGTGTAATTGAAAATTGGACTTTCTCTATTCCTCCCAGTCATGTGTCCCAGGAAGAGGCTGCAGGCACCAAATAGTTAAGGCAGGAAAATGGGAATTTTCAAAAAAGTACAAAAAGAACAATTGATGGACCGAAAGCAGATGTCATACATTCACCCCAGTTCAGTGATCTGGGCCTAAATCAATTGTTTATTTTCTCCCTATGTCATTTCAGTTTGAACCCAGTCATATACAAATCAGTCTTGACCCTGCTCCCTATGGGAACAGTCCAGGTTGAACTGCCAAGACAGGTCCTCCCTGGACAGGAAACAAGCATCCTGAGACCGGTTTTAGGGTTTCAACACTTATCAGCCAGGCTAGCTTGACTCCAGTGCATGGAGAGCACGGGACCCACGTCTGGACATACCCGTTCCACTCAAGGTGACAAATGCAAAAAGAACAATTGATGGACAGAATGCAGAACAATGTCATACATTCACCCCAGTACAGAGATCTGGGCCCAAAATCCATTGTTTGTTTGCTCCCCATTCCATTACAGTTTGAACACAGCCGTATGCAAATCATTCTTGACCCTACTCCCTATGGGAACAGTCCAGTCCGAACTGCCAGGGCAGGTCCTCCCCGGACTGGAAACAAGCATCCTGGGACCGGTTTTGGGGTTTCACCCCTCATCAGCCAGGCTACCTTGACACTAGTGGCAAAGTGAGCAAGGGACCTACGTCTGGGCGCACCCTGCCAACTTAAGTCAAACAAAGCTAACACAAGGAGATGATGGACGGAGCGCTGAAACTTTTCAGACACTCACCCCCAATCACAGATCTGGGTTGAATCCATCATCGTTCTTTAGCTCACTTCGCCATCCCAGTTCAGACAAAGCTATATGCAAATCAGTCTTGACACTGTGCCTTATGGGAACAGTCCAGTGGCATGGAGAGCACGGGACCCACGTCTGGGCATACCCATTCCACTCGGGTTGGTAAATGCAAAAAGAACAATTGATGGACCGAATGCAGAACCATGTCATACATTCACGCCAGTAAAGTATATGACTGGGTCCAAACTTGGATGGTGTGGTGAACAAAATAACTATGGAATAAACCCAGATCCTTGTGACTGGGGATGAATGTTTGCATTGTTCAGCATACCATCCATCAATTGCTCCTTTTGCTTTTGTTGCCCTAAGTGGGAAGGGCCTGCCCAGATGTAGGTACCGTGCTCACTGCGCCATTGGATTCAAGCTAGCCTGGCTGATGAGTGAAGATGCTACATGCAGCCCAACCCTGCATATGGCGGCCAACGTTTCTTGTCTAATCGTTGGTATGAGTACTAACATGCTTCTTTTAAGGATTTTGTGTTTTCTCTGTCTTGTTGCCTTAGTGTATTACTTATCATTAAAATGACTTTAAAAGGCAGTTCATATGTTTTCTTTTCTAGGAGATCACCTGCCCTTCAGTAACACAATGTTTTCCATATACATACTTTTAGTTCCTTTAAGCATAGGAGCTGAGGCCACAGCTTCTTTTTATATCCTCTTCTTATAATAAAGCTAGAAGTGCATTCCACACTTTAGATTTATTTGCATTTCAAATAAGTCCTTCAGAGACTCATGGGTGCATTGATTCTCCCAAAGAATTCTGGGACTTGTAGCCCTGTTTTATAATTTAATAAACAAGACTACAAGTCCCTCTACTCAAATGGAAAACTTGGACTGGAGCAACACATCAAGCATAGACTTGGGACCCTTGGTAGGGCTGGCCAGGCTAAGTGCTAAAATCACTTTCTTGCTCCTCCTGTGCAGGCCTACTGGTAGGAATTCTCCCATACAGTGTAATGTTTTGCTTCCTAAGCACAAACTTACAGTTTTGAGATAACATTGCAGGCTTTTTCATGCTCCTAACAAAAGGTTTGAAAGCATGTGAATATTCATGTAATTGCTATTGATTAAATCATTTATAAGGCCAGTAATGTTTCACACTCCTTTGAATTACAAACTTCTGCTTCAAATAATTTCTGTTGCTTGATTTTATTGTTTGATATATTAATGGGGTATTAATACTAAAATTAGCAGTGGTTCTGTGATTACATTTGTTCTACTGTTTGAAAAAAATATATATATTTCTGTATTTAGGGCTGGCCTGGCTTCACTCAATTATTACATGCCGATTTTATGTGCTATTATTTGTTAACAACTTTATTTAGGTTTTAAAGTCAGCGTAGATTATCAAATACATTTTCAAACTGTTCATGGTAGCTCGTTACAGCGACTAAACAGTAGCACCTGCTATGACACTTTGTTAGTATAGATGCACACATATCACTATGGCATCAACCATATGATACACCTTTATATATACACATTGAAATTGAACATGTTGAAGTTACCTAGTGAACACATTGTTTATGCTGATCGGATGAAGACAAGCAACACATTCCTATTGACTACATTTGGCATAAACCTTATCATGTTACAAATTGGCATTTGTCTCTTGACTCTTTGTTAAAGCATGCCCATGTTTCAAATTTCGGTACTCTATCATGACTATGGAAATCAGTCTGTCCATGGTATACATTGCCCACAATTTGCTCCACAGACGACCCACTGGTGTGGAGTCTTCTGACCCTCAGAAGAGAATAATCTATAGGTGTGCTGGAAGTAGCATGTAAGTGATCAATTTTTCCACTGAAGTTGGTCATCACCAAATTAACCAAGCAATAGCAGTGGGACAAGTTTCAGAGCACATCCAGCAGTTTCTAATATAGGTTTAATTACTAATTACTATTTTTCAATAATCTTGGATGTTTTAACATGTCCACCACATACTCAAGATGATCTCTCCCTCATCACATACCTTTCAGCAATTGTCTGAAGACCCAAATATAGCTTTCAGGTGCACTGGATTAAAATATCAGAGCACCATGATATTACGAGTTCTCTTTATATTGTGTGCAGCTGGAGTCTTTGCAATTCCCAACCTGGTAATATCACTTTTTTCTGGGGTCGCAATACTGCGATCCTCGTAACATTTTTCCATGTAATGATATTTACTTGGCTGATGGCTTTTATCCAGTAATGGCTAAAGATTTGAGATTCCTCTAAACAATTCTAACCTATTTGAAAACAATTCTATTGCAGTCACATCTCTACTTCCATTCTCTTTGCATAGGTTGGAATTTTCCGAATGAGGGACCTGAGAGAGTGTAACTATCAGACAGATGTACGCTGAAGTCCTGAGATATAGATCACCCACAACAGCGAAACTTTTTGTCTCCAGCTCCCACTTCTACTATTGAATAAACTTGAAGGGAAATGTGGGTTCTGTACAAATAATGAAGCAATCAGATATGTGTATGTGTAGTATTCTTGCATGATGTTTTATTCCCTATATTTCTCAGCTCGAGTAGCTCAGCCTGTGTGTATGTATTCTGTATTGAATGCTGGTGAGTGGACCTGGAGTAGAATGTCTGGGTGACTGGATGAGGAGTGACAGTTGGTGAGAGGGTCTGAGCAGCTAGCAGGTTTCTCCTGATGGGGCTGTTGATTTCCACCTACATGCTGCCCTACAGAACTTACATACCATACTTGTTAATGATGGCCTACCTGTTGATAAGGACCTACTTGTGAATAAACCTACTTGGATTACAAGTTACAGAGTGTCATCATTACTACAGTATGCTGTATTTATTCCTTTCCTTTCTGACAGGTCCCCGTGTTTCAGTTGAAATGAAGAGCTCATTTTTATGGAGTCATTTAGGTTTTGGGTGATAACTAAAGAAATGTTGCGCTGGAGCTCATGCATTTCTCCTGTTCTAGCAGCACCCAGAGCTTTACATGAGACTGTCTTGCGGGGTATATTTTTGCCGACTGAATATTTTTTCCAACATTGGTGAATCAATTACTACCCTCTTGCACACCGTTTAATGTGGTGGAGCTTTTTCCAACCTAAATTACTTATTTAGATATCTGAACATCAACAATTTGTTTGCATTGAATTGGATGACCGATTTCTGGAATCCCAAAGGAGTGTCTGTGTGATGTATAGGAAACAACGCAAAAAAGTTCATTTTAATATCCACCATGATATTGTGAGGCAATATCCACTGATGTTTGTATAAGGTATCCAGCAAATGCGGTATATTACAATCATATAAGTTCTGTAATGACGGTGGTAAATAAATCTCCCAAATATTTAATCAGGTCTTGAGAACGTGAGAATCCAACTTATAACAGTGTGCCGTCATTGTAATTTCAATGATCTGATATATTCATCCTGATTAATTTGGTGTAATCAACCTTACAGTCATCAACTATGGTATAGTGTTGTAATTTGGCTGCTAGTAGTTCTGGTACACAGTGCCCCGGATGGGTAATGAAACATAATCTATCATCCACAAAGAGGGCTACTTTATGGTGACCACTGATAACATAACCCTTATATAGAAATTTAAAAAATGGTGGGGCATATTATCAAGGGGGTTTATCTCCGCTTTTTTGGCTTTAAAAGCCAAGAAAGCGGAGATAAAATTATCTCCCTATTACCAAGCTGTCGCTAACACCAGTTAGTGACAGCTAATAGGAGATAGCGACCATCTTGGGCCCCGCTTTGCATGTCAGTGATATTTATCACTAATGACATGCAAAGTGGGCGTGCCAAGATGTTAGCGACTGGAAACAGTCGCTAACATCGCTATCTCCTATTACCAACTTTTGGAGATATTCGCGCTAAGCGCGAATATCTCCAAAAGCTAACACCTGCCCTGAGCAGTTCTTCACTATGTTATCCAATGGGAGGTGGATAACATGGCTAAGAGCATTTGCTCGATAATGCATGAATATCGCTGACTTTTCAGCGATATTCATGCATTGCAGCCGTTTTTTATCGCATTTGCGATAAACCTTGCTAATAGCAAGGTTTATCTGCGATAAAA
The DNA here is from genome assembly GCF_964261635.1 of Lissotriton helveticus. NCBI lineage: Eukaryota > Metazoa > Chordata > Amphibia > Caudata > Salamandridae > Lissotriton > Lissotriton helveticus. The sequence goes on from NC_136063.1 coordinate 804,406,172, forward strand.
ATGGCCGATGTGCGGCGATAATTTTTGTCTCTAAACAAGTTAGAGACAAAAATTATCGCTAGTTGTTGGTAATATGCCCCGGTATTTGTTAAATGATGGATTCCATAGAGACAGAGAACAGGTTGGACCAGAAAAGGCAACCAAGTCTGGTTCCTAAAGAAAGGAAAGATTATTACCTTTGATCATTCCTGTTAAACTTTATTTTTGTATCTTGATAGCTAGCTTAAACAATCCATTCATCACTGATCCCAGGTCAATTTTGTTGAATAACTTAGACAGTATTCACTTACTTCAATCAAATTTCCTCTCAGTGTCTAGAGTAAAAAACCGCCATTTGAGAATTGCTATGTTTTGCATTGTCAATTGCATCCACTGTTGTTCCAAGTATAACCATTCATACATTTTCCTTATTAATCAATCTTTGTTAAAGTCTGAAGAGATAGAGATAAAGGTGGTAGATTTTTGCATTTGTTTTCAAATACATATTGGGCCTTTGTCCAAAGGATGTCTGAATAGTTGATGCCCTTGAATTTCTTGGCCTGAGAGTGATAAACGGAAGATCATTGGACGATTTCCCACCAAAATACACATTTCATGGAGGAAAGACACGATCAAGATTGGATTATACAGCTATCTCAGTAGCATTGATGCCATATCTAACCCACTTCTCCATAGAGTACACAACTAGGAGTGATCATTCCTACCAGCATATGCATTTCAGGTTAAATATTGCAAAACACCGTATTAATACGGAAATAGAAGGATCTATCCATACGATTGACTTGAAACCCTTAAAATGGTCTAATGAAACGATAGAGACACTACAGTCCAATTTACAGATGATGACAATGGCAAACAAAACTGGAGGCGTTGAACAAAATCCAAGCCTGGGAAAAATTTACTATGAATCTCACAACATTAATGACAACAAGACAACAACAGAACAAAAAACAAAAAATTAGAAAGGAAATAAATAGAAAACCATCGAAAGGGTTGAGAGATTTGAAAAGCGAACTTAAAAAGGCCATTAGGAGGCTAAAAAGAATTTGTCACAACCAAATAGCCTGGGATAAGGTCAGGCAATTGAGGAAAACTTGTTAAAAACAGCAATGGGAGGAAAAAAGAACAAGCAATGATAAATTCTGGGCCGAACTGCTTAGTAGTGCGAAGAAAACTAACTCAAATACATTCTGGGAAATCATAAATAAACTACAACGACTGAGGAACAAATTATCATGGGCCAAATTTTTAACTACAAAATTTACAGAAATAACAATCGACGACATGTTAGAGGCAAAGACTGAGGAGCACCCTGAGGAAAATAAAACAACTGAAACCATCATACAACAAGTTAGTGATATGAACAACACAGGAGAAGACAGCAAACGTAATAGAAGAGAAAAAAAGGCCTTAAGTCTTATACCAATGGAAGTAAAATCCAAAACTCCAGAGAATATTGGCACCAACTCTCCAAATATGAAGAACAGTGAGCCCTTCCGGCTAGTAGACGGAATAAAACGTATAATAAGAAGGGCAGAGGTGACGGCGCACCAGGACCTAATGGAATCCCACAAGCCATTTTTATAAATGATCCATCATTCTGGAGCAAGTATTTATTCAAACTATACAAAGAAATAGAGCTCCTAAATTGTATTCCATCGAATTGGCAAGGCTCGATATTGACACCTATCTATAAAGGTGGAAACAGAATGAATCCATCGAATTATAGGCTAATCACCCTCCTGGACGTCGAAGCCAAATATAATGCCACACTCTTTTTGGAAGATCTTAAGGAATGGACAGATAACCTTAAGCTTATTCCAGTTAACCAGACTGGGTTCAAGCAAGGTATAGGGACAATATCTAACATTTGAGCCCTTTCCTTAATAGCAAATAAAAGCAAACAGAGGAAACAACAACTCTACCTCTGTTATATAGATTTAAAGGCTGCATTTGATAGTGTAGACTGTCACCTTCCTTTGGAAAAAACTGCGAACTTGGAATATTCCCGAAAAGATACTACAGGGAATTTTATTATTCTACTTGAATACATGGTTAAGAGTTAAGAAAGGAGATGGCACCAGATTATCAAGAAAGCTAATCACAACAAAAGGCCTCATACAGGGTTGTGTTTTGGCGCAACATCTCTTTAATTTGTTTCTGTCCGACATTGCTCAGAGGTTAGACTGTACTAACTCTCATCCACCGAAACTAGGTGGGCTAGCACTCACTCACCTCTCGTACGCTGATGACGTGGTGTTAATGAGTCAAACAAAGATCGGCCTTCAAAGAAGCTTAAATGTAATGTCAGACTATATCTCAGAGAACAAACTTGAGATAAACACTTCAAAAACAAAAGCAATGGTTATTGGAAGTCGGCAGAGAAGTAAACAGATCATCTGGCTCAATGGTAGTCAATTAGTGGAAGTAAAGAACTACAAATATCTGGGATTTTATATAGACAATCATCAAAACCACTCAGAGCAAAAAAAGTATATGACTCAGAGAACAAGCGCACTTATATTCGCCTTCAGTCAATTGGCAAAAAAATTGAAAGGCCCATCACATAAACCACTACTAGCGGTGATGTCAGCGAAAAATCTCCCCACGATAACATATGCTAGTGCCGTTTTTTATGGCAAGGATGCAGAGCTTTTAAACCAACTAGTGGTTTCCACGTATAAAAAAGTTTTTCAAGTAGAACGTTCAGCCTCTCCGGCACAAGTTCATCTTGAATTTGGCTTAACCAATGAAACAATTGGGAGAATGTATGCCACTGTAAAGCTTTGGTACAGATTGAAACTGAACGCGGCTACATCACCAATCAATAAAGCCCTCTGGACTGAAGTAGAAAGCAACAGAAAATCACCCTATAATCAATACCTAAACAAATCTTTGTCAATTCAACAACTTGTACAAATAAATTATGGAACAAAAAACTGCCATACCAGTCCTTTAAACATGCACTAAATAAAGTAGCAAAAAATCATTCCTTACTAATTGACAAAAACATCTTCAGGGCAAGGTCACATGCCTGGATGGTGATCAATAATTATAAGACACTTGCACCGGCCTATTATTTACATATAACATTTTTTATTTACCTGAAAAAGCAATTAATGGCTATACGCTTCGGAAATTTACCATCATTAGCGGATCAGCCTATTTGGTTATATAAAGGGCCAAAATCATGTTGACTGCAATGAAGATTTTATTCATGTAATTTGCATATGCACCCAACTCCACAACGCTTGTACCACCCTTCTTAGACAACCTTTTAAAGATAGAGGCCTCAGGACCTGTAGAGCTGCAATAATTGCAAGCCTAAATCCATTCGACACACAATTAAATTGTAAATTGATCACATTTCTTAAAGTTTTTGTACAGGCTCACAAAAACTTGTTCTCCGGTCTGACCTCAGAAAAAGGACAATAATGTGGTTAAATACTTGTTAAACAATGATATTCTCTTTTTAATGTTTTAACTTATCTTTTATATGTGTTTATATTGTTACGGTTTTAATTGACGAAACAATAAGAATGTACGCTCGTATCTAGTTTCAGCAATAAAGTTTAAGATAACTGAGTTTATTGACTGACACTCACTAATGTAATATTGTAAGCAAGTGGATGATTAATTAGGGTGGAAGGGAGTCTACCACAAGGAATAAGGCCACAAAGTTGTTAAAGTAAAAAAGTTGAAATAATTTAAACCTGGGTTAACTCCCAGGAGCTCTAGTACAGAGCAGCAGGTATTGGCTCCTCAGTAATGGCGGAGGAGCGTTGCCCCACTTCCTCTGAGCCAGCAGGTGAAAAAGAAAATGATTACCTAAATCGTTTTATTTTTCATTAGCTGGGTCTGAGCAAGCGAGTTCAGGGAGGGGAGGGGTGGGGCAAAGGCATGGGAGGGCAGAAGGAGGAGTTTGATGTGCACTCTAAGTTGTATCCACTGGATTTAGATGATGGTAGGTCTATGGACGATAGTCAATCTTAGTCCCCCCATCTCCCCCAGAATTTTCCTCCTCTGTCAACGGCGCCATAGGCAAAAGTGGATGTCGGAGGGATTTCAGCCAATTTTTCCACCAGGCTAATTACGATGTGCTTTTTCAGTCAAGGTAACTATGGTGGGTAAACCTCCACACCTGAGTTGGCAGTTTCAAAGGGATATAAGATAAACACATGCCTTTTTTCTTTTTCCACTTCCCCATTCACTGAAGCTGATGTCTGCCGTTTTGCACTCGCTGGCTGCGTGCGAGCGAGAGAGGAGAGGGAACGCCGCGCTGCCCCTTACAGCTGTTCCCACTGGCACCCGTTGGCACCCATCAGGCAAAGAGAAGAGGAAGCTTCACCGGAGCGCCGAGGAGGCTGCCGAGACAGTCTCTGGAATCTCCGTCGCAGAGCTTTCAGCGGCTTGCAACAAGGTGAGAAAAGAGCTGAGGAACTGTCTACCCAATCCTATTACAGCCTGCAGAGTTTTACCTGTGGGGTACAGCGTGATACAGGGTGATACACCGCAGATTTCTGCCTGTGGGAGCCCTAGGACGCGGTGAACTGTGGGGGCAGCAGCAGCAAGGGGCAAGCGTGAAGAGGATTAAACGCTATTGGCAGAGGTCTTGCCAGGTATTATATAGTGCCTCCCTGTGCGCCCAGCACCCTGTGGCTCTAGTGGGCTGTGAACTGCGGACTAAATTTGGGGGGTCATGCTTGGGTGGGCAATCGTGATGTATCTGGACCACGGGGACATCCAGGCACAGTGAGGCTGTCTTCTGTCTGCCGGACCTCCCAAATTTGCCAACCCCATCCACTCACCGGGTCAGGCGTCCTGAAGCGCCGAGTCTCCTCTAGATCCCCCTTGCAGAGGAAACAAGGAGTTATGTGGCAGTGAGCAGGAAAGTGCCAAGGAGCCAGGGAGCCACCCAGGGACCGTGGGGAAGTTCTGGTTCTGGTTCTGGGGGTCGTGAACTGTGCACGGTACTGTACTGTACTGTACTGAGGACACTAGGGTCACATCGGTAACAGGGGAAAAAAGAGGCAAAAAGAGCGACTAGTCCAGGGTCTGACAGCTTTGAAAGGAACTGCATCAACTGCTTAAACTGCCTTGACTCCTTGACTGCTTAACGGCAATAATTGCAATTGCATATATTTGGGATTGCTGCAACAATTACAGACGCAACTGCAACTGAAACTGGAACTGCAACTGCAACAGCCGCGACAGCTCCAGCCTACCTTACCTTTGCCCTCTTATTACCATCCAATTTAAATTGTGTTTTTCATCAGACACCGTTCACCATCTGATAGGGATTGGTAACTGGTAATTCTTTATTGTTTGATTAATTAAAATCTTACAATACTTCCATTACAACAACATTTTCAATTTATGTAATACAATACAATACAATAAAAAGAGAAAGCATTTCTTTTATCCTTAAAATTGAGATGATTGAACTTAAATAAAAATATAGTAAATTTTTTTTAAAATTATCTATTTATCTGTTTATGATTTCATAAAAGCTTTTTTCCTCATCTACTTTTCTAATTCGGTAGTTATAATTTTTAAAAATTTTACAAAGGCAACGTTCATAACTATATCATTAGGATCAAGACAAATTTTCAATGCCTGCCTGCATGTTCTTGTGGCCCGAAGATTAAAATGAGGTTTAAGTAATGCACATCTTTCCCTGCTAAGGCCAGGACAGATACATAGGAGATGGACAATATTTTCTTCTCCACCTTTGCAAAGTCTACACAATAAACTGGAGTTAAATTTTTTCCATGGCAGAGCGTGACTGAGGCCTGGCAAAATTCCAAATCTTGCATTCATGAAAAATTGTTTACTTTTCTCAGACCACGGTATCTCCAAGTATTCTTGCACTTTCTTTTTTTCATATCCATTTATTACTGTCCACGCGTGCTTCCTTTTTGCCAGCATGTTTTTATCATGTAATAGTGATAAGAAACTGGTTGTTCGATTCACAATTTTTTTAAACGATCCATTGTTTATTGTATTGTTCCATATAGGCATCAATGAAAACTCCTCTAGTGCATCATGAAGATATCTCCCAGCAAGTGATAGGGATTGATATAGCCGCATTAACTGTCAGGGAAACGACTAAGTCTAAGAGCAGTATGCGGTCGGGCCGGGTTCGAGGAGGCACAATGGTTAAGGGAGGTACAAATAAGCGAAAGAGAACCGCCAAGGCGCTTGAGGTCTCCAGGGATGAACCATCGCCCAAAGCCAGGTTGACAAATCGGAAGGAGGCTTCCCTAATTGCACTAAGTGCAGATGCAGAAACTTCAGGGCAGTCACCAACTTTGGAAAACACCAATAAATCAAATATGCAAAAAATCTGCCAATCCTCGTTCCAACCGAAAATATATTCAAAATTTTGTTTTTTAAAGAATGCAGGGGATGCTATTTTTCAAATGTGAGAACAGTACAGGGCCTTCAAACACCACTTCTGCCAGAACAGCCTGCACAGCCAACACAACCGATTCAATTTACTGGCGCACATAGAACTAATGACAAAAAGAGGAGTTCTAGTAGGACAAATGCTATGTCGGCTATTAGCTTATTACAAACAACATCAACTCCGCAACAAAATAAATCATGGGGGATACATGATATTAATCCTACCAGTAGGGAGCAGACACTTTGCACTGGATTAATCCAAGATCAAAGATCTATGGAAGCATTAGGATCATTGGGAGTTGACATAGAGGAAAGATTCAACCTCGACGCCATGGATGGCTGCGGAAGATTGATGTAAACTAACAACAATACAGTTAACGGTGGCACAACTGAGGTACCAACAACTTGCGAACCACGAAGCCCTGACCAATCAACGGCAGGAGAGGATTGGAGAGGATTAGAAATATCTCAGCAAGTTCCAACGCCACCTCTCCATCAGAAGGAACAAGCAACAGTTCCAAACCCAATGCTAAATACAGCAGGAGCGAAAGAAAAAGGGGGTAAGCGAATACTTGACTCTGTGGAAATGACAGAAATCTCTTCATACCTCGGGAAGGAAGAGTGGGAAGATCTCATGGCCGCCTATTCCCAGGATAAACACAGGAGTGTGCCCACGGGGAACACTTTGAGAGGGTCTCCTGAGCATAACCAAGTTCAAAATGAGGAGGGGGAATGTAAAGGAGATCAAAAGGGGACAAAAAGTCCAGTAAACCAGGCAGAACCACTAACAGATATAAATCAGGAAAGTGCTTGGCCTAGCTTGTTGAAAACAATGCAACTCTTGGTAGAGGCTCTACACTACCAATCCGATAAAATGGACACTCAACTAACGCTATTAGACCCCTTGGCTGTCTTTTTGGTTGCCATCAATGGGAAGCTGGGTGCATTAAGCACACTTTTACAAAACAAATATGACCATCCGCAAAGTGGAAACCTAAGTTGTGGATGTGGTCCTATTATTGATCAATTAGCCTCTCTCCCAGTAATGCTGAACGATTTGTGTGATCAAGTTAAAAAAATCTTCGAAGGGCTCAGGCGCAGAACCTCTGGAGAGACTTATGAAGGATGAAATATGTGACCTGATAAGCACAGCACCAGCTATAGCTAACTTAATGGGAGGCCTTGGGATTAAGGAAGACGAGGCTTACACGAATAGAGATCTGAACGCCAGATTAACTGAAACATCAGAAGGCCAGCTGCCTGAAGGCCCATCGGAGGAGAAAGTGTATAAAACATTGAACGCAAAACAAAGGCAAGCAAAAAAACGGAAAGGCCGAAATAAAAAAACTAAACTAAACCATGAAGGGTTCAAGCGTCTTTTTGGAAGTTCTGCACTACCATTACAAAGCGAACCAGAGTCCAGAAAGGATATAAGCATAGGTGGGTCTCCTGAACGAAAGGCATGCAATACACAAACAATAAAGCTGCTCACCAATACAGAGAAGGGCGCAACAGACGTAATGCAAACCCTTGGGAATACTGAGAACGAGGAAGTGGAAGCTATGCCTCAGGAAGGGACCATCTTGACTTCCCATGCAAGAAAAAAGGAAAAATACAATCTGGAAGGGAGCAGTATAAAACACAAAAGAGTGTTACTAAAGCCTGTTCCATCGCCAACAAAACAGTCAGTGAAGACTCCTTGCAATCACAGTCCGACAACGGAACTGTCCAACGGATACCGCCTAAAACGCTGCCAAAAACAATAAGGAGTAATCTTATTGAGACAACTGATAGTAAACCAGCCTCTATTCTACAAGCAACTATATCTACAAATAGGAGGACGAGCCAAAGAGTGGAAATATTCGCACCCAAAAAAGAATTGGGAATTATGATAGATGCCCCAGGGCAAGGAGAAGATGGACAAATGCCCAATTTAAGAGGACAACAAATAATTCAACACAAAGAGGAAGATTAAGTAGCAGGGTCCATAAATCAAGAAAATCTGTTACAAACAAAAGGTCATGACCTTACTCAAAAGTACAAATCCAACAAAAAGGCTTGGAGCCCAGGAGACCCAAGAAGCGTAACAACTGCAGTTTGGCTGACTCCAGAATATATATCGAAAGGAAGGCATGGCATATTGAACAGAGGCAACATCTTACGGCTGCTGTCTCATATTCCCTCCTTGGAAGATGTGACATCCGCAGATTTGGTTTCAATCGAATTTACAACAGATGATGTATCAAGTGGCGAAAAAATCTAAAGCAACATGGATAACATCTTTAATTGCACATAATATTCTTGAAGAGTCCGAAACATTTAAGAACTGGGGGGTAACATTAACCCTGTATATAAAACCATGATACCCAGAATTATTAACCCATGTAGTTACAGAGGGAGCACAGGCTTCTGCAGTCAGGCAAGGAGTATCGGTTCTTAGAGGCGCAGTAGGGACAAGTGGAACAAGAATTATGCAACGATACAGTACTATCAGAAGTACCGAAGAAAAGGCATCATCTCCAACAGGACTAAATAACCTAAGATGGATCGCCAGAACAATAAACACCTATGCAATTTGACCAACAGGCTCACATTTAAGATCAATTGAGATTAATCATCTGAGAATATGCTCATGGAATGTCAATGGTCTGGCGTCCAGAATGACTGATTCAGATTTTATCAGCTACATAAGGTCGTTTGACATTTTGGCTCTTCAAGAAATATGGCAAGCAGACCCCCCCCACACACACCTTTATGGATTCCTGCGCTTTTTTACTGGTGCAGTAAGGCGGGCGAAATACAGCCACTTTCAAGGTGGCTTAGCTATCTACGTTTCAGCCACAAGTGCCCATGTGGTCAAAGAAGTTGGATCAACTTCCTCTGACTCATTGGCAGTTAATCTCTACATCTCGCAATCAGACACAGGCACGGGGGAAACTAATCTCACCTTGATCAATGCCTATGTTCATCCAAAAAGGAAATCAAAGGCAGCCAAAGAACTATGCAAGTTCTTGGAGAATTGCATTCAGGATTAACCACCAACAGATTTTATCATCAAGAATTTAAACAAAGGAGCATCTATTGTACAAAAACAATTCCAGCAATAATTTTGCAATCTAAGTTATTATTTTTTAATACCCTTGTACATGAAAGCAGAAAAAAGAAGAAAAAGCATCTCCCATACGGTGGCCTATCCTAATGAACTCTTCATTAGGATAGGCCACCGTATGGGAGATGCCTTATTGCTTTCATGTACAAGGGTATTAAAATATAATAACTTAGATTGTTATATAGGCAGGCAAAGTCAACGACAATTGGAACATTGTGTATAATGGTATATAGGCAGGATATGTTCAAGAGTATGATCTGAATATTGTGTAAATGGCAGAATATTTTAGTTATATTATGTTCTTTTATTTTTACAGCCCTGGCTGTAGCAGTGGAAATTATATAGAACATCCAACATTGATTTGGAATGTGCCAATGAACAAGCGACATATCAAATTGTTTTCATCTAATGAAACATTAAAAATTGATTATAAGAAGAACGCAAGAAGGCTTTTGAACATTTTTTCATCGCTTATTGCGGATCACTAATTAATGGCAAAATTATTGCTGGAATTGTTTTTGTACAATAGATGCCCTCTTTGTTTAAATTCTTGTTTATTGTGTAGCAGCATTTGCGGTGGGCTGCTCGAAGTTGAGCATCTGTATAAATTGAATTGAAGGTCAAACACTTTATATAATATCCCGCTGTGCACACGATTCTAGTACCCTCACCATTCTTTATTCTGTGTAGATTTTATCATCACCGGGGACTTTAATCACAACCTAATGGGAATCTCGTCAGACGACCAGAACCTAACTCAAAATTCAGCCTGGGTATACCACTCCAAGGGAAATTGCAAATATTGAAACAGACAAAATTGGACAAGCGGATATTATAGGACTTTGAACTCTTTAACATCAGAGCACTAAATGGAAGATTTTCTGGAGATAACCCCCAGCTACTACTTTTCATTCAACCAGAATCAATACAACCTTGGATTATACTTTTATCTCATTATCCATATTCCAACAAATGGTTTTATTTCGTATAGGGGAAAAAGCAGATAGTGACCATTGCCCCCAAGAAATTGTTCTTAGCAACATCAAGCCTAAATTTGAGTTATCCTTGGTACCCAAAGAGTCAATCCACACAATCAACTAATAAAAGGATCAAATATTCAGTAGCATCCGACTGTAGCATTCTAGAAAAGGTGAGACTGCTTTTCCACTTGAGAATTGGCTGTAGCGAGATCGAGAAATGGGAGCACTTTCCTTCAAATATGGCAACCTACTCCACAAGATCTAAGCAACAGATGCAATTGGGCTGTAGCAGCATGAAAAACTTTACACAACAGCAAAAAGAGAGGATCAAGTGTTTAAAAAAATCAATCAATCATATGATAAGACAATTACGGCAGAATCCTACGGATATTGTAAAACACGCCCAGCTACAGAAATCGAAGGCATTGTTAAAAAAAATAAAATGGGAAGCCAATAGATCTGTGGAGGAAAACATATGGGCAAAACTACATGCGGATTCCAAACAGTATGACGGTGCAAGATTCTGGAAAACCATTAACCAATTTTTAAGACCGACGCATGCAGGAGTTTTTTCAAATATCTACGAAGAAGTCTGGGCATGCCACCTTAGAGGTCATTTTAATCAGGAAAAAGACTCCTATTTAGAGACAGAAACTGTTAACGATAACAAATTTCTGTCGAAAAAGAAATAATGACACTGCATCCAGATGGCTTTGCACCAATCACAAATGAAGGAGAGCCAAGTTTACAAGGAATTATCAGGCGCCAAATCAAAAAAGGAAGGAAAGAGGGGGCTCCAGGAACAAATGAAATTCAACCCATCCTTTGTAAACAGGAGAAAAAAGAATGGGCCTTAGCCCTCGAGCCATTATTCTTGGGAATACGGCACTTCAATATATTGCCCAGCTCTTGGAAGGGCTAAATCATCTCTCCCATTTTTAAATCTGGGGACAAGTCATTTCCTCAAAATTATCGCCTAGTTGCCCTAATGGATAATGAGGCAAAATATATAGCAGGAATACTTTTAGAAGAACTGCAGAAATGGGCCACAGAGAAATCCTTAATTCCAGTAAACCAGACTGGGTTCGCCAAATCAGTGGGCACAGCCTCCAACATCTTAGCAATGGGCATGCTAATAGATAATGCTGAAATAACTAAAATCCCAATTCATTTTTGTTTCATAGACTAGAAGGTCACATTTGACCACGTTAACCGGAGCATCTTATGGTCCAAATTAAAGAGATGGGGGAAACCAAGACCACTGTTAGACCTGTTGATCAACCTGCACACGGAGTCGTGGATTCAAACAAAGCTGGGTGATGGTACATTCCTGTCAAGACGAATATCAACCAATAAAGGTCTTAAACAGGGCTGTGTTTTAGCTCCCACATTATTTAACTTGTTCTTAGGGGACCTAATCCCGATCCTTAATAGTTGTAACTCCCATGCTCCAAAATTAGGAGGGCTTTCATTACGGTGTCTTCTCTATGCGGACGACATAGTCCTAATTAGCCATACTAAAGTCGAGCTTCAACATCTTGTGAATGCAATACAACAATACTCGGATACAAATAAACTGACAAAAAATTTTGAGAAAACACGGACAATGACAATCAGCAAGAAAAGGAGCAAGTCACTAACCGGGTTCTGGAATAATGCTCGGATTGAGGATACGAAGGAATATAAGTATCTAGGTGTAAAAATTGACAACAGTGGCCAGTGGCCAGTTTACTGTTCAGAAAAAGATCATCAGAGGCAAAGGCGTTGTGACAGCAATTGCTCTAAAAGCATTAAATTGTAAACTTACTGGCCCGTCTCTTCTGCCTCTGACACAAGTGATACAAGCAAAACTGTTACCAACAGTAACTTACGGGAGCGAAGTTCTGAGAGGCAGAGATGCCAAGATACTAGATAACACAGTTTCAGCCGCGTATAGGATTATTTTTTTAGTTTGCCTAAAACAAACTTCACCAGCTCAAATTAGGCTTGAGTTTGGCATCCAAAAACAGCTCCTGGCGAGACAGGGGGCATACATAACTGTCTGGGATAAAATACGAAAAAACCAATCAAGGAACCATAAATGACTATTTATGGATGGAATTAGCACAACACCCAGCTTCACCAGCAGCGAAGTACCTTAAAAGAGGCCTGGCGAATTTTGGCTTACAACAACTTTGGGACACTCCCACAAGCCATATTACGCTTAAAAGATTGGTCAGGAAACAGTTAAACATCTCTCATGTGTTGAAGACAAGGCATCACTTGCAAAAAGGTCACACGGCTGGATAATCTTGAATACGTACTCCACACAAGCACCACAGATCTACTCAAAAATAGTTAAAATTTAAATTTTTAAATATAGGCTGGGGCTGTTACCCTGTACTTTGCACCTTCCACATTGGTTAAAGGAAAAGGCAGGCGCCCTCTGCCGCTTATGTGGAAGGGTGCTGGAGGACATGCCTCATTTGTTGTGCTCCTGTGATAAATTGTTGGGAGAACGTAAGAATCTGCTGAAATACCATTTTAACTGACGAGGAATTCGCTCACAAAGACAGTCTTGCCTGCTTCGCACCTCATGATCCTCAGCTTAATTGTAGTTTTGTGAGGTTCATGAAAGCAGTGGAAAAGAAAATGCCAAGTTCTGACTCTTAAACTGTCTTTCAGCTATTCTTTGTATCCCACAATTCTCAGCTGAACTGTAATCTTGTAAAGTTTATGAAGGTGCATAAAAGGAACTCTCAAGACTTGAATCTTAATTGTCTTTTCCCAAGACATGATTTCTAATTGATTTTTTAAATTGTTATATATATATATCTTATGATTTAACTGGAAAGGAAAAAAAATTTGTGTGGTGATGAATTGTCCATTATTTATATAGATGGAATTTAAAGGTTGTAGGGATATATTGTCTTTTACAAGTTGACCCGAATTTTAAAGCTTGTATTGCAATGGTTTTAATTAACAATGCAAATAAACTATTACTTACTTACTTAGTTATCATGAACCCAATCGTGCAAGTCCTTTTGTTGCTGCTACTTGACCCTGAAGTAAATCAACCCTGTTGTGGCTGTAATCGGAGGTAAGTTTCTTTATACCTTTTTTTCATTTGAATTGTCCATCTGCTCTGGACTCATGCATTTTTGCATTTCTTCTGCAAGCACATTTTTTCTAATGTGTAAATGCATATGTGTATAATGGTGTCATTTAAGAAATGTAAAGAACCTGACCTGTGTTAACTTTTTCCCCCTCAAATTTGGTGTCAGCTTCGAGCATGATTATTGACACTTACACAAAATTTGACTAATCAAAATTCCTAATGTGCACATACAGGTGTGTTTAATTACTTTTCACAAACTTTCAAATTATAAACATATGCATTACACATTTTATTTTATAATTTAAATTTAATATACTGCAGTAATTGCATTAAACAAGGCAAAACATTTTTTTAAATCAATGTTAGTGCTAAACTTAATATGTTTATGTAACGTTTCCCCTTGTCGAGGTTTTTTTCTGTATTTTATTACATTTCTTTTTTAAGGTGTAATGCATATGATGCTTTTTCACTTATTAAGTTAAAATAAAGACCCCTGTATAAACACTTATATTATTGTTTTTTGGTGTAAGTGTCCATTATCATGATGAATGCTTGCACCAAAATGTTAATGTCCAATAAAAAATGTTTTCTAATGTCTGGACATTACTAATAGGCCATTTAAAAAATCTTTTGTATTTTCTGTAGTAAATGTAAGAAGGAATCTATATTTCCCGTTGTAAAGATTATCATTTTTAATAATCAATGCATTGTCAATTAATAATAATGTTAGGACAAATTTTGTAAAAAGAAAATGGTTTTGTTTTTATAATTGAGATAATTCTCTTATGTACTTTTTTTAAATAAAAAAAGGAGAAAAAGAGTTTTCAACAACAACACCTTGTGGCTTTGTTGTCCATAGCTTGCCTCCTACCCATAGTCGAAAGGGTAACCTCCTCAAGAGGGCCATCTATTGGGCACAGAGTAGGCACCTAAAAGATTTTTCTTGGGAGGGGTGGGTTCAGGTTTGGTTGGTGTTAAGGACAGATAAGAGGTTGAATTCAATGGGAGGAGTAAGGGTAGGAGGGGTAGTAGAGGATTGGCTTTTTGGAGGTAGAGAGAGCTGGGGTGGGTGCTGTGCTTGTGTCTGTATGCTTGGCAGTTCCATGTAGGTCTGGTGTTTGTTGTGTATGTTTAGAGGCGTGTTTTGTGGCTGGTGTTTGATATTCTGGTGAGTGTGTGTTCGTTTTCTGTTGGTTTTCTTTTGTGTGTAGGTGGGCTTTTGTGTGAGTGTGTTGGGTTTGATGAGTGTGTTGCTGTGGTTGTTGTAGTTGGTGTGATTGTGGTGCTTGTGGGTGTGGTGGTGCTTGTTGCTGTGGTGCTTGTGGCTGTGGTGCTAGTGGATATGGCGGTGGTTGTGGGTGTGGTGGTGGTTGTGTTGGTGGTTGTGTTGGTGGTTGTGGTGGTTGTGGGTGTGGTGGTGATGGCTGTGGCATTTGTGGGTGTGATAGTGGTCTGGTGCTTGTGGGTGTATTGGTGGTTGTGGGTGTTGTGGTTATGGTGCTTGTGTGTGTAGTTTCAATAGTGTGTGTGTGATATTTGTGTTTATGTGTGTGTGTGTGTGATTATGCTACTTGTTTCTGTTGGAGTAGGTGCCTGCAAAGAAGTGGGTGGGATTGGGGTGGGAGTGGGAGTTTGGATTTGGGTTGATGAAGGGACCTGAGTTGAGGCAGAAGGTTGGGTAGTTGGGAGGCTGGGGTGAGTGCGAGGCTGCTATTTTGGCATACCCTGAACTGTTAATGCCATCTAGAAATGCAACCATGTGTTGCATTTTGGAGGTTAGCCCCTGGAACTATTCACTATCGCAGTCTGATTTACAGAGATGCTGCGTAATAGGTAAATAGCCTCCACCCTATTCCCCTATAAACCCACAACACGCTACGGATTTAAAAGATGCAAAATGTAATTAAATTAAATGTTATAACAAATAAAAATTTAACACATATATTTAAAAACATAAACAATATTTATACAAAAAAACTACATCACATACATTTAAAATATATACTAAAATACATAACAGTAATTAAAAAATTTATATTTTAAACAAGTTTATTTTTGCAAATTATATTAATGACTTCTATATTTTAAAAATCGATATTACTCACCTTAAAATCAATATTCTTGTGCACGATATTTCTGTGTCACGATATTTCTAACTATAAAATTGTGTCAGTGTGATCGTGGGGGTAAGGCGGGCCGGAAAAACAGGCGTGGAGACCAGATAAGATGAGCAATGTTGTCGCCGTTTATTATGACAGTACAGAAACATGAGGGTAGCAGAAATAAAAAAGAATGAACAATCAGGCTTCTGAGGGGATGGGACTCGGGATCTTCGCCTCGAGGGTGGGTCTGTTTCCTCACAGTTGTCCTCGTCTCCTGTAGATGCTCGGGTCAGGTAATCCGCGGAGGGCGTGTGGGAAAACAAAGAAAAAGGAGTTGTTAGTCTGACCGGACTATACACGCGGAGTACCGTTCACCAGAGCCAGGCGTGTGCCGGAGGTTTAAGAGAGATGGTGAGGGAGGGGGGGAAGGATGATAGAAAGGGGCTGAAGAGAAAGCGGGGTTGACTACTTGGATGATGGAAACAGTGGTTGAGGTCTATTTTACAACTTGTGAAGGTCGGGAAGGTACGGGTAGTGAGACTCAGAGGCTGTGCTGTACAAGGGTATAGTGCAACGTGATACTTTTGTGGTGAGGTTAAATACATATATACAGTGCCTTGTTCACCTCCCTTTTATCGTGCTCCAGTGTCTATCTCGTGGTCGTGAGTACTCACCGACTCCGCCGCAGCTCTCCTGAGCCGCGGCCGCTCCCCAGCCTCCACCTTTGGACACCACCACTCCTCGCTCCACTCTTCTTCTCCCTCGTCCGTCTCCGCCTCTCGCTCCGTCACTCCTTCGCTCTGAATCTCCTGCCACTCCTTCGCTCCTCCTGCAGTCCTTCCGCCTTCGGGTTGGTGACTTCCTGTTTTCAGCTCCTGGAAGGAAGGTCTTCCGGGGTCAGTCCCTGGCACTTCCGGGGTATCTCCAACGGGGATTGGTTCCTGGAACGACAGGGGACAGGGGGGCGGGGTCCCAGTTACTACGGACACTTCAGAGCCCGCACTCGGGGAATGGCGAGAACGTGAGACCTACCGGTGACCAAAGGCAGGTAAGGGGGTCAGATCACAGTCAGTCAATATTACTGACTCAATATTTTGTTTGAACACCAGCTGTCCCAGAATTGATGAAATTGTTTGGGAGAAGGTCCCGATATTTTCAGTCCTACAGAAAATCTGCAGATTTCTTATGTATTGAAGTTCTCAATGGCTGATGTTATCATACCTGGGTTACATTCTGATGACTGGGAAGTTGGCACTGTTAACTCCATGCTCTCAGAGCTGGAATATTATACAGTTTTTGAAAGTGAAGAATTGTGTATAAATTCTGCTAATCATGGTGAAATGTTCTGTAATCATCATTACGCACCTCATTATTTACATAGCGCTTGTGTTAAACACACACTTTTTGAGTACATACAATGGGAACATTGTCCAACTCCCCTAGAAGAGAGTTAAAAAAAATGTAGGGATAAATTCACATATTTTTCTTTCCATGATTCATTTGATCCAACACCTTTCTATTTTAAACCTGTACCCATACCACCCAAAAAATATGTGCTGACACAAACCAAGCTAATATATGCAGATTTGTTTGTCACAAAAGTAGCAGTGAAAGGCTATGAGTATTGGAAAGATACCGTTGAATTGAAATCAATTTGGAATACTAGATATTGTCAAATTCAGGGAACAGACACCTTATTTAGAATGTGTTTGATTCCAACACACATCGTTTTTCTAAATGACACTGTTCAACAGACTACAGGGCATATTTACAAGGACATATCACCATCTGAACATCACTTTTTATGACGTTCTGATGGTGATAACCACTTCGCATTATTCACAAGGTGGCGTTAACCACTTAACGTGGCTTAACACTTCCTTGTAAATAATGGCACTTTAACGCAGCACTTAGCATGAAAGGGGTAGCCAATGGGTGTTGCAGTTGTTGGTCTGCCACAACATCCATTGCTTTTTGACTCTGTATCTATTTACAAGGGTGGTGTAAACATGGGGCAGCTCTAAAAATAAGACCAGGAAAAACCAAGTCTTTAAAATAATGCTCACTTCATGAGAAGCACTTGAAAATAAGGGTAATACAATTTTATTTTATGTATTAGCCTCTAGGACGTGGGCCAGCCGGTCCCCTCCTAGTTAAAAAACATAATTTTTACCAGTAACAGAAAACACCATTACTCACCTAACTGTAAGAAAGAGATAGAAAATGAAAATGAATCAATTTGTGAATCCTAAAGGGGTGTATATACTGCCCTCACTCACTCAATGAGTGGTATTCTTCATCATAGGGCTGCTGCGACTCACTGGTGCATACCAACATCCAGGGAGAAGCGCTGAGAAAAAGAGATAATTTAGAAAAGAAAGAAATCATAGAATAGGGATCCCACATGCTGAGAAAAATATTCTAAAACAGTCAAAGTGGGTATCCGCTACCTTTAATATGGATCCCACTTGGCAGGATTAAAAAAGTGATTCAAATAAGGGTATATGGGAAATTAACGACACCATTACCTTATCTGCCATATCAACATGTTTCTGCAGTGGATTGCCACCTGTTAGGGTCGATGGCCTTTGTTAGGATACAGATCCCTAAAGAAGGTTCTAGATACGTACCTTCCTAAAACCTAATCTTAACCTGGCGCAACTGTTTCTATGTGTGCTGCATTCTGCAGCACACATAGAAAGAGCAAATCACCATTAGTGAGTGTTAATGTGCAGAAAGGTGTCCCTTCCTTCACATAAACAATCATTAGAAAATTACGAGTCACAACTTCTACATGTCCTGCATTCTGCAGCACACATAGAAGTTACAAATCACCGTTATTGTTTGTTTATGTGCAGGAAGGAACACATTCCTGCACATGAACAATCATTACCTGCAATGCTGGCACCCTTGCACTACGGTGGAATGCGGGCACCCTTGCACTATGGTGCAAGGGTGTCTGCATCGGAGTTAGACAGCTAAATTTAGCTCCAGCACTAGGAGAAACCCAGGGGTGCACCATATTATTATAAATACAGTGCATCCCTGCATTTCCATAATGTCAGAGTGCAGCACTACCAATTGTTTCATAACACTGGGCTCCGCCATTCTGTTGTACATATGCCCCTACATGCCTAGGACTCGCTGATATTAAGAACATCATTTCACCTAATTATCCTTCCATTGCCCAATTGACAACATTTAACACAATTACAGTGAAGAACAACTCAATAGCATGGTTGAGAATGGTTTATTGAACTCCACAAACTCCGGTGCAAGTAGTGTGATTATGTGACCTGTGGACACAAATGTTTGATATGCTTATTTTTTTAATCTCGCACCGGGGTTTAAGGCCGACCCTCGTTGCTCTCAATCTGAACACTCAGAAATAGTCAGCACGTATTCAGTCGCGAAATGTTGCCAACGGATGTATGACGTTTCAACGCATGCTTTTACAACACATGCCATTAGGACGCAGGTTTTACAACGCAAGTCGTTACAACGACTTGCGTTGGGGGGCGCTGGATAGTAAATAGTTTAATTTACTCTTCCAACTCCAGTCCCCGTGGATAGTAGGGAAGGTGTTGGATAGTAATTAAACTATTCCCTATCCTAGAGCGCCCCCCAGCGCAATGCGTTGTAATAACTTGCGTTGTAAAAGTTGTGTCGTAATGGTAGTGCGTTGTAAAAGTTGCATTGTAAAGGATGTTCCCCGTTGCCAACAATGGTTGGAACATTCCACACTGTCTGCAATTAAGAAACGTCTCTCTCTCCTGTCGGATGACGTAGATCTATCAAAT
The DNA here is from genome assembly GCF_964261635.1 of Lissotriton helveticus. Taxonomy (NCBI): domain Eukaryota; kingdom Metazoa; phylum Chordata; class Amphibia; order Caudata; family Salamandridae; genus Lissotriton; species Lissotriton helveticus. The sequence goes on from NC_136063.1 coordinate 804,425,668, forward strand.
TATTTTGTTGAGTCCTAACTCTCCGTGTTCTAAAAGATTAATTTATGCCACTTACAAAGAAATCTGAAAATTGTCACAGATAGAAGCTGCTGCATGTTTAAGACCAATTAATAAAGATAATTTGGATAAAGTACTTGCGGTTGTTGATAGTAGCATTAATACATTGTCTTTTTGCATTTACAGCTTCAATAGCATTTTGTCACCTGTAATTGATATTATGAAAAATTGCATGTCTTCATTATACCATGGCAAAGGCAGCTTAAATCTATTATGCAATTTAGTTGGACACTTCAGGTATTGGAATCTGGCCAAGTGCCTTAGCATTATTTAAGCTCTATGCATCTATTATTGCTTTTAAACCTTTTAAGAAACATCTCTCTCTCCTGTCGGATGACGTAGATCTATCAAATTATTTTGTTGAGTCCTAACTCTCCGTGTTCTAAAAGATTAATTTATGCCACTTACAAAGAAATCTGAAAATTGTCACAGATAGAAGCTGCTGCATGTTTAAGACCAATTAATAAAGATAATTTGGATAAAGTACTTGCGGTTGTTGATAGTAGCATTAATACATTGTCTTTTTGCATTTACAGCTTCAATAGCATTTTGTCACCTGTAATTGATATTATGAAAAATTGCATGTCTTCATTATACCATGGCAAAGGCAGCTTAAATCTATTATGCAATTTAGTTGGACACTTCAGGTATTGGAATCTGGCCAAGTGCCTTAGCATTATTTAAGCTCTATGCATCTATTATTGCTTTTAAACCTGAAACGTAGGCAGCGACTCATGGTGAAAAAAGTTGCACTTACACAATATCACAGATTGAGAAGTTAGAACAACTGCCCTTCACAATAGCTGAAACACCGTGAGCAGTGTGGTTAATTCATAGAGTGATATCTTTGCTAATTTAGACATTCTAGTTTACATCATGCATGAAACAAGTTCCAGTAGGAAGATATGAACCCTTTGGAGGGAGCTTTATTTACTAATTGTTGACACTTCCCTTTGATTATCTATGTGAAAGGGTGGACAGAGAGGTATTTCTCATTGGAAAGGTTCAGGCAAGGAAAAGGTAACTTTCTAAAAGTAACTTTTCCTTTACATTTAATAACAATATGGTTTCACAATTGAGTTGAGCTGGTAATAAATAATATAAAGAGTTGTTGAATCATTTTCCTAGCTGTTTCCTAACCTGAAACAACAGAATTAATATTTAATATTACTTCCCAGTGATTATACATGGTCCAGCCAGCCTTCGAGCAATGAAAATAACTTTTGGGTGCTAGTCACTGTAAGGGCATGTTAACTTTAAATTTGTACATGCCCTAGTTTAAAATACCATGCACCCTGCCTTGTGGGTTATAAGGCCTACATAGGACTGACATTCATATTCATAAGGAAGATTATGACCTGTAAAATGGGTCTATTTCCACAAGTTAAATTGCAGTTTTTACACTGCAACAGTCAGGCTGCAAAGGTAGTCCAGAAGCCAGGTTTGCACTGCCTCTGAATTGGGTGGCACAATAGATGCTAAAGCCGACTAATGGCATTTAACTTCCAGGCTATGGATATATTTTTACCATATATTACAGACTAATAGGTAAGTTAAATAGAGCAATTAGAAATATGTCAATTTGACCAAATTGAAAGCGGAACACAAGCACTTAGCAGGGGTAAGGTGCACTGAGTTCTAAAGCCAACAAAACAGATAGTACAAATCTGGGGGGGGGGTATCATGAAAAAGTGATTGAATGTTGGGTGTGATAGGAGAACTTGGGCTAGGGCTCAAGCTTTTATGAAAACACACATTTTCCATCCAGGCAGCCGCACATGGGGTATCGCTTTTTATTGGGCTACTTGGGAGAATGCTGGGTGGTAAGAATTTTGTGCATCCCCACTGATTCCCTGAGCTTTACCTCCTAGAAATGCAAGTAAAATAAAGTCCATGCAAGTCACACTCCTCTGAATGTGTCCAGTTTTCAAAAATTCCAATATTTAGGAGGTTTTTCTCGGTGGCTGACATGCCTAGGCCCATATACCACACCTACTTATATTACTAAACTTTGACAATTTTCATGGCAAAAACATGATGTTTTCATATTGCATTTGGCAAACTATTTTGTCATGAGCACTGCACTAGGCCCAACAGCACAAGTGTGATACCATTTTTAGCGGGGGAGAGTTAGAATGCTGGGTGGTAAGAATTTTATGGATCCCCATTGATACTTGAATTTTAATTCACTGACATGTGAGGAACATGTCTGATTTTAGCTGGAGTTTGAGGATTGTAGGGCATTCTGGGCGATATAACAGAGTGGGATCCATGCAAGTTGACCTACTCTTGATTCCTCATGGTAGCTAGTTTTCAGAAATGTATGAGTTTAGAAGGTTTCCCTGGATGGTGGGAGCCCAGGCCATAAATACTGCAGCTTCCAACATTGCCAAAATGGGCACATTTTCAAGACGAAAACTTGGTATCTCCAACTAACATTCAGAGGCCTTTCCTGTATCGGGTGCTAGGCCTGGCCACAAAAGTGGGTACCGTTTATTGGTTAGGCTTGTGGGAATTCAGAATAATAGAACATTGTCATTATCAATTAAGTTGCTTTCCATTTTTGGCTTCCAACTGTAATCCAGTGTGCCAGTAAGAACACATTTTGGAAAATGGACTCTGAATCATACTTTCGTGTCGGTTACCCCAAATCCAGAGCTGTGTAAATAACCACTATTCATAAACTCAATACCCAGAGAATATAAAAAAAATGGCTAGTTTTCTTTCATACCTGTTTTTCATTCATTACATGTTAATCTATTGGTTGATCCATGATCGGTACACAATGAAATATCATTATAAGCTTCAGCTCAGTTGTTGCGTCTGTTGGTTGCCAATACCTAAGCACTATATATTGCTACAACTGTCTTATGTATGTAACATTGTTGCTTTTAAGAGTCAGCCATTGCAAAAGACTTCAGATGAATACATTGCAACTAAGTGCTATTTTTTCACACTTATTCTCAGACTTGTTTCATATTTATTTCATTATTTTTTTCATTTCAACAATTACTTTTTGGGGGAAAATATGAGTGAATAGCAGAAATGACCTCTTGCTGAATTTGGTATTTTGTCTACATCATTAGATATGTACAGCTTTCTGGATCCACAGACGTTTCCAGCACACACTACAAGAAAGTAGAAACCACAAAACAATTAGGAAAAAAAAACGAGCTACTACTTAAAACAATGAAATCACTGTGATATTTTTTTTAAAGAACTCTGCTTGTTCTTGTAACCTAGTAAGATTGTGACTGGAGCATCGCAAACTTTTTGCTAATTTGAATTTTAGAAAGAAATTACGATTTTTTTAACTGCAATTTTTTTTGAGAAATCCCAACGTATTCCTTTATTTTGGTTATTTTCGAAATTTTATCCACGAAAATGAACCTGGGCTCTTTTAAAATCCCCAGCATGTGGGGAAAAAGGATGCACATTTGACATTGCTACCTTTTCTTTCTTAACACAAAAGTTATCAAGGCATAAGCACAAAGTGGCACAAATATACCAAAAGGCACAGCACTGGGGAGCAAAAAGCCTCAGGAGTTAAGGGATTAATTTTAGCTCATTATTTAGTTTACCAACTATAAATATACACACTTCTACTTTAATTAAATTGTGTTACCATAATAAATACTACATTACATCGACAGGTTATCGCATTACATGACATGTAAATTGCAATGCACCGCACCACAAAATACAACACATAAAACATAAGAAACATCGCCTCATGGGAAAACATTTAGGTAATATGAGTGCATCACACCCCCATATTTGATTAACTACTAGCTATAGCATTCATTTCACTTTAGGAGCATTCGGAAAATTCATTTATTAAAGGCTTCTAAATCAGATTCAACTAAACAGCTTTAAAAGAACCTAAATGAACCTCAGATTTCTATTTGAAGTCTTATAATTTAAAGATGAACCTTTTAATTGGTGACTGCCTGCTATTATCCATAATCCATAGCACAATATCAAGTTTAGATATAGCTATCAGGTTTCGTAGGATTAATTTTTGAAAACTACTCACACATTGCCTCACAGTTTTCAGAAAATGAGTGGATCTTTCAGACTTCCTTAATGATTTAGACTTTTCAAATCAATAGGGACTGAAGAGTAGTGTTTAATTTGAGCCGGTGGTTTCCAGTGCTCGCCCGCACTTAATTGTCAACACGGGTTTGTACCAGTCTGCCATATGGTGGCATTGTATGTCTAATTTAGAGGTGAGCACAACAACAGTTGTTTAATGATTCAATATACATTAAAATGACTATTGACTGCCGCCCAATCCATTCTGATGGCTTTGGGCACCTGGAATAGTCTGAATGTTCACACTTGTAGGAGTGTGGTGATTAGTGGTTGTGTTGTTACTATCTTTGGCAGCATGGCAGGGGCAATATGTGGTGCAAGCTGTAGTGGCCTCCTGATGCGGGCACTAGCACTTATTTTTTTGTTGCAAACTAAGCACTTGTGAAGAGGCCTCTACGATAGTACATTAATTCTGTCCAAACCCCCTTCCGATGGAGGGATATGGTATCACAGCACCACAGCACATTTTTCATGTCACTTAGAATCAGTTCGCGATTGTAACCTGTGGTTATTTAGACCTGCCAACTCACACTGTGCCACCGTGTGAGACACAATATTGGCTCCCTTCATATGGTCGTCCCGTGAGGAGCTGATATCACAGAGTGGCAACGAAAACGAGCTGAAAAACACTGAAAGCTGTGGATTTCAGTTCATTTTTGGAGTCTTTGAACTGCCAATGTCCATTAAAGGGTGTGAAAAAACCCCAGGACATTGGCACCAGCCTCTGAAAGTTTTTGTTTGTTGTTTGAGGAGATGTTTGGGGGTGAGGGTGGAGCAAAAGTCCCCATAGGTACTTCTTGACACAATGACACACCCCTTCCAAGGCCTGCTTCCCACACAGAGAAATGTTTGTTTTGGTTGCTGGCTCTGTGTTATCTTCTTTGATATCTACCTTATATATCTTATCAAGTGTTTAATAAATATGCAGCGTGAGCAATGTAATTAGTTTTATTTATTTATATATTTACTTATCTCCGTTCAGCTGTTTGGCGGAGTTTACTACCCCCCACCCTGCCGCTCCCCCACCCCGCCCACCACCCCGCAGCACTCCCTCGAGGAGCCGCCACTAAGCTACATATCTTTACCTGTGAGAGCACCAATGCACTTTGAAAAAGGAGTCCTTATTCTTGGGTTCGGGTGAAGCATGCGACTTGCTGCAATGTGCTTTAATGCCTCGTCAGGGGCAGTATGCACTATGTAATTGTACATTGTATTTATAATTACTAAAAACTAAAGGATGGGGCAGTGTACACAACATAAGCGTACCAAGCAGCCACTTTTTAAGATAAATATATACACAATAAAAAAATACAGAAATCAAAACAAAAAAAAAATTGAAGGCCATTCAGGACAAAGTCAGTATTCTGTGGGTGCACATTAAAGTGATATTGCATTTTCCTAACCCCTTATCTAACTGTGGGTATTCAAAGAAATTCATCGAATTGTGTCCCACACTTGTATGTACCTCTAGTTCACATTTTAGTGAAACAGGAATAAGCGGAGAAAAATGTCTGAGAAAGTGCCACTTCTATTCACAACCTTTGAAAGGTGTGAATTTTGGTGCAGATTTTCACTGAATATTAAAATAGTCTGTTGAGCTGTGAAGGGTCTCGGCTATTTTTGCTTGAAACACGTTTCCATCTTTTTTAATGTTGTTTTTATAGCACAGTCTATATATACAGTTATTTTGATTTCTTTCCAATCATAAATACACCTGAATCTGACTACGTTCAATTAAGAACTTGCCTTTGCATACATAGAAATGTCAGTTAAACACATGCCTTAGCGGGTCATGCGATTATTCCTAAGCTCCTTTCTTATCTGTTCAGTCACTTTCTTACTAGGTGCTTTATCTTATGCACCTTTACCACTTGACCCCCTCCCCCCTAAGGTTGCTGGTAGGTAAATACATAATTTCTGTCATTTTTATAAATGTCATAGCTGCTGCAAACAAGGAAGCCTGCCTAATACATGCTCATAAATCACACCTTCCGTGCTGAAGCCCACCCTATCTGATATGTTAAGCATGGCCACGCAGATCATTAATCAAATTCTTGCACTGACATGATGTATTTCCTGCTAAAAACACTTCGCAAAACCGTGGATGTGGACCGGGGCTTTTGTTAGACTGTTATTTCAGCACCGTTTACATTAGGATTGTTAATTATCTCCTCTCCTCATAGGCTGCCCACTGGTCGGTTTTACTGAATACATAGCATATACGTATGAGTACTGTATATCCATAGGAGAATACATACAATAGAGATCAAAGGCCCTTAATAAGCAGGATCCCATTCACAAAGGGCTTACCTAAATAAGTTACACGGTATGCAACAAGTAAGTTACACTTTTACCTATGACTTTGTTATGGCTCTGTGCTATTTAACATATTACACACATGTTTAACGAAGGACATTTCCAATATTCATGTAGAACTGAGGCTAATGCAGCTTTGTGTAGATGACATGTTATGTTATGCAGCTTTATAGAGCGCACTATCATCCGGAAGGGTATCTTGGTTAGGCCTGGGCAGAGTACCCTCCACCACGCTACGCGGAGTTCGTTCGTGTTGATTTTCAGCGCCGGGTGTTTGTCTTGCACTGTAAAATCAGTGCGAACGGAATCATGAGCAAGGCAAAGGACGCTGCTTTCTTTCTGCCACTCGAGTAGATTTTCTATTCAACGTGAGCGGAAGGTTTCTCACTGCGAGCAGTCACGACCATCCGAGACAGCCTGCTTGATAAATCCGACCAACTGCATTGAGAAATCTCATTGGGAAGCGGATTTTTTCTGCTCGTGCTCGTCAACTTGACATTGGCGAGTGCGAGTGCCGCTGAGTGTGGAAAACTCTGCAAACTCCGCGAACGGAGCAGAGTTCACTGCCCAGGCCTACTAGCAAGCTCGTGTGGGGCACGTTTAGTGGTGCAATGAAATGGCAGACTGGAGCAGACGCAAGTCAATCAATGTCACATAAACCAGATAATGACACGAAACGAATTTTTGTAGCAACTGAGTCCAAGGACAAATGTGCTGCTGTGGGATCTGGCCTGTGCCTAATGGGATCAAGAACCCTTTTGAGGGGCGATGATAAAAGCTGACCAGGATAAGAGCACGTATCCTGCCCCTCTGGTTCCTTGCATGCTTGAGGCGGTTGAGCAGAGACCTCATTATTCGTGGGTCCCTGAACTTGATTGCGGCACAGTCCTCCTTAGAGGCTTTTTGGTGAGGTACTCACCCAGTCTACTCAACAAGCCATAATAACATTATCCACTTTGTCTGTCAGCCACCTTACATGTTCCCTGCACCGATGTGCTATTTCATATTTTAATACCTCACAATTCTCTTGAGTGCCTTTATTAAGGGTTGTAACCCCCTCCAGAATGATAACATATGAGGTGCACTCTGGGGGAGATGAAGATATAGCATATGGCTGCCTTTATGGGGAACTTGCAACTGCATGCTATGAATTTCTTCAGAGGGGATACGGTGTGCGGTTCCCACAATTTGGCCAGTATTGCATTGCTCTTCTCTTTATGGTTAGTGCTCTATGGAGCATGTGTAACGGATGGGAGAAAAAAAGTAACTAAGGTGTTAGATATGAGACCATGAATAAATGAAGGAATACGCGTTTTATAAAGTGCATAGCTACTCCGGTGAGGAGTGTACCAGTGCTGAGCAGTCAGAAGCAAACTGAAGAAACATAAAGAAGAATGAGCCTAAAAAAGTCAAGTCTTAAGGTTTTTGAGAACCTGAGGCTCTGATGGAGATTGCCTGATCTGCAATGGAAGGAAATTCCAGAGTTTAGAAGCACGAAAGTAAAAAGATCTTCTGCCATGGCTCGGAATAGTTGGGTCACTGTGTGATCTAGAGTTGTCTGGCAAGACTCTACTCTGCAACTCTGTCAGTACTTGTACTCAGTCAGCCAAGGATTGGATCTGGCCCAGGATGTCCCTGTGAAAGTCTCTAAGTAGGACCGCCATAGCTGCGAAAAAGGGTTCACATCAGTCTTGTATGGCTGCAATAAGGTCAGTCCTTTCGATAAAGTTAGGACCTGCAGACTGACTCAACCCGCAGTTTCCTCGCAAGCCCCAGTTGGGATTACTGATTTTCTTTTCTTTGGGTGTAACTGATCCATCTCTCTGTGCTTTCCGCTCCTCTTGTTTACTGTTGATGGAGGGGGGGTTATTAACCCTGGTTTTAGGGGGGAGGAGATTCAGAAAGAATGTCATTCAACTGTTTATGTACTATACAGGGGTTAATTGTTTTAGCAGTATTAACACCCTGTGTTAAGCAGTTCACAGGTGACACTAAGCCAAGGGCCTTAGTAGTTACTTACGCTTTTGATCCTGTGATAACTTCTGTAGATTGAACGTTTGGTTGAATGATAGAATCTTTTATCAGTCTTTGTATGGATTCTGTGCAGTCCTCGACTAACTCGAGTTCGGTGGTAATGGCCCCCATGCCTGAAGAAACATGCGCGGTGATGGGAAGGGCAGCCGCGGCCCATGGAGGGAGTTACGGTGGAGCAGGGAATTTCGTAGCACGCACTACATCGCATTTTGCGATGCAAGGCGCGCTACCAAATTCGTTTTATTAATTAAATTGTTTACGTATCAGCAATTATCCATATTCCGGTTTTTAGCACCATCCACCCCGCCCCTCCCCCTCCGCGCCTCCCTGCCCCACCGTAACTTCCCTCCACGGGCCGCGGCTGGGGAAGGGTAGAGAGGGAACCATTATTCCCTCCATTTTTAGATTGAATTAATCTCCTCTCAACCATTTCTATAGAAGACCCTGGGGACAGTCGAGATAATGTCACAAATTGACAGAAAAAATAAGCTTTATAAACTCAGAGGCCTACTTTGGCACCTTTTACTTCCCGAACTTTCAAGACTTTCAGTATTATTTTTGTACACACATGGGGCCAAGAGTGGGGGCCTGGCCCAGCCTCGTCTGGCTGCGGACGGGCGCAGACGGGCCCGCTCCTGGCCCATTCTTCACTCGGGCATGCACCTGGCTGGGTGTGGCAAACACATGTCCCGCGTGGCAGGCGCCGTATTTACAAGGCCATAAAAAGCCATGCAGGGTGGCTTTGCGTGGCCTTGTAAATATGGGCCAGCACACTGCCTGCTTCGGGAAAACATTTCAGGCCAGTAAAAGTTGTTAGGTATGTTTTATTCCCATTTTTTTCTTTCAAAGTGACTAGTTAACAAATGAATGTGTGCTAACAATATAATACTTTATCTAAAGTACTAATGGACAACTATTAGTAAAGACTGGTCTTTATTCCCATATCTATAGAGTAACCCATTTACTTTTGTAATGAAGGCCTACCGTAAAATATTCCTTTCTTTATATCAAACTGGCCCAGCATGCCACAGCATGGGATCTTCCCTATCCCCAACCCACATAGTCTGATCCTTGAAAATGAGATATACCGAGGGACTTCACACCTTCTCTAGTCTGTTACTTTTGGGAATTTTTTGTTTTTCCCTGTGAAGATGAAAGGTCTTCTCATGTGACATACATACATACATACATGTGTAGGGAGCCTCTGCTAAGCAATCATTGGGGTGATCTAAACTGTCTTTTAGTAGAGTATCAAACCCTGGACTACCAATTCCTAAAATAAGGATTTCATTAATTGAATGGGCGACATATAATTGAGCGCCTTTCCTATATACCTGTCATTTCTTTAATTTTTTCTCGGCAATGGGATATTTCTTTTGATCTCCATGGACACATTTTATGTTTATTACTTTCTTTTGGGGAAGGGTTTCTGAAGTCACATATTGAAGCTAGCACACACAGAAGCGGCAGAGGATAATGGCAGTGAGTAACGCGAACTATGTGCAAATTAAAAGGAAATATTAAAATTGCAATGTGCCCCGTAATTTTAAAAACTATTTTAAGAATGTATGATTCTAGCCCCACAAATACGGATAAACCGCTGTCGATGTGAGTATTGCCGAAATCCAAGCAACAGCCCCATAAACTTATTTGACTTTACCTTTATTCATTGACATTATGCCTCTTGTCAATGAGGGTGTGCCATCCATCTAGTCGATTTCCCAACAACTACATTTGAAACAGTTGGCTACGTTTTGTTTGCAAGTTGTGAGTGATTTATTTCAATACGTTTCACAATAATCCCTTACAGACTGTATTCATTACAAAATTGAGCAGTGTTTTTAAGGGATCCCATACCTGAAGAAGCCCTCAGACTCCTCGAACGCTTGAGATTGGCTCTGAAACATGCTGACCAAACACACTGCTAGAGTTATTCTCCATCCTTCATATTGTAATACAAAATACGGTAAATAAAAGTATTAGTTGACAACAAGATAGTTTTTCTTTCACACTTTCACATTTTGGTCCCTTAAACCTCTTCTGTAGAGAAGTACACAGTGATGACAAGCTCTCTTCTTTACTTATGCCTCCTCCACTTGTGTCTTCACTATCTATCATGAGTGAGGAGTGGGCTCCTTGATGAAGCATGCCATTTAAGACTCAGCATCCTTTTAATAGATACAATTTAGAGATCCTAAAGGGGCTAATGACAGTAATCCTTGCACTATAGTAAAATCACTGGTGATTGACGTATTTCATGCAGCTTCTCTTCCTTTCCTGGGTATAAGTTTTTGTGTCTTTGTGACAAATAATCCACCAGATTGCCAACACTAGGCTAACATATGGTTTACAATGTGCACTTTTGCAGTTAAATTGCTCACTTCACAATTTGAGAGGTCCATTGGATGATGTACCCGTGTACAATAGCACTAATGGCTTGTAGTCAGTTAGGAAACAGAATTTCTGCTAATACAGAGATAGGGAACATAAATCTGAACGTCATGGAAATCTAGAATTAAAATGCTCTAATCAGGAGTATCGTGCTTTGGTTTGTACCTGGGCTGTTCTGACAAAGGTAACAGGGGAGTCCATAAACCTCTGCTGCTATCTTGTTGTGAGGCCGCCAAAGTGCATTCTGGACTGCCATCTCTAGTAGTACATCTCTCTTCTTCCTTGGGTCGAAACACTCCATGGTCCTGTCTTGTCACCTGGCCTCCGTGGTATTCTGAAATGCAGCCATGTGTCTACCAGCTCATGTCCATGCTGTTTTCATCTTAGGCCCATATTTTAGAGGGCCTATCAGTGTTATGAAGCTTGGAATGAACCACTAGCTATGCCTAAGAAACTAGGGGGCATATTACCAAGGGCCATTATCGCCGCTTTAGCGGGACTTTTTCCTGCTACAGCGGCGATAATTTGATCGCCTTATTACCAAGCTGTCGCTAACACCAGTTAGCGACAGCTAATAGGCGATAGCGAGCATCTTGTGGCCCGCTTTGCATGTCAGCGATATTTATCGCTAATGACATGCAAAGTGGGCGTGCCAAGATGTTAGCGACTGAAAACAGTCACTAACATCGCTATCTCCTATTACCTACAAAGGCGTAGTTTTGGAAATATTCGCGCTAAGCGCGAATATCTCCAAAAGCTAACACCTGCCCAGAGCAGTTCTTAGCCATGTTATCTAATGGGAGTTGGATAACATGGCTAAGAGCATTGTCACGATAATGTGTGAATATCGCTGTATTTCCAGCGATATTCACGCATTTCGAATGATTTTTATCATTTCTGAGATAAACCTTGTGGGTAGCAAGGTATCTCAGCGATAAAAATCGTTGTAGAGCGGCGATAAAATTATTCCCGCTACCCCTGCTTAGCGATAAGTATCGCTATTGCTAGGTAATATGCCCCTATGTAACTCCGACACATTTTGAGATGAACGGCAATCTTAATGTCTTCAACTTTCTATTCTGAACATTCATTTGGAAATATATCGAAAGAATTACACATGCCGTCCTTTGTAAACTTGAAATTCTATCACTGGAGTGTAAGTCTGCATTGTGGTATTTGTTGTACAATGCCTCATAGTTGGCAATGATCACTTATGTTCTTTGCATTGATTACAATGATATCTCTGATGTTCACAGAGCCCTTCAGGACAACCATTACTTCCTTTATGGTGTTTAGGAATACCTCCGCAGCAGATGACACCTTGAATCTCAATCTCTTTGTCTCTGCAACTCTATGTGGTTCAAGAATGAGGCTATGTACCAGCTTCATTCTTCTAGTAGCAGTGGATGGTTCTCGCGTTAAGGTCTAGGTTGGAAAACCATCTTTTAGCGCTTAGATCCTATGAAACATCCTCTATTATCACATGTTGATGCATATGCTCATGGGGCAAGGATCATTTGGCTTAGAGCTCACTGTCATAGGGACTGCTGGAAACCAATACATTTTCAATCACATGGCTCCTCTCCAGTTTCTTAAGTCCATCCACTCGGGCCTGAAGGGGAATGCACCAGCAGTGATGGGGGCCACTGGCCTGACAATCTTGCAAATATGTGGCTTTGCCTTCTTTGTTTTGAAATACCCGATTGCTATAAATAGGTGATTACTTTTGTTAACCAGCACCTCTATCCAGCTCCTGGTGTGCAGCAGCATTCCTGGTTCATAAAGGATACGCTGTGGGAGTATGGATGCCATACACTTTGGAATGATTTGTGCCCTCATTCCCTTGACAGGGTTCTCGTTCATGCAAATGCGGTCAGTTCACGCCAACTTGCTTGGAAGTTGTTGATTGTTTCATCCACCTTATCTTTAGTTTGCCGACAGACAGATTGTGTGTAAGCGAGATTGAACTGAGTATCTAACACTGTAATGACACCATTGCATTCATACTCACTCCTGGTGAAGGGAAGGTTTTTGAAAGAGTGTAAAAACTGTCTTCTCTGGCAAAATGTAATAGTTAGGGAGGATTTTATAGAACTACATATAGGGAGCATTTCATAGAATTGCCTGTAATTCTGGGGGCTTCGAAATAATTGTTTAAGTGCCCTGGCCAAATCAACCATCTAAAAAAGACCACAGTTGGGGAAGCAAGCTTGATGAATGATGTAAGCGATTGAGTTCCTGCAGTGATATGTTAAGCAGAATTTATCAATGTGTAATCCCATTTAGAACCAGCACCAGCATTTTGTTTGGCAATCAATCAATCAATCAGTACATTTGTAAAGCGCGCTACCCACCCGTTAGGGTCTCAGGCGCTGGGCGGGGTGCCGCTACTGATCGAAGAGCCAGGTCTTGAGGAGTCTTCTGAAGGCCAACAGGTCCTGGGTCTGTCATAGGTTGGTAGGGAGGGTGTTCCAGGTCTTGGCGGCGAGGTGGGAGAAGGATATGCTGGCGGCGGTGGTTTTCCGGATGCAAGGAATTGTGGCGAGGGCGAGGTTGCTCGAGCGGAGGCTGCGGGTGGGTGTGTAGAAGCTGAGTCAGTCGTTGAGGTATGCTGGTCCGGCGTTATGTAGGGCTTTGTGTGCGTGGATGAGGAGTTTGAAGGTGATCCTCTTGTTGACGGGGAGCCAGTGTAGGTGTCTCAGGTGGTGGCTGATATGGCTCTGTCGGGGGACGTCGAGGATCAGATGTGCTGAGGCGTTCTGGATGCGTTGCAGCCATCTCAGGAGCTTGGTTGAAGTTCCTGCGTAGAGGGCGTTCCCGTAGTCCAGTCTGCTGGTGACGAGGGCCTGGGTGATGGTTTTTCACATGTCGGAGGGGATCCATTTAATGATCCTGCGTAGCATACGGAGGATGTTGAAGCAGGATGCCGATATGGCGTTGACTTGCTTGGTCATGGCGAGGGCGGAGTCGAGGATGATGCCCAGGTTGCGTGCGTGGTCAGTGGGTTCGGGGGCTGTTCCTAGCGATGTTGGCCACCATAAGTTGTCCCAGGCTGATGGGGTGGGGCCGAGGATGAGGACCTTCGTCTTGTCTGAATTCAGCTTCAGCCTGCTGACCTTCATCCATTCGGCGACGGCCTTCATTCCTCTGTGGAGGTTGGCTTTGACGGTGTGGGGGTATTTGGTGAGGGATGCGATCAGCTGGGTGTCGTTGGCGTAGGAGGTGATGTTGAGGTTATGTTGACGTACGACGTGGGCGAGTGGTGCCATGTAGACGTTGAACAGCGTCAGGATGAGGGATGATCTCGGTGGTCTTGGAGCGGAAGGGTGGGAGGCGGACGCTCTGGGGTCTGCCGGTGAGGAAGGGTGTGGTCCAGGCCAGGGCCTTCTCTTGAATTCCGGCATCATGGGGGGTCGTCGGTGGCAGCAATGAGAGCGGTATCGGTGCTCTGGTTGCTGCGGAAGCCAGTCTGGGATGGGTCCAGGATGTTGTTGTCTTCGAGGTAGCGGGTCAGCTGTCTGTTGACAATCTTCTCCGTGACTTTCGCCGGGAAGGGGAGCAGGGAGATGGGCCGTAAATTCTTGAGGTTTCTTCTGTAGGACGTGGATCTCAGCATGCTTCCAGCTCTCCGCGAAGGTTGCTGTCTCAAAGGAGGTGTTGATTGTTTTCCGGAGAAGGGGTGCGATGGCTGCGCTGGCTATGTTGAAAACGTGGTGAGGGCATGGGCCGGATGGGGATCTGGATTGGATGGAGTTCATGGTCTTGATGGTGTCTTCGTCACTGATGTTGGTCCAGGCGGTCTGGCGGCTGGTGCGGGTGGAGGTTGCAGGGGTGGTTGTCTCGGCGGTGGGTGTGGGGGTGTCGGAATTGAAGCTGTTGTGGATTCGGTGACCTTACGGTGGAAGAGGGTGGCCAGTGAGTCGCACAGGTCTTCTGATGGTGGGATGTCGTTGGTGTTGGAGCTGGGATTGGAGAGTTCTTTCACTGGGATTGGAGAGTTCTTTCACTTTCATTCATTATTGTCTCCCATTTGCTATGGGGAATAATAAGAATAAGAATAATAAGATGATTTATATAGTGCCTGGTTACTACATTCAGAGTGTCCCCGCGCTACCCCAGTAAGACCAGAACATCATTGCAGGCCCTAACTAGAAAGCTAGACCAACCTATGGTTGTTTAAAGAGCCAAGTCTTACGTTTCTTCCTAAAGAACCCCCCTCCCCGTCTCAGATATAGACCTGCCGCCCGTACGGGCATTTTTTACTCTGAGCACCGAAGTAAGCGAGATCTCAGCAGATTCTTAGGCTTCTATTAGGTTGATAGAACTTTATCAGGGGACGTAAGTAGGTGGGTCCCTTCCAGTTCAAGGTTTTGTTCCCTATACACATCACTTTAAAAGACACACTCTTCTTCACTGGAAGCCAATGTAATTTGACAAGGACTGTCCCTATGGATTTCCGCCTTGGGATATTAGGCAACAGATGCATCGCTGCATGCTGAACTCTCTGAAGTTTTGCAAATCTACCTTGCGAGATTCCTAGTTATAGCACATTACAGTAGTCCAGCCTGGACATGATCAGTGCCTACACTACTAATATCCTGGTTGCCTCCGGTAGAAAGCCCAGAACTTTTCTCAACGTTTGTAGTTATGCCTAATTTATCTTGCCATTTGCAGCACACATAGAAAAAGCAAAAAATAAAATGAGGTGAAATAAAAGTATTTCTCCTTGTTCCGCAATTCTAATGCCTTCTATTGCATGCCGTTAGTTTTTGGTGCTGCCTCATATTTACACCACCTTGTAAATCTGGGGCAGTGTCAAAAACCAACAGGCGTTGCAGTAGAATGCCCACAGCAACACCTATTCATTGCCCCTTTCACACGGGTACCATATTTACAAAACTCGTTAAGCCACAAAAAGTGACCCAACGCCACTTTGTAAATATGATGCAGGGCATTGCGCCACGGGAACATAAAAAAAGGTGACTTTTCGGTGGCGCAATCCCATTGTAAATACGCACCATTGTGTCAAAATATATAGGACCAAACTATTGGAAAGGTAAGTGCAATGAGGTAAGTATAGATTTACTGATCATATATATACCATGGCAATATATATCTCTTCAAGAAACATAGATGTGGAGTTAAGATTAGTAGAAGTTTGTTTACCCATTGAAACGTACCTTCACAGTATTTTTGTCCTGTATATTCTTGTCAACACACTATTCTTTCTCTGATATTATGTGCAAACACCAGCATTTAGGGCCTACCATAGTGGTGGCTTGTAAGCTACGTTCCCTTTAGGCTTCCCAGTTGCCTGCTCCAGCCTTGCCTCTTTGTGCACCCAGATTGTCTCTGGGAGTGCCATGGCCACTTCCAGGAACAAAGGGATAATAAAAGGGCATTTTGCCGATGCCACAAACCAGGTGTGAAAACTCCTCTTGCATGTGTGGCAGACTGCGCTGCAGAAGGTTCAGGACATGCACCAAAGACAAAGGGTTGATGTTTCCTATAATTTAAGAACGGAGCATTTTAGGAGGCCAATATGGGGCAGTGTGAAATAAACATGTTGAACTGGATGTTTTTGTTTAGAGACTTAGCAAATGTTCTTTTACCAAGCCCCTTCTTCAAATACATGAGTTCAGGATGCCTAGGGAGCAAAGCTGGTTTTAGGATTGTGCTGTGTGTTCAACAGCATTCAGGCAATAATGAAAATGTCAACATTACTCTGGTGATTAATGTTCCTGCTGGAGAGGGATGTATCTTTGCCTAGTGGCTGTTTTGACATATAATAAAGTAGTGCAAACAGTCAATACGCCTGATGCAAAGAAAGTGTATATGTATTTGACAGTATTTGTAAAGCCCAACAATCCCAAGGGGCATCACGGCGCTAGGACAGGTTAGAGTATACTGCAGATAGATCAATGGCGGGGTCAGTGTCTAGGACACAGGATGGTTTTCAGCTTTTTTTTTAATAGAGGGTAGTCGTCTGTTAGACGAAGGTCGAGTGGCAGGCCGTTCCAAAGGACCGCGGCTGATTTGTAAAAGGGCCGGTCTCCCATTCTGACCTTGGCTGTGCATTTGACTGAGGCAAGGGCTTGGTGGCATGATCTCAGGTTGCCCTAGGGGATGTGAAAATGTAATTTATCTTCTAGGATGTGTGGTCCTTTTTTATGTAAGGTTCTATGCGCAAAACAGAGGAGCTTGAAGTTAGCTCTCTGGCGGACTGGTAGCAAATGTAATTCTTTCAGGCAGTAGGATGCAGAACTGTATTTTTTTTGTTACATAATAGTTTGGCAGCAGCACTCTGGACCACTTGAAGTCTGGAGAAAAAATAGTCGGCCATTCCAACATAAAGGGGGTTGCCATAATCCAGTCTGCTCATAAGCAGAGCTTGTGTGATTGTTTGTCTGCAGTTCTGTGGGATCCAGGGGAAAAGTTGTCTAAACAGTTTTAGTATAGAATAGGCTTTTCCACACAATGTGCGTATTTGATCCTGCATAGATAGAGTGTCATCAAAAATGATGCCCAAATGTTTTGCCGCTCGTTTAGGTTCTGGAGCGGTGCCTAGTGCCAGTGGCTACCACCTATTATCCCAGATGCCCTGGGCCCCTCCGAAAATTAGTATTCCAGATTTTCTGGCATTTCGTTTTAGACAATGTTGGGACATCCAGCCTGCGAGTTCAGTTAGACAATTTATTAGGTTGTTCTTAGTCTCATATTAGTTAGCCTATCTAACAGGGGAATCACCAGTTGTGTGTCATCAACGTATGAGCAGATGTCAAATCCCCATTTCCTGCTACTATCCGCCGGAGATGAGACATATTCATTAAACAGGGTGGGTCTTGGGGTAGCTCCCTGTGGGACTTCATATTTAATGCTTTTTGATGTGGAAGTGCAGGATCCCATCTGAATTGTTTGGGTCCGATCTTTCAGAAAGGAGGAGAACCATGCCAAGGCTTTAGATCTGATCCCTTTTTAAGCAGGATTTGAAGTAGTTTGGTGTGTGCTACAGTGTTGAAGGCTGTGGTAAGATCCAGTAGGATCAGTGCTATGGCTCTACCTTGAGCAACTAGTGATCTAATATTATCAGACACTGCCAGTAGGGTGGCTTCAGTACTATTGTTGGCTCTAAAGCCCGTCTGTGAGGGGTCAAGTAAATTGTTAGATTCAAGGAAGGTGGTAAATTGTCTGTTTACTAAACGCTCCAAGACTTTAGATAGACAGGGAAGTTGAGAGATGGGGCGATAGTTAACTGGGTCATATATACCGAGTCCAGCTTTTTTCAAAAGTGGAAATACCACAGTTTTCTTCCATATATCTGGGAATGAAGCTTGCTCTAGAGGTTGGTTGAATATTTTGGTGATGTGAGGGGATAGGACTGACGCTAGTCTAGCAAAATAAAATGAGGCCAGGGGTCTAATGGAGATCCAGCTTTGACCTCAATCATGGCTTTAGCCACTTCTTCATCTGAAATAGGAGTTAAAGTGTCAAGGTGAATTTGTGCAGAGGAATGAGGGGCCAAGTTTTCCCAGTCGATATAATCGTCATCGGGGGGCTTGTCGAAGGATGCGTAAATTTTTGTCACCTTGCGGTGAAAAAATTATTGATCAGTTCACAATTCTCTGTTGTGGGAGCCATGGTTTGAGATAGGCTGGTGGGTTTACAAAGTTCGCAAATAACTTTGTAGAGTTCATTGGACGAGCTGCCGTTGTCTTCGATCCTTTTTGTATAGTAGTTAGTTTTGGCGTTTTTTATGGCGTGATGGTAATTTTTTTGTTCAGCTAAGACGTTTTGTCTGTCAGTGTGGTCCTTTGACAGTCTCCATTCATGCTTTAAAGTGCAGCATTTTTGTTTATTTGTTTTTAGTTCAGGAGTATACCATCTGTCGGTCCTGGAATTGGTGGCCGGTTTCTTATTAAGTTTGGGGGCACATTTGTCAAGCTACTTCTCAATTTCTTGTTGTAGGTGAGTGGCTGAGGCACTAGCAGAATAGGAGTGGTATGTGTCTGGGTCATGATGCGTGAAATGCATGGTAAAGACTTCCTGAGTAATTAGGTTTGTGTATCTTATGCCTGGTTGATGTGTGTTTTCAGCCTTACATGGCTTAATTGGTAGCGTTAGGGAAAAGGAGATTAGGGAGTGATCTGTCCTTTGAAGTGGTTTAATCTCAAGAATGTTAGTAAATTTAATATTCGAGAACAGTAGGTCCAAGCTATGTCCAGCCACATGGGTTGGTTCCGATATCCTCTGAGTTAGATGCATAATGGAAATATTGTTTTCCAGGTGTTTAACACCTGGGTTAGTGGTATTTTCAAAGTGGAGATTGAAATCACCCACACTAGGAATTGATTCTGTTTTAAGCAGAGGGGGAAAAGTTGAGCGAGTAGGTTGGCACTTAATCCGGCATAATGGCCCGTGGGGTTGTATATGATGACTCCTCCTAATAATACTTGGGCACCCTTCAAAACTGAGAAAGCTAGGATCTCATGGGTACCTACTTGGGAGAGTGTGGAGGGAATGCAGGAGAGATGGTCTTTGAAAAGAATGGCTATACCACCACCTCTCTTGCCTTTCCTATCCTGTTTTAATATTTTATAGCCAGATGGGAAGGCTGAAACGATGTCGGGGAGTTATTGTTGTCAAGCCAGGTTTCGGTGATAAAGGCCAGATCTGGACTTAGGTCATCTAGAGTCTCCCAAATCTCGATACTATGGGGCAGATTTATGAAGGCCTTGCGCCGCCGGTGCGTCACTTTTTCCCATGTTAAAAATGACGCACCAGCGGCGCAAGGCCTTCATAAATCTGCCCCCAATGTTTGGGGAGAGATCTGGCGTTGAGGGAGATACATTTTAAGGACTGATTTTTATGATTTGTGTCTACCTCAGTAGTCTGTGTGTTAAAATCTCGGCTCACACATTTGCAGTCGAGACAGGAAAAACATCCTTCAACCACTGCTGGGGAAGCTTTGATACAGTAGGTATTATATTTTTGTTTCTTAGCCAGATTCAAAAGCTTATCACAGGAGTATATGAGAGTTGGAGGTTTTTCTGAGATATGGGGGGCAGCGTTTCTGGCCCCTGGGCCCAGTTGAGGGTGGACGGGTGCAGAGGGGCTTCCCTTAGGCACACCCGTTGCATGCGTCTGCTGCGTGTTGAGGCAGGCATCTGTTTTTATGATGCCGGTTTGTAAGCTAGACTGCTAATTGCAGTGGTGCTTCCTGACGGGAGTGGGACACTTACAGTTTGCATCAAATTCCCTCCACACAAGTGGAACAATCCGTGGTGGACCGGGATAGACGCAGTGGGGGCAAAGTGCAACAGATTTTAAATGAGGGTAAACAATTGTAAAACAAGTACCAAAGACGATCTAATGCGGCAGGGAACCTTTCACCAAGCGTTCCTAACAAAGTGCAGTCCGCAAGTAAGCGAGCTCTTGTGCAAATAAGCAGTTAAAAAGGAAGTGTACCATGCTAATCACAGAACTGTATCTATGTTAATACTTTAGGGGAGTACTGCTTTTGTCACAGAGATTCTTTTGTTTCTTGCAGTTCATAGCTGCATGGTATAGGTTAAAACGTTTGTTTTCCCCCGGTATTTCATTATCACCATAATACTCCTGTCTACCTGGCCAAAAAACTTGAGCTATCAGGGGTAGTCATTCCTTACGAAGCCCTAATTCCCTACTGTTGAAAGCACAGAAGTTCAACAGAGAAAAGACTGACAACCGCTTCTGCTCAGACCTTGCCCACAGAATTTTGAACTCACTACCATCCAAAACCAGGACAAACCCATTGACTGCCTTCTTCAAAAAAGAAGCAAAAAAGCTTCTGATGTATAGATTGGTTCTACAAGAGTCTCAAATCATCTCAGTGTGTCCAGCATATTGTGGACCCCAGTGGATCTTGGAACTGCTATGCTTAATGATATACTGTTTATGTGTCGCTCCATGCTTATTCCTCTCTGATTATCATTTGCTTTTGTCCTTTCCCATTATGTATGGATCGATTGCTATTCGTATAGTGCTCTGATACCTGGGCGGGTCATCTTCAAGCTATATAAAACTCCAAAATAAATAAACTATCCTAATGTTGCTAAAAAGGGTCTGTTTGTGTGGAAATAGAGCCTTATTAGTAAAGCTAACCCCAACCACTGGGGCCAATCCCAATCACTGGAGAATAATCACCACAGGAACAACATTCATTAGTACAGTAGTTAAGTGGCTTTGCACATGATTGCTGGGTAAGGGTTGTCATCCAAGTGGGGGTGGGGGCTATTTTGTAGCTATGTTCTTCAAATGCTACAAATTCAAAACTTGAATAAAACAGATTTTTGTTAAAAAAAAAGTGGATAGGTAGACAAAGGTTGCAACCAAGGAGGTCAGAGATAATGAACAAAATGAGTAGGAGAGAAGCAAAGTCAATATATAGATTTGATAGAGAAAGGGTAGAATAAGAGAGAGGACAGGGATATGAGAGAGAGAAGACAGGGAGATTATAGAGAGTTTGGCGAAGAGAGAATGGTAGGATGTAGAATGTAGAGAGGAGGCAGGATCAGAGAGAAGTAGAGGAGTTGAAAAGGAGAAAGAAACATGGGGAAGATAAAGAGGCGCAATGAGACTAAACGAAAGCTTTAAAAAGGAGGGACGAGATAAGGCCAAGCTTGAGAGAGAGAGTGGAAGTGAATAGAGATAAGAAAAGGTGAGAGGAGAAGATAAGATTCAGTGTCACTGGAGCTCAGATGTGCAAGGAGCCCACTGCATCCCTGTAATTGGTGTCCTTTAATACCAACCTAAATTTGAGGGGTGGACAATTTGTTTCTGGCTTAGTTTTGGGCCAATGGTAATGTTATGGTTACTGTATCTTTAAGAGTCTATCCTGGCTGATTACATCATTAATAGAATGATGATTTTCCAATTGTTAAGATTACAGTTTGCTGTTGCTGTGACTTGTTGGTGGTTGTACATTAAAGCTACTCCTCAACTATTACTGGAATTGAGTGCTTTTATCACTGGCGATGAGGGTCAAGGCCTGATTGGGGACAGGCACCTACAACCATCAACTCCCCTACACTTGGATTGATTAATTGGACTTGTTTCTGCTGATTTTGAAGGTTTCTGACACCTTGCAATCAATTTTATGGATGTACCACTTCTTGGACGTTTTACAATCTTCTCATCAGACTGAAATATTTTGGACTATTGGATGTATGATTTTTGGAGATCTCTACTATTTGAATTACAGATTTTCATATTATTTTGACTTCATCGTGTTCCTCGATGAAAGACTGCCACCTGACCATCTGACAACGCACGTCATTCTGTGTGCACAGAACTCAGAAAATCGTATGTACTCATACTCTACTTAATTGGATACATGGAGATAACACACCGAAGTGTGTAACGCTACCTACGTTATTTTCTTTTGAATTTCTTCCGCGAGGGACATTGCCAGCAAGTTGCAATCCTCGCGTTCGGATTCCGCGTTCCCAGCCGGTGTCTTCATTCTCTTCACGGAACCTGATGCCTACGCACGACGTCCTGACGCCCTGACGCCAAGACGTCGATGCGCAACGTCCTGAGTCACCACGCTGGCGGCCATTACTGGTTCCCATAACAACAATTTTAACACCGATGCGCACGGCTACGCATTAAATGTTCAAATATTTTGGCAAATTGTCTCAACGCCGTGCGCACGGCTTTACATCGGCAAATATTGTTTGGGCTTCTAATTGTAGATCATCAGCGCCGATGCACACGGCTGCGCATTGAATGTTTTTCTACGAGTGGTATGTACTAACTATTTACATTAACGCCAATGTACGCGGCTGTGCATCAATTACCTTCTCAACCTAGTCATCATTTCCTCGCTGATGTGCACAGCTGCACATCAAAATTTTCAAATATTTGGTCTACCTATTCTATACTAATATGCACATTTTACAAATTGCAATTATAAATATAATATGTTTCATGCACAATTGTACTTTGGATTTGAATAATCTTTAGATATATACCTCTACTCATCAGTTTTCTGGTCATTATTGCAATATTCAAACTCAAATTATTATCTTTTAGTGTTCACTCTCTTATTGCTTCATTATGGCTACTACTTCTAGCATGTCACAACCTCCGCCTTTTCTTTCAGAAGAAGGTGAGCCCATTCTTCCTTGGAAAATATGGAGAAACTTGTTTGACTCTTATTTAGTTGCAATTGGGGGAGAGAAGTTTTCAGCTTTCAGAAAACAAGCTATCTTGTTACACAATTTAGGAGTTGAAGGTAGGCACACCTATGATAGTATGGACATTATACCTGTTGGTGGAGCTGATGGTGAACCTGCGGATGTCTTTGAAATGTCTATGACTATGTTAGAACAATATTTTTGTCCAAGAATTAATGTCGTGTTAGAACGACATAGGTTCTTTACTCGTGTCCAAGGTTCTCGTGAACGAGTTGGGACATATGTTGCTGCTTTAAAAACTCTTTCTCGTACCTGTGATTTTGGAGATTTAGCCGAATCTCTTGTCAGAGACCAACTTGTTCGATGCACGAACAGTTCAAGGGTTCAAGAGAAATTATTGTCTAAGAACCCCACTTTGAAAGAAGCTGTAGATATCGTAGAGGGCATGGAGAATACTTCAACGTGGGTCAAAGAAATAAGGAAAAATAAAGAAGATGAGAGTCATACTGTTACTGATAATAAAAAGAAAAGTTCTGACTCTATACACATGTTAGAAGAAGAAGAATTCGAGGGTGAATGTCACGATGAAATTGCCAAAGTCAGCGTTAATTCCAAAAACAAATCATTTCAAAAGACTTCAGTGCCTCAGAAGAGTTCCTTTGATAGCCGTTCTTCTTCTTTTAAAGAACCTGTTTTGTCTAAGGAACGTGATTTTCGTCAACAGCGTTCTTTTAGCAACCAGAAAATATGTTGTTTTAGATGTGGGAGTTTTTCCCACACTTCTAATTTCCCTAATGTTATGCAAAAGACAGTATTTGTAATAACTGTGGGATCAAAGGACATTATGCACGTGTGTGTAGGTCTGGTAAGAAGAAAGACACTAATGAATCTAACTCTGACATTGTACGTACTGTTGTGGTTTCTAATGTTAAAGATGTAATGGTTGACACAGAACATATTTTTATGCCATTCTGTGACATAAGAATTGACAAATTTGAATTTAAGCTCATGGCAGACTCTGGATCTCCTTTTACCTTAATCGGAAATAGAATTTGGGATGAAGTTGTAGGTTTAGATAATGTTAAACTTTTGCCCTCTGACATTTCTCCTATAAGTTATAATAAGTCCAAAATAGAGATTTTAGGATACACTGTAGCCAACATTTCGTTCAGAGGTAGGAGTATTAATGGCAAAGTGTATGTTGCTATCAGAGGTGACAATCTACTGGGATGGCGTCATCAGCATGATTTAGGAATTATTCTTAATCCTGGAGCCAAAGATCCCAAGAACCAAGTTATGCTGATGGAAGATTTCCTTGCTAGTTTTCTTCCCTCTCAAGGGAATTTTGTGAGTGGATCTGAAAAATTTTTTGTTGACTTTCCTAAAGTATTTTCTGACACCTTGGGGTGTCTGAAGGGATTTGAACACAGGATTATCCTTAAGAAGTCTGCCAAGCCTTGTGTACACAAAGTCAGGAAAGTACCTAACATGATGCTTGAACCACTGAAGCAGGAGATTGAGAGACTGTTGAATCTGAAAGTGATTGAGGAGATTGAGTCCTCTGAATGGCTAAGTCCAGTAGTTTTAGCACCCAAGGATGGTGGGAAGTTGATCAGAATGTGTGTGGATTTGCGTGGTTTGAACGAATGGATCTGGGTAGACCGACAACCATTGCCCAATATAGCTGAAAGCATTAGTGTTTTGAAAGGAGCAAGAATATTCAGTGTACTTGATCTTTCCTCAGCTTACCACCAAATTGTGTTACATAAGGATTCAAGACACCTGACATCTTTTGTCACACCTTTAGGTGCTTATCAATTTCTAAGAATGCCTTTCGGTCTAGCTTCAGCTGCTGCATGTTTTCAAAGAGTGATGAAAATGGTTCTTAGCAGTCTTTCCAACGTAATGTTTTTTCAAGACGATATCTTGGTTTATGGTGTAGATGAGGTTGAACATGACAAAGTATTGAGATCAGTTTTAAGCAAGTTGAATGATAGTGGGCTTACTGTCAAGAGAGAAAAATGTCGTATTGGTCTAGAGTCAGTCACATATTTAGGACATGTTATCTCTGGCAGCGGAATTCAACCTAAGTTAGAATTGGCAGAAAGCATTGTGAACGCACCAACACCTGTGGATAAAGATCAAGTTAAGTCCTTCTTAGGAATGGCGGAATTTTATTCCAAGTTTGTTAAGGATTTTGCCAGTCTTGTCGAACCCATAAGATCTCTGTTAAAGAAGGGTGTACAATTTTTTTGGTCTATTGACTGTGAGAAAGCTTTCGAGTCAGTAAAAAGTGAAATTGGTAAAATGCCTACTCTGGGTCATTTTGACGCCAAGCTTAAGACTATTTTGACAACTGATGCCAGCCTTAAAGGTCTAGGTGCTGTACTTTCCCAAGTTGTGAATGGTGAAGAAGTTGTTGTGGCTTTTGCTTCAAGAGCCTTAAAGGAAGCTGAGTTTAATTATTCGTGTATTGAGAGAGAGGCGTTGGCAGTGTTTTGGTCTATACTCCATTTTAAATTTTACTTGTGGGGAATACCATTCATTGTTAAATCTGATCATCGTCCTTTGATCCAAATTTTCTCTTGTCATCAGAATGACCACATGACACCTAGGTTAAAAAGGTGGAGTGAAGGTTTGCAGGAATATAACTTCAGGGTGCAGTATATTCCAGGTCAGAATAATAAACCTGCTGATTGCTTATCACGTCTTCCCATCCAAACAAATTATGTTGCTGATGGTGTCACTGCATGTATAAATTGGGTATTGGAGTCTAGCATATCTAAGAAAGAATGGTTTCAATGTGTTGAAAATGACGCCAATTTTCGTTTGTTAAAGAATGTCATCAGGAACGGGTGGCCAAATTATGATACCCTTGAGTGTGATTTAAAACCTTATTGGACAGTGAAGGATGATTTGTCCTGTTTCGAAGATAATCTATTGAGAGGTGACAGAATTGTACCCCCCAGTGATTTAGGAGAAAGAGTTGTTAATCTTGCTCACGAAGGGCATATGGGTAGGAATCTCACGAAGGCTCGATTGAGAGAAAGATACTGGTGGCCTGGTATGGATCGAATGGTAGAATCAGTTGTCAAGGATTGCCATTTGTGTGCTGTCAATGACAAATCACACATCACTAGTCAGACTCCACTTTCACCTGTTGAGGTTCCGGCTACCGTCTGGACCAAGTTAGGTTTGGATATTGCAGGTCCGTTTGAACTTATGCCTTCCCATGAGAGATTTGTTGTGTTGTTAGTAGATTACACTTCTAAATGGGTAGTTATCAAGTGCATGAGTGTTGTTAATTCTAAGACAGTGATTGAATTTTTAAAAGAAATATTTGTGTCTGAAGGTGTGCCTAAGTTTTTACTCACTGATAATGGAGTACAATTCACCTCCAATGAGATGAGTTGTTTTTTAAGTAGTTTGGGGATTATTCATCAGAAAACAGCTCTTTACTCTCCTCAAGCGAATGGTCTCACAGAAAGGATGAATAGAGTAGTGAAGAGCTGTGCACAGAGAGCTTTAGAGTCCAAGGTCTCTTTCTCCAATGTCTTAAGGGAGACGTGGTGGGCACATCGCACGACTCCTAATGCCGTCATGCAAAGATCTCCTTTTGAAGCTTTGAGGGGAAGATTGGCTTGCTCTAAGCTCAATCCTACTTGGCTTCCGGAGAAAGTGAGTGGTGAAGATGTTGAAAAGGCAGCAAGAAGGAGAGAAGCTTTGACAAACTATCAGCAGAGATATAAAAAACGTTATGATGCTAAGATGGTTGTCAAACTCAGGAAATGGAATGTGGGTGATAGTGTCCTAGTGAAAAAACCAAAAGTTGGTCACAAAGGTGTTTCGAACTTTACAGGTCCTTTCACCATTGTTTCCATTAGGAAAAATGTTGTCACTTTGGATAATGGTTGCACTTGGAATATGTCTAAATTAGCCAAATGCAATGATGTCAGGCATCACTTCAACAGTGATTCCAGACCCTCTATTAATCCTAATGTTACTCCTTCTTCTAACTACCAAAGAAATACTCCTAGGAGGTCCGTACAACTTCCTAAGAAGTTCAATGATTATGTATTACATTAGTTTAGGTATATCAATGTGTTCTTTTCCTTTTGTTGCCCTACGCAATTTCTTCCAACTTTGTTTTTTCTTTACTATGTATGGGGGATGTGTTATGGTTACTGTATCTTTAAGAGTCTATCCTGGCTGATTACATCATTAATAGAATGATGATTTTCCAATTGTTAAGATTACAGTTTGCTGTTGCTGTGACTTGTTGGTGGTTGTACATTAAAGCTACTCCTCAACTATTACTGGAATTGAGTGCTTTTATCAGGTACCCTTTCTATGCCACAGATTTTGGTAGTGGGCACGCTGCACATACTTGTATATTAAGGTGTTGCTTGTCTTCAGTGCCCACAGCCTTGACTGTAGTGCATGAAGCACCTTTAGTGCTGCACATAACGGAAAATAAATTAGAGGCAATATGGCTTGTAAGTTTTAAAAAAGAAGGTTATGCCAGTTAAAAGGGTGATTTTAACATGTTGAAATGTTGGTTTTGAATCTGCCATGCTAGGCTGCTGCGGCAGCCCTACAGTCTTGTTTTGCATGGTAACTTTAATGGTGGCATAGTAAGAGCTACAGTCCAATAGTGCCATTTAAGTTACAGGCCCTGGGTACACAAGGTACCATATACTAGAGACTTACAGGTAAATTAAATATGTCAATCAGGAATTAACCAGTTGTACACATGTTTTAAAGGTCCGGGCACATACACTGGGTGCCAGATGGCAGCACGCCAATGTCCAGAGTTCATACACCAGGAATAAAATCTAGCAAAAACTGTGGGGTAACCACTCAAAAAGGGCATTCTCTTACAACGTGCAGAGGGGATCAAAGGAGGGATGATAAGGGGGTGTACATGCATGTATCATGCGCGAATAATGGACCAAAGAGAAAATTAAGGTGGAGGGCAGCAGGCAAGGACAAAGCCAGCAAACTATCTAAGTGGGAGCTCAGGACAGGCATGGCCATAGCCAGATCAAAGGCTGCATAAGATGAGATCTAGCAGTATATAGTTAGAGAGGAACACAAGGCTTGCATATAGGCTCACTTTCAGATTGGTCCCACAGGCAGCTAATGAGGGTGAACAAGGGAACAGAAATTCTGTTTTAGGAATAGATATAGGAGGGAAGTCTGAAAGTTAGTATATTCTAATTTTAGTGGTAGTTAATTGTATTAGCTGGTGAGATTAAAGAAACACCATTATATGCTATGATTGTTTATATCCCCTTTTTATTACTGGTGTTTCTCAAATTGGCATAGCTCTGGTAAACTCATCACTAGCAGCGTGTGGCAGGGTGGTGGCGAAGAGTTTGCTATACACAAGCTAGTTCACTCCTATTGTGTGTTTTGTGTGGGAGCTTGCAGACAGCAATTAAGATGTTTGGTGATAGTGATTCCAGACTGAGATATTTATTGGGATGGAATGCAGATGAGCATAGCCAGAATTTATAACATATCACATGACTGGTGTAAATGTTTCTGATAAGTAGAATCAACATGTACCATTGGTCATTCGAGACCAGTTTGCCACTATGATACAGATTTAATTTTGATAACATTTAATACTAAGAAATGAAAAATGGACGGTCACATTACTTTTCTGTAGCTTGGTAACATTCTGAACCATATTATAGTGTTTTGTGTTCAGGGTGTGCTTCCATGCTTCGCGTGTTGCCTGCTTCGTGCAGTGCAGTGCGTGATTCTTGAAAGTACAACATTCTAAGTTCTCATAGAAAATGTTATATTTCAAACTCTTTGGACAGTTGTATCCTGGTGATGTAACTGTATGGACATGAATACATTTTGCAGTGAACAAACACGGTTCTGTGTGGTGAAACTGACTTCTACAAATTAGCAACAAGCAAGTTTTTAAATCTGAGAGATCCCAGATTACTACTGCGAAGATTGTGTTTAAACAGTGAAGAGAAACACAGTTCAGCGGACTCTCTGGCTGAGAACCCAGTAGTTGGGATACTACGCTGAGAGGTGAACGTTACTGCCACGGTTAACATAGTTTGGCAAGATTTGACTGTGTGGAGTGCCGGCTTAAGCACGTGGGTCTTGGTTTGTACTTTAATTTAAAGTACACACATTTCTGCTGAGGCCACAAGCTGTCCATTACCAACACGTAGTACTGGCATGACTCTGTTTCAGCTGTGAGCTCACAACTACCTTTATCACAAAGGGTGATTCAACGCAACTCCACAATTCCATTCTGTGTTGGGTGGCTTGTGCGTTCTTCTTCTCACACACATTACCTCCCACAGTTCCTTTCTGATGTTGTTTCTTGGTTATGTGTCTCGTTGCAATGTCATACGCTTAATGTAGACACCATCTTGGAACAGGAGGATTTTCCTTTGGGCTCAATTTATGACGTGCCGCTGACTTTGACTCTGTCAGTCAGTGATGCACACACTTTACTTCTGATTTAGTCGTTAGCATCAATCCATGGATTTTGTGTGCCACAACCAGCTACTGGTGGATCCAGCGGCAGATCAGTGATGTGCACACATTCGATGGACAAGGTTAAGTGTCTCATGAGCAACGGATGAGTCTTAGTCATACGCACACTATTAAATTTGTTTCGCAAGTCGTGGTGCTGTGATCCCCCAGTAAATCAGTGACATGCATTCTTGGAAAATTATCAGTGAAACACACACTGTTGATTTTAGCTGTCAAAGTGTGTTGGTTCTTTAACAAGTGATAATCACACTTGGTACATTATCAGTGATGCACACTGTATCATACTTCCTGTAATGTAAAATGCATAAGGCATTACCGTAAAGAAGTACGTCATTTTGAAAATACCATGATGAGGTTTTTTGTCTAAGTCATCCATACTGAGTAGTTCCATCAACATATCTAGGGAATAGTGTTTTTTTATTATTACTGTGTAGTTGTCTTCATAGATGCGCTCATTACTGCTCATCTGGCAATTTTTTTTGGTCCAATTAGTCAAGTCAAGATTTCAGGTTAATTTCCAATAAGCAGTCAGTGAAAGCACCCTTGCCTTTCTTGCAAACTCCAAGAGAACCACCAATCAAGTGGAAAACATGGTTCCGGGCTTTTACAGAGTATTTGGGTGCCATAGGCGGAAACATGTACTGCCCAGAGAGAAAAGATTCCTGTTGGAGCATAATTTAGGTTTTGAGGGGCCAGCCATCTATGAACACCTACCTCCGGTACATGAAGGATCAGATGAAAGAGGAAGAACCAGACGAATATCAGGACACAATTAGAAAATTGGAGAGAAAGTGTGATTTTTAACCAAGTTTAATAGTCATACATTTTTTATGAGAGAGGAGCACTAAGAGAAATCGATCGATGCATACGTTGCAGCGTTACACATTTTAGCTGCACATTGTGAGTTTGAAGATTTCACAAGCCAACTAATTAAAGATCAGATAGTATTCAGATGTTGGGACAAACAAGTTAAAAAAATTACTTACATTAAAAAACCCATAATTATCAGGAACAATTGATATTGTTAAAAGCATAGACATATCACATAAGGCCTCTAAAGAGATGATAAACAAAGAGAGTTTAGGTATATGTATTTGCTGACACTGGTGGTGGTAGTCAAAACAATACTAAGTCAATTTTTTCAAAGAAAAAATATAAATACTCAAAAGGAGATAAGAATCAGTTTTTCAAACAGAAAAACATATGTTTCAGGTGTGGGTTTCCTCAAAATTCTCCAGTGATAGTCCTTGTCCTACAAAGAATGCTGTGTGCAAAAGGTGCAGGAATATTGACCATTTTGCCAAAGTATGCAAATCTAAGAAAGACAGGGTGACTGTTTTGTATGAGTCTGACGGTGATGATGATACTTTTGAGTTATTGGATAAAACAAAGGACCTAGAATCTTATTCATACCTTATCACCAACACTGAGAGTAGAGATCCTTACACGGACATATGTGTTGGTGGTAAGGTTTTGAAACTTTTAGTTGACTCAGACTCTAAAATAAAAATCATCACAGAGGATTTGATCAAGAACACAAGGGCAGACAAAGATTAATGGTGCCAGACAGATGTCCTATGTCTAATGAAGGTAAAAGAATGGAGTTGTAGGACATTTTAAGACCACATTGCAGTTTAAGGAGAAGGTTATTTGTGTGAAGGTTCACGTTGCTAGGCAATGATTCAACATTTTGGGATGGTATCACCAAGGATTATTTGCTATGACTTTAAGGATGGGCAAGGAAGTCCAAGTTTCTTAAGTGTGAGAGAGAATGATGCAGACATAAACAACATATGGATTGATAATTTTCCTAAAGTTTTTGAAGGAAGATTGGGAAAGATCAGGAGTTTTAAGCACACAGTTTAAAGTTCAGGAAAATGCAGTACCCATTAAGCATAATTTGAGGAATATGCCTTTGAACATCAGGGAGATTTAGTGAATATTCTTGAAAAGATGTGTATTGGAGGAGATATTGAGCTCATTGAATCGTTATTGTGGCTTTCTCCTTTGGTCATTGCCAGGAAAAAACAGGAGCTTTGAGAGTTAGCATTGATATATACAGTTTGAATAAGTAAATCTGGGTAGATTTTCATCCTCTGCCATGGATTGATGACATTTTGGCAAGCTTTGCTGGAGGAAGGATTTTTAGCGAGCTCAATTTAGATTCTGCTTACCACTAGATGGTGCTATCACAATCATGCAGACACCTCACTGCTTTTATTACTCCAGCATGCACATTTCAGTTCAAAAGGATGCCCTTCGGGTCGGCGTCCGCTGCCACAGTGTTTCAACTCATCATGGAATTGGTGTTGAAGGGCATCAGTGGAGTGGTTACATTCCAAAATGATATACTGGTAGCAGCTAAAAACATGCAGGAACACAATGATACTGTGTGTATGGTCCTAGTAAGTTTAGAATAGGCAGGAATTGTTGCAAATTTGAAGACATTTTAGTTTGGTAAACCAAGTATTGAGTATTTAGGTCATGTGATTTCACAGCATGGGGTAGGACCACGTCAAGGCTTAGATTATGTCATTACCTATGCTCCCATACCTGGCAATAAAGAACAATGTGCATCCTTTTGGGGGTTTATAAGTTCTATGTAAAATTCATTAAAAACATTGCTAATAAAATAGAAAATTTGACCGAACTACTTACAAAAAA
Organism: Lissotriton helveticus; assembly: GCF_964261635.1. Classification (NCBI taxonomy): domain Eukaryota; kingdom Metazoa; phylum Chordata; class Amphibia; order Caudata; family Salamandridae; genus Lissotriton; species Lissotriton helveticus. The sequence goes on from NC_136063.1 coordinate 804,457,932, forward strand.
CAAAGTTTTGCAATGGGATGAGAACTGCCATGTAAAAATTGTTAAGCTCAATGTTTGATCACAGTTGATGCAAGTAACAGTAAACTGGGGGCAATGTTATCTCAAGCGGTCCATCAAGTGGAGAGAACAGTAGAGCTTACTACCAGGGCTTTAAGGGACAACGAAAAAATGTTTTCTATGATTAAAAAGGAATTGCTGGCATGCTGTTAGTCAGTTGAAAGATTTAAGAGTTTTATATTGGGGAGAAAGTTTGTTCTTTCCACGGAACATATGCCATTGGTTGGAATTTTGGGGGGTCATGCTATCAAGGATCTTAGCCAAGGAAAGCCAGATTGAGTGCTAAACGTTTACAATACAATTTCTATAACACATTCAAGGTGGTAAAAAAATTAGGGCAGACTATCTGTTGAGGTCACCTTTAACGACTGCAGGGGGTGACATGAAAGAAGAGGATAAGGAGTGTCTTATAGCTGCAGTTGACGTACGCTTTGAAGGGATTTTCAGTCAAGGTGAATGGTTGGCTTTTTTGGAAAAGGGTGACGTTTTGAGGAGGGTACATGAATATGTTATTGAGTGGTGGCCAAAAGAAAAATCTTTATCAACAATTCTGCAACCATTTTTTAGAATTGCAGACAAGTTGACATTAGAGAAAGAGAACATACTTCTGAGGGGAGACAAATGTATACCTCCTTTGACTTTAAGAACCAAGATCATACAAGCTGTACATGAAGGCCATTTGGGGCAGACCGTCACCAAAAGGAAAATATGCTCAGCTTATTGGTGGCCCAGTATGGACAATGACATTGTTCAAACATTTCAAGAGTGTGTGATTTGCTCAACAAGTAAACAAGTTTTGAAATTTGTCACACCACCACTTCATCCTGTGAATTTTCCAGAAAGAGCATGGTCCAAATTGGCTGGTAATTTTATTGGGCTTTTTAAATCCTTATCACCCAGGTTCAGTTATGAGCGGGTTTTGGTTGATTATTACAGTAGGTGGTGGGAGGTCGAGTTTGTCCAGGAGCCCAACACAAGCAATGTAATTTCATTTTTCAGCAACATTTTTATGCGTGAGGGTTTCCCAAAATAATTGGTGTTCGACAACAGAGTGCAATTTGTCTCAAAAAGAGATGAAAGATTTTCTAACGAAATCTGGGAAAATTCACAAAAGAATTGCACTACACAACCCTCAGCAAATGGTTTAGTGGAGAAGATAAATCAGACCCTAGTTGAGTGAATGGGCAGGATGGTTGTAGGAATGGCTCTATACAGGATGCTGTCTTCTCATCGAAGAAGTCCAAATGTTATTACGGGGAAAAACACTATGTGAAATTGAGGCGTTGTTTACCTGCATTTGGGATGTGATCTATATAGTTGAAGGAGTGTCAGTCTCGTTCAATTCATGAGACATGAATTGACGTCTCACTGTTGAAGTAGCACAAAAGAAAATGGAAGGATCACAAAATTCGAGTTGGAAACTGGGTTTGCATTAAAGAACTAACTCGTGCAGGATGAGTATTCTAAGTTTAGAGAACTTGCCAAAGTGGAAGCTGTTAGTGGTAGCACTGTGAGAGTGAATTAACATGAATAGGGGAACGTTTCCAGAGTACTGACAGTTCCTAGAAAAATGCTAGTGAGAGTTCAGAGGAAGGTCAGTTTAATGAGGAGTCAAACAACCTAACTTGTCATGATGAAATTATAGAAAATGCTCAAAATTGTACCAGAGAAAAAGGGAGATCAGGATACCAGACAGGTATAGGGATTGAATCTGTTTGTTTTGTTATGCTTTCGCATGACATTTTGCAGTATCTATGTGTAAACACGGATGTTTTGCATCTACTCAAACTGTACAAGTAACCCCTGTTTATAGTTTTGTTTGAAATGTTTGTATTTCTTTCTGAAGGGATTCTTTAGAGTATTCAAGGTCTCATTTATTCTGATTATTAAATGGGGAAGATGTTGTGATGTGTTTATGGTTGTGCGTCCATGCTCTGCAGGTTGCTTGCTTTGTGTAGTGCAGCCTGTGATACATGAAAGTACAACATTCTAAGTTGTCATGAAGACTGCTGTATTTCAAACGCCTTGGACAGTTGAATTCCGGTGCTGTAACTGTATGGACATGAATGAATGTTGCAGTGAACAAACTCGGTCCTGTGTGGTAAAATGTACTTCTACTTTTAGACTACTTGTAATTTGTCAAGATATGTGTATATCATTTAGATTACAAAATAGCTGGGTCACCACTACATCACACTCATCTACGCAGAGAATCTGTGTGTAGACAACTGCCTTCTTCAATAGGCATGCATGGCAGGGAAACATCCTTTACAACGCAACTTTTACCACGCAGTGCTATTACAACGCAGGTTTTACAACGAAAACCATTACAACGCATTGCGCTGGGGGGCGCTCTAGGATAGGGAATAGATTTAATTTACTATCCAACACCTTCCCTAGTGTCCACGGGGACTGGAGTTGGAATAGTAAATTAAACTATTCACTATCCAGCACCCCAAAGCGCTATGCGTTGTAATGGTATGCGTTGTAAAAACTGTGTTGTAACAGCATGCGTGGTAAAAGCATGCGTTGTAATGTCATACATCCTGCATGGCAATATGAGAATAAAACTGCTTGGAAGTGCTTTATGAGAACAGTCGCAAAAAAATCAATATCTTTAAATAAGAACATGTGTCTGGGTCTATTTCGTAGCCTGCAGTACGCCTCAGGCGTAATACCAGATGCAAGGGAGGAAAAAAAGATTGAGGGAAAACGGTAAAAGGATGACGTTCCTCCACAGGTAGGGGTTCACCTAGATGCAGGTTAAACAGACTCAGCCTTTTATAATATCCTGGCGCTCTGTCCAACCTTTGGATCATCATAATTTTCCATGTACAGTTTTGAGTATTGTTGCGTTTTTTTCTGAGTAAAAGTGCCTAATACTTCCAACTTTGCAGATCCTAAAATCCAAAACTCAGCCTCCTATTTTCTACCACATACCATGGTAGCCGATTAATAAAAGTAACATTCACAGTTGTAGCCATGCAATAAAATAATGGTCAGCCCAATGGCCATTTACAGAATACTCTTATTTCCAGCGTTAAGTTGTTTTTCCACTCTGGTTGGAAATACATCTATCATTACCATACTACAGGGAATTTCTGCTCTCGAGGGTTTTAACCGCATGCAGGCTAGCGGTTTTCCCGCTGCGCGCTGCGTTTTAAAAAAAGCCGCGTTACATGACGAGCTCAGCTCGTCATGAGCGTACGACCGTCGTCGCTCATGACGAGCTGAGCTCGTCATGAGCGCGGAAGTGGTTAATAGCAAAGGATTAGACACGCACCTACGTTTTATTCTAGATTTTACTACACCCCCCCACACCACTCCACTGTCTCAAATTTTTTACTGTCAAGCCTCCCCATTCCGATTTTAGCCCAATGCATACGTAAGTATTGGAGAAACGCAGGAACGTAAAAAAAGATCAACTTAACGGCTACATTTAATCTTTAAAATGTATGGATAACTTTAGCAAATATATTACAGATGTCCAGAAAAGAACAATGCAGTAAGGGGAATCAATCTTGTTCCCACGTGTGTATGATATTCATTTGTGGAGACCTAAGAAATCTGTTTCCTACATTTTAATTTCTTAAGCCAAAATATGTAGACTAAAAGGAAAAAGGTTACAAATAGTAAACGTGAGTCTGCAAATAGATTTATTTATTCCATACTTAAGTACTGTTTATAGGACTGTAGCCATGTCCTATATTTGTAATGATTAATTCCTCATAATAAGTAGTCAACCCATCAGCCATTAAATCTGTGAGAGCTGTACCTCTTGATTTTCTACAGTCCATAGAGGATCTACCTTTCAAACTGACCAATTTAGCTTATCTGCCCCTCAATCCTACTTATCAGAGACATACCGAAAGGATTATGGTGTATTTATTAAATAGTTACCCACACTTTTTATTTTTTTTACTTCTGGTGTTAGCCAGGACCTTTTAATTTTACTAAAATAATATGTATAATACTTATAGGGACATCAGTCATCCCTCTTCATCCAGTGGTTTATTATTATGCCATTTAAATTGATCTTCTACACAATTCAGCATCGGACAGAGGATCAGCCCACTTCAGATATTGGTAAACTTCACTCTGAGGGACAGCATGCTGTTCTTTCGCAAGGATGGCATCAACACACAAAGCATTTCCCTTTAGTGCTAGGGACTACAATGACAATGTGTGCTTTTTGAGGCCCAAAAATATTTTTGCTTTTAGCCACTTTTTTAGATTAATGCAGGCCCTGCCGCTTCTTTGACAAAGTTGTGCAAAACAAGACATTGACAAACCTAATACCTGCCAGGGTAAGTGGACATAATATCGAGTTTTAAATATCGTTGTGCAATAATATTGGGATTAGGGGCGTGGCCTAGCTCATGGTGCTGAGCGCAAGCAACCGCTGAAAGTCTAAATCCTGATCTAATCCAGCGGCATCCAAGGCAACACTGACCTCCAAAAGACGGCCAGAGAAGCACCTTCCCCCATTACTGTTCGGTGGGGGTCCGTGGGTGCCTGAATTGGCATGAATCCCCCTGGTCGGAGCTGAGGCCGATCGAGTGCTGTGCTGGCAAGATGGCGGCCCGCAGCGGTGAAGCGGACTTCGGGACTGCCCGGCGTTGGTAAAGACCCGGCGGATCGCCGGCCGACCGGCTGCTGGAAGCTGAGCGTTCCCACCCCTTTGTTTGGGGAGATGGCTGGAATCCTGTGACGGAGCGGGACCCAGTCGGGGTTCTGCCCCCCTCCCCTGGAGCAGCCAGGGAGAACAAACCAGATGACAGAGGGGAGACTGAGTCTGCTGGCTCCGTTCCGAATCCTGCGGGACAGCTGTGACCCCACTGCTGATCTGCGTGGTGCGAGGGGCTCCCCCAGGTGCCGAGCTCCCTTGCAGTGAGACACCGCTTGATTCGCCCGGTTGGACTCAGAGGAGGCAGTGGCGGGCTGCCAAAATTGAGGAGGCGGGGCTTGGGTTACCGGCTCTGCCGTGGACTGAGAGCAGATCTGTTGCAGCTAGCACACGTTCACGGAGCGGACATCCTGGTGGCCCCCACTGCATTATAAGCCCCCAGGAGGGGCAGAGAAGTGGTTACCGAGACAGCTGTGGCCTGGAGTGTGGGTTTGGGGAGGAGGGCCTGATCGTGGCCTGAGCAGAAGGTGAGTCCGTGGGAGGCAACAGGAACAAGGTTTGAGGCCCAGTGGTCCCGAGGGGGCCTGTCGGACACAGATCCAGCCGGGCTGAGTCCCGCCCTAGGTGGAAGACAAGGGACAATATCCCACCTTATAGACCAGTATCCATCATTCCTGGTGCCACGCTGAGGGGGCATCTCCCCTTGCCTAACTTTCATCCCATTGGGAGACAGAACAGACACTACCTATAAGCACTGAATCCTCTGCGGGGGCCGCGGAGGGATTCCCCTCTCATCCCCCGGTGCAGTCCCCCATCCCGAGTGTGCGGCGCCTTCCTGGAGTCACCATGGATCCTTCATGGTCATTGCTTGTGTGGAGGAAGAGGGAGAAACATATATTCAAACTAGGATGGTCAGTCCTCCATGCCCAGAATGTTCAACACAGTGTGACATACCCCTTGGAGTAACAGCCTGAAATTGCCAAACAAGAGACCTGCCTAACCTCACACTGCAGCATCCAACGAAGGGACGTGTCAGATCAAGAGCTGCAGGCTTTCTTCGCAGGCCAAATGCACAGTAAAGTCTTCATATCTGATGTCAGCAACCGGGAGGGCTCCCCCCTTCCCCTTCCCCTCCCCCGCATGCTCTTGGATGGAGAAAGAAGTACCGTACCACAGTGGCAGTGGCCAGGGCCACAAAATCCAAGAGCATAAAGGAGAGTCTTCCTCTCTGGGTTGACCGCGGGAGTAAACAATAGCAGGACTCATACGACACTTACATGGCTGAGGGGGAACAGGGTCATGGCTAAAGACAAAGACCCGAAACCCCAATGACAGGGCAAGATGGATAAATATACCAAAATGCTCTCAAAGCAATCTGAGGCGGCGGAGATGGCCCAGCCCCCCTCGGACACAGCCCTACTCTTTCAGGCCATCCAAAGCTCCAGAGAGGTGTTGGAGTGGAAAATTGGCGAGGTTGGTTCAGAGGTCTCGCTGCTTTGGCAGGATCTCGGTAAGATGTCAGAACGAGTGACGGAGGCCAAGACCAGAGTCTCGGAAGTAGAAGATGCAGTCAAAGACCTCCAGAAGGGAATGAGAGAAATGTGCAGCTCCACCACAGATATGTTATGTATGATTGACAATGCAGAAAACCAGACCAATGAGAAATAACCCCTGCTTCATGGGCTTCCCTGAACGAGTAGAGGGCACCAATGCAGCAGCATTCTTGACAAGGTGGCTGACGGATCTCATCCCGGAGGACCAGTTATCTACTTGCTTCATCATTGAACGAGCCATCGGGCTCTGAGGGCTAAACCTCCTCCTGGGGGCCCGCTGAGGCTCATTATTGCAAAACTGTCGAACATTTTTTGGACAGAGACATGATACTGAGGGAGATCGCCGCAAGGGAGAAGTCCAGTATGACAATTCAAAGATCATGATGTTTCAGATTACAGTCGGGAAGTGCAGAGACAGCTCTGCACCTTCCACTCTGTCAAGACCAAACTATGGGCCCTTCAGCTCCAGTATATGCTTTTGTTCCCGTCAAAGTTAAAGGTACTATTTCAAGGGAAGGCCTTCTTCTTTCAGACTCCAGAAGAGGCATGGGCCTGGGTGGAGGAGAAGCCAGTGCTTCTTTCGCAGGGGGGCCATCATCGGGCGCCCAGGGACGGGGGATCGTTACCAATGGAGGTGGTGGTTTCCCCCAGAGAGGGAATCACACGAATACGGGATGACCACAGAGAATCTGTAGAGGCATGCCCTACTCCAGGAACAGACTTACACCCAGCAAGAGAAGCCAGAGTGGCCACAGGGGGGACTACACTCAATCTGAGACCGATACGGTGCAGAGCGCCGGTTCCTCAAATCTGCAGTCAGACTCGAACGTTACCGACAGGTCCTTCGGACCAGAATCAAGTCATCCATAAGAGAAGGCAATACTGGTGCTTAAACAGAGTGGGGGGGATAAAGAACCGAAAGAAGATGCCCCATCCATGGGCGGGGATATGAACAACCTGGGTGCTGCAAGCTGAACACCGGCGGAGAAGCTCCACGAACTAATGCTAACCCTCCCTTCTTCTTTTCTCTCTTTCTTTTTCACTCCTTTTTCTTTTTGCTGCCCTGTTTTTCCTGTCCTTATCCCTTTCTCAGGAGGTGCTGGGCCTTGAAAGGCTGACAACAAGAACACCTGTGCAGCAGAACTGTAAGAGTTGGGAATTTTGGGTTTATGAGTGGGAGGGGGGGAGACCGACAGACTCACCTATTGACACCGACCTAGGGCTGCTTCCCGAGTTTGGGGGCCACAGGGTTCAGGAGGGATGGAGGGAGGTGGGGTGACGGGTTGGAAGGGGTTTTGCACAGTTGGGTTCCAAATGTTTATGTTTTTGTTTGTTAAACACGAGGATCGCTACTAAGAGACTGTCCTGTAACAGAGAGGCATGGGGGATTCCCACCCCCACAACCCCCTTGACTGCAACACTTTAGGTGTAATGTCACAAGACGTAACATGACTAGACATCCCACTCTGACGGTTATGACCTGAAACATTAACAGACTGGGAGACCAGATCAAACGTGGACCAGTGTCACAGCATATTACCCAGATGTAGCAATGCTACAAGAAACGCGCCTCAAAGGTTCACAGTGTGGCTTTATTGCCCGCAGGGCCTATCGGGTCCTGGCACACTCTGGGTTCACCTCTGGGGCAAAAGGGGGCGGTCCTGATTAAGAAGAACATTTCCTTTCAAACCACACGTCTTTGGCACGACCCCTTGGGCAGATATGTGGGAGTCCTGGGGTTATGGGGAAGGACTGAGGTTCTTCTGATGTACGTTTCTGCACACCTCAAGTTGCAGGCGTCCACCATGTCGAAAGTAATTGACATATTGATTGAGGCACCCTCTGCTTTACATGCAGTAGGTAGCGACTTTAATGATGTAATGGACCCAGCTTTGTACCGCTCTGGAGGGAGGGACAGACCCACATCGACCACACTACTGCAGCGTTTCACTACAACGATGGGACTGACGGATGTTTGGAGGAACAAATTTCCCCAAACCATACAGTTCTCATACTCAGGGGCTCATGGTACACATTCTAGGCTGGGGTACATCTTTGCTCCCAGAGTGGAAATATGTGAAACAGGGCATGCTTAGTATACAGCTAGAGGCCTCTCAGACCACTCCCAGCTCCTGGTATGGATGATCTTGAGGAAGCAGGATGCTGCCCGTAGCTGGAGATTGTGCCCATGGGACCTGCAGTACGCAAAAATCGCAAGGGGACTTAGGGCGGACACTAAAGTCTATTTCGTAGAAAACAAAGACTCTGTCTCTTCCGGGGTGACGGTATGGGAGGCTTGTAAGACGGAACTACAGGATAGGGCCCAAAATCGCATAGCATGGGAAAAAAGGAAAGAGACAAGTGTATGACAGAACTGGAATAAAAAATAAATGATTTAGATAGACAAGTTGTCCAGAGCAACGACCCTGGAATGTCCCGCAAACTCGCATCCCTAAGACTGGAATATAAGGAGCTGGCCTCTGACAATGCCAGGAGATCGCACCTGGTGACACTACACTGCCTCTACAAGGTAGAATATAAGGCGGGGAAACTCCTAGCCTGGCAGGAAGCAGGTTCTAAATAAATGGGTAAAGGAAGTGATAGACCTCGAGGGGACCAAATAGTCTATGGAAGTTGGGGTAGCCACAGCCTTTGCTGAATACTACAGGGATCTCTATCGGGCATGGCCGCTAAAATCACAGGCAGAGATTCAGAAGTATCTAAGGGCTATTCCCTCCCCTAGGTTAGAAGAGACGGAAATGCAAGCCTTGGATAAAGACCCGTCACTTCCGGAGGTTAAAGAGGCAGTGGCAAAGCTACGCCCAGGGAAGGCCCCTAGTACCAACGGGCTACATGCGGAAAATTTTGTAGGCGATACATAGGCATCCTCTGCCCCCACCTTCATAGGATCTTCATAGATGCCCTAAAGGACGGGACTCTCCCCCCAGACCTGCGAGTGGCTACTTTTGTCATCATATACATGGAGGGCAAGCCATGTGATCAATGTGGGTTCTATAGACCCACCTCTCTGCTGAACCCGGAAGTTAAGATCATGGCCACCATTCTGGTGACTCGCCTTCTGGGTGTGATTAAGGGTCTGATCCACGAAGATCAGTCTTTATTTATGCCAGGGAGTGTTAGGTTTGAAAACCCCATTCTAGTTATTCATTTGTTCCATGTTATATTAGGTTAGCAGTGTGCGGCTAAATTAGACACCATTCGTATCCACGTTATGCAATGCATTGAGTTATCCCTGCAATGTGTGAGCTTCAGTTAGTGAACGTGAGTCCATTTTTTATTTTGCAATCCCTAATAGGCTTTGTCTGGCCTAGGCTCGTTAATGCGTCTTGCTTACCTCAGCCGAACACTGTATTTAGGTATTGTTTTCTTTTCTATTCAAGATTGCCTTCTGACTTACTAATGAATATGCCAGTCTGCCTTTGCATACCTATCGTGGAGAAGCGTGGCTCAGTGGTTAGAGGCGGCAGACCCGGAAGCTGAGATCGACCGTGAACCAGGGTTCGATTCCCCGCCTCGGCGGGTCTCGGGCTCAAAAATTCCACGGACTCGACAATTCTCGCTCCGGTGCCTACTCGAATCACGGGGTCACACTCTGCAACTCTGGGCAATAGCTTGCTTAATCTCCACTACGGCCCCTTGTGGCGGGATGCCTGGCTTTCACCTTGTGGACACCCTGCCGGGGTTTCTCACAGGGGAATACCAGGACGGGTTCCCTAAGCAAGCGCCAGGATGCCCTTTGGGTGACAGGTTTGCGCTATATAAGTACACCTACATTTACATCTGTGTGTGTAGCTCTGGTCTCACGTTAGGAGACACTGATACCCAGCTCAGCAACCTTGAAACAATGATAGTGTGTACCCATCTAGCAGGTGGTAGCCCATCCTTCTGTGCCTCCTTTGTTTATGTTCGGCCTAAGCCGGTAACTTTTCATTGTGGGCGTGGTTGGAGGTTCTGGGGAGGAATGATTATGCTTTGCAGACTGTTGGGGGGGCAGTCCCTCTGCAGACATCTCAGGGTGCATGTCAGATTGGACTCCTCTGCAGAGTATTGCTTATAAACAATTGTTTGTATTCTCTACTGTCTGACCGACTCTTCATTTGGTAAGAAGGCAATTAGGAGGTTGAAGATAACCCGGATGGTCCCTAAGGGCAATTTACTTCAGTTGGAGCCCGAACAGGGCCCCCGTAAGGTGACCCGACTCACCCGTAATCGGTTTGCAGGGTCGGGATTGCGTCCGGTCAGTTTGTCGGATCGGGGATCCCAACGCGATAAGAGCACTGTTCTCTTGGCTTCCCCGCCCGTCTGATCGGGTGACTCCTTGTCTGGTGGTCACCGGCTGAGGTCCTGAGAAGGAGAAACCTTGGACTTGACCATTTGGTCCAAAGAGTCTGCAGTAGAGAATAATCTTGCTCGACCTGAGTGCACCAGGTGAGTGATTTGAATTCTTGGAAAATGTGGCGTGATGGTTGAACGACCTGAGCCTATGGGCTGTGTCTGGTACAGTCTTCAGACTGTCTTGACTTGATCTTAGTGGGTTTGCCGACCTTTAAAAGACACAGAGTGTTTGTGAGCAGTCTACCAGGCCAACTGGAATTTCGATCTATTCTTGAAAAGGTCTGGGGCTGCAGTCTGTCTTCTTGTCTTGAAACAGTCATTGGACTGTCTTGTCTTGAAACAGTCTTTGGACTGTCTTGTCTTGGTGCCGTCTCTGGACTGTCTTGTTTTGGTGCAGTCTGCAGACTGTAGGGTGCAGTTTTTCGGACTGCTTCTGATTTGATTTTTGGACCATTTTGTTGGATTGATGTTGTATTTGTCCTTGGGGAGAGTGCATATGCCTTATATTAAGGTGCCTTCTTTAAGTAAGTTGGGGTGTTTTGGATGTCGGTATTGTTTCACTGAGGCTTGATTGGAAGAGAGACAGCCTGCTCCTCCAGAGGGTACCCCGAATTTTAATGTATATGTCAAGCATGGCATTGGCCATATCATGTTCAGCACGTTGTGGAATTAATATACGAGGAACAGTGCTGACTTACAGTGACCACTTACTGGCACATTTGATAAACAAAAATGTAATTACTTGCAGGATCGAATGTTCGCCTAAAGGAGCATGCATTCGAAGTTTGATTCTCTGAGGGTATGGCAGAAGGAAGCAAAACAATGACGGATAACAGCAGAGAAACAAGCCTGGAGGAAACAGACACAAACAATATCGCAGAAACCAATGGCTAATGACAGAGAAAAGATTGAGAAAGGCATAGAGTGTGCAGATAGGAAGTTTCGATTACAGAGTGATAAATGTTATGTTATTAGCGAGTAAGGTGATGATTTTGTTGAGGAGTTACTAGATTCTCTACCCCACCTCCTTGTGCCCCTGAGCGGATATGCCCAATGATCCCAACATCTCAGTCCTCGGCCTCTGGTTCTGCTATTCCTAGTCTTTCTGTCTCTAGCTCTGCTGCTTCGGCCCCAGCCCCGCCTGTCTCTTCCCCACCTTCACAAGCTGCAGGGTGGGTGCCGTCAGCTCTCCTATTCTGTCTCCTGGTTCTATATCTGCGGCTATGCCTTCTCATACTCCTACAATATAGTCTTTGCCATGGTGCCCGTTTCTTCATCTGCTCTTTCTCCCTTGAGTGTGTTACCTCAGGCATTGCAAGGTGCAGAGACGCATGTGTGTGCAGCACATGCAGTGAATTGGGCAAGGACACGTGACTGCATGGAGAAGTTGTTGGTGTGCTCTGCTGTGGGTAACGAGGGAAAGAAGATGGTGGCTGACCAGGATGCGCAGTGGGCCCGTAATCCAATATATAGTGTGGAAGATGTTTTGAGTGTGATGAAATATTATGAGCCATTTATACAGCAGCATGCTCTTAAGCATATGTCGGCCACGCTGATAGGATTGTGGCAGCAGTATTTTAAGGGTATTGCACCTCAGATCATATATGACATTCAGGATAGGGAATATGCTACAGGTATGGCCCCCGAAGAGGTTTTCAGTAATGTGACGACATTAGAGGGTTATCAGGGTAGATTGCTTTAGGAGGTTCCGACAACAGTGACGCACTTTCCTATGAAGGAAGTTCATCCTATTTACCAAGCTGAAATACCAGAGTTGCGAGATACCCATGATATTGTTACTCACCCCTGGGTGGAAGCCCGTTTTCAGGATCAGTGGCTCTACATTCCAACGAAGAGGAGTTAGGTATTATCACTGTAGGGTCAGTTGTCAGGCCCTCAGAAAAATCTGACTGCATACTATAAAGAATTGATGGAGGTAGCCTCCTCCACTGTAACGACTTTAGCTGCTATTGAGTTGTTTTTCGGTCTGTTGGTACCGGTAGATATAGAGAGACACGTCCATACACAAGATCATGCAGCAGAGCTAGGTGGAACATGGGATGAGATCCGTGCTTGGGATAAGGAACAAAAGCCCGGCTTGAAGCCGAAGGCGGAACTGTTAGCCTTACCGGGGCGTATTATCACTTATATGCATTCTCTTATCCCGCTGCGAAGGGTGGAATGGGACAAGTTGACTGTGTGTCATCAAAAGAAGGACAAGAGTGTGTATGATTTCTTTAAAAGGTTTGAAGGGATGTTTCTAGATTTCAGGGGCCAAGATCTGTCACTGGAGGGAGGTGTACATCTGTTTGTTAACAGGTTTTCACTAACTGTCTTCCGAGATTGTGACTAGGTTGCAGGCTTCGGAAAGTACTTGGACCACCTCATCCCCATCAGTAATTTTGAGTATGGCACAGTACTATGAGCATAGAGAGAATGAGGACAAAGAGAAGGTGGAGAAATAGTCAAAGGTGTTGAAGACAAGAGTGTTGATGCAGTAAGTGGCGAGAGGAAACAGAAGAGGTAGAGGTTTGGGCCCAGCCCAGCGGGGTCTCAGTCTGACAGGAACAGTACTCTGGGTGTGCCCGTAGGGTACAACCAATGCGCGTACTGTAAAAAAGAGGGGCATTGGCGAAGTGAGTGTCCTGAGTTGTTGCAGAAAGTCAAAGCCCCGAGAGGAAGGGGTTTTAGAGGACGCAGTAGAGGAGGAGGAGGACAAGGTGGGGTGCAGTCTAAAAATACATCATCTGATCATCACAAAAAGAACTATTTTGACGAAACTCAGGGAAGACAGTAAACTCATAACGACTATGACATGGACGAAGTGACAGGATTTTCCCACAGCTAGGACAGCTAGGGACAGGGTGAGGGACCAGTTCCGATGCCTGTAGATCAGCGCGGACCCTATGTCAATCCAGATTTGCAAAGTACAGCCAAGAAATTTTTTAGTTGATACAGGGGCTATGAATAGCTTTGTTTCCTGTTCACTGGTCCCAGGGGCAGTTCTGTTTGGCCAAACCAAAGTTTTGGTAGGTTTCTCAGGCATTCTGGTTGTTAGCCCCATTTCCAAGCCTCTTGCTCTGACTATTGGTCACTTTGCAGTAGATTCACCATTCTTGTTAATGACAAATGTGGGGAGAATTTGATGGGATTGGATTTCTTGAAGAGATTGCAAACCACTATCTTTTGTTCCCCAGATGGTGTTTACATAACCGTTGGGCCACAAGTGGGTCGTGCAAAACAATGCTTTGCTATGGATGCACCCCTCCCCACTGAATTCAAAGAGATGCCTCGTAGCTTGTGGGCAACAGGAGATACGGACGTGGGGTTACTCCAGATCCCACCGGTCTCTATTAAGATTAAGGCTCCCGGTTTTCCATTTAAATGGATTTTTACATATATATACAGATGGAAAACTATTTTCCTTTGTCTGTATTTATAACTTATAAACGGGAAAGTACTGGCAAACAGTGCGCCACAGCCTCACTCCTGCCCAGGGTTACATCGCCACGCTCCTCTTACTAATCTACACCACTTATGCCCCTTTAAGAGAACTGCTAAGGTAGAAGCACAAAGCAGCAGGTGGTAGTAGGTGTTGCATGGTAAAGGGGTGGGGGATGCTGTAAGAAATGCAAGTACTTGACCTTTAAAGCAGCACTGTGTCCATTCTAGTAATGCCTTATAGCCGAGCATGAGGTGTTAATAGGTGCATTAGGAGGCCGGCTCACTGATAGAAATGTAGGCATCATCTGACGGGGCCTGCTGGGGTCACACTAATAAGGTAGACTGTGAATACAATCAGTGGCGGCAAGGCAGAGAGGCCTGTTAACAGGTAGTGGTGTGCTCGACAGCAGGTGGCAGGCTTTGAGGAATTAAAAAATTAACATACTACCAATGTACAAACTTTATGGAGACCCCGTTTAAAGACAACACAATTTTTTTTTTTTTAACTGTTTACACATGTAATGCAAGCTGCTTCTGTGCAATTAGCCATCTCCATCGAGAGGTGTGGATCGCAGTCTCTTTCCTTTTTTGAGTTGCCCTTGCAAAAGTAATTTACCATGCTTTAATGCCTTCTTCATTCCTTTTATAATCTTACTCATTAACGCTGTGCTTGCTCTCTGCATCACAAAGGGTTAGAACAGGTTGTAGGTAACTTTCAGGAGAGATTTTGCACCACAGTGCATGTTTGATGCCATCACAATAACAACTATTTCAAACATTGCCAAAAGATAGGCTGCATCCAACATCACTCCCTCTTAGAATGCACTGTTTAACGATACCTGCTTAATCTGCCTCAGATGTCAGTACAATAAATGCACACTTTTTGTTTAAAATAGAATGTTCTGTCTTCCAGTGTTTTCAATTTTGTTTGATAACCTTCAAGGGTGTGCAGTTGTTACAATCTCTCCATAGCCCCTGTTGCATAAATGTGAAAAAATACTAGTTGCAGCATCTTCTTTTGCTTGCGAAAAAAATAAATGTCGATAAATATAGATAAAATGACCAAAAAATAAATATCGATAAAGACAGACGGAAATGGTAAAAAAATAAATACCATAAAACCGGGAGCCCTAATTAAGATCAAAGATAATGCTGTATTGCCAACTGTTCCTCAGTATAAGATTTCACAGGCAGGAGAAAAGGCTGTATTGCGAATAATACAGGATCTGGTTAAGACTGGGGTGGTTGAGGAGACAGTGGCGAATGTGTGTAATATCCCTATCCTTCTGATTCTCAAGAAGACACCCTTGGACTCTTCTGATGCTCATTCAGACATCTATTGCTTTGTAATTGAACTCAGAGAGGTAAATAAAATTGTAGTGCCTCAATATCCTGTAATCCCAGACATTACCACAATATTGACAATGATTCCCTCATCAGCCAAATTCTTTTCTGTGATCGATTTAAAGAATGCTTTCTACAGTATTCCGATCCATACAGATAGCAGCTATTTGGATTGGCCTCAGCAGGCATGAGCTTTAGATTCTGTTGTGCTCCTCAAGGCTATATAGAAAATCCTAGTATATATAGTCAAGCATTGAAAACTGAATTGGATTCTTTGGTACTTCCCCCCAATAATGCGCTTTAAAGTACGTTGAAAACCTCTTTGTGGCCTCTGATACTGAAGATGGCTGTAAAGACGCCACTGTTAAACTGCTGTTGCATTGCGCACCATGGCGATAAGGTGTCCCTTTCCAAATTTCAATATTGTCAACAGGAGGTCAACTACTTAGGTCACCTACTGTCGAAGGAGGGTCGCAGACTAACACCTAAACGTATAGCTACTATCACTAATATGCCTGTTCCTAAGATCCAACGTGAAGTACATGCATTTATTGGTATTGTAGACACTGGATTCCCAATTATTCCCTACTAATGAAGCCCCTCCTTTACCTGACTACCAAAGAAGTGCATGGGTCCCTACCGGGCACATCTGCATGCCAGCAAGCTTTTGAGCAGTTAAAGGTTGCGCTTTGCTCGGCTCCTGTGCTTGGTAATCCTGATTACCAGAAGCCTTTTGTGCTCTACGTACATGAGGCAGATGGTTGTGCGTTCTCTGTTTTAATAAAAGGGTTTTGGTGGTAAGCAAAGACCCTGCACTTTTTTTTCTACCATTTTGGATAACGTCGCAAGAGCTCTCCTGAGCTGCCTAAGAGCTGCCGCAGCTGTGGCAGTTTCTATCAGGCAAACGGCAGGGCTCGTTCTTGATATTGACCTCACAGTAATAGTATCTCATGCTGTGGATACGCTTTTGAATAAGACAAAGACGCAGTACCTTACTAGTGCACGTCTGACTGGATATGAACTAACATTGTTTGCTCCGCGCATTACCATCAAAAGATGTGCCACTCTGAACCCAGACATGTTACTACTCCTTACTTACATGATTGTCTGTATAGAATGGAAGAGGAGATGAAAGGACAGGTAGACCTGACTGATGTTCCCCTATATGACCACCAATGGGAACTATACGTCGATGGCTCTTTTTTTAAATTACCAGATGGCACCACCACTGCAGCATATGCAATTACAACGCTGCACACTGTAGTTGAGACATCCCGTGTCCCATACCAATCATCCCAAGCTGCAGAGTTAGTTGCCCTTGTTCAGGCTTGTGAGTTGAGTGAGGGGTTGACTGAGAGCCAGTACTCCTTTGGGGTTGCCCATAATTTTGGATGCCTCTGGGTGGAGAGAAGGTTCTTGACCTCACATGGATTATGAATACAGAATGGCCCACAGATACATAGACTTTTGACAGCTTTAACACTTCCTGATAGGTTAGCAATAATAAAATGTAGTGCCAACAAAGTAATAACAGATGATGTAGGGAGAGTAAATGCCTTTGCAGATCAAACAGCAAAAGAGACACCATATACCCAACATGCCTATCCTCTTAATCCTACCACACTCAGCCTTGAGAAAGCCCTGGCCTGCTGGCCCTCGGGCGAAACACGTGTTGGCTGTTTCTCTTTTTCTGCACATGTCTTCAAATAAAGAAGAAAAGAACACCACAAAAATGAGTACTGAATTTCTCAGTGTATATGACGTCTAGAACTGAATTCGGAGATCCAAGTACCTTTGAAATCCGCATTTAAAAGAGCACAAAACCAATCACACAGATCATTAGATTAAAGATGAAAAATATGTCTATGGCAAGTCCTGCTAGGTGGGTCCTAGACAATGGAATGTTCGAGGATATATTAGAAAGTGTTAAAGAGATCCAGAATAAGGCAACACCAGATGAATTGGCAATATGGAAGGAGAGAACAGGGCGCCTAGATCAGGATGGGTGCTGGACGGATAAGTCAGAGAAACAGAGGTGGATGCTACCCGATACATACATGTTTCCAGTGGTTACCATGGCTCAGGGCCCAGCTCACATTAGTGCCAAAGGAATATGTAAGGTGTTGATTCCAGTGTGGCAGAACAACAATATTTCTAAAGCAGCCACTCATTTAGTAAAACACTGTATGATTTGTATGACACATAATCCTGGGAAGGGTACTCCCACACCTTCAGGTAACTTTGCACTGCCTTACCTTCCCTTTTGAGGTTGTCCAGATGAATTTCATCGAAATGGAACGAGTTAACAATTTGAAGTATGTGCTGGTAGTAATTTGTGTATTCAGTAAATTGATTGAAGCTTACCCCATTAAAGCACTGCAGAAGAAACCAGGACTTGACCCTCAAGACTTCACAAACCTTAGACCAATTTCTCTGCTGCTGGGCCTGAGTAAGATTGCAGAGAAGGCCGTAAATCAACAACTCTCGGCCTTCTTAGAAACGAATAATCTGCTCCGCCCCTCGCAAACAGGGTTTCGCCCGGGTCAGGGGACTGAGACCGCCCTTCTCACAGTGGCCGAAGAAGCAAGGTGCATCTTAGATTCAGGAGGATCTGCTTTACTGATCCTCCTGGATCTAAGCGCAGCTTTCGACACTGTGGACCATGATATCTTGATCCAACGTCTCCTTAACCTAGGGGTGAGAGGCACCGCACTGCGATGGCTCACATCCTTCCTGAAGGACAGAACCTTGTAAATGTAAATGTAAATGTAGTTGAGCTTATATAGCGCACAGCTACCCGCAGTGGGTTTCCCGGCGCTTGCTTAGGGAACCCTTCCTGATATTCCCCTGGGAGATAGCAGGGTATCCACAAGGTGAAAGTCAGGCATCCCGCCGCGAGGGGCCGTTGTGGAGATTAAGCAAGCTGTTGCCCAGAGTCGCAGAGTGTGAACCCGTGAGTCGAGGAGGCACGGGGGCGAGAATTATCGAGTCCGTGGAATTTTTAGCCCAAGACCCGCCGGGGCGGGGAATTGAACCCTGGTCCAGGACCAATCTCAGATTCCGGGTCTGCCGCCTCTAACCCCTGAGCCACACTTCTCCACCCTGAGCCACCCAGACCTTCCAGGTCTGTGAAGGAAATGTACGCTCCAAATCTTTCCCCCTCCAGTGTGGGGTTCCTCAGGGCTCTTCATTGAGCCCTACTTTATTTAACGTCTACATGGCCCCCCTGGAGGATGCTGTCACCCCCTTTGGGATCAAAGCCGTCACATATGCTGACGACACCCAAATGGTCGTCTCACTCTCACTGGAAAAAGATAAAATCAGAAAACTGCATGACTGTCTTGCAGGAATTTATAACTGGATGTGCGACTCGCGACTCAAACTAAATGGCACAAAAACAGAGCTCATGCTCCTAGGTCATCGAATAACATCCCTCCCCACCTCTATATGGCCACCGTGTCTAGGAGCTCTTCCACATCCTAAGAAAGAACTCAAAAGCCTAGGGTTCTGGTTGGAGCAAGACCTCTCCATGAAAACACAGGCCAAAAAAACGGCGGGCACCTGTGTAGGCCTACTTCGCTCAGCCCGGAAGATCCTCCCCCTACTCCCGAAACATTCCCAAAAGCTGCTCATTCAAGGTCTCATCTTGTCCAGATTGGACTACAGCAACGCCCTGTTTTTGGCTGCGCCTGAATCTACTATTAATATTCTTCAGCGCACCCAAAACGCAGCAGCAAGGCTGTTAACAGGCACCACCCGGAGAGCATCAGCAAAACCATCACTCAGAACCGTCCACTGGTTGCCTGTCCGAGAAAGGATCAAATTTAAGGCTCTGTGTATCACCCACAGATCCTTGCAGGGTAAAGGACCCCCAATGCTAGGGACAATACTCTATCCCTATAAAACTATTAGGTCCCTGCGCTCATCCCAAGGCAACTTGGCCACCGTCCATAGAGTCAAAAAGGCCCGAACTGGAGGGCGACGATTCTCTGTCACGGCAGCCACCCTTTGGAACTCCCTGCCAGCTCTGATGCGAATTGAACCGAACCACATGAAGTTTCGCAAACTTCTGAAGACATATCTTTTCCCGCAATAATAATTACAATTCATGCCTCTCACCCCCCTGTCCTCCTCAGTTTTTCACTTCATCTTCAGCGCTGGGACGCTCCCGGGCAGCCACGCGCTTTATAAATCCTTTATAAATCCTTTTTCAAGGAGAATACGGCTATGGCAACGGCAAACCATACTGCTACAACCTTTTCCCTCTTGAGGCGGAAGCCGGGAGGTCTCCCTTCTATTCTTTACACTTTTAGCTGTGTATTTTAACCTGCGTGGTATTTTATTTTATTTTGTGTAATTTTGACTTGTGCTCTGCTTGTGCTTCGCGCTTGATTTAAAAAGCGTTCTGCTGCCAGCAAAAGACTTCCTAGCGCTCTTAAGCGCCTCGTTTGCCCCCCTCACCTTGCCTTGGGTATTCAGACCGCCCTCGGCCGAGTATTGACGCCGAGGGCTGGGATCTGATTTTGGACGCCATCTTGGGGGTAGGACTCTCCGCCCTCGCGCTCTAGTAGCGCTACAAAAGGGGAACTTTGTCCTCCACTCAGGGATAACCATACTGCTACAACCTTTTCCCTCTTGAGGCGGAAGCCGGGAGGTCTCCCTTCTATTCTTTACACTTTTAGCTGTGTATTTTAACCTGCGTGGTATTTTATTTTATTTTGTGTAATTTTGACTTGTGCTCTGCTTGTGCTTCGCGCTTGATTTAAAAAGCGTTCTGCTGCCAGCAAAAGACTTCCTAGCGCTCTTAAGCGCCTCGTTTGCCCCCCTCACCTTGCCTTGGGTATTCAGACTGCCCTCGGCCGAGTATTGACGCCGAGGGCTGGGATCTGATTTTGGACGCCATCTTGGGGGTAGGACTCTCCGCCCTCGCGCTCTAGTAGCGCTACAAAAAGCTCCCCTTCTCCTCCGCGCAGCGGACGCGTACTGCGGACGCGCCGGACCTGCGCCGGAGTCGCGCCAGAGTCCTGCCCGTCTGCGCCCGTCAGCGTCCCGGCGGCGTTTGGCGTGGCAGGGACTTCTGGCCATTATGCTTTCTTACTCCGTGCAGGAGCTCTACTCCCTGCGAGCCGTGGATGCTGCCTGTCATTCAGTATTCCCAGGCCGCTATAGGGGTAAATATAAGTGCCCTGTTTGTAAATGGCATCCTACCAGCAACCTCCCTTCCACCTGTCCTATTAAGGATTGTAGCATTAAACATCCGTGCCTACTCCTTAATACGAGGTCGCTGCATAGACACACTCAGGAGATCTTTGATCTCCTTTCTACGACCAGTCCAACTTGTCTGATGCTCACTGAGACTTGGCTCAACGAGTCCTCCCATCCGGACATAATGGCAGCCATTCCCTCTGACTATATTATCCATCGACAAGATAGAGACAAGGGAAGCGGGGGAGGTGTCGCCCTAGTCGTGAAAAAATCTTTTTCATGCACGGTCACGCACACAAACACAATCGCAGGGGCTGACTCTCTCGCCTTTACCCTTTCCTTATCACCCCAGCAAGCGGTGAAGGGTCTTGTCGTCTACAGACCTCCGGGCCCTGTGGGATCGTTTTTTGATGATCTCCAGCAGGCTCTGTCGGTTCTTGCTCTAAGATCTGAGCAGTGTCTATTGGCTGGAGATTTTAATTTCCACATGGATGATCCTCAAGACCAAGATGTTATCAAGCTGTTGGATATTACATCTACTCTGGGCCTGTCCCCCTATATTTTTGGCCCGACCCATGACAAAGGTCATAAGCTTGACCAGGTCTTCTCCACTTCACCTATTATGGCGGTCACACTTCTGCCGGTATTATGGTCTGACCATTGCCTCGTCCATTTCGAAAAATCTGCCACTGTGAAACCAACGGCCATTGCTACGAGGCTACAGGGCAGCAGCTATAGGGCGTTCCATCGGGTGACACCAGATCTGCTAGCTCAGGCTCTGGTGGATCATCCTCTGTCCTTCATGGGTGATCTGGATAATGACCTTGAGAGCTTGCAATCCTGGCTCCTAGCTCGATTAAATGAACTTGCCCCTTTACAGCCACCTAGATCTGCTACCCAACGGATTTCGGCCCCTTGGTTTACGGAGGAATTGGCCCAATCCCGTAGACAATGTAAAGTCGCCGAACGGGCATGGAGAGCCCATTATGATACTGAGGCTAAACAGATCTATAAATCTATGATGAAATCCTATCATGATTTAATTCTTCAGGGCAAGAAATGCTACTTGGCCAAAAGAATTGAGGAAGCAGCAAACTCCTGCAAGGAGATTTTCTCAATTGTTCGAGAATTTACCACCCCGCGCTTACCCTCAGCCCAGGACGCCCCGGCGGAGACCTGGGCCAACACCATTGCTAATTTTTTCACCACCAAAATTAGGCAAATACAGGACTCCTTTCCTCCTAGACTAACGGCTGATCCTCAGATTCTGCCGATCGAGACAGTTCTCCTGTCGACTTCGGGCCCAGTCTTGCTAGACTTCCCGCCCCTTACGGTGTCCGCATCTCTAGCTTTGATGAGGAACCTTAAATCGGGCTCACCGCGCGACCCGTGCCCAGCAAAATTTCTAGCGAGAATGGCAGATGTTGTCAACCCCTTAGCCAATCCCATTCTTAACCTCTCCCTGAGCCAGGGAGCTTTGCCTCTTCCTTGGAAACAGGCTATGGTTATTCCTCTCATTAAGAAGCCCAACCTGGACCCAGAAGTGCCATCCAATTACAGGCCGATCTCGCTCCTTCCAGCACTTACCAAAATCTTAGAGAAACACGTTCACAGCGTGCTCTCCAACTTCTTGGAGTCGAACGAGCTGCTCCATGAGTCCCAATCGGGCTTTCGATCGAACCTTAGCACCGAGACGGTGCTCCTGGAAGTCTCTGAGACTGTGAAGGAGGTGCTGGATACCGGAGGCAGGGTGATGTTAGTCATGTTAGACCTGTCGGCGGCGTTTGACACCGTCCCCCATGAGGATCTCCTCACTAGGCTACATGACATCGGTCTAGGGGGGACGGTGCTCAATTGGTTTTGCTCCTTCCTAGCCAACCGCCGACAGACGATCTGGGTCCCATCTGGATCTGCCGAAATGCCGCCATTGGGAGTTGGAGTTCCTCAGGGCTCAGTATTGAGCCCTACTCTATTTAACATCCTCATGACCCCTCTGGCGGCACTGGCGGAGTCCTATGGGGCCCGGATCGTCTCTTATGCTGACGACACCCAGCTTCTGTTTACCTGCCACAAGAGTGAGGACTTCGATGGGGAAAGTATCCGTGAGTGCCTTGGGGCTGTTTTTAATTGGTTTAAATGTAACAGCCTCAAGTGTAACTCGGATAAATCCGAGATACTTTTCTTCGGATGCCCATCGGAACCGGATTGGCATGGTTGGTGGCCCGCTGACATGTTCCCCCCAGCTCAGTCATCTAAATGGGCTAAGAACTTGGGAGTTAAAATCGACAATGAGCTTTCGCTCAAATCCCAGGTGGCTACTCTTACAGGAACGTGTTTCGGGATCCTCAGGATGCTTCGAAAGTTCTTTCCCCTACTTTCCGAGGAACATCGGAGGATAACTGTTCAGGCACTTATAGGATCCAGATTGGATTATGCAAATGTTCTGTATCTGGGTCTGCCAGAATATCTCTTACAGCGCATGCAGGTGACCCAGAACGCTGCAGCACGAGCGATTTTTGGCCTGCATCGCCGTACTAGTGCCTCAAATCTACTTCTATCCCTCCATTGGCTTCCTATACGGAAGAGGATAATGTTTAAGGCTATGACCCTGGCCCATAAAGCCCTGCATGCCAATGGTGCAAAATACCTCCAGAAGAGGCTGGATTTTTACCGGCCTGCACGATCCTTAAGATCGGAATCATTGGCTCTGGCGGTGGTGCCACGTATAAAGAGGGCCCGACTGGGCGGTCGGTCCTTTAGATTCCTTGCCCCCCAGCTATGGAACTCCCTGCCACTGTCTCTGCGGGCTACATCTAACTTACTTGCCTTTAGGAAGGGTCTAAAGACTTGGCTGTTCTCTGGTTAGTGTGTCTCCCTCTTTTAGGTTTCTGTTTTTTTACTGTTATGTTTTCCAGTCTCTCTCAAGGTCTGGAGCACAAAGCGCCGGGACACTCCTTCGGAGTAGCCGTTGCGCTATAAAAGTCCCATATAACATAACATAACATATAACATAACATAACAAAGGCACTCCTAAAGGAGTCCTTCCTGCGTTTCGGATTGCTGCACTTGATCTTGAGTGACAACAGAAGTCACCTAAATTCAAAGGTCATCCAATTGATGTGCTAAGGCTGGAGCCTTGTTGGAAAGGGCCACTGTTGGTCCTCCTTGCCACTTGCACTGTAGTGAAGCTCGACGGCCGGAAGCACTGGGTACATGGGACCCACTGCAAAAAGGTTCCTCTCCCACTTCCCCATCACAAGTGGATACTTGACGGCATTGCTGACCAGGAGGGGGAGCGGGTGTCCAACTTTGCTCCCTTCTCTGATGCCAGATTGAGGTGGGCACAGACGGACGAAGAGAGTGATGCTGCCCTGCTCGAGGTGGTCCCCCTAGAGATAAGGGCCGCTCCAGTTACTCCCACTTCTGATCCACAAGAATTTGAGTCTTAATGGCCACCCGACCCTGAGTTTCACCCCCTTTTTATTGACGAGACAGTGCCTGGAGTCACCAGGTATAATTCGAGCCCCCCCCTGGCGTAAGGACAGTGCACCAGAGGGACAGTCTAGGAGCTAGGGAAGGACTTGAGACCAGGTTGGTGGTACCATGTCTATAGTGCCTGCTATAAAGTAGGGTGAGATGAGTTGGTGCACTGCCTTGGACACTGAACAGGATTGTTGAGGGTACTTGCCGAGGAGGGAGGGTGCCCTATCCTGACAGAAGAAGATTTTGTCTCCAGCAAGTGCTGCAATTGCACAGTCCCCTCAAGGGAGTGCTTCACAACACCGTTGATGAACAATAGGAGCCTACCAGCGAGGCTCTAGATGGACGTTGGGTGACTTGTGCCCCTCTGATCAGTTGTATTTGTGGCTTAAATAGATAAGGCTCTTCCCATGTACCCATTTGGCCGTGTTGTCATGGAGGAGGAGCAGCCCTTAGCGGCCCCACGACAAAGGCAAAGTAGTCCTGGTTGGTCTAGCTGGTCCACTAGGAGTAAGATAGTAGTAGTGATCTTCTTTCTCATGCTATTAATTGTAATGTTTGGGGTAGTATGGTATTTAGAAGAAAACTATCCAGCACACACTCTGATAGGAACTACACTGGCTCCACCTGAACACCTGTTTGTTACATTGGCCCCGCACAAGGAGAGACATAGACAGACATAAATCGAAAAATGCTTTCCTGCAAATGCTTCATCAAGTACACCATACAACAAATGCCATGAATTGCTTGGTGTGCCGGTTACTCCCCTCTGTGATGCATAAGAATGATTTGCTGGTGTCTTTACCCTTGTCATATCTAGGTAGCTGTGACGCATGGTTCCAGTTTCTTTCTATGGTGTATATTCATTATCATGCTATCTCTATGAATATAACGGAGTCTGATTATGGGACAGTTCTGAAATATATAGTAACACACCAGGGTTACACCCCGGCACAGATGGAAAGGAGGGTACTTTACATCCTGAATATTGCATGAATGTGCACGACGATCACAAAAATGTCACATGGCTGCAAGATGAAATGTTAGATTTTCAAGGATTCAATATCTCCGAATACTTTAAATGTTTCCATGCATGATATACCACTAAAGACAAGGTGCAACTAGTTTCTATGTCAAAGGTTTGGGAAAATTCTAGTGGGGCAGAGCCGCTGTAGTTACACATATTGATTGAATACTACTAGTAGCCCGTCTTTGCTCACGCCCCCTAATGTATACTTTGTTTGTGGAGCGCAAGCTTATACATGGCTCCCTAGGGGAGGATCTGGCCGGCGTTATGTCTCTTTTCTTTTACCTCCCGTTTATATTGCACCATCTAATTATCACAAAGACCACAGACTGCAACGGAGAAGTGCATATTTGTCCCGGGTGAGGAGAGTTATTGATAAGGCAGACATTGATCAGACTGATACTACTTTACAGCAATTCACAGATGCCACGAAGGGTTATTCTGCCTTTCTGGGGACCCATGCATAACAGCATTAGCATTCGCCGCCTCACCAGAGTTGTAGAAGGGGTTATCAACTCTACAGCAGACATACTTAATAACATTACATCTGAGCTCCAGGCTACCAGGCTCGTTGCTCTTCAAAATTGGATGGTTTTAGACATCATCCTTGCAGATAGGGGAGGAGCTTGTCGCGTCACAGGTAGTAGTTGTTGCGTTTACTTACCAGACCATGCCCCTAATGTGTACTCAGCTTTCCAGAAGTTGCATAGACTATCATCCGATATTCATCAAGACAATGGTTCCTGGTCCTTGACAGGGTGGTTCTGGGGTCTGATATCATCCGGGGGTTAGAAGATACTTCTTTTCCTAGTAGCTATCGCAGGTCTCGTCTTCACATGCTGTCTATGGGTCAATTGCCTTCCAGCTTGCTGTACCTATTGTGTGAGCAAGCTCACCTCTACCCCTAAATTGCCAGGACCGGATAATGAAGTCTCTACTATGATGATGCAAGACATACAGGATGTGATGTTGATCGATGAAGATATTTTTGAATACTAAATATATTTTGATATACATGTGCTGCTCTGGTTACTTTGCGATTCAAGTGACTATACATTTACTCTCCCCCTGCATAGAATTGCAAAGACCCTACCGAATAGTGACAATAAAGCATTTAGCCTCCACTGCTAAAAGAAGGGTCTGTTAGGTTTGAAAACCCCATTCTAGTTTTGCACTTGTTCCGTGTTATATTAGGTTAGCAGTGTGCGGCTAAATTAGACACCATTCGTACCCACATTACTGAATGCATTGAGTTATCCCTGCAATGTGTGAGCTTCAGTTGGGGAGTGTGACTCCATTTTGTATTTCGCAATCCCTATTCAACCAATAAATCAATCAGGGGATTATATAGCGCACTACTCACCAGTGAGGGTCTCAAGGCACTGTGGGGGGGAGACCGGCTCCAGGTCAGTCGAACAGCCAGGTCTTGCGGTCCTTCCTGAATGTGTGCAGGGTCGGGGTGCATCTGATGTTGACAGGGAGCTTGTTCCAGGTCTTTGCTGCGATGTGGGAGAAGGCTCTCCCTCCAGTTTTGCTTCTGTGGATGCAGGTGACCTCTGCTAGGGCGAGGTTGGCGGGCTGAGGTTCCTCTTGGGTACGTGGAAGGATACTCTCTTGTTGAGGTATTTGGGTCTGATGTTGTTAAGGGCTTTGTATGCGAGTTGAGGGCTTTGTATGAGTGTCTGTTGGGCTGTGTCTGGCCTAGGCCCCATTATTCGTCTTGTTTGCCTCTGATGAACACTGTCTTTAGTTATTATTTTCTTTTCTATTCAAGATTGCCTTCTGACTTACGAATGAATAGGCCATTCTGCCTTCACATACCTATCTGTGTGTGTAGCTCTGCTCCCACGGTACAAGACGCTGAGACCCAGCACGGCAACCTTGAAACAGTGATAGTGTGTACCCATCTAGCAGGTGGTAGCCCATCCTTCTGTGCCTCCTTTGTTCATGTTCGGCCTAAGCCGGTAACTTTCCATTGTGGGCGTGTTTGAAGGTTCTTGAGAGGAATGGTTATGCATTGCAGACTGTTGGGGCAGTCCCTCGGCAGGCATCTCAGGGTGCAGGTCAGATTGGACTCCTCTGCAAAGTATTGCTAATACACAATTGTTTGTATTCTCTACTGTTTGACCGACTCATCATTTGGTAAGAGGGCGATTGGGCGGTTGTAGATAACCCTGGTGGCCCCTAAGGGCCACTTCCTTCAGTAGTTCCACCTGCCTGAACCTTAGATACACATACAATTGGCTTATGGAGGTGCAAAAAAGGACAAGTCCCCATGCGTTTTCATCATGCAGAAAAAGCATTTGATGCTGTTAACTGGCAGTCCCTTGATGCCACCCTGGCTAAATTTGGGCTTGGGCAAAATTCCGCAGCTGGGTGGCACTTCTATATAAATACCCGATGGCCACAGTGCGGATCAATGGTCAATGTTTGGCACTCTTCCCTATTGAGAGGGGGGCGAGACAGGGCTGCACACTGTCACCTCTCCTTTTTGTGCTCACTCTGGAGTCTCTGGCCTGTGCCATTAGGATATACCCCTCGATTTGAGGTTTCCATGTCAAGCTTGTGTGTTTTGCTGTTCGCCCTATATGGGAAGGGTATGCCCAGATGTGGGTCCCGTGTTCACTACGCCACTGGAGTCAAGCTATCCTGGCTGATGTTGGCTGATAGCCAGAAACCAGTCCCAGGATGCTTGATTCCGGTCCAGGGAAGACATGGCTTGGCAGTTCGGGCTGGACTGTTCCCATGAGGCACAGGGTCAAGACTGATTTGCATATGGCCATGTCTGAACTGGGGTGGGGTGGTGAGCAAAATAACGATGGAGTAAACCCAGATCTGTGACTGAGGGTGAATGTTTTGCCAATGTGCAACATTCCGTCCATCATCTTGTGTGTTTTGACCTTCTTGGGATCGCCACGATTGGGGACATCATTGAAAAAGGAGAATTTAAACAAGACTATAACATGAGTGGTTCCCAATTCCTTAAATAGGCACAACTGCGCCATTTGTGGCAGGCTGAAAACATCCTTATTGAGCAATTTCCAGAATACGTGCCATTAGAGGGTAAACTCCTACAAGAGGAATTGACCAATAAAGCAGTCTCCCTCACATACACAACTATTAATTACAATATCCCCGATGGATGGCTAGGCCTCCGTGCAAGATGGGAGAAAGATGTAGGGTCCATGGAAGATATTGATTGGGAGGCGGCATTAATGCACCCCACGGAGGTGGCTGTAAAGACAAGACTTGGACTCATCCAACTTAAAATACTGCACCGAACATACGGTGAGAGGGATAGGTTAGGACAGGTTACATAAGATGGGAATGGCAGAGTCGCCATGTTGCCTAATGTACACCGCCACTAAGAGTGATTTTTACCACATGATATGGGCGTGCCCTGCACTCCAACCATTATGGATGCAGGTGATTGGATTATTGGGAAATGTCCTAGGAGTAACGTTGCCGATAGAGCTCAAATTTGTGCTACTGGGAATCCCCAGCGAGGCTGAAATAACTAGAACAGAGATGATTTTTACCTCTTTGGGGTTGGTTGTGGCTAAGAAAGACATTGCCAGGAGATGGGGAGTGGCCAACAAACTGACCATCCAGGAATGGACAAAAGAAATGCACATTACATGACCGCTGAACAGGTCACATATCGTAGCAGAGGGTGCCTACAAAAAATGTCACAAAATCTGGGACCCCTGGAGAAACACTTTGGGTTAGACGTAGGAGGCGATACACAACAGTCCACTGGGCACACCACACAGGAGACCCGAACGCAGAGACCCGAGCCATAGCACCTCGGAAGGCCACTCCCTCACTTTAGCAGAGACTACTCCCTGGTCCAAGACACAACCACATAACCATGACGAAAACTACTGCTGACATAGGCTGTTTTACATTGATCACTGAAGGGGAAGGGGAGGGGACCTTGCCGATAATTATTATATTAGATCTGGTTTGAGATCTAATTTCATTAATGCACCTAGTAAGCTTTCTCCTGTGCTAATTGTTCTGTTGAATAAAAATAAAAATAAAAATATTTTAAAAATTAAAAAAAAAATAGAGTTTAAAAAGTTGAAAGTCAAAAATATCATTGTATATAATATCAATGTCAAGAATGTTGATTTGTTGTATCACTAGGCTGTCCTAAGAAGTAGACACAAATATGGGGTAAATGGAATGACTACAGAGGCAATAGCTGTGAACCCCCTGCTCTGCCAACGCAGCCATCCCTGGAAGAATCAACACCCTAATACTTCAAGGTTTGCTGTAAATTTGGTATACAAAAACGTAGTACTGTGTGCAATGTATTACTGATCATCATACTATCTGCCTGGATTATTTTAATGTCTGTGACAATGTTTTGTTAACAATAAAAAGACATTTAAAAAAAAGAATAGCGATTTGTTGTGTTGTATAAAATATCGTTGTTAAAAATATCGATTTTAAAAATATCATTATTAAAAAATATTAATTTTGTGAATGTGAATTTTTTAATATAATATATAATTTTAAATGTGTTAATATTTTGTAATTAATTGTATATGTTTTATATAAAAATGTTAGGAGTGGGATGTTGGGTTTATAAGGGATAAGGGTCGGGAGTGTTTAAAAAAATAATTAAACTTTTTGAATTTTTGATTAATATAAATTAAATTTAAAATGGTATTTTAGGAGCGGGATTTCGGGTTTATAGGGGATAAGGGTAGGGAGTGTTTTAACAAGAAAATTGGACATTTCATTTTTTTAAATTAATTTTTATTAAATTTAAAATTGTGTTTTCGGAGTGGGATGTTGGATTTATAGAGGATAAGGGTGGGGAGTGTTTTGAAAATAAAATTGAATTTATTTTACATTATTTTAAAATGTATTTAAAAGTATCGTTTTTTAAGGCGTGGGATGTTGTGGTTATAGGGGATAAAGGTGGGGAGTGTTTTAATAAAAAAGAATTAAAAAAAAATCATTAAAAATTACCTTTTGTGTTTTTGGAAGGTGTTGTTGGGGTTATAGGTGATGATAGGGGTATTTTGTAAATCATTTTAAAGTTTTAAAATTACATTTTAATATATTTAAAAAAATTACAAAAATGTTTACCAAAGTGAAAATTGTGATACTTTGTGAAGTTTTTAAATATTTTTTTTGAGTTATGTTTAAAAATAAAATTTAAATGGAAATAGTTTGTAATTAAAAAAAATATATATTTTTGATTATGATATCAAATTCATTATAAAAATCATATATTTTGGGATACAATGTTATCAATGGGAATATTTAAATATATGTATATTATGTATTATTGTATATGTTTTTATGTAATTTTTGGGCAATATTACATTCATAAATTATATTTTTTATACTTTTCTTGAATTAATATTGTTTTGGGTGGGAATAGAAAATTATAAATGTTTAGTGTCCAGCACCTTCCCTGAGTTAATCTAGTTTGGAGTGGGAATAGTAAATTATTTATGTTTAGCTTTCAGCATCTTCCCTGACTTAATGTAGTTTGGAGCGGGAATAACAAAATATATATGTTTATTGTCCGGCACCTTCCCAAAGTAAATGTAGTATGGAGTGGGAATAGTAAATTATATATGTTTTGTGTCCAGCACCTTCCCTGAGTTAATGCAGTTTGGAGTGGGAATAGTAAATTATATATGTTTATTGTCCAGCACCTTCCTTGACTTTTTCTACTTTGGAGTGGGAATAGCAAATTAAATACCTCTAGTAT
This sequence comes from Lissotriton helveticus, assembly GCF_964261635.1. Classification (NCBI taxonomy): domain Eukaryota; kingdom Metazoa; phylum Chordata; class Amphibia; order Caudata; family Salamandridae; genus Lissotriton; species Lissotriton helveticus. The sequence continues at coordinate 804,488,762 of NC_136063.1, forward strand.
CCAGCACCTTCCATGAGTTAATATAGTTTGGGGTGGGAATAGTAAATTATATATATTTAGTGTCCAGCACTTTCCCTGACATTTTCAAGTTTGGAGTGGGAATAGCACATTATATATGTTTGGTGTCCAGCACCTTCCCTGAGTTTATGTAGTTTGGAGTGGTAATAGTAAATGATATATGTTTAGTGTCCAGCACCTTTCTAGAGTTAATATAGTTTAGAGTGGAAATAGTAAATTATATATGTTTAGTGTACTGCTCCTTCCCTGACTTAATGTAGTTTGGAGTGGGAATAGTAAATTATATATGTGTATTGTCCAGCACCCAACCTGAGTTGATACAGTTTGGAGTGGGAATAGTTAATATACATGTTTAGTGTCTAGCACCTTCCCTGAGTTAATATAGTTTGAAGTGGGAATAGTAGAATTATATATGTTTACTATCCAACGCCTTCCATGATTTTTTTAAATTTGGAATGGAAACTGTAAACCATATACGTTTAGTGTCCAGCACCTTCCATGAGTTTATGTAGTTTGGAGTGGGAATAGTAAATTATATATGTTTAGTGTCCAGCACCCACCCTCAGTTGATACAGTTTGGAGTGGGAATAGTAAATGATGTATGTTTAGTGTCCAGCACCTTCCCTGAGTTAATGTAGTTTGGTGTGGGAATACTAAATTATATATGTTTACTATCCGATGCCTTCCATGACTTTTTTAGTTTGGAGTAGGAATAGTAAAATATATATGTTTAGTGTCCGGCACCTTACCTCAGTTAATACAGTTTGGAGGGGAAATAGTAAATTAAATATGTTTGGTGTTCCGCACCTTCCATTATTTTTTCTATTTTGCAGTGGGTATATTATATTATCTATGTATAGTGTCCAGCGCCTTCCCAGAGTTAATACAGCTTGGAGTGGGAATAGTAAATTATCTATGTTTAGGGTGCTGCAGTTTCCCTGAGTTGATATATTGTAGTGGGAATAGTAAAATAATCGTTCTTTATTTTGTAGTAAGGTTAATGATACAAATCTATGGTAATAGTATATTATCTATGTGTATTAAAAAATATATGTGTGATATATAATTTAAGATAATTACTTTATTGTAAATATAGAAAACAACAATTAATATAGGAATTAAACACAACGCAATATTTATATTTTATTAAAGTTTTTATTTTCATTCAAAGAGTCAAGCAAATAAATAACATGCTTTTTATTTTTATTAACCATTTGTTAATATATATTGTCATAAAGAGAAATAATAATACATTATTTGTTTGCTTACTTTGCATATTTAGTACATATTTTAACATAAACATAATTTTTGAGTACAGTCAGCATGAAACAATTTTAACTTTTTTATAATGTAGAACTTGGTAAATATGTACATTTTTTACAAATAAAAGATGTAGTTATCCACTGGTTTGTATACCATCTTTTATAACATACTTTTTTGGAAACAGTTATAGAAAATGTATTTACATTACAAATATGCATTGCATAATTACATATAGGGGTCGATTCCGATTCGGGAAACCAATCCGTACGACAATTCAAATTCGTAGCCGTTTCCGTACAAATCGTACAAATCCGTCCGAATCGCGTAGTATGATCCGTAGTAAAAAAATCCGTCCGAATCTTTGCGAACCGTACGAAACCCAAGGGAAAATCCGTATGACACAGGACCCTCACGGTGAACCGTACAAATTGTAAACATGCTGTAGGACCCGACAAGTACGATCCGGACCGGGGACCGAGAACGCGATTCATACGGAAAACGTCAAATGAGCAATTCGTACGGAGAGCCACACATTCACATACGCACCGTACCCCTGCAATCATGGGGATACGCACCGTACCCCTATGCTCTGTACTCCTACGCACCGTACCCCTATGCTCTGTACCCCTATGCACTGTACCCCTATGCTCCGTACCCCTGCAATCATGGGGTGTACTCGCGTACCCGGGAGGTCCGTTTTGCATGCGGTTCGAGTCAAAATCTGCTTTTACGGAACGTTTTAAACTACCATAGAAAAAGAGTCGTACGGAGTGTTGTCGTAACGAATCGTACTTGCTGGATCAGAAAAAGCTGCTTTAATCTGTACCGACGTCACGTACTGCGTGTTCCGAGTGCGATTTGTACATATTTTTAAGTCGTATGGTCTTTGTACGATTCGTACGGAGATCTGCTTTTTGTTCGGATCGTACTTCATCGTACATACGGGGACATTGAAGGTGTACGATTTGTACGGGAAAAATGCTCCATACGGCTATTCGTAGGGGATTTTACCGAATCGGAATCGACCCCATAGTGTACATTTTTGATAACGTAGGGGCCGATTACGATGGCGGCCTCGCATAGGCAAAAGGGACCGCCCGCCATAGGTGCGGTGGTCCAGCCATACAAATTACAATGCATCCACCGACTGGCGGGCGATTCCGTATTTTTATATTGCGGCCGGGCAACAATGTAAAAATACATGTTTTGCATTTGTATGTACAACGTGACCATAGGTACCCCCCACGTGTAGCACCCTATCCCCCGGGGCCCGCAACGGGCCCCCGAAGGCATTCTCCGCCTGTCTTTTTGTGGCGGGATCTCTGCCACAAAAGGCAGACATCCTAATGCACAAGGCGGAGCCTGCAAGGCACCGCCATAATGCCCCCATTGTACCATATCCCGCAAGGTGGGCGGAAAAGGATCGCCTTGCGGGACCACGGCAGACGGTCTTTCCGTCTGCCGCAGTACCAATCCCATTCCCACTGCCATCCTGATGTAGCGGTGGGAATATTGAGGTTGATGGTGGGCGGTCCTCACCACCGGGCCGGCGGGCGGATCACCCACCATCGTAATTGGCCCCATACATTTTATTACAATATTCTCATTGTATAACTTTTTTTTAATTTTTTTAATAAATAATATTTTATTTTGTATAATATTATTTAAGTTGTTAAGTCAAATAAAATTATTAAGATGAGAACATATTTTGAAAAAGAAAAATATTATTTAACATTTACACATTTTTTCACATTTTTAGCAGACCATCCTGGCTGGTAGTGGGGTCGGGGTTGTTGTCTTGTGCTGTGCTCATTCCTGGCTGCTCCATAATGCTTTCAGGTAAATTTAACATTTTTTTTCTTCCTAGCTGTGTTTTGTTTTCCCGCTAAGTGCAGAAAAATGACTCGCTCGCTTGCGTGTATTTTCTAGCCGCTAATTGGCCGAAAGTCACTTTTTGTTCCGTTGCATCATTTTTTAAATTGGCTTGACACTCATGTTAGCATCAATTTTTTCCAACGTTAATCCGTCCTAACGCCATGTAGCACCCTATTATAAATACAATCCTAACACGGCATTTGTCATACGGCAGCTGTAAAATTTTTGACCCTCCACTGCGTGAAAACAGCAGAGCACCATTTCTTGTAAATATACCCCTCAGTCTCTCACTAATGGTCTTTTCTTTCTCCTGGCTTGCTTGTTTTCATCAGCTTCTCTATGCACCACAGCTTATCATCTCTGGGGATCAGAAAGTTAATGAAAAAGTTTAGAAAAATCAAGACGCAGTAATAGAGGTTCAGAGCACGATTAACATTGGAGATCATCAAAGTCTCAGCGATTAGATGTTTGGTCTGGCACCATTTTCCAGCAGTATATCTGTGAGAGGGTTGTGTAGTCTGGCAAAGTGTGGAATTGTTGCAGGGATTCTGCTCAGACACAGAACTATGCACAGAGACTCAGGACCTCAGTGAATTAGGGTGTGCCAAAAACTCACCTTAGTACCCAAAATCCCCTACTAGACTAGCATCAGTGTCTCATTAGCTCTTCGTCCTATAGCAAAGTACCCAATGATTAGACAACCCAGAACATGCGACTTAGGATACCTCAGGTAAGGTGGGAAACATGAGCACTCTTTCGTTATTCTCTCATACCAGTCCAGAACAGGGAGTAAAGGGAGACACGTGCAAATTTATAAAGTTTATTTTAACGCCGTGATCTCAGGTGCAGCATCTTAGCTAATACAAGCAGACATATGATGAGAAATAAGATTGTCAGCATAGTTACGATTCCATAAAATACAAAGAGATAAAGCATGTTATAATGCTAAATGGAAACAGGTAAAATATATACCTATATTTTACCCTCCCCTGCTAGTAGGCTATTTTATAACTAAAGAAGGTCTCTTAGGCTTGCATAGGCGACCCCATACCTCAAAGATTATCAGGAGTGAATCACATTGAGTTCTGCACAAGCTCTCAGCATATGAATGTTTTGCTAGTGTGTTCAATCATGCCTACACAGTGCATTGTTAAAGGCGCCAGTATCTGAGTTGGCCACAGCTGCATATATGTTATGGCTAAAACGTGCGCTGATCAGTTCGAGCAACAGCAACAGTGTTGATATAACCTTAAAGGCCTCAGCACTCACTGTTCAGACTAAGCTTACGAAGCAAGTCTAGCAATGTAGAAAAAAAAGTTCTTCTCATGTGAAGCAAAACACTCAGCCTATCTCTAAACAATAGCTAACGTGTGTGCCGTGTGCAAAAGAAAGCAAAAGGTAAAATGGCGTTTAAACTTCTAGTAAGCTCATGCTAACTTAACACTGTATGAATGCAGGGCTCAGCCCCACTACAGAATGAAGCATCTATAGTAGCTAACCAGTCCCAAAAAGCTACATTTCTGTGTTATTCTGGGGAATATGTTCTAGATGACTTGGATTATGGATACCTTAATTTATAATTATCTTTCATACTACATACTCTAGATCATGGGTACTCACAAACTTTCTCTCGGGGGCCAAATTTACAGTGTGGTTTGTTTCCGAGGGCCGCACCGGTGGGGGCGGGGTCAGTGGGGGAGGGGGCGGGGCTAGATCAACAAAAAAACCTATGACCATGAGGTTGATCACAGGTCCCTGCAGCAGATGCCTTCCACGACTGCGCCACCACACCCGGCATACACACATATATCTCCCTCCCTCGCTCCCTCTCTCGCTCTGTCTCCCTCCCTCCATCCCTCTCTCGCTCCCTCTCTCTCCCTCCCTCGCTCTCCCTCCCTCATTCCCTCTTTCTCTCCATCCCTCGCTCCCTCCCTCGCTCCCTCCCTCTCTCCCTCAATCCCTCTCTCCCTCCCTCTCTCGCTCCCTCTCTCGCTGCCTCTCTCCCTTCCTTGATTCCTCTCTCTCTCCCTCCCTCCCTCCCTCGCTCCCTCTCTCCCTGTCTGTCTGTCTGTCTCTCTCACTCCCTCTCTCTCACTCCCTCTCTCACTCCCTCTCTCTCTCACTCCCTCTCTCTCACTCCCTCTCTCTCACTCCCTCCCTCTTTCTCATTCCCTCTCTCTCATTCCCTCTCTCCCTCACTCCCTCTCTCGCTCCCTCTCTCTCCCTCCCTCTCTCCCTCTCTCCCTCCCTCTCTCCATCCCTCTGTCTCCCTCCCTCTGTCTGCCTCTTTCTCTCTCTCACTCCCTCCCCCTCTCACTCCCGCCCTCACTCCCGCCCTCACTGCCCGCCCACACTCCCTCGCCCACACTCCCTCGCCCACACTCCCTCGCCCACACTCCCTCGCCCACACTCCCTCACCCACACTCCCTCCGTCACCCACACTCCCTCTGTCGCCCTCACTCCCTCCGTCACCTTCACTCCCTCCATCACCCTCACTCCCTCCGTCACCCTCACTCCCTCCGTCACCCTTACTCCCTCCGTCACCCTCACTCCCTCCGTCACCCTCACTCCCTCCGTAACCCTTACTCCCTCCGTCACACTTACTCCCTCCGTCACCCTCACTCCCTCCGTCACCCTCACTCCCTCTGTCACCCTCACTCCCTCCATCGTCCTCCCTCTGTCTCCCTTTCTCTGTCTCCCTTTCTCTGTGTCCCTCTCCCTCCCTTTCCCTCTCCCCTCTCTCGCTCTCTCTCCCTCCCTTTCCCTCTCTCCCTCTGTCTCCCTCTCTTTCCATCCCTCCCTCTGTCTCTGTCCCTCGACCTCCCTCTGTGTCCCTCTTCATCTCACCCTGCCTGTGTGTCAGCCCCAGGTGAGACAGCTTCCTGAAACACACAGCCGCACCCAAGCACTTCACGGGTCGTTAAAGGGCATTTGCATGCTAATGAGGCTTTGTTGGATTCCACCTCTTCTTAGGCTCCTGCAGCTCCACTCTGGCTAAGTGAGAATCGCCCGACCCTGGCCCCCACAGAGCAGCAGAGACAATCAGAGTCGCGCTGCAGCAGACAATCTTTAAAAGAAAAAAAAATACATTGGTATGATGTCTGCAAGGTCCGCGGGCCGCCAGGGAAGGCTTGCCAGGCCGCCCCTGGCCCGCGGGCTGTACTATGAGTACCCATGCTCTAGATAATGGACTCCCTGGGAGCCTACTAAACTTTTGTTGGTGTGCAAACCAGCTTCCAGGAAGCTAAACAAAATGATCAGAAAGATTAAACGAATGAGTTTCTTATTCAGCACTGTAGATTACTGAATCACCAAGGTAGGCTGCTGTGTAACCTTTGCATGGTATCAGAATGTTATTTATTACATGTTGAAAAGTTGCTGGGGCACTGCAAAGGCATATAAGTAAGATGGTAAACAAAATAGTTAAAAGGAGAGGTGAAGCCTGACTTCTCTTTGACATCAATGGCCAAGAGAATGTGCCAATGCCTCTTTGTTAGAATTAAAGTAGTCATATACTTGGCTTGTCCTAATTGTTCCCCGATTTCATCAGTATCAATGCATGGGGTAGGAATCAAATCAAGCAACTCTATATCAGTTTACCTAAATTCACTACAAAAAGGTATGAAACAATCAGGCTTTGGAACTAATAAAATGGGAATGTTCCATGCACGTCAAGATGGTTCAGTGATGCCATTCTTCGCTATCTCAATTTTAATTTCTTCTACTTTTTGCTCACAGGCTTAGATATCGATGTTGTCTTATGATTGTATGTGGAGTGTAATTATGTGGTGCCGAAAGAAGGTGGTAAAACTCTGTAAATTGGTAAACAAATGAGATAATTGTGACAGTATGCCAAACACATTTGCTGTTTTGGAATTAGCCCTGGATTTGTGGGAACATGAAAAAGTTGTTGGTCCAGCTCTATGATGTGCACCTCCAGGGTTTGAGTATTGACCATATACATGGCAGATATGGAGCTATTTACTTTATTCCTAAGGAAGGCAATATTTCTGAGGAAGGCAAGAGTACTCTAGCCAGAGTCATGTGTTCATTACCAAGTAAAACGCACTATTGTCCAAAGAGTATTTGACTACTGTGATGGTTTTTGCCTCTTCTCTCTATTCTTTTCACTATTCCCTGGCCATGTCTCGAAAGCATGCGACTTGGCAACTAACCAATGTGTTGAAGGGATGATATCTTCTGGAATCTTCATTGTGGCAGCAGCTGGCATATTACACAAAGGGAAGCTTTCAATCAAAGTCTTTCACATCAGACTGTATGATCATTTTTACCACACATGATTATATCTTTCCTGTCAGCCCATCATTCTGGGGGTGATATACAGCAGCACACATTTTGCATACCACTAATCGCTGACAAATTTAAGAAATTAGACATGTACAGGAGCCCTTGATTTCAGAGAAGGACTTTGGGAAAGTCAACCCTTGAAAACAAATCTATCCTTCATTGTATTATGCCTGTGGTGTTCAAGGTACGGGAGGAATGATTTTTGGATAAGTACATGGTAAATAGTATAAAAATCTCAGAAAGGGCTCTGGAAGATACAGGGGGTGATAGAGCTGGTAATGAGGACAGTATTGGCAATCCCTTGGCCAGTAAAATATTTCGAACAAACAGAAGCCTGTTTTTCCTATACTGAAAGTTTTATCCCCCAATTTCTCCCAACTGACCTTGGGCAAAATGCAGAACTTGATTATAAAAAGGGTTGTTTAACTTTTTAGTTGCCTGGAACACCTTATGTCAGACCATTGAGAAACAAAATAGAGGTCTACTGCTGTTACATTTGGATTGTCAGCTACTGTTTGAAATTCAAACCTGAGAGTTGTTTTGTCTTGCGGAAATGCCCTAACATAAGAAACATCTTCTCATAAGGCATCAATGTATGCTATTTGCTGGCATGCCCATTCCTGGTTTTACAGGGTGTGACTGCCTGTTTTTTTTTATTGCTGTTTATTTCTGTTTCATAAATCTGTTTTTTAATAATTTCATTTAGTCTAAGACTTAGACTAAATGAAATTGCCGCAAGTGAATGAATTTGCCCTGTAAAGGCACTTTCTGGTGCCAGGTATTGCTAAGTGCCATGGTGAGATGGGATGTGAGACCGTCATTGAAGTTAGGGTTAGCTTTCCCCCAAAAACATCCTTGGGCAGGTTGAGTGCGTACCTTTAATTTGGTATGGATTGTCTGATACCCTAAAGTAATGGGAAGGAGAGCCATTTGTTATCATCAAGCATTTCTTACACTATGCACATAATTAATTATTATTTGAGATTCAGATAAGTAGCAGGTATCCGGTACCCACTTGAGATGCATTGCAGTATGATTGTTTACTGCATTCAATAGGGCTTCAATAGGTTGGTTATATACTACAATAAGATATGTATAGGCTTGCTGATCACCCCAGTATGATACATCCTAGAGCAAATCCTATTTCTAGAGCACCCTCTACCCTGCAGCCTTTCATGGGCATATGAAGGCAATGTGTCCCATTCTCCACAGCTATAGCGTTCTGGTTCCCGGGAGAAGAGAGAGAAAGCCACTTGTCCGAGGGAGGTGGTGATAAGTAGGGGGATTCTAGAAGGGTTTTCTTATGGTAGTAGGATGGTGTAGGACTGGCTCCATAATATCAAACTTTGGGGCTTAAACTCTGTTGCCCTGTGAGTTGAACATGCTAGATATTTTACTTCTTTATGGTTAAAGGTGGGTCCTGTTTAATCCCATTTCTGTAAATTTCCTGTAAGAACTTCAAGAAATTGATACATGTATCAACATACATGTCAATGACCTTTTCAATGGAGGCTGTACCTGCTATGAACCATTTACCTCTAGCTGGCATTAACCATTCACCTCTTAACTATTTTAGTCTAAACATACAATTCTCTCTGACTTTCACCCTGGACTCTCTTTTCTGTTCAAGCCAGCGGGTTTTGGAATTGAGGTCTAGATTGTTGTGCTGTCCACAATGAGCATGTTTGCCAAATCTGTACGTGGCATACTTGGACTTCTCATCAGCTTTTGACTTCATGAATGAAGAAAAACTGGGGCACAAGCTGATTGACATGAAAATTGAAAACAATCTCCAAGACATTATCAGGGTACAATTCAAGAAGCACCACTCAACTTTAGGCTGGTTGGTCTAGAAAGCACCCACCCCTCAGTTTCCAACAGCGCCAGGATACCCTCATGGGTGATAGTGCGCTTTACAAATACACATAACATAACACTAAAGGGATAAAACAGAGTTTATTTGCTGGTGCCTGTCCACTTCAGTTTGTATGTCAATAACCTTCACAAAGTGTTGCACAAGACATCCACCTTATGAAAGGGTTTCACATTTCAGATTCCACTACATATGGCTGATCTTTGTCTTATTGATACGCACTCCAATTCCCGACAAGTGTCAACCGAAAGTTATTAAAACAAATGCAACGAAACAACCTGAAAATATTCTTAAATCCAAGGTCATGATATTTGAGCTTTAGAGCAGCTGGAAGAAGAATATGATATTTAACAGAGGTCACGATGAGCTGGAAGAGTTTGAATTCTCCCCCTACTGTGGGAAAAGCATTGCAAATACCTTGCCATGGAAACTTCTCAGCCTAGCAACATTATCCAAAGCAGAAGTAGTAGGGATCTCAATTTCATGCTTCACAAGAAGAAATGGAAACCTCATCTCACCATGAGTATCATGACATGGTGCAGAGTAGGCCGTGTGAAATGTGCACAGGTTCCTTTACCATAAGTATGTGAAATTACCGAAAATGTGCACAAAATGATCTCAAATGCAAGTGTGGCATTGAGCGTGAAATGCATCAGCATTCATTTTTGGTGCTAGGGTGCAGTTGGCATTTTTAAAAAAGCACAAAAAACACAAGTGTGTAGAACAACAGCTTCTCGTGATCTCTTCGTTCGCGTTGTTCCTGTGTTCCCACAATAGGATTTCTACTAAAATGGATTTGAAATAATGTGATGTCGTAATGTCATAGTTTTAGGTATTTTGCCAGCCACGGCCCGTGAAGGTAATGGCGGTGGGGCCAAGTTGGGGGTGTATGCGACAGGTGACCACAAGAGGAAACTAAATAAATAATTCATTTTCCCCCTCGTCGTCTTTCGAAATCCCCCCCTCATCTGGCCCCACGGCCCTATCGCTCTTACCTGCATGGGCCACTGCTGTCTTTTGTGTAACAAGCGTAATGCGAAATGGGGACATTTTTAAGACTATGTCAGCCCGACAAATTTTATTTCGGGTCTAGCACATAGTCATCTAGTCTTGATGGAAAGTCCATGAGCAAAAGATCATCGTAGAAAAACACAATGGTGCCTCCCAAGGATGGAGCTTTAGAGCCAATGCTCTGGTGTCGGGGTGGCACCGCCTACCAAGGAGGAGAAAGTGGGGGTTTTCAGAGCCAAATACGCTGTAAAATGTCATGCTTCTCAAACCGCAAACCCCGCTGATTGGGTGTAATAACGCCTAGCATTGATTAATAAAAATCATCATAAAACAGCCCTTCACAATACATACAAAAAAACATATTAAACGAACATGTACATAAAAAATATACCCGTACAAATTCATATAAACATAACAATTCAATAAAATGCATTACTGTGGTCAAAAAGATACAAATTTTGTATAGCAGTAGAAAAACACATCAAGAAGCCTTTCAGCAACTGCATGTGAAATTCGAAACGTCCTTGCAGACACACTCACTGGTACAGTAGAATCCGTGCCTTTCAGCAAGGCACTGAACCCCCAGCAGCACTGAATAGCTCCATAGGGAAGCTTAAGCGCGGGGTGCTTTTCAAGCTGAATACTGTATTGATTGAAGTCCCAAGCTCCTTGCAAGTGATCTAAAAGTAATCTAGTAGATCATCTACTCAGCGTCCCTGGAAACATCATGGAAAGTAAATGTGCACCCATAAAGTCAAAACACACAAGATGATGGACGGAATGTTGCACAATGGCAAAACATTCACCCCCAGTCACGGATCTGGGTTTAATCCATCGTTATTTTGCTCACCAAGCCACCCCAGTTCAGACATGGCCATATGCAAATCAGCCTTGACCCTGTACCTCATGGGAACAGTCCAGCCTGAACTGCCTAGCCATGTCTTCCCTGGACCGGAATCAAGCATCCTAGGACCGGTTTCTGGCTATCAGCCGTCTTCAGCCAGGATAGCTTGATTCCAGTGGCTTAGTGAGCACGGGACCCACGTCTGGGCATACCCTTCCCACATAGGGTGAACAGCAAAACACACAAGATGATGGACGGAATGTTGCACAATGGCAAAACATTCACCTCCAGTCACGGATCTGGGTTTAATCCATTGTTATTTTGCTCACCAAGCCACCCCATTTCAGACATGGCCATATGCAAATCAGCCTTGACCCTGTACCTAATGGGAACAGTCCAGCCCGAACTGCCAAGCCATGTCTTCCCTGGACCGGAATCAAGCATTCTAGGACCGGTTTCTGGCTATCAGCCGTCTTCAGCCAGGATAGCTTGACTCCAGTGGCGTCACACAGGAAGCTGCAACAGGCCATCAGCGTCAGGAAGTGCACTTAAAATCTAGAAAGGATCCTTTTGTAAAGAGGTTCACAGCCCCTCTCTTACCCTGCAGCCTCTGGCTTCACTTCAGTAATTGATGAGGAAATTGCCAGCCTTCTCTCGCCCCAGAATGGCCATACATTACAACTCTGACAACCCCTCCCGAATGGTGAGTTTCTGCCATGGCAGAAGTGGTGCCCTTCCATTAGCAAAAAAAACTTGACAGCATGGAAAATATAGGCAGATCTACATGTCAGTGCAACAAGTGATATTGTAGCCGCTTGCATCACTTCTCCTTGATCTGTCTACTATTAGACTGCACTGCGGCTGTCAGCACAGACCTCGTGTCTGGAAGAGAAGGGATGCATGACACATGATCACAGCACTGATCTTCCTGCTGTGTGCCTTTGATCTCGTGGTCACGAAATCTGTGAAGCTTTCCTGACGGCAGCCTTGAGAATCATAGGCACGCTGTAGGAATCTAGAAAAACAACATGAACGTAATCACAGCAGCGGTTCCTTCGAATGGAAGGGCAGCACCTGAGAAACCAATGCAGAAGGACTCTTTCTAAGATGGCTGACACGCGGCCAGTGCGGACCGGAAGACAGAGGTGTTTTACCTCTTCATTTTCTTATTTTCCCTACCGTCCTCTTCTACAGCCATTCTTTCCACATTTCCTTTCCTCGTTTTGTTGTTTTTCTGTTTATTAGTTTAATGTGTCTTAAGGCTTTGTCGCGGCAAGAAGTTTGCCGCCAAACCTCTTCTAAAATCACATAAAAAACATCCCTGAGTGGGATCACACGTCACTAAATCGATAGCATAAAAAGATGTTCTTCCTCAACCCAGGCTCGGTTCTAGCGGGTTAGCCTAGTGGGCCAGACACCTGCCCCCCCTCACCCCCCTCCATCCCCCCAAACCAGGACATGGTTTTTTTTCACGTCATTTACATTAACTATCAGTCAGGAGTAGGGTGCCACCTTTCCAAAAGAAAGATAACGGCCATTTGAGTTTTAAGAGTGTGCATAGGTCGCGACATGATACTAAATAGGTCTATTATTAAATTTGAATGTATTAATTTGAAACATGACCCTCGTCTGTATTTACTGCTTTTTATTAGTCAGGAATCTTTGCAGCTCTAGAACACATTTAAAAGTGTTTTCTAATGATATTTTCAGTTTGAAGTATGCACAGAAAAGAGCTAAAACAAATACCAGCTTGAGGTGATTTTTCTTAGTTTTGTACAATACTGGTAGTGCTGGTAGAAAACGTTCCAGGTGGCAACTCTAGTCAGGGGTCATGAAGGAACCTCTAGAACTCAGTTCAAATGTATTCTTTTTATACATACTGTTTAAACTGAACACTGAAAAGGAAAAAAATGCCAGCTTTTGGAGGATTTTCTCTATTTTTATACTACCTGAGAAATTAAAATATTCAGGTCTGAAGAAAATGCCACTGTGGCAACCCAAGCTCGTGTCAGTGGGAAGCTGCAGTTGGGCAGTGTGAATTGGGGGAGTGGGTACTGGGTGTGCATTTCTTATAGGATGAGCAGTCGCATGGGAATCATACATTTCTGACCCTTATCTAAGAGTAAATGTGGAATTACAATGCATACTAGAGTATGTGTGTCTGTCTGTTATCTGCCAGATGCTGCGGTAAACTAAATAACCACTTTATCTTAGTTAAGATATTGTGCTGGGCTGAATTTATTTTCACCAGTACAAGCAGGGTTACTAAAGTGAACATTTCACACTCTGATATCTCGTTGTAGCACTTTACACATTCCCGGTTATAGTCACGGCCATTAGAATTATGTAATTGTGCTGCTGTTGTGTTTTCCACATACTTATGGATGTGTCACATTTGCCACATAATCCATCATCTGCTGCATAATCTGTAGATTAAAAACAAATTGTAGGTCAAACTGATCAAAAGCTACTAACAATGCTGCAACTCTTGTTGCCTCGCAGTTGAAGCTGCATAATTTGGTCCTCCCCTGCAGCAAGATTTCAGTGACCCTGGGTATAGTGATCTTATTCGTTGTCTAATCACATCTACTCGCAATGGGACTGATCATAATTAAGTTCAATAAACGGCTAACATTTGGTTGTGCAATGTGGCAATACGTGCACAAGGTGGCATTAATGCTAATTATGCAAATAATTCTTTCAACAGAAATATTTTAAAATGGACATCTCTAAAGTTTCTTCACAAACAAAATATGATTTTCAGAAAAAATTGATAGTCTCTGTGTACATAATACCATAACGTGTATATAAAAACAAAGTGCCATTTTTAGACAAGATTCCATCTATTCTATTTGGTCACATTTCCTAAATAGCGTTTGCTTACTTTTACACGGTACAGCATAGGACTAGTTTGATAAGGTGCTATGTTACACTGAGAGGTCACACAGCTGACGATCCATGCATACACGCTGCAGGGTGTGTGGCCCTTCAATATTCAGCACCTAAAACTGCATTACACACACATTTAGGAAAAAATGCTGTCTGTCAACCTCTGGTCCACATCCATGACACAGGGAAGGCAGAGAGGAAAAGGGTTATCAGAGTTATCAGTATTACAGAAGGCGCTGCACAAGTGTCTACAGCCCCTTCTGGGACACCACAGTGCTGCATATGTGCTGCACTATACAGCACACATCCAATGTGCGAAACGTTTTAAAGTTTGTCTAGGCACAGAATGTTGTACTTTGTACTGGAAGTTTAACTGTCAGGTACAAAACCTATGGTAGGCACATTGCACATACCTTTGAACCATGGTGCAAAGGTTATTCATGGTGCTAGACAGCCTGCTTGTGCACGAGTGCTGGAGGAGAGCGCAGCAGTGCTATATCTTAGCAGATATGGATCTACAAAACAAAGACAGAGCACAGCACAAACAAGTAATAACTGACTAGCACTAGTCAGTGATCAGTTTAATGCCAAACAAAACACCGATTGTAATGATCAATAAACATTTGTCTTGATCTCCAATGTAGTTGACAATGTAGTTGACACGTAGGTATTGAAGAAGAACAGCCGGCTCGTGTTTCGTCGTGGGACGACTTTCTCAAGGCTTCAGTCCAAAAATTTGTATGTCCACAATAATCAGCAAGAGCAACCCATTTTTTATGGATATGAAGAAGTCATAGGTGCAGGGCAATAATGGTATAAAATCATATGTCTCAGTGAACGGTAGAATCAATCGTTCTATGAATGGTGAGCCCGTGTTGTGTTATGGTAAACGCAGGAGGAGTTCACAGGTCAGGACCTCCCAGTACAAAGGTATTGTTCAAAACGTAATCTGCAGTGTAGCAAAGTGAAAGCTTCTAGGTCACATCCACGAATATCAAAGTGTGGACATTCTTTATTGTACATTTTGCAAACTAATAGAGATGGCGGCTTTTCTTGTTAAACCACTGTCATCTTCGTGTATATTAGATATGGATCTACAATGCCCTCTTCCCCTAGAGCAGTCAGGTGCAGTGTCTCAACTTTGGTTGCTTGGCTGCATGTTGCTATTTATTTTTAGCAAATGTGCCCTTAAGTGTCAGTGAGTAAGCTTGAGTCAGTGAGTGAGAATTTGAGGGAGAAAACATGAGAGTATGTGGCTGAGAATGATTGTGAATGAGTGTGAACTGGAATGAGTGAGAGTGAGTGACAAAGAGCAAGCACAACTGTGAGTGCGAAGGAATGAGTGCAAGTTGGTGAGAATGAATGAGAGTATGATTGTGAATGAGTGACTATAAGTGAGCATGAGTGAGAAGGTGGTGTTATCCTTGTGAGAGTGCCCTTGACCCATGCATACTGAAGGTAATTCTTAATAATGATAATAAAGCGGATCACTGTCATAATATAGAATGACAAAATATAGACTTACTAAAATATAGTCACCAAAATATCGAATTCCTATCTACAAACAGGTAAGTACAAAAATATCGAATCCAAAATGTAGTCTGTAAAAAATATAGTCAGTCAAAATATCGAATTTTTTTAAATGTCTTAAAAGTAATTTAAAATTAATCAAATAATAAATATAATTAACTAAAACATACTTAAAAATACTCAAATAACCTTAAAATTAAGATATAATTAATTTAAGTTATTAATAAAAAATGTACACTATTTTACCGTAGGGTAGCAGGAGGGTAACATTTAATATTACCACTCCAGTGAGTGCAACAGTAGGGAAAGCGTTGGATAGCGTAGGGGTAAAAAATACTAATCCCACTCCAGTAAGTGCAACAGTAGGGAAAGCGTTGGATAGCCTAGGGGTAAAAAATACTATTCCCACTCCAGAGAGTGCAACAGTAGGCAAAGCGTTGGATAGCGTAGGGGTAAAAATTACTATTCCCACTCCAGAGAGTGCAACAGTAGGGAAAGCGTTGGATAGCGTAGGGGTAAAAAATACTATTCCCACTCCAGTGAGTGCAACAGTAGGTAAAGCATTGGATAGCGTAGGGGTAAAAATTACTATTCCCACTCCAGAGAGTGCAACAGTAGGGAAAGCGTTGGATAGCGTAGGGGTAAAAAATACTATTCCCACTCCAGTGAGTGCAACAGTAGGGAAAGCGTTGGACCCCCTAAGGGTAAAAATTACTATTTCCACTCCAGAGAGTGCAACAGTAGGGAAAGCATTGGATAGCGGGAGGGTAAAAATTACTATTCCAACTCCAGAGCGTGCAACAGTAGGGAAAGCGTTGGATAGCGTAGGGGTAAAAATTACTATTCCCACTCCAGGGAGTGCAACAGTAGGGAAAGCATTGGATATTGGAAGGGTAAAAATTACTATTCCCACTACAGAGAGTAGAACAGTAGGGAAAGCATTGGATAGCGTAGGGGTAAAAATTACTATTCCCACTCCAGAGAGTGCAACAGTAGGGAAAGCGTTGGATAGCGTAGGGGTAAAAAATACTATTCCCACTCCAGAGAGTGCAACAGTAGGGAAAGCGTTGGATAGCGGGAGTGTGAAAATTACTATTCCCACTCCAGATAGTGCAACAGTAGGGAAAGCTTTGGATAGCGTAGGGGTAAAAATTACTATTCCCACTCCAGAGAGTGCAACAGTAGGGAAAGCGTTGGATAGCGTAGGGGTAAAAAATACTATTCCCACTCCAGAGAGTGCAACAGTAGGGAAAGCGTTGGATAGCGGGAGGGTGAAAATTACTATTCCCACTCCAGTGAGTTTAACAGTAGGGAAAGTAATGATTTAATATAATATTAAAAATAAATTAAATATCAATACCAATAAAACATTAATTGAAATTAATAACCAATGTAATATTATGTAATAATTAATTAGAAATACAACTACATATTAGTTATTAAAAATTAATAACCTATTCATAATTATTTAACAACTAATTAATTTTCAATAACAAAAACTAATTAATAATAAAAAGTAATACCAATTAAAAATTAGCAGTAAATTAATTATCAATACACGAAAAATATTTTTAATATGTAATTAATTACAATTACATTACTTCCCACCCTATTCCCCTGTAAACCCACATCCCACTACAGAAAATACATTAATACAATTATCATAATTATCAAATATTTAATTAATACAAAATAATTACCAATTAATAAAAATTAATTGCCAATTAATAGAAATTAATTACCAATTAAAAAATAATTAAGAATACATTTAAAATCAATACCAATAAATGAAAAAAATTATTTACTTAATTACAATTAAATTACTTCCCACCCTATTCCCCTATAAACCCACAACCCGCTACAGAACTAAAAAGGAAAATGTAATTAAAAATTAATAATAATTGCTAAAAATTAATATTTAATTTAATATAATTAAATTACTTCCCACCCTATTCCCCTATAAACCCACAACCCGCTACAGAATTAAATTACGCAAAAATTAAATAACATAAAATTCATTACTTAAAATACATTAAACATACATTACAAAAATTAATATACACTTTCACACATATACTAACATACAAAACACTTTAAAAAAATTGATATCATTAAAAAATCGATATATTTAATGCCTATATTGTATACTTCGATATTTTGACTTCTATATTTTGAAAATCGATATTACTTACCTTAAATTCGATATTTTTAACCACTATATTGTGTCTATTCGATATTTTGTCCATTCTATATTTTTACTTCGATATTATGTCCATTCTATATTTTGGAATCGATATTATGACTGTTTACCTAATAAAGCAGCTTATAAAGCGCACAGCTACTCTGATAGGAGTGTCCCAACACTATGGTCAAATACACCAACCGAAAACTCAATGGCCCAAGAAGAGCAGATATCTAGTTAGCAAACAACTAGGTTTTTAGATTTTTCCGAAACAGAAGGTCCGTCTCAGAAAGCCTTAACTGCAGAGGGAGAGAGTTCCAAGGCTTGGGTGCAAGATAGCTAAAAGAGCTCCCACCCATGTGAACTCTTTTTACCCTCTGGACCTGTGCTGACAAGGCCTCAGGGGACCTCAGATGCCGCAAAGGAGAATATGGTGTGATAAGATGGTATAAATAGGTAGCACCGGTCTCCTGAAAATCTTGTAGCAGTAGCAGAGGGTCTTAAAAGCAATACACTTCTTCACTGGGAACCAGTGAAGTTTGAGTAGTACTGGGCCTATGGGAGCCCATTTAGGAAGTTTTGATAACAGGCGAGCAGCTGAATTCTGAACCTGTTTGAGTCTCAGCAGTTGTAATTGGGAAACACCCAGATAAATAATATTACAGTAATCTAGATGACCAGGGCTTGGATCATAATGATTTTAGTCAAACTGCATGCCCATGTTCTTGACCTTAGGCTTTGGATGCCAGTAGTTGCCGGATCGAGAGGAGAACCAGACTTGACAAAGGCCATGGAAGGCTTACCTCTGAAAGCACAATAGTATTAAAGTGTAAGAGTTTATCAGGGTCTGTAGCAGGCTCAAACTAGACATCAAGAAATGGAGAATTTTTGGCAGCCCCTGGAAGAGAAGAGTAGCTACCTACTACTTTATCAGATAATTAGCCATCCAGACTATTGCAACTATCCTCAGATACGGTGACATCTGCTGAGACATGATCCATTTAGGATAAAGATTTAACAATTGCAAATATCTATCTGGAAGAGTTTTGTGCTGACACGATTTTATTTGCATGAACAGCCCGACTCGCATGCCTAATATGACAAAAACACAAGGCTAGATAGTAAATCTCTTTACTAGCCTGATCGAAATTTCTATGCCACATACACTCACAGCTTTTGCGGTTGATTTTAAGCATGGCAAGTTCCTTATTGAACCAGTCTGCTGAGGGTTTAGATCAATGTAATACTCTCTCAACTATAGGAGCAATACAATACTAAAATCCAGAGATCCAGTCATCCACTTGCATATTAGCAGTGGAGACACACTTGACAAGTTTGGGGTGGGACACCCCTTTGCCGGTGCAGCTGTGCGCTATATAACATTGCATAGCATAGCATTATGGCCAGGGCCTTGGTAAAATTGCTGGTAGTAACTTTGTCCGATCTCTTTGATCTACACTTCTGACCATAAATCAAACTATAAGAGACTTTAGGCATGGAAAACTGAAAAGGGATTGCCAAGTGATCAGACCAAGGAAGAGGCAGGGGAGAATCAGCCACAAGCTCACTTAAGTTTGGAAAAATAGGGTTGAGTGTGTGCCCACCCTTATGAGTAGGCCAAGAAACTAATTGCAACAGTTGAAGCCCTGCTAAATGCGCACATAGCGCTGTTGCCATAGGAGAAGAGAGATTCTCGAAAGTGGAGATCAAGTTCCCCTATCACAGTAAAATTAGAGTAATATAAAACCAGAGAAGGGAGAACATCATCTAGGGAAGGGATGAAGTTCGAGCCAGGTCCAGGTGGCCGATAAACCAAAACCCACGAAAAGATGAAATTGCTAGCACAAGTCAGAGAAAAAAGAGCTGCCTCAGAGCTAACAGTAGTCAATTTGAAGAAGATAAGTAGGCGATTGCTTAAAAATAACAGCAACAACACCCACTCTAACTATTGCAAAGCCAAATTTCCGTCAGGAACTTGTACTTGGAAGATAATCAGAAATTAAGTCACATATTTCAAACTTATGTTTCAACAGAGAGTGTCAATTTAAAGAATAAAAAAGGGCTTTCACAGGAGCTTGAGAAAGCATCTTGGCACCAGTAATTAGGACCTCTGAAGACACTACACTCACCTCCTGACTCAAGGGTAAGATACACGAAGGCACAAAACCACAATGTACACATGCCCACACTGCAGCAGGCTCCACAACCTGACAACAGCCATGAGTAAACATAGGAGCTTGCTAATATGCGTTAAAGAATTCCAATAGAAGCCCAGGTTAGATGTCCTGTACAAAACGGCTATAATTTTAACGAGGTTCTTGCTAATATGCCCAATATTGTATGGAAGGTATGGTTAAGCGACCAGAAGACAAGTAATTCTTTAGTTAAAGAGACCCCATGACAAACTTCTGGCACCGGCATACTGAAGGCAGTTCTTTGATTGACAAGCACCTATGACAAAATACTTAAGTCTACATGCTGGATGTAATTTGTGGCATAGTGGCAACTATGGAAAATTGCTTTTGTACTGAGGAAAGTTCTTGAATAGGGGCCACCCGTTTCAAAGTGCTGGCACATTGAAAGTAAGTTTTGGCATAAAGGAGGATAACCATGGTATATAGAAGGGGGAAATTGTGACAAAGTGCTGACACTGACATACTAGAGTCAATTTTTCTCGTTAGGATCACTCATGATTTATGGATGGCACTCATGGCAAAAATCTGGCAGTGGCATATTGTGTGCAATTTTTGGACTGTTAGGGTCACATCTGGCCTATCTAGAAACTTGTGACAATATGCTGTATCTGGCACAATGCAGGTATTTTTGTTGTACAGAAGCACCTCTATTATGTTTTGAGAAAATGGGTGAACAGTTTGGGGCACCATGCTAAATTGGCCTGGCTCTCCATGAAAGACTTGAATATTTAAGGAAAGCAGAGTCTAAAGCTATTTAGCAAACATATGTCAAAACCCTACTTTACAATGCACTATCTGTCCCATTCTTTAAAAATGTTAATCGGGGAGACAGCACAGAACCCTCTCTAGAAGATGTCACTTGCTTCACTCGATGCAATTCAGGGCAAGTATTAAGGCTCACCACTTTCAGAAATCAATAACCATGACTCCAAGAACAGCAGACAAATAGTATACACAAAGCTAAGAGTGGCTGACCACATGTTTTCCACCTCAATCCCGTCAAGTTCAATTTAATGTCCTATGCATTCTCTTCCAGCACTTGCCGCCGTTTAGTGCTACTGGAGACCAGAAAACAGGATATTCTTCACATGGAAGGTGCACCAGAAATAAATTCAATGTAGCAAATGTCAATCCATCATCTTCTTTTATTTTTCCAAAATGATTGCACATGAATTAAAATCAGCCAACGTGTTTCGTTCCTGGCACACTAGGAACTTCTTCAGGGCTTAATGCATATTATAGTGTATTCACAACGTTTTGCAGTGTTAATCGCTGTACCATCATGAGGCAATCACAAGGTACACAGGTTTAAATTCATTCCGTCCATGAAGGGTACATGGGGACCATGTCAAGCCCCGGCTTGCGATATTGTGTTGGTATTTTATCTGTATGTCGCAGTAGCAGAAATCCAGAATTCCCCAGCGTGAAAAAGTGCAAGACACCATGGAACTCCAATCACTCTTGGTCCTTACTTAATGACCCCTGTTGCATAAATCTTCCATCCAAAGTAGGATGGGACTCTTTGTGGTCCAGTGAGTATTGTAGCTCACGCGTGGCGTCTAATGTAAAAAACTGCAGGTTGAAAAATACGTGTTGGCCGATATGTGCAATCATTTTAGAAAATTAAAAGAAGATGACGGACTAAAATTTGCTACATTGAATTTATTTCTGGTACACCTTCCATTTGAAGAATATCCAACATACAAACAGTGTCTTCAGGAGAAAGGTTTACTTTTTGTAGCTTCCACTGAAATTGGGATATTACATGTTAGAATTAATAAGTTCATCAGTGCAATGTGCACTCTTTTGATTTATAAAAAAAACTGTCAAAGCAATTTGTTGTGATGTTTCATTTTTGTGAATGCATGAGAAATTATGAATCTGAATAAAGCCTTAACCTCTGTGCTTCACATGAGTGATAGAACCTTAAAGGTGATCTTAAATCAAAATGAATTAACCGTAAAGGATACATTTATGCCGTTATTATATTAGATATTAAGTATATGGTCAATTTTACATTAATTAAAACAAGTGGACATATTTGCTATTGTTTTATTTAAATCCCTTTTTGTCTCTCCCTTTGATTTAGCAATACATTTCTCACTGCGGTATACAGTAACTATTAAGTAATGACCGGTTTTGGTAGAAAACCTGTAGGTTCCCACTGCTATGTGTTTTGTGCTGCTCTATCCTCTTCAGATGAGCACATCTTTTTTCACGTAATACTAAGAGAAACTATTAATGATCCCCTCTCATCACGTCAGCAACCTAATAGAAGTGGTATCTAAAACAGACATTTCTCTAAGTTGTGTTATTATATTAGTCAAGCTTTTTTAATGGCTTTTATTATAACTTCAGCAATGTCAATACTTGTGATTTCATCAAGGTTACTGTCAGTTAACATCATTTCGTGGGAAGATTGAGTGTCGAAGGTTATATGATGTCACTTCCTATGATGTCATTAAAGTCAAAGGATGGGTGATGTCGTTTCTGCTACCCCTGGCATTTAGGTGAATCCACGTCCATGTGTAAATATAGGGCTGGTGGGCCCACCTGAACACATCCTTGGGCCATCGAGATAAAAATTCCTGGAACCGGACCTGCCTCAGCCAGACTCTGAAGCCTAAGCATCCACTGTAGCTTTTGTGTGTCTGTATACTCAGCAAGGCCCCACAAAAATAGGAGAGGTACCCCGTTAACAAGAAAGAGACAGGGTCTCAAAGTGAATTCACTAATAGAAAGACTCCCGTTCCTTGGCACACATTCACTGACTCATATCTTCAATTCCACATAACTTCTATACGACTAGAGTCCTTTTTCCTGTGTGCTACTCACCTTGGGGAACGCCGCTGGGCAGTCCTGCAGTCCCGGGTCCGGTTGTGAGCAGAGGTTGCCGGCCAGGACCACAAACCCCAGCATCCTAAGCGGCATCAAACGCACGCCGTGCACCGCTGCAAAGCGCCAGGAGGCGCTTAAAACCACTGCAGGGCTCCCGCAGCGCGGGAGTTCTTTTTCCTGTGTGCTACTCACCTTGGAGAACGCCGCATTGCTGCCGACCACCGCCCGAAGAGTCAGCTGGGCAGTCCTGCAGTCCCGGTTCCGGCTGTGAGTGGAGGTTGCTGTCCGGGACCACAAGCCCCAGCATCCTTAGCGGCCTCAAACGCACGCCGCTGCAAAGCACCAGGAGTGGTACAAAAGGGGGTCGTCCATCATCCCCTTTTGTATCGCTTTGTTCACCCTAAGTTGGCAGGGTATGCTCAGACCTGAGTCCCTTGCTCACTTGGCCACTGGATTCAAGATAGCCTGGCTGATGAGGATTATGAATCCGAAACCGGTCCCAGGATGCTTGTTTCCGGTCCAGGGAAGACATGGCTTGGCAGTTCGGGCTGGACTGTTC
The DNA here is from genome assembly GCF_964261635.1 of Lissotriton helveticus. Taxonomy (NCBI): domain Eukaryota; kingdom Metazoa; phylum Chordata; class Amphibia; order Caudata; family Salamandridae; genus Lissotriton; species Lissotriton helveticus. The sequence continues at coordinate 804,512,147 of NC_136063.1, forward strand.
CCATGAGGAACAGGGTCAGACTGATTTGCATATGGCCATGTCTGAACTGGGGTTGCTGAGTGAGCTAAAGAATGGTGATGGATTAAACCCAGTTCAGTTGACTGGGGGTGAGTGTTTGATTGGCCCCAACGCTCCGTCCATCATCCCCTTTTGTATCGCTTTGTTCGCCCTAAGTTGGCAGGGTATGCTCAGACGTGAGTCCCTTGCTCACTTGGCCACTGGATTCAAGATAGCCTGGCTGATGAGGATTATGAATCCGAAACCGGTCCCAGGATGCTTGTTTCCGGTCCAGGGAAGACATGGCTTGGCAGTTCGGGCTGGACTGTTCCCATGAGGCACAGGGTCAGACTGATTTGCATATGGCCATGTCTGAACTGGGGTGGCTGAGTGAGCTAAAGAATGGTGATGGATTAAACCCAGATCAGTTGACTGGGGGTGAGTGTTTGATTGGCTCAAACGCTCCGTCCATCATCCCCTTTTGTATCGCAAAGCACCAGGAGGCGCTTAAAACCAACACAAGGCTCCCGCAGCGCGGGAGTCCTTTTTCCTGTGTGCTACTCACCTTGGGGAACGTCGCATTGCTGCCGACCACCGCCAGAAGAGTAAGCTAGTCAGTCCTGCAGTCCCGGTTCTGGCTGTGAGCGGAGGTTGCCGGCTGGGACCACAAGCCCCAGCATCCTTAGCGGCATCAAACGCACACCGCTGCAAAGCACCAAGAGGCACTTAAAACCAATGCAGGGCTCCCGCAGCGCAGGATGCGGCGGGCGTGCTCTGGCAAAGCCCGGGTGAAGGGCGGGCCCGTCTGTGCCCGTCAGGGGCCGGATAAGGCTGGGCCGGGCCCCCCCTCTTGGTTTCTAACTTTATAGCTGTGGAGCAATTCGATGCTAAGTATCTTGTGGACTGGGTCTTTGTCTCTATCGAGCTGACTGTCTGCAGAAGCGTATCGGTATAGCCCCATTTCATGGGAATAGTAACACATCTAAAAATGTTATTGTCTCTCCTAAATATTCGGTTGTGGTCAACTCCAACCAGGGTATTAGGTATTGTGCTGATATTTGTGCTGATATCTCATTGTTGGTGTAGGAGGGTTTACCTTGGGTGTGTGTTATGGGGAGAAGGAAGACTCAAGTGTGTCAAGAGGGGACAAGGGTTGCAACTAGGGCTAATGTTACAACTATGGATGCCTTTCTTACAAGAGCTGCCTCAGTCATTGACAAGGATATCGAATTAGTGAATAGGCACCTTTCTAGATCTCCTCAAAAGGCATATTCTCTCTCCTGGGAGGGGGGGGGGGGCATCAATGCACCAAGGTAAGTTATTACCAAATCACTGAGTATTCTCTCATCCCCTGGGTCGGGTGACACTTCTGAGTTTATTGACGCTTTATCGCCTATGCAGGGTTTGTCTTGTGTGGCACCCCATAGAGTACTCTCTGAATAGGGAGAGTGGTGCCTCTGCCCCTACGCTAGGGAATGATGGGCCTGGTGGTATTTTGGACCATGTGCCCCTGGAAGCTCCCCGCAATGCTGGCCCCTTACAAAATCTTAGGGAGGCCCCTAGGTCTAGTGGGAGCGCGAAAAGGACATCTAATCCAATAGGGAGTCAAGCCAAAAAAATTAGACCAAATGTACCCCCCAATCTTGTTTCCAAAATCTAGGCACTGACTCTGCCAGCAGTAAATATAGTCTACTGGGATATGATGGAAGCTTTTAAATCAACCATGAGCTGCATGCTGGAAGATAAGTTGAGCCCCATTTTAGACAAGTTAAATCGAATAGAGAAAATTTTAGCAGAACAAAATAAGAAAATAAGACTATAGTCTCAGATGCTCAATATCACATTTCACAGTTTGAATGAAATGTGATATTGAACATCTGAGACATTTTACTATTTTGTTTTCTAACTATTCGTGTATTTTTAATATTGTGCTACAGAATTATTAGAAAAAGTGATTTAAACTGATAAGTAGCAGTTGTATTTTGTGAGTAAGACATGTATTAGGGAATCTGATATATGTAAAAAAACGTTTTCCTCTTTTTAAATTCAGCACAACTCAGCACTGTACATATATATATATATATATATTATGTTATAAATGTTATATATGAACAAATGTGAAATAAATCTGACTTTTTTTTTTACATAATACAGGGGTCGGTGATTAGTGACCATATTTGCATGTTAATTGGTGATAAAGCTTTTACCTTTCGATTAGAAGTCATATAGAAGTTATAAGGAATGGAAGCTATGAGTCAGTGAGTATGGGCCAAGGAAAGGGTCTCTTTCTATTGGTGTACTCAGCAAGGCCACCAGGGAACAATCGTCATTGTGTTCCCTGGTAGAATCGACATATTCCACAGTGTAACAGTGAGCAATACTTGTAGAAGCCCCGCCCCTTCTTCCTTTGAGGAAAAAAACCAGGGTCACGAGAGGGATAAACGTGACGTATATTTCTTTCAATAAGCGTCCACGCATGTCCCACAAGAGACTGCGAGCTATTCAAGTGAGTGTGGATATGTGCTGCTTGCGATTCATATAGGTGCGCTAATGACGTAAGCGGCGGCTAATAGCCTGCACAGTGCTGCTGAGACCACTTTCTAGGAGCACTATGCATACAGGCAGCCCAGTGAATCGCATGTGAAAAGCTGAGAGGTAAAACCCCGAGCTGAGTTTGCACAGGCTTCCGGACACTCATAGGCTCACGTCAACGCAAAGATACTTCAGTGTGGTCCTCGCGCGCCAGGGGGGCGCAGATGCCAGGCTCGGAATATTGCATTAAATTGAAGCGCGGTTACCGTCATTAGCAGAGGTCATGTTCCCAACACTGTAACGCGATGAATAAATATCACAGACTCCGGGAATTTGATATCACTACTTATTTTTGTCCGTTCTCATTTGTAATAACAGATGTCCCGTCCAATAATATACTTGCTGCACTTATTTCTAGCAGTTTTAGACTAAAAATACGCTAATGTTCTCCTCCCTCCCCCCTCGACATAAAAAAAATGTAAAATAACGGTTTGAAATAGAGCTGTGTTCGTTTGATCGAAAAGAGGTGGAAATCGCCCGGCTTCCACGCGGTGGCGCTGCGTGCCCATACTAAGGTTTTAGTCTCTGAGGTTGTACACGTGTGGGCGTGTGGGCCGTTTATTCTGAATACCCAAACTGTGACATTTACTCGTGCAGCTCAGGGAAAGGTTCCAACGTGGTGCTAATATGGACATATAATAGGAAGCACCTTTTTGTTTAGGTGATAACGCACAAAAAAGAGGCTAGCCCTCCCGTATCGCGACTTCTACCTGAGTGAAAAGCCCCGCCCCCGGAAGTGAAGGCGGTACGTAATGTGAAGTCGGCGCCCCCAGGATGTCTTCTTATTTAAATCGAGTTCCAAACTTTTAGATGTGTTAAATAGGCAACCTTTTCGTGGGCGCTGTAGTTAAACGTTTAATACTGACGTATGTTTTCAAGAAAATCCGCTAGGTACATAGATGTGATTAACGCTATAATTCCGTTCTTATCTAAAAAATAAAAAATAAACGTTTTTTCAAAAACAATTTAGTCGCAATGTCCCTTGTTAACTGTGACTGGCGGCAGAATGTCGGACCGGGGGAGTGGTCGAGCAAAGGATGCGAGAAGGGAGGACTCGGACGTGCTGGCTTCTGGGATATTTACCGTAGTACATTCTGAGAAATGATCGTTTTGTGCATTTCCTGGGGAGGGGGTGGGAATCATAATTCAATGTCTGGGAAGCTTTTTGCGAGGGTTTCCCGAGTCATTATCCCACTGCCGCGTCACTATCAGGAAAATAACCTTGGCGAATCAGAATTCCCGACAGAGGGATTCCTTCAGGATTCCTCTTTGCCCAGTGGACTCTCTCCCCTTGACCCTCACCGTTTCCATTCCCTTGGGCCCGGCGAGTAACAAATCCCCCCCACGGACCCTTCTGCTAAAAGACGAAACTGCATAGTGGGATATCCCTCCTAGAAGATTCTCAAATTACACACAAATTGAATCAGTCGTATAAAAATGGCATGCCTCCGGGTTTAGCAGAGTATAATCGAATTTATGGAACCGAAAACCTGATCTCACTACGCCTCAGTCTCAATGTTGGGATTATAAATGCAATTTGCTTCAAACGTGGTCTGTTATTTTGGAGCCGAAGGTGCTCCAGGAAATATATCAATGTAAAACGATGTCAAAATCAACCGGTTGCATGTCCCTTCTCCAAAAAGAAAAAGAAAACACGCCTTGAAAATGTCATGATATCGAATGCTGTGTTTCCTGAGGTACATACTGAAAGGGGTGATGTTTGCAATGGGAACACTCCTCCTAAACTATCTCCGGAGCATGAGCCACGCCGTCTGCACATAGCTGCCATGACACTGGGGCGGTTCTGACGCACATGGCCGCGGTTCTCAAGGACCTGCAGCGGCCTTTCTTCTAATTAGGCCATTTCCAGAAATCCTAAATCTTCAAATAAGTACCTGATTAAAGAACTTACGTTTGTGTACCTGCTCTTTCCCTTCGAGACAACCAGATACCCCGCCCTGCCTTCTGCACAAAGACAGAAGAGCAAAGGTCATGTTTCACACATGGGGCTCGGGACAGCTCCCACCGGGCATGAGCCACGTTTCTGTACCGCCTCCCCGGGACAGCTCCCAGCAACCCCAAACATCAGTACGGCTGGTCCTGGGAGAGCTCCCTCCTAACCAAGGTCATGTTTTAGCACAGCTGGCCCTCGGACAGCTCCTGCTCAACATAGACCATGTTTCAGAACCACCTTCCTGGGATAGCTTCTTCTCAACCTGGGTCGTATTTCAGTACGGCGGACCAGGGGACAGCTCACCCCCAGCCTGGGCCATGTTTCAGCACCGTCGTCGTGGGACAGTACCCACCCAAATTGAATCATCTGTCCGCACCTTTAGCCCAGTGACAGCTTCCCTCCCAACCTAGGTCATGTTTTCGCCGCTGCCCAAGCGACAGCTCCCGCTCAACATGGGCCATATTTCAGAACCACCGCCGTGGGATAGCTCCCTCTCAACCGTGGTCATGTTTCAGCATCGCTGCCATGGGACAGCACCCACCCAAACGGAATCATCTACCAGCACCGCTGGCCCTGGGATAGCTCCTTTCAAACCCGGGTCATGTTTCAGCACCGCCACTTCAGGACAGCGCTCACCCAACCCGGTTCATGTTTCAGCGCCCGTGGGCTCTGGACAGCTTTCTGTGAGCCCAGGCTGCGCTGTCACTGGGCATCTCCGTCTCCCGCCCAAGACCATCTGCAGAAAATCTCTCTCCCCACCCTTTCTACCGGGCACTCTGCTCAGAGAAGTTACTAATTTCCTCCAAAGGCGGTTCCTCCCTGACAGATATCAAAGCCCAGTGACGGGTACGCAGTCAATGTGCCTAAAACTAAAACAAGAGCAAACAAATCCTAAAGTGTTTCGTTTTGCAATACTTAGTCCATCCTCAACCCCAGACTGACGTCGTTGTCTGAAAAGTGTCATTATAGAGGACGTCCAACCCGCCACAAAAGTTCACATTTTCATGTGTCATCCTAATTAAGTTCATGAAACCTAATCACCGGTAAGAGAGGAATGAAATCACAGCCCAGCATCACGAAACCACAGAAAAGAGAGGGGGCGGGGAGGGGGGGGGGGGTCAGGGGGGTGGGGGTCAGGGGGAACGGTAGATAGAGAGAGAGTAAGTCACTGCACTGAGAGGGAAAAACTTCTGCTTCTCGTCAGCGTCTCCGAGCAGGAAAGATGAGAATTGTTATTCTGCTCCTGGAGGAATTGGGGCTATGACGTCGGTCCTGATACCCGATCATTACGTGACTTACACGCTGGAGAGAGAGAGGGAGAAAAAAGGGGAAGCCGTTTGATTCATGAATAAAAATCCGAGCGCAACACTGGCACAAACAATAAATCGCATTTAAAGGTAACAGGGGGAGAAATATTTACAAAGAGAGCTTTTACTAAAGAAGGCAGTGCCGGCAAGCCGATTTTGGGGGGCTAATTGCATATATATATCTCGAGTTCTGAGGGGTTGTCAAAGGGAAGGGAGAGAGCAGCAGCAGACGAAGGAGGAAGCAACAGAGAGAGGGAGCTGCCTCCAAGGAGCAAGGAGAGAAGCTGCTGCTTGTGCTGGAGGAGGAGAAGAAGATCTGATCTCACCGTCAGTAACTCAGCCCAGGCTCATCACAAGAGGCTGCACCGGGCTCAGCCACCCTCCTGCCTCTGCCTTCCCTGCCTCTCTCTCTCTCTTACTCTCTTTTCTTTCTTTCTTCAGGCTTTTCCTTTATCCAGCCATTCTTTCTTCGTTTACTCTTCTTGTTTTCTGCATTGTTTTTCTTCCAGCCCTTTATTTTTTTCAGTTTTATTCCCATTTCCTTTCTTTTTCTCTTCATTCTATTGTTCTTTGCTTACTTACTATTCCTTTCTTTTCTTTTTTCTCCCCTATTCTTATTTTGTTTATTTCTCATTTACCCTGTTTTTTCCCCTTCCATTTCTTTATTTCCGTGTATCTTTCTCCACCCCCCACTTATTTTTCACCTTCTTTCTGCCTTCCCTTTTCTCTCCACCCCCTGCGTCGTTCCTTACCAGCCCTCCCGCTCACCTTCTCTATCTCTACCCAGTCCCTCCTGGCCTCGCTCTCTTCTCTGAAACTTTCCTTCAAGCGCTCTTGCACCTGCGGTTCCTCCGAGTTCCGCTCTGTTGCCTGTAACCAGCCGTGGAAGCCAGCGGGTCGCCGCGTGCTCGCCTGCCTTGAAGCTGCTCGCCTCCCCCTGACCGCCGGACAGGAGTTTGATGGTAAGGAACTTAAAGAATGCGCGTGGCTGGCTAGCTCTGGACTTCAGACCGTGTGAGAGGAAGATGTGGTTTCCACGGCAGCCCTTGAACTGCCCGAGGATGGAGTTCCGAACCGTGGGGCTGTTGCGTGGTGCTTCTTGTGGGTTCCTGTCTTGGAGCCAAGCTTTCCCTGCGACATCTGTGCGCTACAGTAAGTGATGTGGCCAGTGACGGCTCTCCCTTGTCCCTTCTCTCGTCCGCAGAATGGCCATGTGCTGCCGAGCGCTGCTCGCCTTGCTGGTCGCCTATGGAATCATCATGCACGCCAGCGTCCACTGCACGCCCGCGGCCCTCAAGTTCCCCACGCTAAGGTAGGTGCCTCGCTATCTGCTCTCCGCCGCCGGCGTGACCTGGGCCAGGGCTCAGTTTTGTTGTTATTTTTAGAGACTGTAACCACTGGGGAGAGAAGAGAGCGGGAACATTTAATGCAAGGAATACCAGGAGCAGAGGGTCAAAGGAGGGGCGTTTTCCTATAATCCCGTTATAAAGCATTGGCAGAAAAATGCGAAATGGGGGGGGGGGGTGGCGCGGAGGGACGTTTAAGCTCACCCGCGGAACTTTACCAATATGTTTTTGCCCATTTGATGGAAGAATTGAGGGCCTCTGAAGGAGACCGAGCAGACCCCGAGGTGCTGAAATGGACCTCGGGTTTATGCCACGGCTGCGGCTAGTGTGAGAAAGACCCCACGCTGTAGCGCCCTGAGCCGGCGGAAACTGCAAACGAATGTTGGAGTCACCTGGCACCTTCCCGCGCCGGGACAGGCGGCGTCGGGGCCACTTGGCTTTCTGAGTGATGTTGCCCTGTGGTGGTCCTGTGGACCCGTCACAGACAGTGGCCGCTTAATTGGTTTCCCACGATTGACAACCTCGGGAGTGCAGTGCGTTAAATCAACACACATGTCTGCCCCAAGTCCGCAGGGACTCCTGGCAGCAGGGGCCGACGCTGGCCGATTTTAATCACATCAACGAGGCACTTGTGATGCAGGAGGCACGTTCCAAGGACCCCAGCAAGTGCGTTTTACACAATCTCTGCCTGCTTTCAGATTTCTCGTCCGATTCCTCAGATATAAAGTAAATAAAACTGCCAATGGCGCTCTGTACGCCCTAGTTAGGCCCAGGTTTTCAGATGCAAGATACCGGCTCTTTCAGAAGCGAGGCGCCAAGGGGCTCGAGGAAGGCTGCTCGTGGCTGAATGGTGCCTGGGGGGTGAGAGGACACGCACGTCAAGTCCGTGGAACAAAGGGGCTTCCTTAACTATCCATGGCGGGGGGTGGGGGGGGGGGCTGTGCGACCCCCGGTTCAGTGGAAAGCCTTTGTCTTTTAATACAACATACATCTTCACGCATGAGGCCCTTCGAGCCCTCTCTTGACGTGAGCTTTAACCAAGACCTGAATTTTTAATGGTACACGGGAACGCTGCGCGCATTTTAATCGCCCTTTCTGATGAGATGACTTGTTTTCAGCATCTGGGGGGTGAGCGCAGGTTGAGCGTTTTCGAGATGTGCAGGTGCTATTATCACCAGGTGAAACCCCTGAAAACCTGCACACAAATAGTAATTTTACTTGAAGCTCCCGTTCGCACGTTATTCCTCATTCACACGCGGGTGTGCAACGGGTGCAGACACCTCCAGTAGGCGCAAATGCGACTTGACTCGCATTTACGCGGGTTATTTGCAGCCGGTGGGTGATAGAAATGGTAATGTCTGCATCTAAAGGTGAAATATTTCGCTCTCTTTTTATCACCTTCTGGGTATTCTCTCCTCGAACTAGGCTTCGTAATAGGCAGTATTCGTTCATTTTTTTAAACCAAATTGAGGAGAATAAATTCTGCAAATTCAAAGCATGTTCTTTTATCTTTTTTTGTATTGTGGTTTCATGGGAGGCAAATGTGACGGGAAAGCAGGCAGCGAGATTGTGCAAATAGCTCATTATCACAATCTATCTATCTATCTATCTATCTATCTATCTATCTATCTATCTATCTATCTATCTATCTATCTATCTTTCTATCTATCTATCTATCTATCTATCTATCTATCTATCTCCCTCACTCTATCCATCTATCTATCTATCTATCTATCTATCTATCTATCTATCTATCTATCTATCTATCTATCTATCTATCTATCTATCTATCTGTCTGTCTGTCTGTCTGTCTGTCTGTCTGTCTGTCTATCTATCTATCTATCTATCTATCTATCTCTCTATCTCTCTCTCTCTCTCTCTCTCTCTCTATCTATCTATCTATCTATCTATCTATCTATCTCTCTCTCTCTATCTATCTATCTATCTCTCTCTCTCTCTCTATCTATCTATCTATCTATCTATCTATCTATCTATCTATCTATGTATCTATCTCTGTCTGTCTATTTCCATCCATCATCATTGACTATATCAGCCCTCCTCTGACTGGATTCCAACCCAGTCAGCCTCTCCACCACACAGGCCGTATATGTATTATCTGCTACAAGTTGTGAAACGCGCTGGCTCGGTGCATCTGCTCTCATAGTATCGTTTGACCGCAGGCGAGCCCTGGTGGCACCGACACTGAAGAGCACAGATACCGCTTGTGTTGTGTCCAACTGCACACACCCTTCCCCGCCAGGGTCTCCACCTCAGGCCTGGACCTCTGGGGGCGCGGCTCCACCGAGCGCCGGAATTAGCAAGAAAGAAACACTTTCGAATCATCTATTATTAACGCGCCTGCCAGAGCTAGGCCGACAGAAATAGCTCGCTGTGACCTACATCCCGCCGACTACAGAGCCCGGCCCGGCAAGGGGGAGCCTGGCCTGAGGGGGCGGCCCTGCAGGGGAAACCCTGAGGGGAGGCGGACCCTGGGGAGAACAGGCCCTGTGAGACTGCGTCCCGGGGAGAGGGGAGAAACTGGAGGGAGCACCTCCTGGGGAGGGGAGGGCTGCACCCGAAGGAAGCCTTTCAGAGGGGGCAGGGCACTCCCGGGATAGGTTCACCCCCGCCTCCGGGAGTGGACTGACCCGAGAGACCACCTCCGAGCTAGGGCAGCGACCACCTGTAGCCCCAGAATATGGCACTCCTGAGAGAGAACCTTCTCAAAGGGGCATGCCCTAGCCCGAAGGTAGAAGCTCCGCCAAGGGGCTGGGGCTCACCCCAGAGCGAGCAAGGCCTCACCAGGGAGCGCAGAGGGCAAACCGGAAGAGAGCAGTCCCAGGTCCGGCGAGAGTACCCCGAAGAGGCCAGCAAAGCCAGAACACCCTAAAGAGTGCATGGGAGCCTCCCAGAGAGGGTAGGATGCCCCCCAGGAGTGCCAGGACATCTCTGGTGGGGAGTCAAGAGCTACAATCCAGAAGCACCTAAACAACAGAGAGCAGGGCAACCCCCTGGCAGAAACAGCCACATAGGAGGGCGGTGGAGCCTCGTGTGACACTGGCGCAACAAGAGCCCCCGTGACAGCAGCCGGGGTGAGGGCACCTTTGACATCCCTTGCCACAGCTCACTGAGCAACACACACATTAATATCTGGAGCCAGATCAGTGCCACCCCTCTCCCCCCCCCCCCCCCCCAAGCCAGCCCCCCAAAGCGTGCCTGCTCTGTAAACGCCTCACCCTCTAATTACAGTCCCTCCGGGGCCTCGGCGGAGCGGCCCCGCGCGCCCCCTCTGATCCCGTCCGCCAGCGAGCCCTAATGAAGGGCGTGCTGGCGGCTGCCGCCCCGAGCCCGGCGGGGAGGGGGTCTCCCGAGCTCTTTGTGCACTCGCTGGTAAGCTGGTGGCCTCCCGCGCGCTGCCAGACTTGGCCCAGCCCCAGGGCAGCGCGCAGATGGGCCGCGCTTGTTATTTCTCTCACGCCCACCTTCAGATGGAGGCCGGGGTCTCTGGGGGGCTCTTCCCATCCATCCTCGGCCTATCATGTTTATATTAAAAAAAAAGCCTGAGCCCCTGCCAGGGACAGCAGGGATTACACATCCGCGTTAGTCAGGAGGCACACGCTGTTCATTTACCCCTCGCCTTCTGCCACTCTCTCCCCAGGTTTGAAGACGAGCTCTATGACGAGGACGGAAACTCTCTCCCCGACTTCGCCTTCGACAACGAGCCCCTGGGCATGGGCAGCCCGGCCTCGATGCTCGACGACATGTACTCCCTGTACTACCCGCCGGAGAAGAGGTGAAGCTCCGGGGCTGTCTGCACGACTATCGAGGGGTGGGAGTGGAGGGGAGGTAGAGGGGAGTGGAGGGGAGGTAGAGGCAGGGGGTGGTTCAGGTGAACTAGCCAAAGGCCTTCTAACATGCAGTGTGCGCGTGTGTGAGCGTGTGTGCGTGAGTAGTGCTTGATCAAGGTTCATGGATGGGTGTGACTATCTGGCATAGGTGAGGAGATCTGCGCGTGGATGGACAGGTGACCGAGTGTGTGGGGAGGCGGTAGACGGCTAGGCAGACTGACAGACAGAGAGATGGCAAACCACACCTATGCGGCGAGCGGGTATTTGGTCATTAGAAGCGCACCGCATCCTGTCGTGCGCACCAGAGAGCTGTCACTGCACGTCTGACGTCTCGTGGAGGTGTGTCTGTGCCGCGTGCAGTCAGAAGGCAATTAGGGATACTCCGACAGATGGGCGGTGTCCAGGAAGGGATGGGACTCAGAAGGGTAGAGGCAGTCACGAGCGCACTGGGGGAGAAGCGCGCCCTCACTGCTTGCCTGGGAGCCGCACGGCGCGTGCATCCGAGCAGACCATGGGGTGCAGGGGCATCAGGGGGTGCATTTCCGCAGCCAGGGCCAGGATAGTCTGGGGTGTGCAGTCAGGTCCTGCTGAAGCAGATTTAGAAGCCTCACAGGTGTGTGATGTGCATTACAGCCTCCCAGACTTAGAGCCTACAACTCCTTAGTAAGGTGTATCGGATTACCAGGGGCAGCTGAGATGTATGTCAGGGAGGCATTCTCGAAGATCACCCCCCTCCCCCGGCCCCAGATAGACCCCGCACCCCCATACACGCCCCCGCGCCGCTTCCCCCTCTGCCAGAACCGGTATTTAACATTTTTGTCTGTGACTCTCCCCTTCCCCATATTATCTGTTCTTCTCAGCAGACATGCCGACGTGCTCTTTAACAAAGCGTACAGGAAAGTGCTGGGCCAAATGTCTGCGAGGAAATACCTGCATTCTCTGATGGCCAAACGCGTAGGGTAAGGGTTTACCTCTTACAATCAGTCACATGTATAGTGCACAGCAGGACTAAAGCGCATCACCCGCACCCTCAGCAGAAGATGTATAGATATCAAGTTACTGTTTTAATAAAGCCCATGGGAGAACTGATCACATTTCCATAATGAATTATTCATGACTTGGATTTATTGTCATCCAGTCTGTCGATCAGTTTTAATAGAGTTCATCTACACAACTAGTCTTCTCATTTTATCTGGTACATTCTTCATTTTTGTTTGATGTCTATTTATTCGAGAGTGTAAACAAAAAATATATATATATACATATACATATATATATATATATATATATATATATATATATATATATATATATATATATATATATTTATATATATGCCTAAAACACATTTCTTAGGTTTGTAAAAACACCCCCATTACGAAATTATATTTCTACTTCTAAACAATGAGGGCACCGAAAAATAAAACAATGTGCATTTTAAAAATAGAACTAGCACATGAAGAATATACGTTATGAAATACCTACCGTCGGCCGATGCATGTAAATATATGAAGAGATAAATAAAAGCCCGCTAGGTTGACAGAAAAAAAAGAAAGAGAACGAGAGAAAGGAAAATAAATCGATAAATACAACTCCTGTTGCGCACATCCATCGTAGAAACAATAGATAATCATAAAATGCATCTGACAAGTACACAAAATACAATCTGCAAGAATGAATGTCGTATCACTTGATGCTTGAATATATTCACACAAACATTTCAATAAATGTATGGCTAATCGTTAATGGCATCATGGCAAAGTATTGCAACACCAAGACACGCAGGCACACATCTACATTCACGTCAAGATAGGTGAGCGGACGTGCTCCCTTCCACTTAGAGTGAGATACTTTTGACCCTCACCTCACTGCAGCAGGCACACACGTGCGCAAGTGAAGGGGTTCATGGGATATGGCGCCGTCTGATGACGTACGCCTACGTCCACAGGCTACGAGGAACACCTAACACTTCAAAATGGCCGCACGTTCCTTCTTGTGCTTCATTCCACTTATGCACAATCAAATACCCCTGTAGAGCAAGGGTGTATGTAGGGTAATAATGTTCCATCCTGTTAGAGGCGCACTGCATATGCTCCTCCGAAGGTTACCGTACATTACATGAAAGAAGCGCAGCGTAGTGAGCAGCCATTGGTGTCGTTTGACAGGGCCCAGTAGTTGATGGTTTAATTGTCGCTGGCATAGTAGCACGGTCCTTCAGGTGGTCTTGATGGCTGTAGCTGGAGGAGGTCTTGGGTCGTGACTGAGGTTGGGAGAATGAAGTCGTGTACGTGGGGCGACTGACACATTGTGTGGAGGACAGGTGTGCTTTTATTAGATGGTGAACATCAGCGTGCTTTTTAGGGTGGTGTGCCTTTTTGCGAATTGTGAGGCCGAAGTCTGGTAGAACGCATTGTATATTTATTGTATGCACAGGTGGCTCCAATAAATGATTGACTGAGTTTCGAATAAAATCGAGACATTATGTTCACTGTATTTCGTGTCTGTTTTAGTCCAAAGTAGGTTTCACCGCAGTTCTAGGCACGACTGTAACATTAGTCATTATGACCAGGGGGTTCCCACAATGACGTTAGACATTGGTTGCATAGAGCAGGTGGCAGCTTGATTTGGTGGTAGTTTAAACTGATTTTACACATTTGTAGTTTATGGAAGAGTACAAGCTGAGTTGTTTGGAGTGTGGCTGGTTCAAACATTGGCATTTTACGGCAGTGCACGAGCTGAGAGGTTTGGAGTGTGGCAGGTTCACCCATTGGTAGTTTACGACAGTGTAGAAGCTGAGATGTTTGGAGTGTGGCTGGTTCACACATTGGTATTTTAGGGCAGTGTACAAGCTGAGATGTTTGGAGTGTGGCTGGTTCACACATTGGTGTTTTACTGAAGTGCACGGGCTTAGTTGTTTGGAGTGTGGCTGGTTCACACATTGGTATTTTAGGGCAGTGCATGGGTGAATTGTTTGGAGTGTGGCTGGGTTAGACATTGGTATTTTAGGGCAGTGCACGGGTGAATTATTTGGAGTGTGGCTGGTTCAGACATTGGTATTTTAGGGCAGTGCATACCCTGAGTTGTTGGAGTGTGGCTGGTTCACACATTGGTATGTTACGGCAGTGTACACGCTGAGATGTTTGGAGTGTGGCTGGTTCACCCATTGACATTTTACGGCAGTGTACAAGCTGAGATGTTTGGAGTGTGGCTGGTTCACACATTGGTATTTTAGGGCAGTGCACGGGTGAATTGTTTGGAGTGTGGCTGGTTCACACATTGGTATTTTAGGGCAGTGCACGGGTGAATTGTTTGGAGTGTGGCTGGTTCACACATTGGTATTTTAGGGGAGTACACACGCTGAGTTGTTTGGAGTGTGGCTGGTTCACACATTGGTATTTTAGGGGAGTACACACGCTGAGTTGTTTGGAGTGTGGCTGGTTCACACATTGGTATTTTAGGGCAGTGCACGGGTGAATTGTTTGGAGTGTGACTGGTTCACACATTGGTATTTTAGGGCAGTGCACGGGTGAATTGTTTGGAGTGTGGCTGGTTCACACATTGGTATTTTAGGGCAGTGCACGGGTGAATTGTTTGGAGTGTGGCTGGTTCACACATTGGTATTTTAGGGGAGTACACACGCTGAGTTGTTTGGAGTGTGGCTGGTTCACACATTGGTATTTTAGGGCAGTGCATGCGCTGAGTAGTTTGGAGTGTGGCTGGTTCACAGTGAGTTGACTTGTTGGGCTTCTGCGATTAGAGCTTGGTGACTGGCTAGTAGTAGATGATGGTATTTAAACTGTAGGGTGAGAGGATGCTGTCAAAATTGAGATCATGATCGAGTAGCTGGCATTCGATCCCGGTGGCTTGATTTGCACTGTAGACGTCGGTATTGTAATGCTATTATGATGCACTGCAATTCATGCCCTGGTATTCACTAAAGAAAAGTATTAACTGTTAGAGCACGATAGCGGTGGTTAGTTTTGTTCTCTGTTATATATGTTTTCCTTTTGAGGTGCCTTTTTTGCTGTATTTGATAACTTTTCACTTGGGTGATTGATGCTGCAGTTTGGTGCTGAGATGTTCTTTTGGTGGTTAAAGGGTTCTTTAGTGGTTGATAATAATGCCCCAGAGTGAATGGCCTTGTAGAGAATCAACTGGTCGTATACTGTAGCGATGGGTATTCTACTAGAGTGGTTGATTTTAGACTGCGTGTTGTATCTACCGCAGAAGTAGGCATTGTACAGTAGCAGTTGATATTTCACTGTTGCTTTTGAAATTGTCATACAGTCTGGAAGTTTACTGTTGGGACAAAATCGTGTTTTAATGGTTGACATTTCACTATCGCCTTTCGTGGTAGGATTGAAGGTAGCATTGAAGTCTGGGTGATGTTGTACTGCAGAAATGTGTTACCTGTGTTGGTACAGTGCTGTAGTGGTCGATGTGCTACTAACAAGAATGGAACTCTAGCATGATTGGTTGTGGACGCTGGTGGTTAGTGTGGTGCTGTGCTTGTTGATTGCACTTTAGTGTTTGATCATGAACTGAACTGATTAACATTAAACAATAGTGGTTGTCATTCAGTAGTGTGAGTTAGTGTGTTGCAGTGTTTTTTTTTGCAGTGATACTGCTCATTGTAGTGCCGAGGCGCACACTGTGCTGCAGTGGACTGCAGTGCCACAGTGGGCCCTGCCTGTCATATTTAATGTTCAACTCCGTTTATTGTTCGAATCTGTGTTGCTGCTATTCGTATTACATTAAGGAGGTTGGTGTTGTAGTAGAATGGTTGGTTCTTGTTAAATTGCAGGCTTGGGCTTGTATTGTGGAGGTCAGTGTTGGAAATTAGTGGCTGAAACCCAAGAGTGTTGTTTGCCAATGTGCAGTAACAATGACAGTGTCACATCGCTGTGTGCTGCCGTGATCGGCATTGTAGGCAAGTGGTTGGATTCATAGTAGCTAGCGTTGCATTGAGTAGCTCCCATATGGCGGCACTGGCTGTTTTTGTAGTTCAGAGTCTGATATAACAACATATGGATAATGTTCCTCAGTGATGGCTGCTAGGCATTCGTTAACGACTGGTGTATATGCTAATCCTTGGCATGCTAAAGAATCGGTCGATAAGGCAGCTCTGTGATTGGTTTTATTGTCAGTCGGCTTCACTGATCAATGTTTTGGTGGTAGGGTCTGGGCTTGAAATTGACGGCCGTGGCGAGGGCCTTTGAAATCGCATGACTGTATTTAAGCGGTTCACACTTCAGTTTTGGTAGTGACAGATGAGTCTGGCGTCTGGAAGGGCTGCTATCACAAGCGCAAACACGCTTTCAAGCACATTATATTAGGCACCAGATTATCGCGCATTGACAGAATATATGAGCCTTCAGAAAGGAAGCGGAGACAGAAAGTAACATGCGTGAGACAACCGGTCCAAGCGTGAGACAGAATACTAGGCGCAAGGCAGAAGGAATGAAGCAGAGACGGAACACAGGAAGCTTCTTGAAGAAAGTATTAGGCAGAGACAGGAAAAAGGGACACAGCAAAGTGTTGGCCTTTGACTGAACGAGGGGGCGGGGCTAGGAAGTAGGAGGAGCCAGACAGGAGGAATGAGTCATCCAGGGACAGAGAGTAGATTTCAGAGCCAGAAAGTAGGAAGCTCCCAAGAGAAGGTAGAAGGCGGGAGGGTACACACACAGCTGGTGGGAGGGTGGCTAAAAGTAGGAGGAGCCAGAGAGAAGAAGGTGAAAGACTGTCAGACACGGGGTGGGGGAACTACAGGAAGGAACTTGCAGAGTTATTTGTAACCAAGCCCTTGCTTCCTCCCATCCGCAGGGCGGCCAGCAGCAGCTTGGAGCAGGACTCCGACCCGCTCTCCAAACGGCACTCGGACGGCATCTTCACCGACAGCTACAGCCGCTACCGGAAGCAGATGGCCGTCAAGAAGTACTTGGCAGCCGTCCTGGGCAAAAGGTATAAACAAAGAATTAAAAACAAAGGACGGCGCGTAGCATACTTGTAGCGATGAGCAGACAGCCACCCTGTGTACACAGCCCCAAAACCAGAGTCATCTCCAAACTGACTGAACAATCATCGCTCCTGTGTTATCTCCAAACATGTATTTATGTATGAAGTAAAGCCATTAAATGAATATTTTGATAACAATATTGTTTTTCTTTTTGTACAAAAGCACTAGAGAACGCACAGATCTACTTTGTGGACCAATGATTGAGTTATATATGATATATATATATATATATAAATAAGAAAGAACAATGCATATAAAGTGTGCACGTGAAGGAACAAATTCGCCTGAGCTGTTTATGTTTTTTGTATAAAATAAATAGAATAAGGACAATCATTGTTTTTGAATATGACGCCTATTTTTGTAAGTAGAATCCAAAAGATAGTATTTTTGTCCAAGACAGGGTTGAAGACATTAGGACTGCCTGTTTGCTCCCGGACATAGCTTTGATGCCCTGCTACGCGGCGGTAGTGACGCCTGTAGAATTGCACACGCAGGTTCTCCCCCCCTCCCGGGGAGCCTCAGCAAAGTCTCCTCTCCCAAGGGGAACTGCCCCGCGCACCTATCTTTTTCCCTGGTTCCACGAATGTGTACTAGTATCTCCTTTGAACACCCACTGACCCGGAAGAGACCATGTTAACTCCAGGGGGAGATAAAAGAAACCAGCTCCGTCCTCCATGGGGTCTGTGAGCTGACACAGTAGCACAAACATGGAGGCGTGCAAGTAATACCATGACAACGCCCCCACCCTGGCCACACCCACAGACATTAGTCCCTCCAATTAAGTTGAGGCGCCCCACATAGAACAGCGACCCCTTCCGGCCCAGCCCTCAATTGGCCTTGACAGCTCGATATAGGAACTTGGTGCAAAGTACAACGTGTTACTCTCCAGTGCTGTCCATGCTTCTCATTCCGTGAAGGCGCCCCGACGCTCGCCTCTGTGAGCTGTCCGGCCCCGTCCCGCTTCATGCTTCTGTTGCCCCACGTCTCCCCCCAATATGTTATACGCTATTTTACGCTCTTATGAATCATTATTTTTTTTAAGAACTGTACAAACGCAGATTTCCACTGATTCCTGTTTTGATTTATGCAAGTTCTTACTGTACACGTTTAGGAGACCCCTGTTGTAGCTATATCACTAAATACGTATGCACTACGACAAAACAGTTTTTGTTCTTTGTTCATTGAGTTGTAAGTAAAAACAAAATGTATTTTTCTACATTATGGCTTATTGTAAAGTAAAAAAAACAAATATATATATTCCATAAAACAAAGGTTGTTATTTAGCATGTTCAATTTTCGTTCACTACTAATCGTAGACAATACCATTTTAAATATGTTTAAATCATACCTTAGTCTTTGGTGAAAAATATTATTTAAATAAAATGCAGTCACGGACATTAATAGGGAAGACTCCTATCTTTCATATTGGCAATGTCCACAGAGGACCATATAAACATATCAATGTATATAATGACACATCTATTTGTCTATACACGCACACACACAGACAAGTGCGTGTTTATATACATGTACACACACGGCCATTTGGACCTATGTATACATAAGTGTATATATACACGCACACCTGCTTATGTGTGAACATATATGTAAATACATGCATAACGTATACATGAATACGTGTGTGCGTGTATAAACACAACAAGCTGATACATATGTATGCATGTACATATGTTTGTATGCGTGCGTACCTACGCGCACATGTGTGTATATAAGATATGTGTATATATGTTTATACTTGTTTGTTTTATAAACATACACACATGTATTTATGTAAATATGCACATGACCGCGTACATATAGACACGTAAAATGTATGTTTGCGCGTGCGTGAGGTTGTGTATGCGTGCGTGTGAGCATTTGTGTATATTTTGTTACATTTCCATTCACTAAAATTCTTCTAGAAGAAAACAGTGTCGTTACTTTCAAAATAGAAAACTAAAAAAAAAAATACCCCGAGAGTCGGTAAATGATACCGGGTCTTTCGTGCTCCTGACCAAAGGGATGAGTCGTTTATCACCGCCTCGGCGGGATCGAGTCTGCACCCCACAGCCCCTCCCCCCATTGCCTGGCCCCCACCAGTCGCTGCTCATTGCAGACAGTAGTGCGCACACCTAGGCAGTCTCCCATCCCTGCCAGAGCTCAGTGTGTGACGTCACTCCTACCTTCAGTTTGCATTCTCCTCAGGCAGTGTGACGCAGGATGCAGTGGGCAGCTCTCGTGCCTTCCCTCGCCTTTTAAATCGCCACCAATCACAGATGGCTATTTCAGTGGCCCTACAATGCTGCAACACATCGGCTTGCATTTTTAGTCTTAACTCTTTGTTCGCTGGTAGTTCTTAGGCAGTTGTTGCTGTGCGTGTCCCCATTGTGGTTATGAAGTAGGCTTCAGTTTCACCCTCTTCCCCGCCACCTGTCTCTCTTTTGATCTCAGTAGATTTAACGTTCATTGGCTAGCTGCAAACATCACCAGTCATCCCCTCTAGCTAACTCTTTTGTGTCGTTTTCAGAAAACGCCAATAGCCTTACTACACTTTAATCATATTTTGTTGCGAAAGCTGTGATGATCTCAATAGTTGTCAGTCTTGAAGAACTTATTGTGTATAATTGAATATTAAACTTAATTTAATCAAAGTATGAGTACACACATGACATCGATAACTAGGACGTTACAATTGTTATATAAAAGTGTGTAAAGTTTGTATGAATAAATTTTTGTAAACAACGCAACTTCGTCTAATGTTTGGGGAAAAGAGATATCTAGTGGTGGATCTATATAAGTCGTAAAGTGGATTACACATATCCGTTTTAGAGCGTGTAATTTTAGGGTGAACAATCTGAGTGAAAAAATAAAAATGTTTAATTTAATTGTTTTACCTTTTCCCCGTCTCAAGAATAAGAGAGAGTCAACACGGAAACGGCCATTACGTGATTTTTGCACGCAGACAAATGTTGACTAACTGGCTACAAAATCCAACAACCGAATGATAATGGGGCTACACAAATGTCAGTCCCATCAACCTATAAACAGGCACAAAACTCAAACAAACTTGCTTAATAGTTGGGGGCAGATTTTGCACAGACAGACACGTGATTCAAAAGCACCGCTTTCAGGGGCTAGGTGGCGCTGTTGTGAGAAAGTGGTCACAATATGGCAGGTGTACTGTACTTAGGCTATTTCAAGAGAAGGCATCCTTTCGTTCTACATTAAAGGCCCTCTGTTCTATTGCTCACGGTCAAACACCGCCTACTCCAAAACCTTTAATGACACGGGGTGCAGTCTGCACAGGGCGGGGTGCAAGTGGGCGCGAAGGCCTTTTTCTACCCGCTTACATGAAACTACCAAAGAAGGAAACAGCTTTTATATTAATGATAGAAAGAGGGAGGGGAAACAGGACTGTGGTAGCAGAGCGCCCCCTGACTAAGCCTTTCTGACAAGTGCAGTCTGTCAGAGTAACTTCCACTGCCACCTTCCTGCTGCCCCCAGTTGTAGAACACGAACGCGTGCCCCCTGGAAAATATGCAGAGGGGACGCTGAAATTCCCACTACACAAAGTTAAATGTTCAACACTACATACAAAGGCATCTCCCAAAATAAATGTCACTGTGGATTTCACTTGCTACCAGAATCTAGAGCCGTGGGTGGGGCTACTAGGGTGCCCACCTCCCCGGCCCCTGCTGAGAAGCGCCTCCTTCGGCCTTTTGCGCTTCTATGTGCTAGATACTACTTCAAGGAGAGCCCCTGTGCCTCAGGCAGCAAACGAGGCCAGTCAGTCCTTTGAAGGGAGGGCGCCCAGAGTGAGGACGCCTTACTTATGCTACACCCACAGAGTCAGACTGGCTTTCAGGGCGACCTGGCAGCGCCAGAATGGGTGGCCTGCCAGGTCAGAGTTTGGCACGTTATTTTGGCTCCGAGTCCTTGCGGGCCGCTTTTCTGATCTCCTAGGCCGGTATTTACTATTGATTTCCCTGATATCACTACAGCCATTGTACACAAATACATATGGGCTCCCACACCTTGTAAAACACCTATGCACAATGTCTTTACGAGTTCGAAACTGCCTTGATTTACAAATGTGGGCCAGGATTTTAGCTGTGTGATTCGCTAATATGAGCCACCTTTATTTTGGGGTCTGGGCCTATTTTCTGTCCCCACCAGACCCTGTAAATGCAGGAACCACATCAACCAATTCATCCACTCAGGCAGCGTCCGCTCTAGCAAAACCACTGAATCTGCCCTCAGGGCGCACTGCGCTTTTCTCGTGTACTATGGAGCGTTGTGTGTGGATGAGCCATGCTTGGGAGCCCAGGGGCTCTGTTGACCCCACCCTCAAGACAGGACTGCAACAGGCGAGGGCGTGGGATGTGTGGAGTCTTCATTTATCCCTCGCACGCCTCCCCCCAGCCCTACGGCGGCGTCTTCTGGAAAACGTGCCCGGAATGAGTCCAGCAGGAGCCGCCCGGATCGATACCTGCCCGCCTCGCCGAGGGAGGGAGATGGATTGGAGGTTGCACACGCGCGCGCATACATCTGCGTCGCAGCGCGTGGGCTGAGCTGAGGTGAAGCTTCTGCAGCTCGCGCGCGGAGACTGAAGGGCAGCGGCGAGGCCCCGCCCCCTCCGTCTCCGCTCGCGCGCGGAGGTCGCAGCGGCGAGGCCCCGCCCCCTCTGGTGCCACAGGTCACCAGACTCCGGGCCTGTGGCGGCGCGTGCCCGGCCACTGCGCCAGCAAACACTCCTGGCTGAGGGAAGCGCGTTTTCCCAAGAGGCTCAGCGCGAGAGTCCTGTGACTGTCGGTGGCTGCAGGGTATGATGAGAAGGTCGCACGCTTCTTTAAACACGGACGGAAGAGCTCCGCCCCAAACTCCCTCACGATATGTGTCCACGTGACTTTGACGAAATAAACTTACTCCGAGCGGCAGCTGTGCGCTGCGTGGTTTCTCAGTCAAGTAGGAGTTGAAGGGCAGGCTGAGGAACAGTGCAACAGGTGCAGTAACACCGGGACCCGCGAGTGTTAGTGGCCCCTTTTAGCCCAGTCGTAGCTGCCTTTTACTATCAAAGTTTGAATACGGGGACCATTGTCTTTGCTTCTGTGTTGGCCCCGGGCTCCTGTGACACATCCCTGCCGAGGGACACGAGGAACCAGGACTACGCGTTGCTGGAGGTGTTGAAACCACCAAAACCACCAAAGTTGCAGACTTAGAACACAAAAGTTTAAATCTAGGCTGCCCCACTTGTTCAAACAGCTGGTAATACTAGCTGGGCTTTAAGTGGGAGGAAAAAACTAGAATGTCTCCCAAAGGGGCGTGACTGAAGTAATCAGGGGGCGTGGCTTAAAAAGTAATAAAAAGCTGTGCCACTGCTTAGCATAGTGTGCTTCCGGACTGGTCATTTGCTGCTTCTGTCACTGCATCCAGATACATAATACAAGTAACATTGCACCTACAACAAGTCAGAACTATTGGCTTTGCTAGTGGTTGTTAGTTGCATACGATGAATACGCAGCAACTATGGCTTCTTTGTATAGAATATTGAAAATGGTTCCGTTCTGAAATGACGAGACTGTGAAAGAACTATAATAAGTCTCTTAGATGTTACTTCAAAGGCAATGGAGGGTGGTACCATCCTACTGCAGAGTTAAGATTTATTTTTTTCACCTTGAGGGTGAGGACAAAAAATGGAGAGCCCGATAGGGACCCGTCTCAGCACCTGCTTTTAAGAACTGCCGGCGCTGAGCACTGGCAAAACCCGGCCCACTTAAAGTCCTGAATATTAGGTACATCTAGTTTATTTCCCGTGTCCTATTGTCCTTGTCTTCCAACCTTTGAAGCGGAGCCCAGTGGTTATATATGTTCCAGAAAGCACCATACAAAAAATTTACCCATTGGTCCCGTACTGTAAGTAATTTCCCCATAACACGCCAAGTATGCAGCGCAGTTGCACTGGCATTAACTCTAAATGTAATATGATGACAGGCATGACAGTTGGTGCGCTCTTTAATTCAGCATCCGCTGAGCCTTCGTGTAGGACACCCCCACTGCATAGAGGCCTACTGCCCCTCACATGGAATACATTCCCCAATTTCATTTTCAGTTTACTGTCTAAAGCCCCTGTTTTCTGCTTCTGCAAAACAGTGATGTAAAGCCAAGCACTCCGATAGATGGCGCTCTATCACGTACCAGTGCTCTTTATTATGCTGGGTCCCGCTCTTCTTCGCCTCTGAGGTGAGGTTCCTCTGCAACCTGTTCCCTGCTCTGATATAATCCGTAATTTTAGGAACGCCTTTTCTAAGAACTCCGCCAAAACAGGCCTCCTTCTGAGTACTGCTAGGTGCCTGACTTCGAATCCCTCTCACGGGCCTCTGACCCAGAGTAGTAAACGTGAGGCGTTAAAGGGCTAATTGGAAGATGGCTCAATGTTGTGACGTCACCCGGGACTTTAGGGTGCATGATTTGACATCCAGTACCCCTGGCATCCTAGCGAAGTGGTACCCAAGCCTTCCAGGCATCGTGGCTTAATAATGGCCGATGCCATGTCATGTTCACAGAACGTGGTAACTTTAGAACTCGTGCGTTTCCAACCTTAATGGGGAGAATTCAGGGAGCCACAAACACACACAGGCATGTGGGTGTGCACATGTTCATCACAATACGCAGCCTAAAACACCTTCACGACACGTTACTGTTAAACTCAAGCTGCATATAGCCATTGTAAACACCCTCCATTCTCACCTCACTTACGTGACACTAGAACTAACGAAGATGCATCCTGTCAGACTATGCATCTGTGGAAAGCCAGAAGAGAAGTGGTAACACACACACGCATTGAGTGGTATTTCTACAGTGTAACAATTTGCCTGTGGGTAATTTAATCAACAACTTTGATCGGCAGTGATGCTCTACATTTTGAATGGGTGCAACACAAGGCTGGGCTTGCACAGCACCTGGTGCACATGCATTAAAAGATTGGCACCTGTGCCTGTCTGGGCGAGGGTAATCCCAAAAATGGTACACTGCAACATATTACCCAATTTGCACACTCATGAGAGAATGGATAGGAGACTCAATTTCCAGAGGCAATGTGTCCTCGAGATAAGGCACCTTGCAGCACATCAAAATACAGTCAATACGTAAGGCCAGATTCAATAACCAAGTTCTAGAGCAGGAACAGAAATCTTAAAGATTCAGTACAAAAATTCGAAAGGCGTAGTAAAGAAATTTAAGGCGTGAATGCATAATGGATCAAAGCCATGAAGGCTTGCAGTAAATAGGACAATACAGAATAATGTGCAAATCAGAAAAGGTATAAGGGCCATATGTATCAAGCAAATTAGCATTTGCAAAGGCCGAAATTCGCAGAATTTCGGCCTTTGCGAATGCTAATTTGCTAAATGGAATGTATGAAACATTTTCGCAGCAAAATAAGGAATCGCAAAATTTGCCATTCCTTATTTTGCGATTGCACTTAAGGAATCGCAAATTGTGCGATTCCTTAAATGCAATGTATCAAATAAAAATTAATGCAGAAATGCCCATAAGGATTCGCAAATTACCACCAACTTCTAGTTGGTGGTAAGTTGCGAATTCTTTTGAAAAAGCAATTTATTTAAAATCCAAAGGTGGCATATGACGCTCATACATGCCCTTAGGGCATGTATGTGCGCCATATGCCCACACATGTCATTTTCAGGGGTGCAGCAGGGTGTTCTTGTGACAACCCTGCACCCTTGAAAAAATTCCTAAATTGCGATTAGCAAATTGCTAATCGCAAATTTCCCCTTCATTCCTTTGGGCCTCCTGGCCCATAGAAATGAATGGAAAATTTGCGATTAGCAATTTGCTAATCGCAATTTAGGAATGTTAAGGAATCGCTAAAAAGAAGCGATTTCCTACATACATACCGTTTTGCGATTTCTAAATAGCGATTCCTTAAAAATCGCTATTTAGAAATCGCAAATGGTGAGGATGATACATATGGCCCTAAGTCCCAAGTGAGCAGCAAAATCAAGAAGAAAAATGGCAGCATCCAGTGCAGCATCGGAGAAAAGCCTTGGCTCACCCCAAAATCTTGGGTTCATATATAGTTTTCTTGCATAAGAAATCATTACTTTCTGCAAAATCATCATATTGCCTTACCATCTAAGCACAATCTCCCCACATGAATTCTGATTCTGCCCACTTCATGCAAATGTTATCTGGACGTGGCAGAACAAACTAGTTACAAGAACAATAGCAAACTGTTGAGAATAAATACAGTACAGTGGGCCAGCCGAAGGACCTTGAAAATGGAACATTACTGTGTTCATCTTGGAAAGTTCTCTCCAAGAACATCAATGGAAATAAGCAAATATTGCTCTGCTTTAACTGAGTGCTGCAGAAATAACGAACAGTGAACATGCAAGAGGAAACATCCACTTCGAACATGATGGCGTCGAGACTTAAGTGAGGCCTGTTAGCATAAACCAGAAAAACACACTTCCACAAGACATAGTAAATTTGTTTTAAATGCAATACTGCCATATCAGTGTGTGTATGTAAAATCGAAAGTGAATCCACGTTCTTCGTGTTGTTAATGATACATAAAAATATGAAATGCACAAATACTCTAACACCTGTCCTGAGCACCTATTAGATTACCATTACTTCACGGTAAGCGGGAAAACAAAGAAAGCAAACACAAGGAGATGATGGACGGAGTGCTGAAACTTTTCAGACACTCACCCCCAGTCACTATTAGATCTGGGTTGAATCCATCATTGTTCTTTAGCTCACTTCACCACCCCAGTTCAGACCCAGCCATATGCAAATCAGTCTTGACCACTTGACCCTGTTCCTCATGGGAACAGTTTAGCCCGAACTGCCAAGTCAGGTCTTCCCTGAACCGGAAACAATGAATCAACACAAACCCCAGCATTATTAGCTGGGTGAATGGTAGTTTACCACACATATTAA
This sequence comes from Lissotriton helveticus, assembly GCF_964261635.1. NCBI lineage: Eukaryota > Metazoa > Chordata > Amphibia > Caudata > Salamandridae > Lissotriton > Lissotriton helveticus. Next base: position 804,538,174 of record NC_136063.1, read on the forward strand.
TGTCGCTATTTTTGTTAGGTTCAGTAAAGGTTTCAGTAACTTAAACCTGAGCTCAACCCCTGGTAGCTACGACACAGAGCAGGCAGACTTAACATAAGAAAATGTGAAAGCATTTAGAAGTACCAAAACAGGTAAAAAGTCGACAATGAAATGCAAAAAAATCCCACTCCAATTTATAAAAATAGCAATAATTTACTGAACAAACTCGGAGTTACCGCCATTAACTCGAACCTCCCCGGTCTGCAAGTTATACAGATAAGAGGTTTGAGTTTCAATAAACATCCAATACGCCTGTTGGTAATAAACTGCTACATCAACCCTGCACAGACCCTAATGAAAGACCAGCTGGAGGCACTGGCACAAAACCTAGAAGATCTGCTAAACAAACACAAAACACACCAGGTCATTCTAGCTGGGGACTTCAATCTGAAAGATCTCGACAAAACTGAAAAAACCCCCGGGGATCTGGCAGGGTAGCTCCCCTGCGGGATCTTCTTAACAGTTACAAGCTGACATCAACCTACGCACTGAAAAAAGCTCGCTCGGCCGCCTGGCAGCCTCAGCCCACTTTTCGGGACGCCTCAAGAATTGATTACATCATGATTAGTGGAGAGCTGGCGGCCAGAATGGATGACTTTGAAATTAAAGATCGGAAGGAAAGCGACCACAGGCCATTAAGAGCAGCATTTCAGTTGGATGTACCGCCTGCCATTATCTATCAATCCATCGGGGAGGCAAGTGGGGAGGAGAAACACTGCGTCCTGCGGAGGATCAAGTGGTCAGATAAGACCAACGGGACACTTCAAACATGGCTGGGCAAGGCACAGGAAGGGAGTTTGCCCACAGAGCTCGCACCCATAAAAAGATGGTAGAATATTATTGAGGATTTACAAACTAAACTTGGGAACCCCAAATTCCAAAATTCTAGAATAAAAGGGCAATTCAGATCAGGAAATACATGTCCACATGACATACGAGAACATGAAAGACTTTTGCGTAAGGCTCTCGCAGAAAAGAAAAGAGGGAGCAGTCAAACAGAGGGAGCATCGATTGCCTCACTGAGGGCTTCCCTAAGGAAGAAGCTTTGGGAACATAAAAAAGCCAACATGGAAAGCCAGTGGCTCAAAGTTTTCTCCCTGCTCAAACAAAAGAACCCAGCACGACTCTGGAGATATATGAACCAGCTGAGCAACCGAGAACCATCAAGAGAAAACGGGGTTGACGGGGTTGCAGAAAAAGATTGGATGCAATATGTGAAGCAGCTCTATGTAACAGCCTCCACTAACGAAGTTCCATCAAGCGATAAGGTGGAGGTAGCTGAGCAAGTCCAACCGATCAGCATAAAGCCAGGTGTCAAAACCTCGAGCCCAGACATGGCCCCTTTGGGCAATAGATCCCCGGCAGATGCTGACGATACCTTACCAACCTGGGCTAAAATCCAACAGGTCATCAAATTGATCAAGAGTATGAGGAATGACGGGGCCCAACGGGATTCCAGCGCCGGTTTTCAAACAAGCACCGGAGTTTTGGGCAGCACTCCTAACTCCGCTTTTTAATTACACCTTCTCGACTGTCATAACCACAGAGTCCTGGAGGGGTTCCATACTTGTCCCAATCTTCAAAAAAGGAGATCGCCTAAAGCCGTCAAACTACAGGCTCATCGCCCTGCTTGATTTGGAAGCTAAGGCATATGCTCGCCTATTATTGAACGATTTAGAAAAATGGGTTGAAGAGAGAAACATAATACCCATGCACCAGACTGGCTTTAGGTCCCAGGCATCAACAATGGACAACGTCCTGGCGCTAGCACATCTCTCTGCCCAGGCAACTCTGAAGAACCACCCTCCACTCTTCTGCTGCTTCATGGACTACAGCACAGCCTTTGACAAAGTAACCAGAAAACGATTATGGTGGAAATTAGAAAAGTGGGGCATCCCACCGAATCTTCTGAAGGCAAAAATGTCACTATATGAGGACACCTGGGTGAGGGTCAAAACTAGTGCCTGCACAGTTTCCCCCAAAATAACCACTGAGAATGGGTTGAAGCAAGGGTGCGTGCTGGCCCCCACCCTCTTCAACTTATATACGGCGGACCTGGGACAGGCACTAAAAGGAGCCAGTTTAGTAGCCCCAAGATTAGGAAGCGTGAGGCTTCCTGTCCTACAGTATGCTGACGATACAGTCATTTTGGACCACACGAAGATGGGACTAAAAAGAGCATTAAATGCACTAAATAGTTTTAACATCGCCAACAACTTGATAGTCAATCAAGGGAAAACGAAGGTCATCATTTTTGGGTCTTACCATCGGAAAAAGAATGCATAGTGGCAACTAGGAAACGCTCTAATCAACTCGGTGGTTTCATATAATTACTTAGGGGTCTGGTTCACGGAACGGGCCAAGGCAAACGTTCATCTAAACCAGCAGAGCTCCAAAGCCAATAATGTTGTACACTTATTAAGACAATTAAGCCAGAATTTGATCAGTCCATCCACCAGACCAATTCTGACAGCTCTCAGAGCAAAGCTCCTTCCAGCAATTAGCTACGGCCATCTAGCCTTCCCCGGGAATTTGGACACTCTCCTCAATTCAGCCCAAGCCAAGGCATATAAGTCGGTGCTACACATACCAAGGACAGCAAGAAAAACTAGGCTAAGATTGGAGCTTGGCCTAGCAAGGCCAGACTTGATCTGCCAGGGGGAGATCATAAAGTTATACCTAAGAACATTAAGGGCCCCGGCTAATTCCCTAAAAAATCACTTGAGATCCATCTTTGAGTGGCCAGGCACGGAATGGCACACTAGGCTGGGAAACGCAATCAGAGAATTGAAGATAGAGGAAGAAAGTATGCCGCGGCAGGATCAATGTTCCCTCTAATTTTTTTACTCTGTGTGCTTCACTGGAGGGTCTCTGTGCGCTGCAACCATGGCCATGTGCGCCAGGAACCAGACCACGCGCGTGTGCAGCGCCAAATGTCACTCCAAACGTTGGCTTAAAAAAGTGAAAAGATGGTGCATTTTCACACAAACAGCTCCACGTTAAGCTTTTGCATATTGGATAACGACGCCATGACATTGATTGGTTACACAGGTAAGTACACTTAGGGTTTAAAAAAGCACAAGACTCCAAAAGGTGGTAGCATCATAAGATTTTACTAAATATTTTTAACTGGAGCACTGTTCATTAGGTGGGGAAATGTTGAGAGCCTATACAATATCAAATATACACAATAAGTTACAAAATTACATAACATTTACAATGTGATGTGAAAGCTACTGAGTAATGTTGGGCTATCCCGCAAGGGATAGTTTGTAAAACTCAGACATCCACGCAAACATGGACTGTGGGAGAAGGACGTTCAGACAAGTCAAGTGGCATCACTAGATGGGTGACAGGGTTGCTTCTCACGGCGATCCTTGCCATTTTTCCAGTGCTGATAAACTTTATCAAGGTCAACTTTCCCATTCAGGAGGTAGGCCTTTGTTCTCATCAGCATATCCAAATGCTTCTGCTCTAGTCTATTCCTCAATTTACTCTTTATAGTATTCATGAGGCTGAATCCTCGTTCACAATCTGCACTAGATGCTTGAAATGTTGCGCAGACATCAACTAGCTGAGACACCACACTGTACTGAGCAGCATTGCGTACAGTGAAATTCACCATGTCTTGAAATGTGGTCAATAAACCACCCTTTACATGTTCTGCCACCACATATTTATAGTCTCTGTACTGTCGAACAACATCTTCTGGTGTTTCACAATCACCCAGGACCAAGACATTTTTATACTTTTCAACAAGTCTTTGTATATTCTCAGTCCCAAAATCAAAATGTGATTGTGTTGACATTGCCTGGATTTCAAAACTTGCCCATTCTTTCAGTTCATCCTCAGGGAACCTTTTTTGCATGTGATCACAAAGAAGGGAAACAAAAGACAGAATAGGCCCACTGTCAAATTCTTGCCTTTCCTTGTACAACACCATCATCTCTCTTACATTGCTGCTCCAAAAGACAGTGTCCCCCAAATACTGTTCCTTAATTTGGCCAATCTTTGCTCTTGCATACTGTACAGCTTCAACAGTAGTCAAATAACTTTTTTGGAACAGTTTGCACAATGCTGCAAATTCACTCAGAATGTCATGAAGTACTGCAAGGGAAATGTGGTAGTTTGAGTCAGATAGCTTTTTGTAACAATATTTAGCAATTGGATCATTCTCTTCAACTTTCTCATGCTCAAAGTACTTAAGAACAGCCTCGTAATTCCGAATTAGTGCACCAACTGCAAAATGCCTCGAAAGCCACCGGACTTCATTCAATGGTCGAAAAGAGACCACTTCACAGTCAGTGACTAATGCCATTTCATCCAGCTTGGACTTCTTTGCAGGTGATCTGGAGAACACAGTGTAGACAGTCCTCAATAATGTCTCCATCTCTTTAATCATTGGAACCCTCTTCCAGGCATCATCAACTCCCAAATCTTCTCGATGAGCGACACAATGCTGCTCAACTAGATGAGGAATGGATTGTTTAAGGCGAGTAGCAACACCATTATTTTTACCCAGCATCACAGACGCACCATCGGATGTGAACATGACCATTTTCATGAGGTCAAGTTCATTGGCAGTGTAGAATTCTTTCACGGCAGTAGTGATAGCCTCAGCATTACAACTAGTCAGCTTCACTATGCCCCCAAACTGTGTTTTGTGCTCTGTTGAGGTTACAGGTCGGTACTTGAAGTACAGAATGAGCATTTTTGTAACAGAAATATCTGTGCTCTCATCAATTATCAATGTGTGATACAAAGCGTTACGAAGTTCTGCCATACCTTCACTGTGTATCACGCTATTGATGGCCTCAAGGAACTCAAAGGCATAGTTCTTGCTCCTCCAGCTCTCTGGTATCTTCACATACAAAGCTAGGTGGTCATGGATGTCTTGTACAGATAACATTGAAGTATTCATCTTGACTGCCAGCAACACATTGTTGATGAGAATCTTTATCTCCTCAGGCAGGGATCTTTGTCGTTCAACTACTTCCATCCTATTTGCTTTGTCAGTGGGAGTTTCTGTCAGCATTGCCCGCACTCCAAACCAAACCTGGCAGCAGCAATTCTGTTTCTCAATTTCACCATGGCAGACTCGTGAACTTTGCTAATTAGATGGCGTTTCAGGTAATCCAGTTTCCAGCCATCACTCCATTTCTTCCCTGTGGAAAAGTCCCCAACAATCTTGGCTTCTGCACACGCTTTGCAAATTAAGCCCACATCTGGACTGTATTGAAATAGTTCCCCAAGTTGCACTCGAACCTTGCTTCATGATTTCTGGGTCTCAGCCTCCACAATTTCTTTCATCCACTCTTCCTTGAAGACAAGGCAACATTTCTTCCTTTGTGGTGAAGCATCACACTCGGCAGAAGGTACAGCTTTGCGCTTGAACATATTTGCAATGACTGGGTTTAGCCTGCAAAATAAAGGTACATGGTTAAAGTTGAAGCCTATGCTCATGATTGCAATCGGTCACATAATACTGAGGCATTGCCGGCAATACGTAGAGTGTAATTACCTGGATTTTTCTGTCCACTGCAGTGCCCTTTCAAACTTATATGTAGCACTGTCCGTAGAGCCTGCAATAGAAGTAAAGATTGTTACAGCACATTGTGAATTTGTAATACAGAAATATACCATGTGCACCATAGGGGGACTCTACCAAACAATTACCTGTTGTGCTTTTTCTCACGTATGCCCGATCAAATATGTGGGGTACTGCCTGTGAAACCTACAACAGAAGAAAACGTGGGTAAGATATGTGGTTATACTACAATGTAGAAAATGCACCACAGTTTAACCCTACCAAAGAATTACCTGCTCTGCTTGTTCTCACGTATGCCCGATCAAATATGTGGGGTACTGCCTGTGAAACCTACAACAGAAGAAAACGTGGGTAAGATATGTGGTTATACTACAATGAAGAAGATGCACCACAGTTTAACTCTACCAAAGAATTACCTGCTCTGCTTGTTCTCACGTATGCCCGTCCAAATGTGTGGGGTACTGTCTGTGAAACCTACAACAGAAGAAAACGTGGGTAAGGTATGTGGTTATACTACAATGTAGAAGCTGCACCACAGTTTAACTCTACCAAAGAATTACCTGCTCTGCTTGTTCTCACGTATGCCCGTTCAAATGTGTGGGGTACTGTCTGTGAAACCTACAACAGAAGAAAACGTGGGTAAGGTATGTGGTTATACTACAATGCACAAGAAGCACCACAGTTTACCAAACAATTTCCTGTTGTGCTTGTTCTCACGTATGCCCGTTCAAATGTGTGGGGTACTGTCTGTGAAACCTACAACAGAAGAAAACGTGGGTAAGGTATGTGGTTATACTACAATGCACAAGAAGCACCACAGTTTAACTCTACCAAAGAATTACCTGCTCTGCTTGTTCTCACGTATGCCCGTTCAAATGTGTGGGGTACTGTCTGTGAAACCTACAACAGAAGAAAATGTGGGTAAGGTATGTGGTTATACTGCAATGCACAAGATGCACCACAGTTTAACTCACAAACAATTGCCTGTTTGTTCGGCCTGTACTCACGTCTGCCTGTTTGTTCTGCCTGTACTCACGTCTGCCTGTTTGTTCTGCCTGTACTCACGTCTGCCCGTACAACTGTATTTGTAGCACAGTCTCACAAACCTGTAAAAGAAAAGGGGTGCAGATTGTGAATCTATTTACCAAGCACCCCCCAAATGCAACGTGGAACATAAACAGAATTACCTTGTCTTTGTGGGTACTCACGCCTGACCATTCAAATACAAATACCTTACAGACTGCAAACCTGCAATTGAAGACAAGATGGTTAGCAAAGGCTCTAAGAGTAACAAACAATGAATGGGACTGGCCCAGATACTCCACTATGAAAAACGACCAAATAGTTACCTGGGATTCCAGTTTAGCCAAATAGGCACGTGCCCCTGTGCTTCATTATTAGCTTCAATTAGGCTACATTTATCTGCACCTCCCCACACAATCCAGCCACTCTCCTGCATTTTGTTTACCTTTTGCCATGTCAGTGTTTTACCGAGACGTTTCCCATTCACACACATTTGCATGTAATCACATTTACAATAGACCAGTGGAGTGGTGTATGCATGGTGTGGTAGCGCACCACCATTACAGACAACACATTTCCAATTCAAATGAGCACAGCAACTGCCACCACCAAACCTAAGGGGTTTGCGTTTCATTTGTCTTCATCTTCCGAAGACAAAATGCAGAAAATCAGAACAGCTATTGTGCTGAGAGCCGTGCACCCGACACATCACCACAGTAGTCCCCTTCAGCAGCCCACAACTTTTCCTCCTTCACTCCAGCCAAACCTTCACTTGTTTCCCGTTTATAAAAAAGCCTCAAACCCAACAAGAAGAAGCAATGGAAATGCCATATTTAACCAATCTGAAAATGTGGTGGCAATGCCGCAAGTCATGATCTCCTACTGTTGCACTGACTTCCTATGCTGTGAAAATGTGCCTCTCCTGGCGCAGTCACCTTGCTGAAATTGGTGTAATTTCTGATACATATATCCCATGTGATCAAGCTCCTTTGAGGAGTGAAACATGTCATGGAAAACACCTGTCTGAAAATGGCAGATTAAAACCTTGCACTGCTTGCACCTTGATTCTGAGTGCTGGCCCGTGACTTTTGAAGGGAGTTTAAAGAGGTCTACACCTGAGGACTCTCCGCCGAGCACTAGGCGGTCAGGAGTTTGTGAGATATATATATATATATATATATATATATATATATATATATATATATATATATATATATATATATCTATATATATCTATCTATCTATATATCTATATACACACATACACACACATTTATATATATATATACACATATATATATACACACACACATACATATATACACACACACATACATATACACACATATATACACACACATATATACACACACATATATACACACACATATATACACCCACATACATATATACATAAACATATACTCTTATACATACACATACATACAGTTTCCCTCTTCTTCATTGCTTGATTTTGCGCACAAGAAAGTGTCACACATAGTTGTTGAAATGTCATTCATAATTACACTTAAATTATAAAAATGTCACACATAGCAATCTGAAACCTTGGCAGCTATGCAGAAGAAGTGGAGAAATGGCAATCATAATTACACTCAAATTTTGAACATGTCACACATAGCAATCCGAAACTTTGGCAGCTATGGCTTTCTCTACCCAGACGAGCTGCCTATACCAATAGTCATCAGTTCGCAGTAGATGGCCTTGTTTACCTTGATTAGGAATGCCACTGTAATTATTGTAACCATGAGAAATACATCGATTTTGAAAAGTGGCTGGAGTGAAATAAAAATATGAGTGCAGTAAAACAAAGTGAAGAACCTTTGGGATGACTACAATGAATGTATGTGTCTCTTCCTCCCGACATGAAGAAAGCTTGGCAAACACATATTTTTTTCACTGTAAACTGTCCATTTCCAGCGGCATGCAGCGAAAGACTCTGCCAGACTCTGCTATAGCGCCGTGAAGAGTAGTGCTTGTGGGACAGGAGCGAGTGGAGGAGGCCAGCTGGCCTGGGCTGGAAGTTTGCACTTAGTATTCTGCCACGTCATTGATTGGTGCATTTGGGCATCACAGTTGTAGGGGAGGGTGAATGTATTTAGGAAAATGCGAAACAGATGATATCCGCCCGTTTTTTTGGTTGAATGTGCATGTCGAGCAAAAGTGGGCCACAGAAACTGATCGGGTTTGCTGCGCGGGAGAACCAGAGAAAAAGATGCTTTTTGTGGTGCGTGCGCTTTGTGGGGTGCTCCGTGGCAAAACCAGGTCTAGAGAGAACCGCATGGACTGCACACGAACCGCACAGCTTCCAGGGTGCTGGTGCTACTCACTGAACGTTGGTTCGCCCCACATGAACGGCCCGAATAGCAGAATTTTGGTCTATGAGGCTTTTCGTTCTTCCATGCTAGGCAGGGGCGAATTGCGCAGTTTTTCTGCAGCCTACACCAGCAGCTTGAGCCGCTTCCGATAACACACACGCACACTCCACTTCCAAAACAATACAGGACACATGCCGTCATGTTGAAGAGAATGATCCATTCTAAACTTGCTGGTTAGTAACGCGAGGCTGCGGGGGGACTGCGATTAACATGGATACTTAACTGCATTTGGACACTGTATCCCCCGCTGCCTCGCATTAAGAAATAACAGTGTGTGCCGCCTGAGGGGGTCAAAAGCGCCAGCAGCAAAAGAAAGGAAAACAAAAGAAATCAAGGGGGCACATAGCACTTACCTCCGCTCCCGACACCCGAGTGATAGTTTTCACGCCGTTCACTGCCGCCTCCGCAATCACGAAATGCCCGTTTTTCGCGCCGCGCGCTTTTTAAAAGGGCCGGCACGGATACTCTCGCGGGATGTGCGCGCTCCACAAATAGGAATGCGCGCTCAGGGGTTAGTAAGTGCGCGCGCGCGCGGGCGCGCGCCTTGTTGGGAACAGTGGGCAGGATATCCCCCTGAACGTCTGGAAGAGGGCTATAACAAACAAGTGTGCGAGATCTCCTTTGACCTTGACCAGAAAACTTTACGCCAAAGCTCTCATCTGGATTCATTAAACAATTCATTCATGGCAGGAAAAGCACAACCCTACCTAAGTGAGGCCCTCACAACACAGGTCCGAAGCAAAATTTTATTTATGAGGCTGACCATGCTCGGGATAGCAGACTTTAATCCCGCATGGGCCCGAAGAGGGGAACCCATAACCTGCAGACTGTGCCCCTATAAGAGGGAATCCTGGTTACCCCTTCTCTGCTGCTGTCTTAATCTTAACAAGGAACGCCGGCGACTGTTGCGCCCGATCTGCTTCAGTAAGAGCATAAAGTCATGCAGCGGAGCATCAGCTTTGTGTCTGTCTACCACCAACACATCGATCTTAGCGAGACTGGCGAAATTTATTCATCAAATTAGGTTAGCCCTAAAGGTCGCCAAGGAAAGTAGTACAACCCAGGGGAAGCCCACGGCAAACTCTGTGGACTAAAGCAGATGGGATCCCTTCACGCAGTATCATTGACAGTGCCCCACCTGTACGCCTCCCCAAAGAAAGAAATGTCCCTTGTAAGATACTTAGTGCGCCATAGAGGCCAGTTCAAGTGCCCACAAACACAAACTAACTTCAAGGCACACAAGTCGGGGAAAGGTCAATCATGCGGGACCTAGACAGTGGGTGCAGAATTTTATTTAGGCAAAGAAGTCAGTAATCACTGTCTTGTGCTTAATTTTAGCTTTTTATGTACTTACTCTTTTATACATACAAGATCCGTTTTTGTCTTCACTGTAATGATTTTAATTAATTGTACAGTTAATAAAGAATTCAATTCATACTGAACAAAATGACACCTAAATAACACAAATCTAATTAGGGGAACAAGAGATAGGAATTTTTAAAGTTTTAAATGAACGCAGTTAAGAGCCAACTGCAGGCATCTGGTTGCGCTTAGTTTGGACGTAGCAAGGATTTCAGGCCGACCGCGATCGAGCGTGGGTCAGATACAGAAACTAGGTTAGTCCCGGTCAGAAGGTTTTTCTTCTGAATTAGACAATGAAATGGAAGTCAAAAATCCTCAGCAGGGCAAGGAAGTAGGCTGTGGCGGCAAGGTTTAAACAAGGCTGGGTAGGCATCGTGGGAAGTCCTGTTGAAGTGTTGACTTTGACAGGAAATCTCTAAGTGGGAGAAATTCAGAATTTGTGCCATAGGAATGTCCCTCAGCAGCCACTTAGTCACTTTATTGGAGCTCAGGTTTCTCCAGCGGGGCAAAGCTGTAGCAAAATAGGACTCCATGAGGCTGCATTCCTTTTCTATGACGTCCAGCGGAAGCAGCACTACCCACTTTGCAGTGGGTCATGTGTGCCCTACTACAAATAATCCCATAGTGCGCCTCTCTACGAAAAATCAAGATTCCAGAGCCTTTGTTTCCTTATGCTGAGTGCCTGTGCCTACCCCAGAGGTCTGGTCAGGGTAATGAGCAACCTCTTCTGTGTGGTCACTTCAAACCAGTTATAGGTGGTAGCTCCTCTCCTACTGGAATTGGTGCTTGACTAGGTGGACAAAAGTGAGCAGTGCCCAGGTATCCACTAACACTTGCCTGTGACATGATAAGCCTCTTTGAAGTTAATCAAGTTTCTGGGCACACCCCAGATGATCATCCTGCCAGAGGAACAGAACACCTCCCCACACTCAAAGCCTTTGTCTCAGGTCTGAGAAGAAGTTCACACTCATCGATGGGGCTATTCAGCCCCTGAGTGACATTTGGCAGTCATGCAAATGGGCTTCTATAGCCTGTAGGTAGGGAAAAGATTACTTTTAAAATAACTATTTCCAAAATATTTATTACACGTTTTTTTGGAGGTTTAGATCTTACAATGAGAACTACAATATACAAAACACATAAATGAATTAAACTTTAAAAAGGAGCTAAAACATGTAGACATTTTACAACACATTAATTCATTAACTGGGAAATAGAGGACTGGAGGGAGTTGTTACGAAGAGGGTGGGTTGCCAGGTGCCCAATATCCTGTAGGGAAGCAGTGCTGGCCTATTTGGACCCATTTAATACCATTCTAAACTATGCTCTGGTCAAATTTATTTATCATTTTTCATAAAAGATAGAGGCACTGGATTATGCAGCGGAATGGCTGGGAGATGATTAGGCTGTCAATGTACCAGGTACTGGGCCCAAATACTTACTTTTGTCCGAAAGCACTCTTCGTGAAGGAAATTTTTCCTGAACCTGTTTCTAAAAGGTGCAGGCTGATACCATCTGGCCAGGGAGTTTAGACTCCTAGACAGAGCACACACTCTCGTTTGCAGTGACAAAGGATACACTTTTAAGTTGACTTAGACACAGCATTTTACTTACACCTGCCTTTTAAGTTTAAAACACAGAGCTATTTTAACAATTGTTTGCCGAATTGACTCTACTTTATCATATTTGTTTACGTTGGCCTGTCTCCTCGCAAACATGCTATGAAATGTCATTGTGCCACTTGGCACTCTTGTGAAATGGAAAATAAAATGTAGTTCCGGATTGTCTTCCTTTTTATTGGTAAGCTATCAAAGGTTAATCTGCCCAGTGAGTGAGAGGTCAGAGGTGGCATTTGAAATGAGGATGCCAGCATCTCACTGGTAATGATCTAACATTAACACTTCTTGGACAAACAAACCAATGTGCTAAAGACATTAGATGACAGAATACAAACAGCAGCACCAAACTGTCTAAAGGCACAGCAAAAGATGAACGAATGTGCTGGTACCCCTCTGCCTGAGCCCATTCCCAGCTTAGACGTTGGTGTGATTTTTGTTAAGATACTGTAGCACCACAGTGATGATGCCCTGTCTTGAAGAAGTGCAGTGCTTACTACAAGTTGCTTCCCAAACGGCTGCCAGTGGGCTATCGGGAATCCACAAATAAAGAGGGCATGCAAAAAAATGAAGGGGGAGGAATAATAAGAGGTAGAGTTAGTGAGTTAGAACATAAGCATTTTTTCATACTGTGCCTCTAATTAATTCACAGCCAAAATATACAGCATAATAATGTTTTTCTAGTTTACATTTGTGAGGATTTGGGTGTATTTTATAATATGGCTGTGAGGCCTTATCATGGAATACACTAGCAAAAAACATCTTTGATCCAGTCAGGCTTGTTTGTATCACCTTTGCTCAGCCCTGGGTAGCTGTGGCTTTGAGCACCAAGGCTTGACAAAGTAACTTAGTGTAAATCATTTAACAGTACCAAATAAGGGAATAAGAAAGTGACACGACAACAACTTATATAAATATAGCATATTATTATGAATTTTTAGAGTCCTTGATCATCAAAATCCACTGGAGGGTTCCAGAGATAAGAATCTTTAAAGCATTAAATAACTGTTAGTTGAACCGCAAATAAGCAGCGGCCAACAAATGTTTCTAAAATTTTGAAAAGTTTGAAAGAGTTTGTTCGGCAACTCCAACTCAACTTGGGTGACCAAAGTTCTATGAAGCCCGTGAGGTTACTTTGGAAAGTTACCTGGCTACCAGAGCCTTTTCCTGTCCAGTTCCAGCCTTTAGGAAACAACTGCCAAATACTACAATGGATTGTACCTGATGCTGTGGATTCAGGATGAAATGATGCTCCTGATACTGTGCAGTTGACAGGGGTGATTTGTGGCTGAGTCCTTGGTCCACTTTTGAGTTGGGTGATTTTGGCCAATGAACCTGGGGACCCACACAGTCCTCTTTGCAAAAGTAGAACCCCCATCTGTGGCTGGGCTACCGATCTTGTGACACAGTGAATATCTTTGGTGGGGGTAGTGTACCTCTTGGGAGAAAAATCTGGACTCTTATGGCACTCCCGGGGCCATCAGGCTCAGGTGCAACGTTTGGTCATTGTGGATTGATTACTTTGGGCACCCAGTAGTAGGTAGCAATAACACTTCTACAGTGGTTGCAAACGTGCTAGTTTGGTCTTCTTTAGCTCTTTTGTCCCTGGAGTTAGTTCCAAGGGATCAGCCAACTGATCCTTGGAGTCATTGCTTTCATAAAGTGACAGGAATCACATTTACCCTGAGCCAGGAGACACAGGCACAGTCCAAACGTCACTAGCTCAAATTATAGCAGATGCAGTCCTTCTGATGGGGCAGCCTCTCTTCATACAGTATCAAGGACAGCAGGGCAGTCCTTCTACAATCCTTACTTCAAATACAATACAATGTGTACTGAGGTCCAGGGTGCCAGGGGTGCCCATTTTCCCCTGGGAAAGTGCCCTGCGGAGACAATATGGTCACTATGCAATGGTTGGTTATGGCTGGCACTTAGCAATCCCAGAGTGAAATATTCGCTCCACTTTCAAGATATCGGTACCTTCTCTTAACTGTGAGGAGCTTGGTAGCCCACCTCAGAGTTGTGGCTACCTAATGGTTACACACCAATGGGTTAACCAGTTTAAGGACAGGTTTTCCCTCTTTATCCCTATCTTCAATTTGTCTCCATGAGAAAAAGGCAGCCTGCTCAGGAGTTTTATCACAAGCAGCCCTTCAAATGCGTTTGATGCCAAAGGAAAGGGTTCTTAGTGCGAGGGAGTGATTGCGCTCTGCTGGATAATTGGCAAATTTACTACAAAAATCCAATAGTGTGGTGCTGCCAGGAAAGGGGTGACCCTAACAACCCCCTACAAAGATGTTGTGCAAACCATACATCTATATTTGATACAGAAAACCTGTGCACACACATAGAAATCAAACATATAATATGTTAGTTTGTGAATCTGAAAGAAAAAAAGCAGTTGACGCCTGTTGATCTTGTTGCTTTAATACTCGTACTAGACAGCGCCAGCCGACACGTGTTTCATCTGAGTACAATACACTCTGACTCTTCAGGGCTAACTCCTAATAGAAGCAAGAAAATCAATCCCCCCCGCAACCGGTGATAATTCCAATCCGGTTCGGGTGTCTGCAGATTGTCGGGTTTAGAGGACAAGAATCAATTAGTTCGCTGTGGGAGAGGAACTGTTGCGGTGTGCTCAATGAATTGCCGCCATTGACAGGGTCGGGACAGACGTAAAAGGTTTATCAGATGCAGAATATGTCTAAGTATCTTTACTGCCAGTATCGCAATGTTGAAGGCTCCTCGGTACAAAGCCTGCAGGTCTGCCCGACATCAGTTCCGGCGTCTTCCTTCTTTGGCGAGAGTATGAATGCGTGAAAACAGCCCTTCAAATGCGACTTCCCCTTTGAAGCTTACTTTGTGGGATATCACCCAGAGTGGCCTTTCTGGCAGAGGAGGTCATGCCTCACTCTGCGGAAACAGTCTTTGTTCCTAAGCCTGGGATCATTCACATATCTTCCCCAGGTGGGCAAAAAGTTGTCTGAGTGCAGGTGTAGTGTCCTACCCAGCCAAGGCACTCACCAATGACTACACCGCACACGGAGAGCAGCTGTACACACATTTATTCTTCAGCGTGTATACAAGAACTTCACTACCCTCCAATACGTACGTCACAGGTCTACAGACTCCAACAGGAACCAAAAGAGTTCCCTCATTCTTTATTTACATGGCCAACATCTCCTTTTTTAAATAAAAAGTTATAACTTTTTACAATAGATAAATAAATAACCAAATGAATAAATAAATACATAAATAATTACAAATATATATGCACTTATAACTGTTCAATGAGCCATTGTGGTGCTTGGATCACACGTCCTGATCGGGTCATTTGAATCCTGGAGCTGGTAGTCAAAGTGTCAGTGACCTGCATAGGTGAGTTAGAAATAACAGCAGTCACAGGATCATCAACTGTCTGTCTGGACCCATTTTCTACGGTGACATTGATGTTTAGTGAGTGACGAGGTTCAGATCTGAAGTGAGATAAATCTCTTGTAAGAGATTTCCCTGGATATTGGGCAGTCACCATGTGTCCTTTGGTGGTGGTAACAGTAAAGGGCTCATAAGATTTTCATTTCTAGATTGTAGAACTAGTACCTGATCTCCTCTCTTGAAAGGAATATTGCATGATGTCGCTTGTCAGCCTAGATTAAAATTTTCATTTGTGACCACGATCATCTGTGCAAATGTGCTTCTCAGTTTTCGAGCTGAGTTTGGTCCATTGAGGTAACTTGGTCATCTTAGATCTCCCAAACATTAAGGTTGCAGGGCTTTCTCCTGTAGATGAGTGAGGGGTAAATTGGTAAGTTCAGAGAGTGGTATTCAAAACAACCTTGAGATTAAGCTTCTCCTACGTAGCAAACTGCACAGCTTTCTTTAGAGTACTCGTGAATTGTTTTACATGGCCATTGGCCTGGGGCCAAAGACAAGTGATTTTCTGATGCTTTGCATTGAGGTGGCTGAGAAAGTCTTTGAACTCTCGACTATTGAAGGGCGGGCCATGGTCTGTTTTCAAGATCACATAGACACCCCATGTCTCAAAGATGCCATCTAATCTTTTAATCACCTTTTCATGAGTGATGGATGAAAGATCCTCTACCAATGGAAACTGTGACTATTCATCAACAATGACCATTAAATGATGTCTATTTTCAAGAGGGCGAAAGAAATCAATAGCAAATCTCTCCTAAGCATGGTTAGGCAATTTTGACATGCTTAAAGAGTGTTGAGTAACATGGGATGAGAGATGGTTGCATAAATTACAGGCTTTTAACTCTCTTTCAACACTTTCATCGGGATAAAGAAGCCAGAATGTACCTCAATGAGCTCTCTTTGTGGCAATTATTCCTCGGTGTCCCTCATGGGTCACTTCAATTACCTGAAGTTGTAGGCTTACTGGAATGCCACTTTGTGTACCTTGCAAGATGAGGTATTCCTGAGAGACAGACATTCATCTCTGACATTTCTGTATTTTAAGCACTCACGTTCATTGGTGAGTGGTCCAGAGTGCTGGTTCCAAGATTGATGAGTAATAATGTATTTCAATTTCAGCATGTCCCTATCTTGGCACATGGCAGGGACAATTTGTTCTAATGACATGGCAGCCGGTGTGCTTGATTTTACAATGACATTTCTGTAAGCTTCAGCCGTCTTAGATGTGGTACCAGGGCATAGTAATGGCACTCCTGAAAATTATATAAAAACGATAGAAGGACTGGGAGCAAATAAAGGCCCAGTACCCAAGCTCTGAAAACACTAAGGGGGAGATTTACTAAGATTTTACCCCGTGTTTGCATTACAAAAGTGATGCAAACGGTCACAAAATCTTTTTTTCTTATTTACTTTCAAGCGTGAAACTTTATTTAGCGCTGGAAATAACGTGAAAGTAACGCAAAGCAGCACATAGAACTGCTTTGCATTACTTAGCACCAAGGGGCGTACGGTGGGCGGAGCATGGGCATCCCCATGCAATCACTAAAGTTTCTGATGCTAAACCTATTTACTAAATAAAGTAGACAGGGTTTAGTGTCAGAAAACTGTGCCCTTTTGAAGCAGGAACAACGAAGAAGAAATGCTTTAAATTCTCGTTCCTTTTACGACTTGGTACGTGTGCTGCACGTTACAGCACAAGGGTGAAAGTCAGTCTATGCTTAGTATTTTGTACTGGAAGGGTACTCTTCCAGTACAAAACATATGCTAGACTCATGGAGATAACCGTGCACTATGGTGCAAAAGTATGTCCATGGCCCAGGCCAGCTGTTTTCAGCACCAGTACTATGGAGAGGAGAGTGCCATATTTCAATAAATATAATGCTCTCTCGCTCTCTCCTTCTCACGCAGCACAGCACAGCTTTTGTGGCTGCTGCACTGCACTGCATGAGTAAGTGGTAAATCTGGCCGAAAGATACTGATGTAGGGAGGTACTAGTCCTATTTCCGAAAGAAGAAGGAAGAAGAAGTGGTGGAGGAATCCAAGAGGATCCCTAGGATTATTTGTTGTTGCCCTCACATATCCAAAAGGATGTCATGCTTCATTATAGGGCCTGCTTCTCATAGGGCCAGCATGCCCTACGGGCTCTGTGAAGGGTCACTTTATCGGAGATCTTTTTATTTTAAGCCATAATGAAGTATGCATGTGCAAGGGTGAAGAATGTGTGCGATGGGGTAAGTGTGTGAAATAAGGCAAAGTGAAGCTAAAACTGTCTAAGGGATACAAAAATGAGTGTTAATGTGGTGGTTCCCTTGGCAGGGTTAAAATAGACAATGGGAGGCTATTGTAAAGGCTCAATGAACCCAAATAGTCTAAATGAGTGGGTGTGGCCAGGTCAACAAGTTTTGCACCTTACGATCCAGCTTCATCCTTGGCACCTCCTCAGAACCTGGAAAAGATCTCTACCGCTCACATAGGAAGTGATATGTAGTGTTGGGTACTCCTCTATAGGACAATACCATTGTACAATGATTGTCCAAGATAAATAAAAAAAGAAATATAAGAAGCATTAGGCAAACCAATTGTCATATTACATGGACAGGTGCTTCTCAAGTTTCGCACAATATTTTATTGTGTCTCCTGATGCTAGACATGCTCATGCTAATATTTGTGCTGACAAGTCGCCGCCACGTGAAGAGATGTACACACAAACACACGTGGAACAGGTCAGGCTAGTGGACACTCGTGGTACAAACGGAAGTCAAGCTTGTATTAAGACATATAGAATATAATGAATGCTGAGTTGTCCTCAGGTGAGAGCAAAATAACTTACCTTTTGGATCAATCAGTAGTTTCCCTTAGGTCAAAAGCAAAGAGTAGTGCACAGCTGCTATCTGCTAAAAAATGACAATATTAAAAATAAAGGTATCATAAATCTGTAAAACCAGGGACAGCCCTTTGAGAGGTTTAATACATCAAGAAGACCAGGAAGAGACCTCTGGGAGGCACAGGAAGACTCATACAATGGTATTTATGTGGCCCTGCGATGAGAACGCCAGAGACCTACCCTCCTCTGCTTGCCTGAATCGGAAGTGAGCAGAGGGAGAACGCGGTATATGAAGTACCCATGATTCATGAAATTAGAGCCAGGTGTTATTGTTATGGCCACGAGATTAGAGGACATGGTCAAGGCATGGATACACAACGAGCAATGGGCAGAATTGTGAGCACCGAGGAGGTGTATCGGGCCAAATAATATGAACCTCTAGTGCACATGCAATTGCATGTGTCAAGGTAATAGCGGTGGCCATCTTGGAGTGCATATGAGGATGTTTAATGGCCTTGGAAAAAGTGATTAGTCACTTGGAGCCTCAGTAGTGGCACATATTCTCAGTCAATGCCTGAATAAAATCAATGGATATGTGTTCCGAATATCAAATATAAAAATAAAGATTACATTGTATAGAAAGCATGCAGGAGCGCCATGAGGGTGCATCAAGGTTAATTGTGATGGACTGCCAGCGCGTCTGTGTGTGTTAATATTACAGCAGCCGCCATCATGAAGTGTTGATAGGGGTGCCTTGAGGCCCTAAATAATGTGCTATGTCAATTGGATAGCTCCTGCTGGCACGTTGTTTACAGTCAATGCCTAAATTAAATTAATGTGGTACAGAGAACAAGTGCAAAGTTGTTGAAAGGTATGTTGTATGTGAGAGCATGTGTTAGAAGTTGATGCAACAGCCATGACCGCTCTTATTGATAATTGTTGCTGTCTCAGCCCTTGTATGGAGTGGCTCAGAGCACAGTGATCTAATGTATGATGATAATCAAACCTATAAAAAAATAGGCCATTGAGAAATTTTCAGGGTGTGACCTGGTGATATCCTTTGTTTAAGTCGAGTTGAGAGAAAAACTTTACACCATTCAATTGAGTTATCAATGTGCAGACCTGAATGTCATTCTCTCTCAGTTGCCTTACTGGCCTGATACATGTCAATGCAAATGGGTACAGCCCCTTCACAGTCTCTTCTAGGTGTTACAACTATGGGGGAACCCATGGCATTGGACCAGTGGAGTGTTTAATGATGTCATATTTGAACAACAAGTTAAGCTTTCTTTCAATAGCTTCTTGCAAGTGAAAGGCAATCTGTCTGTGTCTTTAGGCAACAGGGCACACATCCCCATTTATATGTAACTGTACTTTCATAGTCTTGAAATTTCCTAATCTATGAAATTGATTTACTATTTCATGATGAGCATTCATATTGTAGTTCACAGATATTAGTCCCAAATTGGCAGCTGTGTTAAAAACTCAGAGGACAGGCACTTGAAGCCGTAACTTGAAATACGTGAATGGGCACTTGTACCACTTTTTTTGCTTTTCATTGTAGCTACAAATAAACCCTGACTTTTTAAAGGTGACAAAGCAGCCCATGTATGTACTTTAGTTTTTGATGCTGTAAGTTGTGGTAAGGGAGACAATTCACAGTATTTTGCCTCAGGCATACTGTTTATGATGCACCACAATCAATAATAAAAGGTATCAAACACCCATTTATCTTCATGGTAAGCTTCGGACAATGTTTGTGTCTTTAGTGCTTTTCCATGTCGATCTTTCGTTCTTATGTGTTTATGCTCACATTCAACTAGTTCCATGTGTGCATGCTTCTCTAACGTAAACATCAACATTGTACAATATCATTGTCACTTTCACTTGAAACAGACACCGAGGAACACTTTGAGGATGATTTTGATGATGATCAACTTTTGGTGTCATTTTCACCTAGTTGGTGTGACCTCTTGGCCTTGGAGTGTTTTGAACGTCATTGATGTAGCGCTCGGTCGGCCATTTTGTCTTCACGCTGTGACACACTTACTTTTCCCTTCGCCTTGCAAACCGTCACAAACTGGTTTTCTTTGACACAACCATTGCACTTCTGTCCAATGATGGGACATCTACTGTCACGTGGTAATAACAATGCATATATGAAACACATTTTCGTTTTCAGTGGAAACAATGCTGTGCATCCGTCAGCTTTGTGCTTTGGCTAACTTTTCATGTTCATGACTGACGCAGTCTGGCTGCCATGTTAATCACTTGTCGGTTAGTACGCTCCTCAGCTCAGGCAGCCGTGAGAACTTGTTCTAAGTTCAGAGTTTCCTTCAGCATTCATCCTCAACAGGAATCTGACACACATCCATCTATAACCTTGAGGCGTGTAGCGTCCTCATCATTAAATTAATTGAACTTTCAGTGCTTTATAAGGAAATCCGGTCTCTCAACAAATTCATCTATGGTTTTACTCACTCTCTAGCACTCTTGACTGAAGATGTATCTTTCATATTCTACATTTGACACTGGATGTTACATCACTTTGTCATTCAGTTGTGTCTGTTTCATGGCTTCTTTTACACCTTCACTAGTGATGTTCTGCAGATACTTGATAATCTTTTAGTCATCTGTTTCAGCTAATGCATCTATGAAATCCTCAAACATTTCTATCTAAGCAGTCCATCGATTTCCAATATTGTGTTTTTTGGCAGTATCAAATGATGGTGACGGTTTAAAGAAAGCAGCAACAATATAACCATTGGTGGACAGCAGTGGTCCCTCTAACGTGTCTTGGTGAACTTGCTCATGCAAACTCTCTCTAGAGCCTTGTGACTTGTTGGTTTCAGGGTCAACCTTGGCAGTTGGAGGAGCTTTGGCCTTGCCCTTGCTCTCCATTGGAGCTCTTTATTTTGATGGAGATCTGAAGGGTCTTTCTGAGCCCCCACTGGGCAGCTTCAGTGGTGGCCTGCTTTGTTTATGGACAGCTCTGCAAGCACAGCTATGGCCCTCCCTTTGGGACCACTTCGCAGCAGGCTGTGGTCGGATGACTCTTTAGGTGTTTCAGTAAGTAAACAAGTCTTTTTCTGATTCAGTTATTTGGTAAGTAGATAACGTTATGATATTCATTTGGCTTTGCTCTTAAATGTCTATTTGTAAACACCTGGTTGATCTATGTTATATAGCACATCAGGTTGCAGCTTAATTTGCATGGGATTATCACAGACACTGCTTTTCAAAACTTGGTTGCATTCATCAATAGCACTATCACTCCATATGACATATAGTATAAATTTGTGTAGCAGCACAGTATCTCTGTTTGCCCCAATTGCATTTGATTCTCAGCCATCAATGCATGGGTTTTCAGTGATTATTTCTTTATCCTCTAAAACTTTACACAGGCTGGTTTTGCTCTGAGACTCCACAGGTGAAAAAACAACAGTTGATTGACAGAATGCAGAACAATGTCATACATTTACACCAGTACAGAGATCTGGTCCTAAATCCATCGTTTTTTGCTCACCATGCCATTCCAGTTTGAAACCAGCCATATGCAAATCAGGCTTGACCCTGTGCCCCATGGGAAAAATCAAGCCCAAACTGCCAAGCCAGGTCCTCCCTGAACTGGAAACAAGCATCCTAGGAACGGTTTCGGCCTTTCAGCCCTCATTAGCCAGGATAGCTTGATTCCAGTGGCATGGAGAGCACGGGACTCAAGTCTGAGCATACCCGTCCCACTCGGGGTAACAAATGCAAAAACATCAGTTGATGGACAGAATGCAGAACAATGTCATACATTCACCACAGTACAGAGATCTGAGCCTAAATCCATCTTTTTTTTGCTCACCATGCCATTCCAGTTTGAACCCAGCCATATGCAAATCAGGCTTTACCTTGTGCCCCATGTTCAAGTTCAAGTTCAGAGATTTATATAGCGCACTACTCACCCAGAGGGTCTCAAGGCGCTTGGGGAGGGGGGTGCTTTTACTTATCGAATATCTAAGTTTTTGTTGCTTTCTGAAGGAGAGGTGGTTCTGATTAAGGCGGAGGTGGGTGGGGAGAGAATTCCAGGTCTTGGCCGCTAAGTAGGAGAAGGATCTGCCACCCATGGTGGATCTATAGATGCGCGGAATTGCTGCGAGGGCTTGATTGGACGATCGTAGCTGGCGGGTGGGGGTGTAGAAGGACAGTCGCGTGTTGAGGCATTCGGGTCCTAGGTCGTAGAGGGCTATGTGTGCGTGGGTGAGGAGACGAAACGTTATTCTCTTGTTGACGGGGAGCCAGTGGAGGTCTTTCAGGTGACCGGAAATGTGAGCTTGACGAGGGATATCCAGTATGAGTCTGGCTGAGGCGTTTTGGATGCGTTGGAGTTTTTTCTGTAGTTTGGCTGCAGATCCGGCGTAGAGGGTGTTTCCGTAGTCCAGTCGGCCTGATGACCAGAGCGTAGGTGACCGTCTTTCTTTTTTCGGTGGGGATCCAACGGAAGACTTTTTTGAGCATGCGTAGGATGTTGAAGCAGGATGATGAGACGGCGTTGGCTTGTCTGGTCATCGAGAGGGAGGAGTCCAGGATGAAGCCCAGGTTACGTACGTGATCCGTAGGAGTGGGTGCGGTTCCCAGGGCCGGTGGCCACCAAGAGTCGTCCCAGGCAGAGGGGGATGAGCCTAAGATGAGGACTTCCGTTTTGTCCGAGTTCAGTTCATGTCTGAACTGGGGTGGTGTGGTGAGCAAAAAAACGATGGATTTAGGCCCATATCTCTGTACTGGGGTGAATGTACGACATTGTTCTGCATTCTGTCCATCAACTGTTGTTTTTGCATTTGCCACCCCGATTGGGACGGGTTTGCTCAGACGTGAGTCCCGTGCTCTCCACGCCATTGGAGTCAAGATATCCTGGCTGATGATGGCTGATAGCCAGACACCGGTCCTAGGATGCTTGATTCCGGTCCAGGGAAGACATGGCTTGGCAGTTCGGGCTGGACTGTTCCCATGAGGCACAGAGTCAAGGCTGATTGATATGTGGCCATGTCTGAACTGGGGTGGTGGTTTGGTGAGCAAGAAAACAATGGATTTAGGCCCAGATCTCTGTACTGGGGTGAATGTATGACATTGTTCTGCATTCTGTCCATCAACTGTTGTTTTTGCATTTGTTACCCAGAGTGGGACGGGTATGCTCAGACGTGAGTCCCGTGCTCTCCAAACCACTGGATTCAAGCTATCCTGGCTGATGATGGCTGATAGCCAGAAACCGGTCCTAGGATGCTCGATTCCGGTCCAGGGAAGACATGGCTTGCCAGTTCAGGCTGGACTGTTCCCATGAGGCACAGGGTCAAGGCTGATTTGCATATGACCATGTCTGAACTGGGGTGGTGTGGTGAGCAAAAAAACAATGGATTTAGGCCCAGATCTCTGTACTGGGGTGAATGTATGACATTGTCCTGCATTCTGTCCATCAACTGTTGTTTTTGCATTTGTTACCCAGAGTGGGACGGGTATGCTCAGACGTGAGTCCCGTGCTCTCCAAACCACTGGATTCAAGCTATCCTGGCTGATGATGGCTGATAGCCAGAAACCGGTCCTAGGATGCTCGATTCCGGTCCAGGGAAGACATGGCTTGCCAGTTCAGGCTGGACTGTTCCCATGAGGCACAGGGTCAAGGCTGATTTGCATATGCCATGTCTGAACTGGGGTGGGGTGGTGAGCAAAAAAACGATGAATTTAGGCCCAGATCTCTGTACTGGGGTAAATGTATGACATTGTTCTGCATTCTGTCCATCAACTGTTGTTTTTGCATTTGTCACCCCGAGTGGGACGGGTATGCTCAGACGTGAGTACCATGCTCTCCATGCCACTGGAGTCAAGCTATCCTGGCTGATGACGGCTGATAGCCAGAAACCTTTCCTAGGATGCTTGATTCGGGTCCAGGGAAGACATGGCTTGGCAGTTTGGGCTGGACTGTGACCATGAGGTACAGGGTCAAGGCTGATTTGCATATGGCCATGTCTGAACTGGGGTGGTGTGGTGAGCAAAAAAACAATGGATTTAGGCCCATATCTCTGAACTGGGGGGAATGTATGACATTGTTTTGCATCCTGTCCATCAACTGTTGTTTTTGCATTTGTCACCCCGAGTGGGACGGGTATGCTCAGACGTGAGTCCCGTGCTCTCCACGCCACTGGAGTCAAGCTATCATTGCTGATGACAGCTGATAGCCAGAAACCGGTCCTAGGATGCTTGATTCCAGTCCAGGGAAGACATGGCTTGGCAGTTCGGGCTGGACTGTTCCCATGAGGCACAGGGTCAAGGCTGATTTGTATATGGCCATGTCTGAACTGGGGTGGTGTGGTGAGCAAAAAAACGATGGATTTAGGCCCACATCTCTGTACTGGGGTGAATGTATGACATTGTTCTGAATTCTGTCCATCAACTGTTGTTTTTGCATTCGAGACTCCACAGGTAGCAGTGTTGATTCTGCAGTTAGTCGGTACACATGTGGTACGCACGTCCAATTTGCTGGACCACTGCAAACTCTCTGGGAGAGCACTGTTAATCTACAGGTTACTTATCCCCTACTCGTCAACATTTGTAGTATCCTACCCAGCCTGGGCACTCGCTAATGACTACACCACACATGGAGAGTAGTTATATACATATTTATTCCTTATTATTAAGAGAGTGGTGACTTTGTCATTCTATTAAATGGCAAAGTCGAACTAGCAATGTAAACATTGCCTTTTCAGTGTGCAGTGCTAAGCTGGGAGAAATGTTGTCCTTTGTCACGCTCAGGGTGGCACAAACAGTGCTGCAGACCGGAGTGGATAATCTGTCTTACATGAACTTGGTGCACTGTCACCATATGCTAGGGACTTATATAGCACCTGCCAAATGGGGACATCCAATGCGACATACCTTTTGTAATGGATCAGAACACTGGCACTGATATCTGGTGAGCAGGCCTCATGCACTCTCAAAGTCTCATAACTAGCAAATAGTAGTCCAAATGGGGGTAAAACGTGTGGGAGCGGATAGGTAAAAAAACCTGTTTCTTTACAACATTATTGTTCGTAAACTGACCACATTTGGAGATAGTTTAGGATCTTACGACAACTACAGCAGAAAGATGTGCATAGGCAGCAAGCCTCAGCATTATTTACTGGCAAGATGGTGGTGATGGTTAATGTGGGTGATACAAAGATCTATGTGTAACCTGCAGCTCACAAGTTTAAATCATCATACATAACTTAGAAGGTTAATATATCTTCTGCAGTGAAACAAGTGTAAACTACAGGGTACATATTTTTATGCTAATGCCATAGCTAAAGAGTTTTCTCTAGAGATCCTTGTGTATATAGTAGAAGGTACGTTTTTGTCCTTGTCAAATAGCTCAGTTGTTATGGCAGAGGACACACATTGAATTTGCACAATCACCCCTTACAAGTCTGCTGGCACAGTGCAGCAGGAACACGATTTAACGGTTCACCAGACTTGAACGGAAAAGTAGCTGCTGGTGCCAGAACTGACCATTAATAGAAATGGGGTAGCCCAGTAAGTCCAGGACCTGGGTATTAAACAGTATTAAGAGACAATGGTCCAAAGACTAATATTTTGAAATGTCACAATCAGTCAACATTTTATAATTCAAATAGTGGAATAGTCTCACAGAACAACAGCCAACCAAGACAAAATCAGTGGTGATTTATTCATATTCTACCACTATTAGACAATATAAATGTCTTATGCAATACATGTAGGTCATGATGGTTGCCCCAAGGGGAGCGTGCAAAAATTGAAAAGTGAAGTGAAATTGGTGGTAAAGAAAAAGGATGGAAATTGCAAAAAGCGTGACATAAAAACAGTTTAACATTTAAACAAAGGATAAATAATCATCCTTATATTAAGACCTGACCCTGAATCAATTCAACTGTATTTTCAAATCATTACAAAAAGCCTATATAATTGAAGAGTCAAATGCACAAAAACAGGGGGTATAATATATAGGTCCAGATCAAATATCAACAAAAGCGTCGACGTTTCGACTCGACTTCTGGCCTCACGGTGAATTAAGCCTGGGCCGTGCGAGTCTTCATCAGGTGCCAGAACTGAAGCACCACCTGGAAGCCAGCAATAGCTGATTATTGCCCCAAAACCAGTCTGTCATAATACCACTATCTCAATTCTAACACAAGTCGTGGCAACCACACCTCAGTCTTTACCTCATATTCCTTGACACTTCCTTCACCTGCTTTTAATAGTATATTTTCGGTATGCCCTCGTTTATTTTTCATTAGTGCACATTTTACTTTTATTTCTTGTACAGTATTATGCAGGAATCGGACATATCTAAATAAATAATTAACAAATATTTATACCCCAAAACAAGGGGAAAGGCTTAATTCAAAAGCCAAACTGGGTATACGTTAACCTACACAGCAGGGGTTCAACCCAGTCAAACATTACTCCGGCTAAAAAGGCAACAAAAACACCCACAATCCCTCAAAGACAGCAGTGCACATGAGCCAAATCATTTACTATTCCTGTGCCAGTTGTTATACGACTAGTGTAGCATAAACATTAACGTCTTAGGCACATCCCCCTTATAGCTGCACTCCATTCCATCAAAATATGAGCTCCTGGGTGCTTTCGGCATGTGGGTGTGCCACGAGAACCCACACTGTATATTGCCAGCGTACTGCTTTGTGTAGAGACTAGGGGACAGATTTACTAAGCCTTTGGTTCGCTGTTGCTTCACACAAGGCAACACAAGGGATTACGTGAGATATACTAAGCCATGCTAAACCACCTTGCGTGACTCTGTGTGGCTTAGTTAATCCAAAGTAATGCAAGGTAGAGCAAATAGCTGCAGTGTATTGCACTGCATTAGGATGGTGTTCCATGCATCGAGCATTGGCATTTCCATTCATCGAGCCTGGGCATTTCCATGCACCACCCATGGATTTTGGTGGAATCCCAGATTTACTAAGGATAGTAAACCTAGAATTGGTTCAAAATGGTACACCTTTCCAACAGAGGTGTACTCAGTAGAAATAGACAGGTAAAGCTGTATAGGTCCTGAGCACTGGAGGACTTTTATGGTAGGAGCTTGTTGGAAGGGTCCTTCTCAAATAATTTCCATATCAGCAGTGCCCCAAGAGTGGAAGGAACGTGACCAATAATCAATTTATACTGGGCTGGTGGGAAATGTATGCTCTGGGCTGTTTTAATCTAAAATCTTTGTTCTATGTCATGTGAAACACAGCAACTTTCAATTTCCCTAGTGAGATTGTTTCTGATTAACCTAAACAGGTTTGGAACAGAATAATCAAATTCTGGTTCCTCTTGCTGGAACTATGCATGGTTTTCTTTGTCTATGCTTACCAGCAGTGTACTTGATTCTGTTGGATTTAGTGTCCTACCATGGCTGCACTCATGGTAACATGGAAGCTTAGCATATCCATGTCCAGGGAATCATATGAGGTATGTTTAGTTATAGCTGATAAAATAGGAATGGGGTACAGATCTTCTTATCAGATACCCACTCTGGGAAAGATGACCGTTGAGTCTCACTATTCCTGATAAAATCTGTTCAGTTTACCATGAATTGGGCTTCTCACGTCCTTCTAGAGTGTCAGATGTGTGTGTGTGCTTGTAAAGGGCATCAGTTGTTAGCACAGCCCAGGCCTAATTCTAGTATGTATGTGTAGCCCCAGGATGTTTGGTTGACATGAAAGACGGTGTTGGTTGAGGTAGCTGTGTTCTCTGTGTGCCTGCATGTCTCTTGGTTGCTCACACCTCTCCCTTTTCCCTACATAGATCTTCGTAGCGTCAATTGTAGAGTCATATGTCTAAAGTTAATCCACAAGCTACCATTGCAATGATGGAAGGATGTTGTTGCTTATCTAACTGGTAGCAACTAGTTTGGGAAGTCTGGTACTTGGAAGAAAGTATCACTTTGGCCAAGATTGAACCAAGCCACTGCCACTGATAACACGTGACCCAAGGCGTGCCATGTGTGGATTCTATTTTAAACAAATATCTTCTTGGCTGAAAGTCTATTCCGGGGCTTCTGACCACTTCTGCCACAGCTGACGACAGGAGTGGTGATCAACAAACACTAGTGAAAGTAAGGAATGCTGACCATCACCGTAATAGCAGATCTCAGAAAATATTTTGAAATTCTTGCTTTCAAGAGATCAGACTGAAGTTTGGAGAAGATGCAGTTAAGCCTAATTCAACTGCACTTAAACCCAATTGTCTCTCCCCCATGCATTAAGTGCCTCATCACTTCTGTGTAGATGGTTGACGTTACTTCCCTGCCACTGTGAGGAAATAACATGACACTATAAACCAGAAAAAAATAATTTATCTTTGATTTCCAGGGATGTTCTGTCTGCAATCAGAGGAAGGAATGTCCCAGGAACAGAAAGACTAGCTGTGCTCCCACAAGTTTGAGACAACCTCTGAGGATGGAGAAAAAGGCTCTCACTGCTGCTAACTGTAGAAGAGTATGAGTCCTCCCAGTCGTAGTGATGGAGAGCAGTCACAGACTTCTCAGGCAGGCAGTTTGGGGGCTCTAGAGCACAATATTCAACATGCACACAATCTCCTGATAAAGATTTGTCCAACTGAATAATTGACTTTCAAAAAGAGAAACATGTTTATTACACACTAGGACTGAATGCCACACACAGATATATTCAGAACTCAAGTTAGTGTTGTGGCACTAGAGTCTGTTGGCGGCTCTCCTTTGTAGGGCTTTGGGTCCTTCCTGTAATCCTGCCCTTTTGGCACGATGTGGCAAGAATAAGCTGAGGTGCAGTTTAACCACCAACACTCTTGTACAGTTTCTTACCCAAGAACCAATGTGAGGCTGCTATTTGACCTGAGTCCTGTTGCACATCCTGCTGGATTTGTAGCTCCCCTCCTGCTTCTTGGGGTGAGCATTAGCAGGATGTCCAGTAACACTGGACGGAACACTAAACTACGATCGCAGAGTGTGCGTAGTTTGCGCAACTAAGCACTGCGTGAATTGCACATAGCACAGTGCAAAAACGGGTAGCGTAGTGGGCTTTTTTTGCTGACTCGCGGTCCTGAACGTCAAGTTAGCGACCGGGAGCGAATAAAATCACCATCACGGTGAGACTTTTTCCGCGTTCGCGATCAGCAACATCAAGTTGCCAATCGCGAGCATGGAAAATAAACCTCCCGGCGAGATTCTCAATGCGGGGAGGTCAGATTTCTCATTGCGAATGGTCACGTATGCTCGCGACCGCTCGCGATGAGAAACTACCAGTCCACGTTGAGAAAGCTGCCGCTCAAGTACAAATCTACTCGAGCTGCGGAAAACGACCGCTTGACCTGTGCAAGATGCTGTTTGCAATGATTGCACAGTGCGGACAAGCATCCGGCACTGTGCAATCGGTGCGAACAGCATTTTCCCTAACGCACTACGCAGTTTGCGTAGCTACGCATAGCTTGCATAGTGTGAAGTGCACTTCGAGTAGCTATGCGTAGCGCTACTACACAAACTACGCCCTGGGTTAATTCCAGGTTAGGCCTTTCTCACGGTCATATTTGTGCTTGCTCAGTTGGTCAAAGGCTTCTCATGAGGCCATTGGGGGGTCTGTTGTCCCAGTGGTGTGTGTTTCAGTCCTTCCTGGCTTGGCAGGTCCAGAAGGTTGCAGTCATGGGTTAGCTGGGTCAGTGACAGCAGTGGAGGCAACGAGTGGGCCTCCCTGGGTAGGTGGGGTGCCCACAGCTGAGGTCACACCATGATCTGGTAGTTCTTGGCACAGTGACTTGGGTCACACCACACCCTTTCTCTTAGTAAAGTGGTTCACACTATCACCAGGCACATCAGCTTAGGTCACACTGCACTTGAGCATTTGGTATAGTGGCCTAGGTTGCACCCCCGCTGCTGTCCACTTCAGTCGTAGCAGCTGGCCTATGCCACGTTTTCATGGTGCCTACTGGGAATCCCAGGAGAGTCTGCAGCACGACAACACCAGGGAGCACAGATCGCTCTCTGTTGTCTTATGCTCCTGCAGATCCACCGCATTAGGTCACACTGCATCTCACTTCATTTAGTAACTCCTCCTGCAGAGTTGGCAGACTCCTCTCTCCAGTCAGGCTGGCTTCTAGGCACTAAGGACAGGTGATCTGCTTTTGCCTCAACGGGTAGACTTAAGGTGATGTCTGACCCTTCTCGGAAACTGACTGTCAGACAGACACCTCCTCTGGCTGCACAGCTGGCCTCTGGATACTCCATTGAGATCTCTCCTTCTTGTTCAAAGAGAGCTTAAACTATGCTAGGATTGTGGGTCTCATTTTCCTTTTTGCAGTCAAAGCAAACGGTTGGTTGGTTGAATTACTTTATTCAATATATTACATATCATAAAAGTACATACATTCTAGACATAAAAACACGCATAAAATAGTATGTCCAATTCACAAATGTAGGGACAATAAAAGACGTTAAAAAAATCTATATACAATTTTTTTTTTTAAAACCCTGATAACAGGAAATAAAATGCAAGATAATGAAGTACATATGAACTTTCTATACAGGCAAATTCACAGCTTTGATTGAGTTTATCGACCTGGTACGTATCAGCCAAGCACTTGATAAGTATTTTGCAACCCCACATACAATAAACAGAGATGCTGCGTCTGAAGAGAGGATGCGTAGGGCGGCCCTATAGTCACTAACTCCCAACTCCCTGCATACTGGTTTTAACCATTGTGATCTTGCTCTTTGATATGCTTTACAGGCAAACAGGAAGTGGGGTAGGGATTCAGACACACAAGGGCAGTTTGGTCAGGTAGAATGTAGAGCTCGCGTTCCTTTCCAGCCCTCCATGAACTTATTAAGAGGAAGTGTCCCATATCTCATTTTCAAAAAAAGAGATCTATCTTTTGGAACTTGAATAAAATCCAGGAATGGTTCGAACTTCCTCGTGGGCTTGTGTTCCAAATATTTGGTAGTTAGGGCTCCCCACTTTAGACTCTTCAGTACCTCGGCATGAACCCACTCCCGGTAGATTTTCTTAACAGCCCCCTTGGGTGGCGGAGACTGCGAGATCCAAAATTCAGCCAACCCCAAGTTCATAACCAGCTGCCTTAATCTATTAAGCCACTGTATCTTGTTAGCACTATTCAAGGAGATCAGTTCGTCCAACACCAAGGCATATTTTGCCAGTTCTGGTGTCCTTCTCAGACGCACCCAGAACAGCAAAGGGCGTAGGCGAACTATATCCGAGACCGAGCGTTTGCCCATATCAAGGAAGAGGGGCTTCAATGGAGTCAAGATAGGGAGGGAAACTAAGTCCCTCAAAAACTTGTTCTCGGCTCTAACCTAATCAACTATATTCTCACTGACCCATAGTTCAGAGCCGTAAACTGCAGAGGCCAGTGCCTTTCCTTCGTTAACAGCTAGTGCCGGGGCTATGGGCCTACTGACAGACATTCGCTGGTTCCTCGGAATTACTCCAGATACTCTTTTGAGGTTTAGGAGCATTTTGGCGACATGGGAGTCCCATTTCATTTTACTGTTGATCCTGACTCCCAGGTAGTCAAATTCCTCCACCACCTCTAGCGGCAACCCATTAAGAGTGATGTAAATTCTCTTTGCTTTTTTAGATGGGGGCATTACCATGAACTTTGTTTTAGTGGTATTGATTGTCAATCCACGTTCGTCGCAAAACAGAGCAAATCTGTCTAACAATCTCTGGAGACCAGACGGGGTTTTGGACATCAGGAGGGTGTTGTCTGCGAAGAGGAGGGTGGGTGTTATTTCTCCCGCCAGGACCGTGGCATCGGCAGTGTCCTCCCTCAAATGGTCTACCACCCCATTAATAAAGAGGGAGAACAATGTCGGGGCCATCACGCAGCCCTGGAGCACCCCCCTGTTCACAGGTACCCTCTCTGTTAGTTGTCCCTGACTCCCCCATCTAATTCTGGCATAATTGTCCTGATGGAGTTTAGCAATATACTCCAGGAGATACTGCGGGAACCCCATGTCCAACAGCACCCTCCACAATTTATCACGGGGAACCAGATTGAACGCGCTCTTCAGGTCTATGAAGGCCAGATATAAGGTCCCCTTCATGATGGTCACAGATCTCCAATATATAGCACAAAACCTGGAGACCTGGTCCATCGTTCCCACATTTTGTCGGAAGCCCGCCTGAAAGTGAGTCAGTATATTCCCTTCCTCAAGCTAAGTTACTATTCTATTAACAATGACCCTGCCAACTACTTTCTGAACAGCGTCGATTAAGCTAATCGGCCTGTAGTTGGCACGTACTCCCTATTGCCTTTCTTGTAGATGGTTACTACTTCAGCGCCCTTCCAAGAATCTGGGACAGGATGTCCACGAAGGATTAAATTCATTAGTAGGGCGACGAAGTCAGTCCATAGCTTAGGATCATGTAAAAATAAGTCACCCGGTAACCCGTTGGGGCCCGCTGCTTTAGAAGGGACTATACTTATAATGGCATCATGAACTTCACAAGTTGCGAAGGGTTCTACAGGAACATGCCTGTCTATAGTTAAATCTTTTGATGGCCACAACATTTGCCCTATCTCGTCCTCATCACAATATAGTTTAGAGAAATGGGAATTCCATTGCTTCTCGGTTATGTGGTTAGGGAGGGGCTCTACTCCTCTTCTATCAAGTTTGTTAATCAGGTTCCAAAACAGGGTAGAATCCTTCGAGCAGGCAGCAATCTTAAGTTGTTGCCAATGCTCTTCCTCCCAATCCTTCTTTGCCCTTCTGATACAGTTGTTATATTCCTTTCTAGCTACCCTAACTGCTGGCGTGTCCTTACTTCTAATGCAATTTGATATTGCCTTTCTCTTTTTTCTGCATTCTGCCGTATACCATGGTGACCCCGTTTTAGTATTAGTATTCTTCCTAGGCCCTTTGGTGTCCCCAATGGTAAAGAATAAGCCAATTTTCTCTATTAGGCTCTTGTAGGAGTCTGTAAATTTAGAACTTTGTTCAGTGCACTGGGCAGAGTTAAAAAGTGAAAGTTCTCTAGTCTCTGCTTCAACTAGCTCTTTAATACTAGTTAATTTATCTTCTTGGCACTTCACCCTGTTCCATTTTAGTTTGCGATTACAGTTAAATGGAACTACCTCCTTTGCAGACAATAAGGGACCATTAGGTTCATCCCTCCTGCTTCCCCATCTTATTTCCATACAGAGCGGATTGTGGTCACTGTCCTGCGACTGTCTGATTTCCATATCCACTAATCTGCCCCAAGATCGGGTGTCAAGTAAAATATAATCAATACGGGACGGGCAACTAAGTCATTGCACCATTTGGGTCTGAAGTGGTTCTGCCATTCAGGGCGCGTAAATTATGTTCTAATGTTAACGCGTTTAATTGGATCGCTCTAGGTGTCCATTTCCTGATAGGCGCCAAAGTCAGGGGCGGTATAGAAAATCTCAAATCCTCTTCGCTACATCCCAATTGATCATCTTCACTTAGGGGTTCATAGGTACAATTAAAATCTCCCCCCACAATAACATTAGACGAGGAGGTAAGTCCGGCTAGTGCTACCTCAAGTAATGATATAGTGGGTGAAGTTTGGCCTCCCGGGGTACCTCTGGCATACACATTGAACAGCTCCATCGAGGTTCCGTAATTGCTGTCCTTAATGGAGATATGCAAAATGTCACCAGTAGGTAAATCATGCACAGTGAGTGCCCAATTCAGGGCCACACTAATCCATACATGTAGTCCCCCTAATGGGCGGCCTCTCCCTGCACTAGTTGCCGGAATAAAATGGGTAGAATACCCACTTTTGTACAGGGGGATAAAACTCCAGGTTTCCTGGAACATACAGATCTCAAACGTATCAATGAAGTCGTTCCAATCTAGGTTGTCCATATTTTTTAGGAGACCCGCAATGTTCCATGAAAGCAGCTTGATCATATTGGTATTTGTGGCCAACCGTCTAGTGGACATTCCCGGAGTCATTGTCTCTACTACTGACCTTAGTGGAGGTTGAGCTTTACTTAATCATTATTACTTTTTCCCCAGTCAGGGGCCACCTCAGCGTTGAACACCATCATCTCCCCATCTATCTGCCCTAAAGTGAGATTAGACTAGTACTTGGGTATAAGCATATTGTTTATTTGCGCTACACTATTCAAAAGGATATCCTTTAGTGGTCAATCAATTTTATTGACCTCCGAATCATCCCTGCGGCTAGCTCTGGACCATAACGGAGCATGTCTAATTTGTATGTTAGAGTCCCTAGGGGGGCATGTTCTATACTCTAGGGCCAATAAATTCTCCGCAATTGCTGCATTATTAAACTGTATTTCAATGCAGTCTGTAAGTGAGTATAACAGGGACAACCTTTTTACATTAATCATATCCTCCCTAATAACCGACCTGCATGGTTTTATTGCGGATTGATTCGCTGCTCTCATAAGCATTAGCAGCACCAAGCTTAGTGACCCCAGTCATGTAAACAGTGGCGTTTGGGGGACTAGGTGATTTATTAGTCCATTTCTTACTCCAAGTTTCCCCAGCAATTGCCTCTTTAATAGCCTCTACTGAGTCACTAAATGGTTTTTTGCCCCCATGTGGATCCTTGAGCTTTGGTGGCTGTCCCCGTGGTTTTGCTACCTCAGCATAGGAACTAGTCATGTTCAGCCCTCTTGGCACACTAGCCAATGAGGTTTGAGCTGGAATCTTGGGTAATAGCCCTCCTACTATTTTTGGAGCGTTCAATGGTACGGCTCTTGCGTTTGGGGCTTTTGCCAATTTGGACACTATCAATGCCTGAGGGCTATTTTTCGCATTTGATTCTCCCTGCTGTACTGATTCAATCAGTAGTTTTTTAATAAAAGCTATGTCCCCTTCCAGACTTTCCATTTTCTTTATGATTATCCTATTAACATTCAAACATCTGGGACATTCAACTGTAGCATTCATAACCTCCACAACTCCCCCAGGTCCTTTTGATAATACCTCACTTAACTCCCTAGATTCCCCTTCCAACACAGAAAATCGATTAGAGCAAGTAATACCCAATTCACATGATCTCGCCTGCACAGAGCCATCTACATTTTCTGTTAAATTGACAGGAAGATCAACCTTACTACTGGAGGTGCCTCCCCTTGTGATCTCAATAACATTAGCCTCAATAGGATTAACAAGGATAGAATGCAATTCATCAGCTGGAAGTATATTCTTTGGTTTTTTGGTAAAAATTGCAGGGATCACTTTGTTCCTTTTCAGTGACAGGCTGTCTACAAGGGGATCGTGAATTCCCGTCTCTTCAATAGACCCGGCCCCCAATAAAATATCTTCACAATCCTCGACAATAGATTCAATGCTAGTTAAAACACAATTAGTTGCAGCATGTTGGGATTTTTTTGCCTTTTTCCCTTTTTTTGTAATTACTGAGGCTCCTCCTAACTCACTATGGGTAGTGTCCCCTTGGTCTTATATAGCCCACTGTCAGTATCACAATGCACTTGCCCCACCCGTAATTGCACAGTACCTTTAGATGTACAGATAGTCCCCTGTTTCACTCGTTAGAGGGGTGGCCCTGCCCTGCCTTGTCCTGCCTAGGACTGCCACAGACTGTCCCGCCCTTGTCCCAGGCTTAGCCCGGCGCCGCCCGCGCGCGTCCGCGAAGCGGAGGGAGCCTCAGTTCTTTAAGCGCCTCCGGGCGCGATTTGCGGCGGAAATGGGCGGTGCAACCGCAAAGCAGCCTGGGAGCTGTAGTTTCACCCCTCTGCGGCCGCGGGATGAAAATGGCAGCGGCGGCAGGGGAGACCAACAGCGTCAGGGACCCAGGTGCAGCACTCTCCCGAGGTCAGGTAGGTCAGATTTGCTTGTCCCTCGCAGCGTTAATGGCCCCAGTCAAAGCAAACATTAGATGTTGATCCACTGTTTGCACTTTCAGAACTGGCTTTGGGTGATTATCTTTTCATGTTCCCTCTCAAGCTGCTCTTCAGACGCCGCCTTTGTGTTGAGTGGTGCTTCTCACAGAAATATATTCTCCAGCCTGGAGCACCTGCAACAAAAGCCATACATATATGTGAGTTCTGCACTTGGTCATCAAGGGTCATAGTGAAAAGTGACCATGGGAAAGACAAAAGTTTTGACAGGTAAGATGGTGTAGCATGCACTCACAGATATATGCACCTCATAGTGCACTGTCCTCTAAATTTTCTCTGACCACAAAGCTTTATTCGCTATGAATGATACACAATTTCTTGTCTTTCTTTGGACATGAACAGGTCACAAGGTAGTATGGCCAAAACACGTCAAACCTTAGAATTTGATGGAAATAATTTGTAATTTAAACATGGATTTTGGCCAAGGCAGAAACCTTTAAGTAGACTGTTTTCCATTTTTAGGTTTTTAGGTTTCGCATAGCGTTGCAGTGCAACGCACTGTTCGCTTTGCAAAACATGCAGTATACAGTGTAGTGGGGGAAGCTCCACCCACTTTCCGTCCATGTTCTTCATTGGCTTTGTAGAGTCGCCGCTCTAGTGTTCACGCTACGTCACCACGTAGCGTGAATGGCGGCCATTTTGGGTCGCGCGCGTTGAGCGCGATCAGTCGGGTGCCGGAGCAGCGTTAGTGGCAGCTCGCTCGGCGCTCTCTATATTGTGCCTAAATCGTTAATAAACCCTTAACCAAGACAGCGAAGTGTCCTGTCTTCTTTGGCTGCAGCGACATCTTTACAGTGGCGACGAGGTGGGATACAGAGAAAAAAAAAAACGGACACTCTGGGAAAAAAAAAAATACCCACAGCACAGGAAGAAGGCAGATAGCCTGAACCACAAGCTGGGCCACAGGAAGGGACCAAAGGGCACAGAGAGCGTGGCAGAAGCAGCTGTGCTCAAAATTCAACAAGGACAGCTCGAGGAGCCCAGGTACAGGGGGCACCACACACCACCCAGGGCTACAGGGAGGAAGGAGCGCCCCCAGGAAGGTAAAGCAGTAGGGAGACTGACAGTCCAGGCCCAACCACGTGCCAGGAAGGACACACGGAGGGCTACACTGCTTGGGAAGACCCCGACTGGGCAGGAGCACTGGCGGAATCAGGGGGCAGAGATAGTGGTGATGCAGGAGGTACCCAACTCCAGCCGGAACAAGGAGAGGAGAGCAGTGCACCAGGCAGCCCCAAGAGCCAGAGTGCAGCGCCGGGGAAGCGTGAAACCATGTGCGCACAGACATCCTCAGTGACGGCACCGGTACCATTCTTGCCAAAACCGGGAGAGCCCCTAATGAAGTGGGAGGACTAGAGAGAGTACATCTCAAATTACATTGAGGTCCTGGAGGATGAAAATGAAGAGGAATTCACGAGTAAAAGGAAAAGAAGGATTTTACTACACAATCTAGGCCCGGAGGGGATCAGGGTATTCAAGAACCTAGTACCCAAAACGCGGCAAGCTGGAGATGATGATGTGTACGCCCATGCAATAGAGGATCTCAACGAACACTACCGACCGGCAGTGTGTGTGTCGAAAGACTGCTACAACTTTCAACAGCGGAAGCAAGAAAATGGCGAGTCGATCGATGAGTATGTGGCAGCGTTAAAAAGGTTAGCGTCCGCGTGTCAATATGGCGCCCTCCATGATGATTTCATCAAGGACCAAATAGTAATGCACACGACAATGAAATCCGTGCAGGACAAACTATGGGCATGCGGTGATACCACGTTGAAAGAGGTGATTGCGATAGTGAAGAAGGCGGAATTGGCGCGGAGATGTGCGGACGCAGCGAAAAGAGAAACAGCGGCGAAGCCTATGGTTAACAGAATAGAAGAAGAGGAGCCCAAAGGAGGAAACAAGAACACGGGTGCGACCTATAAAGGACCCAACAAGTCGCAGGGGAAGCCGGGACCGCCAGGGAAGCAGACGAAAGGAAGTAAGAATTCATGTTACCGTTGCGGCAGCTGGGCCCATGAAGCACATGACAAAAGGTGCCCGGCGTTCCGGGCCAAATGCATGTTTTGTGGTGTGATGGGACATTCTGAAAAGGTATGCCGGAGAAAAGCAGGCCGCAACACAGTGAAGTAGGTAGACCAAGACCAGGAAGGCGTGGAAGGAAGATGCCAAGAGGAAGAGGACGAAGTGCTATGTATAGAGGAGCAAGTTCTGAGTGTGGGCACCAGGAGATCGAACAAACCGGTGCTGGACATGCTAATAGGCGGCGTGATGATAAGCATCGTGGCGGACACAGGATCGCAATACAGGATAGTACAGAGGGCAGTATGGACGGAGAAATTCACACCCCAATTGGGTCCGCAGCTGGAACCGCCAGACATCAGACCGGTCACGTACCTGGGGGACCGCATCCCCATAGTGGGATTTAGACCATTGAAATTTGAGTTCAGAGGACGCAGTGCCGATTGCAAATTATATGTAGCGGAAAAAGGCCCGTCAGTACTAGGCTGGATGGACCAAGGAGACCTGGGCATCAAGCTGGACTCTGGTGGAGCAGTACAGGTACTGATGACGGAGCCAGAAAAATGGCCAGACATAGAAAAGTGGAAGAGACTTCCCTAAGGCGTTCGGCGGAAAGGTCGGGAAATTGGAAACATTTTCTCACAAGATCGTCCTCAAGACGGATGCCACACCGGTATCACACAAAGCAAGGAACGTGCCGATTGCAGTGAGGGAAGCGGTGCAACAGGAACTGCGTGAATTGGAAAAGAACGGAATAATTGAACCCATCACATGTGCAGAATGGCTGGCGCCCCTGGTGGTGGTTATGAAACCTAACGCGAAGGTCCGGCTGTGTGTGGACCTGCGCGAACTGAACAAAAGTATCGTGGTGGAGAAGTTCCCGTTACCCCGTATCGAGGAAATGCTGGCGAAAACCAAAGGAAAAAATGGTACTCCACCATTGATTTGACGTCGGCGTACCACCAGATAGCGTTACACCCAGAGAGTAGGAAGCTGACGTCGTTCATAACTCCCTTCGGGTGTTACCAATTCTGCAGGATGCCTTTTGGCCTCACGACAGCAGCGGCGGATAGAGATAGATAAAACATTTTATAGTTAGCAGAGGCAAGTGCAGCATAATGCAGTATCCAACATAAGCGGATAGAACCAACGCTAAAACTACAAACTTTTCTTTTTAGAGCCGGTTATTTTACAAAATTGGCTCTCCAAGGACGAATTAGAAGGTGGATGCAAACATTTACAAATGCGCCCAGGCAACAACAAAATTACGAGCCGGCGCTGACAGACAGCTACTCCTGAGGCGGAAGCCGGGGGTGATGTTCCTCACTGTGTAATCCTTTTTAATCTTTGCTTATTTGCACTTTGCTGATTTTAAAAAACAAATCCTTGCTTATTTCCACATTGTTGATTTAAAAACAAATTGTGTTCTGCTAGCTACGTAGTTGATTCCTAGCTGTCTCTGGGTTTTGGGGACACTCTCTTGCGCAGCGGAGCCAGCGCTGTCGTAGGGAGGACCAAAACTTCGCAGCCATCACCACCCACGAGACACTAGGCCACACCCCTAACGCTAAGCGACGCCCCCTCTCCCTCCCCATAACAATGCTCACTCCTCGGAAGCGCAGCGGACGAGCGCAGCAGGCGCGCCCTCAGCACGCCGAAGACACGCCAAAGACTCGCCCGTCTGTGCCCGTCCGGGCCAGGACGGGGCACGGGGCAGAAGGCCATGCTCTACCCACTCATAAAAGGCTGGTAAGATCCCCTAGTCAACTAAGAGCGCTACGCCCGATCACTATTACTAGGTGTACAACGCTCGAACTCCACAAAACAGGAGTCACCTCCTGCCCAAACTGCAACCTTACCCTTACCATTCGCCAACCTTATCCCGATACTGCGAGGAGGCACAGGAAACGCAAACAGCCCTGTAACACTGTGGCACAAGAATACTTACTTTATAGTACTAACTGCCGCTCACTACCAAAACACAAATTAGACATCTTTAACCTCCTACTGGAAGATAAACCTAGCGCCCTCTTCCTGACAGAAACGTGGCTACACGGAGTGCTGGCCCAGACGTTGCTACTGCCCTCCCCGCCAACTATGCAATCACAAGGATTGATAGAAATAAACAACTAGGTGGTGGAATTGCAATCATTTTCAATAGAGACTTGAAATGTACATTAGAACCAGTCGACATCCCTGAATGCGAAGCCGGCTTTTTAAAAATATCTTTGAACCCGAACTTTACGATGTCTGGCCTATTGATATACCGACCCCCCGGCAACTCATCCCAATGGGCGTCAAATCTAGCCAATTATATCACTCCGTACTATATAGCTTCCAAAAATTTCTCACTTATCGGTGACCTTAATTTACATCTTGACGACCCTTCTATCCCCTTTTGCTCTAATCTGTTAGATGATCTGATGGCTCTTAACCTGACCGTAGTCAATTCTGGACTTACCCATAAAGCGGGCCATTTACTCGACCCCATTATTTCTAATATCAAGGAGCTAAAATGGCATGATTCCATCCCCATTTGTTGGTCTGACCATCATTTAGTAACATTTAGCATCAATCTCCCACCCACCACCACTATGCAATCTGTTTTTTTAGCTACATCCAGGAAAAACTGGAAATTACTAGACATGGCAAAACTTAACGCAGCACTCCATGAAAACCCTCCTACAAAAGGTCACAACATGGATAGCTTAGCAGTAGCCACTCAACAATGGCTCAGTGACGCAGCTGATCACTGCTTACCCACCCCTCATTTCAAAGGTAACAGACACCGTCACCCTGCCCCATGGTTCAATGACCTTCTGAAAATTGAAAAATCGAAATGCAAGGCACTTGAGCGTCAATGGCGTAAAGACTACGCCCCTGACGTAAAAAAGACCTACCATGAAGCCAGAAATTTATACCACACTGCTTGCGCAAAAGCGCGAGCTCTGTTTGTTTCAAACACCATCATGGAAGCAACCAATAAACCGAAAACTCTGTTTAATAAGGATAAAGAACTTGCAGGTGCACAAACCACAGCTATGGCTCCCCCTCTCAACACTTACCAATGCCAAGATCTAGCCTGTTTCTTTACCGAAAAAATCGAGAAAATCATCAGGGACATTAAAACAAATAATAATGAACCATCTCCTTTTGCTGACACGGAATATGCTCCCTCCTGTGAGAATACCCTGGAATCTTGGCCTCCCATCACGGTTAATATACTGAAGACCATTTTTAAGACCATCAAATCCGGCTCCCCCAGGGACCCGATTCCTATCAAAGTAATTAAACAACTGGACGATCGCTCCCTGGAAATCATTGTGGATACGTTAAATTTCTCGTTAGAACTTTCCACAGTTCCGGCCCTCTGGAAACACGCCATGATAACGCCATTGTTA
This sequence comes from Lissotriton helveticus, assembly GCF_964261635.1. Lineage (NCBI taxonomy): Eukaryota > Metazoa > Chordata > Amphibia > Caudata > Salamandridae > Lissotriton > Lissotriton helveticus. The sequence goes on from NC_136063.1 coordinate 804,579,765, forward strand.
AAAAAGCCCACAGCAAATCCGGAACTCCCAGCAAACTATAGACCTATATCTTTGCTCCCTGCTTTCTCCAAATGCTTAGAGAGACATGTCCACTCGGTCTTATCCATCTTTGCTGAAAACAATTCGCTCTTGCACCCTTCGCAATCGGGTTTTCGGGCTGGTTTCTCTACAGAAACCACCCTCCTAGGAGTTACAGAACACATCCGGAACCTCCTTGATAACGGTCAAACGGTCGCGCTCGTGCTTTTAGACCTGAGCGCGGCCTTTGACACCATATCCCACGAAACACTCATCAAGGCGTTATACAGAAACGGTGTCCGTGGGAAAGCGCTCGAATGGATCCAGTCCTTCTTGGCTCAACGGACATTCCAAATAACATCCTCCTTAGCCTGCTCCGACACCTTTAAAGCCCCTCACGGAGTGCCACAGGGATCTATTTTGAGCCCCCTGTTTTTTAATCTTTACCTCAGACCCCTGGCAGACCTAGCAGAAAGATCCGGACTTACCCTCATGACCCACGCCGACGATTCCCAAATTATTTTCTCCCTATCTGAATCTTGTCCATCTTCTCCATCTCTCCTCAAATTAGGGCTTCAAAACATCCTTAATTGGATGACAAGAAATCAATTAAAGCTTAACGGAGACAAAACAGAGATTCTTCTCTTAAGGAAACAACGTGATCTTTGGAATCCCTCTCACTGGTCCAACCAGATGGGAAATTTTCCCACCCCAGTTACTCAAGTACGTAATTTGGGAGTCATCATGGACAGCTCCCTCTCCATGAATCAACAGGCCAGCAAAGTTGCCGGAGTATGCGTTACCATTATCAAATGGCTGAAGAAAATCCTTTGGATGCTGCCCTCATCCACTCAAAAAACCGTAGTCAATGCCCTCATAACATCACCGCTTGACTATGGCAATATTCTGTACCTTGGTTCCAACAAAGCGGTAGTCAGTAGACTACAGCTTGTTCAAAACGCAGCTGTTCGACTACTGTGCAAAATCCCCCAAAATTCCGGAGTCTCGAGCTACCGCTGTGAACTCCACTGGCTCAGGGTAGAGAGCAGAATCCGTTTTAAAGCCCTGAACTACATGTTCAGAATCAAAGCGGGCTTTGCACCCAAATACCTTCTAGCGTTGGCTCATCCTTACACTCCCAAGCGAATCCTTCGCTCGCAATCAGCTGCCAACTTCTACGTACCAAGATTCAAACTGGCAAGAATGGGAGGCAGATCTTTTGCCCACCTTGGACCATCCCTCTGGAACGCACTCCCTCCCTTCATTCGTAAGGAGGAAAACCATGCTAGGTTTAGAAGGCACGTTTAGACTTGGCTATTCGAACAATAACTAGAATAGCCAGAAATTCCCTGCCATCATTATGCTGTGTCTCGGCGCCGGGAAACCCTTTTTGGGTAGCTGTTGCGCCTTATAAATTTAAAAATAAATAAATAAATAAATCTAAGCATCCAGCTACGTACTGCCTGTTTCTCCTGAACCCCACATAATTGGGTGAGTGGGATTCCTTTTTCTTGAAGGTTACACAGCTACATGAGCGTTCAGTAACAAATATTGAGAAACCTTTAACTTTGTTTTTACTAGGGCATCAGCTCTCTATCAATTAAAAACGGTGGCTCCCTTGACCTCTTAAAGTAAATAGAGGGTACACAGATTTTAAGGTAAACAAAGTCTAATAAAATCTATTCAGTATGATACAATTGGTTAAGTAAATAATCGAATCCGTGATATCATGTATTCCCTAATAAAGGACTGTGCACTACTCTCATGTGCTTTGATATCCAGCTAATCGCACCTATCCATAAGAAGGTGTCCCAAAATGAAAGACACATGAAGATAACCTCAAATTGAATACTGAGGCGGAAATATAATTCAATTTTTTCAGAAGGTACGCGTAATAAAGTTCACAAACACTTTATTCTTTAAGAAAAGACTAAAACAGTATAAACCTTTAGTGACATTAAAGTGTCTCCCCAATACCCAAAACCCAGTGAACCACATGTTTACTAAATTAATAATAAAACAAAGTGCCTTGTACCTTTAGTTCTTGTATTAATCGAATGTCCAGTGATAAAATTGTTAGTAAACTTAATAATGCACTGTGTAAAAGAAGAAAATATTAAATGTACCTAATTGTATGTTTCTTTTTAACTAGAATAATGTCCTGATGAAGGTGTTATTAGAAAACCGAAACGCTGCGTTGACAACTTTGTATTTTTAACTGTTCTCTATGTGAATTGACACATTTTTAACATTATTAAATGGCACTGATTCAATTCAAAAACTTTATTCGATTATTTGTTGACAATAATCATAAAAGTACATACATACATGATACAATAAAATACATATAAAATGCAATTGATTTATAAATACTCATGTAACAAAGGACATATTTTTCCTCAAGTGTACCGACTTTAAAATAAATACAGCGGTGAAAAAACAAATGTCCTGCGAATCAAGTGCAAATAAAAGCCTCATGGCAGATTCAGTAGTGGATACATTATATCTTTTGAAAAGTGGTTTCAGATAGGTTTTACGAAGATGAAGATAAAATGGGCATATCAATAAAAAATGCTCCGGGCTTTGCTTTGAAGTCCCATCGCATGGGCAAGGGGCAATAGTGTGAGTCTTAATATGCGGGCACGCGACAAGCGTATGAACGGTCCCCATCCGCAGTCTTGTCAGTACATATTGGTGAGAGCGAATGGTAACCATTTTAAGGTATCCTGCGAAACCCGGTTCCAACATGTTATACTTATCATAAAAGACATGTGTAGGGTACTGAGAAATGGCAACATTACGCTTTAGGGTCCTAGCCCTCATAAAGACATGTTTAAGTTCTTTCTTAGGGATGTCTATAACTCTAGATGGATTATCACAAACATTTGAAGACATCCTTAAATACACAGATGATGTAATTAAGCCAGGGGATACGGGAACACTTGTCCATGTGGAGACAATCTAGAATAATCTTTCTTGTAAACCCTGTCTGCTCCTTGAAACAAATGGATCTCCACACCAAAAGTGGTCTAAGGCTTATTAAATCGGAAAGATATTCCAGACCAACCTCCTGGTGGATCAGATTGGTTGAGGCAGAGGGTGGTAAGCAAAGAAGCTTTTTAACAAATTTATTTTCCTCCACCTGAAGCATATTATGATTACAGTGGCCCCATACCCCTGAACCATAGAGGGCCAAGGCAACACATTTATGACGATATAAATACAACATGTCGGATATACGCCTGGAGCCTTACTTGGAAGCAAACTTAAAAATGCCAAAAGCACACTTGCCCATTTTAGCTCTTACATTAGTCACTTCGGACGCCCATATGCCCCCACTATTAAATGTAATACCTAAATAGCAAAATTTGTCAACCACTTGTATTATTTGATCCATAACTATAAAAGGTCTTACATTTTTGACTTTCTTGCCACAGGCCATAATAAAAGTTTTTGAATTGTTAATTTTTAATTTTCTCCCGTTGATAAAATCTACAAATTTATCCATGAGTCTCTGCAGCCCGACAGGGGTTCTAGAGAGTAGGACCGTGTCGTCAGCATAGAGCAGTACCGGGATAGATATGCCGTCAGCAGTCGGCGCATCAGCACTGACAGCACGTAGTTCGGACTCAATGGTATTAATAAAAAGGGAGAAAAGAAGGGGGGCAAGGACACATCCCTGCCTGATACCAGAGCCTACAGGGATATTAGGGGAACACTCACCCAGTTGCCCATAACGTATCTTTGCCGATAGCTTCCTATACAATTGTGCCAGAAAATAAATGATTTCCCGTGGGGCGCCCATATCCAGTAGAGTTGTCCACAGAAGACCATGATCAACCAAATCAAAGGCGCTGGAGAGGTCCGCAAAACAAAGGAACAGTGAGCCTTGCTTAGCGCGTGTATATTTGCCTATGATGAGGTCCAGGTTTATGCACTGTTCTATTGTGCCTAACCCCTTGCGGAATCCAAACTGGGAGTCCGCAAGGATACCCTTTTCTTCAACCCAGTCCTCCAGACGGCTCAATAACACCCTGCTCATGATTTTAAGGGAGGCAGTAAGGAGTGAGATAGGGCGATAGTTTTTTGCCTCTCCTCTCTCTCCTTTTTTGTAGATAGGGATAATAATGGACTCCCCCCAGACCTGTGGGGCCGAGGTCGTTGCTGCTGCATTAAACACCTTGGTCAGCAAAGGGCTCCAAAGGGATACCTCGGCTTTATAAAGGTCCACGGGTACCCCGTCGGGGCCCGGTGCCTTCCCCCCCTTACTACACCGAATGGCCACGTCCACCTCGGTGACTGTGATATTAAGGGGTAAGGGGATGTCAGCCACAGCATCCTTATCGCTCCCTGCATCTAATCCATCGGGGTTAAAGATGCTAGAAAAATGAGCCACCCACTGTTCCTCGCTCACCTGGGCAGACAGTACCGGGTATTCATCCTTCTGGAGAAATGGACTATTGACCGTGGACCAGAATAACTTAGTATCCCTAAGATCCACGGCCTTAGTCAGGTTGTCCCAGGCTTCTTCCCTTAATTCCTGTTTCCTGGCCTTCAGGTGAATTGTATAGTTCCTCCTTAGGGCCCTGACTACTTCCCTATCCCTAGGTTTACAATTGAGAGCAGCTTTTAATTTTTGTAGGGATTTAGTACATTCCCTATTGAACCACCCGCAGGTGGTCCCGGTGCCTTTGGGCTTTGTACCAGTTAAAATGTTAGCAATATTTTTATTGATGGTGTCAAAGATAGCTAATATGCCAGCACTACCTATATCAGGCTCAAGACAATACTCTACCTCATCTAGACAAGCTGACACTATGGTACTTAATAGACGTTCCTCATTGTGCCTACCCCATTTGATTCTAGGGCCGTTTGGTCTGTGTGGAATTACGTCTGACACTATACCGTGCCACGCCTTTATCTTATCCCCCCACAGGGATAGGTACATTGTTAAGCATTTGTGGTCGCTAAGGGCTAAGTCTACTATTTCGGGGGTGGTGCACAAAACGGTAATACTGGTGGAGACAATGAGGTAGTCAATAACCGTCGCACAGTTCCTACCTATAAAGGTTGGTACCGGATTACCCTCTTTGTCTTCCCCAGGTAACATAATACGTAGATCCAAAAAATGGCACTGTATTTGTGTACAAAAGTATTGTTTTATATTGATTAAATTGCACAATTTTCCAAATATTCTTTTAAAATTGTTTTTATTTCATTTTTTATATTGTGATTTATTAGAAATGTGGTTATGGCATCTATGGGTTTGTGAGTTCATATTTGTTATGCCTTTTCCATTTTTGGAAAACTAGGGACTTTCTTCTATTTCCAGTGATTATTTGAGCAGGGCTGCAGCAATGGAAAACGCCGAGGAAGAGAAGGACGAGGGGGACGAAATGGTGGCATTGATGGAAGACCCGGAGAAGGTGATAAGCAACCAAGAATGGGAAGACGCGTACCAAGCGGACAGGAACATTCAAGAGGTGAAAGAACACATCGTGGGAGGGTGGCCTGAAAAAAGGCACTTAAGCGGAGACATGAGGAAGTATTTTGAAGTAAGAGAGGAACTATCACTGGGCGACAAAGGAGTGTTTGTGTACAGAGGGGACAAGGTGGTACCCCCGGAAGGGCTAATCCAGAGGCTACTAGCAATATTGCACGAGGGCCATCTCGGCATTGGAAAAACTAAACTGAGGGCCATACAGGGATACTGGTGGCCAGGCATGGACATACAAACGGAACGGCATGCGACCAATGTCAACGAGCTGACAAGACTATGACACCATTGAGGCCGACCTTTGGAAAATTCGCCACCCCGAAGAATCCTTGGGAGGAACTCTCCATTGATATATTGGGACCAATTCTGGATGAACAAGGGACTCCTAAATATCTGTGTGTCCTGGTAGACAGATACTCAAAATGGCCTGAAGTGCACATCAAGGAGGAGATGGACACGGAGACTATACTTAGGTTCCTTACGGCTACCTTTCACAGGGAAGGCATTCCCAAGTCCATATTGAGCGACAATGGTCCCCAATTTACCTCAGACAAATGGCTCAAATACATGGAGAGGAACGGAATCATCTCAAAACACACGTCCATATATCACCCAGCGAGGAATGGACAAGTAGAACGATTCAATAGGGTCCTAATGGGGTCCATTCAGGCAGCCATCATGATTGGAAAGGACTGGGAAAAGGAAATCTTACACATGATTTGGGCATATCGCATCACCCCTACTGGTACGGGGTACAGTCCCTTCCAGATTCTTAGAGACAGAGATCCGTTCACCAAAGATAATTTTGCATGGAAGGAGACGACAGTGACAAGCAAATGGTCTCCTGCGATTGTACGAGCAAATTTGGAAAAAGCTCAAACAATATACTCTGAACACTACAACAAGAGAAGGAATGTAAAGGACACGTCATTGGAAGAAGGAGAATGGGTGAGAGTCAAGTTGGCCGTGCTACAGAGAAAGGGGGACAGTAAATACAGCCGACCGCTCCAAGTCAAAGAGGTTTTCGGCCGAGCAGCGTGATTGAGTGATGGGAATGTGTGGTCCCAGGATCGCATGGCTCGATGCAATAAGATATTACAATGGGCTCCTGAAGATCGGGAACATGGAGCGACAGATCAGAGCACATCAGAGAATGAGGTAGTCACCCAGGAAGGAGGCATGGAAGGTGTGGATCCGGGGTTGGAGCAAGGAGGCAGTGAAACTCCCCGGTCAGAGAAAATAAGGCGAGAAAGGAGAGAGTCAGTAGGCAGCGAGAGGTCGTATGTCCAAGAAGATAAAGTGGGGGAGTCCGCGATGCCAGGAGGTAAAGAGATGACGTCCACCCCGGTAAGACGCACGAGAGGGGAGCGATTGGTGGTGAGACCCTCCAGGTTTCGGGACTATGAAATGGGGAATGGACATTGACACCCCCAAGACTGTGTTACTTAATTTGGACAAAAAGGGGGAGATATGTAGAGTCGCCACTCTAGTGTTCACGCTACGTCACCAGGTAGCGTGAACGGTGGCCATTTTGGGTCGCGCACGTTGATCGCAATCAGTCGGGTGCCGGAGCAGCGTTAGTGGCAGCTCGCTCGGCGCTCTCTATATTGTGCCTAAATCGTTAATAAACCCTTAACCAAGACAGCGAAGTGTCCTGTCTTCTTTGGCTGCAGCGACATCTTTACAGGCTTCAATCAGAAATGCTACTTTCTGATTTGTTTTTGGCTTGTTTGTCTCTCCTCCTCATCGCCATGTCGTCATTTTAATCCTTCCATGGCTATCAGCCCTTTTACTTTACAAACTATTTTGTTCCTCTGGCCCTCCCCCTTCCCTCCCGCAGTCTGTAACTTCTCTGCCCACCCCACCCCACCCCCCCACTCTTGATCATGCCGTCTTGGAGTCACGCACTTTTGTTTATAATGCAATAGGGCTCGAGTAATACGAGTCCTATTGCATTTACAAAGGCTTGTTTTCTCATCGGATTGGCCTGCTGTCTTGTTTTCGTCTGTCAGATTCCATCTGACAGTGGTGAGTTTTTGGATACCGAGGCAGTAGCCTCATTACTCCACGTTCATCTCGAATTTTTTAGTCGCTGTTTAGGTTGTCTTATTGATGTGTGACACTTTGTCACAGTTGAGGTTGTATCACATGGTCAGCTCAGTGATGGGAAATCGGATTGGCTGGCTGGGTCGTGCACTTTATGTTGCCTGACCTGTCCAGCCGGCGATGGTGCGCATGCGTCGTCCAGCAGCCGCTAAACAGACGCTCCTGCGCATTAAGCAATATTCCTTTCCAGCTCCCTGCCCGCCGACAACAACTTTAACAAACTGCGGAGTTAAAGAACTGATCTAGGAGTGCACAAGAGCTCTTGCGTGGCTCTTGCGTGGGTACAGGCCCGTACGTTAGATAATGACACAGCCCGAGCACCAGAAACATGGGGAGGGTAGCAGAAGCAGCCAGGATGGTCTGCACGGTAACCCCAGGTAGCTATGCGTTGTGCAAAGCTACTTTAACCATTGCACTGCAAACATACTTTAGCCTGCTTCTATTAACCAAAACCGTGGGCGGCAGCTGCACAAACTGTCCAGTCCTCGACCGCCCGGGACACCACTAAAAATATACATTCAATATGTTCTGAACAACCACACTTTTTTTTAAACTACAGGGCGGACGATGCAGATCACATGCATTTCCTGCATTTATAATCCTCGTGGTGGGAGTGCGGACTGCAAAACCAATGAGCACATCGGAATTCTGTATAGCGAACTAGGATTAAAAAACCTGCGGTTAATGCTCCAATCCCAGGTGACCTTACGCAAGGCGAGATCCTGACGCCTTCAGGTCTATGATCAACCATTGGAGTGGCTGACGTCAACCCGGAAGTATCTGAATTGTAGGCAAATCTATTGTATTAAAAGGCAACAATGGACAGTAGCCTGAATTAATTTACGTCCCATCTCTGTAAGTAATGTTCTGGAGGCTATCTTGCTGATAAAGAGGGTGCCTTTCCACTAGTTACTGTACTTATGTGAATAGTTTCCGACTTTTCGAACTTGTGACAGCAGTTTTGTCTCACCTGCATTAAGGTTACTTATTTATTTCCATCTCAATGCATTGAACATTTATATTCTAGGAGGGTCATCCAAGAGATCTGGTATGTTTTTATAGAATAAGTTAGTTGAAAGGAGGGTGGATCCGCTGGCTGAAAGTCAGCTGTAATACCTTTTCGTGGGCTAGCGGTATTAGACAGCCACCCAAGGCTTTAAGTGGGATAAAAAGACTGGGGGCTCGCAAAGGGGCATGGCCGATGTAATTAATGGGATGTATGACATCACAACGCATGCTTTCACAACGCATGCCTTTACTACGCGGTTTTCACAACGCATGCCTTTACAACGCATAGTGCTTTGGGGCGCTGGATAGTGAATTCTTTAATTTACTATTCCAATTCCAGTCCCCATGGATAGTAGGGAAGGTGTTGCATAGTAAATTAAACCTATTCCCTATCCTAGAGCGCCCCCCAGCGCAATGCGTTGTAATGGTTTGCGTTGTAAAAGTTGCGTCGTAATGGCACTGCGTAGTAAAAGTTGCGCTGTAAAGGTTGTCTCCCAATTAATGGCGTGGCTAAAAACACAAACGGAAAATCTATGCTTAGCAAAGTGTGCCACCGGACTGGTATTTTGCTGCTTCTGTCACTACATTCGGATATATCATACAACTAGTAATATTACACCTACAACAAGCCAGGGCTATTTGCTTTGTCAGTTGCATAAGATAAGAACCAACTATGGCTTCGTAGCATAGCATATTGGGGAGAGGATGTGGTCTGACGGTTTCAATTATATTGAATTAATTATCCCCCCCCTTCGAGCCTTTAAACCCAATTGCACCTTTTGAAGCAAGTGGCCTCTGTTTTCTGCTACGATTGATGTTATTTCTGTTTACGGCTTTTGATGGGGTTTTTTCTGTTATTGATTTGTAATAAAGTAATTAAATAAGCTTTCCTGATTCCTGCATCATTTTAATGCCACCTTAATTGCTTGGAAGCACTACTTCAGGTGTCACTGATTACTGTGTCACATACTTTAAAAAAAAGAAAATTGCTGGGAAAATAATTTTTGGGGTTTTATATAATATCGATATCTGTCATTTATTACAGAAATTATACCATTCACAATATTCATTGTACTTGTATTTGTAAGAACACTACAATATGGCGAAGCCAATTGGCATGGCCAATGCTTGTTTGCCTAGCCAGTACAATTACCTCAAGGTGGATCTTGCATTAAAATAATTATCACCTACAAAGCACAAATAAATGTTTGAGGCACAAGGAAGGGACGAACCGCTTTGTTAATTTGTGCATGATGTATGTTTGTTGTGTATGTAAATATTGTTGATACATGTTTGATTTGAAAACGTGTCACAACGCCACAAAAATGTTTTTATGGTAAAATGACAAAAGAGCTAGATATATATGGTTGATATTAATTAGATTGAGTAATACAAAGTCATTGAGTCACATTTCCAATATGAAGTCGAATCTCTCTAGGGATAAATTCTCATTGGCTTACAATTTATCTTCACCATTGACCTCATCATTATCTTCTGTCATTCTATGCAGCCCAATTATGTGAGGTGATAAGGGCATGGTATTTGGTATCAGGAAGACAAATCAGCAGCACCTCTCAGCAAGACGTTGAATTGAATTCCTAAAGGAGCCTCGTCTCGTCCCAGTTTCAGTAGCTAGGTCTCCTCTCTCCATCTTGTAGACACAGCTAGGCCAGGGACATCCAAAATGGACCCCACGGGACTCCATTACTTTGTAGACTCACACATAATACATGCAGCTCATAGGCCACATGGATCTATGACAGAATATCGACAAACAAAATATCGACCTACAGAAACATCGACGCTGGAATATCGAAGGCAAGTATATCGACATCCTATCTACAACATGGTAAGTACAAAAACATCGAAACAAAAATATCGATGTTAAAATATCGTTTTATATCTGTTAAAATATAATGTGTAAAATAAAGTAAATAATACTTATAAATAAAATAAACATTGTTAAAAATATTTAGTAATGTTTAAAATTAATAAATAATAGATATATAATAATATAACATTAATTAAACACACATGTAAAATATATATTATATATTTACTTAATAATACATTTTAATAATTACTTTAATTACTTATAAATTGTTTAAAAATACTATAAATTACAAATAGATCTCCACACATAAAATAATTACATAAAAAAGTAAATAATTATTTTTAATAAATTAAAAAAATTAAATAAACTTTCAATATTTTTAAAATTAATAACATAATACATTCTCTAAATTCATTCTAAATAATAAATAAAACTACTATTTAAAGTCCAAAAAAACTACAGTATTAAAAACATTGGATAGCGTAAAACGTAAAATTACTATTCCCACTCCAGAAAATACAAAATTAGGGAAAACATTGTATAGCATAAAAATAAAAATTACTATTACCACTCCAGAGAGTGAAACAGTAAAGAAAATATTAGATAGCGTAGGGGTAAAAATTACTATTCCAACCCCAGTGAGTGCAACAGTAGGGAAAGCGCTGGATAGTGTAGGGGTAAAAATTACTATTCCAACTCCAGAGAGTGAAACAGTAGGGAAAGCGCTGGATAGCGTAGGGGTAAAAATTACTTTTCCAACTCCAGAAAGTGCAACAGTAGGGAAAGCGTTGGATAGCGGGTGGGTAAAAATTGCTATTCCAACTCCAGAGAGTGCAACAGTAGGGAAAGCGTTGGATAGCGTAGGGGTAAAAATTTCTATTCCCACTTCAGAGAGTGCAACAGTAGGGAAAGCGTTGGATAGCGTAGGGTAAAAATTACTATTCCAACTCCAGAGAGTGAAACAGTAGGGAAAGCGTTGGATAGCGTAGGGGTAAAAATTACTATTCCAACCCCAGAGTGCAACAGTAGGGAAAGCGTTGGATAGCGAGTGGGTAAAAATTACTATTCCCACTCCAGAGAGTGCAACAGTAGGGAAAGCCTTGGATAGCGTAGGCGTAAAAATTACTATTCCTACTCCAGAGAGTGCAACAGTAGGGAAACCGTTGGATAGCGGGTGGGTAAAAATTACTATTCCAACTCCAAAGAGTGCAACAGTAGGGAAAGCGTTGGATAGCGTAGGGGTAAAAATTAATATTCCCACTCCAGAGAGTGCAACAGTAGGGAAAGCGTTGGATAGCGTAGGGGTAAAAATTACTATTCCAACTCCAGAGAGTGAAACAGTAGGGAAAGCGCTGGATAGCGTAGGGGTAAAAATTAGTATTCCCACTCCAGAGAGTGCAACAGTAGGGAAAGCATTGGATAGCGTAGGGGTAAAAATTACTATTCCCACTCCAGAGAGTGCAACAGTAGGGAAAGCGTTGGATAGCGGGTGGGTAAAAATTACTATTCCAACTCCAGAGAGTGCAACAGTAGGGAAAGCGTTGGATAGCGTAGGGGTTAAAATTACTATTCCCACTCCAGAGAGTGAAACAGTAGGGAAAGCGTTGGATAGCGTAGGGGTAAAAATTACTATTCCAACTCCAGAGAGTGAAACAGTATGGAAAGCGCTGGATAGCGTAGGGGTAAAAATTACTATTTCAACTCCAGAGAGTGCAACAGTAGGGAAAGCATTGGATAGCGGGTGGGTAAAAATTACTATTCCAACTCCAGAGAGTGCAACAGTAGGGAAAGCGTTGGATAGCGTAGGGGTAAAAATTACTATTCCCACTCCAGAGAGTACAACAGTAAGTAAAGCATTGGATTCCATAAAAATTAAATATAACATACTTAGAAATAATTTTTATATTTAAATGTCTTAATATTTACATTTTTAAATAACTAAACATAATTTCAAAGTACCCATTAATATTAAAAAAAATAGATTTGACTAAATAATTAACAATAAATTAACAATAAATATCAATTAAAAAATAATAGTTACCAAATAATAAATATTAAGCAATAAAATACTGTAAAAAACAAAAAAATATTATTAATAATTGATTACCAATTAAAAAACATTAAACAATAAAATTATTTGTATACCAAAAAAGACTTTTTATAACACATTAATTACCAATTATTTACAAATAATTTCCAATAAAATTTTTCTTAATTACCAATTAAATAAATTAATTACAAATATTAATTACCAATTAAACAATTAATTAACAATTAAAAGTATTAATTGCCAATTAATAATGAATTAAAAATACATAAATTATCAATACCAATAAATAAAAATAATTCATTACTTAATTACAATTAAAATACTTCCCACCCAATTCCCCTATAAACCCACTACCTGCTACAGAACTTAAACACAAAAATTAATTAAAATTAATTTATAATTCCTAAAAATTAATAATGAATTTAATATAATTAAATTACTTCCCACCCTATTCCCCTATAAACCCACAACCCGCTCCGGTACTAAAACATAAAATTGACTTAAAAATAACATTATAAATATATGAAAATAGTTCACATATAACTTAAAACAAGTAAAATACTTAACAAAAAACACATAACACATACATATTAAATACATACTAAAATACATAATAACAGTACAAATATCGATATTAGTAACATCGAAATTACTAACATCAATATATTTGATATCAATATTACTGACTTCGATGTTACTTACATCGATATGAAAAAAATCGATATTACTTACCTTAGTGTCGATATTCTGTCCAACGATATTCTTGACATCGATATTCTTTACCTTCGATATTTCTAACTCGATATTTGTGTAGGTCGATATTTACAACTCGATATTTTGACTGTGTACCAGGCCACATATCCAGATCCTAGCAGTACCATCCCAAGTGTTTACTGTGAGTGTTTGTGAAAGTGCATAGAAACAAAACTTCACATGTGTGCCAGTAGACATTCACTCCAGTGACAGGATGTAAAGTTCAGGCCATATATAAAGATTCACAAAACACGGTGTGCTGACACCACCTCTCTATGTACTATACCCATGACAGGGACAGAAGTTGACTATCTGTATAATGAGGGCAGGCGTGGTGTGACTCTCCAGGTGCACAGGGCCACATACAACACCAGGATCCCAGATACACTTCATCAGGCACTCAGTGCTGGAGAACATGACTGTACGTCGTGAAGGGGACATTCAAGTCCCAACAGGCCCTTACCTAACCTTTTATTTAAATGGATCTAAACCCCTATTTTCCCTTGCTCCTAACTATTCACACTTTTTATGACATCACTAATATGACTATATGTCTGCCTCTCTATGGGACGAGATGTGGCATGTGACCAGAGCTGCTGCTGTTGGAACTAAGGAACCAGATTTGAGTCCAGGAAGGTTCAACTTCCTGTGGTTGTGGGCAAATCACTTATTCTCCCTGTACCTTCAACAAATATGACCTTGGTTATAATTTGGAGTCCATGTAAAAAACTCTAATGACCTTGGCAAAAAATAATTAAAAAAAATATTTGAATGTTTATTTGTTCTAAAGCATTCTACAATGTGCGTTACAGTACTAAGCATTCTATGCCTGATGCCTCTGGCCGAGGTGCAACATAAGTAAACGAATATAGCAGGGTATGCCGTTGGACTTGTTGGCACTTGTGATTACATTTCATGAAGCAAACTTTGTCCAAGTTCGTTGGGGCCAGCAAGGCCAAGTGACTGATAGATTCCAGATTGCACGAAGGGTTCGGCAGGGGTGTGTATTAGCACCAACTTTATTTTCACTTTACATCAATAGGGTGATGAAGTATTATGAAAATCACCCGACTGATGCTCCGACCTTAAATGGAAGTAAAATACCCTTGTTATTGTTTGCCGACGACACCCTGCTACTATCAAAAACCCAGCAAGGTCTACAGATGGCCATAGCACGGTTTGAGTCATTTTGTAGGGACTATGGTCTTATAATAAATGTAGACAAGACCAAGTTCATGGTCCTTCACAAACAGAAAATAGTAAAAGGGAGAGTTACCATGAACAATGCTATACTTGAGCAGACAAATGTTTTTACTTACCTTGGTATTACATTAAGTCCAAAACTTAATTGGAACCCACATTTGGACCTGTTGTTGCTTAGAAATGCTCAACTGTCTGGTGCTCTGTTAAAAGAACACCGGTTATCCCACACTAAGCCGATCGCCCCCATTTAGAAAATTTACAATGCAAAAATTACAGCTTCAGTATTGTATGGGGCAGAATTATGGGGTTTTAGTTATCTATCTGCACTCACGACCTCGCAAAATAAATTTATGAGGGCTATTACGGGCTTACCTCAATCCACTCCTCTACTACTGCTTTATTATGATTTGGGAAGCCAGTATTTAAAGGATGTGGCTCGTTTTAGACCCGTGGCCTACTGGAGGAGGCTCTGGGTCACCCTGGAGCTAACCGAGTATGCCTATGCCCTCCTGGAGGTCAGGGACGCAGCTGGTGCGGGAAAAATTCTATGGCTGAGGCAGGTAAAGTCAACATTGTGTGATCTGGGGCTTAACATGTTGTGGCAAAACCCAACTAATTTTACATTTCCATCCCGCAAAGAATTAAAGGGGCTATACTGGAATATGGTCATGATGAAACGTTTTTCATCCCTGAGGAGTTCTTCCTTGTCAAGGGACTTTTTAGAGACCAAAGACGTACCCGCTTACTAAAAGTACTGGGACCTTATAAGAGTTCCCTGCGATAGGAAATGGTACCACCAATTTAGGATAGGCACCCTTCCTATTAAATCATTTACAGGTAAATGGGGTACAGGTTCCAGTATGGAATGCCCGTTTTGCCCAACACAGTCAGAATCCATTGCCCATGTTTTCTTTATTTGCCCAGTCTATAAGAACTTGAGGCATAAATGGTTAAAGTCCATTTGTCAGTTGATGGGGATTACCACCGGCTATGAAGCCTTAAGGATTTTAAAAACATATGGAAACAAACTAATTATAATCGCGATCGCCAAATTCTTACATGGGATGTGGATAATCCGTGCCCACAGTTTGAGTAATTAATGAATGAATGTAAGAGATGTGATTGTATTAATTGGTTTTATTGAAACCTGGCTTATAGTTTGCGGTCGTTTTTATTGATATTACTGCTTTTATAATGAATTTTATACTAAATTATTGTATTTTTGTATGACCGGAAAAAGTAACTTCGGATAATTTTTATGTGAATCTTGTATTTTGTAAGGAATGAATTCTAATGATTTTATGGTTATTGTTTAAAATGTAAGTGTCTTTTATGATTATGTAATCAAATAAAGACTATTTGAATTGAATATGGCAATCTTTACGGTGGCTTTGGTGGCATTCCTCACTAAATACTGGAGATTATAGGTGATTAACGTGTTTTAAAACACCGTTGGCTAGTAATGTTGTTGAATTTAAATCCAATTTCACGCGTGGGTCTGGCAGTACGGCTCTGCACTGGACTGTTTGAGCGAGAGAGCGGCAGAAGGAGTGTTTTTACACATTGAGGCGAGGGAAATTTATCACATGTAATAGGTAGTTAAAAACTATTTTGAAGTAGGGTTATGGCAAAATAACATGGAACATATGATGAATTGTTTTGGTTTAAATGAATGTAGCTTACATAGCGTGCCAGGCAAAGAAATCTGGAAGGTTTAAAAAAATATAAATCTTACCGCATTCGAAAAAACAAACAACTCAGCTCACATGCATGTGGACACAGATACAGACATACATCCCCTAATAAACAAAGACTATAGATAGTGCTGCAAAGGATGTAGAAAGAATGCTCTCTCTGGACCTCTCATACAGGGAAAGTGACAGAGCTAGTGTAGGCTTTTGGTCAGGGTTCCAGGCCCCAGCGAATCACTTGGTTAGGTTAGGGCAGGAGAACACCTCTCCAGCTCCAGTTATGTGCTGCTGCTTATGGAGCATATTAATCCAATTGGACCAACAGCTGGGCAAAGATGAACATTTTGTACATACTTCTACCCTCAGAGTGTAGCATTCATCGTGATGGAATCCTTCTGGGAGTGCACTGACCATGTTTGGCGATGTGGCCGTGCAACTAGGGCGGCTCTTCCGTGATGGCGGAGGAGCATCGCCCCATCGCCCAGAGCCAGCAGATCATACATAAAATGATAATATCACAATGTTATTTATCATTTTATTTATTGCTGACTGAGCCGCGCAATAGGTACAGGGCAGCGCAGGGCCAGGCATGGTATGGCATGGCATGGAGAAGTAGTAGTGTGCACTTATAAGCGCGCATGTCTGTTTAGCGGGCCAGATGAGAGAAGCAACAAGGCTGCTGTTTAATCAGCTGGAGCGGGGCTGCAGGTAAGTCTTTTTTTATTTTATAATATTACCCAACCCCAAACCTCCTCCTTGCCTGACCTACCACCCTAGATAGGCGGCGAACACCACTGGTGAGTTCACCCACTTGATCTGTCTGAACTGAGCATACATTTTCTAATGTGAGATCGTGGAGAGGCTTTCCCCCAATTTCAACTTTAACTGTGGTGGTGCTTGACAAACAGAAAAGCCTCTCGTACCCCTTATTTGCTCACAGTTTTTTGCAGTTCCACATGTTTTGATGGACTCATTGTAGTGCTCTAAGAGAGGTATTTTAGCTTCTTAAATTTGACCTGTTCCTTCTCTGTTTTTCATACCTATCCATACGTGTGGTGGTACCTTTTTATCCACAGATGTGTTGAAATATAGAATGATAACACATTAGCTACAATTACGTTGTATACAACATCGTGGTCAATATAATTAAATAATATTTTTCTCATTTCAGAATCTTGACTTGCTCCCAGAAAAGATATAGCTTTTGGGGTGCAGAAAATGGAGGTGTCATCTATTTACCTATGAACTTCATATAATAGGAAATGTTGACCAGCACCAACAAAAATATATAACCGTGAAAATATATTTTTTTAATTACCACCTGATTCGGAAAGCTGGGAAGAGGGTGATCACAGCACAACAAGCATTTTATTGCTGTCATTTAAAAAACATACTTTACTGCACTGCAAACTTTCCATTGTTTTGGGTTCTCTTTTCAGGTGTTCCAGATTAGATTTACAATTCACAAAATGTCATAAAGAACACACATCATCAGCCCATCACTCACCTAGAATGAATTGGCAATGTCAAAGAAAATGCTGTCTTTGTTCATCTTCAAGATGGCATTAATGTCAAACATCTCCTTCATAACTATCACTCTGGTTTCAGACCCCACTGCAGCATGGAGACTACTATCTTACACATCATAGTCAATGACCTCCTGGCCAAAGATGAAGATAGCCCCTGCCTCCTGATATTGCTGGACCTCTCAGCTGCCTTCCACATGGTCAACCATCCATCCTGATATGTACCCAATAGTGTTGAATGGAATTCACTGGCACTGTCCTTCACCGGTTCTCCTCCTACCTTTTTAACTGACACCATTTTGTTTCTATTGGGCACCTCCAGGTCACATAAGATCTCTATCACCTGCAGAGTTCCCCAGGGTTTGTATACTGTTCCCTGTCATCTCCAACCTCTACTTGGAGCCGCTTGGTGCTCCACTCACAGATAACAGCATCAAGTTCCACAAATACACAAATGCTAATCAATTCTGCTTGAAAGTGCCTCAAACACTGCATGCACGTCATTCAGACCTCAACGTCCCACATGTATTAGAAGCTCAGCCTAATTAAGACTGTTGTTCCTGGCAAATAAGAATTCAAACAAGCAACAGTACAAATCTGGCTGAATGACAAGAACGTTAACAGCTTCAGTCCCCAACTGTCATCCACTGCCATGTCACTTTGTTTTTTAGAAATGTGCTCCTTGAGGGTGAGGTTGGTGTCCAGGGTGAAACCAAGTCAGCATGGTACAAGTTCGCTCCTCTAAAGAAAGTAAAATTGTTCTTCTTGAAAGTGACCCAGAAATGCTGTTCAAGCCCTCATACTCATATCTAGATAGTGGCAACACTGCTCCTTGGCATCCCAGACTCCTCACTGACATCCCTTAATGGCATCTTGCATGCTGCATCACATCTCATCCAGGGTGTGGAGAAATATGATCAAATCACCCCCATCCTGATGGAACTCAATGCCTGCCCATCCAATCTTCAAAAACAGCCACATAATTTTCCAAACCTTCACGACCAGCATCCCTGCTTATCTTGCAGTCAAGTTCAACATCTCTTTTGCTTCTTGACATACCTGTAGCCAGGACATCATCGGATTGCAGACTAAAAAGAGTAAAGAAGAAAACAAAGTAAGATAGCAAGACATTTCTTCTAAGTCTCCAGGATCTGCCATTAAGGCCTCTCCAACACTGCTCCAATTTAGGAAAGAGAAGAGATGCACCTCTTTAAAGAACATTACATCACAATGCATTAACCACAAACAACCCAGCTCCCTCTCCCATCACTTGTTGACTTTATGCTTGTCTTTGACCCTTTACAGCAGACCACTGCCTTTTCCTTTGATACACGCTATAGAAATACCACATTCATACATTTAGTCTGGATATTATTTGTGGTGAAAATGTTTTAAAAGCCTAACCATGATCTTCCCCCAAAAAATCAAAGAAAAGGGCTTAGGGTGGAGGGTAAGCACTCAAACTTGAACAATATATGCCTGGTGCATGTGCATTCAGACCCCTTTGGTACATGTCGCCCGATGAGTAACACATCCATGCCATCCACCAGCTCTCTCTCACCTCAGTCATCATTCCAACACTACTCATTGACAAGTCAGATGCCTAATGTGCAAAAGTATTGTCTGATGTAGGTGCAAACATCGATATGTTTCTACTGTGTCCATTCACACTTCAGATTATGGCAGCTGTATCTTCAACCATACAAGAAGTCATCACTTTACAAAATGACAACATTTTTAGTCTATTTTGAGTGGCTACATAAGCGTTATAAGAAAAATGTCTTGAAAACGGCCTAGGAACATTTTTTAGGAAGTATGGAAGTTAAAAACTACATACTTTTATATGCATGAAAACCTGGCATAACATGTGACAAGGTGTATATTCCAGAACCCTCACAGGTGCACCGGCTCTGACAACTTGCTGGAAATATTGTTTCAAGTAATATATTACCATACCAGAAGTCTAATGAAAAGATGCAGAGAGGCACCAACATCTCTTTTGGGAAGATGGACATTGTGAGAGAGCGTTGGTGCTGTATATCCAGGTGTTCAGTGAGATGTGGGTGCAGATGGGAAGCATGGCCAGGAGCATCATCTGATGGGGCAGGCACCACTGAAAAATTGGCATCAATAAAAAAGTAAGGCAAATGATGTAAATAGTCACAGAGACTGTTACGCCTGAGGACCTGGACAAAGTAGGATTCCAGCAATCACAGCAAAATCTCCTTTTGGCAGAGTGCCTGAAGGTAAGGTTCATAGTGCCCTGAAACAAGCCATAGGAGGTACAAAAATAGGTAGGCTCGGGTGAGGGACACAAGGCAGACATTAACTAGCCCTAACACATACATGCAAAAGTATAGCTGCCAAATTGAAGATTGATCGGAAAAAATACTGAATCTTGATTCTGAAATGAAATGCATTCGTGGAGGCTTTGTCATTGTTATGAGTGCAGGATGCTCTGCACATGTGTAGTCTGTGACTCTGATGAGATATGGGGTCATTAAAAAAATGACTATCATCATAGGGATCAGGCCGGCAAGCTAAGATGAAAATGTCCAAGGTGAATGGATGTCATCAGAATGATGTGCCTCTGATATTCAGTAGCCCTGTTTTTTATTCAGCATTTTTGTGGATCTGCCAGGATGCAGACAACCTCCAATGTGGGCGCGTTGCATCTGGGCGCTGAATATGACAAAACGGGCGAGGAATGCTGATGGTTTTTTCTAGAAATGACTCAACATTGATAAAAATGTTTGTGAATCACTTAATCCATTGCGAGGTCACCTTGAGTCTAAGAGTGTTTGGCATAGAGCGAAATATAGATAGATGTGCTTAGTGACAAATGAAATTGCACACGTGATAAGCATAGCATGGATGATCTCAATGAGTGCACAGTTACATTTATGCAGAGACATCCTATCTCTCTAGAGATGCATACTCCCATACTTTCTGTTTTAAGTGCTCTGGGACTATGGTATGGATATGTTTACAGTGCAAATTTTCCAAATGCATTTTCTCATTTAATTGTCTGTGGGTGCCATGAGACCACAAACAGCCCAATTATGTCTGTTGCACCCACATCCAGGAGCATCGGAGGAATAGAGATTGGAATAAAATCTTGGCACAGATATGTTCCTATGCAAGGGAGACCGGATGGAAAAACACAAAAGATCTGAAAAACACCATATTCAGAATGCTTTGTCAGCCAGCAGTCGGAATAAGATAGGTCTGGCCTGCACCTATACATTCCTTTGAGGCACAGAATTAGAAAATCTGTAGTATTTATACTTTCTATTTAGTCCTGAGTTTGCTAATTTGAGGACAAATATGATAGATATCAATCAGGGTGAGAGAGATCTGGCATCCACTGATAAAAAGTTTAAGATGTGCAGATGTTGAAAAATATATAGTTGTTCTATTGTTCCATTCAGCCCAGGGGGATATCTGCAACCAAAAGACAGGTACACCAAAACAGCATTTAACTTTGAGTTGCTTTCAACATTTTACAAAGACACTTCATCCAACTTTTGTTGTGGGCATCCTGAACCCTTAGCAAAACCATATTTTTCTGGATCCCCACCACACAGGAGACCCAGAGGGATCCAGACTGGGATCAGGTCTTGTTGTGCAAGGGAAATTGTAGGAAATAAACATGTTGTGAAAATAATGCTAAAAATCTGACAAACGTCATGTTCTGTGTGTTTTATCTGCCTGTCAATTAGGGCAAGAAAGGTCTGACTTGCACCAATAGCTTTCCTAGGTTATACTGAAATAGAAAATATATAGTTTATATAGTTTGCATTTGGTCCAGAGTTTGATATGTCAACATATGAACAGCGCATGATAAAAAGTGATTCTGCTGCAATTTAATATCTGTGTTACACTACATAATGGATTATGCAGACTACATTCCATTGCAAACGTCCATACTTATTATGCATTACCAGACTACTCCAGTCATACAATACAACATTGCATTGGCATTCCATGATTTAGGTTTGCCCATTGGAGAAATGCAACAAAATAATGTGCACATTTGTTAAAAAATGAAAATATCAGGGCTTGGCCTAGCAGTCCAACATGGCGGACACGCTTTAGGTGAGCTCCGGCAGCCACTTTCATTATCCTGCTGGAATTTTCAGCCATCTATCGCCTAACACTACTCCCCGAGTTGGAGAGAATGGGGACCTCGTGGGTGGCGGCCCAAGATCGAATGGGCACTGCAGAGGGGCCTTGAAGAACAGTCTCACAACACAGAGATGGGCGGCTGGGTGACCACAACAAAGTCTTTGGCCTTGTTGGGCCTGTCACCTTCGGACTCACACCTCAGGATCTATGAGGTGGCCCGATTGGTGCCTGGGGCCAGGTGGATATGCGCTGTATGGAGCTGTTAGCCGTGGGGACTGAGTGGTCTGGGGCTATCCGATGGCTCTCGGATATGCTGCGACCTGGGCTCTCGGATATGCTGAGGCCTGGTGGGCCTTCCTGGAGGTGTCTCGTTGTGCTGCGGCCGCATGGGGTGCCAGTGCATCTGCCCGCTGGGTGTCTGGGGTGAGGAAGCAGCATCATTGCTGAGGGGCTGTGAGAGGAGAAGTGGAAGTCCCAACCTTTCTCTCTGCTGTTGCCCAAATCATCCTTCATGGCTTCGTCCAGCCCTGCGGGCCTGCTGATCTCTGGCTGGAGTGACTGAACGCAGCCTGCAGAGGACCCTTGAAGACTGCACCAGGCCTACCAAAAGAATAATCCTGGTGTTTGGTTACACGACCACTACCAGGTGAGGATCCCATTAGGGGAAGGGAGTAACGTAGTCCTGACTGTGGGGGCAGCCGGGCCAGGTCTCTCTGTGGCTTGCGGTCAGGAGCGGCCCCCCACTGCTGGTGACCATTGCTTGCCCCCACCATTTGCTGGCCTGCCCAATATATTTTGGCCAGGGTACCCCTGCACCTATTGGCACTACGCATCATCCCTTGGGGCACTCATTATAGATGCCTTGGGGAACAGGAGCGCCCTATTGATCTTGAACTTTCTTGTTGAGATCCTCTTATGTAGAGAGTCCCGACAATGATCAAAGACAAACCCGCTGGCCCCGCATCTAAACAAAGCATGATGGACCTCTTCACTGAGGCTGGAGTGGTAGGGGCTGATACTGGTGGGGCTGAAAGCATTACACCAGACAACGTGGCATTGTTGGCTGCTATCCTTCAATCCGGGGACATGTTGGGCGTGAAGATTGGGATAACTGGGTCTGATGTAACCTTGCTGCACCAGGACCTCTGGAAGGCAGTGAAGCACATCATTGAGGCTGAGACTTGTGTTTCTAATGTTGATGATGTAGTTATGATGCTGCAACAAAAAGTTAATACCCTCTAGACTATGACCAAAGGACTCGCTGCAGAACTAGAGGATGCCATAGGCCAGGCCTGCTGCAACAACCTTCACTTCATGAGTTTTCCAGGGGGTTGCGAGTGAGAGGATATGAGCAAGTTACTTGCCTATTGGATCACCCAGTGGATACCATCAGATTCTCTCTACTCCGGCTTCATCATTGAGCGGACCCACAGAGCTCTGGTAAAGGAACCCTCTCCCTGTGCCCCACCACGGCCTGTCATTGACAAAATTCTTAACTTTCAGATAGAGAGTCATCCTTAAACTGGCAAGAACTCAAGAAGCACTACTATTTCCTGATTATACCAAAATGGTCCAACAACAGCAGCAATCCTTCACAGCAGCGAAATACTGCCTCTGTGACCTCAAAATTCAATACATGCTCCTAATCCCATAGGCATATGGCCTATGACTTCCGCACTCTGTTCTTTGATACACCTGAGTAGGTGTTTGCATGGGTAGACATAGTAGTTACTGTTAAACCTCATGCTCTACGGTACCTTGACTCAGAGTCATCCTTTAGCGATCGATGCCTACAGCAGTCAAAACCCAAGGAGAACCCAAGGAGTCCAGAACAAGATCCTCAGAAATGTTCACAAGTGCAGCTGAAGGAATACCAGGAATCCTTATTGCTCTACCCATGATCACTTTGGACAACTTTGATTTAAGAGTACCATTGATTTGCTCAACAACACCTGATGCTTCTACTCAATAGCTACAGTGAAACATTTAGCCCATAAGATTTGAATTAATTCACTTCTCCAGTGACTGCCCCAATCTAGCTCTAAAGACATTGGCCAATTAAATAAATGGAGCAATTTATTCAAAAAAGAGCTTGGTTACAGTTAAGATATCACACCTTCTAGTTGGATAGGCTTCTGCCTACCTGGAAAGGAGACACACTATGTCTAAAATAGCAACCACATCTCTTTTACTTCCCCCAAATGTTAACAGAGAGGCATGTCAATGAAATCGATCTGTAATCTTGTGAAAGGGCCAACTGTATGTCCAATGTGACTTAAAGTTTGGCAAAAAGATTCATATGGCTTTAACGTTTGATGGATAAAATGATGCTGACACAAGTTTCAGCTGCAGCTCCCAAATGTGGATTAAACTAAAACTATTTAAAAAGCTTCAACATCCCATCACATCCAGCATGTGCAGTTCCATGCATATATCTTGCCATTTGACTAAAATTTCAATTTGGCAAAACATTTGTGTTGACCTCCACAAATCTGTGGTACAACCTGCCATAACCTGACAAGAAATAACTTATGCTTTCATTTTCACAATTGCAACCTTCATTGGATTCCAGTATATCAGACATAAGAGCACCCACATATCGGTTGCCAGGTGTAACAAAATGACCCCCAGCAGCACATTTTACAACGGCAGCTTCTCTTGGTAATTGTAATGGATTTAACACGTCCAGACATCTGGGCCTGTTCTTGATGGGTGTGCCAGAGGATATCAAGAAACATCTTTATGATCACAGCTGTCCAAAATCATGTAGGAATCAAAAACCATATTGCTATGAGTGTAGATGGTAACACTCAAACCACCATGCAACATGACCTTGTGATGGCAATTGATTCTGTTACTTGTGCTAAAGTTACATTATGCAGGAATGATGCTTCAGCGATGTATGCTATTCTGCAAACAGCTTTTGGTGCTCTCAGTGGCCCTTGATGACCTCTCAGACAAGAGCAATCCACAAATCAAATCAAAACTGCCAATTCAAGTGATACTTCTTGAATATCTGGTCCTGGTTTGGTACATACACCATTACTGTCATGATCACAATTATTGTCCCCATCATAAGTATCTTCGCCATCAGGCATTGTCAAAAGAGTGGCGAGATTTAGGGTACTGTAACATTTAATTGAAATATTCTCAGTTGCAAGAATGACTTGTTTGTCTTTGTCAGTCAACATAAAATCTCAACTGAATGAGGGACTAATACAATATACCCCATCACAATACCTTCACCTTGCTAAATGGCAAAACAGGTTGCAGAAATGCTTCTCAGACAACCAGGAATTGCAGCAGCTTCTGGATCTAATGAGGCCGATGATAAGCTATTGGCCGCTCTGCCCCTCCTTTTGTTGAGTGAGTATTGAAAGTAAACACCCTTCTCTCTCAGAAATAGATAGACTTCGTTTTGTAATTTGGCATTCCAAGTGTGGGCGTAGTACAGAGACTGTGTCTAAGCACTAGGAAGGTATTCATACATTCATTGTTCCTCTGTAAAATCTCAGTCATACAAGTTTGTAATCCACTGATGACAGTTGCCAACCATTCCCCAAAACATCCTCACAGTTTTTTGTCATTGGTGTTTGTTTTTTCAGAATCGCAGACATGTGTGATTTGAACACCCTCCTCACTCCATTTTCAATTTTGTGACTCAAAAAAATGATCTTTCTTCAGCAATATTGCAGATTTGTGAACTATGCATATGACCATTGTTAAACTTGTCCTCCTTAGGGTGGTCTACTCCAAAATGTTTGCCTTCACCCTCCTATTTTTCTGGATTCGTTTTGGCTGGCCTCAGGACTCTAGCACTAGTTAGCAGTAGTAAAGTGCACAAAGTGCTTGTGCTCACTCCATAAAACATGGCCAAAAAGGCTTACACCTGATCAGCATATTAAATGTACTTATAATTCCCTAGTAAAGTGGTATACCATATACCCAGGGCCTGGAGATTGAATGCTTTTAGTAGGCTTACAGCACTTATTGTGCCTATAGCACTTAGTGTGCCATCCACTTAAGTAGCTCCTTAAAAAATGTCCTAGAACTGCAAATTCAGCCTGCATGCAGTTTTGAACTGCCAATTCAACTTAGCAAAACAAACTCCTTGCCAAGCCTTATACTCCACTCTTATTAAATACCAGTCACTCTTAAGTTAGACTGTAAGCAGCCCATGGGGCAAGTTGCATTGTAATTAAAAGGTTGGACATGTACTTTTAAGTTTGACATGCCCTGGAGGTGAAAAACTCACAAATTCGATTTTCACTACTGTGAGGTCTACTTTTTACCATAGCATAATATTGGCTTGGCTTATTACACCTAATAAGTGCTAACTTTAAAGATTTCATGTTTGGTTCCTGAGAAATTATAATTTGAAATCGGATTTTAAGTTACAATTTTGAAAATGCCAGTTCTAGAACATTTGTACAAATAAAGTGTTCATGGAGGAATTATTTATACTCAAATCAACAATATTTTGGTCAATACAATGATCCAGCTGAGAACCATCAATTCCAAAGAAGATATACTGTTATTAACACACATATTTTGATATGAAGTAATCAAATTACAATACAAACATTTCAGAAGAATGCAATAGAAAAGAAGCAAGTACAAAGAATAATACAACAACACTGACACCTCCCACAAGATCCCTACAACCTTAGTCGAATACATCATATCTTAGCACCTGATGAAGCGCATATAGGTTATAACTATATAGGTTAACAAATCCACAGTCCCATGTAGTTGATCCTTCTGTTTCAAGAATTGAGGTGGACTGATGAATCATATTGTGTAATGAATGATGGTGTAATTAATGAGGACAAACCGTCGACGTTTCAGTTTCAAGTCGCCAGACAGGTCTGCAAGACCATCATCAGAATTCAGTGTTAACAAGGTCCAGAATTAAACAAAACTTAGATATACTTGCAAAGAGGCCAGACAAATGCTTAGTACACAAATAAATCCCAAAATGCAGCAATTGCAAGCGGGTAACTCAATGATTGCATCGCGGTCTGAATGTCCATGAAGCCTCTGTCAATGTGACCTCTTCCATGGACACTGCCTGCAGCCTTGCCCCGCTGAACTTCTACTTTTTCAGAACATGTTTTCCCTGAAATTTCTTTTTAAGTCTGAAAGTAAGCATTGACTGGGCCCAATAATAATAATAATAATAAAGACATTTAGAAAGCGCCTAGTTACACTACAACAGTGTGTCTCCGCGCTGCGGATACAGACCATAAAAGAACCACAACAACTATCTCGGCTGAAGACAGGGGTGGGAGCCACAAACGACCTCAGATCCTCTCCTTAGAGAATAGGTGAGTCTTTAGCTTCAGACGGAACATCATCTCAGACGGTTCCATCCAGAGCTCAATAGGGAGTGAGTTCCATTGTTTACTGGCTAAATACCTAAACGATCGGCCGCCCATCCGTGCTTTGTAAATACGTGGAACCTGAAATTGCATACTTCCTAGGGATCTCAGAAGCCGCTTGGGACGATAAATGGTCAACATATTTTGTAGGTAAGTAGGGCCCTTTCCCTGCGCAATACGCTGAGCCATGCACATTGTTTTAAACAATTTACGTTCCCGTATGGGAAGCCAGTGCAAGATGGCTAAAGCACGGCTCCCTGATAACTTCCGGAGCAGATTCAGTACTAGTCTGGCAGCCGCATTCTGAACACATTGGAGTTGGTGCATTCCTTACTTACTCAAACCGATATACAGTGAGTTCCCATAGTCAAGATGGGAGGTGACTAGGGCGTGTATTAACGTTTTCCTCGCTGTAATGGGAAGTAAGTCCAGAGTTTTGTGAAGACTTTTCAGAATGCCATAGCATTTGCCTGTAACCCCTCCAATATGATGTTCAAAGGAGAGATTAGCATCCAAGCACCCAGGTTCTTCACATGCTCGGAGGGAATGGGCGTAGGGCCTAGTTCTAGTGGCCACCAAGCCGAGGAACAAATTGATGGTGTTTTCCCCATCACTAGCAGCTCTGTTTTATTCCCATTGAGGCGGAGGCAGTTATTATTCATCCAGCCAGCTAGTTCTACTAGGCAGCCGGAGAAATTGGCCGCCGCCTCATCCGGGATTTGAGATAGGGTGACTACCAGTTGAGTGTCAGCGGCGTAGGACACAATTTCCATCCCATAGGTTTCCAGAATCTTCGCAAGGGGTTCCATATAAAGATTAAACGCAGTGGGGCTCAATCCATTCTTTGTATCGGACTTGCGCTCAATTGTGATCTGCCATATATTTACTTACTTTGTGTCACAGGCCTTGATGTCTGCGGTTGGCACTTTAATCTTTTAGGTGGAAATTTTGACCTTAAAATTTAAAAGTGTATAGCTCCAGTTCTTCTAATTGGAGTTTTGTAATTTTGATGTTAAATACGTTATTAAAATGCCCTATACTATTCTAAATTGCCATGGTATTTTGTTTGTTTATGTGTTCCCTGTGTTACTTCTTATGTGCTGCTACTTTACACATTGCTTCTGAGTTAAGCTTGCTCTTTTTGTGTCAAGCTACCAGAGGGTTAAACACGGCTTAATTTAGTGACTTTTGTGATTCAGACTGATAGGGATTGTGACTGTTGCTTGACCAGAATTAACACCCCACTCAACCAACAACCCAATTTCTCACATTGGTGATCTGTGATGTGTTCCTGTACTTGGATTTGCGCAGTTCCATACAGTAATTTGTGTAACACAAAAATCCCAAATATATCATTTGACACCTGAGTTGAGACTGCACCGGTAGTGAAAAGTAAGCTCACGGACCCCAGGGAGTTTGTTAAGAAGGTGGATCTCTCGGTCTGTTCTAGAGTGTCCAGGAAGATATCTTGGGTAGCGGGAGACTCCCAGAAGGGTGGTTTGGGTTCCCACCAGAAGAAGGAGGGGAGAGAAAACTATGAACAAGTTCTCTCAAAGCCTCCAAAATAACTCACAGGGGAAAGGGATAGAGCCTCAGTCTGACCGGAAAAATGGCGGTAGATACGAACACTGATAAATGTGTCCCCAAGTGTTATGAGTGTTACTAGTTTGGGCACATCAGGGGTGATGTGCCCAAATTAGTAACACTCATACCACAGCACAGCCCCCAATGGTGGGCGACCCCTGAGTTGGCCAGTGTAATTCTTGCTGTTTTTGTGTCAAGCTACCAGAGGGTTAAACACAGCTTAATTTAGTGACTTTTGTGATTCAGACTGATAGGGATTGTGACTGTTGCTTGACCAGAATTAACACCCCACTCAACCAACAACCCAATTTCTCACATTGGTGATCTGTGATGTGTTCCTGTACTTGGATTTGCGCAGTTCCATACAGTAATTTGTGTAACACAAAAATCCCAAATATATCATTTGACACCTGAGTTGAGACTGCACCGGTAGTGAAAAGTAAGCTCACGGACCCCAGGGAGTTTGTTAAGAAGATGGATCTCTCGGTCTGTACCAGAGTGTCCAGGAAGATTTCTTGGGTAGCGGGAGACTCCCAAAAGGGTGGTTGGGGTTCCCACCAGAAGAAGGAGGGGAGAGAAAACTATGAACAAGTTCTCTCAAAGCCTCCAAAATAACTCACAGGGGAAAGGGATAGAGCCCCAGTCTGACCGGAAAAATGGCGGTAGATACGAACACTGATAAATGTGTCCCCAAGTGTTATGAGTGTTACTAGTTTGGGAACATCAGGGGTGATGTGCCCAAACTAGTAACACTCATACCACAGCACAGCCCCCAATGGTGGGCGGCCCCTGAGTTGGCCAGTGTAATGCTTGGGGAGGAGATAGCCCCAGTTAGTATGGGGGAGACAGCTGAGGTTACCATAGTGTACCTGGGTGAAAAAGAGATAGTGCGGCATTTGTGGACTTAAAATCTGCGTTTGACCTAGTCCCACGATCCAAACTGTGGGACGTCTTGTCGGCTTTGGGGATGCCTAAGGAACTGGTCTATTTGGTGGTCAGGCTTCATAGGTCTAACTATGCTCAGGTTCGCTGGGGAAAGCCAGGGGAGGTTACAGACATATTTGCAGTGAGAAAGGGCGTCCGGCAAGGATGCGTACTGGCTCCCACATTGTTTCACTTTTTATTAATGGGGTTGTGTGGTATTTTGACAATCAATCAACTGATGCACCCATGCTAGCAGGCCAAAGAGTCCCCCTGCTCATGTTCGCAGACAATACGTTGATTTTATCCAAAACGAGACAGGGGCTACAGCTGGCGCTGTCTCGTTTTGAGGAGTTCTGCTGCGACCATGAACTGGTAGTTAACATTGAGAAGACAAAGGTTATGGTCCTCCATGGGGCAAGGCCCGTAACTTCAAGAGTTTTCATGAGCGGGAAACTCTTGGAGCAGACTAACGTCTTCACCTACCTGGGAGCCACCTTTGGCGATAGTTTGAGTTGGTCTCCACAGCTGAAATTATTGGTGTTGAAACACTCACAGCTAGCTGGTGCCCTGTTAAAGGAACATAGCCTATCAATTACCAAACCCATTGTTTCTGTTGTCAAAATGTACACCACGAAAATCATTCCTGCAATCTTGTATGAGGCCGAAATATGGGGAGCGTGTAACCTGTATCAGTTAGCTGAGGCCCAGAATACATTTTTAGAACAATTGTGGGCCTCCCTAAATCGACCCCGCGTATCCCCCTCCTGTTAGACCTTGGTTGCCAGGCAATTGAGGACATTGCCCGGTTTAGGATGTTGGCGTTTTGGAGAAGACTTTGGATTACTCCCGAACTTCTCTTATTCCCCAGGGGCTTGACTGAAGTCAGGGGGTTGGATAGCGCCAATAAAATTGTATGGTTTAAGCAGCATTAAATCTCTGCTTGGATGGGGATGAGAGATTTGTGGGACTGCCCGGAAACTGCGTAATTTCCCCCCAAAACTGTTTATAAAGCAGCATACTGGAACCTCATTAAAACCGAGAGGTTCTCCTCTCTGACCTGCTCATCACTAACCAGAGACTATTGTGAGCTCAAAGACGAACCCTACATGGAAAGCTATTGGGATCTAGTAACTAAACCTAGAGATCGCAAGCTTTACCATCAGTTCCGTGTGGAGACACTTCCAACGAGGAAGTTCACATGTAAATGGTCACTAGGTACATGAGATATGTGTCCGTTTTGTCCTGAGGAAATTGAAGATATTAGCCATCTTCTCTATGTCTGCCCTGCCTACCAGCTCCCCTGAAGTACGTGGCTTAAACCCATATGCAGATCTTTAGGTACCAGCTCTGCAATGGTTGCTAAAAGGCTATTGAGAACTGGTTGCAATGATATTGCTGTTATTGGGATGTCTAAATTTCTGAGCTGGTCTTGGGCTATCCGGGAAAAAAGAGGGGGTCTTTTGAGCTAAATGAGTTTTTCTGTTATATGGCTTGGTAGTGTTTTATCCTTAAGGCATTTGCCTTTTTCTTTCTCCTATATAAAAAGTCGTGTGATTGTACCACATTTAATCTGTTCTTATCGAATGGTTTTTAATGTGATTCTCGTTATTTATATTTTTATCATGAATTGGTAATCTTTTATCTCACAGTTTTAAGATAGATGAATTCAGAGTTTTGTATAGTCTTTTGTATATTTCCTGTCTTTTAAGATGAATAATCGAAATAAAGACTTTTTTGAATTGAATTGAGATAGTGCTCAAAGCTGAGATGCCTTCTGGTCCTTCCAAGTACAGACAGTGGGTCACCATCAATGGAAACAGAGTGGAGGTGCTAAGGGACACAGGTGCCAGCATGAATACTCCCAGGTGTATTCTGGTGTCCTCCGAGCAGGTGATATGTTAATATAGTCCACCAGGTTGAAGTAGCAGACCAAAACCCAGTGGCTCTGGTCCCCTTTGAATGGGGGTTGGTATTGAGTTCCCTTAGGATAGATGTGAGCCCTGCCATGCCTGTGGATTATTTGCTTGGGAATAATCTGGAGCACACTGCCTGGAAGGAAGTGGAACTCAGTTCACATCTGTAAATGTTGGGTTACCTGAAAGGGTCTGTATCACCAGAAGGTCCATGGATGCCCAGAAGGGCTGGACAATGGCCAGGGCAGCTTCCAAGAAATGGAAGGGCATGGTAAGTAAGAAGCCAGCCCCTAAAATTCCCATGGTACAAATGGATGGAACACTGGAGGAGGCCACCCTAGAACCTACCCTGGAGGACATTGCCTCCTAGGAGACTTGCCTGAGCTTGTTGGATGGCTAACTGAGAGGCCCACCAGAGAGGGGTACTGCAAGTTACAGTGGGTGTGTCCAACCTTAGAGGGCATGAGGTGGCCAGCTGGAGGCGAGGCAGATGGCGATGCCGCTTGGAGATCACCTCATCTATTGGGAGAATGACCTCCTGTATACTGAGCTTAAGGTGCATGTGCATGGGTCAACACATGTGATGGTGGTCTCCTAATTATTCAGGGCCTTCCTTTTGGAACTGGCTCATAAAATCCCCCTGACAGGAACATTTGTCAGGTTTGCCTCCCTCTTTTATTGGCCCTGAATGAAGAGCTCTTCAGATACATGCTGCAGGGCATGTCTCAATTTGAAGGCCAGTGGAGTAAAGAGGAAAAAACCTAAGGCTCCCCTGAACCCCTAATCTGTCATTGGCACCCCCTTTCAAAGGGTTGGTAACAACATTTTTGGACCCTTTGACTCCAAAACTGCCTTAGGCAACAGGTTTATATCTGGCTTTGATGGACCATGCCTCTCGATACCAAGAGGCAATCCTTTTGAGGTCTGTGACTGCACCTACAGTGGCTAGGACCCTGAGGAGGGCCTTCACCCGCGTAGGGTTCCCAAAGTAAGAGAAGCCTGAGAGAGGCACCTACTTCATGTCTGCCTTCATGAAGACTATGTGGAAAGAGTGTATATATAGTCTCCTTCGACTTAAGACGGACCCCCTCTCTAATGAGGTCAACACACAAAGCTAGATGCTGAGATCCGGGGCAACCCGGAACTGAAATAGAATCTGGAAGGAAACAAGGCATTTGACCCCCTGAAGCCCCGGATAACCATCAATTCTGACCATAAGCTGATGAGGCTGAGTCGGAGGACCCAGACAAACCACGCTACGTGACAGGTAGGCGCAATACGGGCAAAGTTGAGGAGGAGAGGTGTGCACGCAAGGGAGCTTCATAACAGTACCCACGGCAAGCTCCCCAATGTTTTATTTATTCACAATTGCAATGGCAGCAGACACGGTATGAGATAGAGAGGCAGCAGCATTAGAAATGTTCAATGACTGCCCAATAGGAACTAGTAGTGCCAGAACATCAAAAATGGCACCAATAAGTCAAGTCAACTCAGTAAAAGAAAAATTTTAAATACTTGAAAAAAAGATGAAGGCTGAATAGAGTAAATGGTGGGAATCACACTACCTACCACGTTACATCGACGAGAAAAGGTGATCAAGCAATAGAATCAACATTAGAGGAGGAACTCACTTTTTTATATTACAACTGCAGACAAACACCCTGTCCCAGAATACCGAAACAGAATGTAGAACAATCAGAAACTTCAGGAGGAGACAGAGGCGGAAGGCCAACAGGAAACAACGCCAAACCGAAAAAAGTAGAGGAGGTCACTGGCAAAACAGATAACTAAAACTAATAAAAACAAAATAGTTGACAAAACGATTAGGAACTTAGCGAATATCACTCTAACTGAAGATGACAAGCATATTTTAAGCCTGGGATTGTCATACTGCCCCAACAACAACTTTGATTACACAAAAACCAGACTCAATATATATACAAAAGCGTGAGGAAATTAAAATTAAAGAAATTCCACATCCTAGCAAACAAAGAAGCTGCTAAAACAAAAACACCAGGAGAAAGACCAATGCAGGGCGAGCGATCAAGCAACCTGACCCAGTTTGACATGCCACTATTGAATACTCTGAAATAGTATACTGTTTTATCCTCGTGCACTCAAGTCGGTCAATAAATGTATGTGAATTTTCAAAATTAGAGTAGGCGCCACATCTGACATACGGAGTCTATGCCGTGCCTTCGATATCGAACTTGTGGTGTGGTAGGGGATGACCTCCCCACTAAGATGCGCGCTCTGTTTTTATTGAAACGTCAGGTTTCTTCACATTCTTAAGTTGCATGAATCCAAATAACGTATTCAAACTGTTTTACACTTAAATCAAAGAATCCATTTATTGCTCATATGTCGAATGTACTCATAATTCATTCCTTATGTTGCACGTATTAATGTTTCAAAGTTTCTTAAACACCCAATGCATTTCGGGTCTGTCAGGAGACCCTTCGTCAGGGGTCTATGGAAATGAAAAAGATACAGGACCAAAATCAGAAACTCCACTTCTTGAAGTGTAACACATGATACAGTAAATTAAATAACCTGGGTGACAAAGTGCTGGTCTGAAACGGGAAATGCGAGTGAAGTAATAGGTTTAAAGAGTTTGAAAAACGTGAACACCCAAACGACCATTGTAGTGAAAGTGGTATCGTGCCAAAATTCAGATTAACGTACCAAAGATCGTGCGGTCAGAGTGCCGTGCTCAAAATAGAATCGAACCGAAGAAGGCACGTACTCGAAGAAGTAAGGTATGGCTTTCTTTATTATATCAGGTCTCACACGACCCCATGGCTAGAGAGACGCGTTTCGGCTTCACAGAAGCCTTTTTCAATCTAATTGGCGCCCTAAACCTGTAGGTATATATAGCCCTTCCCCCATCAAGGTATTTAATAAACATCAAGGAAATACTCTTGCCCTTTAAAACACGCATAATATATAACATTATTGCAAATATGAAAAAATGCTCCTTTATGGAACGCATAGCGCAGCTAGTTGTTCAGCATGTTTTAGCATTTCAAAAATGATAAATGCGTGTAAGAACAATTGTCCGAGATAATCTCATCAGTAACCTCTCGTGGGAGAAGATATATTTTTGATATATTTGTACTATGGCACCAATCTCTCTAGAAAAAAAAGCCCTTGAAATAACACACACATTCAGTTTAAATACATAAAGACGTGCAGTAACTATTTAAAAAATGTAAACGTAGAGGCATCTTAAAGCCCAACAGGTAATTATTTGAATCCATGACGTTAAGGTTAGATTTTTTATGTCATGGAATAACTGATGCTAATGTCCAAGGGGTAGCAAGGACTCTTGTCTCACACATGGTGGTGAACACTTTTAACAGATATAATGCTACAGCCTCTGGTGTTGAGTGCACTATCTTTGGGGGACAGGGATCCTAAGGAGATCAAGATTAAATGCTGAGAATGATCTTTGTGAGTTCCTCTACTGAAGAGGCCTCAAACTGCCTGTAACTGGCAATTTTGGAACCCACTTCTGCTAGCAGTGAATTTGTTAAAGATGGTCATAACTTTCTCCTAAAAGAAACCAGCTAAAGAGTCACAGAAATCTTGATTATTTACTGCTGCGTTGCTGGCTCTAGCGAGGGACAGCTTTTTTTATTACTTGAAAAATAGTTTTGTTAGAGTCACTTGCTAGTTTTATTTGCTCTGCCTAAGATCCTGATTTAGCCATAAATAAAAGCATAGGGGCAGATTTATGAGGCACTTGCGCCACGTTTACGCCGCTGTTGCGTCACGCAAGGCTGCCTAAACGTGGCGCATCCCTACGAACGATTTACAACGTGACGCATCTAGGCAGATGCGTCACGTTGTAAAGCCCTGCGCCGCTTGTGGGCGTTCCGGCGCAGGGTGGGCGTTCCGGGGCAGGTGCGCCTCGCAAAAGTGGCTGAGTGAAATCTATAAGATTTCACTCAGTCACTTTCAGGCCAATGCTGCGTCAAAAGCCTGCGCCTGCTTGAAGCAGGCGTAGGTCTTGACGCAGCATTGTTAAGATGGGGCACCCCTGAGCCTTGCTGGAGCTGCGTCGCGCTTGAGACGCAACTCCAGCAATGCGCCACCTTTACGGCACAGATGCGTCACGCATCTGTGCCGTTTTTGCCCCATGGTGCGCCGCATTATAAATGCGGCGCACCATGGGTGGCGGAGCTGTGGCGCACTGTGGCGCACATTAACTGGCGCATCCCTGGGGATGCGCCAGTTAACATAAATCTGCCCCTTTATGTGTTCTTCTCGGCAGAGTTTACATTTTTCTCTGTCTTCCTCTTTATATCCCCTACGCCATATGCACTCGTGTCTCCTACATTCCTGTTTGGCGGCTCTTAGTGTTTCATCAAACCATGATTAGGACACCTTTTATTGTATTATTAGCTCTTAATTTAATGGGGGAAATGTTGTTAAGGGCAAATCTAATCCAATCAGAATAATCCTCTGGCACCTGATCTAGATTAACCCCTATTTCAGGCAGCA
The DNA here is from genome assembly GCF_964261635.1 of Lissotriton helveticus. Lineage (NCBI taxonomy): Eukaryota > Metazoa > Chordata > Amphibia > Caudata > Salamandridae > Lissotriton > Lissotriton helveticus. The sequence goes on from NC_136063.1 coordinate 804,615,887, forward strand.
CATTATAAGTAGGTGATTTAGTTCAGTAGCTTGTATTTTGTGCCAAGCTCAACCAGCAGATTTCAAATTACATAATATTGGGGGAAGCCTTTCTTGTAGTCCGATCTGCCAGTTCACCCCAAGACCAGGTCAGCGGAAGGGAGTGGGTGTTTACAATGTTGGGATTATTAATAAATATTCCATTCAAAAGGTGTCCCATCCAATGCATTGGTCCATTCACTATCTGGGAAAGACCAAAGCAAGAGAAGGTGTCTATTAGCCATTGTGATTCAGGATCTAAGTTATTTTCTGAGTGGAAATTAAGGTCACCAATGACTGTGAAGTCTGACTTCAGCATGGGGTATTCAGGGAGCATGCTGATCTTATCAGCAAAAGCTGCTCTTGGCCTTGGGGATGATAGATGAGCGCTCCATTAAATGACTGAATTTTAGTTAATTCAATGTTGAAAAAAAGGGCTTGAAGCCCCTCTAATGAAGCAGAATTAAAAACAGCTGGGACATGATCTCGATGGATTACTGCCTGCCCTCTGCCCTTTTATGAGGTGCATCTAAGCGAAAATGGCATATCCACTAGAAACTACTGCAATAAGTTCAGGACCTGAGTTATCATCAGAGCAAGTTTCCGTGACAAACACCAAGTTCGTTTGGTGTTCTGTCAGAAACTCTGCAAATTCAAAATGCGCTTAACCAGGGACCTGGCATTCAAAAGTACACACTTGATACCTAGTTTGCTACTCTTCTCACAGAGTTCTACTAATTGTTTCCTTAGTTAAAGGGTTAAGACTGATGATTCTGCTATTATTGGTCAGGCAATAAGTAAAGGATGGTTCAATGGTGCATGAGGGACTCAGTAGAGAGCAGTCATCAGACTTACTGATAGGCCTTAGAGCTAGCAATGCCGCTCTTGAATAGCTGGAAGACCGGTGCTGTTCTGGGTTAAAACTACCCGGGGGACGGGTGCTGGGTGCAGTCTGGACACGGACAGATGCAGACGTGTTTGCCTTAGGTGTACCAATGACACAGATGTGCTGTGAACTGCCTTAGGAAGCCCATGATGAGAGGGCATGTCAGGGGGGTAGCAATGAGCAATTGAGAAGAAAACAGATGAGAAGAAAGTAAAGTTTTAACTGTGGTCCAGAAACCTCTTTCGTTAAAAACAGGGTCCCATGTGTCTACTTACTATTGGCAAAATTCAAAATAAGGCAACAAATAAGGGGAGAAACAACTCATAAACTGATTAAAACTCTAAAAACTTGACAAGCACTTTCCAAGATGGCGCCAAAAGTACCAGAGCCAGGCGACTCCAAAATACTGACACCTAAGTGCCTGCAAGTAAATAAAAAAAAACAACCTTGTTATTACTTTATGTTAAAAAACATATAAATTCACTGAAAAAAACAAAGATTAAAGTAACATTATTGTTAGGTGTAATGTTCAGCTATAACGTAATGTTTTGAACTCTAAAAATGACTGAAATTCACCAATTATGGTTATCTCAACTAACTATAACTCGTGCCCAAAGGTAACCATAATTTTCACCCTCGCCATGCACTGCTAATTACCCCAAATATTACATCACTCATGACATGTTCTATGCCATCATTGATAATATCACTGCAACATTTGCAGTGAAATGATGAAAATAAAACTGTGCATGACGAGGATAGGAGGTATTTAAAAAAAGGGGAGGGGGCTATCTGGGTCCCTCCCTGAGCCTTGTAAGGCCCTGGCGTCCCCATCCGCCAGTGTCACTCTTTTGAATTAAGGAGAGTGGCATGTATGGCCCCCTTCACTGGGCCTATTTCAGTCCTGGGGACTCCAGCTCCCAGGGTCTGGCTTATTTTTTGGGGGGTATGTGTGGCCCTCTCCCAAAGGTTGATTTTGGCTCCTCGGACCGCATCCCCTTGGGCACACAGCAGGAAGAGGGGGGAATGCCATCTCCTCCCCAGGAAGTTTTAGGGCTGGGGGACCCATCCCCTGTGGCACTCACTCTTTAAAGATGGGTGCCCTGCTGCCCACCCAGGGCCCCCCCATTGTTTAGTTAGGAGCAGCAGTGGAAGCCCCAAGGCCCCAGCCGGCTCCCTGCATTCATTTTGAGCCAGCATAGCTCTGTCCCACAGGGAGCAGCTCCAAATGCTGCCCCTTCCAGGCAGAAGCAATATTTTCCTCTACTTCCCAGCCCGCTTGAGTGCAGGCAGGGAAACAGATGAAAAGTTCCCTCTCGGCGGGCCAGAGCTTTTTTTTAAACTACCACCTGCTGTGAGCAGATTTGGTGTTTGCTTTTGATTTTGCTTGGCTGGAGTTTTGAAAATGCTTCCACTAAGTAGGAGCAAACACAAGTTTCTCTGCCTGTTCCCCCAGACATGGCTTCCGAGTCAGCCCAGGGGGATGGTGTCCCTTGGGCTATTACTGACATGTGGAGGGGCTGTGCAGCTCCAGTCCTTCAAAGGAATCCGCCCCTGGGTGGACTCGCTGGGCTTTAGTGGCTCGAGGAGGGGAAGTGCAGACCCCTCCCCATTTAAAATAATTACAGCTCTGTGGGTAGACTCCCAGGAGTCTCTTCAGGTTCAGGGAGGAGTGCCACATAGCCCTCCTCCCCTTCAATAATGATTATGACCACATGGTGGGCTTCTGGGAGCTCTGGTGGCTCAGGGAAGAGGGCAGCATCTCTCTACTTCCCATAACCGTTATGTTTGGCACAGGGGTGGGCCCCTGAGGCCTCTGCAGGCTCTGGGAAGAGGGCCAGGCAGCCCCCCTCACCATAATGAACATAACCCCGGGGGTAAGCTCTCCGTGGCTTATAATAAATAAATGTGGCCAGGCCACCATTTTCTTTTAGCTTTTTTCGATCCTGTGGAGTCTTGTGGGATTGCAGCATTTTTCACAGTTTTTGTTGGCCCTGGGGGATCCCTCAGGGCCCCCAATGGGGTCTAGGTGGTCAGGGTATCCCTACCCTACCCCCATATATCTTTCTTTTTTTATAACTTGAGGACAGGGGACTAAGTTTCTGGTTTCTTTAATGGCTGTCACCAATATTTTCCTCATGTTGCTGACACTCAATCAGAGCGTTCACTCTCAAGGCAGCCTGGCTCCGGTGAGAGCGAGATGATCCAAGGGAAATAAAGCTTCCTGGTCCAATCAGAATGCACACATTTTAAATTGGCACTCCTGCAAGAGTCTCTGCAGACCCAATTGCCAATATATAAAAAAAATTACCCTAAATTTCTCAAAAAATATTTAATGGGTTTACACCAAATTATGTAAAGCACAATCTGCAGACCAATATCTAGCTTTCTGCTGAATTTGGTGTATTTCCGTTCAGCAGTTTTTTTTTGTAGCCTGTCTTAAGAAGTCTACGGAAAATGCATGAGGATTTTGTGTTTTGGGACCCCCCTTTTTTCGGCCCCCACTTGACAAATCACCCCGAAACATTCCATGCACAAGCTATTAAAAAATTAGCACATTTTATGAAATTTTCTTGGAGATCCATCAAACGGTGTCAAAGTTATTAGCAACACAAAAAAGGTTTTTCTTATGGCACAGCTGACCTAAAAATAACTACCTAGTGGCAACCGCCACTATGATTGCATCTCACATGCACACAATCTTCCTCATTGACCACTGAAGGTGTCCCATCCACTTTTATCTGTGCCCCCTAGTATTCCCCTTAAAAATCACGTATTGTGACGCCACTGACTAAAGAGTTTATGCAGAAGCCCGTCATTGTTTACATAAACTCCATGCATTAAAGGTATGGGAAATCCCAAATATTATAAATGTAAATACAATGGGTGCTTAGTGTAGTTAAAACAATTGGTCCCGCGCATAGAAATGATCCACAATCTACCACCTGTGAATTGCTAGTTGCTGTCTCGTTTAAGTTGTGGACGTTGAGTGTTCATTTATATATTTCAATGTTCCTTTTTCACTGGCTGGTGAAAATGTTCTTTATGGAACCCAGGTAGTATGCTGTCCTTTGCAACGCCCTAAAGATGCTGCCTACGAACACCAAATTAGGAGTATGCGCAAAACCCGGAGGTAAAAAGTAGTGCTCCGGATGCAGAACTCTTCAGCACCTTGGGATGGCAGCAAAATGAAAACTGTCAATTTGCATAGACCAGTAAATAGCCGAACCAGGGCCGGACTGACTACCGGGTGTTGTGGCATGCTGCCGACCTGGGGGCTGATTTCACTGCGGTGGGGGCTGTTTTCGTTGATGGAGACCTGCGTGTGCTTCGAAATAATTAAAGCAAAACGAATTCCGTTCAGTACACGCAGGTCCACATCTACGAAATCAGCCCCCAGCTCAGCAGCATTCCAAAACGCCCGGTAGCCAGTCCGGCCCTGAGCGAACGTCCTGCTTTGCGGGCGTTAATGGACGAAGAAGGATCTTTAAGCACAACTTAAATGGATTGAAATATGTTTGTGGTATAAACAAATTAAAAACAGGCAGTGAATATGCAGGTGAAAATCGTCAGAGGAACAAAAGCAATTCTTATTTCCCAAACGCAAATATTTTAAATGACGCAAGATTAAAGAAATATAATCAGCGTTCACGGTTCTTGGCACACTGACACAATGGATTGATATCTTTTATATAACGCTTGTTCCTTTCTTTTTTTTAATAATTTGTACATTTTACTGTGTAAAATGAATTGCTTCTAGCTTTTCTTTAACTTTAGTGCCAGCTTTGTTACTGTAGTTTTGTAAAACTGTGATAAATAACGAGAATGAAAACTATATGAGGACCCAAAGGCAATGTGAGGGAGGGGGCGTGAGTTGTGCTGTAACAGAATAAAAGAACATTGCATCCCGACAAAAGCAAGAAATTAGATCTCACATTTAAATTAAGTAAGATGCTACAAAACAATAAAGGAAGCTGTGAAAGTATGTGATTCTGAGATCTAAATGAGCATATCCCGAACACATTTCTGAAGCAAAATTTTCTACTGTGAACATTTTATTAAAATAGCTAAGCACCTTTATAAACAAAGCATTTGCAATATCGGCACAAAAATGAACCTAACAAATGGAAAATGTTAATGCCATTACATTTTTTGAACTAGCAATCGAGTAAAAAATAAACTTTGGTCTTATTTATCAAGTAGTAGCAACGCACCTGCAGCTCACATGGGGTGCAAGTGCAACCCACCCAATAAGTGTGATATATCAAGCCACTCAAGGCACCCTTGTGTGGCCCTGAGTGACTTGATAAATCTGGAGTAAGGACTTGCAGTGCAAGTCGCTGCGTTGCGTTACTGTGCCCCAGAGAGGCGTTCCAAGTGTGGTGCATGGGCGTTCCCAGGCAACACCCATTGATTTTAACGCATTCTCAGATTTGACATAACTTGTAGACCCGGTAATGTGCCAAAACAGCTAATCCCCAGGTAAGGCAAATGAAGAGAAATATTTTTTTTTCTCCTGGTGTTTACCGCATTCTATAAGTGCTGCATTCTGCAGCATAGACAGAAAGAGGAAAATGCCTGCTTACAATGGGGGCACCATTGCTCTATGGTGCAAGGGTGCCTGTGTTGGTGTTAGGCATCATATTGTGGACCAGCGCTGGGAAAAAACGGGAATCCATCATATAATGTCAAATAAAGCACATTCCTGCCCTTTCCCTGTCATGCAGCGCAGGAAGGTGGCTTGCTGCACTGTGTGACTGTTTTATAAATATGCCCCTCAAAATTTTGGGCAAATTCTTTTCATTATACCCAAGTACGAAGATTGATTTTCAGCCACATGTTTTACTCTTGAGACCCCATTATGAGAACCTGAGAATTAATCATAACTGACACCTGGACCGGTATCTACAACCTAATGCCAGGCATCATGTGCTGATGTTCTTGGAAGGGGCTGTGCCCCACGTACTCACAAAAATGTCCTGTACTCTTAGTTGTACTCACCCGATTCTGTGTGTTTGAGGGGATTCAGCATACTTGAGACAGAAACATATCAGGAAATGCTGAAAATGCCAGCCTGACCCATTTACTAGGCTCCAGGAAGAGGGCAGGCATTACCAGTATCCGTCTGACATAACCAAGCCAGATCTGAAGTCTGAATTAGTTAAGGAAGGATATCCTATGATGATATGGGACAACAGCCAGTGGGCTCAGTAATGAGGAATAGACATAAGTAACAGGGCATTACTTCTACATGCTTCGTCCTCCTCATCCCAGCCAAATGTATGAAGAATATAAAAACCCAAATTTGGACATCGGAAGCAAGAGGAAGTGGAGTCTATGACAATTTCTCTAACTGAACATTCGGCAGGACCATTATGGCATAAGTACCAAAACACAGCCCTTTCCATTTGCAAAAAAAAAGAAATGGAAAAAGAAAAAGGTTATGGACCACAAGAAGAGATCCAGAAAAAATAAGAATCTTATGCATTCTGATACAATGGAAAACCTACCCGAAAATGTTGATGCTAAAGTTTCTTCTTTTACAAACAAGGTCCTCTCTCATTACTTAGTAATGGAGGTTAGTCAAATGTATACTCTTACTTCTGAATCCCTAGGGGCATAATTACAAGCCCCAAGCACCATCGGAGTGACACATTTTTTGAAGTTCTGGTGGTGCCGTGTGCCAACCCATATTTACAGGCCACCCAAAGCCGCTTTGTGTGGCTTTACATAGCCTTGTAAATATGGCTATCTTTGACGCAGTACTCTGCATCAAAGGAGCATGTCATGGGCAGTGCTGTGGGAGTTCCAACGCAACTCCCATGGCTTTTGACACTGTCGAAAATTTACAAGTATTCGTAAATCAGATGCAGTGCCCACAACTAACGCCTTTCCAGGGTAAGCGTTAAAGTGGCTCAACTAGGAGAAATTCTTTTATTTCTCCTAGTTGTTTGCTCTTTCTATGTGTGCTGCATTCTGTGGCACAAATAGAAGGAGCAAAATGCCAATAATTATTCTTTTTGTGCAGGAAGCTGTAACTTCCTGCACAACAACAATCATCCCTGCAACACAGGGACCCTTGCACAATGGTGCAAGGGTGCCTGTGTTGGCACCCTGCAGCTGTTTTAGCACTGGTAGAGAGGAGAGGCAAGAATATGATGCACCATTTCATCGTAAATATGCCCTCTACAGTGTTTTCTTTGCCTTCTGGAATTTCATTACCATTGTTGATACTTTTGGATTTCAGAGCAATCAGAAATTTTCATGGGCTTACTTATTCTCAAAGTTACATCTGCCTACCCAGATAAAGGAAACATAACTGGTTCATTCCATTGATGGTTGTAAATTAACGTCAGGTGCAATTAGTAAGAATACCTATTCAAAAACACTTACTATACAGGATACTCACCAGGAAATTTTAAAGTTTGATCCTTCTGGCAATTCTGGAAATTCCACGACTCCAAACTACTATCCCCATTGTATATTGTGAATTCCTACACAGGACATTAAATTCTAATGAGTTATATCAATTGTTGGGTAACTACTAGGGGTGAAAAATGATCAGTACAATTATTTGCAGGCTAGTCACCTACTGTTAGGATGGAGGGTATTTATTTTCAATATCAGGAGTATGCATGTGTTTGATCAATGAAAACGATACTATTAAATCACCATTACATAGATCCTTTGATTGTCAGATGGATGTCAGCCAGAAGCACAGATAAACTGTAATAGGATTTGTGTGTTTACTGTAAATGATTAGTTACATCTATGAAATATCTAGATGAATTATTGCAGATTGGTTTTATCTTCCTTTTTTCCACCTTTCACAATCCCTAGCCTCTTCTCCTCTGATATGAGGCCAGGTATTAACTATTTTGCCTAAAGACGGTCATAGTTAAGAATAGTTACCCGCTCCCATTTATTCCAACTCTTAAAACCCTCCTCAGCACTACTTGAAATCAGTAAGAAGCTGAAGACCTGACTCTTCATGTAAGGCCCCTCGAGGCCAGCACCACCCACCTGCTAAGTGCAAGGTTACCCTAGGGGCTATACAATCTTCATTAACAAAACAACCATAATATAACATTTAGATAAGCTCAAAAAGCCAACCTTTTATTTACCAAATTTGATTTGTGCTGGCCGTATCATCTATTAAGCGTACAAGAGGGTCACAACAAGTGGAAAACTGCATTACGTACACATTTTGGACTCTATGAGTATCTTGTCATACCTTTTGGCCTCTGCCAATGCCTCCATTGCAATCCAAAACTTTATTATGAGGTCCTAAGTATTTAGATGTGTGCGCTCTAGTATATGTTGACAATATTTTGATACCGTATAAACACAATATATATCCCGGGGTCTATCCAAACAGTACAAAGATACTGTAACCTTCCAAAACTCTCTCTAGAAAAAATATACAAAAAATATACAAAAATTGTACGGATTCCCATCACTCACCATTCCAGGTGACATGCTTCATCATCTGGGTCTCCTTTGACAGGGCTTCAACTCCACCCTATTGATGGCGGTGCCCAAGGATGTTTTATACAATTTATAAGACTCTCCAGATGTGAGCTAACGTATTATAGAGTGTATGGGAGTAGTGGAATGCAAAAAGTAAATGTGAAATTAAAATTGAAGCATGATAAAACCACAATTTATTCTTGTTTATCACGATCAATCGTTAAAAACGACAGATAGCTGTTCAAAATATCAGTTGGTCAACATGTTTCAGCACTTGTAGGTAAACATACACCCAGTGCTTTCATCAGGACCTATCAAATATCAATGCTACTGCAAAAGTGAAAAAGAGCTTTGGGAAAAACGTATTTGAAAAATACAATGTGAAACAATACAACCTTGTTATTTGTTACCCAAATCACAATTCTCTTATCTCTTGGAAATCTATCAGAAATACAAAACAAGTGATTGTACAGAAAGATCAACAAACATTATTGGAGGACAGAATTTATGCCAATATTTAACCTGTGTAACCTCAACTGGTTATCAGGTTTGCCCTCATTGTAGGCTACCATCCATCGAGCCTTACCTCAAGAGTATGGAGAAATTACCTCACCCCACCTGGCAACGGCTCAGGACAAATGAGGCACCGCTCTAGAAAAGGGGAAAACAGAGTACACCAGCTGTCATTATGGTGCACTGTTCCCCTCTAACGTTTTTCAAAGAAGACAGGGAGACGACTTACCTGTCACGCCGACACCGCCAGGAGTCACGAAAGAGGCCAGGACCAAACGCCGCCACCACCAGGAGTCACAGCACGCCAAGCCTCGCGCCGCCGCCCCGGGACTACATTACCCGGCAGGCTTAGCGGCGGCGCGCAAATTACACGGATCCAGAGCACCCGAAGGCGCATTTAAACAGCGGAAATCCTGGCAGGAGCGGGGGACGACTTACCTGTCACGCCGACACAGCTAGGGTTCACGAAAGAGTCCAGGACTAAACGCCGCCACCGCCAGGAGTCACAACACGCCAAGCCTCGCGCCGCCGCCCTGGGACTACATTACCCGGCAGGCTTAGCGGCGGCACGCAAATTACACGGATCCAGAGCGCCCGAAGGCGCTTTTAAACAGCGGAGATCCCCGCGTCGCGGGACGCTGGGCAATGCTCGGGCCAATGGCGGGCCCGTTTAAGCCCGTTCAAGACGGAGCAAGGACTGGACGGGCCAGACCACTTACATCTCCTGTACAGGCACAAGGTTAGTGTTAAATCAGATCATCTTTTGTGTGGTGCACATGGTTGGGAGGACTAGTAATCTTACATCATTGAGCATGGCGACTCCACCAGAGGCAGCCCTTAATGGTAGAAGGTCTACAGGAGGCTCTCTATTGGGAACACTAGATAATTTCTTGATTAGGGTATCGTCAGCCCTTGCCAAGGATATAGAACTTACGGAAAAGAGACTATCCTTGGACACCCTGTTTGATAAGCGTTCATCTTTGGGGAACTTGGCAACAGCTAGATCACCGTTACCTCGGCAGGAAGATCTCCAGGGAACACTCCCTCCCTCGGGGGTGGTGGAGATTATTTCTCCTCCCCACCTAGATCTTACGGACGAACTAAGCATGTCTTCATCTATGTCTTTACTCCCCCATCCTGGTGCTCGAAGAGTCCCCTCACCTAACATTAAAACCCGCTCAGCCTGTAATTTAAAATCAGGCCCGGCACAGGTAGAGGGGGGGCTGTTAGCCAAAAGAACACTTCCCGGTCCAACGATACAAGCTGAGGGTAGGAAAGCAAAGTGTCCAAAGAAGACTGCTCCAACGGAGTTCGTAGTAGTAACGTCATCTGGTAGCCAAACTCAGACTGTACCTCCTATTACTGAAGGTCATGGAGGGTTACAGGTACCTGTAAGGAACGAGTCACATCTTGATCTGGGCCAACCATTTTGGAAAAAACTGGAGGGAACCATTAAAAAGCTATGCAACCCTTTATACGATCGGTTGGAGTCTATTGAAAATAGACTGGTGTGTCTGGAACTTTCATTATCAACAGTCCAGAAGCAAGTTGGATCACGGCGTAGTGTTCCAAACCTGCAACGAAAATCACCAATAGCTCAAAACCCACCGGACTCTTCCAATTCTGGGGCAACCAGTGAGGGGGCCAGAGTCCCTGAGGCAGCTAACGTGGTGACTTCTCTGGCACCACTGCCTTCTACACTGCCAGATACTGGGAGCATAGTGGGGACGGAGCAAGGGCCTCAAGTTACAGAGAATAGACCAGCAGTACCTTTGTCAAATCCACCTTTGGGGCCTGTAACAAGTACCGTGGGGCCTGTAACAAGATCTGTGGCCACCCTACCGACTATTGATCTCCCACGTGAATCAGCACAGTATGTGGTAATATTAGTGGGAGTACCTCCAGTAGCCCAGGGCAACCGAGAAACTTACGGGGAGCTGAAAAATAAGTGTGTGTTTTGGCTCAACAAGCATCGCCCATTACCACCGAACATTCTTACAGAACTTCTGTTTGCAAGGAGAGTGAACTGGTTGGGAAGGAGCCCTAAGTCTTCTGAAGGGGACTGTGTCATTATTAACTTTAAAGACGGGAGAAGTGTAAACTACATTTGTAGCTGGCCCCGATCTGATCGGTCCCCCCAGATACAAACTTTCCCCCTATCATACTTCTATGGCCCCACGGTTCCCATTGGAAGGAATGCTTTTAGATCGGCAGAGCAAACTAATACATGCCCTTTGGGCAATTTAAGGCTGTTCAATAGGTTTGAGGCTTTGTCGGGGTTGGGCGAGTGTGACTCTTGGTATGTGCCCCAAAATACTGCATTAAGTGATGTGTCTCCAGGTATAGGTGAGGATGGGTGTGATAAGTGGGTAGCTGAAGTGTCCGCTAATAATTGCAGATGCATAGAGAAAGGTGCCTGCAGCTCAGTTATGACAGGTACTGGAAATATAGTTGAGACTTTAGGAGTGGGAGGATTGTCTATGCAGAATAAGGAATTCCAAGCACCCGTGAGTTCTCCAGTATCAGGAAATTTAATTTGTGATCATGCTGGGGTGGTATGCCAGACATCGTTCATTTCATGGAATGTGGCGGGTGTGGGGTCCAAACTTAACTCACCCGCCTGGATGGAATTTATCGACAAATTTGACATTTGTCTGCTCCAGGAGACTTGGGCGATTGATCCTGTGTCTAAAGAGGGTTATCTAAATTTGTATGTCCCCGCAGTTAATAGCCGCCCAGGTCGCCCTATGGGGGCCTAGTTATTTGGGTTAGGCAAAGTCTTAACAGCTATAGCCACTTACTCCCTGGGTCAACTTGCGATATTCTTACCGTAAGGCTTTCCTTCCCTGCGAATTTGAAAATTGACATTTTTAATGTCTATGCCAGGGGTCTCCCAGGAGGCAAAAAATCGGAGGTGGTAGTAGCCTTGGACACAATGCTTAAGGCAACCCCTGGAAATGTACTACCAATAATAGCAGGTGATTTTAATACCACTTTTGAGCCATTGGGCCCCAATGATATGCACCTGACGGATGAAGAGGATAGCAGATGGGGAGTTCCACAGCTAGACATTAACCCTATAAGTAAGTGGACCGAGGCTGCAATCCAATTGAAGGGCCTCTGTATGGGGCATCAGTTGAGGGCAGCTAATGGCCTCACACCTTCGGATAGAATGGGCAAAGCAACGTTTGATAATGGTACTAGAGCAAGTCACATAGACTATTTACTTGTTCCTCTCAAGCTGTGGTACACCCTTCTTGACACGGAGGTAGTGGACCGCATCGAGAGTGACCATAACCCCATCTCCGCGGCATTTAATTTGGGTTTAAAGATGGTGGATGAAACGTCTAGGGGTCCCATTAAGTCGAACCTAGTTCTAGCAAATGATGAGCGACGCTCAAAGTGATGTCAGGTGGTAGAACATCAGGATATTATTACAGAAATTGAGGAGGGTTTGGAAGGTGTCCTGGCGACTATGGAGGGTGAGCCTAATGATGGGCTCCCGTATAGAGCATTTATGGAGGCCCATGATATTTATTTTACTAGTCTGAAAAGCTACTTCTGTAAGACTCGTAAAGGAAAAAGTGTGCAAATTCGAAGAGCAGAGAGTTGGTATGATGGATCCTGTTGTAAAGCTAGGGGGGAGATATCTAAAGCATTAAAATCAAAGGACCAAAGTGAAGTAAAGGTGGCTAGAGCCAACTATAGGCACAAACAGTTTATTGCTAAAAAGCATGGGAAGAGTCTAGTTGGCAGGATCTTAAAGAAGCTTGCAAAGCTAAAAACACAAAAGCTTTTTGGGATTTTTTTAAATGGGGTAGGGATGGACAACATGAGACACCCCAAAATAATGTAGCCCAAAGTGCATGGGTTGAGTACTTCAAACCACAATACGCCGCTAATGAAGCTGGAGGTACAGAGGGAACACGGGTCCACATTTTCTACAATGAAGTAGTATTCACAGCAGGAGATGTGGACAGAGCGTTAGATCTGGTGACCACGGGCCGCACACCTGGAATGGATTGTGTCCCCGCCGACTTGTTTTTACACAATCAGGGAAGATGGCGGTTGTATATCATGCATTTGGCAAATGCCATCGCCCAGGGGATGGAAGTCCCACTTTCATGGAAATGCGCGGAAATAGTCCCGGTGTTTAAAAAAGGGGACAAGTCGTTAGCAGGTAATTACAGGCCCATCAGCCTGATCGACTCTGTCCAAAAAATCATGGGACGGCTGGTTTTGGGAAAAATCCAGACGTGGATGGATGATAATAACATCCTGAGTCACCTCCAGGCTGGGTTTACACCCAAGACCAGCACTATAGACCAGGTCTTCCGATGTATTATTTTATTTTGGCGCACTGTGGTTTTGGACAAAGGGACCCTTTATGCCGTCTTCGTAGATTTAAGGGCGGCTTTTGACTTGGTGCCCCGCAACAAATTGTGGCAAGTGCTGGAGGAATTAGGGATGCCCCCTGAGCTGTTGTGTTTGGTCGTCCGGTTACATGAGGGTATGTTTGCTCTGGTACGGTGGGGGGCCAGGGAGATGTTACGGAACCCTTCCCTGTTGGACGAGGGGTGAGGCAGGGCTGCGTCTTGGCGCCTACCCTGTTCTCTATCTTTGTGAATGGGGTAGCGAGTTTTCTCTCCCTGGTCCCGACCGATGCCCCTGTGATGTGCGGTGAGCGAGTCCCGATCCTCATGTTCGCGGACGACACCTTATTAATTTCAAAAACTCCCAGTGGCCTGCAGCGTGCCCTTAAGCGCTTTGAGGACTTTTGTCTAGAACGGGGTTTGGAAATAAATATATCCAAAACCAAGTATATGGTCCTTACTGACCGTAAATCTATTGGGTGTACCAAACCCTATAGAGGGAGGATATACATGAACAATTCCCCGCTTGAACAGGTTGAAGCTTGTACTTACCTGGGGGTCACCCTTCAGAAAGATCTGGGTTGGACTAGCCAACTAGAACTAGCAGTCCTTAAGCCTCGCCAGCAGGCAGGTATCCTTCTTAAAAGGTTTAAATCTTCTGAATCAAAACCCATTAGCCCACTGCTAGAAATATATGGGATGAAGGTTCTTAGTTCGGCTCTTTATGGAGCTGAACTATGGGGTTTTGAAAAACTAGGGCGCCTGACACAAGCAGAAAATGAATTCCTAAGAAAAGCGACTAGTGTCCCGATAAGTACCCTGTTGTTACCTTTAATGTGGGATCTAGGGAAAAAATCTGTCCAAGATCTTGCCTTCCTGCGCCCGCTTCTGTATTGGCGCAGGATATGGACCACAGAAGAGCTTCAGCACTATGCAGAGGGCCTAAATGAAATAATAGCTAAAGACTCCTCCCAAAAAATACGTTGGCTAAAGGCCATAAAGTCTCTGGTAATTAGTCTGGGGATGAGGGAACTTTGGGATGACCCGTCAAATGCGGTTTTTCCCTCTAAAAAAGATTTAAAGATAAAATATTGGGAGATGGTTACATTAAATGCAAGAACGAAGGGCCTCTCCCTGCACCTTACAGGTCGCTTCCTGGAATTCAAGGGATACCCTAAGCTGGAATTGTATTGGGATGCCATCGAAAAGCAGCTGGACCGTAAACTTTATTTTCAAATTAGAGTAGGCTCCCTTCCAACAAAGTCATTCACAGCTAATTGGGTAGGCGAAAATCATCATGATAAATGCCCTAGGTGTAGAGAAGAACAAGAGACGATAAGTCATCTCCTTTTTTTCTGTCCTCTCTATGTGGCCCCTAGAAAGATGTGGATTACACCAATATGTAAATTAATAGGTATCCGCAGACATGAGGAGGCGCTACGAATCTTGTGTACAGACCCCAATCCCCCAATTAGCATAGCAGTGGCAACATTTTTAAAATGGGCATGGATAATCAGGGCAAGAGCTCTATCTAATTAGATTGAGAATACCATCTAAATTGTTTATTTACATTGTAAATGCCGGGATGTAGCTGGGATATGAGCCTTGCAATATAGCATCTGACCCACACAACTGATGAGTTTTATAAATTTTAAGGATGTGTTTTTAGCTATGTGACATTCGACAATTGTCGTTTGGAGTTTAATTCTTTTTTAAATATATTTATGGTATAATCTTTTTTAATGATATTTTTTAATCATTGGAAAATGTGATTTTATGTCTCACTTTTATGACTTAATTGTCGAATAAATTTTATTTGAATTGAGTAAATCAGCTGTCATTATGGTACACTGTTCCCCTCTAACGTTTTTCAAAGAAGACAGTTGTCCAACACACACAGCACAAACATAACTCTCAACAAATAACATATAACATGTAATATTTTTCTTATGACACTTATTCATGAAAACAAGAGCTTCATAGCTGAGACGTGAAAATACTTTCACAACCAGTATCCCACTGGCATTGAGATTTTCAACTGAAAATAGATACTCAGGATATCTATTCAAAGCCAAAGTGGGGTGGTTATGTCAAATTAATGTTAAGTCTTAATGGCAAAAAATGTTAGGTCTAAATGGCAAAAAAGGGGTTTATAAGAAACATATCGGTATATGTTGCTCAAAGCGCTAATTGCCAAATCGAATTAATGGTATAATTCCCCTTCCTTAATGTCTGCTCTACAGACTTCAAAGGTAACTTAAGGGCGTTATATGGTGAAACGCCAATACATAGTGCCTTCCGAAATGCCCCTGAGAATGCAGTATGCCAGAAACCCCCAAAAAATGTAAGCATTACTATCGTCGCAATAACGACTGGCGGTGTAGTCTCAAAACCAAGCTGCAAACAGTAATAATATGCGCAAAGCCCTCACCTGGCCGTCGGTACCTCGGACGGTCATCTAAGCCAGCGGGGAGGTACCGACACCGGGAGCTAGTCGTCTATATGCAGTCCTTTCGCATTCCCTGAGCCCGTCGTTCTCCTCGCGTAATCCCACCCATCACGGGATCACGCTACACAACTGCGGGATCATGGGAAATGTAGTCCTAACAATTAAATATGATTTATCTTTATTATGGGTATGGTAAAAAGATGGCAAAGTCCATAAAAAGATGTAGCTCTAATAGTACTTCACCATGTGTTCGACTCCTGTTTGTGCCAATGCATTAAAAACTGAAAGGGAATTGAATATGTATAATATCGATACAGATTTACAATCCAAAATACTGACCTTCTTGAATATATACCAAAAAGTAAATCCATCACCTAGATATTGGTATATATATGTTATATTTCTCTTATGTATATATACATCATACTAGTGATGTTCATGAAGAGCAGTCTAAGATGGAAAAGTGCTCCAAGTCGTGTGGTGCTCATAAGTGACCATCCTAGCCACTGTATTCACGTGTAACTAGTAGAGCAAACATTTATCACAAAAAGGCTGATAACGTGCGCATCCGTGTTACCAGCGTCAAGCAGAGACCTGGTATCACAGAATAGTCCAAAGTCTAGAGTCGTAAAGCCCCTTGATGTCATCAAAAAAGGCTGATAACATGCGCATCAGTGTTACCACAATAGAGCAGAGACCTGGTATCACAGAGTAGTCCAAGGTATGGAGTCATGAAGACCCTTGGTATTACTCTTCAGTCTAAATACCCATTTTTGTTCCCTTAAGAACAGGAATTTAGACACATCAGTTATGTGTTACGGCACAAAGGGTTGCTCAAGGATTGTCCAAGTGAGGTCCTCTGGTCGATGATTTGTTTCCAAAAAGTGAGAGGTCAAACGTGTGGCCTATTTTTTTCATATGTTTCATTATTCTTAGCTTGATTTTGTGGGTAGTTATCATCCCTACATAATTTAATTTGCAGGGGAAAGTAATGAGGGTTATTACCTTCTCACTATTACAGTTTGTAAATTTGGTCTGTATCCACGGTCGATCGGTCCCGATCTCTATGGACTTTGTTTTCTTAGTGAGTGGGCATACTTTGCACATCCCGCATGGAAAATAGCCCTGTACAGCTGGTAAGTTCCATTTGGTGTCTGTGATCTGAGGTTTGGGACTAGGAGGTCTAGTGTGTACAAGTTTTTCTCGCAAATTGCTATTTCTTTTAAAAGCGAAAAGAGGTTCAGGTAAGCATTCACCTCCAATTTTCAGTATCTTCCAGTGTATGCGCACTGTTTTCTTTACTTCATTTGATACTGTACTGAAAGTGTTGACGAAAGTCAACCTTGAGGATGTTTCTTTAGCGGCACTATGTTCTAAAAGGGCCACTCTATTGTTATTTCTTGCTCGCTTGTCTGCACGTCGTACCAATTGGGCCGGATAATTCCTATCTATCAAGTGAGATGTTAATTTTTTTGCATGTTTTTGATAATTATCTTTCGTGGAACAGTTCCTGCGAATCCGCAGGAACTGTCCATAGGGCAGATTATCCTTCAATGCCCTCGGGTGATGACTCTAGTAACTCAACAAGGAATTCCTGGCCATAGGTTTGGTGTACAATTCAGTTTCCAAGCCATTGGGAGAGGCTACAATCCAAAGGTCCAAGAAAGCCAACCTGTGTTTGTCAATCACAACCATGAACCTTAAGAAATCATTGCGACCATTCAGCCAAACCAGAAAGTTGTTAACACTGGTAACATCA
This sequence comes from Lissotriton helveticus, assembly GCF_964261635.1. Classification (NCBI taxonomy): domain Eukaryota; kingdom Metazoa; phylum Chordata; class Amphibia; order Caudata; family Salamandridae; genus Lissotriton; species Lissotriton helveticus. Next base: position 804,633,355 of record NC_136063.1, read on the forward strand.
CCTCTCCAAATGACTAGAATGTCGTCAATGTATCGCCTTCAAAGGCGAATCGATTCACGGAAAGGATTGGAATCAGTTAATAAGTGTGCCTGTTCGAACCCATGCACAAAAAGATTCGCCAAGCTTGGAGCGAAAATACTTCCCATGCTGGTCCCTGATGTCTGGAGGTAGATCGTATCCTCGAACCTGAAAAAATTATCTTTCATGGCAATTTGTGCACAAGCCATGATGAAATGAGTCGGTGTGATAGAGTTAAGATCCCGCTGTTCCAATAACACATTTACTGTGTCAAGTGTCTCATCTTGTGGGATCGAGGTATAAAGTGACTCAACATCAAATGAAACAATCAAATCTGTTTCAAAATTGTACTCTGCCTCGGGTAACAGTCTTAATACATCCTTAGTATCCTGCAAAAATGTTGGCATTTCTTTTACTATAGGACTAAGAAAGTGGTCCACGAAAGTGGACAAGGGTTCCAACAACGAACCAATCCCAGAAATAATTGGGCGACCCACTGGTGGTCTAGTGGGTTTGTGAACCTTCGGGAGAACATAAAAATAAGGCATCATGGGATGTTTAGTCTGTAAAAAAACTGCCTTGTGTGATGTTATCCAACCGTCACTCAATGCCTCCTCCACCAAGGTGGAAATATTACTCTTAATCCTTTTGGTGGGGTCTTTTTTCAAAGGACGGTAGGCATTTCTCACTGCTAGCTGTCTCAAGCATTCAGACCGATAGGTCTCAGTATCAAGAACAACTATAGCACCGCCCTTGTCAGCTGGTTTAATAGTAACCTGAGAATCTGACATAAGGTTGCGCAAAGCTAGTTGTTCTTTCTTGGGTAGATTGGAGAACTTGTGTTGTTCTTTGTCAAGGATACAAGAAATGTCATCACTCACTGCTCTCTCAAAAGTGAGTACTTGTGGTGGTACCATATGAGTAGGGGGATAAAAAGTAGATTTCTGTCTCAATCCAGTATTGGTATCAGTTTTCTCTATGTCCTCATTCTTAGCTTTAAAGAAAAAATGCAGCCTCACCTTGCGAAAGAAATGAGCTAATTCCCAATTTGTCTTGAATGGATCTCCATTTGTTGAGCCACAAATCCAAGTCCTCTATTAAGAAGTCTCTTCATCTACACTCAATCGTCTGGAGCTAAGATTAATGACTAATCCGACTCCGTGCTGGGCCCCGCTTGTCCCACTTGTCTCTTTTTGGAGCTGCGGAGAGTCCGAGGAGAAGGTGGTGGGCTCCAATGGACCTGGGCTCTTTGATTTCTTCTTCTTCCCCTCTGGTGTCCCCGACCAAACCCTAAAAAAGGTTGGCTAGGGAAACTCCCTGGGTAATTAGGTTGAAAAGGTCCCATAGGGCCCATAGGTCCCATCGGGCCTGTCGGATAAGGTGTTTGCCATGGACTTGGTTGCCACCATTGTTGGAAATTACCAGAGGGACCTCCACGCCATCTTGGTTGATGGTTTCTACTTCTCCCTCTCCCTGGTTGACCACTCCTCATAGATGTGTCTGAGTCACTTGAATTAGATCTATCATCCGATGAAGATGAGCCATATGTGGATCCTAGCTTGTGTCCTTTGCTATTATACACAGGAGGGACATAGCTGTCACTGGTATATGGATAAACTTTATCAAAGGCAAACCTGGCCAGGTCCTTCTTGAATTTTTCAATTTTTGAAAAGAGGATGTTATCTTTGAACTCTCTATTGGTTTTGTTTGATTCATCCTGATTCTTCTTAAAAGATGTACTTATAGTTGTTTTAATCTGTGCCTCTACCACTTGAATTTCTTTCAAGATTGTGTCTGCCACACGCTTGGCTGTTTTGATGATTAATAGGAGCCAATCGCGTGTGCAGCGCCATGCAATCATCGACCAATCTTTAAGAAATTGTTTATCTTTAAGAAATAACCTGGGGGCATTGGTCACCACAAGACCTGTAGTCGCACAATTCCCTCTCAGGTATTCTGCCATGGTTAAACCATGGACAATGGTACGTGAATGCGATTTCTTTAGGACCAGAACTTTATACCACTCGTCTTCATTATTAGTTGCAGTTACTGGAAGACTGTCTAAAATGCTAGGATTAAGGGAAAGGATTGACTGTAATTCATCGTCATCATATGCCAAACCCCAATTTTCTGCCATGATTATAGAAATGTATGAGAGTATGCCGTGCTACTGTAATGACAAACAACACTAAAGCAAAAAACTGAGCTAAGTTACACAATCTATGTGATTCTGAAAAGATCCAGACCCAGTGCAAGACCTATTCCATAAGAGACCCACAGCCATAGCTGCTCAAGAACAAAAAATATGAAAGTTAGGGTAGGGTCAGAGGCCAAGTTTAAAGACTCCACGGGATATTTAACCCCTTCAAAAACTGTATAAACACAATATATATCCCGGGGTCTATCCAAACAGGACAAAGATACTGTAACCTTCCAAAACTCTCTCTAGAAAAACTATACAAAAAATATACAAAAATTGTACGGATTCCCATCACTCACCATTCCAGGTGACATGCTTCATCATCTGGGTCTCCTTTGACAGGGCTTCAACTCCACCCTATTGATGGAGCAGCCCAAGGATGTATATACAATTTATAAGACTCTCCAGATGTGAGCTAAAGTATTATCGAGTGTATGGGAGTAGTGCAGTGCAAAAAGTGAATGTGAAATTAAAATTGAAGCGTGATAAAACCACAATTTATCCGATAAAGGCGGCGGCATAGTCCTTCAGGAAATAGACACCTACAAGGCATAAATCTTGCGCCAATTGGGAAACTCTGAACACTATCAAAGACTCCCCAGCAATCCAACTAAAGATATACAAGCAACTATACGCAAACTTACCACTGAAGCTGTCAATGACGGCTTCTTGAGTAAAAAAGAATTGAATTTTTTAAACATCAAATCACCACCCTCACCGGTCATCTACACCCTCCCTAAATTCCATAAAAACACCACCAACCCACCTGGACGACCAATCGTATCAGCTTGCTGCTCAATCCTGGAGCGTCTTGGCTCCTATGTTGATTTTTTCATCAAGGATTTTGTACCCACCACTGCCTGCTATGTTAGGGACAGCATGGCTATGATAAATCTTATTGATCCCTTGGACCCACATCTGATACCCTGTGCACGATGGACGTCGAGTCTCTATACACTAATATTCCCCAGACAGCTGCCCTACTGGTCATACAGAAAGTACTCGACACACATCCCCGTCCCCACTCGGTCCCAACACTATTCATTCTCCAACTCCTTGAACTCTGCCTTACAAGAAATTTCTTCATTTTTGATAACCTTTTTTACCAACAAATCAAAGGGACCTCCATGGGCGCAATTTTCGCGCCAAACCTGGCCATTCTGTTCATGGGCCAATTAGAGACAGGCTCCATTCTTTGCCATACCAACCCTTTCTTTCCTGGCATTGCCTTATGGCGGAGATACATCGATGATATTTTCATCATCTGGAAACATGACATCAGTACATTACACCAATTTCTCCATTGGCTAAATAATAACTGCTCTGGTTTATCATTTACCATCACTTCAGATAATTCCTCCATTGCCTTTCTTGACCTAACCATCTTTCACTCTGAGGGAGAATTGCTGACATGACTGTATAGAAAACCCACAGAACGTAATACACTTTTGAGCTATGACAGCAACCACCCAAGAGCCCTCAGAGATTCACTCCCCTACTCCCAATTTTTGAGAATCAGGCGCAACTGTTACTCTAAAGAGGATTACTTTAAAGAAGTCTCCATTCTTTCATCCAAACTCAAAGATCCAGGTTATCCAAAGCGGATAGTAAAAAACGCCTCCAAAAGGGCATGGTACTGTCCACGCGACGTCCTGCTGAACCCCAAACCCAAAACTGATCTGGAAAGGATAGCTTACATTACCACCTTCTTGCCAGTATCTAACCAAGTCCGCAAAATGATAATAAAGCACTGGCCAATCATCAATGCAGGTAACCTCAGTATTGAAAAACCCGTGTTCGCATTCCGTAAGAGCAGGAATTTGAAAGACCATCTGGTTAGAGCAGCCCTGCCCAATACTGAACCCAATACCACACTCTACTCTGTCTAGTGTTTAGCACCTATGGTGGGACATGTAAAATGCGGCTGTTGTAATGTTTGTCCATTCACCATTGAAGGAAAAAGTGTCACTTTCAATAACATCACTGTTAACTGCCGTACATTCACAAATTGTAACACCTGCAATGTGATCTACTTAATTCATGGTCCCTGTCTGAAAATTTATATTGGTCAAACCATGCAGAAGGTGAAAACCAGAATTGAGCAACATAGAAGTCGAATCAGGTGCAAAACGCCCAACGCTCCACTGGTCGAGCACTTCATGGATGCCAACCACAATGAAGACGATATCCGGTGGACTGTCTTGAAAGCACTCAAATTGCCACAAAGAGGAGGCAATATGGCGCAACTACTGAACCGCGAGGAACTAAAATCCATAATCCTTTTTGACTCAATCAGAAATGGCTTGAACTGAAACGAAAATTGGGCCACGTTGCTATAAATATTTCAAAACATTAAGACTCTTACTCCTGACTTTTTAATCAGTTTCTGGCAAAATCGCCCAACAAAAGGTGTTCATTAGTTCAGATCACCATTACATTTATGTCTTTTAATTTTGTAAATGTATGTACATTGGTTTCTGTTATTTGTCACCCAGACTGTTACCATATCTATTGCTTCCGCAATTGCCTCTCTAAATGTAATGATCAAGGTACACTGTCCAAATGTGATACACATTAATGAGAGTTCAAATCACGCGCCAGGCACTTCACCAGTATCACCCCTGCTCCACGACCCTTCACTTATTCACACCATTCCAATATGGCTGCCCCAGTACACATCGAGTGCACAATAGTCCTTCCTCTCTTTCTCCCGACCATGTGCCTCATCTAAAATGGCGCCCTGTTTAGCCCTTCTTGAATCAGTGATCTCTGAACACTCTCGAGTACCTGCTATCACGCCAGGAACCTCACGGCAATATCGCTGCTGTCTCCTGATTCCAGCCATCACGCAACCCTAAGGTAAGCCCTAATCCCAGCCCGTGTACGGCCCCTATCTGTCCAGTTTCCTCTTATTATATTAAGAGACTTATCCGCTCACTTACTTCACTTTCAGCAGCAAGCCCTATACCTAATCCGGTACGGCATTCAAACAATCCCCAACCTTAGATACAGGAGCGTACTGAGGAGAGCGGCGGCCGCCCTCTCCCTCTATTACCTCCAGGACAACCATTCATGTTGTTATCGCTACTTACAGAGGTATGCACTCCCATGCGCCGGTTCACTGCGGCTCACTTTCTTTCACAGCCACGCTCTGTATGATTCTTTTAATTTTAATTTAATTTCCCTTTTCAGCTGTGGCAATCTTATTCCGAAGTCACAAACTCAATTTTTGATACTTCTGCCGACTGGTAAGCGCGTTATGGTTACGTCTCGCCACATTCACTGCGGCCCCATCGTACGCCTGAAAAGGCATTCACATTGCTGCATATTTTGATACCTGCAGAATTTAAGTGACAAACAATTATATGCAAAATTTGAAAAATGTACATGCAATGCTGAGTCAGTTGAGTTTCTATGTTTCATTGTCACTACTTCAGGAAATTAAATGAATCCCAAGAAAGGTGAAACAATTAAAACATTTAAATCTCCAAGATAGTCAAGGATATTTAGAGCTTCTGTAGCTTCTCAATTATAAAAGATGCATAGATCTTTTTCCAGAAGTTGTAACCCCAATAGCTAAACATTTAAGAAAGAAACATGATTTGAGTGATGTGCTTTGTCAGTCTGCCTGTGGTGCTTCACTTGCTTACTTTGCTCCCTGTTTCCTTAGGTAGCAGCATGCATGGATGTCATTTGATAGTAGTCACAGGCCACAGCTGTGACCTCTAGCTTTCTCCCTGCTACTGCTGGCACTTCTTTTGCACACCCCAGCCTCATAGGAGGCAAAGGGCTATGGGCCCCCAAAGTCAGTTTCTGACACCAATTCTGTGTCAGACAGACAGATTCGGAAAGGCTGTCCGAATCTAACATCGTAATACGTCGGTCGGAAATGCGGTCCATTAAGCTGTTCAATTTGGCTCCAACCGACTCGGAGTCTCTGAATGCTGGTCGGAACCGATTCGTATTGACCTAACGGTTACCTTTTCATCGTAATCGGTCAGTTGGAAATGTCTCCATGTCGGTCGGAAACATAGGCTCCGACATGGGTTAGTAAAATCCGAATGCCATTCGGAGCATTTCCGACCAACATCGTAATCAGCCCCCTACTTACAAAAGCCTTTTTATCTTCATCCACGTGTCAACAGCTCTATCTACATATCTATAACATCACTAATCTAATGCGCACAATGCGAAGGCTGCTTTTTATTAAAAATAATAGGCATCCCAATGGATTGGTAGAGGAGGCACTTCTGCTGACACTGAAGGTTTCTTCGTGCTGAGAAATCACCACGCACTGGTCTGACATTCCATGAGGAGTTTCCTACTCGAGACCAAGAGGGGGTCCTTCACTCTCCTTCAGATCAGGTAATGGGTTTGGATGGTCCAGTCGGGGTATTTTTGGCTCTACCACCATACACACTCTAGGTACACTCAGAGTAGGGTCCACATCGTAGGAGTATGTTAGATTACCGTTTTACATATATGCCTGCATATATTCATTGCTTCAGCACCATGGTAGAAATGTATCTACTGTTTACTCTTTTGGTGCTGGTAATCGCCTTTATCTGCTTCTGTATCCTAATCATTGCAGCACATGTATTTTATAAAAGAATAACTTTGGTTCAATACATTTATTGAAAATGTCCCACTGTGTATTCTTTATACTTCTCTGAGAATAAGTGAGCACAAGTGACTGAGCAAACGTTCTGTACTGTGTTCATGATCCCTGAGTGATCAGGGTTGTCATTTTCAGTGGTTGCCAGAGTCTGTTCTCTCCCTGGTAATGTTAGTGGGGCTTATGGTGGCACTGTGAGCTAGCTGGTCTACAGGCCAACATATCCTACGGGGTGTCCGCAATCAGTCTTGATGCCAAGCTCTCAGTTTTGTTGTCCAAACAACTTGCAGATCCTATGGGTTAGTAAGAACTACACGACATGGTGCTGCCAACGTTGGTTAGGCAATTATTTAATGGTCAAATCTGAGTAGTTCAGTCATGCTTCTCAGAGACCGCTAATCACATTAAACCAGAGACGTTCATAGTGGAAAAAGGGAATCCGCCTCAACTGAGTAGGTACGCCCTATGTATTTGCTGTAGATTTTATCAAGCTTGGATGATTTAAGATGTTTTCCAATACCAAACCAAATCTCAATAAAATCCTTTTAGTAAAATGCTTTTCATGTTTTTAACATTGACCGAACAAGCTGACAATGTTGAAGTACAAGTAGCTACTCTAAATATTACTGAATATTACAGAGAGGCAGTTACTATTAAATTATTACAACATGGCCTCCTGGCAACAGGTGAAGATGTTACCTTTGTGGTTAAGGCACAGGAAGCATTCTGGACAGAGGCATTCTTTCTTGGGTTAGATTCCCAGCTGCAGATGCATGCACACAATTGTTTCACATATACATTGAAGATGAGACACCAGATGAATACATTCCATACCTGATGGAGAAGTCCCTTTAAATCACCAAGGACATATAAATTGTTTTAAATGTGCCCTCACCTTATAACATGTGAGACTCCGTCTTCTCAGTAAAGAAGTAGCGACCTGGCCGGTTCGTATACACCACATCCAGACATTCACACATTACCAGCAGCATAAATGCACACACCATATGAAGATTTAGTAAAAATTTACAGAAGTCTCACACAATTCATAATGTAAACTCTCATACTTCAAACTGTGATGGCTTGCCAGGCTCAACAACATCAATTGCCTACTACTGGCATCCGCTCTCAAATGCTGAATGCCATGATGGGACAGATTCCCATGAGTTGGGAGCAAGTACCATTCTGGATAGCCTAAAAAACAGCACAGGTTGAAGCGGTTTTTCCCCATACGGGCCCGCAGGAAAAACACAGAATTTGAACAATTTTCTTGTCAATGGGGATGGCTTCCCCGATAGAAGATTGTGCCACTTGGGGTACAGTCTTCACTGTTGTTTACACCAGAACTTATGGTACCCCTTCAATAGCAGTACTACCAGATTTATTGAAACAAATATAGAATGAGTACAGGGCAGAACCTACCTTGGTCTTAGGGATTAAACTAATAGGCAATTTTGCCCAAGTTTCTGCAATTCGGTTAAACAACATAAAAGGGGAGTCAGACGCAATGGCTATATACCAAAGCATGAGGGAATTCACTCCTATGCAACAGGAGCAGGAGTTACCTAAGATTATCACAGAAACATACGCTTGTCTGAGAAGAGATAATCTGGGAGCCAGACTTGGGAAACCAGTGGTTCAGGGTAATTCTGAAAAGGATAACTCTAAGCAAGCACCCATTTCTGCTAAAAAAAGAAATGGGATAATAAAAAAACAAAAACAAAAAAAGAAAAATCACAGAGTGGATCTAGTTAATAGGAACACACCGCGAAGAGATACAATCTCTGGAACCGTGATAATATTAGAAAGCCTGACAGATATCAGGATACTGATACACCTTCCTCTTGTTCCTTTCAGGATCAATCTGCGAACTCTCAGAGAGAGGCGGATGGTCAGAGCAAAGATCAGAAGAGTGAATCAAGCCGAAATGGTGACACATCATACTTCAGACTACAGGATCAACCCTGAAGATAAACAAAAATCTACAAAACCTCAATTTAAAAATAAAAAGGGTAGCAAGGATTAAGATCAGAAATGTCCAGGCTGCTGGGCACTGACGATGCTGGACAGCACTGTAGAAGTCACAATAGCTCACCAGAACCTAATGGGTTTTCTGGAAGTAGTAGAGCTGAGTGAGTTTATCACGGTGGAAACACCTGACACAAGAGTAAGTGTCCCACATCATTTACACAAAATAAATCTCCAAATAGAGGGGGACATATAAAGAAAGGTGAAGGGTCGCTTTTGGAAGGAGCTGACTTATGGTTATGCCATTCTTTTGCCTGAAAAGGATTGGCCACCTGGGTTCGTAATAAATTGCCCAATGGGGAAGACATAATTTTACCAGCTTTCTCTGACTTCATATCAGAATCAGTTAAAAATGTATACGCTCAGGATTGGGCATCAGCTTTAGCACCTGCTCTATGCGTCTCCTCATCAAGAGAACCCGTTAAAAATTATCCTTCAACTGCAGAGACAGTACCCAATTAATCATGAATCAAAGAAATAAGTCAAGAAGATCTAAGATCAACTTGAGTACCAGGGTGTAATAGAAAATTGCATTTACCATATTGCCAGGGGTGAATCTTGCTGGGAGGTGAAGTGGTTTGCTCCCACCCCTGTTCCTGTTTAAAAGTACTCCAGTGAGCCATTGAGCTGACGAGCTCGTGGAAGAAGCACCCACGCGCCAGTGAGAGGTACTTGACCTGTTGATGTTTGGCAGCCTTCTCAGCAAACCCCAAATTTGAAGCCTGTACTCTCTACTGATGAGGTTAAAGAACCAGAAACACATGTCTAGAGATCAGCACTATCTGCGCCAACTCTGGTGAAACACTCGTAAATACTTTAGCAAAGCAAGCAACAAGAGACTTCATTTACCATAATGCCAGGGTCGAACCTTGCAGGGAGATGAAGCAGTGTGTTCCCACCCCTGTTCCTGTTTCAAAGCACTCCTGTGAGTCATTGAGCAGACGAGCTCGTGGAAGACGCACCCAGGCGCCAGTGAGAGGTACTTGACATGTTGATGTTTGGCATGTCTAGAGATCAGTACTATCTGCACCAACTCTGGCGGAACACTTGTAAATACTTTAGCAAAGCAAGCAACAAGATACTGCATTTACCATAATGCCAGGGGCAAACCTTGCTGGGAGGTGAGCGGTGTACTCCCACCCCTGTTCATGTAATAGAAAATTGCATCTCATTTATAAATAGTCCGTTGTTCCCTGTAATGAAACCCAACAGTTCATTTTGTTTAGTCTTAGATTACAGACATTTAAATGCATTCACAAACACAGTTGCAGTACAGAATGCAAACACTTCTGCACTGATGAATAACATTGTGTACAAGAAATACAAAACACTAGACATCTCAAATGTTTATTTTTCTGTCAGAATATAGTGCCTGTAATTAGACATTTGAGTGCATTCTCAGCGCTAGGGTATCAGCTGAAATTTTGTTGTTTGCCACAAGGGTATTGGAATAGCCCTATGCTGTTTTCAGCCAGAGTAACAGAGTTACTTCAAAGTATTAATGAGGAGGCAGTGTCCTATGTGGACGATATTTATAAACGGATGATGAATTAATGGAACATTTGGCTAGAGTGAAAAACATAATTGTGGGATTTGCTTACCTGGGTTACGAATTTAATTTCAAGAAATCAAAAATAGCCTACCTCAGTGTCCTGTTTCTGGGACATGAGTTATCAAGTGAAAGCAAAAGCCTAAAGACACATTTTTGGGAAAAATGTGCATTGATCCAACCTCCAAAAACTCTGAAAAAAACCACAATCCAATTTAGGATTTTAGAATTTTGGCAGAACTTACAATATGGATTACTCAGAACGGGTAAAGCTATTCTACAACTTAATTAAATCTAACTTTTCAGTACAACACTGGACACAGGAACACTATGATTTTTTGTGCTCCTTACAAGCTGATATTCTAGCTTCCAGGCATTTACACACATGTCTAACACACAACGAGCCCACGGGTCCGGGGTGCAAGTCTGATAAGTATGTGAACTACATAAGCCATTCATCAAAAAGAAAGGGGGAAGGGGAAACATCCCTTTTTACGGACGGTTCCCCTCACACACCAGAGGTGTCATGCTTCATCATAGGGGTGCCTCCTCTCGTCAAGACCTAGTCTTGGCGCGGGCTACGACCCAATCTCTATGAGGGAGGAGCTCAGGGATATTTTATTAATTTGAGCACATGGGTTGTCCTAAAAACCCTATGTGAGTGTGGTATATGGAAAAATATATGGTGTGCAGTGCTAATGTGTGGATGAATGTGAATTAAAAACTGCATACAGAGCTAGCTATCAACAGTCTTTATTCAGCTACCCTGTGACATGATTAAAAACAATAAACTGAGTAATGAGACTGTCGACATTAGAGACAGCTACATTAACCAAATCAGATCAAAATGTTTCGGCCTTCAGTGACCTCTCAAAGTATCATGGCCTTCATCTGGATCAGAAAAGACAGCTACTGCAACAAGTGCATGAGTGAAAATTGAGAGAGAATTATTATAGAGCAATGGTGTTTTATACTGAACCAGAGATCCTTGTGTTCAGTTGGTTCACCAATGAGATCTACAATAAAACAGAAAAAACAACTGTGCATGTACATGGTTATGCCACATTCAGACAAAGATATTTACAACAAGGGGTGGTGATGGACAGAGTCTCTGAATTAAGCAGAGTACTCTCACCCAGTCAAGAGATCAGGGCTAGATCCAACACCGTTTTTTAGCTCATTGCACCATCCCAGTTTCAGAACCCGGCTGTATGCAAATTAGTCTGTCCCTGGCCCAGTGCATCATGGGAACAGGGCAGACCAGACTACAAAAGCCAATTCTTACACCGGGAAGGAAACAAGCTTCCGGGGACCGGTTTCTGGCATTTCAGCCGTCTTCGGCCTGGCTTGCTTGAATCCTGATGGTGCAATGAGCAAGGGACTCACATCTGAGCATACCCTTCCACGCTTAGGGTGGACAAAATTATTTACAACAAGGGGTGGTGATGGACAGAGTCTCTGAATTAAGCAGAGTACTCTCACCCAGTCAAGAGATCAGGGCTAGATCCAACACCGTTTTTTAGCTCATTGCACCATCCCAGTTTCAGAACCCGGCTGTATGCAAATTAGTCTGTCCCTGGCCCAGTGCATCATGGGAACAGGGCAGACCAGACTACAAAAGCCAATTCTTACACCTGGAAGGAAACAAGCTTCCGGGGACCGGTTTCTGGCATTTCAGCCGTCTTCGGCCCGGCTTGCTTGAATCCTGATGGTGCAATGAGCAAGGGACTCACATCTGAGCATACCCTTCCACGCTTAGGGTGGACAAAATTATTTACAACAAGGGGTGGTGATGGACAGAGTCTCTGAATTAAGCAGAGTACTCTCACCCAGTCAAGAGATCAGGGCTAGATCCAACACCGTTTTTTAGCTCATTGCACCATCCCAGTTTCAGAACCCAGCTGTATGCAAATGAGTCTGTCCCTGGCCCAGTGCATCATGGGAACAGGGCAGACCAGACTACAAAAGCCAATTCTTACACCGGGAAGGAAACAAGCTTCCGGGGACCGGTTTCTGGCATTTCAGCCGTCTTCGGCCCGGCTTGCTTGAATCCTGATGGTGCAATGAGCAAGGGACTCACATCTGAGCATACCCTTCCACGCTTAGGGTGGACAAAATTATTTACAACAAGGGGTGGTGATGGACAGAGTCTCTGAATTAAGCAGAGTACTCTCACCCAGTCAAGAGATCAGGGCTAGATCCAACACCTTTTTTTAGCTCATTGCACCATCCCAGTTTCAGAACCCGGCTGTATGCAAATTAGTCTGTCCCTGGCCCAGTGCATCATGGGAACAGGGCAGACCAGACTACAAAAGCCAATTCTTACACCGGGAAGGAAACAAGCTTCCGGGGACCGGTTTCTGGCATTTCAGCCGTCTTCGGCCCGGCTTGCTTGAATCCTGATGGTGCAATGAGCAAGGGACTCACATCTGAGCATACCCTTCCACGCTTAGGGTGGACAAAATTATTTACAACAAGGGGTGGTGATGGACAGAGTCTCTGAATTAAGCAGAGTACTCTCACCCAGTCAAGAGATCAGGGCTAGATCCAACACCGTTTTTTAGCTTATTGCACCATCCCAGTTTCAGAACCCGGCTGTATGCAAATTAGTCTGTCCCTGGCCCAGTGCATCATGGGAACAGGGCAGACCAGACTACAAAAGCCAATTCTAACACCGGGAAGGAAACAAGCTTCCGGGGACCGGTTTCTGGCATTTCAGCCGTCTTCGGCCCGGCTTGCTTGAATCCTGATGGTGCAATGAGCCAGGGACTCACATCTGAGCATACCCTTCCACGCTTAGGGTGGACAAAATTATTTACAACAAGGGGTGGTGAAGGACAGAGTCTCTGAATTAAGCAGAGTACTCTCACCCAGTCAAGAGATCAGGGCTAGATCCAACACCGTTTTTTAGCTCATTGCACCATCCCAGTTTCAGAACCCGGCTGTATGCAAATTAGTCTGTCCCTGGCCCAGTGCATCATGGGAACAGGGCAGACCAGACTACAAAAGCCAATTCTTACACCGGGAAGGAAACAAGCTTCCGGGGACCGGTTTCTGGCATTTCAGCCGTCTTCGGCCCGGCTTGCTTGAATCCTGATGGTGCAATGAGCAAGGGACTCACATCTGAGCATACCCTTCCACGCTTAGGGTGGACAAAATTATTTACAACAAGGGGTGGTGATGGACAGAGTCTCTGAATTAAGCAGAGTACTCTCACCCAGTCAAGAGATCAGGGCTAGATCCAACACCGTTTTTTAGCTCATTGCACCATCCCAGTTTCAGAACCCGGCTGTATGCAAATTAGTCTGTCCCTGGCCCAGTGCATCATGGGAACAGGGCAGACCAGACTACAAAAGCCAATTCTTACACCGGGAAGGAAACAAGCTTCCGGGGACCGGTTTCTGGCATTTCAGCCGTCTTCGGCCCGGCTTGCTTGAATCCTGATGGTGCAATGAGCAAGGGACTCACATCTGAGCATACCCTTCCACGCTTAGGGTGGACAAAATTATTTACAACAAGGGGTGGTGATGGACAGAGTCTCTGAATTAAGCAGAGTACTCTCACCCAGTCAAGAGATCAGGGCTAGATCCAATACCGTTTTTTAGCTCATTGCACCATCCCAGTTTCAGAACCCGGTTGTATGCAAATTAGTCTGTCCCTGGCCCAGTGCATCATGGGAACAGGGCAGACCAGACTACAAAAGCCAATTCTTACACCTGGAAGGAAACAAGCTTCCGGGGACCGGTTTCTGGCATTTCAGCCGTCTTCGGCCCGGCTTGCTTGAATCCTGATGGTGCAATGAGCAAGGGACTCACATCTGAGCATACCCTTCCACGCTTAGGGTGGACAAAATTATTTACAACAAGGGGTGGTGATGGACAGAGTCTCTGAATTAAGCAGAGTACTCTCACCCAGTCAAGAGATCAGGGCTAGATCCAAAACACGTTTTTTAGCTCATTGCACCATCCCAGTTTCAGAACCCGGCTGTATGCAAATTAGTCTGTCCCTGGCCCAGTGCATCATGGGAACAGGGCAGACCAGACTACAAAAGCCAATTCTTACACCGGGAAGGAAACAAGCTTCCGGGGACCGGTTTCTGGCATTTCAGCCGTCTTCGGCCCGGCTTGCTTGAATCCTGATGGTGCAATGAGCAAGGGACTCACATCTGAGCATACCCTTCCACGCTTAGGGTGGACAAAATTATTTACAACAAGGGGTGGTGATGGACAGAGTCTCTGAATTAAGCAGAGTACTCTCACCCAGTCAAGAGATCAGGGCTAGATCCAACACCGTTTTTTAGCTCATTGCACCATCCCAGTTTCAGAACCCGGCTGTATGCAAATTAGTCTGTCCCTGGCCCAGTGCATCATGGGAACAGGGCAGACCAGACTACAAAAGCCAATTCTTACACCGGGAAGGAAACAAGCTTCCGGGGACCGGTTTTTGGCATTTCAGCCGTCTTCGGCCCGGCTTGCTTGAATCCTGATGGTGCAATGAGCAAGGGACTCACATCTGAGCATACCCTTCCACGCTTAGGGTGGACAAAATTATTTACAACAAGGGGTGCTGATGGACAGAGTCTCTGAATTAAGCAGAGTACTCTCACCCAGTCAAGAGATCAGGGCTAGATCCAACACCGTTTTTTAGCTCATTGCACCATCCCAGTTTCAGAACCCGGCTGTATGCAAATTAATCTGTCCCTGGCCCAGTGCATCATGGGAACAGGGCAGACCAGACTACAAAAGCCAATTCTTACACCGGGAAGGAAACAAGCTTCCGGGGACCGGTTTCTGGCATTTCAGCCGTCTTCGGCCCGGCTTGCTTGAATCCTGATGGTGCAATGAACAAGGGACTCACATCTGAGCATACCCTTCCACGCTTAGGGTGGACAAAATTATTTACAACAAGGGGTGGTGATGGACAGAGTCTCTGAATTAAGCAGAGTACTCTCACCCAGTCAAGAGATCAGGGCTAGATCCAACACCGTTTTTTAGCTCATTGCACCATCCCAGTTTCAGAACCCGGCTGTATGCAAATTAGTCTGTCCCTGGCCCAGTGCATCATGGGAACAGGGCAGACCAGACTACAAAAGCCAATTCTTACACCGGGAAGGAAACAAGCTTCCGGGGACCGGTTTCTGGCATTTCAGCCGTCTTCGGCCCGGCTTGCTTGAATCCTGATGGTGCAATGAGCAAGGGACTCACATCTGAGCATACCCTTCCACGCTTAGGGTGGACAAAATTATTTACAACAAGGGGTGGTGATGGACAGAGTCTCTGAATTAAGCAGAGTACTCTCACCCAGTCAAGAGATCAGGGCTAGATCCAACACCGTTTTTTAGCTCATTGCACCATCCCAGTTTCAGAACCCGGCTGTATGCAAATTAGTCTGTCCCTGGCCCAGTGCATCATGGGAACAGGGCAGACCAGACTACAAAAGCCAATTCTTACACCGGGAAGGAAACAAGCTTCCGGGGACCGGTTTCTGGCATTTCAGCCGTCTTCGGCCCGGCTTGCTTGAATCCTGATGGTGCAATGAGCAAGGGACTCACATCTGAGCATACCCTTCCACGCTTAGGGTGGACAAAATTATTTACAACAAGGGGTGGTGAAGGACAGAGTCTCTGAATTAAGCAGAGTACTCTCACCCAGTCAAGAGATCAGGGCTAGATCCAACACCGTTTTTTAGCTCATTGCACCATCCCAGTTTCAGAACCCGGCTGTATGCAAATTAGTCTGTCCCTGGCCCAGTGCATCATGGGAACAGGGCAGACCAGACTACAAAAGCCAATTCTTACACCGGGAAGGAAACAAGCTTCCGGGGACCGGTTTCTGGCATTTCAGCCGTCTTCGGCCCGGCTTGCTTGAATCCTGATGGTGCAATGAGCAAGGGACTCACATCTGAGCATACCCTTCCACGCTTAGGGTGGACAAAATTATTTACAACAAGGGGTGGTGATGGACAGAGTCTCTGAATTAAGCAGAGTACTCTCACCCAGTCAAGAGATCAGGGCTAGATCCAACACCGTTTTTTAGCTCATTGCACCATCCCAGTTTCAGAACCCGGCTGTATGCAAATTAATCTGTCCCTGGCCCAGTGCATCATGGGAACAGGGCAGACCAGACTACAAAAGCCAATTCTAACACCGGGAAGGAAACAAGCTTCCGGGGACCGGTTTCTGGCATTTCAGCCGTCTTCGGCCCGGCTTGCTTGAATCCTGATGGTGCAATGAGCCAGGGACTCACATCTGAGCATACCCTTCCACGCTTAGGGTGGACAAAATTATTTACAACAAGGGGTGGTGAAGGACAGAGTCTCTGAATTAAGCAGAGTACTCTCACCCAGTCAAGAGATCAGGGCTAGATCCAACACCGTTTTTTAGCTCATTGCACCATCCCAGTTTCAGAACCCGGCTGTATGCAAATTAGTCTGTCCCTGGCCCAGTGCATCATGGGAACAGGGCAGACCAGACTACAAAAGCCAATTCTTACACCGGGAAGGAAACAAGCTTCCGGGGACCGGTTTCTGGCATTTCAGCCGTCTTCGGCCCGGCTTGCTTGAATCCTGATGGTGCAATGAGCAAGGGACTCACATCTGAGCATACCCTTCCACGCTTAGGGTGGACAAAATTATTTACAACAAGGGGTGGTGATGGACAGAGTCTCTGAATTAAGCAGAGTACTCTCACCCAGTCAAGAGATCAGGGCTAGATCCAACACCGTTTTTTAGCTCATTGCACCATCCCAGTTTCAGAACCCGGCTGTATGCAAATTAGTCTGTCCCTGGCCCAGTGCATCATGGGAACAGGGCAGACCAGACTACAAAAGCCAATTCTTACACCGGGAAGGAAACAAGCTTCCGGGGACCGGTTTCTGGCATTTCAGCCGTCTTCGGCCCGGCTTGCTTGAATCCTGATGGTGCAATGAGCAAGGGACTCACATCTGAGCATACCCTTCCACGCTTAGGGTGGACAAAATTATTTACAACAAGGGGTGGTGATGGACAGAGTCTCTGAATTAAGCAGAGTACTCTCACCCAGTCAAGAGATCAGGGCTAGATCCAATACCGTTTTTTAGCTCATTGCACCATCCCAGTTTCAGAACCCGGTTGTATGCAAATTAGTCTGTCCCTGGCCCAGTGCATCATGGGAACAGGGCAGACCAGACTACAAAAGCCAATTCTTACACCTGGAAGGAAACAAGCTTCCGGGGACCGGTTTCTGGCATTTCAGCCGTCTTCGGCCCGGCTTGCTTGAATCCTGATGGTGCAATGAGCAAGGGACTCACATCTGAGCATACCCTTCCACGCTTAGGGTGGACAAAATTATTTACAACAAGGGGTGGTGATGGACAGAGTCTCTGAATTAAGCAGAGTACTCTCACCCAGTCAAGAGATCAGGGCTAGATCCAAAACACGTTTTTTAGCTCATTGCACCATCCCAGTTTCAGAACCCGGCTGTATGCAAATTAGTCTGTCCCTGGCCCAGTGCATCATGGGAACAGGGCAGACCAGACTACAAAAGCCAATTCTTACACCGGGAAGGAAACAAGCTTCCGGGGACCGGTTTCTGGCATTTCAGCCGTCTTCGGCCCGGCTTGCTTGAATCCTGATGGTGCAATGAGCAAGGGACTCACATCTGAGCATACCCTTCCACGCTTAGGGTGGACAAAATTATTTACAACAAGGGGTGGTGATGGACAGAGTCTCTGAATTAAGCAGAGTACTCTCACCCAGTCAAGAGATCAGGGCTAGATCCAACACCGTTTTTTAGCTCATTGCACCATCCCAGTTTCAGAACCCGGCTGTATGCAAATTAGTCTGTCCCTGGCCCAGTGCATCATGGGAACAGGGCAGACCAGACTACAAAAGCCAATTCTTACACCGGGAAGGAAACAAGCTTCCGGGGACCGGTTTTTGGCATTTCAGCCGTCTTCGGCCCGGCTTGCTTGAATCCTGATGGTGCAATGAGCAAGGGACTCACATCTGAGCATACCCTTCCACGCTTAGGGTGGACAAAATTATTTACAACAAGGGGTGCTGATGGACAGAGTCTCTGAATTAAGCAGAGTACTCTCACCCAGTCAAGAGATCAGGGCTAGATCCAACACCGTTTTTTAGCTCATTGCACCATCCCAGTTTCAGAACCCGGCTGTATGCAAATTAATCTGTCCCTGGCCCAGTGCATCATGGGAACAGGGCAGACCAGACTACAAAAGCCAATTCTTACACCGGGAAGGAAACAAGCTTCCGGGGACCGGTTTCTGGCATTTCAGCCGTCTTCGGCCCGGCTTGCTTGAATCCTGATGGTGCAATGAACAAGGGACTCACATCTGAGCATACCCTTCCACGCTTAGGGTGGACAAAATTATTTACAACAAGGGGTGGTGATGGACAGAGTCTCTGAATTAAGCAGAGTACTCTCACCCAGTCAAGAGATCAGGGCTAGATCCAACACCGTTTTTTAGCTCATTGCACCATCCCAGTTTCAGAACCCGGCTGTATGCAAATTAGTCTGTCCCTGGCCCAGTGCATCATGGGAACAGGGCAGACCAGACTACAAAAGCCAATTCTTACACCGGGAAGGAAACAAGCTTCCGGGGACCGGTTTCTGGCATTTCAGCCGTCTTCGGCCCGGCTTGCTTGAATCCTGATGGTGCAATGAGCAAGGGACTCACATCTGAGCATACCCTTCCACGCTTAGGGTGGACAAAATTATTTACAACAAGGGGTGGTGATGGACAGAGTCTCTGAATTAAGCAGAGTACTCTCACCCAGTCAAGAGATCAGGGCTAGATCCAACACCGTTTTTTAGCTCATTGCACCATCCCAGTTTCAGAACCCGGCTGTATGCAAATTAGTCTGTCCCTGGCCCAGTGCATCATGGGAACAGGGCAGACCAGACTACAAAAGCCAATTCTTACACCGGGAAGGAAACAAGCTTCCGGGGACCGGTTTCTGGCATTTCAGCCGTCTTCGGCCCGGCTTGCTTGAATCCTGATGGTGCAATGAGCAAGGGACTCACATCTGAGCATACCCTTCCACGCTTAGGGTGGACAAAATTATTTACAACAAGGGGTGGTGAAGGACAGAGTCTCTGAATTAAGCAGAGTACTCTCACCCAGTCAAGAGATCAGGGCTAGATCCAACACCGTTTTTTAGCTCATTGCACCATCCCAGTTTCAGAACCCGGCTGTATGCAAATTAGTCTGTCCCTGGCCCAGTGCATCATGGGAACAGGGCAGACCAGACTACAAAAGCCAATTCTTACACCGGGAAGGAAACAAGCTTCCGGGGACCGGTTTCTGGCATTTCAGCCGTCTTCGGCCCGGCTTGCTTGAATCCTGATGGTGCAATGAGCAAGGGACTCACATCTGAGCATACCCTTCCACGCTTAGGGTGGACAAAATTATTTACAACAAGGGGTGGTGATGGACAGAGTCTCTGAATTAAGCAGAGTACTCTCACCCAGTCAAGAGATCAGGGCTAGATCCAACACCGTTTTTTAGCTCATTGCACCATCCCAGTTTCAGAACCCGGCTGTATGCAAATTAATCTGTCCCTGGCCCAGTGCATCATGGGAACAGGGCAGACCAGACTACAAAAGCCAATTCTTACACCGGGAAGGAAACAAGCTTCCGGGGACCGGTTTCTGGCATTTCAGCCGTCTTCGGCCCGGCTTGCTTGAATCCTGATGGTGCAATGAACAAGGGACTCACATCTGAGCATACCCTTCCACGCTTAGGGTGGACAAAATTATTTACAACAAGGGGTGGTGATGGACAGAGTCTCTGAATTAAGCAGAGTACTCTCACCCAGTCAAGAGATCAGGGCTAGATCCAACACCGTTTTTTAGCTCATTGCACCATCCCAGTTTCAGAACCCGGCTGTATGCAAATTAGTCTGTCCCTGGCCCAGTGCATCATGGGAACAGGGCAGACCAGACTACAAAAGCCAATTCTTACACCGGGAAGGAAACAAGCTTCCGGGGACCGGTTTCTGGCATTTCAGCCGTCTTCGGCCCGGCTTGCTTGAATCCTGATGGTACAATGAGCAAGGGACTCACATCTGAGCATACCCTTCCACGCTTAGGGTGGACAAAATTATTTACAACAAGGGGTGGTGATGGACAGAGTCTCTGAATTAAGCAGAGTACTCTCACCCAGTCAAGAGATCAGGGCTAGATCCAACACCGTTTTTTAGCTCATTGCACCATCCCAGTTTTAGAACCCGGCTGTATGCAAATTAGTCTGTCCCTGGCCCAGTGCATCATGGGAACAGGGCAGACCAGACTACAAAAGCCAATTCTTACACCGGGAAGGAAACAAGCTTCCGGGGACCGGTTTCTGGCATTTCAGCCGTCTTCGGCCCGGCTTGCTTGAATCCTGATGGTGCAATGAGCAAGGGACTCACATCTGAGCATACCCTTCCACGCTTAGGGTGGACAAAATTATTTACAACAAGGGGTGGTGATGGACAGAGTCTCTGAATTAAGCAGAGTACTCTCACCCAGTCAAGAGATCAGGGCTAGATCCAACACCGTTTTTTAGCTCATTGCACCATCCCAGTTTCAGAACCCGGCTGTATGCAAATTAGTCTGTCCCTGGCCCAGTGCATCATGGGAACAGGGCAGACCAGACTACAAAAGCCAATTCTTACACCGGGAAGGAAACAAGCTTCCGGGGACCGGTTTCTGGCATTTCAGCCGTCTTCGGCCCGGCTTGCTTGAATCCTGATGGTGCAATGAGCAAGGGACTCACATCTGAGCATACCCTTCCACGCTTAGGGTGGACAAAATTATTTACAACAAGGGGTGCTGATGGACAGAGTCTCTGAATTAAGCAGAGTACTCTCACCCAGTCAAGAGATCAGGGCTAGATCCAACACCGTTTTTTAGCTCATTGCACCATCCCAGTTTCAGAACCCGGCTGTATGCAAATTAATCTGTCCCTGGCCCAGTGCATCATGGGAAGAGGGCAGACCAGACTACAAAAGCCAATTCTTACACCGGGAAGGAAACAAGCTTCCGGGGACCGGTTTCTGGCATTTCAGCCGTCTTCGGCCCGGCTTGCTTGAATCCTGATGGTGCAATGAACAAGGGACTCACATCTGAGCATACCCTTCCACGCTTAGGGTGGACAAAATTATTTACAACAAGGGGTGGTGATGGACAGAGTCTCTGAATTAAGCAGAGTACTCTCACCCAGTCAAGAGATCAGGGCTAGATCCAACACCGTTTTTTAGCTCATTGCACCATCCCAGTTTCAGAACCCGGCTGTATGCAAATTAGTCTGTCCCTGGCCCAGTGCATCATGGGAACAGGGCAGACCAGACTACAAAAGCCAATTCTTACACCGGGAAGGAAACAAGCTTCCGGGGACCGGTTTCTGGCATTTCAGCCGTCTTCGGCCCGGCTTGCTTGAATCCTGATGGTGCAATGAGCAAGGGACTCACATCTGAGCATACCCTTCCACGCTTAGGGTGGACAAAATTATTTACAACAAGGGGTGGTGATGGACAGAGTCTCTGAATTAAGCAGAGTACTCTCACCCAGTCAAGAGATCAGGGCTAGATCCAACACCTTTTTTTAGCTCATTGCACCATCCCAGTTTCAGAACCCGGCTGTATGCAAATTAGTCTGTCCCTGGCCCAGTGCATCATGGGAACAGGGCAGACCAGACTACAAAAGCCAATTCTTACACCGGGAAGGAAACAAGCTTCCGGGGACCGGTTTCTGGCATTTCAGCCGTCTTCGGCCCGGCTTGCTTGAATCCTGATGGTGCAATGAGCAAGGGACTCACATCTGAGCATACCCTTCCACGCTTAGGGTGGACAAAATTATTTACAACAAGGGGTGGTGATGGACAGAGTCTCTGAATTAAGCAGAGTACTCTCACCCAGTCAAGAGATCAGGGCTAGATCCAACACCGTTTTTTAGCTCATTGCACCATCCCAGTTTCAGAACCCGGCTGTATGCAAATTAGTCTGTCCCTGGCCCAGTGCATCATGGGAACAGGGCAGACCAGACTACAAAAGCCAATTCTTACACCGGGAAGGAAACAAGCTTCCGGGGACCGGTTTCTGGCATTTCAGCCGTCTTCGGCCCGGCTTGCTTGAATCCTGATGGTGCAATGAGCAAGGGACTCACATCTGAGCATACCCTTCCACGCTTAGGGTGGACAAAATTATTTACAACAAGGGGTGGTGATGGACAGAGTCTCTGAATTAAGCAGAGTACTCTCACCCAGTCAAGAGATCAGGGCTAGATCCAACACCGTTTTTTAGCTCATTGCACCATCCCAGTTTCAGAACCCGGCTGTATGCAAATTAGTCTGTCCCTGGCCCAGTGCATCATGGGAACAGGGCAGACCAGACTACAAAAGCCAATTCTTACACCGGGAAGGAAACAAGCTTCCGGGGACCGGTTTCTGGCATTTCAGCCGTCTTCGGCCCGGCTT
The DNA here is from genome assembly GCF_964261635.1 of Lissotriton helveticus. Taxonomy (NCBI): domain Eukaryota; kingdom Metazoa; phylum Chordata; class Amphibia; order Caudata; family Salamandridae; genus Lissotriton; species Lissotriton helveticus. The sequence goes on from NC_136063.1 coordinate 804,656,220, forward strand.
GCTTGAATCCTGATGGTGCAATGAGCAAGGGACTCACATCTGAGCATACCCTTCCACGCTTAGGGTGGACAAAATTATTTACAACAAGGGGTGGTGATGGACAGAGTCTCTGAATTAAGCAGAGTACTCTCACCCAGTCAAGAGATCAGGGCTAGATCCAACACCGTTTTTTAGCTCATTGCACCATCCCAGTTTCAGAACCCGGCTGTATGCAAATTAGTCTGTCCCTGGCCCAGTGCATCATGGTAACAGGGCAGACCAGACTACAAAAGCCAATTCTTACACCAGGAAGGAAACAAGCTTCCGGGGACCGGTTTCTGGCATTTCAGCCGTCTTCGGCCCGGCTTGCTTGAATCCTGATGGTGCAATGAGCAAGGGACTCACATCTGAGCATACCCTTCCACGCTTAGGGTGGACAAAATTATTTACAACAAGGGGTGGTGATGGACAGAGTCTCTGAATTAAGCAGAGTACTCTCACCCAGTCAAGAGATCAGGGCTAGATCCAACACCGTTTTTTAGCTCATTGCACCATCCCAGTTTCAGAACCCGGCTGTATGCAAATTAGTCTGTCCCTGGCCCAGTGCATCATGGGAACAGGGCAGACCAGACTACAAAAGCCAATTCTTACACCTGGAAGGAAACAAGCTTCCGGGGACCGGTTTCTGGCATTTCAGCCGTCTTCGGCCCGGCTTGCTTGAATCCTGATGGTGCAATGAGCAAGGGACTCACATCTGAGCATACCCTTCCACGCTTAGGGTGGACAAAATTATTTACAACAAGGGGTGGTGATGGACAGAGTCTCTGAATTAAGCAGAGTACTCTCACCCAGTCAAGAGATCAGGGCTAGATCCAACACCGTTTTTTAGCTCATTGCACCATCCCAGTTTCAGAACCCGGCTGTATGCAAATTAGTCTGTCCCTGGCCCAGTGCATCATGGGAACAGGGCAGACCAGACTACAAAAGCCAATTCTTACACCGGGAAGGAAACAAGCTTCCGGGGATCGGTTTCTGGCATTTCAGCCGTCTTCGGCCCGGCTTGCTTGAATCCTGATGGTGCAATGAGCAAGGGACTCACATCTGAGCATACCCTTCCACGCTTAGGGTGGACAAAATTATTTACAACAAGTGGTGGTGATGGACAGAGTCTCTGAATTAAGCAGAGTACTCTCACCCAGTCAAGAGATCAGGGCTAGATCCAACACCGTTTTTTAGCTCATTGCACCATCCCAGTTTCAGAACCCGGCTGTATGCAAATTAGTCTGTCCCTGGCCCAGTGCATCATGGGAACAGGGCAGACCAGACTACAAAAGCCAATTCTTACACCTGGAAGGAAACAAGCTTCCGGGGACCGGTTTCTGGCATTTCAGCCGTCTTCGGCCCGGCTTGCTTGAATCCTGATGGTGCAATGAGCAAGGGACTCACATCTGAGCATACCCTTCCACGCTTAGGGTGGACAAAATTATTTACAACAAGGGGTGGTGATGGACAGAGTCTCTGAATTAAGCAGAGTACTCTCACCCAGTCAAGAGATCAGGGCTAGATCCAACATCGTTTTTTAGCTCATTGCACCATCCCACGACGAGGCTGAAATGCCAGAAACCGGTCCCCGGTAGCTTGTCTCCTTTCTGGTGAAGAATTGGCTTGGTAGTTTGGTCTGCCCTGTTCCCATGATGCACTGGGCCAGGGACAGACTAATTTGCATATAGCCAGGTTCTGAGCTGGGATGGGGCAGTGAGCTAAATAACGGTGATGGATCAAGCCCTGATCTTTGGACTGGGTAAGAGTGGTCTGCTTAATTCAGACACTCTGTTCATCACCACCCCCTTTTCTGAATCGTTTTTGGCCACTATAGGTGTGGCAGGGTATACTCAGACATGAGTCCCTTGCTCACTGCTCCATCAGGATTCAAGCAAGCCGGGCCGACGAGGCTGAAATGCCAGAAACCGGTCCCCGGTAGCTTGTCTCCTTTCTGGTGAAGAATTGGCTTGGTAGTTTGGTCTGCCCTGTTCCCATGATGCACTGGGCCAGGGACAGACTAATTTGCATATAGCCAGGTTCTGAGCTGGGATGGGGCAGTGAGCTAAATAACGGTGATGGATCAAGCCCTGATCTTTGGACTGGGTAAGAGTGGTCTGCTTAATTCAGACACTCTGTTCATCACCACCCCCTTTTCTGAATCGTTTTTGGCCACTATAGGTGTGGCAGGGTATACTCAGACATGAGTCCCTTGCTCACTGCTCCATCAGGATTCAAGCAAGCCGGGCCGACGAGGCTGAAATGCCAGAAACCGGTCCCCGGTAGCTTGTCTCCTTTCTGGTGAAGAATTGGCTTGGTAGTTTGGTCTGCCCTGTTCCCATGATGCACTGGGCCAGGGACAGACTAATTTGCATATAGCCAGGTTCTGAGCTGGGATGGGGCAGTGAGCTAAATAACGGTGATGGATCAAGCCCTGATCTTTGGACTGGGTAAGAGTGGTCTGCTTAATTCAGACACTCTGTTCATCACCACCCCCTTTTCTGAATCGTTTTTGGCCACTATAGGTGTGGCAGGGTATACTCAGACATGAGTCCCTTGCTCACTGCTCCATCAGGATTCAAGCAAGCCGGGCCGACGAGGCTGAAATGCCAGAAACCGGTCCCCGGTAGCTTGTCTCCTTTCTGGTGAAGAATTGGCTTGGTAGTTTGGTCTGCCCTGTTCCCATGATGCACTGGGCCAGGGACAGACTAATTTGCATATAGCCAGGTTCTGAGCTGGGATGGGGCAGTGAGCTAAATAACGGTGATGGATCAAACCCTGATCTTTGGACTGGGTAAGAGTGGTCTGCTTAATTCAGACACTCTGTTCATCACCACCCCCTTTTCTGAATCGTTTTTGGCCACTATAGGTGTGGCAGGGTATACTCAGACATGAGTCCCTTGCTCACTGCTCCATCAGGATTCAAGCAAGCCGGGCCGACGAGGCTGAAATGCCAGAAACCGGTCCCCGGTAGCTTGTCTCCTTTTTGGTGAAGAATTGGCTTGGTAGTTTGGTCTGCCCTGTTCCCATGATGCACTGGGCCAGGGACAGACTAATTTGCATATAGCCAGGTTCTGAGCTGGGATGGGGCAGTGAGCTAAATACCGGTGATGGATCAAGCCCTGATCTTTGGACTGGGTAAGAGTGGTCTGCTTAATTCAGAAACTCTGTTCATCAGCACCCCCTTTTCTGAATCGTTTTTGGCCACTATAGGTGTGGCAGGGTATACTCAGACATGAGTCCCTTGCTCACTGCTCCATCAGGATTCAAGCAACCCGGGCCGACGAGGCTGAAATGCCAGAAACCGGTCCCCGGTAGCTTGTCTCCTTTCTGGTGAAGAATTGGCTTGGTAGTTTGGTCTGCCCTGTTCCCATGATGCACTGGGCCAGGGACAGACTAATTTGCATATAGCCAGGTTCTGAGCTGGGATGGGGCAGTGAGCTAAATAACGGTGATGGATCAAGCCCTGATCTTTGGACTGGGTAAGAGTGGTCTGCTTAATTCAGACACTCTGTTCATCACCACCCCCTTTTCTGAATCGTTTTTGGCCACTATAGGTGTGGCAGGGTATACTCAGACATGAGTCCCTTGCTCACTGCTCCATCAGGATTCAAGCAAGCCGGGCCGACGAGGCTGAAATGCCAGAAACCGGTCCCCGGTAGCTTGTCTCCTTTCTGGTGAAGAATTGGCTTGGTAGTTTGGTCTGCCCTGTTCCCATGATGCACTGGGCCAGGGACAGACTAATTTGCATATAGCCAGGTTCTGAGCTGGGATGGGGCAGTGAGCTAAATAACGGTGATGGATCAAGCCCTGATCTTTGGACTGGGTAAGAGTGGTCTGCTTAATTCAGACACTCTGTTCATCACCACCCCCTTTTCTGAATCGTTTTTGGCCACTATAGGTGTGGCAGGGTATACTCAGACATGAGTCCCTTGCTCACTGCTCCATCAGGATTCAAGCAAGCCGGGCCGACGAGGCTGAAATGCCAGAAACCGGTCCCCGGTAGCTTGTCTCCTTTCTGGTGAAGAATTGGCTTGGTAGTTTGGTCTGCCCTGTTCCCATGATGCACTGGGCCAGGGACAGACTAATTTGCATATAGCCAGGTTCTGAGCTGGGATGGGGCAGTGAGCTAAATAACGGTGATGGATCAAGCCCTGATCTTTGGACTGGGTAAGAGTGGTCTGCTTAATTCAGACACTCTGTTCATCACCACCCCCTTTTCTGAATCGTTTTTGGCCACTATAGGTGTGGCAGGGTATACTCAGACATGAGTCCCTTGCTCACTGCTCCATCAGGATTCAAGCAAGCCGGGCCGACGAGGCTGAAATGCCAGAAACCGGTCCCCGGCAGCTTGTCTCCTTTCTGGTGAAGAATTGGCTTGGTAGTTTGGTCTGCCCTGTTCCCATGATGCACTGGGCCTGGGACAGACTAATTTGCATATAGCCAGGTTCTGAGCTGGGATGGGGCAGTGAGCTAAATAACGGTGATGGATCAAGCCCTGATCTTTGGACTGGGTAAGAGTGGTCTGCTTAATTCAGACACTCTGTTCATCACCACCCCCTTTTCTGAAACATTCAGACAAAGAGGCATTGAGTAAACTATAATAGGCATGGCCAAATCACTCTTGTATTAGGTAAGTGATACACAGAGGCACTTACCTATTTAGGTAAAAGAGTTCTGTCTGGGGCTATTTAGTCACAGGCACATACACCAACCAACCTGGGAGAGAGAGGTGGTGGTGTCAACAAAGAAAGCAAGAAAGAGAGGTAAGCTACGAGGGAGCTGCATGTCAGTCAGTTCAGTCAGGGGAAGACAGAAGGAGGCGTGGGGTGCTCATGCAGAGATGCCCAAGGATATACGGCCAGGCACTCACCCGTCGACTTAGGGGTCATGGCCAACACTCCTGTGTTCAGGAAAGCGCAAACCTTCATACATCATTACTCCAAAAATGGTCCAAACAATCACCCGTGTAGTCGGGGGGAAAGGGCATAGACTATTAAATTTGCAAAGCGGGACTCAGAAGAAACCAAGGAGGCTGTAGGAAGTTATACCTGGAAAATCAGGTACCTGACCTAGCATAATTGGTGTTATCCCAGTACTGACTCTAGAGGTCATTACTAAGGCAAGTATTTTGAATTCTAAGGCTCTATATCTAAGTTGGATTCAATGGGCTAACTCTCTCACTGCAACAGATGTAGACTACAGATTTGATGCTATATTACAAACACAGCGGTACAAAAGGGGGTGGTGATGGACGGAGCATCTGAACCAATCAAACACTCACACCCAGTCAACAGATCTGGGTTTAATCCATCACCGTTCTTTAGCCCACTCTACCACCCCAGTTCAGACAAACACGTTACATTACAAACACAAGCATTTCTGCAGTACAAACAAGATTATCTTCTGTCAAATTAAATAATGCCTCTGGATCGATATGAATGTATCATTTATACCGATTAATCTGCTCAACCTGTGGTAGGATCGAAACAGCAATATTCTGCGGCATGCACAATAGTAAAATAGTGCATGCAAGATGGAAAGTTTCTTCCTGAAAAAACACACATATAGTCCCTAGGGGACTGTACAGTGCAGCTTACAGAACTAAAAGCCCCGATACTGACACTACAACATACAAATTGCGAATTCCCCACACTTATTGGGTGTGATTAATTTTACTGTGTCCAGTCTTACAATGAATACTTTCACTATTGGGGCCAAAAAGGGTTTCTAGATTCCAAAGGTTGTATAATCAAGCACAAGATGCTTTGGGAACAAGTGGCAAAGCTGAAAGAAGGTCGGCCACAGGCTCATGCTACCCATACAATGAGTCTCCAGCATGTCAGTGTTCAAATTGAAAGGAATTTGATGGCAAATAAAGCTGTCAAGGCAATAGCTCGTACTGCTGCCGTTGCTGCAGTCACTCATTCTAGTACGAGAATAGATGGAACAACTATGATAGTTGTCAATGTCACATGCAACAGCTCTGCACTGCCGAAAGAGTTTCCACTCAAATACTCCTAAAAGTTATATGCACAAAATATTCCATATGCTCAGATTCCAGGAGTGGAGGATAGAGTAGTACCAAACATTGATCGCAGATTGGGATTGATACTAGCTGAACATGAGGGTCTGGGATCAGCTCAAGCAGGGATTACTGCTACAGTTTCACTACTAAAGCAGCTCTACTGGTGGCCAGGTCTCACTAAACAGACCAATGACTTTGACCTCAAATGCAACATCTGCCAGCAAATGAAAGGCTCCACCGTAGCATGTCCACCACAAACAGCTTTATTGATCTCAGATAAACCTCTTGCATGTATCTATTTGGATCACTGTGGCCCCTTACACTCTGACAGGGCTTACAAGTACATCTTGGTGGCAGTGGATTCATGCTCTACATTCATATGGGTTTGGCTCCAGGGCTCGGCTGATGCCCAAACTGTTTGAAAGGATTTGCAAGTCTTTATCGGGACATACTCAATTGGCACACTACATTCTGACCAAGGCCCGGCGTTCAGCTCTCAGGCTTACAAAGAAGCAGTGGGAAGTGTGGCCTTGGTGTACTCCTCCCCCTACCATCACAATGGAAATTCAGTCATTGAGAGGAAAAAAACCGGACTTAAAGCAATCCTTAACAGCTAGGGTACTAGGCTTGGGTGGCAATTGGGTAAATCACCACTACGGGGCCCAGAGGGCAATTAATAACATACCAAGAAAATCCCTGGGGGGTCAGACACTCTATGAGCTCCAGGTTATCTTTATGCACACTGACAACAGGGTAAGTCGCAGCCCCAGGATACCCATATGGTGACAGTTTTAGTGCTATGTAAGTCCAAGTTACATTACATTACATTAGATATATTACGTTTGGGGTGAGAATGTGGCTACCAGACCTCAATAGTGTCAGCACAGTTGCGGCTGAGACTCCATTTGACCTAAATGATCGTTTTGATGTTTTACAGGATCTACAGGAATACTAAGCTTTACAAAGCAACATCCAAGTGAAACTCACCGCTACTGGGAAAGTGAAAGCAGTTTCGGCAAGACCTGCCTGGGTTCCAATGACTGGGGACCTGATCAGAGAAAAAATAGTGAACAAAAAATAATTTGGGCCATCTTACAGAGTGCCAGTACTGTCCTGGCTGTTGAAGGTACCAGAACTGTAGTTCTTCCACCTCTTGCCGGTTGCAGAGACAAAAGATCTGATCAAACCACACTATGTGGCCAATTCTCAACAGAAGGCCATGTGGGCTCCTGGGTAGCCGCCGATCTCCTCTTGCTACCGTACAGGAAGTTCAGATGGAAGCTTTAATATCAAATGAAGACTCCACTTTCCAAAGAGAAGCAGTAAACAGCAATGAAATGATACTTATCTCTATTAAAACAGATACAATTGTACAATTAACTAGTACAGAAATTTCAATTCGACAAATCGAAGACATCTAATTGAATACAGCACAGATCGAGCAATCTTCTGGTTCTACAAAACCTGCTGAGCTGGCAAAAATAGGCTGGACGGCATCTGGCTACTTTGTGCAATATGACGACTTGTCATCTGGCCTGAGGCCAGTACATTTTGTACTGCTTCAATAAAATTGTTTCTTTTGACTTAATTCTAGAATGTATTTGTCGCCAACTCCAGGGGTATAGACAATGACGCCTATTCTCAAAGGTATTTTTGAGTACATAAAGATGTACTCTTGTAGTACTCTTTTAAGCACTTGTGACCCGGAGTACTTACCTTCAGCAGACATGAGCCTTCCACAATGTCTACATCATCTGTGCCGCACAGGAGCCTGGAAAAAAGAAAACAGAAAGGGTACACAATAAAGAAAGAGTTTCCACAGAAGTGGAATAAAAGTAAAGACAATGGAAACAGAGATGGAAATGAAAGGAAGGATGTAGCCTTATGGCTATAGCGGTCAACCTTGAAGCTGGGGAACCAGGTTCGAGTTTCGGCAGAGACACTCAACATCCTGTGATTCTGGGCAAATCACTTAATCTCCTGATGCCTAACAAAAATGAATGGGCCCAATTCACAGAACTAACTTACTACAAAATCCTAAACTTACTACCATTTTGGTATTCACACAAGGCACTTACTCATTTTGGTATTCTCAGAAGGGTCTTACTCATTTTGGTATTCACAGAAGTCACCTAGTGCGGACATACCATTAGTGAGAGTAATACCAAATGAGTAAGTGCATTCTGTGAATACCAAAATGAGTAAGCGCCTTCTGTGAATATCAAAATGAGTATGTTCTGTGAATACCAAAATGAGTGCCTTGTGTGAATACCAAAATGGTAGTAAGTTTAGGATTTTGTAATAAGTTAGTTCTGCGAATTGGGCCCAATGTGTCCATCTGTAGTAAAACTGGTGCTCGTGTAAAGCACTCTGATTCCTGATATCTTCGGGTCAAGTTTGCGGTATATAAAACAAAAAAAAAAAGAACTTAAAATGAGGAGACAGGAGGAGTAGAAAGAAACTTCACATGGTACAAACCTTTATCTCCAGGGCTATTCTTAACAATATGCCAGGCACTGAGGACCCTGCCACCGATCAGGACACTGAGGGACAGAGACTTACTCTGAAGGATGCCCGAAGACCATAATACAATTATAGTCAAGGAGGTTTGGGACAGTAGTGCTGTCCCAGGATAGAGGGAACTGAAGAGTGACAGGAGCAAAGGAGGAGCTGCATCTGCCTTCCCTGAACTCTCCACCACTGATGACATGGTTCCATCATGGTTCTGGGGAGAACTGTGGCCTCCCAGGCAGGCACAAATAAGGATGGGAATAGCAAAGCAGGATTATGGGGCCTAAAGAGGAGTGAGACAGGGGCGGTATTAGTGGGCGTTCATGAAAAGCATTGGAAAGACTTGCAAAATGTATGTGTGTTGTTTTTAGAAGGACCAAGAGTTTTTTTTAAAGAAAACACTACTGCTACAGAGAGAGACGTGCTCTTCTTAATTCATTACCTTTCTGACAGCTAGAAGATGAGAGAGAGAGAAACATGAAACAGAGGGAATAAGAAACACACTGATAGAAGGGTAATAGCAAATGAGAGGACGGGGCTAAAAGGAGCCCAAGTGGAAGAAAGGACATCTCTAGTAAGTTAAAGACTGCAATATAGAGCAGGATTTGGCTGTTGTTCCTCCATAGTGACACGTACCTTTGTTTGCTTCAAGGAGACTAGAGGTGGAGAGGCTAAGCGGCATACCAGGCTGGAGGTCATTCCTGGTTGGACCAGTAGAAGTGGAAAATAAAGCATAAGAAAAAGAGTTCCAGGCTATGTGAGATATTAATGAACTCAAGTTGAGAATAATTGTATCTGACATTCTAAAATGAAAAACATTATTCCCAAATTGAAACCACTACTCAGTCATTTCTTATTGTTGAACCGGGGGAAGGCCACATCTATGAAATATTTCATCAGTGAGACTTCCTCCTTATCTCTAAAATAAGGCAATAGTTCAGCAAGTGGCTAAGAAGAGAAAAATCGACAATTATTGGTATAAAGATATGTCGGGTCTGCTCAACAGGACTATGAAAATATGCAAGAGTCTCAGGCATAGCAGATCACGCACGAAACATTTCACAAACATCCACCAAAGGGAAACTGGCTGAAGCTTTGGCGCTACCCTGAAACTTGTAAAGCAGTATTACAGAAGTTTATATCTGGGGCAAATCCAGAATTTTAACAGCAACTTTGAATTCATTATTCAAGCCTCTAAACCAAAGAGTGTCAATCTCCACCTCCAACTTGTAAATGTACCACTTAGGGGTTGATTACAATGCTGTTTGAAAAGCATTCCGAAAGAATCGGTCTTGGAATGTTTTCCAACCGAATCGGATCTGGAGAGGGAGTCCAACTGACTGATTACAATGCATCTGGATGCTTTTGGATACAATTCGGTCGGACTCCCATTGACTTCAATGGAAGCCTGTGTTTTGACGGAATACACAGGCTCCCATTAAAGAAAGTGGTGGCTGGGGAAAATTGTGAACAGATTCATAAAGGCTGTCCGAATCGGTCATCGTAATTGCTCAGTCTGAAAGCATCCGAGTTGTTCAGAAACCCGGCCCATAGACACCCACGATTCGGCTCCAAATGACTCGGACTTTCTGAATGCCGTCTGGTTTGGATTTGGAACCAATTTGGAAAGTCCGAACATCGTAATCGGTTGTTTGGAAAGGTTTACGAATCGGTCAGAAACAAGGCTTCGAATCTGATTCCGCAGACCCAAACCCTATTCGGAACCTTTCCCAACGACATCGTAATCAACACCTTAGTAGTAAATGTGACAGGGACCATGGAGATATGTTGAAAAATAGGGTGTACCTACTACAGGTATGGGGGGACCTAGGGAGGGCTAGGGAGGGGTTATGGGAATGTTTGGGCTTTAGGCCCTCCCTAAACCCCTCCCTGACACAAAAAAATGCATTCCTATTCACAAACTGGACTTTTAGAATTATGGCAGCCAAAAAGGTCCCAAAACCGTAGGAAATGTACTGCAGCTCAGAACTGAGTAAGTCCAGTACCACACATGGTACCACTCGCATTACAATATCCTCCCAAAGAAAATAATGGACTCATGGGCGTAAAATAAAATCCCAATGTGAAAAATGTTAAATTTTATCAAAATATTTTTTGTGATATTTAACTTGTAAATTATGAATTTGATTTAATGTTAACTAATATTCTAAAAATAATATATTTTTGTTTTATTTTAATTTATTATCATAACTGTTTTTGATTTAAAAGTTAATATTTCTTTAAGTTTCATTCACATATAATTAACAACTTTTAATTAATTCTATACATCACTTTTTGCTCATTATTAATACATAATATTAACAATATATTTGTTTTACTTTAGGTGGGAATTCTACTAAATTCTACCATAGGGAGAACTCTACCACCAAGGTGTGATATCTCGATGGAAAATGAATTGAAACATTTAAAAAGTTTATTAAAAGATTATTACAAATATTTTGTGATAAATATTATTATAAGCTAATGATATGCCATTATTTCGATTTTAAATAAAAATCAGAAATGCTACACCACTATTAAATTAATGTAAATATAACAGATTAAATTAACATGATTTATTTAGAGATTCATTTAAAAAAACTCTCCTAAAACAATTAGTTGCATTATATATTATTGGGTATTATGTGATGTATACAATGAATTAAAAGTAAATTATTTATATTTCAATAAAAAGAATGTTGCATGGTTTTGTAAATTTAAAAGATTAGTAAATTATTTGGAAAAAAGATAAAACATTGTTTTACTTTTAGATTTTTTACATTAAATGTATTTATATTTTTAACAAGTTTATATAATGAAATGTAATATTATTTCCTATGGCATTTTATTTTAAGTCCCTCTCTCTATTCTTTTCATTGCAATGTTGGTGCAGTATAAGTGGCTGGCCATGTATGGCGCTGGACTTATTACTCATTTACGCACCTAATTTTGACTCTGCTCCATTTTTCATGGGGTGGAGATGTGTACGCCTTCACTTTTGAGTAACTTTACTACTTTTAGCTAGTCACAAAAATTGAGTGTAAAGTTGCACAAAAGTCTAAGAGTAAATTACACATGTAAATTGTGCACAAATATGAGTTACCTTTGTTGAATCACCCTATATATTTTACGTACTCCTCAATCCTTTACTGAATATGTCCTTAAGTCTCCAAATGTTCCCTAAGCTGCTGTGCAGTCAACAGAATATTTATGTTTTGTCACTATAAAAGGCTTGTCTGAGCCATCACTATAAACGGTGGGGCATGAATCTAAAGGCATTATATGTAAAATAGTTCTAGCTACTTTTTGGTACTGCAGAAATTACTGATTTCTGAATAAAGTATAATTTTGAAATTGAATGTCTAATACTGATTGATGGATGTCCACTATACCCCCCCACCCTCTCATGTGTGATGCTATGTTATTAAGTATGCTAGCCTTCTGGGTAGTCTCTAAAGAAAATGTTGAAGACACAATAATTAGGGCAGTGAGTAAACTCATAACATGCTTGGTAGTGCAAGCATATTATATATCCAATGTCAGAAGGGCATATAGACCCTAGTGGTCTTTGGTAATTTATGCTACATTGGCTAACAGTACCAACACCCAGATTATGTCTATGGGGAGTACCCTCTTTTCCTGAGACATATTCTTTTGTTTCCTTTTAAAGTGGTCTTTTGATCTGACCTTTTCTTTCCTTTTTACCAATGATTTACAGTCTTATCTGATGAGTTTTTGGTTCAATTTCTGGCTTTTTCAGGCTAGGTATCCAGGCTGAGGAAATTCTGCAAGTGGAACTTAAGAGTAACAATCAAGCCCTTGAATGTACTTGCATAAAACAGTGGTTATGGCATGACATGTTTTTTATCTAGACTTTGAAGTAGCAAAGCTGAGACGAGCAAAAGAATACTCACATGGAATGCAAGGTACAATGAAATGAACCATGGCCTTTTTTGCTGGCATTCACAGATGCTATAAATTTATAGGTGAGCCCGCTTTCTTGAATAAGGAGGGGAGTCTCTGTACCTGTCTGGAGCTGATTTCCTGCAGCCATGCACAACCATCCTGACAAGTACCCCTGATGAGACAAGGGTCCCAGGGGCAACGCTAGAACCGTCGCGCTTTCCACACTGGTCTCTATACTCTGGGGTGTACTTCAACTCCCAGAGTGCACCGATGCTTTCTCCGTTCCCTGCAGCTCCCGCGAGTGAGGGGGAGGCTGGGCCAACGCGCTCATAGCGCAGTCTCTCTCCCCGCGGCACGGGACACAGCCCGGACGAAGCCAGGACCAAGGGCTGACCCGTCTGTGCCCGTCCGGGACCAGATGAGACTGGACCGGGCCACCACTCTGAAAACTGACCATTGATATATTATGCGGTAAGCTCGTCAGCATTAAAAGCTGCTTACTATCAGAGTGGATTTTGCGACCCATTGAACTGAATTATTGAAATATTTCCAAGTATCGTATTGTTTTGGGTGCTATAACACCTTGAGTAACATGTTTAGACGTAAGGGTGCGGCTGCCACTTTGGATGCCTTTATTATTAGAGCTAATTCCCTACTAACTCATGAGATACAAATAAAGGAAAGACGGCTATCGCTTGATCCAGTCAATTTGCCTACATTTAGACAATTCTGCTGACCCAATTTGACTGATACTCTGAAGGTAACCCCGTTGAGATCAATAACAATGGTCCCAAATGACTCATCACAACCTGATGCACCAACTACCCCCCTGCTTCTGATGTCAGACGCTCAAAATAGTCCAACTAGTCCAGCCATGACATCTAGATTACGAGAGCCAAAAAAGACAGTGGGGATCAAGGAGGGGGGACAGCGAGCAAAAAAGAGAACTAATGCAGCCCTTAGTAAACCGAAAGCAAAGAAAACTGGAGGGGATGGTCTAGTGGCAAAACATAACCGCCATATAGATGATCAAATGGTAATAATAAAATCAGTCAGTACACAGACTGAGGTAGATTTTGTTTCACATTCCCTCCAAATGGAAGCAATCATTGGGAGTATTGAGCGTATTACTACACAGTCTATTGAATCTGCACATAGGGTTATGTTAACACATATTGAAGAACTTATGAGTGAGAAACTTAGTTACCTGGACAAGAAGATAGACCAGTTGAACATTACACTAGGTCAAATTAAGAACAGTAGTGGCATCGTTCCTTTCTGTGTACATGAAGGAGGGCACCAAGACACACGAAACCATTACAAGCGGGAGACCAGGTTCTATCGAGTAAGGAGGCAGTGAGTTACATGAACAATACAGGTTGGGATTTTTCCACGACAAATCTCCTCTCAATAGTTAACATCAGGATATTTAGTAGTCAGGGTGGGTCAGAGCATATACATGATAAACAAGGGAGCTTGGTTAAGAGACATTCTGTACAAACAGCCCCCGATGACCTGGGAGGTCGTACAGGTTTGGGAGCAACATATAGCCCTAGAGGTACAGATTTACTACCAAACACTGATGTCCTAAAATTACTGCCTGCTTCATGTCCCTATGTGTTAATCCTAGCTGGGGTGCTTGCTCTAAGAGAACAGAAAGAGTCATGGACTAATTTACGGAATATAACAGTTGATTGGCTAACCAAAGTTAAAAGATTCAACTCACTAAATACCGAAGCTATTCTTATGGTTCGCCGGGTGGGGTGGGTTGGTGAATCCCCAAAGAATATAAAAGGTGATTGTGTGGTGATAAACTTTAGACGGCCCCAGATGGTTCTGAATTTACTAAACATTCGAGCGGAAACTTCCCTTAGAAATACTCGTGTTCATGCCCTCCCCTTAGAATACTTTTATAGACCAGCTTCTTGGATTAAAGTCAATGGTGCGGATACTCTTGTTCCGCTTTCAAATAGATTTGAGGGATTGGCATCATTAGACACCTTAGATTGAAAACAAAAACCCTTACACCAAAAAGTGAACAATGACTCTGGTACTTCCCAGTTAAAGGACCACTTGCCCCAGACACACTTTCTATTTGAGCAGAACGTAAAAATGCTTCATGGTGCTCTGAAGATAAACGGGATCCCTGAAGCGACTAACCGGGTGGGGGCAGGGGTTACATCTAGCTTGCAAGCCTCCCTTGTAGGGCTACATTTTGCTCAGTCAATGGAAGCTAATATGATAATTCCATCAAATGACAACTTGGAAAATGAGAAATATCCGACTATAGAACAATGTAAGATGAGGGAAGTACGCCTTACCTCATGGAATGTAGCAGGGCTAAATAGACTTCTAACAGATATGGGCTGGAATTAATTTATTGAGCAGAGTGACATTTGCCTCCTGCAGGAGACTTGGTCATTGGAAATCCCACATAGAGTGGGGTTTAAGACATTTAGGCCCCCATTAGGATGGCGGGCAGACTTTGCCTGCCCGCCATCCTCACGGTACCAGGGACCGCCTGCCATAAGGGCGGGGGTCCCGTGCCTGGCATTAGGATGTGCCTGCCACAGTGGCGGGCACATCCTGCATTCCTACCATTGTGGCGGGCAGTGCACACAGCACCTCCCGCCACAATCGCAGGAAGGCATGCAGTGCACTTCCATGCACAGCATGGCAGGCACCGCGCGGTGCCTGCCATGCTGTGCATGGAACTGCTCAGGGGTACCATAGGTACCCCCCCATGTGCACCCCCCACCTGCCCGGAGTCCATGGGGGTCCGTGTCGGGCTCCCAATGTAGACTCCGCATGCCTTTCCATGGCGGCATTGCCACCACGGAAAGGCATTTTTTGAAAAAGCCCATCCTAATATGGCTGGTGGTGTCTGATAGACACCGCCACCATAGAAACCCTTTCCGCGGGGTGGAAAAGCGGCTGGCGGTCTTTCCGTTCACCGCAGACCCCCCAGCCATACTAATATGGCGGGGGTCATTCCGGGACGGATGGCGGGCGGATCGCCCCCGCCAAGCCGGCGGTGGCTACCGCCGGCCTGGCAGGGGCGATCCGCCCGCCATCCTAATGAGCCCCTTAGTGTGAACGCTAGCCCCTCAGCAAAAGGCAGGCCATCAGAGGACCTTGTAATATGGATAAGGATTATCCTTGAAATTCACATTACCCCACTGCATATTCCGTCAGAGGATATGCTTGGTGTAAGTAAAGAACTATACCTAAAAAATATTTATAACAGACCTAGTCCTGCCACCAAAGAATCACTAATAATTGAACAACTTGATTCCTTTTTGAGCACATTGGGGTTAAAGGCGAGGGTAATTGTCGGTGGAGACCTTAATTGTAATTACGAACCAGTGTTGGGCGAATCTCTTCGAGAAGGAAGATATGGCAAGAAGCATCCCAGCCATAGAAAGCAACCGGGAAGTGAGGTGCACTGTAGCAGTTGCACAAATAATGAAGCTTACTACTGGTCATGGACTTAGAGCATGTAACAATCGCCTGCCCTCGATGTAACGATAGACCAAATGCACATACATTTTGCAGAGGCACCTCTCAGAGTTATATAGATTATATATTGGTGTCAATAGACTTTTGGTCATATGTTCTCGATTTAAAAATAGATCCGAGAACTGAGAGTGATCATCGCCAACCCTTTCTTTCGGCACCTCTGGGTGGTAGTGAGAATATTATACATGCGGATGATATCATACTGAGCAACAACCGACGTGCCCTAAAGTGGCCATACATTTTGGGGAATAGCCAGTAAATGACTTTCATTCACTTACCTGTAGGTGAAATTCCAATGTTAGATCTACACAACTCTCTTGTAGATGCTTTG
This sequence comes from Lissotriton helveticus, assembly GCF_964261635.1. Classification (NCBI taxonomy): domain Eukaryota; kingdom Metazoa; phylum Chordata; class Amphibia; order Caudata; family Salamandridae; genus Lissotriton; species Lissotriton helveticus. The sequence goes on from NC_136063.1 coordinate 804,672,533, forward strand.
GCTCCGGTTATAAGCAAAATACCCAAGGAGAGCAATAAAGGAAGAAGGGAGCGCGACGAAGTGGCAAATCCCTGGTATAACAAAGATTGCCGGACAGCAAAAGCAGGACTTATGCTGACAATCAAAAACAAAAATGTAATTGTAACCAGGGAAAAAAGGTTTAAATACAAGAGAATCCTCGCAAATGCAAAAAAAAACTTGATTACTGCTGTAAAGTCCAAGGATCAGTCTGGTTTTTGGAGAATAAAGCAAAGGGGAATCATTCAGGAAGTGTTAAAAAGGATCTTTTCCTAGATGCTAATACCTGGACTGAGCACTTTTTCCATTTTTATTCAGACCTCGGATGTTTGCAACCAGACATCGTTGAAGAATTGCCACTTACTAGAAAAGTTTTCTAATTTACATTTTAGTCTGAAAAATACAATAGTGGCAATAGAAGCAGTTAAATCGGGGAAAGCGCCAAGACCTGATAAAATTCCAGGAGATTTATTTAAACATGATATTAATGTTTGGAGGCCATACATAAACCTTTTAGACAATGCAATAGTCTCAGGCACACCGAGACCCGAAACATGGAAAGGGGCAGAATTGACTAATATTTTTGAAAAAAAGGCAATCAATATGATCCTGCAAACTATTACCCTTTTAGTTTAATAGACATTTTACAAAAATCTTTGCTAGGCATATTTTAAATAGACTAAATGAGTGGGTCGAAGATAATAAGGTACTCTCAAAATTTCAGGCAGGTTTCAGAAACAAAACCAGCACGATTGACCAAGTATTTAAATTTATATGTTTATGCTGGAAATATATACATTTAAGAGGGGGCCACTTGTACATGGCATTTGTAGATCTAAAGGCAGCATTCGATCTTGTACCCCGAAATTTACTCTGGGATTTGTTGAGACGACAAGGGGTCCCAGGCAAATTGCTCATACAAATAATTAGGCTCCACGATGACAATATTACTAAAGTAAGATGGGGCCCGAGGGGTGAACTCACCAAGGCAATGCCGGTGAGAAGGGGTGTGCGCCAGGGGTGCGTACTGGTGCCCACTCTGTTCTCACTCTAAGTAAACGACATCCCTAATTATTTGAATGGCTGCCAAAATGACACACCCAAGTTGGGGGGTGATGTAGTGCCAGCACTCTTATTTGCTGACGATACAATCTTAATCTCACAAACCCCAAAAGGATTGCAATGTCTAATGAACTCTTTTCACACATATTGTATTATGAAAGACCTCAAAATTAATTCCAGTAAAACCAAATACATGTCAATAAACCCACACAGATCGTTTAAAAAGAATTAAATGCTCAATAACCAAAAATTTGAGAAAGTGCAACTTGGGCATCACATTAGATACTAAGTTGTCTTGGAAACCACAATTGGAAAAAATAAGATAATTTTATTTCAAAATTCTGCCCCTATTCTAAAGAAGCATGGGGAGAGTACTTCGAAAGCAGTTTTCCCTGCTCTGGAAGTATTAAAATACAAAGCACAATCAGCTTCCCTTTATTGAGCCGAAATATGGGACCACATTGTAAAAAGAGCTTTGAATTGGGAGAAAACAAATTCTTTAGAAAACGATTGTCTCCCTACTAGAACCCCTTTAATTCCGATTGTTATGGACTTAAATATTAAACACACTGATCTTCACGCTTTATTAAGACCTCTCTTATTTTGGGTGAGGATATGGTCAACTCCTGAGCTGTTACACTATAAAGAAGGCTTAGAGGAGATCATGAAAAATGACAAGAGCAGGGACATCCCATGGCTTAAACATGTTGCATTGTAGATGTCGAAGTTGGGGCTATCTCACTACTGGGAAGAACCATCCCAGCTGACACAAGCCTGTAAGAAATTATTAAAGTCCCCTTTTTGGTTCCATATCAACCACAGTGTGCTACACAACTCTTCTAACGGGTCGTTAACATCAAACTGTCTTCTTTTTAAAGATGTAGCACAGTTTGAACCCTTTCTGGGTGAGGTATGCCCTCAACTAGCGAAATCCTTGTACATGAAGTTTAGATATGGGGTGCTCCAAACAAATGCCAATAAATCAAGATGGGGCAATATTCATGATGCCAAAAGTAGTGACTTGTGCGTATTATGCTCAAATGACAAAAAAGAAAAGGATCTACATGTATTATTTTCCTGTCCTACTTATGACAAACCAAGGAAAAAATGGATCAAGCCAGTTTGTAAAAACTTGAATACCAGATGTCGTAGTGAGGCAGAACGTATAGTGAAGACAGATACTTCACAACCGATTGTTTTCAGTGTAAGGAGATATTTATTTAATATGAGCCTCATAAGAGCTAAAGTTGGGCTAAAGTTATGATAGGCTAGGATTATGTACACCTTCGCAATTAATTTAGTAACTTAGCATTTGCACTTTGCAATCTATGTGTACCCACGGGATACTAGGATTCAGAAATGACTTAACCAAAGATATAGTATAAATGTGATTTCCACTCAAATATAATTGAATGTATAAATGGAAGAAAAGCCATACATTTCTCCCCAAAAAATTGCTTTTGAAAATTGCCTACTTTAATTCTATTTTATTTATTGTAACACATAAGTTTTTAACGGCGATAAGTTGGAATTGGTAATACAATTGTCATTTTATTTAAATGCCCCTACTGTGTTGATTTGTAACTTATATACTTATACTATTCGAATTTTTAAAGAAAAGTATTTTAAAATGTATCTTTTATGGTTGAAATTAACCAAAATAAAGATTTGATACTGATACTGAGTAAGGAGCATTAGCCTTATTGATTTTAAGACCAACATTGCCACAATGGGTGAAATGAAGGTGTTTTCATACAGTCACACACTCAGGCAGGAAGGATGTAGACAGCTAGATCTGGCCGCTTGAGGATGAGAGGGGGTTCTTGGAGTACAATCACTCATTCAGGAGTTTCAGTGACCAATTAAGAGAGGATAGCCAGGGAAGATTCACTTAAAAGGACTGGGAGGTGTTGCTGGTGGCCGTGCTGTCCTGCTGATTTCCAAAGGGATCCTGTACAGATGAAAAAAGGCTGTAAACCCAAACTTCAACTTAGCATTACGTAATTATCAAATGAGAACCTCAATGGATTTTCTAAAAAAAATAATTAGGAAAACATTTAATTCCCCACATTAATAATCTGCTCCGTGTGTGCTGTTTAGAACAGCAAATTGGTGGAAAACAGGAAAGCACAAGTTTGCAATTGCCATTGAAACTGACTTTTTCAAGACACCGGTATAGTTGGGGCGTATATAGTCCCATCCACAAACAAGCATTTATTTATTTATTTATTTATTTATTGCATTTGTAAAGCGCACTGTCACCTGTCAGGCATCCTGGCGCTAAAAAGTGAATGAGCTGGCCTACCAGCAATGCAATGCAATAGGTCTTGCATGTGCGAGAGATAGAGCTGTTGGCATTGTAAATGGTAATGTCTTTGAGCCCTGTGTTTTTGTTTGGAGCGTTGTGGAAGTATGTGGTGTGGAGTGAAATTATGTTGGTTGGATTAGACTTATTTGTGTAATTGTGTGGGGTGGTGTTGTGAGGTGTATAGTGTATTTGTGTAGTGGAATCATGTAGCATAGTGAATAGAAAGGGGTGAAAACTGCAGAAAATAGATAGAAAGGAAGATAGAGAGGGATAGTTCGTTTGCGCACAAAGTGGTAAATGAACTCCAGACAGGAGCAGAAAGTGTGCGTTAGAAAGAATGAAATAAGTGAACAACAGGTCACAAACATATCAAGAGGAAGCGTTTGTTTACGAAGAAGACACCTGTGGAGAAGAAGAGGAGAGCATGGTTTTGAGGCACTGAAACCTTGAAAAAGTACGGCAAAGATATTGTATGGACAGACCTGAAGTGAACCACATGAGGGAGGCAGGAAGAGTGTGTGAGAGAGAGGGATGAGAGAAGGTATGATAGAGAGAGAGAGAGAGAGAGAGAGAGAGAGAGAGAGAGAGAGAGAGAGAGATAGTGGCGAGGGGCCCCTGGGTAGGCGAGAGGTGGACTAGTGCACAGCGTGAAGAGGTACCAAAAGGTAGCATGCGTGAGCAGGTATTATAGGGAGGAGATAGGGAGTGTGAGGGGGGATGCAAGGGGGCAGAGGGATTGCAAGATGTAAATGGGTAGTGGGAGTTTGAGGAAGAGTTGAGAGGGGCAGTGGGTGTATTGTGGAGAGATGACAGCATTGGTGGAAGAGTGAGGGAGATATATTTTGCATTGGAATTGTTTGTTATGGAATTGTGTGGCGTGGAAATGTGTAGTGGAAATATGTGGTATGGTGTGTTGTAGAATTGTGTGGATAGTAATTAAATGGTATTAAATGGTATTATGTGTATTTGAATTTTGTAGTGCAGTGGGGCTGCACTGGTGCTGAGGTGGTGCTTTAGTGTTACTGAGGTGGTGGTGCCCTTGTGCAGATGTGGTGCTGAGTGAAACTGAGGTTGTGCTGAGGGATGCTTTGGTACAAATTTGTTGTTGTTTCTGTAGATCTTTAAACACCCATCTTTTTAGTTTTTGGAGTTAACAATCTATTACTGATACTTGAGACACGGACAGGGGAAGTCCACAGATTACTGTATTGGCAGCAGAAGGATGTTCAAAGTCATAGCCCCTGGCATTTAAAGATATTGTGTACTCTGATATGCGAGGATAGTTAGGGATATCTTGCCAGGAGAAGTACCGTGATGTGCACCATTCCTTCTACAGTAGGGGAACGGTGGGCACTAACTAGGTGAGGACCAGCACTGGGCACTGTTCCTGAGGAAGGAGGATGCTGGGCACTGCACCTGTTGTAATCGGACAGCAACCATCTGCCTCAGGAAGGATGACACACGAGGCACTAGCTGGCCAAGGAAGAAAGTTACTACATCTGTAGTAGGACTAGCAGAAGCCCATTCCTACTCCTAGGCTAGGAAAATGCTGGAAACGGTGTCAAAGGCTTGAGAGCAGGACTCTTTGTACCTGGGGTAGAAGGAAGGTGGGCGCTGTATGAAATGTTGGAAAATAGAAATGGGGCTGTGCCTATGAGCCCAAAAGGCTTTTGCATGCCTACCAGCGACTGAAGCACACAGACAGATTGGAGGAGGGGGGTGCTTGCATAGATGGAACACCAAGCATGCCCTGAGTCTCAAATGAAAATCCTTATGAAGGATTGTGAAGAACCAGGACATGCGCATGGACGCCAATTTTTGCATTCTGCGACATTATATATATTTTTTTATTTTCACCACGAGATGGTGCCGTATAAACAAGTAGTACTTTTCTGACTGTGCCACACATAAAGTCTTTGTGCAACTGCACACTGCTATATCTGTTGCCTGATTGTAATGATGTTATCGTTTGTGGAGAATGATGTTCAACAGTCCTGGGTCAAGCAAATGGACCCCTAAGCAAGACCACTGGCGAGAACTTTTTGAAATACAAAGCAAAACTATACATCTGCAGCTAGCAGTTTTGTCGAATGAGAGATTTGGGTTTTGGTAAATGCTGCATTCTGTGCCCAGAGCTATGCAAAGCATATGGGGCCATATGTAGGTAACTGCCAAAATACCGAATTCTTAATACCGAATTTTACCGATTCGGTATTAAGAATTCGGTATTTGTGATGTAGGTAAATATTCGGTAAAAATTACTGAATCGTTAATATTCCTTATTACCGATTCTGTAATAAGGAATACCTACCCATTCATTCCTATGGGCTTGGAGGCCCATAGGAATGAATGTGAAGACATTCGGTATTACCGATTCGGTATTACCGAATCAGTAATACCGGGAGGTATTTCAAGGGTGCCAGGGTGTCCAAAGGACACCCTGTTGCACCCCTGAAATGTGCATGTGTGCACATATGGCACAAATGCATGCCCTAAGGGCATGTATGTGTGCCACATGGCACATGGCACTTTAAAAAAAGCAAAAACGTGCTTTTTAAAGGAATTCGATAATTACCACCAACTTGAAGTTGATGGTAATTAATGAATTCCTAAGGCCCAAAAGCACTCTTAAAAGTGCTTCCTACATTGCATTTAAGGAATTGGTATTACCAATTCCTTAAATACAAGCCAATTAGGAATCGGTATTAAGGAATCGGTATTTACCGATTCCTTAATACCGAATCCTTCCCTACATCACGAATGCCTAAATACGGTGAAATTTACCAAATTTCACCCTTACCGACCGGTATTTGGGCCACCTACATCGGGCCCATGGTCTCTTGCCGCAGGGGATGCCACCAGCCCGCACTTCACTGAACTACATTTTGCCTCCCCCAAACTGCACCGAGCAACAAAAGCGACAGATAAAGGTTCATTTATTGCCGCGCAGCAACTGTTTTCACGTAGAATAAATTAACACGCTCTATTAGGAAGGGGGTCCAACTATTTCTGTATCTGAGCTAATAAAATTCAGAGTGGCGGGATGTTACCTTTAAAGTCGGGAGCTGTATTTTTTTTGTAAAGTAGAATTGTTGGTCGGTCAGCTGTATTTATTCCAAACGTGTGCGACGGACCTTTAACGAGCTCTGATGTTTTGATTGTGTTATTTGCATATGTTTGTTTCTTCGAAATATTCAGTGGAAGAGCTCAGACACATAATATAGTTCAGCTTGGCGATTGTTAAGTCCAGGTAATATTTTATTTAACAAAACACAGCAGCATATATTGAAACTAGCAATGGTGACATTGTGTGCTTCCGTATGACTCTGAACTTTCATGGTGACTGGTATTTTTAGTTTAAAAAAAGAAAACAGAACACCTAAGTTTATGAGGAGTAAAAAAATGGTTACAAAGCTTTTCACTTACAGTTATGTTGTAAAATTGCGGTAGGGCCGGTGTTGTGTAATATCAGGTATCCCCTCGGGATCGTTTATCCCCTTCGCTTCGGCAGATTCCGGACGTCCTGCCGATTGGAGAGCTCGGACGAGCCCCCAGTAGCCCCGCCCACCCCAAGAGAGAAGAACCTCGGATCCAGCAGGCAGAACCAGCAGCGCGCCGAGCAGAGCTTCTGATAGAAATGCAAGCATTGCAGACGGGTGATTCTTACACAGCCATAAATCCCTTACGTCTTGGAGACAGAAGAGGAAATAATTCACGGTGCTGAAATTAGCTCATAATACAATTCTTTTCTGGGCAAAGTCCAACTGCTGGCTAAGGTATTACGATCCCGGATAAAGAGTTATTTTAGGAAGCACGATAAATGTGTGACATTTTAATAATTTTAGTGAAATTATGAGTGACTTTCAACGAATATGTGTGACACTTTTTCGCAAGCAAAAATCAAGCAATTAAACATACAGGGAAACATATAAATATCTGAAATTACACCCATTTGAGCACCAACAAACTCTAAGAAGTAATTGAAGTAAACTGCACTAAGGGGGGTGGGGGTTGCAAAAAGTGACGGCAAGCTAATCTGCCAATCAATGCGCCCTTGCTGAGTGGTGGCCTGAGTAAAAGCATTCATAAAAACTGAAAGTAAGCCAAACATAAGCAAATGCTCGATTTACGATATGTGTGGAGAGAAGAGCCAGTGTAGAAATCAGCATATTCAGGACAATGTCTGCAATTAAGCCACCCATTATACCATCCCTAATACAAACAAAGTTATCCTCCAAGCAAAGTGATAGTCAGCAAACTCGCCATAAACAACAAGGGTGGAAACAATAATTTTAAACATGCGGTGGAGTTAATCCAGAAACATGTGACTGCAAGCTGAGCCAAGGAATTTAAGAAATATGTGACTCTCTTCAGTTATACTATGCCCATTCACCATGTTTACTACATGAAAATGAGACCAAGCACAAAGCAAAGGAAAAGTGATAATCACAATTGTAGAAAGCCCAAAATACAGTGATTGCTGCCTAAATTATCAATAAATGATGACCTCAAACCTGATGGTGCAGAACCCTCACAATCTCAATTCAAAATATAAACGATGAAAAGACTTCGGTAGTGCGTCAGACACAAATGTTTAAATGCACCCTTTCTTTGAAAACAAAACAAAAAAGAAAAATGAAACAATGCCCCATGCATAATTATTCACCATTTGCTGTTGTATTAAGATGACTCCTGCTTGTGCACAGAATACAACTCGATTTTTCCAGGAGGCCTCTGATGTTTCGTAATATATGTACTGCGATTTCAAATGCTCAAGGTCATAACCAGGCGGGACAGAATACGAATGAATGATCGTCGAATACACTAAATTCTTTTCTTACATGCTCGAAGGCACAAATTTCAGGAACTAGACCCCAGCATGACTTTCGGCATGACTTGTAGTGCGCCCCCAGAGCCTCCAACAAATGAGCAGATGAATCATAATGTTCATAAACCTGCGAGGGGCAGTTAAGTGTACCCCCTTGAGCCAACATGCGAAGGTCTGGATAGGTGAATGTTGAGAATGTGGGTGGGACGCAATACACGTGTCGACTCCAAAATGAAAACTAAAACCCGCCTCCTACCTCATAGTCGACTTGTCCAACGGAAGTCTGCCAGAAACGGGCAAGCTAAGAAAATAAAACCTTGCGCCCGCCTCCTAGGAGGCCAACTACCCTGCATGCAGTAATCACAAGGGAAGCGCACCTTGAATAAAACAACGACGATAAGCTGCAATAGACAACTTGGAAGTTCTGTTGATTATTGTTTCATCAGGCTTCGCTGCGCTCCAGTTTACCATCTATTTAAGTTCCTGACACAGTCAGACACAGGCACGCGTTCTATAGCACAGTAAGTTTGCTGTTGAAGCTCCTTGTTACAGCATGCCTGGGGGTGTTTGGGGGTCCCTAATTTGCATATGCTGTCCACTATTCTAGTGGGCACCTTGCACCAGTCCAAACAACCCTTATTGATGGTAGGTTTATAGACAACCTATATAGAAATCTATCCTAACTGTAGCTGTGGAGAGCAGCCTTCAGGCTAAGTCTTGAAGTAATGTAAAGCAGCTTGTTTTACCAGTCTATAATCTCATGAATGACCAAATGAAAGGAGGACCACACCAGGTATATATATAAAATATATGTATTTATTCTAAACACATCACCCTAGTCTCTTTATGAGGGTAGAGGTAAAAGTACATTCAGTAAACCTATTTTGTACACAGTAAATTAGCACAATATACGTTGAGACCTAGGGGCGTACCAAACCATATATTTAGAAGGTGGTATAAGAACCACGACTGACATAGATACAAGGTCTAGCGCCTTTAGAACCGCTGGGGCCAACATGAACCACCCAGGGTAGTGACACAGGGGACCCACGGGGGACGTGCGCAGTGTCTAAACACGGCCACGAATCATCAATAAAGTCTAGGACGGAAAGTCGCGATTGGAAAATTACAGGTTAAGGACACTTAGAAGAGGACTTGGAGCAAACCCCTTTAGAACTAGGAGGTTCTAGAGTCAACACCCACGGGAGCACCGGAGTACTCAAGTTACCTCACCCAGGGAAGCCGGGTGCATAGGTGACTTTTCGTGTCGGGTTTCATCGTCGATTTCAATGGCAAGCTGCTGAAGAATGCTGCAGGCGACCAAGTGGAAAGTGTCCGGGTGGATCCAAGGGTGGATCGGAGATCTGAAGAACCTGAAAGCAGAGGGGACATTGTTTGGGTCACTAGCCAGTGACCAGGAAGGCGATGAACAGATGCCCACCGATGTCGGCGCAGCAGTATGGCCGACTCTTAGCCGGAGCCGTGGGCAGCTCAGGGAACTCTCGGGAAGGCTCATCACGGGTGGGGAACGCGACCCTGTGCTCTCCGCCTCGTCCGCTGGGCAGGTCCATGGACCTCCACTGGTAAGTCCGTGTCCAGGTGTTCAATATTCAATGCTGTGGGACCGGCGGGGGCGGAGCACAGAGAGGACACGTCCACTCACACTGCCATCTTCGAAACTCCTACCCTTTTAGGTTTTTTTAATCTCTGCCATTGTTTCCCTCTGCTCTGCCAAGTACCACGCATCGATGTTGGACTAACACATTTCAGTGTGGTTCTCCGCATCACCGCACTGAAATTGAAAGCATGCATTTGTAGCGCCTCAGGATCAATCCAGAGTGCTATTAGTTCTCTGTTAAAAACTGAAATCCAGGTTACAGCGCGCGGTCCGCGCTGCTCGTGCCGGCTTTGGGCGGCTGGCTCAGCTCGTGACTAGGCTTGCTTAGGCAGGCGAGAGCAGAGGCTACAATGTAACAAAGTTTATACACTTCCCCTCGACTCCGGTAATCCATTCAGGTTAACTGTGTGACTCACTGTGAGACTCATCACGTGATGGCACTTCACAGTCCGGGTTAAAATTATGGCCAACAGCTTCTACCAAGAGACATGCTCTCTTTATACATTGGCGGACCAGCTTGGTGCGAGGGGGCTTTGCGGCAGTCACTGACTAATGTGACAGGCTTGTGACACATGGCCGGTCCCATCCCAGTCTAGACAGCCACGGGATTGGTGGTCTCTTACAAGCAGAACTTAGCTGCAGCCATGCAGCATCACCTCAGAATGCATGCCGTGGCACAGCAGGAAAGGAGTCGTCAACTCAACTCCTGGAGGAGCACGGCTGCAGCCAACTCTGAAGACAGCAGCACCCAGGAGGGAGAGGGTGAGCCTACACCAGCAGCAGGTAATGGAACCCGTGCCCCCACCTTGACACTTAATCTTGCTCCACGTGGGCCAGTACTAGCTTCCCTGGTTGGTTTGGTCTTGAATTCTCACAGAGCAGGCCAGGAGCGCAAGTACTCACTCACTCAGCAGGTAATGGGAGCCACAGGGATGAAAGGGTCTGCACTTAGCACCTAACCCCGCAAATGGCTTGATGCCCCACCAGCGCTTCACAGCATATAAACGGCAGTGATCTGCAGCGCCACAGAACGTAAGGGACCCTATGTGAGACACCTGCTTGCAACTGGAATCTTTACCCCACGCCCTCCAAAAACACCAGAGAAACCCATACACTCACCCCCCCCTCAACCCAGCATCCCTGCTTCCATACTTCCCTTCCACAAAGGACTGCCTGGGTACACCCTGTGCATACTAGGCTGCCAGAGGGGAGTGCGGCCTACACATAAACAAGCTGGAAGGTGAGCCCTAGGAAGCGGTCACCAGGATAGATGCCGCCTCCCTAGGCCCTCAGTCTGTTGGCGCATGCCTAGCGAAGTGACTCTGGACTCTAGCATCGACAACTTGATACTATTGTAATCAGGGGCAGTGGTAATGATGCTGGTCCAACTTTCAGCATGGCCAGCAGCTTTGTCACTTACGAGCCTGTTTTTTTTAGTAGGTCTGTGACAGCTGTAGCCTGCTGGTGTGATCTGGTGCTGCGGGGTGGGGCAGGTAGTGGTGTGCCAACCGGGCTGACACCACTCAGCTAAACTCCTCAGTTATCATTTTTATTAGGATTGATTACTGTCTTTGAAATCAACAGCTTTCTGGCTGGCTGTAAAGACTGCGCCTCACTGTCCTGAGCCTTGCCATTGCCCTGGTCTTTCTGGGGCGGTTTGCGAGTTCTAGGTTAGTGCTCTTCCATAACTGGTGACTTGCAGTAATTTTAGGATGTTCTTAGAGTTTCTCTTTCGTGAAATGGGTGTTATTTTTGATATTTATATGCTTCCATCATCTTTATTACTTGACTTTGCTTTCCAGAAAGTGTAACTCATTGTTGTTGAAATATCACTCATAATTACACTGAAATGATATAAATGTCACACATAGCAATATAAAACCTTACAAGCTATATTCCCTTCTCTGTCCTTCTCTCTCCCCATGTTTTAATTTACGTCATTCCATCTCTTTGAAAATAAAAATTCCATTCTTTCACTCCGACTTCGTGTATATGTTTTATTTTCATTTATTTCACGTTTCCTTCTTTGTACTACTTGCGATTTGCATAAACAATAAAAAAAATGCCATTCTTTCACTCCCAGCCCCTGCGTGCATTAATTTAATTGTCAATGATTTCACCTTTCCTTCTTTGTACTAGTTGGTTTTTGCCTAAAAAATTAAAAAGAACAATATTTCACTCCAACTTCGTGCGTGTATTTATTTCGCCTCTCCTTCTTTGTACCAGTTGCGATTTGGTTGGAAAATAACCATTCCATGGTTTCACTCCGTCTCTGCATTTATTTTTCATTTATTTAAGCTCTCATTCTTTAAGCTACTTTTATTTGCTTCCTGTCACGAAACGTCAAGTAATTTATAGCGTGTGCTCGGTCTGGTGTCCATGATATCGTGTATCCCTGCACTCAGCCCGAGCAGAGATCGACTGCTTCTGTCTGATCCTGCCCGGGCTGCGTTCATTCTCCGAAGACGGCCGAAGTGGAGGGGATACACGATCCCAAGGGGATACCTGATATTACACAACACCGGGTCTTAAAGGCTTTCCTAAAAACTAAGGGGCATCTTTACTAGTACACAATGAAGTCCGGAGCTAAAAAAAAACACAGCATGTACATGCTGCAAGTGTGTTGGAGGGTGAGTGGGAAGAAGCGATGGCCCGCCGTCTGTTTGAAGGAAACACTGCGTTTGTGTGGGAGGGCTGCATTTGTGTCTGAGGGTGGTGGGAGGGCGGAAGCGACTACAGGTGTCAAGAAACCTTTTAAAAACAAAAGTTAGCTAAACGGCAGATAAACAAAGTAAGTGCAAGGAGACTGTGGTTGGCCGGTGCTCCTTAGCCTTGAATAGAAGGGAGGTATCAGCTGCGAGAGCGACTTAGGATGCAGCAAAGAAGAGCCAAGGAGGAGGGAACCAATGGAAGGTAGCTAGCAGAAATAAAGTGGATTTGTTGACTACAACAGGTCTTGCAGACAGCGCATGCGTGCCGATTCTTGACCTAAAAAGAGAGCAGGTATGGCCCAGAGTTTTACAGGCTGATAGCCTTGGTTTATAAAGGCATGTATAAAATAGTTCTGTAGACAGTCGTTCATCATTGTAACCAGACAGGGGTAGTTTTCTTTTCATTATTCTTGCTTGTCTGTCGAACCTTTGAATAGGTAGACACGCTGCCTCCATGCCCTCTTGCAACACACGTACAGAGCAGATAAATCAATCTTTTTGTAGTGATGTGGTGTGCATTTCAGTGAGGGGCAGGGAGGACAACAGAAATGTGTGTTTATAATTAAGTCAAAATTCAAAAAAGTTGAAAATTGTCTTCGAAGCTAAGTTTTGCCATAAGCTGGACTGCTTTTCAAAGTTAGGGGGGGGATTTACAAATATTTTGCACTGGGTTAGTGTCACAAAAGTGACGCTACCCAACACAAAATGTTTTTTCCTAATTTTTTTTGCACTCAAAAGTACCCTAAAAGTAATGCAATGCGTTAAAAAGAGAAATGTTTTTATTTCTCCTTTCTTTTCTACTTGGCATGCGTGCTGCACTGTGTAGCACACATGCACAGTAGGAAAAGTGTTTAAACTTGTCTGGGCATAATATTTTGTACAGAATGGTTACCGTTCCTATACAAAATGTATGCTAGAATGAGACATGCACCCAAGCGCTATGGCACTAAGATGTGCGCCTGACACATGGCAGCTGAAATCAGCGCCAGTGCTAGGGAAAGAGTAGTAGCGAGTCAGATCTCTGTTGATATTGCGCTCTCTTGCTCCCTCTCTGTCACGCAACGCAGCACAGCATTTTTGGTTGCTGTGCTGCGTTGCGGGACTTCTTTGAAAATCTTCTCCTGAGTTCCTTTTAAAATTGGATGCAAAACAGTAATGCACTTGCATTCGCTTGCTTGCTTCCTTGATTGGAAATGTTTTAATGTGACATGAATGCTTATTATCAAATATTAACGTACACACATTTGTTTTGGATGGATTACAAGCACAAAGATATATATTTTATTGCTTCCAATTTGATTCGATATTACCAAACTCGAAGATATTAATGCAAAGGTGCAGTGTTGTTATCTTCAAAGGAAACAGGTGCTGATCAGATGGATGTTATGAAGCCTTGGAGAAAAATATCAAAATAATGTGCATTACTGTTTCATGCAGCTCATGTTGTGCATATCGTATTTTAGCTGAATTGTTTATACTTTTTTTGATTTGGCCTTGAGAAATAAACCTAGGTATATGACAATTACCTGAGTTCCTGACTTGTAATTTCGTTGAGTTAGGTATTTTCGTCTCTTTAATAAACCATACCAAACTCACTACTGTGCATGTTGTGAGTGTTGTCTGACAAAATGTATGCATCTTTTAGTGCGTGTATGCACCTGTACAAAAAGGCTAGACATTGCTAAATAACTCTAGATTCAACAATTCAAGTGTAAAAAAGAATGGAGATGTCCTGTTTGAAGCATAATACTCACAAATCTAACATTTAAAAAGACAGAGAGGAACATACAACCTAACTGGAAGGATACCAGTTTCCAAAGTGTGCATTTGATGAGTGTGGACACCTTCCAAGAAAGCATGTACATCCCCCTACTTGGCAACAAATGATAATACTAATGGAAGGTATGTCAAAGAATCTCTTTTCAAACAATTCTTGTATTAGAGAGGCGACTTTAATCTAAATCTGTTCAACTATTGTGACACTCTAGAATCCATGAGGCAGATTGATTTAATTTGGTATATCCCTCCTAAGCTCTCCTATCTACAACAAAGCGGCGTAATAGGAGACCCCCTGGTTGAATCCTTGCACTCACTTGACCTTCGCGCACTGAATAGCTGTTGTAGCAAAGACCTCCCATCTGCAACAACGTGACGCAATAGGAGACGCCCTGGTTGAATCCCTGCACTCACTTGGCCTTCGCGCACCGAACGGCTGTTGTAACAAAGATCTCCCATCTGCAACAACGCAACGCAATAAGAGACCCCCTGGTTGAATCCCTGCACTCACTTGGCCTTCGTGCGCCGAAGGGTTTTTGTAGCAAAGACCTCCCATCTGCAACAACGCAACGCAATAAGAGACCCCCTGGTTGAATCCCTGCACTCACTTGGCCTTTGCGCACAGAACGGCTGTTGTAGCAAAGACCCCCATCTGCAACAACGCGATGCAATAGGAGACCCCTTGGTTGAATCCCCGCACTCACTTAGCTTTTGCGAACCGAACGGCTGTTGTAGCAAAGACCTCCCATCTGCAACAATGCAATAAGAGACCCCCTGGTTGAATCCCGGCACTCACTTGGCCTTCGCCCACCGAACAGCTGTTGTAGCAAAGACTAACCGGCAACATTTTGACACAGTTCCCTCAAGGTTGGTGCTGTAATAGATTACACATTTCTATAGCTATCGCTATTCAGTCAGCTGCCGGAATACCAAGGGTTGGAAAGCGACCATTTCCAGCAGAACCTAGAACTCTGAATTCAAGGTTATTACCATGAGTATGCTACCAGAATAGTTCGAATTCCTTGGTCCTTGGATGCAGAGAAACAGCTAACTGTGTGTAGGCAAGCCATCGGGTCAAGTGTTCCAATCATCTAAGCATGATTGTAGTGGCTAACCAATCCTTTAGTCCAACAATGTGGGACAGAGCCATGCATGACATTTGTTTGATGCTAAGAGAAACAAGACGCAAACAGAGTAATCACTTAGTAACCTCAGCAGATCCACTGACCTCATGGTATACCTCCAGCCGATGCAACGAAAAAAGTAAGGTAGCTAAATAGGCAAGGACACTCGGCATGGCAAGGCAAGACACTGGACAATGACAGGCCGGGTTTGCTCGAAAGCAGGAATGCTTCAAAAAGTTTGTTTGGTAGGCAAAGAAAGCAGTAAATTAGTGAACATAGACTTTTTGGGGGAAGCCGCCAGGCCAGACAAAAGCTGAGAACTCTGCAGATGGGCGAATTCCCACATACAATCCTCCCAGGCATTGTCAATTAGACAGCAGCACATGGGACATCTATGTAACCGGTCTTTATAAAAACCAAGCCAAAAGCCCTACATTCAATTTTGACTTCCTCCAGCAAAATTCCTGCAATGATGCATCCATTGAGCGTTGCATCCTCCTCCAGCTGCCTCAGGATAACCCCTTAAGCAGTTGAGATGTAGCACCAGGGCCCAGTGGCCTGCTTACCTCAACATTTAAAACTGAGCTTCATTCTGGAGTAACGCAATGAACAATATATTTAAAAATGTTCTTTTAACTTTTGTGGTGCCACCAGTATGGCTGGGGGCATATATAGTCCCATCCAAAAAAAGGAGCAGGCATGACCAAGAGAACTGCAGGCTGATAGCCTTGGTGGATATGTATGCTACATTTTTTTGCAAAACGGATTTTAAAAGATCTTGAGGTATGGACTTTAAGATCAAACATAATTTCCTGGTTTGAGACAGGCTTCCACAAAAATGCCAGAACCATAGCCAACATAATGGCGCTTGTTTTCCTAATCCATAAGTCGATCAGTAATACATGCTTTTTACATACATGCTTTATTGATGACAACAAGCTTATGACAGCTTATGACAGCATCAACATGGCTTTAACATGGAGAAAACTGAGTACCTGGGGGCTTGTCACAAAAATATTAAACCCTATAAGTGCTTTATGCTTCATTAACTGGGTCTTAGTCAAACTCAGGATTGAAGGTACACTGTCTAAGAGAATCTGTATTAATCGAAGGCTAAAACAGGGATGCGTTCTAGTCCAAATTCTCTTCACTTTATTCACTGCTGATATTGAGTCTATTCTAAATAATAAAAAATCTTGCCCGCTGAGACTCAATGGCCAAACCCTGTCCATGATGTAATACGCAGATGATACAGTACTTTTGGATTTTTTTCCAATTGGATTCCAATCCTCTCCTAATGATTTGTGCTCTTATTGCAAGAAAAATTAACTGGAAATGACTCCAGAAAAAAATGTAATTTTCACGTTCAAATGGATCGGCAAGCGGCATCAATGGCTATGGAAATTAGGAGAGCACAGAATCAGTATGACCAACTCCTATAAATACTTGGCAGTCAAATTCCAAGCTTCCGTTGCACCCAACACCCTAATGGCCGCCCTCCAAAAATGCACCTCATGGATAGTAGTTGGACTTCGTAAAAAAGAGAGCAACATCACAGGTCCTTCTTGCCTGCCAACAATGCAAGTTATGAAAAACACATTTCTACTTGCTCTGAGCTGTGGTCTTGAAGCACTCTCAGAAAAATTTGGAGACTGGTTAAACAAGAACCAATTAAGACTCTTTTGCTAACTGTTCAGGCTCCCAAATTCCACAAGATGCCCCCATATAAGATTGGAATTCGGCCTCACAGAGCAGATATTGATGCAAAGGACCACACTATTGAAAATGTGTTTAAATCAAAGAAGGTCGAAGTGGGGAGTCTTAAATTCAATCTGGGAGAAAGCTGGTCAACTTGCCGGCACCCCCCCCCCCCCCAACACCCCCCCTGGCAGATGGTGGTGCAGAAGATCTCAGAAGAGCTCAAATTGATCCACTCTCTGGATTTGAATATATCATATGGGGTCAATAAACTGCTTTTGGGTAAACTGTAAAAAAGCAGCCAGTAAATAAAGAATCTGCAACCATTTATAAAAAGCCCACAACCAACACGTACTCGCCACTGACAAATATCTGAAACCACAACTCTACATTTCTACATGTCACTCCCTGTACCACAGAACTATAAAATAACATTTGTATGACTACGGATGGGGCTATTCGATGCAGGAGGAGTGGTCCAAAGCAGGAAGTATCCATGGGCAAACACTTGCTGCCTATTCTGCATTTTCCTAAATAAATCTCTGGCTCACGTACTATGCACGTGCCCCAGCTTTGAGTGGGAAAGACACTACTGGTTAGAGTCAATATTTATATAAATTAGGAGGATATCTATATATAGTCAGTCAGTCAAATTAACTTTATTCGATTTGTTAAAATCATACAAAGTACATAAAAACAGTATTATTTACAATTTAAGAAAGAATTAAACAATTTCATTTACGAGCAAGTTAATTTGGATAAAAAACACATTATGTACATCAAATTTCCAAATTCATGCCCCTTCTGGCTCTGGATGCTGCCACAAGAAAATTGGCCATGGCGAATGTGATACAGATGTTACCCAGTGATTTTAAATATAACATGGCTGGTCTCACCTGGGAGAAGCCCGCTTCTCTTAAGACTGGTAGCAGGTATTTTTTCCTTTGGTCGGAAAAGAAATCGCAAAACATAACAAAATGTAAACTGTCCTGAACAGAAAAATTGTCACAAGTGCAAGGGGGATCTAACTCAGGTTTCATCCAGGTATTAAAATGGCCCAAATAAAAATGAATAGTGTTAAATCTGAATTTTGTTAACAAGAATCTATGAAACGGATTAGTAACAAAACATAAATAGGGTTCAATTGCAAGTGACTGGAGTGACAAAAAATGCATTCGAACAGAAGGTTTTGACAATTCGACTTCTTCACGCAACATGTATGCCCTAACCATAAACTGTTTTTTTATAAGACTCACATCCTGCTTAGTGATACACGAAGGGGAGGTAAATAAATCTGGACGACCTAGTTCAGTAAAAGATTTGTGCAAATACGCCATCCATGGTATCTTGTGACTATACTCTAAACTCATCACATCCCTCATGATCGTGTGATTTAACACAAGTTCAGGATTTAACCACGTCTTAAGCCAGTATATTAATGGGGCCAGTCTCAGTTTGTCCTGGATGTAGTCCAAACCAAGTTCTGTATGGATTGAGAACACCGGGGAGGATTGGGGGAGGGACAGGACAGAGCGTAAAAAACTATTTTCAGCTACCTGGATTTCTTCTAGTCGTGCATAACCCCATAAAGAGGCACCATACAGGGCCACGGGAAGGGATTTACTGTTATAAACCTTGATGATGGCCTTCATGGGTCTATGTCCCAGCCTTTTAGCGAAACTTAAAATCGCCCTAGATGTTCTTGTAACCGCTAAGCTTTTTGCGCGTATCTGTGGGCCCCAGGTACCCCTGCAATCAAAAAGCACGCCCAGGTATGAAAACACGGGAACTCCCGACACAATCTCTCCTTTGCAAAAGAAGGATTTAATTCCTCTCTTGCCGCTTTTCCCTTGTGTCCCTACAACCATGGTGTGCGATTTGGAGGCATTGACCTTCAAGTCCAGCCGGTCCATAAAAGTCCCAAAAGCGTCCAACAATTTTTGGAGACATACCCCTGTGCGTGCAATGAGTACAGCATCGTCCGCATATAGGAGAGCAGGAATCTTAGCTTCTCCTACATGCGGTACGTCACATGCTGCCTCAAGTAGATGCTTACCTAGGTCATTTATATAGATGGTAAACAACAGGGGGGCCAATATGCATCCCTGCCTAACGCCCCGTACAGATCGAAAACTTGACGTACATCTTCCCTCTTTGGTTACTCTTACAGCAGCGAATAAATCCTGATGCATAGAAGCTATAAAAGCCACCAAATCGGCGTCAATTCCCATATTCGTTAGGATTTCCCAAAGTTTTGATCTGTTTACCAGGTCGAAGGCCGAGGAGAGGTCCATAAATGCTAAATACAAGGTCCCCTCCTTGGCCACCGTATACTTGGAAATCAGAAGGTGCAGGTTTGAGCACTGTTCTAACGTGCCCCTTTTTTCCCTAAAGCCGTACTGTATGTCAGCCAGGCCACCACGCTCCTCCAGGCTATCTCTTAATCTCACTAAAAGGACTCTGCCCAGGATCTTAATGGCAGAGTCCAGGAGAGAAATGGGCCGGTAACACCCTGGGTCATCCCTTCTGCCCTTTTTAAATATTGGGACGATGGTAGACGTAGCCCATGTATTTGGAGGGGGCGAGGTGTTTGCGGCTGTGAACACATTGGCTAGGATACCAGCCCAGAATTTGGGGGAATGTAAATAAAAATCAGCTGGTACCCCGTCTGGTCCGGGGGCTTTATTCTTTGTTGTAGCACAAATTGATATCTATATATATAAAAACGAATGTATGTCAGTCTGTCTGTCTGTTTGTCCTTTATGCATTACTACACCATTTATCCGATCGCCATGAAACTTTGGGAAGTTGTTGAGTACACTCCCGCGAAGGTTTCTGGCATAACATTTTTTAAAATATCGGCAGCCAAGAGCCCTCATAATCTTCGAATACTGATAAACGTTTTCAGTTTCGGGTGCGACGCGCTTTTGCAATGACCATCAACTAAGCACAAGGACAAATGCTGCAAGTTTGTGGACTAGATTTGCGGAATCCGTGCTTCTCACATGGACAACTGTATGTGGCCAGCTCACGCGTCGGAAAACCTTCTGATTTATTCGTGTACGCACAAGACAAAAAAAAAAAATATTGTGTATCCACAAGCTACTCCAATAAATAAATAGAATTAAAACGACACTTTGAAATGTTTTCCATATTAATATAGAATACGTTTCAAGAAAAATGACACAATGTAAATTGAATGTTATCATAACAAGTTTGCTTGAAATTCCTTTCTTCTGAGATCGCAGCAACGCGCGATGGGTAAACTAGTTTACAATAAAATGTTGGAGTGCTGTGTTACTCCAAAATCGATAACGCAACGCTCTGACATTTTTAAATGCAAAGATGAACTGTATTTAAAAAGAAATGGTGCACCCTGCATTTCCAATAGCGTTGGTGCTGAAAAAGCCGCCTAACACCAGCACGAGCATCCTTGTGCCATGTTGCAAGGCTGCCTGCGCGATAGGGGCGATTGTTTAGGGGCAGTAAGGGACACCTTCCTGCACATAAACAGTCTGGAAACGCAATTTGCTGTTTCCATGTATGCTGCAGAATGCGGTACACATAGAAAGAGCAAAATATGATGAGAAATCAATAATTTCTCCTCGTATCACCATCCTAAGACCAGGTTTTACCTGCCCTTAGTTTTTGGCACTGCCTCATCCTTGTAAAAACGGGGCAGCATCAAAAAGCAATGGGTGTTTCACCAACTACAACAACCATTCCAGGTTGGCTTAGATGGCATTTTACCAATCCAATGTTGTGCCTGGAGTGGTAAAAGACTTTTGTAATTTTACAGCTTGCATGGATGGCACTGTGCTAATCCTATGATTGAAGACTTTGTTGTAGAAATGACAAGACAAAAGACTTTGTCCCTTTCTATCTCAGCGTGGATGACAATGTGCTAATACTATGCTTTAACACTTTAGTAGAAAAGAAGACATTTGAGGTGATCAAATTCAGAGTGTCCCTGTTGTTGTAGGGTGCTCTAGACAGGAGCTTCTCTTTGCCTAAACTTGGGAACTACCCAAAGTTCTCTGCTTCTTTTTTGCATTATTTATGCAGCACTCCAAGCCTCAAATTGTATTGTTTTGACTTATGCTGGGTGCTTCCTTTGTGTCTGGACAAAGGTATATGTCTTTGTAGAGCTATAATGATAGCAAAACATACTAGGTTGGCTTGGATGGCATTTTATCAACCCAAAGCTGTAATACTGTGCCTGGAGTTGTAAAAGGCTTTTGTTATTTTACAGCTCAGCGTGGATGGCACTGTGCTAATCTTATGTTTAAAGACTTTGCTGTAGAAATGACAAAGGTCCTTGTCCCTTTCTATCTCGGCATGGACGGCAATGTGCTAATCTTATACTTACAAAATATGACAGATAGGCAGATATTTGAGTTGAGCAAATTCAGAGTGTCACCAACAAGCCCTCCTGTTACCTCCAGTAAGTCCCCCGCAACATGATTGCTGAGAGGATTTCGGAGGCCATGCCCCTTTTATTTACCACTCTGCAAATGCACCTCCTGGCACACTGTTGGTTGGGGATGAAGTCCCCTTGGCTCCAGAAGGTCATTGGGGGCCAACAAGCCCTCTTGGTCCTGCCAGTACGTTCCACAGAGCATGACTGCTGAGAGCTGGTTGGAGGCCCTGACCCCTTTCTCCATCACTCTGCAAATGCACCTCCTTGTGCCCAACTAGTTGGTGGATGCAGTCCTCTTGGATGCTGAGGGTTCTTGGGAAACATTAAGCCCTCTTGTTACCTTCAGTAAGTCCCACAGAGCAGGATTCATGAGTGCTAAATGGAGACACAAACCCTTTTCTCCACCACTCTGCAAAAAGGACTAGTAGTTAAAAAACCATAGAATTTCACTTTAAAAAAACAAAGGTTACAGGGACAATATAGTTAGGAAATAGAATTTGTAAACCTTAGAAATTGACTGAAAAAAACAAAGGTTTCAGGGACGTTATAGTCAGCAAATAGAATTAAAAACCTAAGAAATTCACTGGAAAAAAACAAAGGTTTAGGCTTTGATTTCCCTCAAGGAAAACCAGTGAAATTTGGCAGTTATAGTTACCTGAGCTAAGTATAACTTACAACCCTTCAAACTCAGTTTCTGTCTGTGATTACGATGTGTCTTGACTCTACTTTTTCTGTGGTTCTTCCACCTGCTTCCTTGGCAGTCTGACAGTCCGATTTGGAACTTAACAGGGACACAGCTTCAAGACTGCTGCAATCATGCTGCCTCCTATGATACTCCTGCTCCCATGATGATGGCGGAAGAGCCAGAGGCGGGTTAGGGAGGGAGTCCCACCAAGCTTTCCACTGTGCAAATTACGATCTGCCTTTCTGACAAGCTTTACCTAGCAGGGACACCGCCATGTGTGAGTCTGCGGAAAGGTAGTAAAGGAGCTCAAAAGCAGCATTATTCGGGGTCCCACCTCGGAATCTGTGTTGGCGGTCATCATCCAGGTCTTTTCTGTGCTGCTCCCCTAGATCATGATGCTCAGAAACTCCATTGCCCCGATATTCTGAAGTAGGCTTCTATGTCACTGCTCTAATATACTGTATGTAACATTGACTTGTGGCTCGTTTCCAGCAGGGAAATGTAACTCCGCCCTGACTCTGCTGCTAAGAGACTGACAGCCCATTGGGATCATAATATGGCTGGGGGGAAGGCCTGCAACTTGACAGAGTATTCAATCCTGCTGCCGTGGCAGACGGTGCTAAGACCACCTACCTTGTAATCAGGTCCAAAGTTCTTGGTGTGTTTCTTCCTAAAGAAGAGTTGATAGGGATGTTAAATGGGGGTAACTCTACTTCTCTTTCTGTGAAATGGTTTTGAGCCTATGTATATTAGCTAAACAGTGACTTCACTTTCATGTATTGCCTATAATTATTTCAAAACAGTGTTATAGTTCTTGATTAATTGCATTGCTAGGATCATAGGAAGGGCAAACACATTTTAATCAAGAAAGTGTTTAAGAGCTCTGGTAACACATTTAGGCACAGATATCACTTTGGTGGATGGAATAGTGTCCGTCAGGATGGTGGAGGATATTACCTCAGCCATACAGAGAGAACTCCACCCACCAAATTTAGAGATGACCACAGCTGGCCATGCAGTGATCTCTATACATTTAAAGGAACGAACATCATATAGGTTCCTTTCAATGTACTGAAAGTTTGGTGCATGGCAGCCACCGGCTTTGATGGCCGTACACCAAACTTTTGAATTTGTTTTGCAAAAAAAGAGAGAGTGTTTTTGAAGAACAAAAAACTAATGACCCCCACACCCTAGGAGGTTTCATCCAGGGTGTGGAGGTCATTATTGTTTTTTTCCTATCCCTCACTGCTAGGTGTTTCCTTGCAGGAATGGACAGGGAAAAAATTGCATTATACTGTCAACCCCCAAATAGGGCGATTGGTGTAATGTCCGTCGTCTGATGGCCCCTACTCCATCGGGCATCAGAGGAAGGATCCATCGAGTGAGACAATTGTGCCCCCATTGATGGAATACTTAACTTCTGCTGTTAGAAATTTCCCCTTGCTGCATGGTCACACCAGAGATTTGCCTTCTGTTGGTGGTTCTGTTTTTGTTCGCCATAGGACTCTGTGCACTTTACCCCTCCTAACCAGCAGTAAAGCGCTTGTACCCTCCAATTCAAACAAGTTAAAATTGGTATGCACCTAATTTGCACATTTAATTTATATGTAAGCGACTAGTATATAGTACCACCTGTACCCAGGGCCTGTAAATTTAATGCTAGCAGTGGATTCCAACACTCATTGTGACACCCACTAATGTAGCCCTGTGAAACAGACCTGCCACTGCAACCTGGGTGTGCAGTTTTAGAACTGCCATGACGAGCTAGAAAAATAAACCTTTAGCCAGGTCTACACCTTTATTTTTAATACTGATAAGTTATGTCTAAGATAGGCTCTAAATGCCCATGGGGCACTGAGCATGGTATTTAAAATGCAGAGCATGTATAAGGTGGGGCAGATTTACTGAGGGCTTGCACACAAGGTGAGACAAGGCAACACAAGCCCTTAACAGTGATTTACTAAGCTACGCAAAGCCACCTTGTGTGGCTCTGCATGGTTTAGTAAATCCAGAGTAAAGCAAGGCAGCGCATTTAGATGCCTTGTGTTACCCTGTGGCAGTGTTGAGTTCCATGGGTGGAGAGTGGTCATTCCCACGCATCCATCCATGTTTTTTGACACAATCCCAGATTTACAATGGTCTGTAATCCTGTGATTGCACCAGAATGGTGCTCCTCCCCGACCTCGGCGTAACAAGGATTTTTTTTTCCTGTTACAGTCTTCTATATATATTTGCTACATTCGGCAGCACACATACAAATGGGGAAATGGCTTTCAAGATTATAGAACAGTGTCCTTTTCTGTACAAAAACAATCCTACTCATGATGCAATCACCTTGCATAATGTTCAAGGTTGCTTGCATTTCCACTCGGCAGTCAGAAGTGAACCTGTGCTAGGAAGAAATGCACCATATCTTAGTAGATACAGCAAATTTCTACTCTATTCCTTCCACATAACACAGTGCAGGAAGTTGTCTAGCTGCAATGCATTGTGTGAAATACTGGTAAATAGGCCCCATAATGTTTTACATGTCCTGGCAGTGAGAAAACCCTCAAAGTCATTTTTCAATGGTGGAAAGGCTGGCTCTCCCAAAGGAAAACAACTGGGTAACAGTCAGTCTGTCAAAACTTTATTCGGTCTTTTGATCATAAAAGTAGAAGTACAGACAATTCATTAGACAAGGTATTAAATACATAATGATAGTGCAACAATAGTTAGATAAAATTGATGCTAGAGTGAAAGTAACACAGGACAATGAAGCACAAAAATGTGACAGGGGTCAATCCCAGGAAGGTAATGAACAGCAAGGCACACCATAGGACAAATAGTCAGTAGTTTGCTTAATGATACAATAGTAGAAACAGTAAAAATATGATATACATGTTAAAACTGGAGATAAAAATATTGGTTTAAAAATTGGTAAAAAAGTATGTTAAAAAGTATTTCAGCAATTTCCATAGTGTTAATGTTCTATATTCAGGACAAATCTTCTAATAGACCACATAGTGCCTAGAAACTTTGATACAGCGCAAACTATTACTTCGCTGGCGTCAGATTTTAAGATGTGTTGCGCCTCCAGATGACACCGGAAACCAAAGCCTTTGCAAACTGGTACTAACCAATTGGGTAACATTATAACCACATATAATACTTTGTTTCAGTTTGGGAGTAGGGAATAAAATTGTTCAAGGACTCACTTTGTAAGTCATTTAAAATCCAACTTCATAGTCAAGTTGGATTTGATATTGCTATATTTGAAATTACACTTTTAGAAAGTTGTCATTTTCCTGCCTAAAAATAAAAGATTTTACTGTCCGTGTCCAGCGGTCACCTGACCCCTGATGGCTCACCTGTGGTGAGATGTGTATTGTTCAAAGACAGTGGGCATATTTGGACAAACGTTTCCAGGTGTGGAGTGGGAGACAGTTAACCTTGACAGGATGGCCCCTTCATTAGCTTCAAAAGACACCTTTCTTGTCACTGGCAGATAAAGTTCATACCTAGGGCTACCTCCCCATCATCCCTCTAGTCAGGCTGGCACCAAACCCAGTGGGGGGGGAGGGTAGAAGAACTGACCGGGACTTGTTTAGGGGGTTGACTAAGCCTGGCACTGAGGATAAAAGTGTACCCCACAGACCTTTCCTCAGAAAACTCTTGGACCTGTGAAGATTCAGAAGAAGGTTATGCATAATGTCTGAAGAACCTGAAAGAAGATTGGTCCTTCTTGCCTTGGACCTAGGAGCCCAGAAGTGACTTCAAGGGTCAGTTTCACTGACTTGTTTGAGCTACAGACACACAACAAGCGTCCAGAGGCCTTTTCCTGTAACTGCCCAACAGAACAGTACCAACTCGCCTTGGCCTGTACCCTGCTACTGGCCCATGTTGAAGTGAGTCCTAACCACCAAGTTGCGCTGATTACTTCCTAGACCCTTGGCTGGTGTTAGAGTGTACCCCTCATCATGTCCCCAAAGTGCAAGAAGTGGTACTTAGAAACTTTTTGTAAACTTTCTGCTTGGAGAACCGTCTGAGACTGGTATTGTGTTGAAGCAGCAGCCATCAGTGTTGAATCAACAGTCAGCCTCAACTTGCTGATTAGCCCCTCTGATGGAGATCCAACTTCCAGAAAATGTTCTAAGTCCAAATGTAGAGGGCTTCCCCAACACTGATGCCGAGCCAAAGACCTCACAGGAACCCGCTCTTCAGCAACTCACCATCATTGAATCCTGTTTCTGATTTAGTTTGCAGCTTGCCCCGCAGATGACTCATCGACAACAACTTTTCCTCCATAAAAGTTTATAAGGCTGAAGGTAAACTTTCCACCGGAACCAACCTAGTCTCTGTATCTGACCCACACTCAGCCCTAACGTTTGCCTTTGACACGGTCTTTGTGCTTTTTGGCACCATTTTTTAAATTCAATATGTGGAAATGTGTATCTGCAGTTCTACTTGGAGAAGTGTGACTCACCGATTAGAGCGGCAGACCCAGAGGCAGTGGTCTGTCCCGGGACCAGGGTTCAATTCCCGACGCGGCAGGGTCTTGGGCTCACGGACTCGATAATTCTCGCCTAGGTGCCTACTCTAATCATGGGTCCCACTTTGCAACTCTGGGCAATAGCTTGCTTAATTTCCACAACGGCCCCGAAAGCGCTAGGATGCCTGGCCTCACCTTGGAGGTGCCCAGTAAGGGGCATCTCACAGGGAAAGCCAGGAAGGGTTCCACAGCGGTATACAGCGCCAAGATACCTTCTAGGTGATAGTGCGCTTTACAAGTATACACACATTTACATTTACATTTTACTTACTAAATTGTTGTTGTTTTGGTGTAATTGGATTTATTAACATATTCTCTATTTTTATATTTTGCTTTGGGATTTTTCTTGTGTTGTCTTTTCACCTTATTACTGTTAGAGGGCTGCATAACTACTTTACACATTGCCTCTAAGTTAAGCCTGACTGCTTTGTTCCAAGCTACCAGAGTATTAATCACAGGTTTATTTAGTGACTTTTGTTGTTCATCCTGCCAAGAATAGTGAATGGTATTTGAGGTGGATTCTCACTCCCCTCAACTAATAATCCAAATTCTTACATTTGCCCCTCTCTAACTGAGGTGGGCAGACCGAGGGTTTGATGGACATGGCACATTGTTGCGTTTGCAACAGAGTACTGTCATGGTTATGTTCCTTAATTCTAACGGAATGTTTAAGTGAATGTTCTTACTAGGAGTGTTGGTATGAAGGCTAGTCAGTTAACGGGTTGCTTCCACTATGTAGTTTTTGGTGATGTATGGATTTACATTAAAGCATCTTTTTCTTCACTTCACTCTTGTGAAAGGAGCATTCCTTTGGACATCACAACTAAATATTTGGCAATGAGAGGGGATGCAACTCACATGTGCAAAGCACAGTGGATTAGCACTACTTCCTCTATCAATATGTATCCCTTTCTCTGGCTTTGGTAAGATTTCTTCCTAAATGTTCCTCATGGCCCAAAGATGTGTTAATTTTGCCACAATCCTTGAAAGAGATTTGGAATCTTCCAAGGAATTGCACATTGAGATTGAGCGATCGTGTAGAGGTGATACATTAGTGCTTCAAAGTGGGTTAAGAAACACAATTGTGAATGTGGCCCATGAGGGACATTTAGGAAGAAATCTTAATACAGCTATTGGTGGTCAAGAATGGATAGACAGCTTAAGAAAGTAGTGTGGAGTGTGTTTAGTGTGCCATGAGTCATAAGTCCAAAGTCATCAGAAAAGCTCCACTCTCTCCAGTAGAAGTACCCATGAAGCCTTTAACAAAGCTGGATTTGGTCCCAGTGGGATCTTTTGAATTGCTACCTCTCTGGGAAAAGGTTTAATACTAGTGGTCTATACATCCAAATTGAATGTGCCCATTGTGTCAGTGTTGTGACCACCAAAATTGTCACGAGGTCTTGAGAAATGTATTTGTACATGAGGGCACACTGACAATGGTGTTCATTTTGTCTTGCGTGAGATGAAAGAGTTCTTGAAATATCCATCTATTACACATTTTAAGACAGCTCTTTCTACACCACAAGCAAAGGTCTTAGGGGAGTGCTTGAATCATTTGGTGCAGCAGTGTGCCCAATCTGCATTGGAACTGGAGGTCATGTTGAAAGGATTGCTATGAGAGAAATTGTGGGTTCATCAATGCACTCTTAAGCTATTTCTCCTGCTCAGTGTTTGAGAGGACACAGCAGTGGCACCTACTCCGCTATGGTGGAGGAGTACCGCCCCAGCCAGCAGCAGCTAATCCATGATCAGGATGGAGGAGGAGGGGTAGGTGCACTGCTATCAGTGTACATGTGAATTTGGGCGGCCCTTTTAGTATTGCCAAACCGACATGTGCACTGAGCTGTCTCCAACCGGAGTTTCTTTGCAAGGTGTGGAAAAGTAAATTTTGTCATGTTCTGTGTCCCTACGTGTCATCCATCATATGTTATGTGTGCATGACCAATATGCATATGTTATTCCCCATGTCCGATTAAAGACGCAATTATAGTTGTGTCCACCTCTGATATGTCATTTCCCAGTCCTCGTGAATACTACGAATATCAGGCCTATGTAAAGTAATGTTGCCACGTTTCTCAGTGTGCACGTTATTTCATTATAAAGTCCCCGTTTCCAGGCCTCAACAGGGCCCGGACATCAGATTCAGCTCCTGTCTCCTGAAGCCTCGCTAAGGAGCGATACAGCCCCCACCTGTATCCTCGACCTTTCACTTACTTCCTGCCTCGCAGTGTCCGGTGCAGCTTGGCTCAGTCTCTGAGTCTGCCAAGACTATGTTATGATTCCAGCTATCAGTTCAGTCTTCCTTCTCTGCATTCCTAAGCTACTGAACTGCATCAATAGTTTCCGTCATTGTCTAGCCTATGCGGCTCCATGTTAAGAGAAATACTGTATTTAATGGTCATTTAATATTCTTCATCACGCACTACATGTAGAATAAATGCATGCTCTAGTCTTAGAGTCAATTAGCTTTTCCCCTCATGACTTCTAGTTTATATCAACATGTTCCCTAAACATCAGATACTAGATAGGGTTTAGGTACATGTCGCTCCGACCCTCCAGACTTTAGTCTCTGCTCCTAGCACAGAGTTCATAGCCCCCAGCTTCTCCTCGTAACACGTCATTGCCAGTTTGCGCGCACCATTAGGTTAGAGGTCCCGGCTCCTTAGGTAGCCCCCTCCTATGTTTCCGCCCATTCATGACATATTCTGTTACGTTTGCATCACATGTCTGAGTTACACCTTCTTTTTACTCTTATCTTTCGCGACTGCTACGCGTCACGCCTTCTGCTCCACCCACTGCTACGCCTACTGCAATGTAATGCTATGTGTTTGCGCTATGTATATATGCTCGTGTATTGTTATTAAAAGTCAGCGCGCTCATCCCAGCCCCAGCAGCTGCTGGGCCCTGTCATCCTATTCCTATGCAGGTTGTCCTGTTCCTGTCCTTATGCTGTATTAAACCTGCAAAACTCCTACTACCTCGAATCTTGACTCTTATTTATTGAGCTATCTGTTATGATATATGTCTAGTCAAAAATAGGGTATTATTTATTTATTTACCACATAATGGCGCCCGAACAGGGACATGCCCTTTCCCCACGCGTCGGTGAAGCCACGCCGACCCCCTGACCCTCTGCAGTCGTGACGGAACTCTTCTGCGCAGTGGCAGATATTTCTGCTCAAGTATCCCTCAGGCCCACGGAGGAGACGGAGGAGGCGGTCCAGCATCCAGACGAGACGGTGGAGGAACGCGGCGAGTCCCGACCAGAGCCCAAGCCAAGAGTCCAAGGTCCGAGGTATCCGGAGGTCCACCCGTAACTGAAGTCCGAAGTTCGTCGTCGTAGCAGTCCAGTCCAGTCCGAGGCCTTCCGTTCTTGCTGCCCGGTGAGTACCGTTACTGGGGTGGTATCTAGACAGGGTCAATTTAATTGACTCTGGTCTGTGGGTTGGTGGTACACAGTCCCACAAACGAAGTGTCCACTTCGGTGGATGCGGGTCCTGACGTGTCTCTTTAAGAGACCGGTAAGTTTCGTACTGTTTCAGCAGTGCATCTAGTTTCTGTTCTAGTCAAGTTTCTGTTCTCGAGAAAATTTCTGTTCTCAATATCTCCAGGTAGTATTCTGTTCGAACTGTTATTTTAAATGTTTTTCATGTATTCTAATGTCGTGGTATGAATGGAGTATAAGTATCGTGTTCATTGTGTATTGTATTGTGTCTAGATTACAGTTCAGTCATGCCCATATTTTCAAAATTACGTCAGTTAAAAACTAGAAAGGGTCTGCTGGAAGCAGCAGTTCCCGTCCCGCCCAGGGACAGTCCAGGTCACTTTATGTATCAGAAACATGGCATAAGCGCCATATTGTATCTAGATTTATGGGTAGAGTATACCAAACAGTTAGAAGAAAAGTATAGATGGCCCGTATCGGGTACATGGGATGCCGAATGCATCATGCGAGTAGAGGAAGCATTATGGAAAAAGAAAGCCAGACAATCACAGAAAGATGCCATCGAGTTATGGCGCAAAGAAGCTCATAAAAGAACCGAAAAAGAAATCAGAAAGTCAGAACTAAGTAGAGAATCCCAAGAACGAGCCCAAGAAAGAGAATTAATCGAGATAGGTGAACGAGTTAGAACTGAGCAATCAGATAGACAGAGGAATGCCCTCATTAAGGGTATGTATCCTCTTCTTGCTGAGGGCTTGCCAAAAGCGACCCCAGAGGCATCCAGTAATTTCCCGCCACCATTAGTTCCGACCAAGCTACGTCACAAACCGACCGCAGCTGATATTTTTATTTCGTCCTATCTGGACGACACAGTCCCCGAATATGCAAATCCTGTTCGCGCTCCGCCAGTCCCTGTAAATCAGGTAATTCCTGCTCCTCCAGACACCGGGGTGCCCTTAACAGCCCCCCCGGGTCAGCCCGCCATACAAGTCCAGCCCACGTTACAATTACCGACCCTGCCAGGACGAAAAGCATCAGTTGATGATTCCAGTTTAGGGGCCGCAGGAGGAGGTCTTCCTCAAACTCCGCCGCCATACAAGCGTTTATCAGCACTCGAATTACATGCTCAAGCATCACAGCGTACTCCTAAGAGTAATAAGTCTGTTGCAGAAATCAGGCAAACCCTTGGCGAATGTGTCTATGACCCAGTTCCAGGCGAGTTTAATATGGTTTTATATTCCGTACGCGTAAGGAGAGTGACCGAGTATCTAGTCACCCTGCCGAATATGAAAGAAGATCTAGACAGGATATATCGGTTCATCCGTACAGGGGGTGACCCACAAAGTATTAGTGATGCCATGTCTCAAAGGAAAGCCGAGATTCAGCGCATGATATTAAAGTTCTTAATTAACTGTCTAATAAGAGAACAGGATTATCCGTCTAAAGACCCGGAAGAAATGAAAACCCTGACAAAGTGGAGTGATAATATAGCCGAAGGAAAGCACAATACCATTGGTGCCATGGAAAGTATGTACAAGAAAATTCGTAGAGAGATAATAAAGATACACGAACAGCGTAAAGCCGCACAAGTAAGCGAGAAAGAAAGTACCTCTGATCCTGAAGAGGAAGACGATGAGAATACTGCCAGAATAGCGTATGTAGGAAAACCTAGATTTCCAGATCGCCATTTACGTCTAGAACACAAGCCAATTTTCCATCATCCAGCACCAGAACAAGGTTCCCTAGAACAAGTATTTCAAGCTACCGATCACATTCTGAAATCACGAATCGGTTATAGTGAGTTAAGTACTATGCATGAACAAGAACTAGCCCGATCAGCAGTCAGATGGATTACTGATTCTACCACTTTTCCAGACGGAATAGTGGCACAAATGTTCCTGAAAATGCCCCCAGCCGAGCAGCGACTGGTGGGTATGTATATGATTCAGCACCTCATTACACTGTATGAGGGTCAACATTCTGATCCAGGTCCGTTACACGATATCCTGAACGAGTTACTCCAGTACAGATGGAGAGGTCTAGGTACCGATTTAATTAGTGTCATTTTAGAACAACGCCATAAATATAGAACATTCTTAAACCCGCATTTTGTTCATGTCTCACCCCCAGAAAGTAAATCATTCTACATAGACAGACAGAATCCGTTACGAGAAGTCCACCCAGTCAGAGGAACGGGTGGCGAAATGCAGCGAGTGTTTGTATACACTCCAATCACAAAGATGGAACTCCTCGAAATGAAGAAATTAATTCCCTGTCATGACAAAGATCCAGCAGGGTTCCATAGAGAATTAAAAGACATGCTCCGTATGGGAGAATACACTTACCCAGATATCATTAAAATGTTAAAGGTTCTGCTACCCGCAGGGGTGTATGAAAAGCTAAAGGAAAAAGAATGGGAGGTGGGAGAGAAAAAGATAGATTGGGCAGTTCTAGAAGCAGAAGATAAGATACGTGTACCAGGTACTGGTCTTGGAGAGAAATGTAAAGAATTACCAGAATTATTAATTCAAGTTTTACCCAGATTATTAACAACTAGAAAAGAAGACTGGGATGCAATCTCAGCCTGTAAACAGAAACAAGATGAAGATATTAGTGATTTTTATTCTAGGTTTGAAAAGTGCTTTAGTATCAACAGTGGCCTCAAGACAAGTAGTGAGTCATATCCTCACCTTTTCGTTACCAAATTAGTCGAGAATTCAAGCCCACAAGTTAAAAACCGAGTTCTGAAAGTCGAAAGCACCTGGCAAGCAAATACTCCGTCCCAGATGCTCCAGATGCTCCAGTACCACCAGAATAGAATCAGGGAAGAGCAAGAACACGAGAGAAAACGTATGAAAGACACGAAAATGAAAGTACTAGTTGCACAATCTGTTCCTCAAGACAGTCAGAAGAGGGGTCCGAATCAAGCCAGTCATCCTGCAGCACCCGTTAAAGGGAACTGCAATTATTGTAAACAGCCAGGTCATTTTATAAATGAGTGTGCAGTTCTGAAACACAACATAGCTACTGGTAAGACTAAAGAAAGACCACGTCCGCCTAGACAAGAACAAGTTTCACAGACTCCTCAGCCACAGAATGCACCACAGACAGTTACAGCATCGCAGCCTATTGCTGCAACACAGCATGTTACATCGCAGATGTACCAGTATGCACAGTCTGAGTATCCAGAGTATCAGCCATATTCATGAAACAGCCTAGAGAGGGAGGTAGGCTTGCCTCTCATCGAGATACCTGTAGATCAAGAGGGTCCCTATGTTCATAGTCAAGTATTAGGGAAAGACAGAAAGTTTTTGATTGATACAGGGGCAAGTAGGACCACCATCAGTCACGCCGAAGTTCCAGGGGCTCCGCTCTCAGGCTCAAGAAATGTTTCCCTTGGATTTTCAGGAAAGCCTATCGTTAATGAGATTTCAAAACCAGTCACTCTAGAAGTAGGTCCATTGTCCCGCACTACTGATCTGTTACTTACTAAGTCATGTCCAGAAAATCTATTGGGCATTAAAACACTGAAAGAGTTAGGTGCCGTTATATGCTGTTCCCCAGAGGGAATACGTCTGTTCCTACGTGACTTTAAGGGTCACTATGTATTACGAGATTTTGATCCCAGACTGTCTAAAGTTCCGCAGCATTTATGGGCGCAAGGTCCAACTGATGTAGGTTACATGCAAATCACACCCCATCGTGTGACCCTGAAACCAGGTGTAGTGTTACCACGAATCAGACAGTACAGATTGCCACCTGAGGCTGTAGCAGCCTTATCCAAAATTATTGACGAGCTCATGGCTCAAGGAGTAGTTGTAGAAACTGACTCCAATGTATGTAACTCTCCGATCATTCCAGTCATGAAACGTACTGATCCAAATGCACCCCCAGTATATCGATTAGTGATTGATTTACGGGAACTTAACAAATGTATTATTCCGCAGTACCCAGTTGTCCCAGATATCTCTTCCCTATTGACAGCCATTGATTCCGAAGCCACGTTCTTTACTGTCATAGACCTCAAGAACGCATTTTTTAGTGTTCCAATTCATCCAGACAGCCAGTTTCTTTTCGGATTTTGTTTAAATGGAAGGAGCTATATGTTCACACGCGCTCCTCAAGGTTTCACAGAAAGTCCTAGTATTTACAGTCAAGCACTTAAGAGACAACTAGACAATATTCACATGCCAACTGACACCTCCCTGCTCCAGTATGTCGATGATCTACTGATCACAGCCCGTTCTGAACGTGACTGCGAGCGAGCGTCACTCACGGTTTTGTATTTCCTAGCCGAGATGGGACACAAGGTGTCCCCTTCGAAGCTTCAATTCTGTGTCCAGCAAGTGGTCTACTTAGGACACTTACTGTCCAAGAGGGGTAGGCAGTTGACACCAGACCGTATCCAGTTGATAGCGAGTCTTCCCCAGCCCAGAACCCAGAAGGAGGTACGTGCCTTTATCGGCCTTACTTCTTATTGCAGACAATGGATTCCCCAGTATGCATTTCTAGCCAAGCCACTGATACAGTTAACGACACAGGAGGCAGCCGTATCGACTGTTCTCCCTTGGACATCTGAACATACACTTAGTTTCAACGAGTTAAAGAAAGCCCTATGCCAAGCTCCAGTTCTAGCTACACCGAACTACAGTAAGCCTTTTACACTTTTCGTTACTGAACGTGAAGGTACAGCATTATCTGTTCTCACACAAGACCAAGCAGGACAATACAAGCCGTGTGCTTATTTTTCTAGCACACTAGATCCAGTCGCCCAGGCTCTGCCTGCGTGCCTCAAGTCAGTTGCAGCCACAGCACTAGCTATCAGACAAAGTGATTCCATAGTCTTAGGACATACCTTGACAGTACAAGTCCCACACTCCGTGGAAGTTCTTTTAAACCGAACACAAACACAGCACTTGACAATTGCACGTTTAACAGGTTATGAATTGACACTGTTCCAGCCACACATAGATATTAGACGCTGCAACATCCTGAACCC
This sequence comes from Lissotriton helveticus, assembly GCF_964261635.1. Classification (NCBI taxonomy): domain Eukaryota; kingdom Metazoa; phylum Chordata; class Amphibia; order Caudata; family Salamandridae; genus Lissotriton; species Lissotriton helveticus. The sequence goes on from NC_136063.1 coordinate 804,707,753, forward strand.
TGCTACACTGTTACCATCAGTTAATTCAAATTCTGCCACACATGATTGCGTGGAAGTAGTCAACATTACGACAAAGCCAAGACAAGACCTGACAGACATTCCGTTACCAGATCCTGACCTGACACTTTATGTGGATGGTTCATGTATGAGAACTAGTACAGGAGAACTAGTAGCCGCGTATGCAGTGACTACTGACACTGAAGTTATTGAAACACACCGTATTGATACCCTGTCCGCTCAAGCAGCAGAGCTAGTTGCTCTGACACAAGCCTGTATACACGCCAAGAACCTGAAAGTTAATGTTTACACAGATTCACGTTACGCATTTGGAGTTGTACACGACTTTGGAGTGCTCTGGCAGGAGAGAGGTTTCATGACTTCTCATGGAACCAAGATTCAGCATGGTCTCCTTATTCAAGCTCTGTTAGATGCCATACACTTACCGACATCTATTGCTATCATGAAATGCAAAGCACATACGAAAGTTACTGACACTACTTCTCAAGGTAATGATCTAGCAGATCGCACAGCCAAGCTTACAGCACAGACTCCAGACATTCAAGTTAATCCGACACAGACACACACTCCAGATCTGACTACATGTATGACAGTTAAGGACCCTACTCAAGATGTCATAGATATCCAATTACATGCTACTCCCGATGAAATCAAGAAATGGTCCGAACAAGGAGGGGTCCAGACAGATCAGGGATGGTTAACCAAGGGTAGGACCACATGGTTTCTCCCCGACTCTATGGTTCAAGTCATCATTAATACCGCACATAGTCCAGCACATTTAGGAGAAAAAGCTATGTTAGACAGTATCCAGAACATTTGGTTTAACAAGCATTTACGAGCTGCAGCCAAGCAGAAAGTCCGTACCTGTATGATATGTTGTCAGTTTAATCCAGGTAAAAGTGTCCCGGTGGAACAAGGTGGTTTCCAGCCTCCTGACCACCCTTTTGAAGTCCTCCAGATGGATTATATTCAGATGGAGCGATGTCGAGGTTTCAAGTATGTCCTTGTAGTTGTATGCGCTTTGTCCAGATGGACAGAAGCATATCCAGTCCCAGATTACACAGCCGCGACCACTGCCAAGCAGTGGTTTGTGAGTTTTTCCCTCGATATGGACTCCCTAGAGTCGTATATTCTGATAACGGTCAGCCATTCTCATCTGAACTGATGAAGCACGTTTCCCTGTTGTTAGGGTACCAGTGGAAGTTCCATTGTGTACGCCATCCTGAAGCAGCCGGTCTAGTCGAGAGACATAATCAGACTCTGAAAATCCGAATTGCCAAAATATGTAAAGAGAAAGGTGTGGACTGGCTAGTAGCTCTGCCAGTTGCTTTGTTTTATATGCGCATGGTCGCACATTCCAGATCAGGTCTGTCCCCGTATGAGGTCGTATTCGGCCGCCCCCCTAACATGTGGGGTACTCCTAGACCCCGAAGTATTACCGATGTTTCATGTAATATGCTGACAGATTACCTAGCTTCCTTGATGTCTGCCCTCAACTCATGTCGTTCACAGGTTGCCGCCGCATTTCCAGACAATACCGAGGTGGCACCGCATGAAATCGTTCCAGGTTCGATGGTGCTCGTCCGGAACTTTGACAGATCAAGTCCGCTGGAGCCACGTTGGAAGGAGCCCCGTCAGGTCCTCCTCACCACCCGTACAGCTGTGAAATTGGAAGGACGCCGCGGCTGGGTGCACCTTTCGCACGTCAAGAAATTCTACGGATTAAAGCCGGTCTCTAAAAACATTTCCCAGGATATCAAGACTTGTCAAAACATTGTTCCTAAGGACTGTCCCGCAAATGACATTGACACAACCCCTCCCCTGTCAGAGAAAACTCCGCAGCAGGAGTATAAACAAAAACTACGGTCTAGTAAATTGAGTCAGTCAGTTTGATTGTATAAGTCCTCCCCTAGGTGAAACGGTTAGACTGTTTCTGACATGTATAAAATAGACCCCCATAGTGAGAGAGTTAGTCAAAACTCAAACCGATGTATCGTTTTTCTAAGTTTCATATTATTTCTCAGCATAATGATTTCCTGCACTAGTTACGCATTTTTCCTGTGTTTTCCAGTTCCTCATGTAAATAAGCCTTCTAATGTTACAGTAGAACACACGTTTAGTGATCTGCCTCCTCACGAATATTCATACCGCCTCGCTATGCGTAACAATACATTTATCCGCATGTTGCATTATTCACACCAGACCAGCAATGCCACTAATTGTTGGGTGTGTGGTCGACTCCCCCCTTTTCAGACACCGAAGGGAGTTCTGCCACTTTTTCCTTATCCTTTTTCCCATAATGGTTCGTGTGGAGCATGGTCCACGTTAACGTCATCCTCAACAGATATGTCTTTTCTTAACAGTACATGTTTCCCAGACAAGCAAGGTCTCCCCCACAGAACAGGTTTAGATCTAGAAAATGAAGTGTATAATTTAGGTAACTATTCTTCGAATTTCATGGTCCTGAATGTTCAGTCTGATACTACTCCAGACTCACCTGCTATTTCAGTATTACCAGTCAAAGGCGAATTATGTGTCCGAAATAATGGTTCTGTACACGTAGGACATAGTGATTGTACCACTATTATCAAGTATAGTGACAGTGGGAAATCTATTTTCAAAGCTTCACGTCATTCTTATTTTGTTTGTGGTCAGACCGCATATGTTCGTCTGCCCCTCGATTGGGAGGGAACCTGTTACATTGCCTTCCTACTGCCACCTGTTTTCCTAGCCCCACCTGACTACCATAGGAATTCCTTCCTAGTACATACTAGACACAAGAGAAACCTCCCGATTGTCGATTATACTGAAACTGCTGCAGAGCAATTCATTGATATTGATAAAGGTGTGTTCCCTTATTTAGGTACAGTTGTAAACAGTAAGCTAATTCGTAGGTTAACAAGAACTCTCGAAGCTGTAGTAGATGAGACTGCCTCCGCTCTAGGTAACTTAACCGAAGAGCAATCCTTTATGAGAATTGTTGTGCTCCAGAATCGTCTCGTCCTTGACGTCATACTGGCCGATAGGGGCGGGGCCTGTAGAGTCCTCGGATCCAGTTGCTGCATTTTCATTCCAAATAACGCGCCGTCTGTTTATTCAGCTATAACCAGACTTCATAAAATTGCCCATCTATTACATCAAGATCCAGGCACCTGGACATGGTCCGGTTGGTTCTGGAATATAATTTCCGCCTGGGGATGGAAAGTCTTGTCCTTTCTAGGTATTGCAGTAGCGATCATATTCAGCTGCTGCCTCTGTATACAATGTGGCCCTGCGATTTGCGGCATGTGTGCTACCTCTTGTATTCTTAGTCCCAAGCCCCGTTCTAAATCTCGTTCCAAGACAATTCGAGATGAACAAATGGTACTGTATGAAATTATAGATGGTATCATGAATATTGATGTTTCCTGATGGAAACGTAGTGACAAGGAGGGAATGTGGAAAAGTAAATTTTGTCATGTTCTGTGTCCCTACGTGTCATCCATCATATGTTATGTGTGCATGACCAATATGCATATGTTATTCCCCATGTCCGATTAAAGACGCAATTATAGTTGTGTCCACCTCTGATATGTCATTTCCCAGTCCTCGTGAATACTACGAATATCAGGCCTATGTAAAGTAATGTTGCCACGTTTCTCAGTGTGCACGTTATTTCATTATAAAGTCCCCGTTTCCAGGCCTCAACAGGGCCCGGACATCAGATTCAGCTCCTGTCTCCTGAAGCCTCGCTAAGGAGCGATACAGCCCCCACCTGTATCCTCGACCTTTCACTTACTTCCTGCCTCGCAGTGTCCGGTGCAGCTTGGCTCAGTCTCTGAGTCTGCCAAGACTATGTTATGATTCCAGCTATCAGTTCAGTCTTCCTTCTCTGCATTCCTAAGCTACTGAACTGCATCAATAGTTTCCGTCATTGTCTAGCCTATGCGGCTCCATGTTAAGAGAAATACTGTATTTAATGGTCATTTAATATTCTTCATCACGCACTACATGTAGAATAAATGCATGCTCTAGTCTTAGAGTCAATTAGCTTTTCCCCTCATGACTTCTAGTTTATATCAACATGTTCCCTAAACATCAGATACTAGATAGGGTTTAGGTACATGTCGCTCCGACCCTCCAGACTTTAGTCTCTGCTCCTAGCACAGAGTTCATAGCCCCCAGCTTCTCCTCGTAACACGTCATTGCCAGTTTGCGCGCACCATTAGGTTAGAGGTCCCGGCTCCTTAGGTAGCCCCCTCCTATGTTTCCGCCCATTCATGACATATTCTGTTACGTTTGCATCACATGTCTGAGTTACACCTTCTTTTTACTCTTATCTTTCGCGACTGCTACGCGTCACGCCTTCTGCTCCACCCACTGCTACGCCTACTGCAATGTAATGCTATGTGTTTGCGCTATGTATATATGCTCGTGTATTGTTATTAAAAGTCAGCGCGCTCATCCCAGCCCCAGCAGCTGCTGGGCCCTGTCATCCTATTCCTATGCAGGTTGTCCTGTTCCTGTCCTTATGCTGTATTAAACCTGCAAAACTCCTACTACCTCGAATCTTGACTCTTATTTATTGAGCTATCTGTTATGATATATGTCTAGTCAAAAATAGGGTATTATTTATTTATTTACCACAAAGGTTGAACACAGCAGGCACTGTCTCCTAGTCCCTCTTGAAGTGCAAATCGAGGGCACTAAGGCCAATTCTGATGCTGCTGTCATGCTGCCAGCAGCATGAGAGGTTTATTAGGATTGGGCACAGGGGAGTCTGGGAGCCTGTGCTGCAGTGGAGCCAGAACAGCGACAATGTGATGGGTGTTCAGGTAAGTTCTATTTGTTTCGTTGTTGTTATTGTTGTCACCCCCACCTTCCCCACCCCCAACTTTGCCCCGACACCAGCCGCTATTGAGACACAGTGCTTTTTCTAAGCACAATCGAGCACAGCTGAAGTGAGAACAATAGGGGTAAAGTGAGAGATACATGTAGTGTCAGCAAGACAAAGAATTGTCAGGTGAAGTAAAAAAATTGGTATGATTTTAAGCACATTATTAAAAAGAGGAAGTGGAGAGTTGGTGAGAGTGTTTATGTCAAATGACCACAAAGAGGAAGGCTATTTATGTTTGTGCTATCAGAATTATCAAATGAAAGAGGAAAGTAGTGGTTTGGAGTCAGGAGAAACATGGCACATGTCAAAGTTGGCACGTCATGGAGATGGAATTGTGGATGACAAAAATCATTTACAAATATTTGTTCCTAAGATTTGGTGGAAATGGAAAACCCTAGGAGAGATCGGAGAAAACTGAATAGGCAATGTGGAAATCTCAAGAAACTGGATTATGTCAAAGATTTTATGCTATACTCAGTCTTGGCTGTTCCTGCTCACTTTGATTATGCTAACATTTACTTTGTATTGCAAGATCAGTCTTTGCTACTCACATTTTGTCTCTATGGGGCAGATGTATCAAAATACTTATTTGCGATTCTCAAATGGCCATTTTTTGAGAATCGCTATTTGAGAATTGCAAAAGTGTATGTATCTAAAAAAACGCAATATTTTAGTGATTTCTTAATATTCCTTATTTGCGAATAGCAAATTACGAATTCACAATTAAGGAATAATTTCCCATTCATTTCTATGGGCCAGGAGGCCCATAGGAATGAATGGGAAGTTATTCTCAATTTGCGATTCTCAATTTGCGAATCACAAATTGCGAATATTTTCAAGGGTACAAATGTAAATGTATGTATACTTGTAAAGCGCACTGTCACCTTTCAGGCATCCTGGCGCTGTATACCGCTGTGGAACCCTTCCTGACTTTCCCTGTGAGATGCCCCTTACTGGGCACCCCCAAGGTAAGGCCAGGCATCCTAGCGCTTTCGGGGCCATTGTGGAGATTAAGCAAGCTATTGCCCAGAGTTGCAGAGTGGGACCCATGATTAGAGTAGGCACCTAGGCGAGAATTATCGAGTCCGTGGACATTGAGCCCAAGACCGTGCTGCGTCGGGAATTGAACCCTGGTCCCGGGCCAGACCTCTGCCTCAGGGTCTGCCGCTCTAATCGGTGAGCCACACTTGGTGAGACACAAGGGTGTCATAAGGACACCCTGATACACCCCTGAAATTTACATGTGTGCGCATATGGCGCACATACATGCCCTAAGGTCATGTATGTGTGCCACATGGCACCTTCACAAATGGCAAAAAGTGCATTTGTGAAAGAAATCGCAAATTACCACCAACCTCAAGTTGGTGGAAATTTGCGATTTCTTAATTAGGAATCGCACAACTTGGGTGCTTCATACATAGCATTTAAGGAATCGCAATTTGCGATTCCTTAAATGCTGATGCAAAGTTAAGGAATCGCAAATTTTGCGATTCCTTAATTTTGCGATGCGATTTCAATAATACATCGCATTTTCCGATTTTTTTGTCGCAAACGCGGCTCTTTTGCGAAACGCAGCGTTTGCAACAAAAAAATCGTTTGATTCATCTGCCCCTTAATTTTTATGTGGCTAATTAAGGAATGTAATAATTTGTTTTTGTGAGATTTTATATTTTTCTATTTTTTTCTGGGTGCGAAGATGTATTTTTCTGGGGGGAAGATGTATTATGATTATGTTCCTTTAATTGTAGTGGAATGTTTAAATGAATGCTCTTACATGGAGTGTTAGTTTGAAGACTGGTCAGTTGAATGGGTTGCTGCTACTGTGCAGATCTTGTTGATGTGTGGCTTTACATTAAGCCATATTTTCCTTCACTACACTCTAGTAAAGTAAGCTTTCTTTTGGAGATCACAAAAAATAATGTGTCTGACACACTCACAATCTGGACCTAAGAGATGGGATACTGTGTGTGGTAATGTAAAGAATACAAAATATGCTTACCACATAGCATAGTGTTGAGGATGGATTATCATCCTTATAACAAGGCACATGTGCACATGTGCAATAACTATTTTTGATGACAACCAATGATAAAAACAACGTCTACCTATCACCAATGTATCCATAAACTATGTACCCTGTAACATCTAAAGTCACAATGGTATCATACAAAAATGTACTAGTAACATTTGAGATATCAGCCACAACTTTGTAATATGTCTTGCAGTCCTTCATATTATTTTTTAAAACTTATGCACAAGTATAATGTTTGCACTTACACTTTTTTGTTAAAATGTGACATTAACATGTTTTTAGAAATGTTTACTTTTCTTTTATGTCTATGAACACTCTGTGAGTGTATCTTTAAAATGACTGCATCGTGGAGACGTGGGTCATGTGCCAAGAAACGGGTCCGTTTGGACAGGTCAGGTAATGATTTATTTGCCACCATCCAGATAGATAAAACATCTGGCAGACGCGTTTCGGTGAATGCCTTAATCATCGCCAGCATTGTGTTTCTAAAAAGTCGTTGGTACAATCAGGGACTTTACATACTGCTCTTGGTGTTCTCATTGGTACTTGTGCGACCAATCACACACATAGTTCTATCCTCTCTGTGGGCAGTAGGTGCAAGGCATGCTGGTACCTGAAGTCCCGCAGTCTGTAACGGTCCCACACGTGGTTAATGGATGTCAGCGATCCCACATTGTGAACCCCAATACAGTGATGGGTCCGAGCATTCAGTGATGCCCCAGATTTTGCCAGCCAGTGAGTCCGCTCACGCACTGCCACAGGGACCATGGTAGCAAAACATCGCCTGTCGCCGTCCAAATCAGCATAATCCGGTAGGTAATATATATTACCTACTGGCAGACCTACTGGCGGTCGCCAGTAGGTAGTTATAGTTAGGACCTAGTTTCCATAGGAAATCCGCAACATTCTATTTGGAATAACTTTGGCGCCGGTCGACGATTATTCGTGAAATTCTCCAAGAAGATGTGGCGCTCTGCTCCACTCCTAAAGTTTTGGGGTGATTCGTCAAGCGGGGGCCGAAAAAAAAGGGGGGCTCCAAAACGTGTTTTCCCCATGCAGTTTTTCATAGGGACATTTAGCTGCGGCTGCAGCACGAACTGCTGAACAGAATTACACCAAATTTGGCAAAAATGTAGAGTTTGGTTCACAGTTCACGCTTTTTGTTAAATGGTGTAAATCGGTACTGTAGTTTCTGAGAAAATCAAAAGTAAAATCATAGATTTATCTATGGGGAGCTGCATGCTAAAGGGCTGTCAACTGTCTGTTGAAACTCCAAACCAGGAAGTTTTGGCAGCCATCTTGTGTCTCGGTAGAACGGAGGCACAAGAAAACTGAAAAACAAGTGCGCAAATGACGCAAAGGGGGTAGGGTAAAAACACCCTGACCCACTAGGCCTGCTCAGGGGTTCCCACAAGGACCTCCAAGGCCCCAATTTCTTTTTTTTTTTAAAGCGCGGGATGCGCGTAGGATACACGTATCCCATGAAAACAAAAAAACGAAGCCTGCTTTATTTGAAATTAGCCCCTGGGGGATTAATCCCGGGGGCAATGTATTTAATTATAATGGGGGGCCCAGAGGGGCCCCCCCAGCCCCGGGGACCGCCACTCCCGGGACTTTAATGTTCCATATGCGGGGGTCACGGCCCCCCGCAGCCCCGGGGACCGCCACCCCCGGGGCTTCTTTTTTTTTATAATATTGGGGGGTCCCCCAGCCCCGGGGACCACCACCCCCGGGGCTTTAACATTATGAATGCGGGGGGCTCACGGCCCCCCCGCAGCCCCGGGGATCGCCACACCCTGGGGCTTCTTTTAAAAAAAACATTTTAATAAAAAACCGGTGTGGGGGGGCTCAAACCCCCCACACGCACCGGGGACCGCCACCTCCCCGGGGCACAACATTTTTAAATTGGAGGGTCCGTGACGGACCCTCAGCCCCGGGAACCACCACCTCCTGGGGCTTTTAAATGTTGAGAGGAAGGCCACGCAGACCCCCTCCTGGAACCTTGTGGTGGCCCTAGGGACCGCCACCCCCCATGTCCTGCAGTGTCCGGGGTGCCCACCCCCGGGACACTGTAATTTGCTATGGTAGGGTGGGAGCCTCGCGGCTTCCGGCCTACCATAGCAAACTGTTTTGGTTTTTGGAAGAGAGAGCAGGAAACCTGCTCTCTCTTCCAAAAACCAAAGACTATTGTTTTTCTACATGGGGAGCAGCATATTAGCTGCTCCCCATGTAGAAAAGCAATGCCGGCTCCTGCAGGACGTGGGGAGCCGGCAGGATCCGTGGGGGGATTCGGGACCCCCCCACGGTCCCCAACGAGAGGCCAGGCACTGGGGGAGGGGGTCCCTGGGACCGGAAGCGGCCCGGGAGGGATCCAGGGGGTCCCCTCCCCAAATTGAAAAAAAAAACCAAAAAAAACAAAGGCTGGCCCCTGGGATTGGGTCCCTGGGGCCATAAGTGGCCCGGGAGGGGGGCCACGCTGCCCCCCTCCACAACAAATGTTTTTAAAAAAAACAAGGCTGAGCCCCAGGGGATGGGGTCCACGGGGCTAAAAGAAGCTTCAGGAGGGGGGCCACGCAGCCCCCTCCCCATTTTTTTATATAGAAAAAAGATTAGGGGGAAAGCCCTGGGGGATGGAAAAAACACAGCCCCGTTCTTAAAAAAAAAAAAGAAAAACACCAGCATTGAGCCGGAGGCCACGCCCCCTTAATGCAGCACTCTGCAAATGCGCCCCCTGGCGCGTTTGCAGAGGAGGAATGAATTTCCCATGAATACAGTGGGTCCCTGGGGGCCAACTAGCCCACACTGAACCTCCAGTATGCACTAGGGGCTGCGTTGCAGAGTGGTCTTCTGAGGCCAAGTCCCATTTTACAACACTCGGCAACGCAGATCTGTGGCGCTTCCTAGAGGTAGCTGGTGGGCTAGTTGCGCCCCAGGCACCCTCAGGATTTAAGGGGAGTTAATCCCTCAACTTAAAACGCCCCACGGGGCGTGTTTGCACAGTGGTGAAGGGAGGGGGCGGGACCTGAGTTCACATGTGTGCAAACACACCCTGTGGCATGGTTTAAGTTGCGGAATTAATTCCTTGTCAATCCAGAGGTTCCTTGGGGGCCAACTAGCCCACCAGGTAACTCCAGTAAGCGCCACGGAGCTGCGTTGCAGGGTGTTGTAAAAAAGGGCATGACCTCTGAACACCTCTCTGCAACGCAGCCCCCTGGCGCATACTGGAGGTACCTGGTGGGCTAGTTGGCCCCCAGGGACCCTCAGGATTGAGGAGGAATTAATTCCCCAACTTAAAACGTGCCACAGGGCGTGTTTGCAGCCATGTCACCTCAGGCCACGCCCCTTACTTTCACCACTGTGCAAACGCGCCCGTGGCGTGTTTTAAGTTGGGGAATTAATTATCTTTCAATACTGAGGTCCGTGAGGGGGCAAATGGCCCAGTACTGATCCTGAAAAGTAATTCTAACCGTACTTACAGTAACTTGAATTTCCTTCCATAGGCTAACATTGACTGGTTTCACTTGGAAATTCTTCTAAATGTGGAGTTTTGGAACTTAAAAAAATTCCTCTAAAATCAGCCGAACTACGAATTCCGATTTACTCACTTGTTATCAGGAGAGACCTCAGTGCTGCATCTTTCAGCCCACTACTGATCCTAGAAAAGTAATTCTAACCATACTTACAGTAACTTGAATTTCCTTCCTTAGGCTAACACTGACTGGTTTCACTTGGAAATTCTTCTAAGTGTGGAGTTTTGGAACTTTGAAATATTCCTCTAAAATCAACCGAACTACGAAGTCCGATTTACTCACCTGTTATCAGGAGAGTCTCAGTGCTGCATCTTTCAGCCCAGTACTGATCCTGAAAAGTAATTTTAACCGTACTTACCAGTAACTTGAATTTCCTTCCATAGGCTAACATTTACTGGTTTCACTTGGAAATTCTTCTAAGTGTGGAGTTTTGGAACTTTAAAATATTCCTCTAAAATCAGCAGAAGTACGAATTGCGATTTACTCACCTGTTATCAGGAGTGACCTCAGTGCTGCTTCTTTGACCCCAGTACTGATCCTGAAAAGTATTTCTAACAGTACTTACCAGTAACTTGTATTTCCTTCCATAGGAATCTATTGTCTGGTTTTCACCAGAAAAGTTTCTATTTTCACAAACTAAAAATATTCTTTAAAAATCGCCTGTTTGACTTAAACACATTCTTTCAACTGTTTACAGGAGATGCACCGTTGCTGGATCCAGGAGCCACCACTGAGTAAGAAAAGGTAAAGTTAACACTACTTACCTGCTAAGTGAATTTCCTCCCATAGGATAACATTGGTGATTCTATGTAAAAAACGTTTGTGTCAACTTTTAAAATACAATAAAGTTCCTTAAAAATCACTACTGTAACCAAAACGCTTTTCCTCAACCGTTTACAGGAGATGTCCCAGGACTGAATCTAGGATCCAGTCCTGTGGTCAGAAAAGTAATCCAAAAAGTAACTAATTGCATTTAACTAGAAATTCACATTAACCTCAATGTTGCATTGTGTCTGAAATTGTATTACAACAACTGTAACTACTGTACTTAGAAGACTATTGCCTATTTGCAAAGTATTTAAAATAAAGTAAATCATTCTGAGAAAGTATATTTGGTAATGTAATGTATAATGTAATTATAATGCAATTAAAAAAATATATATCTAAAAATAAATTGTAGAAAAAATGTAGAAAATCAGTAAAAAAAAAAAAATAACAATTAATACATTTAAAAATTGTCATTTACAAAACCTTTGAAATTCACTGAAAAAACCATAGTTTTCAGACATGTTATGGTTAGGAATTAGCATTTGAAAAACCTTTGAAATTTACTGAAAAAACCATAGATTTCAGACAATTTATAGTTAGGAATTAGCATTTAAAAAACCTTTGAAATTCACTGAAAAAAACCATAGGTTTCAGGCATGTTATAGTTAGGAATTAGCATTTAAAAAACCTTAGAAATCCACTGAAAAAAAACATAGGTTTCAGGGGTGTTATAGTTAGCTGGACATTTCACTCATACAAAACCATTGAAATTCCCTTGTTATAGTTACTTCAGCTAACTATAACTTGTGCGCCTGTAATGCACTGCTGATGACGTCACATATTACATCACTCATGACATGTTCAGTGACATCACTCATGCTGTGATGTTAACACCGTCATCTTTTGGAACATTGGATTATGTTTTTGAACATTTTGATTGGAAAATATCAATAAATAACTTGAAGTTACTTGAACTAAATCTTGAAAAATTGGTGATACAGTCCCGAAGAATTGTTTAATACACAGCACTTGTGTATTCAATAGCTGTGCCCAGGGGGCTGACACCTAATCAGGTGTCGCTGCTCTTTTCACTGTTTAGGACACCCCAGTCAGGGGGTGATACCCCAGGAGCATGCACCAAGTTTACAAATTCATATTTACGAATTGGATGCGCACCCTACCACTTGTTTGATTTAGTACCCTCACTGACCAGGGAGACTGAACCCGTCTTCAACCTTCATGCAAAAATGGCTTACGATGATATAACGGCCTTGACCGATTTGAGAGCTGAAACCTTTGCATTTTCCACTGACGACATTGATAAAATGTATGCTTTGATTCCAGAGGTGTCCACACACCCTACTGTTACTAAAAGTAAATAAAGTTGCATCAGACATCTACTATATCTCAGTAAGAAAGAAATCAGTCAAGGACTACACGCCAGCACGTTGATTCGTTATCATCGGGCGCAGAGAATACCCAGAGGCCTCCGGATTCCGTTGAAACCATTACTGTGCAAAAACAGTTCTAAATTTGTTGAAAGATGGTATTCCATCTTAAACAAGTGTTCGCTGGATCTTATTCTTTTGATCATCGAAGAACTTTCTAGAGCACTTGAAGATTTAAACACCGACATAAAATAGTGTAAAAAAGATCTAACTGCCCCCGATATAGGAGGACATCAATCAACAACTTGATAAACATACCCAGGAGGTCAATGAGCAAAAAATCCGTAAATACTGATGCAACACAATTGATTATAAACTCGGAAAAGTTTATTCACGGGCTGAGATGTATGCCAAATGCCGTCAAAACAAACCATACAAATCCAACACAGAGTCAGAAACATCCTCTTCCGAAGATGATTCAAGAAGCGGACTGGAACGTAACATACCTGAACGTCCTACAACTAGCCAAGATGTTAATGCAGTGACAAGCCAATCAATGTCGGTCCCTTTTTTAGAGAGAGGCCCCGAAGACAAAGACAACCCCGGAGGGGCAAGAAAAAAGGAAAAAGAAACAGACAGGGATACGAGGAGCACCGCAGCATCGAAAAAAGCGGAGAAAACGAAGAAGAGACAAACTTAGTCATCAACATTTCGTGATATACTCTAACAGAGAGTGAGAATAAGACTCTTCAAAAAGGCACCACTTTTGTCCCTACCATTAACACAAACGAGTTGGAACTCAAGATTAGTCTGTTAAAATGTATGCGTAACTTACGCTTAAGACACTTTTTTGAAAATGTGGTGACTGATTCTGACGCTTCTCAAATTGATCAACTCAGAGGCTTACGTTCTAAAAGCACTTATCTGGCACCAATCAGCCACAAAAGTTTTAATACCTTTGAAAAATTAGTGAAAGCTGATCTTCAAAAATTCAACTACAGACGCACTTCCAAACATCGGAATGTCTCCAACAAGGAATATGCCATTTTGAGAAATTTGGCTAATAATCCTGAAATCACCTGCCATTCCCCCATGATAAAGGCGGAACCTTAGTCATCATGAATACTGATTTTTATCACCAACAAGTATTGGAACATTTATCCGACCGCAACATTTATTGCACTATTGATTTCAACCCCACTGAAAAATTTTCTGAAATCTTGAAAATCATCATTGAACAAGCCGTGGAGACAGGGGTTATCAATGCCAAAACTGCCAAGTATCTCACACAATTGGATCCCAGAACTCCCAACATCTATATGTTACTAAAAGTTTACAAGAACCTTACACACCCTCCCTTCAGGCCTATAGTGTCTACTAAAGGCAATATCCACGAACCGGTGGGAAAACTGATTGACAAATATTTACAACCATTTATGTCACAAATGCGTACCTACATCAAAGATACCACAGATTTTCTGAACCATGTGAACAAAACCACGTTTACCAACGATGAACAAATATGGCTGTGTTCTATTGATGTCAAATCCCTCTACACCTCCATTCCCCATGACCTAGGAATGGAGGCCATTGAGGACACTTTGTTACATTCTGAACTAGACATCCATTTTCAAGTCTTCCTCATGCAGCTGATACATTTCACCCTCTATCAAAGTTACTTTCAATGGGAGAACCAACATTATTTACAGAAGTCTGGAACATCTATGGGCAATTGTGCCGCGCCTGTTTACGTGAACATTTTCATGAACTTGTTTGAAGAAAACAATATCTGAACAAGCCATCTTGGATGTCACACGCTACAACTTTTTTGAGATATATTGATGACATTTTTGTAGTATGGAGAGGCTCATCAGAATCACTACTTGATGCATTAACTGCACTCAACCACATCAAGGAACGCATTCAAATTACTTGTGAATACCACGCCAACACCATCAACTTTCTGGATGTCCAAATAACTCGACGCAATAACATCTTAGAAACTGATTTATTCAGAAAATCCACAGTTCGCAATAACTTATTGCACTACCAAAGCTTTCATCAGACTTCGCTGAAAAATCATTTACCATATTCACAACTGCTACATGTGAGAAGGATTGTATCTGATCCCATCAGATATGAACAGCAGGCCACAGATATGTTGAACAGATTTGAGCAAAGAGGATATCCCCCTGACATCTTAAAAGCAGCTAAAGCTAGATGTGACAACCTCACACGTTCTGAACTTCTCAGTTCCAAGCACAAGATCCAATATAAACGTCCTGTAGTTGTATCCAAATTTTCTACCATCAGTTATGCCTACAGGAAATCCATCATCAAACACTGACCCATTATAGCTTTGGAACCTGATTTCAAGAACATATTTGAAGGTCCGCCTCGTTTTGCGTTCAACAGTGGAAAGAATATTAAAGAGACTATCACCAAAACTCCGACCAATACATCCATCCAGACATACAAAGGTAATCTTCCATGTCACAACTGCAAGAATTGTAATAACATGATAAAAGGACCCACCATCAAAGATCCCATGAAAGGAAGTAATATCCATCTTAAATTGAATGCCACTTGTGATACCAATAATGTCATCTACATCTTGAAATGTCTGTGTTGTCTTGTCTACACCAGGAAAACTGAGAGAAAAATAAAAACACGCATCAACGAACATAAAACCAATGTTCGAACTGGTAACATTAAGTCCATCATTGCACTTCATTTAACTGAACATCAACATAACTTTAGTCAACTGCAGTTTGCCATGATTGAAGTGGTGGAGAAACGTGAAGGCCGGAACAATAACAACTTTCTTCTGCAACGAGAGAATCACTGGATAAAATACTTGAACTCTATGAGACCTCATGGGCTCAATGAATGAATTGAATTCCTTTGTTATCTTTAATTCTGTAACTGTATATCATTCACCTACTCCTTCTTTTCCTTTCACATCCTTATTCCCTTTTCACTCTTGCGCACATATTGTTTCTTCACACTCTTTTTGTCCTTCTACTCGCTATACATGTTGTTCAGCTGTTCTTTACTACTAATTTTGTCTTATCTTTAACCATACGCATCCTTCGTTGATTTTTTGCCCTTTTTTGCCCTTTTCTTTTTCTTTTTCATCTCGTTTCTTACATACTTCATTGCCCAATGACCCCTTTCCAATATGGCGCTAACTCTTGCATTGTCCGTCATTTGTGTCAGCACATCGTACTGACCTTTATTTCTACATTTTCCCCTGATGAAAGGCCCCCTGCCCGAAATGCATAGGGATTTTAAATGATTGACATGATGCTGTGATGTTAACACCGTCATCTTTTGGAACATTGGATTATGTGTTTGAACATTTTGATTGGAAAATATCAATAAATAACTTGAAGTTACTTCGACTGAATCTTGAAAAATTGCTGATACAGTCTAGAAGAATTGTTTAATACACAGCACTTGTGTATTCAATAACTGTGCCCAGGGGGCCGACACCTGATCAGGTGTCACTGCTTTTCTCATTGTTTAGGACACCCCAGTCAGGAGGTGATACGCCAGGAGCATGCTCCAAGTTTACAAATTCATATTTAGGAATTGGGTGGCACCCTACCATTTTTTTAAATAATTAATTATAAAATGGCTGGTAAAAGATAAACAGATACGTACAACAATGCTCTGTAATAACATATGCCTAACTAAGTGTAAGTAGTGATATATGCAAAAGACCTACAAAAAATATAGGTAAAAAACACATACACATGGTGGGGCTGGTGCAAGAGGTAGCTAAACAATGTAAATAACACTCAATAAAGTGCTAATGCTTATGTTAAAGCTGCCAATGAAAAGTGAAAAAATGTGCAATAATAATCATTATCATAAAAAGGTATATCAGCGGGCAAAGAATGATCTAGCAAAAGCAAATCTAATGTGGTCACAATGTTGTTAAAAGACCAAATAGTAGTGATTCAATTATGATTACCAGAGTATTATGTATCGCAGAAAAAGCACACATCAGAGAGGCCTAACAGATATGTTTGTAATAAAAATTTATAAAAAAATTGTGGAGGTCTTCGCTGGTGTTAAGCCCATTGGGCATTCTAGTGTCGAGTAAAATAATGAAAGAAGACTCCAACTGACATAGCTGTCTTTTCCTATTGCCCCCTCGGATTGATGGAGGAACTGCCCCAATTACAAAATATTTCAAATCACAGATTTTGTTTGAGTGGATTGCTTTGAAATGACGAGCAACTGGGTAATTCGAATCCGAGTTCACAGTTGCACCCAGAGGTTGTAGTATGCAAGTAAAGACTGGCAACTTTGTACTGCTAACGTACTCGAGATGGCAAGTGTACTCAAGCACTGCAAAATCCGTTCGGCATGTAAAATGGTTTTTAATAGGGACTGGAATGTCGCAAAAGGCTGTGCAGTACTCAGATACATTGGTCCCAAATTTGCAGGCTCGACAAGATGAGCATTTAAAAAAGCCAGATCTGGATAACCATATAGATTTTAACGTTAATTCAGGGCTGGATTTAACTAAGGCATCCCTCATACAGGGTACCCTCCTGAAGGTAATGGTGTAAAGAGCAGGCAACAGAAATTTTAAAGTGATGTTAGTTAGGATGTCAGTTAGGATATGTATATCTATATCAAACAGAGGTAACACAGGTAAATGGCCCGCCGCCATTTGTTAGCAGAGGTAACGCGAACAGTAATGTTCGCGTTACCTCTGCCAACAAATGGCGGCATGCTTCGGCAAGGACGCAATCCTTTCAAACTTCAAATACCAATCTTGTACTTTCAAGCAACAGATTGCGCCGAGGCTAGTCTTCTATCCAAACGTGGTTTATTTAGGAATCGCAATTTCCGAAAATTAAGAAATCCAAAAAACTTTTAGGATTTCTTGATGCATAGGATTTTGCAATTCCTAAATTGCGATTCCTTAATTTTCGCAATTTAGGAAGTGCAAAATCCTACAATGATGCATGTGGCCGTTAATTTTCACATTACATATAGGGGCCGGTTCCGATTCAGGAAAAAACGCTCCGAAAAGCCGTTCGGAGCGTTTTTCCCGTACGAATCATACCCTGCAACTTTCCCCGTACTCTACGACGAAGTACGATTCCTACCAGGAGCCGTACTCCGTACGAATCGTACAGAGACCGTACGAAACTAATCTCCGTACGATTCTCCCTCGGAACCCACTGTACGCGACATCTGTACGGTTCATGGCTGGTTTTTACGACCCAGCAAGTACGATACGTGTCGGGGACGCACCGTACGACCCTTTTTCTAAGGGAGCTGAAAACAGCCGTACGCAGTTCGTGCCAAACAGATACGGAACAGTGCGTACCCCCCATGATCACAGGGGTACGGTGCGTACCCCTGCGATCATGGGATGTATGCACCGTGCCCCATGTACGATGGGTGTACGCACCGTACCCCATGTACGATGGGTGTATGCACCGTAACCCATGTACGATGGGTACACCCATCATACATGGGGTACGGTGCGTACACCCATTGTACATGGGGTACGGTGCATATACCCCATGATCGCAGGGGTACGCACCGTACCCCTGCGATCATGGGGGTATGCACCGTACAGTGTGTATGTGTTTGTGTGCTTTTCCGTACGACTCGCCTTTACCTGACGTGGACCGTACGAATCCCGTCCTCATACCCCGGTCCGGATCATACTCATCGGGTTGTACGGCATGTGTACGAGTCGTGCGGCATGTGGACGAGTCGTACGGTTCACGGTATCAGCCTTGCAATACGTACGGATCGCGACGATTCAGACGGATTCACGGAATACGGATCGTACTACGCGACTCGGACGAACGGGTACGATTTGTACGGAGAGGGCTCCGGATACAAATCGTACGGACGTTTTTTTTCCCGAATCGGAATCGACCCCATAGTGTACCCAAGTGTAAACATAAGTGTAGGACTACAAGATACATCCTTACTTGATAGTAAAACGGCATCCATTTTGAAATGGTATAATGTGTAGCAAACCATGTACATTTGATGCATTAGTATTGCATTTGACATTTAGATAAACATCAAATAATAACAGCAAATATCATTCGATTTCACTCATAAATTATAATACAAACAGTATTGTGCAAAACAAAATTAATGACAAATAAAGAGCATTACAGCCGAATATTCCACCACAATTCATCCTTTATGGGTTTCAATTCAAGTATCTTAGGTGAAGGTATTACCTGCGTACTAATTTATATTAGCATACTGGTGTTTTTCTGTATGTATTTAAAACAATTCAGCCCCAGTGGGCGTATGTATTTCACGTGAGTTATACCCCACGATTTTTATACCTGTTGAATATATAACCACTCAGCCCTGGTGGGCATTTAATTTCACTTGTACTGCACCGCCATAATGAATGCACTTTCAACAATTAAGTCCCAGTGGGCATGTGTTTTATCTTTGACCTTTGAAAACAATATCCATTTGACTTCTACATTCTGAAGAATACAAGACTTGCATCACATTTATTATTCTCCATTGAATGCATGTTCTACTTTTTCTTCCATACATGAAGATATCATCGACTCCTGAAAGATAAAAAAAGGCACTGATCAATAATGATTCTAGTCTTTATTTAAAAATAAATATCTTAACTGAGAGGCAAATAAGACAGATTTTGGGCAGCTACCAACTATTATGATTCTGAAATCAGCCAAGGTGTAACGTTAATTCCTCATCTTTGTTCCTCCCTTCCGGGTGCATCATACCATGCTTAATAATCATTTTTGATTTTAGCCTTCTTAACTCGCGAAGCCTGCTCCCTCCTCTCTCTGATGGAAATATCCTATCAAGAGCACAGTATTTCAGTAAACCAGCGTTCTTATTATGATAGTCCTTAAAATGCCAGGCAATAGGATATTGCTTGTCCTCATTCGTAATTGCCCGCATATGCTCTAATATACGTCTTTTAACTTGATGGATGGTACTCCAATATAAACTAACAGACATGGGAAAATGAGAGCATATACACAGAAATCTGATTGACAAAGGCCTCTTGAAGGCTGAAACGCGTTTCTCCTGGTTCTCAGGATTGAGGGCGACAACAACTAAATAAAGTGATGCCGAATCCTGAACCACTTGTGTCCGTGCTTCCTTCCATGGTGTTGCCATGGGAGGTGGATTGTTTGTCCTCATTCTCTGGGTCGAGGGAGGCCCTTTTAAATAAAGACGCCTTCTTTCCTCAGCCTTCGTGTGCGTGCCTTCTTCTTTCTGGAATAAGGATTGCTGTGGATATTATTCAGCGCTGGCGGTGAGCGCTGTACTCGCATCACCAGTCGTTCTCTGGGCTTGTCAATTTCAACCGCATATATATATATATATATATATATATATATATATATATATATATATATATATATACTAGCAGCTCGTCCCGACGATGTCCGGGGCAGAAGGGGGCTGGGAGCAGCACCGCTGCAGGAGAGGCTCAATAGAGTGGCCAGCAGCGGGAGCAGCAGGAGCGTCGAGTCTGTGTCTGTTTTCCTTAGGGAACCCTTTGCGTGGCGTCGTGAAGGCTGTGACGTATGTAATAGCAATAGGCGGGCCATGAATGTAGCGTTCCTACGTAACGCGTCTTGTTGATGGAAGCCGCGCCGTTGAAGGAAGCCCCTTATAAGGCGTAGTTACAGAACTGATGCGCCAAGTGTGTCTGCCTGAAGTGAATACACATCAACTTCTACATTCATGGCATATGTGAATGTTTTTTCCGTTTACTTACACATGGCGACGTCCCTCAAACCCCCGCCCACGCTGTTTATGTCACCTCCCTCAGTAAGTTACACCCGCCCACGCCCATGCTCTTTATGTGCCCACCGTCACTATCGCTTACTTTTATAGATGCTTCAATGTTGCAGCGAGTTTCTGTCTTCATGCAGCGAGTTTCTGTGTTACTGAACTCGCTGTGTTTTGTGTGTGCCTGCTGCGCTCTGTGTGCCTGAAGCTCGCAGCCCCTGGAAGCGAGTGACGTTGTATGGGCCATGCCCCTCTGCCAATGTTGCCGCCCACAGGTTTAGTTTGACACGCCCATGCTACTCCCTAACAGCAGAAGAACGCCCACAAGGAACTACTTTACCCCGAATATTGTTTTCACTTTGTAATGTATATGTTGCCCAAATGTATAGCCTATGTCCATCTCCTGAACCTCCCCTTTCCAACGCTGTATTGGGTGTTGTGATTTTGTGATTGGTGCTGTACTTTTCGAGTTTACCTGGCTCAAAGGACACAGTTCTCTATTTATAATAGTAGTATATATATATATATATATATATATATATATATATATATATATATATATATATATATATATATATTTTTCCACAATTACCCCTTCAGATGAAGGACACACTCGGGATCGCTCCATCTTTGCAGGTAGGTTTCCAGCCACAACCTCTATAACTTCGGCCAACGCGTTTCGGGCAGGAACGCCCTTCTTCATGGGCCATGAGTGAAGATGACGACAAGCAAGCGCTGCAAGTGAAATCCCTCTTTTATTTCAACAATCAACATGTTAATTTCACCCAATGCATTCTGGGACTCGCAGTGCAACATTAGTTAACCCCTATGGGCGTCGTCAAAGTCACTCCTTTGCACAATCAAAATTGGGATAAGTGTGCTGTCCACTCCACTGCACAATATAATTGGCATCTCCCGCTCCACTCAAACTGTACAATCCAAACAGCAGGCGGACCCGTGTGGCTCCAGGGGTGGAACTCCGATGTAGCTGCAGCCATACAGGAATTGCCTCATCCACGTAGCTGTACAATTCCAACAGCACACAGAACCTCAAGGCACAGACGGTGGTGTCACTTCGTGACCAAGGGCTGGTCACTAGTTTATTTCCACAATTACCCCTTCAGATGAAGGACACACTCGGGATCGCTCCTTCTTTGCAGGTAGGTTTCCAGCCACAACCTCTATAACTTCGGCCAACGCGTTTCGGGCAGGAACGCCCTTCTTCATGGGCCATGAGTAAAGATGACGACAAGCAAGCGCTGCAAGTGAAATCCCTCTTTTATTTCAACAATCAACATGTTAATTTCACCCAATGCGTTCTGGGACTCGCAGTGCAACATTAGTTAACCCCTATGGGCGTCGTCAAAGTCACTCTTTTGCACAATCAAAATTGGGATAATTGTGCTGTCCACTCCACTGCACAATATAATTGGCATCTCCCGCTCCACTCAAACTGTACAATCCAAACAGCAGGCGGACCCGTGTGGCTCCGGGGGTGGAACTCCAATGTAGCTTCAGCCAGACAGGAATTGCCTCATCCACGTAGCTGTACAATTCCAACAGCACACAGACCCTCGAGGCACAGACGGTGGTGTCACTTCGTGACCAAGGGCTGGTCACTAGTTTATTTCCAGAATTACCCCTTCAGATGAAGGACACACTCGGGAACGCTCCTTCTTTGCAGGTAGGTTTCCAGCCACAACCTCTATAACTTCGGCCAACGCGTTTCGGGCAGGAACGCCCTTCTTCATGGGCCATCAGTAAAGATGACGACAAGCAAGCGCTGCAAGTGAAATCCCTCTTTTATTTCAACAATCAACATGTTAATTTCACCCAATGCATTCTGGGACTCGCAGTGCAACATTAGTTAACCCCTATGGGCGTCGTCAAAGTCACTCCTTTGCACAATCAAAATTGGGATAAGTGTGCTGTCCACTCCACTGCACAATATAATTGGCATCTCCCGCTCCATTCAAACTGTACAATCCAAACAGCAGGCGGTCCCGTGTGGCTCCGGGGGTGGAACTCTGATGTAGCTGCAGCCACACAGGAATTGCCTCATCCACGTAGCTGTACAATTCCAACAGCACACAGACCCTCGAGGCACAGACGGTGGTGTCACTTCGTGACCAAGGGCTGGTCACTAGTTTATTTCCACAATTACCCCTTCAGATGAAGGACACACTCGGGATCGCTCCTTCTTTGCAGGTAGGTTTCCAGCCACAACCTCTATAACTTTGGCCAACGCGATTCGGGCAGGAACACCCTTCTTCATGGGCCATGAGTAAAGATGACGACAAGCAAGCGCTGCAAGTGAAATCCCTCTTTTATTTCAACAATCAACATGTTAATTTCACCCAATGCATTCTGGGACTCGCAGTGCAACATTAGTTAACCCCTATGGGCGTCGTCAAAGTGACTCCTTTGCACAATCAAAATTGGGATAAGTGTGCTGTCCACTCCACTGCACAAGGTGTTCTCTCATCGTTTTCCTTGCTGGATGTGAACAGGCTGGCTGACTTATTGCTGAGCACCAAGTCAGGTTCTCCAATAGATCCCTGTCAACCTTTTGTGTTTCATTTGGCACCAACAGAAATTAGTGCCCTACTACTGTCGGTTTTGAATCAGGTGCAGAGCTCAGGAGTTTTTCCACTAATATGGAAGAAGGCCTGCATTCAGCCCCTGTTAAAGAAGCCTAAGCTAGACCCTTCTGACGAGAAGAGCTATCGCCCTATCTCCTGCCTGCCCTGCCAGCTAAGCTAGTGGAAAAAGCCATGAATGTGGAATTATCCTCTTATCTTGAGACATGGCACATTCTAGACAGCACTCAGCACGGCTTCTGGGCTAATCATTCAACTGAAACTGCCCTGTTGATGGCAGCAGAGGATATCCGGAAGGGGATGGATGAGGGAGGCAGGGTCACGCTGATTCTACTTGATCTCACGGCGGCCTTTGACACCGTAAACCACGAGGTACTTATCCAACGGTTGCAGGATATCGGTGTCAGGGGCCTAGCGTGAGATCTCCTCTCCTCCTTTCTGTCAGATAGGGAACAAGCTATCTCATGGAATGGCCATCAGTCAGATAATTTTACCCTTCCTGGAGGAGTTCCTCAGGGCTCGGCGTTATCGCCTACCCTGTTTAATATCTATGTCTCCCCTTTGGCTAAGATAATAAAGAATCTGGGTTTTAAACTGGTGTCATACGCTGATGACACTCAGCTGATCGTCTCTATGCCCAATTCTGCAGACTCAAAGTCAGCTGATTTCGCCTACTGTATTTCGGCAATTATGCAGTGGATGAAATCGAACTTTCTGAAACTGAACACCGAAAAGACAGAAGTTCTCGAGTTTGGACAGAAAGCATCCCTCTGGAACCATACCTGGTGGCCTTCATCTGCGGGAGCTTGTCCGGTTCCAGTGGTGAAAGCAAGGAACCTTCTGTTCATTTTTGATAAGGATCTGGCCTGGAAGCCACAGGTAAACCAGGTAGTGTCTGCATGCTTCTTTGTGCTTAAGGGGCTGAGAAAGATCTGGCCGTTTATTCCTTACCATCTCAGGAAAACGGTCATAATTGCCACTATCTTTTCTAGAATAGACTACGGCAATCCCCTTTACCTGGGAGCGGGGTGTGCACAACTGGCCAAACTGCAGTCTATGCAGAATGCGTCTGCCAGATTGCTACTTGGTTTGCCTTAAATATCACTCCACCTCACAGGCCATCAGGAAGCTGCACTGGCTCCCAGTCCGTAGGCGTATTGATTTCAAGGCGCTGTGCCTAGTTCACAAAGCACTGGCGGGAATGGGGGCTTTCGATCTTCAACATCTGGTCTCCAGGTACATGCCAACCCGCCCGTTGAGGTCTGCCTCTCATGGGCTGGCTTTGGTGTCTAAGATCAATAGACAACGTTGCGGAGGGAAGAGTTTCTCCCATTTGGCTTCAAGGCTTTGGAACGTTTTACCTCAACAGCTTAGGCAAATCTCCAACCACTTGCAGTTTAGGAGGGAAATCAAAACGTGGCTTTTCACTAGATAGGATCGTGGTCATCCCTCTCAGCTTGTTGCCTTGCACAGCGCCAAGACGCCTCGGCATTAGTGCGCTTTATAAATCCCATCATTCACTCACTCACTCACTCAATATAATTGGCATCTCCCGCTCCACTCAAACTGTACAATCCAAACAGCAGGCGGACCCGTGTGGCTCCGGAGGTGGAACTCCGATGTAGCTGCAGCCACACAGGAATTGCCTCATCCACGTAGCTGTACAATTCCAACAGCACACAGACCCTCGAGGCACAGACGATGGTGTCACTTCGTGACCAAGGGCTGGTCACTAGTTTATTTCCACAATTACCCCTTCAGATGAAGGACACACTCGGGATCGCTCCTTCTTTGCAGGTAGGTTTCCAGCCACAACCTCTATAACTTCGGCCAACGCGTTTCGGGCAGGAACACCCTTCTTCATGGGCCATGAGTAAAGATGACGACAAGCAAGCGCTGCAAGTGAAATCCCTCTTTTATTTCAACAATCAGCATGTTAATTTCCCCCAATGCATTCTGGGACTCGCAGTGCAACATTAGTTAACCCCTATGGGCGTTGTCAAAGTCACTCCTTTGCACAATCAAAATTGGGATAAGTGTGCTGTCCACTCCACTGCACAAGGTGTTCTCTCATCGTTTTCCTTGCTGGATGTGAACAGGCTGGCTGACTTATTGCTGAGCACCAAGTCAGGTTCTCCAATAGATCCCTGTCCACCTTTTGTGTTTCATTTGGCACCAACAGAAATTAGTGCCCTACTACTGCCGGTTTTGAATCAGGTGCAGAGCTCAGGAGTTTTTCCACTAATATGGAAGAAGGCCTGCATTCGGCCCCTGTTAAAGAAGCCTAAGCTAGACCCTTCTGACGAGAAGAGCTATCTCCCTATCTCCTGCCTGCCGCTGCCAGCTAAGCTAGTGGAAAAAGCCATGAATGTGGAATTATCCTCTTATCTTGAGACATGGCACATTCTAGACAGCACTCAGCACGGCTTCTGGGCTAATCATTCAACTGAAACTGCCCTGTTGATGGCAGCAGAGGATATCCGGAAGGGGATGGATGAGGGAGGCAGGGTCACGCTGATTCTACTTGATCTCACGGCGGCCTTTGACACCGTAAACCACGAGGTACTTATCCAACGGTTGCAGGATATTGGTGTCAGGGGCCTAGCGTGAGATCTCCTCTCCTCCTTTCTGTCAGATAGGGAACAAGCTATCTCATGGAATGGCCATCAGTCAGATCATTTTACCCTTCCTGGAGGAGTTCCTCAGGGCTCGGCGTTATCGCCTACCCTGTTTAATATCTATGTCTCCCCTTTGGCTAAGATAATAAAGAATCTGGGTTTTAAACTGGTGTCATACGCTGATGACACTCAGCTGATCGTCTCTATGCCCCATTCTGCAGACTCGAAGTCAGCTGATTTCGCCTACTGTATTTCGGCAATTATGCAGTGGATGAAATCGAACTTTCTGAAACTGAACACCGAAAAGACAGAAGTTCTCGAGTTTGGACAGAAAGCATCCCTCTGGAACCATACCTGGTGGCCTTCATCTGCGGGAGCTTGTCCGGTTCCAGTGGTGAAAGCAAGGAACCTTGGGTTCATTTTTATAAGGATCTGGCCTGGAAGCCACAGGTAAACCAGGTAGTGTCTGCATGCTTCTTTGTGCTTAAGGGGCTGAGAAAGATCTGGCCGTTTATTCCTTACCATCTCAGGAAAACGGTCATAATTGCCACTATCTTTTCTAGAATAGACTACGGCAATGCCCTTTACCTGGGAGCGGGGTGTGCACAACTGGACAAACTGCAGTCTATTCAGAATGCGTCTGCCAGATTGCTACTTGGTTTGCCTTAAATATCACTCCACCTCACAGGCCATCAGGAAGATGCACTGGCTCCCAGTCCGTAGGCGTATTGATTTCAAGGCGCTGTGCCTGGTTCACAAAGCACTGGCGGGAATGGGGTCTTTCCATCTTCAACATCTGGTCTCCAGGTACATGCCAATCCGCCCGTTGAGGTCTGCCTCTCATGGGCTGGCTTTGGTGTCTAAGATCAATAGACAGCGTTGGGGAGGGAAGAGTTTCTCCCATTTGGCTTCAAGGCTTTGGAACGTTTTACCTCAACAGCTTAGGCAAATCTCCAACCACTTGCAGTTTAGGAGGGAAATCAAAACGTGGCTTTTCACTAGATAGGATCGTGGTCATCCCTCTCAGCTTGTTGCCTTGCACAGCGCCAAGACGCCTCGGCATTAGTGCGCTTTATAAATACCATCATTCACTCACTCACTCACTCAATATAATTGGCATCTCCCGCTCCACTCAAACTGTACAATCCAAACAGCAGGCGGACCCGTGTGGCTCCGGGAGTGGAACTCCGATGTAGCTGCAGCCACACAGGAATTGCCTCATCCACATAGCTGTACAGTTGCAACAGCACACAGACCCTGGAGGCACAGACGGTGGTGTCACTTCGTGATCAAGGGATGGTCACTAGTTTATTTCCACAATTACCCCTTCAGATGAAGGTCACACTCGGGATCGCTCCTTCTTTGCAGGTAGGTTTCCAGCCACAACCTCTATAACTTCGGCCAACGCGTTTCGGGCAGGAACGCCCTTCTTCATGGGCCATGAGTAAAGATGACGACAAGCAAGTGCTGCAAGTGAAATCCCTCTTTTATTTCAACAATCAACATGTTCATTTCACCCAATGCATTCTGGGACTCGCAGTGCAACATTAGTTAACCCCTATGTGCGTCGTCAAAGTCACTCCTTTGCACAATCAAAATTGGGATAAGTGTGCTGTCCACTCCACTGCACAATATAATTGGCATCTCCCGCTCCACTCAAACTGTACAATCCAAATAGCAGGCGGACCCGTGTGGCTCTGGGGATGGAACTCCGGTGTAGCTGCAGCCACACAGGGATTGCCTCATCCATGTAGCTGTACAATTCCAACAGAAGTTATAGAGGTTGTGGCTGGAAACCTACCTGCAAAGAAGGAGCTATCCCGAGTGTGTCCTTCATCTGAAGGGGTAATTGTGGAAATAAACTAGTGACCAGCCCTTGGTCACGAAGTGACACCACCGTCTGTGCCTTGAGGGTCTGTGTGCTGTTGGAATTGTACAGCTACGTGGATGAGGCAATTCCTGTGTGGCTCCAGCTACATCGGAGTTCCACCCCCAGAGCCACACGGGTCCGCCTGCTGTTTGGATTGTACAGTTTGAGTGGAGCGGGAGATGCCAATTATGTTGTGCAGTGGAGTGGACAGCACACTTATCCCAATTTTGATTGTGCAAAGGAGTAACTTTGACGACGCCCATAGGGGTTAACTAATGTTGCACTGTGAGTCCCAGAATTCATTGGGTGAAATAAACATGTTGATTGTTGAAATAAAAGAGGGATTTCACTTGCAGCGCTTGCTTGTCGTCACCTTTACTCATGGCCCATGAAGAAGGGCGTTCCTGCCCGAAACGCGTTGGCCGAAGTTATAGAGGTTGTGGCTGGAATCCTACCTGCAAAGAAGGAGCGATCCCGAGTGTGTCCTTCATCTGAAGGGGTAATTGTGGAAATAAACTAGTGACCAGCCTTGGTCACGAAGTGACACCACCGTCTGTGCCTCGAGG
This sequence comes from Lissotriton helveticus, assembly GCF_964261635.1. NCBI lineage: Eukaryota > Metazoa > Chordata > Amphibia > Caudata > Salamandridae > Lissotriton > Lissotriton helveticus. Next base: position 804,735,807 of record NC_136063.1, read on the forward strand.
GTCTGTGTGCTGTTGGAATTGTACAGCTACGTGGATGAGGCAATTCCTGTGTGGCTGCAGCTACATCGGAGTTCCACCCCCGGAGCCACACAGGTCCGCCTGCTGTTTGGATTGTACAGTTTGAGTGGAGCAGGAGATGCCAATTATATAGTGCAGTGGAGTGGACAGCACACTTATCCCAATTTTGATTGTGCAAAGGAGTGACTTTGATGACGCCCATAGGGGTTAACTAATGTTGCACTGTGAGTCCCAGAATGCATTGGGTGAAATAAACATGTTGATTGTTGAAATAAAAGAGGGATTTCACTTGCAGTGCTTGCTTGTTGTCATCTTTACTCATGGCCCAAGAAGAAGGGCGTTCCTGCCCGAAACGCGTTGGCCGAAGTTATAGAGGTTGTGGCTGGAAACCTACCTGCAAAGAAGGAGCGATCCCGAGTGTGTTCTTCATCTGAAGGGGTAATTGTGGAAATATAAATATATATATATATATATATATATATATATATATATATATATATATATATATATATATTTATACATATAAATCAACAAAAAGCTATTGTGCTCTCGAAGGGTACACTCGACATTCCTGCCATCTGGCTTGTTGGCCTCTCGCAGCTCTGTTGCCCATTCTCCAGCAATTAATGCCATGTCCCAACACGTTTCGAGGCCACTCCGCCTCTTCTTCATGGGGTCTGGATAAGGAAAGAAGCATAAACTCACCCCTGCAATCAATTGTTTTATTTGAGTAACACCGCCCTCAGTGGGCGTGGCTTATTATCTATTCCATCAAGCATGATGGTAATCGTAGTCCGTGGGGTGAGTATCACAATATTCCTAGAGTAGGTTACATGCTTCCTTAAATTATTGTCAGCATATTATAGTCCTTTAGTAGGAAGGAGTCTGGGAGGCAGAGCTGTCTTCATTATAATGGAACATCGAGCTGAGCGGCAAAGACAAGTGCTTTGCCACAGCCTCTCCGTGTTGCGGCATCTTCTTCCACAACGGTAATGGTGCTCCTCTGCACGGCCAAAAGCAGCCATGTAAGGTATCTAAATCAACAAAAAGCTCTTGCATTCTCTAAGTGCACACTCGACATTCCTGCCATCTGGCTTGTTGGCCTCTTGCAGCTCTGTTGCCCATTCTCCAGCAATTAATGCCATGTTCCGACACTTTTCGAGGCCACTCCACCTCTTCTTCATGGGGTATGAATAAGGAAGCAAACATTAACTCACCCCTGCAATCAATTGTTTTATTTGAGTAACACCACCCTCAGTGGACGTGGCTTATCATCTATTCCATCAAGCATGATGGTAATAGTAGTCCTTGGGGTATACAGAGGTTGACATTATACTACAATAATTTGTATTCATAAAAGATGACAGTATAACAACAGTCCTCTTTATTTCTATTAAATTATATCAATATCACCCAAATCTATTTATTTTACTCATATCATATGTTTTGGGACGTTAAGAGTACGTAACGATTACTACAGAAGTACAGCCTGAGTCTGAAAAATCTTGGTTATGTCCCTTTTAATCTTCCTCCCTGATTTGATAAATAACTATTAATCTAGTGCAGAGTTCATGCAAATCGTAAACATGAACAGATATAACATGAGTGGCTGGATCACAAAACATTTTCAAATGTCACTATTAAGGTCGTGCTTGCTCTAAACACCTTTTACCACTACATATTAAACCAAGCATTAGCAAAGCCAATAGGTCTCACTTTTTGAATTATTGACTTTGACAATGTCTTTTACCAATCTTGTGTGGCATTTCTAATAATGAAACCAAAAAAAGGTGCTATGACCCAGTCACAACAGCAGTGTGATTTTGAGGGCAATTGTTCCACACATGCATGAATCTGCAAAATGCGCAGGTAGGGGTGTTGTGTTTTTTTTATTTACTAACCCAAGTTGGATTGATCAATATAAAAAAAGAAGAAAAAACAAATTGTGCCAAAATGTTTTTGTTTTAAAAAGTGGGTGGAAGAAAGCAACAAGGACAGTAGGGGTGAAAGCAACATGGAGGGCCCTGGTGGGGCAAAGGATGAGAGGACAGGGTCTGACGCAACTTAGAGGTTGGTAGGAGAATTACACAACACATGCAAGAGAGCAACGTGGAGCAAAGGGTAATAGAAGCACATGGGCAAGAGAGAGAGCGCAATGGGGAATAGAGAGAAGCACAAGGGCAAAAAAGTAATCCAGGGGAGAAGCACACAAGTGCAAGCACAACACAGAGGGTCATGGGGGAGTAGCACATGAGCAAGATCAACATGGAGCGTGGCGGGAGGCGAAGAGAAGTACACAAGGAAGATAGTTGGAAAAAACATGCAATCTCATGGAGAGTTTAATTAGAAAGAAAAAAAAGGAATGTCAGAAAATTACGCAATGGAAGGACACAAGTAAAAAGGCCATGTTCCAGAGGAGTTACAAACACAAGATGAGGAAGGAAAAGCCCAAACAACTATTCTTCGAAGTAGGATTGATGGCGTTTGTAGGTTGCTTCATTAAACACATGCCATGTAATGCAATTAACACTACAGTTTCCTATTCCCACTGCACAGCAATTAAAATGTGCAAGGCAATCAAATATGAAGTTCATTCAAATGTGTATCTGCCCGGAGAGCATTCATCCTAGGGTTTACAACAACATCCTACAATAAAGTTCCTTCTCAATGTTCACATATTGATTTCCGAAGATAAAGCCAACAGTTCGATAGATAGCTATGGGCAACATGTATATGGTTCTTAATATTTGATATGGTTTTGTTTTACTTGATACTTAGATCCATAGTTTCAGGTGAGAAAAAGTTACTTGGGAGTAAACAAATGCAAACGTAAGCCACAACTTTTTTTGAAAACAATATTCAAGTAATAAATTGAAAAAGGTTGTTAAAAAATGAAAAGCTTCTACAGGAACTGAGAACCAGGTTTAGTGAAAGGGTGGTGGTTGTTTGGGTTGGGAGGTTAGGGTGGTGGTGAGGTGGTGGTTGTAAGGCTGGTAGGGTAGTGGTAGCTGATGGTGAGGATGGTGAGGGGTAAAGGTGATGAGGGTTGTGAAGGTGGTAGTTGTTAGGGTAGGGTAGTGGTGATCCGGGTAGGGTGGTGGTGTTAGGGTGGTAGTGGGTTGGGTGACTAGGGTGGTGGTAGGGTGAAGTGGGAGCAGAGAGTGGTGGTGGCGGGGTGGTGATGGTAAGGGTAGGGTTTGTGGTGGTAGGGTGGGGGTAGACTGGTTAAGCTGGTGGTAGTTTGGGTCATGGTAGTTGAGGTGGTGGTCAGGGTAGTGATCGGTTGATCTTGAGGTTTGTGGGGTTGTGGTAGCTATTGTGGTGGTTAGGATGGTGGTGGTGTTTAGGGTGGCTGTGAATAGAGAGGTGGTTAGGGCAGTTGCTGATTGGTGAGGGGTAGGGTGTTAGTAGGGTTAGTTAGAGTTGTGGTGGTTAGGCTCATGCAGTGTTGGTGGTTAGGGTAGCTGTGGTAAGGGTGTTGGCTGGGGTGGTACTGGTTAGGGTTGGGTGATAGTGGTTAGTAGGGTGGTGTTGGTTAGGGTAGAAGTAGGCTGGTGGGGGTGGCATGTTGGTGGTGGTGAGGAGAGTGAGGGGTGGTGATTCAGCCGGTGGTGGTGAAGGTGGTTGCTAGGATGGTGGTGGTGTACCGGGTAGATTGGTGGTTAGGGTAGGATGGTGAGGGTTAGTCTGAAGATAAGGTAGTGGCAGATATGGGGTTGTGGTAGGGGGCCATGGTAGGGGAATGGTCGCAGGGGTGGTTGTTGGTGAGATGGTGGTAGGCTGGTTAGGGTGTTGGTATTTAGGGTGGTGTTGTTAAGGGTGGTTGTGGTGGTTAATTTGGTAGAAATGGTGGTGGGGGTGTTTAGAGTAGCTCTGGTTATGGTGGTGGTGATTAGGGGGATGGTGGTCAAGGTGGTAATAGTTAGGGCCAGGTGGTGATTAGGGTGAGATGATGGCGGATAGGGTGATGGTAGTGGTGGTTAGGGTGGTTGTGACTAGGGTGATTGTGATTAGGGGGGTGGTTAGTGTGGGGTGGTGTATAGAGTCTGGTACTGATTGTTAGGGTAGGGTGGTGGTGGATATTAGGGCCATGGTGGATAATAGGACGGTGGTGGTTAGTAGGTTGGTGGTGCTTAAGTGGTGAGTGGGGTGTTCTGGTTAGGGTCGGGTTGTGTAGGTTAGGCATTGCCACTGGAATTATGCGATTGTACGGCCAATGCAATTTTTGCATAGTTATAGATTTGACACATAATCCATCATCTGCCAAATCATCAGCAGATTTTAACAAAAAAAATGTTTCTAGTTCAAATGATTTAAAAGTTAACTAAAATACGATGAAACATGTTGCAGTTCAGTGGATGCTCTGAACTGCATAGCTTTCTGTTGCTTACCGCTATATTTGGATGTTAAACTGGTACTAATGAGGTGCAACCAATACCCAGAGATTATTATCACTTTTACAAATGATGAATAAAGCAGTTATACTATTATAAAATGTGATACATTATGCCACAAAATGTGCCTTTTTTGAGGCATAATGTACTCAACCCTGCTGCATAACTTGGCGGCCCTCTCCTGAAATATAATTCCAGTGCTCCTGAGGTTAGGGTGGTGGTGGTTAAGGGGTGGTGGTGGTGGTTAGTGTGGGTTTGTGTTGGTTAGAATGTTGAGATGGGGTGGGTAGGGCAATGAGGTGTTGATGGTTCGTAACGTAGAGGTGAGGACGATGGTTAGGGAGGTGGTTTGGGTGGTAGTTAAAGTGTTGGTGGTTAGAGTGAGGTGATAGTGGTTAAGGTGATTGTGGTTAGGGTCGGGTGGTGGAGATCATGGTTGGGTGGTGGTGGTTAGTAGGGTGTTGGTGGTTAGAGGAGGGTTGTGGCAGTGGTGTTGATTAGGGTGGTGTTAGGATGGTGGTATTAGTGGTAGGGTGGTGGTAGTATGGTTAGGGTGATGGTGGTTAGTGTGGCGGTTAGACCGGTGGTGGTGGTTTTGGTGGTGTTAGGGTGGTGATTTGAGTGGTGGTGGTGGTGGTAAGAGAGTTGTGGTAGTGAATGTGGGTAGGGTGGTAGCAGAGTGGTGGTGGTAGGGTTGTGAGTAGGGTAGTGGTTATGGTAAGGTGGTATTTAGGGGGTGGTGTTTAAATGGTGATTAGGGTGTTGTTGTTAGGGTCAGGTTGTGTGGTTTAGGCATGGCCACTGGAATTATGCGATTGTGGGGCTGCGGCAATTTATGCTTAGTTATAGATTTGCCATTTAATCAATCATCTGCTGCATAGTATGCAGATTTTAACATAAGAAATTGTTTCTAGCTCAAATGATTCAAAAGTTACCTAAAATAAGATGACACATGGTTGGTGGTGGTTAGGGTGGTAGGATAGTGGTAGTGAAGGTGGTAGTGGTCAGGGTAGGGTGTTGGTTAGGGTATAGTGGTGTTGATTAGGGTGGTGGTGTTAGTAGTAGGGTGGATGTTGTATGGTTTGGGTGGTGGTGTTGGTTAGAGCTGTGGTTAGATGGTAACAGTTGTTTTAGTGGTGTTAGAGTTGTGGTTTGAGTGACGGTGATGGTTAGTGTGTTGTGGTGGTGAAAGTGGGTAGGGTGATAGGATAGTGATAGTGAAGGTGGTAACGGTCAGGGTAGGGTGTTGGTTACGGTACAGTAGTGTTGATTAGGGTGGTGTTAGGATGGTGATATTAGTGGTAGGGTGGTGCTAGGATGGTTAACGTGGTGATATTGGTTAGTGTGGTGGTTAGACTGGAGATGGAGGTTTTGGCGGTTTTAGGGTGGGGTTGTGGTGGGTAGAATGTTGAGGGTGGGGTAGGGCCATGAGGTGTTGATGGTTAGGATGGTAGAGATTATGGTGATTGTTAGGGAGGTGGTGTGGTGGTAGTTAACGTGCGGGTGGTTAGAGTGAGGTGATAGTGGTTAAGGTGATTGTGGTAAGGGTAGGGTGGTGGTGATCAGGGTTGGGTGGTGGTGGTTAGAGCACTGTTATGGCGGTGGTGAATAGAGTTGTGAGGTTGGTGGTGGTTAGGGTGGTCGGATACTGGTAGTGAAGGTGGTAGTAGTCAGGATAGGGTGTTGGTTAGGGTACAGTTGTGTTGAGTAGGGTGATGTTAGGATGATGGTATTAGTGGTAGGGTGGTGATAGTATGGTTAGGGTGGTAGTGTTGGTTAGTGTGGTGGTTAGACCAGTGCTGGTGGCTTTGAAGGTGTTAGGGTGCTGGTTTGAGCAGCGGTGGTGGTTAGAGTGTTGTGGTGATGAAAGTGGATAGGGTGGTGGGAGACTGGTAGTGGTTAATAGGGTAGTGGTTATGATAAGGTGGTGATTAGGGTGTTGTGGTTAGGGTCAGGCTGTGTAGGTTTGGCATGGCCACAGGAATTATGCGATTGTGCTGCCGCTGCAATTTTTGTTTAATTATAGATTTGCCATGTAATCCATCATCTACCGCATAATCAGCCGATTTTAACAGAATAAAATAGTTTCTAGCTCAAATCATTCAAAAGTTACTTAAAATACGATGAAACATGGTTGGTGGTGGTTAGGGTGGTAGGATACTGGTAGTGAAGGTGGTAATGGTCAGGACAGGGTGTTGGTTAGAGTACAGTGGTGTTGATTAGGGTAATGTTAGGATGGTGATATTAGTGGTAGGGTGGTGGTTCGATGGTTAGGGTGGTGGTGATTGTTATGTGGTGGTTAGATTGGTGACTGTGGTTTTAGTGGTGTTAGGGTTGTTGTTTGAGCAGTGGTGATGATTATAGTGTTGTGGTGGTGAAAGTGGTTAGGGTGGTGGGAGAGTGGTGGTGGCAGGGTGATGACTAGGGTAGTGGTTATGGTAAGGTGGTGTTTTGGGTGGTGGTGGGAGAGTAATGTTGGTTAATGTGGCAGTTGGGGTAGTGGTGGTACAGTGTTGATTGGGGTGGTGGGTGTAGGGTTGTGGGAGTGGTGGTGGTAAGGTATTTGTAGGCTGGTGAGGGTGGTAGTGGTTAACATGGTGGTAGTTAGTGTGGTGGTAGTTAGGGTGGGGTAGTAGGGTGGCGGGGTGGTAGGGTGAAGGGGGTGGTGTGAATGGTTGTGATGTTGGTTAGGGTAGGGTGGTTTTGACTTTTTATGTGGTGGTTGGGATAATGTAGTGGTGTTTTGGGGTAGTGTTGATGGTGGATATTAAGAGTGGTGGTTAGGGTGGTAGCGTTAGGGGTAGGGTGATGCTTTCTATAGTGCCTAGAAACTGGAAAAAGATGTATGAAGTACTAGGTGGAACCAGAACAGGAAGTGAGTGAAGTGTCTGCTTCATCACTGAAAAATGGCTGCCAGTGCCTCACACAGTGGCGCCTGCAAGGTTTCTATTCCTTGGAAACTGAAAGCACACATGTCTTGTTTAATTAATAGTTTTACGACCAGGTCAGCTGGCTTGTCTGGGGAGCCAGGGCATCTGGGTTGTGGTGATCTTATCAACTAGATTCCAATGATGTTTCTGTCTCTGTCTGAGGCAGGGCTGTGAAGGCTTCTGTGAACAAACAGCCAGCCAGAGGCAACATGATAGATTTAAAGACAATCCCTGCATGAAGTAAGTTGTATTTTTGTTGTATGTGGAAAATAAACTGCTATGTGATCGCAGGCAGCCACTGTGGGAAGCCTCTTGACCAGGATCATTTTGTTTGCCTCCAAAACCTTTGTTTAGCTCTCAAGACTCTTTGGGTAAGGTTATCCTGGCTTTCCTTTTTGCTACAATAAACAACACAGAGAAAGCAGAGAAGTACATGGGAAACGAGAGAGCAATATGGTTGAGGCGGATAGAAGTACATGGGCAAAACAGTAATGAAGCCGCGGGGTGCACAGAAGCACACAGATTTTGAGAGAATGTAGTGCTGGGAGGAGAGAAGCATACAACAGAATCTGCTGCAAAACCTATGCATTTTCTTTGAGGGCTTCATCAAAAATGATAGAGTCCATGTAAAGGAAATCCTCACAGAAGTATAAAAGGAACTAGTCAGAGAGGTGGTACGAAAGCTATGCTTCATGGGAAGTACAAAGACATGCTAGAGTTGATAAAACAAATAAAGCCGACAAACGGAAAGCAAGCAAAAGTGAGTGACAAAACACAAAGCTAGTGGTAAGTAATGAGTGGAATGCATTCCCAGGACAGCTTTCAGATTGTCCCCATGAAGTCTTTTGCAACCAGACTTCTTCCACCTAAAAATAATTTCTGAATGTGGTATTGTTTCACAAGAACATTTGGGCACATTTGCCCTGCTGCATTTTGTTGTGCTGATGTGTTCTGTTGATTTTGTTGCTGCATCACTCAAATGTGGTTTTTGTTTTGTTGTCCTGCAGTTTTGTGTTGCATTCAGTTTTCACTACTTTTTTGTGATGTGCTTTATGTTTTTATTTCAATATTATGTTGCTTTGTTTACATTATTGTTTTAAGTCTAGCTGTTTACTTTAGATATGTCAACAAACCCTGCTATATTTCCAGACAAAAGCAGCACATCTTCAAAGTTCCTGTAACAAGCAACTATTTACTACTTTGTAGGTGATAAAATAAAGCTGCTCTACCTCTTCCAAGATTGAAGACACCAGTAACCCAAATCTCTGGCCACCGCCGGTGCTCACTTGAGGTGACACGGCCAGAGGATCGTGATATGCTCGGTTTAGAATGGCTTTCCTCTTTCTCAAAGGTGGTCGAGTGATTCACTTCCTGACGTGCATCGCCACTGAAGGTTGCATAACTACACAAAAGGGGGTACTGTGAATCGATATCCTTGACTGGAAATCTCCGGGGCTGCAAAGGTCAGTTGCAGGGGGGTGGCCGTGCCTAACAATGTTGCTTTTCCATTTATTTATTTCTAAAGCATCTGACTTGACTCGGAGACTTGAAACATTGTTTTCGTTTCTTCCTACCTAAAAGGGCATCTCACTTGACACCAAAGGCCTGAAGAGTAAGCAACGACATCCTGCTTTAAGGAACGCCAACAAAACATCGTCACATTCTAAATATGCGGCGAGTCAGAAAAAGCACGGTAGAAGGTTGGGGCTTAAAACACCAGGCCGGAGGTCTTAAAAGGGCAGTTGGAGCTGTCCAGCACCTGTTGTAGGAGCTGCTTCATAATAAACTATAGGAAACACAAAAAACGGACGTGCTCTTTTTTCTCACTGGATAGCAGAGTGAGATTCAGCACTGGCCCGAAGCCTTCACTACTCGAGAAACCCAATTAGTGACGCGGTCACGCGGAGCCTGCATTGTTTTGCAAAGAGAGTAGTGATGAGTCATGGAGGGCGGTCGGCCAAGCAGCGCGCGGAATGTGCCAATGTGGTATGGAGATTCTTTAATTTGATTAGGTCCGTTATTACCATCTCGCTTCTCTTCTGTGAACTCGTTTCTTTATTCAGTTAACGAACAAAACACCATGTCCTCTGCAGATATGTATTTCAAATTTTATTTATTTTAGAGCAGTTGCCTATCCTGCGGAAAATCAAGGAATACATTTAAGAAGGACACACACATCTTATGTACGGCACTCTAATATTTATGGGAGGCGGTTATTTGACGAGTGCTTTCATTTCTCGTTATGTATATTTATCAGCGATTATTATAGCGAACACCAATTCAGGCAAGCCTCTAATTATGGGCTATAGACCTTTGCCGAGGATATTAGCAATAGGTAATTACCCTGGCTGAGGGTGAGTGCTGCAAATTAAGTACCCTACAACAGAGGACTCGAGCTTAAGGTGTGAGGATACACGAGGAGAAATGACAATTATCAGTGGTTAGCGTTTGGCACCATTTGTGCAGTATACCTTATTACCACACACACACATCTCTCATCCCTACAGGATAGGAAGCTTTGCTTCAGGCTTTGGTCTAGCTTAGAATGCCGACAACGGTAGGCCACTTTTCAAAGCTTTTGTTAGTGTGTAGTTTGGGAACTATCTTTGTATATGGTAACGGTGGCTTAGGCCTTAGGGCTTCTTTTGCAAAGTATGGATCTTGAAAATCGCAAATCATGATTTATCATGCTAGGGTGGATCACCATTTACATATTTGTGAGAACATTTCGAATTTCAAATTACTAATTGCTCAAGAACGTAAGGACTAATTTATATATTGATGGAGACCAGTCATCTGCCAAAAATTGGTGGATGTCACGTACTCCCTATTTAGAATATACAGGGCACTTCATTTTGACGAATGTCCCGCCTCTGCCAAACTCTATTCAATGTTTCAACTTATCCCCTAAAACGCATTAGTAACTCTTTGTAGGCACTTTCTCAACTCCATATTCCATTAAATGCCATGTTCATGAAACAGAATGTAAAACGTAAATTGGAAACATAGCAGACAATAAATAAAGGTGAATTGCAGGCAGGAAAACTTGCATGAAAATTCAAGACGGAGAAAGTAATCAACATGTGCTTACAATACGGCACCTGGCTTTGGGTGAAGGCACAGTAATACCACCACCCTATGCACATCAACAACGCAGGAATTCTCTGCCAGGCGAAGGTATATGTGTACAGGGAGCAGTGATGCTGGGTGGCAAGCCATCACAGTGCTCCACTCAGTGATAGGCAATAGTCAGTCAGATGCATGCATTCAGAGGCCAGCATACAGCATAGAATGGAAGCGATAAGATCAAGTCATGCTACAAAGCATGAAAGGTAAAGTAAGTCAGATCTATGCATGCATGTGGGCGTGGCCAGCTGGCGCACACTCATGCTGTAACATAGAAATGCATGCAGAGCGCGCAATGCTGCTTGCAAGCGAGAGTCACAGTGCTCCATTTGGACCGGTGGAAGCTAGCAAGATCCAGAGTTGAGTGGACGGAGAGAGGAAACAGAATCTCACCAAAATATACCTGCTACTGTGAGCTGCCCTGTCTTGACCAATCAATCACTAAATAAGCCTTGAGAAAGCTCCAGCTCTGCACACCATAGGTGGAGAAAAACGTGTTGGCTGGCTGTTGTTGAATACATTTAATTTACTGAACTGGACTCATTCTTTAATAAGTGTCAAGAAGAAAAACTACACCAAGTAAACATTTGTGAATACCAATGAAATATTATTGATACCTCTTTTATCCATATACTGACTCTTCCTTCATCTGTTTTGTAGAGAGTGGAAAGGGCCACTTGGCTGAAGACACTAGAATATTGACAAAGTTTGGGCGCCACAGCAGGGGTGAGCCATGCTGTGCCTTGATGTATCCAGAAGCCGCCCTGGGCTGTTGGTGTTTGGCCGTCTCCATTACTGGTGTACATGGCCCCAGAAATTGATGCTGCATGTGAAATAGCTTTGAGCTAGTGAATTAGTGAGTATACTTTAATCTCCATCCCATTGTCTATTTCCATACACCATGACATGAAATTAATTTGCATTGCTTAGTATTAATCCAAAATTGTGTTTGATTGCCCACATATGGTTGCCTTTTGATCCCTGCTCATATATTTTTTTATGAGATGATTCTCCTCTAGCATGCAGCACATAGTTTGTGGTAAGGCGTGAGAGTGAATGGTTGTAATTGGTGAAATGCAGAAAGGGTTGTCAAAGTTGGACGTGAGCTCACGCACACACATTATGCTAATGTGGTAATAAAAGATTATGAACATGTGTGACCATGATTCTGAAAGTCCAACAAACCCTTTGTCTGTCCACTGAAGTTGTTGTTAAGGCCTGTTGCTTTAAAACTCAAATCTTAAGATTTTGTAAACCAGCTTTGCATTTCTGATACATTACATTATTTGTTGACTGCTGTTGTTTGTTTATTAGTTTTTATTTTGCTTAATCTTCCTTATACTTGTTTGATAAAGGACATTTAAGTATTATAAAATTGCTGCTACAATTGGAATTCTTTAGGTCATTGTTATTTATTATTCATTCCCATTTTTTCCTCACCTGTTCCTTTACTGTTAGAGGGGTGATATATTGTTTCGTTTTGATTTTCACTTCTCTCCATTTAGAAGTAAAATAATGTAGTATTTCAATTGTATTTTTCTTATTGGTATTGCCTTTCCTATACCACTCTGTGTCTATGATATGGTATTGTCTGGGGAATGTTGAGATAAAAAATTCTGACAGTTTAAGTCAGTTGGTACTTTGTTTCTATCAGTTGTTGTCGCATTGCACTAGGTGGTTCCTGTTTCTTACTGGACAAAAATAACAAATACTGTTTGTAACTTACCTCTTTCCTGTGTTTGGAGCTTACTACATAAATGAGTGGTGTGTTTATATTAGGAACACAAGGACCTCAAGTTCAGTGGAGCGCTGTTCCCAGGTGGGACATTGCTTTGCTCAATTAAATGTGGATTGGTCTTTGTTATGTTGCGTGGACCACCTCATGTTTGGTTCGGTTCCGAAGGGGCGTCCAACACTGTCCTGTGTTTCCATGCCAGATGGTACTTCCCCCAGTGGAAGTGTGTTAGTGAATGAAGGAGGTCGTGACCAGACATCCGTGTCCTACCAAGATTACCAGCAACGTAACAGGTGTATGTGCCTCCTTACCTCCTGCTGCTCTCTCCGCATACCCACACTCCTGTGCCCACTATCTCCACTCAGGGCACACAACAACTGGCGACAAGTGGTGGTCCTCTCCCCAGGGACCCGTGATGGCTGTGACTGTGTGTGTCTGCTGTCTGCTCACTCCATGTAGGAGCGTCCCTGCCTTGCCTTCAGTGGGTGCAGAGTGGCGAAGACTTGACGGGTGCCGGGCCCCCCCAGGGTAGCAATGAGCACCCCCCCCGTGTGTCATTTTTGTGTGTTTTGCAGGGCCAGGGTCAGAACGCTGTTCCACTGTGCCCCTGGTGAGATACCTGCGCACGTGGTCTATGGGTGCACGCGCGCCCCTGGTGCTTCGCGTAGGCCCAGCGTGGTGCCACCCGAGACCTCGGTGCCTGCAGCCTCCAGGACTGGAAGTCTGTTTCAACGGTAGGCAGGGGCCCTCATATGAAAGCCAATACACTCGTTCACACACTGCTATCTTCATGGGACAGCAGCAAGAGGGCTGCATGAGCTGATGAGCATTCCAGCAGACTGCAGAAAGAAGAAAAACCCCCAAAAAGAAGCACAGAGGTACAAGGAGCCTCAATGCATTCAAGGACTGCAATGAGCCAGCCACAGGAGAAGTCCTCCTGCTGAAGGTCAGTCACCAGCTCCTAGACATCCACTGCCTCCTAGAAAAGTACCCCAGAGCATATACCAACTCAAGCTCAGCAGCACGTGTGGCCAAATTTCCTCAGCGCATTTAGTTTGTGAGCCTCCCGCCAGGACCTAGGCACGCAGCATGGCGACCGTTCCCCCAGTTGAGCCTATTGTAGTTGACGGTCTGCCGTCTGCGCAGGTAGCCAAGCGGAAGGATTGGTTGGAGCGTCTCGAGACCTACTTCGCAGTGGTGGGCCTAAAAGCCGGAGTGCCAACGACCCATGTTGCTGCACCTAGGCAGTCCAGCGATTCACAAGTTAGGTAAATCAGTAGTGGAGGCAGGTCGACCCCACACATACGCTACACTCAAAGTTGCACTGACCGCGCACTTCAAACCTCTGGCCAACCCAGATTTTGAACGCTTCTACGCCATGCACGCAGTTCCCTGAGGAGTTGGTGGATACATGCTACTCCCACCCAAAGGATCTGGCAAGCATGCGCACGTTGCCGGATGTAAACGACGAAATAAGGGAGCAATTCATTCAGGGGTGCTCGTCCACCAAGCCGCAAGAGAACATACTCCAAACCCCAGGAATTTCCATGACCAACACTTTGACGATAGGCCGGTCCAAAGAACTGTCAAAGGTGCGCGCTGCGCACATGGAAGCAGCACTTCAACGACATGTGAAGACTGAACCTGTGAATGCAGTGACAGACGAGTCTCCTATGAAGCCCTCCATGAAGAAGCCAGAGTGCAGGAAGCCACCACCAACAACCAGGACTTGCTATATGTGTGGGGTGTCTACCCTCATCAGGGCCCATGCCCTGCTCAAGGGAAAAGATTTTCGGTGTGCCGCAGGCTAAATTACCTGGAAAAAGCATGCTGCTCGTCTGGGCGAAGACAACAGCGAGGCCGATTGTTCAACACCATGGATACCCCGTAGACGGGAGGGGAGGAAGATGACATGGACGACGATGATGTGGAGGGAGCGGTCCACGCCATTCACGCCCTGCAACCAAACGGATGCCCCAAGCGGCGAATCCAGAAATGCATCATAGGTGTTGCTGGACACCCAATACAGGCGCTTATCGACACAGGAGCCCCTATAAACATCATGGTGCAGTCCATGCTAAGGGATCTCCCAAAACAGCCGACCCTTCGGCCAACTTTCATACAAGTATTTGCATATGGCTCCACGACGCCTCTTCCTTTGGTAGGCATATTCACCACCAACATCTCCCATGAGTCACGGTCCACCCGAGCCAAGGTCTATGTCACCCAGGAAGGGTCTGGGATGTTGCTGAGCTGCCGTACGGTGGAACACCCACAGCTGGTAGCCTTCGCAGTCACTGTGCACCAGGAATATGTGGAATCCCTGGTGAAAGAATTCAAGTCCCAGTTCGAAGGCATTGGATGCCTCAAAGATCACATGGTTTGGCTCCACGTGGATCAGTCGATCCAGACAGTGGCTCTCAAACACTGACAAGTGGCTTTTCATCTACGGCCAAAAGTTGAGGAGGAGTTGAGGGAGCTAGAGGCAGCTGATATCATCAAGCGTGTGGAGGGTCCGACTCCCTGAGTGTCTTCTATCGTGATAGCCCAAAAGCCTAAGCAACCATGCGAAGCCGGAATCTGCGTGGATATGCGCCGGCTGAATCAGGCGATAAAGAGGGAACGTCATCTAACCCCTACGGTGGATGACATCGTTGAGGAAGTAAGTTGTTCGCAGTGGTTTTCAAAGATGGACCTACGGGCGGGCTATCACCAGCTTCTGCTAGACCCCCGAGTCGAGAGCCATAACAACAATCTCCTGTGGGCCTACACAGATACAAGTGTCTCAGTTTTGGAGTCTCCACTGCAGCAGAGGTCTTTCAAGACACCATTAGAGGAGTGCTCTCCGGCCTAAGAGGGGTCATAAATGTCAGTGACGACATTTTGGTACATGCACCCACCTTAGAGGAACACATGGACCTCCGGAATGTCTTCCACAGATTGCAAGATAGCGGCCTCACCCTACATCGTGAGAAGTGTGCATTCCTCCAAAAGGAAGTAGCTTTCTTCGGATACCATTTCTCCCAGCATGGAGTGTCGGCTAATCCAGCAAAAGTCTGTGACATCCAGACCGCATCAGCCCCCACCACTGTGACTGGTGTGAGGAGTTTCCTGGATATGGTCACATACTGTGGCCGTTTCATCCGTAACCTGACAGACCTAACTGCGCCATTGCGAGAACTCACGAAGAACACCACCACTTGGGAGTGGGGTCCTGTGCAGGAAAAAGCTTTTGTGGACACCAAACGTGCCCTCTCGGCGGAGACCCCGTTAGGCTACTTCAACCTGGCATGCGAGTCAAAGCTGTCAGTCGATGCGAGCCCCATTGGACTTGGGGCAGTACTGTCACAAAAGCAACCGGATGGGAAGTGGGCCCCGGTAGCCTATGCAAGCCATGTCCTGACCAACACTGAACAGCGGTATTAAAACACCGAAAAAGAGGCAATAGCGATCCACTGAGGGTCCCGCCACTTCCTCTGTACCTGTATGGTCAACCATTTACCGTCCACGGACTACAAACCACTGATCCCACTTTTCATGGGATTCTCGTTAAAACCTCCACCGAGGATTGAAAAATGGATCCTGCAGCTACAGGAATACCAGTTCAGCGTGGTCTATCACCCAGGAACACACAATCCTGCCGATTTCCTGTCCAGGCATGTGAGGCCAGTGACCAAGGGGGAGGAAAATGAAGCGAACGTGGTTGAATAACACATCAAGCTGTTGGTTGAACATTCTCGGCCCCTTCCCATCTCGCTGGAAGATATTGTGGAAGCAACCAAAGCGGATGAGTGCTGGGAGATCGCGACCTCGGCAGTCGTGTTGGAAAATGGCACCTCCTACTTGACAATTTGACATGCAGAATTGAGGAAGCACCAACAGCACCCAAGGCCCTGCATAATGTCCACACATAGTTGGCCATTTCCCTGCCTGATCATTCCCAGAACACTGCAGCAACAGGTGGTGGAGTTGGCTCACATCGCCCGCCAAAGAATAGTGAAAACCAAGTCACGATTGCGCTGCAAGGTGTGGTTTCCCGATTTGGACAGCGTCGTAGGGAACACAGTCCGGTCTTGCTCCCTATGTCAAGCTGTTGGCCCAGCTGAACCACCTGCACCGATTGTGACGAAAGACATACCCCCTTACCCCTGGCACAGAGCAAGTGCAGACTTCGGGAGTCTACCTGATGGGAGACACATGCTTGTTGTCATCGCCGATTTTTCAAAGTATCCGGAGGTCGAAATTCTGGAATCTATCACAGCGAGCAACACGATACAGCGGATCGAGATGATAATGGCCACCCATGAACTTATTTGAGAGCTACGCACGGACAATGGCCCACCTATCTCTAGTCACGAGTTCACTAACTACCTCCAATCCCGAGGTGTTCGGCACCACAAAATCACACCCCGGTGGCCCCAAGCGAATGGGGAAGCGGAATGCTTTATGAGCACCCTTAATAAGGTCCTGAGGATAGCTGTTGCCTGAGAACAGAATGTGGCATGCCCCCTGAACACTTTTCTGAAAGAATATTGTTTGACACCTCACTCCATGACCATGGTCAGCCTGCGGTCTCTGTGCATACACTGGATGGTGGAGATTGTCATCCCTCATGTGACTCCATTATCTAGCCTACGCGATCAATTTGCCGAAAGGCTTCAGCAGCGACGGGCCAAGAATGATCAAATGTCCAGACGACGGCATGCCAAGAGTCGGTCGTTGGCAGCAGGTGACCTAGTGTTGGTGAGAAATTGACTTCCACAAGGGAAGTTCTCACTCCCATTCGAACTGGACCCCTGGGTCATCCAGGCAATAAATGTACAATGGTTACCACCAGGAAAGGGGGTGAAACAATCACAAGAAATATTTCACATTTTAAGAAGTATCAACATCCTGTTTCACCCAGTGTTGGGGCGCCTGGTTCGGGTGATGTCGAATCTACTGTTGAGTCCGGTGTGGAAGACACCTGGCTGCCCAACCAATAGGACCTACCTCTACCCAGTGCCTCCAGTGACAGCTCCTCAAGGGTGCTCAGAGGAGAAGACCGCAGAGAGGGGAGTGAACGTCGAGGAGGGCGGAGGTATCATCTCCGGGCCAATCCTGCGGTGACATCTCAACGGAGAGGTTTCGTATTGGACTAAATGTTTGAAATGGGCAGCTTATCTCTCTCTCTCTCTCTCGCTGTCTCTCTATCTCTCTCTCTCTTTTTTTTTTTTTGGCCATCCAACCAGTTTTTTTTTCCACATTGTTGTCTGAAAATTTATGATAAAGGAGGAATGGTATGTTGTGTGGACCACCCCATGTTTGGTTCCGTTACAAAGGGGTGTCCTACACACTAGCCCTGTGTTTCCATGCCAGATGGTACTCCCCCCAGTGGAAGTGTGTTAGTGAATAAAGGAGATCGTGACTGGACATCCGAGTCAGACCAAGATTACCAGCATTGTAACAGGTGTATGTGCCTCCTTACCTCCTGCTGCTCTCTCCGTATACCCACACTTCTGTGCCTGCTATCTCCATTCAGGACACACAACAGTCTTCACTGATCTAAATTTACCAGCCAGAAGATTCAGCTCATACAATTGCACTGCTAATGGGTTGTAAGTGTGGACCACCAGTCCCATTTGCAAGACAAAGAAGGTGGAATGTAATGCTCCCCTCTGTCAGGCCACATCTGCTAATCCCACATCCCACTACCCACCTTTCACCAGATACACATTCTTATTTACCACATGCTTAGAACAAGTGGTAAATGTAAGCATTTATGCCTGTGGAACTGGGAATTCTGTGGTCAATTCTGCCTGGAAAAACAATGTTTGCACAGTTGTTCCCCTTTCTTTGGAGATTAACACATAATAGGCATAGTTAGGAGCCGAGATGCTCACCAGAACTGTTAATTTCGACCACCCAATATAGTTCACCTAAATATACATAAGTTACAATTGGAACCATGGGGGGGGGCATGGAATGTAAGGAAGACACTCTGCAATTATCCAAGAGCTTCAGTAGCCCTTTTAGTTCCCCACAGTCATTGAAGGGAAGGACACTGAGGGAGCTTCTGGTGACCACAAGGCCATGTTCTCCATGATCCTCCGCATGTGTCTCAATTCCCGTATGACATCGCTGGAGCCACTTTAACTAGACAGTTGTTCTTGTCTCAAAGTCAGGACTCCAGCGATGTCAGCCATGGATCGTTGGAGAGCATGGAGCTGACTGTGAGTGTCCTTTAGGGACTGTGAGTGGTCCCTGATGTGACTTAGACACCCATGTATGGCATCTAGTTTGGCTGCCATGAGGTCGAACCCAACTGCACCTGATCAGCCATCTTCTCCAGGCACCCCAACACACGGTGTTAGAAGGCCATGTGTTGTTCGTCGGGGTCCTGGGAGGCAGCCATGGTGGTGGGTGCTTCCTGCTGTGTGGTCTGTCAGGGGGTGAGGTCTCCTCGATGCAGCTGGGCTGCCCTTCTCCTGGAGGTGGGGTGCCGAAGCTGTCCATGAGCTCTTGGAGGGTGTCGTTGACGAAGGTGTGGAGGTCCTCTTCATCATCAGTGAAGAGATGTTCAGTCTGCTCTGCAGGAGGTGTTGGTTTTCCCTCTGCAATGTGAAGGGGAGATGCAGTTTAACATTGTGTTCACATGTATGTTGACGCATGGTACAAGTTTATATACAGACTGCATGACAAAATACATTGTGATTGTTTGAGAGGAGCTGCCTATTAGATGCGGGACAGCGGACATTTCGACGACATCACAGATGTCTGTTTGTACTTGTACATTATCATCTCACATTTCCCTGCTATGCCAAATGTAATTGGCCAGTTTCTACACATAAGCGGCACCAGTTATGTCCTCTGTTCTGTTGTGTTCGTGTTGCAGTTTGTACCACATTGTTGTCAATGTTGATGTGCTCTGAATGTTATGTGTGTGTGCTGCATTTTGGGAGAGTCGCCCCTGCAGCTCGGATTTTGCTGCCCCATATCCCTTTCAGGCGGTGTGCCTTTGACTTCTGTGCTT
This sequence comes from Lissotriton helveticus, assembly GCF_964261635.1. NCBI lineage: Eukaryota > Metazoa > Chordata > Amphibia > Caudata > Salamandridae > Lissotriton > Lissotriton helveticus. The sequence goes on from NC_136063.1 coordinate 804,755,022, forward strand.
ATACAGTGCTGAGATGTTGCATACTTGGGTACATTGGGCTCTTGGTGGGAGTTGGGAGTCTGGGGCATGGTTTGTCCGCAGATGTGTTGTTTACGGATGTGGTCCACACTCCGCCACCTCAGTGTTGTGGCGTGGAACATGTCATGATATATTGACTGCAGCCATGCTATTGGTCATGCAGTGTCACTTGCATTGTCAGTGTAGCTCACAGACATGCTGATTTGCTGGGTTTGGCACATGTGCATGGGTTGGTTGTGAAATTGGTGATGTGTGGGAAGGGCCCCCTCTGGGCACATAGTCGAAGAGAGCCTACTTGCTGTTTCTAGGTGCGCTGCAGTGTGCCAAGGGGATCAGAGACATGATCCAGAGTCATTGTGGGTGTGCACTGTGCTATACTTAATTATGCATGTGTACCATTGTGCCCCTCTTCCCCGTCCTCCCAGTCCCTGCTCACCCTGTTGCTGTTGTGTCAGGTCATGTTGAGCAGTGTCCGGTCCCCCCACTCCTGCGACCCTCTCTACACTGATGACTGTGGACACCATTTCCTCATCTCATCCAGCTCCTCCTGTGGCACTGGACTCCCACCTCCAGTCTGCATTGCTGCCTTCTGGTTGTTGCTGAGTTTCTGCTTGGTTTTGCACTTCACATCATTACAGCCCCTCTTGACTTCTTCCATTGTCCTCCTCAGCACTCCAACTGCATTCACCTTGTCCACGATGGACTGCCCTATTCTATTTTTTGTTGCCAATGACACATTGGAGGTGACGAACAGTAGTTGATGGTGTTCTATCATCTCCCTTATCAGGATCCTGTTTTCCTGCAGACTGAACCGCATCTTCCTCTTCTTCTTCTCCTTGCCCTTCCCTGACCCCGAGGTCCCAGGCTGGGGGGCTTGTGGGGTTCTTGTTGTCCTCTGTACTTGCTCTGGCTACCTCCATTGTGCTCTGCAGTTGTTTTGGTTTTGTTTGTTTGTTTTTTTACTGCTTTTATAGTGATTTTTCCCACCTGACCTGTGTGAATTGCAGGCCTGGCACAGCTTATCGCTGATTTTTTATCACGTTGGGAGCATCGCAACTTTTTTCACGTTCGGGTTTTGATTTTTATTGCCAACTTGGTGATTATTTTTGGACATTTGACGCGTTATCGGGAGACTATTGCATGTTACTGTCATGTTGAGAATACGACGTTAACACAGAGTTATTTTCCCGCGATAGACGGCGATATGAAAATTTGCATTAACCTATTTTGGTGGTGATTATCGCATGTTCTTGAGAATATCCCCCATTGTGTACCCGATGCGCTAGCCGGCACGCTTCCAGTCATTTAGCACAAAAAGATTAGAATACTTGTACTTCATAGTGGATGATGCCTTACTCATTAATTGTTTTCTTTTTTCCAGGCAAAGTGTCTGTGCGGTTTACTTTTTTAGGAAATCCTTAACAATGAAAAATAAATTACTCTCTTTTGTGATATTATGCTGCCTTCTTTCAGCCAGTCAGTGCTTTTATGTAATGCATGTGTTGTTACAATCATGTCCCTGTGACTGTCTTTCCTAATCACATAAAAAATTCCATTGGCCCTAGGGCACCAGCAAATGACCTTATTCTGTGTTACTAGATCATTTAAAAACACAAGTGTTTGCATGGAGCATTCTTTACAAGTTCCCTTTTTTATTTGTTTTCATGTTATAGCTGCATCCTGCTGGTCCACCTCCAACACCACCAAACCTGCAGGAGAACGTGGGCCAGCATCAGAAACTGGAGGCTACCAGAGAACACTACCAATGGCTGGTGGACCAGGAGGGCATGGCACATGCCCCTGCTCCTGGGCCCAGTTCTACCAGCCAACTGCCTGTGCTTCCAGCCTCCAGACCACACCAGTGTCGCAGGAAGCTTGGAGCTGCCCATGGCCATCCATGTGCAGTTCCCCTTTCAGAGCAGCTCCACCATTGCCACTTGTTGCCCGAGCTGGCACATTTGGGCCGCAGAATGGCATGCCTCAATGCCCGCATCCAAAATCTGGAGACCTTCTTAGAGAATGCCAGCTTATAGCTCTTTTTAAAATGTTTGGATTTGGTGGGAGAGAGTTGTGGGTGGAGAGGGTGGGCATTTGGGCAGGGAATTTTTGGATAATTTGGACATGATTTACATTTATTATGGACATTCGTTGGGGATGGGGAAAGAATGTGGGAGATGGGTGGGCCTGTTGTGGGTGGTGAGGGTGGGATTTGTTTTATATATATATGTTAGAAAAGGGGAAATCTTTTATAATCCACTTTATTTCTGAAGTTTTTTGTGTAATATACTTCAATTTTGCACTGATGCCTTTTAGCGCAGCTTGTCTTTACTATTCTTAAAATGTATGCCTCTTGGGGAGGCAAGATTGCGTCCGCTGCGCGGACGTTTGTGTGAGGAGCTCCTGTGTGCGAACGTTTGGCTCCCCCTATATGAGCCCGGTAGCTTCGCCTTGGCTGAAGAAGTGTATGGAGGCGTCTGGAGTCGTCTGGCGGGGTTGTATGACATTACAACGCATGCTTTTACATCGCATGCTTTTACAACGTGGTTTTTACAACGCATACCATTACAACGCATAGTGCTTTTAGGCGCTGGATAGTGAATTGTTTAATTTACTATTCCAACTCCAGTCCCCGTGAATAGTAGGGAAGGTGTTGGATAGTACATTAAACCTATTCCCTATCCTAGAGTGCCCCCCAGTGCAATGCGTTGTAATGGTTTGCGTTGTAAAAGTTTCGTTGTAAAGGCACTGTATGGTAAAGGTTGCGTTGTAAAGGTTGTTTACCGTCTGGCGGCTTTATGGATCGATTTAGTTGTTGAAACTACGTGGTTTTCCTGATTTGTCGGTGCATTCAAGCGCTGGGAGCCGGCAGACCGCTGAAACCGAACGCCGAGCACTGGAGCCGGACTTGTGGGCGGGGTATCCCGCGACCGGCAGCGCGAAGATTCTTGACAGCTCCTTGATAACACTGGATAGTGTAGCACGATACGGTCTCGGTCCTGGCCGGTGTGTTTAAACGAGGGCGGAGTACTGCTGGCAAATTCGTGGCTACTACAATAAGATTGAGGTGAGCGCTACATTATTGCAGTGTTGGAGACTTCGTGGCAACATTGTTTGGCTCGGCGAGCGGCGCTATACTCATTTACGAACTTTCCATTGCGAGCTGGGGGTAAAGAGTAGGTAAAGGCCAAAATAAAGAAAATAATAAAGATCCCGCCAGTAATTTAACCTGAGAGGGCTCGCTATACCTCCTAAAGCCGCCCGTGGTGGGAAAACTCGACCTGTAGGGGAAAACGCTGTTGGTACGCGGGCCGCTATCACTGAAAAACAGAAAGAAACAAAGAAAGAAACACAGTGTTTACAAGAGGCTGGGAGTGCTGCTCAACCCAAAGATTCTGGCACTCGAAATGTCACAGTTTGGGTCTGTATTTTCTAATGATTCATAAAAGGGGGTGGTGATGGACAGAGTATCTGAATTAAGCAGAACACTCCTACCCAGTCAAAAAGATCAGGGTTTGATCCATCACCATTTTTTAGCTCACTGCACCATCCCAGCTCAGAACCTGGCTACATGCAAATTAGTCTGACCCTGGCCCAGTGCATCATGGGAACAGGGCAGACCAAACTACCAAGCCAATTCTTTACTGGAAAGGAAACAAGCTTCCGGGGACCGGTTTCTGGCATTGCAGCCGTCTTCGGCCCGGCTTGCTTGAATCCTGATTGTGCAGTGAGCAAGGGACTCACATCTGAGTATACCCTTCCACACTTGTGGTGGCCAAAACGATTCATCAAAGGGGGTGGTGATGGACAGAGTATCTGAATTAAGCAGAACACTCCTACCCAGTCAAAAAGATCAGGGTTTGATCCATCACCGTTTTTTAGCTCACTGCACCATCCCAGCTCAGAACCTGGCTACATGCAAATTAGTCTGACCCTGGCCCAGTGCATCATGGGAACAGGGCAGACCAAACTACCAAGCCAATTCTTTACTGGAAAGGAAACAAGCTTCCGGGGACCGGTTTCTGGCATTGCAGCCGTCTTCGGCCCGGCTTGCTTGAATCCTGATGGTGCAGTGAGCAAGGGACTCACATCTGAGTATACCCTTCCACACTTGTGGTGGCCAAAACGATTCATAAAAGGGGGTGGTGATGGACAGAGTATCTGAATTAAGCAGAACACTCCTACCCAGTCAAAAAGATCAGGGTTTGACCCATCACCGTTTTTTAGCTCACTGCACCATCCCAGCTCAGAACCTGGCTACATGCAAATTAGTCTGACCCTGGCCCAGTGCATCATGGGAACAGGGCAGACCAAACTACCAAGCCAATTCTTTACTGGAAAGGAAACAAGCTTCCGGGGACCGGTTTCTGGCATTGCAGCCGTCTTCGGCCCGGTTTGCTTGAATCCTGATGGTGCAGTGAGCAAGGGACTCACATCTGAGTATACCCTTCCACACTTGTGGTGGCCAAAACGATTCATAAAAGGGGGTGGTGATGGACAGAGTATCTGAATTAAGCAGAACACTCCTACCCAGTCAAAAAGATCAGGGTTTGACCCATCACCGTTTTTTAGCTCACTGCACCATCCCAGCTCAGAACCTGGCTACATGCAAATTAGTCTGACCCTGGCCCAGTGCATCATGGGAACATGGCACCACCCCCTTTTATGAATCGTTTTGGCCACCACAAGTGTGGAAGGGTATACTCAGATGTGAGTCCCTTGCTCATTGCACCATCAGGATTCAAGCAAGCCGGGCCTAAGACGGCTGTAATGCCAGAAACCGGTCCCCGGAAGCTTGTTTCCTTTCCAGTGAAGAATTGGCTTGGTAGTTTGGTCTGCCCTGTTCCCATGATGCACTGGGCCAGGGACAGACTAATTTGCATATAGCCAGGTTCTGAACTGGGATGGTGCAGTGAGCTAAAAAACGGTGATGGATCAAGCCCTGATCTGTTGACTGGGTAGGAGTGTTCTGATTAACTCAGATACTCTGTCCATCACCACCCCCTTTTTGTAATTATTTTGGCCACCATGAGTGTGGAAGGGTATGCTCAGACATGAGTCCCTTGCTCATTGCACCATCAGGATTCAAGCAAGCCGGGCCGAAGACGGCTGTAATGCCAGAAACCGGTCCCCGGTAGCTTGTTTCCTTTCCAGTGAATAATTGGCTTGGTAGTTTGGTCTGCCCTGTTCCCATGATGCACTGGGCCAGGGACAGACTAATTTGCATATAGCCAGGTTCTGAACTGGGATGGTGCAGTGAGCTAAAAAACGGTGATGGGTCAAGCCCTGATCTGTTGACTGGGTAGGAGTGTTCTGATTAACTCAGATACTCTGTCCATCACCACCCCCTTTTTGTAAATATTTTGGCCACCATGAGTGTGGAAGGGTATGCTCAGACATGAGTCCCTTGCTCATTGCACCATCAGGATTCAAGCATGCCGGGCCGAAGACGGCTGTAATGCCAGAAACCGGTCCCCGGAAGCTTGTTTCCTTTCCAGTGAAGAATTGGCTTGGTAGTTTGGTCTGCCCTGTTCCCATGATGCACTGGGCCAGGGACAGACTAATTTGCATATAGCCAGGTTCTGAACTGGGATGGTGCTGTGAGCTAAAAAACGGTGATGGATCAAGCCCTGATCTGTTGACTGGGTAGGAGTGTTCTGATTAACTCAGATACTCTGTCCATCACCACCCCCTTTTTGTAATTATTTTGGCCACCATGAGTGTGGAAGGGTATGCTCAGACATGAGTCCCTTGCTCATTGCACCATCAGGATTCAAGCAAGCCGGGCCTAAGACGGCTGTAATGCCAGAAACCGGTCCCCGGAAGCTTGTTTCCTTTCCAGTGAAGAATTGGCTTGGTAGTTTGGTCTGCCCTGTTCCCATGATGCACTGGGCCAGGGACAGACTAATTTGCATATAGCCAGGTTCTGAACTGGGATGGTGCAGTGAGCTAAAAAACGGTGATGGATCAAGCCCTGATCTGTTGACTGGGTAGGAGTGTTCTGATTAACTCAGATACTCTGTCCATCACCACCCCCTTTTTGTAATTATTTTGGCCACCATGAGTGTGGAAGGGTATGCTCAGACATGAGTCCCTTGCTTATTGCACCATCAGGATTCAAGCAAGCCGGGCCGAAGTCGGCTGTAATGCCAGAAACCGGTCCCCGGAAGCTTGTTTCCTTTCCAGTGAAGAATTGGCTTGGTAGTTTGGTCTGCCCTGTTCCCATGATGCACTGGGCCAGGGACAGACTAATTTGCATATAGCCAGGTTCTGAACTGGGATGGTCCAGTGAGCTAAAAAACGGTGATGGATCAAGCCCTGATCTGTTGACTGGGTAGGAGTGTTCTGATTAACTCAGATACTCTGTCCATCACCACCCCCTTTTTGTAATTATTTTGGCCACCATGAGTGTGGAAGGGTATGCTCAGACATGAGTCCCTTGCTCATTGCACCATCAGGATTCAAGCAAGCCGGGCCGAAGACGGCTGTAATGCCAGAAACCGGTCCCCGGAAGCTTGTTTCCTTTCCAGTGAAGAATTTGCTTGGTAGTTTGGTCTGCCCTGTTCCCATGATGCACTGGGCCAGGGACAGACTAATTTGCATATAGCCAGGTTCTGAACTGGGATGGTGCAGTGAGCTAAAAAACGGTGATGGATCAAGCCCTGATCTGTTGACTGGGTAGGAGTGTTCTGATTAACTCAGATACTCTGTCCATCACCACCCCCTTTTTGTAATTATTTTGGCCACCATGAGTGTGGAAGGGTATGCTCAGACATGAGTCCCTTGCTCATTGCACCATCAGGATTCAAGCAAGCCGGGCCGAAGACGGCTGTAATGCCAGAAACCGGTCCCCGGAAGCTTGTTTCCTTTCCAGTGAAGAATTGGCTTGGTAGTTTGGTCTGCCCTGTTCCCATGATGCACTGGGCCAGGGACTGACTAATTTGCATATAGCCAGGTTCTGAACTGGGATGGTGCAGTGAGCTAAAAAACGGTGATGGATCAAGCCCTGATCTGTTGACTGGGTAGGAGTGTTCTGATTAACTCAGATACTCTGTCCATCACCACCCCCTTTTTGTAATTATTTTGACCACCATGAGTGTGGAAGGGTATGCTCAGACATGAGTCCCTTGCTCTTTGCACCATCAGGATTCAAGCAAGCCGGGCCGAAGACGGCTGTAATGCCAGAAACCGGTCCCCGGAAGCTTGTTTCCTTTCCAGTGAAGAATTGGCTTGGTAGTTTGGTCTTCCCTGTTCCCATGATGCACTGGGCCAGGGACAGACTAATTTGCATATAGCCAGGTTCTGAACTGGGATGGTGCAGTGAGCTAAAAAACGGTGATGGATCAAGCCCTGATCTGTTGACTGGGTAGGAGTGTTCTGATTAACTCAGATACTCTGTCCACTCACCACCCCCTTTTTGTAATTATTTTGGCCACCATGAGTGTGGAAGGGTATGCTCAGACATGAGTCCCTTGCTCATTGCACCATCAGGATTCAAGCAAGCCGGGCCGAAGACGGCTGTAATGCCAGAAACCGGTCCCCGGAAGCTTGTTTCCTTTCCAGTGAAGAATTGGCTTGGTAGTTTGGTCTGCCCTGTTCCCATGATGCACTGGGCCAGGGACAGACTAATTTGCATATAGCCAGGTTCTGAACTGGGATGGTGTAGTGAGCTTAAAACGGTGATGGATCAAGCTCTGATCTGTTGACTGGGTAGGAGTGTTCTGATTAACTCAGATACTCTGTCCATCACCACCCCCTTTTTGTAATTATTTTGGCCACCATGAGTGTGGAAGGGTATGCTCAGACATAAGTCCCTTGCTCATTGCACCATCAGGATTCAAGCAAGCCGGGCCGAAGACGGCTGTAATGCCAGAAACCGGTCCCCGGAAGCTTGTTTCCTTTCCAGTGAAAAATTGGCTTGGTAGTTTGGTCTGCCCTGTTCCCATGATGCACTGGGCCAGGGACAGACTAATTTGCATATAGCCAGGTTCTGAACTGGGATGGTGCAGTGAGCTAAAAAACGGTGATGGATCAAGCCCTGATCTGTTGACTGGGTAGGAATGTTCTGATTAACTCAGATACTCTGTCCATCACCACCCCCTTTTTGTAATTATTTTGGCCACCATGAGTGTGGAAGGGTATGCTCAGACATGAGTCCCTTGCTCATTGCACCATCAGGATTCAAGCAAGCCGGGCCGAAGACGGCTGTAATGCCAGAAACCGGTCCCCGGAAGCTTGTTTCCTTTCCAGTGAAGAATTGGCTTGGTAGTTTGGTCTGCCCTGTTCCCATGATGCACTGGGCCAGGGACAGACTAATTTGCATATAGCAAGGTTCTGAACTGGGATGGTGCAGTGAGCTAAAAAACGGTGATGGATCAAGCCCTGATCTATTGACTGGGTAGGAGTGTTCTGATTAACTCAGATACTCTGTCCATCACCACCCCCTTTTTGTATTTATTTTGGCCACCATGAGTGTGGAAGGGTATGCTCAGACATGAGTCCCTTGCTCATTGCACCATCAGGATTCAAGCAAGCCGAGCCGAAGACGGCTGTAATGCCAGAAACCGGTCCCCGGAAGCTTGTTTCCTTTCCAGTGAAGAATTGGCTTGGTAGTTTGGTCTGCCCTGATCCCATGATGCACTGGGCCAGGGACAGACTAATTTGCATATAGCCAGGTTCTGAACTGGGATGGTGCAGTGAGCAAAAAAACGGTGATGGATCAAGCCCTGATCTGTTGACTGGGTAGGAGTGTTCTGATTAACTCAGATACTCTGTCCATCACCACCCCCTTTTTGTAATTATTTTGTCCACCATGAGTGTGGATGGGTATGCTCAGACATGAGTCCTTTGCTCATTGCACCATCAGGATTCAAGCAAGCCGGGCCAAAGACGGCTGTAATGCCAGAAACCGGTCCCTGGAAGCTTGTTTCCTTTCCAGTGAAGAATGGGCTTGGTAGTTTGGTCTGCCCTGTTCCCATGATGCACTGGGCCAGGGACAGACTAATTTGCATATAGCCAGGTTCTGAACTGGGATGGTGCAGTGAGCTAAAAAACGGTGATGGATCAAGCCCTGATCTGTTGACTGGGTAGGAGTGTTCTGATTAACTCAGATACTCTGTCCATCACCACCCCCTTTTTGTAATAATTTTGGCCACCATGAGTGTGGAAGGGTATGCTCAGACATGAGTCCCTTGCTCATTGCACCATCAGGATTCAAGCAAGCGGGCCGAAGACGGCTGTAATGCCAGAAACCGGTCCCCGGAAGCTTGTTTCCTTTCCAGTGAAGAATTGGCTTGGTAGTTTGGTCTGCCCTGTTCCCATGATGCACTGGGCCAGCGACAGACTAATTTGCATATAGCCAGGTTCTGAACTGGGATGGTGCAGTGAGCTAAAAACGGTGATGGATCAAGCCCTGATCTGTTGACTGGGTAGGAGTGTTCTGATTAACTCAGATACTCTGTCCATCACAACCCCCTTTTTGTAATTATTTTGGCCACCATGAGTGTGGAAGGGTATGCTCAGACATGAGTCCCTTGCTCATTGCACCATCAGGATTCAAGCAAGCCGAGCCGAAGACGGCTGTAATGCCAGAAACCGGTCCCCGGAAGCTTGTGTCCTTTCCAGTGAAGAATTGGCTTGGTAGTTTGGTCTGCCCTGTTCCCATGATGCACTGGGCCAGGGACAGACTAATTTGCATATAGACAGGTTCTGAACTGGGATGGTGCAGTGAGCTAAAAAACGGTGATGGATCAAGCCCTGATCTGTTGACTGGGTAGGAGTGTTCTGATTAACTCAGATACTCTGTCCATCACCACCCCCTTTTTGTAATTATTTTGGCCACCATGAGTGTGGAAGGGTATGCTCAGACATGAGTCCCTTGCTCATTGCACCATCAGGATTCAAGCAAGCCGGGCCGAAGACGGCTGTAATGCCAGAAACCGGTCCCCGGAAGCTTGTTTCCTTTCCAGTGAAGAATTGGCTTGGTAGTTTGGTCTGCCCTGTTCCCATGATGCACTGGGCCAGGGACAGACTAATTTGCATATAGCCAGGTTCTGAACTGGGATGGTGCAGTGAGCTAAAAAACGGTGATGGATCAAGCCCTGATCTGTTGACTGGGAAGGAGTGTTCTGATTAACTCAGATACTCTGTCCATCACCACCCCCTTTTTGTAATTATTTTGGCCACCATGAGTGTGGAAGGGTATGCTCAGACATGAGTCCCTTGCTAATTGCACCATCAGGATTCAAGCAAGTCGAGCCGAAGACGGCTGTAATGCCAGAAACCGGTCCCCGGAAGCTTGTTTCCTTTCCAGTGAAGAATTGGCTTGGTAGTTTGGTCTGCCCTGTTCCCATGATGCACTGGGCCAGGGACAGACTAATTTGCATATAGCCAGGTTCTGAACTGGGATGGTGCAGTGAGCTAAAAAACGGTGATGGATCAAGCCCTGATCTGTTGACTGGGTAGGAGTGTTCTGATTAACTCAGATACTCTGTCCATCACCACCCCCTTTTTGTAATTGTATTTTCTAATGGTCACAAGCATGTGCTGTATCTCTTTAGCTATGGTTATTTGTATATTGCTGACACAGTCTTACGGTGATGTGGGTTTCCACCAATAGTTGTATGTTATCACAAGGAACCATCTCTGGTTCACAGTGGTCTTTTGTATTACGTGTTTGTCATGACACATGTATCATCCATACCCCTTGTTTTCTTGCCAGCCCTGAGGAAGTCGCGGAACTATTTTCCATACGCGACGAAACACGTGTCGGCTGGTTTCCCCCTTGTCGTTGGCTCTATGAACAAGAAAATTAAAGACTAAGCAATATCTGACTCATCAGAAGACTTTTTTCGAAATTCTGGCTACTGTGTTGTAGTTCCTGTAATAACTTACATACTGTTTGACTACTTTTATGTGTGCCTAGAATTTTTGTTTTATTTGGTCCAACTGCAGTTCGGATATATATGTGACAAAAAAATGGCAGGCAGCATAAATCTGCCATTAATATAATGTTCCACTAGCTACTTTGTTTTGCAAAGAAAAAAGTTAAATGAGAAATAATTAATACGTTCTATGGTGGCATTGGCATGCTCAGTCTGGGAAGCAGAGTTCATCTTCTAACTCAGGTGCTTCACCTGGAAGTTGGTCAGCTAACATAATTGATTATGACCAATCCTCTTCCTCCTCCTTCTGTGCTGTTTCATGAATGTTGTAACTGTGTGTTATGAAAGTTTGGTTCATGTTGATCATGGTCCATCTCTTGACAGTTTGAGGTGAGAAACTGGCCCTTCTCACTGTACCAACTGTGCCAGCTGTACTGAAAACATGCTCAGCACATACACTGGCTACAAGATAAGTCAGATACTTTATTGCCAGCCTGCTGAACTGTGACCATTGGCGGATCTCCCCATACCAATATATAAATGGGGTTTGATCCTCATAGACCTCTTTTGCATCATCCAGGTACTCCTGGAACATCCTCTGAATGGTAATTGGTGCTGCGACTTACTTGACCTCTTTTGCCATCACCTCTGCACTGGACTTAAGCCCTGCCGTTTGATACCAATCCAATGCAGAGGTTGGGTCCAATCCTTCTGTTGCTGTTGTTTTCAGTGTTCTGGTTACTATTGTTGGCTGTTGTGAGACAAGACTACCTTTTCTGGAAGTTGAAGGAGGCACCCCAGAATTGCAGAGTGGAACTTTTAGTTCCAGCTGTTCTTCTTTCAGTTCTGTTGCTTGCTCAACAATCCACCTCTTGTATTTTGAAACATCCCCTTCAGAAAATGGAATGAAAGTGGGCAGAATTATTTTGTACAGTGGATCAAGGAGTGTGGCACAGATGCACTCCTTGGATGAGATGATGTCATGTTACAGCCTTGTATTATAAGCCAAGCAAACAATTAAGCTTTCACCTAACGCATGCGCTTCTGTGTTTTTATTTACACCGGCAAGTGCAAACCTTTCGACACATTTTTTAGCTGGTCCTATAGCAGATGCAGCAGCTTGGCTTATTGTACTGTTGTTCATGCTAACTTCTCGTGTGAAAATCTCAAAAGGGAATAGCATCTGTGTTAGGCATTTGACTATGCCCCATTTGTCCACATCCATGGCCATAGCTTTACCAATTGCATCCCCTCCTCTTTAAATGACATAGTCATTGATCTGTTTGTGCTGCTCAAACAAATGAGCGCCAAGAAACCGTTGGTGAATGTGCGCGGTATAAGTATTTTTAACGTAACGTAACGTAACATGTAATAGGTTGAGTTCCAAAGTGTTGGCACCTCCTGTATCTGGGCTTTAACTGGTACTCTATTAGCATGCTTAACAATCCGCAACGGCTTTTGGGCTCTAAAAGAGCAGCAGAAATGAGTGCAGATTCTTCTGCAGGTGGTCAGTATGTTGCTGACTATGTCTTTTTTTTTAAGGAAGTCTTGCACCACTAGATTGGTGCAATGCACCAAACACAGGACTATGAAATGGCCACAGACTTGACTATGTTTCTGTCATTGTGCGTGACAACAAATCCAAATTCGGATACCTCTGGATCACAGCCTTTCAGACACCTTTCTGTTAAATTTGTCCAATATGTTTGCAGCTGTATGTGATTTCTCCATGGCGAACATGACTAATATTTCATGCTACCGAATGCTCTTAAAACTTTCTTCAGGGCCAAGACCAGTAGATAGCCTTTGCTTTACCCCACAAAAGAGATCCAGTGTTCAGTGATGCACAAGTAATCAGTCGCCTGACAGCAGGCCCACATGCCTGTCGTCAGGTGGATAATGTGAACAACACTTTGCTTCAAATCTTGTCCAACCAATTTCAGCACATCATGATAAAGTGCTGGATAAGCAACTCTGGCAAAATAGGTCTGACTTGGAACGTTCCATTTAGGACAGATAGCGGCCATAAATTATAAGAATCACACTCTTTCCACAGAAGAAAAAGGGAGGAGGTCCAGCACTAACATTTTTGCCAGCTTACCATTGTACAAACGTGCCGTTGGGTGGTTGCGATCGTAGGGCCCCTCCTGCCTAAACATGCCTATAATAGTAGCCTGTATTTTCTTCTTTTCTGGGGCCACTGACACAGGTGACATTTGAGAAGTAGGTCGTGGTAGACTCAGTGTGCATCATGGTGGGGCAGTCACTGTATGCTGTGGTGTCTCTATCTATTGTGAAGTCGCTAAGGCAGGGGATTCTGCTGGTGCAGTGCTGGGGACAGGGCTGCTTTGTGTGACCGATGGCACCCTCTTCTTCCTCACCACCTCCCACCCTGATTGGACTTGATGTTCCCTGGCTTTCCTCACCTTCACTACCACAACCACTTTCAGCATTTTTTTAAGGTGCTCCTTGCATCATTTGCATGATGTTTTTTCATATGTGTCATTTGGCCTCCAGTACCATAATGTTAACCAGTCTTATCTTGATGAAAATGTGGGTGGTAAATGGTGAAGATTGCAATGTGCTCCCACTGTGTGCTAACCATAAAAAAGTCCCAAACTTGGAAGGAATACTGTTTTACTGGGCCACTGCCAATACCTAAAGAAGAACTGGAGGTAGGTGAGTGTGTTGTTGGGTGCCTCTCTGCAGTGCATTATTCTACTCAGGTAGGGGTTGGTACCGGTTTTAGCTGGGGCTTTACAATAATGTGCGCTGGCAATGCTATCTGTGCCACATCCCTTGGAAGAGGTTGATTAGTAATGTGGAATCCTCTGTGTCACCTTCCACAATGACTAGCTCGTTGACATCCTTCTCATCATCCCCTCCCATAAATTCTAAGGATTTCAGACTCTTTTCTTTCCCCTTGCCTCTCGTGGCATCTCCCGGACTCTGCCGGGGTCAACTCCATGTCCCTTTCATTATCATCGGAACTGGTGCTTGGAGAAGATGGTGGAGTAGTATAGTACCCTTTCTTTTCCTCGTTGGAGATCTAGAAACAGTGATTCTAAAAGCGGAGGTTCCTGCCCAAGAGGAAGCTCAACTTCCTGTTCTGCTCCAGAAAGATGTACTATTGCTGGCTGTGGCTGCTGTCTTCTTTGCTCTGTTGTCTGAAACAACTGGGTACTACTTTGCAAAAAGGACAAATCCAATTCAACGCCACTGCTCATCGGCGTCACCATGATTGCAGAGTCTACCTCACTGATAGACATGGCCGTAGGGTTAATTGGGAGGTGTTGTTGATGCAGGAACGGTGCTCCCAGGTTCATCCTAGGAGACCGGTCTGGCAGGCACACGGCTCCTGAAAAAGTTGCAGTTAGTACCCCACTGGTGGAAATCTGATCCTTCTCACTGCCCACGTTCTTGGGAGCAACTTTCTTTGAGGCCATCTTAAAGCTCTCAGTTCTCAGTGGCACAAAGCTTCACAAGCGGTAGAGATTGGAGGACTGATGTCACTGTACAGGCCTTCAGTTTGGTAGTACTATGGGTGATGTCTCTCCTTTTCTTGCACACCTAAAAGCAAACAAGCAAGAAAAACATTTAGTGAAACCTGGCATTGTTGCAGTTTGAATTAGTAAAGACAAAGGTAATATTAGTGTGATTTGTACTTTGGTAATAATAAATCAGCCACTTTAAAGTCAAACACTACCACCATACCATACCATTTAATTTCAAAACAGGATAGCACAGCATACCGATAGAAGAGCTCCTTCTTTGTTGTCCCCATATTCTAAAGGCGACACCTGTGGCACTCAGGGAGCTGCATGGATAAATGGAATAATAACCTTTAAAAAAATGAAGGTTAGAATGGGCATATGGCAGGCAGTGTGATCCAGGGGAAAATTAAATAATCCTTTAAAAAAATAATGATGCTGATTTATCCGCAGTGCAATGCAGCCAGGATGTCCAGAAGAAAATGCAATTATACCCAAAAAACTGAATGCTATTGTGCAGTTGTGCACCTATGGTAGATGAATGGATGGATAAATGGACCACCTGAGGCAAAATGCTGACATTTTAAAAATAAAAAACATAAATAAATTTAAAATGCATTTTACAAACATTTTAAAAAGAATTTAAAAATCAAAGTAAAAAATTAAAATGAGAAATAGATCAATAATTGTTGATGTTTGTATGGGGGATAAAAAGAAACATATTGTGAGGCAAAGAGGTGCAAAATAAAAATAATGCAAAAAATGCATGTAATATATATGCACTGTTCATCAAAATCATATTCTTAACATACATATACTACAATGATCCTCAAGCATATCATTAAACTGATATCACATCCATACATGCACGCCTGTTGCAAAGACACACTAGGTGGATGCACAAAGTGACTGCCAGCTACATGGTTAAACAACAGCAGCAAGCAAGGAGGCAGGGGGAACAAAGAACAGATGCAAGCCTATGGCAAAGGCACACTGAGTGAATGCACAACAGTGCTGCCAGCCACATGGTCAATTAACAACTAGTGAGTAAGGATGCATGGGGAACAAAAGACACATGCAAACCTATCGTAAATACTCACTGGCTAGGTGCACAAAATGGCTGCCAGTCACATGGCCAAACAACAACATTGAGCAAGGACGCATGGGGAACAAAGAGAAGACACTCAGGCCTATAGACACAGAATGTACAAAATGTCCCCTGGCCACACTGCTTGTAGAAAAAAGACAAATGGTGGCCTATGCCAAGCACACTCACCGTCCAGACAAGGGAGGCATGATAAAACTGAAGAAAACACTAGCAATACCAAAAATGAAAATTAACTGAGCTATACAAACTTTACAACAACACACATCCTTCCAAGACATCAAATATAAAAACTGTAATACATAAAAACCACCACATTTTTTAATTTAGTACAATGCCATCCCAGCCCTAAATGATGTTTTAAAACAGCATTACCACAGAAACAGTTGTTTCATGCACCATGACTAGTATTGGCCTCAGCCTACTGACTGAATGGCCCCTTGGTAGATTAGGCCACATAGTAAAATAAATAAATATTGCACATTTAACAAACATGGAGAAAATGTTCTGAACTGCTCAACATTGATCCTTTACAAAAGTAGAAAAATCAAGAGCAAATCTATAACAAGGCCCCAACTGAAACTGCAGGCCACCCACCACAATAAATTTGAAGATTTTGCAAAAGTACAAATAAATACTGGTGAATGCCCTCTATCAAACAAACAACACCCATACATAAGAGTTTTTTTTAACTTACTTGTGAAATCTCAAATGCCAAGTTTTAAATCCAATGGTATATATGCAGCAGACAAAGAGAGTGATCCTTCCAGCTCCAAATACAATTAAAAAGTGATCAGGAGATGGAGAAATCACTGGGAGAAGCTTACTGGACCGGAAGAGGAAGTTGGAGTCTCTATACAGACAATCCATGGCTCATAAATGTCCAGGAAAGGCTATATTGAATCCTTCTCTTAGCCATTTCTTTGAAGATAATTTTTATGAACACCAGGTTTCGAATGGGGCTCTATTCCTGATATTAATGTTGTCTGTTGTTGCTTGTGGTCTCCACCAAGAACCCCATTTTTGTTTGGGTACTATGAGCAAACATAGTCATTTATAGACTGGGCAATATTTATACATTTTTCATGCAACGCAGTAAGACACCTTGCCATGCTGCATGAAAGGAAGAGAGCAGGAATGCACCATATCTGTTAAAATATGGTAAAATCTTTTTTTCTCCTTGCACTGGTGCAGTTATGGCTTCATAGCATGTAGGCACCCTTGCACCAGAGGTTGAAGTGGGTGGGATCAGAGGAGCATGACGTGCCTATACTTAATTGATTTATTAAAAATCGTTCTCCTACTTTTTGTAAAAAGACAACAGTCCCGGGACAGTTAATTCTAATAGTTTAAATGCTTCAGCTGAAGTGTCATTCAGTGAGTCTTCTCTACTGTGAAACCAAAGCTGGGCAGACAGCAACACAAGCCTTCCTGCCATGCTGCATGCTCGCCTGAAAGAAATGCAAATGTGCGTGATGAGTTCAACCAAAAATATAAAGGGTAATATGAAAATGTAAAGGATGCTTGGTAGCCGGTATTGACTTTAATTGATTATATCACTTGAAGCTTTGTGATGACAAAGATTCATTCATTTCAGTGGTCATGCAAAGCGTTGACAACTGAGCTGTGACATGCGTGCTTTTAATTGTAATTATATTTATATAGCGTGATTTAACCGTGACGAGGTGTTGAAGGGACAGTTATGTTAAAGAATTGCATTACGTTCAGCCTGGGTATTACTAAAATCTATATTTTTGGAAGCACCATTTTAACTTAAACCTTTCTGCCGCAGTCTATTTTATACTGTGTGTAATGCAAGTTTAAAATAATGACTTACATATTCACAGTGATGTCTGTCACAGGCTGTGACCTTGTAGCACTAAAAATACACAATTCACTATTCTGTTCAATGCACAAATCAAGGTTTGGTTATGTGGCTCTCTGGTTACACACAGACCTTTGTAGTACATTAACTAATAGAGGTTTCACTGTGTACTATAGTGCATTTCCCATTCAGTAAAACTTTTTAAAACCTATGTTTAATGTAAGGTACACATTATTTTATATATAGCTACCTGACGGTGAAAGATCAAAAAAGTACAGAATATTTAGTTTTTTTAGCTACACTTTTGACCCCCCCCACTGACCCCACCCCATTGCATGCAGCATCACAGTTTCTCATATGCTTTTTATTGCTTTTTAAGAGCTGCCTTGTACCACGTGTAAGGGTGCCAGCAATGCAGGCAAGATTGTTTTTGTGCAGAAACGGACACCATCCTGCACAAAACAATCCATTGAAGCTTTTTCTACATTCTACTTTGCTGCAGAATGCAGCATATTTAGAAAGAGGAAAAAATTATAAATATATTTCTCCTCGTTATGTCTTTCCTGGGAAGGTCAAGCATTTTGATGCATTCCCAGGTGTACTACTCATGGTAAATCTGGGAATGTGCCAAAATCCATGGGCGAATGCACCAGAACACTCACACTCCACCCATGGAACGCATCTCAGGAGTAACACAATGCAGAGGCTTGCACTGCCTTGCATTTCTCCAGATTTACCAAGCATTGCAGGGACACGCAAGGTGAACATGCGTCGCTTGGTAAATTGCGTTCTGTGTTTTGCATCACCCTGCGTTCCCTTGCATGGTGCAAGGGCGACACAAAGCCTTTCACAAATTTGGCCCAATGTGTTTGAACCACATATTTAGATCTCACTTTTGTATAAGTTTATGACTGCTTGCTATTAACAAAGCTATTTTACGAGTAGTATATTTATGAATGAGGAATATCCGCAAGTAAAAAGATAGCACAGTCCTATCTTTTTATGTGCAGAGACTCCACACTTGTCATCCCAAGAATAATAAGGGCCAGATGGGTTGTTAAGAGCTTTACAAATACAACAACCAAAATTTGGAACTCGTTACCAACCTCTCTCAAAAAAGAAACAGAGCTGCTAAAATTAAGAAATGGTCTATAAGTGTGGCTGTTTGGGCACAACACCTAATCCACCTAGCTCATTCACCTGCCTTCACGGTTTAGCGCCTAGACACCCTGGGGTATTGTGCGCTTTATAAATACTTCATCATCATCAAATATACTGCTCATAAAATACATTTGCGAATAGCAGACTATCATAAAGTTACACAAAAAGTGAATGTTTACCTTTGTGAATCAGGCTCATGGTGTAAACTCTTATTTCTCCTGAGGCTGACCTTCACAAGTCAGCCTCAAAAATTATCTCAGCCCTGAACACGCTATTTGGGAAAGTTGAACTCCTTTTTAATATGCTCCTTCCAGATGTGGAGGGTAAAGGAAGAAAATAAAAAACATCACTTAATCAAAATGGCAATATCATTTATCCGTAATCCATATTCTACAAGCTCAAAATCCCCAACAATATTCATCTTGCATAAACCTTGGACATGATGCTTTTTCATGAAGGAGATTTGGGTGACATGATTGCTGCCAATATTTATCCAAGTCTCCCTACAATACTGTTTTCTGATAATTTCTTCTCTTTGGTTCATGCAGATAAATCTGGGATTCTGACTTTACAACTTGCTGAGTCTCTAATAATATTATTGTACCTGAGGTAATAAAAATAATAAAGGCATGCATGAACATATAACTGTGAATGGACAATATCTTATCCAGTGATCCTTTTGCCTGTGAGACATATGCAATGAATGGAGTGCATTTTGAAGGCGATTGCTGCAACACTGCAGTTAAGTCACCTTATACCTAAGCAGCAGTTTCACACTTTTTATCTCATAGTGAGGTCTTTCATGTATGCCCCTACTGGCTTGAAATCTCAAAGATGTTTTGCAATAGATTCTCCTCTCATGCTATTTACTGATATGATGAATGAAATAGGATTTAGATGTTACATGGATACATAACGTATTGGAGAATCCATCCAAATTGATGTTGGAAGTGCTAAAGACTAACAAGTCATAGCAAACATCCAATAATCAATATAATAAAAATTTAACAAATTTTTCCAGGGCCAAATCACAAGAGGATAAGCTAAATGGGTATTGCCTGATAGAGAACCAACTTGATTGAGTTTAAAGAACATGTTTTGGTTGATGGCATTACTGTTATATAATCCCAACTACCTTAATCTAAAATAGTATTTGACTAAGTAGTAGTAGCAGGAAGGCATGTTCACATAGGTGGCATCACAGAAAACCCATAAGATCAGTAGAATACCATACAGTAGCTTAGATTTGATATCCTAACATCTTTGAAAACAAACGTTATACGGCCGACCTTATCAAGGGCTTCTTATGATGCGGTCTATGCTTCTTGCTTGACACTACCATGGCTGTTTAGAAGCTTTTCCTAGTAGACAGCTATTGCTAAGCTTATCAAGCTGTTTTGGAAGCAATATTGGATGGCAAGACTTTACATAATAATATCACGGAAAAGCCAAGGATTGCCTATCAACTTCAAATAGTAACAAAGAAAAAAACGTTTTCAGATTGAGATACTTTGCATGCCTCTTCGATAGAATGTGGTACTGCAAAAGTTTGGAAGATTACAATCAGAGGCTTTGATAGCAGCAATTGATATCTAGACACTTGCTCAGTTCTGCAAAGAATATCTTTTGGTTGTATTGAATCCTGTTTCTCAGATGGCAGATATTGAAATAAAAATGTTAAATATAATATAATAACCCTCAGACAATAAATGGAACCCGAAACATCTTTTTATCTCAACTACATCTGACTAGAGTTAACTATTTAGCTATACTGGAATCTGGGGTCCCAATAGAAAAAAGTAATTATATCTTAATGTAACCTTGTACAATTGTATTTTGTTTTAACAAGACATGTGATGATTTGAGTCATTTAGGCCCACTTAAAACTTTTCAATTGGAATGGCATTTGTGAAAGTGGTAAAGGCCAGAGATATGTAAAAGGAGTACACATAACAGTTACCCACACCCTTTCTATCAACCATCCCCTCCAACACCCCTATGATGCAGGTAGCCGAATCTATATGGAAAAAACTTAGCTTCTAGATTTCTTCCTTAACTAACATATACTACTTTTTTAGGAAGAGGACAGGGCCAACATGGGTAAGAAAGAAAAATAGAAAAGAGTTTTCAGAGAGAAAGTAACACTCAGAGAGTACTTACCAGAAGGGAGACAGACTTTACAACAAAACTGTTACAACACATGCCTTTACATCGCATGTCGTTACAACACAAAAGGTGTGCAACAGTGGGTAGAAGGTGTTGGATTTAACTCCAACACCCTCCATTCTGTTGAACACACTGGAGTTGGAATAGAAAATGTATTTATTTCAACTGCAAGCGCCCCCGACAGAAAGCCAGATTAAAAGTTTGTGCTGCAACTGCATGCGATGTAACAGCATGCGTTGTAACATCACCTATTCTTACCAGAAGTATGACAAAGGAACCAACACCAGGGACAAGCTTCACAACAGCCTAGAGATGAATCAAAACACTCTTACTGAGACAGAATTGAAAGTTTTGAACAAAGGCCTTGGGTATGTACCAATCCCAGATACATATAAGTTGTGAACTAGCTGAGTTCCTATAGCGAATAAAATTGAGAGTTGATTTCACTGACTCAAAAAGGGACAATGACAGTAATAAAAATTCTGGCCTCTAGAAAAATATCAAATGTTACCTCTCCCATAAGTACCATTCCAATTTAGATACAAGTGGTTGAACAGGCACTGGTGATTACATATAAAACAAAGACACCTCACACTTGAAAACTTTTCACAGCATGACAAGGGGAGAGAAGAGAGAATTAGAAGAGCTACGTTAATACCGAAAATTGGTCATAAAAACATCTGAGAAGGCAGGCGCCATAGTTCTACAGACATTTCTTATTGACTTATTCTTGAAGACAAAAAGAACTATTGGACCTTAAACATGGACCCCACTAAAGCCATTGCCAATGAGATAGATAACATAATCGAAGAAGATGGGCACTGGATAGCCAAACATGAAGAAGAATTTCTAAGAACAAGCAGACCACTTACCCTGTACATATACTCCTCACCTACAATACACCAAAATAAAACACCTCCACCAGTTTCCCCTATAGTGATGGGCATAGGCTCTATTCTAGAACCTCTGTCTAGGTTCTGCCACCACTTTCGCAGACCTATGTGGCAAACAACTACAACATACCTGAAATAAATTAAGGCCCAGATTTAGAAACATGTAATGGAACACAAAGCAGCACCAACATTTGCTGTGCTGGGTTGTATGAGAGGAAAGAGCAGGAAAGCTGCATATCTACTAAGATATGTCACTGTCCTGCTCTTACCCTAGTGGTGGTGCGCAATTATGATACCTAGCTCCGCACACTTCCACCATTTTGTACCACATTGTGATGTCAGGCATGGGGTTTTTACTAAAAAGGTACCCTTCCAGAACAAAATACTATGCATAGACAGAGTAATACCTTTTACTACTAAGTAATGTGCTATATAGTGCAGCACACATGCAAAGTCTGAAAACGTAGGAGAAATAAAGGCATTTTTTGTTCTAAAAACACGCTTCAAAATGGCATTATTTATGGGCGCAAAACCTTGTCTACTATTATTAGTAGACAGGGTTTTGCATCAAAACCATTTGTGGTTGCATGGGAATGCCCATGTATTACTCATAGAAACCCAACTCACGTAGAGTTACACAACGCAGCTCTTTGCGCAGCGTTCCTTTATTGTGAGACAACTTTCCAGCATAAAGCAAGTTTTACGCTGGAAAGTAAATCCAAAAAAACAACATTTTCTCTTGTTTGAATCATGTTTGTGATGCAAACCCAGGAATCTGTTTTGTAAATCAGCCCCTAAAGATCCCCTGAACATTTTGAAGGAATTAGAGTTTAATCCAGAAAAAAACCTAATGATAGGACTTGATTTAGAAAGTCTTGACACTAGTTTACCTCATGGTGAAACTCTGCATGTGATGAACCTTTATACAAAGAACAATGGGATCATATGAGCCCTAGACATTTGCTCTGGAATGCGCAAGATTGGCTTCAACAAAAAACTGTTTTGAATTTGAGGGCTTCCTCTTGGGATGAGGTACATGGGACTTTCAATGGGCAATACCTTTGGCCCTACCAAAGCAGGTATTTATGTACATAATTTTGAGTAAAAGTGCATCCGCTCACCTGACAAATTCCACAGAGATCAATGCAACATGTCCAAAGTTTTATTCAATGGCGTGCTCATCATATGGGAAGGTAACCAAGAGTCCGCCTTACAATTCATCTCCTATGCAAACTCATACAACCAGTACTTATGTTTGACACACATTGTAAGTAATCAAGAACTCTTTCTTAAAAGGGAAGATCTTTCCAGCAAATGGGGGCCCAGTCATGACACTTATAGAAAACCTACAGCTAGGAATCTTTTCCTAAAATTAGATAGCTTTCACCCCATATCCTAAGAGACAATCTCCTTTACAGTCAATTAATGAGGTAATGTAAATGACTTCACTAGACAAGCTCAAGCCCTCGGCATACAATGACAAGAACAAGACTTTTCAGAATCTATTACACAAAAAACTAAAAATATGCCAAAAATACAAACAGAGAAGCTCTTTTAGAGACTTTAAAAAAAACTCAAAACAAAAGTCAGATATGCACATAATACCATAACTGACCAAGTGAAGAAAATAGCTATCGCATATTGGAGGATATTAAATATAGTAAACCTCTCTTTTGGAAAACCAATGTTTTTGGGCAGTTAACATTGTGATTCCTTACACAACCTTTCAACACTAGGCTATTCTGGGCGCCCGCCAACTGAGTGCCGGCTACTTCTGCTTTTTGTGTTAACCTGCCACCCTAATGGGTTCCTACTGCTGTTGCTGTGTTACTTTAGGGTCTACTCTTGGTCTTACCTTTGAAATGACGATATTGGGGTTACCACATGTATAATGTATATGGTTAAAACGTGTGCAACGTATCACTACTTTTAAATTCAGCATGACTGTTGCTGATATGTTGTTTACTTTTGATGAATGTGAATAAAACAAAAATTAAAACAACATTTTGTTTTCCTATCACTGATCAAGATCAGAACGTTTTTGGGAGCAAACAATTAATGTCAATGAGAAGATTGGAAATTATAGGCATACACGTCCCCCAGGTTTTTCATATACAACAAAGTTTAAAAAGACAAGTGCTCAATTTGAAAAACGATGGGTTGGACATTTTCATGTACCTCTTCATAGGAAGAGGTCCCCCAGGGAACGACATAAGCCTATTCTACAACCATAGGAGGGGGTGGGCACACACTGCCTCACACTCCAGCACTAAGTTTGCCCCAATGCATCATAATAAATGCAGTGCATGATAACACTTTCTTCGGTGTCAGGCTTTAGTTTTTCACCCTTGTTGGTGCAGCCAGTGCTGTGTATCTCTAGACACGTGTTTCAGGATAATTGTCCTTCTTCAGTAGAGAGCAACACTTTTTTGGGGGTGCTGGAGATGCTGCCCAAAGTCTTCTCAGGTTTCAGTACCACTCGCTGGGCATAGGTGCATCAACCAGAGCTCGTCAGCTCGTTAGCTCAAGGGAGCCTTTTTAAATAGGAGGGGGGTGGGCACACACTGCCTCACTAGAGATTAACAGCACTAACCTGCACCAACTTTGGTGAAACACTCTGCAAAATTTCAAGTAAGCAGTTAAATTGAACTGCATTTACCAGGATGCAAAGGGGCGAACTGTGCTGGGACGTGAAGCAGTGTGCTCCCATTTCCCTTCTGTTTAAAAAACATGCAGGCAGTCAACCCATATGTACATTTTTTATTAAAAACATTTTCTCGTGAACTCCATGCAAGAAGTACATAGAAAAAGTACACGGTCATGTAAGGAACTGTCTGCTTTTAGGAAAATCTATTGGGACATATGTATGAGGTGAAATGCAGCACTATAAAAAAAAGTGGCTGCACACAGTACTGGAGTCCCAAAGGTACACTGTTGGCCCAAACAATGATCAGGCTAGGCTAAAATACCAGCAACACATATGCCTCAGAGGCTGGGGCACATGTTAAGGCCTCTTGTCATCACAAAAGTGGCTTCTGATCACTTGATGTGGAAGACGCCAGTGCCAGAATCAGAGCCAGGACGTTGCCACTGTTCACTAAAAAGCAGGGGCTAGCAGAGAGTCTAGGTGAGTAGCTAATGGTTACTTTTGACAATGTGAGTAGGATAATTCTACACAATATGGAGTGCCTTTATATTTTAACTAAATACTTGAGACTGGCTCACTGTCACTCCTTACACCCCAACAGTGAGTGACTGTAAGGTTCGTCCATCTCTAGACCTCTATGGGGACTGTAGGAAAAGCCTCTTTTTTCATAGTAACCACCATTTGCTGTTGTTTTACTTTACTTTACAAAACTGGGACTCTGATTACCAGGCATTAGAGCATGTGCTCTGGTCCCAAAAACATGTCAAATTTGTACCATATACTAGGGACCTATAGGTAAGTTAAATATGCCTATTAGGTGTGTAGCCAGTGCCTGTAAGCTAAATGTCACCAGTGGACTGCAGCACCCTTGTGCCACCCACTACAGTGACAGTGCAAACATGCATGCCGGCCTACCAATGTAGACTGTCTGTGCAATTTTAAATATGCAAATTCCACCTGTCAGAATAACCCATTTGACAAGCCTAAACCCTCCTTTTAAATAGTAATAAGTGACCCCTAAGAAGGCCTTAACTCCCCTAAGGCAGGGTGCATTGTGTTTATCATGAAACTTCTACATGCCTTACTTTTTAAACAGCCCATATGGTGAAAAAGCCCCCCAAAGCTATTTCACTGCAGCAGTGTTCGCTGATCCATAGGAAAACATAGAGATAACATATTAACTTTAATACTGTTATCTCCACCTAAGAAAGGTGCATTGCAACTGATCCAAAGATTCTGTTTGCTCTACCTCATTTTAGCTGGACATAGCAGAGAGAGTCTCTGGTCTCATGGAGCCATGTGTGGTAAATAAATAAATAATACCTCTATTTTTGACTGGATATACAATAACAGATAGTTCAATAAATAAGAGTCAAGATTCGAGGTAACTGGAGTTGGCAGGTTTAATACAGCATAAAGGACAGGAACAGGACAACCTGCACGGGAATAGGATGGCAGCGCTGCACAGGGCAGGGACAAAGGAATGGTAACTTTTCATAACAGTGCACAAGTATATATACTTAAACAAAATACATGGTATTCAATACAATAGGTGTAGCAGTGGGCAGGGCCTGTAGCAGTCGCGAAAGATAAGGCAGAAAGTAGGTGTAACAAGAGGCGTGAACAGGGCGTATACATAGACATGTGATGTAAACGTAACGGAATATGTCATAAATGGGGCGGAAACATGGAGGGGGCTACCTAAGGAGCCGGGACCTCTGACCTAGTGGTGCGCGCAAGCTGGCAATGACGTGTTACTAGGGAGAAGCTGGGGGCTATGACTTCTGAGCTAGAAGGAGAGACGAAAGTCTGGAGAGTCAGAGCGACATGTACCTAAACACTATCTAGTATCTGATGTTTAGAGAACATGTTGATAGAATCCAAAAGTTATCAGGGCAAAGGCTAACAGACACTAAGACTGGTGCATGCATTATTCTACATGTGGTGCGTGTTGAGGAATATTAAATGACCATTCATGCAGTATTTCTCTTACATGGAGACGTAAAGGCTAGACCATGACGGAAACTATTGATGTGATTCAGTAGCTTAGGAATGCAGAGAAGGAGAGCTGGACTGATAACTAGAATCATAACATACTCTTGGCAGACTGGCAGGCAGAGCCAGGCCGAGCCGGGCACTGTGAGGCAGGAAGTAAGTGAAGGGTCAGGGATACAGGTGGGGGCTGTATCGCTCCTTAGCGAGGGTTCAGGAGACAGGAGCTGAATCTGGTGTCCGGGCCCTTTTGAGGCCTAGAAACGGGGATTTTTACAATGAAATAACGTGCACACTGAGAAACGTGGCAACGTAACTTTACATAGGCCTAATACTCGTAGCTTTCACGAGAACTGGAAACTGGCATACTAGAGATGGACACAACTGTAATTGCGTCTTTAATCGATCATGGGGAATACATATGCATATTAATCATGCACATACAACATAACATGGGGAACACGTAGGGACACAGAACATGGCAAAATTTACTTTTCCACATTCCCTCCTTGTCACTACGTTTCCATCAGGAAACATCAATATTCATGATACCATCTATCATTTCATACAGTATCATTTGCTCGTCTCGAATTGTCTTGGAACGGGACTTAGGACTAGGACTTGGAATACAGGATGTAGCACAAATGCCGCAAATCGCAGGGCCACATTGTAAACAGAGGCAGCAACTGAATATGATTGCTACTGCAATACCTAGAAATGACAATACTTTCCATCCCCAGGCAGAAATTATACTCCAAAACCAACCGGACCATGTCCAGGTGCCTGGATTCTGGTGTAACTGATGGGCAATTTTATGAAGTCTGGTTATAGCTGAATAAACAGACGGCGCGTTATTAGGAATGAAAATGCAGCAACTAGATCCGATGACTCTACATGCTCCTCCTCTATCGGCCAGTATGACGTCAAGAACGAGACGATTGTGGAGCACGACAAATCTCATAGCAGATTGCTCTTCGGTTAAGTTACCTAGGGCAGAGGCAGTCTCATTCACTACTGCTTCAAGGGTTCTTGTTAACCTACGGATTAACTTACTATTCTGGATAGGTCCTATAAAGAAGAAGAATCCTTTATTGAAATCTGTATACTGTTCTAGAGCAGTTTCAGTTTGATCGACAATCGGGGACTCGATCTCCCTTCTATGTCTAATGTGTACTAGATGTGTGTTTCTGTGATAATCAGATGGGGCTAGGAAAACTGGTGGCAGTAGGAAGGCAATGTAACAGGTTCCATCCCAATCGAGGGGCAGACGAACATATGCGGTCTGACCACAAACAAAATAAGAATGACGTGAAGCTTTGAAAATAGATTTCCCACTGTCACTATACTTGACAATAGTAGTACAATCACTATGTCCTACATGTGCGGAACCATTATTTCGGACACATAATTCGCCTTTGACTGGTAGTACTGAAATAGCAGGTAAGTCTGGAGTAGGAACAGACTGAACATTCAGAACCATGAAATTCGAAGAATAATTACCCAAATTATAAACTTCATTTTCTAGATCTAACCCTGTTCTGTGGGGAAGACCTTGCTTGTCTGGAAAACATGTACTGTTCAGAAAAGACATATCTGTTGAGGATGACGTTAACGTGGACCAGGCTCCACATGAACCATTATGTGAAAACGGATAAGGAAACAGTGGCAGAACTCCCTTCGGTGTCTGGAAAGGGGGGAGTCGACCACACACCCAACAATTAGTGGCATTGCTGGTCTGGTGTGAATAGTGTAACATACGGATAAACGTATTGTTGCGCATAGCAAGACGATAGGATAGTTCGTGAGGAGGCAGATCACTAAACGTATGCTCTACTGTAGCATTAGAATACTTATTTACATGAGAAATTGGAAAACATAAATGAAATGCATAACTTGTACAGGTAATCATTAAACTGAAAAACAATATAAAACTTAGAAAAACGATACATCGGATAGAGTTTTGACTAACTCTCTCACTATGGGGGTCTATCTCATACATGTCAGAAACCTGTCTAACCGTTTCACCCAGGGGGACTTAGACAATTAAACTGGCTGACTTATTTTACTAGACCGGAGCTTACTTTTATACTCCTGCTGCGGAGTTTTTTCTAACAGGGAATCCTTTGAATCAGAGTCAATAGCGGGACAGTCCTTGATAATAGTATCTTGGCAGTCTTTAAAATCTTGACAATCCTTGGAAATGTTCTTGGAAACAGTTTTTAGTCGGAGTCCGTGAAATTTCTTGACATGCGACAGGTGCACCCACCCCTTCCTGCCTTCCAACTTGACGGCAGTACGGGTGGTCAGAAGGACTAACTTCGGTTCCTTCCAGCGAGGCTCCAGCGGACTTGAACGATCGAAATTCCGGATTAAAACCAGGGTGCCGGGAAGGACCTCGTGTGGCTTGACTTCAGTATTGTCGGGAAATGCAGCGGCAACCTGTGAACGACAAGAGTGTAGGGCAGACATCAAGGAAGCTAGGTAATCTGTCAGCATATTACTGGAAACATCTGTAATACTTCGGGGTCTGGGTGTACCCCACATATTCGGGGGGCGGCCGAATACGACCTCATAAGGGGACAGACCTGATCTGGAGTGTGCGACCATGCGCATATAGAATAGAGCGACTGGCAGGGCTACTAACCAGTCTACACCTTTTTCTTGACAGACTTTGGCAATACGGATTTTCAGGGTTTGATTATGTCTCTCTACGAGACCTGCTGCTTCAGGATGGCGTACACAATGGAACTTCCACTGGTACCCTAACAAAAGGGAAACGTGCTTCATAAGTTCGGATGAGAATGGCTGGCCGTTATCAGAATACACGACCCTAGGGAGTCCATAGCGGGGGAAGAATTCACGAACCAATTGCTTGGCAGTGGTCGTGGCTGTGTAATCTGGGACTGGATATGCCTCTGTCCACCTGGACAAAGCGCATACAACTACAAGGACATACTTGAAACCTCGACATCGTTCCATCTGAATATAATCCATCTGGAGGACTTCAAAAGGGTGGTCAGGAGGCTGGAATCCACCTTGTTCCACCGGAACACTTTTACCTGGATTGAACTGGCAACATATCATACAGGTACGGACTTTCTGCTTGGCTGCAGATCTGTCAGATCTTGTCTTGGCTTTGTCATAGTGTTAACAACTTCCACACAGTCATGTGTGGCGGGATTTGAAGTAACTGACGGTAACAGTGTAGCAGGTTTTTGAACGTTGCAGCGTCTGATTTCTATGTGTGGCTGGAACAGTGTCAATTCATAACCTGTCAAACGTGCAATTGTCAAGTGCTGAGTCTGTGTTCGGTTTAAAAGAACTTCCACGGAGTGTGGAACTTGTACTGTCAAGGAGTGTCCTAATACTATGGAATCACTTTGTCTGATAGCTAGTGCTGTGGCTGCAACTGACTTGAGGCACGCAGGCAGAGCCTGGGCTACTGGATCTAATGTGCTCGAAAAATAAGCACAGGGCTTGTATTGTCCTGCTTGATCTTGTGTGAGAACAGATAAGGCTGTACCATCACGTTCTGTGACAAAAAGCGTAAAAGGCTTACTGTAGTTCGGTGTTGCTAGAACAGGAGCTTGACATAAGGCTTTCTTTAATTCATTAAAAGCAAGTGTATGTTCAGATGTCCAAGGGAGGACAGTCGATACGGCTGCCTCCTGTGTCGTTAACTGTATCAGTGGTTTGGCTAGAAATGCACACTGAGGAATCCATTGTCGGCAATAAGAAGTGAGGCCGATAAAAGCACGTACCTCCTTCTGTGTCTTGGGCTGAGGAAGACTCGCTATTAACTGGATACGATCGGGTGTCAACTGCCTACCCCTCTTGGACAGTAAGTGGCCTAAGTAGATCACTTGCTGGACACAGAATTGAAGCTTCGAAGGGGACACCTTGTGCCCCATCTCGGCTAGGAAATACAGAACTGTAAGTGACGCTCGCTCACAATCACGTTCAGAACGGGCTGTGATCAGTAGATCATCGACATACTGGAGCAGAGCAGTGTCAGTTGGCATGTGAATATTGTCTAGTTGTCTCTTAAGTGCGTGACTGTAAATACTAGGACTTTCTGTGAAACCTTGAGGAGCTCGTGTGAATTTATAGCTCCTTCCATTTAAACAGAATCCGAAAAGGTACTGGCTGTCTGGATGAATGGGGACACTGAAAAATGCGTTTTTGAGGTCTATGACTGTGAAAAATGTAGCCTCAGAATCAATGGCTGTCAATAGAGATGAGATATCTGGAACAACTGGGTACTGGGGAATGATACATTTATTGAGTTCTCGAAGGTCAATCACTAATCGATATACTGGGGGTGCATTTGGATCAGTACGTTTCATGACTGGAATGATAGGAGAATTACATACATTGGAGTCAGTTTCTACAACTACTCCTTGAGCAATGAGCTCGTCAATAATTTTGGATAAGGCTGCTACAGCCTCAGGTGGCAATCTGTACTGTCTGATTCGTGGTAACACTACACCTTGCTTGAGAGTCACACGATGGGGTGTGATTTGCATAAAACCAACATCAGTTGGACCTTGCGCCCATAGATGCTGGGGGACATTCAATAATCTTGGATCAAAATCTCGTAAAACATAGTGACCCTTGAAGTCACGTAAAAACAAACGTATTCCCTCTGGGGAACAACAAATAACTGCACCTAATTCTTTCAGTGTCTTAATGCCTAGCAAATTTTCTGGACATGACTTCGTAAGTAATAGATCAGTAGTTCGGGACAATGGACCAACTTCTAGAGTAACTGGTTTGGAAATCTCGTTAATTATTGGCTTTCCTGAAAATCCAAGGGAAACATTTCTAGAGCCTGAGAGCGGAGCCCCTGGAACCTCGTCGTGACTAATAGTAGTCCTACTTGCCCCTGTATCAATCAAAAACTTTCTGTCTTTCCCTAATACTTGACTGTGAACATAGGGACCCTCTTGATCTACAGGAATCTCGATGAGAGGCAAGCCTACCTCCCTCTCTAGGCTGTTTCATGAATACGCTTGATACTCTGGATACTCGGACTGTGCATACTGGTACATCTGCTGTGTAACATGCTGTGTTGCAGCGATAGGCTGCGGTGCTGTAACTGTCTGTTGTGCATTCTGTGGCTGAGAAGTCTGTGAAACTTGTTCTTGTCTAGGCGGACGTGGTCTTTCTTTAGTTTTACCAGTGGCTATATTGTGTTTCAGAACTGCACACTCGTTTATAAAATGACCTGGCTGTTTACAGTAATTGCATGTCCCTTTAACGGGAGCTGCAGGATGACTGGCTTGATTCGGACCCCTCTTCTGACTGTCTTGTGGAACAGATTGTGCAACTAGTACTTTCATTTTCGTGTCTTTCATACGTCTTCTCTCGTGTTCTTGCTCTTCTCTGATTCTATTCTGGTGATACTGGAGCATCTGTAACATCTGTGACGGGGTACTAGCTTGCCATGTACTTTCGACTTTCAAAACTCGATTCTTAACTTGTGGACTTGAATTCTCGACTAATTTAGTAACAAAAAGATGAGGGTATGACTCGCTACTCGTCTTTAAACCACTGTTTATTATAAAACATTTCTCGAATCTAGAATAAAAATCACTAGTGTCTTCGTCTTGTTTCTGTTTACAGGCTGAGATTGCATCCCAGTCTTCCTTTTTAGTGGCTAATAATCTAGGCAAAACTTGTATCAATAATTCTGGTAGTTCTTTACATTTGTCTCCAAGACCGGTACCTGGTACTCGTATCTTATCTTCAGCTTCTAGAGCTGTCCAATCGATCTTTTTCTCTCCCACCTCCCAATCCTTTTCCTTGAGTTTTTCGTATATGCCCGCAGGCAACAGGACTTTTAACATTTTAATAATATCTGGATACGTGTATTCTCCCATACGGAGCATGTCTTTTAATTCTCGGTGGAACCCTGCTGGATCTTTGTCGTGACAGGGAATTAATTTCTTCATCTCTAAGAGTTCCATCTTTGTAACTGGGGTGTAAACAAATACTCGTTGCATTTCACCACCCGTTGTCCTAACTGGGTGTACTTCTCGTAACGGATGCTGTCTATCTATGTAAAATGGTTTACTTTCTGGAGGTGAGACATGAACAAAATGTGGGTTCAGAAACGTTCTATATTTATGGCGCTGTTCTAGAATGACACTAATTAAATCGGTACCTAAACATTTCCATTTATACTGGAGTAACTCGTTCAGAACATCATGTAACGGACCTGGATCGGAATGCTGACCCTCATACAGTGTAATGAGGTGCTGGATCATATACATACCCACCAGTCGCTGCTCGGCTGGGGGCAGTTTCAGAAACATTTGTGCCACTATTTCGTCTGGAAAAGTGGTAGAATCAGTAGTCCATCGGACTGCTGATCGGGCTAGTTCTTGTTCATGCATGGTACTTAACTCACTATAACCGATTCGTGATTTCAGAATGTGATCGGTAGCTTGAAATACTTGTTCTAGAGAACCTTGTTCTGGTGCTGGAAGATGAGAGACTTTCTTGTGTTCTAGGCGTAAATGTCGGTCTGGAAATCTAGATTTACCTACATACGCTATTCTGGCGGTATTCTCGTCTTCCACCTCTTCAGTAGAAGAGTCATTTTCTTTCTCGCTTCCTAGAGCTTCTTTGCGTTGTTCGTGTAACCTTATTATTTCTTTACGTATTTTCTTGTACATACTCTCTATACTATTGAGTGTCTTGTGCTTACCCTCGGCTATATTATCACTCCACCTTGTCAGAACTTTCATTTCGGTCGGATCTTTAGTCGGGGAATCTTGTTCCCGTATTAAACAATTGATCAGAAACTTTAATAACATGAACTGGATCTCAGCTTTCCTGAGAGACATGACTTCACCAATACTTTCTGGATCTTGTCCTGTACGAATGAAACGATACATTCTGTCTAGATCTTCTTTCATATTTGGTAGGGTGTCCAAATACTCGGTCACCCGTCTTACACGTAATGAATATATAACCATACTATCATCACCTGGGACCGGATCATAACGGCATTCGGTAAGAGCTCGTCTGATATCTGCAACAGACTGATGTTTGGGCGTGCGCTGTAACGCACGTTCATGTAACTCGACTGACGTTACACGTTTGTGTGGCGGCGGGGTTCCCGGAGGACCTCCTCCCGCGGCCCCTAAACTGGAATCGTCGACTGATACTCTTCGTGCTGGCAGAGTGACCAGTGTAGCGGGTACTTGTAATGTAGGCTGGACCGGGGGTACCGTAACAGGTGCTGTAACAGGTGCCCCGGTGACTGGAGGAGCAGGATTTACATTATTTACAGGAGCTGGCGGAACAGGATTTGCATATTCTGGGACTGTGTCGTCCAAATAGGACGAGAGAAAAATATCAGCTGCGGTCGGTTTGTGACGTAGTTTGGTCGGATCTAAGGGTGGCGGAAAATTACTGGATGCCTCCGGGGTTGCTTTTGGCAAGCCCTCGGCAAGAAGAGGATACATACCCTTAATGAGGGCATTCCTCTGTCTGTCTGACTGTTCGGTTTTAACTCGTTCACCTATTTCGATTAATTCCCTTTCTTGGGCTCTTTCTGAGGATTCTCTACTTAATTCTGACTTTCTGATTTCTTTTTCGGTTCTTTTATGAGATTCTTTGCGCCATAACTCGATGGCATCTTTCTGTGACTGTCTGGCTTTCTTTTTCCATAATGCTTCTTCTTCTCGCATGATGCACTCGGCATCCCATGTACCCGATACGGGCCATCTATACTTTTCTTCTAACTTTTTGGTGTACTCCACCCATAAATCTAGATACAATATGGCACTTATGCCATGCTTTTGATACATAAAATGACCTGGACTGTCCCTAGGCGGGACAGGAACTGCTTCTTCTAACAGACCTTTTCTAGTTCTTAACTGACGTAATTTTGAGAACAATGGCATGACTGGGCTGTAATCTAGACACAATACGATACACAATGAACACGATAATTACTGAAGATACACCACTTTCATACCACGACATTGAAATACATGAATGACATTTAAAAATAACAGTTCGGACAAAATACTACCTGGAACACCAAAAACAGAATACATGAATTTCTCGAGAACAGAACGGACTAGAACAGAAACTAGATGCACTGCTAAAACAGTACGAAACTTACCGGTCTCATAAAGAGACGCGTCAGGACCCGCATCCACCTAAGTGGACACTTCGTGTTGGATCTGTGTACCCAAACCCACGGACCAGAGACAATGCAATTGACCCTGTCTAGATACTACCCCAGCAACGGTACTCACCGGGCAGCAAGAACGGAAGGCCTCGGACTGGACTGGACTGCTACGACGACGGACGGACGAACTTCGGACTTCTGTTACGGGTGGGCCTCCGGATACCTCGGACCTTGGACTCTCGGCTTGGGCTCTGGTCGGGACTCGCCGCGTTCCTCCACCGCCTCGTCTGGATGCTGGACCGCAACCTCCGTCTCCTCCGTGGGCCTGAGGGATACTTGAAGCAGAAATATCTGCACGTGCACGGTATGGTTCCGTCACGGCTGCAGAGGATCAGGGGGCTTGCGTGGCTTCTCCGGCGCGCGGGGAAAGGGCAAGTCCCTATTCGGGCGCCATTATGTGGTAAATAAATAAATAATACCTCTATTTTTGACTGGATATACAATAACAGATAGCTCAATAAATAAGAGTCAAGATTCGAGGTAACTGGAGTTGGCAGGTTTAATACAGCATAAAGGACAGGAACAGGACAACCTGCACGGGAATAGGATGACAGCGCTGCACAGGGCAGGGACAAAGGAATGGTAACTTTTCATAACAGTGCACAAGTATATATACTTAAACAAAATACATGGTATTCAATACAATAGGTGTAGCAGTGGGCAGGGCCTGTAGCAGTCGCGAAAGATAAGGCAGAAAGTAGGTGTAACAAGAGGCGTGAACAGGGCGTATACATAGACATGTGATGTAAACGTAACGGAATATGTCATAAATGGGGCAGAAACATGGAGGGGGCTACCTAAGGAGCCGGGACCTCTGACCTAGTGGTGCGCGCAAGCTGGCAATGACGTGTTACTAGGGAGAAGCTGGGGGCTATGACTTCTGAGCTAGGAGGAGAGACGAAAGTCTGGAGAGTCAGAGCGACATGTACCTAAACACTATCTAGTATCTGATGTTTAGAGAACATGTTGATAGAATCCAAAAGTTATCAGGGCAAAGGCTAACAGACACTAAGACTGGTGCATGCATTATTCTACATGTGGTGCGTGTTGAGGAATATTAAATGACCATTCATGCAGTATTTCTCTTACATGGAGACGTAAAGGCTAGACCATGACGGAAACTATTGATGTGATTCAGTAGCTTAGGAATGCAGAGAAGGAGAGCTGGACTGATAACTAGAATCATAACATACTCTTGGCAGACTGGCAGGCAGAGCCAGGCCGAGCCGGGCACTGTGAGGCAGGAAGTAAGTGAAGGGTCAGGGATACAGGTGGGGGCTGTATCGCTCCTTAGCGAGGGTTCAGGAGACAGGAGCTGAATCTGGTGTCCGGGCCCTTTTGAGGCCTAGAAACGGGGATTTTTACAATGAAATAACGTGCACACTGAGAAACGTGGCAACGTAACTTTACATAGGCCTAATACTCGTAGCTTTCACGAGAACTGGAAACTGGCATACTAGAGATGGACACAACTGTAATTGCGTCTTTAATCGATCATGGGGAATACATATGCATATTAATCATGCACATACAACATAACATGGGGAACACGTAGGGACACAGAACATGGCAAAATTTACTTTTCCACACATGTTCAGCTGATTTAGAGCCTGATTTTGAGTCCGGCGGGTGGGTTACTCTATCATAATAATAATATAATAATAATAATAAATAGGGGGTAAAGCGCTTGGTGACGCACAACGGCATGTCCCCGCGCTATGATGCGAGCGCTAGCAGGAGAAGGTACTAAGGTGGGAACCCACTACCGGGCATATAGAAATGTTTTTAGCTTGGCTCTGAAAATGGGCTCTGAGGGTTCCAGGTGCAACGCGACAGGAAGTTTGTTCCAGCTAGATGCAGCCAGATACCTGAAGGATCCGCCGCCCATCCTTGCTTTGGACACCTTAGGAATGGACAGGCGCCCTGAGCCAGAGGATCTGAGGGAACGAGAGGGCTCGTATTGTGTCAGCAGACCCTGTAGGGGAAGAGGTGCCCTGCCGTTGACGATGCGATGACAGGTGCATAATGCTTTAAATTCCACCCTGCTTCTCACCGGAAGCCAGTGCAGGGCCTGGAGCGCGGCTTTAGAAGCTGATCTTCTGGGCAGTCTGAGAACCAACCGGGCTGCGGCATTTTGTAAAACCTGCAGGCGGCTCAGATTCTTCTCGAGAGTCCCCAGGTAGAGCAGGTTGCCATAGTCCATCTTGGACGTGACTAGTGCATGCACTAGTATTTGGCGGGCTTTAATAGGAAGGAGCTCCAGAACCTTCCTGAGGGTCTTGAGGATCCCAAAACAGGTACCAACCACCCGATTGACCTGGGGTCCGAAAGTTAGGTTGGAATCGAACCAGACACCTAGATTCCTCGCCTCCTGGCAGGGAATTGGTGCTGGTCCCAGGCAAGGTGGCCACCACGCCGACGTCCAAGCCGCTCGGTCTCCCCCCACCACCAGCACCTCAGTCTTGCCTCCGTTGAGCTTAAGGCAGTTGGCAGACATCCAGGCAGCTAGGTCTTGCATGCATGCTCTGAAGATGTCTGCCGCAAGACCGGGTGCACGCGATAGGGAGATGACCAGCTGCGTGTCGTCGGCGTACGACACCATGCGCAAACCGTGACTCTCCACTATGGTGGCAACCGGGGCAACGTACAGAATGAAAGGAGTTGGACTCAGGGACGAGCCCTGCGGCACCCCCTGGTCCAAGGCTACTCGCTCGGAGTAGCAGTCGCCCTGCCTGGCTTGGAAACCTCGGCCAGATAGAAACGACTGGATCCATTTTAGCGCTGCACCTCCTACCCCTCCTTTGTTCAGACACTGTAGCAAGATGGAATGTGCTACCATGTCGAACGCAGCGCTAAGGTCCAGAAGGATCAAGGCCATAGTATGGCTCTCGTCGGCACCCTGCCTGATGGTTTCGGATGCCATGAGGAGCGCTGACTCCGCCGAGTGTCGAGGCCGGAACCCAAACTGGGTGGGATGTAGAAGATTGGTATCTTCCATAAATTGCATTAACTGCAAATTGGCCACCTTCTCCGCCACTTTAGAGAAGTAGGGTAGAAGAGAGATGGGACGCAGATTCTCCAGCTTTTCGAAGCTGATATTAGGCTTCTTGCGGAGGGGGAGCACCACAGCTTGTTTCCATTCCCTAGGCATAGTGCTGGACCTGAAGGAGACATCCAACAGATGCCTAATGTATGGTTCTAGTGTCGTCAAGCTGTCCCCCAGCCGTTTAGGTGATGCTGGGTCCCGTGGGGAGCCTGATTTCACTGATCTACATATTTTGATCAGGTCTTCTACTGGTGGGGTGGAGAAGTTAAGTAGCAGATTTTGTCCATCAGCCTCTCTTACTGATGCTTCAAACTCTCCCCCTGCCAAGGGTTGGGCAGGAAAGTCGCCAAAATAGTCAGCAATGCGATTGCAGGCAACAACTGAACAATCCTCTAATCCTGCCGAGGACTTGGGGACAGCCAGGGATTTATAAACACAGAACAATTCTTTCGCTGAATTCTCTGCACCCATGATCCTATCGGCATAGTGGGCAGTGTTCGCTCTCCTGATTAGGTTGTGATATGCCCGTCTATTGACGAGATATCTCTCTCTCGCCTGGCTGTCATAGGCTACCCTATCATAAACGTGAAGGATATCCCATCTGCCATATTACAAATGTCATTGCATAAAATGCATTTGTAACTTAGTGGACAGTATATCCATCATGTTTGTGACAGAGTAATGTATCCTCTGAACTCTAAATCAGGTCCCAATTCTAAACATAGAAATTTTCACCAAGCCAAGGCCCCAGTACAAATTTAGAATTTCTCCTTGTCTGTGCTTTCTCGTCAAAAGTCAACTGCTTCACTGGGACCTCATCTGAGTGCCATTCCCATATGTGTTGCTTTTCTCAGCCACAGCCTGCTGCCTTGCCACGCTGAGGATTTTTGACTTCCAATTCGGAAACTAAGTCAGAAGGTAAAACGTTTGACTGGGGTGGAACTGGATTCTGTAGCCAGCCAATG
Organism: Lissotriton helveticus; assembly: GCF_964261635.1. Taxonomy (NCBI): domain Eukaryota; kingdom Metazoa; phylum Chordata; class Amphibia; order Caudata; family Salamandridae; genus Lissotriton; species Lissotriton helveticus. The sequence continues at coordinate 804,793,420 of NC_136063.1, forward strand.
CTCCATTGGGGTTGGCCTTAAATCACCCCTATGTTCGAGGCAAAACCAACCAGATGACTGTGATTGGCGTGTAACATTTTTTTTTTTGTTTAATTAATTTTTATTGAAAAGTTTTCAAGTAAAAACAAGGTACATGCCATACATTAGAACATATGAACGAAAATAGGTGGATATTATCGGGCATAACAGTAAGCGATGAAATACAGTAATGCAAAGGAAGGGAAGGGAAAAATAGAAGGCAAGAAAGAAAGAAGAAAAGGAAGAAAGGAAATAGAGAAAGGAAGAAGGAAGAGGAGAAGAGAAAAGACGAGAAAAGACAGATAGTGGTCAGTGGAATATAGCATTAGAGGAGAGGTAAGAAACAAAGGGTAACCAGAGAAGATCAGATTTAATTTTTTGAGGGATAGAGGAGGAGGATACATTGGCAATTCTGTGTTCATCACAAATAAAATTCCACCACATGGATATAGATATTTTGGAATTATCTTTCCAGGACGATAGAATAACCTTAATAGCTAGAGCAATAAAGAGGTCAAACAACTTAGAGGCAGAAGAGATCATATCAATATCAGGGGAAAGGGAACCTAGAAAAACATGCAGAAAAGATACATCATTTTTGAATTTAAAAATTGACATGCAAACATTCCAAACTGAACTCCAAAAGGAATGAACCTTAGGGCATTCAAATAACAAGTGTATTAATGTACCTGGGGCACTAGAACAAGACCAACATAGGGAGGAAGAAGTGGGAGAAAATTTACAAATGCTAACAGGAGTAATAACCGCTCTACAATATACAAAATATAGAGATTGAGTCACACGGGCCGCTGCGGAGACTTTAAATAACTTTGCCCAAACTTTCTCCCATAAAGTAATGGGGAAAGAGACAGATAAGTCATTTTCCCAAGAAAGTTCAACAGGATTTTTAGGACGGGATTGGTTATTAGATAACAACAGGCTGTAAACCAGGGCAGCTTTGGGAATTTGGGTAGAAAACAAGGGATATAATGGAGATGGTGGGGTAACAACGGGAAATTCAGTTGGGAGTGTAAAAGTAGCTAGATGTGATGAAATAGCAGTAACAATAATAGTATATTCACATGAAAGGGTATCAGGTAAATGATATCGCAGTTGCAACTCTTGAAAAGGGACAATATTAAAGTCCTGAAGGAATTGATATACAAAGGAAACATTCTTCTCTTTCCAATATTTGTAGTGAAAGGATTTACCCTTATATTTGAGAAATTGATTGTACCAAACAATAGAAGACAAAAAACATTGCAGGGGGTTAACATCCTTAGAAAAAGTGTCATTAATAAGAGTGTGCGAGTACTTCAAAATGGGGTATTTGGATATAAATGAGCAATTAGACATAAAAGCAATATGTGCAAAAGGAAAATCCTTCAAAAGCGAACGTTCAAAAATAACCCATTTGGGAACTGGTCTTGCTTGAAAATCATAAGCTAAGGAAAATGATTGTTTAAGTAGAAAAGCAGAATGGTAAGATTTAAACAAAGGGAAACGGACACCTCCTTCATTCTTTGGTCTGGTAAGTTTGAGTAATCCAATACGAGGGTGTTTATTATTCCATAGGAATTTTGTGCATAGAGAGTTTATACGTGAGAAGTATGAATTGGGAATTCTGAAAGGTAGCATAGAGACTGTATATAAGACATGAGGGGTAACCATCATTTTAATAGTGTCAAGCCTACCCCACCAGGAAAGAAATAGCGGGGACCATAGGAGAAGCAGAGCTTGTAATTTCTGGACCAAATTATTAAAGGTATATTTAAGGGTGTCTTTTAGAGAAGACGAAAACCAAATACCTAGATATTTAAGTTTAGTGGGACACCATGTAAATTCAGTATCACTAAACATGTATTGGGAGCAATCAGGATTCAGGGGCAGGACTTCAGTCTTGGATAAATTTAGTTTATAGCCAGAAACAGATGAGTATAAATGGACTTCAGACATAAAATGGGGCAGTGAAGCAACAGGGTTAGACATGTAGACTAGGATATCTTCCGCATAAGCAGAGAGTTTGGTATGAACAGAGGAGAGCTTGAAACCAGTAATCAAATCGTTATTACGAATACGCTCAAGGAGAGGTTCAAGGCAGAGAATAAATAATAGGGGAGACAATGGGCAACCTTGTCTCGTTCCACGTGATAAGGGGAAATATTTAGAAAATTGATTATTTACAAAAATGCTAGCACGGGGACAAGAGTATAACAATTTTACATAAGAAATAAACGAAGGCCCAAAACCAAACCATTGGAGAGTCTTAAACATAAATTGCCAATTAATGCCGTCAAAGGCCTTCTCCGCGTCTAGAGAAAGGGCGGCAAGGGGGTCCTTATATTGTTTACTCATAGAGATAATATTAGCAAACATACGGGCGTTATCTGAAGCAAGCCTACCTTTAACAAATCCAACTTGGTCTGTTTTAATCAAAAGGGGAATAATATTGTCAAGACGTGTGGCGATGAGTTTGGCAAAAATTTTACAATCATAGTTAATCAGGGATATAGGGCGGAAATTTTTACATTGGGAGTGGTCTTTATCTGGCTTGGGAATAATAATAATTAACGCATCCATGAAGGAGCCGGAGGCCCTGGCTTGAGCGATAAAGGAATTAAAAAGTTGTAACAACTTAGGGGCAAAATTCGACAGGGAGGCCATCTGGGCCAGGGGCTTTAGAGCGTTTCAGTGCATGGATAGCAGAGATTACTTCCTGGAGGGTAATATCCTTCTCTAAAGAGGCAAACTCATCTGAGAGATTGGGAGGGGAAGGGAGGCCTGAAAAAAAAAGAGTCAAGGTTCTGAGTGGAGGGGAAAATATCATCCGAGTAAAGGGATTGATAGTAATTATGGAAGACCTCAGCAATATCTTCATCAGAGGATACCAGTTTGTTCGTGGAATCATTAAGAATGGGTCCGATGGTTTTACGCTCTGCTTTAATTTTCAGGTAATTGGCCAACATCTTACCCGCTTTGTTTTGACCCCCATGGTATTTGGATTTGATTTTAAGTAAAACGTTACAGGCTTCAACAGTGGCTAACTTATTGAGTTCTGTCTTAGCCGCAATAAGGGCAGTAATCCTTAGAGGTAAAATATGTGTGTTCTAAGTGTTTGAGATCACGTAATTGAGCCTCATATTTAGCTTTAGCAACTCTCTTCTTTTGTGAGACAAAGGATACAACAAAAGCACGTAGGGCAGCTTTAAAAGCATCCCACGTGTTGGGAATGGAGGTATCCGAGGGATCTTTAAAAGTAAAAAATTCATTAATGAAGGCAGTAACATTTTTGATAAAAAGAGGGTCAGATAAAAGAAAGGTATTACATTTCCATCGACTAAAAGACAAGGAGGTGAGTGACAAATCAAGTGTGGCAAACACAGGGGCATGGTCAGAAATAAAAATGGAGCCAATTTCCGACTTCAGTATAGAGGGGAGCAAGGATTTACTGACCAAAATGTAATCTATCCTAGAACGAGTCTGATGCATGTTAGAAAAAAAAGTATATTCAAAGGAGTCAGGGTTACAAGTTTTCCATACATCATAGAATGGACGACAGGCAATGGCTGATTGAAATGCTTTGTGAGTTTTGTCAGGCTGAAATTTACATTTGGAAAGTCTGTCAGAGTAAGGGTCCAACCATTGGTTAAAATCCCCGGCAACCACCATGTTAGGACAATCAGTAGAGGACAAGAGAATTTTAATATCGGACCAAAACTTGGGGTCAGAGCAAACAGGGCCATAAATATTCAACAGGACTAACGTCTTGTTCTGAACTATAACTTTCGCCATTACCCATCGTCCATCAGCATCATGTTCAGTGGATACAATTTGAACTGACAAAGCCTTATGAAATATTATAGCAACACCACCTTTCTTATCAGGAGCAGGTGAAAAGACAACTTGACCCACCCAGTGACGTTTCAGCTTTAACGACTCCGCCTCAGAACAATGAGTTTCTTGTAAAAATGCAATTTGAGATTGAAGTTTAGACAAATGGGACAGTACCTTTTGACGTTTAACAGGATTTCCAAGACCACGGACATTCCACGACACGAAATTACACATGATGAGGGAGGTGAGGAACGGGAGACGAATGAAGGGTAAACACTGCAGGCAAGGGGACACAAATAAAAACACAGTGATCATGAGTATTGGAAACGGGTAAAACCACACATGGAAATACATGAGAAGAACAGGCAAACTGCGGCAGCAGCATCAAGATCGAAAATAAATACTCAAAAGACGAAAAAGACCGAAGAGAAAGAGAACAAAAAGAAAGAAAGAAAGAGAGAGAGGAGAGAAACAAAAAGAGATTAAGAAAGTACAGAAACAGAAACAAATCATGGCAAAAAAGCCAGATCTGTAAGAAAGCACAAAAGCAATGAAGATGGAGCATGGTGACGAGCGACAAGGCAGAGCACAGGCAGCGTAGAACGATAAATGATTAGCGTAGGGTAGACAGAAAAGAGAAAAGAATGATTCAGGGAGAAATATGCCAGAATATTAGGCTAGATGCGACAGGAGACAGCAAAAGAACATGATGAACAATAAGTGGAGACTAAAGAAAAGATAGAGAACAATTCAAGGAGGAGATAGTGTGAGGAATCATAAAGAAAAACGAAATAGGAAAGTAACAGTTAAACTGAAGTATCCATTCCTGTAGAGGGAAAACTTTGTAAGAATGTCTTCAGCTTCACTGGATCGTCAAAAGTACGGGAGCGACCATCATGGGTAACCTTGCAAAGGCAAGGATGGAGGATTCCATATTGAAGATGAAGGTGCCTCATGAGAGGACGAAGCTCCAGGAATTCCTTACGTCTAGCATTCGTTGCTTTGGAGACATCCTGAGAAATGAAAATGTTATGTCCCGACCAAGTAAGACGTCGTTTGAGTTTTGCAGCTTTAAGGACAGACATAAGCTCGGTAAACTCCAAAAAGAGCATGATGACGCCTCTGGGCCTAGCGGAGTTAGAGGCAGCTCGGCCCAAACAATGTGCTCTTTGAATGTTTAAGGGATTAGGAGATGACGGAAGACCTAAGAGCTCTGGTAGAAATTTTTGTAGAAAGGCAACCATGTTAGGCCCCTCAACATTTTCCGGCAGGCCAAAAAGGCGTAGGTTATTTCTACGATTCCTATTTTCAAGGTCCTCAGTGTGCAATTTCAGCTTATGAATTTCCTGTTCAAGTAATGGGATTTTAGTAGCAACATCCTGAAGAGAGCCGACCCGTTGTTCTAGATCCAGGACCTTGCTCTCCATAGTGATCCATCGCTCCTCCATCTGTTTCAACTTCTCATTAGTTGAAGACATAAATGGTTGCAGACCACGAACTTCCTCCAAAATGGAGTCAAGAACAGGGTTTGGTGAGGCATGAATAGGTGAAGGAGGGTCATTTTTCAGTCGCTTGGGTTTGGTGCCAGTGACAGAGGAACGGGTTGAGTGAGCGTCATTAGCCATTACAAGCACTAGCCAAGAAACTCTCAATGCAGAGAAAAAAATTGCAGGAGCTGAAGAGTATCCACACAGAAAAATGAAGTAGTCCGTCAATATAGGAGCACTGCCAGTAATGAAGAAACTACGCACTCAGTGGTTGAAGAAAACGCGGACTCACACAGCTCCAGTCAATGAGACAGGCGAATTATAGAAGGCGATGAACCCCACATCCAACAGCCACTGTGTAGAGGAGCCATGAGCGTGAAACAGCATAGGAGGAGACCATCGACGACGTAGGAGACATCAAAAATAGTTATAATACTGCAGTAAATTCAGGCGGGAAGAGAAGGATAAAAAGGGCGCGAAAAACAAAGAACAGCAAATACCTCATTGAAAACATACGAGGTGCGCACCTTTCAAGAAAAATAAAATGAAACAGTAAAAAAGAATGGTAGGTGAAGAAAATCTACCATAGCGCTAGTGAGAGGGCATATGACGTTAGGCAGTGGATGCACGCTGAAAGCGAGCGAGCAGCAGGCTTACCGACAGGCAGAGGCAGCCCAAAATGGCGGCCGCTCTCACTCGCGCTGAGGAGGAGACGTTACCATCGCGAACTCTCTCGCCAGCAGGAAAAACGTCAATCCAATGCTGTCCTTCGGATCACCGCATGTTCCGACAGCGGTACCACCGGGTATAGCAGAAACAGCGGTTCAGAAACGGCACTTAGGAGAAGAAACGCTCCACCGTTCCACGGAGCTCACGCCGGGTCCGCCATGTCGTCGCGGCGTCCAAGCCACGCCCCCGCGTGTAACATTTTTTGACTTTAAATTTCATATCTCCGGTTCTTCGAACTGTATGTTTGTCGTTTTTGTGTCATTTTTATCTTTAACCTATTCTCTATTTTCATAAATTGAAATGGGATTTTTTTGTATTGTGTTTTCAGCTTTTTAATTATTTTGATGATTTTCGAATTTACTAAAGTTAAGCCTGCCTGTTCTGTGCTATAACTACCACAAAATGTACAAGTGTTAGCCCTAGTAATCCCACATAACCTGTGCGAAAGCACATGCAAACAAAAAATGGTATAATGCTGGAACGGAATCCGTTCCTGCATTATGCCATTTTTTGTTTGCCTGTGCCATAACTACCAGCAGTTGAACTCAGGTTTAAATTACTCAAACATGTAAGACATAAAATAATAATTACATTATTACTAAGGGTGGGTGTACCTTGTAATTCAGTGTAGTCAATCACATAGAATTATCAAAAAACTGTGTGAAAATATGCGAGAAGAGTAATTCTGCATTTAGTGCCATTTCTTAGTGCCAAAAGGCCACCACAAGTCGAAAATGGAAGCAAGGATGCATTATGTGCTAAGAAATAGTGGTAAATACAACAGGGCTCAAATTGCGAGCACGAGAGACTGTTTGCACTTCCCAAATATGCTCTTGGGGTAGGGTTGTATCCCAACTTACTCCCAGCAATTAGCAATATTTCTTAGTGCAAAATTCTAAAAGTCTGCGAAGATGCAAATGCAGCATAACACAAATAGCAGTAGCGGCCACTCACACTCGCTAAATGTGCTCACTCATTAGAAATCTGGGGGAAAAATCCTCTTAATTATGCAAGGTGGAGCAATCAAGTAATGATCTGTAATATTCTGTGAAAAAGTAATGCAGAATTACCAAAATTGAAATTCCGCCCAGGCCTAACTATCACTTGTGGTGGACTAATATCCACCCAACTATTTGTCAACTTTCCCACTGGTCCAGTGTTATACCTTGGAAAAGTAGGTTGATTGATGTGTGCTTGGTCACTAACCCCCAGATTCATCAAAGTCCCGTTTTGCGAGTCCTTAATAGCGATTATTAAGGAATCGCTATTAAAGACTCGCAAAGCGGGATGCATGTACAAATCGCCAAATTTATAGCGATTTCTACATCTTCCTTATTTGCGATTTGCTAATTGCTAATCGCAAATAAGGAATTACTCCCCATTCATTCCTATGGGCCAATAGGAATGAATGGGGAGTCAATCCTTATTTGCGATTAGCAATTAGCGAATCGCAAATAAGGATGCGATTTCAAGGGTGCCAGGGGTGTCCAAAGGACACCCTGTAGCACCCCTGAAATGTAAATGTAGACTGATGTTGCGCACACACATGTCCAAAGGACATGTTTGTGTAACATCCAACTTAGAAAAATGCACTAAAGTGCATTTTTCAGAGTTTTCGCTATTTACCACGAAGTTACACTTCGCGGTAAATAGCGGCCCAATATTGCGATTTCGCAATTTTTAAAAGGTTCATGAATAGCATTTAAGGAATCTCTAATTGAGATTCCTTAAATGCGATCGCAATTAGAGAAATCACAATTATTTGCGATTTTTCAAATTGCGAGTTCATGAACCATTGATGAATCTCAAATGCCATTTTTGCGGGCGAATTCTGCGATTCGCACCGTTTGCGCTCGCAAAAATGCTTGATGAATCTACCTGTAAGACATGGATTTACGAACAGTTCATACAATACAGTGCAGCAAGGCAAGTTGTTGAGCTGCGTTACGTGATAGGAATAGAGCTGAAATGTGCCATATTTACATGGATATGGCACTGTTCGAATTGCTCCCTGTGATTTTGCACTTATGGCTTCTTAGGGCAAACACAGGCACCCTTGCTCCACGGTGCAAGGTTGCCTGCATTGTGGGTGGGATTGTTTTTGTTCAGGAAGGGATACCTTCCTGCACAAAAACAATCAATCCTTAGAGGCATATACCTCTTTGTACATGTGCTGCATAAAGAGGAAGTAACAAGGAGAAATAAAATTTTTAGTGCAGGCCCAGGTTTACTGGTTTTAGTAAATGTGGGTAAATGTCAAAAAACATGGATGGATGCAGAGTACACCCCCTGCTCCACCAATATAGTGCTTTCCTGAGGCAGGGTAATGCAAGTCAGCGCAAGACGCTTGTTAGAACCCCTTTCAGATGGCCACAAAGCACACAGGGGTTACTGGGCCCAACCTTGGTGGTTGAGGCCTTTTACTCCTGATGTCCAAGGACCCGAATTACTATGGATCCTACTAAACTGGGCCAAGTACCCCTTCTGCACTTGACTTTCAGTGGTAGTGGTAGTCGAGCAGTCAAGGCTTCCTGGGGGGAGGTAGATACAGGTCAGTGAAAACGAATCATAATTCAAAATGTAAACAGTACAAACAAGAAATCAGTGCACAGTCATGCACTTGCTTTTATAATAAAAAGTAGTATTTTATTTCTAACTCTTTGATATTCAAATGCAACAACACAATCTCCCTTGAGGTCAAAGGTCTAGTAGTTGTGAGGCAAATCCCTGCCTCACTCTCCAAAGTGTGACATGTTCAGGGTTATTTTCCGTTCAATGATGGCTGCATCAGGGAATGCACACAATTAGGCTGTACTCAAGAGTTCTCCCTTTTGACCCTTTCAATAGCACCCGTTTTTTTGCCACTTTGCATGTCAGCGATATTTATCGCAAAGTAGGCGTTCCCCACTAAAATGTAATGAATAATGTCGCTAACACACCATCGCTCTATTATCAAAGCGGAGCCATATCCGCGAAGCGATGAATACAGGTGCGCTAAGCACCGTTCATCGCAACTATTTAATGCTTGCAAAATTGTTTACTTAACCACCTTTAACATGGGAGGTGGATTGTTATGTTAAGTCCACGCTTGCCTATTAGCAAGCTTTTCAGTATCGCATTGGCATTATCGCAGGATTTCTCCCGCTAATCCCCGCTATCGCTGGATTTCACATCGCTTCTTAGCAAAGCATTGAGAATACGCCGCTAAGAGTGAGATGTGATCCAGCGATAGACGGCGATAAAATAAAACGCGCTTGCTAATATGGCCCCATGTGCTAACCCAGAAGATACTTTTTCATTGACTGATTAAAACAGGACGTTAGGGCAGGCACCATCTCTTAATTAAAAGGTAGAATGGCATGCAAATCACGGTAGCCTGAAACAAACACTCATAAACTGTGAATGCTGCAAAGGGGAATCAGTCACCTGGGAGAAAGGCTCAAATTGGTCACCCTAGAGGCTTAATAAAAAATACCAATCAGATAAGAGAAAATAATGTTTAGCTGTGTCCACAAATTATGAAGCTGTATTTGGAGTGCAATAATTCCTGACTCTCTAGACAAGAGGCTGGAAAGTATGTCTTGCTTCCCAGAGCAGGAGGAGCTAGCTTCCTCATGAACTCTAGGCATAGTGATATCCCATACCTACCTTGTTATGTGGTGCTCCAAGTGCCAAGAGGTTTTGTACATGTTGAGTACAGAGGGATTTTAAGTAATAACTCCTAGAAACTGAAATAGAGTGCTCAATCGATGTCCTACCTGACCGATGTACAGGCTGGTATGGCATAACTCAGTTGGCACTGCCACATTTCTTTATGCCGAGGATATAGTTATAGGGTCATCAGTCTAAATCGAAATCAGAATTTGTTTGGCACTTCTCTTTTGATATTAGTTTGTGTGATATGCAATCCCTCCAGTCCCAAGTGTTCGGGCCAACTCCCTGAGATAACCTGGAAAATAGTGCAATTTCCCCACACTCTGATTATTCCAGTCTACTTTGCATGTTTTGCAGTGGTGCAAGCCCTCAACTTTAATTGTCCGTAAGATCATTTACCTAGGCCACAGAACCATCTTAAACTTTCCTCCATGACCATTACTTGTTGAAGAGGTTTTGATTCAATACACTCCACGTCAAAATTCTTCAAGATTAGTCAAAGACAGTTTTTTCTTGTATAAGTGCTTTTCCCCAGCTCATACTTGTTTCCTGCCTGCACTAATTTTATAATGGTTCTCCCAACATATGCGACCTTTGAAAGGCCATGTCTTTTAGTTACAGATAAACATCTAACAGTGAGGGTAGCTTTTTATAATGGGCCCTATCCGCAATGGCAAGCCTTCCTCTACAAGCCATTACTTTCCTCATTCTAGCACTAAAACACTCAGTGACCATGTGGTTTTGATGTGGCCGACCAGGTGACTATCAAACCAAAACTACTTTGGCTTAGGCTGAGAAGTCCTACAAAGTATGGCGAGAGTATTGTCAAATGGAAAATACTTTCTGTATTCCTAGATTGAACTGTATTTGGGGATGGCTGTTTATGCTGGATGATCATTCTCAATATGAAGCCTCTAAAATGGGAAACTAAGGGCTTGGTTCATAAAAAGGTCTGCACCTATAGGGCTTTATCCAAGTCTTTAAGTAATTATAAGAATGTAGACTGCTAAGATATAGGGTCTAGAGATCTTGTTGTGGGCTGTGGCTCAACATTCCAGATTCTGTCAAGTAATCTGGGGGCATATTTATGAGAGGCTTGCACCGGCATTGTGCCACGTATTGTTATGCAATGGTGGTGCAAGTTTTAAATCATGTTTATAAAACATACATTTTCATATATGCACAGTTTTTCAAGGGTTGCATGGTGCAACCACTGCGCTGAAAGCAGCTGCACCACTCACATATAATCTATGCAATGCAGGCGGTCCCATGCAAATTCCAAAGCAATTGTGATGCAGTGGTATTTATGGGTTTCCCAACCTGTCACGCATCCCCAGGAAGTGCGAAACTAACCCTGAAATGCACCACACTTGCTCCAGGCATAGGAAGTGGCACAATGGCAAAAAAACAAAGGGCCCGATTCACAGAACTAACTTAAGAAAAAATCCAAAACTTACTACCATTTTGGTATTCACAGAAGGCACTTACTCATTTTGGTATTCACAGAAGGCACTTATTCATTTTAGTATTCACAGAAGGCACTTACTCATTGATGAGTAACATAGAGATTTTAAGAACATTCCAAAATACTTATCATAGTATTGTACTGTCTAAACAAGTCTGTCAGCATGTAGAAGTGTCCTATGTATCAGGGCTTGGACAATATTTGCAATGACACATAGAACTTGAAGATACATGTCTAAACTAATGGTCGACAGTATCTAATACATATTGATCAAAACTGTACGAAATGTGAATGAGTTTGCCAACATAAATAAAACACATGTACAGTTATGTCTCAGTAACTGTGTCAAAATGAATTACTGTTGTGTTTTTTTTACTTTCAAGTGACCAAGGATATTGGTTGCAGCCATGGGTCATGATCCCATTCACCCATCCCTAGATTGAGGCTGAAAATGGTATAACACGGCTCACACCAAGACAAGGAATGTTGTGGAGAGGACTTTTGGTGCCGTAAAGTCCAGGTTCAAATGCCTGGATATGTCAGGCAGAAGACTGTTGTAATCACCCCTACGGTGTGAAAATGATCCTTGTCTGTCCGATATTGCACAACATCTGTAGAAAAACAAATGTCCCCTGGGACTACGAGCCACTAAATTCAGAGGGATCTGACAAGGATGAAGACAATGAAGGAGAGATTCAGTACACAATGGCGTTCGGCAGAGAAGTGATCAGATTGTGGACAATAATTTTAGTTAATCTATAGCACCTGATCGTAATGCTGACAGAAAATATGTCAACTTATCAATCTATAAATACATTTTAGAACTAATTCATTGTGTTGTATATATGTTAAAATCAATGTAAACATTGACTGACATCTTCTCAACTAGATATAGGCCTCAATATGTAATAATCATATTGTCTGAGCTCTTGATCAACATTGGGCCATACACCAAAAAATGAAACAATCAATGCAGTAAGCCAATGTGATGCAGAGTACTGCAAGAAAAGAGAAGGGTAGGAGTGTCACGTATCTACATAGTAATGGTCCATTCCGGTCCTCATGCACTTAAGCAGTGCAGTGCAGCAAGCAGTCTTGCTGTGTTCTGCAGCAACAAAGTATGTTCCAGTGAATGATGGAACACAAATCTCCTAAAATGTCAGTTTCTGTAGTGTGTCTTACAGATGGACTAGCATGCAGAATGCAGAACTTTGTCAGGAGGAAATGTCACAGATACCATCACAGATCATGAGTGACAGTTGTCATGGGCAAAGTCCTAGGCTCGGGTGTAGACGTTAAACTGTCGGAGGTCTGCTTTGCTCCCTTGCACTATTTACAACAAAAAACGATTGAACTACGAATCTGTTTTTAAAATCTGTAAAATATTTTAATTAGGTGCGATTTTATTTCCCTGCTCCTACCTTAAGGCGAGATTACTTCGCCGAGGCTTTAACATTTCTCTTCCCACAGCGCTGCTGTACTTAGGCGCTGGGAAGTGGTCTGCATCACTTTGGGCGCCATTTTCAATTGGGAAGGCTGGCCGGATAGCTCTGCGCCCCTCCCACCCTCCTCCCGTCCCGCCCAAATTATGTATAATAAAAACAGCTTTGCCCGACCGCGCAGCGGGCGCGCCGGCGGCGCGCCGAAGGTGTGCCAAAGGCAAGCCCATCTGCGCCCGTCCGCGCCGGGACCGGGCCAAGGGCCACAACCCCTGTCCTTCCACCTACGTACAAACGCAGTGCGCTAATGGAGCTCTGTCCCACCTACGCCCCTCTCTGCACTAAATTCGATTTATCACATAGGCCTCTGGAGGAACAAATACCATGCTCGCACTGTAACATTGCGCTTGCTATTAACTATACTACCATCGCAGCTAAAGCTTTACCGTCTGAGAGAGAGAAGCATGTTACCATGGCACTCATTAACGCGCGTTCCTTGAGCAAGCACTGTCAAGAAATAGCTGACCTTATTAGCGACTTTAACTTGGACGCTCTCTATATCACAGAGACATGGACGGATGAGGCATCTGGCCCCGACTACGTCACGGCAGCACCCCCAGGCTACAATGCCTACCGGCAAGATAGGGCCATAGGGAAAGGAGGTGGGCTAGCCATCATAGCAAGAGACCAATTTGAGGTCCGCTTCTCTCCCATCCCCATCACTTCATGCGAAGCTATACATTTTAATATAAAATTTACTCCGACTTATAACTTTAAGGGAGTGCTCCTTTACAGACCCCCTGGGACTAGATCAGCTTTCCTTGCCAACTTAAGTACTATTACTGAGCCTATGGTTACAGAAGAGTCCACTACAATTATGGGCGACTTCAATTTTTATTTGGAGCAAACTAGCGATAGGGATACTACTGCCCTTATATCAGACTTAGAAATAATGGGCCTTAGACAACTGGTCACAACTTCTACCCATCAGGCAGGCCACACATTGGATGGAATTTTTACAAATGCGGAAGGTTTATGCATAACTTCAGTTCTCCCCATGACCTGGACAGACCATTCAGTCATACTCAGCAGCCTAACTATTAAAGGCGCGCTGAGGAAGAAGGCTGTCTATTCGAAAATAGGCACGTTTAAAGCTTGGAAGGACATTAACCCTAACGACCTAACGGTGCTTTTAAATAATACCAGCCCTGATCTATCCAGTGATCCCAATATTGCAACTAACCAATTCCAGAAATGGCTGGGCGATGCAACGACTCAGTTGGCACCTACCAAATCCCTCTCAAGAAATAGAAGTTTGCCAACGGCCCAGTGGTATACAGAAGAACTAAAAATCCAAAAACAACTAACTAGGAACAGAGAAAGGCATTGGCGAAAAACCTACGACAGCGAAAACAAGGAAAAATATAAAAAAGCTCTCGCATCTTACAAAGGAATGATAATAGCAGCAAAAAAACACTTTTTCTCACATCATATAGAGAATGCGAAAAACTCAAGTAAACAACTATATAACATTGCTAAAACCCTTTCTGGAAATATACAGGATCTTAATCCGCCCCCATCACAAGCATTATGTGACGCCTTATCCAAGTTCTTCTTCGCGAAGGTAAATGACATATATCAAGCCTTCAACTCAGATCCTGGCAGCAGTAGGGTTACTACGTCCTTGATCACATTAAAAAATACCATGACCAGCTTTAGACCCCTAACAACTGATCAAATCAAGGGCATAGTTAAATCAATTAAAGCTGGATCAGCCCTGGATCCATGTCCAACTTCTGTGATCGCTATGCTGCCAGACACAATCATCCCTCTCATTACTCATGTTTGTAATACAATATTGACATCTGGAATCTATCCTGACTCTCTAAAAAATACGCTGATCAAACCCCTGCTTAAAAAGCCTAGTCTAGATAAGGGAGAATTAAAAAACTATCGGCCGATAGCAAGTCTCCCTTTTCTAGCTAAAGTTACAGAAAAGGCTATGAATCAGCAGCTGTCGGAATACATAGAAAGCAACAACTTGTTGGATGACACCCAGTTCGGTTTCCGTAAATACCATGGTACGGAAACCGCTCTCATCAAAGCAGCTGATGATATCCGAGTCATCCGCGATCAGGGAGGAACAGCACTGCTGGTCCTTCTGGATCTCTCAGCAGCCTTCGACACGGTCGACCACAAGATCCTGGTCGACCGTGTCGAAAGGATGGGTATTCAGCTCACCGCGAGGGACCTTCTTGCCTCCTTCTTAGCCAATAGAACCCAGGCAGTCACATTGGGTACTTTCCAATCGGCCAATCTGTCGTTACCGTGTGGGGTTCCTCAAGGCTCATCCCTAAGTCCGACACTATTCAACATATATGTGTCGGACCTTGCTAGTGTCATCAAAGCACATGGGATGAGCCTAACCTCATACGCCGACGACACTCAATTGGTGCTGGCCATAAAGGGAGACGGGCAGGAGGTGGCAGTCCGGTTCCAAAATGGGATGATCGCTATCGATGAGTGGATGGCAAGAAATTGCCTGAAGCTCAACTCCGATAAAACGGAGGTGGTGATCTTTGGCACCCTTTCTCCAGCCTGGTCTGTAGCCTGGTGGCCATCGGTTTTAGGTACCCCTCCCTCCCCCACCGCTAAGGTTAGAAACTTAGGAGTAACCTTCGATGACCAGCTTAATTTTATGGCTCATGCAAATAAGGTGGCAGCTAACGCTCATTTCAAGCTCAGAATGATAAGGAAAATTATACCTTATCTACCAGACACTGCCGCAAAGACGTTAGTCACTTCCCTGGTCCTGACATCATTAGACTACTGTAATGGTCTCTTTCTTAATGCACAAAACAGAGTGACCAAAAAACTACAGACCGTTCAGAATGCGGCTGCACGTATGCTGTCAAAAAAACCTAAATTTGCACCTATTTCGGATACCCTGAAAAGCTATCACTGGCTAACCATCCAAAACAGGGTCAAGTTCAAATCATTGTGCACAGTCTATAAAATACTGCAGGATCAAGGACCGCGTTTCCTTAAAGAGCAACTAACTCCCTATAATCCAGTCAGAACACTCCGATCCACTTCACTTAACCAACTGGTGGTCCAACGCAGCAGAACAGTTACATGGGGGGACCGCCGCTTTTTAGTTGCGGCCCCTAAACTTTGGAACACTCTGCCACATCATATAAAAACAAGCCCCTCACTCCTTCAGTTTAGGAAAAAACTGAAAACATGGTTATTTAATCAGTAATTTTAGCTTCAGGGTTTACTTCCTCATCTGCTCAGGGAGAGACATTATTGCAATTTAGCGCCGAGACGCCCACGGGTAATTGTATGCGCTTTATAAATGTCATTAAATAAATAAATAAATAAATAAAATGTGTGGGGGTCCACAAAACACTACACATGTGCCACCTTTCCTTGACAGACTGTTATACATACTACATCTGGCCACACTTGTCAAGATACACATTTACAATGCTTTGCACAGCAATGCAAGGAGGCTCAAAGGTCTGAAGCAGAACACTATAAACAGATGAAGTGGTATTAACCAGAGAAGTAAGACGAGGGAGATATTTGCCAACCATCACATCACCTCAAGAATACAGAGATGGTAAAAGTGTGACGCATCCACGTCAAAAGTCAAGCACAAATGTATGTGTACCTACACAATCTCATTGAATATGGTGCAACAGAGATGTTAGGTATGAAAATACTCCTGCATGTTAAGAGTAGTGTACCCCTGCCCTGAGTGTACAACTGCATAGTTGTGCTACTCGTACTTCAACAAAAAGAGAGAGGTCTGGTCAGTCGCAGGACTGCCACAAAATTGGAGCGAATGAAGAAGGGGTAACACACACACTCAATTTTGAGTAGGAAGGCCCTCACACACCGACCTGGTCAGTGTCATGCTTCATCATCGGGCCCCACCAAAGAGGCCGAGTGCCTCTTTGGTGTGCTGCGACGCCAGAAATACTGCGGAGCAACCCCCTATCATTGCTTGCCTTTTTACCTTTCGTACACTGATATCTCACTATGGCGAACCTGGGTCTGACATACTCTGAGGCAGAAATTGAAGAGTTGATGTCAGATGCTACCATCTTTGCAGATCCACACATATCACAGGCAATAGCCAATACTGCTGAATGGGAAAACTTATCAGAGAAAAAGAAAGATCATATACGCACTATTCTTCATGGCACGATCCTCAAGGGCTATTTAACATCCAACACAGCACCTAAAGGTCTGTTGGTAACAAACGCCCCCCGCATCTTTCTCAATGATGCTGCTTTTAGAAAAGACTGGGCAATGATTGCGTGGCATTGCACGCGCGACTGGATGGTCTTAATAATAAAGACAGCCCTAAGACTCTCCGAAACCCTCATGATAGAAATCAGAGAGACCGAGTCCCATTTCAAAGCCACAATTACTGGCTATAAAAAACGGCTCGACGAACTAAACAAAGAAATGAACGAGTATAAAGAAAACTTGATGCAATCAAAAGCCACCAAACTTCAAAAGGACCAAAAGAAATTCGAGTTTGAAAAAGTGTATCCCTATTCTGCTGCGACCTTTACTCCACCAACACGCAATGCCAACAATTCTGATTACTCAGACGACGATGCATCCAACAGTAGTGGATCAAGCAGCAACTCTTTCAAACAAACAAAGAGAAGAGGGAACCGAGGCAATAGGAACAACAGAGGTGGGCATGGCAATCAAGGCAACCATCAACAATGGTACCCACCACAGATGGGGATGGGTCCAAATCCTTATGCCTACCAACAACCACCCTATCCATTCATGGGCTGGAATCCGGGCTTTATGCCCCCGGCTAATTTTCAGCAGCAGTACAGACAGCCTTTTTTAGAGAGCGGCCGGAGAGGCCGAGGCAAAAGGAGAGGCAACACCAGAGTATCCTGGCAAGAGGACGACTCAGTAGCGAACCACACCCGGAGCAACCAACAGCCGGGGACGAGCGGAGTATGAGTCTAGTGACAAACCTGTCCGCAAGGACACTAACTCCCATGGAAATCCAAGTACTAGAAAAAGGTTTAGGTTTCGTACCTACAGCTAAACCTGATAAATTCAAGTTGCATTGTGAACTCGCTGGCTTTTTTCGTAAACTGAAACTGAAAGCGTTTTTCGAAGGAAAAACTGACGCAATGGAATCAATCAGGAAAGGCGACACGGGACTAAGACCTAGTTCCACCTTTATTCCCCCCCGCACACAATACCAGCGGCCATAACCGCCTTCGAGCAAGCCGTTTTCAAAGACCTAGAAAACTGCCAGAACCCAAAAATCTTTGGGAATTTCAGTACTGCTGAATTCCAAGCATTACATCAATTGCAGAACGACATCTCCATAACTATAAAGCCTGCTGATAAGGGCGAAGGAATTGTTATCCAGAATACAACCGATTACGAGAACACCTGCAAGGATTTACTTGGGGATGTCAGAAACTACATCCCGCTTACATCAGATCCCACTGCTGACCTTGCCAAAAGGATAACGTCCCTGGTAAAACAGGCAGAGGAACAAGACCATTTGTCCAAAAATGAAGCAACATTTCTGAACAACACAAGTAGTGTCATACCCTACTTCTACACGTTGCCCAAAATGCACAAAAATAGATCACCGCCCCCTGGACGACCCATTGTGTCAGGGATAGGCTCACTTTTAGAGCCCCTATCCCAGTTCTGTGACTATTTTTTGAAGCCTCTTGTACAGTCAACACCGGCTTACCTGAAAGACACGAAAAGCTTGTTACGACTACTAGCGGAGATCACTTTCCCTGAGAATTCAATCACTCTCGTAACCCTGGATGTAGAAAGCCTCTACACAAGTATCCCACAGGACGATACCATCACAGTCCTGACCAAGGTACTTGACTCCACTGTGTGGGAGTACCAGACGCCAAAAAAGTTCATCATTGAGTGTGCGACTATAGCGTTAAAAGAGAACTTCTTTTCTTTCAAGGACCAATTATACCTCCAATGCTCAGGTACATCTATGGGCAGTACCTTCGCGCCGAGTGTGGCCGGGCTATATGTAGCTGATTTTGAAGCCAAACACATTTTGACACCCAATGCAGTCTTCTCGTCGTCAATGCTTCTATGGAAGCGTTATATTGACGACGTTTTGCTCATTTGGACAGGCAATGACAGTGACCTCAATAACTTCCTTACATGGATCAACACCCTAGACCACAATCTAAGGTTTACCAACACTATGAGCAAAACAGACATTGTGTTCCTGGATGTGGTCATTTCTGTGAGTGGAACAATACTCGTCACCAAAACCCACAATAAACCAACTGCAAAGAATAACCTCCTGGAATTCAGCAGCTTCCACCCTCGTCCCTTGAAAGAAAACCTTCCTTACGGACAATACCTGAGACTACGAAGGAATTGTAGTACCACCACAGACTTCATAGATCAATCAGCTAACCTCACGGAAAAACTAAAAAATAGAGGCTACCCAACCTCTACCCTAAACAAGGGATTCAAAAGAGCAAAAAAACAGCCAAGGGAGGCACTCCTTGAAGAAAAGACTAACAATTCAGACCAAATCCCACTTACGTGTGTCACCACATACAGCAGTCTCTCAAACCTCATGAAGAAAAGCATCAATAAACACTGGAACATCGTGAAATCCCTGAAAAAGGAGTGGGAAAGACCCCTTTTTTCCTTCAAAAAAGGACGCAGTTTGAGAGATGCATTGGTACACACACGCCCAAAAGAAAAACCACCCAACACTATACCGTCAGTGACGACAGCCTGGGGTTTGCCAAAAATCACCGGACACTACCCCTGCTCGGACTGTAGCGTTTGCCATTTGACTCAAGCTACTAAAACATTGTCACTTGAAGAAGGCAAAGTGTGGACCCAACGTGAACACACGAATTGCAACTCAGTAAACGTGATCTACCTAATCACGTGTCCCTGCCAGCTCCGTTACATAGGCATGACCACGAGAAAGGTCAAACAACGCATCTGCGAGCACCGGAGCAATATAAGGTGCAAAAAAGTAACAACTAAACTGAGTCGCCATTTCCTGGACAATAATCACACTACCAATGACATGAGATGGACCATCATTGAAGCAATTGATGGCACAAGGAATGTACAAAACAGATTGTTTGAAAAAGAGCAGCGCTGGGTATATCGTCTGGGGACCAACATCAATGGCCTTAACGACGACATCCCATGGAACACTGTTCTGTCGTAAACCCTTGAGCCAGGCTCCCAATATCATATCATGTGTAACAGCAATATACAAATGCTCTCTTATTTTTCCTGTTGCTGACTATCTGTGCACTTAAACAACTAGTGCCTTGTAATTATTCCCAATATCACCACTGAGATCGTGTTTAAAAGTAATGCCCTCTAAATATTCCCATTAGCATTATTGATATCGTGTGTAAGAGCATAGAATGCCCTCTCAATTTTTTTCCATATATATATTTTTTATAATTCATGCATTGAATGTCTAGTGCCTTATAACTATGCCCATTTCCTTAAGTCATAGGAGCACTGCCAATTATCCTTTATTTATGCCGAAGTGGTAGAAACTCAGTCACTAGACACCGACCGTCACAACATTGACGGCCGGCGAGCGTCAGGTTTGTGAATCCAAGCCTCGCTCTGGAAACCGACCGTACCCCGCCCACACGAGCGCCTGCGCTCCAAGCCTCGCTTTGAGCGAGACACGCCCAACCCGGAATCGCGCGCTGAAACACAAACAAAGCGTATTTAAACTCACTCTCCGGTCCCGCTCTCCATCGTCGGGGTCCGGTCCAGAGGAATTTTGAAGGTTCAAAAGCGGGTTGCGAGTGCTGAGGGCGTGAGTCTTACATTACCGATAGGACGGTCATCTCAATCTCCACGAGCTAAGTACTTGGAAGCAATGCCATTTAACTCTTTTCCTTTGCAGGATGTGCCAGGCGCGCTCCAATCCTCCTCCCGAGACCCATGGTGCTAGTAGCGCCCTCTTTTAAAGTGAGATATCACCCAAATTTACTATCTTAGGGGGGTCACCGACCTCTTGGTCAATTGATCCCTGCTACAAGGTGAATTCATACCGTGTTTTTATTTCCCTTCTACAGTTGTAGTTTTAAACACCACTAGCACTTCACCTCCCAGAGTTTAACGCTAAACATCCCCAAAGGGCTACTTGGATGGTGCTTAAAATAGCGTTTACTATGGGCACACTAATATTTGCCACCATCTATGGAGCACTATGATAATTCGCAATGGCGTATACTAATTGTATGTATGTCCTTGTGTGTTTGTTTGTACATCTTCTCTCCACAGGTGCTGAAATACCCCTGAACTTGGGGCTTTTTTCTTTAGAATGAGCATCACGCTCTTCTAATTTTAAGCACTTTTTCACATTTTCTTTTTTCACTTTCACGCCCCCAGGTTAGGGTGGACTATTAGAGTGTCCATACCGCCGGGGTATAGTCCTGAAGAATGCCTTGGTGAATATATACCACTAGTATGGCAGAAACATGTTGACTGATTAATTAACTGTGTGGTATTTAGCTGAATTTAACCAAATCCTAACAACCTTGGCACGTAAATTCAGACACATATACCACTTACCTGTGTATTAGGGATCACTCATTAAAAAATCTTTTTTGATACCCTCTTAGGCACTTTTAATTATACTTCACTCACATCACGCCCTCCCCACACGACCAGCTCCGCAGTATTTCTGGCGTCGCAGCACACCAAAGAGGCACTCGGCCTCTTTGGTGGGGCCCGATGATGAAGCATGACACTGACCAGGTCGGTGTGTGAGGGCCTTCCTACTCAAAATTGAGTGTGTGTGTTACCCCTTCTTCATTCGCTCCAATTTTGTGGCAGTCCTGCGACTGACCAGACCTCTCTCTTTTTGTTGAAGTACATTTAACCGGGGACTGAGAGAGTGTCCTCGATTCTCCCTACCTCTCCCTTTGTTGATACATAGTTGTGCTACTCACCAACTCTGGTATAAATACAAAGGGGAACAGGGAATATGCATGTTTGCCATAACATTGGCCTGTGTCAAGGATTGCAGTCTGCTTGGACCAGGAGGGCCACACAAACACCTGCCCCCATAATAGATGTACACTACTGCCTTTGCCAGGATTAACACAGACCCAATGTGGAGATGGCAGCATGTTGTGTAGTGAACAGTAGTAGTGTAAATTACCATTAAACCCTGTTTCACAGCAGTGAGGCCTACTGGCACACAAACCTCTTCAAATGTTCCGTTACTGGGCTTTACACTCACCTCTGGCCATTAACAGGTTAATCAGGAAATGTAAGCATGACAAAACCATGTGCACACTGTATGTGCCTGTGCAAGACATACACAAAACATAGGCTGAAATGTTAAACAGTGCGCAGATGGGCAATGTGTGTGTGCTGGTACTTTGTGTTTTACAAGGCGCACTCTAGTACAGGTCAATGGTAGTGTAGAAATAAACAGTGGTATTTATTAACAGGTATTGTGACCCATTGCAGCAAGTCACCTTGCTGTGCAGAACTAAGTGATAGATAAAGGACAGGAATGTGCTGAATATTACATTATTTCACTTGTTCCTTCTTTTTCCCCAACTCTGGTGCCATTTTGACTGCTTAGCGCCAATGCTGACACCCTTGCTTGTTTTGCATGCAGCATTGCTTTTTTGTTCATGAGGTGCCACCTACCAGCAAAATAACAAATCCTGAGAGGAATATTCCTCCAGCTTTGTGTGCTACAGAATGCAGCACACATTGAAAGAGGAAGTAACAGAGACCAACAGTGTTTAGCACTCCTTGTTATGCCTCTCCTGGGAAGGTGTATCTTTCTGGGTCAATACTAGGCTTACCAGATCTGGTAAGTCTGGAAATGCATCTAAAATCATGGGAGTTGCATGGGGATACCCAAGCAACAGCAATGGAATGCCTCCCAAGTGTAGATTAAGGCAATACAGCAATATGGATTGCCATGCTTCACTTGAGATTTAAGAAGCCACTCTGGGCTATGCAAAGTGGGCTGGCGTGGGTTTACAAATATATTATTTGATTTGTGTATCACATGTAGCATGTTGTGTGGTGCAATTGCCCTGCAACTTGGGTCATACATATACCCCTGAGTGCAGCTGCGGCTGAGCTGTTACATTACATGGAGGAACCTGCCTATCTTTGTGCTTAACACATGGCTGCCTGATAAAAATATGAGGATTATTGCAATCACACCAGATGGAGTTTAATAATTCAGCAGTCCTGCAAGTTGGGTGGGACATACCCTGGAGTGTGATAGAGCCAGCCTGCCCCAGTGCTTCTTTAATTGTGTGTTGCATCAGTGACACATCACAAGGAAGGGGTCTTCACACATCACAGTTAGAGAGAGATTGTACTGATTATGGAATCAAGATGATTGGTGTATAGGTCCCAGGATCAATCTTTACATGCACCTATGACTATGGGAGACATCCAGGTGTGTACCCTGGAAATGGATGTGAAAAATGATGTGTGAGTATTCTGCTCTGGATTGCTGCCTTGCTGTCCCGCCGTGTTGCCTGCTGGTCTCCTGACTGGATAATATGGACTGCACATGAATCCCTTTAACCTAGACTGACACCAAGGGCATTCTGCCTGGCCTTCTGGCATTAAGTCTCAGGGACACGAACGACCTCCTTGCACCCTGCTACAACACCTGAACAATGACATTTGTCACTCTGATCTACCAAGTGGTGCCACCCCAGTCCTGAACCAATGAAATTGGTCCTAAGGTGTTTGGACCAACAGAAGCCATGCTTCTACTGCTGATCCTGTGAATCACCCCTGTTGCGCCAGTCAGAACCTGTGCATTGGTCCTGTAGTACGGCTCTGAACCTGCGCATCACACCAGTTGCATTGGTCGTAACCCACGCATCCCTGCCATTGGGTGGTACTGACTGTACTGCAGAAGTGCTACTGCACAGTGCATCCACCAAGCAATGTCCATTTGCATAGCAATGCATCAGAAAAATTGACGCAAATGTCAGAAAAGTGCTGGCAACGCACAGGAGATGATGCAATGGGTGTGGCAGGTTGCATGCTGGGAAGTGTGAAAGTTTGTTTAATTTTCACTTATAGTCTGTTGGCTTTTGTTGGGTGCGGGAGGTGATTTTGAGAGTGTCTGAGGTTTTGGAGCGATTTTTTGTCTTGGTGTCTGGTCTTTCCCTGTCTTGAGTCAATTGTGTACCTTTTGTGTCTTTTTGTAGTATTTTGTCTTAGTAATTGTCATTGTACTGATGGGTGTCCATCTATTTAAGCCCTTAATATATTAGTGGTAGGCATTAGGTTATGGGGTGTTTGTTTGGGGTGTAATGTGTTTAGTAGGATTTTGGTCATGTCGGGAAAGAGTAGGGTGAAAAATTATAGTGAGTGAGGGATTGAGGGCCTTTAATGTGGTGGTTTGATTTTACACAATGCAAATGACTTCAAATGCAATGCAAACATTAAAGTGCTATTATGTAAGCAACACACGTCCATTTTGTGCACCTCGGAGGGCGTACATAAAGCCTGTGTAATGCAACACAGGAGCAATAGTTGTGTTGCTATACCCTTCCCCAGGGGGCTGTTCAATGGGCTGTGGGTGCTCGTTTAAATTTAACACACATGGATTTAAAAGCATTGCCTGATTTCACATACAGGATTGAGCAAGGTTTGATCAAAAACTTTATAAAATCTGCACAGGTGATGGGTAAGGAGGAAATATATGTTGAAACTTCTATTATTTTAAGCTTTTTATGTGAGCTGCATTATGCAGTATACCTGTCCTTTACCATCACAGCACTACTTTGGTCTGCCTAGGGCCAATGTTTTCCCCGTAGTGTCATTGTGAAGGAGGCCTGAGATGAAACTCCCCAGAAGCACATAAAACATCACATACCTGAGGCATGCTTCAGGCATGTGATATTAAATATCTCTGAGGTTCAAAATCCAGCAAACCCCGCCCTCCAAGGTGACTTACTGCATCCCATATTAATAAACATTTAAATATGTGTGTCAAACATGTTGAATGTTTAAAATCACTGGGATTTCATATTACTTATAATGGAATTTAGACCACATGTAACTGCACTATTTAAAATGCAATGTTCAAATCTTTGTCTTGTAGGAGGACAGGTCCTATACACGTGGGGAGATTTTGACACCTTCCGGGATTCCAATGCAGCCAATAAATGTGATTAGTACATATTTGTACTTCTGTATAGTCTGTGTGTGATCCATGATAGTTGTAACATTGTGAACTGTATGGGAATGTATCAATCACCTGCAACCAAATTATAGTCAGTGTCCCAACACAACTGAACTTGCCCACAGAATAATGTTGAATTGACAAGGATGCACGTTAACGTGCATGTAGGTGCAATGCATGCAGGCCCACAGGTTTCATGCTTCGTTTGCAGCTGTGGTGATGTTGGGTTATCCAATTTTTTTGATGTATTTGGCACATGAGCCATCATCTGGCGCTAAATCTGCAGATATTTAACATAACCAAAATTTGTTGTACAACACATGACACAAACATTACAAACAATATTTTAACAGATGTAGCAGCAAAGTGGAATGAGCTAGGCTAAGCGTGTTTGGACGTGGTTTTGTTACCTATGTCAATATTTGAGTATGAAACTTGTGCTGATGAGGTGGAAAATTTTACCCAGACAGTGTTATTAACTGTAAACATGACAGTATAATGAAATCTGATTTCCCGAAAATGTGTGTCAATATGCCACATATATTGCTTCATCGTGCAGCATACTATGCTTATATATACTGCATATGTTTAACCTCTCCTGCTACATAATTTCAGTGTGAATAACTATAGATGTGGGTAAAGATTACTGCTGATCAACACTTAAAATGTTTGGTGACATAACCTGTCCCTGTACTTCTGTGTTCAATCAAAAGCCACATTGTTAAATCATGTAGGATAGTGTCAGCAGGGTAGCCATCACAATCAAACTGTCAAATCTCACCTGTGTTTCTGCAGGAGCGATATGAAAAACTGGGATGTGAGGTCCCAACTTCTCCGTATCATCAAGACTGCCCAACAATGTCAAAGCACGTGGTAGTGAGAGGGGGGAGAGGGGAAAAGGAGGAAGAGAAAAAACCTGTCCCAGGAAGCCAAGGTCCAAGGTATTTCTATCTGTTCCCTGTGGATAAAGAAGAAAGACATCAGTAGGTGTAGAACCTACCTTAATGTTGTGCAGGATCAGTATGCTCTAATCATGTATTCTGTTTCTTCATACATTACCTACCTGTATAATTTCCCTCTTCTGAAAGCAAGTGAACATCTATATTTGGAATACACCAAAATGATAATAGTTCTTATGTGAAATGAAATAATAAATATCAAATCACACCTAAAAGCATTCTCTGTCATGCGTTCAATAAAAGTCCCCAAAAAACGAAACAATCTCTTAGACTGGAAGCAAGGATATGAGAACAACTAGTGTTCTTTTAACATATAACACAAAAATGTAACTATAGCACAAAACGTAGTGCAGGGCTACAGAAACTTTAAACTCTTAAATGTCATGAGTTTCAGAAAATCTCTAATGTGTATTCTTTTTATTTCGTATAGATTACAAAAAAGGCTGGTACAAGCAAAATGGAGTCTTCACCTCGCAAAGAACAGTATTCAGAAAAGTGTTTAAATCACAAAGTGAAGCTGACACAAAAGGCATTACCACCTATCTTTGAAGACAATACTTTAAAGGTTTTCCTCTTTGTTTTGCAGGAAGATATCAAGGAGAAGATGACAGTAGAATGAAGAACCAAATCCAAGAACTCCAGGAAGCCCGCCGAGGACGACGAATGCAGAGCACCGTGGCCCGCAACGGTAAGTGTAACAGGGCTGAAGAACCACAAGTGGCAACTAGAATGGGAAGCACTCTTCCACCGTGTGTCAGCTAGCTTTATTCTTTATTCTGGCACTGCTCCGTTCCTGCTGCACATGCGGCTGGACCCGGAGCATGCCTGACAGTACAGCCCCCCCCAAGAACACCCCCAACAGATTTGGGCTTCCCAGGGTACCGCCTGTGAAACAGACACAACAAACAAGGGGCAGGTACATGTCCAGCAGGCTTCCATGTACAATCCTCTGGCCCATATCCCTTCCAGTGGGCCTGATATTGCAACCCCCGCCTGACTCTCCTGGAGTCCACAATCGCTTCCACTTCATATTCAGGTCGGCCATCTACCACCACAGATGGAATCCCAGTCGCCACAGGTTTCAATAATGAGACATGGAAAACTGGATGTATTTTAAGGGTGCAGTTCCAATTTTACAGCAAGTGGATTAATCACTTTGATGATTTTCTAAGGGCCAAAAGTGTGGCTTGATTTTTTGTGCACCCTTGACTGCAATGTTCTGCGCTGATAACCATAGCATGCCCCCGACAACATAAGCAGGACTAGAGTGACTGTGAAGATCCGCATTCATCTTGTACAAAGCCTTATCCCTGTCTAGATCACCCTGAGCTGTTTTCTGTATACCATAGTAGCGGCCCGTGGAGGGAGTTCCATGGGGTGGTGAGGCGGGGCAGAGAAGGGCAGGGTGGGGGGTAGTAAACACCGGAATATGGATGAACGGAGGTAAGTAAACATTTAAATAAATAAAACTAATTTTGTTGTGCATCGCAAAATGCGGTGCAGCGTGTGCAACAAAATTCGTTGGTATACCATGTATGTGATCTACTAGCTCTTGAGCAGCTGGGATGTAAGAAATACCAGGAGGGGGAAAAGCAAGAGATGCGGATAAAACCCATAATCACAGAAAAAAGGAGAAACACCAATGGAAGAATGCATGTGATTTTAAAACGCAAATTCTGCCATCCATAAAAATGTATCCAAGTCTGAAGAAGAGTGCAGCAACAGGCACCTAAAGTATTGTTCAAGGCACTGCTTCACTCTCAGTCTAACCATCTGTTTAAGAGTGATTGCCAGACGAGAGGCGAATGTCCATTTATACCAGAGTGGCCAGCCCTTTCCAAAATGTAGACACAAACTGGGGACCCCTAACAGAAACCCAATGGAAGGAATGCCATGCAAACACGCTATAAGTTGTGGAAATACTGAGGATAACTCTTCAGACGTGGGCATCTCTTTCATAGGGATGAAATGGGACATCTTAGCATGTCAATCACCACTAGAATTACTATGAATCCTTGTTTAGTCTTAGGTAGTTCCACAATAAAGTCCATGGAAATAGAATGCCACGGACTAAGATAAGTAGGCATTGGGGTCAATAAACCAGAAGGCCCCTGATGGATATTTTTGCTCTGAGCACATACATGACATTTCTGAATATACTGTTTAGCATCCGTTGCCATTGTAGGCCACCAGAAATACTTCCTGAGAAGATCAATAGATTTTTTGTACCCTGAATGTCCTGTGAGTATAAGTGTATGGCACAATTCCAAAGCTTTCTGCTGTGAGGGTACTGTGGGACTAACTAAGCACCCCTGTATGTAAAGGCGGTTCTGCACTCTCACTTCCTTATGCTTGTGTTTAGGAACCTCTACTTCCTTGGATTGTTGAGCCTTTATTACCTCATTTGTGAATTGTTCTTCAGAACATATGGCCCACAAAATGCGTTCTCTTGCTATAATAGGGGGATGGTCAAAAGTGTATCTTGGGTCTCATAGCCTAACCGGGATAAGGCTTCCGCTTTCCCATGTTTTGTTCCTGCTTGAAATTGAATAACAAAATCAAATTCACTGAAATGCTTGGTCCAGAGCAGTTGTCTCATAGACAGTGCATGTGCTGACTTCAAATCTGCAAAATACTTTGATCTGCAAGAACAGTGACTGCATTTAAGGCTCCAAACAAATACTGTTGCCATTCTTCAAATGCCCTCTTTATGGAAAGAAGTTCTCTATTGCCTAATGAATAGTTTTCTCTGTGGGGCTGAGTTTATGGGAATAAAAAGCAATGGGATATAAACACCGGGACAATGCGTCTCCAGTTTGTAGAGTTGGGATGGATCCGGATTTCTCAATATGGGTCCACTGATAAATCCCTGTTTTAACCTTTGAAAGGCTTCTTCTGCCAAGGAGGTCGACTGAACTGTAAACCCTTTACATAGTAGTTTTGTGATTGAGGCACTAAGGCTGAAAAGTTGTCAATGAAGCGCTTGTAAAAGTTGGCAAAACCTAAAAAGATTTGCACTTCCTTTACAGAATGAGGTGACTGGCAGCGTGTTATGGCTGATACTTTGTGGCCTCTGATTTCTGGACCTCACATTTGTTTTGCTTCACACACAGGTTATTGCCTCTCAGTTTCTTCAGAACTGACCTGACATATTTTGCGTATTCCCCCACTGATGATGAGTAGATCAGGATATTGTCTATGTAGGTGATAGTGCATACATCCATCAGTTCTCTCAAGATCTCGTTAATACAAAATTGAAAGGCAGCAGGGCATTACAAATGCCAAAAAGCATAACCAAATATTCATAAAGCACAAATTTTGTGCAAAATGCTGTCTTCCATTCATCGTCTTCTTATACCCTCACCAAATAATATGCTCCTCTAAGATCAAGTTTAGTGAAGATATTGGCCTCTCTGACCTGCTCAAGCAGTGATTGGATAATAGTGAAGAGTTTCTGTTTTTTATGGTGATATCATTGAGTGATTTATAGTCTATGCAACAGTTTAACCAACCCTCTCATTCAGGGATAAAAAAAGGTGAGGAAACGGGTGAGCGAGAAGGTCGGATAAACCCAATTCGCAACATTTCACCGAAATATTCCTGTCAATAAATATTTTCCTTCTCTGTCAATGCATAGATTCTGCTGCAAAGGAGTTGTGCTCCAGTGATCAAAACAATGTGACAATCATAAGGTCTATGAGGCGGAAGAGAAAACGCCTTCTTTTGATCCAAGACTTCTGCCAAATCTTGATGGCAAGAAGGCAATACAAGTACCATGTTTACTGTAATTACTGCTACTTCTTTCTGGTTTTCTATTCACTTAATACAATGGGTGTTACAAAAAACAGAAGGGAAAGACAGAGAGTGACTACCTCAATCGATATCAGGATTATGTTTCACTAGCCTGGGGATACCCAAAATGGCATGTAATTGGGGTGATTAAATCAGATCAAAATGCACAGTTTCTCTGTAAGATTCCTGTATGACGAGGATCAAGTCTCCAGTGTCATGTGTTATGGGACCAGATTTTATATTACTGCCATCAATGGTTTTTACCTCATCTGCACAGTTGTTAGTCAAGAAAGGAATTTTTATTTACTTGGCCGATAGAATGACCATGAACCTCCCTGTAGCTCCTGAATCTATCATAATCTGGACATCAGTTGACAATTCACCCCACATGAGGCGAGAAGCCACAAAAAAGCGATGTTGTAAAAGCAAGTGACTATCCTGTGCTACAATTTGTGAGACAAATAAACCCAAAATACCAGAAGCACTTGTCCCTAAAGTGTTTGGGCTTAGTCATTTCCTTTTTTTTTTTTTTTTTACCAGGAAAAGCAAGAGACATTTTACAAAAAAAAACAGAGAATAGCATAACATAAATAGGTCGTACAGGAGTGATACAAGCTGGGCAGTTTATCAAACAGAAAAAATAAACATTGATTTAAGCAGAATAAGACCTGGATACGACATTAAGCAATTAAAACATGGAATAGAAGTAAATAAGTTTTGGGTCAACCAATACCACTACCAATAATGCCCGCTTTCCAATTAGCAATCGGAGACCAGAGAGCCTCCCCGCGGGCCCTGGACCTAACTCCTCTTGTTTCAAATATAGCGAATTCGAATCTATAGACCGCTAGGAAGCGCGCTAGCCAAATATGAAAACTAGGTGGATCTGCTTCTTTCGAGCGGGCTGACAGAATTAGCCTTAATACTGCTGTACCTATAAAGATTAATCTTTCTTCAGATTTAGTTACATTTAAAGAATAATCATGACCTAGTAAAAATAAAGTTTCTGATTCTGGTATTTTATGACTAAATATTTCTTCCCAAAAGGATAATAGCATATTTTTGACCAGCATCAATTCAGGGCAGCTATAAAACATATGAATAAGGGTTGCCGGTCCTTGGGTACATCTAGGGCATAAATCATTCTCACGTTTACCCCACGAAAATAATTTAGCGGGAGTAAGAGATCAAATACAGTTTTATACAGTTGTGCTTTCAAATTACTAGCCATAAGTAACTTCTGGCTCATCTCAAGCACTCTAACGATGTCTACATTAGGGTTATTTAATTTCATAGCCCATTTATTTTCGGTTTTATCAAGATCATCTGTTTGCTTACTCAAAAGAATATTATACAAAGTTCCAATCCTGGTGTTTATTCTAGGTATTGCATCCAAAATTTAAATTTTATGAAGAGAAATTAGGGATTCTTTGGCTTTTAATGTAGCAAGTATCTGTTCAAATTTAAAAAAATCTCCATTTGGTAAATTAAATTTAGCTTTCAAATCAAAAAAGGTAGTATCGAAGTCATTTACTAAAAGCTCACCAATTGTTCTGATTCCTAACTTGTCCCATTTCTTTGCAGCAGAAGCAAAATCCTGACCTTGAAAAGGGTTAGAACGCCAAAGCGGCGTATATCGGTTGAGCTTCCCAATATGCATATATTTGTCCACTTTATTCCAGATTCTCTGTGCACTAGCCATTACTTCTCCCTTAAAATCCTTATAGTTTCTTGTCTCGGTCTTCCGTAGGAGTAAACCCTTGGCTTCCTGACCTAAAAGGAGCTCATATATTGAAGGTATTTCTTCAGAGCCTTCTGGGTTCTGTAAACTATAACCACTAATCATGGGAGTGATCTGTTTTAAAAATGCTGCCCAATGATATAGAATTATATTGGGTATAGTAAGGCCGCCTCTATCAACCGGGAGTGATCTCCGAGTCTTCCCATTTTGCCATATGAATTTCGATATAAGTGATCAGCACTAACGTTTCCTGATCAATGGCTAACGGGATCGCCCGGAATAAATAGAGGCATCTGGGTAGCGTATTCATTTTAACATAGTTGGCTCTTCCTATGATAGAGAGCTGAAGGCTATTAACCCTTTCGAAATCACTCTTAATCTTAGCCACTAACGGATCAAAATTAACTTTTGGTAATAGCTTAATATTTGTACAAAGAACAACACCCAAATACGTGGCCTTTTCAACTCTTCGTTGATCCAAACAGATGGTATTATCAGTACATAGAATAATCGTTTTTCCTTTGTTGAGAGAATAGCCCGAGCAGCGTCCAAATTCAGTAGTCACTTTCTCTATTTCACAAATAGCCTCCATCGGGTTAGGTGTAGTGACCGCGATATCATCGGCATAGGCCAATACTTTAGTTTGGAAGTGATGACTAATAATAGGTTTAATAATGTCGCTTTCTAATAATTTCAAAATAAGGGGGTTAATATATAGAGCAAAAAGCAGGGGTGAGCAAGGACACCCCTGCCTAGTGCCCCTGGCAATGTTGATATATCCTGATAATGACCCTGCTGCTAAAATTTTTGCTTTGGGGCGGAGATACATTGATTTAATAGATTGGATAAATTTGGGGCCGAAATTATTACGTTTCATAACTTCCCAGAGAAAGCCCCATGAAACGCGATCAAAGGCTTTCTCAGCATCGAGCAGGATCATCGACATTTGTCCCCCCGTGGCAACTATGGCATCAAATAAGGCGATTGCCCTACGGGTGTGTTCTGTGGTTCCTTTGCCAGGTATAAAGCCATGCTGCCACGGGGAGACAAGGTGTTCAATGACCCTTCTGAGTCTGAGCGCCAATACTTTTGCATACAATTTGGAGTCCGAATTAATCAGGGATATGGGACGATACGAAGTTAGCTGTTCGGGGGATTTTCCCTTTTTTGGAAAAACGATTATAGTAGCCTTATCCCAAGAGGCAGGTGGAACACCATTATATTGAATCCCAAGGAATAAGTCATATAAAATAGGACATAATTGGTGGCTAAGGACCTTAAACAAGTCAATCGGTAATTTGTCAGGGCCTGCTGCTTTACCAGATGATAATAATGATAAAGCAGCACCGACCTCTGCTAGTGTGATTTCTTTTTCAAGTTCTTCCTTGGTGGCATCATCTAATAACTTCATAGCGTCAGAGTTAGTAAGAAAGCTATCCAGATAATCTATTATATTCTTTTCAGTAGCTGGAGTTTCTTCTGAATAGAGATTTTGATAATACCTTTGAAATTGGTGTTTGATATCTATCGCGTGGGTAAAAGTCTGTCTATTGTCTACTATTGAGGAGCTATTATTCCTAACATTTTTCTGACGTTTGGAAAGTGCCAATTCTCTACCCACTTTCTCCCCGCTTTCATAAACATGTTTCCTATGTGTTTGGTATATTTGGGCAGCTTTCTGACTAAGTTTAGTATTTAATTCGGATTTCAGCACTGCTACCTGTATCATCAAATGTCTGGCTTCTTGTTTTTGTATAATCTTGGCAGTGTGTTCTTCCTCGGCTTTAGCTAAGGCTGCAATTTTTTGTTCATATTCTTTTTTAATGCTTTTTCCATTTTTATTTTGAAAGCTGATAGTCTCGCCTCTTAGTGCGGATTTATAGGTATCCCATACAATATTTCTTGATGCGCTAAAGCGATTCATACTAAAAAATTCATCAGTCCAGGTTTTAATGTAATTGATGTATTCATTATTAGATAGCAATTTCCTATCAAAAGACCAAGAGCTCTTTTGAACAGGATTAATATCGTAGGTAGTTAGCAGTACTAAAGGATTGTGATCAGAGATTATTTTGGGTGGTTTGTTTATGTATGATTCAGATGCGAGATCCCTGGAAGTAAAGATATAATCTATCCGGACATGCTTTTGATGGGGGTGGGAGAAGTATGTATAGCCATGGTCATTAGGGTTGTTTTGTAACCATATATCAGTTAGGCCCAAGCTATATACCAAACTTTTAACAGCGCGATATACCCTTGGTTTCCTACCCACATATTTCTGTTTTGGCATTTGAACAGAGAGAGAAGGCAAAAGTGAAATGTTGAAATCACCACATAGAATAGGCGGGCCTTGCCACGTAGCTAATTCTATTTCCAAGGTTTGGAATATTGCGGGGTCATCATGATTTGATCCGTAAACGGAACATATAGTGATTCCATTGGCCAATTTAACAATTGCCCACCTTCCATGTGCGTCGGATAAAAAACGTATTCCCTGGCCGAAGCAGGATTTTGCAAAAATTGCGACACTTCTGATAGTTGAGAATTGGGACGTTGTTATCAACAGGTTATAACCCTTGAGGTTTAATAGGGCTCTTTTACTCCAAGGAATGTGTGTCTCCTGAATACACAAAATATCTACAGGATTTAGCTTCATTAATTCCCCCAGTCTGAGACGCTTGTCTCTGGATAAAAGGCCTCCTACATTCCAGGATTGAACAGTAAGTTTACCCATTGTTAATATAAAAAGATTGCCTGATAATTTTGCTCCAATAATAATCCTTTTCTTGCTGTACCTCCTTTCCCATTGTTTCAAAAATTAGACTTACTCTTGCTAATAAACCTGGTTTATTTTTCATTTTTGCCCCCCTTCCCCACACTCCCCCCTTCCCACGACCCCAAGAATCCCTCCCCAGAACCCTCCCCATGAGCTTCCCCCTTTACCCCTCTCCCCCTTGTGTAGGCATTCAGACTCTACCAGAGTCTGTGTGATGAAGTAGCTGCACCTCAACTGAACTATCGCTTCCGACAAAAATCAAGGCAATGATAAGCAAAATAAGTAGAGGAAAAAGAAAAAGAAAAAGAAAAAAGAAAAAAATGGAAAATTCATAGATCATGTCCATGTCTATTGGCTAAATGGCTAAATGGCTACAATAGAATGTCAGACATCAATACCGTTCTCAAGCCAGCCAACTATTACAGAAATATCAACATGTATATTACCATACAGACCAATCATAATTAGCTATTATTCTCCTTCAGCATATACAGATTGTTACTACAAGTGTCTATGACTTTGTCTATTGATCTAGGATATTTCCTCAAGATAGGATTTTGCTTTTATTTCAGACTGAAAAAACTTTGTCTGACCACCATGAATGATTTTTAGTCTAGCGGGATTGTTCAGGAATGCCAAGGCCCCCTTATCTTGGAATGGTTTGATCAGTAGGCGTAGCCGCCACCGTCTTTCCACGGTTGCGTGACAAAAATCGGGCCTTGAAAAGAACGAAAAGTCACTGAAAGATAATTTATGATCAGGTCTCGCTTTCTCTGCCACAACCTGTCGTAACAAGAAATTTCTGAAGTATACTAAAATAGCACGGGGTATACCCCTGGCTTAGAAGGTAAATTGAACGGGACTCGATGGACTCGCTGAATTTCCATATCCCAGTTCCAGTTTTGAATTTCAGGCATAGACTCACTAAGAAGTTTTTTTTTTGTTTTTTTTTTTTGGTTAAAGACTTTTATTGAGCAATAAAATAAGAATTACAGAGATGGGCCCACAACCACACGGGCTGGCCGCTAACAGCAACACACAACATAGAAGCAAACGATCACTACCGTGGCCAGGCACAAAGCATATACCAATTATTGCTCAAAGCATAGGACAGGACATGACAATTTTCTGTAATAATCATAAGAACAACAAACTCTAAACAAGGCGAATGCACATTAATCAGGTCAGCCCAGAAGGCGGAGGGGAAAGCCACTAATCAGGAAGACAAAAGCAAATCAATAGGACACGGCAAGGCCGGGGGGGGTGCCAGCGGGGAGGGCAGGAAAATCCTAAAATAACATGAAAAATTTTCGGGAACGTCAGTCTAGGGAGATAGGGTAACATCGGGAGTGTCAACCAAGGGAGGGGTACAAATATCTCCACGATACGCATTCCACTGACCCCAAATCTTCGTCCACGCCCTGGGTCTGCCCCTAGCCACATAGACGGTCTTCTCTCGGAACATGGACCAGTCCATGTTATCCTCCCACACCGAGACCTCGGGAGGTCTGGATGCGCCCCAGAGTTGCGCAATGTCCCGCTTCGCGACCATGTATCCCAAGGTCGCCCATCTGGTCTGGGCCACAGAATAGTCGGTGGGTTCCCATACATTCAACAGGCAACGTCGGGCCTCAGGCCGCAGGGTAATACCAGTTACAACAGTCATCACCGCAAGCACATCAATCCAGTAGGCTGCTACCACCGGGCACTCCCAAAGAATATGCAAAAATGTAGCACTCATCCCACAACCACGCTTGCATAAGCCATCTGGGGAAAAACCCATCACAACCAGACGCGGACCAGTTACATACACCCGGTGGAGGATCTTAAGTTGAACCAAACGAAGACGGGCGGGGATGGCGACCTCTTTCGGAGAAGAGAGTGCCGACTGCCAATCCTCGTCATCCAAGTCCAATCCGTCACCGAACCAAACCTCCCTAAGTCGGACCAATAAGTCAGCGCGATTATTAATCAGTTTCTTGTAAATAAGGGAGATAGTGCTATCGGGCAGGTGTCCATCCAGTATACGATCCTCAAGGGGGGAGGACTCGGGCAGGGTCACATCAGGAGTCAGAACTGAGGCCAGGGCATGCCGGACCTGCAAATACCGAAAAAACTCTCTATCACTCAAGTCATATTCTGCCTGAAGGGCCTGGAAAGACTTCACTCTACCCTTCACACAGACATCACCCACTTTACATATCCCAATCATATCCCAGCGGTCAAAGCCCTTAGTAGACCAGAGACAGCCCAAACGTTCAGAAGCATAAAGCGGAGTCGCCATTGTCAGTGGATTCTCCCATCCCAAACTCACATTCGCGGCGCGCCACACATTGACCGGGATCCTGGACGGGCCCACAAGATGGCGCCCGGCCGATCTGGAATAAAGCGCTCTATTAAAATCCCCTCCCGGCAGCTGGAGTTTATCCATCTCAAAGGCCGGATCTCGACCCGGGGAATACATTGCGTGATTAATGGCAGACAGCTGGGCAGCCCAATAATATCTCTTGATATCGGGGAGCGCCATGCCCCCGTCGTACCAAGGGATGGTAAGTTTCGCAAGGGCAATACGTGGACGCCCGTCCCAGATCAGTTGCCTCTGAAGACTCTCGATCTCCCGGAAATAGGTAGCGGGAATGTCGTCATAAGAATTTTGAAGCGCGTATAGGAATCGTGGCAAGGACATCATTTTAAAAAGGGCCGCCCTGCCCAGAGGAGACAGGGGTAGCTTACGCCAACGGGCCACATCCAGTCGCAGTCGAAGAAGCGGGGGGAGGAGGTTACACTCGAACCGGAGTGAGGAGTCCAGCGTAATAAAGATCCCCAAATACTTGAAGCCAGATTGGACAATCTGGATAGGAAACCTGTCCGGTAATGGGGGCAAAACATCCGAGAGAACATACACACAGGACTTAGCCCAATTAATAACCAGACCCGAGTTAGCACCAAACGAAGTAAGAACGTCAAATAAGATATTTAAAGATTTACGCGGGGAAGTAAGATACAGAAGAATGTCATCCGCGTAAAGCGAGACGCGGTCTTCAAAATCCGGTGACCAACGGATCCCTTTGAGCGAAGGTTCCCATCGAAGCCACGCAGCCAACGGTTCCAGAGCAAGCGCGAAAAGCAACGGAGACAGGGGGCACCCCTGACGGGTCCCTCTACCAAGACAGAAGGGAACAGAAACCCGACCGTTTACCACTACCTGTGCCAAGGGTTCGGTGTATAACAACTTCACCCAACCAATAAACTCAGGTCCAAAACCAAATTTCTCAAGAGCTGCCCAAAGATAGGGCCACTCTACCATGTCAAAGGCCATAGAGGCATCTAACGAAGCCAAAATGGCCGGCTCCGTCAGAAGCCCCGCCCTCGCAACAGCTCCGTGGAGACGACGTAGGTTAAGAGCCGTATTGCGATGCGGGATAAATCCGGACTGATCCGGATGAACCAAGCCACTAATGACCGTCAAGAGGCGGGTAGCCAGGAGCTTAGCCAGGACCTTGGGTTCAACATTCAACAGGGAAATGGGCCTGTAAGACGAACAAAGGTCCCGAGGTTTGCCTTCTTCGGGAATAACAACTATCGTAGCTAGACGCTGATCATATGGGAGAATACCCCGTTCGCGGGATTCCAAAAACATGGTACGAAGATAAGGCGCCACCCTGTCAGGACGTAACTTGTACAATTCAAATGGCAATCCATTCGGGCCCAAAGCTTTGCCCGAACGGAGTGAGCGAATGGCCGTCGCTATCTCGTCCGTAGTAAAAGGGGATTCCAAAGAGACTCGGTCTAAATCGGAAACACTGGGCAGAGCTATATCACGCAACAAAAGGCGAGAGTCATCAACATCCCGGTCAGACACAGGGGTATAAACCACACGAAAATAATCCGCAAAACATTCAACTATTCCA
The DNA here is from genome assembly GCF_964261635.1 of Lissotriton helveticus. Lineage (NCBI taxonomy): Eukaryota > Metazoa > Chordata > Amphibia > Caudata > Salamandridae > Lissotriton > Lissotriton helveticus. Next base: position 804,831,457 of record NC_136063.1, read on the forward strand.
ACCGGGTCCGTCACTCCCACACCATGCGAAGTCTGAATCACAGGCACCACACGATTCTCCCTCTCCTTCTTATCCAACCATGCCAATAATTTACCCGCTTTGTCCCCCACATCATACAAACGACCCTGTTGCTCCCGAAACATCAGTTTAGCCGCATCTGTGACCAAAGACTTATAAGCAAGTTGTTTCAGACCCAGGGCGTGGAGTTTAGCAGATGTAACATCCGATTCTAGGTCAGCCTCTATCTCCGTAATCTCCCTCTCAAGGTCTACCACCTCCCGATTCCTCGCCTTTTTGGATTCAGCAATAAGGGAAAGGGCCTGCCCACGAATCACTGTCTTAAAGGCCTCCCACAGGGATATCGCAGAGGATACGGAACCCTCGTTGTCTAAAAAATAATTGTCCAAAGACTTAATCAAGAGATTACGGGTCTCGGGGGAGGTGAGGTGCCATGGGTTGATAGGAGCCACCCGGCCCGCCGCCTCCACCCCCACCTCAAAACAAAGCCAGAGCGGAGAATGATCAGAGATGCCCCGGGGGAGGTGTCTAATCTCACGAACCGCTAGCGACTGCGCCGCAGGCATCAGGAAATAATCCAGTCTAGACAGACTCCCATGGGCCCCAGAGTGGAAAGTGTATTGAAGCTGAGTAGGATGCATAAGTCTCCAGCAATCCACCAGGCCGAACGTATCCAGAAACCCACCCAGCCACTGTTGGGCCAAAGGGGTGTCCCTAGGGGGGTGACGATCATGTAGACCGGAGAACACAGAATTAAAGTCACCTGCTATGAAGAGAGTACTATCAGGGAGGTTCAACAACACACGGCCCAAATCGGAAAAGGTAGAGGTCTGTAGACCGGGGGGCACATAAATGACAAACAAGGAAAGGGTCCGACCCTCATAGCGACCCACGAGGACGGCGTAACGCCCCCGATCATCAAGGATCACATCATCAATAGCTAGGGGGAGGGAAGCCCGAACAAGGATACCCACCCCCCTGGAACCCGTGGTAAACCCCGAATGTGCGGCGAGGCGATAGCCCCACCTATTCATTGCACGACATGTATTGCCCACCAAATGAGTCTCCTGTAGAAAAACGATATCTGGAGACAAACGTCGTATACATCGCAACACCACACCCCGCTTAATACGATCCCCCAGACCATTAACATTCCACGAAATAAACCTCAACCCGCTACCCCCATCCCACACAGCAACGCCGCAACCCCCCTCCAATGAGCATGACATCAAAAACATCATTAGCAAGATAGAGTCGCCTTGAGAACACAACATACAAACATCAAACTTCCCACCCACCCACCCCCCAACAATCAAGGAAACACCCCCCACCCTGCACCCCTGCAAGAAGCTAAAAAGCCACCCCAACATGCAGTGTGCCTGTCGCCCAAGAACCCCCATTCTACAAAAAGACCCGGGAGGAGGAAAGGCTCTGGCCCACCCGCCACCCCAACAAGACAAATAACAAGGAAAACACACAGACAGTAGAGGCACTTAGGCATAGAATCCCAGAAGAAGTCACTTCACACGAGGACCCGGGCAAAGACAAATAGTTCAGCTCTCTGCACCACCCTCAGCACCACCCGGGTGGGCGACGGATTCAGCCGCAGGAGGTCGGTCCGGCAGAGAGTCCAGCCAGTCATTCACTGAATCAGGCCGATCAAAGAAAAAGGTTCGGTCATTGTACTCAACTCGCAGCCTGGTCGGAAAAAGCATAGCGTAGCGCAATCCCATGTCCCGTAGACGCTTCTTGACTCCACGGAAGCCCATACGTTGTTTCTGCACCTGTTGAGAAAAGTCCGGATAAAAGTTCACCGTGGCATTCTCAAAGGCCACCGGGCCCTTCACACGTGATGCCTGCAGGATAGCGTCCCGATCCCTATAGTGGAAGAGTTTCGCAACAATAGGGCTCGGCGGGGCGCCAGGCTTACCCTGGCCTCCCGGAACACGATGGGCACGCTCCACTGTGAAGAATTTACTCAGCCCAGACGGAGAGAGGTAGTTCTGGATCAGGTCCTCGACCAGGAGATCAACAGAGTGCGGTTCTGGATTCTCCGGAACGCCAACCACACGCACATTACAGCGACGTGCCCTGTTCTCAAAGTCCTCCAAGCGCCGGGTCATGAAATCGTTCACCCTACGGAGATTGCCAATCTCCGTCTGCATCTCCGAGACGTCTGCCGTGAGGCTGGATGACTTGATATCCAATGACTTCACCTTCTCATTGGTTTTAGACAGGTCGGCCCGAATCAAGTTCACATCAATGGCCACGGTGTCGATTTTGTGGGCCAAAGCTTCATATTGCTGACCTATCGTTTCCTTCATGCCAGAAATGGCGCCCATGATGTCCTGCAAGGACGGTTCCGTTGACGCGTCCACAATGTGGTCAACCGCACTTGGGCCAGGCAGGGCGGCCCCGGGGGACCCCTTCGCATGGGTGTAACGGTCCATAACGTTAGACTGGACCGGGTCCCCACGCAGGGGCGTCTTGGTCTTTCGTGTCTCCCGGTCCCCTCTGCCCGCCATGTCGGAACCCGCGTCACCAGGAGACTCACTCGACCCGATGGAAATGGCCACAGGAAAGTAGGGCGTCGGGACCAAAAGGCCGCTGCAAGGGCACCACTAGGAGAGGACCAGCCTGAAAGGAGAATAAGCCAGCCAAGGCCCGATAGCCGTCCCGTGCGCCGGACCCAACCCAGGCCAGACTCCCCTGCCAGATGTCTCAGTCTAAGGCAGAATCGAAACCGAAACCTAAGAGGGGGACCCACAAGTCCAATCCCCCTGCCGCTGTTGTTCAACTCCGAGACGGCCAGAGAGCCTCACCCAGTCCCGGGCGCACCTCAAGGGCGGACCCCGAAAGTTCGAATCGCCGTATCTTCGGCACCCCGGGTCCAAATCAAATTCCAAAAATCCCAGGAAGATCAGCCCAGCGTCCTCTACATAAATCCTCGTGAAGAATCAGGATATGTTCAGGATATCATGCCGGGAGTGGCGGGGGTCCGGAGAGCGCTGTGCTCACGCGGCCATCACGGATGCCCGCCAAGCTCCTCCCCCTCACTAAGAAGTTTAATAATGAAAGCTCGCACGTTCTCCCCCTCCATTTTCTCTGGCACACCTAAGATGCGCAAATTATTGCGCCGCTGCCTATTTTCATAATCCTCAAGCTTCCACTTAATATCCATCAGCTCTGCCTCTTGAAGCTTGATTTTCTCAGTGTTCTCAGAAGAGTCTTTTTCCGCTGACATCACCCTTACTTCCATTTCTGTGACTGTTTCGCCTATATGGTTACAAGTCTTGAAAGTTTCTTGACAACCCCTTGCATTTTGCGCAGAGCCGCCCGGGATCTTTTGCTGTCTAGCGCGGCCTCTTCTCTATGAGCTGGTATCGCTTGCAAAATAGTCTCAACCGCAGTGGAAGGTAGCTCCGAGATACCGGGGCTGGCATCGTGACATATACCAGAATGTCCTGGATTACTTTGCATGGCTCTAGACCCTGCTTTAGACTTAGCTTTAACGGTATTAACATTCTGTCTTCCTTCCCCATAGCTATCTTCTGAAGAATAAGGGTGGGGTTCTGATTCCTCGTCTTCCTCCTCCTCCTCCGTAGATTCATAGCTCTCTGACCATTCTCCTACAGCATCAGCTCCAACCTCTCCAGTCTCATCAGAGAAGGAATAGAACTCGCTAAGATCTTTTTCACCCTCCAGGATCTGAGCACTTAATAGCAGGGTTACATTCGGTATTAACTCGGTGATACCATCATTTAATACAGTCTGCTCAGGATAGATGTGTGGGGGTCTAGACAGTAGTTCTTCAGTGGAGGCTAAGTGCAGGGTCGGTGTTATAGATATGGACTGGTTTATGGCTAATGCTGTCTCCACAGTCAAATTTGCCAGTTCAGTTTGTACTCCTAGAATATTACCACCTGGACCTGTGAATGACATAGCGCGCCCCTCCTCTGCTTGATTCACATTAGTTTCTAGCCCCTCTACCAACTCACAGTTTTGTATGGGTTCAGTCCCAGAAGTCTCACTAGCAGGCAGGTTAGTAGGTGTAGCCTCGGCTATGAGCTGGAAAATGGCGGGGGCATTTTGGGGGTCAGGTGCTCCATTGTTTAAACTCGAAACATCGTTTGTCTGAGGCATAGCAAACACCTCAGGGTTCTCATCCAGTATGAGGTTCTGATCATCATTTAGAGATGTAGATATTGGTAACTCGGTCTCAGTCTGTGAATTAGCATGAGCCGGTTGTTCCTTTAACAATAATTCGAGTACCGACCTCCCCCCAGTGGTACTTAGCTTTCTTCTTGAGGCGAGGACTTCTTGTCTTGGGGTGTTAATCGCAGGCAGTGTTGCTTGTTGTTTCTTTGCTTTAGATCTCGCCGCCTTGGCTGGTAGACTGTCAGACTCTCCCCCATCCAATGAGCCCTCACGTTGTTGCCTCTCCGCTTCTTTACGAAGGACTTTGGCTGCCTTCGCAACCCGTGCTCTGGCTGCGGCGGCTGAGGCATTTTTCGGCGGCGGCATTGCTTTTCTCGTTGTTCTCGGCGTCTTCTCCCGTAGACGCGGCTGCTCCCGGCAGGCGAAACCGCAGACCACAACCACGAATCTCCGTTGCGGCGGCTGCCCCGCCCGACAGGCCCACCGAAGCACGGTCAGTACAGCGGGTTGCAATCTACAGGATACGCTGTGTGGGAGAGCCGCAAATCTCCGTGTAGAGCCAGGAAGGTTTGAATGCGTATCGAGGCTGCCCATAAATCTGCTACAATGTAACAACCCTTGCAGCATAGCGTCCGTACAAAGTAGCAAACAAAGGCAGCAATATAAAAAAGGGTGTAGCTCAGACTCCCAATTTCACTCGGTTTCCGCAATTTTCCTACGAGTGAACAGCCATCAGTCTTTAGTTAATATCGTCTTGATCATCATGAAGAAGCGGAGCTCAGCAAGGTGCTGCAAACCGGTCTAGCGCTAGACCGCCATCTTGCCTCCGGGCTTAGTCATTTCCAACTCCTTTCATCTCTTGGGTTTCACAGAACAATCATACAAAAATGATCCTGCTTCCCACAGTACAGACTTAAGCTCTTATTTCTACGCCTCTGCGGCTCTTCCTCTCTTATAGGGCCCCTCATGCTGCCTATTTGCATATGTTCTGGTTCTTCAGAAGGTTTCTCAGGATCTTCTTTTTTCTCTTTATATAACAGTTTTCTGTTGTCTGAGCATCCTCTTTCCCTATGTCTTTCACTTAACCGATGATCTAATTTTGACAACTAGGTCAATGACGACACTACAAGTCTCTGGAGGATCTACCACTTGAGCTAACAAATCCTTTAATTCCCCCCTGAGTCCTCTGTATAAAAGGGTGCTATATTTGCCCTCCGGCCACCCTGCTTCTGCAACTATTATTTTGAAGCTAGCTATATATGTCATAAGGTCGTTAGTGCCTTGTGTGGGATTCAGTAACTCTGTATCAACAGATTGCATAAAAGAATGTCTGTCAAATAGTCTTCTCAATTCACCCTTGAAAGTTGTGTAATCATAAAGAATCGGGCCGTTATGTTCTACCAAAAGGATTGACCATGTGGCAGTAGTACCACCCAGGTAACATAGAACAAACAACCCTTTAGACTGTTCTGTAGGGAAACATGCAGCTTTGCACATGAAATGCAACTGGCATTGAGTAATAAATGTGGCAACATTTGTGGGATCCCTGTAAATCGTTCAATAGGGACTAAGGGTATAGCAGGAGGGGTGGTGTCTTGGATGACTGCCCCACCCCAAAAAGCAGAGTCCGGAAAAAACTGGGTTCCTGAAGGCCCCATATTGGTCCCTGTAGCAGTATTAGGAACAGTACTCTGCTGCAGAGTATCTACACTAAGAGTAAGAGCTTGAGTCTCTTTCTGTAAATTTCCTATCATTTAGGTTAGATTGGCAAGGGTTATCTGGTGTTTTTCCATATAGCTCAAGCGGAAATTGGGCGTGGGCTTCGCGTTCTGTCAATTCCCACCTGTGTGTCCGCAGGAGCAATATGAAAAATGGGATGTGAGGTCCCAGCTTCTCCGTACCACCAAGACCACCCAACCATGTCAAAGTATGACATGGTGAGAGGGAGAAGAGGGGAAAATGCGGAAGTAAAAACACCTTTCTCACGGAGCCAACTCAGAGAGGTATGTAAGGTCCAATATATCTCTATGTGTTCCCTGTATATAAAGATGAAACAAAATATATCAGTATTTTATAGAACCTCCCTTAATGTTGTGCAAGATCAATTTACTCTAGTCATGTATCTTGTTTTTTCATACATTAACTACCTGTATAATTCCCCTCCTCAGAAAATAAGTAAATGACTGCATACACAGGGTTTGTATACAATGTATGGAAACAAAAAGCAAAGCGAACATCTATATTTAGAATCCACCAATATGTTAATAGTTCTTATGTGAAGTCAAATAAAAAATAACAAAACACTCCTAAAACCATTCTGTGTCATGCGTTCAATAAAAGCCCCCAAAAAAGATACACTCTCCAAGACTGGAAGTAAGGCTATGAGAACAACTAGTATCCTTTTTACAAATAACAAAAAATTAAACTAGAGCACGAAAAGTAGTGCAGGGTTATAAAACCTCTAACCCCTTCACTGCTAGGCCTTCCCACCCTGTGCTGAGCCTTTTTTGGCTATTTGGGCTAGTTTGCGCTTAGGCCACTGTAACTTTTTGTCCACATAAGATATCCACGCCAAATTTCCATCCTTTTCTTCCAACATCCTTAGGATTCTAAAGGTGCCCAGGGTTGTGTATTCCCCTGGAGGGGACCAAGAAATTTGCCAAACTACAGCTAAATTTTGTTTTTTTGGGAACAAATGGGAAAAAGGTGCTGCAGAAGAAAGCGTCTATCTTTTCCTGCAAATGGGATCAACTAAAGATTTGGGGTGCTAGAATCACCATCTCCCTAGCTTTAAGGAACAAGTAGACTTTTGTCAGAAAACCAACATGTTCTACACAGTTTTTGCATTTTACTGGGACATAGCCTATTTTTCTTATTCTATGTGCTTTCAACCTCCTTCCAGTTAGTGGAAGAGATGAGTGTGAAACCAATAATTGATCCCGGGAAGCTATACATTTCTGAAATGTAGGCAACATTTTAAATTTAGCAAGGGGTAATTTGTGTACATACTTCAAGGATTTCCTATAGGAAATAACAGTTGAAATAAACAAATATTGGAATTCAGTTAAAAAAAAACCAGCCATGTGCCTATGTTTTCACCTGTAACGTCTTCTAGGTATGACAGATTTTTGAAAGAAATATACCTTTACATCTGCTGGACCCTTCTGGTTGTGGGGATATAAGTCTTGTAGGTTCACCAAGAACCTGATGTACCCAGAGCCAATAACTGAGCTGCATCTTGCAATGGTTTTTCATTGTGCACCGGGAATACCGCAATTCATTTGGTAAAATATAAAGAGTGGAAAATAGGTATCAAGGAAACCTATATTTCCGAAATGGGAAAAAAATAAAGTTTAGAAGCAGTGGTTATTTGCACATTTCTGAAATTGTGGGTACCTGTACTAGCATGTGAATTAGAGGAAATGTTTCAAAATGACTTATTTTTTAAACATTTTCTTACATTTGGAAGGCAGAAATGCATAGAAAGTCAATTGGTATTAACACTTGTTCTACTTTTCTATGTTTCCCCAAGTCTTCCAATAAAAATGGTACCTCCATTTTGTGGGTAGGCCTAGTGTCCATGACAGAAATTGGCAACGTGAATCCATCATATTTTTATACTGAAACCTGACCTTTTTTCACAATGTGCCTAGCTGTGGATATTGGACTCTAGCTCCGCTGGCATCTAGGGAAACCTAGGAAACCTGTACATTTATGAAAACTAGACACCCGGAGGAAACCAGGGTGTGGTGACTTGTCTGGCTCTCACCAGCTTCTGTTACCCAGAATCCTTTGCAAACCTCAAACTTTGTAAAATAAAATAAATTTTCCTCAGATTTCTGTGATGGAAAGTTCTGGAATCTGCAGGGAGCCACAAACTTTCACCCACCCAGCATTCCCCCAAGTCTTCCAATAAAAATAGTACCTCACTTGAGTGGGTGGGCCACGTACCCACAGAAGGGAAGGGCCCAAACATATTGTAGAGACATCAAAATGATCTATCACAAAACAACCTGATTTTTTAAGGTGGGCACCTGCGTTTTTTGTCCAGGGCTCGGCAGGCATCTAGGGAAACCTACCAAACCCAGACATTTGTGAAAACTAGACACCTGGGGAGTCCAGGGAGGCATGGCTTCCGGGGATCCCCCAACGTTTCCCTACACAGACTGCCCTTCAAACCTCTAATCTACCAAAACAAAAATCACAATTTCCTTACATTTCTGTGTGGGATCACCACACCAGCACAAATGTCCTACCACACAGCGTTCCCCTTGATGTTCAGATAAAAAATATACCTCACTTGTGTGGGTGTCCAATGCAGAGTCAGCCTAAAAAATGCATATATAAAAAGCGATTAGAGCTCGCTGTGCTATCCCCTCAATCCCTATGATTTTAGATCTTCCCAGTCACAGGCCCTTGGCTCACCCACACAAGGGAGGTATTATTTTACACAGGAAACTGATGGGAACGCTGGGAGGTAGGAAAGTAATGCTGGTGCAGTCATCCCACAAAGGAATGTGAGAAAAATTTGACTTTTTAGCTAAATTTGAGGTTTGGAGGGGATTCTGGGTTAGAAAATGTTGGGGGATCCACACAAGCCATACCACCGTGGACTGCCCTGGGTGTCTAGTTTTCAGAACTGTCTGAGTTTGATAGGTTTCCCTAGATGGCCGCTGAGCCCGGGGCCACAAATGCAGGTGACTCCCTCGGAAAACCAGGCAGTTTTGTGATCCATAATTTTTAAAATCTCCACAGTACCTTTTGGGCCATTTCCTGTTGCGGGCACTAAGCCTACCCACACAAGTGAGTTACCATTTTCGTCGTGAGACCAGAGGGAACGCTAAGTGGTAGGAAAGTTGTGGGGGCCCGCTGACCCCACAACTTTCCCACACAGACAAGTGAGGAAAACCTAACTTTTGTTTGGCTAAATTTGATGCTTGTGGGAGATTTTGGGTAGGAAAATGTTGGGAGATACATGCAAGCCATACCTGCCTGTACTGCCTTGGATGTCTAGTTTTCAGAAATATCTGGGTTTGGTAGGCTTCCCTAGATGGCCACCGAGCCCGGGACCAAAACACAGATGACTCCCTCGGAAAACCAGTTAGTTTTGTGATCGATAATTTTGAAGTCTCCACAGTACATTTTGGGCCATTTCCTATCATGGGCACTTTGCCTACCCCCACAAGGGAGATACCATTTTCATCAGGAGACCTAAGGAAACACTGGGTGATAGGAAAGTTGAATCGGTCCGTTGATCCCACTACTTTCCCAGTCAGAAAAGTGAGAAACATTTGATTTTTTTAGCTAAATTTGAGATTTGCTAGAATTCAGGGATAAGAAACGTTGGAGGATCCATGAAAGCCACACTCCTCTAGACTCCCCGGGTGTCTACTTTTAAGAACTGTCTGGGTTTGGTAGGTTTCCTTAGATGGCATCCAAGCCCGGGACCATAAACCCAGGTGACACCCTTGCAAAACCAGGTAGTTTTGTGCTAGATAGCGGGGCACCTGGGTTTTTTGTACTGGACTTGGCAACCATATACAGAAACCTACCAAACCCAGACATTTATTAAAATTAGACACCTGGGGGAGCCCAGGGAGGTCTGGCTTGCATGGATCCCCCAACATTTTCTTACCCAGAACCCCCCTCAACCTCAAGTTTAGCTAAAAAGAAACCTTTTTCTTCGCATTTTTGTGTGAAAAAGTTGTGGGATTACCGCAGTGGCACAAATTTCCTACCACTTTTGTTCCCCTTGGTCTCACAATAAAAACAACACCTTACTTGTATGGGTGGGCCAAGTGCTGGCAACAGCAAAGGGCCAAAGACCTGTAGAGATTGAGAGGGAACCAAAGTGGGTCTATAAGGGTATAATATATATACATTTTTAGGCTGACTCTGCTTTGGGCACCCACGCTAGTGAGGTATCATTTTTATCAGGAGACTGAGGGGAATGCTGGGTGTTATGAAATTGTGTGCCAGCACAGTGATTATACACCTGTCCCACACAGAAATGTTAGGAAAATATTACTTTTTGGCTAAATTTGAGGTTTGCAGGGGAATCTGAGTAAAGAAAAGTTGGTGGATCCATGCAAGCCACACCACCAGTTTAAGCACACCACCAGCCAAGTGCCAGTACACTCATTCCACCATCCAAGTGCCATCCACACACACGGCCAGCCAAGTGCCATGCATGCACACCGCCAGCCAAGCGCCATCCATGCACACCATCTGCCAAGCACCAGTCCATGTACACTGGCAGCCAAGCGCCATCCACAAACAACGCTAGCCAAGCAGCAGTCCACACACACCGCCAGCCAAGTGCCAGTACACACACACCACCAGTCAATGACCATCCACGCACACCGCCAGCCAAGTACCATCCACGCACACCATCAACCAGCCAAGCGCCATTCACACACACCGTCACCCAAGCGACAGTCCACGCACACCGCCAATCAAGCACCAGTCTATGCTTACCACCAGCCAAGTGCCAGTCTGCAGACACCAACACCAAGTGCTAGTCCAGACACATCACCAGCCAAGTGCAAATCCACACACACCACCAGCAAAAATGCCAGTACACACACAGCACACCAAACACCAGTACACGCAGACCGTCAGCTGATCTCCAGTTCACACACACACAGAAACATTCTCCCCTTTCCAACAATACCTCTCGTGTCTGCCTACATGCTCAGGGGCTGAGATAGCTCCACGAGCATGTAGGCAGTGAAACTGGAACGAGCCTACCGGGTAATTTCAGTGAAATTACATTGGCGTGCCGTGTGCGCTGATCATCATTTTACTGAAACAATCAGAACAGTTTTGGAAGCTGAGGAAGCTCTTCCCCAGCTCCAGAACCTGTTTGGTACAAAGGAAATGGCACAGGAGGGATTTCCAGTGCCATATGGTCCGACGGGAGCCATCCGACGGACATGAGCACTGTAGTGTTGCACTGCTTCCGCGCATCTGACGCACCAAACAGGTTAAACTCCTAGGTATCATGAGTTTAAGCAAATCTCTAATGTGTTTTCCTTCTATTTCATATCAATTACAGAAAAGGCTGGTACAAGCAACCTGAAGTCTCCACCTCGCAAAGCACAGAATTCAGATACATTTTTCAATAACAAAGTGAGGATGGCACAAAGTGTGTTACCACCTATGATTGAAGGCGATACTTCAAATATCTTCCTCATTGTTTCACAAGAAGATGTCAAGGAGAAGATGCCAGGAGAATGAAGAACAGAATTTAAGAACTCCAGAAAGCGCCACCGACAGCCAGCTGAGGACAACGAACGTGGACCACCGTGACCCGGAAGCAATGGTAAGTGTAACAGGTCAGAAGAAATGCATGCGGCAATTAGAACGCAAAGTGCTCTTCTGTTCACGTCAGTCGGTTTTATTCTGCTACTGCTTCACCTTGCCACATACATGGCCGAGTGCAGAGCATGCCAGCACAAGATATATGCTGTGAATGTTGTTGTGATAGGGCAAAGTTTTTCCAAATCATGGATTTCACCCATTACAGAGGAAAAATGGCATCTCAACATGTGTTTCTGTAAGGGTGTTAGTATATTATCATTTATCATAAGTATTTATAAATCATCATTTACTTAATTTAACCTGAAGTGTGGCTGTTGTAATCAGCCTCTGGGGTACTTGAACTTCCCTCAGAGTAGTTCATGTCATACCTATGTAAAATTGAGTGACAGAGGAACAATTACACTGATGCTCTGGAGGCTGTAGGGATGTAGGCCTGATACTCTAGTTAACCATGGTGCCTGACTGATGCACATTCTGAGTGTAGATGTTCACATGGAAGGGTTCTGGTCATATGACTTTGCAGGACTAAACTGGATGTCAGGATTTATATCTCAGTGCAATGTGTATATTTTGGAGCACATTGTGAAAATGTCATTGCCATAAAACCTATGGAGCACCAGTAAGGCCTCAATGCATGGATTCAATTTCATTGGCATGGTGTGGCCAGCTGGTCAAACGCACTACTCTGCACATGGCTTAGCAATTAAATGCCAAACTCATGGCCTGTATATCCCCTATGTTCCACTTCTGGGATAAATTCATACAATGCAAGGTATGAAGTCATGTTGCTGCTCTGTGTAAATGTTAACATGGAGGGACGTACGGTGTTAGCAGCATACAGCCCATTACACTGCTTACCTACTGGTGGGGTAAGTTAGACTGGCTGGCATCAATGCAGTCACCCTTGCATTATGGTGCATGGTTCCCTTCATATCTCCAACAAAGGTATTGTACAGATGAGTATTCCAGCATGCATACACATGGTCCTGAGATGCATTGTCATATTTAAATTGTGCGCAGGTGAAAGCAGCTCTGGGAGAATGAGTGTACAGACATTTGATTATGTAAAGGCCATCATATTATTGCTACAACTGTATACCAGAAGCTATATGTCACATTTACTGGTATTTGTCTGAGGGTAAATTGGTGATGTGTACCACAGTTAGGTCTTGCAGGAGGTAGATAACCACCCTCCATCTATGTATTGACTACCTGACACTGAGTAAGTCAAGACAGCATTGGGTGCTGCCTTCTCTAACTCCAAATGAGTCATGCAATGTAGAAGCATACTACCTGGACTTGCTTACCTTATCTCTTTTCACGTATGTTAATGAACACATTTCACCCCACTTGCATGATGCAATACCAATACCAAAAGGGTCGAATTTCCTATCGACATATCATTTGGCTTGGGAGTGAAATTCCGCTCTGCTCGGGGAGTTTGCAGAGTTTTTCCCACTTCGCGCTCCGCATAGCGTGCAGAGTTACAAAAAATCTCCACAGTGTCAGAATCCCAGATTGTAAAGGAGTTGCAGAAGATCACAGGAGGATGCATGTCATCAAACAGGAGCAGGCTATCCTCAAGGAAATTATGTTAACGTTAAAGGAGGGCATGGAGTGTATTTTTGCACAAATTTGAAACTCTCCTTTAGACATTCCCTTTCCCTGTTTTAATATGTTGCTTTATTGTTTGTTGTTATTAGGCATAGTGTTAGTTAGGGTTTAATATATGTATGGTGTAGTTAAGCGCTAGTTTTTAGATTTTTTATAAGATAGTAGTTTTTAAGTCTGTTTTAATACTGTTAGGTTTTTAAGTGAGTGGGGGTTGATATCTAATGTGTTAAAAACAATTAAAAACCAAAAATGCCCCAAAAATATATATTAGTTTAGGTTTACATGTCTAGTTAGTATATGTTTAGGTGTAGTTGCTGTTTATATTGTACCGATCAATGTGTATTAAAAGGGGTGGGGTGTTGATATTTAACTTGCTGTGTGCATAGTAGTTAAGATAGTTTAAGGAAAGTTAAGTTAGGTTAAGACAAGTTAGGATAGTTTAGGCAAGTGTTAGGTTAGTTAGTGTAGGCTAGGGAGGTGTAGGTAGTTATAATAATTTTGATAAATTAAATCTGTTCAACTTTTTATAGTTTGTCATCAATTCATATGTAAGAGTTTGTACCACTGTGTACATTGAGTTGAGTACATGATGTTGAAATTGACCTGCCCTCTATGAAGGTATATGTAGCTTTGTCAAAGACCTATGGACAACTATTAGTCTACTTAAATTTCAGTAATATATGGACCCTTACACAACACAGGTAGTCTCCTACTGTTGCGCCCTGTGTGAAAGTGAAAGGGCAGGTATGGGTAGGATAGTTTTGTCTAACCCTGGTCATAGTTTGCGTAGTAGCCCTACGTGTAGCTACGCGAAGTACACTTCGCACTACGCACGCTACACGTAGCTACGCGAACTGAGTAGAGCAGTAGGGAAGTGCTGTTCGCAATGATTGCACAGTGCCAGATGCTTGTCCGCACTGTGCAATCACTGCGAACGGCATCATGCACAGTGCAAGTAGTCGTTTTCTGCCGCTTGAGTAGATTTGTACTCGAGCAGCAGCTTTCTCAACACGGACTGGTAGTTTCTCATAGCGAGCGGTCACAAGCATACGCGACCACTCGCAATGAGAAACCTGTCCTCCCCACGTTGAGAATCTCGTCGGGAGGTTTATTTTTCACGCTCGCGATTGGCAGCTTGATGTTGTTGATCGCGATGAGGAAAAAGTCCCGCCGGGATGTTGATTTTGCTTGCTTGCAAGCGAGCAAAAAATGCCTGCTCGCATTTTTGCACTGTGCTATGTGCGATTCGCGTAGCGCGCAGTTGTGCAAACTACGCACACTCCACAAGCATACCGTAGTTTTCAGCCCAGGGTTAGTTTTGTCACTACAGTTTGCTAATCCCTGGCTGAGCTATAGCACACACTGGTGCTTGCGCTATCTCACACACCCTTGCACCATTGTGTGGGGGGGTCATTGTGGTTGACAGGTTACTAATTGTGAATGTAGTCACACCTGCCTGGAGAATGCCCATCATTATTCCCATTTTCTACTTGCTAAGTGTGGCACATCATGTAGCTCACTTTGGTCAATTCCTTTCAAAGGTTCATGACCATATATCTCCCATTTGCTCTTCCCCTGGGGAGGTGTTGTGTTGTTTCTGGCACTTATAGAAAAAATGTATGTAGAATGTTCAAGAGATGTAATTTGTAGTTGCACTCACTCTCAACACATTTATGGCCTCTCAGGGGCAGAGGAACATATTTACTTATCCCAGTGTAGCATTTTTGTCCAGTTATCAGTTGACCTAGGTCCCTGACATGGAGCTCTTGCATTTCTTGGTTACTGACAATCAAGATATTAAATAGGCCTTGCGCATCCTTGTGTTGCACAGGTATGATGCTAATTCATGAGGAATATAAGCATGAGTATCTGCTTATTATTGGTACAACCATGGAGATTTATGTACTGTAGAATCTCGTCAGTGTGAGCAGTGAGGTTATCATTTTAGGATGATAAAGTTGTCATGTTCCGAAAGCTACATTTATATGGATAGGTGGAACAGTGTTATGTTCTCACATTTCCCATTTATAGGTGGTAAGTATTATTATTTGAAGAAGGTTCTCACTGTGTGTCAGCCAAGTGACTGTAGCTTGTTGTTGCACACTGACATTCCATTGGGAGAGAACACATGGCTCATTATACCATTGCAGTGGTTGTACTTGATGTAGGTGCTTATCCAAAGACAGCATGTGCAATTGACTTTAGCTCACTCTTCTTGGGATGCAAACAAGTAGGTTATGAGTGTATACTTCCACCACAGTATGTATAGTCCTTTCAGCGGAAAACATACAACATTCTTTGTGGTTTAGTACAAATTGGTTTTAAAATTGTATTTTTATAAAAAATTGTAGGTCCCTCACAATATTGTTTGGCAGCCCTATTGTAGAATTTTAGCCAACAGTTATTGAAAGCTTAGATGACCAGAGTCCATTTTGGAGACATGTCATGTGAAGGTGGAGAGTATTTTGGTGAGGAGGTGCAAATTACCATTGGGGAAGGTAGGGTTGTTTCAAGACCAACAGGTGCACAAACAGTAAAGAACTGGGTAACAAAGGAGGTGGTAGGATGTCAATAACACAGGACCACTACAAACTTGGCCAGGAGGCACTGACAAATGTATCTGTAGGATCAGCGACTGTTCGAAATGGGATTTCTGGTTGGCTAAGGCTTGCACCAAAGCCAGGCAGAAACCACCACTCTAGTCAGGGCAAGGGAGTTACACGCCAAAGATAACCCCTGCTCACCCCCTTGGTAGCTTGGCATGAGCAGTCAGGCTTATCCCGGAGGCAATGTGTAAAGCATTTGCGCACGCACACTGCAACAACATCCCAGGCACACTACAAAAGGAACTCCACACAAGGTTATATAAAAATAGCCTTTGTATTCTCGTAACACATTAGAATAGTAAACACATAACATACACTGTGTCAACTGGCACGGACAATATTCACAAGGGAATATTTACACAGGACAGGGACACGTGGGCCACTGTCAGGATCAGCACTTAGCAAAAATTGATAAAAGTAACATAGGTCATAAACATCCAACCAGTAACCACTGGTAATCACTGTACTCTACCTCAACCTGTAACATAACTTTACATTATGCCCAGTCACATCAGGCGCAAATTACATCCTGCGCCAACCTCACCAGCATAAACACATTATGCAATCTCCTCACTAGTCTAAACACATTAGACCCTACCGCCTAAGTATAACTCACATTAGGGGCATAAAGCACAGAGTGAAGTATAACCTCACTTACACAAACCTAAATAGGTAAAACAACCTCATAAGCCTAAACTATATCTGGAGGTATCAAAACAGGGTGCGTAAAACATACTAAATGCATTACATTTCCTAGCACTACATTGCATGAGCACATCAATCACATTAGGGCCTTGCGCCATATACATCTACCAGTCCCCCTGGCCAACGGGCCATCTCCAATGTGGGGCTAAAATGCCCTGTGTCCAGAATGTCTGGGCCCTCTAAACAATCGTGCCCATCGTTGGAGCCCGCAGGCTCTGAACTAGGAAACACGCCCCATCATACTGGGCATCGCACTGGCACTGACCCCCACAGAGCCCCCACTCACTGGGACTCGCTCTGGAGCTGGACTTCTCCATCTGCCCTTCGCCGGGGCTCCCAACCACTCACGGGAGCCCCTCTCCTGCCTCGGGCGCTTCGATGGTGGAACGGGTGGGGCTCTCTCTCACTCTGGAGAGCCTTGCTGCTGCGGCTGCACTTCTCCTGTGGGGCTCCCCTGGACTCCTGGGAGCCAAGCACTGCTGTTGGCGGCCTCGGCGGTCATGCCTGATTCTTCCGGGCCCCCTCCATCCGGGACCTGGGACTCTCTCGCATTGGGCGCCATCGCGGAGATCTCCCCTCCGCCTGGTAGCCCCGCAGCACAGCTCACGCTGGCCTCTTCACCCGGTCTCCCATCGTGGGACCGGGGCTCGTCACCGGCACTCGAGGAGATGGGGTAGGCTCCCGACCTCCTCTCTCCTGCACAACTTTCTGCCGCACTTCCTCTTCCGTCCGGCGGCCCCACCCACAACCAGGCGGGCCGCGGACGCGGCGGAAATGTCTGTGGTTTGGCGGCAATACGGGATAGGCTCCTGTCATTTTAAAAATAAACAGCGGGGTGGGCATCTGCTTAATGTAAAAGGGCAGAGAATCCCAACGAAGAGAAATGGAGCCCGGCGCTGCGAGCAAAAGGGCAGGAGCGCTTCCCTCCAGGAAAACAACAGCGCTCTGCCAACAAGTAAAAATAAAGCGCTCACGAGGCGCTGGGGGGCACAGAAACCACCAAGCCCCCTAGGAATGACCCCTAAAGCAAAAAGGGTCCCAGCAACATGGTCCTCCCAGGTGAAGAGGGCAGAAGGGTCCCAAAAGAGTCCTCCAGCTTCCAGGTGCAGGGCAGGGCAGGGCCTCCAGGGGCTGGGCAGGGCCCAGGGAGGCAAGCCTTCCCCTGGGCCCCAGCAGCAGCATGCCCCTGGCAGATTCAAGTCAGGAACAAGAACAAAATCATGGGGTCACAGCCCCTCTTTTATAAACATATTTCCTTTGTCTCCAAAGGTGCAGGCAAGGGACGAACCAGATGCAACTGGTTCTTGAGCACTTTGTTTTGCTCAGCCCCTCTCCCTATTCACAGGACAGGCCAGGGACATCAGACACACCACAGAGGGTGGAGCCAGCATTGTGGAGGGAAGGCCCAGCCCTTTTCAGGTCCCAGGTGCAACTCCTCCCTGCCATCAACATGCAGATCTCCCCATTCACCACCTGACAGATCCATACTGACTCCTGTAGCCAGGCACACCAGCCAGCTCCAGCCAATCACAAGCCAGACAGTCAATTCACATTCACTGCACAGACATGCCAATTTCTAAAAATGGCACTTCTCCACTAGACACAATAAATCTGCGCACATCATCGTACAGCATTTGATCTCACGAGTTTGCACATACCAAACTCGACCATGCACTCCCCACATATCAGGAACTACCATGGACACACATATCCCCATGCATTCCTATGGGAGGGCAGGCCACAATCAACACACATACACAGAGAGCGCACACACTTTACACTGGACCACAGTGAAAAAGTGCACAGAGGCCTACAATCACCTGAGGGAGAGAGATTATGGTCCAGGGAGGTGCAGCAGTGCTCATCCTGCTGGACTTATCTGCTGCCTTCGACACGGTTGATCACAACATCTTGATCAACCGTGTAGGCAAACTGGGCATCATAAACAAAGCCAAATCTCTTCTGGCTTCTTTTCTGTCAGACCGCTCCCAAATTGTTAAATTGGGTGACTTCTATTCTCCTGTCTTCTCGCTACCGTGCGGTGTTCCCCAGGGCTCCTCGCTGAGTCCGACACTATTTAACATCTATGTGTCGGACTTGGCGAGGGTAATTAAGTCTTATGGAATAGGGTTAACATCGTACGCTGATGACACCCAGTTGATATTAGCCATCCATAACAATGGAGAAGCAGTAGCAGCAAATTTTCAAGATGGAATGATGGCAATCAGTACGTGGATGGACCACAATTGTTTAAAGTTGAATTCAGAAAAGACTGAGGTCCTGATCTTTGGCCGGTTGACTCCTTCTTGGTCTCCCACTTGGTGGCCGTTAGATCTGGGTTCTCCCCCAATCCCAGTAAAAAAGGTCAGAAATTTAGGGGTTTTATTTGATGAGAAGCTGTTGTTTATGAGTCACGCAAACGCAGTGGTCTCGTCATCCTTCTATACCCTCCGAATGATCAGGAAACTGCTGCAGTTTCTCCCGCTTTATGCAGGCAAGACCCTTATGTGCACGTTAGTACTATCTAAAATGGATTATTGCAACGGACTATTGCTAAACGCTCAGGAGCGAGTCATGAGTAAGATGCAGTTAATCCAAAACGCTGCTGCTAGAATTCTGACCCGGACACCTAAATTTGCATCAATTTCCCCTATTGTTCGACAACTACACTGGCTTCCATTTCGAAGCCGTACAAAATGTAAGGCTCTGTGCATCACGTATAAGGCTATGAATAATATAGGGCCGCAATACCTGAAAAAAGCCTTATGCACATACATGCCAACTAGAACTCTACGTTCTTCTTCAGCTCATCTACTGCCAGTCCCCGTACGAAAAAGGCAAACTGGGGAGACAGACGCTTCACTGTCGCCGTCTCTAGACTGTGGAACACACTTCCTTTCCACATAAGAAAGAGTCCTTCACTGTTGACATTTCGTAAGCATCTAAAGACTTGGCTTTTTGATCAAGCTTAGGCTACCTTTCTCTCAGCACGGATCTCTCCTCAATAGCGCCGAGACACCTTAGGGTAGTTGTGCGCTCAATAAATTGCAAAAAATAAATAAATAAATAACACCAGGTTACAGAAACAGGCTAGGAAAATGCAAAAAGTTTCGGGGTGAACTTGCCAAAAGGGCCAAGTCCAACACCGACTGAAATAGGGGAACTCCACATCGTCCTCCTCTGATGAGTGTTATGCCTCCACTGCAGTTGGTGACGTTGATGGGAGGCATCTGTGGTACACATACATTAGGACTAGAAGATGTGGCTCCACTGTCCCCACCAGCATTTGTCTGTGCCAGTAAGGCAGGCAGCAAATTGGTGACAAGGGTCTGGTGGCTGCCTACAAAGCAACAAAGTTGCTATTGATGGCACCCATTGTTGTCATGTAGGAGTTCAACTTGTGCTCCAGACATTCCATGTTGTTACGGATGGCCTCCAGGTACATGGCAACTTCACTGGAGTCTAAAGTAGAGGGCTGTTGTTGGGCTCTCTGCATCATGGCACCAGTTATGTCAGCTAAGGACTCATCAATCCCATGGAGCCAAGAGTAGGTGTCTGTAGTGGCATTTTCTACACCTTATTAGGGCTCACCCACCTACAGACTCCGTCTAGGGAGCCCACTGTGGTCTCATTCCCCACCCACAGCTCATCAGCCATTCACTGCTGAACTCCTACCACTCGCTGTTGAAATTCAACTTGGGGTCCTCAGAGTCCTCAGCTGGGATTGTACAGCTAGATGGGGCATGTCCTGTGGGTGACAGTTCCTCTGGAGACCCTGAAATGGCATCTACCCTTGCCACTACCAGAGAAGAATATTCAAAAGAGTCCAGAGTTGTTGTAAGGTGTCATCAACCATTGGGGCAGGCTGCTCTACAGGAGGTGTTGTTTGTCCCAATGGAAAGAGATAGAAATATGTTCATATGGTCCATGATAGATGTATACATAGATGATTTGGTGACAATCGAACTGATTTTGTATTCAGTTTCAAGTACACTGGGATATGTAGAAGATATGGTATTACAAGTAAAGGAGGCCATGTATACTATTGTTGCCTTTCACATGGAAATACCTTTACATTGTTCACACAATCTCTGTATACACAAAGGGGCCTGTTTGTGTAATGACACAATGCAATGCAGCTAGGCAGCTTGCTGGCCTGCCCTGCATTGAAGATCATACATTGACTCTCAGGAGAAATCAACAACACCATTAGTTACAGAATGCCATTGAAAACATGCATACCTGTCTGTGAGAATAATGTCTTATACTGAATCTCACCAGATAGTAATGAGGATATTCAGCAACATGTACCTCCCCTGGTTGCCCACATGACTAGGCCCAAACATCTCACCCTCCAACCATCCAAGACACCTGTCCCTCATCCTGGACACCTATCCCACTCTGAGATTTTACGATTCCCTGTTTCACCTCCACCTGCCTTAACATATTTTGCATAGTGAGACTTTTTTTCTTATGGCTTCCTCCAGACACCTGTGAGGCCATCGCCCAGGACTCCATGACATGAAGACTGCAGTACACCAATGCCCTCTACCATGGCATGTCTGCCCAGCTGCTACACGATCTGCAAGCCTTTGAACACAGCAGTGCCAGACTATAACTCAGCCTACCATGTGGCACACACATCACACCTCACCTCCTTTAGATTCAGTGGCTTTCCATTCAGACAAACTGCCAGTTCAATAAGCTCAGCCACACCTACAAGGAGCTATACTACCAGGTGCCAACCTACCTCACACACCATCTATGCTTCC
The DNA here is from genome assembly GCF_964261635.1 of Lissotriton helveticus. Taxonomy (NCBI): domain Eukaryota; kingdom Metazoa; phylum Chordata; class Amphibia; order Caudata; family Salamandridae; genus Lissotriton; species Lissotriton helveticus. Next base: position 804,852,653 of record NC_136063.1, read on the forward strand.
AACAAACAATCATGGACCTCTACAGTGCATCACATAAATTCACCCCCACCCCCAATATCCATTTGACAAAACAGGAGGTAGGATGGTCTCACACATAGTTGTCAACACCTATAAAAACTCACCCAGCACATCACACAGCTGTGTGCAATACGGTTGCCTGCTTCTGACTGTACACCTGGTTCTTCATGTGAACCTACTTGAACAGCCTGCACATACTCAGCACCTGGAAACCCTCTCGGGTGAGACGTTAATCCTCTGGGAAACCACATTACTTTACATTACATTACATTAGACTTTTGGCTGCTTAGTCCTAAGACAAGCACACTTGTTTCATGGTGCAAGGGAGCCTCTATTGGCACTGACATATCTGCAAAGATTTCAAGGTCTATGAATGATGTGCTGCCCCAGTCCAGTTCTCAACCGCAGCCCTGTCCTTTCCGGAAACTCCTGCCACCAATCCTTTTTGGATGAATGATGCCAGCATTCTCCTCCAATGTGTCTAACTCTTTGTGGACATCAGGTCCTCTATGGTCATCATTGCTGCCCTCAGGTTCTTGGTCAGTTTCTCTTTGGTCCCAGCACTTATCATGGTGCCACCACTCCTTGCACTCAGCCACTGTCCTTTTTGTTTGCCCTACACTGTTGATCTAATCAACTATGGAGTGCCAAATGGCTTCCTTCTTCCCTAATGGCAATTTGGAGGTGACAGAGAATAGGTGGCCATTCTTTGCCACCTCGGATATTCATATTTGGTTCTCCTCTTCACTGAAATTACTCTTATTCTACCCCTGGTCTGCTGTCTGGTCATCTTGGCTGGGTTTGGGGCTGTTGCCCTCACTGCTGGTTGTTGGTACTCCTTCCATTTCTTGCTCCTCTTCAACTGAGAAAGTATTTTAGTTTGAAATGTGTTGCTTTATGAAGGTTTCCACCACACAATACAGTCCTACATAATGCAATACTGATTTACAGCATGCAAATGTGCGTTACAACACGCAAATCAGCTTTGCATCATGTAGGTAGCAGTTACTTTTTTTTTTTTTTTTTTTAATCCTCATCTGCCCAACACGCGTTCCATAGATGCAAAAAAGGCAACCCGACCACCTCACTGCCATTGGGAGCAAGGCCCTGGTATTTGAGCCGCTTCACAAGCTAGGCAGAACTTATTACGAGTTGGTGGGAGCTACAATGCACCTTGTTAACGCTCCTCTAGGCAACTTCATGCCTGTTTGGCCATTAGGTAAATAGCGGAGTCGGGGCGGACCACAATACTAAGCCATGGAGTAGATGGGCATAATCATCGGATCTTTGGGGGAAAAAAAAAAAAAAAAACCCAACGAGCCGAAGTAAGCTTCACTTCCAGTCTATCAAAAGTTTCCAAAATGTGAGGCTCTGGGTTCTACAAGATCTTTTCAAATCAATTTTGGATGTTTCGTAGAGTGAGGTTAGCCAAGCGGAGTGTGTGGGGGGGATGGTGTCCACCCAATGTATACATATCTGCCGTCTTGCCAACAGGATAGCATAGAATAGAAAATACTGTGCTGCCCCAATGATATTCTGATCAAACCCAAAGATGACAAATGATAGCGTTAGAGGAATGTTGGTCTTGAGAATTGAATCTAGAGTAACTTTAATCTCTTTCCAGTAAGTGGATATGTGTGGACATTCCCAAAACATATGTGTATCTGAGGCTGCTGGTAATTGGCATTTATTACAGCATTTCCTGTCCTGATATTTAGATAGACGTAAAGGGGAGAGATACGCCCGGTGTAGAGTAAACAGATGGTTTCGTCTCAACCAGGCGGGTTTAACTAGTTTATACAGAAGGGAGAAGGAATTTATCCACAGGTCCTCGTCTAATGATGCAATTTCACTTCCCCATAGCTCCATAGGGAGATTGAAATACCCATCTATCTCTTCCAGTATGGACCAGTACCAAAAAGCCACCTCCTTACCTCCTGTCTGTTTTTCGACTAGGTGCTGTTCTAGGGGGCTGAGTCTCCCAATATTAGGGTTTTTCCTAATTAAGTCTCTGGCCCAACTACTAATTTGTATGTACTTAAATCTTGACAAAGTTGGCCCAACTTTCTCCCTAAGCTCCTCCCACTCTATCAAGATACCTCCAGATAACAGTTCACCCCATCTTGAGAGCTCAGCTTCTATTAGGGGGGCTGCCAGGGAGTCTTGCAGACACAGTGGGAGCCCAGGAGAGTCCCATATCAGAGCATAGTTGGAAAAGTATGCCAGCCCCACTCTATGTTTAATTTGCACCCATGAGTTTAATAGGGTAAAAAGAGTCTTGAGCCTCACCTTTTTAAAAAACTTTCGGTCTCCAAACTTAAATAGAAACCCGTCTAACGGGAGGTTTGCCCCCACCAGCATTGCCTTAAACAATCTCCCATTAGAAGAGAGATCTGGTGACTTCAGGAGCATTCTTGAGTGAGAGAGCTGGAATGCCCAAGAGTAATACTGCAAGTCTGGGAGGGCCATCCCACCTTTTTCCCTCCTCCTCCTTAATTTTTTCCACGCCAACCTTGTAGCCTTATTGCCCCAAATAAAAGAATTGATTTCTTGCTGGCACTTAAGAAGTTGCTTGGAGTCAAAAGCCAAGGGGATAGAATTAAAAATAAAAGTCAGTTTCGGAAGGATAGACATTTTTACAATGTTGACTTTCCCAAAAATTGATAATCGAAGACCCACCCAGGATCTCAGTAGGGCCCTACATTCTCGAAAGACCAGATCTAAATTAGCCTTTGCTAGAGTGTCAATGTCATGCATAATTTTAACTCCGAGGTAGCGGATTGAAGGTGTCGCCACAACGCCCGGATTAGCAATGTTCCACGTCATGAGTTCAGTCTTCTCAGCGTTGATATCATAGCCCGATATGTTTCCAAATTCTTTGGCCTTTTCAACCACAATGGGGAAGGCATTTGCTGGATCACTGGTGTAAATTACTATATCATCTGCATAAAGCCCTACCCTTCTTTCCCAACCGCCAAATTCGAATGAGGAGATTCTTGGATCATCCCTAAAGGATTGTGCAAGTGGTTCAATATACATATTAAAAAGTAGGGGTGACAGGGGGCACCCCTGTCTTGTTTCCCTACTGATCTGAAAGGGCTGGGTACATGAACCATTAACCAAAATGCTCGCACTGGGATTGGCATACAACAGACCAATAGATCTCCGAAAATTGGGCCCAATTGCAAATTTCTTCATGACCTCAGCTAAATATGCCCAATTTACTCGGTCAAACGCTTTTGTTGTGTCAAGGGTCATAATGGCCAAGGGAAGGGAGAAAGTTGAGGCAATGTCCACGGCCCCAATTAAGTCATACGTAAGGTCTGAAAGCTGTCTCCCTCGAATGAAGCCCTTCTGGTCCGTATGGATTATTGAGCCAACTTCCCGTCCCAACCGAGTCGCCAACACAGCAGCAAAGAGCTTATAATCGCTGTTTAAAAGCGAAATTGGCCTATAAGAGCCACATTTGGCCGGATCTTTCCTGGATTTCGGGATCAGGACGATAGTTGCCTCCCCCCATGATTTAGGTGGGGTAGCGCCGTTGACTAAGATGTCATTAAAGAGTCTAGTAAGTACTGAGACTATTTCGGGTGACAGGACCCGCAATAATTCACCGGGAAGACCATCAGGGCCCGCCGCCTTGCCCCGCTTCACCTTCTTAATTGCTTCGCTCACCTCTTCCTTTAAAATTGGTCTGTCAAGCCGGTCACTTTGTTCCGGGGTGAGAGTGGGAAGAGTTATCTTCTCTAACCATCTAAGCTTAGACATCTGGTCGTCCGAGATCTCCTCCTTATAAATTTTCTGAAAAACTCGAGAAATGCTTCTCCGATGTCTCTGGTAGAAGATCTTTAATGGGTCTCCCCCTCTATGCTAATATACTTGATGTGTTTTTTGGCCTGGTCTGATTTGATTTTCCAGGCAAGGACCTTGCCCGCGGATTCACCATATTCAAAATTCGAAAGCTTGCTTACTGCCCATCTCAATGCGACCCTCTCTTGGAGGATACTCTCTAGTTTCTCCTTTAAGTTCTTTCGTTGTTCCTGCTCTTCATTAGTCCCATTTCCGGGACCAATGCGTCGGTCCAAGAGGGCGATTTCCTGTTCAATGTTAGCGATCTTTGCCCTGTATAATTTCCCCCGATAAGAGGCCCTATTGGTTATGTGGCCTCGTAAATTAGCTTTATAAGCCTCCCATACTATATCAAGCTGAGCAGAATTTATGTTGGTGTCCATGAAGAATTTTGTTTCTTGGATGAGAAGGTCAGTTTCCTCTTCCTCTAAAAGAATAGTATGGTCAAATGACCAAGATGTATGAGAGGGTGGCTAAACTAATTGTAAGGAAAAAAATATAGCAGAATGGTCTGATAAATGCGAGGGCAAGTACACTAAGTCCTTCAGGGGATCTCTTAATGAATAGCTGAAAAGAGCGTAATCAATTCTAGACTTATGATTGTATTTATGATTGTGGTATGATACACCAAGTGCGTTGCCTGCTCTCTCCCTCCATGGATCTGCCAATCCAAGCGTTGTCATGATCACCCCAAGCGCCTGCCTGGATTTCTTATAAGTTAATGCCCTTGAGTTGGGGGATTTGTCCAAGTTTGGGTTAAGTACCAAATTAAAATCTCCCATCCAAATTATTGGATCGAGTGTTGTTAAGAGGTGGCTCTGGATTTTGTTCAAGTATGAGGGGTCGTCCTGATTAGGTCCATAATAACCTACCAAATTATATGGTCTACCTTCTAAACTTACTTTAACGTATAGCTACCTGCCACTAAAATCTTCCTCGTGATCGATAATCTGTGCACTGACTTGCCTTTTGAAAAGGATAAGGATGCCCCGGATATTAGCATTGTGGTTTGTGCATATAAAACAGTCAACCCATCTAATTTTCCTCAACATATCCTTCACTTCTTGTTGGAGAAGATGTGTTTCCTGAATGACAATGACCTCCGCGGGGGAGTCCCTCAAATACTGTAATATTCTATACCTCCTACTCTTAACACGCAGGCCATTGACATTCCAGGACCAGAATTTTATCTCCAGCATCTAATATCCTTACTCCTACACCGACTCATTGAGTCAATATAAGAGAAACAACTCCCAAGGCAGATTAGACAAGACTGAGTTGTGTTTAATGAGGTTTGTAAATATAGATCGGTGTCTGACAAATGAAGATATTTTGCGATTTTACCCCTTCCCCCCCTCCCCTCCCTGGAAAACCCCCCCTTACTTAACCTGGCTGTTGGTGCCAGATTTGTCTCTCTGAGGAGTCCCCCCCTCACCCAGCTCTGTTACGTGTTGTTAGTATGTAATATAATCCGACAGAACCTAGGTTGATGTCCTTAAAGAGAAAATATCATGAGTGAAAAGGTACAGAGAGTAGTAGAAGTAGAGGCAGAGGTAGAGGTAGATAAACCTCGGAGAGGTCTCATCAGAGTTCTTCATGTTTTTTTTAGAGCTTCACCCCCCCCTATTCCCAATCCGTGTTACTGCTTTTTTTTTTTTTTAATTGCTTCTCTTCTCTTTTTTTTTAAAATTTTTTTTTTTATTTGAAACACCCTCCCGTGAACATTTTTCTTTCCTTTATTTATTTTTTATATCCTTGAGTGTGTTTCTACCCTGCAAAATTATCGAGATGACAAGCCGCAACTATAGAATATTTTTTGGCACTAAGAGGAAGGGTGATATAGGGAACTAGATATATCTATCTCTTTATCTCTATACCTCCTTATCTCATTATCTGTTAAACTCTAATATCTAACCGGCTCCCTGCTGATGGTCGCTAATGGAGGCCAGGAGTTGATCTGCCTCCAAAGGGGAATGGATGTTGTGCATTTTGTTATTGTACATAACCCTCAGGAAGGCAGGAAACCTCATCTGGACAGTGGCCCCCAGAGCCCTGAACTTCTCCATTCTCTGGCCTAACTCCCACTGTCTATCGAGGGTTGTTTTAGACAAGTCAGACCTAACAACAAAGGAGAAATCTTGGGCTTTTAAAGATGTAGATTTAAGCGCTAGGTTCAATATCTTCTCCTTAGTGGAGTAGGTTAGAAAATTGACCAGAATCTTTCTCGGTTTTGTCCTCCCCGGCTTTAAGCGAAACGGGTCCCTGTGGGCTCGTTGAATATCCCTTTCCAAGTCTTCAACAGATTCATCCAGGTTCAGGGACTCCTTAAGCAAGGAGGCGATACATTTTTTCATTCCCCCCCCTCTTTTTCTTCCGGAACCTTCAGGAGTCTAATGTTATTTCTCCGTGAGTAGTTCTCCAAAGATTCCACTCTTTCCTTTGTTGCATTTCCGTCACGTCTTAAATAATATATCTTTTCTTGTGCGGAATCCAATTTAGCTTTTAGTTCACCTACTGTACTTTTGAGAGTATCTGTCCTTTCTGTAAGCACATCTACTCTCTTATCAAGAGCATCGAATGCCGCTTTTATCTCTTGCTGGTTGCGTTTAGATTCAGCGAATCCGCTTTTAATCTCGTGTAGAAGTTCTTCCATTGATATCCCTTCCTGCGTTTCCCAACTGGGGGATAGGTCCCTCGTTATTTCCTTTGGCATGCAAGGTTAAAGATCCAGTCACCTCCGAAATGCTATCAACAGAGACAGCAGAGACCACAGAGTCCGGGACCGACAAATTTGAAAAGACGGCCCCTTGGGTATTGTCTATACCACTCATCCTTTTATTTTCACCCGGGTCCGTGAAGAATCCAGCAAAAGTCCGAGGGCGCACCAGCGGCAAACAGCGGCAAACCGCGGCACGACAAATTAGGGTGAGCAAAGCCGATCTGCACCACACAACTCCACCCGGCGTTTGCCGATCACCGAACACAGCACTCCCCAGCAACCACGCAGAACAAGGCACCCAAAACAGAACGGGGGCGAAGACCGCGAGTACGCCCAGTACAACCTGTGCAACCTGGTGAGTCACAGTGGTAAAAAGGATCAAGTCCTGCCGATTCCGCTACGATTTTACTGGGAGTGCGGGGAGCTCCATTAGAGAGACGCGACCAGCCCTAACCGGCGGCCGCCATGTTTTCCCCTGCCCGTCTGAGCCAACCACCCAGTAGGTAGCAGTTACGTTATGAAACATTTCACCATCTTTCCCGCCGATGCATCAGAATTTTTGACGTAGCTTCAGGCCTTACGACATGGTGTGCCGTACCATAAATATGGTGCATCCATGTCGCAAGAAATTGTACAAGTTTTAATGCAATGCAGCATTATATCAGTTCTCATAAATATGCCCCCTACTTTTTAAGAGGAATATCTAGCTCATCTTTGGTAGCTAACAAGATGCATGAACAGAGAGAAAAGTACATGTAATTCAGGTGCAACAACACCAAAACAAAATTACAGCTAGGGAAAATATGACTCTCAATTTCCAAACCAACTTAGTAACAACCAGACATAAATAACCTTAAAGATGACAGTGAAATGGTGCTGGTGTGGGAGGTTATTGTAAAAACAAAGACCAGAAGCACGGGGAAAGTCAAACGATTGTAGGCCATGGGGTGCAAAACTGACCTAGGCACACTCAAATACTGACTCATAACATTTAACTGTGATGAAAAATCAATCCTGTGTCTTAGTCGTCAGTACCTGCACAGAGTTTGTGGCCAATCTGTGCAGGAGAACATCAAGGGAAGAGGAGGTAGTTTGTGTCAGCCAAATGTGTTACGCTCAGACTCAAACAATTTCTGGAGGTTGAAAGTCTGTGGAGAAGCAGAGCTCCACAAGGCTGGATATGGCTTAGTAGGTACCTCAAACTTTGTGGTGAAACTGCTAAAATGTATCCAGGAGGTGGGTGTGTGTCTTTTTTTGGGGCAAATTTACCACTTAGAACATTTTATAAGTGTTGGCACTCCAAGACTTGTTTTCTGGTGCTCCAAGAGTCTCCGCCATTTAGGGAAAGGATTTTTGTTTGCCAGGCTGTCCATTCGAGCCACACAAAGGCTCACCACAACCCAAGTTTAGGCCCACAGCAAAACACATGGAGTCAAAACATAACAGCAACTGGGAAGATTTATGGTGTTCAGCAATTGAGCAAATACTGCCATCAGAAAGAGGAGGCAACAGGGAGAATCTTCTTTGCAATAGGAAACCAGATATGTGTTATCATTAAGAACCCTAACACCGAAGGCCTGAATCAAGATGACGAGCTCTATTTACACATATGAACACCATCAAACAATAAGCATTTTCTGAAAACAGAAAAATTACAGAACATAATTCAAGATACACACAAAAATAGAGCAAAGGTAAAAAGAAAAAGGAAAAAAGAGGAACAAAAAGAAAGCAAGAGCGTACAAGCACAAAGGAACACAACATGGAAATCAATTGTCAGGCTTATATCAATCAATTGTGAAATTAACAAGATCAAATCAGAGACTCAGCTTAATGTGATATTGAGTGAAGGTAAAACATCAATGCACTTTGTACAACTCAGAAGAGTCCAAGGAAAAGTGGGCATAAGAATAAATATATATTACATTGAAAGGCTCAAATATATGAGTAAACCCACTCAAGGGTCAGAAAAAATAGCAGCTACATCATAATTAATCAATTTCAACACAGACATTTATAGTAGGTTTTCAAATAGGCCTCATCATGAGTCACAGGAATAAAATTAAGAAATTCAAGAACCAGGAAACCAGATGGAGGGACGCAGCATCGACAAAATAAAAAAGAAAAATTTAAGTAGAATTAAATCATTCATTAACAAAACATGAAGATAACCAGCAATTTGATAATCATGATTAAAATTTGAATCTTGCATAACTGCTGCCCAGTGGTGAGCAAGAAAATGTTAAAATCTGAACTACAATCTGTATTAATAACTGTGCCAGTATTAAGCAATCAATCTTGGGCAGGTACAGAAGCGATTTGAGGAGGGGATGACAGAAACCCAAAACCAAACTCAATATTAGACCCACTGGAGGGCAAACAATTTTAGAAAGGAAATGCTGGGGATGCATCATGTCCGGGATATGGTTTAATTACACCTGAAGTTGCAAATTACATAAAATTGAAATATCACAATGGGCAAGAAGATTCTTTGCACGGATATAATGTAAAAATAAACACCTCAGAATGATAACCTGTTACATAACATGCCTCATTAAAAATGGAACAGAAAGTCTGCAATTGAACATCTCAAATTGGTTTTATGGAACTTTCACCAATTGCTCTAAGCACTAGCACTTTCGAAGCAGCAGACTTTTGTGATATTTGCACAGAAGCGCAAGAGCACTTTGTAATAAAGCCCCTGCAAGATATTTGAATTAACTTCATCTCCCATAACACCTCGGGTAGAATACGGAAGTGCGGACATTACAATGGGGAATAAACAGTGGTGAGGGCCAAATGAGTCTAACCTGTGATCTAGGTCCGAGCACAGACTGAAACGCATTGGACGTTGTACCTTAATGAAATAAAGTAAAGTAGATAAAAGCTTTCAGCGTGTGCATCCTTAATCTTTGCAGCGTAGGTAACAGAACCTTGGATTAATATTTGCCAGTGTGGCCCTGCCAGGGGGAATGCACCACCTATGGAGGGAAGGTCTCCAAATCCATCTGTATTGAGGGACCAGCGCGATCGGCAGTAGATAGTTATAGATAGGACCTAGTTTCCATAGGAAAAGTGTTTTTTACTTGCCAAGAACTTTGGCGCAGTTTCACCAATCCTCGTGAAAGTTTCAAAATTGATGGGGCAGTCAAGTCAGCCACTGTATTGAAAATTTTGTATTGATCCATCAAGCAGGGGCTGAGAAAAAGGGGGGGTTCCAACACTCTTTTTCTCAATCTTAATTTCCATAGGAAACTTTTGATATGGCCGCAGCCGAAACTGTTCAACTGAATTGCACCAAACTTGGCAAAAAGGCAGCTCTCAGTCCAGAAAGCACTCTTTTTATAAATCCGTTCAGTAGTTTCTGAGAAATGTAAAGATTTCTCAGATATACAACTGAGGCCACGGTGGATCCGTGAACACTCCCGATCTCGTGCTGGAGATCTGATTGGGTGCCAGCACTTCAAACCAGGAAGTGTTGGCAGCCATCTTGTGACTCAGTTGAACTGAGTCACAAGCAAAAATGTAAAAAAAAAGAAAAGGGGGCAGGGTAGAAGCACCCTGACCCCCTAGGCTGTTCAGGGGGTCCCACAGGGACCCTCAGTGCCCAAAAAGCATTTTTTTTTTTTTTGGCATGGTTCTTGGTGGATCCGCGAATCTGGCAGAAAATAAAAAACGAAGTGTGGGCTTCCACGCTTCATTTAATTTAGGCCCCCAGGTTCCAGGGGCAATACCAAATAGAGATGTGGGTGCCCACATGAACCCCCGCAGCCCAAGGAATGCCACCTCCCCAGGGCTAGCTTTTTTTAATGCGGGGGGGGGCAAGTGGCCCCATGGAGCCCCGGGAACCGCCACCTCCCGGAGTTATATTTACAAGAATATGACTCTTTACTACTTGAGTCATTACATCGCGTGCCTTCACAACGCAGTTGTTACAACTACCGTGCTGTTACCTCGCAATGCCATTACTACGCAAGTCATTACATCGACTTGCAGTAGATGGCACCGTAACATTAGGAATATATAACTTACTATTCCAACTCTAGCCTATGCAACAGTAGGGATGGTGTTGGAATATTAACCTATATTATTCTATATGTTAGAGTGCCATCTACTGCAAGTCGATGTAATGATTTGCGTAGTAATGGCATTGGGTGGTAACAATGCAGTCGTTGGAACAACCGCGTTGTGAAGGTATTGCAGTGTAATGTCCGCGATGCAACGGTTGTTTTCCATTTACAATGATGCATGGGGGCTCCAGAGCCCAGGCAGCCCCGGCAGCCCCGGAACTCCACTCCACTCCTGGAACTGCAAGTGTCCCTGGGACCGCCACCCTCTAGGGCTGGCTCCGGCAATGTCCTGGGCTGCCCACCCCATGGACATTGCACTTTGCTTTGGGATGGCGGGGGCACTGCTCTCGTCATCCCATATCAAACAAGTCCTCCACTTTGAACAAGCAAGAGCATTTTGTTCTTGCTTGTTCAAAGTGGAGCACTTTGCTTCTTACCCCCAGGGAGCTGCATCTTAGCAGCTTCCTGGGGGTAAAAAGCAATGCCAGCTCCCGCAGGAGGTGGGAGCCGGCTGGGATCGCGATCCCCAAGGAGATGGCCATGCCCCGGAGGATCGGGTCCCCCGGGCCAAAAGTGGCCCCCATTTGTTTTTTTTATTCAAAGAAAGAAATGGCCAGACCCTGAGAGAATGGGTCCCCGGGACTGAAATCAGCCTGGGGAGGGGGGCCACGAGCCCCTCTCCCCTTTATAAATGAAAATAAAAACAAAGGCTATGCCCAGTTAGATGGGGTCACTGTGTCCGAAATTGGCCTCGGACAGGGGACCCGTGCCCTCCCTCCCTAATCATTTTAATTTTTTTTAAATGTGTCAGACCCCAGGGGATGGGGTCCCCGGGGACCAAAAGGGTCAAGAGAAGCGGGGCCACACAGCGACCCTTCATAAAATAAAAAAGAAATATGAAGCCAGCAACTCACCGGAGGCCCTGCCCCCTTTCTCCACTACTCTAGAAACGTACCTCCTGGCGCGCTCTTGGTTGGGGGATAAAGTCCCCTTCGCTGTTGAGGGTCCTTGGAGGCTGACTAGCACACCTGTTACCTTCAGTAAACCCCACACCGTGGGATTGCTGAGAGGTGGTCGGAAGCCATGCCCCTTTTTCCACCACTCTTCAAAGACGCCTCTTGGCGACTGCTGGTAGGGCGATGAGGTCCCCTTGCGTCCTGAGGGATTCAGGATTAAAGTGGACTTCATCCCCCAAACAGCAGTGCACCAGGAGGTGCCAGGAGATGTCATTAGTGATGTCATTTGAGCTGCGTAGGGAAGAAACAGCGGGGCTCCGCATGTATCCAATAGCTCAAACCTGGGACGACACCCTGGCTACTTTTCACCAAGTGTGCCTACAAGGAGGGATTACTTAGAAGTTCCTCCCTCTGAACACCGCCCGACCCCCCCCTCCCCTAATCTGCCTACCTGCTCCTCTCACCCGCCCCCGGGACCTTCTTTGAAGATTCCCCCCCCCCGACACCACCGCTGCGGCCGATGCGCGTAGCGTTGGACGACACCAACTTCAGACGAGACAATACATATACTTACCCCTGCCCGTATCCCCGTCCCATTAGTTTTAATAAAAGCTTCTTATCTTTTATTTTTTCCTTTGTGTTAGTTTTCAGTACCTATTTTCACAAGTTCTTATTAGTTGTTTATTGTTATGAGCAAAAGAAATTGAATATTCATTGTTTGCAGATCTTCTTTTTTGAGCTTTACTTGGTGACTGTACGATGACATTGAGCGCACAGTTGTAGATATCCCCCTGGGATGAGCGCGACACTCACGGGTACAACATAGGAGACACACCCTGAGAATGAGGGATGATGACAAATGCTGCAAATGTTCATCCACGCAGTAGTACCCTAACCGTCCCGCTCCCTCTCACTATAACGCCCATTCTGACTGACTTATTGCCCGGGAAGCACCGCACCTGTCCTGCTAGATGCACTCTCGCCTGTCTCCTGACGCGCCCAATTCCTTTTCACCTGTCAATCTATTGCCATAGGTACCCTACCACACGGGTTTTGTATTGCTGGACCAGACTGGGTAGAGCTGTAGTCCTAGAAAACTGTTGTCGTGGAGAGGTATCTTTGTACAGCTGTATTTAACATCCTTGTCATGCTATGCTTTATCCTGTTTTAACTTCTTCATTTGTATGATCATGTATAGACAACGGATGTGAAATGCCATACTTCATCAGTGCTACTGCTGTACTATCGTACTTTCCTGTACTCTCATGAAAGAAATGCAATAAAACATATTCAAACAAAAAAACAAAACAGTGATGTCATTTGAGATGTTATCAGTGATGTCACTGACTGTGTCATGAATGATGCAATATGTGAGGTCATAAGCAGTGCATTGCGGGGGTACACGTAATAGTTAACTCAGGCAACTATAATGGTTGAATTTATTTGGTTTTGTACGAGTTAAATGTCAGCCTAACCATAACGTCCCTGAATTTTTGGTTTTTAGTGAATATTTATATGTAAAAAAAAACCTGCAATGGTCAATTGTTATCACACTGTGTTTAAAATGGATTCCCATAGATGACTATACTATGCAAAGGGTATGGGGTTCTTGACCTCTCTGACAAAGTCCTAGGGTGCAGGATCTGCACTGTGAGAATCCCTGGTAGGCACTCTTTGGGGAGCTTGTATGTTGCTTTGTCAACTCTAGTTTGGTACATATTTCTATTTTTATGACTTTGTGCTTGATGGTTACTTTGTAGGAAAGCTTACGTTTAAATTAGTGTGGCTGAATTCGTTACAGTGATAGGTAAAGGATAAATGGTATAGACCTGATTTATTCATTCAGAAATGTTACATCAGAAGCCTTAGGACTAATCTTTTTATTATAAAAAATTGCAGTAGGCTCAATTTACATATCATGAAAATCATTTGTTATAGGCATCACTGTGTTAATTCCAGCAGAAAGATAATTTGTTACATGGAATCTTACACATTACTATGTTAATCAAGGATAATCCTTTCGAGACCCTCTTAGGAAGGCCTAGTAGGTGGTGTTGTCTGCCTGTCCCTTGTAGTGAAAAATATAAAAAACTTATCATACATATATTTACATAGAGGGTCTTAAAGTCAGCCCCTTCTATCTATTTGAGTGTCATTCACAATTTTCTTCTTAAAATGGCAGTACCTGCATGGCTCAATTGTTTAGCCCATTTTTGTCAAAACGCCATATTGCCCTGCGAATAACAGCTTTTTGTTTGATCACATGTGCACATCTTCCTGAAAAGGAGTGTGCTTCTGTCTTTGGGCTGGTGACCAGCCGTTCAGTTTTCTATATATTTTCCTTTTCTATGTCCCCTTTCATTAATGTCCTTCTCCTTTTTTGTTTCAAATCTGTTTTATTGAAAGAACTAATAAAAAAAATACAACAATCAAGCAATCATGAGAAAGAAGACAATGGAAAGAAGGAAAAGAAGAGGAGAAGAAAAGGAGAGGAACAGAAAAAGGGAGAGGAAGGAGAGGGAGAAAAGGGGCGCAGCATAAACAATGCCAAAAAAAGGAGAGAAAAGAAAAGTCGGCAAATGAGAACACAAAAGAGAAAGCCATGGTACGTTTCAAAGCTGTCATTGAAAAAGGACAGTACTCTGGGAGAGAAAAGGCAGCTAAACTGCAAGTTTATCATCTCGAGTCTTGCGTGTCTTGTAACTCCCCAATCTGTCTGTCCGGAGGCCTTGTTTGCCATTCAAAACATCTTTAGTGTGCTGCATCCACTTTCTAAACCGGATGGCCATTTTGGGATGGTATCGCTCACAGTGTATCATTGTTCTACTGTTCCAAGATGACGATCTTGTTTGGAAGCGAAAGTGGCCCTTCAGAAGACACTGATAACCATTCAATGTATAACTTAGAAAATATTATTTGTGTAAGTCAGATGTCATTTAAAGGATCATCATGTTTGCTCCATCTGTACAATTTTGTTGACTAAGAACCGAAACAAAGTTGAATTATGTTGTTCTCAATACTCTATCTGCCATAATGCTTGGGCTAAAATGTGATCTTGAGTGGAACAACAATGGCTAAGTAGAGAATTTCTGACATCAACCAACTATTAATCATGGAAGTAGCCTTATTTAATCTCCATAAAAAATATGCAAAAGTAATTCTCCACAATCGACAAGACCAGTGCCCTGTAACAAAATCGGCTAAAAACCGGCCCAGGCAAAGAGCTCGGCGGCACCCACAACCCCAGGGAAGGGGTGGGGGGGATTAGGAGCCGACCCAGCACTTTGCCAGGGCCGGTTTTGGTTCAAAGTCCGGCCCTGGACAAGACAATCAACCTGTACCTGGGTGGTTTATGCTGAACTTATTTGTTTGTGATTTGGCAATAGTATTAATCTCCTTCACTCATCCAAAATGTGATCTCTCAGCCCCCCCCCCCAAACCCCCCCAAAAAAAACATTTCGTTCAGAGAGACCAGAAAGACAAAGTCCAGGTTCAGCCCTAAACAAGATTATAGGGATGTAGCTAGATCCAGGCGCTGTTGACATATTTTTAGTGACCCAAAACCCTTCTGGACTCTGTTGAGCAAAGGACTATAAGGTAAACATGAACTCGCACGAAAAAGGGCAGTTTAGCAACCAATCAAAGTCACATAACAGGGACAGAATAAAAAGGGTTATATGTTCAAAATTATGCGATTGCCCAACTGCTGAGTATCATCACTCTCCCCTATTTACTATTCTTTCCAATTCCTATTAAACCATTTTTAAATATTACAAATATACCAGATCACCTTTCAATAAATCAATTTTGTTTAGCGACCCATGTCTCCTTTTGATATTCTGTCCTTAAAGCTGTGATCTTCATATCGGTTATATATTTTTTTTAGAATGATTATTGACGCATGAGTCTGTGTCACTGCCTATTTTTCTTTCACACAGTAGTTGAAAATGTAAAGTTCTTCAAATTGCAGTCCTCAAATTAGTTTACATATCAGTCTATATGGTTGGCAAAGGGATTACTCCAAATCAATAATTCGGGAGTGCTGTCGTCGATGAACCACCATTTGCTACATCTAGTAGATCCTCCCGAGAGGATTCAGGTAAATCATCCACCCACCTAAGGGAATACACTTCAATTCTTGGACTTCAAAAGTGGATTGCAAACCACTAGTAACAGAAGTCTTGGAAAGATTCTTAATGTTAGGCCTACAAGTTGTTAAAATTGCTCGCAAACCCGGAACATATTTTAAAACTCATGCATGCAGAGACTCACAACCTTTATACAATGTAGCCTAGCAGAGCAGTATAAATGTGGAATATGTGAGTACAATGAATGAGAATTTCCATGAAAACTCTGTGCTAAACCCCCTGCTAGCTTGGGTCAGGCTTAACTTAGATGCAATGTGTAAAGCATTTATGCCTCACTCAAATAGTAATAACGTGAATAAAGTAATAAAGTGAAAACACAACACAAGAAAATCCCAAATCAATTTAGCAAAATAGATCACATTTTAATAAATAAAATGACATTAAAATGCAGAATATCCAATAAGCAGAACCAGAGTTATTAATTAAAAAGAAAATAAATTTGAATAGCGCCAAGATGCAGAAAGCGTCAATTGCGGTTTTCTGGTTGCACTGGACCAAGTTAGGTTCAACTTTCAGGACAACTGCAATACAGCACGGGTCAGACACAGGGACCAGGTACGATCCCAGCGGCTTGCTTACTTTCTAGCTTTGAGTCCAGTTTTATGCGAGAAGCACTCGTTGACAAGATCGTCTGACATGCTGCAAGCTGGATCCAGAGAGGGGATCATCGTCATTGGGTTTTTGAAGTCCTTGGCCTTGGCCAAAACAACACGATGGTGGTGTGGTCATCGTTGGTGCAAAGAACTGGTTGAGCTTAGCATTGGTGGGAAACCTGGGGAGTTTGTTGTTGATATGAAGAGCCTGTGCAGATGAAGTCAGACGTCTGTAGTTGGGCAGCCCTAATCGGTGGTCAAGCACAGCTCCCATGCTGGAACCAATGGAGCCCATTCACGGTCCCGAGGAGCCTGGATATCGTTCTTTCTGACGCAAAAAGTACAGAATCTCTATTTCTGTATCAGGAGTCTAGTTTTTGTCGTTGTGAACTTGGAGGATTACACTCTAACATCAGCCAAGGGTTCAGGACCTGGAGATGCACCTTTTTGGCATTACAGCAGAGGCCAGTAGCAGGGTTCAGTCAGGTCCAGTTAGTACTGGTCAGCTGGGAAGCTAAAGGGAAAGGTCTCTGGAAGCTTGTTATGTCCCTGTAACTCAAAGAAGAGGTCAGCCAATTAACACTTGGGCTCATTTCTGGGGTCCTGGATTCAAGGGAAGCAAGTCCAGTCTTCCTTCAGGCTTGAGACAGCAGGGCAATCCTTTTTCTCTACAGGTCCAGGTCTGTTCTGATAAGAGGTTCTGAAGGTGACACTTTAAAGTCCAGTGCTAGTCTGTGTGTGGGGTCACTCCCTTTGTCTAACCCTAAACTGGTTCCGGTCAGTTCTTCTCTTTTCCCTGGGTTTGTTCCCCAAGACAGATTAGAGCCTCGGGGCAGGCAGGCCCAGGGGTGAGCTGCATTTGCCAGTGACAGCGCAGGTATCTTCTGAAGTCAGGAAGGCGCTGGGCACAGTGCTCAGACTACCCTTTGAAGCCCTGGGAAGGGGCTGGTTAGAAACCCCAGGCTACCCCGCTCAGGAGAGGAACACCTTCTCTGCACCCAAGGTCCTTTTGTCCATTGCCTGAAAGGAATACACATCACAACATAGGAAAGCCAATAACAGTCATGTGACCTTGGACACTGGAAGAAGGCTATATTTGGTTTAGGTAGTAAAATACCAACTTTCTAACAGTGGCATTTCCAAAATAGTAATTTAAAACCTGAGTTTACAGCCAAAGAGGATTTTCAATTACAATTCAAATAAGTGGAAGTAGTATTTCTCTAGATGTTCCCAACTTGAAGTAATCACTTATGAAATCTAATGAGGTAACCCAGTGTTAGTCTATGGAAGACAGGCCTCGCCACAGTGAAAAACGACTTTGAAGACTTTTCACTACAAGAACATGTACAACTTTAAATATACATACCTACTTTTCAAATACCATGCACCCTGTCCTATGACTTCCATGGCCTATCTTAGGAGTGACTTATAAAGATTATAAAGGAAGGTTTCAACCTGGAAAAAGGTTTATTTTGCTAGGCCAAATTGGCAGTTTCAAACTGCACACACAGGCTGCAAAGGCAAGCATAAAGGCATATTTTACAGGGCTACTTTAGTTGGTGGCACAGAAAGTTCAGCGGCCCACTAGTAGCATTGAATTTACAGGTCCTGGTTACCTGTAGTACCATTTACTAGGGGTTTATCGGTAGAATATAGGACCTATTTATGAAAAAGTAATGCAGTGCAGTGTAGCAAGTCACCTTGCTGCACTATGTTACAGGGAAAGAACAGGAATACACCGTATTTAACACAAAATTCGGCATTCCTGCCTTTTTCCTAGTGCTGGTGCACAATGGGCTGCCTAGCGCCAATCCAGACACCCTTTGCATGCAGGATTCCTTTTGTGCAGGAAGGGGCACCATCCTGCACAAAAACAATCGGCTGAGGCACATTCCTCTTTCTGTGTACGCTGTATAATGAAAATAACGAGGAGAAATAAAGATATTTCTTCTCGTTATGCCTCACCTGGGGAGGCGTAACATTTTGACGATATTCCAGGTCTTCCACTAATGGTAAATCTGGGAATGCTCCAAAATTAATGCGTGGAGCATGGGGACACCGCTCCACCCACGGAACACCTCCCTGAGGCAAAGTAACACAGGGCAGCGATTTGCGCTGCCTTGCGTTACTCCAGATGATCCTGCTATGCAGGGCCATGCAAGGAGGCCTTGCAGGGCTTAATAAATGTGACTTTGTTGTTGTGCCGTCCTTGCGCTCTCCGGCGTGATGCAAAGGTGACGCTACACAGTGATGAATGTGCCCTATAATCTCTTGCTTTAAGTTGTGAAATGCCTGGGAGGCATAGCATTCCCAGGTCTACCAGTACTGGTAAATCTGGGAATGCTTCAAACACCATGGGAGTTGTATGGGAACACCCACGTAATGCCCATGGAACACTTCCCTGGGGCAGAGTAAAGCAATGAAGTGATTTGCACTGTATTGTGTTACTTCTGATTTTTTAAGTCACTCATAGATAGTAATGTGACCATGCATGGCTTGATACATTGCATTTTAGGGTTTGCGTCACACATGCACCACATTGTCTGCTGAAAACATGACACAAACCTTGATAAATATGCCCCTAAATGTACCGTACATGTGTATACCAATTTTACTATGTTTGAAAGGAAAAGCACAAGCATTTTACCACTGGTTAGCAGTAGTAAAGTGCACAGAGTGCTAATGTCAACAAAACAAGTTCAGCAACAACAGGGTAGAGAAGGAAAAATTTCAGTGGGGAGCAAATTTCCAACATAACCTCTACACGAATAGCAAAACATCTGCAAATTGAATATACTATGCTTTTCAAATAATAACTGTCACACTGCAGCATAAAGTCAAACTGCAGCAGAGGTTCAGTTATTCTAGTAAGCTCCCATTTTGTCTCACGTGAGGATTTTGTTTAGCTGCAACAGACTACTCCTTAAAATTTGCGACCCTTAAAGGTGTAGACGTTTAAGTTTCTTGAAGGAAAATTCACTCATATCTCTTTAAATAACCTATCAACCCTGGCCCTTACATGACATTTAGGGGCAGATTTACCACTTTTTCATGCAGCGCAGTACAACAGCCACGAATGCTGTGCTGCGTGAAAAGGAGAGAGGAGGAAATTGCCAAATTTACGGAAATATGGTTCTCCCACCCTGCTAAAATCAGCTGCCTTGCACTACGGAGACACCTTTGCGCCATGGGGCAAGGTTGTCGCCGTAAGTCTAGCATAGGTTTTGAACTGAAAGAGTACCCTTCCAGTACAAAATACAATGCATAGACTGATGTAAACCATTCACCCTCTTTGTATGTGTGCTGTACAGTGCAGCACATGTATACATTTGGAAAAGGAAGGAGAAATCAAACCATTTCTCCATCCTTGCATGTACTACAAATGGGCGCAGTTTTCTGACGCTAGATCCTGTCTAGATTATTTAGTAAATTGGATTAGTGTCAGAAACCTTGGGTCGTTGCATGGGATGGGAACGCCCATGCTCCACCCATGGTACGCCCCAGTGGCACTAAGCAGTGCTAGGCTTTATGTTACTTTCACATTATTTCCAGCGCTAAACAAGTTTAGCGCTGGAAAGTAATTCGGAAAATAAAGATTTTTCACTGATTTCAGTCACTTTTGTGACACAAACGCAGCATAAAATCTTAGTAAATCTCCCCCCAAGTTCCCCTTCAATGTACTACTCATACTAGCTTACTTTGACACAAATCTTTGACCCTACGAGCACCTTAGCTTACCTAGTCAAGGTGGAATTGTGTAACCTGCACAGTGAACATCAAGTCATTTTGCATGGAAGAGGCTACCCAATCCCAGTCAAAACTTTCTGACTGATCTTTAATGTTGCAATAAAGACTTTTTCCTGTGATTCTTCTTCAACCATTCATGATATCTCAATGTACTTGCAGATTCATTTTTCCAGTTGAAATCTTGCCACCCTGAACTTTAGATTTTCAAAGGCTACTCATTTAATCAAGCCAGTGGAGTCGAAATGGGGTGCCAGTTTTTCTTAAAGCATCACAGGGCAGTGACTGCTTAAATTAACCATGTGATGCCATAAGGACACTAAGACCCTTTGGATTCATTAGTGGCCTCGGTAATCTCATCTAAAAATTCTATACAGTCCATAGCCTTAGATTCAGTTCTGGGAATCCATTCAAAAGGGTCAATATAGTGCCCAGATTGAGGATGGCAAGGCAGCCTTCTACTTCACAGAAAGGAGTAAAGGTTACAAACGGTTGCAGCTTTTCTTGGTCTTCGACCCTTCGTCAGGCTGCCTTATTTAGTAAACTCTTTGACTCTCCGAAAATGGTAAAGGGATGTTGTTTACCCTCTTGATCACAAACTGGTGGCGTAACAAACAATAAAGGCCCCCCCCTTCAGGTTGTGATGAAGGGTCCCCATATGGATCTATCTGTGATTGAAATGTGGCCGCTACGTTAGCTGTCTGATTGGCCATGGCGAAAACCAGTGCTGGAGTCCGCACTGAATTTTTCACCATTCAGTTTTACTGAATTTAAGGATTGGCGTTCAGCATTATTTGTCACAGTGGTAGCTTTGGTCCCTCGCCCAGACTCCTTCACAACCACAGCCTGTGGGCTGCTAGTATGAGTACTATTGGTATGAAAACCTTTTGTTGCCACCGTGTTAGGTATTGGAAAAAAACAGTCATTGACTTTGGTTCTGAAACTTTTTACACAATTTCCTGCAGTGTATTTTTTAAAATTGCATGGGGCATATTTATGAGCCCCTTTGCATCACTCTTGCACCAGGCAACATGGTGCAAAAGCAAATCAAAATTAAAATTGAGATTTATGTATCCACGCAAGGCCACCTGGCATGGGTCCGAGTGGCTTCATATATCTCTAGTAATATAACACAGCACAAATCGCTGCGGTGCATTACTCTGCACCGGGGAGTCATTTCTATGGGTGGTTCCATGCAACATATATGGATTTTGACACATTCTCAGGCCATAAAAATGCCTGCCTAGGAGAGGCCTAACGGGGAGAAATATCTTTATTTCTCTTCTTTTTTCCATCTTTCTTTATGTGCTGCATACTTCAGCACATATAGAAAGAGGAAAACGCCTCTCATTACTGTTTTTGTGCAGGAAGGTGCTCCTTCAAAAACAATCCTGCATGCAATACAATCACCCTTGCACCATAGTACAAGGTTGCCTGCACTGGCGCTAAACAGCCCATATTGCTCATTCCTGCTCTTTCCCAGTCATGCAGTGCAGCAATGTGACTTGCTATACTGTTCCCCTATTTCATAAATCTGTCCCCAAGTTATTGTAACTCAGTGGGGGCTGCTACTTAATGGCGCTGGGGAGGCGTGTCGCGGGAGGGAATGAAAAAAAAAATCACATACCTGTCTGCCAGCTGCCGCCTCTCGATCCTCTTCCAGGTCTTTAGGGGCAGGATGTAGGAACAGGAAGCACCCAGGCTTGCAGATTCCCTTAGCTAATCATGATGCTGCTGATAGCAGCTTTGTGATTGTTCTGAGCGCGTGGTTTGGCACTCAGCAAGGGACTGGGAGCCTGGTCTTGTTCTCTACCCAGCTGTGCAACACAGCCCGGTGGAGAACATGCTAAGTGCACATGACTGTTTGGCGGGCCTAAGGCAGCTGGCCAAACTGTCATTAGCACTTACAGAGTGCCACCACTCCTCCGCCTGCTCCTCTGACACAGCCCAGCCCCGCCCCTAACCAGCTGAGCAACAATGGAAAAATAAAATGATAAAAACAATGCGTTATCATTTTATTATTCCTTTTTCACCTGCTTACAGAGCAGTGGGACGACGCTCCACCGCCTTAGTGGAGGAGCTGCCCTGTTGTATCTTATTTATTTACTTTTAAACCTTGAGTCCCCACTCACACCTCCAGAAATATCGTGTAACTAAGTTTACCCCTAACTATAGGATGGGGCATCATCAGGGTTTTTAGGTCGAGCTAGAACACATGTGAAGCATGTCTAGCTCGACAACTATTGTCACCCGTCTCCTGGGAATCTGAGACAGGGGCCGGCCACGAGCGTCGACTTCACCTCGTGGGAGCGCCCCCCCAGCCCCTGCCTCGGATTCACAGCAAGACAGGCTCTCGCCAGCACGTACACACAGCCACACTCACGCATGCGCACACACATTCCCACGTGCACACATTCACCCCCCGCCCGCCCCCCCCACGCTGGCTTACATACACACACAAACGTGCACACACACACACCCCCTCCCAACCCCACTCACCGGGCACACGCAGGGTTTCCATCACTGGGGGGGCGGGCACCGTCAATGTGCCCCGACGCCCCCCTCACCGGGTCTGTTATACTCCACTCGTCCAGTTCCTCCCTGTGTCCAGACTCCGCAGCCCGCTCCGTTGTTTCTCCGCCCCTTCCAGACAGTTCGTGCGTGTCACGCCTCTCCTTTCTCCCACCCGGAAATCCGATTTGCGTGTCAGGCCTCGCTCTCGCTGTTCTAGGCGGTATGTTTAGGATTTCTTTTGCATGCCACGCCTCGCTCTGGCTATCCATTGCTGTTCTCCACAAGCATTTTTTCAACTTCCCTCCCCCACCCCGCTCCTTAATTTGCAAGTGTCCCTCACAATCGATGTACACCAGTGATGGGAAGCAACAAGTATAATGAAATGAGTGGCATATTTATTTTCATACATGTTTGCATTGGGAGAAAGCCTTCGCAAATGCAGCAGACACTACTTCTAAAATGGCCACCGAGTTCCAGTGGTTGACAGACAACTCAACTTTACAGTGCAAACAAACGATACGTAACTGTGGAATGTGCTTTCCAGTATCGCCGTAAAAAAGAAATACCCTTCTAAGAACATCATAAAAAACGTGTAGCCTTCGGCGGCCCTGCCCCACCCACCTTTGCCTATCTGTACATGCCACTAGTATGAGTGATCCATATACAAACACTGCTGATCACGTGACAAGTGACTTTAACACTGTTTTTATGCGTACTAGCAGCTGTGGGCATGCATATTATTTAGAATACATTTTCAAGTAGCGTTTTTCTTGTGCACTACGAATTGTATGGCATGCTAGAGAGCTCCTGGCATTAAATTCCATAAAAAAAAAAAAATTGTAGTCTTGTGTTAGCATTCGGCCAGCATGCGACTATAAGTGCCCGTGTGACGCGCATTTATATTTTACTCTTTAGACTACACTTTAGCATTCTCTCTGTTATCTGTATACTTTGTATTTCTCTTCCGGGCGGCAGGTAAACAAGTGCGCCCACGAACCTCGCCTACAGACACTTCATTCACTCAGGCAGGCAGACCCATGATTATTACAAACGAACAGCAAAGTCTCTTCCCTTGACAAAGTTGCTCCCTCTTTTACAGCTCACAAATGTTTAGTCGGAGGATTGTAGGTGACTAACAGGCTTCCTCGCCAGCTCTTTGCCCCACACTTTGTTACGAAACACTAGTGCCCACACCATCAGGCTTACTTTGCCCTGCGTGCATAAACTTACATACCAAAGAAACCATGAGACATATTTGTGGGAAAGCAGTGGTGCAGGTTTATTTCGTACAACACAGGTACTGGTAGGTGGGTCATCTTACAGGCGATCCAAAGCGGCAGCCTCTCGCTGACCCGCATGCCCAAGGAGCCATCTTGCACGGCGAGTCGATGCTCAGACGGTGCAGTACATTCACTTTATTTTGTTAGACTCTCGCCCCCCCTGTCAGGGCGGAAGATGAGGCACACCCCCGGTCGGTTCAGGCCCCCCGACCGCCCGAAGGACTAACGGGGCGCCGACGCTGTTTCCTGGAACCCCCTCGGCTCCAGGTTCTTGGCTCGGGCACCCTACTGTGCCAGGCAGAGGTATTTAGACTGTATCCTTCTGCCGCAGAGGTACCCCTACTGTCCATCTGCTTCCAGATCGCCCTGTAATCCGCCACAGCTCTGAAGGAGGCCCCCGTCAATGACAGAGCCCCCCCACCTACCCAGTTACCGACACCCTGCCGCCGACAGGGCTTCATGTAAGTCCAGTAGAAAGACATCCATGCCCAGCCCAGACAAATGTACTCCGTCGCTTTCATAATATCCCTCAGTCCTGTCCTGTATCAGCGCATGCCTAATGCAACGCAGGCCCCTTTTTTCCAGGAATTTCTGCATTGACCTGTTAACCCTCTTCCGGCCCTGCTCTATCGCCACTCCCGATCGTGCTCCCCTCCAGGCCCTGCGGGGCACAATCTCAGACCAAATTATCTCGGTGGTTCCCAACTCGTTAGTAATTGCCGTTACATCTTTCTGCATGGCCTCCAATAAGGCTTTCCTCCCCACCTTTACCAGGTCATTTCCCCCTAGATGGATAATCAGGATGCTGGGAGGACCGCCCCGTTCTGCTATGTATTGCTGCAGTCTGCCCTTCAGCTGGCCCCATCTCATTCCCAGGAAACCCAGCCATAGAATTTGCGTCCTCGCTAAGTTCAGATCCCATCTCTTGAGCCTCGCCCACTGCTCCAACCTTGTGACGTAGGAATGGCCCATCACCCACACGCGACAATCAGCTGCAAGGAAAGACACCATTGGTATTACCTGTTTTTATTCATAGTTTGACACTGTACTCCAAGTTTATTTCCACATACAATCAACCACTGCACTGCAAACAATTGCAACACCATTGGCATTCCCTGTTTTTAATCATAGTTTGACACTGCACTCCAAAAAGTTTATTACCATATCTACAATCATCACTGCACTGCAAACATTGTTCTCACATCTACAAATTAAACGTGCACTTGACTGCAAACCTGGTTCTCACATCTACAAATTAAACGTGCACTTCAGCCAGGATTGTTGGTGATACTGACACTACTCTAATTGCTGTACTTCCAACGCTTTGTGACTGTATTTGCGTCGCTACAGACCCTCTTCCCTTTCTCGTGAAAGCACGGCCATTTGTGGCCACCGGACTCAAAGGCGGACATAATGCCGGTAGCAAGAGGATGACCACCTTCCCACCCTCTTGACCCCTTCCTCGCCCAACCCAGCCCTGTAAGCAGCAGTGGCCGCCCCTATCCTAAAGGAGTGGCTTGAAAATTTCTGCCCTGTGCTGGAGGCTGACAAACCTGCTCTGGCCATTACTGAGGCCATCACTCGCTCTAACTGAAATTTGGTCAATGGCGTGCCGTCTGCATGAATTAAAAAGGTGCCTGCTAGCAAAGGCCTTATTTTCAGGTACTCCCTAACCAAGGAGACCGGGCAGTACCTGGGGTCCTCGAATGCATGTAAGGTAATTGACACGCCCTTCCCTGCCTGATCTGTTTTGGACTTTCGAAGCCACAGTACTAATGGATCCCTGGCGCAGACGTCGATCATTGCTAAAGCCCTCCCTGATATGTCAGTTTTGGATTTGGCCACCAGTTCGCTGGCCCTAAAGGCCCCAAAGAATGCCAAGCAAAAGGCTGTCGAGAAAAGCTGGGCCTCGAAACTCGAATTCGTGACGGCCGGTACTGCGTCCAACATGCGTTGGAGGGCTGGGAATTCTATTCCGGACCTTTTGTCGGGAATCCTCACCTCGTCCCTGGCCCACCCCTTCAGTGCTGCCCTAATCTGGAATGAGCATGTGGGATCCTGTCCGCCATTCAATTGAGTCTCATGCTTTATTGCTGCCAAGTGGCCACACACCCAGGAGTGTGATTTGCCAGCCTCCCTTGCCCACACCACAAAAGTCTCGACTTGTTCTACTGTATTGAGCGCTGATGCTCCCAGGGACCGGATCACCTCGCTGAAGGTTGTTCGTTGCACCGCATATCTTCTCATTGTCGACAGGGCCAGGGAGCGTTGCCCCATCCTCTTCAAACGCTCCCCCACTGAAGGAGTCGCCATAGGATAGGCGGGAATGGCGTCATCTCCTCCCCCGCCTGCGGCCATGCTTCCCGGAATCGTGACAGCTGAAAGCGAGAGAGAGCGTCAGCTGCCACATTCTTGACACCTTGAACATGCCGAGCCCTGAATTCAATGTTGCTTACCAACCCTGCCCTCACCAACTCCCTCAGCAGACTTAAAACTAACGGGCAATTGGCACTCAGGCCATTGATGGCTTGCACCACCGCTAGGTTATCCGACCAGAACACAACCTTTTTGTTGGCCAGTTCACCTGGCCACAAATGCAGTGCAGCCACAATAGGGAATAGTTCCAGGACAGTTATATTTGTTGTTACTCCCTTTTTGCGCCAAGCATCGGGCCACTTCATGGCACACCATTTCTCTCTGAAAATTACTCCAAAACCTACGCGACCTGATGCGTCTGAAAATAGACATAGGCCCTGGCTACTCTCCCAAGGCGCCCTCCATATCACTGTGCCATTGAAATTTTTGAGGAACTCATCCCACATTCTTAGATCAGCTTGCAAACCCGGGCCCAGTCGTACAAAGTGATGCCCCTTTTTCACACTGGCCGTCGCCTTTGCCAGCCTGCGCGAAAATACCTTGCCAGCCGGAATGACCCTTGCTGCAAAGTTCAGTTTGCCCAACAGCCTTTGAACCTCCTTGAGCGTTGTCCTACCCTTGCCCATCATTCCCTGAATGTCCTGCCTCAGGTCATCCACTTTCTCCACTGGGAGTCTGGATTCTCCTTTCAGTGTGTCAAGCTCAATGCCCAGGAACGTCAATATCTGAGCGGGCCCTTCAGTCTTTCCGGGTGCTAATGGGACACCTAAATGTTCCATCATGCCTTCAAAGGCCCGTAAGGCCTCTGCGCATTCCCGGGAACCTTCTTTGCCAAAAAAGAGGAAGTCGTCTAGGTAGTGAGTGACTTGGTGGACCCCATGCCTGTACGTGAGGGCCCATTGGAGAAAAGAGCTGAATGTCTCGAAGTAGGCGCATGAAACCGCGCAGCCCATGGGCATGCAACGGTCGTAGAAGAATGCTCCCTCCCACTTGAAACCCAGCAAGTGCTGACTGTCTGGGTGGACCGGTAGGAGGCGGAACGCCGACTCAATGTCTGCCTTTGCCAACCAAGCTCCCTTGCCTGTTCTTCTGATCAAATCAATGGCCATATCCAGCGAGCAGTATGAAACCGAGCATGACCCTTCCTCCAACCAATGATTCACAGAGTTGCCCTCCGGGTAAGATAGGTGGTGAATCAACCTGTAAGCCCCTTGCTGCTTCTTTGGAACAACGCCTAGTGGTGAGACTAGGAAATTGTTCAATGGGGGAGCAGGGAATGGACCTGCCACCCTCCCCAAGTCAACCTCTTTCCTGATCTTGTCACTGACCACCTGTGGAAGGTCCCTGGCTGATTTTAAATTCAAAGCGTCCCTGGGTCCCAGCGGGCCTTTGTACGGAATTTTAAAGCCGTCAACCAACCCCTCGACCAACAGTATTCGCTCTTTCACTAGCGGATACATTCTTAGCAATGGTAGGATGTTCTGTAACGCAATGGGGGATGGACCTTTAGTATGCTCTGCCCCCCTGTCTGCTTTAGTAATGACCTTAACGCCAAACCCCTTGCTGACTTTCGTCTGTCCTTTCACCTGTACCTCTATAGAAGGGTGGCCTTTGGCGTGCTGTGACCGCTCTCTGTGCTGTGGGGGGGAGTTGGGACCTGTTTCTATGATCTGCACACTCTGACCTGTGGAAAGTGGGCCTGTAACGTGATCTAACCGCTCTCTACGCTGTGAAGGGAAAATGAAGCCTCTCTCGTTGTCATACTCAGTCTGTCCTTTGTGCTGTTCCTGTAACCTATTGACGCGCGCTGTCTGCTCCTTGGGACGAGGCGGGGGGGTGTTGTGTACGCTGGTGCAGGCGATTGCTGCATGTTGGGCACCGCATTTGTTGCATTCATGGGCAAACTTACAAGCCCTTCCCCAAGTACATACTCCATTATTGAACATTCTGCATGTTCCTGAGTTAAAACGTCTTTGTTCGCCTCCATGCCCCCTCCCCCGACCGCCCCGAAAGGGCTGTTGGAAGGACCTCCTTGGATACTGCTCCCACCTTTGCTCCTGCTCCCACTTCTTGGACTCACCTTCGTTTTGTACTTTATGCAATGCCTCCCTTTTGGCATTCCCAGTCCTACACATATGTTTAAACCAGAGGTGGATGTCAGTGTGGTCCCAACCTATATCCGGGCAACTTGCCATTGACTTCCTGAATTCTTGGTCATAGGAAAACCACCCCATCCCTCCAGACTCCCTTGCCCCTTGCTGAATGGAGTTCGCATACTCCATCAGGGCCTCGCTCTGAGCTGGGTCCTTCTGTACAATTATAGCTGCCAATATGTTGAATGCCTCTGTCCAATTTTCAATAGTTTTCTCCGGCCAGCGTTGGAATCTAACCTTATCCTCCTCTTTCTTACCCATCCTCCTGGTGTCTGCGCCCGCGTTGTCATGCATTAGTAAAGTTAATATGTCGATATATTCCCTCCTCCATATACCTTCTTTAGCAGCCTGTGGTACCTGTCTGGCCAAGGAACCCCCGCCTTTTAATTTCGAGCCAGGTTTCGCCATGCCTGCCGGTGAATCTGGAGTTACCCCTCCCGATGGAGGTGGAGCCGCCCCCCCTGACCCCGCCCCCACACTCGTGACCTTCTTCGTGCTGGCTGCAGCCCCCTCTCTGGACTGCCCTTGACCCACAGCTGGCAGCATGGGCGGGGTGGCACCCTCATTTATATTCGGAATGCCTGTTTGAGGGACGATGCTAGGGACACTTAGCGGTACACTGGGAGTGGCATTCTGTTGCGATACTACTGGTACGCTCGGCATGTTGACAGAGACGATACTTTGAGGAACAATGGTGGCTGCACTCTGTTGAGTGCCGGGCAATGCTCCCAGGGTGTTGACGCTGCTGACAACGGGGTGTGGGAGCCCCGCTGGCGTTGTCTGAGCCCATACTTGGCTCACTGGATCCGCCGCCAAGGGTGGGGCCGACCCTTGTACCGCAGACATAGCGTCTAGACGTCTCTGAAACATAGTCATCAAACCCAACATATCATCAATTGTCTTACCCATTTGGGCCAAGCTCGAAATTTCAGCCGCTGTTTCATGTACCACGGTCGGCACCACGGGCAACTCTACTGGTAAGTCCCCCGCCGGGGGAGGAGGTAAAGCCGGCCGACTGTTGCGTGGTGCCACCACAGCGGGGGGTGGTGTTGAAATCGGCCGAAAGTTCCGTGCCAGTACGGCCGGAAATTCCTTCTGGGTGCCCTTCCGTTTGCGATTGGACCGACGTGCTCCCTCTCCCGAAGTGCCCGGAGCCTCCTCCTGGGCCCCAGGTCGGCCATCATCCTCAAGCCTACGCGCTTCAATGAAACCTTGTGCCCATGCTGGCCCTTTAGACTGCGCGGCCTCTAGGAATTCAGCCCACAACCCATCCTGTGGCAGGGTGGCGCCCCGGGTGCTCATCGTCACGGCTTCTACCCTTCCGGGTTCCTACGGATGGAAAAGTACAAGGGGTAAGGCAACTATCATTGCGTCCGCTACCCCCCACGGCCTCAGCCTCCGTAGCGTGGTCTGCTGACCGCGATCCGCCGTCCCGCTGACCCAACTGCCCTTGACTCCTCTTTCGTTTACGTGCATTACCTGTTCTACTTCCAATTCTAGTTGCTGCCAAACCTTGCCGCCTTCCCGAGCGCAATCTGTAAAACAACACAGCGTTACTCAACATCTCACCGAGTATCAAGCGGCACAATTGTCAGAACTGCATCCATCTGTGCGACAGACCTATCATTCCACATCAAAAACAGCCGCGAGCGAGCATCCCTGGCCGCTCGTGACTGCCTGGCATAGCCCTGTGTGATAACCTGCGTTCCTCGTACCACTGCCTTACATGCCACCGCTAACCGCTGGTGTCATTCGGGCTTTCTACCCTCATCCCCCGCCCAGTGGGCTGGCCCAATGGACCTTGACCTCCGCTATTACCTGTGGCTCTCGCCCTCCTCTTAGTGAGCAGTATTCCTCTCGTCGAGTTCGGAGTGTAATCTGAAAGAAGAACAAGACCGTCAATGTCATACACCCTGCCCTTGTCTCGCCCGTCAATGTCATGCACGCTGCCCTCGTCTTGCCGCCGTAACCGTACTTATCCGGCGTCCCATGTTCTTCCCCATGTGGCAAACACTATGCACTACCATACTGTAACTGACTGTTTTTAGGCACTCGCATGCGTTGGCACTTTTACCCGTATGACAACACTATGATCCCATTCTGTAACTTGACTGTTTTAGGCATTTGCACAGGCTGGCACTTATACCCGTATGACCAAGTTCCGGTGCGTCAACTGTGTTTACTCGTTGATACGCGAGTGAGAGGCCAGCCTCCCATTGTTGTGACCAGTTGGTACAAGCGTGACCCTTTCACAGCGCGAGTATAGTCGAATTGTGCGAGAGCTGCCGCATATCGCCATTCCATGTCACCGATGTGAGTAAGTAAATTGTGAGGAGCTACCGAACATTGCTGGGAGATTGTTTAGCGGGATTTCTATGCGGGGCAGCTCATGACTGGGCCGCACCACCTGACTTTAGGAAGCGGGCATTGTGATTGACGTTTTATGCTCCGCGCAGTTCTCCGGAATTACTAGCCGGCACGGATGGACCATTGCTTCGCCCTCCATGCTCGCTCCCCCCACGGGCCAAGACCCCCGCGCCTCCATGCCCCGTACCCTCAGGCATGGATGCGACCGTGCCCCAAGGCACGTTCTCACCGCCCCGCACCCTGCAACACGCAATGCTACAGGAATTTGGCACGCCAGCGTCACCCTCCTCAAACGTTCACCCCCCCATTGCCCGCCATCACTCACGCACTGCTGTGCACCTTGCGCCCCGACACAATTGCATACCTTGGCCCACTTGTCACGTTCATAACTCCACCCAACCCCACGCCTACATAAGCAAGAATTTAAAAAACTGGTGCTCACGTGAGGCTCTCAATGACCTAAGGCCGAGTTAGCGCTACACTTTGTATATAAATGCGTGGCCTTTCTTGGTTAATGCATGGATTGGCTCAGGCCACGATCACAAACCTAGATTCAAATTGAACTAATCTCGCTTCAGCCCAACTTAGAGGCTGAAAAAACAGAGACAATGCGACCTGCCTAACTTTTCCCCCTTCTGTACAGCTTGCTGGAGGTTGCGTTTACTCTAGCAGTGTGTGCCCCTCCCCCACCCTGCAGCCGCAGAGGTGCCGATAAGGGAACAATGGGAGCCGGGCCCCAGCAGACCGACTGCCTGACAGACTGAGTGCCGGCCAGACCAATGAGGACCCGTGCTAAAACCGCTCCAACAAGCACTCGATCTCAGATAAAAAACCGACCGTGTGGTTTTGTTGACTTCAGCAAGGTACATGGCTACGTGGCGCATTGTGTGCCGCGTGTTACCAGCGCAGGTACAATACCTCGGTATACTTTGTTTTACAATGTATCTCGTATGCCCATTAAATTCAAATTAAGCATACAATGATGGCATTGATGTGCGTCAGTTAAGCTGTAGACGAAAGACGAGGTAACAATGCTTAGTGGATGCGAAGAGTGTGCTGTGCGGTAAAAGAGAGGCCGAATTATGTAACGGTCACAACATGGCAGCTGATTCACCTACAAACATTTGTATTCAGCACTGCAGCCTTGCATTAAAGCACATCACCCAGTACATGCATTTTAGCCAACATCCACCTGCACCAGAGTGACGCCCACATTTCGAAACCAATAAGCGGGACCGTTTGCAAACATAGAAGTAGGACAACAATTTGCATCTAGGGAATTAGTGGCCCGCTCACCAACACGGAAAACGCACGCCCACATTTCGAAACCAATAAGCGGGACCGTTTGCAAACATAGAAGTAGGACAACAATTTGCATCTAGGGAATTAGTGGCACCGCTCACCAACACGGAAAACGCAGATAGTGAGGTACTGGGGGGAATTCCACACGTCAATGTAAAGTACAAACCTTTCTGCTAGAGACAGTTATTTATTTGCGCGGGAGTGCTGCCTTTCAAAGCATGGGCAGCCCGGGGATGAAACATGTTGTCGTGACCCCAAACGTCACCTCCCACCGCGCAGCCGCCCTCTCTTCACCCCTCAGCCAGAGTCCACTTAGCGCCCAGGGACTATCGAAACCTTACGCGAACGAGCGCGGCATGCTGCCGCCCCCGCACCGGGGAACCTATTCACGTCCGCAAGAAAAGGCCCCCCACAATAGCCCTCTGTGCTTTTGAATGTGACCCTCTCCGTAGATGCTGCGTCGCGTAAGAGCGAGGCATCTGGAGAGGAAACGCGGAATTACGAGGGCGGGACGGCTCTGTTGCGCAGCGCATAGCCGCCCGGGTGTGTCGCGTGTTGACTCTACCCTCGGGCCCATGGTGGCGGGTTGCCCGGGTGGGCAATGGCGGCGCAAGCCCATGGCGGGAGCAACAATGGCGGTGGGATGCTCGTGGCCGGCAATGGCGGCGTGAAGCGGATCAAACCCGAGATGCCCACAATTGCTTGCAGCTAAATCTGCAATGTGTACAATCAGAAACCTGTGATTTGGGCACCTCCCCGTACAACCTCCCTCCCCTCAGAACTGCTCTACACTTCACTGCAAAGCGACCGTTTCATGTGCATACTCCCAAGGCATTCTACTCCACTTAAATGACCCCCTAGTTAACGACTCGAAAGCCCGTTCGACCGGTACTTTTACCTGCACTATTACGATTGTTATTTTTATAACGTACATGTCCCAGTTCATACCAGCCACACGCAAGTACAGGTAAACATCTCCCAATATAGGCAATTAATCGATTGAAAACCATACTCCTGCTAAAAATATCTACTTGCTGTGCAACACCACTCCGATCACAGGGGGTGTTGGGGAGAGAAGGACGTAGAGTATGGGCCGCCCGGGTGATGACCCTCTCCGCGGTACTGCGTTGCTTAAGAACGAGGGAGCTGGAGAGGGAGCGGGAGAGAAGGACGGGCGGGAAAAACCATTATGCAGAGTATGGGCCGCCCGGAGATGGAGCATGTTTAATCTACTGCGCTGCCCGAGTGCGAGGCAGCTGGACAGGGAGCAGGAGAGAAAGACTGGCGGGAATGTTTACCATGCCGAGTATGGGCCGCCCGAGGATGGAGCATGCTCAATCTAAACACCGAGCTACCCCGACGGCGGGTTGCTCGCTGCCGGTAATGGCGGCGTAACTAAAGTCACCGGCCAGAGCCCTCCCTGCCCCTGCTCTGCCCTGCTCCACCCGGGCAAACCACAACCACTGCCGAGTCAAAACCCGCACCCCGCAAACCCCAGCCCCCCCCCGTGGCCGACGCCACAGGGCCCGATCAACCTGGTCATGCCCAGGGATCAGGCCTGGGGGAGACTAGGCGGTTGCTAACATACCTTTCTAAACCGACGACGAAAAAATGAGGTGAACCTCGGACGAGCGCTTACAGCGCAGAGCAGCCACGGCGCGGGAGAGAAAGGCCGAGCCACGCTGCTGGCCAAGGATATACTTAGGAAGCCCCCTCCCCTGTCCACAACGAGCCCTCCCCATTGGCTGTTGTCCGGGGGGGGCGGCACCGGGGCGCGCTGCAGGCTGCGCTCGCCAGATGTGTGGTACTAGGGCGCTGTCCCCCCATACTCCCCTTCGTGTCGTGGTGCCAGCGGCATTCTCCTTTGCAGAGCAGCAACACGTTGTTTTCCCTCTAAAAGGATGTGCAAGTCAAATCATGGCGAAATGTGTCATGTTGTCTCGCTTTGCGGCACGACCCCAAACGTGTCGGAGTTAAAAAAGGAATGTGTGAACAGGAGGCCGTAACAGGCATGCATGGAAAGCAGGCGCTCGCTCAAAAAATGTACAGCTGAGCGGAGATAATTCTAGCACCACCGTGCCTCCCGTCTCAATATTTGCACCTTCGTACAACATGAAGAGTCGAATACAAAAAGGAAAAAATATTTTACACAGACCTTTCTTAACTAAAAGGCCTCACCCGTGTTGAATGCGAGGTAAACACTCTTATTAAACGTGAGTAGTAATTTGGTCGCGCGTGCCAATGCAGCGCAGCATTTCTAAACACTCATTAAAAGCTCAGCCTGCCCATGTCCTATCATGGACTAGTACAGTAGTCTGGCATTAACTCACAGAGGCACGTGAGGTACAATCGAAGAAGCTGTACGCTATGAAAAACACATTTTCTACCTACTTCTGAGGAGCAAGACGTTCAATAACAGAAAAGTAAAAGACAAAAAAAACTAGAAACAGCGGCAACACCCAAACCGAAGAGGCTTCAGATAGTGAAATCAGCCAAGGCAGCAGGTGAAAGGCAACGACTAAAATAGCAGTATTACTTCTAGAATGAAATGATATCTTTATTTTGAGTATATTGGGGCATATTATCAAGGGGGTTTATCTCCGCTTTTTTGGCTTTACAAGCCAAGAAAGCAGAGATAAAATTATCTCCCTATTACCTAGCTGTCGCTAACACCAGTTAGCGACATCTAGTAGGAAATAGCGACCATCTTGGGCCCCGCTTTGCATGTCAGTGAAATTTATCACTAATGACATGCAAAGTGGGCGTGCCAAGATGTTAGCGACTGGAAACAGTCGCTAACATCGCTATCTCCTATTACCAACTTTTGGAGATATTCGCGCTAAGCGCGAATATCTCCAAAAGCTAACACCTGCCCCTGAGCAGTTCTTAGCCATGTTATCCAATGGTAGGTGGATAACATGGCTAAGAGCATTAGCTCGGTAATGCATGAATATCGCTGACTTTTCAGCGATATTCATGCATTTTGGCCAATTTTTATCGCTTAGGAGATAAACCTTGATAATAGCAAGGTTCCTAAGCGATAAAAATCGCCGCAGCACGGCGATAAAAATATTGCCGCTAAGCCAACATAGCGATAATTATCGCTAGTTGTTGGTAATATGCCCCATTGTCTTATATCAGCCCCAGAGAAAGTTGAGAAAGTACTGGTAGTGCAAACGCGTTAAAAGTGCAAAAAATGCTATACATTGCCTGAGGCGCTTTGGTTGATTCTCTGATATTTATCAAAGCAATATTGCAGTGGCAATTTTATCTGCGCTAACCATAACTTACATTTTCACCTTGCCATACGAATGACATCATACATGACCTCAATGATAACTTAATAGCTGACAACATTATTTATGACATCACCATTGCCAACCCTGCTTGAACCATAACTGGTGCCGCCCCCCTGCACTACAAATGATCATTCATATCCCATAGTAGGCGACATCCTGCCTATGAGTTGGACTGACCACTCGCTCATTAAACTTTACATTAATAATGCCACAACAAGTAAAGCCAAATCCCTCCCGTCCCCGCAATTTTCGTACCGAAACTGGAAAGCGTTAGAAAAACTCAGCACCTCCTCCAGAATCTTCGAGGTGGAGGACAGTTTCGCCAGTATCAATTCGGTGGAAGATAACTACAGAGCTTTCAGCTCGAGAATCACCTCCCTTGCGGACTCTGCTGCCCCTCTCAAACTCTGTAAACCGAAAGGTAGAGCTCCGGCTCCCTGGTATAACGACTCCTTGAAAACCCTCAAGTCAGCCTGCAAACAAGCTGAAAGAAAGTGGAGACACGGATACTGCAACAATAACAAAATTCTCTGGAAGAAAGCACTCCGTGACTACAAGTCCGCTATTACAGAGAGTAAAGCGAACTATTACTGCTCCACCATTACCAATGCGGCCAACAGTCCAAAAAGAATATTTCAGATTCTGGACAATATCTTACACCCTGACTGTGTCAAAAACCCCATCCCTCCTTCTCAGTCTCTTTGTGACAACCTCGCTCAGTTTTTTACTGACAAAATTGAGACTATCATTAATAATCTGGCATCATCCCTGTCATCCACCCCCCCCACCTTTCCCGAAATCAACCCCACTATTCCCGAATCTCTGAGGGAGGCATGTCCTCCCACGAATAAACTACTGGTTTTCCCGCGTATCTCTCAAACAGAATTTGAAATAGTTGCACAAGGTATCACTTCTGGTTCCCCCCTTGACCCTCTGCCGCCGAAAAAATGGAAATCTTGTGGGTGCGAACTGTTTCACACTCTCCAGATGATCTGTAACCAATCCCTGAGCTGTGGCGTTGTTCCCCGCTCCTGGAAGCAAGCGCTTATAACCCCGCTGCTAAAGAAACCTACGTTAAACCCAGATTGTCTGTCTAATTTCCGCCCCATATCACTCCTGCCTTTTCCGGTGAAGGTGCTCGAACGCTGGGTCAGTAAATGCCTCTCAACCCATCTCGAGCAGCACCATTTTTTGGACGAATTCCAATTTGGGTTTCGCCCAGCCCATGGCACTGAAACCGCGGTGCTCACGGCCATGGAGGAGCTTCGAATGCGCGCAGATAGGGGCCAAGCCGTGGCCCTGATTTTACTTGACTTATCTGCCGCATTCGATACTGTCAATCACAGGATCCTGCTCGAGCGGCTGAGAGAGGCAGGGATCGACGGCACGGCCCTGATTTGGTTTCACTCTTACCTCAGTGACAGAAAACAGGCTGTTTCCCTCCCCCCTTTCCAATCGGTCTTCTCCCCGGTCCCACATGGTGTCCCCCAGGGTTCCTCTATCAGTCCGATTCTTTTTAATGTATACTTAAAACCTTTGGTCACGTTAATTAAGTCACATAACATGACCACAGTAAACTACGCGGACGATACCCAGCTCCTCCTCTCGTGGGAAGGCGAAGACTCCATCTCCCTGCCAGCCTTCCATGATTGTTTACGAGACACGGCAAGCTGGTTGCACCGGAACTCACTTCAGTTCAACTCCGCGAAAACCGAGGTGATGTACTGCCCTGCGAGTCGTATACCCCGCCCTCTGCCCGATGAGTTTTGGCCCCTGGAGAACTCCAACAACCCTCCACCAGTCACCACAGTTCGTAACCTGGGCGTCATGCTAAACCATCAACTGAGCATGGAAACTCAGGTCTCTAGAACAGTCGCCACTTGCTCTGGTCTTATGCGCTCACTGCGCAAAGTTTTGCCTCTACTCCCTTCCTCCGCCAGAGCCCTAGTAGTCAGGTGTACTATCCTTAGTCGCCTTGACTACTGCAATGCCCTGCTGCTCGAATCTCCTGCGACACTACTGGACAGACTCCAACGAGTCCAGTCGGCAGCAGCCAAATTGGCTCTCGGATGGACCAGGAGATCCTCGGCCACGGCCGCACTGGCCGAGTTGCATTGGCTGCCTTTGAGGCAACGTATTGCCTTCAAGGCCCTCTGCTTGGTCTTCAAAGCACTACATGGAACAGGACCCAGACCTCTTCAACGTCTGTTCACTTGGTATACCCCCACCAGAACACTTAGGTCCACAACTGCCTGCCTTGTGAGAGTGCCCAGATGTAAGAAGGCCAGGATGGGAGGTAGATCATTTAGAGTAGCTGCAGCCAAGCTATGGAACAGCCTGCCTGCCGACATTCGCCATATCCCCAATCTCCTCTCTTTCAGGAAACGTATAAAAACATGGCTCTTTCCTCTACCCCTATAAAAGAATCGGCCAGCCTTAGTTCACCCTCGTCAATAAACCACAAGAGTAGCTACTAGCGCCAGGATACCTGCCAGGTGACAGCCGCGCTTTATAAATATTTTAAATAAATAAATAAATAAATAAATAAATAGTGTAGCCGAGAGTGCATATCTGAGTGAGTGACTGTATGTGTAAAGTTGGACAGTGTGTTGGACACCCACTATCACACGGTATCTTTGACTGTATTGGAGCATTCATATCCCTGAGTACCACCCTTAGGGCCTGATTACGATTTTGGCAGTGCAGCGCTGGGTCTGCACCACCAGTGCACTGACAACGCCTTACATCACTGGTGACATCATCCAATGATTGTACAATTTGCTATACACTTTTCAGAATGGAAGATATTTTGCAAGCTACACCCCCTCCCAATTTCCAATCACCTCTCTAGTGCTAACAGGCATTACTTTTTACAACATGCAGAACATAATGCATATCGTTCAAACTGCCCACATTTAGTACTTATAATGCTCTTATTATGCATAAGAAACATAATGGATCTGTAGAAAGTAATGTGATCAGCAACTTAGTAAGCCTTGAATACCCTCCAAAAAAGTATTTGTTCATTATTTACCTTACTGAGATGTGCCTATTAAATACCTCATCTGACATAAAAATGTTAAGCTTTACATCTATGCATCATGCACTGATAATGCATTTACAACCAGGCCCCTAGGAAATTTGAAAAAATGCAATAAACATACTCTTGAAGTGAGCACAATGACATATATTTGCACTGGTCGATAGCTGATTCTTCCCAGCTTTTCTAGATGCCTTGATGGATTTGGATTATATTTTTTTTCCAGGGCCTCTCTGAAAGAGCAATGGCAAATTGTAGTTAGGAAGTTTGTTTCTGAATATTTCTATAAGCTATGTGCTTTTTTTAAACTACTATTCAATTTATGGCCAATCAAACACCAGGTTTAATTTTTTTTTGAATTCCCATAAAGTACTGTGGCACTCCGACAGAATACATAGAACTAATGAAAGAGTCCTGCATCACACCTGTGGGCCTTTATTTCCTTTTTAGGTCGAGACCTGCCAATGCGCAAGCATTGCAGCTCGACATATAGAGCTGGATCAGGAACGCTGACCAAGGGGCTTTGGCAGGCGGATTACGCAGAGTGCATGTGCCCGTGCACGCACTTGCCATTTGCTCCCCGAGCCGCCTCGCATCAGACCCGCCACAGCAATGCCGAGAGCTTCAGATCTCAAAGGAATACTCTCCCCCGCCCCCCTCTGCGCAATGCCACTCCGAAGACTTTTTTTTTTACACCCCATATGCTCGAGCCTTTGCATCAGCCCCCTGCTCCAGACTTCAAAGGGATACGCTCCCCCACCCCCTGCTTCACACTTCAAAGGAATACGCCCCCGCAATGCCGAGAGCATTTCCCGGCCACTTTCAATTTCATTTCGCGGCCGCTTTTAATTTCATTTTGTGGCCGCTTTTTTCACTAAGATAGTTCACGAGTGCCATAGTTGTTTCTATAAAACTCTCTTATGTGAGCACTCAGTACCACCCGTTTCCTCGGTTTGGTTTTGTCATGCCTACAGGGATCTCGGTTAATCGGACTGCTTGTTTGTCTGTGTTCCGCACTGTTATAGAATCCTGTCATGCGCCGGGTTTATCGTTTCTCTTTGTCATGCCTACAAATTTCAAATTGCGTACCCTATCCTGATTTTTTCTTAAATTCTATAATTTCCCGATGCAAGGGTTTCGAAACGGGCCGTGTTTTGCACTGCGTATTTGAGGTGCCGTCGTTGCGTCCACCCTGCACAGGCCTCTAACATGTCATGTTATGGTCGTGAAAACACACATTTGTGTGGACAAAGGCCACAGCAGGCAACAAGCACAGCTGTAATAACAGAGGGGGGCCTCGTTTGCCTGACCCTGCTACGGCCATCTCCCTTACCGATGAAAGGTATGTTATACATCACTTTTAAATTGTAGGGCCTACAACGACTTTCTTTTTTAGCTTTTGACAGATGCTGCCATTGATATTTTCCGCTTGTAAGAGACGAAAAACGAGACCGCTAAATCATTTCAGCAGAGAAAAAACAGATACTGTGACAACTTTAGGAACGGATTATGAATGTATTTTCTGTGCAAAGTGAAGAACATGCCCTTCCATCCCAGCGAAGCCCTTCCATCCCCCTCTCACCACTCTCCACTCTGTCCCCTCCCATCACTCTACCCTCTCACCACTCTCGTCTCACCACTATCCCCTCTCACCCCTCTCTCCCCTCCTCTCTCCCCTTTCTCCCTTCTCTCCTCCTCACTCCCCTCCCTCTCCCCTCTCTTCTCCTCTCTAGCTCTCCCCTCTCCTCACTCTCCCCTCTCCTCACTCTCCCCCTCTCCTCACTATCCTCACTCCCCCACTCTCTCCTCTCTCACCACTCTATCCTCTCTCATGACTCCCCCTCTCACCACTCTCCCCTCTCCTCACTCTCCCCTCTCCTCACTCTCCCCTCTCCTCTCCTCTCTCCCCTGACTCTCCCCTCCCCTCAGTCTCTCCACTCTCCTCTCTCCCCTCTCCCCTCCTCTCTCCTCTCTTCTCCTCTCTACTCTCTCACCTCTCTCCTCTCCTCACTCTCTCCACTCTCCCCTCTCACCACTCTCCCATCTCTCACTATCCTCACTCTCCCCACACTCTCCTCTCACATCACTCTCTCCTCTCTCACCACTCTCCCCTCTCCTCACTCTCCACTCCCTCTCTCACCTCCCTCTCTCCTCACTCTCCCCTCTCACAACTCTCCCCTCTCACCACTCTCCCCTCCCTCCACTCTCCCCTCCCTCTCTCCCCTCTCCTCCCTCTCCTCTCTCCACCCTCTCCCCTCTTCTCTACCTCTCCCCTCTCCTCACTATCCTCACTCCCCCTCTCTCTCCTCTCTCACCACTCTATCCTCTCTCATCACTCTCCCCCTCACCACTCACCCCTTTCACCACTCTCCCCTTTCACCACTCTCCTCTCTCACCTCACTATTCTCCTCTCTACCTCCCCCTCTCTCCTCACTCTCCTCTACCCTCCCTCTCTCCCCTCCCCTCTCTCCCCTCCCCTCTTCCCTCTCTCCTTACTCTCCCCTCTCTCCTCACTCTCCCCTCCCCCCTCTCTCCTCACTCTCCCCTCACTCTCCCCTCTCCTCTCTCTCCTGACTCTCCCCTCCCCTCCCCTCCCCTCAGTCTCTCCACTCTCCTCTCTCCCCTCTCCCCTCCTCTCTCCTCTCTTCTCCTCTCTCCTCTATCCCCTCTCTCCTCTCCTCACTCTCCCCACTCTCCCCTCTCCCCACTCTCCCATCTCTCACTATCCTCACTCTCCCCACTCTCTCCTCTCACACCACTCTCTCCTCTCTCACCACTCTCCCCTCTCCTCACTCTCCACTCCCTCTCTCACCTCCCTCTCTCCCCACTCACCCCTCTCACAACTCTCCCCTCTCACCACTCTCCCCTCCATCCACTCTCCCCTCCCTCTCTCCCCTCTCCTCCCTCTCCTCTCTCCTCCCTCTCCCTCTCCCCTCTTCTCTACCTCTCCCCTCTCCTCACTATCCTCACTCCCCCTCTCTCTCCTCTCTCACCACTCTATCCTCTCTCATCACTCTCCCACTCACCCCTTTCACCACTCTCCCCTTTCACCACTCTCCTCTCTCACCTCACTATTCTCCTCTCTACCTCCCCCTCTTGTCGAAAGGTAGGGCCGAATTCGACCAAGAACCCTTCAGTATTTGCCCGGCGTTAGCCGCCTCTCATACCATTCGAGATTACCAAACAAAGAGGCAGGCACTGGAGACAGAAGGCAGGAAACAGGAGTTTATTCCGACGGAGCAGAACACGTCAAATCAGACAACAGGGTATCTTCTCGAGGTGCTCTAAACGCATCCTTGAGGCCTGGCCTCTTATACACAGGTTTATTGCTTTATTACATGAAACACATTCTTGTCAATACTTGATGTACGGAAAGACATCCTCGGAATCCACGCTTCACCCCCGTTCCCACACATATTTACAGTAGAGTTCCCACCTCAACCTCAGCATGTGGTGGTTGTCGCGCAGCTGGACATTCTGCTGGGAACGGGAAAGTGGGCGATCGGTCAGATCTGGAGGTGTGAGGGTATTGATTAACCACCGCTCCTTTGATGTGAGGCGAGGTCCTACTGTAGGGGGCAATAAACTGCATCTGTCGGGCTAGGTGATGGCCTGGGATCGGGCTGGACAATCGGGCAGGGAGGAAGAGGTTATCAAAAAGGGGCCTGTTCTTTGAATGAGATGAAAGAGCGAGGGGGTTCAGCACGGGATGTGGCTCGGAGACAGGGTCGCGCTAGAGGTGCGCTTATGGCCCAAGCAGGAGAAACCGGGGGCTGTCGGGGCGCGGGGGAATGCTTGCGAGGCTGGGGTGTGAGGGGGAGAGGCGCGCAGGCTATTGGCAGTGGTCAGAGAGGTCGTGACACAAAAATGGCTGCCACCTACTTTCGCGATGGGGCCTAAAAGGGACAAGATGGCGTGGCTACTGTTTTCATGGTTGTCGCTCTACTTTCAACAGTGGCTGTGGTGAACATAAATGAACGCCGCTTATGTATACCGATTTTAGTCATTTTCCACAGTCCCCAGTTTTTATCATGAGTTAGTTCATTTCTGTTTATGTCTGAGGTAAGGACGTACAAGCTGACATCTAGTTATACTAATAAGGGAAGCATGTGGCTGGGCTGTCTATCGAGGTCTTTGGTAGCCCATATGCATTACGGGCAGATGGAAATAATCCTGCTATCAATGTTAACAGAATCGTACATAACCACATGTAGTCGATGCGATAGGCGAGGAGGCAGTGCATACAAAATTACATTAGCTGTGTCATATGTTAGACCTTGGAGACGGGGATAATATTTAGACGATGTAGGAAATTAGTTTGAATACAAACATGATGTCATACAAAAATGTTCTGGCCAAATAAGGGCTATTAAGTATATTTCTTGAGGTCTGGACTTCATGGGGGTCAAAACTAGACGGTATGCTCATGTGCATAACTGGTGTTCTACAATCATCATGATACAAAGTTAACGCTTTCTTAGTTATCCATGTACAGTTGAAAGTGACCGATGTAAGGTTTCGAAAGCTCAATTGGGTGATAATCAATACAAGTGGTTGGGAGAGGAATTCAACTTAATACAAGGGACAGTCAAGGGGTGGCAATGTTCAAAAAGGGTTCGTCTGTCCAGTGTCTTTTTACGGCGAGCCATCACTGGTAGGCTCTCATTGTTTTTCTTCTTTCGTTGGCACTGTTGAGCACCGGCGGTGGAGCTATGCGTCCAGCTCTACTTCAGATCTCGCGTTGCAGGGTGTGGCCATTCTTTGCTCTTGGACCACAGTCCTGTGTTTGTCCTGTTCCTAACTAACCTATCATAGGTACCTTAGGCGGGGTACCCGCATTCCGTTCTTCCTTCATGACAAACCCTATTCTATCTTTTGTGCTGTCTTTCGTCTCAGAGTCAAGTTCAAAAATTCCATATGAAAAAAAGGGGGGGTGATGGGGGCGTGCTTTGGGAGGCCGAGGGAAGAGAGGGTGGAGTGGGATCAGATCTGAAACGGACCAAGGAGGGCAGAAATTATAAGCAAGTGAACCAATCAATCGGGCACAATGGGCTGGGACTTTCGGCACGAGCTCATCAACGTGCAGGGGCTTCTGGGCGGCCCTTCTTTCCGTCACTTTCCACGCTGAGAACGGTGCCTTGTCCCGCAACTCTTTGCTCTGTGGCTCCACCTTGGTCGAGGTCATAGATATTCCCCGATCTGCAGCCAGGCTGTGCGTCACATCCGACCCCTCTCCTCCGACGACTGCACGTTATCCTTAAATGAGTACAAAAAACTGTTTTTTTTTAGAGAATTGGCAGGGGAAGACGTTTACACACTTTAATTTCTCTCCCAACCCCAAGTAGTTGGGGAAACGTTCATTGGTCACGATAGGGTGGATGCTTAGTAATCCTTACATCGGTGTATGTTGTTAACTCATGCATCATTGCTGTAGTGCAGGTCGGCAAGCATTTTTATTTTTTTTTTATTTTCAAACAACATGTCTGTCTGGCGTTTTACTCTTGTTATATTTGCGAACGTGGCAAGAAGTCGGATATCTAAAAATTACATAGTTTATCGAATTCAAACCGGCTCCTTCAATAGAGACTCGCGTTTGTCTAAAACAAATCCTGTTGAGCTATATGTTTCTTCAAGGTCTGTTAATTTATAAAAAATGTGAAATGCTGTTATCATGGGACTATAGTTACAGTCTTTAAGATTTTCTGGGACGGCTGGTACAGAACTGGGACCATTCTGGAGGAACGGGGACGTATCGGACATTCTATTTTTGTACAATGGGCGGTGGTAATCCGAACGATGAGGGTGGTGTTACCAAAGTACTTAAGACAAAAGCCAATGACATATAGTTCCCTTTTTAAGGGTCAGATTAGGGGACATCAGTCGTCTCACCTGTCCTTTCTTTCTCAGCCAATTAAGTTTCATCATTTTACAGAAAGGAGAGGCAGTAATATGGCAAAATACGATCGTTTTGTTTCTGTCAATTTGTTCAAACACTGTCGTGTCTAAAAGCCAATTATTCCCGTACCGGCGAGGTACAGTGTCGTCATTTATTCAAAAGGGAGCGAGGGAGCCCTCAGAGGGAGAGAGCGTCGTGCGTACCAAATAGGCTATTAGTACACGTACAACATAAAAAGAG
Organism: Lissotriton helveticus; assembly: GCF_964261635.1. Classification (NCBI taxonomy): domain Eukaryota; kingdom Metazoa; phylum Chordata; class Amphibia; order Caudata; family Salamandridae; genus Lissotriton; species Lissotriton helveticus. Next base: position 804,897,217 of record NC_136063.1, read on the forward strand.
GGAGAGAGAGAGAGAGAGACGTGTACAATAATAGGCTATTCAGTGCACACACATATAGATCAGTACGGGTCAGTTTCACGTATAAAACACAAGCTGAGGGAAAACATAAATTCATAGTTTACGTATACACAAATACCAGATAGGGTGCGACAGTACATACATCAAGTACGAAAACTTAAGATAAAACAGAGGGCTATTTTTGGCGAAAGAGCCTTTTCATGCGTGTTGCATATTTTCAGTACTCCATTTAATTCATTTGGGGGTCGAGCTCTTCGTTCTCCTTCTTCCCTAATAGCAGACAATTTCTGTTGGTAACCTCGCTTCAATAAATACTTACTCCTTTTAATTGGTCGGACACTGGTCCAGTCGTGCTTATACTCACGGTGGGGTCTTCCAACATCTAACAAATGACGATCCAAGTTGAGGTAAAGGAGGGGTGTCTGTCGGATGTGCGATGGTGCAATTCTGACTTTTCTATGAGGATGGAAGAAGAGGGGGTGAATCTAAAACATGACAATATCCCTAATTTCTGGGCTGAGGGGGCATTTTGGATGAACCCCAACCCGTGGTATCCTTAACTTTTCTCATCTAGTCTGCACATTAAGTTGACTCACTGGTGCGCGTCATTTAGGGCGTTCATTTGGGATATTGGTTGGGGTCCGAGGTACTACAATAACCCTTCAAGTTTCTGGTGTAGGCCACTCTCCCATTCACTAGCTCCAGAGAGGGAGAGAGTCGTTCCTAGGTAAGGTAAGTGCTATATTCTTTTTCGTCCTTCACATGCAGGTATCATGTTCGGGCTTGTTTTTCTTATTCCATTAACCGCTCGATCCATACCTCAGTCATACAAAAAAAAGCATTCGTCCATCAACCCAGACGTGCGCCACACATGAGCATTCATACAACACAAATCGGGTCCCACGCGCGCATTCATACCATACAATTCTTCTTCTTTCTGCGTGTAACATGGTGCATTCTGGGTCTTCTCCATACTCCAGCTGAAATTCCGATATTAACCTGCAGAGAAAGAGAAGGGGGGGGTGACAGCGTACAAAGCACATCAGCGCGCAAAAACACGAAAATGTTTTTACCTACCACATGCCTAACTTATCTTCTTTGGGAAGCAGTACCTTGCATCTCGGCATTGCAGCCCAGAGGAACTGGTCTATTGTCCTATTCATAGATATATCTAAATATCCGAATCTTTTACCTATTGCTTATGCTGCAGGAATGCAAAAATACGACAGATCTTGACTATTCTTTTCGCATTGTTCGTATGTACCATGCCTTTCTAATTTTTCATAACCAAAATTGCTTCATTTTACTTGTCCTTTATTTATTTTGAAAATAGTAGCCTTTATCCGAGAACCTACCAATCTAAGTGACTGATATGAGGCTAGTTCTACATATTTATTTTTTTCTTTTAAAACCTTGATTGAGAAAGATGTCAGCATAAAAATACGGGCCTCCAACCATACAGGCCGGCCATGGGGCAGACGGGAAATGTATGAGGTAAGGAGAGATTACACTTGTAGTATAGGAGTATGTAATGAGCGAGCCATTGTAATGGGAAAAACTTAAACGAGACAAATGGTTGCAGGATCAATGAAGGTTGATTTTATAATTGAAAGTAAAACAAGATCAGTTACAATAAAATCGTCTATACGCATACCATGGGCGAGCATCATGAGTAGCATTACTTCGAAAATACAATAATCAATAGTGAATAAGAACCAATATCAGTAGGGTTGTCCGCATGCCCAGTCAGTACCCTTCCCCACCCGCCACGGGCTCAAGGACCGTATACATATCCCATAATATCAAGGCTATGTAACTAAAACGTCATAAGGAGTTGCAAGTCTCGCCTATACTGGCGCCATTTTGGGGCGTGGCCGGGTGGCTCCAGAGTATAGTCCAAATGCCTCCGACAACTAGCGGCCGGACCAGAATCCCTTTCGGTAGTTCAAAAAGTTCGTTAGCGCCAACAGAGAGGACAAGCGGCGTGGACTACGGCTTAAAGGCGAGGAAGGCAAAATCTTCCCTACCGGGTCACGCTGAGGTCCCACCGGAGCTGATCGAGTTGGCAGTCTACAGTGTCTCTTAGTAATTCGGAAAAAGGCCGGTGTCAGCATGAGAGCACCACCATCTTGTGACAACGTTGTGGCCACTCCGGAGAGCGGGACAGCAGGTGTATCCCTCCACAGATACGTTGAATCAGTCTTTCCTTCGATACCAGATGTGGATAAGGTGGCGGTCGCCCGGGGCAGTGGCATATCCATGGGGGATAGTCGAGCAACAGTGGCGGTGGCCCCCACCGGAAGCCTGCGAGAGTCGAGGGCCAGTGACTTTCGTAGAATTTTTAAAACTGAGAGGACGTCTTCAAGAGTGGGGCTCATGCCCGAGCAGGCAAGCATCCGAGTTCCAAGGTAGCCCAGAGCCATTCTAATGGACCAGGCCCAAATCCGGGGTGTCGGCCGCCATTTTGAGCGTTTCGCAGCAGCAGCCGCTCTTCACCCCGTCCACTGGAGCGGGTCCCCCGGTCATCCAACCGAGTGGAACGCCAATGGCAGTCCTGGTGCAGCTGTCCGGCAGGTGAGACGTTAAGGGTCGCCCCACTGCAGCTGGCCGGCGAGTGAAACGCTAAAGGTCGCCCCACTGCAACTGGTCGGTGAGTGAAACGCTAAGGGTCGCCCTGCTGCAGCTGAGGAACCTCCACCTGGGGAGGTGGGGGAGGCTCGTTCGCGCCGCCTCTCCCTCCCAGTGCACCCCACGCCGTCTCCTGGCGCAGGTATATGTGATGGTCGGACCAAGCAATAAGAGGGGGGGTCACCAGCAAGGCATTCACCCCCCCCACCCGTGGCTCGCTGGATGCCACCTCAGGGTGGACAAATGGGAAGGCCAGTACAACAACATCGTGACCGTGGTGCTTCCGGGCCATCCACCCAACGACCTCTTTGGCCGATGGCTGCCAGCAAGGCCTTGGCGCGTTGGGTAGCCTCTGGCCTATTCGCTCAACGGGCCGCTACCGACGCTACCTCGCCGGCTGATGGCTTTTGTAGACTTTTTATAGCCCAAAGCCTACTAAAAAGTAGCTCAAAGTAGCCCAACATTGAAGGCGGGACAGGAACAGCGTTAAGCAGACGGCGAATGCATTTGGGCTTGTTGTTGCAGCCGCTGCCATGTAAATAGTTGTTTAATAAAAAGTTTTAAATAGTCGTTTAATAAAAAGTTTGAAATAGTTACTTTGCTGGGGTGTTGTATATATTTATAATATTTGCATATTGTTTGTCGTTATTTGGGCGGGGTGGGCGGTGGAGCCGAGCTGTCTTGCAGCCATCATGGCGTCGAGCTCGATTCTTCTCACTAGTTTCATATTTCTCATGAGGGGTTGTTCCTAATGTTTCTATTTTAGCGAGGTCAGAAAAGAGATCCCATCAGTGGCCTACTGATTTTGCTCAATTCCTTTTGTTTTTCCTAACGATTTTTATGTTTTTGTTTGCTAGCACGATACAGCGGCTAACCCTCAATTTTTTATATATATTTATGTCCTTTTTATTAGGGGCGTCTTCCAGTGGAGCCGGATGATCTACCTCTAATAAACGGTCCGGGCTGAACCAACTACCAACAAACGGGGCAAAGATAGGCATGACGGGTTACAAAGGGGACAAAAGTCTGCACTACCTATCCTTCACTATCCGCAAAGACTAAACAGAGTATTGCGACCCTGTGCTTATTTGTGAATAGAGAATAACCCAAAGAGAACCAATTCCGAACGATCAATGTTCGGATAAACAATCAATCAAATGAGGGATAAAAATAGGCACGACGGATTACAACGGGGGCAAAAGCCTGCGTTACCTATCCTTCACTATTCACAAGGACTAAACAGAGTATTGCGACTCTGTGCTTTTTTGTAAATAGAGAATGATCCAAAGAGAACCAATTCCAAAACAGTAAATGCTTGGATAACAATCAATCAAATGGAGAGGGAAGTAGGCACGACGGATTACAAAGGGGGCAAAGGCCTGCGTTACCTACCCTTCACTATCTGCAAAGACTAAACAGAGTATGGCGACTCTGTGCTTGTTTGCAAATAGAGAATCTCTCAGAAACAATCAAATGAGTAATACTAGTATTTTCAAACAATCAAACAATCAATTCGCAATTCGTCGTGTTTACACGACCTTACCCGGACCGCATGGACAGTTTCTCGTCTTCCGCTTCCAGCGCCTGATCGTCCTCTATTCTCCGTAATTGCTGTGGCACTCCTGATGGTTCCCAGTCAGGACCGTAGATCACTCGAGAGAGGTCTGCTCGGAACCGGTGAAGTTCGGATGATCGGCTGCCAGACGAGGGTCTATCGGGCAGGTGCACTTCCCGATCGTTGCAGTCATTCACTCTGTCGTTGGGACCTCTCTCACTGGATCCACGCGTTGCTGATGGGCCCCACGTTTGGGACGCCAATTGTTGAAAGGTAGGGCCGAATTCGACCAAGAACCCTTCAGTATTTGCCCGGCATTAGCCGCCTCTCATACCATTCGAGATTACCAAACAAAGAGGCAGGCGCTGGAGACAGAAGGCAGGAAACAGGAGTTTATTCCGACGGAGCAGAACACGTCAAATCAGACAACAGGGTATCTTCTCGAGGTGCTCTAAACGCATCCTTGAGGCCTGGCCTCTTATACACAGGTTTATTGCTTTATTACATGAAACACATTCTTGTCAATACTTGATGTACGGAAAGACATCCTCGGAATCCCTGCTTCACCCCCGTTCCCACATATATTTACAGTAGAGTTCCCCCCTCAACCTCAGCATGTGGTGGTTGTCGCGCAGCTGGACATTCTACTGGGAACGGGAAAGTGGGCGATCGGTCGGATCTGGAGGTGTGAGGGTATTGATTAACCACCGCTCCTTTGATGTGAGGCGAGGTCCTACTGTAGGGGCAATAAACTGCATCTGTCGGGCTAGGTGATGGCCTGGGATCGGGCTGGACAATCGGGCAGGGAGGAAGAGGTTATCAAAAAGGGGCCTGTTCTTTGAATGAGATGAAAGAGCGAGGGGGTTCAGCGCGGGATGTGGCTCGGAGACAGGGTCGCGCTAGAGGTGCGCTTATGGCCCAAGCAGGAGAAACCGGGGGCTGTCGGGGCGCGGGGGAATGCTTGCAAGGCTGGGGTGTGAGGGGGAGAGGCGCGCAGGCTATTGGCAGTGGGCAGAGAGGTCGTGACACAAAAATGGCTGCCACCTACTTTCGCGATGGGGCCTAAAAGGGACAAGATGGCGTGGCTACTGTTTTCATGGTTGTCGCTCTACTTTCAACAGTGGCTGTGGTGAACATAAATGAACGCCGCTTATGTATACCGATTTTAGTCATTTTCCACACTCTCTCCTCACTCTCTACCCTCCCCTCTCTCCCCTCCCCTCTTCCTTCTCTCCTTACTCTCCCCTCTCTCCTCACTCTCCCCTCCCCCTCTCTCCTCACTCCCCCTCTCCCCTTCTCCCCTCCCTCTCTCCAGTCCCTCTATTCTAACTCTCCCCTCTCTCCTCACTCTTCCCTCTCCCCTCTTTTCACTCTCCCCTCTCCTCACTCTTCCTTCTCCTCACTTTCCCCTCCCCTCACTCTCCAATCCCTCTCTCCCCTCCCTCTCTTTCCCATCTCTCCTCACTCCCCTCTCCCCCCTCCATCTCCCCTCCCCCCACTCTATCTATTGCCCTCACTCTATCTATCGCCCTCACTCTATTGCATCACCACAGCATCACTCAGCACCACCACAGCATCACTCAGGGGCACCACAACATCACTATGCGCCACCACAGCATCACTGAATGCCACAGCATCACTCGTTGCCACCACAACATCACTCAGCACCACCACAGCATCAAACTGTGCAACAATTCAACAATAACTGGTTCAAATATTTTCTCTCAATGTTTCAAGCTTTATTACAAATGTCACAAAAAGATGTTAATATTTCACTTCTGTTCTTGGATTTTCGTCTCAATAAAATACACTGAACATAATCTTCATAAGTTATTTACAAAAGTTTAAGCTATTGCCATTATAAATTACAATAACTTTTATTTAAGTATTAATTAATAAAAAAAATTAAAAGCCATTGTTATTTGTAATATCAATGCATGTAAGTCACGTAAATACAACACATATTGCATTACAAATGCTATAGGTGTCACATTAGCAAAAATTATAACTATTGGCATTGTAAATGACAAAGCTATTAATTTCGCTATTTTTAAAACAAACCCATAAATAAAAAATGTGTCATTTACAATACCAATAGCTCAAACTTTCCTAATGCGAGACCTATTGCATTGCAAATGCTTGTTTTTTTGCAGTAGCAGGAATCCCCTTTCTCTGAACCTAAATCATAGAACGGAGTATTACTGGACCCTCACGAATAATCAGATGAAACACAAAGCAATTAGGACTTAGATTTCGAGTGCTTACGCTTTCATTCCCAAAGTCTGCCATTAACTCAATCTTTCTGTCGATCTCAATAACAGGAGAAACTATTTCTTGCGATGTAATTATCCGTACTTCTTGTTTGAGTACTGCTCTGAGCGCCTGCCATCTTCACTAAGTGCGTGCTACGCAGTATTCATGAGCGCCATTATGAGTTGGGAAGTAAAAATCTCACCTAGCTTCTTCACCTTGACTTTCCATGATTTAACTTGTAACTCTGAGTGTACAAAATAACAAGCTTCTCTCTCAGCTAGATAATTATCTCTCATATTTCACAGCTCTTGTAAGCCTTGAAGATTCCTGTCTCCTGTGTTACAGCTTCATTCCGCTGTAATGCCAGAAGACTCATCACTGCGAAATACTCTTTTCCACATATCTGTGAAAAATACCTTCATGTCAGATTGTGTCCCTAATAAAAACTCGAGCGACTTTCTTGGGGTAAAATGTGTTTGACTTGTAAAAAAAAGCAATAAATAAACCGTTTCTGATACTGTAGTGTGGGAGTTAAGACAAACTCAATGGAAGTATAATATTACCTTTACCTCAGAATTTGTTTAAATAACGACGTAGGAATGGCTCCGTCATTGGCAAGGTCCAGACAGACAGGGCCTCGGACTTCAGACCTTTTTGCGGATAGACTTTGCTATATATTCATTGTGGTTATTAATCGAATTCATTTTTTGGCTGCTGGAAGGAACACTGAACGGGCACTTAGACAACCACAAATGGGTGGCTCTACTAAATGTATTTAAGCAACCTCAATATCGCGCATGGACATAAGCCAAACATAACATTTTATATATTGTTTTTCTCGCATAGTCTGTTTCTCCGAAGCAAATGTGTAATCCTTCATCATTACTGTGAGGTTTGCAGACGACTTTATTGCATGTTCACAATATAATTTCATTCTACTTGTTGTTCAGCAGGAAAAGAGGCAACATTAAACAATTAAACACTTTCCAGGTCAAATGAGTCTCCGAAAAAGCTAGCAATTTCTTTTAACTGATTCGAGTATTGGGTGAGTCAAAATTGTTATTTGAAGCATTTTCTGATATTTAATTCAATATCTTGCTCTTGTGGTAGACCTGGAGGGAGGGTATCAACGGATTGACAGCCTGTGGAGAAACTGATGGTTGGTGGAAATTATTCTGCTGTTGAGAAGTACAGTCCTTTTTAACTGCGTCCCAAGAAAGGAAACGTCAAAATTCATCTTTCAGTTAATTCTCTACATGCCTTTCTCGGGGCTTTGGCATAAGAACAAAATGGACTCCGGCTTCCCAATCATCAGCCGAGGGAGGAGTCTTGAGCTTCCTGAAGGAAGGCAGCACACACATTCATACCCAATTTCAGATGTTTCCAAAATCAGTCACATGTTCAAATATCACATTTAACTATTCTAACACGTGGTTCATGGATGAACTAATTGCAACAAAGAGAGACCAGACAGCCTTTAAAAGTATCAGCACATGCACTTAATTTCTCAAATGCAGCTGTTTTTAAAAATCACTTTTCAGATGCAAAGTGTGCTCCTCACCCTCTGCTATGAGAACTTACGGTAAACAGGTAAGTAACATCATTATGAAAAAAACATGGTTGCTATCGGTTACAACAATTATGTAGTGTGTCTGTGTGCATGTGCTATGGACAGCATGAAAATGAATTAAAAAAATGGTGGCTTCATTCATGAGGTTCATTCATAGTTTAAGACCCTCTCTCCAGGCAGCAACTCCTAAAAGCATGTTTTGCAGATATCTGCCTCGAGATGTCTAACACATCCAGCTAGTTTTGACTGGTACTACTAGCTTCACAGCCTTCCGCTTTGAAGGCCCTCCACTAGTTGCCAATATCATAAATATCCGCCTTGAAAATTCTCTTCATCATTATTAGAGCTATGCATTGAAGTTGTCAATCTTCAAATAAAGGAAGATCATCAGATACACTGTGCCCTAGTTCAGCATCACAACTAAACATCCACCCAAGAAGAAAACCATTGATGAGACTTCTTTCTCAGTCAAAGCCACAAAAACGTGGAACACACTCCCACCATGAAAACAAAGACATGAGAATGAGCTTGGATTTAGGAGATCACTTAAGGCTTGCCTAGTTCTTCATTTACAAGTCCAAAAGCTTTATTCCACCACCACCATGGCCATCAACGATCAGAACGCCATGAATAAAGCATATATAACTTCCCACTATTAAGGTGGAGAAAAGGGGGAATACCAAAGAGGAATCAAAATACTGAAAGGGTACTCGAGGAACAACATTCTGCATCATCTAAGATCACATTGCTAACTAGCCCCTAAATGTTAGAATTAAGGGCCAGATGCATTAAGTGGTTTTGCATTTGCAAATGGCCCGATTTGCAGAATTGGCCCATTTGCAACCGCAAAAAGGCTTTTCTGTATGTGCAAACCACAAATTGCCATTGAGTAACATATTACAAAATCAATGTTTAGGTTTGCGTCAAAGTCCGAATAGGAATTTGGAAGGGGTGTGTTTAGGGCGTCCCTTCCAAATACCAAATCTAATTAGTATGTATCAATGTTTTTCAATGGAATTCTGGTTGCAAAACATGAAAACTTTACCAACTACAAACATGTAGTGGAAACCCATTCAATCAATCAATCAATCAAAAGCATTTGTAGAGCACGCTACTCACCCGTGAGGGTCTCAAGGCGCTGAAGGGGGGGGGGGGGGGTGCTGCTACTGTTCGAGAGCCAGGTATTGCTGCTGCTACTGCTCGAAGAGCCAGGTCTTGAGGTGTTTCCTGAAGATGAGATGGTCCTGGGTCGTTCGTATGTGTGTGGGGAGGGAGTTCCATGTTTAGGCTGCTAGGTAGGAGAATGATCTTCCTCCGGTGGTGGTTGTGCGAATCCGTAGGATGGTGGCGAGGGCGAGGCTGGAGGAGCGGAGTCTGCGGGTTGGAGTGTAGAACGAGAGGCAGTAGTTGAGGTATTCGGGTCCTATGTCGTGGAGTGCTTTGTGTGTGTGGGTGAGGAGTCTGAACGTGATCCTCTTGTTGAATGGGAGCCAGTGTAGGTTTCTCGGTTGGGCGGATATGTGGCTGTGGCGAGGGATGTTGAGGATGAGTTGTGTGGATGTATTTTGTATGCGTTGTAGTAGGTTTTGAAGTTTGGCGGTGGTTCCTGCGTATAGGGTGTTTCCGTAGTCCAGTCGGCTGGTGACGAGGGCCTGGGTGACGGTCTTTCTGGTTTCGGTGGGGATCCACCGGAAGATCTTTCGGAGCATGCGCAGGGTGTTGAAACAGGAGGATGAGATGGCGTTGACTTGCTTGGTCATCGTGAGGGATGTGTCCAGGATGAATCCCAGGTTGCGTTGTGGTCCGCGGGTGATGGGGTGGAGCCCAGTGCTGTGGGCCACCAGGAGTCGTCCCAGGCGGAGGGGGATTGTCCGAGGATGAGGACCTCCGTTTTGTCTGAGTTTAACTTCAGGCGACTGAGTTTCATCCATTCTGCGACGTCTTTCATACCTTCCTGGAGGTTGGTTTTGGCGGTCGTTGGGTCTTTGGTGAGGGAGAGTATCAGCTGGGTGTCGTTGGCGTAGGAGATGATGTTGATGTTGTGCTTGCGTGCGATGGCGGCGAGGGGGCTCGCAAACCCCTTCCCCTTTGTGAATGTTGGCAAAACCAATTTTTAAAAGTAGGCAGTGGTCCGACAGGCTACTGCCTTCTCTTAGAAAATGTTAGTTAATCTTTTACTTTTTAAAACATCCCATTTTCCGTAAAGATAAAAGAGCTGAATTTAAACTAAAAATATTGCTTTATTTGAAAGCAACCCCAGGCATTGTGGTCTGGTGTCCTTAGCAGGCCACCATCCCTGTGATGGCTGTGATTTCTAGTGGGTCGCAATTTGTGACCTACCTCATTATTTTTCATGAGGTAATTCGAAATGTGACACACTAGGAATCAGTAATTTGTAATCTTACCTAATAAAACATACTTTGGTTCACAAATGACCACACTGTTTGCAAAGATACTGGTCACAAATTGCAAGCAGTATTTTACAACCAATGCAATATTCATCTGGCCCTAAGTCTTTGTTAAAAATGGTGTCTATAGTTCGCAGAGGTTTGCACCTACTTCATGTAGGGACCCCTACCCTAGCCAGGGTAAGGCAGATACACACCCTAAATTAACCAGTGCTCACCCTCTGGTAGCTTGGCACAGAGCATTCAGGCTTAACTTGAGAGGTAAAGTGTAAAGTATTTGTGAAACGCTTAAATTACAGTACCTCAATGAAAACACCACACAAAGACTGCACAGGTTTAGAAAAATAGAGACTATTTATGTGATTAAAACAAGACCGAAACGGCAAAATTCCAATATGTAGTAGTAGAGATATGAATTTTTAAAGAATAAACCAAAAATAGTGCTGAGAAGTCATTTTGGGTCAAAAGGTTACTTGAGTTCGCAAGGGACCAGTGCAAAGTCACAGTTTGTGCCGACCGCGATGGAGAGCAGGCCAGCTACAGGACCAAGGGAGGTCCAGCTGAAAAAATACCTTGGATGGAGCTTCTGTCGATGTCTAGAGTCTACTAAGTCATCGTGGAGTTGCGCAGAGAGGGTACCGCATCGTCATTGAGCCCTGTTGAAGTGAATGCGAAGCTTTGTCATCAAGCCGCCTCTGTGTCATTATTGAGCTACTCACGCTGTGGATTCTTCTCCATTGGACATTCTCTGCGTTGGTGTCGAAGCAGCACTGCAGCAGAAATTCTCATGCAGTCAAGGCAATGCATCAGTTTTTGCAGAAATCAGCTGCGGAACTCACTTCTGAGGGCCAGGAGTGGAGGGGCATCTCAGGCAAGGGTAGGACTCACAGATGGCAGAGTTGAGCAGCACCGGCAGGATTGCAGGAATTCTTTTGTGTTCCTGGGACTTTAGAAAACCTGGAGCAAGTCAGCAAGTCCTTTGAGTCACTCAGGGTTCAATTGAGAGGGTCCAGACTTTGTCCTCAGCAGTACAGAAATCAGCAAAGTGGCAATCCTTTCAGCACTGCAGTCTTTACTCAAGCAGAGTTCTTCCCAGGTCAGGTAGTGTACAGATCTGATAGGACCAGAGCCCTGGTACTTATACCCACAAGTACCTGTGATGTAGGGGTTAACATAAAATTAGATATTTGAAGTGCACAAGGATCCCTTTCAACCCAGCCCTGGCTCCAGACTACCAGGAGGGGGTACATCAGTACTTTCTGTGAGGGCAGGACACAGCCTTTTCGGATGTAAGTTTGAACCACCTCTCCCCCTTCCTGCCCAGGAAGGCTATCAGTATGCAGGTGAATGCGGATTTATCCCCTGTCACACCCAGCCCTTCCTGTGGTGTGGCTGTCTAGAGGGAATGCACAAAGAGTAGCTGTTACCCCACCCACACTTGTATTGGAGACAGGATGCAGGCACACAGAGCAAAGTTAAGAGCAGAGAAATGTCAACTTTCTGAAAGTGGCATTTCTAAAATGGTAATGTCAGATCCAACTTTACCATTAAAGAGGATTTATCAGCACTATTCCAAAGATATTAAACATGAAGTAGCTGCTCCTTTCCAACCAGGAAACACAGCTTAAAAGGTGTTTTATTGTATCCCCAATGCTAGCCTATGGAACGAGTAGGCTTCAGAGCAGTGAAAAACGACTTTGGATGTTTGTCACTGCCAGGACATGTATACCTTAAAAGAACATGTCCTGTCTTTAGTTACAGAACACCCTTCCAGAAGGGTCACTTAGAGCCTACGTTAGGGTTGACTTGTGTGTAATAAAAGGGGAGCTTGAGGCTTGGCAAGTGGTTTTAAATGCCAAGTCAAAGTGGCAGTAAACTGCACACATAGGCACTACAATGGCAGGCTTGAGACATGCTTGATAGGCACACCAGTGCTGCAGGCCCAGTAAAGGCATTTAGATTACTGGCCTTGGGTACCTGATATACCACTTTACAAAGACCTTACAGATAAACTAAATATGGCAGTCAGGTATACACCAATTTCAGCATGTTTAGGGGAGAAGCATATGCACTTGAGCACTGGGTAGCAGTGATAAGGGTTTATAATCCTAAGGCCAACAAAAAGATTTAGCAAAATGTGGTGGGAAGCAGGCAAAACGTTGGAGGAAGATCACCCCAAGGATGACAGGTCCAACAGTCTCTTCTCAGCCCATACAATCAATCAAACAATCTACACCATCTCAACAACATCTCCTATACTGTTTAATCACATGAAACACCTAGCCCCACAAAACAAACCTGCCCTTACCATCATAAAACCGAGAATCTAACCCTTCTAACCACACCCCCTCCTTCCAAGATCATCACATTATTGAGGCTACAGAAGAAAAGTGTGTGAATAACTTACACTTACCCATGTTTAAATATTTCTCCTTACTAAACCAGTAATACTTTGTTCCCACAGCTTAGCATGCTACCCATGTGCAAAGCACTTATGTCTCTCATCAGGAATAGTACACATTTTATAAATTACTATACTATGCAACTTTCAATATAGAAAGACAAGAAAGTATAGTTTGGAAGGTACTATTGATCTAGTTGGTTGGAATTTGAAATTGGACTAAATCAGTAGTCTCATTTAAGCCCAGGCTTAGTGCCAATGTTCCAAACTTCGGATAAGTACTGCATCACACTCATGATGTCGTAACCGCTCTTAGAATGAAAGAGATTAAGTGACTACTTTCGAGGACAGGGTCAAAGTTGCTGATCTTCATGACGAATGTGTAAATAATGTCAGTGCAGGAAGCAATGACCCTTTACTAACTATATAATGTTCAGGGTCCAAAGATTTGAGAGGTTTAATCCAAAAGATGTAGGGCCCGATTCACAGAACTAACTTAAGACAAAATCCTAAACTTACTACTTTTGGTATTCACAGAAGGCATTTAGAAGTAGTAAAGTTAGGATTTTGTCTTAAGACTTAAGGCAGACTTAAAACAGACTTAAGACAAACTTAAGACAAACTTAAGTCAGACTTAAGACAGACTTAAGACAAACTTAAGACAAACTTATGACAGACTTAAGAAAAAATCCTAACTCTACTACTACTAAATGCCTTCTGTGAATACCAAAAGTAGTAAGTTTAGAATTTTGTGTTAAGTTAGTTCTGTGAATCCGGCCCACTGAATTTGCACAAGAAAATATAGAATTAATTGGTTTGAGATGCGCACATAATACCAGACTTTAGGTGTGTAGCAAAAACCATCTTGAAAAAACATAATGTGAACTGAAAACATAACACTTGATTTTAACCATAAAAAAGAAAAAGCAAAATTGAGCACTGTACTCCTTTTCAGGATTAAGCAGAAATCTCAATCAAACTGTTTTAAAATGTTGCTGTCATAGAATCACAGCCTCTTTTTTATGCTGCAGTTTCTCCCTTTGTGAATCATACAATCTTTGCTTGCCAGATGAATATGTGATACTGTGATACAGATTTTGCTATAATTTACTGTTACAAATTAGCATATTGTTTCAGTATAATAATCCTTTGTTGTGTGAGATCCATAACAGAACATTTTTTCAATAAAGCTGCAGATTTTCATTTACATTTTCATTAAAACCATAACAATACCTTGTTTAAGGTTGTGACATTACTGATGCAACATGGACTATGAGAGGAACAAGCAGACCATAATGAAACAAACGTGCTTGCTCCATTGGAAATTGATTGATCTATCGACCCTGTTCTGATGATGACTGTATGAAATTGGGTTACTAGTTGAAAGGGGGGAAACCCTGCTCAAGCAGCAATCACAATTCTAATCAGGTTGAAACACAAGCAAACTCCAAATTAACTTGTGCTTTACCCTCTGGTAGTTTGCACAAAAGCAGTCAGGCTTAACTTAGATTCAATCTATAAAGTATTTATGCAGCAAACATGGCAGATAATAATCTAATCTTACGGAGGTGAAAAATGACTTTTGTATAGGTAAATCTACAGTAGACCAGTGTCTGAAACTTTATCTTTTAATCTCTAAATATACAATTTCTAAAGAGGGATCAATTGTTCTCGGTTTCATGGACCTGACCACAGTATTTGATCGAGTGAACAGAAACAAACTGTGGATGATATTGGGGAAGCTGGAGTTGAGCCTGCACTCATAAATGCTCTAATGGTTCTATACTGAAACCTCTGCTAAAGCTAGGTACACTAAAGAAGGAAGACTCACTGACAATTTTATTTGCTCGAGAGGGGTGCCCCAAGGGTGTAACCTTGCTCAGTTTCTTTTCACACTATCTATAAATGGATTAGAATCAGTCCTGACATCTCTACACACAGATATACCAAGAATAGGTAGGAGACTAGTGCCCATTTTGTTGTACGTGGATGACATCGTTCTTTTAGCAAGTACACCCTGGGCGTTGCAAGTCCTAATAGACTGGCTTGTCGCCTTTATGAATGAGTTGAGCTTGTTCCCTAATTTTACTAAATCATTTGTGATGGAGAAAGGAAATAGAGGGTCCAGATCAATAATGTACAAGGCAGGCTCACATAGTCTAGCCAAGTTCCATCATTTTCTTACCTGGGCATTGTGTTTGATGATAAATTAAATTGGAAAATTCTGAAATAGGGGAAGCTAAGGGATATGACAAAATCTCTGTGGGCAATTGCTAATTACACGCACAGAATAGGTATAGGGTCCTATGGGGTGATTTTAAAATTGTATCAGTCCTTCTTTACATCTAGGGTTTTGTATGGAGGAGAGGTCTGGGGTAAATGGGGGTTGAACAAATTCAGATGGTGCAAAACAGATTTTTAATGCAGATGCTGAGAGTCCCTCCAGGCTCTCAGTTTGACAATGTACACGACGAACTAGGAATTAAGTATATATGTGACCTAGTTGCTGTTAAGCCCCTGTTGTACTGAGTAAATGTATGGTCTAACAGAAAGCAATCCTTTAACCAGGCTGTAATCCGGGATTGCTTTTCACTTGACAATGCTCTTAAAATTCTGTGGTTAAGGTATATAAAGGAAACTTTATCTGCAATGAAAAGAGCTGATAATTTTAGAAAATATGATCAACTAAGGAAACAGGACAAAAATCTGGTCATAGACCTGTTTCTCAATAAAGCCATGGTAGATCGTGAGAGCACGGAATTTAGAAAACCTATGGTGAGAGGATTCACCCTAGTAAAGTCAGTACAGGGTATGAAGACTTATCTATCCATTTTAACCAGTGCCCATGATACATTTTTAATTACCCGTTTTAGACTAAATATGTTACATCATCTTTTGGCGTCCTCTTCAGGTTTTGTTTGTGTATAGAACATAGAGGTCCCTGTGGCTGCGACAATAGGTCTCCACAGGATACCATACATTTTTTTTTTATACAAATATAATGCCTATCCCAGGCATCTGTATCTCATATCTTACCTAAAATAAATGGGGTTCAAGCAGGCACTTGTTGCAGTTTTACACTTGCGATTAATGTCAAATGTTCGAATTGTTTTTATTATTACAAATGTCTTAAGAGCAGAATTTAAATCAAGGAATTCAAGATACGATTGATTTTCAAAGGGACTTCTGTCTCTTTGAAAATTTGATTTTAATGAATTAGTAATAGTTTTTATTTTAACCCATTTTAACAGAATGATACTGAGTCCAAAGACAATCTAAGAATCTGTACACCAGGATGACTTTCTTCTAACAAATGTACTTGATGCTGTTGTTAACTGTGTTTTCTATTATGGCTGTGATTACTGCTGAATAAAGATTATTATTATTATTATTATTATTATGCAGCACACAAACAAGTAATAAAGTGAAAAACACAATACAAGAAAAATCTCACCCCAATTTATTACGAATATTTAATCAATTATTTGTCACCAAAATGACAAAAAAGGGAATCGGTAGAACAAGAGATAGGCAATTTTAAACATGTAGTTAAAAATAGTACTTAGAAGCACAAAGTGCCAACTGTGGTTATCTGTTCACGCTGGACCGTTGCGAGGTCCCACATCAAGGATGCGTTGTGCAGCAGCAGTTCCGAGAAGATGTGGGGCTGCAATGCAAGACCTTGCATAGACGATGCGTCGCACAGCAGCAGTTCTGAGGAGCTGCCGGACTGCAATGCGCAGTCCTGCTTCTAGGATGCATCCTGCAGTGGCAGTTCCAAGGAGCTGTGAGGTGCTGTGTCAGGGATGCATTGCTCATTGATGGTTCTGATGCGAAACAGAGAGGCGATGAGCCGCACTGCATTGGTTCTGCTTGGACCCAGTTGGACTGGTGTAGCACTTTTAGGCCCACTTCCAGTGGTCTAGGTGCAGGGCTTAGGCTAGTTGGAGCCTTTTCTGTCTCTGACGCTCTGATCAGGTGGTCAGTCAACTAGCCCTTGTAGTCACTCTGGTGGTTGGGTTCAAAATGGAGGTCCAGTCCTACTTACTCAGGCAGCAGAGAGTAGTCCTTCTTGCAGCAGAGAAGCACAGCTGTCCTTCCTCCGAGTCCTCCATCAGTTCAGATGTTTCCTTAAAAGTTAGGGCTGAGGCTCCAATAGTTATACCTGGTGCCATCTTTGAGGTGGGAGAAACTTCTGGAGTTTTCCCCTATAAAGGTGTCTGAAATGTCCTTCATTCCTGCCCTGGCCCCAGCTTGTCTGTGGGAACACAATACTTTTGCAAAACCCTTTGTGGGTGTGCTCAGGCAGAGTCTTCGTGATGTGCAGTGTGGTAGGTGACAGCTCCGCCCATTATCAAGTCAGAGATGGCTCATCCTGCCAACACCTATTCCCCCTTTGTCTTACTGTCTGGGAGCAATACACAAAGCACAAACTGCAAGCTACATCTCATTATGTGACCCAGGATACAGGCTGCAGGCACCATATAGTTGGGACAAGAAAGAGACATCTTCCTAAAAGTGGTATTTTCAGATTAGTGACTTACAATTTGACTTTACCATTAAAAAGGGTTTTAAATTACAATTCTTCAGACACCAAACTAGACATTCTTCCCTGCTCCCAATGAACATTTTCACTTATTACATGCGATCAGGTAGGCCAGTGTTATCCTATGGGAGAGGCTGACTTTGCCATAGTGAAAAATGAATGTATGCGTTTTCACTAGCAGGACATGTAAATGTTAAAAGTATGTAGCCAACTTTTTAAATACACTGTAACCTGCTCTATGGGCTGTTTAGGACCTACCATAAGGGTGACTGATGTGTATTAAAAAGTAAGATTTAGGCCTGGCAAAAGGTGCATTTTGACTGGTCGAAATGCCAGTTTAAACTGCACACATAGGCTGCATTGGTGACGCTTGTTTCCGGTCCAGGGAAGGCATGGCTTGGCAGTTCGGGCTGGACTGTTCCCATGAGGCACAGGGTCAGACTGATTTGCATATAGCCATATCTGAACTGGGGTGGCAGAGTGGGCTAATGAACGGTGATGGATCAAACCCAGATCTTTTGACTGGGTGTGAGTGTTTGATTGGTTCAGATGCTCCATCCATCACCTCCCCCTTTTGTACCGCTTTGGCCACCATAAATGTGGCAGGGTATGCTCAAACGTGAGTCCCTTGCTCACTTTGCCACTGGATTCAAGCAAGCCGGGCTGAAGACGGCTGTAATGCCAGAAACCGGTCCTCGGACGCTTGTTTCCGGTCCAGGGAAGGCATTGCTTGGCAGTTTGGGCTGGACTGTTCCCATGAGGCACAGGATCATACTGATTTGCATATAGCCATGTCTGAACTGGGGTGGCAGAGTGGGCTAAAGAACGGTGATGGATCAAACCCAGATCTTTTGACTGGGTGTGAGTGTTTGATTGATTCAGATGCTCCGTCCATCACCTCCCCCTTTTGTACCACTGTGGCCGCCATAAGTGTGGCAGGGTATGCTCAGACGTGAGTCCCTTGCTCACTTTGCCACTGGATTCAAGCAAGCCGGGCTGAAGACGGCTGTAATTCCAGAAACCAGTCCTCGGACGCTTGTTTCCGGTCCAGGGAAGGCATGGCTTGGCAGTTCGGGCTGGACTGTTCCCATGAGGCACAGGGTCAGACTGATTTGCATATAGCCATGTCTGAACTGGGGTGGCAGAGTGGGCTAAAAAACGGTGATGGATCAAACCCAGATCTTTTGACTGGGTGTGAGTGTTTGATTGGTTCAGATGCCCCGTCCATCACCTCCCCCTTTTGTACCGCTTTGGCCGCCATAAGTGTGGCAGGGTATGCTCAGACGTGAGTCCCTTGCTCACTTTGCCACTGGATTCAAGCAAGCCGGGCTGAAGACGGCTGTAATGCCAGAAACCAGTCCTCGGACGCTTGTTTCCGGTCCAGGGAAGGCATGGCTTGGCAGTTCGGGCTGGACTGTTCCCACGAGGCACAGGGTCAGACTGATTTGCATATAGCCATGTCTGAACTGGGGTGGCAGAGTGGGCTAAAGAACGTGATGGATCAAACCCAGATCTTTTGACTGGGTGTGAGTGTTTGATTGGTTCAGATGCTCCGTCCATCACCTCCCCCTTTTGTACCGCATTGATAGACCTGACACATGTTTAAAAGAGCTACTTAAGTGGGTGGCACAAAGCATGCTGCAGGCCCACTAGTAGCATTTAATTTACAGGTTCTGAGTATAGACTATCGGTGTACCCTTTACTAAGGTCTTACAAGTATGTTAAATATGCCAATTGGATGGAAACCAATGTCACCATGTTTTAGGGCGAGAGCACAAGCATTTTACGTTCCACTAATTATCAGTGGTAATATGAATGGAGTCCTAAGGCCAACAGAAACAAAGTTAGCAAAAATAGAAGGATTCAAGGCAAAAAATTGTGGGAAACTAGAACAAGAATGACAGGTCCAACAATGACCCTACAAAAACTGAAGGGTTGAAGCACAGTGAAACTGAAACAGCACTGCAATATTAGCCCATAGTATAAGCAGCAATCTATTTAATTGAAATCTTAAAAAGGGTTTATCCTAGATCAATTTGTAAACTAAATATCAAAAAGCCGACATAATGCTGCATCGAAAATGTTATTTAAAATATTTACAATGGTCTTTATCACAGTCACACATTTTTAGGTCTGACTATAGGTACAACGAGTTTGTTTGCCTCGTATATTTAAACAAATTCATAAGTAAACATTTCCTACATTTATGGATATTTTATAGGGTGGCTTTGCATCAGCCCTCTTCATTCATTGATTTGGTCAAAAGTCATTTACATTTTGCTTCTGTCCACCACAGTATAGAGCTTGTGGTTATGAGACAGCTTACATCAGCCACTGGCTCTCTTGGGTTGTCTGTGATGGCAATTAGCTTGATTGCATGTGCACAGCCAGGAGAAGTGGGTCAATACTGTACCAACACGTTTTTGTTTTAAATATATACCTATTTTTTTAATTGTATTCAGCTTGAGTGTTTAAACTATTTCTTCGGGTTACAATGCTACAAAGCTAATGGTACCATTACTTTGCACCAATAAGAATCACATTTTCCTGTAATCTACATTTACGTTAAACTGCTTTAAATATCTGTTTTAAGGGCACCTGCCTGCTAGGAAGCAGGCATTCTCTTCTATTATTATATGTGATGATCAGTATTTTTAAAAATGTATTTCTTTTTTATCGCAGGAATTTGGCCAATGGGTTTAGGTGGTTGCCTATTTTCTTTTTTCCTGTGGGAAATGTCTGCAATAAACAATATCTAAAAGGTAGGCAACACATCAGATTGAGATGGCCAGGAGTATTGATTTGGTCAATACTTGACTCATACATTAGACTCACTAATGGGGAAGACGCTTAAACTATGTCTTTATTATTCTTTGGTTTCTGCATGGGAGAACAGTAAAAACAAAACAGGCTGTGGCTTGTGTGTGGAAAGGTTGTGTAGGATATCTAAAAGAGGCAATAATATATAAAACTCTCACACAAAGGAACGCACATGTTTCATAAATTCTGTCAAACCATTCTAATTAGCTAGTTCCGGCAACACAAGTGATGGAGCAGGGTTGTCGTGACATAAAACCTGCTCGGATTGAACCCTCAGTAATATTTACTAACAGTGTGCGGTGAAAATTTATACGGAAAAGTGTCTAACATGAGGGAGAATGCTACTACGCAAGCATATACTAAAGTACGGAATAGGCCGCAAAACTGCTTTGTACAAAATAAAAGTAAAAGACTAATGCTGCTTTAGTGCATCGTATTAATGTTTGTTTGGAAAAACATTTAATACAGGTTGCACATGGATAGATGCAGCAATTGGGTTGGTGTGTAGTGAGAAAGCATTAAAAATTAATAATAAAGCCTGTGTTTGTTTTTCATAGAAGCATGGTTTTCTGCTCTGCATGAAGATATAGGGTTAAAAGGAGTAAAAGGAAGGAAGCGTTTGATAATGGATTGAATCATATTTCCTGGGGGGGAAGTTGTTGTCATAAATAAATAAATAAAGCAATGGATCATTTAGTGTGATAGACATGCCGAGAGTGGTGTGACAATACACCCCCTTCTTTAACCAATCAATTGTAGACTAACCCTTCGTTATTATATACAAGTGTGGGTTGGACATTTGGGGTTTTAGGGTATAATTGAGGTGCCTGGTGGGAGGGGTTTAGGTTGCGCGCTCTGATGATTGAGGTGATCAGACTGTTTGGAGATCGCCGCTGTCTTCAGTTTGCTGTTCTGATCCTGTCTACTGATTCCTGATTTAGGGACATATGTATGAAGCCCATTTCCCATTCACAAATGGGCCGATTCTCAGAATTGCCCCGTTTGCGAACAGGAAAAAGCCTTTTGGGATGTATCAACCCAAAAGGCCCTCGCAAAATAGGGAATCGCAAAATTTGTGATTACTTATTTTGTGAAAGCATTTAGGAATCGCAATTTGTGATTCCTTAAATGCAATGTTTAAAGCACCCAAGTTGTGCGATTTCTCCTTAAGAATTCGCAAATTTCCACCAACTTCAAGTTGGAGGTAATTTGTGATTTCTTAGAAAAATTCACTTTTTTGCATTTTTCAAAGTGCCATGTGGCACACATACATGCCCTAAGGGCATGTATGTGTGCCACATGTGCACATATGTACATTTCAGGGGTGCAACAGTGTGTCCTTTTGACACCGTTGAAAATGCATTCTCAATTTGCGATTCTCTAATTGAGAATCGTAAATTGAGAATGTCTTCCTATTCATTCCTATGGGCCTCTAGGCCCATATGAATGAATGGGGAGGTATTCCTCAAGTGTGAATCACAATTTACGATTCGCAATGAAGGAATATGTAGGATTCACAAAATTATTTGCAAATCCTACATACATAGCGTTTTGCGATTCTCAAATAGCGATTCTCTAAAAATCGCTATTTGAGAATCGCAAATGTATCCTTTGATACATATACCCCTTAGTCTTTGCCTCTTCAAATCATCTTGAGGGGCCTTGTTGCTCTCATGGCCAGAGAGTAGATTTCGTATTCCTATTTGGGTAAGTATAGACTGACAAATCTGAATTTGCACAATCATTGCAAATGTATTTTGTCTCTGAAACTTTTGTCTCTTCGCCTTTCCACTCCTTTATGCATTGTCATTGATACGAATTTGTAATTTTCTCTTCTAATGTAGTTTGCTCTGTGACGATCTATGATTTGTATTGTATGTTGTCTAATCCTAACAAGGGTTCAAGCGACCACAATTTATAATATTGACAAAAATTGAATCAATTTTAAGATAGCAAAGAAAAGACGGTGCAGGAAGGGGAAATATAGAGACCCATATACAATAATATTTTCTGAAAAAGTATAACAAACGTATTCCTTTTTATAAATATTTAAAACATTTAAGACAATAACGCTCAATACAGTGTGTTGGTGCAAAAACAATTTGTGATGCAGACCAAACAGGTGGCAAACAAAAAATACATGTCAAATAGAGGGGACAACATGAAAATAAAAAATGTGTCCTTCATTAGTTTTATGGCCACAATGCGTCAATGGTGTTTCGACCTCTGTAGAATTACACGGTCATCATCAGGACTTGAATTCAATAGAGCATCCCAGGATTCTGTTTAGTATAAAATACATATGGGTCAAAACAAATTCCTATCAAAAGAAAAAGGAAGGTCTTTTCCAGAAGTCAGAGCAAAGTGAAGAAGTGAAAATAGAAACCAAAGAAAGTCTGTGGGCAAAAAGAGAGATTACAGCCACAAACAGTATCTCACACCCAAGAAAAGTGAAAAAAGGGAATACCATCACTTAGACAAAAAGAATAGAAATATCACCTATTTAAAGTACTGCAACCCGCTATTTACTTGCAAAGGTTGGTATAGGATTCCAAAGCTGACTCTAAAGTATATGAATAAGGAATTAAAATTCTATTCCATCTATCAGTTAAAACACTAAAACAAATTTAGTGTGATGACTACTTACTTAAACCATAAGGTAGGCAGGCATAGAAATTAGCCGTCCAAGAATATTTTGACAACTTTCAAAGAGACTGCAACCATCCATGTAAATCAACAGATCATGCCTGGTCAAAGATGATCAAATCACTGAGACACTACAGTGCCATATTTGGCTGGAACACACAAAACAGCATCTGAATCAATGTAGTCCTAATCTTAAAATGTCTATCAAGGGACATGTCAATCTGTTCATAGCAAAAAACAGCTACTATTAAATTTTAGTACCTTGATCCACATCCATTTGTTATAAGAAATAACAGTGTGGATGTATCAATAATATCTATTGGTACTCGACATCTCAATAGGATCATGTATTAAAAATCTGATAAACTAGAAAGCCATTAGTGACTTTCAATCATTTAGACCTCAAACCGGCAAAACACGAAATAAAGAATAGAAGCAATTAAACTTCTCATGATTTTGAGAAAATAACAGCATAGATGTATCAATGATATATATTGATACACGACATCTCAATGGGGTCGTATTTAAAAAGATAGTAGCCAAGAAAGCCATTAGTCACTTTCAGTCATTTAAACCTCAGCCGGCAAGTCACTAAATAAAGAATAAGGGCAATTAACATCTCGTAATGTCGAGTCATACAAGTATTAGAATGCGCAGTGAAATGGAGTCAACGGAGGGTGACCTACGAAAAGATTAAGCACTAGTCGGCATTTTGGAAAACAATGAGTCACGTCATAAAGGGCAGGAGTATTAACCCCATTAGGTACCTAGTCATGCAATGGTGTAGTAAATCACCTTACCCATTGCATTGATGTCTTTAAAACATAACAGATGGTAATAAGGAAACAAACACGCAAACCACGGACATGTTGAGGTACAATGATTTAGTTACTCATAACCTTGGTGCCGTTATGCATAACCACTTGTGTGGGGGAAACAAAACCGCAAAAACACGGACATACACTTACCAGAAGTCAGCCCAACAAACAGCAACCACAGCCGAAAGCCGTGGAATTCTGCTTGGAGACGTTTTTAAACTGTCTGGAACTGCCGCCGTAATAGACGTTTCGGAAAGTAATAAAGGACTATAAAAGTAGGTCAAAATGGCCGATGTCAACCACCGCCATCTTAGAAAGATAAAAATACGGACGTTCTATGTACTTAGGGCCTCATTATGATAGCGGATAATCCGCATACTCCGGGCCGGCAGAAGCCACCGCCGGCCCGGAGTATGCGGATTATCCGCCGCAGTGACTTGGAAGACCCACCGCCAGATCAGGATGGCGGTGGGAGTGCGTGTGGACCAGCGGCGGACGGCAGGTCCGTCCGCCGCTGATCCGCGGTGTAAGGAGGGATATTTGGTGACGGTGTCTGCAAGACACCGTCAACCAAATCAGGATTTGCACAAACACATGCT
Organism: Lissotriton helveticus; assembly: GCF_964261635.1. Classification (NCBI taxonomy): domain Eukaryota; kingdom Metazoa; phylum Chordata; class Amphibia; order Caudata; family Salamandridae; genus Lissotriton; species Lissotriton helveticus. Next base: position 804,921,479 of record NC_136063.1, read on the forward strand.
TTTCCGCGGCGGCTTTTCCGCCGTGGAAAAGCATGTGGACTTTGGCTTTTGGGGGCCCGTTGCGGGCCCCCAGGGTGTCGGGGGGTGGGGGGTGCACATGGGGGGTACCTATGGTACCCCCCAACATTTACATGCACAAAGCAGCAGGCACCGCGCGGTGCCTGCCGCTTTGTGCATGTAAATGTAAAACATGCAGTTTTAACATTGCGGCGGGTGCTGCTTCAAGCAGCACCCACCGCAATGTTAAAACATACAGGATGTGACCGCCAGGGTGGCGGTCACATCCTAATTTGCACGGAGGGACCGCCGCTGCCCCTGTGGACGGTCCCTCCACCTCTGGGGTGGCGGACGGACGCAAGTCCGTCCGCCATCCTAATCGGCCCCATTATGTTAATTGAGCCATAAGATCTCAACGGAATCATGGCCATCGGCCAAGACATAGCTAAGTCTGACCATCATTGCTCAAATAAAAAAATTATATAGAATTTTTTGAAAAATAAAATGAAAGGCAAACAATTGCCCTTTGGGACAAATTACACTCTCCCAAAAAAAGGAAAAGGGATCCTGATAGCATAGTATCTCATCTAAGGGGTGACAGTCTGAATGAACACCAAAAAACTTTCAGATTGGTGCACCAACCCAGTCACATTAATCACAGGCAGGCGAGGGAAGAGTGTGGGGAAGGAGGGGGGAGAAAAGACAAGGGGGGAAAAAGAAGGAAGTAGAAAGAGGGATTGGGGAAGGGGGAAGGAAATAATCAAAACAGGGAAAAAGGAAACTAAGGAAAAAAGGGAAAGGTGGGAAAAGAAATGTGTGACCCAATATTTAAAACAGCCAATAAAACAGCTTTTACAGTGAGTCATTTGAAATAAAGTGCAGTTTTACATGTTCTTATTATCATAAATATGGACCATCACACTAATCAACACATCAATACATTAAATGTTCATACCCATGACAAAAAAACATCCTGCTGGGTATGTTGAACAGTCATGGTGGCAATGATAGATCAGGGCAAATAAAAAACTATAACATAATAACAATTGATGTAAAAGAGCCAACAATTACAGTTTATACATTTACATTTGTTACAGAGGATTTCAATCATGACAATACCAGGATCATAATGTTAAAAAGATCATTCAGAGTATCCACTGACTGATCAACTACACCATCACGTAAGTCAATCAAGTTTAGACAAGAAATAGTGATGCCCTTGACAAAAAATAACAAAAACATCATCATGCTCAATTTACTAAACAGTTGTGGTGTCAATGATAAATTCAGAGTAAATAAAGACCAATTACATGACTACAATTGGTGTACAAAAGCCAAAAGTTACAGTTACAAGTGTTAAAGAGGTTATATGTCATAAAAGTAACAGGATCATGGTAACAAAACAATCAGTCAGAGTGTGGATAGACTGTTCCACTTTAGGGTAATACAGTCTATAGGTTACTTCATTCCAAACTAGGCATTAAGTCTTGTTCCCATTCTAACTAAATATTACTGAGTGGCATTCTGCCATTGAATTAAGACCCTGGTTAATACTGTCACCGCGAAGTATCAAACTGAGCAAGTGACCTTTGACCCTGTCTTCAGGCAGGTCACCCCCCCCCAGCCGCCACACAGTCCTCCAGTGTCGCCGCTCCCACCACTGATTTTTTGCCACGTAAGCCCCCTGCCCCCCCAGTCTGCCCTCTGTTTTCCCGCTGCCGCTCTGTTGATATTTTGCGCTCTGTTGTTTTTAGCGCTCTGTTGCTTTTTGTCTTTTGATTTATTTGTGTGTCGTATTATCTGCTCCCCCCTTTTTTGCCTCCGTGCCACTGTTGCCTTCTTGCATTCTATTGTTTTCCATTTCTTTGCTCTCTGTGCCCCCCTCCCCACATTGCCTCCGTGTCCCTCTGCCCTCCTCTCCCGCCGCTGCGGCCCTGCGGCCCCGTGCCCCGCTCTTCCCAATCGCCGCCCCGCTCCCACCTCCCAGCTGCTCCTCCCTCCCACAGCCCTCGATATGGAGGCCGCGCAATGTACACGCAGCGGACGCGCGCAGCGGGCACGCGCTTTGGCATGCCAAAGACCGTGCCCAGTGCCAGGACCCCTGGCCCCCGACGTTGCCAGCCCACACAACGGACTTACGACGCATCCACCCTCCACGCACTCAACACCGGCCAAAACCCCGCCTGCTACCAACCCAACCCGAAAGGCACCCACGGACCCTTTACCTGCCAAGCCTGCACATTCACCTGCCTCCGGACCTGCACCACACCCGCCAGGCCAGGCACCAGCAACAATCACCTCAAGTGCATCCTGCTCAACACCCGCTCCGTCCACAGGCACGCCGTCGATCTCTGGAACCTCCTCGACACAACAGCACCGGACGTCGCCTTCCTCACGGAAACCTGGATGAACGCTTTCTCAGCCCCCGACATCGCCATAGCCATCCCGGATGGCTACACGATCACCCGGAAGGACCGCGTCAACCAGACCGGAGGAGGCGTCGCCAACGTCCACAAAAACACCATCCGAATCACAACCAACTCCGACGACACCCTCACCGCCGCCGAGCACCTTCACTTCCAGATACACACCGACCCCAAGACCACCCTCAGAGGCACTCTCATCTACAGACCACCGGGACCACGAACACAATTCAGCGAAGCCATCGCAGACTTCGTCAGCCAGCACGCCCTAACCTCCTCAGACTACATCCTCCTAGGGGACCTCAACTTCCACCTGGAGAACAACAATGACAGCAACACCACCACCCTGCTGGACAACCTTGCCAACCTCGGACTCAAGCAACTGGTGGACACCCCCACCCACTACGCTGGCCACACGCTAGACCCCATCTTCTCCTCCAGCAAGCACATCTCCTTCAGCCACTCTACCGGACTACACTGGACAGATCACAGCTGCGTCCACTTCAACTTCAGGAGAACCACGACCCACCACCACCCACAACAGGTTCCCCGCAGAAGCTGGACCAAGATCACCACCGACCAACTCACCACCTCCCTCAGCCAGAACCCTCCCACCAACACGAGGGACCCCAACGAAGCAGCCCGCAACCTCACTCAGTGGCTCACCAACTGCACCGATGAACTCGCACCCTTGAAGAACCCTCCCAGCAGACCCGGCAGCAAGAAAACCTTGTGGTTCACCAACGACCTCAAAAACTCCAAGAAGACCTGCCGCACCCTCGAGAAAGCCTGGCGCCACGACCAGACAACAGAAAACATGACAGCCCTCAAGAATGCCATCCGCAAACACCACCAGCTGATCCGCACCACCAAAAGGACAACATTCAAAGAACGACTAGACAACAACACCCACAACAGCAAGGAACTCTTCTGCATCGTTAAAGAGCACTCCAACCCCAGCGCCTGCAACAACGACATCACACCCTCGCAAGACCTCTGCGACTCACTCGCCTCGTCCTTTCACCGCAAGATCGCCGACATACACAACAGCTTCGGCGCACAGACCACGCACCCAACCACGGAACCAGCGCCCCCCACCACCACCCTCTGCACCTGGACCCCGGTCAGCACCGAAGACACCACCCGCATGATGAACACCATCCAATCCAGCTCCCCTACCGACCCCTGTCCACACCACATCTTCAACAAAGCTGACTCCATCATCGCACCCCAACTCCGGGACATCATTAACAGCTCCTTCGCATTCGCCACCTTCCCGGAGAGCTGGAAACATGCCGAGCTCAGCGCCCTCCTGAATAAACCCACCGCGGACCCCATGGACCTCAAGAACTTCCACCCCATCTCGCTCCTCCCTTTTCCTGCCAAAGTCATCGAGAAGACCGTCAACAAACAACTCCCTCCCTTCCTCGAGACAAATGGATCCCTCGACCCCTCACAGTCTGGTTTCCGAGCAAACCACAGCACCAATACCACCCTCATCGCAGCCACCAACGACATCAGGTCCCTGCTCGACAACGGGGAAACAGCGGCCCTCATCCTCCTGGACCTCTCAGCAGCCTTCGACACTGTATGCCACCGCACCCTAATACAGCGCCTCAGCAACATCGGAATCCAAGGAACGGCCCTGGAGTGGTTAATCTCGTTCCTCACCGGAAGAACCCAGAGAGTCCGCCTCCCCCGTTCCGATCTGCGGCCCCCGAAGTCATCTGCATCGTCCCGCAAGGTTCCTCGCTCAGCCCCACCCTCTTCAACGTCTACATGAGCCCCCTCGCAGCCATCGCACGCCAACACAACCTAAACATCATCTCCTACACTGACGACACCCAGCTGATCCTCTCCCTCACTAACGAACCCACCACCGCCAGAGCCAGCCTCCAGGAAGGAATTAAAGACGTCGCGGAATGGATGAAGCTCAGCCGTCTGAAACTGAACTCAGACAAGACGGAAGTCCTCATGCTGGGACCATCCCCCTCTGCCTGGGACGACTCCTGGTGGACCCCTGCCCTGGGCACCGCCCCCAAGCCAACGGACCATGCACGCAACCTGGGCTTCACCCTGGACTCCTCCCTCACGATGACCAAGCAAGTCAACACCGTCTCGTCATCCTGTTTCAACTCCCTGCGCATGCTCCGAAAGATCTTCCGGTGGATCCCCATCGAAACAAGGAAGAAGGTCACCCAGGCCCTCGTCACCAGCCGACTGGACTACGGGAACACCCTCTACGCTGGCACCACAGCCAAACTCCAGAAAAGACTCCAATAGATAAAGAACGCTTCTGCACGACTCATCCTGGACATCCCCGTCACAGCCACATCTCTGCCCATCTGAGAGACCTGCACTGGCTCCCCGTCAGCATGAGGATCACGTTCAGACTCCTCACCCACGCACACAAGGCTCTCCACGACATGGGCGCCAAATACCTCAACAGCCGCCTGACATTCTACACACCCACCCGCCAGCTCCGTTCCGCCAGCCTCGCCCTCGCCACTGTCCCACGAATTTGCAGAACAACCGCCGGAGGAAGATCCTTTTCCTACCTGGCGGCAAAGACATGGAACTCCCTCCCCACCCACCTACGACGGACCCAGGACCATCTCTCCTTCAGGAAACAACTCAAGACCTGACTGTTCGAGCAGTAGCAACTCCCCCTCCCCCCAGCGCCTTGGGACCCTAGCGGGTGAGTAGCGCGCTATACAAAGTCGCCGATTGATTGATTGATTGAAAAAAGTGCATGACACAGGGATGATTACTGGTTTCAGAAGCAAATATTTAGGCCCAGGTTCTCAAAGGTTTACTGTCAGGTTACCGTTACTTTTGCAAAGCTAAACCTTTTTTGGGATTCACAAACCAACAGTATTTGCGTTGGTTTCTGTGGAAAAGTAATGCAAAGCAGCACAAAACGTACTTTGCATTACTTTGCTTCATGGGGTGTTACATGGGTGGTACATGGGCGTATCCTTGCTACCACCCATGCTTTTTGACATTAAACCATTTTTCCAAACATCAGTAGAAATGGTTTACCGCCATAAATTTCCACATCTGAAAAGCAGGCGTGAAACTGAGAAATGTTTTAATTTCTCCCTACTTTTCCGACGTTGCATGTGCGGCACTGTTGAAGGAAGTTACCCGTTTAGGGTCAGCCGGGTCACTAATGACCTCCTCTCAGTCTTCCATACCAAATGAAGAGTCAGTCAGACAGTAAAGAATACAGACCAATAACTGTTTATTCAAAGTACACTCAGAGCAGAGCCCGGTATGCCCAGTCGCCAGAAGTGCTGCAGAGGGACTGAAATCAACAAGCATGAAGATACATTATGTGCATTTCGTAACTGGCCCAAAACACTCCCATAGTGGAATTTTCCCGGGAGGTGCCGCTAAGCAATGCAATACAGAAAAAAATGATCTCAGCACTTATATCTTACATAAAGCTGCAAAGTCCAAGGTTGTTCCAGTCGGCCCAGTCACCAGACAAGTAGGAGAGGGCCTTTATCTAGAAAGAAAGGTATGCGCTAATAAGAACAGTCTATTCATTAGTGAAGCAAAATCCAGCCTCAGAGAATCGAAACCTAACAGATGCCTTTTCTCAGAAACATCAAAGGATTGGTTTCGATCATGATTCAAAATGGTGCTTGTACTAGAAAATGGTGCCGCAAATGCTAACTTACATAGAGCAATGCGAGAGCATAAACTTTTCTATTCTAACAGACCCTCCTTTTAGCATGAGCTAAAGCATTTGCCACTAACAATGAAAAGAAATATAAAATCAGAAAAACAGGAGACCATTAATAGAACTACTTATGAGAACTCCATATTCTCTGCATCAAGGAGGGAGACTGCAAGGAGGGAAGAAGTCTCGAAAATGACCTTGTCGGTATTTATGAGGTCATCTATTTCTTTCTGAACAATAATCGCAGAATTAGTTTAATGAATAGACATTTTTCTTTTAGGGGTGAGAAGGGTGGTGCAATATGAACAACAAAGGGGAAGGCACTGGATAAGGACACAGCAAAGTACCTGCACCACCACCAGATAAATGACTTTCTCAAAAATCCAACCCCAGTTACCGATTGTGACGAACTCCAATTCCCACTTTCAATTCCTTTGATGTACTCAAGGATATCTAATATGTGTTTAGTAATATTCTTCTCCATATTCTTTATCCGGACTACAAACTGGTCCTCGACTACAGCGCACACACCACCACTCTTAGCTAAAATAAAATCGACTGCATATCTAGTCTGCTTGGAATATATTTGCATATTTTCTAACTGAGTGGTGATGTCACATAAAGTTGCTACGATGGTGTTAGACAGAATTTGCAACCTGCAACCAAAATATTCTCTGGCATACTCACCCCTGGCCATGGCACTTTGACCAAATGTGAGTACGGAAGAAAGAATATATCCAAAAGTTTTTCCATTACTATAATTACTATAATTGTTGACCTCTATATCAGTCATTCCCTCACAGAATTCTTCTGACAATATTCTTTTCACCCATCTTTTGTTGGACCTACCATACTTGTAAGGTACACCCAAAGGTAATACCAGAGCAACATCATCTATACCATTATAGACATTGGAATAAGTACCATTAGACGAAAAATAAAACCCTGGATGTGCATAGGTCAGTCCTTCATAGTCTACTGCTGCATAGCTAGTATTCATTCCAAACGTACTCGGATCCTTTTCATTCACCAAGGACATTGTATTTTTGTACAATACTATTCCAGAACAATTGATATACAATGAAGTATCTGTACTGTTAAAGCAGGACAATAACCAGCCTCCTGAGTAACTACCAGCTTTTTGTAATGCCAACCCACTCATGTGACATTTTGTTGTTCCATATACAAATGATCACAATAGATATTTTTATCACACCCTGGATAACCTATTTCCTGGAGCTTTCTATAACATAAGCAGGGACCAGGATAACCAACACCAAAAACTCTTTTCACTTCAGTGAATTGGGATGGATGAGTATATGTATAATTGACAAGTGACAACGGACATGCAGTACATAAACTAGTGACAGAATCAGTGGTGTAGGAAGGTGTCCCTTACCCAAAGAATCGCTTATGGGTATCTAAAAACACATTTGTCAGTGCTGTCCTTTTGTTTTGGGCCTGAGGAATAACCTTACCCTTCATACCTGAGGTGTATCCTGACCATTTTTCAAAACCCATTACACACCACACAATACCATTAGCAACAAAACAACAAGAGTAACACATATCATCTTCTTTTTGCGGGTCCACATCCACACCATGTCATATTGATCAATTGGAATCACTGGCTGCTCTTTTTCAGCAACCATCCTACCAAAGGGATGCATAACAAATGATGAAAAGGGGGGGGGCAAAATGCAAAAGAAATATACAAGTTCCCAGTGTCAGACAGAGCCTCACTGGTACAGGCTCCTATTGTCCATCAATACGTTGGCACTCTTGAGCACCGATGGTGGAGCTTGCTCGGTCCTAAGCTCGTATCCCACGTCGAACAAGGTGGTATACCCTCAAGCTATACTTCAATCTCCTCTGTCCAATGTTCATACAACACAAAAATCCCTCACCAATCTAAACTAACTCCGTTGGTACTATAATGTAATATAACCTGTCTTACACATTCCTTCCCTGACTAGTCTTTCTTCTCCTTACATGTATCTTCCCACAGCTGAGGGCCCCATTTGTACCTGGTAGCTCCAGGCACTGAATGGTCAGTAAAAAGGGGCTCTTGGATTGCTCGTATTTCTGGAGGAACAGCCTCATTGAACACAACTTAATTTTCCTTTTCCGTCTGTGTCCACGTTAGCTGGGCATCCCTGAACAGGACTAACCTAGGCACTTGTTCACACTCGGAGTCCCCTATGCTATCATTAACCCACTGATCACAGGGTAGGGGCAAAGGAATCCTGCAACAGTGGGCGGCATGTATCCAGTTCTCACGCCAGCAACCTTTACTACAGTACGCGTTACCAATAGCACTTGCTCCAGGCCCCTTACAACACGGTTTCAAACTTGTTTTGCTGAAAGTTCTTGAGAAGCACAAAATCCCCAGGCTGAATATCGTGGCAGAGTCCCTCTGGTGCAGAAGGCAGGCACTCCCGCATCTGTTGGTGAACAAAACGCAAACTTTCTGTTAACTAGCCAAACTAATCCAACATCACAGGGCACTCAATATCAAAAAAGTGGCAAGGATGTGGGACCCCCCAGACATTTGCCGGGCATCCAAACACGACCTCATACGGTGACAATCCTGTTCTAGAATGAGCTGTCGCTCTTGTTGACAAAAGGGCAAACGTTAAACCATCTGGCCACTGGAACCCCGTTTTCTCCTGAATTATTGCAAGTTTCAGTGTGAGAGTACCATTGTACTTCTCAACCAAACAGGCTGACTGTAGATGAATAGCAGAATGGAATTTCTGTTTCACATGAAGACCCTCACAAATCAATTGAATCACTTTTGCATTAAAATGACTTCCGTTGTCACTCCAGATAACTCGGGGCAAACCAAACGAGGAAAGACCTCCTTCAGTAGTACCTTTGCAGTCATAATGGCTGTATTAACTTTAGTGGGTTATGCCTCAACCCATTTACTAAATGCACATACAACCACCAAAACATACATCAAATGATTACATCCCTCTAATTTGATGTAGCCCATTTCAAAGACTTCAAAAGGAAATGTGGGGGGTCCGAAATTGCCAGGCGGTGTAAGGGTACCCTTCCCAGGATTATGCATCATGCATACCATGCAGTACTTCACTAAGTGTGCAGCCGTTTTAGAGATATAATCATTCTGACATACAGGGTCTAGCAAATGGCTTTAGCGTTAATATGAGCTAGTCCCATAGTAACCACAGGAAGAACATATGTGTCTGCAACATCCATCTCTGTTTCTCTGATTTATCAATCCAACATCCTTCCTCATTCAACTGCATTGTACTTTTCTGTCACACAGCTAATTCTTCTATCGTGGCTTCACTTTGTATCTCCTTTACACTTTCAAGAGTGTCTTCAAACATGACAACCTCAGAAACCCACATAGCTGGACCTGCTACAAACATTCTTCTCATCTTTGTCTGGGCCGTCTCCTTAGCTGTCTGATCAGCAAGAGCATTTTCCCTACCTATATCATCGGTGACCCTCCTGCGGGCACTACACTTCACTATTTCCAATTTCTTGGAGAGCGTCAAAGCAGACAATAGCCTCAATATGAGGTGTCCATTAAGCCTGGGCGGTGCTGGCGGAGCAGCACTACAAGGAGGTCACGGAGTTGGGGACCAACTCCATGGAAACTCCTCTCCGCCGCCATCTCCACCCCCCAGGGCAAGGAATACGCATGCGTGCGTGCATGTGCAGATCATCGTGAAACCGAGGAAGAGGAGAACAGCAACCCAGGGATGCCACAGTGAAGGTAAGTATTTTTTTTTTACCTTGAATGTGTATGTAATGTAATTCTTCCTAGGGGGGTGGAGGCGGGGGCTGGGCAAGTCCGCTCTGCCACGGAGTGTGCCGAGTTGTGCCTACTCGGCGTTCTCTGCAGAACAGAGAGTAGGCACAACACCGCACACTCCATGGGTGAAGGTGAGATCTCCGCCCACAGTTTGTGTCTATGTTCGATTTTTGTGCCATGAGTAGTAAGGAATCCTCTCTCAGCCCAGAGTCGCCAAAAATGATGCGCTCCCCCAAAGGCATACTGACTGTCATTATAGATATTGACAACCAGCCCCTGGCTCAATTCACAGGCTCGCTTAGGGGCAGCAAGCTCAGCCGCTTGAGCCGACTGATAAGGGACCCGTGATGTCTCTACTACCGTGCGTAGCATGGTAATAGCGTAGGCTGCATTGGTGGTGCCATCTGGTAATTTAAAACAAGAGCCATCAAAATATAGTTCCCCTTGTGGGTTAGATAAGGGAACGTCAATCAGGTCTACCCATCCTTTTGTCTCTTCTTCTGTCCGGAAGATGCAATCATGTTTGTCAACTGCATCATTCTCAGAAGGGAGGGGAAGTAACATGGCTGGATTCAGAGTAGCAGATCTTTTATTTGTACTGTGTTTAGTAAACAATGTCAGTTCATAGCCAGTAAGGCATGCACTGATGAGGTGCTGTGTCTTGTTCGTATTGAAAAGCGTGTCCACAGCATGGGGTACCATATCTGTGAGATCAGTGTCAAGTACGAGTCCAGTCAATTGTCTTATTGAAGTGGCCACAGCCATGACCGCTCTTTGACAACTCAGGAGGGCTCGCACGACTGGATCAAGCACAGCAGAGAAATAAGCACACGGCAGTTGCTTATCCCAAACTTTTGTGTTAAAAGAGAAAGCGTGCAACCCGCAATCTCATGGACAAATAGCACAAAAGGCTTGCCATAGTAAGGTGTACCGAGCGCTGGAGCCGAACATAGCTCAGTTTTCAATTGCTCAAAAGACTGCTGACATTCAGGCATCCAGGGCAAAGGCTCAGGCACTTCTTGTGTTGTTAATGTAAGCAAAGGTTTGATTAGTAGGGAGTAGTTTGGTATCCACTACCGACAGTAGGAAGTGATACCTATAAAAGCGTGCACATCTTTTTGAGTTTGTGGAATGGGCATTTTAACTATATTACTGATAAGCTCTTGGGTCAACCTCCTACCCTCCTTCGACAGTAGGTGACCTAAATAGGTGACCTCCTGACGACAATACTGACATTTTGAAGGAGAAACTTTTTATCAATGATGAGCCAAATGTAACAATAATTTTATCGTGCTATCTTTGCAACCTTGCTCCGTATCAGAATCTATAAGGAGATCATCAACATACTGCACCAATACATTACCTGAGGGAAGTGACAAGGAACCCAACTGGCTTCCAATACTTGGCTATAAATACTCAGACTCTCTGTATAGCTCTGAGGATCTCGACAACATCTAACGTTCTACCAGCTAGGGTAAAATACAACAGATATCTACTATCTGGATGAATAGGAATACTAAAGAATGCATTTTTCAAGTCAATAACAGAAAAGAATGAAGCAGTAGAAGGAATCATTGTCAAGAGCGTAGTAATATCAGGACCCACTGGAAACTGAGGAACCACAATTTTATTAACTTCGGTTAACATCCTTATGATCATCAGAAGAACCAGAGGGTGTCCATTTGAGAATCGGAAGAATGGGACTATTACAAATATTGGCAGGCATATCTTCAACTACTCCTTTTTGTATCAAATCCTGAATAATCTGTAGAAGGGCCCATTCTCCCACCTGGGGTATTTTATATTGAGGAATACGACGCAAAACAACATTGTCTTTAACCTGGATCAAAACCGGTGGTATATGCAATAGTCCTACATCTGTATCACCTGTCGCCCATTCTCCTCTTAGTCATGATGTTTATAATATTGGGGGGAAACATCCTTTACAGCGCAACTTTTACCACGCAGTGCCTTTACGATGCAAATTTTACAACGCAAACCATTACAACGCATTGCGCTGGGGGGCGCTCTAGGATAGGGAATAGATTTAATTTACTATCCAACACCTTCCCTAGTGTCCAGGGGGACTGGAGTTGGAATAGTAAATTAAACTATTCACTATCCAGCACCCCAAAGCGCTATGCGTTGTAAAGGCATGCGTTGTAAAAACCGCGTTGTAAAGGCATGCGTGGTAAAAGCATGCGTTGTAATGTCATACATCCAATATTGGGCCATATTCAAAATAACAGAAGAGGAGGAGGTGAACCAAGTACTCTTAGACGCCTGTAAATGAGTTGCAATTTCAGGAAGAAGATTAGAAACAAACCTATCAAAAAACAACTGAACTTTTCCTTCGATAGACATATCCTGCCGACTATAATCCAAAAACGTATCTTCAAATTGAGTAAAGAAATCAGACACACTTTTATCCTTCTGTCAACAAGCCTTCAACTTATCCCAACTCACCTTCTTTGTGGAAATAAGAGACTGCATATATGAAATAATGCGACCTGGCAAAGCAAGTATCTCAGCTCGGGGCTTATCACCTGGCTTTCTTTCCTGATCCCATCCATTAATTGCATCCCATGTTCCACCCAACTCTGCGACATGATCGTGAGTATGAACCTGTCTCCAAATATCAATTGGAACAAGGAGACCAAAGAATATTTCAAAAGTCATTACAGCAGAAGAGGCAGCTTCAGTCAACTCTTCATAATAAGTAGTGGAATTTTTCCTAGCATTAGGCAAGTGAGTCTTGAGAGATAGAATCTCACTTCTTTTCTACAGAGTATAAACCCATTGTTCCTGAAAACGGGCTTCTACACCCGGTCTGGTAACATTACTGAGTTGATCTGACAGCTCAGGTATTTCTGGGTGAAATATAGGATGAACCTCCCGCATCGGAAACTGAGATACCGACTTAGGACTTTTCTCATACAACCTACCCCTATAAGCAACTAAAGTTGTAGGATTTCCAAAAACTTGATCTGGCTCCAAATCACTGACATACACACGATCTCTAATATCAAATACAATTTGCAGTGCATCCATCCCAAGATGATGCTGCCAAAGACCAATCAAGGTAGCAGACATATGTTTAAGAATATGTTGCTGTATAAAAGGCTCAAAATCTTGCATAACTTCCCAGACATTATCAACACTATGAATGACATTACGAGCCCACTGCGCAGCCTGATCAGCTATTACCTGTTTCTCTTTTCCCCCACCCCAGATTGCACTAAAGGGCCCAAGCGCTCCAAAATCTCCAATCTCCAATCTCTATCCTCAAGTCCGCGACTTGCATCTTAACATTCAAAGATGTCCGAGGATGAAACACCATGGAAGGAGAAGCGAGAGAAGTGACAGGTGCAATTGTCGCTGGCAGTTGCGCAGGAGGAGAAAGAGCAGGGGACATAGGAGTCAAAACAGTAGGAGTGCTAATAGTCACAGTTGCCACAGATGGTAAAGAAAAAGAAAGAGCAGGGGGTGCCATAACCAAAGATGTTGACATAGCAGCAGTGGATACAGGAGCAGTCGGAGCGGATGTAACAGGCTGTGTGGGTAAAACAAAATTGGCCTTGTGACTCTCTTAAGGATAACCACATCAAATTCCAATGGCCCTAGGGGATGAGCAATGGATGGCTACTGTGCCAGCCACTAGTTTAGAGCGATTGTTTGCACAGACCATTATTTACAATATGTCTTTTTTTTCTTCAATATAGCTACTCCTACTGGTCCACCCTTAGGACCCAAAATGCAGGAGATAATGGCCTGTCTGTGGTGGCAGAGGCTGGAGACTATCCAGTGAGAATACTGGTGGCTGGAAGTGGAAGTAAAGGAATTAAATGCCTCTCAGCTGGGCGCCAGTGCAGCCGGTCCCCCTCATCTTCCAGGTTCCCAGCCATCCCATCTGCGGCTGTCTGCCACCAGATGACATCAACTTCTGCCACTCCCTCCCACAAGGGGGTGCTGTGCTGCATTCTGCAGCAGCTGGACACCATCAAGAGCTGGCTCACCAGGATGGAGCAGAGCCTGGACCAGCTCTGGACTGACATCCAGTGCCTTCTTTTAGCCCTTTTTTATTTTTTGCTTTAGTTGGAGGGACTTGTTGTGTCTGGGTGGAGAGGGTGGGAAGGGAGTTGGGGTTTCTTTGGACATTTTAGATTATGGGACATTGGGGCTTGGGGTCAGTTGGTTTGGGGAGAGGGGTAGGCATGTTGTGTGGGTGTTTAGGGTGGGTTTCTTTGTAAAAACATAAAGGGACACTGTATTTTATCAAAATGTATGCCTGAAGTAGTTTGCTTTACTTTTACTTTTCACTGCTGCCTTCTATTTTTATTCAGCCTGTTTATGTGCCTATAATAGAGAGTGTACTGCATAGGTATAGAGTTTTACCTCTCTTACTATTTTGACTATTAGGTGGGATGGTGCCATGGCCTATATATTCTACAACAACTTAGATAAATGATTTTTGAAGTTAGTTACTTACTTGCTAAGTTAACTAGTCAACTTCACTCCATAGTTTTATTACCTGAAAATAGATGAAGCAATAACACGGAAGGCAACTTCACAAGCGAGGTCCCATTTCCTCCAGGGTGAGCTCCAACTGTAGGATTAATCAGAATGATTATCCATCTTAGGCAACTAAATGCAAATGAAGTTAGTGGTTTATATTAAAGCTTTAGAAAGAATTGACCCCAGAGTACTACATGATTACACAACAAGGAATCCGAGAGTGATAAAATAAGAAAAAATAGCAATAGTAGCAATTTGGCTAATGGAGAGCCACTAATAACTTACAAAATCCTCCAGTCATAAAAAGTGGACTTCAAGTCTGGAGTGGACAAGCTTAGGTTAGACATTTATGGTTACACTATGCAGGACCTGAATGCTGATGCTGACGACTGATGTTCTTCGTTTTATATCTAAAATATAGGTCACTTTCCATGCGCAGATGGGTAAATGGTGCCAGTGTGGGCTATTCCTTAGAAGATCCTGCAGTAAGTTGGTGTTGCTTTCACCACATCCTCCCCACCAACAGGTCGATTCCGATCCGGTAAAATATTCCGCCGTACGAATCGCATTCGTATCCGAATCCGTACGAATGGGAACTTTACGTCCGACCTGCGAATTCCGATCCGTTCCCGTCGATTTCCGTACGAATATCAGAGAACCGTCCGAATCACAGTCGATGATCCGTACGAACATGCATCGGGAATCCTACCGTACGATTCGTAACCAGCCCGTACAAACACACAAGTACGATCCTGTACGAGAAGCCTGACAGCGATTCGTACGGAACAAAGTTATCGCACTTGAATAATGATTCGTACGGCAATATTCGGCTCGCATCAAGCAGCGTCAACACATACCACACGCGTACCCCTCGCTCACGCACAAGTACGACAGGCACCCCCCCAACAAGCCCACGCGAACACCCCCACCCGCCAATGGCCCGTACCAGTCAATCGCACGCACAAGTACGACACGCACACCCCCCTACGCGAACACCCCCACCCGCCAACGGCCCGTACCAGTCAATCGCACGCACAAGTACGACACGCACCCCCCCAACAAGCCCACGCGAACACCCCCACCCGCCAACGGCCCGTACCAGTCAATCGCACGCACAAGTACGACACGCACACCCCCCTACGCGAACACCCCCACCCGCCAACGGCCCGTACCAGTCAATCGCACGCACAAGTACGACACGCACACATAACGCCAACACCCAAACCAGCACAAGGACTTTGCAAACAAGTGGCACAACAACACTGAACATGTCCCTGTGTACACACCATACAGAATCAATGTCCTGGTCACAGCCAAACAGAGGTCAAGACTAACACCCACCCCATATAACACACACAAAACCAATTAAAATTAAGCCACACCCACTATTTGACCAATAAAAGTGTCCACACATACAACCCATCATCCTTTGCAACATACCCATTCTTTCAAAGAAACAGAGAGCACACCAACTATTGCAGCCACGTACCTTCACACATACACCCTATCACATCTACACCCACACCACCCCCTTCACAATCACAACCACACACCCTCATCCATACACACCATCACCCCCTCAATCACATACACCCCACACCATGACCACACCCAAGAATCCAAAGTTCACTAACCCGGAGATGGAGATACTTACAGATTAAGTCATCAGAGTCGAGCCACAGCTGTTTGGCGCATTGGTCAGACAGACCAGCATGGCAGAAAAAACACGCCTGTGGGAGAGGATCGTAGACCGGGTCAATGCTGTTGCACCCATCCGGCGCACCAGGCAGGAATGCCAGGCCAGGTGGTATGATCTGCGGAGGATGGTCAAGAAGAAAATGGACCAGGACTACGCCTCTGCACACCACACTGGAGGTGGTGGTCCCCGCAGACCTCCTGTATACCATCCCTGGGAGTAGAAAGTCATGGCCCTAGTGCCACCGGTGGGAGTACATGGAATAGAATAAGCCGTTGAGTCTGGTGAGTGTACAAAAAATACATGTTACATGGGTGGACTTACAACAGTGCCCAGCAGCATGGGGTGGGTGGCCATGAGTCCTAGCAGGACACAACTAAAAGTGGTTTGTTGCAAGTGGGACCCACAAAGGGTGGAAGGTGGAGGGTAGGAGGCTGCTCTCATCCCATATGCCCCAGGGCCTCACCCAGGCACCATGCCCAATGTACAGGGATAGGGAAATATCACACAAGATAGTAGACCACAGCTCGTAAACAATATCATGTTGTGGACACACCTTCCAGAGATACAATATTTTGTGACACAGTAAGGCAGTGTAGCAAGTGAGCAAGCACAAACAACCTGTCTCCAACCCTGTCTCCCCCTCCCACTGTTGCCCTCTCCCTCTGTCGCCCTCTCCCTCTGTTGCCCTCTCCCTCTGTCGCCCTCTCCCTCTGTCGCCCTCTCCCACTGTCGCCCTCTCCCTCTGTCACCCTCTCCCACTGTTTCCCTCTCCCACTGTCGCCCTCTCCCTCTGTCGCCCTCCCTCCCTCTGTCGCGCTCTCCCTCTGTCACCCTCCCTCCCTCTGTCACCCTCTCCCACTGTCACCCTCTCCCACTGTCGCCCTCTCCCACTGTCACCCTCTCCCTCTGTCGCCCTCCCTCCCTCTGTCACCCTCCCTCCCTCTGTCGCCCTCTCCCACTGTCGCCCTCTCTCTCTGTCGCCCTCTCCCTCTGTCGCCCTCTCCCACTGTCGCCCTCTCCCACTGTCGCCCTTTCCCTCTGTCGCACTCTCCCACTGTTGCCCTCTCCCACTGTTGCCCTCTCCCTCTGTCGCCCTCTCCCTCTGTCGCCCTCTCCCACTGTCGCCCTCTCCCTCTGTCACCCTCTCCCACTGTTTCCCTCTCCCACTGTCGCCCTCTCCCTCTGTCGCCCTCCCTCCCTCTGTCGCGCTCTCCCTCTGTCACCCTCCCTCCCTCTGTCACCCTCTCCCACTGTCACCCTCTCCCACTGTCGCCCTCTCCCACTGTCACCCTCTCCCTCTGTCGCCCTCCCTCCCTCTGTCACCCTCCCTCCCTCTGTCGCCCTCTCCCACTGTCGCCCTCTCTCTCTGTCGCCCTCTCCCTCTGTCGCCCTCTCCCACTGTCGCCCTCTCCCACTGTCGCCCTTTCCCTCTGTCGCACTCTCCCACTGTTGCCCTCTCCCACTGTTGCCCTCTCCCTCTGTCACCCTCTCCCTCTGTCGCCCACTCCCTCTGTCGCCCTCTCCCTCTGTTGCCCTCTCCCTCTGTCGCCCTCTCCCTCTGTCGCCCGATCCCACTGTGGCACTCTCCCTCTGTTGCCCTCTCCCTATGTCGCCCTCCCTCCCTCTGTCGCCCTCTCCCTCTGTCGCCCTCTTCCTCTGTCGCCCTCTCCCACTGTCGCCCTCTCCCTCTGTCACCCTCTCCCTCTGTCACCCTCTCCCACTGTTTCCCTCTCCCACTGTCGCCCTCTCCCTCTGTCGCCCTCCCTCCCTCTGTCGCGCTCTCCCTCTGTCACCCTCCCTCCCTCTGTCACCCTCTCCCACTGTCACCCTCTCCCACTGTCGCCCTCTCCCACTGTCACCCTCTCCCTCTGTCGCCCTCCCTCCCTCTGTCACCCTCCCTCCCTCTGTCGCCCTCTCCCACTGTCGCCCTCTCTCTCTGTCGCCCTCTCCCTCTGTCGCCCTCTCCCACTGTCGCCCTCTCCCACTGTCGCCCTCTCCCTCTGTCGCACTCTCCCACTGTTGCCCTCTCCCACTGTTGCCCTCTCCCTCTGTCGCCCTCCCTCCCTCTGTCGCCCTCTCCCACTGTCGCACTCTCCCTCTGTCGCCCTCTCCCACTGTCGCACTCTCCCTCTGTCGCCCTCTCCCTCTGTCGCCCTCTCCCACTGTCGCCCTCTCCCACTGTCGCCCTCTCCCTCTGTCGCCCTCTCCCACTGTTGCCCTCTCCCACTGTCGCCCTCTCCCTCTGTCGCCCTCTCCCACTGTCGCCCTCTCCCACTGTCGCCCTCTCCCTCTTTTGCCCTCTCCTGTAGTGTAGTTCCTATTATCCCAATAGGCTCTGCGCATTGGAATAATATCTTCAATAGTATAGACCTAGGGCAGAGGTTAACTAGGTCTTCTACCGACGATATTAGACTTAAAGTTTTGTGTTTGCCAGCTAGCTCAGAGTTCAGTAGAAACTTTGTCGAATAGGCAAGGAGGATTTTAACCTCCCTGGATAGACAAGAAGGGATTTAGTTTCTGACAACCATAGAACATGACAACTTTGCTCTCCCCTAATCAAGAGTGTATCTCTAGAGTCGTGTGAAAACAATAGACAACTTATTTTACTCAGTCAGTACGTGCATTCTTAGTTTCACCAGTTTGTAGAGAAATAAGAGATGGGCGTGGTTCAATAAAAGATGTTATTTATTGATCAGTCTCTTTTCTCATACAAGAGAAATTAATCGCTATTATTGCAATACTTGTAGTTAAGTAAAGTGCATACAGTAGAGACAGAATTATAAAATAATACTGTAAAAGCATTGATATGGTTTCTGAGCCATATGATACTTTAAAATGGATAAAATAGATACATACATATATACATTTGACTAATCGTACTCAACTGGTGCTTCTAACCACGCCTACCCCAATGTACCTGACCTAAGCCTAATACGTGGGCGGGAGTAGATAAGTAGCAGTTTAAGTTACGTTTGTTTTGCCAAGGGACTGATTCGAGAATTCTCTGCAAGGGGTTATTCAGTTCTGTACCTGAGATCTAGAATGATGGAGGGCTGGTATCTCTTATCCCAGGTCTTGATATTCCAGCTGCCTGCGAGGGCTGCTTGGAAGCGCCCGAGCTGGATTTCTCGGCAGGAGAAAGGCAGCGTCTCGTTCTCAGCGCGTCAGGAAGGCGGGGCAGCGTCTGTGGGCTTCGCTCTCTGCTGGGCTCCTCAGCACGTCTCGCTGCTCCGATCTCGTCACCACCGCATGTGTTTGCTTAAGGCAATGTCGGTAATATTTATACCTGAAAGGTGCCGAGATTGACGTAAGGATGGACATATATACGTCAATAAGGATGTCATATGAACGGGCTCGTTCGCACATTCTTTTGCTGAAGTTCTCGGTGAAATCAAAACAATGGCTATGGGAATTTCCCAGGTCGCTGTAGGTTTGATTTGTTTTGAGAACTCCGTATGCCTTATCAGGGGCTGGAGGAATATCGCTTGTCTAATTAGATGGCATGCGTTATGACCTAATCAGATAACGCGCTTCTGTGCCGTGGTGTGGCTTAATCAGATAACGGTTTTGGCACCGTTGGATGGCTGCTAGTTAATTATTAACCAAACCAGGGTCAGGAATAGGGGAATCGATACAGTACCTATAGGAATACATCACACCCACTACACGTAGACTATGTCCATATTTACAAATCTAGGCATAGTGAATATCAGTAGCGTTTGTGTATACCGTACCACCCCAAAATACATTTATATGCATTCCGAAAATTGGATTTTATAAAATATACGAAACACAATCACATGTACTGTCACGTATACTATAAGCACAAGCAGTCTAATAATGCTACTCATATGTTAAAAATTCAGCATAATCTAAATGCGAAAACCACACATGAAATGGCTCTTAATACAGAAAAAAAGTGCGAGACCATTTCATCACAATCATAAAGTAGTTCCTATTATCCCAATAGGCTCTGCGCATTGGAATAATATCTTCAATAGTATAGACCTATGGCAGAGGTTAACTAGGTCTTCTACCGACGATATTAGACTTAAAGTTTTGTGTTTGCCAGCTAGCTCAGAGTTCACTAGAAACTTTCTCGAATAGGCAAGGAGGATTTTAACCTCCCTGGATAGACAAGAAGGGATTTAGTTTCTGACAACCATAGAACATGACAACTTTGCTCTCCCCTAATCAAGAGTGTATCTCTAGAGTCGTGTGAAAACAATAGACAACTTATTTTACTCAGTCAGTACGTGCATTCTTAGTTTCACCAGTTTGTAGAGAAATAAGAGATGGGCGTGGTTCAATAAAAGATGTTATTTATTGATCAGTCTCTTTTCTCATACAAGAGAAATTAATCGCTATTATTGCAATACTTGTAGTTAAGTAAAGTGCATACAGTAGAGACAGAATTATAAAATAATACTGTAAAAGCATTGATATGGTTTCTGAGCCATATGATACTTTAAAATGGATAAAATAGATACATACATATATACATTTGACTAATCGTACTCAACTGGTGTTTCTAACCACGCCTACCCCAATGTACCTGACCTAAGCCTAATACGTGGGCGGGAGTAGATAAGTAGCAGTTTAAGTTAACTTTAAGTCTAATATCGTCGGTAGAAGACCTAGTTAACCTCTGCCCTAGGTCTATACTATTGAAGATATTATTCCAATGCGCAGAGCCTATTGGGATAATAGGAACTACACTACATGACGCCCAACGTTTGGATAGGCGATAAAACTAACGCAAGACATTAGAGTAACTCAGTCGTGCTTTTTCACGCAGAACCCCTTTTTTCCCATAATACTCCAAAGACGTCTGGAGTGGGTGAAAGGTCATATCCGCCAAACCTCGCAGGAGGAGACTCCTATGTATGGTTCTTGGTTTATTCAACGTTGAAGGATACACTGTTCCAAAATATTGTGCATCTAATCTTTATATTCCGTGGAAACTTGATCTGCAAACAAACAGAATAACCTTCATGTCAGTAAAATGTCAGACACTGAAGAAGAAAGAGAGACAGCTAGACTAGCAGCTGAACTAATAGCAGCTGATAATACTCTGCTACAAAATGACCCGGATATAATACTCATCCCGGTCAACATAAGAAAATCTATAACTTTAAAACTTATAGAAAATGGACTGACACCAAGAGGTGGTACAGTCATATTCGTAATTGAGGCACACGAATATCGGCAGACAGAGGTATTCTATTCATGGATAAACTTTCCAGCAGCAAACGCTGTAACAAAGGACTTCCACTATTACAAAATAGAGGAACCTCCTAATGAGTACACTCCTTTCGAGGAGGTGGAAATACCACTCAAATTCCAAGAGCATCTGCTCTTGTTTAATGGCGCCCTAAAACATAATAATCACATCACCAGGCTCGGTCCACTAGGTAGACCAGGAGCAACGTGGCCGGTCCTAGCCAGATACACACCACATCCAGACATTGAAGAAATGCCTGCACCAGAACTTTTAGCACAGCTAAAACAATTAATAAAAATACATAGACAATTAGTCCAATATGTAATGCGGACTTCAACAATCCAACCAGCAATTAAAATTCCACAGCTGACCAGTCATCAGGGGAACACAAATAAAATTACACCACAGAACATACAGTCCTGTCTAGGTAAGGTACCCGCAAAACGGGAACAAATTCCTTTCTGGCTAGCACAAAAAATAACTCAAATAGAGGCGGTGTTTCCAGATACCACCCCTGTTGAGAAACATAGGATTCTGACTATTTGTCTTCCAATGGGAATCGCACCACATGTGGAGGATTGTGACACTTGGGGAACAGTCTTTGCTTCCATTTACACAAAAACACATGGTGTACCATCCATGTCAGTAATACCAGATGTGCTAAAACAGATTCAAGATGAATACGGTCCAGAACCCGCTGTAACTCTCGGTATGAAACTACTGAAAGACTTCAAGCAGGTCTCTGCAATATTATTAGCCAACATAAAGGGAGAAGCAGCAAACCATTGATGTTTGGATCAGCATAGCTGACTGAAGGTCGTACCTGATCGATGCTGCTTTCATCTTGTACTTCACTACCCCTCAATCGTAGTGGTGAAGACTCCACGAATGCCGTCATCAGGATTGGTAGCCGCTGGGGACAGCACAATGCATGAGCCGTTACCGGACCCAACAAGGTATCTGCGTCCATTGGCACATCCGATTGTAGTGCCAGACAGGTGTCCAACACGCATTCTTCGCCGCATAACAAGCACCTTAATACAGGCATAACACAACTTTGCCACATTGGTCTAAATGAAAGAAACCAAGTCATGTTCAGGTCTCTAAGCCGGGATAGTCCAAGGATTTTAGTTACCCAGTCCCGGTAGCCAATGGCTAGGATCATTTCTTCCCTTGTCGCAGGTGTTTTGTCTGTGACATGGTTTGCCATAGGGAAATAACAGGATCAAAAATAGAATACCCGCTACTAGTCCTAAAAGGAGAGGAAGTCCGCCAAAAATGGAATGGACAAAGTCTGGAAAAATACCCAGGATGGCTTTGAATGGAGTTAAAGCACCCGAAAACACTGCTTTAAATACACTGGAGATACCAGTGGTATCAGAAATATTTAAGATTTCGTTCAGTATTTCTGCGAAATGTATGGGGGAATTAGTTGATAATAATGAATGAATCTCTTCTGTTGTCCTTGCAACTTGGAGATCATACGTTTCTTTTGATGACGTGAGCCTGGTCGGCGTCTGTAGGAGCACAGTCTTCATTCTGCTTAAAGTATCTATTCGAATAGAAGCAATTTTCAAATCGGGCCATAACCTTGCCTCCCTGTCTGCAGACTCGCTGGGGAACAATACATGTTCACAGCACATGACCTTCCTAGTCACAGTTATGAGATAAGGTTTTCCGGGCAGCAAACTACAACATCTGCGATCTACTATTAGAATGTAACTCCCGTTCGAGAGTCTCCTAAAGAATGGTTCTATTCGTGTTGCAGGTGTGCCTAGCGGGTAACATGAAAGGTTATTTGAAGTCCCTTCACAGGCTCCGTGCAAACTAATACCCTGACACAGAAGTGTACCGCTCAGTGATCTTGCACAATTATCGCCACTGAGAAACACTTTCTGGCCTTTATTGCTGACACATTCGTGTGTATAGGGCAAGTTCCATATTGACTTAATGTATCCTTTACCCAACCTTTCATACTGGCCTGCCTGTATATATTTTTGGCAGAATTGAAATTGGAAAGTAGTTATCGGAATATTTATTATTCCATGTATTATCCATTCAATGACAGGTCGTTCTGACATTGTCAATGGTAATCTCTCAAGTTTTTCAATGCTCAGAATTGTATAGTCAGCACCATTCTGTGCCAAACTGATTTGTTTATCAGTGAGGTTAAAGATATTAAATAATGACGTTGTGTTGATTAAACGCCAAGGCACATAGCCAGAACGCAAATTTTGTAACGTCCAGCCAAGCTGTACAATAGAACGCAATTGGGACTGACCGTGTTGTAACATCAGTAAGTCTTGCGATATTATATCGATTGCTGAAGACACAATGCTGTCCAGAGAATATATTCTGGAGGACAGAGTCATTAACCCATTGTCCACCACAGAAAGTGATTTTTCTAAATTAATACGGTCAATTTCCCGTATTTTTTCTGCTGTCTCAATTTGAGTTACTTTCCAGAATTCGTTATAAGCTGCATATATAGAGGCCGCTATGAAACGTTTTTGACGCTGTTTGCGTGGTCCCAATATGAAATCACGCAAGTCAGCACCTTCTGTAAGTAAAGTTAGGTGTTGCTTAATTTCAGCCAGTGTGGACGTTTGTAGCCATTGAAGGCAGAGCTTGCCCACGCTGTAGGTGGTTACTATCCCTGGATGTTGTCTTTGGGAATATCTAGGGTCTGGCCTAGTCAATGTGAACCCCTGTACTTTGTTCAGGAATCTGTCTTGACAGTTATTTGTATCTGTGGGCCAGATCAACCATTTTTTCCATTCAGGATGTCTTCTGTTTTGGTTTAATATATGGTTTACGTCTATCTCAACATCTATAGAGCTATTACTGTTCACTGTTGGCTTTGGAATAGACGGTTTGTTCAAATCTTTGATTTTGGCTAAGCCAAGACAGGTAGTTTGTTGAATAGTGTCGTTCAAAAATATAATTTGTTCTGGGATCATGCAGGCTCTAAACAATGATTCTATACCTTGTACTTGCCAATCTCTTGTACCCCAAACAGTTTTTGTTTCAATATTATTGTTCCAGAAATCAAACCCAAATGTATTCATTTGTTCAAAGAATGAATCGAAATATATCAATTTTGTGTTTGTAAGCATGGTCTTCATACCTGTCTTATTTGACAATTTGAAATAAAATGTTTCTGCATTACTTGTGTTAAACCCTGAAAAGTATGAATATTTATCATAAAATGTTTTCGAGCTATCTTTTGGAGGAGTAGCACAATGTTCCCATTGGTTATAATTTAAAACATTTCTAGGTTGAGCAGATTTATGTAGATAATGGTTACCATAATGGTTGTAGCAGAACATCTGATCATAATTAGACGAACCCTGCAAATAACCATGTTCTGTAAATTTAGCAGACATCACATGATCAGACATCATATCATTAATACTTTCAAAGTCCCAATCATCCGCAAATGAGCTTGGTTTTACAAAGTCACTCAATGAGATCTTGAATTGGTGTGGATACTTCAGGATGTCAACCGGACCATAGATTTCATAATCAGTTTTGTCCCATGCTACACCGCCTGGTATAGGATTGGCTGTGAAGTTTACTGAAGAAAGTTCTCTTTTCTCGATGTGTGAAGATGTGTGTGGTTTAAGGACCAAGTTGATTTTCTGGCTTGCTGTGTCCATTTTAGCATATTTCCCTTCAATGAAATGTCCCAAACATAGTACTAAGATGAGCCAAAGAATGAGGATAAATGCACCGAAGGCCACCCAAAATTCAATCCATGGAGAGATCAGATAGGTTTCTTTCAGCTCTTGAAAAAGTTCCTTAGCTTTGTCTTTAAAAGTTTTTGTTGATGGCTGTTTCTTTGCTTCACTCAGGGCTTCAGATGAATCATCGAAGTTGATGAAGTAGCCGGATGCTGTTCTGTCAATTGTTCCAATTGCTTTTGGATTTTGCTTTGTTTCATTAGCAAAGTCTGCAGTTACATCATCATAGGTTGTTGTTTCTTGATGAAAAGTTTTAATTTGGGTTTTAAGAGGTTCAGGTTCCATTGCTTTGTTGCATAGTCCTTGTTGATTCACTGTAGATTTTCCAAATGTGATCAGTCTTCCAGTTTGAGCGTCTGTATTTGTAGCAAACATTGGTGTTCTGCTATTTCTCGGGAGTCCACTTGGCCTACTGTTTGTTATCGGCCACATGATTGTGGTTTTACCAGGTCGATGGATATGACTCGGTTATCCTTTTTACCAGCAAGGGGCGGTAGTACTACTGATCTTGTCCCGTTGATAGACAAGACAGGAACTGCTTTTCTGTAAGAAGGCCCAAATTCCTTCTTTACCGCGATCTTTTCTCTGACTAGATCCCCGACTTTTGGAATCCAGACAGGCCTTGCTGGGACAGGTGGTTTCTCTTCAGTGGTTGTTGGCTGTTGTTTCAGTTTTATGTTGCTCAGGTCTTTTCTTGTTTCATTTAAGTCCTGTAAAATAGCCAAACGGTCTTTGATATCAAAGCTTTTGTCTTTAACCACTGAAGTCTGACTATCAAGATCTTGGATCATCATTCTAGTCCCGAACAATAGTTCGTACGGACTGAACCCTTTCAGAGAATTCCTTGGCAGGTTATTTAGACTACGTTGGACACTTATTAGATGTTTGACCCACCCAGCACCCAAACCTAATACCTTTTCCGTTATAGATTGCTTTATGTCTTGGTTTTTTCTTTACACCATCCCGTATCCCTCAGGAAGGAAGTGAGAAGAGTCCCGCTATGCTATGCTCATTTGGCCATGCTTCCCCATAAGCTTGAAGGCTAAAAGGAATACATTAGTCAAAACGTAGCATGCTCCTAGCGTATATGCCATTATAGACTCGCAAATCCTTTTATAACAGTCCAGACGTCAGCCGAGCGCTGGGGTCTACATTATAAGTGAAAATTAGTCTTTTTATGTTAATATAACGCTTTTTTTCATGATGGGGGCTTTCTTATTGTTGTTGTTTATCTGGAGTGAAATGCCATGGCAATAGTCCTCCCCGCTCGCCACTGCGATCTCTATTGCAGTCTGGGCAGTTTTTTATAAAAATGTGATGATGCAGGCTCACGCCTGGCCACCAGTACACTGATTGTAATTCTTCCAGAGAATCTTTTTGTTTAACCACTTGGATGCTAAGCTGCTTCCTGGATTTCAATGTAATTTCCATTGAAATCAATGGAAACTCCATGACGAGCTGGGCTCGTCATGAGCGTCGAAGGGGTTAAGGTGTCTGAGACCCTCACCCATATGTGCGTCTGCTATTAACAAGCCTCTCCTGTCCGTGTTTGGAATCACTCTATCCCCCACTCCAGGGATTCGAGCAAAAGGGACTGAGTTTGCATCGATTATGTATGTATAATTGAGTGGATAATTGATCAGTAGCGCCGAGCAGTCGCCTTTTGATGACGTTTTCACCGCCAGCACAGTTTCACCGTCAATGTGTTTTACTGTACGCTTTTTTGTAGCTACGGAAGCCGGTTTAGTTGCTACCGCTGTGGCTGTCTCAGCCAATGAATTCCCTGCAGCGTGAACGCCATCACGCTGATGACTCAGTGAATGTATCACGTGAGTTTTTGGTAGTTCTTTCTGTAAAAGAACTACTTGTTCCCAAAGCACTTTTTGCTTTATTGTTGCACCTGTGTCATCTTTATAACCGTTTTGAATCCATTTCTGTAAATCGTTATTGTATGATTTGACGCAGTAATACGAATCGCACACAATAAGTGTCGGGAATTCGCGATCGGCATTATCTAGCGCCATTTTTAACGCTATTATTTCAGTTTGTTGTTCTGAATTATTTTCCACTGAGTGTGTTTTTGTAAGTAGAGGTCTTAATTTACCTCCGCGCCACACTTCTTTTACAATTTCGCATGTGGCCTTGTAAGCCAGCTCTCCCCAAACTGAGGGTTGAGCATGCCCGTCTGTATGTATTACACAGGCGTACTGTCGTAAAGGCAGAATGTCGATTGGCAGAGGGTATTCTTTCTCATATTCTAGATATTTTAATTCTTTCATTTCCGGGTCAAAATAGTATTTTACTTTGTCTGTAGCAACAGAATTTACCCATTGTATCCATTCTGGATTTAGTGCAGTTGTCGGTAAATTACATGGTGTTGTTAATGCCTCAAAAGCTGATTCTGCTGTTCTGACTGTAACCTGTCTACCGTCTGCTTGGTATTTTTCTTTTTCTACAGCTGTTTGAACCGCATGAACAATGTTTTCCTTAATGCTGAACCTTTTTTCAGCTTCTGTGTACAAATGTGATTTGTATGCTATTGGTACCTTCTCTCCCTCATTAGAGGTCAGGTATGTGAATCCGCATCTTCCTGGGATGACTCGAATCACAAGGTTGCGTGTGTTGTCACGTGTTTGTAATTTTGTTTTAACTAACATATCCGTTTGTAAAGATCTCAACATTTCTGTGTGTTTTTGAGTCCAATTGATTCTTTTAAAATCTGGTTTTATTAGATCATAGAGAGGTTTAATTCTCTCTGCATAATTTATAACGTAAGTTCTTCCGAAATTTAGGAAGCCTAGAATTGATTGTAAGTTTTTTAGTGTTCTAGGTGCTTGGATTACAGCACATTTCTCTAGGAAATTGTCAGCCAGGCTTTTGCCTTCACTTGATAGTTCATATCCTAAAAACAGGACTGTTAGATGGGCAATTCTTGACTTTTTAAAGTTAAATTTGTAACCCTCTGCTGCGAACCCAAGTATTATGGTGTTCACTCTTTTCAAGTGAGTATCCAAGTCATCATCTGTTAGATAGATGTCGTCGACATAAGATAATGCCTCGTCATCATATGTTTGTAGTAATTCTGTTACTCTCGCTGAGAATAATCCTGGGCTGTTCTTGAACCCCTGGGGCAAACGACAGAAATTTGTTTGCGTGCCATTTATTGAGAACGCCGTCAAATATCTGCTCTCTGGTGCTATATTTTGACAAAAGAAACCATTAGAAATGTCTAAGGTTGTTTTGTATTTTTTGCGCACTATGTTATTCATTAGTGCAGCACTGTGCGAGTTTTGTACTGCAAATGTTTTGTAACATGAGTTAAGGTGTCTGTAGTCCAAAACAAGACGATATGAATTGTCTGGCTTGGAGACAGGAAACAAAGGGTTGTTCATTTGTGATGTGCAGGTTTCAATCACCCCCTGGTATTCAAGTTGATCTAGGATCTCTTTTACCTGCTTTTTAGCTTCTTGCTTAATCGGGTACTGCCTCTGTGCAGTAGGTTGTGATTTTAACTGGATTTTGTGAGGAGGAGAGTCCTCATCCCATCCCACATGATTTTTATATAAGGCAGGGGCTTGAGCTACTGCCCACTTTCTTGCAAGTGTATCTTTTTTATGAATTGGAATATGGTTTGAGAAGGCAGGCATAATTATTTCTTCGCCATGTGGGCACTCCCTGACAAACTCTGGAGGCCAGTCTCGTTCAGCTAGAAGGATGTCATAGCCCTTGGACAGATTATCCCATAATAGTCCCCTTATTTTTCTAGTCTTATCCCCCTCTATACGCAATGTTATTTCATATATTTTATGAGGTTTGCTAACTCTGGTATCTGCAGTTTCCACCTGAATGTATTCATTCGTGTCCACTGTCTCCAGATGATTCATAAGGACTTTGCGAGCTATGCTCAATTCTGCTGCGCTGTCTAGCATTGTCTGAGCCCATTCTCCGTTTTTCAGCTGTGTCCTCAGTATTCTCGGCATTGTTGATTACTTTAATACTGGCTACCTTCTTTTTTGGAAATTGTAATTTTTTATTCAGATGAGCAGGTTCTTTGTCTTTGGACTTGACGTGCTCTTCCCTTTGTTCTGATCGTCCTCTTCTTTCCGATTTCTGCGAGGAAGTCTGAAAAGATTGAGAGGGACGTGTATCAATATCTTGATATCTATCAGGTTTCTTTATATTATCCCTATTTCTAAGGTTGTATTTTTTCACAGAGGGCTCCCTTTGGGGAGACTTGCGTCCTTGGTCGGGAGATCTTTCTCTTCGCCTAGGAGACCTTCCTCTGGACTGGAATCTTTTTTCTTTAGGATTGGATTGTTTATTTCCATCCCAGCTCTTTTTATGAGTGTTTAAATTATTTTTTATAAATACCTTTTCAGGACTTTCAACTAGTTGGGGTTTCACTGGTATTCCACCCAAACTATCTCTTCCTAGTTCTTCATAGGATTTTTCTATGATTCTGGCAATTTCCGATGGTTGGTCTGCTATATTTGTCTCTTTTAACCTCTGGCGAATCGCCACATTTGCTGCTTCTCCCTTTATGTTGGCTAATAATATTGCAGAGACCTGCTTGAAGTCTTTCAGTAGTTTCATACCGAGAGTTAAAGCGGGTTCTGGACCGTATTCATCTTGAATCTGTTTTAGCACCTCTGGTATTACTGACATGGATGGTACACCATGTGTTTTTGTGTAAATGGAAGCAAAGACTGTTCCCCAAGTGTCACAATCCTCCACATGTGGTGCGATTCCCATTGGAAGACAGATAGTCAGAATCCTATGTTTCTCAACAGGGGTGGTATCTGGAAACACCGCCTCTATTTGAGTTATTTTTTGTGCTAGCCAGAAAGGAATTTGTTCCCGTTTTGCGGGTACCTTACCTAGACAGGACTGTATGTTCTGTGGTGTAATTTTATTTGTGTTCCCCTGATGACTGGTCAGCTGTGGAATTTTAATTGCTGGTTGGATTGTTGAAGTCTGCATTACATATTGGACTAATTGTCTATGTATTTTTATTAATTGTTTTAGCTGTGCTAAAAGTTCTGGTGCAGGCATTTCTTCAATGTCTGGATGTGGTGTGTATCCGGCTAGGACCGGCCATGTTGCTCCTGGTCTACCTAGTGGACCGAGCCTGGTGATGTGATTATTATGTTTTAGGGCGCCATTAAACAAGAGCAGATGCTCTTGGAATTTGAGTGGTATTTCCACCTCCTCGAAAGGAGTGTACTCATTAGGAGGTTCCTCTATTTTGTAATAGTGGAAGTCCTTTGTTACAGCGTTTGCTTCTGGAAAGTTTATCCATGAATAGAATACCTCTGTCTGCCGATATTCGTGTGCCTCAATTACGAATATGACTGTACCACCTCTTGGTGTCAGTCCATTTTCTATAAGTTTTAAAGTTATAGATTTTCTTATGTTGACCGGGATGAGTATTATATCCGGGTCATTTTGTAGCAGAGTATTATCAGTTGCTATTAGTTCAGCTGCTAGTCTAGCTGTCTCTCTTTCTTCTTCAGTGTCTGACATTTTACTGACATGAAGGTTATTCTGTTTGTTTGCAGATCAAGTTTCCACGGAATATAAAGATTAGATGCACAATATTTTGGAACAGTGTATCCTTCAACGTTGAATAAACCAAGAACCATACATAGGAGTCTCCTCCTGCGAGGTTTGGCGGATATGACCTTTCACCCACTCCAGACGTCTTTGGAGTATTATGGGAAAAAAGGGGTTCTGTGTGATAAAGCACGACTGAGTTACTCTAATGTCTTGCGTTAGTTTTATCGCCTATCCAAACGTTGGGCGTCATGTAGTGTAGTTCCTATTATCCCAATAGGCTCTGGGCATTGGAATAATATCTTCAATAGTATAGACCTAGGGCAGAGGTTAACTAGGTCTTCTACCGACGATATTAGACTTAAAGTTTTGTGTTTGCCAGCTAGCTCAGAGTTCACTAGAAACGTTCTCGAATAGGCAAGGAGGATTTTAACCTCCCTGGATAGACAAGAAGGGATTTAGTTTCTGACAACCATAGAACATGACAACTTTGCTCTCCCCTAATCAAGAGTGTATCTCTAGAGTCGTGTGAAAACAATAGACAACTTATTTTACTCAGTCAGTACGTGCATTCTTAGTTTCACCAGTTTGTAGAGAAATAAGAGATGGGCGTGGTTCAATAAAAGATGTTATTTATTGATCAGTCTCTTTTCTCATACAAGAGAAATGAATCCCTATTATTGCAATACTTGTAGTTAAGTAAAGTGCATACAGTAGAGACAGAATTATAAAATAATACTGTAAAAGCATTGATATGGTTTCTGAGCCATATGATACTTTAAAATGGATAAAATAGATACATACATATATACATTTGACTAATCGTACTCAACTGGTGCTTCTAACCACGCCTACCCCAATGTACCTGACCTAAGCCTAATACGTGGGCGGGAGTAGATAAGTAGCAGTTTAAGTTAAGTTTGTTTTGCCAAGGGACTGATTCGAGAATTCTCTGCAAGGGGTTATTCAGTTCTGTACCTGAGATCTAGAATGATGGAGGGCTGGTATCTCTTATCCCAGGTCTTGATATTCCAGCTGCCTGCGAGGGCTGCTTGGAAGCGCCGGAGCTGGATTTCTCGGCAGGAGAAAGGCAGCGTCTCGTTCTCAGCGCGTCAGGAAGGCGGGGCAGCGTCTGTGGGCTTCGCTCTCTGCTGGGCTCCTCAGCACGTCTCGCTGCTCCGATCTCGTCACCACCGCATGTGTTTGCTTAAGGCAATGTCGGTAATATTTATACCTGAAAGGTGCCGAGATTGACGTAAGGATGGACATATATACGTCAATAAGGATGTCATATGAACGGGCTCGTTCGCACATTCTTTTGCTGAAGTTCTCGGTGAAATCAAAACAATGGCTATGGGAATTTCCCAGGTCGCTGTAGGTTTGATTTGTTTTGAGAACTCCGTATGCCTTATCAGGGGCTGGAGGAATATCGCTTGTCTAATTAGATGGCATGCGTTATGACCTAATCAGATAACGCGCACAGACTGCCTGAAAGCGCCTTGCAGGTTGTAACCAGTATTCATAAAGCAAACCGGAGTACAGGACTTGTGGCTCACCGGAGAGCACAAATTATGCAGATTAAAGAATGTTCAAGCGGCGGAATCCACCAGAGGATTTAATTACTGAAGTGGTGAAACTACGAGTCCCAGAAGCCTGTTAATATCAAAACCCATCAGAGGGAGTGCCCACCAGAGGGAGTGATTCACCTGTGGCTGTTTAAAAGTAAGAAGAGACTCGGTTTCCGCTTCATTTCCGGCCTGCTGAACATTGCAGTGAGCCCGTGAGCAAGGAGCAGGAGCTCGGAAACGCGTTGGGCTATTCAGTTTAGCAAACCCTGTGATGTCCGGTTACATGAAATAAAGAAAGCTGCTTCAATGTGCAGAGTTCGTCTGTTTCCTCAAGTGCGTCCTCGCAAGGGGACACTTTGTGAAAGCAATTATTTCGGCCCGTCCCGGCCGAGGGGACTGCACTACCACCGAAATGGGAGGGCTGCGGCGCACAGACTGCCTGAAAGCGCCTTGCAGGTTGTAACCAGTATTCATAAAGCAAACCGGAGTACAGGACTTGTGGCTCACCGGAGAGCACAAATTATGCAGATTAAAGAATGTTCAAGCGGCGGAATCCACCAGAGGATTTAATTACTGAAGTGGTGAAACTACGAGTCCCAGAAGCCTGTTAATATCAAAACCCATCAGAGGGAGTGCCCACCAGAGGGAGTGATTCACCTGTGGCTGTTTAAAAGTAAGAAGAGACTCGGTTTCCGCTTCATTTCCGGCCTGCTGAACATTGCAGTGAGCCTGTGAGCAAGGAGCAGGAGCTCGGAAACGCGTTGGGCTATTCAGTTTAGCAAACCCTGTGATGTCCGGTTACATGAAATAAAGAAAGCTGCTTCAATGTGCAGAGTTCGTCTGTTTCCTCAAGTGCGTCCTCGCATGGGGACACTTTGTGAAAGCAATTATTTCGGCCCGTCCCGGCCGAGGGGACTGCACTACCACCGAAATGGGAGGGCTGCGGCGCACAGACTGCCTGAAAGCGCCTTGCAGGTTGTAACCAGTATTCATAAAGCAAACCGGAGTACAGGACTTGTGGCTCACCGGAGAGCACAAATTATGCAGATTAAAGAATGTTCAAGCGGCGGAATCCACCAGAGGATTTAATTACTGAAGTGGTGAAACTACGAGTCCCAGAAGCCTGTTAATATCAAAACCCATCAGAGGGAGTGCCCACCAGAGGGAGTGATTCACCTGTGGCTGTTTAAAAGTAAGAAGAGACTCGGTTTCCGCTTCATTTCCGGCCTGCTGAACATTGCAGTGAGCCCGTGAGCAAGGAGCAGGAGCTCGGAAACGCGTTGGGCTATTCATTTTAGCAAACCCTGTGATGTCCGGTTACATGAAATAAAGAAAGCTGCTTCAATGTGCAGAGTTCGTCTGTTTCCTCAAGTGCGTCCTCGCATGGGGACACTTTGTGAAAGCAAAAATGGACATATATACGTCAATAAGGATGTCATATGAACGGGCTCGTTCGCACATTCTTTTGCTGAAGTTCTCGGTGAAATCAAAACAATGGCTATGGGAATTTCCCAGGTCGCTGTAGGTTTGATTTGTTTTGAGAACTCCGTATGCCTTATCAGGGGCTGGAGGAATATCGCTTGTCTAATTAGATGGCATGCGTTATGACCTAATCAGATAACGCGCTTCTGTGCCGTGGTGTGGCTTAATCAGATAACGGTTTTTGCACCGTTGGATGGCTGCTAGTTAATTATTAACCAAACCAGGGTCAGGAATAGGGGAATCGATACAGTACCTATAGGAATACATCACACTCCCAATGTCGCCCTCTCCCACTGTCGCCCTCTCCCACTGTCGCCCTCTCCCTCTGTCGCACTCTCCCACTGTTGCCCTCTCCCACTGTTGCCCTCTCCCTCTGTCACCCTCTCCCTCTGTCGCCCTCTCCCTCTGTCGCCCTCTCCCTCTGTCGCCCTCTCCCACTGTGGCACTCTCCCTCTGTCGCCCTCTCCCTCTGTCTCCCTCCCTCCCTCTGTCGCCCTCTCCCACTGTCGCCCTCCCTCCCACTGTCACCTCACCGCATCTCCCTGGGCACACCCACAGTTGCACCCAAGCACTGCACAGGCCTTACAAACACCATAGAGCAGAATGTTTAGGGATGTCTCCTAATTACCAGCAGTCATCCACTAAGTGCCTGCAACACACACCCTATTTCCAGGCAACACTGAACTGTGTCAGGACACACATATCGGAAAGCTCTGTAGTACACAATGGCCACAGGTGTAGGCAGCACAAGTCCCTCCTGTGATCACTGCAAACACAAACACCAGAACAAGGTCACACACCCTGTGCATGAACACAAAACCACAATTATGCCAGCATGCTACATCAGGGGGCAGCCAAATCATGAACGATGGACGCTTGCAAATCACACACAAACTACTAGCATGGCCTATCATACACCCGCCTTACAGAAACTCATCCCCTGGGGACAGGCATTGGAGTGCAACACTGTCCCATATGTAATGTACCACAACAAAACACTCACTCATATGAAAACGCATACTACTCATACATGCACATTGCAGATGCTCAAGTCCATTGTGGCGCTCAAACAATGCACGTGCCCCATCTCATGAACGTTGTGGATGCACTGAAGTACCAACATGGACATGGGTATTGACAAGGTAATGCTTCTTACAGAAGTGCCAAGTTCAAAAGCCATGATCTATAAGTGTGTGTACAGGTCCAGGGGTGTTGGCATTCTTTGCCCATCACGGTACAGCAAAAGACATCCAAAGTAGTAGATGTCATGCAAATTAATGATGCTCTGTCTCTTACATCAACGTGCTGTATCTAAACTCTGTGCATGCTTGACGCAGACATAAGGATTTACCCTGTATCCTGGATGTTGCGTGAACATGACCAATGCTTTACATGTGTTGTGCCGGCAAAACAAGACACAGCAAAGGCTGTGTCAGTCATTGTCAAGAGAATGGAAGAATGAAAATACCCCAGAGTACATGTCAATTTACTACCACTACATACACAACAGAACAATGTCAACATTGTAAAGCTTGTGGAACTGTGATGCTCATAATGGATAACTAAACAAGATGTCACTTGATAGTGCCTTAACAGTGTCTGTCTCTCCCACACACAGTGGAACATGTGGCGCCCCCCCCCCCAACCAGGGGGGAGAAGGATCCCAGTCCCAGGCTCAGCAGGACCCAGACCCCACCGACAGCGACGCCACTCAACGCACTGTGGATGACCCCAACCAACCTGGCTCCTCTGGATCCCAAACCCCTGCACCAACTGTACCAGCTACATCTCAGCCAACCACCGGACCCATTCCCACCACATCCCAGCAGACAGGTCACAGCCCTGCCCATGATCCACAAGAGAGCCAGTCTGAAAATGAGGGACACCCTTTGTCGGGCGTCCCTGAGGTTGCTGACGACCTCCACCCTGGCAGCACTCGGGAGGCCCGTCGATTGGATGTGCCCACAAGCGCAGGCCATGTTCGTGTGGGTCAGGGTGGTGGGAGTGGCGGAAGGCGGAGGCGAGATTCTGGCCAGTCAGCTGCAGCACCCGGTATGCCTGAACTCGCTAACATCCTGGAGGCATACCGGCGGGACACAAGGGAGATAAGCCAGCTTGCGGAGGCCCTCAACCAGGTGAAAGAACAGCAGGCAGAGTAAATAGCCAGGCAAGACCTACATTATGGACGGGTGGAGGCAAGTCTGGCTCAGCTCTTGACGGTGCATCGGGAAATGAGCCAATCGCTACGTCAGATAGCTGCCAACATGCAGCACCCTCCCTGTGTCACAAGGCCAGCAACATCACGACAAAGTGTGACACCAGCCACAGGGAGGGAGGAGGAGGAGGAGGAACTCTCTGACGTAGCATCCCATGCATCGTCCAGGCCTGCACCTGAGGGTCCCCCAAGGAAGGTGGGTCATCCACGGCTAAGACGTTGAGGGGCAGTGGGCCATGCACATCTCCCAGGACACTGGACCTGGCATATTGCCCCTGGGTGCAACAGCATCCCCTATGAGACTCTTTCACATGGACTTGCTAGTCACAGTCTGCCCAATGATGCCAAGGACTGTGGCCTGGACTCTGTTGACTGAAACTGTAAGGCATCTCATCTCCGGCAGTGAACTTTGGATTCCACCCCTTTCTGTACAGCACCTATTCACGTTTCCTGCACAAGGTCTCCCAATAAATATACTAATCCTCATACGCATGTGGTGAGTTATCTTTGAACCACAGCATAAATTGATATGTGTGTGCAAATGTATGAAATGCAAGGGTATCCAACTAACAGCAGCCAACCACACACTTGGATCAGAATCTGAGTGCAGACACACATCGGTCAGAAAATCCGAACAACTAGATACATGGATGGAAAGACACACCTGTGTGGGATAGTAAATGCTGGAGGGGGGGTTTGGATCCCAAAACTGCTATCACAGGCAGGCCCAGGAGAGTCACTTTGAGGTGTACAGATCAGTGTGACAAAACTAGTTGTCCACGTAGGGAGTACCTACAACTGTGTCCTCAGGTATGTGAACTATCATCTGCATGATGCAGTACTGGGGATGTGATGAATGGTGCACAGGACAAGGGTGGCAGGACAGACTGTGGGCGATGGGCTGTAGCACTCTACACAAGCACACCTGAATAGGTGACCTACCCCTATGTAGCTACAAGTACTATACTACTGTAATGGGAGCAACGCATACAGAACAACTACCCACATCTGACAAATACCTACACCAGAACGGGGAAATCACACCACACCCAAGAGACGTGGTAATGGTGTGTGTCCCCTGTGGCTACTTGACTGACAGTGACAGCTATGTTTTAGCCGCTGTGGCGTTGACAAGGTAACACTGTACAATATTGTGCCTATGGAAGGTGTGTGTGTGCTGTACACGGCACATGACCTGGTGGTACATAGACCCAATGTCATGTGAATCTGCCATAGTCGTGCCAGTATGTGTTGCACACACAGGCATAGCAGCTGCAATGGCTGAGTTTGAAGCATTGTGATAGCAGGAGGGTGAATGTCTGGTGTTGTCTGTGTGTAGGGTGGCAGGAGCATGCTCTATAAATGGATGGAAGGAGGGTCATCCTGTAGGTGTCTGTGTCCCTGGATAATGTGCGCTGCATGGTGGCTGTGTATGCAGCAGCAGCAATGAGTGAAGACATGACGGCAGGAGGGGTGTGACAACTTGCAAAACAAGCACATACCACAAGGGCATTTGCAAGCCACAAAGTGACATGTGTATGTGAAGGCAGGAGTGTCTGCCTCACTCAGGGTCACTGCAAATAAAATGGCACAGTAATCACCAAAGATTACAGTCACTGGATCAGGGCCCTTACGGACAAGTGGGGCACAAGACACACAGCGTCAGCAGGTGTAGACTACAGCTAGTGTGTTCAAAGCTAAACAGAAACTACAAAGCCATCTACCTCACACACAACATAGTATTCTAGCCTTCCCCAACCCCATGCGTGTGGTCACTTTACACGTAAACACATAACAAGCATAAGCTAACGTCATGCTAAATAGTATACATGCACATTAGAAGGACATGTGCGTTGACATCAAGGCGGCACAATAATCTGTAGAAGTCAGATGTCATGCACAACATGATTATTTACATTGTGAGCCGATAGAGCATTATCAAACATACATGAGCATTGGCAAGAACTCCAAATAACACTATTAATGATGTCACCTGTAATGCAGCAGTACTATTGCCTACAAGCCTGTCAAGGACTGGCCGTACCTTTCTTCATCAGAGTGGTGTGATGCTCAAAGGGTTCCACCTCCAAATAGCCCCTTGGTCTGAGTACAAACGACAGACACAAAAGGGTGATCAGGCTAGGGAAGGAGAGGATGGGAGCTGCTGGGAGGGAGACCTGAAACAGAGGTAAATAACCATTAGGACTACATTCTCATGTCACTGATACTTCAAAAACATCATTAGCTACACTGTACCAGTCACACCTGTGAAGTTTACTGACTGGAGACAATTTTAGATGAGTAATCATGGTATCACATGAGATCCGATGCTATGACACAGACACATAAAACCTAGGACAGTCTGTCATCCATTCGAGTCATGTGTAACGCTCTCAAGTGAGCTACCATGCAATGAGATCTATGTTGTTAAAAATCATTCACTGGCTCAGATGAGGTTGACCTTACAAACAAAATGGAAACATATGGCAATGCTACTTACGCTAACTGTAATGTCTGCATGTGATTATGGGTACCCATAAGGGCCATGTACCCCAACTTGACTTCACCCACAACAGCTGTAAGTATCACATATGATGACGAAGCTAATGATCTACATGCAATGAAGGCACTCAGTAGCCAGTCTTTTGATCTGTCAAGTTTGCATTACTATGCTAAACATGATATGCAGGTTTAAAAAATATAAAGTGCAAGTGATGTTGATCCAAGCCACATAATGAGACCCTAGCATTGCCCAGTAATGCTGCACGGGACTAGAGATTCATGGGAATGACCGCACTCCACTGGTGCTACACATTAAATCACATATGCATCATCCAAACATTGTCATTTCTCATGCTAAACATTCATGGCATCATGTGAATCAAAACAGAACAGCTACTCACTGTGAAGGCTGGTGTAGCTGTATTTTCGACCTGCACTGCGGTAACGACATGACAGTGACATGATATACTGCAACAAGGGGCAATGCATCCATGTAAACAGAATGACAGGACAGTTATCTCAACATGTGGAACATAGACTGTGCCACACCTACACCACATGGTTTGATGGTAATCAAACGGGACTGGCCCACAAGCTGGAGGTGAGGAACCACTCACATTCTAATGCACACAGTGAGGCTGCAATCCCCCACAGAGTCCGTGGTTGTGACCTCTGACACAATGTAAAGCAATGGTATATGCAATGTTGCAGTGTCAATGTCTACACACATAGATGCATTCACCAGAGACTCTAACTACAACAGATGACAGTCAGATGGGGTGACTATCCTGTCATGGGAGTGGGCATACATGTAATAAGTAAGATTCTGTTGTTGCATGTATGCATGGTCTCACTACATGCACATGAACATGTACCACACGTTTCAAAACATACCAACGTGAACAGCCTCATATGAGTCCTTACCCAAATTGACTTCTCCACATGTCCATGCATGCTCCGTTGATTTGACTGACGTTGCAATCATGATGAGCAATAGCAGGATGACCACGATGACCCCAACGGACAACAGGCAGGGCGAGCTGTGGATGAGAGTGGCACACAAGGGGTCAAGTTCTGTATAATGTCATTTTGACAATGTCCTGTTTATTATCCAGATGTTGTAGTACACCTGTACATTCAAAATGCACACATAGCACGTATGTGTGTTGCATTACATCTGCACCTGTGTGACACTGCACAACAAACATCCAAGTGACCTTGCATACAGTCTGTTGCATACACAGCATGCTACCCATGCAACTCTATAGTACATGTTTCAGATTACAGCTGCTATGACTCACCATCATGAAAAGAAGTTGCGGATGAGGTGACTCCGGATATCATCTTCACCCTCCTCGTCGCTGGCATCCTGGGCAAGGCCTTCATCCTCAACGGGCGGATGTTCCTGCTCATCAGGATCAAGGTAGAGTGGCACGGCCTTCTCCACTGCCACTGTGTAGCATGCAGCACACGGTGAAGATGTCACACACCTTGCGTGGGCTGTATTGGAGGGCTCCGCCTGTCTTGTCCAGGCACCTGAACCGGCTCTTCAGGAGTCCAAAAGTTCGCTCGATCACCCGCCTGGTCTTCCCATGAGCATTGTTGTACCGCTGGTCTGCAGCTGTCCTGGGGTTGCGTAGTGGACTCATTAACCACGGCATGTTTGGATATCCAGCGTCTCCTGCAAATTGACATCATGGAAATGAGAGTGTAGTATGATGCAGATCATGAAGTTGTGACATACTGACATACATAGCTGACAGGGTATACTCACCAACAAGACATGCCCTGGTGGTTGTGCAGCTGCAGCACCATCTGTGGTACCCTGCTACGTCTCATGATGAAAGCATCGTGGCACGATCCTGGAAAACGTGCACAAACATGTGAGATAATCATGTTGACACACCACCAGGGCATTTATCGAGTGGTAGTGTTTCCTGTTGCGATACGCTTGCTCCTGAGCCTGTGGTGGCACCAGAGTAACATGTGTACCATCAATTGCACCAATTACATGTGGCATGCGGCCCAGGGCATAGAATTCCCCCTTGACATCTGTCAACTCTTCTGGACTAGGGAATGTAATGAATTCATCTATGTGCAGCAACATAGCTGCCAATACATCACCCAATACCCGGCTAAACATTGTCTGAGACATCCCTCCCACATCAGCTATGGTGAATTGGAATGTACCTGTGGCAAAGAAATGGAGGGCTTCCATCACCTTTACCTTGGGTGTCAGCGCAGTTGGATACCTGTGGCGTGGTTGCAGGTGAGCCTCCAGCCTGTCCGTCAGGTCCTTGATCATCTGTCTGTTGTATCGATATCGACGGATGCAATTCCGCTCCCTAATGGCTTCCAAGTCAGGCAACGGCCTTTCCAGAGGGGGTGCCCTGCAATACACAATTTTTCAAATATGTCTTCAACTGTCTGACTATGACAATAACAATGTACATGGGACAAGCAACACTGCTTCAAATAATCTAGACAATTTTGAGTGTGGCGTGGGATACACACTGATGTAACATGTGCCAGCTCCCAGCCACTCCTCCGTGAAAAGTAAAAGACCTGTGGTGTGTGGAATGGATATGACATGCATACAAATGATCTGATGGAAAGGTCTTAGTGAGCATTGACAGTGTATCATGTCAGTGACACACGTCATGTGAATGTCAGTAGGAGGTTGTCTGCACATCCAGACAGCTGACAGCAATACACACACACACACACCACATGTGCCATCATTTGCACAGTTCTGCCTTAGTCATGTTGCGGTGTGTACTTTCCCTAACTATTACATGACCATCATCATACAGCATAAATCTTAGATTTGTGACAAATGGTCTGTGATGCCATCACACATATGAGCGGGTAATTAACACACGGGGCATGGTGTGTGTACATTAGAAACCAGGTCATCACGCCAAGGACACAACATAGATGCTCCTACAGCAGATGTACTGAACTGTATGGACTAGTTACTTACCTTTTGTAACAAAATATCAGTAAGGAACAGTAGTTAGTCGCATAATCCCGACTTTGAATACATGACAAGCTTTTGACAAATTTGCCTCCCTGGATGCCATCGATCTACCCAGTGAGTCGGGGCTATCCAGGTCACACCGGAAAAAAGACAGTGTCGCTGATTGGCATCCTACAAGGGCGTGGGCAAGTATTGCCCGTACCTACAACGCACACTCTGCCAGCAGTTACACAACCATGTCCCACAGAGAATGTGGGTAGCGGACAAAGAGGCATGTGATGTTGGAAGAGCCCACTCCCAGACTCTGGGAGGATGATGACATGTTTCCGTTGTGCTCATACCTCTTGGATACCCTCTACAGCGGAGCTAACGGGAATGTGGTCTGTGATTTGTGGGCCTGGATGCCCATGCTCTCTGGGGTGGGGTGGGAGGACAGGGAACATCGTCAG
Source organism: Lissotriton helveticus (assembly GCF_964261635.1). Classification (NCBI taxonomy): domain Eukaryota; kingdom Metazoa; phylum Chordata; class Amphibia; order Caudata; family Salamandridae; genus Lissotriton; species Lissotriton helveticus. Next base: position 804,963,307 of record NC_136063.1, read on the forward strand.
TCCGGGGAAGGGTGTGGGCGTCTGACAACGTGCCTATCTACAGCCAAACATGCAGCGTGCCTGTACATGCTGGCCAATACAGATACAGTACATTCCTGAAGATAGGCCTGCAGAGTCTCAGCGGAGCGTGAGTGGAGTTGAAGGACCTCAGTGAGGAGGTTGGTCCTCACGGTGGCAACGGGGAGATGAAGGGGCAAGGCTCCAGCCGCCCGCGTAAACACTACACTGTACATTGCCCGCTCATCCAAAAACACGTTTGGAGTAGAGACATCACCAGTGTCAGGCTAGGTGTCCAGACCACTCGCATCCCCCAGTCCACCTGTCCTGTCGTCTTGGGGCTGACACTCACGTGCCAGTGGGTCTTCATGACCCTACCAATACCCATTAACACCCATTGTAATGAGCTGTGGCAGGCTCATTGAAGTTTTACTCCCCATGCAGCATTAATAGCGGTGTTCAGCCGCACAGTTTCCACACTGGAGCCGTACAGTGTGTGGTATTGGGGACAGCACCACCCGAGAACGGCACCAAGGCTGACACCTGGGGGACTGTTGCCAGTGAGGTTGTGAGGTGAACCAGCGAGGACCAGGATGACCATTCACATCCTGTCTGTCCCAGCGGTTCCGGGACATATGCGCCGCCTGCGTCAGGGACAAAGCGGGTGATGGCGTCAGGGGCAAATCACCAGATGCGCTGGTGCCCCCAGACGGGTCCGCTGGGCCAGAAGCCGACACGAAGGCCGTTGTTGGGGTGAGGGACATCATGGACATGAGGAAGTGCACTGACTCCTCCTGCTTCACATGCAGGGCAGGGCCCGGAGGTTGTGGTGCAGGCTACGACGGCTGCTAATCTGACAGAGCCGCGTGGGCGGTGTCACCAGAATCACATGCAGCATTGCACGTGCATTGTGGGGATTTGGAAGTGCGATGACATATCTTTGACTTATTTGGGATACCTGACGACTCAGCCCTGGAGGACTGATGTGTAATTCAGGGGCTCTGATGTCTCAACACCCACACCCAGGCACTCGTCCTACGTCCAGACCATGAGCTATAGTGGTGCAGGGCCAACTGCTGGAGTCTGAGCGGCTTGTGGGTCCAATCACACCTGGATTCATATGTGTGTTCCCGGCAGTCGGAGCAGCTCTTGTTGTTGTGCTTGACGTGAAAACAGTGGAGACACCAACGGTGAGGGTCAGTCACCAACATGAGTCGTTGGCATTCCTCACAGGCTTTGAAATGGACATCCATATTGGCACCGTCCGGAGTCAGACAATCCAAGTGAAATGGTCAGAAGTGAACGTACTATGATTTTGGTTGAAAGATGAGTAAGCTTACACTCATACAGGACCAGCGCTTGTGTTGTGAAAAAAGAGTTCCTGACGTGTGCACGCAGAGGTGACGTCTGAGTACTCAGACAACGTCATCACGGCACACACAAAGCCAACAACACATGCTGAGCCGCAGGACATGCCTACAGACACACAAGTGTAGTGCTGAGCGGGAATTGCCATATCCAGGATGACACTTGGGGATATTCAAAGGTGAGTAATACGATACTGACCTGTAAATTTCATATGCTAACAGCATGCGCAATGTCGCACATGGCACACTCATGACGTGGTCACACAGGGTCATGCTGTGCGGCTATTACACCTCTGTGACAGTGGGCATGTTGCTGTCATCATGTGGCAGTTCCCTGTACTGAATGGTGTGCCATTCCAGTGTTGATGTGCATCACAATATGTTGCAGACTTTTCTCCGGTGTGAAGTGTTGAATGCATGTGATGCACATGTGCAATATGGTTGATGACATGTCTCGCCAGCTCTTCACACATCAACTGAGTCACAAGGTCACAGTCCCTGTGCTTCTTCTATGTCTGCCACACCTGGGGCATGCTGATGTATGGATGCCATGCTGATGTATGCATCCACATCCTCGACATGAGTGTAGACTACATCCCTGCTATGTGATTTCCTGGAGTCACTCTCCCAATGGTGACATGGGGTAGGACAGGGACGCAGTCTACACAATCGTTCACTTGAGCATGTCTGAGGCACTCTACCCCAATGGTACGTGCGTGTGTTCGCCTCGTTTCCCTATTGCATTTCAGCCATACGCGAGCCAAGCGTACCCCAATGGTATGTGCGTGTGTACACCTCGTTACCCTATTGCATTTCAGCCATATGCGAGCCAAGCATACCCCAATGGTACGTGCGTGGGTACGCCTCGTTTCCCTATTGCATTTCAGCCATACGTGAGCCAAGCGTACCCCAATGGTACGTGCGTGTGTATGCCTCGTTTCCCTATTGCATTTCAGCCATACGCGAGCCAAGCGTTCCCCAATGGTACATGCGTGTGTACGCCTCGTTTCCCTATTGCATTTCAGCCATACGTGAGCCAAGCGTACCCCAATGGTACGTGCGTGTGTACACCTAGTTACCCTATTGCATTTCAGCCATACGTGAGCCAAGCGTACCCCAATGGTACGTGCGTGTGTACGCCTCGTTTCCCTATTGCATTTCAGCCATAAGCGAGCCAAGCGTACCCCAATGGTACGTGCGTGTGTACACCTCGTTACCCTATTGTATTTCAGCCATACGCGAGCCAAGCGTACCCCAATGGTACGTGCGTGTGTATGCCTCGTTTCCCTATTGCATTTCAGCCATACGCGAGCCAAACGTACCCCAATGGTACGTGCGTGTGTACGCCTCGTTTCCCTATTGCATTTCAGCCATACGCGAGCCAAACGTACCCCAATGGTACGTGCGTGTGTACGCCTCGTTTCCCTATTGCATTTCAGCCATACGCGAGCCAAGCGTACCCCAATGGTACGTGCATGTGTACGCCTCGTTTCCCTATTGCATTTCAGCCATACGTGAGCCTACCGTACCACAATGATACGTGCGTGTGTACGCCTCATTACACCATTGAATGGGTTGCATACGCAACAGCAATGTCACCGTACTTGTGTGGGTATTTGAATAAATACATAGCCAACATCTAGGGGAACAGTGTACTGATCAAAATGCAACCAGGTTGTCATGGATACAGAGTTTGCTGAGCCTCCTACAGGTGTTCTAGAAAATTCAGTTGGGCAAAAGTATACAATGTTGAAAATGTTGTTGTTCAGCTCAGGCTCAGTTTTCAAACCATGCATATGTGTGTCATGGCCTTATGTGTGATGTGATTGGATGGAACATAGGATGCTAACTATGGTGGCCTATCACACACTACTCCTTGGACTCACAGACCCTCTGCAGCACAGATATAAGGCAGCATGTGGCTGTGGGAGGGCACTTGCCTGCACAACATTGGTGTGGTAACCACAGCTGCTGTCTCTGAATCCTCTGGACCCTGATTTGCTGAGCATGGAGAGGGCACCTGCATTCACTGATGCTGAGAACAAGGCCCTGCTGGATGCCCTCCTGCCAAACTACAGCAAGCTGTATGGGAGACCAGGGGATCAGGTGAGTGATGTGTGCAATACCTTGGAGTGTGCAACTGTTGTGGGTGTGACATTTCAGCCACTGTGCATGTATAGTGTATAGATGCAATGTTGTTAGGAGTGAGTGCCAGGGTGTACAGTGTTGTTTCAAGAGGGTTCTTTGTTGTAGTGGGGTGTGTGACAGCGTGTCACGTGCTGCAGTGCACCCAGATGTAGCATACATTGCTCTGTGAGTGCCATGCTCTAAGAGTGTTTAGCACCCGTCATGTCATCTGTAGCCTTTCAATGGCATGTAATGCAGTAGTGTTTGCTCACAGGCCACATACTCCTGGACAATGATGCTAATGTGTGGAGCCTACGATGCCCTGTTGTCATCAAGCTTTTTGTGCACATATGTGTGTGTTTGGAACATGGACCAGGTGTACTGATGCTCTTTTACTTTACATTTGTGACAGGTATCTGCCTATGAGAAGGGTGAAATCTGGGTGGACATCGCCAGGGCTGTCAGGAGTGAGGGGGGGCCTCGCAGAAGGCTCAGAAACATCAAGAAGAGGTGGCAGGACATCCGGTGCTGGACCCGCCGCATCGCCAGAGTACAGCTGAAGCTCGAAGCTCCACGCCACCTCACCCCCCACATGCTCCGGGTCCTAGAAGTGGTGTTCCCAGACCTCCATAGGCAGTTGCAGGAGGGACAGCAGCAAGAAGGGGGAAGGTACATGTCTGTTTGTTGTCATGTGTGTCACATGCTCCCTGCAGTGCTTCAAGGCATGGTAACACTCCCATAGTTTGAGTGGTGTGGTCAGACTGGCACTCCATGCATTGGCATTAGCATTAGAATGTCCCAGTTTCTGCAGCTGCTACTTTACATGCCTTGCCCTACTCCACATTAGCCCTGCGCTTTGGCTGATGTTTGTTTTTCATATGTACTCCTATGGTGCAATGTCTCAGTATGCATATTCCTTTGCACATCATCATGTTGGAGGGGGGTCTGTGACACCTGTTGGTACATTACATGTAGCACCACATGTGCACTGCGTCTGCCATTCTTAATACTTTGGCACGGATCCTGAGTGTCAACATGTGTTTTCTGCACGAGTCAGCCTCAGTGGCCTTTCTCCATGGTACTCTTTTGAATTGTCATGTGTTGGCTACAGGTGCACAATGTTCATGTCCAACATTTTGGGCCTATGCATACTCACACTTGGAAGTGCGTGTGTGCATATTCGCCAATTAAGTAGAATGTTGTTTCTAACTAATAATGATGTTCAGCCACACAATGAGGCCTTGGGTGTCAACAGCTGTGATGCCAGTGTGAGGTGTTGTTATGGTTGGTTCAGGTCCATGGATGGCATCACATTTCAGTTCAGGAAGGACTTTTCCAATGTGGCACACGGTCTAAGCAAATCAAACATGTCCAGGTCTGGGTTTGGGTGGCAGGGTGGGTAAATGAGCATGTGATGCATCATCAGCTATCCTGTTGTCAGGCAGTGGATCATCATTGTGTCTCTCATACAAGTTTTTGCCTTGCCTGTTGCTTGTATCCTACTATACATTGAGCGTTGTGTCTCTCACAATTGGCCAAAACTAGACTTATCATTGTGCAGAGTTCTGTGTCCTGTGACTCATGATGCATGCCATGTTTAGAAATGAGCACAAATGATTTGTAGGTGATATGTCTGATGTGTACAGGTGACTGATATGTTTTTATTCTTCTCCTTGCCCACTGCATCATCATCTGAATCAGGAGGAGACACAGGCGCGGACCAGGCAGAGGGACCCAGCGACAGTGCCACCTGCTTTGAGGTGTCAGAGGGAGGCAGTGGCACGGAGGGTGAGGAGAGTCTGCAGGCCGGACGACATGTGACTGACACATCTTACCATGCCGACGACTCAGAGTCAGACTCTCAGGAGGAGGGGGAATATTCAGCAATGGTCACTTCTTCATCTTTGTCTGGCCGCCCCTCCTCCAGTACCATCTCCACCCTCCCAGTCGTTAGTCTCTCTAGGGTCCGTGCTAGCCCCCGTGTCTCCTTTGTTCCTGGCACCGCAGCCCCTGCCCCTGTGTCCCCTGCTGCCCTCAGTGCTGAGACCGTGGACCTACTCCGGCAGATAGCAGTAGGTCAGACATCCATGCTGACTGTCCTCCATGGACATACACAACTGATTACACAGTTGGTGTCGTTCATGGAGGGCATGTCATCGGCCATGTCTGGTCTACGTTGGAGTGTGGCTGCCATAGAGTCAACACTGACGGCAGCTCTGTACACCCAGCAGCATCTGTTCCCCCCCATCCTTCAGACCCATCCACCTCTGCCTCTCACATACCTACACAGCATACACGCACACACCACAGGTCAGACACACCCAGCACACACACACACAGCATAAGAAGCTCAAAGCTCCACGCACCCAATCTCAAGGGGATGTAGGCACACCCACAGGGAGAGGGGAGACACCTCACACATGCATCCACACACCCAGGGGAACAGACTCAAAGCCCTCTACCTCCACCCTCAATGTGTCCCCGGGTTCAGGTGGTAGTTTTTCCGCACTGGCTGAGGTGTGCAGCCAGTTTTTTTAGGCTACTTTTGGTGATGCACCAACCAGTGTGGATGAATCCACTACACCTGCACCCATTCCACCTGTCCTTCCCTCTCCTGTTCATGCGGTGCCGGAGGATTCCACAGATGGTGCCCCCGTAGTTTCCACAGAGGATTAAACGCCATGTGCAGGCAAGTTTGGGTGTGATCACACCCATGGAGGCACAAAATGTTGCTCAGACTTATTTGGACTGCCCATTGGCCTTTTATGAGCAACGACTCTTATTTGGATGTCTATTTTGAACCAGCTGAATAAAGCAATTCTTTTCTTTTTCTGAACTTTAGTTTGTGTGATGATGTCTGTGACTGCTGTGTGCCTGGGAGCTGGTGTGATGTTCAAATATAGTAATGTTGGCATGTGTCATTCTCATGATGGTAATGTGGTTAACAATGGTCTGTTTATGATGTAAGGGCTGGGCACTGGTGGGCAGTGGTGGGGGTGTTGTCCACACACACACTCTGATGCTGGGCAATGCTGGGCACTGCTGGGCACTGGTGGGCAGGGGTGGGGGTGTTGTCCACACACACACTCTGATGCTGGGCACTGGTGGGCAATGGTGGGCAGTGGTGGGGGTGTTGTCCACACACACACTCTGATACTGGGCACTGCTGGGCAGTGGTGGGCAGTGGTGGGGGTGTTGTCCACACACACACACTCTGATGCTGGGCAAGGCTGGGCACTGGTGGGGGTGTTGTCCACACACACACTCTGATGCTGGGCAATGCTGGGCAGTGGTGGGGGTCTCAGCCACACACACACTCTGATGTTGGGCAGTGCTGGGCAGTGGTGGGGGTCTCAGCCACACACACACTCTGATGCTGGGCACTGCTGGGCACTGGTGGGCAGTGGTGGGGGTGTTGTCCACACACACACTCTGATGCTGGGCACTGCTGGGCACTGGTGGGCAGTGGTGGGGGTGTTGTCCACACACACACTCTGATGCTGGGCACTGCTGGGCACTGGTGGGGGTGTTGTCCACACACACACTCTGATGCTGGGCACTGCTGGGCACTGGTGGGCAGTGGTGGGGGTGTTGTCCACACACACACTCTGATGCTGGGCAATGCTGGGCAGTGGTGGGGGTGTTGTCCACACACACACTCTGATGCTGGGCACTGGTGGGCACTGCTGGGCACTGGTGGGCAGTGGTGGGGGTGTTGTCCACACACACACTCTGATGCTAGGCACTGCTGGGCACTGGTGGGCACTGGTGGGCAGTGGTGGGGGTGTTGTATACACACACACTCTGATACTTACACTTACAATGACATAGCAGACGTATGTCCCACACGTCTATTACACTGGTGTTGTGCGGTGACGTACCGTACCCCGAGGTCGTTGTCGTACCGTACCCCAGCTGGATGTCGTACATGCGGCACGTATTACACTGGTGAAGTGCGGTGAAGTACTTCGATGATGTAGGTGCGGCACTTCTCCGTATTACACTGGTGTTGTGCGGTGACGTACCGTACCCCGAGGTCGTTGACGTACCGTACCCCAGCTGGATGAAGTACATGCTGCACGTATTACACTGGTGAAGTGCGGTGACGTACTTCGATGACGTAGGTGCGGCACGTCTCCGTTTTACACTGGTGCTGTGCGGTGACGTACCGTACCCCGAGGTCGTTGGCGTACCGTATCCCAGCTGGATGACGTACATGCTGCACGTATTACACTGGTGAAGTGCGGTGACGTACTTTGATGACGTAGGTGCGGCACGTCTCCGTTTTACACTGGAGTTGTGCGGTGACGTACCGTACCCCGAGGTCGATGACGTAGGTGCGGCACGTCCCCGTATTGCACTGGTGTTGTGCGGTGACGTACCGTACCCCGAGGTCGTTGACGTACCGTACCCCAGCTGGATGACGTACATGCGGCACGTATTACACTGGTGAAGTGCGGTGACGTACTTCGATGACGTAGGTGCGGTACGTCTCCGTATTATACTGGTGAAGTGCGGGAGTGTGTGGACCAACGTACCCAGACATTACAGTCGTGCAATGGAGATGTGCGCGTGTGGCAACACGTACAGGTATGTTGGACTTCGTTGTACTCACCGTCTGCGCCGTCGTCGGTGGTACGAGGTGGTGGCCGTACAGGATAGGGATGAGACGGACGATGGCGTTCATGTCCTGTTTGTCGCGTACCAGGGTGCGGTTCGTGCCGGAGTGTGGTTTTATGGTAGTTTTGAGCTCTCGTAGATAAAGAGCCGTACGGAGTGTGTTCTACACGGATCGTACTTCCTGGTTCGGGAGACGCGCTCTTTTTACGTTCGGACGTTGCGTCGAGCGTCAGCCGACTGCAATTCGTATGGACTTTCGATTCGTACGGCGTTTTTTACGAGCCGTACGGAGTGACGCTTTAGATTATGATCGTACTTGCTGATTCGTACGGGGACGCCTACGGGTACGAATCGTACGGGGAAAAACGCTCCGAACCGCAATTCGGAGCGCTTTTTACTGGATCGTAATCGACCCCCAAGTGTGTGATCTACTGAAGCCACACCTCATTAATCACATAGCCCAGGGGAAGAGGTTTAGGGGTTGGATGAATGGAGGGGAATAAGGATTTGGGAAAAGGTTTGTCAAAGACAAACACTACACATGGACAACATCATCTGGGCCATGAGCAGCACATAATTCATCATTAATATGTTGTGGAAGGAATAGAAGGAATGAGTATGATAGAGTACAGTTAAATGCATTGCAAATGGTCCTTCTGCCCCCAAGACCCAAGTTATCAGATATCTAAATGTTCTGTCTTCCAGGATGGGAGTAAACTCACCATCCCAGTTCTCCAAATATGATTGTTAAAAGTAAAATGATACTGTATTGTAAAATTAGGTGGTGCTTCTGCATTCTCCTCGGGAATGTCCATCACTCTTGGGTGCCTGTCTGAACTGGTACAGTAGGTAAGCAGGAGTGTTGAGCTCATATTTTGCCTTTCATTAGTACAGGAGACTAGAAGGCCTGCAGTGTTAGGGGGTTGCAGGTCGTCTAGCTCAACTCTGAATTATTTATATAATATAAAATTCTGTAAATATTAAAAGAAAACTGGAAGTCCAATTTGATGTCTGAAAATAGTCTCAGGAATCATTTATTGGATATGCAATTCCTTTATTTAGTTATTGTTAAAGCAGCCTTCAATTTGTGTTTGTCAATGCTTGTTGTTATTAGGTCCTAGGGAAAGGCTTACTGAATCTTTCCGTTTAGATTGTGCGCCCTTCTTGGGAGAGGCTCGCGCAGGACCTCGTGGATGGAATTTTCAAAGAGGGGAGCTCGTGCTGGCTCTCGAGACTGTGTGAAGTCTATAAATAGACTTCATCTCTAACGGTTCGGCGCTTCGTCTTATGTTGACGGTTTACGAGCGCTTCTGTTTTCAGCCTGCGGATCGTGAGAGCGCTTGCTGAGTTATTTGTTTCCTTTTCCCTGAACCTCTAATTTCAAAACATCACTTCCCCTACTCTGTCCCTCGTCGTGTACCTTAAACCACCGGCGTCTTCAGAGGAAACGCGAGTTTCTCTGAAAGCGAAGACCCGAGGTTTTCCTTTTCCGGAACTGTCAGCTGTGCATTTGCATAATTCCGTCTTTCCTCTGAAAGCCGGTTCGAGCCTCCTGTTATCCTCGTTGATCCAGCGAAAGGACAGTAAGATTTCTAATTTGATTTTTAAAGGAGCAGAAGAGTCTACTGAACTTCAAGCGAGCGTTCAGCTAAATAGTTGAACTAGAACTCATTGACTTTAATTAAATAGGCGGAAAGTTAGATTGCCTGTGATTTAAAAGTTATGCCTTGGCAAAGACAAGAAAGAATTCGTGTTTAAAAACCTGAAAGGTTTATTTAGGATCAGCAAAGAGTATGAGGTGTTTTGCCAGTTCTCCAGAGAAGAAAACAAACCTTGGCAAAAGCAATTCTTTCAATTGTGTTTCCTTAGAAAGATATTTAAGGTGTAAATAGGAAACTAGGAAACTTGTAAAAGGCTCTAGTTAGAAGAGCTACTTTCAAGGGAACTTTTCGGAATTCTAATCTAAATGTACAGCAGTTATATGCAGTAGGTTGTTGTCACTTATTATCTTCCTACTGCAGATTTTCTTGGAATTTAAGGAATTGCAGAAGTCGTAGGTATGAATAGTTGCATGAAAGTTTAAGTTTGGTTCACTAAAATCAATTAACTAACTAACTTGTTTTTTAGAGATACATTTTAATTGATATGTAATGTTTTTTCAAAAAGGCAACTAAAGTTTGAGATTGTGCAATTCAACAACTGATAGAGTGTGAACAAGGGACTTCTTAACCAATGGTCAGTAAATGGTGAGATTAATAACTTTCTTGAGATTAGGATTATTTGGCTGATGAATAATCAATTGTTAAACTTTACACTATAGCTCTGCGTGGAATTTGTGAAACGCATCTTAAGAAAGAACTCGGCCTGGAGCACTCATTGAGAAACAACAGCTGAAGCCAGTGTTTTGTTTATATGTTGTTGGTTTCTCTGTCCACTTCCCCTTTCCCTTGGGGAAAAGTTGTCCCAGTCAGAGTAGAAATCCTGATTGTGTCAATTGATCCTTGAGGGAGTTGGGAGTTTGCAGCTTCAAGAGGAAACGTCAGAAGTGACTCACAGGACTTCTACAACATGCAGATTGTAAAACAGAAACATTATTTTAGAGTCAAGGAGAAGGACAGAAGGAAGGTAAGCGTCACGAGTAGCGTTTCAAAAAGACTCAGACGTAGAGCTAAAAAAACTAGAGGGGTTCTTAGAGTTTCACATTTTGCCACAAGTCCAACTCACACAAACACACACAAATACACACAAACATACCTCTCTCCATTCCACATAGCTGAGTACTAGGCCTCAGACTCTTGGTTTACCTTTGAACTAAAGTCGATAACTTACTTCGAGCTGTTGATAAGGTACTTCAGCAGCTCTCGCACTGCATTCTTCCATCCCCCTTTGACTCTGTATAACTCCGTCCCAGACCAGTTATCATGACCTGAGCAAAATAGACATGTAGCACACTGCTGTTGAAGAACAAGTAGAGAAACAGAATTGCATTATTTACATAGTTTTTTGTTTGTTAACTAAAGTGACTGTTCTGGTCTCTGAAGAACCAGAAAAAAGGAGTGGACCCTGCAAGTAAATCTGGTTAAGTGTGAAAGGGCCCATCACCTCCAGGAAAAAATGGTCGCCCATCACTCAGGCCCTAATCTTTGCAAATCAATCATATCAAGAAAGTTTCCACATTACAGTTCAACACACCCTCCCCCACTGTCAGCCACCACATGAATCATCAATCATCACTCACAATCACTCAAAATCAGATCACTCATTGGTGCAATGGTTACCTGTTCCAATCCAAGCAGGGTGGTAGGTAAACTATTTCCCCTTTGATGCAAGCAATATATTGGAATTTGGCAGTCTTGCAAATCAACGTATTGTCTGGATCAGAAGGATCATAGGAGTGAACTGTACAGGTTAATTATTTTTTTCTGAGTAAGTTTGTAAAGTCCAATCACCTCCAGGGAAAACATTAGTGACCATCACTGAGGCCCCAAACATTGCAAATCAATCATCTCAAGCAAGTCCCCATATTATAGTTCAACACTCTCCCTCACAGTCTGCCACATGATGAATCATCCATCATCATCATCATCAGTCACACAATCACTCACTCACCATTGCAATAGTTGCAGTTACCTCTTCAAATCAAAGCACGGATCATTTAGGTATTAGGTATTTGTCTTTGATGCAGGCAACACATTGACTGTTGGTATTGGCACTCTTGTAAATCAATGAACTTTGGGGCAGACCTGCTAGTACGAAGTGATGCAAAAAGGGATAGGCAAAAGGCATGTGAGGGGGCAGGTATTGTCTCCAACATGATGAAGGAATTGTGGAGGTATCTTCAGTGCACACTGATCCAACTGCAATCCAGCAATATATGTAACTACAAAAGGGTGGGGCAGCATAAATCTGACGCAAAAATAATTAAGTTCCACTAGCTACTTTTTTAGTTTGCAAAGATAGAAGTTTCACGAGAAATAATTAAAAAGTTCTATAGGGGCACTGGTATACTTAGCCCAGGAAGTAGAGTTCATCCACAAATTCAGGTAATTCGCCCAGTAGTTGTTCAGCTAACACACTTGATTCTAACTTAGGTAACCACTTTAAAGTCAAACCACACCACCATCCATAATCCATCAACAGAATACCACACAATATACAAAAGGATAGAGCTCTTTTCTTTATGTTCATATATTCTAAAGGAGACACCTGTGGCACCAAGAGCACTACATTGGTAAATAGAATAGTAATTGTTTTTTTTTTTTTTAATGGAGGTTAGTAAGCACCTATTGCAGGCACAGTGGTCCAAAGGGGAATGAAATTATAATAATAATTATCATCATTGCACAAATGAATGATGCTAGAATCTAAAGTGCACCTCAGCTGGGGTGTCCACCAGGAGAAAATGGAATTATATACCTAAAAACTGAAAGCTGCTGCGCGGTTGTGCACCTATGGTGGATGCATGGCTGGATGATGGATCGACCAAGGCAAAATGTGAAAAATTATTTACATTAAAAAAATTTGAAAAAATTGAAATTACAAAAAAGTACAACAAATTTAAATAAACAAATTAAAATAAAAACATTAAATTACAACAAAAAAAATTACTAAAGTTTAATTAAAAAAATGACATACAAAAATGTAATTTAAAAATAACTAACAATAAATGAAATTATCCTCAAGCATATTATTAAACTGATATCTCATCCTTTCATGCAAGCCTATAGCAAAGGCACATTGGCTGGACACACAAAACGGCAGCCAGCCAGTGCCACATGGTCAACAACAACACCGAGCAAGAAGGCTTTTGGAACAAAGAAGACATGCAGGCCCACGGCAAAAGCCTACTGCCTGTCTGCACAAAATGGCCGCTAGCCACATGGTCACAACAACAAGCATGAGGCTTGGAAATCAAAGTGCACATGCAGGCCCATGGCAAAAACACACTGGCTGGCTACAAAAAATGGCTGCCAACCACATGGTCACAACAACCAGCAAGGAGACATTGCCACAGCAAAAAACACATGGCAAATGTCCACTGGCTGCCTACACAAAATGGCCACCAGCCACATTGACACAACAACCAGCAAGGTGGCATGGCCACTACAAAGAACACATGCAGGCCTAAGGCAAAAGTACACTGGCTAGCTACACAAAATGCCACCAGCCACATGGCCAAACAACAACAAGCATGAAGCATGGAAAACAAAGAAAACATACAGGCCTATGGACACTGACTGTACAAAAAAATGTCCCCTGGTCACATGTAATGGGGAACAAAGACAAATAAAGGCCTGTGGTAAAAACATGCACAAATTGGTCAGACAAAAGAGGCATGGTAACACAGAAAAAAATGGCATAAATTCAGCAATGACAAAAATGGAAGTTAGCTGGGCTATGAAATTTTACAAAAACACACGTCCTCCAAAGTCATCAAATATAACTACCCCACTTATCCATTGTTTGCAGAACTCAAATGGCCAGTTGGAAATGAAAATCCACTCGAAAAGCCTCTTAGCTGTTTCTCGAGCACAAAAGCTACGCGAGTGGTCCAATCGCGATCGGCACAACATTGGCGCTGTCGTGCCTGGAAGCGGTGCAAACAAGCGTGAAGTATCGTGCAAGCTCACTAGTGGCACAACATTATCGAGGCACTCGTTTGCGAGTGCCAAAACAAATCTTGAATACACGATTGGAAAAATAACTGCTTCGCACCCAGGAAGGCAAAATTCAGGAACTCCTGCTCCTCCGCGGAATGCAGAGTACCCGAATTCAGCAAGCTCCATGAGCAGAGTTTTATGCCTGGGCCTAAAAATTTGACTATTAAAACATTCGAACACAAAATATTACAAGGCAATGAATCAATACTCAATGATAAAACCCACAAGGTAAAAAACATGTAGTCACTACAGAGTTGAGAATGGGCAAGGCTCACTAATGAAAAAGGTCACAACAACTGAAAACAGACTTCATGCTGAAATAAGAGCCTACAGAATCCAAATCATGCAAGCTAAACAAAGAGTCTTACACATAGAGCATTGACACCAAGTCAAAGAAGTGGAATCCAAGGGTCAGTTGGCTGACTTCCTGTTGAGCTACAGAGCTGGCAAGAGTCCAGCTGACTGGTTCAATCTGGACCTACCCTTCTCCCTTTTGGTGGCTTCTGCTGGATGGAGTCTTGGCCTTCAAGCGCTGTTCCTGAGGTCCTTGGACCCTTGACTGTGGCACAGGGTCCTCCTCCTAACATCTTGAAAAAACTATGACTTAGAAATGTTTTGGATCCATAGGTCTCCGGAGGACCACAAAAAACCTGCCAAGTAAATCCAACGAAGGTGCTTTGCCCGGGCCAACGATTCAGGTTGTTCCCATGCAAAGCTTTACCACAACACCAAAACCATTTCAGTGGGAAGTTGTGAAGAGTGTTATCTGGCCTTGTGGAGCCCTGTTTGGCAACAGCTTACAGCCTTGCCCCACTGGAGGAATCCTAGCCCCCCCAAAAAATGACTAACAGCCTGATTTAGATCTTAGTGGATGGGATACTCCATCCCAAATATGACGGATATCCTTTCACCATAATACAATTTGCATGATACCCTAAGGCACTTGTAATACGGCTGCCAGGATATCCACCATGTCTGTGACGCAGTATACCATATGCCAAGATCTAACTCAGATACTAAGTCAGAATGTAGAAACCTTCATGAGGTAAAGGCACAAAAGTATTAGGCCAGCGTCCAGCCTTCATTGGACGTGAATTTTGAATTTCTCCCTCTCGCAAATGTACCCCCAATAGTCAATGGCTTCACCCCGATATTGCCTGATGGCTATCTGGCATTATGGAGCCCTTCTTGGCCACATCCTGGTGCTTTCTCCTACTGAAGATTTTTTACTTCCATTTCAGAGACTAAGGGCCTGACTAATATGTAGATAGATGGTCTTCATTACTCAACCCTGTACCAAACAGGTTTATTTTTTATTTTTGAAAGGAAAATCCCAAAAAGGGATTTTCTTTTTTAAGATAAAAAATAATGCTCTCCTCATCATGGGAGTCAACTCCCATGGCAGTGAGAGCATTATTTCAATTTTACTGTCCTTCACTGCCAGGGTTTGCCTGGCGGTGACAGAGAGCAAAAAAAAATGGCACATTTGCACATCTAAATTGTGCCGGCGGACATGTACTCATTTCACTGATAGCCCTTGTTCCGCCGGGCTGTCAGAGAAATTTGACCATGGGGGGAACAGAGTAGTATCCGCCATGGCCAAACTTAGTTTTGGTCCTTTGGAGTATATATGATAAAAGATGGTCAAAAGAAGAGTTTAAAATATGGTTGAAGAAAGAAAAATGAAAAATATTGATAAAAACGATTGCGAATAAACATGCACGTCAAAGACGGCATGAAGCTGTGCAAAAGGTTCTTGGGGCTATGTAGTCCCTTCTCACATATAGTTCTCTTAACTTATGGCATTTGGGCATGCCTATACCGATCTGCACGCAATCTGACGAAAGCGGGATATAAATATGAGAAACAAAAACATGTGAACAAGAAAGGTGTGCATCCCTACATCAACAAGAAAACATTCATAACTATTACCCTAACCAGGGTTTGCACCGGTTGGATAATTAAAGAACACTATAAAATAATGGAGGAAGATTCGGGACCCATACCAGTTGACGGAATATCTACAGTTCATCACAAGTTCAATAACTAAACTACAAGCATCGACAAGCAGATGGACATTGGAAAACATTAGCAGCATGTTTGGTGTTCTTTGTTGCCTTTATTTCTTTTCGAACTTAGCAGGATTTTTGGTCCGGTTTTAAACTGTTGGAATGCATAGTGGGAAATGTAGTTTTCATATTGAAAAAGATGGGAAATCCTGGGTTTCTAACCAATCGGGAGGGATTCTGGGTACACAGGTGGAGTGTTTTAAGAGCGCGGGTGGGGAATTGAAGCTGTTTTTCGTACTCAGGAAGATGATGTAACACCAGGGCTTTTAATTATAAACAGAGCTGGTACGTTAACGTGGCACGCTGTTATTTGGTTCATTTAAGCACGGGGAAATCTGAGATAAATGAAGACATAGTTGTTAGCATAACATTGTGAGTCCACAAAAGCAGCAGATGCGCTTTTGAAGTAGGCGGAGTGGTTTCACAGACAAACAAGCGTAGAGTAAGAACGATGTTTAAATGGAGTGCCTGTAACACAGATTGGAGGGTTTCAACATGAGGATGGTGCAAGATACAAGGGGATTAACAGGGAGTACCTGCGGATTGACTGGGAATGAGGGGGGGTGCTCACGAAGGTTTGAATAAGAGGGATTAGGCTAGAATATCAGGTAAAAGACAGGATTACGCTATGCATTTATTGAAATGGGCGTGCTAATATGTATACAAAGTATAAGGAATGCAAATTTAAATTATGTTGCTATGATACATTTACTGAAAATTACTAGTATTAACTGCTTGTGTTTAATTTCAATTGTAGTGACCCCCGAAGAAGGGCCTCAAAATCCCGAAATGCATTGGGTCTTTCACGCAAAATTAAGACTGCTTGTGATGAACTTCTGCATCATTCCTATTCTTTGAAAGAGGCCTGCATAGGCTCAATTTGAATAGCAGAAATTTGAAAAATGGCATTGTAAACTAGCTGTGGTCCTTTGGAGTAAATATGATAAAAGATGGTAAAAAGAAGAGTTTAAAATATGGTTGAAGAAAGAAAAATGAAAAATATTGATAAAAATGATCGCGAATAAACATGCACGTTAAAGACAGCATGAAGCTGTGCAAAAGGTTCTTGGGGCTAGGTAGTCCCTTCTCACATATAGTTCTCTTAACTTATGGCAGTTGGGCATGCCTATACCAATCTGCACGCAATCTGACGAAAGCGGGATATAAATATGAGAAACAAAAACATGTGAACAAGAAAGGTGTGCTTCCCTACATCAACAAGAAAACATTCATAACTATTGCCCTAACCAGGGTTTGCACCCGTTGGATAAATAAAGAACACTATAAAATAATGGAGGAAGATTCGGGACCCATACTAGTTGACGGAATATCTACAGTTCATCACAAGTTCAATAACTAAACTACAAGCATCGACAAGCAGATGGACATTGGAAAACATTAGCAGCATGTTTGGTGTTCTTTGTTGCCTTTATTTCTTTTCGAACTTAGCAGGATTTTTGGTCCGGTTTTAAACTGTTGGAATGCATAGTGGGAAATTCAGTTTTCATATTGAAAAAGACGGGAAATCCTGGGTTTCTAACCAATCGGGAGGGATTCTGGGTACACAGGTGGAGTGTTTTAAGAGCGCGGGTGGGGAATTGAAGCTGTTTTTCGTACTCAGGAGGATGGCGTAACACCAGGGCTTTTAATTATAAACAGAGCAGGTACGTTAATGTGGCACGCTGTTATTTGGTTCATTTAAGCACGGGGAAATCTGAGATAAATGAAGACATAGTTGTTAGCATAACATTGTGAGTCTACAAAAGCAGCAGATACGCTTTTGAAGTAGGCGAAGTGGTTTCCAAGACAAACAAGCGTAAAGTAAGAACGATGTTTAAATGGAGTGCCTGTAACACAGATTGGAGGGTTTCAACATGAGGATGGTGCAAGATACAAGGGGATTAACAGGGAGTAGCTGCGGATTGACTGGGAATGAGGGGGGTGCTCACGAAGGTTTAAATAAGAGGGATTAGGCTAGAATATCAGGTAAAAGACAGGATTACGCTATGCATTCATTGAAATGGGCTTGCAAAATTTGTATACAAAGTATAAGGAATGCAAAATTAAATTATGTTGCTATGATACATTTACTGAAAATTACTAGTATTAACTGCTTGTGTTTAATTTCAATTGTAGTGACCCCCGAAGAAGGGCCTCAAAAGCCCGAAATGCATTGGGTCTTTCACGCAAAATTAAGACTGCTTGTGATGAACTTCTGCATCATTCCTATTCTTTGAAAGAGGCCTGCATAGGCTCAATTTGAATAGCAGAAATTTGAAAAATGGCATTGTAAACTAGTTGTGGTCCTTTGGAGTAAATATGATAAAAGATGGTCAAAAGAAGAGTTTAAAATATGGTTGAAGAAAGAAAAATGAAAAATATTGATAAAAACGATCGCGAATAAACATGCACGTCAAAGACGGTATGAAGCTGTGCAAAAGGTTCTTGGGGCTATGTAGTCCCTTCTCACATATAGTTCTTTTAACTTATGGCAGTTGGGCATGCCTATCCTGATCTGCCCGCAACCTGACAAAAGCGGGATTTAAATATGAGAAACAAAAACATGTGAACAAGAAAGGTGTGCATCCCTACATCAACAAGAAAACATTCATAACTATTGCCCTAACCAGGGTTTGCACCCGTTGGATAATTAAAGAACACTATAAAATAATGGAGGAAGATTCGGGACCCATACAAGTTGACGGAATATCTACAGTTCATCACAAGTTCAATAACTAAACTACAAGCATCGACAAGCAGATGGACATTGGAAAACATTAGCAGCATGTTTGGTGTTCTTTGTTGCCTTTATTTCTTTTCGAACTTAGCAGGATTTTTGGTCCGGTTTTAAACTATTGGAATGCATAGTGGGAAATGTAGTTTTCATATTGAAAAAGATGGGAAATCCTGGGTTTCTAACCAATCGGGAGGGATTCTGGGTACACAGGTGGAGTGTTTTAAGAGCGCGGGAGGGGAATTGAAGCTGTTCTTCGTACTCAGGAAGATGACGTAACATCAGGGCTTTTAATTATAAACAGAGCTGGTACGTTAACGTGGCACGCTGTTATTTGGTTCATTTAAGCACGGGGAAATCTGAGATAAATGAAGACATAGTTGTTAGCATAACATTGTGAGTCTACAAAAGCAGCAGATGCGCTTTTGAAGTAGGCGGAGTGGTTTCACAGACAAACAAGCGTAGAGTAAGAACGATGTTTAAATGGAGTGCCTGTAACACAGATTGGAGGGTTTCAACATGAGGATGGTGCAAGATACAAGGGGATTAACAGGGAGTAGCTGCGGATTGACTGGGAATGAGGGGGGGTGCTGACGAAGGTTTGAATAAGAGGGATTAGGCTAGAATATCAGGTAAAAGACAGGATTACGCTATGCATTTATTGAAATGGGCTTGCTAATATGTATACAGAGTATAAGGAATGCAAATTTAAATTATGTTGCTATGATACATTTACTGAAAATTACTAGTATTAACTGCTTGTGTTTAATTTCAATTGTAGTGACCCCCGAAGAAGGGCCTCAAAATCCCGAAATGCATTGGGTCTTTCACGCAAAATTAAGACTGCTTGTGATGAACTTCTGCATCATTCGTATTCTTTGAAAGAGGCCTGCTTAGGCTCAATTTGAATAGCAGAAATTTGAAAAATGGCATTGTAAACTAGTTTCGGTCCTTTGGAGTAACTATGATAAAAGATGGTCAAAAGAAGAGTTTAAAATATGGTTGAAGAAAGAAAAATGAAAAATATTGATAAAAACGATCGCGAATAAACATGCACGTCAAAGACAGCATGAAGCTGTGCAAAAGGTTCTTGGGGCTAGGTAGTCCCTTCTCACATATAGTTCTCTTAACTTATGGCAGTTGGGCATGCCTATACCGATCTGCACGCAATCTGACGAAAGCGGGATATAAATATGAGAAACAAAAACATGTGAACAAGAAAGGTGTGCATCCCTACATCAACAAGAAAACATTCATAACTATTGCCCTAACCAGGGTTTGCACCCGTTGGATAATTAAAGAACACTATAAAATAATGGAGGAAGATTCGGGACCCATACTAGTTGACGGAATATCTACAGTTCATCACAAGTTCAATAACTAAACTACAAGCATCAACAAGCAGATGGACATTGGAAAACATTAGCAGCATGTTTGGTGTTCTTTGTTGCCTTTATTTCTTTTCGAACTTAGCAGGATTTTTGGTCCGGTTTTAAACTGTTGGAATGCATAGTGGGAAATGCAGTTTTTATATTGAAAAAGACGGGAAATCCTGGGTTTCTAACCAATCGGGAGGGATTCTGGGTACACAGGTGGAGTGTTTTAAGAGCGCGGGTGGGGAATTGAAGCTGTTTTTCATACTCAGGAGGATGGCGTAACACCAGGGCTTTTAATTATAAACAGAGCAGGTACGTTAACGTGGCACGCTGTTATTTGGTTCATTTAAGCACAGGGAAATCTGAGATAAATGAAGACATAGTTGTTAGCATAACATTGTGAGTCTACAAAAGCAGCAGATGCGCTTTTGTAGTAGGCGGAGTGGTTTCTAAGACAAACAAGCGTAGAGTAAGAACGATGTTTAAATGGAGTGCCTGTAACACAGATTGGAGGGTTTCAACATGAGGATGGTGCAAGATACAAGGGGATTAACAGGGAGTAGCTGCGGATTGACTGGGAATGAGGGGGGGTGCTCACGAAGGTTTAAATAAGAGGGATTAGGCTAGAATATCAGGTAAAAGACAGGATTACGCTATGCATTCATTGAAATGGGCTTGCTAATATGTATACAAAGTATAAGGAAGGCAAATTTAAATTATGTTGCTATGATACATTTACTGAAAATTACTAGTATTAACTGCTTGTGTTTAATTTCAATTGTAGTGACCCCCGAAGAAGGGCCTCAAAAGCCCGAAATGCATTGGGTCTTTCACGCAAAATTAAGACTGCTTGTGATGAACTTCTTCATCATTCCTATTTTTCGAAAGAGGCCTGCATAGGCTCAATTTGAATAGCAGAAATTTGAAAAATGGCATTGTAAACTAGTTGTGGTCCTTTGGAGTAAATATGATAAAAGATGGTCAAAAGAAGAGTTTAAAATATGGTTGAAGAAAGAAAAATGAAAAATATTGATAAAAATGATTGCGAATAAACATGCACGTCAAAGACGGCATGAAGCTGTGCAAAAGGTTCTTGGGGCTATGTAGTCCCTTCTCACATATAGTTCTCTTAACTTATGGCATTTGGGCATGCCTATACCGATCTGCACGCAATCTGACGAAAGCGGGATATAAATATGAGAAACAAAAACATGTGAACAAGAAAGGTGTGCATCCCTACATCAACAAGAAAACATTCATAACTATTACCCTAACCAGGGTTTGCACCGGTTGGATAATTAAAGAACACTATAAAATAATGGAGGAAGATTCGGGACCCATACCAGTTGACGGAATATCTACAGTTCATCACAAGTTCAATAACTAAACTACAAGCATCGACAAGCAGATGGACATTGGAAAACATTAGCAGCATGTTTGGTGTTCTTTGTTGCCTTTATTTCTTTTCGAACTTAGCAGGATTTTTGGTCCGGTTTTAAACTGTTGGAATGCATAGTGGGAAATGTAGTTTTCATATTGAAAAAGATGGGAAATCCTGGGTTTCTAACCAATCGGGAGGGATTCTGGGTACACAGGTGGAGTGTTTTAAGAGCGCGGGTGGGGAATTGAAGCTGTTTTTCGTACTCAGGAAGATGATGTAACACCAGGGCTTTTAATTATAAACAGAGCTGGTACGTTAACGTGGCACGCTGTTATTTGGTTCATTTAAGCACGGGGAAATCTGAGATAAATGAAGACATAGTTGTTAGCATAACATTGTGAGTCCACAAAAGCAGCAGATGCGCTTTTGAAGTAGGCGGAGTGGTTTCACAGACAAACAAGCGTAGAGTAAGAACGATGTTTAAATGGAGTGCCTGTAACACAGATTGGAGGGTTTCAACATGAGGATGGTGCAAGATACAAGGGGATTAACAGGGAGTACCTGCGGATTGACTGGGAATGAGGGGGGGTGCTCACGAAGGTTTGAATAAGAGGGATTAGGCTAGAATATCAGGTAAAAGACAGGATTACGCTATGCATTTATTGAAATGGGCGTGCTAATATGTATACAAAGTATAAGGAATGCAAATTTAAATTATGTTGCTATGATACATTTACTGAAAATTACTAGTATTAACTGCTTGTGTTTAATTTCAATTGTAGTGACCCCCGAAGAAGGGCCTCAAAATCCCGAAATGCATTGGGTCTTTCACGCAAAATTAAGACTGCTTGTGATGAACTTCTGCATCATTCCTATTCTTTGAAAGAGGCCTGCATAGGCTCAATTTGAATAGCAGAAATTTGAAAAATGGCATTGTAAACTAGCTGTGGTCCTTTGGAGTAAATATGATAAAAGATGGTAAAAAGAAGAGTTTAAAATATGGTTGAAGAAAGAAAAATGAAAAATATTGATAAAAATGATCGCGAATAAACATGCACGTTAAAGACAGCATGAAGCTGTGCAAAAGGTTCTTGGGGCTAGGTAGTCCCTTCTCACATATAGTTCTCTTAACTTATGGCAGTTGGGCATGCCTATACCAATCTGAACGCAATCTGACGAAAGCGGGATATAAATATGAGAAACAAAAACATGTGAACAAGAAAGGTGTGCTTCCCTACATCAACAAGAAAACATTCATAACTATTGCCCTAACCAGGGTTTGCACCCGTTGGATAAATAAAGAACACTATAAAATAATGGAGGAAGATTCGGGACCCATACTAGTTGACGGAATATCTACAGTTCATCACAAGTTCAATAACTAAACTACAAGCATCGACAAGCAGATGGACATTGGAAAACATTAGCAGCATGTTTGGTGTTCTTTGTTGCCTTTATTTCTTTTCGAACTTAGCAGGATTTTTGGTCCGGTTTTAAACTGTTGGAATGCATAGTGGGAAATTCAGTTTTCATATTGAAAAAGACGGGAAATCCTGGGTTTCTAACCAATCGGGAGGGATTCTGGGTACACAGGTGGAGTGTTTTAAGAGCGCGGGTGGGGAATTGAAGCTGTTTTTCGTACTCAGGAGGATGGCGTAACACCAGGGCTTTTAATTATAAACAGAGCAGGTACGTTAATGTGGCACGCTGTTATTTGGTTCATTTAAGCACGGGGAAATCTGAGATAAATGAAGACATAGTTGTTAGCATAACATTGTGAGTCTACAAAAGCAGCAGATGCGCTTTTGAAGTAGGCGAAGTGGTTTCCAAGACAAACAAGCGTAAAGTAAGAACGATGTTTAAATGGAGTGCCTGTAACACAGATTGGAGGGTTTCAACATGAGGATGGTGCAAGATACAAGGGGATTAACAGGGAGTAGCTGCGGATTGACGGGGAATGAGGGG
Organism: Lissotriton helveticus; assembly: GCF_964261635.1. Classification (NCBI taxonomy): domain Eukaryota; kingdom Metazoa; phylum Chordata; class Amphibia; order Caudata; family Salamandridae; genus Lissotriton; species Lissotriton helveticus. Next base: position 804,986,603 of record NC_136063.1, read on the forward strand.
GGTGCTCACGAAGGTTTAAATAAGAGGGATTAGGCTAGAATATCAGGTAAAAGACAGGATTACGCTATGCATTCATTGAAATGGGCTTGCAAAATTTGTATACAAAGTATAAGGAATGCAAAATTAAATTATGTTGCTATGATACATTTACTGAAAATTACTAGTATTAACTGCTTGTGTTTAATTTCAATTGTAGTGACCCCCGAAGAAGGGCCTCAAAATCCCGAAATGCATTGGGTCTTTCACGCAAAATTAAGACTGCTTGTGATGAACTTCTGCATCATTCGTATTCTTTGAAAGAGGCCTGCTTAGGCTCAATTTGAATAGTAGAAATTTGAAAAATGGCATTGTAAACTAGTTTCGGTCCTTTGGAGTAACTATGATAAAAGATGGTCAAAAGAAGAGTTTAAAATATGGTTGAAGAAAGAAAAATGAAAAATATTGATAAAAACGATCGCGAATAAACATGCACGTCAAAGACAGCATGAAGCTGTGCAAAAGGTTCTTGGGGCTAGGTAGTCCCTTCTCACATATAGTTCTCTTAACTTATGGCAGTTGGGCATGCCTATACCGATCTGCACGCAATCTGACGAAAGCGGGATATAAATATGAGAAACAAAAACATGTGAACAAGAAAGGTGTGCATCCCTACATCAACAAGAAAACATTCATAACTATTGCCCTAACCAGGGTTTGCACCCGTTGGATAATTAAAGAACACTATAAAATAATGGAGGAAGATTCGGGACCCATACTAGTTGACGGAATATCTACAGTTCATCACAAGTTCAATAACTAAACTACAAGCATCAACAAGCAGATGGACATTGGAAAACATTAGCAGCATGTTTGGTGTTCTTTGTTGCCTTTATTTCTTTTCGAACTTAGCAGGATTTTTGGTCCGGTTTTAAACTGTTGGAATGCATAGTGGGAAATGCAGTTTTTATATTGAAAAAGACGGGAAATCCTGGGTTTCTAACCAATCGGGAGGGATTCTGGGTACACAGGTGGAGTGTTTTAAGAGCGCGGGTGGGGAATTGAAGCTGTTTTTCATACTCAGGAGGATGGCGTAACACCAGGGCTTTTAATTATAAACAGAGCAGGTACGTTAACGTGGCACGCTGTTATTTGGTTCATTTAAGCACAGGGAAATCTGAGATAAATGAAGACATAGTTGTTAGCATAACATTGTGAGTCTACAAAAGCAGCAGATGCGCTTTTGTAGTAGGCGGAGTGGTTTCTAAGACAAACAAGCGTAGAGTAAGAACGATGTTTAAATGGAGTGCCTGTAACACAGATTGGAGGGTTTCAACATGAGGATGGTGCAAGATACAAGGGGATTAACAGGGAGTAGCTGCGGATTGACTGGGAATGAGGGGGGGTGCTCACGAAGGTTTAAATAAGAGGGATTAGGCTAGAATATCAGGTAAAAGACAGGATTACGCTATGCATTCATTGAAATGGGCTTGCTAATATGTATACAAAGTATAAGGAAGGCAAATTTAAATTATGTTGCTATGATACATTTACTGAAAATTACTAGTATTAACTGCTTGTGTTTAATTTCAATTGTAGTGACCCCCGAAGAAGGGCCTCAAAAGCCCGAAATGCATTGGGTCTTTCACGCAAAATTAAGACTGCTTGTGATGAACTTCTTCATCATTCCTATTTTTCGAAAGAGGCCTGCATAGGCTCAATTTGAATAGCAGAAATTTGAAAAATGGCATTGTAAACTAGTTGTGGTCCTTTGGAGTAAATATGATAAAAGATGGTCAAAAGAAGAGTTTAAAATATGGTTGAAGAAAGAAAAATGAAAAATATTGATAAAAACGATTGCGAATAAACATGCACGTCAAAGACGGCATGAAGCTGTGCAAAAGGTTCTTGGGGCTATGTAGTCCCTTCTCACATATAGTTCTCTTAACTTATGGCATTTGGGCATGCCTATACCGATCTGCACGCAATCTGACGAAAGCGGGATATAAATATGAGAAACAAAAACATGTGAACAAGAAAGGTGTGCATCCCTACATCAACAAGAAAACATTCATAACTATTACCCTAACCAGGGTTTGCACCGGTTGGATAATTAAAGAACACTATAAAATAATGGAGGAAGATTCGGGACCCATACCAGTTGACGGAATATCTACAGTTCATCTCAAGTTCAATAACTAAACTACAAGCATCGACAAGCAGATGGACATTGGAAAACATTAGCAGCATGTTTGGTGTTCTTTGTTGCCTTTATTTCTTTTCGAACTTAGCAGGATTTTTGGTCCGGTTTTAAACTGTTGGAATGCATAGTGGGAAATGTAGTTTTCATATTGAAAAAGATGGGAAATCCTGGGTTTCTAACCAATCGGGAGGGATTCTGGGTACACAGGTGGAGTGTTTTAAGAGCGCGGGTGGGGAATTGAAGCTGTTTTTCGTACTCAGGAAGATGATGTAACACCAGGGCTTTTAATTATAAACAGAGCTGGTACGTTAACGTGGCACGCTGTTATTTGGTTCATTTAAGCACGGGGAAATCTGAGATAAATGAAGACATAGTTGTTAGCATAACATTGTGAGTCCACAAAAGCAGCAGATGCGCTTTTGAAGTAGGCGGAGTGGTTTCACAGACAAACAAGCGTAGAGTAAGAACGATGTTTAAATGGAGTGCCTGTAACACAGATTGGAGGGTTTCAACATGAGGATGGTGCAAGATACAAGGGGATTAACAGGGAGTACCTGCGGATTGACTGGGAATGAGGGGGGGTGCTCACGAAGGTTTGAATAAGAGGGATTAGGCTAGAATATCAGGTAAAAGACAGGATTACGCTATGCATTTATTGAAATGGGCGTGCTAATATGTATACAAAGTATAAGGAATGCAAATTTAAATTATGTTGCTATGATACATTTACTGAAAATTACTAGTATTAACTGCTTGTGTTTAATTTCAATTGTAGTGACCCCCGAAGAAGGGCCTCAAAATCCCGAAATGCATTGGGTCTTTCACGCAAAATTAAGACTGCTTGTGATGAACTTCTGCATCATTCCTATTCTTTGAAAGAGGCCTGCATAGGCTCAATTTGAATAGCAGAAATTTGAAAAATGGCATTGTAAACTAGCTGTGGTCCTTTGGAGTAAATATGATAAAAGATGGTAAAAAGAAGAGTTTAAAATATGGTTGAAGAAAGAAAAATGAAAAATATTGATAAAAATGATCGCGAATAAACATGCACGTTAAAGACAGCATGAAGCTGTGCAAAAGGTTCTTGGGGCTAGGTAGTCCCTTCTCACATATAGTTCTCTTAACTTATGGCAGTTGGGCATGCCTATACCAATCTGCACGCAATCTGACGAAAGCGGGATATAAATATGAGAAACAAAAACATGTGAACAAGAAAGGTGTGCTTCCCTACATCAACAAGAAAACATTCATAACTATTGCCCTAACCAGGGTTTGCACCCGTTGGATAAATAAAGAACACTATAAAATAATGGAGGAAGATTCGGGACCCATACTAGTTGACGGAATATCTACAGTTCATCACAAGTTCAATAACTAAACTACAAGCATCGACAAGCAGATGGACATTGGAAAACATTAGCAGCATGTTTGGTGTTCTTTGTTGCCTTTATTTCTTTTCGAACTTAGCAGGATTTTTGGTCCGGTTTTAAACTGTTGGAATGCATAGTGGGAAATTCAGTTTTCATATTGAAAAAGACGGGAAATCCTGGGTTTCTAACCAATCGGGAGGGATTCTGGGTACACAGGTGGAGTGTTTTAAGAGCGCGGGTGGGGAATTGAAGCTGTTTTTCGTACTCAGGAGGATGGCGTAACACCAGGGCTTTTAATTATAAACAGAGCAGGTACGTTAATGTGGCACGCTGTTATTTGGTTCATTTAAGCACGGGGAAATCTGAGATAAATGAAGACATAGTTGTTAGCATAACATTGTGAGTCTACAAAAGCAGCAGATGAGCTTTTGAAGTAGGCGAAGTGGTTTCCAAGACAAACAAGCGTAAAGTAAGAACGATGTTTAAATGGAGTGCCTGTAACACAGATTGGAGGGTTTCAACATGAGGATGGTGCAAGATACAAGGGGATTAACAGGGAGTAGCTGCGGATTGACTGGGAATGAGGGGGGTGCTCACGAAGGTTTAAATAAGAGGGATTAGGCTAGAATATCAGGTAAAAGACAGGATTACGCTATGCATTCATTGAAATGGGCTTGCAAAATTTGTATACAAAGTATAAGGAATGCAAAATTAAATTATGTTGCTATGATACATTTACTGAAAATTACTAGTATTAACTGCTTGTGTTTAATTTCAATTGTAGTGACCCCCGAAGAAGGGCCTCAAAAGCCCGAAATGCATTGGGTCTTTCACGCAAAATTAAGACTGCTTGTGATGAACTTCTGCATCATTCCTATTCTTTGAAAGAGGCCTGCATAGGCTCAATTTGAATAGCAGAAATTTGAAAAATGGCATTGTAAACTAGTTGTGGTCCTTTGGAGTAAATATGATAAAAGATGGTTAAAAGAAGAGTTTAAAATATGGTTGAAGAAAGAAAAATGAAAAATATTGATAAAAACGATCGCGAATAAACATGCACGTCAAAGACGGTATGAAGCTGTGCAAAAGGTTCTTGGGGCTATGTAGTCCCTTCTCACATATAGTTCTTTTAACTTATGGCAGTTGGGCATGCCTATCCTGATCTGCCCGCAACCTGACAAAAGCGGGATTTAAATATGAGAAACAAAAACATGTGAACAAGAAAGGTGTGCATCCCTACATCAACAAGAAAACATTCATAACTATTGCCCTAACCAGGGTTTGCACCCGTTGGATAATTAAAGAACACTATAAAATAATGGAGGAAGATTCGGGACCCATACAAATTGACGGAATATCTACAGTTCATCACAAGTTCAATAACTAAACTACAAGCATCGACAAGCAGATGGACATTGGAAAACATTAGCAGCATGTTTGGTGTTCTTTGTTGCCTTTATTTCTTTTCGAACTTAGCAGGATTTTTGGTCCGGTTTTAAACTATTGGAATGCATAGTGGGAAATGTAGTTTTCATATTGAAAAAGATGGGAAATCCTGGGTTTCTAACCAATCGGGAGGGATTCTGGGTACACAGGTGGAGTGTTTTAAGAGCGCGGGAGGGGAATTGAAGCTGTTCTTCGTACTCAGGAAGATGACGTAACATCAGGGCTTTTAATTATAAACAGAGCTGGTACGTTAACGTGGCACGCTGTTATTTGGTTTATTTAAGCACGGGGAAATCTGAGATAAATGAAGACATAGTTGTTAGCATAACATTGTGAGTCTACAAAAGCAGCAGATGCGCTTTTGAAGTAGGCGGAGTGGTTTCACAGACAAACAAGCGTAGAGTAAGAACGATGTTTAAATGGAGTGCCTGTAACACAGATTGGAGGGTTTCAACATGAGGATGGTGCAAGATACAAGGGGATTAACAGGGAGTAGCTGCGGATTGACTGGGAATGAGGGGGGGTGCTGACGAAGGTTTGAATAAGAGGGATTAGGCTAGAATATCAGGTAAAAGACAGGATTACGCTATGCATTTATTGAAATGGGCTTGCTAATATGTATACAAAGTATAAGGAATGCAAATTTAAATTATGTTGCTATGATACATTTACTGAAAATTACTAGTATTAACTGCTTGTGTTTAATTTCAATTGTAGTGACCCCCGAAGAAGGCCCTCAAAATCCCGAAATGCATTGGGTCTTTCACGCAAAATTAAGATTGCTTGTGATGAACTTCTGCATCATTCCTATTCTTTGAAAGAGGCCTGCATAGGCTCAATTTGAATAGCAGAAATTTGAAAAATGGCATTGTAAACTAGTTTCGGTCCTTTGGAGTAACTATGATAAAAGATGGTCAAAAGAAGAGTTTAAAATATGGTTGAAGAAAGAAAAATGAAAAATATTGATAAAAACGATCGCGAATAAACATGCACGTCAAAGACAGCATGAAGCTGTGCAAAAGGTTCTTGGGGCTAGGTAGTCCCTTCTCACATATAGTTCTCTTAACTTATGGCAGTTGGGCATGCCTATACCGATCTGCACGCAATCTGACGAAAGCGGGATATAAATATGAGAAACAAAAACATGTGAACAAGAAAGGTGTGCATCCCTACATCAACAAGAAAACATTCATAACTATTGCCCTAACCAGGGTTTGCACCCGTTGGATAATTAAAGAACACTATAAAATAATGGAGGAAGATTCGGGACCCATACTAGTTGACGGAATATCTACAGTTCATCACAAGTTCAATAACTAAACTACAAGCATCAACAAGCAGATGGACATTGGAAAACATTAGCAGCATGTTTGGTGTTCTTTGTTGCCTTTATTTCTTTTCGAACTTAGCAGGATTTTTGGTCCGGTTTTAAACTGTTGGAATGCATAGTGGGAAATGCAGTTTTTATATTGAAAAAGACGGGAAATCCTGGGTTTCTAACCAATCGGGAGGGATTCTGGGTACACAGGTGGAGTGTTTTAAGAGCGCGGGTGGGGAATTGAAGCTGTTTTTCATACTCAGGAGGATGGCGTAACACCAGGGCTTTTAATTATAAACAGAGCAGGTACGTTAACGTGGCACGCTGTTATTTGGTTCATTTAAGCACAGGGAAATCTGAGATAAATGAAGACATAGTTGTTAGCATAACATTGTGAGTCTACAAAAGCAGCAGATGCGCTTTTGTAGTAGGCGGAGTGGTTTCTAAGACAAACAAGCGTAGAGTAAGAACGATGTTTAAATGGAGTGCCTGTAACACAGATTGGAGGGTTTCAACATGAGGATGGTGCAAGATACAAGGGGATTAACAGGGAGTAGCTGCGGATTGACTGGGAATGAGGGGGGGTGCTCACGAAGGTTTAAATAAGAGGGATTAGGCTAGAATATCAGGTAAAAGACAGGATTACGCTATGCATTCATTGAAATGGGCTTGCTAATATGTATACAAAGTATAAGGAAGGCAAATTTAAATTATGTTGCTATGATACATTTACTGAAAATTACTAGTATTAACTGCTTGTGTTTAATTTCAATTGTAGTGACCCCCGAAGAAGGGCCTCAAAAGCCCGAAATGCATTGGGTCTTTCACGCAAAATTAAGACTGCTTGTGATGAACTTCTTCATCATTCCTATTTTTCGAAAGAGGCCTGCATAGGCTCAATTTGAATAGCAGAAATTTGAAAAATGGCATTGTAAACTAGTTGTGGTCCTTTGGAGTAAATATGATAAAAGATGGTCAAAAGAAGAGTTTAAAATATGGTTGAAGAAAGAAAAATGAAAAATATTGATAAAAACGATCGCGAATAAACATGCACGTCAAAGACGGCATGAAGCTGTGCAAAAGGTTCTTGGGGCTATGTAGTCCCTTCTCACATATAGTTCTCTTAACTTATGGCAGTTGGGCATGCCTATCCTAATCTGCACGCAATCTGACGAAAGCGGGATATAAATATGAGAAACAAAAACATGTGAACAAGAAAGGTGTGCATCCCTACATCAACAAGAAAACATTCATAACTATTGCCCTAACCAGGGTTTGCACCCGTTGGATAATTAAAGAACACTATAAAATAATGGAGGAAGATTCGGGACCCATACAAGTTGACGGAATATCTACAGTTCATCAAAAGTTCAATAACTAAACTACAAGCATCGACAAGCAGATGGACATTGGAAAACATTAGCAGCATGTTTGGTGTTCTTTGTTGCCTTTATTTCTTTTCGAACTTAGCAGGATTTTTGGTCCGGTTTTAAACTGTTGGAATGCATAGTGGGAAATGTAGTTTTCATATTGAAAAAGACGGGAAATCCTGGGTTTCTAACCAATCGGGAGGGATTCTGGGTACACAGGTGGAGTGTTTTAAGAGCGCGGGTGGGGAATTGAAGCTGTTTTTCGTACTCAGGAAGATGACGTAACACCAGGGCTTTTAATTATAAACAGAGCAGGTACGTTAACGTGGCACGCTGTTCTTTGGTTCATTTAAGCACGGGGAAATCTGAGATAAATGAAGACATAGTTGTTAGCATAACATTGTGAGTCTACAAAAGCAGCAGATGCGCTTTTGAAGTAGGCGGAGTGGTTTCACAGACAAAGAAGCGTAGAGTTAGAACGATGTTTAAATGGAGTGCCTGTAACACAGATTGGAGGGTTTCAACATGAGGATGGTGCAAGATACAAGGGGATTAACAGGGAGTAGCTGCAGATTGACTGGGAATGAGGGGGGGTGCTCACGAAGGTTTGAATAAGAGGGATTAGGCTAGAATATCAGGTAAAAGACAGGATTACGCTATGCATTTATTGAAATGGGCTTGCTAATATGTATACAAAGTATAAGGAATGCAAATTTAAATTATGTTGCTATGATACATTTACTGAAAATGACTAGTATTAACTGCTTGTGTTTAATTTCAATTGTAGTGATCCCTGAAGAAGGGCCTCAAAAGCCCGAAATGCATTGGGTCTTTCACGCAAAATTAAGACTGCTTGTGATGAACTTCTGCATCATTCGTATTCTTTGAAAGAGGCCTGCATAGGCTCAATTTGAATAGCAGAAATATGAAAAATGGCATTGTAAACTAGTTGTGGTCCTTTGGAGTAACTATGATAAAAGATGGTCAAAAGAAGAGTTTAAAATATGGTTGAAGAAAGAAAAATGAAAAATATTGGTAAAAACGATCGCGAATAAACATGCACGTCAAAGACGGCATGAAGCTGTGCAAAAGGTTCTTGGGGCTAGGTAGTCCCTTCTCACATATAGTTCTCTTAACCTATGGCAGTTGGGCATGCCTATACCGATCTGCACGCAATCTGACGAAAGCGGGATATAAATATGAGAAACAAAAACATGTGAACAAGAAAGGTGTGCATCCCTACATCAACAAGAAAACATTCATAACTATTGCCCTAACCAGGGTTTGCACCCGTTAGATAATTAAAGAACACTATAAAATAATGGAGGAAGATTCGGGACCCATACAAGTTGACGGAATATCTACAGTTCTTCACAAGTTCAATAACTAAGCTACAAGCATCGACAAGCAGATGGACATTGGAAAACATTAGCAGCATGTTTGGTGTTCTTTGTTGCCTTTATTTCTTTTCGAACTTAGCAGGATTTTTGGTCCGGTTTTAAACTGTTGGAATGCATAGTGGGAAATGCAGTTTTCATATTGGAAAAGACGGGAAATCCTGGGTTTCTAACCAATCGGGAGGGATTCTGGGTACACAGGTGGAGTGTTTTAACAGCGCGGGTGGGGAATTGAAGCTGTTCTTCGTACTCAGGAGGATGGCGTAACACCAGGGCTTTTAATTATAAACAGAGCAGGTACGTTAACGTGGCACGCTGTTATTTGGTTCATTTAAGCACGGGGAAATCTGAGATAAATGAAGACATAGTTGTTAGCATAACAGTGTGAGTCTACAAAAGCAGCAGATGCGCTTTTGAAGTAGGCAAAGTGGTTTCACAGACAAACAAGCGTAGAGTAAGAACGATGTTTAAATAGAGTGCCTGTAACACAGATTGGAGGGTTTCAACATGAGGATGGTGCAGGATACAAGGGGATTAACAGGGAGTAGCTGCGGATTGACTAGGAATGAGGGGGGTGCTCACGAAGGTTTGATTAAGAGGGATTAGGCTAGAATATCAGGTAAAAGACAGGATTACGCTATGCATTCATTGAAATGGGCTTGCTAATATGTATACAAAGTATAAGGAATGCAAATTTAAATTATGTTGCTATGATACATTAACTGAAAATGACTAGTATTAACTGCTTGTGTTTAATTTCAATTGTAGTGATCCCTGAAGAAGGGCCTCAAAAGCCCGAAATGCATTGGGTCTTTCACGCAAAATTAAGACTGCTTGTGATGAACTTCTGCATCATTCGTATTCTTTGAAAGAGGCCTGCATAGGCTCAATTTGAATAGCAGAAATATGAAAAATGGCATTGTAAACTAGTTGTGGTCCTTTGGAGTAACTATGATAAAAGATGGTCAAAAGAAGAGTTTAAAATATGGTTGAAGAAAGAAAAATGAAAAATATTGGTAAAAACGATCGCGAATAAATATGCACGTCAAAGACGGCATGAAGCTGTGCAAAAGGTTCTTGGGGCTATGTAGTCCCTTCTCACATATAGTTCTCTTAACTTATGGCAGTTGGGCATGCCTATACCGATCTGCACGCAATCTGACGAAAGCGGGATATAAATATGAGAAACAAAAACATGTGAACAAGAAAGGTGTGCATCCCTACATCAACAAGAAAGCATTCATAACTATTGCCCTAACCAGGGTTTGCACCCGTTGGATAATTAAAGAACACTATAAAACAATGGAGGAAGATTCGGGACCCATACAAGTTGACGGAATATCTACAGTTCATCTCAAGTTCAATAACTAAACTACAAGCATCGACAAGCAGATGGACATTGGAAAACATTAGCAGCATGTTTGGTGTTCTTTGTTGCCTTTATTTCTTTTCGAACTTAGCAGGATTTTTGGTCCGGTTTTAAACTGTTGAAATGCATAGTGGGAAATGTAGTTTTCATATTGAAAAAGACGGGAAATCCTGGGTTTCTAACCAATCGGGAGGGATTCTGGGTACACAGCTGGAGTGTTTTAAGAGCGCGGGTGGGGAATTGAAGCTGTTTTTCGTACTCAGGAGGATGACGTAACACCAGGGCTTTTAATTATAAACAGAGCAGGTACGTTAACGTGGCACGCTGTTATTTGGTTCATTTAAGCACGGGGAAATCTGAGATAAATGAAGACATAGTTGTTAGCATAACATTGTGAGTCTACAAAAGCAGCAGATGCGCTTTTGAAGTAGGCGGAGTGGTTTCACAGACAAACAAGCGTAGAGTAAGAACGATGTTTAAATGGAGTGCCTGTAACACAGATTGGAGGGTTTCAACATGAGGATGGTGCAAGATACAAGGGGATTAACAGGGAGTAGCTGCGGATTGACTGGGAATGAGGGGGGGTGCTCACGAAGGTTTGATTAAGAGGGATTAGGCTAGAATATCAGGTAAAAGACAGGATTACGCTATGCATTCATTAAAAATGGGCTTGCTAATATGTATACAAAGTATAAGGAATGCAAATTTAAATTATGTTGCTATGATACATTTACTGAAAATTACTAGTATTAACTGCTTGTTTTTAATTTCAATTGTAGTGACCCCCGAAGAAGGGCCTCAAAGCCCGAAATGCATTGGGTCTTTCACGCAAAATTAAGACTGCTTGTGATGAACTTCTGCATCATTCCTATTCTTTGAAAGAGGCCTGCATAGGCTCAATTTGAATAGCAGAAATTTGAAAAATGGCATTGTAAACTAGTTGTGGTCCTTTGGAGTAAATATGATAAAAGATGGTCAAAAGAAGAGTTTAAAATATGGTTGAAGAAAGAAAAATGAAAAATATTGATAAAAACGATCGCGAATAAATATGCACGTCAAAGACGGCATGTAGCTGTGCAAAAGGTTCTTGGGGCTATGTAGTCCCTTCTCACATATAGTTCTCTTAACTTATGGCAGTTGGGCATGCCTATACCGATCTGCACGCAATCTGACGAAGTGGGATATAAATATGAGAAACAAAAACATGTGAACAAGAAAGGTGTGCATCCCTACATCAACAAGAAAACATTCATAACTATTGCCCTAACCAGGGTTTGCACCCGTTGGATAATTAAAGAACACTATAAAATAATGAAGGAAGATTCGGGACCCATACAAGTTGACGGAATATCTACAGTTCATCACAAGTTCAATAACTAAACTACAAGCATCGACAAGCAGATGGACATTGGAAAACATTAGCAGCATGTTTGGTGTTCTTTGTTGCCTTTATTTCTTTTCGAACTTAGCAGGATTTTTGGTCCGGTTTTAAACTGTTGGAATGCATATTGGGAAATGTAGTTTTCATATTGAAAAAGACGGGAAATCCTGGGTTTCTAACCAATCGGGAGGGATTCTGGGTACACAGCTGGAGTGTTTTAAGAGCGCGGGTGGGGAATTGAAGCTGTTTTTCGTACTCAGGAGGATGACGTAACACCAGGACTTTTAATTATAAACAGAGCAGGTACGTTAACGTGGCACGCTGTTATTTGGTTCATTTAAGCACGGGGAAATCTGAGATAAATGAAGACATAGTTGTTAGCATAACATTGTGAGTCTACAAAAGCAGCAGATGCGCTTTTGAAGTAGGCGGAGTGGTTTCACAGACAAACAAGCGTAGAGTAAGAACGATGTTTAAATGGAGTGCCTGTAACACAGATTGGAGGGTTTCAACATGAGGATGTTGCAAGATACAAGGGGATTAACAGGGAGTAGCTGCGGATTGACTGGGAATGAGGGGGGGTGCTCACGAAGGTTTGAATAAGAGGGATTAGGCTAGAATATCAGGTAAAAGACAGGATTACGCTATGCATTTATTGAAATGGGCTTGCTAATATGTATACAAAGTATAAGGAATGCAAATTTAAATTATGTTGCTATGATACATTAACTGAAAATGACTAGTATTAACTGCTTGTGTTTAATTTCAATTGTAGTGATCCCTGAAGAAGGGCCTCAAAATCCCGAAATGCATTGGGTCTTTCACGCAAAATTAAGACTGCTTGTGATGAACTTCTGCATCATTCGTATTCTTTGAAAGAGGCCTGCATAGGCTCAATTTGAATAGCAGAAATTTGAAAAAATGGCATTGTAAACTAGTTGTGGTCCTTTGGAGTAACTATGATAAAAGATGGTCAAAAGAAGAGTTTAAAATATGGTTGAAGAAAGAAAAATGAAAAATATTGATAAAAACGATCGCGAATAAACATGCACGTCAAAGACGGCATGAAGCTGTGCAAAAGGTTCTTGGGGCTAGGTAGTCCCTTCTCACATATAGTTCTCTTAACTTATGGCAGTTGGGCATGCCTATACCGATCTGCACGCAATCTGACGAAAGCGGGATATAAATATGAGAAACAAAAACATGTGAACAAGAAAGGTGTGCTTCCCTACATCAACAAGAAAACATTCATAACTATTGCCCTAACCAGGGTTTGCACCCGTTGGATAAATAAAGAACACCATAAAATAATGGAGGAAGATTCGGGACCCATACTAGTTGACGGAATATCTACAGTTCATCACAAGTTCAATAACTAAACTACAAGCATCGACAAGCAGATGGACATTGGAAAACATTAGCAGCATGTTTGGTGTTCTTTGTTGCCTTTATTTCTTTTCGAACTTAGCAGGATTTTTGGTCCGGTTTTAAACTGTTGAAATGCATAGTGGGAAATGTAGTTTTCATATTGAAAAAGACGGGAAATCCTGGGTTTCTAACCAATCGGGAGGGATTCTGGGTACACAGGTGGAGTGTTTTAAGAGCGCGGGTGGGGAATTGAAGCTGTTTTTTGTACTCAGGAGGATGACGTAACACCAGGGCTTTTAATTATAAACAGAGCAGGTACGTTAACGTGGCACGCTGTTATTTGGTTCATTTAAGCACGGGGAAATCTGAGATAAATGAAGACATAGTTGTTAGCATAACATTGTGAGTCTACAAAAGCAGCAGATGCGCTTTTGAAGTAGGCGGAGTGGTTTCACAGACAAACAAGCGTAGAGTAAGAACGATGTTTAAATGGAGTCCCTGTAACACAGATTGGAGGGTTTCAACATGAGGATGGTGCAAGATACAAGGGGATTAACAGGGAGTAGCTGCGGATTGACTGGGAATAAGGGGGGGTGCTCACGAAGGTTTGAATAAGAGGGATTAGGCTAGAATATCAGGTAAAAGACAGGATTACGCTATGCATCTATTGAAATGGGCTTGCTAATATGTATACAAAGTATAAGGAATGCAAATTTAAATTATGTTGCTATGATACATTTACTGGAAATTACTAGTATTAACTGCTTGTGTTTAATTTCAATTGTAGTGACCCCCGAAGAAGGGCCTCAAAAGCCCGAAATGCATTGGGTCTTTCACGCAAAATTAAGACTGCTTGTGATGAACTTCTTCATCATTCCTATTTTTCGAAAGAGGCCTGCATAGGCTCAATTTGAATAGCAGAAATTTGAAAAATGGCATTGTAAACTAGTTGTGGTCCTTTGGAGTAAATATGATAAAAGATGGTCAAAAGAAGAGTTTAAAATATGGTTGAAGAAAGAAAAATGAAAAATATTGATAAAAACGATCGCGAATAAACATGCACGTCAAAGACGGCATGAAGCTGTGCAAAAGGTTCTTGGGGCTATGTAGTCCCTTCTCACATATAGTTCTCTTAACTTATGGCAGTTGGGCATGCCTATACCGATCTGCACGCAATCTGACAAAAGCGGGATATAAATATGAGAAACAAAAACATGTGAACAAGAAAGGTGTGCATCCCTACATCAACAAGAAAGCATTCATAACTATTGCCCTAACCAGGGTTTGCACCCGTTGGATAATTAAAGAACACTATAAAATAATGGAGGAAGATTCGGGACCCATACAAGTTGACGGAATATCTACAGTTCATCACAAGTTCAATAACTAAACTACAAGCATCGACAAGCAGATGGACATTGGAAAACATTAGCAGCATGTTTGGTGCTCTTTGTTGCCTTTATTTCTTTTCGAACTTAGCAGGATTTTTGGTCCGGTTTTAAACTGTTGAAATGCATAGTGGGAAATGTAGTTTTCATATTGAAAAAGACGGGAAATCCTGGGTTTCTAACCAATCGGGAGGGATTCTGGGTACACAGGTGGAGTGTTTTAAGAGCGCGGGTGGGGAATTGAAGCTGTTTTTTGTACTCAGGAGGATGACGTAACACCAGGGCTTTTAATTATAAACAGAGCAGGTACGTTAACGTGGCACGCTGTTATTTGGTTCATTTAAGCACGGGGAAATCTGAGATAAATGAAGACATAGTTGTTAGCATAACATTGTGAGTCTACAAAAGCAGCAGATGCGCTTTTGAAGTAGGCGGAGTGGTTTCACAGACAAACAAGCGTAGAGTAAGAACGATGTTTAAATGGAGTGCCTGTAACACAGATTGGAGGGTTTCAACATGAGGATGGTGCAAGATACAAGGGGATTAACAGGGAGTAGCTGCGGATTGACTGGGAATAAGGGGGGGTGCTCACGAAGGTTTGAATAAGAGGGATTAGGCTAGAATATCAGGTAAAAGACAGGATTACGCTATGCATTTATTGAAATGGGCTTGCTAATATGTATACAAAGTATAAGGAATGCAAATTTAAATTATGTTGCTATGATACATTTACTGGAAATTACTAGTATTAACTGCTTGTGTTTAATTTCAATTGTAGTGACACCCGAAGAAGGGCCTCAAAAGCCCGAAATGCATTGGGTCTTTCACGCAAAATTAAGACTGCTTGTGATGAACTTCTGCATCATTCCTATTCTTTGAAAGAGGCCTGCATAGGCTCAATTTGAATAGCAGAAATTTGAAAAATGGCATTGTAAACTAGTTGTGGTCCTTTGGAGTAACTATGATAAAAGATGGTCAAAAGAAGAGTTTAAAATATGGTTGAAGAAAGAAAAATGAAAAATATTGATAAAAACGATCGCGAATAAACATGCACGTCAAAGACGGCATGAAGCTGTGCAAAAGGTTCTTGGGGCTAGGTAGTCCCTTCTCACATATAGTTCTCTTAACCTATGGCAGTTGGGCATGCCTATACCGATCTGCACGCAATCTGACGAAAGCGGGATATAAATATGAGAAACAAAAACATGTGAACAAGAAAGGTGTGCATCCCTACATCAACAAGAAAACATTCATAACTATTGCCCTAACCAGGGTTTGCACCCGTTAGATAATTAAAGAACACTATAAAATAATGGAGGAAGAGTCGGGACCCATACAAGTTGACGGAATATCTACAGTTCTTCACAAGTTCAATAACTAAACTACAAGCATCGACAAGCAGATGGACATTGGAAAACATTAGCAGCATGTTTGGTGTTCTTTGTTGCCTTTATTTCTTTTCGAACTTAGCAGGATTTTTGGTCCGGTTTTAAACTGTTGGAATGCATAGTGGGAAATGTAGTTTTCATATTGAAAAAGACGGGAAATCCTGGGTTTCTAACCAATCGGGAGGGATTCTGGGTACACAGGTGGAGTGTTTTAAGAGCGCGGGTGGGGAATTGAAGCTGTTTTTCGTACTCAGGAGGATGGTGTAACACCAGGGCTTTTAATTATAAACAGAGCAGGTACGTTAACGTGGCACGCTGTTATTTGGTTCATTGAAGCACGGGGAAATCTGAGATAAATGAAGACATAGTTGTTAGCATAACAGTGTGAGTCTACAAAAGCAGCAGATGCGCTTTTGAAGTAGGCGAAGTGATTTCACAGACAAACAAGCGTAGAGTAAGAACGATGTTTAAATAGAGTGCCTGTAACACAGATTGGAGGGTTTCAACATGAGGATGGTGCAAGATACAAGGGGATTAACAGGGAGTAGCTGCGGATTGACTGGGAATGGGGGGGGTGCTCACGAAGGTTTGATTAAGAGGGATTAGGCTAGAATATCAGGTAAAAGACAGGATTACGCTATGCATTCATTAAAAATGGGCTTGCTAATATGTATACAAAGTATAAGCAATGCAAATTTAAATTATGTTGCTATGATACATTTACTGAAAATTACTAGTATTAACTGCTTGTTTTTAATTTCAATTGTAGTGACCCC
Organism: Lissotriton helveticus; assembly: GCF_964261635.1. Lineage (NCBI taxonomy): Eukaryota > Metazoa > Chordata > Amphibia > Caudata > Salamandridae > Lissotriton > Lissotriton helveticus. Next base: position 805,003,353 of record NC_136063.1, read on the forward strand.
CGAAGAAGGGCCTCAAAGCCCGAAATGCATTGGGTCTTTCACGCAAAATTAAGATTGCTTGTGATGAACTTCTGCATCATTCCTATTCTTTGAAAGAGGCCTGCATAGGCTCAATTTGAATAGCAGAAATTTGAAAAATGGCATTGTAAACTAGTTGTGGTCCTTTGGAGTAAATATGATAAAAGATGGTCAAAAGAAGAGTTTAAAATATGGTTGAAGAAAGAAAAATGAAAAATATTGATAAAAACGATCGCGAATAAACATGCACGTCAAAGACGGCATGAAGCTGTGCAAAAGGTTCTTGGGGCTATGTAGTCCCTTCTCACATATAGTTCTCTTAACTTATGGCAGTTGGGCATGCCTATACCGATCTGCACGCAATCTGACGAAAGCGGGATATAAATATGAGAAACAAAAACATGTGAACAAGAAAGGTGTGCATCCCTACATCAACAAGAAAGCATTCATAACTATTGCCCTAACCAGGGTTTGCACCCGTTGGATAATTAAAGAACACTATAAAATAATGGAGGAAGATTCGGGACCCATACAAGTTGACGGAATATCTACAGTTCATCACAAGTTCAATAACTAAACTACAAGCATCGACAAGCAGATGGACATTGGAAAACATTAGCAGCATGTTTGGTGTTCTTTGTTGGCTTTATTTCTTTTCGAACTTAGCAGGATTTTTGGTCCGGTTTTAAACTGTTGAAATGCATAGTGGGAAATGTAGTTTTCATATTGAAAAAGACGGGAAATCCTGGGTTTCTAACCAATCGGGAGGGATTCTGGGTACACAGGTGGAGTGTTTTAAGAGCGCGGGTGGGGAGTTGAAGCTGTTTTTTGTACTCAGGAGGATGACGTAACACCAGGGCTTTTAATTATAAACAGAGCAGGTACGTTAACGTGGCACGCTGTTATTTGGTTCATTTAAGCACGGGGAAATCTGAGATAAATGAAGACATAGTTGTTAGCATAACATTGTGAGTCTACAAAAGCAGCAGATGCGCTTTTGAAGTAGGCGGAGTGGTTTCACAGACAAACAAGCGTAGAGTAAAAACGATGTTTAAATGGAGTGCCTGTAACACAGATTGGAGGGTTTCAACATGAGGATGGTGCAAGATACAAGGGGATTAACAGGGAGTAGCTGCGGATTGACTGGGAATAAGGGGGGTGCTCACGAAGGTTTGAATAAGAGGGTTTAGGCTAGAATATCAGGTAAAAGACAGGATTACGCTATGCATTTATTGAAATGGGCTTGCTAATATGTATACAAAGTATAAGGAATGCAAATTTAAATTATGTTGCTATGATACATTTACTGGAAATTACTAGTATTAACTGCTTGTGTTTAATTTCAATTGTAGTGACCCCCGAAGAAGGGCCTCAAAAGCCCGAAATGCATTGGGTCTTTCACGCAAAATTAAGACTGCTTGTGATGAACTTCTTCATCATTCCTATTTTTCGAAAGAGGCCTGCATAGGCTCAATTTGAATAGCAGAAATTTGAAAAATGGCATTGTAAACTAGTTGTGGTCCTTTGGAGTAAATATGATAAAAGATGGTCAAAAGAAGAGTTTAAAATATGGTTGAAGAAAGAAAAATGAAAAATATTGATAAAAACGATTGCGAATAAACATGCACGTCAAAGACGGCATGAAGCTGTGCAAAAGGTTCTTGGGGCTAGGTAGTCCCTTCTCACATATAGTTCTCTTAACCTATGGCAGTTGGGCATGCCTATACCGATCTGCACGCAATCTGACGAAAGCGGGATATAAATATGAGAAACAAAAACATGTGAACAAGAAAGGTGTGCATCCCTACATCAACAAGAAAACATTCATAACTATTGCCCTAACCAGGGTTTGCACCTGTTAGATAATTAAAGAACACTATAAAATAATGGAGGAAGATTCGGGACCCATACAAGTTGACGGAATATCTACAGTTCATCACAAGTTCAATAACTAAACTACAAGCATCGACAAGCAGATGGACATTGGAAAACATTAGCAGCATGTTTGGTGTTCTTTGTTGCCTTTATTTCTTTTCGAACTTAGCAGGATTTTTGGTCCGGTTTTAAACTGTTGGAATGCATATTGGGAAATGTTGTTTTCATATTGAAAAAGACGGGAAATCCTGGGTTTCTAACCAATCGGGAGGGATTCTGGGTACACAGCTGGAGTGTTTTAAGAGCGCGGGTGGGGAATTGAAGCTGTTTTTCGTACTCAGGAGGATGACGTAACACCAGGACTTTTAATTATAAACAGAGCAGGTACGTTAACGTGGCACGCTGTTATTTGGTTCATTTAAGCACGGGGAAATCTGAGATAAATGAAGACATAGTTGTTAGCATAACATTGTGAGTCTACAAAAGCAGCAGATGCGCTTTTGAAGTAGGCGGAGTGGTTTCACAGACAAACAAGCGTAGAGTAAGAACGATGTTTAAATGGAGTGCCTGTAACACAGATTGGAGGGTTTCAACATGAGGATGGTGCAAGATACAAGGGGATTAACAGGGAGTAGCTGCGGATTGACTGGGAATGAGGGGGGGTGCTCACGAAGGTTTGATTAAGAGGGATTAGGCTAGAATATCAGGTAAAAGACAGGATTACGCTATGCATTCATTAAAAATGGGCTTGCTAATATGTATACAAAGTATAAGGAATGCAAATTTAAATTATGTTGCTATGATACATTTACTGAAAATTACTAGTATTAACTGCTTGTTTTTAATTTCAATTGTAGTGACCCCCGAAGAAGGGCCTCAAAGCCCGAAATGCATTGGGTCTTTCACGCAAAATAAGACTGCTTGTGATGAACTTCTGCATCATTCCTATTCTTTGAAAGAGGCCTGCATAGGCTCAATTTGAATAGCAGAAATTTGAAAAATGGCATTGTAAACTAGTTGTGGTCCTTTGGAGTAAATATGATAAAAGATGGTCAAAAGAAGAGTTTAAAATATGGTTGAAGAAAGAAAAATGAAAAATATTGATAAAAACGATCGCGAATAAATATGCACGTCAAAGACGGCATGTAGCTGTGCAAAAGGTTCTTGGGGCTATGTAGTCCCTTCTCACATATAGTTCTCTTAACTTCTGGCAGTTGGGCATGCCTATACCGATCTGCACGCAATCTGACGAAGTGGGATATAAATATGAGAAACAAAAACATGTGAACAAGAAAGGTGTGCATCCCTACATCAACAAGAAAACATTCATAACTATTGCCCTAACCAGGGTTTGCACCCGTTGGATAATTAAAGAACACTATAAAATAATGGAGGAAGATTCGGGACCCATACAAGTTGACGGAATATCTACAGTTCATCACAAGTTCAATAACTAAACTACAAGCATCAACAAGCAGATGGACATTGGAAAACATTAGCAGCATGTTTGGTGTTCTTTGTTGCCTTTATTTCTTTTCGAACTTAGCAGGATTTTTGGTCCGGTTTTAAACTGTTGGAATGCATATTGGGAAATGTAGTTTTCATATTGAAAAAGACGGGAAATCCTGGGTTTCTAACCAATCGGGAGGGATTCTGGGTACACAGCTGGAGTGTTTTAGGAGCGCGGGTGGGGAATTGAAGCTGTTTTTCGTACTCAGGAGGATGACGTAACACCAGGACTTTTAATTATAAACAGAGCAGGTACGTTAACGTGGCACGCTGTTATTTGGTTCATTTAAGCACGGGAAAATCTGAGATAAATGAAGACATAGTTGTTAGCATAACATTGTGAGTCTACAAAAGCAGCAGATGCGCTTTTGAAGTAGGCGGAGTGGTTTCACAGACAAACAAGCGTAGAGTAAGAACGATGTTTAAATGGAGTGCCTGTAACACAGATTGGAGGGTTTCAACATGAGGATGGTGCAAGATACAAGGGGATTAACAGGGAGTAGCTGCGGATTGACTGGGAATGAGGGGGGGTGCTCACGAAGGTTTGAATAAGAGGGATTAGGCTAGAATATCAGGTAAAAGACAGGATTACGCTATGCATTTATTGAAATGGGCTTGCTAATATGTATACAAAGTATAAGGAATGCAAATTTAAATTATGTTGCTATGATACATTTATTGGAAATTACTAGTATTAACTGCTTGTGTTTAATTTCAATTGTAGTGACCCCCGAAGAAGGGCCTCAAAAGCCCGAAATGCATTGGGTCTTTCACGCAAAATTAAGACTGCTTGTGATGAACTTCTGCATCATTCCTATTCTTTGAAAGAGGCCTGCATAGGCTCAATTTGAATAGCAGAAATTTGAAAAATGGCATTGTAAACTAGTTGTGGTCCTTTGGAGTAACTAAGATAAAAGATGGTCAAAAGAAGAGTTTAAAATATGGTTGAAGAAAGAAAAATGAAAAATATTGATAAAAACGATCGCGAATAAACATGCACGTCAAAGACGGCATGAAGCTGTGCAAAAGGTTCTTGGGGCTAGGTAGTCCCTTCTCACATATAGTTCTCTTAACCTATGGCAGTTGGGCATGCCTATACCGATCTGCACGCAATCTGACGAAAGCGGGATATAAATATGAGAAACAAAAACATGTGAACAAGAAAGGTGTGCATCCCTACATCAACAAGAAAACATTCATAACTATTGCCCTAACCAGGGTTTGCACCCGTTAGATAATTAAAGAACACTATAAAATAATGGAGGAAGAGTCGGGACCCATACAAGTTGACGGAATATCTACAGTTCTTCACAAGTTCAATAACTAAACTACAAGCATCGACAAGCAGATGGACATTGGAAAACATTAGCAGCATGTTTGGTGTTCTTTGTTGCCTTTATTTCTTTTCGAACTTAGCAGGATTTTTGGTCCGGTTTTAAACTGTTGGAATGCATAGTGGGAAATGCAGTTTTCATATTGAAAAAGACGGGAAATCCTGGGTTTCTAACCAATCGGGAGGGATTCTGGGTACACAGGTGGAGTGTTTTAAGAGCGCGGGTGGGGAATTGAAGCTGTTTTTCGTACTCAGGAGGATGGTGTAACACCAGGGCTTTTAATTATAAACAGAGCAGGTACGTTAACGTGGCACGCTGTTATTTGGTTCATTGAAGCACGGGGAAATCTGAGATAAATGAAGACATAGTTGTTAGCATAACAGTGTGAGTCTACAAAAGCAGCAGATGCGCTTTTGAAGTAGGCGAAGTGATTTCACAGACAAACAAGCGTAGAGTAAGAACGATGTTTAAATAGAGTGCCTGTAACACAGATTGGAGGGTTTCAACATGAGGATGGTGCAAGATACAAGGGGATTAACAGGGAGTAGCTGCGGATTGACTGGGAATGGGGGGGGGTGCTCACGAAGGTTTGATTAAGAGGGATTAGGCTAGAATATCAGGTAAAAGACAGGATTACGCTATGCATTCATTAAAAATGGGCTTGCTAATATGTATACAAAGTATAAGCAATGCAAATTTAAATTATGTTGCTATGATACATTTACTGAAAATTACTAGTATTAACTGCTTGTTTTTAATTTCAATTGTAGTGACCCCCGAAGAAGGGCCTCAAAGCCCGAAATGCATTGGGTCTTTCACGCAAAATTAAGACTGCTTGTGATGAACTTCTGCATCATTCCTATTCTTTGAAAGAGGCCTGCATAGGCTCAATTTGAATAGCAGAAATTTGAAAAATGGCATTGTAAACTAGTTGTGGTCCTTTGGAGTAAATATGATAAAAGATGGTCAAAAGAAGAGTTTAAAATATGGTTGAAGAAAGAAAAATGAAAAATATTGATAAAAACGATCGCGAATAAACATGCACGTCAAAGACGGCATGAAGCTGTGCAAAAGGTTCTTGGGGCTATGTAGTCCCTTCTCACATATAGTTCTCTTAACTTATGGCAGTTGGGCATGCCTATACCGATCTGCACGCAATCTGACGAAAGCGGGATATAAATATGAGAAACAAAAACATGTGAACAAGAAAGGTGTGCATCCCTACATCAACAAGAAAGCATTCATAACTATTGCCCTAACCAGGGTTTGCACCCGTTGGATAATTAAAGAACACTATAAAATAATGGAGGAAGATTCGGGACCCATACAAGTTGACGGAATATCTACAGTTCATCACAAGTTCAATAACTAAACTACAAGCATCGACAAGCAGATGGACATTGGAAAACATTAGCAGCATGTTTGGTGTTCTTTGTTGCCTTTATTTCTTTTCGAACTTAGCAGGATTTTTGGTCCGGTTTTAAACTGTTGGAATGCATATTGGGAAATGTAGTTTTCATATTGAAAAAGACGGGAAATCCTGGGTTTCTAACCAATCGGGAGGGATTCTGGGTACACAGGTGGAGTGTTTTAAGAGCGCGGGTGGGGAATTGAAGCTGTTTTTTGTACTCAGGAGGATGACGTAACACCAGGGCTTTTAATTATAAACAGAGCAGGTACGTTAACGTGGCAAGCTGTTATTTGGTTCATTGAAGCACGGGGAAATCTGAGATAAATGAAGACATAGTTGTTAGCATAACAGTGTGAGTCTACAAAAGCAGCAGATGCGCTTTTGAAGTAGGCGAAGTGATTTCACAGACAAACAAGCGTAGAGTAAGAACGATGTTTAAATAGAGTGCCTGTAACACAGATTGGAGGGTTTCAACATGAGGATGGTGCAAGATACAAGGGGATTAACAGGGAGTAGCTGCGGATTGACTGGGAATGGGGGGGGTGCTCACGAAGGTTTGATTAAGAGGGATTAGGCTAGAATATCAGGTAAAAGACAGGATTACGCTATGCATTCATTAAAAATGGGCTTGCTAATATGTATACAAAGTATAAGCAATGCAAATTTAAATTATGTTGCTATGATACATTTACTGAAAATTACTAGTATTAACTGCTTGTTTTTAATTTCAATTGTAGTGACCCCCGAAGAAGGGCCTCAAAGCCCGAAATGCATTGGGTCTTTCACGCAAAATTAAGACTGCTTGTGATGAACTTCTGCATCATTCCTATTCTTTGAAAGAGGCCTGCATAGGCTCAATTTGAATAGCAGAAATTTGAAAAATGGCATTGTAAACTAGTTGTGGTCCTTTGGAGTAAATATGATAAAAGATGGTCAAAAGAAGAGTTTAAAATATGGTTGAAGAAAGAAAAATGAAAAATATTGATAAAAACGATCGCGAATAAACATGCACGTCAAAGACGGCATGAAGCTGTGCAAAAGGTTCTTGGGGCTATGTAGTCCCTTCTCACATATAGTTCTCTTAACTTATGGCAGTTGGGCATGCCTATACCGATCTGCACGCAATCTGACGAAAGCGGGATATAAATATGAGAAACAAAAACATGTGAACAAGAAAGGTGTGCATCCCTACATCAACAAGAAAGCATTCATAACTATTGCCCTAACCAGGGTTTGCACCCGTTGGATAATTAAAGAACACTATAAAATAATGGAGGAAGATTCGGGACCCATACAAGTTGACGGAATATCTACAGTTCATCACAAGTTCAATAACTAAACTACAAGCATCGACAAGCAGATGGACATTGGAAAACATTAGCAGCATGTTTGGTGTTCTTTGTTGCCTTTATTTCTTTTCGAACTTAGCAGGATTTTTGGTCCGGTTTTAAACTGTTGGAATGCATATTGGGAAATGTAGTTTTCATATTGAAAAAGACGGGAAATCCTGGGTTTCTAACCAATCGGGAGGGATTCTGGGTACACAGCTGGAGTGTTTTAAGAGCGCGGGTGGGGAATTGAAGCTGTTTTTCGTACTCAGGAGGATGACGTAACACCAGGACTTTTAATTATAAACAGAGCAGGTACGTTAACGTGGCACGCTGTTATTTGGTTCATTTAAGCACGGGGAAATCTGAGATAAATGAAGACATAGTTGTTAGCATAACATTGTGAGTCTACAAAAGCAGCAGATGCGCTTTTGAAGTAGGCGGAGTGGTTTCACAGACAAACAAGCGTAGAGTAAGAACGATGTTTAAATGGAGTGCCTGTAACACAGATTGGAGGGTTTCAACATGAGGATGGTGCAAGATACAAGGGGATTAACAGGGAGTAGCTGCGGATTGACTGGGAATGAGGGGGGGTGCCCACGAAGGTTTGAATAAGAGGGATTAGGCTAGAATATCAGGTAAAAGACAGGATTACGCTATGCATTTATTGAAATGGGCTTGCTAATATGTATACAAAGTATAAGGAATGCAAATTTAAATTATGTTGCTATGATACATTAACTGAAAATGACTAGTATTAACTGCTTGTGTTTAATTTCAATTGTAGTGACCCTCGAAGAACGGCCTCAAAGCCCGAAATGCATTGGGTCTTTCACGCAAAATTAAGACTGCTTGTGATGAACTTCTGCATCATTCCTATTCTTTGAAAGAGGCCTGCATAGGCTCAATTTGAATAGCAGAAATTTGAAAAATGGCATTGTAAACTAGTTGTGGTCCTTTGGAGTAAATATGATAAAAGATGGTCAAAAGAAGAGTTTAAAATATGGTTGAAGAAAGAAAAATGAAAAATATTGATAAAAACGATCGCGAATAAATATGCACGTCAAAGACGGCATGAAGCTGTGCAAAAGGTTCTTGGGGCTATGTAGTCCCTTTTCACATATAGTTCTCTTAACTTATGGCAGTTGGGCATGCCTATACCGATCTGCACGCAATCTGACGAAAGCGGGATATAAATATGAGAAACAAAAACATGTGAACAAGAAAGGTGTGCATCCCTACATCAACAAGAAAGCATTCATAACTATTGCCCTAACCAGGGTTTGCACCCGTTGGATAATTAAAGAACACTATAAAATAATGGAGGAAGATTCGGGACCCATACAAGTTGACGGAATATCTACAGTTCATCACAAGTTCAATAACTAAACTACAAGCATCGACAAGCAGATGGACATTGGAAAACATTAGCAGCATGTTTGGTGTTCTTTGTTGCCTTTATTTCTTTTCGAACTTAGCAGGATTTTTGGTCCGGTTTTAAACTGTTGGAATGCATAGTGGGAAATGTAGTTTTCATATTGAAAAAGACGGGAAATCCTGGGTTTCTAACCAATCGGGAGGGATTCTGGGTACACCGGTGGAGTGTTTTAAGAGCGCGGGTGGGGAATTGAAGCTGTTTTTTGTACTCAGGAGGATGACGTAACACCAGGGCTTTTAATTATAAACAGAGCAGGTACGTTAACGTGGCACGCTGTTATTTGGTTCATTTAAGCACGGGGAAATCTGAGATAAATGAAGACATAGTTGTTAGCATAACATTGTGAGTCTACTAAAGCAGCAGATGCGCTTTTGAAGTAGGCGGAGTGGTTTCACAGACAAACAAGCGTAGAGTAAGAACGATGTTTAAATGGAGTGCCTGTAACACAGATTGGAGGGTTTCAACATGAGGATGGTGCAAGATACAAGGGGAATAACAGGGAGTAGCTGCGGATTGACTGGGAATAAGGGGGGCTGCTCACGAAGGTTTGAATAAGAGGGATTAGGCTAGAATATCAGGTAAAAGACAGGATTACGCTATGCATTTATTGAAATGGGCTTGCTAATATGTATACAAAGTATAAGGAATGCAAATTTAAATTATGTTGCTATGATACATTTACTGAAAATTACTAGTATTAACTGCTTGTGTTTAATTTCAATTGTAGTGACCCCCGAAGAAGGGCCTCAAAAGCCCGAAATGCATTGGGTCTTTCACGCAAAATTAAGACTGCTTGTGATGAACTTCTGCATCATTCCTATTCTTTGAAAGAGGCCTGCATAGGCTCAATTTGAATAGCAGACATTTGAAAAATGGCATTGTAAACTAGTTGTGGTCCTTTGGAGTAACTATGATAAAAGATGGTCAAAAGAAGAGTTTAAAATATGGTTGAAGAAAGAAAAATGAAAAATATTGATAAAAACGATCGCGAATAAACATGCACGTCAAAGACGGCATGAAGCTGTGCAAAAGGTTCTTGGGGCTAGGTAGTCCCTTCTCACATATAGTTCTCTTAACCTATGGCAGTTGGGCATGCCTATACCGATCTGCACGCAATCTGACGAAAGCGGGATATAAATATGAGAAACAAAAACATGTGAACAAGAAAGGTGTGCATCCCTACATCAACAAGAAAACATTCATAACTATTGCCCTAACCAGGGTTTGCACCCGTTAGATAATTAAAGAACACTATAAAATAATGGAGGAAGATTCGGGACCCATACAAGTTGACGGAATATCTACAGTTCTTCACAAGTTCAATAACTAAACTACAAGCACCGACAAGCAGATGGACATTGGAAAACATTAGCAGCATGTTTGGTGTTCTTTGTTGCCTTTATTTCTTTTCGAATTTAGCAGGATTTTTGGTCCGGTTTTAAACTGTTGGAATGCATAGTGGGAAATGCAGTTTTCATATTGAAAAAGACGGGAAATCCTGGGTTTCTAACCACTCGGGAGGGATTCTGGGTACACAGGTGGAGTGTTTTAAGAGCGCGGGTGGGGAATTGAAGCTGTTTTTCGTACTCAGGAGGATGGCGTAACACCAGGGCTTTTAATTATAAACAGAGCAGGTACGTTAACGTGGCACGCTGTTATTTGGTTCATTTAAGCACGGGGAAATCTGAGATAAATGAAGACATAGTTGTTAGCATAACAGTGTGAGTCTACAAAAGCAGCAGATGCGCTTTTGAAGTAGGCGAAGTGATTTCACAGACAAACAAGCGTAGAGTAAGAACGATGTTTAAATAGAGTGCCTGTAACACAGATTGGAGGGTTTCAACATGAGGATGGTGCAAGATACAAGGGGATTAACAGGGAGTAGCTGCGGATTGACTGGGAATGAGGGGGGGTGCTCACGAAGGTTTGATTAAGAGGGATTAGGCTAGAATATCAGGTAAAAGACAGGATTACGCTATGCATTCATTAAAAATGGGCTTGCTAATATGTATACAAAGTATAAGGAATGCAAATTTAAATTATGTTGCTATGATACATTTACCGAAAATTACTAGTATTAACTGCTTGTTTTTAATTTCAATTGGAGTGATCCCCGAAGAAGGGCATCAAAGCCCGAAATGCATTGGGTCTTTCACGCAAAATTAAGACTGCTTGTGATGAACTTCTGCATCATTCCTATTCTTTGAAAGAGGCCTGCATAGGCTTAATTTGAATAGCAGAAATTTGAAAAATGGCATTGTAAACTAGTTGTGGTCCTTTGGAGTAAATATGATAAAAGATGGTCAAAAGAAGAGTTTAAAATAGGGTTGAAGAAAGAAAAATGAAAAATATTGATAAAAACGATCGCGAATAAACATGCACGTCAAAGACGGCATGAAGCTGTGCAAAAGGTTCTTGGGGCTATGTAGTCCCTTCTCACATATAGTTCTCTTAACTTATGGCAGTTGGGCATGCCTATACCGATCTGCATGCAATCTGACGAAAGTGGGATATAAATATGAGAAACAAAAACATGTGAACAAGAAAGGTGTGCATCCCTACATCAACAAGAAAACATTCATAACTATTGCCCTAACCAGGGTTTGCACCCGTTGGATAATTAAAGAACACTATAAAATAATGGAGGAAGATTCGGGACCCATACAAGTTGACGGAATATCTACAGTTCATCACAAGTTCAATAACTAAACTACAAGCATCGACAAGCAGATGGACATTGGAAAACATTAGCAGCATGTTTGGTGTTCTTTGTTGCCTTTATTTCTTTTCGAACTTAGCAGGATTTTTGGTCCGGTTTTAAACTGTTGGAATGCATATTGGGAAATGTAGTTTTCATATTGAAAAAGACGGGAAATCCTGGGTTTCTAACCAATCGGGAGGGATTCTGGGTACACAGCTGGAGTGTTTTAAGAGCGCGGGTGGGGAATTGAAGCTGTTTTTCGTACTCAGGAGGATGACGTAACACCAGGGCTTTTAATTATAAACAGAGCAGGTACGTTAACGTGGCACGCTGTTATTTGGTTCATTTAAGCACGGGGAAATCTGAGATAAATGAAGACATAGTTGTTAGCATAACATTGTGAGTCTACAAAAGCAGCAGATGCGCTTTTGAAGTAGGCGGAGTGGTTTCACAGACAAACAAGCGTAGAGTAAGAACGATGTTTAAATGGAGTGCCTGTAACACAGATTGGAGGGTTTCAACATGAGGATGGTGCAAGATACAAGGGGATTAACAGGGAGTAGATGCGGATTGACTGGGAATGAGGGGGGGTGCTCACGAAGGTTTGAATAAGAGGGATTAGGCTAGAATATCAGGTAAAAGACAGGATTACGCTATGCATTTATTGAAATGGGCTTGCTAATATGTATACAAAGTATAAGGAATGCAAATTTAAATTATGTTGCTATGATACATTAACTGAAAATGACTAGTATTAACTGCTCGTGTTTAATTTCATTTGTAGTGATCCCTGAAGAAGGGCCTCAAAATCCCGAAATGCATTGGGTTTTTCACGCAAAATTAAGACTGCTTGTGATGAACTTCTGCATCATTCCTATTCTTTGAAAGAGGCCTGCATAGGCTCAATTTGAATAGCAGAAATTTGAAAAATGGCATTGTAAACTAGTTGTGGTCCTTTGGAGTAAATATGATAAAAGATGGTCAAAAGAAGAGTTTAAAATATGGTTGAAGAAAGAAAAATGAAAAATATTGATAAAAACGATCGCGAATAAATATGCACGTCAAAGACGGCATGAAGCTGTGCAAAAGGTTCTTGGGGCTATGTAGTCCCTTCTCACATATAGTTCTCTTAACTTATGGCAGTTGGGCATGCCTATACCGATCTGCACGCAATCTGACGAAAGCGGGATATAAATATGAGAAACAAAAACATGTGAACAAGAAAGGTGTGCATCCCTACATCAACAAGAAAACATTCATAACTATTGCCCTAACCAGGGTTTGCACCCGTTAGATAATTAAAGAACACTATAAAATAATGGAGGAAGATTCGGGACCCATACAAGTTGACGGAATATCTACAGTTCTTCACAAGTTCAATAACTAAACTACAAGCACCGACAAGCAGATGGACATTGGAAAACATTAGCAGCATGTTTGGTGTTCTTTGTTGCCTTTATTTCTTTTCGAACTTAGCAGGATTTTTGGTCCGGTTTTAAACTGTTGGAATGCATAGTGGGAAATGCAGTTTTCATATTGAAAAAGACGGGAAATCCTGGGTTTCTAACCACTCGGGAGGGATTCTGGGTACACAGGTGGAGTGTTTTAAGAGCGCGGGTGGGGAATTGAAGCTGTTTTTCGTACTCAGGAGGATGGCGTAACACCAGGGCTTTTAATTATAAACAGAGCAGGTACGTTAACGTGGCACGCTGTTATTTGGTTCATTTAAGCACGGGGAAATCTGAGATAAATGAAGACATAGTTGTTAGCATAACAGTGTGAGTCTACAAAAGCAGCAGATGCGCTTTTGAAGTAGGCGAAGTGATTTCACAGACAAACAAGCGTAGAGTAAGAACGATGTTTAAATAGAGTGCCTGTAACACAGATTGGAGGGTTTCAACATGAGGATGGTGCAAGATACAAGGGGATTAACAGGGAGTAGCTGCGATTGACTGGGAATGAGGGGGGGTGCTCACGAAGGTTTGATTAAGAGGGATTAGGCTAGAATATCAGGTAAAAGACAGGATTACGCTATGCATTCATTAAAAATGGGCTTGCTAATATGTATACAAAGTATAAGGAATGCAAATTTAAATTATGTTGCTATGATACATTTACCGAAAATTACTAGTATTAACTGCTTGTTTTTAATTTCAATTGTAGTGATCCCCGAAGAAGGGCATCAAAGCCCGAAATGCATTGGGTCTTTCACGCAAAATTAAGACTGCTTGTGATGAACTTCTGCATCATTCCTATTCTTTGAAAGAGGCCTGCATAGGCTTAATTTGAATAGCAGAAATTTGAAAAATGGCATTGTAAACTAGTTGTGGTCCTTTGGAGTAAATATGATAAAAGATGGTCAAAAGAAGAGTTTAAAATAGGGTTGAAGAAAGAAAAATGAAAAATATTGATAAAAACGATCGCGAATAAACATGCACGTCAAAGACGGCATGAAGCTGTGCAAAAGGTTCTTGGGGCTATGTAGTCCCTTCTCACATATAGTTCTCTTAACTTATGGCAGTTGGGCATGCCTATACCGATCTGCATGCAATCTGACGAAAGTGGGATATAAATATGAGAAACAAAAACATGTGAACAAGAAAGGTGTGCATCCCTACATCAACAAGAAAACATTCATAACTATTGCCCTAACCAGGGTTTGCACCCGTTGGATAATTAAAGAACACTATAAAATAATGGAGGAAGATTCGGGACCCATACAAGTTGACGGAATATCTACAGTTCATCACAAGTTCAATAACTAAACTACAAGCATCGACAAGCAGATGGACATTGGAAAACATTAGCAGCATGTTTGGTGTTCTTTGTTGCCTTTATTTCTTTTCGAACTTAGCAGGATTTTTGGTCCGGTTTTAAACTGTTGGAATGCATATTGGGAAATGTAGTTTTCATATTGAAAAAGACGGGAAATCCTGGGTTTCTAACCAATCGGGAGGGATTCTGGGTACACAGCTGGAGTGTTTTAAGAGCGCGGGTGGGGAATTGAAGCTGTTTTTCGTACTCAGGAGGATGACGTAACACCAGGGCTTTTAATTATAAACAGAGCAGGTACGTTAACGTGGCACGCTGTTATTTGGTTCATTTAAGCACGGGGAAATCTGAGATAAATGAAGACATAGTTGTTAGCATAACATTGTGAGTCTACAAAAGCAGCAGATGCGCTTTTGAAGTAGGCGGAGTGGTTTCACAGACAAACAAGCGTAGAGTAAGAACGATGTTTAAATGGAGTGCCTGTAACACAGATTGGAGGGTTTCAACATGAGGATGGTGCAAGATACAAGGGGATTAACAGGGAGTAGATGCGGATTGACTGGGAATGAGGGGGGGTGCTCACGAAGGTTTGAATAAGAGGGATTAGGCTAGAATATCAGGTAAAAGACAGGATTACGCTATGCATTTATTGAAATGGGCTTGCTAATATGTATACAAAGTATAAGGAATGCAAATTTAAATTATGTTGCTATGATACATTAACTGAAAATGACTAGTATTAACTGCTTGTGTTTAATTTCAATTGTAGTGACCCCCGAAGAAGGGCCTCAAAGCCCGAAATGCATTGGGTCTTTCACGCAAAATTAAGACTGCTTGTGATGAACTTCTGCATCATTCCTATTCTTTGAAAGAGGCCTGCATAGGCTCAATTTGAATAGCAGAAATTTGAAAAATGGCATTGTAAACTAGTTGTGGTCCTTTGGAGTAAATATGATAAAAGATGGTCAAAAGAAGAGTTTAAAATATGGTTGAAGAAAGAAAAATGAAAAATATTGATAAAAACGATCGCGAATAAATATGCATGTCAAAGACGGCATGAAGCTGTGCAAAAGGTTCTTGGGGCTATGTAGTCCCTTCTCACATATAGTTCTCTTAACTTATGGCAGTTGGGCATGCCTATACCGATCTGCACGCAATCTGACGAAAGTGGGATATAAATATGAGAAACAAAAACATGTGAACAAGAAAGGTGTGCATCCCTACATCAACAAGAAAGCATTCATAACTATTGCCCTAACCAGGGTTTGCACCCGTTGGATAATTAAAGAACACTATAAAATAATGGAGGAAGATTCGGGACCCATACAAGTTGACGGAATATCTACAGTTCATCACAAGTTCAATAACTAAACTACAAGCATCGACAAGCAGATGGACATTGGAAAACATTAGCAGCATGTTTGGTGTTCTTTGTTGCCTTTATTTCTTTTCGAACTTAGCAGGATTTTTGGTCCGGTTTTAAACTATTGGAATGCATAGTGGGAAATGTAGTTTTCATATTGAAAAAGACGGGAAATCCTGGGTTTCTAACCAATCGGGAGGGATTCTGGGTACACAGGTGGAGTGTTTTAAGAGCGCGGGTGGGGAATTGAAGCTGTTTTTTGTACTCAGGAGGATGACGTAACACCAGGGCTTTTAATTATAAACAGAGCAGGTACGTTAACGTGGCAAGCTGTTATTTGGTTCATTTAAGCACGGGGAAATCTGAGATAAATGAAGACATAGTTGTTAGCATAACATTGTGAGTCTACAAAAGCAGCAGATGCGCTTTTGAAGTAGGCGGAGTGGTTTCACAGACAAACAAGCGTAGAGTAAAAACAATGTTTAAATGGAGTGCCTGTAACACAGATTGGAGGGTTTCAACATGAGGATGGTGCAAGATACAAGGGGATTAACAGGGAGTAGCTGCGGATTGACTGGGAATAAGGGGGGGTGCTCACGAAGGTTTGAATAAGAGGGATTAGGCTAGAATATCAGGTAAAAGACAGGATTACGCTATGCATTTATTGAAATGGGCTTGCTAATATGTATACAAAGTATAAGGAATGCAAATTTAAATTATGTTGCTATGATACATTTACTGAAAATTACTAGTATTAACTGCTTGTGTTTAATTTCAATTGTAGTGACCCCCGAAGAAGGGCCTCAAAAGCCCGAAATGCATTGGGTCTTTCACTTAAAATTAAGACTGCTTGTGATGAACTTCTGCATCATTCGTATTCTTTGAAAGAGGCCTGCATAGGCTCAATTTGAATAGCAGAAATTTGAAAAATGTCATTGTAAACTAGTTGTGGTCCTTTGGAGTAACTATGATAAAAGATGGTCAAAAGAAGAGTTTAAAATATGGTTGAAGAAAGAAAAATGAAAAATATTGATAAAAACGATCGCGAATAAACATGCACGTCAAAGACGGCATGAAGCTGTGCAAAAGGTTCTTGGGGCTAGGTAGTCCCTTCTCACATATAGTTCTCTTAACCTATGGCAGTTGGGCATGCCTATACCGATCTGCACGCAATCTGACGAAAGCGGGATATAAATATGAGAAACAAAAACATGTGAACAAGAAAGGTGTGCATCCCTACATCAACAAGAAAACATTCATAACTATTGCCCTAACCAGGGTTTGCAACCGTTAGATAATTAAAGAACACTATAAAATAATGGAGGAAGATTCGGGACCCATACAAGTTGACGGAATATCTACAGTTCTTCACAAGTTCAATAACTAAACTACAAGCATCGACAAGCAGATGGACATTGGAAAACATTAGCAGCATGTTTGGTGTTCTTTGTTGCCTTTATTTCTTTTCGAACTTAGCAGGATTTTTGGTCCGGTTTTAAACTGTTGGAATGCATAGTGGGAAATGCAGTTTTCATATTGAAAAAGACGGGAAATCCTGGGTTTCTAACCAATCGGGAGGGATTCTGGGTACACAGGTGGAGTGTTTTAAGAGCGCGGGTGGGGAATTGGAGCTGTTTTTTGTACTCAGGAGGATGACGTAACACCAGGGCTTTTAATTATAAACAGAGCAGGTACGTTAACGTGGCACGCTGTTATTTGGTTCATTTAAGCACGGGGAAATCTGAGATAAATGAAGACATAGTTGTTAGCATAACATTGTGAGTCTACAAAAGCAGCAGATGCGCTTTTGAAGTAGGCGGAGTGGTTTCACAGACAAACGAGCATAGAGTAAGAACGATGTTTAAATGGAGTGCCTGTAACACAGATTGGAGGGTTTCAACATGAGGATGGTGCAAGATACAAGGGGATTAACAGGGAGTAGCTGCGGATTGACTGGGAATAAGGGGGGGTGCTCACGAAGGTTTGAATAAGAGGGATTAGGCTAGAATATCAGGTAAAAGACAGGATTACGCTATGCATTCATTGAAATGGGCTTGCTAATATGTATACAAAGTATAAGGAATGCAAATTTAAATTATGTTGCTATGATACATTTACTGAAAATTACTAGTATTAACTGCTTGTTTTTAATTTCAATTGTAGTGACCCCCGAAGAAGGGCCTCAAAGCCCGAAATGCATTGGGTCTTTCACGCAAAATTAAGACTGCTTGTGATGAACTTCTGCATCATTCCTATTCTTTGAAAGAGGCCTGCATAGGCTCAATTTGAATAGCAGAAATTTGAAAAATGGCATTGTAAACTAGTTGTGGTCCTTTGGAGTAAATATGATAAAAGATGGTCAAAAGAAGAGTTTAAAATATGGTTGAAGAAAGAAAAATGAAAAATATTGATAAAAACGATCGCGAATAAATATGCACGTCAAAGACGGCATGAAGCTGTGCAAAAGGTTCTTGGGGCTATTTAGTCCTTTCTCACATATAGTTCTCTTAACTTATGGCAGTTGGGCATGCCTATACCGATCTGCACGCAATCTGACGAAAGTGGGATATAAATATGAGAAACAAAAACATGTGAACAAGAAAGGTGTGCATCCCTACATCAACAAGAAAACATTCATAACTATTGCCCTAACCAGGGTTTGCACCCGTTGGATAATTAAAGAACACTATAAAATAATGGAGGAAGATTCTGGACCCATACAAGTTTACGGAATATCTACAGTTCATCACAAGTTCAATAACTAAACTACAAGCATCGACAAGCAGATGGACATTGGAAAACATTAGCAGCATGTTTGGTGTTCTTTGTTGCCTTTATTTCTTTTCGAACTTAGCAGGATTTTTGGTCCGGTTTTAAACTGTTGGAATACATATTGGGAAATGTAGTTTTCATATTGAAAAAGACGGGAAATCCTGGGTTTCTAACCAATCGGGAGGGATTCTGGGTACACAGCTGGAGTGTCTTAAGAGCGCGGGTGGGGAATTGAAGCTGTTTTTCGTACTCAGGAGGATGACGTAACACCAGGGCTTTTAATTATAAACAGAGCAGGTACGTTAACGTGGCACGCTGTTATTTGGTTCATTTAAGCACGGGGAAATCTGAGATAAATGAAGACATAGTTGTTAGCATAACATTGTGAGTCTACAAAAGCAGCAGATGCGCTTTTGAAGTAGGCGGAGTGGTTTCACAGACAAACAAGCGTAGAGTAAGAACGATGTTTAAATGGAGTGCCTGTAACACAGATTGGAGGGTTTCAACATGAGGATGGTGCAAGATACAAGGGGATTAACAGGGAGTAGCTGCGGATTGACTGGGAATGAGGGGGGGTGCTCACGAAGGTTTGAATAAGAGGGATTAGGCTAGAATATCAGGTAAAAGACAGGATTACGCTATGCATTTATTGAAATGGGCTTGCTAATATGTATACAAAGTATAAGGAATGCAAATTTAAATTATTTTGCTATGATACATTAACTGAAAATGACTAGTATTAACTGCGTGTGTTTAATTTCAATTGTAGTGATCCCTGAAGAAGGGCCTCAAAAGCCCGAAATGCATTGGGTCTTTCACGCAAAATTAAGACTGCTTGTGATGAACTTCTGCATCATTCGTATTCTTTGAAAGAGGCCTGCATAGGCTCAATTTGAATAGCAGAAATTTGAAAAATGGCATTGTAAACTAGTTGTGGTCCTTTGGAGTAACTATGATAAAAGATGGTCAAAAGAAGAGTTTAAAATATGGTTGAAGAAAGAAAAATGAAAAATATTGATAAAAACGATCGCGAATAAACATGCACGTCAAAGACGGCATGAAGCTGTGCAAAAGGTTCTTGGGGCTAGGTAGTCCCTTCTCACATATAGTTCTCTTAACCTATGGCAGTTGGGCATGCCTATACCGATCTGCACGCAATCTGACGAAAGCGGGATATAAATATGAGAAACAAAAACATGTGAACAAGAAAGGTGTGCATCCCTACATCAACAAGAAAACATTCATAACTATTGCCCTAACCAGGGTTTGCACCCGTTAGATAATTAAAGAACACTATAAAATAATGGAGGAAGATTCGGGACCCATACAAGTTGACGGAATATCTACAGTTCTTCACAAGTTCAATAACTAAACTACAAGCATCGACAAGCAGATGGACATTGGAAAACATTAGCAGCATGTTTGGTGTTCTTTGTTGCCTTTATTTCTTTTCGAACTTAGCAGGATTTTTGGTCCGGTTTTAAACTGTTGGAATGCATAGTGGGAAATGCAGTTTTCATATTGAAAAAGATGGGAAATCCTGGGTTTCTAACCAATCGGGAGGGATTCTGGGTACACAGGTGGAGTGTTTTAACAGCGCGGGTGGGGAATTGAAGCTGTTCTTCGTACTCAGGAGGATGGCGTAACACCAGGGCTTTTAATTATAAACAGAGCAGGTACGTTAACGTGGCACACTGTTATTTGGTTCATTTAAGCACGGGGAAATCTGAGATAAATGAAGACATAGTTGTTAGAATAACAGTGTGAGTCTACAAAAGCAGCAGATGCGCTTTTGAAGTAGGCGAAGTGGTTTCACAGACAAACAAGCGTAGAGTAAGAACGATGTTTAAATAGAGTGCCTGTAACACAGATTGGAGGGTTTCAACATGAGGATGGTGCAAGATACAAGGGGATTAACAGGGAGTAGCTGCGGATTGACTGGGAATGAGGGGGGGTGCTCACGAAGGTTTGATTAAGAGGGATTAGGCTAGAATATCAGGTAAAAGACAGGATTACGCTATGCATTCATTGAAATGGGCTTGCTAATATGTATACAAAGTATAAGAAATGCAAATTTAAATTATGTTGCTATGATACATTTACTGAAAATTACTAGTATTAACTGCTTGTTTTTAATTTCAATTGTAATGACCCCCGAAGAAGGGCCTCAAAGCCCGAAATGCATTGGGTCTTTCACGCAAAATTAAGACTGCTTGTGATGAACTTCTGCATCATTCCTATTCTTTGAAAGAGGCCTGCATAGGCTCAATTTGAATAGCAGAAATTTGAAAAACGGCATTGTAAATTAGTTGTGGTCCTTTGGAGTAAATATGATAAAAGATGGTCAAAAGAAGAGTTTAAAATATGGTTGAAGAAAGAAAAATGAAAAATATTGATAAAAACGATCGCGAATAAATATGCACGTCAAAGACGGCATGAAGCTGTGCAAAAGGTTCTTGGGGCTATGTAGTCCCTTCTCACATATAGTTCTCTTAACTTATGGCAGTTGGGCATGCCTATACCGATCTGCACGCAATCTGACGAAAGTGGGATATAAATATGAGAAACAAAAACATGTGAACAAGAAAGGTGTGCATCCCTACATCAACAAGAAAACATTCATAACTATTGCCCTAACCAGGGTTTGCACCCGTTGGATAATTAAAGAACACTATAAAATAATGGAGGAAGATTCGGGACCCATACAAGTTGACGGAATATCTACAGTTCATCACAAGTTCAATAACTAAACTCCAAGCATCGACAAGCAGATGGACATTGGAAAACATTAGCAGCATGTTTGGTGTTCTTTGTTGCCTTTATTTCTTTTCGAACTTAGCAGGATTTTTGGTCCGGTTTTAAACTGTTGGAATGCATATTGGGAAATGTAGTTTTCATATTGAAAAAGACGGGAAATCCTGGGTTTCTAAACAATCGGGAGGGATTCTGGGTACACAGCTGGAGTGTTTTAAGAGCACGGGTGGGGAATTGAAGCTGTTTTTCGTACTCAGGAGGATGACGTAACACCAGGGCTTTTAATTATAAAAAGAGCAGGTACGTTAACGTGGCACGCTGTTATTTGGTTCATTTAAGCACGGGGAAATCTGAGATAAATGAAGACATAGTTGTTAGCATAACATTGTGAGTCTACAAAAGCAGCAGATGCGCTTTTGAAGTAGGCTGAGTGGTTTCACAGACAAACAAGCGTAGAGTAAGAACGATGTTTAAATGGAGTGCCTGTAACACAGATTGGAGGGTTTCAACATGAGGATGGTGCAAGATACAAGGGGATTAACAGGGAGTAGCTGCGGATTGACTGGGAATGAGGGGGGGTGCTCACAAAGGTTTGAATAAGAAGGATTAGGCTAGAATATCAGGTAAAAGACAGGATTACGCTACGCATTTATTGAAATGGGCTTGCTAATATGTATACAAAGTATAAGGAATGCAAATTTAAATTATGTTGCTATGATACATTTACTGAAAATTACTAGTATTAACTGCTTGTTTTTAATTTCAATTGTAGTGACCCCCGAAGAAGGGCCTCAAAGCCCGAAATGCATTGGGTCTTTCACACAAAATTAAGACTGCTTGTGATGAACTTCTGCATCATTCCTATTCTTTGAAAGAGGCCTGCATAGGCTCAATTTGAATAGCAGAAATTTGAAAAATGGCATTGTAAACTAGTTGTGGTCCTTTGGAGTAACTATGATAAAAGATGGTCAAAAGAAGAGTTTAAAATATGGTTGAAGAAAGAAAAATGAAAAATATTGATAAAAATGATTGCGAATAAACATGCACGTCAAAGACGGCATGAAGCTGTGCAAAAGGTTCTTGGGGCTAGGTAGTCCCTTCTCACATATAGTTCTCTTAACCTATGGCAGTTGGGCATGCCTATACCGATCTGCACGCAATCTGACGAAAGCGGGATATAAATATGAGAAACAAAAACATGTGAACAAGAAAGGTGTGCATCCCTACATCAACAAGAAAACATTCATAACTATTGCCCTAACCAGGGTTTGCACCCGTTAGATAATTAAAGAACACTATAAAATAATGGAGGAAGATTCGGGACCCATACAAGTTGACGGAATATCTACAGTTCTTCACAAGTTCAATAACTAAACTACAAGCATCGACAAGCAGATGGACATTGGAAAACATTAGCAGCATGTTTGGTGTTCTTTGTTGCCTTTATTTCTTTTCGAACTTAGCAGGATTTTTGGTCCGGTTTTAAACTGTTGGAATGCATAATGGGAAATGCAGTTTTCATATTGAAAAAGACGGGAAATCCTGGGTTTCTAACCAATCGGGAGGGATTCTGGGTACACAGGTGGAGTGTTTTAAGAGCGCGGGTGGGGAATTGAAGCTGTTTTTTTGTACTCAGGAGGATGACGTAACACCAGGGCTTTTAATTATAAACAGAGCAGGTACGTTAACGTGGCACGCTGTTATTTGGTTCATTTAAGCACGGGGAAATCTGAGATAAATGAAGACATAGTTGTTAGCATAACATTGTGAGTCTACAAAAGCAGCAGATGCGCTTTTGAAGTAGGCGGAGTGGTTTCACAGACAAACAAGCGTAGAGTAAGAACGATGTTTAAATGGAGTGCCTGTAACACAGATTGGAGGGTTTCAACATGAGGATGGTGCAAGATACAAGGGGATTAACAGGGAGTAGCTGTGGATTGACTGGGAATAAGGGGGGGTGCTCACGAAGGTTTGAATAAGAGGGATTAGGCTAGAATATCAGGTAAAAGACAGGATTACGCTATGCATTTATTGAAATGGGCTTGCTAATATGTATACAAAGTATAAGAAATGCAAATTTAAATTATGTTGCTATGATACATTTACTGAAAATTACTAGTATTAACTGCTTGTTTTTAATTTCAATTGTAGTGACCCCCGAAGAAGGGCCTCAAAGCCCGAAATGCATTGGGTCTTTCACGCAAAATTAAGACTGCTTGTGATGAACTTCTGCATCATTCCTATTCTTTGAAAGAGGCCTGCATAAACTCAATTTGAATAGCAGAAATTTGAAAAATGGCATTGTAAACTAGTTGTGGTCCTTTGGAGTAAATATGATAAAAGATGGTCAAAAGAAGAGTTTAAAATATGGTTGAAGAAAGAAAAATGAAAAATATTGATAAAAACGATCGCGAATAAATATGCACGTCAAAGACGGCATGAAGCTGTGCAAAAGGTTCTTGGGGCTATGTAGTCCCTTCTCACATATAGTTCTCTTAACTTATGGCAGTTGGGCATGCCTATACCGATCTGCACGCAATCTGACGAAAGTGGGATATAAATATGAGAAACAAAAACATGTGAACAAGAAAGGTGTGCATCCCTACATCAACAAGAAAACATTCATAACTATTGCCCTAACCAGGGTTTGCACCCGTTGGATAATTAAAGAACACTATAAAATAATGGAGGAAGATTCGGGACCCATACAAGTTGACGGAATATCTACAGTTCATCACAAGTTCAATAACTAAACTACAAGCATCGACAAGCAGATGGACATTGGAAAACATTAGCAGCATGTTTGGTGTTCTTTGTTGCCTTTATTTCTTTTCGAACTTAGCAGGATTTTTGGTCCGGTTTTAAACTGTTGGAATGCATATTGGGAAATGTAGTTTTCATATTGAAAAAGACGGGAAATCCTGGGTTTCTAACCAATCGGGAGGGATTCTGGGTACACAGCTGGAGTGTTTTAAGAGCGCGGGTGGGGAATTGAAGCTGTTTTTCGTACTCAGGAGGATGACGTAACACCAGGGCTTTTAATTATAAACAGAGCAGGTACGTTAACGTGGCACGCTGTTATTTGGTTCATTTAAGCACGGGGAAATCTGAGATAAATGAAGACATAGTTGTTAGCATAACATTGTGAGTCTACAAAAGCAGCAGATGCGCTTTTGAAGTAGGCGGAGTGGTTTCACAGACAAACAAGCGTAGAGTAAGAACGATGTTTAAATGGAGTGCCTGTAACACAGATTGGAGGGTTTCAACATGAGGATGGTGCAAGATACAAGGGGATTAACAGGGAGTAGCTGCGGATTGACTGGGAATGAGGGGGGGTGCTCACGAAGGTTTGAATAAGAGGGATTAGGCTAGAATATCAGGTAAAAGACAGGATTACGCTATGCATTCATTAAAAATGGGCTTGCTAATATGTATACAAAGTATAAGGAATGCAAATTTAAATTATGTTGCTATGATACATTTACTGAAAATGACTAGTATTAACTGCTTGTTTTTAATTTCAATTGTAGTGATCCCTGAAGAAGGGCCTCAAAAGCCCGAAATGCATTGGGTCTTTCACGCAAAATTAAGACTGCTTGTGATGAACTTCTGCATCATTCGTATTCTTTGAAAGAGGCCTGCATAGGCTCAATTTGAATAGCAGAAATTTGAAAAATGGCATTGTAAACTAGTTGTGGTCCTTTGGAGTAACTATGATAAAAGATGGTCAAAAGAAGAGTTTAAAATATGGTTGAAGAAAGAAAAATGAAAAATATTCATAAAAACGATCGCGAATAAACATGCACGTCAAAGACGGCATGAAGCTGTGCAAAAGGTTCTTGGGGCTCGGTAGTCCCTTCTCACATATAGTTCTCTTAACCTATGGCAGTTGGGCATGCCTATACCGATCTGCACGCAATCTGACGAAAGCGGGATATAAATATGAGAAACAAAAACATGTGAACAAGAAAGGTGTGCATCCCTATATCAACAAGAAAACATTCATAACTATTGCCCTAACCAGGGTTTGCACCCGTTAGATAATTAAAGAACACTATAAAATAATGGAGGAAGATTCGGGACCCATACAAGTTGACGGAATATCTACAGTTCTTCACAAGTTCAATAACTAAACTACAAGCATCGACAAGCAGATGGACATTGGAAAACATTAGCAGCATGTTTGGTGTTCTTTGTTGCCTTTATTTCTTTTCGAACTTAGCAGGATTTTTGGTCCGGTTTTAAACTGTTGGAATGCATATTGGGAAATGTAGTTTTCATATTGAAAAAGACGGGAAATCCTGGGTTTCTAACCAATCGGCAGGGATTCTGGGTACACAGCTGGAGTGTTTTAAGAGCGCGGGTGGGGAATTGAAGCTGTTTTTCGTACTCAGGAGGATGACGTAACACCAGGGCTTTTAATTATAAACAGAGCAGGTACGTTAACGTGGCACGCTGTTATTTGGTTCATTTAAGCACGGGGAAATCTGAGATAAATGAAGACATAGTTGTTAGCATAACATTGTGAGTCTACAAAAGCAGCAGATGCGCTTTTGAAGTAGGCGGAGTGGTTTCACAGACAAACAAGCGTAGAGTAAGAACGATGTTTAAATGGAGTGCCTGTAACACAGATTGGAGGGTTTCAACATGAGGATGGTGCAAGATACAAGGGGATTAACAGGGAGTAGCTGCGGATTGACTGGGAATGAGGGGGGGTGCTCACGAAGGTTTGAATAAGAGGGATTAGGCTAGAATATCAGGTAAAAGACAGGATTACGCTATGCATTCATTAAAAATGGGCTTGCTAATATGTATACAAAGTATAAGGAATGCAAATTTAAATTATGTTGCTATGATACATTTACTGAAAATGACTAGTATTAACTGCTTGTTTTTAATTTCAATTGTAGTGATCCCTAAAGAAGGGCCTCAAAAGCCCGAAATGCATTGGGTCTTTCACGCAAAATTAAGACTGCTTGTGATGAACTTCTGCATCATTCGTATTCTTTGAAAGAGGCCTGCATAGGCTCAATTTGAATAGCAGAAATTTGAAAAATGGCATTGTAAACTAGTTGTGGTCCTTTGGAGTAACTATGATAAAAGATGGTCAAAAGAAGAGTTTAAAATATGGTTGAAGAAAGAAAAATGAAAAATATTCATAAAAACGATCGCGAATAAACATGCACGTCAAAGACGGCATGAAGCTGTGCAAAAGGTTCTTGGGGCTAGGTAGTCCCTTCTCACATATAGTTCTCTTAACCTATGGCAGTTGGGCATGCCTATACCGATCTGCACGCAATCTGACAAAAGCGGGATATAAATATGAGAAACAAAAACATGTGAACAAGAAAGGTGTGCATCCCTACATCAACAAGAAAACATTCATAACTATTGCCCTAACCAGGGTTTGCACCCGTTAGATAATTAAAGAACACTATAAAATAATGGAGGAAGATTCGGGACCCATACAAGTTGACGGAATATCTACAGTTCTTCACAAGTTCAATAACTAAACTACAAGCATCGACAAGCAGATGGACATTGGAAAACATTAGCAGCATGTTTGGTGTTCTTTGTTGCCTTTATTTCTTTTCGAACTTAGCAGGATTTTTGGTCCGGTTTTAAACTGTTGGAATGCATAGTGGGAAATGCAGTTTTCATATTGAAAAAGATGGGAAATCCTGGGTTTCTAACCAATCGGGAGGGATTCTGGGTACACAGGTGGAGTGTTTTAACAGCGCGGGTGGGGAATTGAAGCTGTTCTTCGTACTCAGGAGGATGGCGTAACACCAGGGCTTTTAATTATAAACAGAGCAGGTACGTTAACGTGGCACGCTGTTATTTGGTTCATTTAAGCACGGGGAAATCTGAGATAAATGAAGACATAGTTGTTAGCATAACATTGTGAGTCTACAAAAGCAGCAGATGCGCTTTTGAAGTAGGCGGAGTGGTTTCACAGACAAACAAGCGTAGAGTAAGAACGATGTTTAAATGGAGTGCCTGTAACACAGATTGGAGGGTTTCAACATGAGGATGGTGCAAGATACAAGGGGATTAACAGGGAGTAGCTGTGGATTGACTGGGAATAAGGGGGGGTGCTCACGAAGGTTTGAATAAGAGGGATTAGGCTAGAATATCAGGTAAAAGACAGGATTACGCTATGCATTTATTGAAATGGGCTTGCTAATATGTATACAAAGTATAAGAAATGCAAATTTAAATTATGTTGCTATGATACATTTACTGAAAATTACTAGTATTAACTGCTTGTTTTTAATTTCAATTGTAGTGACCCCCGAAGAAGGGCCTCAAAGCCCGAAATGCATTGGGTCTTTCACGCAAAATTAAGACTGCTTGTGATGAACTTCTGCATCATTCCTATTCTTTGAAAGAGGCCTGCATAAACTCAATTTGAATAGCAGAAATTTGAAAAATGGCATTGTAAACTAGTTGTGGTCCTTTGGAGTAAATATGATAAAAGATGGTCAAAAGAAGAGTTTAAAATATGGTTGAAGAAAGAAAAATGAAAAATATTGATAAAAACGATCGCGAATAAATATGCACGTCAAAGACGGCATGAAGCTGTGCAAAAGGTTCTTGGGGCTATGTAGTCCCTTCTCACATATAGTTCTCTTAACTTATGGCAGTTGGGCATGCCTATACCGATCTGCACGCAATCTGACGAAAGTGGGATATAAATATGAGAAACAAAAACATGTGAACAAGAAAGGTGTGCATCCCTACATCAACAAGAAAACATTCATAACTATTGCCCTAACCAGGGTTTGCACCCGTTGGATAATTAAAGAACACTATAAAATAATGGAGGAAGATTCGGGACCCATACAAGTTGACGGAATATCTACAGTTCATCACAAGTTCAATAACTAAACTACAAGCATCGACAAGCAGATGGACATTGGAAAACATTAGCAGCATGTTTGGTGTTCTTTGTTGCCTTTATTTCTTTTCGAACTTAGCAGGATTTTTGGTCCGGTTTTAAACTGTTGGAATGCATATTGGGAAATGTAGTTTTCATATTGAAAAAGACGGGAAATCCTGGGTTTCTAACCAATCGGGAGGGATTCTGGGTACACAGCTGTAGTGTTTTAAGAGCGCGGGTGGGGAATTGAAGCTGTTTTTCGTACTCAGGAGGATGACGTAACACCAGGGCTTTTAATTATAAACAGAGCAGGTACGTTAACGTGGCACGCTGTTATTTGGTTCATTTAAGCACGGGGAAATCTGAGATAAATGAAGACATAGTTGTTAGCATAACATTGTGAGTCTACAAAAGCAGCAGATGCGCTTTTGAAGTAGGCGGAGTGGTTTCACAGACAAACAAGCGTAGAGTAAGAACGATGTTTAAATGGAGTGCCTGTAGCACAGATTGGAGGGTTTCAACATGAGGATGGTGCAAGATACAAGGGGATTAACAGGGAGTAGCTGCGGATTGACTGGGAATGAGGGGGGGTGCTCACGAAGGTTTGAATAAGAGGGATTAGGCTAGAATATCAGGTAAAAGACAGGATTACGCTATGCATTCATTAAAAATGGGCTTGCTAATATGTATACAAAGTATAGGGAATGCAAATTTAAATTATGTTGCTATGATACATTTACTGAAAATGACTAGTATTAACTGCTTGTTTTTAATTTCAATTGTAGTGATCCCTGAAGAAGGGCCTCAAAAGCCCGAAATGCATTGGGTCTTTCACGCAAAATTAAGACTGCTTGTGATGAACTTCTGCATCATTCGTATTCTTTGAAAGAGGCCTGCATAGGCTCAATTTGAATAGCAGAAATTTGAAAAATGGCATTGTAAACTAGTTGTGGTCCTTTGGAGTAACTATGATAAAAGATGGTCAAAAGAAGAGTTTAAAATATGGTTGAAGAAAGAAAAATGAAAAATATTCATAAAAACGATCGCGAATAAACATGCACGTCAAAGACGGCATGAAGCTGTGCAAAAGGTTCTTGGGGCTCGGTAGTCCCTTCTCACATATAGTTCTCTTAACCTATGGCAGTTGGGCATGCCTATACCGATCTGCACGCAATCTGACGAAAGCGGGATATAAATATGAGAAACAAAAACATGTGAACAAGAAAGGTGTGCATCCCTATATCAACAAGAAAACATTCATAACTATTGCCCTAACCAGGGTTTGCACCCGTTAGATAATTAAAGAACACTATAAAATAATGGAGGAAGATTCGGGACCCATACAAGTTGACGGAATATCTACAGTTCTTCACAAGTTCAATAACTAAACTACAAGCATCGACAAGCAGATGGACATTGGAAAACATTAGCAGCATGTTTGGTGTTCTTTGTTGCCTTTATTTCTTTTCGAACTTAGCAGGATTTTTGGTCCGGTTTTAAACTGTTGGAATGCATATTGGGAAATGTAGTTTTCATATTGAAAAAGACGGGAAATCCTGGGTTTCTAACCAATCGGGAGGGATTCTGGGTACACAGCTGGAGTGTTTTAAGAGCGCGGGTGGGGAATTGAAGCTGTTTTTCGTACTCAGGAGGATGACGTAACACCAGGGCTTTTAATTATAAACAGAGCAGGTACGTTAACGTGGCACGCTGTTATTTGGTTCATTTAAGCACGGGGAAATCTGAGATAAATGAAGACATAGTTGTTAGCATAACATTGTGAGTCTACAAAAGCAGCAGATGCGCTTTTGAAGTAGGCGGAGTGGTTTCACAGACAAACAAGCGTAGAGTAAGAACGATGTTTAAATGGAGTGCCTGTAACACAGATTGGAGGGTTTCAACATGAGGATGGTGCAAGATACAAGGGGATTAACAGGGAGTAGCTGCGGATTGACTGGGAATGAGGGGGGGTGCTCACGAAGGTTTGAATAAGAGGGATTAGGCTAGAATATCAGGTAAAAGACAGGATTACGCTATGCATTCATTAAAAATGGGCTTGCTAATATGTATACAAAGTATAAGGAATGCAAATTTAAATTATGTTGCTATGATACATTTACTGAAAATGACTAGTATTAACTGCTTGTTTTTAATTTCAATTGTAGTGATCCCTAAAGAAGGGCCTCAAAAGCCCGAAATGCATTGGGTCTTTCACGCAAAATTAAGACTGCTTGTGATGAACTTCTGCATCATTCGTATTCTTTGAAAGAGGCCTGCATAGGCTCAATTTGAATAGCAGAAATTTGAAAAATGGCATTGTAAACTAGTTGTGGTCCTTTGGAGTAACTATGATAAAAGATGGTCAAAAGAAGAGTTTAAAATATGGTTGAAGAAAGAAAAATGAAAAATATTCATAAAAACGATCGCGAATAAACATGCACGTCAAAGACGGCATGAAGCTGTGCAAAAGGTTCTTGGGGCTAGGTAGTCCCTTCTCACATATAGTTCTCTTAACCTATGGCAGTTGGGCATGCCTATACCGATCTGCACGCAATCTGACAAAAGCGGGATATAAATATGAGAAACAAAAACATGTGAACAAGAAAGGTGTGCATCCCTATATCAACAAGAAAACATTCATAACTATTGCCCTAACCAGGGTTTGCACCCGTTAGATAATTAAAGAACACTATAAAATAATGGAGGAAGATTCGGGACCCATACAAGTTGACGGAATATCTACAGTTCTTCACAAGTTCAATAACTAAACTACAAGCATCGACAAGCAGATGGACATTGGAAAACATTAGCAGCATGTTTGGTGTTCTTTGTTGCCTTTATTTCTTTTCGAACTTAGCAGGATTTTTGGTCCGGTTTTAAACTGTTGGAATGCATAGTGGGAAATGCAGTTTTCATATTGAAAAAGACGGGAAATCCTGGGTTTCTAACCAATCGGGAGGGATTCTGGGTACACAGGTGGAGTGTTTTAAGAGCGCGGGTGGGGAATTGAAGCTGTTTTTTGTACTCAGGAGGATGACGTAATACCAGGGCTTTTAATTATAAACAGAGCAGGTACGTTAACGTGGCACGCTGTTATTTGGTTCATTTAAGCACGGGGAAATCTGAGATAAATGAAGACATAGTTGTTAGCATAACATTGTGAGTCTACAAAAGCAGCAGATGCGCTTTTGAAGTAGGCGGAGTGGTTTCACAGACAAACAAGCGTAGAGTAAGAACGATGTTTAAATGGAGTGCCTGTAACACAGATTGGAGGGTTTCAACATGAGGATGGTGCAAGATACAAGGGGATTAACAGGGAGTAGCTGCGGATTGACTGGGAATAAGGGGGGGTGCTCACGAAGGTTTGAATAAGAGGGATTAGGCTAGAATATCAGGTAAAAGACAGGATTACGCTATGCATTTATTGAAATGGGCTTGCTAATATGTATACAAAGTATAAGGAATGCAAATTTAAATTATGTTGCTATGATACATTTACTGAAAATTACTAGTATTAACTGCTTGTGTTTAATTTCAATTGTAGTGATCCCCTGAAGAAGGGCCTCAAAAGCCCGAAATGCATTGGGTCTTTCACGCAAAATTAAGACTGCTTGTGATGAACTTCTGCATCATTCCTATTCTTTGAAAGAGGCCTGCATAGGCTCAATTTGAATAGCAGAAATTTGAAAAATGGCATTGTAAACTAGTTGTGGTCCTTTGGAGTAACTATGATAAAAGATGGTCAAAAGAAGAGTTTAAAATATGGTTGAAGAAAGAAAAATGAAAAATATTGATAAAAACGATCGCGAATAAACATGCACGTCAAAGACGGCATGAAGCTGTGCAAAAGGTTCTTGGGGCTATGTAGTCCCTTCTCACATATAGTTCTCTTAACTTATGGCAGTTGGGCATGCCTATACCGATCTGCACTCAATCTGACGAAAGTGGGATATAAATATGAGAAACAAAAACATGTGAACAAGAAAGGTGTGCATCCCTACATCAACAAGAAAACATTCATAACTATTGCCCTAACCAGGGTTTGCACCCGTTGGATAATTAAAGAACACTATAAAATAATGGAGGAAGATTCGGGACCCATACAAGTTGACGGAATATCTACAGTTCTTCACAAGTTCAATAACTAAACTACAAGCATCGACAAGCAGATGGACATTGGAAAACATTAGCAGCATGTTTGGTGTTCTTTGTTGCCTTTATTTCTTTTCGAACTTAGCAGCATTTTTGGTCCGGTTTTAAACTGTTGGAATGCATAGTAGGAAATGCAGTTTTCATATTGAAAAAGACGGGAAATCCTGGGTTTCTAACCAATCGGGAGGGATTCTGGGTACACAGGTGGAGTGTTTTAAGAGCGCGGGTGGGGAATTGAAGCTGTTTTTCTTACTCAGGAGGATGGCGTAACACCAGGGCTTTTAATTATAAACAGAGCAGGTACGTTAACGTGGCACGCTGTTATTTGGTTCATTTAAGCACGGGGAAATCTGAGATAAATGAAGACATAGTTGTTAGCATAACAGTGTGAGTCTACAAAAGCAGCAGATGCGCTTTTGAAGTAGGCGAAGTGATTTCACAGACAAACAAGCGTAGAGTAAGAACGATGTTTAAATAGAGTGCCTGTAACACAGATTGGAGGGTTTCAACATGAGGATGGTGCAAGATACAAGGGGATTAACAGGGAGTAGCTGCGGATTGACTGGGAATGAGGGGGGGTGCTCACGAAGGTTTGATTAAGAGGGATTAGGCTAGAATATCAGGTAAAAGACAGGATTACGCTATGCATTCATTAAAAATGGGCTTGCTAATATGTATACAAAGTATAAGGAATGCAAATTTAAATTATGTTGCTATGATACATTTACTGAAAATTACTAGTATTAACTGCTTGTTTTTAATTTCAATTGTAGTGATCCCCGAAGAAGGGCCTCAAAGCCCGAAATGCATTGGGTCTTTCACGCAAAATTAAGACTGCTTGTGATGAACTTCTGCATCATTCCTATTCTTTGAAAGAGGCCTGCATAGGCTCAATTTGAATAGCAGAAATTTGAAAAATGGCATTGTAAACTAGATGTTGTCCTTTGGAGTAAATATGATAAAAGATGGTCAAAAGAAGAGTTTAAAATATGGTTGAAGAAAGAAAAATGAAAAATATTGATAAAAACGATCGCGAATAAATATGCATGTCAAAGACGGCATGAAGCTGTGCAAAAGGTTCTTGGGGCTATGTAGTTCCTTCTCACATATAGTTCTCTTAACTTATGGCAGTTGGGCATGCCTATACCGATCTGCACTCAATCTGACGAAAGTGGGATATAAATATGAGAAACAAAAACATGTGAACAAGAAAGGTGTGCATCCCTACATCAACAAGAAAACATTCATAACTATTGCCCTAACCAGGGTTTGCACCCGTTGGATAATTAAAGAACACTATAAAATAATGGAGGAAGATTCGGGACCCATACAAGTTGACGGAATATCTACAGTTCATCACAAGTTCAATAATTAAACTACAAGCATCCACAAGCAGATGGACATTGGAAAACATTAGCAGCATGTTTGGTGTTCTTTGTTGCCTTTATTTCTTTTCGAACTTAGCAGGATTTTTGGTCCGGTTTTAAACTGTTGGAATGCATATTGGGAAATGTAGTTTTCATATTGAAAAAGACGGGAAATCCTGGGTTTCTAACCAATCGGGAGGGATTCTGGGTACACAGGTGGAGTGTTTTAAGAGCGCGGGTGGGGAATTGAAGCTGTTTTTCGTACTCAGGAGGATGGCGTAACACCAGGGCTTTTAATTATAAACAGAGCAGGTACGTTAACGTGGCACGCTGTTATTTGGTTCATTTAAGCACGGGGAAATCTGAGATAAATGAAGACATAGTTGTTAGCATAACAGTGTGAGTCTACAAAAGCAGCAGATGCGCTTTTGAAGTAGGCGAAGTGATTTCACAGACAAACAAGCGTAGAGTAAGAACGATGTTTAAATAGAGTGCCTGTAACACAGATTGGAGGGTTTCAACATGAGGATGGTGCAAGATACAAGGGGATTAACAGGGAGTAGCTGCGGATTGACTGGGAATGAGGGGGGGTGCTCACGAAGGTTTGATTAAGAGGGATTAGGCTAGAATATCAGGTAAAAGACAGGATTACGCTATGCATTCATTAAAAATGGGCTTGCTAATATGTATACAAAGTATAAGGAATGCAAATTTAAATTATGTTGCTATGATACATTTACTGAAAATTACTAGTATTAACTGCTTGTTTTTAATTTCAATTGTAGTGACCCCCGAAGAAGGGCCTCAAAGCCCGAAATGCATTGGGTCTTTCACGCAAAATTAAGACTGCTTGTGATGAACTTCTGCATCATTCGTATTCTTTGAAAGAGGCCTGCATAGGCTCAATTTGAATAGCAGAAATTTGAAAAATGTCATTGTAAACTAGTTGTGGTCCTTTGGAGTAACTATGATAAAAGATGGTCAAAAGAAGAGTTTAAAATATGGTTGAAGAAAGAAAAATGAAAAATATTGATAAAAACGATCGCGAATAAACATGCACGTCAAAGACGGCATGAAGCTGTGCAAAAGGTTCTTGGGGCTAGGTAGTCCCTTCTCACATATAGTTATCTTAACCTATGGCAGTTGGGCATGCCTATACCGATCTGCACGCAATCTGACGAAAGCGGGATATAAATATGAGAAACAAAAACATGTGAACAAGAAAGGTGTGCATCCCTACATCAACAAGAAAACATTCATAACTATTGCCCTAACCAGGGTTTGCACCTGTTAGATAATTAAAGAACACTATAAAATAATGGAGGAAGATTCGGGACCCATACAAGTTGACGGAATATCTACAGTTCTTCACAAGTTCAATAACTAAACTACAAGCATCGACAAGCAGATGGACATTGGAAAACATTAGCAGCATGTTTGGTGTTCTTTGTTGCCTTTATTTCTTTTCGAACTTAGCAGGATTTTTGGTCCGGTTTTAAACTGTTGGAATGCATAGTGGGAAATGCAGTTTTCATATTGAAAAAGACGGGAAATCCTGGGTTTCTAACCAATCGGGAGGGATTCTGGGTACACAGGTGGAGTGTTTTAACAGCGCGGGTGGGGAATTGAAGCTGTTCTTCGTACTCAGGAGGATGGCGTAACACCAGGGCTTTTAATTATAAACAGAGCAGGTACGTTAACGTGGCACGCTGTTATTTGGTTCATTTAAGCACGGGGAAATCTGAGATAAATGAAGACATAGTTGTTAGCATAACAGTGTGAGTCTACAAAAGCAGCAGATGCGCTTTTGAAGTAGGCGAAGTGGTTTCACAGACAAACAAGCGTAGAGTAAGAACGATGTTTAAATAGAGTGCCTGTAACACAGATTGGAGGGTTTCAACATGAGGATGGTGCAGGATACAAGGGGATTAACAGGGAGTAGCTGCGGATTGACTAGGAATGAGGGGGGTGCTCACGAAGGTTTGATTAAGAGGGATTAGGCTAGAATATCAGGTAAAAGACAGGATTACGCTATGCATTCATTGAAATGGGCTTGCTAATATGTATACAAAGTATAAGGAATGCAAATTTAAATTATGTTGCTATGATATATTTACTGAAAATTACTAGTATTAACTGCTTGTTTTCAATTTCAATAGTAGTGACCCCCGAAGAAGGGCCTCAAAGCCCGAAATGCATTGGGTCTTTCACGCAAAATTAAGACTGCTTGTGATGAACTTCTGCATCATTCCTATTCTTTGAAAGAGGCCTGCATAGGCTCAATTTGAATAGCAGAAATTTGAAAAATGGCATTGTAAACTAGTTGTGGTCCTTTGGAGTAAATATGATAAAAGATGGTCAAAAGAAGAGTTTAAAATATGGTTGAAGAAAGAAAAATTAAAAATATTGATAAAAACGATCGCGAATAAATATGCACGTCAAAGACGGCATGAAGCTGTGCAAAAGGTTCTTGGGGGTATGTAGTCCCTTCTCACATATAGTTCTCTTAACTTATGGCACTTGGGCATGCCTATACCAATCTGCACGCAATCTGACGAAAGCGGGATATAAATATGAGAAACAAAAACATGTGAACAAGAAAGGTGTGCATCCCTACATCAACAAGAAAACATTCATAACTATTGCCCTAACCAGGGTTTGCACCCGTTGGATAATTAAAGAACACTATAAAATAATGGAGGAAGATTCGGGACCCATACAAGTTGACGGAATATCTACAGTTCATCACAAGTTCAATAACTAAACTACAAGCATCGACAAGCAGAAGGACATTGGAAAACATTAGCAGCATGTTTGGTGTTCTTTGTTGCCTTTATTTCTTTTCGAACTCTGCAGGATTTTTGGTCCGGTTTTAAACTGTTGGAATGCATAGTGGGAAATGTAGTTTTCATATTGAAAAAGACGGGAAATCCTGGGTTTCTAACGAATCAGGAGGGATTCTGGGTACACAGGTGGAGTGTTTTAAGAGCGCGGGTGGGGAATTGAAGCTGTTTTTTGTACTCAGGAGGATGACGTAACACCAGGGCTTTTAATTATAAACAGAGCAGGTACGTTAACGTGGCACGCTGTTATTTGGTTCATTTAAGCACGGGGAAATCTGAGATAAATGAAGACATAGTTGTTAGCATAACATTGTGAGTCTACAAAAGCAGCAGATGCGCTTTTGAAGTAGGCGGAGTGGTTTCACAGACAAACAAGCGTAGAGTAATAACGATGTTTAAATGGAGTGCCTGTAACACAGATTGGAGGGTTTCAACATGAGGATGGTGCAAGATACAAGGGGATTAACAGGGAGTAGCTGCGGATTGACTGGGAATAAGGGGGGGTGCTCACGAACGTTTGAATAAGAGGGATTAGGCTAGAATATAAGGTAAAAGACAGGATTACGCTATGCATTTATTGAAATGGGCTTGCTAATATGTATACAAAGTATAAGGAATGCAAATTTAAATTATGTTGCTATGATACATTTACTGAAAATTACTAGTATTAACTGCTTGTGTTTAATTTCAATTGTAGTGACCCCCGAAGAAGGGCCTCAAAAGCCCGAAATGCATTGGGTCTTTCACGCAAAATTAAGACTGCTTGTGATGAACTTCTGCATCATTCCTATTCTTTGAAAGAGGCCTGCATAGGCTCAATTTGAATAGCAGAAATTTGAAAAATGGCATTGTAAACTAGTTGTGGTCCTTTGGAGTAACTATGATAAAAGATGGTCAAAAGAAGAGTTTAAAATATGGTTGAAGAAAGAAAAATGAAAAATATTGATAAAAACGATCGCGAATAAACATGCACGTCAAAGACGGCATGAAGCTGTGCAAAAGGTTCTTGGGGCTAGGTAGTCCCTTCTCACATATAGTTCTCTTAACCTATGGCAGTTGGGCATGCCTATACCGATCTGCACGCAATCTGACGAAAGCGGGATATAAATATGAGAAACAAAAACATGTGAACAAGAAAGGTGTGCATCCCTACATCAACAAGAAAACATTCATAACTATTGCCCTAACCAGGGTTTGCACCCATTAGATAATTAAAGAACACTATAAAATAATGGAGGAAGATTCGAGACCCATACAAGTTGACGGAATATCTACAGTTCTTCACAAGTTCAATAACTAAACTACAAGCATCGACAAGCAGATGGACATTGGAAAACATTAGCAGCATGTTTGGTGTTCTTTGTTGCCTTTATTTCTTTTCGAACTTAGCAGGAGTTTTTGGTCCGGTTTTAAACTGTTGGAATGCATAGTGGGAAATGCAGTTTTCATATTGAAAAAGACGGGAAATCCTGGGTTTCTAACCAATCGGGAGGGATTCTGGGTACACAGGTGGAGTGTTTTAAGAGCGCGGGTGGGGAATTGAAGCTGTTTTTCGTACTCAGGAGGATGGCGTAACACCAGGGCTTTTCATTATAAACAGAGCAGGTACGTTAACGTGGCACGCTGGTTTTTGGTTCATTTAAGCACAGGGAAATCTGAGATAAATGAAGACATAGTTGTTAGCATAACAGTGTGAGTCTACAAAAGCAGCAGATGCGCTTTTGAAGTAGGCGAAGTGATTTCACTGACAAACAAGCGTAGAGTAAGAACGATGTTTAAATAGAGTGCCTGTAACACAGATTGGAGGGTTTCAACATGAGGATGGTGCAAGATACAAGGGGATTAACAGGGAGTAGCTGCGGATTGACTGGGAATGAGGGGGGGTGCTCACGAAGGTTTGATTAAGAGGGATTAGGCTAGAATATCAGGTAAAAGACAGGATTACGCTATGCATTCATTGAAATGGGCTTGCTAATATGTATACAAAGTATAAGGAATGCAAATGTAAATTATGTTGCTATGATACATTTACTGAAAATTACTAGTATTAACTGCTTATTTTTAATTTCAATTGTAGTGACCCCCGAAGAAGGGCCTCAAAGCCCGAAATGCATTGGGTCTTTCACGCAAAATTAAGACTGCTTGTGATGAACTTCTGCATCATTCCTATTCTTTGAAAGAGGCCTGCATAGGCTCAATTTGAATAGCAGAAATTTGAAAAATGGCATTGTAAACTAGTTGTGGTCCTTTGGAGTAAATATGATAAAAGATGGTCAAAAGAAGAGTTTAAAATATGGTTGAAGAAAGAAAAATGAAAAATATTGATAAAAACGATCGCGAATAAATAGGCACGTCAAAGACGGCATGAAGCTGTGCAAAAGGTTCTTGGGGCTATGTAGTCCCTTCTCACATATAGTTCTCTTAACTTATGGCAGTTGGGCATGCCTATACCGATCTGCACGCAATCTGACGAAAGTGGGATATAAATATGAGAAACAAAAACATGTGAACAAGAAAGGTGTGCATCCCTACATCAACAAGAAAACAATCATAACTATTGCCCTAACCAGGGTTTGCACCCGTTGGATAATTAAAGAACACTATAAAATAATGGAGGAAGATTCGGGACCCATACAAGTTGACGGAATATCTACAGTTCATCACAAGTTCAATAACTAAACTACAAGCATCGACAAGCAGATGGACATTGGAAAATATTAGCAGCATGTTTGGTGTTCTTTGTTGCCTTTATTTCTTTTCGAACTTAGCAGGATTTTTGGTCCGGTTTTAAACTGTTGGAATGCATATTGGGAAATGTAGTTTTCATATTGAAAAAGACGGGAAATCCTGGGTTTCTAACCAATCGGGAGGGATTCTGGGTACACAGCTGGAGTGTTTTAAGAGCGCGGGTGGGGAATTGAAGCTGTTTTTCGTACTCAGGAGGATGACGTAACACCAGGGCTTTTAATTATAAACAGAGCAGGTACGTTAACGTGGCACGCTGTTATTTGGTTCATTTAAGCACGGGGAAATCTGAGATAAATGAAGACATAGTTGTTAGCATAACATTGTGAGTCTACAAAAGCAGCAGATGCGCTTTTGAAGTAGGCGGAGTGGTTTCACAGACAAACAAGCGTAGAGTAAGAACGATGTTTAAATGGAGTGCCTGTAACACAGATTGGAGGGTTTCAACATGAGGATGGTGCAAGATACAAGGGGATTAACAGGGAGTAGCTGCGGATTGACTGGGAATGAGGGGGGGTGCTCACGAAGGTTTGAATAAGAGGGATTAGGCTAGAATATCAGGTAAAAGACAGGATTACGCTATGCATTTATTGAAATGGGCTTGCTAATATGTATACAAAGTATAAGGAATGCAAATTTAAATTATGTTGCTATGATACATTTACTGAAAATGACTAGTATTAACTGCTTGTGTTTAATTTCAATTGTAGTGATCCCTGAAGAAGGGCCTCAAAAGCCCGAAATGCATTGGGTCTTTAATGCAAAATTAAGACTGCTTGTGATGAACTTCTGCATCATTCGTATTCTTTGAAAGAGGCCTGCATAGGCTCAATTTGAATAGCAGAAATTTGAAAAATGGCATTGTAAACTAGTTGTGGTCCTTTGGAGTAACTATGATAAAAGATGGTCAAAAGAAGAGTTTAAAATATGGTTGAAGAAAGAAAAATGAAAAATATTGATAAAAACGATCACGAATAAACATGCACGTCAAAGACGGCATGAAGCTGTGCAAAAGGTTCTTGGGGCTAGGTAGTCCCTTCTCACATATAGTTCTGTTAACCTATGGCAGTTGGGCATGCCTATACCGATCTGCACGCAATCTGATGAAAGCGGGATATAAATTTGAGAAACAAAAACATGTGAACAAGAAAGGTGTGCATCCCTACATCAACAAGAAAACATTCATAACTATTGCCCTAACCAGGGTTTGCACCCGTTAGATAATTAAAGAACACTATAAAATAATGGAGGAAGATTCGGGACCCATACAAGTTGACGGAATATCTACAGTTCTTCACAAGTTCAATAACTAAACTACAAGCATCGACAAGCAGATGGACATTGGAAAACATTAGCAGCATGTTTGGTGTTCTTTGTTGCCTTTATTTCTTTTCGAACTTAGCAGGATTTTTGGTCCGGTTTTAAACTGTTGGAATGCATAGTGGGAAATGCAGTTTTCATATTGAAAAAGACGGGAAATCCTGGGTTTCTAACCAATCGGGAGGGATTCTGGGTACACAGGTGGAGTGTTTTAAGAGCGCGGGTGGGGAATTGAAGCTGTTTTTTGTACTCAGGAGGATGACGTAACACCAGGGCTTTTAATTATACACAGAGCAGGTACGTTAACGTGGCACGCTGTTATTTGGTTCATTTAAGCACGGGGAAATCTGAGATAAATGAAGACATAGTTGTTAGCATAACATTGTGAGTCTACAAAAGCAGCAGATGCGCTTTTGAAGTAGGCGGAGTGGTTTCACAGACAAACAAGCGTAGAGAAAGAACGATGTTTAAATGGAGTGCATGTAACACAGATTGGAGGGTTTCAACATGAGGATGGTGCAAGATACAAGGGGATTAACAGGGAGTAGCTGCGGATTGACTGGAAATAAGGGGGGGTGCTCATGAAGGTTTGAATAAGAGGGATTAGGCTAGAATATCAGGTAAAAGACAGGATTACGCTATGCATTTATTGAAATGGGCTTGCTAATATGTATACAAAGTATAAGGAATGCAAATTTAAATTATGTTGCTATGATACATTTACTGAAAATTACTAGTATTAACTGCTTGTGTTTAATTTCAATTGTAGTGACCCCCGAAGAAGGGCCTCAAAAGCCCGAAATGCATTGGGTCTTTCACGCAAAATTAAGACTGCTTGTGATGAACTTCTGCATCATTCCTATTCTTTGAAAGAGGCCTGCATAGGCTCAATTTGAATAGCAGAAATTTGAAAAATGGCATTGTAAACTAGTTGTGGTCCTTTGGAGTAACTATGATAAAAGATGGTCAAAAGAAGAGTTTAAAATATGGTTGAAGAAAGAAAAATGAAAAATATTGATAAAAACGATCGCGAATAAACATGCACGTCAAAGACGGCATGAAGCTGTGCAAAAGGTTCTTGGGGCTAGGTAGTCCCTTCTCACATATAGTTCTCTTAACCTATGGCAGTTGGGCATGCCTATACCGATCTGCACGCAATCTGACGAAAGCGGGATATAAATATGAGAAACAAAAACATGTGAACAAGAAAGGTGTGCATCCCTACATCAACAAGAAAACATTCATAACTATTGCCCTAACCAGGGTTTGCACCCGTTAGATAATTAAAGAACACTATAAAATAATGGAGGAAGATTCCGGACCCATACAAGTTGACGGAATATCTACAGTTCTTCACAAGTTCAATAACTAAACTACAAGCATCGACAAGCAGATGGACATTGGAAAACATTAGCAGCATGTTTGGTGTTCTTTGTTGCCTTTATTTCTTTTCGAACTTAGCAGGAT
Source organism: Lissotriton helveticus (assembly GCF_964261635.1). Classification (NCBI taxonomy): domain Eukaryota; kingdom Metazoa; phylum Chordata; class Amphibia; order Caudata; family Salamandridae; genus Lissotriton; species Lissotriton helveticus. Next base: position 805,045,405 of record NC_136063.1, read on the forward strand.
TTTTGGTCCGGTTTTAAACTGTTGGAATGCATGGTAGGAAATGCAGTTTTCATATTGAAAAAGATGGGAAATCCTGGGTTTCTAACCAATCGGGAGGGATTCTGGGTACACAGGTGGAGTGTTTTAAGAGCGCGGGTGGGGAATTGAAGCTGTTTTTCGTACTCAGGAGGATGGCGTAACACCAGGGCTTTTAATTATAAACAGAGCAGGTACGTTAACGTGGCACGCTGTTATTTGGTTCATTTAAGCACGGGGAAATCTGAGATAAATGAAGACATAGTTGTTAGCATAACAGTGTGAGTCTACAAAAGCAGCAGATGCGCTTTTGAAGTAGGCGAAGTGATTTCACAGACAAACAAGCGTAGAGTAAGAACGATGTTTAAATAGAGTGCCTGTAACACAGATTGGAGGGTTTCAACATGAGGATGGTGCAAGATACAAGGGGATTAACAGGGAGTAGCTGCGGATTGACTGGGAATGAGGGGGGGTGCTCACGAAGGTTTGATTAAGAGGGATTAGGCTAGAATATCAGGTAAAAGACAGGATTACGCTATGCATTCATTAAAAATGGGCTTGCTAATATGTATACAAAGTATAAGGAATGCACATTTAAATTATGTTGCTATGATACATTTACTGAAAATTACTAGTATTAACTGCTTGTTTTTAATTTCAATTGTAGTGACCCCCGAAGAAGGGCCTCAAAGCCCGAAATGCATTGGGTCTTTCACGCAAAATTAAGACTGCTTGTGATGAACTTCTGCATCATTCCTATTCTTTGAAAGAGGCCTGCATAGGCTCAATTTGAATAGCAGAAATTTGAAAAATGGCATTGTAAACTAGTTGTGGTCCTTTGGAGTAAATATGATAAAAGATGGTCAAAAGAAGAGTTTAAAATATGGTTGAAGAAAGAAAAATGAAAAATATTGATAAAAACGATCGCGAATAAATATGCACGTCAAAGACGGCATGAAGCTGTGCAAAAGGTTCTTGGGGCTATGTAGTCCCTTCTCACATATAGTTCTCTTAACTTATGGCAGTTGGGCATGCCTATACCGATCTGCACGCAATCTGACGAAAGTGGGATATAAATATGAGAAACAAAAACATGTGAACAAGAAAGGTGTGCATCCCTACATCAACAAGAAAACATTCATAACTATTGCCCTAACCAGGGTTTGCACCCGTTGGATAATTAAAGAACACTATAAAATAATGGAGGAAGATTCGGGACCCATACAAGTTGACGGAATATCTACAGTTCATCACAAGTTCAATAACTAAACTACAAGCATCGACAAGCAGATGGACATTGGAAAACATTAGCAGCATGTTTGGTGTTCTTTGTTGCCTTTATTTCTTTTCGAACTCAGCAGGATTTTTGGTCCGGTTTTAAACTGTTGGAATGCATATTGGGAAATGTAGTTTTCATATTGAAAAAGACGGGAAATCCTGGGTTTCTAACCAATCGGGAGGGATTCTGGGTACACAGCTGTAGTGTTTTAAGAGCGCGGGTGGGGAATTGAAGCTGTTTTTCGTACTCAGGAGGATGACGTAACACCAGGGCTTTTAATTATAAACAGAGCAGGTACGTTAACGTGGCACGCTGTTATTTGGTTCATTTAAGCACGGGGAAATCTGAGATAAATGAAGACATAGTTGTTAGCATAACATTGTGAGTCTACAAAAGCAGCAGATGCGCTTTTGAAGTAGGCGAAGTGGTTTCACAGACAAACAAGCGTAGAGTAAGAACGATGTTTAAATAGAGTGCCTGTAACACAGATTGGAGGGTTTCAACATGAGGATGGTGCAGGATACAAGGGGATTAACAGGGAGTAGCTGCGGATTGACTAGGAATGAGGGGGGTGCTCACGAAGGTTTGATTAAGAGGGATTAGGCTAGAATATCAGGTAAAAGACAGGATTACGCTATGCATTCATTGAAATGGGCTTGCTAATATGTATACAAAGTATAAGGAATGCAAATTTAAATTATGTTGCTATGATACATTTACTGAAAATTACTAGTATTAACTGCTTGTTTTTAATTTCAATTGTAGTGACCCCCGAAGAAGGGCCTCAAAGCCCGAAATGCATTGGGTCTTTCACGCAAAATTAAGACTGCTTGTGATGAACTTCTGCATCATTCCTATTCTTTGAAAGAGGCCTGCATAGGCTCAATTTGAATAGTAGAAATTTGAAAAATGGCATTGTAAACTAGTTGTGGTCCTTTGGAGTAAATATGATAAAAGATGGTCAAAAGAAGAGTTTAAAATATGGTTGAAGAAAGAAAAATGAAAAATATTGATAAAAACGATCGCGAATAAATAGGCACGTCAAAGACGGCATGAAGCTGTGCAAAAGGTTCTTGGGGCTATGTAGTCCCTTCTCACATATAGTTCTCTTAACTTATGGCAGTTGGGCATGCCTATACCGATCTGCACGCAATCTGACGAAAGTGGGATATAAATATGAGAAACAAAAACATGTGAACAAGAAAGGTGTGCATCCCTACATCAACAAGAAAACAATCATAACTATTGCCCTAACCAGGGTTTGCACCCGTTGGATAATTAAAGAACACTATAAAATAATGGAGGAAGATTCGGGACCCATACAAGTTGACGGAATATCTACAGTTCATCACAAGTTCAATAACTAAACTACAAGCATCGACAAGCAGATGGACATGGGAAAATATTAGCAGCATGTTTGGTGTTCTTTGTTGCCTTTATTTCTTTTCGAACTTAGCAGGATTTTTGGTCCGGTTTTAAACTGTTGGAATGCATATTGGGAAATGTAGTTTTCATATTGAAAAAGACGGGAAATCCTGGGTTTCTAACCAATCGGGAGGGATTCTGGGTACACAGCTGGAGTGTTTTAAGAGCGCGGGTGGGGAATTGAAGCTGTTTTTCGTACTCAGGAGGATGACGTAACACCAGGGCTTTTAATTATAAACAGAGCAGGTACGTTAACGTGGCACGCTGTTATTTGGTTCATTTAAGCACGGGGAAATCTGAGATAAATGAAGACATAGTTGTTAGCATAACATTGTGAGTCTACAAAAGCAGCAGATGCGCTTTTGAAGTAGGCGGAGTGGTTTCACAGACAAACAAGCGTAGAGTAAGAACGATGTTTAAATGGAGTGCCTGTAACACAGATTGGAGGGTTTCAACATGAGGATGGTGCAAGATACAAGGGGATTAACAGGGAGTAGCTGCGGATTGACTGGGAATGAGGGGGGGTGCTCACGAAGGTTTGAATAAGAGGGATTAGGCTAGAATATCAGGTAAAAGACAGGATTACGCTATGCATTTATTGAAATGGGCTTGCTAATATGTATACAAAGTATAAGGAATGCAAATTTAAATTATGTTGCTATGATACATTTACTGAAAATGACTAGTAATAACTGCTTGTGTTTAATTTCAATTGTAGTGATCCCTGGAGAAGGGCCTCAAAAGCCCGAAATGCATTGGGTCTTTCACGCAAAATTAAGACTGCTTGTGATGAACTTCTGCATCATTCGTATCTTTGAAAGAGGCCTGCATAGGCTCAATTTGAATAGCAGAAATTTGAAAAATGGCATTGTAAACTAGTTGTGGTCCTTTGGAGTAACTATGATAAAAGATGGTCAAAAGAAGAGTTTAAAATATGGTTGAAGAAAGAAAAATGAAAAATATTGATAAAAATGATCGCGAATAAACATGCACGTCAAAGACGGCATGAAGCTGTGCAAAAGGTTCTTGGGGCTAGGTAGTCCCTTCTCACATATAGTTCTCTTAACCTATGGCAGTTGGGCATGCCTATACCGATCTGCACGCAATCTGACGAAAGCGGGATATAAATTTGAGAAACAAAACCATGTGAACAAGAAAGGTGTGCATCCCTACATCAACAAGAAAACATTCATAACTATTGCCCTAACCAGGGTTTGCACCCGTTAGATAATTAAAGAACACTATAAAATAATGGAGGAAGATTCGGGACCCATACAAGTTGACGGAATATCTACAGTTCTTCACAAGTTCAATAACTAAACTACAAGCATCGACAAGCAGATGGACATTGGAAAACATTAGCAGCATGTTTGGTGTTCTTTGTTGCCTTTATTTCTTTTCGAACTTAGCAGGATTTTTGGTCCGGTTTTAAACTGTTGGAATGCATAGTGGGAAATGCAGTTTTCATATTGAAAAAGACGGGAAATCCTGGGTTTCTAACCAATCGGGAGGGATTCTGGGTACACAGGTGGAGTGTTTTAAGAGCGCGGGTGGGGAATTGAAGCTGTTTTTTGTACTCAGGAGGATGACGTAACACCAGGGCTTTTAATTATACACAGAGCAGGTACGTTAACGTGGCACGCTGTTATTTGGTTCATTTAAGCACCGGGAAATCTGAGATAAATGAAGACATAGTTGTTAGCATAACATTGTGAGTCTACAAAAGCAGCAGATGCACTTTTGAAGTAGGCGGAGTGGTTTCACAGACAAACAAGCGTAGAGAAAGAACGATGTTTAAATGGAGTGCATGTAACACAGATTGGAGGGTTTCAACATGAGGATGGTGCAAGATACAAGGGGATTAACAGGGAGTAGCTGCGGATTGACTGGAAATAAGGGGGGGTGCTCGTGAAGGTTTGAATAAGAGGGATTAGGCTAGAATATCAGGTAAAAGACAGGATTACGCTATGCATTTATTGAAATGGGCTTGCTAATATGTATACAAAGTATAAGGAATGCAAATTTAAATTATGTTGCTATGATACATTTACTGAAAATTACTAGTATTAACTGCTTGTGTTTAATTTCAATTGTAGTGACCCCCGAAGAAGGGCCTCAAAAGCCCGAAATGCATTGGGTCTTTCACGCAAAATTAAGACTGCTTGTGATGAACTTCTGCATCATTCCTATTCTTTGAAAGAGGCCTGCATAGGCTCAATTTGAATAGCAGAAATTTGAAAAATGGCATTGTAAACTAGTTGTGGTCCTTTGGAGTAACTTTGATGAAAGATGGTCAAAAGAAGAGTTTAAAATATGGTTGAAGAAAGAAAAATGAAAAATATTGATTAAAACGATCGCGAATAAACATGCACGTCAAAGACGGCATGAAGCTGTGCAAAAGGTTCTTGGGGCTAGGTAGTCCCTTCTCACATATAGTTCTCTTAACCTATGGCAGTTGGGCATGCCTATACCGATCTGCACGCAATCTGACGAAAGCGGGATATAAATTTGAGAAACAAAACCATGTGAACAAGAAAGGTGTGCATCCCTACATCAACAAGAAAACATTCATAACTATTGCCCTAACCAGGGTTTGCACCCGTTAGATAATTAAAGAACACTATAAAATAATGGAGGAAGATTCGGGACCCATACAAGTTGACGGAATATCTACAGTTCTTCACAAGTTCAATAACTAAACTACAAGCATCGACAAGCAGATGGACATTGGAAAACATTAGCAGCATGTTTGGTGTTCTTTGTTGCCTTTATTTCTTTTCGAACTTAGCAGGATTTTTGGTCCGGTTTTAAACTGTTGGAATGCATAGTGGGAAATGCAGTTTTCATATTAAAAAAGACGGGAAATCCTGGGTTTCTAACCAATCGGGAGGGATTCTGGGTACACAGGTGGAGTGTTTTTAGAGCGCGGGTGGGGAATTGAAGCTGTTTTTTGTACTCAGGAGGATGACGTAACACCAGGGCTTTTAATTATACACAGAGCAGGTACGTTAACGTGGCACGCTGTTATTTGGTTCATTTAAGCACCGGGAAATCTGAGATAAATGAAGACATAGTTGTTAGCATAACATTGTGAGTCTACAAAAGCAGCAGATGCACTTTTGAAGTAGGCGGAGTGGTTTCACAGACAAACAAGCGTAGAGAAAGAACGATGTTTAAATGGAGTGCATGTAACACAGATTGGAGGGTTTCAACATGAGGATGGTGCAAGATACAAGGGGATTAACAGGGAGTAGCTGCGGATTGACTGGAAATAAGGGGGGGTGCTCATGAAGGTTTGAATAAGAGGGATTAGGCTAGAATATCAGGTAAAAGACAGGATTACGCTATGCATTTATTGAAATGGGCTTGCTAATATGTATACAAAGTATAAGGAATGCAAATTTAAATTATGTTGCTATGATACATTTACTGAAAATTACTAGTATTAACTGCTTGTGTTTAATTTCAATTGTAGTGACCCCCGAAGAAGGGCCTCAAAAGCCCGAAATGCATTGGGTCTTTCACGCAAAATTAAGACTGCTTGTGATGAACTTCTGCATCATTCCTATTCTTTGAAAGAGGCCTGCATAGACTCAATTTGAAAAGCAGAAATTTGAAAAATGGCATTGTAAACTAGTTGTGGTCCTTTGGAGTAACTATGATGAAAGATGGTCAAAAGAAGAGTTTAAAATATGGTTGAAGAAAGAAAAATGAAAAATATTGATTAAAACGATCGCGAATAAACATGCACGTCAAAGACGGCATGAAGCTGTGCAAAAGGTTCTTGGGGCTAGGTAGTCCCTTCTCACATATAGTTCTCTTAACCTATGGCAGTTGGGCATGCCTATACCGATCTGCACGCAATCTGACGAAAGCGGGATATAAATATGAGAAACAAAAACATGTGAACAAGAAAGGTGTGCATCCCTACATCAACAAGAAAACATTCATAACTATTGCCCTAACCAGGGTTTGCACCCGTTAGATAATTAAAGAACACTATAAAATAATGGAGGAAGATTCCGGACCTATACAAGTTGACGGAATATCTACAGTTCTTCACAAGTTCAATAACTAAACTACAAGCATCGACAAGCAGATGGACATTGGAAAACATTAGCAGCATGTTTGGTGTTCTTTGTTGCCTTTATTTCTTTTCGAACTTAGCAGGATTTTTGGTCCGGTTTTAAACTGTTGGAATGCATAGTAGGAAATGCAGTTTTCATATTGAAAAAGACGGGAAATCCTGGGTTTCTAACCAATCGGGAGGGATTCTGGGTACACAGGTGGAGTGTTTTAAGAGCGCGGGTGGGGAATTGAAGCTGTTTTTCGTACTCAGGAGGATGGCGTAACACCAGGGCTTTTAATTATAAACAGAGCAGGTACGTTAACGTGGCACGCTGTTATTTGGTTCATTTAAGCACGGGGAAATCTGAGATAAATGAAGACATAGTTGTTAGCATAACAGTGTGAGTCTACAAAAGCAGCAGATGCGCTTTTGAAGTAGGCGAAGTGATTTCACAGACAAACAAGCGTAGAGTAAGAACGATGTTTAAATAGAGTGCCTGTAACACAGATTGGAGGGTTTCAACATGAGGATGGTGCAAGGTACAAGGGGATTAACAGGGAGTAGCTGCGGATTGACTGGGAATGAGGGGGGGTGCTCACGAAGGTTTGATTAAGAGGGATTAGGCTAGAATATCAGGTAAAAGACAGGATTACGCTATGCATTCATTAAAAATGGGCTTGCTAATATGTATACAAAGTATAAGGAATGCACATTTAAATTATGTTGCTATGATACATTTACTGAAAATTACTAGTATTAACTGCTTGTTTTTAATTTCAATTGTAGTGACCCCCGAAGAAGGGCCTCAAAGCCCGAAATGCATTGGGTCTTTCACGCAAAATTAAGACTGCTTGTGATGAACTTCTGCATCATTCCTATTCTTTGAAAGAGGCCTGCATAGGCTCAATTTGAATAGCAGAAATTTGAAAAATGGCATTGTAAACTAGTTGTGGTCCTTTGGAGTAAATATGATAAAAGATGGTCAAAAGAAGAGTTTAAAATATGGTTGAAGAAAGAAAAATGAAAAATATTGATAAAAACGATCGCGAATAAATATGCACGTCAAAGACGGCATGAAGCTGTGCAAAAGGTTCTTGGGGGTATGTAGTCCCTTCTCACATATAGTTCTCTTAACTTATGGCAGTTGGGCATGCCTATACCGATCTGCACGCAATCTGACGAAAGTGGGATATAAATATGAGAAACAAAAACATGTGAACAAGAAAGGTGTGCATCCCTACATCAACAAGAAAACATTCATAACTATTGCCCTAACCAGGGTTTGCACCCATTGGATAATTAAAGAACACTATAAAATAATGGAGGAAGATTCGGGACCCATACAAGTTGACGGAATATCTACAGTTCATCACAAGTTCAAAAACTAAACTACAAGCATCGACAAGCAGATGGACATTGGAAAACATTAGCAGCATGTTTGGTGTTCTTTGTTGCCTTTATTTCTTTTCGAACTCAGCAGGATTTTTGGTCCGGTTTTAAACTGTTGGAATGCATATTGGGAAATGTAGTTTTCATATTGAAAAAGACGGGAAATCCTGGGTTTCTAACCAATCGGGAGGGATTCTGGGTACACAGCTGTAGTGTTTTAAGAGCGCGGGTGGGGAATTGAAGCTGTTTTTCGTACTCAGGAGGATGACATAACACCAGGGCTTTTAATTATAAACAGAGCAGGTACGTTAACGTGGCACGCTGTTATTTGGTTCATTTAAGCACGGGGAAATCTGAGATAAATGAAGACATAGTTGTTAGCATAACATTGTGAGTCTACAAAAGCAGCAGATGCGCTTTTGAAGTAGGCGGAGTGGTTTCACAGACAAACAAGCGTAGAGTAAGAACGATGTTTAAATGGAGTGCCTGTAACACAGATTGGAGGGTTTCAACATAAGGATGGTGCAAGATACAAGGGGATTAACAGGGAGTAGATGCGGATTGATTGGGAATGAGGGGGGGTGCTCACGAAGGTTTGAATAAGAGGGATTAGGCTAGAATATCAGGTAAAAGACAGGATTACGCTATGCATTTATTGAAATGGGCTTGCTAATATGTATACAAAGTATAAGGAATGCAAATTTAAATTATGTTGCTATGATACATTAACTGAAAATGACTAGTATTAACTGCTTGTGTTTAATTTCAATTGTAGTGATCCCTGAAGAAGGGCCTCAAAAGCCCGAAATGCATTGGGTCTTTCACGCAAAATTAAGACTGCTTGTGATGAACTTCTGCATCATTCGTATTCTCTGAAAGAGGCCTGCATAGGCTCAATTTGAATAGCAGAAATTTGAAAAATGTCATTGTAAACTAGTTGTGGTCCTTTGGAGTAACTATGATAAAAGATGGTCAAAAGAAGAGTTTAAAATATGGTTGAAGAAAGAAAAATGAAAAATATTGATAAAAACAATCGCGAATAAACATGCACGTCAAAGACGGCATGAAGCTGTGCAAAAGGTTCTTGGGGCTAGGTAGTCCCTTCTCACATATAGTTATCTTAACCTATGGCAGTTGGGCATGCCTATACCGATCTGCACGCAATCTGACGAAAGCGGGATATAAATATGAGAAACAAAAACATGTGAACAAGAAAGGTGTGCATCCCTACATCAACAAGAAAACATTCATAACTATTGCCCTAACCAGGGTTTGCACCCGTTAGATAATTAAAGAACACTATAAAATAATGGAGGAAGATTCGGGACCCATACAAGTTGACGGAATATCTACAGTTCATCACAAGTTCAATAACTAAACTACAAGCATCGACAAGCAGAAGGACATTGGAACACATTAGCAGCATGTTTGGTGTTCTTTGTTGCCTTTATTTCTTTTCGAACTTAGCAGGATTTTTGGTCCGGTTTTAAACTGTTGGAATGCATAGTGGGAAATGCAGTTTTCATATTGAAAAAGACGGGAAATCCTGGGTTTATAACCAAACGGGAGGGATTTTGGGTACACAGGTGGAGTGTTTTAACAGCGCGGGTGGGGAATTGAAGCTGTTCTTCGTACTCAGGAGGATGGCGTAACACCAGGGCTTTTAATTATAAACAGAGCAGGTACGTTAACGTGGCACGCTGTTATTTGGTTCATTTAAGCACGGGGAAATCTGAGATAAATGAAGACATAGTTGTTAGCATAACAGTGTGAGTCTACAAAAGCAGCAGATGCGCTTTTGAAGTAGGCGAAGTGGTTTCACAGACAAACAAGCGTAGAGTAAGAACGATGTTTAAATAGAGTGCCTGTAAAACAGATTGGAGGGTTTCAACATGAGGATGGTGCAGGATACAAGGGGATTAACAGGGAGTAGCTGCGGATTGACTAGGAATGAGGGGGGTGCTCACGAAGGTTTGATTAAGAGGGATTAGGCTAGAATATCAGGTAAAAGACAGGATTACGCTATGCATTCATTGAAATGGGCTTGCTAATATGTATACAAAGTATAAGGAATGCAAATTTAAATTATGTTGCTATGATATATTTACTGAAAATTACTAGTATTAACTGCTTGTTTTTAATTTCAATTGTAGTGACCCCCGAAGAAGGGCCTCAAAGCCCGAAATGCATTGGGTCTTTCACGCAAAATTAAGACTGCTTGTGATGAACTTCTGCATCATTCCTATTCTTTGAAAGAGGCCTGCATAGGCTCAATTTGAATAGCAGAAATTTGAAAAATGGCATTGTAAACTAGTTGTGGTCCTTTGGAGTAAATATGATAAAAGATGGTCAAAAGAAGAGTTTAAAATATGGTTGAAGAAAGAAAAATGAAAAATATTGATAAAAACGATCGCGAATAAATATGCACGTCAAAGACGGCATGAAGCTGTGCAAAAGGTTCTTGGGGCTATGTAGTCCCTTCTCACATATAGTTCTCTTAACTTATGGCAGTTGGGCATGCCTATACCAATCTGCACGCAATCTGACGAAAGCGGGATATAAATATGAGAAACAAAAACATGTGAACAAGAAAGGTGTGCATCCCTACATCAACAAGAAAGCATTCATAACTATTGCCCTAACCAGGGTTTGCACCCGTTGGATAATTAAAGAACACTATAAAATAATGGAGGAAGATTCGGGACCCATACAAGTTGACGGAATATCTACAGTTCATCACAAGTTCAATAACTAAACTACAAGCATCGACAAGCAGAAGGACATTGGAACACATTAGCAGCATGTTTGGTGTTCTTTGTTGCCTTTATTTCTTTTCGAACTTAGCAGGATTTTTGGTCCGGTTTTAAACTGTTGGAATGCATAGTGGGAAATGTAGTTTTCATATTGAAAAAGACGGGAAATCCTGGGTTTCTAACCAATCGGGAGGGATTCTGGGTACACAGGTGGAGTGTTTTAAGAGCGCGGTTGGGGAATTGAAGCTGTTTTTTGTACTCAGGAGGATGACTAAACACCAGGGCTTTTAATTATAAACAGAGCAGGTATGTTAACGTGGCACGCTGTTATTTGGTTCATTTAAGCACGGGGAAATCTGAGATAAATGAAGACATAGTTGTTAGCATAACATTGTGAGTCTACAAAAGCAGCAGATGCGCTTTTGAAGTAGGCGGAGTGGTTTCACAGACAAACAAGCGTAGAGTAATAACGATGTTTAAATGGAGTGCCTGTAACACAGATTGGAGGGTTTCAACATGAGGATGGTGCAAGATACAAGGGGATTAACAGGGAGTAGCTGCGGATTGACTGGGAATAAGGGGGGGTGCTCACGAAGGTTTGAATAAGAGGGATTAGGCTAGAATATCAGGTAAAAGACAGGATTACGCTATGCATTTATTGAAATGGGCTTTCTAATATGTATACAAAGTATAAGGAATGCAAATTTAAATTATGTTGCTATGATACATTTACTGAAAATTACTAGTATTAACTGCTTGTGTTTAAATTTAATTGTAGTGACCCCCGAAGAAGGGGCTCAAAAGCCCGAAATGCATTGGGTCTTTCACGCAAAATTAAGACTGCTTGTGATGAACTTCTGCATCATTCCTATTCTTTGAAAGAGGCCTGCATAGGCTCAATTTGAATAGCAGAAATTTGAAAAATGGCATTGTAAACTAGTTGTGGTCCTTTGGAGTAACTATGATAAAAGATGGTCAAAAGAAGAGTTTAAAATATGGTTGAAGAAAGAAAAATGAAAAATATTGATAAAAACGATCACGCATAAACATGCACGTCAAAGACGGCATGAAGCTGTGCAAAAGGTTCTTGGGGCTAGGTAGTCCCTTCTCACATATAGTTCTCTTAACCTATGGCAGTTGGGCATGCCTATACCGATCTGCACGCAATCTGACGAAAGCGGGATATAAATATGAGAAACAAAAACATGTGAACAAGAAAGGTGTGCATCCCTACATCAACAAGAAAACATTCATAACTATTGCCCTAACCAGGGTTTGCACCCGTTAGATAATTAAAGAACACTATAAAATAATGGAGGAAGATTCGGGACCCATACAAGTTGACGGAATATCTACAGTTCTTCAAAAGTTCAATAACTAAACTACAAGCATCGACAAGCAGATGGACATTGGAAAACATTAGCAGCATGTTTGGTGTTCTTTGTTGCCTTTATTTCTTTTCGAACTTAGCAGGATTTTTGGTCCGGTTTTAAACTGTTGGAATGCATAGTGGGAAATGCAGTTTTCATATTGAAAAAGACGGGAAATCCTGGGTTTCTAACCAATCGGGAGGGATTCTGGGTACACAGGTGGAGTGTTTTAAGAGCGCGGGTGGGGAATTGAAGCTGTTTTTCGTACTCAGGAGGATGGCGTAACACCAGGGCTTTTAATTATAAACAGAGCAGGTACGTTAACGTGGCACGCTGTTATTTGGTTCATTTAAGCACAGGGAAATCTGAGATAAATGAAGACATAGTTGTTAGCATAACAGTGTGAGTCTACAAAAGCAGCAGATGCGCTTTTGAAGTAGGCGAAGTGATTTCACAGACAAACAAGCGTAGAGTAAGAACGATGTTTAAATAGAGTGCCAGTAACACAGATTGGAGGGTTTCAACATGAGGATGGTGCAAGATACAAGGGGATTAACAGGGAGTAGCTGCGGATTGACTGGGAATGAGGGGGGGTGCTCACGAAGGTTTGATTAAGAGGGATTAGGCTAGAATATCAGGTAAAAGACAGGATTACGCTATGCATTCATTGAAATGGGCTTGCTTATATGTATACAAAGTATAAGGAATGCAAATTTAAATTATGTTGCTATGATACATTTACTGAAAATTACTAGTATTAACTGCTTGTTTTTAATTTCAATTGTAGTGACCCCCGAAGAAGGGCCTCAAAGCCCGAAATGCATTGGGTCTTTCACGCAAAATTAAGACTGCTTGTGATGAACCTCTGCATCATTCCTATTCTTTGAAAGAGGCCTGCATAGGCTCAATTTGAATAGCAGAAATTTGAAAAATGGCATTGTAAACTAGTTGTGGTCCTTTGGAGTAAATATGATAAAAGATGGTCAAAAGAAGAGTTTAAAATATGGTTGAAGAAAGAAAAATGAAAAATATTGATAAAAACGATCGCGAATAAATATGCACGTCAAAGACGGCATGAAGCTGTGCAAAAGGTTCTTGGGGCTAGGTAGTCCCTTCTCACATATAGTTCTCTTAACCTATGGCAGTTGGGCATGCCTATACCGATCTGCACGCAATCTGACGAAAGCGGGATATAAATATGAGAAACAAAAACATGTGAACAAGAAAGGTGTGCATCCCTACATCAACAAGAAAACATTCATAACTATTGCCCTAACCAGGGTTTGCACCCGTTGGATAATTAAAGAACACTATAAAATAATGGAGGAAGATTCGGGACCCATACAAGTTGACGGAATATCTACAGTTCATCACAAGTTCAATAACTAAACTACAAGCATCGACAAGCAGATGGACATTGGAAAACATTAGCAGCATGTTTGGTGTTCTTTGTTGCCTTTATTTCTTTTCGAACTTAGCAGGATTTTTGGTCCGGTTTTAAACTGTTGGAATGCATATTGGGAAATGTAGTTTTCATATTGAAAAAGACGGGAAATCCTGGGTTTCTAACCAATCGGGAGGGATTCTGGGTACACAGCTGGAGTGTTTTAAGAGCGCGGGTGGGGAATTGAAGCTGTTTTTCGTACTCAGGAGGATGACGTAACACCAGGGCTTTTAATTATAAACAGAGCAGGTACGTTAACGTGGCACGCTATTATTTGGTTCATTTAAGCACGGGGAAATCTGAGATAAATGAAGACATAGTTGTTAGCATAACATTGTGAGTCTACAAAAGCAGCAGATGCGCTTTTGAAGTAGGCGGAGTGGTTTCACAGACAAACAAGCGTAGAGTAAGAACGATGTTTAAATGGAGTGCCTGTAACACAGATTGGAGGGTTTCAACATGAGGATGGTGCAAGATACAAGGGGATTAACAGGGAGTAGCTGCGGATTGACTGGGAATGAGGGGGGGTGCTCACGAAGGTTTGAATAAGAGGGATTAGGCTAGAATATCAGGTAAAAGACAGGATTACGCTATGCATTTATTGAAATGGGCTTGCTAATATGTATACAAAGTATAAGGAATGCAAATTTAAATTATGTTGCTATGATACATTTACTGAAAATGACTAGTATTAACTGCTTGTGTTTAATTTCAATTGTAGTGATCCCTGAAGAAGGGCCTCAAAAGCCCGAAATGCATTGGGTCTTTCACGCAAAATTAAGACTGCTTGTGATGAACTTCTGCATCATTCGTATCTTTGAAAGAGGCCTGCATAGGCTCAATTTGAATAGCAGAAATTTGAAAAATGGCATTGTAAACTAGTTGTGGTCCTTTGGAGTAACTATGATAAAAGATGGTCAAAAGAAGAGTTTAAAATATGGTTGAAGAAAGAAAAATTAAAAATATTGATAAAAATGATCGCGAATAAACATGCACGTCAAAGACGGCATGAAGCTGTGCAAAAGGTTCTTGGAGCTAGGTAGTCCCTTCTCACATATGTTGGCTCAAGGCTCGACTACTGTAACGCAGTGTACGCCGGGGCCAACAAGGGCTTGCTCCAGCGTCTACAGGTCATACAGAACGCGGCAGCGCGGTTTGCTCTCGCTTTGCCCTGGTTATTTTCTATGACCCTAGCGAGGAAGAACCTCCACTGGCTTCCCATCCCGTCAAGGGTCATTTTCAAACTCCTTTGCCTTACCTATAAGGCTCTAACTGCAGGCTCGGCTGATGCCCTTGGTTCATTACTTATTAGATATGTTCCGAGTAGATGTTTACGTTCCAGCGAGCAACACCAACTGGTAATCCCCAGAGCCAAGAAGGCCAGATGGGGGTCCAAAGCTTTTTCCATATTGGCACCTCTTACTTGGAACTCACTCCCCCTCGAAATCAAACGACTTCCTTCCCTTGACCTCTTTAGGAAGTCATTGAAGACCTGGCTCTTTATTGAGGCATACCAGTAGGTTCTGTTTCTGTCTGCTATCAGCTTTATATTTTGGTTTAGGCGCCTTGACGCCCACTGGGCATAGCTGCGCGTTACAAATAATATTTCATTCATTCATTCATTCATTCACATATAGTTCTCTTAACCTATGGCAGTTGGGCATGCCTATACCGATCTGCACGCAATCTGACGAAAGCGGGATATAAATATGAGAAACAAAAACATGTGAACAAGAAAGGTGTGCATCCCTACATCAACAAGAAAATATTCATAACTATTGCCCTAACCAGGGTTTGCACCCGTTAGATAAATAAAGAACACTATAAAATAATGGAGGAAGATTCGGGACCCATACAAGTTGACGGAATATCTACAGTTCTTCACAAGTTCAATAACTAAACTACAAGCATCGACAAGCAGATGGACATTGAAAAACATTAGCAGCATGTTTGGTGTTCTTTGTTGCCTTTATTTCTTTTCGAACTTAGCAGGATTTTTGGTCCGGTTTTAAACTGTTGGAATGCATAGTGGGAAATGCAGTTTTCATATTGAAAAAGACGGGAAATCCTGGGTTTCTAACCAATCGGGAGGGATTCTGGGTACACAGGTGGAGTGTTTTAAGAGCGCGGGTGGGGAATTGAAGCTGTTTTTCGTACTCAGGAGGATGGCGTAACACCAGGGCTTTTAATTATAAACAGAGCAGGTATGTTAACGTGGCACGCTGTTATTTGCTTCATTTAAGCACGGTGAAATCTGAGATAAATGAAGACATAGTTGTTAGCATAACATTGTGAGTCTACAAAAGCAGCAGATGCGCTTTTGAAGTAGGCGGAGTGGTTTCACAGACAAACAAGCGTAGAGTAAGAACGAAGTTTAAATGGAGGGTTTCAACATGAGGATGGTGCAAGATACAAGGGGATTAACAGGGAGTAGCTGCGGATTGACTGGGAATGAGGGGGGGTGCTCACGAAGGTTTGAATAAGAGGGATTAGGCTAGTATATCAGGTAAAAGACAGGATTACGCTATGCATTTATTGAAATGGGCTTGCTAATATGTATACAAAGTATAAGGAATGCAAATTTAAATTATGTTGCTATGATACATTTACTGAAAATTACTAGTATTAACTGCTTGTGTTTAATTTCAATTGTAGTGACCCCCGAAGAAGGGCCTCAAAAGCCCGAAATGCATTGGGTCTTTCACGCAAAATTAAGACTGCTTGTGATGAACTTCTGCATCATTCCTATTCTTTGAAAGAGGCCTGCATAGGCTCAATTTGAATAGCAGAAATTTGAAAAATGGCATTGTAAACTAGTTGTGGTCCTTTGGAGTAACTATGATAAAAGATGGTCAAAAGAAGAGTTTAAAATATGGTTGAAGAAAGAAAAATGAAAAATATTGATCAAAACGATCGCGAATAAAAATGCACGTCAAAGACGGCATGAAGCTGTGCAAAAGGTTCTTGGGGCTAGGTAGTCCCTTCTCACATATAGTTCTCTTAACCTATGGCAGTTGGGCATGCCTATACCGATCTGCACGCAATCTGACGAAAGCGGGATATAAATATGAGAAACAAAAACATGTGAACAAGAAAGGTGTGCATCCCTACATCAACAAGAAAACATTCATAACTATTGCCCTAACCAGGGTTTGCACCCGTTGGATAATTAAAGAACACTATAAAATAATGGAGGAAGATTCGGGACCCATACAAGTTGACGGAATATCTACAGTTCATCACAAGTTCAATAACTAAACTACAAGCATCGACAAGCAGATGGACATTGGAAAACATTAGCAGCATGTTTGGTGTTCTTTGTTGCCTTTATTTCTTTTCGAACTTAGCAGGATTTTTGGTCCGGTTTTAAACTGTTGGAATGCATAGTGGGAAATGCAGTTTTCATATTGAAAAAGACGGGAAATCCTGTGTTTCTAACCAATCGGGAGGGATTCTGGGTACACAGGTGGAGTGTTTTAAGAGCGCGGGTGTGGAATTGAAGCTGTTTTTGGTACTCAGGAGGATGGCGTAACACCAGGGTTTTTAATTATAAACAGAGCAGGTACGTTAACGTGGCACACTGTTATTTGGTTCATTTAAGCACGGGGAAATCTGAGATAAATGAAGACATAGTTGTTAGCATAACATTGTGAGTCTACAAAAGCAGCAGATGCGCTTTTGAAGTAGGCGAAGTGGTTTCACAGACAAACAAGCGTAGAGTAAGAACGATGTTTAAATAGAGTGCCTGTAACACAGATTGGAGGGTTTCAACATGAGGATGGTGCAAGATACAAGGGGATTAACAGGGAGTAGCTGCGGAATGACTGGGAATGAGGGGGGGTGCTCACGAAGGTTTGAATAAGAGGGATTAGGCTAGAATATCAGGTAAAAGACAGGATTACGCTATGCATTCATTGAAATGGGCTTGCTAATATGTATACAAAGTATAAGGAATGCAAATTTAAATTATGTTGCTATGATACATTTACTGAAAATTACTAGTATTAACTGCTTGTGTTTAATTTCAATTGTAGTGACCCCCGAAGAAGGGCCTCAAAAGCCCGAAATGCATTGGGTCTTTCACGCAAAATTAAGACTGCTTGTGATGAACTTCTGCATCATTCCTATTCTTTGAAAGAGGCCTGCATAGGCTCAATTTGAATAGCAGAAATTTGAAAAATGGCATTGTAAACTAGTTGTGGTCCTTTGGAGTAAATATGATAAAAGATGGTCAAAAGAAGAGTTTAAAATATGGTTGAAGAAAGAAAAATGAAAAATATTGATAAAAACGATCGAGAATAAACATGCACGTCAAAGACGGCATGAAGCTGTGCAAAAGGTTCTTGGGGCTATGTAGTCCCTTCTCACTTATAGCAAACTTAAGGTCTGCCTGCATATAGATCGGGCGGGTGGGCCACTTTGTTGCTGGGAAGTGAGCTCCATCACAACTGCAGGGAGTTCCCTTCCTGCCACAATATAAATCTGGCCCTAAACCATAAGGTAAAACTTTAGACTGGAATGAACCTGGTTTCTATATCCAACCCATGCTCCATTTCAATCAGCCTTTAATCGTAGCTAGGTCCTGGTCAGGCACAACCAGGTGACAGAGATTTGCGTTTAATCCGTTTTGCAATATTTTTATTTTAAATGTTAAAAAATGTTATCTTCAGTTCCCCTTATTGGATTTTTGTCATGTTGGTGTATTTTATTCAGTAAATGATTTTCTAGTGTTATAAATTGGGATGGGATTTCTGTTGTGCTATTTTTTAGACTTTTGACAGTTTTGGTACATCTAAATGCTTTTTATACATTTTCTTAAGGTAAGCCTATCTACTCTGTGCCATAATTACCAGTGGTTGAGCTCAGATTTAAATCACTGAAACCTTTACTGGACCTAACAAGAATAGCGACATTATTAATTGTGGTGGCCTGCCCTCCACCTCAACTAAAAATCCACGTTCTCACAATATCGATAGGTCTTTCCTTATTAAACAATTGTGTTATAACCTTTTTCATGGTGTTATGGATATCATTGACTTGGTTTCATTGTAGGTTTCACCCCAGAACTGAATAATGGAGACACAAATTCTCCCGAAGATCCCGAATATCAGGAGGAAACAGACCAGCCAGTAGTGCCAAGGAACTGATGCTGAGACCACCCATCTTCAAGAAAAGAAAAACCTACGATAGAGCGTTTTCAGGAGCGGCCCCCAGAATCTGGAACTCACTATCCCCGAACATTAGAAAAATTCCAAACACTACGACATTTAAAAGGGAAGCTAAGATCTTTCTCATGAGTAAGTTCCTTCCATAGACAAATCAATTCTTCACCTAAGCCTTGACATAGAGGTGAATAAGTGATAACCACACGGAAAGGAAATAGGAAATAAACAACTCTATGCTGATACCAGAGGTCGACGCGTCGCTAACTATTGATCTGGAAAGCACAGAGGATTAAGGATAAGTCATTAAAGACAATCATATATGGAAGTAAGTCCTCGTACAACATATATAATATAATTAAACCCTAACCTACCCCAGAACTTGGTATATTCATTTTTAACCTCGAACAGTATTTCTATTTATTTTGAGCCCACTCTATCTTCCTCTCATTAGCCTTGGAGGAAGCTAAACCAACTAATTTCTCTACTGTAATATCGTATATTATATATTATGTGTTTCCAATATATTTTCGTGTTTTGTTAAGCGCTCTGATACCCAAGGGTCTTGTTCGCGCTATAGAAAACTTTTCAATAAATAATAAATAAATAAACTACTACCGAATGTTGAAAAAAATATTGACACTGAATTCACTCCCTTTTAATGGTGGGTAAAGGGTGGAAATAGGTTTTTTAATAGTGCATTTTTTATAATTGCTTTAATCAGCCTACAAGAACATCCAGTGGTGATGTTGTCTAAAATGAACGTAGACCTATCTCAAACTTATCAAATGAAACAAAGGATCTCCAGGGAGATGAGTCAAAGAACAGCAAAATACTATATCCACCACCTCACCTACTCTATTCACATCTATCCTAGACATCAAGAATCCATGAGTGAGATATATGAGCTGAAAGTAGGAAGGAAATTCAGTGTATGAAAACAAACTTGATTGAAAGTTAGATTTTATACCACTTGCTCCATCAGTGTAAGGAAATGGGTTCTGAGAACAGGTAACCCTGCCTGGTAGAACAAAGAGAGAACATGAAAATCATCCCAAAGAGAGTCTCAGAAATAAGCTGGATTTAATCCAAAAGCACACATATCAGTCAAAAACAAATACCCTAAACATGCTTTCAGTATGTGTTTCTTAGAAGACCAAAGGACATAACAGTGAGTAGAGATATTGAAAACAGAAACTACATGTCTCATGCAACCTCTTTATTCTAACAGATGTAGTCATAGACTCCCTGCAGCTGATGGATACCTAGTGCATTTACATCGACACATTCACTGGCATAAATGTCGGATGCCAGTGCTCTTACAACCTGTGTTCCTAAGTTAGAAAAACTAGAATGACCCTCCTGAAAACTCAATAGCAATCCCAAGCATAGGTTTTTCCCATAACCAACAATTGAGAGTGCTTGGACATTACAATCCAGGATGCTTTTGTGACTAGTTGTTTCTGAAGAGTTTAGCAGCTACCACACCACTACATCGCATCTGTTCGCAAAGTAAGAAAGGGAGCCTGTAAGTCTTTATAGAATAGCGAGTCAGACGACTGTCATTTACTTCAACTGCAAGTGCCCTGCTGAGCCCCAGCAAAGTAGACAAGAAATAGGTCAGGACAATGTGCACAAGACAAGCAACCTGTCAAGACTACGTCGTTCAATAGGGCCGGAAAAGAAGACATCAGACGGTCTCTGCCCAAAGTATGTGCACAATGTCCTAGGTCTGTTCTAGAACTAAGGGGCCCATTATGATGTCGGGTGGATTGCCCCTGCCAGGCTGGCGGTGGCCACCGCCAGCCTGGCGGGGGCAATCCGCCCGACATCCACTCTTGATTTGCCCCCCGCCACATTAGTATGGCGGGGGGGACCTTGGCGGACGGAAAGACCGCCCGCCGCTTTTCCACCCCGGTCACCTTGCGGCCGGGGCAGAAAAGGAATAATATGGTGGCGGTGTCTATCAGACACCGCCAGCCATATTATGATAGGCATTTTTCGATGCCGGCACGGAAAGATATGCGGACTTCACTCTGGAGGCCCCCAGCGGGCCCCCAGAGTGAAGGAGAGTAGGGGGGTGCACACGGGGGTACCTGTGGTACCCCCCTGCATTTGCATAATCAAAGCGGCAGGCACCGCGCGGTGCCTGTCGCTTTGATCATGCAAATGCAAAAGTGCTTTTTAAGCATTATAGCGGGCGGTGCTGAGAGCACCGCCCGCCACAATGCTTAACATGCAGGATGTGCCCGCCACTGTGGCGGGCACATCCTAATACCCCCCAAAGTCCACCCGCCATCCTAATGACCCCCTAAGACCCTACATCTGTATAGAAGCTCACTCAAAAAAAAAATCAACTCCCAACACTCTTACATTCATTGGAATGTAATCCACAACCTGTGACACAGCTGCCCCTTTACTCCTTTTCTAAGTCTAACTACAATATAAGTGCAGTATCAGAGACTTATTTTTCATTCATCCACTTTGCTGATCATCACCAAATGCTTTACCACTCTATGGCCTAATCTGAAAAACTATTATGGTCTATATTTAGGGTTTGGTGGACCGGGAGGAACACCAAGAATCATCATGCCAAGACCATGTTTTCACTTCTGTATTTGGAGTTGAGGAAGTCACTGGGTTACCATCAGCAGAGGCTCTGCCGGTGGGATCCCTTGACCCAACTGTCCATCCACAAGAGGACTGCAGGGTCTCAGTGATGGTGGTTCTGCACTAGGTTAGACAAACATCAATAATTTTCCCTGCCCAAGTCTGCCATGTGAAGCATGGCGGCCACAGGCAGGGAAAATGTTATGTGGCACCCAAGCACAGGTAAAAGTTCTGTGCATATCAGGCCATTGACGTTTTTCTCATGAAAAAACACAAACTCCAGCTTTGGGCTTTATACTTTTTGTTTTTTAACTAAAAGCGTTAGTTGAGCAAGTGCTTGAACCGTGGTGCCCATCAGAAAACGTTATTGCTGTGGAGGGAGCCTGGGGAGCGGGGGCTCCCTTCACAGTGAAGAGCTCACCTTCTGGCAGGCGGAGAACTCTAAATATGTCCGGCAGCCCCCTGACAGGGTGACGGAGCTCATGTCCTATACTCACTCAATCGTAAGCCACACGCCAAGGCCTTCAGAATTACCATATATCATCTTCAATGTTATATACAAGGCTGCAAAATAGAGACAAGGGGAAATGATATCCTTCTACATCAACACAAAGCCAGCAATCTGCATTTTTTTCTGTCACTAAAAATAAATATATACTTACTGGCTGATCATACAAGGTGTTTAAATTAATTTTAAAACTTCTATGGTTGTATTTAAACAAACTTTTTTCCCCAGGTTAAAAAGAAAATATTACACGTTCATGGAGTGATAGGTTGATATGTATCATGGAGATTAAACACTCCTGTAAGCTCCCAATACTGATAGGAGCCCGCACCTCCGTTACTCACCAGCTCCTCTCTTTCTTTAACCAGTTGCTTGTTGTTCAGTGCCCCGAGCCCTGCTGATTTATACTCACAAACTCCTTTGTACAGGCTGTAGTATTCAGATTCAGAGCGAACCTTCAATCAGTTACCAGGTTTATGTCACATGCAAAAAATATCAAAGGCAATAGCATCCACCCTTGATGCCAAACTCCATCCCTCCCCACCTTTCCTTCACGAGTCTTATGTGTTGTTGCTGACTAATGGATGTATGACGTTACAACGCATACTTTTACAACGCCTACCTTTACATCACATTTTTTACAAAGCATACCATTACAACGCATAATGCTTTTGGGCGCTGGATAGTGAATAGTTTAATTTACTATTCCAACTCCAGTCCCCGTGGATAGTAGGGAAGGTGTTGGATAGTACATTAAACCTATTCCCTATCCTAGAGCGCCCCCAAGCGCTATGCGTTGTAATAGTTTGCATTGTAAAAGTTGCGTCGTAATGGTAGTGCGTTGTAAAAGTTTCGTTGTAAAGGCTGTTCGCCCTGACGAATCATCTAGGCATCAGTTGGGATCCATATAGAGTGTTAACTTAAGTCTGCATGATCTTTCTCTATAAAATGACTCAGACATTTTGCTGTGTATTTGTACTTAGGACTTTCTGGTGAATTCATAGAAATAAAATCACCGGAAAGTCCTACATTATACAATAGCCTCTACTTAGTTTATTGTTTCTGTTGAACTTATCCCTCTCTGCAGGGCCATCCCCAAACGTTTTGTCTTCACCCTCCTGGTTTCTAAACCCGTTGTTGGCTGTTAGGACTCTGCGCACTTTACCACTACTAACCAGTGCTAAAGTGCTCTCTCCTTTAAACATAGGGAAATTGTCTTCCACCTATTGGCACATTTAATTTACTCGTAAGTCCCTAGTGAACTGGTACAGCCTGTACCCAGGGCCTGTAAATAAAATTCTACGAGTGGGCCTACAGCACATATTGTGCCAACCACTACAGTAGCCTTTTAAACATGTCTCTGGTTTGGCAGTGCAGCCTGTGTGAGCAAATTTAAAATGCCCTTTGGACCATGGAAAATTTGGGCCTCATTCACAGGGAATTGGTGTAGGACAGCACCACAAGTCTTCTTTCAGCGCTGCCCTGCACCCATGTGAAAGGGCAGGAATGCACCGTATTTATGAAGTAGGGTGCTTTCCTGGCCTTTTCCCTGCACAATTTGCTACCTAGCGCCAACGCAGGACGGTGCAAGGGTGTCTGCATTGCATGTAGGATTGTGTTTGTGCCAAAAGGGGTGCCTACCTGCACAAAAATAATCAAGAGATGAGTTTTCCTCTTTCTATGTGTGCTGCAGAATTCAGCACAAATGGAATGAGGAAAAAACGAGGAGAAATAAAATATTTCTCTATTTTACACCTGCTTTGGGGAAGCGTAAGGTTTTGGGGCTGCCTCAGGTTTATGTGCTTAAATCAGTCTGGGGCAGTGTCAAAATCCATTGGTGTTGCATGGGAAAATGCCTCCCTGGCACAGAGTAAAGCAACGCAGTGACTCCTGCTGCCTTTCCTTTCTTCATACCATGCAAAACCATGCAAAGTGGCTCTGTGTGGCCTCATAGATATGGACATGAGGTTTGCGCCACAGGAGCGTCACACAAACTGACGGTCTTGTGGCACAATTCTCTCATAAATAGGCCTCTGAATCCTATGCCAGGCCCAAATCTTCCTTTTTAATACATATAAGTTACGCCTAGGGTAGGCCCGAAAACAGCCCATAGGGCATGGTACAGTGTATTTAAAAAGCTGGACATGTACTTTTAACTTTTACTTGTCCTGGTAGTGAAAAATTCTTGCATTTGTTTTTCACTGCTCTAAGGCCTGCCTCTCACGTAGGATGTCACTGGGTTGTGGTTGCTGCTTGATTAGGGTTTCACACCCCTCAACCAGAAATCCAATTTACAACAGGTTCAAACTGAGTGAGAAAAATATATCTGAATGAATAAATGTTGTTTCCATTGCTTTGAAGTCAGTCATGAAGTACAGTGATAACCGGGACCAATAGCCTGCAGTTCTTTACTAATGAATCACCTTCTCCCTGACTTTAGCTCAACACTTACCAATACAATATAATTCTTTCACACAATGGATAGATAACATCTTCATTCTTTGCTTTGTTTACTTTGCTGCTGCAAGCGCATCTTTGACACAATCTACATGCATGTGCGCCATCGCTTCAGAGCGTTTTCTGTCAGGGGTTGTTTTCTGAATGATGACTCAAAGCGTCCACTCTTTTCTAAAATCTAAACACATTTCTATTGTGTGAGTACTAAGAAGAGTCAAGGTTTACTCTACATCACCAAGAAACACGATAAGTGCTAGCCGTAAGCAGTGGCGCAGCGTGGGTTGCCAGCACCTGGGACACCTCCTGGCAAGAAATTGTAAACGAAAATTAAATTTGTAGTAATGATTTTTCTTTAAAAACTGATCCAACCCCTTGGAATTTTGCACCTGGGGCAACCGCCCCAGTGCCCCCCTCCATGCTACGCCACTGGGAATACATTCTTCATTTAATCTCCCAGAACACCCCAGAATGGAAAAATATACATAAAAGTGCAAAGTTCACTCGAAGGCATCTTGGCACTTATCAGACGGATCACTGACAAAATATAGAATACATAAATATAGAATACAAAAATATCGAAGTAAAAATATCAATTTTTTTTAAATGTCTTAAAAGTAATTTAAAATTAATGAAATAATAACTATAATTAACTAAAACATACTTCAAAATACTTAAATAACTTTAAAAGTATTAAATCATTAATTTAAGTTAAAAAAATAAACATACAATTAAATTTTTTAACACATATATATATATTAACATAATATTAATTAATAATATACAATATTTTTAATGTAGGATAGCGGGAGGGTAAAATTTACTATTACCACTCTAGCAACTGCAACAGTAGGGTAAACGTTGGATAGCGTAGGGGTAAAAATTACTATTCCCACTCCAGTGAGTGCAACAGTAGGGAAAGCGTTGGATAGGGTAGGGGTAAAAAATTACTATTCCCACTCCAGTGAGCGCAACAGTAGGGAAAGCGTTGGATAGCGTAGGGGTAAAAATTACTATTCCCACTCTAGTGAGTGAAACAGTAGGGAAAGCGTTGGATAGCGTAGGGGTAAAAATTACTATTCCCACTCCAGAGAGTGCAGCAGTAGGGAAGCTTTGGATAGCGTAGGGCTTAAAATTACTATTCCCACTCCAGACAGTGAACAGTAGGGAAAGCTTTGGATAGCGTAGGGGTTAAAATTACAATTTCCACTCCAGAGAGTGAACAGTAGGGAAAGCGTTGGATAGCGTAGGGGTAACAATTACTATTCCCACTCCAGAGAGTGCAACAGTAGGGTAAGCTTTGGATAGCGTAGGGGTTAAAATTACTATTCCCACTACAGACAGTGAACAGTAGGGAAAGCGTTGGATAGCATAGGGGTAACAATTACTATTCCCACTCCAGAGAGTGCAACAGTAGGGAATGCGTTGGATAGTGTAAGGGTAAAAATTACTATTCCCACTCCAGAGAGTGCAACAATAGGGAAAGCGTTGGATAACGGGAGGGTAAAAACTACTATTCCCACTCCAGAGAGTGCGACAGTAGGGAAAGCGTTGGATAGCTTAGGGGTAAATATTACTATTCCCACTCCGGAGAGTGCAACAGTAGGGAAAGCGTTGGATAGCGTAGGGGTAAAAATTACTATTCCCACGCCAGAGGGTGCAACAGTAGGGAAAGTGTTGGATAGCGTAGCGGTAAAAATTACTATTACCACTCCAGTGAGTGCAACAGTAGGGAAAGCGTTGGATAGCGTAGGGGTAAATATTACTATTCCCACTCCAGAGAGTGCAACAGTAGGGAAAGCGTTGGATAGAGTAGGGGTACAAATTACTATTCCCACTCCAGAGGGTGCAACATTAGGGAAAGTGTTGGATGGCGTAGGGGTAAAAATTACTATTCCCACTCCAGAGAGTGGAACTGTAGGGAAAGCGTTGGATAGCGTAGCGGTAAAAATTACTATTACCACTCCAGTGAGTGCAACAGTAGGGGAAGCGTTGGATAGCGTAGGGGTACAAATTACTATTCCCACTGCAGTGAGTGCAACAGTAGGGAAAGTAAATACTTCATATATTAATAAAAATAAATTAAATATTAATACCAATAAAAAAGGAATTAAAAGTAATTACCAGTTTAATATAATATAATAATTAATCAATTAAAAATACAAATAAAAATACATTATTAAAATTCATTACCTATTAATACAAATTAATTACCAATTAACAAATAATTAATTACCAATTAAAAATTATTTAACAATTAATTCAAGATAAATACCAATACATAAATTAAAATATTCAATTAATTATAACTAAATTACTTCCCACCCTATTCCCCTATAAACCCACAACCCCCTACGGAAAATAAATTAATAAAATTAACATAATTATCAATTAAGTAAAATGAATTGGCAATTAAAATTTAATTAATTACCAATTAAAAATTAATTAACAATTAATTCAAAATAAATACCAATAAATAAATTAAAATATTTCATTAATTATAATTGAATTACTTCCATCCCTATTCCCCTATAAACCCACAACCCGCTACAGAATTAAATTACGCAAAAATTAAATAACATAAAGTTCATTACTTAAAAGAAATTATAAAATAAATATACACTTTTCACACATATACTAACATACAAAACACTTTAAAAAATTCGATATTATTAAAAAATTGATATATTTAATACCTATATTATATATTTCGATATTTTGACTTTCTATATTTATGAAAATCGATATTAAATTACTTACCTTAAATTCGATATTTTTGTTGACTATATTCTGTCCATTCAATATTTTGTCCATTCTATATTTTGACTTCGATATTAGTGCTATTCCATATTTTTGATTCAATATTTTGTCTGTATACCTTATCGGACAAACAAGCACAGAGACATTAACCCAGGAACTTCCTACCTAGATCTTAACAAAATAGGAAGGCCTTCAGAACCCTCCTATAACCCATATCTGACTGTGTGGATTTAATCAGAGGGAGGTGATTATCTGCCCAACTGGTAGCCAATTCAAAAAATGGGGTTTACCCAAAATAGTCCTGGACCTGGGTGCAATTCGATACAAAATACAATGGTCCTAGACCTTAGATTAGATTAGATACAAATCATTAATCAATCCTATCCGGTTGTACAAATAAGTTGGTGAACGTCAAAGAAAAACAATAGAATTTATAAATGTTCACAATACTTAATACCTTTTTCTAAACATTCAACGGGAAAGGGGTGCAACAAACCAAAAAACGGACCGAGTTCACCATACAATTTATTTTATTTTTTAGATGGTGAAACATACATAGTTAAATTGTAATACTCCAAAAATTTTGGACGAGAAAGGTTGTCCCAGAGGGGGAGACGTGAGTAGATAAATAGTGCTTAGTGTGATTTGGTTAATAGGAAAGTAAAAGGAAAAAATTAGGGAAAATAATATTTTACATATTTTGACACAGCGCGACAGGTTGTCAATCACCTGCCTAGCTAACCTAGCCACGACAATATATGGTGTCAATTCAAGTTCATATTGAAGGTTGGGCGCGATATGGGGTACAAACAAGGCCCACCTTTTTGCTAAAGCCTAGACCTTCTTTTTTGTTTGTTTGTTCCAAAAATCTATTTTAGATATGATACCCATCGATATTGCTTGCTTATAGGTGTTCTGCTAGCTTTCAGCAAATAGAAACATGATAAAGTAAGGGACTTGTAGAATCCTTCCAACACCCAGAGGACCACAATGACCACCATGTCCACCATCACCGTTCAGGAAACCTCGGTGATCATGCTGTCCATCTACTTTGGGGCACATTCAGACTTCTACCCTCCTCATGTCTTCAATGGATCAAACCAGTTCAGCCCTCACCCCAATCCTGAATTACTTGATCAACACAGCTACCTTCACACATGCATGAAAGCATGCCACAGTTCCCCCTTAAAGAAAGGCTCAGCAAATCCAAAGATATTAGCCAACTACTGGCCCGTCTCTGTCTCTGCTACCCTGCCCAGCAGAAGGCATGGAGAAGATCATGAACAAATATCTAGCCGCCAAGCTCAACTACAACCACCTCCTCAACCTCTCAATCTGGGTTAAAACCTAATCACAGCACAGAGACTGCCTTCATTGCCAACACAGATGACATCCAACAGAACATGGACAGAGGAGACAACTTCATTCATCCTTTTAGATATATCTGCTACCTTAGACAGCATCTCCAAATCTATCCTCATTCAACACCCACACAAAACTCACATTTAAGGACCAGCTCTCCACTAGATATGCTTCTTCTTTGCCTGCTGCACCCAGTGGATCAGCCTGATTCCTTTTGGACCAGGCCCTTTTGCAGGGTTATCCCCACAGGTGTTGCCTTCCTCCTGTATTGTTTTCTGACCTGTTTTTGTTGGCTTTAGGACGCTGGACACTTTATCACTGCTTTTCAGTGGAAAAGTGTAAGTGCTCTCTCCAGTAACCATGGTATGATTGGTTTACACCTGTTTGGCATATTTAATTTACGTGTAAGTCCCTTATACAGTGGTATCCCATACACTCAGGGCCTGTAAATTAAATGCTACTAGTGAGCCTGCAGCTCTGCGTGTGCCACCCACAGAAGTGGCCTTTCAAATGTGTCTCAGGCATGTCACTGCAGGGCCGGCGTGTGCAGTGCACTGCCACTGTTACTAGGGATTTAATGTTACTTGCCAAGCGAGGAACTCCACTTTTACTGCATATAGGTCACCCCTATACTAGGCCCTAGGTAGCCCTATGGGCAGGGTGCTGTTTAGATAAAAGGTAAGACTTGTGCTTCCATTGTGTGGGATGTACTGGTTGTGACAAATAGCCATTTTGGTTTCTTACTGATGTGATGCCTGTTTCTTTCACAGGTTTGCATTGGGAATTCCCTGATATGGCATGGAGAGCCATGCCACTGGAATCAAGCTTCCCTGGCAGAAGAGGGGTGAAACCCCAAACCAGTCCTAGGATGCTTGTTTCCAGTCCAGGGAGGACCTGGCTTGGCAGTTCGGGCTGGACTGTTCCCTTGAGGCACAGGGTCAAGACTGATTTGCATATGGTTGGGTTCAAACTGGAATGCCATGGTGAGCATAACAACGATGGATTTAGGGCCAGATCTCTGTACTGGGGTGAATGTAGGACATTGTTCTGCATTCTGTCCATCAACTGTTGTTTTTGCATTTGTCACCATGAGTGGTACGGGTATGCCCAGACGTGGGTCCCGTGCTCTCCATGCCACTGGAATCAAGCTACCCCAGCTGAAGAGGGGTGAAACCCCGAAACCGGTCCTAGGATGCTTGTTTCCAGTCCAGGGAGGACCTGGCTTGGCAGTTCGGGCTGGACTGTTCCAATGAGGCACAGGGTCAAGACTGATTTGCATATGGCTGGGTTCAAACTGGAATGGCATGGTGAGCAAAAAAACGATGGATTTAGGCCCGGATCTCTGTACTGGGGTGAATGTATGACATTGTTCTGGATTCTGTCCATCAACTGTTGTTTTTGTACATTTAGAAAGTAGGCATTTCAAATGTGCTTATGAGTCTTTGTGTTTTGCAGCCTAACTCCAATCCATGTCTAGGGTAGAGTGACAGATGGTCTTGTGCATGCTTTCCACACAGCCATCACACTGAAAGGGTTGAGTGTAACAGCGTTGCATCTGCATTCATCTGCATACTGAATGGTCTTCCTGGGCTGGGAGAGTGAGGGCTGTTGACACTTTACATTTGTATAGGTTGTGTCCTGCCCTCACACAGAGGATTTGTTTACCACCTATTATTGTCTAGAGCCAGAGTCACGATTGAATTGGGGTGTTGCGCACTTCTAAAGTTCTTTTAAACTTACCTCCACTTCGAAGACATTTTGAGTATAAGTACAGAGGCTCTGACCCCATGATTGGAAACAGTGCATGGGACTTGCAACCAGACGCTTCTGGCTCTAATGCTGCACCTTGGCAGAGGACTTCCAGGATGAATTGCCTTTGGACGTAACTGCTTTGTAGTGCTGACCTGATGCCCACTGGGCTTAGTGAAGGAATGCCACTTTGCTGCAAGAACCTAAGTTCTGGTCTGCTACCTGAGCCCTGCTTTTGGTACCACCAGTGTTCTCCAGGGACTTGTTGGCTCACCCTTCCCTGCTCTATTGGACTCTAAGTGCCTTAAAAAAGGTTACCGCCCCTAGCTCTCCCATGGGGCCCTGTGCCTGGCAATTTTGACCTTGGAAACTGAGTGTGTGTGGAGCGCCTCTAATGGTTCACAGAGTAGAGTGTGTATTCACCTTCCACGCTGATTGCAGTGTTGCAGAAAGCTCTAAGGTCATGGCCCAATCAACAGTGTGTATGAAGTGATTTTAATTGTTCCCTTGAAGAGAGTGGTATAATTGCTCCTGAGCCACTGCCCCAAGGGAACCCCCATTGTGAGACACTTCCTACTTGTGAGACATAGAGCCAAGGAAAGGACGCCGTGCTGAGGGTTTTTGCTGGCAACTCCTTCTCGCCACCGGTAGCCCACCTGTGACCAGCACTGAGGATTGTGGTCGCACAACTCAGCTGAGGGCACTGCAGGGCATATCACCAGAGGGTAGGAGGATGTCACCTCCCTTTTCTGTTGCAGGGGCGGGTGTCCAGGGACGCAAGTACTGCTCTCCCGACAAAACAGGTGTGTGGATAAGCTAGGTCTGCCACAGCTGCACCGCGCGATAGGCAGGCAGCTGACTTTCAATCCTGTATGCGGCAGACCTAGTGCTGTGTCGTCCTTCTCTGCTACAGTACGGGCGTCTTCCCACTTAAGCCTGCAGTGGTATTTCCCAAAATGCCTGGTGTGTCTTGAAGTTGCTCTTGACCCAAGTGGTCTTGGGGATCTCAGTTAACCAAGCATTCAAGTTTCCAAGGAGATGCAGGAATTACCATACCGTGAGAAAATGGTTCGTCGGCAACAGAGGTACAATTGCAGGTGAAGCTTGGCATGTCCTTGCACAATTTTTCATGCCACTAAACTTGCAGAGTATTGTGCATATTGTTATTCCCTTAAGCTGCCCTGACCAAAAGTAATGTGATTACGTTTACTAGGCATGCAGGTTCCTCTGAGGCCTTTGCTTGTTCCTTAAACTACTGCATTACCCCCAGGTCCCTTATGTCCTCGGCCCATTCAGAACTTATGGAGATAATCATCTTCCAGACAGAAAATAAAAACAAGAGGAATGCTGGGATATCCCTACTGCCCCTCCCCCCGGGAGTATAAAGGTAGGATCTACCCAGCAGCCCTCCTGTTCTTTTTTTCTGTCTTCGACAGAATGGCTGTTGGATGCTGTGATTGATGATCGAGGCTGCACCGGCTCCTGCTGGGCTTGAGTGGCGTGCAGTGCTCGTCTGGCTCCTCCTGCCCGGCTGCCTGGCTTCTCGGGCAGGGGTGTGGTTCCTGTTGTGTCTCCCCCCCGGTCTGCCGGGCTTGCTGGGGGGTATTGACTTCTTTGCAGCCGTTCTTCCGGGTTTCCGGCCCTTTGCGGCTGGTGCGCCGCCTCCCGGTTCCTTCCGGGTCGCTGTGCGCGTCTCCCCGAGCCTGGCCGGGTGGGAGACGCGCTGCGCTGGTGTTTCATTCCCGGATCCGGCTGTTGGTGTGGGGGCCTTTCTGGAGCTGCTCGGGCCCCCGCTCCGGGTGAGTCCCGCTTTGCGGTGTTTTTTTTTGTGCTCCCCCTGTCCGAGTGTGGTTTCCTGTTCACCGCTGCAGCCGAGTTTTGTCAGGCGGCTGCAGCGTGTCTTGCCGGTTGCTCTGTTTCTGCAATGCTGCGCTGCTGGCTTTGTGTCTGTCTCCTTGCAGGTTTTGCTCTCCTGCCTCGGATGTCTCGTGGCTGCCACTGCGGAGTCCTGCCTGTGGAGACGGCGTTTCTCAGGAGTTTTTTCTTGGGGTGCCTATGCAAGATGCCTCGGATGTCTCATACCTACCAATGCTGTGTCCTGCCTGGTGATGCGGCGGCTTGTGGTGCCTGTGCATGTCACATTCCTGCACATGCTGCCGGCTTTGGGGCTGGTGTCCCGAGTCCTTGTTGGTTCCACATCCTGTACTTTGCTGTTGTCATTGTACTGGTTTTACCCCCGTCTTGAGTTTGTCGTGTTGGCGGGGTTTCCTGTGTGTTGCCACTCTCTGCTCCCGACGTCGGTGTGAGGTTGGCCTGTGGCTTTCTGTCCAGGGTGCGCACTGTTCAGTGGATTGCTTTGTACTGCCTCACTTTTGTGGGGGGGGGCTACCTACCTCTATGGTGGGGCTGCTCTGTCCCTGCCGATCTGCCTGTCGTGCCCTTTCGGATTGGTCGGACGACTTGGCGGTGGGTGGTCCAGGTTCTGGTCTCGGCGGGGGTGCTCTTCCTCCGGTGCTCGACGGTTCTCCTTTCTCGGGGTTCCTTCCGACTTGGCGGGGGTTCCTCGGAGTCTGGGAGTGGTTGTGTTCTGTTGGCTGCCTCTGCCGTCTTTGGTGCTGCCGCCCTTTGTTCGTGCCTCCCTTCGACTCGCCACGCTTCTTGGTGGGGCGCTGGGCTTTGGGTCTCGGTTTCTGGGGTGATTTCCTGGGCCCGGGTCTGGAGGGGTGTGTTCGCTGCTGCCTGCCGTGGTGGCTGGTTGGGCTGTTTTTTGGCCCCTGTTTTGTTCTGGGTCTGGTGGCTCTGTGATCCTCTTCCCTTCTGGGTGTGGGGTTTCCTTTGACCTTCCTGTGCACTTGTTGTGCGGGGGTCTGTGTGAGAAGCTGTGCGGGGTACTTTCCTTGTTATCCTTGCTGCCTGTTCCGCTGCGGCTGGGTGTGGGTGCCTTTCTCCTTGTCGTGGGCTCCTCGCTGCCGTGTTGCTGCTCGTCCGCCTCCTGGGTTGCCTTGGCTGGCGCTTCCTTTCGCTGTGTTGGTTGGCGCTTTGCCCTCTGTCGGTCCTCCGGTCCCCTGTGCGGCGTCTGGTTGGCCTCCGCTCTGGCGGTTTTTCGCCTCTGTTTGGTGTCGGGGCTTGCTTGTGGGCTCTGTGCTACCTTCCCTTTTGGGGTTTCCTGCTGCTGCTGTTTCGGGGGTCCGCGCTCCCTTCGGCTGATCCCGGTTCTCCTGTGGTGGACGTTCCGTGGGTCTGTTCCCTTGGTTCTCTTCTTCGAGGGTTCCCCTGCTCTTGACGCCTCTGGGGGTGTTTGCCCTTTCTGTTTCTGGCTTGGGTTCCGGTCGCCTCTGTGGTGGCTGGTTCTTTTTGCTGCTCCTGCCTTTGCTTGCTTGTGGGTTCCCTGTGTGGTTGGGGTTTCCCTGCCTGCTGGTTTGCGCCTTGCCCTCTGGTGCTCTGGTGCCGGTGTCTCTTCTTTTTATGCTTCGGCGGCCTGTTTGGGTTGCCTTCTGCTCCGGCTCTCTGCCCCGTCTGGTGCTGGGTCGTTGTTCCTACTTCTTGGGCCGCTGTGCGGTGGGTCCTGTGGGCTCCCCTCGTTCGGGTTGGCCTGCCGTCCTGTTCTTCCTCGGTGGTCGTGCCTCCTCTGCGGGCTGGCTGTTGTGGCCGCTGCCCTGCTTGGGGATCCTGGTTCTTCCCTTCCGGGTTCCTGGTCCTGTCCCTCCTTTGCCTTGGCTGCGCCTGGTTCCTCTCGTGGGTGCCGTTGGTTCTTTGGGGTGCTCTCTACCCTCTGCCTCTGCTTGGGTAGCTTTGCTGCCTTGGGTCCGGCTGTTCTGCTCCTCCCCGCCTGTGCCTGTTGTCGGGCGGGGTGCGTAGTGGGGGCCTGCTTGGTCCTTCTGGTGCTGTGGCCTTCCCTTTGCTGGCTGTTTCCTGGCGTCCCCTCCTGTGTCTGCTGGGCTGTCTGCCTGGGGCCTCCTGGCGGCTGCGGGGTCCTGTCTTGCCTCCTGTTCTCGGGGTTGGTGTGTTGTTCCCGCGCTCCGCTATCTGCTCGGTGGCTTGGTCTGGCCTGGTGGGTTTCTGCCTGGCGTCCTGGAGCTGCGGGGTGCGCTTGGCTTCTTCCTTTGGTTTTCTTCCCTGCCTCTTCTGGTGATGGTGCGGGGTGGCCGTTGTTGTTGCCTCTCCTGGGCCTGTGGGTTTTTGGCTCGCTGGTTGTCTGCTGGGTCTGCCTCCCGGCCTGTAGGGCTTGCTGGGCGGCATGGCTTCCTCCTGGCCGGTGTTCCGGTTTCTCGGCCCTTTGGGGCGGGGGCTCCGCCTCCCCGTTTCTTCCGGGTCGCTCTGCGCGTCTCCCCGTTGCTTGGCCGTGTGGGTGGCGCGCTGCGGTGGTTGCTGTGGACTGCGTTTGCTTCTGCTTGGCTTTCGGCCGTGGCTTTCTGTGGTGGCCTGTTGCCTTGGGATTCCTCCCTGTTGGCTCCTGTTCTGGGCTGGTCTGCCTTCTGTTTGTGCCTCCTGCTCTGGGTTGCCTGGTTGTGCTCTTTCTGCGGTCCTGGGCTGCCTGGTGGTGTCTCTTCTGGGGGTTTCATGGGTGGCTTGGCGCTTCTTTGCGGGTGCCCTGTCTGCCTGTGGGGTGGCTGGTCCCTGTGTCGTGGGGTTCCGGTTGCTTGTGGGTGTGGTGTGTTCCGGTCTGGTGCTTGTTTCTGGCCGTCACGCTGTTGCCTTCTTGTTTGCCCTTCTTGCCTCTTCTGGGGTTCGTTGGGGCTTCGGCGGGGCTGTTGGCTCCCGGGCCTGTGCTCTGTTGGGGTCTTGCCCTCTTTGTCCTTCCCTTGTTTTGGGTTGGTTCTGCGGGTTGCTTTGGCTTCGGCTTTGGCTTCCTGTCTGTTTCCTTGGTTGCGGCTTTTCGCCGTGCGGGGTTCGTCCCCTGTGCTTGCCCTGCATTGGGTCTTGCCGGGCTGTGGGATGTGGTTTGCTTGTGCTTTCCTCCCTGGCTGCGGTTGCTTCTGTGAGGTCCTCTGGGGTGGTTTTGCCTCTGTCTCTCTGGCCTCTGGGTTTCTGCCCGGTCCTTTGCTTGGGATGTTTGGGGTCTTTGTGCCTGGCCCTTTTCTGGTTTGGCTTGGCTTGGCTGTGGTTGTTGTGTCCTTCGTGGTTCCCTTGCTGTTGTCTTGGGTCCTCCGGGTCCTTGGCCCGTCCGGTTGCGCTCCTGCTTTGGTGTTCAGGTTTGCCTTCTTCGGGCTGTTGATTCCTGCTCCCGTTTCCTCCGCTTTGGCTGGAGTTCTGTTTTGGGGTTCCTGGGGTTCCTTCGGTTCCCTTTCCTCTTTTTCCGGGTCTCTTTGTCCTGGTTGGTTGCCCTTGTTGGTTCTTCCTGCTCGGGTTTCCTGGAGGTGCTGGTTCCCTTTGCCTTGTGTCCTCGTCTTGCGGGGCCTGGTGGCTTGGCTTCCTGGGGTTTGCTCTTCGTTCCCTGGTGTCTGGGGTTTCTCTCTTTCCCTGGCCTTGGGCTCGGTCTTGCCTTCCGGGTCGGGTTCTGGTGGGCTTCCGCTGTTCTTCTTGTTGGGCCTTTGGTTCCTCTGGTCCGCTTGTCTCCTGCCTGTTCGGGCGTGGGTTGTCTTCTTCGGCCCGTTTCTGGTTTTTTGGCCTGGTGATTCTTGGCCTTTCTCTTTGTTTGGCCTCTCTTCTGCTGTTGTCCCCTTGCCTGTGGCGGATTGGGCTGTGCTCTCCCTGTCGCTGATTGGCTGTCGGGTGTTCCTGCGGTGGGCTGGTTGGCCTCTGTGGTGGCCGGTCTGGTCGTCTGGCTGTGCGCCCTTGCTCTTGTTGGGTGTCTGCTGGTCTGGTGGGGGTCCCTCTTGTCGGGGGCTCTGCCTGGGGTTTCCCCGGTTCTTCCTTTTTCCCTTCTGCGGTTGCTGCCTTGGTGTGGTTTCCTGGGTTGGCTTCTGTTGGGTTGGGAAGGCCGGCTTTTTCTGCTTTGGTATTTCTCCATAAGTTCTGAATGGGCCGAGGACATAAGGGACCTGGGGGTAATGCTCTATTACTTACCGGTAATCTTCATTACTCCTGGTCCCGTTGTCCTCGGCCCATTCATGCGCCCCTCCCTCCCTCCCGGGCGGCCGGCCTTCCTGTCTGAGCTTGTTTGTACAGGAGGGCTGCTGGGTAGATCCTACCTTTATACTCCCGGGGGGAGGGGCAGTAGGGATATCCCAGCATTCCTCTTGTTTTTATTTTCTGTCTGGAAGATGATTATCTCCATAAGTTCTGAATGGGCCGAGGACAACGGGACCAGGAGTAATGAAGATTACCGGTAAGTAATAGAGCATTAACTATAATAGGTGCACAGATGCACTGTGCCCTAGGATTTTATAAGGACGTGATAATTTATGTGTTTTTGGGAAATTACCTGCTGCAATACCTGCCCTGAATGTACCAACATATGTCAGTTTTTATTCTTGCACTAACCTGACAATGAATATTATTTCAGGATTGCATTCATGTGCACAGTAATGATGTTTCATGACATGTGCAACACATAAAACGTTATCTTATTGCACTAACGTTGATGTTATGACAATTAGAAAAGTGATTACTGGTTTATGTTGGTGTGGTCAATGTTTATATTCAATATAGATACATATTGTTATATACTACTCTGTGGAGTCTCTTTAGTGGTGTATTAATTGTGTTTCGTATGTGAGTGTGTGTTCAAAAGCTTTACACATTGCCTCTGGGATGAGCCTGATTGCTTGTGCCAAGCTACCAAGGGGGTGAGCAGGGGTCATCGTGGTGTGTATCTCCCTTATCATGACTATAGTGATGGGTTCTGTATGGCTTAGTTGCATAACTTATCCAACCAGAAACCCATGTCTAACCGCTCCTTTCACCTTGGCCGCCGCCAACCTTATCTGTGAAGTGCCAAAAGGATTCTCACTCAGCCCCATGCTGTTCAACACCTACATGAACCATCTAACCAGGATCAATTGCGCTAGCAGAATCAGCGTTATATTCTACTCAGATGACATTCAGCTCATCCTCTCTCTCTCTGACCAAAAGCATCAGACACCCGGACAAACTTCTCTGCCTGCATGTCAAGAGCCACCAGATAGATAAAAACCAATTGCCTCAAACTCAATGCAGACAAGTAAGAACTAGTTGTCTTCAGTAAAGACCCTTTCCTATAGGATTCCACTTGGTGGTATGCCGAACACAAAACTACACCCAACCCAACCAACGAGGTGAAAAACTTTGGAAAAGTAATTGATAACCAGCTTGCAATGACTGGTCAAGTAAACACTGTCTCCGGTTCGTACACACTCAAGATGCTCTGGATGTTTTCAAGTGGCTTCCCTTAAACACTTGCAAAACCGTCATCCAGACTCTCATTGCCAGCAAGCTGGACTATAGCATGCACTTTATGTAGGTATCAGCACATAACTGACCAGAAGATTCCAGACCATACAGAATTCAGCTGCCAAGCTCTCAGGCGAACTCCCCTCTCCACACCCACATGACCCAGCACCACAAAAGCATCCACTGGCTTCTCATCCAGATACAAAGAGTCTTCAAACTCATTCACACTTACATAGCCTTGCACAACAACGGCCTCACCTTTCACAACAATAGCGTTAACTTCTTCAAACCTAACAGACACCTCCATTCAGGTAGACTCCTATGTGCACATAATCCACATATGCACAGAACTAGATCCAGCAGTTGTGTTTTTCCCTTCCTCGCTCCAAAAGCCTGGAAAGACCTGCCTCTGAACAGCAGTTTTTTAAATTGAATAGGAGTCCCTCATTCCTGTCTAAAATGTTTGTTGACAGCACCATTTTTTTTTGGTAGTCGCATTTTTCATACTTCTTTCAATTATAATGTATTTTGTATGGTAAACCTCCCTCTCTCTCTCTCTCTCTCGCTCTCTCTCTATCTCGTTCTCCTTTTCTCTCACACACACACACACATGCGCATGCACACACACATGTGCATGCACACACACACATTTAGTAACATTTCTGTAATAAATTAATATTTTTTAACTTTTGTTAAAACTCATTATCCTGCAAAGTCACTGTGGTAATTGTATCAGATTTACGTAATGCAGGTCAATTTGCCTCTATCTTGAACAGTATTACATCACACAACCTTGCATTCATATCTGCATATGTTTTGTTTTTCAAAAATAACTACAATAAAATGCGTTTTTAATATTTTTGCTCCAGTTATGATCCATCATATTATACCACTGACGTTCCTATGTTTTCAATGTACCCATATTGCAGTTTGTGCTGGTATTCCTGCCGCTCGGGTAGAAATTCTACCCTAGCGGCAGCTCGTGCTCGCGAACTTACTGTTCGCAATCGCGAGCGGGGAAAAAACTCTGCTGCACATCGCGAGGCGGAGTTTTCTGCACTCCGCGAGCTCCGCGGAGTGATTAGTGCAGAAAACTCCACAAACTCAGCGATTGGAGCAAAGTTCACCTCGCTGGCCTTTTTTAACATATGCTTGTACTCTCAGTAATATAAATGCATTACATTACCTCCTAATCATGTATTCCTGATCTTAATCCTGTCTAAATGAGGGAAGGTCCCTCCCACGTATATCAATCACTTTTGCCTTATAATCACTATAAAGAACTTTCACTTTCAACGTTCTTTTCTTCTACTTCTTGGTAGTCCATTTTTGTGTTTAAGTACTTACT
Organism: Lissotriton helveticus; assembly: GCF_964261635.1. Classification (NCBI taxonomy): domain Eukaryota; kingdom Metazoa; phylum Chordata; class Amphibia; order Caudata; family Salamandridae; genus Lissotriton; species Lissotriton helveticus. The sequence goes on from NC_136063.1 coordinate 805,084,410, forward strand.
GGGTCCACCTCTTTCCCCAATATCATTACTTAAACCTGACTCTGCCTGGTTATTCATGTCTCATTTGGTGAGGACAGGAGGTTCATCAGATTCATTCAGAACACTGTTGGCAAGCACCTTGCAGACCAGGAAGTGTACATGAAAAGGAAAGCATGCAGAAGGACTTTTCATTTCACCTGACTGGTAGGGTGAAGTCATTTCTCTGTCTCCAGATAGATTACAAGGGGTGCTGGACTGGACAGTAGCAGCTGCATGACAGTCATTAAAAAACAGAATAAACACTGATGATGAAGAAGAGATTGAGCCTGAACACCGAAGAGGTACCCAAAAAGTGATGGGTGGAATGCTTGAATTAATTTCACCCCCTGGTGTTTACTTTCAGCCACATTCCAGTCAATTGTTCTCTGGCCCACCATGCCACCTCAGACAGGATCCATTCATATGCAAATCAGTTGTGATCGTGCTCCAATAGGAACCGTCCAGACCAAATTCCTAGGCCAGGCTCCATCTGAATAGGAACACATGCAACCCAAGACTGGTTTTGGCCTATTTGACCTCTTAAGTTGGGTATAGCTGAATTTCTATAGCACAATGAACACAGAACCCACATCAAGGTATACCCATCGCCATAGGGATTCACTCTGAGATGCACAAAAATTGATGGGGACAAAGCTTGAGTTATTCTCAGCCACTGGTATTTACTCTAGGCTGCATTCCACTCCATTGTTCTTTTGACCCCCAAGCCACCTCAGACAGGAACTAGCCTTATGCAAACCAGTCTTGATTGTGCTCCAATAGGAACCGCCCAGCCTGAACTGACATTTCAGCTCTTTCTGACTCAGAACACAAGCAACTCAAAACCATTTTTGAACTATTTATGCCACTTCAGCAGGGTGTAGCGCAAGTCCTATGGCACAGTGAGAATAAGACCCAAGTCTGTGCATACCCATTCCACTTAGCACGTCACACAGATTAATGCAAAACGTTGATGGGTAAAATGTTTGAATGAATCTCAGCAGGCTCATTGTTTTCCCCCCACCATGCCACCCCAGATCAGATCCACCCATATGCAAATCAGCTCTGGTCTTGCTTCAATAGGAACTGTCCATCCCAAATTGACCAGATAGGTCCTCTCTGAAACAGAACATAAAAAACATTTTTGGTTATTTGATCCTCTTCGGTGAGGTGGTGCTTGGTTCCTTTGGCACAGGATCCACATCTGGGCATTCCCACTTAGGGCGTTACAGTGAAGAATAAAAAAGTGACAGATGGAATGGACAAATTTCATCACTTTTTTGTATTCTATACGAACAGCACAAAGGCCTAATTAAAAAAGTTATAAGTTTGATAACTACATCAGAGAAGATTAGATTTTCCAGAAAGTGAGCAATTGTCTAAACCTGATTGTATTCTTTTAATCTTATCTTCCCAGCACACATTACTTTCTCAGATTTCTTATCAAACACTATCCTTTAAAAGAATTTGATGCAAATGTCCATCTATCATTAAAGGTCAGTTCAAATTTCCCAACTATGTAATCTTCTTTAGCCACTGAATATTGTTTACCATAAATAACAAGTCTCTACTGTGCAAAGGACCTAAAAGCTATTTTCATTTGGCAGGCCTCGCTGTCCTATGTAGAAAACCAGAGTGAAGATTAAAATACGAATATTGATAGCTCAGGAATGAGACCAGCCTGAAAAAAAATTAACAAACAGGTTTCATAGTTATTATAAATCCAATTCAAAAGTGAAGTTGGATTTTCAATAAATATTAACTTTTAAAAATTTACCTTATCCTTGTCTGAACTTCCTGGAGGCTAATTTGCATTACCACCCTCGCAACTCCCAGTCTATGCTCAGCCCAGAAAAGGGTTTGAAACAGTTGAGAAATTTCTCCAAGGCACACATAATAGACTGACATTCTGCATCGAATTTTGCCTGGCGAGTCTGTTGAGCTACAGGTAATACTATTGTACACTTGAAAGGGGGAGAACAGAATGCCACGCAATTCTTGTGCATTCCCTGTCTAGTTGCTAAATGTCACTGCTTTTGTCCTACTAGAAATCTGTGTCTGAGTTTGTTGATGGTACAGTGCCTCTTTCTAAATGGATCTCAGTTTTAGATGTGGAAGGACACTAATGATGATCATAGTCCACTCCAGTGCACACCCACAACACTCGGATCCCAAGTTTATTGTGGCAGTAGACTTTCGCCATCTTGAAAATGCCCTGGCATTGGGCATTTTGGGCCTGTTTAGAGAAAGGCAAACAGGAACTAAGGAAAAAGTGAGTAGAGTTGCATACAGGTCCCAATTTGTGATGGAGTGGCTCAGGAGGCATCCTCACCAGCTTGTTTGTCCCAGGCTTAATTGTGGCACACCATAGTACCTGAACAGACCACTTCCTAGGCCTGTTGAAGAACAGAAGAAGGCTGGACCTGCTGTCTGTAACCTGTGAGGACTGGACCCACTCCTACTTGTGCCCAGGACATGAAAATGGACTCCAAGGTTCACTGGCTGACCTTGTGTGTGGCTGCAGGGTAACAAAAAGCTTGCAGAGCCCTTTTTCCCTAGAATTCCTAGCTGGCTAGTGGCAATTGGAACATGAATGGGGCTTTCATGGCGATCTCTTCCTGGCACCCTGAAAGTCTCTAGGTGTCCCCCTGAGGGCCTGGGGGCTTAAGAGTATACTCCTGTTGTTGCTTGGGCACCAGGAAAAAAATGTAAAAGCGTTTGAAAAGGTTTGCTGTAGAGTCAAGATTTCTACAATGAAAAGTACCCACCTGGCAGTTCTCCTGGATCAGATTGGATTTCAGATTGGCTTCCCTGAAAGGCTCTTGCATCTCAGAAAAAATGACAAAGTCCCTTTCCACTGCAACTACCCAGCTAACAGTTCCACAGTGGTTGCTGCAATTACAGATTAATCCTGCATGGAGACAGCTTTTTTTCCAAAAGACAATGTCTATTCTAGGAACAAGACTTTGAATTTTTTTTTTACTTTTTAAATTCCAAACTTTTTCTTGGACTGATCCATTTGTTGTATCCAATTAGGGCAACATTGTGGTCATCCTCAAATTGCACTAAGTTTCAGGTGTATCGCGGACATTGATTACCATTGACACTATGCACTTTTATTTTTTAAATATCTTTATTTGGTTTTACAACAAACACAAATTTTACAGCCCCCCTCCCCCCTCCAGGTCAGGTAAGACAAAAATAGACTAAAAAGACAGAGAGAAAAAAATAATAGAGAATAAGAGAAAAAAAAAGACAAAGACAAAGAAAAGGAAAAGAGCAAAAAAAGACACTGAAAAATAATAATCTCAAAATAGGGGCATACGGTATAAATGATTACATAAACGTATAAGTCGAATCTTAATATATAGCGCTATTATCTCATATATAAGTCGTCAAAATGACATCATTTTGATCGTTGCCATTATTTCCTAAGATTCATTCTAAGAAAAAACGGCTATGCTACTGGGTGCGATTTTGACGTTGAGACCATTCCATTAGAGGGAGCCAAATTTTTTGTCCCTTTATCTGGCGTTTCGTGCCTTTTGTTTTGTATATAGCCATTTCTAAATTAAACGTAGCTAACAGACTCGAAAACCATTGTTGAAATGACGGACCAATGGGATCTAGCCAGGCTGAGGCTGTGCAAACTCTTAGTATAGCCATTGCTATAAAAATTAATTCACGCCCAGTTATCGGGTTAGTAAGATTCGTTGCACCCAACATGACTGTTTCATCGGGCAAGGTAATCGCTGCATTTAAAACCAATGATAAAAAACGTTCAATACTTGATTTCAAAGAAGTTAAGCATACACAAGCAGAAAATATGTGTATACAGTCAGCATTCGGTAGATTACATCTGAAGCAGCATGTACCTCTCCCGCTCCCCCATTTGGCTATTCTGTCCGGAGTGTAGTACATGAAGAAACACATTTTGTTAAATTGAGTCTGTAATTTAGTCAACATAAGGACGGATTGTGAAAGGCCATACACAAACTTAAGTTCCTCTGAAGTAATAGTGAGGTTATTCTGCCATTTTTGCGTAATTTTCTGCATATCATCCAGAGAATGTAACAATAAAAGAGCATACATCCCCCCAATCCTGACTTTTTCCGGGAGTTGCTTAATATGTCAGCTATGTCAATCTTACCATATGATGAATCTCCCCTGGTGTGTTGTAGTACAAAATCTCGGATTTGGAGGTACTTGAAAAAGTCTCTCCATTCCAAGTGATACTTTTCTCGCAAATCCTCAAAAGAGTATAGCCCTTCTGCGGAAAAGAGACATCCTATGTGGGTGATTCCAGCTGCCTTCCATCTGTTCATGCACACCCCACTAAATATTTCAGGTAAAACGGGGTTGTTTTGGAGAGGGGAGTAGAAAGATACACGCCCTATACCCAATAGTTTTCTCACAGCTTTCCACACCTTGAAAGCCCCCAATAGTGTTTTTAATCTGACTTGTTTATGGTAGCTGTCAAAGAGATATCTCCAGAGATAACCTGTGCTTTTGTGGCCCAGGATTAACTGGTGAATAGATGGGCCATCGTTGACTATATAGCAAAACTGTTGCCCAGTAGTATACCTTCAAGTTCGGGAGGGAAAGTCCTCCTCTTTCTTTTGGAAGCGTCAAAGATTTATAAGCGCGGCCGGGCTGGGTGCAGGACCAGAGAAAACTTGAAAAGGTACGCTCCATTGCTTTAAACCACTGGTCTGAAAATTCCAAATTTATAGCTCTAAACATATACAGGAGTTTTGGAAAATAGACCATTTTTAGTGCATTCACCCGGCCAATCAAAGATAGGTGTAAATTAATAATACGGCTGAGATCTTTTTGCATTGTGTCTACCAAGGGTTTCAGTTTAGATCCACTAGATTTTCTAATTTGGATGTAATAGTGACCCCTAGATATGTGGCTTTATCTGTTACCCGAGGGTCTCTCAAATCACATTTGCTATTCAAAATAATTTGTGTCTTCCCTTGATTCAATGCATACCCTGCGACTATCCCAAAAGTTTTTGCCTCTGTTTCAATAATCGGCATGGCCATGCTTGGATCAGCGGTCGCTATGGCGATATCATCGGCATAGGCAAGGGTCTTTGTTAGAAATCCTTGTGTTGATATGGGGGCTATGTCCCCGTTGCTTTCCAATCGTCGGATAAAGGGATCTATGTAGATTGCAAACAGCAACGGGGAACACGGACATCCCTGCCTAGTTCCTCTTGTGATTGTCAACTCTTTGGAGAGGCTACCGTTAACCATGACCGAGGCCAGGGGGTTGATGTATAGTTTCTGGACAGCCTGTATGAACCCCTGTTTGAATCCCACCCAGGACACTGCATGCCACAGAAAAGGCCAGGATACCCAATCAAATGCCTTCTAGGCGTCGAGAAGTACTAACGCCATAGGGTCTCCTGCCACCTCGGTGCTGTCAAATAGGCTAATTACTCGCCGAGTATGATTTGTGGTTTCCTTATGGGAACAAAGCCATGTTGGAATTCAGATATAATTTTATGGATGATTGGTGAGATGCGGTTAGCTATCAATTTAGAATAGATTTTTGAATCAACATTTATTAAAGTGATAGGGCGATATGAACCCATCAGATCCGGGGGTTTATGTTTTTTGAGGAAGATAACAATTTTCGCCCTGGACCAAGAGTTGGGGGGCTGGCCCCCTCTAAATATGTGTACACATAAATCTAGTAATATATTTTTAAGTTGGTCCAGGAATACTGTATAAAATTCCAGTGGAATAGCGTCTAGGCCAGTTGCTTTTCCTTGGGGGAGATCCTTCACTGTTTTTATGACTTCATCCATGTTAGAGGCCAACTCCAAATTTTCCTGATCTGATGAATTAAGTTTGTTGAAAGTATCCATATCCAGATATTCATTAATCTTCCCTTGATCTGCTTCTCCCTCTTCTGTATATAATACGCTGTAAAAGCGCCAAAATGCCTCTCTAATCTTTTCAGGGTCGGATACCCTGCCTTCTACTGGGTCCTATATCTCCCGTATGACATTCTGTGAAGTCTGTTGTCTCAACCAAACGGCCAGCTGATGGCCAACTAGTTCGTTAATTTCATACACTTTTTCGTGGTGAGCAGTAGCTTTTTGGACCGCTATGGTCGTATAGATATTTGTTATTGCCTCTTTAGTAATTGCCACCTGGTACTGAACATTAGTTAGTTCTTCTGCCGTAGAAGAGCCTCTTGTTACGCTTATAAGATTTTCCTCCGTCCCCCTTAGAGTCTCTTGTAACACGCTTAGTGACTCTCTCGCAATCTTATTAGCCCTTAGTGAGTATTGGATTGCTTCTCCCCTAATTCCTGCTTTCAGGGCATCCCACACATAGTCTACCGATGTGCTCCCATTGTTATCCTCCAGAAAATTGGCAATCCAGCCTCTCATGTGCTTACAATATTCAGTCTCAAGTAGCAGGGATCTCTCGAATGTCCATGTTCTTTGTACCTGGTGTAGTGAAGCTGAATCTACCATGTATATCAAAGGGTTATGGTCCGAAAGTACGCGGGGTAATTTTTTTTGTTCTGATGTGGATCTTAATGAATTAGAGATTAAAAAATAGTCTAGCCTTGCGTGTGTATGGTGTGGATTTGAAAAGAATGTATAACCTGGATCATTGAGGTTGGATGATTGCCATCCATCCACAAGTCCATGTGTGAGACATAGCTGCTTGATGGCCCTAAACACTTTAGGTTTTCGACCACGATACTGCCAGTCATCCCCCGTTGACCAATCATGCATCAGTGTTGCTCCCATAAATAGAGCAGATGGTCATTGGGTGGGACTGTCCAGATTTGTATTCTGTTATCACCCATCTGCCATGTCTATCCTGTTTAGTTCTAGTAAAATTATTCCCTACACCTTTAGACAAAATTGCTACCCCTCTTATCCGAGCACCCTGTGTGGTGGCACCTATCACATTGTACCCCCGTGTTTTTAGCAAATGTGACTGTGATCCCTCAATATGAGTCTCCTGAAGGCAGACTATGTTGGCCCCTATGGACTGTAGGCCGACTGCTTCCAGTTGCCTCTTTTTCACATCATTTAGTCCACAGATATTTAATGACAACATTTTTAACATACCCATCTTATCATTTTGTGTGTCTCTATGTGTCCTTCAACAGAAGAAGGCTGTTGAGTGACTATAGTTTTCCTTTTCTTAAAGAGAGCTGAAAAGATCTGCCTGACCTGCCCTTGCTTCCCCCCCCACCCTTCCCCCCCACCCCCCACCACCAATGAAGGTTACCTGTCCCTGGTCGAGCCAGGGGTGTGACATCCGGCGTACAGGACCTGGTGAGCCCACCTGGAACCCCCCGAAGCAACCAATTATCCTGTTAGACATGATTTGATAGGAAAGAAAGTGTACTCAGAAAAGAAGAGAAAAAAAAGAAAGAAGGAGAGAAATGAATCTATAATCATTTCGAGTAACCATTATTTTTGTCCCAAAATCTCATCTAAGTAAGTTTTAGCCTGCATCTCGGATATGAAGCTGCGAGTATGTCCTTCATATACAATTTTCAGTCTTGCAGGGTTTTGGAGGAAGACTATTGCACCCAGATTCTGGAAGGGGTCGAAGAGTTGCCTCAAACGCCATCTTCGCTCCACTGTAGCATGCGCAAAGTCTGGCCTGGTAAAGAACGATACCCCATCCATGGATCTTTTGCTGGTTGGTCTGGCAGGGTCGTAGAGAGCTTGTCGAAGCAAGAAATTCCCAAAGAATACTAACATAGCTATAGGGTCCTTTTGAGGAGCTGTGTTACGATTTTTGATCATCAGAGGGAACCGATGGGCTCTTTGAATTTCCCTGCTCCAATCCCAGGATTGTAGTTCAGGGAAAGCGCCTTGCAGGAAAGTGATCATAAATGTCCTTGGGTCCTCTTTCTCAATGCCCTCGGGTATTCCTAGGAAGCGGAGATTGTTTCGTCGCTGACGATTTTCCTGCTCCTCTAACTTCCATATGATGTCTTTGACGGCGGCTTCATGCTCCTCAGTTTTGGTTTGAAGGGAAGTGCTATCTTTCTCCAGCTGTTCCGTTCTATCCTCGACTGCCGTCATCCTATCTGCGATCTCTGCGCAAGTCTTACCAACTTTCCTGACTGCCCCTTGAAGTTTTTTGGCAGCCAGGCGGGATTTGCGACTATCAGATTTTGCTTCTGCTTGAAAGCTTTTAATAGAATGGAAGATATCTGCCAGATTGGGCTCTTTTGACTTCTCCCCCAGTGGTTCTTTTGCCTCCACATTCACACTTATGATAGTTTGGTTTCCCCCAGAAGCATCCGTAGAGTTGGAGCGAATCAAAAGTGGGGGTGTTCCGTTGTAATCCCATTTTAGTTCAGGGATGCTTTCTTTATTTGAAGAAATATGTTCTTTTCTGTGACGGTCTCTGTCTTTCTTTTTTTGCAGTTTTTTAGAGAGAGGGTGGTGTTTCTGTGAATCAGGGTTGGAGCTGTTATACCAGTTGCCTCCCTCCTCTTCACTAGACAAGGAGATACTAACATCGGACACTAATGACTCATCTGTGAGAGAGTAATACAGGTCTAAATGTTCTGGAGTGCTAGGTTTATCCTCCTGTGGCCCTTTAACTGACAGCCCTTGTACAGAATCCATTCCTTCTGCGCCCAGCGTGTGACCTGGTGAAGAGAGGAGAAAGAGGCCGGTAGCATTTTTATCAAAGTCAAGAGAGGGTGATAAATCCTGCTTGTTCAAAGTAGCCGGAGCCTCGGGGTAGTGCACCCTCCGTGGTTGATACCATACTACTTGCATTGCTTTTTAACGGATCAATCAGAGCCCCAAAACTGGCTGTAATCAGAGGTTGACAAACATCAGTATCTTTCTTTCTTTCAGTTTCTTTTTCTAAGTGACCCGGGCCCTTTTTAGCGTTATAATTACTCCCGGGATTAGATTTGCTTAGGGGTTTTAACATGCCATCTTTCTTTGCCATCACTTTTTCGACAGCCTTGCTTTTGACTGGCTGTAGATCTAGCCTTGGTGCTTCCGATTTGGGTACCTCCTGCCTTTTCTGTCGGGTGATTACTGAAGCCGAGCCCTGCGGCGCGCTAATGGTCGCACTGCTACTGCTTTTGGCTTAGTAACGCGGTTTCCCTTACCCGACATGTCTTCTTCCACTTCGGAAATATGTACGGCAATTTGCACGGCGTTCCTCCTTTCATGTGCTTTAGCCGGTTTATCCTTTGTGCGGCTGCCGTGGATCAATCTGTCCTGTGGGTAGGCAAAGCCTCACCTCCTCGTCGGCTTCTGTTTGTTTCTGTGCCTTGCAGCACCTCCGCAGAGTGATGCGCCGCTCGGTTGACCTGCCGAGGGCTTGCCCAGGTTGATCTGAATCCAGGATACCAGAGCATGAAGAAGCTCTCCGATGCACGAGAGCAGAGAAGAGTGCCGGCCGTCAGACCAGCGTGCACAGGTAAGCGAGAGGGACAGCTGCTTCTCCCGTTGAGCACTAGGCATACCGTTTTCAATACTCTGGTCGGTATTTTACTAGTTTGCTGTTTACTCCTTCTTTTCTGGCCGTTTTCATGTCAATATTCTTAGTTTAAACGAGATTTTCAGGGGGTGCTCGGCAAAGCTCCACCATGGAGATTTCAGTCGGACGCCATCTTCCTTCCAATAAAACAGACTTCCAGTGCGGCAAACGCCCAAAGCAGCCGACACTATGCACTTTTTGATGCTATTTCATTTAAATCTTTAAAAATTCATATCTTTGTTTCCCCTTAGTGTGTTTTTGTTATTTTCGTGCCGTTGTGTTCATTAACTTTTCTATTTTTTTTTATAGTTTGCTATTTTGACTTTATTACTGTTTTGGTCCTGCATAAAAAGTTTGCAAATTGTTCTACGTAAATCCTGTCTGCTTCGTGCCATCGCTACCAGGGAGTTAAGCTCATGTTCATTTTGTGACTTTGAGTGTTTACTCCGATCAAAGTTATGATTATTTCATGAGGTTGCAGGTCCTCAAATAATAAACTAATGTCTTACATTCTCCTTTTTCATATTTTCCATTAATTGGTCCTAAGTTGTTTGGTCTTTCCAAACTTTCAGGAATCAGTCACACAAATGTAGATCTTTCCTATTTCCACATGGTTAGCTTCAACAAAATTGGCCTTTTTGTAGATGAACTTGTGGTTGAAAGGTTGGCCTTGCCAAAAAATTCTGAATTGTGAATTCAACTGTGCCACCCAACGACCAAAAGCATGACTATGTCGAAGGAACCATTCCAGTGGAAGTTCAATTGCTTTCTTTTGCCGGCTATTGGAAAACTCATATCTAAGATGAATGGGCTTTCAGATGTTTTTCAACTAGAAGTCAAACATCTTCCTCCAAGTACATTTTTCAATAATCTACCTCTGCCAAAATATAAATATGAATAGAGATTTTTCTTAGAAAATGTAATGCCTCAAAGACAAGAAGGTTCATTAATGTACTCAGTTAGTTTTCAGATAATCGAATTTAATTCATTGGGAAATGAGGCCCCTGTTGGACTTGAAAGAAGTACATCTTTTCCTATTGTCACCAACAGTCAAAAGTGTGTAATTACAAACAGTCATCCCTGTGTATCCCCATGAAACGTTCTAACTATCATGGCCCCTCAGGTTGCAAATTTGCGTTTCCCTATAAATCCTTCTTCAGAGAAGTTCTTATATTTTGCTCTGTGGGACCGACCAAAGTTATTCACAGTCCTTCCCTTCAGCCTACATGCAGAACCAAGAGCCTTCATGAATGTATCAGCTGCTAAAGTTGTCTTTTGCAATTAAAAGGTATTCACATATTTCCATAAATGTAAGGCTGCCTAATATGTGCTCCTTCTTTGTCTTAGGCATAGAAATACACAATTGTGAAGTGCGAAATGCTCCAGAAATGTGACTCTCATTTAAAATGGTAAAAGTCTCATCCATCACGAGCTGAAAGCTGCCATTTATTATGTGCACACTTCCCTAGATGACAGATCTAGGGAAGAATTACCTGCCAAAATAATGATACCTGCTTCAGTTATATCTTCAGCCTCTTATGGGAGCAGATATAGAACTGTGGAACACCCTCAAAAAGTTAAGAGATTAATGTCAGCAACTACAGCATTGGAATCTTGGATTCAGCTGCACCTGAATCCTTTCTCTCAACATTCATTTTTGTATATTCAGGGCATGAAAAAGTTAATTCCAATATCAGATACTTAGTTGGTGGCTAGTAGATGTCCACTTACTTAAGTGAATGCCTGCTTTTGAGCTCACTACAAAAAGTGATAACATAACTACTTATCTTGCAGTGGTAGCCACTATAGGGACCCACAAGATAAAGAGCAAATGGTCTTTGGCAGAGGCAGCCCAGTCATTGAGCTATTGGTGTTATATATATATATATAATGTGCACTGTCCCACTGTGCACCATGCGTACACATTCAAATGTGGATGGTATAGCAGCCAAAGCACTGTTCCCACTGCCAAAGTCGCAGTTTGCCAACTTTTTTTATAGTCAGGCAAACTGTCAAGTTTACATTGATGGAACAACTGCAAACCTTAGAGCGAAAGCCGCAGAACATTATAGGTACCTTAAACCGGCTGCCCTATTTAGGGTGGTTCCCAAAAGAAAAACAATACATATAAATTACCCCCACATCATGGAAGATAATTGGTAGGGCGTTAGGGCCATTTATTTTTCTTGCTTTTCTAAAACAAACTTCTACTTTGGCATGAAACATGGCGGCTGATCAGCAAAACTAGAGTGCATTCAGAACTGCTACTATGGAGCCACTGTAAAGGCATTACATTCTCTGCTTGATGTATTTCAAGATCCCAGCCTGCTTCGCAGTCATCCAGCAGGGTGGCAGAATTCATCACCTCCACCACTGTGGCAGGGCAATTGGATGTGTGCTGAATGTTAAATAAGGCCCACAGGCACATTTAGTGACACCCTGTGCTCTGCCTGTTCTCCAGCACCTAAAATAAATATATATGACTTAACTGCAAGGGAGAAAACCATGAGAATTGCATCAGGTATTCCCTAGCCTGTTCGCTTTTCCAAGTATAACAGAAATAATTTGTAATTATCGGACTTAGTTGTGGAATTGTAGATTTCAGCCTTCTATTACAATTTTTTACAATGGCGGGCACCAGTTAAGACACGCCGGACGGACGTGCTTTAGAATCATCCGTGGCCACGCTGTTCTCAGGCTCTCAGGGCACCATTTCCCTGATCACACAATTTGGTACGCATCTGGCTGCTACTGACTACACCTTCAGATTTACGGCGAGCGCTACCTATGGCGGTTATCCATTAAGACGCTAGGCAATTTCCAAGCAGCATCCTTTGTGAGCACTCTGCACCTGTGGTTTTCAGTATACCATCTACTCGACAATTATCATCTTTGTCATCGCTATTTGGACTCTGAGACTTATGAATACGCTGCACCTGTGTTTCAGTTAAATCATCAATGGTATTTTCTGACTTGTATTTTTTGACTGTCATCTATATACATCTTGGATCATCTCTTTAGAGCACTCTCAACTCTCATACTATGCAATAGATGGTTTCCGTGATGAAGGCCACAATGCCGAAACGCGTGTAGTTACATCTACGGCATTGCCCCCATCAATTCCTGTCTATAGCTTTCTTTATTGTATATATATTTGGATGTGAAAAAAGGAATTGGGGCCATATGTATCAACATTCCGTTTTGCGATTCCTAAATAGCGATTTTTAAGGAATTGCTATTTAGAATTCGCAAAATGGTATGTATGTAGGAAATCGCTTCTTTTCAGCGATTCCTTAAAATTCCTTAATTGCGATTAGCAAATTGCTAATCGCAATTAAGGAATCATTTCCCATTCATTTTTGTGGGCCAGGAGGCCCATAGGAATGAAGGGGAAATTTGCGAATCGCAATTTGATAATTGCAAATTGTGAATATTTTCAAGGGTGCAGGGGTGTCTCAAGAACACCCTGCTGCACCCCTGAAAATGACATGTGTGAGCATATGGCGCACATACATGCCCTAAGGGCATGTATGAGCGTCACATGGCACCTTTTGATTTTTAAACAAATGCTTTTTTGAAAGAATTCACAACTTACCACCAACTAGAAGTTGGTGGTAATTTGCGATTCCTTAATGGCATTTTGGAATGTTTTTTTCCTTGATACATTGCATTTAAGGAATCGCAAAATTTGCAATTCCTTAAATGCAATCGCAAAATAAGGAATGGCAAATTTAGCGATTCCTTATTTTGCACCAAAAATGTTTCATATATACCATTTAGCGAAAGGCGCAATAGCAGAGGAGGGGAGCCCGGGGACGCCGTCGATAAGGTAAGGAGTTTTCTGGCTCTTTTAAATAGATTTTTAAAACGTTTTAATAGCGTGGGTGGGAGGCGGGTATGAGGTGGGTGGAGCATAGCGGTGATACGCGGAGTGTGCGGAGATTGGTTTCGTCTCCCATTAAGCCCAGGGCTACATTGCACCATAGTGCAATGGTGCATGTGCTGGCACTAGGCAGCACATTGTGCACGAGCCCTGAGAAGAGGCAAGAATCCACCGTATTATGTTAAATACGGCATATTCCTGCCCTTTCCCTGTCATGCAGAGCAGCACAGCAAAGTGACTTGCTGCGCTGCATGACTTTTTAATAAATAGGCCCCTTTATGAGGCCCTAAGTTTTTCTCTTTGCCTTTCACTCCCCCTGTTCTCCTGTTTCGTCAAAACATGCCCCTACACTTTCTATTAAAGTTTTGGGGAGTTGGGAGATGGTAGATCAGACACTTGTGGATAGTAATTGAGAGTTTGCTTGTGTGATGGGTTGTGGTAATATGAGGGGAGGGCATTCTAGGTGTATTGACCATGTATAATGCATTGAATATCCCCAAATTCATACATTTGTGGGTATTTACACAAAATTTACAGTATTTTTATACCATCAAAATGCACGTAAAACTACCCTGCTAAAGTGACCTGCTTGATTGGGAAGTGGGCTCAATGAGGATAAAAACACATTTTCCCTTTGGAAATGTAAATTATTTTTTTTAATAAACATTTTCAGATCATTTACTCGCGTTAACTTTTCTGCCTGGTGAAAATTATTCACAAGTACATTTTGCACATTGGAAGAATCATTATAGTCGGTTTCTGCTGTGGATTTGCAGACATGAACCTGGACTTCTTTGAAATTTCAATAAAATCAGAACTCTCCAAATGTAGGAGTAATCCTGTTCAGGGCTAAGCTCCCATAAGGTGAGATAAGGCAGCAGCTTAGTTGTGGTACCAAATTAGTGCAAAAGGTCCCAAAAACGAATCTCAGTGTTTGAGAATTGCTCTATATGGCCAAATGATATTTTGCTTTGAATGTTGAAAGTCCTTGCACCATTCCCTATCATATAGGAGTAGGTTTCTGTATTTTTAAAAGCAGATTTTATCAATTATGTCTACTGCTTTTATCCACATGCTGACTTAATGGTACGTATCACTTTTGTTTCAAAAATAGTTCCATTATTATTTCCAAATACCTACTTGAAGTTGACTGCCGTGTATAGTGCATCCACATGGGACCACATTCATGGCATTTAAGTGTATGTAATGGAAATTGTAATGTGCAGACATAGCTAGTGAGCAACATAGCTCTGACAGATATACAAATAATTATATAATTTATAATGACTTGGAATATTTGAGGGAAGTGTGCATTAAGTACCTTTCTGAAATACATGAAGATAGTAACAGTGCTGGTGTAGATCGGAACCCTATTCCTACGTTTAGATGCCTTAAGGGAGGAGGCTGGCTTCTGTTTTCTTTCTTTACTGCATTGCCTTGTTTTCAATTCGGTGATGACCAGGCTTCTGGTGTGTTGTTGTCCACTTGAGAGGGTTATTTTCTTACCCAGACTTTCTGTGGTGTTGATCTTAACTGGCTTCTATATGATACAGCTGGTTTTGAAGATGATGCGCCTCTGGATGAGGAGTATGTGAAGTTCCTTTATTGTTGGGGTGATGTGATCAAACTTGTTCAAGACTTTAATTAGTCATGTTGTGTCATGTAGGTAAGGGTGGACAAATAGCCTGTTTCACCCACAGAATTGGCAGAACTTTAGCCACTCTACGTTACTCTTTAATGCACAGTTCCCCCCAAATTCCACCAATCGCTGTGTGGGAGAATTTCACTTCCATGAGCAGGGCCGGACTGGCTACCAGGCGTTTTGTAATGCTGCTGAGCTGGGGGCTGATTTCGTTGATTGGGACCTGTGTGTACCGAACGAAATTTGTTTTGCTTTAATTATTTGGAAGCACACGCAGGTCTCCATCAACGAAATCAGCCCCCACCTCAGTGAAATCAGCCCCCAGGTCGGCAGCATGCCAAAACACCCGGTAGTCAGTCCGGCCCTGTCCATGAGGCTCCATAATAAAAGAAAGCAAATGAGTGCGATTTCGCTTCCCCTAGCGCAATTTTCTAACATGTGCGGTTACTGGTGTTCACAAGTGGTTGCGGTCAGAGAGCCGCCATTTGAGTAGATTTGCTGCTGCTCAAGTAGATTTTCTACTCGAGCTGCAGCAAAATCAACTCAAATTTCCGTGCTCCTTTGCGCAATGCATGGTTCCATTTTCGCAGATTTTCAGCACTGCTCATGCTATGGAAGGTAAATTGTAGTGCGGGTAGCACAAGCTGCATATGTTACACCTACTGGTGGAATTCTGCTGAGTCTCACAAAATCTTTCTTTCTGTAACTCCGTGGAATTCCACCCATGGCTACATGTAGGATGCCTTTCAGCAATACTAATGTGGTGTCGGAATCCCTTAGGCATATTTCCAACTGAGAGAAAATGTAAGGATTTAGCACCTTTTCTAAAGTTGATTTCAGGTAGGACAGCTTTTTTTTTTTTAAATAGTAAGAAGAGGTACTAAGCTGTGTTGTTTTTCTTAGTGATATGTTTATGAAGAAGACATGCCTGCAAGTACACATGTGGAATGGTTTAATTGTTGCATGACACAATGTGCTTGCCTCTTGTGTTAAGTCAAAACATATGTGCATGCATGCACTAACATTGATGTGTATGGGGGACAGTTGACATCATGTTTATCTATGCCTAGACACTTGGCTGGTAGAGGGCCAAACATTACATCTATGAAACTGCAAAATGATCTGTTCTGTGCTTATGATTTTCCTCCTACCTTCCACAAGAATGTTCCCATCTAGTTAAAAAAATATTAGCATGCACGATAGGCCTGGATTTGGAATCAACATTTTTTAATTTGTATTTTCAAATATGAGCAGTAGACATTAGAAGTATAAAAGTTACAAAAAGTTAAAATACGTTCATCTAAAAGTGGTGTGCATGTGTTTGCCCGAAAAAGTAAGTAAAAAAAAACTACTGGTCAGATTTCTTTTTTCTGCCAGTGCAATGGAGTAAATTCCTCTGTCATCCTATTGGAAGTCCCAAACTCCAAAACTGCTGTCATGGTGGTTCGTGTCAATGCATTTAATCCAAAAAAGGATTTTCTTTTTTTTTTTTGTAACTTTTTATTACATAAAACAACAAAAAAACACATCAACAAACAAACAAGGCAATATGACGAAAGTACAACCATTAGGCATGTGCTCAAGGAGGATGGGAGATACATGACAACAGGAGAAAAAATTTGTCGAATACAGATGAGGGGGGGGCCGAAGGCGAAATCGCATATAAACAGTACAATATACCACAGCATTGCCTGAATGCAGGTCAGGGCGATTGCGAAGGACTAGGAATCTCTGCTTCTGGGGGCGTACATATATCTCCTCGGTATGAGTTCCACTGGTTCCAAATCTTTCCCCATTTTCTGGGTCTACCTCTTGCTATATACACCGTTTTCTGTCTGAACATGCACCAGTCCATACTCTCTTTCCAGGCAGTCACTGTAGGTGGCCTCTGGGACCCCCATAATTGTGCAATATCTCGTTTGGCTATCATATTAGCAAGAGTCACCCATCGAAGCTGCGACACATCATAATCATTTGGGCCCCACACGTTCAACAGACATTGCCGGGCTTCTGGCATCATCACAACACCCGTTACTTCATTCATCACTTCATGTATACGATTCCAAAAACGCATCACCTCAGGGCATTCCCAGAGTATATGAAGATAGGTGCCAAGGAGACCACAACCACGCCTACATAAGCCATCAGCGGAATAGCCCATATGGATCAGACGGGGGCCGGTGACATAGATTCGATGGAGGATCTTGAGTTGGACCAGGCGGAGACGGGCCGGAATGGCAACCTCCCTGGGAGAGGAGATCGCGGATTGCCAGTCCTCATCATCAAGTTCAATACCATCAGCAATCCAGGTGTCCCGCAGGCGATCAAGCAAACTCGATCGGTCATTAATCATCTTTTTATAAAACAATGAGATAGTACTATCAAGCTGATGACCATCCAATATACGGTCTTCGAGGGAGGAGGATTCCGGAATGTCACTACCCACAGGAAAGACAGAATTTAAGGCGTGGCGTATTTGAACATAATGAAAAAATTCCCTGTCACTCAGCTGATATTCCACTTTTAAGTCCGAAAAGGTCTTCACCACACCTTTAACCCAAAGATCACGCACTTTACTAATACCGATCGTGTCCCATTTATCAAACCCCTTTGTCTTCCATAGACAACCCAATTTTGCGGAGGCATAAAGCGGAGTAGCGCCGGTTAGTCTATTGCTCCAACCCATAGCTGCAGTCGCGCTATGCCATATACGCACGGCTATAGCGGTAGGTCCCGAAAGTCGTGAACGGGAAGATCCCGAGTAGAGTGTCCTGTTGTAATCACCACCCGGGAGCAGCCACCTATCCATTTCAAATGCTGGAATCAGTGCCGTACCATACATCCCATGGTTGATGGCAGCAAGTTGGGAAGCCCAATAATACCTTCGAATATCCGGAAGCGCTATGCCGCCATCATACCAGGGAAGTGTTAATTTCGAAAGAGCGATGCGTGAACGTCCGTCCCATATCAACTGCCTCTGCAAGGATTCTATCTCCCGAAAATATTTCGACGGGATCACATCAAAACTGTTCTGAAGTGCATATAGGAATCGCGGTAAGGACATCATTTTAAAAAGGGCCGCACGCCCTAAAGGAGACAATGGTAATTTATGCCAGCGCACTACATCCGAGCGCAACCGTTGGAGTGGTGGGAGTAGATTGCGTTCATAGCGAACCGCCGGGTCCAGCGAGATAAACACACCCAAGTATTTAAAACCAGACTGCGACACCTGGATGGGGCAGCCCCGCGGTAAACGAGGAACACCACCCGCGAGCACATAAATATAGGATTTTGACCAGTTAATAACCAGGCCAAAGTTCTTCCCGAAGGAATTAAGCACGTCGAACAACACGTTAAGCGATTTATGGGGAAATGTGAGGTACAATAAAATATCATCCGCGTACAAGGAGATACGATCTTCAAAGTCCGGAGTCCAACGTATACCATTCATTGAGGGCTCCCACCGTAGCCAAGCAGCAAGTGGCTCCAACACAAGAGCAAAGAGAAGCGGGGATAATGGACAACCCTGCCGTGTGCCCCTCCCAAGAGCAAAAGGCATGGAGACCCGACCATTGACCACTACCTGCGCCAGTGGCGTTTCATACAGGAGTTTGACCCAACTAATAAAGCCAGCGCCAAAACCAAACTTGGCGAATGCGGCCCAAAGATACGACCATTCAATTGTGTCAAATGCCATCGTGGCGTCCAGGGACGCCAAGATGGCTGGCTCGCGCAACGTCTGGGCCCTCGCGAGAACACCATGCAAACGCCTCAAATTCAATGCCGTGTTACGATGAGGGATAAAGCCCGACTGATCCGCATGAATCAGGTCGCTGATCACCGTAATCAGACGATTAGCGAGTAACTTGGCAAGAATCTTAGGCTCCGCATTTAAGAGCGTAATAGGTCTGTAAGACGTGCAACGATCCCGTGGCTTGCCCTCCTTGTGGATTACCACAATGGTCGCAAGACGCTGATCTCGAGGGAGGGAGCCTTTTTCTTGCGCAGCCAAAAACATATCTCGAAGATAAGGTGCCAGCGTATCAGGTTGTAGCTTATACAATTTGATAGGGAGGCGATTGGGACCCAAAGCCTTGCCGGAGCGAATAGAGCGCATCGCAAGAGCTACCTCATCCACCGAGGGCGCGGCATCCAAACAGTCCCGATCCGATTTTGACAAACAAGGAAGTACGATATTTTTAAGTAACGACTGAGAATCCTCCTCGGGCCTGTCGGACACCGAGGTATACACCTCTCGGAAATAATCAGCAAAGCATTCAACAATTGCAACAGGGTCTGTCACACGCATACCATCCAATTTCTCAATCACAGGAACCACACGACTCGTTCTCTCCTTTCTATCCAGCCAGGCAATCAATTTTCCTGCTCTGTCGCCCACATCATACAACCGTCCCTGCTGTTCCCTACTCATCATCTTGGCCGCATCAGTAACCAAAGTTTTATATTCCAACTGCTTAAGGTGGAGAATATGCAATGCATCTCGAGTTACATCTCGCTCCAATGCAGTCTCTAATTCAGTAATTTCTGTCTCGAGACGAACAATTGCCTCATTCTTACATTTCTTGGCACATCCAATCAAAGACAAGGCCTGTACCCTGATAACAGTCTTGAAAGCTTCCCACAACGAAACAGGCGAGGACACGGAACCCACGTTTTCAGCAAAATACAAATCTAGTGATTTAATCAATTCAGTGCGGGTTTTGGGGTTAAGAAGATACCAGGGGTTAATCGGGGCTACCCTCCCTTCAGCGCCTGTGCTCAAATTAAAATGAAACCAGAGAGGGGAATGGTCTGATATACCCCGAGCCAGGTGTCTAAACTCTCCAATCGAAGGGGACAGGGCAGCCGGCACTAGGATATAATCCAATCTAGTAAGACTACCATCTGCTCCCGAGTGGAAAGTAAACTGTGTCTGGTCCGGATGCATAAACCACCAACAATCCACCAGCCCCAATGTCTCCAGGAAGTCACCCAACCAGGATTGCGCAGCAGTAAGGTCTCTGGGTGGATAGCGGTCCGCTCTGCCAGAGACGACGAGTTAAAATCACCACCTAATATCAAAACACCCTCCGGGAGACCCAAAACCATCCGCCCCAAGTCTGCAAATGTTGTGGATTGTAGGCCAGGAGGAACATAGACCGACACCAACGAAACTGTTCTTCCTTCCCACCTCCCCACAAGTGCTACATATTGACCCCTGGTGTCGAGAACCACATCATCAACCTCGAGGGGGAGTGAAGTCTTAAGCAATACACCCACCCCTCTAGAACTAGACGTAAATCCAGAATGGGCAGCAAGACGATAACCCCGTCTGTTAAGAGCGTAACAAGTATTCCCAATCAAGTGTGTCTCTTGTAACAGTACAACGTCGGGCGAGAGGCGCCGCAAAAGCTGCATAACCACCCCTCTCTTTATCCGATCACCCAACCCATTCACATTCCAGTACAGAACCCTCAATCCCCTACCCCCATCCAAACCCACGACGAACTCCCATCTCAGAATGAGCACCACACCAATGTCCAAAATAGTAATAGTTCGTTGCCTTGAAAAAGAAAAAAACGAACAACCCCAACACATTTCCCACCCTCCCCCCAATGTTCCCAACACAACTCCCCCCCACCCTGCACCCCTGCACAGACTCGGAAGCCACCCCAATTTGCAGTGTGCCTGTCGCCCTAACAATAAAAAAACAACAACTAATCTACACAAAGAAACCCCAGAGGAGGAAAGGGTCCCTTCGTCCCCGCTACCTCCCAGGATACGCAGGGAACGATCAAAGAAGTCAGTGAGCCACAGCTGTCCACGGTGAATAGTACTCCGGACACAGACACCATCGTCATTCTTGGTCCATTAGGCCCCCCTCAGCGCCACCAGTGTGGTCCTGGCCAGCACGGCGAGCGGGCAAAGTGTCCAACCAATCACTTGCTTCCTCAGGCCGGACGAAAAAGAATGTCCGATCATCGTATTCAACACGCAGTCGGACCGGGAACAACATCGCGTATTTCAACTCCATGTCTCTAAGCCTCCGTTTCACCCCTTGAAATCCCATTTGTTTGCTCTGGACCGACTGGGAAAAGTCCGGATAAAAGTTCACAGCAGCATTCTCGAACTGCGTAAGACCGCTTGTCCGTGCCGCCTGCAAGATGGCGTCGTGGTCCCTGAAGTTGAAGATTCATGCGATAATCGGACGGGGGGAAAACCGGGCTTTGCCTGACCCCCGGCACCCTGTGTGCACGTTCAATAGCAAATAATTTGCTCAAGCCCTTGGGTGCGAGATGATTGAGGATAAGGTCCTCTACTCGAAGATCAGTAGAGAGTGAACTAGAGTCTTTCGGGACCCCAATAATACGCACGTTGTTGCGCCGTGCACGGCCCTCAAAATCCTCCAAGCAACGAGCAAAAAAGTCATTAGCAGTTCTAATGTTTCGCACTTCTGTTTGCAAGTCAGACACATCCGTTGTGAGGCTGGATGTCTTTAGATCAAGTGACTTCACCTTCTCGTTCGTCTTGGCCAAATCAGTTCTAATTAGGTTGACATCAATGGCCACCGTGTCCAGCTTCAGAGACAGGGCTTCATACTGTTGGCCAATAGAGGTCTTGATACCAGCAATGGCGCCCATTACGTCCTGCAGCGTTAAGTCCGCCGACATCGCAGGATCGTCAACAGCCTCCTCCCGGGTCTTAGGTATGCCACCGGGGGATCCTTTAGAAAGTGTGTAGCGGTCCATGACATTCGTCTGGGCTGAGCCTCCTCGGAAGGTGGTCTTGACTTTCCGTTTTTCACCCTCGGACTTGCCCGTCATGGCGAGCCGGGTGCCCCGAAGAGAGGCTTGGGATCTGGTCCAAATGGCTCCTTAGAATTCACCCTCAAGAATACCAGAGGCAGAGACGAGTCAATTGGAATCCACAGCCAAACTGTCGCTAGCTCCGAGCCCAATGAACTGGCATAGGAGCCAGCCCGACCAGCCCGAACCCGCAGAGGGGATACGGTGTGCAGGAGAAACGAAACCGAAAGTGAAGTGAGGCTGTGAACTGATCCCCGCCAGCCGTTGTTGTTGAATTACGATCTGGGTAAAGCCACTACTCAAGGCCCAGGTTGTCCCATGGAGAAAGCCACAAACTTCAGGATGGCGTAACTCGGGGACCCGACGTCCGATTCTGATCCTGGAACCTGCTAGTACATCAGCCGGGCTGTGTCTTCAATGATCTTCCGTCAAATCAGGATATTGTCCAGGATAAATGCGGGAGGCGGCGAGGGTTCTCGGGAGCCCTGTGCTCACGCGACCATCTCGGATGCGCGCGAAGCTCCTCCCCCAAGGATTTTCTTTTTGAAAATAAAAATCTAAAAAAGAATACCCCCTTGCCATGGGAGTCATCTCCTATGGCGAGGGGAGCTTGATTTCTATTTTATTGTCCTTCGCTGACAGGATTTGACAGTTCAAAACCGCTAAACCTGTCACTATGACAGATCTATAAATGCTAACCAAAACCTGGTTGTTGGGACATGTTGTTGTACAATGACTTGTGAACTATGTGGCTAAATGGAATGTGCAGACCTGTAGTTGATGCACACTTTGATTTAGAAGAAAGGGATTGGTGCTTTAAACCAAACATGGCGATGCATCCTTTTCAGTTTCTCTAGCACTGAGTCGAGGCCCACTGGCTTTATTAAACATTAACAAGCATTGCACTTTGTTGCGATATTTTTTACTGAAGTCGTTATTTCAATTTTTAAGAGCTTCCCTCGAGGTCCCAATCTTTGTTTTGAACACTGACACCAACACCCGCCAGGTTTTTCTAAATGACACATAGAAACAGCAGTGTAGCAGTCAAGCACGAGAAAGCCGCTACTTGTATCTAGGGAAACAAAAAGAATACATCTGCCAAGACAGATGGAATGAATAAACCGAGAAATCTGCAGGCATATTCATCATTTGAAACTATTTTCAAGAGATGTTTCATATTATTTATGCAACAACATTGTTTTTACATTCTGTACTATTTTTCCTACGGTTGCTTGTTTTCCAATGACTATATATTTAAATTCTGTTTCTCGAATTTTATTGTTTCGAAGAATTTCTCATAATGGTACGTGTGTTTTTCGGTCTCACAGCAGTGGTAGTGTCTTTTGAGATAAAGGTAGCATATTGCCTGTATCCATCTTCTCTGAATTAGCAGTTCATGAGACCTGAAACAATACACAGAATATGATGCTGTTGTGCTTTCCCACGTTGACAGGTCCTGTGTAATAGTGTCAAAAGAAAACAAAAAGAAATATAAAAAGAAACAGTACACAAAATATATTTCCTGGACTTTCTATCTCTTTTCAGACATTTCAATTGGGTAGCAGCAGTCTGCTTTCACTTCAGGCTAATGTGATGTGCCCTTGTTCTGAAGTTGTCATAAGTTCTATTATTTGTCTTGTCAACAAATGTCATTTTCTTTGAGAACTGATGCTGAAATCCTGACAAGTGAAATCCTCAAAACACTAACATAAACTGCACTTGTTTGAACTGAAAACGAGATTTACTCAGCAGGAGACAATAGAATGGGCAACGTTGAGCAAAAGCAACCCACTGCGAATTAAACCCAGATGTCTGAAACAGTTTTACGGTCTCAACACTCCAAAAGCAGAAAATGGCTTAATTTAAATGTCCTCATCCCATTTATGGAATCCGTAAACTTTTACTGACTCCAAAAATGTGATTGTGACCTAATTCCAATTCAGCATTTAGAAGTGGTGTGTTATAGGCATTCCTTCCAAATAGGGATGCAATGTATCATTGTTTTGCAAGGGGAATGATGTTTCAAAAAAATGAAAAATAACTTACTCCAAGTTGGAATGGTAATGCATTTATGAAAGGAAATGTAAAACATAGATTAGTTTGAGAGTTGCTAGTGCCTATGTTGTGTTGAAGAAGTCACAGCGACCACATAATATTATAAATAAAGTAGAGTATTTATTATGAGCTACAGCTATCAGCTGGTGTCCCTCTCCAGGCTAGCAAGCAACTGCCGTAGCGGGCAGAAAGAGAGAACACCGAAGGTCCAAAAGGAATGTCCACATTAAAGAGACAGAGATCAGAAAATCGTAACAAGAAATAACAAGATACAACAGCCTACCCCCATTAAACCATCAAAAATAAAAACCTTTCTTTTTTAAATACAGCCCTATTCTCTTTAATGAAAAAAAAACTGCTTAAAAAAAAGAGTTTATGCTATTGAGAGGCCCTGTAACTACCTGGAGAGTTGCACATGGCCGGGCTTGGCTCCGCTGTGTGTCCTGTGGCCGGGCTTGGCTCCGCTGTGTGTCCTGTGGCCGGGCTTGGCTCCGCCGACCTGCTGTCCTTCGTCTTGGTGTAGAGAGGGCCCGGCTTTGCTCCGCTGGTGGCCTGGCCGGGCTTGGCTCCGCCGGGCCGCCTGAACCACAACTCCCATCAGCCCCTTGCGGCAAGGACGCCGCCGCGCAGGCAATCAGGAAGCGCCTGGGGGCGCATAAAGGAGCCCTTGCGAAGAAGATCTGCGGGAGGCGCTGTAACTGCATAAGGGAACCCTTGCTCCCTCGTCCCGCGGGACACGCGCGGGCGCGCCCGGGAGAAGCCCGGGAAAAGGGCGGGACCGTCTGTGGCCGTCAGAGGCCGAAGGAGGCTGGGCTGGGCCACGGCTCTTGACTTTGTTAAACTGGACATCCTACAGAACTGTGAGTGGCTAACCCCTTAGTTTCTGTCATGACCAAATTGCGCTCATCCACAATGTCTGCTCCCACCGGCACCATAGATAATTATATGGTCAAAATTGTCTCTAAAATTAATTCAGATCACCGCATTTCATTGGGTCGTGTCAGTCCTCCTGTTTCACCAAGTAGCAGTGCTGCACTCCCTGAGCTAACAGTCCCGGATACATCTTCCAGCGTTAACTTGGGAGGGGACTTAGACACAACACATCTAAACCCAGCGGAGATTACTACTCCCCTGCCCCCTATGCTGTTAGATGTATCCCAAAGGTCAACATCTGTATCTTCGGTTAACTCACTAGTAACCTCCCAAGTATCCCCTCCTGCCTGCAGAGTGGTTAGGGCTTGTAGAAGGTCACAGAATAATCGCGTAGTGCACCATAGAGTAAAAAAGGTGGTCTCCGCTGCTGTTAAATCAAAATCTACTGCGGCCACCCCCAAAGAGCATGACGCTGATACCTTGACTGTAGACCAATTTGACTTCCTAGCAAACATGTTCACACTCAAATTGGAAGACATGATTAGGCCACTGATAGAAAAAGTAGATTCGATTTCCCTAGAAGTTTCTAGACTAAGCACTCTTTTGACTCCTCCCACAGTAGTACCGCAAAACTCAGGCGCCATTAGTAAAATACACAAGGGTCTTGTTGTTCCAAGCAAAGGGGAAGGAGCTAAACTTGACCAGGTTGTCAAGGAAGTGTCTAAACTGAGTGTTCTTTTATCTACTCATTTATCTTCTACTAAAACAGCAAGGCCACCCAGTGTAGACGCGACGGTGAACGAGGCGAGACTAAACACAGATGGCAGAACAAATAATACCTTGGTCTCAGCTGTAGCTAATAACCAGCTTCCTACTAAGACACCTACTACTCACCCATCCCTATGAGTCAATACACAGCCAAACACTATAGGAGAAGCCACTGGGTGGAGGGAGGGTAAGTCAAAACCTACAGTTAACCTCCCACCCGATTGTGCACCCTAGATAGTTGTGTTGACTAATGTGCCGGGATTAGATTCACATCCACATGATACAAGGGGTGAAACGCGTGATTCTTTAAATCACAAAGTAATAGCTTGGTTAAGCAAATACTGTGGTTTTCCCGTCGCCTTTTGTAATGACATCTTGTCTACACGAAGAGTAGGCTGGATAGGCAATTCAAAAAAGACTGTCAGGGGAGATTGTGTCATCATAAACTTTAGGCACCCTCAGCACGTTGCAACCGTTTTGTTGAGGGCAGCCTCCTTGCCGTCGTTGGACAACTCTGTATGTGCCCGCCCTTTGTTTTTTTTTTATAATCACCTAAATGAAACCTCAAAATCACAAGCTGTTCATCATCACTCATTAACATCCCCCTTTGTACAAAACACAGTGCCACATGCTTTTTCAGGTCATAACAATCCTACAGTTCAAGATTCCTACTGTTATAATCTATGCAGACCAAATTTTCCACCTGAGCAAATCTTACCCTTATTTAACCGGTTTGCTCCTTTAACATCCTTGGAGGAAAACGATTGAGTGGCTGAAAAGCAACAGCCTCAAGCTCAGCCATGCAGAATAATGACCTGGAACGTTGCTGGCCTGAAGGGTAAAATGGACAATGAAATTTGGATTGACTATTTAAAAACTTTTGATATTGTGGCCTTACAGGAAACATGGGACCAAACGAATTGTTTCTCGCTTGATGGATATGTTCATTTTTCTACCCCTGCCACATCTAGTCCGGCGGGAAGAGCGAAAGGGGGTTTGTTAACCCTATTTAAAACTGAGTTAAAGGGAAAACTAACTAAGCTTGACTCAGGATGTAGTAATTGTTTAATTGTGGAATTGAATCCCCCACATTCCATTAATATTTTATTCATACATTTGTATAATGTTTCAGCAAATGATAGTACCAGACTTAATCTGGATCAGTTAGATACATTTTTGTCAGCCTACACAACTATGGCAACTGGTTGTGAGATAATTCTTTTAGGTGACTTCAACATTCACCCATGTACTTTTCCGTGCGCCGTTTCTGTAGAAGAGGGTCCCCCATGTTCTGCATTTGTGCACTTTGAACACACGAAAAGGGGGGAGGCTCTCGAAGAATTTCTGGCGGCTTGGAATCTGTATGAATCAAGTTGCAGGGATTGTGACTCGAGTGTCCCTACTTTTAAGGGTCCGGGTGACGGTACAGTTATTGACTTTATTTTTATGTCCTGTTACATTATAGGAAAAGTATTAAAGTACAGAACAGAAATTTCAGTCTTTAGTGACCACAATCCAGTTTTACTGGAAGTTCTGTCTAAGGGTTTTTTATCATTTGAAACAGGGTCTCAAAAGGGTGGCCAGGAGGTGACCCCGATAGATCAGGGTCGTAGATTAAAATGGGCAAATATAATCCCATATGCCTTCTTACAGGATGTATTAAATAAGGTGGACGAAGACGTAGCGAAGTGTTTAGACTCACAGGCTGCTACTGAGCAAGTGATCAGTTCATTCGACAGTATTTGCAAACAGATCAAGTAGAGCTTAACGGTGGCTGATGGCCCCCCAGAAAGCCGGGCCAAGAAATGGTTTGATCGTTCTTGCTCCAAGGCTCATGCTGATCTGTTAAAGGCCTTAAAATTTGACCCAAAAGATCGCGCCCTTGTAGACAGGCTAAGAGTAACCTATAAACACGCTATACAAAATAGAAAAAATTAGCTAAAAGATAATGCTTGGTCACAGCTACTAGATCCAGACGTGTTAAAAAAACAGCTCCCAATTCTGGAAAGTAGTAAATCAACCCCTATTCGCTCCTGTAGAGAACAGCGTTCTTGAATCCAACGTTACTGACGAGGCTTGGATCACGCACTTTAGTAACATATACTCTAGTACCGCTCCTCAAGAGTCACTTTTTGCGACCAAAGAGAGAGTTGAGGGTCACTATGTAAATTTTGAAGTCTCAGAAGTAGAAAGGGCTATAGATGAAACGAAGAAAAACAAAGCTCCCGGACCAGATGGGGTTCCAGCAGATATCTTTAAGTGCGATTCTAGATTGTGGTCAAAAATCCTGAGTAAGGTTTTTAATGTATTAAATCAGAAGAATATCCCACCCTCATGGAAAGAGTCTATTATCGTCCCAGTGTTTAAAAAGGGGGATCGGTCAGACCCAGCATGCTACCGCCCAATCTCTCTAATAGATTCATCTGTCAAAATTCTGGGGAGGGTCATTCTGCGTAAACTGCAGAACTGGTTTGATGACAAGGGGATTTTATCAAATGCCCAATATGGTTTTCGATCCAAAAGAAGCACTTTAGATCAGTGTCTCAATCTACAACTATTAGTGGACAAATATACCGTCGCCAGGGAAGGGTCCTTATACTTAGGTTTTATGGACCTCTCCTCGGCCTTCGACCTGGTGAACCGGTCGAAATTGTGGCAGTCCCTAATTGACTTAGGCCTTGACCCAATTTTGGTAAACTTCCTGGCGGAACTGCACTCTGGCCTGCGGGCCACCATCAGGGTAAACACAGAGAGCGCTGTTCTAGCTACTTTCACTCAGAAAGGGGGGTTAGGCAGGGATGTATTATGGCCCCTCTCTTGTTCATGATTTATATAAATGCCCTTGAATCGGTGCTTAAGGCGGTGAAGGCAGACATACCACGTGCAGGAGACCTGGGCATACCGGTTCTCCTGTACGCGGATGATGCTGTCCTTCTCTCACGAACCGGGGTGGGGCTTCAACTTTTGTTGGATGCATTTGAGGTTTTTATGTCATCACTAGACCTTAAAATTAATGTAAAAAAATCCCACATCATGATCACTGGGAAAGGCTCCCGGAAGAAGAATGTGAAAACCTTCTTCTGCGGTAGCAAGGAATTAAGCAGAGTTCCAACATTCCCCTACCTAGGCATCACCTTTGAGGAGAGGTGGCTCTGGAACACACAGATTAAAGCCAGAAATGTTGCTCTCGCTAGATCCTCCATGGCCATTATGGCCTTCAGCAAAAAGCTTGGGGGTAGGCCCATAGGAGCACTACTAAGTATATATAAGGCAAAGTGCTTGGCGGTAGCAACATACGGTTGCTCTTTATGGGGATATGGTGCAACAGATTGTCTGCAAATTACTGAAAACAAATTCCTGAGGGCAATTCTATCAGTCCCCCAGTCAACCCCCTCCTTCTCAGTACATTCTGAGCTGGGTGTTGGTTTTATCACTGATTTACTAAAAGTAGCGCCGTTAATAATCTGGTTAAAGACCTGGCTAAATGAAGAACTCTCCTTGAATCACTCTATTCTCAGGGATTGTCTCCACTTAGATAACGCAAATAAAATCAAGTGGTTATTGTATGTCAAGAAAGGTTTTCAAAACATTGGAAGGCCAGAGCTCTTCTATGAGCCGGAAAAAATAACGGCGAAGGATGTATCTTTAACAAAAGCGGCAATGCTACAAATGTTGTCTCTGTCCAGAGAAGAGAATGAACTTAGAAAAACAACTGTCAGATCCCACCTTATGATTTCTAATCCTCCAGGTCCTGAGCCTTATTTGCTTTTAGTTAATAGACCCTACCACAGATTTCTTTTAACGCGTTTTCGTTTAAACCTAATTTATTTGAATTTAGGTCAATTAAAAGCATGGTGTACCTCTGATCAAGCCCCCCCGTGCAGCTGTGATAATTTCTCTAAGCAAGACACGATGCACTTTTTAATGTTCTGCGGCCATTATATGGCGCAAAGGAGGAAGTTTCTTGTCCCTATTCTCAAGGAAGCAGGGTTCATTCAGGTGAGACCTGGTCTCCTATACTTGCAATTATTAAACAGCCCCAGGGTCATCTCTCACGTTGCAAGTTTTTTGGTGGGGGCTGTCAGGGAAAGGAAGAAGATACTGAATCTCCACACTTGATCGTATTTTTACAAATTACGCTGATGCAATTTTGTATAGCATATATAAAGTATAGGTATTGACCTTTTTAAATTTTTTATGTCTTTTAACCATTTTTGTACAATTAGGAAATTTTGTGAAATTCTGTGAATTTTTTAAGCATGTAAATGTTATTTATATATTGTTCAATACTGTCTTTTTATGATATTGAATTATCGAATAAAGTACTTTGACTGACTGACTGACTATTGAGAGGCTATCAGAGACATGATAGTCTGCTGACCCTAGCAGGCCGCAATTCCAATGAAGTTCTGCAATTGCAAGTATCACAAGTTGCGACCCACTGTATTATTATTCATGAGTAGGGCTCCCGGTTTTATGGTATTTATTTTTTCTACATTTCCGTCTGTATTTATCCATATTTATTTTTTGCAACTGTTTTCTGTATTTATCCATTTCTATTTTGTGTTTTCTGTATAAATGAAGCTGGCATGGGTATTTTTCCACATCTATTGTACTGATAAATGTATACTCACCTTTGAATGCCCAAAAGGTTTCAGCAGTATACCGTGCAATAGCGTTATCTGAAAACACTTGCATTGTAGAATAGCATCATTAACTGTAAATCTGCACTTAATTAAGCTTAACTAGGAAATCTATTGACTTTTTTCATCTCCCCTAACTCTCAATCTGTACACCTACTGACCTGGCACTCTTGATTGACAGCAGGAAAAAACATCCAAAGAAGACATATTTTCCATATTATTCTGTATTTAAAAATAAATACAGACAGGAAAAAAATTGTTTTCTGTCTGTATTTATCTGTAAAAATCAGTAAAAACGGAAAACTCTGAATCCCATTTTAGAAAACCTTTCTAAGAGCAAATAGGTACGTTTGTTACATTTTATACTGGTCTCAAAAACAGTGATAGCAAATTGGGAATGGATATTTGCACCAGATGTTTGTACATCTGGCCCAATATTCTGATCACTTTACCAATGCCTGCTAGTTTGAAATACAGGAAGCATCTGATCACAACAATTCATTGTGTAAGGGATTGCACTTATTGTACGTCCCATTACTATCTGCATCAATTATGTTTAGAATTTTTAGGTGAACAGTGATGCAATCAAAGTACATATATTGCTCATTGTCCCCTACTATCCCAAAAGTTATACAGTTTGTTTTAACACCAACTTTAGGCACCGTGTCTATTGCCAATTTAACTCATTACTCAGAGAAAAACATGTCATTCTAGCTGTAAAAAGCGAAAGATAGTCCACTGTTCACCTTACCATCACAGGAAAAACTTGATTAGTGTTTTTAAACTATCCAATTTGGTTGTTGGAAGTTTCAGAACATCTGCGTGCCTGAAAGGTACATTACCTTGCACCCCATACTGAATAGGTAGCTCTCGTGATATCCTGGATCAAGCTTGTGTCTTCCAAATTAATTTAATTGGCCTCCTTTCAGCAGTAGGATTGACCTGAAAATGCTGTACATTTAGCATAGAGCCTTTAAAATGAAGTGCTTCGTTTGTAATTTATCGTAAACACCACAACCACACCGGTAGTACATAGAGACCACATTCAAATGTCCACACTTTTGATTCTACAAATTAGGAAAATTTGGTTTGACAGCAGAATATTGGGATACTGTGAACCCCTTTAGCACGACTCAGACCAAAATTGCTGATTTTATAATGAAATTGAAAATTAGTTTCTGCACAAAAATATTTACAGGTCATTGTGAAATTTGCATTTCTGCATTTCGCTGCCACTTTCTTATTGCAACAGGCTCCGTCCTTTTCGAATTGATATTTCAAAAGGTGTAGGCAAACAGTGACGGTCTGGAAGCTATCTTTGAAACTGTAAGAAATGACGGAATTGCACAAACTGAAAGAATATTGAGCACAGATGCGGTGTAATTTATGGCTGTGATTTATTGCATATGAAAAAATGTGTATGGAATAATGGAATGCAGGAAGTAGCTGAAGCAGTCTGCACCCTGATTGTACAGAAGACAAGAAGAAAGTGTGTCCAACGCATATAATAGATAAAGCAGACAATGTCGTTTCAGCAGAATACTTCATACAATATTGATGCATCGTTCAAAGTCACGAACATCCATCGAATTGGCTGTAGTGGTTGATACATACAATTATGCAGCAGAGCTGGGTCCATCGTTCAGAAAATAAGACTAGAATAGGTCCATATTCTCAAAATATTAACGCATACTACCATATTAATGATTTCATCATTTAACCCCTTCGCTGCGGCGGCAATTCCGCCGCAGCGCTAAGGGGGAGGGGGGCCGCGCGGCGCTCCCATGCTCATGACGGAACCGCTCCGTCACGAGCCTCGGGCGCGCTGTGCTTGTGAAGGAGTGGTTCCGTCACGGCCCCGCCCGCTTAATAGAACGCGTCATGCAGGCGCGAAATCAGCGCCGTGCAGGCGCGGCAGCCGGGCCGTGACGGAACCACTCCGTCACCAGCACAGCGCGACTGAGGCTGGTGACGGAGCGGTTCCGTCACCAGCATGGGAGGGGTTAGGAGTGACGACATTGATACAAAGGAATTCATCTGCCTGAATAGACATTGGCTAAAGAAGCATGAACCTGTGATAAATCAAAAATAAAGACTGTTGATATTGACCGCCAAAACACTTGGAGCTTATCTGTTATTCTTCAGGTTGCTATGATCTCAATAATGTCACTTGTCAAACAAGGAGGGTATGATGGGTTTGAGTAATGCAGTGGTCTTCAAATTCTTTTATAACAAGCCCCCTTGTGTAAAAATAAACTGACCCCCATTCCGCAAGTGAGTAGGAGGTATATTCCTAAACTGCATTTTTTAGTGCATTTAGTAGTGCTGCAATACTACTGCTCACATACTACAAAATGCTATTCACAAACCTGCATGCAGAGGTCTACACCTTTCCCTCTCCTATCATTTATGTGTGGATATCCCTGCCCCGACATCAGAGATATTCCCACACATAGGAATACATTTTAGTAGTAAATTTAGGAGGAACTACACATGGGCACTATGGGTACTACAACACCCTCTCATAGAAAATAATGGAGGTAAGGATTAATAGAACCCTATAGGAAACATTGTTAAATTAAATTAGTCATTTAAAAATATATATTTCTACAATGATTTTAATGGTACATAAATTAAATAAATATTAAAACATATTTCTTTTTCCATTATCTAATTACTTTTTTAATTTTGATATGCAGCTCTTTTCTTTTCTCATATTTCTTTTATTGATTTTTGCAATCAAACAACAGTACAGAATAATAACATTCCCACATCCCAACCCCCACAAATCCAGAGAGAAAGGAGGTCGAGTTCCACAGACATATTTTGCTAGAAACCAGTACATGGCACCCAGGCAACATCAATTAGACTTTATACAGTACACACATTGGCGCTAATGCCCAGTCATTGCACATTCCCTTAAACCTCCAGGCATGTTCCCGCCAGTCATCTCCGGGATACCCTTCCTGCTTCGAAACAGCTGCCTCAAGTTCCTGCTCCAGTCGAACCTCCACCAGATACCACTCCATTCTACCCACTTGGTAAGTCCCGCTATAAAACAATCTATGCCTTACTGCGCATTCCACTAGAACCCATCTTGGTAGTTCCCAAAACCATTGTTTCTTAGTAGGTGATCGATTAGTCATCCATCTTAGTGCTATGCATTTCTTTGCTACCCTTAGACCTAGCTCTAACACCTTCTCTGCACCTTTAGTGTGGTTAGATCGAGTCACCAGGCCTAGAAGACATAGATGAATCATTGCCAGCAGAAGTTCGGTTAGGACCTTTAGTGACTGAATCACTTTGCCTCAAAAAGCTCAAACACCCAGGCATGTCCACCACATATGAATATATGTCCCAAGAGTTGATCGACATCTGGGGCATTGCTCCTTTTTGGCTGGATCGATTCTGTACAGCCACTGCTGTGTGACTTAGTCCCTGTGTACACATTTATACTGTATCACCCTCAAACGTTTATTACGGGTTACCCTTCTGCAGTTAGCCAACACAGAGGTCCATTCGCACTTACTCAGCTCCTCACCCACATCTCCTTCTTATTGTGTTTTCAGTATTATATTGCAGGTGGCGGTACATGGTAAGAGCAGGGCATACCGGTGTGTAATATGTTTGCACTCTCCCCCCCATGTGTCGTTGTGTCTGATTCAGTAGATGTGTCTCCGGTTCCTGGGGGACCCCAAACAGGCCTTCCAGCTGGTCGCCACCAAATGACCATATGCGAGAAAGCAGCTCCCTGTAACATCCCATCTCGTACAGAAGTCTGCATAGCCCACCCTTCTGCCCTCTTTATGTGTCTCCCATGCAAGCTATCTCCCTCCACCTTTGCCTTAGGAACGTAGACATTGTGGGACTAATCTCAGTGCACCAGGTGAACCAGTTATTGCATATGAATATGTTCCTCATTTTCCCACCTCATACAGTCCCAGATATTTAAGAGTGTCTGAATTTGCTCTGGTAGGGTCATTCTTCCCTCGCATGTTGCCAGAGGCAGCGCCAGGACTTTCCAGGCTGGGTCGGCTGAGCCAAAGTTCCTGCAACAGGATCAGTGTCCCCCTCCTGGAACTGTATTATTGTACGTTGAAGATGAGCAGCCCAGAAGTAGACCGTGAAGTTTGGGGCCTGTAACCCTCCACTATCCCATGGAAGTCACAAAACCTCAAGGCTGATCCATGCCATCCCATATCCCCAGTACAGCAGCCAAAGTAATTCATCTTAGTCTACCAAAGCAGGACTCTGGATGTGAGTTGGCATCTGTTGTAGCCATTAGGTACATCAGGAAATGCAACGATTTTCGCACACTTCTTTCTAAGACATTCAAAAGGGTACCCACATTTGAGTCATAGGTCGCTAACATGTCCAAATTAAAAAATATACTCAGGTACTTGACCAGTGTTTTCTGCACTTTTATATGTGATAAGTGCACTTCTGCTGCCACAGCCACCACTGTGGGGTAGAGTACCGATTTATCAGCGATCAGTCGGAAACCTGAGTGAACCCCCACCTTTACTAGTGTGTTGTGTACCATTCTCCATGTATCTGTTGAGTTCCTCAGTGTCAGCAAGATATCATCAACATAGAGCGAGTTGACCTCTCGCTTGCCTGTCACCATGATGAGGATTATGAATCCGAAACCGGTCCCAGGATGCTTGTTTCCGGTCCATGGAAGACATGGCTTGGCAGTTCGGGCTGGACTGTTCCCATGAGGCACAGGGTCAGACTGATTTGCATATAGCCATGTCTGAAATGGGGTGGCTGAGTGGGCTAAAGAATGGTGATGGATTAAACCCAGATCAGTTGACTGGGGGTGAGTGTTTGATTTGCTCAAACGCTCCGTCCATCATCCCCTTTTGTATCGCTTTGTTCGCCCTAAGTGTGGCAGGGTATGCTCAGACGTGAGTCCCTTGCTCACTTGGCCACTGGATTCAAGATAGCCTGGCTGATGAGGATTATGAATCCGAAACCGGTCCCAGGATGCTTGTTTCCGGTCCATGGAAGGCATGGCTTGGCAGTTCGGGCTGGACTGTTCCCATGAGGCACAGGGTCAGACTGATTTGCATATAGCCATGTCTGAAATGGGGTGGCTGAGTGGGCTAAAGAATGGTGATGGATTAAACCCAGATCAGTTGACTGGGGGTGAGTGTTTGATTTGCTCAAACGCTCCGTCCATCATCCCCTTTTGTATCGCTTTGTTCGCCCTAAGTGTGGCAGGGTATGCTCAGACGTGAGTCCCTTGCTCACTTGGCCACTGGATTCAAGATAGCCTGGCTGATGAGGATTATGAATCCGAAACCGGTTCCAGGATGCTTGTTTCCGGTCCATGGAAGACATGGCTTGGCAGTTTGGACTGGACTGTTCCCATGAGGCACAGGGTCAGACTGATTTGCATATAGCCATGTCTGAAATGGGGTGGCTGAGTGGGCTAAAGAATGGTGAGGGATTAAACCCAGATCAGTTGACTGGGTGTGAGTGTTTGATTTGCTCAAACGCTCCGTCCATCATCCCCTTTTGTATCGCTTTGTTCGCCCTAAGTGTGGCAGGGTATGCTCAGACGTGAGTCCCTTGCTCACTTGGCCACTGGATTCAAGATAGCCTGGCTGATGAGGATTATGAATCCGAAACCGGACCCAGGATGCTTGTTTCCGGTCCATGGAAGACATGGCTTGGCAGTTCGGGCTGGACTGTTCCCATGAGGCACAGGGCCAGACTTATTTGCATATAGCCATGTCTGAAATGGGGTGGCTGAGTGGGCTAAAGAATGGTGATGGATTAAACCCAGATCAGTTGACTGGGGGTGAGTGTTTGATTTGCTCAAACGCTCCGTCCAACATCCCCTTTTGTATCGCTTTGTTCGCCCTAAGTGTGGCAGGGTATGCTCAGACGTGAGTCCCTTGCTCACTTGGCCACTGGATTCAAGATAGCCTGGCTGATGAGGATTATGAATCCGAAACCGGTCCCAGGATGCTTGTTTCTGGTCCATGGAAGACATGGCTTGGCAGTTCGGGCTGGACTGTTCCCATGAGGCACAGGGTCAGACTGATTTGCATATAGCCATGTCTGAAATGGGGTGGCTGAGTGGGCTAAAGAATGGTGATGGATTAAACCCAGATCAGTTGACTGAGGGTGAGTGTTTGATTTGCTCAAACGCTCCGTCCATCATCCCCTTTTGTATCGCTTTGTTCGCCCTAAGTGTGGCAGGGTATGCTCAGACGTGAGTCCCTTGCTCACTTGGCCACTGGATTCAAGATAGCCTGGCTGATGAGGATTATGAATCCGAAACCGGTCCCAGGATGCTTGTTTCCGGTCCATGGAAGACATGGCTTGGCAGTTCGGGCTGGACTGTTCCCATGAGGCACAGGGTCAGACTGATTTGCATATAGCCATGTCTGAAATGGGGTGGCTGAGTGGGCTAAAGAATGGTGATGGATTAAACTCAGATCAGTTGACTGGGGGTGAGTGTTTGATTTGCTCAAACGCTCCGTCCATCATCCCCTTTTGTATCGCTTTGTTCGCCCTAAGTGTGGCAGGGTATGCTCAGACGTGAGTCCCTTGCTCACTTGGCCACTGGATTCAAGATAGCCTGGCTGATGAGGATTATGAATCCGAAACCGGTCCCAGGTTGCTTGTTTCCGGTCCATGGAAGGCATGGCTTGGCAGTTCGGACTGGACTGTTCCCATGAGGCACAGGGTCAGACTGCTTTGCATATAGCCATGTCTGAAATGGGGTGGCTGAGTGGGCTAAAGAATGGTGATGGATTAAACCCAGATCAGTTGACTGGGGGTGAGCGTTTGATTTGCTCAAACGCTCCATCCATCATCCCCTTTTGTATCGCTTTGTTCTCCCTAAGTGTGGCAGGGTATGCTCAGACGTGAGTCCCTTGCTCACTTGGCCACTGGATTCAAGATAGCCTGGCTGATGAGGATTATGAATCCGAAACCGGTCCCAGGATGCTTGTTTCCGGTCCATGGAAGACATGGCTTGGCAGTTCGAGCTGGACTGTTCCCATAAGGCACAGGGTCAGACTGATTTGCATATAGCCATGTCTGAAATGGGGTGGCTGAGTGGGCTAAAGAATGGTGATGGATTAAACCCAAATCAGTTGACTGGGGGTGAGTGTTTGATTTGCTCAAACGCTCCGTCCATCATCCCCTTTTGTATCGCTTTGTTCGCCCTAAGTGTGGCAGGGCATGCTCAGACGTGAGTCCCTTGCTCACTTGGCCACTGGATTCAAGATAGCCTGGCTGATGAGGATTATGAATCCGAAACCGGTCCCAGGATGCTTGTTTCCGGTCCATGGAAGACATGGCTTGGCAGTTCGGGCTGGACTGTTCCCATGAGGCACAGGGTCAGACTGATTTGCATATAGCCTTGTCTGAAATGGGGTGGCTGAGTGGGCTAAAGAATGGTGATGGATTAAACCCAGATCAGTTGACTGGGGGTGAGTGTTTGATTTGCTCAAACGCTCCGTCCATCATCCCCTTTTGTATCGCTTTGTCACCATAATCCCAGCATCCTCTTGTCTAAAATGTATAAGTTGAGCCAAGGGCTCAATAACCATGGCAAATACCAGTGGCAAAAAGGAACACCCTTGTCGGGTCCCCCTCTCAGCCGGCCAATTGTTCAAGATTCTATGGCCCACCTTCACTCTTGAGCTGCTGTCTGTAGGTAGCAATTTCACCCAAGTCAAATAGTCTGCCCAGGGCATACCGATGGAGTGCATGGTTCATAAACGTTCAATTAATAGTATCAAAGGCCTTTTGAGCATCCAAGTTGGCAATTGCACAGGGCTCTTCCTCCCTCATTACCTGCTCCATTATGAGAAATGTCTTAAGAATGTTGGTGGTGGCAGTGCTGCCTCCTACAAACTTAGATTGATCCTTCTGCGTGACACCTAAGCATTTTTAGAAAGCCATTGCTCCATTATATTCCACAGAATGTTTACAGCTACATTACATTTTTATAAAGGGTGGTAGGATTCACAGTCCACTGGGTCTCTGCCGAGCTTAGGCAGGACTACGATATTGTCCTTCCTTAACAACACTGGCAACACCCCAATCTCAAAGGATTCCATGTTCATGGCAAGCAGCTGTGGCCAAATAGATCCCCATACGTCTGGTAGAGCTCAACACTAAGCCTATCAATACCTGGCGTCTTCCCTGTGTTTATGTACTTGATGGTCCACCTAATATCCATTTCGTCAAGCGGTGCACTTAGCATAGCTTTCACATCCTCGTCTACTCTAAGAAGGTGTGCCTCATCAAGGATGTTTGCTATATCTGCCTCATCATCCTGGACTGTTTGTGCAAAGATTGCAGTGTAGAACTCTGCAAATCTGGCCAGAGTATCCTCTTGTGTTGTCAGAGTCATCCCGTTAGCGTCTTTAATGGACACTACAGCATTCCCACCTTTCTCCCTGTTGACTAGTCAAGACAAAAGCCTACCGGGATGATCTCCCTGTTCATATTGCATTTCTATGTACAGTTTGTAATCGTGCTACTTGAGGGTGTCCCAGGCCTCATCTAGTTCCCTCTGCAATTCATGTCATATTTTCCATACCTCCACAGTGTGTGGTGCTTGCCTTTCAATGTCTGATATCTGCCATTCCTCTTTCGTAACTCTGTGTCCTAGGTATTTACAGATCCCATAGGTTATAGCCATACAGTTCACTGGGATGGTCACCTTGAAAGTTTCCCAAAGAGCAACAGCTGATTCCACCGTCCCTGTGTTTATGGGAAAGAATTCCTGTACCGCTTCCCTGATTTATTCCCAGATCAACTGATCTAATAATACCTGGAAATGTATAAGCCCCACTGTGGCACTGGTGCCACATAGACCTGGTCTTGCAATACTACAGTGAGTGGCGCCTGGTCTGATAGTGTTGAGTACAGATACTGGGCCGCATTGATTTGTGCAATTTGCTGTGGGTGAGTGTACATATATTCTATACTGGAAAAGGTCCTATCTGGGGGGGGAATAGAGTGTTGTGTGAGTAAGTGGTTGTAT
Organism: Lissotriton helveticus; assembly: GCF_964261635.1. Lineage (NCBI taxonomy): Eukaryota > Metazoa > Chordata > Amphibia > Caudata > Salamandridae > Lissotriton > Lissotriton helveticus. The sequence goes on from NC_136063.1 coordinate 805,123,617, forward strand.
GGATGCGTGAATGGGTATGTAAGTAGTTCTGTGGGTGTGTGAGTGGGTTTGTGAGTGGTTGTATGGGTGAGTGAATGGCTATGTTTGTGGCCGTATGGGTAAGTGAGTGGATATGTTGGTAGCTGCATTGGTGAGTGGGAGGCAATGTGAGTGGCTGTATGGGTGAGTGTGTGGATGTGTGAGTACCAGTATAGGTGAGTGAGTGGCTGTGTGAGTTTCCATATGGGTGATTGAGTGGGTGTTTGAGTGGCTGTAAGACTAGATGTGAGAGTGGCTGGTGTGGTGAGTGAGTGGGCACATAAGTGGCTATATAGGTGAGATAGTGGGTGTATGAGTGGAAGTATGAATGAGTGGATCTGTGAGTGGCTATCTGGGTGAGTGAATGGTTGTGTGAGTACTGTTTTTGGTCTGTGAATGAGTATGTTAGGGGTTGTGTGGAAGTGGGTGCATGAGATGTTGTATGGGGGTGAGAGAGTGAGGGGTTCTGTGGATGATTTTTTTCAACAAGAAGGGGAACCGTGAGCGGACAATATTTAGCGGGGTCCAGTGTACAGGTCCAGGAGACTAGTAGCACAAGTGGGGTACAAAGTTCCCCGATGAGAATGTGAAAAGACAAGTGTGTGTGCAGCGTAGAGGAAGGAGAAAAGGGAAAGGGGATTTCCCTTTTTGGAACTAAAACCCTCACTCACCTAGCAAGCTAGATGTCATGCTTCATCATATGGGTTCGGCTCCTCGTCAGACTGGCGCTGCAATGTGTGACGGGCACCCGTAGAGGGGGCTCTTTATCGGAGATCTTTTGTTCCAGCCATATGGTGCATGCGGGTGAGAGCGCGAGTGAAAGTTTAGTTGTGAAGTGGTGGTAAATAAAAAAGGTGGGTCAGTCCACAGGGAACTTTATTAGCGTGGCTGACTCCCTTGGTTAAAATAAGTGGGAGGGGAGATATGTGCTTGGAAAGTTCACAGCAGAACATTTACAACTCTCTGGTCAGGTCAACAAGTTTCTTGCCGACATGGCAATTCTTCAGAACCTAAGTGCTCAGTACTACACAGTGAGAATAAAAGTGAATTACAACCTTATTCCTGGAGGTCAATAAGTAGGCAGGCCAGCAGGTCCTGCTATTGTAATGCGACCCTAAGTAAATCCCTAAGGTGCCTCGCAGTCAGCTCCCGTGGGACCTGCACCATGTGTCAGATACCCGATACGTGCGCGGTCTTTGCCGTCACAACCTACCCCCACAAGTCTGGTCAGGACGATGGAGTGACTGGACATTTCTAAGATTTTTTTAAATTGTGGAAGTAAGTATCTGAGTGGGTCCGTGAGTGGGTGTGAGAGTGTCTGAGTGGGTTTGCAAGTGCCTCCATGTGTATGTGAGTCAGTCTGTGAGTGAGTGAGTGAGTGAGTACACAAGTGCCTGTTTGTGTTTCTGAGTTAGTTTGTGAGTGGGTGTGTTAGTATCTAAGTGGCTGTCTGAGTGAGTGTCTGAGTGGGTCTGAGAGTGGGTATCAGATTGTGTGAGTAGGTTTGTGACTGCCTCCATAAGTTTGTGTCAGTCTGTGAGTGAGTGCCTAAGTGTCTGAGCAGGTCAGCAAGTGATAGCATGAGTCTCTCAGTGGGTCTGTGAGCATGTGCATGAGTCTTTGAGTGGGTCTGTGACTGAGTGCATATCCCCTGGCGCTCAGATGCAAACAAATGTGGGCGGGGGGCTGCACAGCCCCACAATCTAGGCTGATTTTGGTCTGTGGACCCCATCCCTGGGGCCCAGTCTCTTTATTGTGGGTGACCTGGGGCCCGCCCAGGGCCCCCAATCACCATCTTTGTGGACCATGCGGGGAGCCTCAAGGCCCATGTGGTCAATGCTGGCTCCCTGTCTCCTGTGGGAGCTGGCATTGCTCTCACACACAAGGAGCTTCTAAACATGCAGCTCCCTGTCCGTGGGAGCAATATTTTCATCTGTTTCCCTACCCACTTGACAGCAGCAGGGAAATAGACGAAAACTCTACTCTCAGAAAGCAGGAGCGGTTTTACAGCTCTCGCTTGCTGAGAGCAGAGTTCATGTTTGCTCTGACTTGGTGGTAGCTGTCAAAGCTTCCGCCAAGTCAGAGCAAACAGCTATGTCCCTGGAGTGGGCTCCCAGAGACATAGCAGAAACTAGCCATGGTGTCTGGGGGTTCCCAAACTATTATTGCTCCAGGGAGGTGGTGGTCCGGGGGCTTCGAGAAATCTCAGAAGTGGGGTTCACGTGGCCCCCCTCCATTATGAAAATAAAGTCCCAGGGATGCGCTAGTCACCAGGGCTCTAAGAGCCTTGTGACGGGGCCTCTTGCAACCCCCTACCAGTTTTTTTATAAAATGCCCCAGGACCTGGCCCACAAGGGAGCCCTTTTGAAAGCAAGCACTGGTCCAGGAAACAATTTGAAAGAGAACTGGTCCAGGAAAAAATTTGGAAGAGGAGGGGGCAGTGTGACCCACCCTCCCTGGCCATATTCTGCCTTGGGGACTACCACCTCTCTGGGGCACAGTCATTTGTGCAAATGGATGGGGGGCACTTATGGCCCTGAGGACTCCCACCTCCCCAGGGCTGGCCCTAAGGAACAAAGTAGGTGGGTGCATGGCACCCATCCTTGAGCAACTAATGGCCCTGGGAACCACCACCCCACAGTGCTGGCTCCTGCTATCCCCCAAGGGCCCACCCTCGGGAGATAGCAGTTTGTTTTCACTTGGTGGGAGCTTTGACAGCTCCCCCCAAGCAACAGCAAACAGTCACTCTGCTCCCGCTCACTGGGAGAGGAGTTTTCACATGTTTCCCTGCCCCCTGTCAAGTGGGCTGGAAAAACATATGAAAAAATTACTCCTACATGCAGGGAGCTGCTCGTGTTGCTTCTCTCTATGTGTGAAAGCAAGGCGGGCTCTCAGTGAAGGTGGGGAGCCAGCAGGGACCGAGGGTTTACTGAGGCTCCCTCTGGGGTCTCCAACGTAGCACACTGGGTGCCGGGGGTGAGCTCTATGGCCCCAGGAGGAAGAGGCCAGACCCAGAGGCCTAAATCACCTTGTGTAAGGAAGCCGCACAGCCACCATCCTCCAATAAGTTTTACCCGGCCCCCATCAATGGTGTCACTGGGGCTGAAATCAGCCTGGGGAGGTGGGCTGTGCAGGTCCTCTTCCCCTCCTGTAAAACAAATAATTAAGCTTGCCAAAGGCAAAGCAAGTGTGTTTTCTCTGTAATTCCACATTGAAAGACGATCTGAAAGTCTTCCTGGAGGTGAATGCATTATAGATCTATTGGAGTGCAATTTTTAGTGGAAGTGACATGTGGATTATTTCTTGTCTTGGTGATAGCAGAGTCCATGGTTCTCCCTTTAAATTACTACGAGTATGTAAATGTGAAAATTTACCAAGAAGCTCTGCCTGTTTGGCCCCACCCAGTCCACCTTAGTACTAAGCAAATGACTTCCAGCCTTTTGCAGGATGATGGAAAACTTACCAAAAAGCCCCTTGGCGCATTTCCTGACGATTGTGGAGATGTGTCCCTGATGCAGAGGATAATAAGGACATTTCTACCAAACAAAGAAGCACTCACTTCATATAGTTAAGAGGAAGTACCCTAGTTTGGTAGATATTTACCTCTTTGTACTCTTTTTGTCTTCTCTATTGGAGGATTCATGTAATCACCGATTTCTGGCTAAAGATGCACAAGGAACAATCACATTGTCAAAACACATACAAGGTCACCGGAGACCTTTCCACATAGTCCATTATGCTGATGTAGTGTAGAATATGCACTGGACATTTACCCAAAGTAGGTAGCGCTTAGTAACTAACCAATCAAACGTACTCTAGTTGGGTAAATATTTGTGCAAAACTGTGGACTCTTGTTAGATAAAGAGGCAGTCACTCAAACAGCTACTGACACACCTACACAGACACTTAAACACCCACTCACACACCCATTCTGCCACGCTCAAATCCACTCACACACCCACACAGCCATTTATACATACCCCAATATAGTCACCCTCACATCCTCTCACATACCGACAAAATCACTCACACACCCATACAGTCACTCACACACCCACATAAACATACACACCAATTCACTGACCCATACAGGCCCCTCAAAACCACTCATACAGGCACTTACAGACTCATACAGCCACTCACACACTGACTCACAGACCAACACAGCTACTCACACATCTGCTCACCGACCCATACAGTGCATTACATGCCCACTCACAGACCTACACAGCTACTCACATACCCACTCAGTAACCCATACATTGCCTCACACACCCACTCACCGACTTATACAGCTACTCACACACCTATTCACAGACCCATCCAGCTATTCATGCACCAAATCAGAGACCCACAAGATGACTCCCACACCCACTCACACTATTATTCAGCCACTTACACACCTTACTGCTACTCACACACCCACAAAATCACTAACATACCAACTGACAGACCTATGCAGCACTCATACACCTACCCATAGAACCACTTACACACCTACTTATAGACCAATACAGCCACTCACACACCCACTTACAGCTCAATCTAGCCATTCACACACCCACTTACAGATCAATCTAGCCACTCACACACCCACTTACAGATGCATTTAGCCACTTACATACCCATTCACAGACCCTAACAGCCAATCACACACCCACTCACAGACCCATAGTCACTCACAAAACTGGTCACACACCTACACAGCTACTCACACACCCACTCACAGACCCATGCAGCCTCTCACACCCCCAGTCATCAACTCATATAGCTACTCACATACCCACTCACAGACCCATACAATCACTTACACCCCCACTCTCTGACTCATACAGCCAATCACACACCCACTCACACACCTAAAAAACCACTCACACACCCACTCACAGAGCCAAACAGCCACTCAGCAACCTATAAAGTCACTCATACTCATTCTCAAAGCTTACAGGTTACAGTTAGGAAATAATATTCTTTTTAAACCTTAGGAATTCAGTAAAACATCTAAAGGTTACAGGGTTTGTTATAGTTACGAAATAACATTTAAAAAACCATAGACATTCTCTGAAAAATATAAATGTTACACAGACATTGTAGTTGGGAAGTAAAATAAAAAACCTTAGAAATTCATGGAAAATTCAAAGGTTACAGGGACATTATAGTTATGCTCATATTTCACTCATACAAAACCTTTGAAATTCGGGAGTTATAGTTACCGGAGCTAACTATGACTTATACCCCTGCAATGTTACTACGTATGACCTCACATATTACATCACTCAAGACATGGCCAGTGATATCACTGATGACATCACTGATTATGTCTCAATTAATGACTGATGACATCATCCACAGAACCACACACACACACCCAACCAGAGCGCCAAACATATACCCATTCACACAGCCACAGAACCATTCACATCCCCTTTCATACAGCTACCCACACACCCATTCACTCATCTATACAGCCACTCACACACCCACTCACCCACTTACACAGCCACTCACACACACACTCACTCACCCATACAGTCACTTACAAACCCACTCACACATGGATGCAGACAGTCACAGAGTCACTCACTCATACCGCTAATGATATATACAGAGTATCATACCCATACAATCACTATTACACATATTTACCCACCTATACAACCACTTACACAAAGTTCTGTGCTGGCACTTTCACACTCACTCACAGACCCACAAAGATACTCAGACACCAACTCACAGACCCACTCAGGCACTCACACACATATTCTCTGACCCACACAACCACTCACAGACCCATTCAACCATCCATACAGACACTCACACAGCAACTCACCCATAGAGCTATTCACACCCCCACTTATTTACCCATACAACAACTCACACACCTACTTACAGATCCATACGGTCACTCACACACCCACTCACAGGCCCATACAGTCATTCTTACACCCACTCACACATCCATGCAGCCACTCACATTCCCACTCACAGAACCACACAACCACTCATATATCCATTCATAGACCCTTTCAATCACCCACACACTCACTTACCTGCCCATATAGCTACTCCCACTCCCCCACTCTCAGACCCATGTAACCATTCACACATCCACTCACAGGCCCACATAACCATTCACATACCCATTCACAGACCCTTTCAACCACTCACACACCCACTCACCCACCCATACAGCCACACACACACCCACTCACTCACCAATAAAGCAACTCACACAGCCACTCACTCACCCATACTGCCACTCTCACACCCATTGACACACCTATACAGCCACTCACACACACAGATACACAGTCACACAGCCACTCACATAATATATGTTTAAAAATGGAATCACTCATTGGTAGTACACAAAGTAAACTAATTTAACTTGTGTGGTACCTTAGTATACATGATTACCACTCAGAAAGTTTTAGAAAATACTCATAATATATGGATGATGTCACCTCATCCATATCATAATCATCATGATAATACTGTCCATGGCGAGGGTCATCAAAGTAGTTGTTATCACAATGACCCTGGGAGACAGCAGCACTCTGAGTTCTATCGGTCCCACGACCCGATCCCTGAGAAATTCATCCTCTAGGAAACACAACCTTCTGCAAAAGCACAGGACACTCACTACGCCAATGTCCTTCCTCCTTACAGTATGCACACTGATTCTACCCCAAAGGTGTTGTGGTAGGATGCCTGCTAGTGCGCGGAAGCTCTCTGGAAGGACCACCACATCCTCTACCATTTTCCCTAAACGCTTTCTGTAACAGCACCTTCGTCTTCAACGCCTTATGTTTTTTATCTGTTTTCTCTTTCTCTTCCTGATCACAATGTTCATAGTATTGAGCCATATTCAAAATAACAGAGGGGGAAGAGGAAGACCAGGTACTCTCAGATGCATGTATGCAAGTTGCAATTTCAGGAAGCAGGTTAGAAACAAATCTGTCAACAAACAACCAAACGCCTCCCTCAACAGACATATCCTGCCCACTATAATTCAAAAACATATCTTCAAACCGGGTAAAGAAATCAGCCACACTTTTAACCTTCTTCGGTCAACAAGCCGTCAGTTTGTCCCAGCTCACCTTCTTAGGCGGGATAAGGGAATGCATATATGTAATAATGTGACCTGGCAAAGCTAATATCTCGGTTCGGGGTTTATCTCCTGACTTCCTTTCCTGATTCCATCCCTTAATCACATCCCATGTACCACTCAACTCTGTGACATGATCTTGAATATGAACCTGTCTCCACATATCAACCAGAACAAGAAGACCAAAGAACATTTAAATATTAGCAAGAGTCATTACAGTAGAAGAGGCAGCTTTGGTCAACTCTTTATAATAGGCAGTAAAACAAATTCTAGTATCAGGCAAATGAGTATTATGGGGTGGAACTTCACTTCTTTTCCATGGAGTATAAACCTATTGCTCCTGAAAATGGGCAGGTGCGGCACGTCTAGTGAAGGTACTGTGCTGAACTGTCATCCCAGGTATTTCTGGGTGTTATATGGGATGGACCTCCAGCATCAGAAACTGGGATACCTGAGTAGGGCTCCCCTCGTGCAATCTACTCCTATAAGCAATTAAAGTTGAAACATTCCCAAATACTTGTCCTTGTTCCGGATCAGCAGCATACACTTGATATTTAATATCGAATACAATCTGAGGCGCTTCGGTCACAATATTTTGTTGCCAAAGACTAATCAATGTAGCCAACATACGCTTAAGAGCATGTTGTTGTATAAAAGATTCAAAACCTCGCATAACTTCCCAAATGTTATCCACACTATAAATGGCATTAAGAGCTCATTGCACAGCCTGGTCAGCTATTACCTTTTCTCTCCATTCCCCACCCCAGATTGCACTAACGGGCCCATGTGCTCCTTAAATTTTGTCCAATCTCTATCCACAAATCCACTTGCTGGAGTCTCAACACCCAAAGATGTCAGGAGATGAAAAACCATGGAAGGAGAGACAACAGAAGTGACAGGTACAATCATTGATGGCACTTGTACCGGAGGCGAGAGAGCAGAGGAAACAGGAGTTGAGACAGTTGGTGTGCTAATAGTCACAGTTGCCAAAGATGGCAAAGACAATGAAGAAGCAGGGGGTGCTGTGCCCCAAACCATCAAAACAGCTGCAGATACGGGAAACGGTGGAGCAGATACAACAGGCTGCTGCAACTGTAAGGCAACAGCGGGGTCTATCCTCTGCGGGGTATATTGGGGCGGGGGTCGAGTAACTAGCAATTCCTCCAAAAAGATTTGTCAATATGCAACCGAAACCTCCTATCTTCACATTCCACTCCTGCTCTCTCTATCATATATCACAGCTTTCTGGGTCAATGCTTGCATTTTCCCCTTCCATGCATCTTTTTCCATCTACAATTGTCTCTGTTGAGCCGCCTTCTGCCACGTTTGAAGAGAATCAAACATTGACTGTCTACTTCGTCTTTTAAACAACTGTTCCTGTAAAAAAAATCTTTTGTTCTTCAAAAGTGCCCGTACATGGCCACTGTAACTTGCCATTGTCCCTCATATATCTGTGCCATAACATACTAAACATAATAGGGCCAAGACCATGCTTCACCTACATATCAAAATTAGGGGTGCCTTAAGAAGGCGCCGGCTAAGCTTCTTCCAATCGAGCATCTGTAGAACAACAACAACAACAGAAAGACAAGAACTTACTTAGACCAGGCATTTTCAAAAAGAAAACAAATGTGTTATTTTGCCTGGTAAAGCAATTGCAAATGCTTTTATCATAAACAGTCCTCAGACTGTACTAAACTCAAACCACACTGTTACCATATCCACAAACAATCAAAGCAAACTCACCTGAGTAGCACAAACAAAACAATTCTCCACAGCCGACTCTTCAGACCAAATGGTCAGATCCAAGAAGATCTTCAGGACTCCATTTGGGATGACACTGGGTAAGGCACCATCCGGCAGAACAGAAGGGGCAGCTGCGAGCAATTGACACTTCTCGTGCAGGGATCCCTGAACCGTCAGTCCAACCGACGATAGCCTCGACCTCCCCCGTTTGTAGAAGTGGATAGATCAATCACCCGAAGGAGTCCCTGTTTGGGCACCAACTGAAAGAAGTGACCCGTTTCAGGTCACCCAGGTCACTAATGGGCACCGCTCAGCCTTCCATACCAAATGAAGAGTCGGTCAGACAGTAGAGAATACAAACCAATAACTGTTTATTCAAGATACACTCAGAGCGGAGCCTAATCTGCCATGTCGCTAGGAGTGCTGCAGAGGGACTGAAATCGACAAGCATAAAGAAACATTATGTACATTTCGTAACTAGGCTAGAACACGCCCATAGTGGAATTTTCCAGACAGGTGCTGCTAAACAATTGAATACAAGAAAAAAACAATCTGACTGCTCATATTTTACACAAAGTTGCAAAGTCCAAGGTTGTTCCAGTTGGGCCAGTCACCAGACAAGTGGAAGAAGGCCTTTATCTAGTGAGAAAGGTATGCGCTAATAAGAACAGTCTATTCGTTAGTGAAGCAAAACCCAACCTTGGAGAAATGATACCTAGCAGAGGGCTTTTCTCAGAAATTGTGAATGATTAGTTACGATCATGATTCAAAATGGCCTTTGAATAGAAAATGGTGCCACAAATGCTAACTTACATAGGATAATGCGTAAGCAGAAACATTTCTATTCTAACACAGGGACCACGCTAGGACAAAAAAGCATTAACATTTTTTATCAGAAGTCTCATTGGATCTACAAATCCCAATAAAAATGTACTTATAGGGGGAGGAGCCTAACGCGCGCCTAAGATGGCCACGCAGGGTTTCCTGAGCATCAAGAAGAGACTCAGGGAAGAGGGGTTTGAAATATGCCATGATGTTCCCGGCCCGACTGCGGATTGTGCTTCATGGGAAATTGTGTTTTTTTGAGAATCCTGAAATTGCCTCAGATTCGTTAGACGCGAATCCTGGGCCTGAGTCTGGGATACCGGGGAATATGGAGGGGGGTGAAGTGTTAGAGCAGGAATAGTGGTGCGACCCTGGGAATGACCACGGGGTGTCCTATATATGTGTCTTCTCATTATGACTATAAGAGATGTGTGTCACTATTGAAAAGGAGTTTGTGGGCAGAGGGGGGAGGTGTGGGGATGTCCTTTAGAGCTGTATTCCTCCTCATTACTATCTTTAGTTAGTCGTTAGTTAGAGTGCTGGGCGACAGGCACACTGCAAGTTGGGGTCAGGCATAAGACAGGAGCAGGGGTGCAGGGTGGGGGGAGGAGAGTTGACAATGTTTTTCTTTGAGTTGTTGTCGTATTTGTTGTTGTGTGATTGTGGGTGTTTTTGTTATTTTTTTTAACTCAGGTGATAATATTATTGCGATTTGCTATTTGCATGGGTCCGGTGGCACAGAATAGCCGAGGATCGGGGATGATAGTGTTGAGTTGGAATGTGAACGGCTTGGGTGACAAGATCAAGAGAGGGATGGTCAGTCAACTTGTCAGGCGACATTCCCCAGATGTGATTTTATTGCAAGAGACGCACTTAGTCGGGAACAGGTGCATGGCCCTCCACAAGGGAGGGTATAAATTGGTGGTACACGCTGGATTCACAACTGGCTCTAGAGTTGTCGGTATCCTGGTTAAGAACTCCTTTCCCCTGTCTGTGCAGGCCACGTGGATTGATCAGAGGGGCAGACATGCCGGTGTCTCCGGACAGGTTGAGGGCTGGACGATTACCTTTCTATCTATTTATGTACCGCCTGGCCTTCAGACTGAGACCTTTCGGGATTTGAGTACTATATTCCTTACGCTGCCCCTCGGAGGTCTAGTCTTAGGTGGCGATTTTAACTCAGTATTGGATGGGGAGGTCGATCGAAATCCACCTCGGGTGCTCAGACAGGCGCAGAGATGGCTCTCAGAATTTCTTGGAGCAAAAAACAATATCCCAACAGGTAATATTCACTAGACAATTAAATATGTATGCAAAAAGCATTACAAGAACCGAAATGAAGGAGACAGCTGTACATTTTTTATATTGAAATTATTCAAATTGTATTTAGAAGAGAGCAATTTTCAGGGTCAAGATTATACAGTTAAAGCAGCACTGTAATAAACTAATCATATGACAACCAAAATTATACTTGGTGGTCAAAGGTGCATGAGTGACAAAGGGCGACACAAGAGGTGTGAAAGACAGCGTGAACGGCGCAGTGTAAACATAAGTGAGGATATCATACAATTTGAATAATTTCAATATAAAAAATGTACAGCTGTCTCCTTCATTTCGGTTCTTGTAATGCTTTTTGCATACATATTTAATTGTCTAGTGAATATTACCTGTTCGGATATTGTTTTTTGCTCCACTTCGTACCCTGATCCTGACCAGGTTTATGGGTTTGACTCCTGTTCTACTTTACCTCTCAGAATTTCTTGACACACTGGGGCTGGCGGACAGTTGGCGAGTGTATAATCCGACGTTGACACACTACACCCATGTCTCGGCTGCTCACTGCAGCCTGTCCAGGCTGGACTATCTGCTGCTTCCTGCGGCAATGGCGTCCATGATCCAAGAAGTGAAATATCTCGGTTGGGCAATTTCTGACCACTCCCCGTTATGGCTTTCCCTCCCTCTTGAAATACCGACAGTGGGTAGAGTGGCTCCCATCGGCGCCTGGCAGTTAAAAGACCCTGCTATTAAGAAGGAGATTCTCCGGATGTCAGACCATTATTTTATGGAGAACAAGGGGTCAGTAGATTCTGCGCAGTCCCTCTGGGAAGCGTATAAAACGGTTGCTAGCGGTGAAGTACTGTCCTTGGTGTCAGGGAAGAAGAAGGCCGGCCATGCAGAGGTAACTCAAAAAGAGGCGGAAGTTATACTTCTGGAGGAGAAGGTGGCTAGGTCACACACACCAGCGGGACTCCACTCGTTGAGACTTCGGGAGGAAGAGTATACAAATATTGTTAGGAATAGAGCGGTGGCTTACCACAATGCTGTCCAGAGCCGCATCTACGAACACGGTGATAAAGCATGTAAACTGATCGCATGGCTTGAACACGGGGAACGTGCATCTAGGTTGCTACCTGAACTGGAAGGGCTAGAGTCACGCAGGATCACAGAGCCGCAGGCTGTTGCGGACGAGTTCTCTGACTACTACCGGAAGGTATATACGTCCGGTAGTGACTTCACGGAAAATGATAACACCGAAATGATTAAGGATGTCGTTATGCCATGTCTGTCAGAGGAGGACAGGAGCTATCTTGATTCCACATTGTCAGAGGAGGAAGTTGCCCAAGCAATTAGGCAGATAGGTTCAGGTAAAACGACCTATTGAGTTGTATAAGTTGAATGCTAATAAACTTGCTGCCCACATCCGTGCCATGTTCGTGGAAAGCAAGGAAAAAGGGGAACTCCCCTATGATCAGCGGGTGGCCAATATAGTGGTGTTACACAAAGCAGGCAAGCCTCCGACACAATGCTCCTCCTATAGGCCCAAATCGCTTCTTAACGCGAAACCCAAGATACTAGCGAAACTCCGGCCACTAGATTGATCAAGGTGATTGCAACCCTGATCCACCTGGACCAGTCCAGGTGTATGCCGCGCCGTAGCTCGGCGATAAATTTGCGAAGGCTACATGGAGTACCCGGGGGCTCCTCGAAAATCCATGAGCCAACGGTACTGGTATCCCTTGATGCCACAATGGCCTTTGATAGGGTGGAGTGGCGATATCAGTGTTGGCTTCGGAAGAGAATTTATCGGTTGGGTCGCCTGCTATATGCAAAACCCCTGGCTAGAGTGGTCATTAACAACTGTAAGTCCAGTGACTTTCCGTTGGGGAGGGGCACCAGACAGGGGTGCCCACTGTCTCCACTGCTCTTCGCACTCGCTATGGAGCCATTGGCAGCCTGGGTTAGATGGGATAGATCGATACGGGGTTTGCGGTGGACGCCTGACTGGGAAGACAAGATCTTCCTGTATGCGGACGATGTTCTGCTTTACCTCAGTAACCCCAAGGAATCCTTCCGCAACTTTCTTGATGTGCTTGTTGTTTTTGGCAGTTATTCTGGGTTAACCATTAATTGGGCAAAGTCGGTGCTCTCTATGTTGGTGGGAGACCCACCGGCAATCCCCGAGTCGTGCCCTATTCATATAGAGACAGCAGGGTTCAAATATCTTGGTATATTTACCACGCTAGATCCGAAGTTGCGGTACGATAATAATCTGGCTTCTCCACTGAGTAGGTGAAGGAAAGATGTGGAGTGCTTGAAGGCTCTTCCACTCTCCCTGCTCGGAAGAGCCACCCACTTCAAGATGATGGCTTTGCCCCCGTTCTTGTATGTCTTGCAAAACTCGATGGACCCGGTGCCGGCCGCATACTTCAGAGAGATAGAGGCTCTTCAGAGACAGCTCCTCTGGGAAGGTGGGGCCCGAATCGCCTTCAATAAACTGACTCTTGCGTGGTATGATGGCGGGATTGGACTTCCAGACTTGCGGAAGTACTATTGGGCCTCACAGTTGGCTGCGGTGAACCACATTGTTTACGGACTCCCCGGAGATCCGGGATATGCTATGTACCGAGGTCAGGCCCCGGGCGGGATGTTGGATCGAGCTCTGTACGCTAGGCCTGGGAGGTTTCCATTGACTGGCCCCACCGCGCACGCGATACAGGTGTGGCACGCAGCCAACAGGTGTCTTGGGTGGGAGGGCAGGTTGACATTGGCCACCCCCTTCTTAAACTCAGAGAAGTTGAGCAGTTTATGGAGGACTAAGGGATTCGATAGATGGGTCCTTATTGGGATTACCCAGATTAAAGATGTGTGGGCGAAAGGCTCTATGCACACGTTTGAATCCCTTGCAAAGCAGTATAGTTTACACCACAACGAGTACTTTCATTATCTGCAGGTTAAGCATGCCCTTACCACCCATGTTCCCAAGGGCACGGAGCTTCCGGAGGCATCTCCTCTTGAGGACCGTGTGCTAGATGGTCATATTCCCGAGAAATCCATCTCGTTGATCTATAGGAAATTAGTCCACAACTCGGAGAACCCATTGGTGCGGCTCCGAGCTCAGTGGAGTGCGGATGGGTTAGAACTTGATGAGGAGGATTGGACTGAGGCGGTGTCGTCCCCCAAGGTAGTTGCTATCCAAATGCGACTCCGGTTGTTGCAGTTAAAGAAACTGCACAGATCCTACATAATGGGGCCTCGTCTGGTACGAATGGGGAGAGCTGAGAGTGGAGTTTGTAGGAGAGATTGTGGAGAGGTCGGTACATTGATGCATGTCCTCTGGTATTTTGAAGCGATCCAGATATACTGGACGAAAGACCACAAGGAGTTGGGGGATGTTCTGGGTGCGGAGATGCGACCAGAGGCCCGGAGATGTTTGTTGAATGTGTGGGAGCCAACTGACTTAAATGCGTACCAGAAACAATGGGTGACTCTGGCGTATATGGTGGCCAAACGTAATATTGCTCAACTCTGGGGTGCCAGTCAGCCGCCCCAAATTACTAAATGGGCGGAAGACCTTGATTGGTGCATGTTTCGGGAGAGGTCATTGTATGTGGCCAGGGGTTGCCCACAAAAGTGGGGGAAGGTTTGGGGAGCGTGGAATAGCCACCGATGAGGAATTTGTGAGCCACCCGCGACAGGATTAGATTTGGGAACACAGGAATCCCCTGGATCCTAGTACTGATCGTTGCTATTTGGTCCTGTATTGTGCCACTATGATCCATGCATTGGAACTGAATGTAATCACCTGAGAGTTGATTTCATTTTTGTAATGTCTTTCCTTTAGTTAATAAAAAGAAAAAAAAATGTACTTGTAAACAAAGCAGGGCTGCCAACTTTTAGTAATCGGCCCCCGGGTGGGATAGGTCCCTAGGACATTTCAATGATAAAGGAGGTGGTGCACAGGCCCCCCCTTCTGCTGCTTATTAATGTCCCGGGGACCACTACCTTCTCTGGGGCCTCTTTACAAAATGAATGCGGGGGAGGCTCATACGGCCTTCCCAATGCCCCAGGGACCACCATCTCCCTGCGCTTATTTATTTTTAAATGGGGTACTTATCAGACCCCCCTCAGCCCCAGGGACTGCCATCTCACTGGAAGTTTATCTTAAAACAATGTGGAGGGGCATGCAGACACCCCTGCAGCCCCGGGTGCTGCCTCCACTCCAGGGCTTTAAGTAGAATGAATGCAGGAGCAGCATGGACCACCTACAGCCCCGGCCCCACCTCCTCCCCGTGGCTTTTCTTAAATAACATGTAGGGGAATCTAGAACCCCGCACTGCTACCACCTCCCCGGGGCAAAACCCCCTGCTTGAGCCATATATGGCCATGGGGACCGCCACATGACAGGGTCAGCTCCTGATATGTCTGAGGTTCTCACCCCCGGGACATAGTCATTTGCTGTAGATTGACGGGAGCTTTACCGCTTCCGCCATGTCACAGCAAACACTCCACTTCCAGGAAGCGAAGGCATTGAGAATGCTATCACTTGTGGAAGCTGAGCAGAATTGCTTTTAGGCAGAGGAAGCTGCATGTTCAGCAGCTCCCTCTGTCTAAAAGCAATGGCAGCACCCTCAGGAGGCGGGGAGTTGGTAGGGACTGCAGGGGCCTTTAGGAACCTCTGCATCTTCAGGGCATCCACTTTAATATGGTCTGGCCCCGGGGTATGGGGCCCGGGGCTGAATTTGGCGCAGGGAGGGGGGCGTGCTGCCCCATCCCCCATCTTTAAATGGCCAGGCCCCAAGGGAAGGGTCCCTCTCACCAAAGTCCACCCGGGGAGGGGGCTGCGCAGCACCCCTCTCCTCAAAGTAATTTAAAAAAAATTAAAAGACAGGGCCCGAGGAATGGGGGGTCTCTGGGGCTGAAATTGACCCAGATAAGGAGGTCCATGTGGCTCTACTTGCAGAATATTATATATATTGTTTTAAAGGGTGGCCCCTCCCCTTCTCTCTACCACTCTCCAAATACACCTCCCAGTGCACAACTACTTGCTGGAGGAAGTCCCCTTGGCTGCTGAGGGTTCTTTGGGGCCAGAACCCCTCCTGTTACCTTTATTAAGTCCCATATAGCAGGATTGCTGAGAGGTTATAGGAGGCCACCCCCTCTTTCTCACCACTCTGCAAACACGCCTCCTGGAATACTACTGTTTAGGGGACAAAGTCCCCTTGGCTGCTGAGGGTCCTTGAGGGCCAACAATCCCTCCAGTTACCTCCATTAAGTCCCACATAGCAAGATTGCTGACAAGTGTTCAGAGGCCATGCCCCCTTTCTCCACCACTCTGCAAATGAGCCTCCTGGTGCACTACTGGTTGGGGGATGAAGTCCCGTTGGCTGCTGAATGACCTTGGGGGCCAATAGGCCCTCCTGTTGCCTCCAGTAAGTCCCAAACAGTGGGATTTCTGAAATAGTGTTAGAAGCCACACCTCCTTTCTCCAATACTCTGCAAACACATCTCCTGGTGCACTACTGGTTGGGGATGAAGTCTTGTTGGCTGCTGAGGGTCCTTTGGGGCCAGCACGCCATCCTTTTACCTCCAGTAAGTCCCACACAGCTGGATTTCTTAGTGGTCTATAGAGGCCACGCCTCTTTCTCCTCCACCACTCTGCAAACGCACCTCCTGACGTATGACTGGTTGGGGGAATTAAGCCCCATTACCTGCTGGGGGTACTTGGGGGCCATCAAGCCCCTCCTTTTATTTCCAGTAAGTCATGAACAGCAGAATTGCTGAGAGGTCAGCAGAGGCCATGCCCCTTTCTCTACTGCTCTGTAAACGTGCCTCCAGGTGCACTACTGGTTGGGGGATGAAATATCCTTGCCTGCTGAAGGTCGTTGGGGGCCAACAAGCCCACATGTTATCTCCAGTAGCTTCCACATGGTGGGATTGCTGAGAGGTCTTCAGAAGCCACGCCCCCTTTCTCCACCACCCTGCAAATGTGCCTCCTGGGGCCTTGGGTGCCAACAAGCCCTCTTGTTACCGCCAATAACTCCCACACAGCACGATTGCTGAGAGCTGGTCACCCCTTATCTCAACCAATATGCATATGCACCTACTGACACTCACTGGTTAGGGTATGAAGTCCTCTTAGATTCTGAGGGTCCTTGGGGGCAAGAAGCACTCCTGTTACTTCCCGTGTGTGCAACACAGCGGGATTCCTGAGACCTGGTCTACTAGTTAAAAAAATAATGAAATTTACTTAAAAAACCAAAGGTTACTGGGACATTATAGTTGGGAAATATAATTTTAAAAAACTTAGAAAGTCACTGAAAAAACAAAGGTTATAGGGACTTTTTAGTTGGAAAAATAGAATTTTAAAAACCTTAGCGATTCACTGAAAAAGAAAAAGGTTACAGGGACGTTCTAGTTAGGCTGACATTTCACTCTCACAAAACCAGAGAAATTCAATAGTTATAGTTAGCTGAGATAGTTATGGCTTACGGCCCTACAATGCACTGCTCATGACCTCACATATTACATCGCTCATGACTTGGTCAATAACATCATCATCTCAAATGACATCTTTGATGACATCACTGATGACATCTCAAATGACATCACTGATGCCTTCATCAACAGAACCACTCACACACCCATTTGTACCCCAATATAACATCTTAAACACCCACTCCCATACAACAACTAACATACTGTTTCACAGACCCATATAAATGGTCACACACCAGCCGCTAGAGAAACCAGTAACTCACACATACAGCCACTCATGCACCTACTCATTGTTCAACATAGCTACTCACACATTCAGACATACAAACAATTACATACCCACTCATACAACCATACAGCCACTCACACACTATATCATTCACCCATAAAGCTACTCACAAACCTACTCACTCACCCATACAGTCACCTATACACTACACACTCACCCATACAGTTACTCACAAACCCATTCAATTACTCATACATGCACTAACACATGTACTCACTCACCTATACAGTGACTTTTGCAAGCACATACTTTCCCATACAACCTCTCTCACACTCATTTGCTCACCCATACAGCCAATAAAATACCCAGTCACTCACCCATACAACCACTCAAACGCCCACTTACTTACCCATACATCAACTTGCACAACAATTCATGCAACCATACTCTCACTCATTTAACCTCTCAGTCACCCATAGAAAAACGTATATGCCTGTTCAGTCACCCATACAACCACTCATGTACTATCTCATTCACCCTTAGAGTCACTTACACACCCACTCACTTACCCATAGAGATAGTCACATAGCCACTCTACTAATAAAACGAAAGACTCAACCGCTCACTCACCCATACTAAAATGTACACACCCACTCACTCATGTACACAGTCTGTCACATACCCACTCATTCTTCTATACACCACTTACACACCCTTTTAGTCACCCAACTTACCATTTATTTTTTGTCAACCTGTTTCTTTTAGAAAATAGTTGCAATCACTGGATGATGTCATCAATAATGTCACCAGTGATGTTATTTGAGATATCATGAGTGATGTCATTTGAGATGTCACCAGTGATGTCATGTCATGAGTGATGTCAATGAACTTTTTTTGCCGAACTGTGTTGGGACGGAAATATGAAGATATGATAGCCGCTTAATCGGACTGGCTACCCACAAACAATAGTTGAACCTACGTGCCTTACCAGAAAAGAGGAATATCGATAAAGGATCCCAAAGTGATTAATAATCCAGATCTTTTAATTAGGCCAAAATTGGACACCCTGATTAATTTGACATCGGAAACTACCGGGTAGAATGAAGTTCTGGGTATCCAACATTGCAAACTTCTAACACTATGGAGACGATCCTCCACTTTCTGACTCAGTTCTATTGTACCTAAACAAGACATCGATGCACCGATCCAGTGAAATAGAAAATAAATCCACCATTCTTCTAAGAACATATACAAAGAACCCCCAGTTTTCACTTGGAAATAGTACTTTTTCGGTCCTGATGAAGGTGATAACATCTTGCTCTCACCGAAACGTGCGTAGGCCAGCAACACACATCTGAGAATCCCATCTAAGAATCATGTCAAGGAAATGACCATTCAAAACCAAAATGATGGATTAATGCCTTTTGAATGTACATACATAGGACAAACAACATTTCTGTAATAGGTTTCTGTTTCAGATGTGGCTTCTTTGTGAATATGTTTGCACAGTATGAGAGTTAGTATGCTTGAGCGGATTGAACAGTGAGATAGGTTGAATGAGAGAATGTGTCTGATTTCACCTGTGTTTATTTTTCTGTGGGGGTTATTGAAATAATAATCTTTGAATGGAGAAGTAACAGACTATCAGCCAGATTCATGAAAACCGAAATCTGCGATTTCTAAATAGCGATTAATACCGAATCGCTATTTAGAAATCGCAGAATGGGATTCATCAAAAACTGCGAGAAAATAAAGCGAATCGCAACCGTCCGCAAAAGGCGATAGCGATTTTTCAAATTCGCAGAAAAATCGCTAAATCGGTCCGTTTCTGTGTAGGAATAGCGATCTTGCAATTAGCGAGATCGTAAATTGCGATCTCGCTAATAGCGAGATCGCAAAAACGGGAAGTCGCATTTCGAGCACAGTGATGACATCACAACCAGGAATCAGGCAGTTCCCTCCCCCATTGAGAACACTGAGGCAGAGATTGAAGCAGCACCACACAGAGCTCCTCTCAAAACACCTCCAGACTTGGATATTTTGGATATTGCAGACTGCAGCTATGC
The DNA here is from genome assembly GCF_964261635.1 of Lissotriton helveticus. Lineage (NCBI taxonomy): Eukaryota > Metazoa > Chordata > Amphibia > Caudata > Salamandridae > Lissotriton > Lissotriton helveticus. The sequence continues at coordinate 805,143,385 of NC_136063.1, forward strand.
CACGGGATGCAGCAGCAGGGCCCAGTGACACCGGGCGCAAGCGCAAGATAACATTTTCTGGACAGGAGCTGGAGCATCTAATCGATGGAGTCTGCCATGACCACAACAAACTATTTGGCAAGGACTCCAGGAGGGTGCCTGAGGCCGCGAAACGGCGACTGTGGCTGCGCATCCGCGCCAGAGTCAACGCAGTGGGAGTAACACAGAGGTCCATAGACGACCTCAAAAAAGAGGTGGTACGACCTCCGAGGTCGTGCCAAGGAGAGGGTGGCTGAGAGGCTGGGTGAGAGCCTTGTCACTGGAGGGGGAGATCCAACAGTCCCTCCCAACACCCCCTTGGAGGATAGTGTGGAGGGCACACTGCAGCGTGAGGCATGTGTTGGGGTTATCCCTCTGGACTCATCCCGACCCACCCAAGACAGCCAGGGTAAGTGGCATGCGACTGCGACCCTGTCCCCTAACAATGGCCATGACCCTATAGCCTCCCATGATCAACCCCAGTCATGCAGCCCATGCACATCAGAACATGCCCTATTGCATTGTGGGACATGTAGTCTGCCCACAACTTACAAAAACTCCAATGCAGTCAGACATGTCCCAATGTCCGCAATGCAACAGCCAGTCAGGGAATGGTAGCCAGCATGCATGTACCAACTGCACATGTCAAAGAGACATGCAATTAATCTACGTCCACTTTCCATCACAAGTGGCACAGATAACACCAGCAGTGACAGCGAGAGGCTGCAGATAGATGAGGCACCAGAGGAGCCTGAGGGTGAGGAGGAGCAAACATCCACACAACCAGCTCCATCTGACCAAGCACCAGTGCCACCATGCAGACCACCACCAGCAACGCCAGCTCCATCAGGCACAGCACCAGTGCCACCATGCAGACCAGCACCAGCAACGCCAGCTCCATCAGGCACAGCACCAGTGCCACCATGCAGACCACCACCAGCAACGCCAGCTCCATCAGGCACAGCACCAGTGCCAGCTGCAAGACCCATCCCAGTGGCACCATCAACATCAGGTGCTGCTAGACCTGCGACACAGCGCACACCCACTGTGGGCAGCCAGCACAGCAGGCATGTCAGGGAGCCGCAGCAGAGTACAGAACGCACCGGCAGGAGGGCGATGGCTGTGCGTGTGCCAGGGCTCAGTATTGAGCGCCGCATGCTGCGCGTGCACCAATTGCAGGCACGACGCCAAGGTGCCATACAACTGCAGCTCCACAACATAGGCAGAAATGTTGCCAATGTGTCTGATTGAATTGACCGGATGACAACTGCCATGGAGGCAAACACTGCGGCCATCATCAGCCAGCGCAACATCGCCCGCCGCCGCCACCGCCAGCTACTCACGCGCCTCTCGGCCTACACGCGTTCCAACTACGTGTTACGAAATGCCACCTCCCAGCTGTCCCGTCGGTGTCTGGCAATGCAGCTGCAGATGGTACAATGCAGCGAGGACGTGGCACGTGTACTTGAGCATGTGACCAGTGCTGTCCTGGCTCTACAACCAACTGGCCCAGCCAATGCTGGTGGGGATGACACAAGCGAGGGGACATCGAGTGTCAGCAGCCTGTCTGCAACACAGGTCGGTGTCATACCCCGCAGCAGCAGGCCCAGTGTGGGATCACGTGCCCTGCTGGAGGAGGAGCCTGAGAGGCGACTGGGTGCTGCGCGCCGGAGGCGCACATGACATTTCAATCCATGGGCAGGGACATGCTGCTGACATAAGCATGTCGTGTCTAAAACATTGAGCAGTATGGCGCAATACTCCTCACATGTAAATCATAACAATTATTCCATATTATTAAGCTATCAACAATAATATTTATTCAAGCATTGAACATCGGACTCCTGTCATTATTTCCATTGTCATGCATTTGTGAAGTGTTGGGTGAGGGGAGTGGGTGCACTAGAAACAGTTCATTGTGATGTGGTTGCGCCGTCTGTGTCCTTCAGCTGGATGTTCCCCGCGTGCATGACGCACATGTGCAGGTGGACGGTCGTCCCCTTCTGACTCACTGCCGGATATCTCTACAGGAATCCGGCGCTTGGTAGCAATGTTGTGTAGTATTGCACACACAGCCACAATGCGGCAGCAGACATCAGGACTGTAGTACATGGCCCCACCAGTCTTCTGAAGTATGCGGAATCTGCTCTTCAGTAGCCCAAATGTCCTCTCAATGCAATTCCTTGTGCGTATGTGTGCTACATTGTAACGCCGTTGCTGTGGTGTAGCAGGGTTTAGGTATGGGGTGAGGAGGTATTCACGGAGAGCGTAGCCACTGTCACCTGAATGAGAAGGGCAGAGGGTGAGTGCCTGTGCAGCGCAGCTAGTTCATCACAGTGTAACATTGTGGGGCCAGTGTACTTACCCAGTAGGTGTCCTTCACCAAAGTCTCCCCTGGCCAGTCGTGTGTGGAGGCCGCAGTGCCGGAATATGAAGGAGTCATGTGTGCTCCCCGGGTACTGTGCCACTATGTCCGTGATGTATGTCTTGGCATTGCACACCATGTTGAGGGAGTGGTAGGACTTGCGATTGCGGTACATGTATTCCGTTTGTGCTGGTGGGCAGATGTGGATGTGGGTACAGTCAATGCATCCTATCACATGTGGAAATTGCGCTACATTGTAGAATTGATGCTTGGTCTCATCCAAGTCCTGTTGGCTGGTGGGGAATTTCATGTGCTGGTGTAGCTGGGTCAGCATTGCATCTAGGAAACTCCTTAGGCAGCGGGACATGGTGGGCTGGGATATCCCCCCAGCAGCGGCAACTATCCCCTGGAAGCTTCCGGAGGCCAGAAGGTGCAGGCTGCACAATACCTGGACATGTGTGGGCACGGTATTGGTCCGCCTTGTTGGGTGCTGCATCAGGGGGTCAAGGTCCTGGATTAGCTTGATGATCATTGGCCCATTCAGGCGGTACTTAGCGTATATTTGCTCTCTGGTTTGGCCCAGCAGGGTGACCCGCTGGCGGAATATCCTCTCCTGGATCCTGCGTCTGTTCCGTGCAGCTCGCTGTAGCCTTTGCCGCCTGACCACCATGTACAGTCCTGGCATTGTGAGAGTCCTAATGCTGCAGCTGCATCTCCTTAAGTGTGTTTGGTCAGGCCAGCACCTGTTGCTGATTGGGAAATGGTTTTTCAAACTTTTTTTTTTTTTTTACTTTGATGGTTACCACCTGCTTTGGGTTGTCCTTAAATTGCACCTCGCAAACAGCGATTTTTGGGTTTTTCGCAAATTGCGATTTGTCTTGAATAGCGATTGCAATTGTATTGCGAATTCGCATACTTATTCACAAAATCCGTGGTTTCTCGCATTTCCTGAATCGCTATTGGGCTACTACCGGGATTCTGCGATTTCTATTGCGAAATTGCTATTATGTCTTAACGAATTCGCTAATTTTTTTCTTGAATACCTTTTTTTAGAATTGCGATCGCAATTGCTTTTTCGCAGCTATTGCGATCGCTATTTAGCTTCATGAATCTGGCTGTATGATGTCTATATCTTATCTTCAAATGTCACTGTAAAGATTTTACTTGTCATGTATTTTTTGATGAACTAATTCATTTTATATAAAAAAGGAAAAAAAATATATATGTATACAAAAAAACAAAAAATAAGAGTTATAATGTTTTTTGATAAATAAAACACAATCTAAATGAAAGTCAATTCTCTTTCTTTCTCTGTGGTTTTGTATCTGTGCCGTATATTAAATATTGTCAGCGGTCTATAGCCAATTTCAAATTAGATAGGTTTGACAAGAGGTTTTCTATTTTGTATCTTCTCAATCCCCCGTCTCTTGGCATAAGCAGTGCATTACGGGGACATAATTATAGTTAGCTCAACTGTTGAATTTCTCTGGTTTTGTATGAGTGAAATGTCAGCCTAAGTATAACATCCCTACCCTGGACCAATGTTTTTTTCGGGGAATATATATATATATATATATATCCAACAAAGTTACCACAAAGTGAAGACTCCACACAGCGATGAGTAAATGCCTTTTAATGAAGGGCTGTGGCATGGCAGGGTAACAGTTACACCCTCAGTTTCTTAAATGGCCCAACGCGTTTCAAGCATAACACTGCTCTTGTTCACGGGCGGATCGGCAAAGGGAGTTGGCCGGCAGTCGCACAGGAACAGCAGAAAAATACACCCGTAGTCCCGCCCCAGTGGGCGTATGCACGCACTGCATGCTGGTGCTTGAAGTTCCTGCTTAATTATATCCACAGTGGGTGCCTGCTCTCTCTCTCAAATAGAAGCCTTAGTATTACCCATGTGGGTTGAAGGTGGTTGCCAACACCCGCAATGCCATATAACAAAGTCCTTTCATGTGGCTCTCACCGCTCCAGCGAGTTCGCAGGTGCAAACTCAGGATCTGTCTGACAACAGCAGGGCGTCTTCGCGACCAGGCCGGCCGCTAAAATCCAACAAAGTTACCACAAAGTGAAGACTCCACACAGCGATGAGTAAATGCCTTTTAATGAAGGGCTGTGGCATGGCAGGGTAACAGTTACACCCTCAGTTTCTTAAATGGCCCAACGCGTTTCAAGCATAACACTGCTCTTGTTCACGGGCTGATCGGCAAAGGGAGTTGGCCGGCAGTCGCACAGGAACAGCTGAAAAATACACCCGTAGTCCCGCCCCAGTGGGCGTATGCACGCACTGCATGCTGGTGCTTGAAGTTCCTGCTTAATTATATCCACAGTGGGTGCCTGCTCTCTCTCTCAAATAAAAGCCTTAGTATTACCCATGTGGGTTGAAGGTGGTTGCCAACACCCGCAATGCCATATAACAAAGTCCTTTCATGTGGCTCTCACCGCTCCAGCGAGTTCGCAGGTGCAAACTCAGGATCTGTCTGACAACAGCAGGGCGTCTTCGCGACCAGGCCGGCCGCTAAAATCCAACAAAGTTACCACAAAGTGAAGACTCCACACAGCGATGAGTAAATGCCTTTTAATGAAGGGCTGTGGCATGGCAGGGTAACAGTTACACCCTCAGTTTCTTAAATGGCCCAACGCATTTCAAGCATAACACTGCTCTTGTTCACGGGCTGATCGGCAAAGGGAGTTGGCCGGCAGTCGCACAGGAACAGCTGAAAAATACACCCGTAGTCCAGCCCCAGTGGGCGTATGCACGCACTGCATGCTGGTGCTTGAAGTTCCTGCTTAATTATATCCACAGTGGGTACCTGCTCTCTCTCTCAAATAAAAGCCTTAGTATTACCCATGTGGGTTGAAGGTGGTTGCCAACACCCGCAATGCCATATAACAAAGTCCTTTCATGTGGCTCTCACCGCTCCAGCGAGTTCGCAGGTGCAAGCTCAGGATCTGTCTGACAACAGCAGGGCGTCTTCGCGACCAGGCCGGCCGCTAAAATCCAACAAAGTTACCACAAAGTGAAGACTCCACACAGCGATGAGTAAATGCCTTTTAATGAAGGGCTGTGGCATGGCAGGGTAACAGTTACACCCTCAGTTTCTTAAATGGCCCAACGCGTTTCAAGCATAACACTGCTCTTGTTCACGGGCTGATCGGCAAAGGGAGTTGGCCGGCAGTCGCACAGGAACAGCTAAAAAATACACCCGTAGTCCCGCCCCAGTGGGCGTATGCACGCACTGCATGCTGGTGCTTGAAGTTCCTGCTTAATTATATCCACAGTGGGTGCCTGCTCTCTCTCTCAAATAGAAGCCTTAGTATTACCCATGTGGGTTGAAGGTGGTTGCCAACACCCGCAATGCCATATAACAAAGTCCTTTCATGTGGCTCTCACCGCTCCAGCGAGTTCGCAGGTGCAAACTCAGGATCTGTCTGACAACAGCAGGGCGTCTTCGCGACCAGGCCGGCCGCTAAAATCCAACAAGGTTACCACAAAGTGAAGACTCCACACAGCGATGAGTAAATGCCTTTTAATGAAGGGCTGTGGCATGGCAGGGTAACAGTTACACCCTCAGTTTCTTAAATGGCCCAACGCGTTTCAAGCATAACACTGCTCTTGTTCACGGGCTGATCGGCAAAGGGAGTTGGCGGCAGTCGCACAGGAACAGCTGAAAAATACACCCGTAGTCCCACCCCAGTGGGCGTATGCACGCACTGCATGCTGGTGCTTGAAGTTCCTGCTTAATTATATCCACAGTGGGTGCCTGCTCTCTCTCTCAAATAAAAGCCTTAGTATTACCCATGTGGGTTGAAGGTGGTTGCCAACACCCGCAATGCCATATAACAAAGTCCTTTCATGTGGCTCTCACCGCTCCAGCGAGTTCGCAGGTGCAAACTCAGGATCTGTCTGACAACAGCAGGGTGTCTTTGCGACCAGGCCGGCCGCTAAAATCCAACAAAGTTACCACAAAGTGAAGACTCCACACAGCGATGAGTAAATGCCTTTTAATGAAGGGCTGTGGCATGGCAGGGTAACAGTTACACCCTCAGTTTCTTAAATGGCCCAACGCGTTTCAAGCATAACACTGCTCTTGTTCACGGGCTGATCGGCAAAGGGAGTTGGCCGGCAGTCGCACAAGAACAGCTGAAAAATACACCTGTAGTCCCGCCCCAGTGGGCATATGTACGCACTGCATGCTGGTGCTTGAAGTTCCTGCTTAATTATATCCACAGTGGGTGCCTGCTCTCTCTCTCAAATAAAAGCCTTAGTATTACCCATGTGGGTTGAAGGTGGTTGCCAACACCCGCAATGCCATATAACAAAGTCCTTTCATGTGGCTCTCACCGCTCCAGCGAGTTCGCAGGTGCAAACTCAGGATCTGTCTGACAACAGCAGGGCGTCTTCGCGACCAGGCCGGCCGCTAAAATCCAACAAAGTTACCACAAAGTGAAGACTCCACACAGCGATGAGTAAATGCCTTTTAATGAAGGGCTGTGGCATGGCAGGGTAACAGTTACACCCTCAGTTTCTTAAATGGCCCAACGCGTTTCAAGCATAACACTGCTCTTGTTCACGGGCTGATCGGCAAAGGGAGTTGCCCGGCAGTCGCACAGGAACAGCTGAAAAATACACCCGTAGTCCCGCCCCAGTGGGCGTGTGCACGCACTGCATGCTGGTGCTTGAAGTTCCTGCTTAATTATATCCACAGTGGGTGCCTGCTCTCTCTCTCAAATAAAAGCCTTAGTATTACCCATGTGGGTTGAAGGTGGTTGCCAACACCCGCAATGCCATATAACAAAGTCCTTTCATGTGGCTCTCACCGCTCCAGCGAGTTCGCAGGTGCAAACTCAGGATCTGTCTGACAACAGCAGGGCGTCTTCGCGACCAGGCCGGCCGCTAAAATCCAACAAAGTTACCACAAAGTGAAGACTCCACACAGCGATGAGTAAATGCCTTTTAATGAAGGGCTGTGGCATGGCAGGGTAACAGTTACACCCTCAGTTTCTTAAATGGCCCAACGCGTTTCAAGCATAACACTGCTCTTGTTCACGGGCGGATCGGCAAAGGGAGTTGGCCGGCAGTCGCACAGGAACAGCTGAAAAATACACCCGTAGTCCCGCCCCAGTGGGCGTATGCACGCACTGCATGCTGGTGCTTGAAGTTCCTGCTTAATTATATCCACAGTGGGTGCCTGCTCTCTCTCTCAAATAAAAGCCTTAGTATTACCCATGTGGGTTGAAGGTGGTTGCCAACACCCGCAATGCCATATAACAAAGTCCTTTCATGTGGCTCTCACCGCTCCAGCGAGTTCGCAGGTGCAAACTCAGGATCTGTCTGACAACAGCAGGGCGTCTTCGCGACCAGGCCGGCCGCTAAAATCCAACAAAGTTACCACAAAGTGAAGACTCCACACAGCGATGAGTAAATGCCTTTTAATGAAGGGCTGTGGCATGGCAGGGTAACAGTTACACCCTCAGTTTCTTAAATGGCCCAACGCGTTTCAAGCATAACACTGCTCTTGTTCACGGGCTGATCGGCAAAGGGAGTTGGCCGGCAGTCGCACAGGAACAGCTGAAAAATACACCCGTAGTCCCGCCCCAGTGGGCGTATGCACGCACTGCATGCTGGTGCTTGAAGTTCCTGCTTAATTATATCCACAGTGGGTGCCTGCTCTCTCTCTCAAATAAAAGCCTTAGTATTACCCATGTGGGTTGAAGGTGGTTGCCAACACCCGCAATGCCATATAACAAAGTCCTTTCATGTGGCTCTCACCGCTCCAGCGAGTTCGCAGGTGCAAACTCAGGATCTGTCTGACAACAGCAGGGCGTCTTCGCGACCAGGCCGGCCGCTAAAATCCAACAAAGTTACCACAAAGTGAAGACTCCACAGAGCGATGAGTAAATGCCTTTTAATGAAGGGCTGTGGCATGGCAGGGTAACAGTTACACCCTCAGTTTCTTAAATGGCCCAAAGCGTTTCAAGCATAACACTGCTCTTGTTCACGGGCTGATCGGCAAAGGGAGTTGGCTGGCAGTCGCACAGGAACAGCTGAAAAATACACCCGTAGTCCCGCCCCAGTGGGCGTATGCACGCACTGCATGCTGGTGCTTGAAGTTCCTGCTTAATTATATCCACAGTGGGTGCCTGCTCTCTCTCTCAAATAAAAGCCTTAGTATTACCCATGTGGGTTGAAGGTGGTTGCCAACACCCGCAATGCCATATAACAAAGTCCTTTCATGTGGCTCTCACCGCTCCAGCGAGTTCGCAGGTGCAAACTCAGGATCTGTCTGACAACAGCAGGGCGTCTTCGCGACCAGGCCGGCCGCTAAAATCCAACAAAGTTACCACAAAGTGAAGACTCCACACAGCGATGAGTAAATGCCTTTTAATGAAGGGCTGTGGCATGGCAGGGTAACAGCTACACCCTCAGTTTCTTAAATGGCCCAACGCGTTGCAAGCATAACACTGCTCTTGTTCACGGGCTGATCGGCAAAGGGAGTTGGCCGGCAGTCGCACAGGGACAGCTGAAAAATACACCCGTAGTCCCGCCCCAGTGGGCGTATGCACGCACTGCATGCTGGTGCTTGAAGTTCCTGCTTAATTATATCCACAGTGGGTGCCTGCTCTCTCTCTCAAATAAAAGCCTTAGTATTACCCATGTGGGTTGAAGGTGGTTGCCAACACCTGCAATGCCATATAACAAAGTCCTTTCATGTGGCTCTCACCGCTCCAGCGAGTTCGCAGGTGCAAACTCAGGATCTGTCTGACAACAGCAGGGCGTCTTCGCGACCAGGCCGGCCGCTAAAATCCAACAAAGTTACCACAAAGTGAAGACTCCACACAGCGATGAGTAAATGCCTTTTAATGAAGGGCTGTGGCATGGCAGGGTAACAGTTACACCCTCAGTTTCTTAAATGGCCCAACGCGTTTCAAGCATAACACTGCTCTTGTTCACGGGCTGATCGGCAAAGGGAGTTGGCCGGCAGTCGCACAGGAACAGCTGAAAAATACACCCGTAGTCCCGCCCCAGTGGGCGTATGCACGCACTGCATGCTGGTGCTTGAAGTTCCTGCTTAATTATATCCACAGTGGGTGCCTGCTCTCTCTCTCAAATAAAAGCCTTAGTATTACCCATGTGGGTTGAAGGTGGTTGCCAACACCCGCAATGCCATATAACAAAGTCCTTTCATGTGGCTCTCACCGCTCCAGCGAGTTCGCAGGTGCAAACTCAGGATCTGTCTGACAACAGCAGGGCGTCTTCGCGACCAGGCCGGCCGCTAAAATCCAACAAAGTTACCACAAAGTGAAGACTTCACACAGCGATGAGTAAATGCCTTTTAATGAAGGGCTGTGGCATGGCAGGGTAACAGCTACACCCTCAGTTTCTTAAATGGCCCAACGCGTTTCAAGCATAACACTGCTCTTGTTCACGGGCTGATTGGCAAAGGGAGTTGGCCGGCAGTCACACAGGGACAGCTGAAAAATACACCCGTAGTCCCGCCCCAGTGGGCGTATGCACGCACTGCATGCTGGTGCTTGAAGTTCCTGCTTAATTATATCCACAGTGGGTGCCTGCTCTCTCTCTCAAATAAAAGCCTTAGTATTACCCATGTGGGTTGAAGGTGGTTGCCAACACCCGCAATGCCATATAACAAAGTCCTTTCATGTGGCTCTCACCGCTCCAGCGAGTTCGCAGGTGCAAACTCAGGATCTGTCTGACAACAGCAGGGCGTCTTCGCGACCAGGCCGGCCGCTAAAATCCAACAAAGTTACCACAAAGTGAAGACTCCACACAGCGATGAGTAAATGCCTTTTAATGAAGGGCTGTGGCATGGCAGGGTAACAGTTACACCCTCAGTTTCTTAAATGGCCCAACGCGTTTCAAGCATAACACTGCTCTTGTTCACGGGCTGATCGGCAAAGGGAGTTGGCCGGCAGTCGCACAGGAACAGCTGAAAAATACACCCGTAGTCCCGCCCCAGTGGGCGTATGCACGCACTGCATGCTGGTGCTTGAAGTTCCTGCTTAATTATATCCACAGTGGGTGCCTGCTCTCTCTCTCAAATAAAAGCCTAAGTGGGAGGATGCACCGCCCGTGTACAATTACGGGTCTACATGCCGGCACTTTGCCGACAATGGCAGCACGAGGATGGCTTTGAATTTACCGACAGCTTCGTTAAACGGAGGCCCACTGGAGGGTTGAAAAAGACATTTAAACAAGCAAAATTGTAGTTTTGTGTTCGGCAAACTAACAGAGACACAAAATTGATACTACGACACCCAGCATGCCGATGGAAAAGCCCATGTGGGAGTGGCTTGCAGAATTGGGAATAAAGAGGTCTGTAGTACATGGCCGCGCACCAAACAGCTTTGCCCTTTGAAGAAGAGGCTTGCCGCCTCGAAACGCGTCAGGGCGTCCTTGAACAATCTGTTTGTGAAGCTGCCTGTTTGCTAATAAAGGTTTGTTGACCGAATCCCTGTGGAGTGGCGTCCTCTATGCACAGGGCAACTTGAGAAGGAATATATATATATATATATATATATATATATATATATATATATATATATATATATATATATATATATCCAACAAAATAGTTGGCACCGCAATGGATGGTTTCTTCTTGGCACGAAGCCATCCGTCGCGGTACCGATAAACAAAACAAGTCAAACAACATTGTGTTATCTGACAAACGAAGGAAACAATAAAAATAAGAGCCAGTATTATTGAGCAAGGATGGCTACCCATGCCCTCCAATAGAGAGAACCCCAAAAAATTATTTGGAGACACTAAGTTATTGGGAGAATGAGGTCGGCTGATCTCATCAAGAAAAGCTATTGGTCCTGATGAGAACTCCTTATCTATGTGAGTTTGAAACGCGTCGACCACGTATTGTTTTACAAGTGCAGCACAAAGAAAAAGCCCATTTATCTCGTAACAAGGGTTAAACAAACTAGTCTATCATTGAGATTTAGTTGTGACGAGGAGAGGGTTGTCTGATTAATAGGCACTGTTGATTTCTAAGAGTCTCATTTAGTAAATCATTAATAGGCAATTTTTCTATGTAAATATATGTTGTGTTTGTTGTTTTTTTGTATTAAGAAGGTTTTTTGTATAAAGAATGTTTTTGTTTTTCAAGTTGTAATTTGGTTATGTCAAAAAGTCAATTTTTTGTTTGTCTTTTATATAAATGTATAAAGAGGGGTGTGGGTTGTATATATGAAATGTATAAAGCATATTAAGTTTTCCTAAAAAAAGATATTGAAGAATTCGAGAAAAAATACAAAAGAATAATGAAGTAATTCTTTGTGTCACATTGAGTCAGGGATGTGTACCTTGTAGAAAATAAGGAAGGAAATTGAGAACAGTATTGGCAATTCTAATGGTGTTTTGTTAAATGGACCTAGCCTTGCTGTTGAGAGGCTGAGCCTTCTAGTGTTAGCTGTTTTGTGTTCCACAGCACAGCTCTCCAAGTTTTCCTTAACCACCTGATCCAAATTCGCATTAATTTTAACTCACAGATAGTTTGCCTTTTTTACTACTCGGCTATCATACGTAATAAATTCATTTAAAATTATTTGCGTTTTGCCCCGGTTCAGGGAGTAGCCTGAAAGTACGCCAAATTATCCTGCCTCCTCTTCAATAGCTTTCATAGCTTGCTCCGGTTGAGATGTTACTATGGCCACATCATCTGCGTAGGCCAAGACTTTACTCTTATGCTTATGGCTGATTATTGGGATGATGTTCTTTGCTTTTTCAAGATGTTTTAAAAAGGATCTATATACAGGGCAAACAAGAGGGGTGAGCAAGGACACCTCTGTCGTGTTCCTCCTGTGATTTTCAAGGGTTGGGTAATTTCGCCATTAATAAGTGCACTGGTTTCTTGGTCTGTATACAGGGCTTGTATTGCTCTTACAAATGTGTTCCCAATGCCCTTCTTTTGCATTGTTGCCCATTAAAATGGCCAGGAGACCTGATTGAAGACCTTTTCGACATCTAAGAAAATAGATACGATCGGGTCTCCTGTCACTTGTTTTACATAGAAAAGAGTAATAACTTTTTGCATATGCTCTATAGTTCTTACCGGGTATAAAACCATCTTGTCCCTCGTACACCATTTTGCTGATGATATGTGAAAGTCGCATAGCTAGTATCTTAGAGTATATTTTTACGTCTCCATTGATCAATGTTATCGGTCGATAGAAGCCCAACTCCTGAGCAGGTTTGTCTTTTTTGTGGAAAATTATATAATTTTTGCCGGTGCCCAAGTTTTTGGAGGTGCCACCCCTGCTGCTGTCTGTAAAAACACGGAAATCAGGATTTCTTTAAGTTCGTCTTTAAAACCTCCATACAATTTAGTGGGGATTAGATCGGGCCCTGCTGCTTTCCCTCTGGGAATGTTTGACATTGCCTCTTCAATTTTATCCCAAACTATCAGGGCCTCCAGAGCCTCCTTTTTCTCTTGCGTCAGAACTTCCAGCTCACATGCATCTAGATATTGGTATGTTTGGCTTTCTGCTTCCCCACTCTTTCTTTCTACCTCTTCCAGGTACAGTGCCTGGTAAAACCTGAAAAAATCTGCTTGAATGTCACTAGATTCCGTTACTGGTCCCTGCACAGGATTGTTTATTGATAGAATTTCACAGCGTGTCGCCCCTACCCTCGTTCTAACTGCTAGTAAGTGGCCCACCTCTCCCCCATTCGTACATCTCCTCCCGATGGGCTTGTGCTTTGTCTATAGCTTTCCTTGATAGATCCCCTTGGAGTCCCGCTTTTGCTAGGGCCACTTCCTCCTGTACTTTTTCCATCTCCTGATTCCGTGTTAGGGCCTCTACGACTTTTTCCTCTGCCTGGGCTAATTTCAGAAGACTAGTATTCCACCAATCCCTTTCCTTTTTCCTTTTCCTGCCTTACTATTGGATTGTCTCACCCCTCACTACGGCTTTGAGGGTGTCCCAGACTACTTGGGTTCCGCAAGAGGTAGCGTTGGTTCCTTGTGAATAGCAGTAGCGGCAAAGGTATTTTAAAAATAAAGGCGTCCCACGAAGCAGCAGCGTCCAAAGTCTTTTCAAGGAGTGGGGGTGGGGCGGGGCTGTCAGGGAGAGCGGGCCCGGTGTCTAGGCCTCTGGGTAGCCGGGACTCCTGGGAAAGCGAGTCCCGGTTCCAAACGCTCGCAGCCCTGGAGCCCAGTCACTCACCCTACAGGAGCCAAACTGCAGTGAAACAACAGGGAAACGCGGGACCCGCGGAGCGGGTTCCGCAAGAGGTAGCGTTGGTTCCTTGTGAATAGCAGCAGCGGCAAAGGTATTTTAAAAATAAAGGCATCCCCAATGTCATCTTGGTCAAGTAAGAGAGCCCTTTCAAAGGTCCATATTGACATTCCCTTAGAAGTTCTTCCATGCTATAACTGCACCACCAGAGGGCTATGATCAGATAGCACTCTGGGATGTTGACAAATTTAACTTCTACCCAATAGAGAGGAGGAAACAAAGAAGAAATCCAGCCTAACGTGTTTTTGACGGGGGCTGAGTAGTAAGTGAACCCATGCTCGTCTGGTTTCTCGACTGACCAAACATCCACTAAACCGTATACCTGACATAGATTACATAATGCTTGATATACCCTTGGGTTTCGCCCTTTATACCATTGCTCCTGACCCCAATTCATTTCGAGGTTTATATTAAAATTCGCCACATGGTATAATTGTATGGGGCCAGTGCGCCAATTCATTAGTTAGCCATTCCATGTAGAGACGGATCATCCACATTGCTGCCATAAATATAACATAGAGTGAAGCTCGGATCTGGGGTTTTCCCATTTACAATGACCCAGTGGCCTACCCCATCTTATCTAACTTTGGCACATTGCAAAGAATTCCTTCTAGATAGTATTGCAACCCCCCTTGTATGAGTTCCCTGAGTCGTTGCCCCTATTACTGTATACCCTAGACTTTTCAACACATCCTTTTGGGTCCGATCCAGGTGTGTCTCTTGCAGGCAGACAATGTCAGCCTGCAATAGTTGCAACCCTTGCACCACTACTTGCCTTTTTTTAACATCATTTAGCCCACAAATATTTAGTGTAGCCATTCCTAGCCTCCCCATTCTCTATTTTCATCTGTTTCCACCAATTTCCTTAGTCCACCTGTTCCACCCTTTGTGTGAGTCACCCCCTCCTTCTCCCACACTCTCCCCTCCCCCACCCTCCCCCAGACAGAAGGCAATCAGGCAACCCTGAGTGATGTACGGCAGACCCACTGCCCCCACCTCCCTCCCTCCACAATTTTTTTAATTACTCTTGACTGCACGATTTATGAGTGTCTCCATTCCTTTTATTCATAGCCTTTTTGTTATATCATGTTTCCCCTCTTGTTTTATATTTTCAGTCCTTATTTGCGTGTCATGTCTTTTTCCTTTATTTGTTTTCCCCTCCTTAGTTCTTCAAGGAGTTCCTGTGCTTGCACTTCTGAGGGGAAGCTATGTGTCCTGCCCCCTAGATTTATCTTAAGACCTCAGCCCCAAGATTTTGGAGTGGGGTAAAGAGTTGTCTTAAGTGCCACGTCTTTCAACCGTTGCATGTGCGAAATCTGGACGCACAAATTAGGTAACCCTGTTGCAAGCTATAGGAGCATTAGGGCCAGCCACGGCCGGTAGTAGGTGTAACGGCAGGGTGGTGATGTAGGGAGGGGGAGGGGCATGGTGGGGGGTTGTAATGTATGGATTACAGACATTAACAGGTAAGTAAACATATAAATAAATAAAACGAATTTCGTTGCGTGCACTGCATCGCATTTGGTGATGCAGTGCACACAACGAAATTCGTTGTATTTATTTATATGCTTACTTACCTGTTAAAGTCCGTAATCCATACATTACAACCCCCCACCCTGCCCCTCCCCCTCCCTACGTCACCGCCCTGCAGTTACACCTAAAACCGGCTGTGGCTGATTAGGGCAGGCCTTGTGAAATATCATTTGTCGCAGCAGAAAGTTGCCAATGAAAACCAGCATTGCTCTCTGTTTCTCTCTTGCTTCCTGTGTTTGTGTCTTCCTGAATAGAGGAAAATGATGGGCCCACTGTATTTACCTGTCCCATTCCCAATTTGTTTGGTCTGGAAATGAGTCTTTTAAGAGTCCAACCATGTCATTTCTAGGATCTGTCCCTTCCAGACCTTCTGGTATTCCTAAAAAGCGCAGGTTATTCCTCCTTTGGCGATTTGCTTACTCTTCCAGTTTGGCCCTTGCATCCATAAGAGCCGCTCCTTGCTCCATACCTTTTGTCTTTATTGTCTCTATGTCTGCTACCAGGGCCTCTGTCCGTATCTCGACACATACAGTTCGCAATCTCCCCACATGTTTTATTTAGTTTGCGAATTCCTGTTTGTACCTTTTTTGAGGCCACCCTAGCTCTGCGCCCTTCGTTTCTATTCTCTTGTTGCATTTGCTTAATTGCTGTTAAAATGGTCAGCAGAGTAGGTTCTTCAGTTCCTGTAGTCTCATCCCCTTTCTCATATTGGGGCAATACCTGTGCATCGGAATAGTCCCACTTGAGTTGTGCCCGTATGCTTCTTTTGAGGCTCCCCTTCCTGGACTTCTTATTGTTCCTTGAAGTTCTTTTCTTAAATGTTGATTTGATTGACGAGCTGGAGCTATCCTCTGAGAGAGATTCCCAGCTTAGTGACTCGTCCTCATGTTCTGATACCTCTGAACCTTCCATCAGTGAATAGGAATTTCTCCCCACCGTGACTTTCTGGAGTATAGGTGCCATCTTGCACAAGTAAATGTCTAGAGCTTACTGCAGCAAGGGGTGTTGCCCGTGTTTTCCCCCTCACATGCTTCGCTATGTGGCCAGCCTCCTTGGTGTCTATAAGTATTAGCGATAAGGTCTTTTTTTCAACCAGGTCGGTGTTTTTGTCGGGGTTGTAGCCTTCTTTCCTGGGTCTCTAATTCCCCCCTAGCATCCTCCTCCTCCTGCTGGGTTTCCATTATTAGTGTCTTGCCCCCCCCTGCATCTAGGGATTCAGTTTCCTCCAGTGTAGCCCCTGACACTGTCATACTGGCAAACATTAAAGCAACAGAAGGCTGAGCAAGCCCCCCTCTATACTGCCTCCTATTCTGGTCGCAGTTTGTTTTTTCCCCAAATGCAGGTCCCTCTTTACCTTGCCAGTTCCGCCTCGTTGCTTTGCCTCCTCGGAAGTCTGAAAAGCTCCGTTGTTGTCCTGAGGCTGCCCACCCCCAGCTTGTGCTACGCTATTCCCGAGGACGGTTGCTCCTCTCCCCCTCGCTGTTCTGCTACCTGTCGGTGCCATCTCGCGGATTGCGATATTCTTTTGAATGAACCTAATATTCTGGTTGTGTTTGGAGAACAAAAGCGCTAGCGAGGCCGCAGTCAGCCGAACCGCAAGCTCCAGCGTATCCTGCTAGCAGCTACGTGCTGTAAAGATCGTCAGTACCCTCTTGCAGTGTAGTCGATCCCTGAGACTTTGATCCATCGAGGAAGATGGAGACGGAGGAGTGTCGCTGCAGGTAGCCTCCTGTCATCATTGCCCACCTCCCCTTCCGGTCCCGCTGGAGTCCTGTGTGGGTTTTACTTCCTGTTCTGGGTCACATGATAGTACTGCAAGACCCATAAAAACGTTCTAAAAAATTGTGTTTAGTATGAAAGACAGATTTTGATTTAACTCAGAGCCTAGAGCTTTTCTGTGGCATGCAACATGCCCTCAAAGGGTGCTAGTGTGGAGTCTAGAAAGCCATGGCGCAGGGCATTACCACCAGCATATGCAAGAGTACAAAGATTTTAACAGCAGTTCTGAAGGTGCTTTCTGGAAAAAATGTTTTTACTTTCTTTAGAATAGAGTGCTAGTACTAAGCTGTTGCTGCGTATTTGGCAATGTGCTCCTTGAGGCTGACGTTGGTTTCCAGGGTGAATACAAGTGAATCCAGGCGACTTGCTATTCAATGACACTATATGGATATATAAAAAGAAGCCCACCAAAACGTGTTCCTTTAAAAAAAGAGATACAACAAAGTAACCATTTGCTACCATGAATAAACAATAAATTAAAAAAAATATATCAAAAACTTTCTTTGAAAATACGATATTACAGAAAAACCGAAGCAACGAGCCAACATATACTAGACAAATTCTTATGACTGTCCTTCCGATAGTGTTAATGCCTGTTCTTGTTGCCAGCGTCATCCCTCTTTCCACTGCCAGTAGGCATCACCTGCAGTAAACATCATTGAAAGCATCTCTCGAGAAGTGAGCTTGTGCTGAATATTGCCCTCGCTGCCCTCAAGTAAACAATAACACTAGCTGCATCATTCAGAACATACGCTTTTTCCATTGTCCTTTGACTCTGACTAACTCTCGCCTTGCATTTGAGCGACAATATGGTTTGTCCTTGAACCCTTCCTCCCTGCTCAAAGAACAACCCCCATCATTTGTGAAGTGGAAGAAAGGCACATTCTTTGTTCCACAAAGCCTAGTTCCAACAGTGCATCAATAATGTAGGGTTGTGTTTAGAGCCATTTTATCCAGAGTGCTCTGCGCACAGACTTGTATATTTAGTACCCAATTGCTGCATGTAACTCAGAACGATGATCTTGGATGTGGCTTTTAAAAAAATTTACTCATTTCTGAAAGGTTGGATGTATAAACTAAAATGCTAAAATGGCATAAAAGGAAGATGAGCCCTATGAATATTTTAGTTTTTTACATATCCAAGCTACTTTGCTCCTGAAGAATTTATGAGTTAGGTAGTCAACAGCAAAATGAAGGCTTTACACGGTTTTCTTGTATTCTAATGAATTCTAAAAATAATCAAATGTGCATTTACAGTGTGCAACACTTAACGACTTGTGTGTTGACATATTAAAGATTATACACATCTTCGTTGAACTGCATTTTGACCCGCAATAACTGTGAGGATGGTTTTAGTAAAATGCAAAGAGAAAATAACAGAAGCCTAGAGAATTTTATTTTTATTAATTTCCCGTAGTTGTGGAAACTAAATGTGAATTTATATTGTTTTGTTGGTTTGTACGCGTATTTCATATTGTGCGCCACTATCTGTTTCATTGTTGAATCTTTCATTTTCAAGTCGTATTTTCTTACTTGTTTTGAGCGCATGACTCTACTTTAAGTTTCATCCTCCTGTCATCCCCTCTACATGTTCGTTTAAAAAAGATATATTTCACTTTTGTCATTTGCAATGTTTTATGAGGCTTTTACCAAAGCGTTGCTGAACCACGACTCATTAGGATGCTCCTATGACAACAAGAATAATTAATAATTGGGGCAACTCTGTCGTTCAGGTGTTCTTTATTCTGTTTTTACCATATTTAAGTTACTGCAGTAACAGGTTCATAAGGAAAAAAAGCACAATGGCAGTTCATCAGCTAAGGCGGAGGAGCATCGCCCCACTCCTCATTAAGCAGCGGAAAATAAAAATAAAATGACAAAATACCCAGAAGCTATTTTCATTTTATTTTCCTTTGCAGCTCCCCGGTGGGGTGGGGGGGGGGGGGTGTTGCTGGCTGATGCAGAGGGAGCAGGAGCGGTTTGCTTACCCCACCCTCCCTTCATGCGCATGACTCTTTGACCGGCCCTCTAGGGCCGGCCAAACTGTCATGCATAGTTGGCATGTTCTCCATTCGTCTGTGTTGCACAGCCCCATAAAGAACATGCCCAGCCTCCCCAGACACTGCCTGAGCGGCCAAACAGGCAGCTCAGACCAGTCACGATGCTGCTTCTGCAGCGTCATGATTGGCTGGCAGAGTCAGAAGCCTGGGTGCTTCCGGTGCAGGCTGCAGGTAGCAGCCGGAAAGAAGAAAAGAAGATGAGGATAGACTTGCTGCGGTTGCGGCGTGGAATGAGGTAAGTTTTCTTTTTTTTCATTCCGACCCTCTACCCTCCACCCCACTACCCCCGTTCAGAGGCAGCCACCATTGAAAGCACTCTGTAATGTGTGCCACCCTTCTCAGTTCCACCCTTGCCATGCCCTACAGAACTGCGATTATTGACATTTAGCATATAGAAATAGCTTGGTGAATACATGGAAACATTAGTAGTAGTGTTTTACCACTAGAGGAGATGTAGGGCTCAACATCAAGCCGACAAATAGCAGCCTAAACCAGCACTACCACAGAGGAGGAGGAAGGAATGTATTTTCAGAAGCAGAGCAGATACGCTCAGCATGATCAATGAGAAAGGGAGAAAGCTTTACTGATCGGAGAAGTAACACATAAGATCAGATCAAAAAGAAATTGGAGCCACACACCAGTGTCGGTACACATTTGTTACAATTGGATTTTGTCTCAAAATAGGATTTTGTCTTAAATTAGAATTTTTTCCTACATTAGGATTTTGTCTTAAGTTAGGATTTTGTCCTAAATTAGTATTTTATCTTAAGTTAGGATTTTGTATTAAGTTAGGATTTTATTCTTTGTATGTCTAAATTATTATTTCTGCAGACTTTTTTAACTTCTGTTTATTCGTTTTATCAAGAGCATTGACAACTCATAATCAATGCAATTCAATAAGCAAGGTATTACAACATCTACATGGTGTCCATTTTAGCGGCTAATTTAATGAGCGGCTGTATGCCTAATAAAGCATTATGCATAATCAGCAACAATTGCACTGCAGCTCAGAGCATACAGGATATTGCAGTCACTTCATATTCCCTTACAATTGTTAAAGCTCATGATGATCTATTACTGGGAGGGTCAGGCACCTAGTTACCAGTTTCGCACGGATGTATGTCATTACCAGCATGCTTTTACAACGCATGCCTTTACCACGCAACTTTCACAACGCAAGTCGTTACAACGACTTGCGTTGGGGGGTGCTGGATAGTGAATAGTTTAATTTACTATTCCAACTCCAGTCCCCGTGGATAGTAGGGAAGGTTTTGGATAGTAAATGAACTATTTTCTATCCTAGAGCGCCCCCCAGCGCAAGTCGTTGTAACGACATGCGTTGTAATTGTTGTGCGGTAAAGGTACTGCGTTGTAAAAGTTGCGTTCTAAACGCTGTTGCCCGTTTTGAACACTCAGCCAGATTTTCTATGAGTTTATCATCTCTTTTTATAACCTTTCTATGCTCCGCAACCACTAGTGCCTAATACATGAAGTATTTTTTCCATCTGGCAATTTTCGGTGGTCTGGGTGATGCCCAATGTACTGCTAAATACCTCTTAGCCAAAACAGTACCCAAAGGCAATATCCATAGTTTTATTTTGGGACCTTTTTCACAGGAAATACTCCTAATAAATATTTCTTCATAGATGTGTACTGCCCATATCAGTTATCTTGGACAGGCTGCTCACCAGACTCCTCCTAATCCACCCCATCAGAAGCCAGGTCCAATTCTTATGTATAAAATCAGTTCCTGTCGACCCACACCTTCTGAATGTCAATGACTTAACCAGGGAGGTCTGCGCCAATTTCTTAGGAGTAAGATATGTCTTGTGTAAGAAGTGGAACCGTATCATTTTGAAGTGAACAAGTCCACCTCTTGCAACACCTCTGGACAGTCTTCAACCCATTTGTCATAAGCTGTCTTTGTGGTGCTTACTACCCCTTTCTAATGTTAATACTGTATAAAGTTGAGTTATGAGCTGTTGCCCACCTGCCAGCTCCCAGAGTTGGTGCATAATGCAAAATTCCATTGAGACTTCCGGCAATGTTTTCTATATACCCCTAACCATATGTACAATTTTAGCATATTGAAGGAATTGCCCCAGACCACCCCCAAACAAGTTTTGCACACGTATAAAATACACAAATCTATTATTTAGGAATGTTGTGTCCTGTGTTTGTGAGTATGAGGCCTCTAGTGGTCCTCAGTAGACTCCTTACAAGTATTATTGTATCTAGTGCGCTTGACTATGTGTGGGCAATAAAGTTTGTGATGCCAGTTAACGGGTGCATGCTGAGAAATAAAGACTTTCAAACCATAACTCTGTGTGTGGCGCGGTCTTTTACCTACTTCTGGGCCAGGAAGGATGCTACAACTGGCAATGAGCTAGGGGACACATGCCCTCAAAGATACAAGACTGCTCTTCCTGAGAGTTTGCTGTGGTCTAGCAAGCTGCTCCTATATGCCACATGTGCATCAAAAAGCGGTTTACAGTTGGCACATGTGGAGTCAAAGCACAACTAACTCCTTTGATGTGGCCTCAAAGAAGGTAAAGGTCCTGCAGAGGAGTACAGTCAGTAAGTCTGCCACAGATCTACTGCTAAGGTTGAAAGAAGAGCCACAGTATAACACAGAGCCAACACCTATTCAAAGCAGAAATACTAAATACAGTGACAAACAGGTACGAAGATGCACCAAAGGCAGCAACAGCCAAGTACAAGAAAACACTAGAGGCAGAGATGACCTGGTCAAAGAAATGCTAAAGGCAATGACAACCAGGTATGAGAAAGCACTAAAGGCAGTGACAACTGGGTGTAGAAACTACAAACGTACTTACCAGCACGAGCGAAGGAAGTGCCACACTATCATGAAATAGGTGTAAAGACCCAGCCATGATGAGCTGCAAATGCATGCAAAGTTGCAAGTAGTATCCAATTCACAGAAAGGCCTTCGAAATAGTGACATTTTTCAATGGCTACCTAGAAGAGCACCAAATAGTGTGCAGCCGTGTTCCTGAAACTACCACTTTCTTTCAACACTGCAAAAAAGCAGAATATTGGCACCAGATGGACTGCCTGGATTGAAACTTTTGATGGCTTTGGACATGCTTTAGAAAAAGCAGATGACAAAATGATCATCAAATACTTAAAGAACCTGTCAGGTGACAGAGTAAAAGAGGTGATAAAGAAGATATCACAAGCTAATGATGTGTCATACCAACAAATCAAGAAGACGTTGGTGGCCAAGTTCAATCTAAAGGCCAATGCCAAATATGAAAGGTACACTTTCAACAAAGCAAGAGAGTAAACTGGTGAAAAGATGGATGATTTTTTGAGTGACTAGATACACTCATAAGGCACTGCAAGTTCAATGAATTTAATGATGAAGAAGCCATGCATCCTAGAGTTATCGATGGTTGCCTCTCCAATTCATTCCAATGACAAATGCTGCAAGCAATGCTCACTTTGGAGAAAGTGCTCATGGCTGCAAGAGCGGAGGAACATGCCTATCGTCAAGCTGCTGAAATGGAACTTGGAACAACCCAAAATGAATCAAAGCTGAGCATGAAAAATAAGCAGAAACACAAGACAGAAGTACATAGAGTGATGTCTCTTAGGAAAAAATAATTACTGTTTTGCTGTGGATTCTCCTTTCCACATGAAGGTAAATGTCCTGCCACCAGACAAATATGCCAAAACTGCGGGAAGGAAAACAATTTCATTGCGGTTTGAAAAGTAAAAGGGTAACTAAGTCCATCAGGAAGAGATGAGAAGATGGACGCCAGAAAAATCCAGAAGCACAGTAGCCACCCCTGCAAGGCTAAATTACAACATTGACTAAGGCAACTGCAAAGGATGTAAGTCAACTGTTATCGAACTAATCTTCCCACAGTTTGTTGACATCATCATCGAGTGACAGTGAGGAAGATGGATGTGCAACCGTGATGTCAGTCACAGACCGACGTGCACATTTAGGATTGACCAATTGCAAGGAGAAACACAAATCTGAAAATAATCGCCACATGAAGCAACAAAGTTAATTTGGTCATTGTCCTAAAAAAACGCTCAAGGAGAATGGTTGCCTTACATCTTTTGTTATAGACAGTCATGTGTCGATGAACATTACGTCGGCAGAAAAGTACAAATAACTGTCTCAGGAACCACTTCTCACAATGTTGAGAATAAAGCTGTACACCTGGGCTGCTTCTACATACTTGCAGAGCAAAGGATTGTTTGTGGCAACCATACGGCACAGGAAAATGACCAATTCATATCCTCCCAATTACTTCATTGAGTTAATGCTTATTAAGTTTCAATACTGCTGCTGTCATTGGACTGATCTCTATTAACTACTACTAGAACGCTCAGTCTGACATAGTGCATCAATTTCCGACAATGTTTCATGGACTTGGGAAACTGAAGACAATGGAGGTACAGCTTCAGATTAATTAAGATAATCACCTTGTTGCACAGTGACACCACCGAATTGTTTTTCATTTACAGGAAGCCATTGAGAAAGAATTAGACACACTGTTAAAGCATGACATCATCGAGCACTGTACTGGTCCGACACTGTGGGTTTCATCCATTATGGAAGTACAAAAAAAGAAAAATGGAGGTTCAGTGTACATTTGTGCTGATATGCAACAGGCAACAAAGCAATCGAAAGAGAAAGACACTTAAGTTAACACATTGCGGACATGCTCATGCGGCTGACTGGCACCAAAGTATTCTCCCGTCTTGATCTACACAAAGACTACCATCAACTTGAACTGGAAGAACTCGGTAGGTATATTACAACTTTTTTCAACTCATGTTGGTTTGTTCGGATATAAAAGACGCCGTTTTGGTGTTTTGTTAGCTGCAAAAATCTTTCAAGATGCCATTCGTTACATATTTCAGACTGTCAGATGTGCTTTTAACTGCAGTGATGAGACACTGGTGTTTGGGGCCACACAAAAGGAATTTGACAAAGCACTCACATAAGTATTCTGTCTGCTTGCTGATGCAGTCCTCACACTAAATGCAGAGAATTGTGTATTTCGCAAAACAGACTTAAATTCTTTGGTCATATTTTCTCTGAAAAGGGAATGACTTCTGACCTCGAAAAAGTACAAGCATTGTGATCTACTTGCCCTCTAGAATATGTGACTATGCTGGGATCCTTCTTTGGCATGGGCAGCTACTGCTATAGGCATATTCATGATTTTGCCACTGAGAGTGCCTCTCTAAGAGAACTAACAAAGAGCGATGTTTCATTTGAATGGTCAACTGGATGTGACCGATGTTTCAAGACAATAAAACTCACAATTGAGAATGCAACTGAAATGGCTTACTTCGATCTGAAATTGCATACAGAGACAGTGGTGGATGCAAGTTTGGTGGGTTTGGGGACGATCTGTGCCCAACACAATGGACAACCCTATGCTCAGGGACACATTGTGGCCTATGCTAGCCGGAGTCTACCTCAAACTAAACATGCTTATTCTTAACTGGAGAAAGCTGTAGCTTTCCTTGGATGCAGCACACCTACAATGCTGGTCCTTATCGAACTATCGGTGGCATTCGACCCCGTGTCTCATCCTATCCTGATCCAGCATCTGTATGAGATGGGAATCCACAGTACATCACTGAATTGGACTGTCATATGCAGATGACACACAACTGGTCATTGCCCTTGGAACAGAGTAGAGCATGTCAAAACTTGTTTCACTACATGCATGAGAAACATTGCCATATGGATGTCCGTAAACTGCCTTTAGTTGAACGGGGATAAGACTGAGATTTTACTGTTTGGAAAGGCACAGTCCCTTTGGACAACTGATTGGTGGCTCACGGAGCTCGCCCTGCTCCCCTCCCTAAAAACACAGCAAGAAATCGAGGCATTTTGATGGACAATAAACTATTGATAAAAGAGCAGGTGATACCCACTTGTGGCACATGCTTTTGGATAATGCACCTCCTTTAGAAAGTATTCCAGTGGCTTCAGGTGTCCTCATGGAAGACTCTAGTCCAGGCACTTATAATCAGTTGCCTGGACTATGGAAATGCGTTACTTACAGCATCCAACATCTATCAAAATTACAGGTGGTGTAAAATATGGCCACCCGACTGGTTAATAAATAGCCACCTGCACACCATCTGTTCCCCTGATCAGGACCCTTCGTTGGTTACTGGTAAGGAAAAGAACAATTTTTAAAATTCTCTGTCTAACCTTTAAAGGTAGGTCAGGCACACGCCCAAGATATCTGGAGGATTAACTCGTCCCCTATCTTCCTCAAAGAAACCTCAAATCAATTAACCAGCTTCTCCTTCAACCACAACATATTCGAACTCTGAATAACGGTGATCGCCACTTTTCACTCCATGCTCCCCACCATTGGAATCGGCTCTCCCTTCATATCAAGGCATGCACCGAGTTTTTTGGCTTCAAAAGACATCTAAAGACCTGGTTCTTTTAATGGCAAATTTCTACCTGACTTGCTATCCAAGCGCCAAGATGCCCCTTCGAGGATGAGTCATTGCGCTATATTAAGCTATTGTAACATAACATAGTGTGAACATGTGAACACTTCCATGTGTTTCTGTATGGAAAGCATTTCACCCTTGTCATGGATCAACAGTTGTTACGCACCATCTTTGACAATCCGAAAGCCAAGATCCCCCCTCGCATTGAGAGGTGGGGGTTGCATATACAGGAGTATGATTATACTTTCGTGCACAAACTGGGGAAGGATCAAAACCTCACAGACTACTTTTCACTGGTGCCACTACAGTATCATAGTATGGTGTCCAAAGATGCTGAGGCCTACATCAATTTCATAGTAAAGTCAAGAACACCTGCAGCTCTTTCCATTGAAAAGATTCTGACAACTGCTAATAGTGACAAAAGCATGCTTAAGCTCAAAGAAATCATTACAATACAATCATGGAGAAAACATACTCAACCTCTTACAGATGATTTTGATTACCAGAAGTTCAAGAATGTTTGGGAAGAACTTTCGGTTACACATAATAGTGTAATACTAAGGGGGCAAGAGTAGTTATGCCTGAAAGGCTCAAAAGGATAACTTGGCATTGCTGCAACTAAAAGAGCCCTCAGAGATCTAGTGTGGTTCCCATGTCTTGATTAACGAGTTGAAAGGGAGATTAGTGCTTGTAATCTGTGTAACTCTCTTTCTCCCAAAACTACTCAGCACCCGGAAAACATGTTTAATATTCCTAGGCAAGCAAGGGAGAGATTTTACAGTTGACTTCTTCAGACCCCTCAATAATGGACATCAACTCATGGTAGTTGTCGATGAGTACTCATGTTTTCCACTAGTAGAAGACTTATCATCAACCACTCATGACCAAGTAACCGATAGGCTGGATGTCATTTTTGCAACATGGGGTGTTACCTCTATTCTCAAATTTGACACCAGTCCTCCCTTCAAAACAAGAGAGTTCAAAGACTTTCCTAATTGCTTGAACATAAAACATCAAAAAAGGCCAAAGGGAAATGGCACTGTTGAATGATTATGAGTACTTTGAAAGGGTGGTTCAGCGTGCAGCCCTGGAAGGCATGGACCTCAAGTCAGCGTTATGCCCAGCCCACCATGCCTCTAATTCCACTCCTCATTCCACGACAGGAGAAAGTCCTGACACCTTGCTGTGGAGGAGAGCTTCTGGACAAATATACCACAATGGACCACCAGTCAGTAGACCCTGATGAGATTGATGTCACTGACACCTCTTGCAAATGCAAAAGGAAGTGTTATGCCAACAAGCACTGATGCACTCCAGACACGGTCTTCGAGAAAGGAGACCAAGGTTCTTGTCAAGCAAAAGTGAACATGCAAGACTGATGCCCTGTTTCATGCTGTCCCGCTAAGAATCTTGGAAATCATAGGACATATGTAACAGCCCAACGCCTTGGAAAATCTATAACTGAAGGTTTGTCACACTTTAAGCCTTTGCTTTGATGTTCTTCAGCTCCAGACCTCAGTGGCGGCTCGCAGAGGGAGTGCTGTGGGGCGGTGGGGCTGGGGGAGAAGGGGGAGGGTTGGGGTAGTGGAGTCGTACATACAATGGCAAGGAGTAAAGTGAGTACATAAATACATTAAACTATTTACCTTGCGCTCTCTGCATTACCGAGTTGGCCATGCAGCGAGCACAAGGCAAATAGCATACTTATCATCTGGATTCGGGGCATAGAAATTTACCACGCATGTGTCCACCCTATCTATGATACCACATATATTAACATACCTTCGCTGCAGATCAACTATCACATACAGCAATTTAAAGGGGACACATGCTGCAATTCATCCCAAGACCCTCTAGAATAAGGGGCAGCAGGTAGGTGGTCGTTCCACTTTTTCCCCAGATGTGTCAATTCAGACCAGAGTACATAGGACTCCTGAAACAAAACAATTTGGACCCTAAGGGTGCACATTTACAAGCCCATTGTGCTGTGTTTTCATCACAAAAGTGGCATAAACAGCACACTTTATTTAATTATATGTTTTCCAACGCAAAAGTTCTTGCATGCTGGAAATTGCCTAAAAGTAGTGCAAAGTTGCATAAACCACTACTTTGCATTATTTAGCATCAATGGGATGTTACATGTGTGTCCCCATGCAAAGCCATGCTTTTGTAAATAAATCCCTACATACCAAGAATCTAAGATAGGGTTTTGCGTAACAAATTAACGCTATTTGAAAGCAAGCGTTAAAAGGAGAAATGTTTTCAATTCTCCTTTCTTTTATGACTTTGCATGTGTGTTGCACTATAGAGCACACATACAATGTAGGGAAAGTACTAAAACATGTCTAGGCATAGTATTTTGTACTGGAAGGGAACCCTTCCAGTACAAAACCTATGCTAGTTCCACGCACACACCCTTGTAGTATGGCGCAATGGTGTGTTCATGGCGCACAGCAGCAACATTCTGGGCTGGCGCTAGGGAGAGGGAAGGAGAGTGCCATATCTCTGTAGACATGGTGCTCTCCTGCTCCCTCCCTGTCATACAATGCAGCACAGCATTTTTGTCTGCTGTGCTGCATGATATGTTGTCTGTATGAAGGCCATTGCGTGTGAGGGACAGAGCATTGTGGGTGGCTGAAAGAGGTGCTAACAAATTCACTGCGCACATACTTTCCAATAACAAACTGATTACCAGTATCACTCTTTTGGAGATGCACTCAAACAAACTAGCATACTCACCACACATATCCAATGCACCTCTGATTGACCAATTAACCTGCTCCAAACTCATCCCAAAGGCAGATGCAAAGCAAAACGAATCAACTCCTGCCCAGGTGTGCCGCAAGTCACTACAAACTAGAAAGTAGTAAGACACTGGAACCACGCTTCCATTGAACAAATGCCCCTTGTAATTCTACGTCACCAAAGCTATAATCTACGGGCAGCATCTAGCTAGTCCGAGCCCTCCAAAAGGTGGACCCCAAACAGGTCTGCGTCCATCACATTTCCAATTTACTAAAAGAAGGAAGTAATAGCAGAGGCCTACCCCTCAACTCCACTTCCCCCCTCACATCTTAACTGAACCCTTCATTCTCATTGAGGTTTGTGTATTACAACATACCAAATTGAGCCCCAAATTGTCAGTTGTACAAATTTAGAGTAGTGTTCATACTGAGCACCACAGGTCAGGGCCATCTTAACAACTTTATAGGCCCTGCCTAAACAACCACTCACAGGAATAAAAATGTTTAACTGAAAATTCGTTTTTTTTAATTCTGGTCTGCGTGGGACTCCTATGCTCGTGGGGCTCCTGGCAAATGCCCAGCTTGCTCATGTGTTTAGATGGCACTGCCACAGGTGCATACAATCTTTGAACTTTACACACCCTCCATCATACATGATGAAATTATACAAAGGGCATCCAGGAGTCTATATTTTCTCAACCATTGTCTCCAGCACTGTCCCCTAAGATTGTTTCTTTGTATCACTAGAAGACTGCTTTTCCAGATGGAGTCTCTTCCACTCCCTGCATGGTACCATCTTCCAGCACTAGCATCCACGGGGTCCAAAGCCACAGCTTCTTCCCCTTCCCCATCTCTTGTTTTTTTATATCAACTATGTCCCAAAGTATTCCACGAAGACACACTTCTCTAAGGTAGGATTGTGTCCCACAGTTTAACCCGAACCCGCACATGCTACGGTTGGACGAAAAAATAGCTCTTTTCCTCAGCAATTGCTCTGATATGGGCGGGAAAAGCAAATTGTATCTGAGATTCTTCACCCAAAGTTTCTGCTTCACTTCCAGATATGATTGTACTTTCCTGGTATAGTCTGGTTATATTGAAATGTTGTGATTCTCAAATTGCACCTTGAAGGCTTCCCTCACAACCCTCAGGACACAGTCCCCATATAATGTTATTAAAGATCTGGGCTTCCAGGGCCCTCGTGGCACCCCAGGTGGCCAGTTAGGTGTCAGCACCAAGTAGCCCCTTTCCACAGCAAACATGGGCGAGAAATCCTCTCACCCCAATTCCTGGGAGATCCATTCCTTAAAAATTGTTCCACAGGAGAGATCTCTGCTCACTCAGGAAAGCCTATAAAACCGTACGCTATTACATTGCAATTGGTACACAGCTTCCTCCACTCAGTTTGTCAACAGTTTTGCCATCTGCTCTTGAGTTGCGACCTCAGATTAAAGTTAGGTAGTCGTGCCTTCAGCAGTTTTGACCCTTTCCACCACTTTCAGCAAGTCTGATCCGAGTAAATGTACCCCAATTGCTTGTGCATCTATTTTTTTCCTGTCAGGGCCATTCTTCAACCATGGAAGGCTGCCATGATATCAGTTTGTGTGGGCTCCTTCATTGTGGCCTCTTGATCTCCTGTCCTCTGAGCACCTTCCTGTCTGGTAGATCTCTGAGGGAGGCTCTGTTGGATCAGTATGATGACGATGCCCTGAGAAGGTTGGTGGGCCATGTCCTAGACCATATTTCCCTGCAAAGTCTCGTTCTTCTATAGCTCCTCCAACCTAAGCCTCGGCCTTTTTAGTCAATGCCCCTCAATCATGTAGTGCTATAGCTCACAGGCACATTGTATTCTGTTTTTGCTAGCCCTACACACAATTGGCAAGCATAGAAGGGGAGAACCACCAGGCCCCCAGTTGAGCAGTGATCGAGGTTGTTTCATAACTTCACGCCCAGGATCAACCGCCGCAGCAGTCCTCCCCTTTTCTGTGTATTGCCCATAGGCCCAAGCAAACCAAGCACTCTGCAGGCTCTCACATTGCTAGTCTCTTTGCAGTCTCTTCTGCTCTACCACACACAACTGTGCAGAAAAATGTGGATTGGTGTATTGGTAGTCTTTTCCTCCAGAAGGCAGGCCACTATTATATCACACCACCAATCTGCAACACCCCCAGTGCAGCCTGTTTGCTCCACTCCTATCTGCTGTACTCCAGCTCCACGTGCAGGCAAGAGTACGTCCCAATCATCTTCGCACAGTTGCCCTGTGGGCTGAGTGGGAAGACCAAATTTCCATTTAGCTGCCATGGCTCACCCGACAGTCTTGTGCAGCCTTCCAGGCCTCAGCTGGGGACACGCTCAGTTCTGGGATCTAATTAGCATGCCCTGGCCTCAGGGCCTTTCTAGCCCAGTTCTCGGCACACCAGTGCGCCTCCAGCCATAGGGCTGCAAGGCCTTGACTATTCCCTGAAAACTCATTATGCAGACTTAGTCATAACACACTACTTTGCCGACTTTCCTTGGTCCTCGTATGATTCATGCATCCAACAGAGCGGTAGCATTCTTCTAATCATGATGGACATTCAGTAGGTGAGAAATTGGTTATTCGATGCAAACTACTTCCATTTTACACGTAGGTAAGGTAGTTGACTGAATCTGAGTGTGACTGTTAAAAGGTAAGCAAACTTATATTTATGACTAAAACATGCTATGTCCTGACATTTGGTGTATCATGTTGCAGTTTTTTTGTTTCATCAGTTTATCTTCACAATGCAGTAGCTCCTTGGGGCATATTATCAAGTAAGGGCGTTACATTATCGCCACTTTTATCGGCAGGAAACTGCCGATAAAGCGGCGATAATGGGCTTGATAATATGCTCTATGAATTCCAATTGAAGCCCATGTTAGATGTGAAGACATCTAACATGGGCTTCGATTGGAATTCATAGAGCATATTATCAAGCCCATTATCGCCGCTTTATCGGCAGTTTCCTGCCGATAAAAGCGGCGATAGAGTAATGCCCTTACTTGATAATATGCCCCCTTGTTCGTTATTAATTGTCTTACCTTTACTGGTGATGACGCCCACCCATCGAAGCCATTGCTCTTTAACCCTATACATCCATCACTTGCCGAATCTGCAGAAGAGAATTGTAAGAGTGCCCATATAATAGCAAGGCATGTCATTAGAATTGTTTTGGGGGTGTGGCTTTGGCATCAAGCTTGCGGTCACACTCTGAGAATGTTCCAGACCTCATTATCATCCGCCACCATCAGCCAATGCCACCATACTAATCTGGCTCCCCTTGTACAGTTGTACTGTTGATAATCACTGTGCTTCAGTGCTTGTGCCTAGGTGTGGCCAGAGAGGCAGTTGAAGAGAAGCGTGGGCTGCGGCTGCCCCGATTGCAGCAGCCAACATGGCGGACTGCTGAACACCGATGTTGCAGCGTCACTCCCAGTGCTACTGCTGACACCTTAGCTGTGGGCCATGTGTGCCCCTACCCCTAGTGCCAGGAAGGGGTCCTGAAAACTGCAGACTCCTTTGAGAGTAGACGGGCAGCGGTGACACAGCGCGGACCTGCCCAGGGCCCTTGCCGGGATCTAGTGGTCGCATCGAAACGACCAGGTAAACAGAGTGGAGCTGCTGCGGAAGTGCCTTCTACTGGACCGATGGGCCCATCGCAAAAGTCCTGATATGAGGGGGAGCCCCATTGAGAGCCCCGGTAAGGAGGAACTGGTGGCCCGCCTACAAGGTTTAGACTGTAGGCCCCAGTTGACAACTCAGTGAATATTAACCTGAGGTGATGAAGTGACTGGGCCCTGTAGTCAACATCAGACTGCCTTGAGGTCTGACTGAACGAGATCGTTAGCACTGGGCCGCCTCCTGACGGCACTGCACTGCTATTGGTGGAGACCTGACATAGGATGAGCCCTGCTGAACAATCTGCAAGGCACCCGCCACAACATCTGGTGATGTGCCTACCGAGTGGCAGGATCTAAGGATCGTCCTTGGCTCCTGACCCCTGACCAGGCATCAGTCTGGGCCCATGTCATCTTTTCAGGGGCGCAATTGGACATGGTGCTGATCGGGGCTCATGAACTGTGTCTTCATTGCTGCTGGCCCTTTCCTAGAGCCTGGATGCAACTGGACTCTTGGGCTGCCCTCTGAGACACCTGGCCTGTGACTTTCCTATATTTCATCCTGCTCCCCGGCCTCTGTGTGACTGGACACCATGACCGAGTGCCTGTGTCTACCCTGACTGTGGTATGTGGTACTGCTGCTGTGAGAACCATAGGTGGATACAGTAATCTGCAAGTACCACTGAGGGTGCCCCATACTGTAAACTGCTATTTTTCCTGTATTTATCATGCTGCTTAGGATCGCAGCTATTTTGGATTATTTGTTTGACCCCTTTGACGGCCATGGGTCCCTTGCTGCTCATGCTGTCCTAGGCAATGCTGCAAGTGGGATGGGCACCTTAACTGCTGCTGTCTCGTGGCTTATTCCTGTCATAACTATGGGGAAAGACAAGATCCCTCATCCTCACTCCTCCCAAACTCATATGAACAAGTATACCATGGGTCTGGGGTGGGGGGGGCAGCTTGCATGTTTGCGCGAAGGCGAAGATCTTGCCAAAATCCTACAAGCCATCCATGCCTCGCAGACAGCAGTGGAATCAAAGATTAGGGAGGTCCATGTGGATGCGGGACTCCTGTGCCAAGACCTACACAACATCTTACAGAATTACAGAAGCTGAAGGATGACTATCGACAGTTGAGGGTGAAGTATATGACCTCAAAATCAAGGTGTCCAGCCTCATGTCTCAATCTGCGGAACAGCAAAGCCAGGCAGAAGATGCTAAAAATCGATCCTGGTGCAATAACCTAAAGATTCATCTGCTTCTTAGAGGGGATAGAGATGCAGCATCCTACAGAGTTCCTGGAACAGTGAATTAAGCCCTGGATGCCTACAGATAAGTTATCTGTCTGGCTTATGGAGGAGGAGTCATACAGAGCCCAGACACTCAAACCCCCTCGGGGGCCCCGCATAGCTCTATGATCACCCGCATTCTCAATTTTTGTGACTAAGATTCCATGCTATGGTCTTGAAACATTCAAGATGCTGGTGTTTCAGGACTACTCTAGAGAAATGCAAGTTAAACCACAGTCCTATGTCGTGGTCAAACAAAAATTGAAAGTCATTAACCTCTCCTACATGCACATATTTCCTTCTATGCCGGCATGTCAAATAATTTTGACATGACGGCGCTGCATGGGACTGGCTCACCAAGGAAAGGCAGCTCCACCGTCCAGAACCATTTTACCGCTCTGTTGACAGACTGCCTTCAATCAGGAAACCTGCACCTGCTTGAGTGTGGCATAGTGTCCAGACTCGTTCCCACAAGGGACGCGGTTGAGCGGCGACCGATTCACTCTCCACGGACTCGGATACTTCTGGGTCGCGCTGCGGGACCAAGGACAGGCCCTGTAAACTAATGCTGCCTCTCTTGAACTTGCTCTGGAAGGACATGGTGTTCCCAGAGGGCTCTGCCACTCTACACTCCACTAATGGGGATGGGAGGCTGTTGTCGAGTCCCGCGATCTGATCTGGGGGTTCCAGAGGTGGAGTTTGACTTGCCAAACGTTGTCATTTTCTTCTTTATTGGGTACTCGCCAAATGAGATCCTGCTAAAAGGAGGGGTCCACCACTTCACATTCAGTATGCAATGTTGTGGGGTCATGTTGTAGTTCTGAGGGCAACATATGCTTCTGGGGTAGAAGTATGTGGTGGAGGGTTTTTGGGGTGGGTTGGATTTGTTTTGCTTCACTGTCACAGTATTTTGCTCAATATTATTGTTTATTAGGTTTTGTTCCATTACACCAGCATACATGACACACCCATCACAGCAAGACACGTTAGCGGCAGCCCACCAGTGCAATTATCAAGCTTACTTTAGGTCACGCTGAATTCCTGCCCTAGTTATTCTTACATACCATACTTCTTACACTCTCAGGTTTTGTAATGGAATGTTAATGGGGTATTAGACTGCACCAAGCATTCTGCAGTCTTGCGCTATGCTTATCATTTCCTCCAGGCACTTTCTTTTTGTTTTTTTTTGTTTTTTTTTACTCCTCATTCGCCAACTCGCCACCCATTTCTACTAACGATACCACCACTGGGATTTTCATCTCATATGCTGGTAAGAGGAAAGAGGCCTAAGCGACACCGGACACTGAGACTGACTTACAACGTAACCAAATATCCCAGCCAGTTGCCTCAGCTGGTGTGACCATCTCATCCTCTATTTGTTGTCCTGGGATAATACATATTTGATTACCAGCAAGATAGGCGGGGGCTTAATCATCGGATGTAATTAGTTGTTTGCCTTATACCACAGCCTGTGACATTTACCCTTAACCAAAACACAAAAGAAAAGGTACCCGAAACCCATGTTTTTTTTCTTGGTGTGATCTAGCATGTCCAATTTGGCTGTATACCTCATAGCCAATATCCAATCCATTACTTTGGGGGAGAGCGGGGAGACCCACAATTTGCACAACTCTCTTCGAGCCAATAACATTGCATAAAAAATAAGTTTTGCATTATCATTCATGCTTTTTACCTCTAAATCATATCTCCCTGTTATTACTATTTCGGGGCTTACCTCAATTCGCAGATTTAGAGCTTGAAATAGACAGTTACTCACATCCTTCCAGAATTGACTTATATTTGAGCAAAACACAAACATGTGTAAATCATCCACTTTGGGGGTCTTGCATTTTGGACATTCCACTGCTCCGCCAGCTTTAAATTTCGCCAGTCTACGAGGAGTCCAATACGCCCTGTGGATCGTGAACAAAGCATTCCGCCTTAAATTTGCGGGTTTAACAATTCTATAAAGCATAGCCATTGTTACTTGCTATTGGTTCTCCGTCGCGATCCTCGGCAAGCATTCTTTCCATAAGACCTCCGGGAGCTCGAAAGGGCCATCCTCCATGTCCAATATCATCCAATACCAGATGGCCACCTCCTTCTTGAAGACCCCCTCTGTTCCAAGTTTTAACTCAAAGTCATTTTATGTCCCAATTAAGATATCTGGCTCACTTGCCCAGCTCTGAATCTGTACATATTTATACATTGAAAAAAAATGCCCCCATAACTGCTGACATTGACCCCATGTCACCAGCTTGCCCTCCTGAAACCAATCTTTCCATCTCTGTACTAGGCCCGCCCTCTTGAGCGGGAGAGCTAAAGCATCCATCGTCGAAGGCGGAGATCCTGGAGAGTCCCATATTGGAGCCATGTAGCTAAAATACGGTATCTTCAGTAATCTCCTTATCCTGTACCACATCTCCGCCAGATCTCAGAGGACCTTAAGCCTAACCTTCTTAAAAAACTTGGGGTCTGCAAATTTGTACAAAAAAACAAAACTTTCATATCTACAGTTTTTTAACATCACACCAAATAAACTTCCGATCGGTGACATAGTCAGAGTACCCAGTAACATCCTGCAATTTTTTAAGGAAAAAGCCCACGCATATATTTGTAAGTCCGGGGCCGCCAAACCTCCCTTGCACAGCCTCCTCCTCAATTTCTTCCATGCAAGCCGTGACCCCCTTGATGCCCAAATAAATGAAGCTATCTCACTCTGTAATTTAGCCAACCATTCCTTTCTAAATCCAAGCGGGATAGACTCAAACAAAAAAGTAACCTTTGGCAGGATCACCATCTTAACTAAATTAGTCCGGCCAAATAGAGATAAAGGTAAATTCATCTATCCCTTAAGAGTGGCCGAAACCTCTTTCTTTATCCTAAAGAAATTTGTCTTAGCCGAGTCACCAATGTTTTGAGTGATCCTAACCCCCAAAGATCTAATTTCTGTCTTGGTGGCTAATCCTGCTGTATCCAGATTCCATACCATGATTTCAGTTTTGTCCTGGTTTATCTCATAGCCTGAGACAGCCCCGAATTCCTTAGATATTTTTACAAGACAGTCCAAAGACTGATGCAGCTTTGATGAATAAATAATGATATCATCTGCATACAGGCCCATTTTCTTCGACCAGTCACCCATCACAAAAGGGGGTATCATATCCGAACTCCTAATTTTGCAGGCTAGTGGTTCTATGTATAGGTTAAATAACAAGGGTGACAATGGACACCCTTGTCTTGTCCCACGCATTATTTTGACGGGTTGAGTTAGTATACCGTTAACCAAAACTCGTGATGTCGGGGAGCAATACAGGGAGAGGAGGTATTCCGTAATTTTTTTTCCCAATTTAAGATGTTCCAGTAGTGCTTTTAAAAAAAACACGTTAACTCGGTCAAAAGCCTTGGCGGCATCTAAAGCGATCACCGCCAAGGGGAGTTCATTTGCTGAGGCCATATCTATAATACCAATGAGAGAAAAAGTTAGTTCTTTCAAATATCGCCCCTTGATAAAGCCTTTTTGATCTTGATTATTCAGCTTATGGATAACCATTCCTAACCTGTCTGCCAACTTTTTTGTAAAAAACTTGTAATCACAATTTAGAAGTGATATAGGTCTATACGAGTCCATAGACTTAGGTGACTTTCCAGGTTTAAGAATCAAGGAAATTGTCGCTTCATTCCAAGAATTAGGTATTGCTGCTCTAGCCGTAAAAACTTGATTAAACAGATGACATAATGTAGAAGCTAACTCATCCACCAATACCTTATTAACTTCAGCAGGCAGGCCATCCGGGCCTGGTGCCTTCCCCCTTTTGCTCTCTTTAATGACCTTAACCACCTCCGCTCGAGATATTTCCTTATTCAATACCCCTACCAGATTATCAGCAAGAGGTTCCAAGCATTGTACCCACCCTTCTATATCCGATTGTTTTGGACACAACTCCTCCCTATATATTCCTACAAATAACTCATGAAAAGCATCTGCTATTCCTCTGCCATCTGTTATAATATTTCCGGAATCCATCTTTTTGATTGCTTTTATTTGGTTCCGTAATAAATCCTTTTTTGCTTTCCACGCTAACAGTTTGCTACACCCTTCCCCATAAGAGAAGTGGGCCAACTGACTAGCATCCCATTTTTCCTTAACTCTTTGTGACAGCACTGATGTTAACTCTAACTTTAGTTCGAACAGCTTATTCTTTATTTCCTCATCCCTTGTATGGCCCCTCGACCCTGCTCCTAGAGTTTCCCATGAGCGGATTTCCTTCTCTAAGTCCAACACTTTTCTGTGATACACTCTTCTCTTTTTAGCACCCTGTGCTCCCAATCTCCCTCTCAAAAATGCTTTACAAGTGTCCCACACAATCTCCGGTTTAGCTGATCCTACATTTATATCTAAAAACACTTGTAACTCATCTTTAAGAACCTCCAAGTAGTCCCTGTCTAAGAGGATTGTGCGATCCAATCTCCAGGTTGAAGTCGATCCCTCTGCCCCACGTTCTAGACTCATTCGCACTGCTGAGTGATCTGAAACAGGGGCCCCCAGATGTTCCACCTTCGTTACCCAATCCTTCAACCTCACATCAATCAAAAAATAATCTATACGGGAGCTATGGTTGTACTTCTTGTTATGGAAAGTATACCCTAACTGCTGACCAGCTTTTATTCTCCAGATATCGCATAGACCTTGCTGGTCCATAAGAAGTTTTATCCTGGCCGACATCTTACCATTTACCACAGTTCTACTATTTTCCGATCTATCTAACCTAGAATCCAACACCGCGTTAAAATCTCCAGCCATGATTATTTTACCAGCAAAATCCAGCAACTCTCCAGCTAACTCATCTAAAGGAGATTCGTCGTCCAGATTTGGACCGTAATACCCAACTACCACCAACACTTCCCCTGCCACTCTTAATTTCGCAATCGCCCACCTTCCTTTCTTGTCTGCTACCTTATCTTCCATAACAATGTTAATCCCTTTCCTAATCAAAATTACCACGCCTTTTGTCACTATTTGTTGGGGTGTAAAAAATGCACTAGCAATCCAGCGTTGAGCAGAAAAAATCTCTTTACTTTCCTCTTCAGACAAGTGCGTCTCCTGCAATATAATCACATGAGCAGGGGAATCCTCTAAATACTTCAAAATCAACTGTCTCCTTGACCTCACTCGCAAGCCATTGACATTCCATGTAAGGAACCTTAGTTCCATAGAGTTAACCCCACTCATAACAACCAACCCCTTTCTCCCAGTGCAGGCGACAAGAATGCTCATGATGATATTTTTTCCCTTTTCTCCCTCCCCTCCCCCTCCTCCCTCCCCTCCCCCCGTGCCTCCCACCCCCCTACCCCTCCCTCTCCCCCTCCCCTGGAAAACCCAACCAAAACACCCATGGCCTTGGCCTTGTGGATGTCCCTAGTGACGGTACACCTCTGTATTACATTTTACATTACATTGATATCAGTGCCGGGCTATAATCTAACCTTCCATTATCTAATCACCCTTCTTTGCTTGCTATTCCCCTTGACATTTCTCCAGGAAGACATCCACCTCTTTAACTCCCCTAAAAGTGTGCATCTTATTCCGCCACATTACCGTTAAAAATGCTGGAAATTTCAATTGTACAGTGGCTCCTAATGCTCTAAGTGGTTCCATACGCTTCCTTAACTCCCACTGCCTATTAGCTGTGGCAGGTGATAAATCTGACCTTATATCCACTGCAATTCCATCCACAATTATACTCTTCTTCTTAAGGGCGGATGCCAAAATCTTCTCCTTCAAATTATATGTCAAGAAATTAACTAGAATCTTTGTGGGTTTAGAGCGGTTCGGATTCAACCGGAAAGGATCTCGATGAATCCTCTGAATATCCCGCATCAATTCCTCTTCCGTTTCCTCTAGCTGTAACTCTGTCTTGAATAGCTGCACTACATAGCTCTTTATTTCCGATCCCTCCTTCCCTTCTGGTAGCTTCAGAAT
This sequence comes from Lissotriton helveticus, assembly GCF_964261635.1. NCBI lineage: Eukaryota > Metazoa > Chordata > Amphibia > Caudata > Salamandridae > Lissotriton > Lissotriton helveticus. Next base: position 805,182,539 of record NC_136063.1, read on the forward strand.
TTTCAAATTATTCCGCCTCTGCATATTTTCAAGTCTCTCATAGCCTCAATCTCTTTATGATTATCTAAAACTCTCTCCCGCATTACTTTCACTTCTGACTCCAACGCTTCTGTGCGGGCTGCTAACTTATCCAGCTTTGCCTCCAGTAAACTACAAGAAGTTCTTATACTCTCTTGGTTTTTATTTGAAGCTTCAAAACCCTGATGAATATCCTTCTCTAATTTTCTAAGAATCGCCACAACCGAAGAGTCCGTGCAGTCTATCTCAGGGTTCACCTGAGCTTCTTCTAAGTGTTTGTTATAGTTATCTGTCAGCGGGCTATCTGTTATTGTCAAAAGTCCCCCCCTGCACCCCTTCCTCCAAGCCACCTCCGACTGTTAACACTGTATCTAGATGTATTGGGGTGTCTGCTTTAATCTCTTCCTCAGTATCTTGCACAACCCTCCTCCCTTCCTCCTCCATTGTAAGAGCCTGAAACCTATTAGGAGTTATGTGCGGGGACCAATCTTGTGTTTCTATATCTATTGAAGTAAGGTCTGGGGTCTGATTTGACAATGTAGCTTGTGCCTTCAATATTAGCACCTTTGGGATAGGCTTGAAATATGCGCTCAGTGACGGGGTCGTAACTACCTTATAATCAACCCCTTTCTGTCTTCCTACTTTTGTATCCAGCTCTCCCCCCTTGCCACTCTTAGCTTCTTTTACCGTACACTTCCAGGGCTTCTTCTGCAGGGTCTTCAGCTTACCCAATGATACCTCAGGGATACCCTTCCTTGTGCTTCTCAATGTATACCAGGGGCCCTCTACTCTATCTACGCTATCCACTAACTTCCTACAAACCACTTTATTTTTATCAACACTCCTTGTCTGCACTTTGGCTAACCCTCTGCTAGTTAAACCTAACGTGGGGGGTCCTGCCACTCCTACTGCCCCCCTTACCTCAAGCGTAGTCACTCCCAAAGGTTCCTCTCCTCTCCCCCTACCCCCAGCACCTCTCCACGATGCCCTAGCTGACACCTGACGACCTCTGCTTAGTTACAATGCCGCTCTTCTCCAACCTGCACTCTGCGGCTGTGTAACTGAATGCAGTTCCTCCTCCTCCGCTTCTTCCCAAAGCTGTCCGGGCCCCTCAGCCTCCGCCATGCGCTACAACAATGCCCCAAAGAAACGCCGTCCACAATACTCTACGGCTACTACTCCAATCTTCTACTACCGAGGAGCACTCCAATCAAATGGACACACCGGGAGGTTCGGTACATCAACACTCACTCCTCCCCCACCCTTCTCGAGGGCTTTCTCTTACCACCGGGTAATGCCCGCGGCGTTCTTCCAGGCGCCGCTACACAGAGAAATCGTCGTTCACCGCAGAGCCGTAGAGCCGTAGAGCAGTAAAGCCATTCCACTCTGCGGGTGCGGTTCCACAGTCAAAAGCGGCTCCTCCTCTCATCTGCCCGACCCTTCGCTGCCGAAATACAGAACGCCACACGCCTGCGGCAGACAACAAAACCCAGGAGGCTTCAGAGCTCAATCCTAGCTCCCCCACTATCCTCAAGGTAACCAGATTGCTATCAGCTTTCTTTTTCCGCCGTAGATCATAGCCCAAAGCACCGTTTTCCCTGTTATCGCACCGTCACCATCCCGACATCCGCGACTGCAAGCTAGCCGGCCGCCATGTTTTCCCCCGAACCTTGTCCTCCAGGCAGTTTTGATGCTACAGGAGACTCACTTAATGGGTACTCACTGCCCCTTCTTGCTCTGTCAAGGGTATGATAGAGGCAAGCATGCTGGCTATATACAGAGCTCCTGAGTGGTGGCAATTCTACTTCACTGTTCCTTCCCCATTTTGGTCCGATGTGTTCTCTCTGACTGTTAGACCTGGCATCCTTGGTGTGGTTTCCCCCTATGTTTTTACCTCTACCTCCTGTATTTTTGATGCTGTGCTGGATTTCGTGTTTGCTGGTTTAGATGCTTTGGACACTTTGCCACTGCTGATCAGTGCCAGAGTGTAAGTGCTCCCTAGGTAAATTGATATTGTGATTGGATGTACCTGATTGGCATATTTGTTTCACCATGAAGTCCCTAGTAAAGTGCACTGGGTGTGCCAGGGCTGGTGATGACAAATGCTACTAGTGGGCCTGCAGCACTGATTGTGCCACCCACATGAGTAGCCCTAAAATGGTGTCTCAGGTCTGCCACTGCAGTGCCTGTGTGCAGTCTAGAAACTGCCATGTCCTCCTGGTCAGTGTCCCCACTGATCAGGCCTAACCCTTCCCTTTTTGTGCACATTAGTCACCCCTATGGAAGGACCAAGGTACCCCCCTGGGCATGGTGCAGTGTATGTGAAAGGTAGAGCATGTACTGGTGCAGGTGACATGCTCTGGTAGTGAATGGCAGCCATTTTCGTTTTTCACTATTGTAAGGTTATCTTGCTCAATAGATTAACATGGGGGATGCTGGCCACAGTGTCTACCAGCATTTCTTCTCATAGGAACAAGATAGGACATAAGAGTCTAGTATCCCTGAACTCAGAATTTAATAACATATCTTTAGGAAAGGTTGTTTTTAAATCCTGTGTTTGAGAACAGCACTTTTAGAAAGTTGCTGTTCTCTTGTCTGACCCTTCTGTGTGCCTTGGCCTGTTTGTGTATTGACTGTCTGGTTTGAGAGTGACAGGGGCTGGGGATTCCCCAGGAGGCTGGCTGTGTCAGCCCTAGGCTGAATGACTACATTTGCAACTTGAGTAGTGGGAGGAGTTAGCACCTGGGCCTGAATAGGGCTGTGCCTGCCTTCCACAATGCTGGCTCCACCACCTGCTGGGCGGCTGACGACCCTGCCCCTCACTCTGAAAGGAAAGGAGAAGCCAGGCAAACAAAGTGCTCAAGCAACACCCAGAACTGGTTCAGACCGGGCTCAGGGCCCACTTACACAAAGAGAACAAAGACTTTTAGGGGTATAAGTACAGGACCCCTGACAACAGAAAATTAGATCATCCTGGAATCAAGAAGGAACCTCTGCCAAGGAGAAAGCTGAAACTGAAGAAGGAAGACTGTCCTGCTGTTGCTCTGCTGGACTGACCTGCTGTTGCTTTGCTGCCAAGGAGAGGGGATGGACTTTGCTGTTGTGCTGTGTCCCCTGTCTTGAAGGAATCTCCAAGGGCCTGAGAAGAGCTGGCTCCCTGTTCTGAAGTCCCAGGAACTAAAGGACTTCACCCCCAGCTTCCCTGAACTCTTCTGAGAGAGTTCTGTCCTTCCTAGAGTGCTTGATCCAGCCAGTTGTGGGGCCTCTGGAAGTTGTACCTGTGCTGGGAAGCTTGAAACTAAGCTTGAGAGACTTTTGCAATTGAAAAGTATTGCATCGCTCGCTGCGGAGCGCATCCCCGACAGTGCGAGGAAATTCCCGCCGCTACGAAGGCCGAGATCATCGCAGCACCTGTTGTCGCTGCCAGAGCCGTCGCATCCTTCGATGTGTTCTCTCTGACCCTCAGGGCCATTATCGTGTCCTCAAGGATGAGGTGGAGAGACATGGGTTGAATCTCTTTTGCCTCTATGTCCGAATCTGCAATGGAGCCCTTCCTTCAGACCCTCATGAATCACTCCCTGGCACTCCGTGAGGGTACCACAGTGGTGGGCGGAGACTTTGATGTGGTTCTTAACCCTGCAGATGACTCTACTGTTGTCTCCTCTGGCAAAGATGTGTGCAGGCCCACCACCTCTCCAACTGGGTAAATGCTCTTGGTCTATATGACACGTGGCACCTGTTGAACCTTAGGCAGCAACAGTACACACATACCTCATTGACCATCATTCCATTGTACAAATAGACTTTATCCTTATGCCAGCCACTGACTGCTTACATTTCTCTGAGATCCGGATTCTCCCTAGAGGAATCTCTGATCATGCCCTTGTGCTTTCCGCCTAGGCTCCAGGGCTGTCGCCCAGTGCCCTCTGTGGCGGTTGTTGGGAAGGGCCTCTATTTGCATGGTAAGCCTCCACTTTTTGCCTGATGTGATTTTGAACTGCAAGTACACTGAGTCACTGCTAACCAGGTTTCCAGTGCCAGATCTCTTTCCCAAAATCTATACCACAATTCGCACAACTTCAGTTGCCCCTGTAAGTCCCCAGTACATGGTACCGCTGGTACCTAGAGCATGGGTACAGAAGAGGGTCCTCTGGGGCTGCAGCACATGTTGTGCCACCACAGGTACCCATCACCAAGGCTATGCACTCTGCCATCGCAGGCTGTGTGTCTTGGTACAGAGAAATCCAAAGAGTTTACATGGCACGCAGCCCTTTGTGTCATGCAACCATACACTTCATATGGTTTAGATAAATCACCCCTACTGCAAACCTTTTGCCCTAAGGCAGGGTGCACTATATCCTATGCGAGGGCATATCAGAATGAGCAGATATGTCCCTACATTGTCAAGTCTATTCTGAGATGTTGTAAGTACACAGGGAAGCCATGAAGAATACATGAGCTGGATACTTGTCAACACAAGTTTCCTAGCTCCATGATGGCTTCACTGATTACTAAGATGTGTGTACCTAACATCTTGTCTTAATACATCTTCACTGATGTCAGTGATGGATTTATTAAAAAAGCCACAAAGGTGACTCTTTAGAGGGTCCCCTGAAAAATTGACATGTTTCTGACCACATGTGTGAGAGCCAGAACTCTCAGAGGACAGACAAAAAAATCCTGCTCTAGGCAGAGGTGCTTCATACATCCTTCAGGACAGAATGGGCTTAATGAAAAGGAAGCTTGAAAGGTGATGCCGCCTTTGAAATCCAACCTAGGAACCTCCAGATAAAGGAGGACGCCAATCTCCCTTTTCTGCTCCACCTTTGGAGGGAGGAAAGGTGGGAACATTAGTCAGATTAGGAGGAGGGGCCCCAACTAGCCTGCACCACCCCTAGGTGATATGAACCCCTCTCCTGAAATTCCACCTATTGGGATAGTGGAAAAATAACCTATCAGGTCTAGGGTAGTGCCTCTTCCCACAGGAAGTGGTCACTAAATTGTGTAGACACCCTAAAGGTAGGTAGCCCATTGGCTACTACCTGCCTCCCTTTATAACACCCCTATATTCAGTTTAAGGTGGCACCCCAAGACTAGAACATCAGATTCAACGAAAAAGAGAAGACCAGGACAAAGAAGACCCGCTGCACGAGAACTGAAACCCTGATGCAGAAGAAAAAGGTGTCAAACACAGCCTGATGTTCCCAGGACTCCAGAATTGCTGCTGCTGTTTTGTTCTGAACCATGGAGCCATTCCAACCTTCAAGAAATTGCCAAGAAGCTCCCTTGGAGTAAAGGTGTCACTCCCCTGCACACAGCAGGCATGGAAGCCATGAAGTCGGTCTTGCCATTGTGCTGCTTCCAGATGCCCTCGATGCATCACCACAGCAAGGAATGGTACAACAGCTCTGGAGGGTCAGATCCATCTCCTCACCAAGTATGGACACAACAGAACCTATTTGAGCCGTGATTTAACAATACCCAGGGTACCAGACCCTTAATGGCAACCACCAAAACGAAGAGTCCGCACCAGACTTCCAAAGCACTAGAAGCAAGCACCCATTAAGCGACATCAAGGCACCTAAGACCCACTTCCAACGTAGCCCAGCTGTTCCGGTATTGCTTCTCAAAGTTGCCTGCTCCAGACCGTGAGGACCTAAAGAGGCATGACGCCTGGCTGTCCTGTTCTCTCTGCCACCAAGGCCTATCCCCTGTGGCATCAACTTATCCGCTGTGGTCCCATGATTTCTAAGCCCTTGCGACCACCTCCCTGAAAGGACCCCACTCGGATTTACCTGTAAGTCCACCTGTGCAGTGTGTTTTCAAGTGGCCCCTTCGTCTTTGTGCCTCAGTTTCCAAGACCCTCAGCACTCTGCTCCCGGCAGATTTGGGATGCTCCCAAACTTCCCCAGCTAGAACTTTGGACCTGGTCCCCACATCGGCCTAAAAGGAGATGGTGAACTTTGTGAAAGCATTGCCTGAATTTCTATGCATTGTTCTGCTTTTTCCCCATTGTTTTCTATGGTGTGTAATTACACATTAAGTGATATATTTTCTGAACTCGAAATATCATAACTCCGAAAGTACTTAACTTAGAACTGTGTCTTTGGTCTTAAAAATGATATAAAATCAAAATAATTTGTATTAATTGGTTTCATATTTATTCTCGAATGTGTGTCTTATTTATTGCCTCTTTGGAGTAAAATAAAGCACTTCACATTACCCTCTGGTAAGCTAACTGCTCACCCATACTACCTCAAAAAGAGCTTTAGAATTATCTGTTTTTAACACTATATACCATTTGGGGATTTATTGGACTCTCTGCACAGTGTACTTCTTTTTTAGTATACTATGTAGAGAGCCAGCTTCCTTCAGTGGCTTAATGAGTGGATCTTAAAGACGAGGCACATTCCTGGGCTCTGGCTAATGAGTTCTAAACATATTTCCAAACCAATAAGGGATCTATAAAATCTGCTAGCACCTTGTGAGTGGCCTGTAAGGCTACAATCAGAGAGTACGGTAAGTGAATTGTAAGAGGGAGAGAGGGACAGATTCCAGCAGGTGACCCTATTAGAGGCTCATGCCCTCCGATTGGAGACACAGCTTCCTCAGTACCCCCCGGGATAGATTGCCTGACAGATTGATCTTGTCCAGTCTGAGGATCGTCTTCTTTCACTTGATGCAGCGCTACAAGTATGGTGCTACTCAATGGCAAATATATACAAATTGGGTGATAAAAATTTCAAATTACTGTATTGGCTGGCCACTCGGCCTATGGATGCTCTAGTGATCCCTGAGATACTGGATGCTGCTTGCACTCCCCAGAACTCTATCTCAGGCATGGTCCAAACATTTGTGGACTATAACTGTCACTTGAGAACAGCAATCCCAAGATCGCAGACGGAGCTAGGCTCCCCTCTTGTGAATGATGATTCTCTGTGTCGGTTGTCATGGACTAAGAGGCTGGCTTTAGAGGAGCCCCTCATGGTGGAGTAGATTGCTAATGCTGTGTCTGCCCTGGTGACCAGAAATACTCCTGGCCCTGATGGGTACCCTGCTGAATTATGTACTAAATACTGCGAGATCCTCTCTCCACACTTGTTTGTCCTCTACAATGAAGCAGCTGAAATGGGCCACTTTCCACAGGAGCTAGACATGGCGACCATTGTGGTAATTCCAAAGTAGACTTCTCCATCTAACAACTTTGGGGCATATTGGCCTTTCTTGCTTCTAAACGGAGACATAAAGATTTTTGCCACTATACTAGCTGCTCACTTGAAAACAACTCTCACACAAACAGATCAGTGTGGCTTCATGCCAGCTAGGTGCACAAGGCACTACCTCAGATGCCTCCATGATGCCTTGACCCGCCTACACCTCCTGACATATTCTATTGGCCTATTGTTACTAGATTTCGAGAATGCCTTTGACATAGTATACTGGATTTAACTGACTCAGGTTCTCCAGGAGGTGTGTTTGGAGCCTCTCCTTTGCGGCTACGTTGAACTATTGTACTCCAACCCAACTGCAAGAGTGCAGATCAGTGGTCGACTTTCCAATCCATTCCCCATTCGTAGGAGAACTAGACAAGGGTGCTCCCACTTCCCTATCCTTTTTGCCCTAGCTCTCGAGCCCCTGGCCTAACTCGTACTTAGTGATGAACAGGTGCTGAATGGGAGGTGGGATACAGGACAGGATTATTGCATCACACTGTATGCCGATGATGTCATCCTATTTCTTTCCAAACCTATGGAAACTGGCCCTTGTTGTCTTCTTCTCCTTCAGCTTTATGTGGAAGCCTTCAGTCTGCAAGCGAATCATGCAAAGTTGGTAACAGTTCCTCTCATCACTCTCTTGAGTGTATCAAGTGGGAGGACACCATACTGGTGCAGCATTTAAGCTTCCACTATCTAGGTATCGTTGTTGCACTCCATCCTAAAATTACGTGGTGTCCTTATTTTACACTGTTGAGCCATACAGTGAGGACAGACCTGAAACATTGTCAGCCCCACTCTCTTAATGTTTTGGGATGGATTGCTCTTTAAAACATTATGATCCAGAATGTCCTGCAGTTGATAACTCACCATTGGTTCAGGGAGATGGACTCCCAGGAGGCGTCCTTTCTCTGGCACAAATCCAGACCATGGCTGGCTCCTGCAAGGTGTGAGAGAGTGCCTTACGATGGTGGATTGGGCATGGCAAATCTTTACCTGTACTACTTGTTATCTCAGACCCTGGTTATAAATGATTGGCTTAATGGAGGGTGGTCATACCTGGTGTATAGGGTGGAGCTTACCTCACTGGGGTTTGAGGGAGCCAGCTACCTAAGACCCTTCCAAGTGTGACCCCGAGTAGTCTTTCGTAGCTGGCGTGCTGAGATTCAAAAGTCGTCTTGGACTCCAAGCTCACTCAACATACCCCTTTGTGGAAGGGGTGATGGTTACATGAAACTGCTGGTCTGGAGGGATTTTGTTATTAGGACAATGGAGGTATTTCCCTGCTGAGAGATGTTTGGTCTGGCACCGGTCTATGCTTTTTTAAGAACTATAGTCAACATACTATCACACATACAATTTCATAAATATATTTCATTTCGACATGCGTTAGGGACACACATTCTCCCAGGCACAACACTCCCTGAATTTAGTACCCTAGAGCAGAAAATCATGATAGGAGCATTATCGAAGGGAGGTATCTCCCAGATTTATCGTTCACTGTCCTTAAAGCAATTAACACATTGACACATCTGCAGGCTCAATGGGAGGAGTGGGTGGGACAGCAGGGGGTTGAGGACTGGCTTAATGATATGATGGCCACCTGCATTATCACAATGTCCTTTAGACTGGCTGATTCAGACGTATTACTTGTATGGTGCCTGGCTCACCCCACCCATCTCCACAAAGCACATCTCCTTTCAGGTCAGGCATGCTTCAGATGTACACATGCTCCTGCAGATTTTTATCATATGCTCCGAACTTGCCTTTTTATTTGAATTATTGGACCATGATAACTGAGGAACTGTTGGAGGTGCTGAGGTGAGAGGTGGAACTCTTGCTAAGGTCACCACTCCTGGGCATCTTTGAGGGTATGGGGGCACAAGTGCTGATTGGGCTCTGTTGGGGTGGCCACAATGGTGGCAAAAAGAGGCATGGCAAGTAGATGGATGTCTCCCAGCCCACCCTTGATATCTCAATGGCATCGTGGGCTGGACTGGTGTGCCCAACAAGAAAACCTGGTGTACAAGGCCAATGGTTTCGCAAAGAAACATGCATGATTGGACCACTTTGGGCTATGCTTGCTTTGCTAACTGTATGGGAAATGTCTCCTCCGGTGTGTTTATTATGGACTAGTTACCTTGACTGTAACAATTATGTCATACCTTCCTTTGCTAATGACCAGCAACAGCTGGAAGTGATGTGGAATTTTGTTCAAAAAAACAATAAAGTGTTTTATAAATTAAATACTTTTTGTACTTCTAAAATGTTGATTTTAGTATTTGCATGTGAGTGAACAGACCTTTAGTATCAGCTGGAAAAGATCTGCTGCATCATTAAGTTGTAGTGCAAGCTGCACAGCATGACAAGCAAACACATTTTGCCTCTCATAATGGATGAACCACTGGTCAAAGACAATGAGGGTGGTGATGACAGAGTCAAAATGCAAATAAAGCTAAGTCACAAAGAAGGTACAAATATACTTAAAAAAGTCCTTAAAAACTTTTAACTGACTTTTGTTTTCATAAACATATGAAGCCACTGAGACTGCAGGCTCCTACATTAAATGCTGAGGCTCTCATACTCAGTAAGATGGCACCAAATTGGTGGAAAGGGATCCACCCCATAGTTAGAGGTATGTTTGTGAAGTAAAGAGGAGGAAGGAAAAAGAGTCACATTCATAGGACAACATCCAGAGCAGAGAAATGGACAGACTGTGCATTGTAGTATTTCATACTTGTGATGAAGGCACATATTTGACCAGGAAGCTAAAAAATAGGCACATCACAATTAACACTCTGGCAGCTCCATGACATTATTGTGAGGGGAAGGGGGCAGGGTCATGTGTTTTGTAGGGCATTGAGCCTAAGGGTGATGGAACTAATAAGGACAGGAGGGAGGCCATAATGTGGGGAACCGGGGTGGTGACCATTGGAAACCTGACAACAGATGATTGAAGAAGGATGGAGAAGCCATTCCCTGGAAAAGTCAGGAGGAAATCAGTTAGATGAGAATGCAGAATAGGTTCAGGGCCAATCCTTACCTCTGAAACATCTATATTTCAGCCTGGTATGGGGACTGGAGAGGGAGGATACTGTTGTGAAGAAGAGTTGTGGAATCACCTTGAGTGGTAAGGCAATTTATTCAACTGCACAAGCAGGAGCGGACCGTCAGCCAGGCTGACTTAACACCGACTAACCGTTATCCTCCTCCCGTTCCAACCACCCCAGAAACCTGGTCACAAAGGGGTGATAGGTGTCATGCACGAGACCAGCATGGCACGAGCTATACATAACACAGCCCACTCAGTTCACCAGAAGACATCATTAAAGGTTAAAACAAAACAAGTTCAAGAAAATAAGAAAGAGATGAAACAGAAACAGCAGAAAAGGAGGCAAGAGACAAGGGATGCAAAGCAAATAAACACCCACTCTCATCGCCAAATTTTTGTGAAGAAGAACCGGGAATCTCCTTGAGTGGTAAGGCAGTTTATTCAATTGCACAAGCAGAAGCAGGCCTTCAGCCAGGCCGACTTAACACCAATTGACCGCTATCCTCCTCTCGTTCCAACCACCCCAGAACCCTGGTCACAAAGGGTGATATGTGTCATGCAAGAGACCAGCATGGCACCAGCTATACATAACAGATACACAATGGGAAGATGATACATTCTTAACTGCAAAACCTGTATGTTTTAGGTAAAAGAATGTTCTGGCCACATTCTGAGAAAGAGAGATTAAGAGTAACACCTGAGTCTAATCGAGCTGATGAAAGAGAGACCAGAAAACGTGTGGGATATCAACTCTTGAAGGCTTACGGGGTAACCCCTTGATGACTGAAGTAACGGTTCAGGCAGAACTCTATCTTCAATAACTGAACTAGTCTAATAGATACTTATAGAAGTGTTGTGTTGCTCCAAGAGGAGATTTGGATAAATACTAACCCTGGGTGGAGTTCGTGGAGTTGCGCTTCGCAGAACTCCGCGAAGTGTCAAAAAAACTCTGCCGCACCACGCGGAGCTCCGCAAGCAGTGGCATTCCATAAAAAAATGCCGTTCGCGGTGATTGCACAGTGCGGATGCTTGTCCACACTGTGCAATCATTGCGAACGGCACCTTGCGCAAAGCAAGCAGTCCCTTCTTTCTCTTTTCTGCCACTCAAGTAGATTTTTACTCGAAGGGCAGCTTTCTTAACACGAACAAGCAGTTTCTCATTGCGAGTGGTTGCGAGCATACGCAACCATTCGCAAATGAGAAACCTAACCACCCCGCATTGAGAAATCTTGCCGGGATATTTATTTTCCACGCTTGCGCTCGCTAACTTAATGTTGACGTTCGCGAACGAGGAAAAATCTCGCCAGGAGGTTAATTTTCCTCGCTTTCGGTCGCCAACTTGACATTGCGAGTACCAGCCAGGAAAAAAAACTCCGCTACGCTATGCAGAGCGGAGTTTTTCAGATCTCCGCAAGCTCCTCATAATGCGGAGTGCGGGAAATTGCGATTCTCCTATTACCATGACCAGAGAATCTGGATTTCATTAAAGACACGGAGGCTACATTATGCATTAATCCTTTAATGCAGCTCTCACACAGCCGCTTACGTCACAAAGAAAGAACAAGAACTATATGACATCACAGTGTCCATAAAGGCCAGGTGCCAAGGGAGATCAGCCTCTTATAAATGCCTCGAGAGACAGGAGAAGTTGAAACGGAGGAACGAAGCTTGAACTTGAAAGAGGAACTGGAGACCATCTTGAATTCCAAGTAGATTCATCAGTTAGAATTGTCTGAAATGGAAAGACGAGGTAAATCAAGGAGAAGGAAGGAAAGTGACTTCATGAGAAGCATGAGCAAAACATCACAATAAGAGAGCATTGCAAGACTTAAATGACTGTAAACCATATTAAATAACATTCCCAATTGCCCTCAGGGAGGGACGGGAGGGATAATGTTAGCCTCCGTGTCTTTAATGAAATCCAGATTCTCTGGTCATGGTAATAGGAGAATCGCAATTTCATTACAAGACAGGAGGCTACATTATGCATGTTGGTAGCCTTGAATAACTGCATCAGAAACGTGTTCAATTGGCTTGCAGTAGTGATGTGCGAAGGTATAGGCGTTAGACCAATCAGCGGATTTAAGGATAGCATCCAACTTACCACCAGACCAGAAGGATTTGCTGGCCATAGCGCTCCTAAGAGAGTGAGCCTGGAACTTAGACAGGTCGATACCAGCAAGGTTCATAGCAATTTTAACCCACCTAGCAATAGAGCAGGATGAGATGGGTTTAAAGGGGCTAACGTAAGAGACCAAAAGTTGATTTGCACCAGGAGGACGAAGGTCGGACATTCTGGAATCGTATTCCTTCATGCAATCAACGACACATAGTTTTGGGTGAGAATCAAAACGAGGGTAGAAGATAAAGTCGGACATGGTTTTAGTCCTTCTAGATATTTCGAATTTAACACCAAACATGTCGTAACATCTATTAGAGACGTCGAGAGCCTTTACATCGGAAACTCTGCGACAAGAGACTAGGCATAAGAGGGAGGCAAGCTTAATGGAGAGACATTTCCTGTTAAGGAGAGAATTATTAGGCCATGAGCAAAAAAGATCAAGCAGTAATTTAACATCCCAAACTGATTGGTATCTAGGGCGAGGGGGTCTCTTGAGACGAATGCTTTTAAGGACTCTGCAGATAATAACGTTTTTACCTACCGTTTTACCATTGACAAGGGCATGGCCGGCTGAAATTGCGGATCTAAAGCAATTGATTGATCTATAGGAGAGGCCGTTATCATAGATTTCAACGAGGAAATTAACAACAGAGACTATAGGAGCCTCCACGGGATCCAGGTTCCTTTCCAGGCACCAACTAGACCATTTCTTCCAGATGTTATTGTATCTGTAATGGGTCCCTGGTGCCCATGACTCTCCGAGGAGAGTGAGAGCAGACGACGAAAGTCCAGACAGTTGGTGAGATTGCCTGACACTTTCCAGGCAAGAAGGTTCAAACTCCCCGAGGCGACCAGGTGATGGTCTTCTCCGTCTGCGTTTAGGAGGAGGCCCCGAGTCGCGGGAATCAGGAGGGGAACGTCGCAGGAAAGTTCCAGAGCAGTGGGGAACCAGGCTTGAGACGGCCAAAAGGGGGTTATCAGAACAAGGGAGCATTGTTCTTGTCTCACCTTCTGAAGAACCCTCTGAATCATCGCAAAAGGGGGAAAGGCGTAAGGGCAAAGGGGAGCCCAAGGCTGGAGGAAGGCGTTCACAGCTAGAGCACCCGGGTCTGGCATCCAGCTGAAATACTGGGGGAGTTGGAAGGTCAACCTGCTTGCGAAGAGGTCCACGTCGAAGGGACCCCAGAGAGTGTTCAGGGAATCGAAGATTGCCACATCGAGTTTCCAGTCGCTGAAATCTAGGAGGAACCTCGAGTTCCAATCCGCTGAAATATTGGATTTCCCCGGGAGGTATTCTGCTCTCAAAGAAATTTTGTGTTCTAGGCAGAACATCCATAATTTCTTGGCCAGATCCGATAGGTCTGCGGACCTCGTGCCACCGAGGCGGTTGATGTAAGAGACCGCAGACACGTTGTCCATTTTGAGAAGGACAGACCTGCCCTGAAGTGAGTGTCTGAAACTCATCAAGGCATAAAGTCCAGCGGTCAGTTCTAAAAAATTTATGTGGTGGGAGGACTCGGAAGGGGTCCAAACTCCGCCGGTGTCCTGGTCGAGGAGGCGAGCGCCCCAGCCATGGAGACTGGCATCTGATTCCAAGACGAAGTCTGGGGTGGAGCCAAAGATAGCCCTTCCATTCCATGCATCCAAATTGTCCAGCCACCAGGCGAGTTCCAATCTCGCTGGCTGATCCAGAGAGACCCTGTCCCCATACCAGAGACCGGACCGGAGGGCTTGGGCTTTCACCCTCTGGAGGGCACGGTAGTTTAGAGGGCCCGGGAAGATAGCTTGGATCGAAGAGGAAAGGAGACCCAAGAGTCTGGCTAACTCTCGTAGGGAAAGAGATTGGTGTTTCAGGACAAACCTGATTTCTTTTCTGATTTTCGCGATCTTCTTCTTCGGGAGTGAGAGAAGACAGCTTGAGGTGTTCACGGTGAAGCCTAGAAACTCCAGGCATTTTGAGGGAGTCAGGATCGACTTCTCTCTGTTTATAATGAAGCCGAGCTCCTCTATCAACTCCATGGAGACCCTGAGGTCTTCGAGGATTTGTTCCTGGGTTTGAGACATGATAAGGATGTCGTCCAGGTAGATAATTAGGCGAACCCCTCTTGCTCTGAGGATTGAGACGATGGCTCTCATGACCTTGGTGAAGCACCAAGGGGCGGAAGAGAGGCCGAAGGGGAGGGCTCGAAATTGGTAGAGGTGTCCGTCCCAAATAAATTGGAGGAAGGATTGGTGTTCCTTGGCCATAGGGATAGTGAAGTAGGCGTCCTTCAGGTCTAGCTTGACTAGCCAATCTCCTTGGAGAAGAAGGTCCCTGAAGAGATGGATGCCCTCCATCTTGAAGTGGCGATAGACCAGGTATTTGTTCACTTCCCGTAGGTTTATGACAGGCCTCCAGCCTTTGTCCTTTTTCTCTACCAAGAAGAGGGTACTTACAAAATTCTTTTGTGACCAGGGAACCTCGATGATGGCTCCCTTTTTTAGCATAGAGGAGACCTCCTCCTTGGCGATAGCTAGGTGCTCCGGGGGAGGTCCAGGGGTCTTGGAGTCGTGGATTGGTAAGGAATGTCCACGAAGTCTATCGTGAACCCACGGACGGTTTGTAGGACCCACGGGTCTTGAGTATAACTTTCCCAGACATGATAAAACAATTTGAGCCTTCCCCCGACCCTTGGAGGGGAGGGGGGAAGGAGGGCACTTACTTGAGGTGTTGGTATTAGGTGCTCCACGGGAGGGGAAGCCTCTGCCTCGGGAACCACGAGCTCCTCGTTGGGGGTAGAACTGCTTGTTCGAGGGGTAGTATCCTCTTCCTGCACCACCTCTTCCTCTGCCGGAGTTATAGGGCCGGAAGTTGGCACGGCCGAAAGAACGGCCCCTTCTTCCGGCCTGGTCAAAAACATTAGATGGGAATACTTTTTTCAGGTTGCTCTGGGCCCTGTCGAGCGCCGTAAAGGTCGCGACGTATCTGCCAATTGACTTAATCATGTCTTGCCCAAAGAGTAGGCCGTGAGGTTCGGAGGAAGGTTCTTTATCGGCCATGTCCCCGAGTTTGGGGTTAATCCTGTTTAGGACGGTTTTCCTCCTTTCCATGTTGAGGCTCGAATTGGCGTTCCCTAGGAGAACGATGGCTCTCTGGCTCCAACCCCTGATGAGCGCAGTGTCGAGGGGGGTATCTGAGATATAGGACTCCTCAGCAAGGTTAAGGATTTTGGTGAGAGGGCCTAGGATGTCTAGTAGACGGTCCTGGCAGGATTTAAAGGCCCTTTCGAGCCCCTTTCTAGGGTCCTTACCCAGTTTAAAGAGGAACTTGATGAGGTCTGGGTCAAGGTTGGGGGTCTGGCAGACCTTGTCACCAATCCATGGTCTCGGGCATTCGGCGCGCATGATGTTCCTTTCATCAATTTCCAAGGAGTTTCGCAACCATTTGGTTATAAACTTGCCGACATGTTCCTGGGGGGACCACTTAGAGCTATTGGGGCGTGAGATGTTGACCGGAGAAAACATTTCTCCCCCTAGGGGGTCAAGGATGGAGTCCTTGGAGGAGGGAGGGGGATCTAGATCTGGGAAGGAGTTGGGGTCCGAGTCGGAAAGATAATCGCTAGGATCGAAAATGAACTCGTCGTAGGGTTCCTCAAAGGTTTCCTCCAGGTCAGAGTAGGTATCAGAGAGAGCACTAGCACCGTGACCAGTCGTGCCGCTTAGGACACCTTCCAGAGTTGTACCGCCAGGGGTACCCAGCCTAGTTGTGCCGCGAGGGGCACCAATGCCTCTTGGAGCGCTAAGGCTTCCCGAATCCAGAGAGGTGCTTGGACCTCCAAAGTTCCCCGCACGACTATCTATAGTGTGCTTGGTTTTTCTAGGTGCTTTGAGTCTTGTAGGGTCATCAGGGTGTTGCCCAAGGTCGCTGAGGGTCCTTTTACGGGACATTACCTCGCTAAAGGTATCGAGCATGCATGCTCTCATTTCCTTTTTCAGAAAGCTTTTGAAAGCGTCGCTATTGTGAGAGGGAGAGGAAGCAGTAGCGTCCTCACTCTCCATATCCGACATTTGTAGGGACAGAAGGCTTAATCTGCCTCTTATCTTGCTCTCTTTCACCTTTTTTTTTTTTTTTTTTTTTATGTGTGAATGCCACGTTTTCCTATTTTTATTTAGTAAGGTTGTGCCTGCGCCAGAGAATGCCCTAGTTTGGCTTAGTTTGCCTGGTTTATCTGGTAAATTGGCCGAAGCAGTGTGTTTGCCGGTTTCCCCGAAAGCCTCGCAGCAACTGACGTGCTCGAGGCAGTGCTGGAGGAGAGGAATGACCCTTAGGAGGCAGGGGGCGTTGCGCCGCCGCTGCCGAGGGTCATTCCTCTAATGCGGGACGCGTGAGGCGGCGCAAGATACCGGGATGGTATCGGAGCACAGCGCGAGCGGCAACGGGCGGTGAGGGGAAGCGGGCAATGAAGGTAATCCATTCTAGGATTCAGGGCATGTCTAAGAGCCTGAGGAGGTTTGAGGAGTAGCGAGGAAGCCGAGGGCGGTCGGCGAGTAGGCGCGTAGTCGTTGTACGGGTGTTACCTAGGGAAGAGACACGGGCGGGGAAGACAACCAAAGATTGGAAGTCTTGGGGGGTTACAGTAGGGTAGCGCAGACGCTGTAAATGGGAACACACGAGTTCCTAGGGGGTCAACACTAGCATAGCATATATCTTGGCGAAATATAAACAGTATGATACATATGTAAGGGCAAACTGTTCAATAAGCGGTAAAGGTATATAAACATCAGCAACTATTTCAGTAGCAATAACAATATCAAGAGTTAACACATTGGAAAAGCAAAGAGTAGTAAAGTCAACTTATCTGTTGGAGAGCCGCATTTAAAAGAGGCTGATCTCCCTTGGCACCTGGCCTTTATGGACACTGTGATGTCATATAGTTCTTGTTCTTTCTTTGTGACGTAAGCGGCTGTGTGAGAGCTGCATTAAAGGATTAATGCATAATGTAGCCTCCTGTCTTGTAATGAAATCCAGATTCTCTGGTCATGGTAATAGGAGAACTCTGCAAACTACGCAAGCGTTCACTGCCCAGGTTATTAAATACATATCCAACCTATTGAATACAACTATATTTAATTTGTAAATGCATTCTGTGTACCAGGTGATGCCTTACTGTAATATTACTTTTGTTGAAACTGATATTAAACAAAAAACTGTTCACAATTGTGGCTGTATGATCACCACTGTACATTGTGTTATCCACAATGTAAATAAACATTTAATAACCATGTAATAGATATTTAATAAACAATGTAATTAGATATTTAATAAATAATTTATTGTTTTATGAACAAATTGATTTGTCCTATTAGCATAACGAGAAAAAGGGTCAATGTTCATACAAAAAAGTTGAATTACAATGAAGTGCAAGTACATTTGTGTCATGAGCCAAATGCTCATTTGTGTATGATATCAGGGTTGTGGGCAGGGTGAGGAATTTTGTAAATATTCGACTTGTCCAAGTGACAAAGTGCTACAGAAATCTCCATGTCCTGTAAAAGAACCCCACTTCTCCCACCTACTCTTTACTTCAATTATATGGGCTGACATAATTACATTGATGTCTTACGAGCCCTCATCTTCAGCATATTTATTCTTTCTTCTTGCTTACTTCCCAGTTGGTAGATTCCCTTTCTTTATTGCACAGGTGTATCACTCTTAGAACATACATACATCCTTAAGCACAGTCACCCTCCTTGGTATTGCCACGCAAACCCTCTTCCACATAGACATACCCTAAGGACGGGCTGACAGAGTACAAATGCACACTCCGGTGTAGACATACATCCCCCAGTATAGACTACAGAGACGCACTGTAATGAGACATAACCTACAGACATGAAGACCCTGTAGACACGTACATACATGCAGACACACACTCTGCCTATTTTGTTCAACAAACACATAGAAGACCTACGAGTTCAGAAAACCCATCTTCTAAATGATAGAGGTTTTTATCTGGATCATGGATGGCTTTTGGCAATGACAAGACGACTGGGGGGCATATTCGAATAAGTGCCCTGGGGCCCAACAGGAGTTAGCACCCACTTTTTATGCCCTTGGGGAATTTTGGTATTACAGAAGGGGGTGCCGATGCTTGTGGTTCCCCTTCAGGAAAACCAATAGTGCTGGCGCAAAGCACCAGCGATACCATCCGGGAGACTCCACTCATTTGCATAGGGGCGTGCCCTATCCACATGAGGGAATCCCTTTGCCTCTGCACCCGCCCCATATTACAGAAATGGGCGCAGAGGCAAAGAAGCAAGCCGCTCACTGCTTTCACATGAATGAGCTGCCCCAGGGCAGTGCGAGTTTGCAGCTGCCCTTGGGGCAGCACATTCACCATAATGGGGCGCATTGTTTGTGCCAGACGCACCTTTTAAAAGATGCCCCGGGTGCAAACAATGACAAAAGTGTAATACAGCCCTCGGACCACATTACAAATGGGACGCACTTTCCTTCATTGTGTCGGGCGCACCTTTAAAAAGGTGTGCTTGGCGCAAGGAAGGAAAGTGTGGCACATTATGGTGAATGCGCTGCCCCCAGGGCAGACATGAACTCGTGATGCCCAGGGGCGGCACTTTCATGTGAAATATAAAGCGACTGTTTTGAAGCTGCCCCGTGATTCACTGTGCAGGTGGCAACCTGCCTGCGCTTTTAGAGGGGGATAGAGGTTCCCTTGCAGGCTGATGCAGGGATGTCTGGGGGTCCATGGGACCTCCTTTACCCCCTGCAAATGGCTGCTCTCAGGAGGTGCACGGTCAGTGCGCCTCCTGAGGGATTATTTGCCTCTGGCCGCATCTGTAATAGTGTGCGGGCGCAGAGGCAAAGAGATTCCCTCATTTACATGGGGCACGCCCCCATGCAAATGAGGGAACGCACCCTTGAAGATAGCAATGGCGCTTTGTGTGCGCCAGTGCTATTGGTATTACAGAAGGGGCCGCACAAGTGTCTGCAGCCCCTTCTCTAATACCAAAGTGCTCGGGGTGGGCAAAGTGGGCGCAAACACCAGTTGCGCCCCCCGGGTACTTTATGAAATACTGCCCCTGGTATTTTTTTGCCCGGGCTCACTTTTTGCCCCAGCCTGACACTGGGGCAAGATGAATGGATGAGGACTGGAATCATACCAATTAAATACTAAAGCAGCCCTGTGACAAGCATTGGAGGTCTGTGAAGGGAGGAGTAGCCAAATAACTTTGAGCATTCCTGGGTATGAGAGCATGATGGAGCAGAAAGTGACAGGTGGGGCACAAGGGATAGATATTTGAAGCTCAAGAGAAGCACATATCCTCTGGCAGGGACATATGACAGCACCAGACGGGGCAAAGTAAGCAGTTAGGGCACAGAATGCAGGAAACTGTCAGGAGAGGCCACTGGGGAGCACATAGCAGAAGGTGAAGTTATGCTTGCTTTTGCTTGATGGGAGCTGTCAGCTCCTACCAAGCAATAGCAAACAGCTACCTCCCAAGGGTGGGCACCTCGGGAGGTAGCAGGAGCCCGCCATGGGGCGGTGGCAATCAACAGGGACAACTTTCCATTGTAGAAGTTAACCATAGGGTGGTGGTGGTCCCTAAGGCCGTGAGTTCGCAATGGACACGCTACATTAATTTATTTCAGCCCTGGGGAAGTGGCAGTCCCCGGGGCTGTGGAAGGGATGCTGGCCCCTAATTATTTTCAATAAATTACCCTGGGGAGGTGGTGATCCACAGGGCTGCAGAGGGGGACCGCAAGTGCCCCCCCCCCCTTTTTATTTCTCAACATTATCATTATAAATATGGTGCAGCCCTGCGCTTCTGAAGTGGCGCAGTGCTGCATTAAGCCAGGAAGGCTACGCCACATTCTGTCACTTCGTTAAGAATATGCCCCTCTATTTTTTTAATTTTAAGGATGGGGAAAGAAAAGAAGGGAAGGGGGAAATATATGGGTACAGTGACACATGCATTCTTCATATACCTCGTACAATTAGAAAAAACATTTGAAGTAGAAAAGAGTGAGCTTACTGAACAATTGGGTTTGACTGGTGTCAGGTATGAGCTCTGGTCGCGGTGCACAGTTCCACAATTATGAAAATATGAAAGTCTGGATTGGACCTGATGAGCTCTAGTGAGTGACGTCTGAAGCCTAAAAATTGTCTTTGAAGGAAGATATGTTGGACATGCCTGAACATTCAGAGATATGGACGTGGTCAATGTTACGCCATTCTGTGTCTCGTTTCACGTAGGAGACAAATGGATGGACGCCATGTAGTTTTGAGTGATAACAAACAAAGCGGGACTGCAAAGTTATTCTGTCAATCTCAGATGCCATGTTAGAAGGGCAGTGTCTCCGTACTTGTTATTAATCATTATTTTCGACATAAATTTCCCAATACACCATTCTGCCACAATGGATCAGTACACAGTCATTGTCCGTGCTTCCACAGTTTTCCGCACTGCATAGCAGTCTGTACTTGTACTTTACCCTTTTGGGCTGTTGAAATACCCCTCGCCCTGCCACTGGTTGGTGAGCCAGGATAAATCTGCTGGCAGAAGTCTGAGTACTGCTAACCAATGGGTTTGAATTACCCACAACCTCCATCAGAGGACCTTCCTTTACCAACTGTTCTGGCAGCATGTTAATACATCACAGTTCAAACCCCACCTGCTGGAGCTGAACTCTTAAGGCAGGTGTCTCCAGATGCATGATAGTAGGGCTCACAATTGACATATTAGCTCCAACAGTAATAGTGCACTCATGGGGTATCTTCAATCATACATTTATTGATTCAGACACGTTTCAGCGATGAGCCTCCCTCAGTGCTTTAAATGTATTTGCCTAGGGCACAACATTGTATTCATTTAAATAATAAAAACACCCTTCTAATAGGTGAATTCATATTGATATCAAACAAAGAGGGACTGAAATGATATTCTGTCAGTCTCGGCCACCACGTTAGAAGGGCAATATCTCAGTACTCGTTATTAAAGTTGTTTTTTTACATAAATATACCAATAAACCATTCTGCCACAATGGGGTACACAGTCTTTGTCCTTACTTCCACCGTTTTCTGCACTGCCTATTAATGTCTCCTTGTACTTTACCCGTTAGGCTTTTGCAATTTCGTCCTTCGCTGTACACCTCTCGCCCTGCTGCTGGTTAGTTCGCCAGGCCTCTCAGACGCCCTGGCCCAAGGGAAAACCACCTTCCTGGGGCCACATTTCATAATTAAATAGGGGGCCTCCTGGGCCACCCCCATACCCTGCAGACCACCACCTCCCTAGGGCTTTCAAATTTGTAATGGGGAGGCCTCTGGGACCCACCCAGACCCCGGGGACCACCACCTCCCCGGGGCCAACTTCAAAAAGAAAGGAGGGAGGCCACAGGGCCACCTCCTGGAGCCTTTAATGGTCCTGGGGACTGTCACCCCCAAGGGCAAGCTCCTGCTATGTCCGGGATTCCCACCACTGGGACATAGCTGTTTGCTGTGGCTTGGTGGGAGCTTTACCACTCCCACCAAGCCACTGCAAACGTTCTACTTCAAGCATTCTTTAAAGCTCTCGCTTACTGGAAGAGGATCAGAATTGCTTTCACACAAAGGAAAGTAAGTGCCTTTCTAGCAGCCTCCTCAGTGTGAAAGCAATGCCTGCTCCCGCAAGAGGCCTTGAGCTCCTTGTGTCTGCAACGTTAGCGCCAATGACAGTAATGTGTGGATTTTGCTGGTTTAGCAGAGGGAACCCACTTTCAAGGGCCTAGGACTGGATTGGCGCCACTTGGCACGGTATGTCCTACAGATGTCAGAGTCTAGGTGCAGTGGCAGGGTTGCTGAAAGTCTTTGATGTCCCTATGGGTGACTTCAGAACAGGAGGCAAGCAGGCAAGCCCTTGGAGTCACTCTGGGTTCAAGTGATGTAGGTCGAGTCCTTCTCATCCAAGCAGAGAGGGCAGCTGACAGGTCAGCACAGC
Source organism: Lissotriton helveticus (assembly GCF_964261635.1). Lineage (NCBI taxonomy): Eukaryota > Metazoa > Chordata > Amphibia > Caudata > Salamandridae > Lissotriton > Lissotriton helveticus. Next base: position 805,204,920 of record NC_136063.1, read on the forward strand.
AGAAAAGCAGTTCTTCCAGAGCAGCAGCCCAGTAGAGTGGCAGTCCTACACCAGCACAGCAGTCCTCCTTCCTGGCAGAGTATCCACAGGTCCAGAAGTGTATTAACTTGATAGGGTCAGAAGTCCACTTTTTATACCCAGTGGGGCATTTGAAGTGGGGGAGACTTCAAAGAGGGACTTTGGAGTGCAGCTCCTTGTGTGGAGACAGGCACAGCCCATACAGGTGCAAGTGTCAGGCCGTCTCCACCCATCCTGCCCAGGATGACCCATTAGGATGGTAATGACCCATCAGGATGGTAATGGCCCATCAAGATGGTAATGGCCCATCAGGCACACCTAAGCTCCCTTCATGTGTGACTGTCTAGCCGGAATGCACAAAGCCCAGCTGTCACCCACCCCATACGTGTATTGGAGTCAGGCACAGAGCAGAATAATGCTAATTTTCTAAAAGGGCCATTTTTAAAGCTGTAATAAATGTTCTACTCCTTCTCAATGAGGAATTACACTTATTAAATGTAATAAGGAATCATGAATAATAACCTATGAGAGAGACAAGACTCACAGTGGTGAAACTAAAAAGTATATGTCCTGCGTTTTACTTACCCAGCACCTTGCCCTTTGTGTTACCTAGGGCCTACTTCAGGGGTACCTTATGTATAAGAACGGGGGAGTTTACAGCATGGCAAGGTGTTTTAAATGTCAAGTTGACATGGCAGTCAAACTGCACTTACAGGCTTTCCAGTAGCAGGCCTGAGATATGTTTAAAGGGCTAATTAAGTGGGTGGCACAATCAGTGCTGCAGGCTCACTAATAGCAATTAATTTACAGGCCCTGGGCACACATAGTTAACTTTAATAGGGACTGATAAGTAGATTAAATGTTACAATTGTGGATACACCAATGTTAGTGTCTTTTAGAGGATTGAGCACATTCACTTTAACACTGATTAGGAGTGGTAAAGTGCCCTGAGTCCTAATGCCAATAAAACACGATCAGCAAAAAGGGGAGGATAAAGGCAAAATGGATGGGGGCGACTCTGGAGAAAGGGCCATTTCCAACAGGTGCATATTAGGAACCAATCAGGCCTGTATTTTGCGCTATTTCTGCAGCCTCCCACAACGCTCTCCCTGCTCCCTGCAGCCCACTCCACCACGAACGGGACTCTTGGCATGGATTTTGTGAAGGTAAACGTCAGTGGGTCTAACCTGGTGTCTGTATCCGACCCACGTTACATTGTGGTCAGCCTGAAACTGTGACATTGATCCAGTCCAGGGCAACTACACTATTTTTACAAAAATTCGTAAAAATTCATATATCCGGTTCTACTGATTGGAATTTTGCTATTTTGGTCTTGTTTAAGTTAATACATGTTAGCCTATTTTTCTAACTTGGTGTGGGATCCCTTTTATGTGGTGTTTTTTTTTTACTATATTACTGTTTGAGGAGCTGCACAAAACTTTACACACTACCTCTAAGTTCAGTCTGACTGCTATGTGTCAAACCACCAGAGGGTTGAGCACAGGTTACTTTTGGATTTATTTGTCCCTTACCCTGACAAGGGTTGTGGTTGCTGCTCGACCAAGGCAAACACCCCAGTGAACCAACAACCCAATTTGTCACAATGGTCATATTGCTAATGGATGGCACTCTTCGGGGTAGTTCATGAGGATATTTGTATGAAAGAAAAAAAAATCAGGTGCATCTTGCAAGTAAACCTCTACAGAAGTAGTGGTGCAAAATGGCAATCCTCTGCATAATACATTAATAAATACATTTTAAAATCAGAACATATTATAGACAATAAAGAGACATAGACAATAAAGTGATAACTTTGAAATGTAAATAGTAAATGATTACCATCAATTTGTTTCTATTCAATCGCTTCCGACATCGATTGTTCTATTTAGCCTCTTGACTTTACGTGTTTTCGTTTCCTTTCTCTTTAGCCAGTTGGTCTTTTTTTGTTTAAACCTGCCAGTTTGACATGCAACTTTTATAAAAAAAAAAGAATTAAAAAATCTGTTGCTCCTATATTGATTGATTCCTTAGTTCAGAAGTTCATAACTCTCTGTGCCAGTCTAACTGGGAGCGCTGTTACATGATTTCAGTGACTGTTCAACCAAATTCTCACTGTGATTTAAGTAATTAATTCTTATGAAATGTATACATACATCCAAACTCAGAAGCCCCCATGAGTCTGGCAGAGATACTACTCTGCAAGTTTTCATGGTGGTCTTGCACCCAGGATTACTAGGTAAGGGAATAGCAGGTGTAGTTTTCCTGAGTGGATTTGCTCCTGATTCATCTGTTGAAGAGTGGTTCAGGGTCTGGGGGCTGAGGGACAGCCTGCCCCCCATTCGAGCCTCTGTAACATTATGGGGGGAGCTTACAATTCACCCCTTGTTCCCAAAGAGCTTAACTGCCCATAGAATGCCTTCTGATGTCCTACCCCCTGACCCATGACCCCTCTGCTCAGAATTACCACCTGAAAAGAGAAGGTGGCAAATGTGACTAAGCTTGTCCCAGATAACAGGGATAACCATGCAGAAGAGGATCCGATATTTCTGAGACCACGTTGTTCTTTCCCATTTTGGTGACAAAAAAATGTGATGGATGGATTTAGGTCCAGATATTTTAACTGAAATCATTATTTCTAGACCTATCATATTTGTGACCTAAATCCAGTCATCTAATAATGGGGTCCATAGTCTTTAATATATAATATGAAGAAAATGTAGAGTGTTTTCTTAGGGCATTTTCATCCTGCTCTTTCATTTGATTATTATTCATCTTTGCATAGAACTTAGTTATTTCTTGGATTGAGGTAAACGGTCCTATGTACTCTGAAAATTTGCAATTTAAAGTTCCAGTTTTGAAGCATTTAACCTTGTGTGTTAAAGAATTCAAAATGTACATCGATGCTTCTTCCAAATCAATTCTCATTCTTTGAATACATCTGACTTAAAATGCGGCGTAGGAAGGAAAAAAACACGTAATCCTCAAGGAATTATATTGTGATCTATATATTTCTGTAATGAGGATTCTTCCCATCATTTATTAATCTCTTTTTGATAATGATTTTCTAAAACTACCTATAGTGCCCCTTTAATTTATTAGTAACCTCCTTGTCAGCATCTAAGTCTCCATTATGAACAGAGGAGACATGTGTGTGACGTGGTTTGCGCTTTTATAGCATCTGCTTCAGCTATGTCGATCTATTGGGCTTGCTGAAAACATGAATGTGAATCCACCCGGGAGCAATTAAAATCACTAAGTCAAATATTAATGAGACTATTTAAAAAATAAGCGAAAAGAAGCATTTTTCATCACAATTGCGTCTAGTCAATTAAGTCTCACAAATCGAAGGCAGAACAGACAAGAGGATTCAATAGAATCTCTTCCCTAACCACTAAACGTTGTATTTGAAGGAGTTCTGTTTTTTGGAGGCCTTTCTTTTTATTTTAGGTTTTTGGTATATTAATGTAAAGAATTGCCAACGAGCTCGGAGGTTCAAAACAGGTTTAGTCTTATGCCTCCAACTCCGTTCTCACAGTGAGTCCAACTGCCAACATGCAACGGTTAACTTTTTCTTCACAACTTTCTAAGATAGCCTTCATAATGGGAACGTCCACCATTTGACTCCAGAGGGGGTGGGGGTACAGAGCGGGAATATCGTCGTAAAAATATCGACTAACATTAATATCGTCACAGAAATATCGACAAGAAGAAATATCGATGACAAAAATATAGTTTGACAAGAATATCGACAGACAGGTAAGTAATATCGTTAACATTAATATAGTTGTAATAAATATCGTTTACAAAAACATCGTTTACAAAAATATCGTTTTTTAAATAATAATAAGTAATTAAGTGTTTTAATGAGTATTGGTTGTCAAAGTAGTATTTTTTGTAGTATTTTATTAGTTAATACCGTATTTTATGTTGAATTTAGTGTTAATAGTTCCGTAGCGGGTTGTGGGTTTATAGGGGAGTAGGGTGGGAAGTAATTTAAATATAATAAAATAATTGATTAATGTGTTAATTGAATATAAATAGTGTAATAAATAATAGTTAATTAATTTCAATTAGTTAATTGATTAATAATTATGTAAATTAATTATGTTAATTGTTTAATTAATTTTAGGTGTGTGTAGTTGAATTTTTAAGTGAAAAAGTAGTGAATTAATTACATTTTAATTGAATAAATATTTAATTAATGATTAATTAAATAAAAATTAAGATTTGTTAATTTTTAAACATTGTAAATATAATAAAATAATTGATTAATGAATGTGTTAATTGAATATAAATAGTGTAATAAATAATAGTTAATTAATTTCAATTCGTTAATTGATTAATAATTATGTAAATTAGTTATGTTAATTGTTTAATTAATTTTAGGTGTGTGTAGTTGAATTTTTAAGTGAAAAAGTAGTGAATTAATTACATTTTAATTGAATAATTATTTAATTAATGATTAATTAAATAAAAATAGATTTTTTAATTTTTAAACATTGTAAATAGATTTAGTAATTTTAACCCCTACACTATCCAACGCTTTCCCTACTGTTGCACCCTCTGGAGTGGGAATAGTAATTTTGACCCCTACGCTATCCAACGCTTTCCCTACTGTTGCACCCTCTGGAGTGGGAATAGTAATTTAAACCCCTACGCTATCCAACGCTTTCCCTACTGTTGCACCCTCTGGAGGGTATACAACCTTTACAACGCAACTTTTACCACGACCTACCATTACCACGCATTTTTTACAACGCAGGATCCATTACAACGCATACCATTACCACGCATGTATTTACAACGCAGGTACTTTTACAACGCATACCATTACAACGTAAGTATTGGTAAGTATATTATTTTATTAAAAATATTATTTGTTTTTTTTTGTAAAGGGGTATTTTTTGGGTTCAGGCTCAGTTTTGGGTTTTTGGGTAAAGGGGTATTTTTAGGGTTCAGGGTCAGTTTTCAGTTTTTGGGTAAAGGGGTATTTTTAGGGTTTAGGGTCAGTTTTCAGTTTTTGGGTAAAGGGGTATTTTTAGGGTTCAGGGTCAGTTTTCAGTTTTTGGGTAAAGGGGTATTTTTAGGGTTTAGGGTCAGTTTTCAGTTTTTGGGTAAAGGGGTATTTTTAGGGTTCAGGGTCAGTTTTCAGTTTTTGGGTAAAGGGGTATTTTTAGGGTTTAGGGTCAGTTTTCAGTTTTTGGGTAAAGGGGTATTTTTAGGGTTCAGGGTCAGTTTTCAGTTTTTGGGTAAAGGGGTATTTTTAGGGTTCAGGGTCAGTTTTCAGTTTTTGGGTAAAGGGGTATTTTTAGGGTTCAGGGTCAGTTTTTAGTTTTTGGGTAAAGGGGTATTTTTAGGGTTCAGGGTCAGTTTAGGGTTTTTGGGTAAAAGGGGCATTTTTTGGGCTCAGGCTCAGTTTTGGATTTTTGGGAAAAGGGTACAGTGTAAAAATTAAATATAACTAAATTTAAATTACATTAAATTAAATTGATTAAATTAAATTAAATTAATTAAATTAAATTAAATTAAATTAATTACATTAAATTACATTAAATTACATTATATTAATTTTAATTAAATTAAATATTAAAAAATATTATATACTTACCAATACTTACGTTGTAATTGTATGCGTTGTAAAGGTATATGCGTTGTAAATACATGCGTGGTAATGGTATGTGTTGTCATGGATCCTGCGTTGTAAAAAATGCGTGGTAATGGTAGGCGTGGTAAAAGTATGCGTTGTAACGTCATACATCCCCTCTGGAGTGGAAATAGTAATTTAAACCCCTACGCTATCCAACGCTTTCCCTACTGTTGCACCCTCTGGAGTGGGAATAGTAATTTAAACCCCTACGCTATCCAACGCTTTCCCTACTGTTGCACCCTCTGGAGTGGGAATAGTAATTTTTACCCCTTCACTATCAAATGTTTTAATTAATAATATATTTTATATTTTAATTATATGTATGTATTATTGTTGTTATATAAAGTAATGTGTTAAATATATGTATATGTACACATTTATTAAGTTATAATGAAAAAGTGTATTTAATTTGTTTTCAATAGTCAAAAAATAAAAGTAATGTAATTTATTTTGTTAATAGTACTTATATTTATTTAATATTGAATGTAATTTTAATTAATTTAAAAATTCGATATTTTTTACAACGATATTTATTACAACGATATTTTTGAGTCGATATTTATGTACTTACCTGTTTAGGTATAGGGTGTCGATATTTTTGTAAACGATATTTTTCCAACGATATTTTTGTCAACGATATTTTTGTAATCGATATTTCAACACCCTACCGGGGTGGGGGTATGTAGCGAAGGAAGCAAAGGGAATAAAAGCAATAAAGCGAAGAGGTGGACGGGGTAAGTAAACAAAAAAGGGAAATGCATACTATTTACAATATATCTCCATCCCCACGTGATACAATAATTTAAAACTGGCGATGAGCTACAGCATATTTTGTTACTTATTGAAATGCTTCAAAACAGACCTGTTAGAGATAATTATTTCTTACTATAATTTGATTTCCACGGTGGAGGACAACGTTTTCTTACAGGTCTGATGTTGAATTCTTCTGTATGCGTCCCCTCCTCAGGAGAGTCATGTTCCTTCCTGGGTATGAGGAATAACCGGGCAATTTACAATTCTGTCTATGCTTTATGTACGACCATCCTCCATGAACTACATTTCGCTTTACATGTTTTATTTTGATAGGCTTATAAAACAGATGTAACAAGGGGTGGCTGGTAACATTTGATAGTGGTGCGGCGAACAGAGTGTGGAGACATAAATAAAACAAGCATGCAAAATGAACACACACTAAATCATTGGCATGCATTACACTAACATTAGAAATAAGCTAAATGTTACTTATCTGGGCTGCATCCTCTGTGTTCTTTGCAGTCTGTGGCTCCGATCACTAGTCGAAGAGCTAACTTTCCTAAGCAATCCAGACGCCGCTCTCATGCTGTTAACCAGTGTGAGAAGGAAAAGACACAATTGATGGACAGAATGCAGAACAAATCAAAACATTCACCCTCAGTCAAGAGATCTGGGTTAAATCCATAATTCTTTTGCTCACCATGCAACCCCAGTTTGGACTTGGGCATATGCAAATCAGTCTTGACCCTGTGCCTCATAGGAAAAGTCCAGCTAGACCTGCCATGCCAGATCCTCCTAGGACCGGAAGGAAGCATCCTAGACCCGGTTTCGGGTTTTCAATTCTCATCAGCCAGGATAGCTTGATTCCAGTAGCCCAGTGAGCCAGAGACCCATGTCTGGGCATACCCAGGGCACTTAGGCAGAGGAAGCAAAAGACACACAATTGATGGACGGACTACAGAACAAATCAAAACATTCACCCCAGTAAAGAGATCTGGATTAAATCCATCATTCTTTTGCACACCATGCCACCCCAGTTTAGACCTGGCCATATGCTAATCAGTCTTGACCCTGTGTCTCATGGGAACAGTCCAGCCCGAACTGCCAAGCCAGATCCTCTCTGGACCAGAAACAAGCATTCTAGTACCAGTTTCGGGGTTTCAACCCTCACCAGCCAGGATAGCTTGATTCCAGTAGCACAGTGAACCCTGGACCCACTTCTGGCATACCCTTGAGCGCTTGGGGCGAGGAATCAAACGACACACAATTGATGGACCGAATACAAAACATTCACCCCCAGTCAAGAGATCTGGGTTTAATCCATAATTCTTTTGCTCACCATGCCACTCCAGTTTAGTCCTGGCTATATGCTAATCAGTATTGACCCTGTGCCTCATAGGAACATTCCAGTCCGAACTGCCAAGCCAGATCCTCTCTGGACCGTAAACAAGCATCCTAGGAGCGGTTTTGGGGTTCCACCCCTCATCAGACAGGATAGCTTGATTCCAGTAGCACAGTGAGCCTGGGACACAGGTCTGGGCATACCCAGCGCACTTAGTGTGATGAAGCAAAAGACACACAAATGATGGACGGAATGCAGAACAAATCAAAACACTCACCCCCAGTCAAGAGATCTGGGTTAAATCCATAATTCTTTTGCTCACTATGCCACCCCAGTTTAGACCTGGCCATATGCAAATCAGTCTTGACCCTGTGCCTCATGGGAACAGTTCAGCCTGAAATGCCAAGCTAGATCCTCCCTGGACCAGAAACAAGCATCCTAGGACCGGTTTTGGGGTTTCACCACTCATCAGCCTGGATAGCCTGATTCCAATAGCACAGTGAGCCTGGGACCCACGTCTGGGCATACTCGGCACAATTAGGGTGAGGAAGCTAAAGACACACAATTGATGGATGGAATGCAGAACAAATCAAAACATTCACCTCCAGTCAAGAGATTTGGGTTATACCCATCATTCCCTTGCTCACCATGCCACCCCATTTTAGACCTGCGCACATGCAAATCAGTCTTGACCCTGTGCCTCATGGGAACAGTCAAGCCCGAACTGCCAAGCCAGATCCTCCCTGGACCAGAAACAATTTATTCATTTATTTATTTATTTGCGAGTTTGTATCGCGCTAGGATCACCTCCCGGAGGAGTATCTCCGCGCCTTTGGCAGCCTTCTTGCAAATAAACAATATTGTCATTGTAGCTTGTTAGTTTTAAAATAGAAAGGTTTTTAGCTGTCTCCTAAAAGGGAGATGCTCCTTGCAGAGTCTCAGGGAGAGTGGGAGGGTATTCCACAGCGTAGGACCAGCAATGGAAAGTGCTCTGTCCCCTTGTCTTGCCTTTTTAGCTCTAGGTACTTGCAGCAAGGCCTGTTCACTAGATCTCAGGGATCGTGAAGGTACGTAGAGGGAGAATTTATTAAACAGGTACATAGGGACTTTTCTCTGGAGACACTTGTGCATAATACAACAAACCTTAAACTTCACCCTCTGTTTCACAGAGAGCCAGTGCAGAGTGGTCAAAAGGGGTTTGGAAGGTGTTCGGGGGGGCTGATTAAGAACAAGACGAGCAGCCGTATTTTGGACTACCTGCAATCTAGAGATTACCCCCTCGTTAGCTGAGAGAAGCAACCCATTGCAGTAGTCCAAACGACTCAACACTAGAGCCTGTACCAAGGTTTTCCTGGTTGAATCCGGAAGCAGCGGGAATACTTTCCGCAACATCCCAATGATGTGGAAGCAGGACCCCACCACTTGGGCGGTATGTTGCTTAAAAGAGAGTTCCTGGTCTAGGCGAACACCGAGATCCTTAACCGCCTGCTTAGGCTCCGGGACTGGGCCAAGATCCTGCGGCCACCAGTCGGGGGACCAAAGGATTTTGGCTTCCCCGAACAGCATCACCTCCGTCTTTGCAACGTTACATTGCAGGAGGTTAGATGCCATCCAGTGGGCCACTGCCTTCATCCCCTGGGAGAAGGAGTTCTTGATCTCATCCGTAAGGGATTTAAAGGGAAAGAGGAGTTGGGTATCATCCGCGTATGACACAGGGATAAACCCATGGGATCTCATGATGTTAGCTAGGGGGGCCACATAGATATTGAAAAGGGTAGGGCTCAAACAAGAGCCCTGTGGCACCCCCTTCGAGATTCCCAACTCCTCTGACCGATAGGCACCCAAGGTGACTGTTTGGGTGCGATCTGTCAAGAAACTCCTCAACCATGACAGAGCCTTGTCTTCCAGGCCGATGTTAATAAGCCTGGTGGTCATGATGTCATAAGACACAGTGTCAAACGCCGCAGACAAATCCAACAGGACCAGGATAATAGAGAAAACCTTTATCCTGGAACCTGTGAAGATCGTCTGCGACTGACAGCAAGGTGGTCTCGGTGCTGTGTCCTGGCCTAAAACCCGACTGGGAGGGGTCCAGTCCATTTGTCTCTTCGATGTGTTTTGACAAATGTCTGTTAACATATTTCTCCACAATCTTGCCCATAAAGGGGAGAAGGGAGATAGGTCGAAGGTTGGCAAAGTCGGTCCAGGGAATGGCGGAATTCTTCCTCAAAGGTCTCACTCAGGCCCTTTTCCAATCTCTCGGAACTTCTCCAGTACTAAGAGATAGATTTATTAGTTGTTGAATTTCTGGGCCAAGGACTTCGGACAACATAGGCATAATGCGGGCTGGAACGATATCAAGGGGACTTCCACTCTTAATCTGAGTGATTAGTGCAGTGACCTCTTCTAGAGAGATAGGAGGAAAGCTTTTAAGGCTGTCGTGAATTGGTTTCAAATGTATATTGTTGTGAGGGAGATCTATGACAGCTATGACAAGCATCCTAGAACTGGTTTCGGGGTTTCACCCCTCATCAGCCAGGATAGATTGATTCCAGTAGCACAGTTACCCACGTCTGGGCATTCCGGCGCACTTAGGGTTAGGCAGCAAAATACACACAATGCTTGTTTCCAGTCCAGGGAGGACTTGGCCTGGCAGTTTGGTCTGGACTGTTTCCATTGGGCACAGGGTCAAGACTGATTTGCATATGGCTGGGTCCAAACTGGAATGGCATGGTGAGCAAAAAAAACTGCAGATTTAGGCCCAGATCTGTCTACCGGGGTGAATGTATGACTTTGTTCTGCATTCTGTCCATCAATTGTTCTTTTTGCATTTGTCACCCCAAGTGGGACAGGTATGCCCAGACGTGGGCCCCGTGTTCACCATGCCTCTGGAGTCAAGCTATCCTGGCTAATGAGGGCTGAAAGCCTGTAACCGGTCCTAGGATGCCTGTTTCCAGTCCAGGGAGAACCTGGCCTGGATGTTCGGGCTGGACTGTTCCCATTGGGCACAGGGTCAAGACCGATTTGCACATGGCTGAGTCCAAACTGGAATGGCATGGTGAGCAGAAAAACAATGGATTTAGGCCCAGATCTCTGTACTGGGGTGAATGTATGACATTGTTCTGCATTCTGTCCATCAATTGTGCTTTTTGCCTTTGTCACCCCGAGTGGGACAGGTATGCCGAGATGTGGGTCTCGTGCTCTCCATGCCACTGGAGTCAAGCTATCCTGGCTGATGAGGGCTGAAATCCGGAAACCAGTTCTAGGATGCTTGGTTCCAGTCCAGGGAGGACCTGGCCTGGCAGTTCGGGCTGGACTGTTTCTGTTGGGCACAGGGTCAAGACTGATTTGTATATGGATGGGTCCAAATTGGATGGCATGGTGAGCAAAAAAAATATGGATTTAGGCCCAGATCTCTGTACTGGAATGACTGTATGACATTGTTCTGCATTCTGTCCATCAATTGTTCTTTTTGCATCCATTAACCAGCATGAGTACAGCAGCAGGATTGGATGGAGTGGGCTGGTTAGATGCTCCTTCAGGCCCTGTAGGCCAGTGCTTGTTCTCCACAAAGCTGTCTTGGACAGCTGATTTGGAGAATTGCAAAGTACGCTTGTCAGGCAAGCCATTGCAAGACAGCAAGTCGAAATGACTTGCGCGCCTTTACAGTGTCTGGCCAACCACTGCTCTAGTCTTACATGCTGCCAATTGGCATCAGCGAGAATGCCCTGCATTTCTACTGGCTCAGGGCAGGCTGACGGCTGTGGCACACCTCCCAAAAAAATAAAATGGGAATAAAATAATTTCATTGCCATTTTATTGTTCACAGTTAGCGCGGCTCACAGTTGGCGTGGTGGAGATGCTGCCCCACCCTCATGAAGTAACTGCTGCTGAATGTAACTTATTCCTATAGTTTGCAGGTCTTTTCACAACCGCCCATTGCCCGGCCTTCCAATTCCTGTGGACCACTCCCCATTTGTTGTTATACCAGTTCCTGTATTTATCTTGTCACTGCTTCACTCTTGTAACAACTTCATCTCTGTTAACACAAATAGGTTCTCACCCATTTAGCCAATTGGGCGCTAGCTTGGACCCTAGTTTCCTACCTTTTAGCGAACCAACTGGAGACATGGCAGTGATCAAATTAGTGGTGACATGGTAAGAACACAGCATTCCTCTCACATATTCTTCTCTAGAACTTCCTGCTGCACTTGTCAGATGCATGGTTTCCTTCAACATCCTATTAACTCTTGCCACTAAGTCATTGACCTTGGGACAATACAAAGGTGTTTTCATGTGAGTTATAGACAACCTTCAGAGATAATCAAACATTACTTCTGAACTAAATGGCACCCCTTTGTCCTTGACGTCTGTGCTAGGGATTCTTTCTTTTTTAAATGTGTCTGTCAAAAACCTAATCATGGGTTGTGTGTTAATGTTGTTTACTGACTGGGTAACCACCTAATGCGAGTGATAGATTACAAAAATGAACATTAAACTTTTCATGGCGTTGAGGAATTTGAGAGGGCCAATGATATGTAGTCCTAGTTGGTCCGACAGTTTAGATTCAACTTCTACAGGTGAAATGGGAGTCCTGCAAACAGATTTTGTTTTGGTACTGGTGCTACATGCATAGCAATATCTGACTTTCCTCTCCACCATAGTATCTGTTAGAAATTGGGTTTCTGGTTGGAAGAGGTATGCTCCCTGTCCAAGCAGGAACCACAATCCTAGTCAGGGTAAGCTAGATACACACTAAAAGATAACCTGTGCTCACCCTCTAGAACCTTGGAACTTGGCTGCTTGATCCCTGATTCTCAAGCAAAAGGAGGCAAGCCAACAAGCCATTGGAGATCACTTTAGTTGCAAGGCAGAGTTTGATTCTCCCTTTGCAGGGTCCAAGAGCAGCAGGCAGCAGGGCAGAGAAGCATGTCTTCCAGAACCGCAGTCCAGCAGAGTGACTGTCCCTGTAGCAGCACAGCAGTTCTTCTGGCAGCGTTTTTTACAGGTCCAGTAGTGTTTGATTTGAAGGGGTCATAGACCCAGTACTTATACCCAGTTGTGCATTTGAAGTGATGGTGACTTCAAAGAAGGGTCTTTAAAATGCACAGAGGTTCTTTCTTCCCAGAATTGGCTCCAGACTATCAATGTCGGGTAATCATCCCTTTGTGTGGGGACAGGACACTGCCTATTCAGATGTAAGTGTCAACCCCTCCTTTGTTCCCTACACAGGAAGAGCCATCAGAATGCAGATGAGTAATCAGACACACTGAACCTTCCTGTGTTTGTGGCTGTCTAGAGGCAATCCACAAAGTGTAGTAGTCACCTACCCCAGATGCGTATTGGAGACAGAATGCAGGCATTCAGAGCTGTAAGAGTGGAGAAATGTCCATGTTCTAAAAGAGGCATTTCTAAAATAGTATTGTTAAATCAAACTTTACCAGTAAAGCTGATTTATCATTACCATTTCAAAGATATGAAACATGACACAGCTACTCCATTCTGATCAGGAATTAAAGCTCAAAAGTGTATCAAGGAATTCCAATATTAACCTATGAGAGTGGTAGGCCTTACAGTCATGAAAAAGGAATTTAGTTTTTTTTCACTGCCTGGACATGCAAAACTTAAACATACGTGTCTTACCTTTTACTTACACATCATCCTGCCCTATGGGCTACCTATGGCCTACCTTGTGTTGATTTATGTGGAATTAAAGAGGAGTTTAAGACATGCCATAGGGTTTTAAATGCCAAGTCGAAGTGCCAGTTAAATTGCACCAACAGGCTCTACAGTGGCATGAGACAAGCATAAGGCATGTTTAAAGGGCTTCTTTTGTGAGTGGCACGATCAGTGCTACAGATTCACGAGTAGCATGGCATACCACTTTACCAGGGACTCACAAGTAAATTAAATATGCCAATTGTATATACACCAGGAGCGGAGCTTGCCTGACTCCAAGATGGCAGCAGACTAAGGGAGCTCCGACAGCCGCAACGATATCCTTCATGATCTGGGTGCACCTCGCGAATATAACTCCCCTATCCAGGCTGTAAAATTTGGGGATGACCGTAGCCAACCGGGGTCCCCGAAATTTCTGAGATTTAGGCACATTACTAGATGTGAATGGCAGGGGCTCCAGAGGCTCAACTTGCAGGCCCCAGAACGATGTGCAGGCCACCAGAGTGAGAAAAGCAGCTGGCTGCACTAACGCACTCAAAAGAATGAAAAGCAGAATCACGGGGGCCCTCCCAGAAATGACAGGCTGAGCGGCGAGTAGTCACTGTCATGAAAGTGCAGTAGAGAGGGCCTGTAAGTAGAGAAGTGCAGACAAGGGATCAGGGCGCGGGCCCTTCCAGGAATCCTGTGACGTAGAAGGCGTTGATCTGCACGTGTGGGGAATGGCCCAGCGGGCCCTGCTGGAGTGTGTGATGCTGCGGAGCTCAGTAGCCCAGATGCCTAGGAAAGCGACTGAAGAATTCTGGGATCGAGTGGATGGAGCGGAAGGCCTGACTCGATGCTTCACGAAGGTTGTGTGTGCTGTTACCCCGTGTGGCTTCTGTGCTTCAGAATTTGCGGCTGCATTCTGCCAGGCGCCATCCCTAATTTTCTCCAGCATGTACCTGCACCAGACGGAGGCAGTGGGTGGTGCATCAGGGTGTATGTAACCTAATGCCTGTTACCTGAACAATCACAAATGAGAGTGGCCTAGCTCCTCCTTATATGAGTGCCAGGGTTGAATGACGTGCGCTACTGCCGGGACGAGGCCCCTCATATGACCAGTGAAGACATGGCGCTAATGAAGTAGCCACAGACACAGTGCTCGGTGTTGGGGCTAGATTGCAAAACTCACAAGGCGCTGCAGTGGGGATCAAAGTTGCCTGGGAGAGATACAGCAGGCTCAGTGGCTTGAGAACCACTGCACTAAAGGGAATCAACTTCTCTGTTGTGATACAGCCTTTGAGAATTCTGGTTTATTTTGCCTAGCTGGTGGGCGCTTGATTGTGCGCCTGGAGTCCGCTGCACGTACATACACTGACATCGGCATTTTCCCTTTGTGTGGGTACTTCTGAGCCACAGTGGAGTGTATGAGACTAGGGTAACTTGCGCTGACGCTCACTCATAGATCCAGTGGCCAAGCCTGGATTGGATAGAACCCGCGCCACTCACTGACCAGGAGCGACGATCCTCAACAGGTTGCCCCGGACCAGGGGACTCAGGTGATCCCACTTACACTAGGTCCCACAGCACCCACAGCACCCACGAGGGATAACTTCCGCTGAGTGAGCTGGGGATTGGACCTTTCATCCTACTGCAGCAAGATGGGCACAACAGAAAAAATTCAGTCTAAACTGCAGTTTGACCTGCACAAAACTCCCAGGTCACGGGAACCAACCCCCTCAGACCCTGAGGCAACATCTGATGACCAGGAAGCTACAGCCGATATGGACCTGAAACAGATCCTTCGCACTATGCAACAGAGTTTGTCACAGGTAGACAGTAAAATTGATGCACTGTTGTTCTGCATGGACAGAATGTCTGAGCTTCTTAACAAAAACGGTGACCGGTTGGACACAGCAGAACAATGAATATATCCGACTTGGAAGACAATGTGAAGACTGAAACTGAGGTGCACAAATTGATGGACAAAATCCTGCAAATGCCCCAAACAAAGGCCGAAGATCTTGAAGCTAGGTCAAGACGGAATAACATTTGAATCCTAGGCGTAGCAGAGTCAACAAACATTGGAAACATGGAACAGTATGTCGAAAAGCTGCTGATCAACCTCCTTGGCAGAGATACATTCTTGGATATATTTGTTGTAGGGCGTGCCCACTGCACTTTGGCACCCTGCCTGGTCCCAGGGGCTTCCTGAGGCCAATAATCACCAGAATGCTTAATTTTAGGGACCGGGATGCAGCCCTGAAGAGGGCATGTGAAATTGGAATGCTGTGACTAGAGGGTTCAGACATATCTATGTTTCGGGACTTCTACCTCCAGATCGAAGAAGCGAGACACCGGTTCATACCTGTCAAGAAATGACTTTGAGAACCGAATCTGGAGTATAGTATGCAATACCCCGTAAAGTTGAGGATCAGGATGGATTCCAAGGTACATTTTTTCACTGACCCTAAAGCAGTTATGCAATTTCTAAAGCAAAAGGAGCAAGCAACGAAACGTCTGGGGTCACAGGGTGGATCTTGTTTGGGTCAGGAGATGGCACAGGACACTGAAGATGGCTGAAGGCGGAAGGGGTGGACGTGTCCAATCCACACCTGGGTGCCACTCGTTGAGGTGCCCCTTCATGGCTCCCACAGTGCAGGGACCCTTAGTGATCCAGGAACTGGCGACTAAAAACACAACACTGATAAGTAATGTATTCTCCACATGTTATTACACATGAACATTATTTTAAGGGACTCATTTGGGAATGATGCTGAGTGGATAGGCTCTTCAGTTATTGACCTATAGTAGCGAGTTCCCAAAACTAACGACTAGATGTCACTAGAGCCACCGAGAGGGGAATGGGAGTGTGTTACCAATTTTTGTGTAGATGCTATGGCACCATTGTTGATGTTAGTGATAAACTGGTGGCATTTAGGCCAGGGAGTGTTGGTAACGTCTGACCCCAAGTGTACCACACTATTTGGCATGTTATCTCATGGGTTTCTGAGACAAGAAGTAATTGAGGGCCGGTGGGAGGGATCCATTGCAGCTATGGAAGTTGGGGTGACCCATAGTGTGGGTGGGATGTTTTGGGGTAACTGTATTGTATTGTTCATAATGAAGACAGCGAAGTTTTATATTAGCACCAGGCATTGCACCAACATAGCGATGCAGTCTTTCCAGTTGACATATACTCCCTATGGCACATAGTGGTACCAACACACAATCCTTGCAACTAATGACCTGGAATGTTCGGGTCTCAATGACAACAGAAAAGTTAGGAAAATAGTGGCATATTTAAAGAGACATAATGTGGACATTGCAGTCCTACAGGAGACCCACCTCTAATCAGATAGCAGTGGGCAGTGCAACGCAAAATGCAGGGCCAGCGTAGACTATACATCACATGCGAGGGGGATGATGCTATGCATAGACCGGCGGACCGGGGTGGCCAAGGCGGGACTCCTCAAAGATCCACATGGCAGATATGGTGTGGCTAACGGCAGCAAAGTGTACTTAAACGTTTTGCTGGTGGGTGTATGGACCGAACCATGATGACCCTCACTTTTACAACTCATTAGAAGCTAAACTGATGCAATGAGCTGGGATTCCGCAGGTTTGGGGAGAAGACTTCAATTGTATCCTTTATCAACATCCAGGGGGCCACCCAGGCGCCCCAGCAGCTTCAGCTATGGCCATAATGGACATAATGCAAAGGGGAGGCCTCTTGGACATATGGTGACATAGATCTCCTTTTGCACACACATTACTATTCAGTACATGACAGGCACACTCCAATAGATTACTGTCTGCTGTTGAGGGAATTAGGGTCGAGAGTGATAATCTGCACCCACCACCCTAGAACGTATTCTGATCACTCTCCAGTTCAACTAGCATTAGAATACCGTACACCCTGGGTCCCCGCATTTATCTGGTGATTCCCACCATATTCAGTATTAGACGCGGTCTTTACAATTTGACTTGACGTGAGCCATAGAGGCAATTTTTGCGAATAATTAAGGATCAGTTAAAACATTTACCACTGTGTGGGGAACCTTTAAGTTTTTTATCAGAGGAGAAGTGATATGATTGCATGCAGGAGTTCTCAGCTCTATACTTAGCAGGTTAACGTTGTTAGAAAAGGATATTGGCAATATAGAAGGTTCCCTACTCGTAGACGAGGGACTTCAGGCTTCTGCAGAGCTTAAGCAAAAGTTAGCAGACTTGCAAGAAACATCGAATGATGAACTTAAATACATGGGAAAGTACGCAACTGCACGTTCATATGGGAAACGAGACAGGCCAGGGGCCACGCTAGCGGGGATACTGAGGCCTCTGAGGAACTTGGACATTATGTTAGAAATGACAAATGATGATTGGCGCACCCTGCACACCCCGGAAGAAATGGCAAAACATTTTAGATCCTATTATGCAACCCTATTCACCTCACAAATTCAGAAAGACAATGAAGCACTAACCAAATAGCTGTCCTACATTAAGATGCTGTGGCTGGTGTCAGAACATAGTGAGCACCTGATGGCACCTTTAAAGACCGCCAAATCCATGTAGCATTACAAACCATGGCTGCTGTCAAGACCCCAGGAGCGGATGGGCTGACCGTTGCCTGCTAAAAAGAATGTCAGGGACTGCTGATTCCACATCTCAAAACACTATATGATGAAATGGCGGATACAGGAGAAATGCTCTCCCACTTCGGGAGTCAATCATCGTAAAATTGCTGAAATCAGGCAAGCGACCTAGTCATTGCTCCTCTTACAGGCCATTGTATCTGCTAAATGTAGATGCCAAGATATATGCAAAAATGTTAGCAAATAGGTAGTCACCTCTACTACCTGGTATTATTCGCCCGGAACAGGCTGGATTTGTTCCTGGCCGAAATCTGATGCAAAACTTGAGAACGCTGTTTGGAGGGGTACAGAGACTGGACTCGCAGGTTAGAGCTGCTGCAGTGTTCTTTGATGCCAAGAAGGCATGTGATTCGGTGGAGTAGGGGTTTATGCTTGCAGTCTTATGCAAAATTGAGGTGAGAGAGATCTTCTTATGGCTGGTCTCTGTATTATATACATCGCCCACCGCCATGGTTGGAATTGGGGACACAGTTTCTTACAGTTTTACCTTCACGAGAGGGATAAGGTAGGGATGTCCACTGTCACCGTTATTGTACGTGATTGTAGCGGAGCCGCTAGCTTGCTCAATCTGTGAGTATCACGGTCACAGGGGGTTGAAATTCCCAGGGTACACCCTTAATATTTCTGCATATGCAGATGATACTCTGCTCTGCTGTACATTCTCTCATATCTTTCCCTAGAAGGGCCTTCCAGGCATGTAGTAGTGATACCCCACCATAGCCGGCAAGTGTGACTCCTCACCTTGGAGTGTTTCCCAGCTACACAATGTCCCATCCTTAAAGAAGTTGCCCATTTTCTGACTTTGAAATTTCCTAAATTGGGTGTGTTTATGATTCCGTTTTTGTTTGTTTTAAAAATTTCCTGACAATTGGGACCTACACAAAATATACCCCATTTTGAAGAAGAGACCATAACGGATTAACAAGGTCAGCAAAATGTTTGACATATTTAGACATATACTGTGCTAAACCAAGAAATGACTTCAATTCTTCTTTACTTGTGGGAGCCAGAGCTAGTTTGACTGTATCAGCTAGATTGTACTTTGTCTTTACTCCCTCTGTGGATATAGTGTGACCAAAGTATTCAACAGATGCGACTCCTATCTTTTTAAAAACACTTAAATCTTCTCTTAACAATTTATCATGTTCACCCTCAGCGGCCATATAGAATAAAATGCCATAATGGAAACATAAAAAAATTCTTTATTATTCTTTATTAAAAATGTTTTATTATTTTTATTTTGGGATATATTTAGCAACAGTATACAGTCCGATAACAAGCAAGAAACACATTTTCCATAGTGGATGACAAATCGTGTTGCAGTTCATGGGGGAAGACATCCTCCCTGGCATTGAATGCAAATGCAGATGCTAAGAGTGCTGCATATCTCCAGTAAGAGAAAAACAATACACTTATTTATTTAAGACATTTTTAATAGCGCTAGCCTGACCTGAGGGTATTGGTGTGCTTCACACCAGTTGCATTGCACAAAATCACAAAATACAATAATAGTATAGGTCATGGGCGGAGAGTTCCAATTTGTAGCGTAACCATCACGCGTTGAGGTCTTGGAAAGTCTTTACAGGAAAGTTACTGTCATAAGCAGAGCTCCACTTTCAGGGAGGAGTGACGAGAACGGGGTCAGGGGCGAGGCGGGGGTAGAAGTCTTGAGGACACAGAGTCAAAACGGTGCGAGATGTCTACTTCAGCTCTCCGGCTGTTCCTATTGCTTCACTAGGGAATGGTTGAGGAACAGGACTTTGAGCTGACTTTTGAATTTTGCAAAAGAGAGAATAGTTCTGATGTGAGGGGGAATAGAGTTCCAGATTTTGTGCGCGTTCCCGGCGAAAGACCGGGCCGCAGTTTTTTGTTTGCGTGTTTTCAGCGGGATGAGTAGAAGTGTGTTTGAACTTCGGAGGTTCCTTGTCTGACCGGCTTTTTTTGAGTTTGGAAGCCATATATTCCGGTTTGCTGGTGTGCAGGCTTTGTGCATGAGGCAGGCTGTTCTGAAGCTCGCCTGCATTTCAACTGGGAGCCAATTTAGTTCTATGAGTGCAGGTGAAATGTGATAACATTTCTTGATTCCGGTGACCATTTTGGCTGCCACATTGAGAGTTGTTTTGAGGGTAGAAAGGTGTGATTTTGCTAATCCTGAGAGGACGGCATTCCCATTGTCTAGTCTTAACAAGACCAATGCTTTTGAGGCTTGCTTGAGATCTTTGGGCGGGATGAAAGATTTTAATTTGTTCAGTTGCTTCAGGTTAAGGACGGTGCTCATAGCTGAGTTCTTAATGTGTTTGGTCATGTCCGATTTCGGGTCCAGCGTGATACCTAGTGATTTTACAGAGTCGCCAAGGTGAGGATCCCGTTGAGCGCATCAATAGCTTTTAGCCATTCCGCAATTTGGGGGGTTTCTTCTTTGTTGGAGATGAGGAGTATTTCCGTTTTGTCTTGATTAAGTTTTAGGTGGTTACTTGACAGCCAGTGTTGGACTTCTCTCAATGTGTCATTGAGTCTTTGAATATCCTTGATGGAGGAGGTTTCCAAGTAGATCTATGTATCATCTGCATATAGATGGAATGAAATGTTGGCTTTTTTGAGTAGGGTGGTGAGGTGAGAAACAATGGTGCATTAATCAAATAAGACATAACTCAAAAACTTTAACTAAAAACTTGACAGCGATTGACAGTACAGTGTGTCACGTATATCCCCAAATAACATAGACTGACTTAATCATACATCCTTGTCCATCCCGCCCCTCCCTCTGGATGGATCCATAGTATACTTAATAGCGGGTTGAAAAGGCTGCACCCCAAGGCTCCCCTCACTGTGTGTGGTCAGCCCGTGTCCTAGATTTATAGATGAGTTTCCTTATGACCCTTGCCTCAATGCTGAGGTCAGTCATGCAAGCCCAGACCCCAAACCTATCAGTTTGCATTGGCTGGTGGTGTATGAGTAGTCAGGGTGCCTGGTATCATCTTTGGCTTGTGATTCGAAGTTCCCAGTCTGTGGGAGTGTGTCTGCATCCCCTCCCATCTGTCCGACTGTTTGCAGTTTCTACAATAGTATCCCCCATGTCCCCAGGTCTCGGTCAGCATTCTCATCTGTGTGAACCAGACATAGACATAGCTTCTCTGCTACTCCCTAGTCACACATGTCTGCTCTCTATTTAGGCAGTCTAGGAAGCATCCAATTGATTTCGATGCAGCGCTTAGCCAGCACTAGTTCCAATATTGTAAATTTATATTGCATTCTGGTCCTAGATTTGGGGACCAGTAGAACCCCAATGTGTACAGGAATTTATATAGCACAAATCACCGAGCGGTTTCTAAGCGCTTGCTTAGGGAACCCGTCCTGGTATTCCCCTGTGAGATAACCCCGGCAGGGTATCTGCAAGGTGAAAGCCAGGCATCCCGCGGCGAGGGGCCGTTGTGGAGATTAAGCAAGCTATTGCCCAGAGTTGCAGAGTGTGAACCCGTGAATTGAGTAGGCACCGGAGCGAGAATTGTCGAGTCCATGGACATTTTAGGACTCAAGACCCCGCCGAGCCGGGAATTGAACCCTGGTCCCGGGCTGACCTCTGCTTCCAGGTCTGCCTCCTCTAACCAGTGAGCCACACCTCTCCACACTTCTCCAATGAGACAATCCTTGATTGTTTCCATGACCTGAAGTCCTGCAGTCTCCCAAAGTGTCTTCAACACCCCTTACCAATATATTTGGAGATGAGGACAGTCCCATGTCATATGGATCAATGTCGCTAGCTCGACCCCGCTGCGAGGACACCCAGGAGAACGCTCTGTACTAAACCAAGCCAATATGTAGGGGGTCAGGCACATGCGATGCAAGTAGTGGAATTGTATAAGTTTAAAGCGAGCATTATTGTTCACCTGTCAAACCTGTGCAATTGCTCGCTTCCATTCCCCCCTCAGTTAGGAGCACCAGTAGCTCTGCCATGCATTTATGGTTGACGCGGGAAAACGACACACCAGTCAGCTTTAAGAGCCCCAGATAGGCGAGAGATCAATCCCCTAAAAGAGCCTGGGTCAAGGATCACCAACAAGGTGTGAGACTCTGTAGGTTCCTCCAGGAATGAAATCCAGAGTTCACGGGGCATGCGTGAAATATTTGCATATTGCTAAACATTTCCCTCTGGGATTTGGAAGTAGTCCCCTTATGTCGGCAAAATGGAGAAAGGTCCCGTTGAGGTATAGGTCACCTGCCGAGAGGCAGCCCCCATTGAACCACTCTAGCAGATCCATCCCAGACTGACTATGGTGAAAGCTATGTAGCCACGGCAATGGTGGAATTCGTGCATGTGGCACCTTATGCAGCACCAGGGTGACCACATGCTCCCAAGCCCATGCAACTTGGCGAACCAAGAATGGATAATCCAGGGGTGTCCATTCTTGGTTCGCCAAGGGGTGAGACATACTGGGAGACTAGTCACCTGTCCCCAGTCTTCTAAGAGTTCCTTCTCTATATTGGGGCCCTCTGCTCACCATTGTGCAGCATATTGAAGGAGAGCAGCAAGATAATAAAGGTGTAAGTCCGGAAGGCTCAGTCCCCCAGATCCATATCAACTTCAGAATCTCACATTTTACCCTGCTATGTTTCCCAGCCCACACCATAGAGATAAGGAGACTGTCCCAGGGTCTTGAAAAAGCTCTGGGAATTACGCAGAAACAACTTTGGAGGACATAAAGACAGTGTGGCAAAAGGACAGTCCAGGCCAAGGGCACCGGACCCAAGATAGATAGGGTAAGGCGCTTCCGGAAGCTAAGAGAGGACTTCAGACCCGCAAGAACCACTCCCATATTGAATGCATATTGTGCATCAGCTGAATGCGGTACTTGGATCCCTAGGTAACGGAAATGATCGCAATCCCATCTGAACTTCAGTGTGGGGGAGGTCAGCTATCTACCTACCGACCAGTGCCGCAAGTAGGAACAAAATCGATTTCTGATTATTAACCTTCAGTCCCGACACTGCACCAAATCCTGATCAGACTTCCAAAAGAGCAGCCAACTCCTCCTCTGGGTGAGTCACATAATGCAGGGCATCATCAGCGTACATGGATATGACATGAACACAGCCACCTACTATGACACCCCAATGGACCATGTCTTGCCGCAATTGGATTGCCAATGGCGCTTTCGCTAGTGGGAAAAGGAGTGGGGACAAAGGGCAGCCCTATCTCGTGCACCGTTCGATAGAGAGAATGTCAGAAATCACACCACTATTTCAAACCCTAGCAGTCGGTAGACAGGACAAGCGGAGCAAGCAGGAAATAAATTCCTGGCCGAGGCCCATTCATGTCTGCACCTCCCATAGGCAGTCCCACCTCAGAGTATCGAAGGCCTTTTCAATATCTAGAGCCAGGGCAGCAGCCCAAATGTCCATGGTCTCCATGGCATACAGGATATGAGATAACGTGCGCACCTTGGCCTGGTATAAAACCACATTGATCCATGTGGACCAGATGAATTGCTACTCTACCCAAAAGCAATGCAAATAATTTAGCCAGTATCTTAGCATCGGACCTAGCATTGATAAAGGCTGATTGGAGCCAGGCATGCACGGGTCCTTACCTGGTTTAAAGAGCATCACGATTTGGGCCTCCTTCATTGATGGTGGTAGAAATCCCACCCGCCTGGCCTCCTGTAGGGTTTCCAGCAGACGAGGATGTATGAGGTCTGCATAAGTCTAGAGATAATCTACCTGTAGGCCATTAGGGCCTGGAAATTTGCACAGAGCAATGTTGGTCACTGCTTCTTTCAGGTCTTCCAAGCAAATTTCTTCACTGGGACCTTCACATTGTCCTTCTGTGAGGCTGAGGAGTTCACAGTCATCTAAATAGTGCCCCAGTATAGCTGGGTCTACCCCTACCTGTTCACTATACACTGACGATAGGTGCCTATGCATTAGAGAATTAATACCATACTGTGTAGACATGTGACTACCATCCGCCTGCTGGAGCATGAGAATGATTGGGGTGTTCGTGCTAAAGTAGCCATGCCAATAAGCAACCTGATTGGCCCCCCTCCCGATGGAGCAGTTGATGATATTCACGCCGGACTAGGCAGTCTAGCCTGTCCCATATTTCTCCTACCCTACGTTAGGCATGCAGTAGTGCCTCTCCATGCGCCTCCCCATTGGGATCTGCTTCCTGAAAAATAGCTCGAGTATTAGCTGCTGTAGTTAGGTCCCTCTCCAATTGTCTTCTCAGCTCGCCCACTTTGGAGCAGCATTCCACACGTGTCACCACCTTTAGGGCTTCCCATTCTGTCCCCCATCCAGTAGAAGAACCCCAGTTGTTAGCAAAGTAAGCACTGGCCACCTCTCTCAGTTCCCCCTGAATATGTCATCCTTTAGAGGCCGGCCATAGTCGCCACAGAGGAACCCCGGTAGACTGCTCCTCAACGTACACTCCAAGAGTAATGGCTTCTCCAGTGCCATCGTGACAGCCTCCCCAGAGAGCAGGAATTGGTCCGACCTATTAAAAGGTGAATGAGCAGTGGTGTAGCATGTGTATCCCCCATCCCCAAAGTGCATTGTGCACCATGCGTCTGTATAACCCAGTTGTTTCCATACCCCCGCCGGAGAGTGGCTGTCCTGTTTGGTTTATAATGGACACTCAGGCGTGCCTGTCCAAAGAGCCGTCTAAGACACAATTAAAATCCCAAGCCCACACTAGCAGGATTCCCAAATAAGGTATGCGAAGAGCCTCTGAGTGTATGTAGAAATAACTGTCATCGATGTTTGGAGCATAGATATTCAGATTCAGAAGGCAGATGTCTTTACCATCTAGCTCCACATGTACTAGGACCTACCTCCCCTGTATATCTGCCTCACTACCGAGGACTCTGAATGGTACTTGCAGGGCATAGGTGGAATAAGTTACAGAGAACATCTGGCTTCTCCATTTTCTATGGAGGTTAGGAACTTCCAACTCCAATAAGTGTGCTTCCTGTAGCATAGCTATATGGATGCCCTGTCCACGAAGTAATGTATGCACTCTGTATTTCTTTACAAAGGAGTTAAGGCCATGTATGTTCTATGTTACAATTTTGCACAATTCCATCACATATTCCCCGCCAATGCTGCCAACAAAAACATCCATGAGGATAACCCCTTCCTCCCACCACCTGGGTAAACACTACAGTAACAAAAAATGTCTACCAAAGCATGTGTTCAACCCCCAACTTCTACCTAAAACACGCACAAACTGTATAAAAACAGTCACCAACCATAAAGACAAGTCGCAGGTCAAAGCTGCGTAAGGTTTTGCAGAATGTAGGTTCGGTTAGCACACTCACCAATATGCGAAATCACTAATGTGCTGTGTATCTTTCAGTCACTTTACAGACAACCAGATACAATATTGTGCTGGGTAGAGGAAGAGCTCCAGCTACAGTACCAGTTGGTGCGCCGCTTGAGGCCCCCCTCTGCCAAGCAATCACACGATCAGTCACTTAGGTGTCCCATTTACACAAAGACCCCAATCAGAGAAGGATAGGTCATAGTGAGGGGGGGAAAAGAGGGACAGTCCACCCATGCAGTTGTTCAGTGCCCCTCCACGTCAGCACAGGAACATTCAATCCTCCTCAACACATATACTCCACATTAGCCCTCCGTTTCCCATCATCATATACACCAGCCAAATATCGTGCCTACAATGGTGCATCCTAAACAGCACAAATGTTCGTGGTGAGATTGCAGCAGGTCAGGGCGAGCAGCCCGGAACATGTCTTCTACAATGTCTCCCGTGCTGGTATCTGAATTTGAGGCAGTTACCACCTCCACCAGTACCCTGGCTTCATCTCTCTCAGTTTGTAGTTGCCTGGGATTGATGCAGGGCAGATGTACGTCCTTACTGTCATAACACTACCCTTTGAGAAGAATGGGAGGACTGTCTATTATGCCTTCCTCACCTGCCAGACCCGAGTGAGCACTGAGAGCCTCTGGATTGAGTGTCTGTTCCTCTTAAAGCTAGGGGTCAACCCCCACCTCCTATCTCTGGTTAGTTCACACCCCCTCAGAAGTGGAGAAGAAATATGAGCGTCCATCATGTATAACGTGCAGTTTAGTTGGGTAGACTAAAATGTATTGTAACTGCATTGGTCTTAATTTCTGTTTCATACACATAAAGGGCATCATCTGTTGTTGAACTAGCCACATGTAGTCAGGGAATATGCAGATTGTGTGATTTTCAAAGACACGGTCTCCCACCTGCCTGATCCCCTGGAGAATGTAGTCAGGGTGTAGTGCCAACTAGAGGGCCTGGGACCAATGCCCAATGAGCTCATTCAATCATAAACAGAGAGGATAAGGAGGCCTCCAGGAACGCAGCCTTCACCCAATTTTAGAGGAACAGTTCAGGGGTCAGTTCCTCAGTTTCCTCTGGGAACCCAACATATTGTAGATTACATCTATGGGAGCGGCCTTCCGCATCTTCAACCCTGCATTCCAGGCCTGCAGTCTTTGTGGAAAGATCTTTAAGTGCGGTTTTCAATGTTGAAACCTTGGCCTGCAGCTCAGTGACGGTCTGCTTGCAGCCAAGGACCTCGCCGCTACCATCCGGTGGTTCACTCTCAGTAGGCCCACATCCAAAAATAAACGTGTCCCAAAATAGATAAATCCATTCCACGAAGCTCTTTCGAAATACCATAAAAAACCCGAAAAATGTAAAAATGTAGAAAAAACGCTCCAGGAAAACCGAAAAATGTGAAGAAGTGTCTACAAACTATTAGTTAATAAAACTAACGAACACTTCTCCCCCCAAAAAAAACGCTTCCTTCGGACATCAGGAACTCCTGCAAGTGAAAAACATAAAAGAAATATTCCCACCCACATAAAATAACACATACAGTCCTACTAAAAGTAATAGCAACATAATATTTTGAATAATAAACTTAAACAGGGGTATTGTGAAAATATTTTTATATATAAATTGTTGTAAAATGTTAGTTCTAGTGCTAATAGTAATTTTTTAATGTTTAAAAGTGTTATAGAATAATAATTAAAAAGTTCGATATTGCTTAAATAACGATATTATTGTAGTCGATATTTTTACTCTCGATATTTTTAACGTACTGTTTATAATTTTTAATTATCGATATTTAAATATTGCGATATATATGTGGTCGATATAATTTATATCAATGTTTATGTATTGCGATATTTTAATTTCGATATTTGTGTATGTGATTAAATAAGTATAGGATGACGATATATTTGATGTCGATATTTTTGTGTCGATAATTTTGTACTACGATAATGTGTGTTCCGATATTATGTCATAGATTCGATCAAGGACCCTAACCACCTTTGCATCATGAATAAGACTCGCAGTTTCATTTATATTGGGTAGTGGGTGTCTATCTACCCATATCCACGCATTTAAATCTCAAATCTACACAAAGACGTTTATTTGTCTCCCCATCCTTGGCTGCTATCACTATTGGGGCCAACCATTCCTCACTTTCAATCTTTTCTATGATTCCTTGTGAATCTAGCTCATCTAATTCTTTTAGGAGCGTTTCTTGTAACATCAGGGGGATAGTACAGGATTTGTGAACCCCAGGGACAACCTCTGATTTTATTTTGATGTTGTGCATAAAATCCTTGAGTAAGCTTAACTTGTCATTGAATACATCTACATTTTTCCTCTCCATTAGGATCGATTCCAATCTTTCTGATGACTTCCACCCTAGAAGATTAGATCATTTCTTAGCTAAGTTTACTTTTCCAACTGTGGTTCTCCCTTTGAATGCTATGTGCACTCTTAGCATGCCTAACAAGAGTAGTGGATCTTTGTTGTGGTCCTAGGTTTCATGTCAGGTTATTCTAACTCATACATTTTACCAGGAAATATCTCATCAAATGTCCTTAATCTAATAAGTTTAAGGAGAACAGGAATCTGCGTATAGTTGAACACTGTGTCACCCAAAAAGATCTCAAGTGTGGGGTAGCATACTTTTTTCCTTTCAGTTTCATCTACATGGAATATAAATTTACACTTCTCTGCTTCATCTGCTTTGACCACTTGCATCTCCCCAGACTCTGTATTTATGCAAACGTTTGCAAAATGGCCTCTCTTATTACATTTTCTAAAGTGTACATGGTGTGCTGGACAATTCGAGTAGTTGGCAGTGTGATTTGCATTCCCACATCTGAAAAAATTCAAATTCCCTGGTCTGACAATTTATTTCTGCCCATACTACCCTTCTTGTTACCATCTCTGCTTTTTATGTTACAAACTTCTTCTGCAGAGTTAATACTGTTTTCAATTTTTGGAGTTTCTTGGGACTTATGTGAGGTTCCCATTTCTTTAATGCATATTACAGTGTGCTTAATGCTCCTAGCAATCTTAATAGCTTCAGTCAACTCAGGGTTTTCAGCCAACAGTTTCTCTAGAATATTCATGTCATTAGTGAATCTCACGAGTTGGTACCTGATGAGTGATACATTTAAATTACCATGTTGATGACAAACCCCTTCATCCAGATATAAAATCCTAGAGAAGAACTTGCAATGGTATCACTGAATTGTCCTTCTAATTTTCTTAAGGTAGCTTGGTGCCCATCTTCTTGCCCTTCCCCTTCTCCTCCCTCTCCTTCTTCATTTATGTTTGAAGAATCCATTAAGTCTTCATACGTTTTCCTTCCATAAACACCTAAAATATGTAACAGAATGTGTTGTTTACTCATTGCAGAATATCTGGAACTTTCTATAGCTGTCAGGTATGATTCAAACATTTTCACCCGTGTTTCCATGGTGAAATAGGTTTGCCTATCTCATTTAGGAAGGGAGGAGGTTGGGACATACTTGACGCAGCCATTAGTTAATGCACTACAATACAACAACATGTTAATGCAAGAGATGCAAGAGAGCGTTACAGATGCATGACAGAGATCCCTTAAAAATGGGAATATTTCCTAATATGAACTTTAGCAACAGCAGGGTACTAAGATTTATATTCCATGTAGTAATATACTAGATGTAAATCTTGATGTAAATCCTCACCACTAAGCAATGCATTCTAAAGGAGTTCACATTATAACACCTTGACATTTCGTTTGATTATATTGTTTAAGCCACTTTCAAGCACAGCAACCCCTCACCGGAAGTTTATGAAAAAGGAGAGTCTCACCTGAAAAGAAGAAATTCAGCAATCAATCCAGGTGTTTCGCACTTCCAACACATCTTACATATTCTAAGGAGAACACACACCCCTCCTAATTCAGTGGGATCAGTCCCGAGGACATGTCGAATGTCCTGTTCAGTTACAACGCTAACTGCAGCTTACCTCCTTCTGTACAGAACAGGGGGAATCTCTGAGCCAAAAAAACCTCAGCTCATGATGCACCATGTAGTGGAAGCGTTAAGATGCTGTTTACGTGTAAGATTATTTGGAAGGAGTAACTCAGTAACACGTGTACCTCCTTGATATCAACACACTATCGTGGCATAGGTAAACCCCAGAAGCACAGCAGTTTGATATCCTCTTTAAATTTCTGCTGAGGCATCACATGTGGCATCACTTGTGCTGAGATTACTGCGGGCTACAGCTAAACTTCCACGCTGCCCTCCTCTTGCCAGCAGCCTCATGCAGCAGACCCATGCCTCTCTTCCACCTTCATTATTCGTGCTGCCCCTCTGCACCACAGGGGTAGCTGGAGAAGACACCGTGGGGGTAGACTTTGTGTGTCCGTGACCACTCCTCAACAGCACGACATAACTTCTAAGTTTCTGGGGGTATATGGGGACTCAGGGAGGCGGAATCTACACCCCGCCAACCACCAATGACACCTCTCACATGAAGGTGTCAAGCAAAATCTTTTATATATTTTGTGATGTGTCGGAGAACGCACAAAATTAAAATGGGGTGGAGGCACTTCTTGCTGTCCCCCACACATCTAGCTCCTTGTCGCCAAAATATGTTATAGAATAGCCAATGCGCTGGAAGGATGAAAGCAGGTTTTTTCATATGCCTCCAACTCCATTCTAATGGTCTGTCCAACTGCCATCATGCAACGGTTAACATTCTCTTCACTACATTCTAAGATAGCCTTCATGGTGGAATGTTCCACTATTGGATTCTGGAAAGAGGGGGGTGGAGGAAGGAAAGGGAATAAAGGAAACAGATGGAAGGGCTAAGGAAAACAGTATGTAGAATAAATACTAAATCCTTCATCCAGACACTCATACATACACTCATTCTTCAATATATAAAACATATTTTTACTTTTCAGAAACACACATTCACTGGATGATGTCACCAGTGATGTCATCAGTGATGTCATTTGAGATGTCATCAGTGATGTCATCAGTGATGTCATTTGAGATGTCATCAGTGATGTCATCAGTGATGTCACTGACCATGTCATGAATGATGTAATATGTGACATCATCAGCAGTGGATTGCGGGCGCGCGAGTTATAGTGAGTCCAACTAACTATAACGTGAGAATTTCAATGGTTTTGTATGAGTAAAATGTTCAGCTAACTATAACTGGTGTGAAACCTATGGTTTTTTCAGTGAATTTGAAAGGTTTTTTAAATGCTAATTCCTAACTATAACGAGTGTGAAACCTATGGTTTTTTTCAGTGAATTTCGAAGGTTTTTTAAATGCTAATTCCTAACTATAACGATTGTGAAACCTATGTTTTTTTTAGTGAATTTGAAAGGTTTTTTAAAAGCTAATTCCTAACTATAACGATTGTGAAACCTATGTTTTTTGCAGTGAATTTCATTGTTTTTTAAAAAGCAAATTCCTTTGTATATCGATTTTGTAACCTACGATTCTTTTTTTTATTAGCTGTTTTTCATAAGTATTATTTTATTATTTTAATAAAAAATTATTTGTTCAATGTATATATTTTTTTAAACATTTTTCCTGGTGCGCTCAGGGTGCGCGCACCGGTAAGCTTACCCGTATCATTTTGTCTTGGAGCGCTCAGGGTGCGCGCACCGGTAAGCTCTCCCGAGGGCGCAGCGAGAGCGCTATTTCTGCGTTCGTAAAAAAAACTTATGTATGAAAAGTAAATAATAATGCAAGACATTCAGTACCATACTTATAAAAGCAATATTTTTGATTTACGAAATGAAAATGATTTTGCATTTCCGTAAAGCTACCAAAACGTCACTCAGGCGCGCCGCGTAAGCGCCCCCGGAAGCGCCTACGTTTGCGCCGCGTAAGCGCCCCCGGAAGCGCTCCGGTGCGCGCAGCGTAAGCGCGTCAAGTCATGTGACCTTAAAATAACACTTTTCATTGGTTGCTAACAGTTTTTTTTTACAAAGAATGAAATCCCCACCCATTTCCTTCACTTCTTCTTTCACTTTTGTGACTGCAAGACCTGTCTTTTTGCTCTTGAATCTTTGTTGGATTATTATGGCTGCCAGAGCATCCAGCAGCAGTGATGACACAGAGGGATTTATAGATGAAGAGGTTCCTCAGCCTAGAGTTAAGGAACATTTTATCTGGAAATTTTTGGATGTACCTGAGGGACGGAAGAAAGTAAATGCTCCAAAGGTGGAATGTAAGATCTGCCATACTGTGCTTTCCAGAGGAGACCCCACAAAGAAGTACAGCTTTGGTAATTCTACCATGATTCGCCACATGCAGAGAAGGCATCCCCAGAACTATGCCCGGGAGAGTGTCAGGGCTCTGGCACGAGAGGCTCCCAGGGATGGTGCCTCTACTTCAACCGGAGGACCAACTACATCGGTGAGGGGGCGACCAGAAGAGCTGATCCCTGATATTCAGCCTGCTTTTAATGAAGCCGTAATTATATGCAGACAATGTGATCAGCTACTTTGTTATGGGGAACAAAGTGTTAGGCTCATGGTTCGAGCAATAGACAACCACCGCTGCCGTTCCCAGTCCTAATTTTGATTCTTTTGTTTTGCTCCTGTTGAGCAGTTTCCCATTCCCTGTTTTTGTTTTTGTTAAAAAAAAAGAAAAAAGAAGAAAAAATAGTTCTTTTCAGAACTACCTCCAATTCTCATCAAAGAGCTGTATTCTTAAAAAAATGAAAAAGAGTAACTGAAGTGGAGTGCAGTGAGAGAGGAGAGGAAAATGAGTGAGAAAGCAAAGAAAGGGATGAGAGGGGAAGGAAAGTGAAGTAGAGGGACTGAAAGAAGGTGAGTGTGGGGAAGGAGAGTGAGGAGAAGGAGAGTGAACATGGGGAATGTGGATAAGTGAAGAAAATGTAGTAAAAGAACGATGGTGTGGAAGGGTAAGAAAAGAGCAGTGATGTTTAGGAAAGAGTGGAGATACAGACTGGATAAGGACAATTGAGTGTGAGACAAGGTGAGTAAGGGAGTGAAGAGACAGAGAAAGTGAAACAAAAAGTGAGAGTAGAAGACTGAAGGCCTCATTTATGAGGCCATGCGTCACTTTTACGCCACCGGTGCGTCACTTTTTGTGAACCACCAGTGCTGTAAAAAATGCACCTTGTTGAGTCATATTTACAAAGTGACGCATCTTGGTAGATGCGTCACTTTGTAAACCCCTGCGCCACATTATACCTGCGCCACATTATACCTGCGCCAGGTGTTATGTATGCAAAGGGGGCGTATTGACGCAAGAAAGAGTCGTAGAAGTGACGCAGTGGAATCTATGAGATTTCACTGCGTCACTTTTAGGATAACATGGCGTCAAAATCTTGCACCTGCCTCACAGCAGGTGTAAGACTGACGCAGGCCCTTTCACATGGGGCTGGCTCCATGTGAAAGGATGCATTGCTGGGGTTGCGTCACTTTTGTGACACACTCCAGCAATGCATCACTTTTGCGCTTACAGATACGTCAGAAATACTGACGTATCCTTAACTCCTTGCGACATAATGCGTCATACATTAAATATGACGCATGAGTAGAAGACTGAAGGCCTCATTTATGAGGCCATGTGTCACTTTTACGCCACCGGTGCATCACTTTTTGTAATGCACCAGTGGTGTAGAAAATGCACCTTGTTGAGTCATATTTACAAAGTGACGCATCTAGGTAGATGCGTCACTTTATAAACCCCTGCGCCACATTATACCTGCGCCAGGTGTAATGTATGCAAAGGGGGCGTATTGACGCAAGAAAGGGTCGTAGAAGTGAGGCAGTGAAATCTATGAGATTTCACTGCGTCACTTTTAGGACACCGTTGTGTCAAAATCTTGCGCCTGCCTCACAGCAGGCGTAAGACTGACGCAGGCCCTTTCACATGGGGCTGGCCCCATGTGAAAGGATGCATTGCTGGAGTTGCGTCACTTTTGTGACACACTCCAGCAATGCATCACTTTTGCACTTACAGACACGTCAGAAATACTGACGTATCTGTAACTCCTTGCGACATAATGCGTCATACATTAAATATGACGCATGAGTAGAAGACTGAAGGCCTCATATATGAGGCCATGCGTCACTTTTACGCCACTGGTGTGTCACTTTTTGTGACGCACCAGTGCTGTAAAAAATACACCTTGTTGAGTCATATTTACAAAGTGACGCATCTAGGTAGATGCGTCACTTTGTAAACCCCTGCGCCACATTATACCTGCACCAGCTGTAATGTATGCAAAGGGGGCGTATTGACATAAGGAAGGGTCGTAGAAGTGACGCAGTGAAATCTATGAGATTTCACTGCGTCACTTTTACGACGCTGTTGCGTCTTAATCTTGCGCCTGCCTCAAAGCAGGCGTAAGACTGACGCAGGCCCTTTCACATGGGAATGGCCCCATGTGAAAGGATGCATTTCTGGAGTTGCATCATTTTTGTGACACAATCCAGCAATGCATCACTTTCCTCTAAACTACTTTATTTTTTTACTCTATTTTTTTACACTGTTTTTCCCCGCGGTGCGCTCAGGGTGCGCGTACCGGAGAGTGCACCCGGGAGCACACCCAGCGCTTACCCCGCGAATTTAAAAAAAAAAAAAAATGTTTGCCCTTCAGGGTGCTTCTAGGCCCCCCTCAGAAAACCTAGGGGGTCAGGGAATGTCTACCCTGCCCCCTTTTAATTATTTCCCCCTTTCTTTTTCACCTCTTGTGTCTCGATTCTACCGAGACACAAGATGGCGGCCTCTCCAGACCGTTTAGAATGTTGACAGACTCCCGACAGCCAATCAGCTTTCCGCTCGCGCACTCCCGTAGCGCGCCGCGTGCGCTCCCCGGTACACGCACCTGTGAGCGCTCGGAGAGCGCTTATAGATATATATGTGTTTTTGAAGTTAATTTTCAAAAAACCACTGTAGCAATTTTCAGCAAACATAGCAAAGGCACATCTGCGTACCAGTCCCTACAATTTTGCCAAGTTTGGCGTAATTCCGTTCAGCGGTTCGGGCTGTAGACTCTAAAATATATACATTACCTACTGGTCTGACCGTCCTACGGAAATTAACATGGGGAAAACATGGGGAAAACACGTTTTGGGACCCCCCTTTTTTCTCAGCCCCCACTCCACGAATCCCCCCGAAACTTCCAGGGAAGGAGCGGAGCTGAGCTGGCCAAAAGTTTGGAAAATTACACGCAAATTCCTCGAGCGGCGCCGGAGTTATTCCCAATAGAATGTTGCGGATTTCCTATGGTAGCCAATCCTAACTATAACTACCTACTGGCGACCACCAGTAGGTAATGTATATATATATATATATATATATATATATATATATATATATATATATATATATATATATATATATATATATATATATATATATATATATATATATATATATATATATATATATATATATGTAAAAAAAAGAAGCAGAGCACTATGGGTAGTTCCCAAGTTTAGGTGGAGAGCAGTTCCTGTATAGAGTGCCCTCAACACCAGTGACACTCTAAATTTGCTCACCTCAAATGTCTGCTTTTCTATCAGAATTATTTAAGCATAGGATTAGCATAGTGCCATCCACACTGAGATAGAAAAGGACAAAGTATTTTGCCATTTCTAAACAAAGCTTTTAATCATAGGATTAGCACAGTGCCATCCATGCCAAGCTTTAAAATGTCAAAAGCCTTTTACCACTCCAGACACAGTATTACAGCGTAGAATTAGTAGAAGTGTTTTGCTATCATTATAACACTTCAGAAAGATTTAGCTATGTACCGACACAAGGAAACACCCAGTTTAGGTCACAACAATACCCTTTCAGGCATAGAGTGACACATAAATTAAGCAAAAAAGAAGAAGAGAACTTTGAGTAGTTCCCATGTTTAGTTGGATTTGTTTTATATATTTGACATTATTTATTACAGGGAGTTATTTTAAGTCCCTGCTTCCACTATTTTCAAAGTGGGGGATGTTGCTGTACCTGTGAATGGCGATGTATGGAACTTGACTTACTCCAAACCTGGGCTGGATTACATTTACTACTGTTTTGTCACCTTTAGGGCTGGAGTAACTTTACAACTGTAGCTTGTGAATATCAATGTGCTTAGTCCTTTGTGGGTGGGTATTTGTAGTAGGCTTCCTCTCGCTGAACCCTTTTTAACATTGCCCTAAATCCATCCCATTTTTTAGTAGATTTCCCAATGTTCAAGCATTCCTTCTTGTGCCACCCACATTTGCTACTCAGTTGTAAACTTCCATGTGTGGAGAAATGTATGACATTACAACTAATGACTTTACGACACAGCTTTTACCATGCAGATACCTTTACCACACATGCCTTTACCACACATGCCTATACCATGCCACATTTACCATGCAGATCCTTTTAGCACACATGCCTCTATCATGCATGATTTTACCAGGCATGGTAAGTATGTTTATTATCTATATATTAATATATATTTGAATGTAGATATACTTATTCATATATTACCTACTGCCGGTCGCCAGTAGTTAGTTATAGTGAGGTCCATGTTTCAATAGGAAAAGCAATTTTTTACTTGCATATATTTTTGGCGCCATTTGACAAATCTTCACAAATGTTTCCCAAAAAAGTGCCCCAGTGAATATTGCTGTGCATGGAAAGTTTCTGTGTGATCCGTCACGTGGGGACGAAAAAAAAGGGGGTAAAAAAAGTACACGACTACAGCCCAAACCGCTGGACGGAATTACAGCAGATTTGGCAGAAAGGTAGATTTGGTTACACAGATCACACTTTCAATTAATCAGTGCAAGTTTGATCAGCATTGAGAAATTTAAGGGAATAAAATAAGGCTATCGGTGGCCATGAATAATAAGGAGCTTTTGCAGGGAAGAGCAGAGCCCTGATTGACTGCCAACACTTCAACCAGTGTTGACGTCTATTTTGGACTTACTTCAGTAGAGTCCCCTAAAAAATGGACAAAAAGAAACGTGGGCAGGGAGTAATACCCTGACCCACAAGCCTTAGTCATGGGCAGGTCCCAGGGGCAATACAAAACAAAAATGTGGGGTCCCACGCGGGCCCCTGCAGCACTGGGGACCGCCACCTCCCCAGGACTAATTGTTTGAAACGAGGGGGTGGCCACGTGGCCCCCCACAGCCCCGGTGATTGCCACCGCCCTGGGGCTATATGTAAATAAGATGCTTGGGGTGCCCTGTCTCCCCTACACATCTCCTGGGACCGCCACCTCCTCGGGGCTACTATACTTAAATGTGGATGACTTATACTGTCAGTCATGCACCCACTGAGTCACCCATACAGTCACTCATACACCCACTGATTCACCAAAACACATTGCTATATATATTTAACACTCAAACTTATTTTAAATATTCAGTCACTGGATGATGTCATCAGTGAGTTCATTTGAGATGTCCTCAGCGATGTCACTGGCCATGTCCTGAGTGATGTAATATGTGATGTCATTACCAGTGCAGTGCATAGAGAGAGATAGAGAGAGGGATAGATATATTATTAAGACTGCATTTATTGTTTTCTCTATTTGTTGGGGGAAAATTACCTTCCTACTTACTAGCTATTGTTGTAAAGTCTGTTTCCCTGTGTGGAGATCTTCCCATACAAATGATAGGCTAAGAACAAAATTTCCACGCATATCTTTATGGATTGCATTTTGCAATAAGTAACACGTTCTACTGTAAAGGCTACATTGCACTCAGTTTTCAGAGCACCTGCAGGAACTTGGTTACTGCAAGTCACCATATGATTGCAGATAGCACAGCTCAGACAGATGAGGCTGCTGTTGGCGCTCTGTCTGTCAAAGTTGTATGCAGTGGATAGTGTGACTTCTGCAAAAATATGTGCCGAGTTCTCTTTGGCACTTGCTTCCAGATGTGGAAGAGGATCATGATGCCGCCCAATGTCTAATAGGAAAGTCTCCAGTAAGAACAAGCTTGTCCAGGCCCGGCGAAGATCAGCATAGGGAGTGGTCACATACACAGATAGCGAATCCAGACTATTATGACTCCAATATTGTGCACTCAGGGAGTTGCCAATGTAATGGTGACGAGTAAGTGGCCTTGGTGAAAGCAGCTCAATCCTGTCCAACAGATATTGCATGCTTCTCTGTTAGTGCATTTGCTGCAATCTATGGCAGCTCCTTGATGATTTACTATAGCTGATTTGAATATGGCTGGTATAAACTGAGCTGGGATCATGGGGCAAAAACAGTGGTTTGAATGCAACCCCAAGTGATTGCAGGTAGTCTACTTGCAAGTAATCCTCCTTTCACTTTTTGTATGTTTGATTCAATAAGTCTGACATATTTGTACAAGGACTGAACAACTGCTACCAGCTACTTTTAAAAACATAGGGGCATATTTATTATTATATCATACAGCATAGCAAGTCACCTTGCTGCACTGCGTGATAGAGAAGGGGCAGGAATGTGCAGTATTTAACATTGTACGGCACATTCCCGCCTTTTCCCAGCACTGGCAAATAATGAGCTCAATGCAGGCACTCTTGCACCATGGTGCAAGGGTGCCTACATTGTTATCAGGATTGATTTTCTGCAGAAGGAGCACCTATCCTGCTCAAAAAACAATTCACTGAGGCATTTCCTTCCTTATATGTGTGCCACATAGAAAGAGGGAAAAAAGAGAAGAACTATACATATTTCTCCTTGTTGCACCTCACCTGGGGAGTCGCAGCAGTTTTGGCGCATTCCCAGCTCTACCACCTGTGTGGCTTGATCAATCGTATCTCAAGGATGGTGGCATTTTTTGCACCCATTGGTGTGATGCAAAAGCGACAGAACCCTTGATGAATGTTGCCCACACTGCGCCACAAAAAAGACTCACCCAAATTACTTTGTTGCATACAATGTTACAAATATTATAAGCTTTACTAAACCACCTGATAGGTCATGGGCCCATTGAACTGGTGACGCTTCAAATTCCCGATGAGGGCAGTAGAAGGAGTTAATAGACGCATCTGGATGAATGGGAGTGTTAGTAAGATGCTTTCATCTGATTGTGCCTGACCTCATGTTGTTGATAAGTCAATCAATCAATCAATCAATCAATCAATCAATCAAGTAATTTGTATAACACGCTACTCACCCGAAAGGGTCTCAAGGCGCTGGGAGGGAGGGGCCCTGTTACTGCTCGAAAAGCCAGGTCTTGAGTTGCTTCCTGAAGGAGAGATGGTCGTGGGTCAGCCGTAGGTGGATGGGGAGGGAGTTCCATGTCTTGGCGGCCAGGTAGGAGAAGGATCTTCCTCCGGCGGTGGCTCTGCGAATGCGTGGTACTGTGGCGAGGGCGAGGCTGGTCGATCGCAGCTGGCGGGTGGGCGTGTAGAAAGTGAGGCGGTTGTTGAGGTACTTGGGGCCCAGGTCGTGGAGAGCCTTGTGTGCGTGGGTGAGGAGTCTGAACATGATCCTCTTGCTGACGGGGAGCCAGTGCAGGTCTCTCAGGTGGATGGAGATGTGGTTGCGGCGGGGGATGTCCAGGATGAGTCGTGCAAGTCAATATCTTATTTCATTTTTTTTTTATATCGCATTGTTCGCCAGCAAACTGATAAAACACCTCACCTTCTGCTTGTAATATACCTACCTTGGTGCACCATTAAAAAAAAGAAAGAAAAAAAGCATGCAACATGTTTCGCTAAATAACCAGTGCTAAAATGGATTCTGACTTTCTAGGTTTCACTATGCTGGAAATTCAAAGACTTCTGAAGACTGTCTCTAGTCACTTCACTATGGCATCCTTTTAAACGAATGTGAAGAGATTAAATTGTATTTTCGGGACTGTCGTAGGAAACATTCTATTATGCTGGTTTTTCAGCATTCAAGTGTACACTTTAACACAGCTCCTTAAGACTTTTGGGTTTCTCTAATATTATTTACACCAGATTGCCATGAAAACTAAATTTAAAGGCTGTAAATGCTTCAAAACCAACTTTTGTGAATACGCTTGAACCAGTTTTAGCGCCTGCAGAGGATTAAGTTCAAAGTTCCTGTACTTATATCCTGCTGGAAAAAAGGAGCAGTTTAGCATAGAAATGAGTACCTTATTATGCTTTTGACAAGGTCTTATGCTCAGTGAGTGTATATCTCAAAACCTCAAAAAGCTTTTAAACATTTGAGAAAAGGGGTCTGTGCTGGTCTCCGGCAATCCAAGGGCAAAGAATGCGCAATGCTGTTAATGCAAATCAGAGGGCTGAAACTACTCGGTTTGAGGCCTATTCTTCCTTGGCTGGCCTTTTGAGAACTCTGAAATGATGAAAAAGAGAACTGTATCGCTTTATATAAAATATTTAAGAAATGGATAAAAATGTTGAAGTCCAACATACACAGCTACATATCAACAGTCCAAGCTGTTAAAGTTATGCCAGCACAAGGTAGGTCCGATAACGTTGTTCTTAAATCTCTTGCTCCTCCCGCCACAACGAATGTATTTGACATGACAGAATTGCATCTTGATGTGGAATGTGCTGACTGCCCTGTTTAGGTATCCAAGAACAGTATCCGATCCAGTCAGTGGCAGGGAACAGACAAAGGTGTTGTGATAATCCCTGGTGCACTGTTATGTCGTGGGGCCCTAGGCCCACATGCTGGTAATAACTGCGACACAGACACTGGATAGATAGTTGGTTAATGAGCCACGAGCACGAGCGCTCGGCTCTATTTATTGACTGTGTCACGTGATGTCGTGACATCAGTGGTGGGTGGGTGTTTAGTGTAGGCTTACAAATTTAACCCTAGCCTGTGTCTGCTAGGACACAACATTCCTCCCAAAATTTGATAAAAATTAAGGAAAGACAAAAGTCCGAATCTGTGGGAGAAAATACACAAATATACAATAATTACAAATTTACATTGAGTCTCTTCAGCTGCTTGCTTGATGACGATGGGTATTGCTGCTGAAACTTTAGTTCTTCTTGGCTTGACGTCTTGGTTCTCAGCGGGCGTGCTCTTCTTTACTTGCACCGTGGAAGTGTGTTGGTCAGTCCACTGAGATCTTGCTTTTGAGGATGACGTCGAACAAGATGACCAGATTTTAGACTTGAAGGATGTTGTCTTCTGCTGGTCCGTCGGTTTCTTCAATGTAGGCAGCTTGGCTTTACTTTACAAAGGATGGAGTGTTCGAAGGACATTCTTCTCACTAGGACGCCCCTCTCTCGGGTGTTCTCCTGCCACGAGATGTCCCGGAGGCCCTTTTCATAAGGTTTCCACTGGGCCGGGTATTCTTCCACAGCGTTGATCCAACTCCACAGTCTGCGTGTGAATGGAGGAGACGATGGGGGGTACTACCTCACAAAGTCCGTAGCTCCACCTGCAGGGTAGTTGTTAACTCTTGCCTTTGCGCACAAGTTCCTCTTCTTCCTGGAACATGCAGGTTAGATGGCGATGGACTCATCTCTCGTGTCGGGACCCTCTGCCACCGGTGTCCCTGAGGCCTTTGCCCCTTGGATCTCCACGGGCTGGTGTGGAATGGTCAGTTCTCCTTATTCAGGCCATCTGAGCTCCCTCCGCTTCCAGGTTTCCGCTCGATCCCAAAGGTGGGTGTTGCCAATTGTCCGGCCTGTGCTCTCCTACCGTCCACGGGTCGTCGGGGTCTTGTGAATAGGTCCCTGTTCTGTTCTTGGTGCTATCAGTGTTCTCCTGGACGTGCGGGTCACTGTACACGATGTTGTGGTGTGTCACCTCTTCTTCTTCTTGTAGGTGTGTGGACTTGTTACACCTCTCTCCACCTTTTCCAGATGTTCCTGATGGCGTCGTGCCACATGACTTCTTACTTCAGTTCTTTTCTTCATGGCATCGTGCCACGCTTCTCCCTTCTCCTTTTCGCGACACGGTGCGGTCACCTTTCTTCCTTTGTCTTGCTGACCAGGCTTCTTCAAGCAGCATGCACTCCGCCTGTTTCCGTCTGGTCTTGTCCTGTCTTTAGGACACTGTCTTCTCTCCACTCTTCGGTGACTGGACCGGTCATTACGATCTTCTCTCTTGCCTCCTATTACTACTAGTTATTGTTGGTGTTGCATCCGTCTCTCCGGGTCTTCTGATCTCTCAGTTCACGAACGTCTTCTGGCAGGACATATTCATCCTGACTTCTTGGCAGAATACCTTCGCTGCGCCTTTCTGGCGGGTCAGCATTCCGGTGACCTGTTGGCAGGTTGATTTTCTTCTTTTTCCTTCGCGGGCGACCATCTGGGTGATCGGCTTTTGTTTGGGCGCCCCTCTGGCTGGTCGGATCATCCTTTTCTTCTTGAGCGATCTTCTTTGCTACCAGATGGGATGGACAGCTTTCTCTTCATGAGTCTTCTCGCTATCCGCGATCGTTGGGATCGCTATTTGTTCTGCTGCAGTGCTTTTGCGTTGGCGCAGTTTTGCCTGCGCTCTTCGTGTGCTCTGCTGTTTCCGGAGGGTTACTTCACCTGCTCCATGGAACTTCTCCGGTGGGTGCACGTCTCGTGCGTGCTTCCGGTGAGGCTCTTTAGCTTCTTGGGGCGTTGACCGAGCTTGGTTGCTTCGCCTCCTTTTGGCTGCGGGGTGACTTTGCGTTACTCTTCCGTTGCACGTCAGCGTGCATTGCAGTGGCAAGTTCTTGCTTCACTTGGTACCGTCGTGATACATCTTCAGTGTAGCTTTGTTCCTTGCGGTTCATTAGATTCTTTGGCGTTGTCGCTCTTCCACGTACGTATCGCACTTTTCTTCTTCACACTTGGGTACTTGCCTTGCACGTCTTCCGGTGCTTTGGGTGTGGCTTCCTCTCGGTTAGGCGCTGTCCACTTGGGTACTTGCCTTGCATGTCTTCCGGCGCTTTGGGTGTGGCTTCCTCTCGGTTAGGCGCTGTCCTGTACTGTCCGCGTCCGGGGTACACTTGCGCTCTTCCATCGGTTGCCTTTGAATCTTGCTGCTTGCGGTAGACGTCTTGACTCTCCCTCTTCGTCCAGCGTGAGGTTGTTTTCTCTCCTGCTTTTGCGGTGAGCACCTGTGGCCTCAGGCGTCACTTCTGCAGTGGTGATGGGTCTCAGTGTACGTCCGCGTTGCTGCAGGCTTGTTCTCGTTCTGTAGGCTTTCCCTCGTGCTGTCTTGTGCTTGTTTCCTTCTTTGTGCTTCTGTTGGTGCAGTACCATCCAGTGTCCACTAGATGGCAGTGTAGGCTGTTGGTCTCTTCAGCAGCAGCTTACTTTTCACTTGACTTTCCCTCTTGTTGTTGATGCTTGGAGTCCCGGGCTTGCAGGGCCTGCTGTTGTCCAAGAGTGAGCCGAACAGGAGGGGGCTGGAGTCACTGCTGACTGCAGGTAAGTCCTTTCTTTTGTTTACTCCTTGTTGTTTGGGCTATGGATGGCAAAGCGTACTTTTCAGCACCTAGGGAGGTGGGGCTTTGTGGCACACTTCGAGGGGGCTCTGGTCGCATGTAGTCTTTTCTTTCCTCCCCCACCCCTCGCAGCAGGCCCTTCAGTTCACGGTCTGCGGATGAGGGGATGCAGGTGCTATACTCACCCACCGGCCGATCGCCGTTTCCTCCTTCGTGCTCCCGCCCGCAGCAGCCTCCACACGCTGCGGGCGTTTCGCGCCTCAGTTCTGTCCCCCCCCGCCACCGCGGTTTCACGGCGCACACTGCTTCTCAGCCTGCGAGGTGGGCACTCGCATCGTCTGCCTCTCCTGTTGCGCGGGTGGGCTCCGCAGTAGTTTACAGCGCCCGGCAGCTCTCCACAAGCTGCTGGTCGCTCACCGCTTCTCTTTTCGGTTCTCTCACCCCGCCGTAACAGCCTCACGCCACACGCGCTGTGTGGCGGGGGACAGTAGACGCTGCTGGCAGGCCGCGGCTGGGCTCCGCTGGCGCTGCCTTGTATATAAAGTTTATTGTCGCTGCAATGTCTGTGCGGGTGGGCACCGCGTCAGTTCTCCATACGGGGGGTTGCTTCATACAGGCCGCCGGTGGGCTCCCCTGGCCTTGCTTAGTCAGTGGGGGACAGTGTACGGTTTATAGCGGGTGGGCTCCGCTTCCGGTGCTTTACTGTCCTGAGCTCACCTTCGGCCGACGGGCCTGT
This sequence comes from Lissotriton helveticus, assembly GCF_964261635.1. Taxonomy (NCBI): domain Eukaryota; kingdom Metazoa; phylum Chordata; class Amphibia; order Caudata; family Salamandridae; genus Lissotriton; species Lissotriton helveticus. The sequence goes on from NC_136063.1 coordinate 805,248,386, forward strand.
TCTTCAGCTGCGGCCGTGGCGAGTGGGCTCCGCCCGGCCAGCACTCCCCTCCGGGGCACAGTCGCGGCCGGTGTAGGTGGGCTCTGGCCGGTCCGCTTTTCGTCGATGGTAGGCCCGGGGCAAGGCACACACCCCTCTCGGGCCTCTCGGCAGCAGGCGCCACCTCGTCAGCAGGGGTGCCCTTCGCTCAGCAGTATTCTCTCCCCTTGACCCACGAAGGAGGTGGCTGTGGCTGTGGCACGCTGGGGCTTAGCCACTCCTCGTCGCCAAATGTTATGTCGTGGGGCCCTAGGCCCACATGCTGGTAATAACTGCGACACAGACACTGGATAGATAGTTGGTTAATGAGCCACGAGCACGAGCGCTCGGCTCTATTTATTGACTGTGTCACGTGATGTTGTGACATCAGTGATGGCTGGGTGTTTAGTGTAGGCGTACAAATTTAACCCTAGCCTGTGTCTGCTAGGACACAACAGCGCACCTCTGATGATTAGAGATAAATCCTGGGCAAGAGAAGTCAATAATAGGGTGGGTGAAACTTGCAGAGATTCACTCCTTGGAATTCCGCGGAGCTACATAAAAACTCAGCGAGATACCGTGGAGTTCCGGGAGCGGGCAGAATTTGGCATGTAGCTCCGCTCGGCAAATTGTTTGCACCTGTAGCTTGTTCCGCAAGGGAACATCAGTGCAAACGGCCCCTCACGACGCGCTACAGTGCACTGCTTCTTTCTGCTACTCAATTAGATTTTCTACTCGAGCGGCAGGTTTCTCAACAAGAACAGTCGTGACCTGCTGCGACCTCCCCCATTGAGAAATATCGCCAGGAGGCTTTACCCCATATGGTGCATTACACATCCTTTGGAAGGTGTCTACTCCACCTTCAAGGCGAATCCTCATGGAACGCTGGCCCATGGGCACTATGCCCGAAGTGGACTTTACGAAGCAGATGTAAGCAGGCTTAGTGACTTCATAAATAACTTAAGGTAGCAGCCTAGAGCCGGTGCAAAAATAAAGCAGATGGCTGAGAAAATAGACAATTTTACTGTGAATAGGAAGCATTCCCTCGACCAAGATTTTGTCTAGAATATTTTAAATGTTCGAACTATATCAGGAAAGGCTTGAAAAAGCTTACGTCATCTGATAAGCACATGCTAAACTGCTACCTTCACTCTCCCTGGCAGCTGTTATGAACACCCTCACTCATTTCCTTTCACAAATGTTAAGAAGCTGCTAAAATGTTGCATTGCGCGGTATGCAAAAAAGTAAGACAAATTGGGAAATTATCGCATTTAAAAAAAAACTCCATTCCCTTTAGTCATTGATCCCTTTTCTTCACAGAGCTGCAACACCTGTGAATATGATTTGTTGAAATTTAGCGCCTTCATACATGTTGTTTAATTGATGAGCTGATAGCAGTTTTGCATCATTAGGCATCTTATGCGTATGCAGTGTAGCACGACTCGCTTATTCTCCCATAACACCATGATTTAGAAACTGGGTTTTGAAATCTGATTAGAAGTAAAACAACCCCCTTATCTCAATTATAATCCAAAACTTTACATAGAATTGTCAAGATAAGACAAAACAATCGCATTTATATTTGTCACTGAGGATTAGGTATCCAAGCAACAATGATGTCAGGATGGTGACTTAAAAGGATTAATTTAGATCTGAAGTTTTTGTTTTCAGGCTCTCATGGGAAGTTCGAATGACGGATATTGTGACAAATGCTGGGCACATGCCAGCCTTAAAAAATGATTTTTTCGCTATAGAGACATTAAACAGCATTCATATTTGTCTGGGGCACTTCTGAACGTTACAGAAAGAGGGACAACAAATCTTATATGATTAGCTGGATCAAGGTTGGAAAAATGTATACAAAATTCAAAAATGTATCTAAGTTCTAGTTCCGCGAGACACCAATCAATAGTTTAAATTCACCAGCGTGATAGCCACAAGTCAGCCTCTTTCGATCAGGGAAAAATGTAGTAGATTTACAAAGTATTAGGAACCTGGCAAGAACGCTCTGCGTTTCAAGCAAGAAAATATACATTTTTAAAATAACCACTAACGTTTAAGAGGTGTGGTTTTGCGGGGAATGAAAATGCGGTCTGCAAATTAAATGAATGCATGCATCTCTCCTCATAGATTGCTAGGGTCTCATTTTTGAGGAAGTCACCTTGCTGCACTGCACTGCTTGACAGAAAAAGGGCAGGAATGTGCCATATTTAAGGCAATATGGCACCTTTGATAACATGGACCGCACTTGGCTCTGGAGAAAACTTGCTGACCGGAATGTTCTTCGACCACTGTTGGACATGCTGATCCTACTCCACACAGACATCTCAGTGCAAGTGAAACTGGGCGAGGGCACTCACCTCTCCAGGCGAGTGCCAACCACCAACGTGCTAAAACAAGAGGGTGTGCTCTCCCCCACACTATTAAACCTTTACATGGTGGACATGATGCAGATTCTCAACTCTAGCTATTCGCATGCCCCTAGGCTGGGGCACACAATGCTATCCAGTTTTTTATACTTGGGCAATGTGGTCCTGGCGAGCTACACAAAGAGGGGTATGTAACATCTCCTTAATGCAATGCAGCCATTCACAGAAGGGAACTTCCTGGAAGTAAATCTTGAGAAAACAAAATCAATGATCAAACAACAGTGGCAAGAAGATATCCCCTGCCTGGTATCTGGGGACTCCCAGATCCAAACCGCAGCAAACAAGTACCTAGGCAAAGAAATAGACCAGGGGGCTAGTTCACCATGCACAAGGAGGTGAGCAAAAGAAAAGGGATGGAACTGACAGCGATGCTGAGGAATCTCAAATTGAATCTGACATGCCCAATGCTGACACCTCTACTCTAGGTAGTTTGCTCAAAACTAGCAATCACCTATGGAAGAAAAGCCCTGAGAGACAGAGATGCTAAGATTCTAGACAATGCACTAGTTAAGGCTTACAGACTCATATTCAGCATTCCAAACTACTCTTCGGTGGCACAGATTTGGTTAGAGTTCGTCCTAACGAAACAGTACTTGGCAAGGCAAGGTCATAGGAAGCTGGCTCTGTATATACTCTTTCAACACAGAGACAAATCTGGTGGTCTAAAGAAGGATAAAACACTACAGAGGCTAAGAGAAAGAAAGTCAAAACAGATCACTCGTCAGAACTAAAGACCGTGATCACTACACTTGCTGACACATGTACAACTCTATGACAGAAGAAACCCTGAGGAGGGGGAAAAAACAATAAGGATTTCCATCAACTGCCCTTCGTGGCCAGTGTCATCATTTGGAACTCCCAGAGTGCCCCTGTCACCTCAGCTCTTCTGGCAGCAAGCCAAAAACTGGTGGACGGGGCGTAAGGAAAGACCAATGAAACAAACAACTGACCAAATCAATCCATTAATGCAGTGCACAAATAAAGAATACGTGAAAGTGATGTTAAAAAAGTTTCAGCAGCAATCCAAACACCTTTATTAATGACTGCTGTTGAGCTTGCTAAAAACAGTATGTCTGCATTGAACAAATCTGCTGGGTCTAGTGGTCTACTAGTTTCAGCCGTCCTGGGTCACAGGACCCCGGCTTTCTTCAGGACCTTTAAATAGAAGCTACTGCATTCAGTGCAATTTGACAAGAAGGAGACAAAAGTGCATAAAAATGAAAAACATAAAATTATCACAGTACCGCTGATTGTGATCTTATACAATACCTCTATACAGGTCGGATGGTTATTCAAACCTGTGAGGATAAAGCAAGCATGCCAAAAGTCAATGCTCTCAGTATAGCCAAACAAACTGTATTTTACTGCATGCTCTGTAGTTGCAATTGGTTTAATAAAAGTGATAATCAACTCACCTATCCCGTGTGAGGTATCAGACTCACCTCACCTGGCTCAGACTCAGGTACAGGGAGGCACCGCTCTATAGTAAAAACAAACAACCCACAGAAACAGCCACTTAGTTCTATACGCACATAGAACAACATAGATGTTAATGGTATGACCGGCTGTGTTGTAGTTGATCACCTGCCATAAAAGACTCCAATTTGATACTCTACCAAAGTAAGGTATAGTGTGCCCAGAGTCCAGTAGAATCCCAAAGTTAGGCAGAGGCTAAAGTACATAATACCTTACTCTCTATTTATGGTAGTGTGGGTGAACAGTAGGGCTTTATTGGAGGGTAGAATTAAGTATTTATTGTACCCACTCAGGCAAGAGATGATGTCACACACTCAAAGACTGAACTCAGACCAATTCTGTTTGTATAAAAATATTATTTTGTTAAGCGAGGCCCGGTGCAGGTTAGTGCACTAATACTTTGCAAGATTTATGCAGTAAATTACAGTTGAATGCAAGTTCAAATGCAGTTGGTTGATTTACAGGTAAGTCACTAATTAGAATTAATTTTTAGTTACTTTGTAGATTACAACACACATTACTTCTTGGATTTCTTTTCAAGTTACTTTTGCTAATCAGTGTAATTGCCTAGATATCACACTGAGACATCTCCTAGACAAAAGGTAAGTAATTCACTTTTTTTCACATAGGCCGTTTTTCAAGTTTTCATACAAACCAACTCCACACTTAGAAGAATTTTCAAAGAAAAGCAGTCAATGCAGTTCTATGGGAGGAAATAGTGTTATCGGATTAATGGTTGGTGTTCTGGGGTTAGAACCAGGGTTCCCCAGGGTCGAGGATGCACTCTCGAAGCACCATCAGTGTGACTAGGGCGGCCGGGTGCAGAGTGCTGAGGCACAATGTTATCCCTATATGGGATAGGGAGCCTCGGGTTGGTGGCTGCTCACAAGCAGGCCACAAGGTTGTGGGAGCAAAGCTCCTGGTGTTAGGCTCAGGGCAAAGGGGGATCTGGCTTAGCACACAAAGTGCACCCACAGTGACACAGGGGCGGCTGGGTGCAGGGTGCTGGTTTGGCATCAGGTGCCCTGTTGATTTCAATGTGGATTCCCCGGTTGCAATAAACACCGCAGGCTCGGGGAGGAAGATCTTCTGGAGGTGACCAGCAGTTTTAGAGGTAAGTCGGGATGCCTTGGGATGCTGGGACACCGTCGGTTGGGCAACCCAAGGCTGTGGGATGTCAGGTGAAGGGGTGTAGGGGTGTCTTTAGGCATCAGATTTTCCTTACCAGCTCCTGTCGCGGTCGGAGAATCCTCCAGAAAGGGGCTCCAGGCGTCGATTGGAGATTCAAAGCAGGTCAGAGATCACCAGATCTCAGGTCAGGATCACCAGGGAGACCTCCTCGTGATGTTGGGCCCTTGAGCTTGGGCCATGGGAGTCTGGTGCAGAGTGGTGCAGACTCGCAGATTTGGTCGGAGACAGAGTCTGTGGGTGTGCAAATCCGGTGCTAACAGGAGACCAAGTCTTGGTTTGGGAAGGCCGGGCAGGTCCTTTAGGTTCTTGGGGGCTGTTGGCTGCAGAATACGCTGGGATTTCGCTGGAGGAGGTTCGAGGTTGGGAGAGGCCGGAAGGGCTAAGGCCAAGTGAGTGGGCATCCTCCCCTTCTCATTTCAGCACGGCTTCTTCGGTCCTTCTTCTTCTCTCTTCTTGTCAGATCGTTTCTGAGGAGGCAAGATTCAGGGATTCCCCTAAATACTAGATTTAGGGGTGTTACAGGTAGGTAATGGTCGGGACCAACGGGTCCCTTCCTTGGAGTGGGTACACCTCCTATTATGCCACACTCCAGTGTGAAGAGGCATATGCCTCGCTCTGGTTGGCTGGGTTCTCCCATCTGCAAGATGGCAGGTACTAAGAGTTGTGCTTCACCTTGCCTCCCCCACCTGAGAGGTGTGGTTGGCAAAGGTGGGCACACCTCTTCTCCTTACCTGGTTTCCCCACCGATTCTCCTACCCAAAGTGGGCGTCAGAACCAGTTGCTGGGAGCAGTAAATGGCTGGAGGAAGCTCACAAAGGCAGCAAGCCTTTGAAGCTTCCCCTTCATGGACCCTGCCCATCCAGAGGTAGGAGGCTTGGCACCTCATCTTAGGATGTACATCATTTCTAGACCCAGGGATCAGAAGCATGTCAGGTGGTGGAAGCTGGTGAGGAGCCACTCAGCCAGGACACTAGAGTTTGGTCGTTTTACAGGGGGCATCGCTAAGATGCTCTCTGAGTGCATTTTTCAATAATTCCCACACTGGCATCACTGTGGGTTTAATGTGCTGAGAAGTTTTATGCCAAACTTCTCATTTTTCAGTAAAGCCATTATGGTGCTGTGGAGTTCGTAGTGACAAACGGCCAGCACCATATACTCTTAAAGGCATTACTGCACTTACAATGTCTAAGAATTGGCTTAGACACTGTAGGGGTACTTGGCTCATACACTTGTACCTTCACCACCGGTATAGTTCATCCAGCTAAAGGGGTGGCTTATCTATGACAGGGCAGTGGCTTGTAGGCATGGCACATAGGGATGTGTGCCATGTCGACTCTCCACGTTGTTGTGGACCAAAACACGCAGCTTGCAAAGGCAGTGTGTGTGTAAAGGTCCAGGGCCTCTAAGGGTGGCACAATATTTACTGCAGCCGTTATAGGCCTTCACTGGCCACAGTGCCCTTGGTACCTATGGTACCATTTACAAGGGACTTACATGTGGCGAAAGAGTACTAATTGGGTTTTGCATCCGTACAGTTTAGAGAAACAACATAGGCCCTGTGTACCTGGTTGGCAGGAACCCAGGGCACATTCAGTCAAAGTACAACAACAATTTGGCAAAAGTGGGGGCAACCATGCAAAAAGGGGCCCTTTCCTACAAAGGTGCATTCATAGTCTACTGGCACAAGATCCAGAATGCCGCTTCCAACTCCCTGATTCCCGTTTTATGGCAAGAGCTGCGGCATCGAAGCCCATCACCTGCCAGAAACTTTCTTCAAGAATCCCTCTCAAACAGTGGGCTGCCTGAGGCCTGGGACATTCCAACCAGTCATGCAGACTTCAAAAACTTGTTTGGAAATTAATAAAAAGCCTCTCACTGGTAAAAGACAAGGCCACATTCTTAGGCCGCAACAATGCATGGATGACATTCAACAGCTACCGATAATTTACCCCTCACAAATACTTCAGACTAGGCTACCCATTGAACACGCGAAGACAGGTAGTGTTGGTCTGCTCAATGCAAAGGATCTGCAGCTCTACTGCAGGCTGGTAAAATCCCTTCTGCTGGTAGAAAAGAATATGGCAAGAGCCAGAAAATACACTCCACCAGCAGTGGACACAGCCTCTGCGAAAGCAAGCAATCTCAAATATAAATCTAAAACTGGGCTCGCAACCACCACACTTTATTCCCGTGACCTGACCCCTAAATTTTAAATCCCACCACGGACAGGACAAAGGGAAATATTTGACTTGTTCTTATCAATGCACCACACTTTTACACCTTCTATTATGTAAGGAAGATCCAGAGCATTGCCAAATCGTCTCCCTCGCTATGTAACTGCTGCTCAATACATTTTATTTTATGTGTGGTTTTATGTATTTTATCCTGCTTTTTTAACTTGGTTGTATTTCACTAGTTTTAATTAACTATGAAAAAAAATCCTTCTTACTTACTGTGGCAAGGCTGGCTCTCCCATAGAAAAGCACTGGGTTACATTATAACACCTTATAAGTCATAACTTCAATTTGCTATTAACTAGAACCATGATTACATTTTATTGTAATATATAATCAATTAAAATTCAATGTGATGGTCCAGATGAATATTAAATTACTGTTTTAAAAAATTTCCCTTTTGAAAGTTACTGTGGTCTGCTGCCGCACATCACTCCTACGTAGTTTAACACAGCCTGCATTTAATCTCATTCTGGAGTGGAAACAATGGTGTGTACTTTGTCCAAGTAAACATTAGAAATATTGAGAGACAGGCATTCTCAATCATGCACATGGTCCCAAGGTGCATAATCTATTAACAATTTAGTCATAGAAAGTCACAGGAAAAGCATTAAAGGCAACACAAAAAGCTGAATTGCTTCACTTTATTCCACCTAGTGTATGTGAAGTAACCCACTCAGCACTGGCCTCTGCATTAGTGGCGTGCAAGTGAATAATCATACTGTTCATATACACATGCAGGGTATTTTGGTTTAACGATGGCTTTCAGTCTTTGTATGTTGGTCCGGCAAGACTACTTAGACTCTGGTCAGCGGTAAGCATAATACTTCTGTTTATATTTGTGTATTCACTGTCTTGGTGCTTGTAAATGTGGGATAGTGGTACTTTAGGTTTTCTTTCTTGATACTAGTTGGTGCACAAATTCAGGTGACTTGGAGATAAGTCCCATAGCATTGATAGCTGTTCAAGGTCAACACTAAAAGTTTCACATGTATGGTCTATTTTCCTGAAATTGCAGATCTCCTTTATCCATTGTGTAGCGGAATTTCACTTTACAGGTGCTCGTACACTGGGCACCTTATGGAATGTATGAATACCACGAACTCTATACTCTATGTGCATGAGTGATTCAGCTTTTCGTTGTGTATTTAATTTCTTTCTGTGACTTCCTATGATTAGGTGGTTTATAGATGTGTTATTTATTTGTAGAGACATCCCCCTGATCAGGGACCATTCAGGTCAGAAAAGTATTAGGATTATTAATATGTGGGGACGGTGATTTTTTTTTACAAAAAAGACAACTAAGGAATATTTCCAAGATTTGAGTTCGGAGAAACAAATTAACATTTGAGATGTCATCAGTGATGTCACTGATCATGTCACGAGTGATGTAATATGTGAGGTCTGAAGCAGTGTTTTGTGTGGGCATAAGTTATAGTTAGCTCATCTAACTATAACTTCTGAATTTCTCTGGTCTTACAAGTGAAATGTGAGACTTAACTATTATTATGTCCTGTTTTTTTTAGTGAAAAAAAAATATTTTTCCACTGTTACAATGCTTATATGTACCCATGTATAAATCCCACTGCACATGGTAAAATACAGAGTCTTGGTATTTCAGTAATGCCATCAATGAAATTACGTAAGACATCATCAGTTTTGTTATTATTGATGTAATTTAACATATCATGAGTTATGTCCTATGTATGGTCATAAGCAGTCCATGATGGGTGAGCGAGTTATGGCTATTTTACCTATAAGTATCACTGAGGCACTAATCTTTTGCTGTGTGCAGTGGGAGTTAGTTGCAATACCAGGCCCTTGGCTGTGAACTGAAGTCTGGATTGGAGGGCCTCCACAGGTGGCTAACCCCTGCTGGGCATGTCCATTAGCTGAGTGCAACAGGGCCTAGTTTCAGGGCCTGACCTACAACATCTCTTGAGACTAACCCTTCATGGATGGCCTACGCTTACTACACACAGCATTTGGCCAAGAGCATCAATGGTTTGACACAGGGCCTGTCCTTTGGACCCAATGTGGCCTTTGGGGGCCCAATCTCCCTATGCATCATCACCAGCTTTGAACAGTGCTGGTTGGCATCAGGGCCTTACCTTTATCGTATGTTAAGGTCCTATATCCAAAGGCTATGCATGAAGTGTGTTGGTCTAGTGGCTGCGGATCCCCAAATCCCACTGCTCACGGCTGAAGTCCATACATATTGGGGGTTGCCAAAGCGCAGCTATAGTGAACTAAAATATATCTTCTCCCAGTGCCTAAAAATGTTCAGGACGGTACAAAAGGGGGTGGTGATGGACGAGCATCTGAACCAATCAAACACTCACACCCAGTCAAAAGATCTGGGTTTGATCCATCACCGTTCTTTAGCCCACTCTGCCACCCCAGTTCAGACATGGCTATATGCAAATCAGTCTGACCCTGTGCCTCATGGGAACAGTCCAGCCCGAACTGCCAAGCCATGCCTTCCCTGGACCGGAAACAAGCTCAGGATTCACAAATCCTAGAACCCTTGGAAGGGTTACAGGGGAATATGGAGGGTCTAGGATCTTTGACTTCACCACTGAATTCCCATATACCACAATAAAAATGTTATTGTTATAATAGTTTGACACACACTCTCATTCTAATATATTAAATCCTGAAGCCAAGCAGTTTGCTTATGCGACTTAATGCTCAGCCAATGTATTGGCACTCACCTTTTAGCTAGGAGTGGTGCCATGGTCAAAAATGTGCATATTCTTTAGCAACATTCCCAGTGTCACCAAGAAGCGTCAGCACAGGGATGGAGCAATAACCATTGTAAACATTTTAGTACGGAATCAAATGCCTCCTTCCAGAATTCTGACACAGGGGAACAGTGTCATGTAATCTGAAGGTAGGCTGCATTTTCCGCTTACATTTTTTGTATTATAAGATTCTCAGGGGCATATGGCCAAATTCTCAGAGGAGGGTAAGATATAAGTGACGGACAAATTTGAATTGAATACATTTATGCATATAATTAAACAGAATGCTCCTTACTTGATTGCAACATTATGACCAACTCGCATTCTATATTGGATAACCCAGTTAAGACTCCCAGACCATACTCTTGAGCTGTTCTGCTGCCAACTATCTCTCTATACATAGAAGAAATTACCTTGCTACTACTACCTTTCAGAACCATTTCAGTGAGTATAGTAAGTTCTAGAGAGAGCTGAGGGAAATCTGGGGGGACTGCCTTCCTATCCAACTGTAAAAGGAGCGCTATTGTGGTGTTACCACCCGTCTCCTTCAATTCTTGCAAATGCATACTAAGGAACTGTCCTGCATCACATCAATGCCCAAGCCTTTCAATATTTTTACAGAGTATTCTCCAGTGTGGGTTGAAGAAGTGAATCACAAGTTATTTTTGTGTGGCGGTCAGTAGGGTATCTCATGTCAACTCTACATCACTATCTTCCACCAGGCCCAGCTAGTAACCCCAGTGAGGTGTAGTGAGTGAGCTTTTTCTGATAAGTGTTCTATCTGCACATGTGTTAGGGATGTTGGCATGCTAAACCAATATTCAGGGTAATGTGAATGAGTAATCAGATCATAAAGATAGAGGTCCGGCACTGATAGCTCTCCTCTTGCCACAAGATGGATCAAGAACTCTCATTTAATGCACAACTGCTTGTCCCCATATATCAATCTCAGGAGCACCTTTCAAAGCAGAGAAAAGAACTCCCCTTCAATGTGAATAAAAACATTGTTGAATAACTACAAACATTTAGGAAATATTACCATTTGAATAAAAGATATTTATTAAAAATAGATATATGGATTAGATATATAGATAGACAGATAGACAGACAGAAAGATAGATAGATAGATAGATAGATAGATAGATAGATAGATAGATAGATAGATAGATAGATAGATAGATAGATAGATAGATAGATAGATAGATAGATAGATAGATAGATAGATAGATAGATAGTGTTAGAACTGGGGGTCTCTAGTTGGCAGGGGTAAGTACCACTGTCCAAATAGGGACCCTTGCTTCTAGTCAGGGTAAGGAGGAAACCCTCTAAGATAACCCCTGCTCACCCTCTAGGTAGCTTGGCACGAGCAGTCAGGGCTAGCCAAAGGCAATGTGTAAAGTATTTGTACCAACACTCACAGTAACACAGTGAAAACACCACAAACTGACCCCAAAAGAGTTTAGAAAAATAAAGGTATTTAATCTAAACTACACAAGACCAAAACAGCAAAAGTCCAACATACACAGTTCAAGAATATGGTTGCAAAAGAGTTCTCAATGTTCTTAAGGTTAGCGATAACTTTAACCACAGTTGCGTCACGTTTTAGCCACAGTACCTTTGTTAGCGATAAAAAGTTCCAAGCACAGAAGCTGTAGTGGTGAAAAACAAGCGATGTGTTGCTCCTGAGACCCTGGGGAGGCGTTAGAGACAGCCCCGCTGCAGCAGCGGGCGTGTTGCGATGAATCCGGTCTGTATGGGGAGAAAGGCTACTTGTATGGATACCGGTGCGTAGGTAGGTTCGGTAGGAAGTTTTCTCCTGTAAAGGCACGATGCGACGATTCTCGGGTGTTGCTACGATCTCCGGGGCGATTATGCGCGGTCCAGCGGTGATCTTCCTCTCGCAGCTCCTCGTTGCAGTGGCTCTGCAACGATTCTCGCAGCAACGTGATGCGATAGTTTCACCCAGCAGCAGCAGGCTCTGCGACTATGTTCGCAGCGGCAGGAAATCTTCCCACTAGCGAAGGATGCGGCGTCTTTGGGCAGCGCGGTAGGCGCTGCGACGATCTCGATCTTCGTAGCGGCGGGAATTTTCATGCTCTGCTGGGTTTGCGATAGATTTTCTGTAGCAAAGTCTTTAAAAGAGTGCTTTCCATCTCCCATCCTCAGGTACAACTTCCAGAGGTGCCACACATGGGCCAAGCACTCCAGGAAGGACAGAGCTCTCTCAGCAGAGCTCAGGGAAGCTGGGGGTGAAGTCCTTTTGTTCCTGGGACTTCAAAAACAGGGAGCCAGCTCATCTCAGGCCCTTGGAGATTCCTTCAAGACAGGGGACACAGCACAACAGCAAAGTCCTTCCCCACTCCTTGGCAGCAAAGCAACAGCAGGTCAGTCCAGCAGAGCAACAGCAGGACAGTCTTCCTTATTCAGATTCAGCGTTCTCCTTGGCAGAGGTTCCTTCTTGATTCCAGGATGATCTAATTTTCTGTTGTCAGGGGTCCTGTACTTATACCCCTAAAAGTCTTTGTTCCCTTTGCGCAGGAGGGCTCTGAACCCAGTCTGAACCAGTTCTGGGTGTTCCTTGAGCACTTTGTTTTCCTGGCTTCTCCTTTCCTTTCAGAGTGAGGGGCAGGGTCGTCAGCCACCCAGCAGGAGGTGGAGCCAGCATTGTGGAAGGCAGGCACAGCCCTATTCAGGCCCAGGTGCTATCTCCTCCCACCACTCAAGTTGCAAATGCAGTCATTCAGCCTAGGGCTGACTCAGCCAGCCTCCTGGGGAATCCCCAGCCCCTGTCATTCTCAAACCAGACTGTCAATACACAAACAGGCCAAGGCACACAGAAAGGTCAGACAAGAGAATAGCAATTTTCTAAAAGTGCTATTCTCAAACACAGTAGTTAAAAACCACCTTTCCTAAAAGATGTGTTATTAAATTCTGAGTTTAGGGATACCAGACGTTTATGTCCTATCTTGCTCCTATGGGAAGATATGCTAGTAGCCACTGAAGCCAGCATCCCCCATGATAGCCTATGAAGCAAGATAGCCTTGCAGCAGTGAAAAACGAAAATGGCTGTAATTCACTACCAGAGCATGTCACCTCCACAAGTACATGCTCTACCTTTCACATACACTGCACCCTGCCCAGGGGGGGTACCCTGGGCCTTCCATAGGCGTGACCAATGTTCACAAAAAGGGAAGGATTAGGTTTGGTCAGTGGGGACACTGACCAGGCGGACATGGCAGTTTACAGACTGCACACAGGCACTGCAGTGGCAGGCCTGAGACACCATTTTAGGGCTACTCTTGTGGGTGGCACAATTAGTGCTGCAGGCCCACTAATAGCATTTGTCATCACCAGCCCTGGCACACCCAGTGCACTTTACTAGGGACTTCATGGTGATACAAATATGCCAATCATGTATATCCAATCATAATAACAATTTACACAGGGAGCACTTACACTCTGACACTGATCAGCAGTGGCAGAGTGTCCAAAGCATCTAAACCAGCAAAAACGAAATCCAGCACAGCATCAAAAATACAGGAGGTAGAGGCAAAAAGATATGGGGAAACCACGCCAAAGATGTCAGTTCTAACAGATAGATAGATAGATAGATAGATAGATAGATAGATAGATAGATAGATAGATAGATAGATAGTATATTATTTAAAGAGTTGCATCACCCTTGCTCCACGCAATAGGGTGCAAGAGTGGTACAACTCTTCAGTTAGATTCATCAAACCACACAAGGCCACCTTGAGTGACTTGACAGAACTAGAGTAACGCAATGAATGCAAATCGTTGCGTTGCGTTACTCTACCCCAGGGAGACATTCCATCGGTGGGGCGTGGGTGTTCCAACGCATCCACCAATGGATTTTGGTGCATTCCCAGATTTAACATTATTGGTAGACCTGGTAATGCGTCGAAATGCTACACCTCCCCAGGTGAGGTGTATTGAGGAGAAATATATTTATTTTTATTATTTATTTATTGAAGTTTTGTATAGCGCTAGCTGGACCCAAGGGTATCAGAGCGCTTCACATCAAATACAAATATGTACCACATAGACAAATAGAGATATGCATCAGATAGACAGTGTGGTCGGTAAACAGGAGTAAGGAGCCCCGGCGGGAAATAAAAATCTGAACAATGACACTATGTCATTGTGCTGCATTCTCCAGCACACATACAAAGAGGAAAATGCATCAGAGGACTGCTTTTGTACAGGGAGGTGTCCCTTCCTGCACGAAAACAATCCTGCTTACAAAGAAGGCACGCTTGCACCATGGTGCAGGGAGCCTCCGTTGGCGCTAGGCAGCACATTACGAGTCAGCACATAGAAAAGACAGGAATGCGCTGTATCATATTAAATACAGTGCATTCCTGCCTTTTCCCTATCATGCACTGCAGCACAGCAAGTTGACTTTTCATAAATATGCCCCTAAATATATTGTCAAATCAGGAGCCCAAACATGCTTTCAATCAAATCAACAGTAACACCGACTCATACCCGGCAAAAGCATTTAATGTGTGATAATCTGTTTACCACACATTTGCCACATGTTTGACACCGATCATACCATATCTAAATGAGTGTCTTTATGTACATTTTGGCAAGCATACTGAGGATCATAGGAGATACACTCCCAGACCATGACTGGCTGCTTACTACCGTCTTTCAGAAAGAAATCCGCTAGGAATTTAAACAATAAACAACAACCAACAGTTACATATGGATCCTTATTCCCACGAGGCTTAATTCTTGTCAAGAGTATATTACTGGGTTGAAGAATGAGTGTTAATTACTCGAGCTGTCTAGAGGTCGTTTAAGAGGATGTATCGATCCAAGTTTACTTTTCTCATTATATGCTTTAGATATAGATTTTGACACAGATTGTAACCCTTTGAAATATTATTCTTTTGCACCTAAAGGAGAGCTTTCTGCCTACAAGGCATCACATTTTCGTCCTAGCATACAATCTGAATACTGTAGCCTATTTTTCAACCTTGAAGACTGGTAAGATTACAGTGCTAGCCCCAAGGGCAATAGGGAGTACCAACACCAAACAAGGGCTGCTTTTTCACAAGAATCAGCCACAAAGGGCCCGATTTAATTCTTGGCAGTAAGGATACTCCATTGCAACGCCACCCGAATATCCTTACCGCCAAGAATGTGGGCCGCCTGCCAAATTTCTATGCGGGCGCACTTTAGGATTAATCTCGGCAGAGAGTACTCTATCTCCGCTGTGGGTAATCACCTCTGAATGCCTTGCGGAGTAAGGGCTGTCTGAGGCTGACCGACCATTCCACCTGCCTAATTTAGATGTGCTGAATTACAGGTCAGTTTTCACTGCCAGGAAAACCCTCAAAGTAATTGTAGTGTCATGGTAATTATACACGAACAGAGGAAGTATTTTATATATAAATATTTATTTAAGAGTAAAAGTAACGAGCTTGCGGGGAAGGAAGAAGGTCGTGAGGGAGGTAACAGCATTCTGTCGTACAGTGCCACTGACGTCATTTAAGTAGGGAACAAACATTCTAAATGACGTTTGGTTAACAGCCAATAAGAACTAGGCTCCCGCCATGAGAACTAGACCTACAACATCTCCCTTTCCTAAATGAAAAGAAATACATCAGTGCATGGTCCTCCAAGTGCTGGGAACTATGGGAAAAGCGCAAGACCTAGATAGGATGATAAGACACCTCAAAGAACCACGGGGTTTGGGTTAAAAGGCAAAGAGGTGGTGGAGGTAATACAGATGTAACCCAAAAGTGTTAGATCCTCAGACAACATTTGAAAAGAGAAATGCACTGCTATTATTTAACCATTTACAGTCTTCACCTTAAACTTCAGCTGTTGATTGAAGATAATATTATCTGATATGCTCAAATTAACAACCGTTGAATGGGTGTAGGTATGCGGAAAGGAATGTAGGTAAAGTGAATACAGAACATCTATTAAAGGAACACAGTGTTTCTAACGGGACCAGAAAAAGGGTATATAATGATAAAAGGTTTAAGCACTACCTAGAATGTGCTATACATTTTATGCTACAAAGATATCCATAAACAGTTCCTATGTCACAGGCCTAAGCCAATGTATGACCTAATAAGTATCTTATACAAATATTATTTAACGAATGCTGACCCGCAACTGATGATACATATGTAAATAATGTAATACATCTTAAGAACATGGGCTTAATCACGACTATCCCCCTTATAAAAGAAATAATTAACAGTTATTTCCTATTTCCATTTGAGCTCTCAAATACTGGTCCTATAAGTGTAGAATAACAAGTTATCAAGTATGTGGATGGAGGCGTGACTACGAGAGGAACCACGCAGTCTGTCACAGAACCCCAAATATGGGCAGTGAAAGCTGCTAAATGCTCCCCTCGCCATGGGAGCCAACTGCCATGGCAAGGAAAGCATTATATTTGTTTATTTTGAAAGAAATCCGGTTTTGGTCATTTCTTTTTGAAAACCCCCCCCAAAAAACTAAACTGTTTGGTGCAGGACTATGTCCCACTGATGGAGCCCTGCGCCAAAAAGGAAAATACATTAACAGATGGGCCGGACTGGCCATAGCGGGCACCGGGCTTTTCCCTGGTGGGCCACCAGGGTGGGGGCCGGTTTTAGGCCCCTGGAGGAACATTTTTGTTACTGGGGGGTGGCAATATCGCCCCCCTGTAACAAAATCGTCCAAAACCTGCTCTTGCAAACAGCTCAGCCACACCCCCTCAGCCACCCCAGGGGGGCCGGCGGAGTAGTTTGCCAGGGCCGGTTTTGGTTCCCAGTCCGGCCCTCATTATCAGGAACCGCTGTGATGGCGTTCCTGCCAGTCCTTTATAAATGACCAACAGCTTGGCGGTCATTTGTGAATTCGGCAGA
Organism: Lissotriton helveticus; assembly: GCF_964261635.1. Taxonomy (NCBI): domain Eukaryota; kingdom Metazoa; phylum Chordata; class Amphibia; order Caudata; family Salamandridae; genus Lissotriton; species Lissotriton helveticus. The sequence goes on from NC_136063.1 coordinate 805,265,374, forward strand.
CAGAGTAGTCTTGGTCTGTTGGGCGGAAAGTCCCCTGCCAGATATGATTTAGAGTGAGGCATGATGGGTAGCACTAGCACTCCCGTGCTTCCTTTGGCTCTCAACCAGAGGTTATGCAGAGGTTTTTCAGTTAAGTGCTTTTGGTGTGTGTTTAAGAATAGACTGTAGATAGTCACGTCCTGGGAGGAGGCAGGAAAATTATATAGGTGTTAGGACAGACAAGATGTCACTTCTGGTTATAGGTGCGATTAGACGACCACGGTAAGAGTGAACAAAACCTGTTATGCTGGGTAAGAAACATGCACAGTATGCCGATAGGTGCTTCCACCTGTGCTCCACAGCCGGTTCATTGAAGAAGCAGGAGGTCCACACACACTGTTCCAGCTCCAGAGAGGGGCCAGGAATCATCAGAGACAGCATGAAGCATGTACAGGTGGCCGTTGGTTTTGACCATCCTGTGTTTTTAGTATGTTCATGGTATTTCTATTCACCACAGAATAATGTCACATTGACCAGGAACTTATGTCTCTAGTTATGTATTAGATTTTAGGCTTTCTAAGGGTGCTTCCAAGCAAATTTTGTGTGCCTTATCGGTCGCCTAAAGCCAGATATCCCAAACTCCTTGAAATGTGTCTGGTCACGATGCAAACATTGCACTTCATTAGAGAGGAAACTAACACAATTTCTCATGTATTTCTGCAGTGCATTTGCAACCTGAAAGTGTATTATATTTCACTTGGGTTCAATTGTTTTCTTATACCCTTGTCCCATTTTTTTGCCGATTTATGGAGCGCAAACTCGACCCAAAGGTATTTGAGCACTATACATGAGGACTAGTAACGTTACGCAAGGACACATTCATTTTTTTGGTAGGCACGGGGAGATTAGGTGATTTGGCCCCTCATCATACCTCCAAGCAGTGGGGCTGCTGCCACAGGGTACACATTTGTTCTACCTATTTCCAGACCTCCCAATGTGATTTTAATTTGAAAAGTGAATAGGGAGATGCCCTATGGCTCTTTTTCTTATATTACAAGACTGTACCCCAGTTAGGGATATATTACCCGAAAATAAACGATCAGAAAATGGGTTCTTACAAAGGCTGGATCAACTGGATCACCCATCTCAGAGGTGCAAACAATATTGCGCTACAGAAAATGGGCTCATGATATTCGGGCAAAGTCTGCCCGATACCAACTGCGCCTTCTTTGGGGGATTCGTCGCTTCTTCCCGGAGCATGACCTTAAAACCCTGGTCCAATCGCTGGTCCTCTCCAGACTGGACTACTGCAATTCTCTTCTGACTGGCCTCCCCAAATCCCACCTGTCCCCCCTTAAGTCTGTTCTCCATTCAGCAGCTCGTTTCATTTTTGGGGCCAAAAGAAGCGACCACATCACTCCCATGCTATCCACCCTCCGCTGGCTTCCCATCGAGGCTGGAGCTATCTACAAGACTGCCTGCATCACCCACAAAGCCTTGCACTCCTCCTCCCCGCGCTACCTGGCGAATAAACTGAAACTCTCTGAAGGCTCTAGACCATTACGAAATGCGGAAAATCTACTGCTTGAACCTCCAACTTTCAAGAAGGAAAGATCGATGGCCCAATCCTTTTCCGGCAGCGCAGTGAGAATCTGGAACTCACTTCCTCCTCAGCTCCGAACCACCACCTTCTCCCAGGCCTTCAAATCTGACCTCAAAGTTCTCCTCCTTCAAAGACACTTCCAAATGTAATCCTTGCCCTCTCTATTATCTGAAGAAAACCCTTCCATTTAGTTAATCTACTAACTTGACTATGGAAGTGTCTTCCTAGTGTGTTCCTGTGGTCTGAGAGTCTGCCATTTTTTGCAGTATTATCCTTCTACCTATGTTTTGTACTCATGTGTAACATGCACCCGTCACTTTCTCTTGTAACACACTGTTTTCTACCTCTTACATTTGGTTGTTTTCGATACCTGCACAAGTGCCACCAGTGCCTACGTAACGTTTGTTCTTGTGCTTGAGTGTCCTCCTTATATTGCAGTATTATACCTTTATGTTTATTTTGTACGCTTTTGTAACCGGCACACGTCACTTTTTCCTCCTGTAATGCACCGTTTGCTACCTCTTGTATTTTGTTGGCTCACGATTGTCACTTTTGTAGTGCACCGTTTGCTACCTCTTGTATTTTGTTGGCACACGATTGTCATTTACCTCTTGTATTTTGCTGACTCACAATTGTCAATTTTGCTTCATTTAATGTAACGTTTGCTTTTGTATTTTGTTCACATGTAATTTTCTCATGTATCAGTTCTGTTTCTATTGTAAAGCGCTCTGACACCTTCGGGTAAAGCCCGCGCTATATAAAAATGCATAAATAAATAATATTATCAGACCTGATCCATACTAGGACCCTGTTATGTTTTGATATTTATTAACTGTACAGTGCTAGGACACCGAGGTTTATTGGCGCTGCTGCAAAGCATGACACAATAATACGAAAGGGAAAATCATGAATAAAATAATTAGGTAAAAACTGTAGAGTCTGTGGTATATTGCGGTACAATGAGGGCTAAGAGCACAGAGAAGTTTGAGAATTGTTCCTTTCCCTTGTAGAAGCTACTGAGAACATTCTATCCTCAAATCTATCTTGTACAGTTTTTGGGAATATCTAGAAGAAACAGGATGGTGAATAAAGGGGAACGCTGAGCGTGATATAGATGGAATCTGGAGGTCACAAAATGGTGTCCACAGCATGAGGAGCCGGATGGACAATTGCCAAGGATTTCTGAAGCACTCTTTTCTTAAGAGGCGGCCAATGGAGGTGTATTATAATAAGTGAAATGTGATCTCGGCAGTCGGTGGCGATTATGTGCCATGCTGCTGGGTTTTGTATCAGTTGGAATTGTTCAAGAGTTTGTTTGCAGGATCCAGGTAACACGATGGGCATAATCGAGTATTGCTAATGCATCAGGGTTGTGGTGATTCAGGGTCCTGGTGTTGAAGGGAAAGATCGGGGGTCTATGTTTATGCCCAGCTTGTGTATCACTTTAGAAGGTGTAAGAGATGTTCCCATTACTCTAGGGCAGCTAGAAGGATTCCATTTGTTGTCTGTATATTTGCCATTAGAATTGACTACTCTCGTTGACAAACGTAGGGGGCCTTCCCAACCTGTGTCTCAGCATGTATTGGTGGTTTAGGAATAGTATAATAAACATAGTCCTTCTGTGGCTGTGCATAATGAAAAAAAGAAACCCACTGAACAACTGCAACACACACAAAACCTTTATCACTCCAGTATCAATTCCATCGTGCCATAGACAGCTCTCCCAACAAGAGTGCATTGTAGACTCAAAAACCTTTTCAACGCTCACCCAGCACATGCCACCAACTTTTTTATGCAAATAACTAATATGTATTTTCAGACCAATGTGGAAAAGGGACCTGATGTTACCATTGCCACACAGGGAGTCAGCTGCAATGAAAGGATCATATTTTGGTCTCCATTTTTAGTTATTTGTCTTCAGAGTCCCCAGTGGATTGAATCTGTTATGAACATGCTGAGTATTGTTTGTGGACATAATGCCCTCTTGGTAGATGTGGTGGAAGATGGTGACAGCTTTGGAAAAGAGAACCTCTGCGGAAGTTGCAGACTCACAATTTTGTCACAGTCTCCACTAACCGCATTAAGAAGGCCCCTCAGGCTCCAATTTCCTATGCCCTTCATTGTATTGTAATTGTAAAGTAATTGCATTTATATAGCGCTTACTACCCCTGATGTGGTGTCAAAGGGCTTTTTCAGTGCGTAATACACTACTCCGGAACCCATAAAGGATTAGTAAACGCTTTCTGGGATGCTCATTGTGTGAGGGGAGTCTTTAACATATCTTGATCCTCCTACACAATACTTATTTCCTTTACCTCAGTAACTTCTAAAGTTTTCACGAGATTAACAAAGTGGCATCATCACTTGAGCCACACTGCCCCCACTAAGCAAAGAGTTATTAGAATGTGCAATAACACACACCAGCTTCCTTCTCTTTCCCATCGCCTCCTTGCATTTTTAGATGTTCGGTTCAATATCATTGAAAGGTAAAATACATACATTTACAAGGAAAGAAAATTGGAGTTTATTGACAAAGGCTTTTCAACTTATTCAGGAAGACGTGGAAAAACATTTTAGGTGCTGGCACGGTAAGTCCGATTGCCTCTGACTGCTTGTCCACTATAAATGACTCAGATAACTGTAGCTCTTCATTTCGGGCAAATACTGTTTTCTGTAAGAAAGCTTAAATAGTTGCAAAGGGGTTGTTCCTTTTAAAGGTTGGCTTTAATGAGATAGTGACTTTGCTTTCTGTTTGTTAGCACACATATTGTGACCACTGTCAATGAATACTAAAAAAACACCATAAAAAAATCAAATCAATACAAATCAAAATAAATTAGGCACAATGCAGACTACTTGAGCCTCCAATGGGTGTGAACAGGCTTGCCCTTGAACAGCCTTGGTCCTGTGGTGTGTTGTCCACAGTCTAGCCTGGTTTGAAAACTAAAGACCTGGGGTCTCTGTGTGATTGAAGGTGGGAGCCAGTAGTAGGTTGGCAGAGCAGCCTGGATTTCGCGTCCCAATGTCATCTGTTTGGAGGGCTCACAGACAGGGTTGACAATGAGCACTGAGACAGCACAGTCTGCACACCAGTGGAGACAAGCATGGTTTACTTGCATGCAGTCCACACAGGCTTAGAGGATGTTTTTCCTGCCTGGCGGTGTCATTGTGGGCGGGGAGGTAGGGTATTCTGGAACTGGTCCAGAAGAGTAAGGTGATGTGTTCCTGGGTCTATAGTCATGCAGATGACCCTTTTTGAGTTACACAGGAGTGTCCCACCGCCATGACGTAATTCTCAAATGGGGTAGCCACACCAGGAAGCTCCCAATGGAGCGACCATCTTCTGTTTTGACATGGTCCATCCATATTTAAATACTGTAAGCCACACCCCTTGGTGTCAATTCACGCAGTAGGAGTTACCCCAAATAAAATACAAAATGCCTTGTTCAAAAATCACTGCTACAGTTCAGTGTCAGTTATTAGCCTGTGAAGACTGGAGCTTACAGTTTGAAGGCTTCCTGCCTTGCTACTCAATCAATACCTGGAAAAGGGTATAAAAAAAGATGGGGGCTCTGAGGCAGTGAGATCAAATGGAGAGAGAAAATTACCCCAACTTCAGAAATACTAATTGGATTTCACATACAAGGTGGCCCATGACAGATATCATATGAGTGAGTCACATCCAAGACATTTGGAATACTGGCTTGATGGTTAATGATTACTGTCTACCGAATTCAGCCCCACCTACCTCTATGTACTAACTGCAAACTTAAAATGCATGCACTTGTTCTACGTTTATAGCAGCTGATTCCACTGATATTCAGCGAAGTACTGCACCGGCACACCCTAGGACATTATGTTGTTTGTTTAGGAGATTCCTATTTACAACTCAGAATCACAGGGATGAAAGTACTACACCTTACAAACATTAATGTAATTTTAAACTCTCTAAATTTACTGGTGCCTTGGTGAAAATTATGTGTTCAAAAGTTGTATAACGCAAGCATTTTTTGTATGTATGATAAAACAAAAAACGAAAAACTGGACTTAAATTGTTTTTACAAAACCCCTCTTCTGCTGCTAAAATAACTCGTTAGATTAAAGCGACAGCTAATATGATCCTCCTGTGACCTCTTGGCCACGTGTTTCAATTTCAGTAGATGCACTTATCCCATCCTGCTTCCAAAGTGAATTAAATGTGCAGCACTGATCATGAGCGGAGTGTGAGTGAAATTGTTACTGTGTTACACAAGAAAAATGTGACTCTTTAACAAAATGTATTTCCTCATCAAATAGTCGTCTGTTTTTCTAATTAGTCAGCAGAACATCAAATGCTTTCTGGCTCTGGATTACAAATGTACTTTTGACATATCTTTCTTAAATGTTTGTTAAACCGTTTTACATTTCACTTATTGAAATATCTGTGTTGTCTGTCACACATAAGTTCTAGCTCTTGGTTTCTTTTCAGATAGACCTTGCTCTTCGACTGAACCACAGCTCCTTTGACGGATCAGCTGTCCCTGCCTCCCCCCAGCGCCTTGAGACCCTTACGAGTGAGTGGTCACACTTTACTACACTCTTGATTAATTGATTAATGAACATTGCACACTCTAAGATAGATTCGCCTTATATACTTCATTTGAACTAGAATTACATGTATTGGCGCTTTTTTAAATGCATTTTTTTATTTATATATTTATTTGTTTTTATATAGCACAAACTCTACCCAAAGGTGTCATAGTGCTTCACAATAGAACCAGTTACATTACATAAGGACTTCAGAGTACATGAATAACATAACAGATACAAATAGATAAACTCTAAAAACATATAAGAATGGTAGAAAGTACATAAGCCTACTAACGATACAAGTGGTTAAAGTTACATATATACAAGTTGCAAAATTCACTCAAGATTACATTTTAAGAAGAGTTGAGCGATTAGGGTTGTAAATTATATATTACATATTTACACAGCATGATTGTCTCACCATTGTTGACCCCCACCCACCCACTCCCAAACCTACTCAGGCACCCACTCATAGACCCACTCAGGCACTCACACACCCACTCACAATCAATCAACCAATCAATCAAGGCATTTATAGAGCGCACTACTCACCCAGAGGGTCTCAAGGCGCTTGGGGGGGGGGTTGGGGGGGGGGGGTGCCGCTACTGCTCAAACAGCCAGGTCTTGAGCTTCTTCCTGAAGGAGAGGTGATCTTGGGTCAGGCGGAGGTCGGTAGGGAGGGTGTTCCAGGTCTTGGCGGCCAGGTAGGAGAAGGACCTTCCTCCTGTTGTCGCTCTTCGGATGCGGGGGACGGCGGCGAGGTCGTGGTTGGTCGATCGGAGGTGGCGTTTGGGAGCGTAGAAGTTGAGGCGGTTGTTGAGGTAGCTCGGGTCTTGGTCGTGTAGGGCTTTGTGTGCGTGGGTGAGGAGACGGAAGGTGATTCTCTTGTTGACGGGGAGCCAGTGCAGGTCTCTCAGGTGTCCGGAGATGTGGCTGCGTCGGGGGATGTCGAGGATGAGTCTGGCTGAGGCGTTCTGGATCCGCTGGAGTCTCTTCTGGAGCTTGGCGGTGGTTCCGGCGTAGAGGGCGTTGCCGTAGTCTAGTCGGCTGGTGACGAGGGCCTGGGTGACCGTCTTCCTGGTCTCGGTGGGGATCCACCGGAAGATCTTCCGTAGCATGCGCAGGATGTTGAAACAGGACGCAGAGACGGCGTTGACTTGTCTGGTCATGGAGAGGGAGGCGTCCAGGATGAAGCCCAGGTTGCGTGCGTGGTCTGTCGGTTTGGGTGCGGTGCCCAGGGTGGGGGGCCACCAGGAGTCGTCCCAGGCAGAGGGCGAGGAGCCCAGGATGAGGACTTCCGTCTTGTCTGAGTTCAGTTTCAGGCGGCTGGTCGTCATCCACTCGGCTGCGTCTTTCATCCCTTCGTGGAGGTTGGTTCTGGCGGCGGCGGGGTCGTTGGTCAGGGAGAGGATCAGCTGGGTGTCGTCGGCGTAGGAGATGATGTTGAGGTTGTGCTGGCGTGCAATGGCCGCCAGGGGGCTCATGTAGACGTTGAAGAGGGTGGGGCTGAGCGAGGAGCCCTGAGGAAAGCCGCAGATGACTTCCGTGGCTGCAGATCTGAACGGTGGTAGGCGGACTCTCTGTGTCCTTCCAGCGAGGAAGGAGATGATCCACTCCAGTGCCTTCTCCTGGATTCCGATGTTGCTGAGGCGCTGCACTAGGGTGCGGTGGCAAACAGTGTCGAACGCCGCGGAGAGGTCTAGGAGGATGAGGGCCACTGTTTCACCGCTGTCCAGCAGGGCTCGGATGTCATCGGTGGCAGCGATGAGGGCGGTCTCGGTGCTGTGGTTGGCTCGGAAGCCAGACTGTGAGGGGTCGAGGGATCCATTCGTCTCGAGGAAGGCGGCCAGCTGCTTGTTGACGGTCTTCTCGATGACTTTGGCTGGGAACGGGAGGAGCGAGATGGGGCGGTAAATCTTGAGTTCGGTGGGGTCCGCTGTTGGTTTCTTTAGTAGAGCGCTGAGTTCGGCGTGCTTCCAGCTCTCAGGGAAGGTGGCTGTGTCGAAGGAGGTGTTGATGATGTCCCGCAGGTGGGGTGCGATGACAGCGTCGGCCTTGTTGAAGACGTGGTGGGGGCAGGGGTCGGTCGGAGATCCAGAGTGGATAGAGTTCATCGTGCAGATGGTGTCTTCTGTGTTGATCGGGGTCCAGGCGCTGAGGGTGGTGGTGGGGGGCATTGGTGCGGTCGTGGGGAGCGTTGTTTGTGGGCTGAAGCTGTTGTGTATGTCAGCGATCTTGTTGTGGAAGTAGGATGCGAGGGAGTTGCAGAGGTCTTGCGAAGGGGTGATGTCGTTGTTTCCGGCGTTAGGGTTGGAGAGCTCTTAAACGATGTTGAAGAGTTCCTTGCAGTTGTGTGCGTTGTTGTCCAGCCGGTCCTTGAATGCTGTTTTCTTGGTGGCGTGGATCAGTTGATGGGGCTTCCGGGTGGTGAGCTTGAGGGTGGTCATGTTGTCCGGTGTTGGCTCCCTTCTCCAGGCTTTCTCGAGGGCTCGGCAGTTCTTCTTGGAGCTCTTGAGTTCGTCGGTGAACCATGGGGCCTTCTTGCTGCCGGGTCTGCTAGGCAGGGTCCTCAGTGGGGCGAGGTTGTCTGCGCAGTTGCTGATCCACTTCGTGAGGTTGTCGGCGGCCTGGCTGGGGGTCGCTGAGCTGGCGGGAGGGTGCTGGCTCAGGGAAGCGGCGAGCTGGTCTGCCGTGATCTTGTTCCAGTTTCTTCGAGCAACCTGTTGCTGGTGGTGGTGGATCGTGGTCCTTCTGAAGCTGAAGTGGACGCAGCTGTGGTCCGTCCAGTGGAGTCCGGTGGCGTGGCTGAAGATGATGTCCTTGCTGGATGAGAAGACAGCGTCGAGTGTGTGTCCGGCGAGGTGGGTGGGGGTGGTCACCAGCTGCTTAAGTCCGAGGTTGGCGAGGTTGTCAAGCAGGGTGGTAGTGTTGCGGTCGTTGTTGTTCTCCAGGTGGAAGTTGATGTCCCCCAGGAGGATGTAGTCAGCGGAGGGGAGGGCATGCGGGCAGATGAAGTCGGCGATGTCTTCGCTGAATTGTGTGCGTGGTCCCGGGGGTCGGTAGATGAGGGTGCCTCTGAGGGTGGTTTTTGGGTCCGTGTGGATCTGGAAGTGCAGGTGTTCGGCGGTTTTCAGGGTGTCGTCGGTGTTGGTCGTGATGCGGATGGTGTCCCTGTAGATGATGGTGATGCCTCCTCCAGTCTGGTTGTCGCGGTCTCTTCGGGTGATCTTGTAGCCCTCTGGGATGGCGATGGCGATGTCGGGCGCTGAGAAGTCGTTCATCCAGGTTTCCGTGAGGAAGGTGACATCAGGAGCCGTGGTGTCGAGGAGGTTCCAGAGTTCGATGGTGTGTCTGTGGACGGAGCGGGTGTTGAGTAGGATGCACTTGAGGTGGTTGCTGCAGGTGTTCGGCTTGGCGGGTGCTGGAGCGGGGCAGGTCCGGTTGCAGGAGAACTTGCAGGCGTGACAGCTGAAGGGTCCGTGGGTTCGTCTCGGGGTGGCTCGGTAGCATCCCGGGATTCGGCCGGTGTTGAGTGCGTTGAGGGTGGCGGCGGCGTACGTCCGGCGGGTGGGCTGGGGTCTGCGGGAGCCAGGGGTCCTGGCGCTGGCCGCGGTCCGGTCGCGGACGGGCGCAGACGGGCTTACCTTTGGCACGCCTTCGGCGCACAATCGGCGCGCCCGCTGCGCGTTACCGCTGTGCGTGCGCACGGTCGCCATTTATGGCGAAGTGCATGGAGGGAGGGGCAGCTGGGAGGCGGGAGCGGGGAGGAAGGGGGCGTGGCTACACTCCCCGGCGGCGGGAAATCGGCAGCGGGGAGCGGGTGCAGGGGACGGCAGCACAATGGGTGGGAAACCAGGGGCAGCACGGGGAAAAAATGCAAAAAGAATCAGGGCACAGTGAAAAAAAACAATACAGCAGGCAGGCACAGGAACACAACGCGGAGGAAACAGCAGGCGGGGGCGTGGCCTGAGGGCGGACCCGAGGGCGGGAAGGCACTGCGAGGCAGGCAGAATCGGCAGGCGGGGGCACACGCAGCAGCTGGTGGCCGTGCGGCGCGGGGGTGTCCTACAAGTAGGTCACACTCACCTGTGCCGCACGGTCGCCATTTATGGCCAAGTGCAGGGAGGGAGGGGCAGCTGGGAAGCGGGAGCGGGGAGGAAGGGGGCGTGGCTACACTCTCCGGCGGCGGGAAATCGGCAGCGGGGAGCGGGTGCAGGGGACGGCAGCACAATGGGGGGGAAACCAGGGGCAGCACGGGGAAAAAATGCAAAAAGAATCAGGGCACAGTGAAAAAAAACAATACAGCAGGCAGGCACAGGAACACAACGCGGAGGAAACAGCAGGCGGGGGGCGTGGCCTGAGGGCGGACCCGAGGGCGGGAAGGCACTGCGAGGCAGGCAGAATCGGCAGGCTGGGGGCACACGCAGCAGCTGGTGGCCGTGCGGCGCGGGGGTGTCCTACAAGTAGACCATCTAGGGCACTTATTCACCCATTCACCCATTCACTCACAGACCCACTCACACACTCACACACACACACCCACAGACCCACTTATTGATTCATGCACTCACTCATGGACCCACAAAGACACTCACAGTCTGCTCACAGACCCACTCAGAGACTCATGCACCCAGTCACTAACCCACTCAAACGCTCATGCACCCACTCACAGCCCCACTCAGAGACTCATTCACATACTCACAGACCAACTCAGAAACTCAAGCACCCACTCACACAGCAACTCAGAATCCATGCACCCGATCACATACCCACTCACAGTCTCATGCACTGACTCACAGATGTACTCAAAAGACACTTGCTTATGGACCCACTCAGATACTCATGCACTCACTCACAGACCCAAACATACAGTCATTCACCCAGTCAGAGACCCATTCAGAGAATTATACACTCATTCACACTGCCATTCAGACACTCATGCACCTACTCACGGACTCACTCAGACACTCATGAACCCACTCAGAGAGTCCCTTAAAATGTGTGCACCCATTCACAGACCCTCTCACATACTCCCACACACTCACACACACCCACTCAGTGACTTATGCCAGTTACAGACCCACTCAGAGACTTACAAACCCACTCATAGACCCACTCAGACACTCATGCACCCACTCATAGATCCACTCAGGTATTCACAAACCCACTCACAGACCATCTCAGGCACTTATGTTGTCACTCACAGACTCACTTATAGGTTCATGCACTCACTCATGGACCCACTAAGACACTCACAGTCCACTAACAGACCAACTCAGAGACTCATGCAACCAGCCATAGAGGCATTCAGATACTCATGCCCTTACTCACAGCCCGACTCAGAGACTTATGCACCCACTTACAGACCAACTCTGAGACTCAAGCACCCACTCACTCAGCAACTCAGAGTCATGCACCCACTCACATACCCACTCAGTCACATGCACTGACTCACAGATGTACTCACAGACACTTGCTCATGGACTCACTCAGATACTCATGCACCCACTCAAAGACCCAAACAGAGAGTCATTCCCCCAGTCAGAGACCCATTCAGAGACTTTTAAGCTCATTCACACAGCCACTCAGACACTCATACGCCCACTCACAGACTCACCCAGACACTCATGGCCCCACTCAGAGTGTCCCTTAAAAATGCATGCACCCATTCACAGATCTACTCACAGACTCACACACTCTCTCACACACACACACTTGGTGACACTTGCCCAGTCACAGAACCACTCAGAGACTAACAAACCCACTCACAGACCCACTCAGACACTTGTGTACCCACTTACAGACCACTCAGACACTGACATACTCATTCACTCACTCACCTATTGAGATACTCACACCCACTAAGTCACTCATGCACTCAATCTCAAAAGTTACAGGTTACAGTTAAAGAAAAAAATTAAAACACTGTAGAATTTCACTAAAATTCAAATGGTTACAAGTATGTTATAGTTAGGAAATAGAATGTAAAAAACTGTAGAAATTCACTGGAAAAAAACAGAGGTTATAGGGATGTTATAGAACTAACACAACTGTAATGCACTGCTTATGAGCTCTCATGTCACATAACTCATGACATGGTCAGTGACATCACTGATGATATCTCAAATGGCATCACTGATGACATCATCCACAGAACCACTCATACACCTACTTACACTTGTATACAACCTTTCATTCACCTACTCACACACCCACATAACTACTCACATACCCGTTCATATACCCATACAAGTACTCCTACAACCACTCACCCCTCCATACACCCACTCACACACCCATTGACTCACTTATACAGCCACTCATACAAACATTCACTCACCCATACACCCACTCACACAACCAGTCACTCACATATACAGCCACTCACACACCCACTCACTCATCCATACAGCCTCTCAATACAGTCACTCACTCGCCCATAAACCAATCACACACTTACTCACACACCCACATAACCACTTATATAACCATTAACACATCCATACAAGCACTCCCATCTCCACTCACTCACCCATACAGTCATTCCCACAGAGAAACACTCTCCAATACAGTCATTGACACACACTCACTTAACCAAATACTCACTTAAACAGCTATTCATTCATCCATACAGCCACTTACACACCCACTCACTCATACAGCCACTCACATAGTTAGTCACTCTCCCATGCAGCCACTGACACACCCATAGAGCCACTGAAACACCCACTCACCCACACAGCTACTCACACACCCACTCACTCACCATTTAAGCCACTCACACACACTCACTTACCCATACACCACTAATGCACTCACTCACACAACCACTCATTCACCCATACAGCTATTCATATAACCAGTCACTCACCCATACAGACACTTATCCACACAGCTTCTCACAAACCCACTTATACACCCATACCCCATACAGTCACTTACATACCCACTATCACACAGATACATACAGTCACACAGTACCTCCCATAATATATGTTAGAAGTAGTATCACTCCTTAGTAGTACACCTAAAATACTAATTACACTTTTGCAGTAGCTTAGTATATATGTTTAACAATCATATACTCTTAGAAAAGACTTACACTCGCTGGATGATGTCATCAGTGATGTCAGTTGTGATGCCATCAGTGATGTCACTGACCATGTAATGAGTGATGTAATATGTGAGATCATAAGTAGTGCATTTCGGGGAGTAAGTTAAAGTTAGCTCCAGTACCTATAACTTGCTGAATTTGTATGGTTTTGTATAAGTGAAATCTGAGCCTATAACATCTCTGTAACCTTTGGTCTTTTCAGTGAATTTCTAAGGTTTTTTAAATTCTATTTCCTGACTATAGCGTCCCTGTAACATTATTTTTTTTGAGTGAAAAAAATTATATATATATTCACTGAAAAAAACATAGGTTTCAGGCCAAAAACCTTGCAAATTCACTGAAAAATCCATAGGTTTCAGGCCTTATATAATTAGGAATTAGCATAAAAATTACTTTGAAATTCACTGAAAAAACCATAGGTTTCAGGCCTTATATAGTTAGGAATTAGCATTTAAAAAACCATTGAAATTGCTCCTATATAGTTAGTTGTACTAACTATATTTTGCGCACCCGCAATCCACTGCTGATGATGTCACATATTACATCATTCATGACATGGTCAGTGACATCACTGATGACATCTCAAATGACATCACTGATGACATCACTGATGACATCATCCAGTGAATGTGGTTTGCTTCGTTATTTAAATATGCATTATATATATAGCAATTTGCATTGAAGAATGAGTGGATATATAAAAATAAATATTTGGATGGAGGATTTAGTAGCAGTGTAATTGACTGTTTACTTTACCAATTTATAGTGTCTCACTAAATAAAGTGGATAGTGACTAAACTGCGTGAATATCTGTATCACTTTGTCAGTTATATAAGGCCTGAAACCTATGTTTTTTTCAGTGAATATATATATTATTTTTTTCACTCAAAAAAACTAAGGTTACAGGGACGCTATAGTCAGGAAATAGAATTTAAAAAAACCTTAGAAATTCACTGAAAAGACCAAAGGTTACAGAGATGTTATAGGCTCAGATTTCACTTATGAATTCGCAAGGTTTTTTAAATGCTAATTCTATTAGCGGATAACGTTTAAATATGTTAATATCCTTGTGGGACCACTTCAGCAGCCCTAGGGGGTCAGGTTGTTTCTACCCTGCCCCCTTTTTGCATTCCACACGTTTGTTTTTCTGCTTCTTTTGTGCCTCGGTCTACCTAGCACAAGATGAATGCCAACACTTCCTGGTTAGAAGTATTGACAGCCAATGAGCATGCTGCTTTCCTGTGAATGGCATGCTGATTGGCTGCCACTGTCTGTCAACACTCCAAACCAGGAAGTGTTGGCAGCCATCTTGTGCCTCGGGAGAACCAAGGCACAAGAAAGCAATGAAACAAAGGTGCAAAACACGCAAAGGGGGCAGGGTAGAAGCCCCCTGACCACCTAGGCCTGCTCAGGGGGTCCCACAAGGACCCCCCAGGCCCCAAAATATTGTTTTTCCCTATGGTACGCTCAGGGTACGCGTACCTGTAAGCGTACATTGCATCGCACCCAGAGCGTACTCCGCGAAATAAAAATAAAAAATAGTTTTTTAGCCCTTCGGGGTCCTCCTAGGCCCCCCTGCAAAAACCTAGGGGGTCAGGTGGTCTCTACCCTGCCCCCTTTTAGAGTTTTCCCCTTTTGTTTTTCACCTCTTGTGTCTCGGTTCTACCGAGACACAAGATGGCGGACTCTCTGGACCGTTTGGAATGTTGACAGACACCCGAGAGCCAATCAGCTTTCCGCTCGCAATCTTCCGTGGCGCGCCGGGTGCGCTCCCGGGTACGCATACCGGTAAGCGCTCGAAGCGCGCATATAGATATATACATTTTTGGGAAGTTAATTTTCATAAAAACCACTGGAGCAATTTTCACCAAATATAGAAAAGTCACTTCTGCGTAACAGTCCCTACAATTTTGCAAAGTTTGGTGTAATTCCATTCAGCAGTTCGGGCTGTAGCCGTGTCTGAACGTCCTATGGAAATGAACATGGGGAAAACACGTTTTGGGACCCCCCTTTTTTCTCGGCTCCCGCTTGACGACTCCCCCCAAAACATTCAGGGAAGGAGCAGAACTGAGCTGGCCAAAATTTTGGAAAATTGCACGCAATTTCCTCAATCGACGCCAAAGTTATTCCCAATAGAATGTTGCGGATTTCCTATGGTAACTAGGTCCTAACTATATATACCTACTGGCTATCGCCAGTAGGTTATATATATATATATATATAAGCTCCAACCTGTCCCTCAATGCACTTTCCGTGCGGACAAGAACGGGACACCAAATGACACCACAGCCAGACTTAAAGTACTTTCACTGGTGATACATTTTTATTCGTGCATACAGGGTGCAAAGCCTTGTCAAACGCTCATGACATAATTATTGATATATATTACTACTCGCTGGTTGATAGTTATATTTGGAATCTAGTTTCAACAGGAACATCTTTACTCTTCACTCTCGACCTACATTGAGGCCCATCACCTCCTGGCGGACCACCAGGGCGGTCTCCGGCCTGCTCACTCTACGGAATCTGTTGTCCTCTCGGTGGTTGATGAGCTCCGACGCGACACCAACTCCCCCCAGGCCTTAGTTATTCTTGCTCTATCTGCCACCTTTGATACGGTCGACCACTCCATCCTCCTTGACCGTGTCAGGGGCGCCGGCCTACGGGGGTCGGCCTTGACTTGGCTTACTTCCTTTTTAGCTGACCGCACACAGGCGGTTCGATTGGAGGGCTTTCTTGCACCCATCCGCTCTGTCTCTTGTGGGGTACCCCAAGGCTCCTCCCTTTCCCCCCTTTTGTTTAACCTTTACATACACCCCCTCATTGTTGCTTTACAGGACATGGAGGTCACGGCGTTCAATTACGCTGATGACCCCCAGCTCATCTTCAACCTCTCCTCTTCCCCTGATTCAATTTCTAGGGTCCACTCCACCCTCACTTTCATCTACAACTGGATGAACCTTAATCAATTAAAATTGAATCCCGACAAGACGGAGTTGGTTCTCAACGGCGGTCCCTCTAATACCTGGTCGTCTCCTATTTGGCCCCCCATCTTTGGTCCTCCCCCGTCTCCCTCTGCCTCTGTTAAAACTCTGGGTATTAAAGTCAGCCAAGACCTCTCTTTGCGCCCCCAGATAAACTCGACAGTCTCCTCTTGTTTCCTGTCCCTGAGAACCATCCGCAAAGTCTCGCGTTACTTCTCGGTTGAAGCCCTCAAAGTCATTGTCCTGGCAATGATCTTATCCCACCTAGATTATGGCAATGCTCTTTATGTGGGCATCCCTGCTTACGAGAGCCGTCGCTTGCAGCTTATACAGAACCAAGCTTCTCGCCTTATCTACAGACTCCCTAAATCGAGTCATACCACCCCTCTGCTTAAAACTCTCCACTGGCTCCCCATTAGGGAACGCTTGTTCTTCAAAATGGGCTGTCTGATCTTTATGTCTCTGGCCGGCACTGCTCCAGCATTCATTAGAACTAAGATCAATGCTTATGTTCCAGCTATAAATCTCCGCTCCTCCTCCCAGTTCCTTCTCCATGTCCCTCGCTTACGCAAGAAGAAATCGGGTGGTTTCAGGTTCTAGCCACTTGCCCCCCTCTTTTGGAATGCACTCCCTCTGGTAATTAGGTCCATTCCCTCCTATCTGGACTTTCGGTCAGCTCTGAAAACCCATCTTTTCTCCTCTGCCTATTCCTCTTAATCCCACATCCCCCTCCTTCCTCAGTTTCAGTTCCCTTCTGCAGCGCCAAGAAACCGTTTGGTAGTAGAGCGCTCTACAAAACCCTTCAACTTCCTTCAACTTCCTTCCTTCCTCCAACATTGCTTTTTGCTTTCATAATAACTTTGGCGTCATTTGACGAAGCTTCATGAAATTTGCAAATCTAGTATGTCAGTTAATGCAGCTGCTTTTGGAAAGTTTCAGAATAATTCGTCTAGCTGGATCTGAGAAAAGGGTTCCCAAAACGCATTTTTCCCATTCAATTTTGCATCCAATTACAGCATGAACGGCTGAACGTAATTACACCAAATTTGGCAGAAAGCTAAATCTTTGTCTTGGAAGAGCCCTTTTTGTAATTTGGTGTACATCCATTCAGTAGTTTTGGAGTTATTATTGAAAAAGATGTATGTGTATCTAGGGACGCTAACCCTCCGCAGATCCAACAAATCTCTTTATAAAATCTGCTTGGCTGCCACCACTTCAACCAGGAAGTGGTGACAGTCATCTTGGAACTCAAAGTCGGCCATGTCCCATGTTAAAACATAAAAAAACAAGGGGCTGGGTAGGAATTCTCTGACTCCCTAGGACTGCTGGTGGGGTCCCAGAATGACCCCACCAGAAAAAAAGGTTTTTTAAAATTCCCCCACAAATTTGTAGTGAATCCATGGATCTGCTGGAAAATTAAAAAAAACAAACAAACGCGGTTTCCCGCACTTGTTATTAGCCCTGTTATTATTAGCCCTCCGGTTGGCCCCTTTTAGCCTCGGATACCAAACCTCAGGCCCAGACTTTTGTAAAAATGAGAGGGCCCTCCTCCTGAGCTGATTTCTGCCCAAGGGATCCCCTGAATCTGGCTGAAACAATGAAGGGGAAGGGGGCAGGTGGCCTACTCCAGTGTTGGACCCAGGTACTATCAACCAATGGCCCAGCCATGAAAAATAAGCATTTGCAATGCAATCGGTCTCGCCTTTGGGACCTCATATGCATTTAGCTATGCAGCACATTAGCCTGGGTGCTGAAACAGCTAATGTTCTTTAAGATGGTGGAAAGTAAGCACCTAACTGCATGACACGCCAGGTATGGGTACCCATGGAGAGAAATATTGCCTTTCAGTGGAAAATGGTATAGTCCAAAGCTCTGTTTTTAATATAAAATCAGGGCCTTCAGTGGTCATATCACTGAAAATGCAAGATTTGAAAAAAATATTATTGTGTACGGGTGCTCGTGGACGACAATTTCCATGCACTGGAATCTAGAGAATGCTAAAGTGATTCTGGTATTTTACTGACCTCTGCTGGTCGTTTTCTGTCAAGAAGTTAAATAGAGGCAGTTGCCAGAATTTCTTTTGAAACGTTATTCCCTCAGCAGAAAGTAATTCTGGTATCTTACTACCACTGATGGTTGTTTTCTATCAAGACAGTTAAATAGAGGCAATTGCACAGAAAAAATGTTCCTATGCGGAAGCAGACAAGTCTTAGGGCTGATCTCCAGAGTCCACAAACTACATACACATATAAGTATGTACCAATATATAAGTATATACTAAAATATATACAAGAGGTCTCGAATGCTCGACCTAAAAATGGGTGAGGCCCCTCTCCCAGAGCCAATAATGGGTCTGGGGACCCTGTGCCCCAGGTCCAGCTCCAGCTATGTCCTAAGGTGCCCACCCATAGGACATAGCGGCTTCCCTGCCCACACAGGTGAATACAAGTAAACCTGTGTTTGCTCTTGCTTGAGGGATCAGTTTTAAAGGTCCCGCCAAGCGAGCGCAAACAGTAAGGCCCTCATTTATTGGGTTTTGGTATAGGGTGGGTCAGCAAGGCACCTTGCTGCACTGCCCTATGCCAAAGTGAAAGGGCAGGAGTGCACAGTATTTATGCAATACAGTTCATTCCTGTCGCTTGTCCGTGTGTTTCTGCCATTTCAGCAGCCTAGCACCAATGTAGGCAACCGGAGGTCTTAATTTTACCACCATAACATCCACCAGCCTTGTTTTTAACCGCTAACGGAGGCCCAGTCATTAAAATGTAATTTACCCTCGGGTACTGGGAGCACTGTATAGCCGTTTTAACTTCACTTCACATATCACCACACCGCACTCTCAGTAAAATATCTGCTCCGCTGTAATCAGGCGTCGAAGCACACCCGGGACACATTCGGTGTCACTGGGTGGGCCCGATGATCAAGCATGCCACCAACTAGGTTGGTGGTTGAGGGCTGCATGCAAAAACCTAATGGGTGTCTGCTGACAACACAGTTCAGAGTCCTATAAACATGGTCACACATAGTTAGTCCTTGTTGATTACATATAAATCCCTGGGGATATGGACTAGCTTTCTAGTCCTCTCTCTCTCACTTCATACGCCATCACTCATAATATCACTGCAACATTTGCAGTGAAATTATTGATGAGAAAACTGTGCATGGAGGATGAGCGACTTACAGTTACCTTAGTATGCGAATCATAGTTACTTGAGATAACCATAACTGCTGAATTTCTATGGTTTTGTGTATGTAAAATCAGAACCTATCTATAATGTCATTGTAACCTTTGATTTTTTCAGCGAATATACATATTTATAAACACATACATATATGTGTTTATATACATAAATATTTATTTACATATAGTATAAAAAGAATTATGGAATCTAATTACATTATCTGAATGTCATATATCAAAATATTTAACATTTACTACATTAACTTTATTATTGTCCACAATATTTTTTTCCAATATGTTTGTAATTTCCTTTATAAGTATAGGATCAAAATGTTGTGGTAAACAATATATTTGGCACAATGGTTTTATGAACGATATTGTTTACCATGATATTGTGTCATTGATCCACTTGTTCTTCTGTGGACTGAAACAAGGGAAAGAGACTCGCTCATACTCCACAGAGGCTGCCCCTCCTAAGTTCTCATTTTCACTCTGAGAGGCTAACTCTCATCTTCTTCTACCTTTGATTGTGTGTGTGTGGTTTATTGTTCTAGTCAAAGCTGCTCTGTGTGTGCGCAGATGAAAAGGAGAGGCTCCTTTTTTCTCAACAAAAGCTGGTCACATCAGGAAGCTGCAGCTGGGAGGTGAAGCAGCAACAACTCTGCATTCAACTCCCTTTCCCTCCAGACTGCCTTCCTCAGCCCCCTTCAATTTGATTGACACCAATGTGTGAAGTAAGAATCAAGTTAAAACAGACAAAGGATCGGTGCATGTAAAGTGCAGGGAGTACACTAGAAGGGAGGTGGAGGATGGAGCGCTGGAAGGAGAAAGTGTGGGGCTCACTATAATAAGCATATGACCTGATGTCACAAGAAGTGACATAATAATGATATCACATGAACTTTCATACTGTCTGATAATATTAAAACACTTTTTCAAATATGTACTTTCCCCTCCCATCATTGAAATGGATTTGCAAGCATAAAGTAAAAACTAAATTAAGATAAATACCTATATTCTATAGCTATATTAAATGGATTTGCTTTTCTGCAATCTCACTAAATAGGAAAGCTACCCAAAGGCCCTTTATTGATGGGCCAACAGAGCTAGGACAAAGTCCTTAAAAGCGAAGGTGAGCTGAGGGAAGGTTTATAATAACATATTGTTTATCATTATCCCTATATACCACAAATCTGACATTTCTAAACACTGTAAATAGCACATTAATAATAGTCCATTTATGGTGATCAGTTTATCAATCCCAGACAGATAAAAGGCTGAGTCTGCTGGTTCAACCTCTGGAGCACGTGCCAGGCAATGCTTGACATTTAGCTGGATCTTACCCAGACCCGCTCGACATTTTTAGAGAAATGATCCTCAAAAAAGTGCTAATATGTTTTCTAGTTTAGGTTCTCTCACTGCCTCTTTACAGACACCTTCTTTCTCAATACGTTCCTTTTCATGATCCTAGAATCTGATTTCTCTTCTCCCCTCCCATCACCACTCCTTTCCCTCGTTCATACTTACTTTTTGTTCCACTCCCTATTTTCATACCATTTCCTATTCTTTTTGCCTATTGTCTCCTCCCCACTCTCTTCTTTTCCTCTCTACCCTCTCTTTCACCTCTTTCTTTTTCCCATTTCTGTTCATTTGTCATTATGTTTCCTTCTTTTAGCTCACTACTGTTATGTTCCATATAGGTACACTAATATAGGCCTTTCACCGCCATTATCTCCCTTACACTACACAGTAACAAGCCTTTTAGTGCTGACCCTTTACCTAGTGTTTGTCCTCGGCGCAGAAGGAGGGTTTTCCCTGAACAATAGCATCCTATAATGTCATCAATAGACTCACACAGTATGAATGAATATTCATAAGGGTTCATGGAAACCAGGCAGGGGCTACACCAGCTGCATAATAGCTACATACAAGATTCATCCCATACGTCATCATCAAATCCAACAATTGCTAATACAAGAAGCAAGGGACAAAAGAACACTAGATACTTTCTGTATAAATACAGCACACCTTACTAGGGTTAGATAGAGGAGACCGAGACTTCCCAGCCTACACACTGACCAGAGACGCTGAGGCTCCTGCATGCAGAAGCTCCAGCTGACAATGGTCTAACACATCCCTCGCGGGGTGTCCAATTCGAGACCAGGATGGGGTCCCACACTCTCTCACTTCAGGTAATGGGGTTAGACTAAATCCTAGAGGGATTTTTGGCTTCACACCTAATCACATGCTAGGTATACTTAGGTACATCTGGGCAGCCATCATAGGAGTATGCGCACCCTTTTTGTCATGCATTTTATATTCATGTATGTATTCATGATTATTGCAAGATGGTAGTACTGTACTATCCTTTTATTTTCATTGTACTGCTAATTATATATATCTGCTGCTGTCTAACGGTTGTTGCAGCACATCTATTTTACACTAGAAGAATAACTGCAATAAATTCTTATTGTAACACGCCCAACTGTTTCTTCTGTGTAATTCTCTGAGACCGAATAACTGAGCACGAGTGACTGAGCAAAAGTTAGTACATTGTTTCCACGATTCTGAGGGATCAGGGTTGTCATGTTCTGAGGTTGCCAGAAACTATTCTCTCCCAGATAAGAGTAGATTCTAGTGGCACTGTGAGCTAGCTAATGCAAACAGGTTAACATTCTCGGTGGGGGTGCTTGGAACCAGTCTGCCACCAAACCCACAGTTTATGTTATCCGAACGCGTAGATTCTATATAGGATAAATAGGAACTACACAACACTACTCCCTCTTTTTATACTCTCCTTCTTCCTTTGTCCTCACATAACTTTTGCTCCATTACTATCCCTTTTTGTATTCCTTCCACTGCATTTTTTTTGCCAGATTTCCCTTGAACTTAAAATAAAACCCAATAGAAAATAATGTTAAATTAAATGAAATTATTTAAAATAGTTAAAAATATTATTAATATAATTTAATGTGAAACAAAATATCTCAAAGTGAAAAAATAATTAATAATGTAATTATATCATTTTTTAATAGCCATTTTGAACATCAATTTTTATTAAAATATATTTAAACTACTTTCCATTAATTTTGTACCTCACTTTCAATAATTCTTAATTCATATGAAAAAAATATTTATGCACTTTAGGTGGGAGATTATTGTTTTGTATAATTGTTATCTTTGCTGTCCATTTCCATTAAATATATAAAATTAATTTGCATGAATAGTTAACATAAAATAGGTTTTATACATTCATTAGAAATTTTTATACATTTTTTAAAATTTTACTTGTAGTTTACCATAGCTAGATCTCCACCCCAACCAGGGAGACTACCTATGGTAAAATACAGGGAAATATAAAAATAATATTTAAATAAAAAACAACAACATGGTCAAACGTAAGTTTTTTTAAAATGTAGAACAAAATAAAAAAATTCTATACAGTGCTATATAGTACTATTTACTTAATTCTTAATAAATCATTATTAAATTATGTATATTCAGCATGGGATTCCGCAGGGATCTGCAATTAGCCCCATATTATTCAACGGGTATGCGCCCTTTGGTTGCCATCATCAAATCCCACAATATTGGCCTTGTGAATTATGCTGATGACACACAGCTCATACTATCACTGGAGGGAGACCAGTCGACTTCACTGAGTGAATTCCTTGCATGTATGCAGGATACGGTACACTGGCAGAAAAATAACTCCCTGCAATTTAATGCTGATAAAACGGAGATCCTCTGTTGTGCCGTTTGGAAAGTGCCACTTTCGCTTCTAATCTATTTTTGGCCTATACCCTCGGACACACCACCGGTATCCACTGAGACGGTTTTCAACTTGGGAATCGGTTTCAATGACAAGATGAGTTTAGAAACTCAAGTCAATAAGATCGTTGGGAGAAGTTTCTCTCTTATTAGAGCACTCAGGAAGATTCTTCCAATGTTACCGACACAAGCACCTGCATTGGTGGTAAGGAGCGTCATCAGGAGCAGGCTTGATTATTATAATGCCCTGCTGCTGGAGTCCCCCAAGTATCTGATTGGGAGACTACAGAGAATTCAGACTGTGGCAGCAAGCTTGCTTTGATGTGACCACGACGGGCCTCTGCCTCTCAGGCCCTCGCGGAGCTCCACTGGCTTCCAATAGCACAGAGGATTCAATTTAAATCACTCTGTATTGTGTTCAAGGCCCTGCATGGTATGGGTCCTATACCGTCGCAGAATAAGTTCGGTTGGTATGCTCCCACTCTTAATCTCCATTCGTCCTTGGCTAATTGGGTGAAAATCCTGAGGATTAGAAAAGTAAAAATGTGGGGACGTGCATTCAGCGTTGCAGCCACACACTTTGGAATAGTCTTCCCTCGGACATGAGGCAGATGGACGACCTGCTGCAGTTCAGGAAGAGAATAAAGACCTGGCTCTATCCTAGAGTATAGAGCCTGCCTCTGCTTGGCTCCCAGTTGCACACAGGTTTCTTTTAGTCCTTACTTTTATTGGTAGGACATACGTCTCTCAATGGCAGGATGCCTGTTGGGTTACAGTGCGCTTTATAAGTAGCGATAACATTAATATTAACAGTAAATAAAAATCATTTTTAGGGTGTTAAAATCAAAAAATAAACTCCCACCTCAATTTAAAACTGCATATTTTTATTATGCATACATAATTATTAAATTTACACCACAACAATTAGAAAAGGAGCATCCACTATATTGTTTTGTTTCCCTCTGTAGACGTTTCTCTGTGACACTCAAGCCCTGATGCATGAAGGAGTAAGATGATTTAGGGGGTACCACACCAACCGAAAAAGCATTTGTTATCCATGAGGACACTGAAACAGAAGGAGATACTTCTTGCTACTTAAAAGTCTCACAAGTTTGAATGGCACAACCCTGATGTAGTCCATAGAGGACGAAACACATTGAACTGTGGTGTGTAGGGCTATGTACATATTGAATTAATGATGACAAGAGTGGAAAATGAAAATGTTTTTTTCTGTTAGAAAGTTAAATGTAATTAATATGTGTGGAGTCCTGGGGTGCGGAAGGCACTATGGGTGATTTCATAGATATGTATACGTGTTTTTGTAATAATGTCAAATAGGTATTATATATGAGTCATGTATAAATCTTTTAATTTGCTTTACTGCCCTGATGAAGTTCATAGAGGAAGAAACGCGTTGGCTGGGCTGATTGGAACATTTAATGTATTGAAAAATCAATAAAAGTTGGATACCGGACACATTCTTTTAAAAAAAAATCTTTTTATTGAATTCAAATAACAGAAAACACAGAAAAGAAAAAGAAAACAAGGCAGTACATTACAAACGTGTCATTTCGGCGCTGGGGGGGTACATTTTCAAATCAGATGTCAGAAGTATGTGATGAGATTGGGGAGGGGGGAAGAGACCAGGAAAAAGCAAGATATCTAGATTCCCGTGGAGGAAACATCAGGCTGGGAGGATGACGGGTCAGTGTCCAATTCTGAATGGGGGGGAGTACATATATCACCACGGTATGCGTTCCATTGATTCCAGATTTTCCCCCATTTGCGGGGCGTGCCACGGGAAACATACACTGTCTTTTCCCTAAACATGCACCAGTCCATGTTTTGTTGCCACACCAGAACTGTCGGTGGCCTCTGGGCACCCCATAACTGAGCAATGTCTCTCTTGGCAATCATATTACCCAAGGTCACCCACCGAAGCTGCGCCAGGTCATAATCATTCGGCTCCCAGACATTCAACAGACACCGTCTCGCCTCAGGCATCGATTGCCCACCCGTGACCTCACTCATAACTTCATGCACGCGAGTCCAATAGCGCATCACAGCAGGACATTCCCAAAGGATATGGAGAAACGTGCCTACCAAACCACAGCGACGCCTGCACAGTCCATCCACAGAGAATCCCATGCGCACCAGACAGGGACCAGTCACGTATACCCTATGAAGAATTTTGAGCTGGACAAACCGGAGGCGTGCCGGGATAGCTCTTCCGTCGGGGAAGAGATCGCAGCCTGCCAATCCTCGTCGTCGAGTTCCAGACCATCACTAGTCCATACCCCTCGAAAGCTATTCAGTAGGTCGGTTCTGGCATTGATCATCTTTTTGTAAATGAGCGAGATCGTACTATCAGGGACATGCCCATCTAGTATCCGATCTTCAAGCGGGGACGCTTCCGGAATATCTGAGCCCAGGGGAAAGACAGACAAAACCGCATGTCGGATTTGCGCATATCGAAAGGATTCTCTATCAGTCAATTCATACTCAACTTTCAGCTCCTCAAACGTCTTGATTCTACCCTTGATCCACACATCATTCACCCTGCTGATACCGATCACATCCCACTTATCGAAACCCTTCGACTTCCAGAGGGATCCAAGTTTTTCCGAAGCGTAAAGCGGGGTAGCACGAGTCGGTTTATCAGCCCAGCCCAGGGCCGCTGTTGCGCGATACCACACCTGCACTGCTGTCCCAGTGGGGCCCGTGAGAGATTTGCCGGCAGATCACGAGTACAGATCCCTGTTGTAGTCTCCACCGGGCAGCAGCCATCTATCCATCTCAAACGCCGGGCTCGGCAAAGGACCGTAAGTGCAGTGGTTGATGGCCCCCAACTGGGAGGCCCAATAGTAGCGGCGGATGTCCGGGAGCGCGATACCCCCATCATACCACGGGAGCGTCAGCTTCGCAAGAGCGATACGAGAACAGCCCCCCCATATCAATTGTCTCTGTAGACTTTCAATCTCACGGAAGTAGCGGGCAGGCACAACATCTTGTGTATTTTGCAGCGCGTAAAGGAACCGATGGAGCGACATCATCTTAAACAACGCCGCACGTCCCAGAGGAGAGAGAGGGAGCCTACCCCACGCAGCCACATCAGCACCGAGGCGCTGGAGAGGGGGCAGCAAATTGCGTTCATAACGAAGCACAGGGTCCATGGTGACAAAAATCCCCAAGTACTTGAATCCCTCCCGCACCACCGAGATAGGACATCCACGAGGCAGGAGAGGAGCCTCGCCGTAGAGAACATAGACGCAAGACTTCGACCAGTTGATGACAAGGCCGGAATTGTTACGGAAAGGAGTCAAGAAGTCAAAAAAGGACAATCAACGATTTCCGAGGCGACGTAAGATACAGGAGTATATCGTCAGCGTATAAGGATATCCGATCCTCAAACTCCGGAGTCCATCTAATGCCCTTCAAGGACGGTTCCCATCTCACCCATGCCGCCAATGGCTCCAAAGCAAGGGCAAAAAAGAGAGGAGACAGAGGGCAGCCCTGGCGCGTTCCCCTATCGAGAGCAAAGGAGGCTGAGACACGACCGTTTACCACCACTTGGGCTAAGGGGTCGGTGTATAGCAGTTTCACCCAGTCAATGAAGGTAGGGCCAAAGCCGAATTTAGAGAGAACCGCCCAAAGATATGGCCCCTCCAGCGTATTAAATGCCATGGTGGCGTCCAGTGACGCCAAGATGGCCGGTTCACGCAGAGTTGCCGCCCGCACGAGGACTCCATGCAAGCGCCGGAGATTCAGTGCCGTGTTGCGATGGGGTATGAATTCGGATTGGTCCGGATGAACCAGATCGCCTATGACAGTGACCAAGCGGTTGGCAAGCACTTTGGCCAGGATCTTCGGTTCAGCGTTAATCAATGATATGGGCCTAAAGGAGGCGCAGCGGTCACGTGGCTTGCCGTCCTTGTGAATCACCACTATGGAAGCCAATCTTTGATCAGAAGGGAGGGAGCGTGCCTCCAGCAATTCTAAAAACATCGACCGTAGATACGGTGCTATCACATCCGGACGGAGCTTGTAAAGCTCTATAGGGAGCCCATTAGGGCCAGAGGCCTTCCCCGAGCGAACCAAGCGGATGGCAGTCGCGACCTCATCAACTGTAGGCGGAGCCTCTAGGAGATCCCTTTCAGGGTCGGACAAACGTGGCAGCGAGATATCGCGCAGGAGCAAGTGGGAGTCCTGCTCAGGTCTATCAGATACCGGGGAGTACACTTCCCGGAAATAGTCAGTGAAACATTCAACAATATCAGCAGGGTCGGTGAGACTCACGTCTTTCACATCCACAATCACAGGGACCACTCGACTCGCACATTCCCTCTTATCCAGCCAAGCAAGCAATTTCCCCGCCTTATCCCCCACATCATACAGACGTCCCTGCTGTTCTCTGCTCATCTCCTTCGCCGCATCAGTCACCATCGCCCTATACTCGAGTTGCTTTAGACCCAAAAGGTGCAGCCTCTCCGGGGTGACCTCGGACTCCAATTCCCCTTCAAGAATGGTGATGTCATTTTCAAGACGGACAACCTCCTCCCGCCGACGTCTCTTAGCATTGCCAATCAAGGAGAGGGCCTGGCCCCGAATGACAGCTTTGTACGCTTCCCATAACGTGACAGAGGAGGACACAGATACGGAGAGCAGAGTAATAACCCTCCCCTCCCAGCGCCCCACAATGGCGGCGTACCGTCCCCTATCATCAAGGATGATTTCGTCTACAGCAAGAGGGAGGGAGTTCCGAACCAGAATGCCCACCCCCCTGGAGCCAGAAGTGAAACCTGAGTGTGCCAAGAGACGATAGCCACGCCTATTCATGGCATGGCACGTATTGCCAAGCAAGTGCGTCTCCTGAAGCAGAACCACATCAGGGGACAAACGTCGCAACAGCTGCAACACCACGCCCTGCTTGATCCTATCCCCCAACCCATTAACGTTCCAACACAGTAAATTAAGTCCCCTACCCCCATCCCAAAGATCAACCCCATCCCCACCCCACACCGGATGCGACACTATACAGCAGGAGATCGTCGATACTATGCCTTGAAGAAAACAATGAAACATAAACTGCAACCCCCCAACCCCCCAAAAGACCCCGTACAACTACCCCCCGACCCCGCACCCCTGCGCAAGACTCAAAAGCCACCCCAACTTGCAGTGTGCCTGTCGCCCTATCATACAACTATTCTACGAAAAGAACCCCAGAGGAGGAAGACTCACCCACCCCCCCGCCCACACCCCAATAAGATAGCATGTTAGCAAGCAATAGTGGTACAGCACCAAACCACAGCCGAAAGTCAATACGATGGACCGGGAGCCGATTCCGCCCCCTATTCCTGCTCCACCGGGCCTTCCTCCGCCCCACCGGAGTGTCCAGAGTGTTCAGAATGATCTGGTCCCGGAGGCAGCGTATCCAGCCAGTCATTTGCCGCCCCTGGATGATCAAAGAAAAATGTTCGTTCATTGTACACCACACGTAGCCGTAAAGCATAGCATATTTCATGTCTCTTTTCCTCAATCTCTTCTTCACCCCCTGGAATCCAAGTCGCTGTTTCTGAACCTGCTGGGTGAAGTCCGGGTAAAAGCTGACTGTAGTGTTCTCATAAGCCGTTGGACCAGATAGGCGTGACGCTTGCAGGATCGCTTCCCTGTCCCAAAAGCTAAAGATCCGAGCAATGATGGGTCGCGGAGTGGCCCCCTGCTTAGGCGGGCCACCCGGGATCCTGTGTGCACGTTCTACAGCAAAAAACTTGCTAAGGCCCTTGGGTGCTAGATGATTCAGGACCAGATCTTCCACCAGCAGGTCCACCAAGGATGCTTCCGATGTTTCCGGGACACCGACCAGACGGACGTTGTTCCGTCGTGCACGGCCCTCAAAATCGTCCAGGCGTCGAGTGAGATAGTCACGGGCAGCTCGCAGGTTACCGACCTCTGCCTGTAAATCGGAGACATCAGTAACAAGACTAGATGTCTTTAGATCGAGGGATTCGACCTTTTCATTGGTTTCCGCGAGGTCAGCCCTGATCAGGGTAACATCGATAGTGACCGTATCCAACTTGTGGGCCAGGGCATCATACTGTTGACCCAGTGTGGCCTTCATCCCGGCAATGGCGCCCATGACGTCCCTCAACGACAGATCGTCATCCATCGGGGATTCTTCACCAACATTGGCCGGGGATTTAGTCGACCCGCCCGGAGAGCCCTTGGCGAGGGTGTATCTGTCCATGACATTTGATTGCACAGAGCCTCCCCGCATTGCCGGCCTGGTCTTGCGTTTCTCTCTCTCAGGCTTGGCGGCCATCTTAGTTCGTGTGCCCCGAAGGGTAGTCTGAGACCTAGTAAAAATGGCTAAACTCGATGCGCCCGCTGCAATTTGGAAAATAAGATGGGGACCTATCACCAGGTGAAGAGTAGCAGGAGGCCGAATCGCCAGTTGTTGAGTAGTGGTTAGGTTGAAAGCAGCAAGCCAGGGCGATCGAGACAAAGTCAAATAGGTCTAAGCGCGAGAAGCGAAACTGAAAGTAGACGACCGGGCAAGGGAGGCTCGCATGATCCGATGTTGTTCAATTACTGTCCGGCTGGCAGAGAAACCGGGCCCGGGGCAGTACCATGGAGCAGGACGGAAAAGTTCAAGAGTCCATATCTTCGGCTCCCGAGGTCCGAATCGAAGTCCAAAAACTGATAAACGATCAGCAGGGCCGTGCCAGTAATAACCCGTCCTCTAAGTCAGGATAGGGTACAGGATAGTCGGTGGAGGTGGCGAATGTCCGGGAGCCCTGAGCTCACGCGACCATCTTGGGTGCGCGCTAAGCTCCTCCTCCACTGGACACATTCTTGTGACTCCTGACAATTGAATCAAACTTCTTGTTCATCATTGTTATATTTGTTAATATTGGATTGCCTGAATTTGGACCGGAAACAAAACGATATAATGAACGCTCCTTTTCTAATTGTTGTGGTGTAAATTGAATAGTTTTGGCTTCCAAGCAGTGGGGCCATGAAAAGTTGAGCGTGGGATCACTGATGATATTCGTACCGTACACTTGTGCAATGGTAGGGCCTACACTGCCTTGGCTTATCTTTTGTACATAATTATTAAAATTGATGTATAGAATCAGTTAAAGTAATTGAAATTACACCTGTGATAAAACAAATAGGGACCAATTATGATGTTGTGCGGAAAGCCTCCAAATGTCATTCAGATTATACTAGACTGCACCAGAAACTATCCACCCAACTCGGTCGGAAACAATTCCGACCAACCGATTACGATGTACGTGGTCGGAAAGGAAACTGTTCAGTCATTCCGAATCCGTTCCAACTGGCATCGGAGAAACCAAGTCAGTTGGAGCCAAATCGTACAGCTCTACAGACAGTGTTTCTGAGCAACAGATTACGATGTTGGATTCGGACAGCCTTTCTGACTCGGTTTGTTTGCCACGGAAATGCTGTCGGAAACTGACTTTGGGGGCCCCTAGCAGTCCCCCTTCATTCTGAGGTCTCTGGTTTGGGCAATGGGGATACCCATGGGACCCCCACTTTAAAACCATGCACAGTGTGGCAGCCACCATTGGGTGCCCGTGACAGGGTTCAAGGTTTCCCGCTGACACCCATTTTCCCCATAGGAGCCTGTGTTGTCGCTCAGAACACAGGCTTCAATTGGTCAAAGGGAGACCGTCTAAAAGGTGATTGGAAGCATCATATTTAGTCATGCAGAACCACTGACCGTAAGTCAGTCAGAACTGATTCCGACAAGGAGTCAGGAGGAACGTTGCCACACAACATCGTAATCGGTCACAAAGCGTTAAATAAATGTATAAATCAAAAAACGTTGCTCAAATATTTTATATTTAAATAATACATTTGTTATATTTTACAATTTTTTAAACAATAAATATTAATTATTAATATTATTTACTTGTTCAAATAATGTAATTTATTAAAACATTTTATTTTAATTCCCTACCTTCAATTGTTTGCTATAGAACATGTGTTACAGTAGCAGTGGTTGGCCATGTACAATGCTGGACTTATTACAGCTACGAACTGGAGTCATTTACTGCTGTTTTTTTTTTTTAAACTATGGTTGCTTTAGAAAAGCAGTTTGTGAAAAGCCATGGGCTTACTCTTTTGTGAGTAGGTGCTTGTCCATTCCTAAACCCCTCCCCAACCCTTCTTGAGCCCCACCTTGCTCCTCCCTCAATCCCTCCCATTAAGCAGCAAATATGCTTCCCTTTCTAGCCACTCCCCTTGGTCCACCCACATTTACCACTAGGAGCTGATTGCGATGTCGGGCAGAAAACCTCCGACCGACAGTCAGATTCCCCCACACCATGTCAGAACCTATCTGCCCGACTCGGTTGGAATGCAATCCGCCCGACCGATTACGATGTTCAAGATTGGAAGGGAACCATTCGGTCATTCAGAATTGGGTACGACCGGCTCTCAGAGAATCCCAGTTGGTTGGAGAGGAATCGTACTGCTCTACGGACAGCATTTCCGACTCAGTGATTCTGATGTTGTATTTCAATAGCCTTTCTGACTAGGTCTGTCCGACATGAATAGGCTCGCGGAAACAGAATTTGGGGACCCCTAGCAGGCCCCCCTTCATCCTGAGGCCTCTGGTTTAGGGTTGGAGGGTACCCAAGGGACTCACCCACCAGTAAAACCATGACATAAACTTCCATGTGTGAGGATTTCCACATTGAAAAGATAAGAGAGGTGAACGCAAAGATTTACACTTGTAGGTTTGTAAATAGCATTTTGTAGTAAATTAGGAGTACTATTTTAGGGCTACTAAATGTATTTCAAGGTGCAGTTTCTGATTAGGTCACCCTTCCCTCAGAATTTGTCTTTCACTTGCTATCCTCTATCTTACTTTTTAGAATTACCAGAGTTGCTCTCTTCTCATGTCCTTCCTATCTCTTCTTTCTGCACCTCTTCTCACATTGCTGCCCTCTCCTGTCACCCAATCTTCACTGTCCCAAAAACTGACTGATCTATGGACCCCTTACAAGGGAAGGAGCATCAGAACTGTTAAGGAAAGACCAATAGTCAAGGCCACACACAAAGCTTGACATGTGAATGATCAAAGCTGAATTTTCAGCAACAGGCCAGATCAGGGAATCTCTGCTGGGTGACTGGGAGGAGGTGCAGTGTGTGTGCTAGGGACTCTCTCCTGGGCCTGCAGGTGCACACTGTCTTTACGAAGGCCTGAGCATGCTTGTGTCATGACACACACAAATCCTCTTTTAGATTTTGCCCGCCAATCAGGAACCAATACATTGGTTTTAGGTTTGCTCTATAGTGCAGGTTACTGTGGCAGAGTCAGACAGATGTTGTTTGGTGGAGGACTGAGTGAGGACCCATATGGTGGTACACGAATGTTGGGACCTGTGCAACATTCAGTCTTTCCACACCAAGAACTGGCTCTGATTACAGGACAGTCATAGGGAGCTGTACATGGGTATTAACAGAAGCTGTATAGTTGAGGTACAGAGGAATAAATATAGAGTTGGGTATGTCGGGTACAAGGAACTGGCAGACAAGATGCTGTACATGTGAGGAAGTAGGAAAAAGACAGGTTTGGGAAGCTGCACACTTGAGGTGTAGTCATCGAACAGATGCAAGGAGATTGTGAGGAGCAGTGAAAGACCACAGCTTTGAACATAAAGAACATTTACCTGCCAGACACAGAGAGGTATGCATGTGTGATGAAGTTATTTGGCTGACATAGAGATGTGTATCAGTGAGGCGAAGTAGGAAGACATGAAGGTTTGTGCGTGGGGTGCAAGCAATAGGCAAATTAATGGAGCTGTGCAGATAAACGTCAGTTAAGCATCAGATTTCTTGGAACATAGTAATCTATTAGATGTGTTGCAAACATGATTTAGGGCCGGATATAGCACAGAATCTACTTTGCAAGCAGTATTGGACAGCACTAGACTGGAAGTGGATCACAGGAAGGCTGCGGTTCAGATCCTGTTGGTTCTGTCCGCAGTCTTTGACATCTTGTCTCACAGTTTATTGATAGAGATTACATTAGTTAGGGCTATATGTGAAAGCCTTGCAGTGATTTGGCTCTTTCTTAAATAAGAAATATCTTTCAGTCGGGAATGCCACTTTTAGATCCACTCCTCATTTATCAAACTGCAGGGTTCCTTGCTTAGCTCTATGCTACTTACTGTTTATGTCTCCTCTCTCTCAGGTATCTTCAGAGCTTGGGGCTTCAAGATCTACTCTTATGCTGATGATACTCATTTCATCATTTACTTAGGGGAGAGACATAGACAGACCTGGTAGAATCTTAGAGGATGTCTGTCGCGGGTAGCTACCTTGATGCTTTGCTTGAAGCTTAATGTGGGAAAAACAGAGATCTTACTTTTCAGTTGAGCTTGTAGCATTTGGGCTGACAACCCTGGGTAGTGCACTAGAACCTAGGAGAGTAGCAAAGAATCTTAGGGGCATATTTATGAGCCCCATGCGCTGCTGTAGCCTCACCTTTTGTAATGCTCTGGTAGGGTAAACCGCAAAACGAGACCACGCAAAGCCACTGTGCATATCTCTACTAAGTCTCATAGATATGGAGTAAGGCGAGGCAGTGCAAATCGCTGTGATTCCTTACTCTGCATTTGGAAAGTGTTCCATGGGTTTTGCCTGGGTGTTCCCATGCAACACCCATGGAATTTGATGCTTCCCTAGATTTACAAGACCCTGTAAACCTGGAGATGTGCCAAAACCTTACACCTCCCGAAGGTAGGCACAACGAGGAGAAATAACTTTATTCCAGCCAAATTTGTTTCCTCTTTCCATATGTGCTGCATTCTGAGCACACATACAAAGGAGAAAAAACCTCCAAGCATTGTTTTTGTGCAGGAAGGTGCCCATACTTGCGCAAAAAAATCCTGTGGACAACACAGGCACCCTTGTACCATGGCTCCATCAACAAGTTAGATTGCTAAACCAGTCCTAATGAAAGGTTGCAGAAGGGGAACACATGATTCCTTACTATAGGTTGTGCAACAAAGTTTAGTTGTGACAATTTAAGGTCAACACATCTTGTCACCTTTTCTTTAACTCACCTTACACCAAACAAACAGAGGCAAACATAGGAGAAAATAAACACTTTACATCAGAGAAACAAGTTAAAATATGGGGGGAAAAGTAAATGAATTTTAAAAGTACTCCTTTAAGTAAATGAAATGACTTGTGTTGGAACAGATTTCAGAAGCCTGCTCAAAAGCCGAGCCAACCTTCATGCCTAAGCCTCTTTTTGAAGCCATAGACAATAGCCTGAGATATGGTATGCATCAGTAATACGCATTAGCCTACTGATTGTTTCAATAATTTTAGACTTTTTCTGAAAAGTTTCCTAACAAGCGTCAGATGTGTAAATCATATTTTAAACTGGTTGTTGTAAGAAACAGTCAAACTCACTAAATTAACATCAGCTCAACTCGTTGATAGCTATTGTATAGAATAAATAGGCTTAATGTAGGGAAAGGTTTAAAGTATTTATGCAGTACGAAAACACTCATAAAGTCAAAATACAAAGCAATAAAAATTCCAAACTGAATGAGAAAAATTGAGTAACATTCAATAAACAAAATGACACAAAAATGACAAAAATCCTATAAGGAGATCTAGAGATCTGACTTCTATTGCCCCTGGGACCTCAGAAGAGGACCTTAGAGACTAACAAGGAGTCACAGAAATTCCAACATTAGGGTCTAGTCCAAGTCCAGCTGCAACTGTCCACCTTGGCAGTTATAGGAAAGCCCTCTTGCAGCTTGTTATATCCCTGTAGCTTGAACAGGAAGTCAGCCTTATGACCTTTGGAGTTTATTTTTCTGTCCTGGGTACAATAGTGAGCAGGTCCAGTCCTTCAGGCTTCCTCTCAGGTTATGCATATCCAGTTATCTTCTGTTCTTCTGGTGTAGTAGTGTTAGTAAGAGGGTCGCTTAACATGCCACATTTTTGCCTGCCATGAACTAGTGGGTGGGAGTGACTAATGGGCATGCCCTAACTAATGGAGTAAAATTTCCCAAAGCGAACGCTACTCACGAATGCATAATTCTCTAGCCACACTAAAACTTTGCTTTGAGGGCTGGGTGGGTGTGGGTAGTGTACTATGTTAATCCTAGTGTCCTCTCATATCTAACACTAAAATCCATGTTGAGACAGACACTGTACACCAATAAACCTAAAGATAGAAGCCTGAATGAATAAAAGTAGGGTGTTCCAGCAGCCAGACAATGGATACAAGAATTGTTTTGATTTTCAGTTTCCCTTCCTATCTAGTGCTCTCCCAGTGTTATCTGCAAAACTGCGAGTCAGATGGCTGATAGGACAAAGCAGGTTCTTCATCAATAGGCAGGGGATACACAAGAATATCTTGGCTGTTCTTTGCCTTTTAAGTATGCCCCATAGTGGTATATATGAGTACAGTATACCTGTAAAGCAGACTTAGACGTTCAAGTAAGATTTGACACTGTGATGTCAAAAAATATACCAATAACCCCACCCTGTTTTTTGGTTAGTTCAGAGGCGCCATCTCTGCCCATTCAAGTCAGCCTCTTTTTTGCTCCTAGAAGGCATTTCACAATTTTTTTTACACTTATTCAAATGCTCATTTCTGGCTAGCAGAAGTGGGAGAGCAAATGCAAATACAGCCTTCAGGAACGCCAGGCAGGAAAATAGTAACTTTCTTTTTTTTTTTTTTTAAAGACCTTTATTGATAAGAAAGGCAATTACAAATCAACAGGAGCCCTGAGGCTCACACGTGCGGTACATTACAAATTACTGAAGCACAAAGCATTCATTACAGAAGGACTGAGGTCTAGTTTTAAAAGTTTTCCTTGTAGGATAGACATGAACAGGATAACGTGGTGCAACAAGGCAATACTGTTATAAAACAATCAGAATAGGTAATGGTAACTTTCTAAAAGTAACTTTTTCTTAATATTTATTAAAGATCTGACTTCATCATTGGAAGTCCCTTTCCTGGGAATAGTATTAGTGTATTACTATCCACTTTGATTTTCTACATAGGACAGCTAGGCATGCCACTGTAAAAATAGCTTTTGGGTGTTAGTCACTGTTAGGACATGTTAACATTACATTTCTACATGTCCTACTTTCAAAAAGCATGCACTCTGATGTGTTGACAACAAGGCCTTCATAAGGGTCACTTATTAATATTTATATGGGAAGTTTTGCCCTTTCAAAATGGTTTATATTGACAGGTCAATTGGCAGTGTTTAAACTTCCACAGTCTGAAGCCCTGTTTTTCACTGTCCCTTTAACAGATGGCACAATAGGTGCAGAAGGCCACTCGTGACATTCAGCTCACAGGCCATGGGTACATTTTGTACCATACACTAGGAACTTATAAGCAAGGTGAATACACCTATTAGGATACCCAATGCAGCCCCATTTAAAGTGGGAGGACAGGCTCTTTGCTATCAGTTGGCAGGGGTAACGTGCACATAGTGCTAAAGCAAAAACAGTCAGGGTAAATCTCAGGGGGTACAGCATGCAAAATATGGTCATTCCTACAGTTGTCTCTCATTATTCTATTTTATTAAATAGCCCTTTAATTTATGATTTTGGTAGAGTACAAAACATTTAAAGTGTCTTAGATTATCATAGCTGAATATCGTCACCTCAAAAATATATTAAAACAAAGTAAAAGTGAAAATGCAAACAAATAATTTAACAATGAATGAGTGACTACGTGACTTATTACATATTGTTAGCAAAGGTTATTGAATCCTTTTGCTACATAATCATGACTTTGTGCCCAATTAAGGCTTGTGTCCCCTTAGAACCTGAGATTCAATGGCCAATAAAGGATGGAAGATTTGTAACAAGGTACACTTATTTCAATGGGTGCATTTGTAATTCCCTTGTTAGGATGGAAAATGGTCAAGTACTTTTTCATGCTACTCTTCTGTGACATGGGCAAACAGTTTTAAGCATCCTGGGCATCCTGGGAATTCCCCTGTAGACATGTTCAGAAATCTATTACAAGGTTTTCACAGACCTCATCAAAATGATGGAGGAACAAGGCCTCTCATACGGAGATGAGGCAGCAGCATCGATTTTAGCAGGGCCCTCCTTATTGGGGGAGTCCACACTAACACAAGCACTCACACAGGTGGAGGGTTGGAACACTCTCACAGAACTCAAAAAGACATAAGTAAAAACAATTTTGCATGGGGCAATTCTAACCGAATACCTGAGAGCAAATTTGGCCCACAGAGGACTATTGGTAATCAATGAACCATTGATCTTCCTGGAGGATGCTTCCTTCAGGAGGGATTGGTCATTGATTGCCTGGAAATGTACCAGGGATTTTCTAGTTCTTAATATTAACACCACCAAAAAGTTCTCAGATGCCCTGCTAGTACAGATTTAGATAAGTGAGAACAATTTGAAGACACAAGTACAACTGACAGTCTTCAAAAAGAAACTTGAAGAAACCAGCAGGGTAGGTAATGATTATAAGGACTACCTGGTAAATTAAAAAATCAACAAGCTTCAGAAGGATTTGAAAACATTTTCAAAAGAAAATGTTTACCTCTATGTTAATGACGATTACGCTAAACAAAAGGAAAGCACAAATATGAAGAAGAATGCACCTAACAGACATGAAATTGAGACATCCAGCTCAGGGAGTGAATCGAACAACAACAATTACAGACCCAGATTCAGAGGGAGACGCATTTTCAGGGGACCAATGTATTCTCACAGAGGAGGCCATCAGGGTATGGGCTTTGGTTGGCCACTCATGTGTCCTCCAGTGCAACCCTTACAATATTTCCCTAATCAGCTGCCTTTTTAGGGAGGGGCAGATGAAGGGGACGAGGCAGACAGAAGAGGGTGCAGTGGGACGATTTCAATCAGAGAGTGATCCAGAGCATGTCCCGGGAGTCAGAGCCAGGGAGCAGCCGAGATTAGCTCTCATTATGAACCTTGGTGGGATAGCTCCCACTAGGGATCAAGAAAGGGTTCAGACAAAGTTCTAAGGCTTTGTTCCCACTAACAATGTTAAGTGCGAATTGGCTGGTTTTTTCAGGAACATACGCTTAAAAGTATTCTTTGAAGGAACGGAAGAAGGAAGGATAGAAGAGGGAGACACAAGATTTAGGACAAAGTCCACTTTCATTCCAACATTGGGCAGGTTACCACCGGAAATAGGGGTCTTCGAACAAGCGGTACTGAGGGACATTGATTAATCAGACGGAATAAACAAGAATAAGAACGTTAGCAGTCTGACATCTTCTGAAAAGAAAGCATTACAGGAATTGAGAGACGACTCCCAGACAATAAATAAAAGCTGCTGACAAAAGCAGGCAATTGTTACAATACAGAGTGCCTACTCATCTTGAATGGGAGGAGGAATTATGTTGTCCTCGAGACTGAACACACAGAAGATCAGAAAAAGAAATCAGCATACATGTAGAAGAGGCCATCACAAATAATTGGATCACACAAAAAGAGGCAACATTCCTGTGCAGACACAGAAGATCTTGTACTTTTATACTTTACCAAAAGTGCATAAGCCCACTAAACCCCCTCCTGGCCGTCCCTTTGTTTCGGGAATAGGTTCTGTGCTAGAACCCCTTTTACAGTTTTGCGACTTTTCCCTTCACCCTATTGTCCAGAGGATGTCGGCATATCTAAAAGTTACAAGAGAAGTACTGAATTTGATCAAGGATATAAAATTTGATACAGACAGTGAAATCATGAGTGGACTCGATATTGAGTCACTATACAAAAATATCCCCCAGAGGAAAACTCTGAGAGTGGGGGAGAATATCCTTTTTACAGACGATTGGGGTTACCACACACCAAGATCCTTCATTATGTGACTGTCAGAAATTGCTCTCATCAAGAATTATTTTCAGTACAATGACACATTTGACCTACAAGTGCATGGTACATCCATGGGGAGTTATTTTGCCCCTAGTTTGGCATGCCTGTATGTATACTCCTTTGAGGAAGAGAACATTTACACCTGGGACAATGCATTCTTTAACAATATCAGATTCTGGAGGCGATACATTGATGATGTAATTGTGATCAGGTAAGGGTGACAGGGCCACAGCCGAAGAATTCTTGACATGGGTCAATAATAGAAATCCATTCTTGTTGTTCACCTCAACAATGACGATGGACTGCCTCCCATTTCTAAATCTTAACCCCTTCAGCGCTAATGACAAGGGTAACTCGTCATGGACTTTCCATTGATTTCAATGGAAAGTCAATGGAGCTCATCGAACACCCTTAGCAGCCAAGTGGTTAATATCAAGGCTGAGAATGGGACTTTGGTGAGTGGTGTCTATCACAAACCGACTGACAGGAACAACTGGCTCTCCTTCAGGAGTTTTCATCCTAAATCTCTGAAAGAAAGCCTGCTGTATGGACAGTTCCTGTGCTTGCTTAGGAATTGCTCGGCCTGGAGTGATTATAAGAAGGAAGGAGAACTGTTGAGCCAGAAGTTACAGGAACAAGACTACCCGGACAAAGTGATTGAGCAATCTATGAAGCGGGCTACCAAAACTAACAGAGATGCCCTACTGGATACCTGTCCAAAAGTACAAAAAGAGAGGAGCTTCCTTGTCACAACATTCAACATGGCCTCCAATCATGTAAGGAAGATCATCAAGAGAAACTGGAGATTATTGAATTCAAAAGGTCTGAACCATGAAACTTCACTGTTTTCCTTTACGAAAAGTGTGAGTATAAGAGATGTAGTGGTGCACACCAGATCTAGGGTACCCAAACCTTTGAGACAATGAACAAATACATAGAACACATGAGCACCATTAGATGTGGGAAGGCCAATACGAAACTGACATGGCACTATATCGAGAAAAGGCACACAGAAAACGATTTGAAGAGGACAGTAATAGACAAGCCAAATCTCCTATCTACACTAAGGGACATTAGCAGCCCCCCTTTTATCAGGGAACAGAGGTGGGTGCACAGGTTAAAAAGCAGCAGTCAGGGTCTGAATGACTCTATCTCCTGGAATGAAATACATAATACAGTATAATACACTATAATAGTCCCTAGTGACCGCTGTCGTAGGATTTTGATGTAGTACCCCTCTTCACTGGTACATTATTAGCAGATCGGCACAGCATTTAAGGAATATTAACCACATAGATTCCCTTAGACTAGTTTAGATGGAATAAGTAACTTGAAGTTTGTCTCCAAGTTGGGAACTCTTGAAAGAAATCAAAGATGGCCGCTGCAGTTAGATTAATAACAAATGAAGGTCACAGGTCTAGAACTGTATGGCATTGACCAGAACTGGAAGTAGGATCAGCCTCCTGTAGAGAGGGTACTTATGTGTAATTAGCAATCACACGGAGACCAACGGAGGACATGGAGTGGCACGTAGTCCTTGGAAAGACCGACCCTTGATGAAGTAAGCAGGACAGGGTCAGCTGAACCCCATGGTAAATTTGGCAATGGCCGAACACTTGATACACAGATAGCGAACGCAAGGACTGCTAGGCATATTACACTCTGAAGCAGGATAGCGGGTGTCATTACTATTATGATAACAATAGGTATAAGGTATATCCACATGAGAAATTGACTACCGGTATTCCCATTACCTGATAATGGGGAATTAACTAATAGTAAAACACCATGTGGGAATGGGTAACACAGTGTCTGGAGGACAAAGAAGCACAGACATGTAGAGGACAAAAAATCTTTATTCGAATATCATGTTCAATCCTACAGTGTGTGACTACTGGGCGGTGTCCCCACGAAGGTCCTGGGTTAGGAGACAATACTTTGAAACTTGGATAAAATACCCTGGAGGCATCCAAATTTGAACAGAATTTTTCTGTGTTTGAGTCATGAGTGTGTGTTTCATTAGTCAAAACTTCCACACGGTGTTGGCTGCTGAGTGTGGTTTTTATAGCAATCATTTGTATCAATTTTTAAGGCAACATCTAGAGTTGGGAGAATATTGGAATCATGTTTCCGTATAAACCAATAAGAATTTATATATAAGGGGCAGGGACATGAAATTTAAACATAAGTGTTTATTCTCTTCTACAGATTTTGTTGGCGATTGTGTTACAACAAAGTAGTAAGGTTGATTTAACCACTACATAACAATTATCCGCATTGAGATATAGACCATATCTAACAAGATATCTTTACCCTGAAGAAGGCCAATGACCCATAGGGGCAATTCAATCTGGCCGAAACATGTTGGTAGATTACGAGTGGGATAAGAACTAGTAGCTCTTCCGGTATATACCCTTCACATTATATTATTAACTCTACCAAGGTGGTCCGATAATAAAGGTATTCAGTCTGAACTATCTGAGGCAGTTTTAATGCACTTTCCTTTGCACTAGTGATCCCTCATGAGGGAAACCTTTTTCTCTTTCTTTACCTCACACCAAATAAATCAGCGCTCCGTCGAGTGTGCTGGTCTGCACCTGGATGTAGAAGCGGCCCTAAATTAGTGGGTAAGGGCAGTATTTAAAAATCTATTGATTTTTCCTTCAAGATCCCCTTCCTTCCCCTCTCCTTTTTCTTTTTTCTGTCTTCTTCCAACTTCTTAGGTTGTGTATGCCTTTGGACAAGAATACCGAGTAGGGCTTTCTCTGGTAGTCTTTCCAGTCCCTCTCTTTTTTGTGGGTTACACTATATCTTATAAACACGGTCTTTATCAAGAGTTTGGTGCTGAAGATAGACAGACACTTTTGATTTTCTTTATGACACCTGAGATTCTCTGTAACTAAATGCATGGGCAGAACAATGGAAAAGACTTGCAGACCCTCTCGTTTAGTTTGGATACTTCTTTTTCAGTTTTTGCAGTCCAAGCCCATTGTTCAAGGTGGATGTCGCGGTACAGCTTGATTGTTCCAGTCGGTTGAATGTATTACTGACTATCAACCTTACCACTCTTCTAGCATTACATCAATCTTTGAATTGTTAAATAGAGATCACCTCCCATAACCCCTCACAGCACTCCATTTATCCTACTCCCTCATTTCCGTTTTATACAGTTATCAAAAATTCAAAGGCATTTAAAAAAGTGATGTCAACAAAGTATCTATGCAGCTAATATGTTGAATCCAAGTAAGTGCCAGGCACCTAAAAAAGTAAAGATGCACAGCCACTCTTTTTGAAATTTAAATAACCCCATTGCTTGGCATATTGAGTCATTTTGTATTTTGGGAAAACTATCAGACTACTCACTCGGGAATCCTCTCACCAGAACAAACCATTGGGATGCAATTTCATACAGCTTTGCTGTTAAATATTGCTGCTGTTGTGAATAGGTGCATTTGAATGTTGAAAAACACTGGATGTTTGTAACAACTTTAAAATAATATTAAATGTGCGGGAGGCTATAATTATCACCATATTAAAACCCGATAAAAATCCCACAGAGTGCGACTCGTATCGACCACTTTCATTGATCAACTTGGATGCAAAGATTTTTGCTAAATTACTGGCTGCCCGTCTCCAGACGCTGCTGCCCCTGATAGTCAGACCGGATCTCTTCCCGCTTCCACACAGACTTGGCATGAGTCCATTGTTTATTAAACAAATAGCGCTGCTCTACACCATGCCTACGGCGCGCTTGCTGGTGAATGGCCTGGTCTCAAGTCCGATATCTATTACAAGTGGCAAAACACAAGAATACCCCTTTGTCACCATTATTATTTACAATAGCCACCGAGCCACTGGCGGCCAAAATTAGGCAGCACCACACAAACAAAGGAAT
The DNA here is from genome assembly GCF_964261635.1 of Lissotriton helveticus. Lineage (NCBI taxonomy): Eukaryota > Metazoa > Chordata > Amphibia > Caudata > Salamandridae > Lissotriton > Lissotriton helveticus. The sequence continues at coordinate 805,308,367 of NC_136063.1, forward strand.
CGGGTTCACTACACGGGTACTTACTGTGTCTATATACACAGATGATACCACCCTGTATATGGTGAATCCAAAAGACAACTTCTCGTCCTTGACACGTGAGGTAGTGCGCTATGGTGGATTGTCGGGCGTAGAGGTGAACTGGAGCAAATCCGTCATAATCCGTCTGACATCTGAGACACAGCCCTTTGACATGGATTACCCTATAGTCTGGGTGACTGGGCCGACACGATATCTGGGCATCTAGATAAGCAATGATTTGCAAGACCTTTGGACGACAAATTATCAAAGGGCGATGGACTGGATTGAGGACAGAGTACGGAGGTGGAAGACTCTCCCTCTTTCTCTGATAGGTCGCATAGTGGTGGGCAAAATTATCATCCTGCCAAAACTGCTATATTTGTTTGTAAATGTCTCTATCCCCCTCACAATGCAATTTTTCAAAAAACTCTGGCCCATATTATCAAGCAAGGGCGATACATTATCGCCACTTTTATCAGCAGGAAACTGCCGCTAAAGCGGCGATAATGGGCTTGATAATATGCTCTAGAGAATTCCAATAGAATCCTAGGTTAACACCAGAACCTGGGCTTCTATGGGAATTCACAAGGGCATATTATCAAGCCTATTATCGCCGCTTTAGTTTCCTGCCGATAAAAAGGGCGATAATGTATCGCCCTTGCTTGATAATATGGCCCTCTGTTCCTTAATGATTGCATTGGTCTGGGCGGGGAGACAACCAAGGATCTCATGGGAGGTACTCATGCGGCCTCAGGCACAGGGCGGGTTGGCTGCCCCAGACTTTGCCCTTTACACATACTGCACGCAGGCTAAATTCTTGGACTATTGGTTACACCCCACCCCATTTCAACCTCATGTCACTGTAGAGCTGGACAGAGCTGCTCCCCTCCTGCTTAACACCGCCATTTATAAACCATTTAAACCCCATGCAACAAAGTGGACCCTGTAGAGGCACTGCAATGGACTTGGGGATGCCTCTGTAAACACTTCAACATTGACACACCCTATGCTCCCTCCATGCCCTTGGAGGATAACCCACAAATTCCCCCATTAATGGACAATAACGCACAGGTGCAAGCTCGGGTACACCACATACTGACTGGTCAGGACTTATACTCCGGGAATAACTTTCTCACACTGCAACAGATGTGCGGGCCTACGCCTCCATCAGCTCTAGATATGCTGCTCAATTACCAGCTGCGGGCGGCTTGCAAAGGTAACTCTGGAACATTTCCGAAGTCCCACACGCAGCTGTCTTGATTCGAAAATATACTCACCATTGAATCTGGACGCAAATTGATCACATGACTTTACACCACCACACAAAAAGATCACCCGATTACCGTGGCGACCGCTCATGCGTCATGGGAGATGGATCTGGAGGAGAACATAAGCGATGAGCAATGGGACTTTAGCAGTAGACAATTGGAACAGATGACCCCAAACTATCGTCTTAGACTAATACACTTTAAGTACGTCCATCAACAAAGAGAACTCCCATGCAACTTAGGCAGATGGGACTGCGCTCGGATTATAACTGTTGGAGGTGTGGGGTATCCCAAGCATCATTCATACACTTGGCATGGCAGTGCAGGCCAATAGCCACTTTCTGGTCCCAAATACTACACGATGTTGGGAATATAATAGGACAAAGCTTGCCCTGAACACCAATGGTGGCGCTACTGGGAATCATACCTAACATACCACCGAAGCTGAGGAAACTGCAGACCATACTATTACTGATGGTTAAGAGACAGGTGGCCCTTCACTGGGGTGCTGTCCACCTCCGAAGGTGAAGGAATGGATTAGGGATGTGGCTTATTGTTGGACCCAGCTGGCGGAGTACTGGGAGCTAATGCCAGTGCGTTCACACCTTAGAGACATATGGGACCCGGTTGTGAGCTGGCTGAGCTCTGTAGAAATAGAAGAAATCTAGCACTAAAACATAACAATGCTGAATGCTCCGAACTGAACTGGATCACACGGGGCGACCTTTCCATCACGATGTGCACGAGACGGACTATTCTCTGTTTTGTTACGACTATATGTATAATTACATAGATAATGAAATACATTTTAGAACTGTACCATGCTCAACAACGCTGGAAGAGGTGTAACATCGATATGTTACTTAGGTTGCAAATTCCCAAATGCTACTCAACAGATTTGTGTGTAACGCATTATTGTTTAAGAAATGCTACTGTTTGTAATCTTGTCTAAAATACCAATATTTTTTTTTAATGCATAATAATATTAAATGCACATGCATTGTTTTGGGAATGTAGACACTATTTGGATCTATCTATTTTTCAAAATTATCATTACTAATAAAACAATGTACTTGATGTATGATCTTGTTGACTTTTAACTGTAATTTTTACCAGTATGAGGAGCTGATTTATTTTGGGTGGATGACCAGTTGTTTTGCCAGGACAGAGTAAATTACTCTTTGCCCTGGTGTGACCACCCACCAAATTTATAAATGAACACCAAAGTGGCTGTCATTTTTAATGCACTAGCAGGATCCACCATCACGGCAATTCCTGCCAATTTATTTTTTTGTTTTGTACAGGGCTCTGTTAACGGGACAGAGCCCTGTTCCAAACAGGTACCTTTATTTATTTTCAAAAAGGGATTTTTTTACTGAAAATTAAAATTAAAAAACGCAATGCATTCCTTTAGCATTTAACAATTTCTAAAGCCCTCGCCCGACATGGATTTCCTGGCAGAGATGGATAGTGAAACATGGCCTGTAATTCCACCTATCTAAATCATGAGGGTGGACCTAATGGTCTGCCTCTAATGTTCTTCACTTCTCAGGGCTATCTGAGGGTTTTAATCATGGCAGAGATGGATCAGTCTCCATTGTGGTTAAACTATGGTCCACCCTCAATTTAATTTAATGGACAGACCACGTTCTTGGTGGCAAGGATACTTCATCACCATTGAGCATCCTTTCCACCAAGAACAAATTCAGGCCCTAAGTGAAGGCCCATTCACCTGCTGTCTGGTAGGTTTTGTGATGCTTAGACTGGAACATCTACCTTTTTAGTACTGCAGACTCCTCTAACTGCAGTCCACAGGGCCGGACTGGCTACCGGGTGTTTTGAAATGCTGCTGAGCTGGGCGCTGATTTCGTTGATGGGGACCTACGTGTAAATATTTTGAAGCACACGCAGGTCTCCATCAATGAAATCAGCCCCACTGCAGTGAAATCAGCCCCCAGCTCGACAGCATTCCAAAACGCCCAGTAGTCAGTCCGGCCCTGGCAGTCCACCTTTTCCACCGTCATCAGTGGTATATGGGGGCAGGTGGAATCAGAGAGGAACAGTTCAACAGCAAACCTGGGCAGTGTAGAAGGAAATGGGGCAAAACACCCAGAGCTACCACATTTGAAATGAGGAACAAGGATCAAGTTCAGCCTTGGCTTTACTTGCTGTGATCCTGGACAAATCACCTAATCTCACTTTGTAATTTTTTTTTATTCATCTGGGGCTCATATGAGGAATTATAATACCCTTGGGCCAAGTTCACGCTATATAAAAATATAACAGAATAATGTGGTATCCCACTTTCCTCTGATTCTGTACCTGATGCTATTTTGATTGGTAGAGGACACAAGCAGCTGGGAATGAGGGGTGGTAATGGCCACAACTCAAACTGAACACAGCAGAGAGTCCATTTTAGTCAGTGCACTCTCTTGTGCGTTTCTGGTGTTTCCCCTGCAAACATCCAAGGGAAGAAGCCAAAGCATGAACTCAAATGACCTACTCAGGCATGCAGCTTGATAGCCAAAGAAGAGAGAGCAATAAAATAATGGTTCTGTCAGGTTCAATATTTTTCATGTTGAGCAGCTTGCAGAGCCTTTTCATCTGCAATCCCTAATTCCTGTGACTGCACAGAGAGGTGTTAAAAACAATATGCAGGCCATCTTTGCTAACAGTCCCCACTTACCTGCTTCAACTCTGCACAAACAATACAAGACTTGAGTAGTTGTGCTTTCACACACAGATGTACCACCAGCCCAGTACTAGGCATTTCCTGATTAAGATGGAAAAGCTGCAATTTGGGTTTGCTCACCTGGGCAGGGTAGCGGCACACACTGGAGAGTGTGGAAACCAACATCTCCTTCATAAGTACAAGATGAGCATAATAAATAAAGTTGAAAGAAGGAAACTTAACTCGAGGGCCTTTCTAGAATTTCAAGCATGTGTAGACCATAGCATTCTCATTGCAAGACATGGGGGTGGAGAATTCTTATACAAGGGTTGGAGACTGGCTGCAATAGACCCAGCATTCATGCATTGACAGGGACTGAAGCATGGCTGCCTGATAGCACAGATCCTCTTCTTCCTTCATGTAGCAGATCTTCCAGATTGCTTTTCTTCCCAAGAGGGTGACGCACTGAAGAAGGGCAGCCACCCATTTCCATGCCAACTGTATGTGCGGACAAAGTCATAATTATGGATCTGACTCCTATAGGGTTGAATAAGACATTGAAGGCTCTACAGCAATATACGGTGCCACAGTACTTGAAGATAAAAACTTCAAAAAGTAAACTTCTGATTTAAAATAATAGGAAGAACAAGAAAGCGTGTAACTTTGTTTGGAGGATAGGCTCTTAGAAACTTGAGACTGTGGAGTCCTATCTTTACTTGGGCAAAATGATCGCTATCAACACTAAGCAAAAATCCCACATTGACCATAGCTCTTGTTTAACAATGTCACACACTAATGGCTTACGCAGATTCTATAATGAAATGGGTCATAGGCCCTTCTTGCACATATTGTCTGTCTTTAAAGCAAAGGTCCCGCCAACACTTCTTTATGCTATTGAATCCATTCAAAGAGAAAAATGGAGCTTCCTTGATAAAATAGAGGGCTAGATTTACGTAAACTAAACAACTTTAATACTCTGGTCCTGACTCCAGCTATTCGCCTGGAATTTGGTTTGATACGTTCTTTCTTTCAAGGCTTAGCTAGAGTGATCCTGCGGGGTCATTTGCTAAAGAATAGCAACTCAAATACAATAAAGGGCTTCCTGAGTCGAGAGGTCTTTGGTGCAAAGGCAGACAAATATTCATTCGTATGTGACTTCACTTCAGCAATAAATCTTCTTCGCACACAAGAGGAGCTTGTGCTCTCTCTTTCCCCCTTGGAAGATTGAAGACAATAGTTAACTTCTCTAACACAAGAACAGCCCAGAAATATCTATGCTAGAATCTAGATCATGGGGTACACCGTTTGTTTCTGTATGAACCTTTTACCTTTAAATGACTTAACTGCAAGTTGATCCCCCCCCCATCGAGCACATAGAGATACTGTAATTTGGGTAATCTATGCATCCAGAACATTGACCATATTCTGTTTGTTTGCCCAGCCCTACTACCACATCGCCTACGTCTGTTACGTCCATTGTTTTTACAGAATAGCATTAAAACTGTAGTAGCAGCTCGTGAGTTTCTCTTTTTCCCAAAGAATAAATGATTTGTTCAAAACGTTTCAAGTTTTTTAATGTGTTTTTAAATGTGCTTTAGTTTGTTTATTTTTTTATTATAAGAAAGTAAGTAAAGTCCAGAGCCTCATAATGGTACTGTAAATTATTGATTCTAAACCCCACCTAGATATGAGGATTTCAGGGCAAGTAGGACTTTCATTTTATTTTATCATATCCCAATCTCAATTTTTATTTAACATGTTTGTCCTAGATAAGGAGCCTGGGCTCTAACCTTCAGTCATACTTCTCATTCCTACTTGCAGGTTTGATTAATCGATTGTATGTCACTTCTTCTTGTATGAAATTGTATACATAACTAATTCTATGTATTCGCTGCGGTAAAGGAATTATAACTGTATCCATATTTATTCTAGTATACCTATATATTTGCTGAATTTTGCACTCAACTGTTCCTGCTAGATCGAATGAAGTTTCTTTTACTTGTGGGTTTGACTAATTAAATTTTATGTCACCCACTTTCTTCTTGTATCCCTATGAAATGGTGTACATAATCAATTCTGTTAATCAGATGTAGTAAAGAAAATTTAACTGCATTTCAAAATCTAATTTCAGTGTGATTTTTGTCTTCATCTTTTTAATATTGTTTCCTTTAGTATCTCCATATTACCTGCAGCAGTTTGCATTCAACTGTTGCTGCTAGGTTGAATGATGTTCTCGTTATAATTGTATATGCTCTTTATTTGCTTCACTTTAAGTTACATGCTTTGCTGTTCTCATGGCTGTGACTTTGTCTGTATGAAACTGAATTTTCATGAAATGCTGCTGCATTTTGAAATGTTTAAGGGGGCCTTAGTTTGAGTTCCAAACCTTAATAAAGCATAGAATTGAATTGACAGGGATCTTTTCAGAGGACGATGCAGGGTCATAGAACAGTCACTAACATAGAAAGGGGTAGGACATTTAGAATTTTTTCTAGACCATTTCCCTATATAAGTCAGTTGGGAGAAGCAGGCAATGGGATGCTAGAAAAAGTTTGGATGGTATTTTGGGACATCCATTTCTTCTTTCCCACAGGCATGTGTTGGATCAGAGTGACTACCAAGAGGATGTATGTAACTATAGGGATGATTGGAGAGCGTTGGGAGAAACTGTTGAAAGAGCTAGAAAAATCCCAGGATAATGTGGCCAAGGCATCCCTTGCTTCTGCCATCCAGAACTCAGGATACAATAGAAGATTGTGGCAAATGTAAAATGTTACTTATTTGTGAAATAAAGGAAATGTAACCATACCAATTGTAGTCACTACTATACCAGCTGCCTCACTGACCTGTGACCAACTGTGCAACAAAAATGGGTTCAGCAAAAACAAGGTAGTGAGGGCAAAAAAGATTGGCAGAATACCACGCCAAAGGTGTCAGGTCTAACTATTTTTTCCATATGTGTTTTTTTCTTTTATTTTTTTATAACACTTGATGTTTTCTACAAATGTGCCACATACCTATTTCGTAGGGATTGTTAAACTCCCTTAATTTAACAATGTAATCTGAGCAGAATCAGTATGTAACACAGCAGCTCCAAAGGTGGTATTTTGCTCCAAATTCATGATGAGGAACATATAAACTGTATCCTACAAAGCCCAACATGCAAGTGTTCAATACAAATGGGCTGCTATACTGGGATCCCTGTGCAAACCACTAGTTTGCAATCTCTGTTAAACCTGACATAATTTATCAGGGAAATTGGTATTCATGAGATCACACATATTTTGGTGGGGTGGACACAGAAATGTACATGTTATTTCCCTAAATGTCAGAATATTTGATAATTTTTTGTATTTTGTATTTATTGGTATTTATAGAGCCCATCAATCATCCAGAGGGACATCACAGTGCTTATGATGAGTTTTAGTGCAGTGCAAGTTGGTCAGGTGAATAGAATTCGCATCTAGGAAACGGGGTGGTTTTTAATTTTTTCCTGAACAGAAGGTAATCATCTATCAGGTGAAGTTCAAGGGGTAGGTTTTTCCAAAGGACTGCAGCTGATTTGGAAAAGCACCGATCACCCATCCTGACTTTGGACGTGTGTTTGACTGAGGCGAGAGCCAGATGACACGATCTTAGATTGCGCAAAGGGACATGGAATTGTAACTTATCTTGCAAGATGTGTGGCCCTTTTCATGCAATGTTTTATGTGCAAAACAAATTAGCGTAAAACTTGCTCTCTGGCGGACTGGTAGCCAATGTAGTTCCTTCAAGCAGTGTGAAGCGGAGCAATGTTTTCTTTTTTTTACATATTAATTTAGCTGCGGTGTTCTGGACCACCTGGAGTCTAGAAATAAGGTAGTCTGCCATGCCAACATAAAGGGCATTGCCATAGTTCAGTCTGCTTAGGAGCAGAGCTTGTGTTACTGTTTGTCTGCAGTTTAATGGGATCCAGGGAAAGAGTTGTCTGAACAGTTTCAGTGTGGAAAAGGCTTTTCCGCACATTGTGCATACTAGGTCCTGCATAGGTAGGGTGTCATAAAAAATGATTCCCAGATTTTTTGCCGCACATTTTGATTCTGGAGTGATGCCAAGTGTCTGGGGCCACCAACTATTGTCCCAAATCACCTGGGCACCCCCGAAGAGCAGAATGTCAGATGTCACGGCGTTTATTTTTAATCAGTGCTGGGACATCCAGCCTGCGAGTTCAGTGAGACAGTTTATTAGGTTGGTCTTAGCCTCTGTGTTGGTCAGTCTGTTTATCAAGGGAATGTCTAATTGAGTATCATCGGCGTATGATCAGATGTCAAAACCCCATTTTCTACTGATATCCACCAAAGATGATACGTATGCATAGAAAAGGGTAGGGCTCAAGTTGGCTCCCTGCGGGACTCCATACACGATGCTTTTTGAAGTTGATGTACAAGACCCCGTTTGAATTGTTTGGGTTCAATGTTTCAAAAAAGAAGCAAAACATGAAAGGGCTTTCGAGCGAATCCCTTTTTTCTGTAAAATTTGAATTAATTTAGTGTGTGATATGGTATCAAAAGACACAGTGAGGTCTAGTAGAATCAATGCTACGGCTCTGCTTTGATCAATTAGTGCCCCAATATTGTCAGACACAGCTAGAAGGGTGGCCTCATTGCTGTTATTCGCCATAAAGCTGGTCTATGTAGGGTCAAATAAGTTGTTGGATTCTAGGAAGGTGGTGAGTTGTTTGTTAACTTAGCGATAGTTAGCTGAGCCATATATGCCAAGTCCTGCTTTCTTTAAAAGTGGGAAAACCACTCTTTTCTTCCATATGTCTGGGAAAGAGGCTTGCTCCAGAAATTGGTTGAGAGGTTTGGTGACTTGGGGGCTTAAGACTGACACTAATCTAGTAAAGACGAAATGCAAGCAGGAATCATGTGGAGATCCTGCCTTGACCTCAGCCATGGCTTTGGCCACCTCTTCCTCTAAAAAAGGGATCAGAGTGTCAAGGTGAAATTGAGCAGAGGGGTGAGGTACCAGGTTTTCCCAGTCAGTTTGAGCGCCTTACTGTGGATTATCGAAAGACGTGTAGATTTTTGACACTTTGTCAGTGAAGAAATTGCTAATTAGCTCCCAGTTCTCTGCTGTGGGAGCCATGGTTTGTGATAAGCTGGTGGGATTACAAAGTTCGGGAAAAACTTTGTACAGTACCTTAGATGAGCTGCCATTATCCTCGATCCTTCTTGTATAGTATTTTGTTTTAGCATTTTTTATAGCATGGTGGTAGTTTTTCAATTCAACTAAGTAATTTTGTCTATCTATGCTGTTCTTTGACAGTCTCAATTTGTGGTCCAAGGTTCAACAATTCCTTTTTTTAGTTTTAGTTCAGGAGTGTACCATCTTTCGGATTGGGATTTGGGAGCGGTTTGCTATTGAGTTCAGGGGCACATTTTTCAAGCGATTTCTCGATCTTTTGCTGTAAGTGGGCAGCTGATGTGCTAACTGAAGATGAATGGGGTGTGAATAGGTCGGGATCGGTGTAAAGCATAGTGAATGTTTCCTGAGTGATTAAATTCCAAGCTCTTTTCCTTGGTTGAAATGTGGTTTCAACTTTAGATGGTTTGTTTGGTAAGGCTAGGGAGAAGGAGATTAGGAAATGGTCTGTTTAGGAAAGTTGTTTAATCTTATGAATGTTAATAGTCATTATATTGGAGAACATTAAATCCAAGGTGTGTCCAGCCACGTGGGTTGGTTATGAGATCATTTGCACGATTTTTTTTTTCTCTCTTTTTGTCTCTCTTCCACTGCTTCTTTCATATTTATATACATTTTTATTAATGAATTGTGATTGATTATTCTCGAAATCGGAGTTTGTCATTTGGAAATGTTTATTTATGTTACCAATATCTTGTTTTAACTCTAGATAATATAAAAAATATTTAAAAACTCTTATTGCACTTAATGAATTCTAAATATCTTGCTGCTAGATTTGATCATGTACAGTAATTGTCACCTCTGACATAGGCCTCTTTTAATCAGGCCCAAAGGTAATTTACTAAAAAACAAACATATCATAATGGTTTGAAGATGTTTCCATCTTTTCAACAACAGTGAATAACAATTGCTAAATTTCAGTGCTAAACCTAATCACATAGACCTGAAACAAGCACATAGCTGACCTCTCGAAGGTCATTGTTCTCTCCAGATATCCTGTGTAGCGTCTTCCCCATCCTGGATACCTGCAAATGACTATGCCAAACAAAGAGCTTAGTATTACATATTTGTATTCTTCTGCGTGTAACTGCGAACTCAACATCCTAAGCCAGCCTTCATTGCATTCCACTCTAACACCTACCTCATATCTCTATGTAGTCCATCAGGAGCCAAAACGGTTCGGTCATTGCTAACTCGCAAGACACTACATCCTGATCAAGGGTTTCTCCTAGAGGTTCTCTCAGCCAATCACAACATTGCTCTTCCTTTTTGCACATTCACTATAACCGCTTCACCTGTCTGTCATAGACAGCATTGCATACACTCCTACATAGTGCAGGCTTTGGGTCAGCACCTTTTTCATGGATGGATGCCTATCTTATCTATTTTAGTTCCATATTATTTATTGGATAGTTTTCCTTCATCTTCTTGTGCTTGTCGCTCCTCTGTGACATAGCTTGTTGGTGGTTTAGATTGGTTAATGTGTATATTTCCACCTCTAACATCATGCTGTTACTTATCTTTTCCATGTTCATTATTATTTAAACCAAGACTGGATGTCCTATTCATTCTTCTCCTTGAGAGTGTGTTATGCACTCTTTCCCTCATTGCCCAAATCTCCCTGACCCCATTTCTCCCCTCCACCATCCCTCTCAAAACTCCTCTGGTGCACTCTTGTCCCATATGGTGAACTTAGTAATCACTGAGGGGCAGATTTACAATCCCCGTACGCCACATTTGCGCCGCTGTTGCGAAACTTTTGTGACGCAGCGGCGGCGCAAAGCCAGCGCCATGCTATGGGGTATTTACAATGTGACGCATCTAGGGAGATGCGTCATGCTGTAAAGCCCTGCGCCACATGTGGGTGTTCCAGCTCAGGGCGTTTCACTCAGTCACTTTTAGGGCCATGCTGCGTCAAACCCCTGCACCTGCTTGAAGCAGGCGTAAGGATTGACGCAGCATGTTAGGCATAGGGGCACCCCAAGCCTTGCTGGAGCTGCGCCGCGCTTGCGACGCAACTCCAGCAATGCGTCACCTTTCCGGCAGCAGATGCATCACGCATCTGTCTATGCTTGCCCCATGTTGCGCCACATTTTAAATGCGGCGCATCCACGTGGCGCAAGAGGTGTCTGCCGTGATGCACAATAACTGGCGCATCCCTGCTGATATGCAGGGATGCGCCAGTTATTTTAAATCTGCCCCTGAATGTATTGCCCCAGCCCAATCTCTCCCACTCTACTAGATCTGCCCCAGTAGTACTGTGTAGAACATCAGGCATTGCTCTGGATGCTGTCCCGCAGGACTTTACTGTGCATCGTCATTGCCTACGCCCCCATATTCTCTCCACCCTTTTGCTGCTCCTGCCTCATTTCATGGTGGATTCCAATATTAACTTTGCCGGGTGCCACATGATTTCAAAATGTGCCAGCGTTGGCAAAGCCAATAGCAGCTACCAACCATATTAAAAGTACATGAAACATTGTTTTCTTAACGTAAAAGTTTAGAAAATATTGTTCTAATTGCTTTTAAAATGGCTGCTGATACAACGCGATGACGCAACCAGACGGCCAGCTTGAAAGTAGATAAATTAATGTTTCATTCTTTCAGGATCTTCGTTGTGTTGCATCATCACATTGCATGATGCTACATGGTGGCCATCTTGAAAGTATCTAACAGATCGTTTTCTATACTCTAAGGGGCAGATTTATGACGGCCTTGCGCCGCCGGTGCGTCACTTTATTTGACGCAACGGTGGCGCAAACAATGCGCCCTATTTACAACGTGACGCATCTAGGAGATGCGTCACGTTGTAAAGCCCTGCGCCTTAAGGAGGCGTTCCGGCGCAGGGGGGGGCGTTCCTGCGCAGGAACGCCTCCTAAAAGTGGCTGAGTGAAATCTATGAGATTTCACTCAGTCACATTCAGGACAATGCTGCGTCAAAACCCTGCGCCTGCTTGAAGCAGGCGTAGGTCTTGACGCAGCATTGTGGAGATGGGGCACCCCCGAGCCTTGCTGGAGCTGCGTCGCGCTTGCGACGCAGCTCCAGAAATGCGCCACCTTTACGGCACAGATGCGTCACGCATCTGTGCCGTTTTTGCCCCATGGTGCGCCGCATTATAAATGCGGCGCACCATGGGTGGCGGAGCAGCAGCGCAGGATGACTGGCGCATCCCCAGGGATGCGCCAGTCATCATAAATCTGCCCCTTAGATAGCAGCCGTGTTGTATCTTCACCTTGCATCATGTAACATGGTGGTCGAATTAAAAGTAGAGAAAACAATTTTCCTTTTACTTTAAAAATGACCAGTCACTGCCATTTTATTTTCCCAATGCTGCGGCATTAACAGCAATAGGTATTGAAAAAGCCAACAGTGATGCCTGGAAAGCATTGCCGAGTGAGCCTGATAATGGGCTTTGCCATGGCTTGTTTTCCAATGGCCCCTATGCAAGTTTTTGTGCACTCAATAAATATTGATAGATTATTGTGTCTCACAAATTTTACGTCTCGCAATTACCAATTACAATTGCCATAAATAAAGTTTAGGAGAAATCGTCAATGAGAAAATATTTATTTGTCTTTAAGCAAAGAGGTCTAAAAACCGTTTTATCTTTTATCTTTATTTCCTGGATAGCAGGGAGGCGGAGACCCAGTGGAAATTCAATACAACTTAATGCATGTGTGTGTGTGTGTGTGTGTGTGTGTGTGCATTCCTAATTTCAATTCCAAATTACTTTAACCTCGAAATCTAACTTTCATATAATGCTGAGACTACGGTGAAAGTGCTTGTTTATTAAGTTGTTTTTATCAAGAGTCATTCTTTGTATGCCACAAAAGAAAAAAGGCATTAAAATCGAAAGAAAGACGATTTTGTTTTATAGTTTATGTCCATCAAAAACGTATTGTGTTTTATTAAATGGTTCTTTTTTTAATTTACTTAATGGCGAGCCCGATTATGTCATCCACTATTAGGCGAATTGGATTGTATCTGTAAATCTCCGGGGACGGTGTCGCTTGCCCTCTACCCATCTATTTAACTTTTCATCCACGTATTTCATCAGGAACAATAGAGATTACGAATGCATTGAATGGCGAGGGAGGCTTGTAAAAAGCATGACTGGGAGGCCTCCTTCCATTTGACGTGGAGTCGATTTACCATTTATGGTTTTGAATGAAAACTCCACAGCAGGGCTGCCAAGGTGTGCTGTGGGGCTCGCCTCGAATAAAGAATACAGCGGCAGAGAAGAGAAGGGCGGCCATTCTGAGAATTCACGTAGAATATCCGCAACATCATCCCAATAACCAAACAGCACACTTTAATAAAATCAGACACATGTCTTGCCTTTTTTTAATTTCTAATTAATAGTGTTCCAATTAATAGTCTGTACCGAAAGCAACATGTATTGATCCAATCGGAGAAGCTAGGGGAAAAAAACAACGGTGAAGTGTTTGTAATGACGTGGGAATAGATCAGAGCAAGTAATTAAATTAAGGATTAATTTTGTTACTTTAATGGTCTGCTTGAAACCATATTTTAAACAGTAATTATTCCAAAAAAAGTAGATGTAAAAGATATTGGGTTAAAATGCAGATGTTACTCTTTTTAAATGTAAACGGTTCTACAGAATTTAATTGCAGCATGTAATTGATTCATGCCACTAACGCACGTGTTAAGGTTCCATTAATCAATATCAAAGAACTAGAATTTGTAAACAAGTGTAAACGAAGGCATGCTGATTGCAAAGATCAAGGTCAGAGGTCGTCACTTTAGGGATAACTAAACGTCGATGGCTCAGATTCCTTTGAGATACCATATAGGTTCCTCTATTTCTTTATAATTATTAGGCCTCATTTCTAAATTGAAGTAGAGCCTTTAATGTCATTCGAAAAGTAATTAAACAACAACCACTTAGGGAAAAATTCACCCCATGGAAGTAAAACTATGTGCAATTTGTACTTTAACTATAAATTGAAAATAAAGTTGAAGGGCCCGATTCGCAGAACTAACTTAAGACAAAATCCTAAACTTACTACCATTTTGGTATTCACAGAAGGCACTTACTCATTTTGGTATTCACAGAAGGCACTTACTCATTTTGGTATTCAGAGAAGGCACTTACTCATCAATGAGTACGCGCCTTCTGTGAATACCAAAATTAGTAAGTGCCTTTTGTGAATACCAAAATGAGTAAATGTTAGTAAGTTTAGGATTTTGTCTTAAGTTAGGTCTGTGAATCGGGCCCCTAAGATCAATAAAATGTTGAATGGAATCCATGACAGAAACCGCCTTATGATTACCAAGCATGCGTCAGTACTTACTGTACTAAAGATTGCATTCTAAAGGTGCCGAGAGAAAAAGCAGCCTCTAAATTTACTTTTCCTTCAGTGATATTTCCATCTACCTTCTCAAATGTCTTTATCCCATTCAAAGTTCAAGACATTTTATTGCACAACTCAATAGTACAAGAGGTAATAGTCGTTGTATATTAGGCCCAGGCGAAAGGTAAATTATGCTGTTTAATTTGTGTGGTTTCGGGAATTTTGCATTGCGCTTGTTAGCCGAAATTCCCTAAATTGGGCCAGTAATGTAACGTCACATAATTGCACCACCGTTCGTGGCAAAATGATAATGCAAGAGCTTAGGAGCAAGGCAAACAGCCAAAAGTGAGCCGAATTTGTTCATAACACTTGTGTCCACAGATCAAGAATTGAAGAAGATGCTTTTCATGCTAAAATACAGGCTAAAGAAATGATTTGCATTTTGCGTAATCACATGCAATTTCTCATAATTTCTCCTACATTTTCAGTAATCACTTGATATCTAATTACTCAAATATTACATACCATTACCGTACACAACTTAATGATCTGAAAACAAAAATAGAATGTAATAATAACACACCAGAAGAAAGGGGATAGGAATCTTGAACTTGTTTTTTTAAGTTTGAAGTTTATTGAAGAAAAAAGAAACATTACAAGAAAGAATATGCAATAAAATATATACCTTACATTGGAAGTAAATTATGACCATAAAATGAAGAAAAGAAAAGGAGAAGAGAAGAAGGGAGGGATGGAGAAGAGAAAGAGGGGGAAGTGAAAAAAAGGGGGGGGGGTCAAATTATTACCTAAAAGTACAAGGCTAGCAAAGGTATCATTTGTAACAATAAATTGAAAAGGAACATCCAGGATATAATAATCACAATAAGGAAAAAGGAGTTATAACTGAAAAACATATATTAAAACATATATAAACATCGGCAAAATTAGAGGTCATGGAGGTTTTCTAACTTCTTCTGAGGTAAGTACAGAGGAGGATGCTAAAGCTGAGGAGGATAAGTAGGATGATAAGGGAAGCCACAAAAGATCTCTCTTAATACCTAAAGAAATAGGAGAAACATTACTGGTGTCTAATCTGTGATGGAAACAGACAGCATTCCACCAGGCCTTAAAGGTGAGTTTTTCAGCTTGCTTCCAATTAGAAGTAATTAGGTGTAAGGCTATTGCAATAAGCAAATCTAGCAGTGTGGGATTGGAGGAAGGGAGTGGCCATAAGGGTGAAAGGGAACCAAGGAAAATGTTAGAAATATAAAAAGGAATTTGGGTGTGAAAGATTTTATTAACTTGTGACCAAATCAAAAGCCAAAAGCGGAAAAGGAAAGGGCATTCAAACAACATATGTTTAAAATCTGCTGAGGGATGTTTGCATGACCAGCAATGTGAGAAAAGGTCAGAGGAGAAGGAGGCTAGTTTCATCGGAGTGAAGAGAAGGCGTTTGTATAAGAAGTATAAAGTTTCTGAGGTACTGGCTGTTCTGGACGTCTTATGAATTTTTAACCATAATTTATCCCAAAAAGGAGTACTCCAACAATCCGCGAGATCTTTTGCCCAGGCCAATTCACATTTACTTTTGGGTCTATCTGAAGAGAAAAATAAATAACGATAAAGTGATGAGGCAGAAGTAGAGGAGGATAGTATAGGAAAGAGTACTGCACATGTGTTAGGAATAGTGGGATTAGAAGGTAAGGAGAGAAGATATTGCTGGAGGGAGGGAAGGAGCAAGTGGTACTGAGATCTACAAGAGGAAGGTAAAGAGAAGGATGATTGAAGATCTAGAAAAGAACGTGGAAGATTATTAGATACCAATTGAGAAATCCAGAGTAAACCTTTGGTTCTCCATACTTTCCAGTAAAAGGTTCTACCTTTGATGCATAGTAAATGATTATTCCAAATGGGTTGAAGGTCTAGCGAGGAGGTAGCAGGGAAGGAGGATGGAAGAAGAGGCATTAATATTTTACGTGTATGAGAAATAACTTGAGGGCTAAAGGAAGAAATGGTGTTAGTAAAGGCGAGGGATTCATCAAAATGGAAAGGGGCTATGAAATGTTTTTCAATTTCCAACCAAAGAGGAGGAGGAGGATCTTGATCCTGGTCAGAAGAAGAAATCCAATGAGAAACTTGACGAAGTGAAAAAGCAAGATGATAGGATTTGAAGTCAGGAAATTTAAGACCACCAGAAATGTTATCAGCTTTAAGAGCAGTAAGAGAAATACGAGGAGATTTATTTTTCCAAAGGAATTTGTTTAAAATGGAGTCGATCTTTTTAAAGATAAAATTAGGAATGTGAACTGTAATCATGGAGAAGAGATAAAGGATGAGTGGAGAGAGCATCATCTTGATGGAGTCTAAGCGTCCCCAACAGGAAAGAAAGAGTGGGTGCCAGTGGTCAATGGAAGAAGATAACGTTTTGGAAAGAGCATCAAAGTTTTCTTTCAGTATGTCAGGGATGGAAGAAGAGAACCATAAACCTAAGTATTTAATCTTAGTAGTTTTCCAAGAAAAACCAGTTGAGATAAAATCTTGTTTTAGGCAAAGAACATTTAAGGGAAGGATCTTACATTTATCAGAATTCAGACGATAACCAGAGAGCTGGGAAAAAGTGTCGACTTGGGATAGGAAGGCCGGAATAGAAGTAGAGGGATTGGAACAGTAAAGAAGAATATCGTCAGCGTTCACCGACAATTTGACTTGTGAAGCACCAAGTTTAAAACCAGAAATGTTATCATCTAGTCTAATTTTCGTTAAGAAGGGTTCTAAGGCAACTATAAATAAAAGAGGGGAGAGGGGACAGCCTTGGCGAACGCCTCTAAACAGAGAGAAGGAAGATGAAGTTTTCCCATTGACAAAAATAGAGGCTTTCGGATCTGAATATAATAATGAGATGAAAGAAATCAATTTGGAAGGCAAACTAATCCATTTAAGAGCTTGAAACATAAAATCCCACACGATTGTATCGAAAGCTTTCTCCGCATCTAATGCTATAGCAGCAATGGGATGGACAAGAGAAGAGGCTTTACTAAGAATAATAAAAAAGACTCTGGAATTATCTGAAGACAGACGACTTTTAACAAAGACAGATTGTTCCGGTCCAATAACATATGGCAGAATGGGGTCAATACGAAGAGCAAGTAGCTTAGCAAAGATCTTATAATCCAAATTAACCAAGGAAATTGGGTGGTAGGTTTTACACAAAGAAGGGTCCTTGTTTTCTTTAGGGATTAAACAAATCACTGCGTCTTGAAAAGAACCAGACGAAGAGTTACATTGTATAAAGTATTGATAAAGCGATAGAAGGTGAGGAAGTAGAAAAGAGGAAAAATGATGATAGGGAGGGACCATACGACCGCATCTAGAGAGGAGCAACGAAAATATCGTTAGAATATCACAAAAGTAGAAAGACGAGATACGATATAAAAGACTGAGTTACAATACATACAGAAGGGGACAAAAATGGAAAGCGAACAACTTGATGCGTGACATTTTACAAACAGGGGACAGCATTCATATTATTCAACCTGCACAGTAACTATTGATGTGAGAAGTCCATAGAGTCGGTGGTACAGGAGTCGAGAAACTTTTGAAGCTGGTCCGGATCTTTGTAGTTATTATTGTGAGTCACTTTGAACAGGCATGGATGAAATTAAGCATTACGAGCATTCAAGGAACGAAGTGCCGGTCTCATCTCCAGGAACTTCTTGCGACGGTCCGCCGTAGTTTTAGAATAGTCTTGTGCAAAGAAGAGATTGGAGCCATTCCAAGAGATCTTACCCTTCTTTTTAGGGGACTGAAGAACTTTAAGTAAGTCTGTGTATTCCAAAAAATACAGAATGACACCTCTGGGTTTTACGGTAGACGATGAAGAAGTGGTGCTGTGAGAAGGAGGGCCTAAACGGTGTGCTCGTTGGATGTTAAGTGGTGGAGAGTCCGGAAGGCCCAAAAGCTGAGGTAAAAAGGATTGAAAAAATGTTATAGGATTGGATCCCTCAAGACCCTCAGCAAGACCATAAATGCGATGATTATTGCGCCTATTCCGATTTTCTAAATTTTCCACCTGTTAAGATTTTGAATTTCCTTCTGTATGTCCGGAACAACGGCAGTAAAAGATTGGACTGGGGAGAGAGATTTCTCTAAGTGAACCACTTTTTGCTCTGTATGGGACCAGTTGTCTCCAGGTTTTGAAGGCGAGCATTGGTGTCAGCCATCTATGGTTTAAGTGAACAAATTTCCTCCATAAAGGGTTTCAGTGAGCGTATCTCTTCTAATATAAGGTTCATGGAAATGGACGAAGATGTATTGGTGGGTGATGGAGGGTTCGCCTTTACTCTCTTCCCAGTAGAGGATGCTGAAGAAGACCCTTTAGTAGTCAGTTTTGTATTTGGGCGAGAAGAAGGCACGGGGGAATTTTTCGTAAGAAGAGAATCGTGTGAGATATCTTCAGAAGTGTCCTGCAAAACACTGAAGGGGTTTACATCCGCCTGGGATTATGGACTTGGCTGAGTCGAAGTGAGGTTCTGGCGCGCCATTGTGAATGAAGAAGTAAAAAACACCAGGTACACAATTCGTACTTAGGTGGTAACAAAAGGGAATGAGTAATGAAGCATAAATCGCAATCACCACTGTATAAGAAAAAAGAATGACAGAGGAAAGGAATTATCAAAATACGCAGGGGTTAAATGATAAAAAGCTCATGAAGAAATCCAGAAAAGGTTGTTTGAGGAGGTTAAAAAGTGAAATGAGGGAGGAATTCACATGAGAGATTGAATTATAGAGTCATGAAGAGAGCAGCAACACAAAATGGCGGCCATAGAAACTATGAGGGCTTAATAAAGCAAAAAGAAGAGCCCAAATCCAATATTTCACATGACTGGCAGATAGGGCAGTAACAGAGTTCAAACTTGCAGTAAATAAGCACACTTCCTGGCATAAAAACGCTCAAAATCCAGAGTGATACGGAAAAACAGCAATTTCTGAGGTGGGTAGCATCACAAAATGGCGGTCGCGCTAAGACGCGAAACGGCGAGACGAAAAAATGCTCAAAGCATTGTGTTGCGCTCACCCCATGTGTCAGCAAGTGGTCCAAAAGATGCAGCAGGTATTCCGCCGTATGAGCGAGTGGTGCGGCAGGTCCGACGAGCATTGGTAGCACCCAGAAAAGTTCCGGTTAGCTACCTCGTCGAGGAGCCCTCCGGCAAAGCCGCCATCCCCGCTGGCACCTAAGTCACGCCCCCCCGGAATCTTGAACTAGTAATGGGCTCAAATAGTGGTTTTAGGCAAGAGTACCAACGCTATGTGGACTTGATGAATAACAGTCACTCCAGCAAAAACAAACTTGCCTAAAGACGAATTGTTGCATAACAAAGTATAACAAATCTGACTGAAACATAAACCTCAAGACAGTACTAAGGTTACCTGATTCTGCATTATGCATTGTGTGACATATCATGGCATGGAACTGCGTACAGAACCTCCTTGCTTTTCACTGAAGATGTAATGAAATGAAAATTGAAATACTTAAAGCTGGGGAGAGAGGGAAGCAGTTTAGGAAGAGGGGTGAAAAATTTGTATCATACGTATGTAATTTGTCTCATGGTGTCGAACAAGCTTTCTGGGGCCTACGGATCTCTATCGTGATAACAAGCATTGGCTATTGTCCGGAAACCTCAGGAATTACAAAATCCTCATAATCCTGAGAGAAATCCAAAAAAAACTCATCTTTAGGCTTGGCGTTTAATGGGCAGTGACCGCTAAGTGTCAAGTTTAATTTCCAGATGCTGATATTGCATTAGACACGCAGGGGCATATTTATGTAGAAGTCCCCTTGCTGCACTGTGGTGCATGATAAGGAAAGGGCAGGAATGCGCCATATTTAACCACTTGCATGCTAATGACTAGGTGAACTCGTCATGAGGCACACTGAATCTGTGCTCATGACAAGGTCAACTTGTCATGTATAATGGGAAACATAAATCTGCAGCACGGGACCGGAATGGCGTGATTGGTGGCCAGTTGATAAGTGCCCCCCCGCCCAGCCATCTTTGGCTGCTAAAAATCTGGGAGTCAAGGTCGATAATGGCCTTACGTTCAGATCGCACATTCTTGGTCTGACGGGCACCTGTTTTGGCATCCTTAAGATGCTTCGGAAGTTCCTACCCCTGCTTACAGAGGAGCATAGGAAGATCATTGTCCAAGCTCTTATAGGATCTAGACTGGACTATGCTAATGCTCTTTACTTAGGGCTTCCGGAGTATCTGATCCAAAGGCTGCAAGTGGCGCAGAACTCTGCGGCTCGCGCCATATTCGGCCTTCACAGGCGGGCAAGAACATCTGGGGTGCTACAGTCACTGCACTGGCTCCCCATCCGAAAGCGGATAATGTTCAAAACGTTGACGCTGGTGCATAAGGCACTTTCTGGCTCCGGAGCTAAGTATTTGCAGCGCAGACTGGCCTTCTACTGTCCGGCCCGCTCTTTGCGGTCGGAATCTTTGTTCATGGCCGTGGTGCCCCGCGTGAAGAAGGCTCGCATCGGGGGTCGTTCCTTTAGCCTTAAGGCTCCCCAGCTGTGGAACTCATTGCCTCTTGCTTTACGCAGCATTCCTAGTTTGCTCTTGTTCAGGAAAAATCTGAAGACCTGGCTTTTTAATCTTTAGGTTGCTTTTTTTTTCTTTATTTCATTTTTCTTTTCTTGTTTGTTCACTGGTATGTTTTTTAATTGCTGAGCCGCCTTCTGAAAGCGCCGGGACACTCTTGTTGAGTAGCCGTGCGCTATATAAATAATAGTTAACATAACATAACATAACAAAACCCCTTAGCAGCCAAGTGGTTAACATTGTACGTCTCAATTCTGCCTTTGCCCGGTGCTGGTGCGCAATGTGCTGCCTAGGTCCAATGCAGGTATTCTTGCACCCTGGTGCAAGGGTGCCTGCGTTATAAGCAGGATTGTTTTAGTGATGGAAGGGACATCTTCCTACACAAAACAGTCCCTGTGGCATATTCGATGGGGAGAAATAAAGATATGTCACCTTGTTACACCTTCCATGGGAGCATTTTGCACATTCCCAGGTCTACCAGTAATAGTAAATGGGGGAATGCGTCAAAATCAATGAGTATTGCATGGGAACATTGAATATTGAATTATCTAAATATAAAACAACATGGAAAAACAATTTTGAGAAGAGTATTCTTTTTGAATTTGGCTGTAGACACAGCAATCCACAACCTGTGCCCAGAGAGAGGTTGCAACCCAGACAGTGAGTATCTACACTTCCGGGCAGGAGGCGATTCTCAGGAGCACAGTAAACCATCAAGCAACGCTAAAACCAAGCGGTGCACGACCGATATCCATTTTGTGACTTCACATTGAACCTGCTCTACGGTCGGGGCATGCACATCCTAAAAATGCAATAAGAAGATATTACCAACCTTACAGAATCAAGAGTGGAAACGTTTGCTTTCGCCAATGAGGAAATCTCAAGAATATATGCTTTAATACAAGAGGACTCCACCGAATATACCACCACCCGCACCAAAGAACAACATATAAAACAATTACTTTATTTGTCCAGGAAAGAAATCAACCAGTGACTACACGCCAGTAGGATCATAAGTTACCACAAGGCACAAAGGATCCCTAGAGGCCTGAGAATATCCCTGAAGCCATCTCTCTGTAAAAACACACAGAAATATACTGACAAATGGTATGCAATACTAAATAAGTGCTCCCTAGATCTGATCCTATTGATAATAGAAAAACTGTCAAACATCCTGGAAGAACTAGGGAAAGAAATCATGACAGTTAAAGCGGATCTTGACAAATCAATGAAAATGGAAGAACTCACAAAGACACTAGAGGACATCAACAACCAACTACAGAAACACACCCAAGAGGTGAATGAGAGGAAGATCAGGAAATATCGTATAGACACCATCGATTGTAAGTTAGGGAGGTATATACCTGGGCTGACATTTATGCCAAGAGGAGACAAAATCGACCGTATACCGCGCATACAGACACCTCGTCTTCTGACAATGAGATTACAAAACATCAAGAAACATTCAGAAGCCCACCATCACTCAAGGACAAGAACATCCGACCACTAGCACCACACCTTACTCTTCTTTTTTAGAGGTAGGCCACGACGAAAGGGACAACCCTGGCGGGGAAAGAGAAAAAGACAAACAGAAAGGGAAAGAGCCGCCGCAAACAAGAAACGTGACAGCGGAGAAGTACAAGAAGAAAGGAACCCATTGAGAAATCTGGTGATCAACATATCTGAGTTTCATTTCAGGAAGAAACAAATACATACATTGCAGAAAGGAACCTCGTTTGTACCCACAGCCCACACAAACATATTGGAGGTGAACATCATTTTTTTCTAAATTGATGAGGAATGTAAGCCTTCGCCATTTCTTTAAAAATGTCATAACAGAAAAGACTACAGAAAATGAAGACCTCTTGAAAGGATAAGACCTGTAAGCAAGTTTATGGCCCCAGTAAGCCATAAGATTCTAGACTTATTTGAACAGATGGTCAAGCAGGATTTATCTAAATTGAACTTCCGAAAAAGATCAAAGAGGAAAAACTTAACAGGCAAAGAGTTCGGCATATTACAGTCAATGTCAAACTATACTGCAGTGACCTGCCAGAAAGCAGAGAAGGGGGGAGCCCTAGTACTAATGAATACAACATACTACCTAGAACAAGTTAAATACCATCTACTGGATGAAAGCATCTATATGAAAGTAGACTCGAATCCCACTACGGAACTCAAAGCCACCTTAATCGACATCATCCAGAAAGGTGCAGAAAGGGGTACCATAAATAAAAAGGCTAAGAAATACTTAATACAGAAGAACCCACAAAGTCCAAACTTCTATATGGTACCAAAAATTCATAAGGACCCTGAAAAACCTCCTTGTCGCCCCATTGTTTCAACGCGAGGCAGCATTCATGAAAGATGAAATCATTCCTCAAAGATACCACGGATTCTTTTAATAAAAATGGGACAATCACCTTATCAGAGGAGGAATCTATCGTACCATGCACCATAGGTGTTAAGTCCATTTATACATCCATACCACACCAACAAGGCATTGTGGCAGTTGAAAAATCTTTACTGAATACAGACTATGAAGAAACTATGAGGGTATTCTTAATGGAACTACTTTAATTCACCCTGATGCACAGTTATTTTAAGTGGCAGGATAACTGGTAACTACAAAAGAGTGGTACATCTACGGGCAATTGCGCAGCACCCACATATGCTAACATTTTCATGCATGAATACCAGGAGCAACATATCTTGAATACACCAGAGTTGAAGAACAACTTACGGTTATACTTGCGGTTTATCGATGATATTTTTATCGTATGGAGGGGCACAAGTGATAGACTGGAGGCTCAGATAAGACAACTAAACGCAATAAATGAGAGAATACAACTCACATTTGAGATACAGGACCACACCATTAACTTTTTGGACGTCGCTATAACTAAAACCTCGACAGGCTCTGAAACAAACATGTACAGAAAACCAACGGACAGAAACAATACTTTAAGGTATAACAGCTTTCATCCTCAACCATTAAAGCATCACCTTCCATATTCTGAACTCCTGAGCGTCAAGAGGATAGTTTCAGACCCCGTTAAAGACATTGGGCAATCTAAAGAGATGATGCAATGTTTCAGACACAGAGGATACCCGGAAGATTTACTTACACAAGCTTCGAATCGAGTAATCCACAAAGATAGATTAGAGCTGCTAACATCACAAACCCTCACCATGAAAGAAAAAATAACATGCATTGCTAATATTCCACAATGAGCCAGCACTATAAGAAAATTATCAAAAAACACTGGATCCTATTAAAAACGGAACAAAATTTTAGGAATATCTTTGAGTAAGAACCTACATTTGCGTACACAAGAGCCAAAAACATAGGTGAAATCATAAAACACACTACCAAATCCACTGACAAGCGACCCAACAACGGCACAGTGCCGTGTTGGAACTGCAATAATTGCAACAACATAATTAGAGGAGGGTACATTACACACCCAATGAAAGGGCAAAATAAAAAGCTAGAAGTGAATGCAACATGTGACACTTCTACCATTATCTATATGCTCAAGTGCCCATGCAGAAAAGCCTATATTGGCCAAACCAAACAAAAATTGAAAACACGCGTGAATGAGCATAAAAGCAATATTAGAACCAAATCCATAAAATCTGTAGTAGCAGCCCACTTCATTGAAGCACAACACCACATCAGCCAATTGAAAGTATGCGGACTGGAAACAGTGGATAAAGAAGAAGGAAAATACAATAGAACCATTTTATTGAGGAGTGAAAACCACTGGATTTACCATCTGAGTACTCTTAAGCCTAACAGAATGAACGATAGAGTCAAATTGTTGTGCTATTTATAAGCACATGACAGTTAACGCATCAACTACATGGCACCATAGTGCAAAAAAACAATGCCTTATTTAAATAACAACAATGAATATAAAGTACTTATATAACAGAGCATCTGCCAATCCTGGCAAATATTGATGATACATTAGACTTTATAATCATTATGAATATAGTTTATTGTTGTTTTCTTATATTTTTGTACAGCACGTAACACACTCATTAGCATGAAGTCAGCCACACACGATATTATAAGTGTAAGCAGCGTGCTCCTCAATACAACCAGTCACGACTAACACGCAGTAGAGTTTTTTTGAAATAACTTTATTGATAAGCAGCAGCGCGTAACATCCACACACGCTTCTCGAATCGACAACACATAGCCTTTTGACACCACATGTAATGTAGACGCATGGGACAAACACGGAGCAACACTTGGCAGACAGCGTCCATGATGAAGCACCAAACTGCATGAAATTCGGTAAACACACCCGAGAGCACAGACCGCATAGAAAAGAGGTGTTTAACTAACGAAAAGGCAACTACTTTAATCCCGAATTAACAACGAACACTCTTGTATAAAATCCGCGCTCACTCTCTCTTCTTTTGTAAAACACCTGCTCCTGCTTAACATTTATAGATACAACAAAAGCCACTATAAGCACGTGTTACATTAAGTCTGGAGCCTTAATATGGATTCACATCCACATGAACAGAAAAGCAACCCTGAGCACACGTTTATTTTGTTTAAATCACGGAGTCTAACGGTGGTGGACTCCTAACAGGTTGAGAGCCCTCACAACTAAAACAGTATCACTCTTGCTTGTTTCAGACATTCCCCTGATGAAGGCATACATGCCGAAATGCATAGGGAGAAGGTTTAATTGACACAACCTGTTATGCAGAAACAATGCATTGTTGAACATGAAGTTTCACCTGAAACACTGTTGAAGAATAGATGTGAAATGAATCTATTTGAATGTATCTGAATATAAAACAACATGGAATTTTTTTTTGAGAAGAGCATTCTTTTTGAATTTGGCTGTAGACACAGCAATCCACAACCTGTGCCCAGAGAGACACCCTACGTGAGTGGGGTTGCAACCCAGACATTGAGTATCTATTCTTCTGGGTGGGAAGCATTTCTCAGGAGCACGGTAAACCATCAAACAATGCTAAAACCAAGCAGTGCACGACCGATATCCATTTTATTGCATAGGAACACCAACACACCACCCATGCAATGCCTCCCTGGGGCAAAGTGATGCAACACAGTAATTTTTGCTGTGTTATGTTACTCTGTATTTATCAAGCCACTCGGGGCCACACAAGGTGGCCTTGTGTGGCTTTACATACCGCATTTTAGGGTTGGTTCACACATGCACCCCATTGCTTGATGCAAAACCGACACAACCGATAAATAAATATGACCCTCAGACACAAGTAACAGATGCAGGACGCCTAATAAATTAAATGCCCATGTAATGTGTTTGTTTTATGGAATGTATAGAACTTTCATGTGCTGATTTGTGTAGCTGTCCAATAGGTTACTTTCTAACCAATTGTTAGTAAAGAGAAAGTCAGTTCAGCAGGACAATTCATGCACATGGGAACATTCACGATGTATACTGTGCAGCTGAGGTGTAGTGTCTGGTCTACATGGGATCAGAATATTCTGCTAATGCTGTGGAGTTTTCACTATAGCAGGTCTAGTGCTCTCCTCAGTGCTTTATGTTGCTCAAGCCGTCATGCATTTCTCTGGTCACAAATTGTCTGAGTTGGCTAGAAGTGGGATTCAAGCATCAGCAGTGTGCATTAGGGAAGCTGCTAGCCAGCGCTTAATTTGGTGAAGTCTTCAAGCTATATTTATCGAACATTCACGCAACACAATGCAACAAACCACGTTGCTGCACTGCGTTGTATGAAAAGGAAAGGGCACATTCCAGCACAAAAACAATCCTCAAAGGCATTTTTCTATTTCTAAGGGGCCTATGAGGATGGAGGTCAGAAAGCCTCTGACCTTCGGTCGGATGCTTTCCGACCCCCATCATCAGTTTCAATTCCAACTGGCTGATTATATATCATCCGGTCAGAATTGAAACCGGCCATCCATTCTGGCTGACTTCTGATGGGCTCAAGAAGCCCGTTGGCCAGTCAGAACTGACTCGTAATCTCAAAGGGGGGTTCTTTCTGCCCTTGGGATTGCAATGCACGGTTTCCGGCTTGGTTTCTATGCCGGCCAGTCCGACATGGAAACCATGCCAAAAGCGTGTTTGGGGGCCGCCAGCAGGACCCCTTTTTTGCGTGGTCTCCCGTTGGTGGCTGAGGGGGTACCTATGGTGCCACCCTGTCTAATCCCTGCACCCCTTGGCAGGCACCTAGATGTGCCTGCCTCAAGGGTGCAGGGATTAACACCACCTCCCATTTCCCGATGGAAGCATTCACTGCGGCCAGTTTAGGCTGTAAGATATGCTCCCATAGGGAAATGTCAGAATGCAAGTGAACCGTGTTCGGTCGCATCCTAATGAGGTGGGTGGGACCCCCAACAATGTGTTGGTCAGTCCCGTTTACAAGACAATGTCGGGTGGAAGCAGATTGGGCCCGACATCGAAAACAGCCCTATAGCATGCTGCATTCTGCAGCACACTCAGAAAGAGGAAACATTGAGGAGAAATAAAGATATTTCTCCTTGTTCCACCTCTTGTGGGGAGGCATACAGTTTTGATGGATTTCCAGGTCTACTAATATTGGTAAATCTGGGATTGTGCCTGAATTTATGAGTGAATATATGAGAACATCCTCACTCCACCCATGGCACACCTCCCTGCCACAGAGTAATGCAAGAAAGCAGTATGAGCTGCGTTGCATTACTCTAGATTTATCAGGCAACTCAGGCCACCTTGTGGGGCTTGATAAAGCTCATTTAGGTTTTGCATCACTCTTGTGTCCCCTTGCGCGGTGCAAAGTTGATGCAAAACAGAGATAAATATACCTCTTAGTGTTGGACCCTAAAGCTTTTCTCATATGTCCAGTGTAAGCTCTTTCGAAAGTCAGGGTTGCCAACATGGACGTCAATTCGCCAAAATTCCTAGGGGTAGCGGAGGTGACTTTGCATGCCACTTGATCCTCACTTTCATTCAAACATACATATGTTTATACATACACATGCTTTCACACATACACATACACTCATAAATACACACACACTCTGCCTACATATGCACACACATTCACACACTTTCTCTTATAAAACACACTCAAAACCGCATACACACGCATTACATACAGACATTTAAAAAAATTTTTTTTACTTAACTTACCACAGCTGCCGGGAAAAGTCATATTCCAGTCATTTGTAGTCCATTTGTTTATTAAACTAATAGTAAATAATGTAATATTATTCCCTGTTAGTATCGTTAAAAATTGACAAAAAATGAGGTGGGTGAAACCCCACTGATGTCCATTAGGACGATCTGCTTCTGTTCGTGCCACTGAGTTTGATACTGCTGATGCTAGGGGTGGCAGAGGCAGTGCCAGGGGTCACAATCGGCATGCCAGGGGTCACAAGCGGCATGCCAGGGGTCTCAGCAGCGGCCCCTGGCGATCCCTAAATGATGTCCATAGTTGATAAATACCAAAGCGGTCTAGTGTTAATTCAACTTCAGGTCTCCTTCATTCAGCTCCAGACACTCCCTTTATCTCATTCTTGCAGGGTCTTTTCATCCTTGCTATCTCCCACTGACACTGAAAGATGAGTCCTTGTGGGTCCCACCAGCAAACACTGACTCAAATTAAGCACTGCAGCAAGCTCTGGTGTGTCAGTGGTTGCTTGGAGAAATACAAGGGATGCCCTTGGGCATAATAAATGCTCAGCTGGTCTGATTCACATGGGGATAGCTGTGTGGTCTCAAAGGGAGTTTATGTTTGTTTATGTTTTTGTTTATGTTTTGCAATGTAGGCATTAGCGAGATCAGGACAACCACATCAAAATAGTTGTATAGATGTGTCTTTGTCAGGGTGTTGCTTCTTTGTGGATACAAGACTGACATGCCCATACTGAGTTTACCAATGAATGGAGCGCAGCATGTCATTCTACACCATTGATGTATTTGTGGATTTAAACCAGACACACAAGAAATGGACTGGAATGAACTATACAGGTATGAGGGAGCGATAAGAGCATGACAAGGATATCAGGAGATCAAAGAGACACAGCAACCCAAAGTGTACTACTGTCTTACATCATAAACTATCATTTTGGTGCTACACATGCTTGAGGACCACCAGTCTGGTGTACTCCAAACCCTCAAGTACACCCAACATGTTGCACACATTTTATGAGACCAGTTGCTTTCTTTCATTGTACAGTAAATGAAGTGCTACAGGGTCACTCAAGTCAATACCTATTTTTAGATGAGATTTATTTAGAGATGTATTACATAGTCAAAATGTAATATGAGCGAAAAAGGTAAAAGTAGCTCTGCTTTGAGAAAATTGGGACTTCCTATTGACAAAACTGTGTACCCACACTTCTCTTGTGAAACTTAACGTCTGACTGTGTGATCATTTAGGTGCAAGGCATTATAATTCTCCATATTGTTCAAAAAATGTTTAGCCTTTGGCCTATCATTCTCTTTCTCTTACCCCCTCCTCTCTCTCTCTCTCTCTCTCTCTCTCTCTCTCCTTCCTTCCGATTCCCTTTCTTGTTTCATCTTGTGTCTATCCATATCTCTTCATTACTCTCTCCTCCTTTTTATCTTGACCTGTATTGTTTTGCTTCTTTCTCCTCTCTCTCTAGCTCTTCTTTTCTCTGTTTTCTTCCCATCACTTTCTGGCTAGGAAAATTTGGTAACTCTTACACAGCAGGATGGACTGCCAGGGCCCCGCTAAATTTCCTTGACCCCACTATAATTGTGGTCTTTAGCAATGTAGGGCATGTTTGAACATTTTTGACATGGCTGCATTTGGTTCCAGTCTGGCCATGACCATAAAACCCTACCTGTTTCCAGTCTAGTCATGGCTCCTTCAGTGTTCGGCTAGTTTAAACATTTGTGTGAGGGTTAATTTTGGTTTCCATTTGGACCTAACTCTTTCTTTATGGGTTGAACTCACAATTTATTTATCTTTTCTTTCTTGTATTTTTCTGTTTGCCTATCGCTCTCTTTCTTTTTCTCTAACTCTGTGACTCTTTCTCCATTACTCCCTCCATTTTTTTAGCTTTCTTTTGTTTGTTGGTCAATATTGTGGCATCTCTTAGCGTTTTAGAATTGTAGTTTATGTCTTATAAGACAAATACTCACAATGAAACATTGGTACATAAAATTCAGTAATTCCAGATATGAATAAAAAGAGCAAAATAAAAAAGTTTCTCTGATTTCCAACACCTGGCCCTCAATCAGATCTGAGAACCCTCACTACTATTAACTGTTGTTCTGCAATTGTGTGTGTGCAGCCTGTTTGTAATGGCCTTTATTCTTAGAAATAGCCATGAGGGAACCTGGGGCTTTATTAGGTATATGTTCCTTTTGGAAAACGTACGCACTCTATTGGGTGTAAAAAAAAAGCATTTGCACTGCAATAGGTCTAGTATTGGCGAGAGTTTAAGCTATTGGCATCGTAAATGACAATGCCTTTCATTTATCTGTTTTGATAATTAACACATAAATAAAATGCATTGTCATTTACAATGCCAATAGCTCAAACTCTTGTAAATGCGAGCCCTACTGCATTTCAAAGAAGCGGCCATTATCCCTGGCTGGAAAGTGAAAGTGTGCATGGCATGCTGAATGTTGCAGGAAAGCATGTTGTGAATGCAGTAGGTGAAACTCAATAAAGAAAATAGTGCTTACAGATTAAATAAGACCTAGCGTGTAACAAACGAATTAAAAGGGCCAGTCCTCATGAGATGTTACAAACTAAGAGAAGGCGGTACTAAGGAGGGATTAACAAGCCTATTAACGAATCATAAGCCAGCATTTAGGAAGGACAATGACACAAGCCAATGACAAATATGGGCGGAGAGTGGGCGGGGCTTCAAGTCCAGATTGAAATACAGCATGCCTCACAAAGCAGAGGGTGCACTGCCCAGGCTAGACCTAAAAATTAAGACAACACAAAGAAAGATTTCAATCATCACAACAAATCCTGATTCCGCATAAAATTTTATTATGAGACTTAAACGTTCTTAAAGCAGCATTCAGAGTTGAGAGAAGACTTGCTAATCCTTTACGCTTCATATTGCATTACCATTCAGCGGCTCTGGATCTAGGAGTGTATAAGATGGTGCAGTAACCGCATGTGTCCTGGAGCAAGTTCTGCTCACAATGAAGTTGTGAAACCCTTTCAAGTGTTATTTCTTGCTGTAATATATGTGTGTTAGTCCCCTCTCACTGAGCTGAGTAAAGAAAATAACTCCTTATAAGCCACTCTTTAGTCTCTTATTTTGCAGATGTGTCCTTAAATTTGCATGTCTGAAAAGCAAAGTTAATTTATACCTGAAACTCTAGTTTGGGTTTTGCAGAAGTGAAAGAAGGAAACCTGAACATGTCTGGGGTGTGCATCAGAGAACGGAGCCCTTGATCGGCTGCTGGCTCAGGGCACTGCTTCCGGAGGAGGACCGGCTCATCGGCATCCTCCTACGGTGAGTCGCGGCGCCTGATGTGCCGCTGCCTTCAGCTGCCGCTGTTGGGCAGTGGCGGGGAGTGGTGGACGGTGACCCGGTCTGCCTCTGCACTTGGGGCCTACTCTGCCCTGTGGGCCCTGGGCACTGGAGTGGTGGGCCTGGCCAGCAAGCTGAGCTGCCGAGACTGGGCG
This sequence comes from Lissotriton helveticus, assembly GCF_964261635.1. Classification (NCBI taxonomy): domain Eukaryota; kingdom Metazoa; phylum Chordata; class Amphibia; order Caudata; family Salamandridae; genus Lissotriton; species Lissotriton helveticus. The sequence continues at coordinate 805,340,067 of NC_136063.1, forward strand.
GCAACGAGCTGAGGTGAACTAGCCCGGAGGCCTTCGGATGCTGCTGTGCGCCAGACCTGCCTGCAATGAGACCTTTCTGTGGGTGTGCTGGACTGCTCGGTGTACGGTCTTCTGTTCCCAGGCTGGGTCTGCTTGAGCCTATCACCACTGCTCTGCGGGCCGGCCCCCTACTTGTGGCACACAATCAGAGATGAGTCTCGGTCTGGCTGAGGCACGGGGGCGGTCTATCTCTCCCGGGCCCGACCTTGCTCCGATCGCCGCCCTGTGCCATGTCTGTGGCCGGGAGGGCCTGAAGTGAAGGAGGGACCGGCCTCCAGTCATTGCCTTACTGGTGGAGGTGCCCTTGGTTCCCCCGGTGGTGGTATTGTGGTGGGGGTTCGGCCATCATATTGGGTGGCGGGGCGAGGAGGCGAGCTGGGGCCACTGCACCCCCTCTCCGTCAACCTCCTAACCCTCGCCTTGTGTGCCTGGGCCTGCTTCTTGGGCTGCCTGAGGTCCTGCGAGGTGCCTCCCTCTGCCATAGTTGATTGGACTGTCCTGGGCCTACTTCTGTGGGCCGATACAGCCCTTCCTCCGCCATGAGGCTTGGACCTGGGGCCCTGCGTGAATCCCTTCTCCCATCAGCAGTGTTTCCTCCAGCGAGTGGGCCTGGGGGGGTCCGGCCACCGCGATCACCAGGACCTCGTGGGGAGCCCCCGCCCTGACAGTGAGTGGGTGGTATTTAGCAATATGTTTCAAAAACTTTATTGTGAAGTGTTAGTAAGTGTATTATTGTTGGTACATTTATTCTACAGTATGTTTACAGAGGGCCCGATTCACAGAACTAACTTAAGACACAATCCTAAACTTACTACTTTTGGATTTCACAGAAGGCATTTAGTAGTAGTAAAGTTAGGATTTTGTCTTAAGTCTGTCTTAAGTCTGTCCTAAGTTTGTCTTAAGTTTGCCTGAAGTCTGTCTTAAGTCTGTCTTAAATCTGTCCAAAGTTTGTCTTAAGTTTGTCTTAAGACTGTCCCAAGTCTGTCTTAAATCTGTCTAAAGTCTGTCTTCAGTCTGTCTTAAGTCAAACTTAAGGCAAAATCCTAAACTTACTACTTTTGGTATTCATAGAAGGCATTTAGTAATAGTAAAGTAAGGATTTTGTCTTGAGTCTGTCTTAAGTCTGTCTTAAGTCCATCCTAAGTTTGTCTTTAAAGTCTCTCTTAAATCTGTCTTAAGTCTGTCTTAAGTCTGTCCTAAGTTTGTCTTAAGTTTGTCTTAAAACTGTCTTAAGTCTGTTTAAAGTCTGTCTTAAGTTTGTCTTAAGTCAAACTTCAGACAAAATCCTAACTTTACTACTACTAAATGCCTTCTGTGAATATCAAAAGTATTAAGTTTAGGATTTTGTCTTAAGTTAGTTCTGTGAATCGGAACCCAGAGTGAAGATTTGTTTACAGAGGTGTGGATGTGTTAATATAGGTTTTGAGAGGCACATATTACAACGAAGAGACATGTGAGCAAGGTTTGCAGATTGTGTTAAAAAATTAATTGTACAAACTGTGTATACTTGTAAGTAAAGGAAGCAGTGTTTGTCAAGTTAATTAAACAAATAATGTAATAATACAAGCTGTACTGTTTTTCTGAACCACATTGTACATATGCTTTAGCTCTATGAATTTTTGGAGTGGTGATATTACTATTTCTATAGTGAAAAGCTGCGGTGAGTGTCTCAAGAGGAATTTGTTACTTTATAAACTTTTATGAAATAAGGTTTGATGGCATGTTATAATTTATTAGTGTAAAAAAGTGCACAGGTAGAGGGTATGGAATTTTCCAGTAGAAAGGATTAACAATTGACTGGTGTATTAGATATACATATTTGATTGTGGGGGAAAAGCGTAGAGATGCTTCCAAAATATACGGATGTATCACTGTTATCAATTATTGACCTGTATGGAACTTTTATCCTTTTGGATGTTTTATATTTTTTACGAGGAAAACTATCTGCTTACATAAGCAGCAAAGAAGAGACTGGTTAAGAGAAGCAGGATTATTGTGTTGTTGAGCAATAATTAGGTCTTTAGGCATAGTATATTCAGGTTAGAAGGATGTGGACTCTGAACAAATGAGCACTTCAGCAGCACAGGCTAACTCTGGATGAGGTAGGCTATGTTAACTGTGTATTTATATATATATATATATATATATATATATATATATATATATATTCACTGAAAAAACCATAGGTTTCAGGCACGTTATAGTTAGAAATTAGCAATTAAAAAAACCTTAGAAATTCACTGAACAAACCATAGGTTTCAGGCGTGTTATAGTTAGCTGGACATTTCACTCATGCAAAATCATAGAAATTCCTCCGTTATAGTTAGTTCTGCTAACTATAACTCGCGCTCCTGCAATGCACTGCTGAAGACGTCACATATTACATCACTCATGATATGTTCAGTGACATCACTGATGACATCACTGATGACATCTCAAATGACATCACTGATGACATCATCCAGTGACTGTGTCTTTCTGCAAAGTTTAAATATGTTTAATATATATAGGGAAAGGCATATTGAAGAGTTAGTGGGTGTATAAGTGTCAGAATGGATGATTTAGTAGGTGCGTGACTGACTATAAGTGAGGGATTAAATGTATCTTACTGAATGCATGGGTTATTGACTAAACTGTGTGAATGTCTGTAGCCGTCTGTCTGTTGGTGTGTAACCGGCTACATGGATTTGTGAATAGCTACATGAGTGTCTATATGTGTTATTGATTGGTTGTCTGAGTATCTGCATGGGTGCCTGAGTGTTTATGTTGGCGGGGTGTATGTGACTCTGTGCATAGACATGTGAGTGGGTGATTCACTGGGTGCATGGTTTCAAGAGTGCATCTGTGATGGACTGTATGGGTGGGTTACTGTGTGTATGGCCATGTTAGTGAGTGAATGTATATCTCAGTGGTACATGTGTGAGTAACTACATATGTGAAAGGCAGTATATATGTGTGTTGGAGTATATAAATGGCTATAAGTGAGAGTGTGTGATTCTGAGGGTGGCTGTATGGATGGGTATATGCTTGTATCAGTGATTGTATAAGAGCATAAGAATGTGCTAGTATTTGTATGAGTATTTGAGCTGGTGTGTGTATAACTGCATAGGTGAGTAAATGGCAGTGTGATTAATTATTTGCATGACTGACTAGGTGTGTGAGTACCTCTATGGATGGGTGATGGTGTGTGAGTGTTTATATATGTGTATAAGTGCATATAATAGTCCTGTATTGAGTGACCATAAGCATGAGTGACTGTACAGGTGAGTGAGTGGATATGTGTCTGAACCAAGTGAGTGTGTATGTAGTTATTGCTGTTGGAGTGTCTATGGTTTTTAGAATGGCAGTCTGTAATTTAAAGTGGGTGTATCAAAGGTTATATTAGGGTGTGAGAAGATGCATCAATTTATCACATGGATGATGTCAGCAGTGATGTAATTTGAGATGTCATCAGTGATGTCATCAGTGATGTCATTTGAGAAGTCATCAGTGATGTCACTGACCATGTCATGAGTGATGTAATATGTGATGTCATCAGCACTGCATTGCAGGGGCGCGAGTTATAGTTAGCAGAACTAAATATAATGGACGAATTTCTATGGTTTTGTTTGAGTGAAATGTCCTGCTAACTATATAACACCCCTAAAACCTATGGTTCTTTCAGTGAATTTCAAAGGTTTTTTAAATGCTAATTTCTAACTATAACGTGCCTGAAACCTATGTTTTTTTCAGTGAATTTCAAAGGTTTTTCAAATGCTAGTTTCTAGCGATGCCTACAGAGGTAGGACATGTGAAGAAAGAAGAATAAACGCACAGAAAGAAGCAAAAGAAATGCAGAAAGAAGCAACAGAAGTCCACAAAGACGAAGAAAAGTGCAGGAAGAAGCAAGACATGTGCAGAAAGAACCAACAGAGGAGCAGAAAGAGGCCTTGTTACAAAATCATCCTGTGCCCAGAACTTTTTTTGACGGGTACTGGTGGTAACTGACTCTGATTAACCAGGCCTAGAGCCAGTGGTATGCTAAAATACACAAAATACACTTAGAATACAGGGAAAACACCTACATACAAACACTATGCATTGGGGTACCCATGTGATTAGCCTAACCTCCTCTGTAAGGCCCTAGTACATAATAGGGCAGGGGGATTAAAACTACCTCTTAAAACACGCTACGGGGCGCGTTTGCACAGTGGTGAAGGGAGGGGGGACCTGAGGTGACATGTGTGCAAACACGCCCTGTGGCCATTTTAAGTTGGGAGATTAAGTTCCCTTGAATCCTGACAGTTCCTGGGGTCAAACTAGCCAACCAGGTACCTCCAGTAAGCGCCACAGAGATGCACTGCATGGGTGTAAAAAGGGGTGGGATCTGGACCACCTCTCTGCAATGCAGGCCTCTGGCACTTACTGGAGGTACCTGGTGGGCTAGTTGGCCCCCAGATGCCCTCAGTATTGAAGGGGAATTAATTCCCCAACTTAAAAGGCGTCACAGGGCGTGTTTGCACACATCTTCTCAGGCCCGCCCCCTCCCTTCACCACTGTGGAAACATGCCCATGCATGGGGTAGTGTTTTATGGTTTAGGGTGGCGCAGAGGTGTTTGGGTAGTGTAGGGGGTTATGCGGGGTTAGTGTTTTAGTGTTTAGGGTAGCGCACTGGTGTTTGAGTAGTGTAGGGGGTCGTGCCTGGGGTAGTGTGTTAGGCTTTAGGGTAGCGCAGTGATTTTTGGGTAGTGTAGGGGGTCGTGCCGGGGGTAGAGTTTTAGGGTTTAGGGTAGCACTGTGGTGTTTGGGTAGTGTAGGGGGTTGTGCCGGGGGTAGTGTTTTTAGAGGGTTGTGCCGGGGGTAGTGTTTTGGGGTTTAGGGTAGCACAGTGGTGTTTCTGTAGTGTAGGAGGTCGTGCCGGGGGTAGTGTTTTAGGGTTTAGGGTAGCACAGTGGTGTTTGGGTAATGTAGGGGGTCATGCCAGTGGTAGTGTTTTAGGGTTTAGGGTAGCTTAATGGTGTTTGTGTAGGTTAGGGGTCGTGCTGGGGGTAGTGTTTTACGGTTTAGGGTTGTGCAGTGGTGTTTGTGTAGTGTTTGCGGGTTCGTGCTGGGGTAGTGTTTTAGGGTTTAGGGTAGTGCAGTGGTGTTTGGGTAGTGTAGTGGGTTGTGCTGGGGCAGATATAGGGTTTAGGGTAGTGCAGTGGAATTTGTGTAGTGTTTGGGTCGTGCTGGGGTAGTGTTTTATGGTGTAGGGTAGTGCAATGTTGTTTGGGTAGTGTAGGGGGTTGTGCTGGGGTAGATGTAGGGTTTATGGTAGAGCAGTGGTGTTTGTGTAGTGTACGGGGTTGTGCTGGGGTAGTGTTTTAGAGTTTATGGTAGTGCAGTGGTGTTCATCTAGTGTAGGGGGTCGTGTTTTAGGGTTTAGGGTAGTGCAGTGGTGTTTGTGTAGTGTAGGGGGTCGCGCTGGAGGTAGATTTAGGGTTTAGGGTAGTGCAGTAGTGTTTGGGTAGTGTAGGGGGTCGTGCTGGGGGTAGATTTAGGGTTTAGGTTAGTGCAGTGGTGTTTGTGGGTTCGTGCTGGGGGTAGTGTTTTAGGGTTAAGGGTACTACAGTAGTGTTTGTGTAGTGTAGGGAGTAGTGTTTGAGGGTTATGGTAGTGCAGTGCTGTTTGTGTAGTGTAGGGGGTCATGCTTGGGTTAGTGTTTTAGGGTTAAGGGTAGGGCAGTGGTGTTTATGTAGTGTAGGGGGTTGTGTTTTAAAGTTTAAGGTAGTGCAGTGGTTTTAGGGTAGTGTAGGGGGTCGTGATGGGGTAGATTTAGGGTTTAGGGTAGTGCAGTTGAGTTTGGGTACTGTAGGGGGTCGTGCTGGGGTAGTGTTTTAGGGTTTAGGGTAGTGCAGAGGTGTTTGGGTAGTGTAGTAGGTCGTGCTGTAGAAGTGTTTAGGGTCTAGGGTAGCGCAGTGATGTTTGGGTAGTGTAGGGGGTCATGCTGGGGGTAGAGTCTTTGGGTTTAGGGTAGCACAGTGGTGTTTGGGTAGTGTAGGGGGTTGTGCTGGGGTAGTGTTTTAGGGTTTAAGGTAGCCCAGTGGTGTTTGGGTAGTGTAGGGGGTCGTGCTGGGGGTAGTGTTTTAGTGTTTAGGGTAGCAAAGTGGTGTTTGAGTAGAGTAGTGAGTCGTGCCTGGGGTAGTGTGTTAAGGTTTAGGGTAGTGCATTGGTTTTTAGGTAGTGTAGGGGGTTGTGCCGGGGGTAGTTTTTTAGGGTTTTTGTTAGCCCAGTGGTGTTTGGGAAGTGTAGTGGGTTGTGCCGGGGGTAGTGTTTTAGGGTTTAGGGTACCGCAGTTGTGTTTGGGTAATATAGGGTGTCGTGCCGGGGGTAGTGTTTGAGGGTTTAGGGTAGCGCAGTGGTGTTTGGTTAGTGTAGGGGGTCTTGCCAGGGGTAGTGTTTTAGGGTTTAGGGTAGCACAGTGGTGTTTGGGTATTTATTTATTTAATTTATTTAAAAAAAATTATATAGCGCTGGCTAGACCCAGAGGTATCAGAGCGCTTTACATGATCATGATAGGATAAGGCCACAAGTGGTATAAAAAGCATAATAACAAAGTAAAAAACAACAAATTTACAAAATCAAGGAGGAATGAAGCAAGAGATGAAGCAGTATCATACTGGTAATATAGGTAAATTTGATAACAGTAAGTAGGAGCTATATTAACGGGACAGATATGGTATAGTGAGATGAGATCAGGAGTCATGGCACAGGATTAGGAACCCCAGTAGTAGTTAAGGAGGTGGGTTTTGAGGTCTTTTTTTAAGCTGGCGTACGAGGGGTCACAGCGAAGGTTTTTCGGGAGGGAGTTCTAGATAGTAGTGGCATTTCCAGGGAAGGAGCGAGATTGTGTTGCTTTTTTTGTGTACAGGGGAGGGATTAGGAGGAGGGCGTTGGAGCTTCTCAGAGGACGAGTGGTACAAGCAATAAGGAGTTTCTTGGATAGGTACTGCGGAGTGTTTTGGTGGAGAGCTTTATGAGTAGGGTAGTACAGGGGTGTTTAGGTAGTGTAGGAGGTCGTGCTGAGGGTAGATTTAAGGTTTAGGGTAGTGCAATGGTGTTTGTGATGTGTAGGGGGTAGTGCTGGTGGTTGTGTCTTAGGGTTGAGGGTAGTGCAGTGGTGTTTGTGTAGTGTAGGAAATTTTTCTGGGTGTAGTGTTTTAGGGTTTAGGGTAGTGCAGTGGTGTTTGGGTAGTGTAAGGGGTAGTGTTTTAGAGTTTAGGGCAATGCAGTGGTGTTTATGTAGTATAGAGGGTCGTGCTCGGGGTAGTGTTTTAGGATTTAGGGAAGTGCAGTGGTGTTTGCGTAATGTAGTGGTCATGCTGGTTGACTTTTAGGGTTTAGCGAAATGGTGTTTGTGTAGTGTAGGGGGTCGTTCTGGGGGTAGATTTAGGGTTTAGGGTAGTGTAGTGGTCTATATGTAGTGTAGGGGGTCGTGCTGGGGGTAGGTTTAGAGTTTAGGGTAGTGCAGTGGTGTTTGTGTAGTGTAGGGGGTTGTGCTGGGGTAGTGTTTTAGGGTAGTGCAGTGGTGTTTGGGTAGTGTGGGGGATCGTGCTGGGGTAGTATTTTAGGGTAAAGGGTTGTGCATGGTGAATGGGTAGTGTAGGGGGTCGTGCTGGGGGTAGATTAAGGGTATAGGGTAGTGCAGTGGTGTTTGTGTAGTGTAGGGGGTAATGCTGTGGGTACTGTTTTATGGTTTAGGGTTGTGCAGTGGTGTTTGTGTAGTGTATGGGGTAGTGTATGGGGTAGTGTTTTAGGGTTTATGGTAGTGCAGTGGTGTTTGGGTGTTTGCAAATCCTTTAGAGTCATGACCGCTAGGATATGGAACCAGCTGCCAGAAAAACTGCGTCTGGAACCCTCTGAGTCTAACTTTTGAAGACACCTGAAAACTGTTCTCTTCCCCAAAGATTAAGACCGGACTAAGGACTCTGCAAAAATTCATGCCTTGGACTCTGGGAAACAACTGTAGCAAGCAGCGCGGGGACACACTTGCTAGTGTAACCATGCGCTTTATAAAACTCAAATAAATAAATATTTGGGTAGTGTAGGGTTTGTGCTGGGGTAGATTTAGGGTTTAGGGTAGTTCAGTGGTGTTTGGGTAGTGTAGGGGGTCATGTTGGGGTTAGATTTAGGGTTTAGGGTAGTCCAGTGGTGTTTGTGTAGTGTTTGCAGGTTCGTGGTTGGGGTTAGGGCTTTAAGGTTTTCGGTAGTACAGTGGTGTTTGTGGAGTGTAGGGGGTCACGTGGGGGGTAGTGTTTTAGGGATTAGGGTTGTACAGTGGTGTTTTTGTAGTGTAAGGGGTAGTGTTGTAGTGTTTAGGGTAGTGCAGTAGTGTTTTGTAGTGTAGGGGGTCGTGGTGGGGGTAGTGTTTTAGGGTTAAGTATATTGCAGTGGTGTTTGTGTAGTGTAGAGGGTAGTTTTTTTAGGGTTTAGGGTAGCGGTGTTTAGGTAGTGTAGGGGCTCGTGCTGGAGGTAGATTTAGGGTTTATGGTAGTGCAGTGGTGTTTGGGTAGTGTAGGGGGTCGTGCTGGGGCAGTGTTTTAGGGCTTAGGGTAGTACAAAGGTGTTTGGGTAGTGTACGGTCGTGCTGGGGTAGTGTTTTAGTGTTTGGTGTAGAAACACTGGTGATTGGGTAGTGTAGGGGGTCGTGCTGGGAGTAGTGCTTTAGGGTTTGGGAAGCGCAGTGGTGTTTGTGTCCTGTAGGGGGTCATGCTGGGGTAGTGTTTTAGGGTTTAGGGTAGTGCAGTGGTTTTTGGGTAGTGTAGGGGGTCGTGCTGGGGGTAGATTTAGGGTTTAGGGTAGTACAGTGGTGTTTGTGTACTGTAGGGGGTCATGCTGGGGGTAGTGTTTTAGGGGAAAGGGTAGTGCAGTGGTGTTTTGGTAGTGTAGGGGGTCGTGCTGTGGTAGTGTATTAGGATTTTGGGCAGTACAGATGCATTTGGGTAGTGTAGGGGTCGTGCTGGGGTAGTGTTTTACTGTTTAGGGTAGAGCAATGGTGTTTGGGTAGTATAGAGGTCATGGTGGGGGTAGTGTTTTAGGGTTTAGGGTAGTGCAGTGGTGTTTGAGTAGTGTAGGGGTAGTGCTCACCAGGGAGTTAACTGGAAGTCTACTGCTGGTATTGAAAGTGATTCTTCAGTCTGCATGTCAGAATTTTCAAATTAAATAGAAGAGGATTTGAGATCTCTCTTAAAACATATCCAAATTTTTCTTTCTACAGCACTAACCATAATTTCTAGGACAAAATGAACCGCCTCATTTTATTCCTTTTTAAATTAAATGTTTTAAATGTTACCTGTTTATTCCAATCAGGATTGCTTCAGGTGTGCCATACTTTTGTCATTAGTAAGGCTGTTAGCGCTCTAGTTGTTCTTTAGAACACTCTGGGAAGCTGCAGGAGAACACAAAGCAATCAACTGACAGGCTGCTCCTGTTGAAATATAACAGGAAGGTATTTGAGATCTCACTTAAAACATGTCCTACATTTTCTTTCTATAGCACTAACCATAATTTCTATGACAAAATAAACCCCCTTAATTTGTTCCTTTTTAAATTAAATGTTTTAAGTGTTACCAGTTTATTCCAATCAAGATGGCTTCAGGCGTGCCATAATGTTGTCAATAGTAAGGTTGTTAGCGCCCTAGTTGTTCTTTAGAACACTCTGGGAAGCTGCAGTAGAACACAAAGGAATCATCTGACAGTCTCTGCCCTTGTTGGATGTACATGTTTTACTGAGAATGTCAGACTTCATTATCACATGACTGAGAAAGATAATGTGAATTTACAGAAAATATGCCCTCATTTTAGCTTCTGGAGCACCTTCCTCCCCTCTATGGGACAAGCATGAGAACATAGTTTTCTCCCAAACATGATTCATGGTATCCCAGCAGAAGGCTTTTTCACATGGTAAAATCACCTTAGAACACACCACAATTCCTAAAATGAGTATGGTACCATCAACAAATGATTTATACTGTAACTAAAGTCTTAAAACCTTCTATTAACTGCAATGCTTTTTGATGAGGTGCTATCATATATATTAGTCCCAAGATGGCTGCCAACACTTCTTGGATGAAGTGCTGACAGCCAATCAGATCTCACGATGATATGTGTCGTTAGGCTTCGCCCAGATATATATGTACTTTTTCCCTTTAATATCTAAAAACCTACTGCACAGATTTACACCATTTAAACTAAAGGTACAAGTCTGAAAAAAAATCAAAGTGCGATCTCCTGCGCTTTGTTTTTTAACGCTGGGGTCAAGCGGCCCCCACAAGCCCCAGGGACTACCACCTCCCCAGCGCTTCATCAAAATACAATTGGGGGCCTCACAGGCCCTCCAAGCCCCGGGGACCGCCAACTCCCCAGGGCTAAAATAAATATGTGTGGGGGGCTTGAGCCCCATCACACTGTCCCGGGGACCACCACTTTCCCAGGGCTCTCTTTATTCAAATGCGGGGGTCCATTACAGACCCCCGGGCCCTGGGGACCACCACCTCCCCGGGGCTTTAAACACTTGGGGTCCCTGTGGGCCAACCCCTGGGACATTGCTGTTTGCTATGGCAGGGCGGGAGCATGCCTCCCGCCCTCTCATAGCAAATTCTGCTTTGGTTTTTGGAAGCAAGAGCAGGAAACCTGCTCTTGCTTCCAAAAAACAAAGCAGATTGCTTTTGAACGAGCGGAGCTGCATATCAGCAGCTCCCTGTGTGCAAAAGCAATGCCGGCTCCCGCAGGAGGCGGGGAGCCAGCGGGACAGTGGGGGCATTGGGGCTCCCCCCTTCGTCCCCAACGGTGAGGCCAGACCCCAGGGTCAGAAGTGGCCCAGGAGAGGGGCCCACTCCTCAGAATCAAAAATAAATAAATAATGGCCAAACCCCGGGAGATGCGGTCTACAGGGCCAATAGTAGCCCAGGGAAGGGGGGCCATTCGGCCCCCCTTCCCTATAACAAAAAAAACCCAGAAGGCCGGCCCCGGGGAATGGGTCCCCGGGGCTATTATTGTCCTGGGGAGAGGGGCCAAGCGGATCCCTCCAAATTTATTTTAAAAAAAACAAAAAACAAGTCTGGACATGCCCCGGGGAATGGGGTCCCCGGGTCCTAAATAGGCCTCAGGAGGGGGGCCCACGGCCCCCTTCCTGTGTTTTTTTTTTTAAATAGAAAGGGATTAGGCTGTGGAGGATGGGGTTCCCAGGGCCCCAAAAATTCTAAAAGAATGGGTGCCACAACCCCCCTTCTAAAAAAAAATTCTTTAAAAAGTGGCATCTCGCTGGAGGCCCCACCCCCTTCCTGCAAACGTTCCCTCCTGGCGCATTGTAAGTTGGGGAATTAATTTCCTTCGATTACTTAGGGTCCCTGGGGGCCAACTAACCCATATATTTATATGTGTGTGCATTTGTGTATGTATGTGTGTATATATATATACCTAATTACGCTTGACATAGAAGCACTATACACAAGCATAGATCACACACAAGGACTTAAGGCCATAGAACACTATTTAGCAAATAGATCAATTGAATATTATGGCCATAGTAAATTGATTGTTGAGCTTATCAGGTGGTGTCTTAACAACAATTATTTTCTTTTTAACAACGTACTCCACAAACAACAGAGAGGAGTAGCCATGGGGGCCTGTTTCTCCCCCAGTTATACATGCTTGCATGTAGGCTGGTGGGAGGAACAGGTCCTTAGGCACACACATAAAGCAGCCTTTGACAGACACATCACTACTTACTTTAGATATAATGATGATGTGTTTTTATTATGGCGAGGTACTAAATTAGAAGCTGAAAAATTCATAGAAAAGATCAATATCAATTCTATGAATTTTAATTTCACCTCACACATCCATAAAACAGAGATTGAATTTCTAGACGTGAGGATTCACGTCAGAAATGGTAGGCTTGAAAGCACATTATTCAGGAAACCTACGGCAGGTAACATCACGCTACATGCTGCAAGTTCTCACCCGCAGCATTTAATATCAAGTATACCGTATGGTGACGTTTTAATGTTAAAACGTATCTGTAGTAGTGAGGAAGATTTTTTAAGGTGCCAAAAAGACATGTGTGCACGTTTGTATTTGAAAGGCTACAGTGAAGAAATTGTTCAGGATGCTATCAAAAAAGCCAATGACCGTCCCAGAAATACTCTCTTTCATGACAAAATCACAAAGAAAGTTAATGATGATAAAATGCAGGATAATCCTAGATTCATCACTACTTTCTCAAGACAAGAAAGAAAAATTAGATCTATTGTACGTAAACATTGGCCTATATTGTTAACGGACAGCAGTTTTCAAGGATGTTTAGCCATGTCACCCACTATCACCTTCAGAAAGGGTAGATCGATGGGGACAGATCTAGACAAAAATAGTCCTGAAACTAGGAAAACAGTTTCATGATTACAATCCAGTAATGGTTTTAGAAGATGTACATCATGCAGGGCCTGTAAATTTGGTTCCAGTAAAACTTCGTATTGCACTCCCTTTGAGTCATCTCCTGTCCTCATTAAAAGGAATTACACCTGTAAAACGGAGTATGCCATTTATGTTCTGACGTGCACCTGTGGTCTCAATTATGTTGGGAGCACGAAGCAGCAGGTGCACGTCAGAATAGTGCAGCATATTAGAGCTATCCTACACAACGATCCAGCTTACCCTGTGGCGCGTCATTTTTCTAGATGTCATAATAAAGACATCAACTGCCTCTCATATTATGTAATTAGTGCCATACTAAAATCTACAAGGGGAGGCAACAGGGAAAGGCAGTTGAGACAGTTAGAAACAAAATGTATTCTTGACTTAGACAGCAAGCGGCCACAGGGATTGAACACTACTGAGGATATGCATACCTTTTTATAAATGGCTTATAATTATTGAATCAATAACACATGTGTAAATAGTTGAATGCTAGCTGCTATAATGTTGTAGTATGAATATACGGTATTTGTAAATTGCTCATTAATAATTCTCTCTATGACCTAATGTTAATATTGATTGATACATTTTAGCAAATTGTCCTTTTAAAACTATTTTTTTAACATATTTTTACAGTGGTATTCTTTCCAGCTGGAGAATTTTACCATTAAGAAGATGGATTGCATGTTTGCTATATCATATAATTATATTAACTTGTGGTCTTAAGATATTTATTACTTCACTTTATTTTTCTCTTTTTTCGAAAAAGGGATTTTTTTGCTGAAGTTTGCACATGTTTGTATTGCACTTTAAAACAGTATTTGCACTTTAAAAATTGTTTACACTATGGCACTTTAGATATGATAGGCATTCAGGATTTAGAATAATCGTGCTATTATAGTACACATCATAAAATAACATCGATAGGCATAATTAAAAAATCATGTAATTTTATTAATGGATTTATCCAGTTAATATTGAATGATTGAAAAGAATTGTTCTTTTTTATAAAATATTGTATTTATACATGCAAATATTGTTTTTTGTTAAAAATACACTGTGATTTTAACAAATATGTAAACATGCATTACGTAAGACAAACTACTTTTGTCTTTCAAAATACAATGAAGTCTTTCTTTTATGCCCATGACCATGTGATTGTTACGAATGCAATGGGGGTGTGCACTGCTATGCACTTATAAAAGCAAAAATGGTGCAGTAAAAAGCTGTATGTGATCGAGGGTCTGGTTGACCCGAAACGCGTCGTTGCAGGCTGTGATTTACTAAATAAAAGAAAAACTCGCCTGAAGAGCTGTGTGGTTCGAGTCTCCTTCTTCGGCAGCGGATGTTGGAAGTGGTCGGAGTTTCATTGTGCTATATATATATATATATATATATATATATATATATATATATATATATATATATATTACCTACTGGCGGTCGCCAGTAGGTATATATAGTTAGGATTTTTTCTCTATGGGTTTTTTGAAAATTCTATGTCTAATAACTTTGGCGTTTGTGGACGGAATTGGCTGAAATTTTCAGGAAAATGGCACATTTTGTTTCTGAGCAGCCCTTGAAAATTTGGGGGGGGGTTCGTCAAGGGGGGGCTGAGAAAAAAGGGGGGTCCCAAAACGTGTTTTTAACATTGAGTTTTCCATAGGGCGGTTGGCCTCACTTTTAGCCCGAACGGCTGAATGGATTTGCACGAAACTTGGCAAAATTGTAGGGACTGGTAGCCCGATGTGCCTTTTGTAGGTCTCAATATATGTGCTCCAGTGGATTTTGAGAAATTAACGTTTAAAAAAAGATATATATCTGTAACAGCGGACCGGGCAGCGCTCTGGTTCGCGGACTTTTCGCGCAACGGAGCTTTGTGAAGCGAAGCTGATTGGTTCTCCGGCGTCTGTCAACATTCCAAACAGTCCGTAGCGGCCGCCATCTTGTCTCTCGGTAGGATCGAGAGACAAGAGGAGGTCAAAACAGAGGGGGAAATAACTATAAGGGGGCATAGTAGATCCTCGCTGACCCCCTAGGTTTGATGTGGAGGTTTTAAAAGGGCCCCGCAGGGCAAAAAAAAATAATAATAATAATAATCGAACGGCTGAATGGATTTGCACGAAACTTGGCAAAATATTAGGGACTGGTAGCCCGATGTGCCTTTGCTAGGTCTCAATATATGTGCTCCAGTGGATTTTGAGAAATTAACGTTCAAAAAAAGATATATATCTGTAACAGCGCTCCGCTTCGCGTAACGGAGGTTTGCGAAGCTGATTGGTCATTCTGTCACTGGGCTATAGTTGGGCTACATCTGGCTGATATTTGGGCTACATTTGTTTTTTTGTGTGTCTGGCGGCCATCTTTGGGCTACATTGGGCTACATTGGGCTTCATTGGGCTACATTCGGCTAATTAGCAAATAGCTCATCGCAAACTAGGAATGGTAAAGAATCGCTATTTATTCCTTAAAGTTCGCTATTTAGGAAATGCAAAAAACTTTGATGATACATATGGCGGTTCATCTCTAACAAGATAAGAAGCATAGGGATACATTTATGATGACTGGCGCATCACCAGGGATGTGTTAGTCATTCTGTGCCGCTGTTCCGTCACCTATGGTGTGCTGCATTTACAATGCGGCGCATCATGGGGCAAAAACAGCACAGATGCGTGATGTATCTGTGCCGTAAAGGTGGCGCATTGCTGGAGTTGTATCGCAAGTGTGATGAAGCTCCAGCAAGGGTCGGGGGTGCCCCTGTCGCAGGGTTTCTGTTCTCACACAGAACTGTGGACAGAGGATTGGAACCTCGGCGAATGCATTGTTGGAGTTGTATCGCAAGTGTGATGAAGCTCCAGCAAGGGTCGGGGGTGCCCCTGTCGCAGGGTTTCTGTTCTCACACAGAACTGTGGACAGAGGATTGGAACCTCGGCGAATTAGGGTGTCCCAAAACTCACGTTAGTAATCAAAAACTCCTTAGCAAGCTAGGTACAGTGTCACATTGGATATAACAAACTCTCAATGTTTAGACAATCCAGAATATGAACTTATAGTACCTCAGGATACGTGGAACTCATGAACAGTCGGTCGTTATAGATTTCTTAGAAACCAGAACATGGAGTTAAGAAGAACAGATGTGTATTTGAAATGTTTATTTACTAATGCCGTCTTCTCAGGCGTAGTACCTTAGATAATAAAAGTACACATATTATCAGTAGCAAAATTACCAGCATAGTTACTAGTACATAAAAAGTGAATGGTGATAGTATGTTAACATGCTGTAAATGAATAAGAGTTAGCAACACTTATAAGCAGCCGCGGGCCGTGGAGGGAGTTACGGTGAGGCAGGGAGGCGGGGAGGGGGAGAAGCAGGGTGGAGAATACAAGTACACATATTATCAGTAGCAAAATTACCAGCATAGTTACTAGTACATAAAAAGCGAATGGTGACAGTATGTTAACATGCTGTAAATGAATAAGAGTTAGCAACACTTATAAGCAGCCGCGGGCCGTGGAGGGAGTTACGGTGGGGCAGGGAGGCGGGGAGGGGGAGGGGCAAGGTAGAGAGGGCTCCACCCTGCTTCTCCCCCTCCCCGCCTCCCTGCCCCATCGTAACTCCCTCCACGGCCCGCGGCTGCTTATATCTCACCCTCCCTAATACACATATTATATTATTTGCTAAGAAGGTCTCTTTGTGTTGGTTTAGGGCGTGCCCATACTTTAGTGTCTTAGATTTGAAGGAATCACATCAGCATACACCAGCTCTCTCTTCATGTGAACCGCATCAACTGTTGTGTATGTGTGTTCGGCAAAGCAATATAAAACCCGCCTCATGCCCAGAATTGGCAGAAGTTGCACTTATGTTATGAGTATGAAGTCGTGGAGATCAGACCTCATAACAATTCTGTATCGTGTTGTTCTTGAAACTTTAGCACTCGCTGTACAGATATAGTTTAACAAGTAAAGCAGATAGTAGACCAATAACATATTATTCTCATGTAAACCACGATGAACTACTAGGTGGAAAGCTAAAGCAACAACTAAGTGTCGTGTGCAGAAGTTGCAAAAAAGGAAAAATGGCGTTTAAACCGGTAATGAGCCCATGCTAACTTAACACGGTGTAAAGATATCCAGGACCTAGATGACACCTTCTCATGATCCGGAAACGAACTGAATAAGATAATAGAAGTGCCATCTCATGAGAGCAGATTGCAAGTTTATATGTGGACGGTCCGCAAGGTAAAGCATTAAAAACTAGGAAAATTTAATGCTAAAGAAAAATAAAACAGCCAAGTACTTTATCGAGTCTTAAGCCAATAGGCAAGGTAAATAATAAAAACTTGACAAATAAGTCAATGAATTGTCAATGAAATGCTAGTACTCAGCATATCAAACATGAAAAAGGTCTATGACATAACTGTGTATGCAAAATAAGCTGCAACAGCCTCCAATAGGAAGTCACCGTCTTCATCCGAAAACAGTTCAGCCATCCAATTTAAAAGCGGAAAAGAACATACGTGCTCTCCCAGCACCGGATCCTCTATCACCATCAGAGGACAGCTCGGTGGGTTTTCAAGAAAGCTCTGTTCCAAGAAAGACTGTGCTGCCGCCAGTAAATTCCAGGGACCAAGTAGTCCATGCATCAATGCCACAGCCATAATCCTTTCGCCAGGACAAACCAACTCGTGAGTAATGATAGGAGTCATCAGCTGATTAAAGTCGACGTCAGGAGAAACCGGTCCGCAGAGACACAAATCAATGGCCCAATCGAAATCACAGGTCAGGCAGTGAAATACAGGCTGGACACAGGTGAAGTAGGAGAATCGAAAAGATAATCCATATGCCGTGCTTAATATCGCCAACGGCATTGTGCCATAATATTCTAGCATGCGATTGCGGAACAGTGTCAGCAGCTGCAGGGTGGGAGGTTGCATAGGAGGGACATCCATATTTAAAAATGTAAAAAAGCACAAGAGCGTCCGCTGGTAATGCAAGTAAAAATGCCAATCCACGAACCAGAGTGCAGAAAATAGAATGAAAGGAAGCAGGGATGACTCCAAAGATTTTCTCAAATGAAGTCACGAGACCACTGGTAACAACTTTAAAAAAGTGCGCCAGGGACTTTGTGGAGGATGCGTTAAAGATAGTCGGAAACATGTTGCTGAAATTGAAAGGCAAATCTTAATTGAAAAGGGTGTGCACCTCTGTACGGGTGTTCGCTATGTGAAGTACGAAAGTTTCACGGGCCGAACTCAAGGCCACCTCTCTCTGAGACAAAAGAGCTCTTATTCTTGCCATGCCGTTGAAACGTGTCCCAAGGTTGGTATTTGTGGCCAGATTGAAAACTCCCTATGTTCATGTGTGGGAGGAAATAGAACATTTCTGCAGCAAATAACCCGTTCACTTACTGTTACGATAAAAGGAATACTTTTAATTAACTCAGAACAATCTTCATTATTGAGCATCAAATAACTACCATTTTCCAACAACTTGAACGTGGGGATGATAGCAGGAACTGGCGTGCCTTGCAACACGCAAGCCATATTTGGTCGGTGTTTGTTGCATGAACCGTGTAACTGTATGTGCCTACACATTAGTGAATGATCTGGCGTCTCAGTGCATTCCTCTCCATTCAGATAAACTTCTTGATCATCTTTGAAACATCTTTATGTGTATGGAAGCGACCAGACCTCATGAAGAAAAGCACTACCTAAAGGTTCATAACGACCTATTGGTATATATTTCATACAATTTGAAAACTTATATAAAGCAAAAGGCAGCGTTATTAAACCGTGGATAAGGCATGTTGCCAAAAAACCCGCAATCCTCTGCTGATGATGTCACTGAGCATGTCATGAATGATGTAATATGTGACATCATCAGCAGTGGATTACGGGTAATGGTATCTCTAGTTTACTCCCTTATAGCTGTCTTTCTTTTAACATAAGTGTCTGTTTCCTTCCCTTATACTTACTGTTTTTGGTTCGCTTCCGGTTCGCGTACCGGCGAGCGAACTGGGAAGCGAACTAAGAGAAATAGAGGTTGGCACAGTTCCAAATATTGTACCAATTTTTTAATAACGGGGAGGTAGTTCTGAAAAGAACTTTTTTTTTTATTTTTCTGAACATTTTTTTACTGTTTTTGAATTTTTCGGAACAGTTTTATATTTTTTGGGGTTTTTCTTGGAGGGGGCAATGAAAACGATTCATTGTAAAGGGCTCAACAGGAGCAACAAAACAAAAAAAAGAAGTATTTATTATTTTGGGCGTTTCGGACAAACTTGCATATGATAGTCAATAGCTCTGTTGATCAGAGTGATGCTTTTTTCTCCGTAGGAAATGAATCCATCGCAAAATGCGCAGATGTGTTTTACATCACCAAATCTCATTTGTATATTTGGCACCATCTCCCTGCCCTCTGGTCCCGTTACTTCCGGTACAACAGATCTTCTGGCCATAATAGGGAGATTATCTAGGTCGTTCCGAAACTGTGCAGCACTGTAGTTGTTAGGATGCCACCTAGTCATATGGCGATGCATTGTGTAGTTTCCGAAACTGTATTTTTTGTCGGTCCCTCTGGACAGTCTATCTTGACATATAAGGCAAGTTACGTATCTTGCATTTACTTTTTTCTGACCTTTGGGAATTTTAAAAAATTGCCAAATGAAGTTTTCTTTCCGGTGAGACGTCCTGGGCTGCTCAGGCAAAAACTGCCTCTCTTCGTGCTCGTCCTCCTGTTCCTCTTCTTCTTCTTCTTGTTGAATTATAACTTGAGCAGGTGGTCCACTCTTCCTTGGATGTGGTGGAGGTGGTGGGGAAGCACCAGCTGAAGCTACTAAAGAAGCCATTGCTCAGTGATCACAAAGGGTCTTTCTCTCACAATGATGAAAGTCAGAGTGAGGAAAGAAGGAGGGATTTTCATCATTTGGGAAAAACAAGAGTTCTCAACCAATCAAAAGTGTTCATTTTAGATTATATGACCTAGTCTTACATCATTAGGAAACCAAAAGTGAAATGAACCAATGAAAAGTGTTATTACCAAGTCACATGACTTGCTGTGTTTACGTTAAGCGCTTTGCAGGGCCTCCCGGTTTGCTTCCAGAAACCTGCGCTTTGCGACTCGCTTCGCGTACCAGTTCGCTAACGTAGTACGTCATATGACGTATCACGCGACAACGTGAAACGTCATGCGGACGGGAGGCGTCACGATGTTGTTTTGTAACGCGGCACTTGCGGTAAAGAAACGTTTACCGGCTCGCGGTCTATTTCGCGGCATCAAGGTCAGCTAACGGGAAGCTTCCCGATTTGCGAAGCGGGAACGAAGAAAAAAAAATATTTTAAAAAAAAATTATTCATAAACATATAAAATATATTTTTGGATTTAAAGAAGAATACATTTTACAGCTACAGATATTAGCTGTTAAAAAACCAATGAAATTCACAGAAAAAACCATAGGTTATGGACCATATATAGTTAGGAATTAGCATTTACAAAACCTTGAAAATTCACTGAAAAAACCATAGGTTATAGACCATATATAGTTAGGAATTAGCATTTACAAAACCTTGAAAATTCACTGAAAAAACCATAGGTTATAGACCATATATAGTTAGGAATTAGCATTTAAAAAACCTTATTTTACTCACACAAAACCATTGAAATTCCATATATAGTTAGTTGCACTAACTATATATCGCGCACCCGCAATCCACTGCTGATCATGTCACATATTACATCATTCATGACATGGTCAGTGACATCACTGATGACATCACTGATGACATCTCAAATGACATCACTGATGACATCACTGATGACATCTCATTTGACATCATTCTTGTGCTAATACGATAAACCTCTTCAGACTCTAATATAACCTTAGATACACTCAGTGTATACAGACACTCACACACTGCCACTCATCCATGGAGTTACTCACACACCCAGTCAGTCATGCAAAGAAACAATCTCACCTCCATTTCTTCAACTATACAGTTAAACACACCTTACTTATTGAAACATATACTAACACATATTTATTCTCTTATACAATCCCTGATACAAGTTCACAATGATCGATACAACCACTCACTCATTCAGTGGCTCTCATGCACAGTTATTTATATATGCCAACTCTCACATGTACTGTGTTTTACATATGTACTTACTATGACATGTAGCATTGAGATATCCATTCACTCATCAATACACTCATGCACACAGTCAACTGCCCATGTAGCTGTTTCCACATGCACTCTTGAACTCATACACCTAGTGAATAAACTGCTCACACATCTATGCATAGAGTCACACACCTTCCAGCCACCCCCACACAAACTCAATCTCCCATAGAAATACTTGGGCAACCAATTAATAACACATATAGCCTCTCATATAGCTAATGATCAACACATGCAGCAGTTTACAGAACAACAGACATAATGATGCACAAATTAAGACAGTTTAGTCACTAACCCATGCATTCAGTGAGACACATTTAATCACTCACTCATACAGTCAGTCATGCACCTACTAAATCCTTCATCCAGACACTTATACATCCACTCAAGACATATTTTAACTTTACAGAAAATACAGTCACTGGATGTTGTCATCAGTGATGTCATTTGAGATGTCATCAGTGATGTCATCAGTGATGTCACTGACCATGTCATGAATGATGTAATATGTGACATGATCAGCAGTGGATTGCGGGTGCGCGATATATAGTTAGTGCAACTAACTATATATGGAATTTCAATGGTTTTGTGTGAGTAAAATAAGGTTTTTTAAATGCTAATTCCTAACTATATATGGTCTATAACCTATGGTTTTTTCAGTGAATATATATATATATATATCTATACATAGTGCTAGA
Source organism: Lissotriton helveticus (assembly GCF_964261635.1). Lineage (NCBI taxonomy): Eukaryota > Metazoa > Chordata > Amphibia > Caudata > Salamandridae > Lissotriton > Lissotriton helveticus. The sequence continues at coordinate 805,361,416 of NC_136063.1, forward strand.
ATATTGAGACTGAATGAATATAAATTCCTACAAAAAAGAGCATTTCATCATGCTAGTGATCTATTTTATACCTAAAGTTCATAAGAATGAAAGTAAGCCACCATATGATGGATTGTTGGAAAATACATCCCGATACATTGACTATTTCTTGCAGGATTATGTAAAAGTTCTCCCTTTCTACATAAAGGACACCAGTGATTTCCTGCGAAAAAAAACCCAATTGCGATTGGCAGGAAGGCTGTATTCTGATGTCTATGGATGTCACATCCTTATACACGAGCAGAAAACATAAAGATGGCATCCGAGCATTACAATACTTTCTCAACAATAGACTGGCATGTGTGACACAACACACAAAAATTGTGAACATGACCCTGTTTTGTTTAGAGAATAATTTGGTTTTATTTCAAATCAGATCTACCAATAACTACGGGAAGTCGCAATGGGAGCCAGCTTCAACCCCAGCTATGCATGTTACACATGGGCTGGTGGGAGGAGCTGGTTCTTAGAGGTAAATTTGGTCAACTACTGGAAAATCATGTAGTAGTCTGGCTACAATATATAGATGATCTATTTGTAGTGTGGCGAGGGACTGAAGAAAGTGCTTGGCAATTTGTTACTTTGTTAAATGAGAACGATATCAATTTAAATTTTACAACCATGATCAGCTCAGACTCAATTTATTTCCTCGATGTAAGAGTCAGGATAGTTAACAACAAATTGGTAACATCAATACACCAAAAAGAAAAAGCAGGAGACACAGTTCTCCATGCCACCAGTCTCATCATGTCCATCTAATAGAACGCATACCATATGGAGAGATGTTGAGACTAAGGCGAATATGCAGTGATGACTGTGAGCTGATAATGACATAAGCAGCGTCTCAAAAGAGATTTTTGGAAAGAGGTTGCTTGCCTAAAACAATAGACACCGCTATAGCCAAATCAAACCAACATAGTAGATCAGAGCTTTTATTTGGTAAAACGACACCAGCTGAGGAGAAATAAGTGCACACCTAGACCATAGCAATGACCCCCTCAGATTAATCTTAACTTATTGCAAACAGGAAAATAAGTTAAGAAGTATTTTTCAATGTAGCTGGCCCCCTGGTGTTAGATGATCCAATAATAGGGCGCCTTTTACCAAACACACCCTCCATCAACTACAGGAAAACAAAATCCATGAGCAATGCTCTTGTTAAGAGCAGTCCAGAAGCGGAGGAAGGAGCTTTATGGCTAATTGCAAGAAAGGGTTTCTTTAAATGCACAAGATGTAAGACGTGCATGCACGGGGTGAACAGAACATCGTATACAATAGCGTTCTGTGACAAAGAAAAGAAAATAACCAAACACCTTACGTGCAAAACAGTTTATGTTATATATGTACTGCAATGAACATGTGGTTTGCAATATGTGGGGAGTACAAAATACAAGCCCAAGAGCGCATACTCCAACACATTAGGGACATTCAGAATTCAGATCCAACATATCCTGTAGTGCTACATTTTAATGAAACCCACAAAAACAGTCTAAGTGATCTGAAATACTTCTTAACCCCTCCCATGCTCATGACGGAACCGTTCCGTCACGAGCCTCGGGTGGGCTGTGCTGGTGACGGAACGGTTCCGTCACGGCCCGCTCGCTGCGCATGCGCGGCGCGAATTCCGCGCCTGCGCTGAAGGTTCTATTAGGCGGGCGGGGCCGTGACGGAACCGTTCCGTCACAAGCACAGCTCACCCGCTGGCCGTGATGGAGTGCTTCCGTCACGAGCACGGGACCACCGCGCGTCCCTGCCTCCCCCTTAGCGCTGCGGCGGAATAGCCGCCGCAGCGAAGGGGTTAATTGATTCAGTCCCCACTCAAAGAAGAGGAAGAAATAGAGAATTAAAACTTAGAAGACTAAAGGCTCGTTACATTCTAGATCTAGACACAAACAGCCTGATTCATGTACGGGCCGTTTTGCGTGTCCCTAATAGCGATTAATAGCGACTCGCTATTGAGGAAACGCAAAACGGCATTCATGTACTTTTCGGGGAAAAAATAGCGACTCGCACGCGGGCGCTAAAGCCGTTAGCGACCGACAAAAAACGCAGAAAAATCGCTATTTCCGGCTACCTGCGATCGGGATAGAGACTCGCATTCCCGTTCGCACGGGATAGCGACTCGCAATCCCGATCGCACGGGATAGCGACTCGCAATCCCGTGGGATCGGGAATGCGAGTCGCTATCTCGTGGGATCTGGAAAACGGGAAGACGCATTACGAGCACCGTGATGACATCACAACCAGGAAGCAGCCAAATCCCACCCCCAAACAACACAGTGACGCTATCAGTCGAGTGTTGAAGACCGAAAGCTGCCGCTAAACTGCCGTTAGCGACTCACAACCCCGCCGAAATAGCGACCGCCATGTCGGAGGAACCCCAGCCAGGCCCCAGCAACAGCGCTGCCCGCAAGCGCAAACTGAAATTCTCCGAACAGGAGCTGGAGAACCTCATCGAAGGGGTGGTGGCCAACCACGACCAGCTGTTTGGTGCCAACTCCCGGAGGGTCCCAGAGCAGGAGAAGAGGAGGATCTGGGTTGGGATTGCCTCCAGTGTGAACTCTGTGGGCGTTGCGGACAGGTCTCTGGAGGAACTCAAAAAGCGGTGGTACGACCTCCGAGGCCGTGCCAAGGAGAGGGTTGCGGAGCGCCTTGGTGAGGCATCAGGCACCGGAGGTGGTGGACCGACTGTCCCACCCAACACCCCCCTGGAGGACCAGGTAGAGGACACGTTGGAGAGGGAGGCGTGTGTTGGCGTGACCCCTCTGGACTCCTCCCGCCCCACCCAAGACACCCAAGGTAAGTGGCATGCGACTGCGACCCTGTCCCCTATGACCGCCCCTGACCAAATAGGCTCACTCATTGGCCCTTAGTCATGCCTATGTTGTGCATCAGGAAATGCCCTGAAGCATTGTGGGAGACGTAGTATGTCCACAATGTAGTAGTACCACAATGCGGCCAGAAAGGTTCCAAAGTGCGCAAATACACAGCCACCCAGGGAATGACACCCAGCATGCATGTAACATCTGCACGTCTGACAGTCACATGCACCTAATGAGTATCCACTTACCCTCACAGGTGCGGGAGACAGCAGTGACAGTGAGAGGCTGCTGATCGATGAGGAGGCCCAGGAGGAGGAATCCCTACCTGATACACAGCCACCAGCCCCTGCAGCAGTGCCAACACCAGCAGCCAGGCCCCCCACCTTAACTGCTGCAACACCTGCAGGCCCACCGGCTGCCAAGGCCAGGCCCCCCGCCTCTGCTGCTTCAACACCTACAGGCCCACCGTCTGCCAAGGCCAGGCCCCCGCCTCTGCTGCTTCAACACCTACAGGCCCACCGTCTGCCAAGGCCAGGCCCCCCGCCTCTGCTGCTTCAACACCTGCAGGCCCACCGTCTGCCAGAGCCAGGCACCCCGCCTCTGCTGCTTCAACACCTGCAGGCCCACCATCTGCCAGAGCCAGGCACCCCACCAATGTGCCTCCAGTGGCTGCGGCACCTGCAACACCAGCTGCAACAACACCTGCAGCACGGACAATAAGATCTGGGCCAGCCACATCCGCTACACAGCGGCCCAACAGCAGGCGGGGCAATGGGCATCTCCATGCCTGCATGAGCGTGGAGCGGCGCATGCTCCGCATACACCAGCGGCAGTCCCAGCAGCAAGGAGCAATCCAGCTCCAGCTTCATAAGATAGGCCGCAATGTGGCTGGAGTCGGGGAGAGGATGGACCGCATGACGGCGGCCATGGACCGCATGACGGCGGCTATGGAAGACAACACTGCAGCGCTGGTGAAGCACCGCAGTGTTGCAAGCAGGCGCCACCACCAGTTGCTGAGCCGGCTGTCTACCTATAGCCGCTCCAATTATGTCTCGGCAAATGCCACCACCCTGCTTGCGCGGCGCTCCCTGACCCAGCAGCACCAACTGGTCCAGTGCTGCGAAGATATTACCCGGGTGCTGGAGCATTTGACCACCGCCGTCACCGCACTGCACGCACCTGTGCTACCGGCAATTGTGGGGGGTGATGATGCTAGTGAGGGTGCCTCCAGTGTCAGCAGCCACTCTGCCACGCAGGCCCCCCCACCTAGGCGCAGCACAAGGGCTACGCCTGCTCCAGCTGCCCAGGAGGAGGAAGAGCCTCCCAGGCGCCTGCAAATTGTGCGCCGGAGGCGCCAATGACTTTGTGTCAGGGACACAGGCGCAGGCTGAACTTAAGCCTGCCATGGACCGTGTCATGCAGTATGCATGAATACTGCATTTTGTAAATAGTTGTTTCCAAGACCCATTATTTTTTGTGATTATAACAAATACATTTATTTTGGTGCACACATACGCCTTGTGTAATCATTACAGTTTGCATGCAATTGTGATATGTGGGGTGGGGGAAGGGGGTGGGCTAGAAATTGTTAGCTGTGATGTGGTTGCGACGTCTGTGGCCTTCAGCTGGGTTCTCCCCGCGTGCATGGTGCGCATGTGCTGGTGGCCGGTCGTCCCCCTCAGATTCACTGTCTGAGATGTCAACTGGTATCCGGCGCTTGGTTGCAATGTTATGAAGCATTGCACAGACAGCTACAATGCGGCAGCACGCTGCAGGACTGTAATACATGGCCCCACCTGTCTTGTGCAGTATACGGAACCTGCTCTTGAGCAGGCCAAATGTCCTTTCAATACAGTTCCTTGTCCGGATGTGTGCAACATTGTAGCGGCGTTGCTGAGGTGTGGCAGGGTTGAGGTAAGGGGTCAGGAGGTATTCCCGTAGGGTGTAGCCACTGTCACCTGTATGAGAGGAGCAGATGTTGATTGCCTGTGCAGCGCAGTTACTTCATAGCAATGTGACATTGTCGACAAAGTGTACTTACCAAGTAGGTGTCCTTCCCCAAACTCTCCCCTGATCAGTCGTGTGTGGAGTCCGCTGTGCCTGAAGATGAAGGAGTCATGGGTACTCCCTGGGTACTGGGCCACAATGTCAGTGATGATGGTCTTGGCATTGCAGACCATCTGTATGTTGAGGGAGTGGTACGACTTCCTGTTGCGGTACATATACTCCGTGCCAGCTGGTGGGCAGATGGCTACGTGGGTACAGTCTATGCAGCCAAGGACATGGGGAAAATGTGCAACATTATAAAATTGTAGTTTTGTGAGGTCCAAATCCTGTTGGCTCGTGGGAAATGTGATGTGCCGGTGGAGCTGGGTGAGCATGGCGTCAACAAAAGTGTGGAGGCAGCGTGACATGGTGGGCTGGGATATCCCCCCAGCAGCGGCTACTATGCCCTGGAAACTGCCGGATGCCAGGAGGTGCAGGCTGCACAATACCTGCACATGTGTGGGCACAGAATTGTTTCGCCTTGTTGGGTGCTGCATGATGGGGTCGAGTTCTTGTATCAGCCAGGTGATCATTTCCCCATTCAGCCTGTATTTAGCATAAATCTGTTCTCTGGTTTGCCCCAGCAAGGTGACCCGCTGCCGGTAAATCCTTGCCTGCCTCATGCGTCTCCTCCGTGCTGCTCGCTGTAGCCTTCGCCGCCTCACCACCATGTACATCCCAGGCATTGTGGAACGCCTATTGCTGCTGCTGAATGTCCTTATGTGTGATTGGTCAGGCCTGGACCTGTTGGTGATTGGCTAACAGTTTTTCAAATTTTGGTTAATCATGGCTTTTATGGTTACCACCTGCTTTGAGTTGTCCTTAAATTGCGCCACGCAAATGTGCGATTTAGCGCTTTTTCGCTAATGTATTTCTTTCATGAATGCCGATTGAGACAATATTGCGTTTCGCTATTCAATTCGCAGATTCCGTGGTTGGTCGCTATTTCATTATCGCTAATGCTCGGCTTCCCGGAGTCTGCGACTTTTACAGCGTAATCGCTATTCCGCTCGCTATTATTTTTTAGCGATTTCGCTATTTCCTACTTGAATGCCGATTCCGTGTTTTGCACCCGCAATTGCGTTTTCGCAGCCATTGCGGGCGCTATTTCGCTTCATGAATCAGGCTGAAAGAGTCCTAGGGGACTGAATACCAAAGAAAATGTATATAACTGTTTGTAAATCGACTATGAAATATGTGAGATCTTAGAAGTATATTTTTATCCTTTTTTATAGATATCGTTTTATAATTACACTATCATATACAGGATAATTATATTGACAGGTGCTACTATCATGAAAACATCATAGAGAAAAACTTAAGATGTTTATTGGTAAAAAACAATGTCTCAATATATTTTAAACAGTGTTTGACGACAAGACTATTAAAACCCATGAAGATAATTAATTTTGATGAAATTTCCCTATTAGGATATATTCCACTGCAGCCTGTAAAGCTATTAAAAATTATAATTTACACACAGCACTAAGGCCCTTTATAGTCATAGTTATAGACATATTTTACACTTATAAATATAATGGATTGTTATCGATAAAGTTTGATTATATGTATTGTACTACAATGACATTCTGACTTTGACATGTATTTTCATTTTAAGTGAGTAACAACAGGCATTATGCAATGATAAAACTATACATTTATGTATTTATTTATTTATTACATTATGTTTGCACCAAAACATTTGTTTTGAAAATTCAGACATAATAAATGCTGCAGAAACATATATTTAGATGTATTTCTGGTGCCCATTTTCAGGATTTAAAAAAATGATTTAGCAAAGTCCGTTTTCCATATCCATTAACCCATTTTATGCACATGTCACCTTAAATCAGATGATCTGTATAAGCAGTGTTGTCATGTGATCAAGGCCGAGGATGGCCGAAACGCGTAATGGCGGACAGCTCTAGATGGAAAAATTAAGCAAGTTTTCTGTTCAGGGGTTCAGGCTGTAGTTGATGGAGCAAGGTTTCATAGGTAAAGAAAGTTGCTCTAATTCAACCCTCTCAAAATAATATGTAATAATGTAACCAACATGTTTTGTAAGTGCTAACAACTGCATTACATGACATTTACTTTATCTAGGGGAAGCTTTTAAATGTGCTTTACTAACCAGTAACCCGAGTGACTAAAGATGGCTGCTGAAAACGCGGGAACTTTTCTGCGCATGCTTCTACTGCATCTACGTAGTATGACGTCTTTTGCTTTCATGGAAAATCTTTGCAGCTGCACAGTAGTATTTAAGATGGCTGCTTTGAACCTCACATGTTAATGCAAATGGCTATGGTTAAACTAAAAAACAAAGCATGTATGTGGAGGGTCAAGGGGAATATTTAATGACCTCTCTGCTCGCTCCCCTACTTAGATACAAAATACACAAGAGAGCAGACAAGGTCTGGAAAATAGTGTATAGGTATGTTGGCGAATGTGCAGCAGTGGGTGCATGTGTGAACGTATGTTATTGAAAACAAGGCTGAAAACATCCCATCAGACCACCCTTTATGGTGGATTTTACATCATGTGGGATGTTTTACTGATCATTCCATATCACAACTGACCAATTAGTGCCGCTGTAGAAATGGATGTCAGTAATCTAGCCGTAATGTCCATTGTGAAGTAGTGTTTACTAAAGTGCAGTGCTAAAATAGCAGTGAAAAATTTAAAATCGACTACACAGGCGCTGTACAACATTCAAAACGCAATCTATGTGTCAGATATTAAAAACACGCCGAGTAGTATGACTACCCCATGGCGCTGTGCAGAACGGTCGACATGTTTCAGCCTCACGGGCATTGCCCCGGCTTTCTTCAGGACCACAAGAAAAAATGCTACTGCAACTATGATTAATTGTGTTAAGTGACAAGGACAAATAATGTACTGAGAAAGTTACATATCTACCAGGAACCATCACAAAGTATGCCCACTGGAAGGAGAGAAGAACGTCTTCTTCCTGAAAAAATGTTTACAAAACACTATATTATACATATGCAACCAAATGTATACACAAACATGATACCAACAAAACTCACACCTGCCTGAATGAAATTTGCATTCAGCAATATGAACAAGCATACTAGCTTAAACAACATGAAGCATTTCTTCACGATGCTACTCACCCAGCTTTATGTGGGTGAAGACCTCACCTCACCCGGCGACCGCTCGGGAGTATGAGGCCCCGCTCTGTGGTGTAGAAAAAGGAACGCTATAAGCTCACAACTCTATAGTGTCCAGCCCAATTGCTCTACACACCAACCCAACAGACGTGTGATGGTCACCCACCTGTTCAACCCGGAGTCCCAACCCACATCCAGACACTTAGAAAACATAACGCTATGATGTAAAACATATAACCTCTGAATGGTTTGTTGATGACTCCCAGGCACCTACCAAAACCACAGTGTGTCCCAATAGATAGGGTTCCTAATGATTAACCCAGAGATTGTCTATAGTAGGGAGCTATTCAAAAATTATTAAGCCAAAATGTACTTAATGGAGGGCTTATGGGGCCATCCAAAACTCTTAGGCTCGAGGTTACTAAGCTCAATTGTTCATAATAGGGGGCTAGTCCAGAAATATTAAACCATAATCTCCTTAATGGAGGGCTTCGGGGGCCGTCCAAAACTCTTAGGCTCGAGTTTACTAAGCTATATTGCATAGGAGGGGGGCTGACTGATAGCGAAGGCATCAGCAGGAGACTCACCTGTCCGTCGGTGCCCCCAATCTTGGCTCGAGCGGAAGTGGAGGAAAAGGTCAGAACCGCCCTTGGGTGTTATATACCTCCCGGAAACCAAATTAGTGAGGCAGGACAAGGGGGGCGTTGGAATACTGCTAAATGAGGGCAAGCGCGCGAAAGAGGAGCGCGAGAAACAAGAGACACTGCTCTGTAGCACATGCGCAGTAACCAATATGCCTAGAGGATGACATGTGGACAAACGCGCTCAATGGGAGCGCGAGAGACACGGCTCTGAAGCACATGCGCAGTGGCCGATTTGCCGATAGATGACATAGAAATTGTCAACACATTATCATTAAAACCTAACTAGGGGAAAGTTTCGAATTATACCTTTGCCGATTAGCGCGGTTGAAAATACGAGCTTTATATAAAAAAATGCTCAAATACGCGCCCATCATAATATATGCGCGTGGCTGGTGGGAAGACACTGTATGTGTGTGTCGTGCACTCAGTAAAATAGACTGTATCCCACTAGAAAGGGGCGTGATAGGCTCGCAGGCTTTAGTCTCCCAATATGGAGACCCCCATGAGTGGCAAGGGCGCAGAAACTTGTCTTCAATTGTCGTGTAGAGTGTAAAGCGAACAGTTAATGAACATTAACATTATATAGAACTCCTAAACTTGGTTTATGGCGAAAAATAGATCTAAATGTCCATTGAACATATATATACCCGGGGACGATCTGACTCAAATACCTCAACTATACTGCTTATCTGCAAGAGAGTGTGTCCCAAAAGAAGATAATTCATGCATGAGGAGACACTCTATGATGGAGTTTGTTGTCTAGAGTTGCTATACGCTGGAGCGTAATGAGACCCTTGTAAGGGATCAGTATGAACACGATTCAGAGCAGAGAGGTCATTAAATATTCCCCTTGACCCTCCACATACATGCTTTGTTTTTTAGTTTCAAGAGCAACCTGATGGTTGCGGGTCTTTTAAATTGGTTGTAACGCAGTTTCTGTTGCACCTGTTAAGCTCACCTAACATAATTGTGTGGTAATCCCTTCTGTCCACCCAGCCCTATATCCACATTCCTTGACACTTGGCGATAACAAACAACTCCTTAAATCGTGTCCATACTGATCCCTTACAAGGGTCTCATTACGCTCCAGCGTATAGCAACTCTAGACAACAAACTCCATCATAGAGTGTCTCCTCATGCATGAATTATCTTCTTTTGGGACACACTCTCTTGCAGATAAGCAGTATAGTTGAGGTATTTGAGTCAGATCGTCCCCGGGTATATATATATGTTCAATGGACATTTAGATCTATTTTTCGCCATAAACCAAGTTTAGGAGTTCTATATAATGTTAATGTTCATTAACTGTTCGCTTTACACTCTACACGACAATTGAAGACAAGTTTCTGCGCCCTTGCCACTCATGGGGGTCTCCATATTGGGAGACTAAAGCCTGCGAGCCTATCACGCCCCTTTCTAGTGGGATACAGTCTATTTTACTGAGTGCACGACACACACATACAGTGTCTTCCCACCAGCCACGCGCATATATTATGATGGGCGCGTATTTGAGCATTTTTTTATATAAAGCTCGTATTTTCAACCGCGCTAATCGGCAAAGGTATAATTCGAAACTTTCCCCTAGTTAGGTTTTAATGATAATGTGTTGACAATTTCTATGTCATCTATCGGCAAATCGGCCACTGCGCATGTGCTTCAGAGCCGTGTCTCTCGCGCTCCCATTGAGCGCGTTTGTCCACATGTCATCCTCTAGGCATATTGGTTACTGCGCATGTGCTACAGAGCAGTGTCTCTTGTTTCTCGCGCTCCTCTTTCGCGCGCTTGCCCTCATTTAGCAGTATTCCAACGCCCCCCTTGTCCTGCCTCACTAATTTGGTTTCCGGGAGGTATATAACACCCAAGGGCGGTTCTGACCTTTTCCTCCACTTCCGCTCGAGCCAAGATTGGGGGCACCGACGGACAGGTGAGTCTCCTGCTGATGCCTTCGCTATCAGTCAGCCCCCCTCCTATGCAATATAGCTTAGTAAACTCGAGCCTAAGAGTTTTGGACGGCCCCCGAAGCCCTCCATTAAGGAGATTATGGTTTAATATTTCTGGACTAGCCCCCTATTATGAACAATTGAGCTTAGTAACCTCGAGCCTAAGAGTTTTGGATGGCCCCATAAGCCCTCCATTAAGTACATTTTGGCTTAATAATTTTTGAATAGCTCCCTACTATAGACAATCTCTGGGTTAATCATTAGGAACCCTATCTATTGGGACACACTGTGGTTTTGGTAGGTGCCTGGGAGTCATCAACAAACCATTCAGAGGTTATATGTTTTACATCATAGCGTTATGTTTTCTAAGTGTCTGGATGTGGGTTGGGACTCCGGGTTGAACAGGTGGGTGACCATCACACGTCTGTTGGGTTGGTGTGTAGAGCAATTGGGCTGGACACTATAGAGTTGTGAGCTTATAGCGTTCCTTTTTCTACACCACAGAGCGGGGCCTCATACTCCCGAGCGGTCGCCGGGTGAGGTGAGGTCTTCACCCACATAAAGCTGGGTGAGTAGCGTCGTGAAGAAATGCTTCATGTTGTTTAAGCTAGTATGCTTGTTCATATTGCTGAATGCAAATTTCATTCAGGCAGGTGTGAGTTTTGTTGGTATCATGTTTGTGTATACATTTGGTTGCATGTGTATAATATAGTGTTTTGTAAACATTTTTTCAGGAAGAAGACGTTCTTCTCTCCTTCCAGTGGGCATACTTTGTGATGGTTCCTGGTAGATATGTAACTTTCTCAGTACATTATTTGTCCTTGTCACTTAACACAATTAATCCTAGTTGCAGTAGCATTTTTTCTTGTGGTCCTGAAGAAAGCCGGGGCAATGCCCGTGAGGCTGAAACATGTCGACCGTTCTGCACAGCGCCATGGGGTAGTCATACTACTCGGCGTGTTTTTAATATCTGACACATAGATTGCGTTTTGAATGTTGTACAGCGCCTGTGTAGTCGATTTTAAATTTTTCACTGCTATTTTAGCACTGCACTTTAGTAAACACTACTTCACAATGGACATTACGGCTAGATTACTGACATCCATTTCTACAGCGGCACTAATTGGTCAGTTGTGATATGGAATGATCAGTAAAACATCCCACATGATGTAAAATCCACCATAAAGGGTGGTCTGATGGGATGTTTTCAGCCTTGTTTTCAATAACATACGTTCACACATGCACCCACTGCTGCACATTCGCCAACATAGCTATACACTATTTTCCAGACCTTGTCTGCTCTCTTGTGTATTTTGTATGGTTAAACTAAACCTTTCATGTCTTGCTAAACTGCTAATGGAACAGTTAAAATAAATCAATGGGATTAGAGTAGGAATAAGTGGTATACAGTGCATTTATTTATTTTTGTATTCTAACATGTTCTTGTTTGACTTTATTATTAGTTCGTATTTGGGCCTGGAGGGTGACGGAAATCTCCATCTTGAATGATTGAACGCATGCTCCTGGGCCACTGTCAAACTTCGAGCGGTGACATTGAAGCACTGCCAAATCCCACATTACCAGCGATGCGCCTGAGTACTTCACCTCTTGACCCAGAGAGGGGAAGATGAAATGGACAATTTTTATATACATTGTACATGAAGTAATGTGAATGTGGTTGAGAAGAATAAAGCATGATAAAGTAAAATTAAGGGGAGGGAACATAGAACAATGAACCTAAGAAAATTGACATTACATACTATGGTGTGATGACTTCTCCCCATCTCATTGCCCAATCACCAGTAGGGAATACACAAATATTGAAACATTTGGGGGTGGTATATACATTGAGAATAGTATAATTGAGGTAGGCTCAGACAGTTAGATTGTCACTGAATTGTCAGACTAATCACTGACCTGTCACTGACCCATCATTGCTGCAGGAGATACCGGAGGCCACGGAGGTCAGAGACCCTGTCCGAGAACTCTGACAGAAGAAATGAGAAAGGATAGACGGAGAGAGAATAGCTGGAGAGATCGCTGAAGAAGACAACCTGTCTATCTAGAAGGGGAGATTTGAGAGTAGCACCAGAGAGGGGTGTAACGCAGGTGTTACACTTTTGTAGAGGTTACCTGTCCTGTACTACTGGCTCCTGACTACTCGGGAGCCCTTTTTTGCCAGCACTTGGCCAGGGGTTGGTCCTCACACCATTTTAGGTAAATATAAATCTGTGTGGTATGTCCTTATACCGTTTCCCTTTTTCACCTATCCCAGGAACATACGTCATGAGATTTTTTTACGTTTTTTTAAGGTTTTTACTTAAATCATAATTTCTCTTCAAAAAGTTTGGTGTTTTGACATGTACTGGTATTTGACTCACAAAATGATTGCATAGATAAAGGGGCAGATGTATCAAGATTCCATTTTGCGATTCCTAAATAGCGATTTTTAAGGAATCGCTATTTAGAAATAGCAAAATGGAATGTATGAAAAAAATCACTATTTTTTTGCGATTTCTTAATCTTCCTTATTTGCGAATTCGCATTTTGCGAATTCCCAAATAAGGAATAATTTCCCATGCATTCCTATGGGCCAGGAGGCCCATAGGAATGATTGTGAAGTAATTCTCAATTTGCGAATTCGCAATTTGCTAATCGCAATTTGAGAATTATTTCAAGGGTGCAGGGGTGTCTGAAAGACACCCTGCTGCACCCCTGAAATGTACATGTGTGTACATATGGTGCACATACATGCCCTATGGGCATGTGTGTGCTTCACATGCCACCATCAAAAATGCCAAATTGTGCATTTTTTAAAGACTTCGCAAATTACCATCAACTACAAGTTGGTGGTAATTTGCGAATTCTTAAACAAAAATCGCATTTCAGAAATGCTACATACATAGCATTTAAGGAATCGCAAAATTGTGATTCCTTAAATGCTATGGCAAAATAAGGAATCGCAAATTTTTGCTATTACTTATTTTGCGAATTTTTGATGCATGCCAAAACATGCAAAAAGGCCTTTTGCGATTCGCAAAGGCCGAAATTCTGCGAATTTCAGCCTTTGCGAGTTGCAAAAGGCTTGATACATCTGCCCAAAAGGTTTTAAAACTCTCCCGAGTCTGTGGTCATTCAAATAAAAGGTTAAATGCCATTTATGCCTATTATGCTAACAACCTGATTTATCGACCAGAGGAAAGTGAGAACTAAGGTGATAAAGTATTGGTAAGAAATAGTGTATAGGTATATTTGACTATAAAGTAAATTAATCCTGATTCGCCGGCGCATTGTATGAATTTTTTATGGGACAAGGTGAGTATGGTGTTTTAGAGATAAACTCAAACTGGTAATCTTGCGCCATCAGTAATTCCTGGTAGCAGAGCTATGGTTAGGTTTTAGTTAAGAAAGATAGTTAGTCGTGTTTTTGAATATTGATTTATGTATTAACCTAAACCCGTTTGTATGGTTTCATGTTGTCCAGAAGTCCCCGGGGATATTGAATAGCAGGTGGTAAATGGTAGCCACACTGCAGTGAGGTTACTGGCCTTAATGAAGAAAGTGTGAAAAGTTAGGTAGAACTTGAAGCACTAATTAGGGACTATTTTCTTGTATAAAAGTGAGAGTGACTGGTAGCAAAGACGTTCGCTGGACAAACTTTGGTCTTATATCATCCAGAAACGGTAATACTGAAGAAGTAGCAGGTTCCTTGATGCTTGAGTGAAGAGTAAACAGAAGAGGTTTTACTCATTGTGTGTGATGGGTAAACAGAATTAGTTTTTACTCTCTGTAAAAAAAAATTATTTTCCTTTGAATTTAGTCAATCAGGCACAGTAGCGAATGTTTTTACATTATTAATTAATGAAATATGTAAGTAAAATTAAAGAAAATTGAGTTTTACATTACCTTGCAAAGGAGGGATCAGTTGCAAGTGCTGCACTGACGTCACTGAGACCCGCGCTGGGATTGTCAGAAACAGGGGGTGTGTAGCCGAGGTAGAATTGTAAGGGTGAGTCAAGAAGAGTGAACTTGAGGTCACAGAAAAGCTGCACAAGTATTGGTTGAAGGAAACAGTCAAGCACTGAAAAGAAGCGCTGATATTATAGAAGCATTAGAGTAGAAGTAAACAATTGATTACATTGTCAAAATAGAAGTTTCGGTGTTAATAGACTGTGGGGATCGTATGTGGAACCCCGATCCAACTGTAATAGGGACTCATCCAGACAGAAGATATTTAGGATTTGCTTACAAACAATACAGTAGAGGCAATCCTAAGACAATGTATGGAGAAAGAAGAAAAAATACATTTATGCAGAAAATTCAGAATTATTTTAAAAAGGATAAGCCCATTAAGACTAGAGAAGGGATTATTATTCCTCCACCGAATACTCCTGCATCATATATGATGATAGAAAGAGGTTACCACACTTGTGTATGACCAAAAATTGGATAGAATGCACACAGAGGATGATGGAGTATTAGCATTTCCTGACTACGGAACATTTAATGGAAGAATTTTACACAATTTACGAACTCGTATGAATGAGTTAGAACCAAGACCTAGATTAACCCAGTATGAAGCTTTAGAAGAATGGGAAACTGAGGCCTTTGAGCGAGACAGACCACGATGTGACAGGAACTTGAGTAAATGTTATCCTAGATTTCCTTGTGAGACCCGAGACAAACAGATGAAACAATGGAGACAGGCTGTGGTAGTGGCAGGATTATATCCTGTACTGACCATAGAAGAAATGACAGGAAGTAAATGTACAGAGAAAACAAAGCATTTAATGGCTGGTAGTGGGGATACAGAAGATGATTATTTTGAAGATATTTTAATGAAAAATCCTCCACCTTATTAAGAGGAATTAAATAGAATTACCCCTAGTGCCCGGCTTCTGAAAACACCTTTCGTTCCACAGGTTGTACATGAGACTACAATGGAAAGGGTACATCAAGATAAAGAAAGGGAGGCAATAAATAAAAATAGACGTGAGTTAATTCAGAAAATAACCCAGTAAAATACAAATCCTGAAGCACTAACGTTACCTGTGACTATAGGTCCCATTGTTCCCTTTTATGGGAATAGGCCTAACAGTCCTAGACCTCCTGTTCTGACCACACCTATCACACAACCTAGAAAAGAAAATATAATAATAGAAGTGAGTGAGTGTGAGTCGACAATTTCTTTAATGGATTTATCAATACGAGAGCCAATAAACGATTCATTCAGAAAAGTTACACCAGGATGTTCAAAAGAGGTACAGATAGAAACACCCACAGGGACAAGAAGTGTTAATGTAGTAACCCCAGAAGAAATAGAAAGATTGACCTGAGATATAGAAAAACCAAAAACACAACCAAAGGTATTGGATATATTTAAATTATGAGTAGAATTGGAAGAAATGATTGCTGGAAATGTAAGCTCCGGAGGTTGGGATCACGCTCCAGTGAATATCCCTGCCTATGCCTCCATCCACCCTCCTATCGAACAACCCAGCATGCGGGAACGCGGCTGCAATGCCACCATATACTTAGAGCCTCTGATTTGCATCTTGTTCAGCAAAGTTTTGGATGATTGGAGCAACGTTATGAAGAACATCCAGCGGAAACCTACCGGAAGCCTACTCGCTACTTCGCCATTTCCGGTGGTCAGTCGCTGCCTCGTGTGGTAATTGGAGGCAGAGAAGCATCGCAGCTGCCACAGGGTGGCCAGCCCGTATCGGGGGCTGAGGTACATCGCAGCTGCCACGGGATGAGTCACCTGCCAGATAGATTTCGCCTCCGAGCTCCCGGGCTATGCTCCCGCTCAGCGAGGTGAATGTGCCCATTTTGTTTTTGGCCTATTTGTGTTGTATTAACTGACTTGCTGTCCCCCTCTGTCCCTCTCAGACCTGAAGATAGCGCCCCCTTCCCTGGGCTTGATGCTCAGCTGGGCAAGGATATACAAAGGGACCTGCCCCTCTACCAATCTATGGCAGCCATTTTGGAATGGGCACTCACTATCTATATTCACTTATGGTGGCCATCTTCAGGTTAGTCACTCAATCACCATATATGACCACTCCCGGCCCGGCTATATGTGCCCCAATACCACACATTATGAAGTGGTTTCCCCATCCCATTTGTTGGTTCTCGAACTGCCTGCCATGCCTGCTTCCCAAGTGGTAATTCCACTCTAGAGACTGCTTCTTTTCATCAACCCTTTCCCTTGATAGCTGAGACCTAGCCATTTTGACTGATGCCCGGTGGAGCTACCTCATGAGCTAAAGGGGAGATGGGCTATGGATTCCCTCCTTGACCATCACCTACCCAGCTGGTCTTTGGGCAAACCCTCCTGTGTCTCTCCTGACCTTATCTCCCTCCTCCCCCTACCCCCTACCCCTCTCCACTCTACTCCTCTCCTCTTTCCAGCTACTGACCATTGCCCTTGCCTGTCCTTGGCCTTAGCCCCCACCCTCTTTATCCGTGAACTTTCCCTCGTCAATTGAGACCTAGCTATTTTGACTGATGCCCGATGGAGCTACCTTGTTTAGCTAAAGGGGAGACAGGCTGTGGATTCCCTCCTTGCACGTCACCTACCCAGTCGGTCTTTAGACAGACTTCCTTTCGTCTCTCCTGTCATCTCTGCCTTCATCCTCCCTCCTCACACTTCCCCTTTCCCCCTCCACTATTTATGTCTCTCCTTCTCTCCTCTCTCAATGTATTGCTTATTTTTTGACATGATGTGAAATTATTATCATTTTCTGTTACAGTGTGGAAACTAATGAAAAGCGCTCTGATACCTTCGGGTCTAGCCACCACTATATAAAACTCTTTAAATAATTAAATAAGTAAATAAATAAATTAGAGAAAAACAGTAGAATGGTGCAGGCAAGTTGAAAGGTTTGTGAAAGTTTCGAAGGTTTTGCTGAAGGATTTAATTGGTTAATTTGACATTGTTGTGCCTGCTGATTTATGGGCAGAATGTAAAATCACTGTAGATTGGCCTAACGATGAGTACCCAAGAGATGCAAAAAAACGAGCCCCATCAGATGATGTGATGAAAAAATATCATCAAGTAATTACTTTTCTGAAAGGGAAAATTCCACCAAAAAAAACTGATTGGATAAAAGTAGACAGAACAACCCAAGAAAAAGATGAGTCAGTACATGCATATTATGAACGTCTCTTACAGGTGTTCAAACAGTACAGTGCGTTTGAAAACATTGAAAATAAAGACATGACTTATTTTGTGTATCAATTTGTGTCTGGGTTGAGGTTGGAAATATCACAAATGATTAAATAGCACATGTTTTTCTGGCAAGCGAAGCACATTGATGAAATCCTTAAGTATGCAAAATATTGTGGGGATGAGATTGACAATAGACAAAAGAAATTAGAAGAAAGGTAATGTGGGCTCATGTTAAATTAGCGGAACAGCAAGAATTTCATCTAAGTAATCAGGCAGCAAACTCAGGAAAGGGGCAAGGACAAGGTGAAAATAGTGGGGGTAAACCCAGAGGGAGGATGAGTAAAGAAGAGGCAAAGAAAACGTTTCCCTGTCATGGGTGCGGAAAATTGGGGCATTGGAAAAACAAGTGTAAACTTATACAGAATAATAATGTCCAAACTCAAAATTTAAATTCACAGACGCAGAATGAAGTGTTAATGAGGCAACCGCAGCAGGTTTTACAGAGTCAATTGCCACCTGCCCCTATGCCAGATTTTGTGAATCCAACCAAGTACAGTGTGGACACCGGATTCCGGGAGAGAAGTGGTAAGACAAATTCCGTAACACCAAAGTTTCTTTTGCAGGATTCATTTTTTGAAGCTGAATCCCAATGGCGGTGCCTGAGAGGGGGGGGGGGAATGAGTACTTGGTGCATCCTTGCCGGTAAATCAGTCATGTCCATTTATAAGTGGTAAGATGGAAGGTAATGACATCACCTTTTTATTGGATACTGGTGCTACCCGTTCTACTGTGAAACAGCAGACATCCCAAACCTACCCCTCCAAGTAGTGGGCGTTTCTAATAAACAAATTAGGACCCAAATTACCGAACCAATGGAGGTGTGTATAGGCAATTTTAGAGAAATGCACAAGTTCGTGGTGTGTGACTCGAGTCCCGTAAAATTGTTAGAAAGGGATTTATTGTGCAAAATGAAATGCATGATATGTTGCACACTGGATGGTGTTGCAATTCAGACTCCTGATGAAGACGGAGTATACAAGATCATGTTAGCTAAGCAGGGAACAGAAGTGAATGACACGTTTACTATGATGACCCCCGATGAGTTACCAAATGTGGTTCAAACTACAGTAAATGCTGATGAGTGGGATTTTACCGGAAAAGAAGTAGGATTAATGGCAAATGTAAACCCAGTAAAAGTAACTGTAAAATAAGGTGCAGTCTACCCAAATACCCGACAATACAAAATGAGTCCAGAAATTAAAGCTGGGGTTGCAGCAGAGATGGAACGATTAAAAGAAATAATGAGTAGTCCCTGTAATTTGCCTATAATTGGTATAAAGAAGCCTAAAGGCAAATATAGGGTGGTCCAAGATTTGAAGAAAATTAATAAAATTTTTGTACCATGTTGTACGATATTACAGAATCCAGCAGTAATCTTATATCAGATACCATGGAGCGCAGGATGGTTCACTGTAATTGATTTATGCCATGCCTTTTTCTCCATTCCATTGCATCCTGATAGCCAGTTTTTATTTTCATTCAAATTTGACCAGCATGTATATGTTTGAAATCATGTACCACAAGGGTACACTAAAAGTCCTTCGATTTTTAATCAGATTCCGAAAAAATGTCTTGAATCTCTGGTGTTGCCCAGTCTGTCTTGGTGCAATAAATTGATTACTTACTAGTCGCATCAAAAACCTGAAATGATTGTATCATTGATTCCATTGCATTATTGAATCACTTGGCTGAAAGTGGACATAAAGTGTCACCAGAAAAATTACAATTTTGCACAACTTCGGTCAAATATTAGGGACACCAAATAGAAAGAGGAGTCAGAAGAGTGACTTCAGAAAGAATCAAAATAATAAGAAATATGCAGTTACCATAAACTCAGAAAGAAATAAGGATGTTTCTTGGAGTTGTAGGATATTGCAGGCAGTGGATTGTGGGATTTGCTGTACTAGCCAAACCATTGATACAATTGACAAAGAAAAGAGCAAGAGATCCAGTAGGGTGGGATGATAAAAGCATGACAGCTTTCTTGAAATCACGAAACTGTCTGTGTGAAGCACCTACGTTAGGTATGCTGGATTATTCCAAAGAATTCGCATTAATCTGTGATGTGAGAGACAATTGTGCACTCTCAGTCCTAACACAGAGACATGGCCTAATGCGTTGTCCAGTGGCATATTTCTCTGCTCCTTTGGGCCCAGTGGCATCTGTATTGCCTGGGTGTCTAAAAGCTGTAGCTGCAACATGCATGAGTCTGGAACAAAGTGAATCTATTGTAATAGGGCACCCTGTAACGGTGTATATCCCACATGCAGTCGTAATTCTGCTAACACAAACTCAAACTCAGTATCTTACCGACTAAGTATGAGCAAGTTATATTAGGTGTAGAAAATGTAACGATAGTCAGATGTACTGTCTTAAACCTTGCAACTCTGATGTCTGATTCACATTTTGAAGAAGTAAAAGATGAAGTCGAACCTGAATGCCTTGATGTCACTGAACTAAGTACCAAGCCTCATGCAAAACATGAACTGTTTGTAGACGGCTCATGTATGCGCCATGAGGAAGGAGGATTAAGCGCTGCTTATGTTGTATGCACAATAACTGGAATAGTGGAAGCATCCTATTTACCAGGAGTCAAGTCTGCACAAATAGCTGAATTGGTGGCTTTAATTAAAGCTTGCAAAATTGGGAAAAATTGGAGAGTAACCATTTACACTGACAGCCAGTATGGTTACGAGTTTGTGCATGACTTTGGCCAGCTCTCGATGCAAAGGGATTTCATGACTTCTTCAGGAACCCCAATTAAAAATGGAAATTTCGTAAAAGAATAAATTGAAGCAATTCAATTGCCAAAAGAAGTGGCCGTGGTCAAGTGTGCTGCTCAATAGTCAGGAAATGATAAGATGACAGCTGGTAACCATTATGCTGACCAAGTTGCCCAACAATGTGCTAAATACAAAATAGTAGTAAACAAGAAAATTGAGGTATGTCAAATCAGCTGCCAACTTATGGTACTCGGCGGCATAGGAACATGGGAGGAAGTGAGAGAATTACAAAATGAAGCTGATACAAAAGAAAAGAAAGAGTGGGAGAAAATAGGTTGTCAGAGAAGAGTTGATGATGGGGTGTGAACTTACCTAAATGGAAGACCTGTGTTACCTGACTGTATGCTTGCACCAATGGCTAGAATGTATCATGGAGACACACACATAGCCAGAGCTGCTATGATTAGACTTTTCTGACAAGATTGGTTTAATGCAAGGTTCAGGAATGTCGCGGGGAGTCTTTGCCAGAGATGCTTAACTTGTCAACAAATGAACCCAGGCAGGAAAACAGTAGTTTGCCCAGGGAAAATTGGAAAAGCTGAGGGCCCATTTATAAGACTTCAGATTGATTTCATTCATTTACCTGCCTGTCGAGGATTGTAATATGTACTTGTCATTGTTTGTTTGTTCACAAAGTGGGTGGAGGCATACCCGACCAGAAGAAATGACAGCTTGACAGTGGCCAAACTCCTACTTAGGGAACTCATTCCACGATTTGGTTTTCCAATAACTATTGAATCAGATAGAGGGTCTCATTTTAATAATGGCATACTTTGATTAATTTGTGAAGCATTAGAAATTGAACGAAAATTGCACTGTGCATACCGTCCAGAGGCTTCTGGAGTAGTAGAATAACTAAATGGCAAAATCAAGTCAAGGCTGGGAAACGTGTGTGCATCCACCCCACTGGAGTGGCCTGATGCTTTACCTTTTGTCCTGATGGGATTCAGAAGCATCCCCGACAAAAATACAGGCTTGAGTCCCCATGAGATACTCATGGGAAGGGCAACTAGGCAAACATGTATACCAGGACACATGCTGTTGAATATATCTGATGATTTGGTACTGGAGTATTGCAAAGAGTTGGCTGACCAAGTGCGTTCTATCTCTCACCAGGTACTCTGTTGCCAGGCAGCCGAACCAAGTGCATGATCTGAATCCTGGTGACTGGGTAGCAGTGAAAGATCATACTCAAGAATCTAAAATCAAATCTGAGGAGGATCGGATAAGGAAAGAGCAATGTACTCAGACAGAAGCAGATAAAAGCAACAATCCTGAGTATGAGGAGGGACAGATAGGCACTAGAGAAAACGCCCAAGCAGAAGAAAATCAAGAAATTATAAGACCTGAGCAACACCAGTTAGGAAAAGAGAAACAAGTTCAGGAAGAAGAAGGAGAACAAAGCCAAATCAAGCGAACTCCTGAACAGGGTCAGAATTGCGAAGAAGAACTCATCCAGGCAGAAACAACATAGGTAATAAGGTCAGATAGTGAGGAATTCAGAAGACAAAAATCAAGTTGTGCCACAAATCAATGAAAACAAAAGAGCCCTTGAAGAGACTGAAAGCACAGTGCAAGCCAAAAGACTCAAGAAAGGTGCAACTTGGCCTAGTTCTATCAAGAGACTGTAATATCGCCTTAAGACACTAGATGAAGAACCTGACCCAGTAAATGAGGTAACAAGCCAATCTGGACCGCCTACTGAAAAGCCAAGAAGGAGACGTCCATGATTGCAGAGACTGAATAATAAATTCAGGGGTCCTGAATGGACATTTGTAATTCTTGAGGATTCAGAGAATCTGGAAATAAGTGGAGAAAGTGCTGAAGAATTAGATATTGATCAAATAGAAGAAGTGAGACCAACTTGATAGTAAGAAAGTCCCTAGGTTGTATCCTGTACAAAAATCAGACAGAGGAGAGACAGCTTCCCAGTCCAAAATGGCTGATGAAAGAGTTGCTGGAAAACCGAAACGAAACTGCGTAGAAAGATGTTGTAAAATGTGTATATGTAGCATATTTTTAGTACTTATAGTACGGTTAGGACTGACAATAGCCGTTCCCTACCTAATAACTGAAAGCAAACAGAATAACACTAGTGCACCCGGAAAGGTAGCTATCATTAAGCAAGACAGAGTAGAATTGGAACCACCAGATGAGACGAATTTTCATCACAGTGTATTTAAAAATAATACAGAGTTAAATATTTTGGCAAGCCTGTTAGTTCATTATGTAGAAACCATGGAAAATAGTGATTGTTACGTGTGCATGAAAATGCCAGCATCTGTAGCAGAAGGACTAACATATCATCATTTAGCATTAACATATGGTATTCCATGTAGTATTTTAGCTAGTTTATTTTGCAGAACTGGAAAGCCACAATACTAATATTCTAATGTAGATGTGATTTTTTCTGAAATTCCTTAAAAAAAACATGGACCCTGTCCTTACTAGTAGAGATTTCCAATTTATGGGTGAATATTTTCTAACTATGTAGACAATAGATATAGCTGAAGCACATAGGCACAATCTAACATGTAAATTACATGAAGAAAAAAATATTTTTGAATTTAGTAGAGAATACTTCAATCGATCCGAAGTCATCTTACTATTAGTACTTTTGATTCCTATTAACCTCATTTTGTTTTTTTTACTTTTTTCTCCCACCCTTGAAACCTCCCAACTCCTGACCCCCCCACCCTACACCTTCCCACCCTACTTTCCCTGTCCCATAGAGGAGGACTCCCCTTTTTAACCAGCTGCCGCTGTCTGGGCAGCCTTACAGAGCCACAGCCATTGTGGTCTACCCCACACCTCCTCGTTCTATATTATCAATTTTTAAGATAGCCCTTAATTTGAACTATTGCTAATAGA
Organism: Lissotriton helveticus; assembly: GCF_964261635.1. Lineage (NCBI taxonomy): Eukaryota > Metazoa > Chordata > Amphibia > Caudata > Salamandridae > Lissotriton > Lissotriton helveticus. Next base: position 805,384,926 of record NC_136063.1, read on the forward strand.
GCATATAAAAATAAGAAAGAAACTCAATGGACGGAACTCAAAGACATTATTAAGAAAAAAAAAGAAGACAAAAAGCAAAGAGTTGATCACTAGCAAGCCCACTTGGTTTGATTAAAACTCCCCCACATCAAGTAGTCTTTTGATCATGTCCATAGATATCATAGGCCCCTGTTCTACATCTTCTCCACAGCTTCTGCTTGCCACTTGGCCACTAACTGTTCAGCTTCTTTTTCTTCTGTAAATAAATATATGTGGCCACCCTTAAAAACCTTTAGGCGTGCAGGTTCTTGCAGAAAAGCTTGACCACCAAGGGCTTTAATTGGATCTATAAATTGATGCTGCTTCCAACGGCTGTCCATTGTGGCCGTGCTTAGGTCTGATCTTACAGAAAGGTAACCGATTCCGCTAAAACTGGAGAGTTAGGTTGGGCCTTCAATGAGACGGCCTGTCTCAATAAGAAGTTTCCTAGATAAATAAAAAATGTCCGAGGGTATTGATCCCCCTTAATTATCTGAACTAACGGTAATCTGTGCACCCTTTGCAGCTGCGAGTCCCAATCCCATTCGGAAAGGACAGGAAATGCTTTCTGGAATAGTTGGACTATGTAAGCCCTCAGATCTGCCCCTTCTGCTCCTTCCGGGATCCCCAAAAGTCTAAGATTTTGTCGACGCTGGAGATCTTCCATATCCTCCAGCATAGCCTGTATGCTTGAAATCTGAGCCTCATGCTTTTTGACAAGAACATCTGTATATGCCGACAGCTTTTTAGTGTCTGCGACTCTCTGCTGCAACTCTGAGATCTCTTGAGTTAGTCCTCCAAGTTTACCTGCCATCTCCTACAAGGAATGTTGCATTCTGCTGTTATCTTCTCGTACCTGCAAATAATGCTGTTGAGCTTCCTGGCTTTACTCGTTTAAAGACTGTAATATCAAACAGAGTGATGGTGTCGTATCTTCCTGACGGCCAGTTACCCCATCCCTTGATTGAACTGCCGCTTGAGTAGCATGAGTATTTTCTATAGTGTGAACCACTCTAGAGCCTGAAAGTGCAGATTGATTCCCATCCGGGGAACCCAACTTATAGCTGTCACCTACTACTATAGGCAAGGGATGAGCCTTTGTTAGAATTCCATCTGTAGGACTAGTGGCCAAAAGCTGTAATGCCATACTCTTCACACCACCCTTTGCCTGTACCCATTTCCGTAGAGGGCTATTATCAGAGATGGCTTTCCCACATGGAGTTATAGTGTTCTGACCTCTAAATGTTTTTTTTGGGATTTTTTTTGGACTTTCCATTTCTTGCCCCCAGATGTTTTGCTCGCGACAATAGGGGCTTGAGTTGTAAGCCCTGTTAGTTCTTCAAAATCCTCGTTCGAGCCCGAATCATCGCCTGCGCTCTCTTCTTCCAGCATGCCGTCTATAGCCGCGCAGACCTTTGCGCCCAATTCCGCCACTTCATCAGCTCTCGAAATACCAATGGGACGATCTCCCAAATTTGGCAAGTTTATATGGCTGGATGCATTAAGTATATTGGAAGAGTCAAGAGTATTAGATGGACTCCTGTAGGATACATCAGACATATCCACCGGCTGAGCTAGCGTAAAGGTAAGAGTTTCTGCCACTACAACGCCATTCCGATCCCCTGAATCTGCATTGCCATTATTTGAAACTTCAGCTGCCACTAAGGTCATGTCAGCCCCAACAGTATCAGTATCCGTGGTGACAATGTTACAAGATGGGATCGCCATGAGTAAAGCCTGAGTAATTTTGTTGCCAGTTAGATCTTTCCCAGAGTTACCGGCAAAAGCTCTGCCACTTTCCCTGACTGTAGCAAACGTGATAGCGGCTTACCGATCGTCAGACCTGGTTTTGCCACCATATTCCTGCCATCAGAAGTACCTGCTTCTCGTGCGGCAGCGTTCTTGCTGGTGCGGGTGTTTCTCGGGGCAGTTTTAGGTGGCGCCATCCTCCTCTGAACTCCAGCTTCAGCCTCGAGCACCGGAGCCACGGCTGGAGCTACGGCAAGCAGCCAAACTGAACAGTCAAGCGCCGACCGTCCAGCCAATCTCCAAGATGGCAGCCAAGCTGCCCACAGCAAACGCCCAATCTGAGTCGTGAGAGGCTGTCACATCCGTTCGTCCGTGCTTGTTGTTGTAGCAGGTCAGAGATCCTTCAATTTTCAGTTCACAATAGGTTTGAATTCCGAAAGTCCAATTTTAAGCGATTAAGTGCTTATCTTTTTTTCTGCCATGGGTGCCGGAAGACCCTCCACTCAGCTGCACTCCGTGGCGGCTTCAGTCCGCCATCTTGCTCCTCTCCGTCTGTCCAAAAGTTACTAGGATGGAACGGTTGAGAAGTCTAGCCTGGATTGTGGCAGGTTTGAATAGCAGAAATAAGAGGCGGCTAGTTTTTGAAGAACTTAGGATGTACAACACACAAATAGCTCTGTTATCAGAAACGCATATCTCTCATAAAGATCGACATTTATTAAGGCAGCTAGGGTACGATGTAGTTGTTAACTCAGATTTAAATGCTTCAATACGAGGAGTAGCAATTTTAAAACATAAGCAATTTAGAGCCGATTTTAGTAAAATAGCTTCAGACAAAGGGGGCAAATGGGCCATAGCACAAATAGAAATGGAAGGCTGTGAATATACGTTCCGTGTTGTATATGGTCCAAATATAGACGACCCCTCAGTCATTGATCAGGTAAACATCGAATTGCTGGGCTGGGCAGGAGAACGAGTAGTAATGGGGGACTTTAATTGCATCATAAATTATGATATTGATACTACCAGGCGTGGGTCTTTCAGAGGATGCGGAAGATCCGGGCCGCAGTTAGGGAAATGGGCTGAATACATGCTATAAGGGTTGCTTGGCGGGTATTATACCCGAACGTGGCAGGCTATACTTACTATTCGACCACACATAAATTATGCTCACGTATAGACATGGCCTGGGTGTCTGATAAAATCTTAGAATCACGTGTTAAGGAGATATGTTCAAGGGTTACTTCTGACCACAACCCCATCCTTCTCTCCTTTAAAATATCAGCGGAGAGGAAGAGACCTCAGCTCTTTTTGTTTCCCAGGTATTTATTTTCAAACAGACTTTTTAATGCAGCTCAAGGAACATCTGACATTGACTCAGCCTCGCTCACTGTGGTATGGGATGCTTGCAAGGCTAGTATCAGGGGGTTTTCTCAACAATTTATTTGGAGACAGAATTACGATCGTAAGAAGGAAACAGAAAAAACTATTGCAAATATACTTACAGTAGAGAATCAACTGGCTGAGCCGCTACTCCAGGGTTCGACAACTTAGAGGATTTGGAATACACTTTGGTTGACCTATAGTCTGCTCTAAAAAACACACTCAGGGAAAAAAGTATTGCTAAATTAAACAAATATTGTTTATCTCAATATGAGAGTGGGGAAAAAATAGGGAAGATCCTGGCACACAAGGTAGCAGACGACAAGGCTAAAACTCTTATAAAGGTAATTAAGGGGCCTAATAATTTGGTCTATGATCACCCTAATCAGATATTAGAACAATTTGCTTAGTATTATCGAGAACTCTATACCCCTGAGTGTCGGCCTGAATTGAGCGATATACATAGATACTTGCCAACTAGCTCACTGAAACGTATGGAGGATGAAATATCTGACTTACTAATAGGGGATATTACGATGGCAGAAATCAAACTTGCAATTATTGCCCTGCCGTTGTGTAAAGCATCAGGAGACAAGTCTATACCCCTGGAGTTATATAAGACATGCATGGATGAGTTACTCCCACTCTTCAGTCAGGTAGCTAGATTAATTGGAGAAGTAGGAAAGGCCTCTAGTTCATGGAACACTACACAGATCGTTTTCTTTTTTTTTAAAAACAAACCAGCGGAAGAATGTGGGTCATACAGACCACTATCGCTCATAAACACTGATGCAAAAATATTTGCTAAAATTTTGGTGACTCGACATAATGCCTGGCTTGGTGTACCCTCAGCAGCATGGGTTTATCTTAGGAAGGGATACCACGGCCCATGTAAATATGGCTGTGACAGCATTTGATGTTGCCAGGACTAAGTCAACCCCACTTGGTATGATATTATTGGACGCTGAAAAAGCTTTTGACCGAGTGGGGTGGGACTTCCTCTGGGCTACGTTATCAGCATTTGGTTTAAAAGGCCAGTTCCTACATGGGTACAAGCATTATACGATCATCCTAGTGCCAAAATCATTTATGCGGGATTGCAATCTTCCAAGTTTTTAATATCTGTTGGCACTCGTCAAGGGTGCCCTCTGTCACCTCTATTATTTGCAGTATTGATGGAGCCATTTCTTTAGGCTTTGCAAAATCAACCTCGAATAATCCTTTTTGTCTCTGGCACAAATTCTCTCAAAATTAATGTATATGCAGATGACATTGCAATATTCTCAACCGATGTCGGGGAAGCAATGGAGGGGATAATTCAGGAAGCAAGGAGATTTGGGGCTATCTCTGGCTACAGACTAAATACTAATAAAACTCAAGTATTGATGAATTATAAATCTCCGGCTCTAGTACAGGGAGTTTGTAGTGTCGCTACCTATCTAGGGGCTCGAGTTTATGCAAAAATAGATGAGATAGTTGCTTTAAACTATGAAGTATTACTGAAAGAAACAGTCATATCACTAAAAAAGTGGCACAAGGTGCTCTGGGATTTTAGTGGGTTGGATAAGTTTAATAAAAATGATGATTTTGCCCAAATTTCTTTATTTGTTCCAGTCCATCCCTCTGCCTGTAAATAATTCCTTCTTTAAGCGTCTAGATGGGATTTTTAGCAGTTTTATCTGGGGCTATAAAAAAGTGTGCCAAGCAATCGATCTATTAAAGCTCCCATTTAATCAGGGGGGTCTGGACTTTCCGGATTTCAAATGATACTTTTGGTCAGCTTTTCTCGGTCGTCTTCGCAGTCTATTAAACCCTAGGAATAATTTTTTTCCATGTATTTATGCTAGGGGGAAGATTATAATATGTTTATTTTAAGAACTAACTATCCAAACAACTATAAGCGAGTCAAATTCAAGACCGTGCGGGACAGTGTAACTATTTGGCGCGCTATTCTCACTAAGTGTAACACATTGTTTTATCATGCTAAAATTCCCCTGTGGGATAATCCAGGCCTTCGAGAAATGTTCCATGATGGGGTGGGTAAGCGATGGTCTAGTTTGGGCATTAAAATTCTTGGGGATCTGTATGATTCTAGTGGGTTTATGACATTTGAAAGATTAAAGATTTTATATAATCTCTCAGAAGGCATGCAGTTCAAGTATTATCAGATTTGAGATCATTTTATACGTAGTTTGAATCTTACAAATGTTTGGGATTCTGATATATGGAATTGTTTGTACCCGGTCAATGATAAATCACTGATTAGTATCGGGTATAAAAGCTTTAAAACCCATAAGGAGGATGATTGTGCCAGATTAGCTGAGCGCTGGATCCAAAGAATATGGATTCCTATCACAGCTAACACTATCTCGTCAGCTCTCAGCAGTGTTAGCGGGTCTGTACACTCATCCAATTTAAGACTACAGCAGTATAGAACAATATGTTTGCTATATTATATGCCCGAAAGGATAGCAAAATGGTCTCCAAATAACTCTACTAGTGACCCGACAAAGTGCTCTAAATGTGATTTATTGGCAGCTGATTTGAAACATATGTTTTTTTCTCTGTCCGGAATTAGCAGAGTTCTGGCGGGGGGTTGCTCAGATTCTAACCCAGAAACTTGGGAGATCTATATCATTGACAGTATTGGATGTAATGTTGGGCGGGCAGAACAGGAACTCTAGCCAGAAAGAATTAATAACTATCTTATTGGCTTGTGCTAAACTGACAATAGCTCGGGTCTGGAGCTCGTGGGGTCCACCGCTGGTCTTGGAGTGGTGGGGACTGGGTAAAGAAACATATGACATGGAATTTGCACTAGCTAAAATAAGGGGGACTCGTTCATTATGTACATTTTAAAAAATCTGGGGATCATTCATTTTGGGTTGCAATCCTATCTATTGAGCTTTGGAAAAGTGTATGTTTTTGTCAATATTGCTGCTACGTATTTGTCTATTGCTATTTCCTCATGTTATCAATAAAAACGATTAAAAAAAAGAATTTAGTAGAGAATAGGAGGCAGGATTTCCATAGAAGGGCTACTGACCGAAACCTCAGATACCTAAATAGGCTGAGAGAGAAGACTTTACTGCAACTGGCAAGACTCATGCTGCTATGTCCCTGCACCTTTAAAAGAAAGGGAAAATCCGTCTCCATAGGTTAAAAACAGAATATAAAAATATATGTATTGGTTCCAGTGATTGTGAGCACAATGTTCTGATAATAGGGGGATGGGGACTAAAAGGTGGAACAGATCCAGTATTTCCTGGAATTTATGTATGTGGAAATAAAGCTTATTTTAAGCTGCCTGATCACTGGTATGAGAGTTCGTATTTGGGCCTGGAGGGTGACTGAAATCTCCATATTGAATGATTGAACGCATGTCCCTGGTAACTGTAAAACTTCGAGCGGTGACATGGAAGCACTGCCAAATCCCATCTTACCAGCGATGCACCTGAGAACTTCACCTCTTGACCCGGATAGGGGAAGAAGAAATAGACAATTTTTATATATATTGTACATGAAGTATTGTGAATGTGGTTGGGAAGAATAAAGCATGGGAAAGTAAAATTAAGGGGAGGGAACATAGAACAATGGACCTAAGAAAATTGACATTACATAGTAAGGTGTGATGACTTCTCCTCATCTCATTGTCCAATCACCAGTAGGGAATACACGAATATTGAAACATTTGGGGGTGGTACATACACCGAGAGTAGTATAACTGAGGTAGGCTCAGCCAGTTAGATTGTCACCGAATTGTCAGACTTATCACCAACCTGTCACTGACCCATCATTGCTGCAGGAGACACCGGAGGCCACGAAGGTCAGAGACGCTGCCCGAGAACTCTGACAGAAGAATCGAGAAAGGAGAGACGGGGAGAGAAGAGCCGTAGAGATCACTGAAGAAGACAAAACTTTTCCATCTAGAAGGGGAGATTTGAGAGTAGCACCAGAGAGGGGTGTAACAAAGGCGTTACACTTAGAAGAGGTTACCTGTCCTGTTCTGCACCTGCCCTGAACTGCTTGCTCCGGACTACTCGGGAGCCCCTTTTCCAAGCCCTTGGCCAGGGGTTGGTCCTCACACCATTCTAGGTAAATATAACTCTGTCTGGTATGTCCTTGTACCGTTTCCCTTTTTTACCCATCCCAGGTACCAACGTCATGAAGTGTTACTATTTTTTTTAATGTTTTTATCTAAATCATAATTTCTCTTCGAAAAGTTTGGTGTTTTGACATGTACTGGTATTTGACTCACAACATTATTGCATAGATAAAGGTTTTAAAACTCTCCCGAGTCTGTGGTCATTCAAATAAAAGATAAATGTTGTTTATGCCTATTATGCTAACAACCTGATCCATCGACCTGAGGAATTTGAGAACTAAGGTGATAAAGTATTGGTAAGAAATGGTGTATCGGTATAATTCACTATAAGGTAAATTAACCCCTGATACCCAGCGCAAGATTGACAGATTATTGTATGAATGTTTTATGGGCCCAGGTGAGTATGGTGTTTTAAAGATAAACTCAAGCTGGTAATCCCGCGCCATCATAGTCGTATCTAAAATCCCTATGGGAAGTAAGATAGGTAACACACATGTTTTGGACCCCCCTTTACTCGGCCCCCACTTGACAGATCGGCCAGAAACTTTCCATGCACAGCTAGAATCAAATGCGCAATTTAGGGGAAATCTTTGTGAAGATTCCTCAAATGCTGATAAAGATATAGGCAAGTGAAAAAATGCTTTTCCTACGGAAACATGTTCCTAAATATACCTGTCGTGACCGCGAGTAGGTAATTTTCATATACACACACATATGCAAATTTCGGCGGAGGTCAAATTAGTTTGCTATTTATGTGTATCCAAGGCCCTATTACATATGGAGCAAACTTTCCCTGTTTGTGCTTGAGAAGGTTAAGAAGCAAGTCGTGATTCCTAAAATTTGATTACAACCTGAGTGCCAGGGTTCTTTGAAAGTACTTGGAAAATAATCATTGATTTCCTCTCTGCTGAAAGGTCCCGTTCTTCTGTAAAATCTGATAATCATCATGTCTTTTTGGAAATTTCTAATTAAAACTATTCCACTAAATACTCAATTGATCCCAATCAGGGATATTAAGAGCAGAACATTGGTCACATATCATTAATGACTTCTGAAAGTGATTCGATCACTTAATGAAATTAAGGATCTATTTTGTTTCATCATTAGCACCTTTTCTTCCACGTTAATGAACATAAGAACAAGAAGAACACATGATTCTCCTAGCACTGCTTACATTGTGTAATATGGGCTGGCCTAATCATTCTTGATGAGGTTAGAGCTTATCAAGGCCACATCTATACTAAAGTTATATTCAATAGGGGCTTTCGCATGGCGCTATGTGACACCAATGTTAGTATCCATAAACTTTCAATCAGAAAAGAGATATTGCACTGTAAATTAACGTGAGTGCAAGGCAAATGGCATTGCTTCGCTTAGCTCGCACCCCTCAAGAATTCATGAAAAATGGGTGTAATTGGGAGAGAAAAACACGACCACCACAAATTCATACACAATAAAGTCACGCAAAGTGGCTTTGCTCCCCATCGTAGTGCCCAATGAACCACAGGCATACAACAGGCACATGCACACCGCTTGAAATGTTACTGCATCCTACACATACTATAGGAGTTGACCATGAGCAGATGAGTGAAGATATTTGCACTAAGTGGTAGCCTCAGGTACAAAAGTCACGCAAATTGCCATTCAGTGTCAACTATTTTGCTACTGTTTGCTGTTGCACGGTGATGAATTCATTTAGCATCAAATGAATGCTATTTGTTTATGTGCTGACTATGACGTCAAAGATACTCAAAGCTATATAAATAGAACACTGTACTATTTGTGTTGATATTATTGGGATTTTCATGCAGCGTTGCAAAATAAAGTTTATGGCTGTTCTATAAAAATAAAAAAATAGGCCTTATTCGAAGGTGCAGAAACTATGAGGGGAAACACCACCTGGGAAATACCATCATGGGCTATGGCTTTTCTCTGGTGTAGCATTACCTCCATTTTATGAGTTGGACAGGATGGAAAGAGGGATCAAACTACAACGCTACAAAGATACCCCGTGCCCATTGAAGTAATACCAGAACCTTTGCGGTTTTTCTATGTACTCATTTCAATAGAGATAACGCGGCAGCATTTCTGTGGGGTAGAATACTGGGTCATGGTGAAATGTGCAATGACTTATGATGCAGATTTAGACATAAGAAGCCATTTGACCGAGTCCGCACTAGTACCTCAGAGAGAGGGCCTTAAATGTTGGCTGCCACGTTGAGTGTTTGCTGCTTTATTGTTGTCTATAGAAGTCCAAGGGCCTCATTTATGATGCTGTGCTTCACTTTTACGCCGCCGGTGCGTCACTTTTTGTGACGCACCAGTGGTCTAAAAAATGCGCCTTGTTGCGCCATATTTACAAAGTGACGCATCTAGGTAGATGCGTCACTATTTAAACCCCTGCACCACATTATACCTGCGCCAGGTATAATGTATGCAAGGGGGGCGTATTGACGCAAGAAAGGGTCATGGAAGTGACGCAGTGAAATCTATGAGATTTCACTGCGCCACTTTAGGACTCAAATGCGTCAAAATCTTACGCCAGCCTCACAGCAGGCGTAAAACTGACACAAGCCCTTTCACATGGGGCTTGCCCCATGTGAAAGGACACATTGCTGGAGTTGCGTCACTTTTCTGACACACTCCATCAATGCGTCACTTTTGCGCTTACAGATACGTCAGGAATACTGACATATCTGTAACTCCTTGCGACATGATGCGTCATACTGTAAATATGACGCATCATTGGTGTCGCAAGGAGGGCGCAAAGAAAAGTGACGCATCGCTGTTTTCACGCAGCGATGCGTCACTTTTCATAAATGAGGCCCCAAGTGTTTGTGGTGTTAGAAAAAGTATGAATTAAATAAATGCCATTAAATTGCCAGCACTATTGCTGAGGAAGGCTGTGGATTTGGACAGATCGAGGCAGCAGGTTTCACTGACACTGTACGTTTCGAACATGTACCCTTTCTATCTTGTAAATTTAATCAGGCACGCTTAATTGGGAAAGAAACAAACAAAGATGTAATTTTAGTTGATAGATGACATCCTTGGCTTGTAGCTAAAGAGTAAATTACTTCTGATTCACAAAACATTGTGGGCTAGATATATCAAAAGACTGCGTTGTCTTTACGCCACACTGGGTAAACCTGGGAATATGTCAAAATGCTATGTCTTCCAGATAGAGGCCCAGCAAGGAGAAATGTCTTTATTTATCTTAGTTTTTTCCTCTAAGTGTGCACCATTCTGAGAAATAGAAAAATGCCTCTTCCTACACACAAAGCGACTCTGCCTGCAATGCAGGCACCCTTGTGTTGTCGCGAGTCAGCAGATAGTGCACCAACACCGTAAGAGAGAGCAAATGCGTCATATCTTGGTAAATATGGCACATTCCTGACCTCTCTCCATTTGAAGCAGCGCAGTTCAGCAAGTTGTCTTGCTGCTTTGCAATGCGCCAAAAACTGCTAAATCTGGGTGCATGTGTGAGAGCTTATGTCTAACCACTCTAAGGAGATTCACACACTTTCCTAGGAGGACAGTGCTGACCAAGAAGGAATCTAAGGATAGACTACCTATCAACACATCACAGAAAATCTCCCCCTCTTCTGATGTACGTAGCTACTAAAACATCAATTTCTCATTAGATCACTTTCCTGGAGCCTTTTTTCCAATGGTAAAATAAATAAAAAAGCCATTTTTCTGGGGCAACTAGATGGCCAGCAGAACGTCTTTCACGAACAAGAGAATGAGGCAGATTTTTATAGTTATTTTTGAAAGACAGCGTGAGCATTTTTATTGTATAGTTGATTAAAACCATAACAATTAAGCATAAAATAGGTAAAACCATCAACATGATTCACTAAATTTTCAAACACGTAATTAACAATAGAATCAGCGATAGTCCATTATTCAGATCACCTATACTATGGGGCATATTTACAATAACTGGCGCATCCCTGCAAATCAGCAGGGATGCGCCAGTTATTGTGCGCCACCGCTCCGCCACCATGGATGCACCGCATTTACAATGCGGCGCACCATGGTGAAAAAACGGCACAGAAGCGTGACGCATCTGTGCCTAAAAGTGACGCATTGCTGGAGTTGTGTCGCAAGCGCGACGCAGCTCCAGCAATGCTCCGGGGGCCCTATCTAGTTAATGCTGCGTCAATCCTTACGCCTGCTTCAGGCAGGCACAGGGTTTTGACGCAGCATGGGCCTAGAAGTGACTGAGTGAAATCTTGTAGATTTCACTCAGCCACTTTTAGGAGGCGTTCCTGCGCCGGAACGCCCCCCCCCCCCCCCTGCACAGGAACGCCTACATGTGGCGCAGGCCATTCCAACGTGACGCATCTCCCTGATGCGTCACGTTGTAAGTACCCCCGCACCATGGAGCAGGATTTGCGCCGCCGCTGAGTCACAAAAGTGACGCAACGGCGGCGTAAATGAGGCGCAAGGGGCTTGTAAATCTGCCCCATGGTACCTTATTAGAGTGCCAACTGCCTCGATCTAACACAATCCGAATGAGTGGTTTCCATCATAAAAGTAAAACATAATCTCATAGCCACTAAGGTTCATATTCCATATAAAATGTTGATAATACAGAGTCGGGGATCTATACCTGGATCTGGTTTATAGTAACGGTGAACCAAATTAAAAAAAGTGCCTACATCTTTAACAAGGGGACCGGTGGAGCAATTCAACGATAGTTCATTTTTCAGAGCACCTGTACGATATACCCTATTAAAAGTGCCAAGTGCCTCGATATAAGCCAATTTGCATCCCTGATTTTCTGTCATAAAAGTAGTACCTAATCTCATAGCCACTAAAATTAATATTCAGTATAAAATATTCATAATGCAAAATCAGGCCTCTATACATGGATCTGGTTTCTAATAAAGGTGAACCAAATTAAAATAATGCCTAAATCCTTTCCATGGGGACCGGTGGAGCAGAGCAATGTAGGGGGACAAAATAATTGTTACACTCTAGACTTGTCAAACTTAGAGCCTCCGATATACCTGTTTGAGCTTAATGCCTACTGGGCTTATCCCTCCCATTACCTCTACCCTACCCTCCTGGTGACTCCCTCACCAGCAGGGAATGCCCAACTACAAGGGTGCCCACTCAGATGCCCTACCTAGTCTTCGTTTAGGAGTCTTAGGATGCTAAATGTTCCTTCTAGAAACAATTAATCCTTGCCAACGTGCACCATCCTTCCTAAGTGGCTACTGTGCTCCAAATCTGCTCTTGCTTACACCCTGTCTTTTGAGCTGGAATGCCCGTCCTACTTGTAAATGGTGTAATTAATAGCTTACATTGTTTCAGAGGAAAAGCTCTCACCTGGGTATTTGACAGTAATTTATTTAAAATATTCACAAATTTAGTACATCTCCGCAGCTCCCCCGGATGAACTACGTCTAAATAAGGACGATGTCTGTACACAAGAACGAACTCCCTCTGCCAAAAAAATAGGTTTTAGCAGTAGTCTCCTTTGTTGATCTAGGGCAGGGCAACAGCAAAGCAGATGAAACCATGATTCACGGTAATAGTAACATAGCCTGCACTTGATATCACCCCCTAAACCAGCCCAGTGCGGGTTAAACTCTCTTATTGGTAGTTCAAGCACTCTCATGTAATGGATTTGGCCCTGAGTATTTGCATTAATAACATTTGAAAAATATTTTTATAGCTTCCCAAAATAATAGGAATCTGTTAGGGGCTGTGCCAATCCTTGACACTCAATGGTCCGTAAGTCCTGTACCCAGGAAAACTCTTTCATTTGCATGTTAATAGCTGTCTTCCATGCCCGATACGGGATGACACCGTCCCATAACGAAGACTCCTCAATCTTCAGAATCGGCTCATTACGTTGACTATACCATGGATTGCCAGTTTTTTTGTAAATCAATTTCATTTTTTTTTTTTATTGAGTTTTCATTTGGCAGCAGTACATAAAGTAACAATACAATATCAGAAATTGAGTACTAAAACCTCTTACGTTCCAATCCATTTTGCTATTGGAGACCATAATTTACGGCCGAATGTTTTCTTAGTGATACCTTTCATTTTATATAATGAAGCTTCTAAATAATACATTGATAATAGCTTAGTTTGCCACATAATAAAGTTGGGTGGTTCTATATCAAGCCAGCCTGATGTTATGCAAAAACGGTATGCAGACATACAGACAAACATAAATCCTATGTCCGTATCAGAAGTCACATTTGCCACATTTTCATCACATCCAAAAATTACAATTGATGCTGTTAATTTGACTTGAATAAGCAATTCTGCTGCCAGAAAATGCTCTATCTCCGCAATAAATCGCGCCAGTTTCAGGCAGTCAAAGAACATGTGTACAGCATCAGCCCCATGTAGATTACAACGGCTGCAATTTGTCCCACGCTCAGCACTCCATTTTGCTAGCTTCTCTGGTGTATAGTACAGCCCAAAAACAGACATATAATGCTGGCTGATGAGCGACCCATTCAGTAAAACATTTTTGCCAATTACTAAGCTTCTCTCTATATTTATACTTTGAGTATTCATTTTGCTCTGCCATTTAATCAATTTCAACAGCTATTTTAACGAATTCTTGGGAGCCACACTGCACTTGATAAAATAGTTCAACATGGATGCCTTACACTCAATTCATTGAATTACTAATCCTAGCTCAAGCCTGAACCTGGAGCATCGGACGTGTCACGTTGGTGGTATATTGTTTTATATACTCTAATATGACGTAACTCCAACACATCATCCAGAGGACCAGGGTAGGCAAGATGCTAATTCTGCAGGGCTGAAGTTAAGGTTGCCTTTATTACTTTAAAGTAGGTGAAGCAGAAGCAGTACTTAATTAAGTTGACCACTTCCGTGAGTAATAGCTGCAGCTTTCTTGGTAAAATCTTTACCTTGGGAAACTGCAGAACCAGATTCACTAAACCACACGCCCAGATATTTATAATGCCTTGCTGTAGTGATGGTATTACCTGCCAATTGCCAAGTAAGCATGGGCGTATTTTGCGGATTCGCAATCCGCGAATTTGCGGATTTGTGTATTTGCGGATTGCGACAATACGCAAAATCCGCGAATCCTCGCGGATTTGCGGATTTTTTGGGGGGGTGTGTGTTCGCACGGGTTTCTGCAAGTTCGCGAGGGTTTTGTACAATTTCGCAAATTGCGAACTTACTTGTCGGGTCGCCAGTTTTGCGAACTTGTTGTTTCTACGTGCCCAGCCTGTTTGCAAGGCTTTCTTCATCACTGCCACCCTCTGTCACCACTGGCACTCTCTTTGGTCACCCATGCCACCCTCTGGCTCACCCATGTCACCCTCTGTGTCATCACAGCACCCTCTGGTTCACCAGTGTACATTATTGGGGCAAAGCAAACCACTGCCATCCTCTGTCAACACTGGCACTCTGGTTCACCCATGCCAGCCTCTGGCTGGCACACCCATGCCACCCTCGGTGTCATCACATGACCAGTGAGTGTACATTATTGAGGCAAAGCAAAGCACACCTGCTAAGTGCTTTAAGTTATGCAAACCGCAACACCTGCCCTGCCTCAACTGACATTAATGAAGGCTGGCACCTGCTTGTCTGCTCTCTTTCCTTTTTGTTGCATTGTAAAAAAAATTTAACAGGATGCAATGGCATACTTGTAACTATTCTGTGACTGTCAGAGCAGGGTCACACAATAGTTGCAAGTAGGCAACCGGATTCTGGAGGGCCCCTTCAGGAAGCACTACAGGTAAATGGTAACAAATGATGAGCTCGAACTTTTGCACCTGCTCGTTGGTTTTGCTTTTGCAAAACTCGTTTTTCGGTAATTTCGGCCTATTCCTTCCCAGTCAAGATCGAAATCAAAGTGGCCAGGAAATGGACTAAGCAATTGGAGGAGCTTGCTGGACAGGAACAGGAAGTTGGAGACTGGGGCACTTCCTTCACCCCACCCCTATGGGAGGAGCTTGCTGGACAGGAACAGGAAGTTGGAGACTGGGCCACTTCCTTTACCCCTCCCCTTGTAATTTTTGTACTTTCGCGAGTGCGAGATTGTTGCTGCCCGCGCCGCGGACCGCGAGCAGTGCGAACACAAGCAAAAAATCCGCTTCGCGCGCATTTGCGTATTCTCGCCACATCCGGGAGAGTTCACGGATTGCGGATTTTCCGAAAATACGAAAAATCCGCGAGCGTAACGGATTTTACGCCCATGCTTATTGCCAAGTTGCCAGCTTCTGCCTTGAAGACCCCTGAATATCAGGACTTTAAGTTTGGACTGATTTACCAATAAATGGTTTGCCTTGTTAAATCTTCTCAAAGCGTTTAAAGCCTTTGCAAGCCTGACTTGGTGTGATCCATGACCACAATATCATTGGCGTATTGAATTATTTGTAAGGATACTGAGCTTAGGTTAGAGGAAACCAAACTACAATCATCCAGAGCTTTCCCTAGATCCACCATATACAGATTAAATAACATGGGTGCCAAAGCCCACCTCTATTTTAGCCCCCAATTTGTTTTTACTTTCTGTGTTCCTGTTGTTGCACTGGTTTTCACCTGAACCAGGTCTTTGTGTATTGTGATGTAATGGCTCTTAGCAAGTTCAATGGTATAGTTCACCCCGCAAGCTTCCTCCAGAGAATAGCCCTATCCAGTCTGTCAAAAGATGCGCTGTAATGTATAAAACAGCACAGAAGAGGTGGTCTGTTTTTCTGAAGGGCATGGTGCCTCAGGACAGAGAAAGCCTGAATATTATCTACCGTAGATGGCTCAGCCCTGAACCCTGTTTGAAAAAATGGCAAAATGATCTCCTCAGCTACCCAGGTTACTAAGTGATCTAATACAATTCGGGCATAGACTTTTGCTTCAAAATCCAGTTGGGCAACCAATCTATAATTTGCGGCCGCAGTCCAATCTACGCTCTTAAGGACATAAAATTGATCCTCTCCAGCCATCTGGTATGTCAGCACTTAAAAAACAGTCATTATAAAGAGCTGACAACACTGTTGCCCAACCATATTCACGCCTCCTTAAAAAGACCGGCTGGTAGGCCATTCGGGATAGGGGCTCCGTTGGCTTTCAGCTTTTTTAATACATTTGCCACCTTCCCACTGTTTGTTAGAGTACGCTAAGCCACCTGAGTCTCTTCCTCCGGCTGGCCCAGTCCACCTTCGAAATCCTCTTGATGCTTTAGACTTTGTTCAAATACCGCCAACTTTTCTTTAAAGGATAAAGTTGGGTGGCCGGCCCTCCAGCCTCTATTTGTTTGTCGATCTGTTCCACATACATCTCAGTGTTATGGCGCACCCAAGCTGATTCTGAGACCCCATTTTGCCTGACCATATGGCCATTTTTTATTTATTAACGTGGGCCCAAAATCTTACTTGATTTGAATCCTTTAGTAGCTGAAAGATTGTGACCCATTCTTTGTCCTTTCTTTCCTTCTGTGTCTCCCAAACAATATTTTTGTGTGACCTACTGGCCAATTTTACAGCTGCGGCTGTATTTTTAGAAGGATTGCACCTGTACGCATGCTACGCTTTATGCAGCATTCATTTGGAAACAATGATTGCCTTACAAAAAATACCTGACCTTACTGGTTTGTGCCCCCCGTTGAGTTTTGGGACTACCCTTCCGGATCCGGAAGCACTTTCACAGATTCTCCATAAGACTTCCCCACACCTGTAGGGCACCTACTGGATGATTTGTAGTTATAATAGCCTCCAGATCTTTTAACCAGGTACTAACCTTGAATTTCTATTCAGCTAGCCACCTAATATTTCTAACTAACTTCACTGCCTCCTCCCCTACCTATTGAGTTACCCACATTGATGGATTTATCAGCTGGTTTCAAGGCAAGATGCAGGGTATTCCTCAAAGGATTATGGTCACTTTCTGCTCTAATTGAAATATCAAAGTGATCAAATCGAGCGGCCAGACCTGTAGATCAAAAGGTGTAATCAATGGTCAATACATTTTTACAGGTTGGTGGAAATATCAGCTCAACTCAAATTCCAACTGAGGGGACACTAAATTGTGTGATTTCATGAAACCATTGATTCCATAATCAGCATTTGCATTAGAAACTCCATTAATGATCTCCCCTAGCACCCTAATGTTAAAATCTCCAGTAATTATAAATTCACAATTCTGATAATCTAAAAGGAGGTCTTCAAGGCTTTCAAGAAATTGCTCTACCAAGTTTGTCTTTGCTTTCCTGGGTGCATTGAAATAACAATTGACCACAATCAAAACCATTTGTTTAGTGTTTGTTTACAGACCATGTATACAAACCTCTTGGGCTGTCGAACAGTTACTGTCAAGAACCTTCAAAGTTAAGTTGGCAGTATGCTTGATGAAAATTGATAGACCCTCAGAGGGATGGCCAAAGGGGCTTAGGCGAGAGGCAGCAGAAAAATTCTCATAGAAACCTGGAAGAGCAGTGAGGGCCAATTCCCATATTTCTTGAAGACAGAGGATGTCACCAGTACCCAAATACATACTCCCTTCTTTGCTTCCCATGAGGTTTTTAAGCCCTGTACGTTCTATGAGATTATTGTAATCTCAAAGTTTTCCATCCATACAGATTGTGTTGGGCCTCGAGAATGTATCAGGGCCCTCTACTGCAGTTTTCAGGTTAGTTTACATAAACTCCCATAAGGACTGAGGCATCAACCTCAAAAATATCTAAGTAGCCTTTACCATTCGCCCTGCCTCCTGCCCCATGATCTTTTTAGGGCTGAATCTCACCTCTCTTTGGTTACTTGAATATATGATCGTTAGTGCTCTTGTTCTCTTTCTTTCCTCTAATTCCCAATTTCTGCTTCCGGCTGATGTGCTCATAAGAACACTCTGAGTTAGCTGATATGTGGACGGATTTAATAAAAGATATGGGTACTTTTGAGTAGTAGATTTCACAAGTTCGATCCTGCCAGCCAGCAAAAATTTATTTTTCGCCCCACACTGCATCACTCAGAGTTCCACTACTACATGCAGTTCGTGAGACTTCTCCTGTAGCATTCATTTCAGCAGGGTCAAATTTTACCCATAGCAAATCTTTTGCGGTAATGGGATTTAGAGCTGGAATATGGGTGCATAGTTTCAGGAAGTTCCCCGATTAAGCGTATCTTGAGGGCCCCCTGGGGCAAAGCCTGGCAATAAAAAACAATTCTGGGTGTCATTGGCCATCACCCCTTTATTGCCCAAGTAAACAGAGCTTGCCTTCACCAATTTGATCGGTATGGTATCCTAGTATTCCGCTCATCCCACTGCTGTGTTCCAGTTGTGTAAAAGCCCGTGAGTCAGGGCACTTTGTAGGTGTCTAGAACTTTGAAATTCACATAGGTTCCCTGCCTCTTGTATCCTGATCTCCGCCGTTATTCTTTTCCCAAGTGCCTTTTGGAGATCTAAGGATGTTACTCTCACCTGGGGGGTTCAGGAATATGGCCCTGAATATCCGAGTTGCTTAGGGGCACATGCATCAATATTGCATTTTACGATTCCTTAATTGCGAAAAATAAGGAATCGCAATTAAGGAATTGCAAACTGCAATGCATCAAGAAATCGCTATAAAAATAGCGATTTCTTAAAATTCCTTAATTGCGATTCTCTAATTGAGAATCGCAATTAAGGAATACCTCCCTATCCATTCCTATGGGCCTAGAGGCCCATAGGAATGAATGGAAAGACATTCTTAATTTGCAATTCACCATTAGAAATTTGCAAATTAAGAATGCAATTTCAAGGGTGCAGGGGTGTCCAAAGGACACCCTGTTGCACCCCTGAAATCTGCTTAGAAGTACATTTTGCACACTCACATGCCCCAAGGGCATGTGTGTGTGTAAAATGGAACTTTGAAAAATGCACTCTAGTACATTTTTCAAAGTTTTCGCAAATTACCATGAAGGTCAACTTCATGGTAATTTGCTCCCCTTATTTGCGAATTCGCCAATTTTTAGAGTTTGATGCATTGCATTTAAGGAATCTCAATTTGAGATTCCTTAAATGCAATCGCAATTTAAGAAATCGCAATTTTGCGATTTCTTAAATTGCGAAAATTACAAAAAAGTTAATGCATCCCAAAAATGGGAATTGCATTCGCAAACGGATGAATTTTGCGATTCGCACCATTTGCGAATGCAATTTCCTTTGATGCATGTGCCCCTAAATTCCATCCGCTCTGCACCTGTGGGCGGATCTCCAATTAAAGTCTCCTGACTGTAACCCTGCAATAACCTTGGACAGGGCCGGACTGGGAACCGAAACCGGCCCTGGCAAAGTGCTCGGCCGGCCCCCCCTCCTCCCCCCGGGGGGTTGGGGGGTGCGACCGCGCTCTTTGCTAGGGCCGGTTTTCGGCCGATTTTGTTACAGTGCCGTTTTTGCAGCTATGCTGCAAAAAACGACCCTGTAACAAATCCGGCCCCCTGGGGCCCAAAACCGGCCCCCACCCTCGCGGCCGATTTCCCGGTGCCTGCAACGGCCAGTCCGGGCCTGACCTTGGATCGTATATATGCGGGCCCACCCATACTGCTTGTGTACATACGTCCTTAGCGATTTGGACTTCATTTTGCTGCTGCCCGTGGGTATTGACCCTGCAGCCCACGTTGGAAACTGCTTTCCACAAAGGCAAGTTGGTAGACAGATCAACCTGATTATTTATTTCGTCACCTGACCGGCTCTCTAAAGTCTTTTGATGAGACCTGCTGGTACTTGGCCGTCCCTATCTGCTCAAATATTTGGTATATATTTGTAGGGTTCGTTGATCATGATTTAAGGATTCCTGCTTTTATTAAGCATTTTTCGTTTGCTTTTTTCGTGTTTTTTTTTGTTGCTCTCCTTGAAAGACTAGTCTCTGCTGTATTCTCTGCAGAACTGCAGATTTAATTGCCTGGGACTATCTAATTTGTAATTAGGGGATCTCTTGGTATTACACTTCTTACTTGCTGCGACTTGACCAATTGGATAACACTGTCTGTCTCCGTCTCTGCGCCTGCTGTGTTAGATTAAAAGCTTAATAGTTCATTCCCCTGACTCTCCTTTGTTACAGGCCAGCTCCTCCAGCAGTAAACTTGTTTCGAGGTAAGATGTATCCACCTCAGAATTCTTAGGGGCATATTTACAATAAGTGGCGCATCCCTGCATATCAGCAGGGATGCGCCACTTATTGTGCGCCATGCCTCCGCCACAATGGATGCACCGCATTTACAATGCGGCGCACCATGAGGCAAAAACAGCACAGATGCGTCACGCATCTGTGCTGTAAAAGTGGCGCATTGCTGGAGTTGCGTCCAGCAAGGCTCTAGGGTGCCCTATCCTTCAAATGCTGTGTCAATCCTTACGCCTGCTTCAAGCAGGCGCAGGGTTTTGGCACAGCATGGGCTCCAAAGTGACTGAGTGAAATCTTGTAGATTTCACTCAGCCACTTTTAGGAGGCGTTCCTTCGCCGGAACGCCCCCACTGCACCGGAACGCCTCCTTCTGGCACAGGGCTTTACAACGTGACGCATCTCCCAGATGCGTCATGTTGTAAATACCCCGCACCATGGTGCATCTTTTGCGCCGCCGCTGCGTCACAAAAGTGACGCAACGGCGGCGTAAAAGAGGAGCAAGGGGCTTGTAAATCTGCCCCTTAATGTCCTTCACCAATGTTCTCAAAGAGCACTGAGCTTGTCTGTAATGGGGGAACATAAGCAAGGTTTACCCAAATCCAATGCTCTTAACTTAAAATCCAATTGTGTTAGTTTGCACCCAATTTCTGCCAGGTGTGTTGCAAATGACTGAAATAAATCTATCTGGAGTTCCATTTTACTAGACTGACATAGAAGCGCCCTGGCCATTGTGTCCTGCCGGGCACTTATATCCCCAGCTTTGAGATGTTTTCAGAAACCAAATCTGAGTTGGGGGAGTAGTTACAAGCCCTCCGTCCAGTCATCAGCATTTGGTTAAGCGTGTCCTCTATTTGTGCTTCTATGGCAACTAAAAACTGATTTGAAAGATTTCCTTGCTCTTGTGTTGTGGCTTGTCTATTTCCAACTGTTGCTGGAAAAAAGGATGGAGAGTTTGTGACTGTATTTACCAAAAAGTGTAGTTCCTGAAGGGGATTTCAACTTTATAGAAGATTAGCCTTGATCACTCCCTGGGTCCTTGCTTTGCAGCACTTGGGTAACTATTTAGATTTTATTATTTGTTGCTTTGGCCAATTGAGTTATACATTTGTTATCACTGATCTTAAAAGCCAGGGACAATGAGGTGGGTGCTTGATCCATTTTGTCCCTGCTGTGAGGTAGGCTGGAGACCATGGCAGTGTTCAAGGTGTTCTGCACCGCTTTCTGGCTGCTCAGATTATCTTCCATTAAAACTTTGTCTAACAATTTCGGAAATAAATGTGAACACTGATTATTAGTGCCTATTTGCCAATGGTGAGTTATAACTGGTGCTATGTAAGTTAGACTCCAAGGGTGAAAAGGGGTCTAAGCTCGTCCAAACCGGTACCAAAGCTCCATTGACCGGTGGCAAATCAAAAGGCACGCTGATGGCCCTAAAATAGTTCCTGTTTGACCCTTTGGTAGAGCGGGTCACCTGTCCCTCTGCATCATTACAGAGCACATGCTGGGCCTCCTTTTCCTTTTGGGGCAAATTCTCCAATTCCAGTGATTTTATTTCCATAGTAGGCTGCATAGGTTTGCGCCTCCCCATTTTAAAATAGGAAAAAGTGTTTTAGTGTGCCTTAATTATGGTCTAATTCTTTGCTCACCAATCCAAATCTAGAGACCCCCCCCAGGGTTTTGTAAGTCAGGAAGCCAATGAAAGCCTACTCCCACCTGCTCCGCCTATCCACCCACAAACACCTACTTTTCAGGTGAAAAGAGGCAACCAACCATTCCCAATCATGCTTACTATGGCCACTTTTATTGGCAGATTAATATGTGTGTCTCTTTAAATTCTCTCCTTAACTCTCCTTCCTTGATGAATAATGTATTTATACTCCCAGGCTTCTGAGCCAGAGCAGGACAGCTCAATCCCCACCCTCAAGCTTCATCCCACTCTATCCGGGCCACTTTTGCCAAGGGGGTGGATAACTCACTTAGCGGTAGCCATTTGCTGCCACCACATTTGTCCTGTGAGGTGGGTTGTAAATGAGTATAAGTATGAACGTGGCGGTAAGTGAGGCCGCTATGAGGTTACTAGTGCATGAGTTCTTTGGGGCCTTAAAGGCTTGTAAGGCTGGGCAACAGCAAACTGCCAGCTCACCTCTCCTGCCCCTCCTCCATGTTTGAGCTATGCCTCGCCCATCTGTCTCCCGGTTGTCTTACCTCACCTTCACCTACAGCAGTAATGATTGGAGCAGTGTGGGCGATGTGGTGGTGCCGCCCACAGTTCAATACCGACCAGTCCTCCGCAGCTCTCATGGCCTCTTGTCCGCACTCCTACCTGGGCCTGAATCCGCTCACCGGGCAATGGGTAACTGGGCAATAGGCAAACAATTAAATGGTTGAGCGGGTTTGATTTACTGCACACAACGCTGCTCATGGCTCCGTGGTCCATTCCCCGCCTACGACTCCAACTTCAGTCTCTCACTCCAACTTCCGGATGTGAGTCCTAGATCAAGACTGAAGGCCCAAAGGGACTCTAGCCTAGTTAAAAGAAGATTGGGTCCCCATGGCTCAACAGAAAGAGCATACAGAGATCAGAAAAACAGACTGAGGCCCAAAAGACTAGCCAGGGACTCTAATTTCACGAGCAGTCAGTGGGACCCCAGCTGGTGGACTTGCCAGGAATTTAAGGACAATAGAAACTGCAGTGATGGCCCACAGTCAAAAAATCATGGTTGGAGATTGTCCTTGAATCCTGACCTCTAAAGTCTACAGCAAATGAGTGCCTCCCTCGGACTACCTTCATGGAACACAGCACTTGTGCATTACCCTTAACACAAAAACTGAAGAACAGGCATATCTGATGCGAAACACAGCACACAGCTCTCATACAAGCTACTGGGTGCATGGTCAAGCACAGGCATCAACGTCTGTGTCTGCTTGGAAGTGCAGGGAACGACGGATGTTGCACAGTGGTTAGCTGGTAAGCAGTACTCTACTCCGCCCCTCCTTTAGCGCTACCATTCTGAAGCATGGCCAACTAGACCATCCAACTAACATAGTTCAAGCTAGTTTTCAAGTTATTAAATACATTATCATTTCATGTGAGCAAAATGAGAAGCAAAACAACGTAAAATAAACATTGGTGTACCTGGGGGAACTTAAATGTAGCATAGTAGAACACTATTAGTACCGTTAGGCATTAACCAAAAAGAGGACAAACACATGGGGAGCTATTGGTGTCTCTGTTACACAAGGAAGGCACAGAGTATTGACCACATGTTACTGCATCTTTGTGTATATTAATACCATTTGTCTTTAGTTTTACAGCATGCATTGAAGACTTCGCAGTAAACATATTCAGTGTTATTTGAATTCTACAGTTCTAAAACATCTAAATAAATGATGAATCATATCTTCCATCTAATACGCAACTCACATAGGGGTGGAAACCTCCAGCCAATGGAGAGCCCTTTTCAGGTAATTAGATGTGAAAGTCTCAAAAACCTATCATGACATTCCAAATCACATTAGAAAATCAAGTGACCTGGCCTCAACTTTGTCCTCAATCATCTAAAAGTATGCCCCTGGTACATCCTTCCAGAAAGAGGAAACCAAAAGGCAGATTAAGAGTTAGGCATCATGTGGGATCTATTTCATGGCAGATGCTCTTGTGAACTCCCCAGTTCTTAAATTGAGCCTGTGGTTTCCGGTTCCCGGCACCCGCACTTAAATGTCAACACCTACACTTGTGACAGTCTGCCACAGGGAGGCACCCTCTGGCTAATTTAGAGATGACCACAACAACAGTTAATGCTTAATGCAATATACATTAAAATGACTATTACCTGTGCCAAAGCCTTTCTTATAGCTTTGGGCGCCTGAAATAGTCCAAACTGTCACTCTTGTAGGAGTGTGATGGTTAGTAGTTGTGTTGTTATCACTGGCAGTGCTAGCAAGGGCAATGTGTGGTGGAAACTGCAGAGGCCTCCTGACGAGAGCTCCGGCACTTACTGTTTTGCAAATTAAGCACTGACACTCCCCACTCTTCATGGAACTGGATCATCAGGTTTTGCAGAATATTGTCAGGCACCCCAATATTGTTAATATGTACCCATTATTCAAAGCTCCCTGAGGACATAGGATAGTGGCTCGTATCACATCACAAAAAACACTAAATAAATAAAATAAAATATTTTGTGCATCAATATCTAACATGTGTGCTATAAATGTGAGGAACACACTTATGGACTTTGACGAGAAGCAAAGATTTAAGCAAACCATTTTTCGGTAAGCTTACAGTACCCTACCTTGTCCTCTGTTCTTTTTGTACAGCCAGCTCTTTGTACCAATACAGGGTATGCAATTGCACCCTCTGCTCATCTTCTGTATTCTAGAACAGAGAAATATAACCATATCTCTACAAGCAGTCACCTGTGGTAGATCTGTTATATGACTTGTCTTTGGAAATTTGGGAGTTACTTTTTTTAGACTAGATATGATCTCATACTATTGCAAGGCCACCTGGATGGAAGATGCTCTATCATTTATCAATCTGGATTTGATGAAGACCTCTTACTCCATCAATACATTTTTGAGGTGGCCTTCGAAGTTCTTACAGCAGCAATACATCTGCATAGCAAATGTGAACCCAATGCCAGTGGACCACCATATGGCCTTTGCATGCATAGAAAGGGTTAGAATATCCACTGAGTCACCATGGCTGGCTTTGAGGGAAACAGCAATTTGGATCCCTTTCCATAGTTGGAATAATGGAATGTCTTAATATGTGGTGATGGATCAGCATGTGCAAATATTAGATTATTGCTGCAAAGCATCTTACAGTTCCCTGTATTTTATGCTACCTGCTGAACCTCTCTATGTGTGACTATTTCATGTGGCATTGGTTATGATAGGTTCCAGGGACAGGTTAAAATCGCCCGTTTTACTTCATTAGTGTATGTTTAAAGCTACACACATATTTGGCCAAAGGGGAAACAGCCATCACATCGCATGCGTTACTACACATGCGAACACAACGCGGTAGTTACGACGACTGCGTTGTTACATCGCAGTACCATTGCAACGCAAGTCGTTACAACAACTTGCTGTAAGGGGGGCACTAAACTAAGGGATAGTATAATTTACTATTCCAACACCTTCCCTACTGTTGCAAAAACTGGAGTTGGAATAGTAAATTATACGATTCCTAAATCCAGCACGCCCCCTACAGCGAGTCGTTGTAAAGACTTGCGCTATAATGGTACTGCGATGTAACAACACAGTCATTGTAACAACCGCGTTGTAATTGCATGCATTGTAAACACATGCAATGTAAATGCCTATATTCGGCCAAAGAGTTCAGGGGTGTCCGTTTATGACTGTAGATAATGGCAATCAATATGAGTGACATACTGCCTTGGCACCTACCAATATTGACTTCTAATATTTTGCTATAATGAAAGAAGACACATGTATGTAATGTAGTGAGGACTCATTTCAATATTTAGAATTTCTTTTAAAGTATCTCTAACTTTCCCAGGAAACTTCCAAGTGAAGTACCATCCTAGCTTCCAGTAGCAATCGCATTTGATGCTCTTTATACCTCGTATAGGTATTTTTTCTAGGTTTGTTAGTGGGGGTATTTAGGCTTTACAATTTCCAGAACACTAGCTTTACTGGACTGTGTGCCAGCACACTCTCAACCAGTACCACCTGCTCAAAAACAATGCATTAGTTGAAATCTCATTTTCATCAAAGATACCTTAACCAATGAAGACAGAGGGAATTTAATCTACTCTCCACCCTAACTTCCACATAAGTCAGTGCAATAATTCTTCTCATAAAACACATTTGTATTATTCTCACGTAAGGAATTCCCAATCACAACCACCTTGAGAAGAATGATTTAGCACAATTAAGGGAGTAGATGTCATGTGTGGGTGAATTGGAAAATAGTTCAAACTTGATGCAATTAGGCCCGGATTGACTAAACTTTCACACAGCTCAGAAATCTTTGTTGCTGCATTACTTTGCAAGAATGGGAGAGAAAAGAAAGGGGCTAAATTTACAAAGATAGAGCCTTATTCCTTTTTCTATGTTGCAAAGAGGGAGCAACAAGGAGAAATTAAGATAATTCTTTGTGTTACACCAGCCTTGGGTAGCCATTTTGGTGCAAACCAATTGCCTGAGGCATTTTTCAGTTTCCATGTGTGCGGCATAATGCAGCACACATTGAAAGAGGAAGAAACAAGGAGAAATAAAGATATTTCTCCTGCTTACACATTTTGACCCATCCCCACGTTTACCAGTGTTGGTAAATTTGGGAATGTACAAAAATACATAGATGGATACGTGAGAAAACCGAGGCCTAGATGTATCAAGATTCCATTTTGCGAATCTTAAATAGCGATTTTTAGCGAATCGCTATTTAGAATTCGCAAAATGGAATGTATGTAAAAAATCGCTTTTTTTTGCGGTTCCTTATTATTCTTTATTTGTGAATTCGCATTTTGCAAATTCGCAAATAAGGAATAATTTCCCATGCATTCCTATGGGCCAGGAGGCCCATAGGAATGATTGTGAAGTAATTCTCAAATTGCGAATTCGCAATTTGCTAATCGCAATTTGAGAATTATTTCAAGGGTGCAGGGGTGTCTCATGGACACCCTGCTGCACCCCTGAAACTTACATGTGTGTGCATATGGTGCACATACATGCCCTATGGGCATGTATGTGTGTCACATGCCACCCTCAAAATTGCCAAATTTTGGGTTTTGAATGGATTCCGCAAATTAACACGTTCCTCAAATTGGTGTTAATTTGCGATTCCTTAACCTGAATTCACAATTTAAAAAAGCTTCATACATGGCATTTAAATCGCAAAATTGCGATTCCTTAAATGCTTAAGCAAAATAAGGAATCGCAAATTTTTGCGATTCCTTATTTTGCTAATTTCACATACATCCCAAAAGATGCTAATTGTCCGTTTGCGATTCGTTAAGGCCGAAATTCTGCGAATTTCAGTCTTAATGAATCGCAAAAGGCTTGATACATCTCAATCTCCACTCATGTAATGCCTCCCTTGAGCAAAGTAATGCAGTGTAGCAATTTGCGCTATGTTGCGTTACTCTGGATTTATCAAGCCAAGCATGACCACACAAGGTGGGCTTGTTTGGCTTGATAAAACCTAACTTAAGGTTTACGCCAAGGTTCGATCAAATTGCGCGGCACAAGGGCGATGTAACACTTTAATAGATATGCCCCTGAGTCTATTTATGACTTTGCATACTATTTTGCACTGTTCCTATTACGGAGACCTCTCATGGCAAATGTATATGTAATTTTATGAGATTGCTAAAGCAATTGCTTTTTAAATTTCTTTATTACACTTCAACCTTTAATAAACTTGGATAGTTTTTCAAAATTTTTATTTCGAACTCCCTTTTGAGTCAGTTCTTTCTTATTGACTGTATTTTGAAATAAAGTTTGAATCTTGTGTCTGGGGACACCTTACCTCATAGTGTTTGTGGTTAAATCTGTTCCTAATTCATTCAAAATATGGATGTGCCACCTTTATGCAGATTTTCTTTGGGTACAGTGTGTCCACAGTTTTTGGTAGTAGGGGATGAGTAGGTAGATAAGTACTTTCTATAGAAACCAGCGTTGCCCCAAATCCCGATTTTTGTTTACAGTCCACATTTGGATTACTTGCTGAGTCCCAGGCTCTAGTGCTGTTTCTGAGCAAATGATTGTGAGTACCAATAGGTTTGGTATGATTCTTGGGATGGGGAGCGTTTTTGTGTGTTAATGATGCATTGTGGGGTTTGTAGTTTTATCCCTTTTTTAACTGAATCGCAAATATACAATACAGCCAATACTACAATTGCGTACATTGGTAATATAGGGTTACACCATTGTAGGATCTAGTAAAAATACTGCTAGTTTTTATTTTTTTCCCCTTGTCTAACCAAGGCCCCCCTCCACCCTTTCGCAACAATAGATAATGTGAGCAGATCGAAAATAGTACAGCACAACATCATAATAACAGCAGCAGTGTAAAGCGATACCACTTTATTCCGTCTGACATTTCTCAAGTCTAAATATTACCCCTGGTAGCACATGTGTAGGTCATATCTGGGTGTTCCAGCAAATAAACAGTTAGCGGAGCCCAGAAATCTATGGGTCTAGAGCCCTTATGGAACTCCTCTGCATATACATTCAATTGTTCCTTACATTATACAAGAGCACAAACCCATTTTCTTAGTGTCAGCACAGCTTTGGAAGTCCAGTCCATTGCAACTTCACGTTTAGCCATTAGCGTAGCTCTTGCCATAAAACGCCTATTACATGGCTTGATTTTATTCAATAATCCTAATAGGCACACTTCCAGTTCACAAGCAATATATTAATTTATCATATCTGATAGTGCTTTTATCACCCCACTCCAATATTTAAATGTGGCCGAACACAGCCATGCCAAATGCACAAAGTCCACTCCATCCTGACGGCATCTGGGAAACCTCGCATCTTCATGCAATCCAAATTTAAACATTCTAACAGGGGTGTAGTATATCTGATGCATACATTTGAAATGAAAAATACGCAAATTACAATTGGCAGTTAAATGTCCAGTTTATTTACAGCAAATTTCCCAATTAGCATGCGACATGGGAGTGTCCAAAACAGCATTCTATTCGTCCAAAGCCCGGGAGTTGCCCCATTCATTCTCATGTTGAGATGTGGAGTATATTCTAGTGATCAATCCCCTATATTCACCGCCTTTCAAAACCACCTGCAAAGCCCGCCACATTTGCGGTTCCTCTGGAAAATCAGCCACAAGGCGCGCACCGCTGCCCGCAGTCTGGCACACGTAAACCCATGCATAAATGTATACTGTTGCCCAGTTTGAAACTCGAACATAGCCAGGAAATTTCCATTTCGATACATGACCCTCAATTTTGTAATCCATACACTTTGAAGAACATTCAGGGCCCCAGGCTCCTGCGCCTTTGATATCCCCTGATGTGCCTCAATTGTCATATCTGGTGCTTATATATACTTTCTCCCTTCCCGTTTAGTTAGAGCGTCCCATGCCCATACCATGCAATCAACTGAGTTAATTTCCTTATTACTACCACTGTTACTTTTATGAAGAATCACTGCCGGCAATGGCATTGGATGCACAGCGTCCGCCTCCACTGGCGAATGCTGCATATACTTCTGCGGAAACAGCCAATAATGCGCAAACTGCGCCTGGGCACATGGGTAGTAAAGGTGTATGTCTGGCGCCTCAAAGGCACCACTCTCAAATGGCTGCCTCAACGTATTCCAGCTGCATCTCGGTTTCTTGCCAGCCCATATTAGTGACAGTAAGCAGGTTTGCAACGTTTTAAAAAAAGGTGATGTTTAACCTAATTGGGATATTAGTAATGAGATACAGCAACTTGGAAAGTACTGTCATGTTTACAACAGCAATTCTACCCGACGGCGGCAGTAGTTTCCAACGTGAGATTTGTTCAGTAAGTGCAGTGACAGCCCATCCATAGTTCATATGTATTACAGTCTCTGGGTCTTTATGCACCAAGACCCTCAAATATTTCACCCGGTCAGCCGACCAGGCGAGCGCATATTACGCCACCACCTTTTGAGTAAAACTAGTCAGTGGAAAAATCGTGGACTTTGCCTAGTTGAGCCCCATCCCTGACCTTTTTTCAAATATAACATACTCCTGCAGCAGCGGGGAGAGTTGTGTGTCTGGATCTCGGACATATAATAACATGCCATCTGCATATAGCTAGATGATCAATGGATGCTGCCTGAACCCCAGTGCGTGAATTGTTTTATTATTTGCATTGTAGATCCCCCCCCCCCCCCCGCCCCCCCAAGAAGGGTTAATCCCGAAATGCATTGGGTGATTTTAAAATAAAAGACGTGACATGTGGAAACCCCCTTGTCTCCTGTGTTTGCATAAAACATCTTCACATTGGATTCGAATGGATAAAATGAATTGAAGTAAATAAACTAAAGGGATGAAGATTAAATTGGATAAAAAATGAAGAAGTTGAAGATTAAAAAGGATTTGATTGATTGGATTCATTCAAACATTTTTGGCTGTGCTGCTCAAAGGGGAACCAACATTGTGTTCCCTTAGTGTTTCAGTTATATTGCAAAAAGCGCAATGGGACGGAGCGCGAATCGGGCATGCACGCCCTTACAGTTCAGAAACAGGTCAAGTTTCACGATTAAATTGTGAGCATTTTACCTCTTTTTGATGAACCCCAGTGCGGCCAGAGAGTGCTTCTGCCTCATCTTACATGCTAACGGCTCCAATACCAAAGAAAAAAACATTGGAGACAATGGACTGCCCTGTTGCGTGCCTTTACAAATTGCAAAACAATCTGATACCCATCCATTCACTCGCACATGTGCTGCAGGGTTGGTCTACAATAGCTGTATCCATTTCACAAACAAAGGTGGCATGCCCATCCGTCGCAAAACTACAAACATATAGCCCCAGTGGAGCGAACCAAATGCTTTTGCTGCATCAAGAAGCACAGCAACTGGCAGGGTCTCTGGATCCAAATGATGCAGCACTGAAATGATAGTGCAGAGGCTGTGCCCAGTAGATCGCTTAGGGACAAAACCTGATTGGTTAGGGAGAACCAACTTGGGGACCAAAGGCTGCAGTGTAGATTTAACCATTTTTGCTAGTATTTTAGTAACTAAATTTATGAGGGGCAGTGGCCTGTAAGAATCACATCTATTAACTACTTTTTCAGGTTTCAAAAGCGTAACAATCATAGACTCCCTGAGGGACGGGGGAAGAATTCTAGTTTCATAGGCTTCAGCAAAGACTTTTAATAATTGCGGAGCAAGCACATTAATATAAGCTTAATAAATCTCACCGGGCTAGGCATCCAGCCCCGCCGCTTTACAGGTAGGTAGGGACCTAATAGCTTCTTTTACATCGTCCTCACCAAATGGTTGAACCAAATACTCACGTTGCCCATAGGACAACCATCCCAACGCTATGTCTTCTAAATATGCCTTTATCTCAGCCTCAGCTGCATCTTGCCCGGCCTCATATAATTTAGAATTGAAGTCAATAAACACTTGACTAATTTCGGATGTGGAATGCTTAACAATTTCGTCTTCATCTAGTAGTTCAGTGATGTGTTCCTGTCCTCTGGGGGCTGCCAAACTTTGTGCTAATGAGCGACTGGACCTTCCACACTCCCCATAGTGTTGTGCCCTCGAACGCCTGGATTTGTGCAATATCTCCTGATCCACAGTCTGATTATGTTCAGAGACCAGCTCTCTAATCGGAGCCAACACTGCGGGTGTAGGGCATAGCTCATGTTCTAACAAGCTCATTTTATCTGCTAACTTTCTTATTCTTTGCCTAAGGTTGTTCAACACACCAGTTTGCACAACCATACACACTCCCTTTATTGTAACTTTAAATGCCTCCATAGAGTGCCTGCACTATCCACTGATCCCTCATTCTCCCCAAGAAATTATGAATTGCCATCCCAATTTCAGCCTGGATAACTGCGTCAGTAAGTGAGGATGGTTGCAAATGCCATTGGAACGGGGGTCTAACCCAGGCCAGGATCTTAAGCTCAATTAGTACTGGCGAATGATCCGATAGCGTTCTTGCTAGGTTTTTTACTAAGACAGTCCAAGAGGCCACCACCCGGGACACCAACCAGTAGTCGAGTCGTGACCACAATTCATGCACCTTGGAAACAAACGTACCTTCCCGCACCTCTGGATTTCGTGGCCTCCATTTAAGGCCCTCTACCTCTATCAACTCATTTAAAATCAATGCCACCTGCTTCCCACATCCCTCAGAGTGACCTAAACGGTCTAACCTTGGATCTAAACAAACATTTAGGTCACCACCTCATATGACTACTGAGGTAGGATAGGAGTAGGCAAAGACCTCCTTTCCACCAGCGGAGTGTGCAGAAATTATCCTTCTCTACGTTCTGCGGAAAAGGCAAATCTTCACACAATCCGCAGTGGAGTGGAGTTGGCCAGCACCCGCCTCCACCTCCCCTATATTATCAATTTAATCTACAACACCTACTAGAAAATTAAACCACTTACCTGGCATGCAATAATCAATGTTTGCCATAAACCCTACTTCCTACAACACCCGTCTACTTCCACACCCCCAACATGCCAAAGACAACCCAAATTGAACACAACAAACTACCTAACCCTCCATGTCCCAAATGGATAGTTGGGGAACTCCCATATGAGGGCACCAGAGTGCAGGTAAAACTCCCAGTGCTGGGTGGAAGGTGACCGACTGTGTCCATTATCGAACATGGCCACACACCACATCTCAAATTATTGTACGGTGGAATCAATTCGAGTTTTCATACAGTTGGTGTGTGCTATTTCAGGACCATAATCCCATACCCAATCCCTACAGGGAACAGGATGCCAGTTCAGAGATTTCAAATAAATCAAGTTATAACAATGGTGCATGTAACCCCCACACAGCAGGCCGCCAGCTAGGACCAATCAGCAACCCCATATAGTGCTGTCCAACCATAGTTACTGTCCTAAGGTTGCTTTTCATCAGCATCTGAGTCCTCCATTACATCCCGACAACATTTCTTCAACCGTTTAGCATGGTCCAGTGCAGCTTTAGGATTCATGAAAATCTTGGATGCGCCCTCTGGATTAATCCTCAGTCTCGCTGAATTCAGCATAGCGTATGGAATCTCCTCAGCTTGCAGCAATTTTTTGGTGGGAATAATCTCCCTCCATGCAGCCTAGACAGTAGTGGTGAAGTCGGAGAAAAATGCAAGCCCATTTCCCTGATGCGTGATCTTCCCTTTTTCCCGAGCCAAACTAAGGATCATGTCCCGATCTCGGTAGTTCAACAACCTTGCGATGATCGGCCACGGCAGAGCACCTGGGCTGGGGAGAGCCATCAAGGATCGATGGGCACGATCCACCAGCAACATAGATGATAAATTCTCAGCTCCAAAGATGTCCTTGAGCACCCCTTCTACATAAATTTCCGTCTTTCCGATGTTGGGGGACTCCGGAAGTCCTGTTATCCTTAAGTTATTCCACCTTGACCTTGCTTCTAGGTCTTCATTCTTGGCTTGCATTATCGCAAGTACCTTCTCTATGTTGAGAGACTTGTCAGATACCCTTTGTACATCTTCTTCAATGGTGGACACTCTGTGTTCAACCTCGGCCAACCTAGTACGTTGTTTATCGAACTTTGCAGCCATATGGTCCATTAACAGGTTAAGGACATCGATTTTTGCATTGATTGACTGCAGGCTTTGTTGCACTGCAAGAAGAGTGGACTCCAGAGTGGGAGCCGTGTCTGATGAGGCCTCCGCCTCTGAATTTGAGACAGTTTTGCCTTGTGTGCATCCAGTTTTACGCATTTCAAAGACGAGGCGCTGCAGTGTTTTATCCGGTTTTCCCATGACTCCAGGTCTTGCAAACTATTATCTCACAGCACAGCCCAATTGCAATACTTCACACTAATAGTTATGTCACGCACCGTGGAGTGACGTATGGACCTCAATGCTAAGAGCAGCTAGTCGTATCAACAGCCACAGTGAGCATCCACTTCCAGCTATGTATCTCTCACAGATTTCTGACCCACGTGGTAATCATCAATATAGGGGCTGGATACCATTGGGGGTGCCTAGACCACACAACTCTTTACTCCTGTAGATGGGATAAAGTTCTGAAGACATCTGCCCCTCTGTAATTCAGGGCAGGGCCCCCCTCAGACCCTGTGTATATCAGCTCAGTAGATGCCTGCAAGTTCCAAATATCCCCACAGTTGTTCCACTGCACCTTACAGCTTCTGCCCCCAACCAGTTGTTAACTGTAGTATTCCACTATACTCCTCAAGCTGCAGCAGCAATCAATGCCATCCTCCTACCATGTATAAAGCACAGCTCACCGCCGCATTCCCAAGTCATCTAGTAGGTATCCAGGCCCCATCCACCGTCGCAGCACTCCAAGAGGTAGCGCCCACTTCACCGCCACAGGCGCCTCTGTGTCGCTTTTTCCCCCAATGCCACAGGCCGTCCCAGTATCATAGTAGAGTTGCGGCCTAAAGAGCCTCTCAAATGCCCATTAAACACTGCACGCCCCGTTTGATGCTTTACAGGCCCAATACGTGCCTCAAGTTGTAGCAATGCCTGCCCAGGTCAGCTAAGATGTGCGGCTCACCCCCGAATCCCGGGCCCCGAACCAGGCCACGGGTCCTTTCAAGCACCGCACATCAACGCAGTTCTTCTAGGGGGCTGCAACGTCATACTCATCTTGCCTCCTCACATATTGCTATTGCACTGGCCTCCTCAGAGCCCCGGGCTACTATGCCGTCCCAGCAGCAGCGTGGCATGATATTTTCACGACTTGGCCACAGACGCGCCACAAGTGCCAATGCGCCGCTGCTTACGCTGGGTCCTGTCCACAGGAGCGCCAGATAATTCACTGCACCATCACAAACCCCTCACCTCAGCCGGCAGTCGTGCAGGGTCCGTTTCAGGGCTCAGCCTTTGTCAGAGGTTTCAGCGGTGCACGGCTTTGGTTTTGTGTTGTTGATTCTTAGTTCAATTAGTGGTTAGATTACAGTGATTTGGATCTATTTGTCATTTGTAAAGTGTGTTTGCTATTTGTTGGTTAAGGCAATCAGACTTGTCATAATATAAAATCTCAAAGTATTGTTGAACTTGTCTGTAAAGTGGTGGTGCGATTTGTGAGGTGCCACATTCACAATGGTTATGGATTTTTCTGAATTAACACATTTTCTTACAGGTTTTGTATGTCTAATCTGGATTGGTTTCAATCTGCTCTTTATTGCACGTCGTAAATGGGCTGTTTAGCTGGTAGAGGTATACACCCTGTCAAAGTAAGAAACACAATCCTTGACAGAGTAAGTCCGATACACACCATAAATTAACCTGTGCTCACCCTCTGGTAGCCTCGTGCAGAGCAGGCAGGCTTAATTTGGGAGGCAATGTGAAAGTATTTGTGCAACACTTTAAAACAGTAAAACAGTGAAAACACCACACAAACCTAATCCACACCAGGTTAGACAAAGAGAGCCCAATTCAATGAACAAACCAAAACCAAAAGGAGAAAAGTGTAATAAATAGACCTGGAGTTATGAATTTATAAAGAATATCTGCAAATATAGTGCTTGAGTGCATAAAGAGCCAACCTGGGCTATCTGGTCACGCTTGACAGAGGTAAATCCAAAAGTTCAGGCTCACCGCTATAGATCATGGGTCCGATGGAGGGACCAACTTTCTCCCACTAAAAAAGTACTTTAGATGCAGAAAGTGTGGAGTTCGAGGGTGAGATGCATGGAGGAGGGAGGCTATACATTGGTTCCGATCCTTAGGGTTCTTAGATGATGCATCATCGTCAACCTGGGCACTTGGAGATACATTGTCATTGAGCAGCACTGGATCTAGATGATGCATCGTCATTGAGCTGTATAGCTGGCAATGCAATGTCTTTGAAGCAGGCAATCTATTGGATGTGTCGGTTTTAACTGGTGTAATGACACTTCCAAGGGTCCAAGACCACATGGCAGGGTTGGAATCACAGAAGACAGAGTTCAGATACTGTTGCAGCGTTGCTGAAAGCCTTTGATGTCCCTGATACTTCGGAACCAGAGGCAAACAGACAAGCCCTGTGAGTAATTCTGGGTTCAATTGATGCAGGGCCAGTCCTTCTCACCCAGGCATAGCGGGCAGCAGGAAGCAGGCAGGTCAAAACAGCAGAAAATCCGTTCTTTCAGAGCAGCAGTCCAGCAGAGTGGCAGTCCTTCAGCAGCACAGCAGTCCTTTTTCCTAGCAGAGTATCCTCAGGTCCAGAAGTGTACTGAGCTGCTAGGGTCAGACATCCAGATCTAATAACCAGTATTCCCTTTGAAATGTGGGAGACTTTAAAGGGGATTTGGAAGAGCACAAAAGCCCTCCCTTCCTGCTGTGGTTCCAGACAACCTTCAAGCGGTTAAGCAGTCCTTTTTGTGTGAGCAGGACACTGCCCATTCAGGTGTAAGTGTCAGATCCTCCCTTCCACCCTGAACAGGACGACCCTCATGGATGAAAATAGCCCATCAAGCCACACCTAAAGCTTCCTTTGTGTCTGACTGTCTAGAAGGAATGAACAAGGGCCAGCTGTCACCCACCCCAGGCATGCATTGGAAAGACGCAGCAGGTACACG
This sequence comes from Lissotriton helveticus, assembly GCF_964261635.1. NCBI lineage: Eukaryota > Metazoa > Chordata > Amphibia > Caudata > Salamandridae > Lissotriton > Lissotriton helveticus. The sequence continues at coordinate 805,421,505 of NC_136063.1, forward strand.
AGGCTTAAGCGCAGGAAAATGCTACTTTGCTGCTTTAGCCTCAGTGCATTTAGAAAGACTGTGAAGCATCGAAAGTATTACTCTCTGTGAAGACTCTTTGGAGATTCAATTGCAAGTAAGAAGTTACTTGGCACTGTGAAAAATACCATAAACTACAAACGAAAGTTTCTCGAAATATAGACGGGAAGAAATTTCCATACAGAAGACAACGAAGGTCAAATTTCGCTTGTTAATGATCCAATGGAACTTCTGTTATGTTAGGTTGTCCTGAAGAAGGTCTTGAAAGTCACGAATAAAAAAACCGAAAAAGTCCACTGCTAAGTCCATTTCCACATTGTTTTTTAATTATGCAAGTGATCCTCACTGTAAAGCGAACAGGAGTCATTTGCCTTTAGATTTATTTGAATGGACTTTTTATTCATATGTTAAGAAGGACAATTTGTTTATTCCTTCTGCATTTGAATCTGTGATTAAGTCATGATATGTACCCTTTGACACTATAGGTATTTACATATATAAAACAATCTTTTTGATATAAAGGATTACCCGTGTTGCTGTTGTTATTTTAAGTTTTCTTTTCACTTGATTGTTCCTTCATGCCACAACAAGATAAAGAAAAAGAAAAAATTGTGTACAGATTCCAATAAAGTTGGGCCAGATAAATTGATACAATTAATTTGTTAATCTGAGTTCTGCAATTTTGATTTGAATACATCCCTTGCCGACACCTTTTTAATCACAGCATTTGCCCGAGACCGCAAGGGTATATTGGGTTACCCACCATTATTAAACTTCTAAAAGTGGCATTTTTAAAGTTGTAATAATAAATCCAACTTTACCATTAAAGAACGTTTATTATTACAAGTCCATTGGTACCAAACATCACGGTTCTACTCCGTCTCAAACAGGAATTACACACATTGAATGTAATTGGCCTCACAGTAGTGAAAAACGAATTTTGGAGTTTTTCGCTGTCAGAACATGCAAAACTAAAAATGTCCTGCCTTTTACTTACACAGCACTCTACCCTTTGGGCTATCTAGGGACTACCTCAGGGGTGACTATGTGTAATAAAAGGGGAGTATAAGGCTTAGCAAGGGGTTTTAAATGCCACGTCAACATGGCAGTAAAGCTGCACATACAGGCTCTGCAGAGGCATGCCTGAGACATGTTTAAAGATCTACTTAAGCGGGTGGTAAAATCAGTGCTGCAGGCCCCACTAGTAGCCTTTACTGTATAGAACCTGGGCACATGTAGTGCATTTTACTAGGGACTTATAAATAAATTAGATACGCCAATTGTGGATACACCAAAGTTAGGAGAGTGAGCACATGCTCTTTAGCACAGGTTAGCAGCGGTAAAGTTCCCAAAGTTCTATGGTGAACAAAAACAGATCAGCAAAAAGTGAGGCAAAACAGGCAAAAGGTTTGGGGGAAGACCATCCTAAAGCTGACGGGTCCAACATTGGCTAATCAGAGGTGGACTACCGCTGGACAGAAATGTGTCTGTGTGTGATTTGTGAACCAGTATATCCACATCACTAGTTAAGTTTCCTGTTCTATCAAAAGTGTCATTGTCTTCACCTATTTTGGTTTTCTCTCTTTGTTTAGGTGAGTAGACATATTCTTGTTTGTTTTATTTGTATGATATGTGTTGTGTTAGACCTGGGGTTACCAGTCCACATAGGGTAGCCTGGCACAAAGTAGTTAGGACTAATCTCCAAGACAAGTTGTGTTGTGCTCACATCATTCACTCACAGTAACACAGCACCAGCCACTAAAAATAAATGACACCACACCAATGTAGAAAAATACCGGTACCTTTTATAAAAATTCCTGTTTCGTTAAGCTTGAAATGATTCACACAATAGGCATTTTTCTTTCCACATCAGTTCCCTTGCGCCAATAAAGTTTCAGCAATTCCTGGATCCCCAGAATCAATAGGCTGACATTTACTCTTGTTACCTCCAATTAAGTTATTCCTAGGTCATTTGGACAAGGTTCAATGTAACAACATTCCACATGTATTTGGTTTAGCAAAAGCATGCAGTATGACCATCTAGCGACCCTCTTGTAAACGGTTTCAACTGGTTTAACTTTGGTAATTATTCAGCAGATGTCACACTCATTCCTCTTCCTCACTCACTCCTTCTTTCCTTTCCGGTTGAACGGGGTCAAATGTCCTGCCAGAATCTTGTAGGGTCTTGACACACGCTGGCTCCCCTGTTTCCCTTTACTACTCAACCAGAAATAACATTAGATTGTGTGGGTATCAAGTCACCAGTTCCTATATAGTTCAACCAGAGAGGGCTCCCACCGTCCTGCACACAGTTCCGTGGAGTTCCATTGCGCAAACTAACCACCAGGGCCCGTGGCGTAAGTTTCTGTGGTCACGTCCCTTCCAGCCCCAGGATCCCTGCTTACTTGTGGCCAGAGAGGCTGGTGCACCCAGTCAACCGCCTTCAACGGCTAAAATGACCGGCTCTTATCACTAGCGCTGTTGTCCTGCATCTCGTCCCTTCCACAGGCCAAACTGCTCCGCTTCAGGGCCTGCAGGAAAGGGAGGACGCACTCGCTGACGGCAACGCGGGCTGCGCCATACCTCTGCTCCTCACCAAAGCGCTGCCGATGATCTGCTGAAGGACCGTGTAACTGGGCCTGCGTGGAAAATTAGTGACTTCCACACGGCGCCGCCCCACTCCTCAGGCAGCCGGCAGGCCCTCCTCTGGACCCGCCCGCCAGCAGCTAATTCTACGTCGTTACTCCACCCCCCCTCTTTTCTGGGAGTAGTGTCTTTCCCACTACAGGGCCTGCGCAATTCCGGATCACTGGTTTTTCACGTCTTTGTTGACTCCCCTGTCACCTCAGAGCGGTGACGGACCCTCTCCGAACACTTCCTTCACCGGATTCTCCTTCCCCCTCTAGAAGTGCCTGCTCAATCCCTTCCTCGGGGACCTCACCGGAACCTCAACTGTGGTCAAGCGGCTCCCACCACAGCGATCCCGCTTTTCACCCACGTTTCTCTGGGGAGGAAAGACGACTCCAAGTCCGCGCTTCCCAGTACAGGTGAGAGGTGGACAAAAGCGGAGGGGGGGGGGTACAGGGGTAGGAAGGTTTGGAGGTGAAAAAGGGTGAAAAACTCCCTGAGATCTTTGATCAGTTGCCGTTCACCGGCTAACAGGTAGAACTCACTACTCAGCTCAACCCCTTTCCAGCAGTCTTAAAGATTCTCCCCCAGCGTCAAGGGAAGGTTTCTTGTAACTCGTGAGGACCTTTTGTCCAAGTCAATCGAGTATAAATCAGTAGGGTCAGGTCTGCAGTCTGAGGGACGGTGTCAGCAGTAAGGCAACAACCCTTAGAGAAGGAAATCAACCCTCTGAGTGTCCTAACCCCCTAGCGCTAGAGCCTGCAATCCAACTAGTTCAAGGGTCACTCTTCTTCTAAAATGGCCGCCCTGACACTGGCCTTTTATAGACTGGCCTCAGGCTACCAGAACCAGCTGGAAGGTTCTGGAGCGTTTCCCATACACTCCTACGGCGCCAGTTCCTGAGGTAAAAATATGTGACAGTTACCAGCCACCATTTTGTGCGACTACATTTCCACCATTTTAAGGGTACACCTAGGCCTCAAAAAGTTATAGGAACAAGGAAGCACCTAACCCCTAGGACAACACCAAAAATTTCCAGTGAACATAAAAATGAAAAGTACTAGAAGGCAAAAAGGGACAAAATAAATAAATAATAGGAGGGACCACCCAAAGGGCTGTCAGGTCTAACATGTTGGCTAAAGGCACTGTGTTGATTTTTATTAATGGAGAAGTCATGCTGCAATTGGTTAACTAATGATAGGAGCTGTGCTAGGATTGAAGAGACATCATCACAAGTTGCACAGTCATTGGTTGGTTACTGCTGTTGCCGTGCAGTGATTGGTTGACCTTTGCCATTGCCACTCTGGTATTGGATGCTGTTTGTTCTTTTAATTTGTGAGCTTTGTGAGAAGGTAAATACCCTTTACAATGAATCCTTTACGACAAATACTTTTACCCCGCATCCCTTTTCAATGCATTGTAATTTATTACGATTACCTGTACCCTGCAAACACTTTCACCCCGCAAACCATTACAACGAATATACTATTACAACGAATATTCTTTGTAATGGTATGCAGATACAAATTTTAAAAAGGAGGATGATGCATCATAAAAAATGTGCTCAGGAGTCATAAAGGAATGACCATGCAGACTCTCACCTTCGTGCACACCTCTCTGGAAAAAGCTTTCAGACACAAACCATCAAGGACATTGGAGGATGACCTGTTGGTTGGAGGACGACATGCTGTGCACGGAAACGCTGAATATAACCAGCCGTGGCCAGTAGTGGGAGTACCTGCCGTGAGGTGACGTGGGGAGGGGGAGGGAAGGGTGGGGGGTAGTAATGTATGGATTACGAACTTTAACAGGTAAGTAAACATATAAATTAAAAAAACAAATTTTGTTGTGCGCACTGCATCGCATTTGGTGATGCAGTGCATGCAACAAAATTTATTTTATTTATTTGTATGTGTACTTACCTGTTAAAGTCCGTAATCCATACATTACTACCCCCCACCCTGCCCCTTCCACTCCCCACGTCACCGCCCGGCCGGTACTCCCACTACCTGCCGCAGCTGAATATAACCCTCATGGATACGGCTACGGTAAAAAATATCAGTCCCACACGATCATGGTCACATTGGAGGACGACCAGTCCTACCAATCTGGAAGCGCGTAATAAGGTATGCGGAGGAAGTGCTCAGCGTCAATTTGTCCATTTTTTATTTTTATGACAGAATATGACGAAAGCACTAACACGTTTAATATTATACTTTAAAGAGCGTCTTCAACGAGAACGGATGCGGGAGAGATCTACTTAAAGGTAAGAAAGCATTTTATGAGATTTATTTATTTGGATAACAATAGAGTTAAAGAGTAATGTAAAAAAGAATGCAATAAAAGTGTATTCGTAGAAAAAAGCTCAAGTGTTTTCCCCCTGTAAGTGTATTCATAAAACAAAGTTTGAGCCAGGAGGTAAGTGACTAAATTTTTTAAAAAAAAGTTTTCCGCATTGAATTTTCGTTGCTTTAGCATGCGTTGTAAAAAAACCAGTGTGGTGAATGTACTCTAAATTGAATGAATACAATTTCCATTGTGTTTGCTACAGTATAAAAGGATGCGGGTCATGGCCTTTGTGTTGAATTTTTTTCGTTGTAACGGTATACGGAGTGTTAGGCTGCGGGATAACGTCATATATTCTTGTGAGAATAATGGGTGCTGTATTGGCAAAGCCTAGAGTTTTTAGGGTATCTTTAATAAAGTGCAAGAATATTCCTTCTGAAGGTTCTCGTGCATTCAAAATGATGATAGACATTGAAGTTTTCACATGTGTCTGGTTTAAAATATGGCATGTGAGTACTTCTGTTGACAAGGATATGAAATGTCCTTTGGATAGTACATTTAAGACTAGAATAATTTATTTTCTGAGACATGCATTGTGTGAGAGAAAACCACAACCTAGACCTGCACAATTAGAGGCTATAAATGAATGGGATTGAGCAGCAATAGAGAAAGAGAGAATGAAGATTTGGAGACAATTGAAAAATTCAGTGAACCATTGGTTAGATTCCAAGAGCATTCAGAAGAGTACACAGAGAGGTGATGCAATCCAAGGTGTAAATTCTTTCCTGCCATAGTTAATGGATCAGATAAAAGGACAATTGCCGAACCTAAAACTGAAAACCAAAAAAGGGACGAAGATATTGATTCAGATGAGAATAGTTTTTTAATGATCTGCTGAATTTTAGACCACCTCCTTACACAGATGGTGCACTGACACATTGATCGCCAGTATCTGAAATGGGTACAGGCGGACCAGGCATGAATACACAAGAAATAGAGTGCATTGCCAGCTTTACCTGGTCCTGGTAGAATTACATCTGCTGTGGATATAGGGCTAATCTAATTGATGTTGAAGCACTGGTTACTACATCACCTGAAAGGAGAGAAATTAATACTGCTAATTTGAAAATTGTATTTGTGGAAATTTTGCAGAAACAATTGGCTTAAATAGAATAATCGAATATAAGAAATATTTGTTCAAAGAAGGGGTGAGGCGTGCAAAATAAGGCTTAAAATATGCTTGAATATTTAGCAGAATAATTTGGAGTGGATTTTCACAAAAACTGTCTCCTGCGTAAAAACTACAAAATAGCTTTCAGTAAAGCAAAAACAGACTGACTTGTGAGCTCTTATTGAAGACTTAGGTGCTTATTTATGAGTAAATGATGCCTTGCCCCTCAAGTCACTTTGCTGTGCTGCACTGGGTGACAGGGAAAGGACACAAATGCACTTTATTTAAGGCAATATGGTGCTTTCTTGGCCATTCCCATGCGCTGGTGCTGTGTTTGCAGCCTACGGCCAACATAGGCACCTTTACAACATGGTGCAAGGGTGCTTGTGTTGCATGCAAGATTCTTTTTGCACAGGAAGGGGCACCTTCCTGCACAAAAAAGTCCTTTGGGGCATATTAATATTTTAATGTGTGTTGCAGAATGCAGCACACATAGAAAGATGAAAAATAGAGATATTTGTTCTTGTTACGCCTCTCCTGGGAAGGCATGACTTTTTGACGGGAAACATCCTTTACAACGCAACTTTTACCACGCAGTGCCTTTACGACGCAACCATTACAACGCATTGCGCTGGGGGGCGCTCTAGGATAGGGAATAGATTTAATTTACTATCCAACACCTTCCCTACTATCCACGGGGACTGGAGTTGGAATAGTAAATTAAACTATTCACTATCCAGCACCCCTAAGCGCTATGCGTTGTAACACCATGCGTTGTAAAAACTGCGTTGTAAAGGCATGCATGGTAAAAGCATGCGTTGTAATGTCATACATCCCTTTTTTACGCATTACCAGGTTTACCAGTACTGGTAACTTTGGGAATGCATCAAAAACCATAGGAATTGCATGGGAATACCCATACAACGTCCATGGAAAGCCTTCCCAGGGTAGAGTAATGTAACACAGCGATTTGCACTGCGTTACTCCAGATGGTTTTAGCCACTTAATGCCATACAAAGCCGCTTTGCGGGGCTTACAAATCTGGCTTAGAGGTTTACGTCATGCATGTACCATGGTGCATGGTGGAAATGCAATGCAAGCCTCTCAGAAATATGTCCCTTAGTTGAATATATAAAGGAGTGGAGTAATGTGAGGAAATACAGGAGGAAGTAGAAGAAGAATGCTGATTCTAAAAGGAACTATATTGACATAGGAAAAAAAGTGAATGTATTCATGAGTGAACCTGCAGCATAATCAATGGCATAGTGTCCTTTACAAGAAGTACATAGAGGGAAGTATGTAATTGCTCCTTGGTCCAGAAGTGATGTTTATGTTTTTATAATAAATGTACCAAAAATGATAGAGGAACCAGATAAGTGAGTGGTATAAGGAGGTTCACAGATTAGTGACATTTTTAAAGATGCTTTGCATTGATGTGTAAACATTTTCTGAAATTGTGGCTCCCAAAGATTTCTGAGCAGAATGCAAATTGCCTGTTACTTGGCCGACACAAGAACTAACAAGTGTTCCACCTAATAATGCTCTAGTTGATTTGGTAGTTGAAAAATATAGAGCAGAGATAGAGCATTTGAAAAAAAGGGTTCTGGAAAAAAGGGTAAACTGGGCAAAGATAATGGGAGACACACATGAGCCTAAAGAGTAACTGCATGCTTATTATGAAAGATGTATGCATATTTATAGTAAGTGCAGTGGAGTCAAAGAGCCAGAAAGTAAAGGCATTAGTGGATTTATATCTGCTTTTGTTTTAAGGTTATGTCCTGATCTTAGGTCTCAGATTTAGCAGAGTGGAAAGTGCTGGCAGGCTAAGGATTGTAAATAAAATACTCAAGCTTGCAAAGTAGTTTAGCAATCGTTTTGATGTGAAGCAGAAAAAGTTCTAAGAGAAGTTGATGATTGCTCAAACAAAACAGATTCAGAGAAATAATAGAATTCGGATGATGAATTTAGATGTTGATATCATGTCACATGCAGATTTTGGGGTGAATGTGAGATTCAAATTTTGGGGTGCTGGGTATGTAGAGAGTTAGGATGAGGAATAATATGGTACTGATGCAAGCCCAAGGTAGGGATAAATGGTTTGTGGATAATTCTGGAACAAATGAGAATATCAGTATACCTCAAAAACAGGCTATCAACGCGGTAGTATACTTTATGGAACACCTGAGCGATGCCCCCACAGGTTTTATCAGAGATTGTCTTCACATTGTGCTCGAGGAGAACGAGTTATAATTTTGGAGGGTAACTATGCAAACAAATAAAGGGAGTCAGAATGGGTGCTTCTTGTGCACCCAGCATAGCCAATATCTACATATCACTATTTGAACAAAAGTATATCTATAAGGAAATAGCTCATTTCTATATATGGATGATATTTTTTTCATATAGGCACGTGCACAACAAGCTCTCAATTATTTCCTCCTATGGATAAACGTATGCAATTCTAACATGACATTTAAAGCACATAGCAGTAGTAGTCAAGTGGAATTCTTGGATATAATGATATGGCATAATATAATAATGGCCATCTGGAGGTTGATCTAGATGTTAAATCCACAGCTAGAAAAATTATGTTGCATTTCAGTAGCTTCCACCCAAGATATCAAATGCAGAGTATTCCATTCTTTCAATTCATGAGGTTAAGAAGAAATTGTACTAACCTTAATGATTATGACACCAGATCAACTACAATGAAAGAAAAGTTTGTAACAGGGGGATACCTTTGGCAGCTAGTATGGGAAGCTTTCAAGAGAGCAAGGTTTTAAGACAGGGGCCACATACTTCACAATAAGGCATCGGAGGGTGATTCTCAACCGGGATGTGTCACCAGACACTCAGGGGCATATTAGCAAAAACCTTGTTAAAATGATCACAGTTTTAGCTGCAGGAAACGTCCGCTAAAACGGAGATAATGGGCTTGCTAATATGGGTTATAGAATTCCAATAGAAGCCCAGGTTAGATGTCCTGCACATCTAACCTGGTCTTCTATTGGAATTCTATACACGCATATTAGCAAGCCTATTATCGCCGTTTTAGCGGCAATTGATAATTTTAACGAGGTTCTTGCTAATTTGCCCCTCAGTCCCTAATAAGAAAAGTCAGACAAATTATCAATTCAAATAGGCATGTACTAAACAGCGATGCAGATTTGAATGGCAGGATACCAAAACTCATGTTTGCTCACAAACGTAATAAAAATCGTAAAGACCATATTGTGAGGTCACAGCTCCAGACATCAGTACAATTTATACAGAAAACTATTCATGGCAGTACACCTATTACTGGGTATTTTAAGTGCACATCTTACAAGACATGCAACAGTGCTATTGAAGTGGACACATTAACCTTGAATCAATACAAGGGGCACATAAAGAATTTTACAGACTGTAAGACTAAAACATTATATATCTTCTCTTATGCCCATGTCATTTGGGCTATTTGGGTGAAACGGTAGGACTCTCGCCTCCCAGAACATATGTCGGCAATCAGGATGGTAAGGACCAATGCACCACTAGCTAGACATTACATGCCATAACCTGAGGACATTACAAGCATCAGCCAGAGGAAATCAGATGGTTAATTTTTAGAAATAATGTGTTTAATAACAGGAGAAGATCCTACTGAAATAAGATAAAGGAGAGGGTTTTTGGGGATTTTCACCCTAGATGCACATAAACGAGGACTCATCAGTGAGATTCCATGGAATAACGCTATTACATATGATGGGTAACCATCTTCCTTGTATGCAACTGTATGTGCAATATATATTATGGTCTGGGAAGCATTATAACCCCTTAGTTGTCAGCATTTAGTGTATATTTTGTACACATATTCACTGGGACCCTTTTCATGAATCCCTACTGAGATTCTAAACTACACAAAGCCACAGGGTGATTCTTTCTACGTTCCACCTGATGGTTTCTTTTACATCTCTATATGTGCTATATAAGAATTGTTAGTTGCACAGCACCATATATTCAATTCCTGCAGCAATTGCATTGTACCTTGAACCTCTGAATATCACTGCCTGGATAAACAAACTCTGCAATATATAGTTTCAATGTTTATAGATTAGGCATCATGTGATAAGTTGTCTGCCATAAATATTTGATTCTAGTCTGGGGACCCGTTGATTCAGGTGATTATTTTTTCACCTTTTATCTTATTCTTCATTAGGCAAATGAACACACTTTTCTAACAAGTTTTTACCTTGCAGTGCTTAAAATGTAGTCAAGTTAATCCTACCATACAGCAAGGTATCACATTTGGCACACAAATTCTTTATTTACGCATAGTGGATTTATTTCCACTTCAGGCACTTTTGCAGCACTTTGCCAGTTTCATTGGATTTTAAGGACCTCATTTGACTCATTTTTGTGGGACTACTCACACTTGCACAGCCATGGAAATATGGCCATTGCCAATGCAGTGTTGGTGGGATGTTTACACTGGATGTCCCGCCTTGCCATTCTGGAAATTATTTTTTGTGTCTCTTGCAGTCCTTTTAAAAACTACCAGTAATCAGAGTGATCTTCCAGCTAAGTATGCCGGGAATACCGCTTTAAGTGGCTACCTTTTTATACCCAGGGTCTCCATTACTATTACTACTGACAAGAAAAGAGAGTGATATGTAGTTTGCGGAACCTGTCCTTTGCTGGAGTTGCATTAACTGTGGACTCGATGCCATTAAGTTCACCCTAAGTACCTGGACTGTGCATAGTGCAGCAATGCGCTTATATATCATGTGGCTGCATCTTTCTTGCCAACATTGTTTAGCAAGCAGCAGTATTATTGGATGTATCTATTGGCCCTTTGTATGGTGTCACCATCATGGGTATTTCACAAACATGCACATTTTCTGCCCTCCATCACTTCCTTTGCCTTAGATGGTCTAAGGTGTCATCTCTTAAGGGGGTACACTTATCCTATGTATATTCATATCCTAAGACAAACGTTACACATCACACATTTTGCTCATCATAGACACAGTACTTTTCCTGTGTTTGAGAGGTATGTAACTATTGAATCTTAGGAGTTCTGGTACTTATTTTTGTAGCCTGAGTTTTTTCAACCATATGTTTCCTTAAACTGCAGGGTCATTGCAGTTTTTACTGGGTTTTAGAATTAAGCCTCTACTCGTCATATTGTGAGCTCTTCATATATGAGGATCTCCAATTTCCAGCATTGCTAAATATTAGACAGGCATAGCAACACTTCACAGGGCACTTGGGATCACGGGACTGTTTAGGTTGAAAATAAACAAACTTGAATCTATGGATGCGAAGGAGAGCATATCCCAACGAGCATGCATGATCCCCTTTGAATTAAGGAAATGGTGACCTAATCATGTCACCTCCTGTGTATGTTTGGAGGCACTGTTGATGGTGAATAATCACACAAAGAGTTATACAAAACACACAGTAGCACTGGTGGAGGTTCTGACCTATGAGTGAGATAGTACACTTTATCTATTTATTTATTTTTGATTGCTGGCTCAGTAGATTGTAAGATGTGATTGCAGGCTATTCACACAATATGGTCTTGAATGGACTTTCCTTAAAAGGGCGTCCAGTTGCTGGAGTGCAATTAGAGAGGAAATAAAGGATAATAAACACAAGCCACACATATTGATTCATCAAAGGGGTCGATTACGATGTCATCCGGAAACACTTCAAACGGGATTCATTTCGTCCGACTCAGTTTCGAAAGGCATTGGGAGTAACCGAGTCGTTCAGAGCCGAATTGTAGCGGTCTACCGACCTCGTTTCCAGCCGAGCGATTGGGATGTTAGATTCGGACAGCCTTTCCGATTCCGATTCAGCAGTGCCGACATGGATTGGCTGTTGGAATCTGACTTGGGGGCCCGTACAAGGCCCCCCTTCACTCTGGGCCCTCTGTATCAGGCCTGTGGGGGGTACCCATTGGTCCGCCCTTCCCATGCATGCACAAAGTGTGGTAGGCACCCTGTCACAGGGTGCAAGCTTTTCCCCAACCACCATTTTTTGTCCATGGGAGCCTGTGTTCTCGTTCAGAACTCAGTCTCCAAATGAAGTCAATGCGAGTCTGAGCAAACGATGTCCAGAATCATCGTAATCGTTTGGTTGGACTCGCAAAACCCGATTCGTTCGGGAACTATTTCGGAACCGATTCGGTGGAAGAGTTTCCGGACAACAGCGTAATCGGCCACTAAGTTGTATTTGGAGTTAAATATACTATATCTTAAAGGTACAAAAAGAAGAAATTGTGTCATCTACAGTAGGCTTTATTGTGATCTAGGAATATCATTGTTTTTATATATACAGGACCTATCTGTATTATTGTTCTGATCGACACCAATGATTGTTTTTATGGAAAGGAACGTGAAAGTGAATTTGATGGTATGAGAGATAGTTTTTGTGGATTGGGAATGGTATTTTAACCAGCTGTCATTTTTTCTTAACAATGTAATTATGATTTCTGAAAGATTCATGTGTATATATAAAGATGAGATTTTCCTTAATTTAGAATGTAAATAGAATATGAATTTAAATAATATTTGCATTCTCTGAGCCATACATTGTTGATGAAATCATAAGAGAATGAGTGAGGTTGCCAGGGTTTCTTATTGCAATATTTGGTTCCATGGAAAAGCCCATGTACAACCCATGGAACATCCTCCTAATGCACAGTAACGCAATGCATTACTTTGCTTTACTTTCAGACAACTTTCTAGTGCAAAGCTTATGTAGCACAAACCCAATAATTAAATGTTCGCATATGTCCCCCTCAGTTAACAAAACTGTGGTCTCATGGTGTCCAGGGGTACGAAATGCAGTTGTGATTTTGTTTAAAAATTTCTGTACATGCAGAGTGGTATACAGTCAATGACTTATGCCAGGCATTCTTTTCCGTTTCTTTTCATGAATATAGCCAATATTTCTTCACTTTTCGATTACTCAATAAAAATTTTGTTTGGTGTTGAATCTCACAAAAGTGTACCTCAATCTTTAGTCAGGTTCTAAAGAAAGATTTGGAAAGTTTGCAGCTGTTTTGCAATTCAGTGTTGGTGCTATATATTGTTGACCTATTGGTGGGATCAATTACAAAAAAAGAATTGAAAGTTGGATTCAATTACACTTTTGAAACATCCCGCTGACAATGGTCATAGGGTTTCACCTATAAAGATACAGATATATACTACTGTTAAAAATAAGTGATTTATCTAGGTCACCATATTGATAAGAGGGCAAGGAATGTGTGCAAAGAACATGTTTCTACAATTCTGAAGGTCAATCTTCTAACTAACCAGATGAAAGTGGGTTGTTTTGGGAATAGTTGACTACTGTTGTAAGTGGATTCCAAATTGTTCCCTAATTGTGAAACCTTTACTAAGGCTAACTCACAGTGACATAAAGGACCCGGTGCTATTTGATAGCAAATTCGTGAAAGCTTTCCAAGAGCTCTGAGAAAATCTTTGTGGCATTCTAGCTCTTGAAATAGCTGATTATGAAAAGGAATTCTACAGTTTTTGTTCATGAAAAAAGTTATACTTTGTAAATGTAAATCCGTATTTGTAAAGCCTGAACTACTCACCTTTACGGGTCTCAAGACGCTTGGGGCCATCGTGAAAATTAAGTGAGCTGTTGCCCAGAGTCACATGGTGCTGAGCTGAGCTGCCGCCGGAGTCGGGGATTGAACCGTGAACCCTGTGCTCCGAAGTCAGCTGCCCTGGCCAGTTCAAAAGCATGGTTAGGTAACGTGCCTATCACTTACATCTCTCTGCTACATTAGATCCAGTAGCCATAGCTCTTCAGGTTGTTTGAAATCCATTGCAGCTGTTTGTCTTTCGACTGAATAGAGCAATAGAGCGCAAGAATTGTCAAAAATCATGAACTCATTGTGTTAGTCTGCCATTCACTTGAGAATTTGCTGACTCATACTTCAACCCAGCATCTGACAAGCAGCCACTTTACAAATTATGAGCAAACTATAATGGCAGCTGGAAATATTTCAATCAAAAGATGTAATGCTTTAAATCCTGCAACACTGTTGCAGATTCCAAGGAATGATGAAGATGATGACGAAGATCCCAAACATGATTGCATTTATGTGACAGAGTTACGTGGCAAATCAATACCAGATAGTAAAGATATTCCCCTTGAAATGGCTGATCTGACTCTGTGGATAGTTCTTGTCTGAGAGACCATCAAGAAATACTGAGAGCAGCATATGAGGTATGTTCGGTTTCCGAAATTGTTGAAGCATCGTATTTTTCTGACATAATTTCAGCACAAGTAGCAGAGCTAATAACCCTAACAAGAGCCTGTTGGTTGGCCGCAGAATTTAGTATGACAATAAATACAGAGAGCCAATATGGATATGAAGTAGACAGTTAGGGCCAGATGTAGGTCGCCAATTACCGGTCGTAACGGCCGATTTCGGCCGTTACCGACCGGTAATTGGTTTTCGAGATTTAGGGGCAAATATTTTACAGATTCAGTAAATTTACCAAAACGGTAAATTTACCGAATCTGTAAAATACCGAATCGGTAATTTTACCGATTCGGTAAAACCCAGATGTAGGTAGCACTGTTGACAGTGCTACAGGCCTTCAGAATTCGGTATTTTACCACCCAATCCAATTGGGTGGTAAAATACCGAATACAGGTGTGCATGCACATCTGTGCATGCACACCTGTGCCATGTGACACACAGACATGCCCTTAGGGCATGTCTTTGTGCCACATGGCACACATGCCTGTATTTGGGGTGCTAGAGGTTGTGAAAGTGACACCCCCTGCACCCTTGCTGAAATCGGTATTTACCGAATCTGTAAATACCGATTCGGTAATGCCCATTGATTCCTATGGGCTTCAATGCCCATAGGAATCAATGGGCATTACCGAATCGGTATTTACAGAATCGGTAAATACCGAATCTTAACCATTCGGTATTTACCGAATCAGAAATACCTACATCTCCCCCCTCTATTTTACCACTTCTTAAATACCGATTCGGTATGAATCGGTATTTAAGAGGTGGTAAATTAAAATTACCTACATCTGGCCCTTATGGTTTTATAGGGGTTTCATGACATCCTCTAGTACTCATATCCATACTGGATTACATATCCTAAAACTATTGGAAGCTAATCAGAAACCTAGAGTGATATGGCTGTAAGGTGCATTGATCATAACTCTAGTGATGACATGGTCACCATGGGCAATTACCATGATGATCAGGTTGTGAAATACTGTACTCTTGAATATCTATCAATCAAACGGATTGAACAGACACAAACACAAAAGTCAGAACAATGTTAAACTAATGTGAAAACTGATAAAGTAAATATTGTGAATTGTTTTTGTTAAATCCAATGCAGAAAAAACTGAAGGAATCTGGAGAAATGCAGGATGAAATACAAGAGAATTAAACAAAAAGATGGACATTAGATAGTTATAAGAAGGATTTACAATGATCTCTGGGTAACTTCAGAATGATCAGCAATATGTTTTTCCAGATTCTATGCTTCATGGCATGGTGCGATACTTGCATTGACAAACTGATGTGGGGAGGGAATACGGGCAGGTTGTTTAAGAAATATTGGTACAATACAAAGTTCAGAGGTATAGCCGAAGGTTTATGTCAAAGAAGCATTACTTGCCAGAGGATTAAACAAGGCACAACACACATTAGTTACTATGAGTCACATAGGCAAACCCAAAGGACCATATACTAGACTTCTGGAAGACTGCATCGAGGTGTCTGTTCACAATGGGCTCTGATATGCTCTCATCATGTTCTGCCCATTCTCCAAATGGATTGAGGTCTATCATACCAAGAGAAGTGACAGTATGACTGAAAATAACATTTTGTGAGAGAGGTAATACCACAAGTTATTGTGTCTACTTCTATTGAAGCAGATCATTTAACCCATTTTAAAAATGAGGTCCTATATGTATTTTTCCTGCCTTACAAATTGAGCAAATGCTACACTGAAGTTATCGACCAGAGGCATCAAGTGTCATTAAGAAGATGAAAGGGACTATCAAATCCAAACTTGCTAAAGTATGTGCCTCAACAAATTTGAGATGGCCTGATGCTCTTCCTCTTGTTCTCATGAGCATTAGAAGTATTCCAAATAAAAAGACTGGTCTCTCGCCTCTTGAAGTCCTTATCGGCTGACCTTTGCAGAACCCATATTTCCTTTCAGCTAATTTCTATCAATAACTGATTATACATTGGATTACTGTAAAGGTCTCGCTTATGTGGTAAAGTCGGTCTCTGATCACGTGAATTTGTCAACACTATAAGCAAAAAAACTCCAGCTACGTGCACTGCAATCACGGGACAGGATCTTAATCAAAAAGCACTTCAGGAAATGCTGTCTAGAGCCACAGTAGAAAGGGTTGTATCAGGTTGTGGTGGTGACTAATATTGCTGTGAAAAGGGCAGGAATCTCACTCCGGATTCTTGCAGCTCAAATGAAGTGTGAAGTTGGCAAATGAAGAAGTGGTGAAAACAACCATGATTCACAGAGTTAAACTCAAGTTTGCAGGGTGGATCCAGAGGTGGTAGAAGAAAATCCTGGTGAAGGAACGAAAAGCCAGTTTCCAAATCAGCAAGTTGAAAATCAAGAAGAAATGTTGCAAAGTAATGGGCAATAAGAAGATACAGAAACTGTTTCAGTTCGCAAAAACAGTTAAGCTGAAGATCCAAGTCTCATGATCCTCCAAGGCAAAGTTGTTCACAGTGAACTAAGTTGCACATCAAAACACAAGTTTGGCAGTTAGTGGAAAAAATGTGCATTAATAACAAGTGAAGACAAGGGTGACAAGAGTATGCATCAAGGAAATAAGTGGCCAAAGCCAGAGTCCATAAAACAAATCAGTAAAAGACTACACTGAAAGACATTATTGACACATTTCTGCTGGTTATTATAGATTTGTGATTTCAGCTAAGGAATAATACTTATCGGAATGTTCTAAATGATCTATTTGCTTATATTTATTTATATATACATAGATTTGTCCTAAGGAATGTAAGTATTAATATTAATTCTAGGAATGCTCATGTGTCTTTTATCCACCATGTCTCATTCCATTCCCCATCAAATCTTTTGTCATCCTTTCTCATTTGTTCATGTCATGTCACGTCCGTGTTGACAAGAGAAATGGTGAGGTACTGTGTAGATCAATGGTTCTTAAATTGTGGTTTAATATTATTAACAGATTAATAAAGTGACTATTAATAAGGAAGTAAAATGTACAATTAAAAATTTCAAAACATTCTGTAAATGTGAAGGAATTTGAATTTGGTGGGAGCAGTGCAAGTGCATGAAACAGAATATAGTGAGGATGATGAGTGGCCTCAATTGAATCTAGAAAAGCTCCAACCTTCCTTTTAAAATGAAAACTTTGATTTTATTTTATTTTACATTTATTTGCTAATTATATACAATATTTAATAATGTATGTACTTTTTGTTCATTGAATGCTTGTTTCTTTATTTCATGTGTATTGGTTTGTGATTCAAATCATTGAAAAAGCTGAAGCTAGGGTTCCTAGCTTCCAGTAATGACTCAGTGGGGGTCCCTGGGTCCAATAATGAATCAGTGGGGATCCCCGGGTTCCAGTAATTATAAGTGGTGGTCTACAGAAGTCTAAAGGTTAAGAACCACTGGTGTAGATCATTAATGTAAACATGGGTATACACATCAGAAAATGATTGATACTTGTTCTATTGCATCTTGTCAGCCATTATCAGACTGAACTTCTTCACTGCTCCAGATCAATGGTGAAATGAGGCGTTGCACTGCCTTGCAGTTTCTGATGCTGAAAAAAATTCTTCTCTCACGGAGTATGTCTGTCCATAGCCCAACAGCCACTCATACACCTACATAAGTAGGCTTGAATATGGTTCAGTGATGGAGCAGAAAGTTACACTAATTTCACAGGGCATGCAGTTGAGGATTTGTCAGAACACAGATTGGTACTGCTGATGGAGCAGTGGCTTGTGGAGTGTGAATGCAGTATAATTTGCTTTAATGTTAAAATGCTATATTTCTGCATACTTCCCTAAAGTTATGCACAATTAAACTAAAGGCAAATCTGTCATTTTCTGCTTTATTTTATCAACAATGACGCAAGGATGCCTTGCACAAAAAAAAAGTGCAAAAACAAATGCACTGTCTGCAACATCCACTTGTGTTCTGTTGTCCCTTTGTATTCACACTAACTTTTACTGCAAATAGCAAGTTCACACTACATTTTTACTGCAAATGGCATGCAATTATGCAAAGTGGCATCATGGTGTAATTTCGGGAATTTTGCATAATAAACCTAATACAAAATTCTCCAAATTACGCACATTTTGCAGGCGTAATTAAAATTTCGCCCAGGCCAAAAAGTGACATGTGGAGCAGAAGCTCCCAAAACAATAAGGGGTACTTTTATTTAAATATGAACGTAGAGTGAGAAGGACCACTTCTCACAAAGATGTGCATTCTGTCGCGTGAGGAACCTCACGTTCCTTCAATTTTTAGCTTCAATACTAATCACAAACTGGTAATCTACTTTTCGATGATTCAAATTTTTATTCACATTATTCACAAGTTCATAATGTTCATCTTATGATTTTTTCATCATTAATTCAAATTCCCAATCTTTCATAAACCCAATGCATTTCGGGTCACAATCAAAGGACCCTTTTTCAGGGGTCTGTAAAGGAAACAAACAGGACCATGTTAATTACCCACATGAGTTGAACTTATTCATACATCATTGTGAAAAAAACAACCAAAAAAACAGTGATTTAGGATTGGTTAAAAGCTCAGAGAATCCGTTGAACATGGCTCCCCAGCCGTTCACGGAGACACTTTGTTCCCGGTCTTTAAGTAAGTCATACATTGAAGGTATACGGTCGAACGTATATATTTGGTGCTGAACTGGATAGACATGTGTGTGACTAACTTTTC
Source organism: Lissotriton helveticus (assembly GCF_964261635.1). Classification (NCBI taxonomy): domain Eukaryota; kingdom Metazoa; phylum Chordata; class Amphibia; order Caudata; family Salamandridae; genus Lissotriton; species Lissotriton helveticus. The sequence goes on from NC_136063.1 coordinate 805,440,582, forward strand.
ACACATATTGTCGAGAAATTGTGTAATTTACGATAATTTTGTAGTACTGTTAACTTTTCAGCTTCATTGTTTACCAGCCCGTTAGCAGATTGAATGCTAGTTTGTTTAGTTTTTGTTCGAGGGACGCTATGAGTGTGGTTTATCCGTTCTGTAATTTTGGGCATCCACTATTCTTCAGTTGTTTTGGTGAAGATTTCTGTCACTGTTTTTTTTTTCACAATGATGTATGAATAAGTGCAACTCATGTGGGTAATTAACATGGTCCTGTTTGTTTCCTTTACAGACCCCTGAAGAAGGGTCCTTTGATTGTGACCCGAAATGCATTGGGTTTATGAAAGATTGGGAATTTGAATTAATGATGAAAAAATCATAAGATGAACATTATGAACTTGTGAATAATGTGAATAAAAATGTGAATCATCGAAAAGTGGATTACCCGTTTGTGATTAGTATTGATGCTAAAAATTGAAGGAACGTGAGGTTCCTCACGCGACAGAGCGCACATCTTTGTGAGAAGTGGTCCTTCTCACTCTACGTTCATGTTGTTTTAAGGCACGGTTTGACGACGTGCAACAGACGTAGCGCCAACCAAAGTGTTTGATAAACTGTTTTTGCAAGCATTACATCTTAGAGTGCACTGGGATAATACAGATTGGGCACTTTTATTTAAAGTCACATAGCACAGCAAGTCACCTTGCTGTACTGCATAAAACGGAAAGGGTAGGAATGCACCGTATTAAAAAGATTACAGTGCATCCCTGCCTCTGTCCCTGCGCTGGTGCTGTTTTGGCTGCCCATCGCCAATGCAGGCATCCTTGCACCCTGCTCTGTGTTGCATTACTCCAAATTTTATGAAGCCACTCAGGGCATCGCAAAGTAGCCTTGTGTGGCTTCATCAATCACAATTTGGGCTTGCGCCGTAACTGTGCAAGCATGATGCAACCCCTTTAATAAATATGTCAGGCTGCAATCCATAAGGGGAGGATGACACCATCAAATGAGTCCTGAACTGTGGCTGCCAGGGCTCTAGAAATGGATCCAAACATACATGGAGTTTGGAGACATAAGTGGTCCAGGTAAAAGAGCAGAGACTCTAGAGTTTGTGTGAGTGTTGCTCCACTTGAGCTTTTTGGAAAACAAGTTTGAGAACATCATATTTAAACTAAGTACATTTTGGACATACCATACATTGAGGAGGCAAGAACACAAGGCATAGAAGGCAGGAAGAATAGGTGGAAGGGGTTGTGGTGATGGGAAATGGAAGTAAGACGATAGGGGAGACTGACACATGGTGTTGGGGACAGACAGGCTGCTAGTAGAGAGACAGAAGGAAGAAAGGGAAACAGGGAATGAGGCAGAGGAGGAACATAAGGGGCAGGGAAACTTATGCTGTGATTCTGATGTGGTCATATCAATTTAGTCTATAGAATGAACCACTGTGAAGTGAACCCCACAGATGTATGTGCTATCCAGCTCAGGGCATTTTTCTACAGGTACTGCATCATTGAAATGTTACGCTTGGGGTCATATCATTCAGCGATATAGGTGTACGATAGATAAAACAACCTGGGACAAATGGGAACAACGGAGATAAGAATGATGGGAGAAGCAGAGATGGGGGCAGGACAACAAGGGGATGAGATGCATAAGTCAGGAAAGACAAGTTCACAAAGTCATTCTTCTGAAAGAGAGACGTGACATGGGTAGATGGTAGGAAATGGGAGACAATGAAGACAGTGGGGTCAGAGAAGCATTGAAAACCAGTACAGGGAATGCAAGACAAAGGGCAGGGGAATGTATGAGTTATGTGGAAAAAAGAAACTCAAGCTGGCAAGACAATAGTAGACTGGCATTGGTTGGATATGGAAATAAGAAAGACAAAGGAGACTGTTACATATGAGATTGGGACTGTAAAATAGAGGGACAGAAGATACAGAAAACATGGGACAGTGGTCAAGGAAGAGTGGGAGATTATATCTATCTGTCTGAACTGCTCTGGTCTCTGAAATATTATGCCATGTAGTATTTATAGGTAGACGATGATCAACTACTGCTATGTAGGAGTGGGGAAATACTTCATAAAGATTGAGCATGAGGTAGTGCAGACAGCATATCCATCCTGGTATCTTTCCCCTGCACACTCCCTTCTCATTTGGGAAATTTTTCTTGAATTACGCCCTAGTTGTACTGCTCTGTGCCATGGCATTCAAAGAAGTTCTAAGGAGGCACACCAAATAGTTTACCTCTGATAAGCGTGGCTCAAATCCACCTGAGCGACTTACCTCACTCATCTATCATTCTCATATAATAAGCCTGCCGAACAGTGGAGGAGAATTAGATATATATTTATTAGGCCATAAGATTCATCTGCAGATGGGCCCCGTCAGGTCTACACCCCAGGGAGTGCACCGAGAGGACTGACCCATCCAATCAGGACAATACATTATAACATAGCATGGCAGGGTAAAGACACGCCCAGACAGGAAAAGTACTGGGCTCAGCAGAGGGCGAACATTAGCCTCACACAAGAAGCATCTGCTCATGCAAAAGCAACATTTTTCTCTCAAGGCCACGGAGCCGAGACTCGGCTTCTCTAGAGCATGGAAACATTTCTGCAAGAAAAATACCCAAGGCAAGAGATGCTGAAACCAGGGATTTTCTGCTCATAAGGGAGGGGGGAAAACTGTACCATGAGACATTGGAGCTGCAGAGCAAATGTCAGCATCAGAAGTCTCTCTCTCTTATGAAAGAAGTTGAAGCTTGCATATTACAAAAATAGCTCAGTGGGTTGCAGCACATGAATAATAAGCTGTAACTGCATATTGGTTAGACACATTAGGCTAACATATTCATAACATCATTAGAACATTCTGCAACAGGAAAATTACTATCTATCAGACCCTCCTTTTAGCCTATTGTGGCTAACATAAGTGCAGCCTTTATTGCTTAAAGGTAAGGTCTATACAATTCTAAAGGCATCACTCATCAATCAAAGGGAAAACAAAAAAAAACACAAGTATAACCAATAGTATATCATCATAAAAGATATCTGGCTTCGGGAAATGAAATACTAGGATGAGCATGATCACAGAAGTAGTGCAGCATACTATAGGGCAGGAAATGCACAGGCAACAAGTAAAAGAACAACCCCTGCAATACCTACTAAGACAATAATTATTCTCTGGGTGTGAGGCACCCTCCTTTTTGACTAATCTAAGCATATGTTCTCGGGGTACCATTTCTCTATAACACTATGTCATGATCGGACTACTTACATCACAGTTTAAGTCATGAGCAGGAATTAATGCAAATAATATCAAACGGTCATTATCATGGAAAACACCCTATTGAATTCTATACTGAGGGCTCACTTGCATTATCAGCGAGGACCTATATCTAACATCCATGAAGTAGATCTTTATCGGGCTGAGAAATGTGGTGTACTAAACTACTCAAAGTATACTAACCCTCACAGCTACTTCCATAGGGCAAGAATACAAGCAACATTTTTCCACCTCTGTGTGTGTATGAAGGCAATGACCCACACACCCAATAATTTGCAGTACTATAAATAACATGTGTCTGGTACAACATTCGAATACTACATCATCCTAATGAACTTCCCAGTGCTCCTCTACGTGAGGAGCTAGGGTACCAATGACATTCTCAGGTGGCGTTGGAATAACACCCATGAGGGTATGCGCCAAGCAACAAGAAACTAATTCTCTAAAGAGAAATATGAAAGCAATAGTTAGGATATAAACAAACACAATATTACATTTGTAGACCATGAGAACCAAATGAGATCAGGGACATCTGGACAAGGAGCCGCAGAGGCTGCTCCTCCTTGGGAATAGGAACATTCAAAGGGACTCATTTTCCTAGCTAAAAGTCCAAAACTAAACTAAAAAAGGTACTAAAACAGTCACAGGCACACTGAAGCCAGCCAGGGGGTTCTTCACCCTCAGAAGGGATCTTCTCCCAGTGTCCGTTAAAGCCTCACAGGCAGGCTTCTATTGTTCGTTCCCTAATCCCACGACGGAGTCGCACACTTTTGCAACTCAGGAGCACTTAATCTGGGCCCAGGCGCAATCCTAGTGTCCCATCTGACAATGTCTCGACAGTGCACCAGGGCTCTTATCAGCAGTCCATCCCTAACACTTAACTATTCTTCAGCACTGTTGTCCTCTAATCCCTATCTCAGCCCTTCTTCCAGTGCTCAGTTCTCCTTCTTCTCCTTTCTGGGCCGCAGATTACAACGAGTGCTCCCTCGCACCTCTGGATCTGTGAACAGAATTGGGGGGCATACGTTTGCTCACTGTGATCAGGAGAGGCCTCACCACTTGCAATCAGAGCTGGCCTCTTTGCTCTTTGATCTGGCTCCTCACCCCTCAGCAAAGCATCCGAGAAGGGTATCTACCGAGGAACTTCTACACTTTAGTCGTCAGCGACTCCGTTTCTCACCCATTCGTCATATGGCAGTGGCAGGGGAACGCGCCTTGCGGCCCTGGATCCGGAGTGCGGTGCGGTTGGTGAAAAGCACTTACCTCGGCTCCGACCACCTTGGATCCAAGCAGGACTTCCGCTGGTACTTCTTGACGACAACCCAATCCCCGTGTTGTACGGTGCGTCCTTTCCCCTCCGGCAGCGGCTTCAGGGTGTCTGCTACCTGCTGATGAACAGAACGGAGATCTTTAGTCAAAGCATATGAATAAAATTCAATTTCAAAGAAACCAAATGAGGTCTATTCTGTGCTTTCATATTGCTCTACCATTGTCAATTTGAAGGTGAAGACCTCTCAGGCCCATCTATAAATTTGTGCACTGACAATAGGTAATACATTACATATCTGACTTTTCGCTGTATTACCTGTGGACGGACGTATGCATTTACTGAATTCTAAGAGAAGAAAAAAAATAAAACAAAACAGACATGTTGTAATCCCGCATTTGCACTTAAGAAACAGCAAAAAGGGAATTTCAAACCGCTATTCGTATAGCGAGCACACAGCGTCTACTTTGTGAACCTTCACTGTTGTGCAAAACTTCAAACACTTCTAATATTCTTTTTCTTATTCAAAACAACTATATTTTTGCTCATGACCATGCTCACATATTATTTTGCTGAGGATCACACAAGCATCTTTCACCTTTCTCACTATTTAGACCATGTAACATTTTGTTTAGGGGAAAACCTGTTCACCAGCTCTAATAGGGACTGTCAGCTCAACTATACAGGCTAACTGATAAAAGACTTGTACACCTTTACTTAGTGCTGCACAATAATGATGTTGTTACCTAGGAATGTGAAGCAAAACAAGAACAAAAAAAGTACCGACCTATTGTTCCTTTCAAAGGTCAAATAAGGAAACACTAGTCTGGGGCTACCAGTCCTTTCATCCCTTTTATCCCTATCCAATTAAAATAATCCTCTAATAAAGACTATCAGTTTATTTTCACAGACTATCTAATAAAGAACTAGCAATGTACTTGCAAGACTACAATAATGGTATTATCACCCAACACTTATAGAACAAAACTACCCACATCTAATTCCCCTTTTAGATCAAAGCAGGACAGGCTAATAAAGATTTGAGAAAAGGAGGGAGCAATATACATGTTACCTAATTTTAATTTATAAGAGAGCTAGCGGGGAGCTAGCTTCCAGCGGGGAGCTAGCCTCCTCCACCAGTTTGACAGGAGGAAATCTGAAACATATTTCACTACAGTCAACACCATCAACCCCCGGGTGTAGCACTGAGCATAAACAAAATTCTAGGAGATACATAGCACTTTTGAGAGGGCTAGAACGCCTTTGAGCACATGTACAAATGTCATTGCTACAAAATGATGTGTGTGCCTATTAATATCTAATACAATATAACTAAGGAGAATTCATTATAATTATTTATCTATTACAAAAACACTATTTCTTTTTGAGGCCTTTTATTCCCATGAAGGAGTAAGGAAAAGGAAATGGGACTGGGACACAGCTAAAGTCCCCCATAACTAGGCACTATGCGACATTCATTAGGGAAATGGTGGCAAAAGGAAAATCTATAAAAGAACAAAAATTACTTAGGTGATGGTCAGGCTTGTGACACAACACCATGAGTACACCGTAGAACTTTTGTATTTCTCATCTATACCATTTGATCAAATAGACATACACTGCTGAGGTGTTGTCCGTGAAATTTAGGGACCAGAACAAATTCCCCACAGAGGAGCTTGTTCTAGTATCAAAAATAGAATTATCAAAACAATACAAAACAGAAACATACATAAAATAAAAACAAGCATACCAAGGCAGCAGGTATACTTGCTGTGCCAAGCACAGAAAGCATAGACAAATCACAGTAACACATGCAAATGAGCTGTGACACACAACACGATGCCATGCATTTCATGCACAGTGAGCCTGCGGCCCAAAACCCAGCATGCTGTCCTGCTTAATTTGTCAGGCTTAAGATCGATCAGCATACCTACCACGCAGAACAGAATGAGCAATGCACAATAAGCTGAAGAAAACATAAAACACACAATATAGGTACATGCGTTTAACATAAAATAATACGCAACAATACATATACCAAACACAAAGGCCACAAAAAGAAAACACAATATTAGTTACTCAAAGAACTATATTTTTCTCATGCCTGTCATGCATCATGCGGTGTCAGTGCACACTTAATCAGTCTAGCACAAAGTTGCATCAATACTCACCATAACACACAGATAAAAATATTTCCCATTGCACTGAAACGAAACAAATCAAACCACAAAAAAAACAACAACACACAAAATATTGGACAAAAAGGCAACCATTTAGTAAAAATACCTTCTACAAATACTTACCTTAACACCTATGCTTGGAGCTCATTCACACCAGTTCATATATATTATCTATCATCACCCTATATATACTAACTGTTCACTTTCCTTTCTGAAAACCCTGTCTGCTCTTTTAGACAAGAAACAGATCTAACCTCTTTTAACCATCAGACAAAATGATAAAACATTTAGCAGCATTGAAAATCACATGACAATCTTGTAATGACATTTAGTGCAGCATCAAAAAGAGAAAAAGATATATGTTTACGTTCACATCATTCACTTGTCATGAACCAGGAATTTCCATATTTGCGTAAAATTTTTATTCTTGTTATTAAAGGTACCAAATATTTCTGCACAGACATCTTTCGCTGTCTAAATGGGCCCTTTTATAACCAATGCAATTTCTCATCTTTAAACAAAAAGGGCGCCATGTCACTTCATTTAATCCTGTTGCCAAAGGTATATTCTCACCCCCAGAACATACTAAATACTCCAGTGCACACTAGCAGACATTTGCACAAAACACGCACTCTGCACCTCCTCTCAGAGGGTGGGGCACTGGGCCCACTGCAATGGTGTCCCATGGACAAACTGCATACAATACTATTACACACATATATACATTCCCACCAGGCCGCTCCTGTGAGCAACAAAATCAAAATCCTTTACCTAATAGGCGCTATGCATTTACCTACCCTCGCATGATCAGTACTCTCCACTAGGGTTCCACTAGCAAAGTCACTAAACAGTATGCCAATCAGAGACCCCCCAACTCAATATTTATTTAAATAGAAAACTTTTATACTATGACATGGACCAACAGTGAAACAAAAAAATCAACAACAAAATGGACACAACAGACAACCAATAAATCTCTTTTCTCTGTGCCTTTAAACTGCACACAAATCAGTCACTTATTCTGAATACTATTCAAACAATAGGAGTAACAGGTGCTGGGGTGTGGCTACGGCACCAAGGAAGATGGGCGCAGATCGGAGAGCTCCGTTACGACGTGAGGTGACGGGAGCTCTGCCGGGCGATTCCTTCATTTTTGGATTACCGGACCTGTACTGAAGTACGGCGAAAGGTGTGCGGCGCATCTACATGTTCTTTTCAGCGCACAGAAAGCTGTCCTTACCGGTATTTCCTACTTTCCAGTTCCTGACGGCTCGTGTTTGAACCGCAGCCGCCATTTTGACTGCATCTTTTTGCCGTTTTTGCCGCATTTGCGCTAATGGACTTCCTCATTCTTTGACATGCTGGCTATTTATTCCTATTTGATGAATTCTGGAAATTGGTTGCTTTTTACTACGTTTTTCCGGTTTTTGAGTCTCTCATGCTGAGTAAATAGCATGTTTCTACTTCTCCTCAAGAAACGGCCGCCATTTTGATTTTGATGCTTTCCTCACTTTGACCTCAGGGTGATCGTTTACAGCCTGCTGTATTTACTGTGACCTCTTCTTGCTTCCAAATAGAGCTTAGTTTTGCTCCCTGTCACTAATAATTAGAGGCAGGCGCCCTTGTTTGTTTGATCCATTACTGATTTTTCAAGAGTTTTTCTGTCATTTATCCTCCCTATAGTGACAGACTTGTGCTGGTCTTTCCTTTTTGACGCAGTGCGTTTTTCCATTGACTTATCTATACAATGGCAACATCACGTACCAACCGTGCTGCTGCTCTTCAACAACGCACTGCTTCTCATGTACCTTTGGAGGATAATAACCCTTACAGTGTTTTGCAGGACTCATTCGATGATTCACAATCTGATACTGTTACCATCAAGGTTTCTGCTAATCCTACTTCGCGCTCCACAAAGCCACTTTCCAAAGCTTCCTCTCCATCTCCGAATCCTAATTCAGGAAAGAGGCCTAAAGCCAATCCTCCTTCTCCTACTGGCATGTCGAATACCATTTCTATGGAGCTTATCTTGGAGGAGATTCGAGCTCTTAAGCCTTATGTGTCAGAGACTAATTCCCGCCTCCAGAGTCTTGAAGATAATTGGTCTCACACGCAGCAGATAGTGGTGGATCTTGAGGGTTCCTTGGCTTCAGCTCAAACGGTCCTTGTCCAGGTTCCTACTATGCAGAATGAGATTGCTTCGCTCAAACAGCAAGTTGAGAATTTGGAAAATCAAAACAGACGTAACAACCTACGTATTTATGGCCTTGCCGAAAATCTTGTGGGGTCAAATTCCATTTCGTTTTTTTAGTCTTTTCTTCCCACTCTTCTCAACCTTCCAACTTCACCTCCTTTGAATATTCAGAGTGCTCACCGTCTAGGCCCAGCATCTCATTCATCAACCTCCTCTTCCTCCATAAAACCTAGAGGTGTCATCCTGTACTTTCTGGAGTATACTGATCTTCTTCGAGTCCTTCATGCAGCCAAACAAAAAGGAAAAATTTCATACAATGGCTCTAATCTTTTCTTTGCTCAGGACTATGCCAAGGCTACTGCAGACCGTCGTAAGAGATTTTTGGACATGAGACCAGCTTTATGGGCCTTAAATGCCCGCTACGGATTATTTCATCCTTGCATCTTTAGGGTCACCTTTAATAACAAGACGACATCTTATGAAGATCCTGTTTGCCTGCAGCAGTTCCTGGATTCCTGTCATGCCGAAACGATGGACATACCGCAACCATGATTATTGTTGGCTTTACTGTCTTCCTTTGTGATGTCCCCTCTGTTCCTAATATTGGTTATCTTGTAAAGATGTTATGTCATATAGCTGCTGTGTCTTAACCTCATATTTTGTTTAACATATTTGTTATTTTTCACTCATATATTCCTTTAGTTGCTGGTCTTGTGGTCCCTACGATTTGCTTTTCATTTGTTCTTCTTCAATCGTCTGGTGGTTCCTCCCCTTGCCGCGTCTCCGTGGAGTCTTTGGTCCGTTGTTCTCCCTTCCTTATGGTTCCTCCATCCCCAGTGCTCTTGTATTTTTACGGTATGTGTTTTGTTATTACATTGATATTCTGTTTTTGTCTTCTTTTTGTACCCTCTTTCCTATTTTTCCTTTCCTTTTCCTCAGCTTTCTTCTTTTTCTTTTCTTCAATTTCTTGTTTCTTGCATCTTTTCTCTCCACTTTCATCCACCATTCTTCTCTTTCTTTTATTACGTTTTTCCGTTTTTCCACTTTTCCTTACCTCTTCCATGCCATCTTCATATTTTCTTTCTTTTATGTCTTCTTTTTCTTTTTTCTTCTCTCCATTTTTTTGTGTACTTGCATTTTTTCCGGTTATCGCTTGTTGTTGGGTTGTTTTGCTGGTTATTGTTTTCATATGTTTCAAATTTTTCTTACATTTTTAAATGACAATTAATGTAATTTCTTGGAATGTTAAAGGTTTGGGTTCTCCAATTAAGAGACAACGTGTTCTTTCCCACTTAGCTCATCTAAACGGAGATATAGTGTTATTACAAGAAATTCATATCAAAGATGTTGAGGTCTCTAAACTACGCCGTAATTGGGTGGGTCAAGTTTTTGCTTCACCTGGGACGGGAAAACGCAATGGTGTTGCTATTCTCTGTCATAAACGTTTGCATGTTCAGCTACTTAAACAGGATAATGACACGGAGGGTAGGTGGGTTGTTGTTTCATTGTTGGTTAACAAAATTCCCTTGACTATTTTTAATGTATATGCTCCTACTGTTCCTGATAAGTTGTTCTGGCCCCAAATTCTTTCTTCCACGATGCAATACCCTGATGATTATTTTATTTTGGGTGGGGACTGTAACATGATTATGGACCCCTTCCTTGATCGTAAATCCAACTCCCGCTTTTCTCCTTCCCTATCCCATAATCAATTCACTTTGGTTATTTCTCAAAGGTCCCTAGTTGATTCATGGAGGCTTTGCAACCCTACCTTGCAAGAATATACATATTTTCCCCCAGTCCACTCATCTCAATACCGTATTGATTATCTTTTCATTTCCAAAGCTCTCACGCAACTCATCACTCACTCTGATATAGGTTCCATTTTAATTTCGGACCATGCCCCTGTTTCCCTTCAACTTGATTTACTTCCTCCTACTAAAGGTAATAAGAGATGGAGATTCAACAATTTCCTACTTTTGGATGCCTCCTTCTCTGCTGCTTTTCTTAGTTTTGCCTCCCTTTTCTTTGCTGACAATGAATCTCCTCAAACATCCCCTCAATTGGTTTGGGACACCTGTAAGGCTGCCTCTAGAGATTTCATCATTTCATTTGTTGCCAAAAAGAGACGTTTAGCCACGCAATCTATGTCCACTCTTACTTCCTGTATTAAACGCCTGGAACATCAATATTATTCATCTAAATCCCAGTCCTACCTTAATGATCTTCTCTCTGCCAAACTTTCCTTCAATAAGATATCTACCGAATCTGCCAATTTAATTTTACTCAAATCCAGTGCCAAGTATTATTCCTCACAGAATAAAGCTGGAAATATGTTGGCGAATTATTTTAAGATTAAAAAAGAACGTACGAAAATTGACTCGATTGTCTCCTCCTCTAATTCCGTCCTTCATAAGGATGAGGATATTTTGGTTGAGTTTTTAAATTTTTACCAGACTCTTTATACTCCTGAATCTCCCCCTCTGTCTTCCACCATTGATCAATATTTGTCTTCCATTCCTTCTCCCTCAGTCTCTGATGTAGATTTTTCTTCCTTGGACAAGGATATTACCTCTGCAGATATCTTAGAGGCCATTCGTGTTATTAAAAAAGGGAAAGCTCCTGGTCCAGATGGCTTCTCCATTGAGTTTTACTCTAATTTTCTACTTTTCTTGTCCTTAAATTACATCAACTTTTTTCTTTCTTTATATCATCTCAAAAATCTGAAGGTTCCTTTCAGGAAGCGTTGATTTGTCTTCTTCCCAAGGACAATAAAGATCATACCTTGTGTAAAAATTATAGACCTATTTCTTTGATTAATCTCGATTAAAAAAAATTTTGCAAAAATTCTAGCTTTACATTTAGACAAGATTTTACCCCAGCTAATAGGTAGAGAACAATGTGGTTTCATCAAGGGTCGTCATCTTTCAGATAATACTCAGTTATTCTTCAATGTCCTTAGCAAATCGCAAACCTCGCCTCACTCCTTGGCTACTATAGCCTTAGACGCAGAGAAGGCTTTTGATAGGGTTAATTGGCCTTTTCTTTTGTCTTCTCTTAAATGGTTTGGTTTTGGGTCTAAATTTCTCTCTTATGTCTCATTATTGTATTCTTTTCCTAGATCCTTTATTTTCGCTAATGGTCTTATCTCTCCTTCCTTTCCCCTATTTCGTGGTGTTTGTCAGGGTTGTCCTCTCTCACCCCTTCTTTTTATTCTTGCTTTAGAACCATTCCTAACAAAAATTCGGCTTAACACTAATATTTCTGGGTTCTCTTATGGTGAACAACAAGTTAAGTTATCTGCTTATGCCGATGACATACTTCTCTTCATCTCTAATCCTCAAATCTCTGTCCCTGCTTTTCTTTCTGAGGTTTCTGATTTTGCGGCTGTTTCCGGTTATAAATTGAATGTCGATAAATGTGAAATTCTTCCTCTTAATAAATTTTGTTTTCATGCTGATTTTTTGGCTTCCTCCTTTTATTGGAGTCCTTCTAAAATCAAGTATCTGGGTCTCTGGTTTGCTCCTCCAATCAAGGAAACTGTCTCCCTTAATATTAAACATTTACACACCATTTACACGGATTCCACGACAAGATGGCACCCTTTATTTCTATCTTGGTGGGGGAGATTGGACTCAATTAAAATGATGCTAGTCCCTATTATTTGATTTTTTCTGTCTAATCTCCCTATTAACGTTCCAAGATCTTGTTATAAAACTATTTATTCTATTTTGTCTCGTTTTTTATGGCAGAATAAAAGAGCCAGAATGTCTTTCTCCAAGCTTAGGCGTCCCAAGCATTTGGGAGGAGTTAATTTTCCTGATTTCTCATCGTATCATACTTCCTTTTTTCTTTCTCACTCTGTTTCTTTTTTATCTGATTCGCTAATCGACGCTGCCTCTTTTCCCTTGTGGGTTGACATTGAATCCTCCTTTTTTCATCCTTTTTCTTTTAAGGAGTTTGTTTCATTACCTCGTATTCCAAAGCAGATGTCTTTACCTATTCTAAAGAATTCTTGGAAACTTTTCCTCCCTTTGTTTCTGAATGGTCTTGATGAACGCACACGATTTTTACAGTCTCCCCTTTGGTATAATCCTCTTATTAAAATCAATAATAGAACTCTTTTCTGGAAGGCCTGGTATACCCGAGGCCTTTTTTGGGTTAATCAACTTTTTTCACAAGGTTCTTGTATTTCCTTTTCTACTCTTCAAACCCGTTTTTCTCTTCCTTTGTCCTTTCTTCCCAAATACTACTTATTACTTGCTGTTGTTCAGACAAGTTATGATTCTCTTGCCTCCTCCGTCTCCTGTACCTCCTTCTCGTCTCCTCTTTCCTTACCCTTTTTGATATCCTCTTCTTCTGCCTCACAGATTTATAAAAAATTACACGAATCCTCTGCTGACAGAGACAAGTCGAAAGTGGAACAGGCGTGGGAATTAGATTTGGCAGAATCTTTTTCTATCTCTTTGTGGCAAGATATATGGAATAAGATACGGAGGTCTTCTAGAGCAGCCAATACTACCCAAACATTGTTTTTTATTTATAATCGCCTCATGCTAACTCCTGCCAGGTTGAATACAATAAATCCCTCTCTTCCCTCCAAATGTTGGTCTTGCTCGGAACTTCGGGCAGATCTCAAACACATGCTTTTCTTCTGCCCTCTGGTTCGTGTTTTTTGGTCTAAAGTTTGGCAGCAACTTAATACACTTTTCTCTACTGATTTTCCCCTTTCTTTTACACATATTTTCCTGGGCAGCCTTTCAGATATATGGTCCTCCTCTGATTTTAACACTTCTATTGTTGATCTTCTCCTAGCAGTAGCATTTCAACAAATTACCAAAGCATGGAAGGATACGTCGTCCATTTCCTTTCAGGCTTGGTGGTATGGTGTTTGCTTTAATCATAGACTAGATAGAGCATATGTTTATCCTGTTACGGTTGCTATCAAACGTGATTTATTGTGGTTACCTGTTACTACCTTCTTGGATTCCTCTGCCAAATCCTCCTTGCTCCACTCCCCACGTACTGAAGAAGTACCCAAACCCCCATGATATGTTCTTGTTTACCTTTTTGCTTTCCTTTCTATGTATGCATTTTCTCCCTACATTTATACCACTTTTTAAGGAATAGTGCAAGTTTTACTTCAACATGTTGCAGTTTAAAGGTTGATATTGTATTTTCTTTGCTGAGTTCCCTTTCTTATCTCTCTCCCACCCTTTCTCTCTTTTCTTTCTTTCTCTCTTCCTTGTTTTCCCTTTTTCTTAATCTTATAGTTTTTGCTTGCTTTGTTTTTTGATATCAATATTGTAACTTGCTTTCCCATTGCTTTTTTATACCCAATAAAGATTTTCCTAAACGTAAAAAAAAAGAAAAAAGAAGTAACATGTGCTTAAACTATTGCATCTGAAACACTCACTAACATATTTAGTAAATTAATTTTTCTCAAAACAATCCTTCTTTTCTCAGACTAGGCCATTTTAAAGTGTAATTCTCTATGTCCAAATGGAATAACCTGTTGAAAGTTATTCATAATTTTGTTCCTACTACTAAATCACATGTGTTCTGAACAACTGCATTATACTTTAGTCTGAACCAGCAGCAGTTTGCACTCATAATTATGCAGACTCGCTCCAAATTCATAATTCACATGGCTCCGACTGTGTATCTCTGCCTGTCTTTGCCAAGAGCTGAGCCTTCTAGCCCCCCCACGATCTGCTTCCTGTGCTCTGCGAACCCATTGGAATGCTCTTATCATCACACCAAGGTCACGTCTGCTCTGCGTCTATTTTCCTTTTTCTAATTAACCCTTCCAGAATGAAATAAAAATTCACACACTGAAACACATCCACTCAACAGGTCATGTTTAAAACTAACTAAACAACTCCTGCTCTCCACCCCCTTTTGAGGCCCACTTTTGCTGTTCAGAAATGCATCTCTCACAGTCTTCCAAGAGCTAAGAACTCTGGGCTGCTAGCCAGCCTTCCATCCTATCGGGCCCTCCACCAAGGCCAAAATCTGCCTCACACTCTGCCCTCCTCGTTCTGGCGCTGACAAAGCCAATAAGCCTTCCTAACTCTTTCTAACATGCAATAATTAACCCTATTTTAAAAAATACATTTCTCTTTTTTTTCACTTCTTTCTAACTTAACACTCTTTCTACATTCTATTAATATACATTCTAATTACTGGTAATCAAATCCTTATTCTTTTCTTCATCTTCTACTGTTCACAAATTAAGGGGATGAAAGAAACCAAATTAAATAGGTTCCAAACACATTTTTTTTCAAAAGGCCACAGTGTTTTTTTTTTTCATTCTCTTCTTTTCTGAGAGCCAGGCACAACCATCTCAGGTAGCTCTCAAGGACCAGACAATCTTACTCATGCAACAAGACGTACTCACTTCATTCAAACAAACATTTACACAAATAAAAGGCAGCCCACAGACTGCTCACAAATCAAACCAATTATAACCAAATCAAACATATTAAATGAAATACATACCCCATCCTCTTAATCACTGCTCACATTGCCTCACTGAGCCATTAAAAGCTACTTTAAATGGGAACAACCTGCAAATCCAAATGTACACATTTTGTCTTCTTTTAAAACTAAACTTTTGATCTATCCATATTCTGGGCTATCCTCTCATCTGTCTTTGCTGAACCTCTTTCTGCCACAACCTTAGGGAATCAAACATGCTCTGACAGCTGTGCCTAGCAAACAATCTCTCCTGCAAGTAATCTATGTTAGCTGCATCAAAAATATTAAACAAAATCGGGATAAATCCATAGTCACATACATCTCAAAATTCAAAGAGTCTTCTACAGGAGCGGGTTGGCTCTCGGCCAATTCTGACATCAGTTGAACTGCAGCAACACCCAAACATCGCAACTTACTGAAACGCGGCATCTTGCACACTCAATCAAACACCACCAAACTCACTCAATTAGATACCGCCAAAGAACCCACACTTACCCAGACACAAAAGAACCCAGCAACTATCTCCACACACAACCACTTACAACCGCACATGCACACGCACGTCCTATGCATTGAGTCCCTGCCAAACAGGTGTTACCATAATGGGACAAAGCCCGTCGACCAAGTCCTGGGGAACCTGGACCCTACCGCAGACCGAACAGTACACTAATTGTTCTGAGGTTGGAGGACACATCCGCCACCCGGGCGGCACTACAAACTGCTGCGCGCTTTACCACGGGAGATCTGGGACTCTTCCATCAACCCACTCACACTAGGGGTTTGGGTCCTTTCCCAGTATTCAACCGTGATGAGCCACACTCCAGTCTAAGTACCACCCGGTCGGATGCTCTAAAACAGACATCCATCCAATACCCCCATCACCAATAGTCTGTCGAAGCACCACTTGCACTCTGAGTTCCCGGGAGCACACCAGCCCCAGGAGCACACCGGCTCCTCCAATCACCAGAGACACACCGGTCTCAGAGACACACCGGTCTCATGGAGCATCCCAGCTCCCTAAATCAGCAGTCGGACCACTCACCTTCTGCTCGCAAAACCGACATCCACCGTTCTCCACCCTTCGGCTGCTGGGACCAACACGGTCAGCTCCAAAGTCCCGCCTTCCGGACCCCGGCGCAGGATCATGAACCGGGACCTCTCCCGATCAGCAGGGTGGGGCAGCGCTGCGAGAACCTAGCTCGGCATTAAAGTGGGTACCCAGACCCACCGTGCTGACCAGAGGGTCCCCGGCCTTCTGCTACCCACTTACGGGTGAGAAAGATCCTTATCGCGGAGTCCCTGTTCGGGCGCCATCTGATAAGCGTGGCTCAAATCCACCTGAGCGACTTACCTCACTCATCTATCATTCTCATATAATAAGCCAGCCGAACAGTGGAGAAGAATTAGAAATATATTTATTAGGCCATAAGATTCATCTGCAGATGGGCCCCGTCAGGTCTACACCCCAGGGAGTGCACCGAGAGGACTGACGCATCCCATCAGGACAATACATTATAACATAGCATGGCAGGGTAAAGACACGCCCAGACTGGAAAAGTACTGGGCTCAGCAGAGGGCGAACAATAGCCTCACACAAGAAGCATCTTCTCATGCAAAAGCAAAAAGTTTCTCCCAAGGCCACGGAGCCGAGACTCGGCTTCTCTAGAGCATGGAAACATTTCTGCAAGAAAAATACCCAAGGTGAGAGATGCTGAAACCAGGGATTTTCTGCTCATAAGGGAGGGGGGAAAACTGTACCATGAGACATTGGAGCTGCAGAGCAAATGTCAGCATCAGAAGTCTCTCTCTCTTATGAGAGAAGTTGAAGCTTACAGTTCAACACTGATGCACAAAGTTCCCCTTGGGGGTAGGTATGTATGGATGATTGATCCACCTCTCTTCAAGGGTGGTTGTATGCGAGAGACAGGGACGGTTGCCCCTTATCGGAATTAGGGAAACCTCACACAACAGGTCGGTTCTACGGCTACTGTCATGTCACCAACCAATTGTTTCGTGTCATCATCGGCTCCCTGCTCCTGCGTCAGGCCGGCGCTGCAATGCCTGACGGGTAGCACAAAGTGCTACTCTTTTGCGGAGATCTTTTATTCCTGGCCGATGTGTGGGTGAGTGTGAGGGGCCCAGGTGTGTAAGTAGTGAGCGTGGAGGTGTGGTTTAAAAAAAGTCAGTATAGTCTACTCTGGGCAATTTTATTCTGGTAGCTAACTGCTTTTATTAAGAGTAAGAGGGGTATGGGAAATCCACCAAGCTATGTGTGGGATAACCCGTTCAACCCTCAGAAGTGGTCAGGTCGACATGTTTCATGCCATAACGGCAATTCATCAGGACCTAGAAATTGCTCATATACTAGGAAGGAGCCCCAGGTGGGCCGCACTATGTAGTGGATACAACCTGAGGGGTCACGAACTGGAACAGGAGGAGTTCCTGAGTAGTAGTTCACCCTATAGGGGAGAAAAGGCATATAGTTATGTCTGTTCTCTGTGCGGTTATCTTACAATCCTGTGATAATGGTTAAAGCCGCTGTGTAATACATTCACCCGGATTGTGGATAACTAGAAAGGTGGAGAGAGGTGGAGTGACGTAAAAGACCATAGTGGTCGTGATCATCCCTTGTATGATTGCCATCATAAAATGACTATTTTCCCAATTTGCAGGAGTAGGCATTTAAGGTTGGATAGCAGTGTAGAGGGATTATATACCAAAAAGGGGGGGGGGCTCTTACAATTCATTATTTAGAGCGGGAAACCCCTTGATGGGACTTACCCTCAATCGTTGTTGACGGTCCCCGCAGTCTGCTCAAGCGGGACCAGTGTACTCGACTGTGAGCCTAGGAGGATGGGGGGATTTAAAGAAAATATTGAGTAAATTAGGCCTGGGCAGTAGTTAGGCTCCAGGCGAGGCGATTTGATGCCAGAGCCTCACTTCACAGATAGTCGGTCTTGGGATGGTTTGACTGCCCATCTGGCCCCGGCGGCGGAGTTAGCCCACGTAGGGTAAGTTGCAACCAAACCGGGTGCCCCGTGGGGTAACGTGGTGTATGGTGGGCGCAGCAGCCATAGCGCCTCCCCGGGAAGGATCCGTGGTGTCATCAGGATGACACGGCTAAGTGGACCAGCTGAGCCTGACAACAGCGTCTCAAGGAAGGATAGAGGCGGGTGCCAGGTTCGTTAGCCCAAATACGGCCCGTGGGGATGGCACCCATGGTGGCCAGAGGCCCTTGTACCCTCGTAACGCGGCCCCGGTCCGGCGTGTACATCCCAGTGGTAGGGACACTCCCCCCGCCGTTTACCAGCTCGGCAGAGAGACCGTAGTCCGTCGACGCGGTCTGTCAAAAAAATCAGTCCACCGAGGCGGACTGGAGAAAGTTGAAGTTGAAGCTTGCATATTACAAAAATAGCTCAGTGGGTTGCAGCACATGAATAATAAGCTGTAACTGCATATTGGTTAGACACATTAGGCTAACATATTCATAACATCATTAGAACATTCTGCAACAGGAAAATTACTATCTATCACCTTGATATGGAACAAAATATCAAACTAAAATGTCTGCCTCATGTACTGTAAAGATCCTCTTCAAGATTTTGGCTTCAATGATGGTGGTCAATTCATCCAACATGCTGCATCTAAAAAGTAACACACCCACGGTTTGTCTACTTCTGCTATTAATGCTTTAACTGGTTTCTGCTAGATGTTGTTCATTTGGCCTAGTTGTTGTGTTTATGTCCATGTGTTAAACAACCCCTTTTAGATGATTTTTCTGCCACAGATTTTTCTACATGGACTTTCTGCTTGGGCACTTTGAGGAACATTCAGCATGTGTGCACCTATATGGAGCACTAGTAAATTTGAGCATATATCTTGCCACGTTTAGCTATATACTCATACAAACTCCAACATGTCCAGACTTCCATGCAGAATACATGCCCATGCATGACCAATTGGAATTTGCAACTGCTAATATGGAGTGGAACTGTCTACATTTTTGCATATATTATTTGTCAAGCCCTTGTGGTTACAAATGGTACACAGCACATCAGACAGCTTAATGCACACCAGCAAAAAGCACTTTCTCCATAATGCGTTCATATTACAAGGGAACCTTAAACATGAAGCACAAGGATAATTTCAGTTGACAACTTTTGTTAGAAGAGGTTCATGCAACTCCTTTTGCCAGGACTAAACATTCAAACGTTACATTTGCTGATTTAGAGTGATGTTTATTCCCACAATGCCGTAGGAGTAGCAGAAATGGCATCACAGGCCTACTAGCCCCAGTGACATCACAGTATTGACCCTTGAACTTGCATTAACCCTTAAGTGTTTGCTATTTACTGCTAAGGGGTTTGGGTACGGATAGAGAACTACAGAAAGTAAACAGAGATAAAGGAACTTTGTCTCCTTTCCCCTCCTTAAGTCAGGGGCTGAAACTGCTACTATCAGTGGCGGTTCCTCCGCTATGGTGGAGGAGCGTTGCCCCACTGCCTCGGAGCAGGAAAAGAAAGGAAAAAATAAAATGACAATAACTAATTTTATTATCATTTTATTTTGCCCTCCTGCTGCAGCAGCTTTCAGGAGGGGGTGGGCAGGGCTGAAGAGCATGGGAGGAGTGAAGCAATCCTCTTAAAAGCGCAATGACTGGTTGGTTGCCCCTCTCGGGCTGCCCAAACCAGTCATGCACACTTTCCGCTTTCTCCTTGCAGGTTGCATTACAGTCTGCATGGAGAATATGCCCACCCCTACAGTCCTTGGCTGAACGCCGTCTCACGGCACTCAGACCAATCACAACACTGCATTGAGGCATTTTGATTGGCTGCGGGAGTGTGGGAGCCCTGGTGCTTCCAGCTTCCTGGCCAACCAGGAGGAACGGGATTTTTTTAATAGTGATTACCTCCTCCACCCCTACACTGCTGCTTCCAGACAGCAGCCGTGACTTGCTACTACTAACCCCTAAAACGTGCCAATAGCATTGATATGTCGTTTAAAATGTCTTCCTTGCAGCTTACACTGTTTTAAATTTACACATTTCTGAATGTACATTCAATTTTCGCGCCAACATAACAGTCAGGGACAACAGCACTTTAAAACCGGAGCACCACTAAGTTGCAATTGTTACCAGTTTGTCTGAAAGCCATGGTGGGAGGGGGGAGTTTACAAAATGAAAATTCCCTCTTACTTCTTGCACAGATTGTAGCACAGATTGCAAATTGTATACGTTTCAAAGTAATTTGGCAGTCACTTTAATCATACGTGCTTTTCGAGGAAAATATTTGAGATCAAACTATATTTATTTTACAAAGAAACATAACATTGCAGGTGCAGGATATAGGTCACCGTGTTTATTTTTCACTAGAAGAAGCGAAGTCTGATGATAAATTAACTGAAAATTAGATACGCAAGGGCACCCTAAATTAATTAACCACTTTTCAAGTTGATACTTGAAGGTTGATGATCAAGTAGACGCTATTGGTGAGGTATTTGTATTAATTAAAACCTGAACTACAGGGTAATAAATAGACTCAGTATTATCAACATTTTCAGAGTTTGATTAAAATCTTGGGAAAAAAATCAGTTATCAATTTACATTCTAAACTTTATCTTGAACAAAAAATCTAATTCTAGCGAAATGTTCAAGTTAATGATATAGACCTCCTCTGTTTATTCCTTAGAATAACGAGTCTATTGCAATACAATACATAGTTATCCTAGTGGGATATAATAATAATAGAGGAAGGGAACAAAAAGCAGACTCGTTTTCCATTATTAAACCGAAAAGCGGTGTTAAAATCCAATTTAAGAAAATAAAATCGAAGATAATCCTTGTCAAACAAAAAGAGGGTGAGAGCACACTGATTCACATCCCAGCGCTCAGTTCGCCACACTATGTCATGGTAAATACAGTGCATGATAACACTTATGTCAGTGACAGTCTTTAGTTATTTCCCCCTGTTGGTGCAGCCAGTGATGTGTATCTTTAGACGTGTGTTTCAGGACAGTGTCTTTTTTGGGGTGCTGGAAATGCTACCCAAAGTCTTCTCAGGACCCTGTATCACTCACTGGGCGCAGGTGGATCAGCCAAACCTTGTCAGCTCATTAGATCAAGTGAGTAACATTTCCAGCACCTCCGAAACATATGAGTTGCTCTCTACTAAAGAAGGACAACGATCCTGAAACGCATCTAGAGATACACAGCACTGGCTGCACCAACAGGGGTGAAAAACTAACGATTGTTACAGAAGTAAGTGTTATCATGCACTGCATTTACCATGATGCAATGGGGCAAACTGAGGACTGGGATGTGTGACAGTGTGCTACCACCCTATTTTTGTTAGATGTTTATCCATGTTGTTTCCACAAAGGTCGCTTATTTATGGCTCTTTCACTGTAGTTTTACTCACCCAATTTGTCGCTCCGGGATGGCTGAAAGACTGTTTGGCTTTTTCGGGTTTTGGGATATGGTCGAATGCTAAAACATGACGGTCATCCAATTCTTTTTAATTTTTGATTTGTCTTTCATGTCTGGTGCACCCACCGTGCCAGAGGGGGAGGGAAGACAGTCCATTAAACACCAGGGATATTTTTGGGTAAAGGGGGCTGTGGCTGGCTCATCCTGGTATGCCGCTGCTCTCCTGGTGCATACTGGGGCATTTACCCCCAAATCTGCCATCTCCAAGAGGAGCAGAAATACACACCATAAATCCTCAGTAGCCATATTATAGGAAGTGACGTGGGGGGGCAATGGGTGTTTACAACCACTCCTTGAACCCTTAGCACTATTGTAGAAGGGACTACAGATGCTTTTGCAGTACCTTCTACAATCTGCCTAACAATCGCACACATCTTGCACAGGTGAAATCACAAATGGGTGTGCCCTCATTTTAATGGGCGTGCCTCCAGTCCAATCGGGAAATAATTTGCTGTTGAACCGACACCACAATATAGATGTGGGCACATAGACAAAAAAAACTGTCAGGAGGCTTTTGACTGTGCGCCACACAAAAGTGTTGCACAGTTATTGTAGCCCACTAGGGTACTCCTTGGGAGAAGGATGTAGGGTCTCCCTGCCCTCCCCCGGGGCACTTTTTTCAATTCAGCCCCTGTTGTGTAATTTGGGCTCAAAAATCTTTTTTGTGAAAAGGGGTGGGCGCCAGTTTATCCTGGTATCCGGTCACACCCTTCTGCCACTGAGCTCAAACATTGTTTCTGCTCCCTGAATCTTACAGACAAAATACTGTAGCCATCCCTATTGCAAGCGAGAGGAAATTTAGATTTTGCTGGCCATATTTTTGACATAAAGTCTGGCAGATCCCTTGTAAGCAGTACTGAGGGGTGATTACTGCTCCAGAGCCATCACCGGTTCAAGAGGATGCCATACTCCTCCACCAAACATGCCAGGAGATGAGACTGCAGAGACATGCATAAAGGGGGTGGGGCCACCTGTTATATTCTTCCCTGTGTTGCATTTATCTTCCCTGTGTTTCTTTTACCAATGTTTATTTATGTACTGCCTTGGAACACTCATGCTCCCTAGCAACCGGTCAGTTCTGTTACTGGAGTTACGCAGTGGAGCTGGGCAGTTGAAGAGAGGAGCTGCTGTGTCCCGGGGTCTGTTCTTGTATACCTAATTGCCTTCTTTGAATTATCTGAGTCCTGCATCTTCAAAACCATCCACGTGCTGAAAAGCGATCCCTGCCTCCCGCAGCACGGGTCCCTTGTAAGCAATACTGAGGGGTGATTACTGCTACAGAGCCCCTACCTGTTTAAGGGGATACCATTCTCCCCCATCAAACGCGCCAGGAGGCCAGCCTGCAGAGTCCTGCACAAAGAGGTTAGGGCCAGCCATGGCTGAAAAGCACTCCCTGCTTCCCACAGTGCGGGAGGTCTGCAGGCTGTGCCCCGGATCACGTTGCTGGTCATTGCCCAGAGGAGGCTGGGCTGGGCCACCCCCTTTTCATTGGACATCAGTGAACAAGGTATTCCTATAATCCCCCATTATTGTGTCATTTTACAGACCAAGCAAATATACAGTCATACATGGGGGGACCACAGTTCTGCCCTTGACGACTTGCTCAGAAGGGTGGTTGGAGCCATTGATGAAGAAATCCAGCATGCTACACACCGCTTATTGCTTTCAACCTCCCCATTACTGCTCCTAAGTTACACGCCAACCACTGAGGATGATGTAAACTCAAGTTCAATTTACAATCCATGTTCCTGAAGAGCTTTCAATCACCAATGCCCCAATTGTTGTCTAATTTGACATGTGCACTTTTCAACACAATGGCCCTAAAACCAGAGCCCAGGTGGGAAAAAAGGAAGAAGAATGTTCCTGGATGTAAGTGCCTAAGATGCCATGTACTTAGAACCTCGTTGCCCAGCTCACTCTACAGACTGGTAAGGACAATTGGGGACCCTTTCATGACACAACTAGAATATATCTGTTGTGACCTCAAATTCCTCTTGTTGACTAAGTTTGACTCTAAATATACCCACTTAGAGGCAACAGAAGCCATGTTGAATCGCTTAGACATACTCCAGCCTGCTGACAACACAAATACCTCAGCACAGGCTCCCCCACGTACAGGTTTCACAGCAAACAACATACCACCAAACATTTTCAACTATTGCGCAAACCAAGGCATAATTACTACAGGGGGCTTTGCCCCTTTCCTCCGGTGCAAGTCCTCCCACCAAATATCTCCGGGCCTATTGCTGGCACTTCAATGTCTTACCATGTTGCAAGGGAAGCCATATCAGCAAATGGCAAAGGCAATCGTAGGCCAATGGGGGAATCGATCACCAAAACGGGGGTACATCCCTCTGCTTTTCCACAACTTCCTGCTGACTGCACCTAATGTGTTTTGAAGAATGTCCCAACACTCACTACAAGTAATGAAGAGGACTTTAACAGCTTAAAGAACAAATCCATGCACTGATTAGGATGGCAAGTGGAGGAGCTCCCAGGCCTACAATATGAAATTAAAATGGCCAGAAGAAGGCCTTGGATCGGCCCAGGGATTAAATAGGAAAGCAGTGACTGCATGATTATAAGTTTTAAAACTCCTTGATTAGTGAAATTCCACCTTATCTCTTTTGACTTGCCTTGTCCTCGTTTTCCCATGAGTCTCATTCAGACAGTTGTGCGTGGTTATTTTTACAGGCCTTCGGTGTTATCAGGTGTTAAGTTGTCATTAAGAAAAATTTGGAGCAATTGAAATAACACAATGGTTGCTGTTCCAACACACAACCCCTTTGAACCCCTAACCACCTTGAAAGATCTGGACTGATGCCATTGTAACATGCTCCTAGACCCAGAATCTGGGGCCATTGAGGATGTAAACCAGGGGGTTCCACCTCACTGTACCCAGAGGGGAAAGGAAGAGAGTCCCTGTGCCACTGAAGAACCAGCCCATCATAACAGCAATGGTCAACAGGCTGAAACAATATCCCCAGAAAAAGAAGCATGGGGTCAACTGTGAGGAACCATGCAGTCTCCAACGCCAGCAGATACTGGGAATCTAAAACTCCTCTCTTGGAAACTGGTGGGCATTAAGACCAAGCCCAGTTGTGAAGATCGGTGGAACTTCATAGATTGCTTTGATATTTGTCTCTTTCAAGAGACTTGGGCCACAACTCATCTTCAGAGGGAGGGGTTTGCAAACTATAGCATAGAAGCAAGCATCCCCCTTGCCTATGGGACAACCAGCAAGGGGCCATATTATTTGGGTTAGCATTAAATTGCAATGTACCCTAAAAATATTGGTTGTAAATTCTAGGGACCTTCCAGTCGGTAAACTTGAAAGCGCCAGGGGGGTGGGGGGGAGCCCTTTTAAGTAACATCTATAGTAGATTTTGCTCACAACAGCAGGAGCCTGCAACTGTATTGGTATTGAATGATTTCATAGATAGGGCAGAGGGTTATGACTTCCTAAAGCTCGCAGGGGATCTACAAACAACATGCGAACCCTCGGATCTGCTGGCAAATGTCACAGGGGAGGAGAACGAGGAGTGGGGAATTCCAGGCCTGTGTCACGCTAGTCCAGCTAGAAATACAAAAGTGGCCTTTCAAATTGTCTCATTAACACTTGAACACAGTCTATGAGCTTGTAACATGTGTTCCAGGTCAGACAAGAAATTAAAATACACGTTGAGGAGGACCAATTGTAATTTGAGAATTGATTACATTTTGCTAGACCTACCATCCTGGCAATTTTGGAATGACATGACGATAATTGAAAGAGTTGATAGCGACCATTAGACCCTGGTACTAGATCTGGAGCATTTGTTTATTTCTGCGGACTGTAAACCTGGGAGAGAGACGGCTTACCCAATTGTTAAAATCAATAAAAAAAGAAAGATCAAATGGCCCAAGACTGAGGGTAACCTAGACATCACTGCCAAGACATATACAATAGTATTTTGAGCACTCCTAGATATAAGTAAACAAGGAAGAAAGGTTCCACTTATTCTAAACAGCTACATTGAGCAAATTGAAGAGATCAAAGACTTCTTCTTTAAAAAAGTGAAGCACTCTGCAAATCATAATAACAAAACAGAATGGTTTAATGAGTCGCGCGACCAGCAAGTAAATAATTGATGGGAGCCATAAAGTAAGGACATAAAACAGCAGTGGCCCACAAAAGGCACCAATACAACAAGGTCCAAAAAGTAGCTAAAAGAGATTGGGATGAAGGACATGGAGAGACCCACCCTTAGCAGGAAAAAAAGCAAGGAGTTTAAGCAGTTCTGGCATATTGTGGCTAAGGGAAGCAGGAGAGGTTTTAGATGAGGACTATCATATCTAACCGATGTCCTGGGTAAACTTTTAGTAGACTCTATGCTAGTGTGATCCAAACAGCATAAGGAATAGATGTCCCACTATGCACAGGTCCAAACAGAGATTCCTGGGTAGCTGACCCTAGAGATTTTCAACTGGGGGAAACCAGGCTACCCCTTTCCATGCTCCAGAGAGGGAAAGTGCTGGGAGTAGACAAAAACCCAGGGGACCACTTCCTCTATGAAGTGGATGTATGGAGTGTCCTTCTCAGCCATATTTTAATGCTGTTCTAAATGGTGCACAGGTTCCTGACTCCTGGTTAGAGGTGGGAGTGGTTTCAGTGTACAAATAGGTGATAAAAGTGACCCTGCTAACTATAGCCCCATCAGCCTTACAGGTATATCACAAATATGATTTTTTGGGACTTGCTGGGGAGATTACATGAGTGGATCAAGGAAAATGAGATTCTTTTGCGACTGCAGGCTGGTATTAGAGAGAATACAGGCAAAATAGACCAGCTGTTCAGGTTTTTAATAATGTTGTGGAAGTATGTGGTGATTAAAAAAGAACATGTATACGTAATATTTGTGGATTTATGCGCTGCCTTTGATCTCATCCACAGGAGCAAACTGAAGACAGTTCTGGTGCAGCTAGGTGTCCCAGATTATCTTCTACAAATGATCATCCGACTTTACCAGGAAAATAATGCTCAAATAAGATGGGGAAGAAATGGTGAACTCATTAAACGTATTAAGGTGGACAGAGGGGTGAGACAGGGATGTGTCCTGGCCCCTACCTTTTTCCCCTTATACATCAATGGGCTACTCAGATCCTTACATGACTGCAAAGTGGACCCTCCTAAGATAGCTAGTAGTACAGTTGAGTCTTTATTGTTTGCGGATGACACACTACTTTTATCTTAAAACCTATGGGGCTACAAAACCTACAGACTAGTTACTCAGCTGCATGTGATGATCTTGGCCTAGAAGTCAATGTAAACAAAACTACATTAATGTCATTTAATCCTCTTAAATCATTAACCTCATGGCTGCTGCTGACAGCCAACGGCCGTCTCGTGCACTACCTTTGTAGTGCTGCGCACGTCTGTTGGCCATCGCGGCCCTGCCCGCTCAATAGAACGTTCCGCACTAGCGCGGAACGTTCCGCACAGTTAAGTGGTTAAAGAAGCAGAGTGAGGCTAGGTGATACCTTTTTAGAACAAGTTCATGAATCTGTCTTTTTTGGGGGTCAGATTTACTAGCACATTAGCATGGTCCCCATTCATTTCCAATGCTCAGCTCATCCTCCAGCATGTTAGCTCTGCCTTGTTTAAAAGGCTGATGAAAGCAAGCACATAAAGGCCAGTCGTCTCTACTATTGATATCTATCAGGCAAAGGGTGCGTGCTGATTTATATGGTGCCGAGATCTCTGGTTTTTAGAATGTAGGGCTATTGATAAAACTAAAAATATTTTTATGAGATCAGTGCGGGGCTTACCAGGTATGACGCCATTAACCCCTATACGTTTGGATCTTGGTCTCCAAAACATTGCACATGGGACAGCTTTTAGACCTCTAGCCTAATGGACACAAGTCTGGTATGATAATACACCACTTCCCATGACAGAATCGTTTCTAGAGGAATGAAATTAGATTGCAAAGGGAGTATTTCTTGGCTAAAGTACGTCAAAAGATGGCTATTCAATCTTGGGTAGAGCAAATTGTGGGCCAATCTCCACTGTTTCAAGAAAATCAGGGATCTAACTGGCAGGTACCTGGATTTTAAAGATAATCTGCATTGGTTATGAATTAATGAATCAGATTGAACTTCCGCACGCAAAATCCCCATACCTCCAATTTAGATATGTAAATGACAAGGAGGTAGGTCCTTGGGACGTATGGTCAGCTGGACCCTCTGTAATATTTATAAAAAAGTAAGTGCTGGCCTTACAGGGAAATTTTGGTCTCCTTCGTTTAGAGTGACAAAATAAAGTTTTATTTCAGAATTTGTCTGGTATTATTTATTTTATACCTTTCTGCTTTTTAATTTTCAAAAGATTCAAAAGATACGTTATACAAAAAAGACACACCCAATTACATTTATCATACAGTATGTTCAAGCGTATAAACACATTACACAAAACAAACAATACATATATCTGAATTTCATATATACATTAATACAAAAATTTTATGCAACAACATCATTAATCATATTTGCACTACTTTGTCTATAAAGAGAAAAAATTCTCTATACTCAAAAAGGAGAAATCAAATGGAGATAACAGTCTATGTACACAACAATACAAATTAGGCTGAGAGTATGAATCAAAAACTCAGTATAACACAAAGACAGTTGTTTAGAGCAGTTATCAAGTGCTTCTCTCCAAATGGCCGACGCGTTTCGAACTCGCTATTTTACTTAGCGTGTTCTCGTCAGGGCGTAACGACTCTATCCTGTGAGGGTTATTCAAAAATAGAAAGGAGAAATGACGTCAGTTCTTACTATGTCTATTATAGCCTGATCAAGTGAAAAATAAAAGAGCTCCAACTCATGGGTTCATACCTTATATAAACGTCATTGGTGAGTGGGGTTCAGTAAGCGCTATAAATTCCGGTCGTGATATCTAAGGGGGGGAATGGAATCAGAATCAATTATGTTTATCTAATGGAGAGCCAATTGCCTTTTGCCAAACACACGAGAGCCTCGCTCTTACCTGCGAGTACTCGCGTCTCTTTCCAAAAATTGGTTTTGACTTCGTGCACAGGGGAGGCCCCCTGAGTGCACTGGAACCTGTCAAAAACGGGAAGCATGGTCACTTCACCTATTCAGTATCCCTTCTCAATAATACGGTTCTCAAAAACGTGTATAACAAAATACCTTCGATTTTAGGTTTTAAACAGTGCTCAAACAGCCATTCGGTCTTGATTATTCACCTCGCTGTAACCGGTACCTCCCAATGAAACGTCCGTGGACGCACAGTATTAATTATCTGCCAAAACAAACACAGAGAGGCGCGATCAGTTACCACACCGCTTCTCCACATCGCGTGAGGTCCGCTCACAATTTTACAAGGGCGACGAGCAAATACCTGATTAGCGCTGTTCACTCTGCTCGCATCACTCGTACTAACACTCCATCAATGCGCCATGTTTGAAAGAGGCGTGACTAATTTATTGTCACATGGTGGACGGATTTCTGGGACATGTAGTCCACTTTAATTTGGAAACCGCGCGTGGGGCTCATTTGAAAAACGCGCAAGGGGTTTGATGACATGGTTTTCCTGACAGATGGGAAATATCGGTTTTGTCACGAGAATCACACAATTAAAGAGAAAATCGTATTTTGAAGAACGCGCAAAGGGATCTAGATGTAAATATAAAACAGGATTTTTATAGCCTAGAGATTTCTGACATAGAGTTTAACCCAGTTTGGAAACTATTGAATCGCAAGATTAAATAGGCTTCTTTCCTAAGTAAAACATCATCCACATCCAAGACTGCTTTCGTGTGCCCTATGGTATATAGGACCGTCCATTTGAAGTCGGTCTCTGAATGACCTTTGCGCGTTCTTCAAAATACGATTTTCTCTTTAATTGTGTGATTCTCGTGACAAAACCGATATTTCCCATCTGTCAGGAAAACCATGCGCGGTTTCCAAATTAAAGTGGACTACATGTCCCAGAAATCCGTCCACCATGTGACAATAAATTAGTCACGCCTCTTTCAAACATGGCGCATTGATGGAGTGTTAGTACGAGTGATGCGAGCAGAGTGAACAGCGCTAATCAGGTATTTGCTCGTCGCCCTTGTAAAATTGTGAGCGGACCTCACGCGATGTGGAGAAGCGGTGTGGTAACTGATCGCGCCTCTCTGTGTTTGTTTTGGCAGATAATTAATACTGTGCGTCCACGGACGTTTCATTGGGAGGTACCGGTTACAGCGAGGTGAATAATCAAGACCGAATGGCTGTTTGAGCACTGTTTAAAACCTAAAATCGAAGGTATTTTGTTATACACGTTTTTGAGAACCGTATTATTGAGAAGGGATACTGAATAGGTGAAGTGACCATGCTTCCCGTTTTTGACAGGTTCCAGTGCACTCAGGGGGGCTCCCCTGTGCACGAAGTCAAAACCAATTTTTGGAAAGAGACGCGAGTACTCGCAGGTAAGAGCGAGGCTCTCGTGTGTTTGGCAAAAGGCAATTGGCTCTCCATTAGATAAACATAATTGATTCTGATTCCATTCCCCCCCTTAGATATCACGACCGGAATTTATAGCGCTTACTGAACCCCACTCACCAATGACGTTTATATAAGGTATGAACCCATGAGTTGGAGCTCTTTTATTTTTCACTTGATCAGGCTATAATAGACCTAGTAAGAACTGACGTCATTTCTCCTTTCTATTTTTGCATAACCCTCACAGGATAGAGTCGTTACGCCCTGACGAGAACACGCTAAGTAAAATAGCGAGTTCGAAACGCGTCGGCCATTTGGAGAGAAGCACTTGATAACTGCTCTAAACAACTGTCTTTGTGTTATACTGAGTTTTTGATTCATACTCTCAGCCTAATTTGTATTGTTGTGTACATAGACTGTTATCTCCATTTGATTTCTCCTTTTTGAGTATAGAGAATTTTTTCTCTTTATAGACAAAGTAGTGCAAATATGATTAATGATGTTGTTGCATAAAATTTTTGTATTAATGTATATATGAAATTCAGATATATGTATTGTTTGTTTTGTGTAATGTGTTTATACGCTTGAACATACTGTATGATAAATGTAATTGGGTGTGTCTTTTTTGTATAACGTATCTTTTGAATCTTTTGAAAATTAAAAAGCAGAAAGGTATAAAATAAATAATACCAGACAAATTCTGAAATAAAACTTTATTTTGTCACTCTAAACGAAGGAGACCAACATTTCCCTGTATGGCCAGCACTTCCAATTTAGATATGGCATTTTGCCACTCAATGGATTTTGCTGCAGATGGAATGGCCAAAATATTTCGCCCTTATGTCCATTCTGTCCAGGCAGCCTTGAAACAGAAGAATATTGTTCATGCTTTTGTTCCCGATACGCTGTGAATAGGAGAGCTTGGCTAATTCCAATGCGTTGCATTCTGTATGTAAGACAGAATACTCAGAAGTGACTCAACAGAATTGTTGATTTGTACCATCAAGATACTTGTTATACGCATGGCTACTTATATACAAAAATATACCACTGTGGGGTAAGTAGAAAAACAGCCTTCAAATAAGTGATCACATATGGGAGTTGAAACATTGAAATGAGTTATGCACTATGTTTAGCTGTATCAGTGAAATGAGCTTTACACTGAGTTACAATTCTATTGGGTACATTAGCATGTCTATTTGAATTATGACCCTGTGTATCAATTGTTTCAGGATATTTTAACAATAGAATATTAATGTGAGCAGGATTCTTAATTTTTAAGTTGTGATTTATAATGTTTAAATGCTAATAATTTAAATACTGTTTTTGGTGCTTTTATGTTTTTTTTTCTAAAACTGAATAAAGAATATTATTACTACTACTACTGCTAGTCTGGCAGCGAAGGGGTACACTGCCCCCCATGCCACCTCCCTGGATGGCAGAAGTCTATTAATTTCCTGTGGGTAAGGGGGCTGCACTCCAGTGCAAGGAGAGGCAAGGCCCAACCCCATTTTGTTTTTTATTACTTTCTTTGATGGTCTGCTAGACTTTCTGACCCCTTTAATCCGGGATGGCAGTAAAAACTCCAATCAGCCCACCTATGGGGGCTTAGAACCCACCTGACCACCATGGAAGAAAGTAAAAAAAATGAATAGGGTGGGACTCTGGATTGTCATGATGTTGAGCCCCAACTTCAGACAGAGAGGGGAGGTGGAATCATAGCTTTCTCGCTCTTTTCTAACCCAATTGTCAACACTACACCCATAGAAGTCTCAAATTCCTCTCCCTTGCCATGTGGAATGACTGCAGTATTCGGTCTCTAGGTCAACAAGCACCCAGGGAACAATCCTTGACATTTCTGAAACTTAGAGATCCAGGGTAATCCAGGGTGGTTTGGTTTACCTGGATCACAGGATGTTTTCTTACCCAGAATACCTCAAAATATGCCTACAACTTCCAATGTACTCTATTTTTCCAAGGCGCAGTGGCTGGACCATTTTGGCATGGATTATGCATACACTTATGGAACCCTACAAATCATGGGCCTTTCTGAACCCTAAAGACTCAGGGAAAAGCAGATTGGTGAGGCTTGTGTGGAGGATCCCAGTACATTTTCATACGATGAATGTGCTGCAAACAAGTATGGATCAAAAGAATAGTATTATTCCCACATTTATGTGACAGAAATCTCAGGCACCTTAAGCCAAAAGCAATATTTTTTCCACCTTGCATTCCAACACTTCTACCCAAAAAAAGCAATGCCACCATGTGTGATTGGACACAATCCAATACATACAAGCAAACTAAAACTGTAACCATGAGAAGAACACCTTGACAAAACATTGAATTCATGCTGTCCACGTTTTGTACAGTTCTTTTGTGGGTTCTAGGCTCAACCACACAAGTGGGGTATTGCTTTTAATTGGAGAGTTGTGGGAACACTCGGGACTAGCGCTTGTGTCAATATCTGTAGATTCCAGAACTTGGTCTCAGAAGTTTGAGGAAAATGTGCTATTTTACCCAAAGTTTCTTATCTGCATGGCATTCTGGGTGATAAAAAGCAGTGGGATCCACATAAGACACTCCTCCCTAGACTCCCCCAGTATATAGTTTTCAATGATGTCCGTTGCTGGTAGGGTTCCATAAAGGCAGCTGTACCTGCGTCCAAATACATATGCTATATGTATCTCCAAAAAGATTGAAATTCCAAGGAAATAACTGAAAGTTTGCGTGCTCCATTTGTGGTTTTTCCTGTAATCAGTGATAGGCTCACCAAAACAAGTGGGTGGTGCAAAAAAGAACATATTTTCCACAATGCCCTCTTAATCACATGGTATTATGGGTAACCCCAAATTATGAGTTGCAGGAATAACCACTATTACTGAACCCATAATCTTCTACAAATTTTAGAACTGCAAAGCTTTCCTTCATACCCATTTTGTATTTGCAATATTTTACATTTTGAACTAGTACATGCTCATGTATTCGGTTGTTGGGTAGTGCATGCTTTTTAGACAAAACACAAGCACTATAAATCCCTGTCTGATAAGTGTAATTGTGTACTACTTTTGGAAATTGGCTCTGAGATTGGCCCCTGGATGCATCCCTCCCCCCTTTACCATGTCGGAAGTTACACTTGCGGTACAAGCATTAAAACGTAACAAGGCCCCAGGGCTGGATAAGATCCCTGGTGATCTCTTCAGAGATGAGCCGAAGATCTGGGTCCCTTACTTGACCTTCCTATTCAACGCTATTCTTGACGGCCAAGATGTTCCAAGTACCTGGCTGGGGGCCGAAATCATTCCGATTTACAAAAAGGGCTCTCCGTTGGCCCCGTCAAACTATAGGCCAATTAGTCTTATCGATGTAACCCAAAAAATCTATGCCAAACTGCTTTTACAACGCTTGCAAGATTGGATTACTGAGAACAACATCCTCTCCCATCTCCAAGCAAGGTTCCGAGCCAAAACATCTACCATCGATCAATTACTACGGCTCCAGGTACTCTACTGGAAGCATGTGGTCTTGGAAGGTGGTAGCCTCTACCTGACATTCGTGGACCTCAAATCCGCTTTTGATATGGTGGACAGGAACCAATTGTGGAGCATATTAACAACAATGGGGATTCCACCCTATTTGTGTCATCAATTTAAAAGACTCCACGAAGGAACCTATGCGAAGGTACGCTATGGCAAATATGGCCAGCTGACCAGAGCTTTTCCAATTGAGAAGGGAGTTAGGCAGGGATGCGTACTTGCCCCTACTCTATTTTCCCTTTTTTTAAATGGTCTTGTCGATGACCTAACTAGTGTACACAATATTGACGCTCCTAATTTAGCTGGTGGTAAATTTCCTTCACTTATGTTTGCGGACGACACCCTGCTGCTCTCAAAAACATCAATGGGGATGCAGCGGGTGTTAGACCAATTCACCGAATTCTGTAGGAACAGGAATTTGGTGATTAATATAGATAAAACAAAGTACATGGTGTTTAATGCCAGCGCAATTAATTGTCCACGCCCGAAAATGGATGGACGTGCCCTGGAAAGGGTAAATAACTTCACTTACTTAGGTCTGACTTTAAATGATAAAATGAGTTGGGAAACTCAAATGACTAAGGCTAATCTAACCCTTTCTCAGTCTACGGGGGGGATTCTCAAAGTGCAGAAATCTTGTGTCCACAAAATAGTCAGCGTACCGCTGGAAATATATAAGGTTCAAACCAGATCTTCCACCCTTTATGGGGCGGAACTCTGGGGGCACCGTCCAGCGAGTGAGATTAGTATAACTGAGAACAATTTCATCAGACAGCTGCTCTCCTTACCAATAAACACACCACTAATTCCACTAAGGCTGGATTTAAATCTGAGGCCAATTGCAGAAGCAATTGCCTCACGCCCGCTTCTCTACTGGCGTAGATTGTGGAGTGTCCCGGAGCTTGAGTGCTATAGAGAAGAATTGAAGATTGTGATGGCACGTCCGGGTGCAGGGAGGATAAAGTGGTTATCCTTTATAAGGGGGCAGGCGTCCAGGATTGGCATGGAGAATCTCTGGTCCAATCAGGAGGTCACATGCCAATCCATCTCAAAGAGAAACCTGGCAGAGTCCATAAAATATCACAATTTACAAGAAGTTCTTCGATCAGCCAGGCCCTCTAGTCTCACTGACAGCTTTCTAGATTTCAAGAATGTCTACAGCTTTGAGAAGGAACTAGACATTATAGAACCGGTCTTAGCAAAAAAACTGTATCTACAGTTCAGATACGGCACACTACCCCTCCACTCTCATACCGATAAATGGAAAACGGGTTTAGTTCGTCCTTGCCCAGGTTGTGATGATCCAAATGAATCCCTAATGCATGTGATTTTGTTCTGTCCTGCTTATTCTGTTAGCAGAAAGAAATGGATTATACAGCTATGTGTGAACCTAGGAGTCAGGAACCATATAGAGTTTTTTAGAATTTTAAAAACTGATACTAATGCATTAATAGTTACTGCTATTGCTAAATTTTTGTTTTCAATGTGGTTAATTAGACGGAGAATGATTCGGCAGTAGCAAGGAACTCCAATGCAGGTAGACAGCCCGTCTCAGGAAAATCTAGGCTTCTACCGTGTTTTATACTTTTTAATCTGTGTATTTTATTGTTCCAGTATTTTAATCGTCACTCTATAAACCACATGCTAACTGATTTACTGTATATATACAAAATGAGATGTAACTGTGTATTAGTTTATTGCTTCAAATGTATTTTTCTTCTTGATGTACTTTTATGGTTCATAAACAAACCGAAATAAAGTTAAAATGATGATGACTACTTTTGGAAATCGGCTGTCAAGGCAAAAGTTACAGATACAAACATTGTAGCACATTTCTTTTTTTATTACTTACTTTCATTCGTTTTTTATTTTGACAATTGGTTTATTTAGGCCAACCATGTGCAATCTACATGAATGCCTCCTTGATGAATTATGATTTTTTTTTACCTTTCATAAATGTACAGGTTAAAGGTTTGCTCATTGGTTTAACACCTCTTTCTTCAACAAAATGCAAGTAGGTCGAAGCCACAAAAATAAGCAAATATGGAGAACTCGTTTAGAAAATTGCAAAAACTGTGGTAAAACATTTTGGGACAGGTGTATCATACAGTTTTACCCATTCTATGTCTATGGGAAAATATGTTTGTACATCTGGCCCTTTTTTCTGTATATCCCTGGTAGCTGAGAAGAGAGTGATCTTAGCACAGTAAGCCTTTTGTTGATATCATTCTTGCAAAATAAAGCTATATACTTTCTTATGCAGTGCATTTTTCAAATTTTTCCCCAAAACACCCTACATTTTGCTACATTTTATTCATTTTCTGTGTATACTCCAGGGGAATCCACAAACCTTTTGTCCTTTTAGAATCATGTGGGGGAAAGGATACAATGTAGCCTGGTTATGGTTTGTGGAAAGTAAGTTATGAAGGCTTAATAGAGAATTACCCCAAAACATAAAGGCAAGCCGCCTGCACTTTTAAGAGAGGAGAGCGATCCCTTTGCAGGCGGGTGTAGATAGTGACTGCACCCCCCCCTCCCCGAGGGGCTCCTGCATTATATGGTCTATATGTAGCAGATCTCCTTACAATTTTAAAGAATTCTAAATCAGGTTCTCCGAAAATGGGTAGATCTCATGGCATATGTTTCACATGTGGATTGAGTTGTAATGATGGGTCACGCTGTAATAGGTCTGTACAGAAAGCTTGTATCTTTACATGATTATTGTGCGGCAAATGTGAATAAAATCAAAATGTTGGTGTTTGAAAGGAAAATATGAAAATTTTATTAATTGTCTACATGACACCTAAAGAGAGTGAGACACAAAGGGGATTTGCTTAATCCACTGATGTTAATTGGATGGGAATGACGGCATGACACCTGATGGGAGTTAGACGCAACGGGATTTTCTTAATAAACTGATATCTATTAGATAGGAAGGAGGAGCACTAGGAAACATGGCATTGGATGAAACCTCCTACTTCCAAAGGCAGGAAAGCATGATTTTGTGATACAAATGCAACTCCCATTTCAGTCACTTAAAGAAATAATTTAAGATTCTGATTGGTAGAGTAGTCTTTGGGGTGTTTTAAGGGCTTGATAGCACTTTAAGATGGTTAAATTTGAGCCTTACTTGCAGTGTTGAAAAGGTGCATCAAAGTGGTTATTGACCCAGTTTGTAACCAAAGATAGTCTGAGCAGAGCACCAGATCCCTGCCCCTCACCCCACCAGTTGCAGGCTAATTGATTGGGCTGGGCACAGAGTGACCTGAATCAGGCTCTCCTCCTGCCCACCCACCTT
Organism: Lissotriton helveticus; assembly: GCF_964261635.1. Lineage (NCBI taxonomy): Eukaryota > Metazoa > Chordata > Amphibia > Caudata > Salamandridae > Lissotriton > Lissotriton helveticus. The sequence goes on from NC_136063.1 coordinate 805,477,795, forward strand.
ACATAGCGCATTAAGTTTAGAAGATGGAAACTAGGCTAGCCAGCTTCATTTGATGCCCCCCAATGTCTGCGAGCTCTGATCATTCCAGAGAGCAATTCCAGAGCAAAGTTGATAAGAGCAGGTGGCTTTTGCTGTGCAATGTCTCTTTTGAATCTGTTTGTTTGCACATGCCTGATTATGGCTGCCAAAATTGTGCACTTATAACAGTGCATCAGGGGGGCGTGGCTACGGCGCCAAGGAAGATGGCCGCAATCCCGGACAGCTCCGTCGCGACGTGAGGTGACGGGAGCTTCACCGGGTGACTTCTCTCCTCTTTGCCTGCCGGACCAGCGCTAAAGTGCGTCGGAAGGTACGCGGCGCATTTCCATGTGTCTGCCGGCTCGCGAGCAGCCCTAATTGCCGGCATTTCTCCGTCTACAGTTTCTGACGGCTCGCTCGCCCTGCGGCCGCCATTTTACGAGATGTGCCGCATTTCCGAGGTGACTTCCTCCTATTCTTTGAGATGCTGAATTTTTTTCTGTTCTGCACTGCGTTTTGGACATTTCCTGCTGTTTTTTGAATACTTCTCAGCTTTTGCCCTCTCATGCTGATTTCATAGCATGTTTATTTCTATCCTCAAATTCCGGCCGCCATTTTGTTTGTAATGTTTTCCTCAATGTGCTCTCGAGGGATTATTCTGCTTCTCATGGCCTCTTCCTATTTCCTGTAGCCCTTGGTTTCGCTCCCTGCTGCTGTCATTTGGATCCAGGCGTCCTTGCTGAGTTGCTGCTGAGTTCTCAGGACCTTTTCTTGATATTTCTCCTCATTTTAGCGGCTGCTTGTGCTGGGCTCTCCTTTTTCACGTAGTGCATTTTTTCAATCCAATCTTCACTACAATGGCTACGTCCCGTTCAAACCGCAATGCTCCTCCTCAGCAGCGCTCTCTCTCTCAGGCGCTTTTGGCGGATAATAACCCCTTCAATGTGTTGCAGGACTCATTTGATGATTCACAATCTGATTCTGCTAGCACCAAAAGCTCTACTACTCCTAATTCGCGCTCCATGAAGCCACTTTCCAAAGCTGTCTCTCCATCTTCGAATTCCAACTCAGGAAAGCGGACTAAAGTGAATCCTCCTTCTCCTACAAATATGTCCAACGCAATTTCTATGGAGCTTCTTTTGGAAGAGATTCGAGCCCTCCGGCCATACATGTCAGAGACCAACTCCCGCCTCCAGAGCCTTGAGGATAATTGGTCGCACACACAGCAGAGAGTGGTGGATATTGAAGATTCCCTGGCTTCAGCTCAAACGGTCATTGTCCAGGTTCCTACTATGCAGAAGGAGATTGCTTCTCTCAAGCAGCAGGTTGAGAATTTGGAAAATAGAAATAGGCGCAATAACCTCCGTATTTATGGCCTTGCCGAAAATCTTGAGGGGTCCGCTCCAATTTCATTTTTTCAATCTTTTCTTCCCACTCTTCTCAATATTCCACCTTCGCCTCCTTTGAATATTCAACGTGCTCACCGTCTAGGTCCAGTATCTCCTTCAGCAAATGTATCCACTTCGGTAAAACCTAGAGGTGTTATACTGTACTTTCTAGAATATACTGACCTCCTTCGCGTTCTTCATGCTGCCAGACAAAAAGGAAAAATTTCACACAATGGATCTAACTTGTTCTTTGCTCAGGACTATGCTAAAGCTACTGCAGACCGGCGTAAAAGATTTTTGGACATGAGACCTGCTTTACGGGCCCTCAATGCCCGCTACGGACTCTTTCATCCTTGCATCTTTAGGGTCACTTATAATAACAAGACGACATCTTATGAAGATCCTATTCGCCTGCAGCAGTTCCTGGATTCCTGTCACGCCGAAACGATGGACACCCTGCACCCATGATGATTTTTGTTGCATTTCTTGTTTTTTCCTGTGATGTTCCCTCTATTTCCTAATGTTGGTTGTTCTGTGCAATTGTTCTGTAGCTAATGTGTTTTATCTCCTAATTTGTTCTCATATTTGTTATTTTTTCTCTCCCCTATTCCTTTAGTTGCTGGTCCTGTGTTCCTTACCATTTGTTCTCCGTTTATTCTCCTCACTTGCCCGGTGGTTCCTCCCCTTGCCGCGTCTCCGTGGAGTCTCCGGTCCATTGTGCTCCCTTCCTTTATGGCTCCTCCACCCCCAGTTCTCTTGTATTTGTATGGTATGTGTTTTATTATCACATTGGTTTTTGTTTTTCTCTTCTTTTTGTATTCACTTTTTCCTCTTTTTTCTCTTTTTCCTCTCCTTCTCCTCCCTTCTCCTCTTTTCTTCTCTTCCTTTTCTTCTTTCTTCTCAGCTTTCAGCAGTTCCTTGCATTGCCTCTCCCTTTTCTTCTTTTGCTACACTGTTACTTTTATGCATGATTCTATATATGTTTCGGATGTTTTTTAAACTTTTCAATGGCAATTAATATTGTCTCTTGGAATGTTAAAGGTTTGGGGTCTCCTATCAAGAGACAACGTGTTCTTGCTCATTTAGCTCATCTGAAAGCAGATATAGTGTTGTTACAAGAAATACATGTTAAAGATGTTGAAGTTTCTAAACTAAGACGTAATTGGGTGGGTCATGTCTTTGCTTCTCCGGGGACGGGAAAACGTAATGGGGTTGCTATTTTGACTCATAAACGTTTGAATGTTCAACTTGTTCAACAAGATAATGATGCGGAGGGCAGATGGGTTGTTGCTTCATTAATGGTCAACAAAATTCCTCTCACCATTTTTAATGTATATGCCCCTACCATTCCTGATAAGTTGTTCTGGCCACAAATTCTCTCCTCCACGATGCAATATACTGATGATTATTTTATTTTTGGTGGGGATTGTAACACGATTATGGATCCTTTCCTGGATCGTAGATCTCACTCCCGATTTTCCCCGTCTCCAATCCATACTCAATTCACCTCTTTTGTTGCCCAACGATCCCTAGTTGATTCATGGCGACTTTGTAACCCCACCCTACAAGAATACACGTATTTTTCTCCAGCCCATTCTTCCCAATCCCGTATAGATTATCTTTTTGTTTCCAAAGCTCTTTCTCAACTCATTACCCACTCAGATATAGGTTCCATTTTAATCTCCGATCATGCCCCAGTCTCCCTTCAGCTTGATTTACTTCCTCCTAATAAGGGGACTAAGCGATGGAGATTCAATAATTCCCTACTCCTCGACACTACATTCTCTACATCCTACCTTCACTTCGCCTCTCTTTTCTTTAAAGAGAATGAATCCCCTCAAACCTCCCCCCAACTAGTATGGGACACATTTAAAGCTGCATCTAGAGATTTCATCATTTCTTATGTTGCCAAGAAGAGGCGTCTACGCGCACAGTCTATCTCTACGCTTACCGCTCGTATTAAACATTTGGAACACGTATATTACTCTTCCAAATCTCAATTTGATCTTAATAATCTTATTTCCGCTAAATTATCCTTCAATAAAGTATCCACCGAATCTGCGAATTTAATTTTACTTAAATCCAGTGCTAAGTACTATTCCTCTCAGAATAAAGCTGGTAACATGTTGGCGAATTATCTTAAAGTTAAGAAAGAACGCACCAAAATTGAATCGATTGTTTCTTCCACTAACACTATTCTTCATAAGGATGAAGATATACTGGGTGAATTTTCTTCTTTTTATCAGAATCTTTACACTCCTGAGTCTCCTCCTACCCCCTCCGTCATTGATCATTACTTATCTTCTATTCCTTCCCCTTCTGTTTCTGATGTAGATTTCTCCTCTCTAGACAAAGACATTACGTCTGTAGATATTTTAGAAGCCATTCGTGTCCTTAAACGGGGGAAAGCTCCAGGTCCAGATGGTTTCTCTATTGAATTTTATTCTCATTTCTCTGCTTTTCTTGTTCCTAAGTTATTTCAATTATTTTCCTTCTTTATTTCTTCCCAACAGTCTGCAGGTTCTTTTCAGGAAGCATTGATTTGCCTTCTCCCCAAGGATAATAAAGATCATACTTTATGTAAAAATTATAGGCCTATTTCTTTGATTAATCTTGATTATAAAATTTTTGCAAAAATTTTAGCTTTACGTTTAGACAAAATTTTACCTCAACTTATTGGTAAGGAGCAGTGTGGCTTTATCAAAGGTCGACATCTTTCAGATAACACTCGTTTATTTTTTGATGTCCTTACTAAATCGCATGCTTCCCCTCATTCTTTGGCTGCTATAGCTTTAGATGCTGAAAAGGCTTTTGACAGAGTTAACTGGCCCTTCCTTTTATCCTCTCTTAAATGGTTTGGTTTTGGGTCGCAGTTTCTTTCTTACGTCTCTTTATTATATTCTTTTCCTCGATCTTTTATTTTTGCTAATGGCCTTGTTTCCTCCTCCTTTCCTTTATTTCGTGGAGTTCGTCAAGGATGTCCTCTTTCACCCCTTCTTTTTATTCTTGCTTTAGAACCTTTCTTAACAAAAATCCGACTCAATGCAAATATTTCGGGTTTCCCGTATGGAGATAAACAAATAAAGTTATCCGCCTATGCTGATGACATTCTTCTTTTTATTTCTAATCCTCAAGTTTCTGTTCCGGCATTCCTCTCTGAAGTCTCCGATTTTGCAACCGTTTCAGGATATAAACTTAATGTCGATAAATGCGAGATTCTTCCCCTTAACAAATTCTGTTTTCATGCGGATTTTTTGATATCTTCTTTTCATTGGAATCCCTCTAAGATTAAATATTTAGGCCTTTGGTTCGCTCCATCCATTAAAGAAACAGTGGCTCTTAATATTAAACATTTACAGACTACTCTCACAGATTCTACATCACGATGGCATCCGCTATTTTTATCTTGGTGGGGAAGGTTAGACTCAATTAAAATGATGCTAGTTCCTATTATTTTATTTTTTCTTTCTAATCTTCCTGTTCTTCTTCCCAAATCTTGTTTTAAAACTATTTATTCTATTTTGTCCCGTTTTTTATGGCAAAATAAAAGAGCTAGAATGTCGTTTTCTAAACTTCGTCGCCCCAAACATTTGGGAGGTGTTAATTTTCCCGATTTTTCCTCTTACCATACTTCCTTTTTTCTTTCTCACTCAGTTTCCTTGCTGTCTCCTACTTTATTTGATGATACTTCTCTTCCCTTGTGGGTTGATGTTGAATCCACCTTTTTTCATCCCTTTTCGTTTAAAGAGTTTATTTATTTGCCCCGTATCCCAAAGCAGCTGTCTCTGCCTACTCTTAAGATTTCCAGGAAACTTTTCCTTCCAGTGTATCAGACTACCCTTGATAGCCATACGAGTTTTTTACAATCTCCTCTTTGGTATAATCCTCTTATTAAGCTCAAAAATAGGACTCTTTTCTGGAAGGCATGGTATGATCACGGGCTTTTTTGGGTGCATCAAGTTTTTCAGCATGGTGCTTGTATTCCTTTCCCTATTCTTCAACATCGTTTCTCTCTTCCTCCTTCCTTCCTCTCTAAATTTACTCTTTTGACTGCTGCGGTCCAACTAGGTTATGACTCCCTTCCCTCCTCTACCTCTTGTTCTTCCTCTTCTTCTCCTCTTACGCTCTCTTTTCTCTTATCCTCATCTTCCGCTTCGCAGATCTATAAAAAATTACATGAAACGTCCCCTACCCGAGATAAATCGACCGTTGAACTAGCATGGGAATCGGACTTAGGGGAAACGTTCTCTACCTCCTTGTGGCAAGACATATGGAATAAAATACGGAAATCCTCTAGAGCAGCCAACACTACCCAAACTTTATTTTTTCTCTATAATCGTCTTATGCTCACCCCTGCACGATTACATAAAGTGAATTCCACTATTCCCTCTACATGCTGGTCTTGTATGGAACCAAGATCGGATCTCAAACACATGCTTTTCCTCTGCCCCCTTGTTCGTGCATTTTGGTCCAAGGTTTGGAAGCAAATTAATAATATTTTTTCTGCTAATTTTCCTTTCTCCTATACAAATGTTTTCCTGGGTAGCCTTTCCGACATATGGTCCTCCTCTCCTTTCAACACCGCCATTATTGATCTCCTTCTAGCGATAGCCTTCCAGCAAATCACCAAAGCGTGGAAAGATACCTCATCCATATCATATCAGGCTTGGTGGTATGGTGTTTGTTTTAACCATAGATTGGATAGAGCTTATGTTTATCCCATCACGATTGCTATCAAACGTGATCTATTGTGGTTGCCTATCACCTCTTTCTTAGACTCCTCAGCTACACCTTCTACACTTCATTCCCCTCGTACTGAGGAAGTGCCCAAACCTCCTTGAAATGTTTTTTGCTTGCTTTTTTTCTTATGTTCTCGACTCGTTTCATTATTTCCTATAGTTAAAATGGTTACGCTTATTTTATAGTGATATGCCTTGAATAATGTAACTGTATTTTCTTCTGCTGACTTTTTGCCCTTTCTTTTTCTTTTTTCTTTCCCTTTCTCCCTGCCTTTCTTTCTTTCCCTCTCCCCCCTTTTCTCTCTCTTTCTTTCCTCTTTCTCTCATAAAATTATCTAGCTTGCTTGAGTTGTTTCATATCACAGTTGTTATTTCTTGTACGAGTTGCATTCTTATACCCAATAAAATTGTCTTTAAACTTAAAAAATAACAGTGCATCAGGTGTGGTTCAAGTTCCTGAATTTCTCATGACAACTTCTCTTCGGCTGGGGTTGCGGCAGCAACCATGCATTAAATCAGGTACCGCTGGATGGAATTAGTGTGGTAGGTTCGCTCAGAACTACTACTCTTTTGCAGAGACAGCCTCCCTTGCTGGTTGCACAGTGGTGCTCAGGTACATTAGATACGACATGGGGGGGCGTGAGTCATCTGTGGTGGTTTGTCTTCTGCAATTGCAGCCTCCAGACATATCAGGTCTTCCACTTGGGCTGAGACCCAGCTCATCTTCTCAACAACTGCAGCAGCACCACAAGTCGCAGGGGGATGACTCAGACAGACAGACTGTGAATCCCCCTCACAGCATGGGTCGCTCCTGGCTTTGCTCTCTCTGGTAGTCAGCTTTCTCTGGGGCTTCGCAAACCCGATAATGCTGAGCTTATCCTCATGAACAGTCTCTCCTCCTGCAGAAGCAGGCACACACCCTGTATCTTTCAGCAAACTGACAGGCTTCTAGGCACTTAGACAGACAAATGCTCCTTCACTGGCAACTGTGACTACCAGTGCTGTTCTCCCCTCTCTCGTACATTGGCTGCCATGCCGATACCAGTCAGCCCTGGTCATACAGCAGCTCTTCCAGTGATCGAGGAGTTCCCCTTTCCATGGTTTAGAAGAACTTGCAATTAAACTAAAGTGGAATGGTTTGGATCCCACTTTCATGTACATTTTCCAGACAATAGCTGAGGATCAACTGCCACAGTTTCAAAACTGGTATGGGTTGGTTCTCTTTCAAATGTCTTTTTCTGGCTGTTCCTCTGGCACTGCCTTTGTGCAAGCAGATGGCTCCCAGATCAGGAAGCAATGGGGAAAACTCCAAGCAGAAGTTTCCAAAACATTGTCACAATGAATTGTGAGATCTCTGCACCTAGCTTTCATTAGCCTTCCTGAAGCAGCAATCACAGACAGACAAAAGGATATGCCCTGCCTAAACGTCCGAACCTTGAACAGAAACTGCTGTCCCACTTCTCACCCCTACCACCTACCAAATCACAGTGCAAAGCATACCTAATCAGCTGCCCTCTGGTATCAAGTCCCTTCACATTTATTACATTCATGTTTAATGGTATAATGCCTTCTTTGCCAACTATCTTGCTATTTGGCATTGTGATTTGATTATCAATGAGAACTGGGCTACACATATTAATCACTTTTGAATGTGTGGTACTTAGGTTAGTAAACGTTGCTAATACTAGGAATGTTTACATTTTTTACAGAAGAATTTGAGGAAAATTCTTGAAAAACACAAACGTTTCAGATTCCTATAAGTTATTAAAATTGTAAATATTTAATACCTTTACTGAAATATGCATTTCTCCATTTGGAACCGGAAAGCAAAGGTTCAATTGTACTTTTCATTTTTTGATACTCCCTTAAGAAAATATTTTCCGTATAGAAGATGCCCTTTTACTAAACTCCACTCATTTTGGATTTGCTCTCTCACAAAGCCCACCTTCGATAAAAACCTACTTCTGCTCTTGACTGGAGTAAATCTCCGACCTTGCTTACTCATGAAAACTCGAAAACTTGTCAGCTTGTGGTAATTCGCACACGTTGGCAAGCAAGGTACCATGGGCCTCACTTATGAGTCTGTGCGTTACTTTTACGCCGCCGGTGCATCACTTTTTGTGACGCACCAGCGGTGTAAAAAATGCGCCTTGTTGCGCCATATTTACAAAGTATCACATCTAGGTAGATGCGTCACTTTGTAAACCCCTGCGCCACGTTATACCTGCGCCAGGTATAATGTATGCAAGGGGGCGTATTGACGCAAGAAAGGGTCATGAAAGTGACGCAGTGAAATCTATGAGATTTCACTGCGCCACTTCTAGGACTCAAATGCGTCAAAATCTTATGCCTGCCTGACAGCAGGCGTAAAACTGATGCAGGCCCTTTCACATGGGGCTTGCCCCATGTGAAAGGACACATTGCTGGAGTTGCGTCACTTTTGTGACACACTCCAGCAATGCGTCACATTTGCGCCTACAGATACGTCAGAAATACTGATGTATCTGTAACTCCTTGCGACATGATGCATCATACTGGAAATATGATGCATCATTGGTGTCGCAAGGAGGGCGCAATGAAAAGTGACGCATCGCTGTTTGCACGCAGCGATGCGTCACTTTTCATAAATGAGGCCCCATGTGCTGAAACACTCACGATCTGTGAGAAAAGTAATTCATGCAAAAAAAATGTGGCCTTACTTAAAAAATGCAATTGTGCATACATTCACTTCTGAGTGTCGATTCACTTTTGTGCATCTCTGAGCTGATTGCACTTGTAAATGATCCCTTTGTGAGTCAGACCTAATATGTGTTTTTGTTTTTGCCATTGTAATAATGTAACCTTCATATATTAGTGCGCTTTACTACAACTGGTTTGCACAAACAAGTATGTGTCAGAATGGAAGGGAGGTTACTATGCAATCTCAATCATCTGACCTGTTACCAGTTCAACATTCTTGCCCCAGAGACAGCACAATTGAATCGCGTTTCTATTTCAGCTGGGCTCAGTGCAGCAGAGGCAAATTAGATCGCAATGACTGGTGAATCACCAGATCAAGGATCATAGAGAAATCAATACAGACATCTTCTGTATATTGATTGCTCCCTCAGGTTGTACAATATCACTGATTACTTTTGGAAAAGTGATGGTAATGGAAGAAATAGGGCACACTCTGTGAGTGATGGGGTCAATCACTCGCATGCAAAAAAAACCTATTGTGCTAAAACACTTAAAATGCTGAAAAAAATGGAAAGCACCGCAGACAATTGACGACCATGTAAGTAAATGAACTCAAAGTTCATATTAGTAGAGGAGAAACTCTTAACTGGAGATTATAATTACTGTCAAGTGTTCATCTGCGAAGAGAAAAATATGATCCGAAAGGAAGTGAAGAGGCACTCCAACTCCACCGTGACATGTTGTTAAACTCTAGTTCCCATGGAGAGCGGTAACAACCTGACTGACCCGCTTAGCTTTCACACAAACAAGCCCCGATCATAGTAAATATTCAGAAAAAAATTCAAGTGTTGGAAGGAGAGATAGGAAAGATAGGAAAGGAGAGAGGATGTAGCCTAAAGGCTAGGGCGGTGCATCTCAAATCTGGTGAACCGGGTTCGAGTCTGCATTGACACACAACTGAGTCTGAGCACAAATCACTTACCCATAGATTCATCAAGCATCCATTTTGCGATTCCTTATTAGCGAAAAATAAGGATTCGCCAATAAGCAATAGCAAAATGCTATGCATAAAGAACTCGCTTAAAAAATACCGGTTTCTTAAAATTCCTTAATTGCGACTCGCAAATTGCGACTCGCAATTAATGAATACCTCCCCATTCATTCCTATGGGCCTAGAGGCCCATAGGAAAGAATGGGAAGACATCTCAAATTGCGATTCTCAATTAGAAAATCACAAATTGAGATTGCAATTTCAAGGGTGCCAGGGTGTCAAAAGGACACCCTGTTGCACCCCTGAAATCTGCATATGGGTACATCTTGCACACACACATGCCCTAAGGGCATGTTTGTGTGTAAAATGGAACTTTGAAAAATGAACTTTAGTGCAGTTTTCAAAGTTTTTGCAAATTACCATGAAGTTCAACTTCATGGTAATTTGCTCCCCCTATTAGCGAAATCGCTAATTTTTTAACTTTAATGCATTGCATTTAAGGAATCTCAATTTAAGATTCCTTAAATGCAATAGCAATTTAAGTAATTGCAATTTTGCGATTTCTTTAATTGCGTTTTTTGCATTTGGGATGATGCATCCCAAATGCAAAAATATCGGTCGCAAAGGGGCAGATTTGCGAGCGGTGTTTAGCTTGATGCATCTATGCCTTAGGGCCAGATGTAGGTGGGCAAATACCGAGCGGTAACGCAGAAATTCGCAGAATTTTTGAGTTACCGACCAGTATTTGGCTGAGAGCAATGTAGGTGAGTTTTAACCTACTAGCAAAATAAGGAATCGCAAAATTGCGATTCCTTATTTTGCTCTTGCATTTAAGGAATCGGAAATTGCGATTCCTTAAATGCAATGTAAGTAGCACTAAAAGAAGTGCACTTAAGCCTCAAGGAATCGCTAATTACCACCAACTTCAAGATGGTGGTAATTAGCGATTTCCTTTAAAATAGCACTTTTTTGCTTTTTTGAACTGCCATGTGGCCCACATTCATGCTCTTAGGTTATGTATGTGCGCCACATGTGCACACATGCACATTTCAGGGGTGCAACAGGGTGTCCTTTTGACATCCTGGCACCCTTGAAATAGCTCCCGCTATTTGCGATTCCTTAATACCGAATCTCAAATAGTGAATATCTTCTCATTCATTCCTATGGGCCTCCCAGCCCATAGGAATGAATGTGTAGGTATTCCTTATTAACAAATCTCAATTTGCGATTCGTTATTGTCATTTTAAGGAATCGCTAATATTTTAGCGATTCCTACCTACATTCAATTTAGCGAGTCCTTAATAGCGATTCGGTAAAAATCGCTATTAAGGACTCGCTAAATTGAATTTACCTACATCTGGCCCTTAATCCCCATGCGCTTAACAAAAATGAATGTGTTCTTGTGTTATGTAACAGGTGCGCATGTACAGCCTCTGATATCTGCGGGTCAAGTTCGCGCTACATAAAACTACAGAAAATAAAGGTAGGGAAGGAGATTCTGTTGTTTATGCCTTTCCAACCTCACTCTGATGCATTTCTAAGCATCGACTCTTGCTCACTCGATTAGTGGTGGGTTCCATCTACGCACACGTACGTTTACTATGAAACTAACTCCACAACAGTACTATACAATTACGAGCGAAACCTCTCGGAATGGGGAATAACTATGCAGACATGAAAATCATCGCATGTTATGTCCTGAAAGGGGAGGTTTCAAATAACTCCGAACTTTTTTTTTATATCGTGCACAAAATTCAAGTTGCTCAGTAGTGCATGCATTTCTTTTTATTATATACTGATTGTTCGCATGAATATAAGCTTAAATGTATAAAAGCACCTGGATGTTTGACCCAAAAGACAACAATTAATGTTAATGTTTAAAGTAAGTTATTATCAAAAAATTCACTCTATTTTAAAAGATTATCGTAAGCAATGCCCCTGAAGAGATGACCCTTATTTAATTAGTTGGCATTCACTGCTCATAATTACATTTAAGATTACGGATGTGTCAAATCGTGCGCAGTTCTGGTAAAAAGTCTTCAGAAATGACATAATTTTTCATGGCATTTGTTTTTTTAAACCAGTTGCCGAGCAAAAGGCCAAAAGAAGGAGGCTCTTGTGGATAAAAGGACGAAACATTCTTAGACGTTCTCACCTGCTTTGATGAAAAGAACGTAAATTGACATCTTGTAGGAGAATTGTGCTACAAAACCCGATAATTTTGGCAGTAGTATATAAAAACCCCCACATATAATAGGCATTTCTCTGTACTTATTAGTTCGACCTGCATTACTCAAACTGCAATACATTTCTGAAAATCTATTTGAATACAAAAAGAATTGTTAAAAAGTGAGGTGAACATTGCAACATGGATGACAACGCTACATAGTCTTTCCTAAAGTCAGCTTTTCCATTACTCTTCTAACAAGCCTGTCTCGATAAATCAATCAGACATTTCATAAAACATTAATGACAAAAAATGGCCCCTAAATGCTATAGATGAACAAAGACCCCCAGAGATGCAGGATCCTTCTTTCTTCTCCTGTAACTAGAAAATGCAGTATGAAATGAAAATAGGTACTTATAAAGCGCAGAGCTAATCCACAGAGTGTCCTGGCGCTGAAGGACCACTGAACGACAGGAAACCAGAGCCCAAAAGTCAAACCGAACAGAGAAAGATTATTGCTGGAAAAGCATAGACCCTGACAGACACTCCCAGTTTGAGTTCCGTGACATAGGGAAGAAAGGAAAATTACTGCTCTGCGTTGCGAGAATGGGAGCTATCCCAACTGTGCCAACTGTTCTAAGTGGCAGAGTTCTGCTTTCTTCCTGCGCTGGCACTCTTTAGCAGCCAAGCACCAATACAGGTTCCCATTCATCATATTCCAGCGGTGACCGCATTGTGACCAGCATAATTTTGTGCAGGAAGGGTTTTTTTTCTGTACAAAAGCCATGGTTTAAGGCATTTTCCTCTTTGTATGTATGCTGTGGAATGCAGCACACATGCAAAGAGGAAAAGACTGCCTCAGGGATGAGCAGGATTTTGGCGTAAATCCGGTCTACAAGTCTTTGCAGAGCAGGATTTGCATCAAAACCAATTGGTGATTGCATGGGAATGCCCATGCACCACCCATGGAAAAACTCTGTGACACAAAGTAACCCAAGGCAGTGGATTGCTCCAGATTTCATTATTTTTGGTTGAAGTACTACAAAAATCGGAATTGCTAACCATCTGCTGCATGACTACCAATCTGGTTTTAAATGGCACTGCAGTATAGAGACCACTACATTGCACATTGTAGACGACACCATCCCGGCTACAGGTTAAGTTGACCCCTGCCTCCCTATATTGCTAGACCTCTCAACTGTCTTCGACACAGTTAACCACTCAACGCTCATCCACACCCTGCCTTCTCAAATCGGATTCACTGGCAATGTTCTTCATTGATTCTCCTCCTGCCTTTTGAAACAACACCAGTTTGTTCACATGGCCACCTCAATGTCATAAAAGATTGCTATCACCTACAGAGCTCCCGAGGGTTCCATATTGCGTCCTATCATCTTCATCCTCTACATGGAGCCCCTTAAGGCATTAGTGACAGAAAACAGCATCTGGACTTGCTAATATAGCAATGATTCAGAACCCAACCAGGACAGAATTGATTTTAGTTGCCAGGAACAACAAGCAAAACATAGTACAATCGTTGCTCAGTAACAGAAACCTTGGTGGCTTTGAACCCCAACTTGCACTGAAAATTAGATCCACCGTGGACACCAACCTCACCCTCAAGAAACACATTGCCTAAAAAATACAGACAGCTTGGTACCTGTCTCTCTTCTGTAGAAAGTGAAAACTCTCTTTCAGACAGTGACTTTAGAACTGCTATTCAGGCCCCTATACTCTTGCATTTGAATGGTGCAAATTTCCTGCTCCATGTACTACCTGACTCCAAACTGGCTCCCCTCAATTGCATGTAAGATGAGTAGCACACCTCATCCACGGCCGGAAAAAATCTGATCAAATCCCCCCCATCCTGATGGAACTCCATCTCCCCAATATTCACAGAAAAGTGTGTGGTAAAACATAATTACTAAACTGCCAGCTTTTAAGGAAAACCTGTACTACACAAATACACCCTTGGATATATAGAGGAGGAAGGAATTTTTTTATGAAATAATTAATCCTAGGCAACATTAAAATATTTTTTTTCCTAGAAATTGTGCGAAATGTGCCACATATTAGGCAAAATTATGAAAAATGCTAACTTTTGCACTGAAAAATAGTCCAAGATTGAGCATGATGCAACACATGCATGTGTAGATTTTGATTTGGGTGTAGCACACTCCTGACTTGGACCTTGTGTGTGTGTGTGTGTGTGTGTGTGTGTGTGTGTGTGTGTGTGTGTGTGTATATATATATATATATATATATATATATTACCTACTGGCTGTCGCCAGTAGGTATATATAGTTAGGATTTTTTTGAATATGGATTTCTGAAAATTCTATGTTGAATAACTTTGGCGTTGATGGACGGAATTGGCTGAAATTTTCAGGAAAATGGCACATTTTGTCTCCGACCGTCCCCTAAAAGTTTGGGGGGGTTTTGTCAAGTGGGGGCCGAGAAAAAAGGGGGTCCCAAAACGTGTTTTTAACATTGTGTTTTCCAGAGGGTGGTTGGACTCACTTTTAGCTCGAACGGCTGAATGGATTCCCACAAAACTTGGCAAAATTGTAGGGACTGTTTGCCCGATGTGCCTTTGCTAGGTCTCAAGATATGTGCTTCAGTGGATTTTGTGTAATTTAAGTTCAAAAAAATATATATATCTGTAAGCGCGCTCCGGTGAGCTTTCCGGTGAGCTTTCCGGTGCGCGCACCTGGCGCGTAACGGAACTCACGAGGAGAAGCGGATTGGCTCTCCGGTGACTGTCAACATTCTAAACAGTCCGGAGCGGCCGCCATCTTGTCTCTCGGTAGGAAAGAGAGACAAGAGGTGGCAAAAACGAAGGGGCAAATAACCAAAAGGGGGCAGGGTAGACCCCCCCTGCCCCCCTAGGTTTGATGTGGGGGTCATAAAAGGGCCCCGTGGGGGAAAGAAAGAAAAAGTTTCGATTTTCGCGGGGGGAGCGCCCGGTGCGCGCACCGGGTAGTGCACCGGGGAGCGTAACAAGGGGAAAACCAAGAGAAACAGTAAAATAATATTTTAGAGTGCTTTGAGGTAGGGTAGCTCTGAATAGAGCTGTTGTGTTGTGTGGGTGATTTAAGTACCAACATGTAGGTACCAATGCATAGTCTTAAATTCAATGTACACTGTCTCCTCTGTAGATATCTTGCATGTTCTAATATGGAATCCATAACATAGTCTGTCATGAAAGTAGAAACAGATCCTTTGAGCACTCCCTGAGCACATAGTAATATAAAAATGTTGTACTCTTTACCATTAGTCTGACTTTTTTTTATAATTACTCTACTATTATATCTTAAATTTGGAAAAAAAATGAATAATGTCTCAAACTATTTTTAATTTATAAATAAAATGTTATTGATATTAATTTTAATAATCTTTGGAAATTTCAAGTATTTTTTTATCTGGAATTTCATGATCTTTATTTTCATAAATTGTCTCTTGTTTTTCATAATTGTCCATAAATTCCAACAGTTGTTCGTCCACTGTCACATTAAAAAAATCGCCAATATTGTCTTGTATTTCTGATTGTACTTTGGGTTCCTGTGCTTCTTTATCCATAATTGCTGTTAAGGTAGAATAAAAAGAGAGAGAGAAATAGAGTTTAAGTAAGAAACTTCAAATTCTTTTTTTTTAACTTAACGTGTACAACATAGTTCTGAGTTTTTAAGAGTGAATTTATGTTTGGGCAGTGTATTGTACAAGGCAGGAAGTAGAAATATAAAGTACTGCATGTGATGAAGTCTAACTCAATCCATAACTACAACAGAGAAGCCTAACTCAATCCATAACTATAACTGAGGGACAGTAAATATCTAACAGAAAACGTTTTTATAAAAATAACTTTAGGTGCACAACATATTTTTCCTTAGAAACTATTAACTTACCTTTGGAAAAGTGTCTTAGGTTTCTCAGGAAATGCTCTGTAAATGTGCCTCAGGGAGTTCCAGTCAAAATGGCTGTCTTTCCCTCTTATTTTTCATATATATTCATGTATCAAACCAATCAAATGTCAGCACATAAAAATACAACTTGAAAGTAATGTTACCATTGGTTGAAAATGTCAACTCTTTCTAATGTGTTTTTGCCATGTAATTTACCTCAGGATATTTAGACAGGGCTACAGTCTGAATGGCTCGATGGAATTCCTTCAAATTTGGGAAAATGGTAGGGATTGGTATGTAGTAGGGACTATTTCAAATTTGGTGAAAGTGTCTGCAGTGCTTTTTTTGTAAATTAACTTCCCACATTTTGTTTTTTCTGCGTTTGCCGTTGCGCGCCCCGGTTTGCGCACCGGTAAGTGCACCGACAGCGTAACGGAAGTCCACCATTTTGTGTTTCGTTCGAATTTAGACACAAGATGGAGGACAAACAATGATGGGAATGAGTAAAAGGGGGCACGGTTGACACCCCCTGACCCCCTAGGTTTTCTGAGGGTGGCTGTGGAGGCCCATATATGTAATAAAAAATTTTTTTTTCATTTTCTCTCTTACACTTTCTTATATCTTTACACTGTTTTACTATGTATTACACAGTATCTCTGTGTTGCTCCCTCTAGCTGTCTGTCTCTTAACATTACTCTCTCTTTCTCTTTCTCTTATGCTCTCCTTCTCTTGTTTTTTTTTAGTTTTTTTTGATTGCGCTAACCGGGCGCTCACCGGTGCGCGCACCGGGAAGCGCACCCATGAGAAAAATGAAGTCAAGAGTGCAAAAAATGTTATGTCATCAGTGATGTCATTTGAGATGTCATCAGTGATGTCATCAGTGATGTCACTGACCATGTCATGAATGATGTAATATGTGACATCATCAGCAGTGGATTACGGGTGCGCGAAATATATAGTTAGTGCAACTAACTATATATGGGAATTTCAATGGTTTTGTATGATTGAAATATCCAGCTAACTATATATGGTCTCAAACCTATGGTTTTTTCAGTGAATTTTCAAGGTTTTGTAAATGCAAATTCCTAACTATATATGGTCTCCAACCTTTGGTTTTTTCAGTGAATATATATATATATATATATATATATATAATATATGTATAGTTATAGTTAGGACCAAGTTTCCATAGGAAGAACATTTTTTTTTGCTTCAAAGTTTGGGGTCGTTTGATGAATCTACATGAAGTTTTCCAAACAAATTCTTTGTTCATTTCAGCTCCTATGTTGACAGTTTGGGGGTGATTCGTCGAGGGGGGCTAAGAAAAGAGGGGGTCCCAAACGTGTTTTCTCCATACAATTCCCATAGGAAACTTTAGACAAGGTTACAGGTTGAACGGGTGAACGGAATTACCCCAAATGTGGCAGGGAGAAGGGTCTTGGTCTACAACGCACTCTTTTGTTTATTTGGTGTAAATCCGATCAGTATTTTTGGAGAAATATTGAAATTTACAGATACGAATATTTGGAAATTCTGCCATCTGATTGGCTGCGGCGTTACAAGCACAAGCTTGCTGCCTATTGGTTGCGAGCGGTTGCAACTAGGAAGTGTTGGTAGCCATTTTGTTATTCCATTGAAGTGAGTAAGGGGAAAAAAGGGTGAAAAAAGTAGGAAAGAGGTGGGTAGGAGCACTGTGAGCTCTGTGGGGTGGTTAGGGTGTGCTATACAGGGAGTGTGAAGCGAAGAATTTACCCCTACCAATTTGAAAGTGCTGTTTTACCCAGAGTTATATGGTGCTGAAGTGAGGTGCCGGTACACTAGGGGATGAAAGCGTGCACCTAAACCATGAGCTGAGTGCTGTAGACTGATGTGCTCTGGTGCTGTAGCATACTGGCTGCTGTCGCATAGCTGTGCAGGTAGTGTTAGTATGCATTTAAAGTAAAGCGGGAGTGGGAAGCAAACTACTCACTGGTACCGGTCTGAAGACTCGGGGATGAAACTGTGAGCCTAAGCCATGAGCTGATTGCTGTAAAGTGATGTGCTGTGGGCGCTGTAGGAAACTGGCCGCTGTAGCATCCCTGTGTAAGTAGTGTTAGTGGTGAACAACCTTTACAACGAAACTATTACAACGCACTACCATTACAATGCGGTCATTACAACGCAAACCATTACAACGCATTGCGCTGGGGGGCGCTCTAGGAGAGGGAATAAGTTTAATTTTCTATCCAACACCTTCCCTAGTGTCCTCGGGGACTGGAGTTGGAATAGAAAATTATACTTACCACTATCCAGCACCTCTAAGCGCTATGCGTTGTAAAGGTTTGCGATGTAAAAACCGCGTTGTAGAGGCAGGCGTTGTAATAGCCTGTGTTGTAACGTCATACATCCAGTGTTAGTATGCATTTATAAAATACAGGGAGCGGGAAGCAAACTACTCACCCCTACCAGTCTGAAGACTCGAATGCAGTGTTTTAGCAAGCAGGAATAAAGAAATAATCATGAAGAATATAATGCAGAATGTTGCAATGCCACAGAAGACAAATGGTGAAATCGGGTGTTTAAGAAAGTGGCTGTGTAATAAAGCGATGGAGTTTGAAAGTTATATCAAAAGTGTCTTTATTTAAGTGCCATAAATGGACCCACTGGTGCAAGAGCTAAGGCATCCAGCTGAGGCAAACTCCAATCACTTCTGCTGTATTCAAACATAAGCTCCTGCATCAGTGAATTCCACATTACATGTTACAATTCCATGTGACATAAACAATACCTATTAGACTTGAATGACTCTAAATTCTATAACGAAAATAAAGGTAGGATACAATTACCACATGTATCCTTTAAGATAACAAACAAAAAATAATTGCAAATTGTAATCATCAAGCTTCTTAGGTACCCTGGTACTCCTTTTTTGTAACACAAAATTATCAACAGTAGAACAGTCAGCAATTTCTTGTACAGTAGATTCAATCTGGTGCGTGTCAGAATTGGTAATAGTTCTATCCAAATCGGAACTTTGAGGAGGAACACAAACATTACGCTACTGAGAAGCACATTTGGCACCCTTCTTGTCAAACCATACATTATTGTCTTCAGCTGTTTAAAAAAACATTCTTGTGCAACGAGCTAAGGCATCTTGCTGAGGCAAACTCCAACTGCTTCTGCTGTATTCAAACCGAAGCGCCTGCATCAGTGAATTTCACATTACATGTTACAGTTCCATGTGACATAAACAATAGCTATTAGACATGAATGACTAAATTCTAAAATAAAAATAATGGTAGGACATGATTACCACACTGTGCAACCAGTTCCTAAACAATGTTGTGTTTTTGTATCTTGATCGCCAGCTTGTGAGCTAGTGGGATGACCTGCAGGGTGGTGACGTGGGGAGGGGGAGGGGCAGGTTGGGGGGTAGTAATGTATGGATTACGGAGTTTTACAGGTAAGTAAACATATAAATAAATAAAACAAATTTTGTTGCATGCACTGCATCACCAAATGCGATGCAGAGCGCGGAACGAAATTCGTTTTATTTATTTATATGTTTATTTACCTGTAAAACTCCGTAATCCACACATTACTACCCCCCACCCTGCCCCTCCATACGTCACCGCCCTGCAGGTCATCCCACTACCGACCGCGGCTGATGTAGCCTAACGGCTAGGGCGGTATATCTCAAATCTGGTGAACCGGGTTCGAGTCTGCACTGACACACAACTGAGTCTGAGCACGAATCACTTCGGGCCAGATGTAGGTGGGCAAATACCGAGCGGTAACGCAGAAATTCACAGAATTTCTGCGTTACTGACCGGTATTTGGCTGAGAGCAATGTAGGTGAGTTTTAACCTACCAGCAAAATAAGGAATCGCAAAATTGTGATTCCTTATTTTGCTCTTGCATTTAAGGAATCGGAAATTGCGATTCCTTAAATGCAATGTAAGTAGCACTAAAAAAAGTGCATTTCAGCCTTAAGGAATCGCTAATTACCACCAACTTTAAGTTGGTGGTAATTAGCGATTTTCTTTAAAATAGCACTTTTTTGCTTTTTTAAAGTGCCATGTGGCACACATTCATGCTCTTAGGTTATGTATGTGCCCCACATGTGCACACATGCACGTTTCAGGGGTGCAACAGGGTGTCCTTTTGACACCCTGGCACTCTTGAAATAGCTGCCGCTATTTGCGATTCCTTAATACCGAATCACAAATAGTGAATATCTTCCCATTCATTCCTATGGGCCTCCTAGCCCATAGGAATGAATGGGTAGGTATTCCTTATTAACGAATCTCAATTTGCGATTCGTTATTAAGGAATTTGAAGGAATCGCTACTATTTTAGCGAGTTCTACCTACATTCAATTTAGCGAGTCCTCAATAGCGATTCGGTAAAAATCGCTATTAAGGACTCGCTAAATTGAATTTACCTACATCTGGCCCTTAATCCCCATGTGCTTAACAAAAATGAATGTGTCCTTGTGTTATGTAACGGGTGCGCATGTACAGCCTCTGATATCTGCGGGTCAAGTTCGCGCTACATAAAACTACAGAAAATAAAGGTAGGGAAAGATATTCTGTTGTTTATGCCTTTCCAACCTCACTCTGATGCATTTCTAAGCATCGACTCTTGCTCACTCGATTAGTGGTGGGTTCCATCTACGCACACGTACGTTTACTATGAAACTAACTCCAAAACAATACTATACAATTACGAGCTAAACCTCTCGGAATGGGGAATAACTATGCAGACATGAACATCATCGCATGTTATGTCCTGAAAGGGGAGGTTTCAAATAACTCCGAACTTTTTTTTTTATATCGTGCACAGAATTCAAGTTTCTCAGTAGTGCATGCATTTCTTTAATTATATATTGATTGTTCGCATGCATATAAGCTTACATGTATAAAAGCACCTGGATGTTTGACCCAAAAGACAACAATGTTAATGTTAATGTTTAAAGTAAGCTATTATCAAAAAAATGTACTCTAATTTAAAAGATTATCGTAAGCAATGGCCCTGGAGAGATGACCCTTATTTAATTAGTTGGCATTCACTGCTCACAATTACATTTAAGATTACGGATGTGTCAAATCGTGCACAGTTCTGGTAAAAAGTCTTCAGAAATGACATCATTTTTCATGGCATTTGTTTTTTTTTAAACCAGTTGCTGAGCAAAGGCCAAAAGAAGGAGGCTCTTGAGGATAAAAGAACGAAACATTCTTAGACGTTTTTACCTGCTTCGATGAAAAGAACGTAAATTGACATCTTGTAGGAGAATTGTGCTACAAAACCCGATAATTTTGGCAGTAGTATATAAAAAATCCCACATATAATAATAGGCTTTTCACTGTACTTATTAGTTCGACCTGTATTAATCAATCTGCAACACATTTCTGAAAATCTATTTGAATACAAAATGAAGTGTTCAAAAGTGAGGTGAACATTGTAACATGGATGACAAAACTATATAGTCTTTCCTAAAGTCAGCTTTTCCATTACTCTTCTAACAAGCCTGTCTCGATAAATCAATCAGACATTTCATAAAAGATTAATGGCAACAAAATGGCCCCTAAATGCTATAGATGAATAAAGACCCCTAGTGAAGCAGGATCCTTCTTTCTTCTCCTGTAACTAGAAAATGTAGTATGAAATGAAAATAGGTACTTATAAAGCGCAGAGCTAATCCACAGAGTGTCCTGGCGCTGAAGGACCACTGAACGACAGGAAACCAGAGCCCAAAAGTCTAACTGAACAGAGAAAGATTATTGCTGGAAAAGCATAGACCCTGACAGACACTCCCAGTTTGAGTTCCGTGACATAGGGAAGAAAGGAAAATTACTGCTCTGCGTTGCGAGAATGGGAGCTATCCCAACTGTGCCAACTGTTCTAAGTGGCAGAGTTCTGCTTTCTTCCTGCGCTGGCACTCTTTAGCAGCCAAGCACCAATACAGGTTCCCATTCATCATATTCCAGCGGTGACCGCATTGTGACCAGCATAATTTTGTGCAGGAAGGGTTTTTTTTCTGTACAAAAGCCATGGTTTAAGGCATTTTCCTCTTTGTATGTATGCTGTGGAATGCAGCACACATGCAAAGAGGAAAAGACTGCCTCAGGGATGAGCAGGATTTTGGCGTAAATCCGGTCTACAAGTCTTTGCAGAGCAGGATTTGCATCAAAACCAATTGGTGATTGCATGGGAATGCCCATGCACCACCCATGGAAAAACTCTGTGACACAAAGTAACCCAAGGCAGTGGATTGCTCCAGATTTCATTATTTTTGGTTGAAGTACTACAAAAATCGGAATTGCTAACCATCTGCTGCATGACTACCAATCTGGTTTTAAATGGCACTGCAGTATAGAGACCACTACATTGCACATTGTAGACGACACCATCCCGGCTACAGGTTAAGTTGACCCCTGCCTCCCTATATTGCTAGACCTCTCAACTGTCTTCGACACAGTTAACCACTCAA
The DNA here is from genome assembly GCF_964261635.1 of Lissotriton helveticus. Taxonomy (NCBI): domain Eukaryota; kingdom Metazoa; phylum Chordata; class Amphibia; order Caudata; family Salamandridae; genus Lissotriton; species Lissotriton helveticus. Next base: position 805,500,151 of record NC_136063.1, read on the forward strand.
CGCTCATCCACACCCTGCCTTCTCAAATCGGATTCACTGGCAATGTTCTTCATTGATTCTCCTCCTGCCTTTTGAAACTACACCAGTTTGTTCACATGAGCACCTCAATGTCATAAAAGATTGCTATCACCTACAGAGCTCCCGAGGGTTCCATATTGCGTCCTATCATCTTCATCCTCTACATGGAGCCCCTTAAGGCATTACTGACAGAAAACAGCATCTGGACTTGCTAATATACCAATGATTCAGAACCCAACCAGGACAGAATTAATTTTAGTTGCCAGGAACAACAAGCAAAACATAGTACAATCGTTGCTCAGTAACAGAAACCTTGGTGGCTTTGAACCCCAACTTGCACTGAAAATTAGATCCACCGTGGACACCAACCTCACCCTCAAGAAACACATTGCCTAAAAAATACAGACAGCTTGGTACCTGTCTCTCTTCTGTAGAAAGTGAAAACTCTCTTTCAGACAGTGACTTTAGAACTGCTATTCAGGCCCCTATACTCTTGCATTTGAATGGTGCAAATTTCCTGCTCCATGTACTACCTGACTCCAAACTGGCTCCCCTCAATTGCATGTAAGATGAGTAGCACACCTCATCCACGGCCGGAAAAAATCTGATCAAATCCCCCCCATCCTGATGGAACTCCATCTCCCCAATATTTACAGAAAAGTGTGTGGTAAAACATAATTACTAAACTGCCAGCTTTTAAGGAAAACCTGTACTACACAAATACACCCTTGGATATATAGAGGAGGAAGGAATTTTTTTATGAAATAATTAATCCTAGGCAACATTAAAATATTTTTTTTCCAAGAAATTGTGCGAAATGTGCCACATATTAGGCAAAATTATGAAAAATGCTAACTTTTGCACTGAAAAATAGTCCAAGATTGAGCATGATGCAACACATGCATGTGTAGATTTTGATTTGGGTGTAGCACACTCCTGACTTGGACCTTGTGTGTGTGTGTGTGTGTGTGTATATATATATATATATATATATATATATATATATATATATATATTACCTACTGGCGGTCGCCAGTAGGTATATATAGTTAGGATTTTTTTGAATATGGATTTCTGAAAATTCTATGTTGAATAACTTTGGCGTTGATGGACGGAATTGGCTGAAATTTTCAGGAAAATGGCACATTTTGTCTCCGACCGTCCCCTAAAAGTTTGGGGGGGTTTTGTCAAGTGGGGGCCGAGAAAAAAGGGGGTCCCAAAACGTGTTTTTAACATTGTGTTTTCCAGAGGGTGGTTGGACTCACTTTTAGCTCGAACGGCTGAATGGATTTCCACGAAACTTGGCAAAATTGTAGGGACTGTTTGCCCGATGTGCCTTTGCTAGGTCTCAAGATATGTGCTTCAGTGGATTTTGTGTAATTTAAGTTCAAAAAAATATATATATCTGTAAGCGCGCTCCGGTGAGCTTTCCGGTGAGCTTTCCGGTGCGCGCACCTGGCGCGTAACGGAACTCACGAGGAGAAGCGGATTGGCTCTCCGGTGACTGTCAACATTCTAAACAGTCCGGAGCGGCCGCCATCTTGTCTCTCGGTAGGAAAGAGAGACAAGAGGTGGCAAAAACGAAGGGGCAAATAACCAAAAGGGGGCAGGGTAGACCCCCCCTGCCCCCCTAGGTTTGATGTGGGGGTCATAAAAGGGCCCCGTGGGGGAAAGAAAGAAAAAGTTTCGATTTTCGCGGGGGAGCGCCCGGTGCGCGCACCGGGTAGTGCACCGGGGAGCGTAACAAGGGGAAAACCAAGAGAAACAGTAAAATAATATTTTAGAGTGCTTTGAGGTAGGGTAGCTCTGAATAGAGCTGTTGTGTTGTGTGGGTGATTTAAGTACCAACATGTAGGTACCAATGCATAGTCTTAAATTCAATGTACACTGTCTCCTCTGTAGATATCTTGCATGTTCTAATATGGAATCCATAACATAGTCTGTCATGAAAGTAGAAACAGATCCTTTGAGCACTCCCTGAGCACATAGTAATATAAAAATGTTGTACTCTTTACCATTAGTCTGACTTTTTTTTATAATTACTCTACTATTATATCTTAAATTTGGAAAAAAAATGAATAATGTCTCAAACTATTTTTAATTTATAAATAAAATGTTATTGATATTAATTTTAATAATCTTTGGAAATTTCAAGTATTTTTTAATCTGGAATTTCATGATCTTTATTTTCATAAATTGTCTCTTGTTTTTCATAATTGTCCATAAATTCCAACAGTTGTTCGTCCACTGTCACATTAAAAAAATCGTCAATATTGTCTTGTATTTCTGATTGTACTTTGGGTTCCTGTGCTTCTTTATCCATAATTGCTGTTAAGGTAGAATAAAAAGAGAGAGAGAAATAGAGTTTAAGTAAGAAACTTCAACATTTTTTTTTAACTTAACATGTACAACATAGTTCTGAGTTTTTAAGAGTGAATTTATGTTTGGGCAGTGTATTGTACAAGGCAGGAAGTAGAAATATAAAGTACTGCATGTGATGAAGTCTAACTCAATCCATAACTACAACAGAGAAGCCTAACTCAATCCATAACTATAACTGAGGGACAGTAAATATCTAACAGAAAACGTTTTTATAAAAATAACTTTAGGTGCACAACATATTTTTCCTTAGAAACTATTAACTTACCTTTGGAAAAGTGTCTTAGGTTTCTCAGGAAATGCTCTGTAAATGTGCCTCAGGGAGTTCCAGTCAAAATGGCTGTCTTTCCCTCTTATTTTTCATATATATTCATGTATCAAACCAATCAAATGTCAGCACATAAAAATACAACTTGAAAGTAATGTTACCATTGGTTGAAAATGTCAACTCTTTCTAATGTGTTTTTGCCATGTAATTTACCTCAGGATATTTAGACAGGGCTACAGCCTGAATGGCTCAATGGAATTCCTTCAAATTTGGGAAAATGGTAGGGATTGGTATGTAGTAGGGACTATTTCAAATTTGGTGAAAGTGTCTGCAGTGCTTTTTTTGTAAATTAACTTCCCACATTTTGTTTTTTCTGCGTTTGCCGTTGCGCGCCCCGGTTTGCGCACCGGTAAGTGCACCGACAGCGTAACGGAAGTCCGCCATTTTGTGTTTCGTTCGAATTTAGACACAAGATGGAGGACAAACAATGATGGGAATGAGTAAAAGGGGGCACGGTTGACACCCCCTGACCCCCTAGGTTTTCTGAGGGTGGCTGTGGAGGCCCATATATGTAATAAAACATTTTTTTTTTCATTTTCTCTCTTACACTTTCTTATATCTTTACACTGTTTTACTATGTATTACACAGTATCTCTGTGTTGCTCCCTCTAGCTGTCTGTCTCTTAACATTACTCTCTTTTTCTCTTTCTCTTATGCTCACCTTCTCTTGTTTTTTTTTTCGTTTTTTTTGATTGCGCTAACCGGGCGCTCACCGGTGCGCGCACCGGGAAGCGCACCCATGAGAAAAATGAAGTCAAGAGTGAAAAAAATGTTATGTCATCAGTGATGTCATTTGAGATGTCATCAGTGATGTCATCAGTGATGTCACTGACCATGTCATGAATGATGTAATATGCGACATCATCAGCAGTGGATTGCGGGTGCGCGAAATATATAGTTAGTGCAACTAACTATATATGGGAATTTCAATGGTTTTGTAGGATTGAAATATCCAGCTAACTATATATGGTCTCAAACCTATGGTTTTTTCAGTGAATTTTCAAGGTTTTGTAAATGCAAATTCCTAACTATATATGGTCTCCAACCTTTGGTTTTTTCAGTGAATATATATATATATATATATATATATATATATATATATATATATATATATATATATATATATATATATATATATATATATATATATATATATATAATATATGTATAGTTATAGTTAGGACCAAGTTTCCATAGGAAGAACATTTTTTTTTGCTTCAAAGTTTGGGGTCGTTTGATGAATCTACATGAAGTTTTCCAAACAAATTCTTTGTTCATTTCAGCTCCTATGTTGACAGTTTGGGGGTGACTCGTCGAGGGGGGCTAAGAAAAGAGGGGGTCCCAAACGTGTTTTCTCCATACAATTCCCATAGGAAACTTTAGACAAGGTTACAGGTTGAACGGGTGAACGGAATTACCCCAAATGTGGCAGGGAGAAGGGTCTTGGTCTACAACGCACTCTTTTGTTTATTTGGTGTAAATCCGATCAGTATTTTTGGAGAAATATTGAAATTTACAGATACGAATATTTGGAAATTCTGCCATCTGATTGGCTGCGGCGTTACAAGCACAAGCTTGCTGCCTATTGGTTGCGAGTGGTTGCAACTAGGAAGTGTTGGTAGCCATTTTGTTATTCCATTGAAGTGAGTAAGGGGAAAAAAGGGTGAAAAAAGTAGGAAAGAGGTGGGTAGGAGCACTGTGAGCTCTGTGGGGTGGTTAGGGTGTGCTATACAGGGAGTGTGAAGCGAAGTATTTACCCCTACCAATTTGAAAGTGCTGTTTTACCCAGAGTTATATGGTGCTGAAGTGAGGTGCCGGTACACTAGGGGATGAAAGCGTGCACCTAAACCATGAGCTGAGTGCTGTAGACTGATGTGCTCTGGTGCTGTAGCATACTGGCTGCTGTCGCATAGCTGTGCAGGTAGTGTTAGTATGCATTTAGAGTAAAGCGGGAGTGGGAAGCAAACTACTCACTGGTACCGGTCTGAAGACTCAGGGATGAAACTGTGAGCCTAAGCCAAGAGCTGATTGCTGTAAAGTGATGTGCTGTGGGCGCTGTAGGAAACTGGCCGCTGTAGCATCCCTGTGTAAGTAGTGTTAGTGGTGAACAACCTTTACAACAAAACTATTACAACGCACTACCATTACAATGCGGTCATTACAACGCAAACCATTACAATGCATTGCGCTGGGGGGCGCTCTAGGATAGGAAATAAGTTGAATTTTCTATCCAACACCTTCCCTAGTGTCCTCGGGGACTGGAGTTGGAATAGAAAATTATACTTACCACTATCCAGCACCTCTAAGCGCTATGCGTTGTAAAGGTTTGCGATGTAAAAACCGCGTTGTAGAGGCAGGCGTTGTAATAGCCTGTGTTGTAACGTCATACATCCAGTGTTAGTATGCATTTATACTATACAGGGAGCGGGAAGCAAACTACTCACCCCTACCAGTCTGAAGACTCGAATGCAGTGTTTTAGCAAGCAGGAATAAAGAAATAATCATGAAGAATATAATGCAGAATGTTGCAATGCCACAGAAGACAAATGGTGAAATCGGGTGTTTAAGAAAGTGGCTGTGTAATAAAGCGATGGAGTTTGAAAGTTATATCAAAAGTGTCTTTATTTAAGTGCCATAAATGGACCCACTGGTGCAAGAGCTAAGGCATCCAGCTGAGGCAAACTCCAATCACTTCTGCTGTATTCAAACATAAGCTCCTGCATCAGTGAATTCCACATTACATGTTACAATTCCATGTGACATAAACAATACCTATTAGACTTGAATGACTCTAAATTCTATAACGAAAATAAAGGTAGGATACAATTACCACAGGTATCCTTTAAGATAACAAACAAAAAATAATTGCAAAGTGTAATCATCAAGCTTCTTAGGTACCCTGGTACTCCTTTTTTGTAACACAAAATTATCAACAGTAGAACAGTCAGCAATTTCTTGTACAGTAGATTCAATCTGGTGCGTGTCAGAATTGGTAATAGTTCTATCCAAATCGGAACTTTGAGGAGGAACACAAACATTACGCTACTGAGAAGCACATTTGGCACCCTTCTTGTCAAACCACACATTATTGTCTTCAGCTGTTTCAAAAAAACATTCTTGTGCAACGAGCTAAGGCATCTTGCTGAGGCAAACTCCAACTGCTTCTGCTGTATTCAAACCGAAGCGCCTGCATCAGTGAATTTCACATTACATGTTACAGTTCCATGTGACATAAACAATAGCTATTAGACATGAATGACTAAATTCTATAATAAAAATAAAGGTAGGACATGATTACCACACTGTGCAACCAGTTCCTAAACAATGTTGTGTTTTTGTATCTTGATCGCCAGCTTGTGAGGAGAGGCTGAGGATGAGTAAATTTGTGTGCAAGGGCTTTGTGAATAATAGCCAGGAAGAGAGACGTGCGCACAAAGAAGAGACATGATTTCAAAATGGATGTCGAGTTTAGGCTAATTTAGCAAGTAAATAGCGTATTTGCATAGGCCATACATCACCTATCCCTGGTTAGACTGGAGACGTAAGGGGCAATAATAAAAACAGAGTTCAAATGCCTGAGCATACCTAGAAAGTTATTATATGAAAGTAGTTTAATTGAAGTGTATTAACATTTTTTAAAGGAAAATGTCAAAAAAGTTGGAAAAAATCAATTCAAGAATAACGTGAATTTCTTACAAGTCTTGGAGATTGCAGTCCGGAAGTTCTTCAGCGGCTTGAGATGCATAATGTTCCAAGAGGTCATTGTTGCCTTCATGTGAGAAAAGCGAAGCGATCCAATTCATATTCTCAAAGGGACAGTAATGTTCCTTGAATGTTGGAGCGGCAATTTGAATTGGCAGGCAATCTGCGATATTGTCGAAGGTCGCACATTGCAGGAGATCTTTCATAGCTGCGCAGTAATCCCACTCCGCCACAATACCTTTTTGCGTTGCATCCACCATTGCTCCACTGCCTGAACAATCAAGTTCATGGTTTTCAAGATACTGCATTACCGGCTGGTTATCGGGAGCGATTGTTGGGATGTTGGCAAGGCATACCTCCATTCGCCAGTCGAATGGTCATGTTTTGCAATAAAAAGATGGTTGCACGCAAATTTCATATGTGTAAATAAATGACATGTTGGAGCTGGCTCCAATAATTGATAGAGGCAGGCAGCCGAAAAGTTGTTCCATTTTTTCACGGTATTGATGTAGCTTCGCATAGAAGCATATTCTGTCAGACATGATTGTTAGTTACCACAGGGAGTGCAGCCATTTCTTAAAGGCAAAAAAAAAAGTGGTAGGATGGCAGCAAAGAGAGTGAGAATTATGGGCACTGTTCCTGTTATTCCAGAGATGATGGAATAATTTAAGTCTGGTATTATACCAAAAGCCAGTTTGAAAGCTTGTGACAAGGCCGGAGGAGACCGTGTTAAAAAAGTGTACCAGACCTTGAGCGTGAGATGTGTTGAAAATTGTGTAACAATTCACAAAGTGTAATGGGAGGTACGTATTTAAAAGGGACTGTATTTTACTTGAAGTTTGTGCTATCTGCAATCAATAAATTTCATTTGCAGAAGTGAGGGACACTTCTGTTCTGAACAAAAGCGCTAACAGTTTGGTTAGTTAAATGAAATCTGTTTTCAAAGTAGGGATTGAAGGCCAAGTTGAAGTTTGGGAGTTACTTTGTGTGGGTGGGAATAGACTGACACAGGAAGTTACTCGGTTTGAAACAGTAAGGACATACGGTATGCCAGATTACATTTCGTAGGAGTGGAGGTTATTAAGAAGCAGATAACTACCGTTAGAAAGCTGTGTGAATTTTGCTTTGATTGTGGGAGTTGGTGTGCTTTTAAGAAAGCATGCAAGATTTGGGGCTGTAAGCTTGGAAGCGTCGTGCAGTTGGAAATTCTTTGATGGTAATGAATGATTGCCATTGTGGTCGCAGTTTTCACCTGCGAGAAAAACTTCTGTATCCTCTTTAAGACAGAGATATGTAAATGGGAGTAACCACTGCTCATGAATAAACGTGCTACCCTGTATAATCACATACAACATGACAAACAACATGTACACCTAGCAGAAACAATGCCACTACGTACTGTGGGAACCGTGGCTAGCCATGTACACAAACCAAACATGGCGTGGCACCTCTGTCACACAATGCAGAATGCGGGGAGAGATGAGAGCAAAGTATGTGCGAAGGTGGCAAGTGATTCTCGATTATAAAAGTATACAATGCAAAGTGTTGAGGGGATGTGCCGGACAGACTTGAGTATGCAGAGCATAGACATGTACATGTCAACATACACTGATGGTCTATTGAGTGAAGTAGACAGTGGACGCAACCATGATAGTACAGTCAGTAGGGAGGATTACGGAAACATAGCACATATGTGCCTCTTCCCCCCAAATCTTTAGCATAGTGGGATGCCTCGGCGTACGCAAGGCTAGCATGGGGGCATGAATAAAAGGCAAATTTTTCTGGGTGTGGTTTTGTTCCGGAATGGCGAACATGTCTGCCAGGTCTGCACAGCTTACAACCCCACGAGGCTGACCCCGTGAGCGAAGGTGGCTGTGTGAATGATGCTCTCAGACTGCTGGTACTCAGAAACTGTCACGTCCGCTGCGACACATATACGTCGCACAGTTTACCTTTCGACACCGCTGTATGTGAAAGAGAGCCCACCACATGCTGGCGGAAGCTCCTGGGCCAAGGTCTGTGAGCTCGGAAGGCTCCTGAGATCAACGGTAGCTACCGCGACACAGGAATGCAGTGCCCAGCCTGAGGCCCAGCACCGTGGAGTGCTCTGTATACTACTAACACAGTAGTCGACCAGGTACCAACAGTGGAACGGTGTCTTGATTCCACAATGGACGATGTTAGAACTGCATCTGAGAGTGAAGATGAATGGTACCCCCTTTGACCATGTGCAACCAACTCTAGGTCCCAACAGTGGAATGGTGTCTTGATCCCATAATGCACGATTTCTGATATTACTTGCTGCTTGGTTTTACACAACTCCCTCTGTTGAGGTGCATCAGACTCTGTTCTTCCGTAGCTAACTGCTGCACATGATTATTGTGCTTGGTTGACACCAGTCGGTGGAGTACACCGCGGTACAGCAGTTCCGAACAGTGAAATGGGGTCTTGATTCTATGATTAAGGATGTCAGAAGTTAAAGTCTGTGATTATTTCTGTGTCCCCCCTCCGATCAAATGCAACCAACTCTGTGCTTTCAAATCCAAGGGCACGTGGCTGTGAAGCGTTAATGACCACTGCCTCTGGCCTACTCTGTGGTCAGCAGGGCTCACAATTCAGATCAAGCGGTGATTGCTTTACAAAATCCAGTAGTCAAGTAACTACAACCTCTATTTAAATATACACAATATCCTTTTAGTATACTTGCTTCAAGAACTTTTTTTAGATGAGTTATAGGTTTAGTACAATGACCAAAGTCTTCTTGGTAGTGGAACAGAACACTGAATAACAATTTACACTGTGGACAGCAGAGATCGCAATTCAAATTTCTTGATTTATTCATTGCAGAGTTTTCTGTAATTTATGTTGTTGTATTTTGTAAAGAGGATGCGAGAAAAAGTATTCATGGATGTTTGTGTGACTACTGCCTTCAATTTACACTGCAGACAGCAGTGTTCACAATTCAGATTGAGTCGCTATTGTAGATGACGCATTCCTGGAGGCAAAAGACATTGCTCCAGTGCCCTCTGTCCGCACCATGCATACCATCATTTCAAGCTCCGCACATGCTTTTTGTTGCTTCTTGTATGACCAACTGGGCAGCTCAAGTCCACGTTACGTGGCTGTGGGCCCTTGCTGACCGCTCTCTCTGGTCTACACTGCAGACAGCAGTGTTCACAATTCAGATCGAATCGCTATTGGAGATGATGCAGTGTTGATGGCATCAGACATTGCTCTTAGTACGGCCCGCCCGCAGCATACATCATCGCTGCCTGTGCACATGCTGAATGCTTTTGATGTGGCTATCTGAGTGCACTAGAACTGATGGACCCTTTATGATACAACTTTTTGTGTATTATTTCAGATCTATTACTTGTGTCTCAATATACCACAAGTTGTGGTTCTTTTACGATAGAATTTTTTCTGTATTATTTCACATCTACTGTCCCTACCTTACTGCAGCACAAACTATTGACTCTTTTATTATTGAATCTCGGTGTGCGATCCAATGATTACTGTTGTAGCTGATGCTAGCAGCAACCATTCCCTGAGGGCTGTTTTACACTCAACCTACACGCATCCAGCACAGACGTCACTGGATATGTGACCCTGGTAATAAAAAGGTGTCGAGCGCATGTGCCCGTACTCACTTCCACTATCTATCTGTGTCCATGTGTTCATTATCTATGCATGCTACTGCCTGTGGACAGCGTATGCAACCATGTTACCTCTGGTAGTGGGGAAAACTTTGGTTATGTAACTTTTAGGTGCATGGCTATCACAGGTGGAAGGCTACTTTACAGACCATGAATATTGATGAAAATAATGGCTGTATGTTGTGTGTAGTGTAAGATATGTGTAGATAGCAAAAAGTTTTCAAAAAAACTCTCTAAGCAGTAGAGGTGTGTCTCATCAAACGCTGTAGAGAGAATGATTAAAATGGGTGGCATTTTCCAACTGCTACAATGGGAAATGTTATGAACTAATGAAATGCTTTTTTTTAAGGTCACATGGCAATCGCGCACCTAGCGCGCAAGGAGACCTCACCAATGTGATTTTGAGAAAATATATTGACTATAATATAAGTTTATTACAGTTAGAAATGTATAAATGTTTAAAATATTTTAGATTATTCCTTGCTCTCATATACACTTTAAAGTTATTTAGATATAGTTTTGAGACATCAAAAAATTAGGGAATGGCGTATCTGGCGACACCATATGTCTATGATGTAACACAGGGCCTCAGAATAAACAAACAGTATCCCAACTGGTATTATTTGAAAGACAATTAGATAGGATATGCCGTAGACATTATCAGTAAGGAAATAAGGAGACTCATTGAATATTTGAAATGTGCTCATGGCATCATATTTATCAAGAATAGGTAAAGCAAATTACAGTTGTAGCAGCACTGTAGTAAAAACAATGAATACAACCCTAATTGTACTTGGTGCTCAAGATGTGCAAGTGATAGACAAGGTGGAAACGGCGCATAGTGACTGGTGCTAAAGATATATACAGTGAGTCAATGAAACAATGTGGCTCCAGATGAATTTACGAAACTCGGGTTCTAATTTGGGTTGACTGTACTTAGGATGAACCACATTGTGAGCTGCACCTCTTATTGCGCTGGATGGTCGACGGCGTTTCGATCCTCATTAATTGGGATCTTCATCAGGACAGGGTTGGTGTGGATACGATGCTGATGGAATAAGCATTTCTAGTAGTAATCGAGGACAACAGGATTCAATTTCCTCGTTGTATAAACCAGGCCTGTGAATCGGGTCGTTAATGTATGTGGCTGGGTTCCGGTGCGTGCGAACTTGTGTCCGAAGGACTTGGAGATCGGTCGGAGAAGAATCAATCTTGGGTGGCGACAGAATGTCCGATGCAATCGGAGTTCAGTCGACGAAGAATCAATCTTAGGTGGCGAGGTTCAACTTGGAGATGTACGAGTGAATCAGCATGTAATTATCCATTTTAAGTACAATGGCACTTGTCACTTTATTCATATGCACTGTATCTGTGTGTTGACTGCTATATTTAAGCATATGACAGCCTGGACTGTTGTGAAGTATGCCACATACCTCAATTGCAGTGTGCATAATGTCTCGATAAAGCTCTATCACTGTGAACAAATATGATGTACCAGCGCTTTAAGAGGCTGAGCAAGTAAGAAAGTTGTAAAAAAATGCAACAACGTGTGGACGTCAGGAGTAGGTTTAAATTAAATAGCTATGATGGTTTGGCAAAGATTGTGGCTGCGATCGAAACCCGTTACCTGTACAACATATAAAAGTGTTTAAGTGATCCCGAGCATCCTGGTACTTGTTTTCTGTGTATGGACAGGTGTGTTGAAGAAATAAAAAAAAAAAAAAATATATATATATATATATATATATATATATATATATATATATATATATATATATATGTGATCAATGTCTTTTCTGGCTGAAACTCGTTATGGCGGAATGGTGTAGAGCACAATAAAATTTCAATGCACCAGTTTTGGGTTTGCCTCGTCCTTTGTTGCTGGATTGCTACAAGACGTCCTTCTACCAAATATATATATATATATATATATATATAGACGCTCCTCTTGCACCTGCCTGTCGCACTCTTTGGCTGGTGCCTGCTCGTCGGGGGTGCGCCCGACCTCAATATCGGCTCCAACAAACCCTCACCGTCAATTTACGGGAATCAGGTAGCAGCACTCGGGGGTAAATACACGATTAAAGTTTATTTTTCCACAACGCGCTTCCGGCACTCGGCCTTCGTCAGTGTTCAAAACAACGGAGTGCCGCGAAGCCACAATGTATTTAAAGTCATCACGTGATACTAATGCATGACACAGAGATAGGACCATTGGAGGTGAACCCGGTCGCCATCTTGGAATGGTCAACAGATATTACATGTCGCAGACCGCTCTGTAAATCAAGCGGGGTACAACTGTGCATGCACAAATGAATTGATGGCAATACATATTCTAGATCTAAATTGATCAATCAAAAAATTGCCATTCTCATAATGCCCACAGATGGGCTATGTGCATTCGATACAAGTTCATATTATACATTATCCCGCCCTGAATGGGCCAAAACAGATTCTAATGCAAATTAGATCAAGTGACAATACAAATTACAAAAGGCAATATATTGAGAAGAGTGAAGAAAAGCTAAGCGAAGCAATTTTAAACAGAATAAGCAATATTTACATTATATACAACTGATCAGTAAAGTCCTAGTTGGATTTCATTAAATCAAATGGACTGCCAAGTCCTCATGTACATTCAATCCTTCTGGCATTTTGCTTTGTAGGTCAATTATATAACGCGACTCTAATCGCCTTAATTTATGTAACCTGTCTCCTCCTCTTACATGGGCAGGTACGGAATCCAGACAAAAGTACGTTAACAGATCCCTGTTACGTTTGTGTTCTTTATCGAAATGTCTGGCTACAGGGTAGTTCACGTCTGCATTTTGAATTGCCCTTTGATGCTCTAAAATCCTTAATTTAACAGGACTCGTTGTGCTGCCAACATACCTTCTGCCACAAGGACATGTTAGACAGTACACAACGTAAGGTGTAGAGCATGTGAGGAACTTTCCTATTTTTTTAGGTTGTTTAACCCCAGGTACATTGTACTGTGTGATGCGCCTACTGCCTTTGCAAGCCTTGCATTTCCCGCAAGGGTAAAAGCCTTTCAGGGGTTCGGACTTGGATCTAGACGTGGTCCCGTCATGATGGCTATGCACTAAATAATCTTTAAGTGCTCGTGCCTTCCTAAAGGTGACTAGAGGGTGAGGTGGTAGGTCTTGCTTAATGACAGTGTCAGTGAGCAGGATGTTCCAATGCTTACGCAAAATGCGTTTTAATTCAGAGGCATTGCGGGAAAACGTTGTAATCATTCTAAATGTCCCTCCAACAGACTTGTTGTTCTCCGTATTCTCTGGTTTTTCTTTTTTAAGTGGTTCACTCCTATCCAGGTCGCAAACTTTACTCATTGCCTGTTTAAGCACCCCCTCTTTGTAACCTCTAGTTCTGAATCTCCGGATGCTACTATTGGCTGCCTTGCGGAAATCCTGTTCCTTCGTGTTGTTCCTCTTGATTCTTAATAGTTCCCCATAGGGTATACTATTCACTAGGCTTGTAGGGTGACTACTGGTCGCAAATAAAGTCGAGTTACCAGCAGTCTCCTTACGAAAAAGCTTCGTGTGGAGCCTGCCATCCTCTACAAAGACTGTCAAGTCTAAATAGTTGACCTCCATTTGGCTAAATGTCCCTGTGAACTGTAAGTTATTATTGTTCATGTTGAGTACCGCAACATATTCTTTTGCTAAATCGACTGACCCCTCTATAATAATAAAAAGGTCGTCAATGTAGCGGTACCAACATTTGACAAGTTCATTCCACTTTTTATTTGCTGGGGACCAGGCCACCTGCTCCTCCCACCACCCCACGAATAAATTCGCGAAGCTGGGGGCGGAGCAGGTACCCATCGCCACGCCCGTAAGCTGTTTGTATAGATCTTGGCCAAACAAAAAGATGTTATTGTTCAGGCAGAATCCTAGGAAATCAAGCAACATTTTGTTGTGTTCAAAATATTTTACCGGTCTTGTTTCTAGAAACCAGGAGATAGCAAAAAGTCCTTCCTCGTGCCCAATGCACGTGTACAAACTGGTGATATCTATCACCAGCATAGTGTAAACCATCGTTCCAAACCACATCTTCAATTATATTTAAAAAATGCTTAGTATCCTTCAAATAGGATCTCAAACCAGTAACATGTGGAGAAAGAAAAGAGTCAACATACATTGATAAATGTTCTGTGAGGCTGCCCTGTGAGGCCACAATCGGCCTACCAGGAGGATTCAGTAAGTCCTTGTGTATTTTAGGTAAGTGGTAAAATGTGGGGGTAACCGGATTTGGACATCTCAAAAATAAATTCTCATCACAGCTCAACATATCACTGTTATACCACCTCAAGATCATATCGTGATATTCCTTAATGCTGTTGTTATATACAGATGTATTGACTTTAGTGTATGTGCTGGAATCATTTAACTGGCGTAAAGCCTCCTGTTCATATTGTGTCTTGGTGAGCAAAACAATATTCCCCCCCTTGTCTGAGGGTTTGCACACCAAAGACGAGTCCTCACACAACTTTTTGAGTGTCAGATGCTGTTTATTTGTAAAGTTTTGTTGATCATATTTCAATTTCGTATTGCCCCTCATTTTACGTAAATCCTGTAGCACAGCCTCAGAAAACGTGTCTATGGCATCTGATCCCATCACGGGCATGAAGGTGGAAGTCGGTTTGAAAATAGTTGCACCCCCTTTCTGCTGTACTCCCATGTCCGTGATCAGCTGAGTATTTCCCAAATCATCAGTTTCATCATTGTCCAAAGGTTCATTCCTTAATTCTTCCAGAGACCTGATGGTAGCCAGATCTCTGCAGGTAAGAATATTGTCCTCCGTGTTACCGACAGCCGTCGGTTTAATCCTAGGTGGTTTAGTCTTAAAGTGTTTGTGGAGTTTTAATTTTCGAGTAAACTTGAATAAATCTATTCGCGTCTGAGTGAACTCCAGATTTTTTTGCGGGCAAAATGTGAGTCCAAGCTTCAGAATGCTTTCTTCCTCCTTTGTTAGAATTTTCGAGGTCAAGTTTACAATCGTCAAATTATCCCCATCTTCTTTTTCTACTTCTTGTAGAAATTCTTTCTGCTCCTTGTCAGGGGTGGCGAGCCCACGATGTTGGCGGCTCCAGCCCCCCCTCCTCGTTTTCCTCTTCCTCCTCTTTTTTCTTCCGGGGGTTTGCCTCTCCCCCCTTGGAGTTGTTGCTTCCGCATCACTTGATATTCTTTGTGAAAACCCGAGGACTCAGGAGCAGTGGATTGGCCAGCCTGGCCATCTTCGCTTGATGTCTCATCACCTGTGACTGATGATTCAGAAGTTTCTGGTACATACTCAGCAGCAGTAGGTTGTTTCTTTTTTAATTCCTTTCTCAATTTATCATATTTTTTCGAGAAGGTCAGAACTCTCCCACTGTTGTAATCTTTTTCATCTCTTTCGAATTTCTCTTCTTTTCTCTGTTTGATTTTCCCCTCATATTTCTTTAAACGTTTTTTCATTGCTTCAAGCTTTTCTTGCAATCTTTCTTGATCTTCTTCTTTTGCTAGATCTTGTTCTATCTCTTTAATTTGTGTCAGGGCTTTGTCTCTATCACTCCATGCAAAGCGTACCAGTATTATCAGGCTACCCTTACATGATTGGGCAGTGTGTTCGGCCCATGCATCTTGCAGCAAGGGGTCCGGATTCTCGTATGCAGGGATGGTATATATCCTAAGTCCTCTAGGCACACGGTCAACGTCTATATAGTTTTGGAGAGATGTGGCTTCTCACCATTTTCTGCACTCCCTTTCATAAAGACGTTCCAATAGTGATAGTTTGACATTCAAATCTGTAGCATTTTTATTCGGATGTTCCGGTACTTCGCCCTGTTTGGATCCAGCATTTTTACTTTTATTTTTAAACATGCCTTGCTCGGCTTTGCGCCGCTCCGTTTCACAGAACATTGTTTCTTCTGGTCACAGCCGTGACCATTAATTTTAACTCGTGTCCCCCCTACGCCAGCAACAATTCAATCTACAATGTTTGATAACAGAAAACGGTCTCCTTACCCGGTCTTGCCTTCACGCGCTTCAATAAATCAATCCTACTGTAAGCGCAGGCACCTTTGGAGATTCCGCTTTCCAAATGCAAACTTTCCGTCGAGGTTGCGGTGCGACTGGAATCCAACATAGACGCTCCTCTTGCACCTGCCTGTCGCACTCTTTGGCTGGTGCCTGCTCGTCGGGGGTGCGCCCGACCTCAATATCGGCTCCAACAAACCCTCACCGTCAATTTACGGGAATCAGGTAGCAGCACTCGGGGGTAAATACACGATTAAAGTTTATTTTTCCACAACGCGCTTCCGGCACTCGGCCTTCGTCAGTGTTCAAAACAACGGAGTGCCGCGAAGCAGGTACTGTTTTGGCCCATTCAGGGCGGGATAATGTATAATATGAACTTGTATCGAATGCACATAGCCCATCTGTGGGCATTATGAGAATGGCAATTTTTTGATTGATCAATTTAGATCTAGAATATGTATTGCCATCAATTCATTTGTGCATGCACAGTTGTACCCCGCTTGATTTACAGAGCGGTCTGCGACATGTAATATCTGTTGACCATTCCAAGATGGCGACCGGGTTCACCTCCAATGGTCCTATCTCTGTGTCATGCATTAGTATCACGTGATGACTTTAAATACATTGTGGCTTCGCGGCACTCCGTTGTTTTGAACACTGACGAAGGCCGAGTGCCGGAAGCGCGTTGTGGAAAAATAAACTTTAATCGTGTATTTACCCCCGAGTGCTGCTACCTGATTCCCGTAAATTGACGGTGAGGGTTTGTTGGAGCCGATATATATATATATATATATATAATATATTCACTGAAAAAACCATAGGTTTTAGGCCTTATATAGTTAGGAATTAACATATAAAAAACCATTGAAATTCACTGAAAAAACCATAGGTTTTAGGCCTTATATAGTTAGGAATTAGCATTTAAAAAACCTTGAAAATTCACTGAAAAAACCATAGGTTTCAGGCCCTATATAGTTAGGAATTAACATATAAAAAAACACTGAAATTGCTCCTATATAGTTAGTTGAACTAACTATATATTTCACGCATTCGCAATCCACTGCTGATGATGTCACATATTACATCATTCATGACATGGTCAGTGACATCACTGATGACATCCACTGATGACATCTCAAATGTCAAATGACATCACTGATGACATCACTGATGACATCTAATTTGACATCAATGATCACACCACTGATGATATACTTCATGTGATAATACAATGCTCCTCCTTACACTCTAATATAACCTCTGTTACACCTAGTGTTAAATACAGAGTATCATTTTTGAAACCATTGACACACGAATACCAGTTACTACATACGCACTCACTGATTCCTACGTCTACACACACATTCACTCATTCAGCCATACAATCACTCGTACATACAGTCACTCATTATTACAGCACTATCATATGCACTCATACACCTATGCAGACACTCACACACTGCCACTCATCCATGGAGTTACTCACACACCTAGTCAGTCCTGTAAAGAATCAATCACACTTTGATTTCTTCATCTATACAGTTAAACACAGAACAGCTTACATTTTCACAGATATACTAACACATACTTACTCACTTATACAATCAAATCCTTCATCTATACTCTTATACATCCACTCATTATTCAATATGTAAAACATATTTAAACTTTACAAAAACACACAGACACTGGATGATGTCATCAGTGATGTCATCAGTGATGTCATTTGAGATGTCATCAGTGATGTCATCAGTGATGTCACTGACCATGTCATGAATGATGTAATATGTGACATCATCAGCAGTGGATTGCGAATGCGCGAAATATATAGTTAGTTCAACTAACTATATAGGAGCAATTTCAGTGGTTTTTTATATGTTAATTCCTAACTATATAGGGCCTGAAACCTATGGTTTTTTCAGTGAATTTTCAAGGTTTTTTAAATGCTAATTCCTAACTATATAAGGCCTAAAACCTATGTTTTTTTCAGTGAATTTCAATGGTTTTTTATATGTTAATTCCTAACTATATAAGGCCTAAAACCTATGGTTTTTTCAGTTAATTTCAAAGGTTTTTTAAATGCCAATTCCTACCTGAATAAGGCCTGAAACCTATGGTTTTTTCAGTGAATTTGCAAGGTTTTGAAAATGCAAATTCTATTAGCGGATAACGTTTAAATATGTTAATATCCTTGTGGGACCACCTGAGCAGCCCTAGGGATCCGATTTTTGGACCGGAGCAAGATGCTCTCTGATTGGGCCGTATTTCTTGCCTTCTGCCCCCCTGATTGTGCCGTATTTCTTGGCTTCTGCCCCCCTGATTGTGCCGTATTTCCTGCCTCATGCACCCTGATTGTGCCATATTTCTTGCCTTCTGCACCCTAATTGTGCCGTATTTTTTGCCTTCTGCTCCCTGATTGTGCCGTATTTGTTGCCTTCTGCCCACTAATTGTGGCGTTTTTTCTTGCCTTCTGCCCACTGATTGTGCCGTTTGTCGGGCCTTCTGTCCCCTGATTGTGCCGTTTTTTGTGCCCCTGCCCCCCTGATTGTATTATCTTTGCCAGTGTTGGTTCGCTGCTGGTATTGCCTCTGTCCGTGTTTTCTTTTTTGCTGCCGTTATTGTCTTTGCCAGTGTTTTTTTTCTGCCGTTATTGTCTTTGCCAGTGTTTGTTTGCTGCCGTTATTGTCTTTGCCAGTGCTTGTTCTCTGCTGGTATTATCTTTGCCAGAGCTGTGTGGGCTGTGGGAGCTGTGTGGGCTGTGAGAGCTGTGTGGGCTGTGAGAGCTGTTTGGGCTGTGAGAGCTGTGTGGGCTATGAGAGCTCTTTGGGCTGTGAGAGTGTGGGCTGTGTGGGCTGTGAAGGCTGTGAGAGCTGTGTGGGCTGTGAGAGCTGTGTGGGCTGTGAGGGCTGGGTGGGCTGTGAGACCTGTGAGAGCTGTGTGGGCTGTGAGAGCTGTGGGGCTGTGAGAACTGTGTTGGCTGTGAGAGCTGTGTGTGCTGTGAGGGCTGTGAGGGCTGTGTGGGCTGTGTGGGCTGTGAGGGCTGTGTGGGCTGTGAGAGCTGTGTGGGCTGTGAGCTCTGCTTCTTTTGTGCCTCGGTCTACCTAGGCGGGCTGTGAGAGCTGTGTGGGCTGTGAGAGCTGTGTGGGATGTGAGAGCTGTGTGGGCTGTGAGGACTGTGTGGGCTGTAAGGTCTCTGTGGGCTGTGAGAGCTGTTTGGGCTGTGAGAGTGTGAGCCATGTGGGCTGTGAGAGCTGTGTGGGCTGTGAGAGCTGTGTGGGCTGTGAGAACTGTATGGGCTGTGTTGGCTGTGAGAGCTGTGTGGGCTGTGAGGGCTGTGAGGGCTGTGTGGGCTGTGTGGGCTGTGAGGGCTGTGTGGGCTGTGAGAGCTGTGTTGGCTGTGAGAGCTGTGTGGGCTGTGAGAGCTGTGTGGGCTGTGAGAGCTGTGTGGGCTGTGAGAGCTGTGTGGGCTGTGAGGGCTTTGTGGGCTGTGAGGCCTGTGAGAGCTGTGTGGGCTGTGAGAGCTGTGGGGCTGTGAGAACTGTGTTGGCTGTGAGAGCTGTGTGTGCTGTGAGGGCTGTGAGGGCTGTGTGGGCTGTGTGGGCTGTGAGGGCTGTGTGGGCTGTGAGAGCTGTGTGGGCTGTGAGAGCTGTGTGGGCTGTGAGAGCTGTGTGGGCTGTGAGCTCTGCTTCTTTTGTGCCTCGGTCTACCTAGGCGGGCTGTGAGAGCTGTGTGGGCTGTGAGAGCTGTGTGGGATGTGAGAGCTGTGTGGGCTGTGAGGACTGTGTGGGCTGTGAGGTCTCTGTGGGCTGTGAGAGCTGTTTAGGCTGTGAGAGTGTGATCCATGTGGGCTGTGAGAGCTGTGTGGGCTGTGAGAGCTGTGTGGGCTGTGAGAACTGTATGGGCTGTGTTGGCTGTGAGAGCTGTGTGGGCTGTGAGGGCTGTGAGGGCTGTGTGGGCTGTGTGGGCTGTGAGGGCTGTGTGGGCTGTGAGAGCTGTGTTGGCTGTGAGAGCTGTGTGGGCTGTGAGAGCTGTGTGGGCTGTGAGAGCTGTGTGGGCTGTGAGAGCTGTGTGGGCTGTGAGCTCTGCTTCTTTTGTGCCTCGGTCTACCTAGCACAAGATGGATGCCAACACTTCCTGGTTTGTAGTGTTGACAGCCAATGAGCATGCAACTTTCTCTGGAAGGCATGCTGATTGGCTGCTACTGTCTATCAACACTCCAAAACAGAAACAGTTGGCAGCCATCTTGTGCCTCAGTAGACTAAGGCACAGGAAAGCAGGAAAACAAATGTGTAGAACTCAAAAAGGGGGCAGGGTAGAAGCACCCTGACCCTCTAGGCCTGCTCAGGGGGTCCCACAAGGACCCCCAAGGCCCCTAAAAATTATTTATATTTTTTTGAAAAATCGCGGGGTGCTCGCACGGTGCGCGCACGGTGCTCGCACTGTGCGCGCTTATAGATATATAATTGATTTCAACTTGAATTTTCTCAGCAACTACTGGAGGGATTTACACCATTTAAGCAAAAGCGTGATCTGCGAATCAGACTCTACCATTTTGCCAAATTTCTTGTAATTCCGTTCAGCCGTTCGGGCTGTAGCCGTGTCTAAAGGTCCTATGGAAAATTGCATGGGGAAAACACGTTTTGGGACCCCCCTTTTTTCTCGGCCCCCGCTTCACGAATCCCCCCGAAACTTTCAGGGAAGGAGCGGAGCGTAACGCGCCATCTTCTTTGAGAAATTCACATAGATTGATCAACCGGCGCCAAAGTTATTCCCAATAGAATGTTGCGGATTTCCTATGGAAACTAGGTCCTAACTATATATACCTACTGGCGACCGCCAGTAGGTAATATATATATATATATATATATATATATATATATACATATATTTATTTATTTATTTATTTATATATAATACCTACTGGCGGTCGCCAGTAAGTAGTTATAGTTTTTTTCTTTTCCCAACAACTTTAGCGCCAGTTGATGTATCTTCGCAAAATTAAAAAAAGAATAGTGGCCAGCTCCAGTCAGCTTCTGTGTTGAGAGTTTCAGAGTGATTCATCAAGCGGGGAATGAGAAAAAAGGGGGGTCCCAAAACGCGTTTTCCCCATGTTAATTTTCATAGGAAACTTTAGACAAAGCTACAACCCGAACTGCTGAACCAAATTACACCAAATGTGGCAAAATGGTAGGTCTTGGTTAAGAAAGAGCCCTTTTTTAAATGGTGTAAATCTGTTCAGTAGTTCCTGAGAAATTAGAAAAAGAATGGGTTCGATATCTGTCCTCCATAGGAAACTTTAGACAAAGCTACAGCCCGAACTGCTGAATGGAATTACACTAAATTTGGCAACAAGGTAGCCCTTGCTTCAGAAAGAGCTCTTTTTGTTACATGGTGTAAATCCGTTCAGTAGTTGCGGAGAAATTAGAAAAAGAAAGTTTTGATATCTGAGCCCTGAGGAGGGTTTGCGCACCCTCCTGGGCAAGAGCTACACTCTGATTGGCTGCCAACACTCCAAACCAGGAAGTGTTGGCAGCCATCTTGTGACTCCGTAGAACCGGGTCACAAGAAAAAGGATAAAAAAGCACAACAAACAAGAAAAGGGGCAGGGTAGAAACACTCTGACCCCCTAGGCCTCCTCAGGGGCTCCCGCAGCGAACCCTTGGGCCCCCCCAATTTTTTTTTTTAAATCAGCAGAATTCGCACTGGTAGCACGAATCCTGCCAGAAAAAAATGAAGTGCAGGCTCCCGCGCTTCATGGTATTTAAGTCCCCGGGTGGGCCTGGTCCTGTGGGCATGCCTTATTATGCGGTGTGGCCCATGGGGCCCCCGCAGAACCAGGGACCTCCACCTACCTGGTGCTTTGTTAATGATGTGCGGGGGGCATGCGGCCCCCCACAGCTATGGGGACCACCAATTCCCCAGGGCTTCTAAAATAAATGTGTCCGGGGTCCCAACCGCTCCACGCTGCCCTGGGGACCGCCACCTCCCCAGGGCTCTAAATATTAATTAGTGTGGGGGGCTCAAGCCACCCCACACTGCCCCAGGGACCACCGCCTCCCCGGGGCACTAAATATTTAAATTTGGGGGTCCGTTGCAGACCTCTAAGCCCTGGGGACCATCGCCTCCCCGGGGCTCCTGCAGTGTCCCTGTGTGCCTAACCCCGGGACACTGTTGTTTGCTATGGCAGGGCGTGAGCACGGCTCCCACAACATAGCTTCAATGAAGCAGAGCAGGATTGCTTTTCCAGCCCTTGTCGAAATGCAATGCCGGCTTCCGCAGGAGGCGGGGAGCCGGCGGGACTGTGGGGGCATTGGGGCTCCCCCCACGGTCCCCAACAGAGCGGCCAGGCCCCGGTTGATGGGGTCCCCGGGGCCAAAAGTGGCCCAGGAGGGAGGCCACACAGCCCCCCTCCCTCAATAATAAAAAAAAATGCAGAGCCCCGGGGGACGGGGTCCCTGGGGCTAATAGAGGCCTCGGGAGGGGGTCCACTCAGTCCCCCTCCTTAAAGTTAAAAAAATAAAAATAAATATGTGGCAATGGGATGGGGTCCCGGGGGCCGAAATTGGCCTTCAGAGGGGGGCCATGCGGCCCCCTACCTGTTTATCAGGTCACAAAATATGGGAAAATAAGGGGGGCCACACAGCCTCCCCTTCTAAAAAAAAAAAAGCTGGCATCACGCCGGCGGCCCGCCTCCTCCCTGCAGCACTCTGCTAACGCGCCTCCGGGCGCGTTGTAAGTTGGGGAATGAATCCCCCTTGAATACTGAGGGTCCCTAGGGGCCAACTAGCCCACCAGGTACCTCCAGTTTGTGCCAGGGAGCTGCGTTGCAGAGAGGTGGGCCAAGGCCATGCCCCCTTTTTACTCCACTCTGCAACACAGCTCTGTGGCGCTTACTGGAGGTAGCAGGTGGACTAGTTGAGCGCCAGGGACCCTAAGGACTCAAGGGGACTAAATCTCCCAATTTACAATTTACAATGCGCCAGGGGGCACTTTTGCACAGTGCTGCAGGGAGGGGGCGGGGCCTGATGTGACAAGAGTGCAAACACACCCTGTGTCGCATTTTAAGTTGGGGATTAAGTCCCCTTGAACCCTGAGGGGCCCTGGGGGCCAACTAGCCCATCAGGTATGTCAGTAAGCGCCACAAAGTTGTTTTGCAGAGAGGTGTAAAAAGGGGCATGGCCTCAGACCACCTCCCTGCAACGCAGCTCTGTGGTGCTTACCTGGTGAGCTAGTTGTCACTCAGGGACCCTCAGAATTCAAGGGGACTTAATCCCCTAACTTAAAACGCACCACAGGGCGTGTTTGCACACTTGACACATCCGGCCCGCTTCCTCCCTGCACCACTGTGCAAACGCGCCCCGTGGCAGGACCCTCAAGATAGAAGAGGACTTAATCCCCCAAGTTACAATGTGCAAGGTATATAACAAGCGTGCAAACTGCCCCCTGGGGCATTGCAAATTGGGGGATAAAGTCCCCTTCAATCCCGAGGGTCCCTGGGACAAACTAGCCCACCAGGTACCTTCAGTAAGTGCCATAGAGCTGTGTTGTAGAGAGGTGGCCTGAGGCCACGCCCCTTTTTACACCACTCTGCCAACGTGGCTTCTGGTGCACTGTTGGTGGGGCGATGAGGTCCTCTTGTGTCATGAGGATGTCAGACACAAGTTGACTTCATACTCTGAGCAACAGGGCGCCAGAAGCAGCATTTGCAGCGTGGTGCAAAAAAGGAGCATGGCCTCGGACTACCTGGTTGGCTAGTTGGCCCCCATGGACCCTCAGGATTCAAGGGTACTTAATCCCTCAACCTAGAACATGCCAGGGGGTGCTTTGCAGAGTGTTGGAGAAATTGGGCATGGCCTCTCAGCAAACCCACTGTGTGGGGCCTACTGGAGGTAAGAGGTAGGCTAGTTGGCCCCTATAAGTCCCCCAGCAGCGAAGGGGACTTCAATCCCCATCCAAGAGTGCACCAGGGTGTGCGTTTGTAGAGTGATGGGAAGAGGGGGCGTGGCTTGCTCTTCTAACTTAACAATGCTGCTGTGTGGGATTTACTAGAGGTAATAGGAGGGGTATTTGGCCCCCAAGGATGTCCTTGGGGGCCAACTCCCCTCTTGTTACCTCCAGTAAGTCCTGCACAGTGGGATTGCTAAAACGTCTTCAGAGGCCATGCCCCCCCCTTTCTCCACCATTCTGAAGACGCGCCTCCTGGCAGACTACAGGATTGGGGATGAAGACCAATTTACTCCTGAGGGACTTTGGGGGCCAAGAAGCCCTACTGGTACCTCCTGTAAGCCCTACGCACTGGAATTCCTGATCGCTGGTCGGAGGCCCAGCACCCTTTCTCCACCAGTCTGCAAACGTGACTACTAGTTAAAAGGTGTTTGCATTGTAATAGGTTTTGCATTTGTAAGAATTAGAGCTATTGGTGTTGTAAATGCAAAAGTTTTCTACTAATGTTTTTTGGAGTGGAGTGGATGTACGTTTTGTGTAGTGGAATTATGTGATTGTTGTGCAGTGAAATTATGTGGATTGAAAGTTTGTGGTATTTACTGTATAGGAATTATGTAGAGTTGTATTATGTGTTATGGAAAGTAATTATGTGGTATGGTAGTCTCTGTTGTAGAGTAGTAACCTCAGGTTTAATCTTCCTCGCTTCCATTGAAGCTCAACTATCAGCTCAGTGAGACAAAAAAAGATGGAATCACTGAGAATCACTTGTGGACCTAGTCAGAGGTATGAGCAGGGCCACTGGAATTATGTGACTGTTTTGCTGCACCGACTTTCGCACATTATACATTTTTCTGCATTTGCCACATAATTCATCATCTGCACCCTAATATGCACATTAGAACAAAAAAAGCCTTGTTTCTAGCTGAAACAGGCCAAACATTACCAAAAATGCAGTGAAAAGTGTTACAGTGTGGTGGAAGACCCTTTGCAAACCTAAATTGGTACTAATGGTGTGCAAGCCACTCTTGCTTCCCTCTGCACCTCTCTTGCCTCTTTCTGCAATACTGTTGGTTTTTTTATGCACCTTTTTTCTATTTCTGCACTTCTCTTGACCTCATTCTGCAAATAGCATACACTTTCTGCACCTCTCTTCCCTCTTTCTGCACGTCTGTTGCCTCTTTCTGCACCCTTGTTGCGTCATTCTGCAGTTTCCATGCTTTTTCCGCACCTGTCTTGCTTCTTTCTGAACCCGTGTTGTCTCTTTATATACCTCCTTCGTCTCTTTCTGCACTTTTCTTGCCTTTTTCTGTACCTCTCTTCCCTCTTTGTGCACATTTGCTACCTCTTTCTGCACCTCATTTGTTTCTTTTGATACCCCTGTTGTCTCTTTCTTCACTCGTCTTCCCTCTCTCTGTACCTTTCCTGCCTGTTTTTGCATCTCACTTGCCTCTTTCTGCACTTTTCTTGCTTCTTTCTGCACCCCTGTTGTCTCTTTATGTACCTCTTTGGTCTCTTTCTGCACTTTTCTTGCCTTTTTCTGCACCTCTCTTCTCTCTTTCTGCATGTCTGTTGCCTCATAATTTGCTTCTTTTTGCACCCCTTTTGTCTCTTTCTGCACTCGTCTTCCCTCTTTCTGTACCTTTCCTGCCTGTTTTTTTATCTCAGTTGCCTCTTTCTGCACTTTTTTGCTTCTTACTACACATCTGTTGCTTCCTTCAGCAAATCTCTTGCCTCTTTGTGCACTTCTCTTGCCTGTTTCTGCACCTCCCTTGCCTCTTTGTGCACCTCTGTTGGCTCTTTCTGCACCTCACTTGCTCCTTTCTACGCTTCTCTTGCTTCGTTCTGAAATCCTGTTGCTTCATTCTGTACTTTCCATGCTTCTTTCTGCACCTATCTTGCTTCTTTCTGCAACCCTGTTGTGTCTTTATGTACCTCTTTTGGCCTTTCCTGCAGTTTCCTTGCCTTTTTCTGCACTTCTGTTGCCTCTTTCTGCACCCTTGTTGCTTCATACTGCACTTTCCATGCTTTTTTCTGCACCTGTCTTGCTTCTTTCTGCACCCCACCTGCCTCTTTCTGTACCTCTCTTGTCTTTTTATGCACCTATCCTACCTTTATCTGCACCCATCTTGCATCTCTATCCACCCCTCTTCCCTCTTTCTGCACCTCTGTTGGGTCTTTCTGCACTGTTCTTGCTTCTATCTGTACCTTACTTGCTTCTTTCTGTACTGCTCTTGCTTCTTTCTACACCTCTATTGCTTCTTACAGCAATTCTCTTGCCTCTTTCTGCACTTTTCTTCTTTCTGTACCCGTCCTGCTTCTTACTGCAGCTCTCTTGCCTCTTTGTGCACATCTCCTACCCCTTTCTGCACCCCTTTTGCCTCTTTTTACACCTCTGTTGGTTCTTTCTGCACTGCTTTTGCTTTTTCTGCACCTCACTTGCCTCTTTCTGCACTTCATTTTCTTTTTTCTGCACCTCTCTTGCCTCTTTCAGCAGCTGTGTTGCTTTTTTCTGTACTTTTTTTGTTCCCTTCTGCACCTCTTAGTTATAGGTAGTTTTAGTCCCCATGCCCTATTATATACTAGGGCCATACAGTGGAGGTCCTGCCAGTCACAGGGATACTCTAACCCATAGTGTACCCTACTGTATGTAGGTGTTTTCACTGTATTCTAAGGGGTCCATTAGTATGTCGGGCGGATTGCCTCCGCCAGGGTGGCGGTGGCCACCGCCACCCTGGCGGAGGCAATCCGCCCGACAAGCACTCTCGTTTTCCCCTCCGCCAGATTAGGATGGCGGAGGGGACAGCGGCGGACGGAAAGACCGTCCGCCGCTTTAACGCCACGGTCGCCTTGCGACTGCGGCGGTGATGGAATAATATGGTGGCGGTGTCCAATGGACACCGCCAGCCATATTACGATGCCTGAAATTAGGGGCCATTCCGCGGCGGCAATGCCGCCACGGAAAGGCAGGCGGTGATTGCTGCAGGGGCCCCTTGTGGGTCCCCAGAATGACGGCCAAAGGGGGGTGACACGCGGGGGGATACCTGTGGTACCCCCCTGCATTTGCATAATCGCAGCGGCAAGCACCGCGCGGTGCCTGCCGCTTCGATTATGCGAATGCGTGCATTTGTATTTCACATTGTGGCGGGCGGTGCAGTGAGCACCGCCCGCCACAATGTTAACTTGAGGAATGCGCCCGCCACTGTGGCGGGCGCATCCTAATGCCAATGTCGGGACCCCCGCCCTTCAGGTGGGCGGTCCCGATCTCCGTTAGGGTGGCGGGCCGACAAAGTCCGCCCGCCATCCTAATGGATCCCCTAAGTGTCTTTCAGCATAGCACTGGCTCCAGGCCTGGTTGGTCAGAGTCACTGAAATAAACAACAGGTTTCAGGGACGTTATAGTTAGTTGCACATGTCACTCGTACAAAACCAGAGAAATTCAGCCGTTATAGTTAGATCAGCTACTATAACTCATGCACTCGCAATGCACTGCTGATGACGTCACATGTTACATCATTCATGACATGGTCAGTGATATCACTGATGAAATCACTGATGTCATCTCAAATGAGGGACTTTGGTTGCGTGTGGCATCAATTCTTGGATGACAACCTTGTAGAACAATTCTTGGACGACAACCTGTAGGCATTAGAATAGGGAAATACCAGTGATGCATGATCCACATTTTTGTGGGCAAATTTAATGGCCCACAGCAATTCAGACCAATCCCCCTTTACAGTAAATAGGAGGCACCACAAATGTTGCTCCACAGTTTGGTACCATCGGTCTGCGGATGGTAGGATGAAGATAGCTGCACATCCATGTCTAAAGATTCACATAATATATTCCAAAAGTATGAAACAAATTGCATTCCTTGATATGTTATCAGAACTGACGGTAAACCATGTAGTTGTACAAAGTGAGTCATCAAAATGTGGGACAACACTGAGTGCAAATTCTTAAGTGAACAACATGAGCCATTTTGGATAAATGGTACACAATAGTAAGGATAGTAGTGAATCCCATCTTTTTTTTGTAATTTCTACTACAAATTCCATTGGTATTGTATGTCATGGCTTGGATGGTATGGGTATTGGGTACAATAATCCACTCCGAGGGGAATGGGATGCCTTTCTTTGGGTGCAAATTGCAGAACTGACGGTAAACCATGTAGTTGTACAAAGTGAGTCATCAAAATGTGGGACAACACTGAGTGCAAATTCTTAAGTGAACAACATGAGCCATTTTGGATAAATGGTACACAATAGTAAGGATAGTAGTGAATCCCATCTTTTTTTTGTAATTTCTACTACAAATTCCATTGGTATTGTATGTCATGGCTTGGATGGTATGGGTATTGGGTACAATAATCCACTCCGAGGGGAATGGGATGCCTTTCTTTGGGTGCAAATTGGGTAAGAAAACACATAATCATGTGTGTCCTTAGACATGGATGGCCACCAGAAATATCTTTGCAGTTGGGTCAAGGATTTATAATACCCTGGGTGATTTATTTACGGATTATTGTGACATAGATACAAGGCTAGTTGTTGACTGTATGTGGTAGGCAAATACCAACTACAGCCCTTGAACAAAAAACCATCCTGAAACACAAAAATCGGGGGAATTACATGTTCATTCCTCTTGAGCTTTGGTACTCAAGCTTTTCTCAAATCAGTTACAAAAGCTGATGCCAGTACCATTCCTTGCAAACAACTAGCCATTAAGAAGGGTTTAGGGTCTTCCACCTTCTTCAAATCATCAGTTTCTCCAATTAGGGCATCAGTTTTTGTGTCCTTTTCCTGGACGGTAAATGATCACAAAACTATAATCATTAAAGTACAATGTCCATCCTAA
This sequence comes from Lissotriton helveticus, assembly GCF_964261635.1. NCBI lineage: Eukaryota > Metazoa > Chordata > Amphibia > Caudata > Salamandridae > Lissotriton > Lissotriton helveticus. Next base: position 805,529,073 of record NC_136063.1, read on the forward strand.
CTGGCGAGCGGTGAGTGCTCGGACCAATCACAGGAACTGAAAATTCTGTGGTCAGTATAGATAGTCACTGGGGGACAGATTTGTCAATATTTGAGATGCTACATGAAAAGGAAAGCAAAAGACACATAGATGATGGAGGGAGTGCAGAACAAATCAAACATTCTCCCCCAGTCAATAGATCTAGGTTAAATCCATCATTCGTTTGCTCACCATGCCACCCCAGTTTAGACCCGGCTGTAAGCAAATCAATCTTGACCCTGTGCCTCTTGCTAACAGTCCAGGCCATATTGCTAAGCCAGGTCTTCCCTGAACTGGAAATAAGCAACCTGGGACCGGTTTTGGGACCTCACCCCTCATCAACTTGGCTAGCTTGAATCCAGTGGCACAGTGAGCCCAGGCCCCACATCTGGGCATACCCAGTGCACTTAGAGCGAGAAAGCAAAAGCCACACGGATGATAGACAGAATACATAGAAAATCAAACATTCTTCCCAGTCAATAGATCTGCGATAAAAATCTTTGTTCTTTTGCTTACCATGCCATCCCAGTTTAGACCCAGTCATATGCAAATCAGGCTTGACCCTGTGCCCCATGGGAACAGTCCAGACTGAACTGCCAAGCAGGTCCTCCCTGGACTGGAAACAAGCATTCTGAGACCAGTTTTTGGGCATCATCCCTCATCAGCAAAGCTAGCTTGAATCAGGTGGCACATTGAGCCTGAGACCCATGACTGGGCAAACACCGCGCACTTAGGGCAAGAAAGCAAATGACACACAAATGATGGGCGGAATGCAGAGCAAATCAAACGTTTTCCCTCAGTCAATGGATCTGGGTTAAATCCATCATTCTTTTGCTCAATATAACCCCCCGGTTTATACCTAGACATATGCAAAGCAGGCTTGACCCTGTGCCTCATGGGAACAGTCCAGACCGAACTGCCAAACAGGGTCCTCCCTGGACCGGAAACAAGCATTTTGGGACCGGTTATGGGGCATCAACCCTCATCATCCAGGCTAGTTTGAATTCAGTGGCCCAGTGAGCCTGGGAATCACATCTGGGCATACCGGCACACTTAGGGTGAGAAAGCAAAAGACACACAGATGATGGACGAAATGCAGAGCAAATCATAAATTCTCCCACAGTCAATAGATTTAGGTTAAATCCACTGTTCTTTCAGTGATGAGGGCTGTTATCCCGAAACCTGTCCCAGGATTCTTGTTTCCGGTCCAGGGAAGACCTGGCTTGGCATTTTGGGCTGGACTGTACCGATGAGGCACAGGGTCACAACTGATATGCATATTGCTGGGTCTGTACTGGGGTGGCAAAGTAACCTAAAGAATGATGATGGATTCAACCCAGAACTCTGACTGGGTGTGAGTGTCTGAAAAGTTTCAGTGCTCCATCCATCAACTCCTTGTGTTTGTTGTGTTTGCCCTAAGTTGGCAGGATATGCCCAGACGTAGGTTCCAAGCTCTCCATGTCCCTGAAGTCAAGCTATCCTGGCTGATGAGGGCTGTATCCCCAAAACCAGTCCTAGAATGCTTGTTTCCAGTCCAGGGAGGACCTGCCCTGGCAGTTCGGGCTGGACCTTTCCCATGGGGCGAAGGGTCAAGACCAATTTGCATATGACTGGGTTCAAACTAGAATGGCATGTGGAGCGAAAAAACGATGGATTTAGGCCCAGATCTCTGTTCTGGGGTGAATGCATGACATTGTTTTGCACTCAACATCAATTGTTCTTTTTGCATTTGTCACCCCGAGTGGGACCGGTATGCTTAGACATGGGTCCTGTGCTGTCCATGCCACTGGAGTCAAACTATCCTGGCTGATGAGGGGAGAAACCCAGAAAACGGTCCTAGGATGCTTGTTTCCAGTTCAGGGAGGACCTGGCCTGGCAGTTTGGGCTGGACTGTTTCCATTGGGTGCAGAGTCAAGACTGATTTGCATACGGCTGGGTTTAAACTGGAATGGCATGGGGAGCAAAAAAACGATGGATTTAGGCCCAGATCTCTGTACTGGTTTGAATGTATGACATTGTTTTGCATTCTGTCCATCAATTGTTCTTTTTGCACAAAAGGCAAAGGGCAGGAATGTGTCATATTTAACATCATATGGCACATTTCTATTCTTACTTTGTGCTGGTGCATAACGTGCTGCCTACCATCAATGCAGGCCCCCTTGCCCTGGGGGTGGCCAATTTTTTAAAAAGGGAGGGGTGCAGTGCAACCCCTCCCCGGGCCTTCTCTGGCCCTACGGACAGCATTCCCCTGGTCTAGGCATTTGTTAACAGGGGATGACTATTTTGTCTGTGAGTACCCCATCTTGGATGCCTTCATTATTAATGAGTAGGTGGCCCGGAGCCCACCAAGGGCACACCTCACCAAGCATACGATGGGGGCTATGAGGGAACCCCAGGGCCCCGTCGTCCTAGCCATCTCCCCGCATAGTACAGAGCCAATAATGCTCGCACCAGGACAGAGCAGCTATTTATGTTTCTCCCTCCAGGCAAGAGCAATATGGGCTCAATTTCCCTGCCTGCATCAGTGAGGGCAGGGAAGCAGAACACACATCTGCTACCAATGGTGGGACTACTTTCTAATCTGAAGCTGGCTGGGAGCAAACAGATGTTTCCCTGCAAGCACTAGTGCAGGCAGGCAAACTACTGTGCCTTGGGGGTGGGCTCCCCAAGTTACAGTAAGTGAGCCGGTACCAGGGGATGTGACCTGGGCCCCATCAAAGTCTCAGGTAGAGGACCATGTGTCCCCCCTCCCTTTTTATTAAAATAACAGCCATGGAGGATGGATTCCCGAGGCCTTTTTAAGGATGGACTGTGCATCCCCCCTCCCCTTTATGTTTAAATACGACGTAGGGGGTAACATTATGAAAAATTGCAAAAGGTTTTCCAAAATCACCAGTCATTGCTTGCCACAGAGCTCCCAATTCATGATCTCAGATTGTGAGAGCGGGAATCAATCAAGCGGTAACAAATCTAGGGGTTCCCTGCTGTGATTCTAAAAGGCGCATCACATGTGAATGCCTTTTACAAACATCATCAGTAACCAGTTCTGTTATTAGAAGGACCTTTAGAATAGGGCAGCATATGACATCTCGCTCAAAATGCATTATTTATGTGATTCAGTGCCAAGGCAAAAGTTGTAAAAAAAACAATATGTAAGCCAAATAGTGAATGACCTCTGTATACGATTCAGGAACAAAAAATCAGCAATAACTAATGAGAAATTGACCATAACTCCTGAAATTTTCATTTTGGGATTTCTTTATACAAGAAAGTGCATACAGTGACCATAACCCACTGTGTGTTGAATTGCGAAATCCAATAATGTTATGTAAAGGGGGTATTGTGGATAAGGGGTAATTAAGAACGACAAATGGTAAACAAATGCTTAAATGGACACGGATCTCTCTGGACGCTTTTCACAAATCGGTTAAAGATCATTGTGCAAGCGAACTAGCCATATGTACTTCGCCGCATACTTCTCCAGATGGGATCCTTAGTGCCTTTAATACCATTTCATCCAAAGTCAGTGATCTCTTAAGTGCCCCAGTGAGCAGAACAGTCTCTCGCACCCCTTGGTGGTTTGATTCTTCATGTTCAAAAGTGGCAAGCTCCCTGCGGGAAGCTCTTGGCAGGAGTCCTAGAAATCAGACCTTAATCAGGGCCTGCCACAGGGATTACAAGGCAAAACTGGCCAAGCGCAAGTCTACTATGAAGAAGAGGCCTGGATGGAGTTGCTCGAGGCAAGCACCCTGAAGAATAGTTTGATATTTTGGAACATCATTAATAGCCCATTCCTTGTGAGTGTTGAAGGAAGCGCTATATGTGCACACATCACGGCGGACGACTGGGTGTCTCATTTTAAAGCAATATTTGAGAGCTCCTCAGAGCTGATTAGTGAGTCCGGTCAGGAAGCAGTTTCTACCAGTTTGACCTTTGGGTTGGGGGAGATAGAGGCAGGTATCACAGAGCTGACAAGCAACAAAGCGCCGGGCCCTGCCGGTATTCTCCTGGATCTTTTTAATTCTGACCCCTCATTTTGGGGCCCGGTACTCACGGCCTTAATTAATGCGGCGGTCAGGACCGGTTGTCCTGGGCCACCTCGAAAATCGTGCCAGTTTTTAAAAAGGGGGATCGCAACAACACACAGTGTTACAGACCAATATCGCTATTGGATTCGGTGGTCAAAGTGGTGAGTCATGTGCTCCTGGATAGATTGACCAGATGGGCGGAGGGACACAACATTTTATCAAATGTTCAATATGGGTTCCGCCCAGGCTGGTCTACTGTGGCCCAGTCCTCAACCTCACCCTGATCCTCAGCAAGTACATGGTTGCACGCTCTGGTACCATCTACCTAGCTTTCATGGACTTATCCTCCGCATTTGATCGGGTGAACATGTCCAAACTGTGGCAGTCCATGAGAGACATAGGGGTAGATGTAACATTGTTCACTTTCTGGAGGATCTCCACTGCGCAACCAAGGATAATGTCAGGTTTTCGCAGGATCTGCATGTGTCCTGTAACTTTGACATTAAAAGAGGCACGATATTTAAAAAAATGTTATGCTAGAAACCTTCGCGGGAGTGTACTCAACAACTTCCCAAAGTTTCATGGGGATCGGATGAATGGTATAGTAATGCATAAAGGACAAACAGACAGGCAGACATACATTAGTTTTTATATATATAGATGATCTAGACAAAGTTCTTTTGTTCACAGGGGTGGATTATCTGTAAGTAGGCAGACGCGGCCTCCCTGTATTACTGTACACGGACAATGCAGTCTTTATTTTGAGAACCGCGAGGGGGCTACAAACACTACTTGATGCCTTTTCCACCTTTATGGTGGATCTGGATTTATCTATTAATGATTGTGAATCTTCCTTCATGCAAGTGGGGACTCGTCCAAAAAACTGTTTCAATTCAGGGTCGGCCGGGTAAAGCTGGGGGATCTGATGTGGGTGAACGTGGCTATCTTAAATTTTGCATCCAAGTTAGGAAAGAGACCCATCACAGCCCTGTTGAAGATCTACCAGGCAAAGAGTGTTGCTACTGCCTCCTACGGAAGCAAAATCTGGGGGCATATCCCCTTAGAGAACAGTTTTCTGAAACATCTATTGGGTGTCCCTCGTGACACACCGAATATGGTGGTACACGAGGAACTTGGGGTGCCTTTTTTAAATGATACACTGGCACTTAACGTTCTGGTTAAAACCTGGTTGAACAAGGACCTGAACCAGAGTCATATGATTTTAAAGGAGTGTATGACTCTAGACCACGCGCTGTTAGTCCCTTGGCTGAAATACATTAAGCATAATTTTGAAAGGCTGGCCCGAGGTGAACTGTATACCAACCCTGTTTTAATAACCAAACAGGATGTGGGAACAATAAAGGAGTCCTTCGGCAACCTCAGGAGATTGGAAAGGGAAGAGCTGGAACTGTGTAAACCCAGCATACGTAAATTTATAATGGTAAAGACTACATTATCAATCGAGTCTTACCTCCTGGGACCTTTTAGCACCTATGAATGTTTTTTCTGTCAAGGTTCCGATTGGACCTCTTTCACCTTCTGCTTGCCATACCTAGGGGGAGTAGTAGAGGGCAAGTGTTAGCAACCTGTGGCTACGACGGAGAGTCTCCATAGGATTTTCTACACTTTGTTTTACTCTGTAGGTTTTACATGGTCCCTAGAAAGTTTTTTTATTGTGCCGATATTGAAAAAGATGGAGTTTAAACAGGCTCGTCCAGCCCTCCTCTTTTTACAATTATTGAAGGAGGAGTTTGTTCTTGGGTATCTGAAATCTGTGCTAAAATCCAGGGCCTGTCTTGATTGAATATTAACTGTTGACAGGGGTCGAGGTTGTTTTTAAATTCAGTTTTAGGTACGGACGGTGCAATCATGTTGCCAGATAATTAACTTACTGCTTACATGAATTTTCTAGTATTATCTATTAATTTTTTTATGGAAGGTCGTGAAATATGTCTTATTTGTGGCAAGATGTGATTTTATATAATTGACATGTGAAGATAACTTTTAAGTTTAAATTAATTGAATTGAATTGACCAGGCTGTAGCCAATCATTTTAACCTCATGGACTATTAACTATCAGATTTGAAGATTTTCCCTGTGGAACATGTCTTAAAGAAAGTACTACTGCACACCAGAGAATACTTCTGGATGTACCGTCTAAAATCATGGCATCCAGTTGGACTGAACTTCACTGATAATACTATCTGACTACTGAATACCTCAAGAGATCTCAGGACTGCACTGATTCCAAATTCCAAATAGAATCTTGACTCATGATGCATTTTGAAAATCTAGCAACATCAGCTGTGCAGCCACTAAGCGAACAATATTGTGCTACCTGATGAAGGCAGAAGTTGAAATACTGTAGTGGAAATGTATTTTTGTTCTTAGGTGAGTCCATCTGTTTGAGTCACCTTGTTCTTGGCTATATGTAGCTAGGACTTAGTTTCCATTGGAAAAGCATGTTTTGACTTGCTTATAAATTTGGCTCCATTTGATGGATCTTCAGATTTTTTTTTTTTAAAGTACCACATGCTATCTACTCGTGCATGTAAAGTTTCAGGGAGATCCATCAAGCGGGGACAGAAAAAACGAGGGGTTCAAACAAAGTTAATTTTCCATGTTAATTACCGAAGAGATTTTAGACGTGACTACAGCCCGAACCACTGGATGGAATTGCACCAAATTTGGCAGAAAGGTAGCTCTTAGTCCAGGCAGATTAATTATTGTTATTTTAGGTGTAATTCTGTGAATAGTTTTGGAGATATTAAAGAAAAAAATAATTTGCATAGCCAGAGGATGAACCTTCCACTAAGCCTCCTGATCCCATACAGAGATCTGATTGGCTGCCAACACGTCAAACAGGAAGTGTTGGCACTCATCATGGGACTCGAACTAAGGAGAGTACCAAACAAAAACATTAATTAAAACAGAAGGGGGCAGGATTGGAGTACCCTGAGCCTCTACGCCTAGTGCTGGGGTGGACCCCATCAGGGCTATAAAGCATTTTTGTTTTTAAATGTTCACAGTGATAATCAAAACAGATTTGTGAATTTGTGGCCAAATTACAAAAAACAAACAAATGCAGTTTCCCACACGTGATTAAACATGGGCCCATGGGTGGGCCAGGTACTGGGGGCTTTATTACAATTTACATTAGGGGAGAGGAACTCACAAAACCCCATCCTCATGGCCAAACCTGCCCCTGCGGATCACACCTCCCCTGGCAGGCCAACTAAAAAAGAAAAGCAGAGGAGAGCCACGTGGCCCTCCTCTTGAAGCTCTAATTAGCTACTCCATGGGTCCATGTATATAATAGAGGGAGGGGGCTGTTTGGCCCCCATCATGGGCCATGTATTACCTCCCAGCAGTTCTTGGCGCTGAGGACCACCAACTCCCCGGAGCAGGCCCTTGAAATCGAAGGGCGAGGGCCAGTGCTGGGGACCCTCACTCCCCAGGGCAGGTGTGTAGGGTACCCACCCATGAGAAATAGCTGTGTGCTCTTGCCTGTTGAGGTTTTTAAAAGGGGGTGGTAATGAACGGAGCATCTGAATCAATCAAACACTCACACCCAGCTATATGCAAATCAGTCTGACCCTGTGCCTCATGGGAACAGTCCAGCCCGAACTGCCAAGATCTTTTGACTGGGTGTGAGTGTTTGATTGATTCAGATGCTCCGTCCATCACCACCCCCCTTTTGTATCGCTTTTGGCCGCCATAAGTGTGGCAGGGTATGCTCAGACGTGAGTCCCTTGCTCACTTTGCCACTGGATTCGAGCAAGCCGGGCTGAAGATGGCTGGAATGCCAGAAACCGGTCCTCGGAAGCTTGTTTCCGTTCCAGGGAAGACATGGCTTGGCAAATCAGTCTGACCCTATGAGGCACAGGGTCAGACTGATTTGCATATAGCCATGTCTGAACTGGGGTGGCAGAGTGGGCTAAAGAACGGTGATGGATTAAACCCAGATCTTTTGACTGGGTGTGAGTGTTTGATTGATTCAGATGCTCCGTCCATCACCACCCCCCTTTTGTATCGCTTTTGGCCGCCATAAGTGTGGCAGGGTATGCTCAGACGTGAGTTCCTTGCTCACTGCACCATCAGGATTCAAGCAAGCCGGGCCGAAGACGGCTGGAATACCAGAAACCGGTCCTCGGAAGCTTGTTTCCTTTCCAGTAAAGAATTGGCTTGGTAGTTTGGTCTGCCCTGTTCCCATGATGCACTGGGCCAGGGTCAGACTAATTTGCATGTAGCCAGGTTCTGAACTGGGATGGTGCAGTGAGCTAAAAAACGGTGATGGATCAAGCCCTGATCTTTTGACTGGGTAGGAGTGTTCTGCTTTATTCAGATACTCTGTCCATCACCACCCCCTTTTGAATCGTTTTGGCCACCACAAGTGTGGAAGGGTATGCTCAGACATGAGTCCCTTGCTCACTGCACCATCAGGATTCAAGCAAGCCGGGCCGAAGACGGCTGTAATGCCAGAAACCGGTCCCCGGAAGCTTGTTTCCTTTCCAGTAAAGAATTGGCTTGGTAGTTTGGTCTGCCCTGTTCCCATGATCCACTGGGCCAGGGTCAGACTAATTTGCATGTAGCCAGGTTCTGAACTGGGATGGTGCAGTGAGCTAAAAAACGGTGATGGATCAAGCCCTGATCTTTTGACTGGGTAGGAGTGTTCTGCTTTATTCAGATACTCTGTCCATCACCACCCCCTTTTGAATCGTTTTGGCCACCACAAGTGTGGAAGGGTATGCTCAGACATGAGTCCCTTGCTCACTGCACCATCAGGATTCAAGCAAGCCGGGCCGAAGACGGCTGTAATGCCAGAAACCGGTCCCCGGAAGCTTGTTTCCTTTCCAGTAAAGAATTGGCTTGGTAGTTTGGTCTGCCCTGTTCCCATGATGCACTGGGCCAGGGTTAGACTAATTTGCATGTAGCCAGGTTCTGAACTGGGATGGTGCAGTGAGCTAAAAAACGGTGATGGATCAAGCCCTGATCTTTTGACTGGGTAGGAGTGTTCTGCTTTATTCAGATACTCTGTCCATCACCACCCCCTTTTGAATCGTTTTGGCCACCACAAGTGTGGAAGGGTATGCTCAGACATGAGTCCCTTGCTCACTGCACCATCAGGATTCAAGCAAGCCGGGCCGAAGATGGCTGTAATGCCAGAAACCGGTCCCCGGAAGCTTGTTTCCTTTCCAGTAAAGAATTGGCTTGGTAGTTTGGTCTGCCCTGTTCCCATGATGCACTGGGCCAGGGTCAGACTAATTTGCATGTAGCCAGGTTCTGAACTGGGATGGTGCAGTGAGCTAAAAAACGGTGATGGATCAAGCCCTGATCTTTTGACTGGGTAGGAGTGTTCTGCTTTATTCAGATACTCTGTCCATCACCACCCCCTTTTGAATCGTTTTGGCCACCACAAGTGTGGAAGGGTATGCTCAGACATGAGTCCCTTGCTCACTGCACCATCAGGATTCAAGCAAGCCGGGCCGAAGACGGCTGTAATGCCAGAAACCGGTCCCCGGAAGCTTGTTTCCTTTCCAGTAAAGAATTGGCTTGGTAGTTTGGTCTGCCCTGTTACCATGATGCACTGGGCCAGGGTAAGACTAATTTGCATGTAGCCAGGTTCTGAACTGGGATGGTGCAGTGAGCTAAAAAACGGTGATGGATCAAGCCCTGATCTTTTGACTGGGTAGGAGTGTTCTGCTTTATTCAGATACTCTGTCCATCACCACCCCCTTTTGAATCGTTTTGGCCACCACAAGTGTGGAAGGGTATGCTCAGACATGAGTCCCTTGCTCACTGCACCATCAGGATTCAAGCAAGCCGGGCCGAAGATGGCTGTAATGCCAGAAACCGGTCCCCGGAAGCTTGTTTCCTTGCCAGTAAAGAATTGGCTTGGTAGTTTGGTCTGCCCTGTTCCCATGATGCACTGGGCCAGGGTCAGACTAATTTGCATGTAGCCAGGTTCTGTACTGGGATGGTGCAGTGAGCTAAAAAACGGTGATGGATCAAGCCCTGATCTTTTGACTGGGTAGGAGTGTTCTGCTTTATTCAGATACTCTGTCCATCACCACCCCCTTTTGAATCGTTTTGGCCACCACAAGTGTGGAAGGGTATGCTCAGACATGAGTCCCTTGCTCACTGCACCATCAGGATTCAAGCAAGCCGGGCCGAAGACGGCTGTAATGCCAGAAACCGGTCCCCGGAAGCTTGTTTTCTTTCCAGTAAAGAATTGGCTTGGTAGTTTGGTCTGCCCTGTTCCCATGATGCACTGGGCCAGGGTCAGACTAATTTGCATGTAGCCAGGTTCTGAACTGGGATGGTGCAGTGAGCTAAAAAATGGTGATGGATCAAGCCCTGATCTTTTGACTGGGTAGGAGTGTTCTGCTTTATTCAGATACTCTGTCCATCACCACCCCCTTTTGAATCGTTTTGGCCACCACAAGTGTGGAAGGGTATGCTCAGACATGAGTCCCTTGCTCACTGCACCATCAGGATTCAAGCAAGCCGGGCCGAAGACGGCTGTAATGCCAGAAACCGGTCCCCGGAAGCTTGTTTCCTTTCCAGTAAAGAATTGGCTTGGTAGTTTGGTCTGCCCTGTTCCCATGATGCACTGGGCCAGGGTCAGACTAATTTGCATGTAGCCAGGTTCTGAACTGGGATGGTGCAGTGAGCTAAAAAACGGTGATGGATCAAGCCCTGATCTTTTGACTGGGTAGGAGTGTTCTGCTTTATTCAGATACTCTTTCCATCACCACCCCCTTTTGAATCGTTTGGACCAAGAATTGAGCCCTGCCGCAGAAAGAAACCAGCACAAACCCTACCAGCTACTGAAGAACTTGACAACTGCAGCCTGCTGTATCATCTGGACCCTGTGAGGCCTCCAAGAACCCTGAATTCCTTCCACTCTTCACAAATTGCCATGAACCTCCCTTTGGGTTAGAGGCTCTAGTCTGCGGCTCAATGCCAGTGAAGAAACCGCCAAGTGGTGAGGACCAGCACAGACCATGTAGACGTGACTCTATACCAACCCTCCAGTTGCAGCAGCAAAGGTTTGTTGACCTCCCTACCAGTGACTGACACCTTGACTGCATCCACCAGCCTGAGGGCTTCTCACAGCACCCGTGACCAATGCTGGAAACAGTCCCATTCCTGTGAGTCTGCACCCATCCGTTGGTGACATTGACTGTACCCAAAGTTGCAATTTTGGCAAGACTGCCACAAATGCGACAGCCTGCCCAGCAATCTCCATGTAACAGACCGCTACTGGTGATGACAAATAGACCCATCTATGGCCTCTGGTACTTCCAATCCAGGTGACCTGAAACTGCATGCTGTACCTGAGATCTGGAATAAACAGATAATATCCCAACAGGTATAATTCTTTAGACAGTTTGATAGGATATGCAAAAACATTATCAGCAGAAGAATGAAGAGAATAAATACATCAATTTGACTGTGCCATTGGCATCATATTTATACAGGTAAATTTAGGAAAGAAAAGAACACAGTAGTATCAACACTGTAGGTAACAATACAACAACCCTAGTTGTACTTGGTGCAATAAAGATGCATGTGGTGTGCACAGTGGCGACGCAAGTGACAAGGTGATCAGCAAGAATGGCGCATAAGTGATCAGTGTTCAATATATACAGTGATAGGATAAAACAATGTGGCTTTCTGATGATTTAAAACACAGGTTTTAAATGTAGATAGAATGATTATGGAAATGGCCACATTGTAGATGGTGCCTTTTATTGGGCTGAGTAGTCAACGGCGTTTCGATCCTCCTTAGTTGGGATCTTCCTCAGGACAGGGTTGTGTGTGGGACAGTGCTGGACGGAATCGAGGTAATGTAGATCCTAGTGGAAGCCGAATAGGTCCTCTAAGTGGTGGAATGCCTGGAGAGCAGTAGGTCCAGGGAGGCTGGGAATCAGCGTGCTGCGGGGGGGATTGTTTTGCTGCCGATCCGCGAGGGGATCGGGGCAGCAGAGACTCAATCTCTGGGAGTTAGTTGGCAGCTCAACGAGCACTGTCCCACATACAACCCTGTTGGCACAGTCAAATAGTTGTATTGAGTCTCTTCATTCTTCTGCTGATAATGTTTTTGCATATCCTATCTAACTGTCTAAAGAATGATACCTGTTGGGATATTATCAGTTTATTCTAATTTCCTACCCCAATCCCAACGTGGTTGAAGGGTCCATACTCCTGTAGTTTTCACACGTACCTGAGTCCTGGGCACGCCAAGACCTTCATACTACCAGTGAAGAACTGTTTGTGGTGACCCAAAACTCCCTGACGGAGTGTGTTTCCTATCGACCACAACAGTGAAGTATTGGCGGTCTTCCGCCCTCTTACTCAATACCTTTCTTTGCAGTGACCACAGCGGTCACTGTATTGGCTATACATCCACCATGCACTAAACTCTTGAATTACTGCCATTTCTCTGAAAAGTACAAATGTATATCTCCAAAAGTATTTGTGCTAGATCTATGTTTGTGGTCTCAAAAAACATATGTGAATCAGTATTATTTTTGCAAATTGGTCTCAGATGTATGTCTCATTCATTGCCTCTGTGCATGACAACAAATGCTTAGCACTACCCTCTGATAAGCCTAATTTCTCGTCCACATTACCACAAAAAGAACATTAGAATTTTCTGCTTTTACCTCTGCACACTGGATTGTCTGCACAGTGTACTTCATTTTAGTCCACTATATTGTGAGCTAGTTCCCTACACTCACTCACTCCTCCAAGGAGCCACTCACACACCCACTCATTCAATCATATAGCCATTCACTCAAGCACTCACTCAGCAATACAGCTACTCACACAACCATTCACTCACCCATACAGCCCCCATACAACCAAACATTCACCCATACAGCTACTCAGACGCCCACATATTCAGTGATACAGTCATTCATACACAGACTCACCCATACTGCCTCTCAAAACAGCTACTCATTCACCCATATAACCACTCGCATACCCACTCACTCACCCATACAGCCACTCATACAGACACTCACTCTCTAATACAGCCACTCACACACCAACTCACTTAATCAAACACACACTGAAACAGCCATTCACTCATTCATACAGCCACTTATATACCCAGTCATTTACTCAAACAGCCACTCACACAGCCACACAGTAACCTATACAGCCACTCACATAGCAACTCAGTCACTCATGCAGATACTCACACTGTCACTCACTCACCCATACAACCACTCACATATCCAGTTACAGACCCATAGAACCACCCCCACCAACTCACACAACTACTCGCACAGCCATTCACACACCCATACAGCCACTCAGACAGCCACTCACACACAGATACATATAATAACATAGCTGCTTGCATAATGTATGTTTGAAGTAGTATCACTCATTAGTTGAACAAAAAGTATAGTAATTTAACTTTGTAGTAGCTTAATATGTATTTTTAAGCCTCAGAAACCTTTACAAAACAATAACACTCACTGGATGATGTCATCAGTAATATCATTTGAGATTTCATCAGTCATTTCACTGACCATATCATGAGTGACGTAATATGTGAGGTCATGAGCAGTGCATTGCGGGGGCGTAAGTTATAGTTAGCTCAGGCAAATATAACTGCTGAATTTCACTGGTTTTATATGACTCAAATCTGAGCCAAACTATAACGTCCCTGTAACCTTTATTTTCTTCAGTGAACTTATATAAATATATTAATTCCCATAGAGATTTTAGACACAACTATAACCCGAACCACTGAACAGAATTTCACAAAATTTGGCAGAAAGCTAGATCTTGGTCCAGAAAGTGTGCTTTTTATGATACCGTATAAATACTTTCAGTAGTTTTGGAGTTAATAAAAAGAGAAATCTAGATGTCTAGGGATGTGAGCCCTCTACAGATCCCCCATGGGGAATCCACAGATTCACATGCCACCAGGAATGCTATGATTGGCCTGCTGAAACCTTAGTAGAAAGTTACAGCTGACATTTTAGATATTGGAGAATGGTCGCAGGTTATGAAATTTCACATAAAATGTAATAGAAGGGGTTAGAGTAGACATACCCTGACCCCATGGGTGCAACATAGGGGTCTGTGAGGACCCCATGATGGGCTAGAAAATGCCTCTTAATGACTTTTTCCATATGCTTGAATTTGCGGTTCCACCACGTCCCTCAGCATGGCCCGATGTAAAATTCTGATAAATCGACAAATTCGGTTATAAATAAATAAAATTATAACCACTCACTGAGCCACTGAGCTACTCATACATCCACTCACAGACACTCAGATACCCACTCAGAGACCCACATAGACACTCTAACACTCACTCAGAGATCCACTCATACAGTTACTCACCCACCCACTCATACACTCTTGCATCCACCTACATATCCATTCAGACACTGAAGTACCTACTCACAGATCTACTCAGACACTCACACACCCACTCTCAAACCCATTCACATACTTGCACACCCTCTCACAGACCCACTCAGATACTCACAGATCTACTCATAGACTACCTCATACTTCCACACCCCCACTGATGTACCCACACACACACTTATGCACCTAGTAACAGATCCACTAACATACTGACACACTCACTCACAGACCTACTGAGACACTCACATATACATGGACACACCCACTCGTACACACTCATGCACCCACTCACAGTCTCACTCAGACATTCATGCACCCACTCACAGATCTACTCAGACACTCTCACACCCACTCACAGACCCACTGAAAAACTGATGGACCACTTCATAGATGCACTCAGACACTCATGCACAAACTCAAACACCCACTCAGACCCTGATAGACCCACTCTCAAGCCCACTCATACACTCTCACACCCACTGACAGACCCACTCAGACACTTATGTGCCCACTCATACTCCCACTCAGACACTCACAAACCACTAAGATACTCACACACCCACGAATACACCCACCCAGACACTCTTGCATCTACTCACAGACTCACTTAGACACTCATGCACAAACTCACATACCCATTCACACAACCACTCAGACATTCATGCACCAACTCTCAAAGCCACTAAGATACTCAGACACCCACTCACAGACCCACTCGGATACTCTCCCACCCACTCAATGACTCATTCAAAGCCATGCACCTACTCACACACTGACTCAAACTTCATGAATCCACTCTCAAACCCACTCAGACATTTTCACATCCACTGATAGACCCCCACATACACTCACACACTTACTCAAGCACCCACTCACAGACCTACTCACACACCTACTCAGACACTCATGCACCCACTTATTGCCTATTCAGACACTCTCATACCTACTGACAGAACCACACAGATACTCATGTACCCATTCATTACTAACTAAGATACTCATGCACATACTCAGAGACCTCCTCAGACACTTACACACACACTCACCACTCACACACCCACTCAGACACTCTTGCACCCACTCACAGACCCATACAGCAACCTATACACCACTCACTGACTCTAAAATCCACTCCCACACTTACTCATAAACCCTCAAAACTACTCACACACCCACACATACACCAACCCATACAGCCATTCCCTCACCTAATCACTTACCTAAAAAAGTCACTCAGATAACCACTTTCAAAGGTTACAGATAAGAAATACAATTGAAATTAACTTCACTGGAAACAAAAGATAATAAGGACAATATAAGTAGGAAACAACATTAAAAAACCTTAGAAATTCACAGAAAACTACAAAGGCAGGGTGTTAAAGTTAGGCAATACAAATTAAAAAACCTTAGAAATTCACTGAAATAACCAAAGGTTACAGGGACATTACAGTTAGGCTCATATTTTTTCTGAGAATTTTTAAGGTTTAATTCTATTTCCAAACTAAAACATCTGTGTAACCTTTGGTTTTCAGTGAATTACACTGTTTTTAAAAAAATATATAAATTATACTACAATTTCACCAAATAAGTTCAATTAAGTAATATACATTTTTATAAGTTTGTAAATATATTTTGTTTACACATTTATTTTTATGCATTTTAAAAGTAACAATTAACAAATGAACACAACATAACATGTTAAAATCACAAAGGGGGTGATTTGCTAACATTTTGCAATAGATTTGTGTCATAAAAGTGATAGAGGAGCATATTTATGATAAAAAGTTAGAGTGTGGAGACACAGCAAATTTCGCAGCGCAGAGCTCTGACCTTTTCAAAACACAGGGATGCACAATGTTCACAAGAATAGGGACACCTCCCTGCACATAAAAAAACATCAATATTAGAAATTTGCGTGTTTTATGTGTGCTGCAGAATTCACTACACATGCAAAGAGCAAAAACAAGGAGAAATTAATAATTTCTCCTCGTAACGCCATTCTAACGGCTGGAATTCCATGGCATTCGTTTTTGGCACTGCCTCGGCCTTGTAAATCTGGGACAGCGTCAAACTATAATGGGTGTTGTGGTGGAACGCCCATAGCAACATCCATTGTATGCCCCTTTACCTCAGAAGATTGTGGCGGAAAGGTGCATAGTTACAAGGTGGCATTGGGCCATGCAAAGTGGCTTAGATCCATCTTGTAAATATGGAAAATGGCAATGCGCCACCGGAGCATCAAAAAAAGTGTTGTTATTGTGGCTGTGAGGGCTTATAAATATGCCCTAGGGTTTTGTGTAAAAAAAATAACACCTTCTCAAACCAGGTGTTAAAAAGAGCAATGTCATTATTTCTGCTTTCTTTCTGACTGCGTGTGTGTTTCACTGTACAGGATACACGAAGTAGGAAAAGTTTTTAAAGTTGTCTAGGCATGGTATATTGCCCTGGGAAGGGATTGCTTCCAGTAAAAAACCTATACTTGACTCTAGCACACACCCTTGATCTATGACACAAATGTGTGTGTGTGTTGCATGGCAGCCACATTATGCACCAGAGCTAGGGAGAGTAGAGGAGATAGCCATATTTCTGTAGATATTGTGCTCTCCTGCTCCCTCCTTGTCATGCAATGCAGAGCAGCATATTTACTGCGGCAGTGCTCTTCGTGACACCTAAGTAAATCTTCCCCAAAGCCTTTCTCTATTCTATATTTATTTTAGGGATCAGCGGATCTGCTGGATGCCACCACGAATGTGTCCACCCATCCACATTGAAGACCATACCCTAAATCAGTTATTTTGGTTTCACATCTCTCTGAAGACAGACTCAGAAGCACAGCTCCATTATATTATAGCCTTTCCTTCAAAAGAAGAGAGCTGAATGACTATGTAGGCGAATGTATAGGTGAGAAAATGGATGCAAGAATGGTTTTATGGGTATGCGACTGAGTGTGTCAGTCACTGTCTGACTGTATTAGTGGTGGGTATATGTGTGCTTTTGTAGGAGTGTAACTTGATGTGTAAGAGCCTGAGTGACTGAAAGTGGTGTGAAAACCAAGTGTTCTGAAGGCAGGAAACAAATACTCCATGAAAGAGAGTGATGAAAACTTCTCATTTGATCATTGAAAGAAACTCCAGCCACCACCATCAACTGCTGCACATAACTGTCCTTCACAGTTTCCTTAACAACAGAACTATTCTTATTCAGAACTCTTCTTCCATGGAGGAAGAGTTCGTCATGGAGACTGGGTGACCATGGATACACATATTCCAGTCCAGATGAGACACAATTATAAATAAGCACAAGTGGAAGGAAATTACATTCTAATACATTACATACTATTAGCAATAACCCACATCTAATTCCTAACACATTCATTACTACTGGCTTAAAAAAGAACTATATTTTCATTATAGCAATTTCTCTTCCTCCCTTGCTGCTCTCCATATTTTTAGATACTGTTCTAATCTAATCTCCCTTTTATTTTGCCTTTTACTGTAGTGTCTAGAAGCTGCAAACTTTCTTTCAGTTTATATATACTCACTGTTGTTTTTCGAATATACTTTTTTATAGTACAACCTAATTAATATACCTGTAAAATCTCTTTGCTGTTCTCCAACTTTTATTGTAATATCTACTAACATCTCTTTTCTACTGCTCACACTGGAGTCGTTCTTGTTGCCACACTGTTTTAGCTCAGCTTCCATAGTAACCATGTTTCCAATAATCTCTGCCTACCCATAAGTTAAAAATTCACAAGACTTCCTCTAAACAAGAAACTAGCTTCACATTAACTGTACCTGGTGTGGTTGACTGTTAGAAATTCCAAGCATATCCCAAACAACATAACCTTTTTATTTCAGAGCCAATTACAGAGGTAGAGTAACAAATATGTTATTTTATTTTTTACTTAGTATCTTCCATTTTAGCTGTCTTTCATCTTCAAAACAGCCTAATTCCCTGCAGCTTTTTCCTGTGCGCTACTCCTGCGTGTCTCCAAAATGCTCAGAGTCTGTATTGTGGGCCATTGTTGTGTAGTTTGGACCAGAGAAAGGGGTTGAAAGAGTGTAATTGACAGGGACCTAGGTTGATCTTATGTAAACATTACTTGGGTTGCCCAGACAGGCGTAAAGTGGTATCAATTGCTGCCTTTGGTAGAAAGCATTGCAGATTACTGACATCTAGACCGCATGATTGCGCAATGTGGTATCAATGACCTAGACAAATTTACTGGAGTAGGACTAGAAATTCTAATGAAGGATACCTTTGATAAACTAATGACACTTTTCCCACATACTGCCTTGGTAATCTCCAAAATTTGCCAAGGGCAGTGGTAAATGCAACTTTGCCCACAAATAGAAAATACCACGAAACATATCAATAAAGTCATTTCTGTATTACGCTGAGACCACACAGTGGACTCTATGTACCATAACAGCTTATGTTTTGACATGGATGGAATATACAGAAATGATTAAGTCCATTTCACAAGCACATGCAACAGGGTGTTCCTCAACAACTTTAAAAAATGCATCCTGTTCTATGTGTAATTATCATCTACATGCCATAAACACAAAGGCTCTTTTCAGAGCCAACCCTTTTCCCAAGCACAGTTGTTTTGTTTTCAAGTCCTTTTTTTCTAATTTCTCACTTGGATCCGTGGATTCATAGCAGATCCAAAGCAAAATAAGCGTTCTGCCAGCTTTGCTGCAGGTGGATCTGCGACAGATCTCTTCCAAACCAAAAGCACACATTCAATACAAAACAGCAACAGTAATAATATAGTGGGTATGTTAGTGGCTACATGGAGGTGTGAGTGGTTGTTTGGGTTTGTAAGTGGGTGTGTGAGTACCTGTGTGGGTCTGTAGTAGTGTGCGAGTCGTTCTCTGAGTGGATGTACCAGTGACTGAATGGGTACATGAGAGGGTATGTGAGTGAATGTATGGGTGTGTAGGTAGGTGCATCGATGTGTGAGTGAGTATGTGAGTGGCTGTGTGGGTGTGCAAGACGATGTGTAAGTGGGTTGGTGAGTGGGTACATGTGTATTTTTTATTGGGTTCTGGATCCGTGAATATGCCTCATATTCACATAGGGCCACCCTGAGCACAAAGCAATTCAAGATTTCTCTCATGCCCCAAAAAACTTTTTGGGACAGTTTATTGCACTCTATAGTTCCTGTAACCTGTGTTTTTTCTGTGAATATCTAAGGTTTTCTAAAGGCTAGTTTCTAACTATAACATCCCTGAAACAATTGTTTTTTTCAGTAAATGTTTAAAGTTTTTTAAATGCAAATTTCTTACTATAACGTCCCTGAAACCGATTTTTATTGAGTGAATATATATATATATATATATATACATATATATATATATATATATATATATATATATTAAGGGTGGGCGTAGTGGGCGTAGTGGGGCTTCGCGAAGCTACGCGAAGTGGGCAAAAATCTACGCCCACCCACACACTTCGCGTAGCCGCACTACGCGCCACCCGCCTCCCTCCCGCCCTCCCTAAATGCTTAAATGACATTATAAATGAATTATAAAACCACTTACCTTGTCCGCCGCGTCCCCGGGGCTCCCTCTCGTCGTCGCGCCGCCGGCGCGCGTGTCTTGGATACTAATGCGCATGCGCGGCCGCCCGCGCATGCGCATTAGTATCCAAGACGCGCGCGCTGGCGGCGCGATGATGTGAGGGAGCCCCGGGGACACGGCGGACAAGGTAAGTGGTTTTCTAATTCATTTATGGAGGGCGGGAGGGAGGCGGGTGGCGGGCAACATTTAGGGAGGGCGGGAGGGAGGCGGGTGGTGGGCAACTTCACTAAGCCCACGAAGTTGGCGTAGTGCTGCCTGCTTCGCCTACTTTGCAAAGGGCGAAGTAGGCAACACTACGCCCACTTCGTGGGCGTAGCGAAGTTGCCCGCACAGGGTTAATATATATATATATATATATATATATATATATATATATATATATATATATATATATATATATATATATATATATGTATATATATATATGTAGATATTACCTACTGGCGGTCGCCAGTAGGTAGTTATAGTTAGGACCTAGTTTCCATAGGAAATCCTCAACATTCTATTTGGATTAACTTTGGCTCTGGTGGATGAATCTTTGCGAATTTCTCAAAGAAGATGGCTCGGTCCGCTGCGCTCCTTCCCGGAAAGTTTTGGGGGGGATTGGTGAAGCGGGGGCTGAGATAAAAGGGGGGTCCCAAAACGTGTTTTCTCCATGTTATTTTCCATAGGACGTTTAGACACGGCTACAGGTCGAACGGCTGAATGGGTTTATAAGAAATTTGGCAAAACTGTAGAGTCCGGCTCGCAGATTACGCTTTTTTTGGAATGGTGTAAATCCGTTCAGTAGTTGCTGAGAAAATTAAAGTTAAAGTCAATTATATATCTGTAAGCGCGCACGGGTGCGCGCACACAAGCGGCTGCGCGCAAGCGGAATTTTTTTTTTGCTGCGTGACGTGTGTTAACGTTCGATTCGAAGGAAATCAGGAAGTGTTGACCGCCATTTTGTCACTGCGAGTAAATATATTGTTCATTTGAAATCGTTGGAACATGGAAAGGGGAGAAGGTAGAGATTGTTTTGCTCCGTAGGTTTTCTCAGGGTGTGCAGTAAGGTCCTTAAAGGCGAAAATATATATATATTTTTTTTAAAAAGTTGCGGGGTGCGCGCACTTGGGCGCGCACACTTATTTAGAAGAGTGTGAAAATGGAGATAAATCAGAAGTTTGAGTGCTTTGATATATGGTGGCTCTGAAAAGAGCCCTTGTGTTAATTGAGTTTTTTCTGCATTTATAAGTAAGTAGCGATGCAGAGCCGGATGTTGCAGAGGAAGATTCTGTTTCTGTCTTCCTTCTTACTTAGTTATGGTTTTTTCACTCTCACTCCAGGCTTTTAGTCTGTGGATGGAAATCCATGAACCTAGACTCACCTATGAAAATCATACTATTGATGCTTGACTGAGGCCAAGGAGATCAGAGTGCATGTGTGTGTAAGGTGATGTACCTTTGGGGAGATGATGTTACGTTTAAACGTAGCCTCTGAGTGCTTAGTTCGGTTCTGTTCTCTCACTGTTGTTGATTTAGAGCCCCAAATACAAAGGCTTGTTGTTGCTTGTGACTCCCCAAGTGTATATTTGCTCATACTGATCCATAACGCCCCGGCGTATCCATGTCGTAGGCTGCACGAGTGGGCGAAACTCAGCTGGCCGAGCAAGACTTGGGGAGGGGGCAGGAGTCAAGAGGAAACAAGGAGGGGTTTTCATCATTTGGGACAAAAAATATTTCTAAACCAATGAAAAGTTTTATTAACAAGTCACATGACCTGGTATGCTTACGTTACGCGCTCCGCGCCGCGCCCCGGATTGCTTCCGGGAAGCTGCGCTTTGCGCCTCGCGCACCGGAGCACTTCCGGGTGCGCTAACGCAGCGTGTCATATGACGCATTATGCAACAACGCGATACGTCGTTGGGGCTCCACCGGAACTGATTGAATTGGTAGTCTACAGTGTTTCTGGAAGTTTCAGACTGAAGCTGGCGTCAGCATGAGAGCACCCCGTGGCTACGTCGTGGCCATTCTGCGAGAAATCATGGCAGAAGCTCCCCACCGGAACTCTGCGGGAGTCGGGGGCCCCGGTGACTCTTGTAGAATCTTCAAGGCTGATGGGACGCTTTTGGGAATGGGGCCCATGCCGTAGCAGTCAAGCGTCCGAGTTCCAGGGTTGTCCAGAGCCATCCTTGCAGGCCAGGCCCAAGTCTGTGGAGCCGACCGCCATTTCCTGAGCTCCGTGGCAGCCGCCTGTCGCTGTACCGGAAGAGTGGGTGCAATTCAGCCGGATGGCGGGTAAGACGCTGTAATAGCAAGAGCAGGCGTAATTCAGCTGGCCGAGCGAGGCACTGTGCCGCAGGAGCGGGCGCAACTCAGCTTGTCGAGTGAAGCGCTGGGGTGTAGCTGAGAAACCTCCACCCGGGGAGGTGGGGGAGGTGGGGGAGGCTCGTTCGCGCCGCCTCTCCCTTCCAGTGCACCCCACGCCGTCTCCTGGCGCAGGTATATGTGATGGTTGGACCAGGGCACCGCAGGCAGTGTCTTCAGGTCAAACGGATTTTGGGACAAGGTCCAGAATGGAAGAGTCACCAAAAGGCTAAAAGTTCCGCCGGACCCCGGGAGCCGGCCGCCTATGTCGAGTGAAGTGCTGGGGTGCAGCTGAGAAACCTCCACCTGGGGAGGTGGGGGAGGCTCGTTCGCGCCGCCTCTCCCTTCCAGTGCACCCCACGCCGTCTCCTGGCGCAGGTATATGTGATGGTTGGACCAAGACACCGCAGGACGTGTCTTTAGGGGTGTAGCTGAGAAACCTCCACCTGGGG
Organism: Lissotriton helveticus; assembly: GCF_964261635.1. Taxonomy (NCBI): domain Eukaryota; kingdom Metazoa; phylum Chordata; class Amphibia; order Caudata; family Salamandridae; genus Lissotriton; species Lissotriton helveticus. The sequence continues at coordinate 805,551,914 of NC_136063.1, forward strand.
AGGTGGGGGAGGCTCGTTCGCGCCGCCTCTCCCTTCCAGTGCACCCCACGCCGTCTCCTGGCGCAGGTATATGTGATGGTTGGACCAGGGCACCGCAGGACGTGTCTTTAGGTCAAACCCTCAACTATGGCACCCAACATCCAGGACTTATGACATTTGTGGAAGGCAGTGACATCGAAGCATCTCAGGGACCAAGCATATGCAGAGTCCTTCCTACAGCCTCTACGTTCCTTCTTACCTAGTTATGGTTTTTTCACTGCCACTCCAGGCTTTTAGTCTGTGGATGGCAAACTATGAACCTACACTCACCTATGAAAATCTTACTATTGTTGCTTGACTGAGGACAAGGAGATCAGTGAAGCGCTGGGGTGTAGCTGAGAAACCTCCACCTGGGGAGGTGGGGGAGGCTCGTTCGCGCCGCCTCTCCCTTCCAGTGCACCCCACGCCGTCTGCTGGCGGAGATGTTGCAGCAGGCTGCCATGTAAATAGTTATTTAATTAAACGTTTTACCCTACTTTGTTGGTGTGTTGAATATATTTATAATATTTGCATAGGGTTTCTCGTTATTTTGGGCGGGGTGGGCGGCGGAGGAATTTCACTGAAAAAACCATGGATTTGGATCGATGTTGCAGCAGGCTGCCATGTAAATAGTTATTTAATTAAACGTTTTACCCTGTTACTTTGTTGGTGTGTTGTATATATTTATAATATTTTCATAGGGTTTCTCGTTATTTTGGGCGGGGTGGGCGGCGGAGGAATTTCACTGAAAAAACCATGGATTTGGATCGATGTTGCAGCAGGCTGCCATGTAAATAGTTATTTAATTAAACGTTTTACCCTGTTACTTTGTTGGTGTGTTGTATATATTTATAATATTTGCATAGGGTTTCTCGTTATTTTGGGCGGGGTGGGCGGCGGAGCAAATTCACTGAAAAAACCATAGGTTATAGACCATATATAGTTAAATATCTCAAGTCCATCTCTGCACTCGATGGAGATACAGGTCGTCGATCAAAAAATGTGCTGGCCACCTCTAATGGTAATAGCGTGGCCAGGGCTTTTGTCAATCACTCTGCAAATTGCACAGGGTGCTCTTGCTTGACATGTCGCACCATGGTATGTATGGAAAAGGAATATTTTTATGTTGGATTTCCTCTTGAGAGAAACGAGTCACATATCGTGCAGGTTACTTTTGGTGCATTTACTTTCTTTTGATCTTCAGGATAAGTGAAAAATTGCCAGATGAAAGATTCTTTTTTTCTTCTTAAAGGTAGTCGATCATTTTGTTCAGATTCGGAAGATGAATGAGATACGGTAGCCATTTCACCAAAGTCTTCTGAAAAATGTAGGACGTTGTTCTCTCTTGAGAGTAGAAAAGATAGTGAGAGAAGTGGGTGGAGTGCTGCGTGTAAATTCCAGAATAGAAACTAGTAAGAACCAATTGGAAGTGTTGTTTTCATGTTGCAGCACGATTCAAAAGGGGGTGGTGATGGACAGAGTATCTGAATTAAGCAGAACACTCCTACCCAGTCAAAAGATCAGGGCTTGATCCATCACCGTTTTTTAGCTCACTGCACCATCCCAGTTCAGAACCTGGCTACATGCAAATTAGTCTGACCCTGGCCCAGTGCATCATGGGAACAGGGCAGACCAAACTACCAAGCCAATTCTTTACTGGAAAGGAAACAAGCTTCCGGGGACCGGTTTCTGGCATTACAGCCGTCTTCGGCCCGGCTTGCTTGAATCCTGATGGTGCAGTGAGCAAGGGACTCATGTCTGAGCATACCCTTCCACACTTGTGGTGGCCAAAACGATTCAAAAGGGGGTGGTGATGGACAGAGTATCTGAATTAAGCAGAACACTCCTACCCAGTCAAAAGATCAGGGCTTGATCCATCACCGTTTTTTAGCTCACTGCACCATCCCAGTTCAGAACCTGGCTACATGCAAATTAGTCTGACCCTGACCCAGTGCATCATGGGAACAGGGCAGACCAAACTACCAAGCCAATTCTTTACTGGAAAGGAAACAAGCTTCCGGGGACCGGTTTCTGGCATTTCAGCCGTGTTGGGCCCGGCTTGCTTGAATCCTGATGGTGCAGTGAGCAAGGGACTCATGTCTGAGCATACCCTTCCACACTTGTGGTGGCCAAAACGATTCAAAAGGGGGTGGTGATGGACAGAGTATCTGAATTAAGCAGAACACTCCTACCCAGTCAAAAGATCAGGGCTTGATCCATCACCGTTTTTCAGCTCACTGCACCATCCCAGTTCAGAACCTGGCTACATGCAAATTAGTCTGACCCTGGCCCAGTGCATCATGGGAACAGGGCAGACCAAACTACCAAGCCAATTCTTTACTGGAAAGGAAACAAGCTTCCGGGGACCGGTTTCTGGCATTACAGCCGTCTTCGGCCCGGCTTGCTTGAATCCTGATGGTGCAGTGAGCAAGGGACTCATGTCTGAGCATACCCTTCTACACTTGTGGTGGCCAAAACGATTCAAAAGGGGGTGGTGATGGACAGAGTATCTGAATTAAGCAGAACACTCCTACCCAGTCAAAAGATCAGGGCTTGATCCATCACCGTCTTTTAGCTCACTGCACCATCCCAGTTCAGAACCTGGCTACATGCAAATTAGTCTGACCCTGGCCCAGTGCATCATGGGAACAGGGCAGACCAAACTACCAAGCCAATTCTTTACTGGATGGTGCAGTGAGCTAAAAAACGGTGATGGATCAAGCCCTGATCTTTTGACTGGGTAGGAGTGTTCTGCTTAATTCAGATACTCTGTCCATCACCACCCCCTTAATGAATCGTTCATGTTGCAGCAGGCTGCCATGTAAATAGTTATTTAATAAAACGTTTTACACTGTTACTTTGCTGGTGTGTTGTATTTATTTATAATATTTGTATAGGGTTTGTCGTTATTTTGGGCGGGGTGGGCGGCGGAGCCGAGCTATCTTGCAGCCATCATGGCGTCGAGCTCGGTTTCTCTCACTAGTTTCATATTTCTCATGAGGGGTTGTTCCTAATGTTTCTATTTTAGCGAGGTGAAAAAGAGATCCTATCAGTGGCCTACTGATTTTGCTCGATTCCTTTTGTTTTTTCTAACGATTTTTAAGTTAAAGTTTGCTAGCATGATACAGCGGCTAGTCCGCATTTTATATATGTCTTTTTTATTAGGGGTCTCCTCCGGTGGAGTCGGACGATCTACCTCTAATAACCAGTAAGTGTTCCTCTGAAGGAATGCGTCTTGAAAGTGGCTGACTGTAATGTATGATATTTCACTCAGTGACTTTCAGGCCCATGCTGTTTCAAAACTGTGCATGTGCTTGAAGCAGGCGTAGGTATTGACGCAGCATTGTGAATATAGTGCATTGGTGAGCCTTGCTGGAGCTGCATCACAGTTGCGATGCAACTCTAGCAATGTATTAGTTTTTGAGCACAGATGTGTTACACATGTATGGTGTTTTTGTACCATGGGACGCCACATTTCAAATGTGGCACACCATGGGTAACGGAGCACTACCATACTGTGGTGCACATTAACTGGTGCATATCTGGGTATGAAGTAGTTAACATAAATCTGCCCCATAGGTTACAAATCCGCGTTTAGTAGACTGTTTGGCCTTTGTAGTTTTATGTTTTTTCTGTTATTCTATGTAGGTATGTAATATTGCAAGATTTTTGTCACGAAAAAGAAGCCATAAGTATTGGGTTTGTGAAAGATTGCAAGATTTTTAAAATTAAAAAGGAAAAATCATGGCATTGTTTAATATAGTATTGTAAATACTTATCTTTAACAATGATGAGAGAGTAAAAAAAGGTTAACCTGATGTTCGAAAGTTATTCACAGGCTTCTTTAGAGGAAGTATTCTATATGATTGTAGCGTGGGTGTTTCACTTTTTTATAGGTAATAGAATGCATTCTGCAAGCATGTAGTACTCCTCCTGCTACAGCATAAATATTCTTCAGTGCTTATTTTCATTTCGTAAGTGGTATTGAGACCGACACAGAACTTCAATGGATCGGAGGGGCTGTTCCTGTGCATCTGGAGGACTGCCAAGCCGTTGCAGCAGTGGGAGTGAGGCCTCTCACGACAGAGAACTTCAATGGATCGGAGGGGCTGTTCCTGTGCATCTGGAGGACTGCCAAGCCGTTGCAGCAGTGGGAGTGAGGCCTCTTACAGGGGCGTAGCGCAGCTCCTTTTGATGTTCACAATTGCAGATAACAGGGTAGAGATGTGAGAGAAGTGGGTGGAGTGCTTCGTGTAAATTGCAGAATAGAAACTACTAAGAACCAATTGGAAGTGTTGTTGTGAAGTCACATGACTTCACATGCGCGTCTCAGGACGTGTACACGGTGATAGTATCTGGTCACGTACGCCATTTGGAAGTAGCGGTCTAATTCAGCGAAGTTTCAAAACGTGAAAAGGAGTAAATCCAAATATATCCGGATTTAATATATCTTCTGAGCTGGAATCAAGCATACAATTGTTAAAGTATAAAACCTTTTATATTTTTTTTAAAAATACCAAGGTGTGTACATTCGGTCACACACGAAAGTTTAAAAAGACATTCGGCTCCATTTAATGAAAATTTTCATAATAATAAAAAAGAAGCCTAGGTTTACTGTCTTTGACGTAGTATAAGTTCTTTGATGGGTCTATGAAGAAATTTAATAAGTTGCAATCGCGAAGTTTTCCCGAAATATATAGGCGGGTGCGCACACACGGTCGCGCACGAACGAAAGCCAAAAAAGGGGAGATAAACCCCCTTTATAATATGCTCCTGGAGCTGTTTTTGGTACAATGAGTTAGTTCTGAAAAGAACTTTTTTTAATTATTTTTTTATTTTTTTAAAACAAGTGTTATGTTGTTTGATTTTGGACCAGGGCACCGCAGGACGTGTCTTTAGGTCAAACCCTCAAGTATGGCACCGAACATCCAGGACTTATGCCATTTGTGGCAGTGACATCGAAGAATCTCAGGGACCAAGCATATCCAGAGTCCTTCCCGGGGTATTTGCACAACGGTCCTCCACCCCTAGGCCGTCAGCTATGCTACCTTGACAGGAACAGTGTCATGCAGTTTTTGATTTTTTTAACTTGCAACAACATTTTCATGTGTGACACAGGATCAAAATGAAATGAAGAAATTTATCTTTTCTCGGGGCATTTATGACTCTCAATTTTTAGTTTAGTAAGAATGAGGCTCTGCTCTCCGTACAGAAGAATTTCTCCACACTCGTTGCATTTCATGTGCACCTTTGCAAGATATGGTCTCAAGTCCATCACAGCACTCGATGGAGATACAGGTCGTCCACCAGAAGATGTGCTTGCCACCTCTGATGGTAATAGCGTGGCCAGGGCTCTTGTCGATGCCTGTGCAAATTCCACAGGGTGCACTTGTTTGACATGCCGCACCATGGTATGTATGGAAAAGGAATATTTTTTTCTTGGATTTCCTCTTGAGAGAACCGAATTGCATATCGTGCAGGTAACTTTTGGCGCATTCACTTTCTTTTGTTCTTCAGGATAAGTGAAAAATTGCCAAATAAAAGATTCCTTTTTTCTTTTTAAAGGTAGTCGCTCATTTCCTTCAGATTCGGAAGATGAATGCGGGGCGGCAGCCATTTCAGCAAAGTCTTCCGAAGGGTGTTGAACGTTGTTCTCTTTTGAGAGTAGAAAAGATAGTGAGAGAAGTGGGTGGAGTGCTCCGTGTAAATTGCAGAATAGAAACTACTAAGAACCAATTGGAAGTGTTGTTTTCAAGTCACATGACTTCACATGCGCGTCTCAGGACGTGTACGCGTTGATAGTATCTGGTCACGTACGCCATTTGGAAGTAGCGGTCTAATTCAGCGAAGTTTCAAAACGTGAAAAGGAGTAAATCCAAACATATCCGGATTTAATATATCTTCTGAGCTCGATTCAAGCATACAATTGTTAAAGTATAAAACCTTTTATATATTTTTTTAAAATACCAAGGTGTGTACATTCGGTCACACACGAAAGTTTAAAAAGACATTCGGCTCCATTTAATGAAAATTTTCATAATATTAAAAAAGAAGCCTAGGTTTAGTCTCTTTGACGTATTATAAGTTCTTTGATGGGTCTATGAAGAAATTCAATAAGTTCAGATTGCAAAGTTTTCACGAAATATATAGGCGGGTGCGCGCAGTCGGTCGCGCACGAAAGCCTGGAAATGCGCTATCCATTTTATTGAGAACTGTTGCAGAGAGTGCGCACACCGGGTCGTGCACGAAAGTTTAGAAAGGCTATTTTTATTTACAGGCAAATTTTAATGCGTTGAAAAAAAGGCAAGGTACAGACTTTCTAATTCTGTATCGCTTTACAAGGAGTCTCTATGCAACTTGAACAGTGAAGAAAACGGCTTGTTTCTGAAAAAAATATTGCCAGAACTTTATTGACAAAAGTATAGGTTGTATACACGAGATATTTCTGAATTAGCATTTTAAAAACCAATGAAATTCACTGAAAAAACCATAGGTTTTACACACGTTATAGTTAGGAAGTGAGAGGGTAGAGGTGCCTTCAAGGGATATGGTTTAAAAGAACAGTCAATTATTTAATGTAACTCTAGGAGAAATTAATTAACCTCATGTATAAATCATACATTGATATACACAAAATCAATTTGTTTGAACCATATTTAACAAAAACAGACACATTCAAACATATAAACAACAAAACACAAGGGTGTATATAAAAAGAATTTTATCAAAAATTTGTCAAATCAGCAATAAATCAGAGAAGCAGGTAAGGAAATGCTGGTACAAATAGCACAATGATAAATTAATAAACAACACAGCAAAACCTAAAGAGAGCATCTATCCCAAAAACAAAGTGAATCAAACACTGCAGGGATAAGATGAATGTCGACGTTTCGGTCTCTTAGAACAAAGTTATCGAGACCATCCTCAGGACTGTTGTCAGTTAAACACTGCTGAAAGCTGTAAAGTAATCCAAATGAAGGAAGATAACACACTGCAGGTCGATGTGAGGGATTTTTGCGATGGATTGATATTGGACCAAGGTAGGTGCCTATTAGACGGGCACACCAGTGCCTCAAGTTGAGCGCCGGAAATAAAATGGTCGGTCGCTTCTGGATGGATGGTGGCTTAGGGTGAAAAAAGCTCTGTCTTTGGCAGAGAGGGACCTACGACCCTCTTAGTATCCAGTGTATGTATCCACGGAGATTCGGGATCTTTTCAGATGCGGTAATTACCCGGTGTTTCCCGTGCTCCCTGTCAAATTAATTTTGACCTTGCTCCGTATTTCAGTAATCTTAGAAACTAAAGACTTAAGCTTCCTGTGGTCTCGAGTCTCGTAATTACCGCATCTGAAAAGATCCCGAATCTCCGTGGATACATACACTGGATACTAAGAGGGTCGTAGGTCCCTCTCTGCCAAAGACAGAGCGTTTTTCACCCTAAGCCACCATCCATCCAGAAGCGACCGACCATTTCATTTCCGGCGCTCAACTTGAGGCACTGGTGTGCCCGTCTAATAGGCACCTACCTTGGTCCAATATCAATCCATCGCAAAAATCCCTCACATCGACCTGCAGTGTGTTATCTTCCTTCATTTGGATTACTTTACAGCTTTCAGCAGTGTTTAACTGACAACAGTCCTGAGGATGGTCTCGATAACTTTGTTCTAAGAGACCGAAACGTCGACATTCATCTTATCCCTGCAGTGTTTGATTCACTTTGTTTTGGGATAGATGCTCTCTTTAGGTTTTGCTGTGTTGTTTATTAATTTATCATTGTGCTATTTGTACCAGCATTTCCTTACCTGCTTCTCTGATTTATTGCTGATTTGACAAATTTTTTATAAAATTCTTTTTATATACACCCTTGTGTTTTGTTGTTTATATGTTTGAATGTGTCTGTTTTTGTTAAATATGGTTCAAACAAATTGATTTTGTGTATATCAATGTATGATTTATACATGAGGTTAATTAATTTCTCCTAGAGTTACATTAAATAATTGACTGTTCTTTTAAACCATATCCCTTGAAGGCACCTCTACCCTCTCATTTAATTACCCAAGCCCTCAAGGGTTTAACTGGGTTGCTCACTTTCTTTGGATCAATAGTTAGGAAGTAGCATTTACAAAACCTATGAAATTCACTGAAAAAACCATAGGTTTGACACCAGTTATAGTTAGCTGGAAATTTTACTGATATAAAACCAATGAAATTCCACGTTATAGTTAGTTGGACTCACTATAACTTGCGCGTGTAATGCACTGCTGATGACGTCACATATTACATCACTCATGACATCACTGATGACACCATCCAGTGAATGTGTGTCTTTCTGAAAAATAAATATGTGTTATATATGTATATATTATTGAATATCTTAGTGAATACATATATTAGTGAGTAATGTTTAAATATTTAAATATATGTATTAGTGTTTCACTTTGTGTATAAGTGGCTGCATGGGTTGATGAGTAGGTACATGTGTATGTATATAGGTTATTAGATGTTTTTCTTAGTATCAGTATGAGTGTTTGCATGCTTTGGTGGGAGTATTACTTAGTACATAGATGCAAGAATGACTGAGTCTCTGTATGTGTTTTGAAGACAGCATATGTGCAGGACTGTATGGGTGCATGAGTGTGTATATGTCTGTGTTAGTGAGTGAATGACTGTCTTATTAGTGTCTTTATCAGTAACTACATATGTTTTAATCTAGTATATGTGAATATTGATGTATATAAGTGAGTATATGTGAGAGTGAGGGATTGTAAGAGTTCCTGTTTAAATTAGTATGTGTTTCTATAAGTGATTTTTTAAGAGAGTAAGTATGTGTAAGTTTCCTTAGAAGTAAAGTGGTAGTGTGTGTATAGCTATTTATGCAAATAAATGGATGTTCAATAGTTTATTTGCATGTGTGAGTATGTGTGTGAATAACTTTTGGATGACTGTCGGTGTGTAACAGGATGTGTAGGTGTATCACTACATATGATTATTGAATATATGTATGAGTGACTATATAGAACTGTTGGTGAATTAGTGCATGTGTATATAGATGGTGGAATTATTGAATTGGTTGTTGTAACTGGTATGGGTATCTCCATTTTTTTGAAAATTTTAGTTTCTATTTTTGAATATGTGTTTCAAGGGTTAGATTACAGTGAAAGGAGGTCTGTCACTGTGTCACAAGGATGGTGTCATCAGTGATGTCATGAGTGATGTAATATGTGACGTCATCAGCAGTGCATTACACGTGCAAGTTATAGTGAGTCCAACTAACTATAACGTGGAATTTCATTGGTTTTATATCAGTAAAATTTCCAGCTAACTATAACTGGTGTCAAACCTATGGTTTTTTCAGTGAATATATATATATATATATTCACTGAAATAAACATAGGTTTCAGAGATAATATAGATAGAAATTAGTATTTAAAAAACCTTAGAAATTCAGAGAAAAAAACATAGGTTTCAAGGGTGTTATAGTTAGCTGGGCATTTCACTTGTACACAACTATAGAAATTCCTCTGTTATAAATAGTTCTGCTAACTATAAATAGCGCACTCGCAATGCACTGCTGATAATGTCACATATTACATCATTCATGACATGGTCAGTGACATCACTGATGACATCTCAAATGACATCACTGATGACATCACTGATGACATAATCCAGTGAATGTGGTTTAGTTTTACATTTAAATATGTTTTATATATATATATATATATATATATATATTCACTGAAAAAACCATAGGTTATAGACCATATATAGTTAGGAATTAGCATTTACAAAACCTTGAAAATTCACTGAAAAAACCATAGGTTATAGACCATATATCGTTAGGAATTAGCATTTAAAAACCTTATTTTACCCACACAAAACCATTGAAATTCCATATATAGTTAGTTGCACTAACTATATATCGCGCACCCGCAATCCACTGCTGATGATGTCACATATTACATCATTCATGACATGGTCAGTGACATCACTGATGACATCACTGATGACATCTCAAATGACATCACTGATGACATGACTGATAACAACATCCAGTGATTTTTTGTTTCTGTAAAGTTTAAATATGTCTTACATATTGAAGAATGAGTGGATGTGTAAGTGTCTGGACGAATGATTTAGTAGGTGCATGACTGACTGTATGAGTGAGTGATTAAATGTGTCTCACTGAGTGCATGGGTTAGTGACTAAACTGTCTTAATTTGTGCATCATTATGTCTGTTGTTCTGTAAACTGCTGCATGTGTTGATCAGTAGCTATATGAGTAACTATATGGGTTATTGATTGATTGCCCAAGTATTTGTATGGGAGACTGAGTGTGTGTGTGGCTGGCTGGGAGGTGTGTGACTCTGTGCAGATCAATGTGTACTTGTATCAATGATTGTATAAGAAGGTAAGTATGTGTTAGTATATGTTTGAAAATGTAAGGTGCTCTATGTTTAACTGTATAGACAAGAAAATGGAAGTGTCATTGATTCTTTACATGACTGACTAGGTGTGTGAGTAACTCCATGGATGAGTGGCAGACTGTGAGTGTCTGTATAGGTGTATGAGTGCATATGATAGTGTTGTAAAGATGAGTGATTGTATGTATGAATGATTGTATGGGTGAATGAGTGAAGGTGTGTGTAGACGTAGGAATCAGTGAGTGCGTATGTAGTAACTAGTATTGGTGTGTCAATGGTTTCAAAAATTATACTCTGTATTTAACACTGGGTGAAACAGAGGTTATATTAAAATGTGAGGAGATGCATTGTATTGTCACATGAATGATATCATCAGTGATGTGGTCATTGATGTCAAATGAGATGTCATCAGTGATGTCATCAGTGATGTCATTTGAGATGTCATCAGTGATGTCATCAGTGATGTCACTGACCATGTCATGAATGATGTAATATGTGACATCATCAGCAGTGGATTGCGGGTGCGCGATATATAGTTAGTGCAACTAACTATATATGGAATTTTAATGGTTTTGTGTGGGTAAAATAAGGTTTTTTAAATGCTAATTCCTAACGATATATGGTCTATAACCTATGGTTTTTTCAGTGAATTTTCAAGGTTTTGTAAATGCTAATTCCTAACTATATATGGTCTATAACCTATGGTTTTTTCAGTGAATTTTCAAGGTTTTGTAAATGCTAATTCCTAACTATATATGGTCTATAACCTATGGTTTTTTCAGTGAATTTCAATGGTTTTTTAATAGCAAATATCATAAGCTGTCGAATGTCAAGTACGTGGTAAGTAAAAACATTTTCGTGTTTATGCACACTGATCTGCTTTGAATGCTGCCCCCCCTCATTTCTATTAGGAGTACTCTCTCTTTGCAGATAGTGAAAGGTAGTTAACGCAGGCCTTTGCCCCCGTTGTAATACGTCGTGCCTGCTTCTCTCTCCATTTGATTGATTGTTATCCAAGCATTTACTGTTTTAGAATTGGTTCTCTTTGGTTCATTCTCTATTTACAAACAAACACAGAGTCGCAATACTCTGTTTAGTCTTTGCAGATAACGAAAAATCGTGTAAAAAAACAAAAGGAATCGAGCAAAATCAGTAGGCCACTAATGGGATCTCTTTTTGACCTCGCTAAAATAGAAACATTAGGAACAACCCCTCATGACAAATACGAAACTAGTGAGATGAACTGAACTCCACACCATGATGGCTGCAATACAGCTCGGCTCCGCCACCCACCCCGCTCAAAATAACGATAAAGAGCGGCTGCCATGATTGCTCGCGGAATGGCCACAACGGAGCTACGAAATGGTGGTGCTCCCATGCTAACCCCAGCTTCAGTCTGAAACATCCAGAAACACTGTAGACTACCAATTCGATCAGTTCCGGTAGCGCCCCAATGTAACCCGGTAGAGAAGAACTAGCCCTCCCCTCTTTGACTGATGGTTCTTGTTGCCTGTCCCTTCTGTTGTCATTTAACAGAACTATTTAGCTTGCTGAAAGGGGTTGTGTTCCGACCGCTGGTTGGTGGAGACATTTTGACTATATTCTGGACCTGCGTTGTCGCGTAATGCGTCATATGACGCGCCGCGTTAGCGCATCCGGAAGTCATCCGGGGCGCGACGCGCAGCCCGTAACGTAAGCATAACAGGTCATGTGACTTGTTAATAAAACTTTTCATTGGTTCATTTTACTTTTCTTATTCTAATGATGAAAGGCTTGGTCATATGACCTAAAAATTACGCTTTTTATTACTTCCGAACATTATTTTTTCTTAAATATATGTTATAATGTTCCAGGCTAATGTACTTTCCCGGAAAATTTACAACTGTCCTGCAAGTAAAATATATTCTTTTTTCGAGAAAAAGGGCGTTTCTTCGTCCCATGACGGAGCCGTTGAGCAAAAGAGGGTCGACCTGCTGTCTTAGTCGCCGATACGCCTGAATATGAGATTCTTATCGATCACTTTATGTTGCAGGAGTAGAAAACACAACAGCCCTTGACCATTTATCTTTACTGCGTTCCTGCGTATTATACCTTTTACCCTTCATGTAATTGGTCTGCTTTATTTCACTTGCCTTTTAATGATTCTAAAACAGTGACTATTATTAAAAACTTTACCAATGTATATACTACTACCATGTTTTCTTTTAAAAACCTTTATTGTGAAAATTTCATTATACAAATACAAGCCTATAACCACGTGGGCCGGCCACGGAGCAAACTGTAATCGTATATGATGAGTAGACATTTACACTGTAGAGGAACGTAACGGGCGGGCCATTAGGTTGCAAGAACTAAGGTGTCTAACAGTTGCGGAATCGGTGGACGTACATTTTATAATTAAAATACGACAGGGCCAGTTACAATAAAATTATCTAGATATACATTTGCGGGCAAGTACCATGGGTGACGTTAATTCGAACTTTCAATAGTACAGTAATCAATAACACATCAGAACTTAATATCAATAGGGATGTCGAAATATTCAATCAATTCTTGTCCCCGCCCGCCATGTGCTTCAAAACTGCATACGTATCTCGTGATTTCAAGGTTCTGCAACCAGTACACAACAAGGAGTTACGAGTCCCATTTATTACGGCGCCATTTTGGGCGAGGACGGGCAGGTCCAGGATATAGTCAAAATGTCTCTACCAACCATCGACTATGATGATGTTCATATGCTGTATTTATTAGAGTAACAATTATCTGTCCACATGAAATTAATTTGCCACAATCTAACCATGTCATTTTAATCTTTCCAAAGATCTTCTAAATATTTGGGACCGTTTCCCTTGCCTCTGATGCTGTCAGTGCCACTTCTTTGATGAATGTACTGGCAGGTCGGGGGTTCTCCTCCAAATCTCTCTTTTATGCAGCACTATAATTAATTGGTGCCACCTCTCCATATGACGATGCATGGTATAGTTACCATAACTATATTTTTTTTCGGTTCCTCTGGAGAGTACATCGTGGCAGATGAAGCGTGTAACGTACCGGGCATTTACCTTTTTTTGCATGTAGAGGAAAGGAAAAAAAAATCGAGCGTCCCAGTTCTAAGGTGTCCCAGGGCCATTTTAGTGGACCAGGCCCAAATCCAAAGAACAGGCCGCCATTTTGAGAGTCCTGTTGCAGCCGCCTGTCGCTGTAGCATCAAGAGCGGCCGAAACTCAGCTGAATGGCAACTGAAACGGTAACGGGGCGCCCCACTACAGCAGACGAGCCTCCACCTAGGAAGGCCCGTTCACGCCGCCTCCCCCCCCCCTTCGGGCACCCCACGCCGTTATTCGGAGCAGTATTGTAGGATGGCCACACCAGTGCGGCAACTTGCTAGACATCACCTCGGTGGTAACCGAATCTCAGCGCCTTGTGGTGTCTTCTATTCAGAAAATATTGTTGCGCTGCCTTTGGCCCCATTCGCACATCGGTCCGCTACTGACGCCATCTCACAGGCTAATGGGGCGCCCCACGCCGAGTTTCAGCATTGTAGGATGGCCACACCAGTACAGCAACTTGCTAGACATCACCTCGGTGCCATCCGGATCTTGGCATCTCAGCGCCTTGTGGTGTCTTCTAGTCAGAAAATATTGTTGCGCTGCCTTTGGCCCCATTCGCACATCGGTCCGCTACTGACACCATCTCACAGGCCAACAGGGCGCCCCACGCCGACTTTTACCATTGTAGGATGGCCACACCAGTGCCACAACTTGCTAGACACCACCTCGGTGCCATCCGGATCTTGGCATCTCAGCGCCTTGTGGTGTCTTCTATTCAGAAAATATTGTTGCGCTGCCTTTGGCCCCATTCGCACATCGGTCCGCTACTGACGCCATCTCACAGGCCAACGGGGCGCCCCACGCCGACTTTCAACATTGTAGGATGGCCACACCAGTGCGGCAACTTACTAGACACCACCTCGGTGCCATCCGGATCTTGGCGCGTTGTGCTGCCTTCGGCCTATTCGCACATCGGTCCGCTACTAACGCGAACTCACAGGCCAACGGGGCGCCCCACGCCGACTTTCAGCATTGTAGGATGGCCACACTAGTGCTGCAACTTGCTGGACACCACCTCGGTGCCATCCGGATCTTGGCGCGTTGTGTTGCCTTCGGCCTATTCGCACATCGGTCCGCTACTGACGCCGCCTCACGTTCCAACATATTTTCTCCGCATTTTATACCCTATGCCGCATAACAGGTCATGTGACTTGTTTATAAAACTTTTCATTGGTTCATTTTACTTTTGGTTTCCTAATGATGGAAGGCTTGATCATATGACCTAAAAATAACACTTTTCATTGGATGAAAACTTTTTTTTTTTCCCAAACGATGAAAGCCCCACCTTTTTTTTTTCCCCAAACGATGAAAGCCCCACCTTGTTTCTGGATGTTTCAGACTGAAGCTGGCGTCACCATGAAAGCACCACCATCTCGTGGCTCCGTCGTGGTCATTCCACGAGCAATCATGGCAGCCGCTCCCCACCAGAAGCCTGCAGGAGTCGGGGGCCCCCAAAACTTTTGTTGAATCCTCAAGGCGGAGGGGACGCTTTCGAGAATGGGGTCCAAGACCTAGCAGACAAGCGTCCGATTTCCAAGGTGTCCCTCCCAGGGCCATTTCAGTGGACCAGGCCCAAAAAGGAAAGAGCCTGCCGCCATTTTGAGAGTCCTGTGACAGCCGCCTATCGCTGCACCGCAAGAGTGGGCGCAACTCAGCTGAATTGCGGCTTTTGACACAGTGGACCAAAAGCGGACGGAATGGCAACTGAAACGGTAAAGGGGCGCCCCACTACAACAGACGAGACTCCACCTGGAGAGGCCCGTTCACGCCGCCTCCCCCCCCCCCGGGGCGCCCCACGCCGTTATTCGGAGCAGCATTGTAGGATACCAAAACCAGTGCGGCAACTTACTGGACATCACCTTGGTGCCATCATTCTGCTGCCTTGGAACTATTCGCACAACAGTTTGCTACTGATGACCCACCCCCTGCGACGCCCCACGCCGGATGCCGAAATCAGTGCGGCACCCAGGCAACATCACCTGGGTGCCGTCCAGAAATTTGGACGTTGTGCTGCGTTGGGACTATTCGCACAGCCGACCGCTACTTCGTTGTTTTTCCCTAAAAATGTTTAAATGTTTTTGTTTTGTTGTATATATTTATAAGTTATTAAAGTTTTATAATCTTACTACTTTGTTGGAGTGCTATATATTTTTAATGTGACACATAATTGTAAAAACTTTGATGTACAAAGAGTCATCCCTGGAATCTTCCGCTTCAGGCTCGGTCCCCTCCCCAATCACAATACAGGATGGTTTTCAGATAGTAGGAACGCGTGTGCTGTGACGGATCTCATCGAGTGTGGGCCTTGATCTACTATAACTCCTTTGAAGAGGGGTGATTCTTTACAGCTGGGGCCATAAACTACATCTGCAGGGCTAGCTGATAGCCTAGGACCGGCCTGGACAATCGGACACAGAGGAAAAGGAGTGTCAGAGGGTGCGGTAGTGAATAGGGCGAAAGGGAGGTGTCGGGCGGGCACAGGGTGTGATTCTCAGGGAAGAGCAGCGCAGATGGGGGGAGGTTTATTACCCATGCATAAGACAGAGAGCGGGGGTGACCAGTGCCTGGGGGAGATGCTTGCGAGGGTGGGGAGCCATGCTAAGGATCGACAGCGTGCAGAGAGTGGGTCTGGTCAAGGCATCTAAAATGACTGCGGTGCACAACAAAAGTGTGGCATTTGAAAAAAGGCAAGATGGCGCAGACAATGTTTTTCAACACTTCCTGATTTCCTTCGAATCGAACGTTAACAGACGTTGGGGCATATTACCAAAGTTAAGCGATATTTATCCCTAACGATGCTTAGCAACAAATTTTTTACCGCTAAGCATCATCAGAAATTATCGCAGATAAACCTTGCTATTATCAAGGTTTATCGCAAATGCGATAAAAAAACGACCGCAATGCATTAATATCGCTGAAAACTCAGCGATATTCATGCATTACCGAGCTAATGCTCTTAGCCATGTTATCCACCTCCCATTGGATAACATGGCTAAGAACTGCTCAGGGCAGGTGGTAGCTTTTGGAGATATTCGCGCTTAGCGCGAATATCTCCAAAAGTTGGTAATAGGAGATAGCGATGTTAGCGACTGTTTCCAGTCGCTAACATCTTGGCATGCCCACTTTGCATGTCATTAGTGATAAATATCACTGACATGCAAAGTGGGGCCTGTCATTAGTGATAAATATCACTGACATGCAAAGTGGGGCCCAAGATGGTCGCTATCTCCTACTAGCGGTCGCTAACTGGTGTTAGCAACAGCTAGGTAATACAGAGATAATTTTATCTCCGCGAAGCGGAGCGCTGTTACAGATATATATCTTTTTTGAACGTTAATTTCTCAAAATCCACTGAAGCACATATATTGAGACCTAGCAAAGGCAC
This sequence comes from Lissotriton helveticus, assembly GCF_964261635.1. Classification (NCBI taxonomy): domain Eukaryota; kingdom Metazoa; phylum Chordata; class Amphibia; order Caudata; family Salamandridae; genus Lissotriton; species Lissotriton helveticus. Next base: position 805,568,850 of record NC_136063.1, read on the forward strand.
ATCGAGCTACCAGTCCCTACAATTTTGCCAAGTTTCGTACAAATCCATTCAGCCGTTCGATTATTATTATTATTTATTTTTTTGCCCCGCGGGGCCCTTTTAAAACCTCCACATCAAACCTAAGAGGTCAAGGAGGATCTACTATGCCCCCTTATGGTCATTTGCCCCTTCGCTTTGGCCTCCTCTTGTCTCTCGATCCTACCGAGAGACAAGATGGCGGCCGCTACGGACTGTTTGCAATGTTTACAGACGCCGGAGAACCAATCAGCTTCGCAAAGCTCCGTTACGCGAAAAGTACGCGAAGCGGAGCGCTGTTACAGATATATATCTTTTTTTGAACGTTAATTTCTCAAAATCCACTGGAGCACATATATTGAGACCTAGCAAAGGCACATCGGGCTACCAGTCCCTACAATTTTGCCAAGTTTCGTGCAAATCCATTCAGCCGTTCGATTATTATTATTTTTTTATTTTTTTGCCCCGCGGGGCCCTTTTAAAACCTCCACATCAAACCTAGAGGGTCAGGGAGGATCTACTATGCCCCCTTATGGTCATATGCCCCTTCGCTTTGGCATCCTCTTGTCTCTCGATCCTACCGAGAGACAAGATGGCGGCCGCTACGGACTGTTTGGAATGTTTACAGACGCCGGAGAACCAATCAGCTTCGCTTCACAAAGCTCCGTAACGCGTAAAGTCCGCGAACCGGAGCGCTGCCTGGTCCGCTGTTACAGATATATATCTTTTTTTGAACGTTAATTTCTCAAAATCCACTGAAGCACATATATTGAGACCTAGCAAAGGCACATCAGGCTACCAGTCCCTACAATTTTGCCAAGTTTCGTGGAAATCCATTCAGCCGTTCGGCCTAAAAGTGAGGCCAACCGCACTATGGAAAACTCAATGTTAAAAACATGTTTTGGGACCCCCCTTTTTTCTCGGCCCCCCCTTGACGAACCCCCCCCAAATTTCCAGGGGCTGCTCAGAAACAAAATGTTCCATTTTCCAGGAAATTTCAGCCAATTCCGTCCACAAACGCCAAAGTTATTAGACATAGAATTTTCAAAAATCCCATAGGGAAAAAATCCTAACTATATATACCTACTGGCGACCGCCAGTAGGTAATATATATATATATATATATATATATATATATATATATATATATATACCCCAATCTGTATCGAAGATTGAGTGGATATATAACTGTCTGGATTGAGGATTTAGTAGCTGTCCGACTGTCTGTTTAAGTGAGTAATTAAAAGTGCCTTACTTAATACACGGATTAGTAACTAAACTATGTGGATGTGTGCATCACTGTCCCTGTATAAAATGCTGCATCAGTTGGTCACTAACTACATGAGTGTGTATATTAGTTATTGATTAGTTGGATGAGTATTTGTATGGGACACTGAGTATTTGTGTGGTTGGATGGGGTGTGTGTAACTATGCATATATATGTGAATGGTTGATTGACTAGGTCTATAGTTTTATGAGTGCATGGGGAAACAGTCGTTTGGGTGACTGAGTGTATTTATTTGTGTGTTTGAATAAATGAGGTTTGTGTGTATGATTGTATAAGATAGTAAATGTAAGTGGGATTATTTTTTTTCATGAGTGAGTAGGATGCCTGCATAACCGACTAAGATGAATGCTGATGTGTCAATGTCTATATATGTGTATAAGTGCATTTGATAGTGTTCTATTAATTAGTGACTGCATGTATAAGTGATTCTGTTGTTGAATGGGTAGTTGTGGGTATAGACTTAGGAATCAGTGAGTGGGTATGTAGTAACTGATATTAGTGTGTCAATGGTTTAAAAGATGGTACTCTGTATTTTACAGTGAGTGATGAAAGGTTATACTAGTGTATGATGAGTTGTTTCAGATTGTCACGTGGATGATGTCATCAGTGATGTCATTTGAGTTGTCATCAGTGATGTCATCAGTTATGGCACTGACCATGTCATGAATGATGTAATATGTGACATCATCAGCAGTGCATTGCAGGTGCGCAATTTATAGTTAGCAGAGCTAACTATAACGGAGGAATATCTATGGTTTTGTACCAGTGAAATGTCCAGCTAACTATAACACCCCTGAAACTTATGTTTTTTGCTGTGAATTTCTAAGGTTTTTTTAAATGCTAATTTCTAACTATAACGTCTCTGAAACCTATGGTTTTTTCAGTAAATTTCAAAGCTTTTTTAAATGCTAATTTCTAACTATAACGTCTCTGAAACCTATGGTTTTTTCAGTGAATTTCAAAGGTTTTTTTAATTACAAATTTTTAAGTGTAATAGCAGTAATACCTATTTTTTTGTACTGATTTGCTACAGTTTTTTAACTGTTTATTTATAAATATTTTATTCATTCAATAACATTATATATTTTTCTGAAAATTGCAAATACTTTTTTTTTACAAAAATTCTAACGGAAATATTGTTTAATTTTTTTGTTTTATTTTTTTAATTTTAATATATTTATAATATTTTTTTTTCTTCCAAATTGTTTTCGGACACCTAAAGCATACACATCACAGTGGGTGCGCGGATTCTAGCCATCGTTTTAGAAAAGTCGTGAAGGATCCGCGTACGGTGTGCGATGGCTGCATGTTTTTCAGTTACATCATATACATTTAATATTACGTGATGTGTGTGATCGGTATGTGACCAGTCCGCGACTCCTGCTCCACATGTGCATAATGTTATGTGACGTTGCGCGATGGCGGGTTCCGCGTGATGTCGTATACGTGCTGGGGCATGCTGGGTGCGTGACTCCAGCCAAAAATGTTTATGTTCTAAAATGATATGTATGTGTCTTTAATATACATATTAGGGCACAAGATTATATAAGATATTCATAAAAATGATATAATTGTACTTTTAATAAACATATTATTTTTAAATATATTTTCTCGAAGTCACATCAGGTGCGTGCTTCGTGCGCGCAAAGTGCGCGGATCCCATGTGACCTCAAAAAAAGATTTCAATGGTACATAACATTTCCCACTGTAACTATTGAAGGACCTACCCATTTTAATCATTCTTTTTGGAGCATCTTTAGAGAGACATCTCTTTTCTTACAAGAATCCTTTTTGCTTGCATTTTTTTTTTTTTCAAAAAATATCAAACAAAATGGAATCTGGACAGCAGCAGCAGCCGGAGGAAGTATCTTCTGAAGAAGAATTCTTGCAGGAGGCACCACGTCCACAGAGGCCGGAATCTGTTGTGTGGAAATTCTTCACTTTTCCACCTGGAGAGAAGAAAGTAAATGCAAGACAAGGGACGTGCAAAATTTGTGACCGAGTCCTGTCAAGAGGCAGTGAAAAAAAAATACTCTTGTGGCACTTCTTCTATGTACAAGAATCTCCGGACCACACATCCTCTCAATCTTGCTCGGGAGGAAATGAGGCGAGCTGCTGTGAACCCCTCACCTGCTGTGCCAAGTACGTCTGAAGCATCCTTTGGAACACCTGTAATGGACATTAGGTCAGAATTCACCTATCTCGAGCAACACTGCGTGAAGTATAATAAAGTTATATGCTTCGGTGAGCAGTCGGTGGATGCAGTTTGTGCTGCGCAACGCAACCATCGTTGTAAATTTTTTGTTGTTTTTGGAATGATAAGTAATTCCAAATTTTCCTGTTTTATTCATTCTTTTTTTGTTCATTTTTTTGAAAAAACACCCCAAAAATACAAAATTGTTCGAAAAAATTGAAAAAATACAAAAGAAAAAAGAAGAAAAAAAAGTTTTTATCTGGTTAAAGAAAGAACTATAATTGCAAGGTAATGTTTGAACGTTTGGTTGAATATGTGTATACAGCATGACTGACTGAAAGAATGCATTAGTAGTGTAGGGTGAATTTATAGGCGAAGATTTATGAGGAAGTGCTGCAGCGTGACACTGCAAGCTCTTTAGCTGCACTGCACTGTGGCACTCCAAAGCACACGGATGTGACATATGTACATGAATATGTTGCAACTCTGTGCTTCCCTCTGCACTGCTGCACAAACTGCAGCCATGCGGTGACACAGGCACCCTTGCACCATGGTGCAAGGATGTCTTTGTCGTTCGGAGATTGTTTTTGTGCAGGAAGGGATGCCTTCCTGCACAAAATCAATCAGTAAAGGCATTTTCCTCTTTCAATGTATGCTGTGGAATGCAGCAGGCATTGAAAGAGGAAAAAATGACGAGAAATTAAAACAATTCTCCTTGTTGAACCTTGCTACACCAACTCTAGGATGGCACAGCCTTCACACACATCTCCAGATTTACGATTTCTCATAAATCTGGAGATGTGTCTTGTTCTATGGGTGTTGCGTGGGAGCACCCACAGCAACACCTATGGAACACCCCTCCAACGCAAAGTTCTGTGTATGAAGGGGTCCTATTTACAAGGAGAGGAAAAACCATGCAGGGTGGCTTTTCCTCTCCTTGTAAATATTAGTGACTGGCGCCATCACTACGTTACAAAAAGTGATGCACTGGTGGCGTAGGGTGCTTGTAAATCTGCCCCATAAGTGCTTAGGTATTGGCCAACTGATACAATAGGAACATAGTGCTGGATGGGTGATTGAATAATTGCATGAGACTGACAGGAGGTATCCTATGTAACCCTGGGCGAAGCACTACGCTACGCTCGCGGGGTTTGCGAAGTTTTCGCAACTTCGCACTACGCGAGCTGCACGTAGCACAGTGCGAACATGCGTAGTGCAGCGTAGCGTAGTGCTGCGGTCATTTTTTGCTTGTTCTCGGTCCTGAACGTCATGTTCGCGACCCCGAGCAAGCAAAATGACATCCCGGCGAGATTCTCAATGCGAGGAGGTCAGGTTTCTCATTGTGAGTGGTTGCGCATGCTCGCGATCGCTCTCAATGAGAAACTACCTGTTCGCGTTGAGAAAGCTGCGCTCGAGAAATAATCTACTCGAGCAGCAGAAAACTACAGCTCGCACTGTGCAAGATGCCGTTTTCAATGCTTGCACAGTGCCGGATGCTTGTCCGCACTGTGCAATCATTGAAAACGCATCTTGCACAGTGCGAACATGCTACTACGCAGCTCGCGTAGTGCTACGTGAAGTTAGCGTAGTGCGAAGTGCACTTCGCGTAGCTTCGGGTAGCGCTACTTCGCGAACTACGCCCACCCTTAATCCTATGCTGCATGGGTACTACTTCAGTATTTAATGGAGTAGACCAATAGTATGTATCTGCTTAGAGATTTGTAGAGATTATGACCAGAATATTTTATGTGTACTTGTGTTGATGCCTAGGTCATTTTATAAGAATACCATTAGTAACTGGAATGATGTCAGTGCTGCAAACAGAGTGAACATTTAATTTATAAATTCCTACCTATTGGTGGAGTGATAGGATAAATAGATAGTGGTAGATAAGTGATTAAAGAAGTGCATGGGACAGACAGGACGATTCCTACACTGTATGAGTACTAACTGGGTATTTAGAAGAGTGTATCAATAGTATGTATAAAGTTAGAGGTCTGCTTGGAGAGTGCACAAAATAATATAGCAATACTTGTGTTAGTAGCTAGGCCATTCCATAAGTTCATGACTAGTAACTAGAATGATTACAGTATTACAGAGTGTATAGTCAATTTATAAGTCCTTAGGTATTGGTGGAGTAATAGGATAAGTAGATAGTGCTGGATGGGTGATTGAAGAAATGCATGGTACAGACAGGAGGATTCCTACACTGCATAGGTACTAACTGGGTATTTAGAAGAGCTTATCAATAGTTTGTAGCTAGTTAGAGGTGTGCATGCATTGTGTACAAAATATTGTACCTGCACCTTTATTAGTGACTACATCATTCCTTAACGATACGACTAATAACTGGAGTAATTTCAGTGTTGCAAAGGAAGTGTGTGCTGAATTTATAAGTGCTTAGGTATTGGTGGAGTGATAGGATTCCTAGATAGTGCTCGATGGGTGAATGGAGAAGCGCATGGGACAGACAGAAGGATTCCTAGACTCCATAGGTGCTAACTGGGTATTTAGAAGAGTGTATCAATAGTATGTAGCTGGTTAGAGGTCCGCTTACATGGTGTACAGAATACTGTAGCTGTACTAGTATTGGTGTGTCTATGGCTTCGAGAATGGTAATCTGTATTTTAGTGTGTGAGGAGGTGCATCAGATGATCACGTGGATGATGTCATCAGTGATGTCATTTGAGATGTCATCAGTGATGTCATTGACGATGTCATGAGTGATGGAATATGTGCCGTCATCAGCAGTGCATTGTGGGGGCGCAAGTTATAGTTAGTACAACTAACTATAATGGCCGAATTTCTCTTGTTTTGTATGAGTGAAATGTCCAACTAACTATGACGTCCATGAAACCTGTGGTTTTTTCAGTGAATTTCTGAGGTTTTGTAAATGCTAATTTCTAACTATAATGTCCCTTTAACTTTTTTTCAATGAATTTTATATATATGTATTTAATCTCCTCTCACTCTTACAAGGAAGGAATCAGTACTCAGGTTGTAGTTTGGAAGTATTTAATCTGCAAAGGACGTGATCCATGCGTTTTGGCTCGTCCGAACCTTGATAACCATACAAGACGTCATTGTAGCATCATTATTTGAATGTACAAATGCCTAAAGATGCCAACATTAACAAAGACTACATATTACTTTAATCCAAAAAGCTGGCGGCCATTTTGGCCTGGTCTCAATCTGAAAATTCAGGAATTGATACAAAAAAGAAAAGAAAACAAGTGTTAATATGCACACAATATCATTTCTGCGTATCTTGCCCCGTGACTGCCATACCTGTATGTTTGTCAATGTGGCCTATTCATAATCAACATACTTAGGATTGCAAACATCAACATAAACAATGGACTACACATCATCAGCCATATTAATCTGGGCATGTTGCATATTATAATGGTTCTTATGTGAAAAAAAATTAAAAAAGGGGTGTTAATATACACACACTATCTCTAAATAAAGTTCTAGCGATTATAGTTCGATTCCATTCACAGCTCATTTGAGATGTCATGAGTGATGTCATGAGTGATGTAACTGACCATGTCATAAACGATGTAATGTCTGAGGTCAGTAGCAGAACATTGCGGGGACGTAAGTTATAGTTAGCTCAAGTAACTATAACTGCCGAATTTCACTGGTTGTGTATGTGTGAAATCTTAGTCTAACTATACCGTCCCTGCAATCTTTGTTTTTTTCAGCAAATTTCTAGTTTTTTGTTTTAATGTTAAGTAAGATGCCTATCACAATGGATGGTGGGGGGTTGGATTCACAAAGACAAGGGAACCCGAAAGGTATGCCATAGGGACCTTGGGCAGTATCAATTTACAAAAAACAGTGGTCCCTACATGTGGACAAGATAACATACAAAAAACAATAATCATACACCTGATAAGTAGTATGTCTTTTGTCCAGCCGGACAAGAAAATTTGTTTTAAATGTTCTGGTTGATAAGGTGAATTTTAAGAACAAAAAAAGATAACTGTTGTACAAAACAATAATGTTGATAATTCTTGTCCTGATGATGATGTCACAAATGTAAAAAGGCATCGAAACGTCGTCGACTATAAACCCCATATGCAATATGATAATGCTATATTATTTGATGCAATGGTATGGTTATGTTTAAGAGATTGAGTCTGTAGCACTGACCACAAGTATACAGACAGATTTTCGCTTTGCCCTTTTGGCCATTTCTTTGTTCTTTTGTCTTGATTGTTGTGGGTCACGGCTGTGCCCACTTGTTATCTTTTTTGGTTCTTAAAATTCACTTTATCAACCAGAACATTTAAAATAAATGTTCTCGTCCGGCTGGACAAAAGACATACTACTTATCAGGTGTATGATTATTGTTTTTTGTATGTTATCTTGTCCACATGTAGGGACCACTGTTTTTTGTAAATTAGTGGGCGGTTGGAAGCAGGGCCTTGCATTGTGCTGCCCCCACACAAGCGTGCTGCTCCTGCCTTCCCTCCTCCTAGCCATCCATTGTCCAAGTCCATGTCCCTGCTCCCTTATTACAGCCCTGTGTGGCGTTTGTTCTGCTACTTCCCTTCCCTTCTTCTCTGAACACTTAGCTTGATGCCCCATCCACTTCCTCCCTATCCTCTATTGTCTGAAGCCATGGACTAGCCTCCTCCCTCCTGCCATGCATGTTCTAATGTGCTTGCCACTGCCTTCCATTTAGCATGATGTACAAGTACACTCTTCCTGTCCTCCATTGCCCAATTCTATGCCTCACCATTGACCTCCTGCTTAGCCTCTGTGCTAAGCTTGCTGCCCCTATTCTCTTTCCCCCTGCCCTCCAATGTCTGTGTGCATGCCCCTGCTCCATCCTTTGTGCCCACCTTGTTCCATGGACCTACCACTCCGATCGACTTTGAGTGTTCTGTTTAGCTGCCACTCCCCTCCCACCTGCCTAGCATTGTCAGATGACTGTAACCTGTCCCCGCCACCTCCACCCTGCCTATCCTCATTCCATGCCCCTATCCACTTCCTCTTGTCCCCCATGGTCCATTTCACTGCCACGCCCTTCTGCCCTCCCTGGTCTGTTGTGCTGCAACTGCTCCTCCTGCCTGCCCCGCGTGGTCTGTTTTGAGGCCCCTTCCCCTGAACTCTCTTGTCTGTGCCTCCCTTCTATTTTCCATGGTCCTTTATGTACGCCCCTTCACCCTCCTTCTTGCCCGTCATAGATATTGTGCTGCCAATAACCCTCCCACTTGCCATGCATGGTTTTCTGTGCTGCCACTGCCCCTCCCACCTTCCCTGTTTGGTCAGCTAGCTGCCCCGACCCCCTCCCACCACCCCTCCATGGTCTGTGTGCATGCCATTATAGTCTCACTGTTGCTCTCCATAGTGTGTCTTGCTTCTAGTGCCCATCCTGCCTGACCTCCATGGTCATCTTGCTGCTCCTGCCCTGCCCCCTTGCCCCCATCCCTTTGTTTCCATGTACAGACCCCTATTCCCTCCCTCCTGGCTTGTCCGCTCCATTGTAATGCCCCTAAGCCGCCCCTCCTGCCCTTTATGATCCGTTATGCTGCAGCTTTTTCTCCTGTCTGTCCATTATGGTCAGCTAGCTACCATTGCCTCTTTCCCCTCTGTTCTCTGTTGTCCATGTGCATGGTCCTGTCCCCTCCCTATTGCTTTCTATGGATTGTTGCGCTGAACTCTCGTTCCACATGCCCCGTGTGGTGTACTGTGCTGCTGCAAACCCTGATGCCTGCCCTGTAGGGTCAGCTTGGTGCAACTCTCCATGTCCCTCCTGTCCTCTGTTTTCCATAGTCCATTTCCCTACCCCAATTCCTCCTGCCTTCCATGATCCAATGCACCATACTTGCTCACATTTTTTACTTGTTAAGAGGGAGATTTTGAAAAAAAACTGGGGTATTGATTTTCCTCTTTGACTTACATTGAAAAAGAGGAGATTGTAGACAGGAGACAAATCAAATAAAGCCCATTTGAGCTTAAAAACATTGGACCTTTCCTGGCTGAATCGGGCCTGTTGGCAGGTATGGTTGTACTACCACTGCCTCTTCCTTCTGCCCACAATGGTCTATTATATTGCCACAGCCTCTCTTGCCAGTCCTGTATTGTTGGTTTGTTGCCCCTGCCCCCTTTCCACTGCCCTCCATAGTCTGTTGTGCTGCCACTGCCCTTCCTGCCTGCCCAGTGTGGTCAAATTGCTATCTCTGCACCCTCCTACCTGCCTTCAATTTTCAGAGTCCGTGTCCCTGGCCTCTGCCTCTCAACAGTATCCTAATGAACAACTAGATTGCTAACATTCTATATTTATTACAAAAGTGTGGAATGCCTGAGGTCATCTTGATGTAATCAAAACTGTAATACCTAGAGCCTTTCCTTTAGAAATTACATATATTAGAGTGTCTTATTAGCATTAAAATTATGGTTTCTTTATTGCATTTCAAGGGAAAGTACATCAATTTGCAATCGCAATACCCAACGAAGACCCCTCTCCCCCCATCTGACTTCATCCGACAACCGTCATACATTCAGTACTATAACATTAGGTTGTTCATTAGTATACACAGCCATTTAGCCAACAACCCATAGCAGGGGCAGGCGGCGCTTCTCCACTATTATTTATCTCATGGTTGGTTGGAGACTCCGTGATAGGCGTGTAATCATAACACAAAAGTGACTGCTAAATCTGTCCCGTTACCTCCAATCAACACATCACCCCACTCCCTGTGATGTTGTGGGTGCGTCGGCATCTCTCTTGCTCATCTAGTACGTGTGGTATAGGCTCCAGAAATGTTTGGGCCTGCTGGTGGGGGGCTGCAGTTCGCTATAATTTTCGGATTGAGTACAGCAGTAGAGAATGTCTTGCGCCCAGCGTTTTAGCATTGGGATGTGGGCCTCTCATCCAGTAGCAAGCCAGCACTCTGCAGGCCATCAGAAGGCCCATATCAACCAGTCGTATAACTGCTCTGGGTAATTATTTTGTGTAACCCAATATAGCCATCAGGGGATTCGGTGCAATCTCAACCTCCGTTAGTTCGCTTATTTCAGCAAAGATTTTCTCCCAGAATCCCCAGACACCCGGACATTGCCAAGCAAGGTGCAGGAAATTCGCCTCAGGGGCACTGCACCTTTCACAACCCGCCGAATCCCGCAGGCCATATTTAAAGAGTCGCGCAGGGGTGTAGTACACTCTGTTTAAGAATTTGAAGTAAATGAATCTGTTTCTGCCATTTAGAGAGACCTTCTTAGTGACTGTGCAGCTCAGGGACCTCTGGGGGTTCCGCCATGTCCCCACCCAATATGTCGCCCAAAGCGCTGCGCACCCTGTGGAACTGAAAACGCGTTGGAAGCGGGGGCGTTTTGCTGGGTCTCAAGGCTTGCTCCCACGTCTTAACAATTCCATCTGCAAACAAGTCTCCTGCCGTGGTTATGTTCAGGGTGTGTAGGGCTGCAATCACTCCCTTCTCCATGAGCGGCGGGAGCCACCTAGCCCAGTCAACTGGCATCACTGGTGAGTACAGCAGTGAGCCTCCCTGCATCCGCAAGAGGCTGTGCGAGGCTGTGCCATGCGTGATTGGTGGCTGTCAAGGAATCAAGTATGCCCGTTCTGCGATCAGTCGCCCAGAAGATAGTGTGATGGAGTTTATCTGGTTGTGCAAAAATGGTCTCCATGCGAACATGAGGTATGTTTCTGTCTCCGTGCAGCCATGTGTGCAAATGTGACGCTTGCGCTGCTCTGTAGTACACTTCCATGTCCGGGGCTCCCAACCCGCCCAGCGTGTAAGGCATAATAAGTGTCGTCCATCGGACGCGTGGCTGACAGCCCGCCCAAGCTAGCTTTGTCAGCTGTTGTTGTAGTCGTGCAAAAAATGATTTGGGGAGAACTATTGGTAAGGTAAGGAACAGGAACAGAAAAACGCGGGAGCACGACCATTTTCATTAAAGATATGCGCCCCATCAAGGATAGTGGAAGTTTGCTCCATTGTGCCACATCATCCTCCATTCTGCTAACCGCAGTGCCGTCATTGGCTCTGAAGAGAATTTCCGAGTCTGTGTGCAAATGTATCCCCAAATATCGAATCATATCTGTGGTCCATTGGAGAGGGTACTCCATTTGTGTTTGTTGCGTGAGCGGCGTGAGTGGAAAGGCAAGCGACTTGGTCCAGTTGACCCGTAGCCCTGGGAGCGCCCCAAAGCGCACCACCTCCCGAAGTACTGATGATAAGTTGTTGTCTGGGTCACGGATGTACAGCAAGGTGTCATCAGCGTACATCGAAACTATAATCCTGTAGCCCGGAAAGCCTATGCCTTCGTTCCCGTGGTATTCCCGCAGTGCGCAGGCCAGCGGTTCAGCTACCAGGCCATATAGGAGGGGCAAGAGGGGGCATCCCTGTCTGGTACCTCTGCTAATGGGAAATGGATCCGTAACCAGGTCTCCTATGCGGAGCCTCGCTCTCGGTCCATGGTACAGTGCCCCCAGCATTTGCAGAAAAGGCTGTCCCAAGCCCATGCGTTGCATCACCATACGCATGAAGGGCCACTCCACGGAGTCAAAGGCTTTCTCCATATCAAGGAAGACAGCCAGTGCCCTCCTATCCGGTCTGACATGTTGGATCACTCCCAAAACCGTACGTATGTTATAAACTAGGTTTCTGCCGGGGACAAACCCCGCCTGGTCCGGGGAAACCAGTCCGTCCACAAGCAGGGCCAATCGAGTGGCTAGTACCTTGGCGAACAGCTTGGTATCAACATTAAGCAACGACAGGGGTCTATATGAACTGCACTCTTCTTGGGTCTTTCCCGGCTTCAAGATGGTAACCAGGAGTGCCTCTCTCATTGAGTGCGGCATGCTGCCCTCCACACATATGTCGTCAAATAGAGCCGAAAGGTGCGGTAGCAGTTGATCCTTGAAGGTTTTGTAGAAGCCCGCCGATAGGACGTCAGCTCCTGGTGCACTGCCTGATTTCATACTGGCAAGTGCGTCTAAAATCTCCTCCTTCTCAATCGGCTGCATAAGAAATTCCCTGTCGTGGTCGGCCAGTGAAGGGATGTCTATATGACTTAGGTAGTCAACTATTTCCTCTTCCATATCCTACACATTCGAGGAGTAGAAATCCGAGTAATAAGATTTGAAAGTCTCAGCTATTTCGCTCTCATCTGTAGTAGGTATTCCCGCAGCGGTGCAAACCATAGGAATGTGTTGGCGCCGCCGCATCCCCTTCATAAGGTTGGCCAAACCTGCGCTCGGTCTCTCCCCTTCCCCATACACCCGAGCCGTGGAGTATTTGCTCAGGTGGCGGATCTCCCTGTCCGCCTCCACATGATACTCTGCTAGTAGTGTCTTAATTTCAGCACTCACAACGTCGTCTGTGAAGAGGGACTGTCTGCGCTCCAATTCTTCTAGCTTTCCCTCTAGGTCCGCCAGTCTCTTCTTGATTGCTTTAAGTATGCCCGAGTGCTTTGACATCGCTACACCTCTAATATAAACCTTAAAGGCCCCCCACACTACTTGGAAGCTCTCAACTGAGCCTACATTCTTTTAAAAAAAGAAGTCTATAGCCTCGGCCAGCTCTCCCTTAAACACTCGGTCTAGCAATGAGTTTGGTGGGAACCTCCAGGTAAATGGTGGTACGAATTTGCCTGGTATTCGATTTTACATGAGAACCGGAGAGTGATCAGACAGGGTTCTACGCAAGACCCTGCAGTCTTTCACTCGGTTTAGGAGGGAGGAAGAAGCCAGCAGGTAATCTATCCTAGTGTGGATATTATGATATGCTGAGAAGTGGGTGTACCCTCCCTGTTGCGGATTTCTGGACTGCCATACATCTCCCAGATTGAGGCAGGTGATTGCGGTCTGCAGCTCCAAGGCAGCAGTCGCAGGTCGGCGGGGAGGGCTGGAGGATCTGTCTAAAGTCGGGTCCATAGAGAGTTTGAAATCGCCTCCCCACAACAGCAGATTCCCATGGTCAAATCGTCTGATCTTGACCGTGAGAGTCTTGTAGAAGTCAGGTGAGTCAAAATTGGGGCCATATGTATTGGCAACTATCAAGTCCGTAGCTGGGCCGTAACATCTAGATATGACAAATCTCCCATCTGGGTCCACTTCCAGCGTGTGGATCTGCAGTTTGGATTTCGGGTTAACCCACGTCAAGACCCCTCTAGTACTAGTGGTGAACCCTGCTACTGAGATGTTACCCTCCAACCCTCTGCAACGAAGCATGCGGTTATGCGTCGGAAGGTGTGTCTCCTGAAGCAAAGCTACGTCTACATGCTGGCGCTGCAGGTAGCTGACAACCTTTCTGACCTTGCGATCATTGTTCAGGCCACGGACATTCCAAGTAAGAACAGTCAGTTTAGGTGTGTGTGTTGGTCTCCCGTCTATGGTGGTGTCAGCCATTGCGCCTTGATGTTGGATAGGAAGCAAGCATGTGAATGACTGTGTAAGACATGGTCATAATGTGCAAAGTCAGATTAAGCAATTCCCTCAACATAACAGTACAAACTTCTGCAAAATGCAATATCACTGTTAGAGAACTCCTCATAGCCCCGCCACCCCCCTCCCACAGAAGACCAACCCCAACTTGGCCCAGCATGTTAACGTCCCCCTCCCAATTCTTCCCAATTACTCTCAAAAACATCCCGAAATGGGATCAACAGGGCACACAGCGCGGGGGCCGAGGTTGCCAGATGGAACCGCCGTTACTCCCGGCAGTGACTACGCAGGTCAGGTACCTCCCCTGCCACCAACGCCAAAATAGATGGTGCCGGTGCGAGCCATTAGGGCACAGATAGGTCACTATAATGTGCTTACAGACCTGCGCATCCACCAACCAAAATATTTCAAGTTCAGGCTAATTCCAGAGCTGCACTGGATCCCTGTTCACATATTAAAGCTAACCAGGCGTGCTTGATCTAAGCGCAGCAGAACATGCTAATCAGAACAGTCTCACCAATATCTCGAAACCTCAGGATTCCTCAGCACTGCTTCCCGAGGTGTGGGCAGGAGATACACGAGCGTCGGAGTGTTCCTCGTGTCAGCGCCAGGTCTCAAGATTACGGCAAAGCTCGCCGTCAATAGCCAAGCGTCCCATAGGCAGCAAAACTACTTGTCAGTTCAGTCATTCTAGTCCTGTTTGTCCAGTTGACCGCCTGTGTCCTCCTCGCCATTCTGACTCCTGGGGCTACCCTTGCGTTCCTTTGTCCAAACTTTCAATGCCTTGTGTAGGTCTTTAGGATCCGTGAAAATGTGAGAATGACCTTGACGATTGATTCTCAATTTCGCTGGATAAAGCATGGCGTAGTCCAAACCTAGGTCACGGAGTTGTCTCTTATACGGGGCAAACTGTCTGCATTCTTCTTGTACCTTCGCAGTAAAGTCCGGGTACAGAGAGATGTCGGAAACCTCGTATTGCAGTGTCCCTTTCTCACGGGCTATCCGCAAGGCCGTGTCTCTATCTCTGTAATTTAGGAGCCTGGCAATTATTGGCCTCGGGGGTGATCCCGGCTTCGGGCGGGGGCCCAGCGTGCGGTGTGCTCGCTCCACTATGAACATCGGCGAGAACGCCTCCGCTCCCAGCAGGGTTGGCAGTAGCTTCTCGACGAAGAGCTCCATTTTACCCGTTTGAGTGGTCTCCGGCACTCCCGCGATTCGTATGTTCGATCTTCGAGAGCGGGCCTCCAAGTCTTCCGACTTGTCTTGCATGACCGGCAGTATCCTGTCGTGCTGCTTCTGGACTTTGTCTTGTTCCGTTTGTGCCTCTTCGACCTCAGTTATGCGCCTCTCCGCCATGTCTATTCTCTCAGCATGCTTGTCGACTCTTTTGGTCATACGGTCCATACGATAAGACAGGGCATCTATTTTGGAGCCTAACGATGCTATGCTATCTTGGAGGCCCTTTTCCATCGAAATCAACAGCATTTTAAGGTCTGCGTAGAACGTGCCTTCGGCTCCTCTCGCCTGTGGATCCGACTCCATTACCTGCACCTCTGGGGCTGTAGCGCGTCGCTGCTCGAATGGTAACTTGGCTTGGGTTTTGTCGCACTTGCCCATTCTACTCCCCGATCACAGGGTGGCCCCCTCCACGCACTTTCGCTGTGTCTCGGTGGTGTATCACGATGGGATTAGGCCGTTCGCTCTCCCAGTGCACAGCCGCCGAGATCCAGAACCTGAACACCAGTACCGGCTCCAGAGCAAAGGGTATAGGTCAACCTTCCTCCCTGGGCCGTCCACGCTGCAAGGGCTGCACTGCTAGTTTCCAACACCGTCACGCCACGTGGTCAGCAACAGCGCGTGCCTATGCTGAAAAAGGAGGTAGGTCCCACTCACCCCTCGTAAGCGTGCGCTGCCAGAGGTGCACACTGCCTAGTCACTGCAGCGACCGCACCAGGAGGGTGTCCCAATTCGTCACCAGCAGCCGGGTTCCAGGGGGCCCCAAAGCCTCTCTCTGCGTGTTTAGCGTTGTAGTTGGGGGCACTTCAGGCTGGCATCCGCTTGGTCTCTCAGTGCAAGGCGTAACTGCAGGGACTTCGAGATCCAGGATCTTAGGGTCTCAAAATATCGCAGCAGGAATGGGTCAGCTGGGGGCCCTGCCAGCATGCATGGGGTCGCTCAGGTCGTGATGGTGCTGCTCGCCTCTCCGCAGGGGGGCCTCGATGTCTTCCCCGCCTTCTGTGGCTCTCCGCCCCCCTACCAGGCCGACGTCGCCGCGGCCAGCCGCACGTCCTATCACGTACTGTGGCCGACGTGGAACTTTAGGACGGGGACGAGCGGCCTAGGTTTCAAGCCCTCTCTCACCTGTTGCGCAAGCCACCGCGTCTCGCAGCCGCTCCGATCCTCTCGTTTCCGCCCGCGGAGACCGCCGGTCGTGTGTGGTCACCTCCGTGACCCTTTTAGGCTCTCACCAGCAGGATATTTGTCGAATTATTAAGGCGTTGGCATGGAGCATCTTGATCACGCGTCCGCCATCGGCCGTGGCAAGCTCCGCCCCCCTGCATCAAAATTATGGTTAGTGCTCTAAAAAACTAAAATTAGGACATATTTTCTGAGTTTTCAAATAGCAACAAAGCACTTTAAAATCATTTGTTATCTTTATTTGTTTTATCCAGTTGACCACTTGATTAAATGTTGCACTTCTGGAAGAGGATGTGGTGTTACTTCCAGAGCTGCAGACTCTGCAACTGGGGTACCAGGTTGGAGTTTCTGCTTCAGCTCGACATTCACTTAAACCAAAATGAATTTGTTCTTGTGTGATGTAACCAATGCTCATGTAAAGCACTCCAATACCTGACAAGTCCATACTATGTAAAACTGCAAAAACACAAAAAATAAAAAGTGTTTTGCACACTTCTGTCTTTGGGCTACATGTGGGCTACATCTAGGTGATATTTGTGCTACATTTGGGCTCTTTTGTCTCTGGTGGCCATCTTGGGAGATTTATTTGTTGTGAAGTTCCCTAATTTCCTCATTTACTGCAGTCTCCTCAGTAGGAAATGCTTTCAGTTTTTTACTTTGATTCCATCAAGAATGCCTTCAGATGTGTCACACATCTGCCTTAAATTCTGAATGTTAGCACTCCAGTGGCTCATTAGAGTAGTAGTAGAGTAGAGTAGTAAAGCTCCTGCTCACCAGGGAAGTCTTCTGCTGGTATTCAAAGTATATGTTTCAGTCTGCGTTTCAGAATTCTTTTATGAAATAGAAGAGGATTTTAGAAGTCAAAATGTGCCCTAATTGTCTTTCTGCTGCACTATTCATAATTTCTATGTCATGTTGTTCCTTTGTAAATTAGATGTTTTAAGTGTTACCACTTTATTCCAATAAAGATGGCTTCAGGTGTGCCATACTTTTGTCATAAGTAAGACTGTTAGCGCTCTAGTTGTTCTTTAGAACACTCTGAGACATTCTGTCATTGGGCTATACTTGGGCTACATCTGGCTGATATTTGTGCTACATTTGGGCTCTTTTGTCTCTGGTGGCCATCTTGGGAGCTTCGAAAATTGGCATCTATGAATCTGGTTTAGAGTGGGGCGCTGTTCCTAAAATTAGGTTTTTCCATTATTGCGGGGTTGATTGGTGTAAGAATATTCTCCTTTTTTTGGCAGTTCTAATTTGGGAAAGATAGAGTCAGCATAGCGGTATATTAGTGAAGAGACCGAGGTTGAGGGGCAACCAATAGAACCATTGCGCACAATAATGCCCCAACGAGTTGACGGATATATCAAAGTGAATGGTGAATTGGCTGGGCTTGTTTTGAGGTTTTGGCCTATCAGGATAGACGTGGGAAACGAAATACGTATTCGGAGTTCAAGCGTGAATGTTAACTGGTCGATTCACAACTGGCGTGTTATCGGAAATACATATGTACTGCGACATGGGAGATATGATTCCAATGATCAGTTTGCGAGAGCTCGGCGAATGTATGGAGGAAATGTTTTCGTTGACGGCCCTTACTTGGTAAACAAGGGCTGGCATTGGTGGAGGGTGAGCCAATAGGATGACTGGGTTGCGTGTATTAGCCTATCAAAAGTTGGGATGTACTGACGGGGAATGAGCGAACGTGAATTGGGAGCCTGAGTAGGTTTAAACGGTTGCGGACCACAGAGGAACTCCTCATTGATACACAGGTGGCTGATATTTTTAAATAACGAGGGAAATTGCTAGCTGTCTCTGATTGGAGCAACGCAGTATAAAAATGCGGGCAAAACGTGGGGTTATCACAGACTGAATCGGGTTTGTGCGGAGATGTAGATGAAGGTGACTGTGAAAAAGACGTAAGGTGAGAGCTGAACAGGAACAGGAATTGGATGGGAGACGTGGATTATTTGGTGTCCTGTGGGGTAACAGACTGTCTTTTTGTCTGTTTTATTTAGCTTTCATACAGGACGTGGAGATATACAAGATACTATAACATGAGGGGAACCAGAAAGGAGTCCGCACTTTAAGGTATTTTATAACAAGGTGAGAAGCCCAGCCAGTTGCTGCAGACAGGTTTTATTCAAGTTAACTAGGCCATATTTTGGGGGCCTATAGGTAAATATGCCGTGTGGTTATCTATTTGTTTTGGTACAACGCTACATTCAGGGAATATCAGGCGGTGTCCGTGCTCGCAATTATCAGAATATAAGAGGAGGATTATAAGGAGACCACACAGAGTGTGATAGAGGTAACTACTGATAACTGATGTCGAGTAATATTGGGGGTATCATGAACAAGTGGAACACAGGGTGGCGTTTTTGTATGACTGGTGATATTAGGATGCCATAATTGCTGAAGATTGACCGACTAAGAAGGGTGCTATTATAAGAGGAAGTGATAATTCAGTTAGTGCCATTTGAGTCTATAACTAACATTGATTTGTTATTTATTGACACATTATAGATTTCATAAATCAGAATTTTGAGTTGCCTTCTGAATATCCACGTGAGGATAGGATTCTTGTCCAGTATACATGTTGGTTGGAATTAAGTTATTTAAGGTAAGTTATTATACTATGTGAAGTTATGTTCTTGTTTAGAATATGTGACTAAGAACACGAAGCTCCATCGAGTCCCGCAGTAAACATGATTATTGTAAATGGAGGGTCGCATAAACCCCAGTGTGTGTTTAGAATGTTCATTAGGCAGTGGTATTCTGTTGTGCTTAAGAGTGGATATTTAGTCATGTGTTCAATGTCATAAGGATTTGATTACATAGTCTGTTCACGGTACTTAGTACATCAAGAGGTGGATTTGTATCAGTTTGTTTATGTACTCTGTCCATAGATGAATATGTTAGTGATTTTTGTTTGTACTTTCTTTCACAGCCCTGAGGACATCTCTGCATGGGACGAAACGCGTCAGCTGTTGATTGTACTGTGACCATTTGATTTCGAACAAAAAGAATAAACATAATATTCGAACACAGAAGAAGTTTTGGCAAATTGTTATTGTGAATACAAGTTATTGTGTATTTATTGTATCACCTTGACACTTCTTCCTATGTTGATAGACTTATTTGTTATGAAGTTTCCTAATTCCTCATTTACTACAGTCACCTCAGTAGGAAATACTTTCAGTTTTTTACTTTGATTCCATCAAGAAGACATTCAGATGTGTCACACATTTGCCATAAATTCTGAATGTTAGCACTCTGGTTGCTTATTAGATTACTGTAGTAAAGCTACTGCTCACCTCAAAAGTCTGCTGCTGCTATTAAAAGTGCATGTTTCTGTCTGCATGTCAGGATTTTTAATGAAATAGAAGAGGATTTGAGAAGTCCCTCAAAATGTGCCCTAATTTTTCTTTCTGCAGCACTAATCACACCTTCTATCGCAAAATTAACCCCCTCATTTTGTTTCTTTTTAAATTAAATGTTTTAAGAGTTACCACTTTATTCCAATCAAGATGGCTTGAGGTGTGCAATACGTTTGTCATAAGTAGGACTGTTAGCACTCTAGTTGTTCTTTAGAACACTCTGGGAAGCTGCAGTAGAAAACAAAGGAATCAACTGCCAGTCCCTGCCCTTTTTGGATGTATATGTTTTACTGAGAATGTCAGACTTCATTCTCACATTACTGAGAAAGATTATGTGAATTTACAGAAAATATGCTCTCGGTTTAGCTTATAGATCACCTTCCAAACCTCTGTGGGAAAGCATGAGAAAATAGTTTTCTCTCAAACATGATTCATGATATCCCAGCAGAAGGCTTTTTCTCATGGTAAAATCACCTTAGAACACAACACAATTCCTAAAATGAGTATGGCACCATCAACAAATGATTTATAATGTAACTAAAGTCTTAAAACCATCTATTAACTACAATGCTTTTTATTGAGGTGCTATCATGTATATTGGTCCCAAGATGGCTGCCCACACTTCTTGGATGATGTGCTGACAGCCAATCAGATCTCATGATGAGATGTGTGGTTAGGCTCCACCCAGATATTTATATTTCTTTTTCCATTAATATTCAAAAAACTACTGAACGGATTTACACCAATTAACAAAAAGGGCTCTTTCAGAACCAAGGGCTACCCTTTTGCCAAATGTGGTGTATTCCTTTCAGCAGTTCGGGCTGTAGCTGTGTCTAAAGTTTCCTATGGAAATTTGCATGGAGAAAACATGTTTTGGGACCCCCTTTTTTCTCAGTCCCCTCTTGCCGAATCACCCCGAAACTTTCAAGATAGGAACGGACCACACAGAAAACAAGCACCAGGACTCTTGGGATCACTTAAGAAATGGTCCTATTTGTTGTACAGGTAAACGCGTTTTAATCGCAGCCGCGATCTTTGTCAAACCATCATTGCTACGTTAATTTAAACTTACTCCTGACGTCCACACATTGTTACTTTTTTTACAACTTTCTTACTTGCTCAGCCTCTTCAAGCGCTGGTATATCATATTTATTCAAAGCAACAGTCCTTTATCGAGACATTATGCACACTGCAATTGAAACTTGTGGCATACTTCACAACAGTGTAGGCTGTCATATGCTTAAATAAAGCATCAACACACAGATACAGTGCATATGAATAAAATGACAAGTGCCATTGTACATAAAATGGATAATTGAAGCCATCTATGACCTACTGCAAAACTCAATGCATATAAATATACAAATCTATCCACATAAAACCAATTATCCTTAAAACCATCACATTCTCTTTTATATCTATGTTCCCAGTGGTCACATAGAATCATACTGTATATGTTCAGTTGGGGGAAACAACCATTGTTTAGACAATTTAAATAATTTAAAAAGACAAAAATGTATCATGAATTTGTCTCATAAAATTTCAAAATACATCATGGCAAGTGCCAACATATCTCATTTCCCTCCCCCAATGTGACCACAGCTGGAACGTAATGGTAAAACACGTGCAAAAATTGCATCCATGTACTAGTGCAAAAGGAATGAAGAGCCACAATCAATTTGTCTCAATACCTTAGTCACTCAAAGTGCAAGTGCAAAAATTAATACAACAACGTCAGAATAAAATCACAAATAACATGAAGCTTCATCACAAGGACTTGTTGGGGATAATGTAAATGTAAGTACTGCTGAAATAAGTCTAATTCAAATGTAGTGTCCCTTGATACAGAGCTAAGACATCCTATAGATGTAAATACAGGTCCTCCTCAATGTTGAGACCATTGTGCACCCTAGAGTTGAATTGTATAATGTGTTTGGATTCTGATTCAAATGTCTTTCTCTATTACCTACTCAGAGTCTCACAGGCACCTGATCCAACACAACATATTCTAACTCTTTAAGGTTGCTATTGTGTTTCAATTCAAAGGGGCTCGCCACCTGGTGTGTTTAATCTTTGTTCCTGATAGCTCTACTGTGTTGCACGCAGGATGGTGCTGCCAATATACAGTTTTTGGCAACTACATCTTAGTACATAAATGGAATACTCACTCCTACAGGTGGGAGATTTAGTAATTCTCAATTTCTTGTCCCCAAAAGGCAATGCTATTTCTGTGGTGTTTGTGCCGTATGTCCATGCTTTGCATTTGCTGCACCTTCTGAATCCTTTTGCAGCACTGAGCCAGGTCTCCTGTTTTTTCATGCCTGGACAATTGACCACTAAGTCCTGTCTCATTGACCTAGCCTTGCGGAATGTCATAAGGGGTTTCTTATATAAAATCCGGTCCTATGACGGGATCGCTGCACAGCAAATGCCAATGCTGTCTAAAAAGAGATCTTATTCTCTGATGTTGTGCATTGAATCCAGTTGTAAAACGAAAATTCTGTTCTGATGTACCTGAGATCTTGTCATTCTTTTTTTCTGGGAATATGAGCTTTGTCCTAGGTTTAAGATTAGCCTTACACTTTGCTTCTTCCATAATTGTAGTATTTTAGCCTCTTTCTGTGATCCTTTGTGTCAGAGCTAACCGGGCTTCAGCAAACTGCTCTGGCTTGCTACAGTTCCTCCTCATTCTGAGATTTTCGGCATATGGTATGTTATTTTTCAATTTCATGGGATGGAAACTTTTTGCATGAAGCACGGTGTTGAATGCCATTTCTGCGGATCGTGATAAAAGTCCCTAGTTACTTGTTCGAAATTCAACTTGCCAATTTTCCAGGAACATGTTGAGTGGCCAGAGCACAATATTGCCTCCCTTGTCTGCCTGTCTCACCACTATTTCAGGATGCAGTTGTAGTTTGGTCATCAGATTTTTATAACCCATTGACAATTTATTTTGCTCAGGGTTCCACTCTACACTCTTGTACAATTCTTGGATATCACTTGTAATCCGGTCTAGAAAGATATCTATTGAGCTCCTCTGCACCATGGGACAAAATATTGACCGAAATTTAAATGGTGTATTAGATTTTTCATGTACACTCAAAGCATATTCTCTAGCCAACATGACGTCACTAACAACAGTATGTTCTCCTCTAGAGAGACTATCCAAATCCCTCAAGAGATTCAAATCTAAAACCAACAGATAATCATTTTCAATGCCTCTATTGCTCTCTTGTCCAGTTCTGGTTGCAGTCTGGTTAGCATAGTATTTTGCCAATCTCAATTTGTGGGTTAATTTAAAGCAGTCTGTCCTGGTTTGGACATAGTACATATTCTCTATGGTACAGATTGATAGACCGCATGACAGAATTTTGGTTTCAGCTTGATTTAATTCCAGATGCGTTACATTCACATAAGGTTATGTCCAGCAGATTGTCATTTACTTAGTTTTCTTCCGTGGTCCTTGTTCACTTCTTGATTGCCAAATTGCTCGCCTTGACCTCCTGCTTTTCCTCTTCCTCTTCCTCCGCCCCAAAACACCCTTTCTTGGCTTCTCAGTGGTCTGATTTTGGTGTCTTGGTCCCATCGTAAAAAGCCAAGTTCATCAACTACAAATGGTAGTCTATGCATTGGCTTATATCTTCATTATCTGTATCAACTTCGGAACTCATTTTGGAGCCAGACTCTGCTCTTCTTTGTGATGTGCTGGATTTCAGACTTTCTGATAGCTTTTGGCAACTGATGTTTTCAAATTGCTTGGAGATGGTAAAGATTTGACCACGTTGGTAGTCAAGCTTATCGAGTCTAAACTTGACGGCTTTCCTATCCTTGATGACCTGCTCGCATTTCTTTACTCTCTCTTGCATTTCTGCCTGTACTTTTGTAACAGCTTCTGATCAGGTTGTTTGCTGAGCTCTTCACTCAGATCCTCAATCTCCTGCAGAAGGGCTGCCCTGTCAATGTCCACGTAGGTAATTAATTACGCCAACATTCTCTTCAGTCAGTCAGTCAGTCAGTCAATCTTTATTCGGGTACCACAGTTCCCACAAAAGCACAATATAAAACACATTACATACATACATGTTAAAATGTAGCCGGTCAAATAGTCTAAATACATTCATTATACAGATCATAAATGACTTAGTGCAAAATTTAGGGTCATCACAGTACAAAACTATTTACATTACTCTCAGTCTTCAGCCATGGATCTACGTACCCTTACAGCCGTTTTTTAAAAAAAGTGCAAGTGCGAAAAATAAGGTCCTCATCATCTAGAGTTAACATAGAGTCAATTGCTGTCTCTAAGCTAATTGGTCTTCTCTTAGCAAAATACGAGCATAAAAACTGTTGAAAATATTTGATATAAAATTTGCAGGAGAATATAAAGTGCTTTACAGTTTGTTCAATCCTCCCATCAAATGGGCACGGGATCAAGTTTAGATTAGGACTATAACCAAGTGGGAAGGAGAATGCAAAACAGATTGTGTCAACCCTTAAACAGAACAGTAAACTTGTCTCCCAGCGGGTCATCGGTAGTAACAAATAGATGTGGAGTGGATACCTATAATGTTCAATGGCCATATAGTTGCGCACAGTACTGACCTCTGCTGCCTCACGCTCGGTCTTATATAAGGAATACAGTGCGTTCTGCATATCCTTTTTTGCGACTAGAGCAGCAAGGGAAGGGTCCCAAAAAATGCTTTCCATATTTATACTGCGCAAACTACTCAGCACTCCACCCAACCACGGGATATCTAGGCCCCTAGCACAACCTAAACAATCCTTAATGATTGACTGGGTCAGGGTGGCTGCTTCATTCTTCCATACAGCAATCCACATAAGTGCTGGGCGAGCCCTAACAAAATCAGTGATAAAATTAATATTGAGCTCTTTGTGAGATATGTAATGGGAGGTTGAAATAGGAACGTTCAGTATTTTTCCACAGAATCTATTGTCCTCCTGCTGTATACCAGAGCAGCTGACCGTCCCCCATAACTCAGCGCCATAGGTCGCTATCGGGGTACACTGAAGTTTATAAAGCCTTTGAACAGCTAATACTGCACCCATCGTCTTGGGGCGTGGGATGCTTAGAATCGAGTTATTGGCCTTTGAGAACTTGCTCCTGGCGTGAGCTAAATGCTCACACCAGGAGCTGTTTGCAGCAAAGGCCAAACCCAAATATACAAAGGATTTTATCGCCGTCATCTTATGGCAATCTATTGAAATCGGGCGTATAGCGCGTTTGACTGGACCACTGCTCATTAAAAAGATTTTTTTAAATTGACTTGTAAATCTAAATTTTTCATAAAAACATTAAAATCTTTGACAAGGAGGCGTAATGAGTTTGATGTGCGCCCTATTAAAACTGCGTCATCGGCGTAGAGCAACGCAGGAATGGGTAACTTGTTAATATATGGGACGTCTTGGGTGGCCAGTTTCAGGGAGGCATTCAGGTCATTGATGTATATAATAAAAAGCAGGGGAGCCAGAACACAACCTTGTCTGACCCCCCTGCCAATATTAATGAATCCTGAAACCTCACCTCCCACCCCCATTCTTACTTGGGCCTTAAGATCTCTGTGCAGATAAGCCAGAAAGTGGACCAGGGTTTCATCCAGACCCTTGGATAAAAGGATTGCCCACAGCTTAGACCTATTAACTAGGTCAAAAGCTGTGGACAAATCCATGAAGGCCATATAGACCGGGGATTTCTTGGCAATGGCATATTTTCTAATAAATAATTCAAGTGAAGGCATTGCTCCCATGTTCCCACCTTACTCCTGAACCCCAGCTGACAAGGGTCCAAGATGTTAGTTTCCTCTGCCCAATCTAACATTTTATTATACATTTTAAGGGTGTTATCTATTAGGGAGATAGGTTGATAGTTACACAGTAGTGATCTATCGCCTTTTTTGAAGATCGGTACTATTACACTTCTGGCCCATGTTTCTGGAAACTTCGCCAGGGTCAAATTGTTAAAAATATTCAGAAGTAGAGGGGCCCAAAACGCCGGGTTCCATTTAATTAGGTCTATTGGCAGCCCATCAGGGCCAGGCGCTTTATTGCCTAGACTTTGGTGAATAGCTTCAATTACTTCTGAAATGCCGATGTCTATAGGTATAGGATTACCAAAAATAGGGGTTGGGTCAGATGGAAGCGGGGCACAGTAAATAGTTGCAAAGTGGTCCACCCAGGCCTCACTAGTTATATTGCAACTGATAGGTGTCAGACAGTGACTGCCCCATGGAACGCACTTCCCTCACTGCCGCCCAAAAGATGTTAGCATTATTAGAATTGGCGGCGTCGGACAGCTTGTCCCAGCGCTCTTTTAGGACTTTCTTTCTCCTATTTTTGGTTACTACCTTGTAATTGTTTCTGGCCTGCCTAACCGTTATGGGGCATCTCGGGATATTTATTTATTTATTTATTTAAACTTTTAAGGCGCACAGATACCCGCAGTGGGTTTCCCGGCGCCAAGGGACAGACTAAAGGAGGAAAGAACTGCCAAGCAAACTACTTGAAAGGATTGCACTGATCACAGCCAAGGATAGTGGTTAGAACATTCTCTCCAATGACTCAGCATTGTTTTCAGCCCATTCCTTCAGCATGTCAAGGTGGCGGTGTGCATATGTGGGAGTAATTAGAATTCTTTGGCCACGTGGGACCGTCCTACTTCCAGGTAACGGGTTAGGGATTTGCTCTCCAACCACGTTGATATCTCCCTTTTAATCAATTTCTCCAATGACCTCAATAGTTCTTTGCTATCCTTTGATTTATTGGCACCAACCTGTGTACCCCCTTCATTTTGGACATCCGTCACATCAGTGTCGCAAAAAAGCCTTTCAGCATCCACCTCCCTCTCCTTAATCCACTCCATGTTTTTCGGCAGCACTGTCAACATCACCATCACCACCCCCTTTTGTACCGCTTTGTTCGCCATAAGTTGGCAGGGTATGCTCAGACGTGAGTCCCTTGCTCACTTTGTCACTGGATTCAAGCAAGCCTGGCTGAAGAAGGCTGAAATGCCAGAAACCGGTCCTAGGAAGCTTGTTTCCGGTCCAGGGAAGGCATGGCTTGGCAGTTCGTGCTGGACTGTTTCCATGAGGCAGAGGGTCAGACTGATTTGCATATGGCCATGTCTGAACTGGGGTGGCAGAGTGGGCTAAAGAACGGTGATGGATTAAACCCAGATCTGTTGCCTGGTTGTGAGTGTTTGATTGGTTCAGATGCTCCGCCCATCACCACCCCCTTTTGTGCAGCACTGTCAACAAATACCACTTCAATTATGTGTCCTGTTGTGTGGTTAAATACCACTATCCTCTCTCCCCACTGCTCAGTGTCGGAGAATATTGCACTGCTTACCGCTGATCCAGACAGCCTCTGTTCCGCGGTGCCGGCGTTTCTCTGCCATACACCATATTCACTCTTCACACTTCGTGGGAGGGGGGATTTGCGTCGCGTACTGCCAGTACAGGGTTCCAAAACCTTGCTGATATGCGCGGTGCTCCTTATCGAGAGGTCATCCCAGAGTCTGACACCGGTGACAGATTCCTACAGCTTCAACTCGCTTGTCCACACAAAGAACAAGCACCAGGACGCTAGGGATCACTGAAGAAACGGTTTTATTTGTTGCACAGGTAACGCGTTTCGATCGCAGCCACGATCTTCGTAAAACCGTAATTTTCTCATTGCCACGTTAATTTAAACCTTTTTCTGACATCAACATGTTGTTGCATTTTTTTTACAACTTTCTACTTGCTCCGGCTCTTAAAGCGCCGGTACATCATATTTGTTCAAAGTGACAGTGCTTTATCGAGACATTATGCACACTGCAATTGAAGCTTGTGGCATACTTCACAACAGTCCAGGCTGTCAGATAGTTAAATATAGCAGTCAACACACATATACAGTGTAAATCAATAAAGTGACAAGTGCCGTTGTACATAAAATGGCTAATTAAAACCATATAAGTTCTACTGCAAAACTCAATGCACATAAATATACAAATCTATCCATACTATGCTTAAAACCATCACATTCTCTTTTATATCTATGTTCCCAGTGTTCACATGGAATCATACTGTATATGTTCAATTGGGGGAAACAGCCATTGTTAAGATGATTGA
Source organism: Lissotriton helveticus (assembly GCF_964261635.1). Lineage (NCBI taxonomy): Eukaryota > Metazoa > Chordata > Amphibia > Caudata > Salamandridae > Lissotriton > Lissotriton helveticus. The sequence goes on from NC_136063.1 coordinate 805,596,688, forward strand.
AATAATTTGAAAAGACTAAAACATATCATGAACTTGTCTCATAAAATTTCAAAATACATCATGGCAAGTGCCAATATATCCTATTCCCCTCCCCCAATGTGACCACAGCTGGAATGTAATGGTAAAACATTTGCAAAAATCACATCCATGTACTAGTGCAGAAGGAGTGAAGAGCCACAATCAATTTGTCTCAATACCTTAGTCACTTACATATACATTTACAAAAAAGATGTTTAAAATATATTTCAATGTTTTACTGTAATAGTAGTGCCTGGGTGATTGGATGATTGTACGACTAGTGCAAGTGTGATTGCATGAGCGCATGGATAGTGCAGGGCACTTTGGATGAGTGCATGGGTAGTGCCTGGGTGATTGCATGAGTACATGGGTAGTGCCTGAGTGAAGTTATTAGTGCAAGGGTTTTGCCTGGCTCATCGGATGAGAGCATGGGTAGTGTCTGGGTGTTAGGATGAATGCATGGTTAGTGCCTGAGTGAATGGATGAGTGCACAGCTAGTACCTGGGGATTGAATGACTGCATGGGTAGTGCCTAAATGAATGGTTGAGTGTAATAGGAGAGACTGGGTGATTGGATGAGTGTTTGACATGTGCGTGAGTGAATAGAAGAGTGTATGTATAGTGTCTGAAAGAATGGATGAGTTCAAGGATAATGTTTGAATGATTGGATGAGTGCATGGGTTGTGCCTCAGTGAATACACAAGTGCAAAGGTAGTGCCTGGGTGAATTAATGAGTGCATGGGTAGTGCTTGAGTGAATAGATGAGTGCAAGGATAGTGCCTGTGTGATTGGATGAGTGCATGGGTAGTGCATGGGTAGTGCCTGGGTGATTTTATGAGTGCATGGGTAGTGTGTGAGTGATCTGATTAATGCATGGGTAGTGCCTGAATGAATGGATGACTGCATGGATAGTGCCTGAATGATTGGATGAGTGCATGGGTTGTGCCTCAGTGAATACACAAGTGCCAAGGTTGTGCCTGTTTGAATGGATGAGTGCATGGGTAGTCCCTGGGTGATTTTATGAGTGCATGGGTAGTGTGTGAGTGATTTGATTAATGCATGGGTAGTGCCTGAATAAATGGATGAGTGCATGGGTAGTGCCTGAATGATTGGATGAGTTCATGGGTAGTGTCTACATGTTTGGATGAGTGCATGCATAGTGCCTGAGTGAATGCATAAGTTCATGGTTAGTGCCTGAGTAAATGATTGAGTTGAAGAGTAGTGCTTCATTGATTGGATGAGTACAAGAGTAGTGTCTGGGTGATTGGATGAATGCATTTGTAGTGCTTGGTTTATTGGATGAGTGCATAAGTAGTGCATACAAGAATGCATGAGTACATGGATAGTGCCTGAGTAATTAGATGAGTGCATGGGTAGAGGTTTAGTGACTGAATGAGTGCATGGGCAGTGCCTGAGAGATTGGATGAGTGCATGGGTAGTGCCTCAGTGAAAGAATGAGACCATGTGTAGTGCTTGAGTGAAAGGAAAGTACTTGAATGATTGGATGACTGCTTTGGCAGTGCCTGGGGGACTGGTTGCATGCAAAAGTAGTGTCTGCATCATTGGATAAGTACATGGGTAGTATGTGAGAGAATGCACAAGTGTATGCATAGTGCCTGAGTGAAAGGATGAGTGCAAAGATAATGCCTGAGTGATTGAATGAGTGCATGGTTAGTACCTGAATGATTGGATAAGTGCATCTGTAGTACCTCTGAGAATGCAGGAGTGTATGCATGGGAACAGAGTGAATGGGTGAGTGCAAGGATAGTACATGAGTGATTGGATATGTGCATGGGTAGTACCTAAGTGAATGATCGAGTACAAGAGTAGTGCCTGAGTAATTGGATGAGTGTAATAGTAGATTATTTTCTCTGGCAGCTTCACTATTCCCTGACTGCTCAGAATATTGTATTATCAAGCAACAGTGATCCTTGACACAATTGAATGTAGAAACTCTTAAATGATTTATAGGCAACAATATGCACTATAATGAAAGAAGTGTCCAGCCAGACACTGATTTAATCAATGGTAGAATAAAAAGAATTTAAAGTGAACAAGATAACAGTGGGACACAATCCTGCATCCAGTACAAACAACAAGGCAAGAGAAAACAATAATCACAGGGGTAGGGCATTTCTCAGGCAATTTGAAACTTAGGGCGACGCTAGTGAAGTAAAAAGGATCAGCCTAGCTGTACTCATGTAGTAAAACACAATTGGGTAACGCAATGGAGAACTAGTGTGTAACTACACAAACTGTTGACGGCGTTTCGATCCCATTATAAATAAAGGATCATCATCAGAACTAACATTGTATTGCCTGAATGTGCAAGCCTTGGTTGCCTTAATTGAGGGCTTAAGGCTGATCAGAGGATTAATCGTCAAGCGCACGATAGGGATTAGCCTTCCAGCAACGAACTATTGACCCGGGAGGGTGCGGGATGGCTGATAGAGGTTCCGTGGTTGAAGGGCAGTAGGCGACGTTGTAATCGTGATCTAAAAGAATGGTTGCTCGGGATGGCCGTATGGACGGAAGCAATTCCACTCTTAGCTGAGGTTCTCGAGATTAGTCAGAACCTTGGAATACGTATTCGAGGATACACACGCCGCTGGAGGGCACAAGGGCACCAGTCACACATCCTGCCATCGTGCACTCCAGCGGCGTGTGTATCAATAACTTATATTTTCTCTAAATGGACTACAACATACAAAGGAAATCAAAGTAAAAAAAACAATGTGTACCACATTTACAAACCTCTTGCGACATTTTCGTGTATAAACCAAGTTCTTACTAACTGACATGCACCAAAAAACAAACAGTTTTTTAAACATTTATATTGAAAAAGATTTGTCTTTTTATTATTTATAATGAATATTATGCTTTTAACAAGCATTTATATTATACAGTTATTTATATTGCATATGTTGCACAAACTCTGGTTACTTGCTATGAATTTAGGTAGCTATAATTACCAGGGAATGAATTTTCCACTGGTACGTTATGAGTATAGAAAAATCCAAGCTGAAAAAACTGTTGGACCTCATGCATTGGAGTCGTTAACTTTGGTTTTCTATGATGAATTTTTATGATGTTGACTGTGTCAAGTAATAATGTTAAAATGTATTTTACAGAAATTCTTACAAGCCCACCATATTGTTAGAACATTTCTTGGATTAAGTATATATTTAGATACAATGAAATGGCGCATAACATATTGGTTAACAACATTGTTATTATAAGAGTTGCAAATGTGTGTACAAGTCAATAACTTAATACAGCATGAACAGAAGTCTTTTGTTTATGTTCACTGTTAATTGTCAGCACTCGAGCACTTTAAAAATGAGAGAAACTCAGTGGCAGGTCATGTGATCAAGGGCTCTGTGAAGCCCGAAACATGTCATGGCGGCTGAAAAAAGCACAAAATAAATAACGCTGAACCAAACAAGTGGAGTCTGTTCCGTTATTTCTTCAGCAGATTGGGAAGAAAGGAGGTATCGAATATATATATATATATATATATATATATATATATATATATATATATATATATATATTACTCCAAAATTGCCCAGCAATTGAAGCCGCAATTGGAGGCCAATGAGAGCCAATCTAAATGACACAGGGTCTTCCGTGGTTGCAAGGAACTTTTCAAAATGCCTGCATTTAGCCCAAGATGAAGGAGAGAGAAGTCTCCGAAACGCGTCGGCTAGGAGGACTCAAGACGGGATGTCAAGTTGCCTGCTCTATCTTAATAAAGGAGTGCCTTTACCTACCTATGAGTGCGGCTTCAATTGCTGGGCAATTTTGGAGTAAATATATATATATATATATATATTGTCAAACAAAGTGCCCGAAAGCTTTTGAAAGCGCACTCTTAGCAAGCTGTACCTTCCGGTCATTTTTTCAAAGCATAGGCTGGCGCTGATATGGTTCTGGTTATTTTAATAGACCTGATGCGTTTCATGGCTGCTGCCAATCATCAGAGGTCGCTTTGTAGAAGACTCATGTAGGCAGTTCTGGTTCTTTTAATTGGTTCTTTTCATGCCACGCCCTCAGTGGGCCGTTCAATTTTCGATGTTCCAAATTGCATGCTGGTTGCGGTAGTTCCATCCAGAGACATAATCTTTCCTATAGTAGGTCCTGCATGTTTGTCTTGATTTTTTAAGCATATCTTCACCCATAGTGGGCCCAGAAAATCAGAGCGAGCATTTGCGCTGCAGTTCGCCCAACCGTATTGGTCCGGATCTGGTTCCGAACACGGCTTCCTTGGGGGTGTCAGGACGGTGCGCTTTCCGCGACAGGGCTGCCGCGTGATTAATTGTCAAACAAAGTGCCCGAAAGCTTTTGAAAGCGCACTCTTAGCAAGCTGTACCTTCCGGTCATTTTTTCAAAGCATAGGCTGGCGCTGATATGGTTCTGGTTATTTTAATAGACCTGACGCGTTTCATGGCTGCTGCCAATCATCAGAGGTCGCTTTGTAGAAGACTCATGTAGGCAGTTCTGGTTCTTTTAATTGGTTCTTTTCATGCCACGCCCTCAGTGGGCCGTTCAATGTTCGATGTTCCAAATTGCATGCTGGTTGCGGTAGTTCCATCCAGAGACATAATCTTTCCTATAGTAGGTCCTGCATGTTTGTCTTGATTTTTTAAGCATATCTTCACCCATAGTGGGCCCAGAAAATCAGAGCGAGCATTTGCGCTGCAGTTCGCCCAACCGTATTGGTCCGGATCTGGTTCCGAACACGGCTTCCTTGGGGGTGTCAGGACGGTGCGCTTTCCGCGACAGGGCTGCCGCGTGATTAATTGTCAAACAAAGTGCCCGAAAGCTTTTGAAAGCGCACTCTTAGCAAGCTGTACCTTCCGGTCATTTTTTCAAAGCATAGGCTGGCGCTGATATGGTTCTGGTTATTTTAATAGACCTGACGCGTTTCATGGCTGCTGCCAATCATCAGAGGTCGCTTTGTAGAAGACTCATGTAGGCAGTTCTGGTTCTTTTAATTGGTTCTTTTCATGCCACGCCCTCAGTGGGCCGTTCAATGTTCGATGTTCCAAATTGCATGCTGGTTGCGGTAGTTCCATCCAGAGACATAATCTTTCCTATAGTAGGTCCTGCATGTTTGTCTTGATTTTTTAAGCATATCTTCACCCATAGTGGGCCCAGAAAATCAGAGCGAGCATTTGCGCTGCAGTTCGCCCAACCGTATTGGTCCGGATCTGGTTCCGAACACGGCTTCCTTGGGGGTGTCAGGACGGTGCGCTTTCCGCGACAGGGCTGCCGCGTGATTAATTGTCAAACAAAGTGCCCGAAAGCTTTTGAAAGCGCACTCTTAGCAAGCTGTACCTTCCGGTCATTTTTTCAAAGCATAGGCTGGCGCTGATATGGTTCTGGTTATTTTAATAGACCTGACGCGTTTCATGGCTGCTGCCAATCATCAGAGGTCGCTTTGTAGAAGACTCATGTAGGCAGTTCTGGTTCTTTTAATTGGTTCTTTTCATGCCACGCCCTCAGTGGGCCGTTCAATGTTCGATGTTCCAAATTGCATGCTGGTTGCGGTAGTTCCATCCAGAGACATAATCTTTCCTATAGTAGGTCCTGCATGTTTGTCTTGATTTTTTAAGCATATCTTCACCCATAGTGGGCCCAGAAAATCAGAGCGAGCATTTGCGCTGCAGTTCGCCCAACCGTATTGGTCCGGATCTGGTTCCGAACACGGCTTCCTTGGGGGTGTCAGGACGGTGCGCTTTCCGCGACAGGGCTGCCGCGTGATTAATTGTCAAACAAAGTGCCCGAAAGCTTTTGAAAGCGCACTCTTAGCAAGCTGTACCTTCCGGTCATTTTTTCAAAGCATAGGCTGGCGCTGATATGGTTCTGGTTATTTTAATAGACCTGACGCGTTTCATGGCTGCTGCCAATCATCAGAGGTCGCTTTGTAGAAGACTCATGTAGGCAGTTCTGGTTCTTTTAATTGGTTCTTTTCATGCCACGCCCTCAGTGGGCCGTTCAATGTTCGATGTTCCAAATTGCATGCTGGTTGCGGTAGTTCCATCCAGAGACATAATCTTTCCTATAGTAGGTCCTGCATGTTTGTCTTGATTTTTTAAGCATATCTTCACCCATAGTGGGCCCAGAAAATCAGAGCGAGCATTTGCGCTGCAGTTCGCCCAACCGTATTGGTCCGGATCTGGTTCCGAACACGGCTTCCTTGGGGGTGTCAGGACGGTGCGCTTTCCGCGACACGGCTGCCGCGTGATTAATTATCAAACAAAGTGCCCGAAAGCTTTTGAAAGCGCACTCTTAGCAAGCTGTACCTTCCGGTCATTTTTTCAAAGCATAGGCTGGCACTGATATGGTTCTGGTTATTTTAATAGACCTGACGCGTTTCATGGCTGCTGCCAATCATCAGAGGTCGCTTTGTAGAAGACTCATGTAGGCAGTTCTGGTTCTTTTAATTGGTTCTTTTCATGCCACGCCCTCAGTGGGCCGTTCAATGTTCGATGTTCCAAATTGCATGCTGGTTGCGGTAGTTCCATCCAGAGACATAATCTTTCCTATAGTAGGTCCTGCATGTTTGTCTTGATTTTTTAAGCATATCTTCACCCATAGTGGGCCCAGAAAATCAGAGCGAGCATTTGCGCTGCAGTTCGCCCAACCGTATTGGTCCGGATCTGGTTCCGAACACGGCTTCCTTGGGGGTGTCAGGACGGTGCGCTTTCCGCGACAGGGCTGCCGCGTGATTAATTGTCAAACAAAGTGCCCGAAAGCTTTTGAAAGCGCACTCTTAGCAAGCTGTACCTTCCGGTCATTTTTTCAAAGCATAGGCTGGCGCTGATATGGTTCTGGTTATTTTAATAGACCTGACGCGTTTCATGGCTGCTGCCAATCATCAGAGGTCGCTTTGTAGAAGACTCATGTAGGCAGTTCTGGTTCTTTTAATTGGTTCTTTTCATTCCACGCCCTCAGTGGGCCGTTCAATGTTCGATGTTCCAAATTGCATGCTGGTTGCGGTAGTTCCATCCAGAGACATAATCTTTCCTATAGTAGGTCCTGCATGTTTGTCTTGATTTTTTAAGCATATCTTCACCCATAGTGGGCCCAGAAAATCAGAGCGAGCATTTGCGCTGCAGTTCGCCCAACCGTATTGGTCCGGATCTGGTTCCGAACACGGCTTCCTTGGGGGTGTCAGGACGGTGCGCTTTCCGCGACAGGGCTGCCGCGTGATTAATTGTCAAACAAAGTGCCCGAAAGCTTTTGAAAGCGCACTCTTAGCAAGCTGTACCTTCCGGTCATTTTTTCAAAGCATAGGCTGGCGCTGATATGGTTCTGGTTATTTTAATAGACCTGACGCGTTTCATGGCTGCTGCCAATCATCAGAGGTCGCTTTGTAGAAGACTCATGTAGGCAGTTCTGGTTCTTTTAATTGGTTCTTTTCATGCCACGCCCTCAGTGGGCCGTTCAATGTTCGATGTTCCAAATTGCATGCTGGTTGCGGTAGTTCCATCCAGAGACATAATCTTTCCTATAGTAGGTCCTGCATGTTTGTCTTGATTTTTTAAGCATATCTTCACCCATAGTGGGCCCAGAAAATCAGAGCGAGCATTTGCGCTGCAGTTCGTCCAACCGTATTGGTCCGGATCTGGTTCCGAACACGGCTTCCTTGGGGGTGTCAGGACGGTGCGCTTTCCGCGACAGGGCTGCCGCGTGATTAATTGTCAAACAAAGTGCCCGAAAGCTTTTGAAAGCGCACTCTTAGCAAGCTGTACCTTCCGGTCATTTTTTCAAAGCATAGGCTGGCGCTGATATGGTTCTGGTTATTTTAATAGACCTGACGCGTTTCATGGCTGCTGCCAATCATCAGAGGTCGCTTTGTAGAAGACTCATGTAGGCAGTTCTGGTTCTTTTAATTGGTTCTTTTCATGCCACGCCCTCAGTGGGCCGTTCAATGTTCGATGTTCCAAATTGCATGCTGGTTGCGGTAGTTCCATCCAGAGACATAATCTTTCCTATAGTAGGTCCTGCATGTTTGTCTTGATTTTTTAAGCATATCTTCACCCATAGTGGGCCCAGAAAATCAGAGCGAGCATTTGCGCTGCAGTTCGCCCAACCGTATTGGTCCGGATCTGGTTCCGAACACGGCTTCCTTGGGGGTGTCAGGACGGTGCGCTTTCCGCGACAGGGCTGCCGCGTGATTAATTGTCAAACAAAGTGCCCGAAAGCTTTTGAAAGCGCACTCTTAGCAAGCTGTACCTTCCGGTCATTTTTTCAAAGCATAGGCTGGCGCTGATATGGTTCTGGTTATTTTAATAGACCTGACGCGTTTCATGGCTGCTGCCAATCATCAGAGGTCGCTTTGTAGAAGACTCATGTAGGCAGTTCTGGTTCTTTTAATTGGTTCTTTTCATGCCACGCCCTCAGTGGGCCGTTCAATGTTCGATGTTCCAAATTGCATGCTGGTTGCGGTAGTTCCATCCAGAGACATAATCTTTCCTATAGTAGGTCCTGCATGTTTGTCTTGATTTTTTAAGCATATCTTCACCCATAGTGGGCCCAGAAAATCAGAGCGAGCATTTGCGCTGCAGTTCGCCCAACCGTATTGGTCCGGATCTGGTTCCGAACACGGCTTCCTTGGGGGTGTCAGGACGGTGCGCTTTCCGCGACAGGGCTGCCGCGTGATTAATTGTCAAACAAAGTGCCCGAAAGCTTTTGAAAGCGCACTCTTAGCAAGCTGTACCTTCCGGTCATTTTTTCAAAGCATAGGCTGGCGCTGATATGGTTCTGGTTATTTTAATAGACCTGACGCGTTTCATGGCTGCTGCCAATCATCAGAGGTCGCTTTGTAGAAGACTCATGTAGGCAGTTCTGGTTCTTTTAATTGGTTCTTTTCATGCCACGCCCTCAGTGGGCCGTTCAATGTTCGATGTTCCAAATTGCATGCTGGTTGCGGTAGTTCCATCCAGAGACATAATCTTTCCTATAGTAGGTCCTGCATGTTTGTCTTGATTTTTTAAGCATATCTTCACCCATAGTGGGCCCAGAAAATCAGAGCGAGCATTTGCGCTGCAGTTCGCCCAACCGTATTGGTCCGGATCTGGTTCCGAACACGGCTTCCTTGGGGGTGTCAGGACGGTGCGCTTTCCGCGACAGGGCTGCCGCGTGATTAATTGTCAAACAAAGTGCCCGAAAGCTTTTGAAAGTGCACTCTTAGCAAGCTGTACCTTCCGGTCATTTTTTCAAAGCATAGGCTGGCGCTGATATGGTTCTGGTTATTTTAATAGACCTGACGCGTTTCATGGCTGCTGCCAATCATCAGAGGTCGCTTTGTAGAAGACTCATGTAGGCAGTTCTGGTTCTTTTAATTGGTTCTTTTCATGCCACGCCCTCAGTGGGCCGTTCAATGTTCGATGTTCGACTGCCTACATGAGTCTTCTACAAAGCGACCTCTGATGATTGGCAGCAGCCATGAAACGCGTCAGGTCTATTAAAATAACCAGAACCATATCAGCGCCAGCCTATGCTTTGAAAAAAAATGACCGGAAGGTACAGCTTGCTAAGAGTGCGCTTTCAAAAGCTTTCGGGCACTTTGTTTGACAATTAATCACGCGGCAGCCCTGTCGCGGAAAGCGCACCGTCCTGACACCCCCAAGGAAGCCGTGTTCGGAACCAGATCCGGACCAATACGGTTGGGCGAACTGCAGCGCAAATGCTCGCTCTGATTTTCTGGGCCCACTATGGGTGAAGATATGCTTAAAAAATCAAGACAAACATGCAGGACCTACTATAGGAAAGATTATGTCTCTGGATGGAACTACCGCAACCAGCATGCAATTTGGAACATCGAACATTGAACGGCCCACTGAGGGCGTGGCATGAAAAGAACCAATTAAAAGAACCAGAACTGCCTACATGAGTCTTCTACAAAGCGACCTCTGATGATTGGCAGCAGCCATGAAACGCGTCAGGTCTATTAAAATAACCAGAACCATATCAGCGCCAGCCTATGCTTTGAAAAAATGACCGGAAGGTACAGCTTGCTAAGAGTGCGCTTTCAAAAGCTTTCGGGCACTTTGTTTGACAATTAATCACGCGGCAGCCCTGTCGCGGAAAGCGCACCGTCCTGACACCCCCAAGGAAGCCGTGTTCGGAACCAGATCCGGACCAATACGGTTGGGCGAACTGCAGCGCAAATGCTCGCTCTGATTTTCTGGGCCCACTATGGGTGAAGATATGCTTAAAAAATCAAGACAAACATGCAGGACCTACTATAGGAAAGATTATGTCTCTGGATGGAACTACCGCAACCAGCATGCAATTTGGAACATTGAACATTGAACCGCCCACTGAGGGCGTGGCATGAAAAGAACCAATTAAAAGAACCAGAACTGCCTACATGAGTCTTCTACAAAGCGACCTCTGATGATTGGCAGCAGCCATGAAACGCGTCAGGTCTATTAAAATAACCAGAACCATATCAGCGCCAGCCTATGCTTTGAAAAAATGACCGGAAGGTACAGCTTGCTAAGAGTGCGCTTTCAAAAGCTTTCGGGCACTTTGTTTGACAATATATATATATATATATATATATATATATATATATATATATATATATATATATATATATATATATATATATATATATATATATATATATATATATATATATACGTATATATGATCCACCAATGAGCCCTCGCGCTCTGAGAAGGCACACAGCGCTCTCCCCACTTTCCGTGCTGTTTACCTCGCTGTCACTCGCAATTAATCATTCCATGCATTGATTTTCAAAAGTCGACGCATGGAATGATAAATTGCGAGTGAAAGCGAGGCATACAGCACGGAAAGTGGGGAGAGCGCTGTGTGCCTTCTCAGAGCGCGAGGGCTCATTGGTGGATCATTGTTTGCACGGCCCACCCTGGTCATGGAGAAGAGCACCGATTCCGACTCAGTTTGGACCTAAAAGCTGAGCGCGGAAGGCTGAGGGTGGGAACCATCCCCTCCATGGACAGCACGCTCTCCCGGGAGTTTACCACTCGCTAATTTGGAAATATCCACCTTACTAAAAGGAAATAATATGGCTAAATAAGAGAGGGATACAGAGCCTACTATAGGTATATGGACTTATTGCTCATGGGACTAATATTACCAGCATGCCGCTGGAAGTAATGACGATGCCACGCCCACTGAGAACGGTGCTACATTCAATAAAATATATGTAGAATGTAGCGAGCAGTGAGTGTTTTTCTTACCCGCTTGCCGAGTCCAGGAAGAAGAGGCGTACCAGCCCCGAAACGTGTCGACTTTTGAAAATCAATGCATGGAATGATAAATTGCGAGTGACAGCGAGGCAAACAGCACGGAAAGTGGGGAGAGCACTGTGTGCCTTCTCAAAGCGTGAGGGCTCATTGGTGGATCATATATATATATATATATATATATATATATATATTACCTACTGGCAGTCGCCAGTATGTAGTTATAGTTAGGACCTAGTTTCCATAGGAAATCCGCAACATTCTATTTGGAATAACTTTGGCGCCGGTCGACGAACACACACAAAATTCTCCAAGAAATTGGCCTGCTCCGCTCCGCTCCTTCCCTGAAAGTTTGGGTGTGATTCATGAAGTGGGGACTGAGAAAAAAAGGGGTCCCAAAACATGTTTTCCCCATGCAATTTTCTATAGGACCATTAGCCAGGGCTACAGCCCGAACGGCTGAATGGAATTACAACAAATTTGGCAAAAAGGTAGAGTTTGGTTTGCAGATTACGCTTTTTGTTAAATGGTGTAAATCCGTTCAGTAGTTCCTGAGAAAATCAAAAGTAAAATCATAGACATATCTATAGGCGAAGTTCCGTACGCGTACGGTAAGGGTACGGTAAAACGTACAATTACGAGCACGAGCTGCATGCTGATTGGCTGTCAACTGTCTGTCAACAGTCGAAACCCGGAAGTGTTGGCAGTAATCTTGTGCCTCGGTAGAACCGAAGCACAAGAAAACAGAAAAAAGAAACGCGAAAAACGTGAAAAGGGGGCAGGGTAGAACACCCTGACCCTATAGGGTCGCATGATATGCGTATGGTACGCGTACCCTACCGATCCCCCCAAAAAATTAAGGCACCGCTCTGCAAACGTACCCCCTGGCGCATTTGCAGACAGGGAAATAATTCCCCTTGAATACTGGGGGTCCCTGGAGGCCAAGTAGCCCACCAGGAACCTCCAGTATGTTTCAGGGGGCTGCCTTGCAGAGACATGTAAAGAGGCCATGCCCCTTTTTACACCTATCTGCAACGCAGCTCCCTGGCACATACTGGAGGTTCCTGGTGGGCTAGTTGACCCACAGGGACCCCCAGTATGCAAGGGGAATTAGTTCCCCCTCTGCAAAACGCGCCATGGGGCTGCCTTGCAGAGACGTGTAAAGAGGCCATGCCCCTTTTTACACCTCTCTCCAAGGCAGCCCCCTGGCGCATAATGGAGGTTCCTGACCCCCTAGGCCTGCTCAGGGGGTCCCACAAGGACCCCCAAGGCCCAAACAATTTTAAAGATTTTTTTTAAAAAATCCTGGGATACGCGTAGGGTACGAATACCCTGCCGATCGCCCCAAAAAAATTAAGGCACCACTCTGTAAACGCGCCCCCTGGCACATTTGCAGAGGGGGAAATAAGTCCCTTTGAATACTGGGGGTCCCTGGGGGCCAAGTAGCCCACCATAAACCTCCAGTATGCGCCCGGGGGCTGCCTTGCAGAGATGTGTAAAGAGGCCACGCCCCTTTTTACACCGCTCTGCAATGCAGCCCCCTGGTGCATACTGGAGGTTCCTGGTGGGCTAGTTGGCCCCCAGGGACCCCCAGTATTCAAGGGGAATTATTTCCCTCTCTGCAAATGCACCAGGGGGCTGCCTTGCAGAGAGGTGTAAAAAGGGGCATGGCCTCATTACACCTCTCTGCAACGCAGCCCCCTGGTGCATACTGGAGGTTCCTGGTGGGCTAGTTGGCCCCCAGGGACCCCCAGTATGCAAGGGGAATTAGTTCCCCCTCTGCAAATGCGCCGGGGGCTGCGTTGCAGAGAGGTGTAATGAGGCCACGGCCTTTTTTACACCTCTCTGCAACGCAGCCCCCTGGCGCATACTTGAGGTTCCTGGTGGGCTAATTGGCCCCCAGGGACCCCCAGTATGCAAGGGGACTTAATTCCCCAAGTTAGAACGCACTACGGGGCATGTTTGCACAGTCGTGAAGGTAAGGGGCGGGGCTTGAGGTGAAATGTGTGCAAACATGCCCTGCTGCGCGTTTTAAGTTGGGGAATTAATTCTTCTTCAATCCAGGGGTCCCCTAGGGGCCAACTAGTCCAACAGGTACCTCCAGTAAGAGCCACGGAGCTGCCTTGCAGAGTGTTGTAAAAAGGGGGCGTGCCCTCTGAACACCTCTCTGCAACGCAGCTCCCTGGCGCATACTGGAGGTACCTCGTGGGTTAGTTGGCTCACAGGTGACCTCAGGATTGAAGAGGAATTAATTCCCCAACCTAAAATGCGCCACTGGGCGTGTTTGCACACATGTCACCTCAGGCCCGACCCCTTCCTTCACTATTGAGCAAAATATTCCTCTAAAATCAGAGGAACTACGAATTCCGATTTACTCACCTGTTATCACGAGAGACGTCAGTGCTGCATCTTTGAGCCCAGTACAGACCCTGAAAAGTAAATTTATGCGTACTTACCAGTAACTTGTATTTCCTTCCATAGGAATCTATTGTGTGGTTTTCACCAGAAAAATGTATAAGTGTTTATTTTTTAAACGTACAACTATTCCTGTAAAATCAGCCGAACTACGAATTCCGATTTACTCTCCTGTTATCAGGAGAGACCTCAGTGCTGCATCTTTCAGCCCACTACTGATCCTGAAAAGTAATTCTAACCATACATACAGTAACTTGAATGTCCTTCCATAGGCTAACATTGACTGGTTTCACTTGGAAATTATTCTATGTGTTGAGTTTTGGAACTTTAAAAAATTCCTCTAAAATCAGCCGAACTACGAATTCTGATTTACTCACCTGTTATCGGGAGAGACCTCTTTGCTGCATCTTTCAGCCCACTACAGATCCTGAAAAGTAATTCTAACCATACTTACAGTAACTTGAATTTCCTTCCATAGGCTAACATTGACTGGTTTCACTTGGAAATACTTCTAATTGTGGAGTTTTGGAACTTTAAAAAATTCCTTTAAAATCAGTCGAATTACGAATTCTGATTTACTCACCAGTTATCAGGAGAGACCTCATTGCTACATCTTTCAGCTCACTAATAATAATAATAATAATACTAGTATTTTTAAAGCGCGAACAGCTGCCTCAGCTAGGAGGCATCCCGGCGCTGTGAGGGCATAACAAGAAAAAAAAAAAAACAACTGAGGGTCTGCAGCTTAGAGAGGCACCGAGAACAGCCACGACTTAAGCTGTCTCCTGAAGCTTGTTTCTGATTGAGCCTTTCGCAATTCAGGAGGTAGGGAGTTCCATAGCCGAGCCGCGTTGGCTGAAAAGGCCCGGCCTCCTAATCTGGCCCTTTTAACTCGTGGCACACTCAATAGCACCTGATCATTTGAGCGAAGGGAGCGAGTCTGTGTATATCTGGGCAGCCGGGCTCTCAAATAGTTAGGGCAGGTACCATAGAGGGACCTGTGGGCCAGAGTAAGAATTTTAAATGTTATTCTACTGGCTATCGGGAGCCAATGCAGGGCTCGAAGATGGGGGGAAGTATGCTCTTTAAAAGGAATATGCTTAAGCAGCCTAGCTGCCGCATTTTGCACCGTCTGCAGCCTTTGGACCAAGTATTTTGGAAGACCGCTGTACAGACCGTTAGCATAATCCAGCCTCGATGTGATGGTGGCATGAATCACAATCTTCCGGCAAGGCTCAGGCAAGAGTTTCAGGACTGGGCGCAGGTTCCTCATTTTGCTCAGGCAGCATCCTGTAACCTGATGGATCTGGGGCAAAAAAGAGAGATTTTCATCCCACCTGAACCCCAAATTTTTTGCCCACTGGGAGGGGGCGGGTGGGGTACCCATCTCAATCGGCCACCATAGCTCAGCTGGAGGGTGACTGCCTTTACCAAAGAAGATGACTTCCGTTTTTCCCGGATTCAGTTTCAGCTTATTAGTATTCATCCAGGATGCCACATCCTGAAGGCACCCCTTAAAGTTTGCAAATGCCGCTTCTGAAACCTCTGAGTAGGGGAAAACCAACTGGGTGTCATCAGCATAGGATATTGCAGTGACTCCCCAGTTGGCAATGAGGGAAAAAAGAGGGGCAAGATAGACATTAAACAAAAGGGGGCTTAGGGCAGATCCTTGCGGGACCCCACATCTCAAAGGCTTACGCTCTGAAGTGCAAGTACCTAGAGTGACTCTCTGCGTGCGATTTGACAGATAGGACTGCATCCAGCCAAGTGCCTGATCTTGCAGGCCAATCTCTGCCAAACGTTGGACCATCCTAACATGATCCACCGTATCAAACGCGGCCGAGAGATCCAGGAGCATCAGCATAGCCGAGTCTCCTGCATCTAACGACCACCTCAAAGAATCAGCCACCTCAATCAGCGCCGTCTCCGTACTGAAGCCGGGTCTGAACCCGGACTGAGTCTCATGAAGAATATCATTAGATTCGACATGAGCATTCAGCTGGCGTTGAATTAGTTTTTCCAGCATTTTCCCGGGGGCTGCCAGCAGAGAGATAGGACGGAGGTTAGTTAAATCCTCCGCATCCCCGTTTGGCTTCTTCTTCAGTGGCAGGAGCGTCGCATGCTTCCAACTCTCCGGAAATTCCCCAGTATCTATGGATGTGTTCCAGATATGTTGGAGCATAGGTGCGATAGCGTCCGCTAAAGGAACCCACAATTTGGGTGGGCATGGGTCCTCAGGGGAGCCGGACTTACACCGGGTAATCTCTAGCCTTGCCTCATCTAACTGAATTGGTAGAAATTTCCTCAAGGGGACTGGGGACCGACCCCCACTCTCTCTATCCTCCTTGGCCGTAAGTTTGTGCGGGCCAAAGGAGTCATAGACCATCTGTATTTTGTTATCAAAATATATAGAGATCTTATCACAAAGTGCTACAGATGAGGGAATGTCCCTTTCAGTACATTGGGGCTTCACAAAGGATTGAACCAGTTTAAACACTTCTTTGCTGGGGTTCTCTGCCTGTTGAACAACGGAAGCATAGTAGCTCTTTTTTCCTTTCCTAATGTGCTTATGGAACAGCTTGGTAGCCTCTTTAAATTGTTTTTTTGCTAGAGGGCAGTAGTTTAATCTCCAATGCCTTTCGAGTTTCTTACAAGCTCTTTTTTCCAGTCGTAAATCAGCTGAGAACCATGGGGCAGTGGGGGAGGATCTCAGCGCTGTCACCCTTTTTGCTGGCGCTACAGCCTCTACCATATTACTAATCCAGTTACTTAGTGCCAGGGCATCCACGCTGGCACTCATAGTACGCTTAGGCGGATCATGGGACAGCATCAAACTCATGGTGGCCGGAGTAAGATTTTCCCATTGCCTCTTCATATAAGAGTGTTTGCTTTTCCTAGGCACTACATCTTTAAATACCAGTGTGAAAGGTATAAGCCAATGATCTGACCATGCTATTGGAAGTGCATCATCCACTATTATGCTTTCTAATGTGGAAAAAATTAAATCCAGTGTGTGTCCAGATCTGTGTGTGGGACCTTTATTATGGAGCATCAAGTTTGCAGCACTCATTTCTGCCAACAGGTGCTCTGCCGCTGTGTTGCCATCCTTATCAATGTGGACATTAAAATCTCCCACGACCAAAAAGTGCTCGTGTTTCAGCGCATTCAGCGTAATTACATCTAAAAGTCGAGCAGTGCTGCTCTCAGCACAGTCCGGGGGACGATAGACCACCATCCCAGCAATGGCTAGTTGAGGGCTAAGGAGAAGGCAGAAGTATAAACATTCCATTCCAGGGATTACAACTGGTGTTGCGGAAGATAAGGAGAAGCAGTCTTTGAAGATTACTGCCACCCCACCCCCGCGCCTGCCATCATCGCGATTCGAGATACCCATAGAAAAGCCCGCCGGTACAGCTAGAAAAATGGCTGTTACATTATGCTCATTCAACCAAGTTTCAGTTAAAAACAGCAAGTCCCAGGCTTGGCTCTCTAAAAGCAGCCAGATGTCAGTGCTGTGTTGAGGCAATGATCTACAGTTCACAAGTCCCGCTCTGAGACCTCTAGCTACTTGGGCTAAAGCAGCCCTTGGAGTCTGCTTGGAAGGAGAAGCGGCCCTGGCCCACGCACTACCACATTCTGAGCAAATAAGTGGGAGCGTGGCCTCCACAAGAGAGTGAGTTTTACAAGGCCCCCCTTGGTTAATGGCCATTAGATCTTGCCTCGACCAGACAGTCCTATCGGGTTCCGCCCCCGCAGGGGCAGCATGCTTGGCCTTGGCCGCAGTCCGGCCACGGATGGGCGCAGACGGGCTGGACTTAGGCGCGACTTCGGCGCGCCTTCGTCGCGCCCGCTGCGCTCGTCCGCTGCGCGGCCGGGAGCACATCGCCTCAAGTAGGGACTGGCCCGGAAGTGATACTAGCTGGGGGAGGAGTCGCGTCCCTCCGCTCAATCGGCACACAAAAGCCGTGGCGGAACGGGGACGGACCGGGACACTGCAAGGGGTTAGCACAATCAACCCAACAATATCTGTATCCCCCTAAAGAAATCAAGCTTCCCACCAGCGGTAAGTTTAAAAATTAGTGACACACTTCTGAAAGCGTAAAATCACACAAAACAGTTAGTTAAAAATTGCAGGTTTCACAATCACACTGCCAGCGTCTTACTCGCGCTGCTCTCACCAAGCGCAGCGGGATCAGGTGTGGCTTTTAACTCTGAGTGCTAGCTGGGGGAGGAGTCGCGTCCCTCCGCTCAATCGGCACACAAAAGCCGTGGCGGAACGGGGACGGACCGGGACACTGCAAGGGGTTAGCACAATCAACCCAACAATATCTGTATCCCCCTAAAGAAATCAAGCTTCCCACCAGCGGTAAGTTTAAAAATTAGTGACACACTTCTGAAAGCGTAAAATCACACAAAACAGTTAGTTAAAAATTGCAGGTTTCACAATCACACTGCCAGCGTCTTACTCGCGCTGCTCTCACCTGTCCCTACTACTGTCCTCACTACTGTCCCTGAAAAGTAATTTTAGCCATACTTACCAGTAACTTGAATTTCCTTGCATAGGATATCATTACCTGCTATATAAAATATATATCAATTAAAAAAATCTAAAATAAAAAATGAAAATTTTACAATTTCAATATATTTAAAAACATTTTTTTTCAATGTATATTAAAATTACATAATGTAATAAATTTTTTTTTAAAAATAAATACTTTAAAACAATGTAGTAAATCAGTATAAAAAAATAATTATTATTGTTTTTTAAAATATTTTTATTGACAACACGAGAAAGGAGTGAATAATACAATTTAACAGAACAAGACATACCAAGGTTGGAGGAATAAACAGGATGGCAGAATAGAAATACAAACAATTACTTTACAGTTCAAAATAGAATAGATAATGACAAGAGAAAAAAAATAGAAGCAAAACGTTGCAGGATATTTGCCTCGTTAATTCTCAAAATAAGGACCAAAAGTTTTAAATGAAAGTGCACCATATTCTTTCACATTTCATTAATCAACGGACACCTCTAAGTTTGGCGAGAGCGAGCTCCACAGAAAAAAATTCATTGACCAATGACCACCATTCCATGATGTGAGGGGGCTTCGGGGAGATCCAGGCTCGGGCAACAGCTAGTTTAGCACAAGACAATAATATAGTGACTTAAGCTTGCTGAGGAAGAGTAACAGAATGTATCTATACTACTATTATAAAGGAAGAACTTTGAACCTTTGAGGCGGGTAAACTCGGGAACCACAGCGCCAATCCACACACCCGATACATCGTTGTAATCGTCAGGGTGTGCAGATGGACATAGGCTATATAAACGTAATAAATATACGTTATTCAAAAAATTTACAGAAAAAAAAGTAGTCCCTTTGAAGAAGTGCCGGCCGCGACGTCTGTGCTGACGTGAGGAGCGCGGGGAGGAACGGCGTTCAGGAGCGCGATGAGGACCGGCGGACATGGCGCGGGGTGGAGCGGTGAGGAGCAGCGGACAGGCGGTGAGAAGCGGTGAACGGCGGATGAGGTAGGTTATTTATTTATTTATTTAGGAGCAGTGAGCGGTGGAAAAATGAAGCAAAAATGACAATCGTGAGCAAGAGGAGGCAAACGGAGCATTACAAAAGTGAGCCAAACGGTGCATTACAGGAGGAAAAAGTTACGTGTGCAGGTTACAAAAGCGTACATCATGAGCAAGAGGAAGCAAACGGAGCATTACAAAAGTGAGCCAAATGGTGCATTACAGGAGGAAAAGGTTACGTGTGCATGTTACAAAAGCGTACAAAGTAAACATAGAGGTATAATACTGCATTGCAGGAGGAAAAAGTGATGTGTGCAGGTTACAAAAGCGTACAAAGCAAACATAGAGGTAGGCTCCGGGGGACCCACGGACAACGTCGGGGCGGGCAGGGGCCCTGAAGCCTAATTGCTCCCGGACAACGTCGGGACGGGCTGCTAGTGTCTAATAATACTGGTAATGCTGTGAGAGAGGGCGACCTAACCAGTTTTAGTTTCAAGACCCTGTCCAGAGTTGACCAGGACTCAATCAAAGACGGGCAAGAAAACAGCATATGCTCTAAGTCAGCTGCTACTAAATCACATTTAGTGCATTTAGTACGATCACTAAAAGAAATGTTTGTAGACCACTTGGAGATCTTTTCAGGTGTATGATATAGCATGCATGTGGTTTTAAATTGCTGTAGTGTTAGGCTCGCAGATTGAACAAGATTATTGATGTTGGAAAAAGAGGAAGCAATCTTATTAGGAGTTATAGAGAGCCCCAACTTAGTATCTCCATTTCTCCGCTAGTTTGGAGCAGTCACTAGTTTTATAGGCATTGAGGCACTTATATCCTTCGCTGATTAAAGATTTATTCTTGAGTGAGTAAAAGCAGTTCCAAATATCGGAATCTAGGATTTCACATATTTTCATCTTACGTGTAAAAAAAATCATGAATTTGAATATATTTAAATCTGATTGATTCAGTCAGTTTATATACGTTTTTAAGTGCCTCCAATTTTAAAAAAACGTGAATACCATATAGGTCCCCTAATTTCTTTATGCCGTGAGCAGGCCATATATTTGCCATACCATCATTAAAAATCCCAGGAAGACCCGGATTTCCCCATAACCGCAATTTGGGATGAAAAAAAGAGGTTTTACAAAATGCCAAGATATTAAACCAGATCTTGGCGGTATCTCTAGCGGTCTTGAATTTCACCCTTTTGAAATAGTTGGGGTCATTGAGTCTTAGCAGAAACATTTTGGAGTCCGAATGTAACATAATGATATGAAAATAAAGTTGAGTGTCCGAATTAAGCAGACAGCGTAGACGACCAAGAAAAGTAGCTCAAAAATATAATTTGAAATCAGGGAAGTTGAGCCCCCCATTATCTAGAGAGCCTTTGAGTAACACCATGGACCTACGGGCTTTCCTGTATCCCCAGATAAAGCTACTAAATATCCCATCAAGTTTCTTGAAAAAAGAATTGCTGAGTGCTAGTGGGATAGACCGGAATAAATAAAGAAATTTGGGGAGCACTTTCATTTTGATCAAATTAATTCTGCCGATGATATTTAGAGGAAGCTTATGCAATTTTTTTAAAGACTGAACAGTTGCTTTTAATAAAGCATCGTAATTAATTGTGATGACCTTGCTGATTTTGGATGAAATTTTGACACCGAAATAGGTGGCGACCTTACAAATCCCAGAAACAGCTACCGACGGTTTGTGGTTAACAACTATTTGTGTTTTGTTTATATTTAATTTGTATTCAGAAACAGTTCCGAATCCAATAGCCTCAGCCGTTATCCCCTGTAATGCCTCTGTGACATCGGTAGAATAGATAGCGATATCATCGGTGTATGCAGTAATTTTCAAGGAGTGAGAGCCAGATCTGAAAGGGATTATTCGAGGCTGTACCTGTAAAGCATAGAGAAAAGGGTCCATTGAAAGAGCAAACAGCAGGGGTGACAAAGGGCACCCCTTCCGAGTGCCCCGAGAAAGGGCAAAGGTAGAAGAGGTCAACCCAGCATAGCTGATACTCGCTATAGGATTGTCATATTAAGCTCAGATCCATCTGAAAAATTGGCCATCAAAACCAATAGTGGTCATTACAGATCAGAGATAATACCACCCCACTCAGTCAAAAGCCTTCTCGGCATCCAATTAAATCATACCGAGTGGGGTGGACTCCGTCTCAGCTATATCGAATGCAGTTATGGCCTAATTGATATGGTCTGTAGTATCCCTTCCCATTACAAACCCGTGTTGCTGTGGATTGACTATTTTGGGAACTTTTGCAAATACTTTGCCGTTAGTATTTATAAGTGAGATGGGTCTATATGACCGACACTCATCTGCAGGTTTACCCTTTTTCAGAAAGAAAACCATTTTGGCGATGTTCCAGGAGCTAGGGGCTTTCCCATTTTCACCAATAGATCAAATGACCTGAAGAAATAGAGGTAGTAATTCATCAATACAGATTTTGTATACCTCTACTGGGAGGGTATCTTCCCCTGCTGCTTTTCCCAAAGGTAGGGAAAGGATAGCTTGCCTGATCTCTAACAGGGTGATCTGATCAGACAGTTGATCTAGCCCGGGTATGCCACGGTTTTCTTTGATATTACTATCTAGGTAATCCTGTATTCTAGCTAAACTGGCATAATTCTCCAGAGTATATAGAATACTATAAAACTCCACAAATTGTTCTAGTATCTGTGCCGGCTGATCGTATATAATGTTATTGGAGCCTCAGAGACTTTTAATCAGGGTGTTAGCTCTATCGTCCGCAACTTTATAAGCCAATATTTTCCCGATTTTATCTCCGCTCTCGTATTGGGAAATTTTGAATTTATGTAATTTCGCACTGCTTTTTTCCGTAAGTATTTATTTTAGAGTTGCTTTTAAGTGCCCTAGTTTTAACCCTAATTACAAAAATACCAATTAATACATTTAAAAATTATCATTTACAAAACCTTTGAAATTCACTAAAAAAACATAGGTTTCAGCCACGTTATAGTTAGGAATTAGCATTTAAAAAAAACCTTAGAAATTCACTGAAAAAACCATAGGTTTCACACATGTTGGACATTTCACTCATACAAAACCATTGAAATTCTCCGTTATAGCTAGTTCAGCTAACTATAACTCGCGCGCCCGCAATGCACTGCTGATGACGTCACATATTACATCACTCATGACATGGTCAGTGTCATCACTCATGACATCACTCATGACATCTCAAATGACATCACTGATGACATCACTGATGACATCATCCTTGTGGAAGAGTGGCAGACCTCCTCTCAGCGTAATATAACCTTTGATACACACATTCAAAAATAGAAACTAAAATTTTCAAAAAAATGGAAATACCAATACCACTTACAACAACCTATACAGTAATTCCACCATCTACATACACATCCACTCATTCACCAACAGTTCTATATAGTCACTCATACATGTACTCACTCATCATATGTACTCATACACCTATACATTCTGTTACTCACCAACACTCATCCATGCTCACACATGCACATAAACTATCAAACATCCATTTATTTGCATATACAGCTGTACACACACCACTACACTTACTTTTACAGAAACGTACACATACTTACTCTCTTAAACAATCACTTATAGAAACACATACTTATTTGTACAGGAACACTTCCAATCTCTTACTCTCAGATAAAATCACTTTTTTTTAAATTTTGTTAGTTCTCATGCGCCAAAGATATTCTCGAAGTTCGTTCAACCATTGCCATCCACTGATAGCAATTGTACCCAGGAGAGCTTACAAACCTCAAAGAGCTTATTGGAAGCACTTTTTGTAGATACCCAACTGACATAATAATCAATTCAGTTCATCTAACTGACCACCATGGAAATGATCTTAGGGTACGTCAATCCACAAAAAGGCATAATCATTGGACCTTGTTCTTAAAGTTTATCCAGCCAGGAAATGCACGGTGTCCAAAAATGTTTTTTGCTTTTCTAATTTATACTATCTAATTTCAGGGTATATTTAATTGAATTAATCCAGTCTAAATATGTTGGTGCGGTATCTTTTATCCACCATTTACAGATTTCTCTTCGAGCTAAGATAATTAAATAGAACAACAACTTATTAACATCTCGAGAGAGTGATTCAAAGTTCAAGGAAATACCCAAAAATATAAGTAAAGTACTGACCTGTATGTTTAGCTTCAACATACTTCCCATACCTTCAGATACCGCACACCAGTAATTATGCAAGACCGGACATGTTAAAAACATATGAATGTCATCTGCCTTTTCCATCTTACATTTTGGGCAACAGGGAATACTGTTCTTCAAAAATTTAGCAAGCTTAGCAGGGGACCAATAGACTCTGTGAAGAGAAAAGAAGTGATTGCGTTTTAATTTGGCGGGAGAAACTGTTGTATGTAGTATGTCAAAAGATACTTGCCATGACTTCTCCAAATCGGCGTCTGAAACCTGTTCTCCCCACAGATGATCTGGCAAGGTGAAGTCGCCGTCTTCTGCTTCTAAAATAGCCCAGTAAAGGATTGCTGTCTTTATCTTCCTGTTCTTCCCTCGAAGCAAATCTTCTAAGACGCTGGTTGTTCCTACTTGTGATCCTACAGCCTGACTCCAGCTCTTATTTGAAAGTATTTGAACTTAGATAAGCTATTTTTAGTTGCATCAGAAATCTATTCCCAAGATATAATTAACCCTTCAGGCATTAACTGATACCAATACTTAATATCCGCGTCTGCCAACGGCTTTGCGAGACTGTCTTTAGTCCACTCCGGAGAACCAGGAGAATCCCATATAGGAGACTTGGCTGTATAATACATAAGTTTCAGGGCCTTCCTTACCCTAGCCCAAGTAAGAGCCATGTCTCTCAGCATCTTCAATTGCACTTTTTTAAAGAAGCGTGGGTCCCCATATTTGTATAGGAAACCGCTAGATCCCCCTTGGATTCCTACCAGCATTTCCTTAAACATTATGCCTACTTCTGATCTGTCTGGACAATTAAAAAGCAGAATCCCTGCTTTAAGTAGAAGAGTCTATGCATAGATCTTCATATCCGGCGCGCACAAGGCGCCTTTGCTTTTCTTCCTGCTCAATTTCCTCCGCGAAATCCTAATTCCCTTTGAAGCCCATACAAAGTAGTTAAATTTAGCTTGAATTTGTCTAAGCTTCGCTTCATTAAAGGTCAGGGGTATATTCTGAAACAGAAAAATCAATTTGGGGAGCCGCATCATCTTTATAATGTTCACTCTTCCAATTAGTGTAAGGGGAAGCAAAGACCATCCCTTTAATGACTCGGTTATTTCTTTATTCACTTTATCTAGATTTCTATCCGTTAATTTTGCGATATCCTGGGTGACTTGAACTCCTAGATATCTTATCTCGTGTTTTAATATAGGGAGCTGAGCTTCCTCATTCCAGAGCATACATTTAAAGGTTTTAACGTGGAATATAAATGGTTTAAGGGTAGTTCATAGATGAGAGAGGATCTTTCAATATCTGAAAGATGCACCAGGGCAGGTCTTTATACTCCAGGAAACCCATCTCACAGAGGAAGAGTTGAGGGAACTCTGTAGCAAGAAGAAATGGATCCAAGAGGTGGTTTGTACCTCTCAGCAACTAACCATAAAAGGGGTAGCTATCCTGGTCAAAGCGAACCCAGCCATAGCCGTAGAGAAAACTAGAGTCGACAAAAGAGGTAGATGGGCTGAATCTATGACATAATATCGACAGACAGAATATCTACATACAAAAATATCGACACAAAAATATCGAAATCAAAAATATCGAAGTTATATCTACATAATGGTAAGTACAAAAATATCGAAAAAATAATATCGTTGTACAAAAATATCGAAATTAAAAATATTGTTTTTTTAAATGTATCAATAATAATTTAAAATTAATTTAAAAATACATATAATTTTACAAATATTAAATAAAAACATGAAAACATTTAAAATATTATAACTAATACCTATACATTTAAAATAAATTTAAAATTGTACATATCCATTTATTAATATACTTACTCCACATATTACAACAGTAGAAAAAGCGTTGGATAGCGTAAGGGCTTAAATTACTATTCCCACTCCAGAGGGTGCAACAGTAGGGAAAGCGTTGGATAGCGTAGGGATTTAAATTACTATTCCCACTCCAGAGGGTGCAACAGTAGGGAAAGCGTTGGATAGCGTAGGGGTTTAAATTACTATTCCCACTCCAGTGGGTGCAACTGTAGGGAAAGCGTTGGATAGCGTAGGGGTTTAAATTACTATTCCCACTCCAGACGGTGCAACAGTAGGGAAAGCGTTGGATAGCGTAGGGGTTTAAATTACTATTCCCACTCCAGAGAGTGCAACAGTAGGGAAAGCGATGGATAGCGTAGGGGTTTAAATTACTATTCCCACTCCAGTGGGTGCAACTGTAGGGAAAGCGTTGGATAGCGTAGGGGTTTAAATTACTATTCCCACTCCAGACGGTGCAACAGTAGGGAAAGCGTTGGATAGCGTAGGGGTTTAAATTACTATTCCCACTCCAGAGAGTGCAACAGTAGGGAAAGCGATGGATAGCGTAGGGGTTTAAATTACTATTCCCACTCCAGACGGTGCAACAGTAGGGAAAGCGTTGGATAGCGTGGGGGTTTAAATTACTATTCCAACTCCAGAGAGTGCAACAGTAGGGAAAGCGTTGGATAGCGTAGGGGTTTAAATTACTATTCCCACTCCAGACAGTGCAACAGTAGGGAAAGCGTTGGATAGCGTAGGGGTTTAAATTACTATTCCCACTCCAGACGGTGCAACAGTAGGGAAAGCGTTGGATAGCGTAGGGGTTTAAATTACTATTCCCACTCCAGAGAGTGCAACAGTAGGGAAAGCGTTGGATAGCGTAGGGGTTTAAATTACTATACCCACTCCAGATGGTGCAACAGTAGGGAAAGCGTTGGATAGCGTAGGGGTTTAAATTACTATTCCAACTCCAGAGAGTGCAACAGTAGGGAAAGCGTTGGATAGCGTAGGGGTTTAAATTACTATTCCCACTCCAGACCGTGCAACAGTAGGGAAAGCGTTGGATAGCGTAGGGGTTTAAATTACTATTCCCACTCCAGACGGTGCAACAGTAGGGAAAGCGTTGGATAGCGTAGGGGTTTAAATTACTATTCCCACTCCAGAGAGTGCAACAGTAGGGAAAGCGTTGGATAGCGTAGGGGTTTAAATTACTATTCCCACTCCAGAGGGTGCAACAGTAGGAAAAGCGTTGGATAGCGTAGAGATAAAAATTACTATTCCCACTCCAGAGGGTGCAACAGTAGGGAAAGCGTTGGATAGCGTAGAGATAAAAATTACTATTCCCACTCCAGAGGCTGCAACAGTAGGGAAACCGTTGGATAGCGTAGGGGTCAAAATTACTATTCCCACTCCAGAGGGTGCAACAGTAGGGAAAGCGTTGGATAGCGTAGGGGTAAAAAATACTATTCCCACTCCAGAGGGTGCAACAGTAGGGAAAGCGTTGGATAGCGTAGGGCTAAAAATTACTATTCCCACTCCAGAGGGTGCAACAGTAGGGAAAACGTTGGATAGCGTAGGGGTAAAAATAACTATTCCCACTCCAGAGAGTGCAACAGTAGGGAAAGTGTTGGATAGCGTAGGGGTAAAAATTACTATTCCCGCTCCAGAGGGTGCAAAAGTAGGGAAAGCGTTGGATTGCGTAGGGTTTAAATTACTTCCCACACTACTCCCCCTGTAACACACAACACACTAAACATTATAAAAAAACACAATTAATAAAAGTTTAAATTAATCAATTAATAACAATAAATATTATTAAATTAATGTAAGTATAAATGAACTATTTAACACTTATTAATTACCAATTAATTAACAATAAATACCAATAAATAAATACAATCTCTTTAATTAATTACATGTTATTATATAACACCCTACTCCCCTATAAACACACAACCCACTAAACATAAATAAATGAAATCATTTAATCACTTAATAATTATTAATTACCAATTAATTATTAATTAACAATATCAAAAAATTATAAATTAAAAATATTAACACATTAACTCTAATTAATTTTATTTACTACTTAATATTATTTAATTACAAATTAATTATTAATTAACAATAACACTAAATTGAATATATTAGCACAATAAATCTAATTAATGTAATTAACTAATTAATATTAATTAATTACCAATTAATTATTAATTAACAATAACAATGAATTAAATATCTTAGCACATTAAATCTTTATCATTTAATCAACTAATTAATATTAATTAATTACCAATTAATTATTAATTAACAATAACACTAAATTAAATATATTAGCACATTAAATCTAATTAATGTAATTAACTAATTAATATTAATTAATTACCAATTAATAATTACTTAACAATAACTATAAATTAAATATCTTAGCACATGAAATCTAATTAATTTAATTAACTAATTAATATTCATTAATTACCAATTAATTATTAATTAACAATAACACTAAATTAAATATATTAGCACATTAAATCTAATTAATGTAATTAACTAATTAGTCTTAATTAATTACCAATTAATTATTAATGAAAAAATATTTAGAAATATATATTAATTAATTAATTATTATTAAATTACTTCCCACCCTATTCCCCTATAAACCCACAACCCGCTCTAATACTAAAACGCAAAATGTTAACAAAATTACAAATTTTCAAACATACATTTCTAAACATATTTAGCAAACATAAACAACATAATAAAATACATAAGACTAAACAACAAAATTTCGATATTACTAACATACATACCTTAATCTCGATATTCTGTCTGTCAATATTATGGCACATCGATATACTATACCATCGATATTAAAACATCGATATTATTGTATATCGATATTTTAATTTCGATATTTTGTCTGACTACCAGATGGGCTATAGCTACGATCAAATTCCATTCCTATAAATTTACTGTCGCGGGGTACTACGGCCCGAATTCAGGCGACCCTCACTCACTTAGAGAAATGTTGGAAGAGCTGCTAGAGTTCAAGGATCCCCTAATTTTAGCGGGAGACTTCAATCTGGTCCTGGATCCCCAAACGGATAGAACATACAGAGATAGTTTTATGTAAACTCCAAAACAAGGAATTGTTTGGTAGACGCTATGCGTCAGCTAGGGTGGATAGATATCTGGAGAAAAAAACGGGGATCAAAAAAGGAGTATACATTTCATAACAAGAGGTTAGGCCACAAATCAAGACTAGACTTTTTCTTAATTGCAGAGGAGCTCGAGGATAAGGTCAAGGAGGTTAAGCATCTAGGTGGCCACCTCTCAGACCATTCTGCTGTCTCTTTAGTGTTAAAGCTCTTGGGACAGCAACATAGGAAGAGGTGGACTTTGGACCGAACTATCATGTTGAAGGACGATGTGACAAAAAAATTGATAGAGGAGTCAGAGAGCTTCTTTGAGCTGAGTTCAGGCACCGCCCCAATTTGTTGAGGCGGTGCCTGAAGTTGTTTGGGACGCTTATAAGGCCTTCTTGAGGGGGGTGATCCTGGCTATTCAATCTACGAGGCAAAAAAGATTTAGTGCTAAAGTATCTGAAATAGAAGTAGGAATAGCCAGGTTAGAACAAGATCTACTAGCTCAGAAACATAAGTCCGTATCATCTCTTATACAAAAATTAGCACTATGTAAATCTCAATTGGAAGAAGTTTTGGATGCTAGACTCAGGAAGCGGTGGCAAGTTAGCTCTCTGGCCCATTTCGAATATGGGGAAGCGAGTGGGAAGCTGTTGGCTTGGAAAACAAAAAAAGATCAATCTAGGAATAAAATTAAAGAGGTGCTGTCAGATATTACGGGCCACATCACAGGAAATGCCTCTGACATAGAAGAAGCTTTTTTTAACCACTTTGAACAAGTGTATAGTGAGGATCTGTCTCCTCATGATGCCTCAATTCAAGCATGGTTGGAGAAGTATGCAGTTCGGAGAATTGAAGCAGCTAAAAATCTAGATGGTAAGGAGTTGCTGCAGTTATACAAGCAAGAAGGGTAAGGCTCCAGGTCCTGATGGGCTGCCAGCAGAGCTTTATAAAGTTTTGTCCCCAGTCATCGCTCCAATCCTCTGCAGACTGTTTTCCTCTATCTATGACGAGGGAGGAAATATCCCCTCGTCATGGAATGAGGCAACTGTGGCGTTAATTCTTAAACCTAGGGCACTATGTGAATCTTATAGGCCAGTCTCTCTGTTGAATCTCGATTACAAAATATTCGCCGGGTTTTTAGCAGAGAGAATGAATGGTGTTGCGGAAAAATTGGTGCATGGGGATCAGAAGGGGTTTGTTAGAGGCCGTTCTATTCAGAATCTGATCGAAGTATTAGTGGGAGCTATAGGTACAGCATCTATATATAAATTGCCCTTGGCTATTATCACGCTCGATGCCGCCAAGGCATTTAACCGTGTTAATTGGGTCTATCTAAGTAGAGTATTAGAAAAGTGTAATCTGGGAAAAAAGTTTCTGTAGAGCCATATCTTCAATATATCAGCACCCCACAGCCAGAGTATTGATTAACGGGAATCTATCAGCACCCATTTGTATTAAGAGAGGGACAAGACAGGGATGTCCTCTTTCTCCCATGCTTTTTAATTTATACATTGAGTCCCTGGCGGAGAAGATCAGGCAAGATACGAGCATTGCGCCTTTTAAATTTAGGAACTGGGTAAAAAAAGTGTCATTATATGCGGACGATATGATGATATACACGTCAGATCCAGTACAGGCAATCCCATTAATATACACAGCAGAAATTCAGTTTGGTCAGCTCTCTGGATATCAGATTAACCAGACTAAAACTGAATGTATGCTCTATAAAATCACCTATATACATCAATACTTACATAAACTAGATTAAAACATATGTAGTTACTCATAAAGATACTATTGAGACAGTCATTCACTCACTAACACACCCATACACACACTCATCCACCCATACAGTCCTGCACACATGCTGTCTTCAAAACACATACAAACAGTGAGTCACTCATTCATGCATCTATGCGCTAAGTAATACCCCCCACTGAACGATACAGATACTCATACTGATACTCAAAAAACCAACTAATAACCCATATAGACACTCATGTAGCTACTCACCAACCCATGCAGCCACTTATAGACAAAGTGAGACACTGATAGAGATATTTACATATTTAAACATTACTCGCTAATACATGTATTAGCTAAGATACACTTAATAAGTCAGTTATGCAATCATTTTTACAAAAAAAACATCCATTTACACACCTTTTTACCCATTTATTCTTCCATCGACCTTTAGATATACATATATAAAAAATATTTATTTTTCAGAAAGACACACATTCACTGGATGATGTAATCAGTGATGTCATCAGTGATGCCATTTGAGATGTCATTAGTGATGTCATGAGTGATGTCACTGACCATGTCATGAGTGATGTAATATGTGACGTCATCAGCAGTGCATTGCGGGCGCTCCAATTATAGTTAGCTGAACTAACTATAACGGGCGAATTTCAATGGTTTTGTATGAGTGGAATGTCCAGCTAACTATAACATGTGTAAAACCTATGTTTTTTTCAGTGAATTTCTAAGGTTTTTTAAATGCTAATTCGTAACTATAACGTGGCTGAAACCTATGGTTTTTTCAGTGAATATATATATGTGTAAATATACATATATTTTCTTCTTTTTTAAAGATAGTCAACAAAAATGGTGTAGCTGCATTACTATTCCTGGAACTTTTAGCATGTTTTAATACAATATACCATGACACATTCATTTTTGATTGAAAGACGTCACAATAGATGGCACCCCTCTCAACTGAATTTCCCCTTATCTAAACAAAAAATGCCAGATGAGCACATCGCCTTTCTCTTCAGATAATTCAAATAGGAGTTCCACAAGGATCAATCTTACCTCTACTTTTTAACATACACATAAAAACAGAGCTAATTCTTATCAACTCTTTTTATCTTTTTAGTACAACTATGCAGATGACACACAGATATCTCTCAAACTGGAAACACTTAAAGATATAGGAACATCAGAACTTAACACCTGGTTCATAGTTGTGGATCAATGGGTGACGTGGAATCACCTTAAGCTGAATGCTTCAAAAATTGAAATACTGTCCTGAGGTGAATGGAAAACAATATGATCCTATATCTTTCTGGGTAGACAAAATGAGACCCTGCTAAAAATAGCTTCTAAACTGAGACAAAATCGTAAATTTATGACTTTTGGTATTCACAAAAGGAATTTAGTAGTAGTAAAGTTAGGAGTCCTAAGTTTACTACTACTAAATGCCTTCTGTGAATACCAAAAGTAGTACCTTTGAACCTTTCTTTCAACTTGTTATACTGCATCAGATTGCATCCTATCCCAGTATTCCAAAAAACATGCATAAATATTTATCTGATTTATAGCTCGAGATAATCCTCTCTTCTACTTTTCTATTTGAATTCAACTCTCCATACACTCCCTCCTCTGCTTGCCTTAGTTCCTGATTGTACCATACTCTATCACATACTCTGTCCTAAACTTCAGTAAACTAACAATACACCCTACTTACAGATCATGTACTCTCCTTCTGAATAACTTACCCTGCAATACCTAAGCTTTTTCTAATTAACCACTCATCCGACTCTGATTAATAACAATTTCCCTTTGGGGGAACAACTCCTTGCAATCTTATAATATCTAACCTCCTCCACCCTATTTACTTATCCACTTATTCAAACGTGCATGAACTAACTCCTATTATTACACTTAATTCCTATTAACTTAACCACCACGAAAAACTGGACTAAATGCTTACGTTTCCTCAAAGCATGAGACTAACTGAATAAGTAACAAATCTACAGCAATTAATACTAAGGGTGGGTGTAGTTTGCGAAGTAGCGCTACGCGAAGCTACGTGAAGCTACGCGAAGTGCACTTCGCACTACGGGAGGTACGCGTAGCACTACGCAAACTGCGTAGTAGCATGTTCGCACTGTGCAAGATGTTGTTTTCAATGATTGCACAGTGCGGACAAGCATCCGGCACTGTGCAATCATTGAAAACGGCATCTTACACAGTGCTAGCTGTAGTTTTCTGCAGCTCGAGTAAATTTTTACTCGAGCTGCAGCTTTCTCAATGCGGACTGGTAGTTTCTCATCGCGAGCGGTCGCGAGCATGAGCGACCACTCACAATGAGAAACCTGAGCTCCACGCATTGAGAATCTCGCCGGGAGGTTTATTTTCCATGCTCGCGATCGGCAACTTGATGTTGCTGATCGTGAACAAGGAAAAAGTCTCGCGAGGTTGTCATTTTGCTTGCTCGCGGTCGCCAACTTGATGTTGAGGACAGTGAGCAAGCAATAAATGACCGCTGCACTATGCTACAATACGCATGTTCGCACTGTGCTACGTGCAGTTCTCGTAGTGCGAAGTTGCGCAAACTTCGCAAACTACGCAAGCGTAGTGTAGTGCTTTGCCCAGGATTAATTAATACCCACTGGATTAACTACTAACTTGAGGTTATGGAGTACTTTTCTAACATACAGAAAGCACTTCAACATCTCCTGGAAGGTACATAGGGCATATTTATCATTGTGTTGCGTCACCTTTGTCCCATACAAGGAGGTGCAATTGTGCCGTAAAACTTAAGTTAGATTTCTCAAGCCATGCACAGCCACATTGCATGGCCCTGACTGTCTTGGCAAATCTAAAGTAACACAACGCAGTGCAAATAGCTGTCTTGCGTTACTTTGCCTCAGTGAGGCACTGCATGGGCGGAGCATGGATATTCCCACGCATCCACCCATGAATTTTGACACATTACTAGATTTACTGTTAATGATAGACCTGGGAATGTGTAAAATTCTATGCCTCCTCAGGTGAGGTGTAACATCTCATTTTCTACTCTTTCTAGGTGTGCTGCAATGCCTCAGAGGGTGTTTTTGTGCTGCGAAAACAATCTTTCTTACAATGCAGACACCCTTGCACCATGGTGCGAGAAATGGACAGGAATGTACTATATAATGTTAAATATGGTGCATTCCTGCCTGGTCCCTTTCATGCAGCACAGAGCAGGAAGGTGGCTTGCTGCATTGTGCTGTGTGAAAGTTTGACAAGTGTGCCCCTAAGTGTTATGTTATTGCCATTACAATATAATACATTGAATGTACAAGTCTGATTTGCAGGGGATTTCTAATGTGGTAGCCTCAGTGCAGCTGATTGAGTGATCCACAATATAATAGTATTATACAGCAAAACAGCTATATTAGTTGTTCAAGTCTCTGACTCTGAGTAATTGGCCCAAGCCTCAGGCAAGGGCTAGTAATAAGGGCTAGGACCTTTGACAACTGTTATAGCCAAAGCAGAAGTGATATAATGCAACTAGGCCATTCCACATTGAAGGTGGAATGTTCTTATTAAATATTTTTAAACAGGAAGACAAACATTGGAATGTTGGAGTAGATGTCTATACCAGCCATTATTGCCCCTGAGCTACTCCATGGTCTCCAACTGAGCTTCTCAACATTCCAATGGGGAGGACAATTAACAGATATTGCTTGAAACTACTTGAAAACAATGGAGTGCTCCAGGCTTATAATGGCTGGTATAAGCCTGGAGCTAAAACATTCCAATATTTCTTTGTTCACAGCTCCAACATTCCAATGTTTGTCTTCATGTTTCTCCCTTGTCAACTGAGAGCATTTGACCCTTGGTGAATTGAATATTCTAATACCCTTATAGCCCTTCTGTCTCGGGCTATACTGGTTGCTAAATGCCCTCAATCAGGCTCAGGACCCTTAACAACTGTTTATAGCCCACTGCAGTAGGCTATAAGGCTATATTATTTGTCCTCCTGATAGCTATGGGCTTGAGACTTGGGCGAGGGAGCAAAATGAGGAGGTGATTTACAGCTGTCATTTCCCTGCAAGAGAGGATAAGATAGCACATCCTCCACATCCAAAATAGGGAGTGATATATGAGCATTAGCAACCTTTCATCTCAAAGTTCTGCATCCACATGTGGAACTGACTGCGCCTTCTGTAATGGAGCTGCCAATACACAAATGGTTGTCTAGGCTCCTCTCGTATTTGTTTACATTTTTCTTTGGCTGAATGATCTTCCTTTAACCAAATGCAAGGTAAAGAGTAAATACATCAATCTCAGTACAAGCAGCCTGATTAGAAGAGGCGGACAGAGTGCTGGAGGATGGTGGAGCTGTTTTTTCACCTAAACTTACAGGTGAGATGCTTCTTATACTCCTGCACCGCTACCTATTTACCCACTTTGTGGATGCTGGGAGATAACCAGCCTTGGAATGCTCCCTTTGCAGATTTGTACTGCTAAAGCTAGTCAGAGACGGAAGGATTTTTATTGGATCACCAGCTCCCAATCTTCTCATCTAAGTACTAATTACAGTTACAGCCTTCATGGATAGAGCACTTGCCAGAGATTCAGAGGATGTCCATTGGTTCTTCAAATTCAAAGTCAAGCAAAGTAGAAGTAGGAGCGGGTAGCATTGGTGTAGGTTTGTAGTTTGAGTAGCAAGCATGTAAATGTGAGACCCACCTTCTTGAACTATCCTCTGCACAGACATCACTTCCCTAAGCTTCTTCTGCCGCCATCAGAATTGGACAGTTGAGGCCACTTCATGCTCTGGGTCATACCAATGGCAGTATCCAGCTTTGCTCGGAAATAAAGAAAATCCATAGTTGACTTTGGACCTGAAGAGTGCTGTGATTCATCTAAGTGCTCCTGCAAGACACCTGTGGTGTGTTTATGCTGTAAACCCACTGAGGTGCTGGACTGGCCCCCAAAATCTATTAGTACCTGTACTTCTACTTAAGTAGGAGTGGAGTACAGGCAGCGGTAACCAGGTGGAGGATAATTGTAAGCCATGAGGCTCTCACACAGCAAGTTGTAACAGTGCAGCAATGTAGAAAAGGATACTGTTAGAACTGGCTATTCTGCTGGGGCTCCCGTGTGCTGAGGGAGCCCCGGGGAGAGAAGGAAGCGAAGGAGAGCCGCCGTCCAGCAGAGAAGCCGCCAGCTCAAGGAGGAGTGGAGTCCCCAGCGAGAGCGGCCCGGTGAGTAAGAAGGGCCGTGGGGGGGATCCAGAGGGGCTGCTGCTGGTGCCGGGAAACGGCACCATAGCGAGAGTGGAGGTAGGGCGGCCCCAGATGGCAGTGGGCCGCCCCAACGTTTTAACGGAGCCTGAGGCTCCCAGGCCCACATTTGTGTGTCGAGCCTAGAGAGGCTCTGGGGGCCATTATCCCTTGAGTCCCCCGAGTGGGACTCCAACGATTGGGCACACCATTGTTTTTAGAGCCCTGAGAGACTCCCTGCCCCATGATGTTTAGAGCCCCGTGAGGCTCTTGGGGGACAGGAGTGTTTTTAGAGCCTGGGTGGCTCCAACGTGCGCAGTGTTTGGTGTCAGAGCCTGTGTGGCTCCAGCAGTGGGCGCAGTTTGCGCCCAAGGGTCAGTGAGGGCCCTGGCGCAGTTTTGTTGATCTCCAGCTGCCCAGCAATTAGTGGGCAGCTGCACCGTTTAGGCACAAGATGGAGAGTGAGTCCCTGAGAGGGACAGAGATGGCACAGAGGTGCCCGGCCAGTCACAGCTGCGCAGCACTTAGTGCCAGCTGCAGCGTTTAGGCCCTTGTTAGTGTTCCCAGGTGCCCAGCAAGTAGTGGGCACCTGCACCGTTTAGGCCCCTGACATTGAGACACAGGGCGTCCTAGCCCCAACAAGGCCAGATGGCCTAGGGACTGCCACTGTTGGTGGCTTATGTAGGTTTTGCGCAATTGTGTGGTTTCTCCTTGCACCTCTGAATGTTTAGGCATCATGTGTCTTTGCGCTATTGAGTTGTGTTTTCTTTCCTGGCACCTCTGAATGTTTTTAATGCATCATGTGTCTTCCTTGATTGTACACCTCTGAATGTTTCATGCATCATGTGTTTCCCTTTACTACACCGCTGAATGTGTTTTCATGCATCATGTGTAATGTGTTGTGCTTATACCCCTAAATGCTGTGTGATACTTAGGTGGTTGTTTTTTTTAGTACAGGTGGTCCTAGTGAGGTCCTAGTTCCCTGCGTGACATTCTCCTAAGGTGGTTAGGGTTGCGTAGGTGGTACTTACCTGTTAGTAGATACTGGTTGTGATTTATAACTGTTACTTTGTGCTACAGTGATTTTATATCCTTTTATTCTAATTTCTGACAGTATTTCATTTCTGCTAAGTGCTGATTTGAACAGTGGCCCATGTGGCCCTGTCCTGTAAATAATCCTTTATGAACATTGCCCGCGCCAGTTGGCACAATGTACATGTGTGATTTCTATCTGATGTGTTTGGACAATACAGAAGTTATTTTCATATAACCTTGTGTGGAGTTCCTTTTGTGGTGTGCCTAGGATGTTGTTGCTGTTGTGTGCTGGCGCAAATGCTTTACACATTGCCTCCGAGTTTAGCCTTACTGCTCGTGCCAAGCTACCAAGGGGGTGAGCATGGGTTATCTTGGCGTGTGACTCCCTTGCCCTGACTAGAATGGTGGTTTCTGCCTGGCTTTGGCGTCAGCCTTAGCCTACCAGAAATAGCCAGTTCTAACAGATACTATTAGTGAAGTTGTTCCACTGAAGTGTAGGCTGCAATATCTTTTAAGTAATTGAAGGATTTTCCTATGATGTGATCTGTTCTGCACTTTTTAGCAGTTTTTGTGAAGCTTCTCAACGGCACTTAGGCAGCTTTTTCGAACTCCAGAGCCATCATGGCTGGAATTTTTCCATTTCTGACCGCAGCAGAAGGTTATCTTCTCTTCAATTTTTTCTCTTTTTCGGTTTTTAGATTTTGTTGTATATTATGGGACTTGATGAGCTAAACTCCACTGTAAAATTGATGCTAAGTTAAAGGGTTGATTTAGAGTTTGGCCGTTAGCCCTGCGAGCAACTTTAAACATTGGCAGGAACCGTTGTGATGGTGGATCTTTTCAATGTATAAAGAGTTTGACGGAAGATACTGTTAAAATAATGGTACCTTCTATCAAAGGTTTAACATGTTTTTGTTTTATCAGAAACAAAATCCAAAGCGGGGTTTTATTTTTGAACACACACAAAATAATGACTCCTATACCAGGGCAGTTTTCTTATATCGTGTGAGGGACTCAAACATTTTTACTGTCCCTCATCATCTCCAGAAATACAAAAACCCAAAACAAATAAACTTTGACATTTTCCTGGTCAGGTTTTCACAATGCTCTTGCTTAATATTAGTCTTCCTCTAAGGCATCACATTCTCATGCAATGCAGTGCAGCAACCAAAAATGCTGCACTGTGTTGCATGAGAACGAGGGAGCAAAATAGCACAATATCTACAAATTTATGGGACTCTCCTTCTCTCTTTCTAGCACTGATGCACAATCAGGCTGTCAAACACCATGAGCAAACCTTTGCACCACTACGTGAGTCTAGTATAGATTTTGTGCTGGAAGAGTAGCCTTCCAGTACAAAATACTATCAGCGTGATTCATCATTCTCCCGTTTTGCGAGCCCCTAATAGCGATTCATAACGAATCGCTATTAAGGACTTGCAAAACGGGATTCATGTAGGAATTGCAATAAATATTGCGATTCCTACATGTTCCTGATTTGCGAGTAGCAAATTGCTAATCGCAAATAAGGAATAACTCCCCATTCATTCCTATGCGATTAGCAATTAGCTAATCGCAAATAAGATAGCGATTTAAAGGGTGCCAGGGGTGTCCAAAGGACACCCTGTAGCACCCCTTAAATGCAAATTGAAACAGGTGTTGCGCACACACATGTCCAAAGGACGTGTGTGTGCAACATGCAACTTAGAAAAATGCTTTTAAAAGCATTTTTCTAAGTTTTCGCTATTTACCACGAGGTTTGACCTCGCGATAAATAGCAGGCCGAAATTGCGAATTCGCATTTTTTAAATGGATGATGAATTGCATTTAAGGAATCTCAAATAGAGATTCCTTAAATGTAATTCCTTGCAAAATAGCGAAATCGCTATTACCGATTTTTGCATTTGGTATGATGAATCCCAAATGCAAAAATAGCGCTCGCAAAGGGCCAGATTCTCAGAATCTGGCCCTTTGCGAGCCGATTTCGGCTTGATGAATCAGGCTGTATGCTCAGACTAACTTTACAATGTTTTCTGCTTTGTATGTATGCTCTACTCTGCAGCACACATCCAAAGTCAGGAAAAAAGGGAGAAATAAAAAGCATTTCTCCTTGATAGCGCCCATTTCAAAAGGTGGTTACATTTGATGCAAAATCTTTGTAGGTAGGGTTTTGCATCAGGAATCATGGCTGGGTGCCTGAGAACGCCCATGCACCACTCATGGAAAGCCCCTTTGGCACTGAGTAAAGCAATGCAGGCTAGGCGCTGCTTTACACTATTTTCAATTTCAAGTCAATTTCCAGTGCAAATTTGTTTTTGTGCTGAAAAGTAAAAAATAATAAAAACATTTTGCGTTTGCATATCTTTTCTGATGCAAACTTGGTGCAATATCTTAATAAATATCCTGCTTTATATGTCATCAGCACATATGTGGTTAATCCCTTTACTGCTGAACCTTTTCCCACCAGTGCTAAGCCCTTTTTTGTCTATTTAGTGCAGTTTGCGCTTATGGCTGCATACTTTTTTCTCCACATAAGGTATCCATGACAAATTGGCGTAATTTTTTTTTCAATAACCTGGGCAATCTGAAGGTACCCAGGGTTTGTTGACTCCCCTGGAGGGGGCAAGGAAAATAGGCAAAATATCGCAACATTTTGAGTTTTGGGGGAAAAATAGGAAAGAGTGCTCGAGATAAAAGTGTCTGTTTTTTTCTTGTAAAAATGGCACTAACAAATGGTTTGCTGTACTAAAGGCACCATCTCCCCAGCTTTCCTGAACGTACAGACTAAATAAAATGAACATATTTTTACCACAGTTTTGGCATATTTTAAAGAGATAGCCCATTTTCCCTATTTTTTTGTGCTCACACTCTACTTCCGGTTTGGTTTATGGTAAATTTGGGAATACGTTTAAAATCCATGGGTGTTGTGTGGGAACACCCATCCACCACCCATGGAATGCCTCACCAGGGCAGAGTAACACAATGCATTGATTTGAGCTGCATTGCATTACTCTGGATTTATCAAGCCACTTAGGGCCTTGTATGGCTTGATAAATCACAATTAAGGGTTGTGGCTTGCTTGCATCCTGTTGCGAGGTGGAAAAGTGATGCAACCATTTGATAAATATGACCCTAACTGTTGTATGTCATCTAGGACAATGTTTTCATCTCTAATTTTTGTCACAATGGCTGATCTACAAAAGCAATATGCCACTACATCTGCTTGACCAATCTGGTTGTGGGGTTTTATTTGGTTTGTACGTTCTCCAAGAACACAAGGTACCCTGACCAATAACTGAGCTGCAACCTACAATGGTTTTTATTTGTGTAGACCAATTCATATGGTAAAATATGAAGAATGAAATATGGGTATCAAGGAGATCTATGTATTTTTAAAATGGGCACAAAATATGGAGTTTAGGAGCAGTGGTTATTTCTACTTCTCTGAATTTTTGGGTACCCCTACTAGCATATGATTGATAGGGTATTTTTCAAAATGACTTCTTTCTTACACACTGGTGTACATTCAGAAGGCACAAATGCAAAGAAATCAAATTGTTAATAACAAATGTTCTTCTATTAAATGCTCCTGAACGTATTCTGATAAAATGGCACCTCACTTATGTGTGCAGGCTTAGTGCCCACGCCACGACAGGAAACTGCCCAAAACACACTATGGATACCTCAAATTTTTACACTCAAAACTGACCCATTTTTTGCAAAGTTGGGAGCGGTGGATTTTAGGCTCTAGTTCAGGTGACAAATAGGAAAACCTAGCAAAGTTTCACATTTCCGAAAACCAAAAACCTGATGGAATCCAAGATGGGGTGTCTTGCAGTGTTCTCACCAGGTTTATTGCCCAGAATCCCTCGTAAACCTCAAACTTTGACTAAAACAATGTTTTCCTTAAATTTCTGTGATGTAAAGTTCTGGAATTTTTGGGCAGCCACAAACTTTCTTCCACCCAACATTTCCCCAAGAATCACCATAAAAATGGTACCTCACTTGTGTGGGTAGGAATAGTGCCCAAAACAGGAAGCATCCCAAAATGCAACATGGTAACATCACATTTTTCCAATCAAAACAGGCCCTCGTTTTGGAAAATGGGGAGTTGTGGATTTTGGGTACTAGTTTATTCAGCACCGAGGGAACCCTAGCAAATGTAGACATTCGTGACAACTAGACACCTGGGGGAATCTAGGGTGGGGTGACTTGCATGGCTTTCACCAGGATTGTTAGCCAGAATCCTTTTTCACATCTCAAACTTTGACAAAAAAGCACATTTTCCTCACATTTCTGTAATGGAAAGTTCTGGAATCTGTGGGGAGCAACACACTTCCTTCCGCTCAGCATTCCTCTAAGTATCTCGATAAAAATGGTACCTCACTTAAGCCTTCGGCCCAATGACAGGAAACGGCTCAAAAAACAACATGGATACATGTAATTCTTCCACTCAAACTGACCTTTTTTTGCAAAGTGGGTGGCTGTAGATTTTGGGCCCTAGTTCAGACAGCATCTAGGGAAACCTAACAAACTTGCACATTTTTAGGTGACTTGTGTGGATCACCCCAGGTTTTTTATTTACTCAGAATACTTTGTAAACCTCAAACTTTGACTAAGAAAATAAATTATCCTCATATTTCTGTGACGAGAAGTTCTGGAATCTGAAGAGAGCATCAAACTTTCTTGCACCCAGCATTCCCCCAAGTCTCCTGATAAAAATGTTACCTCACTTGTGAGGGTAAGCCTTCTTCCCACACAGGAAACAGCCCTAAGTGCAACATGGATACATCAAATTTTTCCACTCAAAACTGACCCTTTTTTGGGAAAGTGAGGAGCTGTGGATTTTGGGCCCTAGCTCACTTTATCGAAAACTAGGCACCTGGGGAAGTGAATGTGAGATGACTTGTGTGGTTCTCACCTGGTTTTTTATCCAGAATCTCTTGCAAGCCTCAAACTTTGACTAAAAAACACATTTCCTCAAACCTTTGATGAAAAGTTCTTTAATATGTCAAGCGCCATAAATGTCCTTGCACCCAGCACTCTCCTAAGTTTCCCCAGAAAAATAGTACTTCACTTGTGTGGATTAGGCCCAGCGCCTGCAACAGGAAACAGCTCAAAACGCGACAGGGATATATCACATTTGTTGAAAGATGGTTTATTAGTGGTGCAGGTAGGTACTGTAGTGTAGTTCCTATTTCCCTTAAAGGTTCTGAGCATTGGAATAACATACACGATAGGCTTGGCATAGGACTGAGGTCTGTATGCCCCTATTATGTATATTAAACTTAATTACTGTGTACCAGCTAGCTCAGAGGCCACTAGAAACTTCTTGAAGAGAAAAAGGGAATAGCTTCCAGCAACCACATAACATAAAACCCACATCCCTCAGGATCATGGAAACAATATACTACTTTTCATTCAGTCACTCATCTCAGAGAAGTACATAGAAGAAACAGTCAGGTGTGTTTACAATAACATTTATTGCACAGTTGTTATTCTAGTACTGGTTATATGTGCTGTACGACTGTTGGACAGTAGCAGAGAATTATGGCCAGCAGTGCAGTTAAATAAAAAGGCATTGTTCTACCATTTTGCAATTATAATGAACACATACATGAAATACAGAATTCATTAAGGTAAAGCCTATACCCCTATGATGCCTAACTAGATGTACCTAAGTGTACCTAGCATGTGTGTAGGTCTTAGAGAGCCAAGAATCCCCATAGCAGTTAGTCTAACCCATTTACCTTAGTGGGACTTCATCCTGATCTCGAGCTGGGCACCCACAGATGGGTGATGGACCTCTGCCAGCTGGAGCTGTGGCATGATGCAGGTTACAGCGCCTCGAGCAGAGTGTCGCCCTGGATGTCTCGGTCTCC
The DNA here is from genome assembly GCF_964261635.1 of Lissotriton helveticus. Taxonomy (NCBI): domain Eukaryota; kingdom Metazoa; phylum Chordata; class Amphibia; order Caudata; family Salamandridae; genus Lissotriton; species Lissotriton helveticus. The sequence continues at coordinate 805,638,983 of NC_136063.1, forward strand.
TCTCGTTTGCTTGGGCAAAGGGAGGTATATTTAAGTTGGTCAGAGGAAGATGAGTTCTTGGAGAAAGGGTCTGTTTCCACGAATTTGTTGTGACGTAGGTTAGTCACTGTTGGACATGGAGATTACGTATTTAGGATGGTCTGTCTTCTGTACTCAGAGCACACTGATCAGATAAGGGCCTCTCTGTTGCTCGTTATTGCTCGTTATTGTGAAGGGAGGGCTAATCTAGGTCAAAGGCCTTAACTGGGTGAAAGGTCCTGCCTGTCTCTGTGACACAAAGGATTTGTGCCTCTGAGACAGAGTACCTATCTTAGGGCCTCAATTTCGTTTATAACACCCACTCCAATCTATGGACAATCGTGAATAACCCATTAAAAGCAATCTACGTGACTATAATAGGCCTGTGGATATAATTGGCAGGTAGATGCATGAGAGTGGTTTATGAGCTGAAAAAATAGCAGCTGTTAAAATATGTAAAATTACTATAGACTCTGTGGAGACAGGAAAAATCTATAGTGTCATTAAAAAATATATATACTCTTTAGAGTAAGTAGTTACTTATAAAAGTTTCTGTTTATAAAATTGAAAAACTCTTTCATGCTTTTTTCAGAAGACCATGCTTTCTTTAGGAAAACAAAGTCAATTTAGAGGGAAAGCTCCAAGCACTCGGTGAAAGTTGAAACAATAAGAGAAAAAATGTGTTTCAGGACATGTTTTGAAAAACTAGAGATAAAAAGTGCTGGCTGCTAGTCACAACATTTCTCGTAGCTAGTTTCCTACTGGTGTTTAAACAACCACATTTCTAGATGCATTTCAATTCTGTAGGTGTTGATAACCTTAATGAAGGTAACAGGTATAAAGCGTTGCAATATGAATAAATCTCTAACGTTTCATGATCTGAAAATGTAGCAATTATTCCTAAAACAGACAGCATATTATACACTGTATCAGTAACCCAATTTTCAGAAAAATGTACTGAAGGTAATGACATCACTGAATGCATGATAAAAATAAATGAAAATGAATGAAAGTTCAAAATACATTAATCAGAATTAAAAACTGGATGATTAAGTACAGCATTTAGAATATAAAAGTTTTCATGAGGTCGAATACATTTATAAGTCTCTTTTGCTTTTGAATTGAAAATGAAGGTGGTTTCAGTTTTATGTTGATCCTGTGTTGTAGAAAGTGTCCACTAAGAGTCAAACTAAAAGCTAGCTCTAAGCAAAGCCAGAACAGAAAAAGATGAACCCAGAAATACCCCATAGTTCTACTAATGGTGAAGCCAGGTCTGTATCTTTTGGAAAGGAAAAGGTTCAAAAGTTTGCATTTGCATGTTTGTTTGTTTTTGGGCTGGCTGTCGCTTCCTGTTCACATGGAGCCATGGAAAACGTATCACAGTTAATAAAATAGCCAGTAGCTGTAAGATCAATTGTTGAAATTGCATCGTATTTAGTTGAAGTTATTTCTGCTGTTTTTGTTGAAAAACGTTGAAATGTTGAAGTTAATAGTTGATGTCTTTGCTGAAAAAACGTTCAGATGTTGAAGTTATTATTTGATGTTTTTGTTGAAAAACTTTGAAGCTTTTATTATTTGATGCTGTTGTTGAAAAACGTTGAAACATTTATTATTTGATGTTTTTGTTGAAAAACGTTGAAGCATTTATTATTTGATGTTTTTGTTGAAAAACGTTGAAGCTTTTATTAATTGATGCTTTTGTTGAAAAAACGTAGGTGTACACATTTGTTTTTGGCCAAATTGCTACTTGTGTGTTGTCTTGATCTTTATTTTGAATTTGAAAGGTTGGTTCAAAGAGAACTGGTTCCATTGCATTGTTGCATAGTCCCCCACTACATGGATTTGATTTCTCAAACCTGAGGAGCCTTTCAGTTTGAATTTTTTTAAATAGTAGTGAGAGGGACGTCTACTATTGTGTAATTCACGAGGCCTACTGCACAGTATTGGCCACATAGGTTTTGGTTGATTCTTTCATTTGAAATGAATCTGGTGTTTTTATCATGGCAGGATGCGGCAAAAGTTCAGTTCTTGTTCCTTTCACTTTAAGGAGTGGCACATGTATTTCTGTATGAGGGCCCAAATTCCTTTGTCTCCGCAATCTTTTTCTCTCTCTGCCCAGATCCATGACTTTTGGGATTCAGACAGGACTTGCCGTGATTATCTCGACTTCCCAGTGGCGGCCTGTTTCACTTTGACAGAATCTTTGTTTGTTTCTTTGTTTCCTTTAGTTCCTGTAAAACAGCCAAACGATCATAGATACAGAATGGTTTTCATCCGCCACTGTGCCTTCACATGTATGATCAGGTTCCCACATTTGTAAATGGGGTGACACCTCCTAGAGAGCTTCTTGTCTGAGTGTGTATTTCCCCCTGAATCCATATAAGTGTTTGACCCCACTAATACCCCGCCTAATACCCTGGCTGTTAATGATTGCTCTATGCCCCAGTCCTTCTTCTCCTCTACCTTAATTCCCTCAGGATGGCGTTGGAGAGGAGTACTGCAATACTACGTCCATCCCTTCCATGGCCTCTCAGTAGGTTCGAGCCAAGTGTGGGGCCACAGTCAGGGTGTAACGTTGATTGCGTATCTCCTGTTGTGGATTCGCAAATCTTTCTATAACAGTTTTGAGCGTCAGACAAGTATTGAGGCCATACTTGTAGGAAACTTGAGCAAGGACCCACTGCCACTAAGATATATTTTTAAGCCAACTCAAAATTTGAGGGGCCGCAGTGGTCCTTTACACGACACGATCAAGTGGACAGTCTGATGCTGTCTAGCAATGGGACCTGCGCGGGTGTTGTGATGGTGTAGCCTGGCATTCATTTGCAGATGTTGCAGTTCAAGACAAAGCCAATAGTCTGACTTCTGATCCGAGGCCACCAATAGCACTGTTGCAATGAAGAAATAGTAGCTACTACCCCTTAATGCGCGGAGCCAAAGCCCTTGTGTGCTTTAAATGATTAATTCCTGCCTACTATCCATATTTGGAAATACTCTATCCCCCACTCCAGGAATCTGAGCATATGGAATTTTGTTTGCATCTAACTTGTAGGAGTATTTGAGTGGAAATTTCTTAGGCACTGCTTTGCTGCTTTTGCGTCAAGCAATTACAGCCACCATATTCTAACCGTCTATTTTCATTGTTGGACGAGTGTGCGCAGCTATGGAAGCTGTGTGAACAGCCCCCTTTTGTGGCTTCAATAGCCACTAAATTCCCTTCAATGTGCACGCCATCACGTTGATGACTCAGCGTGTTAATCGCGTGAGTTTTTGGTAAGTCGTTTTTAAACTCCACTACCTGTTCCCATAATTTTGTATTTAAATGATGCCACCTTGTTTCATTTTTAAACCAATTTTGTTCCCAATGTTGTAAATATGTATTATATCAGTGAACACAGTAAAAGGAATCAAACACAATGAGTGTTGCAAATTCTCTATCTGTGTTTACAAGTGCAAGTATCAGGGCATTTAAAGCTGCCAACCAAGCCCTGCTATTAACTAGAGATAGTTTTTTGGTGCAATGAGGACGGAACTTGCCATCCAGCATCTGATCGTTAACAAAAGCGGTCGGTGGGGCAGACCCTTCAGTGTAGATTTTTAAAATTCATACTGATCTAGAGGCAAGATTTCATTTGGTAGATGGTGTTCTTTTTCATATTGCAGGAATGCCTGTGTTTTGAAACTTGGATCAAATCTGCATTCAAAGTCTGATGCAGCAAAAGAGATAGCCATTTGTATCCATTCTGGATGTAAGGCTTGGGCATTAGGAATGCTAGCCCCAGTACAGGGGTGACAACAATAATGCCTCTTCCCATGAGCCAGTGCTCTTTCTTTTGCTACAGCCTGAATGGTTGTCAGATTTTTTTCTGTTGAATTAAAACTCATTTATGTGTTTGTGTACAGATGCGAATCATATATGATTGGGACAGTTTCACCTTTATTAAAAGGTAAAATAAGTGTACCCACATTGACCCAAAATGATACTGAGTACCATGTGGTGCAAGTTTACACATGTGTGCATGTGTTTGGAAGCAATAATATCTTCCTGGAGTGAGCAAAGAATATTGGTGTGTTCTTATGTCCAGTGTTTGACTGAAAAGTCAGGTTTGAAAACCGTCGTAGAAAGATTTTACTCTCTGTGAAATCAAAAATGTATGTTCTGCCAAAATCTAGGAATCCCAGTACTGATTGGAAGTTCTTTAATGTATTTGGAGGCTGGAACAGCGCACATTTTTCTAAAAAGTTAGCTGCCAGGCTTTTGCCTTCACTTGAAAGCTCATATCCCAAAAATAGAATACTGAGGTGGGCAATTTCTGATTTTCTCAAAATTAAATTTGTAGCCCCCAGAGGGCAATCCCATAATAATGGTGCTCACCCTGGTCAAGTGTTTCCCCAAAAGGTTTTCCGTTTAGCTAAATATCACAGAATATAGGACAACACTTCATCATCAAAGTGCTTTATCAATTCAGTAATTCTTTCAGAAAATACCCCTGAGCTATTCTTATACCCACGGGGGAGATGACAAAAAATTGTTGCTGGGACTCTAATATACTAAATGCTGTTAGGTACCTGTTTTCAGGTGCTATAGTTTGACAGAAACATCCATTTGAGATAACAAGTGTTGATTTGTATTTTCTCCCGCATAATGTTATTCATTAATGCGGCACTATCTGCATGTTGGACAGCATGTGTCTTTGTGCAAGTGTTCAAGTGTCTGTAAATGAAAACTAGACTAAATGTATTATCAGTTTTTGATAAGTGATGCAAGGTATTGTTCATTTGTGAAGTGCATTTCAAATGATCTCCTGGTATCAAGTTGATCTAAGATCTAAGTGACCTGTGTTTTAGCTTCTTGCTTAATACGATATTGTCTTTGAGCATGTGGTGAAACTATTAACGTGATCACATGGTGGGTTGAGTCCTCATCCCATCCATCGTGACTTTTATACAATGCTGGAGCTTGGGCAACTGCCCACTCCTGTGCATATGTATGTTTAAGGGGAACGGGAACATGGTTGGAAAATTCAGGAAAAATATACTTTCTCCCTTTGGGCGCTCCCTGACGAATGCTGGTGGCTAATCTTATTCTGCTAACAGTATGTCAAAACCAGACTATAGGTTCTTCGCAAAGAGACCTTTTACTTTCCTGTGTTCGTCCTCCTCCATGCGGAGTGTTATTTCAAATAACTTGTGTGGGACGCTCACCCTTTTGTCTGGTGTTTCCACTCTAATGTAATCATTCAATTTTGCTGTCCAGAAATTCCTTCAGGTTCTGGTGAGCTATTGTTACTTCTGCCGCTCTGCCTTAGCATTGTCTGAGCCCAATCCCCGTTCAAAAATCGAGTCTTTAGGATTCTGTGCAAGTCTTACTTTGAGACCTACATCTTTCTTCTTTTTTATTTGTATTTTTTTTATTTTTAAATTGAGTTGTGGCTTGTCTTCTGTTTTAGAAGAGTCCTGAGCGTGCTTGTCCCTGGACTGCTTGCGCTCTTCTTTGTGTGCTGACTTTCCTTCTCTCCCTGTGTTGTTTGTTGAGAGGAATGTGTATCAGTATCCTGATACCTGTCAGGTTTCCAGTGCTTAATTTGTGCCGGGGCTTATGACTGTCTGCCACATGGTAGTGATATCTGCCAATTTAGGTACGAGCTCACCAACTTCTGTTCCTTATTTAAATTTATATTTGCAATTAGTAGTATTTGCCTCTAAAGCCATTCTTATAGCTTATGGGGCCTGTAATAGTATGAATTGTCACACTTTTAAGAGTGTGATGATTAGTAGTGTGTTGGTGTTGTCATTGGCTGTGCTGCCAAGGGCAACGGATGGTGCTAGCTCTAATGTCCTCCTGTTGAGAGCCCCGGTACTACTTTTTTTTTTTCTTTTTACAAATTAAGCACTGCTGTTTTTCTAATATTATCCCTATTCCAAAGGTTATACCTCTTTGCAGAGGGCTCCTGTTGAGGAGACCTACCTTGGGACTGAGAATCTTTTCTGAAAAATCTTGTTTTAAAAAAAATTATTTTCCCACTTCTTTTTTAGAATTAGTAGGTGTCTACTTAGAAGTGTCCTTCTCAGGACTGCCCATTAGCTGTGGTTCTTAAAAGCTTTTCCACCCAAACTGTCCCTTCCCAGTTCTGCATATGCAGTTTTAATTATTTTGGAAAGTTCTTGTGGTTGGTCTATAAGACTGACGTCTCTTAGGTGTTGGCAGATCGCCACTGAAGCTGCTTCCCCTTTAATGTTAGCTAGTATTATTGTTGATACCTGGTCATAATTACCTAGTAATTTCATACCTAAGCTCAGAGCGGGTTCAGCTCCATACTTGTTCGGTATCTGTCGTAAAACATCTGGAATTACTGCTAAGGAAGGAATACCGTGAGTTCTGGTATATATGGCAGCATAGACTGTACCCCAATTGGTGCAGTCCTCTAACTGTGGTGTGATCCCCATGGGCAAGCAGAGTGTTAGCATTATATGCTTTCAAATGGTGTGGATTTAGAAATACTGCTTCTAACTGGGTGATTTTCTGAGCTACCCAGCAAGGAATTTGTTCACGTTTCGTGGGAAGTTTACCCATTACTGTGTGTAAGTTATGTGGAGTGATTTTAGTAGCGCTGCTCTGTGTAGGAGCTGTATTATTTGTAGCTACTGTGGGCTGGCCACCAAGTGTCCTCATGACGAGTTGCGTCATGGCTATGTAAGAGTTTTATCAACTCTTTGTGTTGTAAGAGCAGAGCATCTTGTGGCATTTTATCAATGTCAGGATGTGGTGTGTAGCCGGTTAATGACGGCCATGTAGCTCCTGGTCTACCTAGTGGACCGAGCCGTGTTTTATTTATTTGTTGTAGGGCGCCATTAAACCAGAAATTGTAGTCCTGGTTAGTGAGCGGAATCTTAATCTCCTCAAAAGGAGTGTATACCGCTGGGACTTTTTCATGTATGAAAGAATGAAAAGTCTAAGTTGTTGCATTTACTGCTGGGAATGTAACCCATGAATAGAACACATCTGTTTGATAATCTTTGTGTGCCTCTATAATAATCACTGTACCTCCTCGGTCTGTTAAACAATGTCTGAGGTGTTTTTGTGTGAGTGTATGCCTGACTTTGGGTGAAAAATGTTTTGCATTTGCTTCCTCTTCGTCGTTTGGGACCTGTGTCCCAGTGACAGAAGCAGCTGCCTTGGCAGACATTGCGTTGTCAGTCAAAGAATCTTTATTCGATTTAGTTAACAATCATACAAAGAGAATAAAACATTTTTGTGCAGAGGCAAAGTAAAACACAATTAAACAATTTCATATCAATCGAATTCATGTGACAAAATATTTAAGCTAAAAACAGTTAAAATGCAATTCATACGGGGGAATCTTATGATGTCTTGCGTGATCTTGATCTAGCCGCCGTCACTAAAAAATTTGCCATACAAAACGTGAAGTGTATGTTACACAATGATTGAAGATAAATCATGGCTGGTCTCACCTGGGAGAGACCAGCTTCCCTAAGAACAGGTAGCAAATATCTTTTTCTTTGATCTGAAAAGAAACCACAAAACATAACAAAATGCAGGGTATCTTGTACAGAAAAATTATCACAGGTGCAGGGCGGTGCTAACTCTGGTTTCACCCATGTGTTGAAACTTCCTAAATAAAAATGTATAAGGTTAAATCTAAATTTGGTCAAAAGAATCCTGTGAAATGGCTTGGTGACAAAACATAAATAGGGTTCTAGTGCGATGGAGTTCACTAACAAATAGTGCCGTCTCACTGCTGGCTTCTGCAGTTCCCTTTCCTCTCGGCGTGTTCTTGCCCTTAGCATAAAATGATTTTTAACAATGTCTATGTCCTGTTTCTTGATGCCAGAAGGGTCTGTAAAGAGTTCCGGGCGCCCCAGTTCCGTAAAGGACTTCTTCAGGTAGGCCATCCAGGGTACTCTACTACTGTGATCTAAAGACATGACATCCTTCATTATCAAATGATTAATAGTTAGTTCTTTATTGAGCCATGTCTTTAGCCAGTAGGTTAAAGGCGCTAGGTTTAACCTGTCACAAACATAATCCAGGCCCAATTCTGCATGAATGGAAAAAGTTGGTGTCGACTGGGGAACAGACAAAAGGGAACGTGAGAATCTATTTTCCGCTTTTTGGATAGATTCCAGATGTACATAACCCCATAATGGTGCGCCATACAATGCCACTGAGAAACATTTACTGTTGTAAACCTTAAGGAGGGCTTCCATCGGTCTAGAGCCCAGCCTTTTTGAAAAACCCAAAAGGGCCACAGAAGTCCTGGTCACCGCCAGGCTTTTGGCCCTTACCTGTGGGCCCCAGGTACCCCTGTCATCAAAAAGCACCCCCAAATAGGGAAAGGATGAAACGCTAGTAACAACTTCGCCCTTGCATCTAAAAGTTTTTACTAAAACCTTTTTCCTATGGTGTCCAACAACCATGGTGTGTGACTTGTTCGAATTAACCTTCAAGTCTAGTTGGTCCATGAAGGTTCCAAAGGCACCCAGGAGCTGCTGGAGACAGATGCCAGTGCGGGCTATCAGCACCGCGTCGTCCGCATATAGGAGAGCGGGAATCTTAACTTCTCCTACATGCGGAACGTCTCTGGCCACTACATCCAGGCGGGCACCTAGGCCATTGATATAGATTGTAAAAAGCAGGGGGGCCAATATGCAGCCCTGCCTGACCCCTCGCATGGAGTTAAAACGGGACGTACATCTACCCTCTTTTGTGACCCGCACAACTGCGAATAGCTCTTGATGGAGTGAAGCCATGAACCTAACCAGTGCCACGTCGATCCCAATCTTCAAGAGGATATCCCACAACTTAGACCTGTTCACCAAGTCGAAGGCCGAGGAGAGGTCCATAAACGCTAGGTACAGAGACCCCTCCCCAGCCACCGTATACTTTGAGATCAACAGGTGTACGTTGGAGCACTGCTCTATTGTGCCTCTCTTCTCTCTGAATCCATATTGGATATCAGCCAAACCTCCGCAACACTCCAAACTATCCCTTAATCTGGCCAAAAGGACTCTGCCTAAGATCTTAATTGCAGAGTCCAAGAGGGATATGGGCCTATAGCACCCTGGGTCGTCCCGAAGCCCCTTCTTAAATATGGGAACAATTGTAGAAGTTACCCATGTGGTTTGTAGAGAGTTGCCATTAGCAGCTGTAAATACATTGGCTAGAATGGCCGCCCATAATTTTGGGGAGTGTATATAGAAATCTGCCGGCACCCCGTCTGGCCCAGGGGCTTTGTTCTTAGTAGTGGCCAGAATGGCTTTCTCCACCTCAGCCCTGTTAAAACATATGGGAGGGGCGTCTGGGACAGTCATATTAATCGACTGGACGGCCATGCCGGTGTCTCCGTAGACTGATCTGAAATGTGCCAACCATTTATCGTCCGGGATGACACAGTCCGTGACTTGATTTGGCGAATCAGAGAAGAAGGGCTGATTAATTACAGCCCAAAATTGCCTGCTGTCCCGTAAAATATCAGTAGAGAATAAGTTCTCCCAGGCCTCATTTTTGATTTTGTCCTGCCTGACCTTGATGGCTCGCTTATATTCCTTTCTTAATGTTGCGATTTCTGTCCTCACCCTTGGGTTTGCTTTAAGAGCAGCCTTTAAAGATTTGTGGGCTTTCGAACATGAAGCATCGAACCAACGGCAATGTTTGCTTCCGCCCTTCCTCAGTTTAACCGTGAGGTGAGAAGAAGTTTGGCTACAAATGGTTTGAAAGGCGTCCATTATCTCCTGATGTGGGGTATCTGGGTTCTGGCAGGCCGTGACCTGGACCTCAATTAGCGGGAGAATGTCAACATAAAAGTTGTCCGGGACCACATTTGCCCACTTGAGCCTTCTACCTTGGTCTACTGGGCGTAAAGTGAGCCCTGTGTTAGCTTGCCCCGGCAACGGTCCAATGAAGTCCCCCCAGGCAACCTCCAAGAGTACAGGGTTGTGGTCACTAAGAGCAGAGGGGACTGTACAGTAAGAAATAGCACTATTAAGGATAGCTGGGGTCACGAATATATAATCAATTATTGTACCGGGGACTATCCCCTTAAAAGTGGGTGTTCTAGACTCCCCTTCCGTGGTTATGGGTTCTAAGAAGTTGAAATTAGCCAAAAAATCTTCCAACTCCTCGCCTGCTTTAGTGTGCTCAAAGTGGGATCCCTCAGGTTCCGTACCCCCCACAAGGTCGCTTGAGTCACACATAAGTTTGCAGGGATGAACATTAAAATCGCCCATGAGTACACATTCAAAATTGGTACGTGTATTATGACTGACTAAGTTTAAGAAGGAATCTAGGGCAGCTATGTTAGCAGACATTGTGTTGTGAAAACAAAATGTCCTAAAAAAGGGTTTTCAGATAAGGTTTTGAAAAGGCACAATTGTTCGGGAACTTTTTCCTTCCAGCTTGTTTAACCAACAGCCAATACATAGAAAGTTTGCCTATTCAGCTGTGGCGGAATTTTGTGCCTACCCACTCCAGAAGTCTCTGGTGTTTTGTGAGTAGGGTTCTCTGAGAATAAGCATGACTGAACTACTCAGATTCTACTGTTAAATAAGTGCCGCAATCACGGTTGGGCGACATGTAGTGTAGTTGCTATTTCCCTTATAGGTTCTGCGCATCGGAATAGCATACACGATAGGCTTGGCATAGGACTGAGGTCTGTATGCCCCTATTATGTATATTAAACTTAATTACTGTGTACCTGCTAGCTCAGAGGCCACTAGAAACTTCTTGAAGACAAGAAGGGAATAGCTTCTGGCAACCACATAACATAAAACCCACATCCCTCAGGATCATGGAAACAATATACTACTTTTCATTCAGTCACTCATCTCAGAGAAGTACATAGAAACAGTCGGGTGTGTTTACAATAAAATTTATTGCACAGTTGTTATTCTAGTACTGGTTATATGTGCTGTACGACTGTTGGACAGTAGCAGAGAATTATGGCCAGAAGTGCAGTTAAATAAAAAGGCATTGTTCTACCATTTTGCAATAGTAATGAACACACATGAAATACAGAATGCATTAAGATAAAGCCTATACCCCTATGATGCCTAACTAGATGTACCTAAGTGTACCTAGCATGTGTGTAGGTCTTAGAGAGCAAAGAATCCCCTTAGGAGTTAGTCTGATCCCTTTACCTTAGTGGGACTGCATCCTGATCTCGAGCTGGACACCCACAGATGGGTGATGGACCTCTGCCAGCTGGAGCTGTGGAAGGACGCAGGTTGCAGCGCCTCAGGCAGAGTGTCGCCCTGGAAGTCTCGGTCTCCTTTCGTTTGCTTGGGCAAAGGGAGGTATATTTATACCGGATAGGTGCCTTGGATTGACGCAAAGTTGGTCAGAGGAAGATGAGTTCTTGGAGAAAGCGTCTGTTTCCAAGAATTTGTTGTGACGTAGGTTAGTCACTGTTGGACATGGAGATTACGTATTTAGGATGGACCGTCTTCTGTACTCAGAGCACACTGATCAGATAAGGGCCTCTCTGTTGCTCGTAATTGGGAAGGGAGGGCTAATCTAGGTCAAAGGGCCTTAACTGGGTAAAAGGTCCTGCCTGTCTCTGTGACACGAAGGGTGTGTGCCTCTGAGACAGAGTACCTATGTTAGGGCCTCAATTTCGTTTATAACAGTACCTACAGCTAGTAATAACACTAAAATCACAAATAAGTTTGAGAAAAATCTCAATAAATTAATCTTTGCTCAACCTTTGGTAGCTTCGCTCATATGCAGACATACTTAACCTAGGATACAGGTATATAAAGCACTAAAAAACACTAAAACCAGTAAATAATAAGATACAACACACAAAATCCAACACCAATTTATAACAATCGGGAATATTTTTATGATTAAAATTACACTAAAACACAAAATCCCAATATAGGGAAACAGAGATATGAATTTTGAAATAATAAATGCTTTCTCGTGCCTAATAGCCAAAAGCACCAACATGAGACATCTGATCGTGAATGACGGGGACCAACTGCAATAGAGCACGAGTTGGATACAATAAGTGGCAGGTCCCGGTCACGTTTTTAACTTCTGACTTAGTCACTTTTTTTTAGCTTATTATCTCGACTTTGAGCGAGGCTCCTAGGCTGGCTGGGTTGCCAGTCAGCAGGAAGCCTTGGTGAATTTCTGGAGGTCTGATAGATTGTGAAAAGTTCCAGAGCTTCAGTGGGGAAAACCTGAATCTCAGGTTAAGTCACGCTTCAACGTTGCCGGCTTTGCTCTTGATGACAGGTTGGTCAACTACTGGAGCTTTTTGATGAAAATTCTCCAAAGGTCTCAAACTTCCAGATCCTATACGAGAAGGCCCTTTTAGGGTTTTGAAATGTCTGCAACACCAATCCAAGGTTCCAGAAGCTCTGAGTTGCTCCTCAGGAAGTTGGGAGTTCAAGACCCATAATTCACCTGGCTAAATCCTTCAAAGTCCAGGTAAAGCTGGGCAGCTAGGGTCTTCTTGGTGGGGGTGATACAAGTGGAGCTCTTTTAAACGGTTGCTTTTAGGGAGACCACTCTTTAGACTTTCAAAGCAATGCAAAGTCCTTCTTTTGGTGAAGTCCAAAGTGTGCAGCAGGTACAGTTCTTAATAGTATAGTCCTCTTAGTGACCTCTGGTCTGATAACTGCTCTCTCCCCAGCAGCTCTGCTTTGCTCTGCTCCGCCATCGATCCTCTGACCCCCTCCTCCTGAGAGAGTTTAAGGCCGCTCCACCCTGTGCCTGTCGCTGCCTGCTCTGCCTTTACTGCCTGCATTGCTTATTGTGCTTGTGCTAATGTTTTGTTTTGTATTTTATTTGTGCAGTTTGCTTTATTTTGTTTAATATTTCGTGTGGTGCTTAATTTTGTTCCTGGATTGTTTTTTTCCCCCTGCCGCATCTGCCCCCGCGGCCCCTCCCTCCTGACCATCCCCGCCTCCCAGCTGCACGTCCCTCCCCTTCCCTCCTTAATGGCGGCCACTGCAGGGGAGCGCTAGCAAGACCTCTCACTTCTGGTCTGAGGCCTGCTCTCTCCCCAGCAGCTCTGCTGTGCTCTGCTCTGCCATCGATCCTCTGACCCCCTCATCCTGGTAGGGTTTGAGGCCGCTCTGCCCTATGCCTGTCGCTACCCACTCTGCCTGTACTGCCTGCATTGCCTTCTGTTATTGTGCTAATTTTTTGATTTGTATTTAAATTTTTGTGCCTTTTGGTTAATTTTGTTTCGTATTTCGTGTGGCGCTTATATTTGTACTTTGATTGCTTTTTTCCCGCCGCCGCCACTGCCCCCGTGGCCCCACCCGCTTACCGCCCCCCCCCTTCCGGCAGCATGTCCCTCCCCCTTCCCTACTTAATGGCGGCTGCTGCGTGCTCAGCGGAGGCACAAAGCGGGCGCATCGCTGGCGCACCTAAGGCATGCCAATGGCAAGCCCGTCTGCGCCCGTCTGAGATCCGACCATGACCAGCACCAGGAACCATGGATCTCCTACCATCCACCGCTACGACGTCCCCACCCTCCTCGCACTCAACTCTGGTCGGCACAACAACTGCCAGCAAGCCACACCAAGCTCGACCCATGGGCAGTTCTCCTGCTGCAGCTGCCGCCAGACCTTCACCACGGCAACTGACACCGCCAAAACCAACACCACCGATGCCCTCAGATTCATCCTCCTCAGCGTGCGCTCTATGCACAGACACTCACCGGAAATCTGGTACTTCCTTGACTCACTCTCACCCAACGTTGCCTTCTTCACAGAAACCTGGACCAACGCCTCCTCGCCCCGACTTCGCTATTGCCATCCCGGACGGGTATAAGATCCAGAGAAAGGACTTCCCCAACCACCCGGGAGGTGTCATCACCATCACACAAAGCCTCCCTGAGCATCACCACATCCAATGACAACTTCCCCACCACCGAACATCTACTCTTCCAGGTCCAGACCATCCCTAATGCCACACTCCACGACACCCTAGCCTACAGACCTTCCAGGCCCGAGCACTCTTCGCCAATACCATCAACAACCTCATCGCATACCACGTCATCACCACCGAAGACTACATACTTATCGGAGACCTGAACTTCCACCTCGACAACCTCAGCGACCTCAGCTCCGCTTCCCTCAGCGACAACCTCGCCAACATCGGGTTTAAACAGCTGGTCACCACACCGACTCACAAGGCGGACACACTCTCAACTCCATCTTCACTGGAGGCATCAGCATTCTCTTCAAACACACCCCACAGCCCCCCTGGACTGACCACCAATACATACACTTCCTTGTAAATAAACCCAAGCCATCCGAACCTGCCCCTCACCCCCGCGTAGGAACTGGAGCATAGTCACTGAGGAGCAACTCAACTCTACCCTCAACTGCAACACCCCCACCACTGCAATTGACACCTACCACACAGCCTCCACACCTGGATCGCCAACTGTGCAGACAAGCTCGCCTGCTGCGCATCCCTGAAAAGCACTGCCCCAGGAAAGCCGCATGGTTCTCCACTGAGCTCCAAGAAGCAAGACGCACCTGCAGACATCTGGAGAAAAACTGGAGAAACAGCAAGACACCCAAAAACGACACCACCTACAAGGACACCATGTCAGATTACCACCAACGCATCAGAACCACCAAAAGAACCTTCATCCACAACAGAATCCTCGCCAACTCCAGCAACTCCAAGGAACTTTTCAGCACCATCCAGGACTTCACCAAGCCCCGTAGCGAAGCAACAGACATCACCCCCTCCCGGGACCTCTGCAACAAAGTCGGCTTCTACTTCCACCTAAAGATAAAGAACCTCTACAACAATTTCAATGACCACACACCCACCCCTGCAGTCAGCCCTCCCTGCGGCAACACCAGCCAGGCCACCATCTCCACCTGGACATCTATTACCACCCAGGAGACTGCTCCAATGATGAAGAGCCTCCACTCGGGGGCCCCCACAGACCCCTTGCCACCCCACATATACCACAGAGCCGCCACCACCATTGGACCATATGACAACAGACCATCAACACCACCTTTGAGACCGGCTCCTTCCCCAATGATTAGAAATGCGCAGAAGTCAAGCCCCTGCTCAAGAAGCCCTCAGCAGACCCGATGGATCTTAAGAACTAGCGAGCCATCTTGCTCCTCCCTTTTGCAGCTAAAGTCCCCAAGAAGACCGTCAACGCAGAGCTGACCAGGTTTATCAAAGAAAACGCCATCCTCGACCATTCCCAATCCAGATTACGAAACAACCACAGCACTGAGACCACCTTACTCGCCGCCACCGACGACATTTGCACCCTCCTCGAACAAGGCCAAACCGCAGCCCTGATTCTACTCCACCTGTCGGCAGCCTTCGACACCGTCTCCCATTGCACTCTAACAACAAGAATACACGACGCCGGCATACAATGCACCGCCCTCGACTGGATCAGATCCTTCCACACTGGCAGGAGCCAAAGGATTAGACTGCCACCCTTCCTCTTCGAGCCCACAGAAATCAACTGCAGAGTCCCACAGGGATCATCACTCAGCCTAACCCTCTTCAACATCTACATGGCTCCCCTCAGCGCCACTGTCTGACAGCACGGCCTCAGCCTAATCTCCTTGTCCTCAGAACCACCCCTTCAGCATGGAACAACACCTGGTGGCCCACGGCCCTCGGGTCCCCCTCTAGCCACGCAGACCAAGCCAAGAACATTGGCATCGTACTTGACTCCTCCCTCTCCATGAATCGACAGGTCAACACCATCACCTCCAGCTGCTTCAACTTCCTCTGTATCCTCCGTAAGACTTTCAAATGGATCCCTCCGAGGCAAGGTAGACAGTCACCCATGCACTTATTCCCAGCAGACTGGACTACGAAAACGCCCTTCACGCCAGCATCAACAAGTCTCTACTATGCAAGCTCCAGACCATTCAGAACACCGCCGCCAGACTCGTCCTCGGGATCCCTCGACACGAACACATCAGCCAACACCTACGCAACCTCCACTGACTCCCTGTTGAGAAAAGAGTCACCTTCAAGATACTAACCTACGCCTACAAATGCCTACATAACACCGGACCCCAATACCTCAACGGCAGAATCACCCTTCACGTACCCAAACAAAACCTCCACTCCACCAACCTCCTCCTTGCCAAAACCTGGTGCACCCACGGAGCCAGAGCAGGGGGCAAATCCTTTTCCTACATCACGGCCAAGACCTGGAACGAGCACCCCATCGACATCAGACGTGCCCCCTCTGTGAACACCTTCATCAAGGCTCTGAAGACCTGGCTCTTCAACTAAAACCTACCTGCTCACCCCCCCCGCCCCCCCTCTTCTCCAGCGCCTTCAGACCCTCAGGGGTGAGCAGTACATTTATAATCCCCCTGATTGATTGATTGATTGGTGAAGACCAGGTGTTCAGCAGTGCAGTCCTTCTTGTTTCTTCCATGCACGGATCTTAGTTGCTAGGCAGCACTCCCATTTTTATCCAGGTTTCTGGGCTGGCAAGATGGCGTACTCCTTATCAATGGGATGCAGAGTGCTGTCCTCTGTGATGACCATTACTCCTGAAGAGTGGCATTCTCTTGTCCCATAAAGCACAGTTCACAAACATTCAAAAAAATCCAAAAGTGGGAAAATCTCTCTGGGAAGTTCAGGTCAGGCTAACCCAACCTACTGGTGTGGTTAACTTTCCCTAAACCCTCATTCCAGCCCTTCTACTAATTCAATTACAGGTGCTTCCATGTGGCTGGGGGTGCAGGAAGTGGGAGTGGCCCAGTTCCGGTTCTTACTGTCTTTCTCACTTTGAAGACCACCTAGCCCACTTCCTGAATTTTGCTCTGCAGCTTCAGATCTCCTCCCACCAGATATCTCTTAGTTTCCTTTCAGGCCGCTTCACACCTTATGGGGCAGCTTGTCTCAGCCTGTCAAAGGCTGGCCAATCAGGAGAGGCTGCTCCAGGGCTGAATTCAGATACATCAGACAAACAAGTCCCATTACTTATTTTCTGTTATAGTTATATTAAATCTAACCTTGGTAAGATGTGCGATTTATTCTATTATTATAACACTTTGATTGAATATGTTAGCCTACTCCCGTCAACAGTTAGACTTTTTACATGTTCAATAAAACCTTCCCATTGTAGACTAAGGTGTGAATGCACTACAATGGGAAATACTAATTCAGTGTTTTTTTCCTCACCAGGGCATTTAAAACATCTGTTACAATGCCCCTGCTTATTTTAACATGGCATCCTGCCCAATGGGCCCCAAGGGTAAACGTTAGGGATGACTTATATGTGAAAATAAGGTGATTTAAGACTTTGGAAGTGCGCCTAAATTCAAAGTCAAGTTTAGACATAGTTTTATTTTAAAAGCAGCACAAATGCAGGGCTGGCTTTTAAAAATGGCAGCAGGCAACACAGCTGTGCCCACTTATGTGCATTAAATCTACTGGGCCTCTAAACCTACATGCTCCATCATATACTAGAGGTTAACTGGTAGTCTGTCATACCAATTGTAAATAAACATTATTACCATATACTGAAAGCCTAGGGCCTGGTTAGCAGGACCCTGGGCACAATCAGAGTCAGTAACAACCAGAATCAGTCAAAAAACAGGCGCGATTGGAACAAAAAGGGTGACTTTCTCACAACATTTTCCCACTCAAACCTAACCTTTTTTGTGAAGAGGCTAGCTGTGGAGTTTGGGCCCTAGCTCAGCCAGCACCTACAGAAATTTAACCTGCACATTTGTGAAAACTAGACAACTGAGGGTATCCAGAGTGGGGTGACTTGTGTGGTTCTCATCAGTACTTTTTGAATCAAAATCCCTTGCAAACCTGTATTCTGCATCACACATAGAAAGAGAAAGTAACAAGGAGAAATACAAATATTTCTCTTCATTAAGCCTCTCTTGAGGAAGCATATATTGTTGTTTTTTTTTGGCACATTCTCAGGTTTACCAGATTTGGTAAATGTGAAAAGCTTTAAAAAAAATAGGAGTTATGTGGAAACACCAATGCAACGCTAATGGAATGCTTTCCTTGTGCAATTTGTAGTGTATTGCATTACTCCAGATTTTTAAGTCATTCAATGCCACTCAAAGTGGCTATGTGTGACTTAAAAAATCTGACTTAAAGTTTGTTTCACTCTTTCACCACATTGCATGGTGCAAGAGCGACTCAAACCTGGCCATAAATATTACCCCAAGGGTCCTGAGGGGCCCCTCTTGGGGATCAGGAAGTCACTCCAGCAGAGGCTAGCAAAGCAAGGCAGTTCATTTTGCAGGTCCAGGCAGGTCCACTGTGGCAGGTCAGCTGAACAGTTGCAAGGAGTCCTCTGGAGCTTGTTGTGTCCCTATAGCTCAGAACATGAGGTCAAGTAGTAGGCCCTTGGAGTCACTACAGCCTGGGATGAAGGGGGTATGTCCAGTATCCCTTCACAGAAAGCAGGGCAGGCCTCAAGCAGTAAGGCAGCAGAGGGCACCCTCCTCTGTAGGAGACACAGGTTTAGGGGGGTACTGAAGAGTGGGTGGGAGGCTTCTTTTTTTATACCTAGTAAGTGAAAGAAGCTTTTGGAAGATGTCTGGATTTTCCTGCATCTCTGCCCTGGCCCCAGTCTGTCTGATAGCACAATAGGCTACTGTGAAGTCCTTTGTGTAGGGGCTGAGCCATTTCTTTGCAGTGGAAGTGTGGTAGGTTACAGCTCCATCCCCCTGTCAAGTTGGAGGTGGGCCAACCTGCCAATACACAGAATCTCTATTGCGATGCTGTCTGGGAGAAATACACAAATGTCAACTGCCAACTACACCTAATCATGTGACCCAAGGAACAGGCTGCAGGCACCAAATTGTTAGGACAAGAAAATGCCAACGTTCTTAAAGTGAACAACAAAGTTACTGAATCAGAGTGCAATCATTCCCTTTAAGATAATCCGTGGTAGTACTTAGTTATGACTTGCGTGCGTCCGTTCATAGAAGCCCGTCACAGGTCTCTCATTCAAAAATGAAGATCATAAAGGAGTGTGAATACGTTCCAAACTTCCGCACTGCAGAATTGGGACCTTTTCCCTTTCCAGTGCCTTACTTTTTCCATATTTCATCAACAATTTAACATTTACGCCATTCATTGTTTCCATCTCTTTCTTTTAAATATAACGGAGACATCGATATACAGCATTCATTAAATGTCTTTGTGGGGTGCACCCCACAGAGACATTTAATGAACAAAGTCAAGATTGCTATAAACGGAGACATCGAAAGAAGTAACATCAGAGAGCGCCTTGATTGTAAATGGTTAAGAACATGGACATTACATCTTGCATTATAAGAGACTGCTGTATATCGATTCGGTTCATTAAGCGCTTGTTTGAATCATTTATTTTATACTCTGTTGATGTGATTATAATTGTATGATTAGTATTTTTCATGTAGGGGAATTAAGTTCGTTAGTTAGGCAGGCACTAGAATGAAGTTTCCGAGATAGTAGTGAGATTAGGGGATCGCGGTGGGATATAGGGAAAATGCAGCGTGTGTTTGATGTGAGGATGATGGTGATGGGAAAAGCGTATTTGGGCTAGAGTTGTTTATTTGATTTGATTCATGCTGAATGTGTGTGGCGATTGTGTAGGGAATGCATGATAGGGGAGCTTGATGTTTAGTACGTGTTTGTTTTTGATTAGGGTGGTGCATTATGGGGATTGAAGTAGCTAGAGTGCGGGAGGAGTGAAGTGTGGTTGGTTAATTAAGGTAGATTGAGAACATGTGAGTGTGAGCATTATGCTTTATAACGGTTTACTCGGGATCGCGGCTGCGAGAGTGAGTTCGGGAAAGTTGATGAGAAGAATGTTGTTTGCACGTTGGAGGGAGAATGAAGGCCTGTGTTTCACAAGGTAAATTAGAAGGGTACAGAGATGTGTTTTCTGAGGAGGGTACAGAGTTGCGTTTTCTGACTACGCTTGATTCATTTGGCACTTCACTCTGGGAGATGGTTTGATTTAACTGGTGGGTGGTATCAGATGTTGGGAATTACAAGGGTTTATTTTAGCACAGTATGTTTTAGTAAATTATCAGAGGATTTAAGAACAGCAGGATATTTGATATTGTACATCAGATTTTTCATTTTTTAATGTCACAAGAGTATATTTGTGTGTCGCAATTGGTATAGCTTATCTTATTGTATTTTGCAGAAAAACCCCTGACGAAGTGTCTATGACTCGAAATGCATTGGGTGAGATAAACAGGGCCTACGTGGGTGTTTATGGAATTACACATGCTGTTGTTTAAAGGCCTGGAATGGTATGGAGCCGCATTTGAAAATGGTTCATAAACATTTAAACGGAATTTCGCTGTCTCCGTGATATTTACAAGAAAGAGATGGAAACAATGTATGGCGTAAATGTTAAATTGTTGATGAAATATGGAAAAAGTAAGGCACTAGAAAGGGAAAAGGTCCCAATTCTGCAGTGCGGAAGTTTGAAACGTATTCACGCTCCTTTATGATCTTCAACTTTCTAAAAGTGGCATTTTCAGAATTGTGACTTAATATACGACTACCATTAAAGAGGGTTTTAAATTACAATTCATCAGACACCAAGCATGACTTTCTGACCTGATACCAATCAAAATGTATCACTTATTACATGTAATAAGTTAAGCCAAAGTTATCCTATGGGAGAGGTAGGTGTTGCAAAAGCATATCTGAGAGTTTTGCACTACCGGGACATGTAAAACGTAAAAGTACATGTCCAACTCCTTAAATACAATGCACCCTGCTCTATGGGCTGTTTAGGGCCTACACTAGGGATGAATTATATGTATTAAAAATGAGGGTTTAGGCCTGGCAAATGTTTTTTTTTGCAGGTCGAAATGGCAGTTTAAAACTGCACTCACAGGCTGCAATGGCAGGCCTGACATGTTTTTAACGGGCTACTTAACTGTGTGGCACAATAAGTGCTACCGCTCCACTGGTAGCATGTAATTTCCAGGCCCTGGGGTGATGCAGTACCACTTTATTAAGGACTTTCAAATATATTGTGCTATTTAGGTGCAGGCCAATTTCACCATTGTTATGACTTAGGTTACTGGTTGACTGGGGTGTGAGCCCTGGTCAAGCAGCAACCACAATCCTAGTCATGGTTAGGTACAAGCACACCCTAAATTAACCATTGCTTACCTTCTCGTAGCTTAGCACAGAGCAGTCAGGCTTAATTTTAGAGGCAATGTATAAAGTATTTGTACAACGCATCAAACAGTAAAACAGTGAACACACCCAAAAAGACTCCACACCCGGTTAGAAAAGTAGAGCTTAATTTTATGAATAGAACTAGACCAAACGACAAAGATCCAAACAGTAGAACCAGAGTTATGAATTTTTAAAGAATGAACTAAAAAATAGTACTTAGAGGCATAAAACCCAATACAAGCATGTCTAGTCATGCCGGACTGAGCCAAATGCAAAAGTACAGGCTGACGGCAATAAAGATTGGGTTGGTTACAGTTCCAGGTTAGTCCAGCTGATGTTTTACCTTCTCATGTTTTTAGCCAAGAGACCCGTTTGCGGGTAAGAAGTTTGCCGGGAGCAAGGAGAGTGTCGCTGGTGATGGTCGGTTTGGTGCAAAGAGCTGACTGGGCATCCCGATCAGATGGGTTGGAGCCTTGTGGCCCCAAGCGGGGAAACTTGCTGTGCAAAGAGACCAACTTGCGGATGCTCGTGCTGGATTTCCGGGCAAGCAACAAGGATCCAGAGCAAACTGGCCAGTTCATATTCAAAAAGAGCCCAAAAGCTTGACTTCAAAAGCAAAGAGACCACTTCCAAGGGCCCAGGACATGAAAGGTGCCCGTGGTGGTCAGGACGTCCTTGAAGACAGGTCCAGGAGCAATATGGGGCTTGTTATGTCCCTAAGGTTTAGATCAGGAGGCCAACAGATTAGCCCTTTAAGTCACTCTGGGGTCCTGAGTTGTAGATGGGTTCCCAGTGCAGTTCTTCTTCCTCAGGCATGAGAGCAGCAGGTAAACACAGTAAGGCAGCAGCTCTTTCAGAGTAACAGTCCAGCAATGTGGCAGTCCTTTCAGCAGCACAGCAGTCCTACTTCCTGTCAGAGTATGCGCAGGTCCAGAAGTCTACTAAAGTGGTGGTGTCAGAGGTCCAGGGCTTACACCTAGTTATGCCTTTGAAGTGGGGAGACTTTAAAGAGATTCCTTTGAAGACGACATATGCTATCCTTTCCTGCCCTGACTCCAGACTGGGGGCAGGACACAGCCTACTCGGGTGTAAGTGAGGCTGTGCCCCGCCTAATTCTCAGAAATTGGGAGAAAGGGAAATGAGGTTTCAGTGACCAAGGGTGGAAGCTTTGATAAAGGAGAGCATTGTTTCGATCTGTGGGTTTTTAAAAAATTGTAGTTTTGATGATGTTGTTAGAAAATGTAAGCAAGACATCCAAATATGCTATGCTGCAGGATTCAATGTGATGGGTGAATTGAATTCTGGGATTAATGTCATTCAGACCAAGAACCTGAGTTTCTAGAACACTTTGTGATCCGTGCCAGATAATCAATATATCGTCAATGAAACTGTGATATATGATTAGGTTGGAGGTCCATGATGGGTTCGATAAAATGTGCTCTGTTTCATATTTCATACTTAAGAATGAAGATGTTTGCATAGCTGGGGGCTCCCGAAAAGCCCATCGATGTACCATTAGCTTGAAGGAAAAACTGTCCCTTCCATTGGAAGTAACTGTGAAATAGACAAAAATTTAGAATTTCCAGAAGGAACACTTTGTTGGCCCTGATTTTGTTGTGTCTCAGTAAAGCCCATTCAATGGCTTCAATGCCTTCTAGGTGAGGAATAGAAGTGTACAAAGACACTACATCTATGGTGCACAGCCAAATTTCTCCAGTTTCAGGCATCAGAGTGTCTCGAAAGATGTTTAATAAATGAGTGGTGTCTTGCACATATGATGGGCTGGATTGCACAATAGGTTGAAGGAAGACGTCTAGATAGTGCCCTAAAGGATCATGAATGGATCCACAACCAAAGACAATAGGCCTTAGTGGAGGATCTGATCAACATTTGTGGATTTTGGGGAGCATATACAATCCAGGCCTGCAGGGAAAGCGTGTAAACAAGTATTCCCTGGTTTTAGTGTTAATCCATTTCATCACTGTAGCGCTTGTCAGAAGCATTTCTAACAATTTCGAAAACTCTTCCGTAGGATCTTGTGGTAGCGGTAAATACGTTGAAGTGTCCTGCAACATGGTTTCAATTTTGCTCTCCTAATGGGTCCGATCCATTACTACTAGTGCTCCACCCTTGTCTGCTCTGGTGAAATGTAAATTGTCATTGGTCTGTAAAGATTTTAATGCAAATCTCTCTCTTCTGGATAGATTAGATGTGCCAGTTGATGTTGGTAGTTTAGCTATGTCTTGTTTTACCAAAGTCTCAAAAAGATCGATGCTTTTGTGAGAGATGGGTGAAATAAAAGTGCCCTGTGGTTTAAATTCAAGGTATTCATCGTCATTGTGAGATTGAGATTCAGTCACAATGGTGGAAAAAAAGTGTTGCAAGCGTACTTTTCTGGTGAATTTAAACAATGCTATCAGCAAATCAAGGCTTTTAGGTTGATGAGTAGGTACAAAAGAACATCCTTTATTAAGTACTGCGATTTGATTATCAGTTAGTTTTTTGGATGAAATATTAACAACTAATGTTTCTTTTGACGACGAGACGTCCCTGTTCTTACTGAATCGGTGTTTGGCAGACTCTGCTGTTGTTTGTTCGGGAGGTTGATTTGCTGCTGGGCTGGTCTCTAAAAAAGAAACCTTGGTGGTACTAGAGCTTCCAGTAGCTTCATCCTTAGTTGGTAACAGTAATGAATTCACAGGCGGCACTGGGGTACGAGTCATTTGGGTGTCACTGCTAAACTTTCTTCGGATGAGGTAGTGCCCTGCTTTTGCCAATCACGTTTTTGTGCATAAACCTCTGCCCAAGAATAAATTTCATTGAGTTTATAATCTATCGTATCGCAATGGAATTTCCTGATCTTGCGTTCGTGAAATTATTTGGCGTATGTGTCAAGTTTGGTGTTAATCTCATTTAAAGTGGTAGTCCAGACATCAGATTCCATACATTGCACAAGATTAGCCTGAAGATCTTTAATTTCAGATTCTAAACCCACTAATACTTGAGACAACTCTTCCACTGTTAATAAGATCAGGTCTAAAGAGCATTTGTTTAAAATCGCGTACCACTTTTCCTTGAATTTTCTATTCATTTTAAATAGCATTGGTTTAATGGCGAGGCGCAATCCCCTCGGTATGCGACTGGCTTTATGATATTGAATGAGGGTGGTGGCATTCAGACGTTGATTGATTTCTCTGCGAATAAGGTAATCTAATTGACGTATTTGTTGCTGAACCGGGCCTGAAGTAGTGTCGAAAGTCCTGACTTCCCTGATAAGCCCATATATATCAGTCACTTCAGCGGCTGAATAAACTTTTGTGTGTGCTCTATTTTCTGTGAGGTATAGTATATCATCAAAAGACATGATGTAAAATATAACAATTACACAAGTGGTGCAAAAATAGCTGCTGGGCAGAAATTTGAGTAAATAGTGAAATATGAGCAGCTGGGTTGAACTCAGGACTCTAGTTTGAACATTATAATCAATTCAACATATATTGCTATCAAAATTTTTCTAATTCTGTGTGCACCAGGCAGGCCG
The DNA here is from genome assembly GCF_964261635.1 of Lissotriton helveticus. NCBI lineage: Eukaryota > Metazoa > Chordata > Amphibia > Caudata > Salamandridae > Lissotriton > Lissotriton helveticus. Next base: position 805,663,699 of record NC_136063.1, read on the forward strand.
CCTAATTCTAAAGTGAAAAAGAAAATACCCAGATCACTAACTGGGGATGCTTAGTGCACTAAAGGGGCGTCACAAAATCGTGTACACAACTTTTACAAACAGTATTCACACGTGCGTTGTATCTCTCAAATTTTTCAACGACAGTTCTAAATTAGATTTTCAATGAATCAGAAAAATGAATGTCCATTCCTCAAATCAATAGAATCAAAAATGTAGCTGTAGATCTGCTTTTATTCTTGATAGTTGTAGATGTGATTCCCAAAATAATAACTGATATTGCTTTTCATCAGCACAGATAATGGTTTAAAAATCCCTATTCATTTCGGGCTTTAGGAAATAGCCCTTCATCAGGGGAATCTGCAAAATGTTGATACATACAATGAGTAACAAAGATATATACAATTCAATTAAAAAAATGGTTGTTTATTTTAGAGCAGGACAAAACGACATAAAGTATCATCATGCCTAAATAAGGTGCTTGAATGAAATAAATTAAGTGCAAAAACATAACGTGACGTTAACCGAAATGTGAAACGACGAAAAAGGTCATAAGTGTAATAATTGGTTGCTTGTGCTACCAAGTGCCAGTCACTAAATAGTGTCAGTGCAATAAAGATATTAATACCTCTAACGATTTGGAGGGTAACCTCTAAATCTCACAACCAGCCGACACTATGTCATACATCTATAATATAAAAAGTGAATGCACTAAACTCGGTGACTGAAATTTCCAGTGATAGGCGCCATAGTCAAAGAGCACATCAACGCTTACCCAGATCAATAAAAGGTGTTACCCAGTCCATAAATGCTATCCTTCAGTTTTCACGACTTACAAACAGGAGCTGGTGTTTAGCAGGAGAATCAAAACGCAATATAAAGTGCATCAATTTGATGAAGGATCTGAATATCCACTAGTGGACGACCCATGTGAAAAGCAAACAGTGACGCTTACCTAAAATAAGTGAAAAGATGTTGTGCAATCCGGTGAGTGTAGCGACCTGCAAACAGGAGCTAATGTTAAGCATAAAGTTTGGTACGTGATGTGTCATATCAACTAGAATAACAATAGTCACAGGGTTTTACTCACGCAGAATTTCAACCACAGTGCAAAAAGAGTCATTAGCAAAGACGCCGGCTGCATCGAAGACGCGCACACGTCTTCTCGCATTTAAAGTTACTAGAATATGCAGTAAACATCAAAATAGGACTGACATCTAAACAGTGGCGTTGCGGCCATGTTGAGAATGTTAGTGGAAGTTATAAAGCGAGATGAAACAAGAGTGTGGCAGTTAAAATACAATTACCGAAGCAACACCGGTGGTAGCATAAGTAAATTAAAGTGAATAAAAGCACCATAAGATGTTTACATGATGATACATGTTGATTCAGAAGAATGTAATAAGCAAAATGAAATACGTGCTGACACATATTATGAATGAAACAAGCAAATTCAGTACAATGAGCACAGAAATTATACATGATGAAACATATGATCTATATAACATGTTAATTCAGTACTATAATTACAAATATGTATAATCAGTCAATTAATGAATAGATGGATATGCATAAATAGCGAAATTCCAAACAAGAAAGATAACTTTGCAGTCATTATAAAAAGCAGGATAATTTGAATTTGTCATTCAACCCATTAGGAGATAGTGTCTGCATAAACCAAATCCAATGAGAATCATGTTGTGACAAACGTTTGTACCCACTCATCAACCTAAAAGCCTTGATTTGCAGATAGCATTGTTTTAATGGGGAACAACCATTACAACGCAACTTTTTCAACGCAGTACCTTTACAACAAATCTGTTACAACGCAAGATCCTTCACAACGCATGCTATTACAACACATGCTATTACAACGCAGATGCTATTACCACGCCAGCTATTACAACGTAAGTATGGGTACGTTTTTAATTATATTTTTTTATATAAAGTTGTTGTAATATATTTTGGTTTAATTTTATTTTTAATGTTTTTTACACTCCCTTAATACCCTAATTTTAAACTCACCTGTAGTTAGATTAATACTCCTACACTATCCAGCACTTTTCCTTCTTTTACACCCCCCTGGAGGGAGATTAGGAATTAATATTCCTACACTATCCAACACTTTTCCTACTTTTACACCCCCCTGGAGTGAGATTAGTAATCAATACTCCTACACTATCCAGCACTTTCCCTACATTTACACCCCCCTGGAGTTAGAATAGTAATTAATACTCCTACACTATCCATCACTTTCCCTACTTTTACACTCCCCTGGAGTTAAAGTAGTAATTAACCCTCTGGCTGCGGCCGGAATTCTGCGCCTGTGCAGCACATTCCGATCGTGGGCATGGTCATGATGGTTCCCGGCCCTCATCACATTACGCCCACCGTAACTGATGACGACTGGGAGCCGTCATCAGCACCGAAGGGGTAAATACTCATACACTATCCAGCACTTTCCTTACTTTTACACTCCCCTGGAGTTAGAATAGTAATTAATACTCCTACACTATCCAGCACTTTCCCTACATTTACACCCCCCTGGAGTTAGAATAGTAATTAATATTCCTACACTATCCAGCAATTTCCCTACTTTTACACCCCCCTGGAGTTATAATAGTAATTAATACTCCTACACTATCCAGGACTTTCCTTACTTTTTCAACCCCTTGGAGTTAGAATAGTAATTAATACTCCTACACTTTCCATCACTTTCCCTACTTTTACACTCCCCTGGAGTTAGAATAGTAATTAACCCTCTGGCTGCGGCCGGAATTCTGCGCCTGTGCCGCACATTCCGATCGTGAGCGTGGTCATGATGGTTCCCGGCCCTCATCAGCATACGCCCACCGTAACTGATGACGACTGGGAGCCGTCATCAGCACCAAAGGGGTTAATACTCATACACTCTCCAGCACTTTCCCTACTTTTACTCTCCCCTGGAGTTAGAATAGTAATTAATACTCCTACACTATCCAGCACTTTCCCTACTTTTACACCCCCCCCCTGGAGTTAGAATAGTAATTAATACTAAGGGTGGGCGTAGTGGGCGTAGTGGGGCTCCGCGGAGCTACGCGGAGAGGGCGAGAAGCTACGCCCACTCCCGCACTCCGCGTAGCCCCACTACGCACCTCCCTCCCGCTCTCCCCCGCATACATTATTTAAGCAATTAGCCTTATTAAAACAATATTAAAGCACCTACCTTGTCCGGGGCTCGTCCGGGGCTCCCTCTTGAATAGCGTCCTTTTCCTGGATACCAATGCGCATGCGCGGGCGGCCGCGCATGCGCATTTCTCCCGAGAAATGCGCATGCGCGGCCGCCCGCGCATGCGCATTGGTATCCAGGAAAAGGACGCTATTCAAGAGGGAGCCCCGGAGGAGCCCCGGACAAGGTAAGTGCTTTAATATTGTTTTAATAAGGCTAATTGCTCAAATAATGTATCTAGGGGAGAGCGGGAGGGAGGCGGGTGGCGGCCGACTCGGCTACGCACACGGAGTGGGCGTAGTGTTGCCGGCTACGCTGTCTACGCAAAATGCGTAGAAGGCAACACTACGCCTACTCCGTGGGCGTAGCCGAATCGGGCGCCCAGGGTTAATTAATACTCATACACTATCCAGCACTTTCCCTACTTTTACACCCCCCTGGAGTTAGATTAGTAATTAATACTCCTACACTATCCAACTTTTTCCCTACTTTTACAACCCCCTGCTGTTAGATTAGTAATTAATACTCCTTCACTATCCAGCACTTTCCCTACTTTTACACCCCCCTGGAGTTAGATTAGTAATTAATACTCCTACACTATCCAGCACTTTCCCTACTTTTACACCCCCTGTAGTTAGATTAGTAATTAATACTCCTACACTATCCAGCACTTTCCCTACTTTTACACCCCTCTGGAGTTAGATTAGTAATTAATACTCCTACACTATCCAGCACTTTCCCTCTTTTACACCCCCCTGGAGTTATAATAGTAATTAATACTCATACACTATCCAGCACTTTCCCTACTTTTACACCCCCTGGAGTTAGAATAGTAATTAATACTTCCACACTGCCCAGCACTTTCCCTACATTTACACCCCCCTGGAGTTAGAATAGTAATTAATACTCCTACACTGTCCAGCACTTACACTACTTTTACACACCCCTGGAGTTAGATTAGTAATTAATACTCCTACACTATCCAGCACTTACCCTACTTTTTCTCCTCCATGGAGTTAGAATAGAAATTAATACTCCTACACTGTGCAGCACTTACCCTACTTTTCCCCTCCCTGGAGTTAGAATAGTAATTGTTACTACTACACTATCCTGTACTTACACTATTTTTATACATCCCTGGTTTTAAAATAGTAGTTAAAAAATCTATACTATATTACATTTAGCTTAATATTAGTCCCTTTTTGAGTTTTAATAGTAAATAATAGTCAACAACATTCTAAAACTTACCCTACTTTTATAACCCCCTTAAAGTATGGTTAGAAATTTCAAAAAGTACTTAATCTATAAAATAATTTATTTATAATGGTTTAACATATTTTATAAATTGAATTTTTTTTGGGGGTTTTCTATTATTGTACTTTATTTTTTATTAATTACATTTTTTTTTTAAATGTGAAAATGAATTAAAAAAAACATTGAACATATTTTCTCACGCTTTTACATTGGTTTCAATGTAATGTTTTGTCCTTTATTTATTTATATAGATGCATATGTATCATTTATGAGCTCATTAGGAGATTTACTCAGGATGGAACAGAAGAAATGAGAGCATTATAAAGGTAAGTACATTATTTGCAAATAAATTACATGCTTAGATTATTAATAGTTCAATAAATAAAATAATAAAAAAAAAATTTGCAATGATAGATTGTTTAATTTTCCTTTTTTTTAAAAACGTATTTATTAAAGAATGCGTTTTTTTATTTTTTTAAATAAAAAATATTTTGTTGAATTTTATTATGTAACAAATTAATTTTTTTAAACATATATACGCTTTAATAATAAATAGTAAATAAATTGTCCTTTTTCTTTTTCCATAGCTCCGGATGACGTATACGCGTAGACGTGATTCATCGCGGCCATATTGATGAGCGTCGCTGGACAGAGCAGAAGCAAGGAGACCTGCGCTCAGGTAGGAAACTTTTAAAACTTTATTTATAATGTGAATGTTGTTGAGAGTGACATATATTGCAAGGGGAGAAGAGGGAGGATTAGATAAGTTATATATACATGTTGTTAGCTTTTTAGCATGTCGCCGATCGTGTTGTTAGAGTATGCCGTTGTCGGGTAATGTGTTATTAGTTAGAAAAATTATATGATTATTTGACAATATTAGTCAAGTTTATAGTACTGTAAATACTGTAAATGCTTGCTTTGGTATGTATTTTTTCGTAAAATAATTTCGATTACAAAAGACCGGAGAAAGAAGAAGATCGATTTCGACGGATTGGAATCTTTGTTGGCAAAATGGATTGGTTTTCTTTTCAATTTTTGGGAAACGAGGAAGCTTTCTATGTTTTTTAGGAATCTTTGGAATGTGGATTTTGAAAACTTGGATTTTTTAGGGAAGAAAGAAGATGGATCGTTGTTTGTTTTTCATTTTTACTTCACGATCGTTTGGATTTGGAGAAGATTTTTTTGGGTGATTTGGTTGAATCGATCTTTTTCCAAAGGTCTCTTTATATTTCGAATGGATTACCGATTTTTGGCAATGGATCATTTTTTATGGGAATCTATCTTACTAATGAAGAATTACCTATTGGCTTTTATTTTTGGCTGGATTTTTTGGGGGGATTTAAAAAGCATGGATATGGTTTGAATTTATAAAGAAAAGAAAAGAAAAATTAAGACATCTAAGGTAAGGTGACCCGACTTTTTAATTTGAAAAAATGTTTTAGAAAAATGTCAATTAAATGTAATTGTTTATTTAATTTATGGCAAAACAGGAAAGTAATGGTGTAGGTAGAGTTAGTAATGTAGAATGTGAGCAACATTATCAAGGTGGTCTGAAGCCACACACAACGTAAATTGTTGTAATGCACCCAATTGCATTTCTGAAATTTCTTTTGATCTTTTAGAAGGGTTTAGACTACCTGTTAATGCTTGTGACATTCTCATTTCTTGGAAACGTTGCTCCTTCCTCAAAGTTTCCAAAAAATGATAAAAGTTAGGGAGAGGTTTTCCAATTGTGTTGTTGAAGGAGTACTGCCATCCCTCTATGGCATTATTTGTCTTTGCTTCTCCTTCTAAGCAGCTTGTGTAGCAGTTCCACCACTCCACATGGAAACATGGCGTCCTCCTGCGACCCGACCTGCTTAGATGCCCAATCCATGTATCTTCAAAATAATTTACTAAAGGTGCCAATTTTTCGTCGTATGCTGTGTAAAAGTCTGATTCAGTAATTGCAGTGTAGTACTCGTCTACACTATCAGGAGGAACGAAGCAAAGTGCTGTTAGTTTTTTTTATTCGAATTGCAGTTTGCTATCTGATGCATAATCCACAACTTGGGATGTTTTTTGTATTTTACGCCAAAATGCCTGGGAAAAATGGAAAAAACATCCCTGAATTTGGGTATCCGTGTACGTTTTTGTAATCACATTTATCATGGCAAATTCAAAATCAATTATTATTTTCTTAGGACTTCTTTTTGATGTTTTAGATTTATTCACTGTCAAAAGATCAGTGTATGTTGTGGATTGTTTATCAGGTAGCAAACTGTAAACTAAGGGGACTACTGTATTGTTAATTTTTGCATGACTAGTGTATATTTGGGTGAATGGATGGGGCGTGCTTTCAAATGTCCCATGCATCATTCAAATTTCACTATTCTCTAACTTGGCTAGATCACAGGGTTTGCTAAAGATAATTATTCGTTTTTGAGGGTTTTTGTTATCATGTAGGATGAAAGGTTTGTTAAATATAGAAACAGAGAGTTCATGAGGAATTTGAATATCAGAGTTGGTTTGAGGCGTAATTCTTTGTGGGTTACTTGCCTGTTTTTTTCTTTGAATTATTCTCCTCAGATTAGGTATGATAGGCATACTGCTAGCAACATGACTAGGGACATGCTGAGCACCTCCCTCAACATAGAACCAGAGAAGTTATTGGAGGTGCTTGCAATATCCTTCATTTTATTAATTGTTTCTCTTACCTCAATATCTATTGCAGAGGCAGAGTGGTTATGTTCAGATGCTTTAACAACTGTGTGACCCAGAGTAACCGCTTTGCCTTTGCAATGGCTTGAGTAATATTGCACGCACCTCCAATGTCTTCTTGGTTCTGTAATTCTCTCCTTTCAATATATGTGCCCTGCATGTTTCAACAGTCGGTTTCCTTTGCTTGAAGTTATATATTTGGCTGTTTTGGCTGTTTTATCTGTAGACATTATCTGAAATGAAAAGAATGTTTTGAGAAAAATATTAGAAACGTAATGTTTTGTTTTTTTAAACAGTCTGTTTTACACATCCCTGGACTATAATACAGTTACTCTACTTTCTCACCCCCCCTGGAGTTAGAAAAGTAATTAGTACTCCTACACTATCCTGCATTTTCTCTACTTTCTCACCTTCCTGGAGTTAGAATAGTAATCAATACTCCAACACTGTCCAGTACTTACCCTACTTTTACACCCCTTGGAGTTAGAATAGTAATTAATACTCCTACACTATCCAGCACTTTCCCTACTTTTACACCCCCCCCAGGAGTTAGAATTGTAATTAATATTCCTACACTATCCAGCACTTATCCTACTTTTACATATCCCTGGAGTTAGAATAGTAATTAATACTCCTGCACTATCCAGCACTTACCCTACTTTTACACCCCCCAGGAGTTCGAATAGTAAATAATACTCCTGCACTATCCAGCACTTTCCCTACTTTTACACACCCCTGGAGTTAGAATAGTAATTAATATTCCAACACTATCCAGCACTTTCCCTACTTTTGCACCTCCCTAGAGTTAGAATAGTAATTAATACTTCTGCACTATGCAGCACTTACCTTACTTATACACCTACCTGGAGTTAGAATATAAATTAATACTCCTACGCTGTACTGCACTTACCCTACTTTTTCACCTTCTTGGAGTAGAATAGAAATTAATACTCCTGCACTGTCCTGCACTTACCCTACTTTTTCACCTCCCTGGAGTTAGAATAGTAATTTATACTCCTACACTGTCCAACATTTTCACTGCTTTTTCACTCCCCAGGAGTTAGTATACTTATTAATAATTCTACACTATCCTGCACTTACCTTACTTTTATACCCCCCAGGAGTTATAATAGTAATTAATACTCCTGCACTATCCAGAATTTACTTTACTTTTACACCCCCTATATTTTAGAATAATAATTAATTCTCCTACACTATCCACCACTTTCCCTTCATGTTTTAATTTTGATTTGTTAAAAATGTAGTTGTATATTTTACCTTTTTTTAAGTTGCTTGCTGGTTTTTTCTAGATGTTGTTTGTTGATCCTCTCGTTGCTTGGATGACCTCTGAGTTTGTTTACTGTTACAAATTAAAAAAGTTTTTTGTGCTTTTTTGCGATATAACTCTATGAGGAGTTAAAAGAGGTTAATTGTTTTATTTCAACATTTTTGATTACTATTTACCTTTAGTTTTTTTATTTAGTTTTATTGTAGATGGTCTTGTATTCTGAAGAAGATGGTCTTCAGCTGGTTGTTATTCGCTTTTTTGAGTTGAAATTTCTTTGAAGATATCTGTAGTGGGATATATGTTTAAAAAAGTGTTCATTTTCAAATTATTAAATCTCTATTTTTAGGATAAAACATTATTTAATTAGTTTGTGGATATCCTGCTTTCAGATATTTTGACATAAAATTCTTTTTCAATTTTTTAATCCACATTTGTTATATTATAGCTTAGAAACAGTTGACAAATTAATTCTGAGTATTATCAAAAATCGTTAAAAAACATACATTATTGATTTAAATTATTAATTCTGCATTCTCATTCATTACCTTTGATAGAGATGTCTTTATAAATTGTTTGTGTCCTTTCTTCCATCCTCTTTTTAAAAATGTGTTCCAAAATACTTTTATTTTGCTGAAATTACAAAAACGTGACATTGTTTAGCTTTGTGAATATGTTTACATTTTTCAGAAAAAAGTATTTGTTTTGGCTTTCTTCTTTTCATTTATTAAACACACTGTTTGATCAAGAGTTATAAAAAACATACAACTCTGCCTCATATCATTGCTTTCTTTGAATTATTTCTTTTAGAAATATACATTTTTTGTGACATACTATTTATAAAGTTTTTTACTTACTACTAATATCTTTAATTTCTTGTCAATATTCTGTTCCTGGTTTATTCGATTTTCAAGTGTGTTCTACACTGTAAAAAATAATGAATCTATTTTTAAAACTTTTGAATATTAATTTATTTAGATATAATATTCTTACTTAAATGTGTTATGCTTACTTGTTTTTTGGAGAATTGATGTATGGCATTTGCTGGGTCTGCGTTTTTCTGTGAACGTTAGAGTGTGCGGAAAATCCATCTGCTCTCGCTGGTAGTCTGTTGACCACTGGCTTCAAAATTGTATCTTACCCTTATTTATAGGTTTTTGTGTCTGTCACCATATTTTACGGGAAAAGATTTTTTTTAATCGTGTTTTTTTGTGATTCGTTTGATGTGTGAACCTCTATTTTAATTTAATTGTTTTAAACTTACTGTTTAATCTATTCAACAGTGTTTACTCCTTCATTTTGTTTTCAGTGGCTTTGGGTTCTCGTCATGAAAACTGTTGTAGGACTTGTTCTTCAAGCAGGTTTTAAAATGGGGGCTCTTGTTATGGTTTATTGTGTATTTTCTTGTTGGCTTAGCATTCTTTGAATTTTAAGTGTTTCATAAATAATTTCATTTCCTCCTGTTATTTTGATTGATTTCTTTAAATATTGTTTGTTACTCATTTAATACTCGAGTATTAATTTTAATACCTGAGTATTAATTTCTTTTAAAATGTTCGTGATTTCATAAATTTGTGCTTAGTTGCGTTACAAATTTTAATACACTTCCCCACCCCAAACCCCTATTTTCCTTGCATCCCGTTCCAGGAGTTATTTTACAAATTTAAAAAAATATATTTTGTTTTATGCGTTGTAATGGTATGCGTAGTAATGTTTTTCGTTGTAATGGTACTTTTAATGGTTTCTAATTACATTGCATAGTAATGGTATGCGTTGTAGAAACATTCGTTGAAATGGTTTATGCGTTGTGAAAAATGTGTTGTAATGGCATGCGTTGTAATAGCATGCATTGTAATGACATACATTGGTTTAAATTCACCAGAAAACTACGCTTGCAACACTTTTTTTCCACCACTGTGACTGAATCTCAATCTCAGAATGACGATGAATACCTTGAATTTAAACCACAGAGCACTTTTGTTTCACCCATCTCTCACAAAACCATCAATCTTTTTGAGACTTTGGTAAAACAAGACATAGCTAAACTACCAACATCAACTGGCACATCTAATCTATCCAGAAGAGAGATTTGCATTAAAATGTTTACAGACCAATGACAAATTACATTTTACCAGAGCAGACAAGGGTGGAGCACTAGTAGTAATAGATCGGACCCATTATGAGAGCAAAATTGAAACCATGTTGCACGACACTTCCACTTATTTACCGCTACCACAAGATCCTACGGAAGAGTTTTCGAAATTGTTAGAAATGCTTCTGACACACACTAGAGAGATGAAATGGATTAACACTAAAACCAGGGAATACTTGTTTACACGCTTTCCCAGCAGGCCGGGATTGTATGTGCTCCCCAAAATTCACAAATGTTTATCAGATCCTCCACTAAGGCCTATTGTCTCTGGATGTGGATCCATTCATGATCCATTAGGGCAATATCTAGACGTCTTCCTTCAACCCATTGTGCAATCCAGCCCATCATATGTGCAAGATACCACTCATTTATTAAACCTCCTTCTAGACCAGGGGTCTTCAATCTGTGAGGCGCGACCCCCAGGGGGGTCATGCAGTCCTGGGAAGGGGGTCGCAGATTGTCAGTTTGCCTTAGTGGCGTCGGGCTGATTGATGGTGCTGACGGCGGCGGAGGCCTAAATCACACCGAGGGGTGAAAAACAACAAAGCCTCATTAACAAGTAAAAGGTCTTTTAAAGACCTGTAAAATACTCGGGTGTGGCTTTGTGTGTGTCTCTGAAGGTGTTTCAGCCCGGCTCACATACACGAGGGGGGGAGGGCTGGGGGGCAGGGGAGGGTGACTGGGGGAGGAGGCTGTAGCCCTTTGAGTTCACTGGACGTTGCGCATCTGGAGCTGTGGGTCCCGCCTGTAAATCACAAAGCATGAACCCTCATACCTGGTGCCTGTGTGGGAGAAATGTGCCTGAGAGTCTGTTCTTCAGGTGAGATGTTGTTACAGCCTGTCCGCCCCCGCCCCCAGCAGTGAGGCACAGAGATGCCCTCCCATGAGAGAGGAAGAAGAAGGAAGAAGACGCAGAGAGATACTGACCCCGGCTCCCCCCATGAGAGAGGCACAGAAAAGGTGGGTGGATGAATGGATGAAAGGGTGGATGGGTGAAGGATGGATGTATGGATGGATAAAAGGTTGCATGGATCATGATGGATGGATGTGTGAAAAGGTGGGTGGATGAATGATGGGTGAATGGATGGATGAAAGGGTGGATGGATGAAGGATGAATGTATGGATGTAAGGATGAATGTATGGATGTAAGGATGAAAGGATGGATATGTGAAAAGGAGGGTGGATGAATGATGAGTGGATGGATGGATGAAAGGGTGGGTGGATGAAGGATGTATGTATGGATGTATGGATGGAAGGAAGGATGAAACAGTAGATGGATGAAGGATGGATGTATGGGTGGATAAAAGGTTGCATGGATGAATGATGGATGGATGAATGTGTGGAAAAGTGGGTGGATGAATGATGGGCGAATGGATGGATGAAAGGGTGGATAGATGAAGGATGTATGTATCGATGGAAGGAAGGATGAAACGGTATATGGATGAAGGATGGATGTATGGATGGATAAAAGGTTGCATGGATCATGATGGATGGATGTGTGAAAAGGTAGGTGGATGAATGATGGGAGGATGGATGGATGGATGGATAAAAGGGTGGGTGGATGAAGGATGGATGTATAGATGAAAGGGTGGATAGATGAAGGATGGATGTATGGATGGAAAGATGAAAGGGTGGATAGATGAAGGATAGATGTATGGATGGAAGGATGAAAGGGTGGATGGATGAAGGATGGATGTGATGAGGTCTAACAGGCGCATTTATGGTTGTTGATAGTTGATGATGAGGAGTACCAGTTTCTAGAAACTTTTGTTGGAAGGGGGTCCTTTAGCCTAAAAAGTTTTTACAAGGGAGTCTCTGCATCAAAAAGTTTGAAGACCTCTGTTCTAACACTCTGATGCCTGAAACTGGACAAATGCGGCTGTGCACCATAGATGTAGTGTCTTTGTACACTTCTATTCCTCACCTAGAAGGCATTGAAGCCATTGAATGGGCTTTACTGAGACAAGATAAAATCAGGGCCAACAAAGTGTTGCTTCTGGAAATTCTAAATTTTTGCCTATTTCACAAGTACTTCCAATGGAAGGGACACTTTTTCCTTCAAGCTAATGGTACATCGATGGGCTTTTTGGGAGCCCCTAACTATGCAAACATCTTCATGCTTAAATATGAACAGAGCACATTTTATCGAACCCATCATGGACCTCCAACCACATCATATATCGCCGTTTCATTGACGATATATTGATTATCTGGCACAGATCACAAAGCTATCTAGAAACTCAGGTTCTTGGTCTGAATGACATTAATCCCAGAATTCAATTAACCCATCACATTGATTCCCGCAGCATAGCATTTTTGGATGTCTTGCTTACATTTTCTAACAACATCATCGAAACCACAATTTAAAAAAAAAAACACAGATCGAAACAATGCTCTCCTATATCAAAGCTTCCACCCTTGGTCACTGAAACATCATTTGCCTTTCTCCCAAATTTTGAGAATTAGGCGAATTACCTCTAACACTGAGGTGGGCTTGCAGACAATTGAAGAATCAAAAGACAAGTTTTTTAGCAGAGGTTATCCTCCATCTGTAGTTGAGCAGGTAGTCATCAGATCATCAGCATTAAGTCGTGAAGACTTGTTAAAAAAGAAGTTAAAAAAAAACATCATGTTTAACGAGGGAGGTATTTGTCTCTAGATACTCAACTCAGTCTAATCTCTTGAAATCAACCATACTAGAAAGGTGGGTTTTACTACAATCTGAACCTGAGTTCAAAGGGATGTTTATAAACCCTCCGCTGTTTGCATACAAGAGATCAAGCAATCTCAGAGAGATATTGGATAAGCCTAATGATAAAGCCAAAGTTCCATTCAAAGGAATGTCTAAATGTATGAACTGCTCACACTGTAACAATGTTATCACTGGCAAAAGCCTTCCTAATCCCCAATCAGGTAAAAAGATCTTTTTAAACTTCAACGCAAATTGCAATAGTCACCATGTGATTTACGTGATCAAATACCCTTGTGACTTGCACTACGTTGGAAAAACGGAGATACTTCTCCGCACTCGTATCACAGAACACAAGAGTCGCATTAGGACAAAAACTTTAAGCTCTCCGCTGGCACAACATTGGCTTGCAAAAAAACACCCTATTGCACAGCTTAGATTTGAGGTTCTAGAGGTGGTCGAAAATCGCCCTGACAGAGACATCTCTAAACTTTTGTCACAACGTGACTCTCATTGGATTTGGGTTATGCAGACACTATCTCCTAAAGGGCTGAATGACAAACTCGAATTATCCTGCATTTTATAATGACTACAAAGTTACCTTACTTGTTTGGAATTTCGCTCTTTATGCATATCCATCTATTCATTAATTGACTGATTATACATATTTGTATTTATAGTACTGAATTAGCATGCTCTATAGATCATATGTTTCTTCACGTATAATTTCTGTGCTCATTGTACTGAATTTCCTTGTTTCATTCATAATATGTGTCATCATGTATTTCATTTTGCTTATTAAATTCTTCTGAATCAACATGTATCATCATGTAAACATCTTATGGTGCTTTTATTCACTTTAATTTACTGCTACCACCGGTGTTGCTTCGGTAATTTTATTTTAACCGCCACACTCTCGTTTCGTCTTTTAACCAGTTCTGCGTTTTTTTCTCGCGTTATAACTTCCACTAACATTCTCAACATGGCCGCCACGCCACTGTTTAGATGTCAGTCCTATTTTGATATTTACTGCATTATTCTAGTAACTTTAAACTCGAGAAGACGTGTGCGCGTCTTCGATGCAGCCGGCGTCTTTGCTAATGAATCCTTTCGCACTGCGATTGAAATTCTGGGTGAGTACAACCCTTAGACTATTGTTATTCTAGTTGAGATGACACATCGCATACCGAACTTTATGCTAAACATTAGCTCCTGTTTGCAGGTCGCTAGACTCAACGGATTGCACAACATAATTTCACGTATTTTAGTTAAGCGTCACTGTTTGCTTTTCACGTGGGTCATCCACTAGTGGATATTCAGATCCTTCATCAAAATGATCCACTTTATATTGCGCTTCGATTCTCCTGCTAAACACCTACTCCTATTTGTAGGTCGTGAATACTAATGGATAGCATTTATGGACTGGGTGACACATTTTAATGATCTGGGTAAGCGCTGATGTGCTCTTTGACTATGGCGCCTATCACTGGAAATTTCTTTTTTTTATTTCTTTTTTTTTTTATTGATTTTGTGACAGCAGATAGTTATTTGAGGTACAATACATAACAAATACATACAGAAGGAGAATGATACAAAAAAACATACTAAAGAGAAAATAAAAAAGAGAGTTATTCCAGCATAGCATCCTTTACAAAGTAGTGTAGAAATATTGCAGAAGGAAAGAAGAAAAAAAACATGGAAAATAATTTATAACATTAATTCAGTATTAGCAAAGTTAGATCCAATTAGAAATCGGGGCCCAGAGTTTTTGACCAAATAACTTTCTTCTCCGTCCCTTTAATTTATAAATCGCTTTTTCAAGATGATAAATATTGAATAATTTAGACTGCCAAAGCTGAAAGGTTGGTGGATCAACATCTAGCCAGCGTGAAGTTATACAGTAACGAAATACAGACATACATATAAACATCAAGCCTTCTTCTTCCATTGTTTTGCTACCAATTTGGTCCGATTGTATTCCCAATATTACTAATTCTGCGGATAAATGAGTTGATGTCCCCAAAATATTATTTAGAAAATATTGTATGTCGTTAATAAATTGAGTTAATTTGGGGCAACTAAAAAACATATGAAAAGCGTCCGCCGCAGAAAGGTTGCATCGGCTGCATTTATCTCCTCGATTAGCTTTCCATTTAGCAAGTTTTGCTGGGGTGTAATATAAATCAAAAACAGACATGAAATGTTGGCTTTTAAGCGAGCCGTTAAATAATACCCTGCTAGCCAGTTCAATTGCTCTAGATAGATCAATAAATCCAATTCCAAACTTTCTTTGCCATTTGTCTATACATACATACAAATTGTCCTGTGTTCTATTTATCATCGTCTGATATATTACGCTGATTTTACTTCCTTTCCTACAGCTTTCTAATACATCTATTTTTCCCATCATAATAGTATTTAATACATTTTTGACTCCAAAAAACTCCGTATTTGTAAATATTTTAAAAAATCTGTTTTTATTAAATTATATTTTTCCTGTAGGTCGAAGTATGAGGAAAATTGCCCCGCTAGATATAAATCTCCTAATAAACACAACTCATTGGTATGCCATCTCTGAATTATAAGGCCTCTAAAGATTTCGGTTAAGACCGGATTAAACAAAAGAGGTGTATAATAGTTTAGATCTAGGCAGCAATTGAATCTCTTTTTGAACTGTTTCCAAATTTGAAACACTGAGATCATAATTTTAAATGTTGTTTTCTTGTAGTAACTGGGTTCTATTAATCTCAGCAAACATTGTCGTGCTTCAGAGCCCAGAACCATTTCATAAATTGACGGTCTAACTGAATCATCCATAGGGTAATTTTGGAAAATTAGAATTCCCATATATCTTAAGGAAACAGCCCAATAGTATAGCCTAAGATTTGGAACCCCCCAGCCTCCCCTGATCCTAGGTAGAGTACACCATTTAAGGGACTTTCTGGCTCTCCGATAGCCTCAGAAAAATCTGGAGACAATTCTATCTAATTTACTAAAAAAAAACAGAAGGGAACAATAAAGGTATAGTGCGAAACAAATAAAGAAATTTAGGGAATATCATCATTTTTAGTACATTAGTACGACCGTACAGAGATAAATGCATATTATTCAGTCTCTCCAGGGTCCTATTTACTGTATCTAACATGGGGTGTGTATTAAGTCTCACAATATCTTCCACTTTGGGGGATATTTTTATACCAAGGTATGATGCTTCAGACAGATCGTCATACCATCCGGTCTTCCCTTAGTAGAATGAATCACTTGGGTTTTTGAAATGTTCAATTTATATCCAGACGATTCACTAATTTCTTGGGCTAGTTCTAAGATTTTAGGTAACGCCGATTGAATGTTAGAAGTGACAATCGCGACGTCGTCGGCATATGCAAAGACTTTGTATTCTACTTGATGAATTTTGACAGGGGGAATAGCGACTTCTTTTGTTAATCTATTCAAATAAGGATCGATATATAACGCGAATAACAAGGGGGAGCAAGGACACCCTTGCCTTGTACCCCTTGTTATCATTAGAGGTTCGGAAGTCTCAGTAGTGACCAGCTTTAGGATTGGAGTATAACGCCCTTATTGCATTTATATATTCGATAGGAAGTCCTTTCCATATCAGAACAGACCACAGGAATCCCCAGTCGACCCTATCAAATGCTTTTTCTGCATCCAGTAGGGTTAATCCGACTGGGGATCCCGTGGCCTGCGCCCAGTCCAGCGGGGCGATAATGCGTCTGACATGGTCAGTTGTGTCTCTTTTTTTTATAAAACCATGTTGAAACTTAGAAACCAGAATGGGCATAAAATCATCTAGCCTATTGGCGAGAATTTTGGAAAAAATCTTGCTATCCGCTGTTATGAGAGAAATTGGCCTGTATGATCCTAATTCAGTACTATCTTTGCCTTTTTTCCTAAACACGACTATAATGGCCAGAGACCAAGAATCAGGTGGGTGACCCTGAAAAGCCTGTTGGTACAACTTAAGTAATTCTGGTTTCAAGACATTACGAAAAGTGCGATAAAATTCCAGTGGTATACTGTCGGGACCCATCGCTTTACCGAAAGCAATGCTTAGGATAGCTGATTCAATCTCCTCCCAAGCAATGGGAGCAGCAAGTATCACCTTATCGCTTTCTGAAAGTGCAAGCTTATCCAAGCTATTCAGATATGCCGATACATCACTTGCCATACCTGAACAGTCATTTGATTTATTATATAAAGAATAATAAAATTCACGGAACGCCTTTAGAATCCCAGCTTTGGATTCCTGAATTACTCCATTTTGATCTATAATCTTTATAATATCATTATAAGCGGCTTTTTGTCTAAGTCTTTGTGCTAACATTTTGCCGGTTTGTTCATTTAACTCATAACATTCAGTCTTATATTGATTATATTTAAGTGCTAACTGATCATCTAAATAAGAATGCACACCGGCGCGCTCGATGGTTAACGCACGTTGAGCATCTTCTATACCATGAGTCCGTGGCTTGGGGGGTTGCATATGGGGGGTACCTATGGTACCCCCCCGCATTTCAAGGTGCAACATGGCAGGCACCGCGCGGTGCCTGTCATGTTGCACTTTGAAATGCAAAACGTGCACTTTACACATGGCAGCGGGCGGAGATTTCTGCTCCGCCCGCCGCAATTGCACCCATACAGGATGCGCCCGCCTGTGTGGCGGGCGCATCCTAATGCCCTGGTCGGGACCCCCGCCCTTAAGGCGGGCGGTCCCGAGTCCCGATGTGATGGCGGGCGGACTAAGTCCGCCCGTCATCATAATGGACCCCTAAATATCTATTTGTAATAACTGAATTATATTACATAAAATCCCTCTTTTCTTGAAATCATTAAGACCATTGATATTCAGCGTACATATTTTAATTTTTCGATTCATTGTAATGGTTTTAGAGATGGCAAGATTAGAACGTCCTTATTTTCATACATACCACACATGCCAACTAATACATTAATCTGCACTACTGCATTTTCTGAAATAACTATCGCTGTCTTACACCCCACACCGCTCCACACACCACAAACCCACCACCACCCCCTGACCTGTAGCCACCCCCCCACCCTACCCACCCATCCTATCAAATTAGGCATTGGGACCATTAATCCCTGGGAACCCTAGGTGCCCCTCTGCTCCTTTAAAGGTTGGAAACAAGAGAAATATTATAAAAAAAAATTCTTTTTTTTTTACAAATTACTGGTGATCATTGACATCAAGCTCAGATTAAGAAGGAACAGAAAACCACTATGGCATTAGGAATAAAAAAATAAACATAAGCAATAGACATAGGATTGTTGGATGCATGTAACCATTCTATAATGACATCAAATATCCCTTGGCCATTATTTCTGAGACAAAAAATATTGTTTGTCCTTTAATAGTTACTTTTAACTTTGCCGGGCTTTGAAGATACACAGTGGCTCCTTTCTCTTGAAAGCCGGCAATGAGTTGACGTAAATGCCAACGTTTCGAAACAGTAGCAGGGCAGAAATCTGGCCTTACAAAAAACTACAGCCCTTTGCTGACCTCAATTTGTCGGGCCTAGCCAGGCCGAAAACCGCCTCCCTAGCCAAAAAATTATTAAAACGGACTAGAATTGCTCTAGGTCGTTCAATCTCTAATTGTTTTGGTTTTCTCAATAGAAAAGGGAAGCGGTGTGCCCGTTCAATGACAGTGGGCCAGTCCCAAGAGGTGAGTTCTGGAAAAGCGTCTTGAAAAAGGTCACACACACATTTCCGTATGTCAGGCCCCCCCATTTCTTCCGCGACCCCTAAGATACTCAAATTACTCCTTCGTGCTTGATTTTCGAATTCAGTAAGTTTGAAAGTTATATCATCCCGTTGAGCCTTTATAGCACTAAGTTCTGTTTTTTGCGCAGCTACAACATCCTCTAGCGTAGATATTCTTGCTTCAGCCTCTGTAACTCTGGAGGAGATGTCTGAGCAGATCTTAGTAACTCGTCTGACAGCGCTTTGAACCTTCCTGCATGTAGCTTGTGTGCGAGAAATTTCCATTTTAGTTTCTGCCTGATGAGCGGCCATCGTCTTATAGATCATATATAATGTCACTTCTGAGGCATTATATGGCTCGTGAGCCTGACTGGTATTAGAGTTCACCACTTGCGTTTCAACTTTCATCCTGGCCTCCCCAGCCTCAGATGTTTTACTCTTTGAGCTAGATTTCCTAGCTCTGTGTCTCCTAATAGTTGTAACTGACGTTGGCGAGATCTCGCTTGCTCTAGAATGTTCATCTATGCTGCTATCATCTGGATAGTCTCCCCATGCCTTGTCAATACTCTCATCTGAGGAGGGATCTGACATGGAGTAGAAGTTATCAGCCGCCTCTTGGGGAGCCAAAGAGTCAACATCAATCGCGAGAGGTATTGTTGTCTCCTCGGTAGTCTCATTAGGCTCGACAGGATTGGAAAGGCTCAGACCTGGAGTTAATCGACCTCCAACTCCCATAATGCACCCACTCGAATTCGTTTTAGCTTTATCATTAACCGCCGGTTGCTCTCCCATCCCAGTAATAGCTGGTGGTGTAATAGCAACATCATTACCTTGAGTACAAATTCCAACTCCCATAATGCACCTGCTCGGGGCTTGCTCGGCGTTTTCCCTGGTTAAAATAGGAGTTTTAGGAGCGGCAAAATCTGATAGTACAGTAGTAACATTATCATCCTGGAATTGTGGACACATTAACACATCCTTAGTGAGCTCTTGTGGATTAGTGCGCATCGCCTGTTTGCTAAACATTTCGGGAAGCGTTAGCGTTGTAGAAGTTGCATTTTTCTTGCGCTCACCTCCTTTTTTAGGATTCGCCTCCATCTCTGGCTGCAGTCCGCTCGACGGAGTTTTTTCAATCGCAGGTTCCTCCTCAGCAACCACCTTCGTTTTACAACTGCTGGTGACTGGAGCTTTCGCCTGAGGTTTCGGCGGCATCCTCGTCCGTGAGCAGCTTCCTCCGCAAAAATAAGCTGATACTCCGAGGGAAAAGGGAAGCAACCGCCAGACCGATATTCGAGGGAAGCCAGAACACAAGAGATCGGTAATCATGAAGCAGTGAGAGGCCAACGCCCCTCGGTCTTTGCAGGATACCGCCTCCAGTCGTGAATAGCGAGAAGGTAAGAGCCAATCCTTTCACTGTCCACCGATATACTACAAACAGTCGCATGTCCATCTAGGTTCAAAACCGGGTATCACGCTAAGCTTCTTATAGGACGGATTCCGGCATTTAGAACGGCAGTATAGCACCAGCAATTTACTCCTCTTCTTTTCAGCCAAGAAGCAGAGAGCAGGCACCTTACTCGGCCACTGCAGCGGCCGCCATCTTGCCCCCGTCACCGAGTTTAGTGCATTCACTTTTAATATTATAGATGTATGACATAGCGTCGGCTGGTTGTGAGATTTAGAGGTTACCCTCCAAATCGTTAGAGGTATGAATATCTTTATGGCACTGACATTATTTAGTGACTGGCACTTGGTAGCACACGCGACCAATAATTACACTTATGACCTTTTTCGTCGTTTCACATTTCGGTTAACATCACGTTATGGTTTTGCACTTCATTTATTTCATTCAAGCACCCTATTTAGGCATGATGATACTTTACGTCGTTTTGTCCTGCTCTAAAATAAGCCACCATTTTTTAATTGAATTGTATATATCTTTGTTACTCATTGTATGTATCAGCATTTTGCAGATTTCCCTGATGAAGGGCTATTTCCTAAAGCCCGAAATGCATTGGGATTTTTAAACCATTATCTGTGCTGATGAAAAGCAATATCGGTTATTATTTTGTGAATCGCATCTGCAACTATCAAGATAAAAGCAGATCTACAGCTACATTTTTGATTCTATTGATTTGAGGAATGGACATTTATATTTCTGATTCATTGAAAATCTAATTGAGAACTGTCGTTGAAAAATTTGAGAGATACAATGCACGAGTGAACACTGTTTGTAAAAATTGTGTACATAATTTTGTGATGCCCCTGTAGTGCACTAGGCATCCCCAGTTAGTGATCTGGGTATTTTCTTTTTAACTTTCTAAAAGTGGCATTTTCAGAATTACAATTTAAATTCTGACTTCACAATAAGTCGTGATTTTAAGTTGTGATTCCAGAGACACCAAATTCAGGGGTCTAAGCTCTTCCCAATTGGAAATTATACTTATAAAAGGTAATAAGGTAATCATAATGGTATCCTATGGTAGAGTTTGGCCATGCAGTAGTGAAAAACTAATTTCAGAGTTTTTCACTACCATGACATGTAAAACTTAAAAGTACATTTCCTACTTTTTAGATACACTGCACCCTGCCTTTGGGCTGTGCAGTGCGTTCCTTAGCGGTGACTTAAATGTATTAAAAAAGAAGGTTTGAGGCTCGCAAGAGGTTTAACTTGCCCCATGCAGTTTAAAATTGCACACACAGGCACTGTAATGGCAGGCCTGATACAGGTTTAAATGGCTACTTAAGTGGGTGGCACAACCAGTTCCACAGGCCCACGAGTAGCATTTAATATACAGGCTCCAGGCACATGTCGTTCACTTTACTAGGCATAAATGACATATGCAATTGTGGATAAGCCAATGATACTACATTTTGGAGAATGAGCAAAAGCACGTTACCACTGGTCAGTAGTGGTAAAGTCTGGAAAAAAGTCCGGGGTAACCATTCTAAGGATGCCAGGTCTAACACGTGACCTCCAGATGAAAGTGGGAATAGCTACCCAATACCTTGAAAGTTCTCTTCACGAAGAAGTTCCAGGACAATGTTCCACCATAAAGTCCATTCCCTCCAGGGAGATGGACCACCTCAACAGTTTGGCATTTTCACCTCTCATCTACATTAGCCATTTGAGGGGTCTTTGGTTTGTCTGAACCAAGAAGTGAGTACCAAACATGTATGTTCTTAGAGTCATCGAAACACAGACCAAAGCAAGGGCTTCCATTCCTATTGCCCTCCACCTCTGTTTCCTGGAAAGTAACCTCCTACTGATGAAGGCTACAGGTTGATTCAAGCCCTGTTTGCTTAGCTGTGAGAGCACAGCCCCTAGGCCATGCTGTGAGGCGTCTCTCTTCACAATGAATTCTTTGGAGACATCAGTAGCCTTTAGCACATGTACTGTGCACATGGCCTCCTTCGGGGTCTCCAAAGCATTGTTCTATGCAAACAAATGCCGGACGGAATGCTGACTAAATCATACATTCACCCCCCAGTCAAGAGATCTGGATTAGATCCATTGTTCTTTTGCTCACCATGTCACCCCAGTTTAGACCCAGCCATATGCAAATCAATCTTGACCCTGTGCCTCATGGGAACAGTCCAGACCGAACTACCAATCCAGGTCCTCCCTGGACTAGAAATAAGCATCCTAGGACCGGTTTCTGGGTATTACCCTTCATCAGCCAGGCTAGCTTGAATACAGTGGCACAGTGTGCAAGGGACCCACATCTAGGCATACCCATACCACTTAGAGTGAAAAGTTCTACGCAAACAAATGACTGTTGGAATGCTGAATAAATCATACATTCACCCCGAGTCAAGCGACCTGGGTTAGATCCATCGTTTTTATTTTTTATTTTTATTTTTTATTTTAACGATTTTATATAGCGCTGGCTAGACCCGGAGGTATCAGAGCGCTTTACATGAGCATCAGATCGTAGTTACAGGTTACATCGTTATTAGAGCTATTTACTGCGGGTCCGCCATTTTATTTGTTCTTTTGCTCACCATGCCCCCAAGTTTAGACCCAGCCATATGCAAATCAGTCTTGACCCTGTGCCTCATGGGAACAGTCCAGACCGAACTGCCAAGCCAGGTGTTCCCTGGACCAAGAACAAGCATCCTGGGACCGGTTTCTATGGATTACCCAGGCGCACAGTGAGCAGGGGACCTACGTCTGGGCATAGCCATCCCACTTAGGGTGAAAAGTGCTATGCAAACAAATGACGGACGGAATGCTGAATAAATCATACATTAACACCCAGTCAAGAGATCTGGGTTAAATCCATTGTTCTTTTGCTCACCATGCCCCCAAGTTTAGACCCAGCCATATGGAAATCAGTCATGACCCTGTGCCTCATGGGAACAGTCCAGACCGAACTGCCAAGCCAGGTCTTCCCCGGACCGGAAACAAGAATCCTGGGATAGGTTTCTGGGTATTTACCTTCATCAGCCAGGCTAGCATGAATCCAGTGGAACAGTGAGGAAGGTTCTCACATCTGGGCATACCCATCCCACTTAGGATGAAAAGTGCTATGCAAACAAATGACGGACAGAATGCTGAATAAATCATACACTCACCCCCAGTCAAGAGATCTGGGTGAAATGAATCGTTATTTTGCTCACCATACCACCCCATTTTAGGCCCAGCCATATGCAAATCAGTCTTGACCCTGTCCAGACCGAACTACCAAGTCAGGTCCTCCCTGGACCGGAAACAGGGAAACATCCTTTACAACGCAACTTTTACCACACAGTGCCTTTACGACGCAACTTTTACAACGCAAACCATTACAACGCATTGCGCTGGGGGGCGCTCTAGGATAGGTAATAAGTCTAATTTACTGTCCAACACCTTCCCTAGTGTCCACGGAGACTGGAGTTGGAACAGTAAATTAAACTATTCCCTATCCAGCGCCCCAAAGCACTATGCGTTGTAATGGTATTCGTTGTAAATACCTCGTTGTAAAGGCATGCGATGTAAAAGTATGCGTTGTAACGTCATACATCCCCGGAAACAAGCACCGAAGAAATGCTCCTAACATCATTGTGGGACTCTAACTTTCTGACCTTGATTTCCAGATCCTTCAGCCTCCCTTTATGAGCCAAATGCTCTAAAGCAATCCTCTCTACCATATCCGGTTTCTTTTTGCTATGTTTCTAGGGCTAATTTTGTTTACTCTGCTTTCGTGGCCAGCTTCTTTTCTTCCATTTTAAGCTCAGTCATTTCCAGCTTGAACTCTCTTTCCATCTTCCTCTCCACCAGCTACTCTGTGTATAGGATGCAAGACGACACACTGCTCACTGCTCATGAAGAGGTCTCCAATCCTGGGAGGATGTTAACCCCTCTCCTCAACCGGTTGCAGTCCAAGAACCTCCTGTGGGTTCTGCTCTGATCCCACCTTGTCCTCTGGTCATTTGCAGTGGTTGAGAATTAATGGGCCTCTGCCCATGCCATTAAAGCTTTCTGAAGCTCTTCCTTTTTAGTGCTCCTCTTGGTGGGTAACCCCTTCTCTTGACAAAGCTCCTTGAGCTGAACCATGGTATGGCTCTCCAGGTTGGCCAGCTCAAACTCCAACTTTGTAGGTGAGACCACAGACAGTCAGGTACAGTAGGAAAGAATTTGAAAAAATGTACTCAAATTGGTCTTAGAAGTGGAATAGACGTGTACACCAAATAACTGTATGGCACTGTACAAATACAAGTCCTATCTTCACCACTGCTCACCAATATTAGACTGGTTGACTCGGGTATGACCATTGGCCAAGGAGCAACCACAATCCTAGTCAGGGTAAGACACAAGCACACCCTAAATTAACCTGTGCTCATCCTCTAGCAGCTTGGCAGAGAGCAGTCAGGTTTAACTTTAGAGGCAATGCATAAGGTATTTGTTCAACACTTCAAACAGTAAAACAATGAAAACAGAACTCCAAAAGACTCCACACTAGATGAGTAAAATAAAGCTTAATTTTATAAATAAAACAAGACCAATATTACAAAAATCCAATATATAGAAGTGGAGGTATGAAGTTTTAAAGCAGCATTGGGCTGCTGACAGTTCCGAGGGTAAGGAAGGCCAGAATGGGCGGGCGATCTTTCTCGCTTCAAGCCGCTCAGCAATGGAACAAACTTCCTCCTGCTATGAGACAGGAAAGCAGTGAGTCGGCGTTTCGGTCTAGGCTCAAAACCCTTCTGTACATTTTGTAGGGACGGGGGTTATGAATGAGGTCTGGGTGTGCTATTAGCTCCACCAGCGCGGGGACACGCCGTGATGGCGTTACTGTGCGCTTTATAAGCTCTTTATTATTATTATTAAAGAATAAACAGAGAAATTTTGTTTAGAACTAAAGAGCATCAACCAGGGATATCTGGTCACGCTGGACTGGGTCAAATCCAAATGTTCAGGCTGGACGCAATGGAGCACGGGTCAGTTAAAGTCCAAATGTTTTACTTTCTCAAGTTTTGTGTCAAGAGTCCCATTGAAGGGAAGAACTTCACCGGGAGCACGGAGAGCATTGCTGACAATGGACGGCTGGGAGAGAAAAGGGCTGACCGGGCGTTGCAGATGGATGGGCTGGAGCCTCAGGGTCATGAGCGACAGTACTTTGCTATGTGGAGAGGCAAACTTGAGGCCGCTCGTGCTGGATTTCGGGGTGAACAGCTAGGTTCACAAGCGAATGAGCCCATTTGTGTTTGAGAAGTGTCCAAAAGCTTGGCTTGAAGAGCAAAAAGACCACTTCCAAATTCCCATGATCTGAGATGCACCTCTTCGGGGTCAGGAGCTCTTGAATACGGATCCAGGGGCTATAGGGAGACTGTTATGTCTCAGAGGCTCAAATCAGGAGGTCAGCAGAATAGCCCTTTAACTCTGTTGTCATGGGTTGCAGGTCCAGTTCTTCTTTCCCATGCAAGAGGGAAGCAGGCACCAGGTCAGCACAGCAAGGTAGAAGCTCCTTCAGCATATGAGTCTATCAGAGGGGCAGTCCTTTCAGCAGCACAGTAGTCCTTACTGGCAGAGTATCCACAGGCCCAGAAGTGTACTGAAGTGGTGTTGTTAAAGGTCCAGTACATTACCCAGTTTTTCCTTTGAAGTGGGGAGCCTTCAAAGAGAGTCCTTCGAAGTGCACAGATTCTCTCCTTTCATGCCCTGGCTCCAAACTCTCTACAGGGGGTGATGCAGCCCTTTGTGTGGGGACAGAACACAGCCTATTCAGATGTAAGTGAGGCTGTGCCTAGCTCCTCCCTCCCATCTACGAATATGGCCATCAGGTCACCCCTAAACTCCCATTGTTTGTGTCTGTCTAGGAGGAATACACAATGTCCGGCTGTCACCACCTGTCATGCACGCCCTTTGGTTGTCTCAGAAGTGTCCTGGACTCACGATGCTAAATCCCCTCCCTTCCCCTCGCCACCTCCCGGGTGTCAGGAACTGAACACTAACACCAGAAAGGTAACCAAGGAGAACACAGGGGAACAAAACAAGGGTAGGAAGGGGGAAAAAAGGATGATTCTCCACCGGTCTTCTTCCACTCAGAGGATATTCTTATCGTCTGTTATGGCACTGCAGTAAGATATAAGAAACAATAAGTGAACACTATACCCTCCCTCGCTAGCTCTTAATGTGGTGTGTGTCATATACCTAATAGTACCTTGTGGAATATCGGGGAGGAAACCAAGGAAAATATCTGGAACTCTGTATCTTGACTTCTTAGGGCTGACGATGTGTATTTGTAAACTGAAACACAATAGATACAATATGTAAGACGTACAATACACCCTGTCACGGTATTTCTGCTAGGAGAAGCACTCACCACTATTCGCATATAAACGCTCCTTAATGGATATCCACCACAACCCTTTTGCAGGTATCACTGTAATTCTATCTATCAATAGAATCACAACTACCAAAGTACAAACTCCCCTGAAACAAACTCAAAGTATTGGAAACCACAGTCCAATGAACACCGCTATAGCAGCAGCGAAAAACGATAGTAACAAAAACACTAACAGAACAAGAATATTGGAAGCAAGCTGCTTCTACGAATATACAAACACCAGAACGAACAAACAAAATACCGTAAGAGGCGAAAAGGCACCGCCACGAACAGCTAACTCCTCGGACGCCACGAACACAACCCGGAACGAGAATGGGCTCACTCTAGCTAAATGCGAAGCACTTCCTTCAGGTACTGGGCGTGTTTAAGAGATGAAACGCTATACTCCTGCGCATGCGTGGTAACGGCGCATGCGCCCTGCCTCCTGGAACTGAGTTTGCCAATCGTTGCCAATCACGCATGAAGAGCAGTCAGTATCACGGCTCTAGAACGAAAAACAGTCACTAACTCTATGCGTGGATAAGTGCACCATTCCCATGCACTCGACAGGCATGACAGAACACCCCTCCCACAACGCCCCCCACCGGTTTGGGCTTGTGAGGGAATCTTCTGTTAAAAGCTCGTAGTAACCGAGGCGCATGAACCTGACCAGCAGGTTCCCATGACCTTTCTTCGACCCCAAATCCTTTCTAGTGTATCAAATACTGCAAACGACCACGCACTCTCCTGGAGTCAAGTACAGCCCCCACTTCGTATTCCTCATCACAATCTACCAAAGAGGGAAGAGGAATGGCAGGAAGGCGTGTATCTGGTTGTACCGGCTTCAACAGGGAAATATGAAAGACAGGATGTATCTTCATTGAAGGAGGCAATTCCAGTTTCAGAGCCACAGGATTGATTACCTTCATAACAGGAAAGGGACCGATATATTTGGGCCTGAATTTGCAGGCCCCCTTCAAGGCCAAATATTTGGTGGACAACCACACCTTATCGTCTTGCTGGTACGATGGGCCTGTGTGTTTATGTGCGTCTGCTGTCCTTTTATAATCCATTTTGGCCTTATCAAGATTGTCATGGATGGTGGAATGCACAATCTGTAAATGGGAGACTAAATCCTGTACAGCGGGTATGGCACTAGGTCTCAATGGAGAAAAGGGCAGGATTTTAGGGTGGAATCCGTAGGAAGCATAAAAAGGGGAATACAGTGTAGAAAAGTGATGGCTATTATTGTAGGACAATTCTGCCAGCCAAATCAACTCATCCCATTCCCTTTGTTCCTGTAGTAGTTGACAACGCAAAAACTGTTCAAGGCTTTGGTTCACCCTTTCAGTCTGACCGTCTGTCTGAGGGTGATGACTAGAAGACAGACGGACTTCCATTTGTAGAGATGTACATAATTGTTTCCAAAATTTGGATATAAACTGAGAACCTCTATCTGTGACAAGGATAGACGGCAGACCATGGAGTCTTACTATATTCTGCAA
Organism: Lissotriton helveticus; assembly: GCF_964261635.1. Lineage (NCBI taxonomy): Eukaryota > Metazoa > Chordata > Amphibia > Caudata > Salamandridae > Lissotriton > Lissotriton helveticus. The sequence continues at coordinate 805,692,051 of NC_136063.1, forward strand.
AAAGATGTCTGCTAGTACAAGAGATGTAGGTAAACATTTCAAAGGATGAAATGAGCCGACTTGGTGAACATGTCCACTACCACTAAAAGAGCGGTATTGCCCCTTCTTGTCTTTGGTAACTCTACAATGAAGTCCATTGAAACAGACTGCCAAGGAGCAACTGGTGTAGGTAGAGGAAGCAATAAACCCACCAACCCCTTGTGTGAGGATTTCCCTTGGGCACATACGTGGCAAGTTTGCACATATTGTTGTATGTCTTTGACCATATGAGGCCACCAGCAGTACCTCTTTATCAATTCTATTGTTCTTTTGTAACCTGGATGCCCTGCCACACCATGTGAATGACACCATTCCATCACTTGTTGTTGGAGAGGGACAGTGGGAACGTATAACCCTCCCTGCACAAAATTAAGGTCTGCCTCAACAGTGGACTGATGTTGTTGCAATATGTCTTGTGAAAAGGTCTCTTGTTGGGCATGTTTTACTTGCAAGAGGAATTCTTTCTCTGACGTAAGCACTCCGAGTATCTTTTGAGGAGCAATGATACAAGGGGGTTTCTCGTCATAAGGGATCGGTTCGAACCCCAGACGAGATAAAGCGTCAGCTTTACCGTTTTGTTTGCCAGATCTGAAATGTATAGTAAAGTCGTACTCGTTAAAGAACTGCGTCCATCTCATTTGTCTCATGGACAAAGCTCTCGCCGACTTTAAATACTGGAGATTACGGTGATCTGTTAGGACAGTGACTGTGTGCTTTGTACCCAAAAGATACTGTCTCCATTCTTCCAGTACCTTTTTTATGGTCAGGAGTTCTCTTTCTCCAACGGCATAGTTTACCTCTGCAGGAGTCAACTTATGGGAATAATAAGCCACAGGATGTAATTCACCTGTGTCAACATCCGCCAGAGACAGTATCCCTCCTACCGCTACTTGTGAGGCGTCAACTTCCACCACATAAGGACTGGATGGATCAGGATGTTTAAGAATGGGGGCCTGGGTGAATGCAGTCTTTAGGTAATTAAAAGCCCTGTCAGCTTCCTCGGACCAATGAAAGGAGACTCCCTTCTGCAACAAACGAGTGATAGGGGCCACTAAATCTGAGAACTGGTGTATAAATCGCCTGTAGAAATTCGAGAACCCAATGAATTGCTGGATTTCTTTAATATTCTTGGGGGGTGGCCAATCCATAACTGCACTGACCTTATTTGGATCCATGCGTAACCCTGTTGCTGACACAATAAATCCCAAAAAAGCGACTTGGTGTCTATGGAAGAAACATTTGTCTAGCTTGCAGAAGAGATTATTGACTTGTAACTGATGCAGGACAGCCTTCACATGACCCGTATGTTCCTCAAAGGTTCTAGAATATATGAGGAGGTCATCAATGTAAGCAATCACATGCTTGTCCAAATACTCCTTCAGCACTTCATTGATGAAATATTGGAATGCTGAAGGAGCATTACAAAGCCCGAAGGGCATCACCAAATACTCGTACAGCCCGAATTTGGTGCAGAATGCAGTTTTCCACTCATCCCCATCTCTGACTCGAACCAAGTGATAGGCCCCACGTAGATCTAATTTCGTGAACCATTTGGCATCCTTCACTTGATCGAGCAGAGATGAGATCAGCGGCAAGGGGTACTTGTTCTTAATAGTGATAGCGTTCAACGATCTATAGTCTATGCAACAACGTAATCCCCCTTCCCGTTTTTGAATGAAAAACAATGCTGAAGAAGCAGGGGACCTAGAGACTCTGATGTACCCAAGCTCCAACATGGTGTCAAGATATTCCCTTAAATACAGATTCTCTTTTTCGGTGAGGGAATACACTCTACTGGTCGGTATACGTGAGCCAGATTGCAAATCTATCCGGCAGTCATATACCCTATGAGGGGGCAGGCTAGTAGCTTTCTCTCGATCAAACACAGCCTGATACTCTTGATACACAGGGGGTAAAACAGTATCAGGTCGTTCTACTACTTCCAGTTCGGCAGGACCCTCCGGAACCACAAGAACCTTTTTTTGTGCTGGAAAGCAGCTCATCGTAAGTGCTTGATTTATAGGCAGTGAACTACCAGTGACTGTAGGTTGATTGTCTAGTTCTGTGAAAGTGATACTGTTTTTCTGCCAATCAATGTGGGGATTGTGGAGGCGCAACCAAGGAAGACCTACGACCACTGGGAACTGAGGAGATTCGATCAAATCAAAAACTAAAACCTCCTGATGTGATGGTTCCATATACACTTCCAACGGAATACTGGAGTGCGTGATGGGTCCAGATTTCAATGGACTCCCATCAATGGTATACACTTCCTCTGGTGTCGTCTTTTGTACTGTAGGGACGTTATTGGCGATGGCCCATTGATAATCCATAAAATTACCTGAGGCTCCTGAATCTAACATAAGTGTCTGTGTGATAGAGTGTGAAAGCCAGGACAATGTGGATGAAATAAAAAAATGTCCTTCATTATTTAACAATGAGGAGACCATGTGACCTAAAGGACCCGGCGGTACGGTCTCTATTACTTGCGGGTCTACTAGTTTTCCGACTTGCGGAATGATTTAGGTTTGACCGGACATTCTCTCAAGAAATGACCTGGTTTGCCGCAATAGAGACATAACCTGTTCTCTCTACGTCTCTTCTTTTCGGCTTCACTCAAAGGACCCTTGATACTGCCTATTTGCATAGGCTCAGGATCATCAGTCTTAATGTCAGTCTCTGGTTTTCTTTCTCTTTGACCGAACCTAGAATGGTCGTACCTCCCTCTATCTTTACGTCTTTCTCCCAGTCAATGATCCAGTTTTACCACCAAATCTATTAATTCTGGACAGGTTGCAGGCGGATCTACAACATGAGCCAACTCGTCTTTTAGTTCATCACATAGGCCTTTGTAAAAAAGCGCACTACGTTTATTGGCGGGCCAATCGGCTTCCACCACCAATCGGTTAAATGTAGTAATATAGGTGATAAGATCTTTCGTTCCTTGCTTTAGATTCAATAACTCTGTATCGGCAGCATGCGTAAAAGAATGCTTGTCGAACATTTTACGCAATTCCCTACGAAACGCATCATAGTCTAATAACATGGGGTCGTCTTTTTCTATTAGAGGTATAGTCCAGTTAGCTGCTGAACCCCCCAGATATGATAGAACAAAAGCCACCTTGGCTTGGTCGTTAGGAAAACAAGCAGCCTTGCATAAGAAATGGAGTTGACACTGTGTCAAAAATGCAGCGCATTTCAATGGATTGCCATAGATCCTTTCAGGGGGGGCTAAAGGAATGGTATGGGGAGTGACCACTTGAACTACAGGGGTAGAATTGCTGGCTCCTGCTCTCTCTCCTCCTTGAGCGCTTAACGCCTCTAGTCTATCTGCAATGGTTTGGGTTTCTCGCTGGAGATTCCCCACCATGTTTGCAACGTCCTGTAGCGTGAGATCCATGACACCTGGGAGACAATTTAATAAAGGCTTCGCGTTCTGTCATGCACGCCCTTTGGTTGTCTCAGAAGTGTCCTGGATTCACGATGCTAAATCCCCTCCCTTCCCCTCGCCACCTCCCGGGTGTCAGGAACTGAACACTAACACCAGAAAGGTAACCAAGGAGAACACAGGGGAACAAAACAAGGGTAGGAAGGGGGAAAAAAGGATGATTCTCCAGCGGTCTTCTTCCACTCAGAGGATATTCTTATCGTCTGTTATGGCACTGGAGTAAGATATAAGAAACAATAAATGAACACTATACCCTCCCTCGCTAGCTCTTAATGTGGTGTGTGTCATATACCTAATAGTACCTTGTGGAATATCGGGGAGGAAACCAAGGAAAATATCTGGAACTCTGTATCTTGACTTCTTAGGGCTGACGATGTGTATTTGTAAACTGAAACACAATAGATACAATATGTAAGACGTACACTACACCCTGTCAGGGTATTTCTGCTAGGAGAAGCACTCACCACTATTCGCATATAAACGCTCCTTAATGGATATCCACCACAACCTTTCGCAGGTATCACTGTAATTCTATCTATCAGTAGAATCACAACTACCAAAGTACAAACTCCCCTGAAACAAACTCAAAGTATTGGAAACCACAGTCCAATGAACACCGCTATAGCAGCAGAGAAAAACGATAGTAACAAAAACAAGAACAGAACAAGAATATTGGAAGCAAGCTGCTTCTACGAATATCCAAACACCAGAACGAACAAACAAAATACCGTAAGAGGCGAAAAGGCACCGCCACGAACAGCTAACTCCTCGGACGCCACGAACACAACCCGGAACGAGAATGGGCTCACTCTAGCTAAACGCGAAGCACTTCCTTCAGGTACTGGGCGTGTTTAAGAGCTGAAACGCTATACTCCTGCGCATGCGTGGTAACGGCGCATGCGCCCTGCCTCCTGGAACTGAGTTTGCCAATCGTTGCCAATCACGCATGAAGAGCAGTCAGTATCACGGCTCTAGAACAAAAAACAGTCACTAACTCTATGCGTGGATAAGTGCACCATTCCCATGCACTCGACAGGCATGACACCACCCCAGGCATGTGAGCAGCATCAGGCAGCCGACACCAAATGGTTAATCTAAGAAAATGCAGACTCCCTGGATTGGTTTGGAGTGCAGTTGGGAGCGTGTGTTTCTTCAAGATCACCAACATTTAGAACATAAAAACGAACATAAAAATGAACTGAAACCGGCTAGAAGTTAGAAAAACAGGGGAACTGCATTTAAACAGCCCAAGCGCCAACAATAAGGTGCAATAAGACGTGTCCACCGCCGGCTGGCGGGTGGGAGCTGATTTTTGTCCCACGCACGGCTGTTTCAAATATTTACCAAACAGAAGTGCAGACTACTGGTTTGAAGAACCGAATCTACATTGATTGAATAAGATCTCTTGAAAATTGAAAACCCGCTGCCAATTTGAAAATAAAGAATAATAATACGAGAAAGCCCTGATGAGAACTTGCCAAATGCCAGAGCGAGTTCGAAACGCGTCGGCAATAGCAGAAAGGAATTGGCAATAGCAGAAAGAATTCAAGTTTATTTATCAGACAATTGAAAATTTGTATTTGTTACAATTCATGTTGTTTTCTTTTCCTTACTGCAAATAGCTTCATTGCTTAATACTACATAACGACTGATGCTTCTCGTATGACCGTATTTGTATATTTATGTACACTAAATGATTGGATGTCATTTTGTCATATGTATTTATGTATTTTTGTTAAAATTCTTTGTCAAATGTTTTTGTATAAATTGTATGTACGTAGTGTTTTTCTCATGCAATCAATGCTTTAACTTAATGAGATTTATATGAAAAAGTAAATGGTTTAAATAAATTCGACCATACAAATCATAACAAGGATTTGGTTTGTTGCTCAAAATATAGCTATCAAAAATCGCAGGGCCAGCATTTCTCTTTTTATAAATTATTCTATGGTCCAGCTGACCCTGTGTCCCGGGACCTAACTCCTTATTTTCTGCAAACTTTCTAAAAGTGGCATTTTCAGAATTTAAATTTTAAATCTGACTTTACCATAAGTTGTGGTCATAAATTGTGATTCCAGAGACGCCAAACTAGGAGGTCAATCCTCTTCCCAATTGGAAATTACATTTACAAAAGGTATTAGGTAATCCCAATGTTATTCTATGGTGACTTATATGTATTGAAAGGGAAGGTTTGGGTCTGGCAAGAGGTTTAACTTGCCAGGTCGACATGAGAGATTAAGACTGTATACACAGGCTCTTCAGTTTGGGACATGTTTAAAGGGTTACTTAAATGCTTAGTGTAACCACTGATATCGGCCCAATGGTAGCATTAAATTTGCAAGCTTTGGGCACAAGTAGTGCACTTACTAGGGACTTTTCAGTAAATTAAATATGCCAGTTATGTATAAGCTAATGTTACCACATTTTAGGGAAAGAACGCAAGCACTTTAGCACTGGTCAGAAGTAGTAAAGTGTGCAGAATCCAAAGGCCAGCAAAAACGAAGTCAGTAAAAACAGGCGATCTGAAGGCAAAAAGAGGAAACCACGCCAAGGATGCCAGGTCTTACAACCATGATTACAGGAGAGAGCACAAAAACGTTAGCACTGGTTATCAGTGGTAAAGTGCACAGGGTCCTAACAGCTAAAAAAAAAGGGTTCAGAAACAGAGGGGGTGAAGGCAAAAGGTTTAGGGGTGACCCTGCAGAGAGGGCCAAGTTCAACATTTACCCATCCCTGAACCTAAAAAACCCTCACTACCCCGAAACTCCACCCAATTTAATATAGTTTTCTATTTTCTTTAATGTCCTTAAAATTGCCTTTCTTTAAAACGAGTTTTCCATCAATTAATTTCCTACAATGTGGTTTCTGAGTTTTCGTTTTTCCATTAATTCACATACATCAGGGAAAGATTTGCAAACTCCTAATATGTGTACAAGGCTGCCCATGCTGTGCCCATCTGGTGCCCATGAGGTGTGTAGCTCTACACAATTTTGTGGATCAGTCCCTCGAGTGTTTAGAAGCAAGTAAAACAATTTGGTAGATAACGACCATTTACTGTGGTCCTACGTTAAAACGATATTGCACACATTTAGAATCTGTGATTTATTATTTTAGCTTTTGTGTAACATGTCCCTAAAAGGATCTGAGGGCACTTAAACACATCTGACACTGAAAGTCTAGGCATTCCTTCTGTGGGTGGCCACAGAGATGACTTATCAGCTGTGCTATTTTGAGAGATCAACAGAACATGCTAGAAAAGATCAATCTCATAAATAGTCGTGACGCAAATCATTACTATTTATGTTAAATCTAGGAAACATCCCTAAGAGCTTTTTATATTTATGTTCTAATACCTTACCTCTTTTCTGCTTTAAGCGCTCAGAAACATTATCGGGTTTACAGTCTGCGTTATGAATTTCAACTTTGGAATTATTTCAGGAGAGAATCTACTAAGTTTATTTATGTGAGATGAAAATGGGCTGTCTGAAAGATAAAACTAGTAAACACCGTTTATAAAATTTCAGCAGGGCCATTTGATCCCCTAATAATTAATAGCACCACCTTGGTATCACTTCAGACTAAACGCCACGCACATTTGGACTGCAATCAACACGTTCTTGTCGAGGGGAACTTTTACTCTGAATTAAGTGACGCACGTTGCATTGAAAACATATTCTTCATTCAGTATTTTTATTAATATTGTGTAAATGCTGGGAACGGAGCATGACATACTTCACAAGGGGTTGCGGGATTGAACGGACTATATGCCCCTGGCCCTGCACTTTCCAGGACTGCACGCTCCTGTAGAAAAATGTATTTATAGCTGTTTTTAATTGTAAGTAAGCCTGCATCTTCACTAAGAAAGGGACAGCTTTAAGCGACTATCTCACTAGATGAGGCATATGGAATAAATGACGGACATGAGACTTGAGCTGAAGGTGACATATCTTTTGCAAACAAGAATTATTTGTGATCAGGTTATTATCTTCTAGTGAAGATGGTATGGGTAGTACAATCCATCAATCAATCAATCAGCATTTGTAGAGTGCAGCACTGTCACCCCTAGGGGTATCTGGGTGCTGCGGCGGGAGGTCTCCATCGAACAACCAAAGCCTTGAGGAAACGGAGGGAAGAAACTAATAGAAAAAGGCAAAACAGAGAGAGGAAAAACAAGCAAGCAAAAAAGGTAGAACAAAGGGCAGAAAAACGAGCAGAAAAGCAAAACAGAGCAGAAGTGGGCAAAACAGAGTGCAGAGAAGCGAGTAGAAGAGCCAAAACAGAGGGCAGAAAAACAAGCAGAAAAGACAAAACCGAGCAAAAGAGGGCAAAACAGAGACCGTAAAAACAAGCACAAGAGGCCGAAGAGAGGGCAGAAACGAAGCAGAAACGGCAAAACAAAGGGCAGAAAAACAAGCAGAATAGCCAAAACAGCGGGCGAAAAACAGGCAGCAAAATCAAAGCCGAGCATAAGAGGGCAATACAGAGGGTAGCGAAACGAGCAGAAAAGACAAAACAAAGGGCAGAAAAAGGCAAAATAGGGGCAGAATAAGGCAAAGCAGAAGGCAGAAAAACCAGCAGAAAAGGCGAAACCGGAAAACAAACGAGCAGAGGAGGCACAAACAGGGCAGCTGGAAGACAGGAAGCAGGTTGGAGCGGACTGCCAGCAAGCTGCCCAGGAGAACTGTTGCAGGGGGAACTGGCTCGTGGACCTGCTCTACATGTACAATATGCTCATCATCAGCACTTATTGTTGTTTGGAACAAGTAACTGCATTTTGTGAATGAACCCTAGCACGTTTTGTGCTGATGATGACTGCTCAATGATGCTACCTGATCAAGTATAGCACCTAATAATATGACTTAAAGATGGCATCTTTGGTTGCTGCCCCATTCACACACCTAAGGACATCCCACTATGGCTTGGAAGCATTATACAAGAATGTAGTTGGTGACAGATAATTCCTATTTGAGAAATAGTAAAATTGCATGTGTGGTTGATGATATCTGCTTTCTGACTGGCTGCAATAAAAACTTGTTATGCCATGATAGACGTGATGTGCAAACCGAACATTTTGTGCAAGGCGTAATCACGTCTATTTGCAAAGCTTATTTAGTACTGGAATCAAGGGACACTGAGATATGCTCTTTGCCTCATCTGTTGGACTTTTGGAAGTGGCCGGTAAAGAGGGCCAACTACCCAAATGTGGATCCAGTGATATTACCCCAATGTACCTTGACATCATACTTGAGTGCATGCTCAACTTTGCCATATATCTCAGATTATTCCTTCATCTGATGGTGATCATCAATGCACGATTGTGTCAAACCAAATGAGGAACTCCTCATAAACTCATTGAGCCCAGATAATTACCCAGTGATGTATTGTGTTGCAAAGTACATAGCCATACTCAACTGCTGCCTTCTTCATGGTCACTGGCATGCACAACCAATTAGTTTCCTGTGATTTAGCAGAACCCCAAATATAAGTCTGACAGGCAACGCTTCATTGTGTATCTTTTCCTGGATATAAGTAGTCACTGTAGATTCATCTGGTCTGCCTTGCATGTGCAGCCTCCTGGCTGAAATACCTGGGATTCAGTGAACCAAGGGGAGCAAGCTTCAGTTTTGATAGCTTCAATCAGAGTTGGTGGGACTGTGTTAAAATAGATAAGCTCCTATCTTTCTGGCAGGTGCCATGCATTCACCCTGCCCTCCTATCACTCAGTTTTTAAATCTATTCAAAAGGGAGTCCTTCAGGTTTTGGCTTTTAGTGCCTGATTAGGTCTACGGTTGTCTGATGGACTGCCGTAGCCACGATGGCGCTGAGGGCACCTCTGGACCGGCAGTCTGACCGCCCCATTACAATTTTTGCAGTCGGACCGCCAAAGTACTTCTGCAACCGCACGAGATCCGTGAGCCTGCAGCAGTGTTGCAGGTGTGTGAGGCCGCAATATGCTGGCAGTGCCACTGCAACACCGCCAAGCATATTACAAGTTTCCTGACATCCACCATTTTATGGCAGTGAGCCTGCCATGAAAAGTGTGGCCATGAGGAAACAAAGGGGGGCCCTACAGGGCCCCCTGTTGCCTCAAGCCTGGGGAAGCATGCAGGGAGGCACATGGTGTGCACCCCTGTCTGAATGATCCCCCTGTTCCTGCACGGCATGGACATAACAGTCCATGCCATGCAGGAGCTGGCTTTGGCACTCCCATTGCAATTCATTTCTAATAGACACCACTGTGGCACCACCAAAGAACTGTCTGCCAGACCAGGAGGAAACTCCTAATCTGGCAGGTGGGCTGCGGTCGAGTTTGGTGGTGTGGGAGTGGAGCGCGAGCATTGTGACCTGCTCCCACAACACCAAACTCGTAATCAGACACTAGGTCTGATCCTCTTTACTGTTTATATGAGACCACTCATCACTTTGATTCAGGCTAGTTAACTATACTGATGACACATAGTTGATTCTGTCTATAAGTGATAATCAGCAGGGTGTTATCAATTCCTTCCAAAATTGCATATCGGACATGGTTAACTGGCTGAATGTAAACTCCCTTAAATTAAATGGGGAGAAAACAGCACTCCTCTGTTGTTTGGCAAGAAAATGTTCCATGACACTCTCTGCCAATATCTGGCCACTCTCATCTGAATAAGCACTATCCCTACCTGATACGGTTTTCAACCTTGAAGTTATCTTCGATGATAAATTCTCTCTGGAGAAACATGAAACAAGTAGCAGGGACCTGCTTCACACTTCTGTGTGATATCAGGAAACTCTTTCCTTTGTTGCCACCCCAAGCCAAATCCCTTATATTCCATTATTTTGAGTAGGTTAGATTATAGCAATGCACTGCTTCTTGGAGCACCAGAGTATCTCATCAAGAGACTATAGAGAGTTTGAGCTGCCCCTGCTAAATTGGCTTTAAATAGACCTCATAGAGTGTCAACATCTGACAAAATGAAAGAACTACACTAGCTTCCTCTGAAACAGAGGATTTGTTTTAATCCCTATTCACCATCTTTAAGGTCCTGTAAGGCTCTGGTCCTGTACCCATGCAATGGAGCCTAAAGAGATATACCCCAGGGTGGTGTCTTCATTCTGTGTCAGCTAACCTCCTTTGTGTTACAAGATTTTGCAAGACCAGACAAGATGGGTGAGCCTTTACAGTTAATGCAGCTCAACTATGGAACACATTACCAGCTGGCCTTAGATCCTCTACTGATCTACTATGTTTTAGAAAGGCTTTAAAGACCTAGATCTTCCCTAAGTATTCTACTTGCTGTCTTCATTATACTCACCGTTGGTCTATCTTGAATGCTTGCAGCACCAGGTTACCTTTAAGATGGCCATTGCACTATATAGATTTAATAATAAATAAATATAAAATAAGGCAAGTATACCATAAACCCACACTGTGGCATCTACTTGTGGAACACAAGCACTACTGGGCAAAAAAGGAATCTCAGGATTCTCTCACGAATACTGTGCATGCACTTAGAATGGAAAAATATCAATCTACAGGATATTATCCTCTTTTCGCTAGAAAACACACCTTGCAGTCCACTGATAGCACCTTAACTATTTTCATATTGGATCAAAATATGGTGCCTGCCTTCTGCTCTGCACTAAGGGTCGAATACGCTGAATGATGTGAACTGCAATTTGGTTGACTGAGGGCAAAGAAGTTGTTGAACTTTACTCAGTTGTTTGTGTGCACATACAGTGAAGAATAATGACTGTTGGTAATCCCAAGGGGCATAGATATCAAGGGGTTTGCATGGTGTTTGCACCACGCAAAGTGATGCATTCGTGACACAAACCCTAAAATGCAATTTATCAAGCCATGCAAAGGCCACTTTCCGTGACCCTGAGTGGCTTGATAAATCTGGATTATCGCAATGCAGCGCAAATTGCTGCATTGCGTTACTCTGCCCCAGGAAGGCTTTTCAGGGGTGTTGTGTGGGTGTTCCCATGCAGCACCCATAGATTTTGATGCATTCGCAGATTTACCATTACTGATTGACCTGGGAATGCGCCAAACTGCTATGCTTTCCAGGTGAGGCGTAACAAGGAGAAATATCTTTATTCTCCTAATTACTTCCTCTTTATGTGTGCTCTGCATTCTGCAGCACACACAGAAACAGGAATATGCATCAGGGGATTGCTTTCGGGCAGGAAGGTGCCCCTTCCTGCACAAAAACAACTCTGCATGCAACGCAGGCCCCCTTGTACCATGGTGCTTGGGTTCTTGAGTAGGCGCTAGGCAGCCCATTGTGCACCAGCGCTGGGGAAAAGGCAAGAATGGGCCTTATTGTAATAAATACAGCACTTTCCTGCCCTTTACCTGTAAAGCAGCACAGCAAGGTGACGCTGTGCTGTGTTACTTTTTGTATTATTTATGCATCAATATATGCTTATTGCTGTGAAACAATTGGTCACCATGCACTTGGCTAAGCATGGTATTCCGATTTTATCATCATAGTGCATTTACGTGGTTCATAATTAGCCCAAATGCATGTCAAACAAGCTACCCTTCTTCAGGAGGTCAATTTAAAATTAGTTTAAACTGTTGTTCATACATTGCACTGGTGGACACTGTTATCTTGCTTCAGGTCTATTTAAAACCATCATCATGACCTATTATGATGAACTCATGCATTAATGAAACACATGGAATCAATTGGGCACAACCAAGATTTACTAACATTTTGTGTTGAGATTGCACCACTTTTTGCAGCCATGATGCAAACTGATAGTTGTGATTTACAAAGGGCAATTTGCTTTGCCTTGCGTGGCACTGGAAAATTAGTGAAACAACACGGTGACCTGTATCGACCGATATATGTTGAGACAAATCCAGATTTACTATAGGCAGTAAACCTAGGCTTGTGCTAAAATGGTGTGCCTGCCTGCGAAAGGTGTAACGTGGAGGAATCTTTTTATTTTGCCCCGTTAGTTCCTCTTTCCTTGTGCCTCTAAGCATTATTTTAGTGCTGGAAAGTATCCCTTCCTGCACAAGAGCAAACCTTCCCACAAAACGCACCCTTGAGATATGGGTGCCTTCAAAGGCGAGAGGCAGCAAAAGAAAGCTATCGCAGGGAGAGAGCTGAACAGCGCTGTATCTTTGTAAATAAGATGCTGGTCAGCTCTCTCTCATTTACTCAACACAGTGCAGCAACTTGCCTTGCTCCCCTGCTGTGAACATTTAGTAAATCTGCTCCATGATCTCAATAATTAATACACCAAATCATTCCGCCTGTAAGATCCAAACAATTTGGACTTATCACCAATGAACCATCAAAGCTGTCTACATTTATGAATGCACAGCCAGCTTCACCACTGCTGAGAACTGTCCCTGGACAGTGATCTGAGCACACTGAAGTAACCATACACATATAAATTGGGCTTTATAACATTAAAAGAACAGCAATACGACAAAAACACCGCAGCAGCAAACCCTCCATTAAACAAATCTGAATCTAAACTGACACATGTGTTTGGCAGTAGCTACATTGACTGCAAGGTGCACACATTCAAGATTTGATGACACAAATAATTACCAGAGTGCTAATATCTGAGCAAAGAGGGCTGATCCTTTAGCCCAGGGCCTTCTCCCTCTCCCTCTGATGTCTAGAGGAGTGATGATGTAGTACACTATGCCTCTGAAGTCAGGAAGAGAATGTGCATCCTGAATATCGACCCCTAAATATCAATGGCACAGAATGTTGAGGACAATATATTGAAAACAAAATCACCAGGTAAGTAAGTCTAGATTTTCTATACCTAACTCCACATACATGTGCCTATGCTGTACATGTATCTTCAACATACGTAGATGTGGAGTTCTGAATAGTAAATATATACTTTGCATAAGTACTTACCTTTCAATATTTTGTCCCTCGATGTTCTGTCCTCAATATTCTTTTATAATGATAGTCTGGCGGTCTATGTTCAGTAGTACAATCTTGGAGGAGCCATGTTGTAACTGAGGCAGCTAACATAGCAGCTGGTGCAGCTTGCTTTCCGGGCTCTGTCCTCTTATTCTTTTTGACCTTTTTTTCCAACACTTGAACATTTTTGTATGTGTTGCATTGAAAATCTAGATCTACAGGATTTATCTGTATAAATATGAGAAAGGGTAACTTGTTCAGGATAAATTATTAGTGTTCTTGTGAGGAATTGATTAGAAATGTCTGAGGCTCCTTTTACAAGTGGGACAGATCAGAGTGAGGTCTTTACTGAACCCAGAGTGAGGTATTTACTGAACCCAGAAAATTCCACTATCATAGGGTCCGTTATTTATAGAGTGTGGTAAATAACTCCTAATTCCAAGTTTTCTTCAAGAAGTTGATGAAAGAGATGCAGAGTTTCCTGTTTTCTCCACCACATTCAGCTTGTGTTAATATTTACCTTGAATGTTTCCTCTGATAAATGTTGCCATGTTTGCACTGCAAATGCAGTGACTAGGACAAATACTGAGAGGGTCAAGAGAGTACAGATGGTAGTACAAAAGAGTGGACAATAAAATCACATCTCTTGTGGAATCCATACAGACATACAGTGCTCCTGACATAATTAACAACACCGATCAGTTGGTTAATCTGCTTATCCTTTTATTAAAATATCACAAAAACTATCAGTAAAAGTTCTGTTGAAGAGAGGTTGGGTGCAAGAGGGACTCCACATGTGGGGCACATGAAGGCATCTTCTCCTCAATATGCACGTTCTGGACAGCTGGGGCAAATAAATACAGGATAGATTCACTCACTGCACAGTCTGAGCATGAGGTGGCAGACAGACGTCTTGCGGGCTAGCAGGCAAGAGATAAAGGAGGCCAGCATGTCCCATCGAGGTGTGGAGATAGCTGTGGTGGGCTCCATGAATAGGCTGCCTGTACTCATGTACTCTAGTTCTCATTTGATTATATGTGGATATGTGGCCCTCTCGTCATAACAAGAGCTCTGAGCACTTAGAAAATAGAATGAAAACATTCTGCATTAGCTGACCTGGAAAGTGGGCTAATGCTGTTTCTCTGTATGCCAATAAATAATCTTAACTTCCTTAAACCAGGAATAGGTGGTGTATTCTACATTCCTGAAACTGGAATGATATGTTTAATTAGACCTAGTCACATGTATTGTTACCTTGTTGCCATCTATAAAGATGGCTGCAGATAGAGATCTACTTTGGAATATCAACTACAATGCATATGTCGTCCAATGTTCAGAGAGAACAATCTGCCTTTTTTGGGTTATTTCTTGTTGTAGAAAAAAGGCCATAACCACTCATATGGGTAACAAATGATTGGTCAAAAAGTCGTCATTGGTTTTCTGGAGTGTCTGTTAACATCGGGTCTCCTTTAAAAATATTAACAATTGTCTTCTTGCAACAATACTGTAGATACGCATGAGGGCAAGTATATGTCTTTGAAGTTGCTTCTACTGATTTGAGAGCGATGTTGGTATTTATCTATAAAAATGTATTATGGTCGACGATTTTGTGGATGGCGATAAGATAATTCTGGTATAATGAAAATAGATGCTCATACTGATAAAACTTTAGCTTATTTTGTGATAGACATATGCACTACATTATGTTGATTAATGGGTTTTATGGAATGATATGCAGTTTGATGGATTTTTGGTGACTGATGACCCTGGAACTGTCAAGATAAATTGAATAGAATATAGTGAAAAGGAATGCTCTCCTGAAAGGAAGTCTAGGATTTTCTGCATTAGAAGAATGTGCCTAATTGTTTTATACATATATAAATATACTAGCTGTACCCGGCCACGCGTTGCTGTGGCTCAGTCTGGTTAAAAGGAAGAGAAAGAAAAGAGTAAGCGCACATTTCTAATATGTTTAATTTCACAATGCTTGTGGATATACAATATGTTTTTGTCCATCCTAATATATGTAGACTATTGTCTATGTGCGTCCCTTGTATTTGTTGCGCAGCAAGGAAACCGATAGGGTCTGTTCGGGTTGCAAAGTTAACCAACTCCTCCCCCCTCCCTCCACCCACTTCCCAGGCTGCCATCCTGACACCAACTGTCCATCCTAATATATGTAGACTATTGTCTATATGTGTCCCTTGTATTTGTTGCGCAGCAACCCAATCGATAGGGTCTGTTCGGCCTTTCGATTAAAAACACGCGCATATAGGACACGCGCGTATTCGATTCCAACGATGTGTATATATAAACACGCGCTAATGTTGCAAAGTGAACCAACTCCTCCCCCCCTCCCTCCACTCGCTTCCCGGTCTGCCATCCTGACACCAACTGTCCATCCTAATATATGTATACTATTGTCTCTATGCGTCCTTTCTTAATGTTGCCAAGTGAACCAACTCCTCCCCCCTCCCTTCATCCACTTCCCGGTCTGACGCGCTAATGTTGCAAAGTTAAGCAACTCCTCCCCCCTCCCTCCACCCACTTCCCGGTCTGCCATCCTGACACCAACTGTCCATCCTAATGTATTTAGACTATTGTCTCTATGCGTCCTTTCTTAATGTTGCAAAGTGAACAAACTCCTCCCCCCTCTCCCTCCACCCACTTCCCGGTCTGCCATCCTGACACCAACTGTCCATCCTAATATATGTATACTATTGTCTGTATGCGTCCCTTGTATGTGGTGTGCAACAACCAAATCAATAGGGTCTGTTCGAGTTGCAAAGTGAAGCAACTCCTCCCCCCTCCCTCCACCCACTTCCCGGTCTGCCATCCTGACACCGACTGTCCATCCTAATATATGTAGACCAGCCGCGGCCGGTAGCGTGAGTACCTGCCGGGCGGTGACGTGGGGAGGGGGAGGGGCAGGGTGATGGGTAGTAATGTATGGATTACGGACTTTAACAGGTAAGTAAACATATAAATAAATACAAAGAATTTCGTTGCGTGCACTGCATCACCAAATGCGATGCAGTGCGTCGAACGAAATTCGTTTTATTTATTTATATGTTCACTTACCTGTTAAGATCCGTAATCCATACATTAGTAGCCCCACCCTGCCCCTCCCCCTCCCCACGTCACCGCCCGGCAGGTACTCCCACTACCGGCCGCGGCTGATGTGGACCATTGTCTATATGCATCCCTTGTATTTGTTGCACAGCAACCAAATCGATAGGGTCTGTTGGGCCTTTCGATTAAAAACATGCACGTATTGGACACGCACGTATTCGAAACCAAGGTTGTGTATATATAAACACGCGCTAATGTTGCAAAATGAACCAACTCCTCCCCCCTCCCTCCAACCACTTTCCGGTCTGCCATCCTGACACCAACTGTCCATCCTAATATATGTAGACTATTGTCTCTATGCGTCCTTTCTTAATGTTGCCAAGTAAAGCAACTCCCCTCCCTCCCCCCACCCACTTCCCGGTCTGCCATCCTGACACCAACTGTCCATCCTAATATATGTAGACTGTCTCTATGCATCTATTGTAGTTGTTGTGCAGCAACCCAATCGATAGGGTCTGTTCGTCCTTTACATTAAAAACATGTGCGTATTTGACACGCGCATATTCGAATCTAACGTTGTGTATATATATAAAGACGCGCTTATTCGAATTCAACGCTGTGTCAAAATTTCAAATCAATCGGCGAAGAACTTTCATAGATTTATGATTTTTATCAAACGCACATTGACATTTTTATGTGTCTGTGCTTTCGAATAAAAACACGCACGTATATGACACGCGCGTATTCGAATCCAACGTTGTGTATATAAAAACACTTGCGTATTCGTATGCAATGTTGTGTCAAAATTTCAAAGCAATCAGTGAAGAACTTTCGGAGATTTGAGATTTTGAACAAACGAACATTTACATTTTTATTCATATACTAGCAGCCCGTTCCGACGTTGTCCGGGTATGAAATAGAATGTGTGTAATAGGCAAGGGAAATTTATTTTAAAATCTCGCGGTAGAGAAATTTTTTAGCATGAAGTGTCACAATAGTTAGGCATGTGTGTGCAGATACTTTGTGTACCTCGGAGTAAGAAGTATTAGCAGATGTCTCTAGCGTGCATGTACTCCACTTCCGTAGGTAAGCATGTGTGAAAGTGCATTTAGTTGTAAATTTTGTGTCCCCGCAGGCACGCTGAATCGCGTCATCCCCCGCTTGAGGCCCGGCTCCAGTTTTGTTTGATGTTGTGCTTGTGGTGTAAAGTCATTGATGCAGAGAGTTGAGTGGGTGACAGCGCGCGCTGGAGACGCTGCGCGTGTGGGAAAGTGCAGTCAGTTCAAAGGTTAGTGTCCCAGCAGGCGCGCTTAGTCGCGTCATCCGCCGCCTGAGCCCGCCTCCAGCCCTGGTTGATGTTGCGTGCCTGGTGTCAATTCGTTTATGCAGAGAGTTGAGTGTGTAACAGCGCGCAGGAGATGCTGCAGTTAGTGTCCCCGCAGGCACGGTCCTTTATGCAGAGAGTTGACTGGCTGACAGTGCGCAGGATATTGTGCAGCTATTGTCCCCGCAGGCACTATCAGTCGCGTCTGCCCCCACCTAAGCCCCGGCAATTGCTACGCCCATTGGCCACTCCCCTTGTTCCCGTGCAATTGGCGCACCCACTGGCCTTGGCCACGCCCCCGGCCCAACACACAAGTTTGTTTTCCACACGCCCTCAAGGCAAGCTTTTTTGGGGGGAATATGCCGCGCGATTGTTGCCGGTTGTCGCGCCCATTGGTCACACCCCTTGCAGCCACGCAATTGCAATTGCCTCGCCCATTGTCCTTCTTCACGCCCCCAGCACACGCCCCAGTACACGCCCCCAGCACAACGCACACGTTTAAGGAACACTATTTTTTTGTCGTCATGCCACACCCTGCCCACGCCCACGCCCACGCCCACAAGGGACTACTTTGCTGGTAAGGTTCTTTTACCTTTCAAATGTATATGGTGGGCATCTGTATAGCCTATGTCCTTCTGTCTGCTGCAACTGCCCTTTCCAATGCTGTATTGGGTGTTGTGATTGGTGCTGTGGTTCCTGAGATTACCCACCTCAAAGGTTGGGCTCTCTCTTTATAATATTAGTATAGATAGTGGATCATGTAGGAAAGCTTATCTGGGTTTTAAAATTTCTTTAACCCCTACCGTGCTACCGCATTTTCCCGCTGTGCGTGGGAATTTCAAAAATGGCTTGATCGTGACAAAGCCAGCTCGTCATCCGCGCAGCGCAGGTAACGCTGATGACGAGCTGGCTTTGTCAGCAGCGCCGAAGGGGTTAATAGGCAACTACTGAAATGACTAAATATAAGCAAATATGGATACTACCCTGTGCAAATTTTGGAGTCCTTAAACCATATACCACATTATACCAATCTACCAAGATTTTAAGGGGTAACAGATATTTCTAAAATAAATATCTCCACAAAATGAAACTCATATGCCATTAAATATGAAACGGCAAGCAAATGTAATTCCTAATTCAGTACATTCAACCACTTCCTAATTTGTCTTACAGAAAAGTAAGTAGGAATGCATTAATTGCATTTGCGCTTTAAAACAGGATTTTCTGCTAACTTTTTTCTGGGTTTGCAAAAAATTTAAGATAGATATTTGTTGTTGACCAATGGCTAGGATCATTTATGCAATTTTATATATCGAATATTACCTAAAAGTGGTAAAGCGCTTTACAAAAGAAGTAGCACATTGCATGCAAACAGTATACTTCCCTAGCAATACAAACAGAGTGACACAATGTGATTTTTAAGGTATCCTCTAAAATCAAGAGGTATGCACCAGTATGAGACTTAGTTAAAAATTCAGTCTGCTTCGACAAGGTAGCCACATCCTAAAGATTAAAGATGAGGGGGCATATTTATGAGATGCTTGTGCCAGAGTAGTGCCACAAATTGTGATGCAGCAGTGGCGCAAACAGTAAGTCATATTTATAAAACAACACATTTGCCAAAATGTGTCATTTTATAAGGCTAGCTGCACCATGTACAACTTAATATATGCAGTAGGTGTTCCCCTGAAAAATCAGACGCAAATGTAACGCAGTGATAATTATTGATTTGCAAATGCATCACGCATCGTTGGGAAGTGCAGGGTAAAGAATTGCTGCACATTGCCAACCCACGCATAGGAAATGACGCAGTGGCTGTGGTGCAAGAAAAGCAATCATACAAAACAATTTGGCAAGCTCAACTGAGCCATGGAGGTCATTATACTGAAACTAGGATTTGCTAGGAAACCACAACCATGTAAGCAGTGAAGGAGGAGGGAGCATGTGTTCCAACAGTGCTTATCACTCATTGCCCTCAGGGACGATAAGGTTATAAAATTCAACGCACTTTGGAGGGAGTCCATCATTCAATTACTTCATAAGATTGGGCCAAGCATTCAGCCACCAACTGCAAGAACAAATAACATTCCCCCACATGTGGAACTTATTGATGTGCTCCACATGCTGACATCCGGTTCCTTGCAAACCTCAACAGCCAGATTGGCAGGAACTTCACACGGAGCATTTTCTGCATTCCTCCCCTCTGTCTTGAAAGCCATCATTAAACTCACACCCCAGTACCTCCTCTTCCCAAAAACTCAAAAACAACAACTGGACACCAAGTAAGGATTTTACACCATTGTTGAATTCACACTTGTCCTTTGTGCAACTGATTGCACATATGTGCTATTGGGCCCCCCTGCTGCAACATTCCACCTCTTTAGAAATTGGAAGAACACATGTATTTAATCAGTGTCCAGGCCATAGAGGATCACCAGGCGATGTTTATCAGTGCACTGACCAAAAATCCAGGGGGTGCACATGATGCCTATATCTTCTGCAACAGTATAATAATTGAGCGGTTCCTGAAAGGGAGATATGGGAATGGCCTGCTCATTGGTAAGTAAAGCAGACATATACATCATACTAACTAAGAAGGTGTAATGTATGGCATAATAGTCATTGCTGTGTTTGTCTATGGAGGTCGAGTCATTTGCACATAGTAAGAACAACTCACTCCAACATGACAATGATGTTCCATTGTGTCATTCCCTCACTCTTCCTGCAATGGTAGTAGCAAAAATCCATCTGCAATAGTGGTCAACTAATCAATACACAAATCATGTGGTACAAATGCAAAGTCAATACGAGCACAAAGTGTACATATTATCTAAATGTGAGATGAGTGTATGCTCATTGGTGTACTTAGTCTTGGTATTAGATAGTTAAACTCAAATAATGGTGTATGAACATATCTTGTGTTCTAAAGTAACAGTGTTACACATGGCAGTAAACTTGTATGTTGGTTAAAGTATCTTCAGAAATACTGGAAGAAGTAGTTGCAAATACCATTTGTGTGATGAAATGTAATTGTAGGCCCAATTCACATGTAAATATCAAGGCCCGGTACATTTGTGATACCAACAGTACAAAGTACACATATGGCTCAGCCATTCTTACAGTATCGGTCCAAACATACACATAGTTATCAAACCACATTTACATACTTCAACAATGTGATACTGTTGTGACACACGTTGGCTATATTTCAAACATCTGAGACCATCCATGTAAAACTTGCAAAATCAATCACTATGCTTTCAAATATGTTGCACACCAGTAACTAACACAGAATAAAAAGCAACCATTGGAAGGGATCACAGTATATTCACGGTCCCAGGCTCATCCCAAGCTCAACACTCTCTTGCCACATTAATGATGTCATAATTAGGGCATATAAGTAATGAATCCCCGACAAGTCAAACTCACATACATACCGTTATGTCCAGGTCTGTGATAGAAAATTATGTGTATCTACATCAGTTTGTCCCATATCAAACCTGCCTACAAGGCCATACCTATGTGTCAATCCAAGATCATGATACCTTGTCCTCAAAAAAGCATTATCTGTTTTTTTACCACAAAATGTATAACTATATATGTCACATGTTGGAATTTCATTACACGTAGTAAGCAAATAGCCAAGCTAAATTAAGTGAATACATTAAAGACTGTGCTAATGTCATGTAGAAAGGAGGGAGTGCAAGTGCTGCTTGCACTGTTTCCTGAGGCACTCCGGAGGGAGATAAGACTCCTGAACACTGATTTTATCGCCAAAGGGTTAATAAAGTTCAAACAAGCGTAATCAATGGTATTCTTTCTTGAAGAGAAATTTAATGGGTAGGTCACATGTTATATCCACATAATGACTTTTTCATGAAGCAATACTCAAAGCGTATTTTCAATTGACATCAATCGATCAGTGCATCATCCCTATGCATTTCGGAGGGTTGGCTTCAAAGCAATTCTTAATCCTCTAGGGATACGTTGGTCTTTGTGGTATCTTATTAGGGTTCCGGCGTGTAGACGTTGGTTGATGATTCTCTTGGAAGTATAAAGTAGTTGTCTCAACATACTGGGGTTAGAAAAAGTGCTCGTGGAAGACGGGTCTACTTCCTGAATTAAAGCATAAATTCGATTTGTTTCATCTTGGGTGAACCCGAATGTCTCAGCCCGATTGGCTGTGGTGCTAGCGATTTCTTCATAAGACATGGTTTAGAGTTAGGTGCCCGCCAAGTTGGGCCAGTGGTACGTTGATAATCAAGATTTATGTAGGACTGGCGGCACTCTTGGTAAGAACAGTTCAGGCACTCCACTATCGAGTCCGAGTGTTCCTTTTGTTTGTTTGATATTACAACATGTTCTTTTTGTGCATCTATCCCCGACATCGCATGTAATTGGGCCGCGGGCAATATCATTAAAATATTGATTTTGTTGAGCCTTAAACGTATGGGCATGCATACCACGCTACTAACATTCGGGATAGTCCGTTTTTTACCTTTACCACCACGGATGTTTATTTACTCCGCAGTCACCGTCATTCACACTAACTGCCGGCTACTCAGTGCGCCGCGCTTTGTTATAGAGAAGACTCGGTAGGTGTGTTTTTTGCATGATTACGACTCCCTAGATCACTTTCATTCACTGCGCACATCGTGAGCAGCACTTTTGAAGCGCACATCGAGTTAGACCGTTCTGAGTTTTGTTAGGTTGATTTTTATCTACAGCTAAGACGCTATGGGTGTTTTTGGTTTACCGTTTACATTACTGCCATGGTTGTCACAGTCCCCACCCCACACTGGGCTAATTTCACATTTTTTTACCCCCTCATTTTTTTCTACCCGTTCATACTGCAAATAATGCATGTTTTATTTTATTTGCACCTGTTTTAATGTCACTATTACCTCGTGGCCACGAGTTCCCTTCCTGATACAAATCCATTCACTTACAGATCTTTTGCTATCCCCTGAAGAAGGGCCCCTGCCCGAAATGCATAGGGATGATGCACTGATCGATTGATGTCAATTGAAAATACGCTTTGAGTATTGCTTCATGAAAAAGTCATTATGTGGATATAACATGTGACCTACCCATTAAATTTCTCTTCAAGAAAGAATACCATTGATTACGCTTGTTTGAACTTTATTAACCCTTTGGCGATAAAATCAGTGTTCAGGAGTCTTATCTCCCTCCGGAGTGCCTCAGGAAACAGTGCAAGCAGCACTTGCACTCCCTCCTTTTTTCATATTTTACAGTCCTTACCGGCCGGAAGGGACTATTTCCTGGCACCCTAAAAGTCTAATCTCAGCTTACACCATTACATTGATGAACTGTTCTTACCAAGAGTGCCGCCAGTCCTACATAAATCTTAAATTTTAATGTCATGTAGGCAATCAACGAAATTGGAGGTGTTAAAAGGACAAAGGTATGTGTGAGTGTCAAACATGTTGCCACTATCACAACCTTTCTAGAGATGAATATATGGCAAAGAATCTGATTATAACTTTATCACTTTGCACATATAGTGAGTGCAAAAAACACAGAGAGATCAAGAACATTTAAAAAAAACTATTTTAGTAATGAACTGCCTAAACATGAAAGTCAGCATGTAGAAGTGTTCAAAGCATCAGGATATGGTCATTATTTGCAATGACACATAGAACTTAAAGATACATGTGTATACCAATTGTCAACAGTATCTAGCACATCTTGTTCAAAACTGTAACAAATGTGTCTCAGCATACATAGCACTGATTGGTAGTAATGTCTCTATAACAATGTGCATAATCATTTACTGTTGTATTTTTGAACTTTCAGGTGGCCAAGGATATGGGCTGTCAGGGGGAAGACTGTTGTACTCCCCCACATGGTTGGTCTGTAAAATAATCCTTGTCTGTGCAATATTGCACATTATCTGTGTAAAAATAAATCTTCCATGGGACTATGAGCCACTACATATGGAGTAAGTGGACGAGGATGAAGACAACAAAGGAGACATACAGCACACATTGGCTGGTCAGGGGAGACATGACCAGATTCTGGGTAATTTATTATTATTTACTCATTAGCCTACCATTAGCCTACCACGGCCACCAATGCGTTGACCTCTGGCCCGGTATAGCATATTTACAGTGCGCAATGCTCCCCCACAGCTTCTTATGGGGCTGGTGTCTGGGGTTATGCTGATGTTTCACCAATACATAGGGAGAAAAATAACTTTTTGTAAGAGACTGCTGGCCATACTAGGATCCTCTTCAAATCCCATCTACCACAATGAGCATGGGCTTTTCTACTTGAACCAAACCACCTTTGTTGTGGCTTTCTATCTGGTGGAATGAGGACGCTACATTAACTAGGCCCATAATTAGAGATTGCCTGAAATGTGACAAATGCATGTCAATCGCATGGCTCGCCTATGTGAAAGGTTCCCTCGATGAGATTGGTTTACCACACGTTTTTTCTGACCCCACTTCATGCACATCCATTAGTTAAAAAGAAGTGTCAATAATGCTATTAGCACTATTACATAACAAGAGGATCGCGGAGGAGTCATGGAAAGTAATGAATGAGAAATGTCTCTCCTGGAATTCAGAAGTTATACCACTTAGTTACATACAGAAACCCATGAGGATCTGGGAGCTTTCCCTATTATTTAGGTTTAGGGGGACACAGTAAAATACCTACATCAGGATATCAGTCCAATATAGATGCAATAGCATGTCAGTATAGCGACAGTGCCACCCAGTCCGTGATGCACTTCCTTTTCTTTTGTAAATTTGACACGTTATATGTTAAAGGTTTTTGGGCCCCATTAATGAGAGCAAGAAATATAAGATGTAGTGCTGAAGCCATTCTCATATTACAAGGTCTCTCAGATGATGTAATATGCGCTGCTTTAATTTGCTCTCTTTGTACCGCTGTCCGAACCCGCAGAACCATTAATTTTATTTAAAAGATGTGAGATTGTGACTACTAGTAGTGACTACCATTAAAAAAAGAAATTTTATATTACTTATAAAGGATGAATTGCACTTTAATCTCAATGGTTGTATCATCAACTTTCTAGGTATGAAACGCCCGGAATAACCAAGGGTAGCAACAGGTAACCCATCCATTGATGGGGTGGGCCACAAAGTAGGCCTCTACTAATGGAACTATACTGCCTTTGTTACAATACTCAAGCTAACTCTGATTAGCCACCAGGAGAGGGCATTGAGACACATGATTTTGTCTTTTAAGTACCACATTTTACAAATGTTAAATGCAAGATAATAATTGTATGTTTTAATGTTTACTTTTATGGCTTTTATGTAAAACTGAATAACAATATGTTGATTTGATTTGATTTAGCTAAACTAAATAACCTGATGGCAAAATAGACAGAAAATATGTCAAATCATCTACATAGAAATACATTTTCGAACTCATTCATTATGTTGTCTGTATGCTAAAGTCAATGTAAAAATCAAGTTACTCACATCTTCTTAACAAGATGTAGACCTCAACATGTAACAATCATGTTGTCTGAGCTGTTGATCAACATTGGACCATAACTCAAAATAATAAATCCATCAATGCAGCAAGCCAATGTGATGCAGTGTACTGCATGAAAGTGATAGGGCAAACCCCTCACTGTAGTGTATCTCACTAAATGACAATCATACAGAATACCAACACATTGCAGGAGCAAATATTGTCCAGATACTATCACACATCATGAGTGACAGTTGTCATGGACACAGCTCTAGTCCCAGCTGCAGATGTTACAATGTCATGTAAAGAAGGCATACATCCATGGGTCGAGAGCCACTAAACACTACACATGTGACATATTTCCATGGCACATTGATGTAAATACCATATCTGTCCACAATTAACAAAATGCCCATTACCAATGCTTTCCAGAGCAAAGCAATGCAATGAGGCTCAAAGGCCTTTAACAGAAAAATATAAACAGATAAACATGTAATGTGTGGCATTACCCAGATATGTAAGACAATGGAGATGTTTATGCAACCATCACATCACAACAAGAATACAGAGATAGTAAATGTGTTAACTATCCATATCAATAGTTAATCACAAATGGATGTGTACATACACATTCTCATTGAATATGGTGCAACTAAGATGTTGGGTATGAAATTATCCCTGCATGGCAAGAACATTGTATTCCTGCCCTGTGTACAACTGCATAGATCTGTGGCTCACCAACTCTAATAAATACCCAAAAGGGAACAGGGATTATGCATGTGTGCCATGACATTGGCCTGTGTCAAGGATTGCAGTCAGCTTTGACAAGGAGTGCACACTACAGCCAGGATCAAGACCACGCTAAAGTGGGCATAGGAGCATGTTGTGTAGTGAACAATAGTAGTGTAAATTACCATTCAACCATGGTTGTCTATTGTGAGTCCTTCTGTTTCACTTACCTCTAAAGAGGTCAGTTGCTGTGTGTTACACTCACCCCTGCCCAACAGCAGGTTGGCATGAAATGTGTGCATGATAAAACCATGTGCTGAATGCATGTGCTGGTCCAAGACATTCACAATACATAGGTTCAAATATGGAAAAGTGCACACATGGTTAATGTGAATGTGCAGGTAATGTTTCTTCCTCGCAAAACATTCTAGTACAGTTCAAAGTGAATGTAGAACCAAACAGTGTGGGTAACTGACTGTGAATGCTGCTTGTCATTAGGCTATGCAGAACTCTGCAAAGTGACATAAAAACTCCACTGTGATACGTGGAGTTTCACAAGTGGCGCAGTGCATTAGTTTGTGTCGTTCACAGTGATTTTTAGCTCCAGGTGTTTGTTCCGCCCTGGAAAAAATGTGAAAATGGCACCATGCGTAGCGCAAGGGGGTGCTGCTTCTTTCTGTGACTTGAGTAGATTTTCTACTTGAGCAGAAGCTTCCTCTACGCAAATGAATGGTTTCTCCATCTACGACTGCCCGAGTTGAGAAATCTTGCTAGAAGGTGGTCTGGCATTGGATTTTCCTTGCTTGCGCTTGCCAACTTAACGTTGGTGAGCGAGGAAAAAACTCTGCTCCCCTTCGCGAACGGAGCAATGTTCACCGCCCTGGCCTAGCGGGAGTTTGATACATGTGGATCACAGTATTGCTCACCAAATATCTTGTGACTGGACATTGAGGGGCTTAATCAGAGCATGGTTTCACAGTGCAGAGCCGCGCGTAACCTAACTGCACTGCTATGAGTGAAAGCAAAAGGACAGGAATGTGCTGTTTTAAATTGAATATAACACTTTTCTGCATTTTCCTTTGCACCAGTGCCGTTTTGGCTGCCTAGCACCAATGCAGCTCCCCTTGCAAGATGGTGCAAGGGTGATTGTGTTGCATGCAGAAATCTATTTGTGAATGAAGTGCCGCCTTCCTGCTAAACAACTGTTGAGAGGCATATTACCCCATCTATGTGTGCAGCAGAATACAGCACAGATTGAAAGAGGAAGTACCTAGGGTAATCAAAGTTATTACCCCTTGTTAAGCCTCTCCTGGGAAAGTGTATCAGTCTGGTGCATTACCAGGTGTAACAGGTCTGGTAAGTCTGGAAATACGTTCCTAACCATGGGAGTTGCACATGTGCAAAAGCCATGGGACCTCTCCTTGGGGTATTGTATGCAAAACAGTGATTTGTGGTTCATTGCATCACTCAAGAATCATCACCCCATTCAGGTCTACGCGAGATGGCCTTGGGTGGCATCACAAATATCAAACAGAGTTGTGTTGAGCATGTGCCATGGTGCGTTGTGCAGTGTTACAGCAAACAAATGATGGACAGAATGCTGACAATGCAAACATTCTCCCCAGTCAAAAGATCTGGGTTAAATCCATCGTTCTTTTGCCCACAACTACACCCAGTTTGGACCCCACCATATGCAAATCAGTCTTGACCCTGTGCCCCATGGGAACAGTCCAGACCGAACTGCCAGGCCAGGTCATCCCTGTACTGGAAACAAGCATCCTGGGGCCGGTTTCAGGGTATGTCACCCTTCTTAAGCCAGGCTAGCTTGAATCCATTGGCACAGTGAGCAAGGGACACACGTCTGGGCATACCCATCCCACTTAGGGCGAAAAGCGTTACAGCAAACAAATGATTGACGGAATGCTGAGAATGCAAACATTCTCCCCCAGTCAAAAGATCTAGGTGAAATCCATTGTTCTCTTGCCCACTATGCCATACCAGTTCGGACCCGGCCATTTGCAAATCAGTCTTGAACACCACACAACTCTGGCCATACATATATCCCTGAGTGCTGAAGTTAGTGCGCCATTACATGACACGGAGGACATTGGCTAGCTTTGAACATTACACATGGGTGCCTTGTCAAAACACGAGGAATAATGGAATTATACCAGATGGAGTTTGACAGTACAGCAAACTTGCAAACTGGGTGGGACATACACTGGAGTATTTGGGAAGCAACCCTGTCTCTGTGGTTCCATAGTGTATGTTGCACCTGTGACACATCACAAGGAAGGGTTCCTGATGCATTGCAGGAAGAGAGAGATTGGGATGAATAGGGAATCAAATGGAGTGGCCCATGGGCCACGAGATAATTCTTCACATGCTCATATGACTGTGGAGGACATCCAAGTGTGCAACCTGGCAAGGCATGTGAAAAAGGATGTGTGATCATAAAGCTCTGGATTCCAGCTTTGCTGTGCTGCCATGCTGCCTGCTGAAGGTCTGGCTGGGTGATAAGGACTGCACATGCATTCCTTGACTCCAAGGGCATTCTACCGGGTCTCCTGTCAACCATGAAGTCACAGGCACATGGGCGACTTCCTATTGCCCTGCTGTACCACCCGGGAACT
The DNA here is from genome assembly GCF_964261635.1 of Lissotriton helveticus. NCBI lineage: Eukaryota > Metazoa > Chordata > Amphibia > Caudata > Salamandridae > Lissotriton > Lissotriton helveticus. The sequence goes on from NC_136063.1 coordinate 805,720,659, forward strand.
GCCCTTAGTCACACAGACCTGCCAAGAGGTGCCACCCCACTCCTGGATCAATGGAAGTGGCCTTAAGGTGTGATACAGCATAACTCAGGCCTCTGCAGTAGATCCAACACATCAGCCCTGTTGCGTGGGTCAGAACCTGCACATCGTACCAGTTGCATGAATTAGAACACAAGTATCACTGCCATTGCATAGACTGATTGTACTGCAGAAGCACTGCTGCACAGTGTATCCATCACACAATGTATATTTGCATTGCAATGCATAAGAAAAATCAATGCAAATGTTGGACTTGTGCTTGACACACCCAGTAAATTATGCAATGGGTGTGGCAGACATCATACTAGAAAGTGTGAAAACTAGTTTCACTTTCACTTGCAGTCTGTTTGTCTCTGATGGGTGTTGGAGGTCTTTTAGAGAGGGTTTGGTATTTTGGTGTGAGCTTTTGGTCTTGTTGGTGTCTGATCTGTTCCTGTTGTGTGTGAATTGTATACGCTTTGTCTTTTTGTATAGTATTGCATTAGTTTTTGTGTTTGTTTTGTGGGTTTATTTCTTTTTCTGGGTTTATAAATTAGGGGTAGGTTTAAGTTTTATTGGGATTTGTTTGGGGTGTTGGATGTCAGGGAAGGATAGGGACATGTAAGGAAGGGGTAAGGGAAGGAATTCGTTAGAGGGAGAGGTTGGGGGCTCACTGTTCATTATCTGCTCATGAGTGTAACAGCGTTTACAACGCAACTTTTACAACGCAGTACCTTTACCACGCAACTTTTACAATGCAAGTCGTTACAACGACTTGCGCTGGGGGGCGCTCTAGGATAGGGAATAGTTAATTTACTATCCAAAACCTTCCCTACTAACCACGGGGATTGGAGTTGGAATAGTAAATTAAACTATTCACTATCCAGCACCCCCCAACGCAAGTTGTTGTAACGACTTGCGTTGTGAAAGTTGCGTGGTAAAGGCATGCGTTGTAAAAGCATGCTTGGTAATGACATACATCCGCTCATGATGTTGGTCTCTAGGGTTAGGGTCAGCAAGGGGTACCCACCAAAAGACCGAAGGACGAGTGGGTGTGTGCGCTGGTTCTTTGTCAAGTATTTTAGAGTGAATTGCACTGTCAGCCAAATAAAACACCATTGGGCTGATGTGGTGTCATGGGAGGCTGATCTTATGGACCTGCTTGGACTGGAAATTGAAGGCCACTTAGGTATGCATGTAGTAATGTAGCTATGGCAGTAACGCAAACACCTAAAAATGGAAGGGACTTATTTTGAAATGTTGTTGTTTAACATAGCATCATGCAAGTGGCATCCTGTGTATTTCAGACATGATTCTGCCACGTCAGTTTTCTTGGTGCACCTTGTCTGGCTGGCACCTGTTTACTGTTTTCTATTGTGTTTACCAATCCTTGCTGTCACTTTGCCATTTGTCTGTGCCAATGCTTGTTGCAGACTATGATGTTATCAAGGCCTATTGTCCCTTCTCAGCTCCAGTACTTTACCTGTAAGCTGGAATCTGGAAGCTTTTTCCTGAGCCCTTTTTTCTCATTGCTGGTTATTGAGAACCCTGAGCTTGAGCAGCAGCTGTTCCTGTACTCCGGTTGCTGAAAGAAGAATACGGTTGCAGCAAGGAGACTTCTGTTTTCTTTTCCCAGGTTATAGATCCTCTCTCAGCTACAATTAGGTCGGATTGTTCCTTTCTTAACCAACAGTATTGTGAAAGGCACTATGTGCTGTTTTTGTTATTTGCTGTTTTTATTATTTTACATTTTGAAAGAAAGTTACACATCGCGCTGAAGTGCTCTTTGAGCATTTACATGTTTGGTAATGTTGGCACTTTGTACATTGCGCTGAAGCGCTCTTTGAACATTTACATGTTTGGTGATTTTGGCACTTTGTACATCGTGCTGAAGCTGTCTTTGATCATTTACATGTTTAGAGAATTTGGCACTGTTGTACATCGCGCTGAAGCACTCTTTGGTCATTTACATGTTTGATGATTTTGGCAACTTGGCACATCGCGCTGAAGCGCTCTTGGGGGAGCTTACATACCTGATGACTTTGGCATTGTGTCACATCGCACTGAAGAGCTCTTTGAACATTTGCATATTTGGGCTCTGATACATTGCGCTGAAGACCCTCCCTTGGACATTTGAATATTAATCTGCCTCATTAGCATATGTAATGTGTTGTGTATTGCAAAAAGGTTGTTGGAAGTACCACTGTGATATTTAACAGTGGTTAAAGCACATAATTACGGAAACATTGTGTCTAAAGCCACGTGGATCTTTATATGAATGTGTGCTTCGTTTTGAAACATGATTGTTTAGCCATAACATTGTATTCCTGAGAAGGATAGGAACAGAAATTGCCGTGAAGCCTGAGAAGACGTATACAACGACTGTTCTATGCATGACCTGCTTTCCTTTTACAGGTATGTTGTCATTGTTTAACCCATGTTAAATATAGTCAAAGAGTTTATTAAGCATGAAAGGAAAGCTAATCAAGAACAACGTCTCATTTTGGGTCTCCCTCCCCGCAGTAACCTCCATAATTCCCTTCCCCCGTCTAGCCACTTTGATACTCAGTGCAGTTAAGCTTGAGTCAAGGCTGCTGGAAGGTGGGTTTCTTGAGAGTACTGCTCCTGTGGAACCCAACTGAATGTTACCAGTTCTGACAGTTTCAATTAATTAAGTTAAAATATTGAAGTAACATAAGGGCAATTTGAGTGCTTCAGAGTAGCTACATATAGTCAGCGTAAAACAAAGCAGAGTCAATAGCTGCATTGCCATACCCTGGCCCAAGGGGCTTAAAAATGGGTTGTGGATGGTTGTATACATTGAACATGCATGAAATTGTAAGAATATTCTGATTTAACTTATGTGATTGGCCAGGAAATGTTCCCAACATGCCAGTGCTCCACAGTTAATGGCTAAGCAGGAAAAAATGTGCAATCTCCATTCATGTTCCATGTGTGCTGCATGGTACGGTTCATGTACACAGATCAATATGCCTCAGACAAATGTAAATGTGCAGGAATTTGAGCCTAACAGGACAAAACAAACATGCTTACAGGGGCACCCTTGCACCATGTTGCAAAGTAGCATGAATTGCTACTAGTTAACACTTTGGGCACCAGTGCCATCATAACTCTGATACATTGTCACATACAGTGTATAGCTGTCCTTTCCCATCACAGCACTAGTTTAGTCTGTCTAGGGCCAATGATGTCAACAATGTGTCCTTATGCAAGGGGGCAGACATGATGCTTCCCAGTAGTACTGAAAATATCACATGCCTTAACCACGAAACCAGCATGTGTTGATAGATACCTCTGACCTTCAACATCAAGCCAGTTCAGTAGTGAAAGGTGACTAGCTGCATTCCATGTTAATGTAACGTATACATATGTGTGGCATGAATGTTGAAAACATCTTAAACACTGGAATGGCATAATAATAAATATGGACATTTGACCGTGTGTTACTGCACTATCTACAATGCAATGTCCAAATCTTTGTCTTCCAGGTGGATATCTCCCATTCAACCAGGGTGAGGCCGGCAGCTTCTGGCACCCTAATGCAACCAGTAAGTGTAATAAGTGCATGGATGTGACTTACTGACTAGTGTTTGTGATCCATATGATTTGTAACATTGTGATGACTATTTGTAGGACTCAATCCCTTGCAACCAATTCGCTGGGCCTGATTTAGCTCTCACCTGCCAAAATATAAATCTTATAGGATATAATGTGATTTATATTTCAGAGGAAAGGATATCCATCACCTTTGTTACGGAGCAATACGTCCGCCAAGATCTAAATCAGGTCCTAAGTCAGTGTGCCAACACAACAGAAATTGAACACAGAATAATTTTCAATTGTGAGGGAGTCATGTCATTGAGAATGTAGGGCCAATGCAAGCAGGCCCACAGGATGCATGTGTGTTAACATCTGTTAACATCTGTGGTGATGTGAGCAAATCTAGAGTCTTAATGTATTTGGTAAATGAACCATCATCTGGTGCATGATAAGCTGATGTTTAACAAATTCTAATTTGATTGTACCACAAATGGCACGTGCATTACAAATCATGTTTCAAAAGATGTAGCAGCAAACTTAAATGAATGTTGCCAAATCTGTTTGGGCAGGTTTCTGTTGCACAAGTCCACATTTGTGTATGACACAGGTGCTGATGCTGTGCAATGATAATACATAGACACTGTTCGCAAATGTAAACCGGATGGTATAATGATTGCCGGCTATAGTACAGGTGGCGCCCAGAACAACAATGTTTGTTGGTGACTCTAATGATCAACACCGCCATGGATTCCCTCACCACCACCCTTTAACAGTGCCCCTCGAGTCTCCATAACCACTCTATTTCAGATGCATTTAATTTGTTTTATAGCACCACTCATAGTGTAGGGTGTCCGAGCACTGTACATCACAAACACTACACAGAGATGATCAATCATAGGTGTGTAAATCAGCATATAGGAAATGTTACCTAAGACAGAAGACTACAAGGTGCAGGAGTCACGTCATCCATACTGGTAGACAGTATAGTTTAATAGCTCACTGTTCCATGCTAGGAATTTAACTACAAGTTACAAAAGGATCTCTCAGACAAAAGCAGTAACCCACTGACCTATTTACTTTATATGCACCTTGTGATCTGTTTATGTTTATTCAATTTGTAATGCGCACAAATACCCGAGGGTGTCTCGGCGCAGAGGATTTAAACAATAAACTGAAAAGAAAAAAAAGAATTTATTGATCAAAAAGCCATGTTTTGAGCTGTTTTCGGAAAATTAACAAGGTTGGACTGATTTTAATACAAAGAGGAAGGAGTTCCATAGTCTCGCCGTAGCTACCAGAAAGCGTCTGTCTCCCCAAGCAACTGTTCTGGTGCAAGGAAGGGGCAGCAGAAAGTTGGATGCCGAACGGAGAGACCTGCTAGGGGTGTAAATCCTAAAAGCATTTCTTAAAAATTGAGGGCCTGAGTTATGTATTGCCTTGTATGCAATACAGAGGGCCTTGAATTTTATACAGCTTCTAACTCTAAGCCAGTGGAGTTGACGTATGGCAGCTGCAACAGATTGATATTTGGGGATGGAAAGAAGTACCCTGGCCGCTGCATTTTGGACTAATTGCAATTTATCCACAACCTGCTGTTGGGCATTTAGCAGGAGGGCATTGCAATAGTCCAATTTCGAAAATATTAGTGTGGAAATCAATGTCATTCCTGCAGCTAGGGGTAGAAAAGGAAGTAGTTTTTTGATTTTCCTGAGGATAAAAAAAGAAGCTGAGGTCACATTGTTGACATGATGGATAAAAGTTAGTTTGGTGTCAAACGTGACCCCCAGGTTCCTGACCTTGGCAACCGGTACCGGTGGGGGGCCGAGTTCAGTGGGCCACCAGATGTCAGACCACACCGGAGACAGGTTGCCAAAGTTCATCACCTCGGTTTTGTTCGAATTTAATTTAAGGCAGTTCCCCAACATCCAGGAACCTATGGCTAGTAAAGCCTCCTGAAATCTTGAGGCAACTGCCAAACCATTCTTATGGACCGCCAACACCAGTTGGGTGTCGTCTGCATAGGTGGTCAGATTCAGTCCATAAGTTTTTATGACCCTCGCCAAGTCCGACACATAGATGTTAAATAGTGTCGGACTTAGCGAGGATCCCTGAGGTACTCCACAGGGTAATGTGGAAGTGGGCGAGTAAAAAGTACCAAGTTTCACAGCTTGGGAACGGTTGGCCAAAAAGGAAGCTATTAGGTCTCTGGCTCGAAGATTGACCCCCAATGCTGAGACACGGTCGATCAAGATGGAGTGATCGACCGTGTCAAAGGCGGCTGAGAGATCTAGCAAAATGAGAGCAGCTGCCCCATTATGATCTAAAATAGCTCTGATGTCATCAGCCGCCTTTATCAGCGCTGTTTCCGTCCCATGGTTCCTTCTGAAACCAAATTGGGTATCATCCAGCAAGTGATGTTGTTCAATGAAGTCAGACAGTTGGTAATTCATGATTGCTTCACAGATTTTTGCTGGGAAAGGAAGAGCGGCTATGGGTCTATAACTAGCTGGTTCTAAAGGGTCCAGAGAAGGTTTTTTCAACAAAGGTTTAATTATGGTTTTCTTCCAGATCTTAGGGTACTCGCCTGTGAGGAACATGGAATTACAAATCTTGGTAAGAGGAAATGTAATAAGGTCACTGAGTTGATTAAATACCGATGCAGGGCACGGGTCCAGGGGTGAGCCTGAGGTAGTAGTGATAATGTATTTGTTAATTATTTCCGCAGGAACAGGGTGAAATAAAGAAAAAGTAGGACCAGTAACAAGATTTGAAGTGAGTTGAGAATCAGAACCTTTAGTTTGAACCAACGAAGTAAAGGTGGCATAGATACTGGTGACTTTGCTGGAAAAATAGTCAGCTAAGGAATTACAAAGGTCTTGGGATGGCTCAACTACAGGGACGGAAGGAGGGGTGGATAACAGATTGACTATTTGAAAGAGTTTCCTGGAGGAATTTTGTGCGGACTCTATTTGAGATAGATAGTACACCCTCTTTTGAGAGATTATAGCACGTTTATAAATGGCTATAGCAGCTTTATAGGTTTGTTTGTCGTGCAGATTATAATGTCTTCGCCAATGTCTCTCAAGATTCCTGCAGTGCTGCCTCTGCAATCTAAGTTCTTCAGAAAACCAACCCGCAGATTTAGTAGAACGGTTTGGAAAGATGACTTTAGAGGGAGTCGCTAAATGGAGTGCGTTCACAAGCCATTCATGAAATTTGGCAGACGATTGATCTGGATCAGCAGGAATCTCGAAATGAGGTGTTGTAAGTGATTGGGTAAGCAATGGGAGGTCCAATTTTCTCCAATCGCGAATACTCTGTGGGGTTTTTGATTTCAGTTGTGCTGGATTCAGGCAATATACTTTGATACTAAAGATAACCGCATAATGGTCTGACCAAGTCAGAGGTAACACCTTGACAAATGAGATAGCAGGATTATTAGTAAATAGCCCGTCCAAAGTGTGGCCGGCTTGATGTGTCAGAACTGTAACTAGTTGGCATAATCCTAATGCTTCCAAATCAGTAACGAGTTGGATGGTGTCTCTGTCCACGGGAGATTCAAGGTGAAAATTAAAATCTCCCAGGACTGTATAGTCCGATGAGTCTATGCACATTTGTACAGTTTCGGCAAGATTGGAGAGAAACTGAGTGCGTGTGCCTGGTGGCCGATAAAGCAGACAGCCCCTAAAAACTTGATTGGTATTAAGTGTGATGGAAAATTTAAGGGTCTCACTGCTCAAGGTTGGAGTAAAATCAGTTTTTAAACAGAACTTGGCTTTATGGACTATGGCAAGTCCCCCACCCCTACCTACGGGTCTGTCCATTTTAGATACTAGAAAGCCCTCAGGGGTGGCAGAGCAAAAATCTGGTCCAGAAGCAGCATCTCCCCAAGTTTCTGTAACAAACAGGATATCTAAATTTAAATTAGTAATCAATTCCCGAATTTCCAGACTGTGCTTTGGTAAAGATTGCGCGTTAATGAGGGCCACTGTATAAGGAGACCTAGGTTCTGTACAAGAGGTCTGAATGGATGGGGGGGTTCACGAAGTGAGAATAAACATATAGGACAAGAAATGCTAGAAGACATAGGTAATAGCACACAAGACAAAGGAGGGCAGTGATGTGAATAGATACCTACATTAAGTTTTTTTAGCTGGTCGGCGGAATACTGGATACGAGTGGGTCGAAGAGGGCAGAAGTATCGACCAGGGGGGGTGGCCCTGGGCCCGGTACCGGCGCGGACGGGCGCAGACGGGCTTGCCTTAAGCGCGCCTTTGGCGCGCTCTCGGCGCGTCCGCTGCGCTTCCGCTGGGGCATGAAGTTTAAGTAGGCGAGGAGGCGAGCAGCTAGACTGCTAACCTCTCAGCCCAGGCGTCTGATGTAGCCCTTCCCAGTATGGCGGTCTATCCCTCCACAACAAGCCGAATGATCGGTGGTGGAACAGGGATCGCGCCTCTGAGAGCCCAACACTCATGCAATTCAATTTAGTATTCAAATCAAAGTGCTAACATAATTATGGTGCAGAAATAAAAATAACAACCAAACGTTTTTTTAAAGACCGCTAGGCGCCCTCTACAGGAGCATCCGTCGGCGGAATCGTTTTAAAAAGGCTGGTTCTGGTAAGAGGCGCTTTTATAACAGCATAGGTCCGTAATTCCTTCCTTCGCATTTCACATTTCAGGTTAGATAAATCCAAAGGTGGGGCTGAGTCACGAGTTTAAGTAGGCGAGGAGGCGAGCAGCTAGACTGCTAACCTCTCAGCCCAGGCGTCTGATGTAGCCCTTCCCAGTATGGCGGTCTATCCCTCCACAACAAGCCGAATGATCGGTGGTGGAACGGGGATCGCACCTCTGAGAGCCCAACACTCATGCAATTCAATTTAGTATTCAAATCAAAGTGCTGATGTAAAAAGCTATGTGGATAAATGTGAACAATGTTTGAAATCTGACAAGCACTGGAGAGTTGAAAAGAGTGAATTGCAAAGTGTAGCAATTCCGGATGGACCTTGGGCAAAAATCGCAATTGACTTTGCCGGACCATTTAATTTGTTGCCAAACGAATGTAAATACTTGATAGTATTAACGGACTACTATTCTAAATGGGTTTGTTACAAGTTCGTGAGTGTTGTTACGACAGAAGTAGTCATAAAATTTCTGAAAAAAGTCTTTGACAGAGAAGGACAACCAAAAATCCTGGTGTCAGACAACGGATCTCAATTGATTTCTCGAATGATGAACGATTTTTTAAAGAGCTCAGGCATTACTCAAGAAAAAACTCCTTTATACAGCCCCAAGAGCAACGGCCAGGTAGAGAGAATAAACAGGTTCTTGAAAGAAGGAATACAAATGGCAATTGCTAATAAAATGGATGTGAAGGAATTCATAAGGGTAAAGGTTAATGCATACAATAATACGCCAAAAGATGCCACTAAACACACTCCGTTTTTTTTGATGAGAGGAAGAACCTGTAACAACATTATAACACCTAAAATAGGTGGTTGGAGCAGTGCGGTAACTGAATCAAAAGAAATAGTTGATGAGGAGCTCAGAGTAAAAGAAAGCATTGAAAAGAAACAAAAGACAGCCAAGAAATATTCTGACATGGTCAACAGAGTGAAAGACAAATGTGTGACACCAGGAGAGTGGGTCTTAGTGAAGAAGCCTGGTATGGTGAGTAAGGGAGAGTCGAAATTCAGTAAACCTATGAGAGTTGGTAGGGCTACAAATGGTGCTGTATTCATAGAAGGTGAAGGATGGCGAAGTAAAGACCATGTGGTAAAACTTAAACCAGGGCAAGAGAAAATAATTATGAAAAATGAGGATAACTGGGAAGATAGCCCTAATGATAGTGTGCTTGATTGGGAAGACATGCCAAATACTCTATACCAATCGCATGCTGATGACAACCACAGGTTTTCTTCGCAGTTAATTGAAGGTTCGAGGAGTACCCCGGTTGGAGAAAGTGACTTTGTTCTAACGCAAGATAACTCTTTAGTAAGTCCCAGCAATGTAGGGACTGGGGCACCTGCTGTAACCGTGGAAGAAACTATCCCTAACCCAAAAGGGGGAATGTCTTCTAGAGGCGGGAGAACCATCAATCTGCCTGAAAGATTCAAAGACTATGTAATGGAATAGGATACTTTATATGTTTGTTCTTCTTTGGGGAAAAAGGGAGATGTTGTACATTCATTATGGTTATTGTGCAGGGGGGTTTTCTGTAGTAGTATGTTTTCATTCTCCATGATCTGACATCACCGTGTCAGATCATGGAACGTTCATATGGTATTTATATGACGTCAGTGTAGCTGTCAAAGCAGATGACAGCTGACGCCCGTGGTGACTGTTGTTGCTGTTTCCGCTCCTAGCGGGCCCTTTATACTTTATAAATAAATACTTGTGACAACAACCCTGCTATTGTCCATTATGTCACACTACAAGTGCTAACATAATTATGGTGCAGAAATAAAAATAACAACCAAACGTTTTTTTTAAAACCGCTAGGCGCCCTCTACAGGAGCATCCGTCGGCGGAATCGTTTTAAAAAGGCTGGTTCTGGTAAGAGGCGCTTTTATAACAGCATAGGTCCGTAATTCCTTCCTTCGCATTTCACATTTCAGGTTAGATAAATCCAAAGGTGGGGCTGAGTCACGAGTTTAAGTAGGCGAGGAGGCGAGCAGCTAGACTGCTAACCTCTCAGCCCAGGCGTCTGATGTAGCTCTTCCCAGAATGGCGGTCTATCCCTCCACAACAAGCCGAATGATCGGTGGTGGAACGGGAATCGCGCCTCTGAGAGCCCAACACTCATGCAATTCAATTTAGTATTCAAATCAAAGTGCTAACATAATTATGGTGCAGAAATAAAAATAACAACCAAACGTTTTTTTAAAAACCGCTAGGCGCCCTCTACAGGAGCATCCGTCGGCGGAATCGTTTTAAAAAGGCTGGTTCTGGTAAGAGGCGCTTTTATAACAGCATAGGTCCGTAATTCCTTCCTTCGCATTTCACATTTCAGGTTAGATAAATCCAAAGGTGGGGCTGAGTCACGAGTTTAAGTAGGCGAGGAGGCGAGCAGCTAGACTGCTAACCTCTCAGCCCAGGCGTCTGATGTAGCCCTTCCCAGTATGGCGGTCTATCCCTCCACAACAAGCCGAATGATCGGTGGTGGAACGGGGATCGCGCCTCTGAGAGCCCAACACTCATGCAATTCAATTTAGTTTTCAAATCAAAGTGCTAACATAATTATGGTGCAGAAATAAAAATAACAACCAAACGTTTTTTTAAAAAACGCTAGGCGCCCTCTACAGGAGCATCCGTCGGCGGAATCGTTTTAAAAAGGCTGGTTCTGGTAAGAGGCGCTTTTATAACAGCATAGGTCCGTAATTCCTTCCTTCGCATTTCACATTTCAGGTTAGATAAATCCGCATGGTACACGTTCTTTGTAGCAGGCATATTTACCCACTGTGCTACCTTACCATGAGTCAAAACTTCCACTAGACAAACCTCCATCTCCCTCTGGGAAGAACATTATTCACCAGTTATCTTGACATTTTTATTGTTGCCTGAAAATTGCTGGAGGCAAGAAATGTGACAGCAGGTGCACCTAAAACCTAATATGCTTGCAACAGGATGTCCCCACCCGAAGTCAGCGCCCGGTGCGGTCGACTCACCTAGAGCCAGCCCTGGGTTTAATTAAATCAGAGTAATGCAAATTGGGTGTTAATATGCCACATATATTCCCTCATCATGCGGCATAGTATGCTTATACATGATGCATACATTGTAGTTCTGCTGCTACATAATTATAGTGTGATTAACCATAGGTTTGGCTAAAGATACCTGCTGTTTAACATTTACAAATCTTGATGACACATACCTGTCACAGTAGAAGTTTTTCAAATCAAATGCCAAATTCTTACATCATGTAGGAAAGAGTCAGAAGTTTAGGCATCACAATCCGAACCTTTTTACAATAATAGATGCTGTGAATGTTGTTGTGATTGAGCAAAGTAAAGACAAATCATGGATTTGAACCATGACAGGAAACAAAAGACTTGTAGGCATGTGTTTATGTAAGGGTGTTAGTAAATTCTCAGAAGGAAAAATTCTATATTTACATAATTTACTCGAGGCATGGCTGTTGTAATCCAGACTCAGGGTTACTTTAGTCTCCCTCAGCGTAGTCCATGTCATCACTATGTGAAATGGTGTGACAAATGAACATTTACACTGATGCCCTGGAGGCTGCAGGGATGTAGGCCTGCTACTCCAGGTAATATGCTGTAGTAGAAATCATTTCCAGAATGCCTTACTGTTGCACATTGTGAGTGTGCATGTACACATGGCAGGGTTCTGGTCAAATAGCTTTGAAGGTCTTGACTGGATGCCAGTGTTCATATTTCTGTGGAATGTGTATAAATTGGGGCACACTGTGCTAATGCAATTACAGGTAAACATATTGAGTGCCAGTAGGCTAATGCAGTCTAATACACATGGTCTGACCAGCTGGACAAATGCACTACTCTGCACATGGATTGGGTGTGACCTGCCAACATCATGCCCAATATATCCCCTATGTTCCATTTGTTTGGAGTCATTCATACAATGCAAGGTATACAGTAATGTTGATGCACTGTGTAAAGGTTCACATGCAGAAATGTGCTGTGTTAGCAGCATAAACCTTATTACACTGCTCACCTACTGGTGTGATAAGTTAGAATGTCTAGCACCAATGCAGTCAGCCTACATCATGGTTTAAGAGTCCCTGCATGATATGTCACAAAGTGCTTGAATAGATGAGTACTCCAGCATGCATACACAAACTACTGAGATGATTTGTTACATTTTAAAATGTGTGCTGATGAATGCAGCCCTGGAATAATGGGTGTACAGAAACAGGCTTAAGTAAAGGTCAACATGGTACAGCTACTTCCCACATTAACAACGATTCTTACATCTGTCAGAAACAAAGGCTAGGCATAGCTGCAATAGTCAAAATAATTGCAAGTACACCCCCTCATCAGGGACAGGAACAAAAACTGAACAATAGCACAGAAATCTAGGATACGCAACTATTAATGGTTCATATAGTAATGCATCCAACTGTATGTATAAGCTTTTATGTGAATACCAATTGTTAATAGAGTTGTCCTCTGGATGTATGCAATGGAAATCAAATAACAAGCTATATATCAGATTTATCTGCAATTGCCTGAGGATGCATTGGTGAAATGATACCCTAGTACTGTTTTGCTGGAGATGGTCAACAACCCTTCATACATATATTGGCTACCTGACACTGAGAAAGTTCAGTCAGCAATGTGATGGCTTGTGTAATTTCAGATGAGTTATGTAATGCAGAGGCACACTACCTGAACTGGGTCACCTTATCAGCTTTCACATATGTTTATGAGCAAGGTACAGCCCACTTGCATGATTCAATACCAACACCCAAACTTTAAAAATGTATGGACCATGTCTCCAATTTCCAACCACCACTTTAGAATGAATGCAACTCACTGTTCAGAATGATATGGTTGTAATCATATTGTGACTGCATTTCCATAGTGTACTCCTACACTGACCACCCAACTCAGTTTGCCTTGTTTGAGTAGGAGATATCTTTGTATGGAAGGTATTCTGTCCAAATCTCTATTTCAAAATGTGGTGTTGGTTTAGCCGGCCTCATATGATTGTAAAACATCAGCCTATTTTCTCACACATCATAAACATTTACAACTTGAGCTATTTTTATTCCTTAACCTCCCTAGATAACAAGGCAGCTGATGAGGAGAACAACTTAACATTGCTCAAACAAAGCTTCCACCACATCCGACACATTGCCAAGGCATAACAGGAAGATGAGCATTCTATATGAAGGGGCCAAGGCAGCGGCTTTCTGGAAGTGCAGATGGCAGCGAGGACAAACTACATCTGGTGTTGGGAAAGTGCAGAAGAGTGTCCAACAGCACCAGCAGCCTCCCCAACCAAAGGCCACAGCGGGACCTTCTAATGCCTCATAGCAGCCAACCACACAGCCCAGGAGACCTATGAGTCTGAGGGGAACACTATTCAAATACTGCATCATTAGGTAATTGAAGAAGATTATTAGGAGGATGCATGCCTTCTAACAAGTGCAGGCCAGCCTGCAGGAACTGATAAATACTATGCAGGAGGGCACGGTGCAGATGTTAGTTAGGCTTTAGTATAGGTATCGGGTAGGTCAGTGTTATGTTTAATTTTGTTTAACACCAACACAAAGGCTTGGATGGCCAGACAGAGTCCATTTGGAAGCCATGTCATGGGACATGTTGAGGGGAGGGGTATTTCCCTGAGGAGGCACAAATTGCCATTAGGGTAGGTATGGTTGTTTCAAAGTCCAGAAGCGGATAAAATCAACATGTGGACAAACAAAAAGTCCAGGACTGGGTGACATTTGAGATGGCATGATGTGAAATACAGGACCACTATGAAACTGGCCAGTAGAAACTGATAATGGTCATTGAGAATATCACTACCAGAAACTAGTGAAGTCCACATCTTCCTCCTCTGATGTGTGCTGTGCCCCCTGCAGTTGGTGGTGTTTGTATGGGACGCATCTGAAGCACACACACATCAGGGGCAGAAGATGTGGCTCCCCTGACCAGAATTCATCAGTGCCAGTAAGGCAGCATGAAAATCCATGGCAAGAGCCTGGTGGCTTGCCAACAAAGCAACAACGTTGCTGTTGAGGGCACCCATGGTTGCCATAAAGGAGTCCAACTTGCTATGTAGGCATTTCATGATGTTACGGATTTCTCCCATCTGGCTTTCATCTTCAATAGTGTCAGATGCAGAGAGTTGTTGTCCCCTGTGCATCATGGCACCAGCAATGCCAGTTAGGGACTCATCCATCCAATGGAACCAAGTAGAGGTGTCTCTAATTGCGTTAGTCATATCCTCATTAGAACTCAGACACCTACAGAGCCCATCTAGGGTGCCTGCTAGGGTCTCCAGGTCCGCCCACATCTCATCAACCATTCGGTTTTGGAATCCAACCACTTGCCATTGGAACGGAACTTGGGGGTCCTCAGAGTCCTCAACTGGTATTGGACTGGTAGATGGGGCATATCCTGTGGGTGATGGATCTTCTGGAGACCCTGCAACACCATATTCCCTTGCCAAGGCCCGAGGAGGATATTCAATGCAGTCCAGGAGTTGTTGGAAGTTGTTGTCATCCAAGAGGGACAGGATGACATCACCAACAGATTGGTTATTAAGGACAGGCAGCTGCTCAGAAGGTGTTGTTTGTCCCTCTGAAATGAGATAGACACATGTCAGCAATGATCCATGATAGGTGTAGACATAAGTGTTTTAGGTGACAATCAGACTGTTGGTGTTATTCATTGTTGAGTACACATAGATATGTGGAACATATGTCACTACAAGTACATTGGCCATGTAACACTATTGTTGCTGTTCACATAGCAATACATGTACATTGCTTATACAAACGTTGTTTTACAAGGGGGCCCATTTGTGTAATGACACACAATGCAACACAGCTAGGCAGCTAGCTGGCATGCCCTAGCTAAACGAGGGAGTGCAGATAAGGGCCCCATTTCACATATTGATTTTCTTATCTTACTTTTGTGTTCAGTGATATTACACCAGTGCTGAGAACATTGCTGGATGTCACCAAGGTGCCTGCATTCCCTCTAGCATCAGTTAGCCTACAGCACTGACCAAGTCATGGTATTTTGAAATCAATCACATATAATCCTGTACTCTGCTTTTCACGCAGTACAACACACCAATCAGGCACTGTTTGTATGCAATGTGTGCTATATTGTTGCCTACTAGTCAGATTTGAGCAACATCCACACAACTCTACACAGCAGGCAACCTAGCTAAACCACAGGAATAGGTAAGGGCATGTATTTACCATACTTTACTTATTTGTGGGGAATCCAACCAGTTGTTTCCTATCACACACAGTCATCTCCTGAGTTCAGAAATGTAGGAGATAGACACCCTCCAACTTGGAATCATGCAACAGCTCATGCACACTCCATTGCCTCAGAACCCAAGCTGCTCATCTGCAGAGTTGCACAAATGTATTCACTTTGCCCCACTCACTTGTACGTGTACGTAACTCCTCTGGCAATCATCATTCAGACCCGGGGACTCAACTTCTCACACACACTGATGACACCCATATCATAGAATGACTGTCGGGAGTCACCAACACCACAAATATTTGTTACATTATGCAATTTCCCAACATACCTACCTGTATGTGAGAGTTGTGGCTCATACTCCACCTCACAAGGTAGTAGTGAGGATATTCTGTACTTGTAGCCAGGTTGGGGACTTGACTAGGACCAGATACCTCACCCTCCAACCACCCCAGAAACCTGGCCATCATCTTAGACACCTATGTCACCCTGAAACTTAACAAATCTCTGTTTCACATATATTACATAGTCAGGCTTTTCTTCTTATGGCTCCCTCCTAACACCTGCTAAACCATTACCCAGGCCTTCCGGAGCAGTAGACCGTGGTACACCAATTCCCTCTACCACAGCATCTCTGCACAGCTGCTACAGAAGTGCCAAAGTATGCTTGTTTCTGGTCCAGGGAGGACCTGGCTTGGCAGTTCAGTCTGGACTGTTCCCAAGAGCCACTGGGTCAAGACTGATTTATATATGGCTGGGTCTAAAATGGGGTGGTGTGGTGAGCAAAAGAACAATGGATTTAACCCAGATCTCCTGACTGGTGGTGCATGTATGATTCATTCAGCATTTCGCCATCATTGGTTTGCGGAGCAAGTATCATACACAGCAGTGGCTGACTATCACCCAGCCTATCTTGCAGACACACACATCACACCTCATCTCCTTGAGATGCAATGGCTGCCAATGCTGTGACACTGCCAGTATAATGTGTACAGCCACACCTACAAGGTACTACATTACTAGGAGCCCACCTTGACCACACACCACCATGGACCCCTGCTGTTCATTACCTTCATTCACCTCCAACCCCAATGTCCATTTGTGCAAGACAGGTGGTATGGTGGTCTCGCTTGCATGACAGACAACACCTGTCAAAATTCACGTCCAGCACATCAGGACAGCTGTGTGCAATGTGGTTTAGTGCTAGTGACTGTACACCTGGCTCTTCACATGATCCTACCTGTAGTGCATTCACATACTCAGCACCTGGATCCCCTCTTTGGTGAGTAGTTTACTCTCTGTCACAGCATATTCCATTCTATTCCATTCCACTGTTGGGTGCCTGGCACCTAGACAAGCACACTTGCTTCATGGTGAATGAGGGCCTGCATTGTCACTGACATATCTGCAAAGTTACTAAGCATGATGTGCTGCTCCAGTCAAGGGTTTTTGCTTGGTATTGTCGAACTTGAAGTCCTGGTCAGTCATGCTGTATATTACCCTACAAGCTCCAGGAGTCAAAGAACCACCCGGACTGGGCCAGAACATCACGCATGAGACACTTGGCAGGTTTTGACTGAGCTGAATGAATGATCACAGCCCAAGTAAATTACATTATGTGAAGCATGTGTTAACATGTGAGACATCCCTGCCCTTTACCTTGCACAAAGCATGGCGAAGTGCATGGCAACAAAGTGTGTTGCTATGTTGTGCTGCAGGACAATTTTGATCGTATGGTCCCTTGTTTTGACTTACCCTGTAGTTTTTCCTGGCCCTCGACTTCAGCACTGTCCTGCTCTTCGACTCCTGCCACCAACTCTGTTGGGAGGAGTGATGCCACCAGCTCCTCCAATGGATCCAACTCCTCCTGGAGACTGAGTCCTCCTCCTGTCCTCATAGGTGCTCTCAGCTTCTTGGCCAGTTTCTCTTTAGTTCTGTGCTCATAATTATGCTGGTTTTCTTGCCCACAGTACTTGGTTTGGCCTAAACTGTTGATCTTATCAGCTATGGAGTGCCAAATGGCTTCCTTTTTCCCTAATGACAATCTGGAGGAGACAAAGAGAAAATGTTCGTTCTTTGCCAAGTCAGATATTAATATTAGGTTCTCCTCACTGAAAGTACTCTTCCTCTTTCTCTTCCCCTTGTCTTCTGTATGGTCATCTTGCCTGGGGTGGTTGACCTCCTGACTGGTATACGGTGCTCCCTCCATTTCTTAAAGTTATTTTTTGGTCTGTTGTTCTGTTTCTTGAAATGCAGATCGCCAAACGCAAAGCACTTTTAAGTGATGCACTGCTGATTGGTGTTACTTAGAAGTGCTTTATGACATGCAAATCAGCTTTACATACCGTAGGTGGTAGGTACCTAATGACATGTTGCATCATTTTTAGCAAAGATGAGCCAGTAGTTTTGATGCAGCTTCGGAGCTTGCAACATGGTACCACATACCATAAATACGGCACATCCGAGTCACAAGAAAATGGTGCTACAAAGAGTATGTTTATTTGATGCAACGCAGCCACAACACAGCATTGCAACCAAATTCATAAATATGGCCTTAGGGTGCTGAGCTAAGAATCAGGGCAAGAAGTGGGAGAGGATCAGAGGGGACGGTACAGATCCAGCCAGTATACTGACTGCTGGGCAGATCTATCCCCTTCCATCTCACCCAGAATACCAGAGGTAATGACACCTGGCTAACCAAGAAATAAACTGGTGTTCTTAAATGTTATTTATCAACAGGAGAGAGAGGGAAAATTGTAAAGGAGCACTCTTGGTCCCGCAGCTAAGGTACGTTAAACAACAAAAGAGTGTGCCTTCTTATGAGAAGAGCAGGCAGAAAGAATCTAAGAAACCGACCTGTACTCAGAAAAAGACCATCAACGGGGTCCAGTTTTTAAAGGCTAACTGCAGGTAGGCGTGAGTGACCAACCCGTTTCTACAGCCAATAAGTAACTTGTGTACCATAGGGGTACTATACTGCCTCCCCTATATCCCCTTCTCCCCCTCCTCTTTCTTTTTCCAGGGTGCGCCAACTTGCCACCACCCCCCTCCCGAGACCCATGGTGTGAGAAACCTTCACACCACATGTGAGATATCCATATATATGTATCATTTTCTTGTAGTGTGTTGTAGTAGTGTGTTCCACTGCACAGTAAGGAGGACACCATCTAAATAACATCAGCTTAATCCTGCTCTAGTTGGAAAGCGTTCCTTTAAATATTCCCGCTAATCGCCCTAGCAGGCGTTCATCCACTATAGCACTATATTTAGCTGTCAATACCAATAATGTGATTTAAGTGCATGATACCACTCACCATAGTACACCTCGGCTTTTGAAGCCACTCCGTAAGTGTACTCAGAAGAGCACGAGAGCATGAGCAACTGTTTAGAGACGCGCAATATGACAACTGTGTGTTCCTTTTTGTGTGTTTGTATGTTTCCTCTCTTGACACAGGTGCAATTCGGTTTGTCCCAAGAAAGAAACCCCTAAAAAATAGGATTGCGATTTTTTAAAACCTTTTCTACACATTCACGTCCTCAGGTCAGGGTGGGCCATAGTGTGCCCATGCCGCTGAGGTATCATCTCCTTTGTGGTCCTGATGAATGCCTGGTTAATAACACCACTTAGGCAGAAACATGTCGAACCTACACCACGGGATATAACTGAACAATCTATTCAGTTGTCTATCCCACACTTTGTTTTTAGTGTGTCGGATTGGCCAACTAATAAATTATTTTTTAACACAATCTTGACACTTTTAAACCACCACTTTTCACTTCTTCACAAAAAACCAGCTCCGCAGTAATCCTGGCATCGCAGCACACCGGGGAGGCACTCGGCCTCTCCTGGTGGGGCTCGGTGATGAAGCATGTCACCACCTAGGTTGGTGAGTGAGGGCTTTCTAAAGAAATATAAGTTAGATTCTTTGTGCCTGCTCTTCTCATAAGAAGGCACACTCTTTGTTGTTTAAGCTACCGTTCTTAAATGTTAGTAATGGATATGTACAAAGTATTTATGAAAGTGCATTTGGACGGTTTGTGCTGGAAAAAAAGTTAAGGGTTTCAAGGCTGCTTTATAGGTTTTATAACAAAAGGAATAATTGGTATATTTGAAAGATGACTTGGATAGTAAGGTAGCTAAGACATGAGAGGATTCCAAAACAACTTTACCGATTTCGGGGTTTCCCATCACTCCCTGAGAAATTATTTGGAACAAATAGTCCCAAATAAGACGTTTAAAGAAAAGTTGCTGAGTAATTGTGATTAAAACAAAACACAATGGTATATAAATATCACGGTATTATGATTTAGAGTTTTTCTTCTAATGATTTTTGGAACAAGTGTGCCAAGAGGTACATTTTGAAGCTCTTTCGATAACTGGTAGGGGCAAGACGATTCTGGGATTTGTAAAACAATGAACACTATGTTCGCCAATTACCAAATATCTAGTCACAGGTAATGCCAATAATTGCATGCATTCCTACTGGTATGATCAACCTTCTAGTGAAAAACAACAGCTAATAATACAAGCTCTGCTATTCCCAATGGCTAGTACCAGAAGACCGGGGACATGTGTGAACAGCTTCTATATATGTTAACTGATATATATGGTGAGACTTCCCATGCCCAGTGATAAGTAAGAACAACCTGCACATGATCGTCAACAGGCAGTGCAGTTTCCATACGCCCAGCAACCTGTACAGCCACATGCTAAAAGCAGGTACCAATACCGATAAGGTACCCCCGGCCCCACGTGCCTAGTATTATCAAGTATAATCTGCCTGCACTTTAACAGGGAGCAGCGTGACTAGTCCCCCTAGGCCTAGCAGCAGTTAATGAGAAAATCATGTTACATTTTTTATGCAGGTTTTGTAGCCGCCCTTTTATTTAGTAAATACATACTGCTCAGGAGAGGAACAAATACATACAAAAAACATCAAACTCTACCAAAGGCATTTTTAACTGAAATGCTAATCTTTAGTTGAGAAATATGTTCTACAGATAATTGCAAATGTTTACGCAGCCATCACTCTATGAATGATTTACAGTAACTCTGATTACCAACGGTCTCGATAGAGCCAAGCACGTTTACTTTTACTAATATCTGTCTATTACTTTTAATCTGCCTGGCTCAAAAGGTAGGGGCGAACGGTGCAGCGTTCTGCCCTGTCACTAGAGAGGAAGCTCCTGTGTTTAAAAAAAACATTAATTTTGAGAAGAGACAAACACTAACAAAAGAAACGGTTATATGACTTCTACACTGCTCATGATTTCGACCCGTTGCTCTGCATACAAGCGCCCATAATACAGGGCATACGTTAGGATAATTCTGCACCTTGGCCTGGAAAGAGAATGTGGTTGCTGTCATAAATAACTAGTAAGACGAATTGTGGTGACTGTCCTTTGCCGTGGTCGGGCGGGGGGGAAGCGGAGGGGTGAATGAAAAAATAAAAATAAACTGACTTACCTCAATGACGCTGGATGCTGCCGCCTCTGCTCCATCTCCACACCGCAACATGAATCTCCCACAGCTCCCAGCCTCCCAGAAGCCCCTGTCCAATCACAACGCTGCCTTATGCAGCAATTGTGATTGGTCTGAGCACCGTAGTTCAGTGCTCAGACAGGGGTTTGGAGGCTTTGCGTGTTCCTCGCCAGTCTGTGTAATGTAGCCTGGTGAGGAAGATGCAATGTGCGCATAATGGTTTGACCGGTCCTGTTGGGCCGGTCAAACCGTCATGCGCACTTTAGAGTATGCTTTACACTCGTCTCCTGCCTCCTGCACTGGCCAGCCCGGCCCACTCAGCCATGCAGGGAGGAAAACAATAATAACGTCAGTTACGATCGTTTTCGTTTCCTTTTTACGCTGCTCGCAGAGCAGTGAGGCAACGCTCCTCGGCCTTAGCGGAGGAGCCGCCACTGACAACTTCAGTAAATTGTAGAGGGGCACTTTGTTTCAGTTGATGAGTAAACTATGCTTTAACAGAGAATTCAACAGGGTTTTACAAATCTACAGGGCCAAGTCTATCTCCAAAGTAATTTCTTGGAGTGAGATCTGGGGATAAATTACCCAGGAAGAGCTTCAAATTGTTGAAAATGTATATTTGAGACAGTGTTTGTGCATCCCGCAAGGTACCCCCACATTTTCAGTGCACAAAGAAATGGGTGTGGCCCATTTATCGGATATTACAGCTTTTTGTCCCCTCTCCCTTTGGTTGAAAATTAGGTCTATGCCTGGGATTCACCTGAACCAAGAGATTTTAAAGGACAGTTTGACCCTTGATTTCTCTCATCACATTCCCTGGTTTGAATATGTCAGGGGTTGTTTATTGAACTTAGGCAGTGGAGATTTATTTAGTGACCCAAAGAAGATTTCTAAGAAGGATCATAACTGGGTGAAATATCATTTCTTTAGAATGAGGATGCTGGATGGGAAGAAGGTGCTCTGTTGAAGCCCAGCATTCGTCGATATATTATGCTGAAAGTCATGCTCTCTACAGAGCCTTATCTCTTATTGGTTAAAAGTAGATATGATCGTTTTTTATTCACTAGGGTTTGGTTGGATCTTTTTTCTTTTCTTTTAGCCTACCCTCGAGGAGAGGATAGGGGCCATAATCTTTTGCCTTGTGGTTGCGAACGGAAGTCTCCACAGGACATGCTGGATGTATGACAGAACAACGCTAGTTATTACAACCCGTGCCGTTACATC
Organism: Lissotriton helveticus; assembly: GCF_964261635.1. Lineage (NCBI taxonomy): Eukaryota > Metazoa > Chordata > Amphibia > Caudata > Salamandridae > Lissotriton > Lissotriton helveticus. The sequence goes on from NC_136063.1 coordinate 805,742,873, forward strand.
GCGGTCGTTACAACGACTGCGATGTTACCACGCTATGCCATTACAACGCAAGTCTTTACATCAACTTGCGCTAGATGGCGTGCTAACATTAGAAAAGTGTAATTTACTATTCCAACTCCAGTCCACTTAACAGTAGGGAAGGTGTTGGGATAGTAAACTACACTATTTGTAATGTTAGCAGGCCATCTAGCGCAAGTCGATGTAAAGACTTGCGTTGTAATGGCATAGCGTGGTTACATTGTGGTCGTTGTAACAACCGCGTTGTAACAGCATTGCGGTGTAGTGACTGCGTTGTTAACGATGTTTCCCGACATGCTACATTTTACAATGCTTTCTAGTTTTTATGAGGTGCCCAGGAAGTCATACTTTCTCCCCATCTTAAAAGGGGCCTATTTTATTCAGGTTTGCCCTGCATTTCATTTTCAACATATGTTCTCGGGAGATATCGTTCTTAATGTTCTCTGTTTTTTAAAAGTTGCTGTCAGGCTTAGAAATAGCTGTGATTAAAAGATGTTGGTGTATAGGTCATCAGTTGCTTTTTTTAGGGATTATTTTTTTAACTGTATATTGGCAGCCCTTTTAATTGGTTTTTATATTCTGAGGGTAACCATTTTATTGGTATGTATATAAGGATATGTTAAACTTTTATGGTTATTACTTCAAAAGCCGAATAAAGTTGGTATTGCTTGATTGATTTCAACACTTAAACTGGTTTTCGGTGGATTTCTCATTCTGTATGCCTATTTACTGTAATATGAGCTATGCACAACAGGTGGTTCGATCTCGAGAGGAAAGTCATACTCCAGGGTGCCATAGTAAATCGTCCCTATGACCTGATGTTTCCCAATGCCTGCATCTTGACTATTGCTGCATGATTGATTGAAGGTGCAGGATTGTTTTGTAGCATTATAGCAGGTGGATGTACACCCCAACTTTGACCCTCATTATGAGCAGTCCAGAAAATGTTCTGTTACTGTCCACCACCAGACTTACTGATACTGAGGCACTGGTAACTGAGGGGGGGGAGGGGGGGAGCCACTAAGAATTGAGGAATGTATAGGTTAATCTGTAATACTGGGTCCGATTCCTCTGGTGATTCCTCATTTCACCCCCATACTTTCACAAGCAGATTTTGATTGTGTTCAAAAGCCAAAATCTCAGTTTGCAGGTAAAGAGACTAGCAGTACTCCTGTGGATCTCAAAAAACACTTTGGAGCAAGTAACTTTGTGACCGGCACCATCTGATTAACCCCTTCCATGCTGATGACGGCCCCCGGCCGTCATGCACCATGGTGGGCGTGTGCTGATGACGGCTGGGGGCAGTCATGAACCCACCCACTCAATAAAAGTGCAGCACAGGCGCAGAATCGCGGCCGCGCCCAAGGGGTTAAAGTGGGCAATCATAATGAGGGCCTTAGACACAGCTCAACATCAATGTTAATGTTTCCACAAAATGTGTCTGTTCTTCTTGAATAGGCCAGGATGTAAAATTCCGCTCTGCTCATGGAAGTTGCAGAGTTTTTCCAATCCCCATAGAGCGCGGAATCTGAAAAACTCCAGTAGCGGTATTGAGCAGAGTTTTTCCTCTCTCTCGGCTCATCAATGTTAAGTTGGCGAGCGCAAGAGTGCAAAATTCAATGCTGGACCCCCTTCCAGTGAGATTTCTAAATGCGGGCTGTCACTGCAGGTCACGACTGCTTGGGTTGGGAAACTTCACACTGACGTTGAAGAAGCTGCCACTCAAGTAGAACATCTACTTGAGCTGGAAAAAGAAGCTGTGCCCTCTTGCACTGCATGTGGTTCAGTTCATGTTGATTTTACAGTGTGAGACAAACTCCCAGTGCTAAAAATCAATATGAGCAGCGTGACTTACCTCACGCCGCCGCTTGCAGAACTCTGCCCTGGAGTTTTTGGTCACTAAGGAGTTCCGAGTAGTGGAACTCTACGAACTCCATCCGGGCCCATTTTTGACACCATATCTAATGCCTCTATGATGGGTATTAAAAGTAAGCACCAAGTTTGTTCCCGCGCTTTCGGTGTGAATGGGTTCAAAGATTACGATGACCATCTCATGAATATTGGCAATACGTCTGTTGGCAGAGAGAATTCACAACATTTTTAGTGTGCAGAAACTAAATAGTTAAATGATGAAGAAAGCACAAATGAATGGTAATTTTTTTCTTGTAATTTTGTACTGACTCTGCACAACTTTGCACCAGTAACGACCCAATTTTGCAGTGACCTTTGCACTGATGGATTAGTGCAAATATTAGCAGATATTCAGTAAAAATGTTGGTTAAAAGCTGATGTATAACTGCCCAGAGCCAGTGCAGATGTGTCCCACACTAATGCAAAATTGCTCACCACTAATTTATGTGATTTTGCGCGAGAATCTCAACTTTATGTATAGTCCTTTTTATCAAGTGAAAGTGAAGTTTCGCCCCATACAATTTTGGTTTAAATATTATTTTTGATTTACGGTTGTATATCTGCCCTGATTCTGTAAACCTTATGTGCTTTCCATTTATAACTACTTTGATTATTGTTTTCATAGATGTAACTCAAACATTTTATTTATCTTAAATAATAATTACTTTTCTTGCCTTTATTCGATCGACATATGTATGCTTATATTTTTCTGCATGAGGGTTAGTTCTCTTGGAGCTTCCTCTCCAATGGGCATGTGTAATTACTTTTCACACAATGGCCAAATAATCTCACTTCCCTCAAACAGAGTCTTCTAATTTTCATGACAACAAAAATAATAATTTCTCTCAAAAAACAGCTGTATAATTTTGCAATAAATGCATGTTGGGCACCATATAGCAGGTTTCCACTCTGACCATACAGTGAAATATACTACTGCCACACATGGACAGATTTTGTCTTTCTTTCTCTTTATTAGTTGATCAAATATGAGGGATGTCCAGGATGGCCCTTATCATGGATCGGGCTTTTCCCCAGGAGGCCGGATTTGCAGCGGTGGGGGACGGTTTTGTTACTAGGGTCCGGTTTTGCAGTGGTGCTGCCATATCAGCCCCCAGTAACAAAATCAGCAAGCGGTTGCAGCCTCCCAGGGCCAGGCAGGGGCTGGTCTGAGAAAATTGCCAGGGCTGCTTTTGGTTCCCAGTACGGCCCTGGAGATATCCATCAAATGTCAGTGATTTTCACCACCATCACTGCAGGGATAGCCAGAATTATGTCAGAAATACCCATAATATATCAAGAATGGGCTAATATTATTCCTGGGATAATACAAATGTTTTAGAACATGCTCAATGCATGTCAAAGATGGGTCAGTATTATGCCCCATGTAGTGACCTGCTGGTCACTGGTCTAGTGTTTCTTAGTACCAGCCACTCCCCTAAGGGCTGGCTTACACCCCACACCACACCCGTCCAACACAGGCATCACAGGACATAAGACCCTGATAATAAAAGGGGCCGGGTGCACATGCTCTGGGCCAGTTATACCCAGCATAATCCAGTGTCTGTGTGGACATTCCTAATGCATGGGGCCTAGGGTCCCACAGCATTACATTGGAGATGAGTGGGTGAGCCCCCATGTGCAGCCTCCTCGATGGTGGTTGAGGGGGAGAGCACAGCCCATGTTGAGGGCCTCTCCCTGGCATTGGAAGATTCCATTTGTCCACAGAGCCTGTGAGGAGCCCATGGGGAGAAGAAGGTGATCAGGAGCCTTCCCCGCACCTGATTTGACCATACAGGTATGGTGGCACCCAACTGCAGAAAGGACTTCATGGTGAGGGTGAGAGGCCCTAGTGAAGGTCTGCTGATACCCTAAACGGAGCAAGTGTGGCGCTGGACTGCCGAGGTGCCGGCCTGCTGCTGCATCATGTTGGGTGAGGAGGAGCAGCACTCGGTCACTGGGGAGAGGTGACCCTGAGCCAGTGACTATAACCAGGCCAGGCCATCAGAAGAGCCTGTGGCAAGAGGGGAGATTGCCCTTAAAGCCCCGCAACATGCCTAATGGTGCTGAGGCTGATCCGGGCACTGAGAAGGGTTGGAAAGCATGAAGTCTACCTGGCACATAAGGCATGTGAAGGAATGCTGCACCAAACCCTTACCATGTGGCAAGATGGGGTGGCATTGGTCTTCAACTAAGACCTCCTGCGGTGCCAAGATGCAGCACCGGAGAGTCCCAGTTGGCCTCTCCAGTCACTGCGCAGCCCGTGAGGTGAGTGGCTGCCGCAGAGTGCTGGGAGATATCTATGGCAGAGATGGCGAGCGGCCGCTGGCCACACAGGGTGAGGTATGTAAGAAGCAGGGAGGTACATTCCGAGGGCCACTGCTGAAGCAGGTGGCATGTGTCACCCCTCCCAGCGCAGCCCATATGAAAAAGATAGCAGAACTTACCGGGAAGGAGGAGTTCAGCTGCTTGGCATGTATCCCGCAGAGTGCATACGGGCAGTGGCTGTAAGAGAAGGTGCCCCACCCACGAGACTGAGGGGCCCTACTGGCAGCACAGGGAGTCTCAAGGAAGTCCTCCCGCTGGGTGAAAGCTTGCTGCTGTGCCACACGGGTGCGAGGACAGGCAGCCCACGGTGTGGCTGAATGTGCTCTTGGTGGCAAAAAGCCGGGAGGATGACATTGCTTCAGGTCATAATAAAACTCCTGGGAGGTGAGCAGGGAATCCCGCAGCCCTAAGGAAGATGCTGAGGCCCAGGACAAGAGTGGCAGTGTCACCTAGTGGCCATTTGGTAGAACAACACTAGAGAGAAAAAACAAATGAAAGGCCTTTGAGCACGCACGGAAATGGCCCCCGGGCCAGGGTAGACTGCTCGGGCCTATAAACGAAGAAAGATGATGGACAAACACTTGCATGCGCTCCACAGAAGCTGAGCACATCAGTGTTTACCCAATAACACCTGCTGTGAAATGTTGTAGAAAAACTGACTGTGCTGCTACAAGTCCCTCTTGTCCTGGTGAAAAAAGGAGCACACCGGCAGAGGTAGGAAAGCGGCCAGACCCAGAAGTATTACACCACTAACACCTAGTGCTCCTACTCAGCAACTGCGCCAGAAGCAAAAGTAAAAGTATTTCAAGGGGACAGTGAGAATGGAAATGTGACGTCACTCAGGGACAGCCGCTAAGGAGCATTGCTGAGGGGGAAAGTGAACCTGCATGAAGAGAAGTGGCAGACCTCCCCCCAACACTGTCATCCAAGGTGTGGTGGAAGGACTCCAGCCTCAATCAGTGAGTGAGTGCTGAAGAGAACTTGAGGCGGAAACGCTGCTGGGGGCTGTGAAGGAGATTTGCAGTGAAGCCTAGTGGCCAGGGGTGGTCACTACAGCAGTAGGGACACAAGTGACGCCACTTGGAGGGAAGGTGTGGTACAGGACAACAGCCATAGACAGCAAGTCCCTGGAGAATAAACTTGGGCGGAGCTGGCGGAGCATGACTACGCGGGGGTCCACGGAGTTGGGAAAAAACTCCGCTCTGCCACACGCCTCCACCACCTATTAAAAATTAATTATACATTAATAAAAACAACAAAATAAACACTTACCTGTACTGCGGTGTCCCCGGGCTGCCCTCCTCATTTTCCTCGCTGTCTCCCTCTCCTACTTGAGTCAATCATCTTGTGAAAACTGCGCATGTAATTGCTATTGCCATGGCTACATTTCTGAAATGGGCTTGGGTAATCCGTATGCGCCATGTTGCGAAGGGCTCTGATTATTGTTCGCAGACTGTGTGTAAATATGTGGGCCTAGTCAACTTGTGTAACTTATGTGCAATACCCCTTGTACTGTTAAAAATGATGGATTTTGTTTTATGAACTTAGCTTTTATGCACTCAAAATAATTGATATTCGGCAATCGTCTATAGTAGTTTAATTCAAATCTTAGATATTTATTGAAGGTTTTTTTTAAATGGAATTTTATACTGAAATACTGTGGTTTTATGTATGTTTTTATGTATGCTTTTAGGACTTAATTGTCGAATAAAGTATGATGATGATGAAAACTGCGCATGCATACGCGCCTGCGCACACGCCCTCACATGCGTACACACCTGCGCATGCGCATTTGATTGATCTTCTTTATCCCCCCTTAAATGGACAACATGTTTCTGCCTTGACAGGAGGTGCTGAGGTTTTCTTCAGGACCAAAACAAGTGAATTAGTGAGCATATTTCAGCACACGCGCTAAGGTGTGCTGTGGTGCAGTGATGTTACCGTACTTACGGCTTCCACCATCAGGAATAGTATGAGTGCTACAAGGAATTTGCAGCCGTTAATGATCTCGGAGGGGACGGATTCCTGTAGTCACACATTTGACACATTTGTCAAGGATGTCTGACCACCTCTGATACCTACTGTGGTCCTACTCGGGATCACTCGGGATGGCTGCAAAAACCTTGTAGCACTCATGCTGTATCTGTACTCATACAGATAGAAACAACCCCCCTCCATTGGTACCCCTATCCCCCCCACAGTACATGGTCCAAATCTGGTAATATAGCAAGAATAATAGAGTCACTAATTACACTCATTATGCTTTTTTTGCCCTCTTTCTGGTCATTACCTTAAAGACTTCCCGGTAAAGAAGGGTATTCACAAACATTGGGCTTCCTTTTAAGATATTTCCCCACATTTGGTTGAACTAAAGTTCTCCTGTTCCCTGTATTGCTTAATTTACAAATATTTTGGACTGGAACAATGGAGTCAGCCACTTATGCGCTCATGTCACTCGGATACTCCGCAAAGTAAACAAATACAATCTTGGAGTCATCAACATACTCCAAACTACCTTGAGCAAGTTTAGACCTGAATGCAGCATCATTGCTTCCATCTCAATATCTTCAAGAGCGAAGTCCTGCCCAACAGTCCAGGCAAACTGCATCTGAATCGCATTCTACAACCTTCTAATCATGAGTTCCCCTTCTAAATACTGAACATGAGGTTCCTATTTGATGCAACTCTCTCCAGCATCTACTACATCTATGCAGAAACAAAACATTTCTAGGACCACCTGGGAAAGAAAATGAAAAAAAATAAAAAAAATAACACAGTTTAAAATGAATGTGCAGAATTAACATGCAAGCGTTGATGAAAATAATGAGGTTGAAATGTATACAACTGTAAGCTATCCCATTTACTCGTACAAGGCTTGAAATTACTAAAAGCAATGAAGCTTGAAAAATAAGCTGAATAGAAAAGGTTAAACACGGATGAAAAGTTTGATCCTTGACCTCTCCTCATACATGTTTTTTCATAATTATTAGTTTACTCAAATAGTTTCAAGTTGACTAATGATTAATTTTTGCCATTTATTGGGCAATGAAGAGCTCATACAATGAAATGCAGAATTTGAAACCAGAACTTGACATTCTAACCTATTTGTCATTCTCAGTCAATGATGATTCTGCAAAACGTTTTTCATTAATAAAGATATTTCGACTTCTACATAGACGATTGTCTAGAAATTTGATAATAGAGGGTTAAAGATGTAGTTATTATGTGGGAAAGTAGAACCTGAATGAGTCAAACTCAACGTAAGCCTATAATCGCAATAAGTTAGTTGCAAACGTAACATTGCTGTTTGTGGACTGTTCCATTCGTGTGAGAAGATAAGGAGTGATCCTATTCCCTGGAGCGCATTTAGTGCTGATTGACTAACAGGAGATGAGAAGAGATTCTGTATTCCTGCCATTTCTCTGTCACGCAGCACAACACCGCAAAGTGACTTGCTATGCTGCATGACATTGTTATAAATATGCTAAATAGTGCTGGCTATGTGTCTGCTACTACAAGGACGTTAGAAGACAGACTGGACAGTTAACCACTGTGAAAAATGTCCATCAGTTACGCGTTTCTAGGCACCCAGTACATCATTTGGTCTACTCCACAGTAGTATCACCACCACTCTATCTCCATAGATGTATATTGGGGATACAGAGTGATGGGTGGATGTCTGGCAGAAGAGATTTAATCGTAACTGTGAGCAGTGCACAAAAAATGAGTGTGAAAAGAATATGTAAGAGTAAAATTGGATAGTGCATGCAATTATTACTTTATTCTGGAGTCAAGCACCTCCAAATTTAAAAACAATAGTGCAAAAAAGTCAGATGGTTCAAGCAAATACCTTCTGACTGGGTTATCTGGTCGACATGTTTCTGCGGTGACTGGTCAATCATTAGACCATCCGCTTCCTCAGGACCCATAAACTTAATTGCTACTGCTAAACAAAGTGAGTGTGAAAAAACAGGACATTAGTGAATGAGAAAAGTGTCACCTGTACACTTCCATAATCCTCCTGTGAGTGTCCGTTTTATGCCACAGCCAGCAAATCCACATGTAATGAAAACACAAACATTCACAGCACTTAAGTTAGTTCATGCTGTGTACACATTATAAAACAAGATATTCAGATACTGCATCTGGGTCAAATGACCCTAGTGTGTATAACTAAATCAGCGTGATTAAAGTCTCACCTTAATTTGTAAGGGGGAATGCCTCACCTCACCTGGCAAACAGCTCAGGAAAATGAAGCACCGCTCTGTATTGCGGAAAAAATATATATACAAAAGTCAGTGTAAAATACCAGTGTCAGGCAGGTACAGAGTCATCCCTACAAGGTGCCGAAAGCACCAAGTAGGTGTCATTTTGCTTATCATTGTTCAAAAATAAGGCATATTGTTTGGCATACTTTAGGAGTGTATTGTTCCACGCATCAAGCGTCACTCTCTGTAAATTATCGAATGACAGCCTCATAAGGATACAAGCCTTTAGCGTGTCAAAGGGCGCCTCATGGTGTCGATCAATGCTGTCCAATATCGTTAATCTCTCAATTGTTAATGGTCTTGATGCGAGCACCGGCCATCAAGGCACAGTGAAATTATTAAATGCGCTGTGTCAGCATGCGCGATCTAACCATAAGTATATCTTAAATACATCTTATGTAAAAAGGCATTTCTTAGCGATAAAGGAGAATGCTTAAATGGACTCCTATTAATAGTGATCGCGGAGGTGCCCAGTAGACTATTAACCCCAAAACAGTCACGCTGTGTTGACAGGCGCCGTCTGTCTGTACCAGCAAACGGGGTCTCATAAAGCATACCAAAGTTAACAAGGAGTTAATGCGAGAGGCAAAGCCCCTCCTGCCGACTCACCTCTCCGTCGGTTCTTCAATCAGCCATCCGGGCTGTTTGGGGAGGTGCTGCGGGGGGCGCCGTGCAGTGCCTTATCGTTTCTGAGCCTGCGCGGTGAGTCACGCGCGCGGCTCATGGAACTACAGAAACAGGCAAAGAATGCCGGGAAATGTGGTCCCGCTTCCGCTAGGCATGTACAAACTACAAAAACGATGGGAAATGTAGTATAGCTCGCTGGAGCTAGGTCGCGTGTACTTTAATTCTACACGCCTGCCTCTGATCTCAAGCCTCTCTATTCGGAAGCGGTGACATCAAAAGTATGCCCGCGGTGAATAGACTGCTAGTCTCTTAGTGTCAGGTTTTAAACACTCTCCTAACCCAGGGCTGCTACCCGGGGCTTGACTAAAGTGGTATTGGGAATAAAGGATTTGATGATAGTACAGACTTCATCAGATCCTCAGCATAATAATAGCATATTTACAAGGCATATACATAAGCCAGACAGTTATCTGGTTGTGAGGCATGGATAGATATGATGGAAATATATGGTCCAGTCCTCTTTAGTTTGCACTGGTCTCAGGATAGTGGCCGGTGGCCATTACGCAACAACCACTCAAAATACAAGCAAACATTGAATATTTGTGATAAAGGAATGAACCTACAGTGTCATCCACGGGATATCTTCATTCAACCCCTCCTTATCACTATTGAGCTTGTACACCCATTTCTGCTCGATTTTAAAGAGGTATCTTGAGGTATCAGTGATGTGTGTCGGAATGTTAGGTTGTTCAAGCACGGTCCACTCAAATTCCGTTGGTCCATGTCCAACTTGGATAAAATGATTCGTCATTCTTGTGGCTTGTTTCTTACATCTTATTGTGCTCTTATGTTCCGAGATTCTGACTCTGATCTTTCTGGTGGTCATCCCGACGTACCTGAGTGAGCATGGGCAGGTGATGAGGTAAATCAGGTTCTTGCTGTTACAATTGGTGAACCTCTTTTGTTCCCAAGGGCGAGTAGTCCCTATGTCAACACAGGTGGTCTTTTTCGTCTGTGGACATGCTGCGCAGTTCCCGCATGGGTGGTGCCCAGTCAGAGGTGGCATGTTCCATAATGTCCCCGCGTGGAGGACCTCTTTGGAAGGAGGTCTGGTATGCACCAGCCTATCTCTCAGACTGGCAGCTCTTTTAAACGCAAAGAGTGGTTGTGGTAGGGAGTCTTCCCCAGTGTTCAAGATACTCCAGTGTTTCCGGACTATCCGCTGTATGGCATTGGATCTCGTGCTGAACGTGTTCACGAATGTGAGCCTATCGTTCTTCGTCTTTGGAACAGGTGGTTCCAGTAAAGCCTCCCGGTTGTTGTTCGCTGCTCTCTTCATTGAGCGCCTGATCAATTTCTTGGGATAGCTACGTTGGGCAAGTTTGGATGCCAGGTCATCGGAGTGCCTGATTGAATCTTCTTTGGTGGTGCAGTTGCGTTGCACTCGCAAAAACTGTCCATACGGGAGGTTGTCGCGTAGCGATTTGGGATGGCAGCTAGTGTACTGAAGCAAAGAATTGCGAGCCATAGGCTTCCTGTATAGCTCAGATTTCAGTCCCTCTGGTGTGGCTGTAATCAGCAGGTCTAGGAAGGCCAATGAGTGTTGGCTGTTCTCCAAGGTGAACCGCAGGTATGTATTCTGTTCGTTGAGCCAGCTGTGGAACTCGTTGAGAGAGCGTTCATCACCACGCCAGATCACCAGTATATCATCGATATACCTCTTCCATGAGCATATCGATGCCAAAAAGGGGTTCCCATTGGTTAGCACACAGTCCTGTTCAAACTTGTGCATGTACAGATTCGCCAGGGATGGAGCAAAAACGCTGCCCATGCTTGTCCCAGACGTCTGTAGATAGAACTGGCCCTCAAATTCAAAAAAGTTCTCCTTCATGGCTATCGTAGCCAGATCCATCACTAATGGGATGGGTGTTATTGACTCCCACGATAATTCACCCAGCAGAGATTCAATGGCCTCCAATGTTTCATTCTGGGGAATCGAGGTATACCTGGCAAACTGTTTACCAAACAACAGGATGAAAACAACAAGACTAACAAAGATTTCAAAGACAACATCCTTTTCTCTAAACTAGAGAAATGTAAGAAGGACTTGGACAAGTTCTCCAAGGAGAAAATCTATCCCTATACCAGCGCAAATTATGTGCCAACGCCATACAATCGCAATGGAAGAACTGGTGGCTCGACATATGGGACATCCGCCTCCGATAACTCTAGTGATTCTGACTCCTCCAATCAAGGTAACCAAATGACGAAGCCCAGAGGAAGAGGACAGTGGAAACAGAGAGTAGGACAGAACTACAATCAAGGCCAATTTAACCCCTGGTGGCCTCCTAATCCCTGGATGCAAGGGCCACCCCAGATACCCCAACAAATGGGACCCTTCGGACCCGGACCATACTTTCCAGGCCCCAACATGCCTTTTTTAGGGTTTGGCCGAGGGAGGTCTCGTGGACGACGCCGGACAGCACAAGGGCAAGGACAAGTACAATGGAACGTCCCCCCACAGGCAATGGGACTCCGGAGCGGCAAACAGATCCCACAAGATCAAGCGGGCCAGAGCACGGGTCAAGCCTCGTAGTTAATCTTAGTTCACGTCACTTAACAGCTATGGAGGAAAAGGTACTGAACCGAGGCCTAGGCTTTGTAGGCACTAACACAGGCGATCCCTTTTCGACACAGATTGAGATGTCGAAATTCTTTCGAAAAGTAAGACTACACTTCTTTTTCTCTAAAGCTGAACCAGTGGACACCCTCTTGGAGAACACAGGTCTTAAGAAACCTTCCAGTTTCAGTCCCCATTCAGCCATGGTTCCCGCAAAGGTACTCACCTTCGAAGAAGCCGTACAACATGACATACAAGAACTGTTTAGACAATCTCATAATCCCTTCATTAATATTTCAAAAGCAGAACAAGAAGCGCTTAAGGAGTTGGCTAATGATCGCTCCATCACTATCAAGTCAGCAGACAAGGGAGGTGCGACAGTCCTTTTGGATACATCCACCTACAGAGAAGAATGTCTACTTCAGTTGGGAGACACACGCTCCTACCAGCTTCTTACGACTGACCCAACGCCAAGACTGAAATCAACCATTGGTCACATTGTGGAAGAGGCACTGGCAGAAGGATGGATTACGACCAAAGAAGCAGCTTTTCTGACCACTCAACATCCAGTCACTCCATATTTCTATGTCCTTCCGAAAATCCACAAGGCGAGGAGACCTCCACCGGGCAGACCCATCATTTCTGGGATTGGGTCATTATTAGAACCTTTGTCCACATTTGTCGATTTCTTTCTTAGGCCTATGGTGAAATTGATGCCTACTTACCTACAGGACACCAAGGACCTTCTCAGATTGCTACCAGAGCTGGACTTCAATATTCTGACAGATCACCTGGTTTCTTTCGACGTGGAGTCTCTTTATACCTCGATTCCCCAGAATGAAACATTGGAGGCCATTGAATCTCTGCTGGGTGAATTATCGTGGGAGTCAATAACACCCATCCCATTAGTGATGGATCTGGCTACGATAGCCATGAAGGAGAACTTTTTTGAATTTGAGGGCCAGTTCTATCTACAGACGTCTGGGACAAGCATGGGCAGCGTTTTTGCTCCATCCCTGGCGAATCTGTACATGCACAAGTTTGAACAGGACTGTGTGCTAACCAATGGGAACCCCTTTTTGGCATCGATATGCTCATGGAAGAGGTATATCGATGATATACTGGTGATCTGGCGTGGTGATGAACGCTCTCTCAACGAGTTCCACAGCTGGCTCAACGAACAGAATACATACCTGCGGTTCACCTTGGAGAACAGCCAACACTCATTGGCCTTCCTAGACCTGCTGATTACAGCCACACCAGAGGGACTGAAATCTGAGCTATACAGGAAGCCTATGGCTCGCAATTCTTTGCTTCAGTACACTAGCTGCCATCCCAAATCGCTACGCGACAACCTCCCGTATGGACAGTTTTTGCGAGTGCAACGCAACTGCACCACCAAAGAAGATTCAATCAGGCACTCCGATGACCTGGCATCCAAACTTGCCCAACGTAGCTATCCCAAGAAATTGATCAGGCGCTCAATGAAGAGAGCAGCGAACAACAACCGGGAGGCTTTACTGGAACCACCTGTTCCAAAGACGAAGAACGATAGGCTCACATTCGTGAACACGTTCAGCACGAGATCCAATGCCATACAGCGGATAGTCCGGAAACACTGGAGTATCTTGAACACTGGGGAAGACTCCCTACCACAACCACTCTTTGCGTTTAAAAGAGCTGCCAGTCTGAGAGATAGGCTGGTGCATACCAGACCTCCTTCCAAAGAGGTCCTCCACGCGGGGACATTATGGAACATGCCACCTCTGACTGGGCACCACCCATGCGGGAACTGCGCAGCATGTCCACAGACGAAAAAGACCACCTGTGTTGACATAGGGACTACTCGCCCTTGGGAACAAAAGAGGTTCACCAATTGTAACAGCAAGAACCTGATTTACCTCATCACCTGCCCATGCTCACTCAGGTACGTCGGGATGACCACCAGAAAGATCAGAGTCAGAATCTCGGAACATAAGAGCACAATAAGATGTAAGAAACAAGCCACAAGAATGACGAATCATTTTATCCAAGTTGGACATGGACCAACGGAATTTGAGTGGACCGTGCTTGAACAACCTAACATTCCGACACACATCACTGATACCTCAAGATACCTCTTTAAAATCGAGCAGAAATGGGTGTACAAGCTCAATAGTGATAAGGAGGGGTTGAATGAAGATATCCCGTGGATGACACTGTAGGTTCATTCCTTTATCACAAATATTCAATGTTTGCTTGTATTTTGAGTGGTTGTTGCGTAATGGCCACCGGCCACTATCCTGAGACCAGTGCAAACTAAAGAGGACTGGACCATATATTTCCATCATATCTATCCATGCCTCACAACCAGATAACTGTCTGGCTTATGTATATGCCTTGTAAATATGCTATTATTATGCTGAGGATCTGATGAAGTCTGTACTATCATCAAATCCTTTATTCCCAATACCACTTTAGTCAAGCCCCGGGTAGCAGCCCTGGGTTAGGAGAGTGTTTAAAACCTGACACTAAGAGACTAGCAGTCTATTCACCGCGGGCATACTTTTGATGTCACCGCTTCCGAATAGAGAGGCTTGAGATCAGAGGCAGGCGTGTAGAATTAAAGTACACGCGACCTAGCTCCAGCGAGCTATACTACATTTCCCATCGTTTTTGTAGTTTGTACATGCCTAGCGGAAGCGGGACCACATTTCCCGGCATTCTTTGCCTGTTTCTGTAGTTCCATGAGCCGCGCGCGTGACTCACCGCGCAGGCTCAGAAACGATAAGGCACTGCACGGCGCCCCCCGCAGCACCTCCCCAAACAGCCCGGATGGCTGATTGAAGAACCGACGGAGAGGTGAGTCGGCAGGAGGGGCTTTGCCTCTCGCATTAACTCCTTGTTAACTTTGGTATGCTTTATGAGACCCCGTTTGCTGGTACAGACAGACGGCGCCTGTCAACACAGCGTGACTGTTTTGGGGTTAATAGTCTACTGGGCACCTCCGCGATCACTATTAATAGGAGTCCATTTAAGCATTCTCCTTTATCGCTAAGAAATGCCTTTTTACATAAGATGTATTTAAGATATACTTATGGTTAGATCGCGCATGCTGACACAGCGCATTTAATAATTTCACTGTGCCTTGATGGCCGGTGCTCGCATCAAGACCATTAACAATTGAGAGATTAACGATATTGGACAGCATTGATCGACACCATGAGGCGCCCTTTGACACGCTAAAGGCTTGTATCCTTATGAGGCTGTCATTCGATAATTTACAGAGAGTGACGCTTGATGCGTGGAACAATACACTCCTAAAGTATGCCAAACAATATGCCTTATTTTTGAACAATGATAAGCAAAATGACACCTACTTGGTGCTTTCGGCACCTTGTAGGGATGACTCTGTACCTGCCTGACACTGGTATTTTACACTGACTTTTGTATATATATTTTTTCCGCAATACAGAGCGGTGCTTCATTTTCCTGAGCTGTTTGCCAGGTGAGGTGAGGCATTCCCCCTTACAAATTAAGGTGAGACTTTAATCACGCTGATTTAGTTATACACACTAGGGTCATTTGACCCAGATGCAGTATCTGAATATCTTGTTTTATAATGTGTACACAGCATTAACTAACTTAAGTGCTGTGAATGTTTGTGTTTTCATTACATGTGGATTTGCTGGCTGTGGCATAAAACGGACACTCACAGGAGGATTATGGAAGTGTACAGGTGACACTTTTCTCATTCACTAATGTCCTGTTTTTTCACACTCACTTTGTTTAGCAGTAGCAATTAAGTTTATGGGTCCTGAGGAAGCGGATGGTCTAATGATTGACCAGTCACCGCAGAAACATGTCGACCAGATAACCCAGTCAGAAGGTATTTGCTTGAACCATCTGACTTTTTTGCACTATTGTTTTTAAATTTGGAGGTGCTTGACTCCAGAATAAAGTAATAATTGCATGCACTATCCAATTTTACTCTTACATATTCTTTTCACACTCATTTTTTGTGCACTGCTCACAGTTACGATTAAATCTCTTCTGCCAGACATCCACCCATCACTCTGTATCCCCAATATACATCTATGGAGATAGAGTGGTGGTGATACTACTGTGGAGTAGACCAAATGATGTACTGGGTGCCTAGAAACGCGTAACTGATGGACATTTTTCACAGTGGTTAACTGTCCAGTCTGTCTTCTAACGTCCTTGTAGTAGCAGACACATAGCCAGCACTATTTAGCATGTCTTGAGCTCACTTTCTAGACCCACAGTTATTTGTTGTTTTTGAATCCTTGTGTGGGGAGTATAACTGTGCTCTGGTCTTTAAATATTTCCCTTGAACCCTAAAAGAAATGTTTGTTGTTTGTAGTTCCGGAGCAGCTGAGGCTGCGGGTTCTTTTTCCTTCTAAGTGATCTAACTTTCACTATCCACCTCCGCAGAGGAGTTGTGGCTAAAAAGTCGCTGTTGACTTTTCAGTGTCTACGCACAGGCAGAGTTTCATTTTTCCTTATTACCCAAAATCGGCAGTGCTTGGTCGTTTTGACGATGGCTTCCATTTTAGGTCTAGCATTCGACGAAGCCGAAATTCAATCTATACTAGATGACAACCCCAGCATGCTGGATAATCTAGCCAAACCTCAGGATAGTGGCCAGGATGGCTGGCCGAAGATCCTTTCTTTGAAAAAAAGCCACTCACGTACATGCATTCATGGAATCACAATGGCGGAGTATCTTAGAGGGAACGGCGCACCAACAGGGCTGATCGTGGTTAACTCACCAAGACTCTTTTTAGATGATCCTGACTTCCTCAGAGACTGGTACCTCATTGCATGGAAATGCACCAGAGACTGGCTAGTCCTGATAATAAAGACTGCAAAAAAAGCTGCAGACAAAATTATGATTGAGATCCAATTGTTAGAAAGCCAAATTAAAACCACCATAACTGGCAAACTGTTTACCAAACAACAGGATGAAAACAACAAGACTAACAAAGATTTCAAAGACAACATCCTTTTCTCTAAACTAGAGAAATGTAAGAAGGACTTGGACAAGTTCTCCAAGGAGAAAATCTATCCCTATACCAGCGCAAATTATGTGCCAACGCCATACAATCGCAATGGAAGAACTGGTGGCTCGACATATGGGACATCCGCCTCCGATAACTCTAGTGATTCTGACTCCTCCAATCAAGGTAACCAAATGACGAAGCCCAGAGGAAGAGGACAGTGGAAACAGAGAGTAGGACAGAACTACAATCAAGGCCAATTTAACCCCTGGTGGCCTCCTAATCCCTGGATGCAAGGGCCACCCCAGATACCCCAACAAATGGGACCCTTCGGACCCGGACCATACTTTCCAGGCCCCAACATGCCTTTTTTAGGGTTTGGCCGAGGGAGGTCTCGTGGACGACGCCGGACAGCACAAGGGCAAGGACAAGTACAATGGAACGTCCCCCCACAGGCAATGGGACTCCGGAGCGGCAAACAGATCCCACAAGATCAAGCGGGCCAGAGCACGGGTCAAGCCTCGTAGTTAATCTTAGTTCACGTCACTTAACAGCTATGGAGGAAAAGGTACTGAACCGAGGCCTAGGCTTTGTAGGCACTAACACAGGCGATCCCTTTTCGACACAGATTGAGATGTCGAAATTCTTTCGAAAAGTAAGACTACACTTCTTTTTCTCTAAAGCTGAACCAGTGGACACCCTCTTGGAGAACACAGGTCTTAAGAAACCTTCCAGTTTCAGTCCCCATTCAGCCATGGTTCCCGCAAAGGTACTCACCTTCGAAGAAGCCGTACAACATGACATACAAGAACTGTTTAGACAATCTCATAATCCCTTCATTAATATTTCAAAAGCAGAACAAGAAGCGCTTAAGGAGTTGGCTAATGATCGCTCCATCACTATCAAGTCAGCAGACAAGGGAGGTGCGACAGTCCTTTTGGATACATCCACCTACAGAGAAGAATGTCTACTTCAGTTGGGAGACACACGCTCCTACCAGCTTCTTACGACTGACCCAACGCCAAGACTGAAATCAACCATTGGTCACATTGTGGAAGAGGCACTGGCAGAAGGATGGATTACGACCAAAGAAGCAGCTTTTCTGACCACTCAACATCCAGTCACTCCATATTTCTATGTCCTTCCGAAAATCCACAAGGCGAGGAGACCTCCACCGGGCAGACCCATCATTTCTGGGATTGGGTCATTATTAGAACCTTTGTCCACATTTGTCGATTTCTTTCTTAGGCCTATGGTGAAATTGATGCCTACTTACCTACAGGACACCAAGGACCTTCTCAGATTGCTACCAGAGCTGGACTTCAATATTCTGACAGATCACCTGGTTTCTTTCGACGTGGAGTCTCTTTATACCTCGATTCCCCAGAATGAAACATTGGAGGCCATTGAATCTCTGCTGGGTGAATTATCGTGGGAGTCAATAACACCCATCCCATTAGTGATGGATCTGGCTACGATAGCCATGAAGGAGAACTTTTTTGAATTTGAGGGCCAGTTCTATCTACAGACGTCTGGGACAAGCATGGGCAGCGTTTTTGCTCCATCCCTGGCGAATCTGTACATGCACAAGTTTGAACAGGACTGTGTGCTAACCAATGGGAACCCCTTTTTGGCATCGATATGCTCATGGAAGAGGTATATCGATGATATACTGGTGATCTGGCGTGGTGATGAACGCTCTCTCAACGAGTTCCACAGCTGGCTCAACGAACAGAATACATACCTGCGGTTCACCTTGGAGAACAGCCAACACTCATTGGCCTTCCTAGACCTGCTGATTACAGCCACACCAGAGGGACTGAAATCTGAGCTATACAGGAAGCCTATGGCTCGCAATTCTTTGCTTCAGTACACTAGCTGCCATCCCAAATCGCTACGCGACAACCTCCCGTATGGACAGTTTTTGCGAGTGCAACGCAACTGCACCACCAAAGAAGATTCAATCAGGCACTCCGATGACCTGGCATCCAAACTTGCCCAACGTAGCTATCCCAAGAAATTGATCAGGCGCTCAATGAAGAGAGCAGCGAACAACAACCGGGAGGCTTTACTGGAACCACCTGTTCCAAAGACGAAGAACGATAGGCTCACATTCGTGAACACGTTCAGCACGAGATCCAATGCCATACAGCGGATAGTCCGGAAACACTGGAGTATCTTGAACACTGGGGAAGACTCCCTACCACAACCACTCTTTGCGTTTAAAAGAGCTGCCAGTCTGAGAGATAGGCTGGTGCATACCAGACCTCCTTCCAAAGAGGTCCTCCACGCGGGGACATTATGGAACATGCCACCTCTGACTGGGCACCACCCATGCGGGAACTGCGCAGCATGTCCACAGACGAAAAAGACCACCTGTGTTGACATAGGGACTACTCGCCCTTGGGAACAAAAGAGGTTCACCAATTGTAACAGCAAGAACCTGATTTACCTCATCACCTGCCCATGCTCACTCAGGTACGTCGGGATGACCACCAGAAAGATCAGAGTCAGAATCTCGGAACATAAGAGCACAATAAGATGTAAGAAACAAGCCACAAGAATGACGAATCATTTTATCCAAGTTGGACATGGACCAACGGAATTTGAGTGGACCGTGCTTGAACAACCTAACATTCCGACACACATCACTGATACCTCAAGATACCTCTTTAAAATCGAGCAGAAATGGGTGTACAAGCTCAATAGTGATAAGGAGGGGTTGAATGAAGATATCCCGTGGATGACACTGTAGGTTCATTCCTTTATCACAAATATTCAATGTTTGCTTGTATTTTGAGTGGTTGTTGCGTAATGGCCACCGGCCACTATCCTGAGACCAGTGCAAACTAAAGAGGACTGGACCATATATTTCCATCATATCTATCCATGCCTCACAACCAGATAACTGTCTGGCTTATGTATATGCCTTGTAAATATGCTATTATTATGCTGAGGATCTGATGAAGTCTGTACTATCATCAAATCCTTTATTCCCAATACCACTTTAGTCAAGCCCCGGGTAGCAGCCCTGGGTTAGGAGAGTGTTTAAAACCTGACACTAAGAGACTAGCAGTCTATTCACCGCGGGCATACTTTTGATGTCACCGCTTCCGAATAGAGAGGCTTGAGATCAGAGGCAGGCGTGTAGAATTAAAGTACACGCGACCTAGCTCCAGCGAGCTATACTACATTTCCCATCGTTTTTGTAGTTTGTACATGCCTAGCGGAAGCGGGACCACATTTCCCGGCATTCTTTGCCTGTTTCTGTAGTTCCATGAGCCGCGCGCGTGACTCACCGCGCAGGCTCAGAAACGATAAGGCACTGCACGGCGCCCCCCGCAGCACCTCCCCAAACAGCCCGGATGGCTGATTGAAGAACCGACGGAGAGGTGAGTCGGCAGGAGGGGCTTTGCCTCTCGCATTAACTCCTTGTTAACTTTGGTATGCTTTATGAGACCCCGTTTGCTGGTACAGACAGACGGCGCCTGTCAACACAGCGTGACTGTTTTGGGGTTAATAGTCTACTGGGCACCTCCGCGATCACTATTAATAGGAGTCCATTTAAGCATTCTCCTTTATCGCTAAGAAATGCCTTTTTACATAAGATGTATTTAAGATATACTTATGGTTAGATCGCGCATGCTGACACAGCGCATTTAATAATTTCACTGTGCCTTGATGGCCGGTGCTCGCATCAAGACCATTAACAATTGAGAGATTAACGATATTGGACAGCATTGATCGACACCATGAGGCGCCCTTTGACACGCTAAAGGCTTGTATCCTTATGAGGCTGTCATTCGATAATTTACAGAGAGTGACGCTTGATGCGTGGAACAATACACTCCTAAAGTATGCCAAACAATATGCCTTATTTTTGAACAATGATAAGCAAAATGACACCTACTTGGTGCTTTCGGCACCTTGTAGGGATGACTCTGTACCTGCCTGACACTGGTATTTTACACTGACTTTTGTATATATATTTTTTCCGCAATACAGAGCGGTGCTTCATTTTCCTGAGCTGTTTGCCAGGTGAGGTGAGGCATTCCCCCTTACAAATTAAGGTGAGACTTTAATCACGCTGATTTAGTTATACACACTAGGGTCATTTGACCCAGATGCAGTATCTGAATATCTTGTTTTATAATGTGTACACAGCATGAACTAACTTAAGTGCTGTGAATGTTTGTGTTTTCATTACATGTGGATTTGCTGGCTGTGGCATAAAACGGACACTCACAGGAGGATTATGGAAGTGTACAGGTGACACTTTTCTCATTCACTAATGTCCTGTTTTTTCACACTCACTTTGTTTAGCAGTAGCAATTAAGTTTATGGGTCCTGAGGAAGCGGATGGTCTAATGATTGACCAGTCACCGCAGAAACATGTCGACCAGATAACCCAGTCAGAAGGTATTTGCTTGAACCATCTGACTTTTTTGCACTATTGTTTTTAAATTTGGAGGTGCTTGACTCCAGAATAAAGTAATAATTGCATGCACTATCCAATTTTACTCTTACATATTCTTTTCACACTCATTTTTTGTGCACTGCTCACAGTTACGATTAAATCTCTTCTGCCAGACATCCACCCATCACTCTGTATCCCCAATATACATCTATGGAGATAGAGTGGTGGTGATACTACTGTGGAGTAGACCAAATGATGTACTGGGTGCCTAGAAACGCGTAACTGATGGACATTTTTCACAGTGGTTAACTGTCCAGTCTGTCTTCTAACGTCCTTGTAGTAGCAGACACATAGCCAGCACTATTTAGCATGTCTTGAGCTCACTTTCTAGACCCACAGTTATTTGTTGTTTTTGAATCCTTGTGTGGGGAGTATAACTGTGCTCTGGTCTTTAAATATTTCCCTTGAACCCTAAAAGAAATGTTTGTTGTTTGTAATTGTTATAAATATGCCTCCCAGACTTTATGTCCCATTGCTTTGAGACTCTACTGAGCTTCTCGAACCTCTCTTTATCTTTAGTGCTGCTTTCATATTTTGGTATGTGTGAGCTGATTTAGTTGCTAAAACTTAACACTTTTCTCACTCTTCCAAACTAGAACTCTTTATGGTTTCTGGCTAACTCAATTTTCACCCGAATGCTTAAAATAGGGATTCTGTTCTTTATGGAACACGGTTAATGCATTTATTATATGAATTTATTAGCCAATATTGATTTTATATTTCTGTTGTACATTGACTATTGACTATTGAATTTAACTTGTGATTTGCAATAAAGATGATCTACTAAAAAGATTTAATAATAAAAGCTTTTAGTTCACATCTAAGTCTCATTTGTGACATAATAGATTAGTTATTGTATTTATTATTTTATGTGATGCCCAACCCTCATCTTCTCTAAAACAATGGCAAAGATCCATTGTGTCAGAAGTGAGTGTCAGGGGTTAGCTGATTCTGGTAACTTATGACTTTTGTTTCCAGTTCAGCAAACTTGGTAGCAGAGGATGGTTTAAGTTATGAGAAAAAGAGCTATAAAATATTGCCCTGAGATAGAGTAATGCCCGAGTACCATAGCCCAAAGCCCAAAATCTGAATATTGACAAGGTACTATTTTCAAGACAGTTGCTGTATTGGAGGTGTGGATATTAATAGGGTTACATTTTGCAGTTATAATTGTTGTTGATATTGTTGGTGTGTTGCAGTTGGATGAATTATTGATGTTTATGTGCTTATCATGAAGAAGTTGATGAGGCTATCAGGCTCGACGTAGCCTAAGGTCCTGAAATATTGAGATAAATGTAGAATACACTTTATATGGTTTTCTTGTCTGCTGGATATTTGCTGTGTAGGTTGTGAGGTACTGTCGACTACACAATTGAGATAGGGACTATAACAAACTGTGGTGAAAGTACTAATATTGATTAGTGTTAACAGAACCAAATAGCGCAAAAGGCGAAGCTAGATTGATTAGGGTGATTTCCCGCTCATTGAGATTTCGTTTCTATGTGGAATTCTTTTTGCACGAAAAGTCAGAAGGTGCTAAAACCGTAATATTCAGATTGTTGAATTACTATTGTTCTCTGTAGTGGAGCAGACAAAGATTGTTTGTTTGTGTTTGTTTAAAGTTGTAAAATTGTGTGTACTAGAGAAAAATTGTAAAGGAGGGTGAGTTGCCACAAGAAGTGGGATCATACATCAGAGTGTGCCATGCTAAGAGTGGTTAGTTGGTGTACACGGGGCGATTGATTGATGAAGACAGAGAGTGCTGGCAGCTATAGGTCAATTATTGTATAAGTGCTGCATTGAGATTGGTAAATGAGTATTCAAGTATTGAAACTTTTACAGGATTGGAGAAAAGAATTCTAACTTTTACATAATAGAATTAAAACATTTGTGAAGTTGAATTACGTTATTTGTAAATTGCTGAATAATAAATGCTTTCTTTGTGAGATGAGATGCAGCAATTCCAGTACGGGAAGGTGACGAGGGTACACCAGCACATTATATGACAACAAATATGGGGTTGCCTACATATTTGTAGTTTTATAAATGGCGCAAGATCACTGAAAAGGTAGATCCTTCAAGCTTTCTAAGAAATGGTACATTTGAACTCAGAGTAATTGAAAGGTTGAGAGAAAAATTATGAGATTAAGCCACCAACTAGACCAACACAATATGAAGCATTAAACATTTGGGAGAAAACAGCACAAGCTAAAGAGAAAGAACAATTCAAGAGTAAGACTAAATGAGCAGTGCGTAATTATACAGATGCTCGATGGACGAGGAGCAACAGAGATGGAGGAAAGATATAGTCAAAGGGACTAGACTGTATCCAGCTACTACTACCGAAAAGAATGTGAAGCCAAAAAAAAAAGAATAAGACACTAAGAAAAGATGAGGAGGATGCTGCAAAGAAATAAGATAGGGAAAGTGATTTGGGGGATGACATTTTGGATGCATTGTCAGTAGCACATCCACCACCTTATGTGGCCCCTGTAACCAATTCTGAAGGTTCTTTGGTATCCAATGTGACAGTGGCAACAGCCTCGGTTGACCTGAATATGATTCAAACTGAAATACCATTACAGATGACACAGCCTGTTGTACAACGTGTTATATCAAATGCTGTACCTGCACAAGTTGAGAATTTTCCTACAGTGATGCCTCAGGGTTTTCCTCTTTTGATTGTAACTGTACCAGCACAGGTTGCTAGGGTTATAACTGAACAACCATTAGAGATTTGCACACTGACTGCTCTGATTAATGTTGTTCCAAATACAGAGGTGGAGGAGCTGATGGAGGAGCAGTTGTGAAAGGGTTTATCCTCACATCACAGAATTTACAGATTGTTGCTTGAAACCACAGCAAACAGTTCCATTATTGAGAGAAGGGAGAAGAATTCTTCTTATGACCCCCAACAACACAGGGTGAAGCTACGTAATTTGAGGATGGGATTTTACCCCCACAGTTTGAAGAAAAAGCCAAGAATAAAAAGACAGAAAGACAGGTTTTCACCAAACAGCAAGCAGAGAAGGAGACACAATCAAAGGTCTCAAGATTAAAAATATAACTAGAAGAAATCATCCCAGGATGTTTAGATCTTGAATAAGTGAATCAATACCAAGAAAAGTAGCTGATATATTTGTGTAAAGAAATTACTAGACATGCAACAGTTACTTTTGATAAATTGACAGAATTAGCCAGAAAGTTTGAAGTCAATCTCTCAAAAAGTACCCGATTTCAGAATGGTTTAGGGTACAATTGGATGATAAATATACTGAGACAATGCATTCTTCAGAATTTTGATTACACAAAACTGAATTAGTAGAAAGAATTCATCAATGGAGTGAATTTGGCAATATTTGGGAGCAAATGGGCAAAGAAGAATGAAAAGAAAATGAAAAGAGTCAGTGGCAGATGGAGCAAATAATAAACCACCGACTAGTTCCCCAGATGAAGGAGAAGGTTCAGCTTATCCATTGAGAGAGATACCAGGAGGAGAATGTGTTCATATACCTTAGAGCTGAGAAGATCTTGCTGGATTTATGACAAATTTTCCAAAATTGAGAGACAAGCCCATATAATGGAACACACAAGTTGACAGATTTATGAAGATTTCAAAAGTGGATTGATTTGAATTCATTCTTTGACATTGTAGTGCAGAATGGTACATGTACAATGGCCGTGTGCAGAGACAACAAAAGATGCTCGCACTAGTACACTATCTCCTGCACTCATGGAGAAATATTAAAGTGTGATTACATTTTTGAAGGGTATGGTTCTTCCAACAGATATTGATTGGTTAAAAATTAAAAGAACCTTAAAAGAGCCAAAAGAATTAGTGCATGATTACTAGGAGTGGTTAGGTGTTTAAATAATACAGTGGAAGGGAATAGCCTGAGCCGAGTGATATGGGATTTTTTAGTGTCTCAGTTTGTTATTGGTTTGAGACCAGAAATCAGTTTGCACAATCAACTGAGGATGGCTTGCTGCAGACAAAATCATTAGATAGATTCTGAGGAATGCAAAGTATTGCAGTGGTGAACAAAATATTAAGCAGAAAAAGCTTAAAGAGAAATTCATGATGCCTAGACGAAGTTCGCTCAGAAAGGTTTTCAGAATCAGTCATTTGTAGGAAACCAGGGTGGAATGCAAGGTATTGGACTACTGACTCAAAATGCTCAGGGAAGATGTGGTGTCTCACAGGGTAGAGGTGTTCCGGTTGATCCAATTACGGTGTAAATGTTGCAACAATGAAGAAAATGACCCCTTGTCATCTTTGTAATACAACCAGGCATTAAAAGAGAGAGTGTTGTCAATCCAGATAGAATGAGTGCAAATGGTCAGATGCAAGGAGGAAATCAGATGCAGATACAGAATGTACCGGTTCAGCAGATGCAAGTGCCAATACAGAAACAGGTTCCAATCATGCATGTTCTGCAAGCCCAGATAGTCCAACATAATATGGGAAATCCCAGATGTAATATAAATCAAATGCCTAAAGTAAATCCAAATCCATTTCAGAATCAGAATCCATTTGAACAATTCCCAGTGATGGACATTGACAGATTTGGCTCTGACAATTCACAATGATGGTGCTTGAGGGAGGAGGAAGAATCTGTGCTTTGCGCCGGCTTGAAGGTAGACTATAGTAGACCATTTGTAGAAGGAGAAGAAAATGCACACCAAGTGTCATTTTTGATTGACACAGGTGTGACCGAATCCACTGCTAGAACTTGCGGACGTCCCACCCCTCTCGGGAATGAAGATCCAAGTTGTAAGAGTTTCAAATAAATAGATTACCAACCTAGTTTCAGAAAAGTTACCTAAATAAATTGGATCATTTGAGGAGAATCATCAGTTCATTGTATGCAATTCAAGTCCTGTTAACCTGTTAGGAAGAGGCTTCTTGTGCAAGTTAAATTGCAGTATTTACTGCCCACTAGATGGAGTTGAGTTTCAAATAAATGATGAGCACATGGAGTTTAAAATAACCCAAAAGAAACAACTATAGGATTATATCCAGTGAGGACAGTTTAAGATTTGCTTCTTGATTTAAAAGAAACTGTGAACCCAGAAGTGTGGGGTTTTTCAGTAAAAGATATCGAACTGATTAAAGGTGTTGAACCTGTGTGCGTTACCATAAAACGTAATTACACGTATACCAGAACACCATAAAATGTAAGCCCAGAAACAATTGCAGAAATGCCTGTAATCAAAGACATGTTGAGGAAAAGGATTTCAAGAGAAATTGTAGGAAGCCCTTATAACTCTCTGATGTTTGCAGAAGCCTAAAGGTATTTATCAGATTGTGTAGGATAGCAATGTTGTTCCATGTTGTCCTGAGGTTCTGAATTCAGCCCCCACACTTTTCCAGATTTCATGCACTGCAGAATGGTTCACTGTCATTGCCTTGTGTCAGGCTTTTTTCTCTGTTCCATTGCATCACCACAGCCAGTTATTGTTCTCCTTTGTATTCAGAGAGCGAGTTTAGGCATGTTGCTGAGTTCCACAGGGATATACAGTGAACCCATCCAGATATTGAAAAAGAATCTGAAATCATTGCAGATGCCATATAGTTCAGTTATCGTGTAATACATCGATGACCTGCTTGTTACAAACAAGATGCAATTGCTCTTTTAAATCACCTGGCTGAGAACGGACATAAAGGGGTCGATTCCGATTCGGGAAAAAATGCTCCGAATAGCCTTACGGAGCATTTTTCCCATACGAATCGTACCCTGCAACGTCCCCCGTACGGACGACGAAGTACGATTCGTACCAGGAGCTGGACTCTCTATGAATCGTACAGAGACCGTACGAATCAAACCCCCGTACGAATCTCCCTCGTAACCCGCTGTACGCGACATCCGTACGGTTTGCGGTTGGTTTCTCCGACCCAGCAAGTGCGATTTGTGTCGGGTACACACCGTACAACGCTTTTTCTACGGGAGCCGAAAACATCCGGAGAAGCAGAGTTCATCTCGAAACAGGTACGGAACGCCCCCCCCGGGTACGGTGTGTACACCCCATGATCACAGGGGTATGGTGCGTACCCCTGCGATCATGGGGTATATGCACCGTACCCCGCGATCATGGGGTGTACGCACCGTACCCCATGTTCACTGGGTGTACTGTGCGTACACCCTGCAATCGCGGTGTACGGTGCGTACACCCCATGATCGCAGGGGTACGCACCGTACCCCTGCGATTATGGGGTGTACGGACCGTACGTTGTGTATGTGATTGTGTGCTTTTCCGTATGAATCGCCCTTACCTGACGTGGACCGTACGAATCACGTCCTTATACCACGGTCCGGATCGTACTCGTCGGGTCGTACGGCATGTTTACGATTCGTACGGAGAGGGCTCCGGATACGAATCGTACAGCTGTTTTTTTTCCAGGATCGGAGTCGACCCCAAAGTGTCTCCAGGTAAACTGCAATATTGTCAGAAAGAGGTACTATGCTTGAAACATACCATTAAGAAAGGAGCAAGAAAAGTGTCACCTGGGAAGGTTGAGAACATTTTACTTATAAATCTTCCCAGAACACAAAGAGACATGAGAATAATTTTGAGAATGGTGGGCTACTGTAGACTGTGGATACCAAGCCTTTCCCTAGTGGCTAGCTTTTACTGAGGCTAACACACAAAGATGTGCCTTATCTGCAGCCATGCCTCAGCACTAGGAATGGCTGATTACTGTAAGATGTTTACATTGTTGTGCAGTGAGACTAAGGGCTGCACTCGCTCAGTGCTTACTCAAATGCAAGGAGATGCAGAAGACCAGTGCCTTATTTTTTGACTACCCCTGACCCTGTAGCCTCAGGATTCCCTGGCTGACTTAAATCAGTAAAAAAGGGGGTGGTGATGGACGGAGCATCTGAACCAATCAAACACTCACACCCAGTCAAAAGATCTGGGTTTGATCCATCACCGTTTTTTAACCCACTCTGCCACCCCAGTTCAGACATGGCTATATGCAAATCAGTCTGACCCTGTGCCTCATGGGAACAGTCCAGCCCGAACTGCCAAGCCATGCCTTCCCTGGACCGGAAACGAGCTTCCGAGGACCGGTTTCTGGCATTCCAGCTTCTTCAGCCCGGCTTGCTTGAATCCAGTGGCAAAGTGAGCAAGGGACTCACGTCTGAGCATACCCTGCCACACTTATGGCGGCCAAAGCGGTACAAAAGGGGGTGGTGATGGACGGAGCATCTGAACCAATCAAACACTCACACCCAGTCAAAAGATCAGGGTTTGATCCATCACCGTTCTTTAGCCCACTCTGCCACCCCAGTTCAGACATGGCTATATGCAAATCAGTCTGACCCTGTGCCTCATGGGAACAGTCCAGCCCGAACTGCCAAGCCATGCCTTCCCTGGACCGGAAACAAGCTTCCGAGGACCGGTTTCTGGCATTCCAGCCTTCTTCAGCCCGGCTTTCTTGAATCCAGTGGCAAAGTGAGCAAGAGACTCACGTCTGAGCATACCCTGCCACACTTATGGCGGCCAAAGCGGTACAAAAGGGGGTGGTGATGGACAGAGCATCTGAACCAATCAAACACTCACACCCAGTCAAAAGATCTGGGTTTGATCCATCACCGTTCTTTAGCCCACTCTGCCACCCCAGTTCAGACATGGCTATATGCAAATCAGTCTGACCCTGTGCCTCATGGGAACAGTCCAGCCCAAACTGCCAAGCCATGCCTTCCCTGGACCGGAAACAAACTTCCGAGGACCGGTTTCTGGCATTCCAGCCTTCTTCAGCCCAGCTTGCTTGAATCCAGTGGCAAAGTGAGCAAGGGACTCACGTCTGAGCCTACCCTGCCACACTTATGGCGGCCAAAGTGGTCCAAAAGGGGGTGGTGATCGACAGAGCATCTGAACCAATCAAACACTCACACCCAGTCAAAAGATCTGGGTTTGATCCATCACCGTTCTTTAGCCCACTCTGCCACCCCAGTTCAGACATGGCTATATGCAAATCAGTCTGACCATGTGCCTCATGGGAACAGTCCAGCCAGAACTGCCAAGCCATGCCTTCCCTGGACCGGAAACAAGCTTCCGAGGACCGGTTTCTGGCATTCCAGCCTTCTTCAGCCCAGCTTGCTTGAATCCAGTGGCAAAGTGAGCAAGGGACTCACGTCTGAGCATACCCTGCCACACTTATGGCGGCCAAAAGCGGTACAAACGGGGTTGGTGATGGACGGAGCATCTGAACCAATCAAACACTCACACCCAGTCAAAAGATCTGGGTTTGATCCATCACCGTTCTTTAGCCCAATCTGCCACCCCAGTTCAGACATGGCTATATGCAAATCGGTCTGACCCTGTGCCTCATGGGAACAGTCCAGCCGAACTGCCAAGCCATGCCTTCCCTGCACCGGAAACAAGCTTCCGAGGACCGGTTTCTGGCATTCCAGCCTTCTTCAGCCTGGCTTGCTTGAATCCAGTGGCAAAGTGAGCAAGGGACTCACGTCTGAGCATACCCTGCCACACTTATGGCGGCCAAAGCGGTACAAAAGGGGGTGGTGATGGACGGAGCATCTGAACCAATCAAACACTCACACCCAGTCAAAAGATCTGGGTTTGATCCATCACCGTTCTTTAGCCCACTCTGCCACTCCAGTTCAGACATGGCTATATGCAAATCAGTCTGACCCTGTGCCTCATGGGAACAGTCCAGCCAGAACTGCCAAGCCATGCCTTCCCTGGACCGGAAACAAGCTTCCGAGGACCGGTTTCTGACATTCCAGCCTTCTTCAGCCCGGCTTGCTTGAATCCAGTGGCAAAGTGAGCAAGGGACTCACGTCTGAGCATACCCTGCCACACTTATGGCGGACCTAAGCGGTACAAAAGGGGTTGGTGATGGACGGAGCATCTGAACCAATCAAACACTGACACCCAGTCAAAAGATCTGGGTTTGATCCATCACCGTTCTTTAGCCCACTCTGCCACCCCAGTTCAGACATGGCTATATGCAAATCAGTCTGACCCTGTGCCTCATGGGAACAGTCCAGCCCGAACTGCCAAGCCATGCCTTCCATGGACCGGAAACAAGCTTCCGAGGACCGGATTCTGGCATTCCAAACTTCTTCAGTCTGGCTTGCTTGAATCCAGTGGCAAAGTGA
This sequence comes from Lissotriton helveticus, assembly GCF_964261635.1. NCBI lineage: Eukaryota > Metazoa > Chordata > Amphibia > Caudata > Salamandridae > Lissotriton > Lissotriton helveticus. The sequence goes on from NC_136063.1 coordinate 805,773,247, forward strand.
GCAAGGGACTCACGTCTGAGCATACCCTGCCACACTTATGGCGACCAAAGCAGTACAAAAGGGGGTGGTGATGGACGGAGCATCTCAACCAATCAAACACTCACACCCAGTCAAAAGATCTGGGTTTGATCCATCACCGTTCTTTAGCCCACTCTGCCACCCCAGTTCAGACATGGCTATATGCAAATCAGTTGGGGTCAGACATGGCTTGGCAGTTCGGGCTGGACTGTTCCCATGAGGCACAGGGTCAGACTGATTTGCATATAGACATGTCTGAACTGGGGTGGCAGAGTGGGCTAAAGAACGGTGATGGATCAAACCCAGATCTTTTGACTGGGTGTGAGTGTTTGATTGGTTCAGATGCTCCGTCCATCACCAACCCCTTTTGTACCGCTTTTGGCCGCCATATGTGTGGCAGGGTATGCTCAGACGTGAGTCCCTTGCTCACTTTGCCACTGGATTCAAGCAAGCCGGGCTGAAGACAGCTGGAATGCCAGAAACCGGTCCTCGGAAGCTTGTTTCCGGTCCAGGGAAGGCATGGCGTGGCAGTTCGGGCTGGACTGTTCCCATGAGGCACAGGGTCAGACTGATTTGCATATAGCCATGTCTGAACTGGGGTGGCAGAGTGGGCTAAAGAACGGTGATGGATCAAACCCATATCTTTTGACTGGGTGTGAGTATTTGATTGGTTCAGATGCTCCGTCCATCACCAACCCCTTTTGTACCAATTTTGGCCGCCATAAGTGTGGCAGGGTATGCTCAGAGGTGAGTCCCTTGCTCACTTTGCCACTGGATTCAAGCAAGCCGGGCTGAAGACGGCTGGAATGCCAGAAACCGGTCCTCGGAAGCTTGTTTCCGGTCCAGGGAAGGCATGGCTTGGCAGTTCGGGCTGGACTGTTCCCATGAGGCACATGGTCAGACTGATTTGCATATAGCCATGTCTGAACTGGGGTGGCAGAGTGGGCTAAAGAACGGTGATGGATCAAACCCAGATCTTTTGACTGGGTGTGAGTGTCTGATTGGTTGAGATGCTCCGTCCATCACCAACCCCTTTTGTACTGCTTTGGCCGCCATAAGTGTGGCAGGGTATGCTCAGACGTGAGTCCCTTGCTCACTTTGCCACTGGATTCAAGCAAGCCAGACTGAAGAAGTTTGGAATGCCAGAATCCGGTCCTCGGAAGCTTGTTTCCGGTCCATGGAAGGCATGGCTTGGCAGTTCGGGCTGGACTGTTCCCATGAGGCACAGGGTCAGACTGATTTGCATATAGCCATGTCTGAACTGGGGTGGCAGAGTGGGCTAAAGAACGGTGATGGATCAAACCCAGATCTTTTGACTGGGTGTCAGTGTTTGATTGGTTCAGATGCTCCGTCCATCACCAACCCCTTTTGTACCGCTTAGGTCCGCCATAAGTGTGGCAGGGTATGCTCAGACGTGAGTCCCTTGCTCACTTTGCCACTGGATTCAAGCAAGCCGGGCTGAAGACGGCTGGAATGCCAGAAACTGGTCCTCGGAAGCTTGTTTCCGGTCCAGGGAAGGCATGGCTTGGCAGTTCGGGCTGGACTGTTCCCATGAGGCACAGGGTCAGACTGATTTGCATATAGCCATGTCTGAACTGGGGTGGCAGAGTGGGCTAAAGAACGGTGATGGATCAAACCCAGATCTTTTGACTGGGTGTGAGTGTTTGATTGATTCAGATGCTCTGTCCATCACCAACCCCTTTTGTACCGCTTTTGGCCGCCATAAGTGTGGCAGGGTATGCTCAGACGTGAGTCCCTTGCTCACTTTGCCACTGGATTCAAGCAAGCCGGGCTGAAGACGGGTGGAATGCCAGAAACCGGTCCTCGGAAGCTTGTTTCCGGTCCAGGGAAGGCATGGCTTGGCAGTTCGGGCTGGACTGTTCCCCTGAGGCACAGGGTCAGACTGATTTGCATATAGCCATGTCTGAACTGGGGTGGCAGAGTGGGCTAAAGAACGGTGATGGATCAAACCCAGATCTTTTGACTAGGTGTGAGTGTTTGATTGGTTCAGATGCTCCGTCCATCACCAACCCCTTTTGTACTGACTTAAATCAGTAGCATCGATTGGATTTAGCATCTAGAGGAGTGAGGATATAGGGATATCCTTTAACTGTTATGGTCCCTCACTCTGTTAAGATTCTTCTTACGAGAACAAATACCCAGTACATGGCCAACTGTAGGCTTATCGAGTACTAACAACTGAGTTTGGTAGCCGACAACATAATCTTAAGGCATTGCTAAATTCTGAATCCATCAACCCTACTGCCTGTGAATGAAAATTGCAATGAAAATGAAGTTGAGCATGGTTGTCTAGATGTCACAGGCTTATGCAGTAAGCCAAGGTCAGAAATAAAAGATGAACCTTTGATCGAGCCTGATTATGTAACGTTTGTTGATGGCTCATGTCTAAGAAACAATGAAGGTACCTTGAGAGCAACTTAAGCTTTCTGTACAATTTGCGAGGTGTAAAAGCTTCATGGCTTCGAGGGGTGAATTAATTGTCCTTACATGAGCTTGCAGTTAAACAACCCATCTGAGTTTAATTCTATTTACGGATAGTCAATATGTCTTTGGAGTTGTCCATAATTTTGGACAATTATGGTCACAAAGAGAGTTCATGACCTCGTCTGGCACCCCAATATGAAATGGTTAAAATTTTAGAAAACTACTTGAGGCACTGCAGAAACCAGCAGAAATTACAGTTGTTAAATGTGCAGGTCACAGGAATTATAATGGATATGTCACTGTTCTGTTGAAAACAGATTTGAAAATGAATTTGCACGGTATAGTGCACTTTTGGCTTGCACATTTAATGGTACTTACTTAAATGAATCTGAAGATGACACTGTTTTCCCAATGTTGTCAGTGGCTAATACATGGGAATAGCTCACAAAATTACAGAAAGATTTTTCAGAAGCAAAACAGCAGATATGGATCAGAGCAGGATGTGAGAAAAATGTAAATGAAATGTGGATGTCAGCAGATAGATGATCAGTATTTCTAGACAGTTTATTGTTTCCAACTACACAATACTTTCATGGATCAGCAAATTTAGTAAGAGATCCAATGGTGGAAATTTTCAGACAGAATTTGTTTAATCCCAGATTTAGAATGTTTACCAAAGAATCGTGCCATCGATGTCTGACATGTCAACAGATGAACGTAACATTAAGTCACATAGTTAGATCAGGTGGACCATTCAATAGGATGCAAATAGACTTCATTGAGATACTTGTTTGTAACGGGTTGAGATATCCTGGTTATGGTGTGCATTTTCTCTCGATGGGTGTAAGCCTACCCAACATGGAGAAATTACAGTGTTTGTGCTAATACATCGATGAAATGCCCAGATGCTTTACCTAATCCAACACCTTCTGCCTCCTACAGCAAGAAGTTGTGACGACTTGCGTTGTAATGGTTTGCGATGTAACCACTTGGTCATTGTAACCACTGCGTTGTAATGCATGTGATGCATCGCATGCAATGTAGACAATGTTTTCCCTTTTAAATGTGCCGGAATACGAAACTGGGTGCATATATCACATACCCAGAGAATGAGAAATCCATATGAAGAAATAGTGCTTAATGAGCCAGAATGAAGAGCATTAGTGACAGCAACGCCATGAACTGGACAATTGCAAGGAGCTATAGAGAAGAGGCGCAACAGCAAGAAAGAGAGTAGAGAAGAACGACAAACAGTCACATCAATCCAGGCTCCTGTGATTTCTCAAAGTGGCATTAAAGTCTTTGAAGAAGAAGAAGAGACGACATCTCAAACTGCCTGCACCAATACAAGCAGATGATCTGGCTGAACGATCAAGTACTGGAACGAAAAGAGTCAACTGCATTGCTGAATGGCCACAGCATTATGCTCAAAGAAAATTAAGATTGAGTGAAACAGTTTTAGCATACTGTCAACAATTGCAGAAAAAACAAAGTCAAGAGGTATAAGTGTAAGGCTGGGCGGAGTTCACGGAGTTGTGCTCCACAAAACTCTGTGAAGTTAACCAAAAACTCTGCCGTGCTATGCAGAGTTCCGTGAGCAGGCAGAGTAAGGTCACACTTATCAATGTGATGGTGTGCACTGCAGCCTCTGCCAGTTGGAGCTGCACTCCGCTATCTTCCAAACAACCTCGTATTCCTCCTCTGCAGGCTCCGCTCTGATCGTAGTCTCTCTCAGCAGCACTGCATTCCACATCAGGAAGCTACTCACTCCTCCTGAGTCATGATGACTCATATTGACGCAATGTGCGGCGCGGTTGGCTCTCATCGGGGGAGGGGGTGGACTGTAGCCGTAGGAAACACATGGAGTCCACAACCCTTGCTCTGTTTACCCTCAACTGTTTGTCTTAAAGGGGTGGTGTAATGGAGATAGAAATTATGAGTGATGGGATGCTGTTACTGCTGTAAGGTGTGATGGTTCTTAATTTTCAAACTACTTTTATAGTACTTAATTGATATTGGTATGCATTTGAAGTGGGGTGGAACCCCTGGATTATGCTTTTCAAGATGGCCCTGGGTGTTCTGCAGACCAGAGATTTAAGTATTAATGTTGGTTGAGATTTTTATGAAGGGAATACTTATATGGGAGTTAGCACGTATGGCAGTGTAGTCAACGAGTAGACATTTATGAGGAACAGATCTGTTTGTATTTGCTAGTATTTCAATTTTCTTCAGGAAACAAGCAGGTTGCTATGTTTTTGCTCTTTGCAAGCACTGTGTGCATGTTTGTCTAGTGTTTTTCCTACTACAATACTAACCCCAGCAACCCCCGCTAGGTAGGCTTCAGAACTTTTACACTGTAAAACATCCAACCCAGGCATTCAGCCTGCCTCACTGCATTGCAAATATCTGGAATCTGGTGAGCCTGGCCTGCATGTGCGAGAAGTTTGTGAAAAGCGTGTGGTGCGGGTGTGTGTAAGTCTGTGTGCACAGAAAGGAACATGTGAAATATGTGTGCGCGTGCAAGGAGCCTGTGAAATGTGTATGTGTGTGCGCATGTGCATGCTCTCAAGGAGCCTGTAAAATGTACTCGTTTGTATCTGTACTGGGGTGAATGTATGAAATTGTTCTGCATTCTGTCAATCAATTGTTCTTTTTGCATTTGTCACCCCGAGTGGGACGGGTATGCCCAGACGTTGGTCCTGTGCTCTTCATGCCAGTGGAGTAAAGCTATCCTGGCTGATGAGGGCTGAAAGCCCGAAACTGGTCCTAGGATGCTTGTTTCCAGTCCAGGGAGGACCTGGTCTGGCAGTTCGGGCTGGACTGTACCCATTGGGCGCAGGGTCAAGACTCATTTGCATATGGCTGGATCCAAACTGGAATGGCATGGTGAGCAAATAAACAATGGATTTAGGCCCAGATCTCTGTACTAGGGCGAATGTATGCCATTGTTCTGCATTCTGTTCATCAATTGTTCTTTTTGCATTTGTTACCCTGAGTGGGACGGGTATGCCTATACGTGGGTCCCGTGCTCTCCATGCCACTGGAGTCAAGTTATCCTGGCGATGAGGGCTGAAAGACGGAAACCGGTCCTTGGATGCTGGTTTCCAGTCCAGTGAGGACCTGGCCTGGCAGTTCGGGCAGGACTGTAACCATTGGGCGCGGGGTCAAGACTGATTTGCATATGACTGGATCCAAACTGGAATGGCATGGTGACCAAGTAAACAATGGATTTAGGCCCAGATTTCTGTACTGGGGTGAATGTATGCCATTGTTCTGCATTCTGCCCATCAATAGTTCTTTTTGCATTTGTGTGTATGTGTGTGCACAAGGAGCCTGTTAAATGTGTGCCTTGTGAATTCGGATGCAGACTAAGGCACTATAAAAGACAATATTATGTGCAAATCTGAATGTCGTTTTTCGCTAAAGTGAGGCCAGTGGGTTTTCCTAATTGAATCACATATCAAGAATGCAAAAAAAGAGGAAAAATACAAAGAATCCCAGCTTCTAATTTCATTTAAGTAAAGTATTACAGAGCCTGAAAATAAGTGAATGCTGTGTATGTGTTGTATCTTGCAAAAGCACTTGTGGTGTCATCACAAACCTTCTTCAGGAGCTTACACTATTATCAGCTAGGTGCCAAATACTTTGGAAAAATAGAAGCATGCTTCTATCTCTGGCATGCTCTATTGCATTTTAATCCTTCCATTATAACCTTAATGCAATAATTTTGACTCAGCAGGGGTGAGTGCCGGTGCACAGGTAAACTGCCCTCCGCCGGCAATTGGAGACGTTTTTTTGCAGAACTTCGCATTTCTAAGTGGAGTGCAGAGTTGCAAAACTCCGGGAATAACACAAGTGGAGCAGAATTTGCTACCCATACCTATAAAAGTGACACAGAAGAAGATCAGCAAAAACCAAGAAAGTCGAAAAGAGAAAGAGTGTCTTGCTAAAGGTATTCTACACCTCAATGGATATACTAAAATAATCAAGTGTTAAATGAGCCAGTGGAAAATGTACTACCTTTGTTTGAACCCCCATGACATCATAATAAAACGATTTTGGGCAAAAAGCTGTTTGAAAAAGATTGCTGAAAGAATATAAAAGTTTGAGAGACTCTGTTAAATGAGAAAGTGCAAAAGACTGAAATATTTTGTTTTTATTTTAAGAAGAGTCCCTAAGCCCAAGGCTGCAGAAGAAGAGTAGGGATAATACACTTTGAAGAATATGGAGCAGGGCGAGGGATGACTATACGATTACTACTGTAAAGAAAGTCTTAAAACAAACTGCAAAAAGAATAATAGAAGAAACTGTTTTGAGAAAATCTGAAAACAACACTGTGAAATGTCGCTGCTGTATTTTTGCTTAAGGGACTGACTACAGACAAACGTGTTTCCTAAATAGAGCTAGATGCAAGACTATTATGGCTATTACTTTTTTAGTGATGGTATTAGTGATTATAACCACATTAATAGAGTATTGAAACCTGAGACATAGAAATCTATATTTACTCCTGAAACTACAACATCCACACATACAATAGATGAGATTAAACTAAAGGGTTATTTGAGAGTTACAAACAAGAAGATTATTCTATTAACATTTATTCTAGATTAGTGCAAGATTTCACACAGGCACTCAACGCACAAGACTTGTTACGTCTGTGCACACTTACCTTCATCAGCTGCAGAGGAGGTGACTTATCACTACATACTGTTGTCATATGCAATCACATGTAGTATTTTGTTTAGCTTAATATATATGCGGAAATACATTGAATATTTTTATTCTAATTACGACTTTGTACTTTCTAGAGTTCCATCACAGTAGAGCATGAATTTACACCCACCAGCAAATGGATACGGCTTGGCATTATTTTAGACTATCCATACCTTTGTTTTGCTAATGTTAAGGCATATAAAAACAATTTAACCTGCTTAATGAGACTGTTAGAAATGTTATTTTCTGTTTGGCAGAGGTATAATGCACCCTGTCCAAGCAGGAACCACAATCCTATTTAGGGTAAGTCAGATACACCCTGTAAATTAACCTGTGCTCACCCTCTGGTAGCTTTGCACAGAGCAGTCAGGCTTATTTTAAGAGGCAATGTGTAAAGTATTTGTGCAATACTTCAAACAGTAAAACAATGACAACACCACACAAAAAGATACCTCACCTGATTTGTAAAATAGAGCTTAATTTAATTAACAAAACAGACCCAAAATGACAAAAACTCAATAAATATATGAAATGTTATGAAATGTTAAAGATTAAATTGAAATGTAGTGCTTAAATCATAAAGCGCCAACTGGGGCTATCTGGTCGCGTTAGACTGGGACAAATCCAAAAGTTCAGGCCGACCACGATAGAGTGCAGGTCAGAGACAGGGACCAGCCTTGATTTGCTGAAACAGTACCTTGGTTCGTGGTTGCATCAACGTCAGTGATGAGATGCGAGGAGCAAAGGAGGCAATGCATAGTCAAACATCCCTTCGAATGTAGGCAGTGCATCTGTTCTGAGCCACAAAAGTCAGACATGCATCGTAGTAGAACCACAAGATGTAGGCGATGCATTGTTGTCGAGTTATGGAAGTTGAGGATGTGTTGGGAGCTGGAGGCAATGTGCCATCATTATCCCAGCCATGGCATGACACTATATGCACTTGTGATTTGGGTGGGCATTTTCCCTTCTTCATTTTTCTTCTCCTTCCCCAATTTGCATGTTCACTCTGTGATGTGGGTTTCTGTGTGTGCCTTCCCCGGTGTCATGGTTGGAACTTTTGGCCTTAGCAGGCAGTTGACTAAACTCAATTGTCAATAGTCTGCTCGTTAAAATCCATTAGAAGGCTTCAGAATCTTGGAAACAGTGACAGGTGCATCTAATTATCAAATTCATGAGGAGAAACTGTGAAGACGAATTGCTCTGCCCAATCTGAATGTTCCATGACCCTGGGAGCAGCAGCACGTGCACTTTAAGCCTAATTGCTCTGCTCAAGTTGACCTTTCTATGACCTTGGCAGGAGCAGGTGGTGCACTTGCCAATTAAACTCATCTGGAGTAACTGCCAAAAATCAAAGTGTTGTTGTCTAGAAACATGTGGCCAGCTTATATTTAAAGTAACACCTAACAAAAGGTTCAGGTACACAGTTTCAAAGGCAAACTACAAATTAATACTGAAAAATGCATTCAAGTAAAAAAGGGAAAAGAAAGAAAGAAAGAAGCCTATATTTCAAACCCAATTCAAAAAAGTACTCATAATTTATTAGATATATAGTTTTCAAATAAAACACATTTCAGATCCAATAAACGCTCATAAAAAAGTGTTGGCAAAACTAAGACAACAATTCATGTTGCCAAACACGTGACTAACATACAAACATTACATATATAGAAAGAACAACAAGAACAAATATAGTGTGTCTTTCACAGAATGCATCGACGGCGTTTCGACCCGCTGGATGACTATGCGGTCATCATCAGGACAAACAGTGATTTGAGCGTTTCCAGTAACTGTTCAAAAGGAAATTATAATTACTTATTACATTAATAAGGGTAGGCTTCTTTAAAGGAAAAAAGGAAGAAAAAAAAAGGGGAAAGAAAGAACTCCATTTGTGAGAAGAAAAGGAAATCAGCGGGAAACTGACACCACACCCAAAGTGATACTGTCTCCCCAAGAAATAATGAATTGATATTCACCAATATTAAAAGCAGACCATTCACATTTTGAACGGTAAATGCAGTACGTTAAAATCTGCAATTCATAAAAAAGAAAAATTATTTTTAATTGAATCCAATGGTGAATAAATCCATTGGGCTGGCCATACTAACTAGGAGGCAATAATAAGGCCACATAAGTCAAAATAATTACTCACTTCTCGCAGGTCCTCATAACACAACTCAAGGACAGATAAATCAGCTCGCATGAGACTATGTCTTCATTACAACAGGAAATCCAAATGGAGCCTTTAGTTGTGGCCCAGCGTTTGCCCAATCAATCGGCACTAGCAATAAAATGAACTAAGAGTGACAAACTGTACTATGTCATATAAAGGCCACAGGAATATTAACTTTAAACAGCAGACATAAGTCTTCTATTCCCAAGGCTATCAGGAGTTCTAATATCAGCAATGATTCAATCATGAAATTATACACACATGAAAACAGAGGAGATCAGTCTGTCTCGAGAATCGACATATATATAGTGACTCCCCACAGGTTTGCTTATTGTCGGACTTCCCTAAATAATGGCCTCCTAGATTAGTCAGGCACCGTGCCATAAATGCAAAAATGTGCACAACCTTAATTTCCCGGCACCAAGATATATATATACTGAAACCCAGCTATGTTAAACCAAAAAACGAAGACAATAGAAATGGTCCTCAAAATAAAATTTGCATATGCCATATAAAACTCGGCAACTGTGACCCAGAATGCTTAACATCGGAATAAAACTTACAAGTGCTTATTAAGTCCGTATACGACGCGGGACAATATCACATCATAAAATGTATTTAGGCAACATGTTAGTACTTACGAAGTTCGCGGGTCAGACAGGGTAATTTCTTAGCGCTGTTACACACAGCAAGTTTTGCTCGCAATTGAGCCAGCATGTGTTTATAGAGATAGAAAGAGGAACCTCTCAAATTCGGCGGACATATTGGAATGGTGAAAGGAGTACAAAAGCACCATCAGTCACCATAACACACTAGCGTTATTGTCGATAATTTGAAGGCACAAAAATAAAAATAAAAGGATTTGTCACATCACGAACTTCTGTAACCTAAGGGTATTCAGGCATCGTGTTGCTTATTACTGGACCAGAAAATTCCAAAGTGTTCACAGTTACGCCAAGACAATAATAATACAAATGAAACTACTGATGGGCACAAGGATGTATGCACCTATTCTCCATACATCAGAAAGGGGACAATATATGTCTGAATCATGAATTCATAAAACAACATAATTATCCAGGGGGGACTATCGACAAGGCGCAATATTCCTATTACGAACTGTAAGGAAGTCCCTCAATTTCTTGAAAGTAGACAGAGAATAGAAGTGGGAAGCACTGGGAGGAGCCTGCTGGACAGGAACAGGAAGTTGGAGACTGTGGGGCACTTCCTTCCTCCCACCCCCCACCCCCCCAAATGGACTCCTTGCAAAAAAAAGTGCAGGCAAGTGTCAACCTGAGGAGTTATTCTGATAAAAATCATAATTTTCAAGGTTTATGCTGCCTGCTGGTGGATTTCTTGTGCGAAATTGCAAATTTTGCAATCTCGCAATTGCGAGATTGTCGCTGCCCGCCGCATCTACGTGTTCGCAAGTGTTTACTCCCGCGAAATTGTATAGTATTCTAGTTGGCAAGTGCGACCAAGCAAAAAATCCGCTTAGCACGGATTTACGAATTTTCTGCAAGTTCGCAAGAGTTTGCGGATTGCAAATTTGCCGAAAATCCGCAAAATCCGCGAGCGGAACGGATTTTACGCCCATGCTTAGTTACAATGGTCAAAGCAATTATGATGACATAAAACGAAACAGATAGTGAATTTCAATAAGCAATTAAGACAACTTTATTTTACATCCAAGAACTAGTTAAGCAAAACAGTTCCCAAAAATATCTCTAAAATGCAATACAATTCATTGGTCAAACAAGCAACAGAGTCACAAGAAAGAGAATAGATCAGAAACAGTATACAGTACTTAGCAGGTAATGATAGAATGACACTCCTCCATTGAGTTCAATCCTGAATTAATACTGTCACATCTCAGCATCCAACGGCATTCCATTCAGTTTAGTATCGCTGAAATGCTGCCACCTCGATCAGGGATTTTGACTACTTCAATAACCTGCCAGCGCATATCGTCAGGTGCATGATTGAACTGCACATAGTGAGCCACTAATGGAGCATTTTCTGTTTTAGAACGAATACGGCTTTTATGTTGACCAAGGTGTAGTTTAACTTTTTGCGTCGTTTGGCCAATATATAACCGATCACACGGGCACCAAATTGTGTATATGACATTCGTCGTGTTGCAGTTTGAAAAACTGCGTAAGTCATGCTTAATGTTACCATGTATGAATTGTTTAGTGTTTATGCAAGACACACACATGAGGCAGCCGCCACACTTGTAATGTCCCACAGTTTTATTTAATCCCCACAAAGATGTTATGGTTGGGCTCTCATGGTGAGGTAGAGCCACTCGGACCAGATGGTCACGAAGGTTCTTTCCTCACTTAAAGGAGAACAACGGTAATTCCTTAGTGATGCCTGTGGATACAACTAAAGGTCAGTATTTTTTAATTACTTTAGTAATTTGGTTGCTGCGTGTGCCAAAAGTCGTCACAAATGGAATCCTAGTCATAGGTTTCCGGACTTGGGGGGTAAGTAATAGGTCACGGTGATTATACCAGGCTCGTTTCATCGAGCGCTTGACCAATTTGCGTGGATATCCACGTTGTTGCAATTTTTTGGACAAAATGTCCGCCTCACGGAAGTGATCATCCTTAAAATGGCAATTCCTGGGGCGTGGCTAGCAGCGGAGAGCGATGGCTGCTTCTTAATCGAGCTCTCCCCTGTCCTCGGCGCTTCGGTCATGCCGCAGCCAGCATATCCCCTTTATCTCACGCGATAGTGAGAGACTAGTTGCCCCGAGGCCCCCCCTGCCTGATTGCACCCAAACAACGACGGAATCGGCCCCCGAGGTATCGAAACACCGCGACGGCGGTGCCAGAGGTCGCGGCTGGAGAGGGGCGGCGTCGGCTTGGGGCGTGGCCCGTGAAGCGAGCAGACTTGTTGTGGCGCTCCTTGCTGCGGGGCGCCTGTGAGGTGGTGACGGCGACGGGCGGCAGAAGCGGGTGAAGTGCCGCGATCGGCGGCAGATACCCCTCCCCCCTGATAGCGAGCGGTGGAGCGCGGAGGACGCGGACCAGGGTGCCTCCAAAATCAAGGCCCCGGCTTCTGGACCTACCGACAGTGTGCGGCCCCGGAGAGAGGAGGGACAGCGGCGAGAGCGCCGCTGCTGCACTGAAAACCCCCTGCGGCTGTGAGGACGGTAAGGGGGGCCCCACACCCGTGGAGGATAGGCCAGCCTTGGCAACCGGTTAATAGGGGTTGATTGAAGGCACCAGCTGTGATAACGCTGTGGCCTGGGCCTCTAAAAACTTGGTCCTGACTTTCCTTCATTGAGCTTTATGGCAGGGTGGACTTTGGCGGCTCGAGGGCCCACTTGCAGAGGTGCAGAAGGGAGTGGGTGCTACCCCCTGATTTCCACCACCGGGCTGGGGAAGAGCTGGACTGTGCCGCCGCCCGTGAGGCTCTGGGTCCATATGCAGGGCCCCGTGGGCCTACAGGAGGGCCCCTTTTGATCGCGCTCTTCCCCCTGCTTCACGGCGCTCAGCCGTAGGACACGCCGTGCTGATCTCCCATCCCCCGCTCAAGGTCATAATAGCGTGGGACCAGACCCTGCGAAACCTATTGTTGGCTGCCGCCTGAACTAGACTGCCAGTGAGACCTGTCTAGATGCCCAACTGGGCTATGTGCTGACCTGGTGGTGCCCCCTTTTGTGGAAGTTTTTCTGAGTGGCTGCTAGATATTGGAGGCCAAGACTGAAACTTTTACTTACCGCTCAAAAGGACGTGAGTTGGTGCTTGACGCCCCTGAGAATGGCTACGGGGGAAAAGGCTCCAGAAGCACTGCCCAGAGGCAATTATCGAAGTTTGCGTGGTCGAAGGGAGGAGATAAAGGCGACTCCCCGAGGTCGGACAAGGGTGCGACGGAGGTGACTCAACCGGCCGAACAGGAGCCAATGCTTCGTGATGTGTTGGCGGCGATCAGTGGAATGCGTACCTCTATGGACTCAGTCACAGTGGAGGTTTCCCTGCTCTGCGCGGACTTCAAACAGATGAACGAGAAAGTACAGGAGCTCAAGATAGCAACGACAGCACTGCGGGATGACACCTCGGAGCTTCAGCGTCAAATGGAGGAAATGGAGAAACGCCAAGTCAGAATGGCGCAACAACTGGACGATTATGAAGGGAGAGCCCGCCGAAACAACATTGGGATCCTGGGCGTTCCGGAGAAAACGGAGGAGCCCGCAGCTGATCTCTACGTAGAGGACCTAATCACTAAACATCTAAAGCCCAAGACACTATCCAGTTACTTCTCCATAGAGCGGGCGCACAGGGTGCCGGGCGGCAGCCTAAGCCTGGGGCCCCGCCGCGGCCGATCATTGCTAGGGTCTTTAACTTTAGAGACAGGGACAGTATTCTGCAATGTTCCATATCCGGCCCTCCACTAAAAATCGATAATTATGAGGTGTCATTTTTCCCTGACTTCACGGCCAGAGTCCAGGTGCAGAGGAGAAGTTTCCAAGCAGTCAAACGAGAGTTGCGAAGTAAAGACATGAAATATGCGATGCTCTTCCCGGCCAGGTTAAGAGTGGAGTGGGACGGCAAACCCTGGTTTTTCGACTCACCGGACGCAGCCTGGGAATGGCTGGAGGGTTGGACCACTGTTGAAGGCCGGAGGGGTAATCGTCGAGACAGAACGGGACGAGGAAATGGTGATGGTCCGGGCTACATTGGAGCTAAGTGGCCTTGACGAACAAGAATGAATCAGGTTCCCAATTGACTGCAGGACATACCGGCATGGCTATACGCAAGTAGAATGGGAGAGGGGGGGGGGAAATGAACGAACTTACCCATGCAGGATCTATGGGTGGGGGGCGGCTATGTAAGTTTACTAAGGTGTAATATGTTTGATGCATTGCTTACCTAGACATGTTATGATGTTTATTAGGGGTGTCTCTCAGATTTTTGGCTGTGACTTATTGTTGACAATTCAGACCGCCAATGGACAGGGGGCTCGGTTCCCCCCTTGCGTTTAAGCATGGTTGGGAGGGATAAAGGCACTCTGCCATTTTGGGGGGTAGGTCGTTTTATATCCACAGGCAGGGGAGCAGGGAGGGGGGCGAGTGGGAGAGGGGGGAGGTTCTTGGGGTTCGCGGGTACGATATTCAGTAGGTTCGAATATTGCGGGGTGGGACTGTGAGGGTTTTTTGAGTTTTGTTCTGAGTTTCCATTGTGGGCTGCAATCATTTGTTATGGTCGGTGGGAGGTGCACTGATGAGGATGGTTCTGAAAACTGTGGTAATGGTGATGGAGGACCAGGAATTGACGTACACTGAGGACTCTGCCGATATTCCCTCCCTGACCCCGGTATCCCCTATGACCGTACTTACATGGAATGTACATGGGCTGGGGGACAAAATCAAACGGGGATTGGTACTACAATACATAAGACGTGCAGCACCGCCTATAGCACTACTTCAAGAAACGCACCTGGTGGGATCGACTTGTAAGGCCCTAGATCGATGGGGGTACAAAATGATAGCGCATTCAGAATTCTCCACAGGCTCTAGAGGGGTTGGCATCCTTGTGCGGAAACGATTCCCCATAATAGTGCACCAGGTATGGGAAGAGGCCCTTGGGAGGTTTGCTGCTGTAACGTGTCAATGGGAGGGGAAACGGTTCAATATTGTTTCAGTGTATGCTCCTCCTGCCCTCCACTCGGTGACCTTCCCAGCTCTTAGCGCATTTTTACTGACCTTACCAGAGAGTGAACTAATAATGGGAGGAGACTTCAATGCGGTAGTGAATGGAGAACTGGACCGCCATCCAGGCGGAACAGTAGGTGGGAGCGCCTCACGCTTGCATGGATTCTTGGATGCCATGGGCCTTATAGATTGATGGCGATACAAACACCCCGGGGAACGTGGATATACTTTTCAATCGGGGGCACACGGTAGTCTTTTCCGTATCGACTATTTCCTGGTCTCCGCAGACAGTCTCCCCTACTTGACTGACACAGAGATACGGCCGAGGGGTATCTCAGACCACTCACCCATCTGTTTAACTTATACCCCCCATATTAAAGTGCGTAAACGAATTTTTCCTATTTCCCCTGGTTATTTACAGATTCCTGCGATTAGGAAGGATCTAGTTAAAGTCACGGGGCAGTACTTTCAGGATAATTCGGGTTCAGTGCAGTCCCCTAGTGTCCTGTCGGAGGCCTTCAAGACGGTGCTGCGAGGGCAAGCAATTTCTTCCATCACGGGGCATAGGCGGGCGATGAGGGGCGACTTGGAGACACTTGAGACAGAACTACTAGAGCTTCAGAAGCTGCACGAAACTGACCACACAGCTGAAACAGCCGACAATTTACGCCTCAAGCAATGCGAACTACTTGAGCTTCAGAAGACGCAAGTCAAGCTGCGACTTCAAAATACTAGACACACTATTTACGAGCAACGGGATAAGACGGGCAGACTTCTGGCGTGGCTAGACAAGAAGGAAAAGGCACAAAGGACGATTGCACAACTTCGAACCCCAAAAGACGACATTGTCACGTCTATGTCGGATATTACAGACACTCTAGCTGACTACTACGAACGGGTCTATACGTCTACCTCACATATAACAACGGAGGAGGCACGGACCTACATTAAAGACATAAAAATGCCCGCCTTATCGGATGAGGACGCACTGCTCCTAGAAGCTGACTTTACGGGGGACGAGGTTTTGGCGGCAGTCCACTCACTGCAATCGGTAAAGGCCATGGGACCCAACAGGATCCCTATCGAACTTTATAAACGCGTCTCTGATCTAACTGTCCCATATCTCCAAGCAATGTTCAAAGACAGTTTGAGTAGGGGCGAGCTGCCACTTGATCAAAGGATAGCTACTATAATTACAATACCTAAGCCGGGCAAGCCCCCGGATGAATGTACATCATATCGTCCGATATCCCTACTAAACGCAGAGGCCAAGATTTTAGCCAAGATGATTGCGAACCGACTGACTCCTCATCTTGAGACACTGATACACCCGGACCAATCTGGGTTCATGCCCAATAGAAGTACCGCGCTTAATTTGCGCCGGATACATGCAGTATTGGCGCGGATGCCGAGTCTCCCTGAACCTGCAGTTATCTTGCCCTTGGACGCTCGGATGGCGTTTGATATGGTGGGATGGCCATATCTATTCGCAGTCCTCCGACACCTCGGTTTTGGACCTAAGTTTTATGCGTGGGTGGAGCTGCTCTACACCAAGCCATTGGCGCACGTAGTGGCCAACGGGCATATTTCCAGGAATTTTTCACTGAGCCGTGGCACTCGCCAGGGATGCCCACTATCGGCCTTGCTCTTTGCGCTAGTGTTGGAGCCACTGGCTGCCTGGATCCGATGGGACCCTATGATCAGGGGCCTTAACTGGACAGCAGCCTGGGAAGACCGCATATCATTGTATGCGGATGATATCCTTCTGTATTTGACCCTCCCTAGGCGTTCCATCATTGTGCTCCTTGATATTTTTTAAATTTTTGGGCGAGTCTCAGGATATAATATCAATTGGTCTAAGTCGGTCCTGTTTATCCTTAAGGGCCCCCCGCCTCGGCTTCCGGCGGACTGCCCCTTGCAAATTACTGACAAACCTTTTAAGTACTTAGGGATCTGGATATCACCCAATCAAACTGACTTCTTCCGTTATAATCTGGAACCCCCGCTTTTGCGCTTTCGGGCAGACGTCAGACATTGGCAGTCCCTGCCTCTGACCCTCCTTGGTAAAGCGGCTTTGTATAAAATGATGACGCTGCCCCGATTATTGTACGTCCTCGAGAATACCCCATACATTGTCGCTCCAAAGTACTTTAAGTCAATAGAGGCTACGATCTCGGGCCTCATCTGGAGCAACAAACCGGCACGTATATCTCGCCAGAAGTTGATCAGGAGTTGGTATGATGGAGGAATTGCCCTCCGGGACATCCAATTGTACTACTGGGAGGCCCAACTAAAGATCATAAATCACTGGCTGCACGCCCCTCAGGGAGAACCGGCATTTCAGGTGGATAGATATGAACTGGGGAGGCTGGCGTACTTGGCGCACTCTACGATAAGAGAGGTGCCTCAGTCCTGATTGGCCCGACGGGACACACAGTCAAACTATGGTACGTGGCTCAGGCCCGGCTTAAATGTACAGACAAAATTACTCAAATGACGCCGCTTTGGTTGTCTCGTAAGTTGGGCAACCTGCGAAATACTAAAGGCTTTGGAGCGTGGGACCTGATTGGGATCTCTACCGTCGGAGATCTATGGAAACAAGGCAACATCTTAACATTTGAGCACCTTCAGGCCCAGTATGATCTAGCTCCCACGGAGCGCTTTCTGTATCTGCAAGTGCGTCACGCATTGGGGTCGATTATCCGGTCTGGCGATGTAGTGCCCAAGTCCACTCCACTAGAAGATAGGCTTCTCACAGAACACATGCCCAAAAAAGCGACCTCCTTTGGGTATCGCAAGATAATCAATAATCTCCCCGACCCCACTTTGAAAGTAAAAGATTCATGGGCATCTGAGGAGGGTGAGTTAGATGAGGCAGATTGGCAGTCTGCGCTTTCCTCCCCCCCGGGAGGTGGCTATACCCTCCAGACTTAGGCTTGTCCAACTGAAGGTGCTGCACCGTGTCTACTACACCAGAACTACTTTACACACGATTGGGAGAGCCCCGCACAAATATTGATTAAGGGGCTGTGGGGAGGAGGGGTCATTCTTTCACACCATCTGGGACTGCCCCTTAGTGGCCCCATATTGGACCAAGGTTATGAGGACTATGTCACAGGTGGTAAAGGTCTCGGTGACTCCAGATCCCAGGTGCTGCTTGCTGAACATCTGGGTACCGAATGATTTAACGCACTCCGCACAGGATTGGATGACACTGGGCATAATGTATGCAAAAAGGAACCTGGCCAAATTCTGGGGATCTCCAGTAGTGCCCGCACTTAAAGATTGGTGCAGCGATTTAGACCTTGCAATGATAGCGGAGAGGGTTGTGTACCTCGGCCGGAAGTGTCCACGGAAGTGGGTCCAACTGTGGGGCGCATGGAACGAATACAGAGGTTTTTTGTGCGAACCGCCACTGTTGGACGAGGATGATGTTTCGGAGTGAGGGAGATGGGGGTAAAATGAAATCATAACTATATCCTGGTTGCTTCTGTTACCAGGCTTGTATGTAATTTTGCCAGCTACATTCTCAATCTGCATGTCTCATACGATGACCACTACCTTCTGATTATAAGATCACTGTATGCTCTATGGTTTTTGTTGATAAAATAATAAAAATGGTTTAAAAAAATAAAATAAAATAGCAATTCCTACGAATCCGTAGGAACTGTCCAAATGGAAGCCCATCTTTGAGCCCACGAGGATGGTTGCTGGAATACTCTAAAAGAGTGTCCCGGGCCTTGGGTTTAGTGAACAGTTTGGTGGATAGCTTCCCATCGTGTGGAAATATAGAGAGGTCCAAAAAGTCGACCTGGCAGTTACTTGAACAAGATGTAAATTTCAGGTCTTCTGAACAAGAATTGAGCCAGTTCAAAAATGTGCCTAGGGATTCTTTATTGCCAGTCCAAATAAAGAAAATGTCGTCGATGTAGCGTCGCCAATGACGAATGCTATCAAAGAAAGTATTAACAGTACAGTCGTAAATAAAACGTTGTTCAAAGTCATCAATAAACAAAATAGCAAAATTGGGGGCATAAGAAGCCCCATGGATGTACCCTTAATCTGTAAATAATATTGTCCGTCAAACTAAAAAAAATTCTTGGTCAAAGAAATCGTCAAAAGGTCAACAATAAATTCTGTTGGCACTGGCATAGGAGCAACCCGTGTATCCAGGACTTTGCGAATCACCTCAATACCCTCTAATTGAGGGATGTTGGTGTATAGGGACTCAAGGTCCATACACACCAACAATTCGGTTTCAGGGCAGAACTGCATCAGTTCCAGTTGGGAAATAATATCCCCACTGTCACGCACATAACTGCGAGTGGAGCAAGTGAAATCCTTGATAAATCTGTCAATATACTTACAAAGTGGTTCCAGAACCGACCCACACCCAGAAACAATGGGTCGGCCTGGAGGATGGAGAGCACACTTGTGTACCTTGGGAAGGGTATACAATACAGGGGTATGAGGGGACTTAGCATAAAGAAACAAAAATTCTTTCTGAGTTAGGAAACCATCATTTTTGGCCACAGATGTTATATCAAAAATCAAATTTTGAATCTCTCCCAAAGGGCTGGTTCTGAGTGGGCGATAGTGGTTAACATTAGAAAGTTGGCGAATTATTTCAGTTTTATAATCATTTTGTGATTGCATCACTATACCCCCACGTTTATCGGCCGGCTTTATTATGACATCAAGGTTAGATTTCAATTTTGTCAATGCCTGGCGCTCATTTAGGGAGATGTTATATGGGATATATTCAAAGATTCAAAGAGCTTATATTTAAAGACTGCTCCCACCTCACATTCCCTCATGCCCTCTTTGTCCCGGATTCACCTGTTTCACTTGGCTGAGTCCCTTCTTCGCACTGTCCTGGCAATGCTCAATTCTCCACTTCAGCCTACAGCAGCTCCCCAATCCTGTTCTGACCTGGCAACCTCTCCAACATCAAATTTCCTAGAAGAAGAAAAAGACAACAAAAGAAACAATCTGACATGATGTATTTTTGCTAAAAAATACTATGCTTGTTTCTTGTGTTCTCAGTTCAGTAGCAGTAGATTCTAAGAAACAAAATTACCGCATGATTTTTGAAGCATGCAATAGACTCTTGCACTAGCAGGGCTCTGCCAAGAATAAACCTCACTGGTATTAAATCTTTCAGTGCCCCTTAGGAGTACAAGTTGGGTGGATTCCATCTCGACACACATACTACAATTAGGACAACTAAACTAATCACATGATAAGTGAGTATCCGGAGATGTCTTGCCTAACACTTGGGACGCTACAGGATAGTTGTATTGACATCCGTCA
The DNA here is from genome assembly GCF_964261635.1 of Lissotriton helveticus. NCBI lineage: Eukaryota > Metazoa > Chordata > Amphibia > Caudata > Salamandridae > Lissotriton > Lissotriton helveticus. The sequence continues at coordinate 805,793,574 of NC_136063.1, forward strand.
GGCGATTCTTTAAGAATCCTTGCCCTAACTTCACAATGCCTTCTGACCAGAAAGACAGAGCACTACTAGATGTCTGTTGGGGTACAAACAAATACGTAGTGTTGATTCTGTTTAATAACTATGGGCTAGATGTAGGTAATTGAAATTTACTGATTCTAAAATACCGAATTCTACCGATTCGGTATTTTAGAATCGGTAAATGGTATGTAGCTAAAAAATTGGTAACAATTACCGAATTGTTACGATTCGGTAATTACCGAATCCGTATTTACCGATTCGGTAATTAAATGCACAGATTTGCAATTTCAAAGGTATTCAGTATTTACCACCAACTAATAGTTGGTGGTAAATAACGATTCCTTAAAGCACAACAGCACTCTTAAAAGTGCTTCCTACATGTCATTTACCGATTCGGTAAATACCGAATCGTTAAATGATGATTCGGTAAACACAGAATCGGTAAATACCGATTCGTTATTTACCGAATCCTCCCCTACATCACAATTTCCTCTATACCGGTCGGTAAACCTGAAATTGACTGAATTCCGGGTTTACCGACCGGTAATGGGCCACCTACATCGGACCCAAATTATGAGTTAAAAGACTGTTCTTGCAATTTAAAGATACTCCTCTGATCAGGCGCTTGCACAAGATGGGGCAGGCCTTTTGAGACCCCAATGTAGCTGCCAGGGAGGAGCACCACAGCATCTAGTTTGTCTTTCTCAATCCCGACCCCCTTTCCCCTTGGTACCTGCAAAGGGTACAGTTTTATTTCCTGGCACTGGAGATAGACCCTAGGAGGGACAAAGGGAAATAGTGTCACTCTGTCGGAACCATCTGGGATTCCGGTGAGTGGCTCATAACATGCACCATGCAGTCGGCGAGCAAAGTCTTCGGTCCATGCAGCAGCAGTGACAAGAGAGATGAGACGGTTCTGAGCCACGCAACAACAGCGATGCTTGGGTTTTCACTGAAACAGCACTTTATATCCACTTCCAAGGGTCCAGGACTGAAATTCTGATGGACCGTTTGTCGATGGCGGGGGTACAGGGTAAGGCCTTGAACTTCCTGAAATCTTTTTTGGCTAATAGAACGCAAACGGTGGACTTGAGGAGGGATAGGTCGAAGCCTTTTTCCTTGTCTTGTGGGGTGCCACAAGGGTCCTCCCTTATTTCCACGCTTTTTACCATATATGTCAGCACACTGGCAACCCTGATAAGATCATTTGGGCTGCAAGTTACATCCTCTGTGTTGTCCTTACAGCGAGGCAAAGAAGCTGAAACGGCCTCAAGTTGCCATAATTGTATCAAAACAATAAAGGAGTGGATGTCTGACAACTACCTGAAACTTAATGCTGGCAAAACAGAGGTTATTATTTTTGGGAATAACCCTAACCTCTGGACGCCAGACACGTGGCCCGTCGAAATGGGTAATCCTCCAGGACCATCTGTGAAAGCCAAGAATCTGGGGGTGATCATGGATAATAAACGTACCTTTGGCAATCAGGTCAGCGGGGTAGTTTCGACGTGCTTTTTCCTCCCCAGAATCCTGTGGAAAATAAAAAATTTCCTACCAGAGGACAGCTTTAGGACTGAAGTCTCAGCCATCATTTTGTCACAGCTGGACTATTGCAATAGTCTGTACTCAAACATTCAAAAGAAACACTTGAACAGACTCCAGATGGTGCAAAATGCGGCAGCCAGGCTGCTGACAGGCACGCCAAGGTTCGTTTCAGTCAGAAACGGACTTCGACTTCTGCACTGGCTTCCAGTTAAACAGCGTGCTCAATTTAAATTGCATTGCACGTTTTTTAAGTCTTTGATGGGCACTGGTCCAGAATATCTGCAAAGTCGCATTAAATGGTATGTCCCTGGAAGAATGTTGCGCTCCTAGGTAGGAAAGCAAGTGATCATTCCTGAGTGAAAAAAGCAAATTGGGGTGGCAGCAGTTTCGGTGCCACAAAAGCTTGGAACAACCTACCTGTGCAGCTCAGGAACTCCACTGAGCTCCTTTCCTTCAGGAAGGGGTTTAAAACGTGGCTATTCTCTGAATAACCCTCTGCACCCATGGAAACCGGTTAAACTGTGCTCAGCGCCAGGACATCCTTGAGTATAAGCACGCTTTAAAAGCTTTAATAACATTTCATAACATTAGCACCACTTGGCAGAGCAAGACTCTCAGAGTCCAGGTGCTGTAGGTGGATGGTTGGAGGTCTTTCATGTTTCTGAGACTTAAAAATAGGAGGCGAGCAGACACGCTCCTGGAGTCACTTTGGTTCTGGGTTGGAGAGAAGTAGGTCCAGTCCTTCTCACTCCCAGGCAAGAGGACAGCAGATCAGTACAGCAGAGCAGGAGTCCAGCAGAATGGCAGTCTTATCAGAAGCACAACAGTCCTTCTTCCTGGCAGAGTATCCAGGATACACATGGGTAAAAACGGTAGAGATTTACATCACAGAGTGTGGACGAAGTCGTGTAGCATACACGTCTTGAAGTAAGTAACAAGCCAGGATTAGGCTAACAGATGGATATTACTTGTTAAGAAAGGTGTCCCTAATTGTATTTGGGTAATATATTGGAGGGTTCAGGTCTACGAGGTGGGAACAGATAAGAGAGAGACATGTCAGTGTTCTCCCCAATTGAGAACCATGGTTAACCTTTGCCCAGGGTAGCGGGAGTTAGAACATGAAGTGCTAGTCAGACATAAAGTAGTAAGCCATTACAGGAGTGTGACCCGTAAACCTCGTCGGGATCGGGGTAGAGGGATATAACAGACAAACAATATCCCAACAGGTATTATTTTTGAGACGATTAAACATGTATGCTAAAAGCATTACAGATGCAGAAATAAGGAGACTTGAATCAATTTAAGTTTGGTTGTTATTCATCATATACTTTTTATAGGTGAAGCGTGGAGGCAAAAAATACAGTTATAGCAGCACTGTATGAGAGAAATCAATAACAACCCAATTGCACTTGGTGCTTAAATATGTGCAAGTGACATAAGTGGTGACGCAAGTGACAAAGTGGACAGCATGAACGGCGCAGTGGATCCACTCGATAATGATCCCTCAATTAATCATATGCCCAATCTTTTGATTTACATTGATTAGCATGATACAAAGAAAGATGTTATAGTCTTGTGTGTTCTCTCCCATATTTCTGAAATAATGTTTTGAAAAAAATATTGTTTCTGTTTATGAACTGTGACTATTTTCTTATGGTTTTAAATTGATGATTTTAGGTGACCTGGTGCTACTTCTGTACAGTTCTTGTACATTTCTCCTGTTGTATTCATATGCTATGTGTAAATATCTGATATTGAAAAACTGAACTATTAGATAACTTAGTGATACTTGACTTGAATAGTTGAGGTCACTAGAAAATGATGCATGAGACATTTACAGTGTATGTTTGAGAGTATGTCTGCAGAAACATATTGTGGTTGATTTTAGTTGCAAAGGGAGCTTTTCTTGACTTTAGAGTATCCACAGGTACATAGGTGTACTGAGTTGGTGGTGTTAGAGGTCCAGTATACTCATATACTTATATCTAGTTGTGCCTTTGAACTGGGAGGAAACATTAAAGAGAGGCATTTCAAGTGCACAGCGTCCCTGTCCTTCCTACCCTTCCTGCCCTGGCTCCAGTCTCACTAAGTAGGGGTATCATCTCTCCCATCCTGCCCAGGATGACCTATCAGGATGTGGATGATCCATCAGTCACACCTAGGCACCCTTTGTGTGCTGCTGTCCAGCAGGAATTCACAAAGCCCAGCTGTCACCCACCTCAGGCATGTAGGGACAGACAGAAGGCATCAAATGGTGAAAGTAAGAGAATTTCCACTTTCTAAAAAGTGTCATTTTCGGAATTACAATTTAAAATCTAACTTCATAATAAGTTGGGATTTTAAATTGTGATTCCACAGACACTAAACTTGGGAGTTTCATATTTTCCAATTGGCAATTACACTTATAAGATGTGATAAGGTAATCCTAATGTTGACCTATGGGAGAGATAGGTCTTGCAGTAATGGAAAACGAATGGAACAGTATTTCACTACTAGGAGATGTAAAACTTAAATACACATGTCCTACTTTTTAAATATAATTCACCCTGCACTTGGGCTGTCCAGCGTCTACCGTACGGGTGACTTATATGTATTAAAAAGAAAGGTTTGGGCATGGCAAGAGGGTTAACTTGTCAGGTCGACATAGCATTTTAGAAAAGCAGACAGAGGCTCTGCAGTGGCAGGCCTGAGACATGTTTAAAGGGTTACTTACATGGGTGGCACAATCAGTGCTGCAGGCCCAGTAGTAGCATTTAATTTACAGGCCCCAAGCACATTTTGTATACTTTAATAGGAGCTTATACATAAATTAAGTATGCCAATTGTGGATAAGCCAATGATGCCATGCTTAAAGCAGAGAACCCATGCACTTTAGCACTGGTTAACAATGGTAAATTGTCCACAGTCCTAATGCCAACAAAAATGAATCCAGCAAAAAGGGGAAAAGGAAGGCAAAATGTTTGCCTTTGACCCTGCAGAAAGGGCCATTTCCAACAGAGGCCATTAGAGAAGGTATTCATCAAGACATTAGAGGGGAAACATACAAACATTTCAAACAGTAAAAACAGAGAGGAAGATGTTTTGAAAAATGTTTGGAAGAAAGAAGATGAGTTCAAAAAGAAAATGATTTATCCTAAATTAAACAGACGACAAAACAGAAAAAAACGTGTTTTTAAAAAGAGAACCTAAACTAGAAGCAGACACGTAGGGATTAGTACATGTGAACACAAATTTGAAATTGTGGTTGGGACATGGCAAATTTTACAAGGAGAATAAATAGTCATTACTGGAATTTATTTTGCTTGTGGGTGAATGCTTATTTTCAATGAATTACTGATTGGGAGGGCATTTGTTATTTAGCTTTTTTGTTTTCTAAGAAGCATCATGTATATAGTATAGACACTTTAACTATGACACCTTCACACAGACACACACATAGTGTAGGTAATGGAACACCACTAGTTTGAGCCATTTTTGGAACAATCATACAACCAAAAGGACGTATTCTAAATGATGAACAATTTAGAAGGCTTTCAACAGTTGTGAACAAACTGGCAGCTAGTACTACCGAAGCTATATTAGCTGTAAATACATAATTAGTGGATATTAGATCCATAGTTTTACAAAGTTGCCTACCATTAGACATTTTGCTTGCAGAAAAAGGCAGACTCTGCAAGATGATTAAAGGTCAAAATTACCATACATTTATACCTGCCGAAAGTAAGAAAACTGTAGAATTCACAAAGAACATTTCTAATGTGAAACCTGAATGAGAACATTTAGGGACCCCTAGCTTTATAGATAGTTGAGGTAAAGGAGTTTCTGTTATTTGGAATTGGTTTGCAATAGCTAGAAAAGGGATTAGTAGGGCTATACTGATGCCAAAACTAATTGCAGGGCTTTCCTTAAGAATACTGTTATCCTTTTATTAAGTTTGTAAATTTTATATAAATAGAAGAAAAATCTGAAAAAGAGAAGGACACGTAGAAAGTGAATTAGCACTCAATGATCGCATGTGTGATGAATACAGAAAGGCAAAAGAATATGAGAGGTTGAAAAGAAAGAGAAAAGACTCAAATGACAGTGAAAGTGAACTATGAAGAGTAATTTATGATGAAATATGTGATGGTTAAGATATCTATCAAATGGGGGATTGAGAAACCAATGTTAAAAATAGCAAAAAAAATACACAGTTTAAAATAAATGTGCAGAATTAACACGCAATATTTGATGAAAATAATGAGGTTAAAATGGATAAAACTGTAAGCTATCCCATTTACTTGCACTAGGCCTCAAATGACTAAAAGCAACACAGCTTGAAAAGTAAGCTTGAATAGGAAATGTTAAATACGCATAAAATGTTTGATTCTTGACCTTTCCATGAACATGTTTTTTGCTAAGTAATAACTTACTATATAGTTTCAAGTAGTTCCAGAAAATGTTTCTATATACACAAAGACCACATGATTATTTTTTCTCTTTTAAAGGGCAATGAAGAGTACATACATTGAAATGCAGAATTTAAAACGTGAACTTGACTTTCTGACCTATTTTTTTACCCAGGCAATGGTGATTCTGCAAAATGTTTTCTTTTTCATTAATTCACATGTAATGACTTCTACATAGACTATTGTTTAGAAACTTAATAATAGAGGGTTAAAGATGTAGTGAATATGTGGGAAAGTAGGCCTGAATGAGGCAAACTCCACGTGAGCACTAATTGAGTTGCAAACATAACATTGCTGTCTCTGGACTATTGTATTCATGTGAGAAGATGAGGAGCGATCCTGTTCCAAGGGGAGCATTGGACGCTGATTGGATGATGGGAGACAAGAAGAGCAACATGTTGCAAAAGCTTCATGAAATGTGATATCTATAATAGTCTGTGTTCCTAGAGAAGGTCACCACTTTTTTTCTGTTTACTCAAACTTTTTGTCCTATCGCTTTTAGACTCTACTGAGCTTCTCAAACCTCTCGTTATGGAAAGTTCTGGTTTAACATTTTGACCTTTTTGAGCTGATTTAAATGCTAAAGCTTCATATGTTTCTCACTCTCTTGCACTAGAACTCCATTTTCACCTGAATTCTTAGAACAGGGATTCTTTATATTGTGCAACACACTGAATGCAAGTATTATATGATTTGATTAACCAATATTGATTTTATATTTCTGTCATATATTGACTATGAATTTAATGTGTGATTTGCAATAAAGATGATCTACTAAAAACATTCATTAATAAAACCTTTTAACTCATAACTAAATCTCATTATTGACAAAAGTAGGTTAGTTATTGTGAATAATATTTTATATGATGCTCACCCCTCTTCTTTTCTAAAACAACAGCCAAGTTTTCATCGCATCAGACGTGAGCGGCAGGGGTTAATCCTGATACTGGTAAACCGAGACTTTTAATCCTTGTTCCCGCTCCAGCACACTTATGAATTTATGTGCAATATTCCTGTTGCTGCCCCTACCACAATGCATAATGCTAGTCACCACATTATAATGTCATACCTGGATTACTGTAATAGGATATGTGGGGTTCTCCATTTGAGAACTATGATCTAACTACAAAGGTCACAAAACAAAGCAGCTGGGCTTGTGTTCAACTTGACGTAATCAAACCACATCACCCCACAACAGTCTTACACTAGCTTCCTATAAATAAAAAAACAACTTCAAAATCTTTGCTAATACGATTTACAGTTTAATGTAATATTTGAGCATTTTCTCATTATACTTGACAAGACTGATCACACTCTCCCAGACACCCAGATGTCATGGCTCAGCTTTCCAAAACAAACTTTGGCTTCAAACTCCAAGAGACAAACATTTTGAGGACAACCTCGAGGGAGAACACTCTAGCTCTCCAAACTCCAACTTTCTGTGAAAATTTTAGGCAGCCGCGTAGAGGGTTAAAGACACTCCTGTTAGAGTATTCATGGTCTGTTGTTAAAAAGTGCTATGAACATGCAACAAAATTATGTATCATGCATGAGAGGTCAACAGTGCCATTAGACCACAAGGAATTACATAATTCTTTGAAGAATTACATAATCATTTGAAGAAAAATGTTTCATTTTATACTACATATGGCGCTGTGTATTTAGATTCAACATTTTACTCTTTTGATTCTTCAATACAGTTAAACACCAACTGAGGACAGCATGCTATCTACTTAAAATTCATAGTCAGGAACAGTTTGTATCAAATTAGCATAAACCAATATATGCTTCAACAAGTTCAAACTATCACAGATTGCAAATAAGTGTGTTTTTCATTAATTATGTACAGTTGCAGCGAGATTTTACAAGGTTAATCAAAGCAATATGTCATCATGTAATATTCAGTAAAATAGTGATAAACATTTTTTTAAATACCCTGAATGTATTTGCGGTCTCAAATTATCTAGTGTAGTGTAAAGAGGGTGCTAGAAATTTGACACATGATTTAGATTCAGAGGTTTCCTTTGCCAATCAATGAAGAAGGTAAGGAAGTAATATGTCATATAGCATAATATGCAAAAAAGTAATTAGAGTTACAAAATAACCCTTATGGACAACATCTGAAAGAGTCTTGAATAGACATGATGCTCCTCAGAGTAGTTGGACAGACAGGGAAAGGTGATGTGCATGCCTGATGATTGCAACTAGATACTGACTCAGTGAACGTGACCCTTGGAAGCCTCCCTCCCCAAACTCCTATGGGCTAGATGGAGAGGTGTTCAACAGTGCACAAAACATTCAGGTGCTGTAGATGGTAATCCTCCTCTGCCTCCTATTCTTGGAGTGAGGAGGGAAAAGCTGCTGGGAGCATCCATACTCTTTAAAGAAACCGAAGGAGGGGGATGAAGCAGCCAAGACCAGCAACTATTATTTAACACTGGCTGTGAAGACCTATAGGTAAATTATTAGGAACTAGGGACATGGCAATAGGCACCAGAGTTGGCACAAACTAATTCCTAGAGGGCTCAGGGTGCTCTATCTCTGACACCTTGGGGATGGCATGAGTTATTCAAGGGACTGCTGTATTGTTCTGACAGTGGTTCATCTAGCCATCTAGGCCTAACTGCACTAGAATTAGCAAGGGGATTTGTAGGATGCACACATATTAGTAGATTCAGCGTGCCAACATAGGGTATATTTAATCCTCTTCCACATCAGTGCAGCCAGCAGTGATAAGGCATAAGCATACACTGTAAAGTTGTGAGGACAGTGCTTTAACAGGAGGAGACAGAGGGATATTTCTGTGGACTGTATTGCAGTCAATCAGTGTGCTTCACATCCTGGATTGGAAAACCATAAACATTGAAGCTGTGGTTGACTCAGTTCAATGAACAGTGGGAGGAATTCCCAGAAGAGTAAAGACCAAGTAACACAACATGGAGCAGTCAGTGAGTGGAGCATTCAAAGCCCATATTCAATCTTTATTTCGATCGGTTAGATCATCAAAGATATACAAATAATCACAATCATTATAAAACATTAATTATAAAATTCGACTAGCAATATGTAAAACAATTCATCAACAAGAAACTAGGAGTCATTAATAGAATAAAATTGTTATAAGTCCGCCTCTGCCTTCAAGATGCGGGTACGAGTGAACCACATTGCTGTGAGATATTTTGCCAGTGCAAAGACAGTTAGGGGTGACATATCAGTTTTTAAGGTTCTGTACGCAGGGGAGAACTGTCTGAAACCCACGTTTTTTAGAAGGGGGACAAGCCAGTATTTTATGATGCTTTGGTAGGCCTTGCAAAATAGAACCACATGTAGGACACTTTCTTGAGAGTGGGCACATGCCGGGCATTGCTTGGTAGTTGGTGGAGAGGACCAAGAACTAGTAAAGGACCTGAGGGGTAGTGTGCCGTATCTCCACTGGAGGAATAACTTCCTGGTTAGCACAGGGGTCATACCATCCAATACACTTTCCAGGAAGTAGGAGTCTTTGCTTTGGATAAATAAATTCATCAGAGAACCCTCACGCTTGGTGTCCAGAGCGATAGTAAGCTTTAGATCATAATAGGCTTTTGACAGAACTTTACGTGGTATCCTGGCAGATGTATTTGCTGAGTCAGTCCACTGTTCTGAGAACTCTATGCTCTCGCATGATCTTTTTATGTATTTTAACCAAGGAATATGGGTGGCTTTTGGTAGGGTTAAAAACTCCTTGAGCTCGGACCTGTAGATGGTTAGATCTTGGCTGCTCCATAATCTTCGCCAGAATGTTAAAGGTTTAAGACCCATTTCCTCTATGATCGGTCTAACTCCCAAATCTAGTCTCAGGGGGAGTAGTGGCGTGCTTGATAGAAGAGCAACCAATTGTCTGATGAATTTATTTTCTGTTATCAACATATTTTGGGCAGAAGTGTGACCCCACAGTTCGGCCCCGTAAGTGACAGCTCCCCGTGCCTTGGATTTATAGATCTGGATAACTGGACCGAGTGGACGATATGTTGATTTGTTCATCATCCTAGTGATCCCTCCCACGATCTGCACCAGTTTCATATTTGCCTTAATCTGGTGTGTCCCCCATGTCATGTTCTCGTTTAAGGTTACACCTAAGTATTCAAATGTGGAGAACCTCTCTAAACGCGATGAACCAAGCAAGGCATTGTCGATGGGGTGGGATTCAGGATCATATATTTTGTTTTGAGAGCATTGATCTCTAAACCCCTCTCTGTGCAGAATATTAGAAAAGAATCAAGTATTCGTTGAATCCCCATGGGGGTTTTGGACAGCAGCAGGGTGTCGTCCGCAAACATGATGGCGGGCACCCTGCTGCCATTCAATTTGGGAGCATCGGTGTCCTTGGTCCCGTTCAGGTGGGTGATTACCCCGTTGACAAAGAGGCAGAACAGGGTGGGTGCGAGCACACAACCCTGTCTCACCCCTCTGTCAACGGGGAATCTATCTGTTAATCTACCATTTCTGCCACACCTTACTCGTGCAAAGTTATTCCTGTGTAATCTCATCAGAATATCAAGAATTCCGGGTGGTACCCCCATCTCTTCGAACACGCTCCACAATCTGGATCTGGGCACCAAATCGAAGGCGGCACACAAGTCCACAAAAACCGTGTACAAGCTGCCCCCCTCGATTATTGCAGTCCTCCAATAGATGAGGTTTAGACAGAAGATCTGGTCAACTGTGGACACCCCCCTTCTAAATCCCGCCTGGTATGGACTCAAAGTATAAGTTTCCTCAAGCCAAATCTGAAGGCGATCTAATATAAGCCTGACAAATAGCTTCTGGGACACATCTATTAGGCTGATGGGCCTGTAGTTGGTTGGGAGCAGAGGCGAACCCTTCTTGAATATAGGGACCACCTCTGCCCCCAACCAAGTATTAGGGACCTTCATACCCTGCAAAACAGCATTAAATATTGTCAGCAAATAAGGAGCCCATACATCAGGCTCTTGTTTGAACAGGTCACCTGGGAGGCCGTCCAACCCGGGGGCTTGCCTGATGACAATCCCGCAATAGCGGCTTGCACCTCCTTTACTGTGAACAGGTCGCCATTAGAATAGCTACGTGTACTTGGGGTGGATTACAAAAGGCCCCAGCTTCCACGGTATAGAGGGTCTGGAAGTGCACCTGCCATACCCCAGGTGCAATATTCGGTTCAATTGCTGATGCTAAATGCTCGGAACCCGCGTTTACGGTTCGCCAGAACTTGCGGTAGTCCCTGGTGGCTAGAGCGCTAGAGAGTTCCTCCCACTTGTCCTGCTCCCATTCAACCTTGGCCTGGGTAACCAATTTCTTATATGCCCGTCTTCTGGCCTGTATCTCCACTCTGCTTTTGCCCTCTTTAATGCATGAGAGGAGATCTCCCTTTGCCTTGCGGCATGCAGCGTTGTACCATGATGTTTTACAGTGTGCCCCACCCCCTCTGCGTTGACCCTCGATGAAAATATCAGCCGCCATGGTCCTAATGAGATCCTCATGAGCCAGGTAGAGTGATTAATGGGTTTCCTGGTTACGGGTTTCCTTGCTTAAAATACCCACTTTTTCCAGGATTGGGATTATCCCGGCGTAAAGCTTTGGAAGCTTCTCGCTACTAGCAACTAGTTTTTCCCACCTAATTCTCCTTCTGTTGTTTTCTAGGAGAAGCCCAGTGTTAGCCACCACCGTGGCATGATCTCTGTCCTCCATGCCAGGGGAGGCATAGTCTAGTTCTAGGGCATTATGGTCGCTGTCGACTCTTTCTGTCACCCTTAAGTCGATAATGTGCGACCATGAAGAAAGTTGTACAAGGACGTAGTCCAGACGCGACTCCCTGCCCACTCTGTTGTAGGTGTGTTTGCTCGGAATGTCAGATTTAATGCGCCCGTTACAGGCTCTAACACCATATATGAGAGTTAGGGCAGTGATCTGTAGGGCTAAAGGTGTCCAAGCTCTGGGAGGAGGGCCACTAGGGGGGGAACCGCCCACCTTGCATCCTCCTCCATGGCAAAACCATCCAGGAGACCTGCTAGGGGCTCAAAGTGTGAATTCAGGTCCCCGCCGACCAGAAACGGGGTATCCTTGGGAATTTCACTGAGGTAAGCAGATAATTCCTCAATAGTAGGTGATTCGCGTGTTATGTTTGCCAGCCTCGAGTAAACATTTATCACAGCAAGTCTGGCAGAATTTAGCCATTGTAGCAGAACCACTTATATGTCCTCAGAGGCCAGTGGGAGACGTGCCACCTGGCAACCCAAATGGGTTGCCACCCACGTTGACAATCCACCAGAGGGGCGACCCCCCCCCCCACTTCGCAGGGATGGAATACACCAGGAAACCCCGTCGGGAGTGTTCTTCCCTCGCCCAGGTTTCCTGGAACATGTATAAATCCCCCGGATCCACATAAGCAGTCCATTCCTGTAGATCTAGCTTGTTACCCAAGCCAGCCACGTTCCACAAAATTATCTTCAGGGATGGAGGCTTTGGAGACGAGGCCACTGATGGGGGTATAACAATGTCGCTTGCATTATCCAAGGATCCTGCCGCGGGAGTCAGATCCCCCAAGGGTTCCCTTGGCTCCATATTTATGGGGGGAATGTCCATGCTAATTTGGATTTTCTCTTTGGTGTATGATGGAACATCAGGCTGACCCGAATCTAGCGTTGTATCTGATGTGGGTCCAGGGGGTATGGAGTCTGCCTCCCCGCCCTCCCTGGGATACAAGTTATGCCCGCTGACGTTCTGCCTGGGCTGTCAATCTACCATGTCCAAGTGACTGTACCTATTAGACAGTGGAAAATATGTGGGGTGTTGGAATCTAGGATGACGGTAGTCAACTCTCTCTCTTCCCCTCCAGCCACCTCCCCTTCTGTGACAGCTTTCCCAGCCTTCTTCTTCAGTGTTTGATGTGTAGTACACTGGTTAGTGGCGGCTTGGGTGGTTAAAGTCTCCTCTCCCTCCTGCCTCAGGGAATCTCCCCCATCCATCCTCTTCGTAAAAGTGTGTCAACCGGGGGTAGAAAAAGGAGAGGGGTAGGGACTGAATATTGGTCCCCTGGTCCTCATGATGCCATCCACAGATGTGAGAGACGGTCATGGGGTCTCTAAAGCTAATCAGGACACAGTCTCCTTTGATGGTTTTTCTTGAACTACGCACCCACGGGAGCCTTCTTTCCATAAGGACGTCACTTGTTATACCTTGCGGTAAGGGTCTGTACATGGATAACCAGTCCAACACCTTATTCTTAAGAGAGGCGGTGGATTCAATCCAGGTGGTTTTTAGCTCTGGGACCCCCGCTAGGATTACTGTATACTGACTTGCCTCCGGCGGCAAGTTCACTACTCTTGGCTTTTTGGTATTTCCTAGAGTCTCATCTGTTGGTACTAATATTTTTTGGGGTTGGCTAGGAGCAGGGGTGTTAGCCTTAGGTTGATTGGGAATAGTTTTAGGAGGGAGTACTTGTGACTGGTTGGGAGTAGCAATATTAGTACTAGATTGCGTGGTCTTAACTAGGGGAGCGATTGGTTTATCCTGGTGTGCCCGGGGTCCTGCACTGTTGCCCGCCTTGGTGTTAACTGGGACACCCCTCTTGATCTTTGACTCTATCCCCGCTCTGCCGCCCTTATAATTTATTGTGCTCTCTGTTTTGGGATTATCGGCTAGTTGAGCTGTGAATTTCTCAATATTCACTAGCATGGCTTCAATTTTGGTTAGCCGTGCTTCTAAAAGACATAATAGGGTTCTCAAAAGTGATCCTATGTCGGCTAGGGTGATGTCTTCATCCGAAGTGTCATGGGAGTTGTTGCTAGTATGTTCCAGTGTCGCTACAGGCTGAGGCTCTGTTGTTATAGCCTCAGCTCCATCGATAGGCGAGGTCCCCGCTATGATCGGTCCATGACTATTGGCCTTCAGAGTAGGATTGGACTTTGGGGTTTTTGTCTTCCTCCTACCTCTTTTCTGTTCCCTGTTAGTCACTTTAGGGACTGCTCCTTCCCTTATCCCCTGCAGTGCGACTCTGTCATTAATGGTGACCGAGTGTAAAACATGGTCAGGGTTGGGGATTTGGACAGGGTGGGGTTAGACCGATGGAAGATTAAGCACGCTCATATCATTAAAGTTGCTTTGATCCTTTGCACTAGTGTGCGAGCTGGAGTTGGACAAATCTAGGTTCGCTAAATGCTCGCTGGGACTAGTTACCCCGTTGCTAGTATTAGTATGCTCAGAGAAATTAGGTCTATTGGCTGGGCTCTTGGCATATGCCAGGGGGCCCATAGAAGATCTTCTCACCCAGTCAATTTCTTGGGAAATGCGCCTTTCGAGAATAGTGATTTCATCTATTAATAGTGACCCAGCTTTTACAAAGTAATTGTCTAAGGTACCTTTGGCAGCTCCTGTTGCCGCCTGCGTACTTTTACCCCTAGTTTCCATCGTCGTCATCTTTGGTCAAGGTAGGAGTCAATATATACCTAGTGGATGGCTGAAAGAAAGGTGGCCCGGTCCGGGTCTCGACTGGTCTCGAACGGCCTCAAACGGCCCGCGCGCGTCCCGCGTCGCGGGAATGAGTAGGCTCTCTTTAAGCCTCCTAGGCAAGGGGGCATAGCCGCTGCGGGAAGAGGCTGCAGGTGTGACCAGTCCTTGCCTCGCAGTCCCGCAGCGGTGTAGATGTAATCAACGGCACGCCCGTAGAGCGAGGGCCGCAATTGCCAGAGTCCGTGGAAGTGCCCCAGCAGCGATGACAGACAGCAAATAGCCCGGTAAGCAGCAGACGATGAGTGGCACCCGCGATGCGGGTGCCACGAAACGTTATCGAGGAGCCAGGCAAGGGGGCGTAGCCGCTGCGGGAAGAGGCTGCAGGTGTGACCAGTCCTTGCCTCGCAGTCCCGCAGCGGTGTAGATGTAATCAACGGCACGCCTGTAGAGTGGGGGCCGCAATTGCCAGAGTCCGTGGAAGTGCCCCAGCAGCGATGACAGACAGCAAATAGCCCGGTAAGCAGCAGACGATGAGTGCCCAAAGCTATAAGAATGGTTTGAGCAGCAGTCAAGGGTCATTTTTAGCAGTGCTACCATGTGACAGACTGGTACAAGCCCTGGTGTTGACAATTAAGTGCTGGTTCTGAGCTCCAGAAACCACTTGCTCAAGTTAAGAACTGCATAAACCCTTAAATTACATATCAGCAATTAAATCAACATCGTTGACTTTCCTCACCTCTTGTTCATGCCACATATTTCTCCATTTCTGTTCCATTCAAATTCCAACTTTCTCTTTCAACCATATGCAAGATCAAACTTTTTGCTATCTCTCACCCTCCTGCGAACAAATTAATCTTATTGAATGAGGTAATCAAACTCATAACCACCTGCCTCCTTCTGCCCAGTGACACAATTTTGTAAGATTTCAGTCACAAGAGGAATAGAACTTTAGACCCCAACACCGTTGAATTGGAGTCCTTTCAATCAGTTAATAACCATTTTCAATATTATTGCAATCCCATCTATGGTAAAGGTTTAATCTGTAGCTTTGTTATTGCCAATCAAGACTGTGCCCGATCCTTGGACCCCATCAACTCGGACTAGTCAGATCATTCAATTCATTTCAAATCTTTATTCGGCTATCAAAGAAAACTAACCATAAAAGTACAGACAATAATAATACATCTAAAAGAGAATTAAAGTCATACAATTACAGTGACAATTATTAAAATCATTTCATTTGTTACACTATAACAAAATACTTTTCCTCGCATTAATCAATTTCAGGATAAACAGGGCAACATTATAACATATGAGAGGAACATCTAGTGTCAACAAAAATGTTATTGCTACTTTTTGTGACCTAATGTTATGAGCAGCAAACAATAGTTTGAGATAAAAGCACCTAAAATTATCATAAAAGTTACAAAACAATAAAAAGTGCACTGTGCTTTGTTTACTTTTGTTATCACAGGGACATGGTACCATATCAGGTGGGCGGGACTTCATCTTTGGGAATTCAACAAGGTAATGGGCAAGGCTGCATCTGAGTCTCAGTCTCAGTAGCACAAAACGGTGCTGTACATAAGTCACATAACAAGTAATTATTAGCTCCCCCTCTAAATTAAAAGATTTGTACAAGGTGACAGCCGGTATATTCTGCTCAGCCGTTGATCTAAGAACCAGCCTATGCTGCAAAAAGGAATCTTTGATTTCTTTCTCTGAGTGAGACAATATTTTTAAGGTATACTGATATCTTGAATAGATTTTCTAGAGAGCAATTGATTTATAATAACCATGGAATTTTTAATGCATTATTCAAATGTAGACAATCTAAAATAATTGATCTAGTAAATATCGTTTCTTCCCTCTTCCAAACTGAAGCCCACAATAACAGTGGTCTAACCAGTAAAAGATCTTCTAAAAACCGAAGTCCCACCTCGTGGTGTACAATAGTGTTCGAGGCAGAGGGCTGTAAATATAGTAAACATTGTAGGAAGCAATTTTCTTCTCTTTGCGGGGCTGTGCTTTTGCATAACCCCAGAGACCTGCCCCATAAAGGGCTGTACTTACTCCTTTTGCTTTATAAATGGCTACCATTTCATTAATTCGTCTATTCTCTAGTTTTGAGGAGAATTTAAAAATCCCTTGGGTTGCCCTGCTCAGTTTTAGCTCTGGTATTTAAATATGTTGGGACCATGAGCCATTTCTCGAAAATAAAATACCAAGATAGCAAAAGTTCACTGTATGAATTGGAGTACTGTCAATAAGAAACGTTTTGCAAGATTTCGGTTTAAGCACACAGACCATGGTGAATGTTTTTGATGTATTGATCACCATTTTCTTTTGTGTCATAAAATCAAAAAAAGCGTCCATCAGTCTCTAGAGGCCTACTGGGGTCAGTGCTACTAATACGGTGTTGCCCGCATATAATAGTACGGGTATCATATGACCAGCTGCCCTGGGGGCATCAGCCTGTACGTTTGTAAATGGTTATCTACTCCATTAATAGAAAGGGAATATAAAATTGGCCCTAGCACACACCCTTGCCATATACCCTGCCCTACCTTAAATTTGGGTGAGCATTCCACCCGAGGGCCAAAGTGGACTTTGCTGGTTAGGTTCTCGCACAGATGGGAGAGAAACTCAATAATCGCCCTAGGTGCTCCCACAGAATTTAAAGTTGGCCAGAGTAAATTGTGATTGACCAATCAATCAATCAGAGAATTTGTAGAGCGTGCTACTTACCCGTGAGGGTCTCAAGGTGCTGGGGGGGGGGGGTGCTGCTATTGCTCGAAGAGCCAGGTCTTGAGGAGCCTTCTGGAGGTGAGCAGGTCTTGGGTCTGCCGTAGATGGGTCGGGAGGGTGTTCCAGGTCTTGGCAGCGAGGAAGGAGAAGGATCTGCCACCGGAGGTTGTTCGTTGGATCCGTGGGACAGTGGCAAGGGCGAGGCTGACGGAGCTGGCGGGCGGGGTGTAGAAGTTGAGTCTGTCATTCAGGTAGGCTGGTCCGGTACTGTGGAGTGCTTTGTGTACGTGGGTGAGGAGTTTGAAGGTGATCCTCTTATTGACGGGGAGCCAATGAAGGTCTCTTAGGTGGGAGGTGATGTGGCTACGGCAGGGGACGTTGAGGATCAGTCGGGCTGAGGCATTCTGGATGCGTTGTAATCATCGCAGGTGTTTGCCCGGGGTTCCTGCGTAGAGTGCGTTGCCGTAGTCCAGCCTGCTGCTGACAAAGGCTTGGGTCACGGTTCTTCTAGTTTCGGTCAGGATCCATTTGTAAATCCTGCGAAGCATGCGGAGGGTGTTGTAGCAGGAGGATGAAATGGCATTGACCTGCTTTGACATGGAGAGGGAGGAGTAGAGGATGAATCCCAGGTTGCGTGCGTGGTCCGTGGGTGCTGGGGCTTCTCCCAGTGTGGTCGGCCACCAGAAGTTGTCCCATGCAGAGGGGGTGGGACCTAGAATGAGGACCTCCATTTTGTCCAAGTTCAGTTTCAGACGGCTGCTCCTCATCCACTCGGCGACTGCCTTCATTCCCTTGTGGAGGTTGGTTTTGGCGGTGTGTGGGTCCTTGGTGAGGGAGAGGATGAGCTGGGTGTCGTCGGCGTAGGAGATAATGTTCAGGTCGTGCTGGCGGGCCACTTGTGCGAGGGGGGCCATGTGGACATTGAACAGAGTCGGGCTGAGGGATGAGCCCTGGGGTATGCCACAGATGATGTCGGTGGATTCGGATCAGAATGGCGGGAGGTGGACTCTCTATGTTCTGCCGGAGAGGAAGGACGTGGTCCAGTCCAGGGCCTTCTTCTGGATTCCGGCTTCTTGGAGGAGTGTTCTCAGTGTGTGGTGGCAGACCGTGTCGAAAGCGGCTGAAAGGTCCAGGAGGATGAGGGCTGAGGTTTCTCTGTTGTCTAGCTGGCGCCTGATGTCATATGTGGCGACAATAAGGGCAGTCTTGGTGCTGTGGTTGTGTCTGAATCCGGACTGGGATGGGTCTAGGATGTTGTTGTCCTCAAGGTGGCAGGTCAGCTGCATGTTGGCGATTTTCTCGGTGACCTTCGCCGGGAGGGGGAGCAGGGAGATGGAAAACAACCTTTACAACGCAACTTTTACAATGCACTACCATTACAACTAAACTTTTACAACGCACTATCCATTACAACACATGCAATTACAACGCAACCATTACAACGCATGACACTACAAAGCACACCGCTACAACGCATGTCATTACAACTCAGTCATTACAACGCATACCATTACAACGCATAACATTACCATCCAACACTTACCCTACTGTTGCACCCCCTGGAGTTAGAATAGTAATTTTACCCCTACACTATCCAACACTTACCCTACTGTTGCACCCCCTGGATTTAGAATAGTAATTTTTACCCCTACACTATCCAACACTTACCCTACTGTTGCACCCCCTGGAGTTAGAATAGTAATTTTACCCCTACACTATCCAATACTTACCAAAACATGCAATGTAATGTTATGCGTTGTAATGGTATGCGTTGTAAAGGTATTATGCGTTGTATTGGAATGCGTTGTAAATGTAGTTTTTAAAATTTCGTTGTAATGGCATGCGTTGTAATGGAATGCGTTGTAATGGATGTTGCGTTGTAAAAACTGCGCTGTAAAGGTATGCGTTGTAAAAGTGTGCGTTGTACCGTCATACATCCAGGGAGATGGACCGGAAGTTCTTGAGGCATTTGGGGGTCCGCCTTGTGCTTCTTGAGGAGGGCGTTGATTTCTGCGTGCTTCCAGCTTTCTGGGAATGTTGCTGAGTCGAAGGAGATGTTGATGATCTTTCATAGCTGGGGTGCGATGGTTGCATCAGCTTTGTTGAAAACGTGGTGTGGGCAGGGGTCTGATGGAGATCCTAAGTGGATAGAGTTCATGACCTTGCGAGTCTCTTCGTCGTTGACGTGGGACCAGGAAGTCAGTTGATTGGTGCAGGTGGCGTTTGGGGCGTGGTCTGTTGTGGTCGGGGCGGGTGAGGAGTTGAAGCTATCGTGAATGTCGGCGATCTTGCGATGGAAGAAGGTGGCCAGTAAGTCGCACAGTTCTTGCGGGCGGGATGTCGTTGGTGTTGGCGCTGTGCTTGGCTGTTCTGATGAGGTGGTGATGTCCGCGGATGGCGTCCTTGTGGGCTCCGTGGCTGTCTGGTGTGCGGTCGTGGAGCCATTTCTTCTCTAGTTTCCGGCATGTTCGTTTGGAGACCAAGAGATCTTTGGTGAACCAGGCAGCTTTCTTGCTGGGGTGGTTGATGGAGGGTTTCTTGATCGGGGCAAGGGTGTTGGCGCAGTCGTTGATCCACTGTCTGAAGTTGCGGGCGACGGTGTCTGTGTCGGAGGGGTCGGTGGGTGGGTTCTGGGCGAGGGTGGAGGTCAGCTGGTCTTCGGTGACTTTGCTCCAGCAATGGCGGGGCAGCTGGTGGGTGCGGTGGTGTGCGGTTGGTTTCTTGAAGGTGAAGTGGATGCATCGGTGGTCGGTCCAGTGGAGTTCGGTAGTGTGGTTGAGGGTGACGTGGGTGCTTGTGGAGAAGACGGGGTCGAGCGTGTGGCCGGCGGCGTGGGTGGGTTTGGTGAAGAGTTGTCGGAGGCCGAGGTTGGCGAGGTTGGCGATCAGGGTGCTGGAGTTGGCATTGTTGTTGTTCTTGAGGTGGAAGTTCAGGTCCCCGAGGAGGATGTAGTCCGTAGAGGTGAGTGCGTGGGTGCTGGCAAGGTCGGCGACAGAGTCGCTGAAGAGGGTCGGGGGTCTGTAGATGAGTGTTCCTCTGAGGGTGGTGTCGGGGTCGGTGTGGATCCAGAAGTGAAGGTGTTCGGCGGAGTTGAGTGAGTCGTCTGCGAGGGTGTGGACCTGGAGGATGGACTTGTGGATGATGGCTATTCCTCCTCCCATCCCGTTGGTGCGGTCTCTACGGGAGATCTTGTAGCCATACGGGATGGCTATGGCGATGTCGGGAGCTGAGGAGTCGTTCCACCAAGTCTCGGTCAGGAAGACAACGTCTGGGGCGGAGGTGTTGAGCAGGTCCCAGTGCTCGACAGCATGTTTGCATGCGGAGCGGGTATTGAGGAGTATGCAGCGGAGGTGTTTGGGACCGGTCATTGGAGGTTTGGTGGTTCAGTCACATGTGAAGTTGCAGGTTTGGCAGGAGAAGGGTCCTTGAGTGCGTTTCGGGGCGGCCTGGAAGCAGCGGTGGTCTTGGCCAGTGTTGAGTGCGAGGAGGGTGCTGGCGTCATGTCGCTGTCTGGCGGTGTGGAGTACGCGGGGTCCAGGGGTTCTGGCGCTGGGCGCGGTCCAGGCGCGGATGGGCTTGCCTTTGGCGTGCCAGCGGAGCGCCTGCTGCGCATCCACTGCGCTTCCGTGTAGCGGCCGGCATTTAAGTCGGGGAGGGAGGAAGGAGCAGCTGGGAGGCCGGAGCGGGGCGGCAAAGGGGCATGGCCGCAGGGAAGCGGCAGGAACAACGGGTCACAAAAGGCAAAGAAGGGGGTGGGACAGAGAACAGTCAACAACAAGAGCAAGCAATAGAAAGAGCAGTAGGCAGGAGCGGGGGAGCGCTAAAAAGAAAATAAGTCACAAAAAACACAGACTGGTCAGGGATCCTGCACACCGGAGGATCGAACTCACACAGGCGGCAGCAGCGGGGAGAGACCGCAGCAGGTGGTGCTGTTCGGCGGTAGGGGAGTGACTCGGCCCTCAGCCAGATCAAATGCGCTACTTAAATCGGCAAAGCACAGATAATGAGTACCTGCCTTTGCCCTAAAATACTTGCCGATGAGTAACTCTAAGTTAATGCATTGCTCAATGGTCCCAAGACGATTCCTAAACCCAAACTGCACCGGGTTTAGGATCAAATGCTCCAGCGTCCATTCCTCCAATCTTAATAGCAGAACCCTACTCATCACTTTCAAGGCGGTGGTTAGGAGCGAAATAGGGTAACAGTTTTTTGGGTCTGTTTTGTCCCCATTTTTAAATTTGGGTACAATGATAGATTATACCCATGTCTGTGGGATTGCATCAGTTACAGCTGAATTAAACACTCTAGTTAAGATATGTCCCCATAGATCAGGGGCAGATTTTAAAATATCAGCTGGGACACCATCCGAACCTGGGGCCTGTCCTCCGGCGTTCACCTGAATAGCCTGAAGAACTTTTTCATTGCTGATATTCAGAAGGAGAGCCCTCCACTCGAGCAACTCCTAATTAGACCCTCCCATCATTCTACATTATTACAAAAAATTCCAGAAATATGTGTCACCCATGTATCTGAGGGAACAAAAGAACAGAACTGCGGGAATCATCTTCAGGAAGGAAGTATTTCTTGTATCCCAGAAAATTTGTTACTCCTAGTTTTTGCAGAAATGGCCAAGTTTTCCCATGCTTCAGCCTGCATTGTCTTTTTCTGGGCAGGTATAGCTAGTTTGTACTCGCTCCATAGGGATTTAATAGTTGGTAAATCTCGCAGCGATTTAGACAGGGCATGCTTTAGTACCTGTAGTGCTTTAGTGCAAGCGCGATCAAACCATCCCTTTTTGTTATTACCTGATGTTCCTGGGTACCTTGTTAAAAGTGATTTGATAGAGGTTGTGATACCGACAAAATTTTCAGTCACTATCTTTGGGGCAATTTCATCCTGGACACAATAAGTTATTTTCCTGTGGTTAGACACTACTATTTTCTGCATGGTCAAGCGTGGATCAATACCTGTCCACTTGATTCTAACACTGTTTATCCTAAAGGGGGTCAATATAGTTTACTAAATCAAATACATCACTCCTTTGGCCCCAGAAGAAAATCGACAGTGTAAGCAAGTTATGGTCGCTAAATATGGAGGGTGTGACACTAAGGTTGCCACGCACACAAATAGCAGAAGCAGACACTAATACATGGTCTATAATAGAATACAAATTTCTCCCAGTAAAGGTTAGGACTAAGTGCCCATTAGGATCATAGCCCCTTAAGTAGCTGGAGAACATATTTGGGGATCATCGTATTTAGGGCTTCCCCATATTCGTTACGACAAAAATGATAATTTCCCTTACCATCCTGATAAATATGTCCACATGCCTGGTTGTTGGGTGCTCCGCATGCCTGTAAATTAAAATCTCCTGCCCACAATAATACATAATCAGTGTTAATTGGAGCTAAAAAGATTTCAAGGCCACGGTCGAGAGCTTATGCCACATTATTAAGTGTAGAATCAAAAATGTTGTTATAAAAGTTTACAATTACCAAATCTTTAACCTTCTTTTTAGGTCGAGCCTAGAGTCAGCGAGCAAGCGCTGCTCTAGGGAACATCTGGGGTAGTTCAGTGTGGGAGAGAAGCCCGACCCACTACCCCGCCCATATTTTTCATTGGCTTGTGTGTTTGTCCTTCTAAATGCTGTCTTCTGATTGCTAAATAAGCTTGTTAGTCCCTCATTTGTATGGCCATGTAGTAGTTTGTATCCTCCCATCGCTACTGGCCTCTTTACGTGGTTGTTTCACAGTGCGTGTACTTTTTTCTTTATTAAGCTTCTGCAGGCACGACGACATGCTTTGCTTACATTCGGCACGCCACGCCCACATTAACTTTCGAAGCAGTTGGGACAATGGCCGCCTTTTGTAATGCCATTGGTCTCACTTTTAAATGCGAGACCTATGGCATTGCAAATATATTTTTTGCTGGTGATGGCCTGTGTTCTTTGGTACTCACTGAAGATGAGGCGGGGTACAGATACTTATGGCAATGGAGGGGCTACTCCCATGATGTCCGTGCCTTTTTTGTTACATCTACGTTTCTTCCCAGTGGGCCTCATCATGCAGTGGTGCGGTAGTAGCCATCCATACATCTCAGTCCACTTGGGGCTGACCTGGGCGCGAGCAGTTCCGGGCCTCATTGGTATTCCACTGATGCCTCCTGTGATAAGGCAATCCGGAACCGGGCATCCGTCCTCCATGCCTGCTGCTGGCTTTGTGCGCCCCACGGATCTCTGCTGTGCTGCAAGCACTAATGAAGAGCCCTTCCCTTCTTCTTTCGCTTCCTTCATTCGCTACCACCTGTCTTCCGCCCTTCATCCTGTGCATCGATGCTGCTCATTTTCCCTGCTCCCCCTGCCGTTTATCTGCCCCAGTTCCTCCTCTTTCTCTCCCAATTGCTCATGCATTACCATCTTGTTTCCTTCCTCCTTTTCACTGTCGTTGCTGTGCTATTTCCTCAGTCCTCTTTTTCTGGTTTCCTTCCTCCCTCATTTCCTCATTTTGCTCTTCCTACTTCCTTCCCTGTTTCCGTCCTCGCACACAAACCTAGATTTTGCCCGTCTTGTCAGCTGCCTTTGATACTGTTGACCTCCAGACTTTTAAACAAACATAGGGGGGGGGGGGGGGGGGCAGGGGGCAGACTTCAATGGCAAAACCATGGAATGTTTCACATTTTTCATAAATGATAGATCACATTTCACAGAGAGAAAAGCCTTTATAGGGGCCAATTTCAATAGCTGCTGTCCCTGTTCCCGGCAAGTTTTACTTTTGCATTTCTGCCTTTTGTTTTATATGTCTGCACCCTCTATCACCTAAAAGACCCCAGCGTATGTTATGATTTTTGGATGTTAATTTACCTTGCAGTAAGACAAGATATGACAGAAGAACTAGTCTTTGAAATCTTGGAAGAATGAATGATGACAAGTTGCATTAATTATTTCAGATGGGTTTTATTATATAGGCAGTGAACATGATGTAGCACAATTATATCACTTCTGGCGTAACAAAACTTGAGGGGGCCCCCTGCAAAGTACATGGAGGAGGCCCCCCATGCTCTGGACCCATTCAGGAGTTCTCAGGGCACAGCCAGCCACTCCTGCACAGTGCTGCAGGGAGCTCCCTGGAGCTTGCCCCCCGCACCTGTAGGTGTGTGGATGCTATTGTTATGTCACTAGTGAGAGGATAGGTGGACAAGTGGGTCTGGTGGCTCATTGGACTAATGAGTCAACTGTAGGGGCTTGTGTTTGACCTCATAGTCACATATTCAAATCCCAGTGGGTCCACTCAGCCTTTCATCCTTCTGGGGTCGATAAAATGAATACCATTGAGTTGGGTAACAATAAACATCTGTTATTCAAAGGCAAGATACGTGTGCTGTACAAATACATATGCTATGTCATGTGAGAGGAGCGAGATAGATACGTAGGTGGATGAAAGGATGACAGAGTAAAGGGACATTTCAGAGGATGGATGGATGGCAGAGTAAATGGAAATCTGAGGAAGGGTGAAAGGATTGTAGAGTAAATGAAAATCCTTGAGCATGGGTACTCACAAACGTTCTCTCGGGGCCAAATTTACAGTGTGGTTTGTGTCTGAGGGCCGCACCAGTGGGGGCGGGGTCAGTGGGGGAGGGGGCGGGGCTAGAGCAACAAAAAAACTGACCATGAGGTTGATCACTGGTCCCTACAGCGGACACCTTTGTCCACTGAGCCACCAGACCCGGCATACACACCTCTCTCTCTCTCTCTCTCTCTGTCTCCCTCTCTCTCTCTCTCTCTCTCTCCTTCTCTTTCTCCCTCTGCCTCCCTTACTCTGTCTCCCTCACTCTGTCTCCCTTTCCCTCCCTCACTCTTTCTCCCTCACTCTGTCTCCCTTTCCCTCCCTCACTCTCCCTCCCTCCCTCTTCATCTGTCTCCCTTTCCCTCCCTCACTCTCCCTCTGCCTCCCTTTCCCTCCCTTACCCTCCCTCCCTCTCCCTTTCCCTCCCTCCCTCTCCCTCTGTCTCCCTTTCCCTCGCTCACTCTCCCTCTGTCTCCCTTTCCCTCCCTCACTCTTCCTCTGTCTCCCTTTCCCTCCCTCACTCTCCCTCTGTCTCCCTTTCCCTCCCTCACTCTCCCTCTGTCTCACTATCCCTCCTTCACTCTCCCTCTGTCTCCCTTTCCCTCCCTCACTCTCCCTCTGTCTCCCTGTCCCTCCCTCTCCCTCTGTCTCCCTTTCCCTCCCTCACTCTCCCATCCTCTTCCTTTCCCTCCCTCCCTCTGTCTCCCTTTCCCTCCCTCACACTCCCTCTGTCTCCCTTTCCCTCCCTCACTCTCCCTACCTCTCCCTTTCCCTCCCTCCCTCTCCATCTGTCTCCCTTTCCCTCCCTCCCTCTCCCTTTCCCTCCCTCCCTCCCTCTCCCTCTGTCTCCCTTTCCCTCCCTCACTCTCCATCTGTCTCCCTTTCCCTCCCTCACTCTCCCTCTGTCTCCCTTTCCCTCCCTCCCTCTCCCTCTGTCTTCCTTTCCCTCCCTCACTCTCCCTCCCCCTTTCCCTCCCTCCCTCCCTTTCCATCTGTCTCCCTTTCCCTCCCTCACTCTCCCTCGGTCTCCCTTTCCCTCCCTCACTCTACCTCTGTCTCCCTTTCCCTCCCTCATTCTCCCCCTGTCTCCCTTTCCCTCCCTCACTCTCCCTCCCTCTCCCTTTCCCTCCCTCCCTCTCCATCTGTCTCCCTTCCCCTCCCTCACTCTGCCTCTATTTCCCTCCCTCCCTCACTCTGTCTCCCTTTCCCTCCCTCTGCCTTCCTTTCCCTCCCTCCCTCCCCCCCTCCCTCCTCTCTCCCTCCCTTTCCCTCCCTCCCTCTCCCTCTGTCTCCCTTTCCCTCCCTACCTCCCTCCCCCTCTCTCTCCCTCCCTTTCCCTCCCTCCCTCTCCCTCGCTCTCCCTCCCTTTCCTTCCCTCCTTTTACATTTGCATCGTCAACATATAAACTATAAAAACTAGCAGTGTACGGAGCTCCCATCTGAACCACTCCAAATTGACTGCATAAATGAAAAAAACGAAGTTATTATTAACGTGCTGCAGTTCGAGGAGCTGTCACATGAATGAGGTATGCGGCCACGCATTTTACTAAAAAATGACCAGTTTCCAGCTATACAAGTAAGTACAAGGCATTTTATTTTCAGAGGGTGTAGAGTACTACTCAACCTGTACATGTGAGTATAGAATATAGAATGTTAGAATGTTAGATGAATGTCAGTTATAGTAGGAATTGAAGTACAGGCTGAGCAGAGATCATACTGCTCCTGGTGGGGTTCTCTATTTAATTATTTAACCTTAAATAAATATCAGCTTTCAAAATACAACCTCGGCTTCCTGATACATCTGTACATTACATCTGGCGACGATTTAAGAAACGGACCTCCATGTAAATTTCAAAGACACTTTTTAAAAAAACGAAACGGAACGAAAAAGAAAGAAACTTAATAGATAAGGATCTTTTACTAGCAGTACAAGTTGGCACCAAGAATCCCACTAGTGACGACCATCAATCACCTTCTACTTTTACGTGCCAGGTACTGTTTGATTTATTTCTGCCTTTGACTGCTGCTGACTGACCCGGGAGTGTGACACATTCCTTTTATAGTGTACACATCAGTCTGTCACACTGAAACCGGTTCGGGGATATAAAGACGATGTTAATTGAGAAATAACTGTGAGCAATTTTGCTTGTGAACTATGTGACCTGGCATTGTTCGTCACTCTGCACTGCAGATCTGTCAGCTGCATTGTATAACAACCGCTTTTCCTGCTCAACTAAAATAAACAACCTTTCATTTTCGAAGTGCTGGCAACCTGCAAACATTTCATTTTCAAATTACCGGCAGCCTGGGAACATTTTACTTAATTTACTACGTGAAGAAAAGAGATCGTTTTGCTTTCTTCCCGTTTTGACATTTTGACAAGTGACCTTCTCTCTCTCATATGTGGAGATGCTTTACAGTCAAATCTACAGTCACCTCAATGGCATGTTTCACGTGAGCATTTTCTCTATTTTAAAAAATGTACATTTTACCAGATTAACATTAAGTCTTCAGCATATAAATACTGCTCGTGCTCTTACCGTTATGGATTTGAACCTTTCAAAAATCAGCGCGAGGCATCTTCTTGCATCAAGCCTTCCTGTCTTCCCACTATGACGACGTTCTACAGCGTCACTAAAGTCCAGTGATTTGAGGAGCATTATACAGCCATGAGCCACCCGGTTTAACGTAAGAGACGTGCCTCCAATTTTAATGTCTGTGATTTCTTCAATGACTTCCCTGCAAGCTACGTTTTGTGCCAATTGTTATGGTTTCGTGAAGTCGAATTTCATTCACTCAATTTTGTGACATCTTCTGATTCATCGACTCGCTTCAGGGACTTTGGAACAATTTTTACCAACTACAAGTACTGTTACTCTACGTCCTTTGTAACCGGTTGACATCATACACTGGACGCTTCGTTTTATCTTTTAAAAATATATTTCAACAGTTTCAACAAAGCGATAAATACGCTTTGTTTTTGTTTTAAAATGGACATTGGCTATTTCTTCAAAGCGATAGACACGCTTTGTATTTCACCTGTTTATTTCAATACAGTTCTCCAACACCGATGAGCACGGTTTACTTTGTGTATACCTATCGCAGTTCTGTATAATTATTCTACAATGTTTTACATGTTTTTCAATATCCTCTGCTATGCCTATATTTCGTGTTTAACTCAAGGACCTTACTGTCCTTTGCTGTGCCTACATTCTGTTTTTACTCAGGAACCTCGCATTGGTTTATTGGATCTTTTGCAGGTACTTATTAATTTATTTCCTATATGCTTCGAAATTGGATGATTCCTCACTTAAGGCTCATCTTAATCTGTCTCCTTGAAATGTTTGACAATTTTAACAACTATACTATCTACACCACATAATGGTCATTTTAATCGTTTGCATTTCATAAAGAATGATAGTATTTTAAAATGCAGGTTTTCTTACCCATGATTTTAACGAATGTTTAATTTTATCCATCAGCATATATTTTCTATTATGCAGATGCTATCACCTTTACTTAAGCTGCATATTTTGATTATTATATTACATTAATAATAAGTACTTAATGATTTTACTTTTACAATGATTTTAGAGTAAGAGTTTTAAAAGTTAAATATGCAACAATAGTTGTTTTAAAATAAGCGCTTCATGGTATACATACAGACATATCTAAAGTTAAGAATGTGATGTATTGACAGTCATTTTTATATAAGCGTTTCATGATATGTATAAAGACATATCAATTGTTTTAAATTTTAAAAGAGACATTTGAAGGAGGAAGGTGTAACTTAAAATTGGTTGTCTCTAAAATGTTTAATAATCATCAAATGATTATATTGTCACACCAAGTTATTAAGCTATGTATGTTCTTATTTTCAAGAGGTGTGTTCTCTTCTTACCGACTTGGTTTGAGGGAATTTGTTTTAAATTTGATATGTGCCGTGTGGGTACCTCCCACGCCTTTCTCTCCAACATACTTTGAAGGAGAACGTTTAGAATTTCATAGGTGCAATGTGTTTTAAAATTTGGGAATTTGTTTTAAATTTTAAAAGAGACATTTGAAGGAGGAAGGTTTAACTTAAAATTGGTTGTCTCTAAAATATTTAATAATCATCAAATGATTATATAGTCTCACCTAATTATTAAGCTATATATTTTATATGTTCCGTGTGGGTACCTCCCACGCCTTTCTCTCCATCTTGCTTTGCGGGAGAATGACAAAGTTTCATGTGATACCTCCACATCTTGCATGCATCCCTTGCTTCCTTTATGTGGTATGTACATTTTACGTGCATGCATCTCTTGCTTTCTTCATGTGGTATGTCCACATTTTGCGTACATGTTTTACTTCTTTTATATGGTAGTTGTGATCTATATTCTACACTTATTATTCTTTTCAAAATTCTACATACCTTCACTCTAGTCTGACCAATCAGTATACCCTGGTGGTGTTTGCTGTTTCTACTATTTGTCTCCTCTATTCCTTTACTTATCTTCTGCATTTTGCTCACTTAGCTCAGCTATTGTCTCCGTAAAAGGGGGAAGAGGGGTTTGTGTTACCTATTCGTTTCGTTGTGTTACTCCAGTATTTCTCTTTCTTAGTTCATGCTTTACTTTCACGCTTCTACACTCTTCTTCTACATCCTCCTTTGTGTTTTCCCCAAAAAAAAATGGTTTTATCAATTTCACTCCAAAAAATCGTTTTATCAATTTTACTCCACCTCTTCACATGTTTTGGAAATCCATTTATTTATATATTTTACATAATACTTTGTATTATAACTTATAGTTATGTTTTTTTGAAGAGTCATCTTTTCATTGTTAAGAAAGGAGAAGTTGTAGAGTACTACTCAACCTGTACATGTGGGTATAGAATATAGAATGTTAGAATGTTAGATGAATGTCAGTTATAGTAGGAATTGAAGTACAGGCTGAGCAGAGATCATACTGCTCCTGGTGGGGTTCTCTATTTATTATTTAACCTTAAATAAATATCAGCTTTCAACATACAACCTCGGCTTCCTGATACATCTGTACATTACAGAGGGTCATCATCATCACAACTATGACAGATTGGGAACTACAACCATACAAAAGGACTTGAAACGGAGTTTAAAAATCGAGTTTACTCACTGAATAAATACCCCTGTCAAGTGTAGGCACACAGTTACCCCCTCCCCAGGCCTTATCCACAGTTAAATCATCTATATGTAATTTGGGGGAAGGGGAAGGGCTTGCATGGCCGTCCTTTGACCTTCACCCTGTCAAGCTGCAGTACTTGGCTGTATACTGGCTTTTCGTTTTGGCACACAACCTGGAGCTGCCTGGACACCCAGGCAGACACATACCTCATAAGATAGGCCCTGAAGTCCTTGCTCTTCGTGCAGTCAATACCTTTGCGGGCAAGTGCTCTCGGCAGCAGTTAGGTGTTCAAGGCCAACGCAATCAGTCGGCAGAGGGACTAGCTAAGACACTGCGCCCGCCCCAGACTCAGCTCAACAAGTCATGCCCCCGCCTCTGCGTCATCACTTTATGGCACCCTTGTACAGGGCCCCTAGGGCTACGTCACCATTACTTGAAGCACGGCAAAACACTACAGTAAATTATGCCCGGAGGCTGCAATGTGAAATACGGTCGTTCTCAACAGTCTCTGGCGTGGCTAGGTCCTGGGATGCCTCACTGGTCAGGCGCACATTTAATTGCAATGCGCATGACAATGGCATTACCAGCTCCACCCTCTATGCCCCACCCTGAAGACTGCGCAGACAACTGCGCGCTACACACATACCCAACTTTTAATTAAATGAAGAGCCCAGAGGCCCTGCTGGCCGAGGCTGCGAGGCCCTGGCCAGGCCTGTGCAACAATGACTAATTAAGAGGCCAGGGCCCGGGCGCGCACCCCTTAATCAATGAAAAAGATGCCGGTGCGTGCCGTGCGCACACCATTTAGGCTTGCTGGCTCCTCTGAGAGTGAGCGGGCCCCTGGAGCATGAGGGCCCCCTGCAACTCGGGGCTGCGGGGGCCTGTGTTACGCCCCTGGACTTAACCCAAAAACAGAATGAAACATCATTAACAGACTAAAAGTACGTTCTAACTCATTGTATGGTAATTTCATTTATGTACTACCCCTGACGAGAGTTGAAACGCTTCATGGCAAACCACTTGTCACCTTTCCCTAGATTGGTGACCAACCTATATCGACCAACAGTAGTACAGAGAATATTTTAATCCAGCAGAAATATTATGGAAATAATCACGCCCATGCAAAGCCTAACGTCTGCTACCTTGCACACAAGGTTTACTGGGATATGTTTTTGTGCTTCGCTTCACTGGTACTATAATATTCACGTGGAAACGTTTAGGTCTGGGGTATCCACGGCCTTTTGATTTTGATAACTTTATGTCTAAAGTATACTGATTTATAAAGGCCTTCAGCAGCTCTCTTCATTCATTGGTCTGTTAGTTTGTCATTTGAATTTGTGTTCCCTCCACCACAGCATACTGCATGGGGCACAGGGTCAACCCTCTTCAGTCATTGGCTTACCCTTCTGTAAGTGATGAATTCCACTCTCACTCAAAAAGTAGTCAACTGGATACATTTTACAAAAAACATTCACATACATCGGCAGGGCCCACACTTGAGGGAAAATGCCAAACCTATTGGTTTTGCCAGTGCTTTTTAGGTTGAGCCTAGCGGCAGCGCGCATGCGCTGCTCCACTCTGCTGTCATAATTCCCAGCATCAAATACATGCTGCTGGAGCCGTTTCCCTTGCCCACCCACTTCCCTCTGCACATCTTAAATTAAGGAGGGAGCTAAAGTAATAGCTCCCCTCCAGCACAATATATTGCAAGCACATTGTGTGTAATGCATGCTTGGAGGGAGTGGGGAGGGGGATGGTACAGTAATCGCTAAATTCCAAAGTTCTGTCTCCCCCCATCCCAAACCTGTCTATCCCTGCACAAGATTCATAGTCTTGTATGTCTCTCCCCAAATCTCTATCCACTGCCACAGGCAGTTCCTCCCCGCGGAATTAATTCTAGTTGTAGCACACAGCACTAGACTGTTCCATGTAATCAATACTAGCCAGAGCTGAATCACTCCACAGCCATATGCTGTCCCACCACGGTAGAAGTAGTTACCGTTATAAAACAAGCATTTACAATGCAATAGGTCTAACATTGACGCAAGTTTAAGCTATTGGCATTGTAAATGACAATGCCTTTTATTTATGTTATAAAAACCAAAACATAAATAAAAGGCATTGTCATTTACAATGCCAATAGCCCAAACTCGTGTAGATGTGATACCTATTGCATTGCAAATGCTTGTCTACTTAGCCACAACATTTGTGCATGGGGGCCCACTGGTACAACCTTTTTAACATTAGTATAGGGTTTCTTGTAGAAATATAATGTCTTAACTAGATATGGTACTAACCCAATCGATATTCACAGCCTTTTTTAATAACCCATTCATGTTACGGGTTGCAAACTCAAACCCTTCCATTGGGGGCTGTCCTACTACAGGGGGGTGTGTGTAGGAAAGCAGGATATGCTTCTTATGCTTACCCCCACTTTTTTTCCAAATGTGATACTGTTTTTGACTAGTCTGACTGTGATCCTGCTAATCAGAACCCCAGTGTATCTGCTTTCTCTCTAAACTGGTATGTTATGTACTTAGGTACATTTCTGATTGGATGCTGGGGTACCCTTGTAAACCTTAGTATATTGTACCCATGTACCCAGGGCATAAGTATGCCAGAGGCCTCCCATGGGCTGAAGCATGTATCTTGCAACCCATGAGAGGCCATGCAAAATGGAACTACATATCTGCTATTGCAGCCTGTGAAAGTTGGTGCATGCACCACTTACCTAAGATAAAGGTTTACTATATCTAAGGGTCACTACACTTAAAACCTATATTCACCCCTATAGCAGGCCTTACAAATCCTGAAGGCAGGGTGCTTGGTTCTAAGTTAGAGGGTGCCACTGCATGAGCAGTACATCCCTGCAGCCTACGGAGTCCATTCTCCCGGGTTAGTGCAGCAGCCATTTACAACATATAGAGTGACATTATGCGGCCTCATGATGACCAACTCTAAAAAAGGCTGAAAATAATCCTATTGCATTTGGTGTCAAACCGTTATCTGGTGTGGGAGGTATGATTCCACCCCTCAGAAGCGAGCTTCGTTAAGTCACTGGTGTTCCTGGTGCCAGCCTTCTAGTCCCGGGCAGCAGAGATGTTTTAAGGCATGGGCAAAGTAGGCTCTGACCCAGGACCTCAGCCTTTCATGGGGCCCCTGATAGAGCCAGCTCTGTTCTGCAAAGAGTCTTGCTTGGGTGATCTTTAATAATTCTTAAACAGAGTATTTTAAATACTGTTTTCCTTTCATTAATTTTAATGTGGGTGAGAGTATTACAGACATTTTGCAGAGAAATGTTGTGTTAATGTTTCATGCAACATCCATAAAAGAAGCTTCTTTTATTTAGATTGAAACAGGACCTCATATATTAGAACTAGGAGGGTGTCATAGAGATTATTTGCAGTAACATTGGTGAGCTCCTACTGTGTTATATTGAAAACATGTGCAACTAACCCAGAATATTAGATGTAAACACATCTAGCATTTGGACCAATGTTCCTGTGCACTGTCAGTGAAGTGACCAAAAAGGACACAAAAGGGCTGAAAATGGATCATAAATTCAAAGCTGTTCTGAAAAGGGACCCCCAAAATACGCTTGGCCCAGGGCCGCCCAAAATCTTAAGATCCCCCTGCCGGGCAACACAAAATGGTTGCTTACGACCAGAGACACATTTCTGCCCTCTTGCTGTTGAACCAAGCGCAAGCTGGGGAAGGTAGAACAATAGGCATCCTGTCACATGGAGGTGTGACACCGGCCAGACAGGATTTAGTGCGTTAGGGTGGGGTGTGTGCTTGCCAGCTACCAAAAGCCTGCATGAGGGGCACATTTGGTATCCCTGGGCATAGTCCAGTTCAACAGTCCCGGGAGCCATTGGTTCCTGCTCTGGCGTGAAAATGAGCAAAGGACAGGTGAGTAACCTCCCCACTGTCCAGACCCTCCCCTAAGAGGGTCCCCTGAATCTATCAAACCCTCTCCTTTGGGTACAAAAGGGCTTACCTGGCTCTAGGATCCTAGATTTGTTGTGGACAAGATTCTGAACCAGACACCACTGAACTTCGACCGTCTGGACACTCTGGTCATTGCTGGAATTCGTTTGGGCCCTACTTCGTCTCCCTCTCAGTCTGAAGCATCGTCTGTGCCCGTGCACCATACAGGCTATGTGTAGGACCTGTGGCGCATCAAGGACAACCAAAGAAACCTCCCTTAGAGTGAAAGAGTCACTCCCCTGTATCCGCAGGCATCACATCACGACTGACCGGTCTGCTGCTCCTGAGCTCCTATGGACTACGAAGGCTCCAGCAATAAAGGAGGTGGGTTCCTACGTCCCTCGAGGTTTGAGCTGCCTTCTTACCAAGATTGAGGCCAGAATCCCTCATGAGGCTGCAATACCCCTACCCCTGTGCACCACGTTCATTTGCTAGTGCTCATTCTTGTTGCACCACTTCCTACCAAGAACTCCGGCCTCCTTGCACCGAGTGCTTTGTGGGTTGCTGTTTGGTGAAATGGCTCGAGGTCCTCTTGCGACTCCTGTGCCTCTGGCCTGTGAGTCCAATTGAGGGTCAACTTTGCTTTTCTTGGGCTCGTCTGGTTGCTCCAGGCCTGCCGTGACTCTCCTGCCTTTGGTGAGTCTCCTAGACCTTGTAGGTCCAAACCGTAACCTTCTTTGACCTTCTGCATGGGTTGCCATTGCCAATGCATGTTGGTGCTCCCTCCGGACACCGACCCCTCAGCACTCGACATCCTTTGTGGGACAGCTCATTTCCAGCTCCTGGTCATCCTCACCATCTCCTGGTCCCCTTGGCTGCAGAGTCAAGAACCCCCTCAACCCACCTGAAGCACCAAACATCTGTAAACCTTCAACTACTGAGCCCCTGGTCACTCTTGAGTGACCCAGACTCAGTCCCCTCTGTTTGCAGGTACTGTTCAACTAGAATCCACCTTTGGATTCCACCAGACACTTTTCTTCCTTTCAGCAGCTGCTCTTCTTTGAAGTACTCCATTGGGTTCGACTGCAGTTTCTGACGCCACTTCAGACCAATCCACCCGGCTTCCATGGGATAGGTAACTCTGGTACCTCGGTATCCACAGGTGGGGTGGCTTCCCAACCTCCTAGCTTCCACTGGGTTTCTTCGAAGTCCCCTGCGAAGGGTCCTTAAACTCTAAAATTTCAACAGCGACTTGCCCATAGAATTGTATGGAGCATGCAGTCGTGTTCCCACTCTGCACGGATCCTCCGTGGGGTCCCTACTTACTCACCTTCAGTGATTCCTTGGGGTCCCAGCAATTCTACATCCTCTAGACACTGTCTTGACTTGAGTCGTGGTTCTTATACCACTATTTTCGTATATGGTTTGGTTCCCTCCTGGGGCCCACTGTGTATTAGTACTATTTACTGTAATTTCTGTGCTTAAGTATTTATTTTATTTATTTATTTAACGATTTCTAAAGCGCCTGGTGACCCAAGGGCATCCCTGCGCTGTAAGAGTTGTGATCCTGATGAGGGGTAGGGAGAGGGGAGAGACACTTATTGGGGGTTCTATTTGGGGAATAGATGTGTCTTCAATTTCTTACGAAATGCCAGGTAGTTGGGTTCAAGTCTGAGGGAGCGGGGAAGAGCGTTCCATCCGGCAGCTGCTTGAACGGAAAATTGTCGTCCTCCTGTGCGAGATCTTTTAAATCTAGGAATGCTAGCCAGGTTTTCATTCTGGGATCGTAGGGATCTGGTTGCTATATAAGGGGTGATCATTTTGCTGAGGATCGCAGGGCCAGATCCGTTGATCAGCTTATGTGTCGTGCACATCGCTTTGAATTGCACCCTTTGGCGCACAGGGAGCCAGTGCAAGGCCTTGAGGGCCGGCTTGGCGGACGTTCTGGAGGGGATATTGGTGAGCAGGCGCGCCGCCGCATTCTGTGTCCGCTGGAGCTTCGTTAGGGTGGCCTCAGGGGCTCCCAGGTAGACCAGATTGCTGTAGTCCAGGCGGGACAGTACTAGTCCCTGGATGAGTAGTTTCCTGGAAGTAGGTGGCAGTAAGGGGAGAATCTTGCGGGTCGTGCGCATAAGCCCGAAACAGGTGCCCGAGGTTTTGGTTGCTTGTGTTTTCATAGTAAGCTCTGGTTCGAGCCACACACCGAGTGTCTTAATTTCACGTTTCGGGGGGGGGGGATTTCCCCGAACACGTCGGGCCAGAGTGCTGGAGGGATGGTCGTCCATTGTTTTCCTAGGAGCATCACCTCCGTCTTTGACCCATTTAGTTTTAATGATGAATTATTCATCCAGTTGTGGATTCCTGTAAGACAATTGGTCAGGTTTTCTGGGTGGTCGATCAGTTGGGACAGGGAGACGACCAGCTGAGTGTCGTCAGCATAGCTTACCATTTTTATGTTAAATGGTGTTACCACGTCCTCAAGAGGGGCCATGTATACATTAAAAAGCGTCGGGCTCAGGGAGGAGCCCTGAGGGACACCGCTTGTGAGTGGGAGGGTGGATGAGTGATGGTTTTCGTCCCACACTTGGAACGTGCGCCCTGTAAGGAAGGATTCAACCCAACTGAGTGCCGTCCCAGTGAGTCCTGCATGTGCTTTGTGAGTATCTTTGTGTAGAAGATTATGTGTTGTACTAGAGAGTGTTATATTAATAAATACATATTTTATATCTTCTGTGTGGTTCTCCTTCCATTTAACCAATACTATACAGTTGCATTCTGGTAAAACAAGCTGCTTAACATTGATTCAAGGCTAAGCCTGAAGGCTGCTCTCCACAGCTACCACTTGGATAGCTTTCTAAGGTTATCTTTGACCTCTTAAATCATCATAAGGTTTGTTTGGACTGGTGCAAGGTGCCCACTTTAATTAGTGAACAGCATATACCAGACCATCTTCCCTGTTTGATACACTTATAGGTATGTTACAAATTCCACAATTATCTTTCCAATTGCCTTGATGGCCTTAGCTTCAACCATCCCACAGATAGCGGGTGCCTGCTTGATATATGTACAGTCTCTCGGAGATAACTTGCTCACCTGAATGACTATAAAAGCCCTTGTAAAATCCCTTTTCTGATAATTCCTAGGGTCCTCAGCATAACTTTGATCAGGGATAAGTCATTCATTATCATCTAATCTACTCAGCGCCTCGTATCTATTAGGCATTTCAAATCCCAAACCATTGGACGGGTATGTAACCCTCTGTCTTTATGAATTCAGTACACCACTAGAGCATTGATCTAAGCCCTTTAAATGACGATTATAAAAAAACTGTGGGAGTATGCCCATGACTTGTGTCTCCATGGATAATAACCCCAACATTTTATGGATACCACTGGCAATTCTTGGGCTTCTGAAACACAATGACCGCCAAGATTGTTTTCCAATGACCCAATCCACCCCACTCCCCTTGTAAACAGGATTTCATGTGCTCTACGGGGGAGAATAAATGTCTAGAGCTAAGCCAGTGCACCACCTTGTTCTTCAGGCATTCTGTTGTTTCCCTGGCCCCTGGCTTTAGCGGGGGAACATTAAATAATACTGCCACATATGGACAGCTAGCAGATGGCAAATGAATGGTAACTAGATCTTGTAAGGATGCATTGGTATTGGGGGTGTATATTTGAGCCTTTTAGGTGTTGTGCCATAACATGTGTCCTAGTAGATTTGCTATTAGGCTCTTGTACATTTTCACCCAACATCACCTATTGGCTGGAAAGAGTCAAAGCCTCATCATGAGGGGGCATGCCACCTATAGCACTATTCAAACCAGTGTCTATTAATGGGGGCCTCTTGTCCAATGGCGTTTTGCTCAAACTAGTAACCTTTTTTCATTCCTTCTCCACCCTACTCAGTCTTTCTTTTTGGGGGCTTAATAAGCTACTAATGACAGATGTTAGTTTATCCCAAAATGGTGCCCATATTTGTTTGTCCATAGAGTTAGTTCCATGTTCACCACCCCCCAGCAAAGTAAGATAATCCGGGTATTTTTATTCAACAGGGATTACATGTTGTGTCTTTATTTTCCATTTAGCTGATGGTTGACGAACTACGTTCGAAACTTTAGCTGCCCATGGAATTGCCGGGCCCGGGGGGTGGGGGAGGGTGGGGAGAGGTTAGTGCCTGTTTTGGTACAATTGGTGTTGGTGTATGGCATATAGTTTTGCTTATGCATCCTACACTCTGGTCATTTTGTTCATTGCCTAGACAAGGCTTCACTTTAGTGGATACTACACATTGGGTACCCCCAGTTTGGACATATACCGCTCCACTCGATTAATTTCTTTAGATAGAGCACCAACGGCACAAGCCAGGTAGGTGTCTATGGTCGTTCGCTTAGGGGGTGCTGGATTGCTCAGTTGATGGCTTTGTAACCCCACCTTTCGTTTGCCCATACTGCTGGTTGTCTTTTTAGAAAATAAGGGGACAAAAGAAGGGGGAAAACAGACTTACTCCACTCCCATCCTCGGAGTTACACAGTTGGCATCCTTTAACAGCAATGCTAGTCCACTATGATCGGCGGAAATAAAAACCAAGAGACTGGGCCCGGCCTGACCTCTTCCGGCCGTGGACGGACGCAAACGGGCCCACCCTTGGCCTGGGCTTTGCTGGTGTGTGGGAGACCTGGCAGCCAGATATATGCCTCCTGGCACGTAGGTGGAGTCACTGGTGGTGCGGCAGTGCTCAAGCTGCAGTGCCTGGTAGGGAATTGAGTACCCGCTCCTCTCCGTGCCCGGCTCAAGATTCCAATTATTTTCTCATCCATGGTAAAGGTTTAATCTGTAACTTCGTTATTGCCAATCAATCAAGACTGTGCCCGAACCTTGGACCCATCAACTTGGACTAGTCAGATCATTTTCTGATCTTATTCTACAAAGTCTTCATATATAACCAAATCACTGCTACCAGGGATCAAATCCAAAGGAAAGATCTGTAGGTTCAGAGTTCCTCAACCCTAGGCAGTGATACCCTGCACTCCTTTATCTCTTCCCCATCATTTCCATACTGATCACGAACCTCTAACCTTCTCCTTGAAAAAGACAACTCTTCACTCAAACCCAGCTTTGCGAATGTCAGTTTTAGCTCATGCAGAACCCTGAACAACAACAGGACCTCAAAATGGGTCTCATCTAGTCGCAGCTCCAGAGGACGCTCTGTATGAAAAAGTCTTAGAATGTGGACAGACACATAAATGCAGTTCTCAGTCTCCCAGCTCAAAATATAGAGATACCTGAGAACTGTTCTATCTTCTCAGCTCAAT
Source organism: Lissotriton helveticus (assembly GCF_964261635.1). NCBI lineage: Eukaryota > Metazoa > Chordata > Amphibia > Caudata > Salamandridae > Lissotriton > Lissotriton helveticus. The sequence continues at coordinate 805,832,755 of NC_136063.1, forward strand.
CAGCCGGTTTGAACTCACAAAGAAACCTCCCTAAGAGTAAGAGCCGACATAGGAAACAAGTTGAAATAATCAAATCTCATACTAAAAAGCCCTCAACCTCTTTCTCTAATGACTCTAAAAGCAATGACCGGCCCCTTCTTCCTATCTAACAAAATTACCAAACTAAGCAGATGTATTTCATAAACATTTCTTTATTAGGTTCACATTCCCTCTCATTCCTCCTCTCTTATCCCCTCATTCCATTCTCCACTCAGTGGGTCACCCCTTTGAGTTCTTTTTCTTTCATCTCTCAAGAGATACTTCTCTTCACTTTCTCATGTACACAACTAAGCATCTGATCCATCCTGCTATTGACAAAGGCCTTGTTCAAGTTCTTCTTTCTCATTGTTTGGCTGTCACAAATTCCCCTTTTCATAATGACGTTTCACATAATTTCCTAAATGCTACATATGTAAAAACGTCTCTAAATAAACAGGTCATAGCCAGTAAAATTAACTTATATGTTTATATCAATAAGATTTCAGAACAGTGCTACAATTATGGTGAACAGTTGCGTGTGCTATGCACGTCTGATAAAAGTCACCCCTGTCTTGTTATACTACTGAATTTACCTGCACAAATTGACACCATTAACTTTGAAATTCTACTGTACTCACAGCATTGCCAACTCGGCGATGTGGGGAGCGCAAGGTAATTGGTTTTCTTTTTTTTTTACATTCTATTTTCCCTTGTTGGCGTCTGTCGACTGACCACCCCGCTCCGCCCCACGGCTCTTACTTGCACCGGCCATGACTGACATTTCGGAGAATCATGCATAATTACATGAAATGTAGGGGCATATTATCAAGAAAGGGCGTTACATTATCGCCGCTTTTATCGGCAGGAAACTGCTAATAAAGTGGCGATAATGGGCTTGATAATATGCTCTATGAATTCCAATCGAAGCCCATGTTAGATGTGAAGACATCTATTATGGGCTTCGATTGGAATTCATAGAGCATATTATCAAGCCCATTATCGCCGCTTTATCGGCAGTTTCCTGCCGATAAAAGCGGCGATAATGTAACGCCCTTTCTTGATAATATGCCCCGTAAACCCTTCATTCCACGGTATATTTTAGCATGACATGCAACCTCGCAACAGCTTTTTGTGCGGGGACACATTTAACTAAAGCTCCGTGAACAACAGCAATTCACATTCTGTTCTACCTGTACATTTGTGGTACATTTTTACTGTGAATGGCCCCATTTGCAATACATTTATAATTTGAAGGGCGTGCAATTACACTAAGTGGAATAATGGCATAATTTCTAGAATTTCAGATAACAAGTGGAATATCAAATTCCCGATATTACACACATTTTGCTGCTTACTTTACATTTCGCAGAGGTCTAGTTCTAATCCATTTGCTTAGAACATTCTTATTTAGTGAACATTGGTAATTATTTTTACCACACCCACACCCATCTCCTGTGGTGTCCCTCAAGGTTCACCCATCCTTTTCAATTTTTATATTGAACAACTGGGTGACTTTCTTAAAGATCTTGGAATCATATTTCATCAGCCAGAATGATCTTTCCAGAATAGGCCAGGGCCCCTTTGTTAGCATGTCATGATTCAGGCAGTCCTCTCATGACTGTCTACTCTTGACCGAGCAGGATGTACCAAGGAGCATATTTATCATTATTCCATGTGGCGCAACGAAGCAAGTTACCTTGCTACGCTGTGTGAAAGGGAAGTGGTACAAAAGGGGGTGGTGATGGACGGAGCATCTGAACCAATTAAACACTCACACCCAGTCAACAAATCTGGGTTTAATCCATCACCGTTCTTTAGCCCACTCTGCCACCCCAGTTCAGACATGGCCATATGCACAATGCAGCACACTTAGAAAGAGGAATAAACAAGGAGAATTTTCCCTTGTGACACCTCACCTGCAGAGGTGCAACATTTTGACTCATGCCCAGGTCTACCACTGATAGTAAATCTGGGAATGCACCAAAATCCATGCTCCTCCCATGGATTGCCTCCCTGCACACAGTACAGCAAGGCAGCAATTTGTGCTGCCTTGCGTTACCTTAGATGTATCCAAGCCATGCAGGGTCATGCAAGGTGGCCTTGCGTACCTTGATAAATCTCACTTAGGTTTTGCGTCACCCTTATGCCTCCTTGCATGGCGCAAGAGTGATGCATAACCTTAATAAATATGCCCCCAATGCTATACTTTCCTGGTTGAGGATGTCTCCTGCACACCGAATGCTTCCCATTTTGAGGTTCTGCTCTACTGCCAAGATTTAGGTCACTATTCATTTCTCACATCTCACTATCTCTACCTTGATCTGAGCTATATTCCAGTGTGCTTCTCTCTTTATTTAGCCTATTCGTTCTTCTACCAGCTTCCACTCTACGGTCAGTTTCCAGTTTGAACTGTGATAGTTTGGTTTAAGCTCAGCTTCCCCTTTAGGTTCACTTTTATGACTTGCCAAACCATTTTGAAATGTCTTTGACCCACCACTTTTATGGCGCAATCTATAGGTAATCAAAAATATAAAACAAGTTCATAATCAACTTGTGTATCTGGGCACAAGTATATGCTGAAGAAAAACAGCTCCAAATTTTCAAAACGCTGCTTCACTATGTTTGATTCAAGAATTCATTCTTTATTTAATTCTCCATGCTGAATAGCAGTATTCAAATGTTGCATCACATATGATATCCAGCCAATCTATTTGCTAGTTACAAATTCACAAATATTTGTAGACTTGGCCTCCCATGGCCTCCCGATGCATTTCGGCGCCACACTGCGCCTTTATCAAGGGATCTGAAATTTGAAAATCCATAATTAATACTACGTCCTGAGCCAACAACAAAAATTACCCTTCTCTACATTTTGCGTTTACTAAACTAGATGATAATTCATATCAAATAAACCTATTATGTTAAACCAGCGGTTTCCTATTCAATAACAGATTGCAAGCATTCATTACGTTCCAAAATATAAGCAACCTTTCTAAAATGTGATTACCACCCTCGAGGGCACCACCCTATAAGTCATAATACGCGTATGTAAACTAACGGCTACAGAACCGTCGATTGGGCCCCTTAGCTTATGTTAATTGCAGAGCTCCCTGCTGCTATGCGGGAAGCACAGGGGGATAACTACCGTGTTTAAACTCTCCGCCCCACATTAATCCTAAACTTGGATGTAAGCGCGCTGCTTCCCTTACGCTGCGGTTCCTTAAGTTTATATTAAACACGGGGCTTACCGGAGTTAGTGAAAGATCGCTCACAGGAGACTGTTACACACGGACGCGAGCATCACGGTGTGGCAGATGACCTCTAGCGGAAGTGGGTGAACTAAGTTAATCTCGCGGTTATGGCGCTATGGGTTCTGGAACTTGTATGCTAATGCTGGTCTTCTACGTGAATATATTCAGTGAAAACAATACAACAAAGCCCAACATGCGTTACATTATCAAGGAATACCAATAACAGTTATAAATAACAGAGAAATTCCACCCTCTCATTCAACCCAAACGGTTTGAGAGATTTCAAGCGATAAATCCAATAATTTTCCCTTTTCAAGAGTTGGGTTTTGTTGTTAACCCCTTCGTGCTTATCAACTATTTCCAAAATACATGCTTTGAGTTCTGTAATGTCATGTTGAGCTTCCAAAAAATGGGTAGCCACAGTTGATTTGAGCATTTTTGTCCGAATATTACTTTTATGTTCATTAAGTCGGACTTTAAACTTGCGCTCTGTATGTCCCACATAATGTAATTTGCACGGGCAGCTCAATAAATAAATTACATTCATCGAGTCACATGTTCCATTTACTCGTAGATTCACTTGCTCTTTGACCTCAGGTGGTGACAGGTTATTACCCTTCAGAATATTAACACAGTTATTACAGTTCATGCAGGGCAAGGTACCTTTCCATATGACATATTGATTAGTTTTAGGTCTAGGTTTCAACAGTTGTCCCAAATTTTTGGGGCGTGTGTGTGCAAATAGGGGTTCCTGTTCAAACGCTCCCTTAAAATCCGGCTCACTCCTCAATATAGGCCAATGTTTCCTTATAGTGTTTTTGAAAGCTGTACTCACTGTGGAAAATTGACTCACACATGTTATCCGCTTTTCTTTATCAGTCGTTCTGGCTGTGAATAGTGATTCTCTTGTTATTTCCTTAATTCTTGCACTGGCTTCATTTACCACTGTGAGAGGATATCCTCTTTTCCGAAATCGTGTGGCCATTTCCTGCATTTGTATCTCTGCTGTTTCTGGTTCTGAGACGACCCTTTTTACCCTCATCAGTTGGGAGAATGGTAAATGTCTTTTTAAAGCTGCCGGGTGGAAACTGTGGTAGCTCAACAAGTTATTGCGATCTGTGCTCTTCCTGTATAATGTAGTCTCAAAACTGGATTCACGTCGGATGACATTAACATCTAGAAAGTTAATTTGCTTTTCTTGAATATCCCAAGTAAACTTGATTCGTTCATCAATACTATTCAGTTTGGCAATTTCTGTCGTTAGGGTTTCTTTGGCCCCTTCCCAAACAATAAAAATATCATCGATGAAGCGCACAAATAGCTTAGTGTGTTCCTTCCATTCTGTCTGACTCAAAATATGCATTTCCTCAAAGGACCTCATGAAAATGTTTGCATACGTTGGCGCTGTAGAATTTCCCATGGCTGTACCACTCTTTTGTACATACCATTGCTCTCCATGCTTAAAATAGCTATGCATAAGAGTAAACTCAAGGAGTTCCATCAACAATAATTTCATGGGATCCTCATAATTGCTGTTCAATAACTCTTTTTCCACTGCTTCTATGCCTGTCAGATGCGGTATTGACGTGTATAATGCCTGAACGTCTATAGTTGCCATGTAAATGGTTTGATCTTTTGTTATTATACAAGCTGCCAATTTTCTCAAAAAATCTGTAGTGTCCTTAATATAGGACTGAGCTTCTATTGCAAACGGTTGCAGCTATTTATCGAGGAATTTCCCCACTGGTTCGTGAATGCTTTTGACTGTAGACACTATGGGTCTACATGGTGGTTGAAATAAGTTCTTGTGTATTTTGGGTGTCATATAGAATGTAGGACTTCGAGGATCCTTTTGTATTAGGTATTGTTTGGTTTTCTCTGTGATACTGCCATTCTGTATTGCTTTGTCAAGTATTTGAGATAGAATATCCTGTATTTCTTTAGTAGGGTTATATGACATTCTCATATATAACTCCATATCATCCAAGTGTTCCCTAATTTGTGCATCATAGTATGATCGGTCCATAATAACAAGGGCTCCCCCTTTATCAGCTTTTTGACATAAGATAGTTTCATCCTCACTGATGTTTTTAATGGTCTTCAATTCTCCCGCCGATATATTGGAATATTTTTTCTGATGGACTTTAATAGACTGCAAATCTTGTTTGCACAAAGTTTCAAATAAATCTATAGCCTTGTGGCTTACTGGTGCCATATAGGTACTTGGAACTTTAAGTCCTTTCAGCTCATCTGATGGCGTTCTTGTGGTCTCTACAACAATGTTGTCAAAAAAGTTCCTTAGACGTAGTTTACGGGTAAGTTTAAACAAACTCACTTCTAATTCTAAAACATCAGTGTTCGTTGTAGGTATAAAAGACAGCCCTTTCTGTAGAGTGTTAATTTCTTTGGAAGTTAAACATTTCTGTGATATGTTGATTACTAGATTGTCTTCATCCATTCTTGCTGTGACTATTTCCCCCTTCTTCTCGGTTTGTCTTTCTGGGTTTGTATCTCTTTCTCCTTTTCTGTGCCTTTTTCCCCTCCTGGGTCTGCCCTTATATCTGGGCCTGACTCTAAAAAAGGCGTCTCAGTAGATGTTGACGGGGTCTCTTTGGGTGCCTGTGCTTGCGTCCTCTGAAATCTGGTCCGAGCTGACGTATCACTCCCTGTGGACGAAGTATCGGTTTGTGAGTTTTGTCCCTTGTTTTGCCTTCTTCTAGCATAGACTTCCGCCCATGAATAAACTTCCTCCAGCTTATAGTCAAGCGTATCACGACGATACTTTCTGATTTTTCGTTCGTTAACTTCTTGGGTGTGTTTTGCAAGTTGCTGTGTAATATCTTCTAATGTTTTAGAAAGCTCCTCCGAGCTCATGAATTTATTAAGTTCTTCTTTAACTCCTGTAATTTCCACATTGAGTTCCTCAAGTATTTTTGATAACTCCTCTATGATCAACAAGATCAAATCTAGGCTACATTTATTTAAAATGGCGTACCATTTATCGACAAATTGTTTGCTGTTCTTGCAGAGAGATGGTTTTAGAGGGATTCTGAGTCCTCTCGGAATCCTTTGAGATTTATGGTACCTGATTAAGGTACTCGCATGAAGCCTTTGGTTTATTGTTTTCCTGGTCAGATATAGCAGTTGCTTAATGTATTGTTCTTTCGTTTTGTTGGTGGCAAACTCCGTAGTATCTTCTTGTATGAGAGAATATATTCGCGTACTGGCATCCTCATCAAAAGCGAACGTATCCGCCCTACTTTCCGTCATGTGTGTGATTTCCTCATATTGCATGATTATTCAGATGCGTGCTTCGAACCCAAAGAGTAGGAACAATTATAAATCAATAAAGTTTTCAGTTCTTCAGCATATACTTGTGCCCAGATACACAAGTTGATTATGAACTTGTTTTATATTTTTGATTATGAACATTAACACCCTGGAGTAGAGGGCGTTCCTGGAGCACAGTAATCGTTTGCAGACATCTTGGAAATAAACAAGCAGTGCTTGAATCCTTGAAAACTTTATTGATTTATAATTGTTCCTACTCTTTGGGTTCGAAGCACGCATCTGAATAATCATGCAATATGAGGAAATCACACACATGACGGAAAGTAGGGCGGATACGTTCGCTTTTGATGAGGATGCCAGTACGCGAATATATTCTCTCATACAAGAAGATACTACAGAGTTTGCCACCAACAAAACGAAAGAACAATACATTAAGCAACTGCTATATCTGACCAGGAAAACAATAAACCAAAGGCTTCATGCGAGTACCTTAATCAGGTACCATAAATCTCAAAGGATTCCGAGAGGACTCAGAATCCCTCTAAAACCATCTCTCTGCAAGAACAGCAAACAATTTGTCGATAAATGGTACGCCATTTTAAATAAATGTAGCCTAGATTTGATCTTGTTGATCATAGAGGAGTTATCAAAAATACTTGAGGAACTCAATGTGGAAATTACAGGAGTTAAAGAAGAACTTAATAAATTCATGAGCTCGGAGGAGCTTTCTAAAACATTAGAAGATATTACACAGCAACTTGCAAAACACACCCAAGAAGTTAACGAACGAAAAATCAGAAAGTATCGTCGTGATACGCTTGACTATAAGCTGGAGGAAGTTTATTCATGGGCGGAAGTCTATGCTAGAAGAAGGCAAAACAAGGGACAAAACTCACAAACCGATACTTCGTCCACAGGGAGTGATACGTCAGCTCGGACCAGATTTCAGAGGACGCAAGCACAGGCACCCAAAGAGACCCCGTCAACATCTACTGAGACGCCTTTTTTAGAGTCAGGCCCAGATATAAGGGCAGACCCAGGAGGGGAAAAAGGCACAGAAAAGGAGAAAGAGATACAAACCCAGAAAGACAAACCGAGAAGAAGGGGGAAATAGTCACAGCAAGAATGGATGAAGACAATCTAGTAATCAACATATCACAGAAATGTTTAACTTCCAAAGAAATTAACACTCTACAGAAAGGGCTGTCTTTTATACCTACAACGAACACTGATGTTTTAGAATTAGAAGTGAGTTTGTTTAAACTTACCCGTAAACTACGTCTAAGGAACTTTTTTGACAACATTGTTGTAGAGACCACAAGAACGCCATCAGATGAGCTGAAAGGACTTAAAGTTCCAAGTACCTATATGGCACCAGTAAGCCACAAGGCTATAGATTTATTTGAAACTTTGTGCAAACAAGATTTGCAGTCTATTAAAGTCCATCAGAAAAAATATTCCAATATATCGGCGGGAGAATTGAAGACCATTAAAAACATCAGTGAGGATGAAACTATCTTATGTCAAAAAGCTGATAAAGGGGGAGCCCTTGTTATTATGGACCGATCATACTATGATGCACAAATTAGGGAACACTTGGATGATATGGAGTTATATATGAGAATGTCATATAACCCTACTAAAGAAATACAGGATATTCTATCTCAAATACTTGACAAAGCAATACAGAATGGCAGTATCACAGAGAAAACCAAACAATACCTAATACAAAAGGATCCTCGAAGTCCTACATTCTATATGACACCCAAAATACACAAGAACTTATTTCAACCACCATGTAGACCCATAGTGTCTACAGTCAAAAGCATTCACGAACCAGTGGGGAAATTCCTCGATAAATACCTGCAACCGTTTGCAATAGAAGCTCAGTCCTATATTAAGGACACTACAGATTTTTTGAGAAAATTGGCAGCTTGTATAATAACAAAAGATCAAACCATTTACATGGCAACTATAGACGTTCAGGCATTATACACGTCAATACCGCATCTGACAGGCATAGAAGCAGTGGAAAAAGAGTTATTGAACAGCAATTATGAGGATCCCATGAAATTATTGTTGATGGAACTCCTTGAGTTTACTCTTATGCATAGCTATTTTAAGCATGGAGAGCAATGGTATGCACAAAAGAGTGGTACAGCCATGGGAAATTCTACAGCGCCAACGTATGCAAACATTTTCATGAGGTCCTTTGAGGAAATGCATATTTTGAGTCAGACAGAATGGAAGGAACACACCAAGCTATTTGTGCGCTTCATCGATGATATTTTTATTGTTTGGGAAGGGGCCAAAGAAACCCTAACGACAGAAATTGCCAAACTGAATAGTATTGATGAACGAATCAAGTTTACTTGGGATATTCAAGAAAAGCAAATTAACTTTCTAGATGTTAATGTCATCCGACGTGAATCCAGTTTTGAGACTACATTATACAGGAAGAGCACAGATCGCAATAACTTGTTGAGCTACCACAGTTTCCACCCGGCAGCTTTAAAAAGACATTTACCATTCTCCCAACTGATGAGGGTAAAAAGGGTCGTCTCAGAACCAGAAACAGCAGAGATACAAATGCAGGAAATGGCCACACGATTTCGGAAAAGAGGATATCCTCTCACAGTGGTAAATGAAGCCAGTGCAAGAATTAAGGAAATAACAAGAGAATCACTATTCACAGCCAGAACGACTGATAAAGAAAAGCGGATAACATGTGTGAGTCAATTTTCCACAGTGAGTACAGCTTTCAAAAACACTATAAGGAAACATTGGCCTATATTGAGGAGTGAGCCGGATTTTAAGGGAGCGTTTGAACAGGAACCCCTATTTGCACACACACGCCCAAAAAATTTGGGACAACTGTTGAAGCCTAGACCTAAAACTAATCAATATGTCATATGGAAAGGTACCTTGCCCTGCATGAACTGTAATAACTGTGTTAATATTCTGAAGGGTAATAACCTGTCACCACCTGAGGTCAAAGAGCAAGTGAATCTACGAGTAAATGGAACATGTGACTCGATGAATGTAATTTATTTATTGAGCTGCCCGTGCAAATTACATTATGTGGGACATACAGAGCGCAAGTTTAAAGTCCGACTTAATGAACATAAAAGTAATATTCGGACAAAAATGCTCAAATCAACTGTGGCTACCCATTTTTTGGAAGCTCAACATGACATTACAGAACTCAAAGCATGTATTTTGGAAATAGTTGATAAGCACGAAGGGGTTAACAACAAAACCCAACTCTTGAAAAGGGAAAATTATTGGATTTATCGCTTGAAATCTCTCAAACCGTTTGGGTTGAATGAGAGGGTGGAATTTCTCTGTTATTTATAACTGTTATTGGTATTCCTTGATAATGTAACGCATGTTGGGCTTTGTTGTATTGTTTTCACTGAATATATTCACGTAGAAGACCAGCATTAGCATACAAGTTCCAGAATCCATAGCGCCATAACCGCGAGATTAACTTAGTTCACCCACTTCCGCTAGAGGTCATCTGCCACACCGTGATGCTCGCGTCCGTGTGTAACAGTCTCCTGTGAGCGATCTTTCACTAACTCCGGTAAGCCCCGTGTTTAATATAAACTTAAGGAACCGCAGCGTAAGGGAAGCAGCGCGCTTACATCCAAGTTTAGGATTAATGTGGGGCGGAGAGTTTAAACACGGTAGTTATCCCCCTGTGCTTCCCGCATAGCAGCAGGGAGCTCTGCAATTAACATAAGCTAAGGGGCCCAATCGACGGTTCTGTAGCCGTTAGTTTACATACTCGTAGTATGACTTATAGGGTGGTGCCCTCGAGGGTGGTAATCACATTTTAGAAAGGTTGCTTATATTTTGGAACGTAATGAATGCTTGCAATCTGTTATTGAATAGGAAACCGCTGGTTTAACATAATAGGTTTATTTGATATGAATTATCATCTAGTTTAGTAAATGCAAAATGTAGAGAAGGGTAATTTTTGTTGTTGGCTCAGGACGTAGTATTAATTATGGATTTTCAAATTTCAGATCCCTTGATAAAGGCGCAGTGTGGCGCCGAAATGCATCGGGAGGCCATGGGAGGCCAAGTCTACAAATATTTGCGAATTTGTAACTAGCAAATAGATTGGCTGGATATCATATGTGATGCAACATTTGAATACTGCTATTCAGCATGGAGAATTAAATAAAGAATGAATTCTTGAATCAAACATAGTGAAGCAGCGTTTTGAAAATTTGGAGCTGTTTTTCTTCAGCATATACTTGTGCCCAGATACACAAGTTGATTATGAACTTGTTTTATATTTTTGATTATGAACATTAACACCCTGGAGTAGAGGGCGTTCCTGGAGCACAGTAATCGTTTGCAGACATCTTGGAAATAAACAAGCAGTGCTTGAATCCTTGAAAACTTTATTGCAATCTATAGGTAAACTTACAAACATTGATTATGTGCTGTGATTTTTTTTTACAGCAACTACTGTACCTGCTAAACGACTTAAAGGAGCTCTACCTAAAGGCAAACATCCTTGCTGACCTCTTGGGATATTGTTTTTCATTTTGAAAAGTTTGTCTTTCGTATTACAATAACTCACACTAATTTAGCTTTAAACTTTTCAAAATCTAATGTGATTAAATAATTTCAATGCAAAATTGTGTCAGGTTTCTAAGTATGTATAAAGCAATTTAATCATATATGTGGATAGAGTCGAGTGATAAAATGGTCCCATGAGTAGTTGATAATCAATGTTTCGAAAGGGTCACGGAAAGATGTCTGAAAATGGAGGCTTTTCAAATGGTCCCTTTCTGCCAGCTGTGATGGTGATGCGCAATGTGCAGGTTAAAATATATTGGCCAGTAATAGTTCGTAAAGGGTAACTATGCTCAAAAACCTATAGAAATAACTTTTTCGAAATATAGATGTGGACAAAGGACTAGTTCCTAAGGATGCCTAACATGTTTGTTATTTCATAATTAAAAGCATTAAAATAAGTTGTGGGCATATCAAGACATCTTATGCGAGCAAGACATATAGCCCAGCTGCAAGAAGACTTTCAACAGCTGATGACATTGCCCAGCTTGACCAATTAACAGCCACCATATTTGTCAGAATTGTACTGCCTTGGGCATTGGCCTCTAAATTGGCACTTATAAATTATTGAAGAAAATAGGAATAGAAATAGCCAGTAAACTTGTGACAGAATAATACATTTTAATCCAGGCGGTAATGCTTCTAGGTACTTCAGTGCTGCTTCCTGTCATACACTGTTTCTTTAATCTAATATATTTCCATCTTTAAGACTTCAACTATATATATATATATATTTATATATATATATATATATATATATATATATATATATATATATATATATATATATATATATATATATATATATATATATATATATATATATGCATTGACCTCATCGTTTTTGTTTCACTTGCACCACTATTGTATTTTTAGTAATGGTATATATTACATTTCTATTGTTAGGCTTTCTCAACAATTCAGAAAGCATACTTATTTATTTATGTCTTACATCTAAACTTAGCTGATAATACTGTCATTAATGACTTAAATGGTGGGATCTTCGCTTCCAATGCACTACATTTTTAAACAGCCTATATAAACATAAACAACTGCGCCGTAACGATTGCATTTAGGGCATGACATGATGGGTTTAATGTCTCCGTAGTGAACGCATTTAATCTATAATTTAGCACTACTTTGAAAATTTGAAGCAAGTTTAGGATATTAATGGGTAACATTAAACTCACATTAAAATGTACCCCCGGGGCGGGGATTCAAAAGGTCAGCTTGTTATTGATCAGTGCAGCAGGAGGAGGTCTGCCAACGTTGGATGCGGTATTGGCTTGAGAAAGGAGAACCCTCTTGACAGGATAACAAACAAAATTCGATTATACAAAAAATATGTATACAGTTGCTCCTGTACCTTCATTGGAAAGTCCAGCTACACACTGGATGTTGCCCTATTTACAGAAGGGTTTTTACTGCTGTCTGCCTGGACCACAAGGACCACAAAGTGGACTAAAGTAGCAATACATAATAGTTGTGAAATAATGTTCACAGATCACCTCACAAAAAAATGACATATATTATTATAACGATGTATGTATGTAGCCTTGTCAACATTTTCAGATTTGTGAAGTTAATGGTAAATTCTCTGATGGAGAGTTTTCCCCCAGTAGGGAATTCACAAGTGGAATTAAACCTGCTGTAGTGTCACTCCATTACAGGTACTATCAGCAGCAGCTTCTCTGCTGATGGGGGATTGCTTGTCACAACTCAAAACCAGGCCTTCATTTTACTAAATAATAAAAGTTGCTTCAGCTGTTTTAGTCACAACTTCACATGAAAGAGAAGGGCATCTACATATTAATATCACTCTATTTTAATTCTTTGCTAATTGTGCTAATGATCTATCCCTTTAGGAGGCTGAGGTCTCACACTGGTGACATACTAACCCACAATACAACTTGGATGTTTATTCCATTGTTTATGATGCCATTGACACCATGCAGCATGAAACTGACCAGTTATGATTCTTAATTGTATTTTTTGTGAAAATGGGTTTACTATTAAGAATGGTCACACAATAAGCATGCACATAATTGTTTTGTAAGGCATGTCTTTGAAACAGAAAACTTCACTAGCCCATTAATGTTAACTGGTACATTTACTCGCCCATAAGGACATAAATACCAGTGTGTTAACCTAGAAACCCAGTTTTCAATACCCAAGCAGTACCACAACAGTCAAAGACAAACCACACAAGGTGGTGGGATTAAGGTAATTAAAGACTGTGACGAGGAAGATTGTAATTCAGTGTAATGAAGTTTCCTGGTAAGTATTCACAGTATTACCCCGTTGTTCCTATTCTTCGTCACAGTCCTTACTTTATGAAATCACAGTAAGCAGTGCAGTCTTCGATTGACAACCCTCAGCAGTCACACACAAATCAAGCACACTGCAAGACTCCTGCGAGGGCATTGATCCTAAAACGCCAACATAAAAGTGACTGTCCCATAAACTCATAAGGCAATGGTTAAAGATGAGTGTTTCAGCTGCCCACACACTGCGATCTTGCAATTGCCAACCCTAAGACGGGCTTTGTTACTAATAAGCAAACATGTACTTAAGGACCAGATGGCCTGAACTAACAACTCCAGTAACACACAGGCATCAAAGTAGGAATAGAGCTTCCCAACATGAAGGGTGGCAATTTTTACTACGTCCATGGACTAGGAGGAGAGTCCCCTTAATAAATGGCGCATGTGCCTGTATACTTGGAGATCAGGGACTCAGCCATTGACCCATGGATATTATTGATTAAGACATTTAAAATAGAAAGCATTTTGCCTATAAGGATCACAAAAACCTTGGAGACACCAACAAGCCATTTAAAATTCCACAAAATAGCTGCAAAACATTAAAGAGATTATTTATCATTTGGCAGACACGGTATTCCATCGCAACAGGGAGAGAGAACCATACCTTCCAAAATAAAGACCTGCCCACCCGATTTTGAGGTGGGTGGCCCTTACGTATGTCAATGATGGAGTCTACTGTGGCTGTGTTGCCGACATACCCCTCCAACGACTCGACAGATTATGGGGCGTTTGATGTTAGTCATCTGACCATGTGCACAATTTAGAGTGGGCAATCAGATGGCTTGCTTTGTTCTCCCTCACCCCCAGGTAAATCCTGGAGGTGAGTAAAGTAAGAAAAAATAATGACCCGCACACCATGAGAAAAAAACTCCCATGCTATGGCGATCATCAGTTATAATAATAATAATCCTGAGTTTATAAAGCACCTGGTTACACTTAGCCAGTGTGTCCCCGCGCTGTGCCGCTGAGGAACCCATCCTGGCCTGTTCTGTGAGGTGCCCACTCTTGGGCACCCCAAGGTGAAGCCAGGCATCCTAGCGTTAGGGCTGGTGTGGAGATTAAGCAAGCTATTGCCCAGAGTTGCAGAGTGGGACCCATGATTAGAGTAGGCACCGAGGCGAGAGAATTATCGGGTCCGAGGACATTGAGCCCAAGACCCTGCCGTGACGGGAATTGAACCCTGGTCCCAGGCAAGACTTCTGCATCAGAGTCTGCCACTCTAACCAGTGAGCCACACTTCTCCACATATATATTTTCAAAAACCAACTCCCAGGTTGTGAATCCTATTTGATACATTTTTACAACAGGGACAGGAGTCACAGTGACGGTGGTTCTTACCCATGTTATGAGTTGTCCGAGTGGCTGGAAAAATTTAGATTTGGCAGGAAGAGAAACCTCCGGATGGTGGTGGCAATGTCCTCCACTGTCCCAATGGAGGCACCCTCAATCCTAAGAAAGCCCAAAACAGCCCCTGAATCCCTACCAGGGCACCATATTTGCTAAAAAAGAAGAAAGCAAGAGCATATGCATAGTACACTAATGCTCAGTTTACAACAGTACACTGGCTAATGGGAATGATCACAGTATCAGAGAGAAAGAAACAGAACTCCAGAATGGGCTTAGACCAAGGAAACTAATGGTGGAAGCATGTGTTAATAGATACAGACATCACTCAAAGAAAATCAATGCAAGTACATAAGCCTGAAATAAACTGCTGTCACAGGAGTTTCTAAAAATAAAGAAACAACAAAAAGACACAAACACACTTGTAACCAAGATGAAGTGAATGCCAGGGCCGTACTGGCAGAATATATTAAATCAGGGCACACATATCCCAGGTTCTCAAAACAAAGGATTTTAAGGGAACCAGGGAGAGTACTACAGTAAGTAAGCAACTGTAACACCAATAGGCTCAAGCAACGTAGATAAGCCATTAATTCTAGCAATGCAGAGCATCAGAGAGAAAACAGAAAACTATACAGACAACAAAAAGACATATCTTGGATGAAGCAAGCCATATATGGAAGAAGGGGGCTACATTCTGTTGACAAAGAAACAAGATCTCCCAGCAAGGAAGATCATGCAATTGTGCAGGTATTAGTGCTTGGTAGACATCTGAATGACATCCATTATTAGAAAGTTTTTTGGTACTCTAACATTTTTATTACATTTTTAATTTACACTTAAGTTGCCCAATAGCACAAGTCAAACACCAGATCCATTACCCACAACAGCCCATTATCATGGCGGGATTAGCTTCAGGTGAACCCATGCCACTGCAGCTCTTTCAGGTGCACCCTTAAGGCAATTTAATGTATTAATTTGAAACCTGAAAGGTCGCTGAGCTTTGACTATGAGCTCAGAACTGAAGACTAGCTTCTATGGCAATAAATATAATGAAAAAGAGTTATCTGTAACCCATGATCTCAGTAATATCTATCATCAGTAGGGTGATATAAGCCCTCCCAGCTAGCCCCAGCACTGGTATGATGAGAATTATATTCATCCAGTTTGTTATATATAGACATGGCATTCAAATCTTGAGAACAGCCCTCAAAGCAGAGCATGTGAGCAAACATATTTAAACATGAGAAAGATGGGCACATCTGGCATACACCACATTTCAGATCTTCAACAGCAACTACAAAGCAATGATACAAGCCAATGTAGTCTCTTACAGCTGATGAAAAGCAGTGAGTAAGCCCACAGAGCAAGGCCCCTATTTTCAGGACAAAATCCAAGAGACTACAAATGCTGCATCCGCCCCTAGAGCAGAAAAGGACAGGCACCATGCATGACAGAATGTTTGCCAACTGTGAAAAATATTTTAAAAGAAAAGGTATTAAGGGAGGACATTGAAGTTATAAACATCTCCCAGCTGGAGCAGAGCAGTTAGACAAAGCCAGAAGCCATGTATCACATCAAGGGAATTTCAGGCCTTCTGAGGACACATGTCACCATCAGCAAGGAAAGTTATTGAGCGTCACCTGCTTTAACTGGTCTCACTACTTTCTTAGCTGAGCAGTGTAATCTGTTCTCTGTTCAATGTTGTTTTTTTAATCCAATTCCACTCTTTATGTTGCTGACACATTATTGTCTGTATATCTGGTTTCGTTCTGAAATATTTGTTGTATTATTCTGAATGTTTTTCCTTACTACTTACTTCAATTTTCAGATAGTGACTGGTGAATAGAGCCACCATCTTTGATTAAACTGGTTGACTCTCCAGTCTCTTAGACTATGGGTCAGGGTCATGTGCAGAGCAGAATTGGAGGGCATATGCAACCTATTGCAGGGCCACACAGAGGGCATGGAAAATGCTTGCCGCAGTCATGGCAATGGCAATTCAGTCATTGCCTGTCAGAACCTCATAAACGTGCGTCTGGCAGGGACCACTGACCAACCTCTGGGATATACGATTCTAAAGCAGTGTACCATAAATACACTGCAGTCCTCCCATATTCCTGTGAAAACTTCATCAGCCTCTCTAGGCTTGGTCTTGAGTTCTAGCAGTCTAATGTGTTCCTTCCACACAAGATAGGAAGGGGCAGATTTACTTAGGACTTGCATTGTCCTTGAGTGACGTAAGTTGTCGGAAGGCAACACAAGTCCTTTACTGGTTTGTACTAAGCCACTTTGCTTGGCTTTGTGTTGTTTAGTAAATACAAAGTAGTGCCACATAGTGCGTAGCTCTGCCTTGCATTACTTTGCATCAGGGGAGGTGTTCAATGGGTGGAGAATGAGCATTCCCATGGAATCACCCATGGATGTTGACACCATCCCAGATTTACTAAGGTGATAAAACCTGGGATTGAGCCAAAAAGCTAGGCCTCCTGAAGCAGGCCTAGCGAGGAGAAATACCTTTATTTCTCCTCCTTACTTCTTCTTTCTGTGCCACTAAGGATTGATTTTGTGCTGGAAAGTGTGCCTACCTCCACAAAAACAATACTGTCCATAATACAGACATGCTTTTTCTATGCCTGTGTCGGTATTAGGCAATGCACAGTGCGTTATCGCAAGGAGAGAGTAGAAATGCTTCATATTGTTGTAAATATGGAGCATTTCAGCCATCAACCAAAGTTGCCTTGCATTAAAAAATGGCAAATCTGCCTCAATATCTTTAATCTGCTTCCTACCTGTAGCTGGAATTTATTAGTGTTAGCTCATACCTGTATATATTTTATTAAGCACAAACTAGACCCGAGACATCAGGTATCAGAGCGCTTTACATAAGCACCAATTTCGTTATAGATGGACACATTCACTTTTGTTAGGCACGGGGAGATTAAGTGATTTGCCCAGGATGTTGAGTGTCATTGCCGAGACTCAAACCCAGTTCCCCAGCTTTGAGGTCGACCGCTCTAGCCGTTAGGCTACATCCTCTCCCTTAAACAACCAAATATGACTTAAATATTATGTTGTCTGATAATTACAAGATCCTTTCGGAAAGGGAAGCCTTGCAAGGAGTAGTTATTTTTTAAGCTATCATCAGCTATGTTTGTGTGTACTCATGGGACAAAAGCTACCCAGAGGTATTAGAATGTCATAGTCAAAGCACCAGGATGTTTTGCTATTGTTGCTACTGACCTATCATTCGCCAGTTTGCAACTCTGGTGTACTAAAACAAATTACTGTAACAGCATGCCAAGCAAGCCTGCAAGCTGCTAATATTATCCTACTTGGCTACTGTAATCTGAACATTAATGACCTTTTGGATAAGAAACATTAAACATTTGTGAAAACGTTATCCCTGTTTCATCAAATATAATTGGGCCCAACCCACTAAAGAGCCTATTTATTTGATCTCACGTTTGGCCTACAATGCCATAGTGCTTTCTTTCAGCCATACCTGGTGATTTGCTGATACTTTACAGTGGGACAATCACAGACGCACTCTAGGAGACATATTTCCAAGCCCCAGTGCGTCGCTCTTGCACCATGCAACGTTTCTTGACCATTCATGCTGAACGAATGGTTCTTAGGACCAGGGCTGCTTTTCTGCCTAAGGTGGTTACTCCTTTCCATTTAGGACAGTCCATTTCCCTACCTACCTTCTATCCTCCCCCTCACCCTTCTAAGGAGGAGGAGTGTCTTCACCGTCTGGACCCTAAGAGGGCGGTGAGCTTTTACCTTGATAGAACTAAAGATTATCGAGTGGATGACCAGCTCTTTGTGGGATTTGCTGGCTGCATGAAAGGACGAGCTGTGTACAAGCGCACACTTTCAAGATGGATCATACTATGCATCATGATCTGCTACGCTCTGGCTGGTAAGGAACCTCCAGAGGGTATAAGGACTCATTCTACTAGAGCAAAGTCATCAACATCTGCTTTGTCTAGAGGTGTTCCTGTAGAGGACATTTGTAGAGCAGCGACATGGGCCTCCCTCCACACTTTCGCAAAGCATTACTGCTTGGATTCCGAAATGAGGAGGGACGGCCACTTTGCTCGTTCTGTCCTCCAGGATTTTCTCGTATAGGAGAGTGGACACCCTTCTCCGGGAGTGGGGACTGCTGTGGGACTCTATTCACAAGGGGGGGAATCCACTGGCAGATGTATCTATCAGAAGAACAAGTTAGTTACCTTCGGTAACGCTTTTTCTGGTAGATACACTATCTGCCTGTGGATTCCTCACATGCCCACCCACCTCCCCGTTGTCCACTCTTCTATACCTTAGATAATGGCAATGTTTTAATGTATATATGTTATTCTTCTTGAATTACTGCATTGTCCTTACACTGTGCGTGTTATCTTGACTATTGTATACTGTGTATATATCTACTGTTGTCGGTCCGTCCGTGTGCCTCGAAGGCACGGAAAAGGGGCCAGAACTGATGTCATGGGCCTGTTGTGGTGTCGGGTACGTCGTCGGGGTCGCACGCAGTGCCGTGCCTCTGTGTCGTCATCCGCGTCGGCGTGGGGCTGCGGAGGGAGGTCCGGGTGTTGCTGACACAGGGGGATGTTCGCGGGGTGGGGAATCCACGGGCAGATACTGTATCTACCAGAAAAAGCGTTACCGAAGGTAAGTAACTTGTTCATTTATACTATACTAATTTTAAACACAAATCCTTTATGGGTTCTGGAGTGGCGTGCTACTCGCCAGAAAAGAGATTCACCACCCATCAGGGGTAACAAGTGCTATATGAATGCTAATCTTTCTTCCCCTTTTATCCCTCCGCTATCCTTCTCACTCCAAGTAACAGACTAATATCCACCACTGAAATTACCTCATATTTCACCATATTAATTCACCACTAATCCTTTATAGGCTTCCGGAATAGCGTGTGTCAACAAGCGATAAAAAATACAAACCTTTGTCCTCCTGTATCCTGCTAATATCATTTCATATCCAAATAACTGACTAACCTATCCACCACATAAAATGTACTTGTATGTTTCACTATACTAATTCAACACTAATCCTCTATGGGTCCTGGAGTAGCGTGCTACCCGCTGAAAAAGCGTTTCGACGCCTCGTCAGGGGTAGTAAGCGCTATATAAATGAAATTACAATACAATACAATACATCAAAAAGATCTTACGACAAAGAAATGATCTATGACAACTTCTCTAGAGAAAATAGCAAATGTGTGCAAATTACACATTGTGAGAAATGACACAAATATACGAAATATAGTTACTGCATCATAAAAGCGTGCAGAAGAAAGGTAGATTACACATATAATATTTGTTCAAATAATATAGTTGTGATTCTATTAATGAAAATATATCATTTTATTGACATGTGCTAGAAATATGTAAAATGGTAAATTTTCACATTATGGAGTTTATCGCAAATCAACTTGATCTTCATATATGACTGTGAAAATGAATAAGACTAAATTGAAAACAATATGAATTAACTTGCTATTTATGTGAAAAATTAATGAAAGTGACATTGCATGTAATAACGTGTCCATCGAAAATGACAAAAGAAAAGTGTGTGTTGCACAATCATAATTAACCGAGTTTTCACGAAATGTCTCTAGCATGTATTTCACATATATATAAATGATTTAGATTATAAATGAACATGTTTAGACAAAATATAGTTATATGACACTTTGGTAGTTTCAAAAATTTAAGAGTACCCTATACTTTCATGTATTCATTTCAACTGTATAGAAATGATTCTAAGTGCATTCATGATATATTTGAACTTATATGCTTTAGTTTTCATCCAAACGTATGACTGACTATTAATATGACTTTGCCTTATATTAGCTGGAATTTATCCACCTATTCTTCCGTATTTTGAGTCTTCTTTACTGTCGCATAACACTCATCCTATACAAACTGACCGATGGACTGAGTGGTCTGACAAATTGAAATGATGCCAGGAGGTCCCACCCCAAAACGGACCAAGTATAATTGCCTATCCTAAGGAAATCTTGGGGGTCTGGGTCTTCTTTGAGTGGAACGAATGAGAGAGCAAAGTGGTGAGCTCTATTCAAGCTGCTGTGACCCTTGCTATTGCAGTGGCAGACTAAGACACATCTCTGTCGAATTGGACTTGACTGGTTACTTGGAACTTTGCTGAACTTTCCTAAGCAAGTCTTTACTAAAAGACTTAGCTGGCTACCTATCCGTACTGACGCATATGCTGTGTGTGGCTGGGGTCTACCTCGGCTGAGAGAAACTGCCCCTTTCCCGAAATTCTTACCTTCTTGAATCCCAGGCTTTGGTATTCAATTAAATCAATCTATTTCAAATTAGAATGCTAAATGTCTAAATTGCAAACTGTTTCCAATTCAATCTGATAAACCAAATTCACAAACTTGTTTTGACTCTGCTGTTCTGACTTATTGTCCTTGGTGTGCCTTTATTCAAGGTTACCCTATGACTAAACAGAAATGCTAGAGGGAAGTCTCTGAACTTCAACTACTGATGCTCATATTTTTTATTGCTATATTTTAACTCTTGGTTTGTATGATCCTTGCCCACCTATGCTTCTTTATGAGATTTGGGTTTGCACTGATCATATTTCATGTCTATGGTATTTTCCTGAGAATTATCTATATGAGCTTATTTTCGAGTTTGTAAATACAGTTATCCTACTCCTGGTCCTCATTGGGTAACTGCCAGTTCCCCCAGATATCCAACCTCTCTCAGCTCAGAGCAAGGTCCATTGGAGGACTAATTGAGTAGGAAAGTACCTAAGGGCTGGGTTAATGCTATAGCACCACCTTGCATGGCCCTGAGAGGGTTCATAAACCCCAGGTAAATCAAAGCAGCGGAAATTGCTGCATTTCTTTAATCTACAGCAGGAAGGCATTCCATGGGCCTTGTGTGGATCTTCCCATGCAACTCCTATGTTTTTTGATGAATTCCCAAATTTGCCTGAACTGGTAAACCTGGGAATGTGCCGAAAAAAGAAGCCTAATAGGTGAGCTGTATCGAAGAGAAATGTCTTTATTTTTCCTTGTTACTTTCTCTTTTTATGTCCAGCACACATAGAAAGAGGAATTTGCCTCTTAAGATTGTTTTTGTGCAGGAAGGTGTCCCTTCCTCCACAAAAACAATCCTGCCTACACCTCAGTCACCCTTGCATCATGGTGCATGGGTGCCTGCATTGGTGATGGGTAGCCAAAATGGTGCCAGAGCAGGGACCAGGACAGGAATGCTTCATATTCTTTTAACTACGGAGCCTTCCTTATCTATCCCTGTAACGCAGCATTGCAAGATGACTTGCTGTGTTCTGCTACTTTGCCGTAAATATGGCCCTAAGTGTGAATGTTTGCCCTATGGTGATTCCCCTGTGTTATTTTTTATTTACAGAATGTGGCCTCTCCCTCAGTCCCCACACTGCCAATGGGTATTTTACCACCTGTATCTTCCAAGTTGTTTATGTACGCGGTGCAATGCCAGTGGTAAGGTGTAAGCATGGGCGTAAAATCCGTTACGCTCGCGGATTTTTCGTATTTTCTGAAAATCCGCAATCCGCAAACTCTCGCGGATTTGGCGAGAATACGCAAATCCGCGCGAAGCGGATTTTTTGCTTGTGTTCGCACTGCTCGCGGCCCGCGGCGCGGGCAGCAACAATCTCGCACTCGCGAAAGTACAAAAATTACAAGGGGGGGGTAAAGGAAGTGGCCCAGTCTCCAACTTCCTGTTCCTGTCCAGCAAGCTCCTCCCATAGGGGTGGGGTGAAGGAAGTGCCCCAGTCTCCAACTTCCTGTTCCTGTCCAGCAAGCTCCTCCCATTGCTTAGTCCATTTCCTGGCCACTTTGATTTCGATCTTGACTGGGAAGGATTACTTTTTGTGGTTGCTGCTGGATATTTGGATTTGAGGCCTTTTGGATTACTTTTGGATTCGAAATTTGATTTCACAAAGAAGTAAGTTGATGTTGTTTGTTTGTGGTGATTTTTGTGTGTGTTGCTTTTTTTTCGACTTTTTTGGGGGGAAAATCTGCAAGTTCGCGAGCTGAGGATGTTTTTGCTTGTGTTCGCACTGCTCGTGTCCCGCGCAGCAACAATCTCGCACTCGCGAAATTGTAAAAATTACAAATCTGCACATGAATTGAAAACCACCAGGCTTAGTTATGGGTGCATGCATGATACAACTGTTTTGTTGAATTTTTTTTTTAACATGATTCTGGCCAGGGCATGGATGGCATTGGATTGTGGTGATTTTTGTGTGTTTTACGACTTTTTGGGGTGGTGTTGGGGGCTTGCTATGTGGGTGGGGGCCATTGTATTGCCTGGTCCCGTGTGGGTGGGGGTCTAGGGGCCATTTTTAAGCCAGTTTGTGTGCTTTGTGCCATAGGCCTGCACCCAGTGTGCTCTGATGTCATCCATTATGCCCAGGGGGCCCAGAATCGGTCTGTTTGCGGATTTTGCTGGTTTTTCGCCAAGTTCGCGCCGTGAAGCAACAATCTCGCACTCGCGAAATTGTAAAAATTGCAATTTTGCACCGGAAAACCACCAGCAGGCAGCATAAGCCTTCTGAAACTTGATGGATGGCATTGGATTGTGGTGATTTGATTTGTGTTGCGTTTTTTGACTTTTTGGAGTAGGGGTTGGGGGCTGGCTATGTTGGTGGTGGCCATTTTGAGGCATGGTCCTGGCCATGTGGATGGGGGTCAAGCAGCCATTTTGAAGGCAGGCAGTGAGCTTTGAGACATAGGCCTGCACCCATTGTGCCTTGCTTTCACCCATTGTGCCCAGGCGGAGTCAGGGGTACATGAAAGTACAACCCTCTCTGTGTGTGCTCTCTTGGATCAATGTTAAATTCCTGTTTCCCAAAAATTTAGCAAATCCTAATTTTGAAATTTCCATATTGTGTGGTGTGCACGTGTGTATTCATAAATGCCTACTTGCAAACTGTTTATTGAAGCGCTACATATGCAACATATATTTACTGATGTTCCTCTGTCTTCGTTTGCTTTTAGGTGCACAAAACTCCGCATCATCGTTGAGCATCAGTGCCAGGAAGAAGTCCTGCTGCGGCCTGTTGTTCCGACATCTGAAGAAGATGGCTCCAAAAAGAGGTGCCCGTAGGTCCTCTTGCAAGAAAGATGTCTCTACTAAGGAGAAGAAGAAGCAAGTGGCACCACATACCAAGGAGACTGGTGGCTCAACCAATACATTTTTGGGGGAAAAACAACAAAAAAAACAAATGCCCACCATGAGTGCTGCACAGGTAGCCTGTTTAGTTGTTGAATCACCAACGACCAGTGATGTTGGTTCATCGCAAGAAAGTAGCAGCACACCATCAACACAGGTTGTAACTCATCTCACAAGTACTATTCAACAACCAAAGCCGCAACAACAACTGCATGGGCTACTAGTACAAGCAGAAGTACATGCGCAAGGAGCTGTCCGAGAAGGAGCTGTCCGAGAAGGAGCTGTCCGAGAAGGAGCTGGCTGTGAAGGAGCTGGCTGTGAAGGAGCTGGCCGAGAAGGAGCTGGCCGAGAAGGAGCTGGCCGAGAAGGAGCTGGCCGAGAAGGAGCTGGCCGAGAAGGAGCTGGCCGAGAAGGAGCTGGCCGAGAAGGAGAAGGCCGAGAAGGAGAAGGAGAAGGCCGAGAAGGAGAAGGCCGAGAAGGAGAAGGCCGAGAAGGAGAAGGCCGAGAAGGAGAAGACCGAGAAGGAGAGGTCCATGGAGACTTGCAAGTAGAGGTCAGTGAAGATGCCCATGTAGCGGCGCATGGAGCGGTGCAAGTGCCCACAATGGTTGTTCTTCCAGAAGTAGGGGCACAGGAGGAAATTGACTTTGGAGCCGGGGTATCATGTCAGGAAGACGAAGCCACTCCTCCTGATGATTCATTTTCTCCCAGCTCCCCAGCAAGGAAAAGATCAAGGAGGGTGTGTAGAAGTTCCTCTTCAAGCCCCGCTCCATCAGATGATGATCTGGATCTAGATTGGCAACCATCTCTGAAGTCTGAGAGGGAGGCACACCATGAGCTGCGAAAGGTATCAAATGTTAAAAGGAAGGGCCCCGGAAAGCTCATACTTATGGATCCGAACGTCGGACTTGATGAAGTGGTGCATTCTGATGTTGTTGAACAGGATGACAGCAATGACCTAGTCATCACACATGTCAGTCCAGCCACACCGGCCATGCAGCAGACAGACATTTATACCCTATCCCGACGTCATGCTGAGCGTGACCCTGGCGACGTGCCACTGGTAGCACCACCAACGCAGTCAAGTAGTACAACAAGTTCAACAAAACCTACAGCTCCCATATTTTCTCCCCAGAGGGGGACTCCATCCAGCTCGACTCCCTCAAGTAAGGTTGCTGCAATAATTGCACAACCCAGTAGATGTCTGCAAGGCTCATACACCACTGCTTCATCTGGCATTGGCAGCAGTATCACCTCGTGCGGCAAAACCAGAAGTTTCCAGTCCCCAGTTTGGAACTTTTTTAGTGTCCATGAAAAGTATGATAACATAGCCGTTTGTTGCATTTGTAAGACTAGCGTTAGCCGTGGTAAGACTGGTACCAACTATGGAACCGGAGGCCAGATAGGTCATCTTGAAAGAAAGCACGCTGTCGAATGGTTTCCGCATCTAGCAAACGTCAAGGGAAAGCGATCCCAAAGGGCAAGTGGCCAAAATATACCCATACTAGGTGTTTCATCTGAAGATGACGGGGAGGTAGAAGAAGCGTCAGACATGTGTCCGGTTGCACCCAGTACCCCTGGCAGCACCACACCCTCCGGAACACATAGGAGGCACACTGAGAGTCTGGGAGACACACCAATGCGGAAAATGTCAACACTGAGCAGAAGTGGGTCGAAGAAGGCATCAGCATCATCCCGTAAATTTGTCCAGCACACCATTTCAGCCATATTCTCCTCAGATGTGCAATTTCAACGCAACCACCCAACTGTACGCCTGTATAACACTAAGCTGGCAAAAATGCTAGCGGTGGACCTTCTCCCTTTTTCGTTTGTCGAAGGTGTGGGTTTCCTTGAACTCGTGGCAACATTGGCCCCTAAATGGAAGGTTCCTAGCCGGTTCTATTTTGCCAGGGTTGCTGTTCCAGCACTACATAAAGAGGTGCTTGAGTTGGTGGGGGCAGCTTTGAAGAAGAGTGCTGTTCACACTATACACCTGACAACAGACATGTGGACCAGTTGCCAAGCCCTTGATTACATGTGCATCACTGCACACCGAGTCTCTTTTTCAGGGGTTATAAAACAGATAAATGCAGGTGGTGACTTGGTCGAGATTTTTAAGGGTGCTCGTAAACATGCAACATTAGCCATGTTTGGCATGGAGAAAAGTCATACTGCAGTCAACATTTTGGCTGACTTTAACAAAAAGGTCTCGCAATGGCTGCCCCCAAGAAAATGCAAGGTTGGTTATGTTTCTACAGATAATGGCAGCAATGTAGTTAGGGCCATGGAGGACGGTTTCTAGTTCAGAGTGCCGTGTTTGGCGCACTGTATCAACCTTGTTGTGCAAAATTTTTTAAAAAAAGAACTTGCAGTCGACAAAACACTGACCATCTGCAGAAGAATATGCACACATTTCAACCATTCTTTTAAGGCCCGGAAGGAGCTGAGGCGCAAGCAAAATGAACGTAGAATGCCAGTGAAAGCACTTATCCAGGAGGTGGCAACACGTTGGAACTCAACCTTCTACATGCTTGAGCGTCTGCATGAGCTGTTTCCAGTAGTCAATGAGTATTTCTACAACCTGGGTGGTGATACGACAGAAATGATGCTAGCGGTGGAGCAATGGCAGCTAGTTAAAAGCCTGACAGACATGCTTCGTCCTTTTGAGGTCTTCACGCGTGACGTCAGCAGGGAGGACTGTTCTTTGAGCAAAGCTATCCCATTGTTGCTGAAGCTCGAGCACCAAGTCAAGGTGGTGTCTTCCCAATTAAAGGACGTTGGAAAGAACGTAGCACATGAGTTGGCGCAGAGATTATTACAACGCCTAGTTAGCAATAAACGGCTTGTAAATATCAAGAAACAACAGCACTACATTTGTGCTACTATTCTGGATCCACGTTACAAAAAGCCATTGTTTGGCAAAGTAATAATTCCTTTTGAAACATCGGATGTTACAGAGTACAAAGGTTGGCTAGCTCAGTCCGCCATTTGTTTTGAAAGATAGCGGAAGGAAACTGTAGGAGAAGACAGTACTACTAGTGAATCAGCAGGCCATCAGGCGTCCCAAAAAAGCACTTCTGCATCTGTGCCTCTGGCAGAAGTGAGTGACTTTTCCTCTGAGCCGTTAACCACACCAGCAACCGTATCATCTGCACCAGGCCCAGGCGATATGTCTGAAGCGGGTTGGCTAAGTGAGCTAGGGTTTCCTTGTCCCAGAAAGGACAAAGAAGTGCAAAGTACAGGAATGCGGGAGGACATTCTTTCAATGGTGCAGGCCTATCTGGATGACTCAACAGAGGTCAATATTACTGAGGACCCATTGGCGTATTGGCATGGGAAAAGAAAAATATGGCGAGAGCTCACCAACCTGGCTATCAATTACTTGTCTTGCCCACTCGCAAGCGTGTCCTCAGAACGTGTTTTTAGTTCTGCTGGTGGCATTGTGCCTTCCAAAAGGTCCCGCCTCTTGCCCGCAAATGTGGAGCGGCTCACCTTGATAAAGATGAACCAGCACTTCATACCACCAGATTACAGAGTACGAGAATCCACGCAGGAAGAAGAGGACACCGACCTACCTGAGGATAGTTCTCCTCAGTTACCAGAAGTAACCCCGACTGATGATTTAGCAGAGTATGAGGACGAGTTCGGCTTCCCTGACAGCGAGTTCTGAAAATGAGTCAATCATTCATTAATTAATTGTAAATTTAGTCCTCCTTATTCACTTTTATTCCTGTGTGTCTGTCTTTCTTTAGCAAGTGCTTCATCACATTCCCAACAAAACTGTAATCAACCAATAAAACAACAAGCCCATCAACAGAACTGTCTTGATTTTGATGCCGCAGCATTCCTCAGGTTCACAACAGTTCGTTGACAAGAACTCAGTCCTGGTCGTCTATCCTGAGTCCTCCTCCTCCAGACTCACCCTATTCATTACCCATAATGCTGATGCCTGGATTCTGCACAATGAAGAAACTTACGTTGACGAGTCCCCTAACGCCTTAGGACACTGTGAATTCCAGGTGGAGCCAGCCCTCAAACACAAATTACAGGTAAGGTAAGCGTTTGGATGGCAGGTAGTATAATGGAGTATTCGGAGAGGCGAGAGAGTGACAGTGGTACTAACAGTAAAGTCCTAGGGCTCTTGAATTAACAAACTCTGTGACAGGCATTTACTTTGGAAAACATTTGGCCTATTACACGTGAACGTTTAGGCGTTATTATTGCTCGCTTGCCTGTCTCAGGGGTGCTGTCTGTGGGGCTTCTAGGTTTTTGGGTTGTGTGAGCACCGCTGCCACATTTCTAATGTTGATTGCTTTTGTTTTGCAGAAAATCCACGCCGGGAAACTCCAGTTGGGGCCCTGCTGCAGAACGCCTTAGGACACTGTGAATTCCAGGTGGAGCCAGCCCTCAAACACAATTTACAGGTAAGGTAAGCGTTTGGATGGGAGGTAGTATAATGGAGTATTCGGAGAGGCGAGAGAGTGACAGTGGTACTAGCAGTAAAGTCCTAGGGCTCTTGAATTAACAAACTCTGTGACAGGCATTTACTTTGGAAAACATTTGGCCTATTACACGTGAACGTTTAGGCGTTATTATTGCTCGCTTGCCTGTCTCAGGGGTGCTGTCTGTGGGGCTTCTAGGTTTTTGGGTTGTGTGAGCACTGCTGCCACATTTCTAATGTTGATTGCTTTTGTTTTGCAGGAAATCCACGCCGGGAAACTCCAGTTGGGGCCCTGCTTCAGAACGCCTTAGGACACTGTGAATTCCAGGTGGAGCCAGCCCTCAAACACAAATTACAGGTAAGGTAAGCGTTTGGATGGGAGGTAGTATAATGGAGTATTCGGAGAGGCGAGAGAGTGACAGTGGTACTAGCAGTAAAGTCCTAGGGCTCTTGAATTAACAAACTCTGTGTCAGGCATTTACTTTGGAAAACATTTGGCCTATTACACGTGAACCAACACGATGACAGTGTTCAGTAAAACGAACTTACTGCAAAACCACCACCCACCAGGCTCAAAAGTAGTAAAAAACAGGTATGCTCAGATAAAGTTTGAAAAAGTATATTTATATCCCTAACAAAATAATCTCCCGCAAGACCCTCCCTAACCCCAAATAAATAGTCCATCTAAAATCCCCAAAAAACCCAACTCCCAATTCCCACCCCCCAAAAGTCTCTAAAAAAGGGGCAAGGGACACTCTACGGATGCAGGTTGTTCACTTTGGCCTCCAGGGCATCATGCCTTAGGGCCAGGGCATCGTACTCCTCCCGGAGCATGACGTGATCTAAACGGAGGCCCTCCATCACCTTTTGGTACTCTTGCCATTTCTTGACCTCCGCCTCCAGGTTGGACACTCTGCGGAGTGCACGGCGCAAACGAGCCTTTACAGTACTGTGAGGAGGTGC
Source organism: Lissotriton helveticus (assembly GCF_964261635.1). Classification (NCBI taxonomy): domain Eukaryota; kingdom Metazoa; phylum Chordata; class Amphibia; order Caudata; family Salamandridae; genus Lissotriton; species Lissotriton helveticus. Next base: position 805,862,201 of record NC_136063.1, read on the forward strand.
AGCCTTTGCTGCTCGGCGGTGGCATCTTCCAGCACGGCTCTGGTTGGCTGGAGCACTGCGCTTAGCGGCAGAACGTGGGGTCACGGAGGAGGATGCAGAAGATGTTACATTTGATGCACTTGAGTGCGTGCCGTCCCCCTCCATTTCCACCAGCCGGCGATATTGCGCAACAGTGGCATCCAGCCTCCGGTGCCGGGCCAGTACAGCCAGCATACTCCTGCTCGGTTTTGCAGTTTTAGTATTACCAACTATATGAAGAAAGAAAGACATAATCTGTAACCAATGCTCTTTAAAAATATGATTAACACAAAATGATTCAGCAGGAAGTTGTGTCACAGTACAACTAGCAACTAGCCAGCGCAGTACAAATCTATTCAGGCCAGTATCATGGGCGTCTGCATGGAGGGGCAAGGTGGGGCGCTTATGGTTTGGTGCTCTTTCATATGAAAGAGATCTGGCAGAAGTGAGTGACTTTTCCTCTGAGCCGTTAACCACACCAGCAACCGTATCATCTGCACCAGGCCCAGGCGATATGTCTGTTTCCCTCTCTCTCTCTCTCTCTCTGTCTCCCTCTTTCTGTCTCCCTGTGTCTCCCTCTACCTCGCTGTCTCTCTCTCTCTGTCTCCCTCCCTCACCCTCCCTCTGGCTCCCTCCCTCTCTCTCTCTCTCCTTCTGTCTTCCTCTCTCTCTGCCTCTATCTGTCTGTCGGTCCCAGCCTGCTGTAATTATCATATTGTAATTTGTCACTGGGCCAGCACTGGATACACATCATATGCTATCTAAGAGTCAGATAGTACCATGATCCAGCTTACCTGTACTCGCCACCACCACTGCCTGCTTCCTCACAGTCTGATTGTCCTCTGGCGCTGCATCCTCCACAGAGTAGTCCTCAGACTCGGAGTCGATCACGATCACGTCCGAGCTGGCCCCGCCACCAGATGTTCCACCTAAAAAATATATTTAAGACTGTTAGATTACACCACTCACTAGTATTTGGTTTAGGAATGAAGAAATTTGAAAACAACAGAAAAAATAATTGACTGTCTACTCTAGTCTAAAGTAAAAATGTCCCTCCTTCCAGGGAAGGCTGTTGTCTTGCTGCTTTTTTTTGTCACAATTGATGAATGCTTGCTTAATTTTAACACACATCATTTTTCTCTGAACAGACAGACGCTGGACTTCTACAGACAAGAGCAACATCAACTAAACCAGGTGAAAGCTCGGCTCGACCACAAGAAATGTGTTCCATTACTCATCAACTCAGCACCAAGCACTTTTCCTTTTCCAGCTAACTTTATTTTAATATATGTGTTTACTTTTACTAAAGCTTTTAAACTTGAATAGACTCTGTGGTTTTTGGTCCTCCAGACTAGAGTGACTGAGCGAAAGGTTTTGTAATTTTTGCAAGGAGGAGTCCGTGCCACTGACACTACCAGGTTTATACAGTGTGCCAAACACACCACTCTGAAATATTATGACTCTGGTCTTTGGTGCCCATAGTTTGGTTTGTGGAGAATTGTCCCTGCAACAGTAGTATTATTGATTTTGCTCCTATCTAAACACTGTTTCGCAAAAATTAAATTAGGAACGCTTGGACAACAATAGGTCCTCTATATTTAAATGAAAACTTACTGGGGCCAGCAAAGGAGCACTCGCCGCCCTGGCCTGCATCCTCCTCCTTTGGAGCCACTGCATCCACTGTTTCTGTCCGCTTGCCCCTGGGCGGACCTGACGTACAACATGAAAGAAAGAACAGAAAAAATTGATGATTGCTGCTTGCCGATGTCCTTGTCAACCAAATCAAACATTTAGAATGAACAAGAACCAACTATTTCATCCAAAATGAGGGCTACAAAGGAAGGACTGCACCTGAGCCTCTACTCTAGGGGCAGATTTACAAGCCCCTTGCAGCTCTTTTGCTCCGTTCTTGCGTCAATTTTGTGACGCAGCGCCACGACAAGAGAGGCGCCATGGTGTGGCGTATATTAACAACGTTACGCGTATGGGAGATGCATCCCATTCTAAAGCCCTGCGCCATTAGGGAGCGTTCCAGCGCAAGGGAGGGCGTTCCTGCGCAGGAACGCATGCTAAAAGTGGCTATGGGGAATATATAAAATTTCAATCAGTCATTTAGGACAATGATGCGTCACTGAAACCCTGCGCCTGCGTGAAGCAGACTTACGGCTTGCACCATCGTTGCAACGCAACTCCATCAATGAGCCGCCTTTACGGCACCGATGCGTAACGCTTCGGTGACGTTTTGGGACCATGGTGTGCCGCATTGTAAATACGGCGCACCATGGGTGGTGCTGGCGTGCCGCACACTTTGCAGGGATGCGCAGGTAATTGCTAATCTGACACTTAGGGGCATACTTACGAGTTCTGAGCTGGACACCTCCAGATGTGCACCAGAACAAATGCGTAACGCAAAACTAACCTTGCGTCACGGCAGATGTGCCGCTATTACAATGCGTCAAACCCTGGCGCAAGGGTAGGCAGATGCGTGACGCATCTCGTGACGAAAGAGGGGCGCATCTCTAGAGTCGCGTCGCGGGCGCGATGCAACTATAGCAATGCTCAGGGCTGCCCAATACTCAACATACCGCATCAGTCCTTACGCCTGCTTCAAGCAAGCAGGCATAAAGAATTGACGTAGCAGCGTCGCGGAAGTGCCTGCGTTAAATCTTGTAGATTTCACGCAAGAACTTTTGCGAGGCGCACATCTGCCTGACCGCCACCACCCCCCCCCTCCCCCTGCGTGGGAACGCTCCCATTGTGGCGCAGGCCCAGGTCTTAACGTGGCGCATCTCCCTAGATGCATCACGTTGTACATGACTCGCAAGGATGCGCCACGTTTACGTCGCTGTGCGTCAGGTAAGGCAGCGCAAACGTGGCGCAAGGGGCTTGTAAATCTGCCCCTTTGTGTCTAGCATTACGCAGTTCTGTAAAGTACACTCATACATTACTCAGCCCAAATAAATGAACACAAAATAGAAAACAAATAAGCAGTGGCACCGCCACAGAGAAGGAGAGCAGTGCACCTGAAATGCACAGAAGATGTTGAAATATTAATTTACCTCTCCTATCAATGTAATCAGCAGCATTATTGCTCTTTGTAAAAAAGTTAAAGCAAACATTTGCAATATTATATAACACACAGAGCAGGAGAAAAAACAGAGTAGTGACGAGTGATTAAAAAATTGCTACTACTACTCACCAAGCCCGGGGACCTCCACTCCCAGCAGGTCGAGCAGGTCGTGCTCCCGGTCCAGGATATCGGTCCAGCGGTGGGTCACCTGATTATAGGTGCGCTGGACCCCCGTGATGTTAAAAAGGGCCCGGCACACCTGCCCCCACCGCTTCCGACGCTCCTGGCTGTTGGTGTAACCGGCAGCGATCCTGCCGCCTGCCTCGATGGTCCTGGGGAGACGGCGCTGCACACCATAAACCAGTGAGCCCACCTCCTCAGGGCTGAAGATCTCCCGGGGCACCACCATTTCCGCCCTCAAGCGGCCACACGGGAGACGGGCACGGGCTGCGGTGCCCGTCTTGGGCAGCTTGACAGCTGTCTTACTCTTAGTCTTCACCATGTTCTGGGCAGGTAAGGAGATAAAATGAAAAAGAATAAGAGTAGAGAAGAAGGAAATAAAAGTTTAAAAAAGTAGTTGAAAAGTAAACAAAAGTAGACTAAAACACAAAAATATAGACCTAGAAAACAAGAGGGATAGAAAAAAATTTTAATAGATCAAAAAAAAAATAAAACAAGCAAAGGATGGCAGAGATATACAGAGGATAGAAACACCATGCCCAGATACATAGGAATGAATGAAAAACAAGATGGCCGCCCGAACACGTGCGTGTAAGTAAGTTCGCACGCGATTTCTCTCGCGAACTCGTGCGAACTTGTATTCGCAAGGCGCTCATCGCGCGAGATTACACATAGCGGGCGGAAACGGAAATACGTCACGCAAACAAAATGGCGGCGCCCGTACTCAACCTTGGGGTAACTCGCACGAGTTCGCGGCTTACACGATCGATTTCGCACGACGTCGCGCCTCGCGAATAGGGCGAAATTACCGAAAAACGAGTTTTGCAAAAGCAAAACCAACGAGCAGGTGCAAAAGTTCGAGCTCATCATTTGTAACCATTTCCCTGTAGTGCTTCCTGAAGGGGCCCTCCAGAATCCGGTTGCCTACTTGCAACTATTGTGTGACCCTGCTCTGACAGTCACAGAATAGTTACAAGTATGCCATTGCATCCTGTTAAAAAAAATGTACAATGCAACAAAAAGGAAAGGGAGCAGACAAGCAGGTGCCAGCCTTCATTAATGTCAGTTGAGGCAGGGCAGGTGTTGCGGTTTGCATAACTTAAAGCACTTAGCAGGTGTGCTTTGCTTTGCCTCAATAATGTACACTCACTGGTCAATCAGAGGGTGTTGTGATGACACCGAGGGTGGCATGGGTGTGCCAGCCAGAGGGTGGCATGGGTGAACCAGAGTGCCAGTGTTGACTGAGGATGGCAGTGCTTTGCTTTGCCCCAATAATGTACACTGGTGAACCAGAGGGTGCTGTGATGACACAGAGGGTGACATGGGTGAGCCAGAGGGTGGCATGGGTGACCAAAGAGAGTGCCAGTGGTGACAGAGGGTGGCAGTGATGAAGAAAGCCTTGCAAACAGGCTGGGCACGTAGAAACAACAAGTTCGCAAAACTGGCGACCCGACAAGTAAGTTCGCAATTTGCGAAATTGTACAAAACCCTCGCGAACTTGCAGAAACCCGTGCGAACACACCCCCCCAAAAAAATACGCAAATCCGCGAGAATTCGCGGAATTTGCGGATTTTCGCAATCCGCAAATACGCAAATCCGCAAATTCGCGGATTGCGAATCCGCAAAATCCGCCCATGCTTAGTAAGGTGCCCGTTGGCAGGAAAGATGGTGTGCAAAGATCGCATGCCATAACTGGTTACCTGGACAGACACTATATAATCTCTTTTGAGACCAACATTTAAAAGTGGTAAGGGAGTATCAGTTACCTCTGCCTGTTCTAAACAGATTACATTGGTATGTATGTACCTAACATGAGTTTATTTTCAATCACTAGAAACATGTGGGATGATTTTTGTTTTTACACACTCCATCACATAAGTAACACATTATTTTACTTCATAATGTTTTTCACGTCAAGGTCATCTAAGCTTGTGGGAACTCAAAAACAGATTATTGTAATAATATGGATCGAGATCTACAGTAAAACTCACTAAAATTACAGCTGTTCTAAAGATTCCCTGTTAGGAACATTCATGTGCAGCACACATAGAAAGAGCTAAACACCATGAATGATTGTTAATGTGCAAGAAGGTGTCCCTTACAGCACATAAACAATTATTTAAAAAATAATGATTTGCAACTTCTATATGTGCTGCTCAATACAGCACATATAGGAGTTACAGATCGTCATTCTGGATTGTTGATGTGCTGGAGGGGACACCCTCCTGCACATAAACAATTGCTTCCCTCAACGCAGGCACCCTTGCCTGCGTTGGCGCTAAGCAGCTGATTTTAGCGCCAGCACAGGGAGAAATGCAGGGGTGAGACGCATTATTGTAAATGTGTTTCTAAAGTTACGGGCACGGCGTTAGCAAATTAGTAGCTAACCCGCGCTCCACCACTTGCCTGTAAATATGGCCCCCAGTGTTTTGGGAACAAAGTCTTTCACTATGCTTTGTTCAAAGATTTAACAACTACTTAAGTGGTATGGATCCACAAAATGGCTTTGCCCTACTCTCAATGGTTACTCAGATAAGGCAAGTTCACTAAGATAGCCATGCAATTTAGCAGGTGGAACATAAAATATGGAATGGCGTACGTCACCATTTATGTTATATTCAGGGACAACTGTTTTTTAGAAATACTTTAACGTCCTTCATATTCTGTTAATATTCATTTAGATACGCTTTTAAGGTTTTTTTTTTTAATTTCTGCTTTTTAGCACCAAGATGCTCCTTGAAGTGAAGATTTGCAGTTTAAAAATATTTACCAAAGTAGAAATAGATATAGAAATAGGGGCCTTATGGAAGGTTCAGAAAGGTTGCGTTTCTAAAGAAATTAGCCCGCCACTGGAAATTTACAAGGTTCAAGTCCGCCCCGCTTCTATGTATGGCGCAGAACTCTGGGGACACAGCAAATTAGCCAATTTGACCACCACTGAAAATAACTTCCTTAGAGGTATCGTGGCCCTCCCAAGAAACACCCCATTGACACCCCTTAGGATGCACCTGGGTAGCCTCCCGGTGGCGGACGTAATCTCGAGCCGTCCCTTGCTGTATTGGTGACGGCTATGGAGTACGGCAGAGTTGAGCCCCTATCGGCAGGAACTCAAGGCTATATTAGTGACTAATGGGGTTGTGAGCAGGATTCCTTGGTTGTCATTTGTAAAGAAATCCTTTTGTTCGATGGGCAGGGAGGATCTCTGGGACTTCCTGGAAGAGTCATCCATAGTCACTACAAAAAAAATCTTATCCAAAGAAATTAGTCAATTCAATTTGGATAGTTTAATTTAAGCAACCACTAGTTCTACTTTTACGTATGGGTTCATGAACTTTAAAGACCAATACCATTTTGAACAGGTTCTAGATATAGTAAACCATGTGCCTTCAAGGAGGTTATTTCTCCAATTTAGATATGGGACTCTACCACTATTTGCAACAACTAATAAGTGGAAAGAGAAGGCCTGTTATCTCTGCCCCGGATGTCGGGTGGCAGAGGAAACAGAAATTCATGTTCTTATTTTCTGTCCTGCTTATAAACAGGCCAGGTACAAATGGATAATCCAACTATGTAGGAACCTGGGCATCAGGGATTATCAAGCTTTTTTAGAATCCTTAAATCTGCCATGGACACGGTCTATGTGATTGCAATTTCGAAATTCTTGCAGGCAATGTGGCTGAAACGAAGGTACTCTTTGGAAATGAATGTTTAGTGTGCTGTGATTCTATTATTAACCTGTGAATACCTGGAGCGTTTTTAAACATCCTTTAATTATCTTAACAACATTCTTAAACTATTTATTCTTATTTATTGTTTTAAAAACAATAAAATGTGATCCAAACTCAAAACTGTCCTGCCATTGGAAACCACGGATATTATGTGTTGTATGTCTTGGCTAATCTTGTTACTGCCGGTTTGCTTTTATTTCTATCAAAATGCTTACTTGTTTTTTCTTTATAAACCTCTGTGCTTTTATGAGCGTAATGGTCACAATAAAGTTTTTGAAGATTAAATAGATATAGAAATACAAATAGAAATAATGAAATGAAATGAAAATATAGCTTGAAAGCACAACAAATACCCGAAGGTGTCACAGTGCTAAAGGAACAGACATGACAGCATGGATAAAGAGGCACTAGAGAATGATCTTGGTAAAGAACCATACAGGTGAAACAGTGTTGGACTCATTGAATACCCCAGTGGAACTCTGCATGGTAGTCTAAAAGAGTTGGCAGTACACTGCCCATATCCAGGCCAGACTAGCCCTAGCAAGGTGGGGGCTGGTTTTCAGCCCCTGGGGACGTTTTTGTTACCGGGGTAGGCAATATCGGCCTCCTGAAACAAAATCAGCCAAAAATGTCCCTAACAAAGATCTCAGCCGCATCCCCCCTCCCCTCCCAGGGGGGTTGGCCGAGCAGTTTGCCAGGGCCGGTTTCTGTTCCTAGTCCGACCCTGTCCATATCTAACTGTCTCAGATCTGTCAACCAGGAAAGAATTTCAGTAAGCTATCTGCTTTCCCTTGAATGCTCAGCTGAGAGAGGCAAGATGTCAAAAGTGTTGGATAGTTCAAGCATGATCAGTGTTGCAGCCTCCCAACTATCTGCCCCACTTCATACACTGTATACTACTGCAACAGTGCAGAATAGAAATAGCATGGAACCTTTTCCCTGTTCACCTAAGAAAGACATTTTGGTATTTTTTTGTGGTTTCATACTGGTGAGGAAAATGTTGCAACTAAACACAGGTAAAACCAAAATGAAATGCTGCACATTCTCACTGGATTGCTTTCAAAATGCATCATACCAACACCACTCAGCCATGTGTAGGATGTGCATGGCAGCTGAAAATATAATTTTTGGGCTCTGCACAAAGCTTGATTCCAGGAAGGAGAGGGGTTTTTGCTTGACTCTAGTAGGCAATGGTAGTTCTGGTCTGGAAGAGCATTCGGAGTTCATTATTGGAGTGATTTTGGAAGGTCTACGCCACTAACTTTGAGACTGAATACGTACTTGTGCTCCAGAGCCAAATCTACTCTTCAGTGCACCTTGTGTTGGGCACTTCCTTGTGTCTTTCTTTGGCATCCATCTACTAAGGATTCACAAACTTTCTTCCAAGTTTAAAGCCTTGCAAGTGCTAAAATCAATCAAGAAGGATAATACAGAGAGGCATGAAGAGTTGATTTTTTGTATTTTACTGGCATTACTTGTGTTGGGGATTATTGTCATCACTTACAGTTGTATAGCACTTCATGCTATACAGCCAGAAACACTGTGGAACTGCAGGTCCAGCTGTGATAGCAGGTACTGCTCATGCTTTCACAAATTTTCAAGTGAAATACATTCATGTACGCTAATCTCACCTGTCAATAATTCATAATGTGCACCACAAATGCCCACCTTTTGCAAGAGGGGATGAATACAGAGGTGTTAAGCTGACATTGAGAATCAGTCTCCTCTTTTACTTCCCATTCACCATTCCTACAGGTTCTCTTGTTTCCATTCTATAGGAAAGTGCCCTTATTGTATGTTCACTCCTCCACTTTTTGCTTCACTGCTGATGGTTGTGGTTCTATAAGTGCACTGGAACCTGCTACCCAAGCCCCATTGCGAGTGCTTTCTCCCTAAAACTGATACATGTGAATTGTCAACCCCAACTGGTTAAGGACTTAAACTCCTGATAAGTCCCTAGTATATGGTACCACTGGTACCCAAGGTTTGGATGTTAAAGGGGTCACCAGGGACTGAAGCACTGTTTGTGCTACCCTGAGTGACCCAAGTAAACTGATAGTAGTAGTCCTGCATTGCAGACTTCAGGAGCAGTGCAAAGTGCTCAAACTCAACTTTGCCGTCACCATGTGTGGCAAATCCAATGCATTCTTTTTAATATATGCTAGTCACCCCAACAGAAGGCCTCCGGAGCCCAGGAGGCAGGGTTCATTATATTAAAGATGAGGACATATCAGTGCAAGCTTATCGGATAACATGACCTAGCACTTGGGCAAACTTGAGGTCACCCGCTCCATTATGATACTTCTAAATGTGTCATGTTTGGTATCAAACAACATGCTTCATTGCCCCTGACACGAATCTCATGTTGAGAACAATGTGGCATGCACCCAATTGGCTACCTTAGTGGTTGCCATCTGGTTGCTCGAGCCTTACCAGTGCTCTGTCTGCCAGCCCGCAGCTGCTGCCACCAAGCAAGGAATCTGACCCCCGCCAGGATGTGTGAACTCTCCTAGGAGTCGAAAACAATGGCTTGGATGGGAAACAGGGCACACTTCCTTTCCTGGCAGGATGGCTAGTGAAGTGGCACATCAAGGTATTGAGCTTCAAAGCCTTCACTTCCTGTGGCATGCAACCAGGTTGCCACCCAAAGGAGAAAATTAATTTCCTCCTGCCCCAGGCACATTTGCACCTGGGCAGTTGGGAAAATTAGGTATTCAGGAGGTTTACATCCTGGAAGGCTAGCCACACCTCTAAGGTGGGCCACCTGGTCTGTACAGCTCAGATATCTTTCTGCCATTTATAAAAGTTGCAGAATAGAGCGTTCTGGGAAGAAACCATGACACACACTCCAGGATGTGGTCCCCACAGGGGCAGACTAGCCGCTGTGGGCAGTAGCCCATTGGCCACTTGTACTCACACCCCTAAATCTAGGATTTAAAAGCTATCCCTGGCATCAGAACCTCAGTTCTGATCAACTTTTCAATAAAGGACACAGAATAGACTGTAAGAACAGGAACTGCACAAACTAAAGGTGGGATACTCTGCACCTGTGGCACCCTTCCATGAAATGCATGACTGTGACTTCTCCTGGATCAATGACTGGTTGTCCCAGACAGAGGGACCCCTTTGAGAGAGAAAGACAACTACATACTCCCTTGTGAGAAACGTAGTCCTGCACTACAGCAAGTTTCAGACAACGACCATTTTCCGATGGACCTCCAGTCATCAAAAACCTTTCTGCTGAGCTTACAGCTGCCAAGGCTTGGTGGTGGCCAAGACGGCAATCAACACCTTTACTAGAAGCTGCAAAACGAGGGAACACAGCAACACCTTCATTAATTGCCAGCAGTGGCTTGGTTGTTGACTTTTTGCACCTGTTTCCTCAACAGCACCGTTTAAGCAGTAAAATCAGCTCTTCCGCTGTTCCCTCTTCAGCACCAAGGACAGCCAGGCCAAGTCTGCCCCGGGCTTTTCGAGCCAGGTAAAATCGAACTGACTGTCGTGGCTTGGCCCTTGGACCCGCTTCACCTTCATCCTCCTTGGGTTCCATGCAACTCAACCTGGAAGTGACAGATTGACACTTGTGCTTTTTCCCATTGACTGTAATGATAAAGATTTGCAGTACTGTTTTGCACTGAATAAATTGTGCTTTTAAAATCCATAACTCTGGTTATATTTATACCATTGACTTCATTTTGGTTTCTAAATTTATATACAAATTGGCTTTATTCTTATAATTTGGTGTCAGATTTCTCTCAAGCCGTGTTAATTACTTATCATCCAAGTTAGTACTCTGAAACACATGTTCTGCTATTAAAGCCTGACTGCTCTTTGCCACTGTACCAGGACTAAGCTAAGGATGTATTATTGAGAATGCGAGGATCATCTTTGGGGTATTGTAAGAGTATTGCCTCACCAGCATCACTACATAATACTTCACCTTCCTACACCTTCTTTTTTGAAGGGATGAGATAGAGGGCAGAAAAGGATTTGAGATTTGGGACTTTCATTGATTCTGCTCCTGAGGATAGCCCATCAATCTGACAAGCCTTCAAAACATCAACCTACAGGTCTAGGCTCATCCCGATAAACACAGACTAAAGACATCAAATCAAATTGGTTTGAGGAAGTAAGCAAATGAGTTCTGCAGCAAGGAGAAAGGCTAAATGGTTTTGTTGAATTTAAAGATATTCAGTAGTTGTCTGTTTCCCTTACTGTGTGGGCAGATATTGGGCTTGTCATTTACCCCAGACAGAGAGATGAGGGCTAATGGTCCCAAAGCATTATTCTTGAGAGTTACGGCTTGTGGGAGCTACGTTCATGATCAAAGGAGAACTCTTGTCAGGGTTTTGAGAAGCATTGTCACACTTCCATACCACTACAGCGAGGCCTAGGCAGATAGTGTTCTAGCCCCAACTCTAGGCTATCAGCTTGGGCCCTTCTCTGAGGCTCCAGTTGTTTATAGTCATGCAGAGGCCACTCCTCAGTTACCAAGCTTCTCCATGGCCCCAGACAATGGGCTTGCATACTGACCTGTGTATCCTAGTTGAGAAAGAACAGACCACAGTTCCCTTCTACTGAATAACGAGTGCAATATAAAGAGAGAGTTAGTACAGAGACTACTTTTTATGCATATGATCAGAAACTGATGTGACATTCAAGGGAGATAAATACTAGCAAGTTGTGCTGTAGTTGTATTTCATTATGAAAAGAAATGAATACAGTTGAACTTGATCTTGAAGCAGAATGAAATTGGTAATCGATGTCTTGTGTGGTTGGATGTTAAGGATCTCATTAAGAGGTTCGAGGAAGTAAAAATCCTCCAGTGTCTAAAGGAAACCCTAAATAAGGAGTACAATGCATCGGCTAAATTTCTTTAACAGTAAATCTATTATTGTGGAAGGAATTCACATGTGGATTTGTACTCCTTATTTAGAGTTTCCTCCAGTAATTGATGTATTTTAATTCCCCTACAAATGTGAAATAAGGCCCCAGGTCTTGTGATCAGTATCTGCGATATATAGAAAATATTTCCAGTTAGTGCCTTCACAGTTCTTGTTGCTTTACTAGCATTTGCTTTCTTGATTTATCAAAACGTTTAGTAAATATGAACTTTTTGACCACCCAAATACTGATGGGCTTTGAGTATAATATTCTTGAGACCTGTTTGATTACCTCTGAGAAATACATTACTTTAGTGGTAAAGCATCTTGTAGGAAGTGCATGGCAGCATGGGTATGTAGTAAAAAGCCTCTTATCCAGAAGAGATCAGGATGTCAAATCACACATGATGATCTGAAAGGGAGCATTGGATACATCAAAGGTTTGCACTGAGTGTAATCATCGAGAGTGCGTTAGATGGTAATGTCTGTGGGATTTGTTTGTCTGCTGTAGGAGGTCAGTAATGCACTCATCTACATATTGAGGCTAAATAGAGTAAAGAGGATGTTAGTAGAGCCTCAGTAGTGAGTAAGAGTACTATATTGACCAAGGTTAGATACAACTTTATCACCAGGAAACATTGATCAAGGAGATACCTAAAATACAGATACTTACATAATGTAGTGTTTGTTGTTCTCCAAGTATCAATATGTTTAAAAGTTTCAGACGTCAATTCAATTTGAATGACAGAGGGCAACTGCATCGGATGTATGTCATGACAACGCGGGCTTTACCCCGCACTGCCATTACGACGCATCCATTACAACGCAAGTCGTTACAACGACTTGCGCTGGATTGTGGAATAGTTTAATTTTCTATTCCAACTCCAACGTTACAGTAGGGAAGGTGTTGAAATATAAAATAAAACTATTCCTTTACCAAGAGTGCCCTCCAGCGTAAGTCGTTGTAACGACTTGCGTTGTGATGGCAGCATCGTAATGGCAGCGCGGGGTAAAGCCCACGTTGTCATGGCTGTTTACCACTGCATCTGTTTCTACATAAGCAAATTGTTGGTTTTGAGGAATTAATTCCAATGGTTGAGTTATAGGATAGCTCTCCCTTTTATAGAATAGAATAACTGTCTGCAGTGAAAAAGTAATTCTTTCAGGTACATTCTATAAAAGTAATTGGTATAATCAGTTTGTAACTAGCTATAGAGAACAAGGTCCTTCTTCTGCAGATTCTATACTGAAAATTGTGACTAACAGAAAAACTGAAAATTAGTGAGTCCCACACCCAGGAAAACACATTTCTAGTTATGGGGAGTCATTAGCTATTCATTTTCAAAAAACATATTCTCCCTAATTGGAGTTTGTTTTTGAAAAACAAAGAGTTTGTTGGGCATCCATCAAAACCAGTTGCAGCCTTCCCCGAAACTTCCTTCACTGGTTCCCTGTGCTGGCTTCCTCCTCTGCTTTGCCCTTCACAAGCACCATGGCCTTCTGCCCATCTTGCAGGGCATCGGGTTGGGCAGTGAATTCCAAGTCTTCCCCCAAGTGGTACTCAGGGAGTCTAAGGGACCCAACCTCACACTTCCTTGGGAGTCTATCAGGGGGTTGCCCTCCCAGCTCTTCATGGTGTTGCCGCTATCGCAATCCTAGTCCAGGGTCAAACTCCAAACACAACAACTCTCGCTTCCTTGTGCAAGAGTTTTAAAATGGAGAAAGTTGTAGCAGCAAGGCACCCTGACCAATCCTAGGATGCCACATTACCCCCGTCATCCAAACCTCCTGCACAGCATGCTGGGACAATTCAAGATGACACAGTCAAAAAGCCACTGCTCACATCTCCTCTGGGAGCCTCACCTCAAACCCTCACAGACATCACTGCCTGGGACTTTCCCACAAAAACTTCAAAGAGGAGCCTCCTCCTGTGTTGGTCTGAGTTGTCTGGGTTTCCTCATTTGTGCAGTGAGCCTGGGCTGTCCCATCCTAGTAAAGTGTGACAACTAATGAACACATGCAGATTTTCTTCCCCCTCAGGAGCTGAGTGCATCATTGTTAATTACTTCTTTTGTGTGGGGGAGACCTTTGTTCCCTCTGCTGGGGAGCAGAATAATTAAGATGGTCCAGCAGGGTGACAAAGGGCCTAGAAACTGATCCTGACTTAAGCCAGAGAAATATGAAAATTCTGGGTGACCCATAAGTTGTCTATGTATGATCTTGTGACCGATGTATTCAAACTAGGTGCTCATAACTCAGGGGGCTTTTTAGGCCTAAAAGCAAGAGGCAAAACATCACTCTAAGGCAGATTCCCCCAATTTGCACAATACTGTGTCACTGCAGACAAAACACTAAACCATACTGACTTCACCTATGAGTACCCACCAATATTGCAAGCCATATCCCAGGTCAACATCAAACCCTGTAGAGTCCCATCTGTGCCAGTCTACCCGTGCACAGTTACTGGTCTACATATAAAGGTAGTATGAAACACCCAGTCGGCGCATATGTGCTTATGTCGGTGCACGTGTAAATAGCCAAGTGCCCTAGCTGCATCATTGTGGCCTTATCTTAGAAAACAGACACTGGTGGTGAACATGCACAGTCCATTTACATGTTATTACTGTGGGTGAGACACAAGTCATGAGACTCCCACAGTAAAAGTCCAAACCTTTGTCATCAAAAATGCAAAACATCTGGACGTACTAAATGGTTGGAACCCAACTGCAGCAGGAGGATAGATTTCACACAAGGAGTCCTCCTTCTCAAACCTTAAAGTTGTCAATTACCCGAATAAAAAGGCATGGTCATTTTGAAATCTATTTCTTACCAAGATGGTTATCTTCCCAGTGTTTGTTGTCTGACAATCCCAATCCAAGATGGTGCCTTTCTCTTTTCCTGTGATGTTCTCAGCAGTCTGGACCATGTATAAGGAGGCTTTGCCTTGATATGAATGTGTTGCACCAAATTTGTTCCCTTAATTATTATCACCCACTTTGGAGCAGTTTTGGCCCTGATTTTTCCTCTATTTTCCATATTAGATACACTTGTTCTGAAGGTCTTATGTCTCGCTCTTTCTCCACCCTTGTTCATAGAAGCATTGTTGCTTTGTGTGTCAACTCATACTTTGCATCATCCGCAATCCAGGACACCAAGAAAGCCAAGGAGGTATTTTGCCCTTATATTGTTTCTTGCTAACTCTCACCCTCTTAAGAAGACACTTGACACCTTTTACATGCATATTAATTGCAGAGTGGTGGAGTGGCTACTGGGAAGATGTACCTTAATCTCAGGAAACACAAAAGGAAACTTGGAATACTTTTACAGACTCTAGACATTTAAAAAGCTAAAAATGTTATTCAACAGTTAATTCTTGAGCATCTAAAACATAACTACCCTACTGGAGTAACTTTCCCAGCCAGCTTCCCACAACTATCAATCACTAAATTGAAGTTCTTTCCATTCAGGGTGCACCACAGCTCAGTTTCACACTGAAGAGGATTTCAGTGAACAAGTAAGGTAGCGCCTTTTGAAACTCCAAACACGAAGCTCCTCCCACAGTTTAGAACTCCACATTGGTTCTTTGGTCTTAAATTTGATTTAAATAAACTTAAGTGAGTTTTTATATCAGTTGTCCTTCATAGAGCAAAGACCCTTGATCTTGTAACATGGGTGTGGTTTTCACTTGTAATTTAAATGCATTTCGATGTATTGAAAACTTGTGAAGTTAGTCAGAAACAAGAACCTAGTGCTATTTCTTTGGTCAAGGAACCCAACAAGTTTATCCTATTTTCCTTATGTTTTATCATGTTTATGTGTAATAGCAATTGCCACTTGAGAAGAAAAGCATACAGGCATCACACATTAGCATAAGCAATATAATAATCTTCATTATGAGATCAACATGCTTATTTTGTTACCAATCATGGTGATAACCCTTCAATATAACTTCAAAACTCCCATTGGAAATTATGTGTTTATAAGTTGACCCTTTAACAATATGTTTTTCCATATATCATGCTGCAACTGGGGTACTGAATGATCTCAAAACATCATCAGATTACTGAGTATAAACATTGTACATGACATATATAATATTGGATTTATAAACTTGTACATGATTCACTCTAAAATTATAGATGACTGCAGTTGATAGGCATTCATGAATTTCACATAAGAGAGTGAAATTAATATTATCAAGATGAGGCTACTACCAAACTTGCTTCATAGTTTCTCTGGTGGGCTCCTCCCTCCCCCACATAACAAAAGTGATTTGAATCTCGCTTATAAATTATTTAGTGACTTTCTTTGGGGAACAGGTAGCTAAGTCAAGCTTTCATGGTATATCCTTAAATTACTATATACAAAGACGGGAACCAGGATTTAGATCCAGTATATGTAGTCCTAAGTAGGTACAGTATCACCACAAGGGGGTATACTGTCCCTTTCAGAGAGATTCAAGGACGACAGGTCAGTAATAGGCTGATGAATCAGCTACGTAGGAGTCTGATTGCTCAGGAGCAAAAGCCCTCCCACTCCCAAGATTTGAGACTTCCTAATATTGCCATTTTGGTAATGAGTAATTGTTCATCCAGGGAAGGTAGTGCAAAGAAGTAATGAGGTTCCTACCAAAGGGAACCCCAGTAACTCCCTCCCTGTCGGCCCAGTGATGTTCTAGGTGGCTCTCAGATTCCATCTGACATTCACCCTGCTATTGCTATTCGATCAGCAGACCCTATTATCTGGGGGCAATATGTCTTGCAGCTATGGGTGATCGTTTGTGAAGCAGTTGCGTTTAGACACTGGTGGGATGGTGGGACTTTCACCTAAGTCAACATATGGGCATTGTATGCATGTGTCTTGCCCACAATAATCTACTGAAATGCTTTGTCTTACATGAATGTAGTATTTTATCTACACATTCACAGATTAAGTCAAAATGTGAAGTGATAATTATTACTTGCATCCATAGACGTTTTTTTTTGGGGGGGGGGGAAGTATGTTGAATATGAATCAGAAATCCTTTAACTAGTAGTCCGTCCATCGATGAACTACATCGTCACAGTGGCAGTCCCCTCACCCTATTTAGGCTAGTCTGATCACCACTGATTTTGCCTGTACGGGTGTGCTATTTTAATCATGGTGAATCCGGAAGGAAACCGAATTATAGCCTCAAAGTACACGGTGTAAACTCCCTGGATATCAGGACCTTTGAGCCTCAGTTTTACTGAAATTGTAAAAGGAAAAATGAATGCTGAGCCGCTAAAAAAAACATGACTCCTCCTTGTTCTGCCTTCAGTACATTTACCACATCTGTATATATGCTGATTGATTGATTGATTGATTGATTGATTGATTGATTTAGAGCTTATATAGCGCAATCTGTCACCACACAGGTATCCTGGCGCTTCAGACTAAAAACCGAACCATGATGGAATAGGTCGCAGCTGATAGAATATGGAGAAAGTACTCAGACTAGGCCCTGGGAAAAAGCCAGTTCTTCAGGTTCCTGCGAAACTCTAAAAAGGCGCTGATCTGTCTAAGACTCTGGGGCAGTCCATTCCACAGTCGTGCGCCGGCCACACTAAATGCCCTTCCTCCTAGCCTGGACCGTTTAAATCTAGGCACCGTGAGAAGCCCGGCACTGGAGGATCGGAGCTGCCTTGTAGGTTGATACCAAGAGAACCTTTCCCTCATAGGAGCAGGGCCAAGTTCATGTATCGCTTTAAAAACCAGGCATAGGGATTTGAAACAAATGCGTTCCATCACTGGCAACCAAAAAGACCTGAAAGACCAGAAAGCCCCATCATGCAGAGGGGTTGTCTAAATATGGCAGACCGATTGCAGAGGCAACATTTACCTCTAGGGATGAAGAGCACAGATCTGATGTCTGACGCAGCGGGCAGATGTACTAATATTTAGTGCAATGCAAAGCAGCAAAACAAATTGCTGCGCTGCGTCAAATGGAGAGGGCAGGGATGCACCATATCTATTACGATATGGCGTATTCCTGCGCTCACTCAGCACTGGTGCACTCATGGCTGCCAAGCGCCAATGCAGGGACCCTTGCACCATGGGACACCTTCCTGCACAAAATCAATCCGCTGAGGCTTTTTCCTCTTTCTATGTGTGCTGCAAAATGTAAAATGAAGAAATAAACATCTTTTTCCTCATTGGTGGATGAGTGGGAACACCTGTGATCTATCCGTGGATCACATTTGCAGTGCAGAGTAATTCAAGGCAGCAACTTACTCCAGGTTTATCACGCTCCGCAGATCCGCTCAAGGTGGCTCCGCATAGCATAGTAAATCTCACTAAAGGGCTTGTGTTGCCCTTGTGTCACCTTCTATGACGCAAGGGCAATGCAAGCCCTTGATAAATCTGGTCCTGGGAGAGCAGTGGCGAAGGCCTCTGCTAATCTTGGTGCTGGGCAATGGCCTGCGAAATTTAAAATTACCCTCCTGTCTCTACTTCACCAATACTAACATCATTGTTACATTTCCTATATCTGTAATCAAGCACCATAGGAAAGGTAAGTATTACAATCATGTTGATGTTAAATGCCCTTTTATGGGATCTCCTCCAAAGGTACCGCACCAGATGATGACTTTTGGAAAAACAGAATTAATATTTTGGCCTACTTTTCTTTCATGCAACATAAAGCAGCAAGACAACTTGCTGTGCGTAAAATGGAGAGAACAGAAAAGTGCCATATCGACTTAGATATGGTGCACTTCCGCTTTCTCCCAGTGCTGGCGCACTGTTTGTTGTCTGGCTCCAACTCAGTCACCCTTGCTCTGTGGTGCAAGGGTGACTGCATTACGGGCCGGATTGTTTTCGTGCTGACACAAACACAATCCTTAGAGGTGCATTCCTCTTTCTAAGTGTGCTGCAGAAGGAAGCATACATGGAAAGAGGAAGTAACAAGAAGACATAGAGATATTTTTCTTTGTTACATACTGCAGCACACATGGAAGGAGGAGGTAAGGAGAAATAGAAATATTTCTCCTAGTTACACCAGCCTTAGAGGCATATTTACAAGCGCTTTATCTCCACTTTTTTGGCTTAAAAAGCCAAAAAAGCGGAGATAAAACCATCACCCTTTTCCCCAACTACTCCCTTTGCATCTCTAATGAGATGCAAAGTGGGCATCACTGGGCGTACCCCAATGGACTACCTTGTAAAATATCGCTGATGTTCACATCACGATATTTACAAGGCGGTTTTCGACAAAGTCTAACGTCTGCTAAAATGCTGACTTAGCCATCCCTAACATAGAGGGGGGATTATGCTGATCCGACCACAGGGTTGTATTAGCAAGGTTATCTCCATTTTGCAGGGAACATCGCTGGAAAGCCAGCCATGTTCCCTTGAAAACGGCGATTTCCCCGCTATCGTAGGAATTTCTCTCCTTGTAGATACACGATGCTAATAACGCGATATCTCCGCGATAAAAAACTGTGATAGCCGACATTAGAAAAACCGCAAAGCGTTGCAAATATGCCCCTCTGTTAGGCATACCATTTTGGAGCAAACTAAGATTTATAAGTCTATGTAAATCTGGGTTGGCATTGAAATACATGGGTAGATGCATGGGAACACCCATGGTCCACCCATGTAACGCCTACACGACTCAAAGTAATGCAAGGCAGAGCTATGTGCTCTGTTGCGCTACTTTGTATTTACTAAATCACGCAAATTGAGTTTGCGTGGCTTAGCAAGTCAAAAGGGATTTTAAATTTGGGCTGTTCCACAAAAGTAATGTGTGCCAACAAGGGATTTCACTTGAATGATTATATCTAAATTATATGTAGCAAATTGATACAGTTCAGTTGAACACAATCTTGAACTTATGGCGTAATGACGTCGACAGTTCTACAATCATGCAACAATTGATTCAATCAACAGAAAAAGAAGGAATAAACACTGGAGTATCGTATGATCAAACGTTCATGTATTCATGTGCTGCCTTGTGTTATGTTTGATTTACTAAACAAGGCCGAGCCACGCAGGGTCGCTTTGCATGGCTTAGTAAATCCCGGTTAAAGGTTTCCGTCGCCTTGTGTCATGCATGGGCAACACAAGCCCTTACTAAATCCAGGCCTGACTTATTATCAGTGTGGCATTATTATCTCAGCTACATAGGCCCACTCTGCTGTCTTGGAGAGCAATGTAGCCAGCCACCACTTCTTGTAATGGATGTATGACATTACAACGCATGCTTTTACCACGCATGCTTTTACATCGCAGTTTTTACAACGCATACCATTACAACGCATAGCGCTTTGGGGTGCTGGATAGTGAATAGTTTAATTTACTATTCCAACTCCAGTCCCCCTGGATAGTAGAGAAGGTGTTGGATATTAAATTGAATCCATTGCCTATCCTAGAGCGCCCCCCAGCGCAATGCGTTGTTATGGTTTGCGTTGTAAAAGTTGCGACGTAAAAGCACTGCGTGGTAAAAGTTGCCTTGTAAAGGATGTTTCCCCTTGTAATCGGCAATGATAACACCCCATTTTCATAGAAGGGGCATCATTTCTCAAAAGATCAACCAGGAAGTGTCCTAACAATCGATCGTGTGTACTTTCCAGATATTCAAAGCTTGAGTAGGTGTTGTATATTCTTTACATCTTAGTATGGTCTAGTAATAACTGTTATGTTGAAAAGTAAGGGGCAGATTTACAAGCCCCTTGCGCCACTTTTGCTTCACTTTTCCCATGTTAAAAGTGACGCAAAAGTGGCGCAAGGGGCTTGTAAATCTGCCCCTAAGTATCCAAAATTCTTCTTTTTCTCTGGCATCTGTGTCTTGTCTGTTCCCGTAAAATGTAATTCCATTTGTTTTTGACAAGGTCATTCGCACGGAGTCCTAACCCACTATTCATAGCCTGTTTGTGACCGTGTCGTCGTGATTTTCAAACGTGTAACCAGCGTCGTGAGGCGCACAGCTTCCAGACGCAGTTGTCTACTTAAGAAGATCCAGCATCCAGATCGGAAAGCTGTTTATCCCTTGAATAATGTGGGTGAGTCACGGATCAATAAGGAGCGTGGTGGAGCATATCAACTCTTCTGTGCGCTGGCGGCTTCACTTTAATAACTTTCAAACTTCATTACTGAAACTTTGCTCTACCCGAGTGAATAGTTTTCAGGTGCGTCAAAGTCTCGCCATTTGAGTGTGCCTACAGGTTTTCCAATTACCTACTTTCTACATTTCAACAAATCATGTATTTGCATATTTCTCTCTTCTTCTGGGTATTTTTGTGAATAGGAATGGCATTCCAATTCTTTGGTGGTTAGTTGCTTTCTTTTGAATGTATAAAGCTGAAGTCAGTGAAATAATTATCTAGAGGAAAATAGCAAGGTTATAACACCACAAGGAAAGGAGATTGACTAATACTTTTATTTAAATGAAGCACTTAGTTTAGCAGCTTCCCAAACATGTCAGAGAATCTCCCGGAGGGAAAACACTGGAAATGATGACTATTCTTTAGGGAGAACAAGACTGCTATTCTGGCCGAAAGAAAAAAAGTTTCTGATTCACGTCGAATCCATCTCATGTCAGAAAGCAAATCAACATTTTTCACCCTTGCTATTTTTCATACAATCATGTGAGAAGTTAGAAGAAAAGAAAGCTGTTTTCATGCAAAATATTCTGTTTTGTTGTGCAGCAATAAAAACACCAGTGTCAGTATCGTTTGAAACTTCCCAGGTAGTAGCTTCATTGTCAGGTTGACACAGGTTCATATTCTTTACTTTTCTAGGGCTAACCTGAACTTCACTGCTGATGCCTTAGGCGAAAAGCCTCCTCTCTTAAAAGTTGTTCTATTGCTAATTTTACGAAATTGGGTTGTTGGATGAGTGGGGTGTTAAGCCTATTGAAGCAACAGTCACAATCCCAGTCAGAGTGAACCAAAGAAATCACTAAATTAACCTGTGTTTAACCCACTGGTAACTTGTCACAACAGCAGTCAGGCTTAACTTAGAAGCAATGTGTAATTTATTTAAGCAAGCAAGATACCCCTTCTGCAAAGGATCACTGAACAGTATTTGCTGATGAAAAAGATGAATGTAGCGGGAGTTGCCACACATTCAGGCTCACTGATGATGCACCTAGGGTGGTTAGACAAGTAGGTTGATCCTGGTCAGAGAAGTTTTTACTCAAAATTGTTCTAAATTCATGTTTGAGATTTAGGCTATCTGGGCATCTTTAGCATGACTTTCAAGACTCCAAGACTGGAGAGGCAGCACTTCAAGGACAGGTTCCAGAGGGCTTGAACCTTTTTCTGTCACTGAGGCTCGCTCTGTTCAGAAGGCCAGCCAACTAGCCCTTGGAGTTAAAGAAGTGGAATAGGCTCAACCAGTGGGGCAGGTCTCTGAGGGTTCAAGGTCAGCTTCAGGCAGAAAATCAGTCCTTCCAGGTGCGTCATAAGAGTCTTGTGGAGTACACAGCAGACCACAGCGGCAGGCAACTGAAGAGGTTCCTATTTTTATACCTAGTACCTTCTTTGAAGTAGTATACATTTCTAGAGAATTCAATACAAAGTGCTTGGAGTTTCCTTGCTGCCTCCTCTGTTTGGGCTTCAGTCTAGCTGCCTCAACATTGAAGTGGTGAGAAGTGCGGGAAACAGTCTATTAATTTGCAAGTGGAGCTGTGCCAGCTCGCCTTCCTCATCCTGACAGTGATGGCCTATCCAGGCACACCTAATGCCTCAATTGTCTGGCTAACTGAGAGGA
Organism: Lissotriton helveticus; assembly: GCF_964261635.1. Taxonomy (NCBI): domain Eukaryota; kingdom Metazoa; phylum Chordata; class Amphibia; order Caudata; family Salamandridae; genus Lissotriton; species Lissotriton helveticus. The sequence goes on from NC_136063.1 coordinate 805,884,811, forward strand.
ATATACAAAGTCCAATTGGCAAATACGCCCAGTCGTGTGACTGAGGAACAGGCTGCAGGCACAAAATAGCTAGGGCAGAAATATACCAAATTCCTAAAAGCGGCATTTTTAAAATTGTAACTTTATACCTGACCTTACCATTAAAGATGACTTAAAGTTACAATTTATTTAGCACCAAGCATGAAATCCGTACCTGTAGTGAAAACATTTTTCAGGAGTTTTTCACTACCAGGACATGTAGAACTCAAAATTAGAATCGCAAACCTTTTTTTTCAAATCAAATTTTATTGGGTTTTTGAACAAATGTATGGATTCACCGGCTCAGAATTACACATTCTTAGACCTGACTTGTTCAGTTGATTTATCCCAGACCTTTTGCTTTTGGACCTCCTGTTTTGGACCCTGTTTTGTTGGTTTCATGCCTCTGAGCCCTTTACCACTGCTGATCACTACTAAAGTGCATATGCTCTAACTGTAAATTGCTATGATTGATTGGTGTTTCCATGATTGGTTATTTGATTTACTAGTCAGTCCCTAGTACAGTGCACTGTGTCTCCAGGGCCAGTAAAACAAATGGTGCTAGTGGACCTGCAGCACTGATTGTGCCACCCAAATGAGCAGCCTGTAAATGTACCTCAGACCTACCACAGCAGTGTCTATATGCAGTTTGGTACTGCCATGTCGACCTGGCAAGTGCAACCACTTGCCAGGCCCTAACCTTCCCTTTTCTTTCATCTGAGTCACCCCTAAGGTAGGCCCAAGGTACCACTGTGGGCAGGGTGTAGTGTATGTGAAAGGTAGGACTCGCCCTGATGTGTGTGGCATGTCCTGATAGTAAAATACTGCCAATTTCACTTTTTTACTATTGAAAGGCTGTCTGTCCCATGGGATAAGATGGGAGTTTATTTATGACATCTTATAAATATAACTTCCCATTGGGAGAAGATAGAAAGATGGAGTTTAGTGTGCTTGAACTCAGAATATAAAAATGCATTGTTTTGTAAGGATGATTTTTATATTGTGTGCTTGAAAATACCACTATTAGAAAGTTGATATTTTCTTGCTTAGCCATCCTGTGTGCCTCTGCTGGTTTGTGGATTGACTGTCTGGCTTTTGAATGACAGGGGCTGGGATATGCATTCTCTCAGACGGCCACTGGGGGGGGGGTGATATGTGTCCTGCCTTTCCTGAATGATTCAGGGCTGGTCTGAATAGACCTGGGCTGCATTCAGAGTAGTAGGAGGAGTTTTCACTAGCATCTGAATGGGCCTGGTCTGCATTTAGAGTGGTGGGAGGAGATTTCCCATACCCCTGAATAGGCCCTGTCTGCCTTGGACAGTAATGTCTCCACCTCCTGCCAAGAAGCTGGACCAGAGAGGACAGAACTGGTTTTGGCTGAGCACAGAGCCTCTTCATCATCCTGCAGTTAGAGTTTTCTCCAATGGCTTGTAATAGAGCTTGCCTCCTGTTGGAAGTGTCAGGGATATAAAAGACTTAAAATATCACTTCTGGGATTCAAGAGGAACCGTGCCAAAGAGAAGATCTGGAGAAACTGAAGAGGTATACTGACCCTGTGCTGTTTGCTGTTTGGGGTTGGCCTGCAGTGGCTACTTTCTGCCAAGGAAAGGAAAAATGACTTTGCTGTTTGTTGTGTCCCCTGCTTGAGGAGGATCTCCAAGGGCTAGAAGAAAAGCTTGCCACCTGTTCTGAAGTCTCAGGGACGCAAAGACGTCACCCCCAGCTCCCCTGAACTTCCTTGCTGGGAGTTCTGACCTGCCAAGAGGTGCCTGTAGCTGTTCTGGGCTTCTGGAGGTTGTTCTGGCTGAAGGTGCTCAAAAAGCAACGCAACTACAAGAAGCGCAACACATCTGTACCTGTTTCCGATGCATCACTGAAGAGACAGACGCAGCGCCTTCCCGTGGCTTGAGAAATTGCCGCACGCTGCACTGAATGCACCGGTCTCTTTAGTCTGAGATCACTGCACTGATTCCGACACAAGCCCTGCTGTGCCACTGCAAAAACCCACGCATCGTCCTGGATCATCACATCATGGCACCGGGTCTGTCGCATCGTTGAGGGATGCAGTAAGAAATTGACGCATCACCTCCCCAAGCAGTAAGAAACCGATGCATCACCTCCTCTCTGGCCATGTGATGTATCGTCTTTTTTGCTATCCCCCTTTTAAACAGAGTTAAAAAATACGAAGATCTCTGGCAATCAACAAGGCAGATTGCCCAGCCATAAGTCCCTTCCACGTGACTATCTCAAAAGAACATACCGTTTCTATTTAGTCACATTTGAACGAATCAGTGGTAAGATTACCGCTGTTGTTGTCCGCCATCTATTTTACTGAATAGATGCCATCCCCCCCTTTAGAATGCTTTTCCTAATGATCCTTCTTGTATTTTCTCCTTTAGTCTCTCTTCGACATTTAATGTCCAACACATGAATACTAGTCCAGACCTTATGCTAATTACCACGAACGTACTGAGCTCTAAGGTAAATAAGCCATCATGTGGAGAGAGATTTTAACTTCTTATTAAACAATAATTTTAACCGCGCGGTAACGGAATATCTTGCTTGCATTTCTATTTCACGAACAAACACTGTGTTCAAACCATGTCACGTTACCGTTACAGTCCTTCACCTACACCCCCACACAATAGTTCACCATTTTTTCTCAAGTGACTCACCACCGCACGAACCTTCGGAGTGCAAGATCACCGTGTATGTGTTAATTGTGACCACACACCCAAGCGCTATGTCACAAGACCTCACGTCAGTGCACCGCCACCCAAGGGCAACCACCCACAGCCTTGGGGTGACACACTTCCCAGATTTATGGCATCACCACCACACACGCCCACTATGTGCGAACCCAGACGCACGGCGCTACTGCATGTTGGTTGCACCGTTGTCACCATTTGCAGTATGTCACGATGACAAGATACAATACTGAATCTGCATATGTTATTCTTGTATCATCAGCCCTGAAGAGTCGTGTTGACTCAACTGTACACGACGAAACACGTGTCGGCTTTGTATGACATTCCTTGAGTCTGGAGAGAATAAACCATCTTCTTGATGCAACCAAGAACACACCAAAGAATCTGCTTCTGTCTCCTTGAATACTTATCAGTCACTGTACTGTTTATGTGACACTTTTTTGTAGTAGCGAGAGCATTACTGTGTGAATAGATGCATCTCCTCCCCTGCGCAGCAGTAAGGAACCAATGCATCACCTCCCCCAGAGAAAGGAGCCGATGCATCACCTTCCATGCGTGTAAGGAACTGACGCATCTCCTTCCCTGCAGCACTTTTTGTTTGTGTGCACGACGCATCCAAGGTACTTTGTGTGAAAAGCGTCGCATCTGCCATTTGCTTTTAAATGAACTATTTCCACTATTTGAAAGTCAGATTTGTATTACTGTATTGTGGATTTGTGGTATTTCGGTCTTGTTTTGTTCAGATAAAGATTACTTATTTCTCTAAACGGGTGTGGTGTCCATTTGTAGTGTTATCACTGTATTACTGTACGTGTTCACAAAAGCTTCACACACTGCCTCTGAGATAAGTCTGTCTGCTCGTGCCAAGCTACCAAGGGGGTGAGAAGTGGTTATTTTAGAAGTGTATCCTCCTTACCCTGACTAGGGAGAAAATGCCCTACTTGGAAAAAGGTACCTACCTCTGCCAACTAGAGACCCCCATTTCTAACACATATAGAATGCAGAATTTGGTATACCCATATAGATGAACAAGAAGCTTGCACAGTTCACCCCATCCATTCCCCAGACACTTGGTGACAATACAAATGTCCCACAAGTCCAAAATCAGTCATTTGTAGTATTCCCCTGTTCGCCAGCCCAATACCCCCAAATGTCTTCCTCTAGTCATGAGCGTATTATGCTAATGGATGACCAAACTGTAGTGTAGTTCCTATATTCCCAATAGGCTCTGTGCATTGGAATAATATATCCTGCAGCTTAGACGTAGGACTTAAGTCGACTAGGTCTCTGCCGAATATATTAGACTTAATTGTGAGTGCCAGCTAGCTCAGAGGTCACTAGAAACTTTCTTGAATAAACAAGAAGGGATTCGCTTCTGACAACCATATAACATGACAACTTTGTTTCCCCAGAATGAAACGTAGCTCTAGAGTCGCGGAAACAATAGACAGCTTTTCACTCAGTCAGATGTGCATGCTTCGTTTCACCAGAGTTGCTTATAAATAGATAGACGGGCATTTTCAATAAAAGTATTTATTGAACACTCTTATTTCTTACGCATAAGAAATGCACTATTACAATTGAAATGCTAGTTAAGAAGTACAAGGCATATAATATGAATAGTATTATAAAAAAGTACTGTAAGAGCATGATATGGTTTCTAAGCCATAAACATAGAATACATAAAATGCATAAAATACATACAGTGATAAAATAGTGGCTAAACGTACTCAACTGGTGCTTCTAAAATACACCTACCCCGGTGTACCTAACCTAAGTCTAGTACGAGGGAGGAGTAAGTGTAGTGTAGCTTAAGTCTAGTAATTTTCTGCCAAGAATCTGTTCCAAGAATTTTCTAAGAGTCTAATCAGCTCCGTAACTTGGTTTCAGAATGATAGAGGTCTTGTATCTCTCTCTCAGGACTCGATCTTCCAGCGACCCGTAAGGGTAACCTGGAAACACCGGAGCTGAATTTCTCGGCAAGAAAAAAGACAGCGTCTTCTCAGTGCGTCAGTTGGAGGGTCGGCTTCCTTCGGCACTTGCAGCAGCAGGGCGTCGGGCAAGTCGTTATTCCATCTGCTCCTAAACCACCGTGTGTTTGACTGGGCAAATGTAGGCATATTTATACTTTGAAGGTGCCGAGTTTGACGTAAGATTGGACATAATATTGTCACTAGTGCCTCAGTTTCTTGAAAACTCCAGGAGTTCTTGAATAAATTAGTATTCAAGCAGGGGGAAGTCCCTGACTGCTGAAGGCTGGTTTTTCCAAGAAATCATTGTGGAATCTCGGAGTTTAGTGGAAGTAGCCATGCCGTATTTGTGCTGCACAGGCTAAGACTAAATAAGGTAATGATTCCTATGCCTATATAAGGATTGGGTGAATTATACCTATATATGGGCATGAATCGGGAAAATTGCACTAGGGTCCTAGATTCCCACATAACAAAACAATCCCCATGTAACTGGCCCATTTATGTCAGATTCTGGGGTGCTTCTGAATATATCATCTGGTCTGATACACCGCAACCTATAAGCCCCATACAATGATCCAACCCCTTCTTCCACGCTGCAAGAGATGGTGGGGCTTTCACCTTCCACTCCCTGGCTATATCCCCTTTTGCTATAAAATAGGAGCAACTGTTTATAACTGTTCTCCTCTATACCTATGGTAACATGAAGGAGAATCAGTTCTGGGTCCAGCGGATGGTCCAGGAGAGGCTCTTTACTAGGCAGGATGTCACACTGCACCAGAACCTTGCCAGCACTGTGCAGCTCCACACAGTAAAAAGGAATGTACCTTCCTCCAACCCACATCGAAGGCATGTCGGGGAGCTAACCCTTCCCATACATCTCAAAAAATGCCTAGTATTGTAGCCTCTGTAAAGGTTCTTGAGTGGTATCAGTCAGAGGCAGACCGAAATTGCCACCCCATGCGGCACCCCCAGTGCCTCAGTGCAGTGATCATTGTCCAGTGTGTCAATGTCTGCCTCCCAGGTCGCTCTAGCATCATGGCAGAGAAGCGTGCCCCAAAAAAAGGTGACAACCAAGAGCCGCCTTCCTTGCGCAAGACAGCGCCCAGTTGGGGTGCATCCCGGGGCCTTGTTTCAGGAGGTGAAGCTGGCAGCACTTGTTTTTTTGTGCAGCGCCACCTACCCTCCACCCTGGCAGCAGGTGGCAGGCCTGGGTCTGGGTACGGGCTCGGGGACCGCAAGCAGTACTGGGTGAGGGTGTTCCATGCAAGGTATCACTGCTCTGCGGTCTGTCGCACCCACAATCACCTGATGCACCAGTGGCCCGTCATCCAGGACCAAGAGCAAAAGCTGCTGGACCTGCTAGGAGTTGAGGTTGTGGGGCTGGGTGAGTAGCTAATTATTCATATTATTTTTACTTGTGTGTACTATGCTATTGCTAATATTTTTCCCAAAAAGCAAAATGCTGCTCATATGCAGGTTAGTTATATTTACAAATCTGATATTATCTGTTCGTTATTCAAGACAGGCGCTTAGCGCTACCTACTCATACTTGTTTGCAATGTTGTGCTTGCTTGGCCTGATTATGTAATAACTTACGTAATGCAAACTAGAGAGAGACTCCTTTCCTTTGTCCTGTCACTAAGATAGTGGTAGTTAGTATTAGTCTTTTAGCGGTGCGCATCCTCTCACTTCAGTTCTTACTGAGAACCTTTTTTGTAGCTCGAACAGTGACTGACAAGCAACCAACCAATTTACTGTATGTATGCCTGCATCCATGTATGCATTTGAAGACAAAATGCAGACTTAGTGAATTGACCCCTCAAAGGAAGTTGATTGCAAATGAGATCCGAATATCATTTGTTGCAATTTATTCCAAAGTCTTTGGAATAGGCAGGCTAGGTAGATTTAGGAAATGTGAAATGAAGATAGGGCGGTCCTGGACCGCGATACTAGTCTACTACTAGAAAATCTGAATTAGGAAAGGTCAATGTTATTGCAATTGCTGTTTCCTGTCCAAAAATGTTTTCTAGAGATTATTGATTTACCACCAATCATTTTTTGTCTCCTAATTATGTCTTACATCAGCATCCAGGGGCAAGACGAGGTCATCTGAGGGGGGTACGGGAGCTGAGGGTGCCTCCGAAGATTGCTCCTTGTCCTATGGCTCCGCTGGTCCCAGTAAGTCCTCCTGTTGTTAATATTAATACATATTTCCCTAACATTTACCGCTCCTTATTTTGAACTATTTATTTCTACTCATTTCCTAATTTTGGTATTTTGCCATATCCTCTTCGATCTATCCCGTTTCTAAATTCTTGTTATCCCCGAATTATTCAATTTACTAAGTTATTTTATATTTCCAGTGTCTGTATTGTACCTCAAACTGTCTCTGTCAGTATTAGTCTGTAGCTTAATTTCATCTGCTTTTCAGTCAGCATTCCCTCTCTCCTTAGATATTTTGTGGACTTCTTAGTGGTGGTACTGTAAGACTTAGAGAACCCATTGGTCATGTTCACTTACTACTACTAGTAATACTACTCTGCCATACAGGCTGCATGCCATAGTAAAGTATTATATGCATGCTTGTTGAGATGAAAGGCTTTCTTTTACTTTCTCATGACATTATTGCTCAATCAGTAAAACGAAAGGGTGGCCATGGTCACGTTAGACACCCCAAAATTGTGCCTACTTCTTATCTAGGCCCTGTATTATTAGCATGGGAAAAAGAGCCATAGACTGTGGAGAAGTAGGTGAAACCTTTTCTGAAGGGGTATCACACTTCTCATACATCCATCAGACCCAACGCAGAAGCTATGGACCCAAGCTTGGACCTGCCCACCTCCACGATGCTGCCCTAAGTGCACCGCTGATCCAACCCGGGGTTAGGGGTGGGCAGAATTTGCGTGGTCGTGCTATGCAAAGCTCCGCGAAACGGTAAAAATCTCTACAAGCACGCACAAGTTCTGCGAACACGCGGAATTGTTTGTTCTGCCCGTTCGAGATGCTTTTTTCCTGTTTTCGAACGCTGTTTGGATGCTCGGGAGAAATAGCTCGCAAAGACGCATTTTGAAAGCGCGAACAAGCAAAAAAATCCACAAAGCTGCGGATCGTGGAATTTTTGGCATCTCCACGTTCTCTGCGGAATGTAAAATTACCCAAATTCCGCAAATTCCTCGACCGGAACTGAATTTATCATTCAGCCCTACCGGGGATCCATCACACCATTCCAGTATATCCCATGCACTGACAGGCCCACTGGCAGAACTCCCCACAATCGCGCAACAAGGTCCACAAAGGCCTGCCCCAGTGAGGGAAGGGTATGCATACATCCCAGAAAAAAGGGACCTGCCATATATGGTGCCAGTCACTATTGTGTATCTACAGTGGCTGTCAGTCTTAAGTGACATAAAAGGGATGCTATGCTAGATCAGTATAGCCGTACCCCCGTACCGCCTGTGTGAACCCGGAATGGAATGCCTGTTTGTAGTCATATCTGGCAAGGCAGTGACCCTTAGTACCAAGGAGATGTGTCTCCTGCATCAACCGGATATCAGCCCTCATCCTTGTAGATTTTATCAAGAACATTGTAAACATTCCATTATATTGCAAAGAGGCCCCACACAGGATCACCACACCTCATATTACTCATCTGGGACATGGTATGCATGTCCTAAGTGCAGCATGTGGACCCAGGAGGGGATGTACGATGGGTCTGTGCATTTCAACCGTATAAACATACAATGTCCCCCGATACATCAACATACAAGGAGTATCTATCGCGGGAGGTATTGATGTGGGGCCTCAACGGGGAGTGCTACATGTCCAGTCCCAATAGATTCTCATACCTCACTAGTAAGAACTACTAGAGATTATGGACTTGTATCTCTATGAGATTGCCTTACGAAAACCTATGGCTGGATGTGTGAATCTTCACTCAAATTAAACGGGTCGAAGACAGAAGTGATGCTCATGGGAAAGCAATGGGTGACCATCCCCCCATCAGCCTGGCCAGACGTGCTCGGGGAAATTCCCACCCCGAAAAAAGAAATTAAGACCCTAGGAGTCTGGCTAGAACCCGAGCTATCAATGAAAACACAAGCGGCCAAAACTGCAGGAACCTGTTTTGGGCTTATGCGCACCACCCGCAAGATTCTTCCCCTACTCCCGCCCACCTCCAGAAAACTCCTAGTCCAAGGGCTAATACTGTCACGGCTGGACTACAGTGACATGGTTTACCTGGGTGCCCCTGAGGCCACCTTGGCTAAAATACAACGAACACAGAACGCTGCAGCCCGACTACTCATGAACCTTCCCTCCAGAGTGTCAGCTAAACCTGCCATCAAAGCCCTGCACTGGCTCCCGGTGTGTCAAAGGGTGGAATTCAAAGCCATGTGCACGGCCTACAAACTGATTAATGGAGCTGGCCCTCCGATTCTCAGCGACCTGGTAACTCCTTATATAGCTCCCAGATCCCTGCGGTCCGAGAATGAACATCTAGCCAACATCCCCAAATTCAAAAAGACACGCACTGGAGGCCGACGCTTCTCTTTGAAAGCTTCCACCGGATGGAACTCACTCCCCCGTACCCTCAGACTGGAACCCAGCTATCTTATTTTTAGAAAAAAATTGAAAACACCTCTATTTCCGAAATAACGTCCCCCCCTTTCTCTTCTTTTCTTCTTTTTTTCTCCTCCATCTCATCTGGATATCAAAATCATTACAGCGCGGGGATGCCTTCGGGTCACCAGGCGCTCTACAAGTCGTTAAAAAAAAAAAAAAAAATGATTGTAGTCTTACATGCTGTGTCCCACACTGCTACATATGCAAATGTTTTACCAGACACCCCAATGGTACCAGAGTCTCTGCACAGCCTCTCCTTATGTTGGAAACTCTGCCAGGAAGATCAGGAACTGTTGCGTCACTGCACTGGAGTCTTAGTTGAGCAGTCTCTCTTGTCCCCTTGCGACAAATGGGAGTCTATGCATGGTGGGGTGTGAGACTTCAGTGTTGCAGTCTTGTCTGGTCAACTAAAGACCTCCTCTGGTGAGTCAAAAAAAAAAGTCTGTGACTTATACACTAATCTCAGGCATAATGGATATAGAAGCATGTATTGTAGCTCTAATTCCTGTAGGCGTTGTTTGGCTGCCGTAAAAGATTGATGCTGCTATTGCACCATATTTGTATAGTAGGAGAAGATTGTATTGCATTGGGATAGTACACAATCTCACACTGAAGGCTATCCTGTTTAAGGATTGCACCTTTGTCCATGTAGTTAAGGATCCTGGCAATGACTGGCCAAGGCCTCACCCTTGGGGGGATTTACCTATTAACGCCCTGTGGGCCCGCTCCACCATGAGGCACGAGGAGAGGCTCTCCGCATGCACCTCATATTGGATCCATTGTATCAGGAACACATCCATGGAGGGCACCTCATAGCCCTCCGGAAGACCGACAAAGCACAACTTCTTGTCAGCGACCGCAGTCCTTATGCCCACATGCATCAAGGTAAATTGCATTCGCCAACGGTGCGAAACGCAAAATTCGGCCGTTTGCGAATGCAATGTCCTTTTTTGGGATGCATCATGTTTTTTAATTTTTTCGCAATTTAAGGAATCGCAATTCTGTTGCGATTTCTTAAATTGTGACTGCATTTAAGAAATCGCAATTTGTGTTTCTTAAATGCAATGCATGATTATGTTTTTTTTGCGAATTCGCAAATAGGAAGAGGTAAATTACCATGAAGTTGAACTTCATGGTAATTTGCAAAAACTTTCCAAAATGCACAAAAGTGCATTTTTGAAAGTTTCATTTTACACACACACATGCCCTTGGGGCATGTGTGTGTGAAAAATGTTCTTAAAGTTAAATTTCAGGGGTGCAGGGGGGGTTCTTGGAACCCCCCCTGCACCTTTGAAATAGCATTTTCATTTTGCGATTCCTTAATTGCGAATCGCAAAATGAGAATGGCTTCCCATTCATTCCTATGGGGCTCTAGGCCCATAGGAATCAATGGGAAGGGATTCCTTAATTGCAATTCGCAAATTGAGAATCGCAATTAAGGAAAATTAAGGAATCGCAAAAAATATTGTGATTTCTTAATGCATAGCATTTTACGATTTCTTAATTGCGATTCCTTAATTTTCGCAATTAAGAAATCGCAAAATGTTACAATGATGCATGTGGCCGTTAGTGTCTTCCACCCACGCAGCCAGCTACTTCATAACCACTGTGAGTGTGTTCACCTTCTCTGCAGGTCTGCCACTGAATCTTCAATGCCAGACAGCCTTGTCTCCACTTCCGTGATTCAGTCTACTACTTTCCTGAGGTCTTGACAGAGTAAAGTTATGTCAAGCCCATTGCCCCAATCTTGGCCTCCAGCATATCTTGTGACTGAAGTATGGCCGCCAGGAGCATCGCATTATCGGGGCTAACCCCTGTTGGTCCACTGGTCCCAGAAGCCACGGCTGCACCCCCTCGCTGCATGTATTTGTCCACGGTGCTCTGATTGATGACGGGGGGCACCTTATCCCTTGTCTTGATGATTCTAGAGGAGGTCCCAAGGCCTCCTGTGCGGTTCCAGCTGCACAGCCGACCCACCAGGTCCCCTCTAGGCAAACACTTGGGGTGTCACAAGCAGCCTACAACTAAGGACCCTGCTGCAGGTCCCTTTCACCAGGAGAGCGAGGGCCAAAAGTGTGAGCAAATTGGCCCACTGTACGGTATTAGCGGGTGCCCTGCCATAAGCCACATCGGGGACCTCGCCGAGCTGCTTCTGCAACAGAAGCAACCCCTCTTAGTGAGGCTCCCTAACAGAGTCCCGGATGGGTTAATCCAACATATGGGCCTAGTGGGGGGAGCAGGCCAGCGTTCATGGGGGGAATATCTTCCACAAGTGTGTTACAGTGGTGTGCACGCACCAGGCCGGTTTGGTCCTCCCGCAAGAAGCACAGATGTCCAGCTCCTTCTCACATATCCATAGATGTGCCACTTAATAGCCCCACCGCGGCCCCAACGGCTCATCCCCCTGTGCCAGCCAACCCCCTCCGGCTCCAAAAAGAGGCAGGAAGTAGGTAACAGCACCATGTCTAGATCAGTTCATAAGCCAGAGCAAGCAGGGTCTGCAAGCTGTTGGTCTCGTCCTGAGATAAGTTCACCCCCCGACCCCGTCAGGTCCCGCAGCCACCAACTGCTAGGCGAAGGGGAGATGGGTTGCAGGGTCTCCCACTCAGATCTTCACATTCAGGAGGCAGCCTCCCAGTCCTGCTCACCAGGACCCAGATCCCCTATATGGGGATTGCAGCATCCTCTGATGTCTCAGGCAGCGGGCAGCCCGCCCGATTCACAGCCGGCACCCACCGCCCAAGGGACAGAAGGGTCCATTCACACCAGCTGACGCCCAGCACTCTGGGACCGCAGAGCGGAGTGCTGCCCACCGGTAGGGCCTGACTCAGCCCTTCCAAGACCAGGACTGGGACGTGCTCACCATGCCTTCAGCTGCTCCTCCAACTGGGCCACGTCCTCCAACCACAGAAGCCCCCAGACCAAGCCCCCACTCCTCCCAGAGTCCAACCACCATGGCTGGCGCCTCCAGCAAGGCTCCTCCCATCAGACGCAGTGCTGCTGTCCCAGCGCCGGAGGCTGTCGGCCCCGCGCTCTTCCATTGCATTGTCACCGCCTCCTGTTCCATGCAGCCCAGCCAGCATGGCCATCGGTGAGCCCCGAGAGCCACAAGGAGCTGCAACCAAACTCATCCAGTGCCGACAGGTCCCCACCACTCCATTGATGAACAAGGTCTCTATAGAGAGGAAATAAATGCAGTGAGGGGTAGGACGGTGCCAGATTAGGAGGCGACCGCTGAGAGCTCTAGCACAGAGTGACTGCCATGTTCACGGGTCAGTCCACACCCCCACACGCCCAAACTTTTAATTACATTGCATCCTGCCCTATGGGCTACCTGGGGCCTTCCTTAGAGGTGAATTAAGCATAATAAAATGGGAGTTTAAGGTTTGGCAAGGATTTTTTTTTATCAAGTTGAATTAGCAATTAACAACTGCATATAGGTTGCAATGGCAGACTTGGGAAAAGTTTTAGGGCATCATTGAAACGCAAATCCAATATTTGGATGTAGAAATCAACAAAAGAGGTAATAACTTTACTACAAATTTGTTCCGAAAGACCACAGACAGGAACAACCTATTACAATATGGAAGCCATCATCCCCAAGCGTTAAAAAGACGCCTTCCATATTCACAGTTATTGAGGGTCAAAAGAGTTGTTTCAGAGGTCCCACAATGTGCACAACAAATTGACAGTATGACACATAGATTTCGGCATAGAGGATACCCTGAAGAAATACTACAAGAGGCCAAAATCAGAGCTTCATCTAAGTCCAGACAGGATCTCTTGAAGAGCAATCCAAAAACACAAGAGAAACGCATTGCTTGTGTCAGCAAATATTCCACACTCAGCACACAATTTAAAAAAATCATAAGACGCCATTGGCCAATCTTATCCATGGAATCAGAGTTCCGAGGATCCTTTACCCAAGAACCAGTATTTGCTCATACTCGAGCTAAGAATTTAGCAGATTTTCTAAAACCCACCACAGAACTACAATCAAAACTCACATATCGAGGCACTGTACCCTGTCTTAATTGCAACACTTGCCATCATATCATGAAGGGAACAATCATAACACACCCAAGGAAGGGATTTCCAATCGATCTGAAAGTTAACGCTACATGTGATTAAATGAACTTAATTTACATGCTTAAGTGCCCGTGTGGGGATGTATATGTGGGACACACCGAAAGGAAATTGAAAGTTTGTGTTAATGAACATAAAAGCAACATACGCACCCAATCCTCCAAATCTTCAGTAGCAGAACACTTCACAGCGAAGCAACATCACATAAGCCAATTGAGAGTTTGTGTGTTGGAAATATTGGAGAAAAAAGAAGGGACCATCAACAAGAACAATCTTTTAAAACAAGAGAACTATTGGATATACTATCTGAACAGCCTTAAGCCGAAAGGGTTAAATGAACGCACTGAATTTCTGTGTTACTTATAACTTCACATTTATCAATTCAGTGTCTGGATTTACTGTATATTGTTATTCATTTATTATATATTATTGTTTAGTATACATTCACTGTTTAGCAGGTTATTTTTAGGCATGATTGAACATGCACCCCCGCTGGGGATCGAACCGCTAAAGTCAGCCCATAGCCAACATCCCTATCGCTTAAAAGGGACGATGTCTCTTTAAAAAGTGCGCGTTGAAAGCACACATTAGCGCTTGCGCGTCACAGCGCGTGTTAATAAACACGGAAGTAGAAGCCCGTAGGATCTACACTTGTTGTAAACCACCAAGAGTTACACGCTAATGGGGGGAAACCAAAGAAACCTTCCTGCCTGCCTGCACAGCCCGTGGCAGGGGCTTGCAGCACTCCTGAACACCGCACCGTGAGGGGAACGGTCAAGCTAACCGGCAAAGCCGTGAGGGGAACGGCGGTAGTTCCCATTGGGGAACTACACTACCCAGCAGCCCAGGGACCGGCGCACAACAGAGGGATCACCAGCGCACCCGGAGGCGTTTCATAGCTTGCGTCTTCGGCGAGCTCGGGGGGAACCAGAGAAACCTTCCTCCCTGCCTGCACAGCCCGTGGCAGGGGCTTGCAGCACTCCTGAACACCGCACCGTGAGGGGAACGGTCAAGCTGACCGGCAAAGCCGTGAGGGGAACGCCGGTAGTTCCCATCGGGGAACTACACTACCCAGCAGCCACGGGACCGGCGCACAACAGAGGGATCACCAGCGCGCCCGGAGGCGCTTCATAGCTTGCGTCTTCGGCGAGCTCGGGGATAACCAGAGAAACCTTCCTGCCTGCCTGCACAGCCCGTGGCAGGGTCTTGCAGCACTCCTTAACACCGCACCGTGAGGGGACCGGTCAAGCTGACCGGCAAAGCCGTGAGGGGAACGGCGGTAGTTCCCATCGGGGAACTACACTACCCAGCAGCCCCGGGACCGGCGCACAACAGAGGGATCACCAGCGCGCCCGGAGGCGCTTCATAGCTTGCGTCTTTGGCGAGCTCGGGGGGAACCAGAGAAACCTTCCTGCCTGCCTGCACAGCCCGTGGCAGGGGCTTGCAGCACTCCTGAACACCGCACCGTGAGGGGAACGGTCAAGCTGACCGGCAAAGCCGTGAGGGGAACGGCGGTAGTTCCCATCGGGGAACTACACTACCCAGCAGCCCCGGGACCGGCGCACAACAGAGGGATCACCAGCGCGCCCGGAGGCGCTTCATAGCTTGTGTCCTCCACTCGCACCGCGAGTCGCACGCGGGAGAAGCCCGGGACAAGGGCGGGCCCTCTGTGGCCCTCAGAGGCCGCAAGAGGCAGGGCAGGGCAACCCCTTTTGCATCTCACCTGATTTCCACTGGATAAAGGAGGTAAAACTTATCGACTTATAACAGTGTCTGCCTTGACTCACATTTGGGCTAACAGAAAAGGACCTTTGACATTATACATTGGCCCAGCACTGGTGTTTGTTGTTGCTTTCATATTTCTCTCATATATAAAAGCAACCCGCATTATGGTTGGTAAAGGGCCCATAAATAATACTAACTCCCATGGGGGGCCTGGAAAGGGGACTTTGGACAAATTAAAATCCAGCCGTGATTCCCCTTTGGTGACAGCTAACTACTGCCAATCACTATCCTTATTGGAAGAACTTATCGCGCTTTGTAAAACTAATCACACCTGGATTGAAGAGGGAAATAATCAAACTGGTGCCCCAATATCTATAAGTCCTAAGCATAACACACCACCCAATCCTAAAGCAATCTACCTGGGAACCCCCTCTCTAACTTCAGTTAAAGATAGTATTCTTTTAATAACTAACCCTCAGACCCCCCCTACTAAAAGAAAGCGGTATGCAAGTTCCCCCTCAGCCACTAGCAATACCCCGAAATCATCCAGGGCATGCTCAACTTCAGATTCTCCCCTATCTATCATACCAACTGACCCACTGGCTCTGATTGAACTTATTGTTAAATCTTTAATATCCCCATTGGTTAAAAGAATTATGGTAATAGGGGAAAAAGTAACATCTATAGAAGAGACAATGAAGGCAAACGCAATCCTTTTAGAAAGTCTGGTAGGAGCTAACAAGGTAGAACCCCCAGCCACTGCCGATCTCCCAACATCTTTCACACAAAGCAGTACCTCCCCAACCCAGTTATCTGCCCCAAAAAAACCTAAAAAGTCACTAATATCCAATACTCGGCAGACAACACCAAAAATGGCAATACCACAGGGCACTGATAACAGAGTAGGGTCGACCAATGAACCAACGCCCTTAGTGGGGACTCTCTCCAACTATGGCTATAGACAAAGAAAAATCAACCAAATTGATTTACCACCGGAGGCCGCTCCATTTATATGCATTCTATCAGGTGTGCCCGAATTAAGTAATGGTAAGATCGAGGGACAGGCGGAATTGGCAAACAAGGTATCTTTCTGGCTAACAAAGAATAGGCCCCTCCCACCAAACATCGTCGGGAAAATTTTGAACGTCAGAAGGGTGAAATGGTTGGGTCCTCTAACTAAAGATATAGCAGGTGATCTGATCCTCGTAAATTTTAGGGATCCCCGTGTCGTCCCTTATCTGCAAGGCTGGCAGCCTCAAATGGGTGACGGCCCAATAGTTATAAGGGAATTGAGAGACTTTTACCCCAGAATTGCATACATGCCCCCAGTAAGATTAAAGACAGAAAAGAATCACTGTAGGGGCAATAAAGGCCATACACTCAGCAATTACAATTTACCCACTCTGAATCGTTTTTCTGTACTCACCGATACAGATTGGGTGTAGTGACCTGATAAATTGATCCTTGAATGGTCTGACAATAAAATCCAGAAGCCTGGGGTTGTCTATTACCATAGTTAGTGCTGCACCAGGAGCACTGCAGAACTGCAGGGGAGGCGGCATTAAGTGTGGGAAAGTTGCTATGAGTAGATTGTTTACATCCAGATTGAGCGAGGGTTGTATCCCCCTTACTATAAACAAATGAAATTTCTTGCTAATGCACTTTGCACTTTCGCATAATTATAAACTATTTGTAATATTGTGGTGAATCTATTGTATGTATGAACCCATCTATGCTTTGGTTTGGTATTTCTTTTTATCATGTATTGATATGAATGTATTTTAAAAATTGTACTGTGCTTTTATGGTTGCTTTGTTTCAACCGAATAAAGCTTATTGATGATGGAGTACACGCTAATGAATAGCCGAGGTAAGAACAGTCATGTTGTATATGTCTAGTTAGAAAGCTTATGTTTAACAACAGAGCAACCAGAGGGCGGCACACAAGTGTTTTTTCGTGTGTTCATTGAAACGATACAAATAGCGCAATGACTAACAGCGATTGAATTTTGTTGATTACCTGGAACTGAATTGAATGAATCGTATTGCTTTGAACTAGAACATTAGTGTTTTTGTTAGAAGCAGTCGAATACTTACAGTACGAGTCAGGAATAGATTCGCCCTTAATATCATGAATATAATGAGTTTGATTTGCATATTTGAGTCAATAAGGTTTTGATATTGATTGAAAGTTGTTTTGTAATTTGCAGAAATACTTCCCTGATGAAGGCGGGAGATCCTGCCGAAATGCATTGGACAATATAAATTGGGAACAGTTAAATATATGAACATTAATTATGGAAAAGTGCCAATAAAGACACTCATGAATGAACTTTAAAAACATTTCTTTTGAACACTTATTTCGAAAACTTGGGAGCTGAAGAATCAGCAAAAACTTGTGCTCAGGGTGACAGCTATACTATCACAGTACGGCTGCAATGTGGATTATTCAGCACGTTCCTGGTGGGGAACGATACCCTGGTCGCACAGAAAACAATCAAAACGTTGAATTAAGCGGTGCACTACCCCACATCTCTAAGCTCAAAAGTTTTAGGGCGCCACTTGAGTGGGTGGCACAATAGATGCAACAGGTCCGCTAGTAGGATTAGAGCCCTGGCTATCTGGTATACCACTCTACTAGTGATTTACAAGTAAATGAAAATGGCAATCATTTGTAAGCCTATTATAGCATGTTTTAGAGAGTGAGCACTAGCACTTTAGCATTGATTAGAAGCGGTAAAGTTCACAGAGACCTAAAGCTAGCAAAAGCAAAAACGAATTCCGAAAATAGGAGTGTTATGTCATACTGTTTGAAGCCCACTCTAAGGCTGAGAGGTCTAACACTAAACCTGTCCTTTGAGATGGGAAGATACATCAAGAACGTGGATGCAGCCAGGTGCAGCTAGAACTACCACATATTTCTATGCTAGGTTAGTGGCCTGGGCCAGAACATAGCACACCTGCTGAGAGTCTGGGTTATTCTCCTTGACCCCTACTGAAATCCCATTAGTAAGGGAATACAACTATTGACCTCCTCTTGGGTTACATTCTGCATTTTCCATAAACTGTGTCATGTACCACACTATCCACAGGATTTGCCCTTAGAATTAGACACTTGCCACATGCATGATTTGTGTAGGTTCCCTTAATATTGCAGAAGAGGTACAATGTCGGTCCAGCATTCAAAAATTGGATTTGTGGCTCTTAAAGAGGCATACTTATTACACTTAAATATAACACATTTCTTGCACTTGCACTATAAGTGAAATATGACCCCAGCTATTTATTTTTCACAGCAGAATAATGCTCATTTCATTGCCCTTCGAGGAATGAGATAGTCTTTCTAAATCAGCTGCAATTTCATTGTTTGTGCTGCAGGCCACAAGTATACTTCTGGAGCACGTGCATTAACTCACTAAACTAGCTTTCTGGCATCTTAGGGTAGCTGCCGGATATGAAAAACATGGGATTTTATTGCCTAACAAAGAAAGAACCAGGGCATAAAATCCAGAAACTCCCTTCTATAAACATACAAACTATGTTGAATCCTCGACCCGTACCTGTTGGAAAGTTGGTGAGCTACGACATGTTGTTAAATGGTAATAAGAATAGAACTAGAATGGGACCTGGCAAACATTTGTTTTTAAAGTATTTTAGTTGCACCGAATGAAAGACAATTGTTGTCAAGATCCTGTAGTCTTCAAATGATGATGAACAGCTCACAAAGTAGTGGTGCAAGCTTCTAGAGGCTGGTCTATATATCTGCATTTGCCATTCAAAGTGAAGAATTTACATAGTTATATTATCATCCAGTTATTGAGCTATTTTCGAACATGTACCTGTGTGGTATCTTCCTGTTGTGTTGTTAAAGTTCTCTTGTTACTTGGTTCCTAGCTGCTCAGCCGGTGTGAATGTTCTGTTGGAATGTTGGTGTGCAGGACATGAGTGGAATGCTTGGGTGCCTGGTATGAATGTGAGCAGTTGAAGATTGGCTGAGCAGCAGGGAGGCTGCTCCTGGTGGGGCTGCTACCACTATTGTTATGGACTTAATAAATAACTTACAAAGACAATACTTGGATATGTGTACTACTACACATCTATGCATGGAATTGCATCACTACATTTTGGACACGATTTAGTGAGAAAATCATGCCCTACGTGTCCTCTCAAGGAAGATAAAGAAGACATGCCTCAAAAGTCTTCATTGTGGAAGGCTCTTACGGAATTGGCTATTCCTAACAGCACACATTGCTGTTCCTGGAAGAAGTGGTTTACAAATGACCACAACCGCAGAGTGTGTACATTCCCAAGAGGAATTGTGGACACAAAAGAAACAAGATGTACAAGTTTCAAGTTGTGCAAGAATCAATTATAACTGGAGCAGCATGCCTTGCGGCCCCAGCAGTGTCCTTCACACCAGACAGCCCCAGCCCAGGCATGCTGTGCTCACCTACATCTCCCAACATTAGGCTCACCAATATACAAATATCGCTGCAGTTTTTGGTCATTTGGGGCCATATGTATCAAAGCAAAATGGGTTAGCAAACGCTGAAATTCGCAGAATTTCGGCGTTTGCGAACCCATTTTCACTAAATGGTATGTATGTAACATTTTTGGTGCAAAATAAGGAATCGCTAAATTTGCCATTCCTTATTTTGCGATTGCATTTAAGGAATTGCAAATTTTGCGATTCCTTAAATGCAATGTATCAAGGAAAAAAACATTCCTAAATGCCATTAAGGAATCGCAAATTACCACCAACTTCTAGTTGGTGGTAAGTTGCGAATTCTTTCAAAAAAGCATTTTTTAAACATCAAAAGGTGCCATGTGACGCTTATACATGCCCTTAGTTGCTTCCCCCACTGTTTTGTAGGACGCATTTAAAACGGTCATCAGGGGACACGCTCTGGCATCAATCACAGCTCACAGGAGGGAGGGACGAAGGGAATTGCAAGCTCTAGAGTCAGACCTGACCGCAGCAGACGCACAGCATAGTAGAGAACCGACCCCTGATACAACGCACTCCTTACACATTGCTCAGCAACGACACAGAGGATACTTGGCAGAACTGACCAAGCAACACATACTGAACCAGAGACACAAGATATATGACGTCGGAGATAAAGCAGGGAAATTATTGGCCTGGTTAGACAAACGGGAAAAGAGTGACAGATGGATAGCACCGCTGGATACTGGGGGGGGAGGGCGGACTCCTCGACAGATCCATGCACCATAGTGCAGACTCTGGCGCGCCATTTTCAGGAAATATATGCCTCACATTCCACCCTTTCAATAGATGAGGCGCAGACATACATACAAGACCTTGATATGCCCAGATTGTCCCCGGAAGAGGTGCGGTCATTAGAGGATGATCTGACCATAGAAGAGATACAGGTGGCCATTCGGGCACTGCAATCGGGCAAAGCGGCGGGGCCAAACGGTGTCCCTATTGAATTATATAAGAAACTGGCAGATACCATCGCGCCACATTTGCTTAACATGTTTAATGATAGTCTACAGGCGGGAGAACACCCGCTAGACCAGCGAACGGCCACCATAGTGGCTATCCTGAAACCCGGAAAGCCGGCGAATGTCTCTGCCTCCTTTCGGCCTATCTCCCTTATAAACGCCGAGGCTAAAATCCTCGCCAAATTGCTAGCACTCAGGCTAACCCCGCATCTGCTTAAACTCGTCCATCCGGACCAGTAGGGCTTCATGCCGGGCAGGAGCACGGCGTTGAGCCTCAGCTGACTGCATGGGGTACTGGTGCGCTCAGAGTATTTACAAGAGCCGGCGGGGGTGCTGTCCTTGGATGCCCATATGGCATTTCATACGGTGCACTGGCCATTTTTATTCGCCACATTACGTCATTTAGGATTTGGACCACGGTTTTGTTCCTGGGTACAGCTGCTCTATACCAAACCAATGGCACATGTAGCTGCAAACGGCCACTTAACTGCTGACTTTCCTCTAGAAAGAGGAACACGCCAGGGCTGCCCTTTATCACCCCTATTGTTCGGGCTGGTGCTAGAGCCACTGGCGGCCTGGATACAGTGGGAGCCAACGATAAGGGGCCTTAGATGGACAGCCACTTGGGAAGATCGTATCTCCCTATATGCTGACGACATCCTATTATGTATGACCTCCCCCGCACACTCCATTAATACCCTTCTAGATGTCTGCACCGCATATGGTAAGGCATCGGGCTATACTATAACTGGTCAAAGTCCATCATGTAAGTATTGCACGGTCCAACACCACAACTACCTAATGGCTGCCCACTGAGGGTGGCAGACCATACGTTCAAATATTTAGGGGTGTATGTCACAACTGACCCAGGAGATTTTTATGACAAAAATCTAAAGCCCCCACTCGATCGTCTCAAAAGGGACATAAGGCACTGGGAAACGTTGCCAATCACCTTACTGGGGAAGGCAGCACTTTTTAAAATGATGGCCCTGCCTTGATTTTTATACATTCTAGAAAACACGCCGTACACTGTGGCACTCACCTATTTTAGAGCAATTGCAGGGCAGATATCTAGGTTGTTGTGGAGTAACATACCGGCGCGTATCGCACAGGCTAAGCTAGTGCGCAGCTGGTATGATGGTGGAATAGCGCTTCCGGATATACAACTCTATTATTGGTCAGCACAGCTAAAGGTCATCAATTAATGGATCCATTTACCACAATCGGAGTCTGCACTTCAAGCAGATAGAGCACAATTAGGCACGGGGGATATGCTGGCTCCACTCTATGAAAAAAAATGGTGACAACACGGTTTGGACCGATACGTCACACCTTAGGTCTGTGGTACACGGCTCAAGTGAGCCTGGGCTGGCGAGGAGTGATAACACAACTCACTCCACTATGGGATGTGAAACGACTGGGGAAGCTCAGACAGAGTAAAGGTTTTGAGCGTAGGGACGCTATCGGGATATCGACTGTGGGTGACATCTGGCAGAAAGGGCAGGTGATTCCCTTTGAGCAGTTAAAACAAGCATATGAATTGGCCCCCGCAGAACAATTTAGATATACACAAATACGACATGCCCTGATGACAGTGTTACCGGCAGGATCGGAGGTCCCGGAGGCATCCCCCTTAGAGGACAGATTGTTAACGGACTATGTGCCGAAGAAGTCGACTTCCCTCATCTAGCGCAAACTTGTAAATAACTTGCCTGACCCAGTGGGACCCCTAAGAGATAAATGGGCTTATGACCTAGGCGAAATGAATGACATGAATGGCAGGAAGCATTAGCGTCCCCAAGGGAGGTGGGTATACCCTCAAGACTTAGATTGGTGCAACTACGCATACTACACCGCTCCTGTTACAGTAGGCGCACCCTACACAAAATAGGGAAGGTGGATCATCCCTACTGCTTACGGGGATGTGGAGAGGAAGTTACCTTTATTCACACCATATGGGACTATCGCAAAATAGCAGAGTACTGGGTTAAAGTGATGTGGACCATCTCACAGGTGGAGGGAGTCTCGCTGCTGCCGGAGTCTAAGCGCTATTTGTTAAACATATGGGAACCCAACGACCTTACACGCATTGGGCAAAGTTGGGCTACATTGGGCATGATGATAGCTAGAAGAAATTTAGTACAAAAATGAGGAGGGGTGGAGGCACCGACCTTAGAGGCATGGAGCAAAGATATGGATGCAGCCATGATTGCAGAGAGAGCTATATACCGGGCTGGAGGTTGCCCGAAAAAATGGAATATACTGTGGGGTGCATGGAATGCGTACAGGGGTGAACTGTGTGATCCACTATCGGACTCGGAAGACAGTGATTCGGAATCGGAAGAGGTCTTGAGACATACCAATGGAGAAAGAGCGGGAGGTGTTGACTATTGTGATGTGGTTGAACTGCATGTTTTACATGAAAATTAATAAAAACAGTTTAAAAAAAATATATCAAACCAGTCACTCCTTATCACTATCGGAAAAACCCCGGGCTGTTATTATAAAATGCTGTACTAAAAAAAGTACAATATGTCTATTCACCTTACCTGGTCCAAAGTAGTAGATGTGTTGTAGTAAAATGCAAAGAATACTGATACACTCAGTATATTTATATTTTAAGTTTTTCAAATGTATATAAAAGATACAAACCATCTTTGAACACTTGTGTACTCCATCCATGTTTTGTTATTTCACCTCTGTAGAAGCACACTCCATTGGCCATTCTTAACAGTTATTTATACTTATCTTAAACATAATAAGTAATAATAAAATTATATATTATAAAATTAGCATCTGTGAAAGACAAAAAAGAATACAGTTACAATATATCCTTTACAATCCCAAATAATTTGTAAAGCATTTCATTTGCCTTTTTTGCTGTTCTCAGAATATATTGAATATCACTAAAACTAGTGAGTTCAATAGTACTCATCACATAACAGCGGGTGAAAAAAAGACAATCAATAAGATAATCTTTAAAAAAACTTGCAACATTCTCAATAACAATCGAAAAAATTGAAATAAAACATATGTTAAATGTTTTTTTCAAACACCAATTTCTTACGTAACTATGAGATATCTCAAAGAATCTTAAAATACCAAAACACTATCATTAATTTTCATACACTGTAAACAAATTTACTTTTAAATATATGCTGAGAAAATATACAACAAATAGTCCTTAATAGTTTTATATACTTTTCCTCATGGCCAAATAGTATATCTCAAATTCTTAGTAAAGATTTTCCTCAATAGTAATCCTCAGCATCCGTCTCCCACCTTTCTGATCCAAAACCACCGACATCTTTTGCAACGTCCCCCCGGGCTCATCCCTCAACTTGACGCTATTCAACATCTACAAAGGCACCCTTACACAAGTGGCCCACCATCACAACCTCAACATTATCTGGTAAGGCAACGACACCCAACTCATCTTCTCCCTCACCAAGGAGCCACACACCACCGAAAGATGTAACCAAATGCATAAGGATTAACTCTCTAAATCTCAACACAGACAAATACCTACAACGAGTCCAACAAGTCCAAAACACCTCCGCCCGACTGATCATCAATGTCCCCTGCCACAGCCACAACCCCCACCACCTGAGAGACCTACACTGGCTCCACGTCGACAAGAGGATCACCTTCAAGCTCCTCACCCTCACTTACAAAGTACTCTACAACACCAGTGCAACCTACCTTAACAGCAGTAATCCTGAAAGGCCAAATTTTGTTCTTAAAATGTTGGCTTTAAAAATATTAGGTAAGAATTTGGTAACTCTTTAGGCAAACATTGTTTACAAACCAATTGACTATCATTACAATGTATCCAACCTTTCAGACATTTTAAATAAACTGTGTAATGTCCAGATGTTGTAGAAGGTCCATCATGAAAAATAATTGCAACAGCTACAAAAGTTCTTCCTGATATTGATACTTGAGTAGCTACAGCATTTTTAATTAAAGTTTCCAATTTTCTTCCATCAGCTCTACAACATTGCAGCATTAAAATTACATACTGTCCATATCTTTGTATAAATAATGTTGATGACATTTCTGATTTATATTGGCTACACTCCATGTTTTGACTTGCTCCTCTAAGTAGATTGTTAAAAGAGACTGATTTACAGTCAGGTAAAGTCAAATATATGAATCTTTCAGTGTCAATGTTACTGCTACATGTAAACAAACAATTTTCACAGTCATGTTGCCATTTATAAGAAAGGCCAAAAAGGTATTCAATATCTATACCTTCATCTTCCATTACAACAAGCATATACATTAGAAACTCCTGACAATCTTGCTGAATATTCTGCATAAATTGAGTAGAACCAGAACATATGTTCAAAACATTTCGAAAAGCAGAAACACTTTGTATTTAACTTTTATCACTACTACATTTCTCATAAACAGAATACAACATCGAACAGAATCTTTCTTTCCAATTTGCAACAATTTGTTGTTGCAAACTTTCAAGAAAAAAACAACATTAACAACTACATTAGCATAGCAGTTGATATCAGAACTACTTTCAAACTGATAACCAACATTCTCTACAACACTGTCCTTTTTCTTTTTGCCTCCAATCACAGCTTCATCTTGTTTTTTTCTTTCTCTACAGCTTCACTACAGATATTCTCAAATCTTCTTTTTCTACCTACCACACGCTTTTCAAATACTGCATATTGACCTAAATTGGGTGCATATTCTCTTCTTAACCTATTATACTCTTTCACACAACTTTCATCTGCACTAATCTTTATCTCATCAAAATCAATCAAGTACAATCCAGGTAAAGTTCTCACTCAAGACAAAGCAACATATGCCATACCCTCTTTAAACACAGTACTTCCAATATTCACTAAAGCACTATCTACACTTAAACCTTGAGATTTATGAATGGTCACCGCATACGCCAAAGAAATAGGAAACTGTTTTCTGCGAACATACAAATCTTTTACAAGCAAAAACCGAGCTGAACAACGACTAAATTGTTGTACTTCTTCAATTTCATCAAATATGATTTTCAAAAATTCTATACCATCTCTATTTACATAATTAACGAAAACAACAATTGTACCCATTGCTCCATTTACTAAACCTTTTTCCACATGCAAATTACGTTGTAAAATTACCCTACAGTTTACACATGCATATAAATTATTTTCTAAACCAGCAGTTTTACTTATCGATTTCTCTAAAGAATCCAATTTCCTTTTTAACTTTTCGGTCAAAATAATAGTGATTCCTTCATGTTGTATTTTATCAATAGCTTCCAATTTTATAATTTCTTCATTTTCCATCTTTAACATTTCTTCATTGAATATAGAACATTCACGCAGTGTTGGCGTTAAGCAGATTACAGATTTGTTTTCTGCAATTCTCATATATATTTTCTCTGGGAAAATATTTTCATTTGGAAACAAATTGGAAAGTAATCGTCTCTGTAAAGCTTCTTTGCCATGTATAGTCACTTTTCCAATTCTTATATCTTGAAGAATAGTTCCATAATCAGCATCATTTGCCTGTCGCATATTTGTAATAAGTTCCTTATACTCAAAATATGACCAAATGTTTACATTTCCAATGCTCCCCAAAAACTTTCCTGTATCTTAATGCACCAGTGTTTTAAACACTGGTTGTCCTTTTACAGGAGTAAGTTGGAGTAGATCTCCAAAAACTATGACTTGTTTTCCTCCAAATAATACGTCATACTCTGTTTTAAGAATTTGCTGCATTCTTAATGCACAAAGGCAAGCATTAGGTTTCATACCATGCTTACCTCATCAATAATGAGAAGATTAATTTTCCTCCAGACTCTTGAAACTACACAACAAGCTTCTCCAGATAGCTTGTTGTATTCTAATTTGTTTTCATGCTCCACTGGTAGCATTAATAAACAATGTAAAGTAATTCCTTTAATATTGTGGGCTGCTAATCCAGTTGGAGCAGTGCCAACACAAGACAAATGCGACTCAGTTGTTTTCTGTAGAAAAGTTGTGATTACTTTAATAAAAAAACTTTTGCCTGTTCCAGCTTGTCCACTCACGTACATTCGGATAGGTTGAAATGCTGAGCAACAGCACTCTTTCTTCTCATGAAGTAATCCATGGTCAATCTGTTCTCTCACTTGCTCATATATTTGTTTCTGCTCAACATTTAGTTGTTCTTCCAAGTTTCCTAAGTTTGTTACATCTCCTTGAGCTTGATACATTGATGTTTCCACCTCTTCCATAGCAGTTGCTGCTTCATTTTGAACAATTAGTTCTCCTAGTGGATACTGACTCAACGGAGCAGAAGTTTGAATGTCTTGAGAACTATCTCTAGCAATCTCAGCTGCAATTGTTGCTTCTTGCTCAATTTAGTCGTTCAACATTTTCACATATTTAGCAAAAACAGGACATTCTACAGTATCTTTACTTGCATTGAACGAATCTTCATAGCTCTCAAAATCTCCAAATAATTCCAATTCTGATTGCCACGGCTTGAAAAGTTGCAACAGAGCTAAATAGTAAAATTCCCTTTTGTCAGGAGTTTGGCAACTCAGTTTACGGTTATTAATCAAATGTCCTTTTCTTTGTTTCAAGAAAACATCCTTCAAGACTAGCCAAGGCATATATACCATTATTGATGTTTTCTGTAATATTCCGTTGAAAAATATAGTTTTGAAGCACTTCGTAGAGACACATGTTCTCAAGATGATGACTTCTATTTGGATAATATGTATCCAACATATTTGTTTTCACAATATCTGTACTTTCTGGCTCTTTTTCAGCTAAATATTAAATTTCTTGTACAGATTTAAGTACTCGATTTCGTGTTGCAGCAAGACCTAGACTCACCCAAATGATTCTTTTAGATTTGGAGTATAGACTTGCAGATGATAAGCGATCTGAACATTAATATGCTCCAATTTCTCGATGAGATAACATCTTCAAACTGTAACTATATAATTTCTTACTTAGACTCTTCTCGTGGGAAATCTTGTCGTGTATTTCTATAGGTTCTGAATCAGTCCCCCTATTCCTGACCCTATTCTGGTTAAACTAACTATCAAGTTAACTAACAGTCAGCCCATGAGGCAAGAAAACCCCCATGATGCAGATACCGTTATCTGACGCAGTCACACTACGGCACAGGAACGTGTTATCTGATTAGGTCATAACGCTTGAGATCTAATTAGACAAGCGACATTCCTCCAGCCCCTGATAAGGCATACGACGTTCTCATAACAAATCAAACCTATGACAACCTGGATAATCCGTGCGGCCATTGTTTTGATTTCACAGAGAACTTTAGTAAAGAATGTGCTAACGAGCAAGTCGTATGACATCTTTATTGACGTATCTATGTTCATCCTTACGTCAATCTCGGCACCTTTAAGGTATAAATATTGCCGACCTTGCCCTATGCAAACACACGCGTGGTGACAAGACGGAGCAGCCATACTTGCCGAAGCCGAGAGCAGAAGCAGACCCCGCTGGCAGCAGCCCCGCCTTCCTGACGTGCTGAGAGACGCGCTGCTATCTCAAGCCGAGAGACCCAGCACCGGCGCTTCTGGGCAGCCCTCGCAGGCAGCCTGGAATATCGAGAGCAGAGAAAGAGATACCATTCCTCATTCATCCTAACTTCCAGGTACAGAACTGAATAACCCCTCACAGAGAATTCTTTAGTTATTCACTTGGCAAAAACAAACTTAACTTAAACTGTAACTTTCTATTCCCGCCCACGCATTAGACTTAGGTCAGGTACACGGGGTAGGCGTATTTAGAAACACCAGTTGAGTACGTTTAGTCAAATGTATATGTGTATGTAAATATATTTTAATCATTTTAAACATCATATGGCTCAGAAACCATATCAATGTTTTTACAGTATTATTTTATACTATTGCTTTTAATGTATGCACTTTACTTAACTATAAGTATTGCAATAATATCGATCCATTTCTCTTGTACGAGAAAAGAGACTGATCAATAAATAACATCTTTTATTGAACACGCCCGTCTCTTCCTTTTCTCTACATTCTGATGAGACTAAGAATGCACGTACTGACTGAGTAAAATAATTGCCTTGTGCTCACACGACTCTTGAGATTGACTCTTGATTAGGGGAGAGCAAAGTTGTCATGTTCTATGGTTGTCAGAAACGAAATCCCTTCTTGTCTAATCAGGGGAATTAATTCCTTCCTTGAACATTCGAGAAAGTTTCTAGCGAACTCTGAGCTTAGCTGGCAAACCCAAAAATTAAGTCTAGCATCGACAGTAGTAGACCTAGTTAACGTCTGGCCTAGGCCTTTACTACTGTAGGTACTATTCCAATGCGCAGAGCCTATTGGGAAAATAGGAGCTACACTACATGGCGCCCAACGCGTTTGGAAAGGGCGATAAAACTAACGTAAGACATTTAGAGTAACTCAGTCGTGCTTTCTCACTCAGACCCCTTTTCCCAAATACTCCAAAGACGTCTGGAGTGGGTGAAAGGTTATATCCTCCAAAACCTCGCAGGAGGGAACTCCTATGTATGGTTCTTGGTATAGTCAACGTTGAAGGATAAACAGTTCCAAAATATTGTGCATCTAATCTCTGTTTCCATAAAGAAACCTGATCTGCAAACAAACATAATACCATCCTGTCTGTAAAATGGCAGAGAGTGATGATGAAAGAGAGGCAGTTAGATTAGCAACTGAACTCGCAGATGCTGATGCTACCATGCAAGCAGCAGACGCGGATATAATACTCATTCCGGTCATCAAAAGAAGATCTATAACTCTAAAACTTATAGAAAATGGACTGACACCTAGAGGTGGCACAGTCATATTCGTAATCGAGGCACACGAATATCGGCAGACAGAGGTATACTATTCATGGATACATTTTCCAGCAGCAAATGCTGTAACAAAGTACTTCCACTATTACAAAGTAGAGGAACCTCCTGAAACGTACACTCCTTTCGAGGAGGTGGAAGTACCACTCAAATTCCAAGAGCATTTGCTCTTATTTGATGGCGCCCTAAAACATAACAATCACATTACAAGGCTCGGTCCTTTAGGAAGACCAGGAGCAACGTGGCCGGTCTTAGCCGGATACACACCACATACAGACATCGAAAGAATGCCTGCAGCAGAGCTGTTAATACAGCTAAAACAACTACTAAAAATTCATAGACAATTAGTCCAGTATGTAATGCGGACTTCAACAATTCAGCCAGCGATTAAACTTCCACAGCTGACCCCTCACCAGGGGAACACAAATAAAATTACACCACAGAACATCCAATCCTGCCTAGGTAAAGTTCCAGCTAAACGGGAACAAATACCATTCTGGTTGGCACAGAAAATCACCCAAATAGAGGCGGTGTTTCCTGACACCACCCCGCTGGAAAAACACAGGATTCTGACTATATGTCTCCCAATGGGAATCGCACCACACATTGAGGACTGTGACACTTGGGGTACAGTCTTTGCTTCCATCTACACAAAAACGCACGGTGTTCCATCCATTTCGGTAATACCAGATGTGCTAAAACAAATTCAAGATGAATACGGTCCAGAACCTGCTTTAACTCTTGGTATGAAATTACTAAAAGACTTCAAGCAGGTCTCGGCTATATTATTAGCCAACATAAAAGGTGAGGCAGCAAACGTGGCGATCCGCCAGAGGTTAAAAGAGACAGATATA
This sequence comes from Lissotriton helveticus, assembly GCF_964261635.1. Taxonomy (NCBI): domain Eukaryota; kingdom Metazoa; phylum Chordata; class Amphibia; order Caudata; family Salamandridae; genus Lissotriton; species Lissotriton helveticus. The sequence continues at coordinate 805,915,092 of NC_136063.1, forward strand.
GCAGACCAACCAGCTGAAATTGCCAGAATCATAGAAAAATCCTATGAAGAACTAGGCAGAGATAGTCTAGGTGGAATACCAGTAAAACCGCAACTGACTACAAGTCCAGAAAAAATATTTTTTAATAATAATTCACCAAAAAAGAACTGGGATGGAAATAAACAATCCAATCCTAAAGAAAAGAAATTCCAGTCCAGAGGAAGGTCTCCCAGGCGAAGAGAGAAATCTCCAAACCAAAGACAAAGGTCACCGCAGAGTGACCCCTCCGGGAATAGATATAACCTTAGAAATAGGGATAATATTAAAAAACCTGATAGATATCAAGACATTGATACACGTCCCTCTCAATCTTTTCAGAATTCCTCGCAGAAATCGGAAAGAAGAGGACGATCAGAAGAGCACGCCAAGTCCAAAGACAAGGAACCTGCTCAACAAAAAAAGAAATTACAATTTCCAAAAAAGAAGGTAGCCAGTATCAAGGTAGTTAAAAATGCCGAGAATACTGAGGACACAACTGAAAAACGGAGAGTGGGCTCAGACAATGCTAGACAGCGCAGCAGAGGTGAGCATAGCTCGCAAAGTCCTTATGAATCATCTGGAGACAGTGGACACGAATGAATACCTTCAAGTGGAAACTGCAGACACCAGAGTTAGCAAGCCCCACAAGATATACGAGATAACATTACGTATAGAGGGAGATAAGACTAGGAAAATAAGGGGACTATTTTGGGATAATCTCTCCAAGGGCTATGATATCCTACTAGCTGAAAAAGACTGGCCACCAGAGTTTGTCAGGGAGTGCCCTCATGGCGAAGAAGTAATTATGCCTGCCTTCTCGAATCAAATCCCGATTCATAAAAAATACACACTTGCTAGAAAGTGGGCAGTGGCCTTAGCACCTGCTTTATATAAAAATCATGTAGGATGGGATGAGGATTCTCCTCCTCACAAAATCCAGTTAAAATCACAACCTACTGCACAAAGGCAGTACCCAATTAAGCAAGAAGCTAAAAAACAAGTAAATGAAATACTAGATCAGCTAGAATACCAGGGGGTGATTGAAACTTGCACCTCACAAATGAACAATCCTTTGTTTCCGGTCTCCAAACCAGACAATTCATATCGTCTAGTTTTGGATTACCGACACCTTAACACATGTTGCAAAAGCTTTGCAGTGCAAAACTCACACAGTGCTGCACTAATGAATAACATAGTGCGCAAAAAATACAAAACAACCTTGGACATCTACAATGGATTCTTTTGTCAAAACATAGCACCAGAGAGCAGATATTTAACTGCATTCTCAGTAAATGGCACTCAAAAACAATTCTGTCGGTTAGCCCAGGGGTACAAGAACAGCCCGGGGGTATTCTCAGCGAGAGTAACAGAATTACTACAACTATATGATGATGAAGCATTATCTTATGTCGATGACATTTACTTAACAGATGATGACTTGGAGACTCACTTGAAAAGGGTGAACACCATAATACTTGGGTTCGCTGCAGAGGGTTACAAATTCAACTTCAAAAAGTCCAGAATTGCCCATCTGACAGTCCTGTTCTTAGGATATGAGTTATCAAGTGAAGGTAAAAGCCTGGCAGACAATTTCCTAGAGAAATGTGCCGTAATCCAAGCTCCTAAAACACTAAAAAACCTACAGTCAATTCTAGGCTTCCTAAATTTCGGAAGAACATACATTGCAAATTACGCAGAAAGGGTCAAACCCCTTTATGATCTAATTAAACCAGACTTTAAAAGATCCAGTTGGACTCAAACACACACAGAAATTTTGAGATCCTTACAAACAGACATGCTAATTAAAACAAAATTAGAAACACGTGATAACACACGCAACCTTGTGATCCGAGTCATCCCAGGGAGATGCGGATTCACGTACCTGACCTCTAATGAGGGAGAAAAGGTACCAATTGCATTCAAATCACACTTGTACACAGAAGCTGAACAGAAATTCAGTAATACAGAAAAAATAATTCGTGCAGTTCAAACCGCAATAGCTAGAGAAAAAGACATAGCTGACGGTAGACATATCACAGTCAGAACAGCAGAATCAGCCTTTGAGGCATTAACAACACCGTGTAATTTACCAACAACAACATTGAATCCGGAATGGATACAATGGGTGAATTCAATCACAACGGACAAAGTATACTACTACTTTGATCCAGAACTAGAAGAATTAAAAAATCTAAAATATGAAAAGACGTATCCTCTGCCAATCGACATTCTGCCTCTACGACATTACGCCTGTGTAACCTATACAGACGGACATGCTCAACCCTCCGTTTGGGGAGAACAAGCATACAACCCCACATGTGAGATTACAAAAGAAGTGTGGCGGGGAGGTAAACTAAGACCTCTATTAACAAAATCACACTCAGTAGAAACTAATTCAGAACTACAAACTGAAATAATAGCTTTGAAAATGGCGCTAGATAATGCGGATCGCGAATTCCCGACACTTATAGTGTCAGATTCATATTACTGCGTCAAAGCATATAACAAGGATTTGCAGACATGGATTCAGAACGGTTACAAAGATGACACAGATGCACCAATAAAGCAGAAACTGCTCTGGGAACAAGTAGCTCTTTTGAAAAAAGAACTACCAAAGACTCACGTGACACACTCACTGAGTCATCAGCGTGATGGCGTTCACGTTGTGGGGAATTCATTGGCTGAAGCAGCCGCAGCGGCAGCCACTAAACCGGCTCCCGTAGATCGAAAAAAGCGTACATTAAAATACATTGACGGTGAAACAATGCTGGCGGTGAAAACGTCATCAAAAGGCGACTGCTCAGCGTTACCGATCAACTATCCACTCAATTATACATACATAATCGATGCAAACTCCGTCCCTTTTGCTCGAATCCCTGGAGTGGGGGATAGAGTGATTCCAAACATGGACAGGAGAAACTTGTTAATCGCAGACGCACACATGGGCGAGGGTCACAGACACCTTAAATTAAAAGATTCTCTGGAAGAATTACAATCACGGTACTGGTGGCCAGGCATGAGCCTGCACTACACCATGTTTGTAAAAAACTGCCCAAACTGCAACAGAGATCGCAGTGGGGAGAGAAGCAGTTTAATACCTCGTCGTATCAAGGCAGATAATATTACCAGCAAAAAGAATGGCTTGCGATTAACATATACAGGCTAGTTTCCACTTATAATGTAGATCACCAGCACTCGGCTGACGTCCGGACTATTATACAAGATTTGCGAGTCTAAATGGCATATACGCTAAGAGCATGCTACGTTCGACCATTGTTTTCACTCAGGCAATCCAGCCTGGGGGGGAAACATGGCCAAATGAGCACAGCCCAGCGGGAATCTTCTCACTTCCTTCCTGAGGGTACGGGATGGTGTAAAGAAAAAACCAAGGCAGAAAGCAATCTATAATAGAAAGGATATTAGGTTCGGGAGCTGGGTGGGTCAAACATCTAATAAGTGTCCAACGTAGTCTAAATAACTTGCCAAGAAATTCTCTGAAGGGATTCAGTCCGTACGAATTATTATTCGGAACTAGGATGTTGATCTCTGACCTTGATAGTCAGACTTCAGTGGTAATAGAAAAAACCTTTGATGTCAAAGACCGTTTGGCTATTTTGCAGGACTTAAACAAAACAAGAAAAGACCTGAGCAACATACAGTTGAAACAACAGCCAACAACCACTGAAGAATCACCACCTGTCCCAGCAAGACCTGTCTGGATTCCAAAAGTCGGGGATCTAGTCAGGGAGAAGATCGCGGTAAAGAAGGAATTTGGGCCTTCTTACAGAAAAGCAGTTCCTGTCTTGTCTGTCAACGGGACAAGATCAGTTGTACTACCGCCACTTGCTGGAAAAAAGGAGAACCGAGTTGTATCCATCGACCTGGTAAAACCACAACATGTGGCCGATAACAAACAGTAGGCCAAGTGGACTCCCAATAAGTAGCAGAACACCAAGGTTTGCTACCAGTACAGAGGTCCTAACAAAGAGGCTCATCACATTCGAAACGCCTACAGAAGAACAACAAGGACTATGCAACAATGCAATAGAACTAAGACCTCTGAAAACCCAAATAAAAACATTTAGCAGAGACACACCAATCTACAATGAAGTACCAAGTGACAATGCAAGAAACAAAAATCCTGAAGCAATTGGAACAATTGACAGAACTGCATCCGGGTACTTCATCAACTTCGATGATTCCTCTGAAAGCCTCAGTGAATCAAAGACACAGCCATCATCAAAATCCTTTAAAGACAAAGCGAAGGAACTTTTGAAACAAATGAAAGAAACATATCTGGTTTCTCCATGGATTGAATTTTGGGTGGGTTTTGGTGCATTTATCCTCATACTTTGGCTCATCATGGTATTTACTTTGGGACGCTTCATTGAGGGAAAATATGCTAAAATGGACACAGCAAGTCAGAACATCAACTTGATCCTCAAACCACACACATCTTCACACGTCGAGAAAAGAGAACTTTCTTCAGCCAACTTCACAGCCAATCCTATACCTGGTGGGGTAGCCTGGGACAACACTGACTATGAAATTTATGGTCCGGTCGAGATCCTGAAATATCCACACCAAATCAAGATCTCCTTGAGTGATTTTGCAAAACCAAACTCATTTGCTGATGATTGGGACTTCGAAAGCATCAACAATATGATGTCGGACTTAGTAATGTCTGCTAAATTTACAAAACATGATTATTTGCAAGGTTCTACAAATTATGATAGTATGTATTGCTATAACCATTATGGTAACCATTTTTTGCATAAATCTGCACAACCTAGAAATGTTTTAAATTACAATCAATGGGAACATTGTGCTACGCCTCCAAAAGGGAGCTCTAGAACCGTTTATGACAAATATTCATATTTTTCAGGTTTTAACATAAGTAATGCCGAAACATTTTATTTTAAATTGTCAAACAAGACAGGGATGAAAACCATGATAACCAACACAAAATTGATATATTCAGATTCATTCTTTGAAAAAATGAATACTTTTGGATTTGATTATTGGGACAAAAATGTTGATTTGAAAAGTGTTTGGGGTACAAAAGAATGGCAAGTACAGGGTTTAGAAGCTTTGTTTAGAGCCTGCATGATCCCAGAACAAATGATATTTTTAAATGACACTGTTCAACAAACCACCTGTCTTGGCTTAGCCAAAATCAAAGATTTAAATAATCCGTTTATTCCAAAGCCAACAATGTTTAGCAATAACTCTGATACAGATGAAGAGATAGACGTAAACCATATATTAAACCAAAACAGAACACATCCTGATTGGAAACAATGGTTGATCTGGCCCACAGATACAAATAACTGTCAAGATAGATTCCTGAATAAAACACAGGGTTTTAAAATGACCAGGCCAGACCCTAGATATCCCCAAAGACATCACCCAGGGATAATAACAACCTACAGTGTGGGCAAATTATGCCTTCAATGGCTACACACTTCCACACTGCCTTAAATTAAGCAACACCTAACTTTACTTACTGATGGTGCTGACTTGCGTGATTTCATACTGGGACCACGCAAACAGCGTCAAAAGCGTTTCATAGCAGCCTCTGTATATGCAGCATACAATGAGGCCTGGAAGGTTACTCAAATTGAGACAGCAGAAAGAATACGGGAAATTGACTGTATTAATTTGGAAAAATCACTTTCTGTAGTGGACAATGGGTTAATGACTCTGTCCTCAGGAATTTTTTCATTGGACAGCATTGTGTCTTCAGCAATCGATATACTATCGCAAGACTTACTGTTATTACAACATGGTCAGTCACAATTGCGTTCCATTGTACAGCTTGGCTGGACGTTACAAAATCTGCGTTCAGGCTACGTGCCTTGGCGTTTAATCAACACAACGTCACTATTCCAAATCTTTAACCTTACTGATAGACAAATCGGTATGGCGCAAAAGGGTGCTGATTATACAATCTTGAGCATTGAAAAACTAGAAAGATTACCAATGACAATGTCAGAACGACCTGTCAGTGAATGGATAATCCACGGAATCATAAATATTCCAATCTCAACCTTCAGGTTTCAATACTGCCAAAAATATATACAGGCTGGCATGTACGAGAAATTGGGAAAGGGGTACCTTAAAACAACTTGGAACCTGCCCTATTCACATGCATGTGTCAGTAATAAAGGACAGAAAGTGTTTCTTAGTGGCAACAATTGTGCTATGTCACTAAGCGGCACGCTTCTGTGTAACGGAATTAGTTTGCATGGAGCCTGTGAAGGGAATTCATACAACCTTTCATGTCACCAGCAAGGCGCACCTGCAACTGAAATAGAACCATTCTTTCAAAGACTCTATAATGGGAGTTACATTCTTATTGTAGACCGCAGATGTTGCAGTCTTATGCCCGGGACTCCTTATCTAGTCACTACAACGGCGAAGGTCAAGTGCTGTGGACGTTCTTTGTTCCCCAGCTCCTTTCCAGACAGGGAGGCAAGGGCATGGCCCAGTTTGAAAATTACTTCTATTCGAATAGATACTTTAAGCAGAATGAAAACAGTGCTTCTTCAGACGCCTACAAGGCTCACGTCATCAAAAGAAACGTATGATCTACAAGTCGCAAGGACGACTGCAGAGATACATACATTATTATCGACTAATTCCCCCGTACATTTCGCGGAAATCCTAAGCGAAATCTTAAATATTTCTGATACCACTGGGGTCTCAAAGGTATTTAAGACAGTATTTTCGATGGCATTAACACCATTCAAAGCCATACTGGGTATTTTTCCAGATTTCGTCCATTCGATTTTTGGCGGACTTCCCCTGATCCTGGGACTAATTGCCGGAATCCTATTCCTAGTCCTTATTTTTCGTTATGGCAACCCATGTCACAGATCAAACTCTCGCGACAATGGAAGATACGATCCTAGCCATTGGATACCGGGACCGGATATCAAAAATCCTGGGACTATCCCGGCTTAGAGACCTGAACATGACTTGGTTTCTATCATTTCGACCAATGTGGCAAAGATGTGTTTTACCTGTACTAAGGTGTCTGCTATGCGGAGAAGAGTGCGTGTTAGACACCTGTCTGACGCTACAATCGGATGCGCCAGTGGATGCAGATACACTGTTGGTTCCTACCAAGGTTCACGCTTTGTGCTGCCCTCAAAGGCTGCCAATCCTGATGACGGCATTCCTGGAATCTTCACCACTACGATTGAAGAGTAGTGAAGTTCAAGATGAAAGCAGCATCGAACAGGTACGACCTTCTGTCAGCAATGCGAATCAGAATGTCAATGGAGACAATCATGCGCACGAATGCATGGTTACCCCTATTTCCGACTTAGTGGAACTTTCCCATGAAGCTGTTGACAGTTTTTTCGAAAGCCTGAATGATATGATGTTCTCTCCAGAACAGAAATAGAGACTTTTGAGTAAACTCGCACACGGCGTTCCCTGAATTCGGCCTTCAACTTTAAAAATAAAGTCACATGAACAATTTCACTCCAGTTCACGGACAGCAATTTTTTTCAGCAAGCCCCTTGAAATATTTTTCTACATATTTTTTTCCCGGGACACTGATCTTCTGCTTAAAGTAAGAAACTATTCCTAGAGAACTAAAATTTCTATTTTTAGATACTTTATAGACTTTAGCTGCCCGCTGGTAGGTTCACTAATATTTTATTATGTGATGAAATGGTCTCGGACTTCCTTTCTGTATAGCCATATTAAGAGCCATTTCATGTGAATTTCTCATATACCAATAAGCAATAATGCATAAAATGCGTGTTTACTTTTGCATTTAATTCATAGCTTATGTGCATACAATATATATGACTGCAATTTTTCAGTATATTTGAAAATTTCGAAATGCATTTATGTATTTTGGGGTGGTAAGGTATACACTATACTCTATAGTATGTTGTACTATGTTATACTATGCATAGATTAGTAGATATGACCATAGTTAGCGTGGAGTGGGTGTCGTGTATTTCTATAGGTTCTGAATCAGTCCCCCTATTCCTGACCCTATTCTGGTTAAACTAACTATCAAGTTAACTAACAGTCAGCCCATGAGGCAAGAAAACCCCCATGATGCAGATACCGTTATCTGACGCAGTCACACTACGGCACAGGAACGTGTTATCTGATTAGGTCATAACGCTTGAGATCTAATTAGACAAGCGACATTCCTCCAGCCCCTGATAAGGCATACGACGTTCTCATAACAAATCAAACCTATGACAACCTGGATAATCCGTGCGGCCATTGTTTTGATTTCACAGAGAACTTTAGTAAAGAATGTGCTAACGAGCAAGTCGTATGACATCTTTATTGACGTATCTATGTCCATCCTTACGTCAATCTCGGCACCTTTAAGGTATAAATATTGCCGACCTTGCCCTATGCAAACACACGCGTGGTGACAAGACGGAGCAGCCATACTTGCCGAAGCCGAGAGCAGAAGCAGACCCCGCTGGCAGCAGCCCCGCCTTCCTGACGCGCTGAGAGACGCGCTGCTATCTCAAGCCGAGAGACCCAGCACCGGCGCTTCTGGGCAGCCCTCGCAGGCAGCCTGGAATATCGAGAGCAGAGAAAGAGATACTATTCCTCATTCATCCTAACTTCCAGGTACAGAACTGAATAACCCCTCACAGAGAATTCTTTAGTTATTCACTTGGCAAAAACAAACTTAACTTAAACTGTAACTTTCTATTCCCGCCCACGCATTAGACTTAGGTCAGGTACACGGGGTAGGCGTATTTAGAAACACCAGTTGAGTACGTTTAGTCAAATGTATATGTGTATGTAAATATATTTTAATCATTTTAAACATCATATGGCTCAGAAACCATATCAATGTTTTTACAGTATTATTTTATACTATTGCTTTTAATGTATGCACTTTACTTAACTATAAGTATTGCAATAATATCGATCCATTTCTCTTGTACGAGAAAAGAGACTGATCAATAAATAACATATTTTATTGAACACGCCCGTCTCTTCCTTTTCTCTACATTCTGATGAGACTAAGAATGCACGTACTGACTGAGTAAAATAATTGCCTTGTGCTCACACGACTCTTGAGATTGACTCTTGATTAGGGGAGAGCAAAGTTGTCATGTTCTATGGTTGTCAGAAACTAAATCCCTTCTTGTCTAATCAGGGGAATTAATTCCTTCCTTGAACATTCGAGAAAGTTTCTAGCGAACTCTGAGCTTAGCTGGCAAACCCAAAAATTAAGTCTAGCATCGAAAGTAGTAGACCTAGTTAACGTCTGGCCTAGGCCTTTACTACTGTAGGTACTATTCCAATGCGCAGAGCCTATTGGGAAAATAGGAGCTACACTACAATCTCTTCCCACATCTCATTCAATTTTGTCTTTTCTAATTTTGCTATGTAGGATGTTACATACCGAGCAACAGCAATGGAATTGTCCGCAACATATTGAATATCCATGTTAGCATTCCACATGGACAAAATGACTGGGTTGTAGTCATTTATGTATTTTGACGCTTCATTTCTTCTTAAGTTGTAGACATTTTTTGGAGACTTTCTTGTGATAGAGTATGTCGCAAAGATGACATAAAACTGTTCACTCTTCCTTTCGATATTACAGGATGTGGAAATTCAAAACGACATTTGGTGTAGAACTTGTCCTTAGATTTGTACTTTCGATGACAGTATTTCCCACAACGATGGCTTTGGAATCGTAAGACCTGTTGTCTTAAGTCCTTATCTTGTGTACTTTTGGGTATATCACATGTAGCATATTCTTCAATAAAAGACAGCACAGTATCATCTGACTCAGTTCCAAATTTGGTAGTATCTTTGATCCATATTAGCATATTTATGTGAGGAGCACCTCTCGCTTGATACTCCTTTCTCCAAAAGAAATCCAGAACCTCTCCAAGAGGAGGATTTTTTTTATTGGTGATAAAAGATATCATAGCTTCGAATCTATGATTGAAATACCTGCATACATTAACTGGATCCAAAGAGCACAATTCCCTAGGTGTCTTGTATTTGTATTCAATATTTAGTATATTTGGATTTGCCTCTCAAAGAAATTGAAGTAAATCATCCCAAGCATATTCAGCACAACTTAGAGTAAGGAACCATGTAGGAGTTCCTAAGTTCCTTAGCATACATTTCAGTTCTCCATGACGACGGTACTAGTGCTCATTAGTACCACGCTGACATGCCATGAGATTAATTAGCTGAGATTCCAAAACATTATCTTTCTGCAGTACTTTATCCATAAATTCCTTTGCCGAAACATTTTGCAGATGTACACCTGTTTTCAATATATGGTTTACTGCATAAGAAAGTCCAGACAAATCAGTCTCAAACAAAAGATGAAACAAATATGGAATACATTGTTGAAATCTTGGATCTTCTGCATATAATCTTGATGTCCTGTCTTCAGATGCAGGAATCTGCAGAGGTCGGTCATCATATCGTCCTCCTTTTCCTGTGGATAACAACTGAGGGAAACAACAAGCTTCCAAGCTTTTTTCCAATACACTAATGGGACTTCCTTTTGCTTCTATCATTTGGAATAACTCTATAGCATTCCCCATCACTTCTTTAGAATGAAGTGGATGAACCCTGTAATGTTCGTAGATTTCTTCAGTTCTGGACACATCCACTTTTTCAATATCTCCTTCTACAGTTATTTCTTCTTCTCTCACATTTACATTTTTATAATATTGATTATTTTTTTCCAGATACAACGTTGCCTTGTTCACTTTCCTAACATCCACTAACTCTTGCCAGATTTTCTTACTCTTAGTAGGAACGCCATTAACAAGAATAACTAAAGGTTCACCTTCTACATTTTCCACACCAATTGATTCAATATTTTTCTTTAAATCTAGAGGCAAATATACAACTCTTTCCTTTAATCCTTTCTGTAAATCTGAAGGAGTCAATTTTCCTGTCTTAGGCTCCATACGAATAATAGCCTGAAATGGATGCACACATTGAATAAGAATAGACTCATAGCTATTTAAATCCATCAGTTCAGAAGGAATATTTACCAACTCAAGATTATTATGCACAGCTCCAGCAGGCATTTTGTTCTCGTCTAATTTATTATAACAATATTTACAAATATGCTGATCAGAACCCAAATCATTTCCTTTTCACTTTTTAAATACAGATCAACAGTCCTGGTCTGATTTTTATAATGAGTTAGTCGACAACAAATACAAAAATAATTTGGCCTTTCACCTGCAATCACCTTAAACTTTGTCATTTTTTGCTCAAACTTTTCTGTACTACAATGCTGTACATTCTCTTCCACATTGCCTTCTATTAATGTATCAATTTCTGCACTGTCTTCCTCAGGACCAAAGTAACTAACCTGAATGTTGTCACAAACGTTCATTACATCTGATACAGATCCATGCAAAAGAGCACGGTTAAACTTTTTTAACATTAGTGCTGGACTTTTTGCGTAATACAATATTCTGACTAATTTCCTCATTTGAGTATGATGTACTGCTAACATCCTGAAATGGTGAAAAACACTTCAACATACTGTTTTTGAAAGACAAGCCAGAGAATGACCTTGCAAACCCCTAATTTTTCTCACTCTGCAAGGATCTAGTCCTTGCAACATCTTAATCTTTTGTTTAACACTTTTCTTAGTATAGTTAAGTAAGAAATTGCGTAAAAAAATCAATAGATTCCTGCTGTACACTACAAATACTACTGCAATTCCAAGTGTACACTGGAGCTTTTGGACGTCTCCTTAAAACTTCATCAGCTAACACCTCTTCTGCATTTCTAGGAACAATTTTCTCTTTCTCAATCGGACACCATTTCTAACCTCATAAGCACGACTACTGGTGTCAACTGCATGCAACAAATCATTACTTTGAAGATAACTCTCATCATTAAAAAAAGGCTCAGAAGTTGAACTATGTTTCCATTCACCCAAAAAAAACTCAGAAAAAGGACTTCTGTTAATTACTTTTCTCCACTTACTTTTGGCCTTCATTAAATGGATTGGCTTATCTAGTGATCGAATTCTATCGATTACTGAAATAAACATTTTTTTTTTTCAATTTGAAAGCTTTCTCAACTACATTTACTATATGTTTCTTTTTCTAATAAAAAGCTGTTTTTTTACATTTCTTCACTTCTTTCAACAAGTTCGACAAAACTCTATTATAAAACATTCTTTTTCTAATTTGCTGATATTGATTCTTCCTCCTTTTACTATACACTTGTTTTTTACAAGATGAATTCCCATGGCTGTTCTCTTTCTTCTTGCTTTTCTTTTTATTTGCAGATACACAATTTGTGTTTTTCACATTGTGCACACTACTCTTAGTATAAGACAATTTTCTCAAAAAAATCTTCGTTCCCCCTACCAGGACTTTTCTTCTTTTTGTAAACACATTGTTCTTCAGGTAAATCATGTGGATGACTTCTCTTTAAATAAACAGCTTTCTTTCGTCGTTTCCTCTTTTCAGATTTTGTAGGCACGATGAATTTTTTTCAGTGTTGAAAAATAGAATCTATTATAACAAAATGTACATAACAATATAAAAATAAATATATGAAATATACTATTCTATTACTAAATAAATACAATGTAAAATCACTAAGTATAAAAAACAACTGTCTAACTGAGAACAGAAGTGCATATACACTGCATAAATCTTTCAACAACTACATCTAGAAGAAGAATACCTTAATGAATTTATCAGAAGTTCAACTTTTCAGCAGTGAATGGATTAGTATATGCTACTAAATGCATCACTAGAACAGTACAAGGGGAAACACATACTATAACAGCTGAACTGACGGTATAAAAGACAAGCTTGCAGGTGCATAGAAGACTGCATGCATGGTGTATAGAGGTTTGAAGCAGTCCATGGCCTAAGGCCTACTTCAATGCATCAGTACTTGGGTACTGACTAAATAATTACAGTTCTGTAAGGAGATTGCCTGCCTGAATTTATAAGTGCTTTAGTGTTAGTGCAGCGAATGGATTACCACAGACTGCTAAATTGCTCACTACAGTACTACAAGAACAGTCACAAAGTGTTTGGTGGAAGTATAATCATACAGAGTGGAGAATTGAAGATATTAATCACAAGTGTACAAGCAAATAGAAGAATACATATATACTAGATAGAGGTTTGAAACAGTCCATTGCCTAAGGCCTACTGTACTGCATCAGTACGTGAGTACTGACTAAATGATTACAGTTGTGTAAGGACAGTATCTGACTAAATTTATAAGTGCTTGAGTTTTAGTGCACTAAATAAGTTATCACAGACTGCTAAATGGGTCACTATAATAGTGCAAGAACAGTCACAGAGTGTTTGATGGAAGTATATTGGTACGGAATGGAGAATTGAAGAGTGCACATGGATACAAAAATGCATATGTACTGGACAAGGGATTCAAGCAGTCCATCTGCTAAGGCCTACTTCACTACATCAATACTTGAGTAATGAATAAAAGATTACACTTCTGTAAGGAGAGTGCCTGGCTGAATTTATAAGTGCTTCAGTGTAGGAGGACAGATGAGGAGTATGAAGAAAGAGGGAAGAATATGAAGAGAGAGGGGTGAGAATGAGGAAATAGAGAGGAGTATAAGGACACACTGGTGTGTATAAGGAGAGAGGGATGTGTATGAGGAAAGAGGGTGGAATATATGAAAATAGGGGGGAGTATGATGAGAGAACGGAGTATGAGGAAAGGGGGACAAATGAGGAGAGAGGGTGGAGTAACAGGAAAGAGGGGGGAGTATGAGTACAGGGGTAAGTATGAGGAGAAAGAGAGGAGAATAAAGAGACAGGGGGAATATCAGAACAGAAGGGGAGTATAAGGAGAGAGAAGGAGAGTGTGAGGAGAGACAGAAGAGTATGTAGAAAGAGGGGCGAGTATGAGGACAAAGGGGAAGTAGAAGCAAAAAGGAGTGTTTATGAGGAGAAAGCACACAGTATGAGGAGAGAGGGAGGAGAATGAGGACAAAAGAGAAATATAAGGAAAGAGGGGGTGTATGAGGCGAGAGGGGAATATGAGGAGAAGGGGGAGTATGAGGAGAGAGGGAAGAGCAAGATGAGAGAGGGGGAATTATGAAAACAGCAGGGAGTATGATTAGAGATAAGGGACTATCAGTAGAGAGGAAGGTGTATAAGGACAGAAAGGCAAAGTGTGAGAATGTGGACAAAAGAGGAGTATAACGAGAGAGCATGTGTGAGAGTATGAGGACAGAGGGACTACTATGTGAAGAGTGGGAAGAGTATGAGGAGTTGTGGGAGTATGAGGAGTGAAGGGGTATGAGGAGGGAGGGAATAATATGACAAGAGTGGGAAATATGAGGAGGGGGAGAGTATGAGGAAATGGGGCGTAGAAGGGGAGAGAGTGAGTATAAGGAGAGGGGAGAGTATAAGAAGAGAAGGGGGATTATGAGAAGAAAGTTGGGAGTATGAGAAGAGAAAGGGGTATAAGGAGACGGGGAGTATGAGACAAGGAAAAATATGAATAGAGGGGGGAGTATAAGGAGACACTGCAGTATGAGGGGAGAAAGGGAGTATGAAGTGAGTGGAGAGTATGAAGAGAGACGGGGGAGTATAAGAAGAGAGAGAGAGAGTGTGAAGAGAAAGGGGGCAGTATGACAAGAGAGAGAAGGAGTATGAAGAGAAAAGGGGGAATATGTGGAAAGAGGCACAAGTATGAGGACATAAAAGAAGTATAAGGAAAGAGGGGTGTGTATAAGGAGAGAGAGGAGAGTATCAAAAGAGAGGAGGGAGAAAGTAGGGACAAGAGGATCACAAGGAGAAAAGGGGTGTATAAGGACAGAGGGTACAGTATGAGGACAAAGGGAAGAGTATAAACAGATGGGGATTATATGAAGAGTGAAAGGGGTATGACGAGAGAGGGGGGATTATGACGAGAGGAGGAAATATAAGGAGAGGGGGAAGTATGAAGAGACGGGGAGTATGAGGAGAGTGGTGCAGAGTGTTTGCAGGGAGAGAGAGAGGAGTAAGAGGAACGAGAAGGGAGTATGAAGAGAAAGTGGAAGCAAATGTAAATGTAAATGTCAAGGTACTTATAGAGCGCACTGTCACCAGACGGTCACTTTGCGGTGTCGCCTATTCGGCTTCCTGGCGCTGATACTCATACCGCTGTGGAACCCCTCCTGGCTTTCCCTGTGAAGTGTCCACTCCTGGGCACCCCCAGGGTGAAGCCAGGCATCCTTAGCTCTGTTGGGGCCGGTGTGGAGGCTAAGCAAGCTATTGCCCAGAGTTGCAGCGTGGGGCCCGTGATTAGAATAGGCACCGAGGCGAGAATTAACAGGTCAGAGGAAATTGAGCCCGAGACCCCGCCAAGGCGGGAATCAAACCCTGGTCCCTGGCCAGAACTCTGCATCAGGGTCTGCCGCTCTAACCATTGAGCCACAAGGGGGAAAATAGGAGAGAGGAGGAATATGAGGAAAGACAGGGGAGTATGAACACAGAGAGGGGGAGTATGAGGACAGAGGGGAATATAAGGACAAGGGGGTAGTATGAGAAGAAAGGATGAGAATGTGGAGAAAATGGGAGTATAAGAAAAGAGAGGGTGTATTAGAAGACAAAGGGTACTATGAGGACACAGGAAGAAGTATGAAGAGATGGAGGAGTGAAGGACGTATTGATAGAGTGCGCAGGTCACCCAACTATATTTTCACCATACTCACCTGGGCCCATATACAATAAACATATAATTTAATCAGGTAACCTTAGCTGTACTACCAGATATTTTTCCCTACTAGGTCCTGTACCATTAACTTACCAACCCTTGTTGCTGGTATCTGTAAACCTATTGGATCAGGGAGTTGGTTTGAAAATAGCCAGCGAAAATTAACATTGCACTCATATAATAACCACAGACTCTGGAACATTTTAACTCTTTATCTAAGTTTCTTAAATGGTCATGATCCAAAGATTAAACACCAAAAGACTTTCAATTATGAAGATCAGAATCAAAATGTAACTATGCAAAAGATGTACTAAACTAATTTTAATCATTTAGCAATAGGGAGGGTAAAGAAAAAGAACATGAAATACGATCAAAATGTTTACGCATTTAACAAAAGGGAGGGTAAAAAGGGAACATGTCAAACTTTAACAGTAGGAAGGGTAAAGAGAAGGAACATGATATGCAAACATGCAGCACTTAAAACATGTAGCGATTAGGAAGGGTAAGAGAGGGAACAAATCAATGACGACCCCAAATGGATTTTATATTTACCTAGAATGGTGTGAACAACTAACCCTGGCCACAGGCCAGTTTAAAGGACAGAACGCCGAAAGTTGCAGTCGCCAGTAGGCTAGCAGGTGCAGATTAGAATCAGGACAGGTAAAACCAAATTGGATCAGGACAGGACCACCAAAGGTTGAGACTGCACCCGCAGTTAAGTTGCAACGCCTGCGCTACTCCCTCTCTGCAGCTAACAGCCAGAACCCCGATTGGGTTAACGATTTTCCCCGACAAAGTGCTTCGCCAGCACTTCAGCTCCCAGAACTCCGATTGGGTTATCGAATCTTCTGGCAGAGTGCTTCGCAGCTCTCTGCTCTTGGTCACCTATTGAGTGCGTTGGGTCAGTGACAGGTCAGCTATTCGGAAAGTCTGACAAATTAACTAGCTAAGCCTACCCTAGTTATACTATTTTCCAGGTCAGTGTACCACCTCCCAATGTTGCAAGTGTAAGGATCCCCAATTTTGATTAGACAAGGAATGAGGAGAGATCATCACACCATACCAAAATGTCACTTTTCTTTTGAATATTCTATTAATGTTCCGCCCATCGATTTTTATGTTCCCATGTATATTTTATTCCACCCGACAATGAATTTTCTATTATTTGTTACATTTTAGTTCATATTAGAATTCTATTTACTGCGTAAAGTTCGGGCGGTGAGGTTCCCAGGCGCATCTTGGTCAAGACTGTCCCTGGCACTCATTCAATGCCATGACTCGATGGATTTTAGACTCTGGTGCGCAGGCCCAAAGGTTTCAATATGGAGTTTAGCGACAGGCATCAGGCCCAAAATTGATTTACATGTAAGAATAGAAAAGAAACAGTTTGAGAACACAGAATAAAAGAATGCACTGTATACTACTTATCTCTACTCTATTCCCATTACTTTATATTTAACTATTGCGTTAAGGTTAAGCAAAACAAACAGCTTAGCAAAAGCAGCAGTACAAGCTTCATGCATGCTGTAACACAGATCAGCCATTTTTAATTCTAGTGTGCAGAAGCGAAAGTTTCCCTCCAAAGCGAAGAGTACGTCATGTCACGTGAGTATGACAGACGCATGCGCAGTAGAAAATCCCGCGTAGCAGCAGACATTTTAATGCAAGCGGATTATAGTTCATAAAAGCACATATGCAGTCTTCCCTCGGATGTCGTGTAATGTGATGTTAGGTAATACAAACATGTTGGTAAATCCTTGCTCCATCAATCCCCTCTTTGATGATATTTTATATCATCACCAATTAATTTTATATCATCACCAATTAATAAAACAAATGCCAACTTTTACAATTCACCTAACTCAATTGCTTCTATCTTTCCTCTAGGATTTTCATCATTATTTAAATGAAATGTTTTTCATTTTTCTTATAAATTTTGACATTTAATTCTTCAAGTTCTATTTCATTGCAGTTTCTTTTCTTCCTTCTCTCATTTACTGTATATCTCTTTCGTTGTTTACGACATTTGCAACATACTTTTATCCCTAAAATCAGTAGGCCTATTCCCAACATTGGCATCAGTATTCTACCTACAAAACTTCTCCCTACGTTAGAAATCCAACTACCTATGCACTATCAACCTCCAGTGGTTTGAGCTATTTTTCAAAATGTGTAATATGTCTTTTATACCCTTTAATTTCAATGCTCTTGTCAGGTATGTAAGTGCAACAGTGTTGCTCTTTCAACATTCTACAGACTCCGCCCTCTTTTGCTAAAAATATATCAAGAGCAAGTCGATTTTGTAAAACCATTGATCTGATCGCAACCAATTCGGTATTGGCCATCAACAACCCTCCAGCTGTGTCAGTTGATAACCGATCCACTACTGTTGACAATTTGCTAATTCTTTGTGTATTCAGAGCCACTCCCACTGTAGGTATCAATGCACTAAATATATCACCTACTATTTCTCCAAAACTAGCTCTCTTGCTACGTATTAATCCATTCGTTTCTTCATTGTTTCCAGTTATTTTATTTACATGATATATCTTTAGGAAGACTATTCCAAAATAACAGCTCCCATACCAATTATCTGGCAATTTGTAATAAGCCTTGTTTCCGCATATAAAATAAATTCCTGGAAACACAGGTTCAGGTCCATCTTTGAAACCTCAACCCCCAATTACCTTATAATTGTATTCACATTCACTGGAACCAATGAATATATTGTTATAATAACTAGTCCTTTCCCTATTGAAACAGAGCTTCCCCTTCTTTTGGAAATCCAGCAATATAGCAGCATGAGTCTTGTCATTAGGGGTGGGCCCTATATTCTCAGCCCATTTAGGAATTTTATGATTCTTGTTATTTGCTTTTCTTTGGATTCTCTATATCCTTTTCTCAACCATATTCAAAAATATTTTCTCTTTTTTTTGTAATAAACATGTTAAATTATTCGTGTGTGCTTCAGCTATGTCTATTGTACCTATTGTTAGAATATATTCACCAATATAACATGTTACATCACTCTTAGTATGTACAGGATTCAGGTTACTACGTATAGGAAGTTCAGAAAATATCACATCTGAATTAGAATAGTAATATTGCAAAGGTCCTTTCTTGTAGAATAAACTAGCTAAAATACTACATGAAATACCATATGTTAGTGGTAAATGGTGGTAACACCTTCAGCTACCGAAGTAGGTAACTTCATACAAACATACCAATCTTCTATTTCTATAGCCTCTACATAGTGTACTAATAGGTTTGCAAATACATTTAAGTGAGTTCTATTCCTAATCCCAATATAATGTAGTCCTTCCTCATCTGATGCTTCTAAATCTACCTTCAATTGTTTATTGCTAAGTGCCTTTTCTTGTGTATCTTTTCTTCTAGGTGTATCTATCATGTGTAGCTCATTAGTATCATTCTTCATGTATCCACTCATTATGTAAGGAATAGCTATTGTCAGTCCTAACCATACTATAAGTACTATCGCTATACTACATGTGCATATTCTACACCATGTTTTCAAGCAGTTTCTTTTCAGTCATCCATTAACAGTACGATCAGCCATTTCTGACTAAGGAGAGTTAACCCCTCTTTGTAACTTCTACACAGTCTTTTACCCTGTGAAAATTTCAAGTGGGTATCACTTCTCCGTCAGTCTGATCAGCAATCGATTCATCATCACTTTCATCACGTATTTCTAGATTTTCAAAATCTTCAAGAACAATGTAAGTCCATTCAGGGCCTCTGAATTTATTATTCAGCCTTTTCAGTTGTGGACTTCTCCTTCTTGGTTGTATTTCAGACTGTTCAGTTTGACTTCTTATTTCGTTAACTTGTTCAGGTTCTTCATTTATGGTCTTTAGACGGAATTTCAGCCTTTTGACAAACCTTGGCCATTTGTCTCCTTTTCTGAGTCTCTTATCTGGCACTGTGCTCTGGCCTTCTTCCAATCCTCTTTTATTTTCATTCAGTTGTGGCACATCTATTTCAATGCTGTCTTCTGTATCCCTCTCTATCTGACTAGGACCAGGTCTTATTACTGTTTCTTCTGCCTGGTTACTAATCTGGCCTTGTTCAGGTGTTTTCTGAATTTGACTTTGACTTTGTTTTGATTCCCCTTCTTCTTCCTGAACACCTTTTTCTACACCTATCTGGTCCTGCTCGGGCTCTTTGAACTCTTGATTTTCTTCCCCCTGAGCTTCCGTCCTAGTACCTGTCTGTCCCTTCTCAGAGCTCTTGGTGGGGTGTCAATTATCTGAGTATTCTGATCTGTCCCTATCTAGTCCTCCTCAGAATCACTTTTAACTTGTATTTCTATGATCTGAGTACCTTCTTCTATTCCTCTCTCGTCCTCACTTTCACTCTGGCTGTCTAGATAAACTTGGCTTCTGGTTCTCACATATTCTGCAGGTATGTTGACTCCTGGAATCCAATCATCCTAACTGGTGCTCGGTTGTTCCTCTTCAGCTACTTCAGGGTCAATGTTTTGAGACCCTTCAGCTGCACAACTTTCAGCTTCAGTTTCACCAGGTTCATTCACTCTTTTTGTATAACTGGCATGGATCCAGTGTGGAACTCCTTTGCACTTTACAGCTGTTGTAGTAACTAAAATCACTTGACGTGGTTTTCCCCACCTCGGTGCAAGGAAAGATTTTCAAGTGTGTTTCTTTAGCACTACCCAGTCACCTGGGTTCAGGTCATGTGCTGGAGTGGCTTGTCTGGCGACAGCGTCCTCCCCAACCTGGTGAGAGATAGAATGCACTTGGTCAGCCGATTCTTTGCAGTACTCCAGTACCAAATCATCAGATATATTTATCTACTTGTGTCCTGGCACCCATGCTTGCCTCATTGCTCTTCCCATTAGTATTTCGTGAGGACTCAAGCCTGTGTTCCGATCTGGAATACTTCTGAGTCCCATCAGAACAAGAGGTAAGGCATCTGGCCACTCTAGACGGGTAGATTCATACATCTTTCCCAATCTTGACTTGATTGTGCCATTCAGTTGCTCTACCACTCCAGAAGCCTCTCGGCAATATGCACAGTGAAGTTTTTGTTTAATATTGAATGCTTCACAGATTAGGCCAATTATTTCATTATTAAAATGGCAGCCTCGGTCTGATTCAATTGTTCCTGGAAAACTGAACCTCGGGATGAGTTCTCTGAGTAGGAGTTTGGCTACAGTGATGCTATCATTCTTACATGTGGGGTAAGCTTCCACCCATTTTGAAAACAGGCAGACAATGACAAGAATGTATTTAAGTCCTCGACAAGGGGGTAACTGAATGAAATCAATCTGTAATCGTATAAAAGGACCCTCTGCCTTCCCAATCTTTCCTGGTAACACTACAGTTTTCTTTCCAGGATTCATCTGTTGACAAATTAAACATCTTGGGCAAAGTGCTTCTGCTATGTTCCTGAATCTTGCATTGAACCAACTCTGTCTGAACAATCTAATCATGGCATATCTTCCCAAATGGTAATCTCCGTGGAACATCCTAGCAATAGGAGCAAGCATACAGTCTAGTAACACAGGCCTACCATCAAGGTAAACAATGACACCATCTTCAACCCTTTTCTGACAACCTATCTTTCTCAACTCTTCCCTTTCCTTTGGTTCTGCTTCATTTTGCAAGTCTCTCACTTCTTCCCACGTTCTCACACCTTCAAGCAACACAAGTTGGCAGCTGTTTTCACCCACTTCAATTTTCTTGTTCACAGCCATTTTAAATTTGACACAATGTTGGGCTAACTGGTCAGCATATCTGTTACCAGCTGTCACTTTGTCATTTCCAGATTTGTGAGCAGCACACTTGACCATAGCCACTTCTTTTAGCAATTGAATCACTTTGAGCAAATCTTTTACATAATGGCTATTTTTGATTGGTGTACCTGAAGAATTCAGAAACTCCCTTTGCATCCATAATTGGCCATAGTCATGCGCAACCCCGTAACCATACTGGCTATCAGTGTATATGGTTACTTTCCAATTTTTCCCAAATTTGCAAGCTTTTGTCAATGCAATCAATTCGGCTACTTGTGCAGACTTGACTCCAGGTAAATAGGATGCTTCAATTGGACCCCCCAACATGCACACTGCATAGGCAGCCCTTAAGCCTCCCTCCTCATGTCTCATGCATGAGCCATCTACAAATAGCTCATATTTAGAATCAATTAGTGGCTCTTCTCTTATGTCAGGACGTGGTTTTGTACTGTATTCAGTCAAGTCAATACAACCATGTTCGACTTCTTCCTTCACCTCTGCAAAATGTGAATTAGGTAGCAATGTTGCTGGGTTCAAAATGTTACACCTAGCAATGGTTACATTTCCTGCACCTACAAGAATACGCTTGTACTTAGTCAGCCGACTAGGAGTCAAGTATTGAGTTATTGCTCTGGTCAGTAATATCACAACTGCATGTGGAACCTACACTGTTACAGGATGTCCCATAATGATTGACTCGCTTTGTTCAAGACTCATGCAAGTTGCAGCTACTGCTTTTAGACAACCTTGTAATGCAGATGCTACTGGGTCTAATGTGGAAGAAAAATATGTCACAGAACGTCTCATCAGATACTGAGTTTGGATCAAAACTGAAAGTGCACAATTATCTCGTGTGTCACCGAATAATGCAAAATCTTTTGAATAGTCAGGCATTCCTAATGCTGGAGCTGTACACAGACATTCTCATAGTTTCAGAAAAGCTGTCATGCATTCATCATCCCATTCTACTGGGTCTTTTGCCCTCTTCTTTGTCATCTGTATTAATGGTGTTGCTAGGACTGCAAATCCCACAATCCATTGCCTGCAGTAACCTACTACTCCAAGAAACATTCTGATCTCTTTCTGAGTTTGGGGTAAATTCATGTTTCTGATTATTCTGATTCTTTCTGAGGTAACCCTTCTGACACCTCTTTCTATCTGGTGGCCCAGATATTTAACTGATGTGGTGCAAAACTGTAATTTTTCAGGTGACACGTTATGCCCTCCTTCACCTAAATGATTCAGTAAAGCAATGGTATCAACAACACAGTCACCTTGAGTTTTAGACGCCACTAATAGGTCATCTATATACTGGACTAGGACTGACTGTCCTGGCAGCACCAAAGACTCAAGGCACTTTTTCAGAATCTGATTAAAAATCGATGGACTCTCTGTGTACCCCTGAGGAATGCGGTTCCAGACGTACACATGACTGTCGAGTTCAAAAGAAAAAAGAAATTTGCTATCTGGATGCAATGGAATCGAGAAAAATGCATGACACAAATTGATTACAGGGAACCATCCAGCCTCCCACGGTATCTGATACAGAATCACTGCAGGATTTGGCACAACTGGACAACATGGACAACAATTTTATTAATCTTACAGAGGTCTTGTACGACCCTGTACTTGCCACTCGGTTTCTTTATTCCAATTATGGGCGAATTACATGGACTGCTCATTATTTCTTGTAAGATGCCTGTTTCAACCAAACATTTTATTTCTGCTGCAACACCTGCTTTTATTTCTGGGCTCATTTTGTACTGTTGAGTATTTGGATAAACTGCACCTTCCTTCACTGTTACTTTTATTGGTTCAACATTTGCCATTATTCCTACATCTTTTCCAGTAAAATCCCACACTTTAGGATCTACAGTCTGTCGTAATTATTCTGGTAAGTCTTCTATAGTTACCTTTTTATTTTCAGTTTCCTGTTTCGCTAACATTAATTTATAAACTCCCTCTTCATCTGGGGTTTGAATTTCTACACCACTTAGTGAGCAAAAGATGGTGCATTTCATTTTGCACAATAAGTCTCGGCCTAACAAATTTACTGGACTTGAATCACATTCAACAAATCTATGCATTTTTTTAAAATTGCCTATTCTAACTTCCATTGGTTCTGTAACTGGGGTACTAATTTGTTTATTAGAAACGCCCACTACTTGGATCTCTTCTCCCGAGAGGGGTAGGATTGGAACGTCTGCTGTTCTCACAGTAGAAAAGGTAGCACCAGTGTCCAATAGAAAGGTGACATCATTTCCTTCAACCTTTCCTTCAATGTATGGACCTGACTAGAAATTGTGATGTCGCTGTGTCTCTCCTTTCACTTCCCTCCCAATTTGTGGTGTCCACAATCTGTTGTGCTTTGCTCCTATAATTTGGCATAGGTGCTAGGGGTAACTGGTTTTGTATTACCTGCTGCTGTTCCTTCTGTGGTACCTCATTCTGCGACTGTGGATTCAAATCATTAGTTTGCATATTACCATTTTGAATAGCCTTACACTCGTTCTTCCCGTGCCCCAACTTGCCACACCCGTGACAAGGAAACTTCTTCTTTGCTTCTTCTCTATTGAATTTTCCCCTTGGCTTACCCCCATTTCCATCACTTTGATTCTGATTATTGTTTATTTGACTCAATTGAAGCTCTTGTTGCTCTGCTAATTTTACTTGTACCCACATTACCTTTTCCTTTAACTCTTTTTGTTTATTGTCAAGTTCGTCCTCACAATACTTTGCATATTTAAGGATTTCATCAATCGGTTTGGCCTGCCAACAAATTTTATGGTCCTTTATCCATTGCAAGATTTCTGGCCTTAATCCTGACACAAACCGATAGATGAAATGCGTCATATCCTTCATTTCAATATTGTCCAAACCGCTGTACTGTTCAAAGACCTGCAACAGACGTTCATAATACACATGCACAGATTCATCTTTATTCTGGGTGGTTCTATCTATTCTAGTCCAATCAGTCTCCTTAGCAGGCACCTTCCCTTTGAGGTAGAGTATTACCTGGTTGTACTTCTTCATCACTTCGTCAGAAGGTGCCCCTGTCTTTGGGTCTCTAGGGTACTCATCACTAGGCCAATCAATAGCTATTTTGCATTCTGTCCACAGATCTACAGGTACAACAATGCCAAATAATCCATCTAAATCTTTCAAGCGACATTTTGAAACCTTTACAAATCTCCCAACTTGTCAGTACCATTCTACAGGTTTTTCTCGAAGTTTTGGGAAATCATTTGTAAATGACAAAATATCCTCTCGGGACCATGGGACATGGACATAACCTCCACCTGGTACTTCTCTCATAGGACACAACCTTTCTACTTTTTCTGTTTCTTTTAAAACATAATCAGATGCAACTTTTGATCGAGCCTCTTCTTTTTTCTTTGCCCATCTAGTTCTCCATTTTTCTATATCTCCCCATTTTTGCAATAAAGTAAAAAGCTCCCTGTTAGACCTGTCGGCCTTTTGGGTGGTCCCTCCTATTGTTTATTTATTTTGTTACCTTTTTGCCTCCTAAAGTTTTCTATTTTTATGTCCACTGGAATTCTTGGTGTTGTCCTAGGGGTTAGGTGCTACCTTGACCCTATATATATATATTTTTTGTGTGGCCTTGACGCTCTTCTTAGAAGTGGTGAAGAACAGAGACACAAAATGGTGGCTTGTAACTGCCAAATCTTTTACCTCAGAGGTTCTGACCCATAGGACTGCATAGGAAAGTTCTGGAACCTTCCAGCTGATTCTGGTAGCCAGAGTCCAGCCTATAAAAAGGCAAAAGCTAGAGCGGCCATTTTGAAGTGACCAGGAGGCTTGGGTAGGAGCTGGTGAGGAGTGAGGCTACAGTGTGGGGAGGTAGGCGCATTGGTAGGGGTTAGATCGTCCCTTGGGCCGGCTGCTCTCATCTACTGACGTGACCCCCGGCCTGTTGACTGAACCCTACAACAGTTCTCCCGTGTAACTCCTTCAACCTGTGGAGTGCTTCTGGTCAGATGTCTCTGTATTGCCCCATAAGCTGTGAGTAAACGTCTGGGGATCTAAGAAGAAGGGGCGTCCAAAAGCTGTGGCCAATTCTGACGTACCCTTGTTATGGAGTGAGAAGCTCTACATCGTGGAGCGGGCAAGCTTTACCTGACCTGCCCAAAGTCAAGTTCAGTGCGGGGCATTGTGAGGGAAAAGCGGAGTTAAATTTCACCAAGCAGAAGGCTGAACTCACCGAGAGCGTGGTGAGGTGTCTGGCGACTCGGCGTCTTCCTCTCCGGCTTGCGAGTGCCTGGGACGCGAGCCCACCGCTGTGGAAGTGAAGCGGGAGCCGGAGGGAACGAATCAACCCCTGCCTGGCGAGTGCGTTGCGACATCGGAAAAGGGGAGGAGAATCGCTGGTGAAGGCCGGACCTGGGCGGAGACTTGCCTGAGGGGAGCCGTTGAGGAAAGAAGTGCGGAAGTGCTGACGGGAGTTCACCACGGCCGGAAGGCCGAAAAGCAGCGAGAGAGAGACAAGGAGAACCAGATTGGAGCGGAGACTTTCCCCGTCAGTGAGAACGGAACGGACCCGAGTAAGAACTGCCTGTCAGGCTGGCACATAAAGTAAGCTGGGGAAATGAGTTTGGTGGGCGGGGAAGATCGATAACTGGCCTGCAATGTTGGCAGCTATCAGGGCCTAGATAGAGTGAAGCACCGGCTGTTATTTCCTCAAGCCTGCTGAACTGTACATCGACCAACGCTACCCACTGACTGAGCTCGTTATCCTACTTTGTTTCCTTACCGAGTAGAGACTAAATTGGGAATGGGTGAGGATCCTGTATGCAAGTCATAAATCTCAACTAAGGAGAGACGGAGTAAAAAGGCTTATTCAGAGTCAAAGCCTCACTGTTGGAGGGGCCTATGTTTATACTGATCCTTCTAGGCCCAGGGGAGGTATTGTAGAAACCTAACAGTTCAAGAGGGCTGTAGATCGAGTTATAGAGCTAAGTGTAACAAATAACTAAAAATGCCTGTTTCTATTTAGTCATTCAGCTGTGTGGAATAACTTACCAGTTTAGAACTTTTGGAGATATGTGCTGAGTAGCTGTATCCTCTAACTAAGGATGACCCTGTAACCCCGAGAGTAAGGTACTATTTGTTTTCAATCTAAAAGGAATTGGTTATTGCTTGTTCCTTGTTTACACTGTGATAATATTGGGGTTGAGATAAGGTGCAGATTTTACTGTGATTCTTTCCACAGATGGTTGACAAGAAGTATCAAGTAATGTACTGAAAAGCTTATGAAATCCAATAATTGAATGTGGAAAATTGTACTGTATTAAATTTAAAAACTGCTAGAGGTGGAAGATAATTCCAAGAACTTTTATAAAAGGTACCTGTATTTTTCTAAAATGGCGTAGTGTGATTTATTTCTTTTTTTTATGGTGGTTGGGCGCTGGGTTACTGTAAGTGAAGGATGTAAGTGCAACACAAAAGTCTTCGAGAGGAGACATAACCACTCTGTGCCAGGCTACCCTATGTGGACTGGTTTCACCAGGTCCAACATATTTGTGTTCAGCGGTGGGATAGAGCTTGTGCTTGCATCCACTTAACAGTAGCTTGGTGTGCACCACACACCTACACCTGGAGTTTTCTCCTGGCGGACTCCCTAATTGAAAAATTTTGTTTTTCCAAATTCTTTACTGGTGGTGGGTGGAGGTAACCCTCACTTTACGCCTTTCCTTGTCTTTTCCTAAGTGGCTGTCCGTGACACTAGTGGCAAAATGGAATTTGATCTTGAGGAGCTGGAGACTTATACTGCGGCCCAACTCAGAGACTTTTGCCAGAGAAAGGGAGTGTTTTTCAAGCGAGGTGTGAAAAAGAGTGAGCTTCAAACTAGCCTGAGGGCATGGGGGGAAGCTCACTTAGACGGGAAGAAAGAGGAGGAGGAGGTGGATCGGGACACGGTCATCGGCATGGATGGATTGAACCAAACTGAGGGGGGGGACCTATTAACAGGCCCTAGAACACTCTCAAGGGAGGGCAGCAGTGTCTCTGTGAGGAGTTTAACTGAAGCTGAACTAGCGGACCGGAGAGAAGAAAGGCAGTTAAAATGGGAGTTAGCGAAATTAGAGATGGAGAGGGAGGAAAAGAGGCTGGCTCAAAAATTGAGTCCCAGAGAGCTAGAACTCAAGACCCTGCAAATAGGGACTCCCAGTACTCCTGGTGGTGGCAGCGAATCCAAAGACATAACCAGGGAACCCAGACCATATTTGCCAAAGGACGTAGTCACCAGCTATAGCGCAGGGGATGACATTGCAAAATGGCAGGCTGCCTATGAGGTCTCCTTAAGAGCCCATGAAATATTGAAAAAACACTGGGGGGGTGGTTTGTACAAATACATGCCTCCTGCAGGAAGGGATATGCTTTTGGCCCTAGAGCAGGGAGAGCAGACCCACTACCCTGTCATGAAAGTGGCGCTGATTAAAAAGTTTGGGCTGACTCCCGAAAAGTACCGACAGAAGTTTAGGAGCAGTCACAAATTGGCCATACAGAATTGGGTGGATTTCCTAGACTACGCAAAGAAGGCCCTAGAGGGTTGGGTGAAAGGCAGTGAAGTGGAGGACTATGAGGGGTTGTATGATCTTATCCTAAAGGAGCACCTACTCGAGAAATGTTTTCCCGAGCTGCGGCAACACCTGGTGGACAGCAAGCTGATCAGCCCCCGGAACCTTGCTGAGGAGGCGGACATCTGGGTTAGTACCCGGGTGTCCTCAAAGGGGACTGGAGGGGATTCCCAAAGGACCGGACAGGGTGCCCCCCAGAAGAAAGAGGGGGGAGATAAAAAGAGGGAGTTCTCAAGAGCCCCCCAAAACAGTTTCCAGGGAAAGGGAACAGGATTCATTCCCAAGGCTATCCCGCCAAGAAACCATCATCCTGACCATAGTCAGCAGCCAAGGGTTGTCCGCTGCTATGAGTGTGGTGGGTTTGGGCACTATAAAGGTGATGTCAGGTGCCCAAAGAGACCACCCCCTCCCACTGGAGGAAAAGCCCCAGGAGTAGCTAGTGTAGTGCTCGGGGAGGAGTTGCCCTTAGATGAGGGGGGGAGTGGGCGGGTGTCACCTTAGTGTCCCTGGGTGCGGGAGATGGTTCCTAAGATCCAGGTGCCCTCAAATACTACTAAGTATGGGCAATGGGTCACCATCAATGGCCAAAGAGGTGAAGCTCTGAGAGATACAGGAGCCAGTATGACTATGGTAAGAAGTCATCTGGTGTCTCCAGAGCAGGTGATTCCACATGTACTCCACCCCGCCACGATGGCTGACGGCAGAATGGGCACTACCCGGTGGCCGAGGTTCCATTTGAGTGGGAAGGGGTTGCAGGTTTACTTCGAGTTGCCGTAAGCCCTGCCGTGCCAGTTGATTGTCTGTTGGGGAATGATATGGAGCGCAATGCTTGGAAGGAGGTGGAATACCGGACTCATTCTGAGATGCTGGGTACACCTGACTGGGCCTGTGCCAGCACAAGGTCTGCGACTACCCGGAGGGGGAGTTCGCTTGGGCTGGAGCCTGGAACCAAGGCACAGCCAGCTGCCAGAACGGGAAAGATTAGGGGACAGGAGAAGCCTGCCTCGGCATCCACGCCCCGTGAGACGGATAGGCCACCTGCGGTGGTGGACCAGGAGTCCGCGGAGGGGGATGTTGTCTCCCTGGAGAACCTACCTATCCCTGCCGAGTGGCATGTGGAAGGAGGGCCTACCAGGGAGGAGTTTTGTAAGGGCCAGAAGGAGTGCCCTACCCTTGAGGGACTGATGAGACAGGCCGCAGCCCAGGCAGCGGGTAACACTACGGGGAACTACCATATTTACTGGGAGGATGGTCTCCTCTACAGTGAACCCAAGGCACCAGAGCACGGTTCGTCACGGGCCTTGGTTGTCCCTCAACGCTACTGAGCCTTTCTTTTAAAACTGGCTCATGAGATACCCTTGGCAGGACACTTGGGTCAGGACAAGACCTTTGCCCGGCTTGTCCCCCACTTTTATTGGCCTCAGATGAAGGTGGTGTCCGACACTTAGGGCCGGACATGTGTGTCTTGCCAAGCCAGTGGGAAAACAGGGGTGAAGCTGAAAGCTCCCCTGAAACCACTTCCTGTCGTTAGCACCCCCTGTGAAAGGGTGGGCATCGACATTGTGGGGCCATTGGATCCACCAACTTCAGCTGGTCACAGGTTTATCCTGGTTCTGGTGGATCACGCCACACGGTACCCAGAGGCAATTCCTCTGAGGACCATTACTGCACCAGCAGTGGTGAGGGCCCTGATGGGGATCTTTACCCGAGTGGGTTTCCCCAAGGAAGTTATGTCCGACAGGGGGACCAACTTCATGTCAGCTTACATGCGGGCTATGTGGAAGGAGTGTGGGGTTACCTACCGGTTCACCACTCCTTACCACCCACAGACCAATGGTCTAGTGGAAAGGTTCAACAAAACCTTGAAAGGCATGATCAGAAGTTTGCCTGAGAGCCTGCTGAGGAAATGGGACGTCCTCCTACCCTGTCTGTTGTTTTCCTACAGGGAAGTGCCACAGAAGGGAGTGGGCTTCAGCCCCTTCGAACTTCTGAATGGGCACCCTGTGCGTAGACCTCTCAGCCTGGCGAAAGACGGATGGGAAAAGACTCCCAGGAAGCTTCCCCAGGATGTGGTGAGCTACATGCTGGCCTTCCGGAGCCAAATGGCTAAGTTGTGGAAGCAAGCTTCTGCCAACCTGGAAGCCAGCCAAGCAGTGATGAAGGAGTGGTATGACCACAATGCTTACCCTGTGGAGTTGGAGCCTGGGCCGAAGGTGTGGGTGATGGAACCTGGAGAGCTTAGTGCCCTCCAGGATCGCTGGACAGGCCCCTTTGAGGTGATGTAGAAGAAGGGTAAGGCCACTTACTTAGTGGATCTGAAGACCCCCCGGCAGCCCCTGCGGGTGCTCCATGCTAATCGCCTCAAACCCCACCATGAGAGGCCCAAGGTCATTTTAATGATGGTGACCGATGGAACAGAGGAAGAGGAGAGTGAGCCTCTCCCTGATCTATTTTCGTCTCAGGAAAAGGATGGGTCGGTGGAGGGACTGATTCTCTCCCCATCCCTAACTCCTGAACAGCGGGAGGACTGCCGCCAGGTCCTGGAGCAGTACTCCTCGCTGTTCTCCCTTATCCCGGGAAGGACCCACCTGTGTACCCATGATGTGGACACAGAAGACAGCCCACCAGTGAAGTCTAAGACCTACCGGCTGTCAGATAAGGTGAAGGCCAGCATCCACAGTGAAGTCACTAAAATGTTGGAGCTAGGAGTAATTGAACCTTCGAGTAGCCCCTGGTCCAGTCCGGGGGTTCTGGTACCAAAAGCTGCCCCACCGGGCACCACTCCAGAACTAAAGTTCTGTGTGGATTACCGGGGACTGAATTCAGTGACCAAAACTGATGATCATCCGATCCCTAGGACGGATGAACTCATTGACCGGCTGGGAGCTGCCCAATACTTGAGTACCTTTGACCTCACTTCCGGGTACTGGCAGATCTCCCTTACAGATGGAGCAAAGGAAAGGTCAGCCTTCTCCACACCTGAGGGCCACTACCAGTTCTGTGTAATGCCCTTTGGGCTCAAGAACGCTTCTGCCACCTTTCAGCGGCTGGTGAACCAGGTCCTCTCCAGGATGGAGGGCTTCTCCGCTGCTTATCTGGATGACATTGCCGTCTTCAGCAGCAGCTGGGAGGACCATTTGTGTCATCTACAAGCTGTTCTCCAGGCCCTGAAACAGGCTGGCTTGACAATCAAGGCCCGTAAATGTCAGATCGGGCAGGGGTCGGTGGTGTACCTAGGCCACTTGGTGTGCAGGGGAACGGTGCAGCCCCTTCAGGCGAAGATTGAGGCTATCATGGCCTGGGAGCCCCCCAAGACCCAAAAGGAGGTCGGAGCTTTCCTGGGCCTCACAGGTTACTACTTTCGCTTTGTGAAAGGGTATGGCACCATTTGTCATAACAGGCCTCAGCCAGACCCACTAGTGCAAGGGGTTCGCCCTTCTGTGCACAAAGTCCTCAGACTCCAAAGAAAAAAGTTGGCACGGAATCTGGAAATACAAAACATAACGTTTATTACACCTCATGAGGTGGTGCTATAATTCAACCAGTACCCTTCGGTACTGCGAGAAGTAGCACAAAGGGCTACTGAACACATGGGTTTATTTATACCCACACAGGGGTTCAAGAGAAGGCGGTACAAAGCATAAGAGCACATTTTAAGTCCATATAAGGTAATATCGAGAAGCACAATCGATCAGTGGGAGGAGCTAACAGTCTTGGGGTCTCGGCTAACACATTCCAATCTAGGGTTAACAATTAACAGATGTGGACCCTAACGGTCAGCAGCAAACACAGAGATGCTATTAATAGTCTGTTGCCGGGCAGATTCAAAGGCCATGAGCAGAAAGGTAGGGCAACGCACATGGTCGACACGAGGTAACATGTGGCAGACAAAATGGCTGCCATAAATCAAAATGGATGCCGTCAAATGTCAAGATAACGGTAAAACCAAGATGTCTTTTGCTAACGCTCAACTTAATCGCTGTTAATTTACGACAGACGACCCTTTTAGCGTTAGCTAAAGACATACGCTCTTTTGGGGTAATCTGTACATTCATCTCGTATATCTATGCACATTATATTGGTCACTTCTTTATCCAACGTCTGTTGTGCCTCCGCGGCATTTCTTCTAGATGGTATTCAGGCAGTTATACTCATGGAACATAGCATTGGGCCACAATGGATACACATACAACAGGTGAAAATCACTGCAATTGCAATAAATAAAACAGTCAGTAATTTCCAACCCCAGGCAGAGACTAAAGCCAAAAACCATCCAGTAAAGGTCCAGGTGCCAATTTTCTCATGAATATCAGAAGCGATTTTATGCAGTTTAAGAATTGATTCATATACAGAAGGCGAGTTGTCAGGGATAAATACACAACAGCTACTTCCGATGACTTTACATGCTTCTCCTCTATCTGCTAACATGACATCTAGGACCATCCTGTTTTGAAGAGTTACAATTCTAGCAACTTGCAACTCCTCTGTAATATTTCCTAGAGCTACAGCAGTTTCATTGGTGACAGCTTCTACAACTCTAGTCAACCGTCGTATTTTCCTACTATTTAATGCGGCACCCACAAAAGAAAACAAGCCCAAATTAAAATCAACATATTGCTGCAGACTAGTGTCTGTCTGATCTACATCATCAATCCGTATCGTACGTTTATGGCGATTCATAGAAATGTTTCTAAACAATTTAAAATCTCGATGATACGAAGAAGGTGCCAGAAAAACAGGGGGTAATAGGAAAGAAACATAACATGTGCCAGACCACCCTACAGGTAATCTGTGATATCCATGACTTCCACATCCTAGATATGTGTTATGTGAAGCCAGAAAAAAACTCTCATTTATTCCATCCATATTTAATACAACAACACAATCACTGGACCCAACTGGAATTCGTCCAGTACTTTGTACACATAAGTTAGCTTTAGTCCGTGTTACAGTAATTACAGATTCATTGCTCGTAGTAGAGTCTCTCGTGTGGGTGAAAACATAAGGCGTTGAGGCAATGTCCGGTCGGTATTTTTCCCATTCCCATATAGTTCCATTCGCTTGGGAATATCCATGTTCATCTTGATAACACTCTTTATTCAAGCGAAAGAGAAGTCCACCTACTGCAGGTTTTCTGTTTGAAAAGAGAAGAGTATACCAGGCTCGACAAGAACAATTATGCGAAAAAGGAAGTGGAATAAACGGTGTTCCACCTTTCTTCTGATGAGCCGGAAGCATAACACATATCCAGCAATTTGTAGTGTTCGTGGCGTTGTGAGTGTGGTGGAGCATCTGAACAAAAGTAATATTCAAGTAAGACTCTCAATGCTTATACTCATGATAAGGAAGAGTGAAATGCTGGTGCTCTTCCGGAATAGGAGTAGTAGGAACTACAACAAACCCACGAGCAGGAGTCACTATCTCAACGGACCAAGTGATCACTGCTATAATTGTCAAAACAACAAAAACACTTAATACTCCTAAAATCTTCTTATTATTAGTATTCATAGTCACAAGAGTCATCTTCAAACTAAAATAAAATAGGAAAAACAAAATAGTCAATGAGCTCTGTACTCTGGGCAGACGTTGGTTTCTTCACCACAGATCAAGACAGGTGTCACTACACTACGCAGGGCTGATCCCCCTCCCTTGTCATATTGGCTTTCCGTTTCCACTACCCAGAGCGGTTGCTCAACCAGTCTCGCAACAAAAACTACAAAAATCACTTTCTTGATCTCAAATTGTATCGCGTTGCTCCAAGAGTTGTCTGGTCCGGCAAGAACTCCTCAGATCCGTCAGGTGATACAGCATGGCCTTTCTCCGTAGTCAGGATGTCTCGATGATCGGTCAGCACAGCAGGTTCCACCAAGGTCGGCAAGACCTTCCGGCAATGGATGCTATACACCCAGTTCTTCTTGTTGGTAACACGAACTGCCGTTCTCGTGGCGAGGAGTACTTGTACCGGTCCGCGCCACCTCGGTTTCAGACTGCTTGACCTCTCGAAGACTTTTATCATCACAAAGTCGCCAGCACGGAGTTCATGGCCTTCACCTTGGGATTTATCAGGGAGCGCTTCTCGAACCTGTTGATGAATAGAAACCAAGCTATCAGTTAATTGTGCCAAATAGTCATTCATTAAAACACAAGGTACATCATATACAGAACTTGGTTTCGGAACTCCCCAAATATTCATTGGCCGTCCAAATACCACCTCGTACGGGGTGAGACTCGTTCTAGAATGTGGTACTGATCTAATGGACAATAATGCCAATGGCAATGCATCTGGCCAAGTCAATTTCGTGGAGGCTACGATTTTCGCGATTTTTAGCTTCAGAGTAGCATTGTACCTTTCCACCAATCCTGCTGATTGTGGATGGAACACAGCATGAAACTTCTGCTTGATTCCCAATCCTTTCAAAACATACTTGATAACTTCTCCAACAAAATGAGGACCGTTATCATTCCATAAAAGTCTGCAAACACCAAACCTCGGGAACTCCTTCAGCAGCACCTTAGCAGTAGTAATCGCAGTATTGTCTTTCGTGGGGTATGCCTTAATCCATTTACTGAAAGCACAAACCACCACTAGGACATACTTCAGATTATTACACCGCTCGAGCTGGATGTAGTCCATTTGCAGGACTTCAAAGGTGCAGTTGGTGTGGCAAAACCTCCAGATGGAACTCGTGTTTCTTTTCCAGGATTGTATTGCAAACAAATCAAGCAGGACTGTACTACTCTTTTAGCTGTGCTAGCAATTTCTGGATGCTCCCAAACTTGCATAAGCATTCTTGTTATTGCGGAAGCTCCAACATGTGCTAGCCCATGTGCCATCTGAACCATAGGCTGTACGAAAGCTATAGGCAGCGTCCATCAGTTCATCTGCTTATTTCTCCAACAGCCTTCGTCATCTAACTCTCCATTTTTAGACCACTGCTCACGTTCCTTGTCAGAAGCTGTTTTCTGTATCTCTCGCACTTCCTGCCTAGCATCGTGCCATCTTTCAGCTTGCGACTTCACTACATACATGGAAGTAGTGTTTCTCTGTATTGCAGTCTCACGTGCTACGCGGTCTACAAAGGCATTTCCCTGGCCAATTTTGTCTGTTACTTTCTTATGTGCGCTGCACTTTATAATAGCTATTTTCTTCGGCTATGTCAATGCAGTCAAGAGATTATGAACTAAATCTCCGTGCATTATCTGTATTCCATGAGATGTAAGAAAGCCTCTTTCCTTCCAGAGTAGGCCAAAATCATGTGCCACACCGAAAGCATAGCGGCTATCCCGTATAAATGTTCAAGCACAACCCAGCACTGAGCTCACATGCTCTTGTCAGAGCTATCAACTCAGCTGCTTGGGCTGATTTCTGTGGTATGCGGGCTGTCTCCACTATTGTTTCAAGTGTGGTAATTGCATATGTAGCTGAAGTCGTACCATCCGGTAGCTTCAGGCAGGACCCATCAACCCACAATTCACCATCCACATCTGGAAGGGGCGTATCCTGTAAGTCAATGCGACCCTTTGTCTGTCCCTCAGTCAGAAAAATACAATCGTGCGTTTCTTGTGACTGAGGTTGGGTCACCGGATATGGCAGCAAAGTAGCTGGGTTCAAAGTTGCACATCTCTTCAATGTAATGTGGGGAGCTAACAATGTCAGTTCATATCCTGTGAGACGAGCACTAGTTAAGTGCTGCGTCTTTGTCTGATTCAAAAGGGCATCAACAGAATGTGGTACTAACACTAACAATTTATGTGACAAAACTATTCCCTCACTCTGTCGAATTGACACTGCTGTTGCTGCAACTGAATGAAAGCATCCAGGTAATGCTCTAGCAACAGGATCAAGAACTGCTGAGAAGTAAGCACACGGGCGTTGCTTATCGCCGTGTAACTGAACCAACAGTGACAATGCGCATCCATTTTTCTCATGCACATAAAGGGTAAAAAACTTCGTATAATCTGGTGTACCTAACACTGGTGCTGAGCAAAGAGCTTGTTGTAGCTGTCGAAAAGCGCTTTCACATTCCTGTGTCCATGGAAGAGGTACTGGGGTATCTTTCGTCAAAAGTGCTAACAAAGGCTTAACGATATGTGAAAATCCCAAAATCCACTGTCTACAAAAGGAAGTAAGACCCAAGAATGCACATACTCCTTTCTGTGTGATAGGAACTGGCGTATCTAAAATTGCTTGTAATACAAAAGAATCAAGTTCCCTCTTCAATGCTTGGCTGTAAATACTCGGACTCTCAGTATAGCCTTGAGGAACTCTACAAAATCGAAACGATCGATTATTCAAAGTGAAACCGAACAAGTATCGGCTGTCAGGATGAATAGGGATCGAGAAGAAAGCGTTCTTCAAGTCTATAACAGTAAATGTAGTAGCAGTTGGAGGAACCAAAGTAAGGAGTGTTGTAATGTCAGAAACCACAGGATACTGTGGTACTACAATTTTATTTACTTCCCTCAAATCAATAATGAATCTGTAAACTCGTGCGTCAGTGTCTCTTTTCAAAATCGGGAGAATCGGGCTATTACAAACATTGTATGGAACTTCCTCAACAACCCCAACTCGGATAAGATCATGTACAATTCGTATGAGTGCTTCTTCTCCCTCCTGTGAAATCCTGTATTGTGACAAACGGGGTAACACAGTTCCCTCCTTAACGCTGATCTGAACCGGAGGAATTACCATCTGACCCACATCAGTGTCCGATGTGGCCCAGAGGGACTCAGGTAATGTGGCTAATGCAACATCTTCTTTAACAAGACAAATTCTATCGAAATCAGAATAATTATCATTTAAAATGACTCACACCCCTTCAGGAGAACATCGTATCGTGGCTCTAAAGTACTTCAGCATGTCAAGCCCCACAATATTATCTGGTGTGTTAGGGGAAAGCAAAAACTGACATGGAGCACTGAATTTATCAACATAAAATGGAAGTGGTTGTGACAATGGGCTAAGGGAAGGTGTTCCATCGAAACCTATCGAAGTAATAGTTGTGCCAGACAGGGGAGCCCTCGGAACCAATTACTTAGATAGAGCGCTACGTGTAGCTCCTGTATCAACCAGAAACCGATCAGTAGAACCCAAAACATGTGCTGTAACAAAGGGACCCTTCTGATCTACTGGAACTTCAACTGATTCCTTACCCTATCCTAGGCAATCCTATGCATGAGCAGAATCGTACAGATCAGGCTGAACATATTCAGACATTTGATATTGATTTCGCCGATCAAAGGTGTTCTGTCTATACTGTGGACGTACATTTGTATCGGATCGAACATGATCATTCACATTTCCCCGAGCCTCCGAGAATCCTGAACCATTTCTCCCTTGGCCCCGACCACGAGCATCCAATTGAGGACGCAATAATGGGCAATTACGCATCCAATGGCCAAGCTGCTTACAATATGCACACTGGTTGATATTTAAATTTGTACGAGTGTAAGGAGTATTGAGAGATGTTCGTCCACCTCTATCATAGTTTCTATCAGGACCCCTATCATAACCTCTAGAAGGCAGGCCATATACCTGGGCCATCATAACTTTCGTTTTTAACTCTTTAGATTTCTTGTCCTCGTTCCCCTTTGCCTCCGCTTCTTGGCGCTCATAGTATTGAGCCATCGTTAAAACAGAAGCCGGAGAGGAAGTAGTCCAAGAACTTTCACTAGCTTTTAGACGGCTGGCTATTCCTGGTAACAAATTCGTAACGTATTTATCGACAAACAAATGCCTGCCGGTATCATCTGTTAAAGACTGGCCGCTAAAATCATGAAAAGTTTCCTCAAAACGTGTGAAAAAATCAGAAACCGATTTGTCTGTCTTTTGTTTACATGATGCTAAAACAGTCCAATCAATCTTTTTAGGGGGAATATTCGTTTTAAGTTTAGTCAAAATGGCTGCAGGGAGATCTAATATTAATCGATGCGGCTT
This sequence comes from Lissotriton helveticus, assembly GCF_964261635.1. Taxonomy (NCBI): domain Eukaryota; kingdom Metazoa; phylum Chordata; class Amphibia; order Caudata; family Salamandridae; genus Lissotriton; species Lissotriton helveticus. The sequence continues at coordinate 805,953,115 of NC_136063.1, forward strand.
TTTGGCGGGCTCTCTATCGGTATCTAGCCGTTCAAGATCTTTCCATTCAGCACCAAAAATAGCGCGATCATCAATCTTACGAACTGACCGCCACATGTCTGGGGGGTAAAATTAAACCGAAAAACAAATCTATATCGCATAAGGTCATAGTGCAAGAATTTAAGGCGCCTTCAACTTCCTCATAAAAGGCGGCTGGATTTTTACGCGGATCAGGCAATGCTGTTTTAAGCGCCATTACATCTGCTCTATTCCAAGGAGTGTACACCCAATTATAAATAAAATATCCTTTAGCATCAACAGAAGCTTTATCGTCATTATCCCCCGCTCCTTTAGGAGGAACATACAAGGGCGCGGCTTCCCACATAGGTCTCATTTCGATTGGTATTCTCTTATCTGTCACGAAGAGAGAAGACTGCGGCTCTCCGGACGGGTTGGGCTGTGAAGCGGCGTCCGCATTCTTATTCTGCTCCTTCAGATGGAACGCCTCGTTTCGTAATTTAACCAGTCGTCTAATTACGTCTTCTACCTGGGAAAAAACAAAAGAGCCATCACGTAGCTGTTTACGATCATTTGCTATATCATTAGGTTCTAACACTGAAGAATGTTTTCGAAACATTTCTACAACTTCATTAGCAAATGCCACAGTGAAATATATCTGCTCCTTTTCTGACCAATCCTTTATCATAGCAAAAAGACCGGGAGCAGAATCAATATTACGTAATGCTTTACGAGCAGCTTGTCTGAGTTCGGACGAACGCTCAACAGATAACATAGATCGAGTGTCCCGCGCTTTCCGTTGATCTGCGTCAGAATCCTCGTCATGTCCGGATGGGGCGGACGGAACGGCATACGGAGGTGGAGGTCGATCTAATAACAAAAAAATCATCTTGCGGTTTATTAAGGACAGGATAGGGAGGCTGTCGGACAGAATATTGGCCAGATATCTGTAATCTACGTTCCTTATCCTCTCGTTCCTGCAGTTCTTTTGTTTCTTTCTTTCGTAACTCAAGCGCTTTCTCATACACACTCTTTCGCTGCTCTTTTTCAATCAACGCTTGCTCACGCTTCTCTTGCTGCCTTACTTCTTTTTCCCACATTCGCAAACTCTCAAACATATCACGCCTAGACTTTCGCTCAAACAAACATCATTCCACATACTCAACCATTCGCGCATCAAATGACCCATGCAGTGGCCACCGTAACTCAGGATCCTTCTTGGTGTATTTGTGCCACAACGTGCTGTACATTATGGCAGAAAGACCAAATTTCACATACATATCTCTATTAGGTGTCCCCTCGGGGGGAGCCGGCTGCGATTCTTCAAGTCGTAAACTGGTACCCTTACAAAAGCAGCACAACCTTCGAAGTGCGCTAAAAACAGGCATGTCAAAGGAAATAGTGCAAAATATACACTATTTATAGGGAAAGAGCGCTTAAGGTACCTTCTTAGTACATTGCGCTATACAAACAAAAGTTGAGGAAAAGTCTTCGCATTACCTGCCTATATGAGTTGCAACACATATATTTTCCACATGCACATACAAATCCAAGTAGACTAGTCTATTCCCAAATACAAATATGCCACGGTAAGCGTTTCCTAAAACTACCTTACCACTCAAGGGCATCCAAATTCCAAAACCTACAACAGGCGCCGCAAAACGGCTCTTACCAGTCATAGGCTGTCCAGGTTCCAACTGCCAAGTTCTAAATTCGACCAAACGGTCACTGCACGGCAAACCAACAGAAGAGATCTCAGTCGAGGACCGGCGCCGCCCTGATGGTCGGATCAGAAAGTTGGGAAGAACCGCCTCGGGTGCCAAGACTCTGGTCTCCTCTGGCAGCGATCGCGTCCTCAGCGAGGTTCCGAACCGTCGTCACGACCAATCCTTCGGGCATCCGAGTCGCCGATGAGCCCCACGTGCCGGCGCCAATTTGTCGTAACAGTCCTCAGCCAGACCCGCTAGTGCAAGGGGTTCGCCCTTCTGTGCACAAAGTCCTCAGACTCCAAAGGAAAAAGTTGGCACGGAAACTGGAAATACAAAACATAACGTTTATTACACCTCATGAGGTGGTGCTATAATTCAACCAGTACCCTTCGGTACTGCGAGAAGTAGCACAAAGGGCTACTGAACACATGGTTTATTTATACCCACACAGGGGTTCAAGAGAAGGCGGTACAAAGCATAAGAGCACATTTTATGTCCATATAAGGTAATATCGAGAAGCACAATCGATCAGTGGGAGGAGCTAACAGTCTTGGGGTCTCGGCTAACACATTCCAATCTAGGGTTAACAATTAACAGATGTGGACCCCAACGGTCAGCAGCAAACACAGAGATGCTATTAATAGTCTGTTGCCGGGCAGATTCAAAGGCCATGAGCAGAAAGGTAGGACAACGCACATGGTCGACACGAGGTAACATGTGGCAGACAAAATGGCTGCCATAAATCAAAATGGATGCCGTCAAATGTCAAGATAACGGTAAAACCAAGATGTCCTTTGCTAACGCTCAACTTAATCGATGTTAATTTACGACACATTGTGGCACCCTTAACTGAACTCACTTCCAAGAAGCAACCCCGACGGGTAGTCTGGACAGAGGCTTGTCAGCAAGCCTTTGACACCTTGAAACAAGCAACGTGTGCTGCTCCAGTCCTCAGAGCTCCTGATTTTTCCAAGGAATTCATTGTCCAAACAGACGCATCAGAACATGGCATTGGGGCAGTGTTATCGCAACTCAATGAAGAGGGTCTGGATCAACCTGTTGTCTTCCTTTCCAGGAGACTGCTTTTCCGGGAACAAAGGTGGAGTGCAATTGAGCGGGAAGCAATTGCGGTGGTATGGGCTCTGAAGAAGCTGCGGCCATACCTGTTTGGCTCGCACTTCCTGGTGCAGACCGACCACCGACCCCTTCGTTGGCTGATGCAAATGAAGGGAGAGAATCCCAAGCTGTTGAGATGGTCTATCTCCATACAGGGAATGGACTTCTGGGTGGAACATCGGCCTGGAGTGGACCACGCCAATGCAGACGGTCTCTCTAGGTATTTCCGCCTTAGTGATGAGAACTCCCAAGGGGTTGGGTAGCTCTCGAACAAAATACAAATAATAGTGGAGGGTCAGGAACGAATTTCTGGATAATCGACTATGTGTAAGAACAAGTGGCAATAGTCCACTGATCAGGATACCTCATTCGTGGTTGATGAAAATAGCCATCAGTAGCTCTTCCTTGGCGCCCTTTTCATCATGTGGGTTCCTTCTAACCATGAAGGATGGTTTTTTTCTCCAGTATGATCAATTTTGACTGGACAAGGACCAGTGATAGTCTATCTGGGTCACAGGGAGCTACTGAAAAGCAGTGCGTGGGGGTGTGGTAAAGTGCAAAAAGTGCAGGACAGTGGTGTATAAAATTAGATAACCATGAGGAAAAATTATTTATTACAGACCTCAGTGTTTCTAAGAATTAAAAGAGTAGTGCGAGATTGGTAGTTTCACCTAATAGCTACCAACAGGTTGGTCGACATGTTTCAGCAGATTTGAGGATCACAGAGGTATCCACTGCATTCCTCAGGACCTGTATCGCTACTGCTTGTGACGTGTGAAAAATAAAAAGGAAATATTTCACCTGGGTTCTATTGAAGATTCATTCTCCCAGCTGAAAAGTCAAATACAAACAAACATAGTCGAAAACAAAGAAAAACATGCAATTAGTATATGTACGATATCCAAAACACTTTCATGGTATATCATATCTGTGTGGAGAACCTATAATTCAATTCTCTCTTTAGTACTATTATTCCTAAATACAACCAAAATATCTCTTGATGATATTTAGTTAGACTCTCACTTACCATTTAATGCAGGAGAGTACCGCCTCACCTCACCTGGCTCACAGCGCAGGTAATTGAAGCACCGCTCTATAGTAAAAAGGAAGACATACAAAGACACGTCAGCTACAGCTGACTTCACACTTAATCACTACTTTTTCTGGCGTGTTTGCGGATCAATTGGCCATTTAGCCCTATCCAGGGCCACAGCAGAATTATTCAACATGGCAAGAGCGAGCCCTCTGATTGAAGAAACGGCTGTCTTTTATCGATTATTTTTAAAAAGAAAAGAAAAACAATTATAGTCACTGATAGATTGAAGCGTGAAGGGCATATGTGCTAGCCCACATCTCCGCATTACAGTGGCAATCGGTTATTGGATATCAATGTTATAATTTTAGCACACATGTGTCCCTGATTCTGTATCTCGCACAGTATCCCGAACCATCTGAGTGGGCCACAGATATACTCCTGGCACCTAGTGATGTATTTTACTGAGGGTTCGGTCGCTTTTAAACTGACACGCGATCGACCAATGCCCCAAATAAACAACGCGTCTTAGCAGTGGTAAAAGCGTGTATTTCGCCGCTAGCTAGTAGGCGGGTAGAGAGATGTATATTCTCCCACCTCTAAAGCGCTAGCGGATTATGCTTAAAGGAAATGCAGCTCAAACAGTTTCGAGCACCAGCGCGGTCGAGCTTTACCTTACTCTGGGCGATTGTAAAAAATGTCCCGCATTAGGTAGCGGCGGATATTGGCGATCACTGACAGACAGGCATAGAGAGATGTTCTCTTACCTGTCCGTCGGTACTTCCAGCGTCCCTCTGGCTGTAAGGGGAGGTGACGCGCGCATCTAGCACCATCAGCTTTACTTCCTTGAATGGGCGTGTCCCATAACATCACCTGACTACAAGGATTCTGGGACGTGTAGTCCGCAATCGAGCGGACTAAAACTATATCGACCCCCTGATTATTTACGGTGTATTACATGATTAACTGCGCATAAATCAGCTCAGGTCTAATTAGACATTAAATTTAGAATGCCAGCAACCCTCATCGGCAGGTCGATTTTTGATGTGCACAGCAGGGGTACTGTGGGATATGTAGTGCCATAGTAATCAAATGCGCATAAATGACAACATGTTCATAATGAGATCGACAGTATTTAGTGTATTCATTTTAATTTGTATTCTTATTCCATCGATGTTAGATGGTCTATAGGTGATATAGGTGATACTGTTGATTAGAAACAGAGCCAAGGAGCTTACTGCTTGGAGTATGTTTATATGTACCATCGTTGAGTTGTCGGATGCATTCTTCACGGTATGTGGTGGTGTCAAGGACAACTATAGCTCCGCCCTTGTCGGCAGGTTTGATCACTACCGAAGAGTCTTGGGTTAGTTTTTTCAGAGCTTCCTGTTCTTTCTTTGGGAAATTGACAAAGGGCTTGCTGTTCTGTTGAAGCAAATTCTTTATATCGCTATCCACCGCTTCTTCAAAGGCCCAAATGATTTTCGTTGGACTGTGATAGAACAACCACTGATACCAAATCACGTGACAGATATAAACAAGTTTTTGTTTAAGAAAGAACAGAAATGGGTGTATACCCTTAACTCAGATAAGGACGGGTTGAATGATGACATCCCGTGGATGTCACTCTGATAGAAATTCCCCTTCAGCAGTCTGAGGATCGGCTTTACACACCCCCTGGGGGGGTTTGGCAGTAGTTCTGACCAGAAAAAGGGCTGCATTTGCAAGCATAATACTCTCCCTCACTGTGAGGGTATCGGTACATATAAACATTCTCCAAGCAGTAAGCTCCTTGGCTCTGTTTCTAATCAACAGTATCACCTATAGACCATCTAACATCGATGGAATAAGAATACAAATTAAAATGAATACACTAAATACTGTCGATCTCATTATGAACATGTTGTCATTTATGCGCATTTGATTACTATGGCACTACATATCCCACAGTACCCCTGCTGTGCACATCAAAAATCGACCTGCCGATGAGGGTTGCTGGCATTCTAAATTTAATGTCTAATTAGACTTGAGCTGATTTATGCGCAGTTAATCATGTAATACACCGTAAATAATCAGGGGGTCGATATAGTTTTAGTCCGCTCGATTGCGGACTACACGTCCCAGAATCCTTGTAGTCAGGTGATGTTATGGGACACGCCCATTCAAGGAAGTAAAACTGATGGTGCTAGATGCGCGCGTCACCTCCCCTTACAGCCAGAGGGACGCTGGAAGTACCGACGGACAGGTAAGAGAACATCTCTCTATGCCTGTCTGTCAGTGATCGCCAATATCCGCCGCTACCTAATGCGGGACATTTTTTACAATCGCCCAGAGTAAGGTAAAGCTCGACCGCGCTGGTGCTCGAAACTGTTTGAGCTGCATTTCCATTAAGCATAATCCGCTAGCGCTTTAGAGGTGGGAGAATATACATCTCTCTACCCGCCTACTAGCTAGCGGCGAAATACACGCTTTTACCACTGCTAAGACGCGTTGTTTATTTGGGGCATTGGTCGATCGCGTGTCAGTTTAAAAGCGACCGAACCCTCAGTAAAATACATCACTAGGTGCCAGGAGTATATCTGTGGCCCACTCAGATGGTTCGGGATACTGTGCGAGATACAGAATCAGGGACACATGTGTGCTAAAATTATAACATTGATATCCAATAACCGATTGCCACTGTAATGCGGAGATGTGGGCAAGCACATATGCCCTTCACGCTTCAATCTATCAGTGACTATAATTGTTTTTCTTTTCTTTTTAAAAATAATCGATAAAAGACAGCCGTTTCTTCAATCAGAGGGCTCGCTCTTGCCATGTTGAATAATTCTGCTGTGGCCCTGGATAGGGCTAAATGGCCAATTGATCCGCAAACACGCCAGAAAAAGTAGTGATTAAGTGTGAAGTCAGCTATAGCTGACGTGTCTTTGTATGTCTTCCTTTTTACTATAGAGCGGTGCTTCAATTACCTGCGCTGTGAGCCAGGTGAGGTGAGGCGGTACTCTCCTGCATTAAATGGTAAGTGAGAGTCTAACTAAATATCATCAAGAGATATTTTGGTTGTATTTAGGAATAATAGTACTAAAGAGAGAATTGAATTATAGGTTCTCCACACAGATATGATATACCATGAAAGTGTTTTGGATATCGTACATATACTAATTGCATGTTTTTCTTTGTTTTCAACTATGTTTGTTTGTATTTGACTTTTCAGCTGGGAGAATGAATCTTCAATAGAACCCAGGTGAAATATTTCCTTTTTATTTTTCACACGTCACAAGCAGTAGCGATACAGGTCCTGAGGAATGCAGTGGATACCTCTGTGATCCTCAAATCTGCTGAAACATGTCGACCAACCTGTTGGTAGCTATTAGGTGAAACTACCAATCTCGCACTACTCTTTTAATTCTTAGAAACACTGAGGTCTGTAATAAATAATTTTTCCTCATGGTTATCTAATTTTATACACCACTGTCCTGCACTTTTTGCACTTTACCACACCCCCACACACTGCTTTTCAGTAGCTCCCTGTGACCCAGATAGACTATCACTGGTCCTTGTCCAGTCAAAATTGATCATACTGGAGAAAAAAACCATCCTTCATGGTTAGAAGGAACCCACATGATGAAAAGGGCGCCAAGGAAGAGCTACTGATGGCTATTTTCATCAACCACGAATGAGGTATCCTGATCAGTGGACTATTGCCACTTGTTCTTACACATAGTCGATTATCCAGAAATTCGTTCCTGACCCTCCACTATTATTTGTATTTTGTTCGGTTACCCCCGGGGAGTATAGTGCTGAGTGGTCATAAAAATAATCCCTGTGACCCAAAAACCCCCTGTTTTATTAATGTTGGGTAGCTCTCCCCACTTTCAGCTGGGGGGGACGCGTGTTAGACCTGTCGGAATTTGGGTGGTCCCTCCTATTGTTTATTTATTTTGTTCCCTTTTTGCCTCCTAAAGCTTTCTATTTTTATGTCCACTGGAATTCTTGGTGTTTTCCTAGGGGTTAGGTGCTACCTTGACCCTATATATATATTTTTTTTTGTGTGGCCTTGACGCTCTTCTTAGAAGTGGTGAAGAACAGAGACACAAAATGGTGGCTTGTAACTGCCAAATCTTTTACCTCAGAGGTTCTGACCCATAGGACTGCATAGGAAAGTTCTGAAACCTTCCAGCTGATTCTGGTAGCCAGGGTCCAGCCTATGAAAAGGCAAAAGCTAGAGCGGCCATTTTTAAGTGACCAAGAGGCTTGGGTAGGAGCTGGTGAGGAGTGAGGCTACAGTGTGGGGAGGTAGGCGCATTGGTAGGGGTTAGATCGTCCCTTGGGCCGGCTGCTTTCATCTACTGACATGGCCCCCGGCCTGTTGACTGAACCCTACAACAGTTCTCCCATGTAACTCCTTCAACCTGTGGAGTGCCTCTGGTCAGATGTCTCTGTATTGCCCCATAAGCTGTGAGTAAACGTCTGGGGATCTAAGAAGAAGGGGCGTCCAAAAGCTGTGGCCAATTCTGACGTACCCTTGTTATGGAGTGAGAAGCTCTACATCGTGGAGCGGGGAAGCTTTACCTGACCTGCCCAAAGTCAAGTTCAGTGCGGGGCATTGTGAGGGAAAAGCGGAGTTAAATTTCACCAAGCAAAAGGCTGAACTCACCGAGAGCGTGGTGAGGTGTCTGGCGAATCTTCCTCTCCGCCTTGCGAGTGCCTGGGATGCGAGCCCACCGCTGTGGAAGTGAAGCAGGAGCCGGAGGGAACGAATCAACCCCTGCCTGGCGAGTGCGTTGCGACATAGGAAAAGGGGAGGAGAATAGGTTGTGAAGGCCAGACCTGGGCGGAGACTTGCCTGAGGGGTGCCGTCGAGGAAAGAAGTGCGGAAGTGCTGACGGGAGTTCACCGCGGCGGAAGGCCGAAAAGCAGCGAGCGAGAGACAAGCAGAACCAGATCGGAGCGGAGACTTTCCCCGTCAGTGAGAACGGAATGTACCCGAGTAAGAACTGCCTGTCAGGCTGGCACATAAAGTAAGCTGGGAAAATGAGTTTGGTGGGCGGGGAAGATCGATAACCGGCCTGCAATGGTGGCAGCTATCAGGGCCTAGATAGAGTGAAGCACCGGCTGTTATTTCCTCAAGCCTGCTGAACTGTACATCGACCAACGCTACCCACTGACTGAACTCGTTATCCTAGTTTGTTTCCTTGCCGAGTAGAGACTAAACTGGGAAAGGGTGAGAATCCTGTATGCAAGTCATAAATCTCAACTAAGGAGAGACGGAGTAGAAGGGCCTATTCAGAGTCAAAGCCTCACTGTTGGAGGGGCCTATGTTTATACTGATCCTTCTAGGCCCAGGGGAGTTATTGTAGAAACCTAACAGTTCAAGAGGGCTGTGGATCGAGTGATAGAGCTAAGTGTAACAAATAAGTAAAAATGCCTGTTTCTATTTAGTCATTCAGCTGTGTGGAATAACTTACCAGTTTAGAACTTTTGGAGATATGTGCTGAGTAGCTGTATCCTCTAACTAAGGATGACCCTGTAACCCCGAGAGTAAGGTACTATTTATTTTCAATCTAAAAGGAATTGGTTATTGCTTGTTCCTTGTTTACACTGTGATAATATTGGGGAAGAGATAAGGTGCAGATGTTATTACTGTGATTCTTTCCACAGGGGTTGACAAGAAGTATCAAGCAATGTACTGAAAAGCTTATGAAATCCAATAATTGAATGTGGAAAATTGTACTGTATTAAATTTAAAAACTGCTAGAGGTGGAAGATAATTCCAAGAACTTTTATAAAAGGTACCTGTATTTTTCTAAAATGGTGTAGTGTGATTTATTTCTTTTTTTTATGGTGGTTGGGCGCTGGGTTACTGTAAGTGAAGGATGTAAGTGCAACACAAAAGTCTTCTAGAGGAGCCATAACCACTCAGTGCCAGGCTACCCTATGTGGACTGGTTTCACCAGGTCCAACACTCCCTAATTTGTACTTTTCTTCCTGACACATTCATATTTTCCAAATCTTTGTCAGAAAATTCAGCCCAATACGGTTTCTGTAACACTTTAGACTTGCCAATGTCAATTCCCATATTACCAGCCATATCTGTTAGTTTTTCATGCACCACTCTGGTGTTTCTAGTAATGCTTTGACATATGAATAATAATTAATCTCCACTGAGTGTATTTAACCTGTCCAATCCCACATTCCCAGTCATCAATTCTTCTAATTTGACTCTTAATTTATATATATCTAATACTTTTGGCTGTGACTTGGGTTTCTCTATTTCTCGTGACCATCTCTCTATTTCCTCTGGAGTTACTACTGTAGCACTTCTTGTACCTGAAGATGTCTCAATCTGTACTTCTCTAGAATTTGTAGGAGTGGTTTTCCTAACCGAGTCACTCACTGGTTCTCTTATTGGTAAATCCATCAGGGAAATCACTGATTCACATTCACTTGCTTGATCATCGACTATTAAAGGTTCTTTTCTTGGCTGAACTACAGGTGTAGTCATAACGGGAGTTTTAGGACTAGCTTGCTTATCTCCGTACAAAGGAAAAACTTGGCCAATAGTTACCGGAATTGTTAGGGATTCAGGACTTGTATTTAATTGGGAAATTTTCTGAATCAACTCACTTCTTTGTTTATTTAATGCTTCTCTTTCCCTGTCTTGCAGTACTTTTCTAACGAAGTCTCATGTACCACTTGCGGAATCAGAGGTGGTTTCAGAAACGGAGCACTAGGATTACTCGTGCTTGGCTCCTCATTATACGGTGGTGGATTTTTCATTAACAAATCCTCCAAATAATCATCTTCTGGATTATCACTAATCATTAGATTTCCTGCTTTGTCTGTGCTTTTACTTCCTGACGGTTTTTCTTGTGTAAATACAGGATACAACCCTTCTACCATCATAGACTGTCTCTATTGCTTCATTTGTTTATCTCTAGTTACTCGTGGAAACTTAGGGTAGAACTTACTCAACCCTTTGTCACTTCTGGGTCTGTCTTGTTCAAAAGCTTCAATCTCCCACTCTTCTAGTGCCTCATACTGCGTCAGTCTAGGTCTGGGATTTAAGTCATTCATGCGTGTCCTCAAATTAAACAAAACTCTGCCATTAAAAGTACCATTTTCGGGAAATGCCAAAACTCAATCATCTTTAGTGTTTTCCACCCAATTTTCTAACCATACACAAGTGTGGTAGCCCCTGTCTAACATCATGTATGATGCAGGCATATTTGGTGGTGGAATAATAATTCCTTCTCTGGTATTAATCGGTTTATCTTTCTTAAAGACATTTTTAACTCTCTTAACGAATGACATTTTTCTTACACCTCCGTACATGATATAAGGTTTTCCCCTTATCATCTGTTCTTTAGCAAAACCTAAGTATCTTCTATCAGGTCGATTCGCTATAAATCCTGGATCTAAATGCCACATATAATTTGGAAATTTTAACCTTTACGATAACACTCAATTGTTTACAAAATACTTCCAATACCAGCGCGTCTTTTATTTTCCAGCGACCAATCAAAATTTTGAATTCAAATAAATCCAACCAATAGTTGCACGGCTTTTCTCTTGAGACTAGTTCTCACGCTCCTGTACTCACCCCTCCTTTACAATTCTTACCTCAGCTACACACCCGCTGTTTCAATCAATACCAGCGCGGCTCTGAGTGACATCAGCGCAGCTCCGCAACTGACTCCCTCCTTTGCAATGTAATACAAAAACTTAATTCCTTTCACTTTTAAATGCAAATTTATTCTTTAACAACGTAAAAATATTTGCCACTGTACCTGAGTGACTAAATCAAAGGAAAGATATATTTTATTTACTACGAGTAAATCCCTTCCGCTTACTCTTCATATACTGCAAGTAGATCCCTTCCGCCTACCCTTCACGCAAGCATTAGAGAAACTACTACTCCTTCAGACTTATCCCTTCTGGGATGTACTAAGGCCAAAGTTTCACCAGCGAACTCCTTTGCTATCAATCAAGCTCAGATGAACCTGCTACTCCTTCCGTGTGACCCTTTCTAGGTGATATCACACCAAAAGTTTTGCTAGCGAACTCTTTGCTATCATTTATTCATACATTCATACAGAAAATCCCTAAATTGTGCTTCCGGTTTTACCTAACCATGAACTTATTTCCTACAGGTAAGTGACCTCACTGCAGTGTGGCTTCCATTTATCACCCGCTATTCTGCCCCCGGGCATTCCAGACAAAACATATAACAGGTACGAACAATTTTGGTTAATACATAAAATCAATACAATCATTAATACATTTCAAATATGCAAAAATATTTTTCCTTAACCAACAAACTAACTACCTATCTTAACTAAACCCTAACCATACTGCTGCTACCAAACAAATATACTGATAGAGCACGCAGGTCACCTAACTATATTTTCACCATACTCACCTGGGCCCATATACAATAAACATATAATTTAATCAGGTAACCTTAGCTTTACTACCAGATATTTTTCCCTACTAGGTCCTGTACCATTAACTTACCAACCCTTGTTGCTGGTACCTGTAAACCTATTGGATCAGGGAGTTGGTTTGAAAATAGGCAGCGAAAATTAACATTGTACTCATATAATAACCTCAGACTCGGGAACGTTTTAACTCTTTATCTAAGTTTCTTAAATGGTCATGATCCAAAGATTAAACACCAAAAGACTTTCAATTATGAAGATCAGAATCAAAACATAACTATGCAAAAGATGTATTAAACTAATTTCAATCATTTAGCAATAGGGAGGGTAAAGAAAAAGAACATGAAATACGATCAAAATGTTTAGGCATTTAACAAAAGGGAGGGTAAAAAGAGAACATGTCAAACTTTAACAGTAGGAAGGGTAAAGAGAAGGGAACAAATCAATGACGAATCCACATGGATTTTATATTTACCTAGAATGGTGTGAAGAACTAACCCTGGCCACAGGTCAGTTTAAAGGACAGAACCCCAAAAGTTGCAGTCGCCAGTAGGCTGGCAGGTGCAGATTAGAATCAGGACAGGTAAAGCCAAATTGGATCAGGACAGGACCACCAAAGGTTGAGACTGGCACCAGCAGTTAAGTTGCAACGCCTGCGCTACTCCCTATCTGCAGCTAACAGCCAGAACCCCAATCGGGTTATCGATTTTCCCCGACAAAGTGCTTTGCCAGCACTTCATCTCCCAGAACCCCTATTAGGTTATCGAATCTTCAGGCAGAGTGCTTCACAGCCCTCTGCTCTTGGTCACCTATTGAGTGCGTTGGGTCAGTGACAGGTCAGCTGTTCGGACAAATTAACAAGCTATGCCTACCCTAGTTATACTATTTTCCAGGTCAGTGTACCACCCCCCAATGTTGCAAGTGTAAGAATCCCCAATTTTGATTGGACAAGGAATGAGGAGAGGTCAACACACCATACCAAAATGACACTTTTCTTTTGAACATTCTATTAACGTTCCCGCCCATCAATTTTTATTTTCCCATGTATATTTTATTCCACCCGACGATGAATGTTCTATTATTTGTTACATTTTAGTTCATATTAGAATTCCGTTTCCTTCGTAAAGTTCAGGAGGTGAGGTTCCCAAGCGCATCTTGGTCAAGACTGTCCCTGGCACTCATTCAATGCCATGACTCGATGGATTTTAGACTCTGGAGCGCAGGCTCAAAGGTTTCAATATGGAGTTCAGCGTCAGGCATCAGGCCCAAAATTGATTTACATGTAAGAATCGAAAAGAAACAGTTTGAGAACACAGAATAAAAGAATGCACTGTATACCACTTATCTCTACTCTATTCTTATTACTTTATATTTAACCATTAAGCAAAACAAACAGCTTAGCAAAAGCAGCAGTGCAAGCTTCATGCATGCTATAACACAGATCAGCCATTTTTAATTCTAGTGCGCTGAAGCGAAAGTTTCCCTCCAAAGCAAAGAGTACGTTATGTCACTTGAGTATGACAGACGCATGTGCAGTAGAAAATCCCGCGTAGCAGCAGCCATTTTATTGCAAGCGGATTATAGTTAATAACTGCACATATGCAAGCTTCCCTCGGATGTCGTGTAATGCGATATTAGTAATACAAACATGTTGGCAAGTTTATTAACGTTATGGCGAGAGGACTGAATACAAGCAAGTCGCGTTACGTGCGAATCCTTGCTCCATCAGTATGAGGAAAGAGGTGGTAGTATTGGGAGAGAAGAAAGAGTATGAGGATATAGAGAAGAAGTGTGAGGAGAGAGGGACAGTATAAGAAGAAAGGGATGTGTATGAGGAGAGAGGGGGGACTATGAGAAGAGAGGGGGGAGAGTCTGGAAAAAGGGAAACATATAATTCCTTAATGTACACAGACGCACAGTGTGATATGAGCCAAAAAAATATGAGAACATGCATTTTACCAAAACACATTTACTACTCTAAAACCGTTAAGTGACTGCACACATTCCATGTATGTAACTACTACATTTCAGTGGACAACCCTGGCTCCTTTTGCAAATATATATGACATTTGCTACATTATTTTTGCCAACATTACATTAAAAAGTGACACAATAGAACACAAAAGAGGCGCAAGGGGCTTGTAAATCTGCCCCAGAGTGTATGCAGGGAGAGAGGAGAGAGCAGGGAGTATGAAGAGAAAGGGGAGGTATGAATAGAGAGGGGGGAAAATGAAGAGAGAAGAGGAATATGAGGAAAGACAGGGGAATATGAACACAGAGAGGGGGAGTATAAGGACAGAGGAGAATATAAGAAAAAGGGGGTAGTATGAGGAGAGAGGGAGGAGTAAGAGGAGAGAGGGGGGAATATGAAGACAGGTGGGAGTATAGGGACTGGGGGGAGTATGAGGAGAGAAAGGTGGGAATGAGAAAAGAGGGGGAATATCAGGAGAGAGTGGGGAGTACAAGGAAAGAGAGGGGGAGTGTGAGGAGAGAGGGGGAGTATAAGAAGAGAGAGAGTAGTATGAGAAGAGAAGAGGGAGTATGTGCGAAGAGGGGTGAGTATAAGAAGACAGGGAAGTATAAGGAGAGAGGAGAATGTATGAGGCGAGAGGAGGGAATATGAAGAGAGAGAGAGGAGAATGTGGACAAAAGAGGAATATAAGGGGATAGGGAGTGTATAAGGAAAGAGGGGATAGTATGAGGAGACAGTAAGAAGTATGAGGAGAGGGGTGAATATGAAGACACCGGTGAATATGAAGACAGGGGGGGAATATGAAGAGTACTGGGAGTATGGAAAAAGAGGCACACGTATGAGAAGAAAAGAGGAGTATAAGGAAAGAGGAGAGTGTATGAGGAGAGAAGGGAGAGTATGAGAAGAGAGGGGGGAGAATGGGTAGAAAAGGGGAGTATAAGAAAAGAGAGGGTGTATTAGGAGACAAAGAGTACTATGGCGAGACAGGAAGAAGTGTGGGTAGATGGAAGAGTATGAGGAGTAAAGGAGGTATGAGGAGAGAGGTGGGAGTATGAGGAGAGAAGAAAGAGTATGAGGAAAGAGAGAGGGAGTGTGAGGAGAGAGGGGAAGTATACGGAGAGAGGGGTGTGTATGAGAAGAGAGGGGGGAGAATGAGGAAGGAGGGGACAGAATATGGAAAAAAGGGGTGGATATAATTCCTTAATGTACACAGACGCACAGTGTGATATTAGACAAAAAACATATGAGACTATATATTTTACCAAAACGCATTTACTACTCTAAAACGGTTAAGTGACTGCACACATTCTATGTATCTAACTACTACATTTCAGTGGACAACCCTCACTCATTTTGCAAATACATATGCAATTTGCTACATTATTTTTGCCAACATTACATCAAAAAAGTGACACAATAGAACAACAAAGGAGCGCGAGGGGCTTATAAATCTGCCCCAGAGTGTATGCATGGAGAGAGGGAGGAGTAAGAGGAGAGAGCCGGGATTATGAACAGAAAGGGGAAGTATGAAGAGAGAGGGGGGGAAATTCAGAGAGAGGAAGAATATGAGGAAAGACAGAAGAATATGAACACAGACAGGGGGAGTTTGAAGACAGAGGAGAATATAAGAAAAAGGGGGTAGTATGAGGAGAGAGGGAGGAGTAACAGGAGAGAGGGGGGAATATGAAGACAGGGGGGAGTATATGGACAGGGGGAGTATGAGAAGAGAAAGGTGAGAATGAGGAAAGAGGGGGAATATCAGGAGAGAGTGGGGAGTATAAGGAAAGAGAGGGGGAGTGTAAGGAGAGACGGGGGAGTATGAGAAGAGAGAGAGGAGTATGTGAAGAGAAGAGGGAGTATGTGCAAAGAGGAGCGAGTATAAGAAGAAAAGGGGAGTGTAAGGAGAGAGCAGTATGTATCAGGAGAGAGGAGGGAATATGAAGAGAGAGAGAGAAGAATGTGGAGAAAATAGGAATATAAGGATAGAGTGAGAGTATAAGGAGAGAGGGGGTAGTATGAGGAGAGAGTAAGAAGTATGAGGAGAGGGGAGAATATGATGACGGGGGGAATATGAAGAGTAGAGGAAATCTGGAAAAAGAGGGGCAAGTATGAGGAGAAAAGAGGAGTATAAGGAGAGAGGAGTGTGTTTGAGGAGAGAAGGGAGAGTATGAGAACAGAGGAGGGAGAATGTGGAGAAAAGGGGAGTGTAAGAAAAGAGGGGGTGTATTAGGAGACAAAGGGTACTATGAGAAGACAGGAAGAAGTATGAGGAGATGAAGGAGTATGAAGAGTGAAGGAGGTATGAAGAGAGAGGTGGAAGTATGAGGAGAGAAGAAAGAGTATGAGAAGAGAGAGAGAGAGTGTGTAGAGAGAGATGGGAACTATAATGAGAAAGGGGTGTATGAGGAAAGAGGGGGGAGTATGACAAGAGAGGGGGAAGAATATGGAAAAAGGGGCGAATATAATTCCTTAATATACACAGACGCACAGTGTGATATTAGACAAAAAAATGAGACCATGCATTTTACTAAACCAAATTTACTACTGTAAAACGTTTAAGTGACTGCACACATTCCATGTATATAACTACTACATTTTAGTGAACAACCCTGACTCATTTTGCAAATACATATGCAATTTACTACATTATTTTTGCCAACATTACATCAAAAAAAGTGACACAATAGAACAACAAAGACGCACAAGTGGCTTGTAAATCTGCCCAGAGTGTATAGAGAAAGAGAGAGAAATGAGAAAGAGGAGCGAACAGGGAGTATGAAGAGAAAGATGAAGCATGAAGAGAGATGGAAGAAAATGAGGAGACAGGAGGAATATGAGAAGAGACAGGGAAATATAAACACAAAGAAGGGCACTATGAGGACACAGGACAATATAAGAAAAAGGGAGTAGTATCAGGAGAGAGGAAGGAGTAAGAAGTGTGGTACTGAAAATTCTGGACCCGTGTTATGAACATCATCGTAGCATGACGATTTTGATATCGGAAGACCGAGAATGGCTAGTAGTCTATGTACAAGCATTTTCGCTATGTTCGAGTGACGATTTCACCCTGAAATCGTAGTTTTCGTCCTGAACCCTCGGCTTCCATTTTGTGTACGGCAGCCATTTTGTGAGTTGCCCTCACATAGGCCAATGACTAAGGACAAACACGCTCCTGAAGGACAGGTACACCTTTGCTGACTTCCCTGTGACCTGGACGAGCTGAGTCCACTGCCCGAGGCCAAACCTGCTCGGTCAGTTCCTCTCCCAGTGGCCGAACAAGATAGCATCAAGGCGCAACATGCCATAAACCTTTCATCGCACACGAACCATGCCTAATCTTACACACACCTGTCCCCGTTTCCTACTTTATGGCTTGCTTTACGAGGAGGAGGTGCCCGTTTTTATTGGGGGTCCACCGATATCTGATGGAAGTTCTGGGCCGTGCCGGGTAATTAATTGTGGGCTGGACAAACTGAAATGTGGGTTTGTCATCATGACTCTGCTTTTTCTTTGTAGTGAAAACATGTGAATGGTCAACTGTAAAACAAAGGAATGTTTGCCTAAAGCGTAATATTTTGTATAAAAAGAGAAGGCAGCTTTGTAAGTTTGAGCAGTCTCCTGAGAATATACACCGTGTTGTACCTCTAGGATACCTGTTACTTGGTTGCAGCCAATAAATTCGATCTTTGACTTCACCTAGAAGACTCTGAGTTTCTGTAAGTCTGAAACAGGAAGGACCTGAAGTCTTTGGGTGTTGTCCCTGGCACCGCTGGGTTACCGGTTCAGTACTGGTTCTGAAAAACCCAGTACTTCAGTTGGTGCCCAACGTGGGACGATTTCAGCGGTACCGGTCCAAGCCAGAGGTTCGTGAGAAGCTCCGTGTGAAAATTCTGGAGGAAGGCCGCCACTTCATCGACCCCTGCATGTCGACGTGGTCCGAAAGTCTTTGCTGCGAGGTTCCCCGCTTCCCGACGGCTACGAAGGACTGCTGCCCTGACTATCGCCCTGTTTTGGACCCTTGATGTTTGGTAGAGCGAAACAATAGACGAGTCTTCTGGTGACGTCATCGATACCTCAGTTAAGTATAGGTGGAGCGTCTCCCAGTCCTTAGTTTGGTTCTTAGTTTGGGTATCCCTTCGGGATCTTTGATTTGGAACTTGCAAGTACCAAAGCCGAAGGACTCGTGTATTCACGAGAATATCGTATTCGATAATCCTTTGAAGTTTGAAGCTAGACTAGAGAGCGAAGATGCCTGGTCTTAGCAGACTTGGAAATTTGTTTTGTCTTGGTTGTAGTAGGGATTCCCGATTGGAGGACTCGTGTCCGGTTTCTCCGATTGGAACTCCAACCTATGAATTGTATGTGAAACATGGAGTAGGCCCCATCACATGCAATGAAGTGTGGATCCGATACACCCGCAAAGACGGTGTTTTAAAATGGCCCCAATATGGTAGCTTTGACACGGAAATCCTAGATAATTTAGAAGTTAAACTTTTCAAGAAGAAAGCCCGGCCGGCGATGTTTGACTCTTTCCGCCTATGGCGTAAGGAAGCCAAACAGAAGGAAATTAAATTAGCGAAGAAAAATAAGAGAGAAAGGGGTATTTCGATAATGCAAGCTGCTATGCAGTTTAAAGATAATGAAGAGGAACAGATGAGTGAGCAATTGCACAGGCAACGTAAAATGGTAATCGATAAATGTTATCCAGCTTTGCCGCCTCTTCAGCAAGATGCAGCAAAAGATCTTGAAAAAGACTCCCTAATGTCGCATTTACTGAGTTCGCCACCCCCCTATGCACAGAGTGCTACAGCACCTCCGCAACCTTTAGTTGTGCAGCAACCTCCGGTCGTTGTACCACAGGTTCTTTCACAGCCACCAGCTGTTCTCCAGTTGGCTCCTACTCTTCCGGTGCAGCCTCCTCAGGGGCCACCGACTTTGACATCTGCTCTGCCTTTACTTCCTACAACTTTGACAACTATATCGACTCCCACTCCTGGTATTCCTTCAGACACTGCCTCTGCATCTGTCTCGCCTCATCCTGCTTTTCCGCTTGTCTTTTCATCAACTTCTCCCTCTGTTCGACAAAGAGTGACTAGCACAGTCTCTAGTCTTCTATATCCTTTCTTTGGGGCGACAAGTACGACCCCTACCTCAGATCGTACACAGTTGCGTAGTCAACTGCCTGATTCCAGGGAGAAGGAAACGTTGAATTATTTGGCACGTAAATGGGTTACTGACTCAACGGGTTACGACCTAGGGTCTGTAATGGATGTCTTCCATCAGTGTGAAGCACCGAAGCAGAGATACGTTTTTGAAAAAATGTGTGTTTTTCTGTGTGAGGATTTAGAGGACAACGATTTGGAGCCTAATCCGCCTGAGTTACGTCGTGTCCGGTTCGAGTTTGCAAAAGGCACAATTGTGGGTCCAGATGTGGAGAAAGCAGTTGGGACACTGTTATCCTTCAGGAGTGAAGGCATTTCTCGTTCATTGTTTGACTCCTCTGTTAAAGAGAAAGTGAGACAGTACCCCATGAGAGAAGTTCCTCCAGTATGGAAGGAAGCAGTGCAGGAAGATGCCGCTAATCATATTGATGCTGTACCAGCACATTTTCAGCGTGTCTGGGTACATGTTCCTTGGAAGCGAGCTGAAGTCTTGGCCCTTAAACAGACATTGCCTGATCCCCGTAAGAATCCTGCAGGGTATTACAAGGAGTTATCACAAACTGCAGGCTCATGCATCATAAATTTAGCGGACATAGACATGTTGTTTGGAAATGTTGTTCCACAGCCTTTATGGGGAAAGATTCGTCATGCGGATCACGATCAAGAGTTAGGTGATTCATGGGCTAATATTACTGCTGCAGATGGCCGACAGGTTGGTGGTGCTAAACCTGAGCCTTTAGTAGCAGACCTCCCTGGTAGGATTATAAATTACATGAAAACTTTAATGCCCGCTATGCGTGTAAATTGGGATAAGTTGTCTGCGTGTAAACAGAAGAAAGATGAAACGGTGTCTGATTTCTTCACCAGGTTTGAAGAAACGTTTGTCGACCACAGTGGTCAGGATATGAGTACAGAAGGTGGTCAACGGTTGTTCGTTGATAAGTTTGTGCACAATCTGTTACCAGAGTTATGTAAAAAGTTAAAGGATTCAAAGAGTTCTTGGGCCGTCTCCTCTTCAGCACAGATATTGGCTACTTCACAGTATTATGAAAATAGAGATAAAGATGAAAAGGATAGAGCAGAGAAGAAAACCAAAGAGTTAAAGGCGAAGGTTCTTTTACAGCAAGCGTATCCACCACGTGATAGCCACAATAACTACCAGCAACCTCAACAGTATCAGAGAAACTCGCAAAGAGTCGAATTTTCTCAACCACGTGTTCCTGTAGGTCCCAATCAGTGTTCGTATTGTAAGGAAGAGGGTCATTTCAAGTATAGTTGTCCTATCTTGTTACAGCGTACAAATGGTGCTTCTGGTGTAAGAGGGCGAGGTGTTCAGCAAGCGCCTAGAGGTAGAGGACGTGGTAATTATCCCCAGAACACGCGTTCCCTTCCGCCTCAAAATTCAATCAATAGGTTTGATCACCAGCCTAACGCGTCTGGTAGGACAGCTCAGTACTATGCTGATGACTACTATGCAGAAGACGAACATATGGAAGACAATGATTGCTAGGATAGCCGTAGACATAGAGAGGGAGTTGTTTCAGTTCCAGTAGATCAGAGTGGGCCTTATGTTGAGGTGATTACATCAGGTGTGTCAGAGCCTTTTCTGTTGGATACTGGTGCTACAGGGAGTTCTATTATGCACTCAAAACTCCCTGGCGCACCTTTGTATGGCAAAACGAATGTTTCAGTAGGTTTTTCTGGTGCCCCGGTTAGGAACCCAGTTTCTAGTCCTATGTCCCTTTCTGTTGGACCTTGTGAATTCGAAGCACCCCTATTTTGACGACAGGTTGTGGTGAAAACTTGTTAGGACTGGATTTGTTGAAGAGATTGTATGCGACTTTGTATTGTTCTCCTTCGGGAGTACGACTTACACTAGGTAAGAAAGTGATCTCTCCAATGTATTTGTCAAAGGACAAACTTCCGACAGAGTTGTCATCTCTTCCTGATATTCTTTGGGCTACTGGTCCTAATGATGTGGGTCTTTTGCAAATACCACCATATGTTGTAACATTGAAAGCCAATGTTAAAATGCCACGAATTCCCCAATACAAGATTTCGAGTGAAGGTGAAAAAGCGTTGCTAGCGAACATCTACGATCTGATTGAAAAAGATGTAATTGAAGAGACAAGAGGTAACGTTTGCAATAGTCCTGTTCTGCCTGTTTTGAAACGTACTGACCCTTCTCAGCCACCTGTTTACAGGTTTGTGATTGATCTTAGAGAGGTCAATAAAATAGTTGTACCACAATTTCCAGTTGTCCCTGACATCACTGCCCTATTGACCATGATTCCTGCTTCTGCTACTTGGTTTTCGGTGATTGACTTGAAGAATGCTTTCTTCAGCATCCCGATTGCCGAGGAGAGTAGGGATATTTTTGGCTTCAGTTTAGGAGGACGAAGCTTCCGCTTCAAACGTGCTCCCCAGGGCTAATGTGAAAGTCCATCGATATATAGTCAAACTTTAAAGACACAGCTTGATACGATTGTTCTACCTGATGGTGCTACCCTTGTCCAGTACGTTGATGATTTACTAATCGCTGCAGATACTGAGGAAATTTGTAAAGAAGCCACGTTGTCATTGTTGCGTCATTTGGGTGATTTGCACCACAAAGTGTCTCTTTCAAAATTGCAATATTGTTGACAAGTAGTGACCTACTTAGGTCATCTCTTATCGAAGGAGGTAAGGAAACTGACCCCAGAAAGAATTCAGGCAATAGCGAAATTGAGCGTGCCAAGAACACAGAGAGAAGTACGTGCTTTCTTGGGTATTACATCATATTGCAGACAATGGATACCAAATTTTTCTTTATTGGCCAAACCCTTGGTAGCATTAACCTGTAAAGATACACCGAATCCCATTCCATGGTCTGAAGAGTGTCAGAAAAGTTTTTCTGAATTACGTGATGCATTATGTTCGGCTCCTGTGTTGGGTACCCCCGACTACAGTAAGCCCTTTACACTGTATGTCCATGAGAAAGAAGGTTGTGCATTGTTGGTGTTGACACAGTTGTTCGGAGACAAGCAGCGTCCATGCACGTATTTTTCGTCGACTTTGGATCCGGTAGCTAAAGCATTGCCAAGTTGTTTAAGAGCCACAGCAGCAGCAGCTGTTTCTATTCGACAGTCTGCTGGGTTAGTGATGAATAATACACTAATTGTGATGGTTCCACATGCAGTGGACACGTTGTTAAACAGGACCAAGACACAGCTCTTAACTAGTGCTCGGTTGTCAGGTTACGAGTTGACACTGTTAGCAAGTCATGTACACATAAAAAGATGCAACACGCTTAACCCAGCTACGTTGTTGCCGATTGTAGCAGAGTTAGATGCTTCAGAACAGCATAATTGTTTTCTCAGAACAAAAGAAGAAACGAAAGGGAGGATACAGTCAGTCAGTCAAAAATCTTTAATTCGATAAATCAATATAAAAAAAGGCATGGTACAAAAAGAAACATACAATCATAAGAAAGAAACACACATTACACAATATTAAAAATATACAACTATAGAATTAATATCCACATATCATAATTTGATTAAAAACAACAATTCAAGAGTTTTTAAAATCACAGGGAGGATACATTTGAAGGACACTCCTCTTGTGAAGTGTGATGGTACCTTATGGGTGGATGGTTCATTCTTCAAACTTCCGAATGGTGATACGACTGCGGCATATGCTGTTACGACTTTGCATACGATTATTGAAGCTGCACGTATCCCACATAATTCAGCTGAAGCAGCAGAGTTGATTGCACTTACACGAGCATGTGTGTTGTCGAAAGGAATGAAAGTGACCATATATACCGACAGCCAGTATGCATTTGGTGTGGCTCACAGTTTTGGACGATTGTGGAAAGAACGTGGGTTTCTGCTTTCACATGGAGCTAAGATACAGCATGGTCAGTTGGTGAATGAGCTTCTTGAGTCACTTACGTTACCGTTGCAAGTCGCGATTGTGAAATGCAGTGCACACAAGAAGGTGACTGATGATGTTGGTCGTGGAAATGCATTTGCCGTCGAAGTCGCAAAAGAAACAGCGAGGAATGTGATGAGCCGAATGTATGTTGCGGGCCCTGCAAGATGGATTGGTGACGTTGGTATGTGTGAAGATACGATAGAGAGTGTGAAGTCTATTCAAGCTGAAGCGACAGAGAAAGAGTTGAGTATGTGGAGAGAAAGTACGGGTAAACTGGATGCAAATGGTTGCTGGATTGAATTGTCAGAGCATCAGAGATGGTTGTTACCCGATGCGTACGTGCTTGCAGTGGTTACAATGGCTCATGGAATGGCTCATATCAGTGTGAAAGGGATCTGTAAGTTGTTGGCTCCAGTATGGCAAAATGCTGGAATTCCTAAGTGTGCAGAGAATGTGGTCAAGAATTGCATGGTGTGTCTGAAATACAACCCTGGTAGGGGAACCCCAACTCCAGCTGGTCATTTTGCGCCTCCTACGTATCCGTTCGAGGTTTTGCAGCTAGATTTTATCCACATGGAAAGGTGCAACAATCTAAAATACGTACTCGTTGTTGTTTGTGCCTTTTCAAGATGGGTAGAAGCATATCCCCTAAAGGACAATACTGCCTTATCCACAGCTAAAGCCCTTGTGAAAGAGTTTTTCCCTAGATTTGGAATGCCGAGAATGGTCTGGAGCGACAATGGGAGTGAATATGTGGGTCGAGTGATGAAGAAAGTATGTGAAGGGCTAGGCATCCAACAGAAGTTCCACGCTGCAAATCATCCCCAATCAGCTGGACTAGTAGAATGCTATAATGGCACGCTAAAGTTAAAACTGGCCAAGATCCAAGCGAGCACTGGTCTTAAATGGCCTGATGCTCTGCCTTTAGCACTACTATCAACCAGAATGACTGTGCATTCGCGAGTGGGACTTAGTCCCTACGAGATAGTATTCGGCCGCCCGGCCAACATATGGGGAGTGCCAAGGCCTACGAAATTCAGCGAAATCGAACACCCTGTACTGCTTGACTATTTATACGAATTGACGGCTAAATTGCGTGTTTTACACAACAGGTTCATGGAACTCTGCCTCAGGTCTTTGAAGCTCCAGGACACCCCATCGATCCTGGATCTTGGGTTCTGGTGAAAAACTTTCAACGGACAAAGAACGACCAGCCACGGTGGACCGGCCCACACCTCGTCCTTCTTTCAACAAGATCAGCTGTTCGAGTGGAAGGAAAGAAGCACTGGATCCACGGTGTACACTGCAAGAGGGTACCTTTGCCTCTGCCGTACGACCGGTGGGTCCAGGAGGGTGTCGCCGACTCAGAGACTGAAACTGTGCCTCGTTTTCTGCCTTTTAGTGATGCACGTATAAAAGGAACAATTACTGAAAAGGGAAGCGATAGTCTCTTGCAAGCAGCCGTGCCACCGTCAATTCGATTGGACACTACAGAACCTGAACTCCTTTTCAAAAACCAGACAATACCTGGAAAAAGAAAATATAATCTGAGGCTGAGAACTATGAACTAATAAAAAGATATTCCTTTTCTACTGCTATTTTCGAAAGTGCATCCCTCCCATCTGAGAAACTTTTTTATTTTTGTTTTTCGAACCACCATCCGGGTTCCGCTGTAGGGTCGCGGTTGCCCAAAGTCTTTGGGGTGCAGCTGGAGACGTTAGGTCGACAGTTCTGGTTGGTCTAAGGGAGTTGCCCTGGACTGACAGAAGCATTCCTCAGCATAGAACACCCAACCATCGCGAGCAGCATATTAGAGAGGATGGAGTTTTTCGAGATGGAGAGGCCTGCCAAACCAATGAACTTTAAAACCAGAATATGTAAAATAATGACCACGAAACGCTTTTTGATACTATGTATTTTTATGTTATTCAGTACATTGATGTTTTTTACAGGATATGTTTTATTCTCTTTTCAAGTGACATTTGCACCGACTACATCGCCCACACCTCCTCCTTCCACTGTTTCCTCGCATTCTTTTCAACCCCTTCCTGAACATGAGTCTGCTAGAAGATTAGAGTTTATTAATAACTCCTTCGTTCAGCTTTTGCACCAACACCAACTAGTAATAAACACAACTAACTGTTGGGTGTGTGGTCTTATGCCTCACACCACAGATAAAGGTATTCCTTATCTGGTCCTGCCTTTCAGCCATAATGGTTCTGTGTGGGCATACAGAACGATGTTCATCTACGCACATGAAGTCTACCCCCTACGTTCCGTAACAGACAACCCTAAGAATAGTGCTCTGGTTAAGGGTATAGTGGACATGATTAAGGAAGATATTTCCTACGAGACTATCCCGAAAGATGAGACACTAGTATACATAGGTTGGAACGTGACCGGATATGGAGCTACTCTGAGTGAGAAACAGCAAGCTAAGAGATTTTCCCCGATTTGGATTGTACCCCATCAGGGTCAACTATGTCTGCAAGGTAATGGCAAGAATCCCAGAGCTCAGCTAGGGAAGAGTATCTGTACTGAAACATATGTGTTTGCGTCTCAGACTTCCCCTTCATTCTTAGCAGCTAAGGGTACCTATTTCATCTGCCATGATAGAGCCTATACATGGTTGCCCCCTGACTTCTCGGGCACATGTTTTATTTCGTTCCTGTTGCCTCCCACATACACAGCTGCGGCAGATTACCATAAGACAAGGATAGTTAGAGGTGTCTTCATTAAAGAAGACACTGCAGGACAAGAATTTGGGGACTTCGTAAAGGGTTTTCTGCCGTTCTGGGGACCAATGGTTAACAACAGGAACATAAGGCAACTGACAAGGGTGGTTGAATCCACCGTAATTGAAACTGCCTGTGCCCTTAGTAACTTGACTGCTGAGCTCCAGTTGGATCGTCTTATGACCCTTCAGAACAGGGTCGCGTTAGACGCCATCCTTGCAGACGGAGGTGGGGTATGTAAATTGATCCAATCGAGTTGCTGTGTTTTTATTCCAGATAACGCTCCGACAGTGTACCAGGCCATCTCCAAACTGCATAAGATTTCCGAATCTATTCATGTGGATAAAGGAGATTGGTTGTTGATGGGATGGTTCTGGGAACTGATATCCGCCTGGGGATGGAAAATTCTGATGGTCGTTGGGGTGATCTTAGCCATCCTTTTCCTGTTCTGTCTGTGCATACAGTGTGCTCCTGCAATATGTGGCCTCTGTGCTACATCATGTGTAAGGAAACCTGTATCGAGGGACGAGCTAAGTAATAGGATGATGGTACAGCAACATCTCAATGACTTTAGGAATATAGACCTGGACTCAGATTAGCGTGAGTATAGGTTTTTTGCCTATGTAAGGGCAAAAGGAGGGTCTGTGGTACTGAAAATTCTGGACCCGTGTTATGAACATCATCGTAGCATGACGATTTTGATATCGGAAGACCTAGAATGGCTAGTAGTCTATGCACAAGCATTTTCGCTATGTTCGAGTGACTATTTCACCCTGAAATCGTAGTTTTTGTCCTGAACCCTCGGCTTCCATTTTGTGTACGGCAGCCATTTTGTGAGTTGCCCTCACATAGGCCAATGACTAAGGACAAACACGCTCCTGAAGGACACGTACACCTTTGCTGACTTCCCTGTGACCTGGACGAGCTGAGTCCACTGCCCGAGGCCAAACCTGCTGGGTCAGTTCCTCTCCCAGTGGCCGAACAAGATAGCATCAACGCGCAACATGCCATAAACCTTTCATCGCACACAAACCATGCCTAATCTTACACACACCTGTCCCCGTTTCCTACTTTATGGCTTGCTTTACGAGGAAGCAGGTTCAGAGTCCCTTGCTTTTGCCATCAGGCTGTCCCCTCACCAAGCCTTGAAGGGCCTGCTGGTTTATAGGCCTCCTGGGTCGGCGGGCTCTTTCTTCGAGGACCTCCAGGAGATCCTACCTAGACTGGCCTTGTCTGCTCAGCATTGCCTGCTGGCGGGTGATTTTAATTTTCATCTCGACACTGCGGGAGACACGAATTCCAATAAACTGTTGGATATCACCACTCCCTTGGGTCTCGCTCCTTCGTTGTCGGGCCCGACTCATGAGCAAGGGCATACATTAGATCAGGTTTTCTCCTCTGTTCCCCTGGTGGATATAGAACTCCTCCCTGTACTTTGGTCAGATCATAGACTGGCCAGATTTTCCATTCTAGGGAGTGATCTGCCATCTGGCAGCGCTCCGATCCATTCTGGAGCTGCTTCGAGGGGGTTACACAGAGTCACGCCTGACCTGCTTGAGCAGGTATTTGCCGACCATCCCTGTCCTATCGTGGGTGACCTGGACCGGGACACGGAGACTCTGCATGCTTGGCTGTTAGAGAGGCTGGATGACCTGGCCCCTGTAAGAGCTCTTCGATCAGGGGGTGAGCGACAGTCTGCGCCGTGGTAAACCGGGGTGCTGCGTACTGAACGCAGCCTGTGTAAGGTTGCGGAGAGGGCGTGGCGCTCTCGGTATGACTCGGAGGCCAGACTCACCTATCGGTTGGCGGTTAAAGCGTACCATCGCAACATTCTGTGCGCAAAAAAAGAGTATTTCGCCAGGAGGATCGAGGCGGCCGCCAACTCCTGTAGGGAGATTTTTGCCGTGGTCAGGGAGTTCACAGCCCCCAGGTCGAATCTTCAGCAAGCTGTTCCATCTGAGACCTGGGTCAGTGACCTGGCTAGGTTTTTCACTGATAAAATCAGAATGATCCAGGCCTCCTTTTCTGTGGAGTCTGCGGACGGGGCTGGCGGCATCGGGGGGGGGACGTATTCCATCGGCTACGCCAGATGTATTTCTGGCTGAGTTTCTGTCTGTCTCCCCAGATGCTTCCCTCGCACTTCTGGCCTCGCTCAAGTCTGGGTCGCCACTCGATCCCTGCCCGGCCAAATTTCTGGCCAGAATGGCGCCACTGATGAACCCCCTGGTGAATCCTCTCCTGAACTTATCTTTGAGAGAGGGGCGGCTCCCTTCGTCCTGGAAAAGGGCGATGGTGATCCCTCTCCTCAAAAAGCCGGGATTGGACCCCGGGGTCCCGGCCAATTATCGGCCAATCTCTCTTCTGCCGGCCCTTGCGAAGCTCACGGAGAAGCACGTGCATGGCGTGCTCTCGGGTTTCCTCGAATCTAATGATCTCCTGCATCCCTCGCAATCCGGCTTTCGGCCTAACCTGAGTACGGAGACGGCACTCCTCGAGGTGTCAGAGGTCATCCGCGAGACTCTGGATGCAAGGGGGAAGGCTGTGCTTGTCATGTTGGACTTGTCGGCGGCCTTCGACACCGTCCCCCACGAGGCTTTACTCTCCAGACTCTATGAAATCGGTCTGAGGGGGACGGTGTTCAAATGGTTCACCTCATTCTTGGAGGACCGTCGACAAACGGTCTGGGCTACTTCGAGCTCCGCTGAGATGCCGCCACTGGGAGTCGGGGTCCCACAGGGCTCCGTGTTGAGCCCGACCCTTTTTAACATCTTTATGACTCCTCTGGCGGAACTCGTGGAGGCCTCGGGGGCCCAGATCGTGTCCTATGCGGACGACACGCAGCTTCTCTTCACCTGCAGGAAAGATCAATCATTTGACGGGGAGAGTATTCAGGGCTGTCTGAAGAGGGTCTTTGGCTGGTTTCAGCAGAATGGTCTCAAGGCCAACTCCAGTAAATCAGAGGTTCTGCTTTTTGGGTGCGCGTCGGAACCGGAATGGCGTGACTGGTGGCCGGCTGATATGTGCCCCCCCGCCCAGCCGTCTGTGGCTGCCAAAAATCTCGGTGTCAAGGTCGATAATGACCTCACGTTCAGATCGCACATCCTTGGTCTGACGGGCACCTGCTTTGGCATCCTTAAGATGCTCCGGAAGTTCCTACCCCTGCTCACAGAGGAGCATAGGAAGATCATTGTCCAAGCTCTTATAGGATCTAGACTGGACTACGCTAATGCTCTCTATTTAGGACTTCCGGAGTATCTGATCCAAAGGCTGCAGGTGGCGCAGAATTCTGCGGCTCGCGCCATCTACGGCCTTCCCAGGCGGGCAAGAACATCTGGGGTGCTACAGTCACTCCACTGGCTCCCTATCCGAAAGCGGAAAATGTTCAAAACACTGACTTTGGTGCACAAGGCACTTTCTGGCTCCGGTGCTAAGTATCTGCAGCGCAGACTGGCCTTCTACCATCCAGCCCGCTCCTTGCGGTCGGAATCCTTGTTCCTGGCCGTGGTGCCCCGTGTGAGGAAGGCTCGCATGGTGGGTCGTTCTTTCAGCTTTAAGGCCCCCCAGCTGTGGAACTCTTTGCCCCTTGCTCTACGCAGCATTCCTAGCTTGCTTCTGTTCAGGAAAAATCTGAAGACCTGGCTTTTTAATCTTTAGGTTGTTTTCTTCCGCATCTCACTTTCCGATTTTTCTTGTTTGTTCTCTGTTATGTTTTTCAACTGCTGAGCTGCTCCTTGAAAGCGCCGGGACACTCTTGCTGAGTAGCCGTGCGCTATATAAATAAAATCATAACATAACATAACATAACAGGTGCCCGTTTTTATTGGGGGTCCACCGATATCTGATGGAAGTTCTGGGCCTTGCCGAGTAATTAATTGTGGGCTGGACAAACTGAAATGTGGGTTTGTCATCAACTGTAAAAGAAAGGAATGTTTGCCTAAAGCGTAATATTTTGTATAAAAAGAGAAGGCTAGCTTTGTAAGTTTGAGCAGTCTCCTGAGAATATACACCGTGTTGTACTTCTAGGATACCTGTTACTTGGTTGCAGCCAATAAATTCGATCTTTGACTTCACC
Organism: Lissotriton helveticus; assembly: GCF_964261635.1. Classification (NCBI taxonomy): domain Eukaryota; kingdom Metazoa; phylum Chordata; class Amphibia; order Caudata; family Salamandridae; genus Lissotriton; species Lissotriton helveticus. The sequence continues at coordinate 805,983,270 of NC_136063.1, forward strand.
TAGAAGACTCTGAGTTTCTGTAAGTCTGAAACAGGAAGGACCTGAAGTCTTTGGGTGTTGTCCCTGGCACCGCTGGGTTACCGGTTCAGTATCGGTTCTGAAAAACCCAGTACTTCAGAAGAGAGAGGAGGGAGTATAACAAGAGACAGTGGAAAATATGGAAAAAGGGGCGAATATAGGGGCGCATTATCAAAGTCCGGTGTTAAAATTATCGCAGTTTTATCGGCAGAAAACTGCAGATAAAATGTTGATAATGGTCTTGATAATACACCCTTGTTGATTCCCATAGAAGCGCATATTAACGTCAGAACATGGGCTTCTATGGGAATTAACAAGGGCGTATTATCAAGCCCGTTATCGCAGTTTTATCGGCAGTTTTCTGCCGATAAAACGGCGATAATTTTACCACCGGTCCTTGATAATATGCCCCATAATTCGTTAATGTACACAGACGCACAGTGTAATATTAGACACAAAAAATTGACACCATGCATTATACAAAACACATTTACTACTGTAAAATGTTTAAGTGACTATACACATCACATGTATATAACTACTACATTTCAGTGAACAACCCTGACTCATTTTGAAAATACATATGCAAGTTACAACATTATTTTTGCCAACATTACATCAAAAAAAGTGACACAATAAAACAACAAAGACGCACAAGGGGGAGGAGGAGCTTAGCGCGCACCCAAGATGGTCGCGTGAGCTTAGAGCTCCCGGACCTTCGCCACCTCCACCGATTATCCTGTACCCTATCCTGATTTAGATGACGGGTTCTTATTGGCGCGACCCTGCTGATCATTTATCCGTTTTCGGATTTCGATTTGGACTCCTGGAGCCGAAGATATGGACTTTTGAACATTTTTGGCCTGCTCAATGGTACTGCCCCGGGCTTGATTTCTCTGCCAGCCGGGTAGTAATTGAATAACAACGGCTCATGCGAGTCTCCCTTGCCCGGTCTTCTACTTTCAGTTTTGATTCTCGTGCTTCGACCTCTTTGACTTTGCCTTGGTCGCCCTGGTTTATTGCTTTCTTTCTAACCACGCATCATTGCTTGGCGATCCGGACTTTCATTACTCATTGCCTGGTGGCTGACCCTCAACCTATTCTCCAAGTTGCTGCGGGCGCATCGAGTGTAGCCATTCTTACTAGGTCTCAGACTACCCTCCGGGGCGCATGACCCAAAATGGCCACCAAGCCCGAGGGAGAAAACTCAAGACCAGACCGGCAACTTGAGGAGGTCCCGTGCAGTCTAACGTTATGGACAGATATACCCTCGCTAAGGGCTCACCGGGCGGACTGAATAAACCCCCGGCCAATTTTGGAGACAAATCCCCGATGGGTGAAGATCTGTCGTTGAAGGGCGTCATGGGCGCCATTGCCGGGATGAAGGCCACACTGGGACAACAGTATGAAGCCCTGACCTACAAGTTGGACACGGTCGCAATAGATGTTACCCTGATCAGGGCAGATCTTGCGAAGACTAATGAGAAGGTCAAATCCCTCGACCTGAAGACATCTAGTCTTGTTACCGACGTCTCCGATTTACAGGCAGAGGTCGGTAACCTGCGGTCTGCCCGTGACTACCTCTCTCGACGCCTGGACGATTTGGAGGGCCGTGCTCGGCGGAACAACGTCCGTCTGGTCGGTGTCCCGGAGACGATAGAACCATCATCGGTGGACCTGCTGGTGGAGGACCAGGTCCTGAATCATTTAGCGCCCAAGGGCCTCAGCAAGTTTTTTGCAGTAGAACGTGCACACAGGATCCCGGGTGACCCACCTAAGCTGGGAGCTCCTCCGCGTCCCATCATTGCTCGGATCTTTAACTTTCGGGACAGGGATGCGATCCTGCAAGCTTCACGTATGTCGGGCCCTACGGCGTATGAGAACACCACAGTCAGCTGCTACCCGGACTTTACCCAGCAGGTTCAGAAGCAGCGACTTGGCTTCCAGGGGGTGAAAAAGAGACTGAGGGACAGAGACATGAAATATGCCATGCTTTTCCCGGCCCGACTACGTGTGGTCCACAATGACAGAACATTTTTCTTTGAGCATCCTGGAGTAGCTAGTGACTGGTTGGACACACTGCCCCCGGGACGAGAGCAATCTGATCATTCTGAATACTCCGGTGGAGCAGAGGGCGGCCCGATGGAGCAGGAATAGGGAGCGTAAATTGGCTCCCGGACCAACGTATTGACTTTCGGCAGTGGTTTGATGCTATGCTACTATTGCTCGCTACTGTGTTGTCTGAATGGGGTGTGGGTGGGGGTTGGGTGAGTCTTCCTCCTCTGGGGTTCTTTTCGTAGAATAGTTGTATGTCAGGGCGACAGGCACACTGCAAGTTGGGGTGGCTTTTGAGTCTTACGCAGGGGTGCGGGGTGGGGGGTATGATGTTTTGGGGGGCTGAGGGGTTACGGTTTGCGTTTCTTTGTTTTAATAAAGGCATAGTATCGATGATCTTCTGTTTTACAGTGTCATGTCTGGTGTGGGGGGGACTTGGGGTGGCCTCTGGGATGGGGGTAGGGGACTGCGATTACTGTGTTGGAACGTTAATGGGTTACGTTAATGGGTTGGGAGACAGAATTAAGCGGGGGTAGTTTTGCAGCTGCTGCGACACCTGTCCCCTGATGTGGTTTTGCTTCAGGAGACGCACTTGCTTGGTAATACGTGCCATGCAATGAATAGGCGTGGCTATCGTCTCATTGCGCACTCAGGTTTCACTTCTGGCTCCAGGGGGGTGGGCATTCTGGTTCGGAGCTCCCTCCCTCTAGCCGTTGACAACATTATACTGGATGATAAGGGACGATACGCCGCCATTGTGGGGCGCTGGGAGGGGAGAGTGATCACTCTGCTCTCGGTCTATATACCGCCAGGCCTCCAGACTATGACCTATGCCGACCTGGGAAGACTGATCTTGGGAGTCCCCGAGGGTCTGCTTGTAGTGGGTGGGGATTTCAACTCTGTAGTGTCTGGGATGTTTGATCGTTACCCTCCCCGTGACCTCGCGAAGTCTCAATCCTGGTTGGGGGACTTCCTGGAGGCGTTGGGATTAGCCGATTGCTGGCGCCTGCATCACCCTGGGCAAATGCAATATACTTTTCACTCTGGGGCCCATGGCAGTCTTTCGAGACTGGACTACGTGTTGATGCCCTCCTCCCAGGCATCCCTCATAAGGGAGGTGAAACATCTTGCTAGGGGTATTTCGGATCATTCCCCACTGTGGATGGTTGTGGACGCACACCTGGGATCGGAGGGTAGGGTGGCCCCGATCAACCCATGGTACCTCCGTGATCCCAAGGTCAGAACGGAACTAATGAAAGCGATTGATCACTACTTTGCTGAAAATGTGGGTTCTGTGTCCTCTTCTGTCTCATTGTGGGAAGCATACAAAACTGTAATTCGGGGCCAGGCCCTCTCATCGATAGGCAACGTTAAGAGATGTAAGCAGAAGGAGGTTGTCCGTCTTGAAAATGAAATCTCCGTTCTTGAGGGGGAGTTGGAATCGGAGGTCTCCCCGGAGAGGCTGCACCTTTTGGGTCTGAAACAACTTGACTATAGAGCGCTGGTGACTGACGCTGCGAAAGAGATGGGTCGGGAACAGCAGGGGCGTTTGTATGATGTAGGAGATAAGGCAGGTAAATTGCTTGCTTGGTTGGATAGGAGGGAATGTGCGAGTCGGGTGGTCCCTGTTATTGTTGATGTGAATGATGTGAGTATCACTGACCCTGCTAAAATTGTTGCCTGTTTCGCGGATTATTTTCGGGTAGTGTACTCCCCTGTGTCCGATAGACCTGAGCAGGACTCCCACTTGCTTCTATGCGATATCTCGCTGCCATGCCTGTCCGACCCTGTGAGGGATCTGCTGGAGGCTCCGCCTGCGGTTGATGAAATCGCGGTCGCCATCCGCTAGATTCGCTCGGGGAAGGCCTCGGGCCCTAATGGGCTCCCCATTGAGCTTTACAAGCTCCGTTCGGATGTGCTGGCGCCGTATCTACGGTCGATGTTTTTAGAATCACTGGAGACGGGCTCTCTTCCTCCTGATCAGAGATTGGCCTCCATAGTGGTTATCCATAAGGAAGGTAAGCCACGTGACCGTTGCGACTCCTTCAGGCCTATTTCTCTGATAAATGCTGAACCGAAGATCCTGGCCAAAGTGCTCGCCAATCGTTTGGTATCTGTCATAAGCGATCTGGTCCACCCGGACCAGTCCGGATTTATACCACACCGCAATACGGCACTTAACCTTCGGCGCCTGCATGGAGTCCTTGCGCGAGCGGAAACTTTGCGTGAACCGGCCATCTTGGCGTCTTTGGACGCCACCATGGCGTTTGATACGCTTGAGTGCCCTTATCTTTGGGCGGTCCTCTCTAAATTCGGTTTCGGACCCGCTTTTATTAGCTGGGTAAAATTGCTCTACACTGACCCTTTAGCCCAAGTAGTGGTGAATGGGCGTGTCTCGACCTCCTTTGCTCTCGGTAGGGGAACGCGTCAGGGCTGCCCTTTGTCCCCACTCCTGTTTGCCCTCGCTTTGGAGCCGCTGGCGGCTTGGTTGAGATGGGAGCCATCTTTGAAGGGCATTAGATGGACTCCGGAGTTTGAGGATCGTGTATCTCTGTACGCAGACGATATACTCTTGTACCTTACGTCGCCTCCGAAGTCGTTGATCGTCCTTTTCGACGTTTTGACTTCTTTCCGTAAAAACTCCGGTCTTGTCATCAACTGGTCGAAGTCTTGCATTTATGTCCTCTCCGGCGAGGCTCCTCTCCTGCCACGTGGCTGTCCTATCTCGGTGGCGCTGGAGGGATTCAAGTACCTGGGAATCTTTATCTCCTTGGACCCTGTGCTTCGATATGAGCGCAATTTGCTGCCCCCTCTCCAGCGTCTCCGTGCTGATGTTGTAGCGTGGGGTAGGCTCCCTCTCTCTCCTCTGGGACGAGAGGCGTTGTTTAAGATGATGTCGCTCCCCCGATTTCTTTATGCGCTTCAAAACACGCTTGACATGGTACCAGCCGGTTACTTTCGGGAGATTGAAAGTTTACAGCGACGATTGATATGGGAAGGCCGTTCTCGTATCGCCCTTTCGAAGCTGACACTCCCTTGGTACGATGGGGGCATCGCGCTCCCGGACATACGTCGCTACTATTGGGCCTCTCAGCTGGGGGCCATCAACCATGGCACTTACGCTCCTTCGCCGAACCCGGCCTTTGCGATGGATAAATGGCTGCTGCCTGGTGGAGATTACAACAGGGCTCTATACGCGAAATCTGCCGGCGGATCTCTTACAGGCCCCACTAAAACAGCTGTACAGGTGTGGTATCGTGCTACGGCGGCCACGGGATGGGCCGACAAGCCTACCCGTGCAACTCCGCTTTATGCTTCGGATAAGCTTGGCTCCCTCTGGCAGTCGAAGGGTTTTGATAGGTGGGACATGATTGGAATCAGCAGGGTCGATGATGTGTGGATCAAGGGTAGAGTCAAGATGTTTGAGGAACTGAAGGTTGAGTACGACCTGAATGATAGGGAATCCTTTCAGTATGCGCAAGTCCGGCATGCGGTCCTGTCTGTTTTTCCCCTGGGTTCGGACGTTCCGGAGGCGTCCCCGCTTGAAGATCGGATACTGGATGGGCATGTCCCTGATAGCACGATCTCGCTCATATATAAAAAATGTATTAATACCAGGATTGACCTGCTGGATAACCTTCGAGAGTTATGGACTAGTGATGGTCTAGAACTGGCAGGCTGCGATCTCTTCTCCGAAGGAGGTGGCTATCCCGGCGCGCCTCCGGTTTGTCCAGCTCAAAATTCTACATAGGGTGTATGTGACTGCTCCACGTCTGGTACGCATGGGGTTCTCGGCAGATGGATTGTGCAGGCGTGGCTGTGGTATGGTGGGCACGTTTCTCCATATTATTTGGGAATGTCCTGCTGTGCTACGTTACTGGACTTGCGTGCATGATGTTATGAGTGAGGTTACGGGTGTGCAGTTAATGCCTGAAGCGCGGAGATGCTTGCTGAATGTCTGGGAGCCGAATGACTATAATCAGGCGCAGCTTCGATGGGTGACCTTGGGTAACATGATTTCCAAGAGGGACATTGCCCAGCTGTGGGGCGCTCAGAGGCCACTGACAACTCTGGTGTGGCAACAAAACATGGACTGGTGCATGTTTAGAGAAAAGACTGTTTATGTTTCCCGTGGCAGGCCCCGCAAATGGGGGAAGATCTGGACTCAATGGAACACATACCGTGGCGATATATGTACTCCCCCCGTTCCGGAACTTAATACCGACCTGTCTTCCTCCCAACCTGATGTTTCCTCCGCAGGAATTTAGATACTTTGTTTACTTCTGGTCTCCTTCCCCCCCCCCAATCTCACTGTATGCTCTGATGCTGTATGCTCTGATGTTTGATTTACGTCGGTACCCCCCCCCCCCGGGGACCGTGGTGACACATTTGTATCGTAATGCCTTGTTTTTGTTTTGTTTCTCTGTTTTCTTGTTCTTTGAATTCAATAAAAAGATTTTTTTTTAAAACGCACAAGGGGCTTGTAAATCTGCCCAGAGTGTATACAGAGGATGTATGCCGTTTCAACGCATGCTTTTACCACGCATGCCTTTACAACGCAGGGATTACAACGCAAGTCGTTACAATGACTTGCGTTGGGGGGCGCTGGATAGTGGAATAGTTTAATTTTCTATTCCAACTCCAGTCCCCATGGAGAGTAGGGAAGGTGTTGAATAGAAAATTAAACTATTTCCTATCCAACAGCGCCCTCCAGCGAAAGTCGTTGTAACAACTTTTGTTGTAATTCCTGCATTGTAATGGTAGTGCGGGGTAAAAGTTTCGTTGTAAACGATGTTCCCCATACAGAGAGAGAAAAAAGAGAAAGAGGAGAGAACAGGGAGTATGAAAAGTAAGATGAAGTATGAAGAGAGAGGGAAGAAAATGAGGAGACAGCAGGAATATGAGGAGAAACAGGGAAATATAAACACAAAGAAGTACAGTATAGGACAGAGGAAAATATAAGAAAAAGGGGGTAGTAGCAGGACAGAGGAAGGAGTAAAAAGAGAGAGGAGGAAGTATGACAAGAGAGGATGGAAAATATGGAAAAAGGGGCGAATGTGTTAAAATTATCGCTGTTTTATCGGCAGAAAACTGCCGAAAAAACGGCGATAATGAACTTGATAATACGCCCTTAATAATTCCCATAGAAGCCCATGTTAACATCAGAACATGGGCTTCTATGGGAATTAACAAGGGCGTATTATCAAGCCCATTATCACAGTTTTATCAGCAGTTTTCTGCAGATAATAGGGCGATATTTTCACCACCGGTCCTTGATAATATGCCCTATATTTCCTTAATGGACACAGACTCACAGTGTGATATTAGACAAAAAAAGATGACACCGTGCATTATACCAAAACACATTTACTACTGTAAAACGTTTAAGTGACTATACACATTCCATGTATATAACTACTACATTTCAGTGAACAACCCTGACTCATTTTGAAAATACATATGCAATTTACATTACTTTTGTCAACATTACATCAAAAAGGTGACACAATAGAATAACAAAGACGCACAAGGGGCTTGTAAATCTGCCCAGTGTCTATAGAGAAAGAGAGAGAAATGAGAAAGAGGAGAGAACAGGGAGTATGAAGAGAAAGATGAAGCATGAAGAGAGATGGAAGAAAATGAGGAGACAGGAGGAATATGAGAAGAGACAGGGAAATATAAACACAAAGAAGGGCACTATGAGGACGCAGGACAATATAAGAAAAAGGGAGTAGCATCAGGAGAGAGGAAGGAGTAAGAAGAGAGAGGAGGGAGTATAACAAGAGACTGTGGAAAATATGGAAAAATGGGCGAATATATGGGCATATTATCAAGGCCCAGTGTTAAAATTATCGCTGTTTTATCGACAGAAAACTGCCGAAAAAATGGGGATAATGGTCTTGATAATACGCCCTTGTTAATGACCATAGAAGCCCATATTAACATCAGAACATGGCCTTCTATAGGAATTAACTAGAGCCTATTATCAAGCCCATTATCGCCGTTTCATCTGCCGATAAAACGGTGGTAATTTTACCACCGGTCCTTGATAATATGCCCCATAATTCCTTAATGTACACAGACGCACTGTGTGATATTAGACCAAAAAATATGACACCATACATTATACCAAAACACATTTACTACTGTAAAACGTTTAAGTGACTATACACATTCCATGTATATAACTACTACATTTCAGTGAACAACCCTGACTCATTTTGAAAATACGGATCACTGACATAATATAGAATGACAAAATATAGACTTACCAAAATATAGTCACCAAAATATAGAATGCCAAAATATCGAATTCCTATCTACAAACAGGTAAGTACAAAAATATTGAATCCAAAATATAGTCTGTAAAAAATACAGTCAGTCAAAATATCGATTTTTTTTAAATGTCTTAAAAGTAATTTAAAATTAATGAAATAATAAATATAATTAAATAAAACATACTTAAAAATACTCAAATAACCTTAAAATTAAGATATAACTAATTTAAGTTATTAATAAAAAATGTACAATATTTTACCGTAGGATAGCAGGAGGGTAACATTTAATATTACCACTCCAGTGAGTGCAACAGTAGGGAAAGCGTTGGATAGCGTAGGGGTAAAAAATACTATTCCCACTCCAGTGAGTGCAACAGTAGGGAAAGCGTTGGATAGCGTAGGGGTAAAAAACTACTATTCCCACTCCAGAGAGTGCAACAGTAGGGAAAGCGTTGGATAGCGTAGGGGTAAAAATTACTATTCCCACTCCAGAGAGTGCAACAGTAGGGAAAGCGTTGGATAGCGTAAGGGTAAAAAATACTATTCCCAATCCAGTGAGTGCAACAGTAGGGAAAGCGTTGGATAGTGTAAGGGTAAAAATTACTATTCCCACTCCAGAGAGTGCAACAGTAGGGAAAGCGTTGGATAGCGGGAGGGTAAAAAATACTATTCCCACTCCAGTGAGTGCAACAGTAGGGAAAGCGTTGGATAGTGTAGGGGTAAAAAATACTATTCCCACTCCAGAGAGTGCAACAGTAGGGAAACCGTTGGATAGCGTAGGGGTAAACATTACTATTCCCACTCCAGAGAGTGCAACAGTAGGGAAAGCGTTGGATAGCGTAGGGGTAACAAATACTATTCCCACTCCAGTGAGTGCAACAGTAGGGAAAGCGTTGGATAGCATAAGGGTAAAAATTACTATTCCCACTCCAGAGAGTGCAACAGTAGGGAAAGCCTTGGATAGCGGGAGGGTAAAAATTACTATTCCAACTCCAGAGCGTGCAACAGTAGGGAAAGCATTGGATAGCGTAGGGGTAAAAATTACTATTCCCACTCCAGAGAGTGCAACAGTAGGGAAAGCGTTGGATATTGGAAGGGTAAAAATTATTATTTCCACTCCAGAGAGTACAACAGTAGGGAAAGCGTTGGATAGCGGGAGTGTGAAAATTACTATTCCCACTCCAGATAGTGCAACAGTAGGGAATGCTTTGGATAGCGTAGGGGTAAAAATTACTATTCCCACTCCAGAGAGTGCAACAGTAGGGAAAGCGTTGGATAGCGTAGGGGTAAAAAATATTATTCCCACTCCAGAGAGTGCAACAGTAGGGAAAGCGTAGGATAGCGGGAGGGTGAAAATTACTATTCCCACTCCAGTGAGTTTAACAGTAGGGAAAGTAATGATTTAATATATTATTAAAAATAAATTAAATATCAATACCAATAAAACATTAATTGAAATTAATAACCAATTTAATATTATGTAATAATTAATTAGAAATACAACTACATATTAGTTATTAAAAATTAATAACCTATTCAAAATTATTTAACAACTAATTAATTTTCAATAACAAAAACTAATTAATAATAAAAAATTAATACCAATTAAAAATTAACAGTAAATTAATTATCAATACACAAAAAGTATTTTTATTTTGTAATTAATTACAATTACATTACTTCCCACCCTATTCCCCTATAAACCCACATCTCACTACAGAAAATACATTAATACAATTATCATAATTATCAAATATTTTATTAATACAAAATAATTACCAATTAATACAAATTAATTGCCAATTAATAGAAATTAATTACCAATTAAAAATTAATTAACAATAAATGTAAAATCAATACCAATAAATGAAAAAAATTATTTACTTAATTACAATTAAAATACTTCCCACCCTATTCCCCTATAAACCCACAACCCGCTACAGAAAATACATTTAGAAAATTAACATAATTAACAAGTAATCAATTAATACAAATAAATTGGCAATTAATAAAAATTAATTACCAATTGAAAAATAACAATACATTCAAAATGAATACCAATAATTAAATACAAATATTTTATTAATTACAATTAAATTACTTCCCACCCTATTCCCCCATAAACCCACAACCCGCTACAGAACTAAAAAACAAAATTTAATTAAAAATTAATAATAATTGCTAAAAATAATATTTAATTTAATATAATTAAATTACTTCCCACCCTATTCCCCTATAAACCCACAACCCGCTACAGAATTAAATTACGCAAAAATTAAATAATATAAAACGAATTACTTAAAATACATTAAACATACATTACAAAAATTAATATACACTTTTCACACACATACTAACATACAAAACACTTTAAAAAAATTGATATTATTAAAAAATCTGTATATTTAATGCCTATATTGTATACTTTGATATTTTGACTTCTATATTTTGAAAATCGATATTACTTACCTTAAATTCGATATTTGTAACCACTATATTGTGTCCATTCGATATTTTGTCCATTCTATATTTTTACTTCGATATTATGTCCATTCTATATTTTGGAATCGATATTATGACTGTTTACCTGAAAATACATATGCAATTTACAACATTATTTTTGCCAACATTACATCAAAAAAAGTGACACAATAAAACAACAAAGACACACAAGGGGCTTGTAAATCTGCCTAGAGTGTTTACAGCGAGAGAAGAAAGAGGAGAGAACAGGGAGTATGAAAAGTAAGACAAAGTATGAAGAGAGAGGGAAGAAAATGAGGAGACAGCAGGAATATGAGGAATGACAGGGAAATATAAACACAAAGAAGGGCAGTATGAGGTCAGAGGAGAATATAAGAAAAAGGGAGTAGTATTAGGAGAGAGGAAGGAGTAAGAAGAGAGAGGAGGAAGTATGACAAGAGAGGATGGAAAATATGGAAAAAGGGGCGAATGTAATCCTTAATCTACTCAGCTGCACAGTGTGATATTCGACAAAAAACTATGACACCATGCATTACACCAAAACACATTTACTACTGTAAAACGGTTAAGTGATTGTACACATTACATGTATATAACTACTACATTTCAGTGAACAACCCTGACTCATGTTGAAAATACATATGCAATTTACAACATTATTTTTGCCAACATTACATTAAAAAAAAGTGACACAATACAAAAACAAAGACGCACAAGGGTCTTGTAAATCTGCCCAGAATGTATACGGAGAGAGAGAAAAGAAAAAGTGGAGAGAACAGGGAGTATGAAGAGAAAAAAAAAATATGAAGAGAGAGCGAAGAAAATGAGGAGACAGCAGGAATATGAGGAGAGACAGGGAAATATAAACACAAAGAAGGGCAGTATGAGGACAGAGGAAAATATAAGAAAAAGGGAGTAGTATCAGGAGAGAGGAAGGAGTAAGAAAAGAGAGGAGGGAGTGTAACAAGAGACAGTGGAAAATATGGAAAAAGGGGCGAATATAGGGGCTTATTATCAAGGCCGGGGGTTAAAATTATCGCCATTTTACCGGCAGAAAACTGCAGAAAAAACGGCGATAATGGACTTGATAATACGCCCTTAATAATTCCCATAGAAGCCCATGTTAACATCAGAACATGGGCTTCTATGGGAATTAACAAGGGCGTATTATCAAGCCCATTATCACAGTTTTATCAGCAGTTTTCTGCAGATAATAGGGCGATATTTTCACCACCGGTCCTTGATAACATGCCCCATAATTCCTTAATGTACACAGACCCACAGTGTGATATTAGACAAAAAAAGATGACACCGTGCATTATACCAAAACACATTTACTACTGTAAAACGTTTAAGTGACTATACACATTCCATGTATATAACCACTACATTTCAGTGAACAACCCTTACTCATTTTGAAAATACATATGCAATTTACATTACTTTTGCCAACATTACATCAAAAAAGGTGACACAATAGAATAACAAAGATGCTCAAGGGGCTTGTAAATCTGCCCAGAGTCTATAGAGAAATGAGAAAGAGGAGAGAACAGGGAGCATGAAGAGAAAGATGAAGCATGAAGAGAGATGGAAGAAAATGAGGAGACAGGAGGAATATGAGAAGAGACAGGGAAATATAAACACAAAGAAGGGCACTATGAGGACACAAGACAATATAAGAAAAAGGGAGTAGTATCAGGAGAGAGGAAGGAGTAAGAAGAGAGAGGAGGGAGTATAACAAGAGACTTTGGAAAATATGGAAAAATGGGCGAATATACGGGCATATTATCAAGGCCCGGTGTTAAAATTATCGCCGTTTTATCGACAGAAAACTGCCGATAAAATGGGGATAATGGTCTTGATAATACGCCCTTGTTAATTACCATAGAAGCCCATATTAACATCAGAACTTGGCCTTCTATAGGAATTAACTAGAGCCTATTATCAAGCCCATTATCGCCGTTTCATCTGCCGATAAAACGGTGGTAATTTTACCACCGGTCCTTGATAATACGCCCCATAATTCCTTAATGTACACAGACGCACTGTGTGATATTAGACCAAAAAATATGACACCATGCATTATACCAAAACACATTTACTACTGTAAAACGTTTAAGTGACTATACACATTCCATGTATATAACTACTACATTTCAGTGAACAACCCTAACTCATTTTGAAAATACATATGCAATTTACAACATTATTTTTGCCAACATTACATCAAAAAAAGTGACACAATAAAACAACAAAGACACACAAGGGGCTTGTAAATCTGCCTAGAGTGTTTACAGAGAGAGAAGAAAGAAGAGAGAACAGGGAGTATGAAAAGTAAGACAAAGTATGAAGAGAGAGGGAAGAAAATGAGGAGACAGCAGGAATATGAGGAATGACAGGGAAATATAAATACAAAGAAGGGCAGTATGAGGTCGGAGGAGAATATAAGAAAAAGGGAGTAGTATTAGGAGAGAGGAAGGAGTAAGAAGAGAGAGGAGGGAGTATGACAAGAGAGGATGGAAAATATGGAATAAGGGGCGAATATAATTCCTTAATCTACTCAGCTGCACAGTGTGATTTTAGACAACAAAATTTGACACCATGCATTATACCAAAACACATTTACTACTGTAAAACGGTTAAGTGATTGTACACATTACATGTATATAACTACGACATTTCAGTAAACAACCCTGACTCATTTTGAAAATACATATGCAATTTACAACATTATTTTTGCCAACATTACATCAAAAAAAGTGACACAATAAAACAACAAAGATGCACATGGGGCTTGTAAATCTGCCCAGAGTGTATACAGAGAGAGAGAAAAGAAAAAGAAGAGAGAACAGGGAGTATGAAGAGAAAAATAAAGTATGAAGAGAGAGCGAAGAAAATGAGGAGACAGCAGGAATATGAGGAGAGACATGGAAATATAAACACAAAGAAGGGCAGTATGAGGACAGAGGAGAATATAAGAAAAAGGGAGTTGTATCAGGAGAGAGGAAGGAGTAAGAAAAGAGAGGAGAGAGTATAACAAGAGACAGTGGAAAATATGGAAAAAGGGACAAATATAGGCGCATATTATCAAGGCCCTGTGTTAAAATTATCGCAGTTTTATCGGCAGAAAACTGCCGAAAAAACTTCGATAATAGACTTGATAATACGCCCATATTAATTCCCATAGAAGCCCATGTTAACATCAGACTCTGGGCTTCTATGGGAATTAACAAGGGCGTATTATCAAGCCCATTATCGTAGTTTTATCGGCAGTTTTCTGCCGATAAAACAGTGATAATTTTACCATCGATCCTTGATAATATGCCCCATAATTCCTTAATGTACACAGACGCACAGTGTGATATTAGACAAAAAAATATGCCACCATGCATTATACCAAAACACATTTACTACTGTAAAACGTTTAAGTGACTATACACATTCCATGTATATAACTACTACATTTCAGTGAACAACCCTGACTCATTTTGAAAATATATATGCAATTTACAACATTACTTTTGCCAACATTACATAAAAAAGTCACCCAATAGAATAACAAAGACGCACAAGGGGCGTGCAAATCTGACCCAGAATGTATGAAGGGAGAGAGGGAAGAGTAAGAGGACAGAACAGGGAGTATGAAGAGAAATGAGGATATAGAAGGAATATGAGGAGACACAGAGAAATACAACAACAAAAAGACAAAAGAGGCTTATAAATCTACCAAATGTGTATGCAGCAGTGTATGTATACTGAATGCAAAATTGTAGACTTAGAACACAAGCCTAATTCTCAACAAGCAACACTCTTAACTACTCTACAACTGAAAAAGTGACTGCACACATTCTACATTTTTTAGTACTGCACTTTATTGCACAAAGGTGACTCACTAAACAAATTAACTTACCAAATAATTTCATCACAATACTTATCCAAATGCAAAGAACACTAAAAACAAAATGTGACACATACATTCCCTTACAACTTATCAAGTCACCTTTGATATTGATTTGTAGATTAAGAAGAATGCCACTCACACAGCAGATATTCTTATACAGAATCTCTCTACTTCAGTGTTTGCAGCAGAACCAAGAAATGGCACATGTTCCCTCTCAATTTACACATATATACATGTAAATAACACATCAAAATCCTTCACAAATTAATTAAAAACCAAACACACATTTTTATTGGTTCAACATTTCAAACCTTTCCAACTGACATAACTGTCCACCCTACCCCCAACAGATCATGCAAAAGTCAACTGTTAACAAAGTTCAAATGTTCAGCACTCTATAAAACACTGCTCCTCAACAAGTTTAGACTATGCATAAGTACTTTCTTATAAGTACCAATAAAGAGAAAAGGTCTCATTAGAACCAACCACCATATAAACACATACATATGATAGATATAAAATATATTTTTTTTTAATAGTTTTTTTCTTGCTTAGGTACGCTTAGAGTACGTATGTAGTAACTAGTATTGGTGTGTCAATGGTTTCAAAAATTATACTCTGTATTTAACACTGGGTGTAACAGAGGTTATATTAAAGTGTGAGGAGATGCATTGTATTGTCACATTAATGATATCATCATTGATGTGACCATTGATGTCAAAAGAGATATCATCAGTGATGTCATTTGAGATGTCATCAGTGATGTCATCAGTGATGTCACTGACCATGTCATGAATGATGTAATATGTGACATGATCAGCAGTGGATTGCGGGTGCGCGATATATAGTTAGTGCAACTAACTATATATGGAATTTCAATGGTTTTGTGTGAGTAAAATAAGGTTTTTTAAATGCTAATTCCTAACTATATATGGTCTATAACCTATGGTTTTTTCAGTGAATTTTCAAGGTTTTGTAAATGCTAATTCCTAACTATATATGGTCTATAACCTATGGTTTTTTCAGTGAATTTCAATGTTTTTTTAATAGCAAATATCATAAGCTGTCGAATGTCAAGTACGTGGTAAGTGAAAACATTTTCGTGTTTATGCACACTGATCTGCTTTGAATGGTGCCCCCCCCCCCTCATTTCTATTAGGAGTACTCTCTCTTTGCACATAGTGAAGGGTAGTTAACGCAGGCCTTTGCCCCCGTTGTGATACGTCGTGCCTGCTTCTCTCTCCATTTGATTGATTGTTATCCAAGTATTTACTGTTTTAGAATTGGTTCTCTTTGGTTCATTCTCTATTTACAAACAAACACAGAGTCGCAATACTCTGTTTAGTCTTCGCAGATAACGAAAAATCGTGTAAAAAAAAAAAGAAAAGGAATCGAGCAAAATCAGTAGGCCACTAATGGGATCTCTTTTTGACCTCGCTAAAATAGAAACATTAAGAACAACCCCTCATGACAAATACAAAACTAGTGAGATGAACTGAACTCCACACAATGATGGCTGCAAAACAGCTTGGCTCCGCCACCCACCCCGCCCAAAATAAAGATAAAGAGCGGCTGCCATGATTGGTTGCGGAATGGCCACGACGGAGCTACGAAATGGTGCTGCTCTCATGCTAACCCCAGCTTCAGTCTGAATATCCAGAAACACTGTAGACTACCAATTCGATCAGTTCCGGTAGCGCCCCAATGTAACCCGGTAGAGAAGAACTAGCCCTCCCCTCTTTGACTGATGGTTCTTGTTGCCTGTCCCTTCTGTTGTCATTTAACAGAACTATTTAGCCTGCTGAAAGGGGTTGTGTTCCAACCGCTGGTTGGTGGAGACATTTTGACTATATTCTGGACCTGCGTTGTCGCGTAATGCGTCATATGACGCGCCGTGTTAGCGCATCCGGAAGTCATCCGGGGCGCGCAGCGCGTAACGTAAGCATAACAAGTCATGTGACTTGTTAATAAAACTTTTCATTGGTTCATTTTACTTTTCTTATTCTAATGATGAAAGGCTTGGTCATATGACCTAAAAATTACGCTTTTTATTACTTCCGAACATTATTTTTTCTTAAATATATGTTATAATGTTCCAGGCTAATGTACTTTCCCGGAAAATTTACAACTGTCCTGCAAGTAAAATATATTCTTTTTTCGAGAAAAAGAGCGTTTCTTCGTCCCATGACGGAGCCGTTGAGCAAAAGAGGGTCGACCTGCTGTCTTAGTCGCCGATACGCCTGAATATGAGATTCTTATCGATCACTTTATGTTGCAGGAGTAGAAAACACAACAGCCCTTGACCATTTATCTTTACTGCGTTCCTTCGAATTATACCTTTTACCCTTCATGTAATTGGTCTGCTTTATTTCACTTGCCTTTTACTGATTCTAAAACAGTGACTATTATTAAAAACTTTACCAATGTATATACTACTACCATGTTTTCTTTTAAAAACCTTTATTGTGAAAATTTCATTATACAAATACGAGCCTATAACCACGTGGGCCGGCCACGGAGCAAACTGTAATCGTATATGATGAGTAGACATTTACACTGTAGAGGAACGTAACGGGCGGGCCATTAGGTTGCAAGAACTAAGGTGTCTAACAGTTACGGAATCGGTGGACGTACATTTTATAATTAAAATACGACAGGGCCAGTTACAATAAAATTATCTAGATATACATTTGCGGGCAAGTACCATCGGTGACGTTAATTCGAACTTTCAATAGTACAGTAATCAATAACACATCAGAACTTAATATCAATAGGGATGTCGAAATATTCAA
Source organism: Lissotriton helveticus (assembly GCF_964261635.1). Lineage (NCBI taxonomy): Eukaryota > Metazoa > Chordata > Amphibia > Caudata > Salamandridae > Lissotriton > Lissotriton helveticus. Next base: position 806,000,795 of record NC_136063.1, read on the forward strand.
TCAATTCTCGTCCCCGCCCGCCATGTGCTTCAAAACTGCATACGTATCTCGTGATTTCAAGGTTCTGCAACCAGTACACAACAAGGAGTTACGAGTCCCATTTATTCCGGCGCCATTTTGGGCGAGGACGGGCAGGTCCAGGATATAGTCAAAATGTCTCTACCAACCATCGACTATGATGATGTTCATATGCTGTATTTATTAGAGTAACACTCATCTGTCCACATGAAATTAATTTGCCACAATCTAAACATGTCATTTTAATCTTTCCAAAGTTCTTCTAAATATTTGGGACCGTTTCCCTTGCCTCTGATGCTGTCAGTGCCACTTCTTTGATGAATGTACTAGCAGGTCAAGGGTTCTCCTCCAAATCTCTCTTTTATGCAGCACTATAATTAATTGGTGCCACCTCTCCATATGACGATGCATGGTATAGTTACCATAACTATATTTTTTTTCGGTTCCTCTGGAGAGTTCATCGTGGCAGATGAAGCGTGTAACGTACCGGGCATTTACCTTTTTTTGCATGTACAGGAAAGGAAAAAAAAATCGAGCGTCCGAGTTCTAAGGTGTCCCAGGGCCATTTTAGTGGACCAGGCCCAAATCCAAAGAACAGGCCGCCATTTTGAGAGTCCTGTTGCAGCCGCCTGTCGCTGTAGCATCAAGAGCAGCCGAAACTCAGCTGAATGGCAACTGAAACGGTAAAGGGGCGCCCCACTACAGCAGACGAGCCTCCACCTAGGAAGGCCCGTTCACGCCGCCTCCCCCCCCCCCTTCGGGCACCCCACGCCGTTATTCGGAGCAGTATTGTAGGATGGCCACACCAGTGCGGCAACTTGCTAGACATCACCTCGGTGGTAACCGAATCTCAACGCCTTGTGGTGTCTTATATTCAGAAAACATTGTTATGCTGCCTTCGACCTATTCGCCGCAAGTGCGCACACAACTCAACTGCATAGCTTCCTAGACACCACCTCGGTGCCATCCGGATCTTGGAATCTCAGCGCCTTTTGGTGTCTTCTCTTCAGAAAATATTGTTGCGCTGCCTTTGGCCCCATTCGCACATCGGTCCGCTACTGACGCCATCTCACAGGCTAATGGGGCGCCCCACGCCGACTTTCAGCATTGTAGGATGACCACACCAGTACAGCAACTTGCTAGACATCACCTCGGTGCCATCCGGATCTCGGCGCCCCACTGCAGATGAAGTGCCTCTCAACTATGAAACCACCACGGTGACATCCGGATCTTGGCGCGTTGTGCTGCCTTCGGCCTATTCGCACATCGGTCCGCTACTGACGCCATCTCACAGGCTAATGGGGCGCCCCACGCAGACTTTCAGCATTGTAGGATGACCACACCAGTACAGCAACTTGCTAGACATCACCTCGGTGCCATCCGGATCTTGGCATCTCAACGCCTAGTGGTATCTTCCATACAGAAAATATTGTTGCGCTGCCTTTGACCCCATTCGCACATCGGTCCGCAACTTAGACATCACCTCGGTGCCATCCGGATCTTGGCATCTCAGCGCCTTGTGGTGTCAGTCAGAAAATATTGTTGCACTGCCTTTGGCCCCATTCGCACATCAGTCCGCTACTGACACCATTTCACAGGCCAACAGGGCGCCCCACGCCGACTTTTACCATTGTAGGATGGCCACACCAGTGCCACAACTTGCTAGACACCACCTCGGTGCCATCCGGATCTTGGCATCTCAGCGCCTTGTGGTGTCTTCTATTCCGAAAATATTGTTGCGCTGCCTTTGGCCCCATTCACACATCGGTCCGCTACTGCCGCCATCTCACAGGCCAACGGGGCGCCCCACGCCGACTTTCAACATTGTAGGATGGCCACACCAGTGCGGCAACTTACTAGACACCACCTCGGTGCCATCCGGATCTTGGCGCGTTGTGCTGCCTTCGGCCTATTCGCACATCGGTCCGCTACTGACGCGAACTCACAGACCAACGGGGCGCCCCACGCCGACTTTCAGCATTGTAGGATGGCCACACCAGTGCTGCAACTTGCTGGACACCACCTCGGTGCCATCCGGATCTTGGCGCGTTGTATTGCCTTCGGCCTATTCGCACATCGGTCCGCTACTGACGCCGCCTCACGTGCCAACGTATTTTCTCCGCATTTTATACCCTATGCCGCATAACAGGTCATGTGACTTGTTTATAAAACTTTTCATTGGTTCATTTTACTTTTGGTTTCCGAATGATGGAAGGCTTGATCATATGACCTAAAAACAACACTTTTCATTGGATGAAAACTTTTTTTTTTCCCAAACGATGAAAGCCCCACCTTGTTTCTGGATGTTTCAGACTGAAGCTGGCTTCAGCATGAGAGCACCACCATCTCGTAGCTCCGTCGTGGTCATTCCACGAGCAATCATGGCAACCGCTCCCCACCAGAAGCCTACAGGAGTCGGAGGCCCCCAAAACTTTTGATAAATCCTCAAGGCGGAGGGGACGCTTTCGAGAATGGGGTCCAAGACCTAGCAGACAAGCGTCCGATTTCCAAGGTGTCCCAGGGCCATTTCAGTGGACCAGGCCCAAAAAGGAAACAGCCTGCCGCCATTTTGAGAGTCCTGTGACAGCCGCCTATCGCTGCACCGCAAGAGTGGGCGCAACTCAGCTGAATTGCGGCTTTTGACACAGTGGACCAAAAACGGACGGAATGGCAACTGAAACGGTAAAGGGGCGCCCCACTACAACAGATGACACTCCACCTGGAGAGGCCCGTTCACGCCGCCTCCCCCGGGGCGCCCCACGCCGTTATTCGGAGCAGCATTGTAGGATACCAAAACCAGTGCGGCAACTTACTGGACATCACCTTGGTGCCATCGTTCTGCTGCCTTGGAACTATTCGCACAACAGTTTGCTACTGATGACCCACCCCCCGCGACGCCCCACGCCAGAAATCTGGACGTTGTGCTGCGTTGGGACTATTCGCACAGCCGACCGCTACTTCGTTGTTTTTCCCTAAAAATGTTTATATGTTATTACTGTTTTTGTTTTCTTGTATATATTTATAAGTTATTAAAGTTTTATAATCTTACTACTTTGTTGGAGTGCTATATATTTTTAATGTGACACATAATTGTAAAAACTTTGATGTACAAAGAGTCATCCCTGGAATCTTCCGCTTCAGGCTCGGTCCCCTCCCCAATCACAATACAGGATGGTTTTCAGATAATAGGAACGCGTCTGCTGTGACGGATCTCATCGAGTGTGGGCCTTGATCTACTATAACTCCTTTGAAGAGGGGTGATTCTTTACAGCTGGGGCCATAAACTACATCTGCAGGGCTAGCTGAAACCCTAGGACCGGGCTGGACAATCGGACACAGAGGAAAAGGAGTGTCAGAGGGTGCGGTAGTGAATAGGGCGAAAGGGAGGTGTCGGGCGGGCACAGGGTGTGATTCTCAGGGAAGAGCAGCGCAGATGGGGGGTGGTTTATTACCCATGCATAAGACAGAGAGCGGGGGTGACCACTGCCTGGGGGAGATGCTTGCGAGGGTGGGTAGTCATGCTAAGGATCGACAGCGTGCACAGAGTGGGTCTGGTCAAGGCATCTAAAATGACTGCTGTGCACGACAAAAGTGTGGCATTTGAAAAAAGGCAAGATGGCGCAGACAATGTTTTTCAACACTTCCTGATTTCCTTCGAATCGAACGTTAACAGACGTTGGGGCATATTACCAAAGTTAAGCGATATTTATCCCTAACGATGCTTAGCAACGATTTTTTTACCGCTAAGCATCGTCAGAAATTATCGCAGATAAACCTTGCTATTATCAAGGTTTATCGCAAATACGATAAAAACGACCGCAATGCATTAATATCGCTGAAAACTCAGCGATATTCATGCATTACCGAGCTAATGCTCTTAGCCATGTTATCCACCTCCCATTGGATAACATGCCTTAGAACTGCTCAGGGCAGGTGCTAGCTTTTGGAGATATTCGCGCTTATCGCGAATATTTCCAAAAGTTGATAATAGGAGATAGCGATGTTAGCGACTGTTTCCAGTCGCTAACATCTTGGCATGCCCACTTTGCATGTCATTAGTGATAAATATCACTCACATGCAAAGTGGGGCCCAAGATGGTCGCTATCTCCTACTAGCCGTCGCTAACTGGTGTTAGCAACAGCTAGGTAATACAGATATAATTTTATCTCCGCGAAGCGGAGCGCTGTTACAGATATATATCTTTTTTTGAACGTTAATTTCTCAAAATCCACTGGAGCACATATATTGAGACCTAGCAAAGGCACATCGGACTTCCAGTCCCTACAATTTTGCCAAGTTTCGTGCAAATCCATTCAGCCGTTCGATTATTATTATTTTTTTTTTTTTGCCTCGCGGGGACCTTTTAAAACCTCCACATCAAACCTAAGAGGTCAAGGAGGATCTACTATGTCCCCTTATGGTCATTTGCCCCTTCGCTTTGGCCTCCTCTTGTCTCTCGATCCTACCGAGAGACAAGATGGCGGCCGCTACGGACTGTTTGGAATGTTTACAGACGCCGGAGAACCAATCAGCTTCGCAAACCTCCGTTACGCGAAGCGGAGCGCTGTTACAGATATATATCTTTTTTTGAACGTTAATTTCTCAAAATCCACTGGAGCACATATATTGAGACCTAGCAAAGGCACATCGGGCTACCAGTCCCTAATATTTTACCAAGTTTCGTGCAAATCCATTCAGCCGTTCGATTATTATTATTATTATTTTTTTTTGCCCCGCGGGGCCCTTTTAAAACCTCCACATCAAACCTAGGGGGTCAGCGAGGATCTACTATGCCCCCTTATGGTCATTTGCCCCTTCGCTTTGGCCTCCTCTTGTCTCTCGATCCTACCGAGAGACAAGATGGCGGCCGCTACGGACTGTTTGGAATGTTTACAGACGCCGGAGAACCAATCAGCTTCGCTTCACAAAGCTCCGTTGCGCGAAAAGTACGCGAACTGGAGCGCTGCCCTGTCCGCTGTTACAGATATATATCTTTTTTTGAACGTTAATTTCTCAAAATCCACTGAAGCACATATATTGAGACCTACAAAAGGCACATCGGGCTACCAGTCCCTACAATTTTGCCAAGTTTCGTGGAAATCCATTCAGCCGTTCGAGCTAAAAGTGAGTCCAACCGCCCTATGGAAAACTCAATGTTAAAAACATGTTTTGGGACCCCCCTTTTTTCTCGGCCCCCCTTGACGAACCCCCCCCAAATTTTCAAGGGCTGCTCAGAAACAAAATGTGCCATTTTCCTGAAAATTTCAGCCAATTCCGTCCTCAAACGCCAAAGTTATTCAACATAGAATTTTCAAAAATCCCATAGGAAAAAAATCCTAACTATATATACCTACTGGCGACCGCCAGTAGGTTATATATATATATATATATATATATATATAACCTACTGGCTGTTCGAGCAGTAGCGGCACCCCCCCTCCCCCAGCGCCTTGAGACCCTACGGGTGTGTAGTGCGCTCTATAAATGCCATTGATTGATTCCATTTTCCTGAAAATTTCAGCCAATTCCGTCCTCAAACGCCAACGTTATTCGACATAGAATTTTCAAAAATCCCATAGGAAAAAAATCCTAACTATATATACCTACTGGCGGTCGCCAGTAGGTATATATAGTTAGGATTTTTTTCCTATGGGATTTTTGAAAATTCTATGTCGAATAACGTTGGCGTTTGAGGACGGAATTGGCTGAAATTTTCAGGAAAATGGAATCAATCAATGGCATTTATAGAGCGCACTACACACCCGTAGGGTCTCAAGGCGCTGGGGGAGGGGGGGTGCCGCTACTGCTCGAACAGCCAGTAGGTTATATATATATATATATATATATATAACCTACTGGCGGTCGCCAGTAGGTATATATAGTTAGGATTTTTTTCCTATGGGATTTTTGAAAATTCTATGTCGAATAACGTTGGCGTTTGAGGACGGAATTGGCTGAAATTTTCAGGAAAATGGAATCAATCAATGGCATTTATAGAGCGCACTACACACCCGTAGGGTCTCAAGGCGCTGGGGGAGGGGGGGTGCCGCTACTGCTCGAACAGCCAGGTCTTCAGCTTCTTCCTGAAGGAGAGGTGGTCTTGGGTCAGGCGCAGGTCGGTCGGGAGGGAGTTCCAGGTTTTGGCGGCCAGGTAGGAGGAGGACCTTCCTCCTGTAGTCGCTCTTCGGATGCGGGGGACGGCGGCGAGGGCGTGGTTGGCTGATCGGAGGTGGCGTTTGGGAGCGTAGAAGTTGATTCGGCTGTTGAGATAGCTCGGGCCTTGGTCGTGTAGGGCTTTGTGTGCGTGGGTGAGGAGGCGGAAGGTGATTCTTTTGTTGACGGGGAGCCAGTGAAGGTCTCTCAGGTGTCCGGAGATGTGACTGGTTCGTGGGATGTCGAGGATGAGTCTGGCAGAGGCGTTCTGGATCCGCTGGAGTCTCTTCTGGAGCTTGGCGGTGGTACCGGCGTAGAGGGCGTTGCCGTAGTCCAGTCGGCTAGTGACGAGGGCCTGGGTGACGGTCTTCCTGGTCTCGGTGGGGATCCACCAGAAGATCTTCCGTAGCATGCGTAGGATGTTGAATCACGCCGAGGAGACGTTGTTGACTTGCCTGGTCATGGAGAGGGAGGAGTCCAGGATGAAGCCCAGGTTGCGTGCATGGTCTGTTGGTTTGGGTGCGGTGCCCAGGGCGGGAGGCCACCAGGAGTTGTCCCAGGCGGAGGGTGAAGAGCCCAGGATGAGGACCTCCGTCTTGTCGGAGTTCAGTTTCAGGCGGCTGGTCGTCATCCACTCGGCTACCTCTTTCATCCCTTCGTGCAGGTCGGCTCTGGCGGCGGCTGGGTCGTTGGTCAGGGAGAGGATCAGCTGGGTGTCGTCGGCGTAGGAGATTATGCTGAGGTTGTGTTGGCGTGCGATGGCCGCGAGGGGGCTCATGTAGACGTTGAAGAGGGTGGGGCTCAGAGAGGATCCTTGAGGGACGCCGCAGATGACTTCGGATGCCTCTGACTTGTACGGTGGGAGGCGGACTCTCTGTGTTCTTCCGTCGAGGAAGGAGATGATCCATTCCAGCGCCTTGTCCTGGATTCCGACGTTGCTGAGGCGCTGTACTAGGGTGCGGTGGCAGACAGTGTTGAATGCCGCGGAGAGGTCTAGGAGGATGAGGGCCGCTGTTTCTCCGTTGTCCATCATGGCTCGGATGTCATCGGTGGCGGCGATGAGGGCGGTCTCTGTGCTGTGATTGGCTCGGAAGCCGGACTGTGAGGGGTCGAGGGATCCATTCGTCTCGAGGAAGGCGACCATCTGCTTGTTGACGGTCTTCTCGATGACTTTGGCTGGAAACGGGAGGAGCGAGATGGGGCGGTAATTCTTGAGTTCGGTGGGGTCCGCTGTGGGTTTCTTGAGTAGAGCGCTGAGTTCGGCGTGCTTCCAGCTCTCAGGGAAGGTGGCGGTGTCGAAGGATGTGTTGATGATGTCTCGCAGGTGGGGTGCGATGACAGCGTCGGCCTTGTTGAAGACGTAGTGAGGGCAGGGGTCGGTCGGTGATCCGGAGTGGATGGAGTTCATCGTTTGGATGGTGTCTTCGGTGTTGATCGGGGTCCAGGCGTGGAGGGTGGCGGTGGGGGGTGGTTGTTCGGTCCTGGTGTGCGTTGGTTGGTTGCTGAAGCTGTTGTGTATGTCCGCGATCTTGTTGTGGAAGTATGAAGCGAGGGAGTTGCAGAGGTCTTGCGATGGGGTGATGTCGTTGTTTCCTGCGCTGGGGTTGGATAGCTCTTTCACGATGTTGAAGAGTTCCTTGCAGTTGTGTGCGTTGTTGTCCAGTCGGTCCTTGAATGCAGTTTTCTTGGCGGCGTGGATCAGCTGGTGGTGCTTACAGGTGGCCAGCTTGAAGGTGGTCCTGTTGTCCGGTGTAGGTTCCCTTCTCCAGACTTTCTCGAGGGCTCGGCAGTTCTTCTTGGAGCTCTTGAGTTCGTCGGTGAACCACGGGGCTTTCTTGCTGCCGGGTCTGCTGGGCGGGGTCCTTAGCGGGGCGAGCTCGTCCGCGCAGATGCTGATCCACTTCGTGAGGTTGTCGGCAGCCTGGCTGGGGTTCGCTGAGCTGGCAGGAGGGTGCTGGCTCAGGGAGGTGGCGAGCTGGTCTGCTGTGATCTTGTTCCAGCTTCTGCGGGCGGTCTGTTGCTGGTGGTGGTGGGTCGTCGTTCTCTTGAAGGTGAAGTGGACGCAGCTGTGGTCCGTCCATTGAAGCTCTGTGGCGTGGCTGAAGTCGATGTCTGGGCTGGAGGAGAAGACTGCGTCGAGTGTGTGTCCGGCGAGGTGGGTGGGGGTGGACACCAGCTGCTTGAGTCCAAGATTGGCGAGGTTGTCGAGCAGGGAGCTGGTGTTGCGGTCGTTGTTGTTCTCCAGGTGGAAGTTGAGGTCCCCCAGGAGGATGTAGTCGGCGGAGGGGAGGGCGTGCGGGCTGACGAAGTCGGCGATGTCCTCGCTGAATTGTGTGCGTGGTCCCGGGGGTCGGTAGATCAGGGTGGAACATTTCTTTGCTGAGCAGCCCCTTAAAATTTGGGGAGGTTTCGTCAAGGGGGGGCCGAGAAAAAAGGGGGGTCCCAAAACGCGTTTTTCCCATGCAATTTTCCATAGGGCAGTTGGACTCACTTTTAGCTCGAACGGCTGAATGGATTTCCCCGAAACTTGGCAAAATTGTAGGGACTGTTAGCCCGATGTGCCTTTGCTAGGTCTCAATATATGTGCTCCAGTGGATTTTGATAAATTAATGTTTAAAAAAATATATATAGCTGTAACAGCGCTCCGGTTAGCGCCCCGGATCGCGTACCTGACGCGTAACGGAACTTCGTGAAGCGAAGCAGATTGGCTCTCCGGTGACTGTCAACATTCTAAACAGTCCGGAGCGGCCGCCATCTGGTCTCTCGGTAGGATCGAGAGACAAGAGGTGAAGAGAAACGAAAGGGGAAATTAATGAAAGGGGGCAAGGTAGACCCCTCCTGACCCCCTAGGATTGATGAGGGGGCAATAAAAGTTCCCGCGGGGTAAAAAATAAAAAAAAATAAAAAAATTCAGTTTTTTCGCGGTAGAGGCGCGCCCCGGTTCGCGGACCGGGAAGCTAACCGATAGCGTAACGGGAGTCTGCCATCTTGTGTTTCGGATGAATTTAGACACAAAATGGAGGATAAAGAATGTTGGGAAAGGGTATAAGGGGGCACAGGAGACGTATCCTGACCCCCTAGGTTTTCTAAGGGTGGCTGAGGAGGCTCATATATGTTGAAAAAGAAAAAAAATTGAATTTTTCGCGAGGTTAACTGCCGGTACGCGAACCGGGTAGCGAACCGGGAAGCGATCAAAAGTGAAAATTAGTAAAAAAAGGTACATTTGAAATTTTAAAAGAGTAATCATAGTTAAGGTAGCTCTGAAAAGAGCTTTTGGGTCTGTGGTAGATTTAGGTACTTATAAGTAGGTACCAATACATAGTCTTAAATTCAGGATGAAAACTCTGTTCCCCTCATCTGAGAAGTGAACTCCATCTCCTCTGTAGATATCTTGCATGTAGTAACGCAAGTTATTGTTGTACATGGAGCCCATTCCATGGTCTCTCATGTAAGCTGAAACAGATTTATTTACATGCTTCCTCGATTTCTCAATTTGTGGACAAAATTGGTTCGACTACCTCCATTTCTGTCTTTGGCATATATTTGAATATACCAAGGCAGTTTGAGGAAAAAGTGCCATCAATTGGTCAAAGGTGTCCTTTAAAAGCATTTCCAGACCTACCCCAGTCAAAGTGCCCAAGTCATTTCCTCCACAGTGCACAATTAAAAGGTCAGGTTTTGGCAAATGCAAAAAGGTTTTCACCAATGGTATCAATTGGTGACATCTCAATCCTCTGTGGCCAATCCATTTAATTTCCACATTTTGTAAATTGAGGTTGTGTAAATTTCTGTTATCAGCATACCTTTCAGCCCAGTGGATGTAACTATGTCCAACAATCCAGACAGAAAACATGGTGAGAGGAGGTTCTGCTGCAGTCAGATGAAGTGTGGAAATGAAATGACAGTTAAAACAGTAGGAGTTTGTAATGAAAAAAACTGTGGAGTTTGTGTGCTAATGATTCAATAGCAGTGATTGGTGGATTTTGATTGCTGAAAACAGAAAGTTAGGGTGCATGGATCAGTTCTTTGAAAGATGTAATTTGAATGGTCAAGAAAAAATCATTTTGTGAAAGATTGCACTGGATACGCAGGTGTACTGAGAGTTCAGAGTTCAATTGAAACATTGTTGTGTGAACTTGCAAACATCAGAGGTCTTTCAGGAGGTGGTTGCTATGGAAAAAAGGCAGAAAGGGCAGAGGGGGGAAGGGTGTTGATTTAAAAAAAGTGAGGGAAGAGTTTTGATTGGGTGACATGAGAGATATGTGTGATGAATTACAGCATTTCTCTGCCTTTGTTGGTTGCAGCCTCTGGAGTGCATACCCTTTGCTCTGCTAAAGCCAAATTGGTGTGTGTCTGAAACTGTTTTAAAACTCAAAAAGTATTTGCTAAGGTGAGAAAAGATTCATTTAATTTAAATAGAGATTAGTATGCTTTAAGGAGAAAATTATAAAGAAAGTTGTGTATTTAAAATGTTGCTTTGTGTCAAGTGTTTTACAAATAGATTTGGTTTCTTTGAGTTACATAGCCATGTTAAAAGTCACTTCCCCATGAATGTAGGTATATAATTGCTTAACATGATGTGTTTAAAAACGTTTTTTGAAATCAATTAAGTTTCTTGATATGTACTGCTAGAGTTTCATAGGTTGCTTGGGGCATATTTACAAGGCCTTTGAGTTCCTTTGATGTTTTTTTTCCCATTTTAATTTAAGACATTTCCCCGTAGTGCAAGGTCCTTGTAAATACGCCCCCATGTGTGCTTGGCAAATTTAGATTTTGATTCTTTGAGTTACATAGCCATGTTAAAAGTGACGCTAAAATGGTGCAAGGGCCTTAAAAAACGCTTTCATGTGTCTTAGGGCATTTTAAGTCACTTCCCCATGAATGTAGGTATATAATTGCTTAACATGATGTGTTTAAAAACGTTTTTTGAAATCAATTAGGTTTCTTGATATGTACTGCTAGAGTTTCATAGGTTGCTTGGGGCATATTTACAAGGCCTTTGAGTCCCTTTGATGTTATTTTTCCCATTTTAATTTAAGACATTTCCCCGTGGTGCAAGGTCCTTGTAAATACGCCCCCATGTGTGCTTGGCAAATTTAGATTTTGATTCTTTGAGTTACATAGCCATGTTAAAAGTGACGCTAAAATGGTGCAAGGGCCTTAACCCCTTCGACGCTCATGACGAGCTGGGCTCGTCATGAGGTAGCCTCCTCGCACGCTCATGACGAGCCCAGCTCGTCATGAATAATGGGATTTACAAATTCTCAGCGTGCCAGCTGAATTCCCCAAGCACGCATGCGGTTAAAAAACGCTTTCATGTGTCTTAGGGCATTTTAAGTCACTTCCCCATGAATGTAGGTATATAATTGCTTAACATGATGTGTTTAAAAATGTTTTTTGAAATCAATTAGGTTTCTTGATATGTACTGCTAGAGTTTCATAGGTTGCTTGGGGCATATTTACAAGGCCTTTGAGTCCCTTTGATGTTATTTTTCCCATTTTAATGTAAGACATTTCCCCGTGGTGCAAGGTCCTTGTAAATACGCCCCCATGTGTGCTTGGCAAATTTAGATTTTGATTTTTTGAGTTACATAGCCATGTTAAAAGTGACGCTAAAATGGTGCAAGGGCCTTAAAAAAACGCTTTCATGTGTCTTAGGGCATTTTAAGTCACTTCCCCATGAATGTAGGTATATAATTGCTTAACATGATGTGTTTAAAAACGTTTTTTGAAATCAATTAGGTTTCTTGATATGTACTGCTAGAGTTTCATAGGTTGCTTGGGGCATATTTACAAGGCCTTTGAGTCCCTTTGATGTTATTTTTCCCATTTTAATTTAAGACATTTCCCTGTGGTGCAAGGTCCTTGTAAATACGCCCCCATGTGTGCTTGGCAAATTTAGATTTTGATTCTTTGAGTTACATAGCCATGTTAAAAGTGACGCTAAAATGGTGCAAGGGCCTTAAAAAAACGCTTTCATGTGTCTTAGGGCATTTTAAGTCACTTCCCCATGAATGTAGGTATATAATTGCTTAACATGATGTGTTTAAAAACGTTTTTTGAAATCAATTAGGTTTCTTGATATGTACTGCTAGAGTTTCATAGGTTGCTTGGGGCATATTTACAAGGCCTTTGAGTCCCTTTGATGTTATTTTTCCCATTTTAATTTAAGACATTTCCCCGTGGTGCAAGGTCCTTGTAAATACGCCCCCATGTGTGCTTGGCTAATTTAAGTACTGATAGGGTGTGCTTCTACATAGGACCTGTGTTGTGTTTTCAAATTATGACCAGAAAATCTTTTTTTTTTTTTTTAAAACACTTTTCACATTTATGAGAAGGTCATATTGGTGTCTGCTTCTTTAAATACATATTGAACTGGGAAATATTAAACTGAGGCTTCTGTAAGTGTCAAGGGAGGTGAGTAATGTACATTGCTCTGTTGTATACAGTCCTCATCTTCTGTGTACTCTTTGATATGCTAGACTACATCTGCACAATGAGATAACTAAGCTGAGGAAACACAGGTGATGTGATTGTGAAATGAGCAAAAGAAATTCCACATTTTTCAATTACATCACCTGTGTTTCCTAACATTACGAATCACATTGTGCAGATGAGGTTTAGGCCTGTCCAGGGACACAGAAGAGGTCTGGCCTTTGTTGAAGAGTGCAGTGGACATGACTCACTTCATTGGTAGGCCTGCACATGTATTATCTCCTCTGTACTCTTCAACAAGCCTAAATTTCATCTGCAACCCTGAGTAGGCCTCACCTCAAACAAACCTCTGGATAGTCCACACCTTATCGTCATCCTGAATCAATCATTTAAAATGTTAGGGGCAGATTTATGATGGCCGTGCGCCTCTTTTGTGCCGCTGTTGCGTCACTTTTGTGATGCGGCAGTGATGCAAAAGATGCACCATGTTGCAAGATAGGCCTCACTTCATCTCCAACAAGATACCGTCAGTTTAAACTGTAAACATTTAGGACTGTGTAGGGGGCATGGAGAAGCTGAATCTTCTGTAAATGTCAAAATTGTTGCATACAGTGCTCAACTTCTGCGTACTCTTTGATATGCTAGACTCCATCTGCACAATGAGATACCTAAGCAAAGGAAACACAGGTGATGTGATTGTGAAATGAGGAAAAGAAATTCCACATTTTTCAATTACATCACCTGTGTTTCCTAACATTATGAATCACATTGTGCAGATGAGGTTTAGGCCTGTCCAGGGACACAGAAGAGGTCTGGCCTTTGTTCAAGAGTGCAGTGGACATGACTCACTTCATTGGTAGGCCTGCACATCTATTATCTCCTCTGTACTCTTCAACAAGTGTAAATTTCATCTGCAACCCTGAGTAGGCCTCACCTCAAACAAACCTCTGGATAGTCCACACCTTATTGTCATCCTGAATCAATCATTTAAAATGTTAGGGACAGATTTATGATAGCCGTGTGTTTCTTTTGCGCCGCTCTGCGTCACTTTTGTGACTCAGCGGCGGTGCAAAAGATGTGCTATGTTGCGACATATTTACAACTTGATGCATCTAGGCAGATGTGTCATGCTGTAAAGTCCTGTGCCACATGAAACCTGCGTCAGGTTTCATGTGAGTGTTTTGTTGTAGGGTGGGCAGTCATTTGCATGAAAGCCCTGTAAAACTAACACAGTAAAATTAAGAAGATTTCACTGAGTCACCTTTATGGCATTGCTGAATCAAATCCTTACGCCTGTTTGAAACAGGCATAAAGAGTGATGCACCATGCAATGTGTGGCTTGCCCCTGTGCCGTTTTTGTGGAACAGATGCGTGACGCATCTGTGCTGTTTTTGCTCAATGGTGCTCTGCATTGTAAATGCGGCACATCATGGGTGGCAGAGCAGTGGCGCACCTTAACTGGTGCATCCCTGGGGATGCGCCAGTTAACATAAATCTGCTCCTTTAAATTTAAGTATTAGCAGGGGACACAGTGTTGGTGAGGCTTATCCAAGGTTAAGAAGAGATGAGTCCTGTTCACTGAAAACTTGGACATAGGCCTCACCTCCTCAGCATCGCTGGACATGGTTAAATAATATGTGCAAAATGTTACTCTTGTTAAACAATTTTACTATTGTAGTCTCTGAGATTTGTCTCTTACTCTGCAACATCTCATTGTTGTTCTCTTTTTTTAAAGATCACGACAACATCAAGCATGAGTGATAATGAGCAATCTGTTGATCTCGATCTTATCATTGAACTTGTTATTGAAACGTCAGTGGAAGTAGATCCCTTGGATGATTTATATCCTGTGGATGAGGAAGAATATGATGAGGATGCTGATTTGTCAGAATTGTATGACATAGGATGGGCAGCTGACCTGCTCGAGCCTATTAACCTATAAAGACTTTTAAAAATAAATTTAAGTTACTCGAAATGAAAAGTAACCATGTAAACCGTTTCATTTAAAATTAAATACAACTTCAAAAACAGATTGTGTGAAGTGTCTTTATTAAAATAGTGAAATATGCTAATAAAATTAGTTCAGATTCATATATAAAAGAGCACAGGTCAAATGTAGAAGCATTCCATTTCTTTGCTACTATTTGTGAGTTTTAAATTTGCTAATGCACTAAAAATTATTGTATGTAGAATTGACAACTAGTCTGTTAATTTTTTGACGACTGTTATTGATTTACTGTTTGGTAATTGTGGTTAATAACATTTTTATTATATTTTACCACAGATTCAACTGCAGATCATTTCAAAATTATACGATGCCTTCGAAGGACAGGAGGAAAAAGGCTACAAAACGTCAAACACAGCAGCTTACTAAATGCTTGCAGCAGTCCTCTACAATAAAAACTTGTCAAGTCACCAAGAAAGCTCCGGGTAAGACAACAAAATCTTTTTTAAGAAACATTTGCAGACAAAAAAGTATCAGTACAGAACATGTTTTAGTCCAGAAAAAGAGAGCCAATTTAAATGGGAAGGAAAGGCCACTCAAAAATGTTACTGCTAGAGCAGGAGATAACTCTGTGCATGGTAGTAGAAGGAAAAATCAGTTTAAGGACATTCGTAGACGAATGTTCCGCAATAGGATAATTGGCAATTTGTTAAAAAATATTAAGAAAAGTCAACAGAAAGTGGCTTTTTATAAGAGAAAGAAAGATGTAGAGAAAATTATTGATCAGGCTTTCGAAATTAAGCGAAAGTTATTTATTTTGATAATCAATAGAATTAGGAAACTAAACAAGGCAATTTATGATTTCAAATCAAATAGTAGATGGAAAAGAACAGTTAATCGTAGTAATTTTTGTGAAGTTTTTTCTGGAGAATGGATGCATAGTTCAAGTTGTGAGGCATTTTTTAATGAGGAGAGTTATTTCCAGGATAATGATTTGGTGCATGCAGTTGACACCAGTGGTCGAGCATATGAGGTGAAAGATGGTTGTCCAGTTGAAAAAGAAAAACTTGTGACAACAGAGGCAGAAGAGGTGTTAGGTAATGAGGTTTTAGGAAGACGTCCTAAGGGACCAGTGTATACCTGGAAGTGTAGTAGTATTTGCAGTGTGCGACAGGATTCCATCAATTTGCTTTGTGATTTTGTACGGACATTTAATAAGAAAAGTTTAAAACAGAAAATGAAGTTGTTGCAAGAATTAGATCCTTGCAGAGTGAGAGAAGTGACAGGTTTGCATGGTCATTCATTGGCTTGTCTTTCCAGGAGAGTATGCCAGAGTGTTTTTCATCATTTCAGGATGCTAGCAGTGCATCATAATAAAGTGAGGAATTTAGTTAGAATGTTGTATTATGCTAAGAGTCCAGCAATTATGCTTAAACAATTATGCACTGCTCTTTTGCATGGTTCAGAAGTAGATGTGAAGAATATTTGTGCAGAAATTGAGTTTTGTTACTTTGCAAGTAAAGAGGAGAATGTTGAAATTGACCCAGAAGAAGAAGGTAATGTGGAAGAGAGTGTACAGGTTTCCAGTACAGATAATTTTCAGAAGGAAATTGCCACGTTTCAGGTGAAATCAAGTGAGGGCCTCATTTCACTTGTGTGTGTTGTCGACGCACTTATTATAAGAATCAGACTATGTTAGTGGATTTATATGCGAAAAGTGAAAGGGAAAATAATAGTGAATGGAAGGATTTCGCAACATACTTGATGGTAGAAAATTGTTTTGATTTGGGATTGGATCAACGTGTGTGTACTTATTATTGTAACAAATTAAATCAAAACCGGATGCCTGCTAGAGCGGTTCATAATAATCTGGAATTGGTTAAGATTCCTTCTGAATTGAAGGATTTAAATACTTATGAATCTATTTTGATTCAAAGTGTCCATCCCTTTCAGGCTATTGTACGAATGGAGCCAAAGACAGGGAAATTGCCTCCATCAGATTTATAGAGAGGATTAACCCCTTCAGCGCTAATGACAAGGGTAACTCGTCATGGACTTTCCATTGATTTCAATGGAAAGTCAATGGACCTCGCACACACCCCTTAGCAGCCAAGTGGTTAAAGGGAAGAGTTGTTTATTTGCCTCTAGATTTGAAGAAAAACATTAATACAATTGGAGTAGAGAAAGTGGAAGAGGAACCTCTGGTTATCTTAGTTAATGGGGTTCCGACAAAGAGTAAGAAAATATGGCAAGATTTAGTGGATGTTAGGAAAGTCAAAAAGGCAACATTGTATTTGAAGAAAAAAGAATGTATATGTTGCAGAAGAGGAAGTAAGTGAAGAAGAGGATAGCGATTTGTGTGCTGGTCAAATTGAGAAAGTAGAAGCCTCTAAAAATGAAGGAATATATGAACATTATAGTGTTCATCCTTTGCATTCTAAGGAAGTCATGGGGAATGCTATTGAGTTGTTTCAAATGAAACAAGCCAAAGGGAGTCCCATTAGTGTTTGGGAGGAAAGTTTGGAAGCTCGGTGTTTCCCACAGCTATTTCCAACAGGTGAAGGAGGAAGATATGATGAGCGACCTGATCAAATTCCTGCTTCTGAATACCGTACTTTACGATTGTATGCAGAAGATCCTAGGTTTCGTCAATGCATTCCCTATTTGTTTCATCTGCTGTTTGAAAGCGATCTGTCTGGACTGTCATATGCAGTGAACCACATCTTGAAAAGTGGTGTACAGATGCAAAATATCTCGGCAAGGGACTTTATGAATAAAGTCAATGTGCAAGACAGTATTTTGGATTCTCACCTGATTAATCTCATGGCGTGTCAGCGTGGTACTAATGAGTACTGGTACCGTCGTCATGGTGATTTAAAATGTATGCTGAGGAACTTAGGAACTCCCACATGGTTCCTCACTCTCAGCTGTGCCGAGTATGGATGGGAAGACTTACTTGAATTTCTACGAGAGGCAAATGGAAACATTGAAAATATCGAATTCAAGACACCCGGAGAATTGTGCTCTTTGGATCCAGTCTATGTATGCAGGTACTTCAATCATAGGTTTGAAGCTATGATGGCTTTCATCATGAACAAGAAAAATCCACCTCTTGGAGAGGTGTTGGATTTCTTCTGGAGAAAGGAGTACCAAGCAAGAGGTGCTCCTCATATACATATGCTGCTATGGATCAAAGATGCACCCAAATTTGGAACAGATCCGGATGACTTAGTGATGAGTTTCATAGAACAAAAGCATAAGAGAACAAGTTTTACGCTTCCAAAGCCATCATTGCGGAAAGTACTGTCGTCGTAAATTCAGAAACAAGGACAAGTTCTACACAAAATGTCGTTTCGGCTTTCCACGACCGGTGATTTCTAAAGGAAGAGTGAACAGTTTGATGTCTTCGCTGCGACATAATGTGACGAGGAAATCACCCAAAAATACATACAATTTGAAAAGGTACGAAGAGTCCAAGTACATCAACGACTACAACCCAGTGATTTTGTCCATGTGGAATGCTAACATGGATATACAGTTTGTGGCTGACAACTGTATGGCTGTGGCTCGGTATGTGACATCTTACATCACCAAAAAAGAAAAGACAATTGAAGGATATGTGGGAGGACATTTCCCATGAAAAAGGCCTCAGTAAGAAGTTGTACAGTTTCAGTCTGAAGATGTTGTCGCATCGAGAAATCGGAGCTTACGAATGTTCTGACCGGTTATCTTCAGCAAGTCTCTATGCCAAATCTAGGAGTATAATTTGGGCGAGTCTTGGTCTTGCTGCAACACGTAATCG
The DNA here is from genome assembly GCF_964261635.1 of Lissotriton helveticus. NCBI lineage: Eukaryota > Metazoa > Chordata > Amphibia > Caudata > Salamandridae > Lissotriton > Lissotriton helveticus. The sequence goes on from NC_136063.1 coordinate 806,019,149, forward strand.
AGTTCTGAATCCTGTGCGAGAAATTGAGTATTTGGCGGAAAAGGAGCCAAACAGTACCGATATTTTGAAGACCAACATGTTGGATACATATTATCCAAATAGAAGCAGTCACCTAGAGAATGTTTGTCTGTATGAGGTTCTACAAAATTACATATTCAAGAGGAACATCAAAGAAGATATTGATAAAGGAGTGTATGCTGTAATTGGAAGTGAGGGATTTCTGGTCAAGCAAAGAAAATGCCAATTGGTAAACCATCGAAAATTGAGTGGCGAATCTCCTGAAAGAAAAGAGTTTTTCTATTTAGCTCTTTTGCAACTTTTCAAGCCTTGGCGTGCAGAAGAGGAACTGCTTGGAGATTTCCTCTGTTACGAAGACTCTTCCAATGCCGCCAAGGAGACCATAGAATGTCCTGTTTTTCCCAAATATCTAGAAATGTTGAATGCGGAAATCGAGCAGGAAGCAATGATTGCAGCCGAGATTGCTAGAGACAGTTCTCAGGACAGTCAGAGTTCTGTTTCATTGAGTCAGGATCCACTAGGAGGACCAGTTATCGAAAATGAAGCTGCCACTGCCATGATTGAAGTGGAAAGAGCCATGGCACATGCTCAGGAGGATGCGGTTAACTTAGAAGACTTGGAAAGACAACTCAACGTTGAGCAGAGGAAAATATATGATGAAGTTACCAACCAAATTGATCATGGATTAAGTCATGAGAAGAAAGAGTGCTCATGTACGTCGTTGAAGCCTGTCCGACTGTACGTGAGTGGAGAAGCGGGAACTGGAAAAAGTTTCCTCATTAAAGCAATTTCATGTTATTTGCAGAAAAGGACTGAGTCATCGCTGTCTTGTGTTGTCACCGCTCCAACTGGACTGGCAGCACATAACATTAAAGGTATTACTTTGCATCGTCTACTGATGCTGCCAGTGGAGCATGATAACAAATTACAATACCACAAGTTATCTGGAGATGCTTGTTGTGAAGTTTCAAGAGTCTTGAGGAAAATGAAACTTCTTATCATTGACGAAGTAAGCATGGTTTCCAATGTCATGCTTGCCTTTGTGCATTTGAGAATGCAAGAAGTTCTCAAAACAGAGTATGATGTGTTATTTGGTGGCAAACACATCATTGTTTTCGGTGATCTTCTGCAGCTGACACCAGTGAAAGGACAACCTGTGTTCAAAATGCTCACGCATGAAGATACCAGGAAGTGCCTAGGGAGCATTGGCAACGTCAATATATGGTTAACCTTCAATTATGCTGAACTGCGTGAAAATATGCGTCAAGCGAAGGATGAAGATTATAAGAATATTCTACAAGATGTTAGAATCGGAAAAGTGACCGAGCATGGGAAAGAAGCTTTACATGCACGATTACTGTCAAATTTGTATCCAGAAGAAGACGTTGTGCCTGAGAATATTTTTCGGAAAATTACTGAGAAGAAATCTGGAATATGTTTGATGCCAACTCTTGCAAAATGTGCCATCTTCAACAACAACATGTTGCATTTAGAAAACCAAGAGATTGTGAAACTGGAAGCTATTGACAGAGTAGAGCATATGGGATCAACAATTTTTTTGTCTGAGAATTTGAAATCAAAATTGGATTCATTAGAGAAGACTATATCTAAAACTGCAGGTTTTGAAAAGACTCTGAATGTGTGCTTAAATTGCCGTATAATTTTAAGTAGGAATTTACATGTTGAAAGAGGTCTGGTAAATGGATCAATGGGTAATGTTGTTGATTTTGAGAAATACAGAAATAGAGATGGAATTGAATTTTTAAAAATTAAATTTGATGGCATTGAGGAAGTACAGCTAATTGGTCGTTGCTCTGCTAGGTTTTTGCTTGTAAAAGACTTATATGTTCGCCGTAAGCAGTTTCCTGTTTGCTTGGCATATGCGGTGACAATCCATAAATCACAAGGTTTAAGTGTAGACAGTGCATTGGTGAATATTGGCAGTTCTGTGTTCAAGGAGGGTATGGCATATGTGGCATTGTCACGAGTCAGAAGTTTATCGGGATTGTACTTGATTGAGTGTGATGTCACAAACATTTGTGCGGATCTAGATTGTGTTAAGGAATACAATAGGTTAAGAAGAGAGTATGCGCCACATTTGCCTCAATATCCTTTGTTTGAGAAACGTGTGGTAGGCCGGAAACGAAGAAATGTGACCAATAGTAGGGAGGTTGTAGCAAAAAGACGAAAAGCCGATGAACCTGAAATTATAAGCAGAAAAAAATGGATTCTGTTGAAGATGTTGTTGGTTTTCAATTTGAAAATAGTTCTGGTGTCAACTGCTATGCTAATGTAATGGTTAATGTTGTCTTTTCTCTAGAAACTTTAAAAGAAGAGATTGTGGTCAATTCGGATCAAAGATTTTGCAGTTTGTTGAATTCTGTGTTAGAGAAATGTAGCACTGATAGAACAAAAATAGAAAGTGTGTCTGAAATTCGAAATCTGTTAGACAAATGTTCAGGTCAAATGCAATTCTCTCAAAATATTCAGCAAGATTGTCAGGAGTTTTTAATGTATATGCTTGATGTATTGCAAGATGAAGGTGTAGATGTAGATCATCTGTTTGGCCTTTCTTATCAATGGCAGCATGACTGCGGGAACTGGAGGGTATCAAGTACTACTAGTGTAGAGTCTGAAAGATTTATATATTTAACTTTGCCAGACAGTAAATCAGTGTCCTTTAGTAAGCTAGTAAAAGCAGCTGATCACAACGTGGAGTGTAGCCAATGTAAGTCTGCAATGTTCTCCACATTATTTATACGAACATATGGCCAGTATGTCATTTTAATGTTCCAACGATGTAGGCCTTATGGAACAAAATTGACAACTTTAATTAAAAATGTTGTGGCTTCGCAGTTGTCAATATCAGGAAGGACTTTTGTAACTGCAGCAATTATATATCATGACGGTCCTTCAACAACATCAGGACATTACACAGCTTATTTGAAGTCTAGACACGGCTGGTCATTCTGCAATGATTCTGTTTTAACTTTTTTTTAAAAATTGCATTTTGACCTTAAAAATTCTTACCTGGTGTTTTTACAACCAAAATTTTAGGGTAGGAATCTCGGGATTTGCTCTGAGGAATTTCAAGAGGTTCTAATGGCTCCTACACTATTTGGCCTTGAGGATAAGTGTAGTACAGAGTGAAAAGTTAATGTGGAACATGAGTGAGCAAGAAGGGTGAGATATTACTAGTACAGGATTGTGAAAGTGATCTTGGACGTTTTCTTTCTGAAAGTTGCGGAAAAAGAAAATGACGGAATTTGCTTAGAAGAATTCCAAGAGTTATAAATGGCTCTTACACGATTTGGCCTTGAGGAGAAGTGCGGTAGAGAGCGAGAAGTCATTTATTGTATGTAACATATTTGTCAATACGATGGAGCTTTTCTTTCAGAAAGTGGCGGGCAGAAAATAATAACAGCATAACAGAGTATAAGCTGTTCATAGGACATCCTTCGACGTCATGGAAAGTAAGTTACTTTTCAGGAGTTCTGATTTCTGATTGGTTATGTTATATGGGTTTTTTAAACACAATCATTTTGATTGTGTTTTTTTTCCCCGCTGTTATATGATGAATACCTTCAACTCACTGTTTTTAGTTAAATTTGATATATTCTGAGAACAGCAAAAATAAACCATTTAACATGTATAATTATTTCTGTACCTTTTTGTATTTATGATATACATTTAGAACTGTGTAGGAGGCATGGAGAAACTGAGGCTTCTGTAAGTGTCAAGGGAGGTGAGTAATGTACATTGCTCTGTTGCATACAGTCCTCACCTTCTGCGTACTCTTGGATATGCTAGACTAAATCTGCACAATGAGATACCTAAGCTGAGGAAATACAGGTGATGTGATTGTGAAATGAGCAAAAATATTTACACGTTTTTCAATTATATCACCTGTGTTTCCTAACATTACGAATCACATTGTGCAGATGAGGTTTAGGCCTGTCCAGGGACACAGAGGATGTGTGGCCTTTGTTCAAGAGTGCAGTGGACATGACTCACTTCATTGGTAGGCCTGCACATGTATTATCTCCTCTGTACTCTTCAATAAGCCTAAATTTCATCTGCAACCCTGAGTAGGCCTCACCTCAAACAAATCTCTGGATAGGCCACACCTTATCGGCATCCTGAAACAATCATTTAAAATGTTAGGGGCAGATTTATGATGGCCGTGCGCCTCTTTTGCGCCGCCATTGCGTCACTTTTGTGACGCAGCAGCAGTGCAAAAGATGCACCATGTTGCAAGATTGGCCTCACTTCATCTGCAACAAGATACCGTCAGTTTAAAATTTATATATTTAGGACTGTGTAGGGGGCATAGAGAAGCTGAGGCTTCTGTAAGTGTCAAAGTTGTTGCATACAGTGCTCACCTTCTGCGTACTCATTCATATGCTAGACTACTTCTGCACAATGAGATACCTAAGCAAAGGAAACACAAGTGATGTGATTGTGGATTGAGCAAAAAAAATTGCACGTTTTTCAAATACATTACCTGTGTTTCCTAACATTACGAATCACATTGTGTAGATGCCCCACTCAGTCTGTATCTGACACTCTTTCCTTCACTTCCTCTGTCTCTTCTCTCTCTCACTCTCTTTTCCTTATTCACCCTTTTCTTATATAGTTTACCTTACTCACTTTCTTTTAGTAGCTTACACAACTTCAATTTAGTTTACTCTTCTATCCTTCTTTTCTGTCACTGAAAGTATCTTCTTTTTTTCTCTAAGTAATTTACTCTATTTAAATTTCTTTTTGTCTCTGACTGTCTATCACCGTTTCTTTCTCTTTTTTTCTGCATGTTTATCTCTAACTTTATTTCTTTGTAAAATTGTATGATTGTCAATCTTTTCCCTTGTCACTTCTAATTTTTAAATACATGTTTTAATATTTTTCAAATTTTTGTTGTTTCTTTCACAGATTGAAAGTATAAAAATAACAAGTGACTAAGTTAATGACAATTATAAGGTAAGTGTTTTGTACTCTTTTCGTTACATTTCTATCACAATTAACTTCTATTACTTCCACTGCTTCATTTCTTTAACCGTCAGTTTCCTGCCTTTGCTAATTCCCTCATTCCTTTTTCTATTACTTACTTACTCTACTCCTTCCACTCCTTTTCTCAGTCCCTCTGTTCTCATAGTTCCTCACTCCTGTTCACTCATTCCGTCTCTATTACTCTCACTATCTCTGACTCATCACTCTTTCACTACTTGTTCATTATGCTTTCTCCCTGTAGTTCAAACACACTAAGGGGCATATTATCAACACAGGCGATAAAATTATCGCTGCTTTTATCGGCAGAAAACTGCTGCAAAAGCGGCTTTAGCGGAAGTTTTCTGCCGCAGAAGCGGCTTTAGCAGTAGTTTTCTGCCGATAAAAGCAGCGATAATTTTATTGCCTGTGTTGATAATATGCCCCTATGTTATTTACATTTCTTTGCTGTTTCAATCATTCCTTTTCTGTCACTTCTTCTTTCCTGCTTTCTGTTTTTTCTCTCTGTTATTCCACATGTTTTAACCTTAGTCACTATCATACATCTTGTTTTATTCATATTTACTTTTGCTCTCTTTTTTCTTAACACTTTCCCTCAGGATTGTTCTTTTAGTCCGGTTCTATCCCTACCTCTCATTCCACATCCTTTACTGTTTTTCTTCTTAATTTGAACATTCACTCACATTCTCTAAGAAACTCTTGTTTATTATTCTTCTACTCTCCTTTTTTTCTTTCACTTCCTTATCTATTTTGTTTTTCACAATTATACCCACTTACATCTTTTCTTCGGTAAATAGATCTATTAAACAGTATCTCTGTGTTACTCCCTCTAGCTGTCTTTCTTTTAACATTACTCTCTGTTTCCTTCTCTTATACTTTCGTTTCTTTAAAAAAAAAAAAAGAATTCTGGTTCGCTTCCGGTTCGCGTACCGGCGCGCGAACCGGAAAGCGAACCAAAAGAAATAGAGGTTACCAGAGTGCTAAACATTCTAGCAATTTTTTATAAAGGGGAGGTAGTTCTGAAAATAACTTTTTTTTTAATTGTTTTTGTTGTTTTATATTTTTTTATAATTTTTCTGAACATTTTTTTACTTTTTTTGTATTTTTTGAACGGTTTTATATTTTTTTTGTTTTTTTTGGGGGGGGAACAAAAATGATTCATTATGAAGGGCTCAACAGGAGCAAAAAAAAAAGATAATTTATTTTCTGGGGCGTTTTGGACAGTTGTGATTGTCAATTGCAGCATTTATTAAATTTACGCTACTCTCCCAGTAGCAAATCAATTTTTCGCAATAAATGCATACAAATTTCACTTCCCTAAACTTCAGCTGAATATTTGGGACCGTCTCCCTCGTCTCTGGTCCCGTCAGTGCCTCTTGATGTGATGTACTGGCCACAGGACGGGGGTTATCGTGCAGGTCACGTAGCTGCGCAGCACTATAGTTGATAGGGTGCCACCTGTCCATATGGCGATGCATCGTATAATTGCCATAACTATATTTTTTATCTGTCCCTCCGGACAGGTCTTTTTTGCAAACAAGGCAAGTTACATACCGAGCATTCACTTTTTTTTGGCCCTGGGCATATTTAAAAAATTGCCAAATAAAATTCACTTTGACACGGGACCTCCTAGGCTCTTCTCGCAAAAAATGCCTCTCTTCTTCCTCTTCCTCTTCTTCCTCTTCTTCCTCCTCTTGCTCAACCATAACCTGAGGAGGTGGTCCTCTCTTCCTAAAAGGTGGTGGTGGTGGTGGGGGTGCACCAGCTGAAGCTACAACACTTGCCATTGCTAAGTGATGAAAAAAGGTCTTCCTCTCACAAAGATGAAAGTCAGAGTGAGGAAACAAGGAGGGGTTTTCATCATTTGGGAAAAAAATAGTTCTAAACCAATGAAAAGTGTTATTTTTAGGTCAAATGACCTAGCCTTACATCATTAGGAAACCAAAAGTGAAATGAACCAATGAAAAGTGTTATTAACAAGTCACATGACCTGTTATGCTTACGTTACGCGCTCCGCGCCGCGTCCGGGATCGCTTCCGGGAAGCTGCGCTTCGCGCCTCGCTTCGCGCACCGGAGCACTTCCGGGTGCGCTAACGCGGCGTGTCATAAGACGCATTACGCGACAACGCGATACGTCGCGGTTACGCGACGCGTTACGATGTTGTTTTCTAACACGGCAGTTGCGCAAACGGAACGTTTACCGGTTCGCGGACCGGGTCGCGGCAGCAAATTAAGCTAACGGGAAGCTACCCGGTTCGCGGACCGGAAGCGAAACAAAAAAAATTATAAAAAAAAATATATATAAAAAAATTGTATTAAAAACATATAAAATATATTTTTCGATTTAAAGAAGAATATATTTTAAAGCTTTTGATATTTGCTATTAAAAAACCATTGAAATTCACTGAAAAAAACATAGGTTATAGACCATATATAGTTAGGAATTAGCATTTACAAAACCTTGAAAACTCACTGAAAAAACCATAGGTTATAGACCATATATAGTTAGGAATTAGCATTTACAAAACCTTATTTTACTCACACAAAACCATTGAAATTCCATATATAGTTAGTTGCACTAACTATATATCGCGCACCCGCAATCTACTGCTGATGATGTCACACATTACATCATTCATGACATGGTCAGTGACATCACTGATGACATCACTGATGACATCTCAAATGACATCACTGATGACATCTCATTTGACATCAATGATCACATCACTGATGATATCATTCATGTGACAATACAATGCATCTCCTCACACTTTAATATAACCTCTGTTACACCCAGTGTTAAATACAGAGTATAATTTTTGAAACCTTTGACACACCAATACTATGTTACTACATACGCGCTCACTGATTCCTACGTCTACACACACATTCACTCATTCACCCATACAATCATTCATACATACAATCACTCATCTTTACAACACTATCATATGCACTCATACACCTATACAGACACTCACACTCTGCCACTCATCCATGGAGTTACTCACACACCTAGTCAGTCCTGTAAAGAATCAATCACATTTCCATTTTCTCATCTATACAGTTAAACATAGAACACCTTACATTTTCAAACATATACTACACACATACTTACTCTCTTATACAATCACTGATACAAGTACACATTGATCTGCACAGAGTCACACACCTCCCAGCCAGCCACACACACACTCAGTCTCCCATACAAATACTTGGGCAATCAATCAATAACCCATATAGTTACTCATATAGCTACTGATCAACACATGCAGCAGTTTACAGAACAACAGACATAATGATGCACAAATTAAGACAGTTTAGTCACTAACCCATGCACTCAGTGAGACATATTTAATCACTCACTCATACAGTCAGTCCTGCACCTACTAAATCTTTCATCCAGACACTTATACATCCACTCATTCTTCAATATGTAAGACATATTTAAACTTTACAGAAACATAAAATTACTGGATGTTGTTTTCAGTGATGTCATCAGTGATGTCATTTGAGATGTCATCAGTGATGTCATTTGAGATGTCATCAGTGATGTCATCAGTGATGTCACTGACCATGTCATGAATGATGTAATATGTGACATCATCAGCAGTGGATTGCGGGTGCGCGATATATAGTTAGTGCAACTAACTATATATGGAATTTCAATGGTTTTGTGTGAGTAAAATAAGGTTTTGTAAATGCTAATTCCTAACTATATATGGTCTATAACCTATGGTTTTTGCAGTGAATATATAATTGGTAGTAATGGTTCCCAATAAATAAATGAGAAAGAAACGCACAATCAAGAAATGGAACAAATGTATCGCCTTATACTGTAATAGAGTGTGCTAAAAATAATTTGTTTAGCATAATAGTTATAATATGGGGTGCTAGCTTGGCTCAAGTGCACCTACTACCAAAATATGCTAGTCAGACAAGAGAAAAACAAATGCATATGCAAACCCAAAGTAATAGAGCAGTAATATACACACCCTTTGATATTAACAATCCACTAGGGTACTGGATAAGTGAAATGACTCCTGATGTCCAATGTTACATATTCAATTCTTCAGCAAATAATGTCAGTCAAAGCGATCAAGCAGCATACAGACTCCACAAGAACAAGAGTTTCTTCAATTTGGCAATTTTATTCTTATATTCCAAACATCCAGCATGAAATTTGACAATGTGCCAACACATGTTTCGTCTACCAGTAAACTTTTTCAATGCGATTGGCGTGAAAAACTGTTGTTATACGAATTATAATTCCAGTCACAGTTGACTTCTATCTATAAATACACATGCATTCACAAGCTATTGATGGTGAGTGTTTCCACATATTCAAAAGCTGCTCAAGTGGCTGAATATGTTCTCATTTCACAATTAGTCTTGTCACCGTTATCAGTGTGAGCATCTCAAAGGTTGGATGATCCAAAGAAAACTCCCTATGTATGGAGTCACTAATGGTTAAAATATGAGTGGTAGCGCTGATAAGTTCCACTACCCCAGAGTTGGATGATCCACACGAAGCTCCCTATGTTTGGAGTCAGTGCTGTTTTAAATATGTTAGGAAACCTTGATAAGTTTCCCGATAGGAGTCAACTGTGACTGGAATTATAATTCATATAACAGTTTTTCGCACTAACAGCCTTGAAAAAGTCTACGGGTAGACGAAACACTTGTTGGCACATTGGTAAATTTCATGCTGGATGTTTGGAATATAGGAAAATATATATACTATATATATATATATATATATATATATATATATATATATATATATATATATATATATATACAGGCTCCAAAGTTTTCTCTCCTTTCTGAGAAATACACACAGCACTCACGGGAACAGTAGCCAAAAAGTGGGTTTATTTACGCCTTAGACAGACGCGTTTCGGGAGAAACTCCCTTCTTCCGTGTCAAACAATCGCGTTTTGCGCGCCAACATTTTTTAAGTAACTCACAGTCCAATGACACAAATGAGGGACTACGCGCACTCTGAATATTCATGGGCGCCATCTTGTAAGTGCTAGATGCATTACAAAGCATACACATTTATGCCGCATTACCAGGTCTAAGTTGCGCATGAATATTGCGACTCAGACATGTTAAAACATGGAGCCTGTATTTATTTCACGGACACGCCACCGTGGAACGGCACCTGTTTGTTGTAGTGACTCGTTTTTGGCGTATCTTGGAGCGTTGATTCTTGTGAACGAGAGCACCGCCACCGCCGAATGGATCAATTCGATGAGTAATATCACCGGACATTGAAGACTTCTGAAGCGCTGGAGTTTGGTCGGATATGGGGTAAGACGAACGGAATTACTTATTCGACCTCTCCCGTTATAGCGCAGCATACAGAGGCGGCTGGCTGAACGAGGGAAGAGTAGAATTCTGAAAGTGTGGGACAGTTGATTGGAGCCCGGGCTCGGAGCTTCACCTGTAAACGCCTTATCAAACGGATCAAAATGTTTAATGTAACGGAACGCAGAGAAGCGGCGGTGGATATGTTTAAAAACAAAAATCCAGATATCACGCAACCTGTGAGAGACAATGTTATGGTTAAGAGTACTTTGGCCAACCAATATATGAAACTCGAGAGACTGTACGAGAGGGAGGTGCGCAAATGGTGGGAGGGTACCTCGTTACAAAGCTATATCGAGGTACAAAGGGTCCCCAGAGGCTTGCGCATCTTTACAGTTCCAGCGTTCAAAAATCCAGACCCGCTTCTATCAGAAGCTTGGGCGGCACACATCAAATTATCGTGCAAAGGCATGCTGGAAATCTTGATACAGTTTGCATTGAGTGACAGAGATCGTACCTTGAAGGAAATCGAAGCTCTGGAGGAAGAGCTGCTTGCCAATACAGAGAAAGATCAGCAAGAGCAACTTAGACAAGCAATGAAGAAAAGGTTGGAGAAGTACGAGACCAAAATTAAATTCGCAAACAAGAAAAATTTGATTGCGACGAAAGGGACTATGCGATGGGCAGGGTCCTAACGTTCGTGAAAAAATATGAACAGACACGCAAGGAGATGGCAAGTAAAAGCCATACATCTCAAGTGACAACTGCTCAAAGGGTAGAAACTTCTGAGTCAGAAGCCACAGAAGGAGAGCAATCAGGAGATGAAGTGGCGGTCCCCTCTGCTTCAGCACAAAAAACTCCTTTTCAACAGGAGTTCAATCTCATCCGACAGAACTGGCTAAGGAGAGGGAAAAAGAAACCCCCGGAAACAGGAGAAAAACCAGAAGAGGTGGTCGGAAGAGGAAGAGGGAGAGCGAAACAAAATCAAAATGCCAGAGTGACAAGGAGCAAGAGAGGGGGAAGATGGTAACTAATCAAGATCTCCTGACTATAGTGAATCTCTCTAATAGAAATTTGACTTCCGATGAACCCAAACTAGAATAGACTTTTTTAAATTCATTCGGAAAATGAAACTACACAAGTTTTACAAAATTAAACCTACTCCCAAAGAAAACAGACTAATGAGGATTACTAATAAAGACACTGATCTTCTCAATGTGAATGATCTCACAGCATGTGAACTTTTGGAGAATCTCCGCAAGGAGAGTAGTGGAGGAGAACCAGTGGAACCCATGACGTTGTCACAGAGATTATTGAATGTTGACATTGTACAAGATGCACCGCACAGTGGATTGAAGCCTTCAAGTAAGTTTCTTCCACAGTTACCTGCAGATGCGATTGATATCTTCTCGGATTTAAATATCAGGGAGCTGAGGAATTTCCGAGTAAAGAAATCGTCGCCAAGAAGGTTTGACAATGTAACAAAGGCACAGAGGAAAGCCCTAAAAGATCTAGGGGATGACCACTCTATTGTCTGCAAACCCTCAGAGAAGGGGGGGAATATTGTTATTCTTTCAAGGGAACAATATATTGAGGAGGCCATGCGTCAATTAGGCGATGTACACTGCTATGAGCCAACAACTAAAAAAGTGTACTTGGAAAGTATTGAAAATCTACACTGCCTATTGAAAAAATGGCATGATAAACATATGCTTGATGTGGAGGAACATCTTTTCCTGAAAACGACTAACCCTGTCCTTCCCACGTTTTATTATCTACCTAAGATACATAAACACATGAATAGACCACCGGGACGACCCATAGTTTCCTCTATGGGGGGGTTAACTGAAAGTCTATCCACATTTTTGGACTATTTCTTGTTTGATTCAGTTCTTACTTTGAGTTCTTACATCAGAGACACTGCTGATTTCATTGAACATGTTGAACAAATTAAATGGCAATCCTCATACTGCTTTGTAACTCTTGATATCACGAGTTTATACACATGCATAGATCGTACACAAGGTCTTCTAGCAGTGAAATACTTTTTGGGAAAGAAACCGTTGAAGCATGCTATACATAATCAGATGCTATTGGAGCTAATTGATTTTTGTCTTCTTAACAACATTTTTCTTTTTGAGGACAAAATGTTTAGAAAGATCTCAGGGACGGCGATGGGCTCCTGCTTCGCCCCCAGCTACGCAAATTTATTCGTGGGCTGGTGGGAGGAGCTGGTAGCCTGGGCCCCAAAAAACAAAGTCTGGTCTGAGAAGATTGTCGCATGGTACAGGTACAATAACGACCTGTTACTGATATGGGATGGGTCTGTTGTAGAGGCAGAAAACTACATCACTGTACTCAATGACAATGTGTGTAATCTAAAATTCACAGGACAGGTGAGCTCTGTGGCAGCGAGTTACCTGGATCTGAATGTTGAGATTTCTAATAACACTATAAAAACATCGTTGTATAGAAAACCCACGGCGGGTAATAGCACCCTACATGCTTCAAGCAGCCATCCGAAGAGTCTTATAAAAAGTATTCCGTACGGGGAATTTTTAAGACTAAAACGCAATTGCACATTGAATAGTGACTTCCGTAAGGCAGTAAGTGACAGTAAAATGAGGTTCCTTGCTGGAGGGTATAAGTCTGAACTGCTCGACAATGCCCTGCAGAGAGTAGATTCACTGACCAGGGAAAAATTGTTTGAGAAGAAAGTCAAAGCCCCTCTCGATCATGTCAAATCCACATCCGCTTCCTGGATTCGGTATGATGCACAAAAGGGGTCCACCTCCCGACGTCCCCAACTCTGGACGTGACACAGAGTAATGAGGCAATCAGGTGAGGGAAAAAAGGGTGTAGGGAAGGGGCCGCTGGGAGAGGGAGACCGGTAACAAAAAGAACACAGTGTAAATACAACACACTAATCCTTCTACTCTCGTAAGGTCTCACTAGAGCGGAACTAGTACCTGGGATCTAGCTGCTGAACACCTTGCTCCCCAGGATATCAACTTGTGGTCATCTACAGAGATACCCCTCTCCAAATACACGATGTATCTACAACAGAAAGGCATGAAAGATTAACTTCCCTTTCACACACACAAGCAGCCAATAATCTCCGGTGTTGCATTCATACATACCCACAAAACTCAGGAAGCCACCCCCACACAGCAAGATAGGGACAGCAATCAAACAAGATCCGAATAAGGAGCACAGCATCCAAAAGGCCAGACTGGGATGAGTTCCTGGAATCCAAATGATGAGCAAGAAAAATAATAAACCCAAAGTCAATAGGAAGACGGCTTCCTTACAAAGCATATGAGTCAACAGGCTCCCAAATGGTCAGCGCTTACCTCAGCGCGAATCCATAACGAGAGTAGGATCTCCCTGGTGCTTACGTCAGCGCGAAAAGCGAAAATGTTCCCCTTGCGCTATCCAGCGCGCGGACTATACACAGAGTACGGGTGCTCCCCAGCGCTTACGTCAGAGCGGGAGGCGAAAGTCTTCCTAGCGCTATACAGAGCACGGACTTTGCACAAAGTACTGGTGCTCCCCAGCGCTTACGTCAGCGCGGGAAGAAGTGATCTTACTGAGCGCCGAGAAGGCGCAACGTGACAAGTCTAAGAATCCCCAGCGCTTACCGCAGCGCGAGAAGACTGAACTCATTCCAGACAGGTAGTGCTGATCAAACAGAAGGCCCAGCCGGGCGGCGACGAAAGAGAGCATCGCGGCTCTCAGCAGAGAACAGAAATCCAAACAGGAATGAAGAGATTGCCCCAGCAACCATGAGTACAACGAACAGAGCAGAATAGGAAACAACCAAGCAGCTTGACTCCACGGTAGGGACAGGATTACGCGCACTTCCTGTGCACTCTTGCTGACCTAAATAAGTTAAGCTCCTCCCCTACTTTCCTAAGCATGCTGGGAGACGTAGTCCGCACATAGAACATTGTGTAGGCGCATCAGATCAACTCCTGACAGATCAGGGTAAATTCAGATTGATAACTGCATTCTCACAGGATGCTGGTTGGCTTAGATCTGTCATGAAAAAACACTGGCATGTCCTGAAGACAGATCACATTATCGGTTCGGACATACCCCCCAGGCCCCAGATAACATTCAAGAAAGCTAGATCTATAAGGGACCAATTGGTACATAGTCACATGGACCCCATAATTAACACCAAAGGTACCCTACATGAAGCAAAGGGTTTTTTCCCTTGTGGAAAATGCAAAGCGTGTGCGTTCAGTAGGAGAGTACTCACTTACCATGTTAATGGAGTGAAGGGAGGAAAAAGAATAACCAAATTTCTGTCTTGTCACACCAATTATGCAGTATATTGCCTGAGGTGTCCGTGTAAGTTAAACTACGTGGGGAGCACCATTAACCCCGTAAAACTGAGGATATTGGAGCACATGCGGACCATAGCTAAGAAAGACTTTGCATACCCTGTCGCGAGACATTTTGCGATTAAACATCAGAGTGACAGGAATCTCTTTCAGTATTTTTGTCTTGATCAAGTACCCGACACTCCCAGAGGGGGGGATAGGCTATTAAATCTAAGGAGATTGGAGTCCAGACATATAGTAGATATGCAATCGAAGGCACCGGGTGGACTTAACAGTGGAGAGGATCTGTCCGTACATTTATGAATTTTGATGTGTATAAGTTGAAGCCATAACAACTTCAAGTACAGTAGTGAACCCTGATGCAGTGATGAAATATGAAGAGATTTTTCTGATATAACAATGTTAGATACTGTGGGAATTTTCGAACATAATGATATAGCGCAGCATACAGAGGCGGCTGGCTGAACGAGGGAAGAGTAGAATTCTGAAAGTGTGGGACAGTTGATTGGAGCCCGGGCTCGGAGCTTCACCTGTAAACGCCTTATCAAACGGATCAAAATGTTTAATGTAACGGAACGCAGAGAAGCGGCGGTGGATATGTTTAAAAACAAAAATCCAGATATCACGCAACCTGTGAGAGACAATGTTATGGTTAAGAGTACTTTGGCCAACCAATATATGAAACTCGAGAGACTGTACGAGAGGGAGGTGCGCAAATGGTGGGAGGGTACCTTGTTACAAAGCTATATCGAGGTACAAAGGGTCCCCAGAGGCTTGCGCATCTTTAAAGTTCCAGCGTACGAAAATCCGGACCCGCTTCTATTAGAAGCTTGGGCGGCACACATCAAATTATCGTGCAAAGGCATGCTGGAAATCTTGATACAGTTTGCATGGAGTGACAGAGATCGTACCTTGAAGGAAATCGAAGCTCTGGAGGAAGAGCTGCTTGCCAATACAGAGAAAGATCAGCAAGAGCAACTTAGACAAGCAATGAAGAAAAGGTTGGAGAAGTACGAGACCAAAATTAAAATTTGCAAACAAGAAAACTTTGATCGCGATGAAAGGGACTATGCGATGGGCAGGGTCCTAACGTTCGCGAAAAAGTATGAACAGACACGCAAGGAGATGGCAAGTAAAAGCCATACATCTCAAGCGACAACTGCTCAAAGGGTAGAAACTTCTGAGTCAGAAGCCACAGAAGGAGAGCAATCAGGAGATGAAGTGGCGGGCCCCTCTGCTTCAGCACAAAAAACTCCTTTTCAACAGGAGTTCAATCTCATCCGACAGAACTGGCTAAGGGGAGGGAAAAACAAACCCCCGGAAACAGGAGAAATCCCAGAAGAGGTGGTCGGAAGAGGAAGAGGGAGAGCGAAACAAAATCAAAACGCCAGAGTGACAAGGAGCAAGAGAGGGGGCAGATGGTAACTAATCAAGATCTCCTGACTATAGTGAATCTCTCTAATAGAACTTTGACTTCCAATGAAGAATCGGTCTTGAAGTTAGGACTTACTTTCTGCCCTAATGATGTAATTGAGTACACCCAAACTAGAATAGACTTTTTTTTTTTTAAATTCATTCGGAAAATGAAACTACACAAGTTTTACAAAATTAAACCTACTCCAAAAGAAAACAGACTAATGAGGATTACTAATCAAGACACTGATCTTCTCAATGTGAATGATCTCACAGCATGTGAACTTTTGGAGAATCTCCGCAAGGAGAGTAGTGGAGGAGAACCAGTGGAACCCACGATGTTGTCACAGAGATTACTGAATGTTGACATTGTACAAGATGCACCGCACAGTGGATTGAAGCCTTCAAGTAAGTTTCTTCCACAGTTACCTGCAGATGCGATTGATATCTTCTCGGATTTAAATATCAGGGAGCTGAGGAATTTCCGAGTAAAGAAATCGTCGCCAAGAAGGTTTGACAATGTAACAAAGGCAGAGAGGAAAGCCCTAAAAGATCTAGGGGATGACCACTCTATTGTCTGCAAACCCTCAGACAAGGGGGGAATATTGTTCTTCTTTCA
Organism: Lissotriton helveticus; assembly: GCF_964261635.1. NCBI lineage: Eukaryota > Metazoa > Chordata > Amphibia > Caudata > Salamandridae > Lissotriton > Lissotriton helveticus. The sequence goes on from NC_136063.1 coordinate 806,035,868, forward strand.
AGGGAACAATATATTGAGGAGGCCATGCGTCAATTAGGCGATGTACACTGCTATGAGCCAACAACTAAAAAAGCGTACTTGGAAAGTATTGAAAATCTAAACTGCCTATTGAAAAAACTGGCATGATAAACATATGCTTGATGTGGAGGAATATCTTTTCCTGAAAACGACTAACCCTGTCCTGCCCACGTTTTATTGTCTACCTAAGATACATAAACACATGAATAGACCACCGGGACGACCCATAGTTTCCTCTATGGGGGGGTTAACTGAAAGTCTATCCAAATTTTTTGACTATTTCTTGTTTGATTCAGTTCTTACTTTGAGTTCTTACATCAGAGACACTGCTGATTTCATTGAACATGTTAAACAAATTGAATGGCAATCATCATACTGCTTTGTAACTCTTGATATCACGAGTTTATACACATGCATAGATCGTACACAAGGTCTTCTAGCAGTGGAATATTTTTTGGGAAAGATACCGTTGAAGAATGCTATACATAATCAGATGCTATTGGAGCTAATTGATTTTTGTCTTCTTAACAACATTTTTCTTTTTGAGGACGAAATGTTTAGACAGATCTCAGGGACGGGGATGGGCTCCTGCTTCGCCCCCAGCTACGCAAATTTATTCGTGGGCTGGTGGGAGGAGCAGGTAGCCTGGGCCCCAAAAAACAAAGTCTGGTCTGAGAAGATTGTTGCATGGTACAGGTACATTGACGACCTGTTCCTGATACGGGATGGGTCTGTTGTAGAGGCAGAAAACTACATCACTGTACTGAATGACAATGTGTGTAATCTAAAATTCACAGGACAGGTGAGCTCTGTGGCAGCGAGTTACCTGGATCTGAATGTTGAGATTTCTAATAACACTATAAAAACATCATTGTATAGAAAACCCACGGCGGGTAATAGCACCCTACATGCTTCAAGCAGCCATCCGAAGAGTCTTATTAAAAGTATTCCGTACGGGGAATTTTTAAGACTAAAACGCAATTGCACATTGGATAGTGACTTCCGTAAGGCAGTAAGTGACAGTAAAATGACGTTCCTTGCTAGAGGGTATAAGTCTGAACTGCTAGACAATGCCCTGCAGAGAGTAGATTCACTGACCAGGGAAAAATTGTTTGAGAAGAAAGTCAAAGCCCCTATTGATCAGGGTAAATTCAGATTGATAACTGCATTCTCACAGGATGCTGGTCGGCTTAGATCTGTCATGAAAAAACACTGGCATGTCCTGAAGACAGATCACAATATCGGTTCGGACATACCCCCCAGGCCCCAGATAACATTCAAGAAAGCTAGATCTATAAGGGACCAATTGGTACATAGTCACATGGACCCCATAATTAACACCAAAGGTACCCTACATGAAGCAAAGGGTTTTTTCCCTTGTGGAAAATGCAAAGCGTGTGCGTTCAGTAGGAGAGTACTCACATTTACATGCACAAAGCGGCAGGCACCGCGCGGTGCCTGCTGCTTTGTGCATGTAAATGTAAGGCATGCATTTTTTAACCTTGCGGCGGGTGCTGCTTGAAGCAACACCCGCCACAAGGTTAAAGATACGGGATGTGACCGCTAGGGTGGCGGTCACATCCTAATTGCACCGGAGGGACCGCCGCTGCCCCTGCGGACGGTCCCTCCACCTCGGGGTGGCGGACGGGCGCAGGTCCGTCCGCCATCCTAAAAGGCCCCTTAATACTGTTGGAGCACTACTTTACATAGTCAAAAATGCTTTCCTGAACAGGGTCATAGAGCATACAATATTGTTCCGGGGAGGCTTCTCCGGTGGTTTCAGTGACAGCCGCCATGTGTGATGAGGAGGAATGCTGCGAAGCAGCACTTGACGTTTTTAAGAAACGAGCACCCAACTTTGCGACAGTGCCTGATACCGGAGGTGGAGTGAGCTCGTCACGTAGCTCTCTACAGAATTTGTTCTTCAAACTGGAACGATGCAGCGAGAGAGAGATAAGAAAATGGTGGGAGGCCACCTCACTACAAAACTACATGGATGTGGATAGAGTGCCTAGGGAGCTTCGTATATACACGGTACACGCCTATGAAAGCCCTGATCCTATGTTATCGGAGCAATGGGATGACTTGACTGCTGCATCATGTAAAGCCATGCTTGATCTGCTCGTGAAATTTGCATGGAGCGATAGAGCAAAAGTAATGGACGAAATAGCCTCCCTGGAAAACGAAATAGCTAAAGAGACTGATTCCATCAAACAATCACAGTTGCGGGAAGATATGAAAAAACGACTAATTAAATACGAATTGAAAATCCAACAGCGGAAGCAAGAGAAATTTGAGAGGGATGAGCGGGACTATGCTCAGGGAAGGATACTTACCTTCTCAAAGAAATTTGATGGTCCCCGAAAAGCCCTAAATAAGAAGAAAGGTGCAGCACCGGTTGTTGAGCCAGCCACATCAGAATCATCAGCCATGGAGGAAGAACAATCGGGTGATGAGAGATCAGTGCCAACAAGTGAAGGGAGGAGGAATCCTTTTCACTTGGAATTCAACCTCATTCGCCAGACCTGGCTGAGAGGGGGCAAAACCAAACCACCCGAAAGCGAAGAAGAACCCAACGAGGTGGCTGGCAGAGGAAGAGGAAGGGGCAAACCTGTGGCCCAAAATACCCGCAAGAAGAGGGGCAATAGATGGTAGAGCCTAATGCTAATTTGACTACTATTGTCAATTTGACCCATCAAACGATGAAGAGGATACCTTGCAACTGGGTCTTAGTTTTTGCCCCAATAACAAACTCGAGTATACCCAAACTCGAATTGATCTCTTCAAGTTAGCCCGTAAAATGAAATTGCACAAATTCCACAAAATGAAACCCTCTATTGGTGAAACGAGGAAAACAAGAAAGAAAACAACGATGTATCCGACTGATGTACTTACTACTAAGGATATTTATGTGGCACAGGCACTAGAGGATTTAAGAACTGGGCAAAGTCAAGGGATTTCCGAAGGGGCCACGGGAATAGCGAGGGCCCAGGACATTGAACAGCAATCACCGCTCACGGATTTCAAGGCACCCTCCCAGTTCAATCCCCAGATGCCTTACGATGCCATAGATACCTTTACGGATACTGTCGTTCAAGATCTGATGAGGTTCAGACTTTCATCCAACAAGAATTCTAAAAGAAAGAACAATCTTACTATTGCACAAACTACTGCCCTGTCTAATCTGAGCAAAAATGAGGGGGTTGTTGTTAAACCCTCGGATAAAGGGGGGAATGTTGTACTATTAACAAGAGATAAATATTGTGATGAGTCCCTTAGCCAGCTCGAGGACCCGATCAATTATTCAAAAACTAATAAAGAAGAGTATTCTGAAAGCATCAAGGCTTATCATGACCTCCTGAACAAATGGCGCAACAAACTCATGTTGGATATGAACGAATTTCTCTTTTTGAGGAATCCTGAACCTATAATTCCCACGTTTTAACAATTACCGAAGGTACATAAAGACCTTCGACATCCACCAGGGAGACCGATTGTCTCTTCTAAGGGGGGACTCACCGAGAATCTGTCTATTTACATTGACTCATTTCTTTCTTGTTTTGTTGTTGATCTAAAATCGTATGTAAAGGATACCAAGGATTTTATAGGACAGATTGATCAAATTGTTTGGGACCCAACGTATGTACTCATTACCCTAGACATCGCCAGTCTCTACACAAGTATACAACTCACTCAAGGTGTGGAGGCTGTGAGGTATTTCCTAGAAAAAAGACCAGCAAAGTATACAGAACATAGTAAGATGCTGGTCGAGCTTTTAGACTTTTGCCTCAGAAATAACATCTTTCTGTTCCAAAATGACTTCTTTAGGCAAATCTCTTGGACTGCGATGGGGACCTGCTTCGCCCCCAGCTACGCCAACCTTTTCGTAGGCTGGTGGGAGGATCAGGTGGCCCTAGCGGGTATCAACTTGAAATGGGCTGAGTACATCGTAGTTTGGCGTCGATATATCGATGACCTCTTCTTAGTGTGGAGGGGCTCCACCACACAAGCGGAGGAATTTATTGTGGATCTCAACAATAACCAAATGAACCTGAAATTCACTTCAGACATTAGTATGACTGAGGTACATTATCTTGACCTGAGGGTCTTTGTCAGCAAGGGTGGTTTGGAAACAGCTCTCTATAGGAAGCCGACGGCCGGCAATAGTATTCTACATGCCGGAAGTAGCCACCCCCCTAGTCTGATCCGCAGTATTCCTTACGGTGAATTGTTGAGACTGAGACGCAACTGCTCATTAGAAACAGATTTTACTCTAGCAGCCAAAGACTGCATTGCCAGGTTTCTGATCAGGGGATATGAGCAATCACTCTTAGATATTACTCTTAAAAAGGTACTGAGAATCCCCAGAAAACATCTCCTTGAGCAAGCCCCAAAAAGAATCGGGCAATCTGAAATTACTAACAAATTTTGCATGATTACCACCTACTCGGATGAGGCGAATATACTCAGAAAAATGATCACAAGAAACTGGCATATACTGCGTACCGATCCTGTAATGGGAAACGATGTCCCAGCGAAACCACTGATTACATTCAGGAAGCTGAAATCTATCAAAGATAGCCTTGCACAAAGTCACCTGATGCCCATAAAACCCAAAACTAGCGGTACCCTCAAAGATATGAGGGTTTTTTTTCCTGGTGGTAAATGTTGAGCATGCGATAACAGCAGACGTGTATTAACATATAAGATCCCAGGTCTAGTAAAACCTAAGACCATTAGCAAATGTATCACGTGTACGACACCCTATGTAGTATACTGCTTAAGCTGTCCATGCGGACTCAAATACATTGGGAGTACCATTAACAATGTAAAACTGCGGATACTGGAACACCAACGAGCCATTGCCAATAAGGATACAACTTATCCTGTGGCTCGGCATTTTGCCAAGGTGCATGAAAGTAACAGGGAGCTGTTACAATACTTCGGTATTGATCATGTACCGCTTAACCCTAGAGGGGGGGACAGACTGTTGAGTCTCCGTAGATTAGAGTCTCGCTATATTATCGATCTACAGACAAAAAACCCGCTAGGGATGAACACTGGGGAAGAATTGATAGTCCACCTGGGTAAATGAATTTCTAGGGAAAGTCATCTTATGTTTCCTGTTAAATGCTGACAATCCGGTAAATGTGACTCATTATGTCTCCTTTAATTGGTCATGAATGTATGCAACTTCTCTCTGAGATTTTTCTCCTAGATTTTTTAATCATCTCATTGTATGATTCTATTGACTATTATTTTCCCATTTTGTACTTAATCGCTAGCATAGTTTCATCATTATTATTGTAGGAGTGTCATCTCTGGTTTTCTTTCTGGTTTGATTGAACGTAGAATGGTTTTATCCTATTACTGGCACAGATATAGGAAGTTTTTTGATATTGGTGATATTTTTGAAGAGCGCTTTGAACTAAACCGGTGATGTGCCGATACACGGCTAGATTGGGAAGGATACCGGCAATGGCGGTTAGTGTTCTTGTGTACTTAATTATACATTTGCATATCAATTTGTATTCTGATGGCATAGAAGTAAAATGCAATATGGACACGTGAACCGATCGCCTGGTTCATCTGCGCCCTTTAATTTTCAAATTTTGAATTCTGTATCATGCACTGTAGATATGTTGGGTGTTCTGAGCGCCTGATGGTAATTTATGCCAGTGATATGCCGATACACGGCGAGATTGCAGAATTGACTGGCAGTAGCAATCGGCCAATTGTTATGGGGGTGTGTTACATATGGGGGATCGAACCATAATACACAATACCACATTGTATCATGTGTCTTGTATCATATAAAAATGGCTGCCACGTTTTACCAGTGCTCTGAAATGCACGAAGGATATATTTTTTTAAAATGTAGTCCGTCTTCATTTAATGATTTGTTGAAGACGCACAAAAAGAGCCGCGCGCAGCATGCTAATTGACACTGAGGAAGGACTTGCTGTCTGAAACGCGTGTGTCTGTATCACTGCTGCTGTTGCTGGCGAAATAAAAACGTTGCCACTTACCCGGAGTGCTTTTGTCATTTCCACGGAGGGAAATTGGTTACTGAGCTGCCATATATATATATAGACTGAACATTTTGCTGAATAAAAGAAGGTATGCTGCTTACAAATTAAAAGTGTTTTGTGTTTCTGACCCACATGGGTTTAAAGAGAACTCTAACTCCCGTGATGCAACATTACAAAAGCCCGGATGGGCATGTTACTTAAAGAGGGGATAATCAGTTGGAGGAGTTTGAAACAAACACTGCAGAGCATGTGGCCTCTGATGAAAGAGTCTATCTCTGAAACGCGTCAGGCGAGGCATGCAGGATGATTTTATTTGTCTTTCGTCAAAGAGTGTCCCTGCGCTTTGAAAAGTCCGGCTGGAGAGTGCATTCCAAGAAAGGCAACTTGTGAAACGTAATTTAAAACGGCCAGGCCAGGTCGGGGAGTGCACCTTTGCGTGAAATTCATGGCAATTCCTGTGGCCTGAGAAAGTTTAGCGCTACGGTGGAACAGCAGGATATGCTTTATATTTGGGGACATTCCATGATGACCGAACATTTTGCTGAATAAAAGAAGGTATGCTGCTTACAAATTAAAAGTGTTTTGTGTTTCTGACCCACATGGGTTTAAAGAGAACTCTAACTCCCGTGATGCAACATTACAAAAGCCCGGATGGGCATGTTACTTAAAGAGGGGATAATCAGTTGGAGGAGTTTGAAACAAACACTGCAGAGCATGTGGCCTCTGATGAATGAGTCTATCTCTGAAACGCGTCAGGTGAGGCATGCAGGATGATTTTATTTGTCTTTCGTCTAAGAGTGTCCCTGCGCTTTGAAAAGTCCGGCTGGAGAGTGCATTCCAAGAAAGGCAACTTGTGAAACGTAATATATATATATATATATATATATATATATATATATATATATGTTTTGAGATTATTTTGCGCAATAAAACTTGAAAACGAAGTTTAACCTGCTGCGAGTGCTTTTCTATTGGTTTTTTGGAACCACGGAGCTCGAGATATATATATATATATATATATATATATATATATATATATATATTTGAAAAATTCAACTCTTAGGTTTGACTGGAGTAGATTCGAGCATATTTTTCAAAAGTACTACTGTGTTTGGAGGTGTAACTTCGGTGAATAGCATATGTCTTACTGTTTTGTGTGTGTTTAGTATTTGTATGTCTCTCCTAAATTCTTCCTCATTTTCACTAAACTGCACCCTTTTAGTAGTATGTATTCCACATTTTCTACCTCTCTTCCTTGCCCCTTCCAAGCCTGGGCGAGTTCGCGGAGTGCAAAAAATATCTTGCCGTGCTACGCTGAGTTCAGCGAGCTGCTTAGTACATTAAATAAATGCTGTTTGCTGTGATTTTTAGTGCCAGGTGCTTGGCCACACTGTGCAATCATCATGAATGGCACCATGCACAGCGCAAGTGGGCGCTGCTTCCTTTCTGCTGCTTGAGTAGATTTGTACTCGAGCAGCAACTTTCAACGCGAACGGATGGTTTCTCAATGCGAGCGGTCGCGAGCATACGTGACCACTCGCAAATTTGAGAAATTTGTGCGCCTGCGTTGAGAAATCTCGCCAGAAGTGGGATTTTTCTCACTCGGGCTCGCCTAATTGACGCTGACGAACATGAGCAAGGAAAAAAACTCCACTCCACTATGCGAAGCAGAGTTTTCCGGAACTCCGTGAGCTCCCCATACCACAGAGTGTGGAAAACTCTGCAAACTCCCTGAGCGGAGTTCCCCGCGCAGACTTAATTTACACTTAAAATAGAGACCTGCATGCGTGGAGTTTTCTTTTTTTATGGCAGAGAACTATGCATCTATGTGATGGGACAAGCATAGGTGGCGCTCCCCTGCTGGAGGTTTGTCTGTAGCATTTGTGGGTACCTAACTTAGGGGCCGATTAGGATGGCGGTGAATCCGCATCCCCCGGGCCGGCGGAAGCCACCGCCGGCCTGGAGGATGCGGATACACAGCCGCGGCCACAGAAAACACCCACCGTCAGATTAGGATGGTGGTGGGATTGTGGTGGGAACAGCGGCGGACAGCAGGTCCGTCCGCTGCTGAACCGCGGGGTGTGGAGGGCTATTTGGTGGCGGTGTCTGCAAGACACCGTCAGCCAAATTACGATGTGCATTGAAACATGCTTTTCCACGGCGGCTTTTCCGCCGTGGAAAAGCATGTGGTCTTTTGTGTTTGGGGGCCCGTTGTAGGCCCCCAGGGTGTCAGGGGTGGGGGATGCACATGGGGGGTACCTATGGTACCCCCCAGCATTTACATGCACAAAGCGGCAGGCACCGCGCTGTGCCTGCTGCTTTGTGCATGTAAATGTAAGGCATGCATTTTTTAACCTTGCGGCGGGTGCTGCTTGAAGCAACACCCGCCACAAGGTTAAAGATACGGGATGTGACCGCTAGGGTGGCGGTCACATCCTAATTGCACCGGAGGGACCGCCGCTGCCCCTGCGGACGGTCCCTCCACCTCGGGGGTGGCGGACTGGCGCAGGTCCGTCCGCCTTCCTAAAAGGCCCCTTAATACTGTTGGAGCACTACTTTACATATTCAAAAATGCTTTCCTGAACAGGGCCATAGAGCATACAATATTTTCCTGCTTGCTTAATAAAAAAGGAAATAATCCTATTTTGGGATATCGTCCAACTTCCGTTGTAAAGGACTGGAGAAATGATCCTATATCCTCTCCCTATTTGGTAAACACAGTACAAATACCTCTTCTTCTATCCTAAGTACTCAAGCAGAAAAAATGCTGCTGATGGATTTACGAGTTTTGTTTTGTTTTTTGCACAGGTGAAACGTTTCTACTATATGGCCCCAGGAGAACTAATGTATCAATAACACCTTGGAAGTCCTAAGCCATCTTTCTAAAAAAGGCAATTTTCAAGTATCCCAGTAAAAAAGGAAATACAAGTTACTTTTTTCTTCTTTCTAGGCGTGTAATATAAATAGAGGCACAGCAAGCATCAATCTCGGCTCAATAATGGTCGCCATGCCGGGTTTCACAGTCCACATGACAATGCATTTGAAGGTTTTTGAAAGTTTATCTCACATCGGCATTGACGTCTATTGACCTTACAAACACATAAAGCCTACACAGTAGGGGTAATCTTTTCATTCTCAGTGTGCGCAAATGGAGTCTTCCAGGAAAAAAGAAGCGGCTACGATCAAGATAGAAAGTTCAGTTAAAGAAATGACACCTCACCGTATGGTTTGCCCGAGCTATTACCTTCCCACCTTTGCTGACAAAGGTGATGTCCTATTGTAGTATTCCATAGCTGCATGGTTGACTTTATGGACCCTGTCCAACTTCAAACCAAACATTAGTGCAGGAAGTGGGAGTGGAAATAATTGGGGCTGACAAGCTCTTAAGTATTACTCATCAACCATTTGCAAACCAAGCACCCCTTCCAGCTATTTATTTGGTCCTCCTAAAAAAGAAATGTTGTATATTTTATCAAATTTATTATGATAGATATTGGAAGGACGTCACTACATTGCAAGTGGACTAGAGGGTATAAACTGATACATATTTGTTTATAACACTGAGTGGTAGATGAGGCTATTATCTTGACCTTGAGTGAGTCCCTGAAGATGTGCACTTACTTGTAGGGCGGAGCACAAGAAGGTACACTACCAGCTACAATTATATCATAATGTGAGACCATCGGTTGATGGAGGGCCTGTTCTGGCGCATGGGGTGGTCCTTGACTGGGCAGGTGCAAACTACCTAATTCTAAATGTGAAAATGCATGACAATGTCAGATAAATACATCGAATTTTCCATGCAAGTTTCTAAAATGAAGCCACCATTTTTAGCAGAGGGTGGCTATTATTAAAAAAGATACAAGCAGACAGCTCGCTATTTTTAGAACAATTTTTTAAAATGTATGTAGAATTTAGAAATAGAATCGTCACTAAATCATTTTGGAAGAGAAAATATAGTGAGAGTGTCAGCAAAGCAATAATTTACATGACAGAATGGTGCAGATGCATAACTACAAGCTCAACATTTAATTTTGTGGCAGCAAACACGTGTGCTAAATGGACTCCTCTTAGATTGTATTTGTAACGGCACATTTTATGTACATTATATAACAGTGATAAAAGTGTCTCATTTAAGAGAAAACAATAGTAAAACTAATATTTCGTGCTCATTTAAGAGTAAAAAATATTAAAACTGATATTCCGTGGTGGTTTTCAGTTTATTGCTGTACGTATATGCACTGTAACTAATATAAAGGAGTGTAACACTTTATGTGAGACCAGTGCGGTCATCTTGAAAATTAAGCCCAAGACTGCTGGGTGGTGCTTTTCATTACCGATTAATCCAGACAGTATGTAAAATGCAATTATTCTTTGAGTAATGGAATCAACTTTTCCGGGGATTTTTCGAAAAAGAAAATATATATCTTACTGAAAGTGAACGAATGCTACCTTTTATCAGCTAACATTATTTTTCAGTTATTCCTTGAGAAAGAGGATTTTACTAAGTAGCTCGGCAAAATGCTGGTGTTTTTAAAGACACTTGTGAAGTGGTTGAAGAAGCTTGAGTTATTCTTTTCAAACAGACTAACCCACATCCCACTATCCTCGTGCTTATTGTCACTGTGGCAAATGCACAGACGATAGAGTACAATGCCTAGCGGATGCAGTATAAATATTTTTTTCAGAGTTTTATATAGCACGAACTTGAACCGAAGGTATCAGAGTGCTTTACATGAGCAACAGTTGCATTACAGATGGATACATTCATTTTAAGGCATGGGGAGATTAAGTGATTTGCCCAGAATCACAGGATGTTGAGTGACCCTGCCGAGACTCGAACCCGGTTCCGGCTCTAGCCGCAAGGCCACATCCTCTCCCCTATTGGTTTGGAACAGCTCAGCATTCTATTTTGTTTATTAAAACAAATTCCGCAGTGATTTTGATGTGCAAAGAGTTTGTGTTCCCTTCTAAATGTTTCCATACCATTGTTTGTAATCACTTCTTGGATCTTCTGTGCTTGGCATGGTAGATCTGGACAGGGGAATACAGTGACAGGTGCCCCACTCTAAATGGGGAGGAGGGAGGCGCAACCAGGGGCGGCCTTAGGCATGTGCAAGCTGTGCACCTGCACAGGGCCTCCAAACCCTAGGGGGCCACCATGCCAATATATATCCTCAATATAATAATCCTCTGAGGATGGATACATATTTGCGTGGCGGCCCCTGGCAGGGATTTGGCGGCCTCCGGCTCTGTTCCAGTTCCAAACACCCTGATTCCAACCCCCCCTACCTCTTCACTGGCCTCCGTGCCTGCGTTGCTCCTGGTTCCTGATTGGCTTCTTTTTTTCCCTACCCACTGCTGGCCCGCTGGTACCTTCCTGAGCTCCGCCCCGGGCCCCCTCTTCCAGGGCCCCCTACCTACGCTCCCTGCCCAGGGCCACCATGAGCCTAGAGCCGCCCCTGGTGCAATTGCCACTCTGACCTGGCAGTCCAGTAATGGAGCTAGCTAAAACTCTAAGGCCAGATATCCTGTGATTCTACCAGCTGTGAATGAGGCCAGGAACAATAGGTTTGGCGATCGTGAGCACTGACATTTTACGGCGGGACTCCCTTCTCACCAAATGTTGAAGGTGGTTCTAAGTTAATATAGACATTTGTGGGAGGTGTGGCTTGACGCGCAGTGGAGATGGCTGCTTTCTCTTGAGCACTGTGACACTGCTGGACAATTCAACTCTTTGTACTGTATTTAGTTCTACTTAAGATTATAACCCTAGTTTTGTTCTGTCCAATGCTGGTCGACCGACTTCATATATTCCTTTGCAGGTATATTGTTATAATTGAATTACTGTTTGTATATATTTATTATCTTACTCATTTCTATTCTTTCTATTGTTTCCTCCTTTCTAAATCCTTTGCTATTGATAGGTATTTAATACCTTATTCTATTGCTTATTCAACTTTGTATTCTACTTCTTGTTCTGCCTTTTCTCTGTTCAGTGTTTTTTTAGGTGGTAATCTATTTACATGGGATATACTATTTCATGACATCATTGATCACCAATGACATGATAATTACAGAATTGTTTTATGCTATAGTCATGATGTTTAATTTATGAAATGATATTTTATGACAGACTCTTCATTTAATTATTTTATATTGTTTGTTCTAATTGAATGGTATGGTTCATAATATTTTTATCTCACAGCTTTACAGTGGGCCATTTATGTTATATCGCGCCAGGATACTCCTGAGTAGTTGTGCGCGTTATAAGTCTCTTATAACATATATAATATGTACCTTCTTAGATCTTATTTGTATACATTTTATGGATGGATTTGTAATATGTATAGGTTGGTATTTATGTGTTATTACTGTCTTGTTCAAATTATTTTTGGATAACAGAACTATGCAATTCTTTGTTTTGTATTTAGCCCTATTTGGGATGGCATCCCTATAAATCTGTACGATTGTATGTTTCTATTTACTCTTTTGACTTGTTATTAACTTTTCTTTCCATAATCTCTTTGAAATAGGTAAGTATCCTATATTTTATATTCTATTCTCTTTTCTTCGCTTTATTCTACCTTTTACTCTATTTTCTGTTTGGCCTGTTTATCCTACTTTTTATTCTATTTCTTATCTTTTCTCTTTTAGCAGATGCATTCACTCTTATTGTTCCATACATATCTATGTCTGGCTTAAATGTAGTTTCCCTTGATGTTAGGGGGTTGAATCACCCTATTAAGAGGGCTAAGATTTTGGACTATAGTAAGAGTTTATCTGGTGATAGGTTTCTACTTCAAGAAAATAAGATAGGCTTTAAATAGGCTCTTCTTTTGAGGAAAGATTGGGTACTTGATGTTACATGTTCTGAGGCATCTGGGAAGAGGAAATGGGTTATTAACCTTATCCCTAGAAGCTCTGGTTTGTTCATAGTTACAGCTGAACATGGTACTAGTGGCAGATGGTTACTTACTTGTCTGACTAATGTTTCAGATGATCTATATATTATGAATTTATATGCCGAAAATACTGATGATCCACTCTTCTGGCGAACTCTTAATAAAAATATCACTGATATTCCATAGAATACAAGAACAATTGTTGGAGAGGATTTTAATCCCCCCCTTGATCCTATTTTGGATAGAAACTCTGCCTTTAAATTTTGACCTCCTTGGGAGCACAAGCATATGCTCAATATGTGCTCATCTCATCATCTTGTGGATGCATGGAGATTACATAATCCTACTGGTAGTGAGTTCACGTTTTTCTCCTCTTCACACTCTAGTTTCTCTTGTATTTATTTATTTATTTTTTATTTATTTTCAAAGTTTTATATAGCGCGAACAAGATCTTTGCAGATATCAGAGCGCTTTACAGAAAATAAGGGCTAAGGGAAAGAAAAGGGTGATTAAACAAACTATTGGGTACAGTATAGTAGTCGGTAGTAAGTGAATAGCCAGATAGGATAGCAATCAGATAAAAAGCATAATACAAAAAGGATAGCAATCAGTTAAAAACATAATACAAAGTAGGATAGCAATCAGATAAAAACATAATACAAAAAGATAATCAGAATAACCAATAATACAAAAAAAACTGAGCTAAGTCTTCAATCCAGTAAATATAGAGTTCAGGTGAATTTAGCCATAAGGATGGCTTTTACCTCTTTCTTAAAAAATGCCGTGGAGGAGATAAGTCTGGTTTCAGGAGGGAGTGCATTCCAGATCCTGGGTGCCATTCCCGAGAAGGAGCGTTTGTATGTTTTTTCCTTCCGGAATCTTCGAGGTTTCAGGAGGAGATTTTTTGTGCTTCTGTTGGATCTGGAGCCTCCTGATATAGTCAGCTTTTGAGTGAGGTAGTCGGGTGACTTGTGGTGTACGGCCAAGTGTGTCATGCAGGTGATTTTCAGCTGTATTCTGGCTTCAAACGGCAGCCAGTTCAGTGATTTTAGTCAGGGGATATGTGCGAATGTTTCCTTGATCCAGTGATAAGTCTCGCTGCAGCATTCAAGGAGGCTCTTAGGGGTGCGGTTGTTGATAGGGGGAGTCCGCTGAGAGCCACATATCCGTAGTCTATGCGTGGGATGACAAGGGCTTTTACAGCAGTTTGGAAGTCCTTAGCTGGGAGGAAGGGTTTAAGTTTCCTCAAAGTGTTGATTTGAAAATTAGCTCCTTTAGTTGCTTTGCTAATGTGCTGCTGCATGTTGAGATTGGCGTCAAGTGTGATGCCTAAGGATTTCGTGGAGTCCACGATGGTGGGTTGGACATTGAGTGCAGTAAGGTGTTTGAGCCAGGTTTGGGAGATGGCGATTTTCGCAGGAGGTGCGATCAGAAGGAACTCAGTTTTCAGAGCATTTAGTTTGAGGTGATTGTCGGCCAACCATGATTGGGTGTTTCTGAGTGTGGAGTTCAGAAGTTTGATGTCTTCCAGGGATTGGAGTTTGAGGTAGAGTTGAGTGTCATCGGCGTACATGTGAAAGTGTACATTAGATGCTTGAAGCAAGGTGGTGAGTGGTTCCATAACCAGGTTGAACAATGTGGGGGATAGGGAAGATCCTTGTGGAACGCCTAATGTTACAGGCACAGATGAGGACAACACGTTGTTGAACTTGAACTTCTGAGACCGGTTATATAGGAAGGAAGTGAACCATTTGAGAACAGTTCCGGATAAACCCATTCTGGTGTTTAACAGCTCCAGAAGATTCTCATGTTTGACAGTGTCAAATGCTGAGGAGAGATCAAGTAGGATGAGGAGGCAGGAATCGTTGTGATCAAGGATTTGGAGGGCGTCATCAATTATGTGCGTCATAGCAATTTCCGTACTGTGTCTTGCTCGGAAGCCTGATTGATGAGGGTTGAGGAGGTCAAACCGATCAATGTGTTTTGTCAGTTGGAGTTGTACGCATTTTTCCAGCAGTTTGGCCAGGGTGGGGATATTGGTAATAGGGCGGTAATTGTTTAGGTCAGCAGGGTCAGCTGTAGGTTTCTTGAGTATAGGCGTGACTTGCCCCACCTTGAGGGAGTCCGGGATGAGCCCTTGTTGCAGGGAACTGTTAATGATTTTAGTCCAGAGTGGGAGGAGCAGGGGGGTAAAGTCCTTTACCGCATTAGCAGGTAAGGGGTCTATGAGGTGATTAGAGGGTTTCAGGGTGCCGAGCAGTTTGTTAATTTCTTCTTCAGAGTAGGTGTCGAAGGACGACCATGCTGCGTTGTTTTTAGGTTGAGTGTTAGTTATGCTGGTGGGGCTGGAGTATCGGCTTACATCATTGAGGAGATCACTTCTTATAGTATCGGTCTTTAGCTTAAAGAAAGCAGAGAAGTCTTCACAGGATGGTGTAACGCTTGTTGTGCTGTTTGGTTGTAGAGGTAGTTCCTTGGTTTGAGTTTTGACAAGTTCGAACAGTTTTCCTGGTCTGTTTTTTGCTTGGTCGAGCTGGAGGCTGAAGAAGTCAGATTTCGAGCGCTTGATTTTCCTAAAGTAGGCATTCCTCTTATTCTTAAGAGTTTTAAGGTGCAGTGCTGAAGGGTCTGACCTCCAGGTGCGTTCTGCCATTCGCATGGTACGCCTGTCATCATTGAGTCTACCATCATACCATGGGTTCGAGTTCTTGGTGGAGACTCTCTTCCGTTGCAGGGGGGCGGCTTCGTTGATTATTGAGGTCATAGAGTTGAGGTAGAGGTCGGTCAGAGATTGTACATCAGAGGCGCCCGAAGGGGGAAGGAGGAGACTGCAGGTGTGAGAAGGCAAGGATTTGGGGTTAAGTTTCTTCAGGTCCCTTTTCCAGATCTTGGATTTGGTGGGTTGAGCCGGGTTAAGTTTAACTTTTTAGTTGATGAAGAATGTGATAATGTGGTGGTCTGACCAGTCACAGGGTTGGATTGCTCCCAGTTGGGTAGAGTCCTCTTTGGCAATGATAAGGTCGAGGATAGAGCCTATGTCATGTGTTGGGCTGTTGCAGATTTGGGTGAGGTCAAGCGCATTAAGGAAAGTTTTGAGACTATTCACCACTGCGTCATTATGATCGTTCCAGTGGAGATTGAAGTCACCCAGGTAGATTTGAGTGTTCTGCCGTCCGGCATTGGATGAAATCGTGTCTATGAGTTGTTGGGTGAAGGTGAGGTTGTCCCCGGGCGGGTGGTAGATGACATGTAAAGAGCATACAGGTTTGCCCTCGCTGGTGATATCGAGGCAGATGAGTTCACAGGAGATGAGGGAGGGGGAGGTGACTTTAGTAACAGAGAGGTTGCTCTTAAAAATGCATGCGATTCCCCCGCCCGTCTTGCCTGTCCTGTCGAGTCTAATGATGTGGTAGTTGGGGGGGACTAGAATGTCCATTATAGGTGTGGAGGATTCAGTTAGCCAGGTTTCAGTCAGAATGGCTAGGTCAAGGTCCATTGTTATGATGAGATCCGCGATGTCGGAGGAATGTCTAGGGGCCAATCTGCAGTTGAGTAGGATGCATTTGAGTCTGGGGGTGAGAAGGGTGGTCGAGTGTTCTAGAGAGAGGGTGACTTTTCTGAGATTATTGGGGACGGAACTTCTGTTGCTTTGTGTGGGGGGCCTAAGGGGATTTGAGAGAATCATGGGTATGGGGAGGTTTGTGGTGGTTGAGTGGTTTAAGGGACCTGGGACAAATGAGCGGAGGAGGGTGTGTATGTCGTGGTCCGAAAGGGGATTAAGGGCGCGTCGGGCGGTTGGTGTGATTGCGAGTGGGGATAGAGGGCCAATGAGGGGAGTATTGAGTGAGAGGGTCTGTGGGGAGGGTGGGGGACTTGTTGGGCAAGGAAGTGGTGGTAGGTAGGGGGTGTCTGGGGTGTATGAAGAGAAGTTTTTGATGGTGTGCAGATCTTCTTTGAGTTGGAGGAGGGTGGACATAATCATGTCCAGAGTTGGATTGGGGATGGTGTTGGGGATGAGAGCCATGGGCTGGTTAAACAGGGAGCTGGAGTGGGGGAGAGGGGTGCGCTAGCGTTGGTGCAGGGCTCTGCGGTAATAGTAAGTGGGATGGCGTTCGGAAGGTGAGAGAGTTTAGGGGTGCAGGGTGTGGATGAGGTAGGGGGTAGGTTGATGGCATAGGTGGGGGTATTGGTGGGAGTCATCAAAGGTGAGTTGGGGGATGAGTGTAAGCTGGAGACGGTGGGAGTGCAGATAAGGTAGTGGGGGCTGTGAATGGGGGGAGAGAGGGGGAGGGGATAAGGTAAGGGAGGTGGTGTGTTCTGAGAACCTAGTTGGGAGAGTGGGGTAATGGGGAGTGAGAGTGGGGGGGGGGTGATAGAGTGGGATATGGTCCTGCCGCAGGGAGGGGGAGATAAGTTTAGGGAGGTGGTGGGTTCTGCGAGACTCGTAGGAGGTGTGAAGTGGGGGGTGGGGGGGATGGGGGTGTGGAGGATGTATGAAGGGGAGTGATCTACGCCTATGATTGAGGGGTGTGATGAGGTTACCGCGGGTGGGTGAATGACTAGAGCCCTGGGGGGAGGGGAGAGGTGCGTGACGTTCAGATGCTGTGCTGGGTTAGGAGTGTTAGATAGATTGTAGGAGGTGGAAGGTGTTGTGTAGTCTTGGGTGTTAGGAGTGGAGGTACAACGGTTGGAGATATGTTCTAAGAGGGTGGGGATCAGGTTGTGGAGTAGGTCAAGGTTCCTGTCTGTGGATTGAGATAGGATGATCCCGTTGTTGTAGATAGTGATGGTGGCTCTGCCTGGGAAGAGTTGGGAGGGTGTGATAGAAAGTGTTAGACCATGAGCGGATTTTCTGGTGGTGGAGATAGTGAGAAGGGAGAGGAGCGCTTTCCTACATTGTGCTCTACGAATAGTGTAGAAGATGATATCGGTGCTCGTGGCTCCATTGGTTAGTGAGAAGTAGGTGTCCACAAACGGGGTTTCAGGGTGGGCCTTCAGGAAGTTGTGTTTGAAGTGTTTGGCGTTTTTTTTGGTGAGTTTGGGTGGGTAGTTAATTGTGTATGTGTGCTTGCCCATGCGTTCCATGTTGGGAGAGATGGTGTAGGTAGATGAGGGGGTAGATGAGGGGGGGGTGTGTGTGGGTGGGTGAAGTTACAGAGC
The DNA here is from genome assembly GCF_964261635.1 of Lissotriton helveticus. NCBI lineage: Eukaryota > Metazoa > Chordata > Amphibia > Caudata > Salamandridae > Lissotriton > Lissotriton helveticus. The sequence continues at coordinate 806,053,983 of NC_136063.1, forward strand.
TATAAGAATGATAATAAATAAAAAGAGAAATTGAGAATGAGATGGTGTAGGTAGATGAGGGGGTAGATGAAGGAGAGTGTGTGTGGGTGGGTGAAGATACAGGGATATAAGATAGAAAATAAACTAAAAGATTAAAAGGAAAATTGCGAATAGTCTAAGGTATGGTCAGTGTTAATGAGGAAGACTAGTCTAAGATGGCCACCAGATGGTGTAAGTAGATGAGGGGGTAGATGAAGGGGGTGTGTGTGGGTGTGTGAAGTTACAGGGCTATAAGATAGAAAATAAACTAAAAGATTAAAGGAAAAATTGTGAATAGTCTAAGGTATTGTCGTAATTTGGCAGTGATCAGGTTAGCATTTGCTTCAGCTACACGAACTTTTCACTGTTAGCTTGACCATGTATGCGGAGGCCATTTTGTATTCCTGTCTTCCATTTTCAGTGAACGCGCTGCCTCGTGGTCAGCATGCTCTTTTGTCCTTTCTCTTCCCTGATGACCATTTAGTTTGCCCAGCAACTGGCTATTTTTAGCAATGGTCAAGCTCGCGCATGTGTATTCGAGCCTTTTTTATTAGTGAATGGTCACCGCTTAGGAATGTTCTCCAAACTGACCAGTGGTGCTAAACTCCTCCCACAAGTTGGCTGTGTTCCAGAAAGGCCCTTATATGTACCTAAAATGTGTGAAAGGTATACCGCCTACCCTTTCAGTTTCTGTCAAAATGTAGAAAAGAGGCCACGCACCGATGTCCGGTGTGATACTTCTTGCATTACCGAAGGGTGCTGTAGGATGGTACCACCACCCCATGGGGTCCTAATAAACTTGTCTTTTGCATTTTCAGTTTCCGTGCCAACTTCTATTCTATGGTGAGAAGGAGTTTTTTTGCAGAGTATGTAGATCTGTTGAAACCCAATACCACAAATTGGCGACCACGAAGGGACTCATCGACGACTCGGATGCCCGAAGGAGTGGTCGGGACGCAGGATTGGAAACTCGCCATGGACGCGTATGCTGCCACTGAGTGACCCGAGTCTTGGCATCCACGGTGTTTTTTTTCCTTTCCTTCCGACCTGACCTTCCAGGTGGCGCCGGTCCTCGACTGAGATCCTGATCGGTTGGGTTGTCGTGCAGTGCCCGTGTGGCTGATTCAATTTAGGAACTTTGCAGTTGGAACCTGGACATTTGATAATATTTGGTAAGCTTTTGATTGGTAAGGTAGTCTACTGACACTTACTGTGGCTTTTTGGATTTGTTTGAGTTAGCTAACATTTGGATCTATGATTTGGATTATATGTGGAGTGCACCTCACATAGGCAGGTAATGTAGAGATATTTCTCTGACTCTGTATTTGTTTGAACGGCACACCATGCGTAAAACATATTTAGTGCCATTTTATGTAATATCGCGTTTTTCGTGATATATTTGACATGCCTGTTTTCAGCACACTTCGAGGAATGTGCTGTCTTGGAAACGGTACCAGTTATCGATTAAATGAATCTCAGCCGGCTCCCCCAGAGGGGACACCTAATCGTGAAATGTACATAAAATTCGGCCTTCCCCCTATAATGTATAGTACATTATGGCACAAATACATGAAAACTGATCATGAATTGCAATGGCCACTACATGGGTCGTTTGATTTACGAAAGGTTCAATATGTGGAGCAGTGTTTGTTTCAGCGCAGGTCTAGACAGGATATGTTTGATTGTGTGCGTATGTGGGAGAAAGCGGTGCATGAACGAATGAAGCGTGAACAAGCCTTGGCGGACAAAGAGCAGCGAAAGGCTGCTCGTGACAAAGCTTTACAGTTGCAGGAGAAAGAATTGCAGGAACAGAAAGAGAGGGAGACTCGAGAACGTAATTTGCAACTTAATGGTCAGTTTCCTATTCGACGTCCTCTTTATCCTGTCCTTACTAATGAATCTGATGATTTTTCATTGCTAGATCATTGCCCGCCTCCGTATGTTCCGCCTACGGCCCCGGATGAGGACTCAGGCGAGGATGATCAGAGGGATACTCGTTCCAGGATTAGTGTTGAACGATCTGCGGAATTACGCGGGTTGGCTCGTAAACTTAATGTTAATGTTATTACTATTTCAGAGATTAATGAACTTAAGCGTAAGTGGTCTGAAAAAGAACGATTGTATTTTCTAGAACATTTTGGAGACGAAGTTGTTGAACGGTTTAGAAAATATTCATCTGAGTTGGAATCTAAGGATATATCAGTTGGTCGTGATAATTTACGTAAAGGTGTTTTCATTCTTATAGATGCGGATAGTTTTTTCCAGCGTTTGGTTCAGCTATGGGATGAGACGTTAAGACTACGGGCGGCGAAAAAGACATCGGGTTCGACTGCGTCTGGATCGAAGGATGAGTCCAAAGAGTGTCCTATCTTTGGAGCAGATAAGAGTGCTTCAGTTCATATTATGCCTATGCGAGAAGCTGCGCCTTTGTATGTCCCTCCTAAAGGGCAAGGTACAGATGATAATAAGTTGTCTGCGGATGCGAAGGGTTATTTTATATATAATTGGGTTTATACTCCTTGGAATAGAACAGATGTTATGGCGCTTAAGAATGCTTTGCCTGACCCCCGCAAAAATCCAGCATCTTTCTATGAAGGAGTGGAAGGCGCTATTTCTTCGTGTGTTATGACATTAGTTGATATTGATCTTTTCTTTGGGTTAATATTGCCTGCTGATATGTGGAGAGCGATTCGTAAGTTTGATGATTGAACGGTTTTAGGTGCAGATTGGAAGGAATTAGCCCGAGCTGATTTGGATAGAGAACCCGCATGTAAGCCATGTCAATTGATTTTAGATCTCCCGGTGGCTATTTTGAATAAATTAAAAACGCTTGTTCCCCCTAAGAAAATTGATTGGACGATGTTGGCTTCTTGCAAACAGAAGCCGGATGAATCGGTCTCTGACTTTTTTTCACGTTTCGAGGAAGCGTTTCATGATTACAGTGGTCAATTATTAACAGAGGACATGGGCAGGCATTTGTTCGTTGATAAGTATGTGGCTAATCTCCTACCGGAGATTGCAAAACGTTTAAAGACTAGTGAAAGTTCATGGACCACGGAAACCCCTGCTTCTTTATTGACTATGGCTCAGTATTATGAACGGCAGGAAGTGGAGGCTAAGGAAAGTAGTGATAAGAAAGCGAAGGATTTGAAGACGAAGGTGATGTTGGCTCAGGTTTACGCTACGCAATCGAGAGGGAATGATAGGGGTAGACGTGGATCGTATGGTACGTCTTCAGTTCGTTCCGATATTTCCGAGGATCAGTGTGCATATTGTAAACAGTTTGGACATTGCGCTTCAGATTGTCCGGTGCTTCGAGAACAGCGTAATCAGCGTGGTCGAGGGAATGGAAGGTCTCGGAATAATTATTCAGGGTCGAGGGGTGGAGCGAATGATCGTGGTAGGTTTGAAGCTAGGGGTCGTGGTCAGGTTGATCATAATACTTTTGATCGACGGAATCAGTATCAGATAGCTGAGGGTGAGTCTTCTGAGTCTCAGGATAATACATATGCATAGGATTGCGTAGGATGGGGTGTGGAATCGGTTGAAGTACCAGTAGATCAAAGGGGTCCATATATATCAGCGCATGTTTTGGGTTCTACTGATCAATTCCTGGTTGATACGGGAGCTACTCGTAGCGCTCTGTCCAAACACTTGGTTCCAAGGGCTCCCCTGTCTGGCGAAATGATTACATCAATAGGGTTCGATGGAACACCTTCTCCTAGCCCATTGTCTCAACCCCTTACATTTCACATTGATAAGTTTACTGCCCCATGTCCATTTTTATTGTCTCCAAACACACCAGATAATATTGTGGGACTGGATATGCTTAAACATATTCGAGCGACTATACGCTGCGCCCCTGAAGGGGTGCGGGTCCTTTTGAATGAGAATTACCCAGAGGTTGAGAGATCGTGCCTCCTGCAGGAGGCCGATGCGTTAGCCTCTCTTCCAAGTACTCTGTGGGCTACTTCCGATACTGATGTAGGACAGATGATTATCCCTTCCGTACGTATTACTGTAAAGGAGGGAGTGTCTTTGCCTCGCGTACCACAGTACAAAATTTCCAGGGAAGGTGAAGTTGCCTTGACACATATCATAAATGACTTGATTATTGCAGGGGTGGTGGAGGAAGTCCCCTATAATGTTTGTAACAGTCCAATTCTTCCGATCCTAAAGAAAGACACAGACACTAAGATCTATCGTTTTATTATTGATTTGAGGGAAATTAATAAGATAGTAGTGCCCCAGTATCCGGTGGTGTCAGACATTACCACCTTACTTACTTTGATTCCACCTACATCCACTACCTTCACTGTTATCGACTTGAAAAATGCTTTCTTCTCGATTCCCATTCATCCCGATAGCCGATATCTTTTCGGCTTCACATTAAATAACAAATCATATAGATTTTGTCGGGTTCCTCAAGGTTACACAGAGAGTCCTAGCATTTATAGCCAGGCAGCTTGATTGTTTCGAACTACAGTCTGGGGTGGCTCTTATTCAATATGTTGATGACGGTAAACAACGTTTACAACGAAACTTTTACAACGCACTACCATTACAACGCAGGCATTACAACGCAAACCATTACAACGCATTGCGCTGGGGGGCGCTCTAGGATAGGAAATAAGTTAAATTTTCTATCCAACACCTTCCCTAGTGTCCACGGGGACTGGAGTTGGAATAGAAAATTATACTTACCACTATCCAGCACCTCTAAGCGCTATGCGTTGTAAAGGTTTGCGGTGTAAAAACCGCGTTGTAAAGGCATGCGTGGTAAAAGTATGCGTTGTAACGTCATACATCCGTTGATGACATTTTATTAGCAGCAGACACGCAGGAACAATGTGAGGAGAGTACTCTTTCCCTACTTTCTTTTCTTGCCAAGAATAATCACAAGGTTTCGAGGAAGAAGTTGCAATATTGTAGACCAAAGGTGACCTACCTCGGTCATCTTTTGTCTAAGGAGGGACGTGCATTGACATCAGATCGAATTCAAGTGATATTAGATACGCCAGTCCCTTGCACTCAGAAAGATGTTCATGCTTTCATAGGTCTGACGTCCTTTTGTAGACAGTGGATATTAGGATTTTCACACATTATAAAACCTTTGTTAGCATTGTTGTCCAAAACTACACTGACTCCCCTTGAATGGACAGATGAATGTCAGAATGCTTTTGAACAATTGAGACAAGCCCTTTGTTCTGCACCAGTGTTAGGTACACCAGATTATACAAAGATCTTTACATTATATGTACATGAGAAGGATGGGTGTGCTTTGTCAGTCTTAGTGCAGACACACGGAGATAAACAGCGACCTTGTGCGTACTTCTCAGCAGTACTTGATCCTGTGGCACGAGGATTACCTGGGTGTTTTCGAGCAGTTGCAGCAACAGCAGTGGCTATACGACAGAGTGAGGGAATAGTTTTGTCACACAAATTGTTGGTGTTAGTTCCCCATGCGGTAGATGTTTTATTGAACCAAACGAAAACACAGCATCTAACTAGCGCTCGTTTAACAGGATACGAGCTAACGCTGTTGGCGCCACATATTACACTGAAGAGGTGTGCCACTTTGAACCCTGCTACTTTATTGCCATATCCTGTTGCTGAGACCCAGAAGGAAGAACACCATGATTGTGTTTGTCTGACTGAAGAACAAACAAAGGGTCGTATCGACTTACAGGATACGCCACTTCCAGATGTAGATGGGGAACTGTGGGTTGATGGATCATGTTTAAAGTTGCCAGATGGTACGACTTCCTCAGCCTATGCAATCACGACACTTAAAACAGTGGTAGAAACAGCACGGATACCGCAAAAATCGGCCCAAGCAGCTGAATTGATAGCTTTAACGAAAGCATGCGAGTTAAGTGCTGGATTATGTGTGAATATCTACACTGATAGTCGTTATGCTTTTGGAGTAGTGCACAATTTCGGCCTACTCTGGAAGGAACGAGGGTTCCTGACCTCGCAGGGAGTACACATCATGCATGGAGAGTTGGTACGTGATCTTTTGAATGCACTATTATGTCCAAAGAAAGTGGCGATAGTCAAATGTAGTGCACATAAGAAGGTGACAGATAAAATAGGACAAGGAAATTCTTTTGCAGATCGCATAGCGAGAGAGACTGCAATGTTACAAAACGTCTCTCCTATGTATGTGGTGAAATCACAGGCTGAGCGATGGCATGATGCCAGAGAGGAAATATTAGACATACAGAAATCGGCATCTGAAGCAGAACTTGCAACCTGGGCAACAGAGGGAGTGTTGGATGATGAGGGTTGTTGGCGTAGCAAGGATATGGAGAAATGGAAATTGCCTGCCGCTTATTTGCAAGCAATGGTTCGAATGACACATGGGCTGGCACATGTTGGAGCTCTTGCAATTACTAAATTGCTTATACGAGATTGGGAGCATCCTGAGATTGCCAGCCGGGCTAAAAGAGTAGTGCAGACGTGTCGGATATGCTTACAGTACAATCCTGCCAAAGGGACTTATACTCCTAAAGGAGGGTTCGTTCCACCTACTGCACCATTCGAAGAACTGCAAATGGATTACATCCAGCTTGAGCGCTGTAACAATCTTAAGTATGTCTTAGTGGTGGTGTGTGACTTCAGTAAATGGATCGAGGCCTACCCCACGAAGGATAATACAGCATTGACAACAGCTAAGGTGTTACTCAAGGAGTACTTCCCGCGATTTGGTGTTGTAAATTTTTGTGGAATGATAATGGTCCCCACTTTGTTGGGAAAATAGTGGAGTACGTCCTGAAAGGATTGGGGAGTAAGCAGAAGTTCCATGCTGTATTTCACCCGCAGTCAGCAGGTCTGGTAGAAAGATATAATGCTACTTTGAAACTGAAGCTAGCAAAGATCGTGGCATCTACGTCTTTGAAATGGCCGGACGCCTTGCCCTTAGCATTGCTGTCTATTAGATCAGTGCCGCATTCCCGATCTGGCCTCACACCTTATGAAGTGGTGTTTGGAAGACCCATGAATATCTGGGGAGTCCCTAAGCCTCGCTTAGTACATGATGTGCCTTGTATAATGATGAACGATTATTTGGCACGATTAACAAATGGTTTACTTTCTATTCATCAGCAGGTTCGAGAAGCGCTCCCAGATAACTCTATTGGAGAGGCTCATGATCTTCGTCCTGGGGATCATGTGATGATCCGATCGTTCGAGAGATCCAGCAGCTTAGAGCCAAGGTGGCGTGGCCCTGAACAAGTGTTGCTGGCAACTCGGACGGCCGTGCGAGTCACGAACAAGAAGCGGTGGGTGCATTCCACTCATTGTCGTCGTGTCTCTCCGGATCTGGTGAATCCTGCTATGCTGTCAGATTATCGAGATATCTTGGATGCAGAAAAGAGCCCAGCTACTACGCCTAGCGAATCGGAGGGAGCCTTCCCGGACCACACTGTTTCTGGTACAACGAAGTATAATTTACGGTCAAGAAAAGCAGTTGTTTTGTGCGAGACTGGTTGAGTTACCGTTCTGAGGTTAGTGGAAACGGAAGCCGAGAATATCAAGGGGGGGGGATCAGTTCTGTCCAGTGTAGCGACACCCGTCTTGAATCTTGGAGAAGAAACCAGCGGCTACCTCGGAGCTCAGCACTCATTTTATTTTTAGCTTTATTTTGAATATTTTGTTTTTGAAACTATGGCACCTACTGCGATGAGAAACAAAAAAATTCTTGGTGCCGTGCTTTTTGTTACGACTATAGTGGTAATAGCAGTAATAGCTTGGATCGTAGAACGATTGATTCCGGCGAGAGAATATTTACTGCCTACCACTCCAATCCCATCTGAACATTTTCATTTCACTCTGCCTTATCATGAAGAGAGACATAGACAGACTTATTTGAATAACAGCTTCATTCAAATTCTACATCATACCCATAATATGACGAACACTTCGAACTGTTGGGTATGTGGAATGTTGCCTGGACATCAAAAGAAAGGAGGAATTCCACTTATTCCTCTTCCGTTCTCTCATAATGGTTCTTGTAATGCTTGGTACACTCTTCTTTTTACCTTGAGATGGCCAACAAAAGGTGGACTACTTTTCCGGCTTAATAAAGTTTGTTACAACGACAGAGATGGTTACCCACAGGCAGAAGGAACTAAATTTGAGTGGGAAGAATATCGACCGGACAATATATCTTCACCTCGTATTTTCACTAATCAAAGAATTGCAAATATGTCTAGTTTATATGTGATTACAGTTATTGATACCAAGGCTGACCTATGTGTACGAAATAAAGGTACTATACCGGTAGGGAAAAGTGAATGTAATACTACTCTCACATTTGACACACCGAATGGTATTGCCTTTGTAGCCTCACGAAATACTTACTTTATTTGTGGAAATAAGGGCTACCACCGTCTTCCCATTGGATGGCTAGGAACTTGTTACATATCCTTTGTACTACCCCCTGTATTTATTGCCCCGCCAATGTATCATAACGATTTTGTGTTATATCATGATTTTATATTAAATAGGGTAAAGAGAGCATTGGAGATTGATAACTTTGACCAGACTGACACCTCTTTGCAGCAATATGTAGATTTTAATTTAGGCCTATTTTCATTTGTAGGTGCTGCCTTAAATAGCAGAAAAATAAGACGGCTAGCACGTGTTGTGGAAGCTGTTGCTAACAAAACTGCCTCTGCCTTAGGGAACTTGACTGAGGAACTCCAAATTACTAGGATTGTAACGCTCCAGAACCGAATGGTTTTGGACGTAGTATTAGCTGATCGTGGGGGTGCATGTCGCATTATCGGTAGTAGTTGCTGTGTATACGTCCCAGATAATTCACCTTCTGTGTATGATGCCATTTCTAAATTGCACAAAATCGCTGCTGAAATCCATCCTGAAAATGGTCCATGGACATTCTCAAATTGGTTCTGGACTTTGCTTAGCACCTGGGGTTGGAAACTATTAACTATTCTGTGTATGATCATTGGATTACTCTTCTTCCTTTGTTTATGTATTCAATGTGGCCCTACATTGTGTTCTGTATGTATTACTGCTTGCATTCCTCCAAACGAGCTATTGCCAAAAATGAGCAAATGATTAGCAAAGAAATAATGAATATAATGTTGATTAATACTGATAATAACTGGAAGACTCGTGACTGCTATGCTCTGTAGTTATCTCATTGTAGACAGGGTCGCTCTGTCTACAATGAGATAACTACAGAGCATAGCAGCCACGAGTCTTCCAGGTATACACAGAGTTCCTTCACTGGATTTACGGCACCATTGATTCTTGTATATTTCTCACGGAGGAGATCTTTTCGGCGTTTAGGCGCCGTTTTATCGGCCCTGACCATTCTGGTGTTAACCAGGCGGCATTGACTGTTTAGTCCAACGGTACAATATCCTAATTTTTCCATCAGCTGGCGATCAGCAGAACTCAGCCAGATTTCCCCTGTGGAAGGGACATTTTGGTCCCGAAATGCATCGGCATGTCAAAATGCTTTGTGAAGTTTTGTGAACACGTGAAAATTGTATAATCAGTTAATTACAATGTTATATGTATCATTTTGAATGTTCATTTTTTTGACATAACCAGAGACATATGGTTACTGATAGTTGTGTTGGTTTAATTCATGAAGATATACATAAAAGAATTCCTATACGTGCATTCATCACAGTGTGTAATATCATTGGATTGATTTATGTATAAATATCGTTTATTGGATGAATGTTGAATAATTAAATATAGAGTCCACACGGACTACTTCAGCACAGTGCGCAGCGTGCTCGGCCAACCTTGGCAGCATATTTATCTTCTGTGCAGGTAAGAGCAGTGGGGCAGTGGTGCCGGGTGGGGGGCGGGGGGGATGGGGGGATTTTGATGGAAGATGATGTGGTAAAATTTATTATTTATTTAATTTTCCTTCAACATCTTCCATCGAAATTCCCCCCCACCCAGCCCCACCACCCCACTGCTCTTACCTGCATGGGCCACAGCTCCATCCATGGCTAGAATAGTTGTAAGGGGCATAGACCTGACAAAGTAAAAAACTCAAATATTCATTATGTGTATGCCTGTCAATTTTCAAAATAACCCAAAATGTATTAATAAATACAGGGTAAATCTAAGACACAAGTTTGTGTGGTTACCCCATCTGCTGAGAACTCACTCCACAATGTTTGTAGGTAAAAACATGGGGCCATATTTATCAACAATTCATGCAATGCAGCAAGCCATCTTGCTACACTGCATGAAAGGGGGAGAGCAGGAATGTTCTGTTTTTAACATTATACTGTGCATTCCTGCTCTATGCCTGTGCTGGTGCACAAACTGCTGACTAGCACCAACAAGGCTCCCTTTCACCATGGAGCAAGTGTACCTGTGTTGTAGGCAGGATGATTTTTGTGCAGGAAGAGAAACTTCCGGCATAAAAACAATCCTCAGGGGCTTTTTCAACTTTCTAAGTGTGCTGCAGAATGCAGCAGACTTCGAAGAGAAAACGCCTAAGAGAAATAAAGATATTTATCCTGGTTATGCCTCTGGTTGGAAGACATACAATTCTGATGCATTCCCAGGTTTACCAGTACTGGTAAACCTGGGAAAGTGTCAGAATCCGGTAGGCAGGGGGTGGGGAAGTATGGGAACATCCACATTCCACTTATGGACCGCCACCCTGCCAAAGAGTAACACATGGCAGCTATTTTTGCTGCCTTGCATTACTCTAGATTTATTAAGACATGCAGGGCCACACAAGGTGGCATAGTGTGGCTTGACAAACGTCATTTAGGTTTTTCACCACCCATGCGCCTCCTTGAGCAGTGCAAGGGCAACTCAAAACCTCAACAAATATGGACCTGCATGAATTTCATAAGTATTGCTGAAAATGTTTGCAACAGTATAGTCACTTTTTAAAACATTAAGGGTCTGATTACCATGTCGGTCGGACTTGCATATGCCCAACACTGTTGGAGGGACGAATCGGCCGACCACAAGTCGGCTGTTCTGACATCCTAATTAGGATGCAACTGCACATAGTGTGCTTGAAAACATCCTTTTTTCAAACATCCCTGCATTGTGTGGCAGACACCTCACGGTGCCTTCCAAACAGTGCAGGGAAGTTTAGGGGGGCACCATAGGTGCCCCCCTAGGCCAACATGCAGAGGGCCAGGGAGGAAGGGGGTACTGCTAAGGGCCCCCAATGTTGCTTTCTGACAGCCTTTTCCATGTCAGAATGGCCGACATGGAATGGCTGTTTGAAACCAACATCATAATCCCAATGGAGGAGCCGCCATCATAAAGGTATTATGATAAGTTTCAGATGCACTAACTGCTGCCTCTGATTGCACACATTGCAATGTGTTGGTCGGCCCGCAGCAGCAGATAGTGGTCAGACCCCAACCGACGAGCCATTGGTTGCAGTCCGACAGCCATCGTAGTTAGGCCCTAAATATTTTTTAATGGAATAAAAACTGAAAAAGATATGTAAAAACAGGCGCATTAAATGTTGGCATCTCCAAAATAACTTGTGGGTTGTGATTGATGCACATTCTTAAAACAACGGCTTCTATTTGCAAAGGTAAGTTTATACATGTAGATTTACTCACATATAGATTTATCTTTATGATTTGAACTTACTTTCCTACTTTTGGCTATTTCCAAACATAAGGTTTCTACAAAATATAGACTTACACATCCCCAGCAAATCAATGAGTGTAAAGTTACTACTGGTAACTTTCCACACAGAGCAGAGATCTCCATTTGGAAAAATGCAGGGAAAAGTAAAAAAAGTTTATTTAACTTTTAAATAATTTAGTTAAAATATATTATTGTTAAATATTTTCTTACTTACTTATTTATGCCTACTACCCCTCCTGGGGTATAGGCCATCAATCAGGACTCTCCAGCAACCTCTGTCCTGGCTTTTCTTTCAGTCTGACTCCAGGTCTAACCCATCTCCTTGCAGTCAGCCTTGAGGCCTTGGCGCCAGGTGTTGCTTGGCCTTCCTCTTTTCCGTTTTTACTTGTGGGCTCCAGGTGAGGGCCTCCCTGGTGATGTTTAGTGCAGCTTGAGGAGGGTGTGACTAACACAGATTCAGTGTCTTTTTATGATTTCTTCATGAGCAGGGAGTTGGAAAGTCTGCTGCCATAGGTCTTTCTTGCGGATTGTGTTTGGCCAGCAGATTTGGAGGATTTTCCTCAGGCAGGTGTTGATGAAGGTCTAGGTGATCACTGTTGTCCTCCAGGTTTCTGCTCTATACCGAAAGACCAATTTTATGTTGGTGTTAAAAAGCCTGATTTTAGTTTGCAGCGTTAGATCCTTTGAGCTCCAGATATTCTTTAGCAGAATGAAGGCAGCCTTTGGTTTGCTGATTCTTGCCTTGATGTTGGCATTTGTCCCATCCTGCTTGTCTGTGACACTGCCCAGGCCTCAATCTCTTCCATTGCATTGTCTGCAAGAGTGACTGTCGTTTTTCTGGACCTAGTAGCCTTCAGGATCTTGGTTTTTTCCTGTCAAGGTTGTGGATAATGTGCCTGCCACCTTTTTGGTCTTCTATTGCTTATGCAAATGGGTATGGGACAGCAGGGCCAGATTGTCTGCAAAGTTTCGGTCATCAAGCTGCATCCAAGGTGTTCTCTGGATACCATTTCTGCTCCTTGCTGTGGATGTCTTCATGATCCAGTCAAAGGCCAGCAGGAAGAGAAAATGTGAGGGCAAACAACCCTGGTGGACTCCGGTCCTCATTTGGAAGACTTCTGTGAGTTTTCCTCCATGGACTATCTTGCAGGTCATTCCCTCATAAGAGTTCTTGATGATTCTTCGAAGTTTATCCCGCATACCGAAGTGGCAGAGGAATTTCCCTCTCATCACTTTTAAATGCCTTCTCATAGTCAATGAAGTTGACAAAGAGGGGGGAGTTCCATTCCATCAACTTCTCAATGAAGACGCCAGCTTGCTGATTTTGGAACGGAATGTTGACTTGTATCTTCATTCTGTTCAGGATGGCTCTGTTGAACACTTCGTCTGGGGTTGATAGAACAGTTATCCTTCTGTATTTCTCACAGTTACTCAGGTCACCTTACTTGGGGATACTGATTAAATATTCCAACTTCCAGTCTGACTGCACCTTTTTCTCTTCACAGATCCTTCCAAACATCGGGTTGAGCATTTCAACTTATCTTTCAATGTCTGCCTTCAGTGCCTCTGCAGGAATGTTGTTGGGACCTGCTGCCTTCCCGTTTTTCAGATGTTTAATAGCTTGATATATTTCTTCCTTGGTTGGTCTGCTGCAGTTGATTGGTGAGTCCTTGTCAAATGGATGTATGACTGATGGATTCTGCAGCACAGGCTGGTTCTGCAGGTCTTCTAAGCGCTTCATCCATCTTCGTTGTTGGCCTTTGTTACCCATAATTGTCTTCCCAGCTTTGTCTTAAACAGGTCTTTCTAGCTAGCTGTATCTGCAGGAGAGTTTCCTTGTTATGTTTCATAGCTCTTTCAGGTTTCCATGACTTGCTGCAGCCTGGGCTTCTGTAGAAAGGCAATCAATGAATTTTTGCTTGTCTACTCTCACATTTTTGTGTATTCACCTTGAGCATTTGCTTTTTCTACTTATTTGGCGGGGGTTGACTGCAGTTTTCTTTTCCTTTATCTCTTCAATTTTATAGGAAGTCATGTATGAGATCCATTCTTAATGCTGGTGTTTCTTAGTTCCCAGTACATCCTGACAGGTTGATGTCACTGTTTCTGTGATCTTCTCCCACTAACTTTCACTGGGTCTCTTGTCGTCCTCTAGTTCTTGCAGGACTTGATACTTGTTACTGAATGTGATTGAGTATTCACTCAATTTCTCTGGATCTTTGAGGATGGTGGTATTATATCACTGGTGCAGCCTAAGCCAAGCCCGTCTGCGCCCGTCCGCGACCGACCGGGGCCAGGGGCCCAAACCCCTACTTCTGGCATATGCCGCAGTCACTCCTACACAAGTAAGAGGCTGAGAGACCTTTGCCCTCCTTTACTCACCCTGTGTCGCCATGCGATGGAGCCACTGGACCTAGGTCCCTGTCCTTATTGTGCATTCAGAGGAAGATGTTTAGCGCCCGATGTCCCTGACCCTGAAGCGATTCTAGCTAAAGGGGGCCTATTAAATTGTAGATCCGTCAGCAAACATGCCCTCCAGCTGTGGGATCTCTTATTGGATGAGGACATGCATATATTATTTTTAACTGAAACCTGGTTAGGAGAACACTCTGATCCAGATATAGTGGAGACCATCCCGCCAGGCTACACCCTCCACAGACTTGATAGAGTAAAAGGGAGGGGAGGTGGCATTGCTATCATTGTCAAGCACCCTTTTGAGTGTGTATTAAAATCAATAAAAATTGATGACAGCGAAGCAGGTGAATTTAATATCAAACTGACTCAACACGAGGCAATCTCGGGCATCCTAATATACAGACCTCCCGGCTCTCTGGGCAACTTCCGTAGTAGTTTATTAGAAGGGGTTGCTCAGACAGCGATTAAACATAATAAAGTGTTGGTGCTGGGTGATCTGAACCTACACCTAGAGGACCCCTCACAGAAGGAGGCAGAGGATGTTCGTCTTGTCCTACAAGAAATACAGCTCAACCTGCTAAATGTTGCAGCCACACATCAGAGGGGTCATTGTTTGGACCCTATTTTCGCCAGTTGGGACATGATAAAAACACTTACTCCTCGTCAGCTCCCTTGGACCGACCACTTCTTGGTCCCTTTCCAATGCCTGTATCAGCCTGTTAGGGCTATTGAGAATGGGATAGGAAATACTATGAGACGTAAATGGAGACAGTACTCTCAAGAAAACTTTATAGGCGCCATCCAGAAAGCACGACCATTGTGTGCCAAGGACAGTGATCAGGCAAACAAGGAATTTAATCTACTTGTGACTGCCACTCTGGATGAGATAGCCCCCATGAGCAAGGGTAAGGCTAGAGAAGGCAGACAACGAACTGCCCCTTGGTTCACTCCTGAACTCCAGCTAATCAAATCTAGTTGTAAAAAACTTGAAAGGAGCTGGAGAAAGAATCTGAGTGAACTAGCTAAAAACAATTATAGCTCAGCTCACCGAAGCTATCAGTATGCGGTGCGCAGAGCCAAAGCCACATACTTCCATACACGCATTGATGCTGCCGAGAGCTCCTCGCGTGAACTGTTTAAAATATATAAAGAAATATCGTTAGTCTCCAGCTCTAACACCCCCACAAAGGCATCTAAGGAGGGATGTAATAGAGTCGCTGACTTTTTTTCTAACAAAGTTAAAGCGATTTATGCCTCCTTCTCCCAAAAACCAGATAAGGGCATAGATTTCGTAGTACATAGCTCACCTGCAGCCTCTGATTCCTCATTATTAACTTTTAAGGTCCCTGCAGCTGACAATCTAATAAAGATATGTCAAAGTGTGAAGTCCGGCTCTCCCAATGATCCGGCTCCGGCCTGGGTCATCTCAGAAGGACTGATAGCCCTGGAACCCCACATTAGACACGTTTTACAAACCTCATTTTCCAACCAACAAGTTCCCACGGAGTGGAAGAAGGCCATTGTACTGCCAATAAGGAAAAAACCGAATGTAAGCATGGAGGTGCTGGAAAACCTCAGACCGATTTCCTTATTGCCGTACGTAGCGAAGGTAGCCGAGAAGGTGGTCAACGCTCAGCTTACGGAGCACCTGGAGAGATGGAACTTATTTCATCCCTCACAATCAGGATTTAGGGCGGGCTACTCGACGGAGACGGCCCTCCTTCGAGCTACTGAGACCTTAAGGGCAGGGGCAGATGCAGGTCACACAATGGCCCTGATCATGCTCGACCTAAGCGCGGCTTTTGACACCGTAGCACACTCCATCTTGCTACGGTGTCTGAGCGAAGCCGGGGTCGGTGGTCCTGCGCTAGGCTGGCTACAGTCGTTCCTCACGGAAAGATGTTTCCAGGTACAGCAAGGGACATGTCGCTCAGTTGAGATGCCATTAGATCAGGGAGTGCCTCAGGGCTCAGCATTGAGCCCCACTCTTTTTAATCTTTATATGGCCTCCCTGGCGAAAGTTGTACAATCATTTGGGGTGGAATTGGTGTCGTACGCCGACGACACCCAGCTGCTGATCTCCCTATCGCAGAACACCTCTAACACCCCCACCAACTTTAAATCCTGTATGCAGGCACTAGCTGAGTGGATGGACTCCCATTGCTTAAAACTCAATGGCTCTAAAACAGAGGTGTTGGTGGTGGGGGGAAAAAGCGAAAACTGGTCAGCTGAGTGGTGGCCTCCATGCCTGGGCCCTACTCCTATACCATGTGAAGAGGCTAAGAACTTAGGAATCTGGATGAATTCCTCTCTCTCATATGATGGCCACATAAGACGTCTTGTGGGCAAATGTTTTGGGATACTAAAGACCCTTAATAAAACCTTAGACCTCCTACCTTTAGCGGCCAGAAGGACACTAACACAGGCTTTGGTGACCTCGCGGTTGGACTACGGAAACATTTTGTTCCTAGGGGCAACCGAGGGCAGCCTAGGCCGCCTACAAGTCATACAGAATTCCGCCGCCAGATTGGTGTTAAGAAGACCGAGGAGAGCCAACTCGCAAAAGGCGCTGGATGCACTTCATTGGTTGCCTGTGAAGAAACGTGTGATGTTTAAGTGCCTCCTCTTCTGTCACCGAATCATCTGGGACAGGTCGCCTGCGTACCTAAGGGATTTAGTCAGTCGATATGAACCTACTAGGTCCCTCCGTTCAGAGGGTGCCGGTCTGCTGACAGTCCCCATGATAAGGAAGGCTAGATTAGGCGGACGATCCTTTGCGCTACAAGCAGCTCAACAATGGAACAAACTTCCCCTCGACTTGAGACGGGAGAGCAGTGAGGCGCGGTTTAGGGCCATGCTTAAAACACAACTATATACTGCGTAGATCATAGGCTCCTAGGCTGTTTCACGGATAGCTTCAGCGTGGGGACACGCCGTGATGGCGTTACTGAGCGCTCTATAAGCTCGTTATTATTTGTTGGTTCCATCTATGATGTCTTCTTCAGCTTTAGCTTTAGCCTAGCCACAACAAGGTGATGGTCCGAAGCCACATCTACTCCTCTCATCACTCTCACATTCTGCAAGGGCCTCTGGATCTTCTTGGTAATTCAGACATGGTTGATCTGATTCTCTGTTGAATGGTCTGGTGACACCCACTTTGCTGTGTGCATTCTTTTGTGTGTGAATACACTACTGCCTAGCACCAGACTTTTCAGGTCACAGAGATCTGTGAATCTTTCACCATTCTCATTAATGTCACCTGGTTGTCCATGACTTCTTCGTACCCAGTGTTGCTGCTTCCAATCTTGACATCGAGGCCCCCAATCAGTATGGTGATGTCTCTCTCAAGGCATTTCTCTAGTATGGACCATTTCTCTAGTATGGACTGGAGTCTGTTCTAAAATAGTTATTTTCTCTTCTTTGCTGCCATTTGTAGGTGCATAGTGCTGGATAACATTCTTGTTGATCCTCTTCTTTTTTGTTTTGAAGTTCGCTGTGATCATTCTGGGAGCATGGGCTTCCCATTCAATCAGAGCTCTGTTGGCAGCTGGCTTTAGCATCAGCACTACTCCCTGAGCATGTGTTGTGCTCTCTTTGTTGTGTCTAGAATACAGCAGCTTTCCTCCTGGAACCATGCTTTTCTGTTCCTAACTGTGTCCATTTGGTCTTGCTGATGCCAAGCAAGGCAATTTTGTATTTTGTCATCTCCACTGCTACTTGGGCTTTCTTTCCTGTATCGTACATGGTCTTCATGTTGCATGTCCTGATGGTGATGGTCTTGGTTAAAAGTAGGTGGATCGACTTTGTGGTTTCCAGGGATCTTGGACTTTAACCACATGGCGTCATAGCTCTCTGTGAAGGACATTCCTCTCACCCCAATGCCGGGATGCCTTCTGGTTTTTTGGTTAATGATTCTGGGGCTAGGATTTTTTTGTACATGGTGGGATAGCTAGCCCCACGTATAACCCTCCTCCTTGCGCAGCTGGGCTTGGGACTGGCCATGGCATTAAATATTAATGAAAAATCATTTATATATATATTTTTATCCTAGACAGATTTTAAAAAATGACAGCACTATTACGTTTAAATTATGATAAAACCAAGCAATTTCAATATATTTAAATTCATTTCAACTTTATTTTTATTGAAAGATATATTACAAAGATATCCCACTTACAGTAACATTTTTATTTTTATTTAATAAGCATTCAAGTTTACTAAAAATCATGTAAAACTTTCATTACTTTAGCTTATTTCGCAGAAAAATTAAAGTTACATTTATTTTTAATGTTAAAATCATTATATTTTATAATTTAAAAAAAACATTCAATGCAACTTATTTATATTTTTTAGAAGTCTAAATAACTTATGTATTTTAATTATTTCCCATTGAGTTTTATTTTAAAACTGTAACTTCATTATTTTGTATGGAAGGGTGTTGCAGTTCCAGTGATGGTCCATGTGTGGTGCAGGTCATCCTCCAAATCTCAGCAAGAGTATGTTTACGACTGTTTTGGGACCTTTCAGACTGCACTAACTTTGGAAGTGTAGTTTGTGAATAGCAGTGGTCTTACTATTTTGTGGATGTTTGTCCTGCCCTAAATCCCTCCTTAGTCCATTCTTAATCCCTTTTTTTTTTATTGCATACATCTCAATCAAACACAGCCAGTTGCATACAACACAGCTAATAGGCCTACAACCCAGCTGGCAGGCAGCGATTGTGAGCTAATAAATAGATGACACATTGTTGCAAAGAGACCAGTTACACTTGCCACTGTGGGTGGTCGTTTAAATGTTCATGTTAGGCGGAGGGGGTATCTATCTATCATGCAGTGACTAAACCCTTGTTCCCTGCTTTCTGAAGATACTTTACCCCTTAGTGGTCATGGGCTATCTCAACCTGTCTCCCGTCCCGATAGCGTCTGAGTCATGCTGCTTACCACTGACTAAGTGGTTGTGTCCCGCATATGGCCGTCGGGGTCCGCAGGAGTTACAAGTCCATCGCCCAAGTGTTTGGTTGATGAGTAAGTTGTGTAAAGTCCCCAGAAGTTCTTGGGTCTATTCCTAGCAGGGAGCAATTCACTGTAGTTCTCAGTTTGAGTGCTGCACTAAAGCATTCATGTGCCCATTGTGTTAACGTAGGTAAGGGGCCCCTTAACCAGCACATTGCAACTCAACGTTTTACCATGAGCAGACCCATATCAACTAATCTGCGCACTGCTCTGGGCGATTGGTTGGTATATCCCAGAAGAGCCAGGAACGGGTCTGGGGCTAACTCCATATCTACTATTTTCCCCAATTCCTAAAAAATTGTTTCCCAATATGCATACACCCCCGGACATAGCCATGCTAAATGTATAAAATCCGCAGTTAGGGCCCTACATCTGTCACAGGCCGGGGTCTCTGTGTAATCTTTCTGGCGTATAATACACTCTATTAATAAACTTGAAGTTAATCTGTCTGTGCCTGCCGTGTAAGGAGATTCGCCAGGTGCTAGTGCAACAATATGTCCATGCAGCGTCGTCTATGGTCTGTGGCAAATCCCATTGCCAGGCCAATCTCGCTTTAGTATAATGATTCGCTCTATGGGACATTCTAAGTCTATATGTGTTAGTGACTGTTTTGCGGGCCGACTTATTATGTAAGACAGTTCCGGTACCCCAGGGGGCTCCTGTAACTCATCTCCTAAGATATCGCAAAGCGTCCTTCCCACTCTATGGAATTGGAAACGCTGTAGCATGGTGCTAGATATCTCCGAGTCTTCCACCTCTTCCCAGGTTTTAACAGTGCCATCTAGAAATAGGTCCCCTGTCATCAAAATGTTCAGCGATTGCAGTGCACGAATAACCCCTTTATCCCCACACGGTGCCAACCAGAGAGTCCAATCTGTGGGGATATCTGGGGAGTATAGCTGCGCCCCTGCTTGCAATTGTAAGATGTTATGCCATGCATGTCGAGTCGAATTAAGAGAGTCCAATATTCTGGTCCTGCGGTCTAAAGGGTCAAATAACGTGGCCGGCAGGGAAAGAGGGGCCGCAAAAAGATTTTCTAAGCGGAGAAATTGAATATCAGGCAGCCGTATATCCAATAGTAAGCCTGTGTGCCCTGCGCCACTCTGTAGTACAGAATTATATCTGGCGCGCCCAGCCCCCCCAAACGGTAATGCCAGTGTCCATCAGCTCACCCTCGCTTGTTTGCCCACCCAGGCCAATTTTACCAGTAAAGAGTGGACCCTCTGAAAAAAGAACAGGGCAGAACAATGGGAATGTTTGTGAAGAGAAACAGAAATCGTGGCAAAACCACCATCTTCATGATCGAGATTCTGCCATGGAGAGACAGTGGTAACCTAATCCAAGTTTCCACATCCTCCTCCAGTCTGCTGACCGCGGTGCCATAGTTCTTTCTAAACACAATTTCTGAATCCGTATGTAAACAGATACCAAGATATCTGATCGCTTCCGTAGTCCACTGCAGCGGGTAGTCCGCTGCAAAAGGTACCGTGGCTGGGGTGATCGGGAAAACTATGGATTTTGCCAAATTAACACGAAGGCCTGACAGTGCCCCAATGTACTACCTCTCTAAGGATGGGGGAAAGATTGGTTTCCGGCTCCCGAACATAAAATAATGTGTTGTCCCCGTAGGTAGATACAATGATCTTGTAATTCAGGAAGCAGACACCTCTATGACTATGATACTCCCTCAGTGCACACGCCAATGGTTCAGCTACCGAGGCATATAAGATAGGGTACAGCGGGTAGCCCTGCCTTGTCGCTCTTGAAATCATGATAGAGTCTGTCACTAAATCACCTATTCTGATACGTGCCGTGAGCGCATTATAAAGAACCCCTATGAGTTGAAGAAAGACTGAACCCAATCCCATCCTAGTCAGTACCTGTCGCATGGAGGGCCATTCGACAGAGTTGAAGGCCTTCTCCATGTTAAGAAAGTCCACGACCGCCTTCGATTCTGGGTTGGTCTGCTGAATAGCACCGAATACCATGCGGAGATTGTATGTAAGGTTCCTATCCAGAATAATCCCGGCCTGTTCTGGGGCAACTTATATTGGTGCCAGAGGGACTAACCAATTAGCAAGTATCTTAGCAAATAACTTGGTGTCCACGTTAAGAAGAGAGAGCAGGTGATAGGACACGCATTTGTCTAGGGGTTTGTCTGGTGTGGGAATGGCAACTATTATCGCCTCTCTCATCATTGGAGGCATTGATCCCGACACGCAGATATCATCAACATGCGTTGAGAGATGAGGAAGCAATCGATCGAGAAAGCTTTTATAAAAGCGTACCATGAGGGCGTCCGCCCCTCGAGCACTCGTGGCCTTCATACCAGCCAAGGCTGTTAAAAATGTCCTCTTTCTCTATAAGTCGCATAAGGAACTTTCAGTGGGTGTTAGTGAGAAATGTTAACTTAATATGCTCGAGATAAGTGAGGATTTCGCCTTCTATTCCGTACGCACGCGCCGTGTACAGTTCTGCGTAAAATTGCTTGAATCGGTCCTCTGTTGCCGCTTCATCCGATAGTACCTCACCCTCTGCTAACTTAAGCTTTGTAACCTGTGTTCTGCCACGTTTAGCCTTCAATATCTGAGCCAAGACAGAACCAGGCATGTCCCCTTCCCCATATACTCGTGCCGTGGCATATTTCCCGAGATGCTTGATTTCGCTATCAGCCGCATCGTGATATTTACTCAGTAGCTCTTTAATTTCCTGTGAGAGTGCCTTATCAGTACTTGTCTGTTGGTGGAGTTCCAGAGTTCTCAGTTTCCGTTCTAGGTCGGCCAGTCATTGGAGGATCAAGCGTAAGACCACTGAGTGATTTGCCATAGCTACACCTCGGATGTAAACTTGGAAGGCTTCCCAGACAACCTGAAAGTTCTCTACAGACCCTACGTTGGTGTCAAAAAAAGTTTCTATAGCTTCAGTCAAATCTTCTCTGAATACAGGATCCAGAAAAGAATAAGCTGGAAACCGTCAAGTAAATGGCAGAATAGTTTTCTTGGGGGTATGAGGACCAATAGGATGGGAGAATGGTTAGATAGTGTACGAGGGAGTACTAGGCATTCCCAAATTTGTCCCATGAGAAATGAGGAAATCAGTCAATAATCAATACAGGTGTGTAAATTATGATAGACTGAGTAATGCGTCTGGCTTCCCTTATCCAGATATCTTGTTCGCCATACGTCGCAAAGATCCATGCTTAGCATAGCACTCTCTAGTGCTCTGGCCGCCACCGATGGCCGTCTCGGTGGTCGCCCGATCTATCCAAATTTGGATTCCTGACGAGATTCAAATCTCCGCCCCAAAGATTCTGTACGTCTGGGTACTTATAGACAGTGCTAGCTAGGGAATCATAGAACTCCTAACAATCATAATTTGGGCCATAAACATTGACTACAATAATATCAACGCCCTTCCCTTGATATCTGGAATCACAAATCGTCCGTCTATGTCGGATTCCAATTGGACCATTATTAAGGCCGACTTGGGGTTAACCCATGTTAGCACCCCTCTGGCATGTGTGGTGAAACCTTCAATGGAGGCATTATCTATGAGTTTCCTACTGCGCAACAATGCGCTGTTCAATGGCAGATGCGTCTCCTGTATCAGGGCTATGACGATGTTTTGCCTAAGTAAATAGATCAGTACCCTGCACAACTTACGATGGTCGTTATGCCCCCTAACATTCCACGTAAGCACGCATAGTGAACCCAGGGTCTCTAATGTGTGTGTCTCACCAGAGCTCCCCCAACGCGGCCGTGCCTCATCCATAGAATCCCTAAGACCAACCCCTCCACCCCCCCACAAATCAAATACCCACCCCCTTGTGTAATGCACTCGTGGGTGGATGTTGCTCGCTATACTGCGGATAACACTGAGAAAAAAGTAACAGAAACATTATATTAGCCAGCCCCTCCCTGTGCATCGCTAGTGTAAAAATATACAGCCTGCGGACTCAACATATTCTGGCTTTCAACTTTCTAATGGTACCAGATAGACAGATGTCTTACCCTACCCCAATTCACACCATTCTGAGTCGCAAGTGTTATCCACAGCATAGGTTTTGAAGCAGCTACATTCGATCTCACACCCCCTGTTCCCATCGCCCCCTGTCTTCTCTCGGAATCTTGTCCTACAGGCCCCTTGACTGTTCCGTAATGCACCCCTTGGTGGACCCGTGTCCCACTCCCCTCTTAATCTGTCAGTGTAAATAGGTACAGCAAAGAGTCCAAATAGTCAATACTTATCGACCATCCGTTCTCTGACGTCGCTAGTCTTGTTCCTCAAGTGAGCCCCCCGCTGCTTCAACTAGCAGCTGATGTTTCTGGGGTGTGACGACGCACCTTGGACCAGTCCTTCAGTGCCTTCTGCGGGACCTTTGGGTCAGTAAAGATGTGGGAGCGGCCCTGTCTGTTGACTCTGAGCTTTGACGGATAGAGCATGGCGTAATCTATGTTCATGTCTCGCAGTTGCTTTTTCATGGGGACAAACTGGCGACGTGCCTCCTGAACTCGAATAGAAAAGTCTGGGAATAGTAAAATCTCCGACCCTTTGTAGAGCAGTGACCGTTTTTCTCTCGCCATTCTCAGAGCTGTGTCTGTGTCCCAGTAGTTGAGCAGTTTTGCAATGATCAGCCTCGGCGGCGCCCCCGGGGGAGGGCATGGCACCAAGGAGCGATGCGCTCTCCTAACTTTGAATATTGCAGAGAAGACCCCTCTCCCAACAGCGCCACAAACAGGTTTTCAATAAATTGCTCCATGTTCCCAGTCGGGGTGGACTCCGGTAATCTGGTGATTCTCAGGTTACAGCAACGTGAACGGGCTTCTACTCCTTTGTTTTATCCTGTAGAATGCGCATGACTTTCCCCAGTTGCTTATGTTCTGTATCCAAAGTAGTGTGTGCCTCTACCTCTTCCGTCAGTCTGCGCTCTGACATATCTAAGCGTTCTGCATGTTTGTCTATCCACTCCACCATGCTGTCCATCCGGTAGGAGAGGGTGTCCATCTTCGTGCCCAGAGAGGCGATTCCACTTCGCAGGCTTTTTTCCATGGCCACTAACATTCCCCGAATATCCGGGCTGGGGCCTTCAGGCTTGGGAGAGGGGGTCTGCGTTCTGTCTGCTCCGTCCGTGGAGGCGTCATGCAATTTCGACCGCTTCTGCTCGAGGGAGGGCTTGGGCTGGGCCCTGTCAATTCTGCCCATGGCAATTCCCGGTAGGCACATTCAGACAGGGATCCCCCCCCAAAAAAGGGACCAGCCCCACGGTTCTGCACTTTGGATGTGTACCGGGGATCAAGGGGGCTACCAGTTACCTCAGTTTGCGTCCTTATCAGGCTTCTATTAAGGCAATGTCCCTCGCAGAGCGCCACCAGTGTCTAATGTCCTGTGCAAGCCGCAAGGTCTTCGTTTTAATGTGCAGGGAAGCTCCTTGGTCCAGTGTGGCTAGCAACGTGCTACCAGGCCAGTCCCCCACTCACATGTCTTCTGGCCGCCGCCTCTATGTGTCATCAAAGTGTCCAGCCTAAATACACACCATCGCCGCCTTCTGCCCCTTGCGCAACTGTACCAGGCTTCATGACCCCATTCCACGGGTTCTAGGGGGTGAATAACAGAATAAGGTGCCGTCTTCCCTAATATGCGCTCCGTTTCATCAGTCTCGCTACTCAGGTGTAGGATCCACACTTACACAAAGCTGTCCCAGGGCTGACAATTAGTCTTGACCCCCCCCCGATAGTGCGTTCCTCTGACTGCTCACTGCCAGTATCACTCTTCTAGAGGAGGACCCCCCCCTGGTACTCGCTTCCCCTCCCTCAGCTCTCACTGGCGACTTCAACGTCCGTGCTACTCTGCAGCACTGATCTCCGCCCTCACTTGTAAAATAAATGGCGGTGCCAGGGGTGAAAGAGAAACCTCACCTTCAGGGATTGTCACAGGATCCGTTTCAGCAATCCGATCGCGAGCAGTTCACCCCTCTGGCTTCACAGGTATTCCTCGTTGATATGCCGGAAGAGGCAGCCATTCCGCTGCAATCTGAATGCACCGTTGTCGTCATCCGCTGCAAAATGGCTGGTCTGCCCTGCGAGCCCGCACGCCCCCTTCAACGTTCAGTACACCGCAGTCGGCCCACAGTCTGCACCCCAGCAGCGTCTCGCTAGATTGGGCTCGTAGTGGCTGGGGGTCAAGCCGGAATATGTAATGCGCGTGGGTCCGAGACACCCCCCCGCCATCCCGCTGTTCGCCGCTCACCCACCTCCGCAGCCAGTTCTGCTGCAGTACAGGGATTTAGGCCCTGCGGGACGGGTGACTGCTGGGGCACTTAGCTCCTCGACGCTTGATTAGAGGGGGACCGGAGGTCGTCTGCTGTGATCCTGGCACCTTCCTGTACTCTCGCCTCCTTGTATCGATTGTGGAGTACTGCATGGCTGCCGGATAATTGGTGGATAGTTCAGTGATTACATGGAGCCAAAGGCTCAAGCGGCCATCTCGGTCGCGAGCAAGCTCCGCTCCTCTTTCTTAATCCCTTCTTATCCATTGTTAAAGCCCTCCCATTTTGCAGTAAGTTTCCCCCAGTTTCCAGTCATTCTGCACTGTCCCTCTCCAGCAGCAGTACCTCTGCGCTGCTCCACTGCTCTCTGAGCAGTGCAAAAAGGAAAAATAAAATGATAATAGCACAATGCTATTATCATTTTATTTGTGTGTCTTGCAGAGCCGGGTGGAGACCAGTCCCAGGCTCCCAGTCCCTGGTTCAGTGGTGAACAAGGCCATTCAGACAAATCACTATGTTATGTTATGTTATGTTATTTATTCTTTTGTATAGCGCAACGGTTACTCAGAAAGAGGTAAGGGGCGCTTTAGGTAAGGGGAGCTGATTCGCAATAACTACACTGTTGTCATAATGGTAATAATGTTACCAGCATGACAGCAGCATCATGATTGGTTTAGGGGAGTCCAGGAGCCTGTGTTTTTCCATGTGTCGACCGAAGAGGACAGAGGAGATATGGCGGCTGGAAGG
Organism: Lissotriton helveticus; assembly: GCF_964261635.1. Taxonomy (NCBI): domain Eukaryota; kingdom Metazoa; phylum Chordata; class Amphibia; order Caudata; family Salamandridae; genus Lissotriton; species Lissotriton helveticus. Next base: position 806,080,065 of record NC_136063.1, read on the forward strand.
TAGATTAATTTGTCTTTTTTTTTCCTACCCCTCATACCATTCCATGAAAGCCACCACTGTCCTTCTCATATTTAGGACAAAATCATAGGCGTACTTGTGCAAAAATTCTGCAACTGGATGGGAGATCACTGCATAGAAAAGATAGGAGAGGAGGCGGTCTTTGCATGTAGGCTCGTAATTGGCCTTTTGTAGTATGTAAGCAGTACTACTGTAGTACCACTAAACATACTACAAAATGAAGTTTATGAAAAGGCCTTAGAGTCTATGAAAATTAAAACAAAGTTTTAATCCTCCCTTTCACACACAAATTGTAAAAATTCTTCAGAAAATGCTATTTTATGTGGGGGCAGTTTGCGATAGTATGATGAAGCTCAAATGCGTCTTCAAATTACATTTTTTCTGCGTACTTCATAACTTTGAATTGGTAACTTTTGCTATTAAATGTGCTTTTTGGTAGGCATTGCTAAACACTAAAAGCAACTTTCCCATTATAGGTGTGAGGACATTCTGTGTGAGTGGAATCACACTTTCCTTTCTTTGATAAAGCTATTCAGAAGGGACGAAGCTCCAAATAGCAAACTTCCAACTTCAGCATCTCTTTGGAGAAATGTTTTTGAGCTATTATCTTCAAACACCAAGGTGTCTAAATCTACTAAGATGTACCTGACATGTTACTGTGTACTTAGTGCCCACTCCGTCATTGCTCCCGCCCCACTTACACATTTCCAACCAAATGATACTCTGGACATGTATTTATGGGTAAGAACTGCAGCAGGTTTATTTTCATGCAACAAACGTATGACGTTTACGGTGGGTCATCTTACAGGCGATCCTAAGCAGGCAGCCCCTCGCTGTCCCGCTTGCCCAACGAGCTGGCCAGCACGGTGAGTCGATGCTCGGACGGTGCAGCACATTACCGATCTTCTGTTATACTCCCGCCCCCCCTGTCAGGGCGGAGCGGTGTGGCACACCCCCGGTCGGTTCAGGCCCCCCGACCGCCCGAAGGACTAACGGGGCACCGTCGCGGTTTCCTGGAACCTCCTGCGGCTCCTGGTCCTTGGCTCAGGCACCCTTACTGTGCCGGGCAGAGGCAACCTTACTGTACCAGTCTGCCGCAGAGGTACCCTTACTGTACCCGTCTGCCTCAGATCGCCCTGTAACTCCGCCACAGCTCTGGAGGAGGCCACCGTCGATGACAGAGCCCCCCACCCACCTATTTACTTACATCCTGCCACTGTTAGTGCCTCTTGTATGTCCAGTAGGAACATGTCCATTCCCGAATTAGACAAGTGCACCCCGTCTTTATCGTAGTACCCTTCAGTTCTCTCCTGAATTAGTGCGTGCCTAATGAAACCCAGACCTCTCCTTTCCATGAACTTCTGCATGGACCTGTTGACCCTCCTGCGGGAATGCTCTACTGCTAGAGGCGATCTAGCCCCCCTTCATTCCCTGCGAGGGAAAATCTCAGACCACCAAAGTTCGCCTGATCTCAATCTGTTGCTCATTGCTGCTAAGCATGGGCGGAAAATCCGTTACGCTCGCGGATTTTTCGGATTTTCGGTAAATCCGCAATCCGCGAACTCTCGCGGATGTGGCGAAAATACGCAAATCCGTGCGAAGCGGATTTTTTGCTTGTGTTCGCACTGCTCGCGGGCCGCGGCGCGGGCAGCAACAATCTCGCACTCGCGAAAGTACAAAAATTACAATTGGGGAGGGGTGAAGGAAGTGGCCCAGTCTCCAACTTCCTGTTCCTGTCCAGCAAGCTCCTCCCATAGGGGTGGTGTGAAGGAAGTGCCCCAGTCTCCAACTTCCTGTTCCTGTCCAGCAAGCTCCTCCCATTGCTTAGTCCATTTCCTGGCCACTTTGATTTCGATCTTGACTGGGAAGGATTACTTTTTGTGGATGCTGCTGGATATTTGGATTTGAGGCCTTTTGGATTACTTTTGGATTCGAAATTTTATTTCACAAGGAAGTAAGTTGATGTTGTTTGTTTGTGGTGATTTTTGTGTGTGTTGCTTGTTTTTCGACTTTTTGGGGGGGAAAATCTGCAAGTTCGGAGCTGAGGATTTTTTTGCTTGTGTTCGCACTGCTCGTGTCCCGCGCAGCAACAATCTCGCACTCGCAAAATTGTAAAAATTACAATTCTGCACATGAATTGAAAACCACCAGGCTTAGTTATGGGTGCATGGCTGCATGCATGATACAACTGTTTTGTTGAATTTTATTTTTAACATGATTCTGGCCAGGGCATGGATGGCATTGGATTGTGGTGATTTTTGTGTGTTTTACGACTTTTTGGGGTGGTGTTGGGGCTTGTTATGTGGGTGGGGGCCATTTTATTGCCTGGTCCCGTGTGGGTGGGGGTCTATGGGCCATTTTTAAGCCAGTTTGTGTGCTTTGTGCCATAGGCCTGCACCCAGTGTGCTCTGAATTCATCCATTATGGCCAGGGGGCCCAGAATCGGTCTGTTCGCGGATTTTGCTGGTTTTTCGGCACGTTCGCGCCGTGAAGCAACAATCTCGCACTCGCGAAATTGTAAAAATTGCAATTTTGCACCAGAAAACCACCAGCAGGCAGAAACTTGATGGATGGCATTGGATTGTGGTGATTTGATTTGTGTTGTGTTTTTTGACTTTTTAGGGGTTGGGGGCTGGCTATGTTGGTGGTGGCCATTTTGAGGCATGGTCCTGGCCATGTGGATGGGGGTCAAGCGGCCATTTTGAAGGCAGGCAGTGAGCTTTGTGCCATAGGCCTGCACCCATTTTGCCTTGCTTTCACCCATTGTGCCCAGGGGGAGTCAGTGGTACATGAAACTATAACCCTCTCTGTGTGTGCTCTCTTGGATCAATGTTAAATTCCTGTTTCCCAAAAATTTAGCAATTCTTAATTTTGAAATTTCCATATTGTGTGGTGTGCACGAGTGTATTCATAAATGCCTACTTGCAAACTAATTATTGAAGTGCTACATATGCAACATATATTTACTGATGTTCCTCTGTCTTCGTTTGCTTGTAGGTGCATAAAGTCAATAAATCCGCATCATCGTTGAGCATCTGAAGAAGATGGCTCCAAAAAGAGGTGCCCGTAGGTCCTCTAGCAAGAAAGATGTCTCTACTAAGGAGAAGAAGAAGCAAGTGGCACCACTTACCAAGGAGACTGGTGGCACCACCACTAAATTTTTGTGGGGAAAACAAAGGCCCACCATGAGTGCTGCACAGGTAGCCTGTTTAGTGGTTGAATCACCAACGACCAGTGATGTTGGCTCATCGCAAGAAAGTAGCAGCACACCATCAACACAGGTTGTAACTCATCTCACAAGTACTATTCAACAACCAAAGCCGCAACAACAACTGTATGGGCTACTAGTACAAGCACAAGTACATGCGCAAGGAGCTGTCCGAGAAGGAGCTGTCCGAAAAGGAGCTGGCCGAGAAGGAGAAGGTCGAGAAGGAGAAGGCCGAGAAGGAGAAGGCCGAGAAGGAGAGGTCCATGGAGAGTTGCAAGTAGCGATCAGTGAAGAGGCCCATGTAGCGGCGCATAGAACGGTGCAAGTGCCCACAATGGTTGTTCTTCCAGAAGTAGGGGCACAGGAGGAAATTGACTTTGGAGCCGGGGTATCATGTCAGGAAGACGAAGGCACTCCTCCTGATGATTCATTTTCTCCCAGCTCCCCACCAAAGAAAAGATCAAGGAGTGTGTGTAGAAGTTCCTCTTCAAGCCCCGCTCCATCAGATGATGATCTGGATCTAGATTGGCACCCATCTCCGACGTCTGAGAGGGAGGCACACCATGAGCTGCGAAAGGTATCAAATGTTAAAAGGAAGGGCCCCGGAAACGTCGGATTTGATGAAGTGGTTCATTCTGATGTTGATGAACAGGATGACAGCAATGACCTAGTCATCACACACGTCATTCCAGCCACACCGGCCATGCAGCAGACAGACATTTATACCCTATCCCGACGTCAGGCTGAGCGTGACCCTGGCGACGTGCCACTGGTAGCACCACCAATGCAGTCAAGTAGTACAACAAGTTCAACAAAACCTACAGCTCCCATATTTTCTCCCCAGAGGGGGACTCCATCCAGCTCGACTCCCTCAAGTAGGGTTGCTGAAATAATTGCACAACCCAGTAGATGTCTGCAAGGCTCATCCACCACTGCTTCATCTGGCATTGGCAGTATCATCTTGTGCGCCAAAACCAGAGGTTTCAAGTCCCCAGTTTGGAACTTTTTTAGTGTCCATGCAAAGTATGATAACATAGCCGTTTGTTGCATTTGTAAGACTAGCGTTAGCCGTGGTAAGACTGGTACCAACTATGGAACCGGAGGCCAGATAGGTCATCTTGAAAGAAGGCACGCTGTCGAATGGTTTGCGCACCTAGCAAACATCAAGGGAAAGCAATCCCAAAGGGCAAGTGGCCAAAATATACCCATACTAGGTGTTTCATCTGAAGATGACGGGGAGGTAGAAGAAGCGTCAGACATGTGTCCGGTTGCACCCAGTACCCCTGGCAGCACCACACCCTCCGGAACACATAGGAGGCACACTGAGAGTCTGGGAGACACACCAATGCGGAAAATGTCAACACTGATCAGAAGTGGGTCGAAGAAGGCATCAGCATCATCCCGTAAATTTGTCCAGCACACCATTTCAGCCATGTTCTCCTGAGATGTGCAATTTCAACGCAACCACCCAATTGTACGCCTGTATAACACTAAGCTGGCTAAAATGCTAGCGGTGGACCTTCTCCCTTTTTCGTTTGTCGAAGGTGTGGGTTTCCTTGAACTCGTGGCAACACTGGCCCCTAAATGGAAGGTTCCTAGCCGGTTCTATTTTGCCTGGGTTGCTGTTCCAGCACTATATAAAGAGGTGCTTGAGTTGGTTGGGGCTGCTTTGCAGAAGAGTGCTGTTCACACTATACACCTGACAACAGACATGTGGACCAGTTGCCAAGCCCTTGATTACATGTGCATCACTGCACACTGGGTCTCTTTTTCAGGGGTTACAAAACAGATAAATGCAGGTGGTGACTTGGTCGAGATTTTTAAGGGTGCTCGTAAACATGCAACATTAGCCATGTTTGGCATGGAGAAAAGTCATACTGCAGCCAACATTTTGGATGACTTTAACAAAAAGGTCTCGCAATGGCTGCCCCCAAGAAAATGCAAGGTTGGTTATGTTTCTACTGATAATGGCAGCAATGTAGTTTGGGCCATGGAGGACGGTTTCTATTTCAGAGTGCCGTGTTTGGCGCACTGTATGAACCTTGTCGTGCAAAAGTTCTTGAAAAAAGAACTTGCAGTCGACAAAATACTGACCATCTGCAGAAGAATATGCACACATTTTAACCATTCGTTTAAGGCCCGGAAGGAGCTGAGGCGCAAGCAAAATGAACGTAATATGCCAGTGAAAGCACTTATCCAGGAGGTGGCAACACGTTGGAACTCAACCTTCTACATGCTTGAGCGTCTGCATGAGCTGTTTCCAGTAGTCAATGAGTATTTCTACAACCTGGGTGGTGATACGACAGAAATGATGCTAGCGGTGGAGCAATGGCAGCTAGTTAAAAGCCTGACAGACATGCTTCGTCCTTTTGAGGTCTTCACGCGTGACGTCAGCAGGGAGGACTGTTCTTTGAGCAAAGCTATCCCATTGTTGCTGAAGCTCGAGCACCAAGTCAAGGTGGTGTCTTCACAATTAAAAGATGCTGGAAAGAATGAAGCATATGAGTTGGCGCAGAGATTATTACAACGCCTAGTTAGCAATAAACGGCTTGTAAATATCAAGAAACAACAGCACTACATTTGTGCTACTATTCTGGATCCACGTTACAAAAAGCCATTGTTTGGCAAAGTAATAATTCCTTTTGAAACATCAGATGTTACAGAGTACAAAGGTTGGCTAGCTCAGTCAGCCATTCGTTTTGAAAGAGAGCTGAAGGAAACTGTACGAGAAGACAGTACTACTAGTGAATCAGCAGGCCATCAGGCGTCCCAAAAAAGCACTTCTGCATCTGTGCCTCTGGCAGAAGTGAGTGACTTTTCCACTAAGCCGTTAACCACACCAGCAACCGTATCATCTGCACCAGGCCGAGGCAATATGTCTGAAGCGGATTGGCTAAGTGAGCTAGGGTTTCCTTGTCCCAGAAAGGACACAGAAGTGCAAAGTACAGGAATGCGGGAGGACATTCTTTCAATGGTGCAGGCCTATCTGGATGACTCAACAGCGGTCAATATTACTGAGGACCCATTGGCGTATTGGCATGGGAAAAGAAAAATATGGCGAGAGCTCACCAACCTGGCTATCAATTACTTGTCTTGCCCACTCGCAAGCGTGTCTTCAGAACGTGTTTTTAGTTCTGCTGGTGGCATTGTGACTTGCAAAAGGTCCCGCCTCTTGCCCGCAAATGTGGAGCGGCTCACCGTGATAAAGATGAACCAGCACTTCATACCACCAGATTACAAAGTACGAGAATGCACGCAGGAAGAAGAGGACACCGACCTACCTGAGGAAAGTTCTCCTCAGTTACCAGAAGTACAACCGACTGATGAATTAACAGAGTATGAGGACGAGTTCTGCTTCCCTGACAGCGAGTTCTGAAAATGAGTCAATGACTCAATAACTGTAAATTTAGTCCTCCTTATTCACTTTTATTCCTGTGTGTCTGTCTTTCTTTGTTTAGCAAGTGCTTCATCACATTCACAACAAAACTGTAATCACCCCATCACAAGCAACAACAAGCCCATCAGCAGAACTGTCTTGATTTTTATGCCGCAGCATTCCTCATGTTCACAACAGTTAGTTGACAAGAACTCAGTCCTGGTCGTCTATCCTCCTCCTCCAGACTCACCCTATCCATTTCCCGTAATGCTGATGCCTGGATTCTGCACAATGAAGAAACTTACGTTGACGAGTCCCCTAAAGAGGGACTGTCTGGAAGTAGTGAGTCCTCATTTAAATACAATTTGCTAAGTGTAACTTTTTTGCGTTTGGGTTTAGGGGTCTTGGCTGGGCCATTGCTGGCAAGGTCTATTAAGGGATGAAATTGGTTAGGCATTTACTTTGGAAAACATTTGGCCTATTACACGTAAACGTTTAGGCGTTATTATTGCTCGCTTGCCTGTCTTAGGGGTGCTGTCTGTGGGGATTCTAGGATTTTGGGGTCTGTGAGCACCGCTGCCATATTTCTAATGTTGATTGCTTTTGTTTTGCAGAAAATCCACGCCGGGAAACTCCAGTTGGGGCCCTGCTGCAGAACGCCTTAGGACACTGTGAATTCCAGGTGGAGCCAGCCCTCAAACACAAATTACAGGTAAGATAAGCGTTTGGATGGGAGGTAGTATAATGGAGTGTTCGGAGAGGCGAGAGAGTGACAGTGGTACTAGTAGTAAAGTCCTAGGGCTCTTGAATTAACAAACTCTGTGACAGGCATTTACTTTGGAAAACATTTGGCCTATTACACGTGAACGTTTAGGCGTTATTAACTTATTATTGCTCGCTTGCCTGTCTTAGGGGTGCTGTCTGTGGGGCTTCTAGGATTTTGGGGTCTGTGAGCACCGCTGCCATATTTCTAATGTTGATTGCTTTTGTTTTGCAGAAAATCCACGCCGGGAAACTCCAGTTGAGGCCCTGCTGCAGAATGCCTTAGGACACTGTGAATTCCAGGTGGAGCCAGCCCTCAAACACAAATTACAGGTAAGATAAGCGTTTGGATGGGAGGTAGTATAATGGAGTGTTCGGAGAGGCGAGAGAGTGACAGTGGTACTAGTAGTAAAGTCCTAGGGCTCTTGAATTAACAAACTCTGTGACAGGCATTTACTTTGGAAAACATTTGGCCTATTGCACGTGAACGTTTAGGCGTTATTATTGCTCGCTTGCCTGTCTTAGGGGTGCTGTCTGTGGGGCTTCTAGGTTTTTGTGGTGTGTGAGCACCGCTGCCATATTTCTAATGTTGATTGCTTTTGTTTTGCAGAAAATCCACGCCAGGAAACTCCGGTTGGGGCCCTGCTGCAGAACGCCTTAGGACACTGTGAATTCCAGGTGGAGCCAGCCCTCAAACACAAATTACAGGTAAGATAAGCGTTTGGATGGGAGGTAGTATAATGGAGTGTTCGGAGAGGCGAGAGAGTGACAGTGATACTAGTAGTAAAGTCCTAGGGCTCTTGAATTAACAAACTCTGTGACAGGCATTTACTTTGAAAAACATTTGGCCTATTGCACGTGAACGTTTAGGCGTTATTATTGCTCGCTTGCCTGTCTTAGGGGTGCTGTCTGTGGGGCTTCTAGGTTTTTGTGGTGTGTGAGCACCGCTGCCATATTTCTAATGTTGATTGCTTTTGTTTTGCAGAAAATCCACGCCGGGAAACTCCAGTTGGGGCCCTGCTGCAGAACGCCTTAGGACACTGTGAATTCCAGGTGGAGCCAGCCCTCAAACACAAATTACAGGTAAGATAAGCGTTTGGATTGGAGGTAGTATAATGGAGTGTACGGAGCGGCGAGAGAGTGACAGTGGTACTAGTAGTAAAGTCCTAGGGCTCTTCAATTAACAAACTCTGTGACAGGCATTTACTTTGGAAAACATTTGGCCTATTGCACGTGAACCAACACGATGACAGTGTTCAGTTAAATGAACTTACTGCAAAACCACCACCCACCAAGCTCAAAAGTAGTAAAAAAACAGGTATGCTCAGATAAAGTTTGAAAAAGTATATTTATATCCCTAACAAAATAATCTCCCGCAAGACCCTCCCTAACCCCAACAAATAAATAGTGCTTCAAAAGTCCCCAAAAAACCCAACTCCCAATTCCCACCCCCCAAAAGTCTCTAAAAAAGGGGCAAGGGACACTCTAGGGATGCAAGATGTTGAATTTGGCCTCCAGGGCATCATGCCTTAGGGCCAGGGCGTCGTACTTCTCCTGGAGGGTGGCGTGATCTAAGCGGAGGCCCTCCACCACATTCTGATACTCGTTCCATTTCTGGACCTCCGCCTCTAGGTCGGACACTCTGCGGAGTGCACGGCGCAAGCGAGCCTTAACAGTACTGCGAGGTGCAGCTTTTGCTGCTCGGCGGTGGCGTCTTCCAGCACGGCTCCGGTTCGCTGGAGCACTGCGCTTACCGGCAGAACGTGGGGTCACGGAGGAGGATGCAGATGTTAGATTGGATGCACTGGAGTGCGTGTCGTACCCCTCCATTTCCACCAGGCGCCGATATTGGGCAACAGTTGCTTCCAGCCTCCGTTGCCGGGCCAGTACAGCCTTCATACACCTCGTCGGTTTAGAGGTTTTAGTATTACCAACTATATGAAGAAAGAAAGACATAATATGTAACCAATGCTCTTTAAGAATATGATTAACACAAAATGATTCAGCAGGAAGCTGTGTCACAGTACAACTAGCAACTATCCAACGCAGTACAAAACTATTCAGGCCAGTATCATGGGCGTCCGCAGGGAGGGGCAAGGGGGGGCGCTTGAATCACCATTTCCCTTCCCACAACTCACTTGTATCCTTGGTTTGGTGCTCTTTCATATGAAAGAGATCTGGCAGAAGTGAGTGACTTTTCCTCTGAACCGTTAACCACACCAGCAACCGTATCATCTGCATCAGGCCCAGGCGATATGTCTGTTTCTCTCTCTCTCTCTCTCTCTGTCTCCCTCCCTCACCCTCCCTCTGGCTCCCTCCCTCTCTCTCTCTCTCCTTCTGTCTTCCTCTCTTTCTGTCTCTGCCTCTATCTGTCTGTCGGTCCCAGCCTGCTGTAATTACCATATTGTAATTTGTCACTGGGCCACCACTGGATACACATCATTCATATCCTATCTAAGAGTCAGATAGTACCATGATCCAGCTTACCTGTACTCGCCACCGCCACTGTCTCCTTCCTCACAGTCTGTACTTCTTGGTCCGACTCCTCTTGCGCCGCATTCTCCCCATAGCTGTCCTCGGACTCAGAGTCACTGATCACCACCACATCCGAGCTGGCCCCGCCACCAGATGTTCCACCTACAAAGTAGATTTAAGAATGTTAGATTACACCACTCACTAGTATTTGGTCTAGGAATGAAGAGAAATGTGAAAACAACAGAAAAATTAATTGACTGTCTACTCTAGTCTAAAGTAAAAATGTCCATCCTTCCAGGGAAGGTTGTTGTCTTGCTGCATTTTTTTGTCATAATTGATGAATGCTTGATTAATTTTAACACACATCTTTTTTTTCGGAACAGACAGAAACTGGACTTCTAAGGACAAGAGCAACATCAACTTCAAACCAGGTGAAAGCTCGGCTCGACCACAAGAAATGTGTTCCATTACTCATCAACTCAGCACCAAGCACTTTTCCATTTCCAACTAACTTTATTTTAATATATGTGTTTACTTTAACTTTTAATAAAGCTTTTAAACTTGAATAGACTCTGTGGTTTTTGGTCCTCCAGACTAGAGTGACTGAGCGAAAGGTTTTGCAATTTTTGCAAGGAGGATTCCGTGCCGCTGACACTACCAGGTTTATACAGTGTGCCAAACACGCCACTCTGAAATATTATTACTCTGGTCTTTGGTGTCCATAGTTCGGTTTGTGGAGAATTGTCCCAGCAACAGTAGTATTATTGATCTTGCTCCTATCTAAACACTATTTCGAAAAAATTAAATTAGGAACGCTTGGACAACAATAGGTCCTCTATATTTAAATGAAAACTTACTGAGGCCAGCAAAGGAGCACTCGCCGCCCTGGCCTGCATCCTCCTCCTTTGGAGCCACTGCATCCGCTTTTTCTGTCCGCTTGCCCCTGGGCGGACCTGACGTACAACATGAAAGAAAGAACAGAAAACATTGATGATTGCTGCTTGTCGATGTCCTTGTCAACCAAATCAAACATTTAGAAAGAACAAGAACCAACTATTTCATCCAAAATGAGGGCTACAAAGGAAGGACTGCACCTGAGCCTCTACTCTAGGGGCAGATTTACAAGCCCCTTGCATCTCTTTTGCTCCGTTCTTGCGTCACTTTTGTGACGCAGCGCCACAACAAGAGAGGCGCCATGGTGTGGCGTATATTAACAACGTGACGCATATGGGAGATGCATCCCATTCTAAAGCCCTGCGCCATTAGGGAGCGTTCCAGCGCAAGGGAGGGCGTTCCTGCGCAGGAACGCATGCTAAAAGTGCTATGGGGAATATATCAAATTTCAATCAGTCATTTAGGACAATGATGCGTCACTGAAACCCTGCGCCTGCATGAAGCAGACTTACGGCTTGACGCAGCATTGCTGGAGCTGCGCCATCGTTGCAACGCAACTCCATCTATGAGCCGCCTTTACGGCACCGATGCGTAATGCTTCGGTGACGTTTTGGGACCATGGTGTGCCGCATTGTAAATACGGCGCACCATGGGTAGTGCTGGCGTGCCGCACACTTTGCAGGGATGCGCAGGTAATTGCTAATCTGACACTTAGGGGCATACTTACGAGTTCTGAGCTGGACACCTCCAGATGTGCACCAGAACAAATGCGTAACGCAAAACTAACCTTGCGTCACGGCAGATGCGCCGCAATTACAATGCGGCAAACCCTGGCGCAAGGGTAGGCAGATGCGTGACGCATCTCGTGACGAAAGGGAGGTGCATCTCTAGAGTCGCGTCGCAGGCGCGATGCAACTATAGCAATGCTCAGGGCTGCCCAATACTCAACATACCGCATCAGTCCTTACGCCTGCTTCAAGCAAGCAGGCATAAAGAATTGACGTAGCAGCGTCGCGGAAGTGCCTGCGTTAAATCTTGTAGATTTCACGCAGGCACTTTTGCGAGGCGCACAGCTGCCTGACCGCCACCCCCCCCCCCTGCGTGGGAACGCACCCATTGTGACGCAGGCCCAGGCCTTAACGTGGCGCATCTCCCTAGATGCATCACGTTGTACATGACTCGCAGGGATGCGCCACGTTTACGTCGCTGTGCGTCAGGTAAGGCAGCGTAAACGTGGCACAAGGGGCTTGTAAATCTGCCCCTTTGTGTCTAGCATTACGCAGTTCTGTAAAATACACTCATACATTACTCAGCCCAATTAAATGAACACAAAATAGAAAACAAATAAGCAGTGGCACCGCCACAGAGAAGGAGAACAGTGCACCTGAAATGCACAGAAGATTATGAAATATTAATTTACCTCTGTTATCAATGTAATCAGCAGCATTATTGCTCTTTGTAAAAAAGTGACAGCAAACATTTGCAATATAACACAGTCACACAGAGCAGGAGAAAAAACAGAGTAGAGAGTGATGAAAAAATTGCTACTACTACTCACCAAGCCCGGGGACCTCCACTCCCAGCACGTCTAGCAGGTCGCGCTCTCGGTCCAGGATATCGGTCCAGCGGTGGGTCACTTGATTGTAGGTGCGCTGGACCCCCGTGATGTTAAAAAGGGCCCGGCACACCTGCCCCCACCGCTTCTGTCACTTCTGGCTGTTGGTATAACCAGCAGCGATCCTGCCGCCTGCCGCGATGGTCCTGGGGAGACGGCGCTGCACATAAAAAACTAGTGAGCCCACCTCCTCAGGGCTGAAGATCTCCCGGGGCACCACCATTTCCGCCCTCAAGCGGCCACACGGGAGCCGGGCACGGGCTGCGGTGCCCGTCTTGGGCAGCTTGACAGCTGTCTTCACCATGTTCTGGGCAGGTGTTAGCAGTAAGGAGACAAAAAATGAAAAAGAATAAGAGTAGGGAAGAAGGAAATAAAAGTTTAAAAAAGTAGTTGAAAAGTAAACAAAAGTAGCCTAAAACACAAAAATACAGACCTAGAAAAATAGAGGGATAGAAAAAAAGTTAAATAGATCAAAAAAATATCAAAACAAGCAAAGGATGGCAGAGATATACAGAGGATAGAAACACCATACCCAGACACATAGGAATGAATGAAAAACAAGATGGCGGCCCGAACACGTGCGTGTAAGTAAGTTCGCACGCGATTTCTCTCGCGAACTCGTGCGAACTTGCATTCGCAAGGCGCTCATTGCGCGAGATTACACATAGCGGGCGGAAACAGAAATACGTCACGCAAACAAAATGGCGGCGCCCATACTCAACCTTGGGGTAACTCGCACGAGTTCGCGGCTTCCACGGTCGATTTCGCATGACGCCGCGCCTCGCGAATAGGGCGAAATTACCGAAAAACGAGTTTTGCAAAAGCAAAACCAACGAGCAGGTGCAAAAGTTCGAGCTCATCATTTGTAACCATTTACCTGTAGTGCTTCCTGAAGGGGCCCTCCAGAATCCGGTTGCCTACTTGCAACTATTGTGTGACCCTGCTCTGACAGTCACAGAATAGTTACAAGTATGCCATTGCATCCTGTTATTGCAACAAAAAGGAAAGGGAGCAGACAAGCAGGTGCCAGCCTTCATTAATGTCAGTTGGGGCAGGGCAGGTGTTGTTGTTTGCAAAACTTAAAGCACTTAGCAGGTGTGCTTGGCTTTGCCACAATAATGTACACTCACTGGTCAATCAGAGGGTGCTGTGATGACACCGAGGGTGGCATGGGTGTGCCAGCCAGAGGGTGGCATGGGTGAACCAGAGTGCCAGTGTTGACAGAGGATGGCAGTGCTTTGCTTTGCCCCAATAATGTACACTGGTGAACCAGAGGGTGCTGTGATGACACAGAGGGTGACATGGGTGAGCCAGAGGATGGCATGGGTGACCAAAGAGAGTGCCAGTGGTGACAGAGGGTGGCAGTGATGAAGAAAGCCTTGCAAACAGGCTGGGCATGTAGAAACAACAAGTTCGCAAAACTGGCGACCCGACAAGTAAGTTTGCAATTTGCGAAATTGTACAAAACCCTCGCGAACTTGCAGAAACCCGTGCGAACACACCCCCCCCAAAAAAATATGCAAATCCGCGAGAATTCGCGGAATTTGCGGATTTTCGCAATCCGCAAATACGCAAATCCGCAAATTCGCAGATTGCGAATCCGCAAAATCCGCCCATGCTTAATTGCTGCCAAGTCTGTCTGCATGACCTGAATCAGGGCGCTCCTCCCATTGGTTACTAAGTCGTTACCCCCCAGATGGATGATGAGGACATTCGGTGGGGCCCCCGTGAAGCAAGGTGTTGATCAAGCTTGCGCCTTAAGCTGCCCCATTCCATTCCTGGGTGACCCAACCATACGATCTGCGTTTGTTGGAAACCCCGGGTCCAGTTCTTGAGCGCCGCCCATTGTTCCAACCTGGCAACATAAGAGTGTCCTATCACCCACATGCAACAGTCAGCTGGAAAGAAGACAAATATGAATCACAAAAGGGGAGGACGCCGTCTTGTTTGCACACGTTGTTTAATTGTTTTCACTGCACACAGTTCACTGAAAAAACGAGGCTGGATATCTACCAGACATAGGGGCACACATATAATTAGGGATTTTTAGGGGCGTATGTACCGCTGAAAACAGGCAGAGTTCCAACGTCCAACCTTCTTGACCCCTTCGGCCCCCATCTCTGCCCTAAATGCCGCCGTGGCCGCTCCTATCCTAAAGGAGTGGCTGGAAAATTTCTGTCCACTACTTGAAATACCAGCTTTGTCCAAAGCCGCCCCCATGATGCGTTCCAGCTGGAACCTGGTTAGTGGTGCCCCGTCTGCATGTAAGAGGAAGGGCCCTGCTAAAAGCGGTCTGCTCTTCAAATATTCCCTAACTGTGGCAACAGGGCAGTATCTGGGGTCAACCAAGGCCTGAAGCACTACTGTTGTGCCCCTGCCAGCCTGGTCTGTCTTGGATCTGCGAATGCGGAGTACCAGGGCGTCTATTGTACAAACATCCAGCATATCCAATGCTGCCCCAGTTCTGTCTGTCTTAGCTTTAGCTACTAGCTCGCTAACCCTAAAGGCGCCAAAGAACGCCAAGCAGAAGGCGGTGGTGAAAAGCTGAGTCTCGAAAGGTGAATTGGTCACCAGTGTCTAATGTCCTGTGCAAGCCGCAAGGTCTTCGTTTTAATGTGCAGGGAAGCTCCTTGGTCCAGTGTGTCTAGCAACGTGCTACCAGGCCAGTCCCCCACTCACATGTCTTCTGGCCGCCGCCTCTATGTGTCATCAAAGTGTCCAGCCTAAATACACACCATCGCCGCCTTCTGCCCCGTGCGCAACAGTACAAGGCTTCATGACCCCATTCCACGGGTTCTAGGGGGTGAATAACAGAATAAGGTGCCGTCTTCCCTAATATGCGCTCCGTTCCATCAGTCTCGCTACTCAGGTGTAGGATCCACACTTACACCAAGCTGTCCCAGGGCTACCAATTAGTCTTGCCCCCCCCCGATAGTGCGTTCCTCTGACCGCTCACTGCCAGTATCACTCTTCTAGAGGAGGACCCCCCCCGGTACTCGCTTCCCCTCCCTCTGCACTCACTGGCGACTTCAACGTCCGTGCTTCTCTGCAGCACTGATCTCCGCCCTCACTTGTAAAATAAATGGCGGTGCCAGGGGTGAAAGAGAAACCTCACCTTCAGGGCTTGTCACAGGATCCGTTTCAGCAATCCGATTGCAGGCAGTTCACCCCTCAGGCTTCACAGGTATTCATCGTTGATATGCCGGAAAATGCAGCCATTCCGCTGCAATCTGAATGCACCGTTGTCGTCATCCGCTGCAAAATGGCTGGTCTGCCCTGCGAGCCCGCACGCACCCTTCAACGTTCAGTACACCGCAGTCGGCCCACAGTCTGCACCCCAGCAGCGCCTCGCTAGATTGGGCTCATAGTGGCTGGGGGTCAAGCCGGAATCTGTAATGCGCGTGGGTCCGAGACGCCCCCCCGCCGTCCCGCTGTTCGCCGCTCACCCACCTCCGCAGCCCAGTTCTGCTGCAGTCCAGGGATTTAAGCCCTGCGGGACGGGTGACTGCTGGGGCACTTAGCTCCTCGACGCTTGATTAGAGGGGGACCGGAGGTCGTCTGCTGTGATCCTGGCACCTTCCTGTACTCTCGCTTCCTTGTATCGATTGTGGAGTACTGCATGACTGCCGGATAATTGGTGGATAGTTCAGTGATTACACGGAGCCAAAGGCTCAAGCGGCCATCTCGGTCACGAGCAAGCTCCGCCCCTCCTTCTTAATCCCTTCTTACCCATTGTTAAAGCCCTCCCATTTTGCAGTAAGTTTCCCCCAGTTTCCAGTCATTCTGCACTGTCCCTCTCCAGCAGCAGTACCTCTGCGCTGCTCCACTGCTCTCTGAGCAGTGCAAAAAGGAAAAATAAAATGATAATAGCACAATGCTATTATCATTGTATTTGTGTGTCTTGCACAGCCGGGTGGAGACCAGTCCCAGGCTCCCAGTCCCTGGTTCAGTGGCGAACGAGGCCATTCAGACAAATCACTACGCTGCTGTCATACTGGTAATAATATTACCAGCAAGACAGCAGCATCATGATTGGTTTAGGGGAGTCCAGGAGCCTGTGTTTTTCCATGTGTCGACCGAAGAGGACAGAGGAGATATGGCAGCTGGAAGGTAGATTAATTTGCCTTTTTTTTCCTACCCCTCATACAATTCAATGAAAGCCACCACTGTCCTTCTCCTGTTTAGGACAAAATCATAGGCGTACTTGTGCAAAAATCTCCGCAACTGGGTGGGAGATCACTGCATAGAAAAGATAGGAGAGGAGGCGGTCTTTGCATGTAGGCTCGTAATTGGCCTTTTGTAGTATGTAAGCAGTACTACTGTAGTACCACTAAACATACTACAAAATGAAGTTCATGAAAAGGCCTTACAGTCTATGAAACTTAAAACAAAGTTTTAATCCTCCCTTTCACACACAAATTGTAAAAATTCTTCAGAAAATGCTATTTTATGTGGGGGCAGTTTGCGATAGTATGATGAAGCTCAAACGCGTCTTCAAATTACATTTTTTCCGCGTACTTCATAACTTTGAATTGGTAACTTTTGCTATTAAATGTGCTTTTTGGTAGGCATTGCTAAACACTAAAAGCAACTTTCCCATTATAGGTGTGAGGACGTTCTGTGTTAGTGGAATCACACTTTCCTTTCTTTGATAAAGCTATTCAGAAGGGACGAAGCTCCAAATAGCAAACTTCCAACTTCAGCATCTCTTTGGAGAAATGTTTTCGAGCTATTATCTTCAAACACCAAGGTGTCTAAATCTACTAAGATGTACCTGACATGTTACTGTGTACTTTCTTCGAAGAGTACTGACGATGCTCCCAGGTTTTATGCCGGCTTTACATCATATTTCCTATACAGTTGTATTAAGTATAACTGAATAATTGTGCAGCGCATTTTGGATTTCTACAATGTACTACACTAGTCTACAATGCGCCACTGATTTACCGGCTGCCGTGAGGGGAACGGCTTGTTATCCTTCTCTCCTGCTCCTTTCCGCCGAGAGGGGAATGGCCTTGGAGCTTTGCTGCCCGCACTGTAGTTCAGCGTCGTGAGGGGAACGGCAAACTGAATCTCCCAGAAGCCCCCACCCGGCGCAGGTGAAGGTCTTCATCTGAGGGCGCCAAAAGTCCCTCATAGGCATTGAGGCGGGCCCGTCCTGTGCCCCTGATCGCCAGGAAGAGGCAGGGCAAGGCCACCACCCTTTCATCTGCTGTCAAGGTCCTTCATAAAGGTACTATTGTCCTTTTGTGCCAAGTAATTGGCCATCTATAGCAGGTTTACATTTTAATCGGGGCTGGAGTTTTCTCCATAGGGTGTTCCGAGAGCAACTAACATGAGTAAGCGGAAAATAATTCAGGGGAAAAGTGCGGTCGGTACACTAAATGCCTTTATTTTGAGGGCTGAATCAGCCCTCATTCATGAAATACAACTGACAGAACGCAGGTTATCACTTGACCCACAATCCCCGGTAGGTAGACTTTACCTAACTCCTGCACTCCCCAACTCCTTGCCAATAATATCCCAGGATGCCTCCCTAGTCAGGTGGAGCCCACTTACAATCGACCCCTCTGGCATAATGACAAATTCTGTCTCATGCCCCCCTAGGGAACAAGAACCAACACCTACAAATACAAAGGCGTCCACCAGACGGCAGAAAGCCAAACTTAAGTCAGGTGGCAATAGTGAACCCCCTATCACAAAAAGAAAGACGTGAGGGCATACAAAATCCAAATCTGCCCAGGGAACCCCAGAAGGGACAATATCATCTATCCCCCTCATTAGTGATGATAACAAAAGCAATCCCATTTTAATGAATCCGACTACTCCAGGGCATCTTTTTGATAGTATTGAGGAGGGGAATTTTTGGAGAAGGTTAGAAATCATGATATCCACCTTGCTAGAGCCCATGTTCCAAAAAATAACTGTGATAGAAGCAAGGTTGGCCAAGCTAGAGGGATCCATTAGCTGTAACCCCCCAGCAGTCCCGGTAGTGAGCCAACCCACAACCACAGACGACTCAGCCAAGAGGGGAAAAAAAGATGTAGAGGAAGAGGCGAGGGGTGGGTCCACTGCAAGAATTCTAGTGAACAGTGAGGGACCAGATAAGATTAGTGCAAATAGCACTGGGACCAGAAGATATGACACCGGGACTACTTCATGCCAGCCACCCAGCAGAGCAGGATCACCCAGGTTGTATAGGGAAGGGGGGACAACGGTTAGGATCCACCAACCCTTGAGTCTTCCGGTTATAGATCTTCCACCAGAATCCACCCCATATGTAGTGATACTGGGAAATGTACCCCCTCTCCGCCCTGGGTAAAAAGAAGACTATGTGCAATTGAGAAACAAACTGACACACTGGTTCTCACATTATACTACCCTGGGTCATTGTGTAGTTAAAAACATTCTAATCGCACGCAGGGTTAGTTGGATAGGGAGCTCTAGTAAACCGGACAGTGGTGATTGTGTTATCCTTAATTTTGATAACCCTTTTACTGCTGGACGTATTTTATCAAGGGACATCAGTCTCACTCCTCTAACTGGAGTGAGCCCCCCAAAGGGAAACGCCGGAACACGATCACAGGGCATGCCAACCAGGAAGCTGGTTAAATAAACAAGTACCCCACAACAGCTCTCGGCTCTAGCCCATTCCGCTCCTGTCTTTGATGGGCAGTCTAATAGTACCCATGCACTAGCTCTAGATAATAGATTTGAAGTTCTATCTGGACTGGAGAATTGTGATTGACTGCGGGCCCCAGTACCCGCAGGACCACATTCAGATACACCCCCTCACACCCTAGGGGTGCTAGCTGTGAGGCAGACAGCTGTGAGGCACAACAATTTTATATCTTGGAATATTGCAGGGTTGGCCAGCAAATTCCAAGATCCACGGTGGGTAGGTTACGCGAAACAATATTCCGTAATGTGCCTACAAGAGACGTGGTTGGTGGATTGCAATCTTTTCCTTGAAGGCTACAAGGCATTCTTTGTCCCGGCCACTCCATCGGTGAGTGGAAGATCAAGAGGTGGTTTAGTTACTTATAGTTCGGTGGCAATAGATTGCAAGTTTCAGGTGCTCCCAACTACACACCCAGAAATGTGGGCACTCTCAGCATCGAGGGGAGATACCAGATGGATAATTTTTAACTTCTCTAACTCGGTGGCTAGTCCACAAGAGGAGTGTAACATTACCAGCCTGAGAGCAATCTTAAAACAATCAAGGGGCCCTGGACTTTATAACATTATGGTTTCCGGTGATTTCAATATATACCCTTGTGGTAGCCCTTTTACTTCCCGCATCTCAGAGCTGGGCTGCCCCCGTATGACGGATTTTCATTTTGAACATCACTCTCAAGGGGACCAGCTGAATAACTTGTTAAATGAATTAGACTTGGTGGTCATCATATCTCTAACTGACCCATCCACCCATTTCCTTGTTTAAAGGAAATGGAAGAGGATCCTTTATTGATTTTATCCTAATATCTTTGTCGTTGCAATCCTCTTTTAACACATTTAACATTTTAGCAAGTGAATTTAGCCACCACAATCCTCTAACAGTCTACCTGTCGGATCCATTTTCGACAAAAATTGGAGAGACCTCTAAAAGAGGTATCCTGAAACCGACAGATGGTAAGCGTAGAATAAAGTGGTCCCAGGTATCTCCTGACAGTTTCTTTTTTTTTTTTATAAATTTTTTATTGCCACCAGGAGATCAGACAAAAAACAAAAAAAATTGCAGATACATTTTGCAAATTACGATACACGAAAATTAGAGCCGGAGGTAACAGTAACAATTTAAATAAGCAATTAAATCCAGGATATTAGTTTGTTACAAGACACATAACCTAATCATAAAGAAATTCTAATTCTCTAGGTAATCTTTAAGTACACCCCATATCAATATTCCAATCCTTTTTTTCCTTGTCCCTTTTAAAGCAAATAAGTTCCATTCTAATTCATATATGTTCAATAATTTCCTTTTCCAAAATTCAAAAGATGGTGCTTGAGGTTGTAACCATTCCGTAGCTATACATAATCTAGCAACTATCATTGCCACAAATAAAAAATATTTATATTTTGACAAATGTGTATTTTCATTAATACATTGAGTCCTTCCTAATAACATCAATGCCGGTGATATCTTTATGGGATAGTGAGTAATTTCTAACATAAACTTTTCTATACTTAAGATAAATGGACTCAATTTAGAGCATTCATAGAAAATATGAGGTAAATCTGCTTCTTCTCCTCCGCACCTAAAACATTTTCCATCATATTGTGGCCCCCATGAAGACATTCGTTTAGGTGTATAATATAATCTAAAAACCATTTTATATACTTGTGCTTTCATATTAGCTGAAACACAGACATCTTTAGTCATGAGAATGGTATCTACAATATTCAGTTCATTGTCTTCCAGCTGATTTTGCCAGTATATATTATATTTGTTCAGATCATCCTGTCTGTATTCCAGCAGTATTTGATATATCTGCCCTATCTTTCTCTTTTGTTGTATCGCTTCTATTAAGCTATTAGATGTCGGGTTAGTTATTTTCTTTAAACAGAAGTCCCTAATTTGCAGATACTTAAAGAAGCTAGTATGCTGGATGTTAAATGTATTAATTAGTTCGGAGAAGGCTTCAAAGGTTCCATCCTTCTGATATAGGTCTCCAATTCTTGTCATCCCTTGCAGACTCCATGCTTTAGTCACCTGATCCCTAAATATTGATGGAAGGATTTTCTCTGCTGAAAATGGGGTGTAAAAAATAATGTTATCTAATTTCAATAGCTTTTTGATTTTCCTCCATACTTTATATGCTGCATTAATCACCTTGAACCGGGTGTGTTTATAGTAATTGCCTTCCAGTTCATCCAGTAGCCATACCCTTTGAATATTCTCCCAATAATAAATAAAATATTGACGGGGACTCTGCCGGGTCCTCTATTCGGTCTCCTGTTAAGAGAATTCGCATTCTCTGTAAAAAACATACATAATAATAAAACAGAAAGTCCGGAATCCCCCGCCCCCCCTCTCTTCCGGCAAAATTAGCCATTTCATTGCTCTTCTGGTTTTCCCGGGTGCCCAAAAAAATTTCGTACATAATGTTTGTATTTTATTTATATAGTTTTGAGGAATTTCTAAAGGACTGCTACGATATATATATAATATTTTAGGTAATATATTCATCTTGATAATATTACCTCTTCCAATTATGGAAAGTTGAAGTCTCCCCCATCTGTCTAATGATTGTTTAATTTGTGATGTTATCTTAGTCAAATTAGCTGCCACTATTTCCCGTGTATGTGATTTTATAGTTATTCCTAAATATGTTACTTCTGAGACTACCCTGTTGTTGTTATATTGAAGATTATCTGTACAAAGTATCTGCGTTTTTGCCACATTAAGTTTATAGCCCGAGCTATGTCCAAAATTAGTAGCTAATTGTTCAATCTAAGATTATAACACCTTTAGTATCATTAAACCAACATGGCTTCATTCCCAAAAGAGGAACTGTATCACATATTAATAAAGTGATCACTTTAATTGATATTGCGGAAACTGAGAAGAGAGATCTGGCCCTGATATTACTGGACGCCGAGAAGGCGTTTGATCGCGTAGAATGGGATTATTTATGGGAAGTTATGGATAGAATGGGATTTGGTAATACATTTTTAACAGCCATTAAGACACTATATCGGTCACCCAATGCGAGAATTGTAGTTATGGGGCAAAAATCAGATAGTATAATTATCACGAGAGGTACCCGACAGGGATGCCCCTGTTCTCCACTTTTTTTTGCGTTGTTTATTAATCCTTTTTTAATTAAGTTACAGGATTCATTATGTATCAAACCATTTAGTGTATCCAATATATCTTTTTCAATATTTGCATATGCGGATGACATAGCTGTTATTACCGTAGATCCCAGACAAGCAATCATAGAGGTCTCCTGACAGTTTCTATGACAATGTGAAATCATCTTGTACCTATGAACTGTCACTATGCACATCGGAGAGGTCCACCCCTAATGAGATCCTTGGCGCCTACGAGAAAATAGCGCAAAAAGTGGGCGAATTTCTAAGTGTTCCAGCCAGGGGTACTGCACCACATGGCCCAAGATGTTTAGACTCCCACTGCTCCAAATCAGCTAAGCGGCTGAGGGAAGCTCTGGCAGACAAACCAAGAGTACAATCTGAGGTCAGTGAATGCCGCAGGGATTACAAACTAGCTCTGGCCAAACAAAAGGGTGCCTTGAAGGATGATGCTTGGAAGGAGTTAATTGATTCAAGCATCCTGAGGAATAGCGCAAGGTTCTTGAGTGTCGTGAACGCGCCGCTGTTCGACAAGGAAGGGGGGGCGGCCTGGTGGCACACATCACTGAGGAGGAGTGGGTACTCCATTTTAAAACTATGTTTGACTACCTGCTGGAGGCTACCCATAGAGAACCATGGAGCAGAAAGGACACTGTGATAAGTTTCAACAGGAGTGAAATCATGGACGGAATCCTGGGGCTTACCATCAATAAAGCCCCAGGCCCAGATGGGATCCCTCCTGATTTATTCAAGTCAGACCCCGTGTTCTGGACCCTGGTTCTTGCGTCACTTTTTAATGCTGCAGCAAAAAATGGGTGTCCTCAGTCTTGGGCTTCCTCAACCATAGTCCCCGTTTTTAGAAAAGGGCGATAGAAGTAGTACCCACTGCTATAGACCAATTTCACTTATTGACTCAGTGGTCAAAGTGGTGGGTAGGGTCCTCTTACAGAGATGGAGTACCTGGGCAGATGAGAACAGGATTATGTCGGATGTCCAGTATGGTCTCCAGCCGGGGCACTCCACTGTTGCCCAGTGTCTCAAATTATATATGGTATTGCTGCAGCTCGTCTTTTGTTAGACCTCAATAAACGAGACTCAGCTAGCACTGCCCTCAGAAAATTGCATTGGCTTCCGATCAGGGCCAGAGTGCTGTTTAAGTCTCTCTGCTTTATGCACAAAGCTATGTGGAAAAATGCCCCTACTATGATCTGCTCCTTGGCTAAACCCTACCTTCCACACAGGTCCTTAAGATCCAGCACTGCCTTCCTGGCGACTGTCAATAAAATCAGACGGGCCAGATGGGGCGGGCGCTCCTTCTCATGGAACGCCGCAAAAGAATGGAATTCTCTGCCCACCTTCCTCCGCAGTGAACCTAGCCTCTCAAAATTCCGGAGGAATTTAAAAACCCACCTGTTCATCTGATCCCTTCTTTTTCTTTTAGTATGACGGTACTTAGCGCTACGAGGCCTTCGGGTTGTTTGCGCTTTACAAAATCCGGTTAATAATAATAATAATAATATTGAGGAAATACACTGTCGCAGGTCCCGGAACCATCCAACTTGCCTTCATGGATCTGTCATCCGCTTTTGACTGCGTAAACAGGGCAAAGTTGTGGCAGTCCATGAGGGCAATGGGGGTGGAAGATAGCATTGTTAATTTTCTTGAGGACCTGCACTCAACGACCAAAACCAATGTCAGATTCTCACAAGATCTGCAGGTAACAAGGGACTTTGAGATTAAGAAGGGAGTCAGGCAAGGCTGCATTCTTGCGCCTTTTTTATTTATTTTTTCTATTAATGAATTAGAAAGTGTGTTGAGGGCAACTGGAGCAGACTTTCCTTATGTAGGACAGCGGGGCATTCCCGTTTTGCTTTACGCCGATGACGCCGTCCTATTATCTCGAACTGAACTGGGCGTACAAACCATTTTAACTGCATTCTCTGGTTTTATGTCAGAACGGGAGTTCAATTCAGAACTGGCAATAAAAAGATTCCCCGTACAAGTGTTTTCTCCTACTTAGGGGTCTTATTCGACGATCAACTTAAATAGGACCCCTGAATACAGAGAAAAAAGCGGATCTGACCCGGGTTAATGCAGCTATTTTTAATTTTGCCTCTAAAGTGGGGAAGAAACAGACAGGAGCCATGCTATACGTGTATTAAGCAAAAAGCTTAACACAACAACAGAAATTCCCTCACGGCCTTACTAATTTTAATTATGACATGTAGTTCCTCCTTTTAAACATAGTCCTTCAAAGCATATCAGATACAATGGGTTCTTTCATATATATTTTTTATTTAGTATTCATCTTTTACTTTTAGAAAAATTCTTTTATATATATATTTTTAAATTTTTTGTTCTAAATTCATTTTACAAACAAGATTTTAAATCAATACATGAATATCACTTATGTTTGTACATCTAAACAATTACAACCATTTTTAAACATGAGGTACCCTACAGAAAACACCAAATAGCATTCTCACAAACTCAACACACATCCTCTAACATTCATTCAAAATTCACTCTTTATTCCGTGTCTAAGGAGTCACAGATCTTTTATGTGAACTGTCACGCTAGGTCGACGCGTTTTGGTGGATTAGGACCGCTTCCTCAGGACCTTTGACAGAACAAAGTTCTTCACAGCAAATTGTGCACTCTGTAGGGATATCTGTAATTAAAATAGAGTTCAATGTATCTGTATCTACCAATACTGGAAACAACCAATTGTTTTTTTCCTATAAGAAAAACATCTCTATCTCAATCAATTGTTGAAGAACTACCAATTGTTTACATCAATTATTATAGTTTATGCATTCATTTCATCATTTATTTGTCCATGACATGGAACCACCACAACCTAACCCTGTAATAACAATAACACATTGTCCGTTGCCAGATTTAAATAGAGAAGGTGTTACTCTCTGTTAATATAGTGCAAAGAAAGGAGATAAGTATGAAAAATAGGTTAAAAAGAAATATATTTCAAAGGTCGATTTTCTGAAAACACTCCTGCATTAATGACAAAAACAGATTGAAAGAATTTGTTCTTAGTGCCCCCTTGCTCTAAAAATACTACATATTTGTTGGTAAATTGTCTTACCCTAGCATAGTGCAGGGCGATGACTTCTGGGGGAAATCACCTTCACTGATGGGATAAGCAGTGCATCCTATGTTGACATTGAAAGATACATTTTAGTCTGTCTGTATCTTAAAGATGTGAAATATCTTTATTTGTATTGCCAAACTGCTACCTCAACACTAAATCGAATCCGATTTGTCTTATTTAGCTTGTAATTTCTTTTTTGGCCGTTCCCCTTAATCAGTTTGTGTTAGTTGCCACCGAAATCTAATGAAAGATACAGGAGAATTTTCACTAAATATCACACTCTCAATAAATTACGGTATTATTCTATATCTCTTTGAATATACTGACCTTATGCACGATGTTAGTAGCGGTATCCCTATTCGAATCGAGGACCAAATTTCATCATTTTTTCACAATTTTAAGTGCATCCATTGGTGCTGTAATAATATAAATGACAGCAACTTGTAATAGAATGTCTAACCAAGATTTTGGACCTAAACCAATATCATTGTTTAAAGCCTAATTTCCTGTCAGCGCTAATGATTACATTTAAATTTACAAAAGGGAAAAGAACCGCTGCACTCCGAAAAGTGATGAACAAGTAGTCAAAGTGATACCAGGTAAACAGCTTTTTAGGTGCTCAGAAAAACACCTTCCGGTTCCATGAGGTGTGACACTAGTAATGAGGAAAGGGGAAGTCTTACAGCGAGTAAGAATCTGTCCTGAGCACTCTTGGTGCACGAAAGTGCGTAATAGTAGATGAACAAAAAATTGAATCAAATGATAAGCTTCAGCACTTAATGGACGTGTTTATTCCTTTGATAAATCAAAATACTGTCCATTTAACCAATTGTCTTGTTATGTAGATTAACACATCTTTTTCAAAATCAATCCATTGTAAATTCATGGAGCATGTATGAACATAAGGTAGAATGGATAACCCCAATGCATTTCGTGCTAGAACAGCACTTCTTCAGGGGGATATATTTCCATTACCAGGAGAACGGGCACGTGAAAAGAAACACATTGGTGATCTCCTGGTAATGGAAATATATCCCCCTGAAGAAGTGCTGTTCTAGCACGAAATGCATTGGGGTTATCCATTCTACCTTATGTTCATACATGCTCCATGAATTTACAATGGATTGATTTTGAAAAAGATGTGTTAATCTACATAACAAGACAATTGGTTAAATGGACAGTATTTTGATTTATCAAAGGAATAAACACGTCCATTAAGTGCTGAAGCTTATCATTTGATTCAATTTTTTGTTCATCTACTATTACGCACTTTCGTGCACCAAGAGTGCTCAGGACAGATTCTTACTCGCCGTAAGACTTCCCCTTTCCTCATTACATTTAAATTTAACCACAGACCAGAGGTTCAGTTAGGCGCAAAACTTTCTATACTACCAATGCATGTTCGAAGGTTGATAACTAGAGCCCCCCTGTAAAAATCTAAATGACAACAGCTTTTAATAAATTATTGGTCAAAGATTTTGTATCAAAAACAATGTCATTATTTAAACCCCCGTCTGCTGTCAGCGTTGGTGACAAAATTTGACAACAGACAAGGGCGCCAAATATAGGCGCTATGCTTTCTACACTCACAATGCATATTCAAAGGTTGGTAACTACAACCCCCTTATCACCTAATTAATACCTTCGTTTCACTGGTAACGCAAGAATGGGACATTAAAACACCTCCTGTTCCCCGTGGTTTAAACTAGCTCAAGGGACACTTCCTAATTTATCATTCTGCATGGAAGCATTTATAGTTTCATGCCGTGAGGCAATACCAAACCCCAATTTTTGTTTCACAGCATGTTTTCGAAAAGTGCTTACCCGAGTTCACACTTCCTTCGTTCCGAATACCACTTTCGCCGAAGGACTTGGAACCGGAAACTCGTTATTGCGTGATTTAAATATCGGCGTTCGCGCGCTTTCCAAGTTCGCATGTGAAGTTCCTAAATTGACTGATTTCACGTCGCGAAAGCAGCGCCATTTGTAAATGTGAT
The DNA here is from genome assembly GCF_964261635.1 of Lissotriton helveticus. Lineage (NCBI taxonomy): Eukaryota > Metazoa > Chordata > Amphibia > Caudata > Salamandridae > Lissotriton > Lissotriton helveticus. Next base: position 806,107,335 of record NC_136063.1, read on the forward strand.
CACTAACACTGTATCGAATGGGATTTAGCCGTAATGTGTGATTTAAGAACTTCACATTTATCTATAATTAACCGAATTGCCACATTACTCAAAACGATCCTTTATTTGAAGGAAAAAAGGTTCTTGGTGTTTATCTTCGTGTTACTAACGTGAATTCCAGGTGCCATGTTTGAAAGGGGTTTGCAAGTTCTCATTTCGTTCCTAGTCTAAATATCTCAGTTAGAGCCTAATTAAATTACATTCACTGTAAATAGGTACAGAATTCAGCTCTAATTTAATGGTTCTGTAATACTTCTTTCTCAATCATTTTAACGAAGAACAGATCCAGAAAAGATTTTATATAACTGAGTCAGATATTAGTAGCCACTATTTTGTTACAAACCATGAAATACTTTCATTGAGGCCTCTACGAACACTATCCATATGGAAAATCCAAAAGCTTTCTCCTTTTTTCCTTGTTATTTCCATCAATTCCCCATTCTTATATTGTACCTTTTCCAATATGCACCACCTCAGATCAGTGTCATTGTGATGGAAGTCCAAGCAATGTTGTACTAGTGGTGCTGTCAATTTGCTTGTCCTCACTGCCGACTTATGTTCGCTGAACCTTATTCTAAACTCCCGTCCTGTCTCGCCTATATAGGCCAGATCACACGGGCATAGAATAAAGTAAACAACGTTTTTGCTCCTACAATTTGTGAAAGATTTTAATTTCACATCAGTACCATTGTATTGTATGGTGTCTTTTACCAATGCAGCTTCACAGGCATGGCAGCCGCCACATCTGTGATTTCCCTGTACCAGGGGTAGGCCTGTCAGGGTCGTCTGCAAATCTCGCATTTTGGGTGTATTCCTAGTATGGACCAACCGGTCCCTCAGGTTCCTATTACGTCTATAGGCTATCAGGGGCTTAACAAATTGTTTATCATTATCCACATCTAGGATTCTCCAATTCTTATTCATTGCATTTTTGATCTTATAGTTTAAAGGCGAATGATTTATGACACAGGTTATCTTTTCATTAGATTTGCATTTCGTATGTTTGAGAAGGGCATCCCTGTCATAATATTTCGCTCTTTTGAAAGCTTGGCAGACCAAACGGTGTGGATTACCCCGCTTGATCAGCCGATCACTCAGTAACGCACCAGGGATGGAATAATCGGAGAGTGAAGTGCAATTACGGCGGTCTCAAAGGAATTCCCCAAAGGGGATAGAGTCCTTTTGGCAGTGGGGATGAAAACTCCCAAATTGGAGTATGGTGTTTTTCGCAGTTGGCTTACGGAACAAGCTGACTTTTAAAGTTCCTTCACTTCCTTCTATGACTATATCGAGAAATTCCACCTTCTCACTGCTGTAATTTGAACTGAATTTCAAATTTTTTTCGCTTGCATTATGCCATAATATGTACTCTTCAAGTTGTCATACATCGCCACGCCAAACAAAAAAAATATCGTCAATGAATCGACGCCATAAATAAACATTTTCAAAAAAAGGGGCGGTTTCATTGTAAACATTTTTCCTTTCCCACTCTCCCATGTAAGTGTTCGCTACACTTGGAGCACAGAAAGCTCCCATGCTCGTGCCTTTCACTTGCTTGTACAGCGATCCATGAAACTCAAAGAAATTGTTTAAAAGAACCACTTCCAAGCACTGAACTATGAATGCATCAGGTCTATTGTCTGGGTACCTTTGTAAGAGGGAAGACACCGCCTGTAACGCTTGACACTGAGGTAAGTTGGTGTACAACGCCTCAATGTCAAGCGTTACCAGGATGTCTGTAGTTGGATTAAACAAAGTACCTTCAATTTTATTGATCATATCACCTGTATCTCGTACAAAGGAGTCATATTTCTGTGTCAACGGACACAGAAACGAGTCCACATATTTTGAAAGTGGTTCTGTGCTTGAACCTATGGTTGAGATGATTGGACGCATTGGTGGTTGACTTTCATTTTTGTGCGTCTTCGGGAGGCCATACATGGCCGGTGTCACTGGGCATGTTTTATTTAGAAAGATACATTCGTTGTCACAAATAAAACCATCCATGAGTGCTAACTGAGTCATTTCCTTAATGGATGTATTTAACCGCTGTATTTCTCTAGCCTGGGCTGGCCTGTAATGTTCTGCATTAGATAACATAGTTTGCATTTTTTTGTCATAATCAGTCTTAATAAAAACCGTAATACCACCACCTTTATCGCAAGGTTTGATCACTATTTGTGGATTGGATTCTAGTTTTTTCAAGGCAGCATTCTCTTCTTTTGTTAGATTAAAATGAGGTCTCTGTGGTTTTACCAATAACTTGTAATATCCTGTACTACTTGTCTTTCGAAAATTTGTACCTCTGGTCCTACCATGTCCAGGGTTGGCGTGAATTTTGATGGAGCTTTACATTTTGATAGATTATCATTCTCTTCCTCCAAATTCCTACCTTCAAAGTACTTTCTCAATCTTACTTTTCTAAAAAAAGCATGAAGATCTTCATGCAATTTAAATTTATGAATCATAGTATTAGGGACAAAGGACAATCCCTTACTAAGCAATGCTGCCTCATCCTCATCAAGTTGGGTAGAAGATACATTATAGATAGGAAGAATATCTCTACAACTGTTTTTACTGTAATCCTCATTCACCACCAATACTGTTGGTTCCTCGTTTTCACATATTGTTGCTGAGGTTGTGGGCTCGACATCTGTGGCCCCCCTCTGTGTTGTTGCCAGTGAACAGATTTCCCCCTGTAGGGGCCCCTTGATAAAAAACCTCTGCTCTGGAAGTTTTGATGACCTTGCCTACCTCTAAAGGGTCTGGAATTATATCTTCCTACCCCTGGGTGCTGATAAGTGTCATTATCTGAGTTGGAGGAACCGGTATCAGAGAAGTTGGTATAATTTTTCTTGTAACTATTGCTGTAATTAGGGGTAACATTTCCTTGAGTACCTCCCTGGTAGTAATTTGGATTTAAGTAAGGATAGATCTGATATTGATATTGATATTGAAATGTATTTGTAGAGCGCTCGTACGCCCGGGGGCTTCATGGCGCTATAGACAGGAACACAACGCGTCAATCAGGGGAAGCATAAAGGAACTCATCAGAACGCTTGGGAAAAGAGCCATGTTTTGAGGGAGTGTCTGAAACTGAAAATGTTATCGCAAGTTTTGAGATGAAGGGGAAGAGAGTTCCAGAAGGTGGCTGCAAGGTGGTCAAAGCAGCAACCTCCGAGACGTTTCCTCTTATAAGGGGGGACAATCAGAACGAATTTGTGCATAGAGCGGAGATTACGGGGGGGATCGTATTTTTTAAACAGGTCTCTGATGAATAGAGGGCCAGAGTGATGTAAGGACTTAAATAAAATACACCCGGTTTTAAAAGCTACCCGCTGCTCAACAGGCAGCCAGTGTAGCTGTTTGAGGCCTAATCTAACAGACTGCCTTTTAGGTAAGTTGAGAATAAGTCTGGCTGCCTGGTTCTGAATCAGCTGGAGACGTTTTAGCTCTCCGACCTGGAGCCCAAGGTAGAGACTATTAGAAAAATCCAGTCTGGACAGAACCAGGGAGATGACAATCTGTGTGAGCGCCTCCAGGGAGAAAAAACGAGCAATTTTCTTGATTTTCTTCAACTGAAATAAGCTGGAGGACACCACTGCGCTGACCTGCCTTTTCAGAGAGAGATCTTCACTAAGAAAAATTCCTAGGCTCTTGACTGAGGACGACTTAGATGGTGGAGCTCCCATGCTGGCTGGCCAGAAACCAGGGTTCCAACTAAGTGCACTCTGCCCAGGCAAGACCAGCTCAGTCTTGCCTGGGTTGAGTTTCAGGTGACTGCAGCTCATCCAACTCAGGATGTGAGACATAGTGTTTTGAAACTCTACCACTGAGTCCTCGGTGTTTAAAGGAAAGATGAGCTGCAAGTCATCTGCATAGTTGAAGATGGTTACTCTGGCATTCCTGAGAGAGTACAGCAGGGGGCGAAGGTATAAATTAAAAAGCAAAGGTGACAGGGATGAACCCTGAGGGACTCCGCAGGAGGTAGGAATGGTGGGGGCAGTAAAGGAACCCAGTCTCACAGATTGGGTGCGGCCAGTAATAAATGAGCGAATCCAGCTCAGCGCAGAGCCCCTGAGACCAGCCTGTTCGACACGGTTGACCAAGATGGTATAGTCAACCGTGTCGAATGCAGCCGATAGGTCTAGTAGCACCAGAGCCTGATGGATCCCCTCATCGGCATTCCGCCTCAGAGTGTTCTGAACTGAGACGGTGACTGCTTCAGTAGAATGATACGGGCAGAAGCCAGCCTGATTAGGCGCAAGATACTGTGATTCTTCCAAGAATTGGGAGATGCTGTCACAGACATGGGCCTCCAATAGTTTGGCACAGTACGGCAGCAGGGATATGGGCCTGTAGTTAAGTGGGTCCAGTGGGTTAGCCCCAGCTTTTTTTAACAAAGGAATGAGAAGAGCTTTTTTAAAGTTATCAGGGACTAGACCCTGTGAAAGAGATCCGTTCATCATGGAGAGCATGCTCTCAGGGATGGCGGTTCCCACTTCTCGCAAAATGTATGGGGGGCAGATGTCCTCAGGGGAACCGGATTTGACTTTAAGAAGGAGTTTAAATAAGCAGGCAACGTCAATGGGGGGGAGAAATTCCAGGGTAGAAGGATTATAATAGATATCAGCCAGAAGAGGGGGAGGCGAAATGGTGGGAATACTTTGCTTTATGGCGCAGATCTTATTAAAGAAAAAAGTATTTAGTGTGTTGCAGAGGTCCTGGGTGGGAATCACAGCTAAGGAGGTTCTATCGCTGCCACTAAGACTCTCCACAATATTGAATAAATCTCTAGATTTGTTGCGTGATTGGAGGATTTTTTCAGAAAAGTAGTCGGTTTTGTGTTTCTGAATGAGTTTCTGGTACTCCTTTCGCGCCCTACAGTAATCGGCCTTATCAGGTTCTGAGTACGCTGTTCGCCACTTCCGCTCCTTTTGACGAACTTGCAGCTTTAGAGCTTTCAGATGAGGTGTAAACCACCTGTGAGCGTCATGGGTGCGGGAGCGGGGAAAGTTGGAGCAGGGGGCGTGAACATCAGCTGCCTGAAGTAGCCAGCTTGAAAAGGCTTCTTCAATCCCTTCAATATCCTGATCTAAAAGGGGAAGGGATGAAGTTAAGGTGTCAATAAAGGCAGGGAGGTCAGCATGCTTCCAAAATCTGACTTTCCCTCCTTGCTGAAATGGCTGTTTCCTGCTCTCGGTGATAGTAATAGAGAAATCAATCAGAAAATGGTCCGACCAGATGCAAGGGGTGATGGAGTTAATAATGAGAGGGATATTCTGTGACCAAATTTGGTCAAGGCTATGTCCTTTTTCGTGGGTAGGGAGGTGTATCTGTTGGATGAGATTCATATCTGAAAGAGTTTCCTTCAGTACAGCTGCCTGCCCAACCAACTCAGTAGAGTTCATCCAAAGATTAAAGTCGCCCAGCAACACAATTTTCTTATGACTAATTATCAAAGGGGCCAGATGTTCTGCTAAGGATACAGCGAATGTGGGCATGCTTTGGGGAGGACGGTAAATGAGGACCATGAGTAGAGATCCACTGTTAGTATCCATCCTGAAGATCATACTATCCGATCCTGTAAGATCGAAGGACGGAAGAAGGGAGAAGATATGGGTTTTGAGAATGATCGCAGCAACTCCTCCGCCCCTTTTGTTAGCAGGTCTATCCTCATGCAAAATGTAATAGTTGGAAGGAACTGCTGCCAAGATGTCGGGTAGGGAGTCGGCGTTCAACCAGGTCTCCGTAAGGAGTAGAATATCCGGTTGCTCGGCCTGAAGTAAGAGAAATATGTCCATATGGTGTTTCACCATGGACCTGGTGTTTAGGTAATAGCATTTGAAAATTGTCTCAGCCCCAGGCGGGGGTACAAAAGCAGTAGAAGGGTTGGGACGCGTGGGAATTTCGGCCATAAACTTAGGAATCAAAATGCCATGGGTAGCGGCGCGCTTTAGAACATGCGCGGGTAAGGCGGGCCCCGTGTTGTCTATAGGTCGGAGTTGTAGCAAATCAGGGGAGGAATAGGAGAATATTTGACCAGGGGTTCTGGGCCCGGGCCCCGGTCTGCCGCGGACGGGCGCAGACGGGCTTGACTTGTGCGCGACTTCGGCGCGCATTCGTCGCGCCCGCTGCGCTCGTCCGCTGCGCTCCGGAAGACACATTGGTTTTGTAGCCTCTGTCTCAGGGGAACTAGACCGCTAGATCCGGTCCAGCCCTACCCAAGATGGGGGGCGTGGCTTGGCGCGCGGCAAGATGGCAGCATAGTCGAGCTGCTCTGCTGGCCGTCGCATCGATATCCTTCAGTATCCTGCCCATAGTGAGCTGGTGGTAACCGTCCGAGGTGTGGCCAGTGTTGAGTGCCCTCTTTGCCGCCACTGGCTGCAATTCCGGAGGCGGACAGCGCTGGATGACGAAGTAACTGCCCTTGGCGCCTCTGTCCGTGGCGCGGTTTAAGAGCGGCTGGAGCCCGGTGACTGCGGTGTTCAGTGGTCGCCTGCCCCTTCCTGGGCCACTGGTGTCGTGCTCATCGAGGCGGGGGCCGGCGGGAAACGGGTGGTGAAGTGTTCTCGCGCCCGCGTCTCCCGGACCAGAGCTGCGGCAGGACGAAGGTCGGAGCGGACCTCGAGTTTGGGGGACGCCGGTGTTAGAGGCTGCAGTTAGAGCTGAAACTAGAGCGCCCGGCCCGGCGGAGAACGCTAGGACGCGAATAGGCCGCGGGGCCGGTGTCACCCCTGCAGCAGCTGCTTGTTCTGGAGCTACTTGGGGCCTGCGCTGGATCTCCTCGCGCTGTAATCGCGCCTGAGGGGATATTGACTCTTTGTGTGCTAGGACACCCATGGACAGGCCGTATCTCTTTGTGGTGGCGGAGGGACGCGTGAGGAGGTGAGCGGAGAGCTAGGGAGGATATACGGCTGTGGAGCTCGCTGCGCTGCGTGAACCCCTCTACATTGACTGTTCTGTGTCCTGCTTGGAAGGCGCTGGAGTGGCGTGATTGTATGCTGCAGGGGCTCTGTCCCTAAACTACGCGGTGGGCATTATTCGCAGGTAAGAGCTCTCCTGCCGGCTGGACTGCCCTTGGCAACGCTCTGCCCATGGTGCTTTGTATCTTGGGCTGGGTACTGAAGCGGTGGCTTGCCTGAGGTTGGGGGTGCCATTTGGAGTGCTGCTGGACTCAAGCGCATTGCGGAGAGACGGGCCTCGGCCACGTGGAGGCGTCATGGGCAAACCGGACAGGGCGCAACCTAAGCTGTCCTTTGAGCTTCGTAAGGGCACTAAGCAGCCCAGCCTGGATCCCCTGCGCGGGATCGTGCCCCCTCACCTCCGGGGCCCTCCATGCTGGAGACAACCTTGGTAGCCATCCAGGCGAGCTTGCAAGTGATAGATGGCAAGATCGAAGCCCTTAATGTACGTATGGACCAATTCTCGGCCAAACTCGACAAGCAGGCCGCGCGCCTTGGTGAGGCGGAGCAGAGGATCACGGATGCGGAGGATGGTCTGCAACAAGTCGCGAGCAAGACTTCGGAGATGGCCAAACTACTGGAAATCATACAAGCCAAGAACGAGGACATCGAAGCCCGCTCCAGGCGCAATAACATCCGCGTCCTGGGCCTGCCAGAATCGACCAATGTGGGGCGGTTGGAGGACTATGTAGAGACCATGCTGCGGGAGATCTGTGGAGCTGACGACCTGTCCCCCATGTTTGCGGTTGAGAGAGCCCATCGTTCCTTGGCAGCTCGCCCTCCTCCGGGTGCACCGCCTCGGCCTATCATTATCAGGCTATTGAACTACAGGGATCGGGATACGGTGCTCTGCATCACTCGTCAGAAGGGCAGGGTCATCTATCAGAACAACCAGTTATCCTTCTATCCCGACTTCACAGCTCAGGTGCAGGCGGCGAGTAAAGAATATCAATCTGTGAAGCGTCTACTCCAGCGGGAGGGAATCCCTTACGCCATGCTTTATCCTGCCAGGCTTCGCATCGGGGAATTTGAAGGAGGGAAAATATTCGCTACCCCCAAACAAGCGATGGCATATGCTAAGACTCTCCAGAAGCGCCGCCGATCTTCGGATGTGACATCGGATGTTGACGACTGACCATGGGTATGAACTTGTCCTAGCTGTGGATGTGGCGTCTGCAGCTCTTGAGGTTTGCTATGTTGGTGGGTCGGAGTGGATTGGGCACTCTATCAGTTTCATCGATAGACCTACCTCCTGCGAGCGCCTCCCCCGATTGTCTTTTGGATTGCATATGGGGCGACAGTATTGCGCACTGTGGGACCATGTTGGGCAAGTTTGTGAGACAGATGTCTGCCTTTTCGGGGTTGGCCGCTGACTGTGCTCAAGCTGAGGTGCTCATGGGGCATGGTCATTTGCTTGCGGGGGCCCACTTCCGCCATGTGTCGGGAGTGTGCATTGCCTCCACTGCCCCCAATGGGTATGACCCAAATGCAGAATTGTTTGTTGTGTTTTGATGGGAGGGTTGGGGGGAGGGCACCGTGGGTCTTTGGCGGGTTGGGGTTGCCAAAGTGGGAGAGGGGGGGGTGGGTCTCCTTATCTGCTTGAGAGACTGTACTGCGCACTCTATCCACCTGTTCGTATTTTTGGTATCAATGTGGAAATGTGTTAAGATGCACAGCGACGCTGGTTTGTGGTTGTCCAAGGAACTCCCAGATGGTGGGTGACCGGTATAACTGCGTCACCTGGAACGTAAGGGGCCTTAACACACCCAAGAAAACGAGACAAGTCCTTGCCCATCTAGACAGGCACGGGGTGCACATTGCGCTCCTGCAGGAGACGCACTTAACTGCGCAAAATGATGGCTCCATAGCACGTAGATGGGCCGGGTATCGCTTGGCCTCCTCTTACTCTAATTATGCCCGGGGGGTCCTTATCCTTATCAAAAAGGGTGTACACTTTCTCCCGCTAGACTCCTGCACAGACCGGGAGGGCCGCTGGGCTGCTGTCAGAGGCACACTGGGAAGGACTGCTGTCACTATTGTTAATATATATGGCCCTGTTGTTGACGAACCAGCGTCGCTGTCTTCTCTGTTTCAGATGCTGCGCACGTGGCCGGAGATGGCCTTAGTAATAGGCGGAGACTTAAATACATATCTAGATCCGCGCGTAGACAAATCCACCTCAGCTAGTAGCCGTATGTTGAAAACTGCTGTCTGCATCCGTCAATTTATGGAAGAGATGGGACTGGTGGATGCATGGCGTCTGCGCCATGAGGGTGTTCTTGAGGGTACACATATTACGCCTTCACACAACACGTGGTCCCGCCTTGATTATTGGCTTGTAGATAGCTCAACCAACGGGTGGGTCACTGACGCTTACGTGCTTCCCAGGACACTATCGGATCACAATCCGGTCATGCTTTAACTTCAGGTCCCACACACTGTACGACCCCCGTTCACATGGCGGTTCAGGGCGAACGCTCTATTTGATCCCGTTTTCGCGGACACTCTCCATAAAGCAATAGTACAGTACTTCGACCAGAATGTAGGGACGGTAGAGAGTGCGGCCACTTTATGGGCCGCCTTCAAGGCCACTATTAGGGGTGTCTGCATCGGCACGACAGCTGGCATCCTGCGTGACTTAAGAGAACAGCTGCGGAAAACGGAATCCAAGCTGCGTGACCTGGAAGCCTCGTATGACGCACTCCCTTTACTTGACACACTAGCAAGCATACGGGAATACACTGAGGAGTACAAAACCCTTGCGGAGTCGGAAATGAAGTACATCTCCAAAAGACACGTGGCGAGGGCATACGGGGAGGGGGGCAGACCGGGTAGGGTACTAGCCAATCGTCTCCGGGACCGGGAGAGTGCACCCCCGATAGACTACATAGAAGATGTAGACGGCATCAGACATTACACCACTGACGCTATACTGGGGCAATTTCACACCTTCTATGAACGCTTATACACCTCCAGGGGCGACTCTTCTGATGCGGACATGGCTGACTACTTACAGGACACTGCCTGTGCCTGGTTGTCAGACGCCCACGGGAAATATCTGGATCTGCCTATAGATGAGGAGGCTGTCAGAGAGGCCATTATTTCCCTGCCGAATAAGAAAGCACCAGGCCCAGATGGGTTGACAGCAGAATTCTATAAACGTTACGCAGACCTCCTGATACCCCACATATTGGCCATGTACGCGGAGGCACACGAGGTAGGCTATCTCCCTCCGTCATTGAGGCAGGCACTGATTGTTACTCTCTTGAAGAAAGTCAAATCTCCCTCAAGTTGCGAATCCTATCGTCCACTGTCCTTGATCAACATTGGTGCTAAAATTCTCGCGAAAATTCTTGCCACCAAACTCCACCCTTTGATGCTGCTGCTTGTCCTACCCGACCAGTCTGGTTTTATACCGGACCGCTCCACATCTTGGAACCTCCGGACGATTTTTGCCATGTTCCACGTCCTGAACCCCGACCTCCATGCCGTAGCTGTGCTGCTTGATGCGGCTAAGGCCTTCGATTCGATTGAATGGCGGTATATGTTCTTTATTTTGTGCAGGATGGGCTTCCCCCCGATCTTTCTCCATTGGATACAGGTCCTATATGCGGATGTCTCAGCGCGAGTGAGGGTGGGTGGCTTCACCTCTGCCCCGCTGACTATACATCGTGGAACCAGGCAGGGATGTCCCCTTTCCCCTTTCCTTTTTGCTATTATGCTGGAACCTCTGCTATGTCGCATCCGACAGCAGCACAGGGATGCGGCGCTCAACTTCAATAACAGATCAGTGGGTATATCTGCGTATGCAGATGACATGGTGGTGTATTTTCGAGATCCGCACACCTTCCTGTCACTGGTTATTCGAGAATATGTCCGATTTGGCCTGTTCTTTGGTTTGTGCATAAATTGGGAGAAGTCGGTCATAGTCCCTCTCACGCCGGCCACATCCGCTCCCACGATGGAGTACCCCTTGATATGGACTGTGGAACCGGTTAAATACCTAGGTATATGGATCCACAGGGACCCCGTTGTTGTCATACGTGAGAACTATGGGAGGGCCTACACAGACTTGGTGCAGCAGGTGGATCGTTGGTCTCATCTGCCTCTATCCCTGGCCGACGGCATCGCAGGCATCAAAATGGTGATCCTCCCCAAGTTTCTGTACCTCTTTTGTAATGTCCCCATTCGTTTAAACAAAGTTTTCTTTACGACATTACAAACGCAGCTGCTCCGCTTGGTGTGGGGTGCGCGACCGCCGCGCATTAGCTGGAGTACCCTTACATTGCCATTCGACAAAGGGGGTTTTTGCGCTCCGGATTTTTACATTTACTACCTATGCTGTCTAGCCCACTTTGCATACTTTTGGTTCCGACCACATGGCTTCCATCCACACGTGGCGATGGAAGAGGGGGATGCGGGTGACACTCCACTGCTGAACATAATAACGCACACACATAGACACACACCGTGAACGGAGATCAACACGATTGATGCTACGATTTCTGCATGGCAGGAGATAGGTAGACGTACTGGTCGCCTGCCGCTGTGTGCGCCTAGCATGTGCATCAGTGGACATGCCGCCTTCTCGGTAGCACGAGAATCGGGACCAATGCGTACGCTCGCAGCGGCCGGCATCTCGGTAATGGGAGACCTGTTTGTGGATGGGACCTATGTCACTGGTGGGGACCTGGCCTATATTACTAACAGTTCACCCCTGTTCACGTACACTTGTTACCGGTTGCGTAGGGCGGTGCGAGATCACTACCCCACTTTTCCCAGGGAACCTGTCGCCTCTCAATCACTGCAGCTGGTCATTACTGCGGCCACTAGAAAACATTTGCTCACTAGACTATACAGGACAGTGTTTTCGGAATTGACACTTCCGGAGGACAGTGGCCTAGCTCGATGGAACAGGGCTCTGGATGTACAGGTGACAGAGGAGATGTGGGCCCAGATTTGTTCCACCACGGGCAGACTCTCCTTTAATAGCAATTTGCGTATTATACACTTGAAGTTCCTTCATCAGACCTATCACACTCCCGTTAATCTCCACAGAATAGGCTATAGGGACACTGACTGTTGCAGACGGTGCGGGCTGGCTGGGGCTGACTTTCTACACCTGTCTTGGCGATGCCGGGCTGTTCATTCTTATTGGACAGCGGTTTTGAAAATGTTGGATGCTATGACTGGGTTAGCTCTGGATTGCACGCCCCTGCTGTGTCTTCTTGGTTATTTCCCTGAGGTTAAAGGGGTGCTGGGCCGTTTTGTTCAGGTGGCTCTGCTCTTGGCGAAACGAAGGGTGCTGTTCACGTGGGATGGGAAGTGCAGCCCCAAGGCGTCCCAATGGCTTAAAGACTTGATTTACTGCCAGGAACAGTTGAATACATATTCGGAGGAACTTCCCGAGAGTTCTAGCCCTAAGGACATCTGGGCGCCGCTGAGAGAATACCTGCTGGCATGTGATGAACACGAGGAAGCCACAGCTGATGGTGTACAGAATGGGGTCGTCTCGTCTCAATAGTCACTGGTCGCTGCACTGTTTGACTGTAAAGCTCTCAACAGAGTTGTAGCTTAGTGTAATCCGATCAATATGGGTGGATGGGTGATTATTATTGCTCTAAAATGTCTCGATTGCAGAATGTGGGGACTGGGGTGGGGGGGTGTTCTAATTACAGTTTTGCCATACACAAAATGGAAAAAGGTCTCTATATCTTGTGCTGACGCTGTATTCAACTTGTTGTTAATAAACAGATAAAAAAAAAGTAAGGATAGATTTTCTCTTTGGTAAATCAACGTACATCATTTTTCAGTTTTTTTGTTTGTCAGGTATGTATCGAAATCTTTCATTTCTGATTGTATTTTTTCTAATTTATTCTTTGCCTCTTCTACCGCATCTGAGGATTTTAGTTTCTCTTCCAGTGTTAGAATCTCCTGATTTAAAGTTATTAGTGTATCCCTTGCTGTTTCGATGATCAACATCATCCAGTCCCTGGAGCAGCGGTTTGAAATCAGTGACCACCGCTCCAGGAACTTGCGTATTTCAACGAATAATGCTGGAGCATTCCTAACTCTTAGACCAGACGGAATAACTCCGGCTAATAGATATTCATGCATATAAAATGCGTGTGACTCTATCCGTTTCGCTTTCTTCTTTAAATTCAATAAATTCTGCCATTCGCTATTCTCACCAAGTGTGGTATTGGTTATGTTGGTGTTGTCCACCACTTGTCCTATCAGAGAGTTGAAATCTTCATCTGTAAAGCCAAATGTTTGTAAACCTTCCATGGCTAGTGTCTCAATGTAATATTTTGAATATACCTCACTAACACAGTTGTAAGTATAGGGAGGAGACAAAAAGAGAAAACTACAAAAAGTGAACAATTGTAAGAGTTTTTTTTCCCTATGATATAGTTGTACTGGTATCCGACAATATGCATAAGTCAAAGTCCGATCAGTGTTACCATGTCATGACAAACAAACATCCAGAAAATATTTCCACAGCTGACTAATCAACTATGTCCCACAGTTAAACAACCGTGAATGTATCAACATATCAAAGGGACCCCCTCTATAAATACTTTCGGCCAGGGAAGAGAGAGAAAAAGCAATAACACAACAACAGAAATTCCCTCACGGCTTTACTAATTTTAATTATGGCTTTTAAACATAGTCCTTCAAAGCATATCAGATACAATGGGTTCTTTCATATATATATGTATGTATATATATATACTTTATTTAGTATTCATATTTTACTTTTAGAAAAATTCTTTTACATATTTTTTTTATATTTTTTGTTCTAAATTCATTTTACAAACAAGATTTTAAATCAATACATGAATATCACTTATATTTATACATCTAAACAATTAAAAACATTTTTAAACATGAGGTACCCTACAGAAAACACCAAATAGCATTCTCACAAACTCAACACACATCCTCTAACATTCATTCAAAATTCACTCTTTATTCCGTGTCTAAGGAGTCACAGATCTTTTATGTGAACTGTCACGCTAGGTCGACGCGTTTCGGTGGATTAGGACCACCTTCCTCAGGACAGCAAATTGTGCACACTGTAGGGATATCTGTAATTACAAATAGAGTTCAATGTATCTGTATCTACCAATACTGAAAACAACCAATTGTTTTTTCCTATAAGAAAAACATCTCTATCTCAATCAATTGCTGAAGGACTACCAATTGTTTACATCAATTATTATAGTTTATGCATTCATTTCATCATTTATTTGTCCATGACATGGAACCACAACGACCTAACCCTGTAATAACAATAACACATTTTCCGTTGCAAAAAGCTTAGCCATAGCAAGCTATGGTAGCAAGATCTGGGGACACTCAGCAATAGAACCCCTCCAGGTAGTGGAAAATGGCTTCCTAAAAAGATCATTATGTGTCCCAAAAGGAACTTTGAATATGGCAGTACATGAGAAGTTGGGGGTTTCCTACCTATGTGACACTCTTGCTCTGCGCCCCTTGACTTTTTGGTTAAAGTGTTGGCTTAACGATGATTTAATCCTTACCAAATTGATTTTAAAAGAATGTTTGTCCTTAGATAACATGGCCCGTATTTCCTTGCTCAACTACATTAAAAGAGGATTTGAGTGGATAGGGAGGGGGCATTTATTCTTTAGGCCAGATATTATTGAGAAAAAGGACGTGGAGCTTACTAAGGGAGCCTGTTTGAACCGAAGGTGTGCAGATCGAGAGGCAGTAGAGGTCCGGAAACCGAGTGTCCGGGCATATCTTCCTCTTAAATTGACACCCCTAACAGAACCATATCTTATGGGATCCTTGACGTCACATGAAACATTTCTTCTAACAAGGTTCCGGTTGAATCTTTTTCACCTTCTGTTAGCGAGACCTAAGGGGGCTTAAGGGGTCAAGTGCTAGCGGCCTGTGGCTGCGACAGTAAGTCTCCTCAGGACCTGCTGCACTTCATGCCTTTTTGTAGATTGTATGAAGTCCCCAGGAGGCATTTTCTAGTTCCTATTTTAAAGAAATTGAGTTTGAATCAAGTCAGACCAGCAATTCTGTATCTTCAACTGTTGAAGGACGATTGTATTATTTTTATCGTTGGGTTTTTAAAAGCATCGTTGAAATCTAGGCACTTTATGGACATGTGAAGTCTATCAACCATGACAAGATTTTAGATGACCTTCTGTGTAATAATGGAGCATGAGTTTTCCCTTTTTAAATTATGTAAATATTGCACTATTTTTTATGTATTGTATTTGTGTAACTTTTATGGTTTTGCGTATAAAAAACGAATAAAGTTTATTAACTTGGTTATTGACTTGACTAGTCTACAACTTTACCTTTTGTAAAATGTATCTCAGGGCTGCAAAGAAGGCGCCACTCTCTCCTCCTTCCCCAATCAGTTCTGGAATGTGTTTATGCAGACCGTCCTTGTATATAGGAAGCGAGCTTCCGTGTCAGAAGGACCTCCTCATATTTTCCCACCGCCCTCGTGAAGGATTAATGTTAGTGCTAGCAACACAGATGGGCTGCATCCTTTGATGGCCTAATCTCCACTCTCCACTCTCTCTCCAGCCCTTCTGGGATCCCAAACACAAAGGCCTTCTTTGTCTCCTACCGAAAATTAGACTGCATCTGTTAAAAGTGTGGGCTTGATCAATGTATGTATATACACGGTTCATCTTTCTTTGTGCACCTGATGCATAAAGGACACACACAATGTATGTTTATTGCCGAGAGCACAGCTGAATAAACACTGGCCATGATCTTTTAGCATATACTAACTGTTAAATATCTTACCTGTTCCCCCCTTGATGTCAACCTTCAGTCCTTGCAGCTGTTGTCTTGGCAAACGACATCCTATTGAATTCTAGTTTCGGAGTAGATTTGATCGCACCCTTTATCCTGACAGCAGAAAGGACCGCCATCTTCCTTAGGAATGAAGTGATATCGTCGTTGACTGCAGAGGCAGGAGCACCAAGAGTTCCCTTTGGAGTTGGACTGGGGGTGTCTCTGGTGAAGAGTCCCTAGTGTCTGGGGGGTCACAATACATACTCGGTGTTGTGACAAGCCCTAAAATTAAATTAAAGCCATCGAGCTGCAGGTTAATGGCAAGCCTTTGTCACAAAGAGCATATAATTGTTGAAACAAATGATGGTGTTGGAACTGGCCCTTCTTGTAGGGTCATCCTCAAACTTTTTGCTACCAGCATTTCTTCCCAGAGGAACAAGATGGGACATAAGTATCTAATATCCCTGAACTCAGAATTTAATAACACATCTTTTAGGAAAGGTTGTTTTTAAATTCTGGGTTTGAGTACAGCACTTTTAAAAAGTTGCTGTTCTCTTGTCTGACCTTTCTGTGTGCCTTGGCCTGTTTGTGGATTGACTGTCTGGTTTGAGAGTGACAGAGGCTGGGGATGCCCCAGGAGGCTGGCTGGGTCAGCCCTAGACTGAATGACTGCATTTGCAACTGGAGTGGTGGGAGGAATTAGCACCTGGGCCTGACTAGGGCTGTGCCTGCCTTCCACAATGCTGGATCCACCTCCTGCTGGGCGGCTGAAGACCCTGCCCCTCACTCTGAAAGGAAAGAAGAAGCCAGGAAAACAAAGTACTCAGGAGACACCCAGAACTGGTTCAGACCGGGCTCAGGGCCCACTTGCACAAAGAGAACAAAGACTTTTAGGGGTATAAGTACAGGACCCCTGACAACAGAAAATTAGATCATCCTGGAATCAAGAAGGAACCTCGCCAAGGAGAAAGCTGAAACTGAAGAAGAAAGATTGTCCAGCTGTTGCTCTGCTGGATTGCCCTGCTGTTGCTTTGCTGCCAAGGAGAGGGGAAGGACTTTGCTTTGTGCTGTGTCCCCTTGCTTGAAGGAATCTCCAAGAGCCTGAGAAGAGCTGGCTCCCTGTTCTGAAGTCCCAGGAACAAAAGGACTTCACCCCCAGCTTCCCCTGAGCTCTACTGAGAGAGTTTTGTCCTTCGTGGAGTGCTTGGCCTATGTGTGGTGCCTCTGGAAGTTGTACCTGTGTTGGGAAGCTGGAAACTAAGCTTGAGAGACTTTGCTAAAGAAAAGTTATCGCATCGCTCGTTGCGGAGCGCATCCCCGACAGTGCGAGAAGTTTCCCGCCACTACGAAGGCCAAGATCGTCGCAGCGCCTGTTGCCGCTGTCAGAGCCGTCGCATCCTTCGTTTGCGGGACGCACCCGATCGGTGCGGGAAGTCTACCATCGCTGCGAGTGTCGTCGCAGAGCCTGTCGTCGCTGGGTGAGATCGCCGCACCGCCTGCTTGCGGACCGCATCACGTCGCTGCGAGAGTCATCGCCGAAGCCAACGCATCGAGGATCTGCGAGAGAGAAGATCACCGCTGGTCCGCGCATCGTCGCCCCGGAGATCGTCGCACCTCCAAAGATCGTCGCATCGTGCCTTTGCGAGAACAAACTTCCTACGGAACCTACGCACCGGAATCCATACAAGTGGCTTTCCTCCCCATACAGATCGGATTCGTCACAACACGCCCGCTGCTGCAGCGGGGTTGTCGCAAACGCCTCCCCAGGGTCTCAGGACCAATGCATCGCTTATTTTCCACCTCACCAGCTTCTGCTTTTGGAACTTTATCGCAACTAAAGGTACTGTGAGCTAAACGTGACGCAACTGTGAACTTTTCACGTAACTGTGCATTATTTTAACGCAACCTAAAGAATTTTAACGCAACCTGAAGAATTTTTATCGCAACCTTGAGAACTCTATTGAAACCATATTCTTGAACTGTGTATGTTGGATTTTTGTTGTTTTGGTCTTGTGTAGTTTAGATTAAATACCTTTATTTTTCTAAACTGTTGTGGAGTCAGTTTGTGGTGTTTTCACTGTGTTACTGTGAGTGTTGGTACAAATACTTTACACATTGCCTCTGGTTAGCCTAGACTGCTCGTGCCAAGCTACCTAGAGGGTGAGCAGGGGTTATCTCAGAGGGTTTCCTCCTTACCCTGACTAGAAGCAAGGGTCCCTATTTGGACAGTGGTACCTACGACTGCCAACTAGAGACCCCCAATTCTAACATTGTTGGTCAGCGGTGGGGATTTGAACTTGTATTTGTACTAGACCCACAGTGATTGGTGTACATCAGTAGTGAGTGCAGACCTCTACGCCACCGCATACTACATTTTTTCTTTTGGGTCTTTTTTTGATCATAACCCTGAAAGAATCCAAGCATCATGTCTCAGAATGGTAAACCAGCAAGTGATGTTGCAGAACTGGAGTTTGATATTGAAATGTTAAGTGATTTCAAAGTAGGTCAACACAGGCAGTTCTGCAGGAACTTTGGATGCCCCATGAAGCGCTGCTGCAAGAAGGAGGAGCTACAGGAGGCTTTAAGGGCCTGGTGGGAGACCAAAGAGGCTGGGGAGACAGATGATGCAGAAGTGGATGAGGATGCACAAAGGGATGGTTTCAGGCCACAGGATCTGCCTGTGTCCAGAGCAGCCTCAAGGGCTGGCAGCAACCATTCAGCTGAAAGTTTTTCCCCAGAGGAGTTGGAGGAAAACCAAAGGGCTAGAGATCCTAAGTTAGAAATGTTGAGGCTTGAAATGGAGCTGAAGCAAATGGAAAAAGAAAGAGAAAGGGCGGCGGAGGAGACCAAAAACGCCCGTGCCCTGGAGGAATTGAAATTGACCTTGGCCCATGAATTAAGAATGAGGAAGATTGAGTTGGAGCTCAGGCGGCGTGAGGCCATGAGGGTCTCAGCTGAAGAAGAAACATGGGTAGCTCAAGAGGTTAGCTTTGCTGAGTTGGAGGTGGAGTCCAGCTCAGATGGTGGCAGCATGATTATGACATCTAGTGTGGAGAGAAAGGTACAAACACACAGAGATGTGGCGCCTGACTTGAGGGAGGGGGTCGACATACACCAGGGGGTTCAGGTTTATGATGTAGTTCCAGTGGAGTGCGGTGTCCCTGAAGTAGATTGGGGGACTGGCACAGGGGACCATATTCCTAGTGGTGGGAGGGACACTCTACTGACTCTAGAAGAGAGGTACAGGGAGAGGGGTTCCCCCGTGGTAGAAACCTTGGTGTGTGTATGTGTGTGAAGACCAGCCAGAAGAGTGTGGGTTGTGTGACAGAGACAGTCAGATACTGTCTTTCCAGTGTCAGAAGAGTGGTGTGGGGTACTTGTGTGAGGCACTGGAGGGTGAGGCAAAGGGTAGCTTGGTTAACAACAGTGGGGGCTGTGTGATTCATTTGTTGAAGAGCATATTTTAAGTCCCTGTTTTTCAGCGCTATGCCAACACCGGGTGGAGTGTGAGTTCTCTGACCCCAGAGAGTTTGCATTGGAGGCAGACCTCTTGGTGGATTCCAAAGGGTCTGAAGAGGCATTGGGGAGTGATCCCAAGAGGAGTGGCTTAGATGTCTTCCAGGCCTGTGAGGTGGAAGAGGTTTAGTGTAAGCCAGTTAGGTCCCAGTGTAGTGGGAGGGGTGTAGGGGCTCATGTCCGGTCTCAGTGGAGAAGGAGTGAGTGTGGGACGGTGTGTCTCGCGGTGCCCAAAACCCAGTCTCAGGGCCTGGAGGGTTCCTTAAGGGAACACCTGGTTGGGGACCTAGACTGTACTAGTAGGCCATTTGAGGAGGATATCCTTGTGTCTGGTGACCGGGGAGTGTCTGTAACCAGGCCTCTATCGGTTCTGGTGTCTAGCAGTGCCACTCCAGTTGGGAGGGTGCAGAAGTCCAGACTGAGGGGTGAGAGGGGGAAGGAGTCCCCAGTGGGAGAACCAGTGGGTCAGGGACCAGTCAGAAGGGCTGAGTCCCCAGTGAGTGACCATGGTGACCTCACTTCTGTCCTTGGGGAGCTTCCTGCGCTGTCAGGTAGGCAGGGGTTGGGAGATTTGCGCCAGGCAGACTGTCAAAGGACACATGAGTTGTGTTTCACCCTCAAGGGGGTACTGTGTGAGTCCCCAGAAGTCCTGTCGTGCCAGGCAAGTGCACAACCACAGGTATTGATCCCTGGGTTGGGAGATCAGGTTCAGGATCTGCCTGACCTGGAAGGAAGGGCATCTGTAACCAGTGTCCTGACCAGTTTGGCTTCCAGAGGTATCCCTCCAGTAGGGAGGGTGCAGTGCTCTGGAAGGGGGTGCAGCGGGAGGGAGTCCTTGCCTCTGACCCCGGTGCAACCTGAGGGGTTAAACCCTGAGTTGGGAGACCAGTTGCTGGAGGGAGATCCTGAACTGGTGGGGGAATGGTGCGGGACACCTGCCACAGGTGCCCTGACTATTCTAGAAGGGGTACCGCTCCAGGTGGGAGGGTACGGAGCCCCAAGGAAGAGGAGGACCTAGTGTGGGGAAGCCCACCCCAGCCTCCTGTCCAGCCACTGGATACAGGTCCGGGACTGGTAGGTCAGCGCCAGGATGTTAGACCTGACCTGACAAGAGAGGGAGTGAACAAAGGGTGCCAAGCACCTGGGGCTACTGCCCCCCACCCTCTGACGCCACAGAGGTTTGAGGGCCCTGAGAGGCATAAGGCCTGGGTCTCATACCTGATCACTGGCGGTGGTCACTGTGGCTTGCTGTCTGTCTGTTGGGACACACCGGTGAGCAAGTTAAGTGTAGGTGCTGCACAGGTGGTGTCCACAGGTGAGGAGAAGGGTTCCACATGGATTGGCATGGTGGACCCTGAGAGTATGGATAGAGTGATTGAACTGGGTTTAGGACGGCATAGAACAGGACTGCCCTGCTGTGTGGGCCAGTTACCATGTTCTATCGCCTTAAGCAGGGAATACCATCGAGGTATCGTTTGGTCTACCCTGGCTTTAGGCTGGAAGGGGGTTGTGTTGGAACTGGCCCTTCTTGCAGGGTCATCCTCAAACTTTTTGCTTCTTCCTCCCTTATTTTTCCTGACCCATGGCTGTTGGCAATAGGACTCTGCACACTTTACCACTGCTGATCAGTGCTAAAGTGCATATGCTCTCTGTGTAAATTGCTATTATGATTGAATATACATGATTGGCATATTTGTATCACCAAGAAGTCCCTAGTAAAGTGCACTGGGTGTGCCAGGGCTGGTGATGACAAATGCTACTAGTGGGCCTGCAGCACTGATTGTGCCACCCACATGAGTAGCCCTAAAATGGTGTCTCAGGCCTGCCACCGCAGTGCCTGTGTGCAGTCTGTGAACTGCCATGTCCTCCTGGTCAGTGTCCCCACTGACCAGGCCTAACCCTCCCCTTTTTGTGCACATTAGTCACCTCTATGGAAGGCCCAAGGTACCCCCCTGCGCAGGGTGCAGTGTATGTGAAAGGTAGAGCATGTACTGGTGCAGGTGACATGCTCTGGTAGTGAATTACAGCCATTTTCGTTTTTCACTATTGTAAGGCTATCTTGCTCCATAGGTTAACTGGCAGACAGGAGTTGCTAGGTACACCTAAACCCATTACAATTTAGGTATCCTACCATTTCTACCCCATTTTTAGCT
Organism: Lissotriton helveticus; assembly: GCF_964261635.1. Classification (NCBI taxonomy): domain Eukaryota; kingdom Metazoa; phylum Chordata; class Amphibia; order Caudata; family Salamandridae; genus Lissotriton; species Lissotriton helveticus. The sequence goes on from NC_136063.1 coordinate 806,128,801, forward strand.
TTACCACCTAGGAGCCAGAATAAAGTATTTGCAACTCACTAGGCAGGTAATTTTAACTAATCACATATACTCCACTTCTTCACATCACATTCCTTGCACCACACATAGTCTTTTGTAAGTGCTCCTACGTAATTCCGCAAGTCGTAGCACGCCCCAGTCCGTAGAGGGCTGGGATGGCCCCTATGATGAAGCATGTCACCGTGGGGCAACCCTGGAGAGTGAGGGGACACCTAAAAAAGGAATATTTTTCCTTTTTTTCTTTCTTGGAACTATTGACACTATTCCAACACCATTGTGTGTTATGGGAATAGAGTCATAGACTACGGCTGGGTTCTTGATCTCTGTCCCCAGAGATCTTGTGTGACTTATTAATACTAGGAGGGTGAGCCCTAGCCTTTCTCCCTCTACCTCCCTTTTTAGGTCGAGCAGACGTACTCTCAATGCGTGAGCATTGAGAGTGTCTGTCTCGACAACTATTGTTGCCGCTTTTTGGGAATGTAGACACCAATCTGGCACGAGCGTTTCCCTTGCAGTTTTCACCGCGGGAGCGCGCGCGTCTGACCCGCGCATGCGCAGAGTAACTGTCAGCCATTTTTTTTTTTCAGACATACAGGCACACGGCACAGACACTCGCTCACACACACCCCCCTCCCACACAGTCACACACACGCACTCCAAGACACATACACGCACGCACACACGCACACACATACACAGCCCGCCCGCGGCCCCCCCGCACTCGCGCGCGTACATTTCCCCCCCCCCCACACCCCACTTACCGAGTTCTTTTCGTGTGTCCCTCTCTCCTTCGGCAGGCAGCGGGTCATCCTCAGCAGCAGGCGGGGCTCTCCACGAGCACGGGAGCCCCGCTAGCTGACATGCAAATCTTCCGGCAATCTTCCGGCTGACGGGCACAGGAGCGCGGGGTAGGCTCCCGTCTGCTTCCTGTCTTTTTGCGGCCCCGCCCCCGTCCCAACACAGGTTGCCTGGCTTCCTGTACAAGCCGGGCTGCGGCGGTGAGTTTTTATTGTACTTGTTTTTAGGGTCAGTCACGACTCGTTATTTTTTGGAGGGCAGGTTGTTTTAAAGAGTTGCAGTTATATGCATGCTTCTGAATGCTTGTTTATTTTACAGATAGCTTATAACATTCCCCAATGACCTCATCGAGAAAACTCTTTATCCTTAATTTTTGAAAACTGGTAAAACTAAGACGTAAGGCAAATATCTAGAGATCTGTTCGATTGGCATTAAAGATTCTACACCCATCTATACCTTGGCACTTGTGTATATTTTAAGAAGTGCCGTGCCGTGCTGTATATGTGATGTGGTTTTACTGTATTTGATTATATTTTCATTGGTACTGTTTTTGGGGTCCTTCTTAGCATCATATGATTACATTGACATGATCCATCTGCTCGTCCCAGTGCTGGAGCTCATCTACCAGAAAAGCCAATACTGAAGCTCCGGCTGATCGGAAATGGTCTCCTTTTTTATCACTCCCATGTGTCCCATTCGGGAACCACCTGATTTTAAACACTAATGCATTCTAATCTCTTAAGTTTGGGATTCATGCTCCTTCATATCGATGCCAATGAGAGACTTACTGTTTCCAAGAAGCTTTACATTGTTAGCTTCTGGGCACTGTGTCAAGGCATGCGTGTATTGCTCTTGACATAGCACAGCAATCAAAAATGTAATCCAAAGCATGCTTTGAGCATGCGCACAAGCATATCTAAAGATAAATTGTACTACTGTATTGTTGTTGGCAGACGATGTGTTTTGGATTAACGCTGGAATTCTACCGGAGTTTATGAGTAATCTTCCATCTGTTAGCATCATTGTGTGAGCCAGAGAGACTGCATAGTGTCCAACTGGAACTCCCGTGCAGAAGCGGATCCGGGATCCAAGGAGAGCAACTTCTGACCAGGACTGTAGGCTGCCTCTGTGTGCTGTGAAGATTTCCTCACATGTGCAGTTGTGGCAAGAAGAAAGCCAGTCAGGATATCTGCAGGATATAGTGCCCGATGCTCGCTTTGTTATGCAAGGTCTTGCCTCTGAGGTCGATCCTGCTAAGTACCTACCTGCATAATGTACTTCAGAAAGGAATATCTAAAGTGCGTTTAGTGGTACAATTAACATTGAAGTGCAGATGCTCAAACAAGAATTCACGGGTCCAGTTGTATGTTTGGTCAATGTGGAGACAGTGAATCATGAATGCACTATCACTATAGGTTCTTGTGTAGAAGGGAAACCCTCCAACCCCCTCTTTTTTAATTGTTGCTATTGCCATAATTGCATTTAATGAAAGCTTACCCTTTATGTACATTATACAACTTACGTGGTCGATTAAGTAGCAGTCCATGAAGTGAAGGCGAGGTAGTGGTGATCTCGATGTAGTGGTATGTCAATACGCTGGGGGTATACGATGGGTCCACACTATGTGAACTCTTCACTATTGATACTGTTTTGCTTTCTCCATCCTCGGTCCATCTATTCAATGATCATACTTGTTTCAAGGTGGAAATTCAATTCATGATTTGGGGAATGAATGAATTAATAACTGTTGATCAGTTTTTCATTACTGAAACCACGAAGCTTCTGGCTCCTGAGGTTATGAATCTCACTGCTTGAGAATAAACCAAGTCAGAGCTGCCTCCACCCCCTTTCAAGCCTGGTCTGAGGAATCGGCTCAGCAGACCATTACCTTGGTGAGCCTTGCATTTTCCTGGATAAGTGTACAATTATGTTATGTGTGCTTATATGGTACATATTCTGACAGAGATTTGGCTTGCCATCACCTTTGATTTGACACCTTCCTGCCCTGTTTTGCAGCCCCTTTGTTTTGGTACCTACTTGCTCAGTTTTGCAACACCTTTGGTTTGGTACTTTCTTGCCTAGTTTTGCAGCACCTTTGGTTTGGCACCTTCTCGTCCACTTTTGCAGCACCTTTTAGTTTGGGTACCTTCTCGTCCAGTTTTGCAGCACCTTTGGTTCAGGTACCTTCTTGACCAGTTTTAAAGCACCTTTGGTGTTGAACCTTCTGGCTCAGTTTTGCTGCACCTTTGGTTTGGAACTTTCTTGCTCAGTTTTACAGCACCTTTGGTTTGCTACTTTCTCATCCCGTTTTGCAGCACCTTTGGTTTGCTACCTTCTCGTCCAGTTTTGCATCATCTTTGGTTTGGTACTTTCTTGCATAGTTTTGCAGCATCTTTGGTTTGGCACCTTCTTTTCCAGTTTTTCAGTACCTTTGGTTTGGCACCATTTCTTCCAGTTTTGAAGCAGCTTTGGTTTGCTACCTTCTATTCCAGTTTTGCATCATCTTTTGTTTGCTGCCTTCTTGTCCAGTTTTCCATCACCTTTGGTTTGGTACTTACTTGCATAGTTTTGCAGCATCTTTGGTTTGGCACCTTCTCTTCCAGTTTTGCAGCACCTTTGGTTTGCTACCGTCTCATCCAGTTTTGCAGCACTATTGCTTTGCTACCTTCTCGTCCAATTTTGCTACCTTCGCGTCCAGTTTTCCATCAACTTTGGTTTGGTACTTTCTTACATAGTTCTGCAGCATCTTTGGTTTGGCACCTTCTCTTCCAGATTTGCAGCACCTTTGGTTTGGCATCTTCTTTTCCAGTTTTGCATTACCTTTGGTTTGATACTTTGTCACCCAGTTTTACAACACCTTTGGTTTGGTACTTTCTCGCCAGGTTTTGCAGCACCTTTGGTTTGGTGCCCTCTTATCCAGTTTTGCAGCCTTTGGTTTGTACTTCCTCAACCAGTGTTGCAGCTCATTTGGTTTGATTCCTTCTCGTCTAGATTTGCAGCTCCTTTGTTTTTAGGTCGAGCATTCGAGACGTATTGTAATTTCTTATGTTGAGTTAAAGCCATCCCCCAGGTTTTCATTTGTCTAGATCAGTGTCCTTCAAAAATCCATGCTTGCCAGTGGTCAGTCCTGCTTCCGTGTCCCTCCTTTCTCTCTTCCGCTCCTCCCATGCAGCATGGACTAAGTACTGTCTCCTTCCACTCTGGTTCTTTATCTGTTGTCTGGGGACTCTTTTCTTTCTTGGTTTCCTGCTCTTAGCGTTTGTCTGTGTTCAGCTTCAGTGCCCTAGCTTCTTACATTTAAATATAGCATTCTTTCTCCCACCCCTCTTAACTCCACAGTTGTTTTACTGCTGCCTCCCCTGCCCCACCTCCCACTTGGTTGATTGTTAATAATTGTTGACATTATCTATCAGAAATCGCATTTCACCAGCGCTGCTGGTTTTTAGGTCTCGGCCTATTTCCATTCCGCAGGAATGGAATAGGACGAGTCTATAGCAGTGAAACCAAGAGTTAAACTAAGCTCTCCAAAAAAGAGGATTTCCACGAGTGCATGTGCTCTCGTGCACGAGCTTGCCCGAGTCTTCTGCCTGCCTCCTGCATTGAAGGCAATCTGCTTCTCCGCCCCCTGCTGTTCCCTCCCACTCGCTCGCACATCAAAGGCTGCTCACTCAAACACCATATGCCTGCTCCCCTACCCCGCCCCCCATGCCTCGCACCAGACTTCATTGGAAAGTGCTACGTGCATTCTCCCCTCCCTTTCAGCCCTTTTAGCCTCTTTCCCAGCTCCCAGCTGGACCCTCCTTTCGTCTATCTCGTTCTTTACTTTGCAATTACCGTTAAGATTGTTTATACCGTTTGCAGTGGAAGCACTGTAGGCCAAGTTAGCACCGCCACACACACTCTCTAGCTGTAGTTACTCATAGCCTTTTGCTGCATCGTTCCAGAACTTTATTTATTCTTCTCTTCCATCTACAGTATTTATCCTTTTTTGAAAACCCAATAAAGAGATTTCTGTTAAAAAAATAAACAATAACAATAATAATAATCCTATTATCTTGAAGTGAATCTCGGCCCCTGAAGATGCTAGCATCTGGTCTATCTTCAGCAGTTCGGCTGCTTCTAATAATTTTGCCGGCTTTGCCTACGTGACCACATTGGCGCAGTTGTGTTGCCTGGATTTAGCTCTGAGATCCCTAGAGCCGCTGCAGACATGGCAGACAGCGGCAGCGGCTCTGTTTTCTGTTTACTTGCTAACTTAAGCATCACAACAGAAATACGACGGGCAGCAGAGCCCAGAGCGGGGACAGCAACTTAGAGCATAACAGCCCTGGGAGCTTTCACAGCAGGCGGCATGCAAGGCGAGGGAGCACCATGCACACCACCGCTTCCAAGCAGCGAGGCCGCTGCGGCAGCTGACAACATGGCCAAACGTGCTTTTTCATTCTCCCCCACCCCCTTCTATGCATGTGTGTACTTTATTTCTGCTTTAACCTTCGTCAAACTCTTTATCATACATTTACTTAAAACTATCTTTCTAATTTCCTTAAATAGCGCTCGTTCTGACATGGAGTTTTGGGGCGCTGTGTCACCTTTTCTTATAAGAGTCGCCTTTCCGCCTGCTAATCTCATTTGTGTAATCTTAGTCAGCTGTAACAAGTTGAAGCCAACAAGAGCACTCTCCTTGTGTCAATCATGCAGTGCTTGGCTCAAGCTATGTGTTAACCAGGCCGCGTGAAATATACAGTGCCTAGAGCACTCCTTGTGTCAAACATGCAGCGCTAGGTGCACACCATGTGTTAACCATGCCACATTCAGTTTGCCTGTGTGTTTGTAATGTTTTGCTTTTTTTAGATATTGCTATTTTTATGTGCTTTAGTACTGCTCACCTTTTACCCAGTGCTAAACATGTAGCGCCCAGAGCACTCTTCATTTGTTCAAACATGCAGCACTTGGTGCACGATGTGTGCTAACCCTGGCGCATTCAGTGCATCCATAAAAATATAGCAATATTTGTATGCTTTTGGGACTGCTCACCATTACGTAGTGTTACACATCAAGCACCCAAGGTAGTCTCCTTGTGTGAAAAATGTAGCGCTTGTTGCACGCCATGTGTTAATCACGGCATGTTAAACATGCAGCACCCAGAGCACTGTCCTTGTGTCAGTTACGCTACTGGTGAGGCCGAGCCTGCATACACCCACATACACAGCCCCACCGTCCCATCGCATGTGCTTTGCTGTTGGGAACCTTTACAGACAAATGTGCCAATAAAAAACATATGCTGCTTAGAAGTATGATAATCTTTCCAGCTACACGCAGCTACAAAGGATTCTTCCGTCTCAGCAGTACAGACTTCTTCCTTTGCTAATTTACTTTTGTTCAGTGATTACAATTTTTCTAAAGGTGCTTACCAGGTCGACTCTGTATTGTAAAGGCTTTAGGCTATTTTAAACACGCTATCGCTTTGTAATGTGCTTGCACCTTACATTTATTCATAGCGTTTTTTGTGCCCTTCTGCCCCTGTTAGACTCGTTCTTTGTGCCCTTCTGCCCCTGTTAGACTCGTTTTTCCCTTGCAACCCCAGCATCACTCAGCGCAACCCCAGCATCACTCAGCACATCCCCTGCATCACTCAGCGCAACCCCTGCATCACTCAGCACAACCCCTGCATCACTCAGCGCAACCCCTGCATCACTCAGCGCAACCCCTGCATCACTCAGCGCAACCCCAGCATCACTCAGCGCAACCCCAGCATCACTGAGCGTGACCCCTGCATCGCTCAGCGCAACCCCTGCATCACTTGGCGCAACCCCAGCCTCACTCAGCACAACCCCTGCATCACTCGGCGCAACCCCAGCATCACTCAGCGCAACCCCAGCATCACTCAGCGCAACCCCTGCATCACTCAGCGCAACCCCTGCATCACTCAGCGCAACCCCTGCATCACTCAGCGCAACCCCTGCATCACTCAGAGCAACCCCATCATCACTCAGCGCAACCCCATCATCACTCAGCGCAACCCCATCATCACTCCGCGCAACCCCTGCATCACTCCGCGCAACCCCCGCATCACTCAGCGCAACCCCTGCATCACTCCGCGCAACCCCTGCATCACACAGCGCAACCCCTGCATCACTCAGCGCAACCCCTGCATCACTCAGCGCAACCCCTGAATCACTCAGCGCAACCCCTGCATCACTCAGCGCAACCCCTGCATCACTCAGCGCAACCCCTGCATCACTCAGCGCATCCCCTGCATCACTCAGCGCATCCCCTGCATCACTCAGCGCAACCCCTGCATCACTCGGCGCAACCCCAGCCTCACTCAGCGCAACCCCTGCATCACTCGGCGCAACCCCAGCATCACTCAGTGCAACCCCAGGATCACTCAGCGCAACCCCTGCATCACTCAGCGCAACCCCTGCATCACTCAGCGCAACCCCATCATCACTCAGCGCGACCCCTGCATCACTCAGAGCAACCCCATCATCACTCAGCGCGACCCCATCATCACTCAGCGCAACCCCATCATCACTCCGCGCAACCCCTGCATCACTCCGCGCGACCCCTGCATCACTCCGCTCACTCCACGCGACCCCAGCATCACTCCGCGCGACCCCAGCATCACTCCGCGCCACCCCAGCATCACTCCGCGCCACCCCAGCATCACTCCGCGCCACCCCAGCATCACTCCGCGCCACCCCAGCATCACTCCGCGCCACCCCAGCATCACTCCGCGCCACCCCTGCATCACTCCGCGCCACCCCTGCATCACTCCGCGCAACCCCTGCATCACTCCACGCAACCCCTGCATCACTCAGCGCAACCCCTGCATCACTCCACGCAACCCCTGCATCACTCAGCGCGACCCCTGCATCACTCAGCGCGACCCCTGCATCACTCAGCGCGACCCCTGCATCACTCAGCGCGACCCCAGCATCAATCTCTGCAACCATTCAACAACAACTGGTTCAAATATGTTCTCTCAATGTTTCAAGCTTTATTACAAATGTCACAAAAAGATGTTAATATTTCACTTCTGTTCTTGGATTTTCATCACAATAAAATACACTGAACATAATCTTCACAAAAGTTATTTACAAAAGTTTAAGCTATTGCCATTATAAATTACAATCACTTTTATTTAAGTATTAATTATTTTAAAAAAATTAAAGCCATTGTTATTTGTTATATCAATACATCTAAGTCACGTAAATACACAACATGTTGCATTACAAATGCTATAGGTGTCACATTTGCGAAAGTTATAACTATTGGCATTGTAAATGACAAAGCAATTAATTTAGCTATTTTCAAAACCAACACATAAATAAAAAAATGGTCATTTACAAGACCAATAGCTCAAACTTTCATAATGCGAGACCTATTGCATTGCAAATGCTTGTTGTTCGTTTTTCACTATTGTAAGTCTATCTTGCTCCATAGATTAACATGGGGGATCCTGGCTACCGTGGCTACCAGCATTTCTTCCCATAGGAACAAGACGGGTCATAAGTATCTAGTATCCCTGAACTCAGAATTTAATAACACATCTTTTAGGAAAGGTTGTTTTTAAATCCTGGGTTTGAGAACAGCACTTTTAGAAAATTGCTGTTCTCTTGTCTGACCTTTCTGTGTGCCTTGGCCTGTTTGTGGATTGACTGTCTGGTTTGAGAGTGAAAGAGGCTGGGGATGCCCCAGGAGGCTGGCTGAGTCAGCCCTAGGCTGAATGACTGCATTTGCAACTGGAGTGGTGGGAGGAGTTAGCACCTGGGCCTGAATAGGGCTGTGCCTGCCTTCCACAATGCTGGCTCCACCTCCTGCTGGGCGGCTGACGACCCTGCCCCTCACTCTGAAAGGAAAGAAGAAGCCAGGAAAACAAAGTACTCAGGAGACATCCAGAACTGGTTCAGACCGGGCTCAGGGCCCACTTGCACAAAGAGAACAAAGACTTTTAGGGGTATAAGTACAGGACCCCTGACAACAGAAAATTAGATCATCCTGGAATCAAGAAGGAACCTCTGCCAAGGAGAAAGCTGAAACTGAAGAAGGAATATTGTCCAGCTGTTGCTCTGCTGGATTGCCCTGCTGTTGCTTTGCTGCCAAGGAGAGGGGAAGGACTTTGCTTTGTGCTGTATCCCCTTGCTTGAAGGAATCTCCAAGAGCCTGAGAAGAGCTGGCTCCCTGTTCTGAAGTCCCAGGAACAAAAGGACTTCACCCCCAGCTTCCCCTGAGCTCTACTGAGAGAGTTTTGTCCTTCGTGGAGTGCTTGGCCTATGTGTGGTGCCTCTGGAAGTTGTACCTGTGTTGGGAAGCTGGAAACTAAGCTTGAGAGACTTTGCTAAAGAAAAGTTATCGCATCGCTCGCTGCGGAGCGCATCCCCGACAGTGCGAGAAGTTTCCTGCCACTACGAAGGCCAAGATCGTCGCAGCGCCTGTTGCCGCTGTCAGAGCCGTCGCATCCTTCGTTTGCGGGACGCACCCGATCGGTGCGGGAAGTCTACCATCGCTGCGAGTGTTGTCGCAGAGCCTGTCGTCGCTGGGTGAGATCGCCGCACCGCCTGCTTGCGGACCGCATCACGTCGCTGCGAGAGTCATCGCCGAAGCCAACGCATCGAGGAGCTGCGAGAGAGTAGATCACCGCTGGTCCGCGCATCATCCCCCCGGAGATCGTCGCACCTCCAAAGGTCGTCGCATCGTGCCTTTGCGAGAACAAACTTCCTACGGAACCTACGCACCGGAATCCATACAAGTGGCCTCCCTCCCCATCACGATCGGATTCGTCGCAACACGCCCGCTGCTGCAGCGGGGCTGTCGCAAATGGCTCCCCAGGGTCTCAGGAGCAACGCATCGCTTGTTTTCCACCGCACCAGCTTCTGCTTTTGGAACTTTGTCGCAACTAAAGGTACTGTGAGCTAAACGTGACGCAACTGTGAACTTTTCACGTAACTGTGGATTATTTTAACGCAACCTAAAGAATTTTAACGCAACCTGAAGAATTTTTATTGCAACCTTGAGAACTCTTTTGAAAACATATTATTGAACTGTGTATGTTGGATTTTTGTCGTTTTGGTCTTGTGTAGTTTAGATTAAATACCTTTATTTTTCTAAACTGTTGTGGAGTCAGTTTGTGGTGTTTTCACTGTGTTACTGTGAGTGTTGGTACAAATACTTTACACGTTGCCTCTGGTTAGCCTAGACTGCTCATGCCAAGTTACCTAAAGGGTGAGCAGGGTTTATCATAGAGGGTTTCCTCCTTACCCTGACTAGAAGCAAGGGTCCCTATTTGGCCAGTGGTACCCACCCCTGCCAACTAGAGACCCCCAATTCTAACAGATGGTGTCAATCATTTTCTGTGCATTACGTGCCATAAACAACACACGTTATAAATATTTTCAAATTATCTTAAGAGTGCATAAAAATCTAATGGATTTCACTGGTCTCACAAACTTGCAACCGATATGTTGTACAATTGTCAAGAGTGGGATTTCTTAGTAATTTTACTATCAATATAAAAAGCATAACTTAGACATGATTTGACTGTAAGATGTGGAAGCTTCAATGAAGGGTCCTGGTGCAGTTTTTACCAAAAAGAACGTATCAATGTAGAATTCATGGATGGTTTTAGGCAGCCATCTTTTGATGTACGCATAGCAAATCACTGAAATACTGAGGGGCACATACATCAAGGTAAGGAATTGCGATTCCTTAATCGTGATTTTTAAGGAATCGCTATTAAGGACTCACAATTCCTTATGCTGGTAGGAATCGCTAAATAAATTACGATTCCTACACATTCCTTATTAGTAAATCGCAAATTGTGATTCACTGATATAGAATGCCTTCTCATTCATTCTTATGGGCCTAGAGGCCCATAAGAATGAATAGGAAACCCTTCGCAATTTTCGATTACCAAATAGGTAATCGCAAATTTCGAATGCAGTTTCTAGGGTAATAGGGGCCCAAAAGGCCGCCATGATTTACCCCCAAAACGGGCATGTGTGCACATGTGGTGCACACACATGACTTAAGGGCATGTGTGTGCACCACATGGCACTTAGACAAAAGGGCCATTTGTAGCATTTTTCTAAGTAATTGCAAATTACCCCCAACTTGAAGTTGGTGGTAATTTGTGATTCCTTAATGCTAAGTCGCAATATCAGATTGCTTCTTGCATTGCATTAAAGGAAACGCAAATTGCAATTCCCTAAATGCATTTGCAAAATAGGTAATCACAAATTTTGCGATTACTTATTTTGCGATTGGGTTTGGGCTTGATGCATTCCAAATGAATAAATAACGGTCGCAAAGGGGCTGTTTCTGCAAAACGGCCCGTTTGCGACCGGTATTTTGCTTGATGCATGTGCCACTTTGTTCTTACCCCCAGATTCATCGATGTCCCGATTTGCGAGTCCTCAATAGCGATTATTAAGGAATCGCTATTAAAGACTCGCAAAACGGGATTCATGTAGAAATCGCACAATCAAATGTGATTTCTACTGCTTTCTTATTTGCGATTCGCTAATTGTGAATCGCAAATAAGGAATGACTCCCCATTCATTACTATGTGCCAAAGGCCCATAGGAATGAATGGGGAGTCATTCCTTATTTGCGATTAGCAATTAGCGAATCGCAAATAAGGAGCGATTTCAAGGGTGCCAGTGTGTCCAAAGGACACCCTGAAGCACCCCTGAAATGCAAATGTACACAGGTGTGGTGCACACACATGTCCAAAGGACATGTGTGTGTGTAACATACAACTTAGAAAAATGCACTAAAGTGCATTTTTCTATGTTTTCGCTATTTACCACGAAGTTACAGTTCGCGGTAAATAGCGGCCGCAGATTGCGAATTCGCAATTTTAAAAAAGTTCATGAATAGCATTTAAGGAATCTCTAATTGAGATTCCTTAAATGCGATTCTTCGCAATTAAGCGATTTCTGTAATTGCGATTTTTTCATTTGGGATGATGAATCCCCAATGCAAAAATAGCGCTCGCAAAGGGCTGGATTCTCAGAATCTGGCCCTTTGCGAGCCGATTTTACATTGATGAATCTGGCCGTTAGTTCCGCAGTGTCTACTAGACCATTTGCAAAGGCACACCTCACAGAAAAATTGCGAATTCGGCCCTTATTCGTGTAGACTACCTGACTTTCATATATCAAGGTGTGAAATCGAGAAAGAAAGTCTGACGCTTCAATGGCCTCACTTTTCATGAGCAGTTGTTGTGTTGTCCCACGTGTTACAGTTTGGATGCTTAACACCCTTCTTTCCTTTACGGTGCTATACCCTAATTATTCATTATCATACATAACAAAACATTAAAGTAAACGCTCGTTTTTCTTTGTGTGTAAAGCAGCTCGTTCATTTATTCAGACATGATATCTTTGCAGAGCTCCGGACTCGTGTTTCACCTCCTGTGGCGCGCAGGCCGAGGCTTTGACAAAACTCTGTAAGAACGTTTTATAATATGCATTAAAGTTGTACATTACATATACAGTTCAGATGTATGCACTGCCCCCGTGTTCTGGATTTACATAGTGGTGTGGCATCCAGGTAGCAACCAGGAGAGTTTACAAACAAGCATTTGCAATGCAATAGGTCTCGCATTATTAAAGTTAGAGCTATTGGCATTGTAAATGGAAATGCCTTTTATTTATGTTTATGCTTTTAAAACATAAATAAAAGGCATTGTCATTTACAATGCTAATAGCTTAAACTCTCGCAAAAGTGAGACCTATTGCATTGCAAATGCTTGTTTAAAGGACGCCCCAGACACTTCTTCCCCAACCTACCAACCTTCAGCGATAGGACAAAACTGCAAGCTTATCTTAGCAAGTCCATACCTGAATACAGCGTGCTTCGAAGAGCAGCACATGCGCTGCTCAGGATCGACCTAAAAAGTCTCTGTTTTAATAGCATTATACAATATGGTTGGGTATACAGGAAAGAGCTGGCAGTGTTGGATAGTTGTCAGGGGCTATTCATTCGTTTTTGTGTTAAGCGCTACACATGGAACATTGTTTAATGTAATTGATACCTAGTGTTAATTTGTCCTTTTTTTAGTGACTTTGTGTGCATGCGTGCGTGTGCATATATGTATGTGTGTGTGCGTGTGTGTTTATGTGTTTGCGTTTGTTTGTGTGTGTTTGTATGTATGTATGTGTGCGTATGTGTGTGTGTATGTATGTGTGTGTGTATGTATGTATGTGTGTATGTATGTATGTATGTGTGTGTGTGTGTGTTTCTCTGCAGATTATAGGTTCACATTTCTGCTGGGCAGCCTCTGCCTTTTATCCTTTGGTGTCATTCTCCCTCTGACACGTCATTGGTTTCACACGAGTCTCACTGTGGTGAGAGTGCTGCAGGAGAGTATCAGGGGTACTGGGTCTCTGGATGACAGTTTGTGTGGAATAATGTTTTTACTAGAAAAGTGCTTTAGACCGATGACCCCAGAGCCTTCTCCCTTCCAGTGTGTGGTGCGATTTTTAGGATATGGGGGCTCTGAAGCGACAAGTTTTATAGCGCTTGGGAGCGCTGTATTCACCTGCCTAGCGCTTAGGAGCGCTTCATTTCCCTGAAGCGCCAGGGAGCGCTTTGTTGCAGGAGGCCGGTGCCCACCCGGCATTGGCCACGGGATTTGCCTCCTTAGCGCTTTAGAGCGCTGTGTTTGCCGTTGAAGCGCGTGGTGCTCCAAGCCGGTGCCCACCCGGCATTTGCCCCAAATTGCGGCATATTTCCACTTGTAGCGAGTGCCACCTCGCTTTATAATTAAATTCTGGAGGGAGCCTACCCCTCGTGTGTCCCCCCGCATCATCGCCGCAGCCCGGGACACACCGAACATCGCCGCCGGCCTGCGACCAGGAAGTCAGGCAGGCCGGGCGGGACAACCGGAAACCGGAAGTAGGAGGGCGGGAGCCTACCCCGCCTCCCACGGAAGAGCCGCGGCTGTTTTGAGCACCGGAGCAGGCAGGAGCCTACCCTGCGCCCCGGTGCACTTGCCCTGAGAAGGAGGCAGGAAGAGTCCTGCTGCCGGCGCCTTCCACGAGTGAGGGAGAGCCCGTGGTAACCGGCATAGACAAGCCCTGCAGCTGCCGATGAGAGGAGAGCCGCCGCACCAAGGAAGCCGGTGAGTGGGGCTTCGCCTTGGTGGCTCTCGGGGGCATTCTCTGGCTGTCTTGAGTCCGGGAGGGACTCCAAGGAAGGCGCCATTTGCACTAAGAGCTGCGGCGGGGGGCTCTGTATGTGTGTGAGCGTGCGTGTGTGTATGTGTCTTGGAGTCTGTGTGTATGCGTGTGTGTTTAAAAGAGGCCGATGACTGTGGGGGGGAGGGGGTGTGTGTGAGCGAGCGAGTGTCTGTCTGTCTGTGTGTGTATATGCGCGCGCATGTGTGCCAACTTCAAAAAATCGGAGCCGGAGATGTGCACGGCGCGGCGCGGGGCTGGACGTGCGCGTTAGCGCACCCAAATCTGCATGAAAAGCTCGTAACACCCTCTTGTCCCTAATTCCCCCGAGACGGGCAGCTATACGTCTCCAGCTGGACGCATCCTTTGGATGCTATTCCAGCGAGACCTAAAAAGGGGAGAATAATTTCCCTTAAATCATACATATAGGTGAGGTCAATAAGTATATTGCTGGTAACTACTGTGTGACAACCCACTGTGGTGTGTACTTTTGTGCTACCGAATGCTAAACCCAGGTAAGATAAGGCAGCAATGGGAATTATAATGCGGCTAGTAGGTCTCAGAAGATTACCGAATGGAAGGGTTGGGCTGGGAATGAGCCTCGGCTCCTACATCAAGTCCAATCTGTCAGAGTATTCGAAATGCCGTTACCTGAAAGTAGACATTATGCGATTGTGCGGTAATCCATACATTTTAGCATTGCATAAGCTCGAGTATGGCTAAAAAATGTGTTTTAAACGTATAATTATTTTAGAATGTTAACTCATAGAGTCAAGGTAATCTGTCAGCAGTTTGCGGTGGCAATGGGGGTGGTGAACCCTTTAAAGCACCTGTATTTAAATTCTAAACAGCGATGAAAAGAAGAAGGGAATTAAAATATAGGCAATGAAAAAATGATGGTAGCATGTGGCAAAGTTTCCCAATGAGGTAAACAGTGCATATTTGTCTGCTTACCTTGTAAGCCGTTCTGTGAAAAAAAAACTTTAAAACTGTGGTGGAAAACAAAATCAGGAAGAATACGGGAAGATGCTTAATCCTTCTTGTCAGCTCATAAATCCGAGCAGGCAAGAAGGAACTCCAATATACGGACTCACCTGTAGTTGCCTAAAGTGTACGGTGTTGGCTAAGCTGTCTGTAGGCATGCATATACAGGATGCCTGTCTTAATGCACCAGAGTGACAAGGGTGATCGACATCGAGGGTGGACTAAAACAAACTGGTGACTTTTGTAAAGTGGTGGGCTCTAGGCCCACATCCTTGGGACTGATGGACATTGACACCGAGGTATGGTACTGTTAACTGGCCAAGGGCACTTTCGCCTGACCCCTTTCATTAGCAGGGTCACCTGACCGGTGATGCCTGTGATGGGTGGGTGTTGTGTGTATTTACAGGAACATTAGAATGTGTTCAGCAGGACACTACATCCCTTGCAGACCTTATTGAAAACAAACCAACAAAGTCTGACCTAAGGGAAAGAACAAACAAGAAAACAGCACCACTGAGTCTCTGCAGGCCATCTGCCAGGCAGTACTGGATCTCTTGACTACATGGCCATGAGGTGTTAGTCTACCTCGGCATTGTAATTTGGACCGGACTGGTCTCACAGTGTTACAGATTATTTACATAGTTTAATGTGGATGCATTGGAGCTGTGGTGGAATTCACTGCGGAGATCTCTTTCAATGACCTCAGGCTCCATGGACGGCAAACCTGCAAAGGCTGAGGATGACAGTGATGAATGAGAGTCTTCCTTGAAGGCCATGATGGTTCCAAGTGCCCGTCGGTGGAGCCACGACTCCCTTCTCACAGGAATTTGTGGGGCTGTTACAGGACTGTGTGATCTGTGGGGCTCTCTCGTAGGCCACAGGAAGGCATTGCTGATGAACTGCTAACAGGACCCCAACCAAGTAGCTCTTGCAGCTGCAAAAGGTGGTTGTCTTAGGGTCTGTGTTCTCTTGCCATCAGAACTCAGGTGCAAAGGCCTTCATTAGTTAGTCTTTGGGTGACCAGTCTCCGTCCGTGACCTCAGTGCTTCCTGGTGCCTTTCGTAGAGCTGCTGCAGGCGCATCTCTCTTGTCCGGATTCCCATCTCAC
The DNA here is from genome assembly GCF_964261635.1 of Lissotriton helveticus. Taxonomy (NCBI): domain Eukaryota; kingdom Metazoa; phylum Chordata; class Amphibia; order Caudata; family Salamandridae; genus Lissotriton; species Lissotriton helveticus. The sequence goes on from NC_136063.1 coordinate 806,144,893, forward strand.
TGGAATTCTCTTGAGGCCTTTGCCCCTGGATTGCCACAGGACTGTATAGGCTGTCCGGGGCCTCACTTAGGCTGTGCAAAGGGGTTGCTGTGGAACTCCCAACAAGGCCTCGGTCAAGCCTCATGTAACCCCAAGCGTGGATGGTACAATGGTCAAGTATGCTCTTTTCGGCAGGTCTCAGGTTTACAGGGACTTACAGAAGGTTTCTTGGTGGCCAGCCTCCAACAGTGCCAGGAATGCCTTTCTGGTCTCTGGATTTTCCAGGTGTTTTGATCCACTCTGGTGGTGCGATGCTCCTTAGGTGGATCTGGTGATGCACCTGGTAATGATGACGATTACTATCTTACACTTGGGCTGAAGGTGGTGATGTCTTGCTCGAAGAAAGGAGGGCTGGAGGGAGTTCATAGTCAATTGCAGTTCTTCAGTATGTGTAATTTTTAGCCAGGATGCCATCTATGCCAAGCAGCTGTTGACAGGTGACTAGATGTTCACACTGTGATGCATGGGGCCTGAAGGCAGTTCACGCTTGCTGGCGACTTATGTTTGGCACTCCCTCGGAGCTGTCTCCAGTGACATCTCTGCACCCCCATAGCTGACTTGTGTTGATGGAGCCCTCTTCTGTAGTGGAATGAGTCCTCTGACTGATCGCTCTTCTCCCTAAGATGTGAGAGGATGGTGGCATCTCTGATTTTTGAAACTCTGGTGTCAGTGGGGGAGCAGAACAGACAAAGGAACTGATTTCAGATCCAGGTGGTTAGGTTACTCCATCACAATGGTGACGGATATCCCGTCCGCCGAAATATGATTCCCATTATATCCTATGAGAGTTATATTTCATCGGAGAGGATATCCGTCACCATGTGACAGAGTAACCTGTTCGCCAAGATCAAAAACAGTCCCAAAGTCTAGTTTGTCATGATGTGGACAAAAAGGGGTTATTCTGAGACACACTGTTATGAGGCGATTCTGGTGAAGCTGCTGTTAGTTTTTCATTTCTACTTGTCTTTGCATCCCATGGTGCTATGGCTTTTAAATTACTTTATTTAGGCTTGTTTTTCTCCTGGGAGTGTCTGGTGTATATATTTTTTGTCATCTGGGTCTCTATGAGGATCGTGTACATTTGTATTGTTTTCTGTTGGGAAATGAAGCTGTTGCGGTAGTGATCCTTTATTTATAACCAAATGCTTTTTAGGTCTCGCCTGCGGGGGCTGCACACAGGTGTAGTATCGCTGGCGAGCTTTTATGTTTTTTAGGAGCTTTCAGTAACAGGTGTTAAGCCCCGCCCCTCTTTCCCATTGGCCGGCATCACCGTTTATGCTAAACGGTGGCCAGCCATTGGGAAAGAACATTCTGTGAAGTAGACTTTTCTCTTTTTGAGACGGCCCACTTGGACGGGCTCGTCTGACTTCCTTTTGGCGTAAAAGGTTTCCAATCTTTATGGGGCCATGTTGGCCCCATAACGATAAGAAACCTTTTACGCCAAAAGGAAGTCAGACGAGCCCGTCCAAGTGGACCGTCTCAAAAACAGAAAAGTCTCTGTCATAACCTGCCTGGCGAGCACTTGTTTTAGGACTTGTGACCTAATGAGCTCCTAAGAAATGCTGATAAACAGTCAAACGTGAACAAAAGCTTCTACCGCGAGCAGAGCGTTTATGGTCCAAATGCCATTCTGCATCTCCTGAGGGGAAGGGCTGCCATGATGTTGATTTGCTTATTTGTGACTGAAGACGGCGGTTTTCCAGGGACCCTTCGACCAGGCAGCGTGTGTTGAAATTTCACAGTCCGGGCTGTTTCTCAGCACGTCCTTGTGCAGCATCTGGGCATAGCGATAGGCGCGAGGTGCAGCCTCTCCGAATCTGATCTTGAAACAAGCTCCGTCTTCAAACAGCTACGCTGACTTACTTTGAATTTTTATCATATGTCCGTTTCTTTTGTTGTTTTTTTATGAGGACATGTTCTGGTTTTTTTTTCATTCACTGTCCCAAACGTAGATAATTTTTTTTAAAGTAACACAGGTGTTTGACATTGGTGACGCACGTATTATGTAAATCATGCATTCTTACCTAAAAATTAGGCACGTATTGAAGGATAGCTGTAATCTGCATATGCATTTAACAGAGGTAAAGCATACATGTGATATGTACTATTGTGTGGCCCTGGTGACATGCAGGTGTATGTTTTCGTGGTTGACGCTTGTCATGTACTGGTACAGAATGTGTCAGTGTCTAACGCATGTGACACAGAAATGTCATATGTATCAGTGTATACCGTTGTGGACACACCTATAATAGGTGCATGTGTTGGGGAAAGAATACATGCAAACATCAAAGATGTAGGTGGGGGACTCCCAATGTGTTGAGGTAAAATATATAGGCTTTCATTTAGCTGGTTTCTGCTTAAATCCGTTTTAAATTAAATTCAAATCAGTGAAGAAACCACAATCCTAAATTGTTTCTTTTTTCCCTCTTCTGAAGTGTTGAGTTATCTATTCTTTACTGCTAACCCCCCCTGCACCCACACCATTTGGACATTGTTCATGGCCATTGGCTTAAAATGCTGTGTGCGTCTGCTGCGAGAGCAGGTGTCTTTTATGGCCATCAGTGACAGCGGGGTAAATTTTGGGCATCACAAAAGTTGCTGAGAAAGAAATATTTGCTCACGCCGAATTAGAAGTAAAAAATCGTTATTACCATTAACACCCTTAGATCATTGGGTCTGGTAACATGGAGATTCCTGTGCATCCCGTGAGCAGAAAGACTAAAGCACATATGTATAGAAATCAAATGTACATATTGTCATGAATAGGGCTCCAGTGCAGATTATATGACAAAATGGAGACAAAGCGTGATACATAAGTGAAGAAAATGAAGTCTTAGGAGGCTGGGTATCTCTTCATTTAATAAGAAATGTGAACAGGAAGTGGTTGAATTGGTTACAAGCAATTCCGTTTATGGCACTTTGTGTCACCAAAGAGTTCAGGGCCATTATAATTCACAACTGCATGCATACACATGCCAGTGGGCTGTGCACAAAACCATCCGTATGTTACAGACAGTCATTGTGCCCCAGAAATTTGGATGGCAATCAGATGGCAATTAGCTTTTTGGCTGAATCCTGAGGGGCTCTAAATGGCCATGGAGGTGTGGGAGGTGCTGCCTTTGTTTGGGGTGTAGCAGTTTTCCAGTGACTATTGCTTTTCTCCTGCTGATTGGGCCACCTTGGCGAACGCATGGTTTTCACACAAAGAGAGAATGGAATGTGTATTGTTACCTCGGATATGGTGTTCTGGGAAGAGGAAGTCTTTCATGTGACTGTGCTTGCTTCATTTCATACTGCTAGATATGTACTTTAAGTTCAAGAAAAAATGTATTAAAGGTAAAGTGAGGTGTCAATACAAAATACAAAGACAGGTCAAGAAAATGTCAACTATCATTCAAACATGGGAAAAATCTCAAAAGCAATAAAGATTAAAAATAACAGAGATCAGGTTTCATAATTAAAACAAAGAATACACATTGGTAATAAAATAGGAAGCAGTGCAGTAAAAAGGAAACACAATAAAATAATGGAGAAGGAAAGAGGAACAATCAGGGTGATTAAGGGGGTTTGGGGACTTCTTGATCAACAGGTGACAGTTTAGAGAAGCGTTGAGTGCACACATCAGGGTACAATGTAATAGGTAGCCATACGTCCAAACGTTTTGTTGCCAAGTGAAGAGGGAAAACAAAAGCAGTATCCAATCTATGATTGTGACAGACATTATACCACCAAGCTTTAAATGAGATATTTGAAGAGTCTTTCCAATTGACAGTAATCTGCTGAAACGCAACAGCCAGCAGCAAATCAATAATACGAACATTGAAGGAGGTTTCATCCCAACAAGAAGAGAGACTGCCTAGAAAAATGTGTGAATATGAAAGAGAAATATGAGTGTGAAAAATGTTGTTAATCTGGGACCAGACCTGAATCCAAAAAGCGTGGACATTTGGACAGGTAAAGAGCAAGTGAAATAGAGTAGCGTTGGGTGAGGAGCAAGACCAGCATAAGTCTGGAGTGTCGGGAAATCTTTTGTGAAGATCTCATGGCGTGTGGAGGAGCCTATTGTAAATAAAAAACAGGGACTGTGTCAAAGGTGCTGCTCGTGATGATTTGCGAATCTTGGTCCAAATCTTAGTCCATAACGACGTTGACCAAGAAATGGCAAAGTCAGGTTCCCATTGTTCTTCTACCTTGGACTTAAGTCTAGTAGGGTCAGTAGGAAGAAGGTGCTTGTAAATGGCAGAAGCTTTTGGAGTGGTGCGTAGGAAGGAATGACGTTGTGTGATAGATGTCGGAAGTATGGGAAGTGTGCCAGATTGCGAGAGCTGAGTAAAAGTGAACATAACTGCTTCTTTAAGTAAGAGATATTTACAGGCAAAGGAGAGAGGCAAATCATAGGATTGGCGGAGCGCTGAAAAGGGTACAAAAATGGAATTAGAGAACAATTGGGAAACCCAGAACAGCCCCTTCTGCCTCCAAGATTTCCAGTAAAAAGGTTTGTTATTGACTAAAATATGTAAATTGTGCCAAATGGTGGAAGCAAGAAAATCAGACACTGTGCTAGTAGGAGGGGGTTTGGAAGAGAGAAGCAATTTGGTGGTGAATTTGTGCAAAGGAAAGGATATGGAGGACGGTTTTCGGGAGAAGGATAAATATTAAGCAAAGGAAAATGGTGAAAGTGAAAGGCGTTCAACTGTGTCCCAAAGAGGGGGAAGGATCATCAGGATTTTGTAGCCAGAAAGAAGCTTGTCGCAAAAGAAAAGCCTTCTGGTAAGCAGAGAAATCTGGAAAGTTAACCCCTCCTTCTGTTTTAGGTCGAATTAGTCTACGGAGAGACATCCGAGACTTCTTACCATTCCAGAGGAAAGAGAATAATATCGAATTTATTTTCTTAAAAAATTTCGATGGGCTGGGCACTGGAATGTTGGAGATTGTGTAGAGGATAATAGGGGACAACATCATCTTAATGGTGTCCAAACGACCCCACCAGGACAGATAAAGAGGATGCCATCTTGACGTTAGGTCTGAAATTTTCTGGATACACTTGTTCAGACATAGAGATACTGTATTCGATATTGAGGAGGTGACATGTAATCCAAGATACTTAATATGTGAAGAGCTCCAAGTGAAGTTGGAAGCACTAAAATCAGGTTTAAAAGTAAACTTCGTCAATGGCAGAATTTCGCATTTATCATTATTAAGTTTATTACCAGAGATTAGAGAGTATTCCTGAACTAAATTTAAGAAGGCAGGTATGGATTCAGAGGGATTAGATAAGAAAAGTAAAATGTCATCAGCATAGGCAGCCAATTTAATATGAGATTGTGAAGTCTGAAAACCATGGATATTAGGGTGTTGGCGGAGTTTAGAAAGGAAGGGTTCCAAAGCAAGATTGAAAAGGAACGGGGATAAAGGACAACCCTGGCGGACACCTCTACCTAGGTCAAAAAAGGGGGAAACCAAATCATTAGCGCAGACTGATGCACGCGGATTGGAATAAAGGAGGGAGACTAAACAAATAAATTTAGGGCCAAAGCCGAACCAATTGAGGGTTTCAAATAAATACGTCCATTCGACCCCATCAAAAGCCTTCTCGGCATCTAAAGCAATTGCTGCAAGAAAGTGTTGTAGGTGCGAGGATTTAGATAGAACATTAAATAGGAGCCTGGTATTATCAGTGATAAAGCGTCCCTTGACAAAACCGGATTGTTCCGCACCCAACAAGTCAGGTAGCAGAAGATCCAGTCTCGCAGCAAGTGACTTGGCAAAAATCTTGTAATCGATATTAACTAAAGAGATAGGTCTATCATTTTTCCAGAATTGAGCATCCTTCCCCTCTTTAGGAATGAGGCAAATGTGAGCATCGGAGAAGGAGCCAGATGATTTACCCAAAGTGAGAAAAGTACTTAAGAGAGAGTGTATTTTTGGCATGAGAAGGTTTGAAAAGTGTAAATAAAACTCAACTGTGAAGCCATCCGGCCCAGGGGCCTTATCTTTTTTAAGATGTTGGAGTGCAATAAGCAGCTCCTTTTGGGATATGTCTGATTCTAGGGAGGAGAGATCTAGGGGGAAATTTTGGGGTCTGCCAATACTGGAAAAAAAGTGAGATAGGGATTGTGGAGAAGGATGGGTATCGGATGTGTAGAGACGGTTGTAAAAAAGGGAAAATTCTGTTAAAATATCAGAATCATTGTGTTTAAGAGTTGCATTGTCATCATAAATGGCTTCAATATTCAATCTGTCATGCTTAACTTTCAAGTAATTGGCTAAGATCTTCCCAGCTTTATTTCTACCCCCATCAAATTTGGCACTTGACTTTAGTAAATAAAGGGAAGCGTCTTCCTTAGATTTTTTGTTAAATTGCATTTTAGCATCAACAAGGGCTGTCAAGCTGCCTTGAGAGTGTGATGTGTAATAAGTGTGTTCCAATCTCTTGATCCGCTGAAGGAGGTCGCCCACATGCTTCGGGAATTCTTTCGTTTGGCTGAAACATATCCAATAATGAAGTCCCTTGCGGAAGCTTTAAAAGCGTCCCAGATAGTATGCTTGGGTAAGGAGGGAGTATCATTAATCTAAAAAAACTCAGTGAAAAAATCAGAAAAAGAAGTGGTAAATTTTGGATCCAATAAAAGAAAATTATTAAAACGCCATCTACGGGGACCAGTAATTTTAGGGAGGAGATCAATATTGATAAAAACGGGGGCATGATTGGACAATAAAATAGGACCAATTTCAGCATGCAAGAGCGTCTGGACTATATTATGAGAGACAAAAATATAGTCAATCCTCGACTGAGAATGATGGGAAGATGAATAAAAGGTGAATTCTTTTGCCGTCGGATTACAAAGACGCCAGGCATTAGTGAGTTTATGTTGCGAAATGGCCTGAACAAAAAGTTTATGGGATTTATTTGGAACAAATGAGGCTTTGGAGTTCCTGTCGAGAAAGGGGTCAAAGGGCTGATTACAATCCCCAGCTAAAATTAAATTGTCAACAACAAAGTTAGTAATGTGGGTGGAGAATGTGTGCCAAAAAGTGGGATCACCACCAGTGGGGGCATAGATATTAAGGAGAGAGAATGGAACACCCTTTAAAGACAGCTTGACATGAGTCCATCTACCTTCAGAGTCAGAGTCCTGAGTTGTTACAGTAAAAGAAAGAGATTTACGACATAAAATTGCAACCCCATTGCGTTTACCATCACCAGGGGAATAAAAATCTTCACCCACCCAGCCACGCTTAAGTTTGGCTGATTCAGCGTCTGAGAGATGAGTTTCTTGCAGGAAAGCAAAATCTACATTCAACTTGGCTAGATGAGATAAAATTCTCTGTCTCTTAATAGGAGAGTTAATACCCTTAACGTTCCAAGTAATTACTTTTAACGGCATACAATGTAATAACAATAAAGAAGAACAAATTGAGCAAATGTAAAAGAGAAACCTGTGAAAGGAGTGAAGATAACGATGAAAAATATACAGAAAAGAGAGAGAAGAGGAGAAAAGAACAAGTCAGTGGAAAATGAAGGAGCGGAAGGAGTAAAAAAATGAGAAACAAGATAAAGGAAAGAAGTGGGAGAAGACATAGACAAAGAGGACAAAGAAGACCCAAAGAAGCAAGTGATACCAATTAAGGCAAAAAAGTGAAGAAGAGAGAGAAAAGAGAAAAAGAGGAGTGACACCTGAAAAGTCAAAAATACAGAACCAAAAGAAGAAACATACCTACATAAAAGGGAGAGACGAAGAAAAGGAACCAGGAACGGGACCAGAAGTAAAGTCAGGAACAGGATCAGGAGTGGGGAGGGAGGGTGGAACCACATGAAGTAGACGGGACCTGTGGGAACAGCGAAACGCGCAGCCCGAGAAACACCACGGAACAGGATTCAGAATCTGAAAAGAGAAAACAAGTGGATGAACAAATAAAAAGCAATATGAAAGGGGGGAAAACAGACAACTACATGAGATATGAAAAATACAAAATATGAACTGAAGAGAATAACTATAATGGAGACTATCTATGAAGAATGCTGAACAAGAAATACTGATAACATAAAAAGGAAAGCAATGACAAGGAAAATCACAACAGAGTGGTTAAATTTAAGGAGGGGAAGAATAAGAGGGACTAGACAAGTCCATATCAGCTGCTTTGCAGGAGTTCAGGAAACTTTGGAGGCGAACAGGATCTTCGTACGTTGTCGTCTTGTTGTAGGTGACCTTGAGTATGCAAGGATGAAAAAGTCCACATCGGGCACCAATGGAACGAAGATCCGCTCTCATATCCAAAAAAGCCTTGCGACGGTTTGCTTTGGCCTTAGCGTAATCTTGTGCAAAGAACAAGGAGGAGCCGGACCAGGTAAGCCAAGGAAATGCTCTGGCCGCAGACAAAACTTTTAGGAGATCCGTGTATTCCAGGAAGTACATGATAACTCCTCGTGGCCTCGATGAGGGAGAAGCTAAAGAAGGCAAACATCCAAGTCTATGAGCTCGTTGAATATTAAGCACTGTGTCCTCCGGTAGACGTAGCAATTTAGGCAAGAAATATTTGAAGAAAGCAATGGGGTCGGTCCCCTCACAACCTTCCACCAGGCCGTAAATACGTCAATTATTACGGCTATTTCGATTTTCAAGTTCCTCCACCTGTCGCTGAAGGGAAGAAACCTGCGTGTGCAGATGAGAGACTTTGGAAGATGTTTCTTGGAATGATGTAACACTTTGCTCCACTGAAGCGACTCTGGCGTCCATATTTGACCACTTGTCTGTAAGGAATTGAAGCTTGGAATTTGTTTCCTCCATGAAGGGTCAAAGAGCCCGTATTTCCTCTAATAGGAGTTCCACAGATACTGACGGCAGCGACTTGGGTGGAGACGGGGGATCTTTCTTCAACCTCTTAGAGGTTACTTTGCCCTGGAGTGACACCGATGGCTCCATCTCTGAGTCTTGAGAGACAGGCAAATGTGAGGTTTCCAACCGAGGGAGAGCAGAAAATAGCTTGAAATTTTTAACAAAATTTTGCTGAGAAGTGGTAGATGCGGCACGGCCCTTAATTCTACCCATATGATGCAAGCGGGAAAAAAGACTTATGTGCGTCAATGAGGAATGTAATAATGGCACAAACACATTAGCTTAGAGCTCTGTAAAAGCAGAGAGGAGGTATCTGCTGACCAGAGAGCTACAGTGCAGAAGGCATGAATGATGTGCCAAAACAATGAAAAATAACAGCAGTCTACTCAGGAGGAGAATAAAATGCTGAACGAAAAGCAGGAAGAAAGAGATTTTTTTTTTTTTAAACTGCCAACAGGAGACTAAAAACGCTATTGCAGCCAAGTGGAGAGGGTAGCACAGTTAAATATCAGCTCCAGCGAAAGCAAGCAGCATATTCAAGGCAGTTGTGTGAGGAGAAACAAAATGGCCGTCTATGAAAGTCATAGGTGCATCAGCAGCCCAAAAAACATTGCAGAAAGAGCAAAGCTCATGCACAGCTTGAAGATGAGGAAAACGGAGGAGGACTTACACAGAGGAGCATAATTGAGGAGCAGGCAGAGGGATTCCAGCATCCAGAGTTGCACAGCACATCACGCACGGCAAAAAACAAAATGGCGGCCGCAACCAGCAGTCGGCTGTGAGGGAGTTAATGCGGCTGAAAGGAGCCTGGAACGACCTCCTCAGGCAATAAAAACAGCATGGAGATGTGCCCACCGCATTCCGGTTCCAAAATCCGCCGTTTGTGTGAATTTTTAAAGGTGCGAACCGCGGGTTCTCGGAGCTGTGAGCGGAGCGCTCACCCGAAGTCCGTCATACCCCGTGGGCGCCAAGCCACGCCCCCCCCCCTAGATATGTACTTTAATGCCTCGTCATCCAGTTAACAGGTGTTAGAATGTGTAAGAAAACTAAATCCTCTCTATCCGTGGATAGTATTGCTATGTGCCCATGAGGCAGTCTCTGCACATCTGATAGTTTGTGCATTGCTGCGGCCCAGGCAGACCTGTAAGTCATGAAGTCAGGAAACACGCTGTCTTGAAGCTCATAGGAACCAACACTCATTCTGTCTGCTATGATAGAAGAGGCTGTATGGAGGCAGAATGGACTCACCATCCCGCAAACCCACGCAACTCCACCAGATTATTAAATGCTGAGGTGATTGTTTGAGCTCAAAGGTACGAGGCCTAGACCAAATAATAAAATAAGGGATTAAAATAAAAACTAAGAAACAGGTTTCACCTCTTTCTAGAAGAAAAAAAGGCTAGCACCACCTGAGTTACCTTGGGAGGTTTTCCTCACCTTCTGTGTTGCTTAACACTAGGTAACACGGCTCCTACCTGATGTGCTAAGATAGCTCTGAGACTGAGACCCTGCTCTAGTTCGAAGTTGAATTAGCCAGACTGATATCTGTTTTAGGGAAAAAAGGAGAACTGTTAATTGTGTGGACAATAATGTTTCCCAGCATTTCCCACCCTTCCTCCCTTAGGTAGACAACTTACAAGCCTTGACTGTCTCTTCTCTCTCAGATAGACAACTCACAAGGGGTAATTGTAGGGCAAGAGCCACGAATCACTCTGCATCTCCAATGTTGCCTACACTTCCCGAAACTCCATCATTGTTAGAAGATCATCAAAGGAGAGCGTGGCTTCGTGCAACATCAAACACAATACAACATAACATCCCCCAGGACTAGGGGTGTGCAGGCTTACCAAAGATATGGATTAGGACTTAATATAAGGTTTTTGCAAGTTGCTCTCAGTATCAATTTCTAGACAAAGCATTGGTCTAAACATCACACCATGATAGCTTCAACATGAAAAAAGACACAATATTGGTAAGATTATCGCACAAAAGTAAATCCTGGGTAAGAGCTTTTGGTCACTTTTGTACTCCCAGGGGTTATCTTCATTGTCCACAAACTTTTACCACACCATAGAGTCTGTTTAAGTTGACTGTCTATAATTGTTTGACGTCAGTCCTACTCTGGGTTCAAGTATCTTGAAATCAAATTGGTCAATAATTTTTCGTTAAATTCCTTACAGCAGTCTCGGTGACCTAATCTTACATCACATGGCTCACCAAGAACAGGGAAACAAATGATCAAAGAAGGTTCGAGAGTCAGACACTTAGCTGTCGAGTGACACCACCTTGAAGTCTTGTTGAGGCAGCGGAGAAAGAGCCCCAACTCCTGCAGGACTGCTCCTCTTCAGATTCTCAATTCGAAGCACTGAGAACTTGAAGGGCGCAGTATATCCCGGGGTCCATTCCAAGATGGCCACCAGGTTTTCCTAATTCACGCTAAAGCTGCTAAATCTCACAAAACTTTGTGGTAAGCAAGTTTTGTCTGGCGGTCGGTCCCGCCATCCTAATGGGCTCCTAAGTATCCTAACTAAGGGGCCTATTAGGATGGCGGTGAATCCGCATCCTCCGCGGATTAACCGCCGCGGACATTTGAAACACCCACCGCCACATTAGGATTGCGGTGAGATTAGCGGCGGACGGCAAGTCTGTCCGCCGCTGATCCGCGGTGTATGCTGGCAAATATGGTGGCGGTGTCTGGAAGACACCGCCAGCCATATTAGGATGCATGCGGAAACATGCTTTTCCACAGCGGCTTTTCCGCTGTGGAAAAGCATGTGGTCTTTTGGGTTTGGGGGCCTGTTGCGGGCCCCCAGGGTGTCGGGGGTGGGGGGTGCACATGGGGGGTACCTATGATACCCTCCAGCATTTACATGCATAAACCGGCAGGCACCGCGCGGTGCCTGCCTCTTTGCGCATGTAAATGTAAAGCATGAATTTTTAACCTTGCGGCGGATGCTGCTTCCAGCAGCACCTGCCGCAAGGTTAAAGATACGGGATGTGACCGCCAGGGTGGCGGTCACATCCTAATTGCACCGGAGGGACCGCCGCTGCCCCTGTGGACGGTCCCTCCACCTCGGGGGTGCGCCATCCTAATAGGCCCCTAAGACTGTGGTTGCCATGTCCTCCAATATAGTAATGGCCCAATAAAGTGACACATTTTGAGTATTTGGAAAACTCTGTCAGGAAACAGGAGCATGTTATCCTCCTCGTAGTTTGAGTCGTTTGATATCATTGGGGCTGCTGGAACAAGGGCAGGTGATGAACGATTGCAGAGGAATCTGCTGCTTAGTGTCTTTTGTCAGGTTCTCGGGTGTATCAAGTTTGACATACATATCAGAAGCATTAGTGGGGCTGAAGTACAAACATTTAGCAGGGTCTATTCATTTCACATCCAAATTGCAGTGACTAATATTGGGACATAAGTAACTTTTTGGGAATACGGCTCTACCTAGTAGTCTTGCAGAGTTAGCAGCATTATGAAGGAACAGGTTGGGCTGGCTTTTAATAATGTAAATACAAGTTGTAATATGAGCCCAGAACTCTAGTAAGACCTGGAGTAAGGAGCCCAGAGTGGCTTTCACCTGTGATGGTCCAGATGTTAAGCCAACCACCTTTACTATCAAATACCTTGTAAGTCAGAAGATGGTATTGGAAGCAGAATCTACAACCAAAAAATGAGGGGAACCAAAACCCATGCAACAGTAAATATGAACAAGCATTGGCATAGCCAATAGGTCTCGCTTTTGGAACCTTATAAGTATTTAGTTATGCAGCACAATATCCTTGGTGCAAAGACACCAACTGTTGCATGGATAAACACTTATAAGGTCCCAAAGGCAAGACCTATTGGCTATGCCAATGCTTGTTCTCACCGGGTTGAAGATTTTTAAAACTCAAAAATATCTATCTATTCGACATGTGTATTAAATGTCTCTCCAATACAAGATTCACTTTTAGAGAGGTGCAAAATTCAACCCAGCATTTTGGATATAACAAAATTTAACTAGTAACTAAACTATTCTGATGCTAGCAATTAAGTTAAAAAAAACCATTCATTTAGTAGAAGCCAAACAGCACTCAAAAGCAATGTTTACTTCTGAATTAACTAGTTAAGCAAAATATTAGAGTATCTATTTCATCTGCTTATCAGCAAGAGCTATTTTCAGGAAAATATAAATATATAGAAAACATTTATTATTAAGAGAGCGGTGCAAGAAAAGAAGCATTGCTCACGGGAAACATCCTTTACAACTCAACGTTTACAACGCACTACCATTACGACGCAACTTTTACAACGCAAGTCATTACAACGAATTGCGCTGGATGGCGCTCTAGGATAGGGAATAGTTTAATTACTATCCAACACCTTCCCTACTATCCATGGGGACTGGAGTTGGAATAGTAAATTAAACTATTCACTATCCAGCGCCCCCCAACGCAAGTCGTTGTAACGACTTGCGTTGCAAAACCTGCCTCGTAATGGCATGCGTTGTAAAAGCATGCGTTGTAACGTCATACATCCATTGCTCACGCTTCTCTGGCGCACAATCCAGAAGCCTTTCCATGCTCTGTGCCTGATCTCTTTAGGCCAAACCCAGGTGGGTTTCATTTTCACTTTTCATGTCAATCGGCTTCTTCAGGCTACTTAGATCAGTTTGATTTTTAAAATGAGTGTCTTAAATGTATTATCCTGACTTCATGACATTAGCTCTCCTACACAACTACACAACATTCACACCCGGTGGAAAGCTCACGTCTCCTAGGCAGTAGCATCCAGCTAATACAAACTAATGGCTGATCTCTTTATTTGTGAATCAATTGTAATGTAAAGTAAATGTACTGGAGAAATGAGAAGGCACTTCTTATATTTCAAATATTGAATCTGAAAACATCTTCCGAATATTAAAAGGTAAACATCCAAATGTGCAGCAAACTAAGACGACTTCAGACCAACTACAGGTGTCAAACAAGTTCTGGTTTATGGTTTAGAAAACCAGTGACAACACCAGACGACTGTGTAGATAACTACGAAAACTCTCTTCTACACCTTTATCATTCATAACCAAGAAACATACAGCGCCCCCTTTAGGATCTACAGAGATAAACACACCCCAGTGAACCTCCTTGCAGAGAAAGGGCGATTAAAAGAAAGTACTAAAGTTCAGTTAGCTTAATGAGGCCTAGGAGGCTAATTTTAACAATTTTAGAAAACAAAACTAACTAAATATACAATAAATGTAAAGGAGAGGGGAACCTAACAACAACATGCAACATAACAACAAAGTGCAAACATGGAACTATCGCTGAAAAACAGCTTTCACGTACAAATTTTGAAAAATAGAAGCATACAATAGAGTGGATACCCACCTGTCATTGAACCAGTAAAGGAGACGAATTTGAGATGTCTACCGTAAATTGGGACGAGGATGTGGCCTAAGTTCTATGGCAGTCGACCTCAAATCTTGGGAACCGGATTCGAGTCCGGGTAACGATGCTCAACATCCTGTTTTTCTGTGCAAATCAATTAACCTCCCTGTGTCTAACAACATGAATGTGTCTCTCTGTAACGAAACTGGCGCTCATGTAAAGTGCTCCGATACCTTCATGTCCAGTTCGTGCTATATAAAACTCAGAAGAAAATAAATTGAGCTATACCTCAGTTCTTTCCTTGATCTAATGTTGTGGTTTTAGAGAATAAAGCAACTTGGAGATACGCGCAATTGCTGTCCAAAACTGATTTCCGAAGTGAGTGTCGATAAAATTGTGGATGAATTCTACTTTTCACTGGTAAAAGATTTATACACTAACCAATATTGATTCATTCTTTATTATGATGTAGCCACCTTTTAATACTTTCAACTCACAAAAAGTGAAAGTTTCATATAGCGGTGGATGTAACTGGCGTAATTTGCTATCACGTAAATAAGTGACATTGCAGCAAGATTACACAGAATTACACAAGGAGCGTAACCCGGAATTTAGCATTGTTTTCTTAGAGCAATAATAACCCTTGACCCCATTATGGACTTGAGGGTATGTTTTGCACTAAGAAAATATTCCTAAATGCAAAAGAACATGAACAGTAGCAGGCAGCAGAGGCTCGTGCTTGCTAAATTAATTGGTCCTGTGCTCCTATGGAAGAATTTGTGTTCCAATTTACTCTGTTTGTGTGCAAACTTCTGTAATCGTTTGATTTTTGGTAACTTCATGTAAAAAGAGTAATGCAAAATTACTGAAATCACTTGAATTACCCCAGGAGAAATAAAATGTTGCCCAGGCCTAGTTTCAAATCCATGTCACACTCAAGTAAACATTTTACATAATTTGCTTATATGCTATCATTTCAATGAATTCTGAAATTCATCCAGTGGGAGGCATATTCTCAGTTTGTTTTCCTTTTCTTCAGCTACTTAGGGTGCAATTTAGAACTTGTCTGAGAGATGACTCTGTCGTCACAGCAGTTCCTGTCAAGTCATAGAAAGGTTGACGGACAGCTTCATCAACATAACAGGGCTGTACGGCAACATTTTTTATTTTTTTATTTTCAAAAACAAAATCCTGAAGCAGGAGTCTGTTTTTCAAAATAAAAAGAAGCATTGACCTGCTTACCAAGTGATCATTTTGCAGGTCCAGCTCATCCCTCCCTTCCTGGCAGGATGGCCCATTAAGTTACACCTAAGCTCCCATTGTGTGTCACTGTCTAGGTGGAATACACAAAGCCCAACTTTCACCCAACCCACACATGTGATCAGAGACAGGCAGCAGGCTAAACTACAAAAAGGCCAGCTTTCTAAGAGTAAATCAACAGATGGTGATCTGAGCACTCCGGGTAAAAAATAAAATTCCTCCAAGCTTTTTGTCTAATATTTAGATCTGTGTGCTGTTCCTGACTGAGTGTACCTAATCACTCTACTCATAAATTATAAACAAGGGCTAGCTTGCAAACCTGCCTTCTAGACTCAGGTACGCACTACTAATGGTGATTTACAAGTTATTCAGACGCAACTAAACCATATTTAACGCACTAATTCAGTTCTTTTCAATTTATTATTCACAGTATTGAATCTTTTAAGTATTCAATTTCAAAATATTCTTAAACATAAATGAAACACAAATACATAGATACAATACATAATTTGAATTATGAAACAAAAATACGTTGATTTGTATCAATCAATGTGGATGTTGATGGCCCAATGCATTTCGGGACATTAACGTAGCCCCTTTGTCAGAGGCAACACTGAAAAATCAAAATATAAACAAGCAAATAGATCAGCACATTTAAAAAGGATCCACAAGTATGTTCTAGTTCAATTTAACGATATCGAATTACTTAGTAAACAGCAAATTCGAACAACTCATCTATGTGTATTATCATAATACAAAACAATACAATAGATTAATGAACATGTCAAATAACAAGATGTTGCTTCATTCATTAACCTCCTACAGTTTAAGAGCGTATTCAGCAATACAAAGTATAGAAAAAAGCCACCACCAAGAGGCACCCTAGTGAATAATATATACATATGCTACTTACTCCATATGAAAAAAACAGTATCACCCTTCTGGGTGTGTAACTAAGAAGACAATCGACCGAAGTCCTAAACAAAAAAAACACCAGAAACCACAAGTAACTACCAATATATCTCCAAACTGAATAAACTGTGAATATTATTATTTCACATTACTTACAATTGCTCCAGAATCTAGACTTCATACAGCCTATGAATTTAAACCAAAAAACATGAGTTCACTTTAAAATTCAATGGTGGCACTTAGGACGGTCAAAAAAAACGCTACAAATCCCTGACACATACCGTCAAAAGTAAGCGGTTGATTCTTCCCAGTGTAAAGTTCAAGCTGTGTTACGAAGTTCCTCCAGAGCAGACCCTGCAATTTAAATGGTATATATTAACTGACTGCAAAAGCAAATGTTTCTAATCTAGACTTAGCCCCCAGTACAGGTCAACTCACTTGCTCGCCGCTATCCAATGAAGCACTTCAACCCCTCTTCGTTATTTGTAACTTCACGTAAGTCTACAAGAATGTTCCAGCCGTACATCAAAATACCAGTACTCTTCCTGCGATAAAAGAGCTATCAGTTATTAAACTGAGCGAATAAATGCTTGACCCATTTTCAAAAAAAGCCTTTTTCCCAACGCGTGTTTCTTTCTTACCGCAATCTAAAGAGGCTGGTATGTACCGCGTCCTTGCGAGTTGGACTCCTATACTGATTTCCCTCGCGTGTATTCAGGCACCATTACGTATATGCACGCGTCTTCCGGAAGAGAACAACCCGACGTGTCTACGTCGTTGCTAAGGTAACCATTGCTTCAGCGATAGCCCTTTAAAAAAAAACGAACTTTATGCCCGAGTTTAAAACTAACACAATATGAAAAAGACCAAAGTTAAGTATAAACATGTTGTTGAGTTGGGGTATATTACAACTGACCAACTTATTGTGGTTTCTACGCGCCACATTGAATGTAGATGAACTGTTCACGTTCAAATACTTGATTTTGTTCAAGTTCCAAGTAAATGCTCCAAATGACAATATTCCAATATCGTCCGTGAAACGATAATAGCTCTCTAATCTAACTCTCACCTCTATGTCTACTGTTCAAAAAGTTGAAAAACACAAATAAATATTTAAAATTAGCAATACTAGAACCATTATGCCCCACATATATGCTAGTGGGTTTTAGAGAATAACTATTGATATGTTCTGCCAACTCTAGACCTGTGACCATTACATCATATATTTTGATAATACACATAGATGAGTTGTTCGAATTTGCTGTTTACTAAGTAATTCAATATCGTTAAATTGAACTAGAACATACTTGTGGATCCTTTTTAAATGTGCTGATCTATTTGCTTGTTTATATTTTGATTTTTCAGTATTTCCCCTGACGAAGGAACTACGTTAATGTCCCGAAATGCATTGGGCCATCAACATCCACATTGATTGATACAAATCAACGTATTTTTGTTTCATAATTCAAATTATGTATTGTATCTATGTATTTGTGTTTCATTTATGTTTAAGAATATTTTGAAATTGAATACTTAAAACATTCAATACTATGAATAATAAATTGAAAATAACTGAATTAGTGCCTTAAATGTGGTTTACTTGAGTCTGAACAACTTGTTAAATCACCATTAGTAGTGCGTACCTGAGTCTAGAAGGGAGTTTTGCAAGCTAGCCCTTGTTTATAACTTTCTAAGAGTGGCATGTTCAGAACTGCACTTTAAAATTCAACTTCACCACAAGTTTGGATGATAAATTGTGATTCCAGAGACACTAAACTTTGAAATTCTATCGCTTCACAATTAGAAATTACACTTAGACAATCTAATAACATAATCCCAATGACATTCTATGAGAGCGATAGGCACTACAGTAGTGAAAAACGACCTTGATATCTTCCCTACCAAGCCATGGAAAACTTAAAAGTACATGCTCTGCCTCTTATATGCACTGCACCCTGCCCTCTGGGCTGTCCAGGGCCTACCTTATGGGTGACCTATGCGTAAAAGTGAAGGTTAGGGACTGGCAAGGGATTTATCATGCCAGGTTGACTTGGCAGTGAAAACTGCACACACAGGCTCTGCAATGACAGGCCTAAGCCATGGTCAAAGGGCTACTTCAGTGTGTATCACAATTAGTGCTGCAGACCCACTAGTACCATTTAATTTGCAGGTACTGGGTGCATGTTGTGCACTTTACTAGGGACTTATAAGTAAATTAAATGTGGCAATTGGATATGAGCCAATATTACAATATTAGAGGAGAGAGCACATGCACTGTAGCACTGGTTGGCAGTGGTAAAGTTGGCAGTGGTAAAGTGCTCAGAGTCATAAAGCTAAAATAAATGAAGTCAGAAAAAGTGGAGGAGGAAGGAAAAAAGTTTGGGGTGACCCTGTAGAGAGGGCCATTTTCAAACAGCAAGGATATGTGTTTTTGGTTTATAGACAAATGTATGTTTACATATTAACTTAATCACAGCTAAAATGCCGTATAAGTCCACAGAGCTGGGTACTTGTCATATAAAAGTGGACATGCTAGAAAGTGGGAAAAGTATGCTCAACAGTGGACAGTTACAAAAAGCTGTTTGTGTAGCTATAAGGGATAAAGTACCCCGCTGCATATTATAAGGATATTGCAAGTCATCAAGGAGTTCAATAAACATATAGAGGAACAAGGTTGAAGACCGAGTCCCTTTATATGGATATGGAACTCCAAGGTGACTTGAAATATCCTTATCATGTACTCCAGGGGTTACTTTATCCCATATAGTACAAGCTCACACGATCACCTTTCCCACAAACCACTTAAAACCTTGGAGCATAGCTCTTTCAAATGAAAAAGCGAGCATGTTTGCAAACATGATGAATAGAAATAAAACCTCTAGTGCGAAAATACATACATCAAAATGCTGCTAGATATTTGTTGAAAACAGATATTAGAAACAGTTCAATACAAGTCAGTTTGTTTTAAAAATAAAAAAGTGTCAGTGCTTTTAAAAACATGCAGAAAGATTCTAGCTAATCTCTCTCTAAGGAGTGCAAAAATAACATATTCTCCCTGCTTGTCATTTTAAGCTATCAAAATAGAGCAGAAAAAAGAAAAGCTGCATTCCATTTCCGTTGCTTTAAACAGTGCTTCTTTTATGCATCGGGACCTGACCTGCCTCTCTCCTTGGCTGTTGGGTCTGGCAGCAGGCATTGTGACAACAGAACCCAACTGTAATAACTTATAATAGTTAAGTTCCGACTTATTTTCTTTATAATCGGGGACTGAGTGCATCACTAGTCCCTGATTATAAAGCAATTAGACACATGCATTTATACAGGGATAACAAAATCCCATGAATTATGAAGCTATATTTTCCATGAACTGGCCAAGTTGTGTATACAATCCTTTATCATATATAGGGTGGGGGAAATTATATAGCTGTACAAATATTACCACTTAATTTTTACATTTTTAAATTAAGTAAATGGTAAAAGCAGATTTTTGGTACCTTTAGTGGGTAGTGGAAAAGTAACATTATAAAAGTGAACTTTATGTTCCTTGAGAGGAAACTAGTTTAGAACTGGCTTACCTCACAACACTGCTCCATAGATTCAATTCATATCACTGACTAACTCATAATGAGCTTGCTCTTGGAAGGCAATGGCTTGGCCCGTGGTACCAGAAAGGGACAGTGGGGCTAACTGTGGTCATTTAGCAGGGATTAGCCATCTCCAAGGGGAACAGGAACAGCTGGCAGCACAAAGAGCAGTTTTCACAGCTCTTCCCTTGAAGTGGAAATGCCAATGGAGATTTCAGGAACTGCAACCATTGTTTTCCAGAACTATCCTAGACATTCTGAGTCTCTAATGGGAGGGAAATGCAGTTCCTGCACTTAAAGAGCAGAGGACACCTTATCTCCATTGCAAAGTGGCTAGAGGGAGAGGCTAGACTCCTGTAGCTGGAAGAAGGCTAGGGCCAGTTTGATTGAGGTATTCTGGGAAGATTTGCAGTAATATGAGAGAGGACGTGCTACGAAAGGAAATGCTGAAAAATGGGGTGGAAATTATTAGACACTGTTACCAGGAATAGACGTCGGGAATTCCCAAATCACTGGCTAGTATACAGGATAAGACTGAAACCTCACCACCACATCTTCAAAATATACATGGACCTGGGAAAAAAACTCTCAAAGTAGGAAGACTCTGCCTGACTGCTAGAAAATGACTCAAGAGTTCATGACTCCTGCTGACACTCAAAGACTGGATCTGCTCTCCAAGTGGAAAGAGTTTGGCCTCCTATTACTTGCGACAGGGCCACACAATATAGGACGTCTGCCTCCCGGAAGGTCCACTTACCCACTGTGGACTCGACCCTGTAGGAGCCTGCAGAAGCCCCAACTAGAGAGGGTCATGGTGCCCATAATGTTGCCCCGAAGCCCTGAGGGTTGCAGGTGCTGATTGCCCAGCAGTTGGAGACTATTAGGACTTATGACCTCATTTAGAGTTTGGTGATTTGGGAGCACTTAGCTCACAATAATGGGCACCCTGCCCTATTGATGGAGTGGTGTCATTCAGTTTTTCCTGTGTGCAGAGAGTATTTTCCCTTTGCATCAGGCCAGTCGGCACTATGAGAGTTTATTTTCTATGAACCAAAGCGTTTTCCAAGCAGGTGGTGCTTTCAACATGGATCCTATTTGACAAATTTGTAGTGCTGTGAACACACTGCTATTGCTATAGATTCCCACACATCACAGAGATCTATAGCAGGCAAGTGGGGATCTCTACATATGGCAGAAATTCCACAGCTGGGGTGGTGGAGGCCATGGGCTATCTTCCCCAACAGAGTAGTAGTCTGTTTCTTGCCCTGCTGACTTTCGCTTTGTGTTGCTGCGTGTCGGGCTGCCTTCTGTCGTTGGGACTCCCTGGTGTGACGAGGATCCCAGGGACACATATTTCCTGCCCAAGTGCCATTTCCACCACCCTGGGAGAGGACTGCAACTCCCAGGGTGCAACTCTTCCAGCACAGCTGCCACGAGTGAGGGGGAGGCATGTCCATCTCGCATAAAGCGCTGCCTCTCCCCCCACGGTGCGGGAGCCTTTGTACCTGTTTCTTGCCCTGCCTATCTTTGCTTTGTGTTGCTGCATGTCAATGCTGCCTGCTGTCGTCGGGATTCTCTGGTGGGACGAGGGTCCCAGGGACACATCTTTCCTTCTCCAGCACCATTTCTACCACCCTGGGAGAGGGCTGCAACTCCCAAGGTGCAACTCTGCCAGCACAGCTGCCGCGAGTGAGGGGGGTGTGTGTCCATTGCTCATAAAGCGCTGCCTCTCCCCCACGGCGTGGGACCAAGCCCGGACCAAGGGCGTGCCTGTCTGTGCCCGGAGGAGGCTGGGCTGGGCTACCCCCTAAAATCTTGCCCTTTGAGATATTGACTTGGCAATATTTTGGTTTATAAAGCCATGGTTGGACGTAAAACTATGTCATCCACTTCCATGCCGGTCTTGAGAAAGAAGAAGGTGGGATCTGTCTCATCAGTCTCTTCAGTTTCCACCATGGATTACCATGGATTAATTCCTGTTTAGGGCTGCCTCTGTTTTGGACAAAGAGATCTTGATGGTGAATAGGCGCCTCTCGGGAGAGCCCAAATTGTGTATCCTCTAACTTGCCCTCCACAGATGCTTATGAGTTGCAAGTGGTTTGGGATGGCGGTTTTAATGAACTTACAGGTCTAACCAACTGTTCTGGACCCTATTCGATCGCTCAGGGGGGTTTGGGGTCACCTAGATCATTATCTACAGTCTCCAATAGTATTACAAGGTCTTTGCCACTCTAGCTTTCATTGTAATACGTGACAAGGGTGATGAATTGATTGAGAGCCGCGAAATGGATAGTTGTGAGTAATATTATGCCGACACCTCCCACTGCTCACTTGAGTGTAGGGGTAATTCTGGTTGCGAATGGGAATCTGCAACATGGTATAGGCACTAAAAGGAAACCCCACGCTATTGGGGGCAAAGCGAAGAAAGTGAAATCTAATCTGGCTTCTAACATCATTCCACCGGAATCAGCCCCCTTTCCTATTCCCCCCATATTAGATTTGTCGAGGGCATTAACAGAATTCCAGCTAGTATTGTCCAAGCTCCTAGATCTCAAACTGAGCCCTATCCTTGAGTGATTGATTAAAATTGAGTATAGTCTAGTGTCACGTAACCCTACTGTGGCAGCATATTCACCAGGAGCCCCAGTATATCCCCCAGTATAGTCCCCAGGCTGAAGCTTGTATGGGTTCCCGAGTCACATACTAACCAGCGGTATCCTTTAAATCATCCTTTAAGTTTACCATCCTTTCAGCCCGCTGATCAAGGAATTGGGGATAAAACTCAACAAGTAGGCCGAAGAAGCAACACCCTCTTACCCACGAACAGCTTAGATGTCAGGCATGGACCCAAGGACGGGAAGATGGACAAAAGTGAGGTGCAAACTAGTCTCCCAGTAATAGACCTACCTCCTAAATCCACTCCGTATGTAGTAGCCCTGGGAAGTGTTCCATCTCTCCCCGAAGGGCATTTGAGGATTTTGAGCAGCTGAAAAATAAAACAACACACTGGCTGACTCATAACACCTCCTTGGGTGCTTGCGTTGCTAAAAACATCATTATGGCCTGTAGGGTTAGCTGGATTGGGAACTCCCGCAAAATGAGCAAGGTTGACTGTGTAATTGTTATTTTTGATAACCCTCACATTGCGGGTAGGATAATGTATAGGGGTACTCGGTACCCTAAACCAGGATCTGTTATTAGGTCACTCCCCTTGGGCTTTTTCTACAAATCTGTTTTACCAAGGGAAATGTACTCAAATGCTTATCCGGAAGCCCACCGAGATGGGTGGGATTCAAGAACAACTCCAGTACAGCAGCTTACCCTTGGGGCTCATTTACCACCTGTAACACCGGTCTTGCATGAAGCCTGCCCTTTGCTGGAGATAAACAATAGATTTTCTGCATTATCGGGGTTGGAGGAGTGTGATTGACTAGGTAACACTAGGTCAGATAACATATAACATTGAGTTTGTTGCTGAGAAGCAGTCTTCAATTGAGGTAGCTGAGGTGAACCAAAGGGTATCAGCTATTACATTTTTGTCCTGGAATATTGCAGGGTTAGCCAACAAATTTCAGGATCCACTATGGTTGCACTTTGTGAAGCAATTCCAGGTGATCAACCTGCAAGAGACATGGCTGGTAGACTGTGATCTGTTCCTGGAGGGTTATAAGGCCTTTTATGTCCTAGCCACTCCTACTACCAGTGGAAGACCCATTGACTGTCATATTCCGAGTTGTTCCATCTTCTTGCCTGGGAATAGTGGGACTAATGGTAAAAAAGGGAGACCCTAGTAAATGTAAATGTACAGGAATTTATATAGCGCAAATCACCGAGCGGTTTCTAAGCGCTTGCTTCCTGGTATTCCCCTGTGAGATAACCCCGGCAGGGTATCCGCAAGGTGAAAGCCAGGCATCCCGCCGCGAGGGGCCGTTGTGGAGATTAAGCAAGCTATTGCCCAGAGTCGCAGAGTGTGAACCCATGAATCGAGTAGGCACCGGAGCGAGAATTGTCGAGTCCATGGACATTTTAGGACTCAAGACCCCACCGAGCCGGGAATTGAACCCTGGTCCCGGGCTGACTTCTGCTACCAGGTCTGCCTCCTCTAACCAGTCAGCCAGTAGAGGTCTAATTAATTTTTATAATGCCGCGCCTTATTCTCCCGGTGCCTGTAATACATCGCTCTGGGCTTAGTTATAAGACAATCTTTTGACTCTATTTTATATAACCTCATGGTATTCGATGATTTTAATATGCATCCCTATGGCAACCCAATGGTATCTTGTACTTCTGAGATGGGGTGCCCGCGCATGAAGGGGTTTCCCTTTGAACATCTTGTGCAGGGAGTACTGTTGAACAATCTGGTAAATGAATTTGACATAACAACCCTGATGTCCCTAACTGCCCCTCACACCACTTTTCCGGTCCCCACTTTAAAAGGGAGAGGTAGAGGTTCTTTCATTGATTTTATTCTAACTTCCTCTTCTTTACAACCAGCATTTTGTTCTTTTAAAATTGTGGAAAGTGTATATAATGATCATAACCCGCTTTGCGTCTCCATGAGGGGTCTATGGTCAGCACGGAGTAGAGACATAGTATCGAGGGGTACTCTTAGACCTTTGAACGGAAGAGGTCGTCTGAAATTGACCCAGATTTCCCCAGACAAATTCTATTGGGCAGTTAGAGAATCCTGTGTCCATGAGCTAACACAGTGTACTGCGGTTGGTTCCTCCCCAGGTGAGGTTATTGGTGCTTATGAATCTCTGGCCCACAAAGTCGGGGAACTTTTAAGTACCCCTCCAGGCAGGACAGTCCGTCCCAAGCCCAGATGGTTTGAAGCGTCCTGTTCTAGGGCCGCGAAAAACCTATGGAAAGCCCTGGCCGCTAAACCTAGAAACCAAACTCAGGTGTGTACTTGCCGGAAAGAATATAAATTATCACTGGCTAGATGGAAGGGTGTTCTCAAAGAGGAGGCATGGAGAGAGTTGATAGATTCGAGTACCCTCAGTAATAGCTCCAGGTTCTGGAGTATTGTTAACAGCCCTCTCTTTGATCAGCAAATGGGGGTTGCCTAGATGCTCACATAACAGAGGAGGAATGGGTGTTGCATTTTAAATCCATGTTCCCCTGTCCCTGTAAAGAAACTCAGGATTCAAATGCCCCGGTAATAATTTTTGATCAAAGTGAGGTGGAGATGGGCATTGCAGAGCTCTCTACCAACAAAGCACCGGGTTCAGATGGCATCCCCCCGGATTTGTACAAGTCTGACCCTTCCTTTTGGGCTCCGGTTCTTGTGGCTGTGTTTAACGCAGCCGCAAGGAATGGTTGTCCCCAGTCCTGGGCCACTCCTACTATAGTTCCTGTCTTCAAAAAGGGTGATAGGAATAGCGCTCACCGCTATCGGGGGAAACATCCTTTACAACGCAACTTTTACCACGCAGTGCCTTTACGACGCAACTTTTACAACGCAAACCATTACAACGCACTGCATTGGGGGGTGCTCTATGATAGGGAATAGGTTTAATTTACTATCCAACACATTCCCTACTATCCACGGGGACTGGAGTTGGAATAGTAAATTAAACTATTCACTATCCAGCGCCCCAAAGCACTATGCGTTGTAAAGGCATGTGTTGTAAAAACCGCGTTGTAAAGGCATGCGTGGTAAAAGCATGCGTTGTAATGTCATACATCCGCTATCGGCCTATCTCCCTTCTTGACACCGTGGTTAAGGTCATAGGTCGTATTCTCCTGGAGAGACTATCTACTTGGGCGGAGGAGCATAAGGTCCTGTCGGCTATGAATGAATATTGGTCATGTAGAGCTTGAAACTTAGCCCAAGGGTGTCAAGGCGCTATAAGCGGAGCATAAGGGTGCAGATAAGAAGAACATGCTCATACCGCGGACTGTGAAATGAGCCAGGTCTTTAAGGCTTTACGGAAGAGAGAATGAGACGCCTGATATCCAGTTTGGATTCCGACCAGGGAGATCAACGGTTGCCCAGTGCATCAACCTTTCTATGTTCTTGAGTAAATACACAGTTGCCTGTCCCGGCACTGTTTACCTTGCCTTCATGGACTTGTCTTCAGCTTTTGATTGTGTCAACAGGGTCAAACTGTGGCAGTCCATGAGGGCAATGGGGGTGGACAATTGTGATGGCACTGTTTACCTTGCCTTCATGCACTTGTCTTCAGCTTTTGATTGTGTCAACAGGGTCAACCTGTGGCAGTCCATGAGGGCAATGGGGGTGGACAATTGTGATGTTAACTTCTTGGAGGAACTGCATAGGTCCACAATGGCCAATGTTAGGTTCTCAAAGGATTTTAGGGTTACCAGGGATGTAGAAATTACGAGGAGAATTCGTCAAGGCTGTATTCTGGCCCCTTTTTTATTAAGTTTTTATATTAATGATATGAACAGTGCATTTAGAGCCACAAGGGTAGATTTTCCATATGTAGGGAGGTGCGGCATCCCAGTTTTACTTTATGCTGACAATGCCTTTCTTTTATCCAGGACAGCATTAGGATTGCAAACTTTGCTAAATGCATTCTCCAAATTTATGACAGATCTTAATCTGACAGTACACAACGCTAAATCTTATATAATGCAAGTGAGGCAGCGACCCTCAAAGAGTTATCAATTTAGCATTGGCCCTGCAAAGATCCCTCACACAAATGTTTTTTCTTACCTTGGAGTACTCTTGGATGACCAACTAAATTGGGGGCCAATTATTATGAAGAAAAAGGGGGACCTGTCTCGGGTAAACGAGGCAATTTCTAACTTTACTTCCAAAGTAGGGAGGAAACCTATTGGAGCCATGTTAAAAGTTTATCACTCCAAAAGCGTGGCTGTAGCTAGCTATGGAAGCGAAATTGAAGGACATATCCTAGTGAATCCCCTTCAGGTGACTGAGAATACATTCCCGAAGCGGTTGTTGTGTGTTCCGTGCGGTTCCTCCAACTTAGCAGCCCAGGAGGAGCTGGGAGTCCCCCTTTTAAGTGACACTCTGGCCCTATGCCCTCTTGTGTTTTGGATGAAGTGTTGGATGAACGAGGAGTTAACTTTAAATGATTTGATTTTACCGGAGTGCATGTCTCTTGATAAGGCAATGCGAATTCCCTGGTTAAGTTACATTAGAAGAAGTTTAGAAGGGTTGGGGCGAGCTGATTTATTTTTTAAACCTGAAACTATTGCTAAGAAAGATGTGGAATCAATTAGTTTAGCTTTTCTAACCCTTAAGAAATGGAAAGGGATGAACAGGAGGTGCAGAAACCAAGTGTTAGAAAGTTGTTAATGCTCAAAACAACCCTGCTATAGGAGCCCTACCTGTTAGGGTCCTTATCTATACATGAGAGGTTTTAATTAACAAGGTTTCGGATGAATCTTTTTCACCTCCTATTAGCAAGGTTCAAGGCATGCAGTAGAGGACAAGTGCTTGCATCCTGTGGCTGCGACAGCCAGTCTCCAAAGGATTTGCTGCACTTTATGTTTATATGTAGGTTTTATGAAACCCCCCGAAAGCATTTTCTGGTTCCCATTTTAAAGAAGTTGAATTTCTCTCAGGCTCACCCGCCCTCTTCTATTTGCAGTTGTTGAAAGAGGATTGTCTATTTTTTATTGTGGGATACTTGAAATCTATTGTAAAAACTAGGGCCTGTTTGGACGCCTAGTTAATGCCCGGACAACTAGGTTCTTGACAAATTGTGAAGTTTTAGCTCATATCACAAAGTCAAACATGTAGAGGGAGAAATGTCCCACTTGGCACTTTGCACTTTATAACTGGCTGTTATGTCTTATATGTATTGTATGTGATCTTTTATTCTTAACCAGTGTTTTTATATACTTGGCTCTATATATTAAATTGTAGGGGTTCCGCTACTGGATTGTTATTTTACGTGTATCTTTTTAATGTAACAGGGTTTGATGTCGTTGTATGTTTTAACATTTATGGCTTTCTATTATGAATCCGAATAAAGTTTATTTGATTGGATTATTGGAGTTGTAATCTGTCAGACAAGGTCTAAATTACCACCTTAGACATTTTGCCACCTATGAAAGACCCAGATAAGATGTTGAGGTTTCCTATGGGGCCCAAGAGGACTTGGGAATGGAAATAGGTGACAAGGGTAGATAGCACATGGGTTTGGCTCTAGAAGTGCAGACCTGGCCAATTGTGTGAAATAGCATCAGTGCCATGTTACCTCTGACCAAACAATTCCCAAATAGATGATTCAAGCATTGTAAATTCCTAGTGGCCTATGGGAGGAGGCAAAACAGATCTTAAGAAATTATTTAGATCTTGGTGGATCGGTAACTCTGTCACAACGGTGATGGGTATCCCGTCCGCTGAAAAGTAAATCCCATAGAATATAAGGGGACTTATATTTCGGCAGGCGGTAATCCATTCCCGTTGTGATGGAGTAACCAGTTCACAGAGATCTAAATCAAGCCCGTAGTCATCTGCAGTTCCATAATAAAGCCCGATCCACTACAAGCCTGCTTCTTTATGCCCTTATTGTTCCATTGTGCCCGTATTGAGGGAGGTTTACTCTCCTTGAGGGTAGGGTATACAACCTATTGCTTGTGATTAAACTGCAATAAATAGAGTGTATTATTCCCAATATATTTGCTATACATTTTCAAGTGATATAAAAAATTAGTAATCAATGAGATATTAGTTGAGTAAACTTAGATTCACTTTCCTTTTTTCTGTCTTACAAAATTCTTTGGTATAGCTTCATATAAACATTCAGTACACCCTTTTCTTATCGAACATGTGTAGAACAGTTCCAACTACATCCTTTGGTATATATATCTTTGTTGCATAAGATTATGGTGCAATTCAGCTTGGTAACTGGAGAGTAATGAATACTAAGGTAGCTAACACATGTTTCACCGATTACCTTGGTACGCAAGCCTGGGGCATTATCAAGGCTTAAAATGTATGTTCCCCTAGAATTTGCCAATTTCACAAACAATTACTCTTACGTTCTAATAGGGATCTTCGAAATCCTTTTTATTCCAAATTTGTTTTATATGCCTTAATATTTAGTTCTGTACAGCGACTTGGATCCAGAAGAGCACAAAACTCAAGGAATCCTATTGGTTATTCTGAATTCGTAAATCATAGAAAAGACCAGCAGGCCTTCCTTGACAAATCCAATTTCTTCTATAGAGACTGTTCCTCTCAGGAATAAACATCAACACTTTCAACAGCAAATCCAGTTTTTCTACCCCCACCCATCTTAATGCTAGACTGATCAGTTGCAGGTGGTTGTTTACAATCTTATGCACCCTACTTGGGATAAGAACGCGGGAAGAGGGCGAACAGAAAACTCCATGTAAAGAGAACGCCTCACTTTGAGCATATATACTAGAGATCTTAGTCATCTGACTGGGCAAAACCTATGGTCTATCAAAAGACAGCCAAAATTTGATTAAGAGGGATTTTTCAAATGCTTGGGAGATGAGATGAGTCTTTACAGATCTTTCAAAATTCACAGAGTCACTTTTCAATCTCATTTGTTATGGTAATAACTTGAAAGGGCTCAAAAAAGGGTTTATCTAGCAGGTTTTAACTTGCTATCAAAAGCACACCCACATTATGTTCATGATCCACATTGTATGGGGCTAGAGGGGTGCCCAGTTCTGCTGACCAGCGTAGAGGAAATGGTGATGTACTGGCATGGACCAAGAAAAGGATTTTGGTTTTGTCACTGTTTAGGCAGAGCTAAATGATCATCTTCCACTGGTAAACATAAGAAAGATAATAGGACAGGTCAGAGCCCTGCGAGACACCGCAGTTGAGGTGGCATAGGTTAGAAAAGAATGGGCCAAACTTGACTTAGCTAGTGTGGCCTTGCAGAATGAAAGCTAACAAAGCAGTGCTGTCTCATTAATAGCCGCTCATTTCTATAGTCTTTTGATTGAGATATGGTAGTCAATGATGTTGAAAGCTGCTAAGAGATGTAACAGGATGAGTGTAAAGGGATGACCCTGGTAACCTGCTATGAAAAGGCTTTTTAATTTTTTTAAACTAATAGTATGGTCTCTGTGCTACTTTACTGATTTGCATATGGCTGGGTCCAAACTGGAATGGTATGGTGAGCAAAAAAATTGATTTAGGCACAGATCTTTGTACTAAGGTGAATGTCTGACATTGTTCTGCATTCTGCCCTTCAATTGTTCTTTTTTCATTTGTCACCCTGAGTGGGACGGGTATGCCCAGATGTGGGTCCCGTGATTTCCATGCCACTGGAGTCAAGCTATCCTGGCTGATGAGGGCTGAAAGCCTGAAACCTGTACTAGGATGCTTGTTTCCAGTCCAGGGAGGACCTGGCCTAGCAGTTCGGGCTGGACTGTTCCCATTGGGCGCAGGGTCAAGACTGATTTGCATATGGCTGGGTCCAAACTGGAATGGCATGGTGAGCAAGAAACCAATGGACTTAGGCCCGGATCTCTGTACTGGGTGGATGTCTGACATTGTTCTTCATTCTGTCCATCAATTGTTCTTTTTGCATTTGTCACCCCGAGTGGGACGGGTATGCCCAGATGTGGGTCCCGTGATTTCCATGCCACTGGAGTCAAGCTATCCTGGCTGATGAGGGCTGAAAGCCTGAAACCAGTCCTAGGATGCTTGTTTCCAGTCCAGGGAGGACCTGGCCTGGCAGTTCGAGCTGGACTGTTCCCATTGGGCGCAGGGTCAAGACTGATTTGCACATGGCTGGGTCCCAACTGGAATGGCATGGTGAGCAAAAAAATATGGATTTAGTCCCAGATCTCTGACTGGGGTGAATGTCTGACATTGTTCTGCATTCTGTCTATCAATTGTTCTTTTTGCATTTGTCACCCTGAGTGGGACGGGTATGCCCAGATGTGGGTCCCATGTTCTCCATGCCACTGGAGTCAAGCTATCATGGCTGATGAGGGCTGAAAGCCTGAAACTGGTCCTAGGACTTTTCCCATGAGGCGCAGGGTCAAGACTGATTTGCATATGGCTGGGTCCAAATTGGAATGGCATGGTGAGCAAAATAAACGATGTATTTAGGCCCCGATCTCTGTACTGGGGTGAATGTCTGACATTGTTCTGCATTCTGTCCATCAATTGTTCTTTTTACTTAAAGACCACAAGCATGACTGAAAGCTACTTAACAAGCAATTTATTTCAGAGTGAGCAGATTGTTGCAAGGTGACAGCAGCGTCAAACATCTTTGTGTTACAGGGAGGGGGGCCTGAGATAGGTCTATAATTTCCTGGTTCATCTGAGTTATCAGTAGGTTCCTCTAATACAGATGTGATAATGGTGTGCTTGATTTCCTTGCTGCTGGGTCTTCAGGACGGGGATGTGTGAATGGAGTGGGTGCTGGGAGGCCCAGGTTTATGGCATTCACAATGGGCCAATGAGGGGAGGTTTTCATGATTGATGTCAGGATAATGCTTATGTCAAATTCAGTGACTGGAGAACACTCAGAGAGGTCTAGTGCAGTCACTGTTATCGAGGCTGTGAAATGGCCAAGGCAATGCAATCACTTAGACTTTCTATTTTACTGCTGAGGGCTAATAAAATGGTACCTCAGAGATCTGGTAAAGGATAAAGCAGCATGGGTGATGAGCTAGAACAAACCATCTCCGTGCAGATCTGGAATTGGTGGAGTTGGTGGTTTTTGTGGCACATGCACAGAAGAGGGCTGTCCTTGAATTGGTGTTTTGACTCTGGATGGAAGACATATAATCAGCTGGTAGGCTAGATTTGATCCAGCGTCATTCTAGTGCTCTACCACAGTATGTTAGAAAGCAAAGATCTTCAGTGCGCATGTACTGGTCTTCTTTAAATACCATAACTAAATATTTTGTTTTGTTTCTACCGCACACAACAAAACATCATATTTTTACTGCTTAACTGTTTTTTAAAAAAAAATGTTCATCTAAACTATGAACTTCTTTTTCAACAGATTAAAATTCATCAAATCAAATACAATTTATTGTGCATAACAAAATACATTAACAAATAAATAATAATTTATAAAAAATGACGTTCAATGCAATAAAATATCTTATCACCATTAATTCATTACTTTCTTTGTGAAACGTTCTACTACAATCGTCCTCTGAACCACAAGATTTTAAATAAAAATCAAAAGCATTTCTAGGTATTCCTTAACATCCATTTTCAACGTCGGATTTTTAATATGGTTACTTGGGTTCATGAGCTGTAGGGCAAATCAATAAAAGGTGAACAACATATCGGGCATCCTGACAATAATATTACAAATCCCACTGCCTAATATCTGGCTTTAAATCATGCCGCACTGCTCCCTGGGTATTTTCACCATCCTTATTCACAGCAGTGAGTGTCTCCTCCCTAGCGGCAGGTAAATACAGTCACGATTTCTAATTTTTCATTTTAATTGATAAAGATGGCGAAGAGTGAATTTTACATGCTGCAATTTTTATCACTCTTACATTAACATTTTAAAAAATCAATCGCTAATCACTGCTTTCCGCTGTACTAGATTGTAGCTTTTCCTAAAGTCACTGTTTTAAAAACGTTCAATGTATTTTTGTTCGAGTATACCCATGTATTACAAGAAAATAGTAGACCTCTCAAGCATTACCTTACTATTGTTAGAATAGCTCCGTTCGTTACCCCTATAATAAAAGTAACCCCCTTTGTTTCTGTCGCATAATTAAACATTAATTCCGATTCTAGTCACAATGCTTCAACTCCATCTGCACGAGACATCAAAAATGCGCCTTTAAGGCATTTACTTTCAATTTTCTTGGAAACATAGATTCATGCAAACTGCATTAACGTGACCATGTAAAATGTATATAACACATAACTGTGATCTATGGTCTAATAAAGGCATCTTGTGGTTCTGGTGACATTTCTGCCTTGTGGTTCATTCAGCCTGGCTGTTAAGTGCAACATGTACATATGGTCCCCTTGGAACTAATTTTGGCTTTAGGTTATGGCTATTCGCATCTATACAGTACCATTCCATTATAATTAATTAATGAGAACATTTCAAAGGCCAATTTGTGGACACATATAAATAAGAACAAGTGGCCATTACTGTTGTAATTTCCTGAAATCCTTTTAGTGAATTCTTTGAATTATTACCAGAGGATTTTGTTGCTTTCAAGTGCAAACACTTCATTATATATTTGTAGGTGGGATAGCTCATGTTTAACTTTTGCAACATATATGTTTTATTTTTTAATTGTGAAGACAGATACAACACGTTCCAGTTATAATTATAATCTTACATCTATATTAATGTAAGTATTTTAAATGTATGTCACGGGGCGATATACCTCATTGTAAGGGAAGCTGAGTAAGACATCTGGCAGGATATGTGTAATAATCAGCAATCTCATCTTTAGCAATTTGCAACAGTAAGGAAGTAGGCCCTGTAAAGTAATAATGGAAGAATAAGATGCATAGGAAAATGACATTACAGTGACAATGGTTAGGCTTCTTTTAAATGATAATCGTATATCTTGACTACTGACACTGGTGTGAAAGGGCCCCTCTAACATAGTTGGGAATTCATTGCACTCCTGATGGTGTGGGATGATGACAAAAATATTCTGTATCTAATAGCTATTTTTTTTAAAGATGAGCCAGCCTGGAAGCATTAATGTTCCAACCCTTTCCAGAGCAGCCGAAATGATCCATATCCTGCAGTCAACCTCTGGGCTTGGTAAAATCACAATGATAAATGGAAATTGGGTGCTCAGTAGCCTATTAAGTGCAGGTTATACTGCAATCTGTATTTTTCTGTTTTATTTTGGTTGTGTTTATATTTAAAAATTAATTGATTGGATTGTCTTTGGCATTTACCTGAAAACATAAATATTGAGCTTGAGGATGCAGGGAAAGCAGGCAACAAAAGGTCGAAATGCAGAATTGGAGAGGAATCCAGGCTCCCTGCAAAAGAATAATTAACTAAATAAAATAAATCCGTATTTATAAAGTGCAAACTACTCACCCCTAAGGGTCTCAAGGCGCTGGGGGCCGTCGGGGTGATTAAGTGAACTATTGCCCCGAGCTACATGGTGCTGAGCTGTCACCGGTGATCGAACTATGATCCCTGTCCTCCAGAGTCAGCCGCCCTGGCCGCTGCGCCACATCTCTCCCCTAATTAACTACGCCAAGGAGAAATTTTGATTTACTGCATTCTCACACCAAAGTACATCTGCTGCCTAATTCAGACCTGGACTGCTATTGAAACATTGGGAGGATCTTATGCAGCACAAAACCTGGGCAGAAAGGGAGGAGCTGGGCATGAGGTGAGAAGTACTGATCCTCCAAAGTTTGCATGGGCAAGGCAGTTGAAGCCTTTTGAGCTTTCCTGCAATAATATTCACAGAATTCCAACCAATAAGTTCAAACCTTGGATGGATTAAGCTGGTGATCTTTTGGGAAGTCTTTAACCCCATAGTGAGTGCACGCAGTGCTTTGGATCTGCTCAGATACAGCTGAGTTGTATCCGAGAGGAAAACTGCCACCACCCAACCATTCCACAAGTTTGTCAAAGATTGGCTGGCATGCAACGTTTGTAAGCTGCTGTAAATCAGAAGCCAATTCTTCTTTGTCTACTTGCCAAACAGTGAAATCCATTGGGAGCATCAACTTTCATACATCTGGGCCTATATGACATAGTAGGTTCACTGTCCCTGTTTTCGCCTTGGCACACATTTAAGCAGGTGCTCTGAACACAAACAGGGACAGTGAGCCTTATTACATTTAAGAACTGTGGGCCCGATTCACAGAACTAACTTAAGACAAAATCCTAAACTTACTACCATTTTGGTATTCACAGAAGGCACTTACTCATTTTGGTATTCACAGAAGGCACTTACTCGTTTCGGTATTCACAGAAGTTAGGAGTCCTAACTTTACTACTACTAAACTGAGAAAAATCCTAACTTTAAGACTTTCGGTATTCACAGAAGGCATTTAGGAGTCCTAAAGTTAGGAATCCTAACTTTACTACTACTAAATTGAGAAAAGTCCTAACTTTAAGTCTTTCGGTATTCACAGAAGGCATTTAGGAGTTCTAAAGTTAGGAATCCTAACTTTACTACTCCTAAACTGAGAAAAATCCTAACTTTAAGACTTTCGGTATTCACTGAAGGCATTTAGGAGTCCTAAAGTTAAGAGTCCTCACTTTACTACTACTAAACTGAGAAAAATTCTAACTTTAAGACTTTCGGTATTCACAGAAGGCATTTAGGAGTCCTAAAGTTAGGACTCCTAACTTCTGTGAATACCGAAATGAGTAAGCGCCTTCTGTGAGTACGAAAATGAGTAAGCGCCTTCTGTGAATACCAACATGGTAGTACGTTTAGGATTTTGTCTTAAGTTAGTTCTGTGAATCGGGCTCTGTCCAATGGGATCCATTTACAGGTATGCTTCAACAGATCATTCTTGTTATAATCCTATTACCCATTTAATCTTCTGATTAAAAAAATGCAAAGTAAATGTATTCAACATTCAAAAACTAAACAAAGTGCAGAAGGCACAGTGCTCAGTAGACGTGTGGCGAAAGATAAGATAGCTGGCTTCAGGGCGGAGTCTTCCGGCTGAACTGAAATCTGATCCAGAAGAAAAATATTTTGCATCACTTATTATGTAATGTTGCAGTGCAAGTGGTTGGCCATGTGTAATACTGTCTTTACTACGGTATTCTTTGCTTTTTGGCATAAACTTACACTGAGAGTTTGTTTATACCGAAAAGTAGCAAACTTACTCGAAGGTGTAAATTTCCTCTGTGAAACAGGCCCGTAGTGTTTATGGCAAAGTCTGTGAGTGACCTGGAGGTTCAGTTAATAGTGTCTTTCGTTGGTTGCCCCTAGCCAAAATGACTGCTTCTGTATCCATCTATGTGCTTTTCACATTATGGAAAGTAGTCCATTTCGTCAATTTATAAGATGAAAATGTCTGCACATCATATAGGTTTTATCACTGAAGTAGTCCTCTTTTTTAAAATCTTTTTTATACTTTACAGCCGGTTCTGCATTAAAGGGCTATGCTGGATTCGTTTTCATCAGAGACTGCTTCTGAAGGGTCTTTCATTACAAAGCCTGACTAATCCTCATCCTCTTCAAGTGGTGTTTCTGGTGGAGTCTCATAAACTTTATGAATATATTGTAATCCACCTTGCAGAGTTTTGGCCACTGTTACACTTCCCTTGTAATACACTAATGAGACACAATCTACTTGGACATTTTATTTGATCATCCAGGTACTCCTGAAACATATTTCCCATTGTCATAGTTGGCAATTTATCCTCTTGAGTTTCCTTTAACTAAGAGCTTGATGTAAGCCTTGAAGCATTTAAAGGCAACAGACAAAAGAGGATGTTTCACTTTCTACTGTTTATTGTGTATTATTCTGGAGGATTGAAAAGTGACAATGTATTTGCTCCTAGTTTAATGTACCAGTGGTGGTTTATGTTGTGATATCACTGGAATGCTGCTGGAGCCAGCACCATCCTCTTCAGAGGTCAGTGAAGCAAGCCCTTGAGATTTTCGTTGTCTTTCATGTGTCATACTTCATCTTTATGTTCAGACACTCTCTTCATTATATTCCCATCTCTTACGCTCAGAAACATGCTGTACTGAAAACGGGCATGTACTCGGGAGGAGAACATCTTATTGTGTCGCCTATTTTTCTTTTCTAGATGAAGCTGAAAGCTCCCAAAAATGTCAGCAGCGTCATTATCCTGGCGGTCATGAAGTGTTTGTTCCACGGCATGCATCCTGGGCGGCAACAATTTCAACAATAGAATGGGTTGACTCGTGTTAACATTGTCCCTCTTGATTTTCTAAAACATCAAAAGGTGGAAGCTTTTTGATGATTCACTATATTAGTCGCTTTTGGAAAATGGCCCTCTCTCAAGGATCACCCCAAACATTTTGCATTCCTCCGCCTATTTTTCTTATCTTTTTGTTTGACTACGAGTACTTTATCACTACTGACCAGTGCTAAAGTGCATGTACTCTCCCCATAACATGCAAAAAGAACAATTGATGGAAAGAATGTTGAACAGTGTCAAACATTCACCCCAGTACAGAGATCTGGGCCTAAATCCATATAATTGCATGCTCCACATGGATATCCAGTTCAGACTCAGCCACATGCAAATCAGTCTCGACCCTGCTCCCAATGGGAACAGTCTAGTCCCGAACTGCCAGGTCAGGTCCTCCCTGGACTGGAATCAAGCATCCTAGGACCAGTTTCAGGGTCCCTCATCCGCCAGGAGAACTTGACTCCAGTGCCAGTGGCATGGCAGTTCGGTCTGGACTGTTCCCATGAGGCACAGGGCCAAGACTGATTTGCAAATGGCTGGGTCTAAACTGGGGTGGCATGGTGAGCAACAGAATGATGGATTTACCCCAGATGGGGGTGAATGTTTGATTTGCCCTGCATTCCGTCCATCATCTGTGTGTCTTTTGCCTCTCCTTAACATGGTAACATTGGTGTATACACAATATGCCTATTTAGCTTACTTATAAACCCCCTGTAAAGAGGTATACCATATACCATGGGCCTGTAAATTAAATGCCTCTACTGGGCCTGCAGCACTGACTGTGCCACCCACACAAGTAGCTTTTCAAACCGGTCTCAGGCCTGTCATTGCAGGGCCTGTGTGTGCAGTTTAATACCACTTTGCCCTTTGCCAAGACTTAAACTCCCCTTTTACTACACCTAAGTCGCCCCAAATGTAGGCCCTAAGTAGCCCTTAGGGCAGGGTGCAGTGTAAATAAAAGGTAGGACATGACTTGC
The DNA here is from genome assembly GCF_964261635.1 of Lissotriton helveticus. NCBI lineage: Eukaryota > Metazoa > Chordata > Amphibia > Caudata > Salamandridae > Lissotriton > Lissotriton helveticus. The sequence goes on from NC_136063.1 coordinate 806,182,686, forward strand.
ATGTCCTGGTAGTGAAACAACCCTAAATTCATTTTTCACTACTGTGAGGCCTACTCCTCTCGTAGGTTAACATTGGGAATTCATTAAAACACTAAGATATAATACCTGATTAGAAAGGAGTAGCGTTGTCATGTTTCATATCTTTGGAATGGTAATGTTAAATCTTCTGTACTGGTAAAGTTGGATTTAACATTACTATTTGAGAAATGTCACCTTTAGAAAGTGGACATTTCTCTACTCTTACAGCTCTGTGTGCCTGCAGCCTGTCTCCAACACACATCTGGTTAGGTGACAGCTTCACTTTGTGACTCTAGACAGCCACAAAAATATAAAGGTTAGGCGTGTCTGAGTACTCATCTGCATTCATCAGCATTCTGATGGATCTTACTGGGCCGAAAGGGACTGAGAGGCTGATACTTACACCTGAATAGGCAATGACATGTTCCCACATAAAGGGCTAATTACCTCCGACTGAGAGTCTAGAGCCAGGGCTAGGATGAAAGGGAGACCTAAACTTCAAGGGCCAGCTTTAAAGTCACCCCCACTTCAAAACCACAACTGGGTATAGGTAGTGGGGTTCTGAGCCTACCAAGACAGTACACACCTGTGAAGAACTTGGCCAGGAGTAAAGACTGCTGTGCTGCAAGGATTGCTAATCTGCTTAACAGCTGCTCTGGAAGAACTGCTTTTCTGCTTTGCTGTGCTGCCCTGTAGCCTGCTGTTCTCTTCCCTGTTGAGGACAAGGCCTGGACCCATTTCGCTTGAACCCATGGTGACTCCAAGGGCTTGCTGGCTTGTCCCCTGTTCTCAAATCTCAGGGCCATCAAAGACTTCTTACTACTCTGCGACAACGCCTGGGCATCTGTGAGCATCTGTGAGTCCTGCTCTGCCAAGTGGTATCAATCCAGTCCTGGGCCCTTGAAAGTGAGCTCCTGCTGTACAGAAACATCAAAATCGAGGCAGAGACGAGATTGCGCCAATTGGAACCAATGCATTGCTGTTGAACCTTGACGCAGGAGCCGACCGAACACATCATTTAGACAAACTGCGCGGCTCAACTATGGCAGACTGTGCAGCTTGATGGTGGTGTAGAGCCTGCATCGTAAAGGGGTCGCCAACGAAGACTTCATTGCTTGCGCTGATCGGACCGGACGCATTGAGTATTAGTCGCTTGCTCCATCCTAGGTACTTTTTCAGCGGGACCTGCATGAGTCTTGTAGCTGACCTACCTTCCATAGCAATTGGCTGGAGCTTTGGATTTACCTGGTTCAGCGCGACCTCAAGTAAACCTTAGGTGCTATTTGCTTCTAAGCACTACTTTTTAAATTACTCCTTAAAAATTCATAACTCTGTTCTACTTATTGGATTTTTGTTGTTTTGGCCTTGTTTTACTCATACACATATAATCTAATTTTCTACTTATGCTTGGAGTATTTCTGTGGCATATTCATTGTGTTACTGTGTGGGTGTTGCACAAATACCATACACATTGCCTCTTTAAATAAGCCTGACTGCTCTGTGCCAAAATATCAGAGGGTGAGCACAGCAGCCCTGGCCCGTGGAGGGAGTTCGGTGGGGCAGGGAGGCGGGGCGGGGGAGGGGCAAGGTGGACAGTGGTAAACACCGGAATATGGACAATTGCAGGTAAGTAAACAATTAAAAAAATAAAACAAATTTCGTAGCGCGCTGCATCGCATTTTGCGATGCATGGTGCTCTACAAAATTTTGTTTCAATTTTTAAAGCTAAGCTACAAATTAAAAAGAATTTAAGAACTGTTTCGCTGAGACCTCTGTATTAAAGAATTGAGTATGATCCTTATAAATGACTTTAAGCTTTGCTGGATTCAATAAGAATACTTGCGCCCCTTTAGACTGAAATAACGGAATAAGCTGTCGTAGCTGCCAGCTATTCCCGACAGTAAAATGACAAAAGTCAGGTCTCACAAAAACCTAAAAATCTTTCCCCGCCCTCTTTTTATCTGGGTGAGCCAACTGATAAACATCTTTTCTGGCCACAAAGATATTAAAAGAAATAAAAAATGCTCTAGGTCTGTCAGATTTTGACGAGCTCAGGGACGGAGAACAAACGCGAAACGATGTGCTCTTTCTATTTATCTATTCCAGTCCCACTTAGTCAGCTCAGGGAAGGTATATTTAAACAAGTCAACAATAAACTTGCGATGGTCTTGTACTTCCCGGCCTTCCGGAATTTGTAAGACTCTGAGACTTTTCCTGCGAGAGCGATTCTCCAAATCGGCCAGTTTCCACTGTGTGTCATCTTTCTTAGGTCACAGAGATTCAGTCAGGGCCTTCTGTGCAACATGTTCTCCTTCGAGACTTGAGATCCGAGCCTCCGCTTCGGTAAATCAGAACAGGTTGTAGCTATACGTCGTACTGAATTTTGTAGCTTCCGACATAGATTCTGGACTCTCTGGCTTTCTATTCGTGTTTCCTCTCTATGAAACATTATAGATTGATAAATTAAGGCTAACAAAATATCTTCAGAAGGAATATTTTCTTTCTGTAATCCGTCGCAATAATTCTTCTCAACTACCATATTGCTAGCTTTATTGTCTAGCTTTTAGCGAACTGTTCAAGGGCTGCCTTCCAAAAACCCACCGTGTCTTCTAAATAAGCGCTGCTATGGTCACTACCAGCACCATCAGCATGGGCCTCAAATATTGACCCTGAGTCCTCACAAGATGAATTTGACTGATCAGACAAAGAAAAGAAACAAATATTGAGATTTAGAGCTTTTGTTTGTTTTTGCCCCTGGATCCGATCGCCCTGGAATATTAGCCATTGACGATTTTGCGACAGAGTTTGAGTCCGGGGTAATAAGGGCGACAGTGGCATTCTCCAAAATAGAAACGGAAACACAACTTAAAGTATCCGGCATAGCCTGCTTATCCTGAACACTCCGCATAGCGAGGGAGGGAGGGTCTGACACTTACACCGTAATAGGCATTGCCATGTCCCAACAAAAAGGGCTGAATACTCCCGACTGATAGTCTGGACCTAGAGCTGGGAATTAAGGGGGACATGTGCACTTCAGGGGTCTGCTTTGAAGTCACTTCCACTTCAAAAGCACAACTGGCTATAAGTAGGGGGCTTTGACCTTACCAAGACAGTACACTACTGGACATATGAAGAACTTTCAAGGAGTAAAGACTGCTGTCCTACAAGGATTGCCACTCTGCTTAACTGCTGCTCTGGGAGAACTGCTTTTCAGCTTTGCTGTGCTTCTCTGCTACCTTCTGATCTCTGCCCTACTGAAGACAAGGACCGAACCCGAACCCAGAGTAATTCCAAGGGCTTGCTGGCTTACCCCCTGTTCCGAAGTCTCAGGTCCACCAAATACTTCCTACAACTCTTCAACAGCACCTGAACTCTGCCACCAGTGAGCCCTGCCATGCCAAGTGGTGCCAATCTAGTCATGTGCCCTTGAAAGTGATCTTCTGCTTTACAGAACCATAAAAATCCACTCTGTGACAACTTTGCGGAGCTCGAAACTGACGCATTGCCCTTCAAAACCAACACAGGAGCCGATCTACAACATTGCTTCAATGGACTGCGTGGATTAATAATGACGGACAGCATGCCTCAATGACAACGCAGTGCCTGCATCAAACAGGGGTCATCAACAAAGTCTTCATCACCTGTGCGGATTGAAACCGATTCATCAAGTCTTCGACGTTGATGCTTGCTCCGTCCAAGGTACTTTTTCAGTGGGAACCAATAAGTCCTGTAGCCGGTCAGCCCTCCATCATGGTCGGCCTTAACTTTGGATTTACCCTGGTTCAGCGCAACCTCAAGTAACTGCTCAGTGCTATTTCCTTCTAAGAACTACTTTTTGATTTATTTTGTATACATTCGTGACTCCACTTCTGCTTATTGGATTTGTGTTATTTTGGTTTTGTTGTACTCTATAATTTCAAACTCAATGTGGAGTAGTTTTGTGGTGTATTCATTGTGTTACTGTGTGTGTAATGTACAAATACTTTACCCATTGCCTCTTTATATAAGCCTGACTGTTCTGTGCAAAACTATCAGAGGGTGAGCACAGGTTATTATTTAGTGTGTATATAGCTTACCCTGGCTAGAGCGTGGGTTCCTGCTTGTACGGGAGCATACTCTTACAACCAGAAACCCCATTTCTAACAGGCCTATTACGCTACTGTCAATGATACTGCTTTGCCAGAAGCCTCACCATTCCTCTGTTTCGTCACATCATCTAGAGCCCATTACTGTGACAACAGGTGTTTGTAGAAGTAAGGAGACTGAGTCACAACGAATTAGAACCTATTGCCTATGGGCATGGTGGGGAGTAATTTACTTGCTGAAGCGTCCTTAACTGATTCCAGCCATTACAGAATGGCTAAAATGTGTGAACATCAGACAGAAGAACACCATACCAAGGACTGATTTTTCCTTTTAGAGGAAATTCTGCACAACCATTATGGTTCAATGGGCAAAACAGTGAACTTGAAAATATCTGCTATCTAACACGACACAGATGATGCTACTGTCATTGTCAATGCTAAATAATGCATTCCTGTGACACCTGAGTTCACAACGTCTACAATTGTGAAACTGAATTTTATAATTCAGGATGTTGGCAGTGTGTTATTTCTCCATGAATAAAATGTAAGTGGTTGTATCTTTACAAATGCCTTGACCAGCAGTACAGCTGGCATGCACTCTCCATGTAATAGCCTTAACAGGTGAACCAGAGTGCAGTAATGCATAAGTCGTCTGTTGATGGAGTACTTGTCCATTGTGAGATGGAAGTGTGTATGATTCTCGCATTCCCTGCTTTAAATATTAGTCCTTGCATATGCCTGAACAGGTGTTGCACACCAACAGTTCAAAAAAATGTCCTGCTTGGAAGTTTCCATTACTGGAAAATGGTATGCACTAATTCCAGAAACTCCTCTTTTCCAGCATGGAACATGGAAGGAAGTCAAGCACCAATATTTTTTGCTAGCTTCCCACAGTATATATGGACCATTCTGTGGTTTCAGCAATACCATGTTTCCTTACAGAACAGAGTCATTATAGTGTTGTGCAATTTATGTAATGCTCATGGTGTGGTGCATGGATGCTTTGTGATGATCAAGATAATTCCCTCTCTTTCATGTGTCAGCTAGAGGTTACTAATTCTCAGTACAGATTATAAATCTTCATGTCCTCACAAGTAAAATTGGGCAGCCTTGTGCTCCGCCATAGTGATCATCATTATATTCTCCTTTAGCCACTTTGAAATCTGAAGCTGTAAGAGTAGCACTCACCCTAGTAAAGTTGTCTTACCATTTGATTGCATGTTTGTTTTTCAAATGGCGCTCACACTTGAATGTTTTCGGCTTGACTTACAATGATGTACTCTTAGATAGCAAATTTTGCTATCTGTAATACGTTCTTGATTCTCCCTAAATGTGCGGAAAACTGAAAGGTTGGAGGATGGTTTTATTACAGTTCTGAGCTTTCTGAAAGCTGTTTATTTAGCCTTATCTCCCATAATAGTGGCTTTGACCCTCTGCTTGTCAGTGTCAACTTCTTCTGATGAGTTAACAGAACCTGATGAGGTTACCCTTCTTTTTCTTGGGGAAGGAGATGATGATGACAAAACAAAGAAAACATTCTGCCCTGCTCTTATATCAGGTGTGTCAGACTATTGTTCCTGTTCTGTTTTGTGGACTTGTTCTGAATGACTTTCAGCAATGATTGCCTTTATCACAGCATTGAGAGGAGAAGTGTATTTTATCTCAGATGGAACAATTATTTTCAATCAATCAATCAGGGTAATTGTAAGCACACTACTCACCAGTGAGGGTCTCAAGGAGCTTGGGGTGGGTGGGAGGGGGTTTAGCAGCTCTGTTGAGTCGAAGAGCCAGGTCTTGAGTGTCTTCCTGAAGGTGCTCAGGGAGGGAGAGCATCTGATGTCGATTGGGAGTTTGCTCCAGGTCTTGGCCATGATGTACAAGAAGGCTCTTCCCCCTGTTCTGGCTCTGCGATTCCCTGGATTTCAGCGAGGGGGAGGTTGGCAGATCGGAGGTTGTGCTTGGGTGTGTGGAAGGAGATTCTCTTGCTGAGATATTTGGGTATGGTGTTGTGAAGGCATTTGTAGGCGTGGGTGAGTATCTTGAAGGTGATTTTCTTTTCTTTGGGGAGCCAGTGGAGGTTCTGCAGGTGTTGGGTGATGTGCTCGTGTCGAGGGATGCCGAGGACGAGTCTGGCTGCGGTGTTCTGCATGGTCTGGTGTATATATAGGCCTTGGTATCAATACATTTCCCCATATACACAGAGTGGGCAAACCCTTAGATACACCAGGCCCATGAATTCTGGAGCCCTTGCAAATCTGTCTCCTTTTAGAGGGAGCACCAGGTACATTGTGTTGGGGACTTTGGCTAAAGAATAAATAGTCTTTGATGCAAAGCTGTGACCTTTGTTACAGGTGTCACACTATCCATTGGCTGTTGTCTTGTCAGGAGCCAGGCTCCTTGGTTATGTTGAGAGAGCGCCATTTATAGTGAAATTTGTAGGGGTGCATCATATGTACAAGTAGTCAGCACCCGCATATACATAAAGGATATAATCATGTTTAGATGCAACATGGGATAAAAGTACTAGAGAAATTGGTATTAGCAGATGTGAAGAACCAATGTTACCAAGTGCAAATCCATATTTGCTGCACAAATGTAGAGATGCTTTTGAAATGAAATCATTCACTACGGATAAGAGTGTTTAAACAGATTCACTAATGTGCCTTTAGATTGATTAATTGAACATATAATCATGCGTTATGTACTCGATAATTAGCTTGAGTTAAGAAAATGCATTTGCTTAAAGGAAGAGGCCTAGAGAATTAAAGTGAAGTGTTCATGTAAATGTTAGGCCTAGAACCAAGCAGAGGCCTAGTTTTTGGAAGTGGTGCAGGCCTGATCGAAAATGTCTTGCTTAGCATTTAACTGTAGAAATGTTTGGTAAAAGAAGATGCCTTTAGAAAATATCGCAACATTGATAGAATGTGAGCCGAATAAAATGTATTTCTTTGCAGGTGCATCGCCAAGTAGACTGTAGAGTAGAAGGGCTCATTGTGTATGAATGTTAGAAATACTAGACCCAGACATGGAGGAGTAGCTTCGGAATCTGCAGAAACAACTTGAAAGGATGAATAGTCTGAGACCCAAGGACGTCTGCACGGACAAGGATGGACATGAGCCAGAGTGAACATTTCCAGAAGTAACACCTTCGAGAGGGGCGTACCTGAAGGCGTGTCGCTAACATTGTGGGGTTTCATATTAGGGACAGTACCCCGAGGGTGGAGGCAGAGCAGATGGGCTGAGGAGTTAGAGAGAGTGGTTGTGTTGGGCAAGGAACTTAGCTTGGATGAGGAACTCTAGTCTAGGAGTGGAGTGGGCGAACTTGTTTGGGAAGTCACCACGGCTGACACCTTTTGGTTAGGATGGGCGGTTGTTGAGTAGGGATGTCACTTAGCGCAGTGTAGGGACAGATTAACTTGACTTTTCTTCCTAATGCATACTAGAATACAAGCTACAGCAATCTTTGTTAGCCTGATGCTTCTGGAACTGATTCTAGTTTTATTCATAAGCCGCCTAAGACTTTTCCGTAGGATTATGTTTGTATTAGTACCCGTTCTTTTGAACCTCGTGTTGAGGTGTCTGTATCTTCAGTTATTTTCCTTTCTGTAATAAATTCTTAAAATCGATTCTGGGTCAGTGGTCCTTTGGGGTAAATAATTGGGAATTGGGGTAAGCATTGATTATTGGTAAATAGGTTGCCAAATTCACTGTATGACAGGTAAAAAGGTTCAGTCGACCTGTGACGGGATTTTGGAGAATGGTTAGCAGACTCTAGAGAAAAAATCCCGCCGTATCAGTTGGTAGCAGAGTAGGATGGTTTACCTTCTGGAGTGAGGGTAACCTAGAAGTAGGTTGAGATTTCCCCGAGGCCCATAGAACCAACGATGATTGTCCAGAGAATCGCAGACGGCGGATGGAGTTTCACGGAAACTGACGAAGAGTGACAGTGCGGCAGAAAGCAGCAGATCGGAGGAGAGTGAGTATGAAAAGGGTCATGCGTTGCTAGATTGCGGTGTTATGTTGTATTGTGCGTTGTATTGTCTTGCGGAGTTGAATGCCTGTAGTGTGAAAGAGGAACAGGTTGTGAGCGCGCGCAACCGGTGAAAATCTTAAGCTCAAGGAGAGTTTAAGTGGTTCGGGTGTATCGAACAACCAAAGTAGTTGTCGACCATTGTAAAGGGGGTCATGAGGTACCATTGATCGCCCGCAGGACCGAGATAGGGGGAACGAATGTGTGAGTGTGTGGGTAACGGACGCTGGTCGGAAGTTACCGTGAGTTTGTAACCTATCATTTGAGGCGATTGTCTAGCCGTTAGCGGACAGATATTCGCTGGTTGAGGTGACAATTACAGTTAGACTGTGGACGTACAGTCAAGGAAGTGGTTGCTTGGTCGGAAGTAATCAATTCCAGTGTATGATTGGGACGCATGCGAGACCGCGAGACAACGGAGAGAGGAGGGGAACTGCTGCGAAACGGAGGCGAGTGACGTCAGAAAGAGCCGCGCTGGGATTGGTCGGTTGGCGTGGAGCCGCGCTGGGATAGGGCGGTTAGTGTGAAGCCGCGCTGAGATTGGTGGATTGTCATTAGGAAGTAAACAAGCGCTGAGGAACAAGGAAACGTTGTGGGTTTCATCATGAAATGTTTTAAAGTGTTGCAAAAATGTTTCAAAGGCGAAAACAAGATAGAACCTCGGGGTGGGGAGGAGGCTCCACCCGAGGATACTCCAGCTTATTACATGGCAATGAAAGTGGGGTTACATACCATATTGTGGCTTGATAACTGGTGTAAGATGACAGACGGAAAGGAAGAATTGACATTCCCTAAATACGGAACATTTAGATTAGAGGTGTTGTATCAGCTGAAAGCGATTATGGCTGCGTTGCGACCTTTGCCCAGACCAACACAGTTTGAAGCGCTAAATGCATGGATCAGGGCAGCCCATGAAAGGAGCAGAGATAGGCGACAAGAAAGAGTGAAACGATCAGTTAGGGCGGTCCAAGATGCGAGATGGGATGCCATGGAGAAGAGGTGGAGGGTACAGACCATTGAAGGCGATAGGTTGTACCCGTTGCTGGATGCACAGAGGAGAAGTACGGACGATGAGGACAGTGAGACAGATGATGGCCTGATAGAGAGGATGTTGTCAGAAAGACCACCCCCATACAATCCCGTGTTGGGGGGCACACCAATGTCAGCCAAGAACGGGGAAGCTTCAGATGGGGATGGTGGGGTCAACATGGTGAGTGATTTAAGCGCCTCAGAGGACAGGTTTTGCCTAGTGAAGGGAGAAAAGGTACCCCCACCTTCACCAGTAACGAGAGTAGTGGGCCGATTTACAGTACAAAAGGTTCGGGTGGAAGAGGGTGTCCACTCACAGAAATTGCCAGATGCTCTTACGGTACCTGTTACCATAGGTCCCATAGTATCAGTGTACAACTCAGAACAGAAACAAGACGAGAGTCCGCTGCAAATGGGGAGTGAGAGATGTGCCAGTGAGGACAGGAGTAATGGGACAGAAGGGTGGCGGCAGTTGCCTAAACCTGTAGAAAGAAGCACTCCCTTGGTGGCATCGGCAGACTCCTCAGAAGAGAAGATGGGTTGGAGGGGACCAATGGATTTGAGGGGACCGAGACCGAGATCAATGAGAGAATTAAGGCCGGATTTGTGAACTTGGGAAACAATTGTGGACACTCAGAGTGATAGATCCAGGAATGTCTTTGGGTCTGACAACCAGGAAGATAGGATGGTGTCTCACTGCGCGCCTAGTGAAAACAGGCAGGAGTGGGAACGAGAAGGGGTGGGGAATAGGGGGGCGTCCCACCACACCTCTGGAGACAGTAGACAGGAGTGGGTTTGAGAAGGCTGGGAAAACAGAAGAGTTCCCCCTAACACGCCTGAAGAGAACAGAAGAGAGAGTCAGGACAGTGGCGGGAGGGGCTCTAATGGAACCACTAGCCAAGGTACATTGAGGGCTGCAAAAAAGCAAGAAGGATAGATGTGCTGAGACTAAAAACAGAAGTGGAGGAAATAGTGGAAGGTACATTGCCACTACAAAGGATCGTACTATACGAACCAGATGAACTCTTGTTTGTAGCGAAGGATGTTACACGAAGGGCTAGGACAGCTCATGAGAAACTTTCTGAATTAGCGAATAAGTATAGTGTAGACTTGACAAAAACAAAAGCACTGCAGAGTGGCCACCGGTTACAGTATTCAGATCAAGATCTAGAAGAAAAGAGGGAGATCGGATTAAAAACCCACATCAGGGAACTGATAGTGGGAATCCGAACGTGGTCCCCATTGGAGAAATGGGAGGAAAGGTGGTCAAAGAGGAAGAGTGTTAGACGAAGTGTTATTGAGACATCCCCGGGAGGAGGGTTGATGCATACTGAAGCGTACCCCTTGCGGGAGGTGGCTCATGGGGGATATGTACATGTACCTTGGAGTAGGGGAGACCTGGCTGCCTTTACGAACACATTTCCAAAGTTGCGTGAGAGTCCAGTGGAATGGTACAAGCAGGTGGAGAGGTTTGTTAAAATCTCAAAGGTATTGTGGATTGATTTGAACACTCTGTTTGACATTGTGGTTCCAGGTGATTTGTGGTTAGCATGCAAGGTCAGTGTTGAATGGCCCACAGCGGAGCCAGAGAGAGATGCTGCCACAAATGGACCGTCACCTAGGGTGATGGCAAAGTATGAGCAAGCGATCACGTGGCTAAAGACCAAAGTACCACCACAGGACATTGATTGGGTGAAAATAGATCGGACTAGGCAGGAACCAAAAGAGACAGTGCATGAATATTACGAGAGGCTGTTGCTGATTTTTAAGCAGTATAGTGGGTTAGATGTGATGGATCCAAAGGACATGGGACAGTTCGTGTCCAAATTCGTTCTGGGACTGAGGCCTGATATTTGCCTTATGATACAGCAACATTTGATCTGTTGGCAAAACAAGCCTCTGTATGAAATCTTGAGGTATGCGAGGTACTGCAGTGACGAAATAGACTCGAAGACAAGGAAGCTTAAGGACAAACTGATGTTAGTGCAGATGCAAGCGGGAGGACAGGGTCAGACAGGAAATGGCACCATAGGAAGGAAATCAGGGGGGCAAAAGAGGGACGGCGAGGAAGGTCCGAGACCTAGGATAGATATAGAGGCCCTGAAAAAGACGACCAGGTGCCATCAATGTCACGAGGTCGGCCATTGGAGACGCGAGTGTCCCCATAACCCTGACAATCAGGTACAGGAGGAAGAGGAGGAGGAAGTTCAAGCTCCTCCGGTACGGAAGGTGACAGTGACCAAGTCCCAGATGACGAAAGGGGGGACTTCAGCCCCTAGGGCTCCGGTTCCCCAGCCACCGAAGATTTCAGCAGGGAATAAGGTATACAAGCAGATGCCTTTTATAGTCGAAGGGGATGAGTGCCATTACTTTGATCCAGTAACAGGACGGTGCCTGGAGGGGGAAGAGGAGGGCTGTACTCTTGGAGCAGTGCTGGAGGTGGATCAGAGGGGACCTTTTGTGGAGGCAGATGTGGATGGACATCCCACCACCTTTCTGGTTGACACTGGTGCTTCTCACTCCACTGTGCGGTCTGCGGTAGTCCCCAACTTACCCCTCTCAGGACAGACTATACAAGTTGTAGGAGTAGCCAACAGAAGAATGACAAACCCCTTGACTGAGCCAGTCCCTGTGAAGATTGGAAGTTTCAGTGATAGACATCAGTTTGTAGTGTGTGATTCCAGTCCCGTATGTCTGCTAGGAAGAGATCTTTTGTGTAAACTGAATTGCACCATCTATTGTACCCCAAAGGGAGTGGAATTGCAGACTAACGATGATGATGCTGATTTTAAGGTTGCAAATACGCATGTGTGCATTGAATTGTACCCTGCTATAACTGTAGAGAAACTCCCGTGGGATTTGAGAGAGTCGGTCTCACTGGAAGTATGGGATTTTACCGGGGAGGAGATTGGATTGATCAAAGCAGTAGAACCTGTTAGAATTCAAGTAAGACCAAATGCCGAATTCCCGAGGACTCCCCAGTACAAGTTGACCACCGAAACACTAGAAGGTATAAAGCCAGTGATTGAGTCCATGATTAGACAGGGAATCTTGAAGGAGGTTATGGGAAGCCCCTGTAACTCTCCAATCATGGGCTTGCAGAAGCCAAGTGGGAAGTACAGAATTGTGCAGGATTTACGAAAGATTAATAACATAGTTGTTCCATGCTGTCCAGTGGTACCGAATCCATCGGTGATACTGTTTCAGATACCGTTCCAAGCTGAATGGTTTTCTGTGATTGATTTGTGTCAGGCCTTCTTTTCCATCCCATTGCATGAGGAAAGCCAATTTCTTTTTGCGTTCAAATCAGAGAGTCGCGTTTTAACATGGTGTCGTATCCCTCAAGGGTACACGGAGAGTCCATCGATCTTTAACCCCTTCGACGCTCATGACGAGCTCAGCTCGTCATGAGGTACACCTCTCGTACACTCATGACGAGCTGAGCTCGTCATGAACCGCGGGTTTTCGTAATCTTCAGCGCACCGCGGTAAATCGTACCGCGGTTAAGGTGTTAATCAGTTGCTGAAAAGGAATCTTGAGAGTCTGGTACTGCCGCAGAACTCGGTTCTCGTACAGTACATAGACGACCTCCTTGTTGCGTCAGACACTGAAGATGCTTGTAGGATTGACACCATTGCTTTGCTGAATCATTTGGCAGAAAACGGACACAAGGTGTCCCCCAACAAGTTGCAGTACTGCCTGTCTGAAGTGCAGTATCTGGGTCACAGGATAGAGAAGGGAAAGAGAAAAGTGTCGCCTGACAGGATTGAGACAATCATGAGAATGACTGTGCCCTCGACTCAAAGAGAGGTTAGGATGTTCCTGGGCATGGTTGGCTATTGCCGACAGTGGATTGCTAACTTTTCCCTGAAGGCGAAAACTGACGCACAAGGACGTGAGTGATCCGGTACCTTGGGACACAGATTGTATGATGGCTTTCCTTGAGCTGCGAGAGGACTTGTGTCGCGCTCCGGCGGGAATGCCCGATTACACCAAATCATTTGCATTGTTCTGCTGCGAGAGAGAGGGGTGTGCATTGGCAGTCTTAGTGCAAGATCATGGAGGTGTCCGTAGACCAGTTGCATACTTCTCGGCTACCTTAGATCCAGTAGCCGCAGCGTTGCCCGGATGTCTCAAATCCGTTGCTGCAACGGGTGTCAGCATTGAGAGATGTGAAAGTATAGTGATGGGATATCCACTAACCGTGCATGTACCTCATTCTGTGGAATTGTTGATGACCAGGACCAGGACACAGCACTTGACCAACAACAGGCTCACACGCTACGAGCAGGTTATACTTGCTGCGGAGAATGTGACCCTCAGGAGGTGCTCTGTCTTGAATCCTGCTACCTTGTTGCCATTACCAAATGACATAGAAGATGATTGGGAAGACCATGACTGCCTTGATGTGACTGAACTATGCACCAAGCCCAGACCGGATATTGTTGATGTGCCATTGACAGACCCTGATGAAATTTACTTTGTGGATGGCTCATGAGTAAGAGACAATACTGGTCAGTTGAGAGCAGCGTTTGCTGTCTGTACTATTTCTGGAATAATTGAAGCGGCCTGCCTGGAAGGAGTACACTTCGCGCAGGTGGCTGAGATAATTGCGTTGACGCGTGCCTGTTTGGCAGCCAACGGGATTCGGATCACCATATTCACTGACAGCCAGTATGGATTTGGGGTGGTTCATGACTTCGGTCAGTTGTGGTCTCAGAGGGGCTACATGACATCATCGGGCTCCCCAATCAGGAATGGCGAATTTATCAGGTTATTGTTGGAGGCCTTGCAAGGACCTGCAGCGATAGCCGTGGTAAAATGCACAGCCCATACCAAAGGAACGGATTTTGTGACAATGGGAAATCGTTATGCTGATGAAGTGGCACAATACTGTGCCGAGCAAGGATACTCATTTACTGAACAAACAATTGAGGGACCAAGGGAAAGAACCAAACTAAGCATGATGCTTGAGGTGGCAGACACATGGGAAGAGTTGAGAGACATGCAGGGACAAGCGTCTGATTATGAAAAAAGAGTGTGGGAATCAGCTGGCTGTGTCAAGGGAGATTTGGACATGTGGTTTTCGGCTGATGGAAGAGCTGTGTTGCCGAATGTGCATCCGGTAAGGGATGCGATGATGCGTGTGTTCAGGCAAACGTGGTACAACCCGAAATTTAGGCAGGCTGCGGAAGCAGTTTGCCAGAGATGTGTAACCTGTCAACAGTTGAATGTTGGGAAGAGAACACCAGTTACATTGAGTCACATTGGGAGGTCCGGCGGACCCTTCTACAGAATGCAGATAGATTTCATTGAGATGCCGAGGTGCAATCGCCTCAGGTACGTCTTGGTGATTGTGTGTGTGTTCTCTAGATGGGTTGAGGCATATCCCACTCGTAGGTGCGATACACTCACATTAGCAAAACTGTTGTTGAGGGAATTGGTGCCACGATTCGGGGTTCCGACCTCTTTGGAATCGGACAGAGGAAAACATTTTAATAGCGAAGTTGTGAAGATGCTCTGCTCTGCCTTGAACATTGATCAGAGACTGCATTGTAGCTACCGTCCAGAGGCTTCTGGCAGAGTGGAGCAAATAAATGGAACCCTAAAAGCTCGAATGGCAAAGGTGTGCTCATCCACATCCCTGAAGTGGCCCGATGCACTGCCGTTGGTACTAATGAGTATGCGTAGTACCCCAGACAGGAGGACAGGGCTCTCACCTCACGAAGTATTGATGGGGAGGGCTATGAGACTGCCATCTATTCCTACAACTGCCTTGCTGAATATCACAAATGATGTGATTCTTGATTACTGCAGAGGACTTTCTGATGTCATTCGTTCTGTGTCCCTTCAGGTGCAGGCTGCTGAAATCCCGGCTTCTAGCGACCTTTGTCACGACCTGTGCCCTGGTGACTGGGTACTGGTGCGGAAGCACGTGAGGAAGAGCTGCCTGGATGTGCGTTGGAGAGGACCTTTCCAAGTGATTCTGATCACAACTACTGCTGTGAAGTGTGGTGGTTTGCCAAACTGGATCCATGCCTCTCACACCCGTCGAGTCCCAGCACCCCCAGAAGGAACAGCTCCTCTCGTAGATGAAAATAATAACGAAGAAGAGGATTCAGCAGAGGGGACGAGTCAAGCTTTGGAGGTGCCGGTGGAAGTCGGGGACTCCCCAGATCAGCCAGGAAACGACCACGACAACAGTGACACTGAATCTGCCTCAGAAGGAGGAAGTGGTGAAGAAGGTGATCTGAGTGCAGAAGAGGTAACAGTGAAGACGAACAGGGTGTGCAAACGAGAAGCCGGAGAGCAAGAAGTGCAGAGGCTCACTGGCCCGAGAGACGGAGGCGAATGAATGTGAGTTTGGCTTCCGAAAGAGATCTTGCCCCTGTGTCCGAAGAATCAGATCCGGAGGAGGGAGAACAAGGAGCAGAACAGAGGGGTCCGAGAAGGTCAAGGAGGGTGAGAGTACCTTGCCGAAGATACGCCACTCCAGAGTGGACCTACCCTTTCACAAATGCCAGGTGTACTGAGGTACGGGAGGGTGAGGTCAGTGGCGGTGACCAGTAGGATCCCAAATGTTAAGCTGGAAGTGATACTGTTGGTACCTGGACTTGAAATCGAAGGTGTACTAACACTCACTATTCCAAATCCCCCTCTCCTGAGCAAGATACGTGATTTACTTCTGGATAGACTGATTTTTCCTACATTTGGTCCGGAAATACCATCTTATGATGCAGTTGTGCTCCGCATGGAACTTTTGGATTATGTGTTGCAGGCAATCGGAGCAAGTATAATCATAGACTATTAAGAACTTTGAATTTTGGACTTTGAACTTTGAAATTGGTTTGGAAGAACTTTGAAAAGACTTTGAACTGTTTGTAAATAGCTGTTGCACTTAACCTAGAGCCGAGTGGAAGAAGAACAAATTTAGGGACTTCCCACAGAGGACGGAGAAGGGTTAAGGTTGTCTATTGTTGAAACAAAAGAAGAACTGAAACGGGGATTTCCGCTTTCCAAAGTGGTTCGAGAGACTCAACAACAAAGAAAGAGACTTTTGGATGCTTTCCGAAAACGAACTACCTTGTGCTGAGACCATGGCGCCTGGAAACCCGAATCGTAGAGCCAAGTGCATAGTTGGCACTCTTATAGGAGGAGTGATACTCCTTATAGCTATAGTAGTTTTAGTTTCTTATTTTGCACCACATGAGCAGGTAGAGAAGGCTGAAGGGACATCGACACCTACCACGCCTAGCCAGAAAGAAGACAGAGAGCAAAGAGAGAAAGCCTTGCTGGCTGCAGAAAGTCGTAGGTTACATACTGATCTGTCTAAGGGAAATTTTGGACAGAATGCGTATGCAAAGCTGTTGTACGAATACATTGAGGCGATGGATGCGAAGGACTGTTATGTGTGTATGCAACTGCCAGCTTCAGTAGATGAGGGTATTAGATACCATCACCTTCCATTGACATATGGAATAGCCTGTAGTTTGCTAATTAGTATACTTTATGGACGAAATCCTTTTGAGTATTTCTTTTCAAATTATGATGCTGTGTTACCAAAAGTCCCGAATTACAAGCATTTGAACAAGTGGGACTATTATAAGTCAGAGGATAGACTTGGATATTTTTTCATTCCCACACAGGAGCTAGACACTCCGTATGCACACCGACACAACTTGACCTGCTCGCTATCAGAGATAGAGAAGAAGTTCATTCAGCAAGTGGAAGATAGGTACACGAAGCAAAAGCGGCTGAGAGATTCAGGGCAAGGCAAGGTAGATTGGACCGAAGAAGAGAAGCAGCATAAGTCAAGAGGGAGTTATGGTCCAATAGCTTTAGATGAAGTACAGAAAGGGAAGTTGTGTCTTCACCGACCACAGACGTACTATGAGATACTACATGTAAACATACCTTCACATTAGAGTACTACACAAAAGACTTTTTGAAGAGCGTGGTCCAGGTGATTCCTACTGTGTATTTTGTCTGCGGAAAGAATGCGTATGTGAGATTGCCAGAAAAGTGGTATGGAACTTGCTACCTAGCAATTATTTTTCCCAAGATTTATCATACTGAGGATTTCGAACTCTTAGAGGGAGGGTCTCAAAGGAGGGTAAAGCGAGGGGAGAGTGCTGGAGCAATTGTGGGAGATGTGTTTGGAGCAGCGATACCTATGTTGGGTGTCATTTTGAATGACATAAAGATACGGCGATTGGCAACTGTAGTGGATGAATTATCAATGAATACTGCCAAGTCATTGGTGCTGGTTGAGGGTGAGATGTTGTCGATCAGGACAATGGTTTTACAGAACCGTCTTGCTCTCGACGTCATCCTAGCGAAAGAGGGCGGAGTCTGTAAACGTTTGAAGGTCCAGGAATGTTGTACTTACATTCCAGACGAATCTAAAGATCTGGAGAAATATATAAGCAATATTACTGCAATCCATTATGAAATTGAGGATTTGACACAAGAGAATGCATGGGAAACGGTTGGCAAGGGATTTGGTAAAGTTGGAAGCTGGTTTGCCAACTTAGGAAAGGGTTTCCTTGGGTTTATACTGAATCCCCTTCTCATAGCACTGGCTTGTGTGATTGGATTGTGGGGTTTAGTGAGATTGTACAAGTGGTACAGGTCTACTAGATTGGCAAGATCCATGAGAGCGCAAGAGATGCGAATGGAGAGACTGCAGGACAGTCAATACCGCAGCTTGAGAGCGTTGGAAATGCTCAAGCGAGGGAAAATGGCCACAAGTACTGTTTAGCTCGGTTCTTACCCTGAGGATGATCTGAGGGTGGTGATGACACAGGTCATCAAAGGGGGGAACTGAGAGAGCGCCATTTATAGTGAAATTTGTAGGGGTGCATCATATGTACAAGTAGTCAGCACCCGCATATACATAAAGGATATAATCATGTTTAGATGCAACATGGGATAAAAGTACTAGAGAAATTGGTATTAGCAGATGTGAAGAACCAATGTTACCAAGTGCAAATCCATATTTGCTGCACAAATGTAGAGATGCTTTTGAAATGAAATCATTCACTACGGATAAGAGTGTTTAAACAGATTCACTAATGTGCCTTTAGATTGATTAATTGAGCATATAATCATGCGTTATGTACTCGATAATTAGCTTGAGTTAAGAAAATGCATTTGCTTAAAGGAAGAGGCCTAGAGAATTAAAGTGAAGTGTTCATGTAAACGTTAGGCCTAGAACCAAGCAGAGGCCTAGTTTTTGGAAGTGGTGCAGGCCTGATCGAAAATGTCTTGCTTAGCATTTAACTGTAGAAATGTTTGGTAAAAGAAGATGCCTTTAGAAAATATCGCAACATTGATAGAATGTGAGCCGAATAAAATGTATTTCTTTGCAGGTGCATCGCCAAGTAGACTGTAGAGTAGACGGGCCCATTGTGTATGAATGTTAGAAATACTAGACCCAGACATGGAGGAGTAGCTTCGGAATCTGCAGAAACAACTTGAAAGGATGAAGAGTCTGAGACCCAAGGACGTCTGCACGGACAAGGATGGACATGAGCCAGAGTGAAAATTTCCAGAAGTAACACCTTCGAGAGGGGCGTACCTGAAGGCGCGTCGCTAACATTGTGGGGTTTCGTATTAGGGACAGTACCCCGAGGGTGGAGGCAGAGCAGATGGGCTGAGGAGTTAGAGAGAGTGGTTGTGTTGGGCAAGGAACTTAGCTTGGATGAGGAACTCTAGTCTAGGAGTGGAGTGGGCGAACTTCTTTGGGAAGTCACCACGGCTGACACCTTTTGGTTAGGATGGGCGGTTGTTGAGTAGGGATGTCACTTAGCGCAGTGTAGGGACAGATTAACTTTACTTTTCTTCCTAATGCAGACTAGAATACAAGCTACAGCAATCTTTGTTAGCCTGATGCTTCTGGAACTGATTCTAGTTTTATTCATAAGCCGCCTAAGACTTTTGCGTAGGATTATGTTTGTATTAATACCCGTTTATCTTTTGAACCTTGTGTTGAGGTGTCTGTATCTTCAGTTATTTTCCTTTCTGTAATAAATTCTTAAAATCGATTCTGGGTCAGTGGTCCTTTGGGGTAAATAATTGGGAATTGGGGTAAGCATTGATTATTGGTAAATAGGTTGCCAAATTCACTCTATGACAGGTAAAAAGGTTCAGGCGACCTGTGACGGGATTTTGGAGAATGGTAAGCAGACTCTAGAGAAAAAATCCCGCCGTATCAATGTCTTGACTTCTTGGTTAGACCAGAAGTTCTAAGCCAGGAATTCCCGATAAAGGAATGGCTAAACTCTCTTTGTCTCATCTATTCACAGGCAAGTAGAAATAAGAAAGCAGAATGTCAGACTTAGGGCTTGATTACGAGTGCAACTGTCATTCGACCGCAGCACTTGTGGTGGTACAGGAGTGGCAGTCCACAGTTTGTCGGATTACGACTTTGAAGGTCGAACCGGCAGTGTCCCCCATTTGCCGGATCACAACTTTCAAAGTTGAACCGGCAGTGGGCCTGCGCCTGGGAACCGCCGTTTCCTGGTGGTGGAGCAGCGAAGGCCCAGTGTAACATGCCGAGCAGGACTGGTGCAGTCCCGCTGAGCATATTACGAGTTCCTCCACTGCCAGGCATTTCATGGCGGGCGATTCGCCATTGAAAAGGCTGGCTGTGGAGGAACAAAGAGGGGCCGATTAGGCCTTCATGCCCCCTGCCATGGAGAAGCATTCGGGGGGGCACAGCAAGTGCACCCCTGGTTTCTATCACCCCCAATTCCAGCACGGCATGATGTCACCGTCCATATCGTGCTGGAACTATTTTGCTGTTCCCATTGCAGTGCCTGTAATTTTGGCACCGCCAAGGGAACTTCAAAAAGACCATCCACCTGCATGAGAAAAACTCATAATCAGGCGGGTAGTCTTTGCACGGCTTTGGTGAAGCTGCGCCTGCAAAGAGCGGGCACAACTGAGTCATAGTCATAATAAGCACCTTAGCTATTGTGATTAATGCAAAAAATGGCATCACACAAAATAACACCATGTTGTGCAGCAAGACATGAACCCTTCACAAAAACGTGAACATTAAAAAAATATTAACATGGTATTGATATGAAAAGTCTGTTTATTCATTGTGACAAATGTGTGTGGGATACCATACCAAGGTAACAGATGCACATGTAAAATAAGAAAGATAAAAGAAAGGTATTAAATATAAAGAAAAGTAACTTAATAAATAAAAAGGGAAAACATTACATTCAGTAGCAGACTGAAAGTGTTTTACACTGTGAAAATGTAAGCTCTTTATGGAGCACAGCAAAGGGCGTGCATCTCTTATTGAACAGAAAATGCCCTTCTATTTTGGAAACAATTAGCAAAATTAGCTAGTGCGTGAGGAGACTGACAGCAAATTATTAATTTTTAAAATAATACAGAATATAGAAATGCATAACCTAAGCAAATAAAACAATAGAGAATATATTTATGGAGTTTCAGAACAACCCCATCAGGTTGCCTTCCATATCACGTCCAAACTTTCAGACATATATTAAAATTTGAAAACTACAAACAAACGTCTAACCGCCATATACCTTCTGAAGCTGTTAGATGAGGATGGCTGGAAGCTAGAGGTTGCAAATTGGCATACCCCAGCCTGGAAACACTATTTAGACTGACAACCAGCTGTCAAGGATTTTGAGAAGAATTGATGAATCTCTTTCAGGATCGTCAGCTAGTCGAAGGAGGACAATAAAATAACCCTGTTCTGTCTTTTAGTGAATGTACTTTGTTGAAGCTGAAATCCAGATTTATGCCTTGGGGAGACTCATGTGGAGGACTCATGTCCCTTAGCTACCAATCATAGTGCCACAAATTGTCTTGGTGTAACCTTGAATTCTATTCATGCCATTAGAAGTATAGAAAATCTTTGTGGTCACAACCTTTCAGCAAATGAATGCAGAAGTTGGCCTTTACCTTCCTGAAGAAGCACAATGCTTTTCAGAAGCCTTACTGCCTTCTCCCAGAAAGCAAGCTGGTTACAGGTAGATGCCCCTTTGGGCCAAAAATTACCCGTTGAAAAACGGTACAACTTCACCAAAGACGGTCTTGGTGCTTGGCTATTTAGCATTATCAAGTTTTGGATCAGATTCAAAGAAAATAATCAGAATTTTCAGTCTTGCGCTTTCTGATCCCATAGATGTGAACACAGTTTGAACTTTTAAGGGCCTTAGGTAGAGTTTGGAGGATGGGTTACACCATTACAGCCATGACAGCTATCCTGTCTGCCGTTTTACAAATGCATTATATCGTATTGCACAGGAGTCGACAGAAGCTGGCGTCACCTGCACCTCTTGCCACTAATGCCTATTCCAGTATTACCCACTAAGGTTCACACTCTTATAAAGGTGACCTTTTGGAGTATTCTAAGTCACCTTGATCTCTAGGAATGGCCTGGTATTGCTCATTTTATCATTTGTTTTAAAATTTATTATAAAGCTAAACGTGTACTGATACACAAAAACAGACACACAGCACCACTATGTGGCAGAAGCTAATAAATGTGTACAGGTGTTTAGAAATAAGTGCCAGTGTCAGCACCAGCAAACACTGGCACAAATTAAGCACTGAATGAGCGCACTGTTGGCTCAGCTACTTAGTCGTTCAATTGGTTGCAAAGCCCGGTTGCCAAACATAGTACTCAAAGAAGAACAAACATAGTAGTAAAGGCAAACTGAAATGAGGCCATAAAGGATTGAAAAACATCCCCTGCATACATGGGCCAGACATCATGGAGACAGCAGGACTAAGACGGATAACCTAACACAGCCCACTCTCTTACCAGGAAAGACCAGATGCCCGCCTACATTCAGAGGTGCCAGGAAATAATATTGATGTCTCCTAATTGTTGTTAAAACTCACCAGTGGGAGCAAGTAACTCCTAAAAATTGAAGCAGGTCCTGCTGGCTCTCACATGTTCAATATGTATAGGAGTCCATTGGCATAATCCCTGGAGAGCCATCCAGGTAAGCTGTAACTCTGCCCACTTGACCTTCAAATTATTTGGCTAGTCATCTTTGGGCAAACAAGCTAGTCAACAGACTGACGAGCCATTCAAGGAATTTCATAGATTTTGCCTTCTCTACGGTTGTCTATCAAGTAAGAAGGACTAGGGGTCCCATTTTATCAAGGAAAGTAGTTGGAACAACTTTTGAGAAAGTTGAAATGCGCATTCAAGGACTCATGGACACTAAGACATTTTGAAAACTATTTCATGTTTATAGTTTTTGACCAGGGACCAAGTAATTATTCTTTTGTAATGCACATTACTTTCTTGGGATAGCGAGGGGTTTGATTGGTATTTTCGCAATTATGGTTATCAAAGAGTTTAGATAACAGATGGTCACAAATGTAGGGCCATATTTATGACCCGGTTTGCGTTCTTCTTGCACCACGCAATGTGGTGCAAGAGCTACGCAAACCGTAAGTTATAATTTTGAAGCCACGCAAAGCCACTTTACATGGCGTTGAATGGCTCAAAAAACCTGTAGCAATGCAATGGAGCACAACTCGCTCAGTTCCATTACTCTGCACAAGGGAGGTGCTCCATGGGCTTTGTATGGGTGTTTTTGACACATTTCCAGATTTACAGAACCTGGTTAACATAAGAATGCACCAAAAATATCGCCTCCCCAGGACCTCCTCATCACTTCCTCTTTCTATGCGTGCTGCAGTTTGCAGCACACATTGATAGAGGAATATGCGTCTAAGAATTATTTTTGTGCGGGAAGGTGGCCCTTCCTGCACTAAAACCATCCTGCATGCAATGCAGGCAACCTTGCACCATGGTGCAAGGGTTCCAGCGATGGCACTGGGCAGCCCATTGTGCACTAGCTCAAGAGGAAAGGAAAGCAATGTGCCTTATGCCTCAAATAGGGCGCATTCCTGCTCTTTTCCAGTGACTCAGTGCTGCAAGGCAAGCTGGCTTGCTGTGCTGCACTGTACCACGTTGCTATTAATATGGCCCTACATTTTAGCCTACTTAACTGTCTTCTGTTTACTTCGAGCATTGCCACACGACAGAGACATTTCCAGTCAAACTAAATGCATATTGAATTCTACTTTCTGATCATAAAAATATTTACTTCAAAGTTCTAGTGATAAATACCGAACAGTTTTTGGTTTCAACAAAAAAAATGAAACATCATATGGAGAACACAGCAAATCCCACATGTTGTGTTCTGTTGCAGGTGAAATTATTATTTTATTCTTTTAAAATGTGAGGTAAGTAAATTCAAAGCCCTCAAAACATAATGTAGCTTGAAATGTAGTCTTCAGACTACTGTGAAGAGTAAACAACAGTGCCTTTTGCGTGAGCTTGTCTTTTAAATCATTCGAGGGCCAGATGTATCAAAGGTTTTTGCCTATTCTGTGTCTATGGGACAATGTGTTCATACATAAGACCCTCTGTTTCCACCTTCTAGGCCCAGAGAAGTTTAAAGGCATGGGCAAAGTTGGCATTTACCCTGCCTCTGTCTCACCTTTGTTAATTTATCTAGTAGAACCTCTCTTCCTATCTTTGACGCTGTCTCTTTCTACCCCCTGTTATGGTAATGCATTTTAGGTCCTGAGCAAGACATTACAGCTGTTTGAGCGTGAACAGTTAAGTGTAATATTGTTTGGCAACAAGCAGGGTATATTTATCAAAAAAATAGGTAATAACATTCAAATGTGTGTGCCGCAAAATTGTTTTTTTCCAGTCTCAAACAACCCTTAACATGACATTGTCTAGACCACCTATTATCAACGAGCATTGTGCAATGTGATTTTTAAAAAATATAGCTGTATTTTTCTATATAGTGCCCACTAAAAAGATAGGACTTTTTAGGCGGAAACCTACTACTCCATGAGAGAGCATAGGCTGTTGATGGAACACTGGTCTGCTGCCCTTTTACTGCTGAGCATGTCATTAGAAATCCTGCAGAGTCATGCAAACATACAGACAATGTGCAAGCAAGTCGCTGTGTCTTCAATTTCGGTTCAGGTGCACACAGTTCAGACCTGTAAATCTACTCCATGTGGAGGGTCCCTGAGCTAGTCCTGCTCTTAAAGGTTTTGTTTTGATACTCAGGTATCCTGCTAATAGTTTCATGCTGGCAGTGCTTGAAATACATATATCTACAGCAGGCTTTTCCAATGAGTAGCTCATGAGCTACTGATAGCTCTTTAGCTACTTATCAGCAGCTCTCATGTGTGCAGCTGTGTCTACTAAATCCTAAGGTTTTGCTTGAGTGAATTAATGTGTGTATACCCAAATTAGGAAGAATGTATTAGAGGCGAAAATATGTGTATTTTCAGACCTGATAAACTGCTGTGTGGAGAAAAGTAGCTGAATTAAATATATATTTAAATCAGATATTTGAGTGATAACTCATATGGCGTCTTGGAGAGATAATATTTCCTTGATGACATAGGCATTGCAGCTGTGGCTGTTATGTTTTTCCCAAGTAGAGGCATTCCACATTGACAAAGTCTTTTTTGCATTCCTGCTGGCAACCATGCCTGATGAGTTTAGGTGATCACTGCTCATATCTTTCATTCACTTGCCACTAATGTAGTGCTGTTTGATGAAGTCATTAGTAAAACACTAACAACATTGACAGTTTGCGCTTTCCTATGGTACAAAACTCAAAAATAGGTAGTGAAAAAAACAGCAACAACATTTGTAGCTTGGGTTGATTTTAATTCAACATAACTAGCTCGTATCACAGAAAAGGTTGTCGACCCTGAGCTTCACCCATTCTTGGCTAAAGAGCAATTACCAGAACGCAGGCAATGGTTTAGCGTGTAATATAGCTGATAACAAAGCGGAGTCACTGAAGCAAAAGCTACAATGAAGTGTGCTATGGCATGCGGGTCACTGGTTAAAACCTGCCTTGACTTCCTCGGTTTCGTTTTCCTTCCAGAGTTATTAGGTTCCATTAACCAAGGTAATATTAGAAGTTAGCATTACAGTGTTAAAAAGCAAACTGAAGTAGCAGGCACTATATAAAAAGCTCATATTGTTTATTTTATACGAGCTTCGGCTTGAACCAAGATTTTTTTAAAGAGAAGAAGTCACTTACAGGTGTCTACATAGTAGTCAGAACCCGGAAATCAATTAATGAGTTCAGGGGAAGTGGGTTCAGGACCACAAGCCCCAGAGCTCCATGGAGGAGACGTGGAGAGAACTTTGCACAGCCGGGTGCTTGAAATTGCCAGCTTTCCTCCCACAGTGTGGGATGAACTCACTGGAGGTGGGGGCAGGACCACAAGCAGGGCACAAGTCCTAAAAAAAGAATTGGGGGGGACGCTGAGGTCACGACAGGAAGTGATGTCACGAAAGGTGGCTTGCACCATCAGACTCATTGCCTCCCCTCGCTCACCTCTTAGCAAATGGAGCCACACATTCACTCTTTGTCCTCTCTGGGGCGAGATCTCGCCTCAGAGAGGCCAAAGAGTGAATGTGTGGCTGCATTTTCTCCAGTTATCGAGCTCCCAGTCAAAGAAGTGGGGAGACGCCGTCCACCCGCGTGGTACCTCGACTCGAGCCCTGTCCACAAGCCCCAGGGCACCGCAGAGTAGGGAGGGAACTGTGCACCAGCCGGGTGCTTGAAATTGCAGACTTTCCTCCCGCAGCATGAGTCAAACTCACTGGAGGTGGGGGCAGGACCACAAGCCCCAGAGCACCAGGGAGTAGGCTGGGAGTGAACCGTGCACCAGTCGGGTGTTTTAAATGGCCAGTTTTTCTCACAGTGCGGGACGTGCCCGGATTTCTGAAGACTGGGCCAAAATCCGTCTTTGCCCATTTTTTCAAACATTACAGCCCCACCTCTGTTTTCCCAGCGCAACTACCAGGAGCAGTGCCTTTTGGTCAGAAGGGTTTGAGGAGACAGCCCCTAAATAGCATTCTTTTTCAATTCATATTATCATATCTAGGAGCGTAACTCCGCTCAGAGACATGCAACCAGCACAGCAACCTCCTTTGGGTCAGCCACCAAGCTGTGTTCAAAGAGCCCCCCTTGAACAACTAGCCTAGGAGAAGGCCCCATACCGCCGGGCCCACATAGGATGGAACCATTAACTGGCGTCTCACCCTCAAGCTATTATCAATCTTTCTCCTGCTGCGTGTCCTTACGTGGCAGTACTTATTGGGGTAACCACTCTGCGAAAAGGGCAAAACAAATCCTATGAGGAGCTGTATAACAAAACCTTAGATTGGCTAATGTGACATAAAGGGTTGCCTATTTATCAACCAAAGACTTTTTGTTGATTTGGAGATACACATGATTTGGTTCGGGCCCTGTTGATCCCTTGGGTGACTGTGTTACAGTAAATTTCAGATTTCAATTTTTGGCTTACAACCTACTGTTCGGCGCTGGCACTTACACTGCCCCGAGGAGTGCTTTTACTCTGGTCCCCTAAGGATACTTTTACAAACCCTCTGTTCCTCATATCCAGAGAATTACTCATCGTGTAAGCCCCCAACTGTCTGACCCAACCAATCCCATGACCAACAGTATTTGTTACCATCATCTTTGTCTCTTTATGTGGGTGCTGATCAGGGAGCCTATCACAGGATCAGCAGCCTCCCTTACACGTTTAACTGCCCCCCTTCTCTCGTCCCACTGCTTATAGATTTGACTTCCTTTCATACCCGGACTGACTCCCTGTTGAGATTAATCAAACCAGCACGTGCCGTACAAGTCAGAATGTCCTTGGTATTATGGGGGAACTCCTAGGTTCCAGCCTTGACTGACACTTTAGCTTGCCGAGTTGGAACAAAGCAGTCCCCAAAGGGAAAATCAATAACTCTGATTTGCGAGCCTTTGTCACTATGTATGATATCATAGCCTTACAGGAAACCTGAGCTACTAATTCCATATCCTGCAACACCTACGCATGCTACTCTAGCCAAGCCATTCCCTCACTTTGATAAAGAGCCATGGGAGGTCTTTTGATTTGGATCAGCTTAAGTCTTCAGGTGGAGGTAACAGTCAGTGACTCTGTGTCCCCAGCCTTTTTATGTTCTAAAGATACAGGACAAATTATCCCAATGTTTTTGTTTTATTTAATCAACTTATATAATGATGATTTTACCAATACCGTTTGTATTAATTTTACGCATTTGTTTCATTCTCTTTCTAAAGTTCAGGCCGCTGAGGGCAGCGCTAAATTGCAGCCACACTACCTTTTGTGTGAAGACTTTAATGCTAAGTTGGCAGGCCATATCTCGGAAGTAGGGGCATTAGTGGAGAAACCTCATGGAGAGATTAGTGATGACGGGGGGAAAAGTTGTCCAGAGACTGAACTGCACCTGACCTAGTCAACCTTGTTGACACATTTAGAGGAGTGATCCATTTTTACCATTCTTTAGAGAACTTGGTGGCCCATCAATCATTGATTATATTTTTGTGACCAATAATTTTGTACCCTTCTTCTCTAAAGAGGAGGTTGTACAGAGCAAGTGGGGGATCATAACTACCTTTTTGGCTTAGGACAACTACCTTTAAGTAGACATAAATGCCCCTCCAATGCTATTCTATCGCACAGCACTCCACTGACAGCCTCAGGCGTATTTGGAACCTCAAAGACCCAATTGATACCCTGACCACACCGTTGAAGATGCAACAGAGGTGGTTCCATAACTGCAGGCAGACGTAAGCAGGGGTACTATGTTAGCTCACTATGACAGCCGAAGTCAGAACATTAAACAATCTCTGCTCAAACCCTCCTCGTCTGATAAGGGGGGTTCTCAATGGTTCAATGAGTACTGTTTGTCGGCTAACCGTAGTTTGAGGAAGGTGCTGATTGCTACCCTGAGAGTTTGGTCGGAGGTTCAGGATGCCCACCTGGTTTACAAATCCACTCAACTTCCCACTACAAACTGATGTGAAGACCACAAATAGAGGCACCCTCACCTATAGACCCCTGGGACCCCGGGCAACGTTCTGCGATGCCATCTCCAACCTCATCGCCACCCCCCCAGCAATTGACTCACACCACTACGTCCTACTCGGCGACCTCAACTTCCACATCGACAACCCCAATGATGCCAACTCCATTGCCTTTCTGGAGAACCTAAACAATATCGGTCTCACTCAACTGGTTACTAAACCCATGCACAAAGCCAGACAACACTCAACCCCATCTTTACTTCCATTGACCGAACCCAGTTCAGCCACATCACAGAACCCACCTGGACCAACGATACCATTGTGCACTTCACCATCACCAAAGCCAAGCACACCACCACTAGGCAGCAGATCTCCTGTCACCTTAGCTGGAGCAAGGTCACCGAAACTCACTGGTCACAGACCCTCACCACCTCCCTACCTGAGGCCTCACAGACGTCAACCATGCTGTCTAGGCATCACCGCCTGGATCTCCAACTGAACTGACAGAGTTGCCCGGCTGAAACCTACAAAAACCAACAAGAGCCCAAACCATACCAGCTGGCACACCCCAGGACCACCAACCGCAACTGCCCCAACTAGAGAACTGATGATGCGCCACTCACTAAGAACCCCCCTGACAGAGCAGCTCACAAAACAGCCCTCAGCATCTACCACCGGCACATCAAAGAAGGCAAGAAAGCAGCCATCATCACCACCCACGATAAATCCGCCACCCACATCGACTCCACTACCAGCCACACAAAGGAACTCTTCAAAATAGTCAAAGAATTCAGCAGCCCAACAGCCATAGTAAACACCTTCCACCCCTCCTAATTACTCTGGTACACCCTCTTGGACTACTTCCACTATGAGATCTACAATTTCAACATCCAACCCTCCACCACCTACCCTGATAATATCAACCAAACAGCAAACAATAGCCAAACAATGACCACCCGGTCACCGCTCCCTGTCCTTACCATCTCAGTCAATGTGTCTTCCATTAACTCCAGGGAGCCCACCGACCTCTACAGTCTCGTAATGACCCCAATCAGCACACAACTCACCAGGATCCCCAATACCTCCATCACCACAGCAACCTTTCCAGACAGATGGAAACACCTGGATGTCAGCCCCCTCCTAAAATACGCCTCTGCTGACCCCAGCAATCTCAAAAATGATCATCCGACTTCCCTGCTCCCCTACCCGGCCAAAGTTCTTGCAGAAGCCATCAACCAGCAGTTCAGTAAATTCCTGGAACTAAGTCACCTAATGGAAGCCTCTCAATCAAGATTCCATGACAACCTCAGCACTGAGACCGTGCTGATTGCTGCCTCAGACAACATCAGAATACTCCTCGCCTGCAGAGAAACTTTGGACCTGATCCTCCTAGACCTCTCCATGGCATTTGACACAGTCCCCCAGAACACCCTCATCAACAGACTCTAAAACATAGGGATACAGCAAGGTTCCCTCAAGTAGATCACCTCTCACCCTTACTGGATGCACACAGAGCATCCAACTGTCTCCCTTCACATCCGCACCCAAAGGCATCATATGCGGAGTACCACAAGGATCATCCCTCAGCCTCATGCTGTTCAACATCTACATGACCCCCATTGCAGATGTCTTCAGATTCCACTGACTCAACATAATCTCCCACGCAGATGACACAACTGATCCTCTCACTCACCGAGAATCTTGCCAATGCCAAAACTAACTTCTGCCATGCCGTGGATGAAAGACAACTACCTTCAACTCAATTCCAATAAAGCTGAAGTATAGATCATCGGGAAGAACACCTCAGCATTGGGACCACAGCTGGTGGCTTGCAGAACTATGACCCAAACCTACACCAACCTACCATGCACGCAACCTCTGTATCATCCTCAAGAGCCAACTGCCCATGAAATGACAAGTTAATGCAGCTGGGCCCTCCTGCTTCCACACACTTCGCAAGCTCTGCATAATCATCAAATGGATCTCATCTCCAGAAAGACTGTCACTCAGGTGTTCGACACCAGCCACCTCGACTACAGCAACGCCCTTTAGGCTGGCATCCCCATCCAGCTACTCAAAGGACTCCAGACCATGCAGAACACTGCTGCCAGACTCATCCTGGACCTGCCTGAACAAACCCACATCGCCCGGCACCTCATAGACCTCCACTTGATCAGGTAAGTTGCCAGTTTAAGATCCTCATGCATGCCTACAAAGCCCTGCATGACCTAGGACCTGCCTACCTCAACTATTGACTGAACTTCCACCAACCTGCTAGACACCTATGCTTCTCTTCACTCACCCTTGCACACTCCCCCCTTTGCCCGCGACAGCCATAGCGGCAGACACTCTTTCTCCTACATCACAGCCAAGACCTGAAACAGCCTCCCCCTCCAGCTCTGTGTGGCCCCCTCACTGGCAGACTTCAGAAACAGACTCAAGACCTGGCTATTTGACAGAGACACAGTGCCCAAATACCCATAGGGGTGACAATCTACACCTTACAAATGCTGTTTGTTTGATTGGCTCTTAAATTCAGGAAGGATGCTCTTGAGAAGGGAAATTGGGAACTTTTGTAGCTTGCTGCGGTAGGGAAGAACAGCAAGCTCTTCTAGGGCACAGTTTAGAAAATCAGTCTTAGGAACACCAAAGTAAGCCCTCTTCTTTATAGCAATATCCTAGGGTCTGACTTGGCCTCTACTTTTACCACTTTATATCATATTTATTAGAAAACAGTTGTGGTCAATTCCTGACAGAATAACTTACTGCAGTTGCCGCTCCTCCTTGTATCCCTGCCGGAAGTAGAGCCAGCAGCACGACAGAGCTCAGGTGGGAAAGCCCCAGCCCCTGATGGGGTCCCATTTTACCTCATAAAATGCAGAACTAATTGTCCTTTAATTTCCAATGTCTCTAATCATTGCTCCCTGAACACACACTTCCCCCACTCTTGCACTTTGCCCACCAGTGTGCCTATATTTAAAAAGGGAGATCTCATGTCCTCAAAATATTATATATCTATTTCAATGAAAAAAATTACTGGATGAACACGCTCTACTATTTGCTATGTCACACCGTTTTTAGTCATTCCTTACTGTTGCTTTATTCAATTAAATGCTGGTCAAACGGTCTGAGTCGTAAGACACTCAGGACTATGTCACTGTGTTAGAAGTTTGAAATCCTGCCTTGTAATTTTCTGCAAAAAGAGTAATTTTGCATATTTATCGGTTTCGCCAATGGGGGTGAAAGTGTCAGTTTGTGAGAAGTCAGGAAACACTAAGTGCACATCTCACGCGTTATAACTTTCTCACATGCTAGCATGATAGAATTATGTTCAAGCATACATGCTTCACGCGTTATAACCTCCTTGCATGTTTGCTCGCTAGCACGATCACGAAAATGTAAAACGGGGGGCAGGAACTTTTTCATACACAACCTGGTAATGCAGATGATGATATACAAGGCATAAGCATGTATATGGTGTGAAGCGGGCACTTTTACTAATTGATTCAGCAGAGTTTGCCTTTTTACTTTTTTGAATTGCACATTGTATTTAGGGGTACAGCATCTGGTGGCACGTTCAGTTTTGGTGCTGATTTCTGCACTTTTGAGAAAAATTCTCAGTTATTACTGAGATGTGTGTTCATGGCTTATTAGAAACAGCACATCATTTATTTTGGCACTTTTTTCCATTTGGTTTACACCGAGTACTTCGAGTTTCACAAGATCTTTTGATCCCTTATTCTTGGACTGACTTTTACATGTACTACTGTGAAGGTATGCACTCATGGCCACCTTAAATTGGTCCACCTGAATTATTAAGGGTGTCACTGCATTAGCTTTACTAATCAGTCACTATGCCCACGGTTGGTTAATGACCATGGATTTATGATAATATGGTTTTCTCATGCCAGTGTTATATGTGTTTCTTTAGAATTATCCCCTGACGAAGGGCTGATTGCCCGAAATGCATCTGGATGGAGTAAAGGATGGAAGATTGTTACATACCATACAACCTTGCTTGTATTCTATTGCTGACATTAAGCGATATGTTGAAGAATATTCAAAGAAGATCGATAACCAATAAACATTGTTGTTTTACTTCAGAGCACTTGCGTTTTATGTTGAGCATTCTAAAATAGAACAACCCCAGGGGAGTGGGGCCCTTTGCTGTGCCTAGGGGGACGGACCCTATTAGGAAACGCTTTATGGATATATCTATTTCACTCATCGATGGCGCTGTCAAAATTATCGAAAGAGTTGTTTACAATAACTTTCCTTATTGGGTCCAAGAACATAACATCTTTTTACCTCTTCCAATTTTGGTTCCCCCCTCAGCTGTGTACAGTGGAATAATGCCTGAATTTGAGTTTGCTAGTGAATAAATACATCTTTGTCAGGAATTGCCCACTGTACCTGGCCTTCATTGACCTATCCACAGCCTTTGATTCTGTCAACAGGACCAAACTGTGGATGGTGATATTGGACTTGGGGGTGCAGCTGTCTTTACTGAATTTCTTGCATTCCATGCATGCTGATTTTGTAGCAAAAGTGCATTTTGGGAGTAGCGGGGAAATGCCCCCTGAATTTTCTCTTAAGCGAGGAGTGCGCCAAGGCTGCATGATGGCCGCTTTGCTTTTTCTCTTCTATATAAATGGTTTGGGGTCCCATCTGACTTCAACACTGGTAGACATCCCTAGGATCGCCCATACCCAGGTGCCTGCAGTGCTTTATGCAGATGATGCTGTCCTACTAGCCCGTACCCCTAACACCTTGTGTACACTGGTGGACAGCTTTGTTTCTTTTATGAGCAGTCTTGACCTGGCCACCACCTATGGGAACCCGTATATTATGGTGTGTGGGCCTGGTAAATACTAACATCCCCAGACTCTCCATCAGTGGCCAGTGACTTGGTAGTGTTAGCGACTTTAATTGCTTAGGAGTAACTTTCAATTCATCTGGGTCTTTA
The DNA here is from genome assembly GCF_964261635.1 of Lissotriton helveticus. Classification (NCBI taxonomy): domain Eukaryota; kingdom Metazoa; phylum Chordata; class Amphibia; order Caudata; family Salamandridae; genus Lissotriton; species Lissotriton helveticus. The sequence goes on from NC_136063.1 coordinate 806,215,722, forward strand.
CACTCACAGCTAAACAACTCACGTCTTAAACTTTCCAGAGTAGCAGTTGCTATTTTTAACCTTCCAAGATCTATGTGGAAAGGGATCATTTCCCCTCTTATAAATGTTTACAATGTTCAGTTTGTCCCAGCTGCCATGTATGGGGCAGGGATTTGGGGTTTTCATAACACCTCCCCTCTCCAAGCTGAGGAAAACTGTATCTGTCTGAGGTTTTTGCACCACCTGCCATGTAGCTCCAGTTTTATCAACCACTCAGAGCTAAATCTGCATTATATTACAGATACGGTTCATTTGGATCCCTCTGTTGTTATGGATCAGTGTGTGGGTTAACCCAAAGACGTCACTATGTAGATACATTATCCTGGATTGCCTCAGTCTGGACAAGAGGCACACAGTCCCATGGCTGAATTATATTTCAAACACCTTTCATTCACTGGGGCTGTCCTCTGCATGGATGACCGCTCGGAGTATTACGAAAGAAGATTTAATCACGAGTCAAGAGCTATTTCTCAGAATATAGCTTGGAAAAAAGGCTGAAAACTGAATTACTGAAAACCTCAGTGCTGACCGTTTCTAGGTTCTTTACTTCTGCTGAACCTGCCTTATATTTATTCTTAGATCTCATGTACTGGGAGCAGTCTCTCCTCTTCCGATTCAGAGCAGGGATGGTCTGGTGGCACTTGTGCTTTGGAGGAGATTCCAGGCCTCTGGCAGGTTCAGCCTCATCCTGCCCCTGAGATGGCACAGCTGATCAATCACAGTTGCATTTCATGTTTTTTTGTAATGTTTTAAGCCTTCAACGCAGACACTTTCTCAAGCCCCTATTAATTGACTCGGGGCAACACAGATGTAGAGAAGTTTTGTTTCATTTGCAACTTATGAACAATTCTGATATATATTTAAGGGTCAGCACCTTTCTTAAAGCTGCAATAAGATCCAGAAAATCAATAGACAGATAGACTATACGTGTGGCTTATTTTTGCCAATAGTGCAACATCGTCAACCGATCACTAAGAGCAGCATTTGCTAGTGGCCTTTTTATATGTTTGTAACTTTATAAATACTACTTTTTTACTGATTGCTTCATCATATGGATTTTATACTTTTCTTATTTCTTTTGTGTATATTTTATGCTCAAAAGTAGTTGTAGTCATAGGGACAGCCTGCTTTGTGAGCAGTTACTTCATGTGTACTCTCGGCCAGCAATGCAGCTTTCATTGTAAATGCACTTTATGGTTCCTGTATGATGTTTAATATCTATTTGTATTACCCGTATGTTTTTATGTGTCTTGTCTCTTCTTTTATGGCCATATATATCCAAATAAAGATTCCTTTTGATTTTGTTTTAAATTAGTGAGTTGGCAACTGTTATAAATGCTTTGAAACTTTAGACTAATCTCACAAGTGTAGTACAAAGAAGGTCCCTAGCCCGTTAATTTTTTATACATTTTTGACTTGGTGTGTGATCCATATCCATCAGGAAAGGACAACCAACCTTCCTCACTTATCTAGACATCAAGTCTGAATATATTGATGGTGGGCAGATATCTGCACCTCACACTCTTAGGAAAATCATCAAATATATTTCCCAATTGTTTGTATGGACCTTTGTTAGTCGAACGGAAGTGTTGTAAGGGAGTTAGCATCAGAAATACATTTCAAAATTTTGAAGCCAATATGTCTTTAACCACGATTATGTCAATCACCACAACTATCACATGATTGTGAAATCAAGGAACATCATTGGATAATATACTTTTCAGCAAAATTAATAGGAAGTACACACCCACTCTTCCTTCTTAAATCTTCTTTCAGTGAACAGGTGGATCTATCTTTTTGCGGAGAAGTTTTGCCCGTTTTTACAAAAAAAATGGCAACACAGGAAGGAAATGGGGGTCAACAGCAAAAACAACAGGACCAGGATGTGGAGGAGGTGGAGATTAAAGATTTGAAAGAAGAGGAGCCTCCTTAAAATTGCGCCAGTGTATCATGGAACTTTTTAAAAATCCCATCTGGGGAATTAAAAACTGCTGCAAAACTAGTGCAATGCACAATATGTCCTCCCTAGAGTGATGAACAGAAAATATTCATGTGGGATGACCTCCATGTCATATCATCCTAAAACCTATCATAGAAAATGTCTCCAACTGGCGATCAAGCAGAGGGAAGCTCACGTTGGTCTCACATCACACCTCATCTAAGGGAACTACACTGGCTACCTATATATCAGAGCACACAATTCGAACTCCTCTACCATGCATCTAAAGCAATATGCAACACAGGCCCAGCCTATCAGAACAGCTGCATTCAGTTCAAGCACCTGCTCTCAGCCAAAATCTGACTCGGTCATGTACCATGCGAACACAAAAGCAGGGCAGGAAGTTGTGTCTTCTTACACATTGCCCCAAAAAGCATTAAATGACCATTCACTCCACATTATGGCCTCCTCTTTGCTTCCTGAATTCCACAAGAAGCTGCAGACCTGGCTTTTTATGTAGGGTAGTCCCACAGACCTGCAAAGATTCAGAACACCCTTATAGGTGATATCACGCTATGAAAATAAACATAAGATAAGATAATGTAAGATAAGGTATGGTAAACCTGGAAGAGGCCTGCACATGGCTAATATTGAGCAAATATTAATCTTCTAAATTAATGATCATAGCAACACAGAAGCGTAGAGGAAGACAGCATGAATAGTTGGAATCCAAGGAATATTAATTTCAGGCTTTGTTTATCTGTTCCCAGACAGAGAAGAACAAATTAGAAGAAACTGTTCAGTTGACATGAGCATCGGAGTTGTGGTGTTGACAAGTACTGTAATCATCGATACCTTATAATGATATCTGGGGTTAAAAGAAGATAACAGTATTTGATATTGGTCCAATTGATGACCTCATCACAAATTTGGCTGCCATCATGGAATATGGCTGCGTTGAAAGAGGTGAAGCATCTGCTGGTCAAATGTGGATGACTCACTAAAGCCAAACTTGACTGACAGCTTGGCTGCCTTTTTTTTTTTTACTAAAGTGGCTTCTGCATCCATGGCAGCAATCCCTTGAGAAGAAGAAAAAAATAGCTCCTCTGTCATGCCATGGCTGCATGCAGGAAAGGTAGGCATCTATATTTCTTCATTAACAGTTCATCAAATTGGGAGTCTGCACACTGACAATAAAAATAAAACTAATGTCCCTGACCCACTGGGAGTTTTCTTCTGGTGTGTGTGGGCAAATTTTTGTAATTTTCCTGTCTGGGATAAAAATAGTGTGCATGGCATTCATGGCCTAGGAAAATGCTCATAGTCATGCCATAGGAAAGTGTTTAGAAGGCCTTTCTGCCTGATAGTGATGTTTCCGCTGCATGCTGCTCTCATTTGGCAGCACTAACTCGCCGCATGTCTGAAATCTTGATTGTTGCCCACTCTAGTGCCTCAGGAAGACAACTATTAATTGGTGGTCAGAGCGGTGAGCAGATCCATGCTCCAACAATGAGGGATGGTCATATTTTAGCTAGTGCTCAAAAACCCATACTTCAGAAGCTGATCCCACTAATGGTTATGCCGTGGGCTACTTTCACCTCGCGGAACTAATTAGCTTATTGTTTAAAGTGTTTTCTTTATTTTCTACTTGTACACCTCAGGCAAATTATTTTTGATTTTGCTAGACATTTTAAGTGGTGTTTTGAGCAGTGGACTGCTTTATTCATGTATTATATGCATTTACTCTGATATGAAGTAAGAGTAACACACCAATGACTGTTGAGACTGAAGCTACAAATGCCTGTAGTAGTTCTCCCGCGTTTACACATTGGTATTATGCACCTGGATCTGGGATTTGGGATATTATCTACCTTTTGGATAACCATAGCTTACTCCTTGAGAGAATTTGTAATTGGCCTATGTTGTTTATAATTTAAGGGACAATTCTCTACCCTACCATGTGTCCCATAAATATATCAATCCTAATGAAAACCAAAAAATTGTGCAATTTTCGAAATGTCATCGACACTGCAGCACAGTGTCCACAGAACCCAGCAGTCGGATAATTTGCAAGAGTGACGCCCTGAACGACGAGGACACGCACCTTTCCCTGCACCTTTCCCTGCAGCGGCCGGGCTTGGCTCCGCCACTTTGCTTGAATCGCCGACCGGCCGGGCTTGGCTCCCCGGTCGGACTCCACCTCCCAGCAGCCTCCAGGGGGAGGCGGCGACGACATCCACCAGCGCGCCAGGCGGCGCATAAAGCCCCGGCAGGGGCCGAGTCCCCTGAACTCCACAGAACCCAGCAGTCGGATAATTTGCAAGAGTGACGCCCTGAACGACGAGGACACGCACCTTTCCCTGCAGCGGCCGGGCTTGGCTCCGCCACTTTGCTTGAATCGCCGACCGGCCGGGCTTGGCTCCGCCGGTCGGACTCCACCTCCCAGCAGCCTCCAGGGGGAGGCGGCGACGACATCCACCAGCGCGCCAGGCGGCGCATAAAGCCCCGGCAGGGGCAGAGTCCCCTGAACTCCACAGAACCCAGCAGTCGGATAATTTGCAAGAGTGACGCCCTGAACGACGAGGACACGCACCTTTCCCTGCAGCGGCCGGGCTTGGCTCCGCCACTTTGCTTGAATCGCCGACCGGCCGGGCTTGGCTCCGCCGGTCGGACTCCACCTCCCAGCAGCCTCCAGGGGGAGGCGGCGATGACATCCACCAGCGCGCCAGGCGGCGCATAAAGCCCCGGCAGGGGCCGAGTCCCCTGAACTCCACAGAACCCAGCAGTCGGATAATTTGCAAGAGTGACGCCCTGAACGATGAGGACACGCACCTTTCCCTGCAGCGGCCGGGCTTGGCTCCGCCACTCTGCTTGAATCGCCGACCGGCCGGGCTTGGCTCCGCCGGTTGGACTCCACCTCCCAGCAGCCTCCAGGGGGAGGCGGCGACGACATCCACCAGCGCGCCAGGCGGCGCATAAAGCCCCGGCAGGTCCCTCCTCCCGCGAGGACGCGCGCGGGACACGCCGGGGCTAAGCCCGGGCAAAGGGCGGGCCCTCTGTGGCCCTCAGAGGCCGGAGGTGGCCGGGCTGGGCCACCCCCCCTTAAATCTAAATCTACATCGTGAGACCACCGGTATCAGGATAAATCCACATACCTAACAAAAGGCACTTGGGTATAAGCTCATAGTTCAAGGATGACCAAAGTACAGAAAACCCCAATGGCAACGAGATCAACGACGAGATTAAAAACAGTGAGTACACCATTACCCACTATAACCGCCATTGATATTATGTTGCAAAAAACGATAAGCGTAGTGGCGGACGCTATTCAGAACACTGAGAGACGACTCTCCCTGACCCCAGATATGTGTTTTCCAAATTTATCCATGCATACCACCAATAATACAAACACTATGGATGAAACTTTACATTCTCAGGAATCCATACTGATGCAATCATTTACAGATTTGCCTAGGTCACATATTAAGGATAACACCTCAAAATCCCTGTATACATTCCCCACAGGGAATACAATGGAGAGTAGTCCTGTGGTATCATCTAACTATGGTTGTAACACCTCCTGTCTGCATACCTCAACACAAGATCCTGAGGTTCTTTTCATTGAAAACCACATACCCGCCACCCAACCGGCACCTACGCTAACTCCTGAACAAAAAAGTAAAACTCAGTGCCACAAGAAAAAACGAAAGATGAAACACCTTATGAAAAAATCTCACTGCCTCCCAGGTAAATCGAAACGTTCAATCAAAGACATGTGGCAGAAACTCATGCAGGTGAAACCCTCTGAAGTATCTATGACAAGGTCTCTGCTGATATCCTCTCAAGACCTGGACACCCCTCGATCTGACAAGAACAACGTGGGGGGTAGCTTAGCTAAAGAACAGACAAGGCAAACGGTCCAGACTCTTATAACAGAAACACCCTCACTGAGTGATATAGAATCCATGATTAAATCTCTCCTACACCCTATCAACAAAAGGATTGTGAATATTGAAAAAGCCTTAGGGAAATTTGAGAGAACACAAAATGAAGTATCCTCCAGTATTCTTAAATCGCTAAAAATGTCTGATAAAACCTCTATTTTTGTTCCAGCTAGTACAAGCCTCAAAGTAATCAACTCAAAATCTGTAAAAAACATTAGTGATTCAGCAAATAGTATTGTCAATGAGATAACGTTACAACCTCAGGAATCCTCTTCTATAGCAGGCCCAACACTAACCACACAAGCAGCACCCACTTTAGTGAAGGTAATAGTTACACCTACTAATAATACACAAGTTACTCAGACAAGGGAGGACACCGAAGATAGCGAATGGGCTGCGGAGGGTTATACATCAGAAGTAGTTAATACAAATACTGAGCCGCTGAGGCATTCCTTTTAACCAACGACAAACATCCTTACTAAGGCACCAGGGGCTTGTCAGCTTGACTCAATGATGGCAAAAACACCTATCCACATAAACCTCCCACCTGACTCTAATGCACATACTATAGTCATGATAGGGGGTCCTAAACTAACCGATAACAGGAGAGAAACCTACGTGGAATTAAAGAACAAGGTCATGCAATGGCTAACCACTCATAGGCCACTTCCCTCCCACATAACAGGGACCATCTCCCAAGTGAAGAGAGTAGATTGGGTGGGCCATAGATTTAAATCTACAGAGGGAGACTGCATCGTAGTCACTTTTAAAGAAAGAGGAGCGGCGAAATTTATTGCAAACTGGAGAAGCCCCTCGACAAATAGCCTTATCCGCACAATGGGTCTAAGTTATTTTTATCCACGCAATATAACTAGCCATAGGAAAAACACCAACTATCATCATGGTCAAGAGGGATTTCCGATGCCCCAACCAAATCTCTATCCTCAGGCACCCCCCCTATTTCTAAACAGGGGATGTCTCTAGATTTAGAACCACTAAGATATGAACCCCCTAGAGATCTAGAGTTTGAAGCGGCCGTTATGTTAACTAAGGAAACGAGTAATGTATGTTTGAACTGTACGTTGAATGGGGGAGACATCCTAAACTCTATACCTAACATAGAGCTTTTTAATATAGATAATAACATGTCCATACCTAGCGTGGAACTGTCAAAAGCCAGCAATGAAAGAGAGAATATAAGTTGTCATATTGCTAGCTGGAATATTGCGGGAATTGTGGCCAAGGAGGACGCCTTAGGCTGGATTGAATTTGTGCATTTGTTTGATATCCTATGTTTCCAGGAAACATGGAGTAAAAAATTCAATGGCATTGAGGGGTATGTGTCCTATGAGCTCCCAGCACTGCCCTCACCTCATGGTAGAGCTAAAGGCGGTCTGTTGGTGTTAATTTCTGTCAAATTACCAATCCATGTGAAAAAAGTTGTTAACGTGGGGGCGCACTCGCAAATTTTATGGCTCACACAAGAACCCGGCAGAAACATTCTATTGATAAATTTCTACAACAATGTATTTGACAACACTAGACATGTAGTGATTAACGAATTAGATACGGCGGTAAATAATTTCGTGAGGAATTTTAACAATGTATTTGAATTTATTTTTGTGGGGGATTTTAATGTACCTGTGTGCCCATTATCCACCCAGAAATTTTGTGGTGTATATAACCGACAGGGGGAAGCTGAAGTCCATTTCCCTCACCACACTTACGGGGAAACTTTGAATAATTTTATGATTGATTACGATTTGGAAATCTTGGATAATGCTAAAAACGACACGGGTGAAAATATTCCAACTTTTAAAGGAAGGGGCGCTAATACCGTTATTGATTTTATATGTATGTCATCAACCATTGCCCCATTATGTCCGATGCCCAATGTGATAGACATTATGTTGAGTGACCATAACTGTTTGACTACTGAACTAACCTTTTGGGTAAAAAATCATGTCTGTGAAAATAGTATTATCAATAATATTGAACCCCATAGACAGAATGGTTATAGACTGAGGTGGAAAGGAGAAAAAGCCGCTATAACTTCAGACTCAATTATATCAAGTTGTTTGACAGATATCACGGCAATTTTAGAATGTGAAGACACCTCGTCTGACAGTATTGATCATTTTAATAATATTAACTCCATTATTAACAAAATGTTTACCAAAAAGGCAGGATCTAAAGCAAGGTGTCCAAGGGGCTGGTTCGATTATGCTTGTACCAATGCCCGTAAAGAACTTAAAGAGGCCCTTGCAGTCAAACCAAGGGACAAAGTTTTGGTGGTCCAACTTAGACAAGGATTTAATAATACCCTGAAACGTAGAAAAGCTGAATTACAGCAAGAGGCCTGGGATAATCTCACCCTAGCGGCGGACACGAACAATTGTACCCTGTTCTGGTCCACGGTAAATAGCCCACTCCTAAAAGATGACAAGGTTCCTGAACTCACTTCACACGTGAGCATGGATTCATGGATCCAACATTTTTCTAAAATCTTTGATTCTTGTAATTTAATAGATACCAATGGGGATAGATGGCCCATCCTCGCATTAGATTTAACCATCAGTGAAACTATGGCTAGTATTAGATCTAGCAAAGGAGGCAAGGCTCAGGGGCCAGATGGCGTTCCCATAGACGTGTACAAGACCGCCCCAGATATTTGGGGGCCATTGCTCACCAAAATCTTTAATACAGCTATCAGCGGTAATATTCCGTCTACATGGGAAGAGTCAATAATCATCCCTATATTCAAACAAGCATTTTCAATGCAATAGGCCTCGCATTTATGAGAGTTTGAGCTATTGTCATTGTAAATGCCAATGCCTTTTTTTATGTGTTGCTTTTAAAACAGATAAATAAAAGGCATTGTTATTTTTAATGCTAATAGCTTAAACCAGGGTTCTCCAAACCGCTCCTAAACTCTCGCAAATGTGAGACCTATTGCATTGCAAATGCTTACTATAAAAAAAATTAAAAAGCCTCAGGAGACAGCGTGTCCTGCCTGCAACAGCCGGCAGGACAAATCTATTTGAGAAAATAGTGCTCGGAGGATGTAGTAAAAGCCTACCCGGCAACAACACACTTAACTGGGTATATTGCCATGGAAGGCTACAAAATGAGACATGGCAGTAGTAAGGAGGGACTACTAAGCCTTTTGACCAATGAATAGCCATATTTTACAGAGGACAATGAGACAAGCCAATTAAAAATGTGGGCGGAGAGTGGGCGTAGCATCAAGTCCCTACCTCAATACAGCATGCCTCACAGAGCAGCGCATGATTTTACTAGGCTTGACCTAAAACAAGCATTGACAAAGTCATTAAGTCTGGCCTTCTTTAGATGGAAATGCATTCATTTAAACCTGAATAAAGAGCTTCTCCCAAAGTCCTTTATGTTTATCCGACTAACCCCTAAAACATCAGAATCATGGTTAAGGTAGCTTACATCTTTGACCAATTGGCTGAAGTTCTTAAAAAAATCTTTCCCAGTATCAAAGAATAAAGAGAGTGAGCAGGTAATAAAATAGAGAAATATGCAAAGTGAAATGAAAGCTGGAGAGTCCTATGTGGCAATTGTTTCAACAGAGGTTCTGCAACAGAATCTTTAAAGTATGGGAAGCCAAAAACAGTATCCATTTAATGGATAATGGTTAAGGGCTAAAAGAAAAATCCCAAATTCTACCCGCAAAACTGTGGCTTTGCCTCTGTATCCAATTAGCTTACAAACTTAGGGGCATATTTACAAGCTGCTTGGGCCACTTTTGTGTCACTTTTCCCATGTTAAAAGTGTCGCAAAAGTAGCGAAAGGGGCTTGTAAATAAGCCCCTTAGTGACTGCCATGAAGCTGAAGAAGCAGCACCATAGGAGAAACACCTCTTGTGGTGTAGTTTTAGGACCCATGCCTTCCTCCTTAAGTATGCACGTGCTGGGAGGAGCATATGTGACAATTCCGGAAAACCACAGCAGCTTTAGGCAATGCTCGATCTGCAAAGAAAGACGCCCTCTTGAAGAATGTACCCATGGAAGTCACTAAAGCAAGGTTTCCCTCATCACATTCATCTATGGTTTCTACCAGGGACATGCATGTCTACTAGTTTAGAATCTGTTTCCAACTATCCAAAAATGATTTTTATTGGCAATTACAGCTTGATTGTGAATGGAACATATGCCATTATCATGGTTCTGCAGCGGAATGCACTCTAAAAGGTTAGTTCTTTTTACTTCTCATATATGGTAGACTGTGGTGCAAAATGCTTGAACCAATTGCACAAAACATTTCTTGCAAGGTGCCCCTGTCTTTACAGTGGGAGATGACTCGTTAGATTTGCTCTATTAGTCACTTGGTGACTAGTTTATTTAAATATTATTAACTTATGAATATAAAAAAAAAGGTAAACAGCAGCCTTTTTGTTGTGTGTGTGTGTGAGTGCATCTCAATATTAACGTAGCATGGTAAAGGAAGCAAGGCTTGTGAACAGGCATGAGTATGTAACATCTGTGAAGGTTCAGGTTTTTTCCCAAAGAGGCACACCAGGAGAGCAGGGGCATTGTGGGAAGCAGAGCAGGGCATTCAAACATGCCTGCACCAAAGTATAAAACAGGGCGTTCGGGGAATCTGTCAGAAGCAAAGAAAGTGCAAAACTCAGTGAAGAAAAGAGAAATAACGAGCACCTGAATACACTGTACAAACATATTGTGTAATCCGAAAAGTAAAGGTTTAACTGTTCTCTGTGTAAATTAAACAAGTATCAGTTCTGTTCCTATTGTGAAGCATTCTGACGCCTTCGGGTAAAGTCCGCGCTATATAAAAACGCATTAAATAAATAACTGTGTGGACTTGGCGCCGTCTCTGCACATGTCACGGTGTATGCGGCTGCTACTGCCATAGCACAGGGATGTAGGTCTGCTGAAAATCAAAGTGCGCACTGAAAATAAAAGTGTAAGCAGTGCCCTGAGCTTCGGCGAAAAGACACCCGAGCTTGGGAGACGAGTGTCTGGGCACCCCCAAAGCAACGCCGAATATTGGGAATACTCACTGTTACCTGGCAGCGTAGACTGCCTCTGTGCTCACACAAAGCGATACACGAGCGCAGGCGGGCCCTCGGCCCTTGTCCTTGTCCTTCTTATACTTCCATGGCCCTGGTCTGCCCCCTGTCCTCGGGTCGTGCGCAGCTGATATTAGACCCGGGTCCTTGTCCGTGCTCTCTTTCTGTGGCGGGCGGGCACGCGCTCGCTCAGTGCGTAGGAGGGACGCACTGATCCTTATTCTCTTACGTATCTGTATAGGAGGCCGAAAGGGGGCACGCGCCGGCAGTCAGACAGACGGACGGACCGAGCGCCATGGAGCCGCCGCTGCTGCTCACCGCCTGCCTCCTGCTGCTCGACAGGGCCCGCGCCGACCTCTCAGGTGAGTGCGAGGAAAGAGGGGGGGGACATCTCACCCTTGGGGGGGTGGAGGCGGGGGGGGGGGTGTCTGTATGTGTGCATGTGTGTGTGTATGTGCGCTCGTGTGCCCGTGTGTGTGTCTCTGTGTGTGTGCTTGTGCGAAAAGCAGGGGCTGTGGCTGTGTGTGTGTATGTATGAGGCTTCCAAGGAGAGAAAGAAGAGACAGGAGAGGGTGAGCGCGCGACCTGATCCCATTGCGGCCGGCTGCGTGCGCGTAACAGCCTCTTGTCCGCTCTGCCTACTCCTTGAAAGTCAAAAGCCTGAAATGATTACAAAAAGACTCGCTCTGCGACAGCAGGCCTTTGGCCTGCAATCGCAGGGCGAGTCCTAAAAAGGAGACCGGGGGGATGCAAAAAATTATAGACCTATATCATTATTGGATTCATCAGTTAAAATTATGAGTAGGGTCCTCCTTGTAAGATTAGAAGAGTGGGCAGAATCTAACGAGATTTTAAGTAATTGCCAGTTTGGCTTTAGAAAAGGCCGTGGTACTATAGAACAGTGTTTGAATTTAGAGCTATTGGTGGGAAAATATACCAAGGCAAAAAATGGGTCGCTCTATCTTTGCTTCGCCGACCTTAGTAGTGCCTTTGATCTGGTAGACCACGCAATACTATGGGCCAAATTATTGGAGATGGGTGCCCCAGAGGGAATTATTTATTTCTTAGCCCGATTGTATGAAAAACTTCGCACCAGTGTTCGCTATGGTCCCAATGGGGAGTGTACCACTAAGTTTGGGATAGGAAGGGGCATTAGACAGGGGTGCGTTCTTGCGCCCCTGCTTTTTACCCTTTTCATTAATGAAGTTGAATTTGCCCTGCAGGCAGTCGCTGCAGATGCCCCTAGAGTTAATAACTTTAACATACCAGTACTACTCTATGCGGATGACGCAGTGTTACTGTCTAGGACACCCCTGGGCCTTCAACGCTTAATGGATTGTTTTGTATCCTTCATTAAGAACAGGAAACTGGTGATTAATAAAGCTAAGACTTATGTAATGGAATGCAGCTCTGGAAAAGTCAAACGTAAAGTGAAAACCCATTATGTTATTGATGGTGAACCGGTGAAAAAAGTCGATAACTTTTGTTATTTGGGAATTACCTTTTCTCAAAATGGGAGCTGGGCAACTGAACATAAGGTGGTCAGAACTAAGATGATCAGGAGCGCCAATGGGGTCTTTCTGTTTGCCAAGAAACTTGGGAATAGACGAATTAAAGACATGTTAAATATTTATCAATCAAAATGTCTTTCTGCTGCCCTTTACGGGGCAGGAGTCTGGGGGGTGTCAACAGCCAAGAGCTTACAGGTAGAGGAGAACCTTTTCCTGAAAAGGCTCCTATGCTTACCCAGGTCTACTTCCAACTCCTTGGTTCACAATGAAACAGGGATCCAAGCCCTAAATGATCTGATCATGTTAAGGCCCATACTTCTGTGGCGCTCGATCTGGCTCAGTGATGGTACCACACTGAACAGAGCAATTATTAAGGACTGCCTTTTATTGGACCAACATTTGAAGATCCCCTGGATCAGCTACATTATTGATTGTGCACTAAATCTATTTGGAATCAATGTGGTTATGGACCCTTATGGGCTTTCGGAAATCCCCAAATCTGATGTGAAAACAATATTTTTAAATCACTGTAATGAAAGGCATCACTTAGAGGACTCTAAATTAACCACTTGTGTACTATACAATAGCTTAAATGAATTTACCGGTTTTAGACCATATTTATCACAGGTGACAAGAACCTCGCACCAGTTTGTGCTGACAAGAATGAGGATGGGTATAGCACATCATCTGGTCGCGTGGCCTAACATTAAATCGCGCCCCGTTGGTCCTTGTAAATGTGATAATAAGACTGAACAAAGCACTAAGCACTTTTTGTTAACTTGTGATTTGTACACCGAGTTAAGGAAATTCTACTTGAAGCCATTATTCATTAGATTTGGAGTGAGAGACATTGCAGAGGCTATGAAATTGATTTTTAATTTGAACCATGCGGATATCTGTTTTTATACTGCATCATTTATATGCAAAGCAATTAGCGCCAGGAAAAGTATGTGTTTTTGAAAAAAAAAAAAAAAAAAAAAAACTTTTGGTAATTTTAATATTTATTCCATCCCCCTCTGGATATTTTGTAATATGCCTACCTCTTTTTCTTTGATTGATAATGTATATATAATGTATATTATGTTTACCTCTATGAAATTGTATGATTGTCTGTATTATTTGTGCTTTTATGGACATGTTTTGTTTTTTTGAATGTTCCGAATAAAGCTTTATGAAAATGAAAATGATATGACCACGCATGGGCAGGTAGAGCATATAATTATCCACCTCAAGCAATGTTTGAGAGACTGGAACCTGTCCAACACTCCTACAAGCGAGAACATACATATCCCCACTTGTACCAAAATCATTATGAGATCCCAACATCAAATAGATATGATGCTTTATATACCTACGACTACCTGGATGAGGTGGATTGATCCCTGGTACTTCATCGGATCGTTTAAATTCCCAAGAACTAACCGATGTAACAAGTACTAACAAACTAGCAAGTACTTTCGACCTCCCAAGTGTGGCTCCAAACATTAATCTAACAGAGTTGATTACATCCTGTCGTGAAAATGCCTCCTCACTAAGAGCACTTACCCCACCTATATTAGAAGTAGGCAGTCCTTCCCCTACTGCTGCCCATAACTTGTCATATAGCAGCAATATTCACCAGTCAGTAATAATAAGTCATCTTAACTCAAACTCGCACCCTTCATCTGATGCGATCCTAGAGCTACGGAGTGATTGTAACGTCCTTAACTCCATAAAAATTCTGTCTTGGAACGTCGCTGGACTAGCTACAAAAGTTAATGACCATTCGTGGGTAGCATTCGTCAGGAATTTTACCATTCTGTGCTTCCAGGAAACTTGGCTCACAAACATCAATGTCTTCATCGAGGGTTACCAACGTTTTTTTGTCCCAGCAACTCCATCGCCCAGTGGAAGGTCAAAAGGGGGCCTTGCAACATTCATTAGCCTCTCTCTTATCTCCCAGATAAAAAACAAGCAGATGAACAACAGGAACATCCAGACTATGGAGATCGGTAGGGGCAAAACTGCACTAACCCTAGTTAACTTTTACAACTCGTTAATGCCAGTAGGAGAGTGTAACATTAGTATGCTCCAAACCTACCTACAAGACAATTTGGTAAAATTACCACGAAACAAAGTAATTGTCGGCGATTTCAATGCACACGTTTGTGGAAACTCGACTATGACAGCTTTGGATTCCTTGGGATGCGGATACAGGTCGGGACTTCACTTTGCACATTGTCCGCGAGGAACAAATATGAATAATTTAACAGATGGCCTGAACCTGAGGGTTGCAATGTCTCTGAATGTGGACTCGTTTGTTTTTGAAACTCCAACATACAAAGGCTCTGAGCATGGCTCTTTTATAGATCATATACTTCTTTCTGTTGACCTGACTACTTCAGTGTTAAAATTCAATATACATGAAAGTATTTTCAGTGACCACAATCCAATTTCAGTGGAATTGGATAAGGGCCCCTTTCAAATACGGGAAAACAAAAAGGACCCGGGTGTTTCGAAACTAACTAGTAGAAACCGCCGTTTGAAATGGACAATGATAAATAGTGATACTTTGCATGAGTCCGTTAAAATGAGTTGTGAACAGGAACTGTATCTTTGTGCCTCTAACTCTACGCCTCCTGAATCTATTTTATCTGCTTTTACCGTACTAACTCAAAGAATTGATAAAATGCTTTCTGTTTCATCAAAAGCTCCAATCGACCAACAGCCAAGATGGTTCGATCATGCCTGTTCAGCAGCAAGCCGAAATCTAAAAACAGCTCTTAAGAATAAGCCAAGGGATCCCGCTCAAATTAAAATCTTGCGAGCAGAATATAAATTAGCCTTGGCATCACGTAAAAAGACTATAAAATCCAACATTTGGGAGTCCCTGCTTGACCCGTCAATTCTTGGCAATAGCTCCAAATTTTGGAGCATTATCAACAAGCCGATGTTTGATGAACCCAACGCTGCTTGCCTGGGAACTGTCATACCCGAGAATGAATGGATTTCCCATTTTAGTCTAATTTTCAAGAGCGACGATCCCCAGATGACTCAAGTAACCAAACTTCCTGAGGAAGCACCTCTGTCTTTTACAGTTAAAGAAGTTGAAAAGGGGATTCGTTGTCTAACTAGTAATAAGGCTCCGGGCCCAGATGGCCTCCCGCCAGATCTATTTAAATCAAATATTCCATTCTGGGCCCCAATCCTTACGGCGGTTGTCAATGCTGGAGCTAAAATTGGGGCTCCAAAATCTTGGGGGACCTCGAATATTGTACCAGTTTACAAGAAAGGTGACAGAAGCAACGCAGCATGCTATAGGCCAATTTCTTTGATAAATTCGGTGGCCAAAGTAGTTGGAGGTATCATTTTAAACAGGCTGACCAACTGGGCCAAAAATAACAACATAATGTCACCCGTTCAATACGGTTTTAGACCAGGGCATTCAACAATAACCCAATGCCTGAATTTATATCTAATTAGTGGCAAATATACCCTGGCTAGAAATGGAACCCTAATCATGGCCTTTATGGACCTTTCATCGGCCTTTGATTGTGTCGACAGAAGAAAACTCTGGGACGTCTTGCTTAATATGGGAGTTGAAAAAAACTTAATTCATTTCCTAGCTGACCTTCACAGTGACACTCGAGCGAAAGTTCGTTATGCCAAAGACTTGAAAGTAACCAGAGACTTCAAAATAAATCGGGGGGTTAGGCAGGGCTGTATTTTAGCGCCATTTCTTTTTAATTTATATGTAAATGGTCTTGAGGAGCATCTTTTAAAAACTAACACTGACTATCCTTATATAGGGAAAAAGGGCGTACCTGTTCTGCTTTATGCAGACGACGCCGTCCTCATCTCTAGAACCGCACTTGGCCTTCAAATATTACTTGATTCTTTTTTCCAATTTATGAAGCTACGGGGCCTGTGCATCAACAATACCAAGTCTTTTGTTATGACGGTAGGTCCTGGTTCAAAAAAATCCTACCCTTTTCATATCAATGGGGAAAAAATACCCATAACAAAAACTTTTTCATATCTTGGTGTATTGTTTGACCAAAAACTTACATGGGGTCCAGCAGTAAGGAAAAAGAAAGGAGAACTAACAAGGACCAACGCTGCTATAATTGACTTTGCGCGCAAAATGGGAAACACACCAGTGGTTGCTACGATGATATTATACCAAGCTAAAAGCATCGCCGTCGCCAGTTATGGGAGTGAACTTTGGGGCTTTGTCCCAGTGGGCGACATTGTAACCACTGAAAATAACTTTCTAAAACAAGTCTTGTGTCTCCCAAAAAGCACAGCAAATTTCTCCATTCATGAGGAACTGGGCATGCCACACCTAGGGGATAAGATCGCCGTAAAACCGTTGTTGTGTTGGCTTAATTGCTGGCTGAATGATGAAATTCCATTCACCCAAAACATCCTCCTCGAAGCACTCAACTGGGAAGGGAAACTCAAGATCCCATGGCTAAAATATATCAAAAACTGTCTTCAAGATCTGGGTAGGCCGGATCTTTTCCTAACACCACAGCAAGTATCCAAGTATGACATAACATCTGTAAAGGATGCTTTCCTGTTGTCTCGACAGCTTGCCAGGGAAGAGTTAGAACTGAAGAAGGATAGTGTGATGAGACATGTCTTAACTAAATCATGTTTGCAAATTGAACCTTACCTATCCTGGTCCATTTCCAGATATGAGCGCTTCCTGTTGACTAGATTTCGATTTGATCTATTCCATCTGTTGTTAGCTGTGCCCAGTGGAGCCCATAGGGGACAAGTGTTGCCAACTTGCGGCTGCGACAATAAGTCTCCGCAAGATTTGGCACACTTTTTATTTGTATGCTCCTATTACATGATACCTCGGAAAATGTTTTTAAAACCTCTCCTTAAAAAAATGAATTTTGTGCAAACAAGACCAGCACAACTCTACCTTCAAATGCTGCACTGTGAAAGCACTTTCTTCATTTGTAACTTTTTAAAGACAGCCTTGAAATTCAGGAAAAGTATGGAAGGCTAACCCCCACTTCTTCCTACCTTTGTAAATATGTCTCTGATTAATGGTATACTTACATTTGTTTGTGCACGTACAATCCATCTAGTGATCTCTAGCTTCGTTGAAATATCTTTTTAATATTGGTGTTTTATATATGTATGTGTATTTTTATGAAACTTTTATGACTGTATTGCACGCAGTTGAATAAAGAAATTTTGACTTGACTTGACTGCGACCCTTTTACATTGAATGAAAAAGATGCTGTGGGAACAGATTTAGGGGCATATTTACATTTACTAGCAAATGTCAGAGCACGGAGCAGTTGATGGAGCAAGGTGGAGAAACAAAATGTTGTATAACCCTTGTGAAGTCACACTCCGATAACATGTAATCTGAACTAATGGAGTGGTGCATGAGACTAATCAACCTAGAATAAAAACTTGGACATACACACACACGTGGGAACTAATCTCTGCTTATATTGCAATTATAACTAACTAATTATGTATTTTTGTCGTGTCCTGTATTAATATGCTGCATTGATGTAACGGAATGAGGCATAAATGTACTTTTGTTTATGTATTTTTGACCAGAAAATTGGACCTAAGTAAGTATATTACGCATAAGTGTCGCTTATTTGCTAGGTAATTACTAATAGGGAATACCTTAGTAAGGGGGGAGGTAAACAGAAAGGCTATTTTTCTAAAATTAACATTTATTTGTGTTTGTTTCTATGATAGTCCCATTCTGACTCTAGAGGCCTGTGACAAAATGGAGTCACTGGTTTACTGTGACAACCAAAGGCAGCAGCCAAAGAGATGAGAATGAATGCGAGCTGCTTGGGCCTGTGCAGAAGGCAGGTCAAGGTCGCTGTGGCCTGGAAGTGTAGATGGCTGCCAAATGATGAGAGCAATGGTTCTGAACGTGAGAATTTTACTTGAAGTTGCGAATTAAGGAAACTCGACTAGGCCGGACTATGAAAGACAATGGGGGCATTATAAAAACCCTGACAGGAAGAAAATGTATAATGTGGAGATGAGGTTATGCCTATCCACCCCCGAACTGAACAATGAGGACTCGACTTTTCTTTAAAAGTTACTCTTTTAGATAGATAGAGCTAGTGAAAAAGGTATAAAAAGTGCTGATTTTACCGATTAAAAAATGTCTTCTGATTTTCTACCAGAGATGCTGTCGGATTGCTGATGTTCCTGTAATGTAAGATTATTTTTCTTGAATTATGACTTTTCTTTGCAGGAATGGCACTTGAGGGAGGGATTTTAGTTAGGTAGATAAGAGAATGGACTTTGGGAACTATCTGTCTTTTGCTAACACTTGCGTTTTGAACCTAAAATATTAACGTTATTTCTGAAATTTTCTAAAATAAAATGTTATTAACTGTTTTGAATTAAGCTTTCGTTTAAATGTCATTTGATGATTAAATAAATAAATAAATAAAATAAACCTTTAGACATGTTAAAATTGCTTTAATAAAAATTAGATAAATGGAAAATTGAAGCTGGTCTTGAGTTTTCCTACGCCTAATTTTTTACTAGCAGACCCATCAACCCTTATGGCGATATGTCTAAATGTATATTTTCTGATGATAAAATCATGGTAAACTCGTAAAAACTGCAGGTGTAAATAGTATAAACGTTTAACTAGAATTTAGACATTTCGCTATGATACAGCAGCTCTCCATTGAGATTCACTGATCCCTAGAGTGAGATAGAGATTGTGTGTATGAATCTCACAGTGATATGGGCCCCACTGGTGAGTGAATGTATGTTCTGGTGTTCAGGGATAAGTGATATGGTTCCAGAAATTATTTTTGGAGTAGCGCTGCATCACAATGTTAAATTTGGCATCACAGTTCTCCGACATTTTTAAAATGCAGGGATGCGCCTTATTTACTACAATACAGCTCAACCCTGTGTTTTCCCTAGTGCTGCCGCTACAATTAGCTGCCTAGTGCCAATACAGGCACCCTTGCAGCATAGTGCATGGTTGCCTGTGTTGCAGGGAATGATTGTTTATGTGCAGGAAGGTACCCCTTCCTGCACATGAAGAATCCATAATGGCTATTTCTTACTGCTATGTGGGATGCATTCTGCAGCACACATAGAAGTAGCAAATTGTCATTATTTAATGGTTGTTTGTGTGCAGGAAGGGATACCTTCCTGCACATAAACGATCATGAATGGCTTATTGTTCTTTCTATGTGTGCTGCAGAATGCAGCACACATTAAAAAAGCAAAAATGAGCAGAAAAAAAGCATTTCTCCACGTGCGCCATTCTAACGCCTATTTTTGCATGGCAAAGGGGCATATTTACAACATTGAGTTAAGTAGCTATGCACAGCCTTGTAAATATTGAAAATGTAGCTACACCACCAAAGTGACTCTCTGCTGGCAATAGGAGCTTGTAAATATGCTCCTTAATGTGATAATCAACTACAATATTGGTGTGAGCAGGGGGGGACCAAAGAGCTGTCTACTACTGTATATGTGCAATGTTCGAATGTTAAAAATCTTGATAATTGAGAGGCAAGTACCATTATTTATTTGAAAACATTAACTTATCTTATGCAACATGTAATGCCTTGAAAATAATGATGAATTTTGAAATGAGTCCCTAGAGAAGCACTGTTAATAATTTTTGGAAGATACACCACAAATAACGCGATCCTGCTAGCACCATGTTCATCTGTAGTTGCCATGCCAAATAGATTTTCCCAGTGGCAAATCTGCAACATCTCTGCCATTGAGAACACCACCATCCCTAAACCTGAAAAAGGAGAAGAATGAGGTAGACAGAGGAGGCAACTGCCCGTTTTTGGTATCTGTCCTGCTATCTCACATCTTTAAATCATCTTGAAATCTGAAATCTTTTAAATTTTGTTTGTATCATCTGATGCTGGCTTCCACACAGGTATAAGGTATAGTTCACATTTTCTTTGTCAACATTTGCAGAGATTAGAGTGGTCATGGACAAAAGTTTTGGGCAAAATTCGCATAGGTGTTATGGATTTTAGCATCTTTATCTGAGAGGCCTTAATGGGTGTACAACACACCATACAGGAAGTTAGTGGTTCAATATCTTTATAGAGCTGCAGATTGAGACAGCACATCTGTTATGACTATTAGGTGCCTGATTGTAGCTGTTGGGTGACAATGTCACGGATATAACTCTACAAAAGTCATTTACTACAAACAAACCACATACTAGTCCCACTGATAGTACTACTTCTCTTACTTCTACTCCTCCTTCTATGAATACTACTAGTGACTATGAGTGAGAACATGGTTCCCCCCGAAAGGTCTCCCAACATGACTACCCCTATTTAAAGGGCAGCTTGGAAGGCCACAATGCAGTGCCCAAGATAAATGAAGAGACCACCCGTGGCACTTCAATGATTCACAGCTTGTGCCCTATTTCCTAATTGGTGGTTGACAAAATTCAAATTGACAGTGTCTCAGAAAGGAATGCTGCCCTCAAAGTGGTACGGTAAGCAAAACTGAAGCTAAGATGTTTAGAAACAGAAAAGTCCCCTTGAAATAAAAGAGAGCCCTAAAAACTGTTCAAGGAAGAAAAAAAAAGTTTGTAGTTACCTACTGGGCAAAGAACACAAACTGTGCCACAATTATTCTGAATATTTAATGAAAAGGTGGCTAAGGTGAATAAGCCAAAGGGTAGTCTCGAATCAGAAAGAGAAGCCCCAGTGCCGACCCTAAATTGGATGAACTGGGACAGTGCCCTGGGAGGAAAGACAATGTGGTGTTTGTTGGGGGTGTCTGGGTGATTGCAGTGTGACGGCAGGAGGTGTGAGGAAGATGAGAGGACAGGGGGTTGATGGGATGCTAACAATTACACTGAGATACGTTAAGGGCTAATTTAAAAGTCTCTAGCGGGACCCGATTGAGACCAAGTGGGGTGGGCGAGCTGCTGTTTGCATGATATTAGGTCTTACCCATGCCCTGAGATGCCCCCATGTCCACCTTAAATGATTCCTAATTCAGGCAATGCCAGAATAGCTCTGTGTAGATAATTGCAAGTTGTGGGGCACAATCATATTAGAATCACAGGATGAGGGGTTTCAGAGAGAGCAACTAAGGGGCTCATTAGGATGGCGGACGGACCTGCGTCCTTCCGCCACCCTAGAGGAGGAGGGACCGTCCGCAGGGGCAGCGGCGGTCCCGCCAGTGCAATTAGGATGTGACCGCCAGCCTGGTCACATCCTCAATATTTAACATTGCGGCGGGTGCTGCTTGAAGCAGCACCCGCCGCAAGGTTAAATATGCATGCTTAGCATTTGCATGCACAAAGCGGCAGGCACCGTGCGGTGCCTGCCGCTTCGTGCACGCAAATGCAGGGGGGTACCACAGGTACCCCCATGTGCACCCCCCACCCCCCCAATCACCCTGGGGGCCCACAACGGGCCCCCAAAGAAATCACCGTGTGCCTTTCCACGGCGGAGAATCCGCAGCGGAAAGGCATCTGTTTTCCACCATCCTAATATGGCTGGCGGTGTCTGATAGACACCGCCAGCCATGTTAGAGCTTTTCCGCCGCGGTCGGAAGGCGACCGCGGCGGAAAAGCTGCGGACCGATTTTGAGACCCACCACCATCCTAATTTGGCAGTGGGTCTTTTGTGCCTCCCCAGCGGTTTTCCCGCATCCTCCGGGCCGGCGGTGGCTTCCGCCGGCCCGGAGGATGCGGGAAAACCGCGATCCTAATGAGCCCCTATGTATTAGTTCCTCAACAGGCACCCAGATCAGTTCTAGGCTGTAACCAGATAAGCATCCTATAATGGAATATGAAACATGCTCCTTTTTCAGCCTGAAGTATAGAGGAAGGTATAATATCCTAAATTGGGGCAACATTCTGAGAATTTTAAGAGGCCTGCACAACCTTACTTCATTTGATCCACCAGACATTCACTCTTTCAAACTCCAACCCCGAAGGGGCTCTCAGTGTACAGAGCCCACCCTAGTTAGATTCGCCATTGGGACACTCGCACAGATGTTCTACTGACTCACATAGAAACTCAAGGATAGGGGAATAAAGGTCACAGTATTTTGCAGATATGCATACCCTCTTGCGTTGTTCCCTGAGTCTAGGGAGTAGCCTCGCCCTTGATGCAGCCCATTGAGACAGAACTCAGGCCAGCAAGTTATAAAACAAAGAGAGAAGCCCATATTCCACCTTACATAATCCCAAACAAAGAAAAAGACAAAACAATGAGCAGACCTAAGTCAGTGACACAAAACACACTAATCCGCTTTAACACCCTGGGAGATGATAATTGTGACAACACATAAGGCTAGGCTTGGCTGTCTGCCATCTTGGCTTCTGACTCCTGAACCCCATTAGGGGCCTCTGGGGTGCCCCTAAGCCTTTCCAGCATTGCACTGGGATCTGAAGCCCTCTTAAATCTTAGATCCTGGAATGGGGCAGGTTTGCCCAAGAAACTAGACGAAGAAGGCTTTTGTGCCTACTTGCAGAAATTCCATGTTATCATCCTGCGAGAAACTTGGTTGGAAGTAATAACTCCCTTAGTTTGCTTCTCAGAAATTTCCACCCCTACCAGTAAGTTGGCCAGAAAAGTGCATTAAAGGGGCAGTTTAGCCAAGTATGTCAGCACTGAGGTTCCATTCAACGTCAAGGTACTAGACGTATGGGAACCCTAGTTGCAGGCTGTGAAGGTTGTTGGCTGGACCGAGAACCACAACTCGTCCATGATAATAATAAACATCTAAATTAACCCAAATCTCTGAAGATAAAAAGGTTTACTTGAAAAATGAAAGGCGTTGTGGTGGGTCTTAGACTGCGCCATTCAGTCACCCAATTGTTAGTAACTGCAGACTTTATTTTAAACGTTAATTAAAGGGGTTATAATGATGAGCACTCAAACGTGCAAGATTACATTTGGAACGTCCCTACTCAGGTGCTCAATGATAATAGGTGCAGAGATAAAATGGGTGAGAAAACGGTTTCTGCATTACTGGCAGCTGGACTGAGAGTCATTAAGGAGAAGCTTTTTTGGGAACACATCACCTGGGTGGACATACACCTCAGTAAAATCTTATTCCATAATTGACTAAACATTAGTCAGTCTAGTGTGGTTCAAACAGATAACAAACTTTGTCCACAATCATTGCCCAGGGAATGATCACTAACCGCAGATCATAGATCTTGCAGTAGTCTGACCCCATATGAAAAGGCAGACATCTTGCATGCAAATACGCACACAGAAATCTTAAAGAAATGTAAGTGTCGAGAGGTGCTGGCACCCGAAATAATAGCATGATATGTATGATTCTGGAATGAACTAAACCTCAATGAAGGAAACTCCATCCCTACTTAGAATGAACTCTTGTAGATGATCATTGCAGCATGCTCCAACAAACCTAGTCAAAAATATTATCCCCTGAGCATAAGGAACAACACCTCATGGTTCACTGTTACACTAAGAAAACTAGAGAAAATGCTTCTAGACAGCTACATCACTTAAAGTTGGCCACTCATGATGACAGTCATAAGGCCAAAATTAGAACTCTTCGGCAACAGAACAAAAAGTAAATTTAGTCAGCGAGGAAAACTCATCAAGATGACCTCTCAGCTAAATTGTTATGTGCCTTCAAAAAGAAGAACACACATCTCTTCTGGGAAACCATATATACACTTGAGAATGGAAATGGAAGAGCTTACAGTGCTAACATAGACAAACTGGCCTGGGTATCCTACCTGCAAACCCTTTATATACTTTCTAGTCACAGTAGATCCATCATTCAACTGGAACTTTAGCTAATAAGGACTTTATCCTAGGGGTGGGCGGAGTTTGTGGAGTTCACCCAGTGGAATTACGCGGAGTTGCTGAAAAGCTCCATGAGATTCCGCGGAGTTCCCCAAGCAGGCGGGGTATCACATCAATAATTTGACTCAGCAGTATTTCCGTGAGCGCTCCTGTGTCGCTGAAACCACCCAAATGAGCCCCACAGCACTGATTACACACTTTAGGGGAGAATCTTCAACAATCAAAAAATCCATCCGTTAGCAGAGGTGGAAGCATATTGCTTCTAAAGAGGAAAACAAATGCTGCCATAAGCACACCGCATCCCTCTTTACAACACTAATTTATTTCATTTCAGCAGCCCACACTCCACAAGATAAAGCATTCCCTCTCTATCTTAAAACATAATTTGCTGACTTTTTTGTAGCAAAGTACAGCAGTTCTGTTGGCATAGTGCAGAGGACCGTTATTTCATACTGAGCAGGGAGTGAAGCACGAGTGATAAACACTTCAGAACTAAAGTCAATTCGCGAAATCGGACTCCGGCAAGACATCTGCATAATGTGAGGGCTTAAATATCCTTTACATGCAGTCAAGTCTCATTTGAAGGAAATAAAACAGTATTATTAATGGTGGATTTCGCACAAATGGCCTGAGTTTGACATGTCAGCTTCGATGAAACTTTTACATATATAACACAGAGGAGAGTCAGCTGCAGCGACAGGCTTATCGAACGCGCTGGCTCTACGTGAAAATGTGCATGTGGTCGACCTGCTGGCCTCAGAAGCCCAATTACAACGGATCTGTGTAGGTGCTTTCTATAACTGTCTGGTGAGTGGGTGGAGGGGGTAGAGGGTCCTGCAGGCATTCTACAATAGCTGAATGTGCTAATAATTACCAATGTATTAGAATGCGTGTTTGTTTCTTGTGTATGGAATGCAGCTCATGTATGACATTTATGCTGTTCCTTTGTGTGTTATCTTGATTCTTGACCACTAGATAAACTCCAAGGAAGCTCTGCCCAGCTTGAAGGCAGCTCCGAGCCTGGGTATCCAGCATCAGATGCAGGGAGAGGTGACAAGTGCTCTCTATTGCTGCACGAGTGTCTTGAAGAGCAAAGCTAGGACCTGTGTGAGCATCACTGAGGCAGTGGGACCCATGGTGCTGACTGCATGGCTCTTCTGTCACCCTCTGAGGCTGCCTCACCTCATAGACCTTTGGCTCACATTGAAGCACACAGCACCAAGCAAGGTGCCACAGCTGGCCAATCCCAAGTGTGAGAGCACCCACAGCGTCCAATAGGAATGCAACTGGGAAGAGGGAGAGGGCGAGCATTGGCTATATAAACTGTCAGTGGATGAAAAGTTATGTGCCCAAATAGGGGTGCGCGCGCTGGTAAACTCCGCTCTGCCAGGAATTGGCAGAGTTTTGCCAAACTCCATGCTCCAAGCGGAGCTCGGAGTGGCAAAAATCCGCATACTTTAACAGCGGAGAGGAGTTTACTGCCCAGGCCTACTTTATCCCAGAAGAACCGGTTTATTTTTTAGATGAGAAAGCAAATATTGTGCAAATGGAGGCTGAGCAAGATGACAATGATGAGTCAACCACCAAACAAATGTATTTTAAAGATTAATTACTGAAGGTAATATTGAAATCGAAACCAGATGGGGTTTATAGATCTGGGAAGGGTGCACTTGTATAAAAAAAACAAAGATAAAAAAAAAAAAAAAGAAACCAGATGTGGTTTCAGGGCAAATAGCTTACCACAGGCCTTTTTTTAAGTCATTTCTTACTTCTGGGCATCAGCCGCAGCTGGTGCAGATAAGATCGATGAGGTGGGGGGGTGGGGGGGCGGGGTGGTGAGGGAGCTGACACAGACATTGTAATTTTTTTTTTTTTAAAGACGACCACTTACCCTGCACTTGCCGCATCGCTTAGAACCTGTCTATCCTGAGTAAGAATCTCCCTTCATCTCCCTAATAGGAAATGCATACCCCCTTGGTTTGTACTAAAGAAATTGGAAATCAACCAGCAAAAGCTCCAATTGAAAACCACAGCCAACTCCCTAAATTTTACATTTGGTTTACTTTCAAAGCTACTGAAAGGTCCGGCCTATGGTCCCTTCTGAGAAATACTCATGCCAAGCTGGTTCCCAATATAACCTATGGGAAAGAACTAATGAGAAGGAGGGTTTCTGACCTTTTAGACAGGTTAATAGCCAATACATATCAATCTACCTTTTGTCTACCAAACTTTGCTTCCCAATCGCAATTGCACCTGGAGTTTTGTCTTGCAAAACAAAGCCTGACCAGACGAGGAACATTCCTGAACGCGTCCCATTGATTTAAAAAAACAAAAAACAAGTAACCCTGGATAATCTGATCTGGCAAGAGCTAAGCACCCTCTGGTTCATTATACAGACAGACACTATATGGCCTCATCCTTTCAGATATTACAAGCTTTTGACCTGCTGGCCCTCTCATATTCAGGGTGTGTTTTCAAAAGGACTATAAACAAGCAAATCTGATTGAACTCTATGCTGGATGACAAGAGGGACTTGGCCAAGTGTTCAAATTCTTGGCAAATCATCAATAATGATCTCTTGTTTTGCCCCAGTCTTATTGTCCATGTGCTATTCTCAGTTTTTGAAGTTTTTTTTTTTTATACCATTTTCGGGCTATGTCGACATTGGATATGTTACGCGTCTGGCTGAAATCATCAAATAACTTGGCGTGCCAACTGTGTGGTAAGGCTGAGGAAATGCTAACACACATAATATGTATATGTCTGAACATCTAAATGAAAAGAGGACATCTTCTCAGAAAGCCTTTAAACAGGCTTGGTGTCCATACTTGCAGACAAGCAGTCACAAAGAAGCATATTTATTAAAGTGTTTTGTTGCACTTGCACTACGTAAGGGGTGCAAGGGTGGTGCAACGACTATGTTATATTTATCACGCCATGTAAGGTCACCTTGCATTCCCCATGCATGACTTGATACACCTAGAGCACGGGTACTCATAGTACAGCACATGGGCCGCCAGCGGCCCGGCAAGCCTTCCTTGGTGGCCCGCGGACCATGCAGACATCGTACCCGTGTATTTAAAAAAAAATGTAAGAGTGTCTTCAAACACTGCTGGTTGCAGCAGCGTGAGTCTAAGAGACTCTGCTGCTCTGGTGGGGACGGGCGATTCCAGTGGTAGTCAAAGTGGAGCTGCAGGTGCCTAAAAAGAGGTGAAATACAACAAAGCCTCATTAACTAGCAATTGGTATTTTTAAAAGACCTGTGCAGTGCTCGGGTGTGGCTGTGTGTGCCCGGGAAGTTGTCTCAGCCCGGGCTGACACACAGGCAGGGTGAGATGAAGAGGATGACAGAGGGAGGTAGAGGTGTGGAGACAGAGGGAGAGGGAGAGAGGAAAAGGAAGGGAGCCAGAGGGAGACGGAGAGGGAGGGAGGGAAAGGGAGGGAGACAAAGGGAGACGGAGAGGGAGGGAGGAAAAGAGAGGGAGACAGAGGGAGATGGAAGGAGGGAAAGGGAGGGAGACAGAGGGAGAGGGAGGAGAGAAAGGGAGGGAGACAGAGGGAGCCAGAGGGAGGGAGGGAAAGAGAGGGAGACAGAGGGAGACGGAGGGAGGGAAAGGGAGGGAGACAGTGGGAGACAGAAGGAGGGAGGGAAAGAGAGGGAGACAGAGGGAAAGGGAGGAGGGAAAGTGAGGGAGACAGATGGAGACGGAGGGAGGGAGGGAAAGAGAGGGAGACAGAGGGAGACGGAGGGAGGGAAACGGAGGGAGACACTGGGAGACAGAAGGAGGGAGAGAAAGAGAGAGAGACAGAGGGAGACGGAGGGAGGGAAAGGGAGGGAGACAGAGGGAGAGTGAGAGAGGGAAAGGGAGGGAGACAGGGAGGGAGGGAGAGGGAGACAGAGAGAGGGAGACAGAGAAAGGGAGACAGAGAAAGGGAGACAGAGAAAGGGAGAGGGAGGGAGACAGAGGGTGACAGACAGAGGGAGACAGACAGAGGGAGACAGAGGGAGGAGGGAGAGAGAGAGGGAGACAGAGGAAGGGAGACAGAGGGAACGAGACAGACAGAGTGAGGGAGACAGAGGGAGAAGGAGGGTGAGGGAGACAGAGGGAGAAGGAGGGAGAGGGAGGGAGACAGACAGATGGAGACAGAGGGAGGGAGACAGACAGATGGAGACAGAGGGAGGGAGAGAAAGAGATGGAGGGGGAGAGGGAGATGGGGGAAGGAAGACAGAGACAGGGGGAGAGAGGGAGGGAGACAGAGAGAGAGAGGAGGAAGACAGATAGAGGGAGGAGGGAGACAGAGAGAGTGAGACAAAGAGAGGGAGAGAGAGGGAGACAGACAGAGGGAGACAGAAAGAGGGAGACAGAGAGAGGGAGACAGAGAGAGGGAGACAGAGGGAGGGAGACAGGGGAAGGAAGGGGGAGACAGAGGAAGGGAGCAGGAGACAGAGAGAGGGAGACAGAGAGAGGGAGACAGAGACTGGGAGCCAGAGAAGAGAGTGAGACAGAGAGAGGGAGACAGAGGAAGGGAGACAGAGGAAGGGAGGGGGAGACAGAGAGAGGGAGACAGAGAGAGGGAGAGAGAGGGAGACAGAAGGAGGGAGACAGGAAGAGGGAGACAGAGAGCGGGAGACAGAGAGAGGGAGACAGAGGGAGGGAGACAGGGCAATGAAGGGGGCGACAGAGGAAGGGAGAGGGAGACAGAGAGAGGGAAACAGAGAGAGGGAGACAGAAAGAGGGAGCCAGAGAAGAGAGTGAGACAGAGAGAGGGAGACAGGGGAAGGGATACAGAGGAAGGGAGGGGGAGACAGAGGAAGGGAGGGGAGACAGAGGAAGGGAGGGGAGACAGAGGAAGGGAGACAGAGGAAGGGAGGGGATACAGAGGAAGGGGGAGGGAGACAGAGAGAGGGAGACAGAGAGAGGGAGAGTGAGGGAGGGAGACAGAGGAAGGGAGGGGGGACAGAGAGAGGGAGACAGAGAGCAGGAGACAGAGAGATGGAGACAGAGAGAGGGAGACCGAGGGAGGGA
The DNA here is from genome assembly GCF_964261635.1 of Lissotriton helveticus. Lineage (NCBI taxonomy): Eukaryota > Metazoa > Chordata > Amphibia > Caudata > Salamandridae > Lissotriton > Lissotriton helveticus. The sequence goes on from NC_136063.1 coordinate 806,245,030, forward strand.
GACCGAGGGAGGGAGACAGAGGGAGGGAGACAGAGGAAGGGAGGGTAGACAGAGAAAGGGGGAGGGAGACAGAGAGAGGGAGACAGGGAGAGGAAGACAGAGGAAGGGAGACCTGGGAAGGGAGACAGAGGAAGGGAGACAGAGGGAGTCAGGGGGAGAGAGTGGACGGGAGGGGGAGACAGAGACAGAGAGAGGGAGACACAGAGAGGGAGACAGAGAGGGAGACAGAGGGAGGGAGACAAAGGGGAGGGAGACAGAGGAAGGGAGGGGAGACAGAGGAAGTGGGAGGGAGACAGATAGAGGGAGACAGAGAGAGGAAGACAGAGAGAGTGAGACAGAGAAAGGGAGGCCGAGGGAGGGAGACAGAGGAAGGGAGGGGGAACAGAGAGAGGGAGACACAGAGAGGAGACAGAGAGCGGGAGACAGAGAGATGGAGACAGAGAGAGGCAGACCGAGGGAGGGAGACATAGGGAGGGAGACAGAGGGAGGGAGACAGAGGAAGGGAGGGGAGAATGAGGAAGGGGAGGGAGACAGAGGAAGGGGGAGGGAGACAGAGAGAGGGAGACCGAGAGAGAGAGACAGAGAAGAGAGGGAGACAGAGAAGAGAGGGAGACAGAGAGAGGGAGACAGAGAGAGGGAGACAGAGGAAGGGAGACAGAGGAAGGGAGACAGAGGGAGTCAGGGGGAAACAGAGGAAGGGAGGTGGAGACAGAGAGAGGGAGACAGAGAGAGGGAGACAGAGAGGGAGACAGAGGGAGGGAGACAGAGGAAGGGAGGGGGAGACAGAGGAAGGGAGAGGGAGACAGAGAGAGGGAGACAGAGAGAGGGGGGCAGAGGGAGGGAGACAGAGGAAGGGAGGGGGAGATAGAGGAAGGGAGAGGGAGACAGAGAGACGGAGACAGAGAGGGGGAGCCAGAGAAGAGAGGGAGACAGAGAGAGGGAGACAGAGGAAGGGAGACAGAGGAAGGGAGGGGAGACAGAGGAAGGGAGGGGGAGACAGAGGAAGGGAGGGGGAGACAGAGAGAGGGAGACAGAGAGAGGGAGACAGAGAGCGGGAGACAGAGAGATGGAGACAGAGAGAGGGGCACTGAGGGAGGGAGACAGAGGGAGGGAGACAGAGGGAGGGAGACAGAGGGAGGGAGACAGACAGATGGAGACAGAGGGAGGGAGAGAAAGAGATGGAGGGGGAGAGGGAGATGGGGGAAGGAAGACAGAGACAGGGGGAGAGAGGGAGGGAGACAGAGAGAGAGAGGAGGAAGACAGATAGAGGGAGGAGGGAGACAGAGAGAGTGAGACAAAGAGAGGGAGAGAGAGGGAGACAGACAGAGGGAGACAGAAAGAGGGAGACAGAGAGAGGGAGACAGAGAGAGGGAGACAGAGGGAGGGAGACAGGGGAAGGAAGGGGGAGACAGAGGAAGGGAGCAGGAGACAGAGAGAGGGAGACAGAGAGAGGGAGACAGAGACTGGGAGCCAGAGAAGAGAGTGAGACAGAGAGAGGGAGACAGAGGAAGGGAGACAGAGGAAGGGAGGGGGAGACAGAGAGAGGGAGACAGAGAGAGGGAGAGAGAGGGAGACAGAAGGAGGGAGACAGGAAGAGGGAGACAGAGAGCGGGAGACAGAGAGAGGGAGACAGAGGGAGGGAGACAGGGCAATGAAGGGGGCGACAGAGGAAGGGAGAGGGAGACAGAGAGAGGGAAACAGAGAGAGGGAGACAGAAAGAGGGAGCCAGAGAAGAGAGTGAGACAGAGAGAGGGAGACAGGGGAAGGGATACAGAGGAAGGGAGGGGGAGACAGAGGAAGGGAGGGGAGACAGAGGAAGGGAGGGGAGACAGAGGAAGGGAGACAGAGGAAGGGAGGGGATACAGAGGAAGGGGGAGGGAGACAGAGAGAGGGAGACAGAGAGAGGGAGAGTGAGGGAGGGAGACAGAGGAAGGGAGGGGGGACAGAGAGAGGGAGACAGAGAGCAGGAGACAGAGAGATGGAGACAGAGAGAGGGAGACCGAGGGAGGGAGACCGAGGGAGGGAGACAGAGGGAGGGAGACAGAGGAAGGGAGGGTAGACAGAGAAAGGGGGAGGGAGACAGAGAGAGGGAGACAGGGAGAGGAAGACAGAGGAAGGGAGACCTGGGAAGGGAGACAGAGGAAGGGAGACAGAGGGAGTCAGGGGGAGAGAGTGGACGGGAGGGGGAGACAGAGACAGAGAGAGGGAGACACAGAGAGGGAGACAGAGAGGGAGACAGAGGGAGGGAGACAAAGGGGAGGGAGACAGAGGAAGGGAGGGGAGACAGAGGAAGTGGGAGGGAGACAGATAGAGGGAGACAGAGAGAGGAAGACAGAGAGAGTGAGACAGAGAAAGGGAGGCCGAGGGAGGGAGACAGAGGAAGGGAGGGGGAACAGAGAGAGGGAGACACAGAGAGGAGACAGAGAGCGGGAGACAGAGAGATGGAGACAGAGAGAGGCAGACCGAGGGAGGGAGACATAGGGAGGGAGACAGAGGGAGGGAGACAGAGGAAGGGAGGGGAGAATGAGGAAGGGGAGGGAGACAGAGGAAGGGGGAGGGAGACAGAGAGAGGGAGACCGAGAGAGAGAGACAGAGAAGAGAGGGAGACAGAGAAGAGAGGGAGACAGAGAGAGGGAGACAGAGAGAGGGAGACAGAGGAAGGGAGACAGAGGAAGGGAGACAGAGGGAGTCAGGGGGAAACAGAGGAAGGGAGGTGGAGACAGAGAGAGGGAGACAGAGAGAGGGAGACAGAGAGGGAGACAGAGGGAGGGAGACAGAGGAAGGGAGGGGGAGACAGAGGAAGGGAGAGGGAGACAGAGAGAGGGAGACAGAGAGAGGGGGGCAGAGGGAGGGAGACAGAGGAAGGGAGGGGGAGATAGAGGAAGGGAGAGGGAGACAGAGAGACGGAGACAGAGAGGGGGAGCCAGAGAAGAGAGGGAGACAGAGAGAGGGAGACAGAGGAAGGGAGACAGAGGAAGGGAGGGGAGACAGAGGAAGGGAGGGGGAGACAGAGGAAGGGAGGGGGAGACAGAGAGAGGGAGACAGAGAGAGGGAGACAGAGAGCGGGAGACAGAGAGATGGAGACAGAGAGAGGGGCACTGAGGGAGGGAGACAGAGGGAGGGAGACAGAGGGAGGGAGACAGAGGGAGGGAGACAGAGGATGGGAGGGGAGACAGAGGAAGGGGGAGGGAGACAGAGAGAGGGAGACAGAGAGGGAGACAAAGAGAGGGAGACAGAGAAGAGAGGGAGACAGAGAGAGGGAGACAGAGTAAGGGAGGGGGAGACAGAGGAAGGGAGAGGAAGACAGAGAGAGGGAGACAGAGAGGGAGACAGAGGGAGGGAGACAAAGGGGAAGGAGACAGAGGAAGGGAGGGGAGACAGAGGAAGGGGAGGGAGACGGAGAGAGGAAGACAGAGAGAGCGAGACAGAGAGAGGGAGGCCGAGGGAGGGAGACAGAGGAAGGGAGGGGGAACAGAGAGAGGGAGACAGAGAGAGGAGACAGAGAGCAGGAGACAGAGAGATGGAGACAGAGAGAGGGAGACCGAGGGAGGGAGACAGAGGGAGGGAGACAGAGGTAGGGAGACAGAGGAAGGGAGGGGAGACAGAGGAAGGGAGGGGAAACAGAGGAAGGGGAGGGAGACAGAGGAAGGGGGAGGGAGACAGAGAGAGGGAGACCGAGAGAGGGAGACAGAGAAGAGAGGGAGACAGAGAAGAGAGGGAGACAGAGGAAGGGAGACAGAGGAAGGGAGACAGAGGGAGGGAGACAGAAGGAGGGAGACAGAGGAAGGGAGGGGGACACAGAGGAAGGGAGAGGGAGACGGAGAGAGGGAGACAGAGAGAGGGGGGCAGAGGGAGGGAGACAGAGGAAGGGAGGGGGAGACAGAGGAAGGGAGACAGAGAGGGAGACAGAGGGAGGGAGACAGAAGGAGGGAGACAGAGGAAGGGAGGGGGAGACAGAGGAAGGGAGAGGGAGACGGAGAGAGGGAGACAGAGAGAGGGGGGCAGAGGGAGGGAGACAGAGGAAGGGAGGGGGAGACAGAGGAAGGGAGGTGGAAACAGAGAGAGGGAGACAGAGAGAGGGAGACAGAGAGGGAGACAGAGGGAGGGAGACAGAAGGAGGGAGACAGAGGAAGGGAGGGGGAGACAGAGGAAGGGAGAGGGAGACGGAGAGAGGGAGACAGAGAGAGGGGGGCAGAGGGAGGGAGACAGAGGAAGGGAGGGGGAGACAGAGGAAGGGAGAGTGAGACAGAGAGAGGGAGACAGAGAGGGGGAGCCAGAGAAGAGAGGGAGACAGAGAGAGGGAGACAGAGGAAGGGAGACAGAGGAAGGGAGGGGAGACAGAGGAAGGGAGGGGGAGACAGAGGAAGGGAGAGGGAGACAGAGAGAGGGAGACAGAGAGATGGAGACAGAGAGAGGGAGTCAGAGGGAGGAGACAGAGGGAGGGAGACAGAGGGTGGGAGACAGAGGAAGGGAGGGGGAGACAGAGAGAGGGAGACAGAGAGAGGGAGACAGAGAGCGGGAGACAGAGAGATGGAGACAGAGAGAGGGACACCGAGGGAGGGAGACAGAGGGAGGGAGACAGAGGGAGGGAGACAGAGGATGGGAGGGGAGACAGAGGAAGGGGGAGGGAGACAGAGAGAGGGAGACAGAGAGGGAGACAAAGAGAGGGAGACAGAGAAGAGAGGGAGACAGAGAGAGGGAGACAGAGAAAGGGAGGGGGAGACAGAGGAAGGGAGAGTAAGACAGAGAGAGGGAGACAGAGAGAGGGAGACAGAGAGAAGGAGACAGAGGGAGGGAGACAGAGGGATGGAGACAGAGGGAGGGAGACAGAGGGAGGGAGACAGAGGAAGGGAGGGGGAGACAGAGGAAGGGAGAGGGAGACAGAGAGAGTAAGATGGAGAGAGGGAGACAGAGGAAGGGAGATAGAGGGAGAGAGAGCGAGAGAGAGAGAGAGAGAGAGAGAGAGAGAGAGAGAGAGAGATGTCTGTATGCCGGGTTTGGTGGATCAGAGGTCAGAGGATGAAGGCGTCGCAGCAGGGACCTGTGATCAACCTCATGGTCACAGTTTTTTTGTTGCTCTAGCCCCGCCCCCTCCCCCACTGACCCAGCCCTCACTGGTGTGGCCCTCGGACACAAACCACACTGTAAATTTGGCCCCCCCAGAGAAAGTTTGTGTGAACCCCTGACCTAGAGTAACTCAATGCAGCGCAAATCACTGAGTTACATTACTCTGCCCAGGGAGGCGTTCCATGAGTGGAGCGTAAGTGTTCCCACCCATCCATCCATGGACTTTGGTTCATTCCCAGATTTACCATTAATGGTAGACCTGGAAATGTGTCAACATTATAAGCCTCCTCTCGTGGCGCGTAATCGGAAGAAATATCTTTATTTCTCCTCATTTTTTCCTCTTTCTGTGTGCTGCATTCTGCACCACAAATAGAAAGAGGAAATGCCTCAAATGATTGAATTTGTGCAGAAAGGTACAATGCAGGCACACTTGCATCATAACGCATGGTTGCCAGGTTGCTAATTGTGTACCAGCACAGACACATGGCAGGAATGACCCATAGCTTGAAAGATATGGCACACTTCTGCCCTCCCTCTTTCACGCAGTGCAACGCAGCACGCTGTCTTGCTGCGTTGCACTGCGTGAAACCTTGATAAATATGGTCCTAAGTGTGTGAATCCAACCAACTTGTTATTAAACTTGACTGTATTTAAGTCAATATGGCACATTTCTGTCTTTTCCCCTGCGCTGGTGCCCTTTTGGCAGCCTAGCGCCAATGCAGGCACCTTGCACCACAGTGCAAGGGTGCCTGCGTTGCATGCAGGATTGATTTTGTGCAACAATAAGCAGTATAAAACAACGTTTTAGCTGAGTAGATTGTTAGCTTTACCGTCAAAATGAATATAACGCTTGGCACCATATTTTGAAATAATAATCCAAATCAGCTAGATTAATACATTTGGAAACATCCACTTCCTAGTCCGCTGGACACAACATAAAAAAGTCAAAATCATGTTTGCTTTCGCCAGGCGTAGGCGTAGATCAGATGCATTTGCCTTATTGTCAACAAAATTTTAATCTTTTTTCACATTTTATGTTCTCTCCAAAAGAAGAAGGGCAATTTTTAAAGAATGCTACCAATAAATGTTGCAAACACGCAGAGTAGACCCATTGTTTTGTCTTTATTCAAAATCAGCAGAGGAATTCAGAAAGGCAATGAAGTGAACACTTGGAGTGATGATTTAATTTAAGACTTGTCTCTGCCAAAGTTTTGGTCTAACTGATATATTAAATAGTTAAAGAGATTGAGTAGTGGTATTTTACCACTTTAAACAGTGGCTGTTTGTCACTGGAAGAGTACATTTTGGCTGAAAATGTGGCAGAATGTTTTCACTTTCCTAAGTAAAACAACTGAACATTTTACACTAACACAAAGGAACACTTACAAACAACTAAAATAAAAAGGGGTACAGCATCCCAAATGGTGTTACACATCCACGATTCAAAATAACATCGAAATGCATTAATGCAGCTCAAAATACAACGCCACAAGCAACATCACACATCACCACCTCAGTCCACAAGGATGTGCAAACTTTCTTATCACATATTACCATCTTCAGACATCTGCATTTGCAATACTTTGGTAAAAGGTATTTACATCAAGCACTGCCTTACATACCATCGAATAGTAGAAATCTTTCGTGATCTGAACTTTGTTGTCTGCAACTAATGCACCAACTCAGATTTTCCAAGTGAATGTATGCTCAATTTCGGGAAAAAGCAGAGGACCCATACATAAACTAAGAACTCTCTGAATATAAAATTCTCCTGGTACTATCAATAATGCCTCAGTGGAAACGTTAGTGTGTCTTAAAATATAACAAACATTGCCATTCTTGTAGAGGTAAAAGCAGAGCATTTTTGTCAATTTTTGTGAACATTAAAATAGCACAAGAACAAGAAAATGATGTTTCTTCCATTTCAGGCCATTTTGACATATTCTATTTCTGACTTTGCTGCCTGGCTGTCTTCGAATATGCATAACTAGGATTAAATGCTTTAATCTTCTTGCTGAGAACATCTTGTAGATATTTAATTTAGAAATATAGTATCCAAGCTGAACAGTAAATCAAATAAAACAATTATAATAATACATAATTACTAAATTATGAAAAATAGTTATTTTTCTTATTGAAATGCAAAGTTAATACAATTTATTACATATTTTACAATATCCAAATCTAGCATTTGGATATTGTAAAATATGCTTTGCTTGGAAGAGATTCAGAAGGGCATGTTTGCAAAGGGTTTGCTGTGGAACATAAGTGGAATGTATGAAAGTTAAACTGCTAGTAATGGTTTCTCTTTTTTGGAGATATTACTTACTCTTGTAATAGTCCTGACTTACGACTGCTTCAACTGTAAGTCACACCTATTCACATCCAAATCTTTGTGAATCAGGCATAGTGAGTCTAGAACAGTTCTCATGTGAAACTACTGTTATTAAATAGCAATAATAAGGTAATTTCATATTAAGTTCATTGTCAGCAGTCACACACACATTAAACTTGAATCACAGGGATTTTGCTACATGCTGGTGTCACTCACTCTTGTAGCACTCTATTTGTACTCCAATTTGGTCACAGTCAGTTAAATAAAATATGAAATTACAATTTAGTTAATATGTTTGCTAAATGATTGATGATCTTTAGTCATCGTGAAGTTTTTTCTTTTTTTTTTACCAATCTTCAAAAAGCGGATTGCCAGAAGGTGCCCAAAACAGGGTAAATGGGACTAGTTCAGGAAGGCAGTTCTGAGCATGTGAAAAAGTACTCTTGTAGTACTACTTATTGCACATACAAATCCTAAATGTGTTTCACAAAATTACAGGTGAATATTTTTGACTAGCAGGTGGCAAGGGGGAGTGGCCTACATTTTTGGAAAATATACTATGAAGTGGGAAAAGTAAAGAGAAAATAATGGAGGGGCAGAAAGGGGTTCACTTGCAATTCACAGAATGTATACCCCCACCCCCCATCTACACCAGTTTCTCTACAGCCCATAGACGCTCATATCTACTCCAGAAACTCCTTGGAGTAAGCCACACACCAAACCTGGCCACTCAGAAGCACTGCAAGGCATTCACACAGTAGTCAAAACAGGCATGGAATAATACAATCAGCACATAGGCGAACAATAAGAACCTTTAAACAAATTATGCAGTTCACCCAGAAATATCAGAGAAAGACTCCATTGTCACCATAAAAGATTGACACAAACCCAAAATACCATATACAAGCAGAAATAAATGAGATTGCAAACACTAAAACTACAATTCTGAAATGAATATGTTGTGTCATTTAGGATTAAGAAACAATCAGTGACATACAAGTTCACATGCATTCACATGTCAACATATTCCAATCATACTCAGCATTACAATACACATTTCACAAGTACATACCCAGAGCCACTCAATGACACTGTACTTGCATTTGTGAATAGAAGATTTGTAACCATACCACGTATGCTTAACTGCTAACCCTCATCACACGTACAATCACATGCTACACCTTGCCCAGCTACATGCCTCACACCAACCCCTACAGATCATGTTCAGTGAACTACATAACATTCACATAGACTAGTAAGGCATATTTCTAAGTTAGACATAAACTATGAAAACGACGCAGTGGGCCATGACACCTTTCAGTGGTGTGTGGCACCAACAGGGATGTTGCCCCCATGACCTCTCAGTTTTTTCAGTTTCTCCATCCACAATTTGGAGAATTATATAATAAGGTCAGACTTCTACACCAACTGCGACAAACAGGAAGCAGCAGCACTGCCATTCCTGAGCCATCCTTGAACCAGATCACAATACTCCTCCATCCTGCTACTGAATCCAACTCAGAAGCCCCCACAATGGCTGAGAGCTGAGGTAAGAGGTTGAACCAGAGGAAATGGAGGTGTTTCTCCAGAAATACCCTCGGCTCAATGGGGGTGTGGCTACCCAGCTGAGCAATGCAGCAAAACTGGTGACCTGGGTATTGTTGCCTAACATTGCAGTACAGTGGGAGTCACCATCTATTGAGTCAGGAAGTACCAGCAATACTGTGAGGCTCTCGAAATTTTGTTTAGTGTTATGTATTTTAATGTGTTGTTTATATGTTTGTTAAACATGTTTTGTAATGTATGTTTGAAAATTTGTAAATTTGTTTACATTTTGCGTTTTAGTATCAGAGCGGGTTGTGGGTTTATAGGGGAATAGGGTGGGAAGTAATTTAATAATAATTAATTAATTAATATATGTTTGTAAATATTTTTATTTAATACTTAATTGGTAATTAATTAATATTAATTAGTTAATTAATTTATATAATTTTGTACATATTTTTAATTAATAATTAATTGGTAATTAATTAATATTAATTAGTTAATTACATTAATTAGAGTAATTTTTTTATATATATAATTTTTTGTTATTGTTAATTAATTAATTGGGAAACAATAGTATTAATTAGTAAATTAAATTATTTACAGCTAATGTGCTTATATATTTACTTTATTGTTATTGTTAATTAATAATTAATAATTAATTGATAATTAAATAATATTAATTATGTAATTAAATTATTTAGAGTTCATGTGGTAATATATTTAATGTGTTGTTATTGTTAATTAATAATTAATTGGTAATTAAATAATATTAATTATGTAATTAAATTATTTAGAGTTAATGTGCTAATATATTTAATTTTTTGTTATTGTTAAATAATAATTACTTGGTAATTAATATTTATTAATTGAATAAATTATATGATTTATTTCTGTGTAGTGGGTTGTGTGTTTATAGGGGGATAGGGTGTGATATAATTAAATGTAATTAATTAAAGAGATTGTAATTTTCTTTGGTATTTATTGTTAATTAATTAGTAATTAATATGTGTTATTCAGTTCATTTATAAATACATCAATTTAGTAATATTAATTGTTATTAATTGATTAATTGAAATTTATATTAATTGTCTTTTTTATATGTGTAGTGTGTTGTGTGTTAAAGTGGGAGTAGTGTGGGAATTAATTTTTACCCCCATGCTATCCAACGCTTTCCCTACTGTTGCACCCTCTGGAGTGTGAATAGTAAATTTTTACCCCTACGCTATCCACCGGGGAAACAACCTTTACAACGCAACTTTTACAACGCACTACCATTACAACGAAATTTTTACAACGCAAAAACCATTACAACGCATGTGTTTACAACGCATGTTTTTACAACGCAGGTACCTTTACAACGCATACCATTACAACGTAAGTATAGGTAAGTATATAATAATATTTTAAATTTTATATGTTTTAGTTTTTTTAAGGGGTATTTTTAGGGTTCAGGGTCAGTTTTCAGTTTTTGGGTAAAAGGGTATTTTTAGTGTTCAGGGTCAGTTTTCAGTTTTTGGGTAAAGGGGTATTTTTAGGGTTCAGGGTCAGTTTTCAGTTTTTGGGTAAAGGAGTATTTTTAGGGTTCAGGGTCAGTTTTCAGTTCTTGGGTAAAGGGGTATTTTTTGGGTTCAGGGTTAGTTTTCAGTTTTTGGGTAAAGGGGTATTTTTAGGGTTCAGGGTCAGTTTTCAGTTTTTGGGTAAAGGGGTATTTTTTGGGTTCAGGGTCAGTTTTCAGTTTTTGGGTACAGGGGTATTTTTAGGGTTCATGGTCAGTTTTCAGTTTTTGGGTAAAGGGGTATTTTTAGGGTTCAGGGTCAGTTTTCAGTTTTTGGGTAAAGGGGTATTTTTAGGGTTCAGGGTCAGTTTTTAGTTCTTGGGTAAGGGGTATTTTTTGGGTTCAGGGCAGTTTTCAGTTTTTGGGTAAAGGGGTATTTTTAGGGTTCAGGGTCAGTTTTGGGTTTTTGGGTAAAGGGGTATTTTTAGGGTTCAGGGTCAGTTTTGGGTTTTTGGGTAAAAGGGTATTTTTAGGGTTCAGGGTCAGTTTTGGGTTTTTGGGTAAAGGGGTATTTTTAGGGTTTAGGGTCAGTTTTGGTTTTTTGGGTAAAGGGGTATTTTTAGGGTTCAGGGTCAGTTTTGGGTTTTTGGGTAAAAGGGTATTTTTAGGGTTCAGGGTCAGTTTTGGGTTTTTGGGGTACAGGCGTACAGGGTAAAAATAACATAAATTTATATTTAAATTAAATCAATTAAATGAAATTTAAAAAAATAAAATTACATTAAATTATTACGTTTTTAATTTATTTTAAATGTATATGTATTAGTTTTAATTTTTTGATTATGTTTTAATGTTTTTATTTAATATTTGTAAAATTATATGTATTTTAAAATTATTTTTACATTATTATTTATACATTTAAAAAAACGATATTTTTAATTTCGATATTTTTGTACTACGATATTAATTTTTCGATATTTTTGTACTTACCTTTATGAAGATATGATTCCGATATTTTTGATTTCGATATTTTTGTGTCGATATTTTTGTATGTAGATATTCTGTCTGTCGATATTATGTCAGACATTCCTGCTGGACATATCTCAAGGTATAGGACGTGCTGAACTTGTCCACCCAGCCACACACTCAGTATCCCTGGTTCAAGGTAGAGCGGAGCAGGAGGCTCAATCAATAGCAGCATGGTGGTAAGGTAAAGCATAAACAGATCCCTTTGTCTGTTGACTGCAAGTCTCATGTCATAATTACCTCAATGGGGAAAATCTATCTACATGCATATTAAAATCTGTTGTATCAGAGGTTTGCACTAGGCCTAGGGGAAATGTAAATTAAACTGGTGTAATTTGCGTGATTTGGGGTATCATGTAACCCTGGGCGGTAAAATCCGCTCCGCTCACGCAATTTGCGTAATTTTGGCAATTCCGTGTTCTGCGGAGAAGGCAGAATTACCGGAAATTCAGCGATCCGCAGCGTAGCGGAATTATGTCCTTGCTTGTGCTTTAAAAAATGTGTTTTCGCGCGCGGTAGCGACTTACCAGGATCCCTGCATTCGCCAATGAGTTTTCCTGTCCGTTCGCGTGCGCCACGAGATTTTGGTAGCCGGCCGCGTGATCCAGTGAGAGTGTGCAATCGCGAACATGTCATTCGCCGCGCCAATGGACACTGAAAAAGTGTGTGGTCACGAACACGTCATTCAGACGCGTCATCGGACATCCGGCGGAAGTTAGGTGAAGCTTGCAGTGCCGAACACGCAAAATTTACAATCTGGAGAAGAAGAATATCTCGAGAAGCGTAAAACCTTCTATAAAATGATGATTTGGATGAAAAAAATCTCTTCAGATTGATATTTGGCAGTACTTTTGTGTGCAAGGATTCCTTTTTTTAAAAAATCTTTTGGGAGGAGAGGAAGGAATTGCCACAGATACTCCGACTTCCTGTCCCTGTCCAGCAGGCTCCTCCCAGTGCTTAGTCTATCTCCTGTTCATTTTTCATTTGGGTTTGGAACTGGAAGGATCACTCTTTGTGTCTGCTCTCTGCTGCATCACATTTCATTGGATTTGAGGACTTTTGGATTTGAGATTTTACAAGTATGTTGGTGTTGTTGTTTGTTTGATTGGGGCATTGCAGTTGCTGCAACCACAATTTTTCATCATTTAAAAAAAAAAAGATTGTGGGGAGTCAGTAGACCCAGAGCTAATCATGGATGCATGATGAAACAACTGTTCCTTTAGTGTGTGTTGAATTAATTTTAAACATCACTTAGGGCATGGATGGCATTGGATTGAATTGCAAAATGTGTATTTTTTTGGGTTATTTCAGTTTTTTTAAGGTGTGTGTGTTAAATAAATGCTATGTTATGAGTGGTGTGTTTGTTGTGTACCTTGCATACCTTGTTTAGCCCTGTGGATTTTTGTTTTTGCATTTTTTATTGCATTAAGCTGTGTTGTTTAGCATGCCTCCTTTGCCTGGATATTATAGACTTGTTTCAGTTCATAGTTTTCCAGGCCTCCTGCTTGTTGCTTGTGACTGTGAGTGTACATGTGGCTTGTGGCCATTTTGGGGTGATAGTTATAAGTGTGCTGCTTTTGCCATATAGACCTGCATGTGTTTCCTTTGTTCCTTTTTGGCCTAGGCTTCTTCTTGTTGTGGACCTGGCCCTGTGGCTGGTGGCCATTTTGAAGCTAGGCAGTGGGCTTTTGCCATAGGCCTGTATTGTATGTCTTTGCTTTCTCATTGTTATTGTGGGCCTGGCCATGTTACTGGTGGCCATTTTGAAGCTAAGCAGTGTGCTTTTGCCATAGGCCTGCAAGCTTGTGGCCTAGTCTGCCAACAAGCCTTTCATCCAGTAGGCCCAGAGGTAGTCATCGGTGCATGAACCAACTGTTTCTGTGTGTACTGTTGAATTTAAACATCATTTAGGGCATTGATGGCATTGGATTGAATTGCAAAATGTGTTTTTCTGTGTTTTTTCACTTTTTTGGTGTGTGTTAAATAAATGCCTTTTTTGTGTGTGATGTGTTTGTTGAATACCTTGCACACCTTGTTTAGCCCTGTGGATTGTCGTTTTTGCATTTTTTATTTCATTAAGCTGTGTTGTTTAGCAAGCCGCTTTTGCCTGGCTATTATAGGCCTGTTTCAGTTCATTGTTTTCCAGGCCTCTTGCTTGTTACTTTTGACTGTGAGGGTCCATGTGGCTGGTGACCATTTTTTGGTGGTAGTTATATGTGTGCTGCTTTTGCCATATAGGTCTGCATGAGTTTCGTTTATTTCTTTTTGGCCTAAGTTTCTTGTTGTTGTGGGCCTGGCCATGTGGCTGGCGTCCATTTTGAAGCCAGGCTGTGTGCTTTCGCCATAGGCCTGCATTGTCTGTCTTCTCTTTCTCATTGTTGTTGTGGGCCTGGTCATGTGGCTGGTGGCCATGTTGAAGCCAGGCAGAGTGCTTTTACCATAGGCCTGCAAGCGTGTGGCCTAGTCTGCCAACAAGCCTTTCATCCTGTAGGCCCAGAGGTAGTCGTGGGAGCATGAACCAACTGTTTCTGTGAGTTCTGTTGAATTTAAACATCATTTAGGGCATGGATGGCATTGGATTTTATTGCAAAATGTGTTTTTTTAAAGGAATTTTACATTTTTGGTGTGTGTTAAATAAATTCCTTGCAAAATGTGTTTTTTTCGGGGCATTTCACTTTTATGGTGTGTGTTAAATAAATGCCTATGTTGTGTGTCGTGTGTTTGTTGTGTACCTTGCACACCTTATTTAGCCCTGTGGATTTTTGTTTTTGCATTTTTTATTGCATTAAGCAGTGTTGTTTAGCATGCCTCCTTTGCCTGGCTAATATAGGCTTGTTTCAGTTCATTGTTTTCCATGCCTCCTGCTTGTTGCTTGTGACTGTGAGTGTCCATGTGGCTGGTGGCCATTTTGTGGTGGTAGTTATAAGTGTGCTGTTTTTGCCATATAGGCCTGCATGTGTTTCCTTTGTTCCTTTTTGGCCTAGGCTTCTTGTTGTTGTGGACCTGGCCATGTGGCTGGCGGCCATTTTAAAGCCAGGCAGTATGCTTTTACCATAGGCCTGCATTGTCTGTCTTTGTTTTCTCATTGTTGTTGTGGGCCTGGCCATGTGGCTGGTGGCCATTTTGAAGCCAGGCAATGTGCTTTTGCTTTAGGCCTGCATTTCTTTCCTATGTTCCTCTTGTCTTACTGCTTCCATCCGTCCCCTTTGCCAGCTGCATCTCCCTGAATGACGTGATGAGCAAATAATTTAATGCCAAACAAACAGGTGTCACTTCCATTACATTTGTATTTTTGTTTTTGTTCTTCTTCTTTCCTATCCTTCCTGAGTGGACACAGTGTTACATGAAAGCTCTTGGTTTCAAAGTCTCACAAATGGCTACACTGTTATTTTTTTTTATACCTTGAACCGAGTTAATAAAATGTAATAATATATAACACTAACAAGTGTGACCATGACACATGTGTGACCACGACACACTAAGTTATATATTTTATTTGTTTGTTTGTACTAGTAGTAATTGAACCACAACAACAAATGCAACATTTCACTGATGTTCTTCTCCTGGCTACTTTGCTTTTAGGTGCACAAAAAGACAGAGGAGGAGATGTCAGCATCATCACCAGTCCTGCTGCACAAAACGGCACGAGACGTGGGGCCGCAGACATCTCTGCAACTTGTGCAACAGCGTCCTGTTGACATCGGAAGAAGATGGTCCCAAAGAAAGTTACCAGGTCATCCAGTACCAAGAAAGTTGCCACTGAAAAGAAGGAACAAAAGAAGGAAGTGGCACTTGCCAAGACTGGTGTGCCGCCTGCGTTGTTTTTGGGGAGAAAAAAAAACCTTACGCCTGCAGCAGCGGCGTCCGGCGGGGACCAAGCTGGGAGCAGCACCTCGGCATCAGCGGGACCACCAACCTAGGCCCAAGCCCATGAGTTTCGCAGAGGTAGCCAGTCTACTAATGAGCAGTGATGTTGAAATGTCGTTATCGCAAAGTAGTACCCAATCAACGCAGGTGGAAACTCAGTAGATAAGTGGGCAACAACAGCCGCAACAACAGCCCACAATAGTAGTTGTTCCTCCTGAAGTAGGGGCAGTTCAGGAAATCGAGCTTCCTGCAGACAAAGAGGAGCAAGCCACTCTTTCAGAAGATCCATTGTCTTCCAGATCCCCAGCAAGGAAAAGGAGGGTTAGTCCATCAACTTCTTCTTCAAGCCCCGCTTCTGATTATCTAGATGCCACTTGGAATCCACCAGCTCAGTCTGACTGTGATGTACGCCACATGACAAGGCTAGTGAAAAGGGAGGTTCTAGAAAGAGTTAGAGTTATGGAGGTAGATGTAGAAGAGGGGGATGATGACAATGATGACGAGCCTGTCATTAGGAAGATCACTCCCAGCCCAGAGGAGATGGAGACTCCTATTATTATCCTATCCAAAATCGCTGGAGGGATGCAGCACGGATACCACCAAGCTTCCATATTTCGGCAGGGATCTACATCTACATCCAGCTCAACCACCATCTCAGTAGGTAGTGGTACTGTAAAAGTCAAATTCCACGCCCACCCTCCAGTTCATCTGGCATTGAAAGTGGCACCTCCAGCAGCACCAGAAAGTACACCTCCCCAGTTTGGGACTTCCTTTCGGTTAGCAGTATGGAGGAGAACATTGCTATATACTCAATTTGTCGAGTTGCTTTTAGACGAGGTAAGCTTGGTACAAACTATGATACCGGAGGCCAAACAAGTCATCTAAAAAAACACAGCATGATACAGTGGGAGGCTCACCTACTTCGCTTACAAAAAAGTAAAACTACACCCATTGCTGTTGGTGGGGATGAAGAAGTAGAATAAGATAAGATCGCGGTGGAAGGTGAACAAGAGGGGGACATTTCTAGCCCTGTCCCTAGCAGTGTAGTGGTACCACCCACATCCTCAGCAACATCTCGGTGGCACCGGGTCCGTAGTAAGAAGAGTCATACTCATTGTCAGACTGAGACACAAAGGCAACCGAGTACTGCAGTGATAAAAAGTGCGTCATTGAGCTTAACTGGGTTCAAGAAGGCAACTGCACCACAAAGAAAAATAATCCAGCCTACCATTGACAGCATGCTTGGGTCGGAGGGGCAGTACGAATGCACCCACCCAACGACACGTTTGTACAATGCGAAGCTGACTAAAATGTTAGCACTGTTCCTTTTCCCTTTTTCTTTTGTGGAAGCGGTGGGTTTCCTTGAATTTTGTGTCAGCCATCTGCACTAAATTGAAGGTTCCCAGCCATCCTTTTTCACCAGAGTTGCTGTTCCAGCACTACATCACGATGTGCTGGAATTGCTTGGACAAGCTTTGCAGCAGAGTGCTGTTCACAACATCCACCTGACAACAGACATGTGGACCAGTTGCCAAGCCACTGATTACATGTACATCAATCCACACTGGATCTCTTTTGTGGGGGTGTGCTGAGATTTTTAATGCTACTTGGAAACATGCAATTGTAGCCATGTTCACCATGGAGAAATCTCATACTGCTGCAAACATTTTGGAAGAATTTAACAGCATGGTCTTTGAATGGCTGAACCCAAGAGGGATTAACATTGGTTTTGTTGCAACAGA
This sequence comes from Lissotriton helveticus, assembly GCF_964261635.1. Lineage (NCBI taxonomy): Eukaryota > Metazoa > Chordata > Amphibia > Caudata > Salamandridae > Lissotriton > Lissotriton helveticus. Next base: position 806,262,107 of record NC_136063.1, read on the forward strand.
TAATGGCAGTAATGTACTTGAGGCCATGGAGGATGGTGCCTATTTCAGGGTCACGTGTTTGGCGCACTGCATTAACATTATTGTTCAAGACTTTCTGAAAAAAGAAGCCATAGTCAACAACTTACTGACCACCTGCCGAAGAATATGCACACACTTCAGCCATTCTTTTAAAGCCCCGAAGCAGCTGTGGATCATTCAACGTGAATATGGAATGCCAGTCAATTCACTCATCCAGTAGTTGGCAACACGTTGGAACGCAACTTATTACATGCGTGACCGTCTATTTGGGGAGTACAGACCAATCAATGAAAATGTCATGCAAAATGCTACTGTGAAATGCATGACCCTACAGATGGAACAATGGTGCCTAGTTAAATGCCTGATAGAGATGCTTCTTCCTTTTGAGGTCCTCACAGGTGAAGTCAGCAAGGAGGACTGTACTATGGGCCAAGTTATCCCATTGTTGCACATGCTACAGCAACCGCTGAAGGAGGTGTCTAAAGCGTTCAAAGGTGTGGAGGAAAAAAATGAAGCATATGAGTTGGTGGAGAGCTTATATAGTCGCTTAGCTGGAAATACAAGGGTGCAAACTAAGATTGTGTCAGAAAAGCATTACACTTGTGCCACAATTCTGAAAATCGGCACTGAACAGTAAGACATGAATTCCTTATTCAGAAGTGGACGTTGCCCAGTACAAAAATTGGATAGCTGAAGTAGCCACTCACTTTGAAAATGAACAGCTGACAATTAAAGGCCCGCAACTCAAACCCACAACAAGTTCTGCAGCAGAGCCTCCAGTGTCAAATTCCACTTCAGAGCCTGAGGGCCGTGCGTTCCACTGAGAGTGGTCACCAACACTATCGACAACAAAACCAAGAACCGGATCTTCAGCCCCAGTAAAATCGGAGCAGGATTGGAATTACAGCAAGGACTTGCTAGGTCCAATGCTGATGCAAAGACAAAGAGGCCAAACAAAGTGCAGCACCCCTGAACATTGAGCGTTTGGCCAGGCCTATCTGGATGACCCTACAGAGGTCTACATTGATCAAACCCATTGCGGTATTGGTAAAGGAACCAATAGCCAGTGCTCAACAGGCTGGCGATAAACTATCTGGCTTGCCCTGTCACAAGTGTCTCTTCTGAACGTGTTTTCAGTGCTGCTAGTGCCATTGTAACAGTGTAAAGAACCAATCTCTCACCCAAAAACGTGGAAACGTTAACCAGGATCAAAATGAATCAGCACGTTTTACCACCAAATTACACACTACATGAGTCAATGCAGGAAGATGAGGACAGAAACTTAGGTGATGGAAGTAGTGTGCTAGATGATAATTACCTACTTATGGTTGAACCCCCAGAGTTTGAAGACGAGCTATACTTCCCTGACAACTAGGCTTGAACTTCTTACTTTCTTCCTCCCTTATTTACTTCTATATGTGTGTGTCTCTCTTTCTGGTTCGAAACTTCAAATCACAACAAATCCATCATAACCAACTTCTAGTCTTTTTATTGCCATATTGCAGTTGCAGCTGTCTGCATTTCACAGAAGTCCACTCCCCCGAGTCCTGCTCCTCCATCCTCCATACTCACCCTAAATCCATTTCCCTCAAGCCAAATGATGATTGGACGTAGAATAGAAGAAAAATGAAAATGTTGCCTCGTTGAGTCCCTCCAAAATAAGTTGAACATGATGACTACTATAGCTATCCTCCTTTTCGCGCCGAGAACTGCCCCTCAACTTAAGATGAGAAGGAACAGGTAATGAATGATGGCTTGCATTGGATGCTGACTGAGTGGCATAAAAGGTAAACAAGTCAACAACAACCACACCAGACCTACATGTCTGTGTAGTGGTGGAGTCGAGTCCGGGGTAGTGGTCTGTCTTACAGCGGTGCACTGATTTAGTCACTTAATTTGCAAAATGCTATGTTGCTGTATATGTGCTTTGTCTGCCTCTGTAAAAAAATGTACGCTAAATGGAAGATGGGTCATGGGTGTCATGGGCCTGCTCTGTCCTGTTGTTGTTGGAAACAGAGTAGACATGATGTATCCATGCTGCCACTGAAAGTGTTCTTGTTGCACTCCACTCACTCCACTCTAATTTATGCATGTTTTTCTCTTTGATTTTTTAATAACCCTTTTGTTTTTGGATTGATTGGATTGAGTTTTTTATAAAGCGCGATAGCTACCCGCAGGCGTCCTAGCGCTAATGATTAACAGGTGTGTATGAGGAAGAGACTGTGTATATCTGCTGAACAAGAGAGTTTTCAATTTTTTCCGGAAAGGAAGAAGATTGGGCTCTGAGCGGAGGGAGAGGGGAAGGGAGTTCCAAAGTCTGGCCGAATTCACAGAGAAGGTTCGGCCTCCGCATCTCGCTCTTTGAATCCTGGGGTTACTTACTCGGAAGGCATGTGTCGACCTAAGCTGTCTGGTGGGATTGTATGGATTGATCAGGGCGTGAGTAAAAACTGCTTCTTTACTCCAGGACGCGCAATGGGCAATACACAGGCTTTTAAACTCGATTCTCTCCCTAATGGGTAGCCAGTGAAGATCTTTTAGTTCAGTGTTCACGGGTTGGCGACGAGGGATGCCCAGGAGAGTACGGGCGGCGCAGTTTTGAATTACCTGGAGTTTTGTGAGGGTTGATTGGGGTGCTCCGAAGTAGAGGGCGTTCCCAAAATCCAGCCGAGAGAGAATTAGGCCCTGGATCATAATCTGTTTTGCCTTTAGAGGGAGGAGCGGAAGGATTTTACGGATAAGCCTGAGGATACCTGGGCAGGTAGCAGACAGTTTTACTGCCTGGTGGTTGAATGTAAGTGTTTTATCCATCCAAATTCCCAGGCTTTTAATGGTGTCTTTAGGTTCGGGGGCAGAGCCCAATGAGGATGGCCAAATGGAGTTGATGGATTTTAACGGGGAATTACCTAGTATCATTAGCTCCGTCTTGTCTCCATTTAACTTTAAATATGACTGGGTCATCCAGGCGCAGAGGGCTTCCATGCAGCCCCTTAGATCTGGCTGGGTTGAAGGGTGATTTAGTGTTACCACCAGCTGGGTGTCGTCAGCATATGATATGGTTTGAACACCAAAATGGCGGATGATCTCATCAAGGGGGCGCATGTATATATTAAACAGTGTGGGGCTCAACAACTGAGTGGTTTACTGGGTGATGTAGCATTACCCTCGCAGACTCGGAAGGAACAGTCTAACAGAAAGGATTGAATCCAGGCCTTTGCCCTGGAACTGATTCCTAGACCTGAGATCCTTTGTAAAAGGATGTCGTGATTTACGGTGTCAAAGGCGGCACTGAGATCCAATAAAATAATGGCCGCAGTGCCGCCCTGGTCAGCAATCATTCTAGCTCTTTCTGTCACAGCCAAAAGCGTGGTTTATGTCCCATGCATGGGACGAAACCCAGTCTGTGACACGCCCAGTAAGTTATTGATTTCTAGGAATTCTGTAAGGGTGTTATTTACATGTTTCTTCACGATTTTACTTATCCAGGGCAGTAAAGAGATTGGGCGATAGTTTCCTGGATTCTTCTGGTCTAGGTTGGCTTTTTTTAGAAGGGCTCTCACCGTTGCCTGTTTCCAGCTTGGTGGTACAGTGCCTGAGGATAGGGAGGTGTTGATCAGGTTCGAGATGGTAGGCAGGATGGAGGGAATGACTGTCTGCAGGGACTGAGCTGGGGCTGGATCGCTGGGGGATCCAGACTTCACCTGGAGCATGATGGTTTCGAGGGTGGTAGGTTCCAATATTGGAAAAGTCTCCAGGGAGACCGAGGGGATTGAGTCTATCTCCGTTGGGCCTGCTTGGGTGATGGGGGATATGTAAAAAAGATGAATAGATTGTGGCTATTTTGCTATGGAAGTATTCTGCCTGCTCATTGCAGCGGGTCTGAGCACTGTGAGGATCTGGCGCTTTGTCCGGTATTTTTAGAAGAGTTTTCGCAATTCGGTAAATCTCTTTGGGTTTTGACGCCGCTGCATTTATTTTGTTTTCATAAAAGGTGGATTGAGCGATCTTTATGTTATTTTTATAAAGTTTTATAGAAGATCGATATGCATTTTTATTTATTTGTGAGTAGTCGATGCGCCATTTCCTTTCAAGTTTTTTACATTCCTTTTTCATGTTACGTAGATCTTGGGAGTACCAGGGTGCATTTCTTGGGCTATGTTTAGGTTTAAAATCTATAATTGGAAGGATGCTATCTAATGATTGGGTGATCCACGTATTAAAATTGTCATTATTAACTATGGGATCAGGATTACATGCTGGAGTGGAAGCTTCTAGAGCGGTTGTCCACTGTGCATGGTTAAGTTTTGGCCACTTGCGGTCCCTATGGGGTACCGGCGGTGGAGCAGGGTGTGAGATTAACGGTGACCAGGTAAATGGGATCAAAAAGTGATCGGACCACGGAAGAAGAATAGGTGACTCGGCTGTAAAATGAGTGCAGTTGCTAAAGATGGGATCTAGGAGGTGTCCCTTGCAATGGGTAGGTTCCAGAACTCTCTGGGAGAGCTCTAGTGCCTCGAGGCTGTTTAGTAGTTCAGTGGCCGCAGGGTCCGAGGGGTCGTCCAAATGGACGTTCAGATCACCCAGCAAGGAGTAATTGGGTAGACTGCAAACTCCGCTAGCTATGGAGGATGGCAGACTATTGATGAAGTTACCTGCAGTGCCGGGAGGTCGGTAGATGAGAGTCCCTGAAAAGGTGCATGTGGGGGAATGGTCTAGTGAGAAGGAGAGGTTTTCGCAGCTAGACAGATGATTAGGAAAGCTACGACAGCTATAGCAGTTTTTATATATAAAGTCTATACCGCCGCCTTTTCCAATTGGGCGGTCTGCTCGAAGTATCTGGTAACCTGTGGGGAGTGCTTGGATGATGTCGGGATCCGAATCTGTATGTAGCCATGTTTCCGTGAGGAACAGCGCATCTGGTTCCTTATCGGAGAGGAGTAGGGAGATCTCCAGAGAGTGCTTGGGGAGGGATCTACAGTTTACAAGGAGCATATGGTACGTCGGCACTGGGGTCTGAGGAAAGGACCGGAATGCACAGAATTGGCAAGCAAAGTGTTTTGTGGTGGGGTTCCATGAGGCAAGACAGAGAGTGGGGGCAGAGCCTCGCAGCTGTAGTAGGGACGTAGAGCTATAGGTGAGGGTTTGCTTTTGGACAGGGGTTGTGGCCCCTGGTCCTGGCCCGTCGTGGACGGGCGCAGACAGGCTTGCCTTTGGCGCGCTTTCGGCGCCCCGCCGGCACCCCCGCTGCGCCCGTCCACTGCGCCTCCTGGGTAAGTGTACCATTTTATGCTGGCGAGGGCGTGAGGGCAGGAAGGGCCAAGCACTAGTCTGCTCCCTCTGCTCCCGCTCCTCACCCAAAATGGCGGGACCCCAAGCAGCACCTACTCGGCTGCGATGGGGCGATCTGGAGATGAGATCCGGGCAGAAGTGGGTCCTTAGAGAGGGAGAGTACCCCGCTACAGCACAGCGGTATTTAGGCAGTCTCCACCAGGAAAGAAATCGGGTGAGCGAAGTTTTCAGTAAAATATTACAAAGTGCAAGTGCTAATTAAAAACGATTAAAAACGATAATGGCTATTTTTAAAAGTCAATCAGCAGTTAGACAATCCCAGTCCCGGCTTCCGCCTCAGGACTTTCAGTCACATACCACACACACACACACACTAGTAGTCAGTGTGGGTATGGTTCTATGGGCTTTTATGCTTGCGAGGGCGTGAGGGCGGGAGGGGCCAAGCACTAGTCTGCTCGCCCTGTTCCCGCTCCTCTCCCAAAATGGCGGGACCCCAAGCAGCACCTACTCGGCTGCGATGGGGCGATCTGGAGATGAGATCCGGGCAGAAGTAGGTCCTTAGAGAGGGAGAGTACCCCGCTACAGCACAGCGGTATTTAGGCAGTCTCCACCAGGACAGAAATCGGGTGAGCGAAGTTTTCAGTAAAATATTACAAAGTGCAAGTGCTAATTAAAAACGATTAAAAACGATAATGGCTATTTTTAAAAGTCAATCAGCAGTTAGACAATCCGAGTCCCGGCTTCAGCCTCAGGACTTTCATTCACATACCACACACACACACACACTAGTAGTCAGTGGGGGTATGGTTCTATGGGCTTTTATGCTGGCGAGGGCGTGAGGGCGGGAGGGGCCAAGCACTAGTCTGCTCGCCCTGCTCCCGCTCCTCTTCCAAAATGGCGGGACCCCAAGCAGCACCTACTCGGCTGCGATGGAGCGATCTGGAGATGAGATCCGGGCAGAAGTGGGTCCTTAGAGAGGGAGAGTACCCCGCTACAGCACAGCGGTATTTAGGCAGTCACCACCAGGAAAGAAATCGGGTGAGGGAAGTTTTCAGTAAAATATTACAAAGTGCAAGTGCTAATTAAAAACGATTAAAAACGACAATGGCTATTTTTAAAAGTCAATCAGCAGTTAGACAATCCGAGTCCCGGCTTCCGCCTCAGGACTTTCAGTCACATACCACACACACACACACTAGTAGTCAGTGGGGGTATGGTTCTATGGGCTTTTATGCTGGCGAGGGCGTGAGGGCGGGAGGGGCCAAGCACTAGTCTGCTCGCCCTGCTCCCGCTCCTCACCCAAAATGGCGGGACCCCAAGCAGCACCTACTCGGCTGAGATGGGGCGATCTGGAGATGAGATCCGGGCAGAAGTGGGTCCTTAGAGAGGGAGAGTACCCCGCTACAGCACAGCGGTATTTAGGCAGTCTCCACCAGGAAAGAAATCGGGTGAGCGAAGTTTTCAGTAAAATATTACAAAGTGCAAGTGCTAATTAAAAACGATTAAAAACGATAATGGCTATTTTTAAAAGTCAATCAGCAGTTAGACAATCCCAGTCCCGGCTTCCGCCTCAGGACTTTCAGTCACATACCACACACACACACACTAGTAGTCAGTGTGGGTATGGTTCTATGGGCTTTTATGCTGTCGAGGGCGTGAGGGCGGGAGTGGCCAAGCACTAGTCTGCTCGCCCTGTTCCTGCTCCTCTCCCAAAATGGCGGGACCCCAAGCAGCACCTACTCGGCTACGATGGGGCGATCTGGAGATGAGATCCGGGCAGAAGTGGGTCCTTAGAGAGGGAGAGTACCCCGCTACAGCACAGCGGTATTTAGGCAGTCTCCACCAGGAAAGAAATCGGGTGAGCAAAGTTTTCAGTAAAATATTACAAAGTGCAAGTGCTAATTAAAAAAGATTAAAAACGATAATGGCTATTTTTAAAAGTCAATCAGCAGTTAGACAATCCCAGTCCCGGCTTCCGCCTCAGGACTTTCAGTCACATACCACACACACACACACTAGTAGTCAGTGTGGGTATGGTTCTATGGCTTTTATGCTGGCGAGGGCGTGAGGGCGGGAGGGGCCAAGCACTAGTCTGCTCGCCCTGCTCCCGCTCCTCACCCAAAATGGCGGGACCCCAAGCAGCACCTACTCGGCTGCGATGGGGCGATCTGGAGATGAGATATGGGCAGAAGTGGGTCCTTAGAGAGGGAGAGTACCCCGCTACAGCACAGCGGTGTTTAGGCAGTCTCCACCAGGAAAGAAATCGGGTGAGCCCAGTTTTCAGTAAAATATTACAAAGTGCAAGTGCTAATTAAAAACGATTAAAAACGATAATGGCTATTTTTAAAAGTCAATCAACAGTTAGACAATCCGAGTCCAGGCTTCCGGCTCAGGACTTTCAGTCTGATACCACACACACACACTAGTAGTCAGTGTGGGTATGGTTCTATGGGCTTTTACGCAGGCGAGGGCGTGAGGGCGGGAGGGGCCAAGCACTAGTCTGCTCACCCTGCTCCCGTTCCTCACCCAAAATGGCGGGACCCCAAGCAGCACCTACTCGGCTGCGATGGGGCGATCTGGAGATGAGATCCGGGCAGAAGTGGGTCCTTAGAGAGGGAGAGTACCCCGCTACAGCACAGCTGTATTTAGGCAGTCTCCACCAGGAATGAAATCGGGTGAGCGAAGTTTTCAGTAAAATATTACAAAGTGCAAGTGCTAATTAAAAACGATTAAAAACGATAATGGCTATTTTTAAAAGTCAATCAGCAGTTAGACAATTCGAGTCCCGGCTTCCGCCTCAGGACTTTCAGTCACATTCCACACACACACACACTAGTAGTAATAGTTTTTCCATCTACAATTACAGGCCAGCCCTTACCCAGTGCTATACTGAGTAAAAAACTCACTCTTACCTTACCAATCCACATCCGCCAGGTAGGCAGTGGTGTCACCCAAGATTCATGAAAGGAGCGTCCATGTAAGGGAGGACCAAGAGGAATGCCGCAATGCACCTCCCCAATTTTACCAGGATGCCAACATACAGTAACAGTATCTACATTCATCATCTTTTAAATAATTTGATTCTTTGTTTTATCTTCAATCATTACGACTGTGTGTTGTTGTCATTATGTTTGCTCTCTGCCTATTATAATTCATCCCTACCGCTATTTCTAAATTTTGTTTGCTATCTTTAAAAGTAAGCCAGGTACAACAGAACAGCAACTGTATGTAATTTTTGGTTTCTCTGAGGGCAGACAGGCAAGGCACAGCCACATTGCACAATATAATGCTGCCATGTACTGTCTAATTGTATAGTAGTAGTTAGTAAGTACTACTTATCATTAACCATCAAGTCATCAATATCATCATCATACCTGCATTTCCTTTTTCTCCCTTAAAAGATTTCTGGATATGGTCGTCTGCCAAGATTGTGTTTGTTTGTTTGTCCATGCGTAGAGCTTTTCTTAGTCAAACCTTTCCCCAAATCCCCCTTCCCAACCATTCATCAAACCCTAACCCTCTTCACCCGGGCTTTGTGATTTATTGAGTGTGACTAAATTAAATGTACACCAATAGTTGACCACCCGCTTGCTGGTGCGGATGTGGCCCAAGCAACACTAATTCAATTTCAAGGCAGGCCAAGAATCTTTTTCTGCTTGCCCACCAATGATCAGTATATTTGCAAGGTAATTTTTTTTCCAAAGGAATCTAATCCATCATCATTAATATCCGGCATCAATAGGATTTGTCATGCGTCTACACAGCACTAAAGGATATGCTTGTGTCAGGTGTAGGCCTAGGTGAGTGACTCGACACAACTACAGTTTGTAACTTGTTGTACTAGGTTATACCTGCCACCATTATGTTTTATTTTATTTTGGCATATTATTGTTTGGCAGTAATTTCTGTACTGTACTTCATTCTACTACTCCTCCCGCAGCCTCTCTCAGGTGACTGACTGTCTCATATTCATTTTTTGCAAATGCTATTGCCAGTGTCTACTACTACCACCACAACCATGGCATGTTGGGAAACCAAACCATCATCATCACCATGCAGCCATCGCTGTGCCTAAGTTAAACATCAAGCACAGGTAAGATAAGAAGTTTGGGAGAGGCATAATTAATAATGGAATTTTTTTTATTAGTTCACACACCCCTTGAGTCCAGTTGCAGAATGTATAGACTAGGAGGAGAGACTGACAATACTAGTAGGACAAGTCAGTCAGTGAGGGGTACCACATCTATCTGTTTGTGTCTTACAAAGTTAGCCGATTATTTAAATCAAACACTGGCTGTGGCCCTGCAGTAGTAAGGAAATAGTGTGACGTAAAACTGTAACGCCACCCACTAAACATTAACAACATCATATGTAAAGTATAAATATAATTTAATCCCCTAACAAAAATAAACTATGTAAAAATGCCAAAAACATTACCTGGCTCACCCTTCTCCCTAACCCCAACCAATGTCCAAAACAAAAAAGTCCAACCAATTGTCCATGTCCATTATGACCCCCAAAGCCAATTCCAACCCACCAAATGTAGCAATAAAAAAGGGGCAATCTGACAGGGTCATAACGCATCGGCGAGTTCGCCTCTCCAGTACCTTAATTCGCTCCTCTAGGCTGGCCACATGGCGCTTCAATGCGCATAAATTGCATCTATGGGGGGGCAACAGTGCTAGATTTAGAAGTACAGTGGTGGGCGATTGCCAGACAGCAGCGCCGTAACACTGGAGGGGCCTGGCTGGGGCCCGGGGCATTAGAGGAGGCTGCAGCTGCTGCCACCTCTTCCTCTTCCTCCTCCACCAGAATCAGCAGCTGCCGGTATTCTTTGCAGATGGCCTCCAGCTTCCGGCGCCGGGCCATGGCTGCCAACTCCTTCCTGGTTGGTTTTGCTTGGGAAGGAGAAGATATATCAAGAAAGAAAAAAATACTGTTGTTGTAACCAATAGTCTTAGCAAAACAGTAACCCAAAATTCATTCAACACATAGCATAGGCAAGCACAGTATAACATAACATTTGTGGCATGTATCTATCCTCCCACTTCCTCAGCCTCTAACAATTGTGGGAGTTTCAGGCATTATACTAGCACTATGGACTCAAGTACACAGTACACCAGTCTTCTTCCTCTCTCTTGTTTAGTGAAATTAAGTAATCTTGTTGTAGCTGGCCTGCCAACTCAATCAGCTTGCGCCCAAGACAAACATACTCGAGTCATGATACAGACTCACGTTAGTTTTATTTACTACTGCCTGCAGGTGGGGAAGCTCGTATCCTTTTCTTTTCTGCCAATCATAAATATTACATCTCACACGTCCTTCCTCCTTCCACCCTTCTTTCCCTTTTTGTTCAACCCATCCATCAAGGTCATCTGATCTGACTTTTAGTCTTCTCCATAAAACTTTCACAGTTGAGTTGAAGTCAGATAGAAGAGGCCATTGGTTACTCAACACTCCAGCCGCTAATGCTATTGCTAATACTAAGTAAAGGGTGTCTTCTCCAGCTGTTCACAACAACTTCTTACTTACTAAGTCTCAACAGTACAGTGTACATCCTTGCAGCGAGTGTAATGTCAATAAGTAAGGAATATAACTTACCACTGCTCGCCACTGCTGCTGGCTCACCCCCTGCAGCTCCTGCAACTGCCACATCTTCTTCTCTCCCTGCTCCCTCTGTGGCCACATCGCCATTACCGCTGGCCTCGGCACTGGTGGTCGGTAGTACACCTAGAAAAAACATTACACATTTTTTAGATGCCATATACACATCCCCCTATTTAATCTTTTTCACTAGCAAGATTGAAAAAAAAGTTAATGCAAACATATACAACATACATCACTAGTACAAATGGGGTACTAGAGTACAGTAGACACTCGTAGTGTTATATCATGGTCCCTAGGGTCATTCTAGCCTTTGCTAAGTTAGCCTGAGCCATGCAACCATTTTAGCTTTGTGTCTTTTATTTTTGTGACCGTTACCTCGCAGTTTGTTGTGTAAGAAGCCTTTGAGCCCACATGAGCTCATAGTACTGCTACTGTCCGAGCGCTGCGTTCAAGATCGCAAAAACAAGCCACTTTGTAATGGAGTTCTGGTGGTCAGTCTGTATTGCTTAGCCATAACATGCTCAACTTTTGGCATGACTGAGAAATGCTTGCAATATACTAATGTGCACGATTTTTCTCATAACAGACTAAAGATTCCCTTCTATGAACCAGAGCTTTGCAGAGCTTATGATATAACTTCTAGGTTCTTCTAAGGTGAGGAATCCCCCAGAATTGACTCAGGGCCCGATTCACAGAATTAACAAAATCCTAAACTTACTACTTTTGGTATTCACAGAATGCACTTACTAATTTTGGTATTCACAGAATGGATGTAGGACGACTAATTTTACGTCCGCACTCGGGCCGGAGATTCCGGCCCGGAGGCGGAGCTTCTGGCCCAAGCGAAGAGCTTCCAGCTTGGAGGTGGAGATTCCAGCCCGGAGGCGGAGCTTCCGGCCCAGAGGTGGGTATTCCAGCCGGTGGTGGAGATTTAGCCATGGCTGAAATCTCCACCTCAGGGCCGGAAGATCTGCCTCCGGGCCGGAAGCTCCGCCTCCGGGACCGAAGCCCTGGCCCGAGTGCAGACGTAAAGTTAGTAGTCGTAATTCCATTCTGTGAATACCAAAAGTAGTAAGTTTAGGATTTTGTCTTAAGTTAATTCTGTGAATCGGGCCCTCAGAGATCTTCATTTATAATTTTATATCAACAATATTCCATTTCCTACCAAGGGGGGGGGGTGGTTCTTCCACCACTGTTCAGTTATCATCATGATTTATTTCCCCTTTTGTCTTCTATGGACTTGTAGTTGTAACAATGTTTATTATTTTAATCTTATGCATTTTGCTGTTGGTGCTAGCTTCTATACTGCATTGTAGAACAACATACAGAGCTTGTTAGTTGAAAAGAAACCTTTTGAACTTACGTAGACTCTGTAGTATTTGGTTTGGACTTAAAAGAGTGAGGGAGTGAAAGAGTGTGAGAGGTCAGGAGTATAGTGTTATGTTCTGGGTTGTCTAATCATTGGGTATCTTTGGGGGGTTTGGGGAGCTAATAAAACACTAAAGCTAGTCGGTCAGGGGATTGTGAGTGAGGACGGTGTAAGGAAGGTCCAACCTCCTATCAACAACATCCTATTTTCATGTGCATAGTTCTGTATGCGCAGAATCCCTACAACAGTAGTAGTATGTCCTATGTATCCAATCAAAAATAGTAAAATATCTGGTTGGGCATTTTGTTGTTGGGAATTGTCGAAAAGCCTCTAGATTAAGAAGACTAGAAGTGGACAACCCAAAGGACTGGACTCAGTGGCTAGAGCGATTGGTGAATCTGAGTTTTATTTAAACCCTTTTACATAAAGAGTGGCCACCTGGGCAAGCTTAGCTACAGACAGACTAATAGTAGTAGAACAGAGAGTCATAGCCGAGGCAGTTAGAGACAGGGTTAACAAAAATTTAGAAACAGATTGTCTAGATCTAGGAAGATTTAGTAAAAAAAGGAATTTGGAAATCAAAATAATAGTTCAGAAAAAATAAGGTGTAGTAAACGTTAGGGAAGTATAATTATTAATATTAACAACAGGAAGACTTACCGGGGCCAGGAGCAGAGCCCTCGGTAGAGGAGCCTCCCTGGGAGACATCTTCTCCATCTCCCGCCGACTCCGACCCCGCCTTCTTGCCCCTGGGTGCTGGTCATGAAAGATGTAATAAAGAAAGAGAAAAACATGGATGATTGGTGTGAAAGTGAAACAAATAACATTTAAACATAATTTACCTGCAATGTAAACAGCAGCATTCTTGCTGTTTGGGGCAAAAAAGTATTCGCAATATATAACACAGAGCAGAAGAACACAAAGTAGTAATAGTAAATAGCTACTCACCAAGCCCCGGGACCTCCACTCCTAGCAGGTCCAGCAAGTCCTGCTCCTGATCCAGGATATCGGACCACAGGTGCATCAGTTGGTTAGGGGTGCGTCAAACCACAGAGCAGCGAAACACTGCCCGGCCACCTTTACCCACCCTGGCAACGCTCCTGGAGCCTGTATTTGGACCTAGGCCTGCCGCCTGCTGCCAGGGTTAAGGAGAGGTGGCGCTGTACAAAAAACACGTGTGGCCATCTCCTCCTCACTAAATAAGGCACGTGCCTGCACCCCGAGTGGGCGCTCCCTTCCGCAGGGAAGGCGGTCGCGGCTGAGGCTGTAAGCACAAGCAGTCTTGCCCTTGGACTTGCCCACACCCTTGGCCATGTTTCTGGGAATAGTAAAAAAGTCACAAAAAGTTGAAAAAAAGTAAAAATATAGAATCAGGAAAATAGAAAGATAGATAATGAATAAAAACGATACAAAGGATTGCAAAGATAGAGGGAGATTAGAAAAGAAGGCCCAAAACCGTAGCAATAGTGTGAAAAACAAGATGGCCGTTCCCAATGCGACCGCATGGGCAAGTTTGCGCAAAATTTTCACTGCATGCACGCAAAAAGCATTGCCAACACCTAATAAGTGTTCCCGAACAGGAAATAGTCATCGCAAACCGGCGGGAGCACGCAATACGCGACCCGGATCAGGAAATAAGCATCGTGAACGGGCGGGACAATTGAAAAACAATATGGGCGCGCCCATTAGCAGCCGCATGGGATAGTTAGAGAGATAATTCCCCACAAGCACGCAAAGACACATCACAAATGAGCGGGACAAACAATTCTACGTGCTTACGGAGATTTTTTACTATTTCACGGAACTTTGCGTAGTGCGACTTTTCAAATTCTGACCACCCTTACTATCATGTTACATTTGTTATGTGAAATTCTCTCAATTATGATATCATGCCACTTCACTGAGTTACATTCTGTTCGCAGTAAAATTGTACAGCAAATATGCCATATAGGAACAAACAGACTCAACTGGCTGGTATTTTTGTTGCTTTAGTTTTTGCACTATTTATCACAAAATGCATCATCACGTCAAAAATTGATGCAAGGAATCACTTTGCGCTAAATTATAGCACAAAAGACGTGTATTATTTTGCATAATTAAAGCTTTAGAGCTCCTAATATTGTTGCACAGTTTTTAAAGATTTAATTTTAAAAACTAATCTTTTTCTTATTTTTAATATCACTTTACCTGCTTCTTCACTGATCACCTCACTCGCCCCTCCCGCTCCCCTAGCCCCGGTCCGGCATGGCTTGTGCCGATTGTTCCGGAGGGCTGACGGGGTAGCGGGCACCATCTTGGGTGAGGCTGCAGGATTGACTGTTTGTTTGGGCGGCGCTCTAGCCATCGCGTCTTAGGCCCATAAAAATCCGCCCCATGCGAACGCGCAGCGGACGCCCTAGACCCAGTGGCAGTGGGTTCGAGGCAGCTGCTGCTCGCGCTGGGGACAGTACGGCGAAAAACAGGAATTTTAAAGCTCCTAATATTGTTGCACAGTTTTTAAAGATTTAAATTTAAAAACTAATCTTTTTCTTATTTTTAATATCACTTTACCTGCTTCTTCACTGATCACCTCACTCGCCCCTCCCGCTCCCCTAGCCCCGGTCCGGCATGGCTTGTGCCGATTGTTCCGGAGGGCTGACGGGGTAGCGGGCGCCATCTTGGGTGAGGCTGCAGGATTGACTGTTTGTTTGGGCGGCGCTCTAGCCATCGCGTCTTAGGCCCATAAAAATCCGCCCCATGCGAATGCGCAGCGGACGCCCTAGACCCAGTGGCAGTGGGTTCGAGGCAGCTGCTGCTCGCGCTGGGGACAGTACGGCGGAAAACAGGAATTTTAAAGCTCCTGATATTGTTGCACAGTTTTTAAAGATTTAATTTTAAAAACTAATCTTTTTCTTATTTTTAATATCACTTTACCTGCTTCTTCACTGATCACCTCACTCGCCCCTCCCGCTCCCCTAGCCCCGGTCCAACACGGCTTGTGCCGATTGTTCCGGAGGGCTGACGGGGTAGCGGGCGCCATCTTGGGTGAGGCTGCAGGATTGACTGTTTGTTTGGGCGGCGCTCTAGCTATCACGTCTTAGGCCCATAAAAATCCGCCCCATGCGAACGCGCGCAGCGGGCGCGCCTAAGGCAAGCCCATCTGCGCCCGTCCGCGGCCGACCGGGGCTAGGGGCACCTCATTCTGCCCATTTCCTGTTATATTCCTCCTTGAAACTTCGAGCGCTACAGGTACAGTGGTCCCCCACACCTGCCACATGCGCACGCATTAGCGAACTCGGTCTAGCTCGTTCGTACTCCTTAGAATCCCCTCCCATTGTCAATCTTTCCCTCCTCCCCATCTGGTGGCCCCTATCGACCCCTTTCCCTTTTCCCCTCAGTCCCTGGTCACACCCCAACTTTCTGCTTTCCTACTTAATACCAGATCGGCTGTTAAACATCATCTGGAGTTATTTGACTTCTTAGATTCTGTTAAACCAGATCTACTTTTCTTGACCGAGACGTGGTTTCGCTCTGACTCACTCCCAAGTGTGCTTTCTGCCCTTCCCCCCCCTATGTAATATTCAGGGCCGATCGATCTGACGGTCGAGCTGGTGGTGGAGTGGCCTTGGTTGCCCGAGCAGACTTCCACTTTCAACCTCTCGCTTCTCCTTCCCTACCTACGGCAGACTGTCTGGTTATCCGCTCCACCTTCTCTCAGACCCCACTGACGTGTGTTCTTGTCTATCGCCCCCCGCAATCCTGCCCCCGTTTCCTCCCAGCCATCTCTGACCTATTGGGAACCTTAGCAATCAACAATTCCTCGGTTCTGCTCCTTGGAGATTTTAACTTCTGGCCCAATGCCTCTACCGAATATGTAGTTTCTCGCAACTTTACCGAACTCCTCTCGAGCTTGAACTTTGTTTCCCGGGTCCTCCCCCCTACACATATCCACGGTCATACGTTGGATCAAATTTGGTCCCTCAATATCTCGATTCCGGTCCTTTCCGTCCAGCCCTGTCCCTGGTCGGATCACTCTCTTATTTCTTTCTCACTGGACCTAAGCTCTTCTTTCACCACTCCTCTCCCCAAACACACTTGGGCGAGGAGCTGGAGCAGAGCCGATATTCCTGCTCTCTGCTCCTCTCTCTCTGTTTCTGACCCTATCCTGGCGGATCTCACGCCATCTAGGCAGTTGGATGCTCTCAGCAGCTGGCTCCTGAGAGCCTGCGATCAGGCTGCCCCCTTGAAGCATGTAACAGTCAAGCGCGCCCACGACGCGAACAAATGGTTCTCTTCTGCACTTAAGGCAAAAAAACTTGAGACGCGTCAAGCGGAGAGAGCATGGAGACGCGCCTATTGTCCTCTCTTAAAAACCCGTTACTTGCTTATTTTAAAAGAATACAAAAAGGACATTCTCCTGGCCAAGACAGCGTATTTTTCTGGGAGAGTTCTTGATGCCGAGAACCATTCCAGGGAGATATTCTCTATTGTTCGAGAACTGTCCTCTTCTGACAGGGCCTCTTCCAAGGTTCCCCCCTCCCAGGAGTTATGCAATTCTCTCAACGATTTTTTCGTTGAGAAGGTCGCTCTTATTAAGGCCGGGATTCCTCCCCCCTCCTCCACTTTTTGTGATCCCCTGCCTCCCCCTCCTGTCTCCCGACTGACCCACTTACCTCCCCTAACGAGGGACTCCTTTTTTTCTCTCCTGACTCGCGTTAAATCTGGCCGCTGGTAGACGTTGCTCCAGCGCATATCCTTTGCAGGCTCTTTATGAGCTGTTATCTCCCCCCTCACCTTCCTTAACGACTCGCTTGATCAGGGGATCGTCCCAGTTCCTCACAAAACGGCCATTGTTATTCCTCTTTTAAAAAAACCTGGGGCTGACCCTACCTCCCCCTCCAACTATCGCCCCATTTCCCTCCTCCCCTTCCTGGCCAAGGTCCTGGAGGCCCATGTTACTCAGGTCCTAGGTGCCTTTATTGAGGAAACCGGAGGACTTGCCTTCCGGCAGGCCGGCTTTCGCCCTCGGCACTCCACCGAGAAGGTGGTTATCTCGGTGATGGACGACCTCAGGGAGGGGCTGGATACCAACACTCCCCAGGCCCTGGTCCTTCTAGATCTTTCCACCGCTTTTGACACGGTTGATCACTCCACTCTTCTCACCCGTGTCAGGGCGGCGGGCATCGAGGGCCCAGCTTTGGCCTGGATCAGCT
Organism: Lissotriton helveticus; assembly: GCF_964261635.1. Taxonomy (NCBI): domain Eukaryota; kingdom Metazoa; phylum Chordata; class Amphibia; order Caudata; family Salamandridae; genus Lissotriton; species Lissotriton helveticus. The sequence goes on from NC_136063.1 coordinate 806,279,582, forward strand.
CCTTTCTGAGAGACCGCTCCCAGGCCGTTCACCTGGCCGATTTCACTGCCCCCCCTCACCTAGTTCAGTGTGGTGTTCCCCAGGGTTCCTCCCTCTCCCCATTATTATTTAATCTATATATCCATCCCCTTATTTCTGCACTCCAAAATATGGAGGTCACCGTATACAATTACGCTGACGACCTCCAGCTCATCTTTCACCTGTCACACTCCCCTACCAGTATACTCACCTTCCAGTTGGTCATGCTGTTCATCAGCGACTGGATGAACGGTAACCATTTGAAATTAAATCCAGACAAGACGGAACTTGTGGTCACTGGCAGCACCCCTAGTCCCTGGTCTCCTAGTTTTTGGCCCCCTTCCCTGGGTACTTCCCCCACCCCCTCTCTTACTGTAAAAACTTTAGGGATCTCACTCAATAACCACCTCACCCCTCACACCCAGATACATTCTGTTGTTTCCTCCTGTTTCTTTGCCCTTCGCACTATACGCAAAATTTCCCGGTTTTTCTCTGTCCCGGCTCTTAAACTCATTCTGATGGCTATGGTTCTGTCCCGGCTGGATTACGGGAACATTGTCTACAATGGATCTCCCGCTTATGCATTCCATCGTCTCCAGCTAGTTCAGAATCAGGCCGCTCGCCTGATTCATGGTTTACCCAGATTTCATCATGTTACTCCCCTTCTCCAATCCCTTCACTGGCTCCCCATTAAAGAACGCGCCCTCTTTAAACTGGGGTGCACTACCTTTCAGGCCTTGGCGGGGACTGCTCCTGATTTCATATCCTCCGCCATTAGTGCCTACTGCCCCAACAGAGAACTTCGCTCCTCTACCAAACTCTTGCTCTCTGTTCCCCGATTTAAGAAAAAGAAATCCGGGGGCATGAAATTCAGGGTACTCGCACCCACACTTTGGAACTCCCTCCCTTTCCATATCAGATCCATCCCTTCCTATCCTGATTTCCGTAGAGCACTTAAGACTTTTCTTTTTTCCCGTGCTTTCCCATCCTAGCACCTTGCTCCCTCCTTTCTACTCACCCCTGGCTAAGCGTCCTCCTAGCGCCATGAAACCGCATGATATAAGCGCGCTATACAAACTGCTGTAAATTCAAAATTCAAATTCATAATTGCACATAATTTTGCAGCTTTTCCCAAAGTTTGCATAATTATGCAACACCAAATTATGCATGCTTTGCACACCCCTTGTTGACAAAAAGTAGATTAACAGCCATGTGTAATTTTCAAATGACTCCATGTTACGATGCACATATGTCTAAGTAATAGGCCTCTGGCACTTTGTGTTTCTAAATTCAACTGGGACTTATGCCCATGTCTAGTTGACTCATGTCAGACACAGAACTTAGACAACGTAAACATGAGATCATGGTCATTTTGCTATTGCATTACTCAGAAACCTTTTAGTGTTACCTCATGAATAAGCAATGCATACTTTTAAGTTGCTGCTATCACAAGCCCAGCAAACACCCATTTGTGCCAGATCCATCAGTCATCTGCTGAGTTCTGAAAATTCCTGCATTCCTGTGTGTCACAATGAGGACATGCCACAATGAGGACATGTGAAGGTAGCTTGGCATAAGTAAATGAAGCCATCCAAAATTCAAATCTGACATGTGTTGATTTAGATCTGTAATAAAGGTGTATGTTGGAGGCAGAGCACCTTGTGCTGCAGCTGCTTTGTTGTTGCCCACAGTCTCACAGTGGAGAAAGGGGCTTTGTAAGAAAATTGATTATTATTTAGGGTGGGTGACTACCCACTTCAAGGAATAATCGCACTCCTTGCCAAGCTGAACCCTCCAAGTCACTAAATTAACTTGAGCTCAACTCCCTGGTATCGATTGCACAGAGCAGACTAGCTTAATTTATGACAATAGGTAAAATAATTTATGCAGTGCCAAACAGTAGTGAAGTCAGAATTCAAAACAAAAAAAACCTCAAACTAAATTAGAATTATAAAGTAAAAGTTAATAGACTAAATGGGACTAAAATGACAAAAACCCTGTCAAGGGAACCCAAGATCTGAAATTACACCAGAATGCACAAATCGCCGGTCACAGTAGACCAGGACCTAAGACCAATTTCAGACTGACCACAATGAAACGCGGCTAGGGTACACCAACTAGGTTCACCCTGATCAAAGATTTTACCTTCTGACTTAGGGCCTGATTTAGATCTTGATGGATCTGGTCCCGCTGTCACTTATTTGACAGTTTCACCTCCTGCCTACTTGAGGGTCTGCCCGCTTTATTTAATTGTTGGCGGCTATATGGAGAAAAGGCCATCCGGGTGCAGCCAACTCTGCCAGGATTTTTCACCAGCATTGACGGCATCATAGGCAAAATTGACTGTCGGTGGATGTCCAGCCAAGATTACCGCAGGACCAATCACGATGTGCCTTTCCATCGAGGAAAGTGTGGCAGAGTACCTTCTACTCTGAGTTGGTAGAATCGAAGGAAATGAGGTCGAAAAATACCTTTTTATGGTTTTCCACTTCTGTTTCCATCTTGAACACCGTTGCCCAGGTCCTCCCTTTGCTGCTTGTTCTTGACCACAATGCTAATAAACTCCTTTATTGCGAGTGTCTAAAGTAAGCTTTTTTTATACTTATCTTACAATGATTTGTGTGTTGACAATTTCTTTAGCCTTGTGTCTGTATGACAATGCTGCTACATGTGATTGGTTTCTTATGTGTAATGCAGTAGTGTTCATTTTGCAACCCATCAAGGTAAAATGAAGATACCTTTATTGAGACTTTAAAACATATTTGTTTATTGTGGTGGTTGTGGGCGTGGTGCTTGTGGTGCCTGTGGGTGCACAGTCAATAGTGTTTATATGTTGTTTGTGTGCTATGCTGTACGTAACAAAAGGCTCATAACACATTACCTACATATATTTTTGCAGCAAACACAACATATATGTGTAGTATCACATTAATAAGTATTATTTACCTCTTTCTACTCCACCAGGGACTCACTCTGTCAGGAATCCGCCACTACAATAACACTAGCACAATGAGAAAATCTAAATAGGCTCGGCACAAACCCACCAGCCTGACGGCGACAGACTATTAGCCAGCAGAGGAGTACTTGGCATTGCTGGAGGCGTGCTGCTTATGCAATGGTAGACAGCCTTGATGTGGACGGTGGTATAGCCAGCCCACATCTAAATACAGCAGCAGGATTACGTCAGCTCAATGGAGTACTTGTAACTGCAACCACAGAGGGACAACTGGAGCCCTGCCAATATTTAAATCAAGCCCTCAGTCTTTTAAGTATCTTCTTCTTATGCATATAAAAATTGTATAAACATTTTGAACATAAAAAAGTCCCAGTCAAGAGCAGGAGTACAATTCTAATGCCTCCAAGGATCTCACAGGAGGCACTTTGAGACTCACTGGGTGTAAGACAGAGGTCAACAGCAGGGTCAAGTCCATGTCCAGTTGCCACTGGTCACGTGGGTACTTCCAGGAAGAGACCACTTGCAGCTTCTTCTCTCCCTGTAGTCACACAGGAGGTCAGTTAACTGACCTTGGACTCAACGTCTTTGTCCTAGGTACAAAAGGGAGCATATTTAGTCTTCCATAGTCCCAAAACATGTCCTGAAGTGGGTGCCTGGAAGTGCCAAATGTATGCCTGGCACAAGCTAGTAGGTGGGGTTGACTCCTGGCCTCTTCCAAAACAAAACGTTCCTGGGGCCACCTCCTCACTTTTTCGGTAGTTCCTGATAGCCTTTCTGCAAACAGGTCCAAAAGGCCATGTGTCAGGGCACTTTCAAGATGACCAAAGACCTTGGCCACACTAAACTTGGATCTGAGGGCTGGGGTGTGTCTGGGAGTGTCATAGGGAAATAACTAGTAACCTGCCACATCTAGCCACATCGCCATAAACTTAATTCAATCCAATATATCTCTCTAGGGTATACAATCAACCACTGTCCTCCTTCATTCCTTTGTTTGTGGGCATTTTATATTTATGTCATGGTTCATGAGAAAAAACTTTGAAACTTCACACGCCAATTCTGTGCTCCTATATAAATGTGAAAGTTGTTTTAGTCAACTGTATCTTCCGCCTGAATGAATGAATGGCAATTTTGAATAATTGTGGAATAAATCCAAATTATTCTATGTATATATATGTGTGTTCATGTGTGTGTGTGTGTGTATATATATATATATTACCTACTGGCGGTCGCCAGTAGGTATATATAGTTAGGATTTTTTCTCTATGGGATATTTGAAAATTCTATGTCTAATAACTTTGGCGTTTGTGGACGGAATTGGCTGAAATTTTCAGGAAAATGGAACATTTTGTTTCTGAGCAGCCACTGAAAATTTGGGGGGGTTTCGTCAAGGGGGGGCCGAGAAAAAAGGGAGGTCCCAAAACGCGTTTTTCCCATGTTAATTTCCATAGGGCGGTTGGCCTCACTTTTAGCCCGAACGGCTGAATGGATTTGCACGAAACTTGGCAAAATTGCAGGGACTGTTAGCCTGATGTGCCTTTGCTAGGTCTCAAGATATGTGCTCCAGTGGATTTTGAGAAATTAACGTTCAAAAAAAGATATATATCTGTAAGCGCGCTCCGGGTAGCGCTCCGGTTCGCGTACTTGACGCGTAATGGAACTTCGCGAAGCGAAGCTGATTGGCTCTCCGGTGTCTGTCAACATTCTAAACAGTCCAGAGCGGCCGCCATCTTGTCTCTCGGTAGGATCGAGAGACAAGAGGAGGCCAAAACAAAGGGGGAAATGACCATAAGGGGGCATAGTAGATCCTCCCTGACCCCCTAGGTTTGATGTGGAGGCTTTAAAAGGGCCCCACTGGGCAAAAAAATATATTTTTTTTTTCTTTGTTTTTGCGTGGGGAGCGCCCGGTACGCGCACCGGGAAGCGGTCCAAGGAGCGTACTATGAGGAAAAAAAGAAAGACAGGGTATAAAAATTTGGGCAATTTTGTTATAAATGGAAGGTAGTTCTGAAAAGAACTGTTTTTTTATTCTTTTTATTTTTTTTATTTTTTTTATTAATTTTCTGAACAATTTTTTGATTTTTTTTTTGATTTTTGAAAACTATTTTGTGTTTTTTGTGTGTTTTTTTAGAGGAAATAACAAAAAAGCAGGGTTTGAACATGTCTCAACAGGAGCAAAAAAAAATAAAAAGGATTCATTGTTTTCTCATCTTGTTGCATTTATGATTTTCTCCAGCTCGGTTAATCAAAGTAATACTCTTCTCTCTATAACAAATAGTTCCTCCACAATATATACAAACTATTTTGTAGTGTTCAAAAGGAGCTTGAATATTGTCTGGTCCGGCGAATGAGCTTTGTCCACTGGAGGTGCTGGGGATGACATTTGGGGGATTGGCAGCAAGATCCCTTACTTGTGCTTGGGAAAGATTATTAGGGTGCCATCGCTCCATGTGGCAAATCATTGTATGATTGCCAAAGCTGTATTTCTTGTTGGGGTTGCCACGAGAAAGTATATTTTTACATATCAAACAAGACACCTGGGGTGCATTGACCTTATTTTGTCCAGGTGGAATTTTAAAAAATTGCCATATGTAGTGCTCTTTAATATGGCTCTGCCTTGGTGTTTCTGGCAGGAACTGCCTTACTCGCTCTTCCTCCTCCTCCTCCTCTTCGTCCTCATTATCTTCCTCTCTACCAAAGTCCAGTGTTGGAGGTGGTCCTTTTGGTGGTGGTGGTGGTGGTGGTGGTTGCTGAGAAGCACCAGCTGCAGCTATTACAGAAGCCATTGTGAAAAATAGGTCTTGCTCTCTGGAAGTAGAAAGTAAGAATGAGGTTTTCATCATTTGGGAAAAAAAAATAGTTCTAAACCAATGAAAAGTGTTATTTTTAGGTCACATGACCTAGCCTAACAACATTAGGAAACCAAATGTGAAATGAACCAATGAAAAGTGTTATTAACAAGTCACATGACAAATCACATCACCTGTTATGCTTACGTTACGCGCTCCGCACCGCGCCCCGGATCGCTTCCGGGAAGCTGCGCTTCGCACTTCGCTTCGTGGACCGGAGCGTTTACGGGTGCGCTGACGCGGCGCGTCATATGACGCATTACGCGACAACGCGATACTTCGCGATTACGCGATGCGTCACGATGTTGTTTTCTAACGTGGCAGTTGCGCAAACAGAACGTTTACCGGTTCGCGGACCAGGTTGCGGCAAGAAATTGAGCTAACGGGAAGCTACCCGGTTCGCGGACCGGAAGCGAAACAAAAAAATATATTAAAAAAAATACATTAAAAAATTGTATTAAAAACATATAAAATATATTTTTCGATTTAAAGAAGAATACATTTTAAAGCTTTTGATATTTGCTATTAAAAAACCATTGAAATTCACTGAAAAAACCATAGGTTATACACCATATATAGTTAGGAATTAGCATTTACAAAACCTTGAAAATTCACTGAAAAAACCATAGGTTATAGACCATATATAGTTAGGAATTAGCATTTACAAAACCTTATTTTACTCACACAAAACCATTGAAATTCCATATATAGTTAGTTGCACTAACTATATATCGCGCACCCGCAATCCACTGCTGATGATGTCACATATTACATCATTCATGACATGGTCAGTGACATCACTGATGACATCACTGATGACATCTCAAATGACATCACTAATGACATCACTGATGACATCTCAAATGACATCACTGATGACATCACTGGTTTGACATTACTGATCACATCACTGATGACATCATTCATGTGATAATACGATGAACTTCTTCAGACTCTAATATAACCTTAGATACACTCAGTGTAAACAGACACTCACAGACTGTCACTCATCCATGAAGTTACACACACACCTAGTCAGTCATGCAAAGAATCAATCACACCTCCATTTTCTCAACTATACAGTTATACACACCTTATTTATTCAAACACATACTAACACATATTTACTCTCTTATACAATCCCGGATACAAGTTCACAATGATCCATACAGCCACTCACACATTCACTGGCTCTTATGCACAGGTATTTATATATGTCAACTCTCACATGTACTGTGTTTTACATATGTACTTACTTTGACATGTAGCACTGAGATATCCATTCACTCACCAATACACTCATGCACACAGTCAACCCCCCATACAGCTGTTTCCACATGCACTTTTGAACCCATACATCTAGTGAATCAACTGCTCACACATCTATGCACAGAGTCATACACCTACCAGACACCCACACACACACTCAGTCTCCCATACAAATACATGGGCAACCAATCAATAACCCATATAGTTACTCATATAGCTACTGATCAACACATGCATCAGTTTACAGAACAAAAGATATAATGATGCAGAAATTAAGACAGTTTAGTCACTAACCCATGCACTCAGTGAGACACATTTAATCACTCACTCATACAGTCAGTCATGCACCTACTAAATCCTTCATCCAGACACTTATAAATCCACTCATTCTTCAATATGTAAGACATATTTTAACTTTACAGAAACATACAGTCATTGGATGTTGTCATCAGTGATGTCATCTGTGATGTCATTTGAGATGTCATCAGTGATGTCATCAGTGATGTCATTTGAGATGTCATCAGTGATGTCATCAGTGATGTCACTGACCATGTCATGAATGATGTAATATGTGACATCATCAGCAGTGGATTGCGGGTGCGTGATATATAGTTAGTGCAACTAACTATATATGGAATTTCAATGGTTTTGTGTGAGTAAAATAAGGTTTTGTAAATGCTAATTCCTAACTATATATGGTCTATAACCTATGGTTTTTTCAGTGAATATATATATATATATATATATATATATATATATATATATATATATATATATATATATATATATATATATATATATATATATATATATATTTATTTGTGTTCCTTTTATTTTATTTGCATTTAAATCTTTCCTGTCAATTGTGCTTTAAACTTGAATCTTTCTTTCAAGCATATAACTTCAGAATTTAATTTGATCTTGTACTGGGGCATGTATTACCTTAAGCTAACAATGTTATTTTGCATTCAGTCTAATCAAGTGGGTCATGATGAACCAACAGGGAATTTATACCTGTAAGAAAAATGATCTTTATAGTCCACAACACATAAAAATCCTCTATAGCTCAATCTGTCTTTATTACAAACATTTATCAGGTGTCAACTGATACATCAGATGAAGGAATTATGGACTGGTTAATGACCATATATTCGATACGACTATTAATCATGTAAGCAAATGCACTATAAGAGGTTACATCATTTTAGGGTGTGTATAAAGGTCCAACACTTGCAGGAGCTTTAAAAAATGTATGTATTGAAACAATGAATGATTTTAACTATTTTCAATTATGATTAAGAATACGTGGTATAGAAATCGTTAATACGAAGAGACTAAAGTAGCGCCTTAGAAATCAGTTGGAAATTGAGTTTATATATTTTCTCTTTTTCTTGTTAAAAACTCAGATTGCTTGTGAAGCCATTACCATTTTTATTTTAAATTGTATTTCAAGCTGAGTCATATACATTCATTGTTGAAAAATAATGTAAATAGCAGAGTCTTTCTTTTGGCCAATGATCTGTATAGGTATTTAAAATGGCACCTAACCACTGCGCGTCGTGTGAGTAACATCACTGTGTTGACCGAAAAGCGTAATGGCAAAATCTATTTTAAAAGGAGTGTGGTCTGTGCATGGTGGATTTCGATAAAAGATCTGATTGGCTGCCACCACATCAATACAGATGTGGCAACAGTCATTTTGACACTCTGGTACCCAACCTCCTGTCCTAGGAAAAGAATAAAAAAGCAAATGTGGGGCAGGGTAGGGATACACTTCTGCACTGGGACCCCCACCCTGGGACCAAAAATATATTCTTAACATGAGGGCGCTCTAGCTCTTTTAAAATATAAGCCCCTGGGGTGAGCAGGGCCTAGGGCATCAGTGTCATTTTTTTCCCCCAGGGCTGGTTTTATATTTATACTTGAGAGGCCCTGGCAACCCCATCCCTAGGGCCAGTGTTTTTTATGTGGATGGCGGTATTGGTTTACCTCCCTGAGCCATAGACCGGTCTTATGCACCACATCACCCAGGGCCTGACCAAAGCAGTGTCACGGGGATCCTATCCCCTGGGGCATTGCTGTTTCCTGCCCGTGTTAGAGCGAATAGGGAAGACAAATTTAATTCCCTGCCTGCACTCTCCCAGCCAGAAAAACTGCTTTGCTCTCGGCTGGTGTGTACCAAAAAATAAGCTGCTCTGCCCAGGTGGGAACAAACAAATGGAACTCGCTCCTAATGAACCCAGGATAGTGGCTGGATGCAGAGCCGACAATGGCCTTGGAGATCTTGGAGCTGGCCCCATGGCCTCCAAACATTGGCCCTGTTGTGGGTTCCCAGGTGAGTACAATTACCTGCTCCAGCTGGCACCTCCTATGGGCCCTGGCTGGAGAACCAGCAGGGCCTTGGGGCCTTGGGGATTTCCCAACCATTAAGCATTTTTTTAAATGCCTTGGTGCGCACCAGGGCACCCACTTCAAGATATTAGCCAGCTCTCACTGACTCCCACAAAGGGTGCTGGCTGGGGCGCAATCTGGGGCTGTGGGGGCCTTGGGGCACCCCCTCAACCATTGGTCAAGTTGTGGGCATCCCAGGTGAGCACCAGGGCACTCACTTTAAAATAATGTCCAGCACCTGCCAGTACCCCTTATGGGTAGTGGCTGGGGATCCAGCAGGGGCTGGGGAACCCCGGGTTTCCCCTGCAGCCCAACAGTTAAAATACATTTTATGTCCCCTGGGTGGGACAAGAAACACCCAAAACATTTTTTTAATAAAGATTAATAAATGAGCTTCAGGAGTCGCTCGTTTATTATTCACTGCTGCAAGGAAGGAGCATCCCATAATGCCCTTCAAGGGCTTTCTATTTATATTTATGGATCATGGTGGTGCCTCTAGGAGGGGCAGGGGAACTACCAAGCATTTCTAAATTTTATGGAGGGATGCAGGGAGCACAAGAGCACCACATCAGCATTAAAAAAAACATTTTAAAAAGTCTTCTCGGTCATTGAATCCATGACCACAGGAGAGCTTTTTGTATTTTTTAAAAGCACTCCCAATTGGAGTTGTATGCTCCTCAGCTGGAAAGCAGGGACCTCTTGTGGTTGTTTTGTGGCTGCACTTTCTGTTCTGAAAACGTGTTAAAATGACTCAAAGGCATGTTAATGGTTTTTTAATGCTTTATTGAAAATACTTTATAAAAATCACTATTATAAAACATTTCAATGTGCGAATTTTTAAAATACATATTTGGTTGTAGTTGTTCACAAATCTAATAGGTCTGATTGATATTTGTTGACATGCTTATCCCTGGATAAACCCAAATATGCCCATTGTTGATATTTTGGTGTTCTGATCCTTTGACATAGCCAGTAGGACTGCTTTAAATAAAATCTCAACCTTCAACTTGTTACATAAGAAAGTCAGCGGTTGGGTGCAGGGTCTGGCTAGAGGACATACCCTGCGTACAACTCCACACCACACACGGTCAAAGGCCAAGCACGACGGGAGGTTGGGTGCCCACAGGGGGTTGGGCGCAGGGCCTAGCTACAGGCCAGGCCTGCACCCAACAGCATGTTGCACATGGTTCTTGACATCTTATTTTATGTTATTAAAACCATCAAAATTCACTGAAAAAACAATGGTTAAAGGGACATTATAGTTAGATGAAAATGTCCGTTAAAACATACTGTTTTAAACAAACAAAACCACTACAATTCACCAGTTGTGGGTATCTCAAGTAGCTGTATCTCACATCCTACAGTAACTAAAACTCACACCCTTGTCATGCACTCCTAATTACCTCCCAGGTTACTTCACTCATGACATGTTCTATGACATCATTGATATAAGCACTACAACATCAGAGATGCCATCAGTAATGACAATACTGAGCATAGCTTTTCTGAACCGATGTAAATGGATAACCCCAGTTTGTGACTGCCCATTCAGGTGCACTCATGTACCAAATATGGTGCAACTATTTTTTCTATGGTGCAAACTTTCTGTTATGACAAATTATATTTCACAAAAACAATTTGAGAAAAGCTGCTAAAAGTTGACAGAATTAACAGTTTGATGTATTTGTATCCTAAGGTGCTTTTTATGTCAACTTCGTGCTTAGCAGCTAAATCAGGTTAAAAAACGTCTTCCTCCAAGGAAGCCCAACCACATTGATGTACATAGCTGTAAGGCTGGCAAAGACTTAATAGACTTACCATGCCAATGCTATTTTAATACCTAGATATGCCTAAATAGTCACAAAATATGCACACATGTCAACAAGAAATAAATGAATACATTTCATATTCGAATTCAATAAATACGTGGGTCTCTGAAAACCCATTGTCCCAACTCACAAAATAGCTTCAACTCGACCAAGTAGAGAGTAATAGTAATTTAGTTGGCTTCAAACTAGAAGTGATAGATTATGTTCTAACAAAATAACAACATTCCACAATTTTACTGATTATGTGAATTGATTCAGTAAAGTGACATTCAAACAAATACACAGGCACATAACATTTATTTTATTTTTTAAAGTCTGTATCATTACTCCCATGGCATTAGATCAAAAGTTGAAAACCGAGGGTGTAGAGTACCAACATCACTACAAGGTAAACCACTGTTGCACATACTAAGTCCTAGACTATGCAACTTACTAGGAGTCAATAGAGATTTGTGAACAGCAAAGAAATTAGGGAGTGGGACTCCATCACAAACATGAAGGATTTCCTGTCCATTTTATTAGAAGTGCATTGTACCCTATCGCACTTATAATAAAGGTGGATAAGATATCCACACAATTTATGAAGGAGTAACTTGTCTGCCAAACTCTAAATCAGGGCCTTTGTCTTGAATGTACTTGAAATAATAACAAGTTTCACATCAGCTTCACAAATGTTTGTTCACTGTTTTTTAGAGTCACATTTATTGATACAATTTCCCAGCTGTTGCATACAGCTTGAGTTGGATGAACCAGTCATATGAATATCTTCAAAATATGAACTTATATCATACTGCACCATATTCTATCCTCATGGGTTTTTTAATTTTGTCTTACAAAGTTCAGTGACCTGTACTTACTACTTCTGGCAGATGTGCACTACAATCCATTCAACTCAGTAGCTCCACTACCATAGTAAGTGTTACTATTCCTCTTTTAAAATAACCTTTGTTAAAATGATTCAGAGAAGCATGCATCACCTGATCTTGCAGTCAATAATTCACAAAAATAGCCACCTAGTACCAGCAGAGGTACCCTGCTGCCATGTTGCAAGAGGGCCTGCACTGCAGGGATGATTATTTATGCGCAGGAAGGCACACTTTCCTGCACATAAACAATCAATAATGGTGATTTCTATAGCAAGAGCAAAAAGGATTAGAAACTAATAATTTCTCCTCGCCATTCTAACACCTGGTATTCCATGGCGTAGTTTTTGGCGCTGCCTCAGCCTTGTAAATCTGGGACAGCATCAAAAAGCAATGGGTGTTGCAGTGGAACGCCCACAGCAACACCCATTGCACGCCCCTTTGCTGCAGAGGACCTCAGCGGAAAGGGGCATATTTACAAGGTGGCGTTAAGCCACGCTAAGTGTTGTAAATATGGTAAATTGTGCTACGCCACAGGAGTGTCAGAAAAAGTGAAGCTGCAGTGGCAATCGGGGTTTGTTAATATGCCCCCAAGAGTCTTTCGGCCTTGTTTCTGGAACCTTCCTCCTACAAATCATTCCACATGTGGGACCTAATGCACTATAACACTGTGTTGGAGACTGTATTCTACACTGTTGTTGCTCAAGGCTTTGAGACTTTTAGAAAGTTGAGCGCTTGAAAGTATGTTCTCAAAGGAGCCTTTGGTGAGTGATGAGAACAAGGACAGTGCTACGAATAGAATCTATTGTGATCAAAACATGACATCACCGAAATTTTCATGACTGTTTATGGTCTATGGTGGCCATTTCTATCATCAGCAGGTCGCTGAATCATCATGGTACTAAACACAGGCTAATATTTAATCAAACAGATTACCAAGACATCATCAAGGTACATTTCATCAAATAAAAAAAAATAAAAAATGTCAAGATAGATTTTATTGGTGTTTTACATAAGTACAGTACAGATATAGTAAATATATAGAGAGGAAAGAAAAGCAAGTAAAAGAGTTTTTTTAAACAATTTCCTAAAAAGAAGGAGGTCATGCTCAACTCGAAGAACCGCGGCAAGGAGTTCCATGTTCTTGCTGAGGCAATAGAAAAGACTCCTCAGTCACCAAATTTACAAGTCTGGGACTTGAGAATATTAAATACAATGGTATTTGCTGTGTGTAATAATCTGGAAGGCATGTGTATACAAAGAAAATATGGAAGCTAACAAGTCAGGTGAGTGTTGATGAATAGTCACGTGGAGAATAGACCTGGCCTTTAAAGTTGTTTTTTTCACCGGCACCCAATGTAATTGGTGTAGAACTAGATTAATATGGGTTGTTTTGGAGGAGTGAGTGATAAGCCATGCTGCGGTATTCTGAGCTAGGTGAAGTCGATGAAAAAGACCTTTTGGAAAGGCTATAAAATAGGCGAGATTACTATGGTCCAATCTGGATTGAATCAATGCGTTCCTTACTGTTATATGCTGCCTAGAATCAATGAAAAGGAAAAGAGATTGTAATATTTTAAGATGCTAGAAGCTAAATTGGGCCACCTTCTTGACCTGCATAGTTTAGGCTTCAATCAGCATTAATATGCATACCAGGGTTAGAAACTGATTTTACTGGTGGCTGGCAACTGCTCATTGTACCTTCCCCCAAAAATGCGTTTTGAAAAGACGTAAGCAAAAACTCCGTTTTTTTAATCTAGATTCAGTTTGATCAAATGTCCTTACATCCCAGATTGAAAAATGGAGAGGGACAACCCCATTGGCCATGTGTAAATGCAGGTCAGTAGACAGTTGGCAAACCAGTTGTGTGTGGTCTGCATACCTGTAGAAAAAAATTTATGAAGCACATAATAATTTGGCCAGTGGCAATAAATGAATATCAGATAGTTGAGCACTTTAATCAAGGAAAAGATTCAGAGGCACTTGCTCACATGTTCAAAACAAACACAGTGGCCAGGGTTCCATAAGGATTATATACATTCTTCATAGACATCCTACTGTAAGTATTTGCTTGTGCAAAAAAGTGGTTTAGCAATAACCACTGGTCCTCTGGTTGTGTGACCTGAACTGTTGTGTGTGTTATTCCACCTAGTTGTAAGCGCCGGGACGCCCCTTTGCTGGGGCAGCTGTGCGCTATACAAAACTTTTTAACATAACATAACATAAGGTGGCTGTTAAATTGGTGATCCCCTCAGTAAGAAATTGGAATAATGGATGATGGGGTGAAAGCCTACCACAATCAGCAACCACAGCTCTTGTCAGGGTAAAACACAAGCTCAACCCCAAATTAATCTGTGTATAACCCTTTGGTAACTTGCCCCAAAAGTAGTGAGGGTTAACTTAGAGGCAATGTGTAAAGAATTTAAGCAACACACAAACAGTAATAAACTGAAGACACAAGACAAATCTTACACCAATTTAGAAAAATAGAGTAAAATCCAATAAATGATTTGACATCAAAATGACAAAAATACAATTTGTAAAACCGGATATATACAATTTTAAAGTTTTAGGTAAAAATAGTGGTTAAAAGCACAAAGCAACATCTGTGGTTATCTGGTCATGCCAAACCGTGATAAACTCACAAATATACTGCGACCAAGTTAGCCCAGCTGAGAAATGTAGCTTAAATCCTGACTGCTGAGTCCTGCGCTGCACAACAGCTGTCCTGAGAAGCGATGCAAGGTTTGCATCGAAGATATTTTACATAGAGATGGTGATTCTGATGAGCTGCAAGTGCTGTGATGTGGGCGTGCATCGCACAGCAACAGTTCTGATGAGCTGCGAGAAATTGGATGTGGGCTTGTGTCAAGTCTCAGTTCCCATGACAAACTGCAAGATTAGCATTGAAGATGTACAGGCTGCGATCCGGGTTTACATTGAGACTGCGTTGGTTCTGATGAGGCACTTCAAAGTGCTGCCTTTGGTTTGTTTTCTGCTGTGTCATTTTCTGGTGGACCACAGTTGAGCTGGCAGACTGCCTTAAGCTCCACTTCCAAGTCACAACAGGAAGGTCACAACATTGGGTGAGGGGGGGGGGCTTTAGGACTCACAGCAGGCATAATCCAGGTGCAGGGGTCAAGATGGTTGGAGTCTCTTCTATCCCTGAGGCTTCAATCAATCAATCAATCAAGAGTATTTGTAAAGCACGCTACTCACCCGCTAGGGTCTCAAGGCGCTGGGGGGGGGATGCTACTGCTCGAAAAGCCAGGTCTTGAGTTGCTTCCTGAAGGAGAGATGGTCCTGGGTGAGTCATAGGTGGGTGGGGAGGGTGTTCCAGGTCTTGGCCGCCAGGAAGGTGAAGGATCTTCCTCCGGTGGTGGTTCTGCAGATCCGTGGGACGGTGGCGAGGGCGAGGCTGGCGGAGCGGAGCTGGCGGGTTGGCGTGTAGATTGTGAGGTGGTTGTTGAGGTATTCGGGGCCCAAGTCATGGAGAGCCTTATGTGTGTGGTTGGGGAGTCTGAACGTGATCCTCTTGCTGACGGGGAGCCAGTGCAGGTCCCTCAGGTGGGTGGAGATGTGGCTGTGTCGGGGGATGTCCAAGATGAGTCGTGCTGAGGCGTTCTGGATGCGCTGGAGTCTTTTCTGTAGTTTGGCGGTGGTCCCAGCATAGAGGGCATTCCCGTAGTCCAGACGGCTGGTGACGAGGGCCTGGGTGACCGTTTTCCTGGTTCCAGTGGGGATCCAGCGGAAGATCTTACAGAGCATGCGGAGTGTGTTGAAGCAGGAGGAGGTAACGGCGTTAACTTGCCTGGCCATCGTGGGGGAGGAGTCAAGGATGAAGCGCAAGTTGCGTGCGTGGTCCGTGGGCTTGGGTGGGGGGCCCAGAACAGGGGGCCACCAGGAGTCGTCCCAGGCAGAGATAGATGGGCCGAGGATGAGGACTTCCGTCTTGTCTGAGTTCAGTTTCAGGCGGCTGATGTCTTTCATTCCGTCCTGGAAGCTGGCTCTGGCGGAGGTGGGGTCATTGGTGAGGGAGAGGATCAGTTGGGTATCAACAGCGTAGGAGATGATGTTGAGGTTGTGCTTGCGTGCGATGGCTGCGAGGGTGCTCATGTAGACGTTGAAACGGGTGGGGCTGAGCGAGGAAGGGCGGGAGATGGACTCTTTGGGTTCTGTCGGACAGGAAGGAGGTGATCCATTCCAGGGCCTTTCCTTGGATCCCGACGTGGCGGAGGTGGGTTGTCAGGGTGCGGTGGCAGACCGTGTCGAACGCAGCCGAAAGGTCGAGCAGGATGAGGGCGGCGGTTTCTCTGTTGTCCAGCAGGGTCCGGATGTCGTCGGTGGCCACGATGAGGGCGGTCTCGGTACTGTGGTTTGCTCGGAATCCGGACTGCGATGGGTCGAGGGAGCCGTTCGTCTCCAGGAAGGCTGTCAGCTGTTTGTTGACGGTTTTCTCGATGACTTTTGCAGGGAAGGAGAGGAGCGAGTTGGGGTGGAAGTTCTTGAGGTCTGAGGGGTCTGCGGTGGGTTTCTTCAGGAGGGCTCTGATCTCTGCGTGCTTCCAGCTCTCCGGGAAGGTGGTGGATATGAAGGAGTTGTTGATGAGCCCGAGTGGATGGTGTTTATCGTGTCAGGGGGGTATCTTCTGTGCTGACCTGAGTCCAGGCGCACAGGGTGGTGGTGGGGAGTGTAGGTTCGGTGGTGTACGAGTTCTGAGCACCGAAGCTGTCGTGTATGTCGACGATCTTACGGTGGCCAGAGAGTTGCAGAGGTCTTGAGAAGGCGTGATGTCGTTGTTGCTGGCATTGGGGTTGGAGAGTTCTTTCACGACGTTGAAGAGTTCCTTGCTGTTGTGGGTGTTGTTGTCCAGTCGTTCTCTGAAGGATGACCTTTTGGTGGTGCGGATCAGCTGGTGGTGTTTGCGGGTGGCGTTCTTGAGGGCTGTCATGTTATCCGTTGACTGTTGTGGCACCAGGCTTTCTCGAGGTCACGGCAGGATTTCTTGGAGTCTTTGAGATCGTTGGTGAACCACGCGACTTTCCTGCTGTTGAGGTTGCTGGGAGGGTTTTTCAGTGGAGCAAGGGCGTCGGCGCAGTCAGTGATCCACTGTGTGAGGTTGCGGGCTCCTTCGTTGGGGTCCGTGGTGTTGGTGGGAGGGTTTAGGCTCAAGGAAGTGGTGAGTCGTTCGATGGTGATCTTGCTCCAGCATCTTCGGGGGGTTTGTTGAGGGCGGTGGTGGGTCGTTGTTTTCCTGAAGTTGAAGTGTACGCAGCTGTGGTCGGTCCAGTGGAGCTCGGTGGTGTGGCTGAAGGAGATGTGGTTGCTGGAGGAGAAGACGGGGTCGAGCGCGTGGCTGACGTAATGGGTGGGGGTGTTGACCAGTAGCTTGAATCCGAGGTTGGCGAGGTTGTCTAGTAGGGCGGTGGTGTTGTTGTCCTGGTCGTTCTCCAGGTGGAAGTTGAGGTCTCCTAGGAGGATGTAGTCGGGGGAGGCGAGGGCGAGCGGGCTGATGAAGTCTGCGATGGCCTCGCTGAAGTGTGAGCGTGGTCCTGGGGGTCTGTAGATGAGGGTTCCTCTGAGGGTGGTCTTGGGGTCGGTGTGAATTTGGAAGTGCAGGTGCTCTGCGGTGGCGAGGGTGTCGTCGGTGTTGGTCGTGATGCGGATAGTGTTTATGTGGGCGATGGCGATGCCTCCTCCGGTCTGGTTGACGCGGTCCCTCCGGATGATCTTGTAGCCGTCCGGGATGGCAATGGCGATGTCGGGGGCTGAGGAGGCGTTCATCAAGGTTTGCGTGAAGAAGGCGACGTCTGTTGCCGTTTTGTCCAGGAGGTTTCATAGTTCGACGGCGTGCCTGTGGATGGAGCGGGTGTTGAGAAGGATGCACTTGAGGTGGTTGTTGTTGGCGGCTGTTTTGGCTGGCGCGGTGCAGGACCGAGTGCAGGTGAAGTAGCAGGCGTGGCAGGTGAAGGCTCAGTGGGTGCGTTTTGGGGTGGCTTGGTACCAGGCTGGATGTCGGCCGGTGTTGAGTGCGTGGAGGGTGGCGGCGGCGTAGCTCAGTCGGGTTGGCTGGCTCTGGCGGGGTCCAGGGGTTCTGGCGCTGGGCGCGGTCCAGACGTGGACGGGCGTAGACGGGCTTGCCTTTGGCGCACCTTCGGCATGCAATCGGCACGCCCGCTGCGCATACGCGCAGTCCCCGCCATTTATGGCAAAGTGGGAGGGAGGAGCAGCTGGGAGGCGGGAGCGGGCGGTGAATGGGGAGTGGGAGACAGGAGAAGGGGGCGGGGAGCAGACGGGGGGTTGGAAAGAGCGAGAAAGCGGAGCGGGGGAGAGCAAGGGCAAGTCTGGGCAAGTCTGGAGAGCGAGGGCAAGCCTGGAGAGCGAGGGCAAGCCTGGAGAGCAGCGGCCCTAAGGAGAGGCGGCAGAAAGAGGGCCAAGCAGGCAGCGGCAGCAGAATCCGGGCACACAAGGGCCGTGCGGTAGTGGAGTGACCAGGTCAAGGGTCTGAAAGAAGGCCAGAGAGCTATGGTAGAC
Organism: Lissotriton helveticus; assembly: GCF_964261635.1. Lineage (NCBI taxonomy): Eukaryota > Metazoa > Chordata > Amphibia > Caudata > Salamandridae > Lissotriton > Lissotriton helveticus. The sequence goes on from NC_136063.1 coordinate 806,298,291, forward strand.
CTGGGTTCAAGATCCACTGCCGCGCGGTCCCCGCCATTCATGGCCAAGTGGGAGGGAGGAGCAGCTGGGAGGCGGGAGCGGTCCGGCGAATGGGGAGCGGGAGACAGGAGAAGGGGGCGGGGCCGCAGGAGAGCAGCGGCGGGGAGCAGAGGGGGGGTTGGAAAGAGCAGGAAAGCGGAGCGGGGGAGAGCAAGGGCAAGCCTGGGCAAGCTTGGAGAGCGAGGGCAAGCCTGGGCAAGCCTGGAGAGCGAGGGCAAGCCTGGAGAGCAGGGTCCCTAAGGAGAGGCGGCAGCAAGAGGGCCAAGCAGGCAGCGGCAGCAGAATCCGGGCACACGGGGGCCGTGCGGTAGTGGAGTGACCGGGTCAAGGGTCTGAACAGAAGGCCAGAGAGCTATGGTAGACCTGGGTTCAAGATCCAGGTCCTTCTCACTCAGGCAGCAGGGCAGTAGAGTAGAAAGAAAGCAGGGTAGACCTTCTTTCAACAGCACAGCAGTTCTTCTTCTGAGTCTTCCCCAGATCCAGAAGTGTACTGAAAAATTGGGTCTTAGAGTCCAACATTTATACCCGGTGCCCACTTTGAAGTGGGAGAATCTTCTGGAGCCCACCCGCTACTGAGGTGTCTGGAATTTCCTTCCTCCCTGCCCTGGCCCCAGCTTCTCTGAGAGCACAAAAGACTAGTGTGAAATACTTTATGAGTGTGCTGAGGCAGAGTCTTTGTGATGTGAAGGTGTTGTAGGTGACAGCTCTGTCTCCCATTGAGTCAGAGATGTCCCATCCTGCAAACAATTATTCCTTCATTGTCTCTCTGTCTGGGAGTAATAGACAAAGACAAACTCCCAGCAACACCTAGTCATGTGACCCAGGATACAATCTGCAGGCACTAAATAGTTGGGACAAGAACATGCCAACTTTCACAAAGTAGCATTTTCAGAAATGTGACATAAATTCCAACTTTACCATTAGGAGGGTTTTGAATTACAATTCTTTAGAGACCAAACTTGATTTTGACCTGCTCCCAATTCAAGGTTATCACGTATTGAATTCAGTAAGATAACCAAATGTTATCCTATAGAGAGGTAAGTCTTGCAGTAGTCAAAAACAAACGTAAGAGCTTTCCACTACCAGGACATGTAAAAGTCAAAAGTACATGTTCAACTTTTTATATACTCTGCACCCTCCCCTATGGACTGCCTTAGGGGTGAATTAGATGTATCAATAAGGAAGGTGTAGGTCTGGCAATGGTTTTTTTTGTGCCAGGTTGTTATGGCAGTCTAATCAGCACTGACAGGCTGCAATGAGAGACCAGAAATAGGTTTAAAGGCTACTTAAGTGGGTGTCACAATCAGCGCTGCAGGCCCCCTAGTAGCATTTAATTTACAGGCCATGGGTACATGTAGTACGACTTTACTGGGGACTTGCAAGTAAATTAAATGTGCCAAGTGGTTGCCAGCTAATTTTACCATGTTTATGGGAGAGAGCACATGCACTTTATTACTGGTCAGCAATGGTAAAGTGCATAGAGTCCGAAGACAAGTAAAAGCAAAGTCATCAAAAAAAGGAGGATTGAAGACAAAAAGCTGGCAGAAAGTTGGCATTTTCTTGTGCCATCCATTTGGTGCCTGTATCCTGGGTCACATGACTAGATGTTCCTGGCAGGTCGTCTTTGTGTATTACTCCCAGACAGTGAGACAAAGGGAGAATGGATGTTGTCAGGGTGGGCTATATTTGTGTGGATGAGGGGGGTGAGGGGGATGAGCTGCCACCTACTACGCTACACATCACAAAGACTGCCTAAGGACTCTCACACAGGGTTTCATAGTCATATTAGTGTTTTGTGCCCATAGACAAGCTGGTGCCAAGGAAAGGAGGTAGGGAATATCAGTCACCTCTGTAAGGGGGGTACTCCAGAAGCTTCTCCTATTTCAAAGGGCATCATTCATAAATATTGGATGTTCAGATCAAACTCTTCAGTATACTTCTGGACTTTTGAAAGACTCTGAATAAGGACTTGTGACTGCTCTTGTGCAAGAAGTACTGCTCTGCTGCCCTTCTACTCTGCTTCCAAGGGTTAGCTGGCGTCCTCATCAGAGCATCAGGGACAGAAATGGGTCGAACCATCTTGAACCATTCACCTGGACTGTGCTTGCTGTGAGTCCTAATCCCCCCAGGGGTGCCTCTCCAGCCCTTGACCCTTGGAAGTGGAGATAAAGGTGCTCAGCCAGCCCAACTGTGGTTGGATAAGATACAATGCTGTGCGATGCAAAAAAATGCTGCTCTTCACAGTGCCTTATCGGAACCGTTGCAACGAAATGCAGCCTCAACTCAAGTCTGCATCACAGACTGCACAATTCATCTGGACTGCCGCTGCTCGATGCATCCTCAACACTGACCACGCAACTTCTCATTGAATCTAATGCAGCACGATGCTGCCTCAATGCAAGCCCGCATCACAGCTATTGCAACTAATTGGGACTGGCCCTGCACAACGCATTCTCAATGCTTGCCCGAATCACGATCCTTGCAGATCATTAGAATCACCGCTGCTCAATCTATCTTCGACGCATACCTTGCATCTTCTCAGGACAGCCGCAGCATGGCACAATGCTCAGCCACCAGGATTTAAGGTGCATTTTGACTGTGGGACTAACTTGGACCCTGTATCTGGCCCACACTTCATCACTGTCGGCCTGAACTTCTGACTTTGTCCAAAATAACCAGATAACCAGAGATGATGCATTTTGCTTTTAAGCACTATTATTACCTAAACCTTTAAAATTGAAATGTTCCGGTTCTACTAATTTGATTTTTGTTTTGGTGTCAAATATTTTATTGCATTTTACACTATTCTTCTAAATTGGTGTGTCATTTTTCCTGTGTTTGTATTCACTTTATTACTGTTTGTGTGCTGCATAAATACATTGCAGATTGCCTCTAAGTTAAGCCTGACTGCTTTTGTGCCAAGCTACCTGAGGGTTAAGCATAGGTTACTTTGGTGTTGGCTTGTGTGCCACCCTGACAAGAATTGTGCTTGCTTGGGTAGGGTGTTACCCAGCTCAACAAGTAACCAAATTTCCTACATTCCCTAACGGCACTTGCACTATACATCATAACTCGCAAAATCCCTCAACACACCATACCCACTTCACTAACATCTCAGACTACCCGACTAAGAATTGCTCCAATAACTCCATATTTGCAAGGATGCCTCGCCGAAAGAGGCCATTCTTCACCCCTGGCCTGACTTTAATCCCCCACTAACCCTCACTTTTTGAAACCCCTATGAGTCATGCCCCACTGCTCTCTGTAGCATGGAATCCATTCAGAATAAATAAGGGGAGATTTCTCTATCCCTCACTTACCCTCTGGGTATCCCAATGTGGGCTGCATGAATACCATTGAACACACTGCACAAGCCTAAAATCATCTCTCTGCTCCATCAAAAACATATGGTTGGTGTCACTGGTTGCAAGCATTCAAATATTAGTCAGTAAAAATATACTAAAGCGAAATCTGAAATCCTCCATGTTTAAATGGTTGTACGGTAATTGTCTGTACTTTCCACAGAACATCACATAAGGGCTGTTTTGGCATGCAGGAAGTCAGTGAGAATTGATTCGTTGTATTGACTTGTTCCAATGGCAGAGGTGGGTGTGTTAGTTCAAGTCTGTATATCTGAGTTCCACACCTAGTGAGAAACCATGTTTGTGTAGCTCTGCAGGTTGCATTGATGTAAAACTACTTTTTTCAAGACTACATCTGAAGAGTTATCTTTTTCACATGAACTATTGTAGTTAGCTGCAAAGTGTTTCTGTCTTTAAGCAGCTTGTCATACCAACTCATGGGGTCCCAGGCAGGCAGGGGCTACTGGGCCTCAGTCATGGAGTTGAGGTCATTTACCACTCATGTCCTTGGGCCCATCCTACTATGGTGCTGTAAGTCCCCAATGCACCACCTCTTTTGCACGTGACTCTCACAGTAGTCACAGTCACTTCTCAGGGTGATAGTGCGGGTGCTCGAGCTCAGCACTCAACAGCTGATCAACAGACAATAATCTCAATAACTAGGACACATACGAGAGCTTCAAATTGGATACTAATGGAATTATGCTCAGGGAGTTGCCATGGGAGGGGTAGTTTTATGAGACTTGGAATGATCATTACTACCTTTTCCCCACCACTGTGTAAGGGGTATAGTGAATTGGAGAATTATGATCTAATCAAAGTAACACACGATGTATTGATACTGACTGGAACTTTATGTCAAATTCAATAAAGTTTGTTTAAAAAAAACACAGACAATGATTTTAACGTCTGAATCAGTGCTAACGTTTCATGAAAGTACTTTTCTCACCAGTTGCACTACATACAACACAATTGACTGATTATGCAAGTCAGTGTCACTGAGTGTGATCCCCCTGAAGGCACTACACCCTTCATCCTCCCTCTACTATCCCCCTTTTTTTTTTTTTGCAGAGTTTTATATAGCGCGAACTAGACCCGAACCGAACCAGGTATCAGAGCGCTTTACATATTTTCCAGTTACGTTACATGAGGACACACGGGGAGATTAAGTGATTTTCCAAGAATCACAGGAGGTTTTGGCGTCGTTACCGAGACTCGAACCCAGATCCCCAGGTCCGAGGTCGAGCGCCCTAGCCGTTAGGCCAGCTTGTAGTTTGCACCCCTTTGTAAAATCAGGAGTAGTGTGAATACGATTCGGGAACAACTTAATATATGCCCACAGTCAGATGTGCTCTGTTAGTGTTTGGTGTTATCCCTCCCAGGAATGGGTGACACTTTATGAGTCCTTGTTTACTACATTTTTGCAGTAGAATACTTTTTCAATACTCAGCAAGGGTTCCGGTGAGCCAGCAAGGCCACTGGTGTGTCATAGACTGGAGCATGCTTTTGCTAGCAGTTTTGCTCGGTTGGAGAAGCATCTGTGCCAGGGCCTCTGCAGGAAGGATGGACGCAGCTGTGCCAGTCCTAATCTAGTGCAGTGATGAAACCCTCCCCGAGCCAAAGTAGGTACAGCAGGCTGAAGCAGTGACGTAGATGCTGCCTTCACTGACACCTTCAGCAGTCACCTAGTCACAGCTTTGACTTGGCTGCCAACGAGCACCAGGGGCGGCTCTAGGTTCATGGTGGCCCTGGGCAGGGAGCGTAGGTAGGGGGCCCCGGAAGAGGTGGTCTGGGCGGGGAGGAGTGCGGAGGCCAGTGAAGAGGGGGGTCAGGGTGTTTGGAAGTGGTATAGAGCCAGAGGTCACCAAATCCCTGCCAGGGGCTGCCACACAAATATGTATCCATCCTCAGAGGATTATTATATTAAGGATATATATTGATGTGGTGGCCCCTGGGATTTGGTGGCCCTGTGCAGGTGCACAGCTTGCACATGCCTAAGGCCGGCCCTGCGAGCACAGTACAATGGTTCCTGCCAAGAGCCGAGATGAGAGACCAGGGGTACACAGGAATGCTGGGCATCGCTAGGCAGTTTCTCCCTCAGGGCCAGTAAGACTACTTTCCTCTTCCAGCAGGCAGATAGGCTTCTAGGTGATGCAGGGGGGCTACACAGCTCCTGCAGAAAGGTCAGACTTCAATTAACTCTCCATCACCTTTGGGAAACTGGCTGTCATGGATACACCGGTCCTGGTTGCAACGTAGTACTCTTAGTTTTTTGCAGAGCACTCCCTTCCTTGGTCATCAAGGCATTGGAACTGGAACAACAAGTGATGGCTTGTGTCACACTTTTATACACCACTACTAGAGAGGGGATATCGATCTATTGCCTCGAACTTTGCAACCTGATTAGGGTGGTTCTCTTTCAAGTGCCCTCTTCAGGACGGTATCAAGACATACTCTTGGGTAGAGTGACGTTTTTCACAGCAGGAAACACTGTGGCTATCTCCATCCTGGAGCACACACACATGCCGGACTCTCCATAGCGGGCACCGGATGTTTCCCCTGTGTGCTGCCAGGGTGGGGTGCCAGTTTTGGATTCCTGGGGGGGTGTCGTTTTTGTAACCGAGGGACGATTTTGCAGCATAGCTGCAATATTGGCCCCCTGTATCAAAAAGCACCTGCAGTGTTTTCCACACGCATCCCTCCCTCTTCCCTCTCCCCCCGCGGCTGGTCCGACTCAATTGCCAGGAGCGGTTTGCGTACCCGGTCCGGCCCTGCACACACAGCAGTGGCACAAAGAGTTGCGAGGTTTCTGCACCTAACTGTCATCAGCCCAACCGAACTAGTCATCAGGTACAGACAAAAGGGAAGGCCTCACTTAGAAACATCATCACCTTTCAGAACAGGGACTGCAGTCCCACCCATCACCTCTACCATCCATCAAAGAGCAGTGCTCAAGAACATTAATCGTGTTGCCAATCAAAAAGCCAAGAACAATTTCTAAAGTTAGCCTAGTCTTAATCCTCCTGATTTCAGTGAAGGTGACTATTCCCTCTAGTTACAGGAATGCAGACAATATATTTTCACTGTCTGAGAGCACAGTTCACCCTCCTTCTTGTGCTAGAACAGGCAAGTGGTATCCAAAATGGATTCCATTAGCTTCCATTAATCTGGCTCACTCACACACCATGCATGTGTTACACTCACCACACACAGATACACGCTTGACATGCACACATGATGTCAGTACAAGGGTATGGACATACACATAACATCAGAACTTTACCCAGGTGGTCCAGTAGGCCTCAACCCCAGTGACACAGATAAAAAAAGCTTGGTCACATTGATTTCAGGATGCTGCGACCAAAGTATTATACTCTGTACCCATGACAAGGACTTTCTAGTGCGCTGGTATTAAACACGCTAGAATATATACTCAATTGATTTAAAGCAAAGGCTATGCACATATGTGGGGTGAGTTACCACTATAATACATAATTCAGAATCCTCGCATTACACATTTAAAACTCTTGACTGGTTCCTCAACAGGCAGACAGATGACAAGGACAGGACATGGCTTACCGTCTTGCTACATTTCTGTGACGATCTGTGCCGTCTGAAGAAGATCCGTTCTTACAGGTGACGATGTCACTTCTGCGGCCTATGTGAGTCAAGCGTTCCAAGACCACCGGAAGTGAGGCCATATTTTGATGTTCCTCAGGAGAAATGTTTCCACCAGTTTTCTTTTCAATTAGCTATATGTTAAAAAAGGGGAAAAAAGAATGTGTTGCCATGTATATTGCACGCATCGTTCTAAATATGTGTCTAGTTTACCTTATATAGATAATACAATATGATTTTAATGAACTGCAGTGTCATGTGACATAAAATCCTTTTCATGCTGTTCATTTCATGTCTCAGTACAGAATGCAGTAATTGCTGTGAGCACCATCTGTCGTCTAATTGAGTTACTTAAATGGAAACATAGCTTTCTTAATAATTTATCTTTAATTATTTATACTTCGGACACAGCCAGCTCCCTGTACAATTGAGCCAGTAAAGGTAAAAATCGCGAGGCCTAATGTCAACTAAGTGCTGACTTTATTCCGAGTAAAAAGCCTGCAATACTCCCAAATCCTGCTCTGGCTTGATGGGGAAAGCTGTTAACTGGTATCCTGAACACGTTATCTCATTTCTAAAGCATAAGTGTAGTCACAGGAATGATCCCCATTAACCACTTAGGAGCTGATTTGCTGAGAACTCATTAATTTTGAATTGAGAGCACTTGGCACCAGCCATACACAGATTAATGACTTGACTAAATTGTATTTTGTTTGCACTCTGTGGGACACGTCTTTTTTTAGCTGATGTTGTTGTCACTTTTATTACTGATCATTAACGGGCATCCGCGTGATTTGCAGCATTTCAAATGTTACCCTTGTGATTACAATTTCATTTATATAATTTCTGCAGCCAATTATTCATTCTTAATAGCAGAATGAGATGAAAGAATGCAAATGCGTAGACTAAAATCTCTGTAAAATAGTTTGCGGTTTTGAAAAAGGTGACCTTTTTGCTTCGCCTTGAATCGAATAAATCTGTTCCCGCTTCCACTGTTAGCATTAATGATTGGGGAGCTGCCAAAATGAACCATAAAATTATTATTCATTGTTTAGTGCGTCATACACCATGTATGATCTTGCTTTTTTGTGATTGGTGCGGGTGGCGTCACGTGCTCAAGCTTTGACGCAGAAGCCAATGCTGTGTGAAACAACTTTGTGTGGCATTCTTAATATGCTATGCATGCAGAGGTTCTTGCATAGTGCAGCGTTACCCACACACATAGTAGCAACAAGCTGCAAGTGTTTCTGGGAGATAAAGATGTGAAAACAAGGCAGGAAACGAAAGAGAATGTTTACTCAATGGCAGTAATGTGCATGAAACGGAAGTTCATTTTATTAAAAAAAAGTAGTGAGTTCCTGTAGGTGTAAGAAAGGGGTACTTGATGGAAAAGACGCTGGAATTCATGCTTTAGTTACCTCTAAGCGGTTTAAAAGAAGAGGGAGTGTTTACGTGGTAGGTCTCCGCATGCAGAGATCTTCTATGGACTATGGTTAGGAGGTGCAGGGTGCTCTCTTCTCAATAGTGTTGAAAGGTCAATGTCAAGGTCTTGTTTTGAGGAACTACACAGAATTCTAGTACCTCTAAGGTGATTGGTAGTTAGTGGTGATCTTTTGTGGTTAACGGGCAGGATCTAGATTGTTCAGGATATTGTACTATAATGCACTTGCATTTATATAGCGCTTAACACCCCTGACGAGGCATCTAAGCAATTTTTCGGTGAGTAGCATGCTACTCCGGAACCCATAAAGGATTAGTGGTGAATTAGTATAGTGAAATATGAAAGTAATTTGAGGGGTGGCTATGTTAGTCAGTTATGTGAATTGAGAAAGACAGCGGAGAGACAGAAGAGGGAAGAGATTTGAACATATATATTGCGCTTGCTCCCCCTGATAAGCTGTTGAAGAGCTTTTTTGGTGAGTAGCATGCTACTCCGGAACCCATAAAGGATCAGCGGTGAATTAGTACAGTGAATTCTGAAAGTAATTTGAATGGTGGAGGATATGTTAGCTGGGCCGGACTGGCCGTAGCGGGCCCCAGGCGTTTCCCCAGTGGGCCGCCATGGTGTGGGCCGGTTGTGGCCCCTGATGGCCCTTTTGGTACTGGGGGCCGGTAATATTGGCCTCCTGTAACAAAATTGGCCGAAACCAGCCCTAGCAAACAGCTCGGACGCACCCCCCTGCCACCCCCAGGGGGTTGGCTGAGTAGTTTGCCAGGGCCGGTTTCGGTTCCCAGTCCCGCCCCGTATGTTAGTCAGTTATTTGTAATTGAGAAGGATAGTGAAGGATAGAAGAGGGAAAAAGGTTTGAATTTATATAGCGCTTGCTACCCCTTATGAGGTGTTGAAGTGCTTTTTCGACAAGTAGCACGCTACTCCAGAACCCATGGAGGATAAGTGGTGAATTAGTATGGTGAAACATGAAAGTAATTTGAGCGGTGGATATGTAAGTCAGTTATTTGGATTGAGAAAGATAGTGGAGGGATAGAAGAGGAGGTTTGGACTAAGAGACTGGGGTGAGACATAGCATCCTTCATCCTGCCATCTGCTAAGGAGAATATGTGTGCCTCCAAGCCTCTTTGCCATTTCATAAGCTCCCCCACTCAACACACGCATCCGATCTTCAGAGGTCAGGATGGCGGAGCTGTGAACATCAAGGAATCGCCCACTGAACATTCAAAACCTAGGTAGGAGGGTGTGGCAAGCAAGTTGAGGGTGCTACCATCAGGTGTCAGGGAGGCAGGAAGGTCTTAGACAAGCATGTTTGAGGAAATGCTGTTGCACTAAAAGAAATACTGTATTGTGCTCCTTCTTTGAACTGTAAGCATGTTAGGGGCAGATGTATCAAGATACCATTTTACGATTTTCAAATAGCGATTTTTAAGGAATCGCTATTTGAGAAGTGCAAAATGGTATGTATGTAGAAATTCGCAATTTTTTTGCGATTTCTTAAAATTCCTTAATTGCGATTAGCAAATTGCTAATCGCAATTAACCGCATCGCCGCTAGCGGTTGTCCCGCTGTGTGCGGCGTTTAAAAAAAAAACGTGTTACATGACGAGCTGAGCTCATCATGAGCAAGCGAGCGGCGCAACTCATGACGAGCTCAGCTCGTCATGAGCGCGGAAGGGGTTAAGGAATAATTTCCCATTCATTTCTATGGGCCAGGAGGCCCATAGGAATGAATGTAAAATTATTCTCAATTTGCGATTAGCAATTTGCTAATCGCAAATTGAGAATAATTTCAAGGGTGCAAGGGTGTCTTAAGGACACCCTGCTGCACCCCTGAATTTGACATGTGTGCGCATATGGCGCACATACATGCCCTAAGGGCATGTATGAGCGTCATATGGCACCTTTAGAATTTTAAAAAAGTGCATTTTGAAAAGAATTTGCCAATTACCACCAACTACAAGTTGGTGGTAATTTGCGAATTCTTAGTAAAAAATTGCAACACTGAAATGCTTAATACATTTCAAATAAGAAATCGCAATTTGCCATTTCTTAAAAGCCTCGCAATATTAAGGAATCGCTAAATTTGCGATTCCTTAATATTGCGAGGCTTTTTGCATGATACATTCCAAATCCCGTTTTTTTTGTCGCAAACGCTGCTATTTTCCGAATCGCAGCGTTTGCGACAAAAAAAACGGATGATACATCTGACCCTAAATGCATATTCAGAGCAATGGGACTACCCAGATGTAAGGTGCTGCATAAAAGAGGAGCCAGAGTCAAGGTATCTACAAGCATACAAAATGCACAATCATCTGACATACAAATGCACACTACATTGCATGCAAGTACTGGAATATCATTACATAAAGGAAGCATAGGTGGGTTTATGCTTCATACAGAATGCATGGGGATGCAAACTTGCGAATGAAGATAAGTTAACTGGGGTGGCAGGTGACATGAGATGCTCAGCAAAGGAGCGGTATGAAGCGAAAGGAAAGAATGTGGCTTAACAACCAGAGCTGCTGATTTGCAACTGGGGACCCAGGTTCCAGTCTCTGCGTCTGCGCAACATCCTGTAATTCAGGGCACATCACTTAATCTCCCAGTGCCTAAAAATGTATGTGACAGTCTGTAATGCAACTGGTGCTCATATAAAGCGCTCCAAGACCTTCTGGTCAAGTTCGCTCCATATAATATCTGCAACAATTTTTTTTATATATAATGATTGAGTTGAGGGTTGGTATTCTAGAACGAATAAATATGAATAAGTGGGTTACTACAGGTAGTAACAACTTTTCTGTGCCCAAGACAGCAGTCAATATGAAGGTATGGTGTTATGCTACTAGATGATGGGAGAGTGTGGTGCAAGAGCAGGATACTGGCTGTGCCTGGCAGAAGGAGTGAGAAGGTGCATTAGACCTTGTGTGTGGGTGAAGGTAAGAAGGGTGCTGCAGATGAAAGGAGTAGTTTGTTGAAAGAATGAAGTAATCTCTAATAAATAATTTAATTTGCTGAAGAAAATTAGGACCATCCTGGGAAAAATGTGATTCGCTATTGCATTGTTGAAAACCACCTTGGCTTCCTTGAGAGATTTGCAAGATACAATACAATCGCTGAAGAATGTCATAGCTGCCCTAGAAGACATGCACATGATGTTTTATAATTGATTGACTATGTTGGGGAGCATTGTGCATGTACCATGTTCTATGCTTTGTTGTACAAACCTGTTAATGGGTTTATGACATAAGGAAGTGGGATGTGTTGGGTCTTGATCTTTGCAATGTGTCTCATCCTATATATTATCCTCAGGCGTCTCTGCATGCTCAGGGTTCCAGGTTTGTCAGTTGCTGCCCGTTGAAGGAAAATTTTTGATATATAGCTGGGCCTTGAAGACCAGTGTGCTCTTTATTTCAGTGCACGACATTCTCTTTGCCTAGTCCTTTACTTTGCTTAAAGAAGGATATGTTCTGGGAAAACACCTATAAAACTATCATCGTTATTGGCGCATATCCAGTTACTAATTGGCAGCATTAACACAGAAGGCGAGAAAATGGAGCATTAGCCTTAACTCTCATTTTAGTTGTAGGAAGTATTTTCCAGGGACATGAGAATATTATAATAATGAATGATGCACAGTCTAAATGTGCTTCCCCTGCTGGAATGAGGTATTTCCAAATAAAAATGCATCCTTCAGTATCACCCATAGCCCAATAATGAGCTTTCTATAGGATCCTTAATAAAGTTGATAAAATAAAATATATTGCCTGGAATATTTATTACTATATGTGCCTATTATGAGAAGTCTTTGAGAAGGATTGCGCATTATATGTCTGCTTTTTGCTATCATTATAATTTTGCATATCATCGTTGGCTGTGTTTACTTTTAAAGCTTAGGAGCGAATCTTGTGCGCCACATGCGATCCCTATGCTGACAGGCAAAAAACGTGGGAAGCACTTCCACGGTGTGATAGCCTGCTGAAGGATGCTCCGGGTGGTGCAGACATGTTTCATGCTCTTCAGTTTCTGCAGCTCGGCTGCTCCTAGCCTGCTTGGAATCTACAAAACAGATTGCAGCGAAATGACTGAATACTGAAATAATGTTTGAAATTCAAAATACCATCTGTTTTTCTTTTATTTACGTGACTCCTTTTCCAAAATATACATCAGTGATTATATTTTGTTTTAATGAGCTATCCTTGCAAACGCGCGTCAATATGTTATGGGTCTGAATGTAGAAATGGATGTGCAGTTTCAGGGCTCATGCCTACCCCGTCTTGTCATGGTTAATTATAACTATAGTGCAAATGTGACCCCAATGCGCATACACTTTAGGAGTCATAGAGGCATCTTACGAGTACCAATATTAAAGCAAATGAAAATAATAAGTTGATAAGGGAACTATAAATATCAAAACACTAATCAAAAGCTAAACAAAAAATAGAGGTCCTGATTATGCTGGAGATTGGATGAGCGTCCGACCGCCATCTTGTCGGGAACAGGACCGGCCGACAAGTTTTCGGCAGCCCCGCCACCGGGATTACGAAGGCGGTCACAATCTGTATATTTTGCATTGCGGCGCGTGCTGGTGGTGGGCTGCAGCACACGCCGCAGTCCAAAATATACACATTGCCCATATCCTTTCACTACGTGGCTGGCACCATACGATGCCGGTCACATGTTGCAAGGATATGTAGGGGTGCACCATATCGGAGGGCTAGTTGGGAAGGGAGTCTGCTACGGGCCCCCCAAGTTACTTTCCACCTGCTTTTTGATGGCGGGTTTACCGCCATGAAACGGCCAGCGGAAAGGGACATTGTAATCCCGACAGTGGTGCCTGAGCAGGCACTGCCACTGTTGTATGGATTGCAGTCCCTGCGACACACCAACAGGCTCCTTGAGCTCATCGGATATGTGGCAGTCATCTCTCTGCCCACCCTCCATCCGCCTGCCATCATAATGTGGCAGGGGGTCAGGTAGGGTCCGATGGCGGTGGGACAACCACCACCATCGCAATCAGGCTCAGAGTTCTGAAAGTGGCAAATGAGTGCCTTGGATCTTGATGTATTCGTGGGCTGTGTGGTGGGAGTTAGATGTTGAAAATTGTGCTGCTGTAGCAGGCATCATCATAACGTCCACTGAGAATAAATTGCAATGTTACGTTATAGTGAATTTCTACAGGGCAACATTTACCAAATAAAAGGCTCTTAGGGTTGGTTGGTGGAAGTTAACGGACTGTAGCCAGTTGGAGTGACAGAGTCAACCCAAAAACATATGCTTTTATGGCTTTCCTAAAAGAAAGATTGTCAGTAATGAAATATGGGTTTATAAGATTTTATTCCAAGCTTTGGTTGCCTGAATAGAGAAAGTCGATCCTGTACTCTAGGGTCTGTTTACAAGGTGGGAGTAAATTCCAATCCTTGTGCAAAGAGGAGTTTGAATGATATGGTAAATACAGCACTCTGCCCAATCCTCTTGTATATTCTTTGTGAAAAGTACAATAATTCAGCACCCTTCTCAATTTCCCCTTGTAAATTAATGTGAAAAGCTTAACAATGCAATCACAAATAAAAAAAATGTCACCTCGACATCTAAGAAGTTAAAAGCTGGGCCAGATCCTTGTAGGCTCAAGTTCTAGAACAGTTCAAGTAGGAACATGACATCTAGCCAAATTTGGCATCCATAGAATTAAAGACCAGGACGTTGGTGGGTGTTAGATCTGGGATCCTTGGGATGGTTTCCCCTGATGTTCAGCCTTCTTACCTCCTGTTTTGCTGACTTAACTTTTTCTGGGTTTAGGACTTTGGGCACTTTGCCACTGCCAACCAGTTCCAAAGTGCATGTACTCTGTACTTAAAGCATGGTAACATTGACTTATCTACAATTGAAATATTTAATTTACTTATAAGTCACTAGTAATGTGCACTACTTGTACCCAGGGTCTGTAAATTAAATGCTACTAGTGAGCCTGTGGTACTTATTGCGCCACCCACTTAAGTAGCCCTTTAAACATGTCCTAGTCCTGCCACTGCAGCTTTAAACTGCCATGACAACCTGGCAAGTTAACCTTCTTGCCAGGCCCAAATCTTTCTTTTTAATATAATATCATCCATAAGGTAGGGACTGGACAGTCCAAGGACAGGGTGCAGAGTATTTAAAAAGTAGGACATATACTTTTAAGTTTTACATGTCCTCGTAGTGAAAAACTCTTACATTCATTTTGTTACTTCTGCAAGGTCTATCGCTCCCATAGGTTAACATTGAGATTACCTTTTTACACTTTATAAGTGTAATTTCCAATTGAAAAAAGATAAACTTTTCAAGTTTGGTGTCTCTGGACTCACAACTTAAAACCACAACTTATGGTAAAGTCGGATTTCGAGTAGCAAGTCTGAAATTGCCACTTTTTGAAAGTTGGCATTTCCTTACTTTTTTATTTTTTTTTAGTTTTATATAGCGCAAACTAGATCCGAAGATATCAGATATCAAAGCACTTTACATGAGCACCAGTTTTGTTACAGATGGACACATTCATTTTTGTTAGGCACAGGGAGATTACGTGATTTTCCCAGAATCACAGGATGTTGAGCGTCGATGCTGAGACTGGAACCTGGTTCCCCAGCTTCAAGGTCGACCGCTCTAGCCGTAAGGCTACATCCTCTCCCTTCTGCCTGTCTCTGAATACACGTTTATGGTGAGTGACATCTGGGCTTTGTGCAAACCCTCCAGACAAACACAAAATAAATTGAGCTTAGGTGTAACTGCTGGGCCATCCACATCCTGATGGGTCATCCTTGGCTGGATGGGAGAAAGGAGTTGATATTTACACCTAAATAGGCTGTATCTGCCACCACACAGTGAGTCTGCAGCCAGGGCAGGAAGGGGAGGGATGCTGTGCACTTCAATGACCTCTCTTTGAAGTTTTTCCCACTTGTTTCAAAGACACAATTGGAAATAAGTACTGGACCCCTGACACCCCCAAATCAGTACACTTTTGAATCTGAGGATACTCTGCCAGGATGAAGGACTGCTGCGCTGCTGAAGGGATTGATACTCTGATGAACTCTGCTGGACTTTCCAGGTCTCCGGCTTTGCTGTGACTGCCCTGCTGCCCTCCTTGCCTAGGAGTGAGAAGGACTGGACCTGCGTCTCTACACCCCAGAACCAAAGCTACTCCAAGGGCTTGCTGGCTTGCCTCCTGTTCTGAAATCTCAGAACATCAACGACTTCCAACAACCCTGCACCTGGACTTTGCCAACTCAGAGGTTTATCCTGTCAAGTGGTGCCAATCCAGTCCTAGGCCGTTGAAAATGAGTTTCTGTACTGTTCCTATCAAAATCCACACATTGATGTTGTTGCGCTTGTTGGAACCGACGCACCTCTCCTCAACGCCAATGCATTTCCGCTGCCACAGAGGATGAAGACATTGCATCGCCAGCTGCAGGGCTCGATGACAATGCATCACCATCATCTGAAGGAGCCGACAGCGCATCTCAATTAGCTCGTCTCTGAACCGATACACCGCCTACATCCAAAGGGATTGTTGATGACACATTGCCTCCTCTGCTCCATGCATCGGGCCCCGTCGACGGCGCAACAAGGTACTTTTTCAGCAGGCAAGGTTGGTCCCTGTACCCAACCTGTTCTCCATTGGGGTCAGCCTGAACTTTTGGATTTGACCCTGTCAAGCATGACCAGATAGCCCCGGTTGGCGCTTGGTGCTTTTAAACACTATGGGGCTCATTAGGATGGCAGACGGAAGAGCCACCGCGGCCCTAGAGTAGGCGGAAAAAGCCTTTTCCGTGTCCGCCTGCCGCGGAAACTCCGTCCGCCATATCAGGATAGGAAAACGTGTCAAATTTCCGTCCGCGACGGAAAAGCACGCACCGCCGTCGAACTACACACGACCACGCGGCGGACGGAACACATCAGGAGGCTCCGCCGTACGTACTGACGTCTAAGACCGTCCCCCAAATCAAGATGGCGGAAAATACACATAAAACCGCAGCGGAAACACAACCTGTCTGAACACGGCGGATTCCCCACAGCGAGGAAAAGAGACACAGCAGAGAGACCCACCACAAGCTGCTCGCCACCATGGACCCAGCGCTACACGCTTTCCCGATGCTCTTCGCGATCCACCACGTCCTAGTCTTGGCCCACCATCGACGCCGACTCAGGTAAGGCACAATCCATTGGCTGTCTGGAGGGGAATACCTGCAAGGGTCGTGACGTAGGGAGGGGGAGTGTCATGTTACCCAAACCACTGATGAGAAGCAAATAGAAATACACATTTGTAGTACGCAAGCATGAATGACAACGACAAACCACGAGACTTGATAGACTACCTTTATTGTACATAATAGGGGTATAATCACAATGGATGCGTGAGCATGGGCAAAGTGGGCACCAGAGCAGCTACATCAGAGACAGCATGTGAGAGGGCAGAATGCAGTATCAGAACATCAACAGGGCATTGCGGAGTACAGAGCAGGTACATCAGAGGCAGCACATCAGAGGGCAGAATGCAGTATCAGAACAGCAACAGGGCATTGCTGAGTACAGAGCAGGTACATCAGAGGCAGCATGTGAGAGGGCAGAATGCAGTATCAGAACATCAACAGGGCATTGTGAAGTACAGAGCAGCTACATCAGAGGCAGCACGTGAGAGGGGCTAAGTGCATCAACAGTCCATAGCACTGAACATGTCCATCAGAGGCAGCACGTGAGAGGGGCCAAGTGCAACAACAGTCCATAGCACTGAACATGTCCATCAGAGGCAGCACGTGAGAGGGGCCAAGTGCAACAACAGTCCATAGCACTGAACATGTCCATCAGAGGCAGCACGTGAGAGGGCAGAATGCAGTATCAGAACATCAACAGGGCATTGCGGAGTACAGAGCAGGTACATCAGAGGCAGCACATCAGAGGGCAGAATGCAGTATCAGAACAGCAACAGGGCATTGTGAAGTACAGAGCAGCTACATCAGAGGCAGCACGTGAGAGGGGCTAAGTGCATCAACAGTCCATAGCACTGAACATGTCCATCAGAGGCAGCACGTGAGAGGGGCCAAGTGCAACAACAGTCCATAGCACTGAACATGTCCATCAGAGGCAGCACGTGAGAGGGCAGAATGCAGCATCAAAACATCAACAGGGCATTGTGAAGTACAGAGCAGGTACATCAGAGGCAGCACATCAGAGGGCAGAATGCAGTATCAGAACATCATCAGGGCATTGCGGAGTACAGAGCAGGTACATCAGAGGCAGCACATCAGAGGGCAGAATGCAGTATCAGAACAGCAACAGGGCATTGCGGAGTACAGAGCAGGTACATCAGAGGCAGCACATCAGAGGGCAGAATGCAGTATCAGAACAGCAACAGGGCATTGTGCCCAACAGAGCAGGTACATCAGAGGCAGCACATCAGAGGGCAGAATGCAGTATCAGAACATCAACAGGGCATTGCGGAGTACAGAGCAGGTACATCAGAGGCAGCACAAGTACGTGTCCCAACCAACCCGTCCCAGGGACCACAAGAGTGCAACGCAGTTCTCAATGGACACACCATGTGAAATAACATTTGAGTGAAGTGATCAGCACCTCACATCACAGAATCAGGGGGACTGCGTGAACTACCTGCCTCGGACACACTGCCAGCACCAGCAACAGGAGTGTGAGACACAGCCACAGCCCGAGTGACAGACACATGGGCCACGGACCCAGACATACTGCCAGCACCAGCAACAGGAGTGTGAGACACAGCCACAGCCCGAGTGACAGACACATGGGCCACGAACCCAGACATACTGCCAGCACCAGCAACAGGAGTGTGAGACACAGCCACAGCCCGAGTGACAGACACATGGGCCACGGACCCAGACATACTGCCAGCACCAGCAACAGGAGTGTGAGACACAGCCACAGCCCGAGTGACAGACACATGGGCCACACACCCAGACACACTGCCAGCACCAGCAACAGGAATGTGAGACACAGCCACAGATGTAGTCACTGACACGTGACCCACTGACCCAGACAGACTGCCAGCACCAGAAACAGGAGTGTGCAACACAGCCACAGATCTACTCACTGACATGTGAGCCATAGACCCAGATACACTGCCAGGACCAGCAACAGGAGAGGGCACAACAGAGACTGTGCCACTACATGATGCATGAGAGCCAACAACAGACACAGTGCCACTATCTGATACATGAGAGTCAACTGCACCTGCGCGACTGGGACCACTGAAATGATGAGCCACAGGGCTGTATGGGCCAGGAGGCAGGGTGGCCCTGGGAGCTGGGGATAGCTGACCTTGAGCGACATCGGGGTGGGCAGGTGTCAATGGTGTGTATCTGCGTTTCTTAGGGATGTGTGAGTGCACCCTGGACAGGAAAGGACTGCCAAGTGGTGGGGACTTTAAAGAATTATCACCAACCATAGGTGGAGCATCTGCAGCCGGGGATCGGGTATCTGGGGACGTGCTGGAGCCTGCTTGTCGTTTGCAGTGTGCCTGCCGCCTGGACTCAGAATCATGTGTAATGGGGGATGCAACAACAGGGGACTCCCTCCTCTGCTTCTGACTGGGCCGGATGGGAGTGGAGGTATGGGGGGACTCCGCCGCGGAGACATCTGTTTGGCGTACATTTGAAAACATCAGCCTCAGTGCAGCCAGGGGTGAAGTATGCCTGTCCTTGATTGCGTCATTGTCCATGCTAGAAGCCTTGTCCGTAGGATGTGCCTTATCCTTAGGTGGAGTGTTGTCTCTGGATTTTGCCTGTGCCCTGGTCGCCGCCCTGTTCCTGCCAGCAGACTTGTCGTCTGTGGTGCACCTGTCTCCAGTAGACACCTGCTCTGTGTGTGTGTCCCTGGCCTTGGGAGAAGGACCTTGCTCTGTTGTGTGCCTGTCCTTGGGAGTTTCCCTGCTCTTAGGAGGTGCCTTTGTCTTCTGACTGTCCTTGTCCTTGGGAGGGTCCCTTCCCTCTGTTGTGGGCCTGTCCTTGGGAGTCTCCCTGCTCTTAGGAGGAGCCTTTGTCTTCTGACTGTCCTTGTCCTTGGGAGGGTCCGTTTCCTCTGTTGTGGGCCTGCCCTTGGGAGTCTCCCTGCTCTTAGGAGGAGCCTTTGTCTTCTGACTGTCCTTGTCCTTGGGAGGGTCCCTTTCCTCTGTTGTGGGCCTGCCCTTGGGAGTCTCCCTGCTCTTAGGAGGAGCCTTTGTCTTCTGACTGTCCTTGTCCTTGGGAGGGTCCCTTTCCTCTGTTGTGGGCCTGTCCTTGGGAGTCTCCCTGCTCTTAGGAGGAGCCTTTGTCTTCTGACTGTCCTTGTCCTTGGGAGGGTCCCTTTCCTCTGTTGTGGGCCTGTCCTTGGGAGTCTCCCTGCTCTTAGGAGGAGCCTTTGTCTTCTGACTGTCCTTGTCCTTGGGAGGGTCCCTTTCCTCTGTTGTGGGCCTGCCCTTGGGAGTCTCCCTGCTCTTAGGAGGGTCCTTTGTCTTTTGAGTGGCCTTGTCCAAGGGACTGTCCATGGACTTGTGAGTATCCCTTGCCTTGGGAGTACCTTTTGTGTTGAATGCCTGTGTAGCTCCTGAAGGCATGTCCCCCAACAACACGTGTGGATCGTGTGTGTGTACTCCAGTGTATCTGACGTTGTCTTCGTGAACAGATTTAGCTGATCTAGGGGATGGGGTCTGTGCCCTGCGTGCCCTGACGTGCTGTCTGACGCTGCTTCTAGTGCAATAACCTGTATTTGAGTCCTGCTCTGAATAATCACTACCCCCTGAGACATCCAGTGGTGTAGATAGGGAAACAGAAGTAGCACCCTGTCCATGCGACTGTACTATTGCAGACGACACACTGCTTGCCAATGACTGCACTGTCCTGTGTAGACCAGCAAGATCGCCATGCATCCCTTCCATGAATGCCACCACCTGCCCCAACTTCCTATCATGGTCTTGGAAAGCATTTGTCATATTGGTCTGCCCCACACACAGCTGTCGCAGCAGATCAACGGCCTCAGCACACAGTGCATTTTGGCTCACCGTGGCAGGGGCAGCAGTGCCTGCACCGAACGCCACTCTGCTCCCCCTACTCCTGCGGCCACGAACAGTACATGGTGCAGTTGTCGGAAGTATGGGCCTTGTGTGCTGTCTTCCGACAGAAGGTGATGATTGCCCACTCCCAGTCTGTGACAACAGTGCAGGCTCACCAAGAGTTTCCGAAGATGAGGACGATGGTGTCTCCACATGCGAGTCCTCAGGGACGGTCCTGTCCCCCTCTCCGGCGCTGCCCTCCTCTGTGTCAGTCTGCGTGTGTGCGAAGTCTGACCCGGACTCATTTCCTCGACTGTTCTCCTCCGTCTGTGGCCGAGTGTCCTCTGTCATAGCTGAAATGCACATAAAAGAGGTGTAAGTCATGGGCACACTCACGTACAGAAGTACAAGGATTGCCAAATTCCATAGCTGACAAAGTAATTGTAGCCCCCATCCTGCACACGGCCCACCTCTACCAGTCATCCTCACATTACATAAGCGTTGGTGGCCGTGACACATGTACAGCATGCGGACAGGGCAGGAGCACGTACATCTGCACACATTTCCTGCCATGGGGCCATGGACCACTAGGGGATGTGCTTCAACACTCAACTACTAAGCAATTGGCGTGTCAACATTGCGGACCTGGATGTCAAATGATACCCACCCAATGGGACCAACATGGCATGACAGAGATACATACGCAACACGGAACTCAATACTGTGTCTGTGCACCAATACATGCATTGCGCTCACAAGTTTCCTACACAGACAGTATGCTCACCGCTAGTTTGCTGTTGATCGACACTCAGACGTTCGGACAGTTTAGGATGCGTCACTGCAATGATACGGTGCATGAGAGGGGTCATGGAGCGTCGTGCCAGACGGGGCGTCCTTGGAATCATCCCCAGTGTCACTTCCGCTACATTCTTGCTCAGCCTGGAAATGTCGTCCCAGCGTTTGTGGCAGTGTGTATGTCGTCTGTTGCACACCCCCAATGCCCGTACTTCCCGTGCAATGCTCCTCCACACATCCTTGCGAAGGTGCAGCTTGACCTACCATGATGGGAGACAAAAGGGTGTAAGTCAGTGGACAGTTGGCCTGTCACACACATAGGGGCAACACGTATCTGTCAGCAGCCATGCACAATCCGGAACATATGTCGAGCCCACAGTACACAGCTAAGATAGCAGTATGCACGATCATTTTGCCCCCTCATGCACACCAACATGTCCCACACTGCACTTACCACCCGTCCGGGTGCGCCGTAGAGTCGTCCATAGTTGCGGAGCACACCGTCCACGAGGACATCAAGCTCCGCGGCGGTGAAGGGACGAGACCGGATCTCTTTGCCTCTCGACATGGCAAGATCACGGAGTATGGGACTAGAGCAGCAGTCGTTGGTCAGCTCAGCAGCAGCAGCAGGTCGAGGTGATGGTCACAGGCAGCAGTCGGTGGTCAGCTCAGCAGCAGCAGCAGGTCGAGGTGATGGTCACAGGCAGCAGTCGGTGGTCAGCTCAGCAGCAGCAGCAGGTCGAGGTGATGGTCACAGGCAGCAGTCGGTGGTCAGCTCAGCAGCAGCAGCAGGTCGAGGTGATGGTCACAGGCAGCAGTCGGTGGTCAGCTCAGCAGCAGCAGCAGGTCGAGGTGATGGTCACAGGCAGCAGTCGGTGGTCAGCTCAGCAGCAGCAGCAGGTCGAGGTGAACAGGCAGCACTGGTTCCCAGGGTAGGATGTGTGCTTTTGGACAACACACATATATAGGGCCCTCAGCACGTGTCAGTGGCATACGTCGCCAGCAATTGGTCAGCCCTGGAAGCGTGTTCGTGAAATGGGCCAATGACTGGCCCTGTTGTTGCGGTGCACTGCTTCCGCTACTTGCGATTGGGCATATGCGGCCAGCGTCCCTCTTCCCATTGGCTGCATGTGCACGGACCGTCACGGGCACACATCGGCCACCGCACGTGCAAGCTTCAGGCACGGATGCTTCAGTTGCAACAATGTTCTATCACTGGCGCCACCATGGCGGTGCACGTACTCAGCGGGGGAAGTGCAGGCCTATACACCCTTTAGATGTACTCAATGGACATGCCAGTTCATGACCCCCCTTACAGTCACATTGCATCATCCACCGTACACCGGCCGGAGCGGCCGGGCCTAGGACGGCTGTGCCGGCCATGTCCACAACCGCCGTGCCAGGCCATGTACACAACCACCGTGCCAGGCCATGTCCACAACCGCCGTGCAAGGCCATGTACACAACCGCCGTGCCCGGCCATGTACACAACCGCCGTGCCAGGCCATGTCCACAACCGCCGTGAAAGGCCATGTCCACAACCGCCGTGCCAGGCCATGTACACAACCGCCGTGCCAGTCCGGGCCTGGCACGGCGGTTGTGGACATGGCCGGCACGGCGGTTGTGTACATGGCCTGGCACGGCGGTTGTGTACATGGCCTGGCACGGCGGTTGTGTACATGGCCGGGCACGGCGGTTGTGTACATGGCCTTGCACGGCGGTTGTGGACATGGCCTTGCACGGCGGTTGTGTACATGGCCTGGCACGGCGGTTGTGTACATGGCCTGGCACGGCGGTTGTGTACATGGCCTTGCACGGCGGTTGTGGACATGGCCTGGCACGGCGGTTGTGGACATGGCCTGGCACGGCGGTTGTGGACATGGCCTGGCACGGCGGTTGTGGACATGGCCGGCACAGCCGTCCTAGGCCCGGCCGCTCCGGCCGGTGTACGGTGGATGATGCAATGTGACTGTAAGGGGGGTCATGAACTGGCATGTCCATTGAGTACATCTAAAGGGTGTATAGGCCTGCACCTCTCCCGCTGAGTACGTGCACCGCCATGGTGGCGCCAGTGATAGAACATTGTTGCAACTGAAGCATCCGTGCCTGAAGCTTGCACGTGCGGTTGCCGATGTGTGCCCGTGACGGTCCGTGGACATGCAGCCAATGGGAAGAGGGACGCTGGCCGCGTATGGCCTTTGGGAAGTTGCGGAAGTTGTGCACCGCCATGGCGGCGCCAATTATGTTATCTTGTCAGACGCTGCACCGTGATGTGTTGTGTGCAGTTGCGTCATGAGGGTTGTGAGCGTGATAGGGAAAGGTCATATGTCATACACTATTGCATGTGTGTCCATACTATGCCCATCGGTGGGCACACAATGGGCAACAGATGTGCATTTGGACGTGTTGACGTCGGGTGTGACCCTACAAACGTTATAACATCTTCACAACTACACAGTACATCACGGCTGTATGGCCAAATTATGCATCTGTTGTCAGTGTGTGGTTCTGGCGAGGTGACTACAGTGGTGGTGGTACACATGCATTCAGTGTATGTGTTTTGGACGTTGTGTCACCATGCATGTAATTACCGTATGGACAACATTATTGGTGTTGGCATTGGTGCATGATGACATGGTGCGTGTGTATCATTATCGTTTGTGTGCATGCACTTGCATGTGTGTCTGTGATGTGGCTATTAAACATTAGGGTAAAGACACACGTATTGTCAGTAAGGTTCACATGTGACTACGTTGCGTTGACACACTTCCTGTTGCAAGTGGCTGCACTTTGTTAAAGGGGCACTACGCATTGTATAGAGTATCAGAGATGTCACACATATGTCCATTCTCCCTAGAAAAGTTGTTGTTGCTAATGTTGGCTCACATGTGATGGAGTTGCACACGTATGCGTCGTTTGTAAGTTGACCCAAGTTACATTTCTCTCCCACACAGGAGAGCTCCAAATGTGCATCGGCCATACACTGTGCTGGAGGATATGGTTGACGAGGAGGTGATTAGGAAATTCCGGCTGGATCGACGACGGTTGATGGAGCTTGTTGCCCAATTGTCTCCTCATCTGCAGCCACGAAGGACTTATCCTGGTTCCATTACACCCACGGCAAAGGTGATGGCTGCCCTACACTTTTTTGCTACTGGCACCTTTCAGTACACAGTTGGATATGCCGGGGGGGATGTCACAGTCCATGTTCAGCACGGTACTTCGGGATGTTTTAAGAGCTATGATGCTGTACAAGAATGACTACATACATTTCCCACGGGCGGAAGAGTTGGCAGCTGTCAAAGCAGACTTCTATGCACTGGGCCACATACCACACGTTGTGGGTTCAATTGATGGCACACATATCACTATCATTCCACCACGGGCACGTGAGCAGGTTTTTAGGAATCGCAAACACTTCCATTCGCTGAACGTGCAGGTGGTGTGCCTGGCAAACAACATCATCTCCCATGTGTGTGCAAGATTTCCTGGCTCCGCACATAATGCCCACATCATGCGGAGCAGCATTGTCCCCCAACTGATGGCAAATCTGCGACCCGGTCAAGCGTGGCTTGTTGGTGAGTGTGCAGTGGGGACTTTTGTGATCTCTGTGTGGCATGGGGTAACCACCATTTCTTGTTGTGATATTTGTGTCAGTCATCCCCCTACTTAGGCGACTCGGCGTACCCAAACAGGCCCTGGCTCCTGAGTCCCCTACGTAATCCTACGACAGCGGGTGAAATGCGCTACAATGATGCACATGGAAGGACACGGAGAGTGATCGAACGTACCTTTGGACTGCTAAAGTCTAGGTTTAGGTGCCTGGATAAGACCGGAGGGGCCCTGCCTTACTCACCAGGAAAAGTATGCAGGATCGTGATTGCCTGCTGCATGCTCCACAACCTGGCAGTGCGCAATGACATTGAACTGCTCTTGGACCCTGAAGACGAAGAAGTTCCTCGGCCTCCCATCCCACCCATGTCGACTGATGAGGATAGTGGTGAGGAGGAAGGTGTGGACCAGAGGCGCCAGCTCATTGATCGCTACTTCCCTTGAATGTGAGTAACTACCTCTTGTGCCAGTTGACAATGCCTTATGTATGTTTGCTGGTGTTGTGTGGATGTGGGGTGCATCAGCTGTGTGTTCTTGTTTGTGATGGTTGCATATGTGTGTCTTCATTTCTTTGGACATACAAGTCTCCATGATGTGTGTCCTCTCATCCCATGCTTTAGTGATGAGTGTAGTTTGTGTAATGTTGCTGTGCAGTGTGTTGTGATGTGTGTGAATCTGTTTCCTGACGTGTGTTTGCTGTCTCTGATTTTCCCTAGGTCACTCCCGCAGCGCCATGATCATGTACGACTAGGATCCCTGCACCTGTTTACGTCTGTTTCTGAAGGCAATCATGTGAATAAACATGGAGGCAAAACATCATTGAGTGTGTAAGTGAAATTTATTTACAGGTTGTGCTTTTGTGCTGGTGAATATTTACAAGTAAGTGGGTGGGGAGGGAGTTGGAGTTGAAGGTAATGGCAGATGAAATGTCCGTGCTGACACCACATTGGGGGGTGTCAGGCTAGTCCAGCAGACCAGTGGCTATGATTGTCTATGTGGGACAGGATACTTTGCAGGGTGAATGTCTGGCACAGGCAGTGACAAAGTCATTGGCGGCCCCTCTTGGAGCGTGTGGATGGCGCTCCAACACTGCTCTCACCCACTTCCAGCCTCGGGCGGCCCCTCCGTCTCTGAGGTGGAACAGAGTCAGCTGGGGGTGCAGGTTGGTCATGGGCCACATCCGTCGCCAGGGGCACAGGTGGTGGTGGCGGCGGTGGAGGCGGAGGTGACGGTGGCAGTGGAGGCGGAGTTGACGGTGGCGTTGGAGGTGGAGGTGACGGTGGCGGTGGCGCTACGACAATTGGTGGAGGGGGGGGTGGGTTGTTCCGGCCAATCCATTCCCTCCACATTGTTGTCTGTTGGCCCATGATGTGCACGATCTGGCCAAGGTACCCAGAGATTTCGCGCAACATGTTGGTGTTGTCCACTGAGTCCTGATGTGCACGATCTGCATGTTCCTGGGAACGGTCGTACGACGCCTGGCACCTGGCAAGGGCTTGTAGGGACTCTGCCACAGGATGGGGTAGCTGTCCTTCCTCTGTACGGCGGGGTGTGGCTCGCCTTATTGCCTGATGTCCCGTCGCCTCTCTCCTTTGTGGCCCACTCACCCTGCTTGGGTGTGAGGCCGATGGACCTGCGTCGTGCGCTGGGTTAGGCTGGGTGGCACAGGCAGGAGTCGTGGTACTGGTGGTACTGGTGGTACTGGTGGTGGTGGTGGGGACTCTGCAGATCACAGAGGCAGGTGTCGCTGGAGTCACACATGCGACGGTTGTCGGGCCCGGGAGTCCCTGTGAGCCAGATGGCCCTGGCTGTGTGCTTGGTCCCGCTCCATCCTCCGCACCGGAGCTGCCTGTGTCCTCGTCACCAGAGAGTCCGGTATGTGTGGGAGGCGAGGCTTGCGGCCGGGTACTGGTTTCCCCAGTCAGTTCACGATCACCTGAGGGACAAGATAGAGCTGGTCAGTAATGTGGACATTACATGTTCATATCGATTTGAAAACATTTCTGTGTCCTGTCGCACACACCCCACACACCACACCCTCCACAACCACCACCCTCCCCGTGTACATGGGGGCCTGTTGGGAGTTGTAGTTTGGACCTCTCACACACCACACCCTCCACCACCACCACCCTCCCCGTGTACATGGGGGCCTGTTGGGAGTTGTAGTTTGGACCTCTCACACACCACACCCTCCACCACCACCACCCTCCCCGTGTACATGGGGGCCTGTTGGGAGTTGTAGTTTGGACCTCTCACTCACCCCACCCTCCACCACCACCACCCTCCCCGTGAACATGGGGGCCTGTTGGTAGCCATGTACATGTTTGTGAGTAGGTGTCCGACGTGCATGGTTTGGGGCGTAGGTGATGTGTCTTCTCAGTTGTGTGAGCCTGACCATGTCGTACTGATCGTGGGGCTTTGTTTGTACTTACCAGCCTCTTCTCCTTCATCAAGTCCGTCTAGACTCTCTGGGTGAAGTATCACCAGCACCTTCTCCTCCCAATCGGTGAAGGGTATGGGCTCCGGGGGTGTTCCTCCACCAGTATGATTGGCTCTTGCATAGTTTTTTGCGCAGATGCCTTTCACCCGGGTCATCAGGTCATGCCACCGCCTCTGAATGTCATGCTTCGTCCTCGGCACGGTCCCTGAAGCATTCACCCGAGTGACGATCCTGTCCCACATGTGGTTCTTTTGCGCCACGGACGTCTGCTGGACTTGGGCCCCAAAGATGTGGGGCTCAACACGGATGATTTCATCTACCATTACCTTCAACTCTGTCTCCGTGAATTTAGTTTTTTTTTTGGGTGCCATGGTGTGTGGTGCTCAGTGTGTGGGTTGAGTGAGTTGGTGGGTGCAGGTGTGTGGTGTGTGATGTGTAGGAATTGTGTGGTGGGTGTTTGTGTGGTAGGTGGTGGTTGTGTGTCTTCTATGTGAGTTAGCTGTATCTCGATTAGGGCCTCTTGCTAGCAGCAATGCTGTGATGCAAAGGATTGTGGTAGTGTGTGGGTGTCATTTTATATTCGTGTCTCAATGGTTGTTGGCAGTCAGGTGGTAGGTGGGCGTGTTGACTAGTGTGCATTATTGGGTACTTGGGGCGTGTCATGCTGGCTTGTGCTTGATGTTGGTGTATCGGGGGGGGGCCTTGTCAATGTTCGTATGTTTGCTTTGTACTTGCGGTACACTTTCTGACAATTGTTTGACGTGTTGGCCTTCCGCAGTGATGCACTATTTATCGTTGCATTCTTTCCGCCGCGGACGTGGATGGCTGTGCGTTCCGTGGTACGGGCGGATTTATCCTAAATGCGGCCACGGAGTATTCACAGGTATGGCGGTACATGTGTTTTTTTCCGTGGTCATTTCCGTCCGCGGCGGGGGTTGTTCATTGGGCTCCGTCCGCCGCAGACGGAGTTAGATGTGTTCCGTCCACCGCGGACGGTGTTTGTTATGATCCGTCCGCCGCGGTCGGAGTTTCGTGACATGATTATCCTAATCCCAACCGCGGAATCTCCGCGGCGCAGCCGGGAGTAAAATTTCCACGACCATGGCGTACAGTACCCATTTCCGTCCGCCATCCTAATCGACCCCTTAATTTGCAGATATTCTTTAAATATAAAAAATTCCAGTTCTACTCATTTGGTTTTTGTAGTTTTGGTCTTGTTTTGCTCAATAAGTTTAGCTCTATTTGTCTATGCGTGGTATATTTGCATGTGGTGTTTTCACAGTTTTACTGTTTTTAAGTGTTGCACAAATACTTTACACATTGCCTCTTAAGTTAAGCCTGACTGCTCTGTGCCAAGCTACCAGGGGGGAGTACAGGTTAATTTAGGGTATGTATCTGACGTACAGACCCAATTTCTAACAGTGGGCATCATGGTTTTAGATGTCCTTAATCATTTTTATCAAATAGTTTACCATTCAGCTGTCAATGCCCAGTAGAACAGTCTGCAAACGTTCCACCTACTTTATTTGAATTAGGACTGTTTAGAACGAGGTTGTGTCCCACCAGAACTGTTAACAAATGTAACATTAAATCAATGATTATGCTTAATGAGTTGCAGCATTTGGAGATTGAAAAAAAGGGAGAAATCCTAAATATTGGTTGCACCCTATAAATTATGGGGCAGATTTATGAGCCCCTTGCGCCACTTTTGCGCCGTCGTTGCATCACTTCTGTGATGCAGTGGCAGCATTAAACCTTGCGCCACGTTGCGCCCTTTTTAAAACGTGACGCATCTACGGAGATGCATCACATTGTAAATCCCTGCACCACATGAAACCTGCGTCAGGTTTCATGTGGGCGATTTGGCACAGCTGGGGGGGGGGTCCGGCGCAGTAAAGCCTCAGTAAAGTGTCTGAGTAAAATCTACAAGATTCCACTCAGTCACTTTTCAGACGCCGCTGCGTCAAAACCATGCGCATGCTTGAAGCAGGCGTAAGGCGTGACGCACCACATTATGTATAGGGCATTCCACGGGTATTGCTGGGGTTGCTTTGCGCTTAAGACACGACTCCAGCAATGCGCCACCCTTCTGACGGGAGATGCGTCACGCATCTGTTTATCCTTGCCCCACAATGAGCCGCATAGTAAAAGCGGCGCATCTGTGGTGGCGCAAGGGTAAACTTGCGTGATGCATCTTACCTGGCGCATCCCTGCTGATTTACAGGGATGCGCCAGTCGTCATAAATATGCCCCTCAGTGTTTATTGGAAGCCCAATATGGCTGCGTTGCTACAGAATAGATAGTTTGGATTCTGTCTACGTCAATAGTGTACCTCTGATTTTTGCCTGATACAGTAGCCGTCAGTGTTGAAAGTAATCAAACGATTGAACAAAATAAGCGCTCACATATTTGACATTCTCTCCAATCACACCTCGTTTACAATCATGGGTAAAAGAAAAACACAACGGCATTCACGAGCAGATGGAGTTGGAACCTGTCCATGTCGTTGGTCCAGTAGGAAAAGCGAGGATCTGTTCTTCACTGTCAAATCAGACATTGCTGTCAACTCAGTGGTTGCTTGTTTGATGTTCTATGAATCAGCAGGTCAATAGTGGATTGCATTTGATAATATATGGGGAGATTATGCAAATCAGTCAACGGGTGTAATACACTCCTTGAAGTGATTAAAGTGCTTAAGGATCTGAGTGAGAAGCGAATTAGATAGACAGAAAATGAGGAAGACATAATGGCCATTATAAGACAGACAAGGTAGGGCTACAAACCAGAAGCAGTCTGGCTCATGGAATTTGATTTTATAATTAGGTCGGAATGAGGTTTTGTGGGCTTCTTTTAAGTTGAAAATGTTTATTTGCTTCTCGTAGTTTTTGGTATTCTTCTATTTAAAGTTGTGGGTTGACCTTTAAGCTTATTAATTTTTTGGGGTAGGGGATTACTTCAAATGGAGCAAATGGAGAAGGATCGTTGTTTTTTTTCTCATAAGATACCGAACAAACGCGACAAAGGGAGAATGTAGGGATGAAAAAGAACCCTCAGGAGTGAGATAAAGGGGCAGGAATTGTCTAGTGCCGGTGGATAAAAGAAGCATATGGTGGAATCAAGACTATTCACACTTGGTATTGGGTATGTCAACATTCAATAGCGCCTACTGTGGGCTTCTGATCCAAACTTTGTGGCCAGGCACTAAGGGCCAGATGTAGGTCGCCAAATACCGGTCGGTAACGGCCGATTTCGGCCGTTACCGACCGGTATTTGGTGATTGAAATGTAGGGGGCCTAAAATTTACAGAATTGGTCAATTTACCGATTCAGTAAATTTACCGATTCAGTAAATTTACCGATTCTGTAAAATAACGAATCAGTAATTTTACCGAATCGGTATATCTAGATGTAGGTGGCACTGAAAACAGTGCCACAGGCCCTTAAGAATTCGTTATTTACCATGAAATATTATTTCATGGTAAATAACGAATTCCTGTATACATGCACATCTGTGAACAGTACACCTGTGCCATGTGGCACACATGCATGCCCTAAGGGCATGTATGTGCGTCACATGGCACACAAGCCAAAATCAGGGGTGCAACAGGGTGTCAAAGTGACAGCCTGTCCCCCTTGACAATTCGGTAATTTTACCGAATCCGTAATTACCGATTCGGTAATTGCCATTGATTCCCATGGGCCTGTAGGCCCATAGGAATCAATGGCAATTACTGAATCGGTAAATACCGATTCGGTAATTACCGAATCATACAGATTCGGTAAAAATTACCGAATTTTTACCTACATCTGATTTGCCGAATCTAGAATACCGAATCAGTAAAATTCGGTATTCTAGAGTCGGTAAATCAGATTTACCTACATCTGGCCCTTATTCTTTTACATATAAAGCTTTGGGTGTCTATCGATTTTCTATTGTTTTTAAGGCCATGGATAGAATGAATAGTTCTGACTCCAGTAAGGGCCCAAAAGTACATAATTGAAGTTTCTTCTGTTCTTGGTACAGAGAAGTTGAGAGGGAATAGCAAAAACCTGAAAAAATCCACAAAGACTCTGCATAATGTAAATATGTGTATTTAACATGTCTTTGTTTGGCTTCTCTCCATCCACTGGCTGAAAGTGTGCCACTTTCGTCTTCAAAGCAGACTTCAAATAAAGATGCAATCAAATGTTCAACCTTTCTTTTCATAGCCACTTTAAGTGTGGCATTTGCCAGATTGGAAGACCAAGGCTATGAGAGGGAGCATGCAAAATCCTAAGACAAAATATCCCCTTAGCTTGTCCTCTTACACAAATGGAACTAGTGGGCCTTTTTATATTGACATATTTCTCAGTGCTTGTGGCCAGATGTGGAAGGGGTAGGGATATTCTGGATAGAACATTGCTGAAGTGCTGCATCTGCATGAAATGGAAGTGAAGCACTGTGTGTGAAACAGTGCAGCCAGCAAACACAGGTATCAGATTGACCACCCAAACACTGGCAATCATAACAGGTAATCTCAATAATTGTATCCATTGCAGTCTGCTCAAAAGGTCCCGTATCTTAACATCACAGCCTATCCTAGATGAGCATAAGCAAGACCAGCCCATGATGCATCAGATTGTCATTGAAAATGTCAATACCATTGTACATTGCCACAAGTCATGCAGTCTGAAGTGCTGTTATTTTGATCAGTGATTATTGTGTCCACATAAATGTGTGGATGAGACAGGTATTGGCTGGTGTGGCTGATATGCAGAGCATGGCTTGTTGTTTTGTTGTTTACAAGAGATGAACAAATGATGCAGAGAATGTATTTTGACAACACGTTTTTTCAGTAGTAAATTTGAAATAATGGTGGTGTATCAGGATCTAAAGACATAGCAATCACACTAACTGAAATTTGCCCCAAAATTGATAAATGTACGTCCATAAATGTATAGGTGGCATCAATCAGAGAAGTATCCCTTCACCTATCAAGAACCCATTCAAATGTATTTGTGCTCATAATAAAAGAAGGATCTGTGGAGAAATTTGGAGGCCAATATGTGGAATTCTGTTGACATTTTTGTCTCGCAAGTCAACAGTACGTGAGACCATCTGCAGGACTAAGGGCCATATGTATCAAGATACCCATTTACGATTCTCAAATAGCGATTTTTGAGAAATCGCTATTTGAGAATCGCAAATGGGTATGTATGTACAAAATCGAATTTTTTTTGTGATTCCTTAAAATTCCTTAATTGCGATTATCAAATTGCGAATCGCAATTAAGGAATACTTTCCCATTCATTTCTATGGGCCAGGAGGCCCACTGGAATAAATGGGAAGTTATTCTCAATTTGCGATTCTCAATTTGCTAATCTCAAATTGAGAATAAAAAGTTCTTTCCTCTGTTCAATGGACCATTAGTTGAACTAGTTGATGGTGAAATGACACAAGATTTCAACATACTTACACATTAGAAATGATCACAGAGTCAGGGTGACTATATAGTTTTATCTCAAATTAATTCATGTGAACCACTTACACAGTACAGAACAAACTCAGTTTCTCACAGGAAAGAAGATTCAAATAATCAATCAAAATGCATTCATTTATACTTTGCAATGACACTGTATGAAAGGGAGATGATAGAGTCAAAAACACACAAGCGCATACACAGATATATTTATAGTTACCTAAAATGGTGTTTAAACCAACTCCAAGACCTAGGGATTGGTAAGGGTCCCCCAGGAAAGATAAGGTGAACAAAGGCTTCAAGACAGGAATTAGGACAGGAATCAGTACAGGACAGACGACCTCTCTATCACTGATGCTTGCATAACACCCCTCTCTGACACTCTCTACCTCCTCGAGATACTTCTGTGATCTTCTAAATTAATTTGCTGAAGAGAATTGGTTCAGCAATTCAATTCTTCTTTTGCATCACTCGTCACTCTGACAGCAACCGATCTCATGCTTCAGCATCTCCGTCTGGAACTTCTAACTAACTTACTAAACTACCTCAATTATACCTTTCTGTATGCTAGTACCACCCCTTAATGTTTCCAATTTATAGAAATACTAACTTTGATTGGACAGGCAAGGGGAGGTAATCATCATACCATTCTTACATATTAGTCTTTTTCAGTTATCCCTTTGTTAATAAATCCATCCCCTTAATTCTTTATTCAAACTTTATTTCCCACCTGCATTCACAATGTAATTGTCACAAATTATATAAAATCTGCAGGTTCCCATCCATTTCAGTGGACTGTCATTCCGGTTCTCAGTAAAGTATCCATCGGAAACCTTGGACGATGTTCAAGTTGACATCACGTCTTCCGGCTTGGTTGCACTATGCATGTGCAGTAGAACGACAGGGAATAGACTGTGGTTCGTATTTCTAGACCCATAATAGGCACTATTGAAAGAGTTGAAAAAGCCAAATGTTAAAATCAAAAATAAATGGTTTCACTCTATACCATCTATCTCTACTCTAATCCCATTTACTTATTATTACTCTCCTCGCATTAGCTTTAGTAAAATATCTGGGTTTAGTTTTTCAGCAAGCAGGTGGCAAGCATGTGAGTTTCAAGCAGTGATTTTGTTGGCTACTGCGCAAGTGCAGAAAATTCCCTCCAAGCAAAAGATACGTCATACTACGTAGATGCAGTAGACGCATGAGTACTAAAGATTTTCAGTTAGCACCCATTTTAGAATCACACTTGAGGTACTGGTTAATAAGACACATAGGCAAGCTTCGTTTTTATTCATAAATGTTGTGTAGTGTATATTATTGCACAATACAAGTTTAGTACGGGGCTAGAGGTTACACGAGAATATCTTTATACGAAGCAAGTCTCTTTTTCACGAGTCCTTGCACCATCAAGACGAAACAAAACATTACTTTTTTTATGTTGGTCTTCAGTCCAAAATGTTACAGATTAAAACATGGCTGCCTTTTACTTTTTTTCTATTTATGTTCACTATATATCCATTTTCAATAATGAGTTAATTAATGAAATAACCCACTGGTGAATTTAGGAAGTTGGCTAATATTCAGGAACACATAGCTTTCTCAGTTCATCCTTTGGCTTTACTCCAGTTTTCCCCATCAGTTGCAAATATGTAGAAATTGTAAATATAGGAAATGCTAACCATCGTTCACTAATTATAACCCTGGCTTTCCTTATTGGATTTTTGTTGTGTTGGCGAAAGTTTGTTTAGTAAATGTTATACTATTTGTTTGCATTTCGCTCTATTGTTGTTTTAGTACTGCATAAATACTTTACATATTGTCTCCAAGTTAAAACTGGCTGCTCTGTGGCACACAAGATAACAAAGGCCCCCCAACTCCGGCAGTGCGGGTGGTCCCAGGCTTACCCGTACTGGAGGGGCCCCCTCAGCCCCTACTGATGTGAATGGGGGGGTCCCCTTCAGCATATCTTGCAGGTGGCCATCTCAAATTGTGTTACTCCACTGGTGACACAGCTACGATGGGGATGAGCTCAGGATAATTTAATGATTTGAGGGTTCACCCTGACAAGGATTGTGATTATAACCTGAAGTGGGTCCTGCCCACTCGATTAATAACCCGATTTCTAACAAGGATATTGTCTAATATTCAGAAATACCTTCTTTTCTTGGTTCACATACGGAGTCACACCAGTTTTCCCAATCAATTGCAAAAAGGTAAATTAAAAAAAAATAGGAAATACTGATCATCACTTCGGAAACTGCAAACAATTTGATGGGGAAAAAAATGTTTTGTCCTTCTGCCTGTTTTTGAAAGCTGGAAGGTGCACTATCTTCGCACAGTAAATGTTTTGTTGATATGCCAGATCTAAAAAACACAAATTTGTTTGCTCTTCATGTTCTCCTTTTTGAGAATTAAATCTTTTGTTGTATTTTGGAAAACTTCTCAAGCACCTACAGGATAAATCAGAATACCAGGGTGCCTTCACAATCCCCAGAACTTTGGATATAGGAATTCGCTGTTGATGCATTTTGTGGGGGAAAGTTATAAAGGTGTAAGGACAAACTGGTCGAAAGATTAATAACAGGCTCAACACTGAGTGGGGGAGGCTAAGTGGTAAAATGGTTAAAGACACACATTGTAACTATGCCCAGATGACCGCTGCGCATTAAGTAAACCGAGAAATTGCCACCTCCTAATGTTGTAGGCACTAAAAGTAGATGTGAAGGGTTGCAGCCTCAAAGGGTGAATAAAATATGGACTACGTATAAAATATGCCCAGCTCAGAAATACACTGCATGAGCACAAGATTCAGGAAGATGATGAAAATGATTCATGTATGTTTGAACTTCACATACATTGTACACCTGTAAAGGTACAGTTTGATAATTTTCCATTGATAAAGGAAAGACAGATAGTTCACATTGTTTAGTCAGTTAACATGTTCTTGTATGTTTCTCCCATGAAGCCTTGCGTAGTGTTTAATGACACAAGTGAACTAATAATAATTGTTCATAAAAACAACACCACATTTATTATAATATTGACTGAGAGTTAGGAAAGTGTGTACGTAGTGTGACCTGGAGGCAAACTATGTTATGTTATGGGTATTTATATAGCTTACTAATCAACTGTGAGGGTATCCATGCACTCTGTAGCAGGTGTGTGAGGCCAGCCCTGGGGGAGTACTCAAAAGGCCAGGGGCCTCATTTATGAAAAGTGACGCATCGCTGCTGTGAGGCAGGCGCAAGATTTTGACGCAACGGCGTCCTAAAAGTGACGCAGTGAAATCTAATAGATTTCACTGCGTCACTTCTACGACCCTTCCTTGCGTCAATACTCCCCCCTTGGATACATTATACCTGCGCAGGTATAATGTGGCGCAGGGGTTTACAAAGTGACGCATCTACCTAGATGCGTCACTTTGTAAATATGGTGCAACAAGGCACAATATTTACGCTGCTGGTGCGTCACAAAAAGTGACGCACCGGCGGCGTAAAAGTGACTTACGGCCTCATAAATGAGGCCCCAGGTCTTGTCTTTCTTGCAAAAATCAAGACGCGAGGAGGAGGGTCGGCTGTGTCGTGGGAAGTCATTCCAGGCTTTAAGGGCTAGGTACGAGAAGGCCCTGGTCTGCTTTCGTGTATATGTGGGGTGGGTGCTGCAGAGAGAGTCAGACTACCAAATGTGGCTGAAGGTTATACCGACATGTTGTTCAGAATCTTTATATCTGTGGGAGATACTTGAGAAGGGTATTATCTATTCTAATCATTCATTTTGAAGGATAGGTATTTGCTCGAGTCAAAACAATATATACAATTAATTTAGGTCCTATTGCATGCATATCAACAACATAGTTTGCACATGTGGTAGTATTAGTAGGCGGTATGAAGCAATACAATCTCCTAAACTTTATTCTGAAAACATATTTTTTCATGTTTGCATTGATGAAGTTGTCGAACCAAGCCATGAACGTATGTGTTCACAACAAGTATGTTATCAATGATGAGTGTGATGTGATCAGTGATGTCACCAATGATCTCATTTGAGATGTCATCAGTGATGACATGTGGGGACAGTGTGTGGTGAATACATGAATTATGATGTGCATGATATTAGTAAATGATTATATAAACATAACTGGCCAACTTCAAATGTTGAGGTGTTGTTTTACAACTATAGTGTCATAATAACTGTGCTTTTTCAGTGAAAATATTTAGGGTTTTTCACATAATTTGCCTTATGAAAAAGAAACCATAACTTAATTTTAATAAAGTTTTTTGTGTATCCTTTTGATGATATACTATACTTAACTCCCATGTTATTATATTCTGCTATTTCCAACACTGTGCTGTAGCTTGCCAACGTGCAGGGTGCCCGAGTGTCCTAGCCCAATAAGTACATCAAGGATGTATTGTGACAAATGAACCACAAGAACAATTGTTGTTTATTTACATTTTGTGCTGCCGTTCCACTTAAGGGCATAAGGGGTGGGTCCCATATGCAAATATATATTAGTAAAGAAGGCTTTGGGTTATCAGGTATGTCTGCTCCTCTATTAAGCAGGTAAAAACCCCAATGAAAGATATAAACTGTATTTCAACACAGTCATTCTGTCTAAGATTAGCCAGCGAGACCTACTTTCTTGACTGCTTCTAGACGAAATGTAATTGGTAACAATTTGGTAAGTGTTGAACATTTCGGGGGCATTGATACGCAGGTTATATCAAACTATGAAGTAGTTAACTTGTTTTCCTTATATCTTGAAATACAATTACTTTTAACAATTTTAGTGCCACTCACTAGAATCCGTAATTAGAGCCCTGAGTTTTCTATTGCTTTATGGGAAAAGTTCCAATATAACTTTAATGAGGAAAAGTTATGTTTGAAGAAAACCAACTTCTTGAGATCACTAACTGTTAACTTGCATTCTGGAGGAATTACTGCCATTACATTTAAGCGTGAAACAGAAATATATATTGATATCCCAGATAAAAACGGCAAAACATGCTGATATTACAACTGGTAAATCAAATTATTAGTAAGACAAAATAGTCTTTCAAATAATAGTAAGGCAAAAGCACTTTAAACAAAAGAACTGTGAAACTTTGTTTCATACCATTTAGGTGAAGTGTACCCAAGAATGTGAATGAACGTGGGTCTGGGAAGTAAAGGCATTGAGTGGCTTTAAAGAAGATGAAGGGCCATGAGCCAGATAGGGCGCCACATGATTTTTCCACTTATGAATCGGTGAAATGGTTAGCCTTTATCCTACAGTTAGCAAACACTGTTCTCAAAAGTGGGCAGATCCTAGAAGAGAGCTGAAAATATATCAATCTTAAAGGAAGGGGACAGTATGCTGCCAGGGAATTAGTGCCTAAGCTCTCTCATGGACATTCTTCTGTAAATATTTTAGAACCTTGCACTCTATCGCCTCCAGGAGTGGTTAATTCATAGACACGTTTTTCCACAGGCTTGAGTAGGATGGAACAAGTGTTATGGCTCCCTGCAATAATGGCAAAAAAATCGAACTTAAGGAGGAAAATAGCTACTGAGCTTTCCAAGATCTTAGAAGTGCTGTTCATGTAATTGGCAGTTCTAGGTCAAGAAAAATATGGGAGTCAATGCTGGGTTGATTGAGATAGTCCACCCTTCCATTTAGATACATTGTCCTGAATACACTTAAGTCATGCTGGCAGATTGACAGAGAACTTAAATATTTATAAAGTATTGAGCAAAGAGTTTGTAACATAATCTTAACTGACATCTACAATATGGTCGCAAGATGCTCTGCACACTCACTGCCTGTAGAAGGTAGAAACCAAACAAAGTTGGAAAAATGAAACAAACATAGCAGGAAGAGAAGGGAAAGAAAGTGAAAAGGGACAAGCAGAGTGGGAGTCGACAGGAAGGAAAAACTATGAAAGGTCGACCAAGGGTTTTTTGTGGTGTGACCAGGAGGAACCAGGAGATGCGAACAAAGAAGAAGTCAAAATGTACTGCCCAGAAAAAAACAAAAACCTGTAAATGTCATTAAGGACTCAGAAGAGGGACCCAGAACCAGTCAAGCAGAGAACAACGCCACACGGAAAGGACAAGTGCCAGACAATGCCATGGCTAGAGATGGGAGGAGTCAGCACTACTCGGCCCAGACAGCACTAATCTGCACCAACTTTGGTGGAACACTCCAGCAAAATACCAAGTAAGCACGCACTGCAAACTGCATTTACCATAATGCTAAGGGGCGAACTGTGCTGGGAGGTCAGAAGTGTGCTCCCACCCCTTCCGGCACTACCACGCCATTAGCATCTGAGATGTCAAAGAGTAGGCAGAGGCTGAGGCATAACTTGTTCATGTCTAGGACCCACCATGGCCCACAGTAGGGTTGTTGGGACAGCCCAAGCATGTACAAGGGTGGTCTTGGGTCCACAGGAACTAAGCGGGTGATAGCGGAAGGGTGGGAGAGCGTAGAGGCTATGTTTTGGGGTTGCCAAATCACTTATCACTTAACAGCAGAGAAGGAAAGGTGGGACAAAAGGTCAGAGACTTTAAAAAAAATGAAAAACAGAGCGCTACCCGGTCAGAAGAAAGAAAGAAAGAAAGAAAGAAAGACAGGCAGAATGTGGACAACACACAGAGAATATAGATTATGAGAGACACTAACTGGTTATAATTTAATTTATCATTTTTGAAATTCATAGACCTATAATATTCAGGAAACACCTTCAGGCTTCCACAGAGTTGTACTTTGGGTTCTTTCCTATGTAACATCTTTTTCAATAAACTTGATGGTAAAATGTCTGAGTATGACGTGCCAATAGTGGCACATAAAACTGTCTTTCTTTTACTTCATGCCACTAACGCTGCATCCTACTTGCACAGAGAACAGACTTGCTTGTGTATTGGCCTGGTTTGTGAAATTTTGCCTCGAATACACATTACTGATCCCAATTTGGTTTGGTTGTTGAGGCAAAACAGAATATGAGCACAAATTCTACTTGAATAATGTTGTTCTCTCTCGTGTTAGTATCTTTGATATCCTGGGAATCCCGTTTTGGGCATCAGTGAAGTGGGCAAAGAAACAATTAGAGTAAAGAATGCCCTTTCCTCCATATTAGGCAGCTAGAAATGTGTGATATCTCAGCAACTTCGATATATAATGCTAATTACCTTAGACACTTCCTATAGAGAGGTGAACTGTAAGATAGTTCCAATGAGAAGCCACTGGAGAGGGAGACCAACACATTTAAAAAAATATATTATTGTCTTTTTCTTCTGCGACAGCAACCCTGCTTATGTATTAAGAAAAGGCTGTCTGCAGTTTTACCTATTATGCTCAGTTAAAACATTGTCTTGAGTGGATCGCCTGTGATGTACAATATCATTATATGATCTCACACCTTGTGATTTACAAAATCACAGGATTTGTGACCACGAAACAGCTTTTTTGGTATATATTAAATCTATGTTGTGGTTTGTAAAACATTTCCGACCTGCAACATGGGTTTTCAAAGCCATCTCGAGAATGAACGAGGAAGGAGCACTACACCGAGCTTCCCTCCTTATTGTGATTCAATATCGTATGTATCAATGCTTTGCAACCCAAAAGCATTGATCAGTTACTGACACTTCAAAGGAGATGGTGCGTGGTACACTTCGAATCCTGCAGGATCCAAGGGTCCAAGGGACCACTGCCTACTCCCCCCACCCCATTGTTTTTCCAAAAGGAAAAACATTTTTTAAGGCAGAACCGGGTTCTTTCCTGAACAAGGTCTGCATTATACAAATGTCCCTGTTTGGGAATGGAAATTCAGGAAAGGTGATTTACTTTTTCTTGCAGCCCACCTTACCTTTGACTGTTGCCAAACCCAGGGGGTTGCAAATAGCAACATGGCTAATTAATATTCATTAGGCAGGTCAAGGTAGGTCACATTTTTTATTGGGCACCATGGGCCATAGAATCAACAAGCATAAACGCATAAAAAATACATACAATACCACATTAAAAGATACCGTAGAGATTCCGTTTGTAATCACGAATTTGCATCTAAAGAAAAAATCCATATCTACAGATAAACCACACGAAATCAGGTAAACACGCCAATTAAGATAAAGTGCAGTAAGTGCCATTAGTTAGCAAGCAACAGCCATTCCCATTCTCTTTCTCAGTATGATTGAACGCTGAATAAAGTTAATCACTGCCAAGCAAATATGAATAACGATTGCACATAAAACAAAGCTTGTCTAACGTTTGCCTCTTTCAAAATTGGTATTAAAACACTTTTTCTTGTCAAAGAATACAATTTAAAAAAGAACATGAAATGTAATGTAGTCTGAGGGGCACAGCGGTCACACGGGTTCACAATCAGACTAGCAGAATACACAACCTTTTCTGGGAAAGCAACCATAAAATGCACACTATTAAGTCTATACCTGGTAAGTACATATCTATGATGACTTTTTGAAACTCAAAGAAGATATGATTCCATACCAGGTTTACATTTTGTAAACATATATTACAATATTGCAGACTTGGAACTTTCAGTAAACAAGCATTTGCAATGCAACAGCCTCGCCTTTGGGACCTTATATGTATTTAGCTATTTAGCTATGCAGCACATTAGCCTGGGGGCTGAAACATCTGCTGTTCTTTAACATGGTTGAAAGTAATCACCAAACTGCATGAAACGTCAAGTATGGGAGCACATGGAGAGAAATATTGCCTTTCGGCGGGAAATGGTATAGGCCAAAGCTCTGTTTCTAATATAAGATCAGGGCCTTTGGAGGTCATATCACTGAAAATACAAGTTTTGAAAAAAATATTATTGTCTACAGGTGCTTGTGGAAGACAATTTCTATGGCCTGGAATCTAGAGAATGCTAAAGTGATTGTGGTTAAAAGTCCCTCAGCAGAAAGCAATTCTGGTATTTTACTGACCTCCACTGGTCCTTTTTTATTAAGACAGTTAAATAAAGAAAGTTGAACAAAAAAAGAGTCCCTAAGCGAAAGCAGACAAGTCCTAGGGCTGATCTCCAGAGCTCACAAACTACATATAAGTATATACTTATTGTAATACTTTATTCGATAAATATATAATAAAAGTACAAACATACAAAAATACATAAGGCAATTTATCAAGTATTACAATTTCATTTAAAAGGATATCATCGCTACAAACAATTTAAGAGATAGAGGGGGAATCTACACAAAATTAAAATTCATTCTTAGGGTGGATCTGAACAGGCATTGGATAGCAGCTTTGACCGAATAAACCAAGCGCTAGCCAAATACTTAGCGACCCCACAAACAATGTACATAGAGGTAGTGTTGGTTAAAATAATGCGCAGAGCTGATCTATGGTCCCTAACTCCTAACTCCCTACACACTGGTTTCAACTATTTTGCTCTAACCTGCTTACCTGCTTGTAAGCGTTACATGCAAACAGAAAGTGGCCAAGAGATTCTTCCAGACATGGACAACCTGGGCATTTTAAATCATGCTCCCTCCTGACCTTCCACCCTTCCATACATTTTTTGAGGGGAAGGGTACCATATCTTAATTTCAGGAACAAAGTTCTGTCTCGGGGAGTCTGAATGAAGTCCAGGAATTGCTCTAACTTTCTGAAAGGCTTATGTTCAAGGAAGTTGTTCGTCAAAGGTCCCCAGCTTGAACTATGCAGGTCCTTGGCCTCTACCCAATCCCAGTATAGTTTTTTAACAGTTTGTTTAGGTGGGGGGAATTGTGAGGCCCAGGATTCGGCCAGACGTATAGATACCACCAGCTTCTTTAAATTATTAAGCCACTTTATTTTGTTGGATACATTCAAACTAATTAGCTCATCCAACACTAGAGCATATTTTGCTAGTTCAGGGGTCCTTCTGAGACGCACCCAGAATAGCACAGGCGGAGTTGAACTATTTCAGAAATCGATCTTTTACCCATGTCGAGGAATAGTGGTTTCAAAGGGGTCAAGGGAGGAAGCGAAACTATATCTCTCATGAACTTATTCTCTGCAACTACCAATGCCTTAGTATTC
Organism: Lissotriton helveticus; assembly: GCF_964261635.1. Lineage (NCBI taxonomy): Eukaryota > Metazoa > Chordata > Amphibia > Caudata > Salamandridae > Lissotriton > Lissotriton helveticus. Next base: position 806,341,128 of record NC_136063.1, read on the forward strand.
TCAGCGCCCCTCAATTCAGAGCCATAAACTGCCGAGGCTAAAGCTTTCCCCTCATAAACTGCCAGGGCAGGGGCTATTGGTCTGCTGATAGAAAGGCGCTGATTCTTTAGTATTGCTCCAGAGACCCTTTTGAGATTTAAAACCATTTTGGACAAATGGGAGTCCCAGCTCATGTTATTACAGAGCCTGACCCCGAGATAGTCGAATTCGTCCACTACCTCTAGAGGGGACCCATTCAAAGAGAGATAAGCCTTCCTAAGGTTTCTTTTGGCAGACAATACCATCAGCTTCGTTTTTGCAGTGTTAACCGTTAACCCACGGTCTTTACAGAAAACACTGAAGCGATCGAGCAGTTTTTGCAGACCCTTAGGGGTCTTAGACATCAGGAGGGTATCATCCGCAAAGAGGAGTGTGGGGGTTTTCTCCCAGGCAAGGACAGGGGCATCTGCAGGGTCCTCCCTCAAATGGTCCACCACCCCATTTATAAAGAGGGAGAACAGTGTCGGAGCCATCACACATCCCTGCCGCACCCCTCTATTGACTGGTACCCTCCCTGTCAATTGACCCTGGTTCCCCCACCGAATCCTTGCATAATTGTCTTCGTGGAGTTTGATGATAAACTGCAACAGATAACTAGGGAAACCCATATCCAGAAGGACTTCCCAGAGTTTAGCACGTGGGATGACATCGAATGCTGTTTTCAAGTCTTTGAAAGCCAGGTACAAACTACCCTTACTGATATATAAGTATATACTAAAGTATATACAAGAGGTCTCGAATGCTCAACCTAAGAAATGAACGCTTATAGAAAGAAGTGAGATCCTCAGTGTTGTTAAACAGTTATGGAATATCCAGACTTTGGCTATCATTGTTTATATAACAAAGGGATCTTCATCAAATTGTCTAATTTCATACAACCTAAAAATAAAAATGGTTTCCGACTTCGTTCAAAAAGGCAAGGAAAGTAAAAGTGGTTACAGTCTACAACAATCAGAGATATAATCTAATCCTAATTCAGAGTGACATATATATGTAGAAGTGGCACAGTGCCCAAAGCATAAACCAGCAAAAACATATAAAAAAAGAGGAGGCAATCCGTCAAAATGGAAGGGAGACTCACGCCAATGTTGCCAGGTCTAGCACGTGTCCTCTCCAGCTGAAATGTGGGGAGAAATACCCTTCCCCTTGGGAGTTCTCTTCACTAAGGCGTAAAAATCTGGACACACCATCAGCGATGGCATGATCTGCACAAGGGCGGTGTTCCACTGTAAAGTCCATACCCTGTAGGGGAAATGGACCACCTCAACAACTTTGGGTTCTCACACCTCATCTGCATCAGCCATCTGAGGGGCCTGTGGTTGGTCTGAACTCAGAAGTGGGTCCCAAACAAGTATTGTCTCAACTTCTTCAGTGCACAGACCACAGCAAATGCCTCAGGCTCAATTGCACTCCACCTCTGTTTCCATGGAAGTAATCTCCTACTGAGGAAGGCTACAGGTTGGTCTAGGCCTCTTCATTAATCTGTGATAGAACAGCCCCCACACCATCCTCTAAATCGTCTGTCTGAACAATTAATTCTTTTGAGAAGTTGGGTGCCTGAAGCACGGGTGCCGTGCACATGGAAGTCTTCAGGGCATCAAAAGCCTTCTGACAGGTGTCAGTCCAGTTCACTTTCTTGGGCTGCTTCCTGGAAGTCAGCTCAGTCAAGGGTGCAACAATGTTACCATACCCCTTGACAAACCTCCTGTAGTACCCTGTGAGTCCTAAAAAGGCTCTCACCTGAGTCTGAGTCTTTGGGGGTTCCCATGCCAGGATAGTATCAATCTTGGGTTGTAGGGGCTCCACCTGGCCGCTTCCTACCTGGTGACCCAAGTACACCACGGAACCCTGCCCAATCTGGACCTTAGTTGCATTGATCGTGAGGCCTGCCTTGCGCGGTGCCATCAACACTTCCCAGAGGTGCTGCAGATGTTCTTCCCAACTGGCGCTGAACACTGCAATGTCATCCAGGTAGGCGGCACTGAAATCCTCCAGTCTAGACAACACCTGGTTGACCAACCTCTGAAAGGTGGCAGGTGCATTCTTCATCCCAAAGGGCATAACCCGGAATTGGTAGTGCCCATCTGGTGTGGAGAATGCTGACCTCTCCTTAGCCCCATCAGTCAAGGCGATCTGCCAGTACCCAGACGTCAAATCAAACGTGCTGAGGTACTGTGCAGCCCCTAACCAATCAATGAGCTCTTCAGCTCTGGGGATGGGGTGTGCATCAGTCCTGGTGACTGAATTGAGCCCTCTGTAGTCCACACAGAACCGGAGTTCGGGTGTGGCACCCATCGAGGCAGCCTTTGAGACCAAGACCACTGGGCTGGCCCAAGGACTGTTTGAGGACTCAATGACCCCTAAAGCAAACATCTTGGAGATTTCCTCCTTAATGTAAGCCCTAACCTTGTCAGTCACTCTGTAAGCCTTGTGCTTCACAGGAGGACTGCCTCCAGTGTCCACATCATGGACGCACCACTCTGTGATACCGGGAATCAAGGAAAATAGATCAGAGAATTGCCCCAACAGCTGGCGACAATCTTGCTGCTGCTCAGGGGTCAGTGTGGCAGAGAGGCTGACACCATCCACTGACCCATCTTGCTCTGTTGCAGACAGGAGGTCAGGAAGAGCCTTGGTCTCCTCCTATTCCATCATCTGTCGCTAGGAGCATGCCCACTTCAGACCATTCTAAGTGGGACTTTAGGCGGTTAACATGCAGGACCCGCAAGGGGTTCCTGGGAGGCCGCAAGTTCACCAGATAAGTGACATCACTTTTGCGCTCCACCACCTCATATGGACCGGTCCACCTGTCCTGGAGAGCACAGGGCTCCACAGGGGCCATGACCCAAACTTTCTGTCCAGGCTGAAGCTCAATCAGAGTGGAATTCTGATCGTACCACCGCTTCATTTCCTCCTGGCTGGCTTCCAGATTCGGCTGAGCGAGATCTCTGAAACGCTGAGTCTGATTCCTGAAGGCCAGCATGTAGCTATATACATCCTGGGGAGATTTCTTGGGAGATTGGTCCCAGCCTTCCGTGACCAAACACAAAGGTCCTCTTACAGGGTGACCATACAAAAGCTCAAAGGGGCTAAAACCTAGGGAATTTTGTCGCACCTCTCGGTAGGCAAACAGAAGGCATGGCAAGAAGATGTCCCATGTACACCTCATTGGTTCCTCAAGACCCATGATCATGCCTTTGAGGGTCCGCTTGAATCTTTCAACCAGCCCATTACCTTGTGGGTGGTAAGGAGTGGTGAACTTGTAGATAACACCACACTCCTTCCACAGAGACTTCCTATAATTAGAAATAAAGTTTGTATCATGGTCAGACACCACCTCTCTGGGGAACCCCACCGGAAAAAGATCCCCATCAGTGCACGTTCCACCACGGGGGCCATCACTGTCCTGAGCGGAATGGCTTCCGGGTACCGGGTAGCATGGTCCACCAAGACCAGAATAAACCTGTTGCCCATGGCTTTCTTGGGGTGCAGTGGCCCCACAATGTCAATGCCCACCCGTTTAAAGGGGGTACTGACTACAGGGAAAGGTTCAAGAGGGGCCTTGTGCCTCCTCCCACTCTTCCCACTTGCCTGCCAAGTTTGACAGGTCCTACAATGAGTATCTGAACTCCTCCGCATCTGGGGCCAATAAAAGTGGGAGACAAGCCTTTCAAAGGTCTTCTTCTGCCCCAGATGACCAGCTAAAGGAACATCATGAGCCAAACCCAGTAGGAAGGCTGTGAAGTGCTGGGGTACCACCAGCACACTGGCCGACCCAGGCTCAGCAACCTTAGGCTCGCTATACAGGTGACCGTTCTCCCAGTAAATCCAATGTGATCCAGACTGATCACCTGCTGCCTGGTTTGTGGCCTGTTGCCTCAAACCCACAAGAGAAGGGCACTTCTACTGCTCTACACAAAATTACTCCCTGGAGGGACTCCCTCTTGCTGCCAATGGGTCAGCTCAGGTAGGTTCCCTAGTTCAGAAACTCGCTCCCCTGCAGGTTCCAAGGCATCCCTCTCTAGGTCTGCCCTTCTCCTGGACCATGGGAAGAAGGGGGCTGGTTTTCCGCGCCACCTCCCTCTTCTCTTTAAGGCAGGTCCCTGGGCCATACTTTCAGGCTCCATGGTCTCTTGAACACCCTTAGCTGCCATAGACCGAGTGGTCACACATGCCCACTCAGGCAGACCCAAAATCTCTAAATGTACCTTCCTCTCCACCTTAGCCCAAGGGGAGCTTTCTAAATCATTACCTAACAGACAATCAACAGGCATGGATGGCCTCACAGCTACTTGAAGAGTACCAGAGACCTCCCCACTCAAAGGGAACTTGAGCCACCTTGCAATGGCTCTCTGTGTTGTCAGCAGCAACAACTGGAAAGAATGCATTTGAGACTACCTGCTCTTCAGGCACCAAGTGACACTTGATAGCTGTCACACTTGCTCCTGTGTCTCTCAGAACCTCTACTCTGTGGCTATTGATGGTCACTCACTGCCTGTATTCCTTAGTGTTATCAGGTAGCTGAGTTCTAGGGACCATCTCAAAGTCTCCTAATGAGACAAGGGACATTTCTGTGGGACCCCACCCACCTTGGGTACCCATCTCTTCCCCACCCAGGGCTACACTGGCCATCTGACTGGGTGGTGCACGCGGTGGCACATACTGACCCTTTTGGGGACACTGGGGATCATACCAACGGTGTCCCACCTGCTTACACTGAAAGGAGGTAACAGGCCCCCTCTGAACAGGTTTACCTGTCGGGGGCCTGACTTCTTCTCAGGGAGAGGCTGGGAACCCTTACATTGGTTCCCTTGGGAATTACTTTGGGGACCTTTTTGGAACTCCCTCTATTTACCCTTGTCCCCCCACTCTTCTGCTGGGGACCCTGCCCACCTTTGGCGGAATCTCCCACAAGACCCTTGTGGACCCTGGTACTGACCCAGTGGTCTGCCTATTCAGCAAGCTTTCTAGGGTTAGTCAACTTGCTATCAATAAGGTGCTGGCGTAGCTCTGGAAAACAATTAGCAGACAAGTGCTCCCTAGCAATCAAATCATAGAGCGCTTGAAAAAGATCAACATTGCTACCCCTCACCCAACCATTCATAGCTCTGCAAAAGAAAGACACATATTCTACCCAAGTGGTTCCCTCCAGTTTCTTACAATTCCTGAACTTCTGTCTATAGAGCTCTGGAGTTAACCCATACCTTGTCATCAGTGCTTCTTTCATGTGGGCATTAGGCATCCGATGAGCACTGGGCAAGTCTAACAATGTATCCCTACCTTCAGTTAAAAAGCGACCCCACAACCCCGCTCCCCAATCCTTCTCAGGGACCCGGAGGGCCAACATTGCTATCTCATAGGTTGCAAACAACTGCCCAAAATCTTCACCTTTGTGGAAATCCTTGATGACATCCGTGGGAATATGTACCCTGCCTTCTGAAGGCGCAGATGGTGCACTGCCACCAAGGGGATTGATTTCTAAGCCCTTGGCCTTGATCTCTAACTCCCTCAACATCCTCTCATGCTCCATTCTCATTCTCTCTCTTTCCAAAGACAACCTGTTATTCTCTGTTTCCCTCTGACTCTCCATCTTAATCTTAGCCAACTCCAGCTTGAGTGCCCTATTTCTCTCCCTGTCTTCCAGCTCTCTGGGGGACAGGTCTTTAGAAGATATACTGCTGCCAGGTGGGGACGGCACCCCTCCCCTGGCTGGAAACACTGGCCTATCAATTTGCCCATCTGCATTCCCAACTGCCTCCACCACAAGGTCAGGGACATTTCTTGCTTCTACCCAGGCCCTCAGCGCCTTTTGGTAGTCTTCCTTTTTAGAAATGCCTGGTGTAGCAACTTTCAGTTTCCTGCAGAGATACTTGAGCTGTTTCACAGTGTAGGTTTCCAACCTCTCTTCCTCAAAATAAAGATCCGTAGATGCAACAGATGCTGGTTTACTCATGGTAGTAAGAATTGGGAGTTTTCAGAAAAAACTAACAGTCCAAGGAAAAAGATTCTAAAAAAAAAGTATGTGGTCGCGTTTGGTCTACACTCACTAGTAGTGTACACCAATCACTGTATATGAAACACAAATGCAAAGTCAAAATCCTCACTGGTGACCACCACTGTTAGATCTGAGGGTCTCTAGTTGGCAATGGTATTCATCTTTGTACAAATAGGGACCCTTACTTCTAAGTCAGGATAAGGGGATTACACTCCTTAATAACCCCCCTCCTCACCCCCTTGGTAGCTTGGCATGAGCAGACAGGCTTATCTCAGAGGCAGTGTGTTAAGCATTTGTGAATATACACAGTAATACAGTGAACACACTACAGATGGACACAACACAGGATTTATAAAAATAAGTATTCTTTAGATAGACTTAAACACAAGACCAAAAATGAAAAAAATCCACAATACTGCGCTTAAGATTACTTAAAAGATGATTAAAGTTGCTTAGTTCAAGTTGTTGGCAAATGCGACAAAGTTCTCAACAAAGTACTTGGATGCGTAACGCAAAGTAAACAAAAGGCTTGCAAAAGGGGAGATATGTCGGTTTCGTGATCCGGGGAGAGGATGCGCTGTGCCTCAATGCTTGCGCAGAGTGGGGGATGCGTCGTTATCCTTACCGGTGCGGAGGTGATGCGTAGATTCTCGGCCTGCGAGCTGGTTGCGCTGCACAAGATGGCACCTTGATGCGATGATCCGGTTGTGATGGGAGAAGATGGCGCCCTTGATACGGTGATGCGGTGACAATGCAATGACGCCCTGGCAGCCTTGCGGCGACTCTGTACTTTAGACCCGCCGTGACAGGCCCTGCGACATGCTTCTCCGGTGATGCGATGGCGACTCTCACGATGGCGTCATGCTTCTCCGGTGATATGACAGCAGGCAGCTTCAATGAACACACGCTTCCAGGGAGATGGGTCGAAGGCTCGCTTCTCCGGCGATGCAATGATTTCAGCTGCGGCTGCAACACGCTTCTTCTCGGTGTGTCGCGCTTCCAGCTCCCAGGGGCACGCAAGTGTCTGGAGTCAGAATACCCAGCAAGGAAATTCAGTGGGGAGCTTGAGGTGAAGTCTTTTGTTCCTGAGACTTCAGCAGGAGGCAAGCACAGTTCAAGCCCTTGGAGAATATTCTGTAGAATAAAGTCCTTACAAAGTTCCTTCTCCTTTCCCTTGGCAATGAAGCAACCACTGCAGGCCAACCCATCAAACAGCACGCAGGCAGAGGGGCAGTAAAACTCCTGCAGCTTCCTTGGTTCTTCTCCTTGGCAGAAAGGTTTATTGTCCAGAAGTGATCTAATTTCTTGGGATCAGGGTCCCAATATTTATCCCCCAAAATCCTTTGTTCTCTGAAGGCAGAGAGGCCTCAGCCTAGTCCAAACCAGTTCCTGAGCACTTTGTTTACATGACTGTCTTCTTCCTTTCACTGCGCAGGGCAGAGACATCAGCTGCCCCACAGGAGGTGGAGCCAGCACAGGGGAGGGAAGATACAGCTCTGGACACTCTGTTGACATGATTCCTCCTCTCCTTTCACAGTGCAGGGCAGAGACATCAGAGAAGCCACAGGAGGTGGAGCCAGCATTGTAGAGGGAAGGCCCAGCCCTAATCAGGTCCCAGGTGCAACTCCTCCCTCCCATCTTGATGCAGATCTCTCTATTCACCACTGGGCTGCCCCAGCCTGTCTCCTGGAATCCCCCAGCCCTGTCACTCACAAACCCAGACAAGGAATACACAACCCAGCAGAGGTAGGCCTGGATAGTTAGGCAAGAAAATACCTACTTTCTAAAAGTGGTATTTTCAAAAACAGAATATTAAAACCAAGTTTACTAAAAGATGTATTTTATTATTCCCAGTTCAGGCATACTAAATTCAGCTTTCTACCATGTTCCCTGAGTCGGTTAGGATTATAAAAATGTAATAATCTAACCACCCATTCTGACCCATGGGGAAAAGGTAGCCTTCAATAGTGAAAAATAAAAATGGCTGTAATTCACTATTAGAACATGCTACACACATCAGAGCATGTCCTACCTTATACTTACAATGCACCCTGCCGTTGGGCCTAGAGAAGGGGTGTCTAACATGAAGTAAAGGGAAGGTTTAGGGACTGGCAAGTGGGTGCACTTGGCTAAGATGACATGGCAGTGCTAGACTGCACACAGGCCTTGCGATGGCAGGTTTGAGACACACTTTACAGGCTGCTTCTGTCGGTGGCACAACCAGTGCTGCAAGTCCACCAGCAGCATTTGATTTACAAGCCCTGGGCACACATGGTGCACTGTACTAGAGGCTGACAGATAAGTCAAATAACCCAATCATGGAATAACCAATGAGTACATCAATTTTACATAGGGAGCACTCGCACGGTGGCACTGATTAGCAGTGGCACAGTGCCCAAGGTATAAAACCAGCAAAAACATATCAAAACAGAGGAGGCAATCAGTCAAAATGGAAGGGAGACTCACGCCAATGATGCCAGGTCTAACAGGGACATTGATTGTCAACTAGCCATTCCTTTGGGGTAGATGATGCTGTTTCTTTTTCAGTATGGCCCACCTGATGGCCTGTAACTCTCGAAAATAAAACTCTTTAAAAGCACCTAGTCTCATTAAGACATACAGGTTGCCATAAGACCTTCATATTTCTCCTGCATAACATAAATGTGATGACAGGGTCGGATTGGTAAGGCGGGCACTCAGGCAATGTTCCAGCTGTGGGCTGCTTTTTTGCACAGCCTAGGCGGCGATATGGGTGGTGTCTGTGTTGTTCTGATGTGGCCTTTCTGGAGGCAGATGTGCTTCCATTACCTCCATTTTATCAACAGGCAGAGGTGTCACTCCCTTTCTTTCGCTGGGCCGGACCATTAATGTTTGCATATTGAGAGGGGGCAGGGGGCCTGAGCAGAAGTGGCCTCACTTGTTTTTAGGTGTGTTTCACCAGTGTGAAATAATTTGTGCATTTATTTATCTAAGTAAAGTGAAAAAAACATGCCTCTGTGAGAAATCCCCACCCCTTCTTTTTTATAAAACTTCGCCGAACCAGTGTTTTGCAGAAAGGCAATATGCAAATGTGGGCCACATTTTTTTTAGCGTGCCTGGACCGATTTTCAATACCAATCTAACCCTGTGTGATGGGTCACTTCTCACCACAAATTTGGGTATGGCAGCCGTGGGAAGACTCGTTCTGAAAAGGGGTAAGCCTTTATTTCCCTTTCCCATGGGAAGGTAGGGGAGTTGTGTTATCTGTTCATTACATTTGTAATCTTTTTTGTGCCTAGTTCTGCATAACCTGGTGGTTGTAAGCAATTTCGTGCCTTGCCAAGTAACAGCACGCTGCAGTAATCTAATTGCGTGCCAATAATAGCCCTAGTAACAGTGGGTCTGCACTTTCAGGGCTAAAAGAAGAGAAATCCTATGCTGTAGCTTGAAATAACAATAATTGTATGAAAAAATACGCCATGAATTTTCACTGTCGAGTAAAGAGTGATAATAGTAGCTGTACCTTTAATTGAATAGAGTGAGATTATTTTTCTCTAACATCCTGGAAAAGTTTGAAAAATCAAGTACTAACATTTTAGTTCGATTGTCATTGAGCCTTATTCAGTGTTACTCATCTCGGTTTGTGTGTATAAGGAAGTACATTCAGTAGCTATGTTTTGCTCAGGGAAAGATAAAAGTGTCAAAATAACCTTTGGGTGGACTGCATGCATGTGATATGACACACCTTGTTGCTACAGCAGTTGGTGCAGAAGATGAAAATGAATACTGAGATATGTGAGTGGAGGTGGGGAGGAGGTGGTCAAGAATATTCAAGATAAGACCAGTAGCTTTATCTAAGGACAGGACCAGTAGCAATATTCAAGAAGAAGATCAATGGCATCAACAACGCAGCACAACATTTATCCCAAATATACACAATTGATGACTGTGTATCAAGTGTATTAGTTTTGATTCCCTAGGTCTGAAACCTGAATGTCATTTAGATGGGATAGGGCCTAGTTTATGAAGAATTATTGTAGGGCAGCATCGAAAATCTTCTTGCTGTGCTGCCCTACACCAATTTAAAAGGACAGGAATGCAATGCATTTCCGTCCTTTCCCCTGCACTGGAGCACAATATGCTGACCAGAGCCAATGTAGGTTCCCTTGCACAAGGGTGCAAGGATGCCTCCATTGCAGGTGGGATTTATTTCGGCATGAACAGGGGTGTAACACAGGCCGCTGCAGCCCCCGTGTTGTGGGGGGGACGTGCGCTCCAGGGGCCCCCTCACTCAGCGGAGCCGGCAAGCCTCTTCATTGCGCACGCCCGGTCTCTTGATGAATTAAATGGTGTGCAGCAGCATGCCCGGGGCACCGGGCTCCGGCCGGGCCTCGTCTTTATTAATTACATGGTGTGTTGTGCCGCACGCCCGGGCCCCGGGAGGGCCTCAGACTCAGAGGCTCTTCATAAATCAGGACTGAATTAAATGTGATTTTTATAAAGACATTGGCTTTGTGGTAATAAAGAACCTCCGAGGCAAGTTAAGAACATTCTTGTGAGGTCACACTGAAAGTGTACGATAGTCCGAGTCAGTATGTCTTTATTATATATACAGCTTTTGTGGTAGGGCATAACGTGACATCTAGACCCTATTAACATCAATGGTTACACATCTAATCCACCCTCGGCCTGAAGCGAAGAATCCAATCTCTAAGAATAGTGCAATGGTGCCTTCCCTTCACTCCCCCTCTCAACTTGCACCTTGGATGGGAGGGCAGGATCATGCCCTTGCAGTTTCTGAATTATGAGGTGAAACACTCCTCTTTCTTGTAGTATATGGTGAGGTGGCCCGACCAGAGTGTTTTTGCAACATGTCTATCCAATGCTGTTCCTGCGAACTGAAGCTTCTCCTTGCTGTTCCTGCAGTGTTAGAAGTAACTCACTTATTTTCCTTGCAGTGTGTGTGAGGTGCAGTATACACCTTACCTTCACTGCAGTGTGAGGTGAAGTATCTCCCTCGCTGTTCCTGTAGTGCAAGGTGAAGTATCCCTGCAGTGTGAGGTGAAGTAACCTATCCTCGCTGTTGCTGCAGCGTGAGAATTGCGTAAAGTATATGACACTTACTGAACCCGCAATGGAATGTTACGTGTCCCTCCTGGGCTCAGTGTTCCTGCAGCGTTAGCTTAAATGTCGCCCCTGTGGTAGGGATGGTGGCGCGTGACCTGCTGGCACACTACGAGGCCCACTGCAGGTAATGTCAGGCTGCATTAACACACACACAGTATTGGTGTATTGGCCAAGACCTCGAACGGTTATGCGCCAGTTTATTTATCCCCTCGGACGAGCCTGCCCTCTGGGGTGATACATGGTGATGATACATGTTGCATTATATGTTCTCATACACATCTTGCACTATGTGTTCTTCAAAATTTTACACCAAGTTTTCTGTAGTTTATGTTGTATATGCAAAGCACCATTTGAACCTTTTTATTTGTTTCTTGCTGGGGGAGTTATTTCTTGCTGGTTGAGGGCCCACTTGGGAAGGCCAACCCCAAACACTCCTCTTTCACTTTGGTGTGCCTGCTGTACTCACTTGCTCCTTCAACTTGGATCTCAGCTTTTCGCTTCACCCCTTTTGGGAGCCACCAGCCGCCACTGGTGCATGGGCATCTGACCCCTGACCTGAGAGCTCCTGACTGAGTCTGGAACATGGCTGGCCCCCTCCATGTTCTTTGTAGGGTGGCCCCCTCAAGTTTCGTTACGCCACTGTGGCGATAGACACTTCATTTGTCCCTTTAGCATTACTTATCTTTTCTGCATCCACATCAATCTTATGATCAATTACCCCCATCTTATTCATTAGGAAGCTGGTGATGGTGTTGGTCATAGGACATTGCTTTGTAGGGGAAAACGTGGATTTCCGTTTCCGAACACAGCAGACTGTATTGACACAGTAAAACTAGAAATAAGAGAAGACTAGCGCGAAAATAATTGCTTCAGTCCAGCCTCTTCTGGGTTTTGACTGGTACAGAGGGGCCTGCTATTGGCCTGGTCTGTGCCCGGGCCATGCCTAGGCATGTCCCACACGCATCCCCCAGCACGGGAATCAGCCTTGCGCTTTGTAACTCTCCCCCATGAAACCCCTTCTCCTCCAGGCGATGGTATTGTGGGCAATTAAGTCCAGCTCCTGCCATCAATGAAGTGTTCCTTGGCACAGGAAGCAGCATTGCGCTTTGTAGAGCCCCTCTTTGTCCTTCCAGTGGCAGTTTTGTGGCCTGTGGAGTCCAGCTCCAGCCGCCAACAAAGTGTCCCATGTCGCAGGAAGCGGACATTCACTTTTAGCGCTCCCAAGCAGCCGTTACTTCTACATCAGGCAAAGCTATTGTGGGCAATTGAATCCAGCACCAGCCCTGGATGTCAGCAAAGTGTCCTGCGGTACAGGAAGAAGTCTTGAGCTTTGTAGCACTCCTGTGTGCCCACTCTATCTCCTTCAGCCTGGAATATTGTGGCAAATTGGTTCAGTCACAGCCTGGGCCGTCAACAAAGTCAAGTCAGTCTGTGACCCGTGCAACTATTGAATTTGCGTTGCCATATATGATCACATATTTTGCATAACAGAATTAAAGAATGGTTGCAAAATGTTAGTGCGCTGTTTGTGGCTTCTTCTTGTAGACAGATAAGTCTTCTACAGTCAGTGCAGAAGAAAGCAAGCCTTATTGACCAGAGTGCAACGACCTGCACCAGATCCTTTCAACTAACAGAGGGCTATATTATCCTTCCTCCGGGAGAACTGACATGAAAATGGAACTTTAATCAAACAACCTTGGGTGTTTGCTTATGTAACTATAATCAGCTGGGAACAACAGTTTATGTCCTATGTTTTTTGCTCACTCTATTCATCGGCTAACTTTCTCTCTTCAGGTGTTTAAAGTCGTGCACGTAACTGAAGCTTTACTTCTTTTTTCAACGGGTAAAGCGAGCTTTAGTTTGTTGGTTGCAAAATATTTAACCTTAGTTTGGCCAGCATGTTCTACACTGTTGATTTTGTAGGATAATAAAAGGAATTGCTTATTGACCAGAGTGCAACGACCTGCACCAGATTCTTTTAACGAACTATTCTTGTAGACAGATAAGTCTTCTACATTCAGTGCAGAAGAAAGCAAGCCTTATTGACCAGAGTCCAACGACCTGCACCAGATCCTTTCAACTAACTCTTCTTGTAGCCAGATAAGTCTTCTACAGTCAGTGCAGACGAAAGCAAGCCTTATTGACCAGAGTGCAATGACCTGCACCAGATCCTTTCAAATAACTCTTCTTGTAGTCAGATAAGTCTTCTACAGTCAGTGCAGAAGAAAGCAAGCCTATATTGACCAGAGTGCAACGACCTGCAGCAGATCCTTTTAACTAACTATTCTTGTAGACAGATAAGTCTTCTACAGTCAGTGCAGAAGAAAGTAAGCCTTATTGACCAAAGTGCAACGTCCTGCACCAGATCCTTTCAACTAACTCTTCTTGTAGCCAGATAAGTCTTCTACATTCAGTGCAGAAGAAAGCAAGTCTTATTGACCAGAGTGCAACGACCTGCAGCAGATCCTTTTAACTATCTCTTCTTGTAGTCAGATAAGTCTTCTACAGTCAGTGCAGAAGAAAGCAAGCCTTATTGACCAGAGTGCAACGACCTGCAGCAGATCCTTTTAACTATCTCTTCTTGTAGATAGATACGTCTTCTACAGTCAGTGCAGAAGACAGCAAGCCTTATTGACCAGAGTGCAACGACCTGCCCCAGATCCTTTCAAGTAACTCTTCTTGTAGCCAGATAAGTCTTCTACAGTCAGTGCAGAAGAAAGCAAGTCTTATTGACCAGAGTGCAACGACCTTCAGCAGATCCTTTCAACTAACTCTTCTTGTAGACAGATAAGTCTTCTACGGTCAGTGCAGAAGAAAGCAAGCCTTATTGACCAGAGTGCAACAACCTGCACCAGATCTTTAACTATCTCTTCTTGTAGTCAGATAAGTCTTCTACAGTCAGTGCAGAAGAAAGCAAGCCTTATTGACCAGAGTGCAACGACCTGCAGCCGATCCTTTTAACTATCTCTTCTTGTAGTCAGATAAGTCTTCTACAGTCAGTGCAGAAGAAAGCAAGCCTTATTGACCAGAGTGCAACGACCTGCAGCAGATCCTTTTAACTATCTCTTCTTGTAGATAGATAAGTCTTCTACAGTCAGTGCAGAAGACAGCAAGCCTTATTGACCAGAGTGCAACGACCTGCACCAGATCCTTTCAAGTAACTCTGCTTGTAGACAGATAAGTCTTCTACAGTCAGTGCAGAAGAAAGCAAGCCTTATTGACCAGAGTGCAACAACCTGCACCAGATCTTTAACTATCTCTTCTTGTAGTCAGATAAGTCTTCTACAGTCAGTCCAGAAGAAAGCAAGCCTTATTGACCAGAGTGCAACGACCGGCAGCAGATCCTTTCAACTAACTCTTCTTGTAGCCGGATAAGTCTTCTACAGTCAGTGCAGACGAAAGCAAGCCTTATTGACCAGAGTGCAACGACCTGCAGCAGATCCTTTCAACTAACGTTTCTTGTAGCCAGATAAGTCTTCTACAGTCAGTGCAGAAGACAGCAAGCCTTATTGACCAGAGTGCAACGACCTGCACCAGATCCTTTCAAGTAACTCTGCTTGTAGACAGATAAGTCTTCTACAGTCAGTGCAGAAGAAAGCAAGCCTTATTGACCAGAGTGCAACAACCTGCACCAGATCTTTAACTATCTCTTCTTGTAGTCAGATAAGTCTTCTACAGTCAGTCCAGAAGAAAGCAAGCCTTATTGACCAGAGTGCAACGACCGGCAGCAGATCCTTTCAACTAACTCTTCTTGTAGCCGGATAAGTCTTCTACAGTCAGTGCAGAAGAAAGCAAGCCTATATTGACCAGAGTGCAACGACCTGCCCCAGATCCTTTCACCTAACTCTTCTTGTAGACAGATAAGTCTTCTACAGTCAGTGCAGAAGAAAGCAAGCCTTATTGACCAGAGTGCAACGACCTGCACCAGATCCTTTCAAGTAACTCTGCTTGTAGACAGATAGGTCTTCTACAGTCAGTGCAGAAGAAAGCAAGCCTTATTACCAGAGTGCAACGACCTGCAGCAGATCCTTTCAACTAACTCTTCTTGTAGACAGATAAGTATTCTACAGTCAGTGCAGACGAAAGCAAGCCTTATTGACCAGAGTGCAACGACCTGCAGCAGATCCTTTCAACTAACTCTTCTTGTAGCCAGATAAGTCTTCTACAGTCAGTGCAGAAGAAAGCAAGCCTTATTGACCAGAGTGCAACGACCTGCACCAGATCCTTTCAACTAACTCTTCTTGTAGCCAGATAAGTCTTCTACAGTCAGTGCAGACGAAATCAAGCCTTATTGACCAGAGACAACGACCTGCACCAGATCCTTTCAACTAACGTTTCTTGTAGCCAGATAAGTCTTCTACAGTCAGTGCAGAAGAAAGCAAGCCTTATTGACCAAAGTGCAACGCCCTGCACCAGATCCTTTCAACTAACTCTTCTTGTAGCCAGATAAGTCTTCTACATTCAGTGCAGAAGAAAGCAAGCCTTATTGATCAGAGTGCAACGACCTGCAGCAGATCCTTTTAACTATCTCTTCTTGTAGTCAGATAAGTCTTCTACAGTCAGTGCAGAAGAAAGCAAGCCTTATTGACCAGAGTGCAACGACCTGCAGCAGATCCTTTTAACTATCTCTTCTTGTAGATAGATAAGTCTTCTACAGTCAGTGCAGAAGAAAGCAAGCCTTATTGACCAGAGTGCAACAACCTGCATCAGATCCTTTCAACTAACTCTTCTTGTAGCCAGATAAGTCTTCTACATTCAGTGCAGAAGAAAGCAAGCCTTATTGACCAGAGTGCAACGACCTGCACCAGATCCTTTCAACTAACTCTTCTTGTAGCCAGATAAGTCTTCTACAGTCAGTGCAGAAGAAAGCAAGCCTTATTTACCAGAGTGCAACGACCTGCAGCAGATCCTTTCAACTAACTCTTCTTGTAGACAGATAAGTCTTTTACAGTCAGTGCAGAAGAAAGAAAGCCTTATTGACCAGAGTGCAACGACCTGCACCAGATCCTTTCAACTAACTCTTCTTGTAGACAGATAAGTCTTCTACATTCAGTGCAGAAGAAAGCAAGCCTTATTGACCAGAGTGCAACGACCTGCAGCAGATCCTTTCAACTAACTCTTCTTGTAGACAGATAAGTATTCTACAGTCAGTGCAGACGAAAGCAAGCCTTATTGACCAGAGTGCAACGACCTTCAGCAGATCCTTTCAACTAACTCTTCTTGTAGACAGATAAGTCTTCTACAGTCAGTGCAGAAGAAAGCAAGCCTTATTGACCAGAGTGCAACGACCTGCAGCAGATCCTTTCAACTAACTCTTCTTGTAGACAGATAAGTCTTCTACAGTCAGTGCAGACGAAAGCAAGCCTTATTGACCAGAGTGCAACGACCTGCAGCAGATCCTTTCAACTAACTCTTCTTGTAGCCGGATAAGTCTTCTACAGTCAGTCCAGAAGAAAGCAAGCCTTATTGACCAGAGTGCAACGACCGGCAGCAGATCCTTTCAACTAACTCTTCTTGTAGCCGGATAAGTCTTCTACAGTCAGTCCAGAAGAAAGCAAGCCTTATTGACCAGAGTGCAACGACCGGCAGCATATCCTTTCAACTTACTCTTCTTGTAGCCGGATAAGTCTTCTACAGTCAGTCCAGAAGAAAGCAAGCCTTATTGACCAGAGTGCAACGACCTGCAGCAGATCCTTTCAACTCACTCTACTTGTAGCCAGATAAGTCTTCTACAGTCAGAGCAGAAGAAAGCAAGCCTTATTGACCAGAGTGCAACGACCTGCAGCAGATCCTTTCAACTAACTCTTCTTGTAGCCAGATAAGTCTTCTACGGTCAGTGCAGAAGAAAGCAAGCCTTATTGACTAGAGTGCAACGACCTGCAACAGATCCTTTCAACTAACTCTTCTTGTAGGAAGATAAGTCTTCTACAGTCAGTGCAGAAGAAAGCAAGCCTTATTGACCAGAGTGCAACGACCTGCACCAGATCCTTTTAACTAATTCTTCCATTAGACAGCTTAGTCTTCTACAGTCAGTGCAGAAGAAAGCAAGCCTTATTGACCAGAGTGCAACGACCTGCAGCAGATCCTTTCAACTAACTCTTCTTGTAGCCAGATAAGTCTTCTACAGTCAGTGCAGAAGAAAGCAAGCCTTATTGACCAGAGTGCAACGACCTGCAGCAGATCCTTTCAACTAATTCTTCCATTAGACAGCTTAGTCTTCTACAGTCAGTGCAGAAGAAAGCAAGCCTTATTGACCAGAGTGCAACGACCTGCAGCAGATCCTTTCAACTAACTCTTCTTGTAGACAGATAAGTCTTCTACATTCAGTGCAGAAGAAAGAAAGCCTTATTGACCAGAGTGCAACGACCTGCAGCAGATCCTTTCAAGTAACTCTTCTTGTAGACAGATAAGTCTTCTACAGTCAGTGCAGAAGAAATCAAGCCTTATTGACCAGAGACAACGACCTGCACCAGATCCTTTCAACTAACTCTTCTTGTAGACAGATAAGTCTTCTACAGTCAGTGCAGAAGAAAGCAAGCCTTATTGACCAGAGTGCAACGACCTGTACCAGATCCTTTCAACTAACTCTTCTTGTAGGAAGATAAGTGTTCTACAGTCAGTGCAGAAGAAAGCAAGCCTTATTGACCAGAGTGCAACGACCTGCACCAGATCCTTTCAACTAAGAGAGGGCTATATTATCTTTCCTCCGGGAGAACTGACATGAAAATGGAACTTTAATCAAACAACCTCGGGTGTTTGCTTATGTAACTATAATCAGCTGGGAACAACAGTTTATGTCCTATGTTTTTTGGTCACTCTATTCATCGGCTAACTTTCTCTCTTCAGGTGTTTAAAGTCGTGCATGTAACTGAAACTCTACTTCTTTTTTTCAACGGGTAAAGCGGGCTTTAGTTTGTTGGTTGCAAAATATTTAACCTCAGTTTGGCCAGCATGTTCTACACTGTTGATTTTGTAGGGTAATAAAAGGCATTGCTGTTTAATATTGCTTTTTAGTAACCTTAAAATTAATGTGCGTTAGTCGCTGATAAAAATAGGGGGGCATATTATCAAGGGGGGGCGATAGTAAATTATCGCCGCTTTAGGGGCCATTTTTGGCCGCTAAGCGCGATAATTCTATTGCCCTATTAGCAAGCTGTCGCTAACAGCAGTTAGCGACAGCTTGTAGGTGATAGCGAGCGGTTTGGGGCCCGCTTTGCATGTCAGCGATATTTATCGCTAATGACATGCAAAGTGGGCGTACCCAACCTGTTAGCGACTGAAAGCAGTCGCTAACATCGCTATCGCCCATTACCAACACAGGCGTAGCGATGGAAATATTCGCGCTAAGTACGAATATCTCCAAACATTAACGCCTGCTCAGACCAGTTCTTAGCCATTATAGCCAATGGGAGGTGGATATTATGGCTAAGACCCTGTAAGCGATAATGCGTGAATATCTCTGTAATCTCAGCAATATTCACGGATTTTGCCGCTATCGCCGGGAATTTTATCGCTTTTGAGATAAACGTTGCTAATAGCACATTATTTCAGCGATAAAATCGGGTGATGCGCGGCGATAAAAAAATTGCCGCTAAGCCTATTTAGCGATATCCATCGCTATTTGTTGATAATATGCCCCAGAATTACTACAGTGAATTTGTAAAAAATGTCTGATATTTTTCTACATATGTTTTGCTTTTAATTCAAAATAACTTCATGACACACACACACATCATTGGTTTATTGTATTTATAAGAATTTGTTTGCATACATTGTGGATTCTTTGGTATTTCTGACTCAGATATCCTACATCTGTGATTTTGACCATAGTGGTAGGGCGGAATGGAGACCATTTTACATTTTTGTCTTTACAAATACTGATTGTAGAAGCACTCATCATTCTACAATGAACTTCCTTTGACGTGACCTCCAAGAATTTTCTGTCACCAGCGTCATCTTTCAGCGCACATTTCAGGATGCTGTGATTTGGAATCTAATTATGGGTTTTTGATGTATAGACGTTTCCGCTTTCTGGTTGCACTTTAATTAAAGATCAAGCTTTCTTTTAGCTTTTAGTAAAATTATCTTTTTGTCCAATGTACGTAAACTGTCTGCAATGTCTCTATTTGGTTGATGTCTATTCTCTTTTTGTTTCGAATCTGATTCATAAAAGCTTTCAATTATCTGAAATCACTAATATCAAACTGCGTCATCTCCTTCAGGTGGGAGCCTTGTGACTTTTAAGAGCCACTTTACTTAAGGACTCTGATTAACAAAAGTAGCTTGTGCTTTATAACACACAAGGAGAAACTGTGTAACTTTCTACACAATTGAATTCATATTTGTGCACGTGGCAAAGCTGCCAATAGTGGAGCAGTGATAATGGCACCTGGGTCTGGAAGTGTAATGGACCACCTCACTCCCTTTATGGCTGCCTTTTACTACCCAACAGCAGATCTGGGGACCCCTTTCACCCTTGCTCTGCTACACCATTGCTTTGCTTTGATTTTTGGATTGGCAAGTGGATATTTGGCAGTGCATAGCTGATTCACAAAATATTACTATGAAAGATGCCCATACCTTGACCCTTCCTTCTGTGTGCCTGGTAATGTGCAAAGTAGACCGGAACCACATTTGACCTCTGTCTCCATGATTAAATACTATATGGCTGTGATCAGGCATTGCATCGGTATAGAGATATGCAGATCTCTTCCCATGCTTAAATAGTAGGGCAAAAGAAAAGTTTTTTTTTTAGGAAAACACCTTAAAGGCCCACCCACGTACATCTTTTCTCATTACCTGGAGGCGTGGAAACATCTGACAAATGCCAGCCATGAACTGCAAATCTCATAAGTGACAGGATCCAATTAATAACTGCCACTTGTATGCCTGATATATAGTTTTTCTGTACGGTATATGACCGCTGAATTGGCAAAGCTCTTGTGCTCACTTCCCAGCCCTCCCACAACATGAAAGTCGCCTTTGTGATTTAGGTCTGGAAATGCCCCAGTCGCAATGCTGACATGTGCCCTTGTTACATTTCAACCGTTCAACTTAAGTTCTATGACTCAGGCCTTATGGTTCTGTCACAGTTTATTCAACTCTAAATTAAGCTTTAATTTTTATGGATTTAGTCAATCTGTGTGGTCATCCTATTACAATGATATAGGGTAAATATGACTAACTTATTTCAGTTCCTACAATGTACAACGAGTGAAACTATGAGTGTTATATTCTTATGGTCTCCACTTCATAAAATGACTTACCTCCCACCCCTGAGGTGCTGCTCATAGCTTATAATGTTCTACTCTTTAGAAATACACGTTTTCTGCACGTTTATAATTTTTTATGCAACTCTGTGTGAAAACGTACTCTCAAACCACTATTCATTGTCCTGCCCTCTAAAATTAGAGCAGTTCTCTTGGGGCCTCATTTATGAAAAGTGACGCATCGCTGCGTGAAAACAGCGATGCGTCACTTTTCACTGCGCACTCCTTGCGACACCAATGATGCGTCATATTTACAGTATGACGCATCATGGCGCAAGGAGTTACAGATACGTCAGTATTTCTGACGTATCTGTATGGCGCAAATGTGACGCATTGCTGGAGTGTGTCACAAAAGTGACGCAACTCCAGCAATGTGTCCTTTCACATTGGGCAAGCCCCATGTGAAAGGACCTGCATCAGTCTTACGCCTGTTGTGAGGCAGGCGTAAGAAATTGACACATTTGTGTCCTAGAAGTGGCGCAGTGAAATCTTATAGATTTCACTGCGTCACTTCAATGAACCTTTCTTGCGTCAGAATGCCCCCCTGCATACATTATACCTGGCGTAGGTATAATGAGGCGCAGGGGTTTACAAAGTGACACATCTACCTAGATACGTCACTGTTAGAAGCGGCTGTCTCTAGTTGGCAGAGGTATACACTTCTGACAAATAGGGACACACCTTTTCTAGACAGGGCCAGGGGATCACACACTTAGATAACCCCTGCTCACCCCCTTGGTAGCTTGGCAAAGCAGACAGGCTTATCTCAGAGGCAGTGCGTTAAGCATTTATGACCACATACAGTAATAAAGTGAATACACTACAAATGGACACGACACAGTAGTATTATAAAAATAAGGATTTTTATATAAGGCTTAGCACAAGACCAAATAACGACAAAAATATACCACAATCTTAATAAATACTTTTGGAAGGAAAAATAATAGTTCAAGCGTAGTTTCTTCTTAGCACACAGTCTTTAGTATCAAAAGCAACTCTTCTTCTCTAAAACACAGTTCTTGGCAACAATGTAACCCACACGGGAGTCACACGACGTCGAGGCAAAGTTAATCCAAAGGTTCGGCGTCGACCGCGAGGAGCGCTACGTCGAGCCCGGAGTCGCACAGACCCCCACAACACAGTACCTTGGAAAAGTGAAGCACTCGATGATCAGCGGCGTCGAGATGTCCGGCGTCGCGTCTTCAGCGTCGATCGGGCCTCGGAGTCGGGGCGATCTGCAGCGGCGTCGACCGAAGTCAGGCGGGAGCAGCGCTCACGAGATGAAGCAGGATACGGCGTCGTCGATGTCGATGTTGCAAGAGTGTTATGGAAACAACAGTGGTCCCATGCATATGTAATAAAACACAACCAATAAATATAGACGAAATCGCTTCTATATTTTCAGAAGGACATGTCCAGCCGGACAGAGGTCTTTCAGGTTTACTTAATAAACAAGATTCTTCAGACAATAGAAGTGAGGAATACCTTCCACAGTGCCCCTATGTGGTACACAAGCCTGTGCCCAACACTCACGGGGTGATTACAGTTGAAGAAAATAGGAAAGGTTCAAGGCAAAACAAACGTTTTTCTGTTTACATACAAATTGCACAGAAAATATCAAGCTGCACCATTACATAAAATCAATCAATCAGATTTGTATCGGGTGCATAAGCAAGTCGACGGCGTTTCGGTTCCATTAAGGAATCATAGGAACCATCATCAGGACAATTAAATACTTTGCCTTTACACTAAACCTCAATTTTGCCTATAAGAAGAGATAAAAAGTATACTTTAGGTACAAAATACATAAGAAAAAACGTAAAGTGACTCTTTGTGCACAGTGCACATGCTCATTCGTCAGGAAGTGAGATACTAGTCATAACAAAGTTGTCGCGGTAGTGACCTTAATCTCAGCTATAAAGCATGCGTCCAGAGTTGCTATAATGTGCCTAAGGGACATTAGTGGTTGCGTAAGAATTTTGAGCGCAGTGTCCGTGAACTAAAACTGTGGTAATGTGTACTTAACACTCGCCGATAAGTGGGACTATTTCAGAATAGGTGGGAGGCCCGCTCTGCTTACCGAGGCAAAGCGCGTTATGGCACAGATAGAGAAATAATTCTTGATGCCCGGACCAGTCGCCCTGAAAAACGAATATCGCATGTTAAAACACCCAGGGATTTAAGACAACCGGTGGTCGGTAGGGAAGACCAAACAAACAATCTTACCACAATGTGGCGTCAGGTTAGCCAGTGTACGCGATCGTAACCGGACGACGCCAGGGCAAGCCTAGGTGAAAATAAGGTCCATTTTAGAACCGGAACAGTGGGCTAAAAACAGGGTTACTCCTCAGTCGCGATAATAAACTTACCGATTGCTTCGGTCATGGAGTGTATCCCTGGCGTGCTCGTGTACTGAGACCAGGAAGTGAAAAGGGGTTGGGTGCGCTGTGATTGGGCAGTGCACGGGAATTGGGGGCATAAGAATAAAGGAAGGACTAAGCTCCAGGGGCCATCTTGAGGTGAAACCTTACGTGAATAACATGCAAAGTGACTTTAAAATAAAGATTCATTTCAAGGAAATATTAACAGTTAATCGCTCGTTTTTGAACAGCGTCAAGAAAAGATTAAGTCAATTCAGATTAATGATGTCCAGTCCTCTTGCAGGTTCAAGCCGGAATTCAGGCTATCCGTCTTCAGTATCCACTTTAATTCCTCTTTGTTGAGCAACCGACTCAGGTCACCACCTCTAGGTGGTACAATGATCTGTGTGATGACAGTCCAGCGGATCTCATTCTCAGTGTGTCCCTTGTCCAAAAAATGTTCAACCAAGGGAGCGTTGGGGTTTTTGCACCTAATGCGACTGCGGTGCTGGGAAATCCGTAATTTAATTTTTTGTTTTGTCTGTCCAACCTAGATGCAATCGCAAGGGCATAAAATCGCATACACAAGATTACAACTGTTACAGTTAGTAAAGGTGCATAAATCATTCTTTACATCCCTGTACAAAAATTCTTTTCCCTCTATTGTAAAATCACAAATTACACATGAGCCACATTTAAAATGACCCCTTACGGGTGGTAATGACCAATGGTCATGCAGTGTAACATTCTTCCCCGGTGTAGCTGGTAATGCTGCCCTCACTAGTTGATCCTTCAAACTTTTGTTTTTCTTGAAGGCAAAGAGAGGAACTTCCCAGTTAAGGGGGCCTGAATTCAGAATATGCCAGTTTTTCCTTATGCACTGCGTTACCCGATGAGAAATGGCAGAGAAAGTGGTTACACATACTGTTTTCACATCAGTAATTTTTGGTTTAGGTTCTAGCAAAGTGTCACGAGGACAGTACCAGGCCCTTTTCATAGAGTTCTTGATCAGGCGTTTGGGGTAACCTCTGAACCTAAGTTTCTCTGACAGGGTGTTCGCCTCTAGGAAATAGTCCTCTTTCTTATAACAGTTCCTTCTAAGCCTTAGGAACTGTGAGTAGGGAAGGCTATCCCTTAGAGCTCTTGGATGACAGCTCCTATAACTAAGCAGGGTATTCCTCTCTGTGGGTTTACGAAATAGGGATGTGTATAAAGCCCCCTCCTGATGTTGAATGTTCAAATCCAGAAAAGGGATACAATTTTTATCAGAGGTTAAGGTAAATGTCAGCCCATTGCAATTGTTGTTAAGCCAGTGCGTCAGTCCTGAAAGATCTTCAATAGACCCACCCCAAATTAAAAAGATGTCGTCTATATAACGTTTCCAGAGTAGTAACCCTTGATGGAATGGGTTACTGCTAGGAAGAATAATGTGAGTTTCCAACCAATCCATATAAAGAATTGCCAGAGTCGGTGCAAAAATGGCTCCCATGGAGCAGCCCCGTACCTGCTGGTAAAATTCTGAGTCATAGAGAAAGAAGTTTTGAGTCAAACAAATTTCCAGAAGCTGTATAATGAATAAGGTGGGCACCCTATGGGGACGTGCCCTGGTATCCAGAATGTTTTTCATTACAAATAATGAGACTTTTTGGGGGATATTCGTGTACAGAGACTCTACGTCTAATGTACATAGAGTCTCGTGTATAGGATCAAAGGGGTAGTTCTCAATCAAGCTGATCACATGCATGCTGTCCCTCACATAGCAAACAGTGGTCGGCACAAAATCCCTCAAAAAGTAGTTTACATAGTGGCCCAGTGGTTCCAGAACCGACCCGCATCCAGAAAGTATTGGCCTCCCTGGAGGATTATCAACCCTCTTGTGGATTTTGGGTAGTGTGTACAGGACAGGGGTTCTGGGATTAGAGATGTTGAGGAAATTGTACTCATGCTTGCTTATAATACCATTCTCCAACCCCTCCATGGTAATGGTTTTAATAAGCTTTTGAATATCCCTAGTGGGATTGCAAGGCAGTCTAGTGTAATGATCAGTGTTGGATATTTGCCTGTGAAGTTCATTCCTATAGTTACCAATATCCTGGAGGACTATTCCACCCCCTTTATCTGCCGATTTGATAATCAGTTTGTCATTATTCCTGAGGGAATTGATCACACATCTCTCCTCAAGGGAAATATTGTACGGTATAAAGACATGGGATTTCTCTATCTTAGATATTTCCTTCAAAATGACCTTTTCAAAAGTTACAATCTCTTTCGGGATCATGTTAGCAGTAGGGGAGAAAGTAGAAGGAGGTCGAAATGGTGTAGTGACACTCTTAGTTTCAGATGGGTTAAGCTCAAAATATGAGCGTAGTCTCAACTTTCTGAAAAAGCCAAATAATTCAGACTGAAGGTTCAAGAAGTTAGGATAGGTAGTAGGAACAAAGGAAAGCCCCTTACTAAGAATGGATAGTTCAGGGGTGGTTAGAGTATGGTTGGAAATGTTGAAGATGGGAACAGTATTAAAATTAGCATTATCTGTTACCACTGGTAAAACTTTTGTCTGGTCTGGCGTTCTCCTGGTGGATTGTGCCATCGTTTCTGCTGTTTGACTCTCCCTCTCTTCTGGGGTTCTGGATTGCCCCGGGATAAAAAAGGAATCTGATTGCGTGTTGGTCCACTGCCCCCCTCACCTGGATCCGAGCTATCGGATGAGTCAGCTGAGGAGTCAGTAAAGCCAACTACAGTATTTCTGTTATTGAAACGTCCCCAGGGTCTGGGTGTTGGTTGATGGTGCTGAAAATTACGGTTTGTATAAAAATCTTTATTTAAATAAGGGTATGCTCGTTCAGGGGTAAAGAGTTTGATGTCTTTTTTTACTTTATTAGTTTTTTTATTTTGCTCTATACGGTGGAATTCAGAGACCGTCTTCTCAATTTTCTCTAACAAGGCCTTAGTATCCTTGATTTCTTTATCATCAACTATTTGTTTCTCCAAATCTTTGATGATAACCTCAAGCTTTTTTAGTTCTTCACCTGCAGTTTCTATACCCAAGACCAACCAATGCTTAGAACAGGTGGTTCCTATACTGCTAAAGCCTGATATATATTTAGGGTTGTCAGTGAAAACTCCTGGGATATTTCTGACTTGGAGGCCGAGCGGTATAGTATTAGATTTGAGATATTGAGTTAACATCAAAGTCATCAACTCCAACCTGACATATTTCTTCCTTTGTTTCTCTAGCTCAGCAGAAACGTTAGTACTATTTGTAGTGGTGTTTTCTTCCTGATCGGGAAACAAAGAGGGACCTGCACAGATTTTGTTAATGTATTCCAGTGAATATAGAGGAGCTGTATCAGAAATCACAACGAAAACTGGGAAAGAAAGTGTAGAACAGTCTAGTCCGTTCGTGCACAGGTAGGAAAGCTAATGACCACCTAGGAGAAGTGGGAGGAAGGGAGAAAACCCTTGCAATCAGTCGATTGCGCACGATTCACTTTTTAACAACAAGGGACCCCAATTCAGTCAGTCAGGGACCTCGGGGAACAATTTTATGGAAACAACAGTGGTCCCATGCATATGTAATAAAACACAACCAATAAATATAGACGAAATCGCTTCTATATTTTCAGAAGGACATGTCCAGCCGGACAGAGGTCTTTCAGGTTTACTTAATAAACAAGATTCTTCAGACAATAGAAGTGAGGAATACCTTCCACAGTGCCCCTATGTGGTACACAAGCCTGTGCCCAACACTCACGGGGTGATTACAGTTGAAGAAAATAGGAAAGGTTCAAGGCAAAACAAACGTTTTTCTGTTTACATACAAATTGCACAGAAAATATCAAGCTGCACCATTACATAAAATCAATCAATCAGATTTGTATCGGGTGCATAAGCAAGTCGACGGCGTTTCGGTTCCATTAAGGAATCATAGGAACCATCATCAGGACAATTAAATACTTTGCCTTTACACTAAACCTCAATTTTGCCTATAAGAAGAGATAAAAAGTATACTTTAGGTACAAAATACATAAGAAAAAACGTAAAGTGACTCTTTGTGCACAGTGCACATGCTCATTCGTCAGGAAGTGAGATACTAGTCATAACAAAGTTGTCGCGGTAGTGACCTTAATCTCAGCTATAAAGCATGCGTCCAGAGTTGCTATAATGTGCCTAAGGGACATTAGTGGTTGCGTAAGAATTTTGAGCGCAGTGTCCGTGAACTAAAACTGTGGTAATGTGTACTTAACACTCGCCGATAAGTGGGACTATTTCAGAATAGGTGGGAGGCCCGCTCTGCTTACCGAGGCAAAGCGCGTTATGGCACAGATAGAGAAATAATTCTTGATGCCCGGACCAGTCGCCCTGAAAAACGAATATCGCATGTTAAAACACCCAGGGATTTAAGACAACCGGTGGTCGGTAGGGAAGACCAAACAAACAATCTTACCACAATGTGGCGTCAGGTTAGCCAGTTTACGCAATCGTAACCGGACGACGCCAGGGCAAGCCTAGGTGAAAATAAGGTCCATTTTAGAACCGGAACAGTGGGCTAAAAACAGGGTTACTCCTCAGTCGCGATAATAAACTTACCGATTGCTTCGGTCATGGAGTGTATCCCTGGCGTGCTCGTGTACTGAGACCAGGAAGTGAAAAGGGGTTGGGTGCGCTGTGATTGGGCAGTGCATGGGAATTGGGGGCATAAGAATAAAGGAAGGACTAAGCTCCAGGGGCCATCTTGAGGTGAAACCTTACGTGAATAACATGCAAAGTGACTTTAAAATAAAGATTCATTTCAAGGAAATATTAACAGTTAATCGCTCGTTTTTGAACAGCGTCAAGAAAAGATTAAGTCAATTCAGATTAATGATGTCCAGTCCTCTTGCAGGTTCAAGCCGGAATTCAGGCTATCCGTCTTCAGTATCCACTTTAATTCCTCTTTGTTGAGCAACCGACTCAGGTCACCACCTCTAGGTGGTACAATGATCTGTGTGATGACAGTCCAGCGGATCTCATTCTCAGTGTGTCCCTTGTCCAAAAAATGTTCAACCAAGGGAGCGTTGGGGGTTTTGCACCTAATGCGACTGCGGTGCTGGGAAATCCGTAATTTAATTTTTTGTTTTGTCTGTCCAACATAGATGCAATCGCAAGGGCATAAAATCGCATACACAAGATTACAACTGTTACAGTTAGTAAAGGTGCATAAATCATTCTTTACATCCCTGTACAAAAATTATTTTCCCTCTATTGTAAAATCACAAACTACACATGAGCCATATTTAAAATGACCCCTTACGGGTGGTAATGACCAATGGTCATGCAGTGTAACATTCTTCCCCGGTGTAGCTGGTAATGCTGCCCTCACTAGTTGATCCTTCAAACTTTTGTTTTTCTTGAAGGCAAAGAGAGGAACTTCCCAGTTAAGGGGGCCTGAATTCAGAATATGCCAGTTTTTCCTTATGCACTGCGTTACCCGATGAGAAATGGCAGAGAAAGTGGTTACACATACTGTTTTCACATCAGTAATTTTTGGTTTAGGTTCTAGCAAAGTGTCACGAGGACAGTACCAGGCCCTTTTCATAGAGTTCTTGATCAGGCGTTTGGGGTAACCTCTGAACCTAAGTTTCTCTGACAGGGTGTTCGCCTCTAGGAAATAGTCCTCTTTCTTATAACAGTTCCTTCTAAGCCTTAGGAACTGTGAGTAGGGAAGGCTATCCCTTAGAGCTCTTGGATGACAGCTCCTATAACTAAGCAGGGTATTCCTCTCTGTGGGTTTACGAAGTAGGGATGTGTATAAAGCCCCCTCCTGATGTTGAATGTTCAAATCCAGAAAAGGGATACAATTTTTATCAGAGGTTAAGGTAAATGTCAGCCCATTGCAATTGTTGTTAAGCCAGTGCGTCAGTCCTGAAAGATCTTCAATAGACCCACCCCAAATTAAAAAGATGTCGTCTATATAACGTTTCCAGAGTAGTAACCCTTGATGGAATGGGTTACTGCTAGGAAGAATAATGTGAGTTTCCAACCAATCCATATAAAGAATTGCCAGAGTCGGTGCAAAAATGGCTCCCATGGAGCAGCCCCGTACCTGCTGGTGAAATTCTGAGTCGTAGAGAAAGAAGTTTTGAGTCAAACAAATTTCCAGAAGCTGTATAATGAATAAGGTGGGCACCCTATGGGGACGTGCCCTGGTATCCAGAATGTTTTTCATTACAAATAATGAGTCTTTTTGGGGGATATTCGTGTACAGAGACTCTACGTCTAATGTACATAGAGTCTCGTGTATAGGATCAAAGGGGTAGTTCTCAATCAAGCTGATCACATGCATGCTGTCCCTCACATAGCAAACAGTGGTCGGCACAAAATCCCTCAAAAAGTAGTTTACATAGTGGCGCAGTGGTTCCAGAACCGACCCGCATCCAGAAAGTATTGGCCTACCTGGAGGATTATCAACCCTCTTGTGGATTTTGGGTAGTGTGTACAGGACAGGGGTTCTGGGATTAGAGATGTTGAGGAAATTGTACTCATGCTTGCTTATAATACCATTCTCCAACCCCTCCATGGTAATGGTTTTAATAAGCTTTTGAATATCCCTAGTGGGATTGCAAGGCAGTCTAGTGTAATGATCAGTGTTGGATATCTGCCTGTGAAGTTCATTCCTATAGTTACCAATATCCTGGAGGACTATTCCACCCCCTTTATCTGCCGATTTGATAATCAGTTTGTCATTATTCCTGAGGGAATTGATCGCACATCTCTCCTCAAGGGAAATATTGTACGGTATAAAGACATGGGATTTCTCTATCTTAGATATTTCCTTCAAAATGACCTTTTCAAAAGTTACAATCTCTTTCGGGATCATGTTAGCAGTAGGGGAGAAAGTAGAAGGAGGTCGAAATGGTGTAGTGACACTCTTAGTTTCAGATGGGTTAAGCTCAAAATATGAGCGTAGTCTCAACTTTCTGAAAAAGCCAAATAATTCAGACTGAAGGTTCAAGAAGTTAGGATAGGTAGTAGGAACAAAGGAAAGCCCCTTACTAAGAATGGATAGTTCAGGGGTGGTTAGAGTATGGTTGGAAATGTTGAAGATGGGAACAGTATTAAAATTAGCATTATCTGTTACCACTGGTAAAACTTTTGTCTGGTCTGGCGTTCTCCTGGTGGATTGTGCCATCGTTTCTGCTGTTTGACTCTCCCTCTCTTCTGGGGTTCTGGATTGCCCCGGGATAAAAAAGGAATCTGATTGCGTGTTGGTCCACTGCCCCCCTCACCTGGATCCGAGCTATCGGATGAGTCAGCTGAGGAGTCAGTAAAGCCAACTACAGTATTTCTGTTATTGAAACGTCCCCAGGGTCTGGGTGTTGGTTGATGGTGCTGAAAATTACGGTTTGTATAAAAATCTTTATTTAAATAAGGGTATGCTCGTTCAGGGGTAAAGAGTTTGATGTCTTTTTTTACTTTATTAGTTTTTTTATTTTGCTCTATACGGTGGAATTCAGAGACCGTCTTCTCAATTTTCTCTAACAAGGCCTTAGTATCCTTGATTTCTTTATCATCAACTATTTGTTTCTCCAAATCTTTGATGATAACCTCAAGCTTTTTTAGTTCTTCACCTGCAGTTTCTATACCCAAGACCAACCAATGCTTAGAACAGGTGGTTCCTATACTGCTAAAGCCTGATATATATTTAGGGTTACAACAAGGAGGGGTTGCTGGACTGTTCCTATGCGTGACTAAGGGAAGAACTAACTGGCGTGACCAAAGGTGTAAGTGTAACACCCTAGGGCATCCATTTTGTTGGATGGATTTGCCTCACACACCCAGAAGGGTGTCATGCTTCATCATCGGCGGTTGCTCCTCGTCGGGGAGGCGGTGCAATCCCCGACGGGGTGCTAGCTCACTAGGAGTCAACGAGTAAGGTCAGGTGAACCGAGCTCGGCGGAGAAGGGTAGGTCATGCAGCCAAGGCACAAGAGATTGGAGTTTTGACCCATGGACACATCCTTGATGCCTTATCCCGCCGACCCCTCAGGTGGCTGGTAGTTCTTGACTGTTAGGCATAGGACAACCCCCACAGAGGTAATACACACACCAACTCACACATGACACCAGCATGTTGTAAATCACCTTTTTATAGGTCCTGATGAATCGCGGGTAACTACTGCCCACTGCGAGAAACATGTCGACCGTCTTCACCACTAGCCCCATCTAGGTTCACCTGACCTTACTCGTTGACTCCTAGTGAGCTAGCACCCTGTTTTTAATTGCAGCCAGGGGACCCCCAGAATAAAGTTCATTCCGGTACCCTTAGCTACATTTTAATATCCCTTTTCACTATCACATACCACCCTGCCCACACACCCACACCTCACCATAAGGCTGTTGGAAAAAAGATCTCCGCCAAAGAGCCCCTCTTTGAGGTTAGCCCGTCGGGGATTGCACCGCCTCCCCGACGAGGAGCAACCGCCGATGATGAAGCATGACACCCTTCTGGGTGTGTGAGGCAAATCCATCCAACAAAATGGATGCCCTAGGGTGTTACACTTACACCTTTGGTCACGCCAGTTAGTTCTTCCCTTAGTCACGCATAGGAACAGTCCAGCAACCCCTCCTTGTTGTAATCATTGAAACGGGCACGCGCTGCGACTGGACCTTCCATTCACCTGAGTGGTAAACGGTGTCCGTTGATCAAGTGATCACTTCTCCTTCCTCCCTCTTTTTGAAAAAAAAATATATTTAGGGTTGTCAGTGAAAACTCCTGGGATATTTCTGACTTGGAGGCCGAGCGGTATAGTATTAGATTTGAGATATTGAGTTAACATCAAAGTCATCAACTCCAACCTGACATATTTCTTCCTTTGTTTCTCTAGCTCAGCAGAAACGTTAGTACTATTTGTAGTGGTGTTTTCTTCCTGATCGGAAAACAAAGAGGGACCTGCACAGATTTTGTTAATGTATTCCAGTGAACATAGAGGAGCTGTATCAGACATCACAACGAAAACTGGGAAAGAAAGTGTAGAACAGTCTAGTCCGTTCGTGCACAGGTAGGAAAGCTAATGACCACCTAGGAGAAGTGGGAGGAAGGGAGAAAACCCTTGCAATCAGTCGATTGCGCACGATTCACTTTTTAACAACAAGGGACCCCAATTCAGTCAGGCAGGGACCTCGGGGAACAATTTTATGGAAACAACAGTGGTCCCATGCATATGTAATAAAACACAACCAATAAATATAGACGAAATCGCTTCTATATTTTCAGAAGGACATGTCCAGCCGGACAGAGGTCTTTCAGGTTTACTTAATAAACAAGATTCTTCAGACAATAGAAGTGAGGAATACCTTCCACAGTGCCCCTATGTGGTACACAAGCCTGTGCCCAACACTCACGGGGTGATTACAGTTGAAGAAAATAGGAAAGGTTCAAGGCAAAACAAACGTTTTTCTGTTTACATACAAATTGCACAGAAAATATCAAGCTGCACCATTACATAAAATCAATCAATCAGATTTGTATCGGGTGCATAAGCAAGTCGACGGCGTTTCGGTTCCATTAAGGAATCATAGGAACCATCATCAGGACAATTAAATACTTTGCCTTTACACTAAACCTCAATTTTGCCTATAAGAAGAGATAAAAAGTATACTTTAGGTACAAAATACATAAGAAAAAACGTAAAGTGACTCTTTGTGCACAGTGCACATGCTCATTCGTCAGGAAGTGAGATACTAGTCATAACAAAGTTGTCGCGGTAGTGACCTTAATCTCAGCTATAAAGCATGCGTCCAGAGTTGCTATAATGTGCCTAAGGGACATTAGTGGTTGCGTAAGAATTTTGAGCGCAGTGTCCGTGAACTAAAACTGTGGTAATGTGTACTTAACACTCGCCGATAAGTGGGACTATTTCAGAATAGGTGGGAGGCCCACTCTGCTTACCGAGGCAAAGCGCGTTATGGCACAGATAGAGAAATAATTCTTGATGCCCGGACCAGTCGCCCTGAAAAACGAATATCGCATGTTAAAACACCCAGGGATTTAAGACAACCGGTGGTCGGTAGGGAAGACCAAACAAACAATCTTACCACAATGTGGCGTCAGGTTAGCCAGTTTACGCAATCGTAACCGGACGACGCCAGGGCAAGCCTAGGTGAAAATAAGGTCCATTTTAGAACCGGAACAGTGGGCTAAAAACAGGGTTACTCCTCAGTCGCGATAATAAACTTACCGATTGCTTCGGTCATGGAGTGTATCCCTGGCGTGCTCGTGTACTGAGACCAGGAAGTGAAAAGGGGTTGGGTGCGCTGTGATTGGGCAGTGCACGGGAATTGGGGGCATAAGAATAAAGGAAGGACTAAGCTCCAGGGGCCATCTTGAGGTGAAACCTTACGTGAATAACATGCAAAGTGACTTTAAAATAAAGATTCATTTCAAGGAAATATTAACAGTTAATCGCTCGTTTTTGAACAGCGTCAAGAAAAGATTAAGTCAATTCAGATTAATGATGTCCAGTCCTCTTGCAGGTTCAAGCCGGAATTCAGGCTATCCGTCTTCAGTATCCACTTTAATTCCTCTTTGTTGAGCAACCGACTCAGGTCACCACCTCTAGGTGGTACAATGATCTGTGTGATGACAGTCCAGCGGATCTCATTCTCAGTGTGTCCCTTGTCCAAAAAATGTTCAACCAAGGGAGCGTTGGGGGTTTTGCACCTAATGCGACTGCGGTGCTGGGAAATCCGTAATTTAATTTTTTGTTTTGTCTGTCCAACATAGATGCAATCGCAAGGGCATAAAATCGCATACACAAGATTACAACTGTTACAGTTAGTAAAGGTGCATAAATCATTCTTTACATCCCTGTACAAAAATTATTTTCCCTCTATTGTAAAATCACAAACTACACATGAGCCACATTTAAAATGACCCCTTACGGGTGGTAATGACCAATGGTCATGCAGTGTAACATTCTTCCCCGGTGTAGCTGGTAATGCTGCCCTCACTAGTTGATCCTTCAAACTTTTGTTTTTCTTGAAGGCAAAGAGAGGAACTTCCCAGTTAAGGGGGCCTGAATTCAGAATATGCCAGTTTTTCCTTATGCACTGCGTTACCCGATGAGAAATGGCAGAGAAAGTGGTTACACATACTGTTTTCACATCAGTAATTTTTGGTTTAGGTTCTAGCAAAGTGTCACGAGGACAGTACCAGGCCCTTTTCATAGAGTTCTGGATCAGGCGTTTGGGGTAACCTCTGAACCTAAGTTTCTCTGACAGGGTGTTCGCCTCTAGGAAATAGTCCTCTTTCTTATAACAGTTCCTTCTAAGCCTTAGGAACTGTGAGTAGGGAAGGCTATCCCTTAGAGCTCTTGGATGACAGCTCCTATAACTAAGCAGGGTATTCCTCTCTGTGGGTTTACGAAATAGGGATGTGTATAAAGCCCCCTCCTGATGTTGAATGTTCAAATCCAGAAAAGGGATACAATTTTTATCAGAGGTTAAGGTAAATGTCAGCCCATTGCAATTGTTGTTAAGCCAGTGCGTCAGTCCTGAAAGATCTTCAATAGACCCACCCCAAATTAAAAAGATGTCGTCTATATAACGTTTCCAGAGTAGTAACCCTTGATGGAATGGGTTACTGCTAGGAAGAATAATGTGAGTTTCCAACCAATCCATATAAAGAATTGCCAGAGTCGGTGCAAAAATGGCTCCCATGGAGCAGCCCCGTACCTGCTGGTAAAATTCTGAGTCATAGAGAAAGAAGTTTTGAGTCAAACAAATTTCCAGAAGCTGTATAATGAATAAGGTGGGCACCCTATGGGGACGTGCCCTGGTATCCAGAATGTTTTTCATTACAAATAATGAGTCTTTTTGGGGGATATTCGTGTACAGAGACTCTACGTCTAATGTACATAGAGTCTCGTGTATAGGATCAAAGGGGTAGTTCTCAATCAAGCTGATCACATGCATGCTGTCCCTCACATAGCAAACAGTGGTCGGCACAAAATCCCTCAAAAAGTAGTTTACATAGTGGCCCAGTGGTTCCAGAACCGACCCGCATCCAGAAAGTATTGGCCTCCCTGGAGGATTATCAACCCTCTTGTGGATTTTGGGTAGTGTGTACAGGACAGGGGTTCTGGGATTAGAGATGTTGAGGAAATTGTACTCATGCTTGCTTATAATACCATTCTCCAACCCCTCCATGGTAATGGTTTTAATAAGCTTTTGAATATCCCTAGTGGGATTGCAAGGCAGTCTATTGTAATGATCAGTGTTGGATATCTGCCTGTGAAGTTCATTCCTATAGTTACCAATATCCTGGAGGACTATTCCACCCCCTTTATCTGCCGATTTGATAATCAGTTTGTCATTATTCCTGAGGGAATTGATCGCACATCTCTCCTCAAGGGAAATATTGTACGGTATAAAGACATGGGATTTCTCTATCTTAGATATTTCCTTCAAAATGACCTTTTCAAAAGTTACAATCTCTTTCGGGATCATGTTAGCAGTAGGGGAGAAAGTAGAAGGAGGTCGAAATGGTGTAGTGACACTCTTAGTTTCAGATGGGTTAAGCTCAAAATATGAGCGTAGTCTCAACTTTCTGAAAAAGCCAAATAATGCAGACTGAAGGTTCAAGAAGTTAGGATAGGTAGTAGGAACAAAGGAAAGCCCCTTACTAAGAATGGATAGTTCAGGGGTGGTTAGAGTATGGTTGGAAATGTTGAAGATGGGAACAGTATTAAAATTAGCATTATCTGTTACCACTGGTAAAACTTTTGTCTGGTCTGGCGTTCTCCTGGTGGATTGTGCCATCGTTTCTGCTGTTTGACTCTCCCTCTCTTCTGGGGTTCTGGATTGCCCCGGGATAAAAAAGGAATCTGATTGCGTGTTGGTCCACTGCCCCCCTCACCTGGATCCGAGCTATCGGATGAGTCAGCTGAGGAGTCAGTAAAGCCAACTACAGTATTTCTGTTATTGAAACGTCCCCAGGGTCTGGGTGTTGGTTGATGGTGCTGAAAATTACGGTTTGTATAAAAATCTTTATTTAAATAAGGGTATGCTCGTTCAGGGGTAAAGAGTTTGATGTCTTTTTTTACTTTATTCGTTTTTTTATTTTGCTCTATACGGTGGAATTCAGAGACCGTCTTCTAAATTTTCTCTAACAAGGCCTTAGTATCCTTGATTTCTTTATCATCAACTATTTGTTTCTCCAAATCTTTGATGATAACCTCAAGCTTTTTTAGTTCTTCACCTGCAGTTTCTATACCCAAGACCAACCAATGCTTAGAACAGGTGGTTCCTATACTGCTAAAGCCTGATATATATTTAGGGTTGTCAGTGAAAACTCCTGGGATATTTCTGACTTGGAGGCCGAGCGGTATAGTATTAGATTTGAGATATTGAGTTAACATCAAAGTCATCAACTCCAACCTGACATATTTCTTCCTTTGTTTCTCTAGCTCAGCAGAAACGTTAGTACTATTTGTAGTGGTGTTTTCTTCCTGATCGGAAAACAAAGAGGGACCTGCACAGATTTTGTTAATGTATTCCAGTGAATATAGAGGAGCTGTATCAGACATCACAACGAAAACTGGGAAAGAAAGTGTAGAACAGTCTAGTCCGTTCGTGCACAGGTAGGAAAGCTAATGACCACCTAGGAGAAGTGGGAGGAAGGGAGAAAACCCTTGCAATCAGTCGATTGCGCACAATTCACTTTTTAACAACAAGGGACCCCAATTCAGTCAGGCAGGGACCTCGGGGAACAATTTTATGGAAACAACACATAGCTCACATAGCAAACTAATAAAGTAAAAAAAGACATCAAACTCTTTCCCCCTGAACGAGCATACCCTTATTTAAATAAAGATTGTTATACAAACCGTAATTTTCAGCACCATCAACCAACACCCAGACCCTGGGGACGTTTCAATAACAGAAATACTGTAGTTGGCTTTACTGACTCCTCAGCTGACTCATCCGATAGCTCGGATCCAGGTGAGGGGGGCAGTGGACCAACACGCAATCAGATTCCTTTTTTATCCCGGGGCAATCCAGAACCCCAGAAGAGAGGGAGAGTCAAACAGCAGAAACGATGGCACAATCCACCAGGAGAACGCCAGACCAGACAAAAGTTTTACCAGTGGTAACAGATAATGCTAATTTTAATACTGTTCCCATCTTCAACATTTCCAACCATACTCTAACCACCCCTGAACTATCCATTCTTAGTAAGGGGCTTTCCTTTGTTCCTACTACCTATCCTAACTTCTTGAACCTTCAGTCTGAATTATTTGGCTTTTTCAGAAAGTTGAGACTACGCTCATATTTTGAGCTTAACCCATCTGAAACTAAGAGTGTCACTACACCATTTCGACCTCCTTCTACTTTCTCCCCTACTGCTAACATGATCCCGAAAGAGATTGTAACTTTTGAAAAGGTCATTTTGAAGGAAATATCTAAGATAGAGAAATCCCATGTCTTTATACCGTACAATATTTCCCTTGAGGAGAGATGTGCGATCAATTCCCTCAGGAATAATGACAAACTGATTATCAAATCGGCAGATAAAGGGGGTGGAACAGTCCTCCAGGATATTGGTAACTATAGGAATGAACTTCACAGGCAGATATCCAACACTGATCATTACACTAGACTGCCTTGCAATCCCACTAGGGATATTCAAAAGCTTATTAAAACCATTACCATGGAGGGGTTGGAGAATGGTATTATAAGCAAGCATGAGTACAATTTCCTCAACATCTCTAATCCCAGAACCCCTGTCCTGTACACACTACCCAAAATCCACAAGAGGGTTGATAATCCTCCAGGGAGGCCAATACTTTCTGGATGCGGGTCGGTTCTGGAACCACTGGGCCACTATGTAAACTACTTTTTGAGGGATTTTGTGCCGACCACTGTTTGCTATGTGAGGGACAGCATGCATGTGATCAGCTTGATTGAGAACTACCCCTTTGATCCTATACACGAGACTCTATGTACATTAGACGTAGAGTCTCTGTACACGAATATCCCCCAAAAAGACTCATTATTTGTAATGAAAAACATTCTGGATACCAGGGCACGTCCCCATAGGGTGCCCACCTTATTCATTATACAGCTTCTGGAAATGTGTTTGACTCAAAACTTCTTTCTCTATGACTCAGAATTTTACCAGCAGGTACGGGGCTGCTCCATGGGAGCCATTTTTGCACCGACTCTGGCAATTCTTTATATGGATTGGTTGGAAACTCACATTATTCTTCCTAGCAGTAACCCATTCCATCAAGGGTTACTACTCTGGAAACATTATATAGACGACATCTTTTTAATTTGGGGTGGGTCTATTGAAGATCTTTCAGGACTGATGCACTGGCTTAACAACAATTGCAATGGGCTGACATTTACCTTAACCTCTGATAAAAATTGTATCCCTTTTCTGGATTTGAACATTCAACATCAGGAGGGGGCTTTATACACATCCCTATTTCGTAAACCCACAGAGAGGAATACCCTGCTTAGTTATAGGAGCTGTCATCCAAGAGCTCTAAGGGATAGCCTTCCCTACTCACAGTTCCTAAGGCTTAGAAGGAACTGTTATAAGAAAGAGGACTATTTCCTAGAGGCGAACACCCTGTCAGAGAAACTTAGGTTCAGAGGTTACCCCAAACGCCTGATCAAGAACTCTATGAAAAGGGCCTGGTACTGTCCTCGTGACACTTTGCTAGAACCTAAACCAAAAATTACTGATGTGAAAACAGTATGTGTAACCACTTTCTCTGCCATTTCTCATCGGGTAACGCAGTGCATAAGGAAAAACTGGCATATTCTGAATTCAGGCCCCCTTAACTGGGAAGTTCCTCTCTTTGCCTTCAAGAAAAACAAAAGTTTGAAGGATCAACTAGTGAGGGCAGCATTACCAGCTACACCGGGGAAGAATGTTACACTGCATGACCATTGGTCATTACCACCCGTAAGGGGTCATTTTAAATGTGGCTCATGTGTAGTTTGTGATTTTACAATAGAGGGAAAAGAATTTTTGTACAGGGATGTAAAGAATGATTTATGCACCTTTACTAACTGTAACAGTTGTAATCTTGTGTATGCGATTTTATGCCCTTGCGATTGCATCTATGTTGGACAGACAAAACAAAAAATTAAATTACGGATTTCCCAGCACCGCAGTCGCATTAGGTGCAAAACCCCCAACGCTCCCTTGGTTGAACATTTTTTGGACAAGGGACACACTGAGAATGAGATCCGCTGGACTGTCATCACACAGATCATTGTACCACCTAGAGGTGGTGACCTGAGTCGGTTGCTCAACAAAGAGGAATTAAAGTGGATACTGAAGACGGATAGCCTGAATTCCGGCTTGAACCTGCAAGAGGACTGGACATCATTAATCTGAATTGACTTAATCTTTTCTTGACGCTGTTCAAAAACGAGCGATTAACTGTTAATATTTCCTTGAAATGAATCTTTATTTTAAAGTCACTTTGCATGTTATTCACGTAAGGTTTCACCTCAAGATGGCCCCTGGAGCTTAGTCCTTCCTTTATTCTTATGCCCCCAATTCCCGTGCACTGCCCAATCACAGCGCACCCAACCCCTTTTCACTTCCTGGTCTCAGTACACGAGCACGCCAGGGATACACTCCATGACCGAAGCAATCGGTAAGTTTATTATCGCGACTGAGGAGTAACCCTGTTTTTAGCCCACTGTTCCGGTTCTAAAATGGACCTTATTTTCACCTAGGCTTGCCCTGGCGTCGTCCGGTTACGATCGCGTAAACTGGCTAACCTGACGCCACATTGTGGTAAGATTGTTTGTTTGGTCTTCCCTACCGACCACCGGTTGTCTTAAATCCCTGGGTGTTTTAACATGCGATATTCGTTTTTCAGGGCGACTGGTCCGGGCATCAAGAATTATTTCTCTATCTGTGCCATAACGCGCTTTGCCTCGGTAAGCAGAGCGGGCCTCCCACCTATTCTGAAATAGTCCCACTTATCGGCGAGTGTTAAGTACACATTACCACAGTTTTAGTTCACGGACACTGCGCTCAAAATTCTTACGCAACCACTAATGTCCCTTAGGCACATTATAGCAACTCTGGACGCATGCTTTATAGCTGAAATTAAGGTCACTACCGCGACAACTTTGTTATGACTAGTATCTCACTTCTTGACGAATGAGCATGTGCACTGTGCACAAAGAGTCACTTTACGTTTTTTCTTATGTATTTTGTACCTAAAGTATACTTTTTATCTCTTCTTATAGGCAAAATTGAGGTTTAGTGTAAAGGCAAAGTATTTAATTGTCCTGATGATGGTTCCTATGATTCCTTAATGGAACCGAAACGCCGTCGACTTGCTTATGCACCCGATACAAATCTGATTGATTGATTTTATGTAATGGTGCAGCTTGATATTTTCTGTGCAATTTGTATGTAAACAGAAAAACGTTTGTTTTGCCTTGAACCTTTCCTATTTTCTTCAACTGTAATCACCCCGTGAGTGTTGGGCACAGGCTTGTGTACCACATAGGGGCACTGTGGAAGGTATTCCTCACTTCTATTGTCTGAAGAATCTTGTTTATTAAGTAAACCTGAAAGACCTGTGTCCGGCTGGACATGTCCTTCTGAAAATATAGAAGCGATTTCGTCTATATTTATTGGTTGTGTTTTATTACATATGCATGGGACCACTGTTGTTTCCATAAAATTGTTCCCCGAGGTCCCTGCCTGACTGAATTGGGGTCCCTTGTTGTTAAAAAGTGAATCGTGCGCAATCGACTGATTGCAAGGGTTTTCTCCCTTCCTCCCACTTCTCCTAGGTGGTCATTAGCTTTCCTACCTGTGCACGAACGGACTAGACTGTTCTACACTTTCTTTCCCAGTTTTCGTTGTGATGTCTGATACAGCTCCTCTATATTCACTGGAATACATTAACAAAATCTGTGCAGGTCCCTCTTTGTTTTCCGATCAGGAAGAAAACACCACTACAAATAGTACTAACGTTTCTGCTGAGCTAGAGAAACAAAGGAAGAAATATGTCAGGTTGGAGTTGATGACTTTGATGTTAACTCAATATCTCAAATCTAATACTATACCGCTCGGCCTCCAAGTCAGAAATATCCCAGGAGTTTTCACTGACAACCCTAAATATATATCAGGCTTTAGCAGTATAGGAACCACCTGTTCTAAGCATTGGTTGGTCTTGGGTATAGAAACTGCAGGTGAAGAACTAAAAAAGCTTGAGGTTATCATCAAAGATTTGGAGAAACAAATAGTTGATGATAAAGAAATCAAGGATACTAAGGCCTTGTTAGAGAAAATTGAGAAGACGGTCTCTGAATTCCACCGTATAGAGCAAAATAAAAAAACTAATAAAGTAAAAAAAGACATCAAACTCTTTACCCCTGAACGAGCATACCCTTATTTAAATAAAGATTTTTATACAAACCGTAATTTTCAGCACCATCAACCAACACCCAGACCCTGGGGACGTTTCAATAACAGAAATACTGTAGTTGGCTTTACTGACTCCTCAGCTGACTCATCCGATAGCTCAGATCCAGGTGAGGGGGGCAGTGGACCAACACGCAATCAGATTCCTTTTTTATCCCGGGGCAATCCAGAACCCCAGAAGAGAGGGAGAGTCAAACAGCAGAAACGATGGCACAATCCACCAGGAGAACGCCAGACCAGACAAAAGTTTTACCAGTGGTAACAGATAATGCTAATTTTAATACTGTTCCCATCTTCAACATTTCCAACCATACTCTAACCACCCCTGAACTATCCATTCTTAGTAAGGGGCTTTCCTTTGTTCCTACTACCTATCCTAACTTCTTGAACCTTCAGTCTGAATTATTTGGCTTTTTCAGAAAGTTGAGACTACGCTCATATTTTGAGCTTAACCCATCTGAAACTAAGAGTGTCACTACACCATTTCGACCTCCTTCTACTTTCTCCCCTACTGCTAACATGACCCCGAAAGAGATTGTAACTTTTGAAAAGGTCATTTTGAAGGAAATATCTAAGATAGAGAAATCCCATGTCTTTATACCGTACAATATTTCCCTTGAGGAGAGATGTGCGATCAATTCCCTCAGGAATAATGACAAACTGATTATCAAATCGGCAGATAAAGGGGGTGGAATAGTCCTCCAGGATATTGGTAACTATAGGAATGAACTTCACAGGCAGATATCCAACACTGATCATTACACTAGACTGCCTTGCAATCCCACTAGGGATATTCAAAAGCTTATTAAAACCATTACCATGGAGGGGTTGGAGAATGGTATTATAAGCAAGCATGAGTACAATTTCCTCAACATCTCTAATCCCAGAACCCCTGTCCTGTACACACTACCCAAAATCCACAAGAGGGTTGATAATCCTCCAGGGAGGCCAATACTTTCTGGATGCGGGTCGGTTCTGGAACCACTGGGCCACTATGTAAACTACTTTTTGAGGGATTTTGTGCCGACCACTGTTTGCTATGTGAGGGACAGCATGCATGTGATCAGCTTGATTGAGAACTACCCCTTTGATCCTATACACGAGACTCTATGTACATTAGACGTAGAGTCTCTGTACACGAATATCCCCCAAAAAGACTCATTATTTGTAATGAAAAACATTCTGGATACCAGGGCACGTCCCCATAGGGTGCCCACCTTATTCATTATACAGCTTCTGGAAATTTGTTTGACTCAAAACTTCTTTCTCTATGACTCAGAATTTTACCAGCAGGTACGGGGCTGCTCCATGGGAGCCATTTTTGCACCGACTCTGGCAATTCTTTATATGGATTGGTTGGAAACTCACATTATTCTTCCTAGCAGTAACCCATTCCATCAAGGGTTACTACTCTGGAAACGATATATAGACGACATCTTTTTAATTTGGGGTGGGTCTATTGAAGATCTTTCAGGACTGACGCACTGGCTTAACAACAATTGCAATGGGCTGACATTTACCTTAACCTCTGATAAAAATTGTATCCCTTTTCTGGATTTGAACATTCAACATCAGGAGGGGGCTTTATACACATCCCTATTTCGTAAACCCACAGAGAGGAATACCCTGCTTAGTTATAGGAGCTGTCATCCAAGAGCTCTAAGGGATAGCCTTCCCTACTCACAGTTCCTAAGGCTTAGAAGGAACTGTTATAAGAAAGAGGACTATTTCCTAGAGGCGAACACCCTGTCAGAGAAACTTAGGTTCAGAGGTTACCCCAAACGCCTGATCAAGA
Organism: Lissotriton helveticus; assembly: GCF_964261635.1. Lineage (NCBI taxonomy): Eukaryota > Metazoa > Chordata > Amphibia > Caudata > Salamandridae > Lissotriton > Lissotriton helveticus. The sequence goes on from NC_136063.1 coordinate 806,384,145, forward strand.
ACTCTATGAAAAGGGCCTGGTACTGTCCTCGTGACACTTTGCTAGAACCTAAACCAAAAATTACTGATGTGAAAACAGTATGTGTAACCACTTTCTCTGCCATTTCTCATCGGGTAACGCAGTGCATAAGGAAAAACTGGCATATTCTGAATTCAGGCCCCCTTAACTGGGAAGTTCCTCTCTTTGCCTTCAAGAAAAACAAAAGTTTGAAGGATCAACTAGTGAGGGCAGCATTACCAGCTACACCGGGGAAGAATGTTACACTGCATGACCATTGGTCATTACCACCCGTAAGGGGTCATTTTAAATGTGGCTCATGTGTAGTTTGTGATTTTACAATAGAGGGAAAAGAATTTTTGTACAGGGATGTAAAGAATGATTTATGCACCTTTACTAACTGTAACAGTTGTAATCTTGTGTATGCGATTTTATGCCCTTGCGATTGCATCTATGTTGGACAGACAAAACAAAAAATTAAATTACGGATTTCCCAGCACCGCAGTCGCATTAGGTGCAAAACCCCCAACGCTCCCTTGGTTGAACATTTTTTGGACAAGGGACACACTGAGAATGAGATCCGCTGGACTGTCATCACACAGATCATTGTACCACCTAGAGGTGGTGACCTGAGTCGGTTGCTCAACAAAGAGGAATTAAAGTGGATACTGAAGACGGATAGCCTGAATTCCGGCTTGAACCTGCAAGAGGACTGGACATCATTAATCTGAATTGACTTAATCTTTTCTTGACGCTGTTCAAAAACGAGCGATTAACTGTTAATATTTCCTTGAAATGAATCTTTATTTTAAAGTCACTTTGCATGTTATTCACGTAAGGTTTCACCTCAAGATGGCCCCTGGAGCTTAGTCCTTCCTTTATTCTTATGCCCCCAATTCCCGTGCACTGCCCAATCACAGCGCACCCAACCCCTTTTCACTTCCTGGTCTCAGTACACGAGCACGCCAGGGATACACTCCATGACCGAAGCAATCGGTAAGTTTATTATCGCGACTGAGGAGTAACCCTGTTTTTAGCCCACTGTTCCGGTTCTAAAATGGACCTTATTTTCACCTAGGCTTGCCCTGGCGTCGTCCGGTTACGATCGCGTAAACTGGCTAACCTGACGCCACATTGTGGTAAGATTGTTTGTTTGGTCTTCCCTACCGACCACCGGTTGTCTTAAATCCCTGGGTGTTTTAACATGCGATATTCGTTTTTCAGGGCGACTGGTCCGGGCATCAAGAATTATTTCTCTATCTGTGCCATAACGCGCTTTGCCTCGGTAAGCAGAGCGGGCCTCCCACCTATTCTGAAATAGTCCCACTTATCGGCGAGTGTTAAGTACACATTACCACAGTTTTAGTTCACGGACACTGCGCTCAAAATTCTTACGCAACCACTAATGTCCCTTAGGCACATTATAGCAACTCTGGACGCATGCTTTATAGCTGAGATTAAGGTCACTACCGCGACAACTTTGTTATGACTAGTATCTCACTTCCTGACGAATGAGCATGTGCACTGTGCACAAAGAGTCACTTTACGTTTTTTCTTATGTATTTTGTACCTAAAGTATACTTTTTATCTCTTCTTATAGGCAAAATTGAGGTTTAGTGTAAAGGCAAAGTATTTAATTGTCCTGATGATGGTTCCTATGATTCCTTAATGGAACCGAAACGCCGTCGACTTGCTTATGCACCCGATACAAATCTGATTGATTGATTTTATGTAATGGTGCAGCTTGATATTTTCTGTGCAATTTGTATGTAAACAGAAAAACGTTTGTTTTGCCTTGAACCTTTCCTATTTTCTTCAACTGTAATCACCCCGTGAGTGTTGGGCACAGGCTTGTGTACCACATAGGGGCACTGTGGAAGGTATTACTCACTTCTATTGTCTGAAGAATCTTGTTTATTAAGTAAACCTGAAAGACCTCTGTCCGGCTGGACATGTCCTTCTGAAAATATAGAAGCGATTTCGTCTATATTTATTGGTTGTGTTTTATTACATATGCATGGGACCACTGTTGTTTCCATAAAATTGTTCCCCGAGGTCCCTGCCTGACTGAATTGGGGTCCCTTGTTGTTAAAAAGTGGATGTTGCAAGAGTGAGCAGCGCTCACGGCGTCGAGAGGGCTCGAAGTCGATGCGATCAGCAGCGGTGCCGACACGAGGTCACTTGGAGCTGGAGCCGAACTCACGACTCACTGGCGTTGTTGCTGGCGTCGATCGGGCCCGGCGGCCGGCGTCGAGGAAGCGGGACACTGGAGCCGTTACTCACGATGTCGAGCTGGATTCGGCGGCGTCCGTCGGCGTCGAGATTGCTGGATTCTTTCAGAGGTGCTGGATTCACAAGTTCCAGCAAACAGCACTTTAAGCAGATGAAGTCCTTTAGCCCTTTGACTTCAACAGGAGACTGGCACTCTTCCAGCCCTTGGAGATTTTCTTAGCAAAGATTGAGAGTACACACACAGTTCCTCTCTCCTGGTTTCTTGGCAAAAATAAAGAAGCAATGCAGGATTCCCCCAACAAACAGCACTCTGGCAGAAGGGGTAGGCAGTCCTTGGATCAGCAGGCTTCTTGTCCTTGGTTCAGGTTTCCTTGTCAGAAGTGATCTAAATTCTTGGTTCAGGGGTCCTTCTCTTATACCCCTTTTTGGCTTTGATCCCTTTGTCCATGCAGGGGAATTTCCCCCCATCTTGGGTTTGTTGTGGGTGTTGCCAGGCTGAAGCACCTGGCCTATTCACTGTGCAGGGCAGAGTCTTCAGCCGCCCAGCAGGAGCGGAGCCAGCATTGTCACTGGCAGGGGCAGGGCCATCAGTTGCCCGGCAGGAGGTGGGCCAGGAAAGTCCCAGGCAGGCACAGAGTCATCAGTCGCCTGGCAGGGGGGCGGAGCCAGCATTGTATCAGGCAGGGCAGGCTATCAGGAGCTACTCTTCCCCTACTCTCAAAGCAAATGCCCCACTCATCCCACACTGACTCATTCAGACCTCCGGAGCCACCCAGCTCCTGTCACACGCACACCAGAACCAGCAGAGACCGGTAGACAGTTAGACAAGAAAATAGCTACTTTCTAAAAGTGCTATTTTCAAACACAGAGTCCAAAAACCATCCACCCAAACGGATGCGTTATTAAATCCTGAGTTCAGGGATACCAAACTCGACATTGCACCATGCTCCCCGAGCCCGCTAGGATTATAACATTAATAATCCTGGCAGCCTATTCTAACTGATGGAGAGCAGGTTACCTTACAATAGTGAAAAACGAATATGGCTGTAATTCACTATTAGGACATGCCAACCTTGTCAGGCTTGTCCTACCTTATGCTTACAATGCACCCTGCTGGTGGGCCTACCATAGGGGTGACTAACATGAAGTTAAGGGAAGGTTTAGGGACTGGCAAGTAGGTGTACTGGCGCAGTCCTCGTGACAGTCAGACTGCACGTGGTCTAGCAATGGTAGACCTTCAGACATACTTTTACTAGGCCGCTCTTGTGGGTGGCACAACACGTGTTGCAAGCCCACTAGCAGCATTTGTATTTACAAGCCCTGGCACTCCTGGTGCACTCTACTAGGGACTGACAGTAAACCAAATAAGCCAAACATGGAATTCAATCAATACAGCAATTTCACATAGGGAGCACTTGCACTGTGGCACTGATCAGCAGTGGCACAGTGCCCAAAGCATTTACCATCAAAAACATCGTAAACAGAGGAGGCAAACAGAAAAAATGGAGGAGAGACTCATGCCAATGATGCCAGGTCTAACAGTCACTTTATAAATATGGTGCAACAAGGCACATTTTTTACGCTGCTGGTGCGTCACGAAAAGTGACGCACCGGCGGCGTAAAAGTGACGCACGGCCTCATAAATGAGGCCCTTGATGTCTTTAGGGGGTCTATATGCTACCAATATGTTTACAAAAAACATCCATTTTTTTATAGGTGATAATCTATACAATTCCCAAGCTTGCACCAAGCTCGGTAAAGTAAACCAATATATGATATCTTTCAACATTTTCATATGGTCTGTAGATTGATCAGAGTGTTTAATCCACTGGTGATTTCTATATTTTTACTTATTGCAAATATGTTTCTTTGAAATCCTAGAGATGTCTGTGTTGTGTTTCTAGGGCCTGATGTAGAGTTGGGGAGTGCGGGAACACTTCTGATTTGTGGATGAAGTGTAAATCCTGACCTAGAATGGAACTTCATTGGTTGAGACGGATATACAGTTAAACAAAGAGAGAGTAAGGGATCAATTCACAAAAGCGAACGGAGTGTACTCCTGGTCCCCTAGATCCAAATTTTACAAAAACATAGGAGGAGTACCATCAGAGACTGCTTAGAAGAAACAGTCTGAGTGGAATGACTACAAAAGGAAGAGAGTCCTTCTTTTGTTTAAAAACCCCTCACTCACCAACCTAGTTGGTGACATGCTTCATCATCGGGGTCCACCCTGATAGCCGAGTGCCATCAGGGTGTGCTACGACACCTGAATTACAGTGGAGCTGGTATTTGTGTGTGTGAAGTGAACAAAAAAATGTTAAAAATTGTCCTGGTATACTTGTGTGAAAAAGAATGTTATTTGCAAGTTACTGGACAATATTAAAATCAAGTGTGTGGATACAGAAAGGTATATTATGACCATGTGTATCACTATGTGTAGGGTCTACATGTTTCAACCCGTTGGATGGAAGTACCGAGTTTTCATCAGGACCAAAAAAGGAAGGTGGGTGGTCAGGACACACTAACGACTTGCCAGTCCTAAAACCCTTTACGACTACAGACAAAAATCTGTCGTAGTCAAATACTCACACCCAAATGGGCGGGAGAAAAGCAAAAAAAGACCTGTGGAGGAAAAGGAAAAAGGTCACGAATATACATGTTACAAGCCTGTAACGTCGTGCCGTGCTGACTCTCACGTGTCTGCTTACTTACTGTGCATCCCACTCAGAACTCATTATTGACGGTTGTGTTATGTAGGACTACTCATCATTGCATATCTAATGACGGTGCCCACAATTATTGTGAAATTAAGACTGAGCCTGCCTGAGGCTGGAACACGCACATTGTATCAATATTGGCGTGCTCTGTGATTGATAAGTCGTTATTTCAACAGTCGACAGCACTCAGCGTTTTGTTGTGCTTGGCTCGACTCCTCACTGCAAAATTAGCGTGAATAAACAACGACGTGAAATCGTTTACCACTTATGCATACATTCACACTAGACAAACATACACACACCACACAAGTAAAGACCACAGAGCGATCAGGGCTTACTCCTGCTATGGGTCTTTTGGGCTTCACGGGGTAGAGGGAAGGAAAAAACCTCGTAGGGTAACGTATTCTGTCGAGGAAGAGGAAGAAAAAACAATCGTCTCACAAAAGGGGCTCACAAGTTGTCGAGTGGAGATCGATCGATGTTAGGGCCATCGGAGGATAAAATAACTTACAGTTATTGCGTGGTTCAATTGCCAGGTACCTACTCGTGTCTCCCCGCTAACGTTGTAATACGCCCGTCAGGGATTAATAGAGTCGGACCCGTTTCCGGGATGGGCGGGGTTGCACGTAAGCATGATGATGCATTGCTGCGTGCAACGAAATGGTGATAGGACTAAGCGTTGCTTTGAGGCTGGCGTTGCCAGGCAACACGGTGCTCTGTGAATACAGAAATAACGGAGGATAACATTAAGAGTTAAAGCAAAGGAACTACTTAAAGTGCAGAGTGGTTAGATGTACTAAGAAAAAAGGGGGGGCAGAAGAATAAAATCAGTTAGTTATCTTCCTGGGCATCAAAATTATCGTTGTAGGGCGATCTGAATATTACTAGGGGCACAATGGTAAATTGGATAAGAGGTGCCCTGGTAGAACATGGGAAAAAGAGCAGAATGTTAATACAAGCTCACTTAATATTACTAGGGGCACATGTAATTAAGACATGGGTAATAAACAGGGCGGGAAGTTACTGCAAGCTCATATTGTGCACATGATTCTTGCACAGCAGGTTACATTACAGTGGCCCACGGGATGTTATCGTTCAGTCCTGTGACGTGGGTGGATAGTCTGTATATCCATCTCTGTTCTTTCTCAAACAGGCGTTTTTGCAAGTTTGGACCAGGGGTGATTTGCTCAATCACTGTCCATTTCATGTCGTTAGGCGTATGATTGTTTTCAAGAAAATGGTCTGTTAGTCTTGTTGCATTTTTCTTGCAACGGATGGTGCTACGATGCTCACAGATTCTCAGTTTGACCTTTCTTGTCGTCATTCCAACGTAACGTTTATTGCATGTGCATTCTATCAAATACACAACATTACAGCTGTTGCAATTGCTGTGGGATTGTCGTCTCCATACTTTGCCAATCTCAATATTCAAAGTTTTGGTGTCACTCGTGAGGTGGCACACGCTGCAGTTGCCGCAGCGGAAATGTCCTGTGACATCGGGTAGGCCCCAGATCTTTGTTAGGGAGTTGTTGTCAGTTTGTTTTTTTGTTGTCTTTGGTCTGGTGTTTACTAAGCTATCTTTTAGGCTGGGTGTTTTTTTGTAGGAAAACAAAGGCTTTTTCCCAGCTGAGATTGCCAGTTAGGAGAATAGACCAATGTCTGTTGATGCTCTTAGACACTTGGTTAGAAATGGCATTAAATGTGGTCACACAAGTGAGTGGTATTATCTCTCCTTTTGGTGGTTTCTTCTCAAGGAGGGCTTCTCTTGGCTGGTTCCTTGCACGTTTTTGACATTTGTTTATGATCCTTGTTGGGTATCCACGGACCTGTAGATTTTCCGTCAGGTCAGATGCTTGTTTCTTATAGTCATTGAGCTTGCTGCAGTTACGTCTCAGTCTCAGAAATTGTCCGTAAGGGAGATTTTCCCTCAGTGGACGTGGATGAAAGCTCTCAAACTTAAGGAGGTTGTTCTTAGCAGTGGGCTTATAGTGCGTTCTGGTTTCTAGTCGTTCATTATCCTTCGTGATGACTACATCGAGGAACAATATTTCTTTGTCGTTGAAGCAGTGGGTGAATCTCAGGTTTTGATCGCATGTATTGATCCAGTTGGTGAACTCATTCAGCTGGTCAACTGGTCCTTGCCAGATGGCAAGGACATCGTCAATATAGCGTTTTCAGAATTTCAAGTTATTCCAAGGGGTTGTCATTGTTTAAAATGAACTTCAGTTCAAAATCATGGACATAGAGTCCCACTAGGAGCAAAGACACTCCCCATTGATGTGCCCCCCGTCTGGAGGTAAAGAGACCCTTCAAATTCAAAAAAGTTACGTTTTAGTGCTAATCTAGCACATTCAATGATGAAAGCTCTTGGTGTGTTGAATGTCCAGTCCATGTCTCCTAAGGTTTTCTCCAGAACTGATAGTGTGTCATCTTGAGGTATGCTCGTGTAGAGACTCTCTATGTCGAAGCTCAACAAGATCGTATTTTCATCCACGTTGATTTCCTGTAGGAGACTCAAAAGGCTTTTTGTGTCCTGTAGGTAGGTCGATGTGGATTGCACAATGGTTTTAAGAAAGAAATCACAGAACCTGGATAGTGGTTCCAGTAAGGAGCCGATGCCTGAAACAATGGGGCGTCCTGGTGGTGGTAGTCTCCCCTTATGCATTTTGGGCAAGGTGTAAAAGTATGGTATCTTGCATTCAGTGTCACACAGATAATCAGCCTCTTGTTTAGAAATCTTTCCCATCATCTCTGCAGATTCAACTAGTTCCTTGATTTCAGATTGAAGATCCCTAGTGGGATCCGAATCCAGGATCTGATAGTTTTTTGTGTCACTCAATAGGCGTTGGCATTCTTCACGGTATGCACTAGTGTCCATTACTACCAGCCCACCCCCCTTGTCGGCGGGTTTAATTATGATGTTGTCGCAGGTGCGGAGGTCATTCAATGCATTGCACTCAGCTCGGCTCAAATTCTGGAACAGTGAGGCATTACTCATTCCTTCTACATCATTGTAGACGGCCTGTTCAAAGGCGATAACTTCGACCGGGACTGCATGCGTAGGTGGCATGAAGGACGATTTTTTCTTTAGTCCACTCTCATTTTTATTCTCAGTGTTTGTGTTGGTTCCTTTCTTCTCAAAGAAAGCCTTAAGTCTTAGCTTTCTAAAAAAGTTTGCCAGTTCGCAATGCAGTTGGAATTTGTCAAGACGTGCTGTTGGTACAAAACCCAGGCCTTTATTTAACATATTCATTTCTGTTTGTGATAGTTCCCTAGAAGATAAGTTGGTAACTAGGTCCTCGCATTGCTTGTTCCTGCCTTGCTCCTGGTCTGGCCGCTCACTGGCTCGTCCTCTTCCCAATGTACTTGATTCAATTGTCTTCTCCTCCCTTTTCCCCGCCTGCCTCTGCCTAAAAAAGGAGGACGGAATTGGTTTTGTTGGAAGGGTGGGGGTTGGAAGTGCGGTTGGAAGGGCGGTTGCCACCTAGATACGTCACTTTATAAATATGGTGCAACAAGGCACATTTTTTACGCTGCTGGTGCGTCACGAAAAGTGACGCACCGGCGGCGTAAAAGTGACGCACAGCCTCATAAATGAGGCCCTTGATGTCTTTAGGGGGTCTATATGCTACCAATATGTTTACAAAAAACATCCATTTTTTTATAGGTGATAATCTATACAATTCCCAAGCTTGCACCAAGCTCGGTAAAGTTAACCAATATATGATATCTTTCAACATTTTCATATGGTCTGTAGATTGATCAGAGTGTTTAATCCACTGGTGATTTCTATATTTTTACTTATTGCAAATATGTTTCTTTGAAATCCTAGAGATGTCTGTGTTGTGTTTCTAGGGCCTGATGTAGAGTTGGGGAGTGCGGGAACACTTCTGATTTGTGGATGAAGTGTAAATCCTGACCTAGAATGGAACTTCATTGGTTGAGACGGATATACACCTACCATAGTTATGGAGTATTGGAAGTAATTCTTCCAGAGGATTCTCCACAACAAATTGTCCTCCGGTAGGTTTTACCAGTACTGGTCAAATCAGAGAATTATTTGGCATCACTCATCTCGTAGTCAGCAATCTCATTTCAGTGTGCATGTCTGCACCTGTTCTTTCATGTAAATTGAGGCCCATTTTATCAAGGTTTTGCATTGCCCTTAAGTCACACAAGAGGATGCAAAGACGGCGCAAAACCTAAATGAGATTTATGAAGCAATGGAAGCCCACTTATTGTGGCCCTGCGTGGCTTTATAAATCTAGATTACCGCAAGGCAGCTCATATCACTGCCCTGCATTATTATTCTGCAGCAGGGAGGTGTGCCATTGGTGGAGCATGGGTGTTTTACCAACGCCAGTAGACATGAAAATCTACCAGAATTGAATGCCTCCCCACCAGAGGTGAAGCAAGGAGAAATATCTTTATTTTTCCTTCTTGTTTTCTCTTTCTAAGTGTGCTGCATTCTTCAGCTCACTTAGAAGAAGGAAAATACCTCTGAAGGTTGCTTTTGTGCAGGAAGGTACCCTTTCCTGCAAAAAACAATCCTGCCTACAATGCAGGCACCTTTGCACCATGGACCACCGGTTTGTGCATTGGCGCTTGGCAGCATTTTGTGTGTCAGCGCAGCCAGAGAGCAGTAATATGCCATACAATGTTAAATATGGCGTATTCCTGCCGTCTCCCTTTCATGCAGCGCAGCAAGGTGGCTTGCTGCACTGTGTTGCATGAACAGTTGATAAATATACCCACCAATCTTCATATCAAGCCACAATGAGAATATATGGACCACGCATCTGAACGTAACTGTCTCACACACCCACTTAATGTAACACCAGATGTATACTCTTCTCACACTTGTGTCACAGCAACAATCTACGGTTAAGATGCAAGGAAATCTCTTAAAGATCTGGGGTCTCATTAAAGTTTCACAAAAAAATGGTCTCCATAGCAAGAAAATGATAGGTAATACAAATATAACAAGTGTAATCAAAAATGAGAATTAGATAACTTGTAGCAAACAATGTTAACTAGAAGTGCCAGTGAGATAAAAAACATACTCTGTGCTCAACCAGGTGTGATACACATGTGGTAAAAGAAAAATGTGTCTGTGTATCATAATTATTTTTCATAAATACAGCCCATATGTCATGAATTAATATCAGAACGGGTCCACAATCAAATACCAACGGATGATCATCAGGACTTGAATCTGTCAGAGCCTGAGAGTGAAATCTGAAAGCAGGCACAAAATAGAGAAATTAAAAAGGATGCAAGTATAAAACAAGGATGGGCTGGTAATTAAGTTAGAGACATTGTGAGGGAGTCCCAAATGAGGGGTTGTAATTGCATTGGTTAAGGCATGAGAACTTCAGTGGAACAGGCAGAGTTGCTCTGTAAAGATGCAGGGGGCCAAGGTTGGGCCTGGAGTTGCATAGTTTTGGCTCCATCTTTTTACGTTTGGCTAGGCCATATTTACCTTTGGCCTAAAAGGACTTGTGTATAAACTTGAACCTTCCTAAGTTATAAAAAACAAAACAAAAAAAAGGTCTCATACTAGGGGCCAAATGGTCACATTATTATTTTTAGTTAGTCGGAATCTTAAGCTTCATGTATTCCATGGAGACAACTTGTTGTTGTGGAAGCTGCACAGTTAAGGAAGTGAAAATTACAGGGGTGGCATAGCGAGGGTGGTTCATTGCTGATGGCCAGGTGAAGAAATATATCCAACTTCAGCAACAGTTTTGGCTGGCCTTCAGAGATTTCTTTAAGAATATTCATTGTGAGGCTGGGCCTACGCTATAATAGATGAAGTCTGCAGATTGGCAGTGTGTGGAGCCTCAAAGAACTGTTACTAAAGGACAAGCTGCCACGAAAAAAACAGAACACATTCAGACATATAGTTAATCGCCTCCATTTATGGGGTAATACCTGCCTATAGGTTAAATAGGAGGAACGTGTACAATTATGAGACAAATTGCACATAATTTTTGATGCTCCAATTTAAAACACACTACCTATTTCACTTTATTTAGGCTTTATCTGATTCCAAATGAAATCCAAAGATGGTTCTCTGAAGCAACTGATATGTGCTGGTGATATGAGGCGAGTGTGTGTACTTGATAACAAAATGTTGTTGACTGTCTTAAGCTGGGGGCACCCAAGAATCACAAGCCATGTACTGTAATTATAAGGTATAAAAGGCATAATTAATTGGCCCCTCCAATGTTTGGATTAATGAGTGTCACTTTTTCCTTGTCAAGGTTTTCGGAGATTTTAGAAAAAGACAGGCTTTTCGCTACCAAAAAATGACAGTTTCTAATTGGTTGAATAAGGGAGGTATCAATGCTTTATGCTTCACGAATAGATTTTAGCTTCTGCACAATGTGGGAGCTAAATATTAATTGGTGGCACTACTAGAAAGACATTAACAAATGTACCATGATTTTCTTTTAAAGCCGGAAAAAATATATATGAAATTGGCAGTATCATAAAGTTACATAATCCTACTAGTTGTCATTAAACCATGCTTGTGATTCTTGAACCACATTTATTTGTTTAGAATGTGAAGTACAGAACAGCATCATGCTTTGGAAATAAGGCATAGCAGTTTCATTGTGCTGATGCAGCATCTTCTATCCATGGCCATCTTAAAAGCAAAATAAGCCCTTAGGCAAAGCAGTTCACTGGGCCCTGCCTACACAACCACTCAAAGGAATAAAAATGTAAATTATCGATAAAATACTGAGTTAGCGGGAGATATGAATGTAGAGGTGGGCGATTGTTGGATTCTGGTCTATGCATAGATTAGCTGGGGCCCCTATGCTTGTGGGGCTCCCGGGTAACTGCCCAGCATGCCCATGTGTTAAGACGGCACTGCCTGTATCATCTGCCTGAAAGCCCACCTTCACAGACAACTATTGAGGTAGACATTTCCTGTAATGAACTGGGCATGTTTCAGTACTATTGCTTCACACGTTCAGTTGTAAACAAGAAACTCTCAGGCCCTTATACAGAGATGTGTTAAAATACAGGCCTTTTATAGGCAGCTAAGCAAAAGAGTTGTAGGGAATATATGTAGTAGGATTGTTTTTTTCTACGCTGGGCTGCGAGCTAGATAATCCTGGTAGTTCACATTAAAACACTGTTTTGATGTTTAAGACACATTCTATTCACAATGTGATGCATTGAATATTCTGAGAGAACTGTGCTTTATGTCTGCGTTCACCAAACATTGTCAGCATAATCATTACATGAAATCCAATTGAAGCACCTTAACAATTCAAGTGCAAAACATTTCAACTGATCAGTAGCATAATCAGTCCATGTGAGCTTTTGTGCTAGGACCAGAATTTTTTTATGTGTACAACATTTCTTTTATGTGAATTTCGCAAGCATCCACAGATGCTACATTTTACGTGATTTTTACCAACAGGTCGGGGTGTCACGGCGACAGTAAAACGGGAGAAATGTTCTAATTAATTAGTCTCCTAATGGCACTCTGGCATGTCCTGGTGATCAGTTTTCACTCAAGACACATGAAAATAAATTTGGTGTAAGTTCACGCAATGTCTCAGCATTTTATAGAAATAACGACTTCGCCCACCTATAATTGGTGCAGGTGCACCACTGAAAAATTGCCTAAATTATGTGGGACAGGTTCAGTCAATCAATCTTTTTATTGTTATAAGTTAATAAAAACAATCACAATAAAATTACATGTGGTAATTTCGTTAAACATATAAAACAATTAATAAAATGAACACTATGGGGTATATTCACAAGAACGTGTGATAGCTACCAGAAGAATAGCGTAATGCAACTTTCAACATCGCAGCCTATCGCGGAAAAATAACCCAGTGGCAACGTGGAATTCACAACGTGGCGGTAGCATGCAACAGACACCAGAAAACGCGGCAAATGTCCGCGTGATAATCAACGCCACGCTGCAAAAATGCAATATACGAATACAAAAAAACATGCAATGAGGCCAACCGTAGGACACAAATCAGAGAAAACCTGCCACAGGCCTGTAAATACCACGCGTCATGCAGGAAAATGCACTATAAAAGAAAGAAAAAACAAAAAGAACCAATTCTAATAGTGTAGCACCATGGATTCCTGGACAGAGTGCAGAGGACAAGCCAAACCCCACAAGCCCAATGGAGGACAACCAAGGAACCCCGTGTTAGGGGAAGAGCAAGGAGAAGAGGAAGACTGGATCATGGTCACGGAGGTCATAGGACACCAACAACTGTTCGGCACCTCCACTGCAACACTGGCAACCCAAACGGAAATAAGGCAGACCATCGTCACCAATGTCAATGCAGTCGGAGTGTCGAGGAGGTCACTGGAGGAGGTTGAGAGGCACTAGCATGAAGTGCACAGCCAGACCAAGAAGAAACACTCCGCCAACAGGAGGGCAGCAAGGGCGACTGGAGGTGGGAGTCCTGCTACACAGGAGGAGCTGGATGAGCTGGAGGAAATGGTGGCCACAGTCAGCAGTGTGGAGTTGGTAGAAAGAATTGAGGGCCTGGACACAGCACAATACGACCTGACCCAACAGCAACAAGGTGAGTAACGACCAGGGACAGGGGAGGGGAGATGGACACAATGGCACACATCCATAATTATGTGTAGCACACTGCACACCCTCAATGATCGTGGAACATGTCACTGATAGCCTTGGCACACTGCAGCACACATAGAAATGCCAAGCAGGGGACTTTATGTTTGGAGCATTGAGATGGCATGGTTTTAGTCCCCCTTTTATTCGATACATTCAACTGCTTTATTCTGACCCTTCTACTTCCATATGGGTTAACGGTTGTCAATCTAAATATTTTTCTCTACATAGAGGAACAAGACAAGGGTGCCCCCTTTCCCCACTTCTTATTTTCTAGCTTTAGAGCCTTTTCTGGAGAAAATCAGGTGCTCTCCCTCATATACAGGCTTCCAATTTTGGAATATTGACATTAAGTTTACTGCATATGCAGATGATATTCTTCCTTACATCTCCAATCCTTCTACTTCTCCTCTCTTTATTACAAGAATACTCATCAGTTTCTGGCTATAAACTGAATATTGATAAATCTGAAGTTCTACCCTTAAACAAATGTTGTCAATCCCACATGTTTCATGGCTCTGGTTTTGAATGGAATCCTCTTTTCTTATCTTGGTGAGGTAGATTAGCCACTATTAAAATTATGCTTCTCCCCATTATTAATATTTATCTCTCAATGCTGCCTATTTCCCTCCCGCTTTACTTTTTTAGTACTATTAATCGTTCCTTAACTAAAGTTTTGTGGAATAATCGCAAAGCTAGGATTTCTCTCTCCCGTCTTCAGAAACACAAAGTCTTAGGTGGAGTCAATTTCCTGAACATTAACCAATATCATTCTGCCTTTACATTAAAGCAAATTTGGCCTTTTTTATCTAATTCTTCTAATTCTTCTTATCCTCCAGTAACATCTTAGAGTTCAATTGAACTCGCTCAACTCCTAACATTTACATTCCTTACTGCTATTCATTTAACTCAACCACCGAAACGTCTTTCCACTCCTATTTTTAAACATTCCAAAGCACCCGCTCTTTCTCTACTTCAATCCCATCTTTCTCCTGAGGACTTTCTCTCTCAAACCCCAATATGGTATAACAATTTTTTAAAGACAAATAATAGAACGCTCTTTTGGAAGGAATGTCTAGACAAAGGCGTCATTATTTTCGATCATTTAATGAAGGATAATTTGCCGAGGGAATTCTCAGCTACTCAACAATAATTTTGCATCTCTGACACGCATTCTCTCTAATATCCTCCCTCGACAGCCTCTCTCACTCAAATTTGTTCTCAGTTTTGCTCTCCAGCCATTCCTGGTCAGGCCTCATCCTTTACAATTGATATTTCTATCCCTCTTAGAGCTGCCGCTATCTATAAATTGCTCTCCAGATAGATCAAAGTCATATATAGAACTATTATGAGAGAAAGACTTTTTACAGGAATTTTAAATTCAGCTTTGGGAATCTGTTTAGTCCAAAATACATACCTCATCCCGTTCCGCAAGCACTACACAAACTCTTTTTTTTCTATAATCGTCTTTTTTTTACCCCGTCTGACTTTTATAAATTTAAATAACTTGAATCTAAAAAGTGCTGGTCATGACCATGTGACCATGTGAGGACAGTGACCTTCTCCATATGTTTTTTCACTGTCCATTGGTTAAATCCCTATGGTTTCGTATTTAGTGCAAATTAAAGCATATCTTATCCACAAATTTCACTTTTGGTGTTACACCTATATTCTTAGGAGACTCCTCACCATTGTAATATACGAAGATTCATTGACTTATTTATAGCTATTTCCCTCCAAATTATAACAACTAATTGGAAAGACACCTCCAAAATTTCATATCAGGCTTGGTGGAACTTGTTATGTCATCACCACTGGCTTGATCGTGCTTTCGTCACTTCAATGCCTTTATTAATCAAAAAGGATTTGTTATGCTCACCCTTTACAGCTTATCTTTCTAAGCATGTTACTTGACTATTTATGTTTTCATTTAAAGTACCTTTCTTTTTCTTTAATAATTGTTTATTTTTAAATCTTACAGATGCTAGAGCTACTATATTGACATTTTTGCTTTATATTTTTCCCTCCCTCTTCCCCTTCTATATTTTATTTTCTTTTTCTTTCTTTCTTTCTTTCTTTCTTTCTTTATTTCTTTCTTTCTTTCTTTCTTTCTTTCTTTCTTTCATTCCTTTCCTTTTTTAAAAAACATCCTAAAAAGTTCATTTTCCTTTGCATAGTTTTATTTCCCAATTTTGGGACTAATCTTGAAAGTATAATAATATATTAACATCCAATTTTTCACTGTAAACTATTGACCTTGTAATGATGTTTTACTAAGTTGATAAATTGCAATAAAGATCTTTAAACTCAAAAAAAGAAATGTCAAGCAGACCCACATCCACAATGTGCACAAAGGGGCCCCCTCCAGATCACCAATATCACAACCGACCCATGCACATGTGCTGAATCCAGCAAAACAGCGGCTCTGTGACCCACACTGACTATGCAAGTAACACTGCATGCCCGATAGGATGGCAGAAGCCCAAAAACATGAGATGGCCCACGGATCGACATGGAGGTAGCCCAGTGTGGATCACATCCGTAAAGGAGCACGTCACACTCTGACATGTCCACGAACACACAACCCATGCCGTACAATACACGCAGCAGACGAGCAATGCACCAGGCCACAAAATCTAACCAAGAGCACATATGACCCAAGTCAAAAACAAATCAGGGCCAGAAAAGCACACAATTCAAAGGCACACAGTCTCAAAGGGAGAAGGCTACATGAAATCAGAGCTGCAGGGGCAACTCCCCCACAATGCAGCACACACACATAGCAATCACAGAACATCAGCAATGACTGAAATGTGGTACAAAGTAGAACACCAACAGCATAAGCCACGGCCCACAACAGGTCCCGCACGTGTGTAGTAACTGTCAACTCACTCTGGTTTGTCTGGCACTGTGTGATGAAAATGCATGTGTACTACCACACATCCATCATGTAGTCGAAAAACACACTGACTGCCATTAAACAGCCAGCTCCACCAAAACTGTGACAATGTACATTGGCATGCAGTCTTAATGTAAACACCTGCAAAAGTCCAAAATACATGTGCGACTCTGTTAACCAGCATCTCACCTTTCACATTGCAGAGGGACATACAACACCTCATGCAGGGCACACCACACTTTACATCATTGATGATGAAGAGGACAACCTGCACATATGTCAATACACCCTCCACCACCTGCACAGACCACACAGCAGGAAACACATACCATCACGACTGTCTCCCAGCATCCCCCGACCAATACATGGAGTTCCAACAACATGTGTGGATTTGGCAGCTGGATTTGGCTGAACATCTGTGGGTGGGTTTTAAACTCATGGCCCTGCAGTGCTTCATCTTGCCATTGCTGCCACTGAGCCACTCCCAGAAGACTGCAGCGGGAGCATCGACACACACAGCTCTGACCCCTCATGTGTGCTTGGCACACAGTGATGCTGCTGCATCACCCTCGCAGTTTGTTGTGTTAGTTGCACACAGTGATGCAGCCATCACCCCGCTACACACATTGGGCACACCGGACACAGAACCTGTATCAGGGGAGCAAGAAGGGGATGGAATTGCTGTGTGAGGAAGGAGGCAGTACCATCCATCACCACCATATGCCCTATCCTTGCCTGGTGATGACCTATGCATCATGCCCTGGGAATCGCCTTCTACTGACCCCCAGACACTCAGCGACATCCACCCGGACCCCAACACGCACACCAATTTCATCACTGCTGGCCAATTACACAGCAATCCTGCTGCCGACTACACCCTCCCACTTCCTAATCACTTCTCAATCCCCAAAGGACTGTGGTTCGCCCACCACTGGGCTTCCATGTGATGTGGGCTTGGATGGCCATGTACAGCTCCAGCTCCGTTAAACACCTGTATGTGAATTAAACATTTAGAATCACACGGATATGTCATTACTATGTTCACTAACGTATGGATGTATGGCTGGATGTAGGGACAATGATTGCACATGAAGGTACACCATGGTAACTGACATCTATGCGCATGTGTATCCCTGAGACACATGGCAAATTGGATGACTGTGAAGGTGAGTACTAGCTGTGGCCCTATTGCACATCAACAGCAATCTCACGAACCCCCAACATAGGCACACGTCCATTTGTTGAATTGGGCTATGTGTAGAAGTTTCCAAATTGGTAGCAGGCCAGGAATGGTGTCTACTTCACATGTGACAACAGAACTTCACGACGCATACCTACTTACACACATCTGTGTGGACACATTCTGTTATGATGTATGACATTGCTCCACATGGTCAGAGGTTGGACACCATACTCACATTGCTGAAGTCACGTCACTACACATGTCGGCCAGCACCGATCCCAATACAATGTCTGGCTCACAGAGGTTGAGCTTGCAAAAGGGACCCACCCCCATTGCACATGCTTCAGTCAGTTCCTCCCTGTGTAGGGACGATGCTCATTGTGGCACACGAGTGGACAATCAAATCAACACACCTCACAGTTAGACACCAGTGGTGTGGCATAGACTTTATTGGGATGTGCGTGTCAGTGTGAACGAGGCAACGGCCACAACAGGTAGGGACATACTTAAGACACATACACACAGCTTGGGTACATGTTGAGGTTCAGGAAATTGTGGTGCAAAAATGTACAACAATCATCACGGATGGCAATGCTCCTAGCCCACCTTTGCCTTGCTAGATGTGTCATGTGTTGTGTGGGGTCTGCCCATTGCCTCGTGTGAGGAGGCACGAATCACTTCCCATGGGATCTGCATATTGCTCTGCCACTGGAGTGCTCTGATCGTCTGCTCTGCTGACAGTGTTCAGGGGAAAGGGTCCAACAGGTTCACATGCCATGCTACATTGCCATGTGTATTCTCTCCCCCAGCAGTGTGTCTGAATTGGAAATGTTGCCAAAGGACGATGTGTTGCTTTGACCATGGAACTGCAGAACTTTGCGCGTGTTGTGCCACGTACATGCATCCAGAGTCTGGACGATGGCAGACGCGTTCCCTGTTTTGGTCTGATATGTGAGCAATGCCCATGATGCAACAAGTTGTTGGGACATGTGCTGTGGGTAACGTTCAGATGTGGCTGCAGGGACGTAGTTACTCAACCATGAATGCCCGTGCTGCTTTATGTGCAATGTGTTCCAATAGTACTTTGTTGTCCTGTTCAAGGAACCCCAGGGTGAGCCAATCCATTAACTGGTCCGGGCAGGTGTGCTCAACCAACAACTTTTCACCAATCCGCAATACAGCCCAATAGGGGAGTGCCTCTATGTGGTCACTGCACACGAGGACATGTGCAATCTCCCATGCACAACTGCCAATACATATGCAGTACGTCAAGGCATCCCATGCACGGCTGTCTCGGTTACACTCTTGTTAGTTTTCCAGTAGGCGACACACACTCATGTCATAGTCCAATTCATCTATGGTTGTGTTGGATAGGCATTCATCCATGGAGCCCTCGAATGAGCATTATTGGCAGTGGAACCAGGGCTAGACGCAGGTGATGTAGGCAATGCGGAAGCTGAGCCACTAAATGACCCGCAGCACTGCCAGTGGCACTGCGCCCAGTAAATGCAGCATATGTGCATGGTAGTGTTCCACGTGAGGGGGGTTGTGCATGTGCCCGGTATGGCCTGCCATTGCCTTGATGCGTCTCGTGGAACCAGAACTCTTCAGAACTGTGGCAGTTGTGTGGAGGATATGCCACAACTCTGGGCAATGATTCGAATGTGTGTGCAACGTTGGGCTGAATGGGTTGCTGTTTCTGTGAGTGTCAAGGGCATCCCATGCGGGGGTACCTCCGGCAGGGGCTTCTGTGTGTAGGGTGTGGATGAGTGGGATAGTTTATTTGTGCTACGCGTGGTGTGGGACTCGTCCACATCTGCCAGGGCATCACTCTCAGGGTGTTCCAGGCACGTTAAGGACCAAGGTCAGAGGTGCAGATGTCCTCCCGGCCTTCTGCATTGGGACAATGGAGCTTTCATCCCTGATGTTTGTCTGTCTTCTACTTGCGTTTTCGGAATGTGATGTAGCTTTGGCGCTGAGATTGGGACACGGCCTTGGGCCCATGGTGTACGAATGGCGATGCACACACACATGTTGGCATGAGGAGCGAGGTGCCCTACAAGGCCTTGCGCTGCTTGTGCAATTTCACTCCGTCTCTCTCCCTCGCTCTCTCCCTCTCTTTCCTTTGTTGGGCGTATGGCACACCTTCTTCTCTTGGCTTTAGTGATCAGGCTGTGTCCTACAGATCGTCCAGTGAGGATCCGCTAGGTCTCATCCAAATGGTTGTTTTGGCATTTGTTTGTATGGTGTTTTGTGTTGGTGATTGCATTGCTGTATGACTGAATCTCCATTTTCTGGCCACGCATGTATGTTGATGTTCCTGCTTGTGTGACATCAGGCAGAATATTTGTTTTGGGATTCATAGTGTAGGTGTGCGGTTTCTTGGTCCTGGGTTGGGGGTGAGCCAGGAGGGGGGTATGCGGGCCTGGGTGTGGTGTCGGTGGGTGTTGTGGCCCTCTTTGGTGTCTGTGCTGCATGTTCAGTTGCTCCATGGCATCTGTTTGTCCTCAATTGTGGCTGTGGGCTGCACTCCCTTTTGTGGTGCAGGCTGTGGTCCGACTTTGCACCAGGACAGAGCAGGTGTAAAATTCCTGCTGCAAACATGCCTTATCGCGTGTTTTGTGCTCTTATCACCGATCTGGCTGGTCGTTGTGAATGTTGAGGTGTGATGTTGTTGCGGGTTTTGGCAACCGGAATGCCTACTCTGCATCTCATTAGCAATAGCTGTGAGGGTCCTCTGTGGCGATGTTTTTTGCGGATGCTATAGCGGGTAAACTGGTGCTGTGGGCTGTTAGCACCAGCTTGTGAATTGTGGGGTAATTTTATCACAACTTTGGCTGGGATATTGTGCCGTTAATTCAGTGATGGCTCCTTGTGAATATACCCCTAAATTTCAAGTAGTGATCCTTTGGCTAAAATAACCTATTTGTGCCACTGTTGGTTTTATATTTCAGGAAGTAGGGGGAACGAGGCTCTTAGTGATTGCCATCCGGCATGTTAGAATACCCTGTTTATTGAATGCATGTTTCAGTAATAGAGTTGAGGGTTGCTTCAAGGCCGGACAAAGGCAGACTAGGTGGAATATGTCTTTCTTTGGAGCATCACAAAGTATGCACGATCCTAAGCCTTTGTATCGACATGCTGGTTGGTCAGCCAAGGATGGCAGAACTCCGAATCTAAGAGCCATCCGCTTTCTCTTTAGATATGTTGGATATATTGTGCTGAGGTATTCTGCCGGTTTTAAACGAATGTAGGATTGGACTACCATCCAGGCATGTGACCATGAGGTTAGTTTATGCGTGTCTTCAATGAGGGAATGCAATTGAGCTACTTTGTTGATGGCTCTGCAGAATGTGGAATATAGTAAGTTTAGTCCCATAGGTTGATGGAATGTATTTCTAGTAGTAAGGACCTTCATTCAGTTAAGCCTTTGTAGCTGTTATTATGGTGTCTTGGGAGAACTGTTATTTTGCTTTAGTCATTATGAGTATTGGACTAAAAATATCCGCCTACAAAAAGCTTCTGATCAACACCCTATAACTGCCTGAAGTGGCACTTATGACATGGAGCTAGTTCGTAAATATTCAAGTGTGTACTTGTACTTGAGTGTGATTTGGTATGAATATACATTTGTCCCTGTGCCTTGCCTGTGTGCGTTTGAGTGCATCTGTATTGCCTGTGTTCATAAACGCTTGTGTCTGGCATGTCTATATGCAACGGTGCCTGCACTCAGTAGGTCTACATGCCCCTCACAGCCTGGGACTGTCTTGCTTTGTCTGTATGTTCATCTGTTCCTGTACTTTGTGTGCCTCTGTGTGGCTATATTATAAAACCTAAGCATAAGGTATAGGTGTAATTTACGCAATTCCCTGTAGATTAACATTCGTGGAATTGCCCAAATATTCCCCAAGGTTTTGCGGAATTAAACGAGAAGAGCAATTCTGCATTTAAAGCTATTTTCTTAAAGCAAAAGTGCCCCCTCGCTTCCAACATGTATGCAAGTATGCATTTTACGTTAAGAAATAAAGCTAAATGCAACAGAATATGAATAGCGGCACGAGCAGCCGCTCATGCTTGCTAAATTTGAACTTGGGTAGAATTTTCCCACAACGTACCTTTTGGCATTTATTGCTACTTTCTGAGCACAAAATGCACCCTTGCATCCACAAGTACTTTCTAAATGTACTCTTGTGGCAGGAGTTTTTCGCAACAGATTACTCTTAAGTATGCGAGCAGGGGTAATCATATTATTATCAGTAATTCTGTGTCCAAGAATAATGAAGAATTAGGGAAATGACTCTGATTACTGAGGCATAACTAAAATTATTACCAGGCATAAGCATAATGACTTTACTTCTATGCAGTGGTAATCATGCGGGTGGACAGTAGAAATACTGCACTTAAAAATATCAATATACTTGTGCTTCACCTAAATCTTTAAATTCAGCATGCTGTATATGCTGAAGCATTTTCACTGTTTTTGTAAACCGAAGGCTGTACTTAGCGGAATAATGCTGGCTTATAAATAGAAAAAAAACATTTTTAACAAATGTTTGAGGTTTTCAGAGACAGCCTGACATGTACTAGGGCTACTTAGAAAGGGCAACATGTTGTTTTTCTGGTCCCACTTTGCTTTTGTTCTTTCCTCAAGGTGCATGTCTCCAGCCGCTGGGCAGCTCCATTATGTCACTAAGATGCATTGTGTAAATGGATTCTTCTTATGAGTGCATCCTTGGGGCTAAAAGAATGATCTTCATTGAAAATATTAATATCATACATCCTTGGGAAAGAACACACTAGGGATTTTAGAAAAGAAACGCTGGCAACTACTGTGATTCTCTCACAGCAGCCACTTTTACGACGGATTTCGCAGCAGTTTATTCACAACGAGCTGTTTCAGAACATTTCTACTGTTTTCTATTTTATTTCCTTGCTAAGTAGAGACTAACTGCTGATTCAAATCAATATCATCTTTTCAGGAGACTCATTTTTGCAAATTACTTTTTGCGACATTAAAACATGATAAGTAATTTTATCTGAATGGATGTAGAAAGATAGAGGGAAACTATTAGGTTGTGACTATTGATCATGTTTGACATCAGGTAAGCGGGTTTAATTACTACAAAC
This sequence comes from Lissotriton helveticus, assembly GCF_964261635.1. Taxonomy (NCBI): domain Eukaryota; kingdom Metazoa; phylum Chordata; class Amphibia; order Caudata; family Salamandridae; genus Lissotriton; species Lissotriton helveticus. The sequence goes on from NC_136063.1 coordinate 806,406,929, forward strand.
TATCTGCTAAAAGCGATAAATGGGTGTTTCTCTAGACACTGTGCTGTATAGAAGCACAAAACATGGAAAATGCGAAAGAAATGCTGACACTCCTGTGAGCTGTAGACATTGGCCTCTTTCAATGTTTGATGTGCATGTCATCAACAGTAAACCATTGAACCTAAACAGTGTTCTCTCTTCACTTGTTTTTGCAGGTTTTTAGCTTTTTCATGAAGAAATGGATAGTGGACATCACAGCAAATGCCCCACGTGTAAGTCAGTGAGAATGTATGGCTCTCAGTGGGCACGCTCTCTTTCTTCTAGGATGTCTCAGTGCACAGCCGTTTTTCTAGGATTTCTTTGTTACTTGTCACTTTATATTTTTCAATGGCCGTAGTTTCAGTACATGTATCAAATAAGTGTGTAGCTATTCAGTGTCAGACACTATAGGGGGGACAATTACTGGGACTTTGGACCAGTTCATAACTAGAGCTGCAGTAGTACTAGAACATGAAATAACCCTAACAGAAAAGAGATTATCACTAGAACCTTTATTTTCTAAGCGCTCGTCACTGGGCACCATTATGACGGCTGTAACACCAGAGCAGCTATCCATCCATCCATCCATCCAATGGCGATAATCTGTTAGGAGCAAGTATAGAGTCTGTTGGGTCTGATGGGCTTATTGTTTGTGCTTCGGCTAACACTACTGAAGATAGCACATTACCTACAGGAAATAGGTCAGTAGAAATAAGTACTCCCATTACTCCTATTGCACCCACCGATTTAAGACCTAAAAAACGAATAACTGGCCAGGCGACGACTTGTAAAAGAAAGCGTGGGGGAGGCCCGCAAAAGGGGAGATGACCGAAAGTTATTAAAACTACGAATATAGGGGAAATACGATAACATCAACCCAATCGTTATCTACTAGTGTACCTCCTCGACTGCCCACTAACGACACAAATATTGCGATAACTCAGCCATTTCAGCGCCCCTCTTTAGTAACTCAGATTCCTGAAGGCCTATTAGAACAAGTAGAGCAGTTAATTAAATCATTGATGCTACCTTTACTTGAAAGGATAAAACTAATAAATGAGAATCTGGGGAAGCTTGAAAGAGTTGTAATGGATAATTCGCATAATAGACACCTCTCAAGAAAGAGTAAATAGACCGAATAGGCGACAAAAGCCAACTTGTATTAATAGTAGGACAGAGACAGGAACGACAAAGCAAAATAACAGAGAAGGAGCAAAAGAGATTGGGAGGGATGGCGGAAAGGAGATTACAACCTCTGAGCTGGTTGGAGATATCACTAATAAAGGGAAAGAAAGAATAGGCACAGAGGATGGGAAATTGAAGCACCCACGCATTGATTTACCGCCGGACTCAGCACCTTATACGGTGATACTGACAGGGGTTCCTGAGATTCATATTGATAAATTGGAAACCCATAGCCAACTGAAAAATAAGGTTATTTTTTGGCTCAACAATAATAGATCACTCCCTGGTTATAATAATGCTGAAATACTACATGGTATAAGGGTGAGCTGGATAGGCCGTAGAATGAAGGAGCTTGGGGGAGATTGTATTATTGTGAATTTCAGAGACCTCAGGGTGGTAAGGTACATCTGTGATTGGCCCGGGCATGGAGGGGACGGTGGAATTCAAACCGCTGATATGAGTTATTTTTACCCTTACACTGCTTTTGGTCCATCTATTTTCCCTTTAAATATGAGAGAATATAGAAGACCAAATACTGCGTATAGTAAAGAGTTTCGCCTTCCCTTGTCCAATCGCTTTGACTTGCTTCAGGGACTGGAAGGGGTGGATTGACTGGGGTGCAGATATAATAGTGCCATTCTGGATTCTGTTACAGTAAATGAAAGCCTAACACAGGATAAGGTAGTTGAAGGAGGAGGAAACAGCTGGGTGGAACTAGGAATAGACTCTAAAATGTCTGATAAGGTTACCGTTGGAAGCATGGTTAACAGTGATAGCAATTTGAAAGCACTGGTAGATGACAAAGCTGGTAATCCCGAATCCACTGTCGCGGAGGATGATACAAACATAAGGGGAACCTGGTCAATTATATTTTGGAACATTGCGGGCCTCAAATCAAAACTTTCAAACTGTAACTGGCTGAATTCGATCAAAGACTATGACATTGTAAGCCTCCAAGAAACATGGATGATAGAAGCTTCCCATTTGTGTGATTTTAAGACCTTTCACTCCCCGGCAATTGGCTCCCTTTATGCCAGGGCCAAAGGGGGGCAGTGTACCTATGTCTCTAATTTGCTTAAGTGTCGTAAGATTGAGATGGTCTTTAAAAATCGATATTATCACATTATTAGAATTGTTATCGATCAAGACCTACATATGATCATCGTTAATTTTTATAATAATGTACTGGCGGACGCTTTGGAACAAACACTTATAAGCCTGGGCCAAGAGATCAAATGTCTGATGGAAGGGAGAGTGAAAGCAGTCTGTGTTATCTGGGGTGGGGATTTCAACTGCTCCTTGTGCAAACATGGGGAAAAGGGTACTTGTGGCCTAATGCTGAACAAAGCGACCAGCTTAAGCCATTTTGAACATGCTACCTGTAGGAACCACTTAAATGAGATTATCTTTACCTGCGATCTGGGTTTCGCGAACAGAATTGGTTGCAGCAATGTCCCTTTTCGCTCTACGTTTAATGGTAGAGGTGCATATACCACCATAGATTTTGTATTGATTTCAGCTAGATATGGCGGGGAGGTTCTAGCGTTAAAAACTCTAGATAACCCTTTAAGTGATCACTTCCCCTTAAGCCTGGAGATTGTAAACCTAAGTAAAGATCTCCCCAAGATAAGTGCGCCAAGTAGGCATGTACGGAATATAGCCTTAGTCAGCAGAACGGCTATGCTCTGAAATGGAGCAAAATAGTACCTGAAGATTTTTTGACTACATTAATTAAAAAGTGTAATTTTAGTATTAAAACCTACCTTGATGATAATGCGGATGATTCGGTTGTCGTAACAAATTTTAAAATGATAACTGAACATATGAAAAACAGCCTCTGGGTAGAGACAAAAAACTCCAAGGTGAATCCTTCGAGCTGGTTTGATACAGCTTGTACTAAGAGCTATACCAAACTTAAGCTCGCCTTAAATGCCCCTAATAGAGATATTAACCTCGTAAAGGAGTTAAGGAAGGAGTATAAGAAAAATCTTAAGGCGAGGAAAGACACTATCAAAAAGGAAGCATGGGAGGCATTGTGTGAGGCATCCCAGAGTAAAGACTCGGCGGTCTTTTGGAAAGTAGTAAATGCGCCTCTTTTTTTCGATAAAACAAAGACCAGGGCAGAGATAGCTATTTCCGATACAGAGTGGGTTAAACACTATGAAGAACTGTATCGTGCCAAAAGTGACCAGGACCAAGCCGCTACTCATGACACCGTGAGGACTGATACAGTTCAGAACAGGATCAAATTGGAATTGGGTATTGCTCTGAGTGAAGTAATTGTGAGCATAAGTAATAGTGCTGGAGGCAAAGCCCCAGGCCCTGACTGCGTTCCAGTTGATCTTTATAAGAGCAACATGGATCTTTGGGGCCCGCTGCTTACCCAACTCTTCAACGCATCCTGCTCCCATGGTTTATTATCCTCATGGTGTGAGTCAATAATTGTTCCAATATTTAAAAAGGGCGATAGATCGAGCTGCCAATGCTATCGCCCCATTTCTCTTTTGGACTCTACCATTAAGATCTTCGGCGGAGTAATTTTAAATAGATTGCAATCTTGGGCTGATGAACGATCAATAATCAGCGATCTTCAATATGGTTTTGGGAAAGGCCTTGGCACCATTGACCAGTGTCTTAATTTGCACATACTTTTAGAAAAATACGCCAAAGCCAAGGGTGGTCACATGTTTTTAACATTTATTGACTTAACGTCAGCTTTTGACTGCGTCACCCATTCTAAATTATGGCTGGTCCTCCGGAAGCTAGGAGTAGAGGATGATATAATCAATTTTCTTAGGGAACTCTACTCAGGGGCCACAGCTCGGGTTAGGTATGGAAAAAATGGTGAATGTACTGATTTATTCACCATTGCGAGAGGAGTGCGACAAGGGTGCGTACTCGCCCCTTTTTTGTTCACGATATATATCAATGCTCTTGAAAAAACATTGCTAGAGGAGTGTAGGGACATGCCGCTTATTGGGAAAAGGTCTGTTCCTGCGCTCCTATATGCTGATGATGCGGTACTGATGGCCAGGACACCGCTGGCCATGCAAACAGTGGTTAACACTTTTACAGGCTTCATGAATAACTTAGACCTGAAAACCAACTGCACGAAAACTTTTAGCATGACATATGGCCTTGGCCAACACAAAAAGGATAAAACATTATATGTTGGCTCTAGACCTCTTGAACAAACCCCCACTTTCCCATACCTAGGCGTACTGTTTGACCAAACAGGTCGATGGAATGATGTAACACAAACTAGAAGACTACTGTTCTGTAAATCTATCATCTCCTTGAAAACCTTTAGTAGAAGGATGGGCAAAAAACCAATTGGGGAGCTTTTATCCATGTGTAGAGCAACCTGCGTGGCAGTTGCTACATATGGTGCAGTGGTATTGGGGTGTGTAAATACAAAACCCCTACAGGTGGTGGAGAACAACTTCTTAAAATCCCTCTTAGCAGTACCATATAGTGTTTCAACTTATGTTAGTCACGCTGAGTTGGGGCTGCCCTATATAGAAGATATTATCAAAGCTGCTCCGGTTCTTTTGTGGCACAGGATCTGGACAAGTGAGGAATGCGCGTTTAATCGTTCTATTTTAAGGGACGTTATGACCCTAGAAAATGTTGGTAAGGTGGCATGGTTAACCTATGTAAGGATGTTTCTTACAAAAATAGGCCATAGGGAATACTATGATGATCCGACAACTGTGTGTGACATATCTAGAAAAATCTTCAAAGATGTTTGCATGAGGTATCTGTGCGACCTTAGAACTAATATAGAAATGTCAAGGAAAACCGTGGTCGCACATCAATTAATATTGACATCTGATTACATGCAACCTTACATCAGATTAAAAATGAGTTATTTTGAAAGGTTTTTATTGACGCGTTTCAGATTAAATTTGTTATATAGATCCCTTAGCTGCCCTGTTATGAATATGTGGTCCAAACAACTAATTAAATGCCCCAGTGATGATTTGTCTGAGCAGTCAGACATTCATATCCTCTTTTTCTGTAGATTTTATGCAAATCCCAGGAAAAGATGGATCGTGCCCCTGTTGAAGATTATGGAATGCAATCAGTGTCACCCTGCAGTTTTAGAACTTCAAAAATTGGATAATATTTTAGCTATTGCATCTTTGCCTGCATATTTTAAATTTGCTTTTAGATTCAGAAAAACGATCATCTAAATGAATTGTATCAAGATGGGCATATGTTATACTTCTCTTAACTTAATCATGCTATTTCTTAATTTTTTGGACATATTGAAATGTGATGATTTATTCTATTTGTACTTTTATGGTTGTTTTTATCTGATAACCGAATAAATTTAAACTTGCCTTGTGTAGCTATTCAAAGTGAATCCTTTACATTAGCACAAAATACTCCATTCAGTGGGTTTGGGGTTTTCATTGTTAACATAACGTTGCTTTAACTGGGTCTTTAACTGATTGTCGATCGTCACTGTGAAGTTATGATTTAGTGCACTTTCCGTTGAAAAGGCATTTTTTGATATGTCTATAAGTTTTGACCCCATGAATTTGCCCGAAATATGGCAAATCGCTAGCTTATCCAACTTAGGTCCGCTTGGCATTTTTATGGAGATCCGTACAGGGGGAGTACGTTAAAACTGGTCAATAGGATGTTTCCCCACTGTCACCAATGTGTAATGGCCCTCATATGCTCGAGTGCACACTTCTTGGCCACGTGTATAGTGCTGCCAATGTAAACCAAACAGATAGCATGGGCACCTCAGGGAATATACACAGAAATCAGAATTGCATGACAGGCGCTTCTGAATTTGACCCTTTTCCTGGTATCTGACATGATGAAATTTGTACACTTTTGCTGGATTTTCAAGCTTTACAGTTAAAACATGGCACAAAACCTGGTGTACGTATCCAGCCACTTGCATCATAGGTTTTGGTAACCATGTTTCTGCAAAGCCTGTCCTTCAGATTTCTTCGGAAGGCGATACTGCGTTGTGTTGGCACATACTTCATTATGGTGTCTTCAGTATGTAGCACATGCCAAGGTTTGTTCAAAATATCCCTTATGTTGTTAGCCTGTCTGCTGTAGGTGGTAATAAAATTGGCTTGTTAACTAGCATCAGATACCCTTCTCTGGGCCACTAAATGGTTTTCCCTCTTGAACCCATCTACCTTGTTCACTCCTGTACTGAGTGTTTTGGAACCATAACCCCTCTGTCGACATCTATGTAACAGCATACTCTTTTATTCTTCAAAGGCTACATCACTGCTGCAATTCCTTTGAGCCCTGATAAGCTCTCCATAGGGGATACTATGGATCATGCATTTCGCATGGCTATTGGTGGAATGCAAAACACTTTTGCCTGTGGTTTCCTTCTGGAACAACTTGGCATTAATGTGTGACTTGCCAATTTCTAATTTCAAATCTAGAAACTCAAAAGATACTTTGTCAATCTGACTTGTGAATCTCATGTTCAAATCATTATTATTGAGATTCTCAACACATTCCATGGCCAGTTGTTCTAATCCCCACCAGATGACAAAAATGTCATCAATATCACATGCCCAGAGCACCATATGGTGATCATACAAATGGAGACTAGACATGACCCGTTCCTCCTACCAGCCCATTTACAAACACGTGTAACTGCAGGGGAAACAGGTCCCCATCGCAGTGCCTGCGTTTGAAGGTAAAATTACCCATCAAAGATGAAAAAGTTGTTCCACTGGCAAAAACGGATCATATTGAGAATCATCTTGTTATAAAATAAGAAGGCTAGTGACCTTCCTTTAGAAAAATAGCGACATGCCTGAATACCCAAATCATGAGGGATGCAAGTGTAGAAAAAGATAAAATCCAGGCCCATCAAGAGAAATTCCTTCTCCCAGGCAATGCCCTCAATGATTCTAAGACAGTCCCCACTGCCTCTTACATATAAAGGACGTTTTGACTAGGGGCTGCAAGAAGTAGTCTACATACCTTGAAGTGTTTTCTAAAAGGCAGTTCATGGAAGACACAATAGGGCGCCCTGGTGGATTGGTGGGATTCTTATGCATTTTGGGAAGTAAGTTTAGTAGCAGGATTTTTGGATGCTTATTAAGAAGAAATTGATATTCCTCCTATTCAAGCAACCTTTGCTCTTGACATACACTATTCTGTCCCAGTATGTCCTCTTGGTGGCACTAATGTTTGATTTTCTACATAATGTGTAGCAGGCATCATCGAATAGCTGTCTTTATAATTCCGCTAAGGATTTGTCTTTTGATGAATCAACAATGTTGCCTCCATTGTCAGAGTTAAGAATTGCAATGTCTTCCCTGGTCTGCAATCCTGTAAGAGACCTCCTTTGTGTAGGTGTCAGGTTAAAATCTTGGCTGCTGTGCCTAAAACTAAATTTCTTAAAATCCCCTAATGACTCCCTTCTCAAAGAGATTGATACTGTCAAAGGGAATGGTAGGCTTGAACACAAATTTGGGGCCAATTCAAATCTAATGGGATTTGTAAATTATTCAAAGTGAGAATAGCATTATCATGGTGCTCAGGGAATTCGTCACGATCACAACACATCTGCAATTGATCAATAACATCAATACATAGTGAAGATTGCTAATAGAAGGGGTCACTTACGTGGGACCTCATGTTGTTTTTCAACTCAAACCATTTTTATGTGTTTATTTTTTGGAGAAATTAAACAAAACAACTTGGCGTTGCTTATAGTTAAATTAATAGGTCGGAGAAAAAGAAAGACCAAGGCAAAGCACATCAGCCTGGGTTTGGGTGAGGGGAAAGTCAGACAAAGTCAGACAAATTTACCACATTGGTGTTGAGTTCCAATATTTTGGTTTGGTAACTGCTGAATTTTTGCTGATTTTGTATCAGTGAAATCTGAGCCTAACTATAACATTCCTGTAACCTTTGGTTTTTTCATTGAAGTTCTAAGTTTTAGAAAAAATTTATTTCCTAAACTATAGCGTATATATAACCTTTGGATTTTTTAAGCAAATTTCAAAGTTTGTTTTAATGTTATTTTGTAACTATAATGTCCCTGTAACATTTGGCTTTTTTAAGTAAATTTAAGTGAAGTTGTAAGGTTTTTAAAATGTTTTTATCTTCTAACTGTCTCAGTAAGTCTGTGACCGAGTATTAGAGTGCCTGAGTGGGTCAGTCAGTGGGTGTGGGAATGCCTGTGTAGGTCTGTGAGTGGGTGTGTGACTATCTAAGTGGATCAGTGAGTGGGTGAGTAAGTGGGTCTTTGAGTAGTTGAGTCTCTGAGTATGTCTATGAGTGAGTGCATGAGCTCTTTGAGTGGGTCCGTGACTGGATGCATGAGTGTCTGAGTGGGTCTGTGAGGGTGTGCATGAGTGTCTGGGTGGGCCTGTGAATAGGTGTGTGAGTCTCTAATTGGGTCTCTGAGTAGGTGCATGGGTGTCTTTAACGGTGCATACGTGAGTGGGTAGATGAACCTCTGAGTGGGCGAGTGAGTGTCTGAGTGGGTCTGTAAGTCTCTGAGTGGGTTTTTTGAGTGAGTCTGTTAGTGAGTAAGTGTGTGACTCTCTGTGTACATCTGTGAGTGGGAGCATAAAACTATGGGTCTGTGAATGGGAACAAGAGTGTCTGAGTGGGTCTGTGAGTGGGTGGATGATTGGGTCTGTGAGAGCAAGCAAGAGTCTTTGAGTGGGTCTGTGAGTGGGTGCGTGAGTGTATGAGTGAGTCTGCCAGTGGGTGAATGGTAAAAAACCAGAGGGGGTTACATGGGAGCAGGTCCTCATGCCAGCTTCCCCTTTGATGGTCCTCCAGTCCAGCTTACCTGCAGTCCGCTACCCTCTGCTGCCTTTGGTTTTGTGCCTCCTCCACTTGTTTTCCGATTGCTTTTCTGCCTCTTCTCTCCTCGCTCCTGCCCTCAATCCTACCTCTTTCTGCTCGCTCTGCCTGTTAATTTCCCTCTTTCTTCTTGTTCCTGACCTTTATTTTGACTCTTTCTGATCGTTCCTGGCATTTCTTTTTTGAGCTGCCACCTTCAGCTTTATGATGATAGTAATGTATTTCATTCGCAAACAGAACTTGCTACGACCCTTATATGTTATAAAACTTAATCATAATAACAGAATAGAATTACAGAAATGTTGACTAGACATAGAAAAAAACATTTGTACTCTGGTTTCATCAATTAGAAAGATCAATTAGTGCGCAGTCACATGATAAGAACTAATTACACTAACTGGCATCCCAGTACAAAAAGATTCTTCTCATGTAAGAAATGGAGGGCCTGTAGCAGCAGTGTAATCTGGGCTGAAACTACAAAAAAGGAGAGGGGCCACAAGGCCCCCTTCCACAGTCTCTTTAGGCCCTGGGGACTTCATTCCTAAGGGCTTTTAAAGATGAAGGGTCTTTGTGGCCCCCTCCTTGAGCCTTATTATTCCCTGGGGATCACCTCCTAAGGACTTTTGTTTGTATTAAAGGGGAGGGGGCCTTGCAGCTCCTTTCCAGAGTCTTATTAGGCCCTTGGAACCCCATCCTCCAAGGGCTTTACTTTGCATTAAAAGGGAGGGGGTCTGCGCCCCCCTTCACAAACCCCATTAGGCCCTGGGGACCCTATGCCTCAGGGACGTTTTTCCATTAAAAGGGCCCCCTCCCCCTGACCACTACTTAAAATAAATGGTAGCAGGACAGTGCAACCCTTCCGAGAGCCTTTTCATGCCCAGATGCCCCACATCCCAGGGTCTGCATTTTTATAGGTGGGTACCCTGGTGTCCAGCCTGGGCACCCACCACTCCTTCACTCATTAGAGGCTGTGGGGAGCCCCAGGCCCCCTTGGCCATCTGGCTCCTTGCATGCAGCAGGAGGCAGCATTGCTCTCCCCGGCAGGCAGCAGTTACCTATGCTGCTCCCTCCAAGTAGAAGCAATATTTTCATCTGTTTCCCTGCCTCCAACACTGCGGACAGGCAAACAGATCAAAAGTCTGCTCCCAGCAGGCGGGAGAGTTTTTAAAGCTCCCTCCTGCTGGGAAAACATTTTGTGTTTGCTCCAGCATGGCCAGAGATTCAAAAATGCTACCGCCAGGATGGAACAAACACAGGTTTCCCAGACCCTGCTGGTGCAGGCACGGTAACCGCTATGTCCTGGGGTTGGACTCCCCGGGACATAGCAAATCATTTAAAAAAAAAAATGTAAACAATTATTGATATCAAATCTATTTAACCAATTTTATGAATACCATTGGAGTCTAAGAAAATTAAATATACTATTACCACCTATAGAGGCTTTGCTCTCAAGAGGACAGAGACAAAGTCTGTCCCTGGCTGGAGGTGTTGCACACCTCCTCCAGAACAGGATAGCCTTCCTGGGCGGGAAGCTTCAAAGGCCATGCCACCTTTGAAACCTAACCCAGGAACCTCCAAATAGTGGGGAGGCTAAAAAAACCTTTCCTGCTCCACTTTTGGCATGAGGAAAGGGAAGAAAACTAGTGAGATTAGGAGGTGTGTCTACCTTCAACCTGCACCACCCCTAAGGCGGGGCAGGCAAGGTGGACCCCACTTTTCACTTTCCACTATCTTGAAGTCTAGGAAAAAACTCTCCAATCAGGGCTAGTGTAGTGCCTCTTTCTGTAGGATGTAGTCACTAGAGAGGGTAGACACCCTAAAGGTAAGTAGCCCATTGGCTACTACCTGTCCCCCTTTGAAACGCCCTAAATTCAGTATTTAGATGGCTCCCAAGACCTTGACTCCAGATTCCATGGACCTAAAGAAGGCAAAGGAAGAAGGCATGCTGCTGATCCAGGAACTGAGCCCAGCTTCAGAGGAAACCGGCACCAAACACTGCCAACTGTGAAAGGACTCAACAAATGTGGTCTGCCGACCCTACCTGAAACCTGTGTAGCCTCTAAGAATCCCGGAGCCCTACCAGCCTTGGCCAATTGCCTGGCACCTCCCTTCGCACTTGAGGTACTACTTCCAGGCACGCCTCTGGCAAAGACTGCTACAAGGTGAAGACCGGCACAGAGTGTGTTGACGCAATTCACCTTGTTAACCAAAAGTTGTGGTGTATTGATAGCCAATCTTGTAACCAACCCCTTCAACACATCCACTAGCCAGAGGGATCCTCACAGTACCTGCGACCGATACTGGAAATAGTCCCACTCCTGTGAGCCTGTACCCGCTTTCGGTTGGCATCAACAGCGCTAAAGCAGCAACTTGGTCATGACCACCCTGACGGACTACCCTCAAAACACCTGAAGCAGAACGCCACCAGTGATGAACAAATTCTGCATCCCAAGACATCCAGCACCTCCAAACCAGCTAACCCAGAGCTGCCTGCTGTGCCCAATCCCTGAGACTTCCAAAAGTCTGATTCCCCTAAAGTTGAACTTCCCCTGCACTCTGAGAGACGGTTATTCCCCAAAACTCCATGGCGGAATGTTGCTTCCATGGATCACAAGGGTAAATGTGTTGGCGATACTCAGCTATCTAACCCACGACGGTCATAGCCTGACAGCAGCGACCACTATTGCTTAAAACATGTAAGCATTTGTGTTTTGAACTGCATTTGATAAAATCAACATATAAAGCATTTATTAGCTGTTGAATGAAGTTCATGGTTTCTGAATATATATTTGAAGATACAATTTATTTTTCCTAAATGGTCTCGAATTTATTCTTGAGTGTGTGTCCCATTTATTGCCACTCTGTGTTTGACAACAAATGCTTAGCATTACCTTCTGATACGTCTAACTACCCACTCACACTACCACAAAAAAAGCATTAATATGATCTGCTTTTACCTTTGCACACCTATTGGTCATCCACTGGACGAGCTGCATAGTATACTTTATTTTAGAAAACTGTATAGAGAGCCAGCTTCCTACAGATATCTTGTAGCACAATATTACAAAAAATGCAAGGATGGCAAAAAATAAACTAGACTGAAAATGGAAAGTTTCAAATGTACAACATGAACAACTGAAAGGCCTGCTTATAGTCTCATGCTATTGGAAACCTATAAACAAATACACAACAAATAGAGTACATATTAATCTACATAAGTTTTGTTTGCAGGCTCCCTGGCTCCCAAAATAAAACTGGTCCAACAAGAGAAACAAAAAACATCTTTCTTATGCACCACTGCTCCACAAAATGAAAAATTGACCTATCAGTGTGCCACACTAACTACTATTTAGAGGACATGATCATTTTCTGCTTGGAAATAAATAATAATCTCAATTTTTATAACAATAACATTGTTTGCCTTTCATTCGCTTTGGCCTTCGTATGTAGCACAATTCACTTGAAAGTAGCAAGGAAGCACACAAAATAAACTAAACTGCTTATGTAAAGTTTCAGATTTACTACTGAAAGACCTATGTATGCTCACATGCTCATGAAAACGTATAAGTAAATTCAGAAAGAATAGAATACTTCTTAATCTACATATGTTTTCTTTGCATAATTTCTGGCTCACAAAAGACAACTGTGCCCCAAAAGCCAAACAAAAACCATCTTCCTTATGTACTCATGTGAAACAAAATAAAAAAAAGTGACCTACCAGAGAACTACACAAACTACTATAAAGAGGACATGATAATTGGCCTTTCGAAAAAAAGGACAATTTTCTTAAGTGTTATATCAATAATTATTTGCTTTCATTCTTATGTAGTAGAATCCAACAAAAAGGACCAAGGACGCCCAAAACATTATCTAGACTGCATATGCAAAGTTTCAGAATTACTACATGAACATTTAAAAGACATCACATGATTATTTAAACTAATAAACAAAATAGATGAAAAACACAATAGATAAAAAGAAAGTATTCACATTGAAATGATTGCCGCTCTGTAATTATAATTAGTATTCCCAAAGATAGGAATGACTCAGATAGTAATAACTTTCAAGCAGTTTGACACATCACCACAAACTTTCCAGACCTGTAGCATTTTCTAAATGTTGAGATGATGTCCATTTTTGTCGTGAATCATTAAGGGGGTGAAAAGATAAAAGGGGGTCTCATAACGAGTTTTTCCAACAATGCATTTTATATAAACTATTGCATTTGATGTAGCTCGAAAAGAGCTGAATGATTTACATACAATTTGGCAGGATTATACATTATGGTTCAGAGACAATGCTTTTTGGGTGCTTGAGTTAAGTAGGGTAAGTATATTTTTTAGTTATAAGGCATTTAAACGTACTCATATCTGTCACCGTGGTACTTTCACAGAATTACACAAACTTTTGAGAAATTACCATAGTACATGGCCATAAACTTATTTAAAAATATATAAATACATTTCCCTACCTATTACCACTTTAATGAAGTGATACTAGGTAGGCAACCACTACTTACCGATGCCTAAGGCCCTAACACTGAACACAGCCAAGTGTAGTAAGAAAAACATTACCCAATTATATACTGGCTTGTCATCACCATGCAACACAGTATACTACAAAGTTATCACAGTATTCCTTGGCCCAAACTATAACTAAGGCCTAGCTATATTATTGGATTGCAGTACGTTGAGTATTTTATTGTGTCACATGGGCAATGCAATACTTAAGTCATATTTACAAAACAACTCTTCCCACCATGGATGGACCTGCGTTGATTTGTAAATCTGGAGAAACTCAAGGCAGCACAATTTGCTGCTTTGCATTACACTGCACACCATAATCTACATTGCTGCTAAATTTCACATACATCCATATGCTACGTCAGTGTAGCTAATCCACCATATGCCTTTCCACTCTACGCCACTCCACTCTACGCTATCACACTGCATGCAATGCCACTGTACGTCACTCCAGTCTATTTCACTCCACTGTATGCCACTCCCTTGACACTGCTCCACTGTAAACTGCTCTACTCTAAGACATTCTACTGTTTGTCACTACACTCTGCTCAGTTCCACTGTATGCCACTCCAATTAACAACACTCCACTATATGCTCTTCCACTGTATGCCACTTCACTGTAGGCTACCATACTCTAAGCTACTCCAGGTTATAGTACTCCACTCTACATTGCTTCATTCTATGCTACTCGATTTGACCCCACCCCAATGTTAGCCACTCCACTGTGTGTTATTTCACCCTGCCCTATGCCACCACTATACACCACCCCTCTAGTCTATCCCGCTCGTTTATACGCCACTCTATTGAACACTACTCCACTAAACTATATTACACTCTCTGCCACTCCACTGTACAACACTCCGCTCTATGCCACTATGTCAGTCAACTCTACACTATTACTCTGTATGCAACCCCGCTCCATGCCTCTTTAGTGTATGCCACACCACTATATGCCACTCCACTGTACGCTACTCCAGTATTTGTTGTTTCACTCTGCGCCATTCCACTGTATGCCATTGCATTCTATACTATTCCATTGTATTCCCCTCCACTCTACGCTACTCCACTCTCTATGCCACTCCAGTGTATGCCACTCCACTCTACCCCACTCCATCCTATGCTATTCTATTGGACGCCACTCCACTGTACGCCACTCCACTGTACGCCACTCTCCTGTATGCTATTACACTCTTCCCCATTCCAGTGTATGCCACTCCAGTCTACACCACTACACTGTGCGCCACTGCACTGTATGCTACTCCACTATATGCTATTCCAGTCCAGTGTACAACATTCCACTCTATGTCACTCCATGCTATACTAGTCCATTGGACACCACTCCACTTTACACTACTCTATTACCTGCTAATTTACTCTACCCCACTCCACTGTGCACTACTCCAGTCTACACCACTCCAATGTACACCTCTCCACTCTTTAGTATTCTACTCTACACTATTCCACTCTATGCTATTGTACTCTACACCCCTCAACTGTGCTCCACTCTATGCTATTCCGCTGTAAGCTACTCCATTCTATGCTATTACACTAAATGCAACTTAAATCTTTGCCCCTCTACTGTAAAGTATGCCACTCTATCCTACTCTACACCAATCCACTGTATACTATTAAGCGCTACCCCAACCCACAATACACCACTCCAGTCTAAACAACTTCTCTGTACTCCTCTCCACTGTACAGTTCTACACATTAGGCTATTACACCACCCCACTATAAACTACTACACTATAGGATATCATACTCTATGCCACTTCACTGTACGCCACTCCAGTATATGCTACTCTACACTATACTAGTCCACGTTATGCCACTCTACTCCACTCTACACCTCTCCAGTATACTTCCCTCCACTATATATAACTTCACTCTACAAAACTCTAGTACATTCCATATCATTCTACTAGACTCTACTTCACTCTATCCCCGGACACTCCACTGTACAAATTGACTCTCAACTCTATGCCCTTACGCTCTATTATACAATACTATACTCCACTCAATGACAGTTTTCAACACGATACTCAACTCTTCTGTATGAGATACCACTCCAATTTATAACAGTTTCCTTTGCTCTATACTACACCACTTCTATGTATGCCACCTCACACTACACTAATCCATTGTACCCTACTCCACTATATGCCTCTTTACTATACACCACTCCACTCTACACTATTTCACTCTATGCCACTGCACTCTTCTACACTCAACTGTACAGTATTCTACTCTACACTATTCCACTGCCTGCCACTCCACTATACGGTAATCCACTCTGCATTGCTACAGTTTATGCCACTCCACTCTACACCTTTCCTTTGTATAACACTCTTTATAACTCCACTCTATAAATGTCTATCACACTTCATGATTGAGAAAAGGGGGTGGTGATGGACAGAGCATCTGAGTTAAACAGAACACTCATACCCAGTCAAAAGATCAGGGCTTGATCCATCACCATTTTTTAGCTCACTGCACCATCCCAGTTCAGAACCTGGCTACATGCAAATTAGTCTGTCCCTGGCTCAGTGCATCATGGGAACAGGGCAGACCAAACTACCAAGCCAATTCTTTACTTGAAAGGAAACAAGCTTCCGGGGACCGGTTTCTGGCATTGCAGCCGTCTTCGGCCCGGCTTGCTTGAATCCTGAAGGTGCAGTGAGCAAGGGACTCATGTCTGAGCATACCCTGCCACTCCTATAGTGGCCAACACGATTCAGAAAAGGGGGTTGTGATGGACAGAGCATCTGAGTTAAACAGAACACTCATACCCAGCCAAAAGATCAGGGCTTGATCCATCACCGTTTTTTAGCTCACTGCACCATCACAGTTCAGAACCTGGCTACATGCAAATTAGTCTGTCCCTAGCCCAGTGCATCATGGGAACAGGGCAGACCAAACTACCAAGCCAATTCTTTACTGGAAAGGAAACAAGCTTCCGGGGATCGGTTTCTGGCATTGCAGCCGTCTTCGGCCCGGCTTGCTTGAATCCTGATGGTGCAGTGAGCAAGGGACTCATGTCTGAGCATACCCTGCCACTCCTATAGTGGCCAAAACGATTCAGAAAAGGGGGTGGTGATGGACAGAGCATCTGAGTTAAACAGAACACTCATACCCAGTCAAAAGATCAGGGCTTGATCCATCACCGTTTTTTAGCTCACTGCACCATCCCAGTTCAGAACCTGGCTACATGCATATCAGTCTGTCTCTGGCCCAGTGCATCATGGGAACAGGGCAGACCAAACTACCAAGCCAATTCTTTACTGGAAAGGAAACAAGCTTCCGGGGACCGGTTGCTGGCATTGCAGCCGTCTTCGGCCCGGCTTGCTTGAATCCTGATGGTGCAGTGAGCAAGGGACTCATGTCTGAGCATACCCTGCCACTCCTATAGTGGCCAGCACGATTCAGAAAAGGGGGTGGTGATGGACAGAGCATCTGAGTTAAACAGAACACTCATACCCAGTCAAAAGATCAGGGCTTGATCCATCACCGTTTTTTAGCTCACTGCACCATCCCAGTTCAGAACCTGGCTACATGCAAATTAGTCTGTCCCTGGCCCAGTGCATCATGGGAACAGGGCAGACCAAACAACCAAGCCAATTCTTTACTGGAAAGGAAACAAGCTTCCGGGGACCGGTTTCTGGCATTGCAGCTGTCTTCGGCCCTGCTTGCTTGAATCCTGATGGTGCAGTGAGCAAGGGATTCATGTCTGAGCATACCCTGCCACTCCTATAGTGGCCAAAACGATTCAGAAAAGGGGGTGGTGATGGACAGAGCATCTGAGTTAAACAGAACACTCATACCCAGTCAAAAGATCAGGGCTTGATCCATCACCGTTTTTTAGCTCACTGCACCATCCCAGTTCAGAGCCTGGCTACATGCAAATTAGTCTGTCCCTGGCCCAGTGCATCATGGGAACAGGGCAGACCAAACTACCAAGCCAATTCTTTACTGGAAAGGAAACAAGCTTCCGGGGACCGGTTTCTGGCATTACAGTCGTCTTCGGCCCGGCTTGCTTGAATCCTGATGGTGCAGTGAGCAAGGGACTCACATCTGAGCATACCCTGCCACTCCTATAGTGGCCAAAACGATTCAGAAAGGGGGTGGTGATGGACAGAGCATCTGAGTTAAACAGAACACTCATACCCAGTCAAAAGATCAGGGCTTGATCCATCACCGTTTTTTAGCTCACTGCACCATCCCAGTTCAGAACCTGGCTATATGCAAATTAGTCTGACTCTGGCCCAGTGCATCATGGGAACAGGGCAGACCAAACTACCAAGCCAATTCTTTACTGGAAAGGAAACAAGCTTCCGGGGACCGGTTTCTGGCATTACAGCCGTCTTCGGCCCGGCTTGCTTGAATCCTGATGGTGCAGTGAGCAAGGGACTCATGTCTGAGCATACCCTGCCACTCCTATAGTGGCCAACACGATTCAGAAAAGGGGGTGGTGATGAACAGAGCATCTGAGTTAAACAGAACACTCATACCCAGTCAAAAGATCAGGGCTTGATCCATCACCGTTTTTTAGCTCACTGCACCATCCCAGTTCAGAACCTGGCTACATGCAAATTAGTCTGTCCCTGGCCCAGTGCATCATGGGAACAGGGCAGACCAAACAACCAAGCCAATTCTTTACTGGAAAGGAAACAAGCTTCCGTGGACCGGTTTCTGGCATTGCAGCTGTCTTCGGCCCGGCTTGCTTGAATCCTGATGGTGCAGTGAGCAAGGGATTCATGTCTGAGCATACCCTGCCGCTCCTATAGTGGCCAAAACGATTCAGAAAAGGGGGTGGTGATGGACAGAGCATCTGAGTTAAACAGAACACTCATACCCAGTCAAAAGATCAGGGCTTGATCCATCACCGTTTTTAGCTCACTGCACCATCCCAGTTCAGAACCTGGCTACATGCAAATTAGTCTGTCCCTGGCCCAGTGCATCATGGGAACAGGGCAGACCAAACAACCAAGCCAATTCTTTACTGGAAAGGAAACAAGCTTCCGGGGACCGGTTTCTGGCATTGCAGCTGTCTTCGGCCCGGCTTGCTTGAATCCTGATGGTGCAGTGAGCAAGGGATTCATGTCTGAGCATACCCTGCCACTCCTATAGTGGCCAAAACGATTCAGAAAAGGGGGTGGTGATGGACAGAGCATCTGAGTTAAACAGAACACTCATACCCAGTCAAAAGATCAGGGCTTGATCCATCACCGTTTTTTAGCTCACTGCACCATCCCAGTTCAGAACCTGGCTACATGCAAATTAGTCTGTCCCTGGCCCAGTGCATCATGGGAACAGGGCAGACCAAACTACCAAGCCAATTCTTTACTGGAAAGGAAACAAGCTTCCGGGGACCGGTTTCTGGCATTGCAGCCGTCTTCGGCCCGGCTTGCTGGAATCCTGATGGTGCAGTGAGCAAGGGACTCATGTCTGAGCATACCCTGCCACTCCTATAGTGGCCAAAACGATTCAGAAAATGGGGTGGTGATGGACAGAGCATCTGAGTTAAACAGAACACTCATACCCAGTCAAAAGATCAGGGCTTGATCCATCACCGTTTTTTAGCTCACTGCACCATCCCAGTTCAGAACCTGGCTACATGCAAATTAGTCTGTCCCTGGCCCAATGCATCATGGGAACAGGGCAGACCAAACTACCAAGCCAATTCTTTACTGGAAAAGAAAAAAGCTTCCGGGGACCGGTTTCTGGCATTGCAGCCGTCTTCGGCCCGGCTTGCTTGAATCCTGATGGTGCAGTGAGCAAGGGACTCATGTCTGAGCATACTCTGCCACTCCTATAGTGGCCAAAACGATTCAGAAAAGGGGGTGGTGATGGACAGAGCATCTGAGTTAAACAGAACACTCATACCCAGTCAAAAGACCAGGGCTTGATCCATCACCGGTTTTTAGCTCACTGCACCATCCCAGTTCAGAACCTGGCTACATGCAAATTAGTCTGTCCCGGGCCCAGTGCATCATGGGAACAGGGCAGACCAAACAACCAAGCCAATTTTTTACTGGAAAGGAAACAAGCTTCCGGGGACCACCCCCTTTCTGAATCGTTTTGGCCACTATAGGAGTGGCAGGGTATGCTCAGATGTGAGTCCCTTGCTCACTACACCATCAGGATTCAAGCAAGCCGGGCCGAGGACGGCTGTAATGCCAGAGACCGGTCCCCGGAAGCTTGTTTCCTTTCCAGTAAAGAATTGGCTTGGTAGTTTGGTCTGCCCTGTTCCCATGATGCACTGGGCCAGGGTCAGACTAATTTGCATATAGCCAGGTTCTGAACTGGGATGGTGCAGTGAGCTAAAAAACGGTGATGGATCAAGCCCTGATCTTTTGACTGGGTATGAGTGTTCTGTTTAACTCACATGCTCTGTCCATCACCACCCCCTTTCTGAATCGTTTTGACCACTATAGGAGTGGCAGGGTATGCTCAGATGTGAGTCCCTTGCTCACTGCACCATCAGGATTCAAGCAAGCCGGGCCGAAGACGACTGTAATGCCAGAAACCGGTCCCCGGAAGCTTGTTTCCTTTCCAGTAAAGAATTGGCTTGGTAGTTTGGTCTGCCCTGTTCCCATGATGCACTGGGCCAGGGTCAGACTAATTTGCATATAGCCAGGTTCTGAACTGGGATGGTGCAGTGAGCTAAAAAACGGTGATGGGTCAAGCCCTGATCTTTTGACTGGGTATGAGTGTTCTGTTTAACTCAGATGGTCTGTCCATCACCACCCCCTTTCTGTACCACACTTCATGGCACTCTATGACATTCTACTCCACACTATCCCCATATACTCGACTTTCCAACTGTATATTCCGGTCTATACCTCTATACTCCAAAGCACAACACTCTATTCCACTATACAACACTTTTCTACAAAACATAGCACTCCACTCTACTGTATGAGACCCCTCTTCAGTTTAAAACCTTTTTCTACCTATGCAAGTACAATCCACTCCATACCACTCTACTGTATGACACACCAGTACACTCTGTTGAACTTTACAACACAATACGTTACACCACTCCACCCGACACTACTCCTTTAAGAAAGTGCCCCTTTTTGCATGGTTGCATCCCAGTTTTTGCCTAATGTTGAAGCACTTTGACTAACTGTGGCCTGGGTTCCTGCCAACCAGGTACCCAGGGCCTATGTTCTTCCCCTATACTTAGGCATTCCTGTTTTCAGTTTCTATTTTTGGTCAATTCTGGTGTTTCTTTCTCAGTGTTTTCGATACCGTAAAAAAACAGTGTTTATCAGTGGTTACACATTTTTGAGCCATTAAAAACAACAAAAACAGTGTTTTTTTCTGGTGTTTATAGAATGTTTCACTTTTAATTATTGATTGCTTTCTGCACTAATAGTAAGTGTATAGTTAGACAGCATGTGTACAGGGTATATGAGGTCAAAATAAATTTTTACAAATTAAACATATTGTAATACACCATACAATACTTCTTTAGTGAGACTTTGGTCATGCACGCTTGCTCTGTGAAAAGGTCCTCTCAACATTGGCACTTGAAACGGGCAATGCCAAAACAGCCAGTACACAATGCCATAGCTTTCCATGCCAATACTGGTGCACCTAAAGATTGCGATTCTCTAGGACCTCAGTGAGGCTTCATTAACTTCAAATGTCATGGTTGGTAAAGGGAAATTTCTATACATCATTGCACGCCATTTCCAATAGACAGTAAAATAAAATGTCCTCAATTGCTCCTCAACATTTCTTTGCTTACCAATTGGCAAGAATTCTAGAATTTTGCATGGGCAAATTCACTAAAAGTGTCGCCCAGCCTACTCTCAAGGAGATGTTTCACATCTACACCAAATGTGGCCAGAGAGTTACCAATTGGGTTTTACTGTATAGGGTACTGTTGCAAAACCTAATTGACAACTCTCTGGCCACATATAAGTCCCCTGTAAAAGGTACCATAGGTACCAAAGGCACTGTGACCAGGGAAGGCCTATAAGGGCTGCAACACATATTGTGCCACCCTTAGAGGTCCTGTCCTGTCATTGCAGGCTGCATGTTTTGGTGCAGCACAAAGTGAAGAGTCGACATGGCTGTGTGCCATGCCTACAATCCACTGCCCTCAATCAATCAATCAATCAGTGCATTTGTAGAGCGTGCTACATACCCGTGAGGGTCTCAAGGCGCTGAGGGGGGAGGAGGGGCTGCCCCCAATCGAAGAGGCAGGTCTTGAGAAGTCTTCTGAAGGCCAGCAGGTCCTGGGTCTGTCGTAGGCTGGTAGGGAGAGCGTTCCAGGTCTTGGCGGCGAGGTAGGAGAAGGATCTGCCGCCGGCGGTCGAATTCCGGATGCGTGGAACTGTGGCAAGGGCGAGGTTGGCAGAGCGGAGGTTGCGGGTGGGCGTGTAGAAGCTGAGACGGTCGTTAAGGTATGTTGGTCCGGTTCTGTGTAGGGCTTTGTGCGCGTGGATGAGGAGTTTGAAGGAGATCCTCTTGTTGACGGGGAGCCAGTGCAGGCCTCTCATGTGGGGTGTGATGTGGCTGCGTCAGGGGACGTCGAGGATCAGTCATGCCGAGGCGTTCTGGATGCGTTGCAGCCGTCTCAGGAGCTTGGTTGTTGTTCCTGCGTAGAGGGGTTCCAGCAGTCGAGTCTGCTGGTGATGAGGGCCTGGGTGACGGTTTTCCTCGTGTCAAGAGGAATCCATTTGAAGATCCTGTGGAGCATTCGGAGGGTGTTGAAGCAGGTTGCGGAGACGGCGTTGACTTGTTTGGTCATGGAGAGGGTGGAGTCGAGAATGAACCCCAGGTTGCGAGCGTGGTAGGTGGGTTCCGGGGCTGTGCCTAGCAATGTGGGCCACCAGGAGTCGTCCCAGGCTGATGGGGTGGGTCCGAGGATGAGGACCTCAGTCTTGGCTGAGTTCAGCTTCAGTGTGCTGTCCTTCATCCAATCGGCGACGGCCTTCATTCCTCTGTGGAGGTTGGCTTTGGCGGTGTGGGGGTCTTCGGTGAGGGATATGATCAGCTGGGTGTCGTTGGCGTAGGAGATGATGTTGAGGTTGTTTTGTCGTGCGACGTGGGCGAGAGGTACCATGTAGACGTTGAACAGCTTCGGGCTGAGGGAGGATCCCTGTGGGACGCCGCAGATGTTCTCGATGGTTTTTGAGCGGAAGGGTGGGAGGCGGATACTCTGGGTTCTGCCGGAGAGGAAAGATGTGGTCCAGGTCAGGGCCTTCACTTGAATTCCAGCGTCATGGAGGCGCGCTGATAGGGTGCGGTGGCAGACTGTGTCGAAGGCAGCTGACAGGTCCAGCAGGATGAGGGCGGCTGTTTCTCCTTTGTCCGTCAGGATCCTGATATCGTCGGTGGCGGCGATGAGGGCGGTTTCGGTGCTGTGGTTGCTACGGAAGCCTGATTGGGAAGGGTCCAGGATGTTGTTGTCTTCGAGGTATCGGATTAGCTGTTTGTTGACAATCTTCTCTGTCACTTTTACCGGGAACGGGAGCAGGGAGATGGGCCGGAGGTTCTTGAGGTCCTTGGGGTCCGCCTTCTTCAGAAGTGCGTTGATCTCGGCGTGCTTCCAGCTTTCCGGGCAGGATGCTGTCTCGAGGGAGATGTTGATTGTTTTCCATAGGTGGGGTGCAATGGTTGTGCTGGCTAGGTTGAAGACGTGGTGGAGGCACGGGTCGGAGGGGGATCCGGAGTGGATGGAGTTCATGGTTTTGATGGTTTCTTCGTTGTTGGCATTGGACCAGGCGGTCAGGCGACAGGTGTGGGTCGAGGTCACGGGGATGGTGGTCTCGGTGGTGGGTGCGTGGGTGTCGCAGTTGAAGCTGTCGTGGATGTCGGTGATCTTGCGGTGAAAGAAGGTGTCCAGGGAGTCGCACAGGTCTTGTGATGGCGGAATGTCGTTGGTGTTGGAACTGGGGTTGGAGAGTTCTTTCATGATGTTGAAGAGCTCTTTGGTGTTGTGTGCGTTGTTGTCTAGGCGGTCTTTGAAGGCGGTCCTTGAAGGCGGTCTTGATGAGTTGATGGTGTCTGCGGGTGGCGGTCTTGTGGGCTGCGAGGCTGTCTGGTGATCGGCCCTGGCATAGGTAAATCACCCCTCTAGCTATGTGCACAATACCAGTGGTGAGGGTACAGGTGCATGAGCCATGTACCCCTACAGTGTTTAGGAGAGGTGTACCCACCTTTGCCAGCCCCACCCCTCAGATGGGGGATGCATAGTGAAGCACAATTCTCAGTTCCCACCTTCTTGCAGATGGGGGACTCAGCCACCAGAGTGAGGCTTATGCCCACCTCCCACTGGAAGAGGCATAATAGGGGGTGTACCCACCCCATTGGTCCCTAAATGTACCTACCTACAACACCCCTAAATTTAGTAATTAAAGGCAACCCTGAACCTTGCCTTCTCAGACAAGAAGAAAGACCAAAGAGCCATACTGAAGAAGAAGAAGAGGACACCAACTAACTTGGCCCAACCCTACTGGCCTGTCCCGACCTCGACCTGCTACAGGTAAATCCTGGTGCGTCCTGCAGCCAGCAGCCATAGGGGAACCCAGAGGACCTGCCCTGCCTTGCCAAACCAGACTTTGTCACCTGTGAGCACCGGATTTGCTCACCCACAGACTCTGGCTCTTGCCAAACCCATGAGTCTGCACCACTCTGCACCGAACGCCCACAGGCCGTGTTTGAGTGGCCCAACACCAAGAGGAGGTGTCCCCTGCAATCTTGACCTGGTTTCTGGTGATCCCTGACCTACCTCAAGTCTCCAACTGCTGCATGCAGCCCCTATCTGGAGGATCACACCGGCCACGACCGAAGCCGGTAAGAAAAACCTGATGTCAAAAGACACCCCTGCACCCTAAGTCCCACGGCCTTGGGTGGCCCAACTGACAGTGTCCCAGCATCCCTAGACACCCAATTTACCTCTCCAACCAGTGGTCGTCTCCAGAAGATGTTCGTCCCCGAGCCTGCAGTGCTTGTTGCAACCGGAGAAGCCCCATTGAAAACAAAGGGGCACCCAATGCAAAACAGTACCCTGCACCTCTGCCGCTGTGGGTACACCTTGTGTGCTAAATCGGATCCCCCTTTGCCCTGAGCCTATGTCCAGGAGCTTTGCTCCCACAACCATGTGGCCTGCTCGTGACAGCAGCCACCAACCGGAGGCCCCCTATGCTCCATTGGAAAACATTAGGCCTCAGCACTCTGCACCCGTCCCCCCTAGTGCCACTGAGGGTGATTTTAGAGTGCGTCCTTGACTCTGGGGGAACCACAGTTCTAAACCCAGAAAACAAACTCCTAAACCTAAGTACTTTCCGTCAAGTCGATAACATTGTTTTCTCCTATAGGACTGCAGTGACTGCTTTCTTGTGAAAACTGTTCTGTGTGTGGAGTTGGTTTGTATGAAACCTTAAGAAATAGCATATGTACAAAACCTGATTTACTTACCTTTCCTCTAGGAAATGTCCCACTGTGATATCTAGGCATATCACACTGAGTAAAGAAAGTAACATGAAAAGTAACTTGAAAAGTAATCTGAAAAGTAACTGAAAAGTAATTCAAACTGTTTTCTAAACAAATGACTTACCTGTAACCAAGTCAATTGCATTCAACTGAATTCAAACTGCACTTAACTGCATTATTCTTGTAAAGTATTATTATATTTACCTGTACCAGGCCCGGTTTGGTTCTAGAAAATAAAATACAACTAAATAATATTTTTATACAAACAAATTGGTCTGAGTACAGTCTTTGGGTGTGTGACATAATTTCTTGCCTTAGTGTGTACAATAAATGCTTAACACTACCCTCTGATAACGCCTTACTGCTCGTCCACACTACCACAAATAGAGAGTAAGGTATTATCTACTTTTACCTCTGCCTTCCTTTGGGGATCCACTGAACTCTGTGCGCATTATACCTTATTTTGATATAGTATATACAGATCCAGCTTCCTACAACTCCATCGTACAAAATTGTACCTCACTCTACACTACTATACAACAATTCACTCTACGCAGCTCCACTGTTTCACACACTTCTGTACTCCACTCTGGAATACTCTACTACACTGTATGACACTCTCTGATACTTTGCTCCTGTCAATTCCCCATCACTCCACTGTACTATACTGTATGCCACTGTACACCACTCTACTACCCACTCTACTCTATGATACTCTAGTCCACTATACAACACTGTATGCAACTCTTTGTATATCACTGCACCCCACTTTATTCCACTCTACTCTGACACAGTACTACCCTACTCCACTGTAAGCCACTCCACTGTATGCCACTGTATGCCAATCCACTCTACCATATTCCACAACACTGCACTATACTGTACACCACTTCAATCTACAAAAATCAACTAGACTGTATGCCACTCTACCCTACTGTAGTCTACAACAGTTTCCAATATTGTATGACATACCACTACACTCTAATGTACAACACCGTACTCCAATTTATGACACTTTACTCAACTGTATGCTACGCCACTCCACTCTGTTACACTCCACCCCACTTTATTCATAAAGTTTTATATAGCACAAACTAGATCCCATAGTTATATGCTGTTATATTAGCACCTTCGAGGCCGTGTGGAGGCTTCTTGAGTTTCACATTCATGAAAGGCATCCCACTGTCACACATTTGGACGTACATCTACCGAATG
This sequence comes from Lissotriton helveticus, assembly GCF_964261635.1. Classification (NCBI taxonomy): domain Eukaryota; kingdom Metazoa; phylum Chordata; class Amphibia; order Caudata; family Salamandridae; genus Lissotriton; species Lissotriton helveticus. Next base: position 806,433,139 of record NC_136063.1, read on the forward strand.
GACAAAGAGTTTATTTTAATGACACAAACGTTCGGCAGGTAGCACTAAATCCACCAGCAACAACACTTACGGCGTTCTTCCAGTTATGTGGATGTGACAATTTTGCAAAAACCGTGCTACACCACGAAGTTCCGCAATACTACACATGGGCTCATTCAACCTTTACACGTCGGAAACGCAGACAGGAGGTACTAGGCCACCCTGGGGTTAGGAAAGACTCTGCTCTTGGTAGGATGTACAGTATTCACCCAAACCAATCTGAGTGCTTCCATTTAAGGCTTCTTTTACAACATGTTTGTAGGCCTACTAATTTCCAGAGTCTTTTGACTGTTAACGGGCTAATTATGCCAACCTATCAGACGGCCTGTAAAGAACTCGGTCTTATTGAAGACGACCAACATTGGAGGCATACGTTAGCAGATGCTGCACTTTCTGATTCTCCATCCAAACTACGTGAATTGTTTGTGATAATATTGATCTTGTGTCAATCATCGGATCCTATGGGTTTATGGGAAGAATTTAAAGATCATCTATGTGAAGATATACTACACACTATGCGTCAACACTCGCATAATAACTGTCTGCCTATCACCATTAAAATCATTAACCAGGGACTAATACTAATAGAAGACTCACTGTATCTATTGAGCGAAAAGTCCAGATTTCAGCCTGCCAGCAGCATACAGGACAAACCAAAGTCCATACCACAATAGAGATAACGGGGCTAATATACACAACCTACGTGACTACCTTGCTCAACACTTGCCGAACTTAGTTCCCGATCAAAAAATTGCATACAACACCATAGTTCATAGTGTAGAGAACAAACAAAGCAAATTAATCTTCATAGACGCCCCTGGAGGCACAGGAAAAACGTACTTAATAAACCTCATACTAGCCAAAATTCGCTCTTCGGGACAATTGGAACTTGCTGAAGCCTCTTCTGGAATAGCTGAAACTTTGCTAACTGGAGGAAAAAACGCACATTCAACCTTTAAACTACCTTTAACTGTTTCCCTTGAAAAGGTTTCTATATGTTCAATACGAAAAAACGGACCTTTAGGCATGCTTCTTAAAATATGTCTCTTATCATGTGGGACGAATGTACTATGACACACCGCTCACATATAGAGGCAGTCGACAGAACTCTAAAAGACATTAGAAACTCAACAAAAATCATGGGTGGCGTTACTTTTGTGTTTGCTGGTGACTTTCGCCAAACTCTTCCTGTAGTGCCTCGAGGAACGCGTGCTGATATACTGAAAGTATGCTTAAAAGCATCACACCTATGGAACTCTGTGCAATCTATCACCTTACGCACTAACATGAGAATGCATTTAGGAGGTGGAGATACACACTTTGCTGATCTTCTACTACAACTGGGTAATGGAGAAATACAGGACACAAATGGCATAATAAACATACATAACTTAGGTAAGCCTCTCTGTACATTACATGACCTCATACACCATGTATACCCAGACATTCAGCATATTCTAAGCAAAGATTACAAATGGATTTGCGAAAGAGCGATAGTTGCGCCCAGAAACTCAACTGTAAACCATATCAATGAACACATCCTACAACTAATCCCGGGTGAAAACAAAATCTATAAATCCATTGATACAGTATTAGATACACAGGACACTGTGCATTATCAGCAGGAATTCCTCAACTCACTTAACCCTTCCGGACTCCCCCCTCATACACTCCAAATAAAAGTCGGTGTTCCTGTCATGTTATTAAGAAACCTACATCCACCTAATCTCTGCAATGGGACGTGCCTCCAAGTTACAAGTCTTTTGCCATTTGTTATTAAGGCTACTATTCTTTCTGGCCCTGCTGCAGGACAGTTAGCTCATATTCCCCGAATACCCATGATCCCTACTGAACTACCATTTTACTTTAAACGATTGCAGTTCCCTATTAACATTGCCTTTGCATCCACCATTAACAAATCACAAGGTCAAACATACAAAGTCACTTGGATAGACTTAAGAGAGGGCTGCCTCACTCATGGCCAGTTATATGTCGCCCTCTCTAGGTCTGGGAATGTTGATCACCAATTTATTCTCAATCCTGAGTCTCATGAAATAAGAAATGTGGTATACCATGAGGTTCTGAAATAAATTTGGCTTACGAATTCTAACCATTGCTGACATTTTTTTCATACCCGGACAACGTCGGGACGGGCGCTAGTATGTCATAAAGTAACGTAGTAGTAAATGATGGTACAATGGGAGTAGGAACAAAATCATCGGGGAGGAGAGCCTCGCCCACTTACGGAAGGAATTTATTCATAAGGAATCTTTTGACTTCCAATTTGAACACCGATTTTAGGACTGGCGATATGTGCTCATTGCATTTGAAGCCTGTAACAAGTCTAGCAGCAGCATTCAGAGATGCCCTTAGTGGAGCCAGGGTGTATTTGGGAAGGCCACAGAGGGTAGCGCTGCCGTAATCTAGCCTCAGTAGGACAAGCGCTTGGACCACCTGCTTGTAATCCTTAAGTGGAAGGATCGGTTTGATGTTTCGGAGTGTCCTCATCAAGTGGTTTGCACCCTTACAAATAGTGCTGATGTGATTTTTCATATCAAGGTGCTTGTCCATGGTGACTCCTAGAGATTTGGCTGAGTCATCGATGAGAGGAGTGCAGTTGAAAGCAGTAAGGTGACTCAACCGGAGGTCCAGCTTGGGGATGTGGTTCGGAGGGGAGATGAGCAGGAATTCAGTTTCTGAGGTGTTGAGCAGGAGATGGTTCTCAGTTAACCAGTTTTGAGTAGACGTTAGGGTAGTGTTGAGTGAGATGATGTTTTCCTGGGATGAGATTTTCAAATAGAGTTGTGTGTCATCACCTACATGTGGAAAAGAATACTTGTGGAGTTTAGTGAGTTAGCTAATGGTTCTAGGAAAAGGTTGAAGAGGATAGGAGATAAGGCAGATCCTTGGGGGACCCCCATGAGAACTGGAGAGGGCTGGGATAGAGAGTGGTTAGCCTTGACTCTTTCACATGAGGTCCAGTCTATGACACTTTACTCCACTCTCCACTATCACACTCTAGTGTACTCCGCTCCACTTTACTGCACTGTATCCCACTCTGCACCACTGTAGTATACTCTGCTCAATGCTTCTCCACTGTCCGATACTCTACTCCATTGTATGCCACTCCACTCTACAACACTGTACTGCACTCTATGACACTCTATGACACTCTACTCCACTCTATGTCCATCCATTGTACAGCACTCCATTCAATGACACTCTCCTCCACTGTCCTCCATGACACTCCACTTGATGATACTCAATTCTATTCCACTCTACTTCTCCCTGCTCCACTCTAAAACACTATGTGACAATCTTAGGCACCCTACTCTCCCTACACTACTGTTTGACATGTAATTCTACTGTAGATCTCACTGCTCCAGGCTACGATACTTGACTCCACTGTATGAGACACTATGCCACTACACTATATAACACTTTAGTCCACTGTACCATATGCTGCTCTACTCTACTCCACTCCACTTGAATCTTTTCTACAATAAATCAGTCTATGACAATAGACTTTACAACACTCTCCTCCACTGTACTGTACAAAACTCCACATAACAACTCTCCACTTGTGACACTGGACTCTATGATTTGAAACACATTTCCATTAAAAATGTTTTTAAAAAGCATTGAAATTCAATGATAAAACTTAAGGTTAAAGCTTAGTTATAGTTAGGAATTCTTATTTTTCCTATATAAACAAAGATAAAATTCTACAGACTTTAAAATTCTACAGTTATTTTTAGCTGCACTAGCTATACATCAGCACTCTACCCTGCACTGTGTTCTCACAAATAATGATAATACCCTGTACAACACTACGCTGTACAAGACTCTCTGCCACTCTACTGCACAACACTTCACTCAACAAAACTGGACTATAGAACACTCTACTCCACTGAACTCCACTCTATGCAACTGCACTCTACAACACTCTGATATACTCTATGCCACTCTACGACACTCTACTCGATGACACTCCACTCCACCACACTTCATTGCATGACAATCCAGTCAATGACACGCCACTGTACAACACTCAGCTCTACTATTCGACAAGCCACTACATGGAAAAACATCCCGCTCCACTATACGAATTTCCACTTCACAATACAGCATACCACACCACTTCACTGTATAACAATTTACTCTATTGTACCCTGCATCACTCTACTCCACTCCACTCTACAATACTCACTCTATGACACTAAACACTGCAACACTCAGCTTCACTGTACTGTACTACACTCCAATCAATGACTCTCCACACTTTGGATTTCAATCAGATTTTTATTAAAAAAAATAAAAGCCATTAACATAAAATGAAGAAAACGGTTAAGGATAACTTATAGTATAAGAATTCCATAAATTTCATAATTAAAAATTAATTAAAAAATGAATTACCAATTAATAATTAATTGTTAATTGTTACTTAATTAACTTTTCCTCCTACACATCTACCAACAAAACAGCCGGCAAATAACATAAAACTAAACAAATCAGTGTTATGTAATTTAAATACCAACATAATAAATACCACTGCAACAATATAAATTACTATTAAAAATAAAATAAAAAAATGAAATCACTTAAAAAGACATGCTATACTTAAAAAAGTAACTTAAATATAAACAATAGTAACATATAAAATTAATACATCAACTGAAACACATTAAAATATTTAAAACTATACAATTTTAACCATTTTATTACTAAAAAATAAATTAAAAACAAAAATTATATTATTTAAAATATCACATACCTCAAAAATGATATACTTGTCAACAGTATTATTTTATTAATGATACTTATGTATCACAATATTTTATTTCCGATAATTCTGTCTTCCAATATTTACAACTCAATACTTTGTCATAACACCCTAAACCATCTCCCGAGATAGGCCTTAGACTGCTCGGCTTTGCTATCTAAAGAGTGAGATGAAGAATATGATCAAGATTAATAGTATCCACTCCAAATAGGTCTTCGCTTTTCCCTATCATCTCAATATCAAAAATGGTCACAAATAAGGACTTTCGCATTATTTCACACCATTCTGATCTATCAAAAACAGTTTAACACAAATTCTGCAATTTCCACCTCAGGGCCCATGATTTTCACCGTTCTCAACTACACTCAAAGTATAAAATGTACATCAGTGGAACTCAGATGAGAGGCGCACATCCACAAAAAAAACATCACTTCATAATAGACATTAATTCTGATTTTGTTAAATTTGCCAACCTAGGCTCAAATACTCTGACTTCCGGGACTAATGTGTCCACTTTAAGGGACTGTGTTTGACCTCATGGTCACAGGTTCAAATCCCAGCTGGTCCACTCAGCCTTTCCTCCTTCCGATAAAATAAGTCCTGCTGGGTGACAATAAACATCTGTTATTCAGCGCCAAGGTACCCTACTGGGTGAACGTGCACCTTACAAATACACATGTTATGTTAATGACTAGGTGCATGAGCCACAAAGATGTTTCTCTTACTTACACTTGTAGTACTACAGAATACTAAATAATCCATAAGTTAAGAAAGGTAATAGAGTTTATAATACTTACTCATACCCCAATCTTTGTACATTTAGCCCCATGTTTCTAGTACTTCCAGTAGCTATGGCTTGATCCATCTTTTCAGTAAGATTACCAGTCACCTTGATTTGAGGCCAAACTAGGGTCAATAGGTCTTCATGAGTCAAGTCAGCAGGATTTTAGGAAAAGGCCTTTACATTTTCCTCTCAATGCTGCCAAATCTGGTACATGGCAAGAGAGAGAGGCAAGACAATTTGTAAACCTTTTTTATGGATCCCTGACTATTTCTCCCAATTTTCATATACCTGTGTGCTATTAACCTGTTCAACCTTTTCAAAAGTGGATTTATCAATAGGGATTGTGACGTCCTCATAGAAAGTAATGTTTTTAAAAAGTGTATAAGCAGTTTTGCATAAAAAAGGAATAGAATAAGCCAAACAACATGGCAACATACCAATTCTGCAGCATTGTCACCCAAGTCACCAGGGTGATACACAGCAGTCAGGGACGGCACATCTGGCCCTTTCCAGGAAGAGAGGTACTAATCCACATTGCAACATATTGTTAATTATACTTCACAGGGACCATGTTGGGGCCTCTCATCAACTACCCCCAATTATATCAGCAGCTACAGCAGGTTTTAGAGGAGGAGGGAGCAGAGAGGATAGGGAGGGGGCCAAGAACAGCACACAACTTCCCATCCATTAGTAATTGGACCCAGGCTGTCCACACTTTCTAGGAGGTCTCCACCTCGTCAACTAGGGATTTCGGGCCAGGATCCCTCTACTCTCCATCCACATCCCCCAGGCACCCCACCACTCTCCCCACATCTCCACGTCTCGCTCTGCATGTTCATCCACCTGCACATTTTTCACAGTGCACTCCTCGGCCACTGCCCATTCCCGTATGTCTGCCTGCCACTTATGCAGGGGTGGGGGTGTTGGACTAATAAATAGCAATGCGTCATCTGACCAGCACCAGACCCAACAAGGCAAATCTATGCCCCATCTTCCTCCCCTCATTAGGGAGCGGCATGAGACCCAGGAGGCACAGGTGAGCTGTTAGCGCTAGTCTAACTTTGGTGTCCCTCCGTAGTGCTTAAACCCCTTCCCCCCAGTAGTCCTGAAGTCTGTGGCACCCCATGTTATGTGAAAGAAATCAGCCAGGTCCCTGAACATCTTGTGCAACCCTCAGGGTGCACCATGTTAATTCTTTGCAGTTGTTGTGGCATTAGGTATGCCCTATGTAGGTAATAAAATTGCGTAGGCTTAAATCGCGCATTGCTGGGAATTTCTTTCACTTGACCTCTAGCATGTTACCAACACAAATAGGTGTCATATCTATGCATCGATCGCCCTTCAAGGCAGCATAAACCTGGGATATGAGAGCCCTTGCTTGTACTCTGGTCCAGTATGATATTTAGGGAACATGATTCTTCGGGTTCCCTTGGAAACATCGTCCATATCTCCTGAGCTATTTTGGAGATATTTACGAACTATTGGAATTCTCCCAGTGCCACTCCAAAGAGTGTCCCTACCTGCTCCAGTGACACAAAAGTGCTATTAAGGTGCACTTTGCCTACCATCTGATAGTCACCTAGTGTCCACTGAGACATGTCCATCATGGATCAGGCTTATAGGAAAATTTGCAGCCACCAGAGAGGGTGAAGTTTGGCATAGGGTGCTAATCTCAAAACCCACGTCACTGCTTGTTCCCAAACCTATGCTACCTGTCGCACTATGAAAGGTCTATCCTCCCTCACTCTGTGACAGTGCATAAGTATCCTGTGCAGGTCCTCCTCTGTCACCAGATCATCCAGGAGCGTCTTCTCCCAGTCAGAGTTGTTGGCGCTCCACAGCACTGTGTACTGCAGGAGCCCTGCCACATAGTATAACTGCAAATCCGGGCGCCCTAACCTGCTATCTGTTGGGCCTAACTTGAGGACCTCTAATCAGACTCTACTCCTCTGACCTGCCCATACCAATGACACCAGCAGTCCATCAAGTTTCCTGAACAGGAAACTTGTCAGAACACAAAATGATTTTTGTATTGCATATAGACACCGGGACATCAACAACATTTTGCTAAATACAACTCTGCCCATGACAGACAGAGGCAGAGTGTTCCAGAATCATATGGAAGCAGTCAGTCCATCCATCACTCGGCCCATATTGAGGTCATATTGCTGTCTCAGGTCATGCACCACCTGTATTCCCAAGTACCAAAACTTCACAGTCCTCCAGGGAAGGCCTATCTCATGCAAGTCAGTCCTTTTTCGGGCCACCAGGGCCTGCCAAGAGTTAAAGTACTACCTTGTGTCTGTTGTAATGACGACCAGAAGCCAGCCAAAGTTCTTCTTTATTCTGAGAAGGATCAGCAGAAAACTTTACAGTATGCTCAAGTATACAAGTGTGCTGTAAGCTTACATGGAAACAACATGCACAGTGTCCCTCACCCCACTCCCCAGATCTCGGTGTCTCACCTCTGGCATACCGCCAATGGTTCCATGGCCAGAGTGAAAGAGAGCAGGGACGGAGCCAACTCTGCCTCATCCCCTCCCTATAGCAAGGACATCTGACACCATTTCCCCCCCAGTCCTTACTCTCGCTAAGGGTTCAGGGTATAGCAATTATACCCAGGACAGGAAATCTGGTCCCAATTCTTTACGCCGCAACCCATCCCACAGGTACTCCCACTCCAAGGTTCCAAAGCCATTTTTGATGTCCAGCGTGCAAATGCTGCCTCAGTGTCTCATCCCTTGACCACGTGTAGCATGTGTGAAAGTTGCATGAGATTCACATGGTTACTCCGAACCAGCATAAAGCTGTATTGGTCGTTTGCCACTAAGTGCGTGATCGTACAGCATAGTCGCTTCACAAGCACTTTGGTGAGCAGTTTGGTGTCCACATTCAGCATACACTCTGGATTGTAGGATCCTGGATCTCTCAGGTCCTTGTCTGGCTTTGGGAGCATCATAATGAGTGCCGCCTGCATGGCCATCAGTAGTATGCCTCTTTGCTTTTTCTCCTGGAAGGACTCCAAGCCTCTGGGTGGTAGTTCTGTGGATCATATTTGGTAATATTCCACAGGAATCCATCAGGACCTGGACATTCTCCATGGGACATGACCTGGAGGGCCTCTTTTAGTCCTTCCATCTGGATCTCCACTTCTAGTTTTTCCCTCTGGGCCTCTGCAATCCTAGGCACCCCCACTGTGTGTAGGAAAGCTAAAACCCCATTCCCCACATCCGTCATAGAGGCTTGTTATACCCTTGCTAGGTGATCTCGCAACAACATGTTTATTGTGCACTGGCCCGTCATGGCCACACCATCTTCACAAACCAAGGATAGAATCGTTTGGGTCTCTCTCCCATTTGAGAAGCCAGGTCAATTATCATCCTGACTTGTCTCCCTCTCTTTGAAGCAGCTGTCTGTAACCATATCTTACGTGGCAATACAATCTATCTCATAGGTTTGCTACCTTGCAGACCCTCAAACATCCTCTGCCCACCCTCCTTCCGCCTGCCTCTGCAGCTGGGACAGTACTTCCCCTCCCTCCCTCTCACAAGTCCAGTTCTAATTTCTGGCTAATGTCGTAGGTCTTATTGAGATTCTCCCCCTACTACTTTCAGGGCTCCCATCCCATCCCCCTTATCTATGTAGAGTTTCAATTAATGTCAAATAAAGTACCGTTGCAGGTCCACCCTTAGGTCCTATTTAAATAGGGGATCTCCCAGGGCTTCTGGTGGGAGGCGCCGCAGAGGAATACTAGGGCATTGTCCTCCAAATGTACGCTCTAGTAAAAGGAATGTGTGGTCTGATCGAAAGCGCAACAAATACCGCACCCCCTGTATTAAGAACACCATTGTCTGATAGTAGGAACCGGTCTAACCTATTGTGTGCACCATGGGTGGGCGTAAAACAGGAGAACTATCCAACATTTGGGTGAAGTTCCCTCCATATGTCTAGGCAATGTAGTCAAACCATTGTCTCCCACTACTCAGCAGTCATATTTGGCTTTGTCCCCAACCTGGGTAGTTGCCCATCCAGATGTCCATCGAGCATCCAGGTAAAATCACCTGCCCTTATTATGGGCATTCTTATATGTGGTATCCCTCTGTCTGCATTGTGCCTCAGAACGCCCTATCATCCAAATTCAGTGCATAGATGTTAAGGAGACACAGTTCCATGCTATCCAGTATACCATGCACCAACATATGCCTCCCCTCTATATCCACCATACAGTTGCACAGCTGCAATGGAACCCCAGTTGCTTTTCAGATGGAAGCCCCTCTGGCATAGTTCGAATATGTAGAGGAGTAGAGTCATCCCCTCAATTTCTTGTGCAACTCCTGTGTTTCCCCCTCCATCAAGTGTGCTTTCTTCAGCAGTGTGCTATGTACTCCCACACTTTGTAAGGAGTCATTCACTCTATAATGTTTAACCAAGGTATTCAGGACCCTCACATTCCACTACTCATGTTAGCATGCACATAGTTCGCTCCATCATGTCCTGAAGGCAGCGAGGCATCCACTCTGGTCCCTCGCCCACCAACACCCAGCAATCCCCAACTGTTGCCACCTAATGCATTAATCCACAAAAAGACCAGGGTTCTAGGACTACGGAGATCTTAATATATCGTATCTCCTCAATGTAGTCCTGTTTAGAGGTTTATAGTTTTCTACATAACACTCCGTGTACTCTGTTTCGTAGTATTCATATATGTGTAATACTTAAAAACCTACTCTCACACTTTTTGTTGACAGTATTTCAGTATATGATGGGATAATGAGTTGCACACTCTCAACTATTGCGGTCCCAATCACACAACCCTCAGAAGTGGAAAAAGTGAAGCGAGCGTAATGCCACCTCACGGACGTACCACCATGCGGACCACTGATAGGTACTCATCAGTGAAGTCCATTGTTGTCATCATTGGCATTCATTATGCTCTTAACAGAAAAAAGTGTCCAACAGAAAAAGAGTAAAGTAACAGTAAAGGTGCAACATGTGAAGTGCAGGAATGTATCACACCTCACAATGTGGTGAAAAATGAAGTAAAATTGATAGGATTCACACACTTCGCAACAACTTTATTCTTTCACTCAGTGAATCCAGTCAAAGTAAAAAAACAGTGTAGGTTGCTATTTATGCATACCACTGTTGGATGCCAACATGTTTCTCTGCCTCAAGACTTTATGCAGATTCATCAGGGCTACGTTATATTTGCCACTGCACCATGTGTTGGACACATCAATCTGAAAGACTGTCAACAAAAGATAAAATCAACAAAACACATAGTTACAGTGAGTCTATGTGTGATATCATCAAGATAAAATTACATTACACTCTTATTGGCATATTTACCCTCAGAGAGCCATACTGACGAGCAAATAGCCGCTATCTTGGCGGGACCTTCACTATTCCCCGATACACCCCTTCTAAATACCACAGTAAGAGAAGAATCGGAAAAACTCAGTATCTTGAAAAAGAAACAAGTAAGGGTAGCTCTACATGGGGCTCTTATGACCGAATACTATCGAGCTGGTGCAAGCCCTGCAAGTTTGATAATCAGGATAGAGCCCAGAATCTTTTTGGATAACGCCAAATTTAGGCTCTACTGGAGCTACATCGCGAATAAATGCACGCGAGACTGGCTCATACTCATTATTAGCACTGCACAGAGGCTTAGCGAGGAGCTACTAAAAGAAATTCTAGAGCTGGAGGAGAGTATTAGGAGGGACACCACTCTAACTGATACCAAAGAACATCTGAGTAGAATACAGGAAGACCTTAGTGAGTATACAACCTACATGATTAATCAAAATATAAAAGGCCTACAACGTAATCTATAGAGATTTACTCATGAATGGGCTTTCCCCTACATAAACGAGAGCCATTACCAGCCAGGGCCCGAACAACAGAACCTGGGTAGCTATCAGAGGGGTCGGGCTGCAAAACAATTGCCTAAACGCACTCCTAAAACCTGGAATTTTGACAACACCTCCAGTGAGTAGGAAGAGGAAGGTCTGCAGGGTTCCAGGGCTAGTAAAGTCAGATTTAATCAACCTAACCAACAAGAGCAAAGTAGTGACGACCTGGGGGCTTTACTAAGAACTTTTTTAGGAGGTGGTCAAAGGAACAACAGGGGGGGTGGCCAGTCAGCAGGCGGACGAGGACGAAGGAGGGGCAACCAACCCCAACAATGGCAGTCTTACTCCCCGAGAGTGACACACAGTCGCGGGAGGAACCAATTGTGAACAACATTGTAGTAAACTTATCACACCATATCCTCACAGACAGTGAAGAACGTGTCCTCAATAAAGGTTTGGGGTTCGTCCCCACTCCAACGCACGATACCTTTCGGTGTAGAGTAGAATTTCACGAAACCATTCGAAAAATCAAATTCAAGAAATTCTTTGCTAATAAAACCAGAGAAGATGAGGGCGTTTATAACACCAATCTTAGAAAACCATCTACATTTTGCCCACCCTCCACTGCTTTGGAACCGGAAATTGCTGTCTTTGAATCAAAGGAATTGCAAGACATCAGTAGGTTTGAAAGTGAAGACAAGCCAATCAAACATAAAAATATGACGCGTGAAGATTGGGAGGCATTGAGGAGTCTACAGGAGAACAACAGGCTAACCATAAAACCTGCCGATAAAGGTGGTGCGGTGGTAGTGTTGAACACAACTGACTATGATAAGAAAATTAAAAGACTGCTTAATGTTCGTGCTAACTATCGCCACCTGAGTAATGATCCTACTAATGACCTACTAAAAACAATACGAGAAATGGTCAAAGTAGCGAAGGAAAATAAATGGATTACGGCTAAGGAGGCAGAGTTCTTGTGTAATGACAAACCTAGAACTCCTGCTTTCTATATATTACCGAAAATTCACAAACGTACATGTCCTCCCCCGGGACGTCCTATCGTCTTGGGCATTCCGTCGGTGTTGGAGCCTCTTTCTCAGTTTGCAGACTTTTTTCTGCGTGAGTTGGTGATCAACCAAAGATCATTTGTAAGAGATACCACTGAGATTTTAAACATCATTGCCAACATGGACTGTGAGGCTGAATTCTTGGTTACCATCGACATCGAGTCTCTCTACTCCTGTATCCCTCAGGATGCTACGCTGGTGGCAGCAGCTCGCGCCTTGAGGGACCAGGAGTGGTTTTATGATGTTCCCCAAAGCTTTGTGATGAAATGCGTTGAGATCACACTCACAAGAAACTATTTTTGCTATGAGGACCAACTTTATTTACAAACAACAGGGACATCGATGGGCGCTACTATGGCGCCGAGCCTAGCGTGTATATATGTGGGCCAATTTGAAGAGCATGTAGTTGAACATCCTAATAACCCCTTCCAGGGCATCTCCGCCTCTGGAAGAGATATATAGATGACATTCTCTGCATCTGGAAGGGCAGCGAAGTCGAACTCTTGACATTCTTAAATTGGCTGAACATTCAGGATGAAAGCCTCAGGTTCACGTGGTCTTATAGCCATCACAAGGCCGTGTTCCTAGACTTAGATATTAATGTCGTTGAGGGCTGCCTTCAGACTATTGTCCATCAAAAACCTACTGATCGGAATTCCCTTTTGCGGTATGACTCATATCATCCTAGAGCTTTGAGAGATAACTTGCCGGTGGGGCAATTCCTGAGGTATCGCAGGAACTGCTCCTCCACGGAGGGATATGTTGAACAATCACAACAGTTGGATACGAAATTACAGGAGAGACATTATCCCATTAAAATCATCAGGATTGCCAGAAAGAGGGCTCTAAATACACCCAAGAGTGCTCTTTTAGAAAAAAACACCAAAGAAAAACAGGAATGTGTACCAGTTGTTATGACATTCGACCCCTTAAGTACTAAAGTACGCCAATCCATTAGAAAGCACTGGGGCTTACTATCGAATATCAATTTTGAGATGCGACCCCCGAGATTTGCGTTTAAACGGTCTTGCATTCTCTGACAAATTGGTTCATTCCCGTGGTCAACCTACTCGCGACAGCAGGGATAGCACTCTTCCTAAGGGGCATTTCCCATGTGGCCAGTGTCGGTCTGCTCTATAACAACTAAGACAGCCAGTATTACACTGGCCTCTAGACGCAATTGGTTCATCTCACAATTCAGCAATTGCAATACCACAAATGTGGTTTACAGACTGCAGTGTGTGTGCGGCTTATATAGGCCTCACAACCAGGAAGATAAAAATGAGAATCCAAGAGCACTTGAGCACCATCAGAGCAGGGAAATTAACAACTAAATTAGTGCAACATTGCCATAGTACAAAACATGATTTATCATGGGTAGTTCTTGAAACTGTGAAAGGTTTCAATGCTGAGCAAATCTTGTTCTCGAAGGAGGCCCGCTGGATTTTTAATGAGAAAACTGATCAAGTGGGGTTGAACGACTGTATTGAATGGAACAAGGTGAATTAACCAGCCCTACAGCCCATTAATCACTATGCCATGAGCATCTGAATGTATAGACTCTGAGTCAGTTCATCCCTAGCCAGGAACATACTGTATAAACATATGAATACCCGATGAATGCATTCACAACTTAAACATTTGGAAATAGAAGTATATAGGGGTATTAAAAGGGAACCTTAGAATAAATACAAAAAACCTCCCTTTATTTCCTATACAAGGGACGCAAAATAAGGAGTATCACAATTAACACCTTTGCCCACTCTAGATGGTTGTCTGAGGTGAAATAACCAGATAACCGCAACCACAAAAACTTCTTGATAAAGTTATAGGCTCAACAATTTCGAGGAGGTTTGTTATTTGTTTTTTTTTTAAATCTCCCGATAACAATCCCAAAGGAAGATGGTGGCCGCCGACACCAGAATCAGCAATTTGCTAAGTGTTTCGCCCAATCCAAGATGGCGGACACGGTCTCGCGATACTACACGAGTAGCAGCGCTAATAGTCAGATAAATGCAGGGAGTGAAAGGACCAACACGCAGAGAGAGAGAGTACGCTCCGTGTCGCCTGGGCGGTAAGGAGGGGGTACCCCGTCAATAAGGTAGCGCTTTGTATATCGGCGTTTCGAAGAATGTAACAGACTGAGAGACGCTTTGTACAACTCGGAGATAATTGGGCATGCTACGCGTCTCCGCTTTGTAATCTGAATACTTCTTTGTAAGACACGGTGTGCTCCTTGAGTATCAAAATCGGAGAGATTGCGCTGTTCAAGGGTTTCTCCGATTTTCGAATCACGTTTTTAACTGGAATACATGTCTATGAATGGGCATTGGTGCCGGCTAGAAATCTTGCAGACAGGATTGCACAATGAGGGTTGAGGAACAGTATGGCTGATTTACGGTCCTTTTATCCATAGATACGAACAACGATAGGAACACTTGGTACCCCAGTAGTAAGAGTTTTACAAAAGGAAACTTGCTTATGAACCTCGCAGCTGGTAGGCTACAGTATGGCTCGCTGAGGGTAACTATGCCAATAAGAGTTTAATGTAATTTTATCTTGATGAAATCACACATAGACTCACTGTAACTATGTGTTTTGTTGATTTTATCTTTTGTTGACAGTCTTTCAGATGGATGTGTCCAACACATGGTGCAGTAGCAAATATAACGTAGCCCTGATGAATCTGCATAAAGTCTTGAGGCAGAGAAACATGTTGGCATCCAACAGTGGTATGCATAAATAGCAACCTACACTGTTTTTTACTTTGACTGGATTCACTGAGTGAAAGAATAAAGTTGTTGCGCAGTGTGTGAATCCTATCAATTTTACTTCATTTTTCACCACATTGTGAGGTGTGATACATTCCTGCACTTCACATGTTGCACCTTCACTGTTACTTTACTCTTTTTCTGTTGGACACTTTTTTCTGTTAAGAGTGTAATGAATGCCAATGATGACAACAATGGACTTCACTGGTGATCACCTATCTGTGGTCCGCATGGTGGTACGTCCGTGAGGTGGCAT
This sequence comes from Lissotriton helveticus, assembly GCF_964261635.1. Taxonomy (NCBI): domain Eukaryota; kingdom Metazoa; phylum Chordata; class Amphibia; order Caudata; family Salamandridae; genus Lissotriton; species Lissotriton helveticus. The sequence goes on from NC_136063.1 coordinate 806,448,697, forward strand.
TACGCTCGCTTGACTTTTTCCACTTCTGAGGGTTGTATGATTGGGACCGCAATAGTTGAGAGTGTGCAACTCATTATCCCATCATATACTGAAATACTGTCAACAAAAAGTGTGAGAGTAGGTTTTTAAGTATTACACTTATATGAATACTACGAAACAGAGTACACGGAGTGTTATGTAGAAAACTATAAAACTCTAAACAGGACTACATTGAGGAGATACGATATATTAAGATCTCCGTAGTCCTAGGACCCTGGTCTTTTTGTGGATTAATGATTTGAGTGGAGTGCCACCAGGGTTCTTTCTCCCTCTTTGCTCCCAAGTGCTTGTGCCACCCAATGCATGCCCATCAGGAGGAGCCAGCGTCATTGTGCACTGCAGAATCCCAAAACTGTCAAACAACCCTCCCACCCTGGGTAAACACTTACAACCCTAATTTATGTCTCCACACCCATGCCGAAAACCCACCCCCTGGTAAGCTTAACAGCTGAGAAAGTGTGACTGTGCTAGTATGCAATTGTGGAAAAAAGGAGAGAAAACTCTCACTAGCAAACAACCAGTTAACATCTGCCCATTTATTTATTTGATATCAAAGCGACTGTCTGTAGTTAAGGTAATTAAACACCATGTATTTAAAAATTTACAAAACTTTGATTTTCTTCTCAATTTTTTCTTTTCATTTTTTATATATGTAAACGTTTTAAATCATTTTTTATTTCAGGTTATACATTTTGTACAAATATTGATATAGACATAAATATATTTACACAAGACAAAAAGTAAATTCAAACTGTGAGATAAATGTTACGGTCGTTGTAATAATGGAGTAGGCAAAGCGGTGGAATCAAACTACGCGCGTTTCGGCCAGTAGCCTTCGTCAGGTGACCGTCATTCGCGACTAACACAACATGACAATGTGCAACATAAATCTAAAAAAAGAGGGGAAAAAATATACAAAAAGATATATATCAGTCGCTATAGAGCTTAAAATATTCTTTCACACTCCAGTTACTAAAACTCTTTGGGTCAGTTTTCACATTACTATTAGTAATATTATGCCTCATAGTTTTATGATGATAAACAGCAACAAATCAAATATTCTGATAAACACAATTAATGGTTGTGATTCCAAATTCAGTTTATACATTCTTTCAAGAGTTATTTTCAATTCATATTATTACATTTGAGTGCCGTTGTGCATAGTGCGTGTCTCTACTGACAAATATATCTCTTTCTCTTACTCAACAGAAGTTGGTTTTCTATGTTGATTATTCTAAATCTATCGCAAATAAACTATCTATGTCCTATCTGTGTAACCAAGGCTGCTGGAAATATAAGAGGACAGAGAGAAGACTACTATGCATGTATCTCAGAAAAACAATACATGTCCCATCCATGTAGCCGAAATGTATGGACATATATAGGGACAGAGAAAAAAGCAAAAAAGCTTAGTGTGATTAGAAGGGTCCTATAAATAGATATAATTTGTTCCTACAGAGATTTTCAAATCTAGCTGAAATTAGAATTTGACGGTATCTAAACAATACTTACTATTAAGATATCTCAGTTGATCTTTTTAATTCTTTATGGCAAGAACTGTCTGGCTTTTAGAATTCCTCAACTCCAATAAGTACCAATAAAGGCACTGGACTTTTGTTCCGGTTGCGATAATTGCTCAAGAGAGAAACTACATAAGGGGTAAGGAAACTTTCGATTACCATGCTGTTGTCTTATTAAAGTCTTTTACAAAAAACACCGTTGTTTAACACCTCATACTAGATTATTCTTAAGTCATCGTTAATATTATTCTGATATGGTTGTCTAAAAATTAAATTTAATTTTATTATATCCATATTATTTGAACAAAAATGGAGTCAACCAGCCATTGGAATAGCTATCTTTAGTGTTTATATTGTTTCATGCATCATGTTGATGGCAACATGTTTCAAGTCCATAATGCCCTATATAAACATTAGATCGATAAACTTTCAAGGTTTACCTGTTTGAAAATGATTTCGATTTTTCTAGTGTTTATTTAAAGTTGTTTTGAAAATCGATATTGGCAAAGTGTAGAGCAAGACCTATTGGGTAAGCAAAGAAGAGGACGATATTTAACTTTTACCTATCCATAATAATTAATGACTATTTAAGATCTTTCTTATACTCTATATTTACCTTGTAACAAATATTGTATTTTGCCAAAGTGGGTAGCTTCGGGCTGTACAGATCGTCTGATCTACTTGGCCCCTTTATATATTGTCTCTACGGGTACGGTCTAGGGAGAATAGAACCGATTAGTCTGAAATCCGGTGAGTAGTAGTATTTCATTTATATACAAGCCTTCATAACTAACTTTTATATAGTCACAATACCTTTTGTTACTATTAAAGTAGGGTATGCAGGCATCTGGTTTCTTCTGATATATATATATATACATCTGGAACGATATAAAAATAACAAACGCTATAAGTATCATTCTCGACGTCTGTGGTCTGAGAGTGAACGTTACCTATAAGTTCCTGATATGCTATATTTGTTTGCGTACCTTTTTTCCGGAATGGCCTCTCTTCTGTATTCAACCGAGTCTCCGCAAAGGAACAAGCAGGGAAATAGCCTAAACGTGGGTCTATATATATACGGAAATAGAAAAGACCCGTTTGTGTAGGTCGATTGCTTCAGGTGTTTTGGGTTTGCACGACGCAATTTGATGACGTTGTAATGGCGTCAATGTTGTGGCGTTAATGGGCATGAAAATAAAAAAACGGCCACAATACCAGCATCAACAAAACCAATCTTATCCACCTCAGGCACAATACCAACAGAATCAAGCTTTTCAACCACAGGGGCAGCATCTACCACATTTCCAAGACCATCAACAGAATTCGGACAGATACTTGGAGACAAGAAATGCCCGGTATTGGAGAGAGTAAAAACGATCCCCATATTTAATTTGAGTAGCCATGCAGCCAATATATCTTCCTATTCTATACTCTCAAAGGGTCTCTCATTTGTTCCCCACTCCGTGTTGAATAAATTTGAGCTATTTAATGATATGATGAGCTTTTTCCGAAAAATCCGACTAAAGAGTTTCTTTTCCCACATGGAAAATAGCTCTTCAGAAAATAATAAATCAGGTCTGGCTCCAAAATCAGTGTTTACTCCAACACTAGAACAGGTAGCCCCAGAAGTGAGAATCTTTGAAAAACTTGTTATTAACAAATTGAACAATATCACCAAACATGTACCTTATACCCCATGCAATATATCAATGGATGAACATCAAGCCTTGACTGAACTTAAAGATTCCAGCGAAATAACGATTAAAAGCTGTGATAAGGGGGGTGGGATTGCTATTTTAGACACAGAAAAATACGCCGATAAAATAGAAGAAATGTTGAGCGACACAACCTTTTATGCCAAAATCTTCAGAGACCCAACCGCTAAAATTAAAAATAAAATATCCAAACTAACCACTAAAGCATTAAACAATGAAGTCATATGTCCCAAAGAATATGCCTATATGAATGTGGAAAACCCAAAAATGGCTAGACTTTATGACATCCCAAAAGTACACAAAAATGAATGGGACCCACCTTTCCGTCCCATTGTTACCACCATTGGTAGTATTACTGAGCCAATATCCAAATATTTGGACGCAATTTTGCGACCACATATCACAAAAATACCGGGATATATTCAGAACACCAGACATATTATCAATCAATTAGAAGGCACTCCATTCAATGCGCACAGACAGTGGATCGTCACGTTAGATGTTGAAAGCCTTTATTCTAATATTCCTTGTGCAGGGGCCATTGACGCGACCAAATGGTTTATTGAGTCTTTTGACATTGACTGCAATATAAACTTCATGTTGGATTGTCTCAGAATTATTTTAGAAGACAACATTTTTGAATTCAGAGGCAACCTTTTTAGACAAACAAAAGGAGTAAATATGGATGCATCTTGCGCCCCTACTAGTGATAAAATGTATGTAGCATATTTTGAAGAACGCCATATTTTTAATGAGGTAGCTCCTTTCTTTGAATCGATCTTTTACTGGTCAAGATATATCGACGATATTATATTCATTTGGGACGACAATGAAGACACTCTACAAGAATTTATATCTTGGCTTAACGCTTGTGATCCTAATCTGAAATTTTCTGAAAAAATAAGCCATACCTGTATTGAATTTCTTGATCTCATGATTAAACATGATCAGGGTCAATTGATCATGGACCTTTTTGTTAAACCAACTGCCCGAATCACTCTCCTTCATTACAGTAGCTTTCATCCCTCTCCACAAAAAAACAGCATAGCATTCAGTCAATTCCTCAGACTGCGGAGAAATTGTACTAGATTGATAGACTATGATGAACAAGCTACTTTAATGAAGGAGAAATTCAAGGAGCGAGTATAATAATAATAATAATCTTTATTCGGTTTTTTAGCATTTGCAAAACCATAAAAGATATCACATAATACAGAATTAATAATTAGAATTGTTTAAAAAGTACAATTTAAAATAGACGTTTTAAAAAAGTGTTGCATTTTCAAATATTAATAGAAATTAGTCCACTGTTTTACAAGTTGTTTCGATGCCTCATAATACACTTTAAGAAGTTTAAAACATAATAGACAGTACACTCAGAGTCCAAGGTTTGGAGTGCCAGCATGGCTGGACGACATTGTCTGTGGCCCCATTTTTTAAGTAAAGGAATTAACCAAATTTTCCGATGGGGATGATAAAACTTACAGAACAGTACTGTATGTATGGTGGACTGTTTGGAAAAGTCGTCGCACGGGCATGGGTCTAACTGTACATTCCAGCTGTTTTTATCAGGGAAAGTCACTAACCTGAAAAAAAGATTCATTCTGAATCTTGTTATGAGCATTTTCTCGTAGACTGTTAGCTCCATGGTCAGATATGACTGAATTCTCAAGGACTGCTGGGTCATGATTGCGTGCGTAACAGATTTTTTTGTGATCTGCGTAGTCAGCCTCAATGATTCCAAATGGCCCAGCGCAAGTCGTTTCAGTTCTTCTTTGGAAGTTTCTCTCAAGGTTTCTGGGGTGTAAAAGTACTTTTGTTGGCCCAAATCAGTAAACAAAATGTCTAACGTACGAGAGCCATGCGATTTTATGAGAGTGGTCCAAATCCATAGTGTCCTGTAGGATACTTTTAGTCAGAGTGTTTTTTTCCGACAGCCAGGCTCGCCTCCAGAGCAGGAGAGGTTGAATTTTTATTAAGTCTTCAATGTGGGGGATTCCCAGCTCTAAATGTGAGGCATAGGTGGAGGTGCCTCTAGGAATTGAGAGGAGGAAACTGATGAAGATGTTCTCTTCTTTTTGTATTGGGCTGGAGGAAACATGGCCCCAAATCCCTGCTCCATATAATGCAATAGATTGGCATTTTGCGGCGTAGATTTGAAGCAATTCTACTGGTGCTCTTTTTCCCAGTTTATTCGAGAATTTTATCAGCGCCATGATTGCTCTTTTGAAGAGATGCCTCCTGGTCTCAACCGCCGCTTTCCAATTTAGGGTATTATCGATCATGATGCCTAGATACGGGTATTGTGAGGTCTTTTCAATTTTTTCACTGTTCAGATAGATCGACTTGGTTGACTTGGTTGCTTTTCTTGATCCGCCAGCCACCATAACGAACGTTTTTTTGATGTTAATGCGCAGATCCAAAGCCCCCATGAAGTCTGCATATTTAGTTAGTGATTTCTGCAGTTCGTTGGGGGTGCGGGCTAGAATGACTGCGTCGTCCGCATATAGGAGCGCGGGGATCAAGCGACCTTTTACACTGGGGAGGTCCCTCGCCCCTCGCAGCATAGACTCTTCTAGGCCATTTGTGTACAGTGAAAAGAGAAAGGGAGCAAGGACACACCCTTGCCTTACTCCCCGCTCTACCCTGAATGGTGCTGTCAATTCTCCGTTTATTCCGTATCTTACTCTCGCCGTGGCTTCACTGTATAGTTCCCTCAGAAAGTTCAGAAGGGGAGGGTCGACCCCCATTACGCTCAGCAGTGACCAAAGCTTCGCATGCGATACGCAGTCGAATGCGGAGGACAAGTCCACGTAGACCATGTAGATGGAGCCAGGTTTAGCATGGGTATATTTTGAAGTTAGCAGACTCAAGTTTAGGGCCTGCTCAACTGTCCCAAAGCCCTCCCTAAACCCGAACTGTAAGTCCGAAAGAATGGTTTTATCTTCTACCCATTGCTGTAGTTTTTCAAGGAGGACTCTTCCAACTACTTTTCCCAGAGAGTCTAGAAGCGAAATCGGTCGATAGCACTTTGTGTCCTGACGGTCCCCCTTCTTAAAAATTGGAACCATAATTGAAGAGGACCATGACTCTAACAGACCGAGTTCCATTGTGGCTAGACAGACTCTTGTCAGTATTGGAACCCATAAGTCCGGCTGATGTTTGAACAAGTCGACTGGAACCCCGTCAGGGCCAGGAGCTTTCCCGCTTTTGCTTGAAGATAGTGCCAATGCTAGGTCCTGCATATCAAGGTCCATGGTTATAGGATAGGCGACTGAAGGGATATTGGAGTGATTTTCTTCGCTGTTTGGTGACAATTTAAACATTTCTGTGAAATGGTTCACCCACGTCTCCTCGTCAATGGCCACATCTATTTTTGGGCCGGCAGAATCAGCCAGCGCGGGTGATTTGACAATCTTCCAGAAGGTCTTACTGTCTTTCAGGAGTGCGCTCTTATGTAGGGCATTCCACAGGGATAGTTTCAGTTCTTTTTTCCTCTCTTTTCTGGAAATGATGTACGCTCGTCGGAGGGCTTGGATCTCTGTTGCATCTCTAATTGGTTTTCCGAGAGCTTTCCTTAATTTGGTTTGTGCTTTTGTGCAGTCTTGGTTAAACCAACCTGTGGGATTTGTTTTTGTTTGACTAGATGTTTTCGTCAGCTGTTTTTTAACTTGCTCTATTATTATGCCGAAGTTTTCCAGAATTTGTTTTGGCTCTGCGTAAGGGTCAAGGCAGATCAGAAAGCTGTTGTAGGAGGATTCTACTAGCCGCTTTGTTATTGTGTTTGGGTCCACCTGTTCCCATTTTATGGTATAACCATTGTTTTTCCCCAGTTCCAATCTGTTCTGGGCCAGCGTGTTTGCTATCAATGCCATCAGTGACCTTGGTTGATAGATATAGAAGGTCAGGTTTAAGGCAGAATGATCACTAAGATTATTTTCCAGAATTTTAAAATTTTTGATATGGTCTTTTAAGCCTTCTGTTACAAATACAAAGTCTACGGTGGTCGCGTGGCCCCTTCCCCTATAGGTAGGTTCTAGTTTGCTATGACGCTGTTGTATAGGGTTCAGAATTTGTAGATCCAGATCAGCTAATGTTCTGTTCATGACAGCCCCCACTCCTGAGTGGGAAAAGTGTACCAATGGGTTATCGTTTTCGTCCTTCATCCCACATATGTCATTCAAGGGACAAGGGTGTATATTAAAGTCTCCTCCCCAGATTATCTGCGGTGTTTCCTTTTTCTGTTTGGCGTGCCAATGATCAGTTATTTTTGATTGAATTAATGAAAGAACATTCAAAAAGGTGTCATCCTCTAAATTGTTATAGAGGTTTATTATTGTGAAACAAAGTTTTTTCCCAATTGTAAGTGTGAGGATCTGGAAGTGTGCAGTTAAGTCTACCGTAGTAATCTTCAAATCAGAAATTGTGTTAGCCAGGTATGTTACCAGACCCCCTTTCGGTCTACCTGCGATGCTGGGAAGAGCGGGGGATGAAAATGTCCTATAGCCCGCAAGATGTAAAGGGATCAATGTCCAGGTCTCTTGTAAACAAATGATTTGTGAGTCCTTCAAGAAACCGGCGGCCGAACCATCCTCTATTTTGTTTCGGAGGCCTGCCACATTCCAGAAGGTAATGGATAACGATGAGAGTGCGTTGTCTAGAGGTGGTTTTTCCATTTGAGGAAATTCTATTGTAGGGTTAGTCAGGTCCACAGTTGTTAGTACTGACTCCGGGGAATTACTTCTTTGTCAATCGACCATTTCCAGGCCGCTAAAACGATTCATTAACGGTATCCCTTGCCAGTTTTGCCCATTGGTGGGCTCTCTGTAGCTGGTGCCATATGGATTCTGCGGTGGTCTCTCCCACTGCTCCCAATTTCTAGATCTATTATGTGGGCCCATGATCTGCCATGGTGCTTCTCTTTGCTGGTGGTTTTGGTTTGATGGCCACCAAGGGTGGTCTAGCTCGTTATGTCGCGGCCTTAATTTTGGACCCGCGACGTCTAGCTCCCATGGTTGTAATATTGGTTTCCTCCAAATGCTATTGATATCACGGGAATAGTTATTGTTGTGATATCGTTTTGGGTAGAAGTATGACAGGGGTCTTGTGGCAATTCCCCCAGAGGTGTTAAACTCCCGGGAGCAGATATATTCTGCTATGGTTGGATCGTCGAACGTGATTACTACACAATCACCCCGGATGGTTTTTTTTCTGTGTCCCACCCACGAGGTCCGGGAGACTGAGGCTATTGTGCTTTTCCAGTGTTGGGGAACAGGGCGATTAGTGTTCAGCCAATACTGTACTTTGTTCTTCAGTGACCAGTTGGGTTCAGCCCCCTCCCCAGTAAGTTCGGGGACCCCTGTCATGACCACTACGTATGGACATGCCGCGGGGGGCAGGTTTACAGGGGGTCTTTGGTCAGTAATCTCTCTCGGGGTTCCTTTTGTTATTGTTTGTTTTATATTGGTTATGGCAGGGGTTATGGGGGGGGGGGTTTGTCGTAGCGGGGGTCTTAAAGGAAGGGGTATTTATGCTTGGGGTATTTACTATTGGTGCGGAAAGTGGGACGGGTGGTAGAGGGATGGTCAAGGACTTGGGAGTGGTTTTTTGAACAGTGGGAGGATTTGGTACTGTTGAGACCTTTACTATAGGTTGTTCTTTGGTCTGTGGAGGAGGCAACGTTACCGATTTCTTGTTTGGGTGAGTTATGGTCGAGGAATCTGAAGGAGGCTTTAGAGGGACTTGTGGGGGTGTGGTTTTGGGAGGGCTGGAAATTTTTAAAATTAGACTCTCGATGTTACTGAGTCTAGATTCTAAGGGACGAATATAAGAGTTCAGCAGAGAAGCTATCTCCTTGATTAATTTGGCTGATTCTCTTTCTTTGCCTAGATGTCGTGGGCTTTTAGGTTCCGGGAGTGGGAAATCTTGAGGATCGTGTGGTAGGTGATGTATCGTTGCTATATTACTGGGCGGGGGGGCAGAGTGAAGGGGAAATACTACTGGATTTGTGTCGCCTACCAGGACTATAAGGTCAGCCGTTTCGATGTTTTCGATATGGTCTGGTTGTTTGCTAACATTTCTTTTTTTAATAGCTCCCTCCCTCCTCCCTCTCGTTTGCCTTATTTCTTCAGGGGTTGGGTCAGGGAAGATGTCTGGGGTTTTTTCTAGGTCACTGTCCGAGAAAGCTACTGAGAGTTGGGTGGCAGAAAGGTCTACATTGTTTGGGAGACTAAGTCTGTTCACAGACACAGTCATGGGAGTTGGCGTTGGCTGGGCATCTGGGGTTCTTGCGGTAGCTAGTAGTCCCAATGAGGATCGGCGTGCAATAGCGAGTTCAGTTGAAACTCTCCCCTCAATTAAGCTTATGCTCTGATCGATGAATGTGCTTGCTTGGGCGAGGAAATCATCCATAGGACCAAGCAATTTATCTCCTATCCCATTTTTTTTTGGCTTTTTTCTGTTTGTTAGATCGCGTATTCATTTTCCAATGGGTGAATTTGGGGGGATCAGAGCGTAATAAATGCCTATGTGAAGATGGCCGTGGAGGTGACGTTAGGGGGGTGGGCCGGACCGGACTCTCTCGTACTCGAACGGCCTCAAACGGCCCGCTCTTTGCCCGGTCTTCGCCCCGGGCTACGTCCCGCGCGCGTCCCGCGACGCGCGTTCCCTGGGTGTTTTATAGGAAGTGGGAAGTTGTGGAGGTGTGGCACTGGGAGGGGGCGCGCCTCTCACGGGAAGAGGACCAGCTAGAGATGGTGCATGCTGGTCCTCGCAGTCCCGGGGGCGGCGCCTCTCTCTCCTCTGCGGCCACGCGGTGTTTTCCGGCGTCCCCGCCACTCCAGCAACAGCAGGTGAGAGTCAGTTGGCTACTCCTGTAGCTTTAGGCGGTGATTCAGGGCTCCAGCGAGGGACAACAGCAACGGCAAAGTCTGTAGCGAGTGGCACCCGCGAAGCGGGTGCCGCGAGATGTTAAGGACTTGGCTGGGGGTGTGGCACTGGGAGGGGGCGCGCCTCTCACGGGAAGAGGACCAGCTAGAGATGGTGCATGCTGGTCCTCGCAGTCCCGGGGGCGGCGCCTCTCTCTCCTCTGCGGCCACGCGGTGTTTTCCGGCGTCCCCGCCACTCCAGCAACAGCAGGTGAGAGTCAGTTGGCTACTCCTGTAGCTTTAGGCGGTGATTCAGGGCTCCAGCGAGGGACAACAGCAACGGCAAAGTCTGTAGCGAGTGGCACCCGCGAAGCGGGTGCCGCGAGATGTTAAGGACTTGGCTGGGGGTGTGGCACTGGGAGGGGGCGCGCCTCTCACGGGAAGAGGACCAGCTAGAGATGGTGCATGCTGGTCCTCGCAGTCCCGGGGGCGGCGCCTCTCTCTCCTCTGCGGCCACGCGGTGTTTTCCGGCGTCCCCGCCGCTCCAGCAACAGCAGGTGAGAGTCAGTTGGCTACTCCTGTAGCTTTAGGCGGTGATTCAGGGCTCCAGCGAGGGACAACAGCAACGGCAAAGTCTGTAGCGAGTGGCACCCGCGAAGCGGGTGCCGCTAGATGTTAAGGACTTGGCTGGGGGTGTGGCACTGGGAGGGGGCGCGCCTCTCACGGGAAGAGGACCAGCTAGAGATGGTGCATGCTGGTCCTCGCAGTCCCGGGGGCGGCGCCTCTCTCTCCTCTGCGGCCACGCGGTGTTTTCCGGCGTCCCCGCCGCTCCAGCAACAGCAGGTGAGAGTCAGTTGGCTACTCCTGTAGCTTTAGGCGGTGATTCAGGGCTCCAGCGAGGGACAACAGCAACGGCAAAGTCTGTAGCGAGTGGCACCCGCGAAGCGGGTGCCGCGAGATGTTAAGGACTTGGCTGGGGGTGTGGCACTGGGAGGGGGCGCGCCTCTCACGGGAAGAGGACCAGCTAGAGATGGTGCATGCTGGTCCTCGCAGTCCCGGGGGCGGCGCCTCTCTCTCCTCTGCGGCCACGCGGTGTTTTCCGGCGTCCCCGCCGCTCCAGCAACAGCAGGTGAGAGTCAGTTGGCTACTCCTGTAGCTTTAGGCGGTGATTCAGGGCTCCAGCGAGGGACAACAGCAACGGCAAAGTCTGTAGCGAGTGGCACCCGCGAAGCGGGTGCCGCGAGATGTTAAGGACTTGGCTGGGGGTGTGGCACTGGGAGGGGGCGCGCCTCTCACGGGAAGAGGACCAGCTAGAGATGGTGCATGCTGGTCCTCGCAGTCCCGGGGGCGGCGCCTCTCTCTCCTCTGCGGCCACGCGGTGTTTTCCGGCGTCCCCGCCGCTCCAGCAACAGCAGGTGAGAGTCAGTTGGCTACTCCTGTAGCTTTAGGCGGTGATTCAGGGCTCCAGCGAGGGACAACAGCAACGGCAAAGTCTGTAGCGAGTGGCACCCGCGAAGCGGGTGCCGCGAGATGTTAAGGACTTGGCTGGGGGTGTGGCACTGGGAGGGGGCGCGCCTCTCACGGGAAGAGGACCAGCTAGAGATGGTGCATGCTGGTCCTCGCAGTCCCGGGGGCGGCGCCTCTCTCTCCTCTGCGGCCACGCGGTGTTTTCCGGCGTCCCCGCCGCTCCAGCAACAGCAGGTGAGAGTCAGTTGGCTACTCCTGTAGCTTTAGGCGGTGATTCAGGGCTCCAGCGAGGGACAACAGCAACGGCAAAGTCTGTAGCGAGTGGCACCCGCGAAGCGGGTGCCGCGAGATGTTAAGGACTTGGCTGGGGGTGTGGCACTGGGAGGGGGCGCGCCTCTCACGGGAAGAGGACCAGCTAGAGATGGTGCATGCTGGTCCTCGCAGTCCCGGGGGCGGCGCCTCTCTCTCCTCTGTGGCCAAGCGGTGTTTTCCGGCGTCCCCGCCGCTCCAGCAACAGCAGGTGAGAGTCAGTTGGCTACTCCTGTAGCTTTAGGCGGTGATTCAGGGCTCCAGCGAGGGACAACAGCAACGGCAAAGTCTGTAGCGAGTGGCACCCGCGAAGCGGGTGCCGCGAGATGTTAAGGACTTGGCTGGGGGTGTGGCACTGGGAGGGGGCGCGCCTCTCACGGGAAGAGGACCAGCTAGAGATGGTGCATGCTGGTCCTCGCAGTCCCGGGGGCGGCGCCTCTCTCTCCTCTGCGGCCACGCGGTGTTTTCCGGCGTCCCCGCCGCTCCAGCAACAGCAGGTGAGAGTCAGTTGGCTACTCCTGTAGCTTTAGGCGGTGATTCAGGGCTCCAGCGAGGGACAACAGCAACGGCAAAGTCTGTAGCGAGTGGCACCCGCGAAGCGGGTGCCGCGAGATGTTAAGGACTTGGCTGGGGGTGTGGCATTGGGAGGGGGCGCGCCTCTCACGGGAAGAGGACCAGCTAGAGATGGTGCATGCTGGTCCTCGCAGTCCCGGGGGCGGCGCCTCTCTCTCCTCTGCGGCCACGCGGTGTTTTCCGGCGTCCCCGCCGCTCCAGCAACAGCAGGTGAGAGTCAGTTGGCTACTCCTGTAGCTTTAGGCGGTGATTCAGGGCTCCAGCGAGGGACAACAGCAACGGCAAAGTCTGTAGCGAGTATATCCTCACAGACTAATACACGAATCCTGCAAAAGAGCTAGGTATTATGACCGACAACATCTCTTACAAAATACCAAAAGAAAACAAGATGCAAGCCTAGTTTTTGTAACAAGACATTCTCTCTTGAATAACCAGGTACGCCAAATTATATACTCAAATTGGCATGTACTTAATGTCAATAAAACTGGTCAAGAACTAATGCCTAAGCCACTTTTTGCTTTTCGCAAAAATAAAAACTTAAAAGATCTGATTGTAAGATCAAGGATGCCAGCAATCAAAGAGAGGACACAAAGTAAGGTCATCATCGGGGCTCCGGTGATTGGAAACTACAAGTGTGGAATTTGTAAAATTTGTCCACAAGCTATGGAAATAAAAGATTTTCAATATAATGGGATTACAATACAATTGAACTATCTGACAAATTGTAAAACCAAAAATATTGTATATATCTTATTATGCCCATGCAATGTGGGATATGTCGGAGAATCCTCTCGTTCGATCCATACGAGAGTTACAGAACATAAGTCCGCAATTCGGACAAAAAAAATGACTGCTCCACTAGTGACCCACTATATAGAACACGGACACAAACCAGAAGAGATCCAATGGGTAATTTTGGAGAAAATTACCCCAAAACAAGGACTATGTATCGATAAAATCCGACGAAAACGAGAAGTCTTCTGGATTTTTACATTAGACACTGTAAAATCTGGATTGAACCTTGAAATTCCATGGGAACAAGCTATCATATAGAATCCTATTGATTTCTGACCTATAGTAAGATAAAGAAATAAGGCTATACTGGTGCGTAGTATACATGTGTTTACCAAAGTCATTTTTGCCTTAATACTGTTCCCTTTATGTTTACAATACTCTAGGTAATACAGGGATGTCTCACTAATTTCTTTTGGTAACATTGTTCAAAACGTAGAACTTGAATTTTCTAGAAATTAGATAAACATAGATCCGTTTAATTGGTATACAAATTCCTTTATATTCTTTCAATATATATTAGTATGCCTACAAAAGATCATGTTGAGGCATACTAAGATATAATAAAAACCTCTTTTATTGTTCATTATTGTGCCTTCTTAGTCCGTTCTCTATTTTCATGCCTATTAATGTCATAACATTGACGCTACAATAACGCTATCAGATTGCGCCGTACAAACTTAAAACAAATAATGTCAACCGACCGAAAAACGTGAGTCTTTTCTATTTTCGTATATATATATATATATATCTGGTATACAAATTCCTCTATAGTTTTTCAGTTTATAATAGTATACCGATATAAGATCGCATTGGGACACATTATAAAATCTTTCACTTGCTCCATTATTGTGCCTGCCGAGTCCGTTTTTTATTTTCATGCCCATTAACGCCACAACATTGACGCCATTACAACCTCATCAAATTGCGTCGTGCAAACCCAAAACACCTGAAGCAATCGACCTACACAAACGGGTCTTTTCTATTTCCGTATATATATAGACCCACGTTTAGGCTATTTCCCTGCTTGTTCCTTAGCGGAGACTCAGTTGAATACAGAAGAGAGGCCATTCCGGAAAAAAGGTACGCAAACAAATATAGCATATCAGGAACTTATAGGTAACGTTCACTCTCAGACCACAGACGTCGAGAATGATACTTATAGCGTTTGTTATTTTGATATCGTTCCAGATGTATATATAATTCTATCAGAAGAAACCGGATGCCTGCATACCCCAGTTTAATAGTAACAAAAGGTATTGTGACTATATAAAAGTTAGTTATGAAGGCTTGTATATAAATAAAATACTGCTACTCACCGGATTTCAGACTAATCGGTTCTATTCTCCCTAGACCGGACCCGTAGAGACAATATATAAAGTGGCCAAGTAGATCAGACGATCATACAGCCCGAAGCTACCCACTTTGGCAAAATTCAATATTTGTTACAAGGTAAATATAGAGTATAAGAAAGATCTTAAATAGTCATTAATTATTATGGATAGGTAAAAGTTAAATATCGTCCTCTTCTTTGCTTACCCTATAGGTCTTGCTCTACACTTTGCCAATATTGATTTTGAAAACAACTTTGAATAAACAGTAGAAAAATCGAAATCATTTTCAAACAGGTAAACCTTGAAAGTTTATCGATCTAATGTTTATATAGGGCATTATGAACTGGAAACATGTTGCCATCAACATGATGCATGAAACAATATAAACACTAAATATAGCTATTCCAATGGCTGGTTGACTCCATTTTTGTTCAAATATTATGTATATAATAAAATTAAATTTAATTTCAGACAACCATATCAGAATAATATTAACGATGACTTAAGAATAATCTAGTATGAGGTGTTAAACAACGGTGTTTTTTGTAAAAGACTTTAATAAGACAACAGCATGGTAATCGAAAGTTTCCTTACCCCTTATGTAGTTTCTCTCTTGAGCAATTATCGAAACCGGAACAAAAGTCCAGTGCCTTTATTGGTACTTTTCGGAGTTGAGGAATTCTAAAAGCCAGACGGTTCTTGCCATAAAGAATTAACAAGATCAACTGAGATATCTTAATAGTAAGTATTGTTTAGATACCGTCAAATTCTAATTTCAGCTAGATTTGAAAATCTCTGCAGGAATAAATTATATCTATTTATAGGACCCTTCTAATCACACTAAGCTTTTTTGCTTTTTCCTCTGTCCCTATATATTTCCATACATTTCGGCTACATGGATGGGACATGTATTGTTTTTCTGCGATACATGCATAGTAGTCTTCTCTCTGTCCTCTTATATTTCCAGCAACCTTGGTTACACAGATAGGACATAGATCGTTTATTTGTGATAGATTTAGAATAATCAACATAGAAAACCAACTTCTGTTGAGTAAGAGAAAGAGATATATTTGTCAGTAGAGACACGCACTATGCACAACGGCACTCAAATGTAATAATATGAATTGAAAATAACTCTTGAAAGAATGTATAAACTGAATTTGGAATCACAACCATTAATTGTCTTTATCAGAATATTTGATTTGTTGCTGTTTATCATCATAAAACTATGAGGCATAATATTACTAATAGAAATGTGAAAACTGACCCAATGAGTTTTAGTAACTGGAGTGTGAAAGAATATTTTAAGCTCTATAGCGACTGATATATATCTTTTTGTATATTTTTTCCCCTCTTTTTTAGATTTATGTTGTACATTGTCATGTTGTGTTAGTTGCGAATGACGGTCACCTGACGAAGGCTACTGGCTGAAACGCGCGTAGTTTGATTCCACCGCTTTGCCTACTCCATTATTACAACGACCGTAACATTTATCTCACAGTTTGAATTGACTTTTTGTCTTGTGTAAATATATTTCTGTCTATGTCAATATTTGTACAAAATGTATAACCTGAAATGAAAAATGATTTAAAACGTTTACATATATAAAAAATGAAAAGAAAAATTGAAAATAAAAACAAAGTTTTGTAAATTTTTATATACATGGTGTTTCATTACCTTAACTAAAGACAGTCGCTTTGATATCAAATAAATAAATGGGCAGATGTTAGCTGGTTGTTTGCTAGTGAGAGTTTTCTCTCCTTTTTTCAACAATTGTTCATTATTCCCTACGACTAGCAAACTTAGTAGATGTAGGGGTCCCCTGTTTTCCAAAAATTGTATACTCATGGCCTGTCCATGAGGGGTGTTTCCTTTTAGTGACATACCAGTCATTGATCATGTTTAGTATAGCCTCTTATATATTGTTCACTTTGTTAGTAGTGCGTTGTCTTTATTTATTTTTGACTTTCCATCTCTCCACTTTTCATTTTTCATGTTTCTATCTTTTTCCTAAAATCTGATTGCGAATCCATCTAAGGCCTTTTGGTATCACTACTTTCCTCTTCACTATAAACCTCCAATCACATATCTTCACTAGATCTACACTTGTTAATTAAAACTAACTGGAATAATTATCCATCTACCTAATTATGGCCACAATAAAATCATTTGGATTTAGTGATGAAGATTTTGCCTCTATGGTAGGATCCTCTGTTGGTTTTAACTCAAGAAATACAACCAATACAGAGCAGAATGAAGATCTAACTAAATTGTTAGCACTTAAAAAGAAGTAAAAAAGAATTGAACTTCATGGTAAATTCATATTAGATTATTTAAACGCGGGAGCAATTCCCCAAGGTCTTCAAATAAAAAATATCCCGGGCCTATTTGTGCAACTAAAACATTTTTGGGAATGCTGGTCCCTCATCGCTAATCGATGTTCTAGGGACCTAATGATGCTGATTGTGGAAACCACTTAGGAGGTATTAAATGAGATGGTTCAAGAAATCATAGAACTAGAGGATAAAATCAAATCATCGACTGTTATACTCGATATCAAAAAGAAACTAGAAGACATAGAAATGGACTTGGGTTCCTATAGTGATTATCTATATAAACGAAAACTGGATGCATTTCAAAAAGATCTTCGTTTTTTCAGTAATGAAAAAATCTATCCTTATCTAACAGCTAATTTCTATGCACCATCAGAAAATGTGGATCAAGAAAATACTCTCCATCAATCATACCCTAGATCAAATAAATTTACCACAATCTCCAATTCCTCCGACTCTGGCAGTAATTCCAGTATGTCACCATATCAACCAAGAGGCAATCAATTTAGATCGAATCAAGGATATCGACCTTTTTTAGGGAGACGCCCTCAACATCGAGGGAATTGGAGACAAAATTATCGTCCTCATTATCGGCCACAATACCAGCATCAACAAAACCAATCTTAACCAACATAGGGACAATACCAACAGAATCAAGCTTTTCAACCACAGGGACAGTATCTACCACATTTCCAAGACCATCAACAGATTCGGACAGATACTTGGAAACAAGAAATGCCCGGTATTGGAGAGAGTAAAAACGATCCCCATATTTAATTTGAGTAGCCCTGCAGCCAATACATCTACCTATTCTATACTCTCAAAGGGTCTCTCATTTGTTCCCCACTCCGGGTTGAATAAATTTGAGCTATTTAATGATATGATGAGCTTTTTCCGAAAAATCCAACTAAAGAGTTTCTTTTCCCACACGGAAAATAGCTCTTCAGAAAATAATAAATCAGGTCTGGCTCCAAAATCAGTGTTTACTCCAACACTAGAACAGGTTGCCCCAGAAGTGAGAATCTTTGAAAAACTTGTTATTAACAAATTGAACAATATCACCAAACATGTACCTTATACCCCATGTAATATATCAATGGATGAACATCAAGCCTTGATTGAACTTAAAGATTCCAGCAAAATAACGATTAAAAGCTGTGATAAGGGGGGTGGGATTGCTATTTTAGACACAGAAAAATACGTCGATAAAATAGAAGAAATGTTGAGCTACACAACCTTTTATGCCAAAATCTTCAGAGACCCAACCGCTAAAATTAAAAATAAAATATCCAAACTAACCACTAAAGCATTAAACAATGAAGTCATATGTTCCAAAGAATATGCCTATATGAATGTGAAAAACCCGAAAATGGCTAGTCTTTATGGCATCCCAAAAGTACAAAAAAAATGAATGGGACCCACCTTTCCGTCCCATTGTTACCACCATTGGTAGTATTACTGAGCCAATATCCAAATATTTGGACGCAATTTTGCGACTACATATCACAAAAATACCGGGATATATTCAGGCCACCAGACATATTATCAATCAATTAGAAGGCACTCCATTCAATGCGCACAGACAGTGGATCGTCACATTAGATGTTGAAAGCCTTTTTTCTAATATTCCTTGTGCAGGGGCCATTGACGCAACCAAATGGTTTATTGAGTCTTTTGACATTGACTGCAATATAAACTTCATTTTGGATTGTCTCAGAATTATTTTAGAAGACAACATTTTTTAATTCAGAGGCAACCTTTTTAGACAAGCAAAAGGAGTAAGTATGGGCGCATCTTGCGCCCCTACTATTGCTAATATTTATGTAGCATATTTTGAAGAACGCCATATTTTTAATGAGGTAGCTCCTTTCCTTGAATCGATCTTTTACTGGTTGAGATATATCGACGATATTATATTCATTTGGGACGACAATGAAGACACTTTACAAGAATTGATATCTTCGCTTAACACTTGTGATCCTAATCTGACATTTTCTGAAAAAATAAGCAATACCTGTATTGAATTTCTTGATCTCATGATTAAACATGATCAGGGTCAATTGATCATGGACCTTTTTGTTAAACCAACTGTCCGAAACACTCTCCTTCATTACAGTAGCTTTCATCCCTCTCCACAAAAAAACAGCATACCATTCAGTCAATTCCGCAGACTGCGGAGAAATTGTACTAGATTGATAGACTATGATGAACAAGCTACTTTAATGAAGGAGAAATTCAAGGAGCGAGGATATCCTCACAGACTAATACCCAAATCCTGCAAAAGAGCTAGGTATTATGACCGACAACATCTCTTACAAAATACCAAAACAAAACAAGATGCAAGCCTACTTTTTGTAACAAGACATTCTCTCTTGAATAACCAGGTACGCCAAATTATATACTCAAATTGGCATGTACTTAATGTCAATAAAACTGGTCAAGAACTAATGCCTAAGCCACTTTTTGCTTTTCGCAAAAATAAAAACTTAAAAGATCTGATTGTAAGATCAAGGAGGCCAGCAATCAAAGAGAGTACACAAAGTAAAGTCATCACCGGGGCTCCGGTGATTGGAAACTATAAGTGTGGAATTTGTAAAATTTGTCCACAGGCTATGGAAATAAAATATTTTCAATATAATGGGGTTACAATACAATTGAACTATCTGACAAATTGTAAAACCAAAAATATTGTATATCCCTTATTATGCCCATGCAATTTGGGATATGTCGGAGAATCCTCTCGTTCGATCCATACGAGAGTTACAGAACATAAGTCCGCAATTCGGACTAAAAAAATGACTGCTCCACTAGTGACCCACTATGTAGAACACGGACACAAACCAGAAGAGATCCAATGCGTAATTTTGGAGAAAATTACCCCAAAACAAGGACTATGTATCGATAAAATCCGACGAAAACGAGAAGTCTTCTGGATTTTTACATTAGACACTGTAAAATCTGGATTGAACCTTGAATTCCGTGGGAATAAGCTATCATATAGAATCCTATTGATTTCTGACCTATAGTAACATAAAGAAATAAGGCTATACTGGTGCGTAGTATACATGTGTTTACCAAAGTCATTTTTGCCTTACTACTGTTCCCTTTATGTTTACAATACTCTAGGTAATACAGGGATGTCTCACTAATTTCTTTTGGTAACATTGTTCAAAACGTAGAACTTGAATTTTCTAGAAATTAGATAAACATAGATCCGTTTAATTGGTGAATTTGAATTTAAATTGAATTTAAAATACTTGTAGAGCGCAGCATTCACCGTGCGGTTTCTTGGCGCTATGGAGGCAAAAATAGCAGTGGAAAGGCAATAACTACTGGTGCAATGAGGGAAGCAGTGAGGACAATTTACATAGGGAATGCCTGAGTGAATAAGAAGGTTTTAAGGTCTTTCTGGAAAACAGAGTAGTGCTTGGCCGACCGTAAGTGGTCGGGAAGGGAGTTCCAAAAAGTGGGTGCCAAAACAGAGAAGCTGGCCCCTCCCCACTTTTTGCGCTTGTAGCGGGGTACCTGCAGAAGTGATTGGGATGATGAGCGGAGCTCTCTGGCAGGGATATACTCCCTTATCAGAGAGATAATGAAGGCGGGAGCTGAGCCCTGGCGCGCCTGGAATACCATGCAGCCAATTTTAAAAAGGGATCGCTCCCTGACAGGCAGCCAATGGAGCGCCTTCAATAAAGGAGTTGAGTGGTGGGAGCGGGAAAGACCATACACTAATCGGGCCGCCTGGTTTTGGACCAGTTGGAACTTCCGGAGGCTATACGCCGGAATGCCGTTGTATAGGGCATTGGCGTAGTCCAGCCGGGAGATCACCAGGGCGGACATAATCAGTTTTAGTGCCAGGGGAGAAAAGAAACGTGAGACAGTGCGAATAGTGCGAAGAGTGAGAAAGCAAGAAGAGACAACAGAGCTAATTTGTGAGTGAGATGATTGTTCATTTTAATGCCTAAAGTCTTAAATATGGGAGAGGGAGTGGGAGGGGGACCAAAGGAGGAGGGCCAAAATAAAGAGTTCCTGGGACTGGAAGAACCACCCGTGAGAACCAACTCAGTTTTATCCGGGTTCAGCTTCAGATGGTTGTGGTTCATCCAGTCCCTGATAAAAAATCTTAATAGCCTGAAAATTAGAAATAGAATGAGGAGATGAAGAGAGGTTAAAGATGAGCTGGAGGTCATCCGCATAGTTATATACGGTGACCTCCAGCTGCTGGAGTGCAAAAATTAGGGGATAGATATAAAGATTGAACAAAAGAGGAGAAAGAGAAGAACCCTGGGGAACACCACACGTGACCTTAAGTGGGGTGGCCGAGAAATCCCCCAGCCGGACCGCCTGGGTGCGGTCCCTCAGGAAGGACGATAGCCAAACCAGGGCTGAGCCCCCGATTCCCGCCGCTCTGACACGTGTAAGCAAGATGGAATGGTCCACCGTGTCAAAAGCGGCGGAGAGATCGAGGAGCACCAGGGCCTGGTGTTTGTTTTGGTCCATGCCCTCCCTGAGGTTGTCCAGGACCGACACCACGACGGACTCCGTGGAGTGCCTAGGCTGGAAGCCCGCCTGACAAGACGCCAGGCCCCCATTTGCTTCTACATGGGCGCTGAGTACCGATGTTACATGGCGCTCAAGCACCTTGCCCAAATAGGGCAGCAGTGAAATAGGGCGATAGTTGACTGGGGCGGATGGATCTGCACCAGGCTTCTTCAGAATAGGCACTATTGTAGCAGATTTGAGTGCTGGGATCACAACCCCCTGAGCAAGAGAACTGTTGAGAAAGGTGATCGGGGGTCGGGTGCAAACAGAGTAAATCTGTTGAAGAATACGGGCAGGGCAAATATCTGCCGGGGAGCCTGATTTTACCTTAGGAAGTATTGCCAAGAACACTTCTTCGGTGAGAGGGGGGATCGAGGAAAGGCAGCACTGGACAGTAGGAGGAAGGGGTTCAACAAAAGTCAAAGAAGGGGATGGAATATTGGCCTTGATGTTAATAATTTTCTCCGAAAAATAGGAATTCAACGAATCACATAGGGGCTGGGTGGGAGGGGGTTTGAGTGTAGCCCTGTCAGAAAAGGCTAGGTCGTGAATAATTGTGAAAATCTCCCTAGATTTATTCTCAGCCACCAGAATTTTATCTGAAAAATAGGCAGTTTTGGCGTCTAGTATGGCTTTTTTGTAGTCGCTTAAAAGTGTGGTATAGTGTGTTTTCAATAAAGGACAATAGTCCCTTCTCCATTGCCTCTCAGCCCGCCGAAGGGTCAGCTTTTTTTCTTTCAGATCTTCACTGAACCACCGATTTGACTCCTTAGTCCGTCTAGTTGAAATCCGACGTAGGGGGGATACCAAGTCGCAGCCTCCAGCGAGCCAGGAGTTGATGGCTGTGGCTTGAGATGAAGAGGATAGGCCTGCCAAATTAGGTGAAGAGTTCAAGAGAGAAGAAGATAACGAAGGGAGGTCGACATGGTCCCAGTTCCGCGCCCAGGTGTTTTTGGCAAGCGGGACCTTAGTTACAGGGTTGAGGTGGAGGGAAAAGGAGATTAGGGCATGATCTGACCAGGGACATGGGGACACAGACACGGAGGAAACAGAAATATTGAGAGACCAAACCTGGTCTAACACATGTCCGTGTGAGTGTGTCGGAACTTGTATGTGAGAGACAAAGTTCAGGGATTGAAGTGATTCTGTGAACTGTTTGGAAGAAGTACACTCAAGGGGGTCCGTGGGCCAATAGTTAAAATCGCCTAACACTAGGACTGAGGCGTAATTGACTGCCAACGTGGCCAGTAAGTCCTGCAGGGCTGGCATAAACAAGTGTGAAGACTGGGGCGGGTGATACATTAGTAGACAGGTAAGCGGAGGAGAGAAAGTAAGAGAGCGAACCACAAGATGCTCAGTGGAGGTAATGAGAGGAGAGGGAAGAAGTTGAAAATTGTACTCAGACCGGGCAATAAGAGCCACGCCGCCCCTGTCTTGCCCCCTAGGCGGTCTGCACGAAGGGCCACGTAAGAAGGAGGAAGAGCAGCCAGAAGAGGGGGCAAAGAGGACTCACAGAACCAGGTTTCGGTTAAGAATAGTATGTCAGGCTTGTGAGAATCAAGCAGAACGAACAGTTCCTGATAGTGTCTAACCGCTGACCTGGTGTTGAGCAAGATAATAGACAAAGGAGGGAGAGAGGATGAAGGACTAGAGTGAGAGAAGGGCAGCGTCGAGGATGTCGACTGAGAGGGAGGAAACTGAAGAGATGAAGAAGCAAGACCGAGAGAAGAAAGACGACAAATGATGGAATCAGGTAGAGACCAATGGCCCTGTATGGCTTTTAGATCCTCAGAAGAATAGGAGATTGGAAGGGCGTGGGGACGCGCCCCTAGCCCCGTCCGGCCGCGGACGGGTGCAGACGGGCTGGACTTAGGCTCGACTTCGGCGCGCCTTCGGCGCGCCCGCTGCGCTCCTCCGCTGCGCTTCCTCATAGGGGACATTTAAATAGGGGCGGAGCGCGGGGGTGTGGCGCCGAGCTAGGTCGCCTGACCAGCCCAATGTAAGATGGCGCCCGCACACCACCGAGCCCTGGAAAAGTAAGTGAAGTTAATCTCCTGTTGATTTTCAGCAAAGGTTAAAACAGAAGTATAGCATAGCAAAGTATAACAATTTAAAAAGCAGTGCCACTCCTCTCAGTCAGCAGGGCGCTACGATGACACACAGTAAATCAGTGCTGCTCCTGACTGCATGCACAAACCCTCTGCCACCGGGGTCGCCTGCCTCCAACAGCGAGCAATGCGAAGCCACTCCTAAATAGGGGCGGAGCGCGTAGGTGTGGCGCCGAGCTAGGTCGCCTGACCAGCCCAATGTAAGATGGCGCCCGCACACCACCGAGCCCTGGAAAAATAAGTGAAGTTAATCTCCTGTTGATTTTCAGCAAAGGTAAAAACAGAAGTATAGCATAGCAAAGTATAACAATTTAAAAAGCAGTGCCGCTGCTCTCAGTCAGCAGGGCGCTACGATGAAACACAGTAAATCAGTGCTGCTCCTGACTGCATGCACGAACCCTCTGCCACCGGGGTCGCCGCCTTTGGTATACAAATTCCTTTATATTCTTTCATTATATATTAGTATGCCTACAAAAGATCATGTTGAGGCATACTAAGATATAATAAAAACCTTTTTTATTGTTCATTATTGTGCCTTCTTAGTCCGTTCTCTATTTTCATGCCTATTAATGTCATAACATTGACGCCACAATAACGCTATCAGATTGCGCCGTGCAAACTTAAAACAAATAATGTCAACCGACCGAAAAACGTGAGTCTTTTCTATTTTCGTATATATATATATATATATATATCTGGTATACAAATTCCTCTATAGTTTTTCAGTTTATAATAGTATGCCGATATAAGATCGCATTGGGACACATTATAAAATCTTTCACTTGGCCCATTATTGTGCCTTCCGAGTCCGTTTTTTATTTTCATGCCCATTAACGCCACAACATTGACGCCATTACAACCTCATCAAATTGCGTCGTGCAAACCCAAAACACCTGAAGCAATCGACCTACACAAACGGGTCTTTTCTATTTCCGTATATATATAGACCCACGTTTAGGCTATTTCCCTGCTTGTTCCTTTGCGGAGACTCGGTTGAATACAGAAGAGAGGCCATTCCGGAAAAAAGGTACGCAAACAAATATAGCATATCAGGAACTTATAGGTAATGTTCACTCTCAGACCACAGATGTCGAGAATAATACTTATAGCGTTTGTTATTTTTATATCGTTCCAGATGTATATATAATTCTATCAGAAAAAAACGGATGCCTGCATACCCCAGTTTAATAGTAACAAAAGGTATTGTGACTATATAAAAGTTAGTTATGAAGGCTTGTATATAAATAAAATACTGCTACTCACCGGATTTCAGACTAATTGGTTATATTCTCCCTAGACCGGACCCGCAGAGACAATATATAAAGTGGCCAAGTAGATCTGTCGATCGTACAGCCCGAAGCTACCCACTTTGGCAAAATACAATATTTGTTACAAGGTAAATATAGAGTATAAGAAAGATCTTAAATAGTCATTAATTATTATGGATAGGTAAAAGTTAAATATCGTCTTCTTCTTTGCTTACCCAATAGGTCTTGCTCTACACTTTGCCAATATCGATTTTGAAAACAACTTTGAATAAACACTAGAAAAATCGAAATCATTTTCAAACAGATAAACCTTGAAAGTTTATCGATCTAATGTTTATATAGGGCATTATGGACTTGAAACATGTTGCCATCAACATGGTGCATGAAACAATATAAACACTAAAGATAGCTATTCCAATGGCTGGTTGACTCCATTTTTGTTCAAATAATATGGATATAATAACATTTAATTTAATTTCAGACAACCATATCAGAATAATATTAACGATGACTTAAGAATAATCTAGTATCACATGTTAAACAACGGTGTTTTTTGTAAAAGACTTTAATAAGACAACAGCATGGTAATCAAAAGTTTCCTTACCCCTTATGTATTTTCTCTGTTGAGCAATTATCACAACCGGAACAAAAGTCCAGTGCCTTTATTGGTACTTATCGGAGTTGAGGAATTCTAAAAGCCAGACGGTTCTTGCCATAAAGAATTAAAAAGATCAACTGAGATATCTTAATAGTAAGTATTGATTAGATACCGTCAAATTCTAATTTCAGCTAGATTTGAAAATCTCTGTAGGAATAAATTATATCTGTTTATAGGACCCTTCTAATCACACTAAGCTTTTTTGCTTTTTCCTCTGTCCCTATATATTTCCATACATTTCGGCTAGATGGATGAGACATGTATCGTTTTTCTGAGATACATGCATAGTAGTCTTCTCTCTGTCCTCTTATATTTCCAGCAACCTTGGTTACACAGATAGGACATAGATCGTTTATTTGCAATAGATTTAGAATAATCAACATAGAAAACCAACTTCTGTTGAGTACGAGAAAGAGATATATTTGTCAGTAGAGACACGCACTATGCACAACGGCACTCAAATGTAATAATATGAATTGAAAATAACTCTTGAAAGAATGTATAAACTGAATTTGGAATCGCAAGCATTAATTGTCTTTATCAGAATATTTGATTTGTTGCTGTTTATCAACAGAAAACTATAAGGCATAACATTACTAATAGAAATGTGAAAACTGACCCAATGAGTTTTAGTAACTGGAGGGTGAAAGAATATTTTAAGCTCTATAGCGACTGATATATATCTTTTTGTATATTTTTTCCCCTCTTTTTTTAGATTTATGTTGCACATTGTCATGTTGTGTTAGTTGCGAATGACGGTCACCTGACAAAGGCTACTGGCCGAAACGCGCGTAGTTTGATTCCACCGCTTTGCCTACTCCATTATTACAACGACGGTAACATTTATCTCACAGTTTGAATTTACTTTTTGTCTTGTGTAAATATATTTATGTCTATGTCAATATTTGTACAAAATGTATAACCTGAAATGAAAAATGATTTAAAACGTTTACATATATAAAAAATGAAAAGAAAAAATTGAAAATAAAAACAAAGTTTTGTAAATTTTTAAATACATGGTGTTTAATTACCTTAACTAAAGACAGTCGCTTTGATATTAAATAAATAAATGGGCAGATATTAACTGGTTGTTTGCTAGTGAGAGTTTTCTCTCCTTTTTTCCACAATTGTTCATTATTCATTACGACTAGCAAACTTAGTAGATGTAGGGGTCCCCTGTTTTCCAAAAACTGTGCTAGTATGCTGCAGAACCCACCCCCACCGCCCCAACTAACTGAAAGGTATTTTGGGTTGGAGGTATGTTCCATGGATGTCCATTTGTGAGCAACTTGAGACACTCTCTGACCTCGAAATCTTTGCTTGGGGTCACCACAAATACCCCTCAGTAGAGAGTCACTGCTCACTCACTCGCACCAACCTCCTCACCTCAGCCACAGCCATTCATACCACCCAAGGAACTAAGAGGTAAAGGGAGAGAGTAGAATTGAGGGAGATACCAGCATTGAGAGAGAGAGAATAGAGGTAAGAAAAACAAAAAAGAAGTAGGGTATGTGGGCCACAAACTCTGCCTGCCCTACCATTCACTACCCCAAGTGACTAATAACACATTCACAAGGTGCACAGTCATCCCGTTAGGCTACATACACTTGTCTTCATTACAGTCCCTTCTGGCCCCATCCGGGCCTCAGCAGGCAATTGTTTAATTCTTCCTCAGCTGCATGGCTCCTACAGCTCTCACAGCACTCATGATGTCCCCTTGCTCTTGGTCAGATCAATAGTCCAATGACAGGTTAATTACATTATCTAGCTCCAGTTTACCAGTTTGGAGCTACGTGCCCGTAAGGTCTGGCATGTCCTTCACCATGTTTGAGGAACTCTCAGCGGATGTTGCGGAGGTGACCATCTCCACCAGAGCTCTGGTCTCCTAACGGTCATGTCTCTTTCGTTCCACACCGAGCATGCCATCTTGCCTCACTACCATCTGTGTGCTCAATATCGACTTTCTCGCACATCTGCCCCTTTTATTACCTGCCCATCTATTCTGGCACATCCTCTGGGACCAGCCTGGGGCTGTTCTGGGGCCCAGGATAGGGACATCACATCCCTTCAAATCTCAAGCTAGCCCCATACTTCTTCTGGTTTTGCAAAGAAGTCTTAGTACTCATCATGTACCACCTTTAGTTTTGCAGGGAAGAGTAACATGTATTTAAGGCTCACTGCTTTCAATTTCTGTTTGACACTCCCAAATGATTGTTGCTGTTGCTGGACTCGCTGTGTGTAGTCTGGAAGTATTCAAATAACGTGGTTTTTCAAACGTGGGGTGCCCTTGCTCTGAACCGAGTGCAAGACTGCATCCCTAAGTACCTGTAGTTAAGGATCTTTGCAATTATGGTCCAAGGCCCCCTGGGGCAGTGGATGCACTAGAGACCAATGAGCTTGTACAACCACAAAGACAGGCACCAGAATAGCCTCTGGGAGTTTTTCTCTAAGCTATCCGTCCAGTAAGTGTTCCGGCACAGTACTCTCCACTTTTATGGGGAACCCAGCAAAGTGCATATTACATCTTCCGGAGCGGCAATCAACATCTTCAGCACACATTTCCAGCTTGTGTGTCTGCAATGAGAGTAGCAACTGTGGCCTTAGGTGTCGACATCGCTTCCTGCAGTTTATTAACCTGCTGCACTGTCGCTATGGACTGCTCTGCAACTTTACGCAAGTCCACCGTCAGTAGGTTTGCATTGGGGGAGACTTAATCAATCATTGCCTGGACATGTGCGCTGGAGACCTCATTTGTTGCCAGGATCTGTGTGCCCATAGGGCTTGCAGATCATGCAACCCTCCCTCCACCATCAAACGGCAGGCCCCCTGACCCGGAGGCCGTGAATTGGTCAATCTTCTTCTTCTGGGCACCACTGAGCACCCTGTCTTTGCCCATTGTCAAATAGGGTGTCGGCACACCAGCACTATGCACTTCGGGGCAGGTTGCAGTGATGATTCTACAAAGTTGGCCACTTCGTCCCTCACCCTGCCCTTTAGTCAGAGTCAGATGTGTACATAGGGAGCACCTGCAAGGTTCCAGCCGCCCTTGCAATTACCAGCCCAAGTCTGTTTCCGCACAATAGATAGTATGATCCTCAATCCTTTAGTGGGGCCAGGCCCCATGGTCATCTGAAGGGTGGGGGCCCCAGCCTCTTCTCTCAGGCTCCCCACATCCGCCCGCCGTGGGTTGCAGAATCAATAAGGGCATTCCGTTGAGGCTGGCCCAGACACAGCCATGACCACCAGAGCAGGGATTACCTGTGGCCACCTACCCCTTCCAAGCCCTGGATCAGTTCCTCTCCTGAGGTCCCTGCTCCTGAGGATTCAGCCTAGTGTGCCATCAGGTGGCTGTCTTTGTCTAAGTCCCCCATACAGTGCCCCTACCTCTGTCTCACACAATTGCTGGGCCCACACCACCTTGCAGCAGCTGCATAGGCTCAGGGCACTCGCCTCCTGAGCTCTCTGGGGAAGAGGCATATCTACTTGAAGGCACCTCGCATCACATCTCCCTCAATGTGGTTTCTCCAGGTCCCCTTCTCCTGCTCTGCTGTAGTCTGGTCGGAGCCTCCCAGCAGAGATTCATCCTCATTCCTTCCAATTCTGCACCATCATCCTCACCAATGCTGCCACCTTCACTCCGCCTCCATGGCTCATAACACAGTCCACCAGTCACAGGCAACAGGGATGTATTGGTTCAGTCTTCTCTCCCGGGCACTGAAGCAGTGGTCCGAAGACATAGGCCTTTCTAGAGCCCCGGGTAGGGCAAGACCACATCAAACACTCAGGCCTGAGAGGCCTCACAGGTCCATACGCCGGGACTCCCAGTTGGATATTGGTGCCCCGGTACTCAGAGCGGGCCCAAAGGCACTTGCCACACTTCACAGCAAAGCCCCTCGAGCTCAGCAGTCATTGCAGGAGCCATGGTCATCTCAGGGCAATAGGATGACAAAGTATTTTTGTTGCGGGCCGGGAGCCACTATCTAGATCTGCTGGATGGCTATCATGTTGGTCTCGTCCTCATAGAAGAAAATGGTTAGTAAAATAAAAGATTTAAAATCCTATTTATCTATCTATCTATCTATCTATCTATCTATCTATCTATCTATCTATCTATCTATCTATCTATCTATCTATCACTGGATTTCTGGTTGACAGAGGTATGCACCTTGCCCAAGTAGGTACTACAATCCTACTCAGGGTGAGTCACAACAAACCCTAAATGATGCTGTACTCACCCTCCAGTAGCTTGGCACAGAGCTGTCATGCATAACTTAAGTTAAGAGGCAATGTGTACAGTATTTGTACAATACTGCAAACATTAACACAGTGAAAATATCACAAAAAGACAACAGGTAAGAAAAATAGAATATGATTTCATAAATAAATCAAGACCAAAAAAAACAAAAATGCAAGAAGTAGAAGTTGAGATGTGATTTTTTAACGAATACATGTAAAATAGTACTTACAAGCAATAAGTGCATAAATAGGATATCTGATAGTGCTGTAACGGGCCAGAGTCAAAAGTTCAGGCCGACCACGATGGAGCGCGGGCCCGATACAGGGACCACTTGGACTCGCTGAACGAAAGTACCTTGATCTGGCAACTGCGGCAATGTGGAGGTTCAGAGTGCGATGCGAATGCGATGCACAGTTGCTGCTGCCACAGTAGGGGATGCATTGATTCTGTAGGCGAAGAGCCAAGTCTGCTCCAACAACAATGAGGATGTGCTTGTTCTGACTAATGGAAAGGTGAAGCTTCACCAGTTCCGATGAGAATGCATGGGATCTGATTGATGCAGCAATTTATACCCACTTCCAAGTACTGAGGACTGGGTTGGCACCCATGCCTGGGCAAGACTTGTAGCAAGCAAAGACAAGGTGCTGTTGCAGAATGGGTTTAAGCCTTTCATGTCCCTGAGAATTAGAACAGGAATCATGCCAGCAAGCCCTTGAAGTCATTCTGCATTCATGTGCTACAGATATCAGTAGGTCGGCCAAGCAATGCAAGATTCCAGCAAGGCAGCTGTCCAGCACAGTCATGGTGTCAGAGGTCCAGTACTTTTACCCAGTTGTGCCTTTGAAGTGGGGGAGACTGCAAAGAAAGCTTTGAAGTGCACATTGGTCCTCTCTTACTGCCCTGTCTACAGGGAGGCAATCAGCACTTTGTATGTGGACAGGACACAACCTATTCAGGTGTAAGTGTGAGGCTGTGCCCAGTTCCTCCCTCCCATCACCCAGGATGGCCTATCAATACACATCTAAACTTCCATTTTGACGGAACAGAGACCGGCAGCAGGTGCCAAATGACTAAAGTAAGTAAATGACAACTTTCTAAAAGTGTCATTTTCTAAACCTTCATTTAAAATCCAACTGCACCTTAAGTTGTGATTTTAAATCCAGTGACACCAAACTTGAAATTTCTATATCTTCACAATTGGGAATTACACTTAACCGATGTGATAAGGCAATCCCAATGTTATCCTGTGGGAGCTAGGCTTTGCAGTTGTGAAAAACGAAACTAGGGGGCATATTATCAAGGGGGTTTATCTCCGCTTTTTTGGCTTTAAAAGCCAAGAAAGCGGAGATAAAATTATCTCCCTATTACCAAGCTGTCGCTAACACCAGTTAGCGGCAGCTAATAGGAGATAGCGACCATCTTGGGCCCGCTTTGCATGTCAGTGATATTTATCACTAATGACATGCAAAGTGGGCGTGCCAAGATGTTAGCGACTGGAAACAGTCGCTAACATCGCTATCTCCTATTACCAACTTTTGGAGATATTCGCGCTAAGCGCGAATATCTCCAAAAGCTAACACCTGCCCTGAGCAGTTCTTAGCCATGTTAACCAACGGGAGGTGGATAACATGGCTAAGAGCATTTGCTCGATAATGCATGAATATCGCTGACTTTTCAGCGATATTCATGCATTGCGGCCGTTTTTTATCGCATTTGCGATAAACCTTGCTAATAGCAAGGTTTATCTGCGATAAAAATCGCCGATGTGCGGCGATAAATTTTGTCTCTAAACAAGTTAGAGACAAAAATTATCTCTATTGGTTGGTAATATGCCCCTAGGAGTTTTTCACTACCAAGACATATAAAACTTAAAAGTACATGACCTGCCTTTTAAATACATTGCACCCTGTCCTGTGGGCCATACAGGACATACATTAGGGGTGACATTTATGTTTAAAACAGGAAAGTTTAGGATTGGCAAGAGGTTGATATTGCCAGGCAGAAATGGCAGCTAAAACTGCACACATGGGCTGCAATGGCAGGCCTGAGCCATGGTTAGAGGGCTACTTAAGTGGGTGGCACAATCAATGCTGAGAAACCACAAGTAGCATTCAATTGACAGGCCCTGGGAACATGCAGTGCACTTTACTAGGGACTTATACATAAATTAAATATGCCAATTAGACATGAGCCAATGTTAGCATGTTTTAGGGAGAGAGCACATGCACAGCACTGGATAACAGTGGCAAAGTGCTTAGAGTTCTAAGGCCAGGAAAACAAAGTCAGAAAAGTGGAGGAGTAAGCCAAAACGTTTGGGGGTGACCCTGCAGAGAGGGCCATTTCCAAATCTATCTATCTATCTATCTATCTATCTATCTATCTATCTATCTATCTATCTATCTATCTATCTATCTATCTATCTATCTATCTATCTATCTATCTATCTATCTATCTATCTATCTATCTATCTATCTATCTAGAGAGAACACAGAAAAACAAACAAAAACAGGTGGAGGGTTACAGTTCTGCTAGAGGAAGAGTTAATCTCTGATTGGATAGTTGTTACAGCACAAGTTTGAGTGTGTGACAGTATGCAGTTGCGGAAGACAATACAGAGCCCCAACGAAAGTCCCACAATCTAAAAAAGTTATATCAAACTCTCAGCAACTATCATCATCATCATCATCAAAGACTTTATTCGATTATATTTCATAACCATAAAAGTACGTCAGATCACATAATAAAAAATTACTTCATCAAAAAAGAGATTAACATTAATTAAAAAGAAAAAAGAAAGACAAAATACACAATATATACATAGGCCAAGGGTTAAAATTGCAAAAAGGAAATCACATAATCATTGTCTCACGTAAGTAAAATATAAAAAAGAAAAGCAAGCAGTGTCTCTGACCATGCTTTTTAGTTAATCAGGATTTGACCCAAAAGTAGTCCAAAATAATTAAAATTGGGGAAAAATAGCCGCTCCAAAGAAGTCCCAATCTACCCCTCATGTGATTACTTAGCGCTTATTGACATAGAGACGGGACATATAGTGTTCTGGGGTAAAAATCAGTTATGCTCCAGGTGGAAATGGGTCCGTCGCCTCTTTGTGGCCGCCATAATTCGAGATGTGGGATGACATATTTGCTCCTAAATTTTACCAGTATCAGATCTCCTGGAATGTCTTTTGGTAAAGGTCCTAGCCAGCCCACCCTTCTGACAGATAGTATAGTACCATCGATGTTGGATTGGCAGAGGTCTATTTTTACTTAGCCAGAACGTGACTTTATTTGTTAGATCCTGTTGGCTTTCATTTTTCCCTTTGGTCAATTCTGGTGCTCCTGCGAGAACGCACACAAAAGGAACGGCCTCCGGTGGCAAATGTAGGAGATTAGTTTTGTGTGACGTATTCTCATTGTTTGCCCGTAGCCCCTTGTGCAACCTAGATGCTTTGTTTGGCCCTGATCTGTGATAGGAGCTCCGAGTAGTTGAGCCTCCTTTCGGGAGGTTCAGAGCTGTTTTTTGTGGGTAGGCTAGGTGATTGTGGGTAGTCTTGGATTGTGTGACGGATTCAGTCGTTTCTGTGGCAGATGGGTGCTGTGACTGGGAAGGTTCTGGCAGGTTTTTTGTGGGTGGCGAGTTAGCCTTAATCGCATCCTCGACACCCGTGAGCCTATCCCCTAAGCTGATTACTTTTTCTATCAGGGGTGATATTAACGCTACCAACATACTTTCAATTGAGGCCAATAGAGAAGCCGCAACGGGTGCTGTAGGGGCAGTACTGACAGTGATGGGAGTGTAGGGCAATGAAGAATTGGGTTTTAGTTTCTGTTGCTTTGCCTGACTCCCCATTTGTATTACCCCAACTCTCCTCCTTTTGGTGGAGGAAATCTGTGGTCGCCATGTAGGTTTGAGAATTGACTCAGATTGTGCTGAAAGAGGAGTAGCCTGGGAGTTATTAATTAGTTGAGATTGGGATTGGCTACAGGGCTCAGAACTAATGGGTGCTATGGTGCAAGTAGGAGCGTTGATTTGCATATTACCTGAATCCACAGGGACGTATGTAGTCTTGCATATTTTATTTAATTCATCAAAAAGGGATAAGCTCGGTACTGCATCAGGAGTCTGTATAGGCGAACATATACTAGGGTGACATTCCATAACGGGGGATCGTTCTATTCTCTCTAGTTCTTTTAAAATGGGGAGAGTTACCCTATTAACGAAATAGTCCATTGTCCCCTTAAGGGAGTGTCTCTGGGACGGAGTATTTCTGGTCTCCCTCCTCCCAACGAGTCATAGCACAAGGATTTTGCCAGTTACAATTGGGACTGAATTGATCGGCTGCGTAACGATTCAGCTGTATTTAGGCTCTGCAGAAGCCTGTAAGGAGCCTGGGGAGTAGCAGTAAATAACAGTACCTTATGTCTTTCGTATGATCCTACTCCGAGGTCCAGAGTGATGTAAAGAGGGGTGCCCCGTCCCGTCCTCCTCTGGCCTCTGAGGGCCACAGAGGGCCCGCCCTTTGCCCGGGCTTAGCCCGGCGTACCCGCGCGCGTCCCGCGGGGACAGGAGGCGTTCCGATGGATGTAGGCGCCTCCTGGCGCAGGCTGTGACGTCCCAGGTGCGCCTCTGCCACCGGGGCACCTGGGGAATGTTGTTTGGGACCGAGTTGCCGTTTCCCTCACGGCGCTCGGTGGGCTCAGCTGTTGTGGTCTGTGGGGCTTTGTGGGGCTCTGCCAACATCCCTCCCGTGCTGCCCGGACTGGTTCAGTTTGATTAGGACCCCAAGAAGCTGTCAGCACTCCGATGGATGTAGGCGCCTCCTGGCGCAGGCTGTGACGTCCCAGGTGCGCCTCTGCCACCGGGGCACCTGGGGAATGTTGTTTGGGACCGAGTTGCCGTTACCCTCACGGCGCTCGGTGGGCTCAGCTGTTGTGGTCTGTGGGGCTCTGTGGGGCTCTGCCAACACCCCTCCCGTGCTGCCCAGACTGGTTCAGTTTGATTAGGACCCCAAGGAGCTGTCGGCGCTCCGATGGATGTAGGCGCCTCCTGGCGCAGGCTGTGACGTCCCAGGTGCGCCTCTGCCACCGGGGCACCTGGGGAATGTTGTTTGGGACCGAGTTGCTGTTTCCCTCACGGCGCTCGGTGGGCTCAGCTGTTGTGGTCTGTGGGGCTCTGTGGGGCTCTGCCAACACCCCTCCCGTGCTGCCCGGACTGGTTCAGTTTGATCAGCAACTATCACTAACCAGAAGCCTCTGAAGACAGCACTGGAAGAGGTTGAATAATTCTAAGGATGCAAGGAACATCTTTGAGGCGACCTTGCAGAAGATATTTCAAGAAGTGCCACAAAGAGAATACTTCTAAAAGGTGTTATAAAGCAAACACTCGAAACAATGGAGGACTAGAGAAACCACACCTCAATCAAAATTTACAAAAAAGCGTGTAGTCCTGTGCATTAATTGTCCAGTACCTGCCATTGTTCGGCACCACTGTCTACTTCTAAAAGATGTTCTCTATGTCTGGCTTGATGATAAAACCTGGAGTTCTTGAATCTTTTGATAGATCATTGAGTCCCATGATCCTCTATTCCTGTACTAGATCCTCAAATTCCACTGTAGCTTGCCACTCAGATGGAGCATTAAAATCACAGCTTTTGGGGTTCCATTCGGTAGCAGGATTGACTGTACTGGTAATGAGAGTGGTAGTAACTGGACAGCACACATGTAACTGCCATAATCCTGGGCAGCATGACTACTGTCACTCCAGCACAGATATCATCCTGAATGGCAATGCCTTGAACAAGGGATGGTATGAGTGCCAATAATGCTCAGGTGCATGGGAGTGGGGACAAGCACCTGTAACAAGTCATGACACCAACAGTTTTCTGTTTTCAGCTTGGGTTGCTCTTTTTCATGTATTCAGTGTGATGGTTCATTTTCTAGGTCCTTCATCTTTCCCTTCACTTTTTCACAATATTCACTATATCTCGCCTGATTCTCTGGCTGGTGGAGATCTATGTACCCACTTATCATAACTTTAAACACCAAACATATCAATCTCTTAAATGTTACTGATCCTCCAATGAGAGAAAGTCAGTAATGGCATTGGGAATGAACTATGTAAATGCTTCATCCTGCAGACCCCTGGTCTGCAACTCCACACCAGTATTGGTAAAACCCTTACCGAGTCAGGGGGAGACTCTGTTGTTCGAGCCGTGGAATTGCTGGAGGCTCCTTGTGAAAGCGGGCTCCCTCTCCGCTGAAAACCGGCGGAATTATCACCTGCAGCTGGGGTAAGGACTTCAGTACCCAGGCTGCTCCTGGACCCACTCACCTGCCGCGAGTGAGGGGGAGGCGTTGCCATCGCACTCAAAAGCGCTGCCTCTCCCCCCGTAGTGTGGGTGACTCTGTTGTTCGAGACGTGGAATTGCTGGAGGCTCCTTGTGAAGGCGGGCTCCCTCTCTGCTGAAAACCGGCGGAATTATCAACTGCAGCTGGGGTACTGACTTCAGTACCCAGGCTGCACCGCGACCCACTCACCTGCCGCGAGTGAGGGGGAGGCATTGTCATCGCGCTCAAAAGCGCTGCCTCTACCTCCACGGTGCGGGATGCGGCGCGGGACGGCGACGGGAGGAAGCCCGGGCAAAGGGCGGGCTGTCAGGGGCCAGAATAGGCCGTGCCCCCTCCTATGAGATAAGCTACAGGAACATTGAGAGGGAGCAAGGAATTTGCTGACAGACGGATCTGAAGTTAGTTTGCACAGTGAGAGAATTGTTGGATTGGGCAGCTACCGCAAGAACAAATAACAAAACTATGAGAACACTGGGCAACAAAATGGTGAGACTGTTAAGCTAGAAAAACCCAATGGACTCAGTCCCACTATACTGAGACACGTCCCATCAGCCCACCTCACTGGCGGAGCATCGTCATTTGGGACTGAGAAATACAGATACAGTGAAGTGCACCCCTCAATGAGGGGGACTTTGCTCACACTGCATCTAGAAGACACTAAACTGTCCAAGTTCTCAGTAGATTGGTGCTGAAAAATCTTGAAAAGTGCAGTGCATGAAAAAGTGCGGGTTAAAATAAGCTACCGGAAAACACCACCATCTTTTATTTAGTGTTTGTCAAGTGCCAAGATTAAAAAGAAGTGAAAAAAACAGATAGTTTGAAATAATAACTATCTCAAGGCAATAGGATCAGGGTCGACATGTTTCAGCCATCATGGTTAATGTTAACCTGGCTTTCTTCAGGATCTAGTTTGAAAAATGCTACTGCAGTGAAGAAGAATTTCAGTGTAAATGTAATTAATAAGAACTGGTACGATACCCCTACCAAAGACCTGGAGTACAAGTGACTGTTTCAGTATCCAGAAGATGGAGGGTGTTCATTCATTCCTGTAACCAAAATAGTGATAATCATAAAAACATTGAAGGTTAGAAAAACTAGCTACCAGTCTCAAAAAAAGCTATACTGTATTGAAGTTTATACAGAAGCAAAACCCTTGAAGGATAGATGCATAGAGGGTGCTCAATACATTGTTCTATTGAACAAATGTAAGTACTCACCCAGCTTTATGTGGGAGTAGACCTCGCCTCGCCCGCCAACTGCTCGGTGTGGGAGGCCCCGCTCTATATAAAATAAAAAGAATAGGAAAACACACTTCTTAATTCTGAGTGTGTTCTCTGTAAAAACATAACCCTATTGTTGAAAATGTCTGCAGACCATAAACCAACCGCACGGGGCAAGGGATTGATGACATACCTATGGAATTCTGACATATTTAGAGATTTCCTAGGGGACAGAGTCCCATGGTTAACTGAAATCATTACATACAATGTGGATCACATGCTAGAAGTTTACAGAATGGAATAGGTTGTTAGCTAAACCATAAAGATACTAGATTAAACAGGGGTATGGTATAACAAGTATGGTAATGCTATCTGACCAGTGGAGGACTTACCTGTCCGTCGGTACCTCTGTCTTTGACCAAGCCGAAGGGGAGGTAAAGACTAGAGGGGGACAGTGTCTTTATATAGGCCTTATTGGTTAATCCCTGGCACCTGACACCAAAGAAACACCATTGAGCATGTGTGGGAGATCAGTGTCTCTCCTATACACAAGCGTAGTACGTTTGTTCAAAAAAGATTTATTCGAAGTGTAAAAACAATTCATAAAAGCATATACAACAATCACAATCGTTAAAAATTCATCATAAGGGCAAGTTATGATTTAAAAATGAGCAGCCGGTAATAAAATTTAGTCTAAGTAGTTTCTTAAAACTTAGCACGGGGTTTCGATAGAAACGTATAAATTAAAAATAATAATTAATGGATTAATTCATTGAGGAAGCAGCAATTATTCAAAAAATACATAAGATTTCCTTACATTCAAACAATACAAAGTTGGTAGGAGTGATATCCTAGTTCTATCAGAGTAACATATCTGGGCCAAGGGGTAGGTTCTAGTAGTTATAGGGGGGTAACTGCTGATATCTAGTTGGTTCAGGACCCTTCCTACTCTCCCGGTGGTATCCCTCTACGCTCCACCTAGTGCTTGGCGAGTATGCAGTTCTTGGGTAAAAATCGCACAGTTCAAGTGTTGATATAGGCCCGACTCCTATTTGTGGCTCCCAGCTTTGTAGATAAGGGACAACCAGGTTGTCCCGGAAGTTGACAATGACCAGGTCTCCCGCTATGTTCTTAGGACGGGAGCCTATCCACCCCAACCTTCTGACATTTAGGATTGCCCCGTTGATGTTGGATGGAAGTGGTCTATTTTTTGTCAGCCAAAACTGGACTTTGCTTTTGAGATCCTGGTGACCTTCAATCTTCCCGGTGGTGAGCAGAGGCACTCCCGAGAGGACACATACGTATGGTGCTGCCTCTGGTGGTAAATTTATGGATCTATTACTCCCGGCTAGCCCAACAGAACATTTACCTACTTTCGACCGCCCAGCTCTGGGGACAGAACTATGTGCCATTGTCAGTTCATTGGCTACCTCCTTATTTTTAATAACTGATAGTACAGGATCAAGAGGGTTATTCTGGGCAATTTTGCTGTGTGCAGTCGTGTCAGAGATTTTTTAGGCAGCAATTCTCTGAGATTGCTTGTTTAACTTAGTTGGCTTGGTATTGTTGTCTATTGTTGAGAGATTTTCCCCAATTCTCTCTTACCTTTCGATAAGCGGGGATAATAGTATTTTTACCAAATCTTCAAAGTGGGCCAACAAAATAGATGGTAAAAGGGATATAGGGGTTTCCAGTATTTGACCCACTTTAGGTGTCTCGGGGGTGGTGGTGGCGGTAACCAAAGAGGGGTTTAAGGTTGTTTTTCCGGTATTTCGATGGTTTCCCCTTATATTATACACCTTTACGTTTTATGCTCTGGGTGGGAGCATAAGGATGTACTAACCCCTGAGTGGTAATTTTATCTGTTGTTGTAAATGGAATTTCCAGTGGACTTTTATTAAGTTGATGCGAATTCCTAATCTGAGGGCTTCCAATACCCATGGGGCATGTTGTGAGACTGGATTGTTCAATTCCCTGTTCAATGGGGATATACCTGGTTTTGCAAATAGCGTTTAATTCCCTCTGTAATAAAGAGTTTGGCGAGTCAATTAGGATTGGAGAGGATCGTTTGCTACCTATGGTGTCTTTAGGGAGGCTATGTTCTATTGACTCAAAAGCCGATGTTACCCTAGTTAAATAAAGGTCAAGTGTCCCCTTAAGTGACCCTCCTTGCGAGGCAGATTGTTTGGCTGATCATTTAGAGGTCATGATGCGACAAGCTAATGACCCAACTGCACACACCTTGTGTGAGACCAATGAATATCTACAAAGACTAAGGAAAACTAAGGGGCTACGGAAAAAATAAACAGGAACATTCGTTGGTAGACTCTGAATGGTTGGTCTCTAGTTAAGCATACCTTGGTTCATGTCTTTAGTCCCAAGAGACCAGCCAAGAGGAGAGACCCGACCCGACCTCCTCTGGCCTCTGAGGGCCACAGAGGGCCCCCCCTTCGCCCGGGCTTAGCCCGGCGCGCGTCCCGCGCTGCGTGAGGCGCCGTGCGCTGATGTAGCCTGGCGTCACCGGTAATTGACGCTATCAGCGTTCACCCGAGGTGGTTCTGGGGGCTGTAGTCCCTGTGAATGTCCGTGAAGCTTTCAAGCCATTTCCCTCACGGCGCGCTAGTGTAATGTTCCCCCTGCCACGGGGAGCACAAGTGCAGAGACAATGAGTTGGACCGTTCCCCTCACGGTCAGTGAGGAGCCTCTCCTGGTTGATTGCACGTCCCGCGCTGCGTGAGGCACCGTGCGCTGATGTAGCCTGGCGTCGCCGGTAATTGACGCTATCAGCGTGCACCCGAGGTGGTTCTGGGGGCTGTAGTCCCTGTGAATGTCCGTGAAGCTTTCAAGCCGTTTCCCTCACGGCGCGCTAGTGTAATGTTCCCCCTGCCACGGGGAGCACAAGTGCAGGGACAATGAGTTGGACCGTTCCCCTCACGGTCAGTGACGAGCCTCTCCTGGTTGATTGCGCGTCCTGCGCTGCGTGAGGCGCCGTGCGCTGATGTAGCCTGGCGTCACCGGTAATTGACGCTATCAGCGTGCACCCGAGGTGGTTCTGGGGGCTGTAGTCCTTGTGAATGTCCATGAAGCTTTCAAGCCATTTCCCTCACGGCGCGCTAGTGTAATGTTCCCCCTGCCACGGGGAGCACAAGTGCAGGGACAATGAGTTGGACCGTTTCCCTCACGGTCAGTGAGGAGCCTCTCCTGGTTGATTGGTTGTAAAAGCAAAACCCTATTGTTGAAAATGTCTGCAGACCATAAACCAACCGCACAGGGGCAAGGGATTGATGACATACCTATGGAATTCTGACATATTTAGAGATTTCCTAGGGGACAGAGTCCCAAGGTTAACTGAAATCATTACATACAATGTGGATCACATGCTAGAAGTTTACAGAATGGAATAGGTTGATAGCTAAACCATAAAGATACTAAATTAAACAGGGATATGGTATAAAAAGTATGGTAATGCTATCTGACCAGTGGAGGACTTATCTGGCTGTCGGTACCTCTGTCTTTGACAAAGCCGAAGGTGAGATAAAGACTAGAGGGGGACAGTGTCTTTATATAGGCCTCCTTATTGGTTAATCCCTGGTACCTGACACCAAAGAAACACCATTGAGCATGTGTGGGAGATCAGTGTCTCTCCTATACACAAGCGTAGTATCGAATTCACTGTGTATGCCTCCTCATTGGTTAATCCCTAGCACCTGACACCAGGGAAACACCATTGAGCATGACTCTTTGTCATTTTTGAGGCGGCGGTGGACTGTGTCAGTTTGCGTGCTAGGTTTTGGAGTAGAGGGGGTGGCTTGGATTAGGATCTAATGAAGATTGTAGTGGGTTTGGTGCCTAGAAGCTGTTGTTGAGTTGCTTATTATTTGTTTTTTTGTTAGAACTCAAATACAAATGCTGACCCGGTGCAAACAAGGGCCTCTAAACTAAGCTCTAATAATCAACCCAAATCTCGTCCTTTGATTAAACCAAAGGGAACCCCTCCCCCTATGCCTGCACAGCCCACTGCAATTGATAGAATGCTGCGTAAAGCTATTGGCAAGGTTTCTAATGAAATCGAGCGGACCGAGAGGCGTCTTTCCTTAACCCCACAATTGGACCTTTTCTCCCTAACCCAGGAGTCGGAGTCTCATATGGTTATGACCCCCCCAATTATCTCATTAACGACTCCTGTCTCAGATATCTCTTGCGCCCAGATAGAGAACAATAATGAACTAGAGACAAAGGGAGTGGGGGGTAATGTACAAGCCACTAAAAAAAAGGGGACTAGTAAAAGGAAACCAAGACAGAAGAAAGGTAAAAATACCCCGGTCCCAAAAGTCCCTACTACTGTGGTCACAGGGGAAAATATGGGGCTCACACCGACCTCACAAGTACCCCCGAGCTGGGTGTCCCAAATAATTAGTGACCTTCAGAACCACTTTGAGCAGCTCATTAATACCCAGATGAAATTAGTTATTATGAGCAGGCTAGACAAAGTGGTAACCTCAGTAAAGACGAGGGGGCGGGAACGGGTAGCATTTTGCCTCCCCTACCACCTGTTAACCCTATTGTCACTGAGGTAATCATCTCGAACCCGCCTGTTGTACACCCGAGTAAACTTTCAGCCGGGAAAACTCCCGTTAATATAGGCTCACCATTGCCTCCAACTCAATAACAACTACACATTAGTAGTGTCCCTAATGGACACGTTTCGAGCCCAGGAGAAGCAACACCTGCCCCGCCAACAAATTTGTTACGACCATCCCAACTGAAAGAGTCATTGACCAAAGGGACAGGTAATCAATTACCTTGTAAAATTTACCCCCAGAGGCGGCTCCATATGTTATTATTCTCTCGGAGGTCCCAGAGTTGAAGCCCGGCCATACAGAAGTTTATGATGAACTGAAGAATAAAGTGATGTTTTGGCTAACTAGGAGTAGGTCTATATCAGGGAATGTACAGGGGGAAATTCTGTTGGTGCGGAGGGTGAGCTGGTTGGGTAACAGGCAAAAGGACGGTACCGGTGATTGTGTGGTGGTAAATTTTAGGGATTGCAGAGCACTAGACCACATATTAAGCTGGAGACCGGCTAGCCACGCATGCAACATTAGATCCTTGCCCCTTAGTTTCTTTTACCAAAAGGGATCCTTTAGAATGGGTCAAGACACCGCCCATTGTAATAGAAGGGAAAGTCTCCATGGAGGGAAGGGCCATTATCCCCCGATGACACATGTTCTGCCTGGAAACTGGGGTGCACTAAGCTGGAGAAATAGATTTGATCCCCTTATGTCATTAGAGGAGTTGGATGGACTGAAGAGCGTTGGCGTCCCTCTGAAATCCAACCCTTCTGAAATAGGCAGTAGCCATGTCATCTCCCTGCCTATAATCCCATCTTATCACCCAGTAGCGAACATGCCTCTTAACCAAGGCGGGGAGCCTTTGGACAGGACCCTTGTTGAACCCATCACATCTACCCTTGTTTTAGGAAATCCTGAGGGCAGGCAGGTTAGGCCGGTAGGGAGTGAGGACCTATTGGAATTGGATTGTATCGCCCAGCAGCCTCAGGGCCCTGACGTTTTACTCATTCAATCGGGGCCTAACGAGGATAGAAAAATTGAAGGGACATATTATCATAACCCAGCTATACCACACCACAAGGAGAGATCTATTCAGGAGGGGCTCAGTCTGATATCATGGAACATAGCCGGGTAGTCATCCAAATTTGACAACCAGGAATGGAGGCAGTATATTACTAGGTTCCAGGTAATGTGCCTGCAGGAAACCTGGGCAGTGGACTGTAGCCCCTTTTATTTAGCGGGGTATAAGTGTTTCTCCGTACCTGCACAGAAGTCAACCTCGGGAAGAGCCATGGGAGGGTTATCTATTTTTGTGGATCTGCAGCTAGAAGATGTATGGACTAATTTAAATTGGAATTCCAATAATATGCAGGCTCTGGGGTGTCACACACACGGGTTAAATGTGATTCTGATTAACCTGTACAATGCAGTAACAGTGAAGGGGTAGGGGTCCGTAATATGTGAGTTAGATAATAGACTAACCGCAGAGATTGCACTGAGGAAGGGAGCAGTAGCCCCGTGTGTGGTTTTAGTGGGTGACTTGAATTGACATTTGTGCCCTAATTTAAGACCTATCAATGGCAATTGGTCTCGTTGCACGGTGGAAAAAGGGCCGCATTTTGACCACTCGATTGAGGGGTCAGAACTAGATAGGGTTTTGAAAAGTCACGCATTAGTGCACACACTCAATTTGGTTATGCCAGAAGGTGGAGGAGAGGTTAACCCAATATTTAAGGGAAGAGGGTGCCGATCCTTCATCGATTACAGAGTGGTCTTCGGCCTGTTTAAGGAGGGGCCAAGATTCAATGGAGCATATTTAGTGATCATAAACCCTTAGTTCTGTACATAAAAGAGCTGACCCCTAGAGGCGTAAGGAGAGGCTTGGTGGCCGCTAGCAGCGAAAGGGTAACGGACCAGGGGAGACGACTTAGATGGTCAAAAGTGGATGGGGCTGTTTTCTATAAATCCCTAATGGAGAAAGGCAATGAGGCGATTGGGGTGTGCCTGGATTCATCCGTGGAGGGACCTGCCGTGATCAAAGCATTTGAGGCAGTGGCGCACTTAATAGACGGGCTGTTAAGGTCCCACCCACATGGGAAAGGTAACATCAACCCTAGATGGTTTGATAAAGATTGCTCTTGGGCTCAGAAAGAGTTAAAAGTGAGCCTGAAGACCACCCCAAGGGATAAGAAGCAAATTGCTCAGGGTAGGACCGCATACAGAAAGGCGATCAAATACAGGAAACTTTCCTGACAATACAAGCGTGGGAAGACCTAAGGGACGCAGCAGATAGAAGGGACACCGGTGCGTTCTGGAAAATAATAAATAACCCATGTTTCCAGGATGCCAATGCCCCAGACGTTGGCACATCCATTCTTCTAGAACAATGGTTGGACCATTTAAAAAATTTATATAATCATACTCTTGAGAATAAATAGGATGACGGGAAGGGCTGCCCGTGGCTTGCGTCAATCGAATTTACGCTAGATGAAATTGTAGTGGGTATTAAAGGTCTAACACAAAATAAAGCCCAGGCCCAGACGGCATTCGACCAGACCTTTACTTAAGCAATGAAGAATTGTGGGCCCCCATTCTTACCAGAGTATTAAATGCGGCTGCTGCAACCGGCCTTCCACATTCCTGGTCATCGGCAACAATCGTCCCCATTTTTAAAAAGGGGAACAGAGACAACCCCCACTGTTACCGTCCCATATCGTTGATAGATGTAACGGCTAAAGTTTTGGGTCGAGTGTTTTTTAACGTGTCTTATGGACTGGGCCGATGAACATCAAATTATTACTGATACCCAGTATGGGTTTAGGGAAGGAAGATCCACGACGGACCAGTGCCTGAACCTTTATCTATTGGTGGCCAAATACACTATAGCTAGTGATGAGGCAGTATATTTAGGGTTTATGGACCTCACTGCAGCCTTTGACCATGTCAATAGAGAGAAGCTATGGGCGCTGATGACTAGGCTAGGAGTAGACCAGGGCCTGGT
The DNA here is from genome assembly GCF_964261635.1 of Lissotriton helveticus. NCBI lineage: Eukaryota > Metazoa > Chordata > Amphibia > Caudata > Salamandridae > Lissotriton > Lissotriton helveticus. The sequence goes on from NC_136063.1 coordinate 806,493,600, forward strand.
AAACATTCTGAGAGCTCTCCACTGGAATACCTCCGCTAAAGTGCGTTTTAATCTTGAAGGGGGCACAACCGCATCTTTCCTTTGTACTAGTGGGGGTAAGACAGAGATGCATCGTGGCCCCGTTCCTGTTTTCTCTGTACATTAATAATTTAGATCAGGAATCAGGTACACTGAAAGTAGACTCCCCAAGAATTGGTTCCCGCCCGGGCCCAGTGCTTCTGTACGCTGATGATGCGGTTGTTTTAGCGCACACCCCTAAGGGCCTCCAGTGTCTGATAGATGGGTTTGTCAGTTTTATGGACACACTAGATCTATTGGCTAATTTAACTAAGTCCTATGTTATGCTGGCCGGATCCAAACCTTGCAAGAAGTTTTCTTGCAAAATAGACACACATAAAATGGAGCAGGTACAGACCTTCTCATACCTGGGAATGCTATTTGATGGATTTTTACATTTTAAACTTTTAACTGAAGAGCGGTGTTCTAAACTAGTGGCCTCTACTGGGGCCATAATGAACTATGGACGCAGGTTGGGTCGGTGGTCCCCGGAACAGGTCATGAATCTGTACAGCTCAATCTGTTGCTCCAAAGTGGTATATGGAGCTGAAGTCTGGGGTTTTGTAAGCACTAATCAGATTCAGTTAGAGGAGAATAAATACCTGAGAAAGGTACTCAAAACCCCACAAAGTACACCCGCCTATATCATTCATGAGGAATTAGGCAGGGTGTATATTGAGAACCTGATTAAGGCTAGACCCCTCATGGCCTGGCTAAAAATTTGGTCCAACACGGAGGCAGATTTGAGCAGACAAATTATCAGAGATTGTATAGATAGGGACAAAAGCATGAGTATTCCGTGGCTAAAATATGTGATCTTTTTACCAACCCAACGGCAATTGTCCCCCAAGACAAATTGAGAATCAAAAGAATTTTTCTGGACATGGAAGCCTCACGTAGGGCTACCACGGAAGGTAGGAAGCCCACAATCCGCACCCATAGAATGGTAAAGACAGGGGAAGGAATGGAACCTTACCATATCTCTCATGTATAATGCACAGGAAAGATTTTTAATTACCCGTTTTAGGCTCAACCTTTTACATCATTTACTGGCTGATCCACCAGGTTTTACTGTTACGTTTGAGCAGAAGGGTGCCTGCGGCTGCAACAATAGGTCTCCGCAGGACACCCTTCATTTTGTACTATTATGTCCATTTTAGGCTTTACCCAGGAGTAGCTTTTTAGTAAGAATTTTAAAACAGGCTAAGTTTAGACACGCTAAGGGTGCCCTTTTATTCTTGCAAAGGGCTAATGATCCCTTGACACAGTTATGTATTATGAATTTAATCAAGGTTGCTGTAAGACTCAGGAACACAATTGGGCTGTACTGAAGCAATTTCTGGCTAATCGTGTCAAATGTAATTTGTCATGAATTGTATTTCATTGTATTTTAATCGTATAATTGGTACTTTAATGGTATTTTTTAAATACAGACTAAAGGATTTTGATGATGATGATGAGTCAGGCAAACCATTTTAAGGTGTGTTTGATGTGCTATGGACCTATCTAGGTATTCAATTTTGGAAACTTCTGACTTACTCCTCTTGGGGAGTATGAATTATGTATCGGTGAGTAGAAAGAGTAACTACTAAGGGGCCCATTACATGTATACCGTAGTTCACTGAGGTCTAACTTGAACATTGAGTTCCATAAATTAACTGATCATTTGCCCAATGTCTAACAGACACCGTAGTGTTGTCCAAGGCCCTATATAGGATGCAATTAGTGTCTCTTGTGCATATAATTTTATGATCAATATAAGGGTCAGGATTCCTTTGTGAAAAGAAAGTGTCAATTTAAATAAGTGAGTATTAGCATCAAACAGTGGTAATTCTCAGCCAGATAGGGAGCCCCCACTGCTATGTATATCCAATTGTGATCTGTGAATGTCTTCTACACTTGCAAGTGAACTTCTGCACCTACTGATATTAAATAACCTCTAGATGATAATTTAAAAGTCACATAGCAGTGGACGCTTTTCAACCTGGACCTCAGGTTTGCATGCTTCTTCTAATCAGGTTATCTACTGAAACACTGCTATCATTTCCCACCTCCTAAGCTGATATGACCATATCTAGTAGGTCTTTACCACCCCGTCTATGCCCCTCAAGTTCAAGGATATCAACAGAGATTCAGCTGTTGCCATCAAAATGCCATCCCTTGACATACATGTATATTGTTTGTTTGTGCCTTTCATAGGCTCTTTATCTGCTCAGTGACGTTTCATGCCCAATAACCCAATAACCATAGTAACTGCCCCTCCTATGCATCCATTCCTAAACTTTGACCACAGCATTTCAAACTATCAAAAAACATGTGTAATAAGGCCACTCACCCTTCAACAACTGTCAGCAATCATTAACAAAAGCACCAATGGTTTACTAAGACCGTTTCATCTATGGAACTCGGTCAATGCGATGTCTAGAATAGACAATAGTGCTAGGTTAAACCTGCCAGTGGGTATCAACTCTGATGGGAGGAAAAGTCGTAATAATCCTGCTACCATCTGACTACAAAAACCGTACTATTACTACTATGCTATAACAAATGTAACTAAGGTAACATGATGAACTAAGACTTTATACCCATTGACAATTGGCCCCGTGTCTTTTATACTAGAGGACCTTCTCTGGTTGGTGAGTGAAATGGTCTTTACCCAGTGCACCTTTATGTTTGAAGAAGAGCATAAGTTCTTCTCACTTGCACATTCTGAATTTCATCTCATCAAATGTGTTTCATCTTTTCTGTGTGGTGACATCACAGTGCGGATAGGACAGTCGGTTATCATGGTATGCGTCTTATTCCTGCAGCTTAGCCAGTGTGATGGTTTTCACTTTGTCCCAGTATTGTTGCAAACATATCATCGCAAACACAAGATGATAGGCGGAGCACTGACACTTTTCAGGCACTCACCCCAGTCACAGATCTGGGTTGAATCCATCATCGTTCTTTAGCTCACTTCGAAACCCCAGTTCAGACCCAGCCATATGCAAATCAGTCTTGACCCTATTTCTCATGGGAACTATCCAGCCCGAACTGCCAAGCCAGGCATATCATCACCATTCTTAAGGTGATCCAGGTTGCCGCCTTGCAGTGGGAGACCAGCGCTCTCTGTCTATCTCGATTCAGCAATTGTAATGGCGGCAACCCCTTGAGGAACATGTTCATGGCGTACATCTCTATCATTGCTGAGAGCGACAGCAACCTATAATTATTCCTCCACATCTGCCAGTATCTTCTCCTATTCCTTGATTAATTTTCTCAGTTAGTTTATCTGTGTCTAGTGAGTCGCAGAATTATATATAAGCATGAAAGTCGCAGTCCCTGCACTGGGTGTACGATCACGTACTTTGTTCAAATCTTGCCACAGCAGTGCTATATTTTATTAAGTTCAGGTTCAGAAGGTGTTGTACTATGTTTGCAGTTCGAGAAGAGGTTTGGGCCAATCCAATAAGGTTCACTCCCCTATTAAATGTGAGTCCTCTGGCCCACTTCTCCCCTATTAATGAAACTTAGGACCTGCTGTCCTTCTGTTGACACATACACACTGATCTCAAAATGGCTACTCACCTCTGTACTGATGTTTTGAGTTGTCACTTCCTCCTGGGACCAGCTGACTGCTCCTCTGCGGCATGTCTTATTCCCCCATGTAGCAGCTGTGGGGTCACATGGAGATGGAATTTCCCCAGGTTGGCCAGACCCACTTCTGCAATTTGGAAAGGACTCACTCCTCCCCCACTACAAGTCACTCTGCAACTTTGCAGATGGCTGGCTCCCCACTGCCTTCAGGAAAAGGCTTGGGAATTCTACAGGTGCTTCATTTATTGCCACATAAAACAAATAACTTCCAATAACCTGTACTGAACACACTCTCACAAAACAGAAATGCATGAGAGGCTGTTTAAAGTAAACGTTGCTTTTTGCCTGGGTTTAAAAATGTTCAGTATTTCGACAGTAACGTTTGTTTTACCTGAGCTTTGCTTATTCATTTCGGTGAAGTGATAGAAAAAGGCTTTTTTGTAGGGTTTTTAATTTAAAATTAATGAAATGTGAAATTTGTGATTTATTTAAAGCACATCTATAAAGCTTTCGTTATGCATCGTGCTTTAAAGCATTATAGGAAGGCATTTTAAATATTAACAGCTATATTCATTGATGGTAAAAATAATATACGCGATTCTCTGGCATCTAATTATATCCTCATTCCCCAGATACTTTTAGTTGTGAATCACATGACCAAAGGGCACTCAGTCTAAAATATTGCATCTTTTATAGGGACTTTGAACTTTGCCGAATCTCTGCTGCCATTATTCCACACATTTTATTTAAAAGGCGCTTGTCAATGATAAAGAAAAATAGACATTCCTGGCACTGTAACACTTTAATGTGCAGATTCGGGTGAAAGGTCAGTCTGCAGAGAAACATTATTTTTGGGATTTACATACATATAGTTTTCAGAAGGTTATTTATCACATGCTATTTGCTCTAAAAATCCCAAAACACTTGAGGACAGATTTTAAAAAAACATCACAGTTTGAACATTCATTCAAAGGAACTAAACAATAAAATGAAGCGTTCAAGCAGGAAGTAAATGTAAGTGCTACCAACTTGCTTTTGACTTTTTGAGGCTCTTGGGTGGGGGGGGGCGAAGTACCCTTTGCATAATTGTGTCAAGTACTGATTCTAGTTTCTATAGGGCCTATTTACGAGATGATTTCCATTGCGTTTGCACCAACCAATGTGGTACATGCGCGACGCAAACCTTAAGCACTTTGTGCGGCCCTGAGTGGCTCCATGAATCAGGAGTGAGGCAAACCAGCACAAATTGCTGCATTGCCCTATTCTGCTCTGAGAAGGCGTTTCATGGGCATTGTTTGTGTGTTCCCAAGCAGCTCCCATGATTTGTGACACATTCCCACTTTCAATCACTTGTAACATAGCACTGCACCTTTTTCACTCGCACCGAGCCATCATGGTGCTTTAGTACCCCCACCCTCCCTATCAAAACATCCCTGAGCTCCTCCCTTGCAGTGAGGGCGTCGTTGCCCGCGTGAGGACTAGGTCTCTCAAGTGAGGAGGTACCCCCATGATGAAGCATGACACCTCTGGTGTGTGAGGGGAACTGTTCTTAAAAAGGGAACTCCCCAGATATACACTTAGATACATTGAGTCACATGCTAGACCTCCCTACTGACTTGGACCCGGGACTTCTTTCGTGATGTGCTATTATGAATGGGGAGTTGGCTCCCACTGGTCCTTAAAGCTCCTCTAGGCCCCCTTTGTGATTAGTACACACCGCAGCGGCTCAGCTGTGGGCTATCTTTACTCTCTTTCTTGCTCCTCTTCACAGAAGAACGAGGTTCTCTTCAACATGGTGGAACGCACAGGGTTCGATTTTGACGACGCAGTATTAGCTGATATTCTCACAACACCTAGTATCTTAGAAACACCTATGAGCTAAACTCTGGCAACCTCAGATGACTGGAACAAACTTACCAATCTGAAAAGACTTTATATTAGAACTACAACACATGGCTCAATGATGTACCTTTGGGGTAATTGCGTGCCCACGGGACTCATAGTTACTAACGCCCTAGATTGTTCCTCGACAATCCCTCCTTCTTGAAAGACGGTCCCTCATTGCGTGGCAATGCATGAGGGGCTGGCTAATCCTTTTTAGTGCCACTGTAATTAATAAAAACCTGGATGAGACTAATATAACTACAAAAGACTACAATGAAACCTGGCTAGCAAGCAAAATCACGAAGTTCAAAAAAGTCTTGGCTGAATTCTATATGGAATCTGAACTTAGCGCCCACCTACTAACTCAACTACTCCCCTTCGGCCTGAAATATAAACATTGGCTAGCCATAGGGGATTTCAACATCCACTTTGAGAAAGTCAACAACTCTTCAGCCCTGCACTTGAAGAATGACATGCAGATTCTTTAATTAAAGCAGTGTGTTACAGGGCCCACGCACATTGCAGGGCACACTTTGGACTTAATATTCTCAAACTTTGATTCAATTTCTATACAGTAGATTAAACCCCTTCCCTGGACAGATCACTCACGTATATCTTTTGTACTTAAGCTCCCAGTAAATGCAACTAAGCCCTCGAGGTGCTCAGAGGGGATAAGAAGAGCATGGAGGCTGGTTACCAAAGATACTTTTCGGGCCCACTTCCGCCCCAGGAATCCAGAGGACCTAAGCATTCTTCAGGCCAATAGGGAGATAACGAATCTTGAAAAAGAAATCACCAACACCTTAGATTCATAAGTACCTAAACTGCCACTAAAGGAGTCAAACAAACCTCAACCAGGAAAGTAGTATACACATGAACTCAAGGCACTCAAAAGAAAGTGCAAAACAACGGAGCACCACTGGAGACTATCTAAATCACAAACAGACAGACATACGAGACAGAGTTCAGGAATTACAATAATGCCATTAAGAAAAGCTAAGAAGACCTACTTTGCCAGAAGAATCAATGAGAATTGTAGTTCAACTAAAGAGCTGTATAAAATAGTTAAGGAGCTATGCAACCCAGTGAGCCTATCCCAAACTTTGCCACCTTCAGAAGAATGCTGTGAAGAAATCAGAGAGTTTTTCTCAGACATAATTAGTGAAATATATTCCACCTTCAACACCAACACTCTACTGCCAGAATTTAACTGTGAAACTCCAATCCCGCCCCGATGCATGCGCCTGCATAGGCAGCTTCTCCCCATTTACAGAGGAAGAAGTAGCTAAAACAATGCGGGAAGTCAAGTCAGGATCTCCCCTTGATCCCTGTCCTCATTTTGTCTTTTCCAGGCTCATACCCATAATCTGTCCATATGTTACCCAGCTATTTAACAACCTGCTAGATACTACAGCATTCCCAGTAACATGGAAACGGGCAGTAGTGACCCCCCTCTTGAAGAAAGCAGGCACAGATGTGCGCAACCCTGCAAACTACAGACCCATTTCCCAACTCCTGCATCTTTCGAAAGTTATGGAAAAACTGGTTAACAGAGAGATGTCGAACTACCTTGAGTCAAATGACCTACTGCATCCCTCTCAAATTGGCTTCAGAGCCACTAACAGCACGAAGCAACCCTCCTAGCCGTGTCAGACAACATACGATCTTTGGTTTACCAAGGCAAAGCCTCCGCTCTGATTTTATTAGACCTATCGGCGGTGTTTGACACCGTCTCACACAATCGCCTACTGGAGATTGTTCATGGAAAAGGAGTTTATGCCAAGGCACTTCAATGGCTGAGCTCTTTCTTAAATATTAGAACACAGATAGTACAAATGGAGGAATTTTCATCAAAACTAAAACTCATCGGATATGGTGTTCCACAGGGGCCATCCCTAAGCTCCACACTCTTTAATATCTATGTGTCATCTTTGGCAAAAATCTGCGAGAAGTGGGGCTTTGGTATTTGCTCCTACGCGGACGACACCCAACTGCTGATAACCATTGAAGAAAGGCACGAGAACACTAAATTAAAACTGAATAACTGCCTCTCGGAAAGGGCAACCTGGAAGTCAGATCACCACCTTAAACTAAATGCAGGAAAATCCGAAATTGTACTTTTTGGAGGAGCAAAAATTATCTGGAATACCACCTGGGGGCCCCAGACATTGGGTGGCATGCCTGCCCCAAAGCAATGCACAAAGAATCCAGGGATCCTCATGGACAATACCCTATCCATGCAGGACCATGTGCGGGTTCTATGTGGAAGAAGCTTTGCGACGCTGAAGCTCCTAAAAAGGCTAATCCCTTGGATCCCGCTAGATTGTAGGTGAACCATCATGCAAGCATTACTTAATAGTAGGTTGGACTATGGTAACGCACTGTTCGTGGTCATAGCAGACTACCTCTTCACACGCCTACAAGTGGTGCAAAATGCCGCTGCCAAATTGGTATGTAACGAAGACAGACTCAGCTAAGCGTCTGAGTGCCTGAAACCACTTTACTGGCTGCCAATGCGCCAACGAGCAAAATTTAAGCTGCTCAGTCACGCTCACAAGGCGCAGAACAAAGTTGAATTTTATGTACCCACCAGGTGCCTAAGATCACGGTCTCTAGCTCAAGCCAGAACAAACAAAACGCATTAAGAAAGTAAGGGCAGGGGGTCGTAGTTTCTCACACTTGGCAGCAAAGCATTGAAATGAACTACCACAAGACCTCCACCTTTTCCGAGGACTACCTCGTCTTTAGGAAAAAACTTAAGACCCACCTGTTCGTTAAAACTTAACATCGGCATAACTCATCAACCGTTCTGCTATCTACCGGAGTCCTAGCACAGCGCCGTGATATCCTTCCTGGATGAATGTTGAGCTTTACAAATAAAACACAAATACAAATACAAAGGTCTACCCATACACTGATGCTTCATACCAACCCCAGGAGTATCATAGGGCAGGCCGCAAACGGGGATCAAACCATTTGTCTTTAGATAGAAAGAACACATCCAGTGACTCAGACACCAGTCAAGGGGGTGGCAACCAGAGACCAAAATACAACCGAAGGTACTGGCAAGGATCACGGGGAGGAGCCCAGAACAGCCAATGGTGGCCCTCTAACCCAGGTGTTGTAATTTAGCAGTGATTAAGTTAAGCATTAGCAGAAGACATCTTATATTTATAGACTATCTTGTCCATTTTGCGTAATCCAGTTTGTATTTCTGGCAGCCATTTTGTTTGCCATGTGCCACGATCTTATAATAAAACCAATGGGTACTTGTCCGGGGGCAGAGTCAGCACAAGCAGCGTAGGATCGCAGACACGCGGCTCTGAACCTCCCCGATGAAAGCAACAATCTCCGCATTAGGGGGCTTTTCAAACTCGAGCGGTTTAAACACTGACCCTCGCTGTTTCCATTGAACTCCACATAATAGGTGTGAGTAGAACATTCATGTTTGTCTGTCCTTTTCCGTCCTGACGAAAGCCCCGTAGACTCCTTTGAGCCAAGGGGGGCTGAAACATGTCGACACTCTTGTAATTGAATACTTCTGGATCACATAATCCGATCTAGGACAAGTACCCATTGGTTTTATTATAAGATCGTCACCATTTCATTAAAATTTCCCTAGGTGCTGATCTCATTTTTAACAGCCTTTTTTTGATTTTTTTTGATCTTTCTTTGCACAAAAATTTTTTTTCTCTGGCCACTGCAACCCAGACCAGAGGAGCCTCTGGTTGAGGCAGGCACCCACACTATCTATGGTACCCAATGATAACTGCCAACGAACCACAATGTAGGGGCGGAGGAACGATATATACCGCTATACCTATTCACATTGGGTCTTTTGAGGGTACCATAGTTTTTCCAACCAACGGTCTGGACTTGTTACAAGTGTCCATTTTTCACTTGATTAACTCTGATACTGTTTGGGGAAATAAATGGACACGTTTTCCTCGTCCCTCCTCTGATTATCCTTTTATTCTATGTATACTACTGGTAAACCTATTTACATGCTGTACTTGTATACAATGTGGTCCTATGCTTTGCTCCATGTGCATCACTGCTTGTACACCTGCCAAAAGAAATATTACAGATATAAAAGCACAGCAAATGTTAAATAAAGAAATAGCTGAGATGATGAGCATCAATGTACAGAATGCATATCTAGATTACCCCAGATAATAGAATGTCTTCAGCTAATGCTGAAAGGGTTGTCTGTTGTAATTTAGCAGCGATTAGGTTAAGCATTAGCAGAAGACATCTTGTATTTAGAGACTATCTTGTCCATTTTGCAGAATCCATTTTGTATTTCTGGCAGCCATTTTGTTTGCCATGTGCTTGCCATGTGCTCTGTCCTACCTCCCTGTTAACTGCTCTTGAATTCTGCCTAGAGACAAGATATATTTAGCCTCTTCTGCTTCACACATGCTCAGTTGAGCTTACAGATGTCCTCAATTTGTAACTGTCAGGATGTGTCCACCAGAATTAGCTAACTGTTAGCTTCTCCCACTTGTTGCTTGTACACTTTCTGTATGACCTTTTATGTACTTACAACCAGCATTCTGTACTTGTACCACCTTCATTTGAGCCCCTGTGTGGGTATAAAAGGACCAAGCTCCTTCCATTCAGTGTGCTACTTCATACATTACCGAAGGGTGCTGTGTGAATGTAGTTCCACTTCATGAGGTTTAATAAACTCTGTCTTTTCTATTCCAGTTTCTGTGCCAACTTCTTCCTATTGGTCTGAGGACTGTGCAGAGAAGGGTGAATCCCTTACACTTGTAGGCCTTGCTTAGGCTCACCACCACACAGGGAGCAACCCTAGCTTTTCCTTCTTTGGGCAAGGCCAACTGGGCCCAATGCTGAATTTCCAACAAAACCCAGAAGCAGGTTATGGGCAGCCTATGTTAGGATAGGGACGAGGCTGTTCACAAGGCCGCCAATGGACCCAACAACAGTTACATTGGAACTCCCTGATCGACCAATGGAGCACGTGGAGCATGACAAAGAGTGGACAACAGGCGGGTCCGAGCAGGGATCCAGCTTGATAGCTAACTTGACCAAACGTGAACTGACCCGGATGAAACTGCTGTCTTGAATCAGGGCCTCGGTTTTGTATCAACGAATATTGGCGGCCCATTCAAAATCCACCAAGAAGTACATCAGTTCTGCAGGAAGATCAGATTACACGTTTTCTTTTCAGAGAAAGAGGCATTTCCTAACAATACAGAGAACAATAACACCAACTTACATCTTAAGTTAGCCTTCAATCCACCTATTGGCGCACTTCCAGCTGAGGTGGCAACCTTCGAAAAAGCAGTCCTTAAAGATCTGACTTCTGGATTCGCATCTCCCGCAAGAACCTACAACAACATCCCACGTAGAGAACAATAAGCACTCCGGTCCCATGGACAAAACAATCCCCATCAAAAGTGCAGACAAAGGTGGGGCAATGGTAATACTGGACACAGACGCCTATAGGACAGAGTGCCTACGACAACTCGTCAATGAGACTGCATACCGACGCCTAGACAGAGATCCAACAGAACAGATCATGGAAAGCATCTCTATTGTGAGTGAAGAAGCGCATGAAAGGAACTGGATCACCGCACAAGAAGCTGACTTTCTCTGTACCAAATCTCCAACAATACCATACTTCTATGTACTACGTAAAATTCACAAACTACAAAGTCCGCCTCCTGGCACATTGATCATTTCTGGGATCGGGTCTGCTTTGGAACCACTGTCACAGTTTGTAGATCACTTTCTCAGACCATTGGTGCGTGACATGCCCACATATCCGAAAGATACCACAGATGTGCTACGTGTCCTGGACGATATAAATTTTGATCCACTCACAGATTACCTTGTCACTTTCGGTGTGGAATCATTGTATACCTGCATACCTCAGGACCAGACTCTCGACACGATTGAACAGCTACTGAGACAGCATCCACCAGAGACCAACACACCTATTGCCTCCATCATGAACTGGGCCAATTTGGCAATGAAGGACAACTTTTTTCAATTAGAGACACAGCTGTACCTCCAAATCTCAGGAACTTCCATGGGTAGCACCTTCGCGCCCAGTCTAGCAAACCTCTACATGCATATGTTCGAAGAAGGTGTTGTCCTTGGGAGGGACAATATAGAGATGCAGGCTCCGGCCTGCAAGCAGAGTTCACTGTTCCTAGGAAAACGTGTTCCACTGTTAACTAAATTTACTTGACAAAATGATAAACTCTATCATCTTTGTTTATACTTGCATTTATCTCAAATATTGCAATTTCAAATATTAGAATCTCTAATATCAATCAAACAATTACATCATTGTGACTGTGAATTTCATACATCAATATGCATTTCTCTTTCCATCAGAGATCACCACTAAGAATGCTAATTAACAATCCATAATTCCTATTTACAGTTACATCAAATAGCCATAACATTATGTTTCATTGAGTATCATGTCACTCATGGTTACAGGAAATCCGAAGCCCAATGTATTTCAGGAAAAATGTTTCCCTTCTTCAGGGGAAATGTCCTAAAATAAAAAAATGTGTTGATATATCTCTGGTTTCTGTAGAAATTAGTATAAAAAACAGACACTCAATGGGGTGTCCCTGGGGATTCTGTGCCTAAGGGTGTACATCGAGAATCTATGCCCAAGAGTGTGAATGTCATGCACTATAATTATCTCTTATTTTTATCAAACAAGAGGAGACAATGGAGATCTACATAAGGTACTTTGATGTTAAATATGTCATCGTGAGTGCTCAGGGATAAGATGTTGAAGGAGACAGGGTGTGCAGAAATCAATAGATGCTTAGCATCCACTTAATATGTTCTAATTATGTGTATGTGCCCACTTCTTGAAACAATCCTCTACCCATGCATGAAGAATGTGACCAACCAGTGTATTAATCTACCTGTAATCTTCATTCCAGAGGCAATCTTCTGATGCGGTATGATAATATCAACTCGGTACACTGACCAACTTGCGTCTATGAAAAACGAATCATATAATGTTCGGGCATTAAGCTCACTTTAATAACCTTGTTACATCCACTACATGGCACTGTTGCCAAAACATCAAAAAGCAGCAAGGCTAGCTGTATACTGGCGTACTAAAGATCATACTAAATCGACTGGTACATGAAAAAATATATAACTGTGCTGCCATCCTCTTACAGTGCTTAAATTAAGATACACTAAAGTATCCCCTTGATCAATATGGTCAAGAAAAATTTGCCGAATAAACTGACCTGTTATGTGCTGACAAATTAATGTCCACACAACAATCCAATTTCCAACTGTATCGCTGTGAAATAACCGCTGGACATCTGTTAAAGAAAATGTGTGCTTCATGTCAATAAAACAACTTCCATGTACAAAGTGTCACTGGTGTGTTCACTCATCAATCAACCTTTATTCCAACTCATGCGTACCTGCTCATACGTGTTTACCAAGAACTCTTCAATTATACCCTTTTCTGTCTCGTAAACCGGGATGTTCTAGGAACCTTTCCTGCGAAGCGAGTAATAATAATAAAATAAACTAGCTGTCCATAATTGCTTCCTTACTAGATGCTGAACGATAAAGATAACATGTTCTTAAATGTTCCTTGAGCTTTCAAAACTGTGTGCGCTGAAACATCATGCACTGTCTACAACACGAAGAACTATTCGACTTCACACGGAGGGATACCATACGCAAATAAAAGGGTGCAGAACCTCTGTTTGTTCACCGCAACGTAATGAAGCTTATGGGAGATGTAGTTATCCGGTAAAATCCGAATACTCTAAGAAAATTCCTCATATTCCTTATAAATAGTAAGCATCCACTAGATAACACTTTCACAGACCATTGGTGCGTGACATGCCCACATATCTGAAAGATACCACAGATGTGCTACGTGTCCTGGATGATATAAATTTTGATCCACTCACAGATTACCTTGTCACTTTCGATGTGGAATCATTGTATACATGCATACCTCAGGACCAGACTCTCGACACGGTTGAACAGCTACTGAGACAGCATCCACCAGAGACCATCACACCTATTGCCTTCATCATGAACTGGGCCAATATGGCAATGAAGGACAACATCTTTCGATTAGAGACACAGCTGTACCTCCAAATCTCAGGAACTTCCATGGGCAGCACCTTTGCGTCCAGTCTAGCAAACCTCTACATGCATATGTTCGAAGAAGGGGTTGTCCTTGGGAGGGACAACCCATTCCTCACACAGATAATCCTATGGAAGCGGTACATAGACAACATCCTCGTCATTTGGCAAGGAGATGACGCTCCTATCATACTCTACAATGACTGGTTGAACCACAGGAATGACCACTTACGATTCACTTGCAACTACAGCAAGGAGGTTCTAGACTTCTTTGACCTATGGATCTATCCTACAGGGGGCACCCTCGCAATTGAACTCTACCAGAAACCTAGGGCCAGTAACGCTTTACTCCAATATGAGAGCTATCACCCGAAATCGTTGCGGGATAATTTACCCTATGGGCAGTTTTTAAGACTCCACCGTAACTGCTCCAATATTGAGAAATATAACACACACGCTGCAATGTTATGGAATAACCTACTCAACAGACATTACCCAGCTAACCTGATTACAGAGGTCCACAATAAACGTGCCGTGAACAACAATAGGGAAGCCCTATTAGAAAAGCAAAGTGCCAAAGAGAGCTCCACCAAATTGGTATGTGTCAATACCTAAAGCACTCTCTCAAACACAGTCAAAAAATCCTTACTACATAATTGAAATATTCTCAACAAAGGGCAACTGACACTGGAGAGACCATTTTTTGCGTTCAAAAGGGGTCGTAACCTCAAGGATACCTTGATCCATACCAGACAGGCACCTACAAATAAAACAAGACCCAATACTTTATGGAACCTACCTAGTGTACAAGGCCATTATCCATGTGCTTCTTGCGTGCTCAAACCAAAGTGACCAAAAGCATAGACATAGGTACATCAAGACCATAGGTATAACAACAACACACTAATTGCAATAGCGAATAAGTTATTTACCTGACCACCTGCCCTTGTAGTTTGAGGTACGTGGGGTTGACCACAAGAAAGGTCCGAACGAGAATCCTTGAACACAAGAGCACAATCAGGTGTGTCAAACAAATAACTAAACTAACCAAAGATTCTTTTGACCTACAGCATGGAACAGAATCACTGCGCTGGACTATCCTTGACAAACCTAATTTGCACGCAACCACACCTACTTTAGCAACCACACTACTGAGGTTGGAGCAGAGGTGGGTGGACAGGCTTGGTACTGCGGAGACGGACTCAATGATCCCTCTCCTGGCTTACACTGGCATAGGCCTCTTCCCTCCCTTCTGTCCTCACAGTGCCCAGACACCCTATGTCTCACTGTCCACCAGGCTCTCTGCCGAGTCCTCGGTACCAGCACTACTGCCCAGGACTTCTTAATCAAGTGCCCCTCTCTTCTTACTATAACATGCAGCAGGGCCCTACACCAACTGTATCCCAGTCCCACAACAGCAGTCTGGATCTGGCTGCGTGCACACGCAGCACAACGATTATGAAATCAACCATGACTCTGGCACTCCCACTCCCTCCCTTTCCCCCTTCTCCCCTTTCCCTCCCTCCCGCCGCCCTCCTTCCCTCCCCTGCCCCTTCCCCCCTCCTCTTATCTTTTTGCACGTGACCCAGAATCTCTGGTGCACACCCTGCATGTCTCTGCCATCTCTTTGAGCATGCAGTTCTCTCTGTACACCCTTGACTGCGCTCCGATAACACTGGTTGTCCAGACGACCGCCCATGGAAGTACGTCTCTTGGCATTCCCCCACTGCCGGTGGATTTCCCGCCATGGATCCAGCCCATAGGTGCTCCCTATTAACCGGTCCTTTATATTCTGCTCGACCGGCAGACTCTTTATGCCTGACGCCGGACGAGCGCTGACCTGGGAAGAACCGCATGCATGGCAGCAAGTTCTACGATACCACTCTTGTGGTCGCTGTCCTGTTCTTAGCTTTGTGGTTCGCCCTAGTAATTTCTGGACACCGACAGTCTTTTCCATTCAGCAGCGTGCCTGCTCCTTTATTTCCCTGGCATGGGCTTTCTACATCACCGGCCCTCTCAAGTCTCCTTGTAAGCCAATTGCTTTCACATTAAGAAGCGTGCCCACACCGAGCTCCCCTCTGCGTGGACCCCTATTTTGCCACCCCTTTTTTCTCCCCCTAGCCCCTCGCCCCCCTCACTCGAACCCTGCAGATACTATTGTTTAGCCCACAGCATGGATCACTGGCTATTAACAGCCATCCCAGCGTGCCTACCCACGCCTGTTCTGGGACACTTTCCCCCATTCTCCATACACATTAAGAAGCGTGCCTACACTGGGCTCCCCTCGGTATGGACCCCCTGTTTTGCCTCCCCTTCCTTCTCCTCCCTGCCCCCCTCACTCCCATCCTGCTGTCACAGTTGTTTAGCCCACAGCATGGGTCACTAGCTATCAACAGCCTCCCTCCCTGCTGACACAGTTGTTTAGCTCACAGCCTGGGTCATTGGCTATCAACAGCCTTCCCAACGTGCCTGTCTGGGACACCTTCCCCCATGTTTCCTTTTAAGTTGGCCATGGGTCCTTTTAACCCACATATGCCCCATGGGCCCACCGCTCGGCCTGTTCGAGACGGTCACTTGATTGCCGACCTCTAGCCTTGGAACAACTCATTGTGAACCGTCTTTCACTGCCAAAGTACTGCGCCCCCGGCTCCTCCCCTCTCCCATGGGTTGCCTAAACAAAACACACTTTTGAATCTGCATATATCTTTGCTCTTAGTGACACCTGTACTTTCGCCCCTTTTTCTTTTTCTCTTTGGGACTCTCTGATTTTAAAACGCTACACACCTTCTCCTACAGGTAGTAGCGCCCGTACCATACGGCTAAGAAGCTGTGACAGATGTAGTGAACTCCGACGCCTCGAAGGGTGAGTCATGCATCCTGGTGTGCCACATATTGTTCTAATATGAGAATGTGTTGTAATTATTTAAATTAATGGAGGTTCTATTTGGGTACTCATGATAGAATTGTGCATACAGATGTGACATGTTGTCATTTGTTTCCATCTCCAGGTATACATCAAACACACTGAACAGTGAACAATTCCTAGTTCAGCATTGTATCTTTTACCCTATCACATTTTTATCTTGTGTTTGGTGCACATAGTTTTCACTTTTTTGCAGTAGCTACATCACCGATCCTGACGAAAGCCGTGACACTAATTAAGGTCTACCAGGCTGAAACATGTTAGCCAGCTATCATCACTTTCAATCACTTGTAATGTAGCACTGCACCTTTTTCACTCGCACCAAGTCTTCATGGGGTTTTAGTACACCCACCCTCCCTATCAAAACATCTCTGATCTCCTCCCTCGCAGTGAGGGGGTCGTAGCCTGCATGAGGAACAGGTATCTCACGTGAGGAGGTACCCCCATGATGAAGCATGACACCTCTGGTGTGTGAGGGGAACTGTTCTTAAAAAGGGAACTCCCCAGATATACACCTAGATACATAGAGTCACATGCTAGACCTCCCTACTGACTTGGATCTGGGACTTCTTTTGTAATGTACATTCCCAGATTTACCAGAACTGGAAGACTTAGGATTTGCCAAAAAGATACGCCTTCCCAGGAGAGGCGTAACAAGGAGAAATAAATATCATATATTTCTCCTCGTCATTCTCTTTTTTTTATGTGTGCTGCATTCTGCACCACACATAGAAAAAGGAATTTGCCTCTGAGGATTGATTTTGTGCTGACAGGTGCCCCTTCCTGCACAATAAAAATCATGCATGCAATGCAGATACCCTTGTTCTATTGTGCAAGTGTGCCTGCATTGGAACTAGGCTGCCAAAAGTGCGCCATCGCAGAGGAAAAGGCAGGGAAGCGCTGTATTTTATTCAATAAGGTGCATTCCTGCAATTTCCCGCCTTCCCTTTTGAAAAGTTTTTCCCTGCTCTCTTATCATTTTATTTGTAATATATGTGTTATGAATTGAAGTTAAGCATCATAATATTTTTCTTTTTTTACTAACATTTCTATAACACAATAGTATGCTCTTAAACCCAAAGTCTATGGGTACATTAGGGTGCAACTGCAACTCTGTACTTGCTAATATTACTTGCAGTATCACAGAGTTTTTTTTACCTCTGACATCTATCGCCAGATTAACACCTTTGAGTTGTCAGCAGTGGCAGCTGCTCCACTAAGGCAGAGGAGTACTGCCCCACTGCTTTTTGCAGTGTCAAAAAAGGAAAAATTAAATGATAATAACTCGAGGTTATTATCATTTTAGTTATCCCCGCTGTGGCGTCTTTGTGGGGCAAGGCTGTTCTCCGAGCAGGGGGAGGAGTGGTTTGCACTCCCTATGTGACCATGAGTGTTTGGCCAGCACTCTCGGGCTTCCCAAAACAGTCATGCGTACATACTGTGTTCTCCATGCAGGCTGCATTAAGATTTGGTGCAAGTCCCTTCCCACAAATGTTTTTTTCATAGGGTTTTGCATCAAAAAAGCATGTGCGATTGCATGAGAAACCCCATGTACTGCCCATGGAACACCTCTTGACACAAATGAGCACATAATGCAACTTTGCACTACTTTGGGAATCTACCCAAAGGACACCTAGCAAATAGCGTTTGCAAGTCTGGGCCTATGTCCATACTCCATTGATGTGTCTGTGAGGACCCTTTCTGATTTTACCAGCACAGGTCGCTGGTCAGCACATAGCTGTCACTCTGATTGTAATGAGGCGAAACCTTTGATTCTCAAATAGAGATTTGGTGAGCACTTGAGGCCCAGCTGTTTGAATACATATTTGCATAGGATTTTCTTTTGTTTTCCTTTATGGGTAAATGAATGAATACTGACTTTGCAGATGCGATCTGGAAACCTACCTGCTCCATTGTGTTACCACTGGCACAGGAAATTGAGAAACTAGTGTTGCAGACAAACAGGTGAGGGTTAGCGAAAGTGTGCATCTTCTGTGGTTTTATGACTAGTGGCAGTTTAAGTCTAGATCAGTTTAAGTCTAGATATGCATATATGAAAGCAACATTTTAACTAATGTCATCCAATTAGAGTCACACCACACTGGGTTTTTCATATGTGAAGCTTTGTCTATTCCACCAAAAGGGACAGTGAACAGAATATCTGTAAAGAACGAAAAAAAACTCTGGTTATGAAGGCAAGCTATCAATGTAAAACTAGCCAATGCTTGTTGTCTTTTCATTATGTTCTGTCTGTTTATTCCTGCACTGTTTTGCGCTGTTAGTTTTTTTTGTCTTCATGTGATCTGTATATTGCCTTTAGTTCAGAATCACTCCCAACGCTGCACAAACAGGATTTGCCTTTTTTGCTCCCTGGTCCTGGTCAATTCAGAATCATACTTAATCGGGCGGGTGGACATGCTTTGACGGATGTATAACTTGAACTGTGACCAACCAAACCTCAGTGTGTCCCTATCTTTAACCAGAACTCTTAAATATGGAATACCTTTTTGCCATAATATGAAACGAAACCGTTACATTGAGGTATACAAAGCCTTGAGAAAGCTCCTGGATTTAAACACCCTGGGCCTCATTTATGAGGCCATGCGTCACTTTTATGCCGCCGGGCGTCACTTTTTGTGACGCACCAGCAGCGTAAAAAGTGTGCCTTGTTGCACCATATTTACAAAGTAACGCATCTAGGTAGATGCGTCACTTTATAAACCCCTGCGCTACATTATACCTACGCCAGGTATAATGTATGCAGGGGGGGAGCGTTCTGACGCAAAACAGGGTCATAGGAGTGACGCAGTGAAATCTATAAGATTTCACTGTGCCACTTCTAGGACACAAATGCGTCAATTTCTTACGGCTGCCTCACAGCAGGCGTAAGACTGCCGCAGGCCCTTTCACATGGGGCTTGTCTCAAGTGAAACGACACATTGCTGGAGTTGCGTTACTTTTGTGACACACTCCAGCAATGCGTCACTTTTGCGCCATACAGATACGTCAGAAATACTGACGTATCTGTAACTCCTTGCGCCATGATGCGTCATACTGTAAATATGACGCATCATTGGTCTCGCAAGGAGGGCGCAGTGAAAAGTGACGCATCGCTGTTTTCACGCAGCGATGCATCACTTTTCATAAATGAGGCCCCCTGAGTAAAACAGCTGCCAGTTAAAGCATCTATAATTATCTGTTTGCATATTATTTTCCATGAATGTCCTTATAGTTGGTGTAAGGATCAATTTAACAGAAACATCTTAATAAAAGCTCAGTTGAGTTTTTGTACCTGAACCAAATAAGACTCACTGGCAGAATTGGGGAAGGGCAGTTTGAACCATAATCTGACTATTAACTTGTTTTAATCTCTCCAAGCAGCACACTGGTACACTGAGGGCCAATGGGAAAGGATAAAAGGAGCAGCCACAGCATTCTAGAGTGAGCTCCGCTCTCCGGACACATGGAACAGAGCTCTTAACATATGTCATCTGCAATATGGGCAGGCTGACTCATTGAGGAATGTACTGCCTGAAGCACCCTTGGGTTCCGAAACAAAATCCTGGTGTATTTGAGGCCCTCCTAGAAATATTAAGAGAGTCTCTTGCTATATGATGGGTGCATCCTGGCATGCGATACCATCAATCCTAATGCTATTCAATATCCGTGCTGGCCCAGAAATACATGGGTTACATGGGCAACTCCTCCGCTATGGCGGTGGAGCTACGCCCCACTGCTTAAAGTCAGAAAATATAAAGTAAAATGATATTAAAACAGTTTTATTATCATTTTATTTTTCATTGACTCTGCCGAGTTTGCCAAGTCTGGGGCAGGGCATGACCAGGTCGCAGCATCCTCAGCAGGGGGAGAAGGAGTTGTGAACACGGAAAGTGTGCATGTCGGTTTGGCCGGCCATCCACGGCTGGCCATCCGACATGAGCACTTGGATATCTCCAGGCTATTCCTTGGAGATATCTGCAGGGCTCTGGTTCACATGTTCCCAGTTCCTACTGGAGTGTGAAACTTGCCCACAGCATCCAATCCCAGAGCTTTTATCATGCAGAGAGTAATAGCATGAGAGAAGCGCTGGGATTGTGTGGTGAGCTGGTGGGAGCCCATGCTCTTGGGTACTGCAGTGCCTGGAACAGAAAGTAAGCGTATATATGTTTTTTTTTTTGTTTTTTTTTACCCATGCTGCCCTCGCATTGCCCCACCAAGTAGAATGGGCAGCAGCCACGACTGATGGGTTATTTATTAACTGGCATAAGAAAGTAACTTATGGTAGGTCCTGGCATATTACTTCAGACAGGTGTTATCTATCCTGCATGGGTGTTTCAGTGGGCGTTTTGCTAGAGGGACGCACTATATTAAATTGTTACTAGATCTCCTGTGTAAAAAAGGCTTGCCTGTCGCACATCAGAGTTTTGCTTCAAGCAAATAATTTCTTTATAACCGCATGCATGATGTTCATGGTTTTTGTTATAGCTTTCAATTCTCCTATGATAAACCATTTTTTAGAATCAGATCCATGATGCGCCAAGGTGTCCCCATGATTTTGGTAATTCAGATGGGTACACTAACTGCTGTTTCTGGCCCATCGGAATTAAGGCCACACATAATGTGGGCGTAGGAGGTAATCTTAAAAATTCCAATGAGTAAGAAATATTAAAATTCTGTGATTTGCCCATATCTAATTAAGCATCTAAACTACTATAGCACATACAAACAATCAAGTCAGACTGATTAAGCAACGCCCAGGGGCCAGATCACAAAACAATTTCGGCTGTCCTTACAAGTCCTAGTGGGAAGTAAAGCAGTGCTTGGTCTAAACGCAGCTTACCATGTTATTATAAAAGCAGATTTCAAGAGGTGGTAATGTGTGGCCAGAATATTTGTGCATATTTGTGGTGTTGCATTTTTTGGAGAGGTGTTGTGCAGTACTGTTTGTTGTTGGCTGCCGTATTTTTATACTGAATTCTTTAATTAGATTTATGTTCGGTTTTAGAGTTTTCGTCGTCATGTTCTGTTTATACTATTTTGGTGTGCTTTGTTAGGTTTTGTTATTTTTGTATTTACATTTGTTATTTTATTGTGTTGTGTTGTGTTCGGTGGTCTCTGTGATTACAGCACCTGTGAACACATGCTGCTACTCTTCAGGGTAGAAGCAGCACATTCTTTGAAAATTCCAGTAAAAAACTGCCATTTACCACTGTGTAAGGTGGTAAAATAATGGTACTTTAGCCCTTCATATTTTCAAGACACCAACCTGGTCAAAACTGTGGCAGTGACCTTGCCCTAATTTGTAACTTCCAGTGTTCACTCTTCTTTGCCTTTGTGTGTTGTTACCAATTAGTTTTGTCCTCCTTGCAGCAAATTAAATGTGCCATTTCCTTTTCAGACTATTTTTTTGTGGAAGGACTGTTCACTGGCCTCACTCTTCTTTTAAAGCACTCTATTTCTCAACATTTCATTATGTTTCATTAAATACAGTACATACATTGTAAATGTGTATAATATGAAACATTTGGACATTCCATAAATTGAAGTTCTTTTCTCATCTGAGGTACAGAATCCCTCACTCTCTTTAAAGACTATGAGTCAAACAATTTCTTACCTTAATGATGCTAAAATGTAATATATTCATTGGTTTCCTTCTTTGCAGATGGTTCAAATGAGGAATACATTGCTTTTGAAGATATTTTTCTCCAGATTCTAGTAACTGTCATGTTGAAGGAATGAAAGTTATTGCTACCAGTATGAAGACATCACATAAAGAGGATCTTTCACAGGCTAATATATTATAATGGACAGAAGGAAATAGTTACTGGTTACAGCTACGTTTCTATTAGTTCATAGTCCCAGTAGTGGTCTTTGGGATATTTTTTAGAGGTTTGTTGTTTTTATGTTGTTGTTGTTTAAGAAAGTAATCACAAAGACTGTGCCATATTTGCTTTTTTAACTTATTACATTAAGACATTCCATCAGATATATTTGGAACAATTGCATTACAGATACATTTTAAGACAGATCCCAATGTGAATATCTGACCATGATGATATCTAGAAAAGAAACTGCACAGAAGAAAACACACTATTCACTCAACCTCATATTTTGAATTTCCTGTTAATGCCAGAAGTAGATCAAAAATGCAAAACATTAAAGGTGTAGGGAAGGATGCATAAAAATGAAAAAACGAAATGTGTAAAAATAAGATCAAGTACGTAGGGGTTAATACACAGTATGGAAAATATATATAAAAAACTGTGGTGCCTACTGCATTGTCTTATTTTTAGTGAAGTGAGCAGCTGACATTGCGACTAAATACCTGTGGTCGTAATATATACTTGTGTTAGAAAAATTAAATCTAAAACAACAGGATTGTGTTAATAGACACGAGGTGTGTGGTTACAATAGATACTTAACTTAAACAACAAAAATCTAAAACAAATGGTGTAGTCATGGGGAGGTCTAAACTATATATTACTTCCTTATCACCCACTTTTCTGAATCTACTTGAAGTGTACTAGCACATCTTCATCACTGCTTACACTTAATATAAAAAATCAGCCTGTGAGGGCATACTAACCTCAACCTTTTCACAAGCAATAACCCCTACACAATGGTTACTTCACAAGATTCTCTGGGCTATGAGGTACATTTTTAGTTTGCTTCCTATTTTTCTGATATAGTGGCAGACAATGATTCCTGGCATGACTGATCAAGTTTGACAGGGTTTTTTGCTGGTAGCTGATAAGGACAGTAAGTACAAGGTAGGTCCAGTTTAGATGTATCTCACATCATTGCCGGGTAGACAATTTACTACAGGCTAGGCAACGATTCCTAGTGCAGAAGTCGACTGTTATTTCCCCTTCTGGAGAATAATGGGCTTTCCCCCACAAGTGACTTGGGACTCATGTTGCAGATTGGGTCGCACCACTTCTGTAAAAGCACCATCAGCCCATTGGAAAATAGCATGAGCAATAGCCTACAAAGGAGCTGTATCATTTACAAATCCCGGAGGCATGGCCATGAACCGATATTGAACTTCCCAGGGCAGTCTTGCTGTATCAATTGAATGTGACTATTCAGTCCTTAGGCTATGATCATATCTTGGACTCTGTAGTCCACAATCAGCCGAAGCAGTGCTGAAGACTGAACCATAACTGTGTGTTCCCAAGAGGGAGCGAAGGGTCCAGTTTGCATGTATGAATGGACCTCACATTCAACATGCCAAATAACATTTACGGACAGCCCATGGATCATTGTACATTACTGACCCCCTTCCCAGGATTATCCATAGTAAGTGTTTATGATGAGCTTAAATTGATTGCCAATATGAGCATTGTTACTTTTGAGCCCATGACTGAAAATGCAGTACAGTTGCAGGAAGCATATTCTCGGGAAGGGAAATGCTCCCTTACCCGACCTGATACCTCTTCAGTGCTAAACATGGCTTATATGAGGCAAATAATTTCCAAAATATTTTGCCACCACTCAAGGAGCCAGAAGTCCATACATCCTCTTCAATCTGCCATCATCTGAAAAATATAAAATATGTCTGGGGTGAAAATAAGGTTTGTTGCATTGCAGCCCAAGTTAACAAACATGCAGGAGACATCTAATACAATGCTTAGGTTATCTCTGATCTTGCTTCACTTACTTCCATTTGGCTCACTGCTTTTTGATGAAAATATTGGTGAGGTAAAAGTAGATTAAGAGATAAAAAGTGAAGTACATAGGAAAGAATGAATTACCAACAGTTATATCCTACATGTTTACACATCAGAATTGGCATCTGCGAAGCTCAACTGAGCTTTTATCAATCCATAAGGAAACATCTTGAGTATACATCTATCAGAGCGAAAGGATTGCAGTCATGATGTAAACCATCGCCTAACCCACCTTCTACCCAACCCCTAGACACCCTTTGGTTTTCTCCATCTCCCTCGACCCTTATACTCCCTCCCCTGGACATCTCTACTGCCAATGCTGTCCCTCAATTCTCAACATTCTACCACTCAGTCCCTCCTGAGACCCCCCCTGGCTCCCAAACTACATCATCTGTTTCCTAAACTCACACGTTCTCCAATGACCTCCTCCCTCCACCCCCTAATGCTACCCCAGACCACACTCCTGCCACCCTACCCCCCCTGGAACCCCCACATTCTCCCCACTCTGCACCGACCCCTTCCTCACCCTCTCAGAACTGCAGTCCCTCCACTACACCCGCTGTCACCCATACCCACCCCCCTCGCGGCCTCTTATCATCTCAAACCACATCTCCTGACTCTAGGAATGCCATGTCCTCCTCATTGCCCTCCATGCATCCTTCACCCCATGCACTCCTCTTATCCACCTACCCAAACTGTCTCCATCCCCTCACACCAGATTTTCTCCCCGACCAACAATGAACCCATCCTTCCCCTACCTCTTTCCCCACCACGCTTGTCCCTATTCCTTTAATCCAGACTCTGTCCAACATTAAATGCAATCTCTCAACTTTGACGACTGAACTCACACGACTGAGAGAAGATTTCGACTCCCTCTACTCCAAGTCCCTCTTTAATCACTCTAACTCCATTTTCCCTGACCCACAACGATTCTGTAATCCTAAACCTTGGAAAACTACACCCTTTGGCTGCTGTACCCATAGGCCCCTCCGTTCATCGAGTCATCTCGACTCTTCCGACCTCCATGACCTGTGCAACTCCTACCTTGCTAATTCCTCGATTAACGTTCTTCCCCCCCTCTCTCCAACATTCCCGTTGTTGTGGGGAACAGCCGATTCTCCCTTTCCCCCTGCTCCCCCTGACCCCCCACCCCAATGTACCACCATCCATTCACGCTCCCCTCCCATAGACTTCCCTAAACCCCTCACCTGCATTTTCCCCAGTTCCATCATTCCTGTTATGGTGCGGGGTCAACAGATCCCCCTCCTCTCCCGTCTCCCCCAGACCCTCACCCCATTGTACCACCATCCATTCACACTCTCCCCCCAAAAGACTTCCCAAAAACCCTCGCCTGCATGCTCGTTAACTGCCATTTGGCTGTTCGACATGTAATCAAAATATCACAAACTATCCTTAGCTAAGCTATCAACATTGCCTTCCTCACGGAAACCTGACTCAATGACCACTCTACTTCTAGCCATGACTTACTGTCAACCCTGGGTTATTCTATCATCAGAAAAGACAGAACTGAGAGAATAGCGATTATCTTTAAAAATTAACTTCAACTTTCCCTTGTCAAGAACCCCGCCCACAACACCTTTGAATATCTCGAAGCTGAACTTAAGTCTCAAGGTTCTCCCCGATTCGTCTGCATGATATCTACCCCCATCCTGGTGACTCACTTCCCCTTGTTGAGGAACTATCCGAACTTCTTCATCAATCGTCTCTCTCTAACTCAAAAAAATCTCTTCCTAGGAGATTTCAATCTCCACTGGAATCTGAATGATGACCCCGCAGTCAACTTCCTCACCAATCTTCTTCAGATCAATGAACTCAAACAACTCTGACCAGAAATCTTAATCTCATCCCCCCTGGTGAATTTGAGTCTAAACTCCAAGCACAACTTCTTCTCACCCCTCTCTCCCTAAATGCTAATGAACTCACCGTACATTTTAACAAAACATTCATCGATGTCTTAGACCAAATTGCCCCATCCAAACTAAAGACCCTAAGAAACATTCCATCTAAATCATGGTCCAATTCCAACTTCAATGACAAAAGATGTGCACTTAAACTTACAAAAAGAACATGGAGACAACACCCTTCCCCCGCCCATCTTGCTCTCCTCAGATCTGCCAGAGCCACGTACAAGAAACACATCTTCACGGAAAAGGCTTCCTATTTCTGTACATAACTCAATTGTGCGAAAAACAGACCCAGAGACCTGTTCAACATCGTTTGAAACCAAACTTCCTCTACCCCCTCCAACCCTGACGGCGACAACAGACAGATGCGAAGAAATTGCTAACTTCTTGTCCGAAAAAATAGCCATAATAGACCAATTCTTCTTGGCATCTCAGATCCTTCCTTATCCCCTATCCATTGCTGATTCTACCTCTCAACCTCCCTCGCTATTACCCCCGACTCCTCATCCCTCCTTCCTGCCACTTACCCTCTGGACACCAGCCCTTCTAACTCACATCCGAAAAACAATGCCTCCTGGCACAATTTCCACCCCTAACGGAGCTTGAAGTCTCTAACATCATCTCCAAACTTAACCCGTCCTCACACACCAAAGACCCTCTCCCTGCTAACCTTGTTCTAGAGCTTAAGAACATCATTGCTCCTTATTGGACCTCCATCATTAACTCCTCCCTTACCTTGGGCTGTGTCCCTCCCTCCCTCCAACTCAGACAAATCACTCCCATTCTTAAAAATCACAATCCTGACCCTAATGAATTTAATAATCTCCGCCCCATCCCCAACCTCCCCCTCCTTTCCAAAGCACTTGAAAAATGTGCCCTTCTTCAACTGGACAAACACATTGACAGCTTTAACCTATTCGACTCCTTACAATCTGGCTTCCAAAAAGGCTGCAGTACAGAAACTGCCATACTAAACATTGTAGACAACTCTCTAGATAATGGTGGGACCTGCCTACTCTTTGACCACATCTCCCCAGCCCTTAAGGCTCTTAAATGGCTGCCTATCGAAGGCAGATCCACTTACAAGATGGCATGCATTACTCACAAAGCCCTTCACCAAAAGGCCAGCTGTATCTCACTGAAAAACTCAACAAAGCAGGTTGTGCCCTACCATTGATAAGCACCAACGCCCTTCTCCTTGTCTCACCCCCGACTTAAAAGAAATCCACACAATCTCGCTCTTTCTCTGGATATGCCCCCAGCATCTGGAACGCCCTCCCTAAAGACCTGCGCTGTAACCCCTCCTACATCAGCTTTATGATTATACTTGTGTTTGGTGGACATTTCAATAAAGAGATTAATAACCATAAAAAAGACCTAAAACTGCACTTGCTCAAGAAATATTGGGATCCATAATCCTTTCCTTTCCATACTTTTCCCTTTTCTCTCCATTTCCCCTCCTTTTCCCTCCACGCCTTCCCCTTTTGTTACCCTCTTCCTTCCATACTCCCTCCCCTTAATTACTACCCCTCTCATTTGCCTAATCTTTCTCTACCCCAATCCACGCCTCCCCTCCCTCCACCCTCCTACCAGCTAGCCTCCCTCCATCTCAGGCAACTATATATAATTCAACTACATGTATCCATTTTATTTTTGTTTAATTTCTCTTTTGGTTTGACATATGCTAATCTGTATTATTCTACTTGTTCTTTATAATCTGACCCTTGTGATCTCTATGTTATGTACAACTGTATTAAGCCTGTACTATCTTCACTCATGTAAAGTGCTCTGATATCCCCGGGTCCAGCCAGAGCTATATAAAACCTTTAAAATAAATAAATAAATAATAAACCCCAGAGAAGGTTACACCATTAGACCCTGTTGACATGTAGGTTGAGATCAACATGAAGAAATCAAATACAAGTCGGAGCTGGTCTTTGTTGATGAAGATCCCTTTAATCAATGCCTTACATTTCAAGATGTCAGAAGGTACAGAATGTTGACTCTCATTTTGCAAATATCAACACTGTTCAGATTGCGATGTAAAAATGAATTCACGAAGTAGACCACTGCCTAATTGGCAGGCACAGGAGTTGAAGCTCACATACCATCTGTCTGTGAAATTAGAAAATAAGCTGGATCTAGAAGGGCTGTTTTCTTAACAAAAACAAAAATGGAGAAAAAATTGACCTGATTTTTCTTTGCAGCACAACAACTTAAATGTCCATGTCATTGTCCTTACAGAAACCTATTCCAGAGGACACCACAAGGAAACCCGCCTGCAATTCACCCAAGCCTGCCAGTGATTTACTGAGTGGATTGAAAAGATCTGATCAATTCCGAAGGGCTGTTGAAAGTTCTATTTTAGATGTAATCATATTTTTGTTACGGAATACAATTCTATTCTGAATACTCCTGACATATTCAGGTCTTATTCAGACTCCTGAGCCCAGAAATTCCATTAAAAGAGAAGCCCTCTGTAGGAGAATTGAGTAACTTCGGCAGAAGAATGCTATCTCTAAATGGGGTACATAGCGTACTCTAGAGTATTGTTCAATCCTCGTGTACATTGTGTGTTCATAAAGGCCTCCCCTGACCTATAGAACCCTAACCACCCTTTCGATTTCCACTGCCTGTAGTAATCTGTGAGGATCTCTGCTCCCAGTTGCATTAAAAGCCATTACCTCAGCATTGATTGCATTTCTGGTTTCTGTCTTCTTGCTGTCCCCTCAGGTGCACATAGACTTGTATCAATAGAGTGTATGTGTGTGTTTTATGTGAGCCTGTTTGACCATGTATTGGGGACATATGCAGAGGAAGAATAGGAGTGTTTTGATTTGACTGTGTGGTCAGAATTTAGCTAGTTGGCAAAATAGTTTGGCTGTTGAGAGAGCTGGTTAGAGAGTGTCTAACCCCAGGGTGTAGGAGCTGAGACAGATTTAGCAGAACTATGAGATTTCATCTCAAGAAACAGCTAAGCTGATTGTAGCTTCTTTGGATTTTACTAGTTAGCAGATAACAGCATAGTGTCACTTTGGTAGAATTAATGGAGTTTGCACAGAAATCCACTTCCCCATCTGGGACCCTAACTTAAAGCTACCCTGCAGAATAATCATGATTTAATCTCTCCTTATTACTGAGTAAGTATCACTCAATATGCCTGTTATTAAATGTGATCCAGTGTGTTGGCAATCATACGTCAATCTGTTTGAGTTTAATTAGTGCAGAGTTTAACTTGAAAAGAATCTCATTATGTATTCAACTTGGTCAATCTTAGGTTACAGCAAACCTGATTGGACTTATCCCTCAGTCTCAGACAGGTAGGAAACTCTATGCACACTCCTTTATACACTCTCTCATTCGTAACCGGTTCAATCAATAGTCAGCTTCCAAAATATTCACAGACACAAAGGGGAATAGTGAAATTGACACAAAATATTACTATATGAAGTACTGCCCCCAGTCCTTCTTCCAGGCATGAGGTGGTTTGCACCGTCATTAGGCAAAGATAGTGCCTGGTTTCAAATTCATGAGGAACGCACCTGACAGGTGGTGGGGAGCAACCATGCATGCTGCATTGCAGACAGAAGGCAGACAAATACATGTATTTTCTTGCTTGGAACTCATTGGCGTGACACAAATTACATTGCAGTATCACTGGTGGTACAATTATCATTTATTTGTGTTGTTTTCTATAGCATAATGCAGACCTCAAAGGGCCTTCGAACCCTATGCACGTTATGCAGTAAATCTTCATTATATTTCAAGTACAACATGCGATTTATATAATATGTCAGTAAATGCGTATGTACAGAGAGAATAGATCAGAAATGTCTTCTGATATTTGTAACAGGTCAGCAAAGTTAATAGCTATGGAGGAAGAATGGTTCAGTTGGTCATAGTACCAAGTATGGCCATTGTTCTTTTACTAACTTTATAATGTTGGGTGGAAACTGAATCGACCACTGGTCACACACAGGCAGTTGCTGACTTGTAAAGTGTGCAGGGTAAACTAGAGTTGCCAAGCTTATATATCAGTTTGTGTATCAAAAGTGGTTGGACATATGTGTTGCGCTCCTATCATAATGACAGCCTGGTTTGAAAAGTTAAAAATAGAGTTCACAACAATGTTTCAGACATATGTGTACGATCATTGTATTATACATTTGAAATTGAAGGTATTAGCATTATTCTCACTAAGAGGTAGTTTAAGACCCTTTAACAACATCTATATCATATAATGGTGTTCATTTATTTAGGGTGTTAATTTCTTTAGGGAGTTTGCACATATACAAAAGAAGGTTTGGAGCACACTTTAGACTGCAACATGGTGTTACAAATAGCTAAAGATTCTCTCCTAGGTTTTGCATTGAGGTTCATGGTATGAATTTATTGTTCTTCAAGTTTTTTTGTAAATACTCAGGCCTGATCCACAGCTAAGCTTATACGCTTGTGTAAGTTTACGATTGTTTGCTATTCAAAAATGTATTTACTAGTAGTACTTTTACCACTGTGGTGGCTCCGCCCATAATAGGATAAGACAGTCATATCTTTTTATATACAGAGACTCTGCAGTAGTAGTACTGTGTGGATAGTTTGTCATTGTCCTTTACACCCATAATATATTTTCATTATTTTTTTCTTTAGCATGCAGTTTGGGCCTTACTCAATTGAAGTTACTATATGTATTTCATTTTTAGATTGTACATATTGGTAAAATATACTCCAGAGTATTCCCAGATCTTTCAATATTGAAATATTTTCCCTGCCCTATGTACTCATAGCAGTTTGCAGATGGTCCATTTTCTTTACATCATATCAACACAATCCATACATCACTCAACAGTAATGTAAACCATAACTTGTATGCCAAATGCAATGCCTATGACCTCACCCTTGATATGACTTGTGCAATAACAAATGTCATAAATAATCTTAAAGAAGAGATTATTCATCACATTATTATTACTCTATGAATGAGGCAACAATGAGTGTAGCATTAGTCAATCATATAATTTAGTCCATTCAGGTAAAGACTTACTTCAAGCATGCGCCAAGAAACCGTCCAGGTGTACGTTGCGCTTGATAAATATTTTAAACTTAAACTTAATGCACACCTTTCAGTGGGAATTGATCATTAACGATCTCTTTAGATTAGGTTGTAAGATTATTGATAAAAGTGCCAGCAGGAAAGTAGCAGGACCCAATGGAGTCTTGGTTGACATGAATTAATATCTGCTGGATTTATGAGATCCTATATTGACTCAAGTATTGAATGTGTTAAAATCATGATAAATTCTGATAATCTGGGCAGAGTCATGTGTAACTCCAATTTGTAAAAGGGGCTCTAAAAGTGATCCCAAATGCTACCACCCCATTTCCCTCCTAAACGTGTCTGCTAAGACTTTGGGTAGAGTGATCCTAGAAGGATTAGAACAATGGGCTGAGAATAATAGGGTCATTACCGAGAGTCACAATATGGGTTCAGCAGCAGTATAGGAAGTGTAGAATCGTTTTTTTTTAGTCCTCATCTTTGACAAAGGCTCTAAGCGAGATCCTCCTGAAGGACTGCAAGATTTGGGCGCCAAGTACCTTCTAAGATCTTATGCCAAGGCCCTTTCCACTCACAGTTGATATAGAGTCTGATGGTATCCACCACTGACCTCTTCAACCCATTAAGCTGGTCTTAATCCTTGGACAACAAAGAGAAAAAAAAAGTAGTCATGCATGCGAATTGCCAGAATCATGAGAAGCAAAGGGTGCCCAGATTTTTTCTTTCTTCGCTGACCCCAGTTGACAGTCTAGTCTCGCTATATGTCTTACAAAGTTCATATAGCCCACACAAGTAGGGGGAAGTTCAGAAACCCATTTTACACAGATTCCCCTGCACACTATTATCATTAAGATAAATAACAGACATCTGATATTTCTCCCCCAGTTATTTTTGTCCACTCCAAATATAACCAAGGGAAGGTTTACCTCAAAATTGCAGCCCAGCATTTTTGCTAATACATTGCCCACTTCTTGCAGAAGATCTGGATGGCTGGACAAAGCCAAAAGAGATATGGATCGTCTGCATTTTCCAATTGGAATTTCAGACAGCATCTTCTTCTTGTGCCTCCCATCTTGGCTAATTTGTTGGGGGACCAGTAGGCTCTGTAGATGGTGAACAAATAATTCCTCCTAAGTGGAGCCGAGATTACTGAGGCCCAAAGTGTAGCAACAAATACTTGCCAAAGGTTTTTGATATCACAGCCCAGCATGTCCAGCTTCCAGCTTCCTTTAGCTAAAGTCTCAGCGTTATCATCTCCTTGTGCTAGTACCCAGTACCTCCTTCTTATAGTTTTGTGTTTTTAATAAGTCTTTTTCTGCCTCTGACTCCATCCCAGGGCTTGGTTGCGATCGTGACCAGCTGACCAACTGGTAATACTTAAATCTAGATAGCTTAAAATCCGTTATCTGGCTTAATTTGGGCCATGTTAATATCGTGTCTTCCTCCATTAATTGACCCCATATTCAAAGACCTGCCTTTACCAAAGGGAGAGCTAAACTATCCATCATACATAGTGGTGTTCCTGGGGAAATCCAGATTGGAGCTATAGCACTATAGTAAGGAATCCCTAGAGTTTTTTTCACCAGGGTCCAGACTTTACAGGTTGCTGTTGGTGTCTTAAATTTAATTTTTTTAAAGAATTTAGCATGGGCAAATTTAAATACGAAACCTTTGCCTTCTTCTCCCAGATTGCTTATTATAGATCTATATCTCATTGGCATGTCCTTAGGAGTCAACAATAATCACCTCGAGTTTTTCAAAAAGAAAGCCCAATAATACAGTTGAAAATCCGGGAGTGCTATGCCTCCCTCCAGCTTTTTCTTCCTCAGTTTTTTCCAGGAAATTCTCACACATTTGTTCTTGCAAATAAAACTTCTAAGTTGCCCATGAATAATTTTAAACTAGGCAGGCTTGAAAAAAGAGGGAGAGTGTTAAACAAAAATGTACATTTGGGAAGGATTGTCATATTGAGTAGATTTTTAGTTTCGTGCATAATTCGGTTGAAGTTTACCCATGCCATATGATCCAGATCTTTTGAAACCCGCACGCCTAGATATCTGAATTCAGTCCTATCTAAATGTCTAAGGTGGTCAGGGATGGGATTGTTCCAAGACATAATCTCAGTCTTGTCTTCTTTAATTAAGTAGCGCGACATTCAACCGGAACTTCCTGCAAACTTCATTACTGCTGGCAAGGCTATTTCCAGATTCGCTGTATACACTACCAGATCATCTGTATATAGATCTTCTTTCATCTGCCATTCCCCATGTTGAAAAGGAAGGATTCTTGGGTCTGCTCATATTTTCCTTGCCAGAGGTTCCAAAAATAGATTAAATAGTAGCGGCGAAAGTGGGCAACCTTGTTGAGTGCCCCTCCTTATCCGAAAGCAAGAAGTTAAATGATCATTAATCAATAATTTTGCTGTGGGAGAAGCATATATACCTTGAATACTTGAAGGAAGTTTCCTCCCAAGCCATTTTGTTTAAGCACCTCATATAGATAGGGCCAGCTCACTCTGTCGAATGCCTTATCGACATCGACCATAATAATGGTTAGGGGGGTCCCTGTTACTGAGGCAGTATCTATTGCACAGACCAGAGCCTGTGTAAGGTCTGAGAGCTGTTTTCCTTTCATAAACCTCTTTTGATTTATGCCTATTATATCTCCGGAAATGTTATATTTTGTAATCAGCATTTAGGAGCGAGATAGGCCTATAGGATTCACATTTTTTGCGTCCTTGTCCGGCTTAAGAATTAAAGTAATTACTGCTTCACTCCAAGTGACCGGAATCTGCAACTGACTTAAATATATAGAGTTTAGCATTTCTTTAAAGAAAGGGGTGAGTTCCATTTCCAAGATTTTATATACTTCATTGGGTAAACTATCAGGTCCCGCGGCTTTTCCATTTTTTAATTTCTTGATAGCTATCCCTATTTATTCCCTTAAGATATCTTGATTAAGAACGGCCTGCTGAAATGTATCTAGGGAGGGGAGATTATCCTGCTTTAACCAATCGCCTATTTCTGCTAATGTTCCTTCTGCATCTTCAGTGTACATATCTTGAAAGAAGTTTGCAAAAACTTCTCCTATTATCTCAGATTCCGTACATTTGGTTCCTTCCTTGTTTATTACTTCTTTTATCTCATTCCTAACCCGGTTCTGTCTGGCTTTGATTGCTAACATCTTCCCGCTACCTTCCCCAAATTCGTAATTCGCAAGCCGGCTTGCCTCCCATCTCTGCTTCACTAACCCCTTTAAATAATCAAATAAAATACTCTTTGCTTCTATTAACTTACTTTGCAGACACTCTATTACCGGAGCTTGAGAAGGACCCCTTTCTGCTATTTCACACTGAATCTGGCTAATATTTTGTTCAAGTTCCCTTATTTTATTCTTCCCCATTTTGTGCTTATAAGCAGCTAAATTAATCAGTTCCCCCGCAGGAACGCTTTAAACGCATCCCATACGATATGTGGTGGGGCTGTACCAAAGTTCTGCTGAAAGAAAACCAATGTTTCCTCTTTCAGGCATTTTTCTATTTCTGGGTCTCGCAATAAGGTTCTATCTAAAGTCCACCTGGACTGTACAGACGGGAATTTAACTGATATCGCCAAGTAAACTGCTGCATGATCTGATAAATGTAGAGGTTGATGGATTATCTTAAGAGAACTGTTGTTAAGCTTCTGGTCTATTAAAAAGAAATTGATTCTTGATGGGTGGGCCAGTTTTTTATTTTAAAAAGTGTACCCTCTCTCCTGACCTGCGTTTAGTCTCCAAATGTCTACTAATGCTACTTTTTTTATCATACAATGGGCAAACTCCCTCATTTTGGGGGGGTTTACTGCTTGCCTAGAAGTTGATTTATCCAGGGCCGGGTCCAGCAGGATATTAAAATCTCCACCCAAAATAATATGATATTTAGGAAGTGTAGAATAGTGTGTTAATGTAGAATTTTAGATCTCCTCATTGGGAAATATACAATGGCTAAGACTGGCCAAAATACTACTTATGTTTTGTTGACTTGCCCAGTACTTTTGATTTGGCAAATCATTCAATCCTGTGGAAAACTTTATCCTCAATGGGCACACTGTCAGAAATAGTGACATTGTTATCGCACTTATACAGGGTGTGCTATGTGCTCACCACTGTTTAATATTCGGAGAGGTGTCAGGCATGGTTGCGTATTGGCACCCTTCTTGCTTTCTGTTTTCTTTCGTTATTAATATTGTCAATAATTTACTCCAGGAAGTGTTTGCTGACTTCCCACAATTGAAGAGGAGCAGTCTCTTTCTCCCTCTATGCTGATGACAACATCCTTTTTCTAAAAACTGCAAATGGCCTGCAAAGACTGGTGGATAACTTTGCAGCATTTATGGAAGACAGAGATCCTAAATAAATCTGAAGAAAACCTACACAATGATGTGTGGAAAGGAAGCTTGTAAACCACGTGTTCATTAAATCAATGGCATACCAATTGAAATGGTCACTTTATTTTCCTATCTCTGTATTCTCTTTATCTCAAAAGGTTTCTGGACCAAACTTATAGAAATTAACAGGATGATATGTGCCTGTGAGGTCATTTGCAGGTTTGCCACTAAGCTAGGTTGTAAACCAATTTGGGAGAGGGCTTAATATATAGAGCCAAATGTGCATCAGCAGCTCTTACAGCAGTGGGTTATGGGGTTTCACAGAATCCACTACCTTACAAATGAAAGAGAATATATTTTTCCAGCGACTGCTTTCCATGCCACAATCTACATCAGCCTACATAGTATATAGTGATTCGATCATGCAATATTTGAAATATCTAATAGCAATAAAGCTTGTCCATTCAATTTGGAGCAAAGAAGAGACCAAGTTCAAAAAAGCAATTATAAGGGATTGTTTGTTACTACACAATGTATTAAGAATCTTGTGAATGTTTTATATATCGTCAGACAAATTGCCCAGTTTAATGGTCCTCCATTATTGAATTACTGATCGCATAGCACACTTTAATAAAAGGGAATTTAAAAAAAATGCTGATGCTAGATGTGCCAAAGATTTTGCTGAACACTCAGTTTTAAGACATATCCGTGTGGCAAAAAAGGAAAACATTCAAAGGAATCTTACATTTACATCTAATAACCAACATTGTTTTTTCCTGGCACATCTATGATTGGGCACAGCTTACTCTTCGGAAGCCTTTCAAAAAAGAAACAATGGCCAGAGGCAACTTTTAAATGCCCAGGTGAGGGAATATCCACTCAAACAACAATGCATTTTATACTATTTTGTAATTTCTACACTGGAATTAAGAAATTCCATTTAAAAGCATTGTTTGTAGCTAATAATAATGGGAATTACAACTATATCTATGTTCTTTAGAAGATCCAAAAGTGTACTAGAGTTGCCTCCTTCATATAGAAAGTCATTTGTATTAGGAAACAAGTCATATGCATTAAGCATTCTTTTGGCATCACATTTGACTTGCTGATAGCCCAAAACTTTAATGCATCTACATTTTGGAATTGGCGCCCCACTGTGGGGCAGTGGCCTGGTAGTCCAGACATAATGTTTTGTTTTCATAAAGGTATTAGCATAACAAAGTATGGCTGGGGGATCGCAGCGCTGTAGAGATTGTTTTTGAAAGTCGTGTTTCACCAGGTTTATCACTATAGCCTTATAGCCCGCCTTAGCGGGTTATACCGGCTCTTAAAGGCCCGCTGCAGCGTGAAAGGCCTAAGCCGAAGGCGAGGGACTTTAACAAAGAAGAGGGACTTTAAAAGCGGCGGGCTATAAGGCTATAGTGATAAACCTTATCACTTTACACTTTACGCACTTATATTCATCCAAGTTAGAGGTTGTTATTTTATAGGGTATAGTGGTTAACATGTGGATTTTTACTTATTTTTTAGATCCAAGTCTAACTTGGAAGTTATGGGGTCATCATAGCATGGCAATTTCATTGCTCATTGTTACGTTCTAAGCAGACTTATTTTAATGCACTAAGCTGCACAGCCATTTTGTGAACCTATGGGACCGATCCAAACTTATTACATCGCATTAGCACTTTACAGTGAGTAGGCTGGCCTTAAATATTGCTATCGTAAGTTAACACTGCTATTTTTTGGTTACAGTTAATGAGTTTTAAAATATTTTATGAATCATGGGACATTCTATTTTTACTACCAGTAATTTGTTATTTTAGTTTCATATTCTAAATTTGATATATATTTTATGGAATGTCCGCTTGCGTCCCGTTATTCTGTCGGGATGCGAGTGGGCAGGACATTCTGCGTCATGGGCTGTTAATGAAAAATAAAACGTACCTTTGGATGTAACCTTCGTGTCGAAACCCAGCTGATTTCATATTGGTGACAAGTTGCTGGTCTTTGTTAGCCCGCCAACGTGATTCAGGAGGAAAGCATTTATTTTCGGTTTTCTCCAAAAACTACCCTATGACCGGAAAAGTCCTCAATCATCTCCTTCTCCGACAAGAGACGTCATGGCTGGCAGGTCAATTTGGTTATTTTCACATTGCCGGTTTGTCTTGGAGTATTTTCCTGGCAAATCTGCTTCAGCTTCAGTGATGCGCAGACAGATCATAGTGTGATGCAAGGTCAGGCAAGTCCAACACAGCATATTGTCATCACGTCAAGTCAACATGGCGCCCACCTATTGTCATGACCTGCAGCCTATTGCTTGACAACAAGGTCAGTCACGCCTGACACTGTATTCATGTAAGCACGTCAACTTTGATGGTGGCCGTCTTTGTTTGGCATGAGTAACCGCTTCACCGCAGTTTGCCGGCACACTCGGTGACAGGCTCACCCATGGCTATTTGGTTTCTTCAGCAAAGCAGTTTGCCTGCACATTTGGTGACAGGCATACCGCTATTTACATACTTATCTTCAAGTGCTTTCTTTGGCTAGCCTGGATATTCTGCGACAGGCACACATGTGCTGGACATTGTACGCACAGGTATTGTTTTGTATCGCCTACACAGTTGGTGATAGGCACACCATTGTTATAATATAAGCCAATCCAATCCAAAAATTCTTTATTTCGGACATTTAGGCCATAAAAGATGCATAAAAACATACATAAAAACATTTTAGATAACATCAGATTAAGACATACTTATTAGATAAAAACATGCATAAAAAAACATATTAGGTAAAACATAGATTTAAGACATACTTGGAAAGGGTATGTAAAGGAACAACCACTGCCCGTAAAATAGTCAAAAAATTCAATGGCATTTAACTTAAATTGGCAATAGAGTCCAGTGATAATCAGACTTTGAGTAATTTACTCCTGATGTGCCACATGGCCATTAAAAATTTAGCAACTGCGAATACAATATGAGGGGAGGAGTCGGTTTTCAATATTCTGAGCGAGTTCACATAGCTCCTTACGCCCAGATTCCTACACAGAGGCACTAGCAAATGTTTCCTAGGTCTCTCGTAGGCTGGGCAGAAGAAGAGAACATGAGATTCCTCCTCATCACAGTGGCTACAGCCGGAGCATATTTTATCCCCCCCATTGGCCCACTTGAACGTAAAGGATTTGATAGGTAAAATGCCAAACCTCCATTGGATAAATAGCTTTCTTGCCAGAATCGGGAAGATGATGTCCATAAAACTTTCGAAGTAATAAGAATTTTTGGAATCCAGGAAACGTTCAGTTAAAATCCCAGTGCGGGGTGCAAGCACAAGGGAGGCAAGACTTTTTTCCTTATGAACTTCTACAAGTCTTTTCCGGGAAACCCTTTGGCAACCTAACTCAGGAGCCTCCCACAACTCCTGGAGACTCAACCGAAACAATTCCTGCTTTACAAAGGATAACCATGGAATTTTTCCATTATGATATAAGTTCATAACATGAAGGAGATCTTGTCTATAATGTTTAAGCTCATTAGTAGACCAAAGCCTATGCCAAAATCTTAATGGTTTTAACTCAAGATCCTCCACTATAGAAGGTAGACCCGTATCTAGTCGTAAAGGAAACAAAGGTGTACCACGCGGAAGGGCCAAAAGGCGTTTCAAGAAGTTATTTTCAACACTAGACAATTCTTTTCCAGCTTTGTATCCCCACAACTCGCTGCCATATAATGCAGCCGACTTGGCTTGTGTTTTATACATTTCAACTGCAGGGGCTATAGGTTTATAGGTAGAAGTGTTCGTAACCTTCAAGATTGCCCCGGACAGTTGTGACAGCCTTAACCGTGAGCTTGATATCTGTGGTTCCCAAGATAAATTCTCATGCAATGTTACGCCCAAATGCTGAAATGTTTTTACCCTCTCCAAAGTTACTGAGCTCAGTGAGGGGTTAGGTCTTGTCTTAGGGGGGGGGTTAAATATCATGAATTTGGTCTTCCCTGTATTGATCTCCAGACCATGCTGTCTACAGAAAAGACCAAATCCATCCAGGATCCGCTGTATACCCATTGGGGATTTGGAGAGCAAGAGGGTGTCGTCGGCAAACGTGATAGCCGGCACCCTTCTGCCCGCCAAAAAAGGGGCATCATTGTCCCTGACCTTACTTAGATGGGTCAGGACGTTGTTAACGTAAAGGCAAAACAGTGTTGGCGCCAAAACGCAACCCTGCCTTATCCCCCTTAGGACAGGGAACCTCTTTGATAAAACTCCACCCCTCCCACACCGAACTTGAGCAAAATTGCCCTCATGGAGTCTAATTATGGCCTGTAAGAGATGGGTGGGGACTCCCATCTCATTTAGAACCTCCCAAAGTTTTTTCCGGGGTACCAAGTCAAATGCTGACTTCAGGTCCACGAACACCATGTACAACCTCCCACCCTCAATCCTCACAGATTTCCAATAGAGGAGTACAAGGCGGAAGATCTGGTCCATGGTGGACGTGTTTTTCCTGAAGCCAGCCTGAAGGGGGCTTAGAATGTCGTTGTCCTCCATCCAGTCCAGGAGATGGTCCAGTATGAGGCGGGAAAAAAGTTTTTGAGGCACATCTATGAGGCTGATCGGCCTATAGTTGCCTGGGAGGAGAGGACAGCCCTTCTTGAAGATGGGTACTATCTCTGCCCCCAGCCAAGTACAGGGGATCGCCATGCCTCGTGCGATAGAGTTTAAAAGAATGTGAAGATATGGGGCCCAAATCTCTGGATGGGACCTAAAAAGGTCGCCAGGCAGTTTATCAAGTCCCGGTGCTTTACCCAGCGCCAGTCTATCTATAGCACTGACCACCTCCCCGAGACTGAACTCCAATCCGTCGCCAGGAAGGGATAGAAGGGCTGCGGTCACAACGTTGGTATCATCAGTATGAAAACATGGTTGTTTGCCAAAGTATAATTCCCCTGACTAACTGATAGATTGGCGGCTGCTTCTATACGTCATGACAGCCAGTGTATTGTTGTTCCATCTGACTACTTCCTGTTTGGGCGCCAGGATACCCGTAGGGTGACAGTTGCGCGATACAAATAATAAATACAATACAATACAATTAGAACTGTCTTCATAGAGTTTACCAAAATGGGCTTCCCACATGGGGGCTGCAATATTTGGCTCTACTGCAGCTTTAGGTTCTCCTGAGCCAATATTGACTAGTGACCAAAATCTCCTAGAATCCTTGGTTCCAAGGGCAGAAGAGAGGTCCTGCCATCTGTCCCAATCCCAGTCTGACCTGGCCTGGGCCATAACACCCTTGTACTGACGCCTAAGCTCGGTCACCCTATTCCTATCTATACCAGCTTTTACTGCTGCAGTTAATTCAGACGTGGCCTTCTTACAGTCTGAGTTATACCAGGAGGAAGTTCGGGTCTTTTGCTTACGCATCGCTACCTCCGGGTAGAGGACCTGACCCAAAAGCCCCACTAGCTCTTCGTGAATTACAGCTAAACTCTTATTAAAGTCTTGGGGTTTGGGTTGATTGATTAAATTGCCCAGTTCCTCAAATTTGGGTAGTACTAGCTCATACATTTTCCTATTGCTTTCCTTCGAATTTGACAGTTTCTCCCATCTTACCCTACGCCTGTTTGACGTAAGTACCAGATTACCTGATTCTGCCCTTATTTCAGAAGGCTGGGGGCCGGGTACTAATGCAAAATGCACCAGATGAAGTAAAAGTGCATTATGGTCGCTATCTGTACGCACGACTACATTGAAATCCTTGACCTTAGGCCACATCTAGTATCTACGAAAATGTAGTCTAATCGCGACTCATGGTCCTTCCTGTTGAAAGTGCATTGTGAGGGGGTATCTGAAATAGTTCGACCATTGCATGCTCTTAATGCAAAGTTTAGGGTCAGGGACATAATTTGTACCGCAAGAGGGGACCAAGATTTAGGGTGGGGCGATTGACACACCGGAATGCCCCAATAGTCATCTTCGGCAGTTAGTGCCCCTTCCCTTAACCCCTCCAGTGGTTCGAAATGACAATTGAAGTCTCCACCCATCACTATCTTGTAGTCAGCTGGTAGCCGACCCAAGAAGTACGAGAGATCTTCAAGTGTAGATGACTCCATGGTTGGGCCAACAGGGCGGGAATAGACATTTATAATTGCCAGCTTGGGAGCGCCAGGCCACTTCAGAACAACACACTGTATGTCCTGGGAGAACGTGGGTATATTCTAATATAAGCTATTATCATAAGATCAGTGCTCAGTGACGGGCACACATTTGTGGTATTTCATTATTTCTTTTCTGCCATAGTTACTGGACACTTTTTCTTAATTTTGTATTGCTCTGATTGATAATGCCCACTTTAAGTGCAGGTGTGAGTGCAAATAATAATTATTCTTTGGCTATTTCTCAGCAAACTAAGGCTCAGCCTCCAAAATATGCTAGAATGGCGTGCATCCTGTCAGATTTTAAGCCACTGTTTGCTACGCATGATGGTAATGTTACTGGACTTGAGCATAAAATTAGATTGATTCCTGATGCTCAACCTGTTGCCCATGAGGTTCGCCCTATTCTTTTGACTGCCAAAGAGGAATTGAAAAGCACTCTCAATGATTTACTAACTCAAGGGGTCAATTAAAGCCACAGATTGCTTTCAGTGGGTGGCACTCATTATTGTAGTGCAGAGTAGGAGTGGTGACATCAGGTTATGTGTCAACTTGCAGGCTCTTAACATGAACAATATAGTGGATTGCCACCCACTACCTAAAATCCAGGATTTGTTGGCTGGTTTTCCACCACTGACTTTGGGTTGGCATATCAACAGGTTGCATTATCCGCGGAGTCACATGAATTGACTGCATTTGATACCCCTTATGAAGTGTACAAGTACCTTACACTTCCATTTGGCTTGGCATCTGCCACCATTATGTTTCAGAAGTGTAAGGACAATTTGTTTGGGACATAGCTGGTGTGCAAGCGAATCAGCATGACATACTGATATGTGCCAAAGATCTTTGGGGAATATAACAACATTCTTAGAAAATTATTGGCCATCCTATTACAGGGAGGTATGATAGTGAAGTTGGAGAAACGCAGATTTCCCACCAAGTAATTGGAATATTTGGGACATAATGTTTCATGTGATGGTATTAAAACCAAAAAGTCTTTGACTAAAATCAACAGTGATGTCAAAGCCCCTGGGGACAGAAATTCACTTAGTTTGTTTCTTGGATTGGCTGAATAGTATGCACGTTTCATGCCTGGTTATGCTCAGTCTGTAGAGTCACTCAGAAATTTGCTTCGGAAAGGGCAGAATTTTATATGGTCAGATGTGCAAAACACAGTTTTTGAAAGTGTCAAAAATCTTCTTGTCACAGCTCCAGCTCTGAGAGTATTTAGGAAGGGTCACAAGTCTAGTATTACAGTGGATGCTAGTGCTCATGGTTTAGGTGCTGTACTCAGGCAAAAAGTGGGTGTAACTGTTAAATAGCCGTGGGCGTCGTTCGCTTAGTCGCACTTTGCGTACTACGCGAAGTGTACTTCGCACAACGCAAGCTACGCGTAGCTACACAAGCTGCGTAGTGCGGTAGGGAAAATGTTGTTCGCACTGATTGCACAGTGCCGGATGCTTGTCTGCACCGTGCAATCATTGCAAACAGCATCTTGCACAGTGCAAGTGGTCATTTTCTGCCGCTCGAGTAGAATTGTACTCGAGCAGCAATTTTCTCAACGCCGACTGGTAGTTTCTCATCGTGAGCCGCCACTAGCATACGCGACCACTCGCAATGAAAAAACAGACCTCCCCACGTTGAGAATCTCGCCGGAAGGTTTATGTTCCACGCTCGTGATCGGCAACTTGATGTTGCTGATCGCGAATGAGGAAAAAGTCTCGCTGGGATGTCATTTTGCTCGCTCGCGGTCGCCAACTTGACGTTGAGGACCGCGAGCAAGCAAAAAATGCCTGCCACGCTTCACGTTTTTGCACTGTGCTACGTGCAATTCACGTTGCGTGTAGTTGCGCAAACTACGCGAGCGTTGCATAGTCCTACGCCCAGGGTTACCGTTTAACTGTTGCCTTTGCCTCCAGGTCTCTTGAGGCATATAAACAACAGCACAGTACCATTGAAGGCGAGGCCTTTTTCTTGTGCTTGGGCAGTCCATAAGTTTCAGACACACATCTGGGGCACTAGGTTCGAGTTGTTAACTGATCACACAACGTTATTGCCTATCTTCACCAGGTGTGGTGTGGTACCATGGGACATTCTATTTTTACTACCAGTAATTTGTTATTTTAGTTTCATATTCTAAATTTGATATATATTTTATATTTCACTATCTTTGTACATCTCATCTATCCTAAGTTGTGTTATAATCTTACACATTGTGATAAACTTTTTACTCATTGTTAGCATTCCATGTCTGATGCAATGCTGATATGGTAAGGTATTTTCTTACATGTTTTTTGGGAATTATTATTTGTACTTTTATAATTTATTTCAATACCGAATAAAGATTTTGAATCAATTAGAGTGTATCATTATTTATTTATGTTCCATGCTCGTGATCGGCAACTTGATGTTGCTGATCGCGAATGAGGAAAAAGTCTCGCCGGGATGT
This sequence comes from Lissotriton helveticus, assembly GCF_964261635.1. Classification (NCBI taxonomy): domain Eukaryota; kingdom Metazoa; phylum Chordata; class Amphibia; order Caudata; family Salamandridae; genus Lissotriton; species Lissotriton helveticus. The sequence continues at coordinate 806,537,789 of NC_136063.1, forward strand.
CATTTTGCTCGCTCGCGGTCGCCAACTTGACGTTGAGGACCGCGAGCAAGCAAAAAAAGCCTGCTACGCTACGCGTTTTTGCACTATGCTACGTGCAATTCACGTTGCGCGTAGTTGCGCAAACTACACAAACTACGTGAGAATTGCGTAGTCCGACGCCCAGGGTTACCGTTTAACTGTTGCCTTTGCCCCCAGGTCTCTTAAGGCATATGAACAACAGCACAGTACCATTGAACGTGAGGCCTTTTTCTTGTGCTTGGGCGGGCCATAAGTTTCAGACACACATCTGGGGCACTAGGTTCGAGTTGTTAACTGATCACACACCTTTATTGCTTATCTTCACCAGGTGTGGTAGTGGTAACATGTCATCTAGACTCACTCGATTGTTTCCAAAGTTGCAGGAGTACAACTTTACAATTAAACACATTCCAGGTGGAAATACTTTTTGTGCAAATTGTTTGTCTCGCATGACACTTGATGATAAAGAGGACACTTCTGTTTTAGATGTTGTAGAATGTGTGGCATTAGTTGATGCAATACCTGAGTACAACTCAATTATAAGTGAGGGGGACTGGGTCAGTGCCTCAGAATAGGATGCTGTGTTGAGTAAAGTCTGAATTAAGGAATTTGGAAGGTGAATTTTGATCAGATTTCTGATAAGCTGTCTGTGGGAAATACATTTGCTCTCCGGGGGGACCTCTTTGTACCACCTTCCAGGCTACGTGATATCATTATTTCTCTGGCTCATGAAGGACATTTAGACAGCACCAAAACAAGTATGAAAATAAAACAATGTTATTGGTGGCCTTCTTTCAGATACTCAAGTAAAATCTATGACTGGTCGGTTTCCTGAGTGTCTCTTATTTGACAAGCATCGGAGAAGTATGCAAATTCCTTTGTATCCCACTCTGTTCTCTGACCAGGCTTGGGAAAAGTTTGGATTGGACTTCTCTGGTACTTTTTCCACTCTACCGGCACCCATGAGATGTACTATTTTACTAATTGATTGATTGATTATCACTCTAAGTGGATGTACCATACATGTATTGAACATACTGATACTCAAATGGTCATAAGGTTTTTGGAACGCAATTTTGTGCTGGAAGGTGTTCCGAAATGTTTGGTCATGGATAATGGGAAGTTTTTTGCAGTGCATGGATCTTAAGCATCTCAAGGTTGCGTAGTATGCACCATCTTCTAATGGGCTTGTTGAGCGTGCCTTTAGAGTAATTGAATGGGGAGCTCAAACAACTTTAGCTTCAGGATTAAATGTAGTGAAATGTGAGCAGAAAGTCGGGGCCTATAATACTTCTCTTCACTGCAATACTGGAGAGGCCCCTTTTTTTCATTGTTGAGGGGTAGGGATGTTCATACATCTCTGTATCCTATGTGGTTGAGTGAACAAATGCAGAGAAAATCAGAAACAATGCCATCAAAGGATGCTATAGCTTCCAAAGTTGCTGCAAAGCAGTCTAACATGAAAGCGAGGTTTGATGGGGGACAAGGTAAACCGAATGATAATTTAACCGCAGGTGATTGGGTTATGATCAAAAGTCCCATTAAGACAGAAAAAGGGGATTCCATGTTTTCTGCGCCTGTGCAAGTGGATAAAGTCAGCAAAGGTTCTGCACTCATTCTGGGAAAGGGTTGGTGAAACAAGAGACCGCTTGTCAAACTTGCACCAGATCAGGTAGCTATTATGTGCAAAAAGAGTGAGGTGGTACAAAATGCAGATTGTGCACAGTGGCTTCTATATAATCCTCAGTCTTGCTTGGACACACAAGTGGAGGTTGATACAGGTAACATCACATCCGGGGTCACAAGTACAGTTCCGGGTAGCACTTGCTTGAGTTCAGTGGGATTTCGTGTTAAGAAAATTCCCCCCAAAATTTGATGATTGTGTATGCAATTGATGTCTTTGTAGTAGGTGTTACTTGGCTGTTCATATAAAAAGGGGAAGATGCTGTAATGAAATAAAGCATGCTTTGTGCATGTTGAGAATGTTATTCACTTGCTGAGCAGTCTTGCTCAGCACGTCTTGTATTCAATGATGCTTTGTTTATGTTTAAATGTTACTCCATGATCGCTGCTCAAAATATCTGCTTGGGTCCTGTTAGGCTGTCGGGATCTGAGTGTGCAGGACGTGCTGCATAATGGGCTGCTAATGAAGAATAAAACTTACCTTTGGATGTAACCATCGTGCCGAAACCCAATTCATTACAAATGCACCTTCTTACTAGGACCATAAGAGAATAATAACGGTATAAAGAATCTGTGCAAAGACATAGATGAAATCAGAGCTAAAACCGGGTGATGTCAGAAGAAATTATTGGCATGAGGAACAGTTAAGTGGCAAACCAAAAATCAAGATTCCTACCAGGATGTTGTACCTGGCCTTTTTTGCAGATTTATCCACTGACGTTTTGCCTGTTGCATCCTCTTTTTTCGGACCTGTTTTTGCTGGCTTTAAGACTCTGGGCCGTTTACCACTGCTGATCATGCCAACGTGCATATGCTCTCTGTGTAAATTGTATAGATTATTGGCATATTTTATTTACTGGTAAGTCCAGAGTAAAGTGCACTATATGTGCCCAGGGCCAGTAAATCAAATGCTACTCTTAGGCCTTCAGCACTTATTGTGCGGCCAGCATGGGTAGCCCGGTAAACCTATCTCAGACCTGGAGTGTCTTCAAGTGTAGCCTTAAGCTGCCATGTCAACCTGGTAAGTGCATTTACTTGCCAGGCCCTGACCTTCTCTTTTACTACATTTAAGGCACCCCTAAGGTAGGCCCAATATAGTCCCATGGGTAGGGTACAGTGTATGTAAAAGGTAGGAAATGCACTTGTATGTTTACATGTCCTGATTGTGAAATATTGCTAATTTTGGTTTTCACTATTGTGCCTGTCTTTACCACAGGTTATCACTGGAGCTCCCTTGTAACGTTTTACAAATGCAACTTTCAATTGGGAAGAAATAGAAATTTGGAGTTAAGGGTTCCTGAGCTCATAATTTACAAATACATATTTTAGTGAAGTTGGATTTTAAATTCTGTGTTTGAAAATGCCACTTTTAGTAAGTGTGCATTTTACTATTCTGTGTCTCTGCCTGCTTGTGGAATCAAATTCTGGTGTAGACTTACACAGGTTGTTTGTGCATTCACTCCATACAGTCACACAAAGGCCGATGGGCCCTTCTTAGATAGAGTGGTGGGAGGAATTGACACTGTCACCCATATAGGGTTGTGCCTGTCCTCTCACAATGCTGTCCCCAGCCCCCTGGAGTGTGTCTGGAGCCAATGCCAGGCAAGACAAGAACTTGTACACAACAAAGACTTTCTTTTGAAGTATGCCTGCTTCAAAGGCCAAAAGGGATATAAATATTGGACCTAAAAGCCCAGACTTTTAGAACACTTCAGAATCAAGAGGAACCTCTGCCAACGAGAAGAGCTGAAGAGTTGTGAGGAGGAGTAGTGCCCCTTTGGTGTGTGTTGCTTTGCTAGGCTGGCCTGCGGTTGCTGCTTCTGCTTTGGAGAAGATAAGGAATGGACTCTGCTTTGTCTCCTGCTTGTGAAGTTTCTCCAAGGGCTTGTGTGTGCTTGCCTCCTGTTAAGAAGTCTCAGTGTAATCAAAGACTTCATCTGCAGCCTCCCTGAACTCCACTGCTGGGAGTTCTGACCTGCCTTGTGGTGCCAATTCCAGTTCTGGGTCCTTGGAGGCTCTTGTGCTGCTTGAAACCATCAAAATCGATGCATCGCTCTTCGAGTGCCTGTTTTTATGACTCTGCATTGCCATGCCAGAGACATTTCCACACACCACCACTGTGTGGCCAAGAAATTGACGCAGTGCTTGTCCTTGGCTGAAGAAACCACGACAGTCCAAGTACAGTGCACTGTGTCTTTTAAGTCCGAGACCCCAGCATGAAGTCTGATGTAGGCCCTACCGTGCTGTTGAAAGAATTGATGCATTATTGGACAGCAGCTGAAGAAATTGATGCAGTGCCTGTTTTGCCGCTGCCTCATTGACCTCCAGTGCATCTCGATCTCCATGCATCACACCTGTGTCCAATTTCCTTCATCAATGCTGGCCTGCAGCATCATTACAGATTGCGTTTCCGGAGACCAACGCATCACCTCCCCTCACAGCAAGAAACCGAATCATCACCTCCCCTCACAATAAGAAACCAATGCATCCCCTCCTCTCACAGTAAGGAACCGGGGCATCACCTAACCTGCGTAGCAGTAAGGAACGGACGCATCACATACCCTGGGAGCAAGGAATCAATACATCACCTTTCCTACGAGTAAGGAACCGTCACATCATATTCCCTGAGAGTAAGGAACGAACACAACACTTTACCCTCCACTGCACCTGTTTTCACATACAGATTTTGACACATCACAGGTACTTTGCACTAAAAAGTGATGCATCCATAGTTTTCTACGGACTGAACAGTTTTGAATATTTTACAGTGATATCTTAATTTATGTATGTTTGATTTTTTTCGGTCTGATCTTGTTCTGATTAGATAAATATTGGCTATTTTACTAAACTGGTGTGGTGTCATTTTGTGGTGCTTTCACTGTGTTACTGTATATTTGCACAAAGGCTTTACACATTCCCTCTGTAGTTTAGCCTGACTGCTCTGTGCCAAGCAACCAGAGGGTGAGCACAGGCAAACTTTGTTGTGTACTTTACTCATCCTGACTAATGTGAGTGTTCCTGCTTCTACAGGTGGCAAACTGACTGACAACCAGAAACCCTATTTCTAACACAGGGAATAAGGAATGATAAAAGTAGTAAATGCCCATCCTTTACCCAACAGGAAAAGATCACTCAAAGTGAGGGATTATTCATAGAATGCACCTGTAGCAAATATTACATTTGTATCCACCGTTCAGTGATTTTAAGCTCATTAGGACCTGACTCACACTAAATAAGACTTTACAATAAAAATATTAAATAGATTCCAGGAAATCAACTATTGACATGAGTAAAGAAGTCTGCCTCCCAAGAAACTTCATTAGACTAATGAGGTCATTAAGTTTAAGGATGCAGTGAAACCAAAAAAAGCAGAACAGCAATTGATTGTCCTGGAACACGGCCGGGCTTGTACAAAAATTATGATGTCACTATAAGAGATAATTAATTTCAAGTTTGAAATAATAGCTATGAGAGAGCATAAAAAGTGATGTGGACCTTTAATTCATGAGTTCAAAGGGTATGAAACATGCTACTCCTTCTGGGGCAGAAAGGAGCTAAGTCACCATATACATTGCTTGTAGAATTGATATTTACAAGAAAACCTTTGATTGTGTGGCAACAGATTACCAACCTCAAATGGTGGGCATAACTTTCTTTTCTAACACCATGTTGTGAGACATTATTAAGTAGATGCAAACAAAAAATAGGGCTTTCTTTCTGTCCAGACTAGAAGGGTCATGGAAAAGGCTCGAGGGTCCAACAATAAGATGTAAATGCTCTAAATAACCTTGTAAAATGTAGTGCTAACCCAGGACAGTTGAGTTGCACAGAAAAGGCTATCATGAAAAGTGTAGTAGATGGTCAGATTATGATTATTCCTTTACAACGTGAGATCACAGAGAGATGTGGCTGAGAGCTCTTTTGCCAAAAGAAGTGCACCATCATTACCAATTGCCCCACCTCTTCTTATACTTCTTTCATGGGTGAGGGGTAAACACTTATCCCCTCTTTACGCACTTACTTTAAAGTAATTCACACGTCCCCAAAAAATTCAAAAAAGCAAAGCCCTGAGAAGGGGGCAGTTGAAATCTATTCAGAGAGAGCGCTGGCTCAGCTTGCTCAGCCAATAATGGCGGAGGATGCTCTAACGGCAGGTATCCCACACAGCCCCAATCGTTTTAGCGAGTTGGCAACATCAGAACAAAGGAAGGATGGCGAGAGCGAGGATATTTCTCTGCCCACATTCCAAAAGAGCGCAGGGGGAGTGAGAAACACAGATCAATTGATGGAAATCTTGATCACAGAAATGAGATCAGGTTTTGCGATGTCGGAAAAAAACCAGCTTAGGATCCAGGGAGTTTGCGAGACATTAGATACTAAGATGAATGCTATGATGGACAGGGGGACTACGCAGGAATCCAACATGGCAGAACTGGATAGAAGACTTACTCACAACGAGAAGGCCACGGGAGATCTGCGGTCCAGTGAGAAAGAGTCCCTAGAAAATCAGGCCCGACGCAACAACTTGAGGCTTTTGCATATACCGGAGGGAAAAGAGGCAGGCGACATAAAGACACATGTAATAGATCTGTTAAAGAAGTTCTTTCCTTGGGCAACTTCTGAGGTACTCGCGGATGATATACGAAGGGTCCATAGAGATCCCTCTACAAAAAATAAAAATAGGACAAACCCAAGAAAAATTCTAGTAAACTTTAAGACTGATGCTCTCAAAGAAAAAATCCTAAAAGAGGCGATAGTTGCAGGATCGCACAAAAAAGAAGATTGGACTTTTAGAATAAGGTCTGATATTTCTAAAACCACACAAGACTGTCAGTGGCAGTTAGGGCAATATATGCAAGAACTGAAATCATTGGGGACAAGTGTACAAATGAAATTCCCAGCAATGTTGAGAATTATGTGGGATAACCACATGTATAATTTGAAAGAAACAAAAGAAGTAGAAACTCTGATAGACATGATTAAAGTACGGAAAGCCGGACCACAAGGTTAATTATTGGCTCAGGGGTTAGGGCACTCGAATAAGCAGTACAGGTCTGCCAAGGAGTAAAGGGAGAGTTCTCCAGGGGGGGGCTAATTGGAGGGTGAGGGGGGGTCACGACTTTGTTACGCAAAAATATGTGCACGGTGTGGGAGCATAAGGGGAAAAAAACAAAAACATAAATTTTTGTCCAAGTCATGCAAAGTAAAAAGGGGCTCCGCCCGCAAACCTTTAAAATATGGGGGTTAATATTATTTCATGGAACGTAAATGGCTTGAGAGTGAGAGCAAGAAGGCAAAGGATATTAGAGTACCTTACAAGAAACCCATCTCTTGGAGTCCGAATGGAAAGCAATAATGAAAGGGCAGCACTGGGTAGAGCACTATATATGCACTGAACAAACAATAATTATAATTAAGAAGTCAGCAAGAGCACAGATAGAGTCACAAAAAGCTGACACAAAAGGGAGATGGGCGGTAGGAAACATATGTATAGAGGGTAGAAAACTGACGGTTACTATGGCCCAAATACGGATGATCCCTCAACACTGCAGGAGCTTTATGTCTACCTGTTGGATGCTCCAGGGCCCATTATCTTAAGGGGGGATTTTAATATTCTGTTGGACCCGGCATTGGACAGGAGCCCCCCAAAAACAGTCATAACCTACCTAGAATGAGGAGGTGGCTTAAATCTTACCAAAAAGACTTAGGGCTAGTTGATGTTTGGAAACTCAAAGGAGAAAAAACAACTAACCAGCTGCTCACTTTTAAGAACAAAAAATTGGGTCACTCCTCCAGAATCGATTACTTTTTAATCGATAAGGCACTAGTGGGGGAAGCTAAGAATGTTCAACACTTATCTGAACACCTGTCTGACCATTCTGCAGTTGTATTAGGACTTGATCTGAATAAGGTGAGGCCTCAGGCAAGGTGGACCCTAGATAAAGCAATACTGGCAGAAACTGACATAATAGAGATTATTACAGAAGAAACTCTGTTATATTTCCAACATAATCAGGAACAGACTTCGAGCCAAATTAGATGGGAGGCATACAAAGCAGTCCTTAGAGACAAAATTATCAGCCTAACAGCTCACAGGAATAAATTAAGGAAGAAAGAAATAGAGAACATAGAGGCTGAGATTCACAGTTGGGAGAAGAAAATCAACAAGGAAACCTCAGCGGAAAGAATAGAATTATTAAGGAAGCAGCTGACTAAGGCAAAAAATAACCTAGTGAATACTTTAGACGCTAGAATCAGGAAGAAGTGGGAAGCAAGCAAGTTAGCCCATTACCAATTTGGCTAGGGGTGCAGAAAGCTTCTTGCTTGGAAAACTAAGACAGGGCTAAGTAAAAACAAAATCTCAAGAATTCAAGAAGCAGGAAGTGCTACCCCACTGCTGGAGGAGACAGAAATTAAAAATACCTCCTTCTTTGAATTTTTCTCGAATTTATATTAAGAGAATACTAGCACTAAAGAAGATTTAGCCCACAAATTTCTTAGCAAATGGGTTTAACAGTCGCTGTCAGAAGATTAAAGAGGGAAACTAAACGCAGAATTTTCAGAAATAGAAGTCGAAGAGGTGATTAAAACCCTAAAGAGTGCCAAGGCAGCTGGTCCAGATGCTTTACCTAATGAAATTTATAAAGTTCTGCTTGGGGCACTGGTTCCAGTTCTAACTAATCTGTTTAATGATATTTTTGTGAAAGGGCAAACACCACCAAAATCATGGAGTGAAGAAGTAATTTGTATAATTTTAAAACCGGGGAAAGACCCTAAACGATGTGAGTCATATAGACCAATCTCTATGTTAAACTGTGACTACAAGATTTTTACTCAGTTATTAGCAAAGAGATTAGGAGCATGCGCTGGGGACTTAATTCACTCCGATCAGAAGGGTTTTATGAAAGGAAGACAAATTCAGGAACTTACACACGCATTGATAGGTGCCATTGATTTAGCTAATGAAGAAAATCTTCCCCTATCAGTTGCAACCTATGATGCTGCCAAAGCCTTCGATATAGTTAAGTGGAGCTTTTTACATAGCACATTAAAAGCATACAAAGTAGGCAATACTTTTTCAAGAGTGGTCAGCGCATTATATGCTTCTCCATTTTCATGCGTTCTGGTCAATGGCTCCCTGACAGAGAGGATACATATAGAGAGGGGAACTAGGCAAGGCTGTCTGCTATCCCCTTTATTGTTTAATTTATATATAGGGCCCTTGGCCTGCTCTTTAAGATCCAACCCCCAAATCACACCATTCAGATGTAGGGAATGGGTAAAGAAGGTCGCATTGTATGTAGACGACTTGATGATTTACACAAATAATCTGTTCGATTCTCTCCCGGAAATAATGGCCACTTTACAACAGTTTGGAAATATATCAGGGTATCAAATTAATCAACAAAAAACAGAGATAATGTGCTGGAACAATCAGGCCGTCCACCCCTTAGAAAGACCTCAAATTAGATACCTGGGAATAACAATTGTGAAAAACCTCAAGAATATTGCCCAGATAAACTTTAACAAGGTCTGCTCAGAGGCTAAAAATTTATTTAACGCCTGGAGTTCCCTTCCTTTATCCTTCATAGGTCACTCTAACCCGATTAAAATGATGATCCTACCTACATTTACTTTCCTTTTTAACTCAATTCCATTGGAATTTAAAAAAGAAGCAATAGTCAAGGCACAGGGGGATATCAGTGGCTTCATATGGGCCTCCAAGGGGATCAGAATCTCCTTGAAGAAGATGAGAAGGAAATTGGAACATGGTGGGATAGCCAACCCTGATCTTTTGCAGTACTATAGGGCGTTCCACTTTAAGAATATCAGGGTGCTATGTAAAGACTTTAAGGACTTCCCAGCTTATTTGCAAGCGATGGTTGGACCAAGAGGAGACTACTTTTTGTACAAATTCAGACACACAAAATTTTTCAAAAAGATAAGGCTAAATATTTTAGGAGCAGCCATCAAACTATGGGTTCAGCTGAGGGGCCTATGGAAGATCCCCTATTATAGCCAACATGCACCAATTTGGGACTCACCGGGCACTCCAGACTGCTTAAGGGATGCATTATCAACTCCACTGAAGGAAAATGGGATTGTGGAATGGAGACAAATTCTGAGTGGTGTTCGCATTATTGACTGGGAAAAGTTGTCTGAGTTATCTGGCGGAAGGCTGTCTAAACTAAAATACTATCAATTAATTAGCTGGGCCAAAGCTTTGGGAAAGGATGGCCAGGCAATGCAGAATTGGTGAGGAAGATTATGCAATCATTCCAGAGGAAGGAAGTTGCATACTGGTACTGGGCGCTTATCAACGAGGGCGGAGAGGTTTTCAGCCTACCGAATGAAATATGGGGAAAGGCGTGTCCGTCGCAGGATGTATCGGCTCTATGGCAAGTATCTGCGGCTGCATGTGGGGATGTGATTAAATCTGCACCCTTGAAAAAAAACTTCTTGTTTACTATACATAGAGCGTATTGGAATCCCAAGAGGTTATCGAAAATGAACAAGGAGAAAATAAGGAGCTGCCCCAAGTGCAATGAGGAGAGAGCCGATGACATCCATATGTTTTGGCAGTGCCCGCACCTTTGGTTGTATTGGGATAATGTAGGTAAGACCCTCTCTGAAGTCCTCAAACAGGAAATACAGGTAAGCGCCCACCTAATACTATTTGGGGTGAAAATTGACGATACAGGGGTTTCTAGCCTTAACAAATGTCTTAGAAATCTATTATTTATGTTGGTGCTAGTGGCCAGACGTGAGATCTGTATAAAATGGGTTAACCCCAACCCTACAGTGGAAGAATGGTTAAATTCAGTCATTAGGATAAACAAGCTGGATAGGGCACGGAAACATAGCAAAAGGCTGAAATTTTGGAATAACTGGGAACAATATTGGTTGGAAAGGGAGTAATTATTCTTGATGTGCTTTTCTTACGAGGTCCTATGATTAAGCGCATTTTCAGTTTTGATTACAGAATACAACCCCTGGGGAGTGGGCATGCTGCTTAAGAAGACGCCTAATAAGCCGACAGGATACCCCCACGTGGATTTGAAATGATCTAAGTGTCGGGGAAGGGCTACAGAAGGAACAGTTATTCAAAAAGGCTCTTATCAGGTGGCCAAAATTGATAAAACACTCCAGTACTCAAAACTTTGCGTGATGAGGACAAAAAAAAAATGTTCTTCTTCACTTATATTAAATTATCAATCTAAATGGGACAACATCAGAAACTTTCTTTCATGGTATCAGACAGAGTTCGGGGAAAAGAGTGGCACAATCAACCATATATTAGCCCTATCTGTGATGGCAATCCACCATGTCAAATCAGGTGAGTCAAAATTGGCTTCATCGACCTTAGTGCTGCCTTTAATGGAACCGACAGAAAAACTTCTGGAAAAAGCTGAATAGCTGGGGAAGTAACCCACTGCGGCAAAACCGTTTTTTAAGCAGTTATACACAGATACCTGGATAGAGGTTAAAGTCTGTGATAATATGCCTCTCTCTCTCTCAAAGAACATATATACAGGCAGGGGTTTGAAGCAAGGATGCATTCTTGCACCCATCTTGTTTACCTCACATGTCTCGGATAGCGGCATGACCGTGTGTGTCTATCCTGCACTTGTATGATGATGACACAGTAATCCTGGACAGATCTAGCATGTGGCTAAATGTGGCTGCAGCACACAATTCAGGGCTTAGAGACATACTGCCTTGACAACTACCTCACAGTGAGCATTGCAAAGTCAAATTAGCTGATATTTGGAAGGAAAGGAAAAACGGAAAAAGGGCAAAGACTTGTGAATGGCGCAGAGATAACCAAGGCATCATCTGATAACTATCTAGGGTTCTAGTTTCAGGACTAAACAACATTCCTACCGCATCTAGACTCATTAGAGCACAAGGTAAACTCCTTGATATATTCTGCACTACATATTGCCAAACATCATTCTGGGCCATCTGAAAAGGCTCCATTAAAAGTCACCAGAGTGAAATGTATGCCCTCATTAACCTATGGTGCAAAGTGTCCTCGCTGACATTATGAAATGGCTGGACATGGTTCAAAGCAATTTATTTAGATGACTTTTCACCCTTCTCTGTCTACATTCCAGTCTCAGATCCATTTGGAATTCTGCCTAGTCAAGCTGCCCGACGTGCAGACATCTTACAAATTAAATGTCTAGCACTGCTGCAAAAATGCAAAGCATGGATCATTAAAATCGCTCCTGTGGGAAGATATTTCGACAGACATCAATTTCGTAAAGAACAGCCACCATAGAGCCCTCTGGGACACATCTGGGACACCTCACAGTCCGTGGTTCTTTTTCAAACAATAAAAAAAAACAATAGCATTATATATCATTGGAGTCTGATTCTAAAGCTTATACAATTTTAATTCACTCAGGCTTGGTTTATGCGCCCCGAAGTCTTGAGACATAGCCTACGGTAATAACAAACAGGGGCTGTGCTGTTCCTAGAGTTTATAAGGAATGTACAAGGCTCTAAAAGTGTGGGATGTTGTAGGGTCTCATGGAGTCCTACGATTGGGCATCCATTTTGTTGGATGTAATGCCCTCACACACCCTTTCAGGTGTCATGCTTCATCATCATGGCTTGCTCCTCATTGGGTCGACGGTGCAATACCCAACGGGCAACACCTCGAAGAGGGGCTCTTTAGCGGAGATCTTTTATCCAACAGCCGTTTAGATGAAGTGCAGGTGGGGGGGGGCAGAAATGCGTAGACGTGTGTAAGTGGTTTAAAATAAAGCTAGGAGTACCGGGAATGACTTTATACTGGAGGTCCCCTACTTTAGTTAAAATCAAACTAACTAGAACTCGCAGGGATATTATGCTCCCAAATTACGAGTCACAAATTAGTGTGTGGTGTAGTTGGTCGACATGTTTCTTGCTCTGGTGCAGTAGCTAGCGATTCTTCAGGACCTACAAGTGAAACTAGGTATTCTAGTCAACTGTCTACGTCAGTGTGATTGGTATCTTATTCAGAATACATTCACGTTTAGTATATATACAGAAAAAATAGTGTTTCCTGCAATGATACCTGTGTTGAGCTGCTTCTACCTGGATTGGAAGAAAGGGAGCAAAATCACAATAGGTATTGGATAAAAACAATCAGTGGTCAAGTACATTCCATTCCGTTGTGCTAGAAAGGTGCTGGTAGCATGTGGGTTCAATATTGTGTAACACATGTACTTGCAAATCCTTAGTGAGCAACAATGTGGGCATGCTCCTGTGGACAAACAGCATATTGGTTAAAAATGTAAAAGGAACACTGGGTTAGAGACATCCATGATAAAATTGCCAGCTGGGCAGGTTTCTGACTCACCTAATTGGTTAAATGTGCAGACAACAACAGTATCCGACGGGTACAGCAGCGGGTAAAGTCATCCAATGTCTGGCTATTTATGGGAGGAAACCATTAGATAGAGACAAATAAAATATGTGTTCTGTGAGGTATTGTGTCTCAAAAACTACTACTATGGGCATGGGAGAGTGGCTGGCTGTAGCCCCAATTCCCATGTGTGGCATCTACAGTTCATGGTACAGGAATTTATTAGATATATACTTGCGCTGCACTCGTAGAGACATCTCCTGTGGCAAGGACGATGTTGAAAGGGTGAGGCAGGGTTGCTAATATGATGTAAAACGCCGTCCGGCGTGGTCAGGTAAATGAGAAAACTATTTAGCCTCCTTAATGCCCAGTGTGTTATGGTGTTTGTCCCCATGTCTGTCCCCATGTGCTCAAAACTGCGTAGGACCAAACACTCGAATTGGCTTACATAATAGTATTTCAGGATGAGTGCTGCATGTGGTCGAGGATGCGCTGTGTTAGAAATACCTCAAATTCAAAACCCGGATGTACAAATTGGTTAAGGATCATGTGGCTTGATGCTATGCTTAAACAGATTCGCCGGTATATGTAAGACTCGCCACCCGGCGTCTTCCGGGTAGTAGTACATAATACATAAAAAATATATCATGCGGTGGCACTGTCACTAAAGTGCAAAAAGGATTATGCCAGCCTACAATTTGGCCTACCCCCTATTAGTGAAATACAGCAGCATTGGAGAACACCAGGCTTCATGGGGGCGGTTTCTAGGCTTGGGAATTAGATATTGGAAAGCATGACTCATACATTTGGATGGCGCCCCAATTGTCCAGAGAGAGAATAATTGTCAAAACCGACATTTCGCGCGCGTGGGTCAGAAAGTGCGTCATACCCGTAAACTACGATTTTAAAAGTTCATAAATTAAATCGGCCTGCACATTGGTAAAATTCCTGAAAGTGGCGATGGAGAAGCCCGCTATTGGGCACAAACTGAGGGCATCTAAGCCCTTACTCATAGATTAGCAGATCTCTCAATGGCTGGTGGCACATTGAAACACCTCCTGAGTATGATAATTAGTCACTGCACTATTATGACTGAATTAGTGCTAGTGAGAAGGTAGGGACCAAGAATTATCATATAGGCACATATTGCAGTGCCGCAAGACAACTTGCTGCTCTGCTTGACAGAGCAAGAGAGCAGGAATGTGCCATATCTACTAATATCTACAGAATGCAGTGCACATTAAAGTAGGCAATAACAAAGAGAAATAAAGAAATATATCCTAGTTACGCCTCTGTTGGGAAGGTGTGCCATTACTATTTTGGCACAATCCCACATTTCCTGTCGTTAGTAAATCTGGGATTGCATCTCCATCCATTGATAGATGTTTTGTTATGTTATGTTATAGGGGGTGCTTCTATAGCGCACGGCTACTCCGAGGAGTGTCCCGGCGCTGTCGGAGCCTCACAGGTTCAGAGTGGAAAAAGACGGGACAAATGAAGGGGGCATAGCTCAGCAAGGCGGTGTTATTGCAGGAAAAGCAAGGTCTTTAGGTCTTTCCTGAAAGCCAACATATTGGGGCTGGATCTGAGAGAGAGAGGGAGATCGTTCCACAACCGGGGGGCGAGATGTTTGAAAGAGCGCCCCCCACAGCGGGCACGACGGATCATGGGAGTGATTGCCTTTGCCTGAGTTCAAGTTCAAGTTCTGCAATTTGTATAGCGCACTACTCACCCAGAGGATCTCAAGGCGCTTGAGGGAGGGAGGTGCTTTACTTATCGAATATCCAAGTTTTTAGTTGCTTTCTGAAGGAGAGGTGGTTCTGTGTAAGGCGGAGGTGGGAGGGGAGGGATTTCCAGGTTTTGGCCGCTAATTAGGAGAAGGATCTACCCCCCATGGTGGATCTGTGGATGCGTGGAATTGCGGCGAGGGCTTGATTGGACGATCGTAGTTGGCGGGGGGGGGTGTAGAAGGAAAGTCGCGTGTTGAGGCATTCGGGTCCTAGGTCGTAGAGGGCTTTGTGTGCGTGGGTAAGGAGACGGAACGTTATTCTCTTGTTGACAGGGAGCCAATGGAGGTCTTTCAGGTGGTCGGAGATGTGAGCTTGTCGAGGGATGTCCAAAATGAGTCTGGCTGAGGATTTTTGGATGCGTTGGAGTTTTTTCTGTAGTTTGGTTGTGGTTCCGGCGTAGAGGGTGTTTCCGTAATCTAGTCGGCTTGTGACCAATGCGTGGGTGACCGTTTTTCTTGTTTCGGTGGGGATCCAACGGAATATTTTTTTGAGCATGCCTAGGATGTTGAAGCATGATGATGAGACGGCGTTGACTTGTCTGGTCATCGAGAGGGAGGAGTCCAGGATGAAGCCCAGGTTACGTGCGTGGTCCGTGGGTCTGGGTGCGGTTCCCAGGGCCGGTGGCCACCATGAGTCGGCCCAGGCAGAAGGGGATGACCCTAGGATGAGGACTTCCATTTTGTCCGAGTTTAGTTTTAGGCGGCTGTTCTTCATCCACTCGGCTACTTCTTTCATTCCTTCGCGTAAATTGGTTTTGGCGGTGTTTGGGTCTTTGGTGAGGGAGAGGATCAGCTGGGCGTCGTCTGCGTAGGAGATGAGGTTGAGGTTGTGTTGGCACGCGATGGATGCGAGGGGGCTCATGTAAACGTTGAAGAGGGTGGGACTGAGTGATGATCCTTGTGGTACGCCGCAGATGACTTCGGTGGCCTCTGATTTAAAAGGGGGGAGGCGGACTCTTTGTGTTCTTTCGGCGAGGAACGAGATGATCCAGTCCAATGCTTTTCCTTGTATTCCGATGTTGCTGAGGCGTTGTATGAGGGTGCTATGACAGACTGTGTCGAAGGCTGCGGAGAGGTCAAGTAGGATGAGGGCAACTGTTTCTCCGTTGTCCAGTAATGTTCGGATGTCGTCTGTTGCTGCGATGAGGGCGGTTTCGGTGCTGTGTTTGGCTCGGAAGCCGGACTGTGAAGGGTCGAGGGATTTGTTGGATTCAAGGAAGGCTGCGAGTTGACTGTTGACGGCTTTCTCGATGACTTTGGCGGGGAATGGGAGGAGCAAGATGGGGCGGTAGTTTTTAAGTTCGGTGGGGTCTGCTGTGGGTTTCTTCAGAAGGGTGCTGAGTTCTGCATGTTTCCAGTTTTCCGGGAAGGTAGCGGAGTTAAAGGAACAGTTGATGACATCTCGGAGGTGGGGAGCGATGATGGAGTCTGCTTTGTTGAAAAAGTAGTGGGGACATGGGTCGGTTGGCGATCCTGAGTGGATGGAGTTCATCAGGCGGATGGTGTCTTCGGTGGTGATTGGGTTCCAGTCGCAAAGGTTGTTGGAGAATGGTTTAGGTTCGGGGGAGGGTGGAGTGAGTTGGTCTTCGGACTGGTTTTCAAAGCTGTTATGTATATCGGCGATTTTGTTGTGGAAGAAAGAGGATAGAGAGTCGCAGAGGTCTTGGGAGGGAGTGATGTCGTTGGTGCCTGCGGTGGGGTTAGTAAATTCTTTGATGATGTTGAATAGTTCCTTGATGTTTTGGGCATTGTTGTCAAGTCGATCTTTGAATGCTGATTTCTTGGTGGATCGGATCAGTTGGTGGTGTTTGCGGGTGGCGTTCTTGAAGGTGGCTAAGTTGTCAGTGTTTGGGTTTTTTCTCCAGGTTTTCTCAAGAGTACGGCAGAGCTTCTTGGATTTCTTAAGGTCATCGTTGAACCAGGGGGCTTTTTTGCTACCTTGTTTGATTGAATGGTTTTTCAAGGGTGCTAGTTCGTCTGCGCTGTGGGTGATCCATTGTGTGAGGTTGGTGGCTGCTTGGTTTGGGTCCGATGATTTGGGAGGGGGGTTTTGGTGAAGCGATGTGAAGAGCTGGTCGGTGGTGATTTTGTTCCAGTTTCTTCGAGGAATAGGTTGTGGGGGGTTGTGGGTCGTGGTCTTATTGTAGTTGAAGTGAACGCAGCTGTGGTCCGTCAAAGGAGAGCTGTGGTGTGATCGAAGGAGATGAGCTTGCTGGAGGTGAAGATTTAGTCGAGCGTGTGTCCGGCAAGGTGGGTGGGGGTGTCAACAAGTTGTTTGAGTCCGAGATTGGCCAGGTTGTCCAGAAGGGAGGTGGTGTTGCTGTTGTTTTTCTTTTCCAGGTGGAAGTTGAGGTCTCCCAGTAGAATGTAGTTTTCGGAGGGGAGGGCATGTGGGCGGATGAAGTCAGTGATGTCTTCGCTGAATTGTGTGCGGGGTCCTGGAGGTCTGTAGATGAGGGTGCCTCTGAGTGTGGTTTTGGGGTCGGTGTGAATCTGGAAGTGAAGGTGTTCGGCGGAAGCGAGGTTATCGTCGGAACTGGTCGTGATGCGGCTAGTGTTCTTATGGACGATGGCGATGCCTCCTCCTGTTTGGTTGGTGCGATCTTTACGGATGATCTTGTAGGCGTCCGGGATGGCTATGGTGATGTCAGGTGCTGATGAGGCGTTCATCCATGTTTCTGTAAGGAAGGCGACATCCAGCGATGGGGTGTCGAGTAGGTTCCAGAGTTCAATGGAGTGTCTGTGGACAGAGCGGGTGTTGAGCAGGATGCACTTTAGGTGGTTAGTGTCGGAGTTATGTTTGGAGTTTGTGGATTTGGTGTGGGTCCTGATGCAGCTGAACTTGCAGGATTGGCAGGTGAAGGGACCATGGGTGTGTCCTGGCGCAGCTTGGTAGCAGGTTGGGAGTCGGCCGGGGTTAAGTGCTGAGAGAGTAGCTGCGTCGTATGTTAGGCGGGCAGAGTGGGTCTTGCGGGGGCCAGGGGGTCTGGCTCTGGGCGCGGTCCAGGCGCGGACGGGCGTAGACGGGCTTACCTTTGGCGCACCTTCGGCGCGCATGGGGCGCGCTCGCTGCGCGTGAACGCTGCGCGCAGAAGCATCTGTCATATGTGGGTGGTGGAGGGGGGAGGGGCGAGGGAGGATCAGCTGGGAGGCGGGATCGGGGCGGAGAGGCGGGCTGGGGGGCCCAACAACAACAACAAAATGGCATCAAGCCAAAAGGCAAGCAGGACGAGATTGGGGCACAGGCAAAGCCAATGCAGTGAAATGGCCAGTGAAATCGGCACAATCAGGCACAAATCTGCAAGCAGGCAAAGGCAGCAATGGACAACAATAAACAAACAATGCGCAGTCTAGCGGCACAGCGCTACTATCAAATCCAATTAAGCAATAGCAGTGCGAGTAATGCGACAATGCTTCCAAGTCACAGAGCAGCTTTAGTGAGGTCGAGTTCAGCAATAACAGTGCGAGCAGCGCTACGATACCAGGTCAGGTCAGGTACTGGGCTGGGAGCAGCGTGGGGAGTGACCGCCTTCGAGGAGCTCAGGACGGTCACCGTTGAAGAGCGCAAGTGTCTGGATGGTGAGTAAAAGCAGATCCATTTCTGAAGATAGCGGGCGCCTGTGCCATGAAGAGCTTTAAACGCAATGGTCAGGGCCTTGAAAGTGATCCGCTTCTTCATGGGGAGCCAGTGAAGAGTTCTAAGAAGCTCACTAGCCCTTTCTCTCCTGGAGAGGCCGAAGATGGCGCGGGCCGCCGAGTTCTGCACCACCTGGAGACGTGATAGAAGGTAGTCTGGCAGTCCAAGGTAAAGGATGTTAGAGTAGTCCAGCCTTGATCCAACCAGGGCCTGGACAGTGGTCTTTCTGTGTTCCAAGGATAGAAGCGGCAGAAACTTTCTCAGCATCTTCAGGATGGCAAAACATTTGCCGGCTAGGCCCGACACCTGAGCCCTAAAGGAAAGACAGTTGTCGACCTGAATGCCCAGGTTTTTTGCAGCCCCTGAGTCACCAGTGGGAGGGAACATAGTTGCAGGCCACCACTCTTTCCAATTGGGGTCAGCAGGGCAGCCGAAGAAGAGCACCTCGGATTTGTCGGAGTTACACTTGAGGCTGTGCTGACAAAACCAGTCGAACTCAGCCCCAAGGCAGCCCTGAATGGATGCCCCGTCGAAGTCATGACCCCTGTCACAGGTGAACAGGAGTTGAGTGTCGTCGGCGTACGACACGATCTGGGCCCCAAGGCCCTCCGCAAGTGCCGCCAGAGGGGTCATGTAAATGTTAAAGAGTGAGGGGCTCAAAATTGAGCCCTGCGGCACTCCGACCCCCAGAGGCGGCATCGCGGCAGAGAAAGCTGGGGCCCAGATCGTTTGCTGGTGGCCGGTCAGGAATGACCTGAACCATCTAAACACCGTCCCCCTTAGACCTACCTCCCAGAGTCTAGATGGGAGGCGATCATGGGGGACGGTATCGAAGGCTGCGGAGAGGTCAAGCATCACCAGCATAGCTTTTCCTCCCCTGTCCAGGGTTTCCTTAATCACCTTGGTGACCTCAAGCAGAGCTGTTTCGGTGCTCAAATTAGAGCGGAAGCCAGATTGGGATTTATGTAAAATGTCATTCGATTCTAGAAAGTGGGACAGAGTGGTATGGACATGTTTTTCAACCACTTTCACCAGGGCTGGCAGAAGGGAAATGGGTCTGTAATTGACATGTGACTCAAGGTTCAGGTTGGCTTTCTTCAGAAGAGGCAAGATGAGGGCCTGCTTCCAAGATTGTGGTACTTCACCTGTATTGAGCGAAAGGTTGAGTATTGGATTAATGAGATGATTAAGGGTAGGGGCCATTTGTGCAAGAAATCTAGCAGGGCAAGGGTCGAGAGGAGAGCCTGATTTTAATTTGGAGAGGAGGTCTAGGGAGGACTGGAGAGACAATTGTGGAAAGTTCCAGAGGGAGGGAGTGGTCAAGGTCTGGGGAGGATCAAGAGATCCTAAAAGGAGAGGGGGACTCAAGTTGGCGGACCCGCACGAGGGCTGGATGGTCCTGATTTTGCTCGTAAAGAAGTCTGCCAGTTCGGAAATCCAAGATTCAGAATGAGTCAGTTTGGGGGTGGACCAGGGGGGGAGATGAAATCCTTGACTATCCTGAAGATTTCCTTACAGGAGTTGGAGGCGCCATCAATTCTGCTAGCCAGATAAGATTTTTTGCTGGCCGCGATGTCGTGGTGATAGTCTCTGGTCATTGCCCTGTAGGTTTCCTTAGCACCGGTGTCATAAAGTTTGCGCCAAGTCCGTTCGGCTTGTTTACAATGTTGTCGTTTGGTGGCAAGTGCCGGGGAAAACCAGGGGGCAGAGGACCTGACCGAACGCGACTTTGGCGGAATGGGGGGGGCAAGGACGGCAAGTTGTTGCGTCAGCCATTCCTGAGAAAGATCAAGGTCCA
The DNA here is from genome assembly GCF_964261635.1 of Lissotriton helveticus. Classification (NCBI taxonomy): domain Eukaryota; kingdom Metazoa; phylum Chordata; class Amphibia; order Caudata; family Salamandridae; genus Lissotriton; species Lissotriton helveticus. The sequence continues at coordinate 806,558,070 of NC_136063.1, forward strand.
TTTCGAGTGAGCCAGTTAGCAGGCAAGGGTGGGTCTCTAAGGCCTTAGCCAACATGGCTGGGGAGACATGCTGAAACGCTCTGGAAGGAAGCGCATCGCTCCATTGTCCATTAGCTACTTTCTTTATAGTGAGAGGGATCTCAAAATCCGCTAAGAAATGGTCTGACCAGAGAACAGGGACAAGGGAGGTCAGGACCACAGGAACACTAGAAAAAATGTGGTCTAATGTGTGTCCTTTACAGTGTGTGGGGGAGCGAAGGTACGGCAGAAACTGTAAGGAGGAAGTGATGCCCTTGAGCTTGATACTGTCTGGGTCGTCCTCCTTATCCATGTGGATATTGAAATCGCCCAGTAAAAGACAGTGGTCAGACCTAAGACATAGTGTAGAGATCAAAGAGTGGAGTTCTTCAAAGAAAGTGCCCATAGGACCAGGGGGCCTGTAGACCAGAAGCCCAGTACAGGATTGATGAGGTGACAGGGAGAGGGAGAAAGCAAGAACTTCACAACCCGTAATGTTGTCCGAGGGAATAATAGAGCAAGCAATGCGCCTGTCAATGATCAGGGCGACACCACCCCCCTTCCCATTAGCTCTGTCCTTCCTGTAGATCACATGGCTCGGGGGGATGGCAGTGGCAATGTCAGGTCCTGCGCCCTCCCCCAGCCAAGTTTCTGTCAGGAACAGACAGTCGGATCTGGAGTCTATCAAGAGATTATAGATGTTAAGCGCATGCTTGCTTAAAGATCTGGTGTTAAGCAGTAGACAGCTGAAGCTATGGGAGGGGGGTCAATGAGGTAATGCGGCCATAGCCTGGTTGCCAGCCACAAGCCGTACACCTATTGTTTGACCGGCCCGACATAGGAAAGACCTTAGAGCAGATATCGTTTGTGTGTCTGAGAGCAAAAAGCTCGTCCCTTGTAAATGTTATCATCCTGAGGGTACCCTACAAGCCGGGCCCGCGCCCAGTCGCCTCCGGGACGCTGACGGGCGCAGACGGGCTTTCCTTCGGCGCTCCTTAGGCGCCTCCGCAGCGCGCGTCCGCTGCGCGGAGGGGAGTGCACTTAGTTTTAAGGCGTCGCTGGCCGTCCGGCGCGAAGCTGCACCACTAGACAGCCGCCCGTGCAACTGCCTACCCCCAAGATGGCCGCCACCAAATGCGCGTCTGCAGGTCCCAGGGACTCCCTAAGCACCTCTATGTGCCGTCAGGAAGGCTGGGGAGGCTGCAGGCAGGGCAGCGCGGCGCGAGAGAGGAAGAGATGCAAGGTAAGGGAAAAGGATTTTAAAAAATACTAAGAGGTCTAAGGTCACCCGGCTTCCGCCTCAGGTGCCTAAAAGTGCAAAGTGCAGAGCAACAGCAAGATAAACACAGAGCTAGTAGTCAGCTTTAGAAACTGTGCAAAATAGAAACACAACATAAAAGAGCAAGTTAAAAACGAGTGCATCTGTTGATTAAAACCGCTTGTAAGTCAGCGCTATGCTGGTCACTCGCCCACACCCGGCTTCCGCCTCAGTTGCAAGGAACAAGTGAGGATCTGCAAGTGAGATGCATAGGAATGCCCACGTTCCACCCATAGAACGCCTTCCCAATAAAGCATAACGCAACGCAGTGATTTGCGCTACCTTGCATTACTCTATATGTACTAAGCCATGCAGAGCCAGACAAGGCTGCTTTGCATAGCTTAGTAAATCTCACTAAAGGGATTGCATTGCTTAGCATCAACGTGCATGACACAAGGGCATTGCAAGCCCTTTGTATATCTTGGCGATAATGCCTTTTCCTGTTTTCAGTCATTGAAGTAACATAACAATTTCATCACACTGACAATTTTCTTTGAATCCTATACGATTTTACCACTGAGCAGTGCTGTTTTATTGGAATTGTATTTTATTTCATTATCCATTTGTGTCTGTGACATTGTACAAGGGTTTCTTATCAATTAAGACCCATAGATTTTCATTTTATTTTTAATTTCCTAGCTCTTGCATACTAGTGACTCAGTAATATTTAGGTCTGGCTTTGTAGAAAGGTTTAGATGTCTTGCTAGACATTTTGTTTTCCAAAACAGTCATATATAATGAACATACTGAGAGGAGCTTTTGGTGATCAGGTTTCACGCATTGGCGTATTTAAATGTCATTCCCATTCTGCTTCTACCACCACAGCATACATAATTTGGCAATTGGTCTGACCATCTTATCCATTGGTTCTCCTCACCTTAAGTGACAGCACAAAGCTGGTGCTTACTGTTGACCTCAGATTAATATAGTTCCTTAATTCTCAGAGATAAAGCTCTTTCAAAATGTGTTTTATTTTTAATTTTATTTTTATATATATCTTCTTCTTTTGTATGCTCTTTGGGTGCCTAGTTATATGGCGATTTGTTTTTCCTGTTTTCTTTTTAAAGATGCTGTTGCAAGGTGTTAAAGTGCCATTATTTGTGACATAGTGGCAGCCTACAGTTTGGCTGCTGGTTGGGGGATTTTGTTCTAGTCGTAGCCTTTGTTAAAAAAAGGAATTTTAAAATGCATGGCAAAATTGATAAGCTTTTAAATAAAATCAGTGGAAAAACATAAAACATACACTTTAGTGAATGTTTTTCAAATGTAATTTTTTTAATGCAAGCTTATGGGGCTTTTTAGGTGGATCATGCTTTTTATTTCATCTTTTTTTTATTTTGTAGCATATGGTTGCAATTTCAAATGTACTTAAAATGTGGACCATTGCATTAGCATACCAAGGCCAGACCTATTGAATCTGCTAATGCTTGTTTTAACAGATGTTTCAACTAGTGACATTGAGTTTCATATCCATGACTAGATTTGAGGATCTAGGTATCTGGACCAACTGATGGTGTATCTGACTTTCCCCCCATTGCTGTCCTTGGCTCACCAATTTGCCAAATAAGTCCACCTTGTCTTCCCTGGGGCACATTTGGAAGAAGTGTTTTAACGATGTGAGAATAGTGCATCAATTTATCAAGGGCTTACAATGATAATAGAACGATAGGTGGTTGTTCAGAAGCTGATGCCAAGACAGTTTTATTCCACACTGCAGGCATACAGGAACCAGTGGAGAGTCCAACACATTTGCCGCAGTGGTTCGTGGACCTGTAGAATGTAGCTGAACTGGTCAAGCAAACCACCAGCAGAAGCTGTCCACAGGATCTGAATAAAGTCACAGCAGTGCCTAGCTAGACTCAAGGTGTATGTGAAGAGGTGTTTGAGGTCCAACAAGCAACTAGTGACAGAAACATAAAGAAAAATGCAGTTCAATGTAGTCCAGAAGAAACAATGAGGCACAATGGTAAGTACATTCATGCAAGGGGCGAGTACGGATTGCCCCAGACTCCTCAACAGCATTTACTCCTTTGTGTATGTTATATTTACCAGTCATGTTGTGCACCATATGAAATATTGCTGCTTATGTTGCACATTATTAAAATGCCTCTCCCACATGCTTTCTGTGGTATGAATGAATGAATGAATAAGATGTATAATGCGCAAACAATAACCCGAAGGTATCAAGGCGTCTAACAGAACAGAACAATAAAAGAGGAAATCACTACATCGCTACAGGTACGCTTGCACAAAAAGGTGGGTTTTCAAGGCCCCTTTGAAAGCCTGAAGGGTGGGTAATGATCTTATTTCCAGAGGGAGAGCATTCCACCATTTAGGGGCCAGTGTGGAGAAGGCCCTGCCACCCCATTTCGCTCTCCTGACATGGGGGGTAGATAGCAGGAGTCTGCCAGAGGACCGCAAATTTCTAATAGGAGAGTATCGGGACAGAATAGATCCAAGACCAGAGGGGCTATTTCTGGCCAAAGCCTTATACGTCATGCACACGATCTTAAAGTGAATCCGTGCCTCAACAGGGAGCCAATGAAGCAGCTTTCTAGCCGCTGTAGCAGAGGAGCGCTTAGGAATGTCAAGGACAAACCTGGCCGCCGCATTTTGGACTACCTGCAAGCGCTAAAGAAAGGCTCTTTTTCAGGCCCGCATACAGCGCATTGCAGTAGTCTATTCTTGAGCCTATAAGGGCAACAGCTATCTGTTTCCTGGCCTGAGGGGAAAGGTAGTTTCTAATCCTTCTCAGGATATGGATAATGCCCCAGCAGGTGGAGATGGTTCGACTGACCTGCTTGGTCATGTCGAGGGCAGGGTCTATCATGACCCCCAGGTTTTTGGCAGAAGAAGTAGGGGAGGGACAGGCTCCTAGTGAGTCTGCCCACCAGCTAGAAGACCAAATTTCCTCTTTTCCTCCGAACACCATCACCTCGGTCTTCTCTCCATTTAGGTTTAAGCGAGTTGGTAATCATCCACTTGCCTACCGCCTCCATACAAGATCTAAAATTGGAGGCAGCCGGGGCGCTAGCAGAGGAGAGAGAGACTAGGATCTGAGTGTCGTCTGCATAGGAGACTATCTCCATCCCATAAGATCTGATAAGCCTGGCAAGTGGGGTCACGTAGATGTTAAATAGGGTCGGACTAAGCGCCGACCCCTGCGGGACCCCACATTGCACAGGAAGGGATAGAGATAGGTACTCCCCCAGCTTCACTCTTTGCACTCTGTGAGAGAGAAAAGACGTGAGAAGATCCAGAGCTGCACCCCGCACCCCTATCTCACTCAGCCGAGTTGTTAATACTGAGGGAGAGAGGGTGTCGAAAGCCGCGGTTAGATCTAAAAGGATCAGGAGGGTGGTCTGGCCCTCATCAACCCGTGTACGTATGTTATCTAGCACGATGGTGAGGGCTGACTCCGTGCTGTGATCCCTCCTGAAGCCATGTTGGGAGAGATCAAGGCATTCCGAGCTTTCGATAAAGGCGGCAAGGTGCGAGTTGAGATGCGACTCTAGCATCTTAGCTGGGGCAGGGAGTAGGGAAATTGGCCGGAGGTTTTTTAAAACCGACGGGTCCAAGGAGGGTTTTTTTAGGAGTGGCTTTACAACCGCTCTTTTCCACTGAATGGGAAAGACCCCATCTCTCATGGATCTATTCATGATGTCCACCAAAGGGGGCAGAAGGATTTCCTTGCATTGTTTAAGGATCCTTAGGATGATAGTTAATAAATGAAAGTTACATGCTGCAACAATTCCCCCCGTGGGTTGCCACAGGCAACAGTCCGTGATGCTACAGGATGTGTAGATGACTTGCTCTTCTATTTGTGGGGGTCACACAGAAATCAGTTAAATTTGCTGAGATGTTGGCATGTGAGTTCTTGGTTTGATTCAGATTTTACACAGGGTCTATTAGCAAGATGCATTACAGTACTACTTATGTTTTACAAAATGCTGTTCACAAACACACATACAGAGACCTCTACCTCTCCTATCTTCTCTGGTCAGAGGCTGGCTTCCGAAACCTGTGTGAATATCTCCACACATACATAGGTATATGTTATAGAAGAGAATGTGGGAATATTACGGGGAGTGGGTGAAAAATGGGGACTACTTACTACAAATGAAACAGGCTTAGGGAGTGGTAAGGAGAGACTTACAGACAGAGAAGAAGGTGTTAGAGAGAGACATGCAAGTACAAACAGTCATTCACAAACGAGTAATGCCATTGCTATTCATAAACTGCACTTCTAAACTTACTACAGACAAAAAGGGCCCAAGCAGTCATGAATGTACTTCCACCCAGTCTTGGAGTAAGTCCGACAAAAATAAAATAAAATAATACCTCATGGAAAGTACTGTTAAGAAACAAACATTATTTCAAATCCTATCTATCTATCTATCTGTCTGTCTGTCTGTCTGTCTGTCTGTCTGTCTGTCTGTCTGTCTGTCTGTCTGTCTGTCTATCTATCTATCTATCTATCTATCTATCTATCTATCTATCCATCCATCCATCCATCCATCCATCCATCCATCCATCCATCCATCCATCCATCCATCCATCTATCTATCTATCTATCTATCTATCTATCTATCTATCTACCCACCTACTGGAGCAGAGATCTCGCTCTGGTAAAGTATATGAAAATGTAAAAAAGTTAAAAAAAGTTGTAACACTGTAAATATATTTACTTTTCTATTCTTAACCTTGTTTTACTCATTTTTTACCATTTATGTTGTTACAATGGTTTTAATTAATCATGGAAATAAAACATACTTACCTACCAATTTTTATGGCAAATATTACATTATTTTATTAAATTAACCTTGTTTTAAAGGTTTATTACCAAATAAATCCCACTTATATTTAAAATAATATATTTTATTCTACAATAATAATTCTCAAACATGATATGTAAAATGAATTACAGCTGGTTTAATTATAGTTTAATAAAAATGTAATGTTTAATAATAAATTATATTGATTATTATTGTTTTACTGTTTTAAATAATCTAATTTAATTGAACATTATTTCTTATTAGTTTTTATTTTAAATACCTACCTCTCTTATTTTCTATCGCAGTATTAATAGTTGATCATGTATGGTGCTGGAAGTACTACTGCTCCTATTTGGAATAGTAATTTGTTTGAGTTTCTAAGTTTGGGTCCACCCCCTGCTTCATGGGGGTGGAGGCATGTAGGTCTACACTTTTGTTCAACTTTACACTCAACCCTTGTGACTTGCCCAAAGTAGTAAAGTTACTCAAAGTGTAAAAGTAACATGTAAGTTTACCTTTGTGAATGTTCCCCTGTGATATTTATTAAACTTTGTTTTTTGCATATATTTCACCATGGGGAGATGTGTGCCTCAGGAGGCAGAGACCTCTGCCAAGGTATAAAACGATACTACTAGTAACTTTATGCATGTGAATACTGTTTTAGCATTATCCACTTCCCAGTATTGAGGGGGTGGAGACATGAAAGTCGCACCTTATAGTTAATTTGCAGAAATGGTGAATAGCAAAGAAGTAATTTTACATTCGTGAATAGGTCCCTTTCTGTGGCTACAATGACAATAATTGCAATTGATTCTATAAATAAAATGCTTTACCTCTGATATGACTCTCTTGCTTATGAATTTTATATTAAACCACAATACACCTATTTTAGCAGAAAATAATACTGAGGAGGGTATATTCCTCCCCCAGGGACTCTGGCATGTCATAAAATTATGTAACATTTCTATTTTATGTATCTTTTTATGACACTCATCACCTTGGAATTTCCACCACTCTATAGTATGTGATTTATGTGACATCCACATTTCTATGTATTTTTCCCATACAACCATTTTATTGGTCTCCATACTCTTTAAACAGTTTCTACAAAATATTTGATATGCTCTTGGGGTGTTTTACCAAAATATTGAGTTTTTTTTATATTGACATTCACTTACGTCAACTTTACAATATCAACTACTCACACATCATCAACGTCAGTAGATGAGGAGATTACCTGAGTAAACCTATATTTCTATATGCATGGTTAACTTGACACTATGTTGTTGCTTGATATTCGGAAGTTCCTATGAGTGCAAGTCAATACTATTGAACTAAAATTTGTGACATACAGCTAGCACTAGATACGTCCTCCAATTAAACAATTGATTCAGCTAGTGAATTAATTATTTGTGCTGTTCACTGTCATAAGTTTACTAAATGTCATTTGCAATTGATGATTCACTATTTGAGATTTAGGTGAAACTATTCTTTGGATTGTAGAAAATATTTGTGCATCCTTTACATAGATTTGGTGTTTGCAATTCCCTTTCTTTCCACAATTCCAACGTTAAAGAAAATATGTTTGCACAAATGGCCTCTGACACTTGGGGGCTGTATGAGCAACACATATCCCTTTGTAGTTTCTATGTGCTATGTACCATTCTAAATGGGGAAAAAATCTCAAGCATTTGAATGCAAAGGACAGTTTAACCTACCCACACATAACTAATGTATTCTGTACACATCTTTCCCAGTTTATCCAGCATTCATTGCATTCCAGCACCCCCTTTATGCTGGTCTGACCACTTTCCACTGGCTTTCATCTGGAATTCCTTGCTAATTCTGTGAATGCTAAATCTATTTTAGGGAACCCAACAAGAAACTGGAAAAAGCTAGACTTGACAGCTTTAAATAAAATTCTGTCCTCAAACACACCCATCACTAAACAAATGCTAGGCGTTCTCTCGAATACCGTACACAAGCTGCTCCTTAATGCAATTGATATCTGTCTTCTTCTTTCCGTAAATAGGGCTAACAATCATCGTCCTCCAGCGCTCGGTTCACCGATACACTCAAAAAAAAAAAGGCTAAATGCAATGCACTGGAAAGGTACAGGAGGAAGAACTATGCGTTGGACTCCAAAACTGATTATAAAATAGCTAAAAAGGAATACCACAATCTTTGCAGATCTGCTCGCGTGGAGCATGTATCCACAACTCTTTTTGGTGCTCTGAACTGCTCTAAGACACTTTTTAGCGTGCTCAAGGAGCTTTCAGGCTCCGAAACTCAATCCAGACCTCCCTCACTAAACAATCAGCAATGCCAAGATTTGGCTAATTTCTTTCTCCAGAAAGTAGAGAAAATATACTCAGAAATAGTGAGCCTTCAGTGCAATAGTTCTCTTCCACTGCAAAACTCAAATTCCCTCAGTCAGTATCTATTAGGGTGCCCTGTACACCTAAAAACAAACTGGCTATATGGCCGCTGTTAAACATAAACTCTTTCAAACACCTTTTAGAGAGCGTCAAGTCAGGATCGCCCAGGGATCCCTTTTCTGTGTCAGTACTCAAACAGCTTCAGCCGTCATCTTTGCAAGTAATTATGGACCTCCTGAATGCCTTCTTACAGGAAGCTACAGTTCCATCAAAGTGGAAGCATGCTATAGTGCTCTCCCTCTTGAAGAAGGCCAACGCAGATCCTGACTTGCCATCCAATTTCCGGCCTATTTCTCTGCTACCAGGTTTTTCCAAGATTTTAGAAAAGCACATCTATGCACATCTATGCACAGCTTTCTGAGAAAATCCTTCACTCTTCTTAATCGGGCTTCAGAGCTGGTTTTCAACAGAAACTATGCTTCTTGGTGTCACAGAAAGACTATGTCATCATCTGGATGCAGGAGATACAGTGGCCCTCATACTGCTTGATTTAAGCGCAGCATTTGACACAGTATCTCACACCGTGTTAGTGGAAAGCTTACGATCTTTGGGCATCTGTGGCTCAGGCATCGATTGGCTCATCTCCTTTCTTGCCAATCGGACCTTCCAAGTTTTTTGTCCCACTGCTAGCTCTTCTACCCTCCTCTCACCTTATTGGGTACCTCAGGGCTCCATTCTTAGCCCTATCCCATTTAATCTGTATGTCAGACCTTTTACTGATGTTGCTGAAGATTCTGGTTTGTCCCTGGACGATTCCCAGATTATCTTCTCCCTGTCAATGGAGAGCACAGCTGAGACTTCCCTCCTCCAGTTGGGCTTGGGTAAAATTGCCTCATGGATGCAGGCTAATTTCCTTAAGCTCAACGGAGAGAAGACTGAGGTTCTAGTGTTGGGAAAAAACAAGGATCTCTGGGAGCCCCAACATTGGCCTAGTGAGATGGGCAATGACCTCTTGCGAAGTCTGCAACATGGGTGTCATCATAGATGACTCACTAACTATGCAACATCAAGCTGTTAAGGTAGCCACCACATGCTTCACCATCTTGAAATGACTAAAAAAAGATCATCTGGATGCTGCCTAAGCCTGCCCAGAGAACTGTACTCCAGGCGCTTGTCACCTCTAGACTGGACTACGGTAACATTCTTTATCTAGGGGCCAATAAGGTGGTAACTCGCAGGCTACAGATGGTTCAGAAATCGGCTGAAAGACTACTTTGCCGTGTTCCTAGAGCTATCTCTGTCTATGGTCACCTGCGTGACCTGCATAGGCTCAGGGTGGAGAACCGTATCAAGTTCAAAGCCCTGAGCTACATGTTCAAAATCAAAACAGGTGTGGTCCCTCAGTATCTACAGTCTCTGGTCTGCCCCTACATGCCTTCTCGCTGCCTTTGCCCGTCAACTCAAAGGAAATTTACTGTGCCTAGAGTCAAACTATCTCGGATGGGTGGTCGATCATTTGCTTACCTCGGTCCTTCCCTGTGGAACTCACTTCTCACCTCAATTTGGAATGAAAGGTTGTATGACGTTACAAAGCATACTTTTACCACGCATACCATTACAACTAAACTTTTACAATGCAGGATCCATTACAATGCATGCCATTACAATGCATGCCATTACAACGTAAGTATGGGTAAGTATTATTTATTGTGAGTGTTGGATAGTGTAGGGGTTTAATTTTCTATTCTAACGCCAGGGGGGCGTAACAGTAGGGAAAGTGTTGGATAGTGTAGGGGTTAGAATTAAATTAAATACTTACCCATACTTACGTTGTAATGGCATGCGTTGTAATGGCATGCGTTGTAATGGATCCTGCGTTGTAAAAGTTTTGTTGTAATGGTAGTGCGTAGTAATAGTTGTGTTGTAAAGGATGTTCCCCGGAATGAAACAGTGTTTGTCCAATTCAGCAAAACCTTAAAAACCTGGCTTTTCAACTAATAACCACTAAGCCGCTACCTAGTCCTTGGTCTGTCCGGGGCCGGGAAACCCTTTTTGGGTAGCTATTTGCGCCTTACAAATTTAATTATTAATATTCATAATAATAATAATAATTAAAACAATAGTGGAACAACTTCCTTTATATCTGTGTGTGGGTGTGTGTGTGTGTGTGTATGTAAATGTGAGTTTGGAATATGTGGGAAAATTCTTGGCACTCCATTAGAACTAATAGCTCTGGTCTATAACTTTGCACGCATTAGAACTAAATGAGTAGTTGTTTGGGCGAACGTTCTTAATCCCACCCACTGAGCTGAGATTTGGAATGGGGTTCTGGCCTAACGAGATCATACAGTAATTCTCGTAAGGCATACTCTTACCTTGTTCACTATTTAAACTCAACCCCACATGGACCTGGTCTGGTGACACCTATCCTCTACCCTACCATCTGCTCATCCTCTCTTCACCAAAATCAACCATTTTTTGCTTCAGTAAACTAACGTTAGTGATAAGCTGATAGGTTGTTAGGCTTATTACTGTCTCCTATTTATTTTAACTTGATTATATCTTTGCTATGCGTGATTGGGTGTATGTTTTCAAGTTGCATTCTGTACACAACACCAAAATATGTTTCCTCTGCTAGCACCATATCGTGGAAGAGGGAATCTCTCTCCACATATGCCACAGACCTTTCACGGGCATCAGTTAAGGCTCAATACACACATTTGTCCACACCACACAGTGCAATCTTACTTATTGCTGGTATGGGTGACAGAACAGTGTCAGGTCCCTGTTTTGTATGAAGGACAAATGAGCAATCAAATACTGTACCAAGTGCAACAGCGACCCTGAAGTGCTGTCCAGATTCCCCATACAGGTTTGCAAATTCCAAATTCAATCTTATAAAGAAACCAAGCTCATGTTTATTTTGATACCCAGTTTGAAATATAATTTAAGTTCAGGTTCAGGACAGAATAGACAGAAGATTGCATAACTAGTAGATTTCTCATTGAATTGCATAACAGGAATGTAGCTACTGATAAAACTTTCCATATGATGTTGGCTACACGCTGCTAGTGCTGCTTGTTGGCAGGTCGATTGCTTTCAACACATAAAATATGCTTAGAGTGGGCTTTGATTCAGCCCCTTGCTCATGAGTGGATGGCTTTGTTGTCAATCTCAGTTCTATAATTTAATTGAGTGTTTTCCTCCCTGTTCTTGTGATTCTCTCATGAGGAGCATTTCACTCACAGTGTGATTGAATGTGTTTTATCCTTCCACTGCATACTTAAGGGACCCTTTTTGCTTTGGGGCTGGATCTATTTCCTTGCTCTCTACCCATGCTTTTATCTCTGTCTGCCCCACCCCAAATACTTTGTCTTCTTCACCCCTGCTCCCGATGCTCCTCATCCCACTCGCCATTAAATTTTCAGTGTTAATTTTGAGCCGTTTATGTATTCATGTATTTATTCTCTGAAGGCCAGGTAGCAGCAAAGTGCTGCTGTAGTGCTCTCTTCTGTTTTTGTGCTTCAAAGACACATATTTCACTCGTTTACATTATAATTACAGTTGTGGATGGCTTTTCACTATGTTAGAATATTAAATAAAAAATGGCACCCATATCTCGGGAGGCATGTGTACGTATACGTTATGACATACCCACTCGTGTGTCTCAACACATGTGTAACCATCTGCAACTATCGTATAATGGTGTTCTTAAATATAGAAATTACAAAAAACTGTGAAAGATTGCCAAAACAGATACCATTGGCTTTTAGATCCTGGAACTATTGTCTTTGCTTATGTTTGTTTGTTATATGGCACTACAAATACATTAATCAGAGTATGTTATCTAAATATTTCTGTAGACAATATTTTACCATCCTCCCTTCACCAGGATTTTTTAATTTCTTGTCAAATATTCACAAGAAAGAAACAAAATTGTTACCATTTCTTCTTTTTGGCATAAAAGTTGTTTGGAACAGGCAGTTTTAATTTAGATTTCGAGCTTGGGGCAAACCTACCTCTACTTTTATTACATAAAGTAATACACAGAGCATGTTAAACGGTTTAAGGCAAGGTGTAGTACAATTTACACTAGTTTCCCTAATTCAAAAAATCTAACAGCTTGCACGTGCATAAAGTAGTCACTCTTGGAAGATATAGGGCCTTATTACGAGTTTGGCGGTCCTTAGGACTGCTGAATCCATGGTGCCAGTCCAACCACCCGCAGTATTATGACTGCGGTAAATGTACTGCCACAAGACTACCAGAACAACTGGGATCAAGGATCCTGCTGAGCTGACACCGGCAGGAATATGCTGGCGGTGCTGCAGGGACCACCGCTGAGTATATTCCGAGTTGCCATTTTATCACCGTTTTCATGGTACCACCCGCCACGAATATGGTGGTGGAATGGCTACATGTTGTGATCCCCTGTATTTGCACGCCCATTTCCTGCACGGTGTTGCATGTATGCCACACTGTGCAGGAAGGTGCAGTCGATGTTCTGGCAGTAGTGGTCTGCATTTAAGGCTCTTCTATATGTCTCACAGACCGCCACTGTCAGACAACCACAAGACCGCCTGCCAGACCAGGCCCTTAGTTTGATTTGCTAGTGACTTGTTACCAATTGCAGTTGAGATCACCATTTAAGTTCTGCTGTCTGAGACTTGCTAGTCGAGAGCAGATCAGTACAGTAGAAGAAAAGAAGACATCCTGCCCTGTGCTTGAAAAATTCCCATCTTTTCTTTGGGTTTATCCTGAATTTCTGAAGTCATAATGCTGCTGTAAGGGGTTTGAAAGATAGACCCTTGTTGAACCAAAAGGACAAATATGTCTTTGTTGAGCCTAGGAGGACCTGCTTTTCAGTTGGAGCTTCTCTCCTGGTGAGGGAGAGTGGGTAGGGCCCTGAAGATATAAGAGGCATCATCTTCCTGGAAGAAAATGAGTAGACAAGTGAAAACGAGAAATATTCTCCAGGCAGCTAATGTGAAACATCTACCCTATGCCTGAAAGAATAGAATGCCCTGCATACTGACGGACTGGAGCTACCGTAAATTGGATTCCAGATCTATTTGCAAATGCAATGTAAGCTGAGGGGAGCCCACTGCACCTAAAATCAGTGAACTGCTCATGGGTATTTCTTTCTTTCAATGTGGAAAAAGAACCATCCCTCTTCAGTGGAATTTTTTAGAGCCACATCCATCACATTGCTTTGTTTGATTTAACTTTTGGATTCAATGGGCACTCCAAATCTTTTTGCCATAGCATTTGATCAAAACATTATTGTTTCTTCGTTTCTGTATCATTTTAATCATTGGATTGAATCCCTAATATAACAATAGCTTGCTATTTTTAACATAATTATTACTTAACAATATTGTTTTTGTGCACAGCAAGCATGTTCCTATGAGGAAGGCCTTACAGTGTGTGCCAAGCTTCCCTGTAGCAACCACAAAAATCTCGTGGTACAAAAATCTTGTGGTTATGAGATCAACAGCAAACTATCATATCAAATTTACACAATTGTCAACTACATGTATGTAGTGTCCCAATATATTAAAACCGCAGCATTTCATTAAATCATTTGTTGGAAAATAGCCTTCTCTGAAGGGTCACCTCAAACATTTTGCCTTCCTCCTCCTGTTTTTTCTGATTATTTGTATTGGCCTTAGGACTCTGAGCACTTTACCACTGCTGACCTGTTCTAAAGTGCATGTCCTTCTACCCTAAACATATTAATATTGCTGTATACACAATTGGCATATTCAATTTACGTATAAGTCGCTTATTAAGTGGTATACCATATACCCAGGGCCTGTAAATTAAATTCAATTAGTGGGCCTGCAGCACTGAGTGTGCCACCAATACAAGAAGCCCTTTAAACATGTCTCAGGCCTGCCACTGCAGAGCCTGTGCATGCAGTTTTACTGCCACTTCGAAGTGGCATTTAAAACCCTTAGCCAAGCCCTAAACCACTCTTGCATTACACATAAGTCATCCCTGAGTTAGACCCCAGGTAGCCCATAAGGAAGGGTGCTACGTAAGTGCACATACATTTAAGTTTTGCATGTCCTGGTAGTGACAAACACCCAAATTCATTTTTCACTATTGTGAGACCTACTCCTCTCACAGGTTAAGTTTGGGATTTCCTTAATACACTTTTAAGCTGTAATTCCTTATTAGAAAGGAATAGCTGCATCATGTTTTACATCTATGGAATGGTAATGATAAAATCTCTTTACTGTTCAAGTTGTTTTTTGTATTACTTTTTTTAGAAATGCTGCTTTTAGAAAGTAGACATTTTCTGCTGTTACAGCTCTGTGTGTCTGCAGTCTGTCTTCAATTCACGTCTGGGGTGAGTGGCATCTATCCTTTGTACATTCCCTCTAGACAGGCACATACACAAGAAGGTTAATTCTGTCTGAGTATCCATCTGCATTCTGATGGCTCTTCATTGGAAGGGAGGGAGGATTTGACTCTTACACCTGAATAGGCAGTTCCCTGTCCCCACACAAAGAGGTGATTACCCCCTACAACTTAGTCTGGAACCAGGGCTGGGAAGAAAGGACTTCTGTGCACTACAAAGACACTTCTTTGAAGTCACACCCACTTCAAAGGAACCACTGGGAATAAGTACTTGGTCTCTGACCCTAACAAATCACACACCTCTAGACCTGTAACTAAACTCTGTTAGAAGTAGTGCTGTGCTGCATCAAGGACTGATACTCTGCTGGACTGCTGATCTGGGAGATGTACTTTTCTGTTGTGCAGCCCTGCTGCCTGCTGTTCTCAGACCCTGCTGAGGGAGAACTGGACACTGCCTTGCAACTAAGTGATCTCCAAGGGCTGGTTGGCTTGCCTCCTGTTGCTTGACACGCAGGGTTATTAAAGTCTCTACATCTGCTCCTGTGACTGGTTCACTAGAAGGTAACCAAGATACTTGCACTAGAGAAATTGCTGCATCTCCATTCTGCATGTAGCAGAACCAGTGCATCAACCCTGTAACGAGACTAGAACAAGGTACTCAGTTCACCAGGCCTGCATGAGTCCTGTCCCCAGTCTGTACTCCATTGAGGTCAGCCTGAACTGTTGACTTTGCACCATTTCAGCATGACCAGATAACCCCCAATGGCGCTTATTGCTTTAAGTGCTAAAACTTTTCTTGTACCTTAAAAATTCATAACTCATACTTATACTTATTGGATGTTTGGCATTTTAGTCCTGATTTATTTCTAAATTTATTGTCTATTTTTCTACACCAGTTTGGATTTTTTTTGTGGTGTTTTCATTGTGTTACTCTGTGTGTGTTCAACAAATATTTTACAGGTTGCCTCTTTAGATAAACTTGTCCGCTCTGTGCCAAGCTACCAGAGGGTGCGCATAGGTTATCTTTTACTGTGTATCTAATTAACCCTGACTAGAATTGGGGTTCCTGCTTGGGCAGGATGCACACCTCTGCCAACCAGAAACCTAAATTCTAACATGATCTACAATTGTAAATAATTGTATTTAAACTTAAACTTAAATCTAATTATTTTATGAAAATCAAACAGATTATAACATTTTAAAATTTAACTTTAGAACGTTTGTGTAACTTTTATTTAGAAAATGTGTTTCAAATAGTTCAAGCATATTAAAAAAATATATTTATTATTGTTTATTGTAGTAGGCACCCCAATTGTGACAGTATGCCCAGGGATCCTAACTGTGCCAGGTAAGGCCATTGTTGGGTCCTGTGTGCACTGTACCACAAGTCACATGGTAAGCCTGAACCATGAGGCATAAGTAGGCTGAATCTTAGTCCCATTTGCCTGCGTCCCATCCGGAGGGGACCTGGTCTTGCAGTTCAAGCTGGACTTTTCCTAAAGGATTACGACTGATATCTATCCACTTGGCTGATCTTAGTCTAGACTGGCACATTGGGCAAAAAAAGATGAGCAGGCAGGTAGCCTCAATCTATTGCTAGTGGCTGAAATAAATTCAAGCCTTTCCTCCATC
This sequence comes from Lissotriton helveticus, assembly GCF_964261635.1. Lineage (NCBI taxonomy): Eukaryota > Metazoa > Chordata > Amphibia > Caudata > Salamandridae > Lissotriton > Lissotriton helveticus. The sequence continues at coordinate 806,574,557 of NC_136063.1, forward strand.
ACCCTATTGTTAGTTCTAGTAGATGCCCTAAGTTCAATTGTTATGCCCATATATGGGTCATGTGCGATCCTGTGCCACTGGACTCACACTAAGCCTTGTTGATAACAGCTAAGTAGACTGAAACCACCTGGGCTTCCTTCTATCTGAAGAGGACCTATTTTGTCAGTTCGGGCTTGACTATGCCCATTGGAGCAGGGCCAAGACTAATTTGCACAGGGCTGAGCTCTGTCTAGATAAGTACTGTATAGATTCACCTCGGATGGGGTTAAATTCATGACTCAACAGATGCATTTGAGCACAGAAATGCGTGCAGCACACAAGTAAGGACAGCTATGTGTTCTTTACAAATGTTGGTGATAGGGGGTGCACTGCGTCTGATTAAAGAGATTTCCTTGAGTCTTTGAGTTGAAGGTGAACAGGTTGGGTGCGCTCTCTGGTGGCGTCTCCGTCTGGCGCCTATAGTATACTAATAAGTAGTGTACGCATAAAAATGCACGCGCATTTTTATGCGTACACTACTTATTAATTCTTTACAAATGTTCCATTTGTATCATGCACATTTTTAATGTTCTGTATGTCCTTCAAGTTATGTTGTGTATTTTCTTTTTCAGATTGCCAACCGGTAAGTGGGCCCATAAGTAAAGTTCCCCCACTGTTTTACAGCACAACTTAGCGTGTGTGCTGTTATATCACTCATGCGGCTACCTCCACTTTTGTAGCCAACTCACTTTTTCTTGCACAGTGGTCCTGAAGAAAGCTATGTGACTACACTAAAGACTGAAACGTGTTGACCCACACATAACCTTGTCCTAAGACTCTTTGAATAAAGTTTTACAAGTGGGCATTCTTAGTGACATTTTCATTCTCACCACCTAGCACTTACACTATTGCACACAACAAAACCATCTCCGTTGTAGTCAGGCATTGAAGCACAGCTGGGTTATACTTAACAGCCTAGCTGGGACCCCAATAATGAAGCATGCCACCAACTAGGTTGGTGGGTGAGGGGTCTTCTTACAAATCCATTGGCTGTCTGTGCTCTGGAACATCATATTGAGTCGATATTAGTGGCAATACTTATCAATGGGTTTCTCCACGTTGTTCATAGTAGAGAAAACGATGGACTGAAATGTGGCCTTAGCATCATCTATGGCAAAGTTTAATCCAAGCATTTCTTTTATCACATTTTATTTTGTTTCATGCATAAATTGGGCTGTTTTTTATTTCTTATACCACGTGGTTTTACATAGAGGTTTGGGAGGCTCATTCTGTGCTCACTGCCTAGTTGAAAACAAAAGAAAACCACTTTCCCACAATAAACCCTGGAAAATGTATTAAAAAAAGCTGCCACAAAAGGTGTCACACAGAAAATATATTTGATTTGTGGCATTAAAAAAGACCAAATATCAGCATCGGTGCTCATCAGGTTCTATGAGCTATCTAATAGTTCTCTGATATTATGTATAACAACCTTTATACCACCATAATACGTCAGAGCAGCTTCATGCACCTTGACAGAGAAATGATAATATCTCGAATCAAACAATAAATTAGTATCCATTAATCAGTGCAAACTTATTATAATTAATTGTGTAGTCCAGCGCTTCAAGTAAAATATAGCATAGCAAACAGAGCACTACAATTACTCTGGAAAAAGACAGTGTTTGGTCCTTTTCTCTCTAATTTGACACCACCACCAATACATTGTACCATAATGCTCCTGCAGTACCAGCACTGTCAGTATGTACATTTAAGCCTTCTTTATCTTTAAATAATTCACAGCAACACTTAATTTATAACAGAGGGTGCATATTTCTAAGAGGGACTCATCCTGGTAAAATGTAATTCACATTGTTATGGAGGTCTCATTGCAATCAGATAGCATCAGCTGCGTCTTTGGCATGGTTCTCTTTTGTAATAACCTTATCTACAAATGAATTATGCACTGGCATCCAGAGAAACATTGGGTCGGATCGTCAGGGGTGAACAGTCTCTCTGCTGCATATGACAGGTCGCAGAAGAAATCCTTCTCTGTATTGCTTCACCTATCACCTTTACAAGTCTTAAGAATTGAACAAGGAACAGACATGGAAGACAGACTAACCTTTTGACGGTATGACAGAGCAGGAGAACCACACATTTTGATTCCACAATCGAAGAAGCAGAGCTGTTCGTATTCTAGTGTGTGCTATTAATTTTGCAGGGAATGGGATTCTTACCGTTCATTTTAAGGGCCATTCAGAGCCTATTGCCAATACTGTGAAAAGCAGCCGCGGTCTGTGCATGCAACAGCGGTGGGGCGGTGGGGCTGCATGGGGTGTTTTGAGGTACTATGCAGAGGGAAAACAATTTACTTATTTAATTTTCCCTCTATATCGTCCCTCAAAATCCCCCCACGCAGACCCACCGCCCCACCGCCCCACTGCTCTTACTTGCACAGACCGCGGCTGGTGAAAAGCAACCCTGTGTAAATGGCATTAGCGAGGGGTCCTTTCAGTGCCCTTAATCTTGGCGTGTGGTGATGATAGGTGTTAAGAAATAGGAAATAACAAATGCAAACAGCATCTGTGGCAGTTTTTTACACATTACTAACTTTATTTTCCTTGTTTTGCGTTAAGTGTGATCACCGGCAAATGTATAGTGGCATCAACAAGTGCCAGACATATGCAAGCCTTATTTGTGCCCAACTGTAAGTGGGCACTAATGCCATAACAAGCTGAAATACCGTTAGCAAAGTGTAAAGATCAAGGGTGCACAGCATTTAGGTAATTTTCCCTCGTGGAATATCTTTTTGCAAAACGATGAAAATTTTAGGAATCTTTTGGAAAAATTATATAAATTTGCACAACTAGCAAATCTAGCATTTTGCGGTATTTTTTAGTGTGAAGTTTGTTCCCTCCTCCAAGGAGACACTTCACTCTAAAAAACCTAGGGCCATATTAATGACCCAGTTTGTGTCACCCTTGAAACACGCAACGTGGTGCCATAGCAACGCAAACATTAAGTCACATTTTTGAAGCAATGTAAAGCCCCTTTGTGTGGCTCCAAAAATATGGAGTAACACAATGCAGTGCAATTTACTGTGTTGCGTTACTCTGTCCTGGGTAGGCAATCCATGGGCATTGCATGAGTGTTCCCACACAACCAGTGGCGGCTGGCACGGATCGGGGTGGCGCGGCAGGGTGGGTAGTAAGGGGGTAAATAAAAATAAAATGTCACTTACCTCCTTGGCACATCCTCCTCGTTACGTCTCTCCTCATCCCTTTGCTCTAGAACAGGAAGCACCCAGGCTCCCCGCGTTGTGATTGGTCTGCGCGCCATGGTTCGGTCTTCAACCAGGGAATGGGAGCCTGGGCATGTTCTCCACCCAAACTGTAATGCAGCCTGGGTGGAGAACATGCTAAGTGCGCATGACTGTTTAGCAGCCCGAGACGGCTGGCCAAACATTCATGTGCACTTAGGGAGTGCAAACCACACTTCTCCTGCTCTGTCAGCAGAGCAGCCCCACACCACCCACAAAGCTGTCGGAACAGGAAAAAAAAAATAATAATAACATTGAGATATTATCATTTTATTTTACCTTACACTGCTGAAAAGATGTGGGGCGAAGCTCCTCAGCCTTAGTGAAGGAGCTGCCCCTGCACACAACTCCCATAGGTTTTTACTCATTCTCTGATTTACAACACCTTGTAAACCTGGGAATGAGCAAACAAGATATGCCTCCGTAACAAGGAGAAATATCTTTATTTCTCCTTATTTTCCCCTCTTTCTATGTGTTCTGCATTCTGCAAAACACAAAGAAAGAGGAAAAAAGACTCTCAGAATTGTTTTTATGCAGGAAGCTGCCCCTCCCTGCAGAAAAACAGTCCTGCCTACAGCACAGGCACCCTTGCACCATGGTGCAAGGGTGCCTGCATTAGTGGTAGGCTGCCAAAATGTTGCCAGCACAAGGGGAAAGGACAGGAATGTGCTGTATTGGATAAATACTGTGCATTCCAGCCCTTTCCCTGTATTGCAGGGCAGAGCAACAAGGTGACTTGCTGCATTGCGACCTGCGCCATAAAGGTCATAAATATGGCCCATAAAGTAAACATCGCAAAAGTCACAAACACAAGTCACTCACGTTCTGTACTTTCACACAGTTCCAGAGCTCCCACAATAAAAATGTTTGACATGAGCACCCACAATTATACCGTGTAGCTTAATTCTGTAATTTTGAAGAATTTCAGACCAAATCAAACTGCCATATGCAAGAAAATTATTCAAATTAAAATAGCATAATTGAAATTTGAGACAGGTCTAGAAAACACCAGTTGAGGTTTGTTGAATGGCCATTCAAAACAACAACTATAAAAAAAATTAAGGGGGAACACTACTCTACAAACGAGTGAAAAATACTATCACAGACACACAAAAGATTATTATGCTTAGTGAATCAGGTCCTCTCAAATCAGAGGAGTGATGCCTAGGAACCCTGGAAAGTTGGAACTTTAGCAGCAGAACCATAACATGTTCGTCCCTATCGCCTAAAGGAGGGGTGGAGAGAGAGAGAGCTGTACCAACTGGAGGACTCAAGCATTTAGGTGCCAAAAAAGTATTAATTTTATGCTCTATCTTTAGCAAGGAAGCAAGACAAACCCCACACAACACTATCTCTTTTAATTTCCTTCAATAATTCCATTTATTTTATTGAGTTATAGAGCATAATTTACAGCAGCACAAATTTCACAAAGCTGATTCATCAGGGCTATATTACATTTCAAACTCTCTAAGCTCATTCCACTAACCTTTCTACATACAGTAATGCTCATCAACTCTGCTTTTCAGAATAATGCTACTCTTAAGTGTCAGTATTCTTGTTTCATAGACACAGTCTAGTCAAAAGTTTCTGATATGGTAAATAATGCATATATCACTAACTGCTAATGTCATTACTCTGAGTACAGACTCTTCAGTTCAGTTCATAAACTTTATTTCGATTTATGAAAATCACAAAAGTTAAAACATATAAAATATGGGAGGCCATAAGAACAATACATCATAATTTGAAACACAAAATCTTATGGATCATCATAGTTAAAAAATGTGAACTTGTTAAAACAAGAAATACAGTATGAGGACTCTAAAACATACCCAGAATATACTGCATAGACTGACAACCAACATACAATATTCGTTTTTACAGAAGCATCAGAACTATACAATAAAGTGCATTGTACTTTGTTATAAAGACAGTAATATCAAGGTGAGAGGGACATTGGCCTATGCCTCTTCGGTCCAGCGGATAGCCAAAACCCAGCCCAGGAACTTTGCTATTGTAATCACAGTGGGGCCTTCCAATGACGTTTTAAGTATTCTGAAGGCCTCGCTGCTGGACCTAGTACCCAATCTACCACAAATGGGCTTCAACCAGCAATGCCTAGGTTTACTGCATGCTGGGCAATCAAAGAAATATGTTCAAGGGTTTCGGACCTATCTGGATAAAAGTGGCAGTTACTCAAATTTGCATTGGAGTTACACCACTTAGAGATGAAAACATTAGTCGCTAAAGTTCCCACCCTGTACTGGTGGAATAGTTTCCTGTCTCGTACTATGGTAATTAAATCCCAGTACATCTCATATTTGGGTTCATGTTTAATATCGAAAAAAACTTTAGACAGAGTTGAGCTGGAAGAAGCTGCAAGCCGTCTTGTGTTAATCATTTTACAATAATCTGCCTTGAGCTCAAGTTTGCTTGGAAATATACTTCCAGCTGGGAAGGTCCACATGTGGCTCATTCCCAGCTCATAGAGTATATATTTGACATGACTAAACCACACAATATGCCTGTTAACATCTAAGTCCCTGATTTCTAATAGAGCCAGGGCATAGTGTGCTAGCTCGGGAGTCACCCAGAGTCTCCTCCAATATGCTAGTGACCTATATTGTGCCACGTCCCTAATGGGGTTGCATCCCAGGACCAGAAACAGGGGTGCCAATGGGGTGGATTGGGGAAGGCCAATTAAGGATCTTAGAAATGTATTCTGGCCCACCACTAGAGAATCAAAATTAGCGTGACCCCAGAGCTCAGCCCCATACAGGATTGAGGCACCAATTTTAGTATTGTAGATTTGTAGCATGGGAGCTATGGATTTAGTGTAAGAACACCTATGGTCCTTAAGCAAAGCCCCTGAGAGTTGAGCATGTCTAGCAGTGAGGCAGTCTAATTGTGGCTTCCAGCTTAGTTTTCTATCTATAGTTACCCCCAGATAGGAGAAAGTCTCAGTTAGTTCCAAAGCCCCGTCCTTCATTCTAACCTCACCGATGACTTTGTTGGAGTTTTGCAGGGCCATATACTTTGTTTTATCAACAATGTTTATAAGGTCGTGGTCCACACAGAACTCCTCAAATCTAGAGAGCGCACGCTGGTGGCCCTGTCTCATTTTTTATAAAATGAGAGTGTCATCAGCAAACATTAGTAATGGGATCTTTGTCCCTACTAGGGTCGGGCATCCGTAGGGAAATCCTCGAAGTATTTCACTACCCCATTGATATACAATGGGAAGAGGGTGGGTGCCAAAACGCACCCCTGCCTTACCCCCTTCTCGACCGCAAACTTTTCTGTGAAAGCACCCTCCATATTCCATCTGACCTGTGCATAATTAGCCGAATGCAGTTTAACAACAAAAGCCAGGATCTCCAGCGGCTTACCCAACTTTAGGAGAGTGTGCCACAACTTGGGTCTCGGGTCCAAGTCAAAAGCTGACTTCAGGTCCACGAAGGCATCGTAGATAGTACCTCTCCCCAGGATTACAGTACGTCAGTAGATGAGGATAAACCTTAGCACCTGGTCAACTGGGCTAATACATTGCCGAAACCCTGCCTGTAAGTCAGAGAATGTGACATTCCTCCATCCGTGCTTGCATTCTGCCTAACACCACCCTAGCCAATACCTTTTGTATGCAGTCAATCAGGCTAATCGGCCTGTAGTTTCCCGGCTTGGTATGATCCCCTTTTTTAAATATGGGAGGAATTACTGCTCCAGCCCAAGTACTGGGTATCACTGCTCCCTTAGCAATTGCATTGGAGAGGAGCTGGATATACAGTGCCCAGGAATCAAGATCGTGAAGGAACAGATTTGCGGGGATACAGTCGAGTCCAGGAGCCCTGCCTTTAGGGATTTGGAGAAGGGCATTTACCACTTCTTGCTTGGTTATGCACAAAGCTGGGATGGATGGTGGTATTATAAAGATATCTTGGGCAACTGGATCGCAGGAGAACTGACTTTTATAGTGATCAACCCACTGATCTGGTTCCACATAGTTGATGGGAACTTTCCTGATATCCTCACTCCACCACTTCACCAGATGCCAAAAAGCCGTCATATCTCTCCCAGAGCATGCGTTGAGTAGATCGGTCCAGTGGCCTTGATCCCAGTCCCTTTTGGCCTGGGATTGTGCCACCTTATAAACAGCCCTCTTCTCTCTTATCATGTCCCAATCTTTGGTCCTGATTGCTGCCGCAAGGGTTCTATAGGCCACATGACTTGAGGAGTTGTACCAAACTGCAGCCTTATGGCATGGGGGTTTGTGCACTTTTTTGTTCCCAGCAACAAAAAATCTTTTAAGCCCATTAAAAAGATACTCATGTGCCAGACTGACACTATCTAGATATGCCTTATGCGAAACATCTCCCTGGAGAGTGGCTAGAGCATTATCTAAAAGTTTGCTCATTTGATGCATCTTCTCTGCATTGGTGGCCACTTTAGCCCATTTTAAACATTGTGTGTCATTTGGTAATTGGACTTCTACGAAGTCTACACATGATGTGGGCTCATCTACAGAGTTTGAATACAAGTGCAGCAGAGAAAGTAGCAAAGGGTTGTGATCACTTTCCGGCTGCTCATAGACCCGCATGTCTAGTAGATTGGGCCAGAACTCCTTGTTGATAATAAAATAGTCAAAACGACTGGAGCGTTGCCCACTACTAAATGTCGGCTTCCCAGTCTTGTCGGATCTCGACAGCCCATTGGCTGCTTTCAACCTGTGTTCCAGGCAAAATACTTTTAGTTTTAATGCTGCGCTAGTCCACTTTTTTATTGGAGGAAGGTCCGGGGGGGGGGGGGGTTAGACCACTGTACGTCCTCCTCAGAACTAAAATTCATATCCTGGAAATCCAGGTGTTCATACGTACAGTTAAAATCTCCAGCTATTAATATATTGTTCTTGCCTCTTTGGGTTATTAAAAAGTTGTCAAAAAGGGCTACAATATTGGAGGCCTTCCCTCCTTGCAAGCCCCTAGAATAAACGTTGACAAGTAGAAGCTCTGGGATATTACCCAGAGATAACCTAACAATGAGAATATCCCTGGTATCGATATAGATCTCCTCAAGCTTATATTGTTGATGCTGCCTGACCCATATAATCAGTCCCCCTTTTGGTCTACCCCAAACACCCTTTTCAGCGATTTTAGCAAAGTTAATATAACCTGGGCGAAAAACCTGATCCATTGCCCACGTCTCCTGAAAAAATATAATATCTTGTTCCTCGATAAAAGCGGACCATTCCATAGAGGCGGTTTTATTTATGACCCCTGCAATGTTCCATGATGCTAATTTAAGGCCTGCTCTATCATCATTAGGGGCAATAGTTCTCGAATGTGGACATGAACCACACCCTGACCCCTGTAAACTAATACATTTGGTACAGTCGTTTCCTTTTGGAACCAAACCTTGTTCTAATGCCCTTTCCGCAGAGACTGAAATTCTACTCTGCGATGACCCATATGTTGTGTAGAGTGATAGTCCGTGGCTACGTGGGGAACCTAAGACTTGGTCATCCAAACCTAAGTCGACCATTGGAGAGATAGACTTCTCAGAGAGTAGTGAAGAGCTCAGTCAGTCAATATCCTCCAGATTAGTGAATGACTCAAATCGGTTGTAGGTTGGCACATTGTACTCATACATCCCCTTAACTTGAGTGGAAGCCCTAAAATTGGATCTTGCAGCTGCTGATGTAGGAACATTTCGATAAAAAAAATCCCAAAGGTAAGATATTAATACCTTCCCTACTCAGTTGCCTTGTACCAGCCCTGTCGAGAATCGTTTTCACTAAATGAGGGGACCCAAAATTCAACACTATACAGTCACCTCTACTATTTTTAGTTGATTTCCCTATCCAAGGAATCCTGCGAACCATTTTAAATTCCTGGTAACCCAATCCTGTTTTGGTGTTTAGTAGGTGAAGGGCCCTGTTCCTAAGTGTGGCCCAATGCTCCTCAGTGCTGGGTGATAAGGGAGGGACATTAGAGAGAACAACAGTGTATGGCGTGGCATCAGGGGGTAAATTGAGGTAGCCTATACTATTATCGCTAACCGGGCCACCCCAATTCATTCCCTTATAATTCCCCCCAGATGGTTCACCCCGGGAAACGGGTTTCGAATGTAAGGGAAGCAAATTATCTGTATTTTCTGGGGGAACCTGTGCGCCTGCGTTTGTGGCAGCACTATCAACAGCAGAGGGCAAAATAGGTAGAGGGACTGTTGATGTACCAAGATCTGTCGGGGCAGTAGATGTTCTGTTCAAAAGAAAGGGTATTGAGGAGGAAAGCTGATGCTCAATATTACTCAATCTAGTATTGATATCTGATAATTTAGTTAATAGAGGTTTTAACAATACCAATAGCTTTTCCTCCAATTTGACTAAAATACAATCTTCCAGATAGCCTAAGACCTGCTTACAGCAAGCCTGTGAACTGGTATCTTTAGGGCTAGATATGCTTGTAACAGTGACCTCCTACATACAGCCTTCCTTGCCACTAACCGTCCCTCTGGTTTTGGCCACTTTGCTAGCTTGGTGTGTAGTAAGAGGTAAACCACCCGCCTTTCTTTTCTGAGCTGTAACAGTGACAGAGCCCTCCCTTTCCCTTGCCTGAGTTTGCCATTGCAGTCGGGTGGAAACCTTGGGTGGGGGTGAATGTGTGGGAGAATGAACGCTGACTTTAGTAAGTGAATCTTCAGGTAATGCTACTAAAGGCATGGAAACCGGTTGAGACATACATTCAACAGGTGAATCCGGAATTAGTAAGGGGCCAGCTAAGGGAGCTTCAGATGAAACTCGACGGGGGTCCAGGGAAAGTCTCCTTTGAGTGAGCTCAATTTCATGATTAAGAACATATTCTGCCCTTGTAAGAAAGGCATCAAGAGTTCCCACAACCCCTGGACCCCCAGCCCACTTACGATTGCCCTTATTCATAATTGGCAGCAAACAGTGTAAGCAAATACTAAAGGGATATAAAGCAATCAATTATTAAAATGAAATGCAACGTCACTAACCAAGTCCTTAGGAAGATGAGTAGTCCAATGAAAAGGGGGTGGCCCTGCCCTGCCTTCGCCTGGCTACGACGGGCGCGGAAGGGCCCGCCCTTGGCCCGGGCTTCGTCCGCGCAGGTCCCGTGCTGCGGGAGCCCTCGGGTGTTTTTAAAGCACCTCCTGGTGCTTAGCCTTGATGCGGTGGTAGGTGCCGCTACAGGACGCTGGGAGATGTAGTCCCCGTCACTGGAATGGCAGCAAATAGAGCGATGCAGTCCCCCCCGGGAGTGTTCAGCAGGACAAGCAAGGCAAGGAATGTTAACCACAGACCAGAAGTGGCAGCAAAAAAGTTACGAGGGACCCATGCAGTGGGAGCCCTCGTGCGTTTTTTAAAGCGCCTCCTGGCACTTAGCCTTGACGCGTTGGTAGGCGCCGCTACAGGATGCTGGGAGATGTAGTCCCCGTCACTGGAATGGCAGCAAATAGATCAATGCAGTCCCCCGGGACTGTTCAGCAGGACGAGCAAGGCAAGGAATGTTAACCGCAGACCAGAAGTGGCAGCAAAAAAGTTATGAGGGACCCGCGCTGCGGGAGCCCTCGGGCGTTTTTAAAGCGCCTCCTGGCGCTTAGCCTTGACGCGGTGGTAGGCACCGCTACATGATGCTGGGAGATGTAGTCCCCGTCACTGGAATGGCAGCAAATAGATCAATGCAGTCCCCCCGGGACTGTTCAGCGGGACAAGCAAGGCAAGGAATGTTAACCACAGACCAGAAGTGGCAGCAAAAAAGTTACGAGGGACCCGCGCTGCAGGAGCCCTCGGGTGATTTTGGATCGCCTCCTGGCGCTTAGCCTTGACACGGTGGTAGGCACCGCTACAGGACGCTGGGAGATATAGTCCCCGTCACTGGAATAGCAGCAAATAGATCGATGCAGTCCCCCCAGGATAGTTCAGCAGGATGAGCAAGGCAAGGAATGTTAACCACAGACCAGAAGTGGAAACAAAAAAGTTACGCGGGACAGACTTTTCTCTTCCGATCATTATGAAATGAGGCGTTCATGCCCCCACAAACATGTTTTTCAAGCTCAAACTCTTGTAGCAAAAACCCTGCCACATGTCTCTCCTCTCTCCACCAATAATGTTAGCCATTGCTTAGCTAAAAACAGCCTGTATTATGCTACGTTTTCTCAAGGAACGGGGTAGTCCGGACTCAGAGCAATGATATCAGTAAGTAATGTACACATTACCTTTCCTCTTCTGCTCATAATGAAATGATGAGCATTCCGAAGCTATCTGTCAAATGATTATGATAACCACAAAAACATGACCCAAAACAGAAAACAAATGTAATAGTTTATTACTGCATGTTCTAACTATTACTTCCTAGCAGACAATACTTTAACCCGAAACACATCCTTTTGACTGGAAACATTATGAACCTTGTAATGTCTCATAAAATTTCGACCATGTTTCATTCAGAGATGCCCATGACACTGATCTACTTCCTGTGCATCCGCCCGCAATCCCCTCTGGAGAAGAAACACCTTACAATAGGTAGCCTGAAGAAATAGTATATTTTAACCATCTTCTTAAATTTTGCAGGGATGGATGTCCACTGTTGTTTGCAACCCCAAAATAAAAAAGAGAGCTTCTGAAGATCAAAACTGAGCAACACTGTCCAAATAAATCAGTACACCTCGTCTCACATCAAATTTGCTGAGTTCCAAATCCTCATCAGAAGATCTATTTTGAAGAAACTCAGAAGGAATCACTTCCTGCCAAAAATTAGATGAAGATTGAACTTTGGAAAAAAGAAGGACCTAATCTCCATACAATACTGTTGGGAATGATCAGACTGATCCGAAAATAAGGACATTTGGCTGAAAAATAACCCAATTCTCTTTTCATTTTAGCTGTGGTTATTGCAACCAGAAAACAACAGAACTTTCCACGTAAGGATTTCCAGATCAACAGATTCTAATGGTTCAAAAGAAGGACCTTTCAGAACATTCAACACCAATATGAAATTCCCTGAAAGCTAGGGGCTCCTCACATTAGAGCTTATATTTGAAAAACCTTTAAAAAGTCTAGAAGCCAAGACTTTACATTCTGAAACATCCAGCCAATTCTCCCTGAATAGTTTAATAGCTGTCCATTGCAGTTTTTAGGTAGCACATGTAAAACCCGCAAAAACATCAAGATTGAAATATTACAGGGGGATAATGAATCTAACTGTTTAAAAACACACCACATCCTAAAAGATGATCAATGGTGAAAATATGACTTCTAGGTTGATTCTGTCTTGGACACCTGCATTTTCTTGGTGTCAACCCCTCTGGAATGCCTAATTTCGGCAAACCTAGCCACTTAATCTCCATGCTGTTAGCTGAAGACATTGAAGGGCCCTTAGAGATAATGTTTGGGGAATTATTGGAACAGTGAGAAAACCCTTCACTTACCCTTGTTCATACTTACTATCAGAGGAAAACAGGATGAAGGGCTCCATGTTGGAGCAATCAGAATTACTGATGCACTGTCTACCTGTCTTCACCCTCATTAGGAATCTCACTATTAAGGGGAATGGGAGAAAGGCATACAAAACCCAGTGAGTCCATGGGCCGGTAGGAAAGAGCATCCATGCCCTTCTCTTTGGTCCTGTAACAGAAAGCTGGAAGAAGGGCATTGTTCTGACTGCCTAATAGATCTGCTACTGGGATCTCCATTTCCTTCATATTTCTGCAAATATCAGGGGATTCAATTGATAATTTTGAGAAGAAGAGAACATCCTGCCCAAGTGCCTGCCCGCTGATTCAGAATCCCCTGAATATGAATCGATTGAAGCCTTTGAAAAAAATCTATGCCCACTGGAAAATGTGGTCTGCACATTCCAGTTTGAGTTTGTGCCCCGTTCAGTAGCAGTTGAGGGCGGGGAGGAGATACAAAAACAAAAAAACACTTACCTGGGTATGGCCAGCCATTGCCTCTTTTCCGTTCTCTTCATCTTCTTCCTGTCTTGAGTCCCGGCAGCAGGACGCACCTGGGCTTTCAGGCTCCCCTAAGCCAATCACAACACTTCTGTCACCATGACAGCAGTGTTGTGATTGGTCTGAATGCCGTGGTTCAGCACTCATATCAACACACAAAGTGACGCTATGGGACCAATTAATTCTAATAATTGTTCAGGACAGGTTTATGAATTACCCATCCAACCTGAGAACTTCATCTAGATTAAATCTTTACAATTTATTTTGTCACTTACTGCCCATTACCTCAACAAATCAATTATATCCACCGGATATGTATTTCTCTTTTTGCATTTTGTTTTATTTATTCCAAAACATTTTTTTGTTGTATCTTCATTTACTTCACATACTTACTCTTTTTTGTGCTATACATATAAAATTATACTATTTACATATCACACAAACAATTTACCGAAACATCTACAAAGCAAAATAGAAATGAAAATTTAAACATTTACATATAGTTTCACAAAAGCCCCTCTTATTTATATGGATGCTCTATATCATGTTATCTCGAGTGCATTCCTCAAGGTACACCTAATTAGTGCAGTATTAAAGAAATCAGTAATTTTTATCCTTCTACTTCGTACTGCTGATTATTATTTGTCATCAAATCTAAATTCAAAGGGTGTCCGTTCCAACGGTTGTCGACGCGTTTCAGCCCCTTAATTTCTAGGCCTCATCAGGACTAGGGCTTAAGCATTAACACACAAAGTGTGCTGCACTGATTCGATAGTTAAAATCTCGAATATATGTCGGTAGTAGCGGTTCAACACCTATATAAGGTTGTAGCCCTTTCACTGTACTTCTCTATATTGAAAATGGTGACTCTTATTCACTTATGAGCGTCTGACGTCATCATATCCATCTTTATTGCTTCAATTATAGCGACTATGCTCCATCATGCACAGACTAGACAATACCTATAAAATTCCTTAAATGTGCTTTCATGCGCGGCCGTGCTCACGCCTAATCAACACTCTCCACTTCTGTGTTGTAGCCGGTCCAGCACTCAGACATGGACTGGGAGCCTGTGCATGTTCTCCACCCAGGCTGTACAATACAGCCGGTGGAGAATATGTAAAGTGCGCATGATGGTTTGGTCTTCACAAGAAAGCCACCCAAACCATCATGTGCACTTAGAGAGTGTCACCACTCCTCTCCCCTGCTCTGGCCAGCCCAGTCACACCCAGCATGAAGCTGAGCCACTGCAGTAGGAAAAATAAAATGATGAATAACTTTGTGTTATTATCATTTTATTTTTACTTTTGAATTTTGAAATTGGACTTGAAGCTTCTGGGATCATTGAACAGCTCAATGGTAAAGAAAAATCTAATTTGGCAAATGTTTGTGCTTCAACTTCACTGAAATGACCTGTTGCTTTACCTCTAGTACTGATGAGTAGCCAAAGTATTCCTGATAGGAAGACTGGTTTATTGCCACAGAAGATCCTTATGGGAAGTGCTATACCGGCAAATGCACTTTTGAGCATCACAGATGATATGCTACTCGATTACGGCAAGTGATTAGCTGTTGTGGTGCATTCTGTCTTTCACCAGGGTGCAGCTGCCACACTAGATCTGCATCAAGACAGTGCCACAACCTCAATCCGGGCGATTGGGTCATGATGAAGTAGCACGTACAGAAGACTGGTCTGGAACAAAAATGAAAGGCCTGGTGATCTTGGTCACAAATACTGCTGTTAAGTGTGTTGGAGTGCCAAACTGGGTGCATGCATCGCACACGAGACGAGTAAGAAATACCTATGAAGATATTGTGTTCTTTGATTCTGAATGAAGTGCACTGGTGAATGCATTACTGTAAACTGAACATCAACAAAGACCTGTGACACAAAGATCAGAACAGCAACAAGGAGAACATAGGGGTGAAGAGCAGCAAACAGTTGCACCGAATCAAGTGCCTGTCATTTTTACAAAGTTGCATTGAGATCTCTGGCGAAAGAAGACCAGACAAAACCTCAAGTTGAGAAAACTACTGAAACAGCATCAGCACAAACAGAGAAACCGGGTTAAGGAACAAGCACAGAAACAAGAAGACCCATGTGCAAAATAGAATGGCCACAAAATTAAGGCCAAAAGAGATTGGAAATAAGTGTGGCAGATGATCGAATACCACTGACTAATATTGAGGAGACAGAGTCAACTTGTGGAAGTGCAACCGAGGGGGGAAAAACAAGGAATGAGAAGATCAAAAAGAGCGAGAGAGCCTTGTTGAAGGTATTCTGTACCTGAGTGGACTTACTACGTGGATATAGTACTGAATGTATCATTGGGCAAACTATATGATGTGAAATCTGAACTGTTTAAACCTCCTTGAAAACACTCAAAAAAATCAGATAAGACTGTTTGATAATGATTTCCAGAAAATACTGAGACACATATAAAAGATTAAAATTGCTTGAAAAGTGCCAAACGTCAGAAAAAAATAGGTTTTCTTTTAAGAGGATTTACCAAGGCCAAGGTTGAGGAAGAGGAGTAGGGATAACATTTTGGAATAACAGGGAGAAGGATTAAGGTTGTTTATATGAAGATTTTAAGTTTAAAGAGACTTTGTGAAAAGTTTTCAAAGAAGATTTGGAGAGACTCTGAACTATCTATTGAGCTATTGCTGTATGCTTTGCTTAAATAATCTGATTACAGACAAACGTGTTAGAAATAGATGCAAGATCATTATGGGTGCTATTTTTGTAATAGCAGTACTAATAATTATAATTATGGCTCCCGGTTTGATGGTATTTAGTTTTTTTCAAATTTCCATCTGTATTTATCCATATTTGTTTTTCGCTAATTTTAATTGTATTCATCCACATTTGTTTTAGGATTTGTGAAAAATGAAGCTGAAACTTTTATATTTCCAGATCTATTTGGCCAATAAGTGTACACTCTTCCTTGAATGCCCAAATCGTTTCAATGATGTGCACTCCCACAGATGCAAATTGTAAGAACTTTGGTCATCAATTCCACTGTGGTAGCTTGGCACGAGCGGGAAGGCACCCGAAAGCTAGGTGTAAAGTAGCCATGCAGTACACACTCACACTGAGACAGGAAAGGCACACAATAAACTGACACCACACCAGCTAGTCTGTTTAAAACAAGATGCTTTTATCTAGATTAGGCTCATTGCTGGTAAATATTTCATTGTAATCAATTCAGCATTAACTCATAGGCAATATTTCATTGTAGGCATAGGTAAAACCATTTCTTTAGAACACAGGCAACATTTCATTACGTAGGCATAGCATTTTCATGGGTATAGGCATACACAGTAACATTCGCTGATTCATTAAGGTAACATTGCATAAGAGCTCTGTCAATGGAAAGCCTTCCTTATGCACACAGCGACTCAAAATATATCAACCGTTGCTTGAAATGGGCATAGCCAACCAGGAACACAGTTCCCTGCTGCAGGGCAGGTTATAAAGAACACTCCCCTAGCCTGGGGTTAACTTTTAGCCCCAGACAGTTAATTCTCCAGGTTATTGCCCAGTTCGGGCGTCCTTAATCCCTCCTCCCTCAGTTCCGGTTTCTTATCTGGCTCAATAGGGACAACGGGGCACAACTATAGTTCTCCCGAGGGGAGGATTACCTGTTTCTTCAGCCTCCGCGGAGGCTTTGGCGTTGTGATGCAAAGGGGGAGGCTCTTGCAGGTTTGGGAGCTCCCCCTTGTGGTACTGCGGCCGGTCGGGCCTTGCTGGTGATCGGGGAGGGTTCCTGCACTCCGATGAGCCCCGCCCTGCTGCGGGACCAGTCCCGGGCTTCTCGATGGTTTTGCTGGCCCCGAGACCAGTCGGGACACAGCCGGGAAAGGCGGGGCCTCCTCGGCCAATGGCAGAGCAGCACTGGAGTGTGCCGGGCCCCAGAGCCAATCTGAGGTTCGCTTGCTGGGGGGGCTCGGCCACGTTACCAATCCGGGCGCAGCGTTGGCGGGGGCATGGCCTGTGATGCGGCCGACAACCCAGTCTTGTGATGGCGGGGTCTGGCCTCGCTGGGCCTGGCGCGGCCTACCGCAGCACTACGGCGGCCCTCTCCTGGCTCCGGGTGCCACCGCGAAGGCGAAGGCAGCAGCAGGGCCCACCCAGGGGAAGCGTGGGGGTCGCGGCGGTGACGGCAGGCCCCAGAATACTTCGCAGGCCCGGCAGGCAATAGCGGCACTTCGCCGACGAGGCGCCGGGCCGCGGCGGTGTTCTCGGCCCCAGATGCAACCGGCAGCAGTGCCAAAAGCAGAGCAGGTCAGTCCTGGGCTGCGGCGGTGAGTTCTACAATGAGCGTGCTGAAAGCACAGCGCGTAGGGGGTGCAGTGTTCTCCAGGGCCCAGCGCAAGGTAGCCCCAGTGCTTGGAGGGCACAGGCAGTCTCTTAACAGTACAGCGCTGGGGGATGAAAGCGATTTTAGTCACACACAGTGCTTTGGGAAGAAGGCAGCCTCTGGCAGTTCCGGGCAGCCCAGCGGCAAGATAGCTGCAGCAGGACAGCACAGGGGCACAGGGCTGGCTGAACAGAGTACAGTGCAGCTTGGGGCAGTTTCAGCTCAGGCAGAGCAGCGCAGGGGCACAGGGCAGGTGGTAAGCGCTGATTACCTGGCTGATCCCCCAGCAGTCCTCACTGTAGGAAGGTGTTCCTTGGCGGCGCTGGGTGGTTTCTGCACCCTTCTTGTGTGGTTTTTTGAGGGGGCAAAAGAAGGGGGGTTGAGTTGGTGGCGCAGAGGCAGGACGGATCCCTTGGCTCACTGAGGGTGGTTCCCTGGGTTCCCCCATGCTGGGCCAGATCAGTGGGTTTGGTAGAGTCCCTCACTCAACTTAGAAGGCAGTGCCTAGGCCTAGTCACTTCCAGTGGTATAGGTTCCTCCCCTAGGCCCTACCGCCTAAACTCCTGTAGAGGTTCCCCCAGGTCCATTGATGCCCCAACTGACAAGCAGGTTTCCCTCCTTTCCCTAAATACCTCTTGGTCAAGTGACCACTCTCTCAAGGCGGCAAAGTGTAACCCCTCCCCTATTCCGGAAGGTTCCAGGACCTTCCACAGTCTAGGCTATGGGCAGACAAGGCGGGATGGCATTGCTACAGTATCCTAATGTCCCAGCCTGCTCCTGACTGCTAGTGTTTTACTAAAAAGACCACTCCGCAGTAGCAGGGGCCTGTGGCAGCCATGTTGGTAGGAGACAGCACCTGCACCTTAGCACTGATTGGCAGTGGTAAGGCGCCCAGAGACCTAGGTCCAACGAAAAAGGTAGTGGAAAAACAAGGCAAAGGGCGAAAAAAACGGGGTAAGACCACCCTAGGGCTGACAGGTCTAACACAAATTAATATGCTTATATTGTATATTTAAATTTTAATATCAATCTTCTGCTTATATACTGCTTCTTATGCCTCATTAAAAAAAATCGTATTGTTTTAAATACCCTTACCTGTGAATCCGCACAGCTATTGGCCTATCAGTCATGATTGATGGCATTTAGAATCACTCAAAAAGCCACCTAATTTCCGTTTTTACCAACATTTCAAAATAAATACAGACAGGATAATAAATGGTTTTCTGTTTGTATTAATCAGTAAAAACAGGCAGCCTTAATTGTAATAGTATTAGTATGCTTTTACTTCACACCGATAGAGAAATTGTGTCGACTAATGACTACGACACTTGCACACACAAACAATGAGGGGTAATTACAATCGTAATTTGACAGTTTCAAAAGAGATGACTTCACAACTAAAGTTTATTTTAAGTTAGTGCAAGAACACACACAAACTATGGATGCAAAAGATGTTTATGTCTCTGCCAACTTACCATCATCAACAGCAGAAGAGGTTACATACCATCACATTCCATTGCCATACATAGTTTCATGTAGTATATTGCTTACATTTGGATATAGGCATGAACGTTTTGAATAATGTCTTTCAAACCATGATTTAATACTTTCTACATACTACTAGTGTAAAGCATGAATACACCCACAAATTAAAGAACTGGACACTGCTTGGTAATATAGACCGTCTATGTACATAAATAGTGTTAAGGCTTTCTGAAACCCTTTAACTTGCTTAATGAGACCTTTAGCGACCCTTGACCCCACCAGGTAGGTCGCTCCCCCTCCGCACAGCACCGCCTGTGTCTCCCTGCCCCAGCTGCCGCTGTAGAGGAAATTCGAGGCCATCCACCACCCGCAGGCTACCACCTGTGCCTCATCCCTAGTGCCAGTGGTAGGCTGTAGGTAGGTTTGTTCATCCTCTGCTTTATTGCTTTTATTGTATTGCCTGTATTTTCATTGTTGTGTCTGTGACTGCTGTTGTCTGTCTTCCTCCGCTGCCTGTATGTGGTCGGTGACCCTTTTTCTTCCCTCTGTTCCCTTCGCTATCCCTGAAATCTCTCTCCACGGTCTGTCCTTCTGTACCCCTTGCTGCCCCAGTGTCTCTGCCCGGTTTTCCCTTCTGTTCCCCTCACTGCCTCCGTGTCTCTGCCTGGTTTCCCCTTCTGTTCCCCTCGCTGCCCTGTGCCTCTCTGCCCATTCTGCCTTCTGTTCTTAGCTGCCCCTGTATTTCTTTGTTCTGTATTTTGCCTCTGTGCCACTAGTTTTTCCGGTATTTCAGTGCCCTTTTGCCTTCTGTGCCACTCGTTTTTCCCTCGGTTTTGTGCCCCTTTTGCCTTCTGTTCCACTTGTTTTTTGTGCCTGTCTGCCTTCTGTGCCACTCGTTTTTTCCCTCGTTTTGTGCCCCTTTTCCCTTCTGTTCCATTCGTTTTTTGTGCCCTTCTGCCCTCTGTTCCACTCGTTTTTTTGTGCACTTCTACCCTATGTGCCACTCGTTTTCCCCTCATTTTTGTGCCCCTTTGCCCTCTGTTCCACTCGTTTTTGTGCACTTCTATCCTATGTGCCACTCGTTTTTCCCTTGTTTTTGTGCCAATTTCGCTTTCTGTTTCACTCGTTTTTTGTACCCTTCTGCCCTCTGTTCCACTCGTTTTTTGTGCCCTTCTGCCCTCTGTGCCACTCGTTTTTCCCTTGTTTTTGTGCCCCTTTTAACTTCTGTTCCACTTGTTTTTTGTGCCCTTCTGCCCTGTTTCACTCGTTTTTTGTGCCATTATGCCCTCTGTTCCACTCATTTTCCCCTCATTTCTGTGCCCCTTTTGCCTTTTGTTCCACTTGTTGTTTGTGCCCTTTTCCCTTCTGTGCCACTCGTTTTCCCTCAATTTTGTGCCAACCACCAACATCCACGCCCCACTGAAGAAACCCCCCCACAGAGACACCAGCAAAAGGGCCAGCTGGTTCACCCCAGAACTCCTAGCCTCCAAGCAAGCCTGCCGGAAACTAGAGAAGAAATGGCACAGTGAACAATCTCCGGACAGCCACGCAGCACACAAGGACGTCATCTGCAACCACCACCACCCCATCAAGCAGCCGAGAGGACCTCCTTCAAAGACCACCTCGACAACACGCACACAATAGCAAGGAGCTCTTTAACATCGTGAAGGTACTCTCCAACCCCAGCTCTAACACCAACGACATCACGCCGTTGCAAGCCCTGTGCGACTCCCTCGCCACCTTCTTCCACTGCAAGATAGCAGACATCCACGACAACTTCAACACCCAGACAGTCCCAACAGCCAGCAACACAACAGACCCTCCACACACCATCGACCACGAGCCCCTGCTAGCCTGGGCAAGCGTGAGCTTCAATGACACCATCAAGACTATGCGCACAATCCACTCCGGCTCTCCGTCAGACCCATTCCCGCACCACGTCTTCAACAGAGCAAGCAGCTCCATCGCACCCCACCTGCACAACGTCATCAATCTCTCCCTCAAGACCGCAACCTTCCAAGAGATCTGGAAACACGCCGAGATCAACGCCCTACTCAAAAAACCTAAGGCAGACCCAAGAGACCTCAAGAACTTTCAGCCCATCTCTCTGCTCTCCTTCCCGGCCAACGTCATCGAGAAAACAGTCAACAGACAGCTAACCCGATACCTTGAAGAAAACGGAATCCTGGACCCTTCCCAGTCAGGGTTCCGCAGCAACCACAGCACCGAGACTGCCCTCATCGCCGCCACCGATTACATCAGGACCCTGCTGGGCAACGGCAAGACCGCAGCACTCATCCTCCTAGACCTCTCTGCCGCCTTCGACACCGTCCGCCACCGCACACTACTTGCACGCCTCCACACCGCAGGGATCCGAGACAAGGCTCTGGATTGGACCACCTCCTTCCTCTCCGGCAGAACCCCGAGTGTCTGCCTCCCCCCATTCTGTTCCAAAGTCTCCGAGATCATCTGCTGCGTACCCCAGGGATCCTTCCTCAGCCCGATGCTGTTCAACATTTACATGGCCTCGCTTGCACAGGTAGCCCAACAGCACGACCTCAACAAGATCTCCTACGCCGATGACACTCAGCTAATCCTCTCCCTCACCAAGGACCCCGTTACCGCCAAAGCAAACCTCCAAAAAGGAATGAAGGCCATCGCCGACTGGATGAAGATCAACTGTCTGAAGCTGAACTCGGACAATACAGAGGTCCTCATCCTCGGCTCCAACCCTTCAGCCTCTGATGACTCCTGGTGGCCAACGGCACTGGTGGCAGCCCCGACACCCACCGACCACGCATGCAACCTGGGAATCATCCTCGACTCAACACTCTCAATGACCAAGCAAGTCAACGCCGTCTCCTCCTCCTGCTTCAACACCCTCCACATGCACCACAAGATGTTTTACAATGAAAAAAGAGACAGTAGTGATGGCATAGACTGTCGCACTACCAATTCAATGTGTGGGATTGTGAATTCCCAAGTTCTATAATTACTGTTCTGAAAGAGTGTTTATTACAAATGAGGTGGTGCCAATCAAGGTAACAATAACATCCCACTACCACAGATGTCAGCAAATGCCATGATCCAGAGGGATCAGACAAAAATGGGTTCACTACACAGTGATACCTCAGCACTCAATTATATGTTATTCATGGGAGCAAGTGCTACCATGAGAAATATTGTTATTAACATGACCTTAGTTCTAGAATCATGAATGACAGTTAGTGTATCGTTCTAGAGGTAAGCGCATGAAGAGAACATCCAAGCCAAACAGATGACTTTGTTGATTTAATATCAATTTTTTGATTCACAAATTAGTCCATCCTGTGAAATTTCTGGTACAATTTTACAAGACTTTGATAGTAGAAATTCTTCCATACATATATCCAAATAGGAAATACAGTGGGCAGCCGACACGTGTTTCGTTACTCAAAAGTAACTTCCTCAAGGCTTTCCTGAAATGAGCAGAGTGGAGTATATCCTATTGAACTTATGGATCGGTAAAATGTGAAAATTATCTTGAAAGGCAAGAAGACGGAAGATTATGATGTGATCTAAAATGTCGCCAGGATCATGGGTTCATATTCCGGAATTTCGAAGTCTAGGGAACTAAAAAAGTGTGAGCTAAGTCAATATTTTCAGCTTGATGTAAAAAAATCAGTTGGTCTCAATAAATAGCTCCATAGTCAAATTGAGGGTCCCATGGACCCGTTATGAATTCCCAAATAGAGTGTCTAGCGGAAACTTCGACTCGTCCTTAATTAGTATAAAGTGACGGTATCTTTGAAATTCCCCTTGTGAAGGTTGGTATTGTTCCTATCCTTGTCACGGTATTGACCAGAGAGTGGGGATATGAGCTATGATATGCTTCATGAAGCAGCAGAGAGAGTGGACATTGTGAGCTCTGATATGCTCTTATGTGGGTTGAGGCATTTTTTTTCAAATACCGAGGCGTCTCCGCATGAGCAAGTGGTGACTTCAAAGGCAGGTGAGAAGGGTGGTAAGACAGTACAAAGTATTACTCACGAAATCACGGAAGATAGATCATCCGTGCCAGGCAGGTTACCGTATATGGGTGTTTCAATGCCACTAGGTACACATTTGTCACAAAAGACCAAACACAAGATATGGCAGCATGATTATGTTGACGTGTTCCGCTTGTTGCATAGAGATGTGCAAGCGAGAGAAGGGTCTAAGGAGGAGGAGATGGAATTAGCAAGACGCCCCAGAGTGCCTAGAACTATAGACAATTGGTACTCTGCCTTTCTAATTTTTTCTAGCATCTATTGTGAAAAATATCCGGAGACAGCAGTGTCGCTTTTCAAGTACATGGATGTGGTACGTAAGGCTCACATGCATTTTGGTGGCTTTTCCTGGCTGAACTACGACGAGGAGTTCAGAGCCAGGATGAGTATGAATCCTGCAAAACCATGGGTGGACATAGATACAGAATTGTGGTTGCAATGGATGTCCTCCTCTCAGCTTACGGAGACCACCCATACAGCTAGTGGCTTACCGGTAGCGTACCGGCCCTTTCTAGGGCGCGCCGCCCAGGGAGGGGCGGGGTCGGTCACAAGGGGACATCCAAGCAGCATGGGCTCCTGTTGGAATTACAACAGAGGCTATTGTAACAGGCCATACTGTAGATTCAAACACGAATGTTCCCAGTGCGGAGGCAGACACATGCTCTTTCAGTGCCTTACACCAGCAGCAGACACAATTGAACATACACCACAAGCACAAGGCCAGGCACCGAGAGGCAGGGGAACTCCACTCCCTCCTATACCAAAAGGCTTTTACCCCAATTAAATGGGAATTGTTTGTCCCTTGGCTAGACAGGTATCCGGACATGGAGGCGGCCGCCAAGCTGTACTGGGGGTTTAGGGATGGATTCCGAATTGGTTACCAGGGCCCCAGAGCTAGGCGCTGGGCAGAGAATTTAAGGTCGGCAAAAGAATTTCCGGAGGTGGTGTGCAAGGAACTGGACGAGGAAGTTCGTCTAGGCAGAGTGGCTGGTCCTTTTGCGGAGATGCCTTTTGTTAACTTTATGGTGTCACCGCTAGAGGTCCTTCCCAAGAAGGCTTCAGGTGAATTCCGCATGATACAACATCTTTCATGGCCTGAGGGTAGATCAATCAATGACTTCATTGCGGATGAGGACTCAACGGTCTCTTATACCACTGTTGATGAGGCGTTAAAAATGGTTCACAGTTTAGGAGATCATGCTGAACTAGCCAAGTGTGACATTCAATCTGCATTTCGCTTGATCCCGATCCACCCCATAGATTTTGAACTTTTAGGTATGCAATTGCATGGCTATTTTTATTTTGACAAAGTTTTACCAATGGGGTGTGCAGTATCCTGTGCACTTTTTGAGTTATTCAGCTCATTTTTTCAGTGGGTTTTTCAGCAAGGGTGCAAGGAAGGCAAGGTGTGTCATTACCTTGATGATTTTCTTTTCATGGGTTCAGCGCAGTCCAAGCATTGCGAGAGAGCGCTACAGGTTTTTCAGCACATGGCTGAAACATTTGGGGTGCCTTTAGCGCAGGACAAGACGGAGGGCCCAAGTACACGGATTACGTTTCTTGGCATAGAAATAGATACCGTGGTAATGATAGCACGGCTTCCTAAAAAGAAATTGGACGAGATTAAGGCATGCATTCAAGAGGCACTTCAAGTAGAAAAATTACAACTGAGGCAAGTGCAAAAACTATTAGGATATTTGAATTTTGCGTGCCGAGTGGTAAGGGCTGGCAGGATTTTTTGCAGGTTGTTGGGCATGGCCATGTCGGGTGCGACTCTGCCACACCATAGAATCAGGCTCACCAGAAATATAAAGGAGGATTTGAGAATTTGGTTGTTATTTCTGGAGGATTTCAATGGAGTGTCATTATTTTTCATTGAAGAAGGCATGATGTGGCAGGTGCAACTTTATTCGGATGCATCAGGTTTGAATGGTTTTGGCATTTTTTGGGACGGGCGCTGGTGCGCTGAGAGGTGGCCAGAGGGGTGGATTTCACAAGGTCGCAGCATAGCGTTTCTGGAGCTTTTTCCCCTGTTGGTAGCCTTGCAGATATGGGGTCAGGAGCTTAGTAACAGAACAATCCTTTTCCACGTAGACAACATGTCAGTAGTTCACTTAATAAACAGGCAGAAAGCTAGAGACAGGAGAGTTCTAGGCCTTTTGAGGGCTTTCATGTTGTTGAGTCTGCGTCTGAACATTGTTTTTCGGGCGGCACACATTCCAGGCATCTCTAACACAATCGCTGATGCACTCTCTCGTTCCCAGTGGGACAGATTTCGAGGGCTGGCTCCGGGAGCAGCAGTCAAGAAAACACCGGTGCCTCCCAGCGTCTGGGCGTTAGGGGACTGAGGATACTACAGCTGGTGGAGAATTCCATAGCACCATCCACACAATAAGAGTTATAAGCTGGAATGGAAGGAATTTCTAAGCTATGTCAACACTTTTGACGTCGTAAAAAGCAGAGAGAGGTGTATTCCACTTATACTTGACTTTGTTTTAACATTAATTGATAAAGGTTTGGCACATAACACAATAGCGGGAAAGCTGGCGGGGATTTCCTTCTACGGTCAATTGTTTTGGGGTATGGATCCACATAACAATGTATTAGTAAAGAGAGTTTTGAAGGGTCTGCAAAGGGTGCAGGCTACCAGTTCACACACAAGAGCACCAATTACTTTTGAGTTGCTACAGCAATTGTTACGTTCATTACCTAAATCTTGTTACAATGCTCATGAGGCTAGGCTTTTTAGATTAGTTATGATATGGCTCTTTTTCGGAGCTTTTAGAGTTTCAGAACTGTTAGGTTTGAAAAATGACTACGGGCTCTGCGGCAAAGATGTTTGCTTGGAGGGTGAAGTGTTAAAAAATGGTTAGGTAAATCAAAAACAGATCAGATGGGCCAAGGAGTGTGGATACACTTAAATGTGACCCAAATACAAGGTTGTTGTCCAGTACAAGAATGGAGGGATTTTCCGTTTTTTACAGATTTCCTGGGAGGGCCGAATTTTGTACATAAGTCAGGTGACACGCTTTCAAGCCACCAGCTGCTGGTGGTCATGAGACGCACGCTTTTATTATTAGGTTTAAATCCAATGAGCTATGCCACGCACTCATTTCGTATAGGAGCAGCATCAGAAGCAGCTTGTTTGGGGCTGGGTTGGAACGTGATCAAGAGGATAGGAAGGTGGAGTTCAAATTGTTGTGCACGTTATGTGAAGAAATTTAAAAAAAAAAAAAAAAAAATGACACTCTGGACATCAGTCAAAGTCATGTGTTGTAGCATCACTGTTTATGGTTTGAGTTTTCTTAATAGGTTGTTTTCTTTCATACAGGTGACATTCGGGGCTTGAGTCCGGCCAAAAAACAAATTTGGATTGTAGGACACTCATTTGTGAAGTGGGCCACGATCTTTGCTGACCATCAAATCTATGGAAGGAACTTGGGTATCCCCGGCGCTGGACATGAACTTTACTGGTGCGGTAAAGGGGGCATGCGCTGGGAGAATTCGCTCCCTCTCTTGGCAAAGATCAGGTATGACAGAGGTGGCCCCGATATGCTAATCCTCCATCTAGGAGAAAATGACCTGGTGGCACTATCGGGTTTGAGATTAATTAAAGCTATGCAACTCGATTTAGCTGTGATATCTAACAATTGGTTGGGTACCTGTCTAGTGTGGACCGAATTTGTGTTTTGACAACAGTGGAGGAATGCAAGGAGCCAAAGCGCCATGGAAAAAGCCCGGAAAAAGTTAAACAGGGCCATGAACATTTTCTGTGTGGGTTTGGGGATCCAGACAATTGCGCATAACAGCATCACTGGGAAGGAAGGCCATTTGTTCAGGGAAGACGGGGTCCACCTCACACAATTGGGGATGGCTTATTACATACTTGAAATAAGAGACATGTTATCAAAAATTTTAAAAGTGGATTTGTGGGTGTCTTCCAGAAGAGAGGAATAAAAAAAAATGGTCAAAGCAATGCAGGCTAAATGAGCAAAAACAAAATGACTGAAGAATGGTTTTGGTTTTTTCAGGTGGGGTCAGGAAAAATCCAAGGTTTTTCCTGGGTGGCGGAATAGGAGGAGGTCAAGATCTAGACCGGACTTGACCGTCCATCATGAGAGAGGGTGGTGGGAGGTACAGTATGGGGGAAAAGGAAAGAAAAGATGGAAAGTGAAAGATTTTGAAACATGGTGGAAAATTCAAGAAAAGGAAGTTATATTGGTTTTGGTTTAATACAGTTATAAACAAAACAAATGCAGAAATAAAGGTTATGGTTTTGGTACAATATGCAAATTTAATGGTTCTGATGATAAATGTAAATTTACAACAGTTTGAAGGTTTGTGGATATTTATGAAATTGCCTGATCTAACAAATAAAAGTGGCCTTTTATGCTTCCAGTGATGTCTGTCTCATTGCATTGGGTCTGGGTTATCTTGGGCGATGTGATCCTCGGGGGAGCAGAGCGGAGCGGTCTCCCCCCGCGGATTTTCGCCCGGGTGGACAGACCCGGTGCGATGACGTGCGTTAGAGCAGGGCAGCGCGCGCGTAGATTGCTGCGTAGGCGTTAGTTAGGTGAGAGGCGCCATTTTAGGTTCCGGTTTTCTAGGAGGCAGGGGCTTTTTAGACGAGGCCAGCCCACCCACCCCCTGAGTAGAAAACAATAAATAACTTGTGGAATGTTGTTAACAAACTTTGTATGACAAGACAGAGATGTTAATCCTGCAAGATGCCACAGTAGGTCAGGCAATTGATGTATCCTTTATCTGGAAGTGGCGGAATAGGGGGAGGTCAAGATCTAGAGCGGACTTGACCGTCCTTCATGAGAGAGGGTGGTGGGAGGTACAGTCTGGGGGAAAAGGAAAGAAAAGATGGAAAGTGAAAGATTTTGAAACAGTTTGAAGGTTTGTGGATATTTATGAAATTGCCTGATCTAACAAATAAAAGTGGCCTTTTATGCTTCCAGTGATGTCTGTCTCATTGCATTGGGTCTGGGTTATCTTGGGCGAAGAATGATCTATGTAAGCCACTATTCGCATGAGTATGGGTGGCCACAGGCTATACATGTTACCTAAAGCCAGCAAAAACAGTCTATATATAAGTAAAATCACATACACAGGAAAACAAAATAAAATATTGTTCGAGAATAAAGTGCGAACGTACATCCTAAAGGTACAATCTTGGCTAGATAATCACAGAATTACATGTTACAGTGAACCATACATCTTATATCTGTTCTGACATAACTGACCGTACAAATCAAGTCTCATTCACATAGTATGATAATGTGATCAATGTAAAGTGTGATTGTGCGACATCTATGAAAAAGTTAACATCAATACCAATAGCAGACTAGTTCACAAACAGTAAAACACAACAGTATAATCACATATTGGACATACATACAACGAAAAGGAGGGCAATTAAGCTGAGCCCTCTATCATCCCAAGATGCCCATTGCCCTTTCACTCTTATCCATTAAGCCCCACATGGGCTTCCCCTGCATTCCTTCATCCAAACTGCAGGCCATCTAACAACCAATAAACAACAGGAGAAAAAAAGATTGGTGGTGCTGATGTCTGCCCTCACTTAAACATCAAACATTGTGCAAAGTACTGCAATACACTTTCTCGATTTACCCCAAAAATATAAACATTCCAAGGGCGGATGAGGCAACTGAGATTGCAGACAAATGATGGTTGATTATTTCCCTCCAGAATCAAATCCAAAATGGCCAAGGGTTGAACCATGAACTGGGAGGTGTCTTTGGGACAGAAAGTTGAAATTACATATACTTCACTCTTTATATCACATGCCCTGTAAAAAAAAAACTAAAATAAAATATGCATTTAGCACTTTTATAAGTTACCCAGATTGTCCACATGGGTAAAATATAACTCAGAAATAGCTTTTGAGTTGATTATCGGTGCCCAGCGAGAAAAACAACGCTCTCACAGCACTTTGTCGTATTTCGTAAAGCCTTTTCGCATTCCTTCTGTGAAAGCGTTTTTATCCAAACAAAATCTTATTTACACAATATGGGAGTCACTTCCATAAAATGAAATGCTGAAATCATGCAAGTTTAAGCTGACTTAAAGGAAATTTCGTTCAGGGTTACTGTTTATGATATTTACCATCACTGTTATTCAATAAAAACAATTACTGTTGTCTCCCCTTATAACGAACTTGTTGGGTGCTTTCTGAAAGGCTGAAAATGTGGGATCACTACAATACCCAATTGGCAATAACTGCAAAATAGTGGGTGTGCAGGTGTCAAATGTCTGGTTTTATCCAGTAGCCAGTGTGACGTTCAACTGCCACTCCTAGGTCTTTCCTCGGATATGTGAATTATTTTAAAAGGTCAATGACTAGTCCTCATTGGGGACTCTAATCAGGGCCTGCCTATGCCCCCATAAATATAGGGCCTTTGATAGACTCAAACTGTAATCCTGTTTTGGCGCTAACAGGATGTTAGTGGCGGGGTGTGCATGTACCCTCTGTGGTGTTGTGCGCAGGCCACCAACGCGGACCAAAAGGAACTATACGAAGGCGGTCAACTGACTCGCCACGACCGGAAGCGGAGCCCCGGGCCCTTTCTTGCTTCCACCTGGGTACGCCAGGCGTTCCCATTATTGTTACGCACACAGGGGCTCCTGGCACTCCCCCAACCCCCCGTGTGGACCTTAACCTTGGTGTCGCCCAAGACCCAGCAACACTTAGTTGCAACCTTGCCGTTTTTGGCGTGCTTTTTTCATCCCGAGCCACGAGACTCAAAAATCAGGAGCACATTTCACAACTACTGATTTTTGCACGCTGTGCTAATAAAAAAGTTAGTGGGTGTTCAACTGCATTTTGCAGCGCTACCGTGATCGGGCAAAGTGGTGTGACACAATCGCGCTGTGCGTAATCTACTGCTCCTCTGCACTTTTGGCTAATTCAGCTGTGGATTATGCTACAGACTCACGAGAATTAGATCATGTTTACACGTTACAGAAAACATTGCACAATCTGAATATAAACATTCGCAAGAACTGCAAAGTTTGCAAAACATCTTTTCCTTCTGGGCAACCTGCACCACAAATCAAACCTGTAAAGTTCCAATTAAATGCGTGCCATCTTTACTCTTTTTTTTAAAACTGGGAATAAAATAGGCTGCAGGATTATAAACACATTTCCTGGCAGCAGGTGCCGCATCTTCCTTTCCTTTGACATTTGTAAATTATTACATATGGCTCAGTCAATTAAGGCCTCTGTGTTCATGGTAAGCCCTGTTACTATGGCAATTATAGGTTACGGGCATCATTGGCACTTGGAACACTGATTTGTTTCAAAATAGTCAGCTGCAGGGATTTTATTTGAGCATGTAGTACTAACGAAGATATTCACACTGTTCTATCTTTCTCTTTTTCTGCCTTTCTGTACATTTTAGTTTTGTTTTCAGTTTTCCCTTGTTATATGCCAGTGCAGATTGGAGACAGTTTATAACTAGGCAGCAGGGTGTCTGGCACTAACTGAACAACAGATTCTCGTGCTGAGCATAACCAAGAAGGGTGGTTCGGTATTATCATGGCACATTGCTTGTGCAGTTATGTGAAGACAGGAAGATCACCAGAGAGGAGTGAAAAACAGACTACACTCTTCGAAGATATTGTGAAAAAAATGCAGAAGACCTGGAAACTCATTTTGAGTAAGGGCCAGCAGTAACCAACAGGGATACCAAGCGAATCTACCTCTATTACCAGGCTACATGCTCAGTGCTCTTAACCCCTTGCATGCTTATGACGAGCCCAGCTCGTCATGAGGCACAGTGAAGCTGTGCTCATGACGAGCTGGGCTCGTCATAACGGCCGCGGCACTCCCCCGCGTGGCGAATTCCACACCCGTGTGGGCGTACTATTGGAGTGGGCGGAGTCATGAAGAGTCCAGCTCGTCAAGAGCCCAGCTCCACTGGGCAGCATGACAAGCTGGACTCGTCATGAGCACAGCGGCGCCGCACGCGGCCCCTCCCCTCCTGCACCGCGGGATAATTACGCCTGCTGCAAATGGGTTACGAAAGCAAACAATACACAATGGCTGATGCCCCATTCACAAGTGGGTGTTTAATACATTGTAATTCTAAGCACTACTTGAAAGCAGGTTTTCAGGTTTTCAGGTTTTTAAAGTCTTTATTTCGATTTAAAAAAAATCATAAAAGACACATAGTAACAAACATTAATTAATAAGTAAAAATTTAATTAGATTACAATTAAACTACCTAGTTTTGACTAATCCTATACAATTATAAATATTGTTTTATTTAAATACAACTACGGTAATTGCTGAGTTCATTTGTATAGACAAAACAAGATCGTGAAAGTCAAAACTAAACTAAATTGTTTTTAGAATGGTATTAAACAGCTTAAAAGACAAACCTGAAACAAGCATACTAAAAATTAGGGATTAGATTCCAAACTTCAATAAGTGGTTAGAAAAAAAAAAAAAAATCAAACCATGTATAAGATACATAGGATACAATCATTTACAAAAACAAGAAGCAAAACCAAACTGTCTATTAAAAGGTGCATCAACGGACAATGTCAAGAGTTAATCTGTTGTTTTGATGTTTTGACCTAATTATCCAGGCCCACCCCAGGTATTTAGCTAAGCTCACCACAAATACCTCAGAGGTGTTAGTTTTTAGTACCCAAATGGCCTCTGCCGATTTTCTAAGAGGCAGGCGCTGGAACAGTGGTTTTAGCCATTTGGATCGCGGTGCTGAATAACTAGGGCAAGCAAACAAGAAGTGACCTACTGATTCCTTATGGCTTGGGCACCATCTACATTGATCCGTGGCAACAGCGGACCAGTTTTTTGTAAAGGTGTTCAACGGCAAGGCTCCAACCCAAAACTGGTGGTAGAGTTTCTTGTCCAGCGGTTTAGAGATAGTATCCCAGTAATATTCACGGGATGGATCTAACTTGAAGGTCAAGAACCTACCCGTGAGGCTGGTGGAGCTGGAGGCGTTGACTCTAAGCTGGCGGAGCGTGGCCCAATACAATTCTTTAAATTCTTGTTTAGATGGAAAGGTGCTGGTGGAGGGGGATAGCCATAACTGTTCTAACCCCATGTCTCCCAAAATGGTTTTAACCATTTGGAGCCAGGGGATTTTCCCCGAACCCCTAATCGACCTAACTTCTGCTACCTCTTTTGCAAATAGTGTAAGGTCGGGGGAGGTCCATAGACGCCTCCAAAAAGCTACCAGTCTGAATCTAGCCATCTCGTTAATGGGTGGACATCCCAAATCTAAGCAAAGGGGGATAGAGGGGGACGACTGTGGCAAACCCACCAAATTCCGCAAAAATTTACATTGGGTTCTAAACAGATCTGAGAGGTCCATGTAGCCCCAGAGATCTGCGCCATATAGGATTGCTGGGTTAATCTTGGCGTCATAGATCTTAAGAGCTGGCATAACCCGCTTAGTGATGGATTTTTTTTGCTCACTCAGTAGGCAACCTGTGAGTCGGGCGAACTTGAGATGTTGTGCACCGACTTGAGCTTTCCATCTCAGACGACTATCTAGAGTAACCCCCAGGTATGTCATAGTCTCCACTTGGTCCAAATTAACTCAACCCATACTGACTGAACTCCGGACAGGGCGGTTCTTTGTTAGGACTATAAACTTGGTTTTTCCCACGTTTACCTTGAGGTCATTGATGGCACAGAACTCCTCAAATCGGTCCAACGCCCGCTGTAATCCACAGCGTGTTCTAGAGAGGAGTAGAGTGTCATCGGCGAAGATGAGCATTGGGAACCGTTGTCCCGCCAGCATTGGGGCGTCCGTCGGAGTGTCTACAAAGAATTTGACCACTTGGTCAATAAACAATAGGAAAAGTGTTGGCGCCAGGACACACCCCTGACGGACACCTCGAGTTACCGAGAAGGGTTCCGTCACTTGTCCCTGACCTCCCCACCTCACCCTCGCATAGTTTTCCTCATGCAGTTTGATTATTAGGTCAAGTAGCTCCTCTGGTATTCCCAATTTCCTCAAGGCCCCCCACAGTTTGTCCCTCGGGACTAGATCGAAGGCGGACTTCAGATCAATGAACGCTGCAAAGATGGTACCACCACCAAGCTGGACCACCTTCCAGTAAATCAGACAAAATCTGAACACTTGGTCGATGGTGCTCGTTCCTGATCTGAAGCCCGCCTGCATTGGAGATAGTATGTCCTCAGTTTCGATCCAGCCTTGAACCCTGCCCAGAACCATACGTGCGATGATTTTCTGTATGGAGTCGATGAGACTAATCGGGCGGTAATTACTTGGGTTAGACCTATTACCTTTTTTATAAATTGGTAGTATCTCCGCCCCCTTCCAGGACATAGGGATTCTCGCGCCTTTAGCTATTGAGTTGGTAACCTTGGTGATATAAGGTGTCCACAAAGTGGGGTTGGCTTTGAACAGATCAGCGGGGATGAGATCCATCCCCGGCGCTTTCCCTCGCATGGTCAGACTTAGTGCCAACTCAACCTCTGTTTCTGAGAAGATAAGTTTCTCTCCTGGGATGGATGGGAGTGGTGCCAACCCTAAAGAACAAGGAGAATTGGAATTCTCGGCACAAAATTGGGTCGAATAGAAGGTCACCCATTCAATCGGAGGCACATGATTTGCGGGGATACGTGCGTCGGGGTCCTTCCCCCACTTAACTAAATCCCAAAATTTAATGGGGTTATTAGATGTAGAGGCTTCCAAAAGGTCCGACCAGTACTTGTCCTCCCAGTCCCGTTCGGCTTCCCACTGAGTTTTCCTATAAAGCAGTCTAGCTGCTTTAACTGCACCCATGATCCGGGATTTGACTGCTTGAATAAGGTGTGTGTGGGCCTCCCTGCATTTTTTGTTATACCATTTCTGGTGAGGGACATTTATTTTGGTGGCTCCCTTCCTGGATGGGAGGGAGAGTAAAGATTTTAACTCATCAAAACAACGATCATGGAGATTAATGATGTTATTTGCCATTTCGAGGTTGCCCCCCAACAGATCATACTTCGACATCTCATTAAATATGTTTATAACCACAGTATTAACCTTGTCCCTTAGTGTATCGTCCTCCACAATCCTGGACCATTTTAACCTCTTCCTGTCATTCGTTAGGAAGACATCCCCAGTCTGTGAGGTACCAGGCTCCTCTGGTCTCTTAAATCCTGGTAGCCTTAATTGTAGTGACAAAGGATTGTGATCGCTTTCTGGGCGGGGTAATACTTCCATGTCCACCAGCAGGGGCCAGTCTCCCAGCTTTAACAAGATATAATCAATACGGCTTTTTCTTAGCCCATTGTCAAATGTGTAGTTGGCTTCTTGATCTGATCTTGTGCGGCCATTGCAGGCCCGAAAACCCCGATTTAAACAGAAGGCCATCCAGTTCACAGCTGCCTCGGTTGCAATAACAGTTTTAACAGACAACAAATTTGGGATGCCCCATACAGCATCCTCTGCGGAACCCCAACTGTCCCCTAAGTCGAGTAGTGGCTCAAAAGAACAGTTCAAGTCACCTGCAAGAAGAATAACATTTTCGCTACCCAGGGCTGCCAGATTGTAGTCCAGTACATCCAGCAAGGCAGGAGAACGGCCACCAGGCAGACCTCGAGCATATATGTTGATCAAAATCAGATCCCGATGGCCAATCTTGCTCAGCTTGATTATTAAAAGGTCCGGGTTTTGAGCATTTAATTCTGTGGAGTAGAATCCCAAAGACTGCTTCACCCAGATCAGTAAACCCCCTGAGGCTCGCCCTTTACCCCCTCTAATCGCAGGTTTAAAAAAGTTTACGTAACCTAGCCTAAATGTTGGATCAGGTGCCCAGGTTTCCTGGAGTAGGATAAAGTCGAATTTGTCCATAAACTCCAGCCAGTCTTCAGAGAGCATTCGGCCCTTAACCCCGGCAACATTCCAGGACACTATGTTGAGTTTTTCTGTAGTAGGTACCTCAGGGGGAACCGTCAAACCTAAAACTACAGAGGTTTCCTGTTCACCCCCACTGCCCCACCCATTCTTGATACTCCCAAGATAATCCGGGATATTCCCCGATTGTTGGGACGCAGTTTCATCCCTAGGAGGTGAAGTGGCTATTTCTGTTGTAACTGAATCCCCCATACACTCCACCACCGTGGTTGCAAGCTGTGGGGCCTCAACATTTCCAGCAGAATCAAACAACCTGGATGGTGTTGTTTGAAGTCAATCTACGGCCTCAAGATCAGATAGGGGGCCAAAGTGGTTGAAGAGGATTGGGAGTTGCTGGGGTTGGGGTGTCCTAACCATGGGGTGCCTCCAGCCAGGGGGTCGTCCAGAATTAGGGCCCATTGAGATGGAGCTTTGTCTATATGGATAAAAATATGATAGCCCCAAAGTCTGGACGTCCCCCTGTCTGGCAAACCTGGCTTTTCTGCGAATAGAATCCACCACCCAGGGATCTTTGAACGAGACTATAATACAGTCACCCTCCAGATCCTTGGTGCCATGGCCCACCCAGTCAACTCTTCTTACGAGAAGAATTTCAGTTGGCGAAGATGGAGGCAAAGGGCGATTTTTATTTAGCCAATAAATCACCTTGTTACGTAAGTCCCCATATGACTCCTTCCTGCCAGGTTGTAGGGGGGCTACACCAGTCAATACTATTGTGTATAGTGTTGCCTCCATAGGGAGGTCAGCACGAGGGGTGGTAAGCCTAGTGTGTTTTCCCACTGTTGGGTTGGTGGTACTACGATGGTTGGCTAGGGGCCCATGGGGAGGCTGCCGAGGGATATTAAGGCTGGGTTTCGCCAGTGAAAGTGGCCTGGTGGGGAGCGGTCTAACAAGATTTGGTTTATCGAGTTTATCAGTGGTCATCGTCTTAGGGGCATGTGATAACGAGCCCTCAGGTACCTTACTAGAAGTGGTTTTTGGACCTCCACCCCCCGTTGATCTGTTGGTAGCTGGCCCTGTGGGTTTAGGGTTTATGGGATGGCTGGTGGGAATACTAGGAGTGCTTGTTGTTTTTAAAGCTAACTGTGTAGTTATAGTACCCCCTGGGCTGGGGTTAGTTAAATTTTGTAGCAAAGCCAGATTCGTGTTCACTGCAGCCTCCAAAATGTCTATTTTTAAGGTCATCAACCTGGTTCGCTCCAAGACGGGCAATAGGAGAGTTTTCATCATAGCCTCCATTTTAGCTAACAGGGACTCATCTCTGTTGAGGCACGTTGGGCAGGGGTTAGAAGATCCTAAGGAGGTGAGGGAGGGGCATAGCACATTGGGGAATGCACAAGATGTATACTTTTCTGCTAGATGACCATGACCTGGGGTGACATTGCTGGTTTTATCTTTTGTTTTGGGCATCTTATATTCTCTCCCCCCGTGTGGCTCTGATCTTGCTTTCTCTTTCTCGATATCATGTCAGCGCCTGAGGGGTCTGCATAGGTTAACAAATTAGACACAGTATTGGTGGTAATGGAGGGTGAATGGATGGGTTCCAAACTATATTCAGATGCCAAGCTATCCTGGGATTCAATTCCCCCGCTAACTTCAAGATCATCTGGATGGTGTTCAGCATTATCCGATGAAAGAACGGGAAGATCAACCCCCTCACTATCTATGTGAACTATTGCCTCGATGGTATCAGAGTGGATGCAATTAAAAGCTGCATGCGCTACGGGGCTTGGGATCGTTGCCAACCCTCCCAGCGAACAACGTTTTCCACTAACAAGATCGATTGAGAGACGTTTTTCCACCATTGCGATTTCTTTTTCTAGAATTCCCGTAGCACGTGTAATAAAAGCGTCCAATGGGCCCGAGACAACTCCTTTGGGTGTTTGGATTTGAACTGTACGCACTTTGCCTGATCTTAAAGACATGATGTCTGGTTAGCACTTTGCCAAGAAATGAGTTGGTGCTGTACGATCCGCCTACCTTGGGTGCATCAAAACAGTACAGGGGGTTGGTCCTGGGCCGGACTCTGCCGTACTCGAACGGCCTCAAACGGCCCGCTCTTAGACCGGTCTTCGCCCCGAGCTGCGTCCCGCGCTGCGGGAGAATGAGATCTTAATATAGAGTGCGTTATGGGCGGAGGTCTGACCAACAGGGAGAGCGGACCGGAAGCTGACACTCGGTCTCGCAGGGACTCCTGGGTAATGGAGTCCCTGCATGCTCGCAGCCCTGCTAGAACCCTCGGCCCGGTTTCCGCACTCCTCGGCGCCCCACAGGATCCGGTGACCAGCCCTCACTCAAGCCGGCGATGCGGCACCCGCGGAGCGGGTGCGGCGAGGTCCGTGGACGGGTCTGTGCAGCAGCAGGGAAATCGCCAGAAGCCTCCAGGTACTGCTCCCACTAATGGCGTATGAAGGCGTCCCTCAGAGGCAGGGCTCACACGGGTTTTTAGGGCCTCCTGGTGGGCGGAGGCTGACCAACAGGGAGAGCGGACCGGAAGCTGACACTCGGTCTCGCAGGGACTCCTGGGTAATGGAGTCCCTGCACGCTCGCAGCCCTGCTAGAACCCTCGGCCCGGTTTCCGCACTCCTCGGCGCCCCACAGGATCCGGTGACCAGCCCTCACTCAAGCCGGCGATGCGGCACCCGCGGAGCGGGTGCGGCGAGGTCCGTGGACGGGTCTGTGCAGCAGCAGGAAAATCGCCAGAAGCCTCCAGGTACTGCTCCCACTAATGGCGTATGAAGGCGTACTTGAAAGCACTACTACGCACTGCTGTTTAGATACCCTGGGATAGAGTTTTCAAAAAGTCATGCAACACAATGCAATGCTCCAAGACAATATGATGCGCTGCATTGTGTGACAAGTAGAGAGCAGAATTCCACCATATCTTCTAGGTGCATTGTGTGACAAGTAGAGAGCAGAATTCCACCATATCTTCTAGGATGTAATGCGTACCAGTTCTCTCCCTGCACTGGCACACTGAGATCTGTTCAATGACAACGCAGGGACCCTGGCACCATGGTATGTTACAGACAAGATTGTTTTTATATGGAATGGTACACCTGTCTGCACAAAAACAATCCTTTAAGGAATGTACTGCACACGTAGATAGAGGAAATAACATGGAGAAGTAAAGATATTTCTCCTTGTTTCTTCCTCTGTTGGAAATGCGTACCATTTTGATGTAATCCCAGGTTTACTAACTAAGTAAATTTTGGATTGTATCAAAGTCCATGGGTGGATGCTGGGAATGCCCATGCTCCACCCATGGAATGCCTTCCCAATGCTGAGTAACGAAAGGCAGCAATTTGGGCTCCCTTGTGTTACTCTGGGTTTACTAAGCCACACAGAACCATGCGAGGTAGCTTTGCATGGCTTAGTAAATCCACTAAAGGCACATATTTAAATTAATATTTTTAACTTTTAAAAATAATGTAATTGAATGTAGCATTTTTTTGTACAGGGGGCTTTATTTTAAGTCCCTACTTCCATTATTTTTTAAGGGAACATGTTGCTGTACCCGTGGTTAACCATGTGCAGTGCTGGACCTACTACAAAAGTGTAAGCTACTACATAAGTGCAGTTTGTGAATACTAAAAAGAATGAAGCTTACTCAAAATTGTAAACTTACTCAAAAGTGTGAGTTGCCTTTGAAAATCAGGCAGTAACTGTAACTAGCCACCACAAGACAAACCTGCAAACATGCCTGAGAACTGAAGAAGGATGAACTCTGCAGTACCGGGACAGCTAAACTGTACTGGATTCCAGAACAGGACCTCAAGAGCTAAGACAAAGATGACACATTTACTGAAGACAACACTGGAGAAAACATTGTATTGAAGTCAATGCAATAAGGTACCTGCAAAGCCTGATTGAAATAAGGAGCAAAAAACTACAAACATATTTGAGCAAAGTCAACAGCTCATTGATACGAAAGTGAAAGAGTTGTACCACTGTTGTTGCCAGGCAATTGCTCTCAGTTCAAAGGAACCTTTACAATGCTCTACTTACGGCACCCTGGAATTGCCTTAGATCTCTTTCTGCCTTGAGCAGATTGGGCAGCCTAAATTGGAAAAGGTCTAGAAGTGCCTGTCCTGCATGACTGTGGATTCCATTGTCATGTCCTTCATTTCCTCCATTTGTGACTTTTTTTGGGTGGCTCTCTAAATTGTTCCTCTTGGAGGTCTGACTCATAAAAGTAACACAGTCCTATACTTAATATATTTATATCATTTAAATCTATCGCACAGAACATGTGATTTTTAATGAAAATAATTAAAAATTGCTTACAGATTAGTAGTTTATGACATTTGAACCAGAAATCTAAATCAATAGGTAGCACTCCAAAACAATAAAATCCCTAAAACTGCAAACATCCAAATAAACCTTATAAAACTTCCATTTAAAGTTTTGTGAATCCACCCCTAACCTGAACAATATATTTTAAAATCAAATGCTTGAGGAAACCTGAAAAAAATCGAAAATGAATAGTAAAATTTTGATATAAAAATATCCTAACCTTTTCCTTTGTAAAAAAAACAAATCTTAAAGTTGCTGACAATATCTGTTAAAAAAATATACATTTCCTCTCACAAAAATATTCCCATAGTGAAACACACTGGGCCTGATTACGATGTTGGGTGGAAAGCCTCCGACCAGCTGTCAGAGTGTTTCCACCCGACATTGTAGGTTTCAGTCCGACCACCGTATTAGGATTACAGCAGTCGGAGTGAAACCTGCTAGGGGATTCCAATCTGCTTACGACAGGCTGAAGGAGCCCATTGGTGCATCGGAAGCCACCATAAACCCCTAATAACGGTGGAGACAGGCTCAGCTCCATCAATGGGATTATGATGGCTCTTTCCAACAGCCTTTTCATGTCTTTGGGGGCCCCTAGCAGGGAGTCTTCTCCACTGGCTCTACGCTATGGGGCCTGCCCCCTTAACATCCCTGCACCATCTGGCAGCCACCATGAGGTGTGTGCCTCCCACACAGTGCAGAGATGTTTAAAACATACATTTTACAATTGCAGCTTGTGCTGCGGGCCTTTTCCACCCGCTGCACAAGCAGCCACTATAAAATTGATGTTTCTGACCTCCCATAGGGCGGTCTCATCCTATACTGAGGTCAGAACAGCCAAAGTAAGGTCGGGCAGTTCCAGACCACTACGGTGTGAAGCGGACGTAAGTCCACCCGATATCATAATGAGCCCCACAGTATCCTTAATTAGACTGTGCAACATAAGTACTATGATATACCTAGAAAACAATAACTTAAAAATTCACTACATGAAATCCCCCTAGTTCCTGACTGTTGCTCTCATTTTCTCGGTGCGGCAGCAGGGGGGCTGAGCGGCTGCCTCTCACCCAATTAGTTAACCCCTTCCCCCCACACTCGAAGACACCATTAGACCGACCCCCTCCTTCCCCCTTGATTCACACCCTACTTGCACCAAGATGCCATCTGTCACAGGCAGCACAAAGGCAGCTGTGCCAGGGGCTGATGAGGCTGCAGCTTGCTCTTCCTCTCTGACTTAGCAGCCTGTGCTGGGGCAGCTGCCCTGTGGCACAGGCAGCATCTAGACAGAGGCCATGATGCATATTCTGGGAGTCATACACAAGAAGCTACACAACCTCGAGGAGAAAAAGGGCAAGCTTGATGATTTCCAAGACAGAAAGAAGAAAGGAGAACATCTAAACCAGGACCAGCTGGATGCCCTGTTAAAGCACCAGGAAGTGGTGAGCAACATGGAATTTGGTCATGAACTACAACGCAACTTTTTGTCACTGAGCCAAAATATACAGAAATCTATCAAGAAAGTAGCACACAGAGAACAGCTTATGAGAGAAGAACTGAAACAAAATCGCTTAACTACTGTACTGGAACTGCAGTTTATTTTGGATAAGTTGGAAGACACTGAAGTGCATACAGACCTCAAGCAAGGATTAAGTGGAGTGGCTGTTTTGACCAAGGAGGAATTGTCTTTGCTGGATGATTTCTATAAGCTAGTTGAGCCAGAAAGAGATCCACATCAAAGGTTAAAAGAGCAGTGTGACCAAGCGACTCTTCATCTGTGGGACCTTCTGGAAGCTAAGAAGAAGCCAGTTTGTGGAACTACTTACAAAACTCTTAAAGAAATAATTGAGAAGGTTTTCCAGAGTGGGTACATGGACAGTTCAAATACCAGTCACCAAAATGGTTTGTGTGAGGAAGAAGTGGCAACATCTCTTTCAGAGGAAGAACCACAAGAAGAAGAAGCAGCAGCAGCAGCCAAGCCGGAACTTGAGTCAATGGACGAATACACAGAGCAAAGTGAAGTAGAGTCTACAGAGTTTATAAACAGACAATTCATGACTGAAACACGGTTCAGCAAAAGTAGTGAAAAGGAGCAGCTGGATGAGTGGACGCTGGAAACATTTGTGGTTATTAACTCGCTACAGCAACAGCCACAAGCTACTTCTTCTTTGATTCCTGAAACTCTCACACTATGTTCGGTGGTCCAGCCCGATCCAGTAGTAAGAAAGAAATGAGTACAAAACCTTATGGCACAAATGCAAGGTCCTTAACTCTTTATGCAGGATTCTATGTTGGAGTTTGAGAATCAGAACATTGACCCAGCTCAATACTAAACAGGCATCACCATCTTTAAGTCCAGACCAGATGCCGACACCTTCAGCTCTTCCTGCTGCAAATCAGTCACAGGTGTTCTAGGCTGGTTTAAGCAAATCACTGCATAGCAATGGAATAAATGTGAATGCAGCCCATCTAAACAGTATTCCATATGAATGTGCCTGTTATTCCTGTGGTTGAGGCGAAAAACCTAAAACCACAAGCACAGTACCAAGCCAATTACAGCCAGACATTCTCCCCACCAGCCTCTCTAAGTAGAACAGTTGGAACTTCAACAAAAACAGCTCCAACTGGTAGTTGGTGCATACCATTCTTCACCAGACCAGTCCCATCAGGTAGCATGTAACCCCCAGCATACTCAGCAACAGAACACTGGTTTCCCACGCAACAATCAGCCTTACTGTAACAGCTGAGGAGGAGTCTCTTGTGGTGGGCTGCGCAATCCACATGGTATAATCAATGGCTACAGGAGACCATCCAACGGCTTCAGAGGTGGATATGATTATCATCCTACATTTTCAAGCAATCCAAACAGTGGTTACACCCAGCCCCAATTTAACGCTCCTCATGACTACTCCAACAACTATCAACGAGGTGTGGTGGTCCACCAAGACCCAACCGAGGGACGCCTCTGATGAGTGCTCAACAAGTGAACTAAAGGACCTCATAGCAGTGCATGGAAAGGATCAATAAAAAGCGTTCCCTGCGATAGGGAACGTCTCCTTGGGCACAACTGTGCCCCGTGAGGGGTTGTAGATGCTGTATTCTTGGTATAAACAACAGTTCTCCAGTGGATGTTTACTTATTCATATTTTATTATTCTTCATATGAATTCTTTCCATAAATGGTTTTTACAAAATATTACTTTCGAGTTCTTAGTTCATACTCCAATGCATTTCGGGTAGAACACCCTTTATCAGGGAACAAAACACTGTAAATTAATGTAAATGAGATTTAATACATGAGGGGACTCCGTGTGACTCAATAAGAGTTAGTGTTATGGGTTAGGGTGGTTTAAACGGTGTCATTGCTAGCTGCCAGTTGTGTTCAAACGAAGCGTAAAAATCATGTGGGAGTGGAGTTAATTCGCGGTTTAAACTGTGTCATTGCATACTGCTGATTGTGTTCGAACGAAAAATGTGTGTATTGTTAAGCAGATACGTTTTTTTGTATTATTTCACTTGTTTTCAGGTTTTATTTGTTT
This sequence comes from Lissotriton helveticus, assembly GCF_964261635.1. NCBI lineage: Eukaryota > Metazoa > Chordata > Amphibia > Caudata > Salamandridae > Lissotriton > Lissotriton helveticus. The sequence goes on from NC_136063.1 coordinate 806,617,468, forward strand.
AACCTATTATGATTTAACATCATGGCATGCTTACGAATTCCATTGCCGCAATAGAGTTTGTATGTACCCACGGTCGATCCTCAACTGAATCCAGTATGGCGCACTTATTTGTTGCACGACAGTTGGGTGTGACATGGAGTACACCACTTAAAAAGTAGTTGATAAACATTGATACCCCGTTCCAAGATGGAGACCGCAGCAGTATAGATAGTAACTTCGTCTCTCATCGATGTTTACAACCTGCACACTACATAACACTTAGCTAACCAACACGGGGAACGTATCACCTTAAAACCGACGGAACACGCTATGCGCGAATACTCCTGTAAGTAATTGGTTTCACTGGGGTTCACCTACTGCATGTTTAGTCCACCTACGGCATGCTTAGACTTGATAGTATGTGACACTGTATAGTGATTTTTTAATTCAAGTACCCGCATATCGATGAGCTTTAACACAATACCACCAGAAACGCTCACTTTTTGTTAAAACCTGTGTCACCTCATATTGACAGCGCACAACGTGGGTCTCTTTCGGCTATACAAATTTCGGATGATCTTAAGCAGCATGTAGCTGCGAATTAACTTCACTCCCACATAATTTTCACGTTTTCGTTTAAATGCAGCCGACAGTATGCAATGACACAGTTTTAACCACAAATTAACTCCACTCCCACATGATTTTTACGTTTTAGTTTGAACACAACCGGCAGCTAGAATGACACAGTTTAAACCACGCTAACCCATAACACTAACCCGTAATTGAATCACACGGAGTCCCCTCATGTATTGAGTCTCATTTACATTAATTTACATCTTTTTGTTCCCTGATGAAGGGTGTTCTACCCGAAATGCATTGGAGCATAAGGAGTATGAACTAAGAACTCGAAAGTAATATTTCGTAAAAAACCACTTATGAAAAGAATTCGTATGAAGAATAATAAAATATGAATAAGTAAACATCCACTAGGGAATTGTTGTTTATACCAAGACTACAGCATCTACAACCCCTTACGGGGCCCAGTTGTGCCCAAGGGGACGTCCCCTATTGCAGGGAATGCTTTTTACTGATACTTAAGTGTACAAGCCCGGAGTACACACCCAAGGAGCACATTGAACAGTTTAAACTCATCCTAGACACAGGTAGTGCGCAAACTAATTCAATTACTTAGTACATGGAAAGGAAACATTTGTCAATATCTAGCACAGATAATTCACCAGAAGGAACCTTTGTCCCCCATTAGACAGTTTATTATAATGACTGTTCTCTTTGCCCTGATTAAGACTACTTTTATGAACTTTTTACTGAAACGGAAGGATATGGTATTTTATTCTGTATGTTAAAATCCTCAATATTCATTCTGAGCCTGAGCTGGATGTTGTTTTTTCTGCTCACCCCGGGGTAAAACAATATTTCTGGATAAGTTGAACCTCAACAATTTATGTGAAAGGAAGCACTGAAAATGCACTTCACGTACAATGCATAAAGTGTACACTATACTGTCTGTGGACGCTGGTGACTGTGCATCACATATTTAAAGGACTTGTGAAATATGGTTGCTGGGTAAGAATTCGAGCCTATTCAACTAGGCAACCCCAAATGTTGCATTTGCGCCTTGCACGCCAATCCATAGACGTATGCTCTATTACTTGCCGGTAATCTTCATTACTCCGGGTCCCATTGTCCTCGTCCCATTCATTAACAAAGTGGAGATAACCATCTCCCAACAGAAAGAAAGACCAGAGGAATGCTGGGGACACTAACCCTGCCCCTCCCACTGGGAATACATAAGCAGTACTTATCCAGCATTTCGCCTGGACCACCAGGCTCCCAACAGGAAGGCCGGAAGCCCGGGAGGGAGGGCGAGGCATATGAATGGGACGAGGACAATGGTGCCCGGAGTAATGAAGATTACTGGTGAGTAACAGAGCATTACCCCCAGGTCCCTTATGTTCTTGTCCCATTCATTAACAAAGTGGAGAATACCAAAGCAGAAAACCCAGCCTTCCAAACCCTCAAGCACACCCAGGAAACCACACCAAAGGCAGCAACCCAAGGGAAGCAAAAGGGAGAACCACAGGAAACAACTTGCAGAGCAGCCGAACAGGAAAGCACCCTACCAAAGCAGGAACACACCCACCAAAACAAACGGGAGACAACCAACCCGAAGAAGAGGACAACCCCCAGAGGGCAGCCAACCCACACCAGGAGCCCCCCGAGTGAACAAGGAAGGGTGAGAACACGCCAAACAGAAAACCAACCAAGGCTCCCCTCAACCAAAGGACACCGAGGAGGCCACACAATGAAGAAGGTCCCCAGCGGCCCAACTGGCCAGCAAGCCAGAAGAAGCCAGCCGAGACACAACCAAGGACCGGAAACTGGGACCAAGGAAAACAGAAGGTGACAGCATGGAGGCAGCCAACCAGAGAACCGGAAAAAGAGCACCCAGGGCAACCAAAGGAAAACCCCAACCCGCCAAAAGGAGGAAAACACGTCAAAAAAGGCGAACAGGCCAAAAAGGAAGCTAAACGGAGGCACCCTAAAGAGGCTCCATAAGCAAAGCCCCGGAAGGAAAACAGACGCCAAAGCAACCAACACCCCGGTCTGCAGGCGACCAGAGATGAGGAAGCCCCAACAGGACACAGCCAAGGAAGCTCACCGGACGAAAAATGGCAGACAAGTCAAGCACCAACCAGGGAGGCCCACAGGATCCCACAGCAGCACAGACTCAGAGTGAGCCCTCATAAGAACAGAAGGGAAGCCCCAACAGAGAAAGGGACACACCAGGAGTCCCAAAAATGCAACATGAAGAAAGGAAGGCCCCACCGCCTGACGCAACCAGGCACAAAGGCAGGCAGGGCCAACCAGAGGACAAATCCCAACACAACCGGACAGATCCACCGGAGAAAGCAAAAAGGAAAGAGGCCAGGGCACAGGCATAGCCCAAAGCCAACAGGGCACAGGCACAGCCCAAAGGACCACCAAAGGGCAGGACCACCCAGACCATACCAGGAAGAAGGGAAGCATGAGCCAGGCACCCAGAGGGCCCAGAGGACAAAGCCCCCGAAACCCCACAGAGGTGAACTAGGCCCCAGGAAAGAGCAGCCAGCATCAACCAGAGCAGCCACACAACAACCCCCAAGCACCCCGCATGGAAGGTGGAGCCACAGCAAGAACCCAGCAACAGGCCTAAAGCCAGCAAATGCCAAGGCGCACATCAGAAGGCCAGGGAAACAGGAACACAACCCGCCCCCCCCACGGCCCATAGAGCCAGAAGGAAGCAGGCCCGAGAATGCAACAGAAACCAGCCACTGAAACAGGAGGCCGAACGTCCCACAAGGAACAAGGCTGCAAACAGCACAAAAACCCAGAGCAGGAGCAGGGGCAGGTGAGGCCAACCCAGAGGCCAAAAAGATAAGCAAACAGAAATGGCCAGCGCATCGCAAATGCTCAGCCGAGGTAGGCACGGGAGAAGAAGCGACGTGCCCAGAAACACAGGATGCGGAGCCGCCCCCGAGGCACGAACCCCGGAGTACCAGTGCTAAGGCCAGCAGAACAGCCGGGAGACCACATCCCAACCCAAAAGAACAAGCCAGCCAGAGATGGCCCCAAAGAGACCAGACCGACTAAACAACAGAAACGCCAGCAACACCACGGTCCAACAACCCGGAACTCGCAAGGGCCTGCAAGGGGCAGGACAGAGCCCACGGCCACAATCCCAAATCCCCCCAAGCGGAGGGAAAACAAACCCCCAAAACCAGACAAGCTAGAGAGGCAACAGAAGCCAGGAAGGAAGCCAAACAGACCACACAGGCACACAAACGCCACAGCCCAGTATGCACCAAGGGAGGACAGGAGCAGGGGAAAAACCCCAGGGCAGAGGACACCAGCCACAACCCAAGCAACAGAGCGTAAAAAGGAACCAGGAAGCCAGGGCCAAAGCCAAGCAGCCCGTCCAGGCAGGAGGACCCGACGGCCCAGGCTGCACCCGGGAAAAGCCCACTCAGCGCACAGGCCGAAGCAAAGGGCAGGGAGGCCAACAGAAACCCTCGGTACAGAACCGCCGGACCACCCAACAGGCCAGACAAAAACAAAACAGAGGCAACAGCCAAAGAAATAACAGAGCCGCCAGCAGAAGCAACAGACCGGGAACTGGAGGGAGCAGAGATGCCAGAGGCACAAGAACAAAACCCCAGCACCAGACCCCGGACAACCAGCAGCAAGCCGGGCAGGCCCCCAAATCGGCAAGACAAACACCACGGGACAGCACCCCGACAGGGGAGGGAGGGTGTGTGTGTAGACAAACAAACACATGGCAGACAGCACCATGAGACCCAGGTGAACACCCCACCAGGCCACAACCAAGCTCGAACCAGCCAACCCAAAGACAGGAGAAGAGCAGGTGAGACCAAGGAGGCACAGCCAGAGGCCAAGCCGAGCCAGCCGCAAGCCTGCAGGCCAGGAGAGACCAGAGCACAACCCCGGGCCGCCAACCAGACAAGGAGAAAATAAAAAGACCACCCCAGTGGGGCAACACAGGGGAACCAAAACACAGGAAGTAAGGGCCGGGGACCTCAACAGCACCAGGACAGCCCCAGTAAGAGGCCCACAAAACCAGGGCCCCCACACAGGCAAGAACAAAGCCAGAGCCAGCCCCGCACCCAGGGGCAAACAGCTTAGAAAGGCTGCAGGCCACAAGAAGGGCCAAAGAAGCAGGAACGCCGGGGCAACAGGGGAAGACACACCCCACCCCGGCCATAGAGAAGCACAAGGCAGCGGTAGATGGACCCCCACAAGGGAACCCAGCCCAAGAAGAATGCCACAGGCCAGACCAAGCCATGGGGCCCGGATCAACAAGAAGCCGACAGCACCCAGACCCAGGCGGGCTCCCATTCAGGAATGAACCAGGCCCAACAGCGCCTGACCTCGACGACAGCAGGTGCGCACAGGGGAAAAGGCCCCAGGCCAGAAGCACAAAGCACTCAGAAGGGCAACATGGCACGGGAAAACAGCGGGACCCCCACATAGGAAGCAAGAGACCACGGAGACTCCAGCGCCGGCGAGGGCCAAGGAACATCGCACTGGCGGAGACCAGCATGGCACGGCCAGGACACAGAGGAACCCACTGCCACAGCACCCGTTGAGACAGGAACCCCCATGCACAGGCAGCAAGGAACAGGCCGGCACAGGTGGAGCCCAGCAGAGGACAGAGGCAGATGTTCAATGCCCAACAGACCGAAAGGACAAAGTCATGTCCCCAGTTGAAGCGGAAGCCGCAGCTAGGGGCACACAGGGAGCAAAGATTCAGCCTCAAGGCAGAGAGAGAGATTGAGACATCAACCCAGGAGCACATAATGTCGAGCCAAGAGCAGGACGAAAACCCAGGTGCCAACACACAAAGGGAACATCCCTAGCCTGCAGGCCCCAATGTCCCAGCGCATGTAGCAAGGAGCGAAGCTCTCTCCACCAGCCACTCCCACTGAAAGCGGAGCCACCACAAGTAGGACCGAACATGCCCACGAGGGGAAAGGAGTGACCCCTGAAGGGAGCAGCCCAGAAGCACATGAAGCGGAGATGACCCCGAGGCGTGAACTCCGGTGGCCGAGCTCCAAAGGCGGGAGACAATCCAGGGACACCACAACCCCTCCCTGCCAGGATATCACCACAGAGCAAAAACAGCAACAGACCCTGGGGGAGGGGTGACAGACAAACACAGGCACCCCCCCAACATAAAAGGAGAAAAAGAGACACCGCTACGTGGAACTCACCGTGGGGTGGGGGCTGGTAAACCAACAGGAGAGACAGGAACAAGGTCCCTCCGATCTACATGCCAGCCCAAGGCATCCACCAGGTCACAAGCCAGGGCAGGGAGGACACCTTAAATGCAGCGTGTCTTCCACCCGGTCAGGCCGCAGGAAGATGCGCCTAGCAACCCGGAAGCAACCGGGAGGCCGGCACACCAGCCGGAAAGGGCTGGCCAGTATGGGAACAACCAAGCCACCCAGCAATACCAGCAGGCCGGGATGCAGGTCAGCAGACTCCCCGCCCGCACAGCCAGGCAGCCGTATGGGGAGAGGAGATGTTGAAGAAACACCCCTCCAGCCCAGCAGGAGCTGCACCAGCATCCAAGTCCAATTCTGATGACAGACAGAAAAAAAAAACAGGCAGTTCAGGCGGAATGCTGGGTAAGTACTGCTAATGTACTCCCAGTGGAAGAGGAAGGGTTAGTGTCCCCCGCATTCCTCTGGTCTTTTTTTCTGTCGGGAGATGGTTATCTCCACTTTGTTAATGAATGGGACGAGGACATAAGGGACCTGGGGGTAATGATCGTGCCTTTCCTAATGAGTTCTATTTCTTTTATCCATCAGCAGTCTAGGCACACGCTTTTGTAATAAAGGCTCATAAATGTAATTAATCGTTGCTGTTATTATGTTTTTTTTTTAGGGAAGGAGAAACAGTGCTCTGATTGGTTGCATCCTCTTGGTGATAGATGCATCCAGTGGCCATCCACTTGCAAGTGTAATGTGAACTTCATTAAGTTGTTTTTGGAGCGCTTCTTACTCTCTGAAGTCATTTCTTCATGAGCAGGGAAACCAATATTTCCACTTCCTTGCACTTTCTATCATTATTAACTGACCAGCCCACTCTACCCTGTAGTTATGGAAACTGGCAGCGCTGAAATCACCTTTCCGTTGACTAGTACCACTTTTCCACACCTGCCATATTTCTCCCAGGATCTAAATGCGTGCAATTGTTTTTATTTGTTCATGAACAGTGATATCTGATGCCCTTTTAATCACAAAGCCCTATGTAGAGGAAGTGCAATAATGGATCAAAGGGTTTAAAAGCCAAATAAATTCCTGTTTAAAAATACGGAAAACACAAACAAAAGAACATTTACTACATGATATACTAGGTTTTAACACACTTATGGCCATATTTATGTAGGGGTTGTGCTGCTGTTGCACCATACAACATGGATTGATAAATCTGGAGTAATGCAGCGCAAATTGCTGTGTTGCATTGCTGTGCCCTCCATGTGCGTTGCGAATGGATTTTTATGCATTCCAAGATTTATCATTACTAGTAGACATGGGAATGCTCCAAAAAGATACACCTTCCCAGGGGAGGTGTAACAAGGAGAAATATCTTTATTTCTCTTTGTTGATTTCTCTTCCCCTGTGTGTTGCAGTCTTCAGCACACATAGAAGTAGGAGTTTGCCTCAAAAGATTGTTTTTGGGCCAGCAGGTGCCCCTTCCTGCACAAAAGTAATCCTGCATGCAACGCAGGGACCCTTGCACTGTAGTGCAAGGGTGCCTGCTTTGGTGCTATTTGCACACCCATTGTGTGCTGGAAAAAGGCAGAAATGCACTGTATTGTGATAAAAAAAAGAGCATATACTCGATGTATTGTGCTGCAGTACAGTTTCATAAATATGCCCCTTAGTGAACTGCCTATAATGGCTTCCTTTACCCATCTAACCACACCATTTTAACCCAATTAACTAACAAGACTAACCTTACTTCTGTTCTATGAACTTACTACAAGTACTTGAAAACCGTACAAGAAAGCCCATTACCTGAAATGTAGATCTGTATCCCAGATCCACCACCTATGTCAACTGCTGCTGCATACTGAGGATTAAAAAACGCTGGAAATACAGATAACTATTTAAAAACAGCGGTGAAATAAAAAATACATGTGAAAACGTGAGCATGCATTCCTATTACTTTAACAATAATGTCCTCCTTCACGTTTATATCACATTGTGACCTGATATATTTTATAAACAGATGTGGTTTGCTTATCAACCAAAAGTACTCATTAGCCTCAATATGACTGCAAATTCTCATGACTCTAGTAGGATATGAATTAGTGTGCCAGCCCTGGGAATAAGCAAGATTGCATTCTATTGTTATAAATATGACACATTCCTCCCCTTTCCCTGTAAGGCAGTGCAGCAAGGCGACTTTGTTACTTTTTCATAAATGTGTCCTTTAGTAAACTACACAAATGGCGTCCCATAACCATCTAATCAAGCCATTTTAACTAAACTCACTAACAAGAGTAACCTTACTTCTGACCCATGAACCTCCTGCAAGTTCTTGAAAACCCTAAATGAAATCCCATTATTGAAATTGAGATATATTTTACACTCAGATGTGGATATGGTATTTTTATTAACCGAAGTACCCATTAGCCTCAATATGCCTGCATATTCTTATGACACTAGTAGGCCCTGGATGCCATTTAAGAAAGGAAGTACATTTGCACACTTCCTACATCTTGTAGTAAAGCAGGCTTTGCTTTCAAATTGTTTCTAAAAAAATGTATTTTAATGTAAAGGAAAAAAGAAAAACAAGGTGAAATTAAGTAATAGAATAATGACAGACAGTACAGTGGCTCTTTGTAATATGCATCTATGTCCCTTTTCACACATCCCTGCCCCACCACCCCATCTCCAACAAGTCTCAAAGTTGCCCCCGATAATCATTCAACTTCCCCCACAACTTTCACTTTTGGTATCCAGAGGAGTCGTTTTAGGAAATTACTGAATTCAGCAGTGTTCTCATGTATTTGTATTTTAGTTTCAAGAAAATCTCACCTTTTCACCCAGATAAGTTCCTGCTACATGCTCATTAGATAAAGTTTGCTGAACTATTACGTTTCTGTCATGTGTTTACGTTCCAGAGACTTTGTATTGCTTGCATTTTAGCTTTACATGCTCCAACTGATTCTTTTTGGTGAGAGCTGTGGCCAGTTGAAATGATAATTGTCCCCTGATTATTTGCTGTGCTGCTTGCTATTTTTGCATAAAATGCATGTTTGATTTGGTGGCTTTCCGAGGTGCTGAGTTATATTTTAACAGATGGTGCATTGTCGGCAGGAAATTGACTCCACAGACAGATGACAGGAGAGTGCTGGACTCGACTCAATATGACGATGAAATGTGTCAGAAGTAAGGGAGACATTTCTCCAGGGGAACAGTGTGAATCACAGCCCAAACTGGATCTGGGGAATTGGATAAAGCATAAGCAGGACTGAACCAAAATGCAGGTAGATCTGGGCCTAAATCTATATTTTTTTGCTCACCATGCCATTCCAGTTTGAACCCAGCCATATGCAAATCAGTCTTGACCCTGTGCCCCATGGGAATAGTCCAGCCTGAACTGCCAAGCCAGGTCCTCCCTGGACTGGAAACAAGTATCCAAGGACCGGTTTCGGGCTTTCAGCCCTCATCAGCCTGGATAGCTTGATACCAGTGGCATGGAGAGCACGGGACTCACGTCTGAGAATGTGATGTATTCCTATAGGTTCTGTATCGATCCCCCTATTCCTGACCCTATTCTGGTTAACAAGTTAACTAGCAGCCAGCCCATGATGCAGAAAACCCCCATGATGCAGGAACCGTTATCTGATAAAGCCACACTACGGCACAGGAACGTGTTATCTGATTAGGTCATAACGCTTGCCATCTAATTAGACAAGCGATATTCCTCCAGCCCCTGATAAGGCATACGGAGTTCTCAAAACAAATCAAACCTATGTCAACCTGGAAAAACCCTGCGGCCATTGTTTTGATTTCATCGAGAACTTCAGCAAAAGAATGTGCTAACGACCAAGTCGTATGACATCCTTATTGACGTATCTATGTCCATCCTTACGTCAATCTCGGCACCTTAAAGGTATAAATATTACCGATATTGCCCTATGCAAACACACGCACTGGTGACGAGATCGGAGCAGCCAGACTTGCCGAAGCCCAGAGCAGAGCAGACCCCGCTGGCGCAGCCCCGCCTTCTTGACGCGCTGAGAACGAGACGCTGCTTTCTCCTGCCGAGAAATCCAGCTCCGGCGCTTCCGGGTAGCCCTCGCAGGCAGCCGGAATATCGAGACCAGAGACGAGAGATACCATCCCTCAACCATCCTAGATTCCAGGTACAGAACTGAATAACCCCTCGCAGAGAATTCTTTAGTCAGTCACTTGGCAAAAACAAACTTAACTTAAACTGTAACTTTCTATTCCCGCCCATGTATTAGGCTTAGGTCAGGTACACGGGGTAGGCGTAGCTAGAAACACCAGTTGAGTACGATTAGTCAAATGTATATGTGTATGTATCTATTTTATTCATTTTAAACCTTCATATGGCTTAGAAACCATATCAATGTTTTTACAGTATTATTTTATACTTCTGCTTTTAATGTATGCACTTTACTTAACCATAAGTATTGCGATAATATCGATCCATTTCTCTTGTATGAGAAAAGAGACTGATCAATAAATAACATCTTTTATTGAACACGCCCGTCTCTTCCTTTTCTCTACAAACTGGTGAGACTAAGAATGCACGTACTGACTGAGTAAAATAAATTGCCTTTTGTTCACACGACTCTCGAGATATACTCTTGATTAGGGGAGAGCAAAGTTGTCATGTTCTATGGTTGTCAGAAACTAAATCCCTTCTTGTCTATCCAGGGAGGTTCAACTCCTCCTTGCCTATTCGAGAAAGTTTCTAGTGAACTCTGAGCTAGCTGGCAAACCCAAAACTTTAAGTCTAATATCGACAGTAGTAGACCTAGTTAACGTCTGGTCTAGGCCCATACTATTGAAGGTATTATTCCAATGCGCAGAGCCTATTGGGATAATAGGAACTACACTACATGGCGCCCAACGTGTTTGGAAGGGCGATAAAACTAACGTAAGACATTTAGAGTAACTCAGTCGTGCTTTCTCACTCAGACCCCTTTTTCCCATAATACTCCAAAGACGTCTGGAGTGGGTGAAAGGTCATATCCGCCAGACCTCGCAGGAGGGAACTCCTATGTATGGTTCTTGGTTTAGTCAACGTTGAAGGATACACTGTTCCAAAATATTGTGCATCTAATCTTTGTTTCCATAAGAAACCTGATCTGCAAACAAAAGAAATAACCGTCCTGTCGGTAAAATGGTAGACAGTGATGATGAAAGAGAGGCAGTTAGATTAGCAACTGAACTCGCAGAAGCTGATACTGCTATACAAGAAGCAGACCAGGATATAATACTCATCCCGGTCATCAAAAGGAAATCTATAACCTTAAAACTTATAGAAAATGGACTGACACCTAGAGGTATATTTCAACAAGACAAGGGAACCCTTAAGGTATAGCATAGGGACCTTGGGCATTAACTATTATAAAGAACAGTGGTCCCTATAATGAAAATACTATGAGTGATAATCATAGACTTAATAGGTTGTATGTCTTCTGTCCGTCCGGACAGGAATTTATTTTTTAATCAGAAGAGTAATTTTTCGGTTTGTTAAAAATGTCAAGCGGGCACAGCCGTGACCTTCAACATATACAAGACAACAACAAAAAAATGGAAAAAAGCACGAAATTTGTCTGTGCACTTAAGTTTCAGTGAGACAGACGTTGAGTGTTAAACCACACCATTGCAATTATCAATATTACATACACAGTTTGCATATGGGGTTATGTGTCGACGTTTCGATGCCTTTCTTAGAATATGGGCATCATCATCAGGACATTGGATGACATTATTGTTGTCCGAACCATTGTAAATACAATTGTCGGCCTTTCCATCACATTTATATTATTTACATATTTACATTTGGGAGGAAAAGGAGGGAAAAAAACAACAAAAAAAGTTGACATAAATACCAGGTATATAACATGGATCCTCTATAGCTGTACTTTAAGTGAAGTCAAGTGAAGTTTTTTGCGCGGTGACTTCTTTGTGGAATGACATGCACAGTAGATATTTCTTAGTGAAATGTCTCTGCCTACATTGGAAGTGTGATCAGTGTTTTATTTCATGTGAAAACAAGTGACACGGTCATAAGGGGTTTCAAAGTGAATTAGGTGCATCAAGGGCGCCGATCGCGGAATTACTGACTGGGCATGTATCGTGCTAGTTGCATGCTTCCAGTGGGATTCAGTGCATCATAGGTGCCGACTGCGAAAGTAATGACTGTGGCCGGGGCTGAGCATATATCGTGCTAGTTGCATGCTTCTAGTGGGATTTATAGGATTCAATGTCCTGAATCACTATTCCTCCCCCTTTATCTGCTGGTTTAATTACAAGGGATTGATTGTTTTTAAGAGAGGAAATAGCATTCTTAAAAACAAGCCCTTTGTCCCAGAAACTATTTGTTACATTAGGGACAGTATGGCTATGATTAATTTCATAGAAGACTATCCCTTTGATCCCACATCCAGTACCATGTGTACACTGGATGTGGAATCTTTGTATACAAATATCCCACAATTTGAGTCTCTGCGTGTAATAGAGAAGGTCCTTGAATCAAGAGAACGCCCCCATAATGTGCCCTCTTTATTTATTCTGGAATTACTAGAAATCTGTTTGACAAAAAATGTCTTTCTTTTTGAGGGACAATTCTACGGCCAAGTAAAAGGGACATCCATGGGAGCAATTTTTGCCCCCAACCTAGCCATTCTGTATATGGACAACTTGGAGACCCACGACATCCTCCACACATCGAATCCTTTCCACAATGGCATTGCCTTGTGGAAAAGATATATCGATGATATTTTTTTGGTATGGAATGACTCCCCTGAAAACCTTACAGTCTTCCAGCATTGGCTGAATAACAACAGTGGCGGACTCTGTTATACCCTGTCCACTAGTAAGGACTCTATTCCCTTCCTCGACCTACAGATAAGACACACAGAAGGCCGGCTTACCACCACACTACATCGCAAGCCCACTGAGCGTAACACTTTGCTCGAATATACTAGCCACCATCCTAGGGCCTTACGTGACTCTTTACCTTTCTCCCAATTCCTCCGCATCAGACGCAATTGCTACTTTAGGGATGATTATTTTGCTGAGGCGAAAATACTTAGCAAAAAACTGAGAAACAGAGGTTACCCACGAAAACTAGTGCGGAACTCCTTAAAAAGAGCTTGGTACTGCCCAAGAGAGAACCTCTTAGAACCCAAAGAAAAAAATGTACAAGACAAACTTATTTGTGTCACCACATTTTCACCGGCATCCAACGCCATCAGAAAAAGTGTACTCAAACACTGGCCAGTCCTCAACACAGGTCTCTTGACACTAGAGAAACCCATGTTCGCATTCAAACGATCTAAGAATGTTAAAGATCACCTTGTCAGAGCAGCTCTCCCCTCACAAGCACAAAAAACGACCTTAAATGATGCCTGGAACCTACCACCACTTATAGGTCATGCTAAATGTGGAGGCTGTATCTGCTGCGACACGACCATAGAGGGTAAAACGTTCGAATTTGGCAATATAAAATTTGACAGGAGATATTTCTCTAATTGTAACTCTACGAACTTGGTGTATGCTATCCTGTGTCCCTGTAAACTTATCTACATAGGGCAAACAAGTCAGAAAATAAAGCTACGGATTGGACAACATAAGAGCAGGATAAAATGTAAAACAGCAAATGCCCCATTGGTGGAACATTTTTCTGCAAAAGGACATACGGAAAAAGACTTTCTTTGGACAGTGATCACTACTATCAAACCACCCCCAAGAGGAGCAGATATGTCCCAGTTGCTGAACAAGGAAGAGTTACGTTGGATTTTGCGCACTGACAGCATTCGAAATGGGCTAAACCGACTAGAAGATTGGACGTCCTTATTGTAACCTTTCAAACATGCCATCTGATTTGATAGCTCCTGTTATACAATTTTGTTGATGTATTGCTTAAATGTGCTTAAATGCATGGCACTAGAGCACTATTCACCACTCCAAAATGGCTGCCGTAAACACTGCCATCTCCCCTCACCCGTGTAAGTCCTACCACACTGTTCACTATCCCCGTGCACACTGCGCTCCATTAATCAACCCCGAGCACGCACTGACCCAGCACCAGATCGCCAGATTCGTGGCAAGTGTCTTCGACTCCCGAAGTAAGTACCGGTCCCTATGGAACCCGAACCTGTAGCCTCATGTAGTCATGTAATCTCTAATATCTTGGGCACTCCTCTTCCCTTTTAGATAACCAATGTGTTTTTCGAGGCATCTATGTATGCGCAAATGCTTTAAATACCTCGTGCCGGATTTCTAACCGAACACCGCTGTTGCAGGTAAATCATTGTTTCATCACGGTTCACTCTGAGCACCCGCCGTGTGAAATGCCCAAACCTAATGCCCAGCTGCTTTATTCACAGAATTGTCTGGGAACACGACCGCTTATTACTTTTTCAAGATCTCGAGGTTTTCCCGCCGAGGAAACTATGTAGGTTAAACATGCATTGAATCCCACTAGAAGCATGGAACTAGCACGATATATGCTGAGCCCCGGCCACAGTCATTACTTTCGCAGTCGGCACCTATGATGCACTGAATCCCACTGGAAGCATGCAACTAGCACGATACATGCCCAGTCAGTAATTCCGCGATCGGCGCCCTTGATGCACCTAATTCACTTTGAAACCCCTTATGACCGTGTCACTTGTTTTCACATGAAATAAAACACTGATCACACTTCCAATGTAGGCAGAGACATTTCACTTAGAAATATCTACTGTGCATGTCATTCCACAAAGAAGTCACCGCGCAAAAAACTTCACTTGACTTCACTTAAAGTACAGCTATAGAGGATCCATGTTATATACCTGGTATTTATGTCAACTTTTTTTGTTGTTTTTTTTCCCTCCTTTTCCTCCCAAATGTAAATATGTAAATAATATAAATGTGATGGAAAGGCCGACAATTGTATTTACAATGGTTCGGACAACAATAATGTCATCCAATGTCCTGATGATGATGCCCATATTCTAAGAAAGGCATCGAAACGTCGACACATAACCCCATATGCAAACTGTGTATGTAATATTGATAATTGCAATGGTGTGGTTTAACACTCAACGTCTGTCTCACTGAAACTTAAGTGCACAGACAAATTTCGTGCTTTTTTCCATTTTTTTGTTGTTGTCTTGTATATGTTGAAGGTCACGGCTGTGCCCGCTTGACATTTTTAACAAACCGAAAAATTACTCTTCTGATTAAAAAATAAATTCCTGTCCGGACGGACAGAAGACATACAACCTATTAAGTGTATGATTATCACTCATAGTATTTTCATTATAGGGACCACTGTTCTTTATAATATGACACCTAGAGGTGGCACAGTCATATTCGTAATTGAGGCACACGAATATCGGCAGACAGAGGTATACTATTCATGGATACATTTTCCAGCAGCAAATGCTGTAACAAAGTACTTCCACTATTACAAAATAGAGGAACCTCCTGAAATGTACACTCCTTTCGAGGAGGTGGAAGTACCACTTAAATTTCAAGAGCACCTGCTCTTATTTAATGGCGCCCTAAAACATAATAATCACATCACCAGGCTCGGTCCTTTAGGTAGACCAGGAGCAACGTGGCCGGTCCTAGCCGGATACACACCACATCCAGACATCGACGGGATGTCTGCAGCAGAGCTTTTAACACAGCTAAAACAATTAATAAAATTACATAGACAATTAGTCCAATATGTGATGCGGACTTCAACAATTCAACCAGCAATTAAAATTGCACAGCTGACCCCTCACCAGGGGAATATAAATAAAATTACACCACAGAACATACAGTCCTGCCTAGGTAAAGTACCAGCTAAACGGGAACAAATACCATTCTGGCTAGCACAAAAAATCACCCAAATAGAGGCGGTGTTTCCAGACACCACCCAGTTAGAAAAACACAGGATTCTGACTATCTGTCTTCCAATGGGAATCGCACCACACGTGGAGGACTGTGACACTTGGGGTACAGTCTTTGCTTCCATTTACACAAAAACGCATGGTGTTCCATCCATTTCGGTAATACCAGATGTGCTAAAACAAATTCAAGACGAATATGGTCCAGAACCCGCTTTAACTCTTGGTATGAAATTACTGAAAGACTTCAAGCAGGTCTCGGCTATATTATTAGCCAACATAAAGGGAGAAGCAGCAAACGTGGCGATCCGCCAGAGGTTAAAAGAGACAGATATAGCAGACCAACCAGCTGAAATTGCCAGAATCATAGAAAAATCCTATGAGGAACTAGGTAGAGATAGTTTAGGTGGAATACCAGTAAAACCACAACTGATTGAAAGTCCTGAAAAAATATTTTTTAATAAAAATTCAACATCACAAAAAAAGAGCTGGGATGGAAACAAACAATCCAATCCTAAAGAAAAGAAATTCCAGTCCAGAGGGAGCTCTCCTCGGCGGAGAGAAAAATCTCCGAACCAAAGACACAGGTCACCCCAAAGTGATCCCTCTGAGAAAAGATATAACCTTAGAAATAGGGATAATATAAAGAAGCCTGATAGATATCAAGACATTGATACACGTCCCTCTCAATCTTTTCAGACTTCCTCGCAGAAATCGGAAAGAAGAGGACGATCAGAACAAAGAGAAGAGCACGCCAAGTCCAAAGACAAGGAACCTGCTCATCTAAAAAAGAAATTACAATTTCCAAAAAAGAAGGTAGCCAGCATTAAAATAGTTAACAATGCCGAGAATACTGAGGACACAACTGAAAAACGGAGAATGGGCTCAGACAATGCTAGACAGCGCAGCAGAAGTGAGCATAGCTCGCAAAGTCCTTATGAATCATCTGGAGACAGTGGACACGAATGAATATCTTCAAGTGGAAACTGCAGACACCAGAGTTAGCAAACCTCACAAAATATATGAAATAACATTGCGTATAGAAGGGGATAAGACTAGAAAAATAAGGGGACTATTTTGGGATAATCTCTCCAAGGGCTATGACATCCTTCTAGCTGAAAAAGACTGGCCACCAGAGTTTGTCAGGGATTGCCCTCATAGCGAAGAAATAATTATGCCTGCCTTCTCAAATCACATCCCGATTCATAAAAAATATACACTTGCTAGAAAGTGGGCAGTAGCTCTAGCTCCTGCTTTATATAAAAATCATGTAGGATGGGATGAGGACTCTCCTCCTCACAAAATCCAGTTAAAATCACAACCTACTGCACAAAGGCAGTACCCAATTAAGCAAGAAGCTAAAAAACAGGTAAAAGAAATACTAGATCAGCTAGAATACCAGGGGGTGATTGAAACTTGCACCTCACAAATGAACAACCCTTTGTTTCCGGTCTCCAAACCAGACAATTCATATCGTCTAGTTTTGGATTACCGACACCTTAACTCATGTTGCAAAACTTTTGCAGTGCAAAACTCGCATAGTGCTGCACTAATGAATAACATAGTGCGCAAAAAATACAAAACAACATTAGACATCTCTAATGGATTCTTTTGTCAAAACATAGCACCAGAGAGCAGATATTTATCCGCGTTCTCAATAAATGGCACTCAAAAACAATTCTGTCGGTTAGCCCAGGGGTACAAGAACAGCCCAGGGGTATTCTCAGCGAGAGTAACAGAATTACTACAAACATATGATGACGAAGCATTATCTTATGTCGACGACATATACTTAACAGATGATGACTTGGATACCCACTTGAAGAGAGTGAACACCATAATACTTGGGTTCGCAGCAGAGGGTTACAAATTCAACTTTAAAAAATCCAGAATTGCCCATCTGACAGTCCTGTTCTTAGGATATGAATTATCAAGTGAAGGCAAAAGCCTGGCTGACAATTTCCTAGAGAAATGTGCCGTACTCCAAGCACCTAGAACACTAAAAAACCTACAGTCAATTCTAGGCTTCCTAAATTTCGGAAGAACATACATTGCAAATTACGCAGAAAGGGTCAAACCCCTTTATGATCTAATAAAACCAGATTTTAAAAGAACCAATTGGACTCAAATACACACAGAAATTCTGAGATCCTTACAAACAGACATGTTAATTAAAACAAAATTAGAAACGTGATAACACACGCAATCTTGTGATTCGAGTCATCCCAGGAAGATGCGGATTCACATACCTGACCTCTAATGAGGGAGAAAAGGTACCAATTGCATTCAAATCACACTTGTACACAGAGGCTGAAAAGAAGTTCAGTATTAAAGAAAACATTGTTCATGCAGTTCAAACCGCAATAGCTAGAGAAAAAGATAAAGCTGACGGTAGACATATCACAGTCAGAACAGCAGAATCAGCCTTTGAGACACTAACAACTCCGTGTAATTTACCAACAACAACATTGAATCCGGAATGGATACAATGGGTGAATTCAATTACAACGGACAAAGTATACTACTACTTTGATCCAGAACTAGAGGAACTAAAAAATCTAGAATATGAAAGAACATTCCCTCTGCCAATCGACATTCTGCCCTTACGACACTACGCTTGTGTAATCTATACAGACGGACATGCTCAACCCTCCGTTTGGGGAGAACAAGCATACAACCCCACATGTGAGATTACAAAAGAAGTGTGGCGTGGAGGTAAACTGAGACCTCTATTAACAAAAACACACTCAGTAGAAACTAATTCAGAACAACAGACCGAAATATTAGCATTGAAAATGGCGCTAGATAATGCGAATCGCGAATTCCCGACACTTATAGTGTCAGATTCATATTACTGCGTCAAATCATATAACAGCGATTTGCAGGCATGGATTCAAAACGGTTACAAAGATGACACAGGTGCAACAATAAAGCAAAAACTGCTTTGGGAACAAATAGTTCTGTTACAAAAAGAACTACCAAAGACTCACGTGACACACTCACTGAGTCATCAGCGTGATGGCGTTCACGTTGCAGGGAATTCATTGGCTGAGACAGCCACAGCGGCAGCAACTAAATCGGCTTCCGTAGTCAGAAAAAAGCGTACATTAAAATACATTGACGGTGAAACAGTGCTGGCGGTGAAAACGTCATCAAAAGGCGACTGCTCAGCGTTACCGATCAACTATCCACTCAATTACACATACATAATCGATGCAAACTCCGTCCCTTTTGCTCGATCCCTGGAGTGGGGGATAGAGTGATTCCAAACATGGACAGGAGAAACTTGTTAATCGCAGACGCACATATGGGCGAGGGTCTCAGACACCTCAAACTAAAAGATTCTCTGGAAGAATTACAATCAAGGTACTGGTGGCCAGGCATGAGCCTGCATCACACCATGTTTGTAAAAAACTGCCCAAACTGCAACAGGAATCGCAGTGGTGAGAGAAACGGTGTAACACAGTGTCCTTTCACTCCAGAAAAAATCAACAGTAAAAAGCAAGGCTTGCGATTAACATATACAGGCTAGTTTCCACTTATAATGTAGATCACCAGCACTCGGCTGACGTCCTGACTGTTATACAAGATTCGCGAGTCTAAATGGCATATACGCTAAGAGCATGCTACGTCTGACCACTATTTTCACTCTAGCCCTCCAGCCTGAGGGGAAACATGGCCAAATGAGCATAGCACAGTGGGAATCTTCTCACTTCCTTCCTGAGGGATACGGGATGGTGTAAAGAAAAAACCAAGGCATAAAGCAATCTATAACGGAAAGGATATTAGGTTCGGGAGCTGGGTGGGTCAAACATCTAATAAGTGTCCAACGTAGTCTAAATAACCTGCCAAGAAATTCTCTGAAGGGATTCAGTCCGTACGAATTATTATTTGGAACTAGGATGTTAATCTCTGACCTTGACAGTCAAACTTCAGTGGTGAAGGAAAAAAGCTTTGATATCAAAGACCGTTTGGCTATTTTGCAGGACTTAAATGAAACAAGAAAAGACCTGAGCAACATAAAGTTGAAACAGCAGCCAACAACCACTGAAGAACCACCACCTGTCCCAGCAAGACCTGTCTGGATTCCAAAAGTCAGGGATCTAGTCAGGGAGAAGATCGCGGTAAAGAAGGAATTTGGGCCTTCTTACAGAAAAGCAGTTCCTGTCTTGTCTATCAACGGGACAAGATCAGTAGTACTACCGCCGCTTGCTGGTAAAAAGGAGAACCGAGTTGTATCCATCGACCTGGTAAAACCACAATCATGTGGCCGATAACAAATAGTAGGCCAAGTGGACTCCCAATGAGTAGCAGAACACCAAGGTTTGCTACCAGTACAGAGGTCCTAACAAAGAGGCTAATCACATTCGAAACGCCTACAGAAAAACAACAAGGACTATGCAACAATGCAATGGAACTTAGACCTCTGAAAACCCAAATAAAAACATTTAGCAGAGACACACCAATCTACAATGAAGTACCAAATGATACTGCAAGACACAGTAATCCTGAAGCAATTGGAACAATTGACAGAACTGCATCCGGCTACTTCATAAACTTCGATGATTCCTCTGAAGGCTTCAGTGAATCAAAGACACAGCCATCATCAAAAACCTTTAAAGATAAAGCTAAAGAACTTTCGAAACAACTGAAAGAAACATATCTGATTTCTCCATGGATCGAATTTTGGGTGGGTTTTGGTGCATTTATCCTCATACTTTGGCTCATCATGGTACTTACTTTGGGACGCTTCATTGAGGGAAAATATGCTAAAATGGACACAGCAAGTCAGAAAATCAACTTGATCCTCAAACCACACACATCTTCACACGTCGAGAAAAGAGAACTTTCTTCAGTCAACTTCACAGCCAATCCTATACCGGGTGAGGTAGCATGGGACAACACTGACTACGAAATCTATGGTCCGGTTGAAATCCTGAAATATCCACACCAAATTAAGATCTCATTGAGCGACTTTGTAAAACCAAGCTCATTTGCTGATGATTGGGACTTCGAAAGTATAAATAATATGATGTCTGACTTAGTAATGTCTGCTAAATTTACCAAACATGATTATTTGCAAGGTTCGACAAATTATGATAGCATGTACTGCTACAACCACTATGGTAACCATTTTCTACATAGATCTGCACAACCTAGAAATGTTTTAAATTATAATCAATGGGAACATTGTGCAACCCCTCCAAAAGGAAGCTCAAGAACCGTTTACGACAAATATTCATACTTTTCAGGTTTTAACACAAGTAATGCTGAAACATTTTATTTCAAATTGTCAAATAAGACAGGGACAAAGACCATGATAACAAACACGAAATTGATATATTCAGACTCATTCTTTGAACAAATGAATACTTTTGGTTTTGATTATTGGGACAAAAATGTTGAATTGAAAAGTGTTTTGGGTACAAAGGAATGGCAAGTACAGGGTATAGAATCCATGTTTAGAGCCTGCATGATCCCAGAACAAATCATATTTTTAAATGACGCTGTTCAACAAACCACCTGTCTTGGCCTAGCCAAAATCAAAGACTTAAATAAACCGTCTATTCCTAAACCAACAATGTACAGCAATAGCTCTATAGATGAAGAGATAGACGTAAACTATGTATTAAACCAAAACAGAACACATCCTGATTGGAAACAGTGGTTGATCTGGCCCACAGATACTAATAACTGTCAAGACAGATTCCTGAACAAAACACAGGGGTTCAAAATGACCAGGCCAGACCCTAGATATTCCCAAAGACATCACCCAGGAATAATAACCACCTACAGTGTGGGCAAATTATGCCTTCAATGGCTACAAACTTCCACACTGGCAGAAATTAAGCAACACCTAACTTTACTTACTGATGGTGCTGACTTGCGTGATTTTATTATGGGACCGCGCAAACAGCATCAAAAACGTTTCATAGCAGCCTCTGTATATGCAGCATACAATGAGGCCTGGAAGGTTACTCAAATTGAGACAGCAGAAAGGATACGGGAAATTGACCGTATTAATTTGGAAAAATCACTTTCTGTAGTGGACAATGGGTTAATGACTCTGTCCTCCAGAATTTTTTCTTTGGACAGCATTGTGTCTTCAGCAATTGACATATTATCGCAAGACTTACTGTTGTTACAACATGGTCAGTCTCAATTGCGTTCTATTGTACAGCTTGGCTGGACGCTACAAAATCTGCGTTCAGGCTATGTGCCTTGGCGTTTAATCAACACAACGTCACTATTTCATATCTTTAACCTTACTGATAGACAAATCAGTATGGCACAAAAGGGTGCTGATTATACAATCCTGAGCATTGAGAAACTCGAAAGATTACCAGTGACAATGTCAGAACGACCTGTCAGTGAATGGATAATACATGGGATAATTAATATTCCAATATCAACCTTCAGGTTTCAATACTGCCAAAAATATATACAGGCTGGCATGTACGAAAAATTGGGAAAAGGGTACATTAAAACAACATGGAACCTGCCCTATTCACATGCATGTGTCAGTAATAAAGGACAGAAAGTGTTTCTTAGTGGCAATAATTGTGCGATGTCACTAAGCGGTACACTTCTGTGTAATGGAATTAGTTTGCATGGAGCCTGTGAAGGGAACTCAAATAACCTTTCATGTCACCAGCAAGGCGCACCTGCAACAGAGATAGAACCATTCTTTCAAAGACTCTATAATGGGAGTTACATTCTAATTGTAGATCGCAGATGTTGTAGTCTTATGCCCGGGACTCCTTATCTCGTAACTACGACTGCGAAGGTCAAGTGCTGTGGACACTCATTGTTCCCCAGCTCCTTTCCAGACAGGGAGGCAAGGGCATGGCCCAACTTGAAAATTACTTCTATACGAATAGATACTTTAAGCAGAATGAAAACAGTGCTTCTTCAGACGCCGACCAGACTCACGTCATCAAAAGAAACGTATGATCTCCAAGTCGCAAGGACGACTGCAGAGATACACTCTTTATTATCAACTAATTCCCCCATACATTTCGCAGAAATCCTGAATGAAATCTTAAATATTTCTGATACCAGTGGAGTCTCACAAGTATTTAAGACAGTATTTTCGATGGCATTAACACCATTCAAAGCCATACTGGGTATTTTTCCAGATTTCGTCCATTCGATTTTTGGCGGACTTCCCCTCATTTTGGGACTAATTACAGGAATCCTATTCTTGGTCCTAATATTTTGTTATGGCAAACCATGTCACAGACAAAACACCTGCGACAAGGGAAGAAACAATCCTAGCCATTGGATACCGGGACCGGATATCAAAAATTCTGGGACTATACCGGCTTAGAGACCTGAACATGACTTGGTTCCTATCATTTCGACCAATGTGGCAACGATGTGTTTTACCTGTATTAAGGTGCCTGCTATGCGGAGAAGAATGCGTGTTAGACACCTGTCTGACGCTACAATCGGATGCGCCAATGGATGCAGAAACATTGTTGAGTCCAACAAAGGCTCATGCTTTGTGCTGCCCTCAACGGCTACCAATCCTGATGACGGCATTCGTGGAAGCTTCGCCACTACGATTAAGGGGTAGTGAAGTTCAAGATGAAAGCAGCATCGATCAGGTACGACCTTCTGTCAGCAATCCAAATCAGAACGTCAATGGAGACAATCATGCGCACGAATGCATGGTTACACCTTTTTCCGAGTTAGTGGAACTTTCCCAGGAAGCTGTTGACAGCTTTTTCGACAGTCTAAATGATATGATGTTCTCACCAGAGCAGAAATAGAGACTTTTGAGCAAGCTCGCACACGGCGTTCCCTGAATTTGGCCTTCAACTTTAATAATAGAGTCACATGAACAATTTTCACTCCAGTTCACGGACAGCAATTTTTTCAGCAGCCCCAAAATATTTTCGCATATTTTTCGGGACACTTATCTTCTGCTTAAAGTAAGAACTATTCTTAGAGAACTAAAATTCCTAATTTTAGATACTTATAGATATTAGCTGCCCGCTGGTATGTTCTTTGTTATTATATTCTGTGATGAAATGGTCTGGAACTTTTTTTCTGTATTAAGAGCCATTTCATGTGTAAATTCTCATATACCAAATAGCAATAATGTATACAAATGCGTAATTACTTTAGCATTATTCTACAGCTTGAGTGCATACAATACATGTGACTGCTTTTTCCGTATATTTGATAATTTCAAAATGCATTTATGTATTTTGGGGTGGTAAGGTATACAAAATACTCTATAGTATGTTGTTCTATGTTTTACTATGCCTAGATTAGTAAATATGTCCATAGTTATCGTGGAGTGGGTGTGATGTATTCCTATAGGTTCTGTATCGATCCCCCTATTCCTGACCCTATTCTGGTTAACAAGTTAACTAGCAGCCAGCCCATGATGCAGAAAACCCCCATGATGCAGGAACCGTTATCTGATAAAGCCACACTACGGCACAGGAACGTGTTATCTGATTAGGTCATAACGCTTGCCATCTAATTAGACAAGCGATATTCCTCCAGCCCCTGATAAGGCATACGGAGTTCTCAAAACAAATCAAACCTATGTCAACCTGGAAAAACCCTGCGGCCATTGTTTTGATTTCATCGAGAACTTCAGCAAAAGAATGTGCTAACGACCAAGTCGTATGACATCCTTATTGACGTATCTATGTCCATCCTTACGTCAATCTCGGCACCTTAAAGGTATAAATATTACCGATATTGCCCTATGCAAACACACGCGGTGGTGACGAGATCGGAGCAGCCAGACTTGCCGAAGCCCAGAGCAGAGCAGACCCCGCTGGCGCAGCCCCGCCTTCTTGACGCGCTGAGAACGAGACGCTGCTTTCTCCTGCCGAGAAATCCAGCTCCGGCGCTTCCGGGTAGCCCTCGCAGGCAGCCTGGAATATCGAGACCAGAGACGAGAGATACCATCCCTCAACCATCCTAGATTCCAGGTACAGAACTGAATAACCCCTCGCAGAGAATTCTTTAGTCAGTCACTTGGCAAAAACAAACTTAACTTAAACTGTAACTTTCTATTCCCGCCCACGTATTAGGCTTAGGTCAGGTACACGGGGTAGGCGTAGCTAGAAACACCAGTTGAGTACGATTAGTCAAATGTATATGTGTATGTATCTATTTTATTCATTTTAAACCTTCATATGGCTTAGAAACCATATCAATGTTTTTACAGTATTATTTTATACTTCTGCTTTTAATGTATGCACTTTACTTAACCATAAGTATTGCGATAATATCGATCCATTTCTCTTGTATGAGAAAAGAGACTGATCAATAAATAACATCTTTTATTGAACACGCCCGTCTCTTCCTTTTCTCTACAAACTGGTGAGACTAAGAATGCACGTACTGACTGAGTAAAATAAATTGCCTTTTGTTCACACGACTCTCGAGATATACACTTGATTAGGGGAGAGCAAAGTTGTCATGTTCTATGGTTGTCAGAAACTAAATCCCTTCTTGTCTATCCAGGGAGGTTCAACTCCTCCTTGCCTATTCGAGAAAGTTTCTAGTGAACTCTGAGCTAGCTGGCAAACCCAAAACTTTAAGTCTAATATCGACAGTAGTAGACCTAGTTAACGTCTGCTCTAGGCCCATACTATTGAAGGTATTATTCCAATGCGCAGAGCCTATTGGGATAATAGGAACTACACTACAAGAATACCCGTCCCACTCGTGGTGACAAATGCAAAAACAACAGGTGATGGACAGAATGCAGAACAATGTCATACATTCACCCCAGTACAGAGATCTGGGCCTAAATCCATCGTTGTTTTGCTCACCATGCCATTCCAGTTTGAACCCAGCCATATGCAAATCAGTCTTGACCCTGTGCCCCATGGGAACAGGCCAGCCCGAACTTGCAAGCCAGTTCCTCCCTGGACTGGAAACAAGCATCCAAGGACCGGTTTCGGGCTGTCAGCCCTGATCAGCCTGGATAGCTTGATTCCAGTGGCATGGAGAGCATGAGACTCACGTCTGAGAATACCCGTCCCACTCGTGGTGACAAATGCAAAAACAACAGGTGATGGACAAAATGCAGAACAATGTCATACATTCACCCCAGTACAGAGATCTAGGCCTAAATCCATTGTTTTTGTGCTCGCCATGCCATTCCAGTTTGAACCCAGCCATATGCAAATCAGTCTTGACCCTGTGCCCCATGGGAACAGTCCAGCCCGAACTGCCAAGCCAGGTCCTCCCTGGACTGGAAACAAGCATCCAAGGACCGGTTTTGGGCTTTCAGCCCTCATCAGCCTGGATAGCTTGATTCCAGTGGCATGGAGAGCACGGGACTCACGTCTGAGCATACCCGTCCCACTCGGGGTGACAAATGCAAAAACAACAGGTGATGGACAGAATGCAGAACAATGTCATACATGCATCCCAGTACAGAGATCTGGACCTAAATCCATTGATTTTTGCTCACCATGCCATTCCAGTTTAAACCCAGCCATATGCAAATCAGTCTTGACCCTGTGCCCCATGGGAACAGTCCAGCCCGAACTGCCAAGCCAGGTCCTCCCTGGGCTGGAAACAAGCATCCAAGGACCGGTTTCGGGCTTTCAGCCCTCATCAGGCTGGATAGCTTGATTCCAGTGGCATGGAGAGCATGGGACTCACGCCTGAGCATACCCGTTCCACTCGGGGTGACAAATGCAAAAACAACAGGTGATGGACAGAATGCAGAACAATGTCATACATTCACCCCAGTACAGAGATCTGGGTCTAAATCCATCGGTTTTTTGCTCACCATGCCATTCCAGTTTGAACCCAGCCATATGCAAATCAGTCTTGACCCTGTGCCCCATGGGAACAGTCCAGCCCGAACTGCCAAGCCAGGTCCTCCCTGGACTGGAAACAAGCATCCAAGGACCGGTTTTGGGCTTTCAGCCCTCATCAGCCTGGATAGCTTGATTCCAGTGGCATGGAGAGCACGGGACTCACGTCAGAGCATACCCGTCCCACTCGGGTGACAAATGCAAAAACAACAGGTGATGGACGGAATGCAGAACAATGTCATACATTCACCCCAGTACAGAGATCTGGGCCTAAATCCATTGTTTTTGTGCTCGCCATGCCATTCCAGTTTGAACCCAGCCATATGCAAATCAGTCTTGACCCTGTGCCCCATGGGAACAGTCCAGCCCGAACTGCCAAGCCAGGTCCTCCCTGGACTGGAAACAAGCATCCAAGGACCGATTTTGGGCTTTCAGCCCTCATCAGCCTGGATAGCTTGATTCCAGTGGCATGGAGAGCACGGGACTCACGTCTGAGCATACCCGTCCCACTCGGGGTGACAAATGCAAAAACAACAGGTGATGGACAGAATGCAGAACAATGTCATACATGCATCCCAGTACAGAGATCTGGACCTAAATCCATTGATTTTTGCTCACCATGCCATTCCAGTTTAAACCCAGCCATATGCAAATCAGTCTTGACCCTGTGCCCCATGGGAACAGTCCAGCCCGAACTGCCAAGCCAGGTCCTCCCTGGGCTGGAAACAAGCATCCAAGGACCGGTTTCGGGCTTTCAGCCCTCATCAGGCTGGATAGCTTGATTCCAGTGGCATGGAGAGCATGGGACTCACGTCTGAGCATACCCGTTCCACTCGGGGTGACAAATGCAAAAACAACAGGTGATGGACAGAATGCAGAACAATGTCATACATTCACCCCAGTACAGAGATCTGGGTCTAAATCCATCGGTTTTTTGCTCACCATGCCATTCCAGTTTGAACCCAGCCATATGCAAATCAGTCTTGACCCTGTGCCCCATGGGAACAGTCCAGCCCGAACTGCCAAGCCAGGTCCTCCCTGGACTGGAAACAAGCATCCAAGGACCGGTTTTGGGCTTTCAGCCCTCATCAGCCTGGATAGCTTGATTCCAGTGGCATGGAGAGCACGGGACTCACGTCATTGCATACCCGTCCCACTCGGGTGACAAATGCAAAAACAACAGGTGATGGACGGAATGCAGAACAATGTCATACATTCACCCCAGTACAGAGATCTGGGCCTAAATCCATCGTTTTTTTGCTCACCATGCCATTCCAGTTTGAACCCAGCCATATGCAAATCAGTCTTGACCCTGTGCCCCATGGGAACAGTCCAGCCCGAACTGCCAAGCCAGGTGCTCCCTGGACTGGAAACAAGCATGCAAGAACCGGTTTCGGGCTTTCAGCCCTCATCAGCCTGGATAGCTTGATTCCAGTGGCATGGTATGCCCAGACGTGGGTCCCGTGCTCACTAAGCCACTGGAGTCAAGCTATCCTGGCTGAAGACGGCTGATAGCCAGAAACCGGTCCTAGGATGCTTGATTCCGGTCCAGGAAAGACATGACTTGGCAGTTCGGGCTGAACTGTTCCCATGAGGCACAGGGTCGACTCGGGACTGATTTGCATATGGCCATGTCTGAACTGGGGTGGCTTGGTGATAAAATAGCGATGGATTAAACCCAGATCTGTGGCTGTGGGTGAATGTTTTGCCATTGTGGAACATTCCGTCCATCATCTTGTGTGTTTTGCCATAATATTGCATAGCATAACATGTTCCTTACCATCAGCCCCCATAAATATGTGTTCAGCAATTGTCTACTTTAGTATTGCCATTTAGTTTCTGGTTTATCACTCTAATGATAACAGAACAACAAGAGACTCCTAAATAAGGCCGCAGTCCATGTATGAGACATCATGTTTGGTCTATTTCATGCATGGGGCCTGTTTTACTAAGGTAAACTTATACTTTTGTGTAAATTTACATTTTTATGTTATTCACAAACTAAAAATACAGGCTTACCATTAACTCATTGTTTATGAATCGCAAAAAAATGGTAAGCTTTGCACAAAAATACAAGTTTACCTTTGTGAAGGAAGCCCTTTGTCTCGAATGGGGCTAATGATGAAATTGGTTAACATTTTGAACCAAAGTATGAAGCACGCCAGTGCCCCCTGCAACCTCTGACCCCTACTACTACTTCCTGTGTTGCACCCTCATACTGTAGTTTAAGGGTGCTTTGCTGTATCAGCCCTACTTGATAAAATGATGTTTGTTTTTTGTGACTGTTTAGTATTTGTTTGTAAAGATAAAATTAGTAAAACTCATAAATGAAGTTGCACATCTTTCCCAGTTCAATGTTTCTGAATACCACCCCACTTTATACCTTTTATGGCATCTAAAGGAGTTATTTATTACATGAAGAAATATGTATAACTAACCTTAAGTACCTGTATTAAATGCAGAAACCTAAGGAGAAACGAAGAGACATTGGATCAAATATTTAGAGTGCATACTTTACCATGAGCAAACAACCCACCGAATAGTAAAGGGTAAAATTGTAAAATGGTGTACAAAATAGTATTCTTGGTTAAACGAAACACATACTGTAGCAGAGTCTGTTAACATGCAATGTTAGGGGCATATTTACAAGAATTGTGGTGCAGGCAACACAGCAAGTTACCTCGCTGCGCTGCCATGCATTACACAGAAAGGGCAGGAATGCGCCATACTTATCCAATACAAAGTCAAAGTCAAAGTAAAAAATCAGCTTTATTCGATTTTTGTTATAAAATCATAAAAGCACATATAAAACATTCAGTTAAAATATTAAAATCAGTTAAGAATTTCCATCACAATTCATGTTTCATAGCGTGTATAGGGAGAACATATCATATACCACAACAAACAAGATCTCTCCCCCATTTCGAAATGTATAGAGGGATTGTTTTAGTGCAAAAGGTAGAGGGGAAAATGTCAAAAAAGTATAAACCAGATTCAAAAGATGCCCATATCACAGAGTTTTCCTCAAGGCAATGACAATCCTTAGATAAGAGATGACCGATTTCATCACAAAAATTGATTCCAATGTTTTCAATCTAGAGAACGCGGCAGTGCACCCTCTCATGCCCCAGTTCCTTAGTATTGGTATCAAAAACTTTTTCCTAGGGATAACATACAATTTGCAAAAGAAGATACAGTGAATGTTAGTCTGGGATGAAAGTTCATCACAGGGGCACTTCTCTAGGTGAGGGGACCAATCATTACATTTGGGAAATGAGACTAAACCAAAGAAGGTATCCACCCGTAGCCTGGTCAACAACATTCTCGAATAGGGTCTAGGCTCTAACAGTAAGTATGGTTGTATCCCAGCATGGGTGATCAACAGCTGGTGGGCCATAGCAGATTGCTTCTGTTTTTCTTTAGGCCACCTTTTCTTGTCTAGGTGTTTCATAATAGATCTTTTAAGAGTTTTTTTCGAGTTTTTTTCTAGACAGGATGGATTATCAAAGTATTCATTATGGCCCAACTCAGCTGACATTTCCTTGATGTAGTTGAGCCATTTAATTTTTGTTACTCCGTCTAGAGATAGACAGTCTCGCACAACAGCTCTATTTAGCGATGTTTCTGTGGTCACCCAGATTTTATGCCATAGAAGTGGGGACGATTTAATAATATCTTCTGTATAATTTAGGCCCACCTTTCCTTGGCAAAAATAGGTGGACATTGAGTTTGGTGCCGCCAATAAATAACGAATACATTTATTTTCAATACATTGAATCTGATCTGTTTTGGCCATTCCTTAATAGACCAGCCCCGTATGTGCCAATGGGAACGCACTTAGCTTTATAAATCTGTATAAGCTCCCGCACTGGTCTCCCGCCTAATTTTCTTGAAAAATTTGTCAAGGCACCATTAGCCCTACTAAGGGCCAATCTTCTTGTGCATACTGCCTCTTTCCAGGAGCCTCTGCTATCAAATGTAACTCCTAAATAGGAGAAACTGCTAGTATTTTCAATCCTTTTGGTTCCCAGATAAATAGATCTACTTGTTTTCTTCAAAGTACTACACGTCATAGAATAAGTTTTTGCAACATTTACTATTAAGCCGCGGGCGACCATGTATTCAGAAAATTCAGTAACTGCCCTCTGTAGCCCGACAACGGTGCGTGACATTAAAGCAGCGTCGTCGGCATAGAGGAGGATGGGAATGGGCTTCCCCCCACAGCCGGGTAGTCGAACTGAAACTTCTTAAGGTGAAGGCCCACCGAGTTAATGTATAGTTCAAAGAGGAAGGGTGCAAGAATGCACCCTTGCCTCACACCTCTTTTGATGTTAAATTTATCCGAGCACACCCCCGCCGCCCCATAGCGTACTCTAGCACCTGCGTCTCTGTACAGCTCCCTTATAAATGTCAGAATCCGTTGGTCCACACCCATGTCAAATAAAATGCTCCACAGCATCGCATGGTCCACATAATCAAACGCGGAACTCAAGTCCACGAATGTTATGTACAGGCTTTCCTTCTTAGCCTCAGTGTATTTTGCAGTTAAAAGTGCCAAGTTTAAGCCTTGTTCGATTGTGCCCTTCCCAGTCCGGAAGCCATATTGCAGGTCCGTGATAATATCCCTTTCCTCTGCCCATTCCTGAAGCCTATGAAGGATTATCCTTCCCGCCACCTTCATTAGGGCATCCAGAAGGGAGATAGGGCGATAGCAGGCTGGATTATTTCTATCCCCCTTTTTGAAAATGGGTATTACCACTGCCTCTGACCAAGATGCAATGAAGCCCACACCATTTGCATGGTTTAAGACATTAGTGATCAGCGGGGACCAGAGGGGTAGCACAGATTTGTATAAATCAATTGGGACCCCATCTGGTCCCGGAGCCTTCCCTGCAGGACTGTCCTCAATTGCCTTAACAACTTCTGCATGTTCAAATGTAATCTCCAGGGGGAAAATTTCTGCTCCAACTGACTCTGGCTGTAACATCGATTGGTTGTTGCTAGAAATAGTTAGCCCGGGAGCGGGTTGGTTATTGTATAGGTTAGTAAAGTACTCAACCCAGGAGTCACCAGAAATGGCCATATCAATAGAATCCCTTTCTTTGTCTTTTAAAAACGGGGAATTCACCGCTCTCCAGAATGCTATGTTGTCGTTTGCTAGGCATGCGTCATGGAGATTTTGCCATAATGCTACTTTTAACTCTTTTTTTCTTCTATCGATGGCTACCCGGTAAGCTCTCCTATTGCATCTTACACGTTCGATAGATCTAGGGTCTTCCTGTAAGGCAAATTTCAGATTTCGATGTGCCCTAGTGCAGTTTTTGTCGAACCAACCCTTGTGTTTCTTTATCTGGGTTTTATATTGTCTTGACAACTCTTTTTTTCTCCCATTTGTGATTTTATCAAATGCGTCTAGTACTTGGCAATTTCCCGCAGTTGTGGAAAGGCAGATAAGTAGTTGGTCATACATTTTCGTGACTAGTTTTTGGACGAACAGGTTAGGATCTACCTTAGGAAAAATCAAGGGGGGGAGTGAAGAGGTGGTGCTCGGTGGCACCAAGGTGGGCACGTCCTCCTCTTTTGGAATTACAATCAATCAATAAGGTCCACCTCACGTAGAGATAGTGTGTATCCTGATGTTAGTGGAATACACAGTGCATGTTAAAATACCCCTCACACACCAAAAGGGCCCTTGGTGTCATGCTTCATCATCGGGGTCTTCCCGCCCCGCTGCGGGACAGGGCAGTGCTGCGACAAGCGACTACGCTGGAGCACCTTTTAAATGTGGGTGCTATGTGAGTTAATTGGAGTGAGTGTCAGTAGGGTCAGGGGTGATACACTTAGGTGATGTTTAAAAAATACCTGGCCTAGTGGTAGAAAAAACTTTTTAATAGGCACTGGCTGGTATTGTTAAAAAGTGTGATTCGGAGTGGTAAAGCAAGTTAATGGGCTTACTCTCCTGTGTGGGTCAACATGTTTTGGGGCGCAGTGCCCCTTCGTCAGGACCGGGGTCAGATCCCCCTGTCACTCACTAGTTTCTCACCACAGTAAAAAGATATATACTAAGGTGTATGTACAAATAAGTGTGAAGTTACTAGTCTTATCAATGTGTATGGATATATATTTTATATTTACACAGTTCCTAACACTATCAGAATTCCTGATGTAGTATGCTTATGGAGGAAGGAGTCAGTGCCCCATGAGCCAGCTCTAGACAAAGGGTATTATAAGGGTCCAATCAACCCCCAATACGTCGGTGCTTCCTCCTTCATCTGCGGCTTCCGTTGTGAACACGGAAGCCGCAGTACATGCACTGTGTATTCCACTAACATCAGGATACACACTATCTCTACGTGAGGTGGACCTTATTGATTGATTGTAGGATCTACCTTAGCCCATCTAATGGTGTAACCATTTGTACTAGCTAAACTAATAGGAGTAGGATAAGAGGTTTTAATAGATGCTTCCCGGCCCACTATATTCAAACGAAAGGAGATAGGATAGTGGTCACTCATGGCAACATTAAGTGTCTCCCAGGATGCTACAAGTGATTGATATCTGGAAGATAGAAAAGTGAAGTCAAATAACGAGTTGGCCCCTCTACCAATAAAAGTCGGCTTAAAGTTCTCTTCTGGTGAGCAGCATTCATTAATAAAACGCAGGTCAAACTCATATATTAATGCATTGAGCAAGTCCCCCAACTTGAAATGAACAAAGTGTGTTAGAGGTTCCTCCCTTTTACCCATCAGGGGGCACAAGCCTGTAGCGTGTGAAGTACAGAGGGAGCAGTTACTTATCCAATACAGTTCATTCCTGTCCTTTCCCCCTGCGCTGGTGCCGTTTTGGCAGCATAGCGCCAATGCAGGCACCCTTGCACTGTCTGAGGGGTACCTTCCGGCACAGAAACAATCCATTGGGACGTTTTTCTCTTTCTATGTGTGCTGTTACAGCACACAGAGGGGCATTTTTACAAGCCCCTTTCGCAACCACAATGTCACTTTTCAGGACGTTGTAGTGGCGATAGGGACTTTGCCTTATTTACAAGGCGGTGTTAAGCCACTTAATGTGGCTTAACGCTGCCTTGTATATAAGGCCCCTTTTCATGCTACACTTAGCATGAAAGGGGTGGGCAATGGTTGTTGCAGTGGGGGCATTTCACCACAACACCCATTGATTTTGGCGCTGTCCCCTATGTACAAGGGAGGAGGTAGCGCCAAAATTCAGACCAGGGAAAACCTGGTCCTAACCTGGTGAAATCAGAAGAAATGTTTCATTTCTCCTAGTTTTTGCTGTTTCCATGTGTGGTGCATTGTGCACACATATAAAAACAGCAAAACACAATTGATTGTTTAATTACAGGAAGGAGTCCCTTCCTGCACATAAACAGATTGTTTAATTGCAGGAAGGAGTTCCTTCCTGCACATAAACAATCATTTAAAAAAATGAAGTTTTGCAATTTCTATATGTGCTGTATTAAGCAGTACACATAGAAGTTACAAAACGCCATTTAAAGATTGTTTATGTGCAGGAATGGAGACCATCGTGCACATAAACGATCTTCTCCTCAAAGCAGACACCCTTGCACTATGGTGCAAGTGTGTTTATGTTTGCGCTAGGCTGCTAAATTTAGTGACAGAGCAGGGAGAAATGCTGGGTTCCACCATATTGTTGTAAATATGGTGCCGCCCAGCATTTCAGAAGAGGCGGAGTGCGGCGTTAAGCCTGGAAGGCTAACGCCGCACTCTGTCACTTCTTAGTAAATATTCCCCAGAAACAGGTAAAAATGAGGAGCAATAAAGATATTTCTCCTCGTTACACCTCACCTGGGGGGGGCGTATCTTTTTGGCACATTCCCAGTTTTATCAGGTTTGGTAAATCTGGGAATGCCTCAAAACCATGGGATTTGTGTGAGAACACCCACCGCAACGCCCATGGAATGCATCCCTTGTGTAGAGTAATGCAATCCAACGATTTACACTGTGTTGTATTACTCCATATTTTCTAACCTATTCAATGCCACGCAAAGTTGAAGTACCGAAATTTCACAAACCCCAAAAGGATTATACTTACAATTACCAAATATCATTCATCAATAACCAGTCGATTGGCAGTGTAGAAAGTTCAAGCGTTTATTAGTAAAATAATACTCTGCCAGAGGAGCTCCCAACGACCTCACACCCCGAGGACCGCAGAGAGACTGCTGGCACATAGTCAGGTCAACACATATATACTATCACAATTTGCAACCGTTACCTAAGATGGAAAAGTACAAGTTGGTACAGGTTGGTGCAGAAGGAAAGACCATATATGGGAGACAAAGCGCTCTTGGTTCAGCTCATCCTAGATTTAGCAAGGTCGTGCGGGTGACTCCCTTCTGCTAACTCCGAAGAGTCCGCCCCGCACCCCTCCGGGAATGTGCCTATCGGGCCTCCTCCTGCTACCTATAACCTTGACAGGCCTAACGAGCTGAGACAGCAATATTGCAACAGTTGGGCTGTTTCTCATGAGAACGACTTCGGTGTATAATAGAATTTGGTCTGCTGATGCCAGGCTTCGAGCGAGGCCACAAAATGGCGTCGGTTAAGTCAAGCACGAGTAAAGCATGCAGAACAGTGTATGCTAAAAACCTACATCAATGCAGTACGGGCGTATGCTAATGTGCGTGTACTTTGCGGTTAGTCATCTAGATACATCATGCTAATTCTAAATAATCGATTACATGTTTTACATAACCGGAAATCATTTTCCGGTTCCTCAAAGTGGTTTTCTGTAACTTCATAAATATGACTTAGAGGTTTGCATCATGCATGTACCACGTTACATGGTGCAAGCATGATGCAAAGCCCTCATACAAATGCCCCTTAGAATCTATTTATTCATTGTTATCAGATGCTGGGGGCCTGGAGTTTGGAATTTGCCATTTAGGCAAAAGTTCATCCATTGCACAGATTCACTGAAATTAACCCTTTACGTTATGTTATGTTATGTTATGTTATATGTTGTTTTATATAGCGCACGGCTACTCAAAAAGAGTGTCCCGGCGCTTTTATTAAGAACCTAGGCAGAGTGAACACAACACAGTAATATAAAAACAGAGAAAAAAACAGAGAAAACAAGGTAGATAGGCTAAAGGGCAAAAAGCCAGGTTTTAAGGTCCTTCCTGAAAGTAAACAAACTAGTGGCGCCTCGCAACGCCAACGGCAGAGTATTCCACAGCTGTGGCGCCAACAGGCTGAAGGAGCGGCCTCCAATACGAGCCTTTTTTACCCGCGGAACCACCGCAAGAAGCAGAGATTCAGATCTTAAAGATCGAACCGGGCGGTAGAAGACAAGTCTCCTCTGGAGATACTTTGCTTCCACAGCATGAAGAGCCTTGTAGGCCAAGGTCAAGGCCTTGAATGCTATCCGCTTCCGGATGGGCAGCCAATGGAGCGACTGCAGAAGACCAGCAGCCCTGTCTCGCCTATTTAGGCCATAAATGGCCCTCGCAGCCGAGTTCTGGACGACTTGCAGCCGCTGCAATAGATATTCCGGCAGGCCCAAATAAAGGACGTTGGAGTAGTCCAGTCTTGACCCAATCATGGCCTGCACTGTCAGCTTCCTGTGCTCCTCCGAAAGTAGAGGCAAGAACTTCCGGAGCATCTTGAGTAGGCCAAAACATGTTCCCGTTAAACCAAGGATCTGAGATCTTAACGTAAGACCCTTGTCCATCCTGATCCCCAAGTTTTTAGCCATCTGGGACGAACAAGACGGAGGGAACATATTAGCAGGCCACCATGCTTGCCAGTCCGGATCGATAGACAACCAAAGAAGAGTACCTCAGATTTGTCTGAGTTGCACTTGAGGCTGTTCACCTGGAACCATTTAAAAACAGCCCCAAGGCACTCCCGGATACTCTCTCCATCGAAATCCCCTCTCTTCTTACATGAAAAGAGGAGTTGGGTGTCATCGGCGTAGGAAACGATCTGGGCCCCAAAAGACTCCGCCAATGCCGCCAAAGGGGTCATAAAGATGTTAAAAAGAGTCGGGCTCAACACAGAACCCTGCGGAACTCCGACATCCAAAGACGGCATCACGGCCGAGCTGGATGAGGCCCAGACCGTTTGTCGACGGCCAGCCAAAAATGATCTAAACCAGCTGAGCACCGTCCCCCTCAGACCGATCTCATGAAGTCTGGCGAGAAGACCCTCATGGGGGACGGTGTCAAAGGCCGCCGACAGGTCCAACATGACAAGCATGGCTTTGCCCCCTGAATCAAGAACCTCTTTTATGGCTTCCGATACCTCCAAGAGCGCCGTCTTGGTACTTAGGTTAGGGCGGAAGCCAGATTGAGTAGGGTGTAGTACATTATGGGATTCTAAATAATTAGAGAGCTCCATGTGTACAAGCTTCTCCAGAATCTTTGTGAGCGCAGGGAGGAGAGAAATAGGCCTGTAGTTGGCCAAGACTTCCGGGTCAAGCCCAGGCTTCTTAAGCAAAGGAATGACCATTGCTTGCTTCCAGGCCTGCGGGACCACTCCCTGACTCAACGAAAGGTTCAAAAGTGGGTTCGCCAGCGGATTTATGACTTCTGCCATTTTTGCCAAGAATTTGGCTGGGCATGGGTCAAGGGGCGACCCAGATTTGAGATTACCCATAAGTGCCAATGAAGCAGGAACTGAGATAGATGGAAAGACGGCCATAACTGAACCCAAAGGGGCCGGTGAAACTGATCCATCTACGGGGCTGGATGGAATTGCAGGCACCCGCAGAGGAAAGGAGTCTTGGATCAGCTTGATCTTATTGGTAAAAAAGTTAGCCAAATCGGAAGCCCAGGACTCCGAAGGAGCAACCTGAGTCACATTAGAGCAGGGGGCCGTGAATTCCCTCACATTCCCTCACATTCCCTTATATGCCACCTATCACCTTTTAGTAATGGAAATGTTCCAAAAAAAAGTGAAGTTCTATCTTCATGCCTAGTTTGGTGTAAATTTGCTGAGTAGCTTTTGCGTGATGAAAGCTTAGTAATGAAATGCAGTCAGAGAAAACAATTCACAAGGTGACTTCATAAACTACTTCTCATTCTCATCTACATATTTCGAGAATAGGAGACATGGATGGGGGAGAGAGAGGGATATAGGGAGTGAGAACGAAAGAGAGGTCAACAAGTAAAAATGCATTATTTCGTACTGTGAGGCATTTCTTGAAAATTGTTTCTTCATGAGAAAAAACATATTCTTACTAATTTGCTAAATTTATTGTTCCTTATAAAAGGAAACATCCAGACGGGCTGTGGCAAGACGATAGACACTCAAATTACACTTAACAGATGGAATCAGTTTGATGATATAGCTTTACACTGGCTAACAAGCAAGCCCTTGGAGGTAAGTGAACCCTTAATCGTCACATTTGGAAACGAGACACGTTCTCCATTAGGCAATGAGGGTTCTTGAGGACACACACTGAAAATATAACAATGGTATGCGATCAGGTCAATACATTTAAAAGTTGCCTGAATATATGGCATACTTCGACTTATGTATATTGTAATATTAGAAGTGTGTGAGAGAGTTTGAATTATTTTCCTATTTAGTGTGTGTTTATTTCAAACTTATTTAATGAGAGATTTCTGAGGATGCACCAAGTGTTAGCGAATAAAGTAAACCTATGAGTTTATCTTTCATATACAACATGTTTTTAATATCCTGTGAAGAGACTTTATGTAATTATTTTTATTATGGGTTTCAGCTGACAAGCTTTCCAATCTTGAAAGCCACAGAGCTCTTAACATTCAGATTTAAAGTCGGACTCGGTAAACTTGAGACTAAGATACCACATTATTCTTATCCATGTGATAATAAAGTCAAGGCAGTGAAGCAATCAGAACCACACGTGCGAAACTTGTATTTCAAACTTCCACCTAAACATTGGGGCTAAAAGAGAGAGAGAGAGAGAGAGAGAGAGAGGAGAGAGAGAGAGAGAGAGAGAGAGAGAGAGAGAGAGAGAAAGAGGGCGTGTGAGAGGCAGAAATCATTTTAAAATTTATTTTGGGGATTTCTTTGCAAAAAAGTT
Source organism: Lissotriton helveticus (assembly GCF_964261635.1). Classification (NCBI taxonomy): domain Eukaryota; kingdom Metazoa; phylum Chordata; class Amphibia; order Caudata; family Salamandridae; genus Lissotriton; species Lissotriton helveticus. Next base: position 806,655,982 of record NC_136063.1, read on the forward strand.
TTTCCACAATTGATTTATATTATAAGATGATTGTAGACTCCTCCAACACCTACTAAGTTTCATGGCACGCCAAGCATTCAGAATTAGCACCCATTAAAGAAAAGAATGATACTTGAGGCTTCCGTAAATCCAAGAACTGGAACGAAGAGTGAAGGGATTGGGGGTGTCAAGATGAGGTGAACAATGCCGAAAAACATATTCCTTGATCTCGAAATAATTGGAACCCTAAGACTCAGGATTAAAGCCAGAACCCACTAAGACTCAGAATTAAAGCCAGAACTCACAATAATTATTCTACGAAGTGTCTCCATTATGTAGAATTGCAATGCAAAACACCACATACCAAAGTTGCCTTCATTAGTAGAGCCAAACTCCCACCTATATATTACTTTGAGAATGGGATAGAGAGAGAGATGGAGAGAGAGAGTATGTGTGTGTGTGTGTGTGTGTCTGTGTGGTGAGAGAGAGAGAGAGAGAGAGGGAGAGAGAGAGAGAGAGAGAGAGAGAGAGAGAGGGTTTCACTCCAATTAAAGAAGATTTAATTAGATGAGAAGATTTTGGTACGGATGGATTTTAAAATAAAATGCTCTCAGGTTGCAATTCTTCAGTTTTCTTCCTACTGCTGGTGTTTGTCCATTTATACAAAACTGAGTCAGTTTAATCACTTCTGTATACTGTATTCCATAGAGGGATATCATGTAATAATATCCCTCTATTAGATATTTACATTATGATATCCTGTATATGAAATACATCAAATCATCTGACTGAATTCCTTGAAAGATGGCGCTTGCTTATCTTACTAGTGAAGCTAAGGTAGTTCAGATTTGTTACAATTTGAGGCCCAGGGTGATAAAGGCCTGATGAGGACTAATGGGGCGATGGACTATAATAGAATGCTGAGAATACTTATGGTCAGTGTAGGTCTCTGCATTTCTTTCAGCTCTGGGGGCCCAACTCACAAAAGTAAGTTGGCATGTGTAGATCTTCTCAAGTGTAAATCTATTCTGACACCTAGCTGTAACTCTTTTGCTATTCACCATTTCTTAGGGGAGATTTTACAGCTAAATTTGGACATAAGAGTCTACACTAGGGTTGTGTAAAATCTGCATAATTTGCTTTCGTGTAATTTCATGAAAGTTCAGAAAAATGACACAAAATTACACTCAAGTACGTGAAATACAAACCAGTATTTGGTGCAATATTTTAGCGCAAAATGTTTCCTCTCTATTTTGGATGCGAGGAGACACTTTGCGCTAAAGTAATAAAGCACAAATTCCAGTAATGCATACAGCTGCTGCTCACCTTCTGTTCATTTGCATTGCTCATGAGCACTCGTGCTAATTTTTGCAGTGAACTGTGTATTAGCATAATTCCAGAATTTCTTTTCAACAAGAAATTGCGGAAATTATCCAAGAATATGCTGGCCTAATAGTAATTTCACCCGGTCTTAGTCTTTACCCCCTCAAATGAGGGGGTAGAAACTTCTATTACCTTCACATCCATTCCCTCGCTTACAGCCATTACATGTGAGGCCTTTCTGCCTCCCTAGACAACAATCCCACTTTGTTTAATTAAATAAAAGGTCTGCCCCCCCCCCCCCAGCTACACGTCCTATATTTTTGCGTCTTCTTACCAAACATTGTCGTGATGGTGGGGTCTCGCTGACCATCATGGATCACAACATCATTTTTTAATGTATAACATTGTTTGAATTTTCATCCACTTCTTATCTGAAGAGGTGGAAAGATGATTTATTTTAGATGTCTGAGGCCAGTGAGCAAATTAGGCGGGAGCTTGTAAAATGTTGTAGGATGAGTCTTTTCTGATGTTTGGAAGTTAACGAGAGTGGTACTGCCTAGGTGTCCTCTGCTGTGGGGCAGCAGAGACTTGCGGTAGCGTGTCGCCTAGATAGAGTCAAATCAGGTGATCCCATAGCAGCTAGGTCACTGTTTTCATGTGAGTGAATAGATGGGACCTTGACCGATCGAACCAGGGCCAATAAGGCAGCAGAGGGGAGCAGTGCTTCCCAGCCAGAGGTGGTAAGGGCCAGTTTAGGACAATTGTATCAATTTGATGTGTTTTTCCCCCAAATTGTGTGATTTACATGAATCGATATTGGTATGGGTGCCTCCATTGGTTGCCAGCAGCATTGTGTATTGTGCCAGCAAGTTACACATTTTTTACCACCTCCCCAGGTGATAACGTGACTTGTAGCAACGAGATTATGGAGATCATGCCATCCAGTGCCTCATATTTTCTTAGGTGACTTCAATCTCCATTGGAACAACGCAAATGGAGGTTGAAGTCACCTAAGAAAATATGAGGCACTAGAGAGTTGGCAAATGGGTCTCTTCGGGGCAAGATGGCGGCTGCGTGAGTATTGCGGGCAGCCACTCTTTCCCAGTGCTCCTTGCTGTGAAGTAAAGAGGAAAGACGCCGTGACGGGATTCTGGTGAAATTCTCTTACCACTTACTGCTTTTTTAACTGGGTTTGAAAGCCCTGATGAGGCTGCTGATAGAGGCTGGTTTCCTTGCAGTGCCGGCTCTGAGACTCTTTTCTGCAGTGGTGTCCGCGGCTAAGTACGAGGCACTGCGGAAGCCGAAGGGGTTATGCCGCTACATTATATCTTCAAGAGGAGAGCCCGGGCTCCTGGCGACGAAGAGAAACACTGTTGCTGACATCACCGTTATTACTGCGATGCCGCCGAAAGGGAAAGTCTTTTTAAGGAGCCCAGTGCAACCGGGGGGTGCCAAAGGATCATCGCTGAATCAGCGTGTGGTAAGAGAGCGAAAAAGCCTGAGTTCGAGCCAGTCTGTAAACAGCGCTCTGCTGGCCAGTCTGAATAAAACTGTAACTTCCAAGAAGGAAGTGAATGAGACAGACCCGGGGGAACGGAGTTTCAAGAGAACTGTCAGACCTAGACTACCAACGGTGCCCGGGATGTTTGCTGGGGGAGGTCTATATTTTGTTTCCGGGGAGAAGGATTCACCAAAAGGTAAAAATACTATGATTTAAGAAGTAATAATGGCAGCAGTAAGATAAAGGCTATAACGGGAAAGTCATTAAACACTGTGCCCCTTGTCCCACACGAGGTCTCTTGTGGGGGAGAGGAATCTTTTGGCAGCAATGTTGGGCCTGAAACCGTTAATATCACCGGTAATTTGGTTTCTGGGTCACTGGGCTCGACAGAGGAGGCGCCTCAAGTAGTGAGCATCCCCCTAAAGGGGGGAGATAACAACAGTATGATGCAGGCTCTGGCTCCTTTGGTACATACCGATACACCAACCTCCAAAGGGCTTCATGGGGGCCTCACTCAGGACAATGGCATAATTTTAGGGACACCCGAAGGTGATAAATTCTATTCGCTGACTGTTAGACCTAGCATAATTGGCTTGAGTCTCCCTTCCATTTTGATGGATTTCATCCTCTGTTTTGATATGTTTTTGCTGGTTTATGCTTTGGGCACTGTGCACTGCTAATCAGTGCCACAGTGCAAGTGCTCCCTATGTTAAATGTATTCACTATTTGGTTATTCCATGATTGGATTATTTGACTTATCTGTCATCCCCTAGTACAGTGCACCATGTGTGCCAGGGCTTGTAAATCAAATGTTGCTGGTGGGCTTGCAGCACTGGTTGGCCACCCACAGAAGCAGCTTGTAAAACGTGTCTCAGGCCTGTCATTGCAAGGCCTGTGTGCAGTCTAGCACTGCCATGTCGACTTGGCAAAGTGCACCCACTTGTCAGTCCCTAAACCTTTCCTTTGCTTCATATTAGACACCCTATGGTAGGCCCAAGGTTAGGGCGCATTGTAAGTATAAGGTAGGACATGCTCTGATGTGTGTAGCATGTTCTAATAGTGAATGACAGCCATTTTCGTTTTTCACTATTGAAGGCTACCTGTTCTCCATAGGCTAGAATGGGCAGTTAGATTATTACATTCTTATAATCCTAACTGTCTCAGGGAACATGGTAGAAATTCAAATTTAGTATGCCTGAACTCAGAGTAATAAAATACATATTTTACTAAAGTTGGTTTTAATATTCTGTGTTTAAAAATACCACTTTTAGAAAGTAGGTCTTTTCTTGCCTAACTATCCAGGCCTGCCTCTGCTGGGTTGTGTATTCCTTGTCTGGGTTTGTGAGTGACAGGGCTGGGGGATTCCAGGAGACAGGCTGGGGCAGCCCAGTGGTGAATAGAGAGATCTGCATCTAGATGGGAGGGAGGAGTTGCACCTGGGACCTGAATAGGGCTGGGCCTTTCCTCTACAATGCTGGCTTCACCTCCTGTGGCTTGTCTGATGTCTCTGCCCTGCACAGGTGGAATCATGTCAACAGAGTGCTACAGAGCTGTATCTTCCCTCCCCTGTGCTGGCTCCACCTCCTGTGGGGCAGCTGATGTCTCTGCCCTGCACAGTGAAAGGAAGAAGAAAGTTATGTAAACAAAGTGCTCAGGAACTGGTTTGGACTAGGCAGAGGCCTCTATGCCTTCAGAGAACAAAGGATTTTGGGGTATAAATATTGGGACCCTGATCCTAAGAAATTAGATCACTTCTGGACAAGAAAACGTTATGCCAAGGAGAAGAACCAAGGAAGCTGCAGGAGTTGTGCTGCCCCTCTGCCGGTCTGATGTTTGCTGGGTTGGCCTGCAGTGGTTGCTTCATTGCCAAGGGAAAGGAGAAGGAACTTTGTAAGGACTTTCATCTACAGAATATTCTCCAAAGGCTTGAACCGTGCTTTCCTCCTGCTGAAGTCTCAGGGACAAAAGACTTCACCTCCAGCTTCCCACTGAATTTCCTTGCTGGGAATTCTGACTCCAAACACTTGCGTGCCGCTGGGAGCTGGAAGCGCGACGCATCGAGAAGAAGCGTGTTGCCGCAGCAGCTGAAATCGTCACATCACCGGAGAAGCGAGCCTTCGCCGCATCTCCCTGGAAGTGTGTGTTCATCGAAGCTGCCTGCTGTCGCATCACCGGAGAAGCGTGACGCCATTGTGAGAGTCGCCAATGTATCACCGGAGAAGCGTGTCGCAGGGCCTGTCGCGGCTCTAAAGTACAGAGTCGTCGCAAGGTAGCCAGGACGTCATTGCATCGTCATTGAATCGGCGCATCAAGGACGCCATCTCGCATTGCAACTGGATCATCGCATCGCATCAAGGCGCCATCTTGCGCACCGCAACGGGCCCACAGACCGATAATCTACGCTTCACCTCCACACCGGTAAGGATCACAACGCATCCTCTACTCTGCGCAAGCATTGAGGCACGACGCATCATCTCCCCCGGATCACGGAACCGGCGCATCTCCCCTTTTGCAAGCCTTTTGTTTACTTTGCGTTACTCATCCAGGTACTTTGTTGAGAACTTTGTCGCATTTACCATCAACTTGAACTAAGTAACGTAGATCATATTTTAAGTAATCTTAAGTGTACAATTGTTGATTTTTGTTGTTTGTGGTCTTGTGTTTAAGTCTATATAAAGAATACTTATTTTCATAAAACCTGTGTTGTGTCTATCTGTAACGTTTTTACTGTATTACTCTCTATATTCACAAATGCTTAACACACTGCCTCTGAGATAAGCCTGTCTGCTCATACCAAGCTACCAAGGGGGTGAGCAGGGGTTATTAAGCAGTGTAATCCCCTTATCCTGACTTAGAAGTAAGGGTCTCAATTTGGACAAAGATGAATACCATTGCCAACTAGAGACCCCCAGATATAACACTGACTGATGACTCAGACCTGTCCATCAATAGCGGGAGGGATAAAACTGATGATGATGATTTTACAGAAGAAGATAATGGCAGCCCCCCAGTAAAGCCGGACACTCAGAAACCCATACATTTCGCATGAAGAAGAGGAGTGTAAAGGAGTCTGATAAGGATAAGAGCTTCACTTCAGACAATAGTCAGTCTAGCCAGCTGAATGGGATTAATATGTTTCTCAATTTGACAGAAGAATGGAAGAGGAGCATAGAGTTCAGACATCGAATGTGGAGGCCATCACTGGCACTGGTAATTACTCAGGGGGCCAGGCATCCCCTCCCCCAATGGACTTAACATATGCTACATTGAAGCAGATGCAGTCGGAGGCACATCAGGAACATAAGAGGGTTCATCTGGTTACTAAAAAGCTGCAGGGTGCAGTGCGTAAAGTGAATAAAACTTGCTCAGAGATCGCAGAGTGCACCACAGCACTGGAAGAATGCATTGTGCAATTAGAAGCTAGCACGGAAAGCGCAGAGAAAGTATCAGCTTCTAATGAGAGAAGGATGACTGACGTCCTTCGGAAACTCGAGGACTTTGAAAAAAGGCAGCGTTGGAATAATCTGTGACTTCTTGGTCACAAAAACTTTTAGCTGGTTGTTCGATAAGCGAATTTCCGAAAGTTATGTCAGACCATAACCCTCTGACACGCTGGACATTCTGTAGGGCATTATTATGTAAAGAGGGGTACACACAGCAATTGAGGGCTTGAATTCTGAGGTTTATTGAGGAGAATATAGGGAGCACCAATGTTGGCATAGTATGGGACACACTGAAGGCAGGGGTCAGAGGAGAGACCTCTAGCTATGGCTGGGCGGTGCAAAACAAGGAACATTTTTTGCTACATTCATTATATGAGAATCTGGAGAAGGCAGAAGATGAGTTAATTGAGGTATTAAATGGAAGGGGTGACTCAGCGGTAGCACAATTAAAGATCACTATCGCGCGATTCACTATTACAGAAAGATTGCTTAACAAAGCGGCTGGTACATAGTTGGCCTGGAGAAGTAGATTTTACGAGAATAGTGAGAGAGTGGGCCATATGATGGCTATGCGCACAAGGGAAAAAGCAATTCAAACCCAGGTCAGGAAAATTAGAGATCCGGGGGATGGCTTGATAAGGGAGCCGGATGCTATCCTCACTGCATTCAAATTTTTTTTATCAAATGCTATATACGGTGGATGTCCGGGCTGGGCGCCAGGAAATGGAAGATTATATAAAGGGGCAAATATGTGATCAGCTATCTACTGAGGAGAAAGCTAGCCTAGATGCATCAATCACAATGAACGAAGTAAGTGAGGCCATTGGCTCCCTGCCATAGGGCAAAGCCACCGGTAGTGATCTAATTCCAGTGGAATTTTATAAAAAGTTTAAGATCCAGCTTCTCGCACTCATGGTGGAGGAATTTCACAGAGCACGACTAGATATGGCTGCCCGCGACTCCTGGAAAAGCGCTAACATTATAGTTTTCCAAAAAAAAGCCAACCTACCACAGAATTGGGGTTGTATAGACCAATTACATTGGTGAACAGTGCTGTGAAAATCTATTCCAAAATTTTAGCGGAAAGGCTAGCTACGGTTATTCAAACATGAGTCTCTACTTTCCAACACAGGTTTGTACCTGGTAGAGGGACAACTGAGCTTATTCGACGCATAATTACGCTTTTCGACTATGTGAAGGTGGCAGGAGACTATATGGCTGCAATATTACTCGACGCAGGAAAAGCGTTCGATATGGTCTCCCGGCCCTTTGTATGGCTGATTATGGAGAGGAAAGGCCCAGGTAAGGGTTTTATTGATGCATTTAAATGTATATATGAAGTACCTGTGGCTAGGAATGCTTCATCAGATGTAATTAAAATCACCCGTGGTACTCGGCAGGGGTGCCTATGCTCCCCGCTGCTATTTGCACTGTGCATAGATCCTCTAATCCATAAACTAGCGGAGAACAATAGGATATTAGCGGTCCGGTGTGTAGGTGGGGATACGAAGATACTGGCATATGCAGATGACCTTGCTCTAATAACAACAAATCCACAGGAGGCTATCGAGGAAGTTGAAAGGGAGACCGAAGAATTTGGCAAAATCTCAAGGTACTTTCTTTACAAATATAAGACAATGATTGTTAAAAATGCTAAAGCAGGCCTGAATGAAACACGACTTGTTGGTAATGCTACGTATTTAGGGGTTGAGATCTCCGCTAATGTGGATGAGATAGTTCAAATTAATTTGGAACCTCTGCTGCAAAGGACTAGAGGCAAGTTCAACAGAATGAATTGTCTGGGAAGATGTAAAGTCATAAAGATGCTACTTCTTCCCAGAATTTTATACTTCTTCAGAGCTATCCCTGTGAAATAAATACAATCTGTTTTTCTGCTTTTAACCAATTAATCTCTAAATTTTTGTGGGCTGGGAAACGCCCTACTAGAGCACTTAGGGGCACATGCATCAATATTGCATTTTGCGATTCCTTAATTGCGACAAATAAGGAATCGCAATTGAGGAATTGCAAAATGCAATGCATCAAGAAATCGCTATAAAAATAGGGATTTCTTAAAATTCCTTAATTGCGATTCTGTAATTGAGAATCGCAATTAAGGAATACCTCCCCATCAATTCCTATGGGCCTAGAGGCCCATAGGAATGAATGGAAAAACATTCTTAATTTGCAATTCACCATTAGAAATTCGCAAATTAAGAATGCCATTTCAAGGATGCAGGGGTGTCCAAAGGACACCCTGTTTCACCCCTGAAATCTACTTAGAAGTACATTTTGCACACTCACATGCCTCAAGGGCATGAGTGTGTGTAAAATGGAACTTTGAAAAATGCACTTTAGTGCATTTTTCAAAGTTTTTGCAAATTACCATGAAGGTCAACTTCATGGTTATTTGCTCCCCTTATTTGCGAATTCGCACATTTTTAGAGTTTGATGCATTGCATTTAAGGAATCTCAATTTGAGATTCCTTAAATGCAATCGCAATTTAAGAAATCCTAATTTTGTGATTTCTTAAATTGCGAAATTACAAATATGTTAATGCATCCCAAAAATGGGAATTGCATTCGCAAACGGCCGAATTTGCGATTCGTACCATTTGCGAATGCAATTTCCTTTGATGCATGTGCCCCTTAGATATATGACTTTGCCTAAAGATAGGGGGAAAGGTCTGTTCCTAACTTCCAGTTATATTATTGGGCTGTCGCATTACAACACATGCTGGAATTGCTGGGGAAGGAGGGAGTGGTATAAGAGGAAGCATCTTATACCTCTATATACAGCCTAATAATGGGGGCAGAGGCTAGTAGTTGCCTTATGCGACATATTGATTATGCCTACTTTAAAAGAGTGAAGTTTAAAACCATGCTAGGTGCTTTTAAGATCTGGACGGCAGTGAGGAAGAAAGCTTAATAGGATACATGGATACACCCCCTTGGCAAATGATGATTTAATGCCTGAAATTTTCCAGGATGGCTATATGAAGGAATGGATGGCTAGAGGTATTAGACATATAGGTGATCTTATGATGGATAATAGTATGCATTCGTTTCATGTAATCAAAGAGAAATTTTGGATTGACAATAACTATTTCTTTAAATTTTTACAATTGAGAGATTTCCAAAAGAAGGAAAGAAATTTTGGGCTTTAAGGTCCCTTTACTTGAGCTTGCTTTAGGGGCTTATTCGCTGATTTCGAAATTTTATAAAGTACTCAATAATAAAACGACCTTATAAAGCACACTGATCGTTGGCAGGAATTGCTGCATGCAGGGGCAGGGGAGTGAGAGAATTCCTTATTAATGTTTCAGACTGTGGTCTGCTCAGCCAATCTGCAAGTACAATGTTTTAAAACGTGGCTGAATTTATATATTACTCCAGCAAGAATTTCGAAATGGGGAGGATCCGCAGGTATACACTGTTCTCGCTGTGATTGCCTTGCTGCAGATAGTGTGCATATATTTGCTACCTGCCCTAGATTGTTTGCCCTGCAGGGTGAAGTGGGCAAGTATATTAACCCCTTCCACGCTGATGACGAGCTGGGCTCGTCATCAGGTAGCCTCCTCGCACGCTGATGACGAGCCCAGCTCGTCACGTAACATGCGCTTTGAAAAATCTCAGCGTACGGGCGGAATTCCGCCCGCACGCATGCGGTTAAGAACATGTTTGGGTTTGAGGTTGCTCTCATGCCGCAAGTCATTGTATTGGGAGTAAGCAACCAAGAAATGTCTGCTCCAAGGCGGGCTTTGCTTTTTGCTGCGATGGCTGTGTTACGATCTGTGTAGCTACTATATGGCTAGACAAAGTACCCCCCTCAGTATATTGATGGCTGGGGAAATTTCTAGCCACTTATCAGTTTGAGAAAGCAGTTTTTTTTACGTTCGGGTGTTAAAGCAAAGAAAAGGGGGATGGAAATGTTGGGACCAGTTACCAATTGGATTAATGAGGCTTCAGCTTGATATCATTTCAATTACGTTAGGCAAACCACTTGGAAAGTGTTAAAGTTGGTTATTAACTATTATTGTGCTGTATCAAATCTAAAAGTTTAGATAGGATCATATTTAGAGTTAAATTGATTTCTGTGTCTGCCCTTGGGTCTGTGGGAGGGGTGGGTTGGGGGAGTGGGGGTTAATTAAAAAAAACGGACACCTTATGCATACTTATTGTGTACTACAAGAATTGTAATAGTATCTCTCTTTCTTTTTGTGTATTTGTTGGTGTCTGAATAAAGATTTATTTAAAAAAAAGGAACAATGCAAATGATCACATTGTAGGTTGTCTTAAAGATTTTCTGTCAGAACATGAGTTATCCCAATTCTGTGCCAGCCCAACCAATAACAAGGGAGAGACATTGGACCTCATCATTGCAAAATCAAACATCATCCTACTAGAATCCATCACCCCATGCGATTGGTCTGATCATTACTGCATCCTCTTCTCCATCAATATTGAAGCTATTCATAAAAGGGGCCAACCCTCAAAATCAAGGCAATGGAAACAGAACTTACAAAATATCAATCCCATCTCCTTAGTAAACCATTGCGACTCCGCTCTGAACCTCATGACGGACATAACTGATGTACATGACCTTATAACCTTCTACAATGACACAATACTCAAAATCCTGGACTCTACAGCGCCCCTACAGGAAAAAGATTTCCAAGTCTTGGTTCAATGATGGCCTGAATTTGGAGCGTAGACATCTAAGAGCTGCAGAACGTCTTTGGAAATCGGCTCCTAACACTGTTAACCTTGAGCACCTTAGAATGTGAAGGAATTCTTACAATAGGAAGATTCTTAAGGCAAAGGCAGACTTCTTCAGAACTCAGTTGAACCAAGCTATCAACCGGCCAAAAAAACTCTTTGGAATTGTCAAACAACAATCATGTAACACAACTAACTTTAGTGAGTTAAATGACCTGGCCACTCCCACATGTGACGTGCTTGCCAATTTCTTCCAGGAAAAGACTAGGACCATGGAGCTAGACAACCAAGCTAAGATGGCACTCCTGCAACCTATGCTCCAAGATCCTAAATTGGGCACTTTATTCGAAGTACATTCTAATATTCCATGGGGAGTCTAAAAAGCAACGCCTCTTGGCACTCCTTCTCGACAATCTCTCAACAAACTATTGACAACCCCTTCAATCATTTCTCGGACACCATGCCTCCTGCCCTGTTCCAGATTTTAAAAACAGCTATCCTACCATTATGGGCAAAAATTGTAAATGCCTCTCTGAGTCAAGGTGTCATTCCGGACTGTCTAAAAATAGGGCAGGTCACTCCTATACTAATGAAAGCTGACGCCTCTACATCTGATCTTAACAACTACCGTCCTATAACCAACATCCCCACCTTGGCAAAACTATTGGAGAAATGTGTACAAATTCAATTATGTAACCGCATTGAGAACTACAACCTCTTAGACTGTCACCAATCGGGCTTCCGCTGAGGACACAATACAGAATCTGCACTCACACACATTATGGATGATATACTAAAAGTGCTTGAACGCAATGAATCATGTCTATTGATACTTCTTGATGTGTCATCCGCCTTCTATATGGTCAAGCATGGCAACCTTCTGTCCCTATTGGAAAGAAGGATGGGCCTCTCGGGAACAGTGTTGCAATGGTTCTCCTCCTTCTTGAATAACAGATCACAAAGAATTAAGATGAAGAATTCTCTCTCGCAACCCTCCATGGTCACACTTGGTGTGCCTCAGGGTTCTGCCCTTTCACCCATTCTTTTCAACCTCCTAATGGAGCCTTTGGCGAATGCACTGAAATCAGCGAACATTCTATATCACTTGTATGCGGATGACACCCAGTTATATCTAAAAATCACCTCGCCTGATGACTTCATTGCCCTCAACACTATTCTACTGAACACTCAAAGCTGGTTCACTAACAACCGTCTGCTGTTGAATACCAAGAAAACGATATTCATTCTTAGCCCACCTCCAAGCCACACTCCAAAGCTAGACCTCTGGTTAAAACACCTAACCTCCTTTGACTGTGTCCCCCTCATCATTGACTCAGCAAAATCCCTAGGTATCTCCATTTACAAACATTTGAATATGCAGCCGCCCATCTCTATTGCCACCAAGGGAGCTAATCACAAGATGAGTATATTAAGGAAACTCAAAACCTTCCTCCCTCAGGCATATCTAAAAATTGCAGTACAAGCCCTAGTACTGCCAAGATTAGACTACGAAAGCACCCCCCTCTGTGGTCTCCCTAAGTACAAGTTGGCCAGCTGACAGCAGCACTGAATTCCGCGGCTAAACTGGTATCTGGAACCAAAAGAAGCAGCCACATCTCACCAACCTTGAATGCACTGAATTGGTTGCCTTACCAGGCAAGAATACCCCTTTAAAGTTGCGTGCATGACGCACAAAGCAATTCACAACAATACACCCAGTTACTTCGCGCTAAAGCTTGAAAAGTCTGGAGGATGCAGACAACTACGAAGTGCGAGCACTTTCCTTCTGAAACCTCAATCCTTCCATATGAAAAGAACAGGCTGTAGAGCTTTCTCACAGATTGCACCAAAGATTTGGAACTCTTTACCTCCACTAGCGCGTGGAATCACTTCCTTTACTGCATTAAAAAAGGAAGTAAAAAGACTACTAATGAACAAATTCATCTTCTAAGTTTTAATTATAGGAGGTCACTGAGTTATCTTTAAGATCCCATTACCACTAGCTATCTAAGATGGATTAGCATAGTCTACCATATGTAAGACTTATATAACAGCCCTTTCTGCTCTATAACTGTATGTTGTCTAATGCTTAGTTGGATGTGGGTCCACCTGGTCATCTATACATTTTATACATCAACTTTGAATCGTTTGAAGTTATAATATGTATGTTTGCTAGCTTAATCTCCTAACGTTCATTGACTGTCTATTGTACAACGTCCAGCAGAATCTAGGTCCTCTATGTTTGTTATGTATATATTTTATATTGCTATTGCACAATTTGACAAATTTGAATGTGTGTATACCACCTCAACCATTTATGTTCTTTTATTGTAAAGCGCTCCGATACCCCCGAGGGTCAAGTTCGCGCTATATAAAACGTTATAAATAAATAAATTGGATGAATTGTGGGCACAGTAATTATTTATAAAATACTGTATGCTGGGCGTTTATTTCTGATACTATTTCATGACAAGGTGATGTCAGGGAAATGAGCTGCTGTGAGGAAACATGTCATTTATTCCTCGTTTCCCTGAGATGACAAAGGCCAGACTCCAGCATAGGCGCTTTCTGGCAGTAGTGCGATGCGGAGCCTTTGCCACCTTTGTTGTCTCAGTCAGAAGTGCAGGAGAAGATAGAGGCCGCAGTTTCCAAAGGTTTGGGCACTTCCAATAACAAGAAAGGGGGCATATTCTCTCGCACTCATGAGTCTAGGTATTTCTCTTCTTCAGAGACAGATCATTCATCTACATCTACAGGCAATTATCTGCGGTGGGAAGAAATGTGGGACATGTTGTCTCATGTACACCATAATCTGGGGCTTCCTCTTTCATGCCTAGAGAATGAGGAGAACTCCATATTTTTGCAGTACTCTAAACCTTATGCCATGGCAATGCCTTATCATGGGGCAATCAAAGGCATGGTGATGTCTGAATGCAAAGATAAGGAGTCAGTTCCACAGTTTTTGTAAAACCTTTACATGCTGGAGGGTGATGAGGTCCTTCCTCATAATGTTAAAGTTGCTTCTATTTGGGTGAATCTGATTGGCACGACTTCCATAACCCTGAAGATTGTACTCCGACTGACCCGTCAGATAAAAAGATCAATGTAGGGTTAAAGAAGGCTTTTGTGGTCTAAAATCTAGCTCTAGAGGCTATCCTGTATTCAGATTAAGTGGCCCAGTCTGAAATTAAGGACTTCGATCAATTGGCTACAGCAATCCAGGACAGGTATGAGTGTTCAGAGCTGTTATCTGGCATGAACCAGTAAACTTTTTATTGGCTGATATCGCACCAACATAGATAACGCTACAACAATGTCTTTGGGGACCTTGGTGTCAGCCAACCGGCACCTCTGAATGGGAGATTGGAAGACTGAAGTGGTGAAGAAATCTGCTTTAATGAAATTCCATTTCAAGGGAACATGTTGTTTATCAACTGTATACCATGATTTCCAAAACCTTTAAGGACAGAACATATACCTTCGTATGTACGGGAAGGGCAAACTATAAAAGATTTGGGGATAAGAGATCCAGGTCTTCTCCTCATAAAGAGTTCAAAACATATTCTACCTGAGAGCAGAAGTACCAGCCAGGTCGTTTTTCACCAAAAAAGGATTTTAAAAAGAAAGGTCCAGTACAGTTAGAGGGAGAATCTCTTATTTTGTAGAGGTGATGCCATGAACAAATGGGTTCTCAGCATGGTCAGCGATGGCTATGCAGTGCAATTCGAAAAGCCACCTCCATGCACAGGGCTCAAAGTGGCTTATCTGCTGATACAGGGTCTGGAGATTCTTGTACTTCTCCATGGGGTAGAACTGTTGCTCAAGAAGAAGGTCATCATTTAGGTTTCTCCAGAAGAAAGATGCATGGGGGATAATTCCATTGTTTTTCTAGTCCAGAAAGTGTCAGGCACATACAGACCGGTGCTAGATTTGAGGTGGGTTAATTTGTGGGTCCAGACTCTGCACTTATGGTTAATGACACTGCAGTCAATTATTCCTCTAATAAGAAAAGCAGCTTTAGACTTATAAGACGCGTATCTCCATGCACCTGTCATGCTGTCACATCAAAGATTCTTTCAGTTGGCCCTAGAGGGTGACCACTGTCAGTTTTGTGTCCTCCCTTTCAGGCTCAAACCATTCCCGAGGGTGTTCACCAAAGTTCTAGCACCTTTTTTGGTGCTTCTTCATTTGGAAGGCATTTTTGTGCACCTTCATCTGCACAACTGGTTGGTGGAGGCCCCCAGAGTGATTGTGTTGTTGTCCCATACAGAAAGATTGCTGCAAATTCTGGGCCCGATTCACAGAACTAACTTAAGACAAAATCCTAAACTTACTACCATTTTGGTATTCACAGAAGGCACTTACTCATTTTGGTATTCACAGAAGGCACTTACTCATCAATGAGTGAGTGCCTTCTGTGAATACCAAAATGAGTAAGTGCCTTTTGTGAATACCAAATCAGTAAATGGTTGTAAGTTTAGGATTTTGTCTTAAGTTAGTTCTGTGAATCGGACCCCCTGTGTTCTCATGGGCTCTTGAACAACTGGGGGAAGTCTCATTAGGCCCGTCCCAAGACCTGGTCATCTTTTGGGCTCACCTTTAAACTCTGCTGGGTCGAGTTTTTTTGCCAGAAGAGAGAGAGAGTAGCCAAGCTGCAGGGTCACTTCGGAAGTCTGTTGGCACACACCTCTCCAAAGGTGGAAACTTGGCTCATGGTCCAGGGGGGCATGGCATCTATGATCTTCCTGGTTTGGTGGGCCCAGGTTCCATCTCCACAATTTGGCTGTTAGGATTCTGGTCAATTGGGATCCAGGGTCACTGAATAGGGCAACCACTATTAATCTATCTCAACGGGTACAGGGAGACCTAGCATGGTTGTTAGACTCAACAAACCTGGTGCATAAGGTGAAGCAAGATCCTCCCCATCCTGCAATTCTTACCACAGATGCCAGTTTGTCAGGCTGGGGTGCCTGAGGAGGTGCCTTGCGGGCACAAGGTTGTTGGACATGCACTGGGGCAGGCCATTCAGCTATTTGGCGGTAACTTAAAGCCGTAAAGAGGACCCTTCTTGTGTTTGATTTCCAGCTATGGGCGAAGGAGGTTCTGGCGAGAACAAACAATGTCACTGCCAAAGCCTATGGCAAAAGAAAGGGAAGGACTCGCTTCAGCAGTCTGAGCAAGATTTCTCACAAGATGTTTTCATGAGCTTAGGAGTCTCTGCTCTCTCTGAGAACCATTCACATTCAGGGTGTATCCAATGTAATGGCCGATTTGCTCAGCGGGGACCTTCCTGCCTCAAAGGATTTTTCTCTCAATATAAGAGTGTTTTCTCACTTGACTCATTGGTGTCAAGCAGGAATGGTGGGGTCTGCCAAAGGTGGATCTATTTGCATCACAAAGCAATGCTAAACTTGTGAGGTATTGTGCCAAAGAAAGGGATGATCTGGCTTGGGCAATAGGCGCCCTTTCATGTCAGTGGCCAGAGCCCTTGGTGTATGCCTTTCTTCCGATTCCTCTCCTCAGGCCCTTTCTGGTGAGGACGTGGAAGTTTAGAGCTGAGGTGGATCTGGTGGCTTCCTAGTGGCTCTGAGTTAATTGGTTTCCCATGTTGTTGAGAATGCAGGTTGCTCCAGAATGTCTTCTCCCTCTGGTTCAGTCCCCTCTGGAATTCCCCAATTTGAGGGCGGAGAGGCTTCACAAACTCTGTTTGATGGCTAGAGGTTGAAAGGAGGGGATTAGGATTAACAGGCTTCCAGAGTGTGGCCTACTTTATGCTCTTATAACCAGCATTGAGGTTCTTTTTCAAAATGGTGTGGGGCCAAGGGTTTGATCCCACTAATGTGAGTTTGCTGATGGTGATGGAGTTCTTGCAGGATGGTTCCACATTGGGTTTGACAGTGGCTACCTTTCCTTGAGAGTTCAGTGCACAACAATCCAAGCATTCAGGGGTCCATGGAAGAATTTGCTAGATGAAGACGGTTTACTGGCACAACTTTTGAAGGGACTTTTAAAGGTCAATTAAGTCTGATCCTTCCTGACACTTGTTGGATTTCGCTGAGCAGATGGAGAAGGTTGTTGGTCTCTAAGGCTTATGAGATTCAGGGTCATGTACCCTCTTTCTAAATCCAGGGAAGATCTACCCAGAGTATGACTTCTACAGTGGCAGAGCAGCAGGGGGCTTCACCTGGGGAAATTTGCTGGGCTGCTACTTAGGTTGATTCCTCAATGTTTGCAAAACATTATCTACTTGCTGAAGTCCAATGCATCATTGATGTGTTTGGCCATCAGGTACTTTCTTTTATGGCAAAATAGGAGGACTCTTTATGATGTGTGTCTTAATAAATGTGAGTGTTTAGCAAGCCTTGTCAGTTGTACTCATTTTATTGCTTGCTACTACTCACATGTAATGACTGCAAGCGAGGGACTGGTCAAGGAGGTACTGTCTAAATTACTTACTGATAATTGCATTACTCTGAATCCATTTCACTTGCTTTTAGCCATGGTCCCTCCCACCCTTCCTAAGATACTACTGACAAATGTTGTTGGTTGGAGCTTGTTACGGACGGGAGATGTGGCAGGGGGAAGGGCATTTTATTGAATGAAAATACATGGGATTGATGTCTGGAGAGGCAGGGAGACCTGACCTGTAATGGCTGCAAGCAAATAAATAGGACTCAGAATAATGAAACTACTGATAAGTAATTTAGAAATAACTATTATCAGTAACTTTCCCTCTGTTTGTGAAGATCTCTCAAGAGACCGCATCTATCTACTCACGCAAGACTGTATGGTCCAGATTTACAAGCCCCTCACACAATGCAGTGTACCACCTGAAGTTACTGTGCTGTGTTGTGTGACAGTGCAATAGCAGGAAAGCACCATATCTGCAAAGATACAGCACTATCCTGCTCTCTCCCTTTCGACTGGGTGTGAGTGTTTGATTGGTTCAGATGCTCCGTCCATCACCACCCCCTTTTGTACCTCTCCCTAGCATCGGCTCAGAGTTATGCTGTCAAGCACCATGCACACACATTTGCACCATAGTGCAAAGGTGTTTATGTGCATCTAACACACTTTTTGTATTGGAAGGATAACCTTAGAATAAATTTAAATTTGTCCAACTTTGTAAGTGTGCTTTACAGTGTGCAGTGCTTTGAATGACCTTTTTCTTATAAAACAATGCACTTACCAATTTGTGTTGGTTTGTAAATCCCAAAAAGGATTTTTTTGTGTTGGGTCTGTTAAAAATATAATCCAATCCCAATGCAAAGCCTGCGCATATCTCTGGCTTAGGTTTTAGCATTACTAGCACATACTAAGTAGTCCACTTATTTGAAAAAGTACATTTACAATCTAAAAGAGGCCAAACTTGCCTGTTTGAAAGTGAAGTTTAGATTTCCTGCTGTGCTTCACATTATCAATAAGTACAGTCACCCATGCCCATGGAAGTTCCACATCATTTCCATTTTTGCTTTTCTCTTTTTTTCGGAATCAGGATTCCCGAAGGCAGGGCCACACAGCACTTGCTATTAAGGGCAGGTACTCTGCTGTCAAAGCACATTATTTGATTCTCAGTCAGAGTAATACATATGTGCATTCAGGCACAAGTTAAGTTTCGAAATACCTAGCTTCATCTTAGTTTGCAATTAACTATGAGTAGAAGGTATTTAATAAGTCAAACCAAATATTTTTCTCTACTGGGGTCTTCAGGCGAAATCCTGTCAGCTATTTTGTGGCTGACCAGAAAGTCGATCTATGGAGTAGCTTTCCCAATAATTTTTTCTAGTGGGAAGGGCCTTTTTGATCAACAACTTCAAAAATATATATAAAGCTTAAAGTTTAAACAAAATACCGTCCCTATTGCTGGTCAAAGTATGAAACCATCCAACCGCATCTCTAAATTATTAATCTTACCCAAATTTATTGCCTGAACAATTCTCTTGTGAGAACCCTGTTGCCTATCTCTGGTTGCGCTGCCCGTCACACCTGCAAACAATATATGTATATAAGAGGCTTGTGTTAACTTAACTTTCACCCACATAAAGCCATGGTTAAATACCACTTCTCAACATCCACATCACAAATGTATTTTCTACAAACCCTCTTACCTACAATCATAGGGTTAATCTCATGAAATGGACTTATTCCTCCAAAGTTCCATATACAAGTCCCTTATCCTTATGAAGTTAGTCGTTCCTCGGCTGATGTGCCCAAAGTAAGGTCCAACAACACTAGTAATGCCCGGCTCCTTGTCCACAAAACCGCACCGCACGGGTCAATGTCCTCCCAGTCAAGAAAGGACCAACTTGTCTAAAAGTATATCCCAAAAATATATCCCAAAAATAACCCAAGACCCAAAGTACGCCGATCTTCATTCAGTATAATGATCCAGTATGCTCACCCGTCAAAGAAAATCAGAAAAGCGCAGTCCTCAGTCCTGCTACATTGATATTTATTAAAATATAATGAATTACTCTTAATTATTTCTTTACATCACTTTTATTTATGGTGAATATACAGTTAAAAAAACAATCTTTAGGTAACGATTTGCAAGTACCCGTCTCTACTGGAGTCTTCAGGCGAAATCCTGTCAGCTATTTTGTGCCTGACCAGAAAGTTGATCTATGGAGTAGCTTTCCCAATCATTTTTTCTAGTGGGAAGGGCCTTTTTGATCAACAAAAGCAAGGTCCTGAGGATGGTCTAACAGACAAAGATGACATTAGACTGAAACGTCAACTATTACACCTATTCCTTATTTTACTGAACTACAGGCAATTTTGGCTTTGTGTAAACTCTTCAGATTGCCTACAAATACTCTGAAAAGGTGTTCACAAATGTAACTATGAAGACTATTTAATCTTTTCTATGTTTTACTTCTGGCTACATTGTGTTGATTGTTTGATTTTGTACCCTTTATAACTAATGATTTCCAATTTATCTAAAATCAGGTTTCTGAATACCTACAACGTGGTGCTCTTATCTTTGTATCTCTATATGAATGATTGATTCATTGATAAATTAATAGAAGTGTCTCTGTTGTAATCTAACTGTAAGCGACATTAAAAGAGCTTACCTTGATGTAATGTCTCAATTGCTATAAATATATATTTGAACAAATCCTTTGTAGCCACACTACAATGACAGTGATGTACCAGCATTCAGATGAAGCGGTCACACCGCTACGCACGTCCGCCGCACCACAGCTTCCACTGATAAACACCACATTGTCCAATGGAGGCTCAACAAAAAGGACAAAGCTGATCGTCAGCACACTGATGAACATACTAGAAAGAAGAAGGGAGTCTACTACGTCCAAAACCTGAAAAGTCAAATATTCTATTCAAATAATCTCAAAAATGGTTCTTGAAACCAACACTACTGAACATTTGATATTACTTTTTCGTTTCTCAGATCAGTCTTCAGGTCAGTCAGCTTTACATATTAACTGAACCAGGTTAATCAGCTTAATAAAAGTACAATCATAAATTTCCAAAATGTGAACTTATATGACAATTCAACACATTTAACAGCCTTTGGACTTATTTGACAATTCAACACATTTTACAGCCAACGCGTTTCGTCCCCATCTGGGAAATCATCAGGGTTGTGAATAAAAAGAGATTTAAGAAAAAATATATAAGTAATAAGCCATATATGCTTGACAAAATAAAGACATAAATTAAATCTCAAATCACTCTAATAAAATTAAACTAATTCATATAACATAATATAATACAATTCCTTACAGGGCACCACCCTACCTATTGAACATCCTGAACATTCATATGTTATCTCTATTGTACCTCGAGATAACTCATCTGATAACTTAATTCATATGTTGCTTGATTCCGTCAAGGAGAACAATTTACCCTTGCCCGCAATAGTCAAGGTCACCCAATCAAATGAGGTCTTAACCCCTGGAAACATAACTGTTAAAAGCTAAAAAGGAAAACAAATTTTTATATATAAGCTAAGGCTCACCTTCTTTTGTATAAGTGTTGTTGTTATCCTAAACATCACGATCAATTCAAGTTGCTTCTAAATGGATCAACTGGTTCTACTGATACTTTATCCAGTTATGAATTTCTCAACCGCAAAAATATATATAAAGCAAGTTTAAACAAAACACCGTCCCTATTGCTGGTCAAAGTATGAAATCATCCAACCGCATCTCTAAATTATTAATCTTACCCAAATTCATTGCCTGAACAATTCTCTTGTGAGAGCCCTGTCGCCTATCTCTGGTTGCGCTGCCCGTCACACCTGCAAACAATATATGTATATAAGAGGCTTGTTTTAACTTAACTTTTACCCACATAAAGCCATGGTTAAATACCCCTTCTCAACATCCACATCATAAATGTATTTTCTACAAACCCTCTTACCTACAATCATATGGTTAATCTCATGAAACGGACTAATTCCTCCTAAGTTCCATATACAAGTCCCTTATCCTTATGAAGTTAGTCGTTCCTTGGCTGATGTGCCCGAAGTAAGGTCCAACAACACTAGTAATGCCCAGCTCCTTGTCCACAAAACCGTACCGCACGGGTCAATGTCCTCCCTGTCAAGAAAGGACCAACTTGTCTAAAAATATATCCCAAAAATATATCCCAAGACCCAAAGTACGCCGATCTTCATTCAGTATAATGATCCAGTATGCTCACCCGTCAAAGAAAACCAGAAAAGCGCAGTCCTCTGTCCTGCTACATTGATATTTATTAAAATATAATGAATTACTCTTAATTATTTCTGTACATCACTTTTATTTATGGTGAATACACTGTTAAAAAAACAATCTTTAGGTAATGATTTGCAAGTACCCGTCTCTACTGGGGTCTTCAGGCGAAATCCTGTCAGCTATTTTGTGCCTGGCCAGAAAGTCGATCTATGGAGTAGCTTTCCCAATCATTTTTTCTAGTGGGAAGGGCCTTTTTGATCAACAAAAGCAAGGTCCTGAGGATGGTCTAACAGACAAAGATGACATTAGACTGAAACGTCAACTATTACACCTATTCCTTATTTTACTGAACTACAGGCAATTTTGGCTTTGTGTAAACTCTTCAGATTGCCTACAAATACTCTGTGAAAAGGTGTTCACAACTGTAACTATGAAGACTATTTAATCTTTTCTATGTTTTACTTCTGGCTACATTGTGTTGATTTTTTGATTTTGTACCCTTTATAACTAATGATTTTCAATTTATCTAAAATCAGGTTTCTGAATACCTACACCCGTGGTGCTCTGATCTTTGTATCTCTATATGAATGATTGATTCATTGATAAATTAATAGAAGTGTCTCTGTTGTAATCTAACTGTAAGCGACATTAAAAGAGCTTACCTTGATGTAATGTCTCAATTGCTATAAATATATATTTGAACAAATCCTCTGTAGCCACACTACAATGACAGTAATGTACCAGCATTCAGATGAAGCGGTCACACCGCTACGCATGCCGCCGCACCACAGCTTCCACTGATAAACACCACATTGTCCAATGGAGGCTCAACAAAAAGGACAAAGATGATGGTCAGCACCCAGGTGAACATGCACACATTTCAAAGTATAAAACCCACACCTTTATTGACCATAATCCTTTGCTACTGCTCCGCGAAGTAGGACCACAGCTGTTCAAGTTTGTGAGAGAGTGCAAGAGAGAAGGCAGAGATCACCTCACCACGCATGCACACACACCACACACACGTTTGTTCACACACCTTTACTTATGTATTCTAGGCACTAAATATCTCCTGTCACCCTCACAACCACACTCACATTTCACTACCTCTTGTCATACATGCCAAACAGAAAAAGACAGATTCTTTGACAATGAGTTGTTAGTGATAGTGAACGAGAGATTCTGAGTTGAGCCACAACCGTTTGGACCACAAGTGCAGCATACTTCTGTTGCCCTCAAAACCAAATGTGGTACAGGGTTGTCGACAAGGTCAATGCTGTATGTTCCAACAACAGAATCTTGTCAACCAGTATGTAATACAATGCAGGTTTCCTTTTGTTGCCAAAGGGAAACTGAAAAGACCACAACTACCATAATGCCAGGTTCACTCAATACCTAACAAGAGGCAACGGTGTTTGTTTACCATAGCTACATAGCAGCCATCTTCTGCACTCAGCTGCAGCTCACAGGTCGGTAGCCATTCCACTAGTGTGGCATGGGAAAAGGACTCTAGCCCCCAAACACCAGCAGCCTCTTTCTGGTCTCTGCACCTCCGCACCCCCTCATAGCCACATGACAACCATCACCCTACAGAGGATGTATGACGTTACAACGCACACTTTTACAACGCATACTTTTACAACGCATTTTTTACAACGCAACATCCATTATAATGCATTCCATTACAACGCATAATACCTTTACAACGCATACCATTACAACGCAATACATTACATTGCATGTTTGGTAAGTATTGGATAGTGTAGGGGTAAAATTTACTATTCTAACTCCAGGGGGTGCAACAGTAGGGTAAGTGTTGGATAGTGTAGGGGTAAAATGTACTATTCTAACTCCAGGTGGTGCAACAGTAGGGTAAGTGTTGGATAGTGTAGGGGTAAAAATGACTATTCTAACTCCAGGGGGTGCAACAGTAGGGTAAGTGTTGGATGGTAATGTTATGCGTTGTAATGGTATGCGTTATAATGACTGAGTTGTAATGGCATGCGTTGTAGTGGTGTGAGTTGTAGTGTCATGTGTTGTAATGGTTGCGTTGTAAATGCATGCGTTGTAATGAATGTTGCTTTGTAAAAGTTTAGTTGTAATGGTAGTGCGTTGTAAAAGTTGCGTTGTAAAGGTTGTTTCCCCCTACAGATCCCCATGTGTAATGTGTTGAACACATTAGACACAGGGCTCTGCTCATGCACATGTACTCCTCAGACTGGCATCCTCCAAGGACTCCATGAAAATACATCAAAATGAAAACACAGACACCCAAAGAAGATTGTAAGTCACATCATCAAGGGCTGAAGGAAACATATCCTACAGGGCTTTTGATCCATAGTTGATGGACACAGAAATAATAAGTGCAAACTGTATGATATATGTTATGTTATGTTATGTTATGTTACATGGGGATTTATAGAGTGCAACATGCACCGACAGGTTCCTTGGCACTAAGAGGTGAGTGGAAAATGCAGTGTTATGCCAGAGACAGCTAGTTGTAGGCCATGGTGAAGAGCCAAGTTTTCAACAGCTTCCTGAACCGCAGGTAGTCTTCTTCACACCTGAGAGGAGCGGGAAAGGGGTTCCAGATCTTGGGACCCAGGAAAGAGAACCTGGTCCCACCAAGATGTTTGCGACGGATTCTAGTTACCGTCAGGAGGTTCTGGTGTTAGGATCTCAGAGTGCCCTTAGGTAGATATTTATTGATCAAAGATACAATAAAGCTAGGACCAGTATTTTGGGTGGCTTTAAAGAGGGTGCAACCTGCCTTAAACAAGGCTTGTTGTTCCACTGGAAGCCAATGAAGATCTCTAAGCAAAGGAGTGATGTGGCAACGCCTATCCTTAAGAAAGATGATTCTGGCCGTTTGGTTCTGAATCATCTGTAAGCGATGTTTATGGAATTGCGGAAGTCCAATGTATAGGACATTTCCATAATTGATTTTAGAGAGGATAAGAGCGATGGCAATTTGAGTTATAGCTTCCTTGCTGAAGAAACGTCTGATTTTGCGCAATTCGCGTAGCTGGGCAAAGCACGCCGAAGTCACTGAGCCAATTTGAGTGCACATAGAAAGGTCAGCATCGATATGCAGACCAAGGCTTTTTATAGAAGATTTAGGAGTGGGTGCCTCACCTAGCTCAGGGGGCCAATAGGATGGGGTCCAACATTCAGGTTTACTGTGGGGGACAATGATCTCAGTTTTTTCTGAGTTTAGCTTTAGATGATTTTCATTCATCCAAGTTTTGACATATACCATGGATTTTTTAACAAAGTTCTTACAGTCAACCGAGTTGTCAAGGGTGAAAAGAAGCTGCATGTCATCTGCATAGTTAAAGATTTTAACACCCATCTGACGTAGACCTGAGATCAAGGGGCGGATGTAGATATTGAACAGAATAGGTGAAAGAGAGGGGCCCTGAGGAACACCACAGTTTAGGTCTACCATTGTGGACTTGAAGGGAGATAACTATACAGACTGTTTACGGGCTTCTAGAAAAGAACTGAACGAAGTAAGGGCAGAGCCCCCGAGACCTGCTGCGGCGATACGCTCCATCAGAATGTTATGATTCACGGTATCAAACGCCGCAGACAGGTCAAGGAGGATCAGGGCAGAAGTATGCCCTGTGTCTGCCTGGCCTTTAAGATCGTCCAGTACTGAAAGGTTCACTGCTTCAGTAGAGTGGGTTGGCCGGAAGCCAGCCTGATGGTTATCCAAAAATGTTGTCCTTTCCAGAAAAGAGCTAAGGCAAGTGGCCAGGTGAGTTTTCAAAATTTTTGCTGGAAAAGGTAGGAGAGAAATGGGTCTGTAATACTCTAATGTATTCGGGTCTATACCTTGCTTTTTCTGAAGTGGAACTACCACTGCTTCTTTGAAGACGAGTGGAACATTATCAAGGGAGAGTGAATGGTTCAGGAACTTGATAACAATATCAGGGAAGGCGTGATAAATTGCTTTAGAGATGAAGGTAGGACAATCCTCCTTAGGAGAACCTGATTTGACCTTAACTATTAGATCCAGGAAGCATTCTTTGTTCAACTAGGGAAGGGATTTGAGAACACAGGGGTTATGGGTGACCATATTACTACGGGGGCTACCATTGATGGTGGTGATGGAATTTTGGATTTTCTTTATTTTATCTAGGAAGAAGGAGTTTAGGTTATTAAAAAGCATTTGACTAGGCACGAAGGACAGGGTCGTGCGACTGGGATTTGAGAGTTCTTTAACTATCTTAAAGATTTCTTTTGAGCCATTATCCGCAGAGAGGACCTTGTTCGTAAAGAAAGCTCTCTTAGCCTCCAGTATAGCTGCTTTATACCGATGAAGGTTAGTAATATAGTCAGATTTCTCTTGTGCTGTACAATTTTTCCTCCATTTTCTCTCAGCCTGACGTACTTGGAGTTTAGTTTTTATTAGGTCATTGTTAAACCATTTTGCATCTTCGTGCTGCCTAGAACGGTAGTTTTTGATCTGTAGAGGTGCATGGAGATCAAAGGCCTTCCTTTGCCAGTCAGCAATCTCACTCTCCCAGATGTCAGGGTTACCCTCTGGATCCGGCAGCTCCCTAGACAGAGTTTCAGTTAATTTATCCAGCTCCAGTTTCTGAAGATGCTCTTAGAATAGGAAGGGGGCAAATTCGACTGAGAGACAAGCAGGTTAAAGCTGATGATGGAGTGATCGGACCACGCGCAGGGTTGTACTGCTAGGTTAGTCAAGTTGACATTTATTGACCATACTTGGTCAAGGGTGTGGCCCCTAATGTGTGTGGGGATATTGATGTGTTGTGTAAGATTTGAACAGGTAAGGGACTCAGTGAGCTCCCAGGATGATTTTCCCTCACAAGAATCATTGGCCCAATAGTTCAAATCGCCTATGATAATTACTTTGTCATAATCATTGATCAATCAGACCCTCCAGGATATCGCGATTTCGCGATTTGCAAAAAAATCGCGAAATCGGCAGTTTTGTAAAAATGCCGCAATTTTTACAAAACTGCCCGCGAAATCCGGCACTTTCTATTGGCTCCGTGGCTCTCATCACCACGGAGCCAATAGAAAGGGTCAGGGGGTCAGGTCAAAGGGTCTCCCGTGTGCATTACCCCCCTCACCTGTGTGGCGCCTCCTCACTCACCTGCTCCTGTCTCCAGCTGCTGCTCCTGCCTGCTGCTGCCTCCCCCTCCCAGGAGTTTGCATCGCGGCTCTGTGCTGTGCGCCTCGGTAAGCACACAGACACACAGTGTAGTTACAGTGGGCCCGCCGCACGCAGCGGGCCCCGGGGGCATATTTTTTTGGGAATTGCTTTGGCCTCGGGACCCGCCGCTGCCCGGTGTGCGGCGGGCCCGAGGCCACATTCTGTGGGGGCCCGCCGCACATGGGGCACGCGGCGGGCCCCGGGGGCATATTTTTTTGGGAATTGCTTGGGTCTCTGGGACAAATGAGGCAGTGTAGTTGGCGAGGGTCTTGGGAAAATCAGGCATTATTACTGGGGGCCTGTATAATATCGCGAAGATCACCGTACTATTATGTAGGGTAAATTTAATTACTAAAGAGTCTACTGCAGGAAATTCCAGGTGAGGCAGGACAGAAGCAGAAAGTTATTTTTTCATAATTGCTGCCACTCCTCCTCCTCTCTTCCCTGGTGGCCTATCTGTGTGCAAGATATAATAATTGTCGGGGAGGGCTGCCAGGATATCGAGGGATGACTCCTCTAAGAGCCAGGTCTCAGTGAGTAGTAGGCAGTCCGGGGCTTCCGTATCAAGGACATTAAAGATTTCTAATTGGGGTTTAACCATGGAGCGGGTATTAAGATATATAATATTAAGGTCTTTCGTCGACTTTCTGGCAGTGCCAGTAGGAAGTGACAGTGGGTGACTACTGGTATATACCCGCAAAGGTTGAAAATCAACAGCGGTAAGTGGCTTAAGATTAAGAAGCCCTAGGAGCTGTAGTTGTTTTGATAAATGCGCTTTGATTGGATATGGCATCTTAGGTGCCATTTGTAAAAGAGTGGCTGCAGAATAAAGGTATTTTTGAGCATGGCGTCCGCCTCAGCATAGAGTAAAAAGGCTGGCCGGCGCGGGAAGAATGCCCGAGCTCATATATATGGCAAGAGGTGCGTCCTTTATACAACGAGTAAGATGTAATCCATTCCCATGTGTCACCTGCATTGGTCTTTCAACAAGTAATTGTGAGATGACATGTCCATCCCTATTGTCCACAGGAAGTGTACATTTTTACCTAACAGTCAAACCGAACGCCCTCCATGTAAAGGAAACTTTTACAAAATCTAAATACCTTGTAACAAATATCAGCTACAGTCTAGATTGTGTACCTCACATCCATCTGTCACATCCATTCCTCTAATCACTCTACAACACAGGATGATGAATCACCATACCTGACTTACAGTGTAGACAATCTACTTTATTTAAACAGGTGGATCACACACAACCTCTGCAGTGACACAAGATGATGACTAGGATCCAGCTCAACCCCAGGATCAAGACTCTAGTGATGTTGAATCTCCTGCACACATGGACGTGGAGGACTAACCTGAAACTTCTGGACAGCCTGGCCAAATAGCACCAGTGTGTTTCACTGGACCCACTACCATGCCTACCACCTCAGTGGCAATAACCCAGAAGCCCACTGCCATACCAAACTGTGCCCGAGCACCAACATCACCTGCAACCCAGGCCCAGCTCTAGAGGTGAGCACTGACATCACTCACAGTGCGCATGTAGGAGCCAGTGGGAGGGAGCTGCCAGAGCCCAGGCCACAGGGTCATTGTGCCAAGGGTGGTAGGAGGGTAACTGTGGACCAGGAAGGAGAGCCACTGGTCCCACTCAAGACCATGATAACATTACCTGAGTCATCAGTGCTTATTAAGAAAATCAAGGGCAGATGGGCCAGGTCCTGGTAGAACCCTGGGAAATTAAACAGCTGCACCGGTCCTTAGATCAGCGGCTAGAGAGCCACATTGCAATATGGACCACCTTATTGGTGTGTTAAGGGAAATCAATACCACCCTCTGCAGGGCTTTCCCCCAACCATCAACCCACTCCTGTAGATAACCTACATCAGGCCCATCATCACCAGTGCCGGCCACAAGAATAGTGTCCTTGATAGAGGAGAAGGATTTAGACTCCCCAGAGCATGCAGCAGTGGTTCTCCCCCCCAACATAAACCGGGCCATCCGAAAAATAATGCAGGAGATTCAGCTGGCAAGGCACCAACCCACCGATGAAAAAGAATTAACCCTGATGTCTCCTTTCTGTGACACACAGTGACTTTCTTGAGTTTCCTGTCTGCATTGCATCATGGAAGGCATTATTATTTTGCACTTTAGACTTCAGACACTGTGGCTGCTACAACAATTAAATCAGCCACCAACACTGACAATGTGTTCCCTGTGTGTTTACTATTGCACTGTGAACGTCCTGTAAATAAATCACCAAAACCCCCACAATAAATACACTTTGCAAACATTCACTTGTCCATGTTGAATCTTTTCCATGTACAAAAAAAACATCATGCGTATCACCAAATATACCTTGTGTCACAATGGTACTCCCTGAAATTGACAAAGTCAGGATTTTTACACTGAAGTACCTTGAAGATTCCACACAAATTCAAGTTGTTGTTAGGAACACATATTTAACACAGTCTAAACACCTTAGGAGGTCATAACTTAGTCCAAGTGGTCTGAGTATTCATCAGCAAAATGACAAGTGTTGTTGTCCAGAAAAGTCATGTTCTGTGTGCCAATAGAACATGTTTGGAGAGGATACATCAGACAATGCCAAAACCAATGGCAAGTTAACAAATGTCTCAGGGAATCAGCTCCAGTCACATAGACTGACCCACAATGGGGATCCCACATGAGAAATCACTAGGTATCACAACATGGAATCTCATCAGCTACTGACCACAGACACAGATCAAGCAAGTGTAGTAGTATTTGTTAGACTGTCACAAACATATTCAGGGGGGTACACCAAGCTTAGTGGCAAATGCAGATGACACACTTGTACACCTACATCCAATTCAAAAACTGTAGACGAAGCCAGTGTGAAAGATGTTCATGTGTTTGCCAAAAGTACACAATGTTCAGTTTGACCTAATGCCATGCACATGGGCAAAGGACCACCACACAACAGTTCAGAAACCACATTGTATAAGTGAAAATTACCATCTCATTGCTGTGCAAGCTGCTGTGCTACTGGAATCCTACGGCCAAACTCTGTGCAAAAATGTCTCAGGTACATTCCATGTCCATTTAGCCATGCAAAACATCATTACAACCCTGCTGAAGCCTCTCCCCTGATATGTCCAAATGATGACTAAAGGGCAAAGGTATCTAAAGTAGTAAAAAAACAGACATCATGTACACCAATTAAACATGTGAGAAATATGACAGTCTATATCTGTAGTACATGAACTTGGAGAGTCTCAGAGTACACCAATCAACCTCATCAACATATTCATTTATCAAGATCACCTCCACTGGCAGACTTGCACAGAGTCACTCACAACTGTGCAAACTAAATAATCAAACAGTACCATCTCACGCACAGCTGCACATCCACAGTAACTGCAAGACTACAGTCATGTCATCTCACAGCATACTTACACTCAACAGAAGAAGTTGTTGATGAGCTGTTGACTCATGTCAACTCCTTCCTCTTCACCACTACCATCACTGCTCAGTTCAGGGTAAACACCCGGGGGAGGGGGGCACTGTTGGCCATCTTCCTCAGTCAGAGGGCAGCAGCAGGCAACAAGGATCTGACACACCTTTCCTGGTGATTAGAGCGGGGCTCCTCCAGACTTGTCCAGACATTGGAATAAGGCCTTCAAGATGCAAAAGCCCGCTCCACTAGCCGCCTTGTCCTACCATGGGCCACATTGAAGTGGACTTCACTTGGCATTGTTGGATTCCTCAGCGGGGTCAATAGCAGTAGATGGTTTCAATAAGGATTGATCAACTTGAATCTTTGGGAACTATTTTGGAGGAAAGAGGTGAACCAATTTAGTACGGATCTAGATAGGCCCATTCTATATTTCAGAAGGTCCAGAAGATTTGTCATGTTTGACGGTGTCAAATGTCGAAGATAGATCAAGCAGGATTAGAAGACAGGCTTTGTTTTGGTGTTGGATATTTAGTGAGTCATCCACTATGTGGGTCATAGCCGACTCAGTACTGTGCCCTGCATAAAAGCCGGATTGATATTGGTTAAGCAGGTTGAATTGGTCAATGTGGTTGCCCAGCTGGATGTGTACACATTTTTCTAGGAGTTTAGCCAGAGTTGGGATGTTAGAGATTTGGCAGTAATTATTTAAGTTTGTGTGGCCTGTCATTGTTTTTTTGGGGGATGCAGGACACCTGCCCAGAATTAAGGTTTTTTGGTATAATGCCTTGAAGCAGACAGGTATTGATAATCTTGGTCCATAGTGGCAGTAGCAGAGGTATGAACTTATTTAAGTAATTGGCAGGAAGAGGATTGATGAAGTGGTTAAAGGGGTTCAATGACGTGAGCGCTTTTAAGAATGCGTCTTCACTACAAGTTTTGAAGGACGACCATGCAGCGTTTTTTTTTAGAGTGAACTTTGGTGTGCATATGTTAGGCGTTGCTAGAGAGGGTGTTGGGGTGTCTTTGTGGGTGTCAGTATGAAGTACTAAGGCCTTATGTAGGTACATCTTCATGTTTTTTGTCTTCTCAGTGAAGATAGTGGCAAATTCTTCACAGCTGGGTAGTGCGCTCTGTCCAACTTGAAGGGGTATGGTAAGCCATTTGATTGTGCTTTGACTAATTCAAATAGGTGTTTGGGTCAATTTTTGGCTTGGTCTAACTGGTCCCTAAAAAGGTTTGTGTTTGACCTTCTGATATTTCTATAGTAGGAGTTTCTGGTCGCTCTTAGCAGCTTAAGGTAGTCAGGGCACGGGGATGATCTTCAATGATTTTCAATTAGCTTTAAGGAAAGTCTGTCCATATTGAGTCTGCCGTCGTACCATGGTTTGGAATCTTTTGTGGAGAGCCTCTTCAGTTGTAGCAGAGCAACTATGTCTATTACCGTAGTCATGGAATTAAAGTAGTAGCTTGTCAGAGCTTGAACGTCAGATAGGCCTTCAGGGGGAAGCAAGAGGTTGGCACTAGAGGATGTAAATAGATTTGTGCTGGCGTTTTTAGGTTCCTTTTCCATATTTTAGGTTTCGCAGGTTGGGCTGAATATAGCTTTACTGCTTCATTAATGAAGAATATGATGGAATGGTGGTTGGTCAGACCAAGTTCAAGGGAGGATCGTTTCGAGTTGAATGGAGTCAGCATTGGAAAGACCAGGTCGAAGATTGAACCCTTGTCATGTGTGGGGCTGTTGTATATTTGGGTAAGGTTGAGGTCTGTGAGGAATGCTTTGAGGCTATTTACCGCAGAGCAGTTAAGGTTATTCCAAGATTGAGATCTCCGAGGAATATTTGGGTACTTAGTTGTCCTGTATTTGTAGTCCCGATATCCATGAATTGTTTGATGGAAGTGAGTTTGTCACCTGGAGGGTAGTAAAATGCGTGCAAGGAGCAGACTGGTTTGTTGTTGCTTGTGATATCAACACAAAGGTATTCACATGAGGATCATACCGGTGAATGAGATTGGTTCACTGAGAGACTGTGCCGATGTATGCAGGCAATGCCGCCCCCTGGGCTATCAGTTCTGTCTAATTTACTGAGGTCATGGTTTGGGGGGACCAGAATATCGAGGATAGGCATAGATTTATTTACCTAGCTTTTGGCCAGAATCAAGAGGTCAGGTTCATGACTGAGTATGAGATCAGCTATATCAGCTGCACGTCTTGAGGCTGATCTACAGTTTAGTAGTATACATTTGAGATGGGGCTTGATTGGAGCTAGAGGTTCCTGTGTGAGGGGGACTCGCGTAAGATTGTCTTTAATTATTCCTCTGATGATGGGTATTGGAGCTCTGTGTGGATTAGAGGGGATGGTTTGGATTAGGGTATGTTTATTTGTGTTGTCTGAGCACTCTGTGTTATGGACTGGATGTGGGAGATCATAGGAGCGAAGTAGAAAGTGTATAACTTTGACTGATAAAATATCCTTCCTTCAGACTGGTCGGGTCCGGCACTGGGATAAGGTCCGGTTCTCCTTCTTGGGAGCAAATGCTTTGGGGATGGTGATTGCATCAGGAGGGGGTTTGGGGAGAGGTTACTATGATAGTTCGTAATTGAATCCTTGTCATGCCATCTGATCTTAGATGGATGTAAAATCAGGTCCCATAGAATTTGGAGGTCTTCTTTGACTTGTTGCAATGAAAGTAAAATATCATCAAGTCTGGGATCTAGTGAGGGCTGTGTGCTTATGGTTTGGTCTGGGGATAGGGAAGGGGTGGGTGTTCCAGGAATGGGGCTAGGGGGGTTACAATAGCCTGAGCCTATGTAGTGAGGCTGTCAGGGATGGTTATAGGGAGAGGAGGGAGGAGGAATAGAGGGGGGAGGAGACACATGTACCAAGTGGATATGAGAAGGGGTTGTGTTGGTTTATTGGGGTCATATTGGACTAAATGCTGCTTATTCAGGGATTAGGTGTAGGCTGGGTACTGTTGGTGTTTGAGGGGTGCTTTTCGCAACTGAAGCTGGACTGGGTATGTATATAAGTTTGGTCGTAAGAGGTGATTGCCTTGTAGGGGATTCAGGAGGGGTGTTAGGGGGTGTTCTGGAGCTGAGAGAGCCTGGGGAGGGGTCGCATGACCTTTTCCCTGATGAGTGGAAAAATATTGTCAAGTGAGACTAGGTTACAGTCTGATGATTGTATGAGGATGATCCCATTATGGTAAATGGTGATTGTTGCTGCTCCTTTGTAAATTGGGGAGATCCTGAGACCGTGTGCTGTTTTCCTAGAGGTGGAGACGGAGAACAGAGCGAAAAAGGCGTTTCTCCATTGGGCCGGTGTCTTCATGTAAAAAACAATGTCATTAGTTATATTTCCTTTGTTTGTAGAGAAGTAGGGGTCCGAGATCAGGGTCTCGTGTGGTTTCAGAAGATTATGTTTAAAACATTTGGCTGCTTTTTTAGTAAGGTTAGGGGGGTATTTAATGGTATAAGTATGTTGTGCTGCAAGCTTCATAATGGAGTTGATGCTTATAAGGAAAGGTGAGGAGGTAAGGAAAGTGGGAGAAAAAGGTGAGGTTAGGTAGAGAAGGGGGGGGGGAAATTATGAGAGGCTGTGAGTTTGGGCCAACTAATGTAGGCAGGGATGGAATTGGGTAGATTACTGTAGAGGATAGTAGAGGGGGCGGTAGAGAGCGGGGAGTGAGGCTGGAGGGACGGGAAAAAAGATGGGGAGAGATAGAAGAGACTAGGGCTAAGCCCAAGAAGGTGTAAGTACGCAGTAGTACACAACTGGGTAGCTGAGATAGGGCTAGGTAGGAATCTCACCTGTATGCTCGTCTACTAGGGTACCATTGGATGGTATTTAGATCAGCTAGATATTGCCCCTTGACACTGAAGCATTAGAAGATGGCCGCCTGTTATCGGATGACAGCTCAGCTCTGAGACGTAAACCTATAAATCTTTCCCTCTTTAGATGGGTCCCGTAGTGTATAAATATGGTAATCATGTTTGTCAATGTGTAAATGGCTAGGTGAATGAGCGATGTGCAGCAGGTATTGGTGGAAGGATGACCTGTATATCTATATAGTTGAGATTATCATGTATGAGTCACAGAATCTTACATATATTGATAGATGACAACTTGCAGGTAATCATGTCGATGAAAAGACACAAACAATTGGGATGTTCCAGTTGTATTAGTTTTGTGTCTGCCAAACATGGAACGTCTATTCAGTATGCAGGGAAGGACATGTGCATGGCTAAACAATTAATCAGTCAATGGTGACATGCATGTTGGAGGGAAATGCTGACAAGTTTGTGTGACGTGTGTGTCAACAGTCAATGCTAGATGGATTAAGATATACAATGAGTCGTCTGCCCTTGTGTAGACTGATCTGTCAGCTTAATTAGGGCCTGCTAGCAATGCCTCTGATACTTCAGGTATCATACTGCCATTGACTTTTCTGACGTTGAAGGGATGTACTTTGCACGCACTTTGCTTGAATATTGGTGTGGTTAGGGGGAGTCTAGTACAATGGTCATTTGTGCTGTTATAACACACCAGTTGGTACCTATTTGTCTCCATATTACTATTTTCTACAAAAAGTGACATATATGTGGACTATTGATGTGTGATCTGTTTACATCATCTTCTGGAAATTGACAGAAGTGTGACAGTACATTTGAAATGGTATCTGTGTTGAATGGCTACTTCCATTCCAATTGTGACATCAGGTGGATATGTTACTCATCCATAGCAGTAGCACTGCAGTGTTGCATGTAGGATGTTCTGGACACCAGATCTTTAGCTTGCTGCTGGTCCTGTGTGAATATGTTTTGATATGTATATGTAGACATGCCATGATATGATTTTAGTTGATAGCATCATAGTACAAAGGCCTAGGTTGAGAGGGTGATGTTAAATGTAGCTACATACCTGTGAGGTACATTTGTACTGTCTCCCACGTGCACATGGAGCTGGCAATGGTCCTGACACCCTGATGCTTGCCTCTGTTTAGGTCATGTAACATACAATGCATGGTCTCATGCCAATGGTAGAGATTATGTCCAGACGCTTGTAGTACTAGCGGTCAGTGGTAATGTGTAATGTATGTTGTGATAATATGAATGCATGTTGCGCTAAACAAAGCATATGATTAACACCTGTGTTTCCTCCTTTTCCAGCATCTACAGAGGGCAGAGAAGGAGACCGGCCCAGGAGTGTTGGGTTTGCAGCTGGCCAGAGGGTTTCCCCATGCCACAGTGACTCAGAAGTCACTACTGACCCGGAGGATAAAAGGAGTGCCCTGGAGAAAAGAGACAACAATTAATAAACATCATCTTCTTCGTCATGGTGGCGAACCAAGCAAAAATGCCATATGCAACATCTCAGTCCGTCACCCCCTTCCATATCCATCTTCCCTGCTGCTCCCCAACCTGTTGTCCAGGGCCACTCCTCTAACCAGAGGAGAGTCTCTTTCTAACCAGGCACCTCAACCTCTGCCTGCCCTTCTGCCCGAGTGTTGAGACTATAGATGTCCTGAGAGAGATATCTGTCAGTCAAACATTAGTGATAAATGCTCTCCAGGAGCAAGACAACAAGCTGAACCAGGCTGCTGCCTACCTTGGGGGCATTATCTCTAGCATTGGAAGGCTGAAGAAATTACTTCAGGCTCTCTCCTCCACACTTATGGCAGCCTTCTAACCTCCAACCACACCTCCTGCCCTTTCTCGATCCATCCGTAGCCCACAACTGCCCAACGAACATGAACACCTGAGCAGGCATCTATATCATGAGCCACAAGCAGCACATTCCAACACAGAGGTTAGAGACACAAACACAGCACAGACATACACCACTGCCACTTATGCCCCTCACCTTCATATACCTAATAGGGCTGTTTTCCCCCAACCATCCTCCTGCCAAGAGGAGGAAGACCAAGCCCCACCCCAAGTCATTAAAGACCCCAAGCCAAAGTTCTGGTGGGCTGTGCTAAATGTATTTGTGACCATGTCATTTGACAGCATTTATGTGCACCTGTCAATGTCTTAGTGTATTACCTGACATGCATTTTCAGGCTTCTGTCATTGATACATGGTCTCTGATACAACTGACCTCACACATGAGCCATTCCAGGAATCTGTCCTTCATGATGTGTTGTGAGTTGTCTAGGTAACATGTTTATGACAAATTGCATAGGTGTGTATGTTGTAAGTGTTTATGTTCATAGATAATGATACTGTGTGTGTGTGTTCTGACATGGCTCTCAGAAGTGACATCACAAGTAATGCAGGGTGGTACTGCAACTGTCACCCATAGTGTTGTAAATCCCGATGATGGTGGCTGGCATGGAGGGCCCTATGTTTATCAGCCTAACAGGGAACATAAATGTATTACTGGTGTGACAAATCAGCATATTATGGTTATGTGACAGTCCTGAAACCCACTCGTATGCACCATCACTACTTATGAAGGTGTCCATGCTTGATAACATGGACATATATCAGTGACACACAAAAAACACAAGAGTGCGCTTCATGGGTTAACAAAGGGATCTCAGTCAAGGGATCGATAGGTCACTTACCGGTGGTTAAATGCACACAGTTGCCAAATGTCATCATCATCGAGCAGGTACAGCAGTCGCAGGACCTGTAATGATGGATCCATGGTGACACAGGAAGTGGGCTGCTGTGCTGATGTCCATTGCGCCCTTATGCACCTCCTTTTCAGCCAACTCGAGCAATGTGGTTGGACCGCCTTGGCAGGATCGTCGAAAATGCGTATTGTAATAGGGCAGTCCCATTGACGCTGTTCGGCTCTCTGATTAGCTTCGATGAGCCTTTCTGACACCTTAGCGGTCAGCTTTTATTGTTGGAGTCGGATGGACCTCAGAAGTCGGATTTCAGTGCATTCACATGCATTGTAATACGTCGGTCAGCACGACTGCTTCCAATGCGAAATTACAAGTGACCTCTAACATTTTGTATTTTTCTGCTTTCTTATAAAACGTTTCAGAGAAGTGACGCAAATCATTTCTGATAAATGTTCAATTCCATTATGATTTACGGTCAAACATCAAGTGACCTTTTGGTAAACTTTTGTAATGTAAGTGTCACTTCTGTGTTCCTAATATTTTCGTCATGTTCTCTGGTCAAAACACCTGCTAGTGTCGTGATTCTGTGGTCAATAGTTCCTCATTAAAAGAGTATAAATGATCTGCTCTTCAGTCCATTCGATGGACTACCTCGCACAATCGATCCCATGGGTCATGACACATGTGTGTGCACCTCAGCGATCTTCGTTTGCATCTTCTCTAGCATCTTTGGCTGAGGCTATAATGCTTATTATATTTTGAAATTGTCTCTTTCTCTCTCCTCTGCATTGCTGTGATTTTTAAACTTACAAAATTATATGATTTACTTTTTCATCTAGGAATGTGTCTCAGAAGCTTGTTTTCTTCTAGATTACATGATGCTATTTTTGATTAACAATGTGCCATTGACATTTATTGTTTAAAATTGTTCTTTAAAAAAGTGTCACTCTGACTCAGTTCCTGCATCTCACACGTGTGTTTCCTTATTTTAGATAGAGCACCCTTGTTCATATTAAGCTGGTATAGTGCACCCTAAAAAACACACTTTAACAATTGCATAAAGGTTTTTATCTAAACTCTGTAAAATGTTTCTATTTCCACAAAAAAGACTGTTAGCATGTGATTAGAAAATTGTCATTTAATGAAGTAATAAACATTTATAAGTTAGTTGTCTTTTCCAATGAACAGATTTGTGCCTAATGTTTTCTTTTTGCTAATATAGATGTTTTGATTTTTACATAGTCCATTGTTAGGAATTTGAAAGCTTTGATATTTAGATGGTTAGAGATGCAGTTTGTACGTGAGAAAGAGGTCTTGAGGGAGAAAATGTCCCACATGAGCTTAACATTTTTACAGTGAAGTTTCAAACTTAACATTTCTTTCTGCGGACTATAGTATTTCAGTGAGAAGAAGAAGAGGAGGATTGATCCTGTTTCCATGAAAGCATTGAACTCTGATTGGCTGACTGCAGATGGAAAAAGCAACATGTTGCAAAGCTTCAGAATGTGTTGTCTATAATAATGTGTGATCCTAGAGTAGGTTACTTTGCTTGCCATTGGAATTCCTTTTACCCTTATTCCACTTTGGTCTGAGGCTCTACTGAGTTTCTTGAACCTCTTTTCATGGGATGTTCTGCTTTGACTGATTTTTGATTTATTTAATTGCTTTATATGCAAAAGCTTTATTCGTAAAACTCACTCTCTTGAACTGCAACTCTCTATGGGTTCAGACTGACACAATTTTCTCACAATTCCTAAAACAGGGATTCTCTACTTTATGGAACATGCTTAATACTTTATTGCAATATATTTAATTGCTTTTCGATTGACTATTCATTACCCAAAAATTCTAATGTCTACATTTTATGGATTTACTTGGGATCTAATAAAGATGACTACCTAAAAGATGTCTAATAAAACCCTTTAACTCATAACAAACTCTTATTATTGACTGACCTTAGAAGATAAATTGTGTTTTTAATCAATGTTATGTAGATCTCCTGATCTTCAGTAAAACAACAGTAAAGGTTGGTTGCAGAGGAAGGTGGTTGCTGTATAGGAGGTGTGAATATCAACAGGGTTATGCGTCGTGAATTTTGATTATTGTTGTGTTTATTGTGAGATATTGGAACATGTGTGTTGAATGAATTGGCAATGCTTATGTGTTTATCCAACTCTGAAGTAGTCTAGGATCCCTGGATATTGAAATAAGTGTAATCTACCTCTTATGGTTTTCTTGTCTGCTAAAGATTTGTGGTGTAGATTGTGAGGTACTTTCGGCTACAAGATTGAGATAGGGATTATAATAACCTATTGTGAATGTACTAATATTGATTAGTATTAGCAGAATCAAATTGCTCAAAATAGTGAAGCTACATTGATTTGGGTTATTTCCCGCCGGTCAATATTTTACTTGTGTGTGTGAAAACTCTCTTTGTGAGAAAAATTCAGAAGGCATAAAACCATAATATCCTGATTGTTAATTACTTTTAATTTTCTTTAGTGGAGCAGACAAAGATTTGTTTCTTTTTGTTCACCTAGAATTGTGTGTACGAGAGAAATCAGAAAGATGGGTGAACCCCTTCACGAAGTGAGATTATGCGTCATAGTGTGCTGCGTAAAGATTGCTTGGTTGGTGTATTACTTAGCTGTTACTGGTTGATGACTGCTGTGATGCTGTGATGAGTGCTGTGATAGGTCAAATTGTTATGTAAGTGCCCTATTGAGTTGGTTAAAGAGTCTTCAAATATTTAATTTGTAACAGGATTGGAGTAAGAGGTCTGACGTTTGCAGAATTGAATCAAAACACTGAATTTCAGATTAAATAACAAAGGGCCCAATTCACAGAATGAATTTAAGACTAAATCCCAAACTTTCGGGATTCACAGAGTGAACTTACTACTTTCGGGATTCACAGAATAAACTTACTACTTTCGGTATTCACAGAATAGATTTAAGACTACTAACTAAGTCCGAACTCGGGCTGTAAAATCCGGCCTGGAGGTGGAGCTTCTGGCCCAGAGGCGGAGCTTGCGGCTTGGAGGCGGAGCTTCCGGCTCGGAGGTGGGGATTTTTGCCATGCTGAAATCTCCAACTCTGGGACGCAAGCTCCGCCTCCGGGCCGCAAGCTTCGCCTCCGGGCCGCAAGCTCCGCCCCAAGCCGGAAGCTCCGCCTCCGGGCCGGAATTTACGGCCCGAGTTCGGACTTAGAGTTAGTAGTCTTAAATCTATTCTGTGAATACCAAAAGTAGTAAGTTTATTCTGTGAATCCTGAAAGTAGTAAATTCACTCTGTGAATCCCGAAAGTAGTAAGTGCATTCTGTGAATACCAAATAGTAGTAAGTTTAAGATTTAGTCTTAAGTTCATTCTGTGAATCGGGCCCTGAATATTTGTTTTTGAACTTTGCGAAAATCATGAATTGTTTTAAAGGACTTAAGATTCGTCTGAGAGGTGATGTGACAATTCCAGTATGGGAAGATGAAGAGGTGTCTCCCAAGACTATGCCCTCTCACTATATGACAACGAAATTGGGGTTGCATACATGTTTCTGGCTTTGTCAATGGTGCAAAATCTTTGAGAACAAGGGTGTTTTGAGTTTTTCACAATATGGCAATTTTGATCTAAGAATTATTGAAAGGTAGAGAGAAAAGTCAAATGAGATCAAGCCACCACCTAGGCCTACACAGTACAAAACAATAAATATTTTGAAGATAACAGAAAATGAAGAGGAAAGAGAGAAATACCATAATAAAACTAAAATGGCAGTGCCTAATCATGCAGATGCTCATTGTGATGAGGTATAGCAAAAACGTAGGAAAGCCATAGTCCAGAAAACAAGACTGTACCCAACTATTACTACTCAGAAACCTAAGAAGCAGAAAAATAATAAAACACACAGCAACGGAGTGAGAAAGATGGAAAAGGCGAGATACAGATAGTGATTCAGGGGATGGAATATTAGATGCATTTTTAGCTGCATGTCCACCATCTTATGTGGCCCTTACAAAAAATACTTACAGTGATACAACTATTAGAACTACAGTGGCGTCTGTCCCTGTTGAACCGAGTGCAATCCAGATTGAGAGACCATTTCAGACATTCCAAACACACAGTAACACAATGAATACACCACAAAACGACACACAGATTGAGAAAAATAGATGATGTTCTGAACAGAACAAGACTAAAACAACAAAAATCCAATGTATAGAAGGTGGGATATGAAATTTTAGAACAATAAGTAAAAAATGAGAAGCAAATAGTGGTCTAGGGGCTACTTGAGGTCGCGCTGACCCTGTGCAAAGGCATAGTTAAGGCCAACCTTGATGGAGCACAGACTAGCTACAGGAGCAACACAGGCCCCGGTAAACAAAGTACCTTTCCTGGTCGCAACTGCAAGAAGTGTTGGCAGATGCATCAATGTCGATCCCGCAGGTCGAGGATATGTTGATTCTTCTCAACGCAGTGATGGCGATGTGTCAGTTTCAAAGGCGTGCAGAGATGCATTGGTTCCTTAGAGCAATGCGCCGGTTTTCTTCATGCAGTTGAGGGATGCGACAATCTCTCTGAGCTGCTGCGATGATCTGGTTCCAACATGTTGAGCTCTCAGGGCACTGCATTGGTTCTGAGAGCAAAACACCGATTTTACTCCCGCAACTGGGTCGAACAGGCGATGTGTCAATGTGCAAGTTGCAAGTATCTGGGTTCATATCCAGTGAACCAGGAACAGGAGCAGGGGTGGAGATGTTGATATCCCTGATTCTCAAGCAACAGAAGCGAAGCCGGCAAGCCCTTGAAGCACACTAAGAGTGAAGCTCTCCTTCAGCAAAGTCAGGGAGCAACAGGCAGCAGGGCAACAAACAGAAAAGCAGGCCTTCGAGATCAGCAGTCCAGTT
The DNA here is from genome assembly GCF_964261635.1 of Lissotriton helveticus. NCBI lineage: Eukaryota > Metazoa > Chordata > Amphibia > Caudata > Salamandridae > Lissotriton > Lissotriton helveticus. The sequence goes on from NC_136063.1 coordinate 806,697,736, forward strand.
AAGAGCACAGCAGTACTTCTGGCAGAGCTTCAATTACAAGACCAATAGTGTCTGAGGCCAACAAATGGGTTCAGCAAAACATGGAGGCAAAAAAACAAAAGGTTTGGTGGAATACCACCTTAAGCATGACAGGCCCAAAAGATACCAATAGCACAAGGAAAGGCACATTTATTTGAAGATGACATTTTCCACCATGTTTTAAAGAGGCTACAGTACATAAAAAGACACAGACTGCAGAATGTCAAGTTACCCTAGTTCCTGAAAAGGAAAGACCATTAAATATTTCAAAATTAAAGGTTGAATTGGAGGAAATTATCAGGGAATGTATAGATTTGGAGCATTTGAACCAGTATCAGGAAGAGGAACTGATGTACTTGAGTAAGGAAATGACAAGGCATGCAGGAATTAAACATTCATAAAAAATTAACAGTTTTGGCCTGAAAATATTTAGTTGATCTTTCAAAAGGGTTTCCATTGCAGAAAAGTTTCAGGGTGCAATTGGATGATGAAGATATTCAGACAATGCATTCTTAGGGAATGCGATTTCACATAACTGCATTACTAAAATTCCTTCGTACATGAAGTGAATTTGAAAAATTAGAGAGCAAATGGGCAAGAAAAAGAAACAATCAAAAGCAGAAGGGGAAAATAAAAAGTCATTGTTAGGTTCCCAATATGAAAGAGAAGCAATGTTGCTGTACAATGACCACGTGACGAGCCAACAAGAGATACCCGCACAAATGTACCATCTCCTGTAATTATGGAAAAAATATTAAGTAATGATTACATTCCTTAAAGGCAAAGTTCCCTCAAAAGATATTGACAGGGTAAAGATTAAAATAACCCTCCATGTTTTTCAATAACAGAGTGAAAGAGAATATCTCGAACAGAGTGGTATGTAATTTTTGTGTCTCAGTTTATTATTGGTTTAAGAGCAGAGACCAATATGCACATACAACAGAGTTTTGATTTGCTGGCAGACAAAATATATTTAATGAGATCCTGAAGTATGCAAAGAATTGCATTGGCAAACAAGAAATTAAGCAGAAAAAGCTCAAAGAGAAATTCATGCTAGCTCAGAGGAAGGCTGCTCAGAAAGGTGTTCAGATTCAGTCATTTGCAGGAAATCAGAGAGGCATGCTAGTTGTTGGTTTACAAGCCAGAGTACAAGGTACTCAAAGAGGATTTGGCGTTTTACAGGGTAGACATAGAGGTGTTCTGGTTGATCCGAATTCTGGGGTAGTTGTTGCAACACTGAAGAAAATGAACCCTTTTCACCTCTGTAACAAGATCGGGCATTGGAAAAGGGAGTGTAGGTTGTATCCAGCTAGAGTAAATGGAAATGTTCAAATGCATGAAGTAAATCAGATGCATATGCAAAATGTACCAGTTATGCAAATGCAAGTGCCAATGCAGAAACAGGTGCCAATGATGCAGGCTCCACAAGCCCAGATGGCTCCGCAAAATATGTGAAATCCTTCATTTAATATGAATCTGATGCCCAAAGCAAATATGAACCTATTTCAGGCCTTAATCAGAATTCATTTAAGCAGTTCCCTATGTTAGATAATGACCGCTTTGGCTCTGATGATCCCCAATGATGGTGCCTGAAGGAGGTAGAAAATTGCACGCTTGGCACTGTCTTGGAGGTAGACCAAAGTGGACCATTTGTAGAAAGAGAAGATAATGCCCACCAAATGTCATTTTTGATTAACTTACCTCCCTCAGAAAAGGTCCCAATAAACATAGGCCAATTTGCTCAGTTGAGAAAAAACATCAATTTCTTGTCTGTGATTCAAGTCCTGTAAACTTGTTAGGGTAAGATTGATTGTGCAAGTTAAATTGTACAATTTACTGTACACTTGAATTTTAGAGTTTCAAACACACAATGAAGATGTAGAGTTTAAAATGGCCTGAGAAGACACCGCTGTAGGAACGTACCCAGTGAGAATAGTTGAATAGTTTGTTATGCTCTACATATCCAGAGCACTGTATCTGTAGAATGTTCAAGTGGGAATCTACTGCTGAATCTCCTGCAGGGAACGTTTCTCTGTGTGACAGTTGGATCGGTTCCTGAGGACACGACAGCTGTGGCTTTGTGTGCTGTAGCATAGGGGTGCCAGTTATGGAGAACCAGTGGCTGTGGACAAAGTGGGCTGTGATGCAATGAGAGTTGAGGGTGGTCATTTGTGGAATGTTAAGAAAGTTGTGAAGGTACAGGGTGAGAATCTAGTTTGGTCATCAAGCTCTGTTCCATTGCATTTGTCTCCCTTATCAGTTGTAATGGTGAGCCAAACAAGGTGCTATGTAGGTCTACTCGTGAAAAATCTGTACTTTGGGAATTAAGATATTGTTCTTTCTTTAGTATTGTGCACAATATGACATAATCAATTAACCTGGAGTTAAAAGCCTATTTTTCTCTTTTTGTAAGTTTATTTCCTATTATAGAGCTGTGTTTTCTTATTAATGTTGCATCCTGTGTTTGTGTGTCTATGATGTCTCTAGTGGACCTCGGCAGACTCTGTGCAAGTATTATATAATCTGATAGGTGTGGCAGGTTGTGGTTAATAAAATATGTGATGCAGTGCGTTCAGTTAACGATTCCATGCTGAAGAATAAAGACATGCAATCTGTAGCTCTGTTTGTTGTGTGGTCTGTTATATGCTCCCGGGCTGGGGAGGACACTACAGTTATCATTTCATATTCTTCAATGTTTAATTTTTCTAAGGTGTGTTAGTTTACAAAATGTTAATTATGTTATGTTTAGGGAATTTATAAAGTGTATAGCTGTCCCAAAAATGGGCCTTCTCAGTGCTAGACCTCAAAGGTGGACAGTATGTAACCAACAGCCGAACAGAGAAGGACTGGCATTAGATGGAGAAGAGCGATGTCTTCAGGGATTTCCTGAGGTGCAAATGGTTCTCAGTGTTTCCGATAGGAAGAGGTAGTGAATTCCACAGAGGAGGAGCCTTGGCATGAAAGGAGAAGCCTCCAACTCTTGTTCTCCTGAAACGTGGGACAGTGGCTAGATTCAGATCGACTGAGCGAAGAAGGTGGGAGGGTTGGTACTGTGTTACAAGATTGGACAAAATAGGGACACTCTGGGAGTACAGAATCTTATGAGCAACACACAGGGCTTTAAAAGGGATTCACTTTTCCACTGGGAGCAAAGGTAGTTTATAGAGAAGACCAAAGACAGGGCAAAACTTTGAGAGAGAGAAAAGAGCAGCCTGGCTGCTGCATTTTGGGCAAGCTGGACTCATCTGATAATTGACTTGTTGGTTCCTAGGTACAAGATGTTACAATAGTCTAGCCATGACAGAAGTACTGCCTGGATTATAGTTTGTTGAGTGCTAGAGTCAAAGAGGCCACAGATGGGATTGAGGCTTCCCAGAAACCCAAAACAGGTGCCTGCTACTGTTAGCTTAAGCCTAAAAAGCCAAGGTGCTGTCAATGATGACTCCTAGATTATTTTGAAGGACTTGAGAATAGGAGGAGGCTCGAGAGAAAGGGGCTACCTATGATCGCTCCAAGAATGGGTGTCTTTTCCCAGTAGGAAAACTTCAGTTGCATTTGCATTCAGGCTATGACAATTGACATTCATCCATTCTGCAAGCGTTAACAGTCCTCTTTGATAATTAAGCCTGCCAAGGATAGGATTATCAGTAAAGGAGAGCACCAGCTGAGTGTCATCAGCATAAGATATCCCAGTTGATTTGAAGACCTGTGCCAGTGGTTGGATATAGATATTGAACAAGATGGGGCTCAATGACGGTCAAGGAAGATTTTTTCAGAAGGGAGATTACCATGGCAGGCTTCCAAGGGCTTGGCATACAAGTTGATGACAAGGAGTGATTAATCATTTCTAAACAAGGATGGAGGAGAAAGTTATAGAATTTGAAAAACAATTCAGATGTGAACGAGTCTGCAGGCGACCCATATTGACAAGGCAACCCATTGCTGCGTGTTACCGCTCTGCTTAAAGCGCCGTCATTTTTAAAACTCCCGTTTTGTATTTGCTTTGACATTCTTTAATTGTAACCTTGATTTTAAAACTTCCGCCCACATACTTGCACGTTAAATTGGGTCCTCACCGCGATTTAGCGGGTCTTCTGTGTGCTCCTCGTCACCCTCGATGCCATCTTAGGGGTCAGAAAGGGACGCTTGAGGCCAGTGCAGGTTAGCGCTCCAGCAGTCAGGTTGACTGGTCTGAGGCAAGCGCGAAGCGTGAAGTGTATTTAAGGGCAGACTAGAGGTAAGGTCAGCCTTGACAAGGCAACCCATTGCTGCGTGTTACCGCTCTGCTTAAAGCGCTGTAATTTTTAAAACTCCCGTTTTGTATTTGCTTTGACATTCTTTAATTGTAACCTTGATTTTAAAACTTCCGCCCACATACTTGCACGTTAAATTGGGTCCTCACCGCGATTTAGCGTGTCTTCTGTGTGCTCCTCGTCACCCTCGACGCCATCCTAGGGGTCAGAAAGGGACGTTTGAGGCCAGTGCAGGTTAGCGCTCCAGCAGTCAGGTTGACTGGTCTGAGGCAAGCGCGAAGCGTGAAGTGTATTTAAGGGCAGACTAGAGGTAAGGTCAGCCTTGACAAGGCAACCCATTGCTGCGTGTTACCGCTCTGCTTAAAGCGCTGTAATTTTTAAAACTCCCGTTTTGTATTTGCTTTGACATTCTTTAATTGTAACCTTGATTTTAAAACTTCCGCCCACATACTTGCACGTTAAATTGGGTCCTCACCGCGATTTAGCGGGTCTTCTGTGTGCTCCTCATCACCCTCGACGCCATCTTAGGGGTCAGAAAGAGACGCTTGAGGCCAGTGCAGGTTAGCGCTCCAGCAGTCAGGTTGACTGGCCTGAGCCCTATTTTAACACGAGGATGCTAGCGCACGGCGCATGCGCACGGCGTGTGTGCCGCAGTAATGCCGGAGTCACGCCAGAGTCCAGCCCGTCTGCGCCCGTCAGCGCTAAGGACGAGCTGGACGAGGGGACGCCTAACGGTATTAGGAGCCACGCCATACGATTCTGGTATCCTCTCCAGGTATTGTTAGATTTGAAACCTGCTCGACTACCTTGCCATTATACGTTTCCACCTGAGGCTGTACACTCGTCCTCTACCTGTGGATGTTTTAGGTCCCGTTGCACTGTTGCTGTGCCCTCATGCCGATTTCTTAACACAATTCCTTTGGCGGACCGTCCTTCAGATACAATCAGAGAGCTTGGTTATTTGATTAATGCTAGATCTTTAATCAGGAATAATGTCTCTTTTAAAGACTTTGTTGGGGTAAATAACCCCTCCTGGGTTTTTATAACGGAAACATGGGCCAAGGAATCCTCGGGGCCTGATCTCGTTGAGGCGGATGTATGACGTTATAACGCATACTTTTACAACGCCTACCTTTACCACGCAATTTTTACAACGCAGGATCCATTACAACGAAGTACCATTACAACGCATGTATTTACAACGAATATACTTTTACAACGCATACCATTACAACGTAAGTATTGGTAAGTATATAATTTTTTTTAAATGTAAATTAATTAAAATATTATAATTTAATTTAAATTAATTTAATTTAATTTAATGTAATTAATTTAATTTAATGTAATTTAATTTAATTAATTTTATTTAATGTAATTTAATTTTAATTTTTCTTAATTTTTATCCTGTACCCCCGTACCCCAAAAACCCAAAACTGACCCTAAACCCTAAAAATACCCCTTTACCCAAAAACCCAAAACTGACCCTGACCCCTAAAAATACCCCTTTATCCCAAAACCCAAAACTGACCCTGAACCCTAAAAATACCCTTTTACCCAAAAACCCAAAACTGACCCTAAACCCTAAAAATACCCTTTTACCCAAAAACCCAAAACTGACCCTGAACCCTAAAAATACCCCTTTACCCAAAAACCCAAAACTGACCCTGAACCCTAAAAATACCCCTTTACCCAAAAACCCAAACCTTGCCCTGAACCCTAAAAATACCCCTTTACCCAAAAACCCAAAACTGACCCTGAACCCTAAAAATACCCCTTTACCCAAAAACCCAAAACTGACCCTGAACCCTAAAAATACCCCTTTACCCAAAAACCCAAACCTTGCCCTGAACCCTAAAAATACCCCTTTACCCAAAAACCCAAAACTGACCCTGAACCCTAAAAATACCCCTTTACCCAAAAACCCAAAACTGACCCTGAACCCTAAAAATACCCCTTTACCCAAAAACCCAAACCTTGCCCTGAACCCTAAAAATACCCCTTTACCCAAAAACCCAAACCTATAATATTTTTAATAAAATGATATACTTACCAATACTTACGTTGTAATGGTATGCGTTGTAAAGGTATCTGCGTTGTAAATACATGCGTTGTAATGGTACTTCGTTGTAATGGATCCTGCATTGTAAAAATTGCGTGGTAAAGGTAGGTCGTTGTAAAAGTTGCGTGGTAATGGTTGTATACCCGTTGAGGCAGTCCCAGATGGCTATACCTTGGTTAGGCTGGATAGAGCGGGGCGTGTTGGCGGAGGGCTTGGTATCCTGCATAAGGATTCTCATTCGTGTCACACGACACCTTTATCTGCTCCTTATGAAGACATCCAGGCTATGCATTTTTCCATTAATGCATCTTACTCCATCCCGTTTAAGGGTGTGCTCATATATAGACCTCCAGGGCCCAGAGCGGATTTCACTCACCATTTGCTCACTATTCTGGAACCTTATTTCGGATTTGAGTCTGTTACAGTTCTGGGAGACATGAATTTCCATTTAGAAAATTCAGAGGTAAAAGACACCCTCTGCCTCCTATATACTTTATCTGCCTGTGGTTTGCAGCAATTAGTCAAGGGTGCCACCCATCAGGCGGGCCACACTTTGGATGGAGTTTTTACAAACAATAGACGGCTGTCAGTTGAAGCACCTATGCCGCTTTCCTGGTCAGATCATTTTGCCATTCCACTGTCATTGGAGACCACTCCTATTAATAACATACCGAAAGGTCCCAGTAAAATGGAACTTAAGCGGAATTTGAGGAAGGTGACTAACGATTCATTGGCTCCATTAATCTCTACCTTATTAATCTTAAGAGATGAGGACGTTGACTCCGCGGTACAGAGGTTTGAAGATGTCACCTCTGCAGCGGTGGATGTGCTTGCACCTCTCTCTTTGCGCTATAATGCTAGAAAAAGGCCATCGGCTCCCTGGTATGTCGAGTCCCTAAGGCTATTAAGACCAGCCTGTAGAAAGCAGGAACGATGTTGGAGATCTAGTGGGAACATGCAGGATAGAGAAACTCATAAAAGTCTTTTGAGGGAATACAGGGCGGAGCTTATTAGAATTAAGCAAGAATATTTTTCAAACCTCACTGGGGGTCTTACTTCACCGAAAGAGCTCTTTAACATCGTCGACTCTTTAATCACTCTGAAGACCCCTGATCCTGTTATTAATTCACAGCAGCTTTGTGACAACATAGCAGAATTTTTTCAGGACAAAATTGATGGTATTGTCTCGACTCTTGAGCTCCAAAGGATTTCTGCATCTCCACCTGCCCTCCCTGTTCCTCAGATCCCCTCTTTTATTGAGCCGGCTGGACCTGCTAATTCGATCTCGCTGTCTAGCTTTCCCTTACTTTCCTTACAGGAATTAGAAGTCCTCTTGACCAAGACCAAATCCGGCTCACCTCTCGATCCCTGTCCTCTTCATATTCTTAAACAATGTAAGGAAACTCTCCTGCCCCCGCGGCTTCAAATTATGAATAAGGCCTTGAGTGAAGGCATTTTCCCTTCCCAATGGAAGAAAGCGGTTGTGAAGCCACTCTTGAAGAAGCCGTCATTGGACCCAGAAGTGCTGAAAAATTTCCGCCCCATTTCGCTGCTCCCAGCCCCAGCAAAGATGCTGGAAATCCATCTACACCAGCATCTCTCTTCCTATCTGGATTCCGCTGGTCTTTTGGATCACTCGCAGCATGGTTTCCGGAGGGGTCATAGCACGGAATTATTATTATTATTATTATTATTATTATTATTATTTATTTTTATAAAGCGCATAGTCACCCGGAGGTATCCCAGCGCTAGAGAACCCTAAAACAGTAAATCTGAGGTCCGGGAGCTGAGCTCGAAGAGGAAGGCATAGGAGCTAGGGAAAAAGATGTGTCTTTAGCAGCTTCCTGAAGCGCAGATATTGTGGTTCAAGACGTAGGTCACGAGGAAGAAAATTCCAGAGACGGGCCGCTTGTACCGAGAAGCGTCTTCCTCCTGAACGGACTTTCCTAAATCTTGGGGTATTGATGAGATTATCTGCGTTGGAACGGAGGGATCTAGTGGCTATGTAAGGGGTGATAAAATTGCTGAGGACTGGGGGGCCTTGGTTGTGCAAAGTTTTGTGCACAAGACACAAGGCTTTAAATTTGACTCTCTCCCTTATGGGGAGCCAATGAAGGAGTTTGAGAGCGGGTTTGGCCGATGATCTGGCCGGGGTGTTTGTGATAATCCGGGCAGCAGTGTTCTGAATTCTCTGCAGTTTATTCAGAGTTGCTTCCGGAGCGCCCAGATAAATCACGTTACTGTAATCTAGTCTTGATATTATGAGACCTTGGACTAGTAACTTTTGCGATTTAGGAGGAAGAAGGGGCAGGACTTTCCTCAAGGACTTTAAGAGACCAAAGCAGGTCCCTACGACCTTCTTTGCTTGCGAAGTGAATGAGAGTTCAGAATCTATCCATACACCCAGGCTTTTCACCTCTGTCTTTGGGTCTGGGGGAGGACCTAGACAGGTTGGCCACATGTCCAGGGGGAGTGAGGTTCCTTTTGGGCCAAGTAAAAGGACCTCAGTTTTTGTCCCATTTAGCTTTAGGGCTGATCTATTCATCCAATGATGGACCTGCGTAAGGCAGTTGAAGAGATCAGCTTTCTGTTGTTTGGGATGGGACAGAGACACCACTAATTGTGTGTCGTCAGCATAGCTGACGACACTCACTCCGAAAGGGGTGATAACCTCCTCCAATGTGGACATGTAGATATTAAATAATGTGGGGGTCAGGGAGGAGCCCTGAGGCACACCACATTGGAGGGACATTTCGGAGGAACGGGCGTTCTTCTCCCAGATCTGATAGGATCGTTGTGCCAAGAAGGATGAAAGCCAGGATAAGGCTGTACCTTCCACTCCAACTCTTGCCAATCTTTCGATGAGGAGTTGGTGGTCAACGGTATCGAACGCAGCGCTAAGGTCGAGGAGGATCACTGCCACTGATCCTCCCCCGTCCAATAGCGTTCTGGCTTCCTCTACCGCCGCCAGGAGGGCGATGTCCGTGCCCTGCCCTGGTCGGAAGCCCGTCTGGGAATTTTTTAGTTTGTTATTGGCCTCTAGAAACTGCGAGAGTTTCCTGTTGACTAGTTTTTCCGCGATCTTACTAACTCCTGGGAGTAAGGAAATGGGCCTGTAGTTCGCCAGGTTCTCAGGGTCAAGGGCAGGTTTCTTCAGTAAGGCTTTTACCACCGCCTTCTTCCAGCTTGAGGGCACAACTCCTTGTTGGAGTGAGGTATTAATCAGGTGAGTGAGGGAGGGGATGATAGAAGGGGCTACCTCCTTAAGGATCCGAAGAGGAGCAGGATCTCTAGGGGAACCGCTCTTCATGGAGTTGAGCGTCATCCGTACTTCGTCTATCGTGACCTGGCCCCACGTGGACAGACCAGTGGAAGATGTCGAACATGGGAGAGCAATTTCTTCCCTCGGGCTCGAGGGAGGAATTGAGTCCATGATTAGTCGGATTTTGTCCTGGAAGAAATTAGCCAATTGTTGGCATTTCTCCTGGTCGGCTTTGGGGTCGGAAGGAGGTCCCCGTCCTTGTTCTGGGGGTTTTGAGAGCTCTTTAAGGATAGCGTATGCTTCCTTCCCGGAGCATCCCGCTTTCTCTATTCTCTCCTGAAAAAACACGCTTTTGGTTTTGCGAATAGCGGTTTTGTAAGTTAGAAGAGAAATAGAGTAGATGTTTTTATTGGTTCCTGATTTATCGCGTCTCCATGAGCGTTCGGTTTTTTTGCACTCTTGGCGTAGGGCTTTAAGCTCTGGAGTGTACCATAAAGCGGGGGATATCCTTTTAGGCTGTTTAAAGGTGGTGATTTTTGGAAGTATAGTGTCGAGAGATGAAGTGATCCAGTCACTGAATTGTTTGTCAGCCGTATTAGAGTCAGAGGAGAGCTCGGGAGTGGAATCTTCAAGAGAGAGGGCCCAATTCTCAGGTGACAGTTTGTGCCATTGGCGGTCGGTAACCTGGGTTTTAGGGATTAGGGGAATAGGTGTGGGAATTTCCCAGGAAAAAGGGACCAGGAAATGGTCTGTCCATGGAAGGGTCATAGGTAAGTTAGTGGTCACCGTTGCTATATTGGTGAAGATAGGGTCCAATAGATGGCCCTTCTCATGGGTGGGCTCGTTATTCACTAGACGTACCTTTAAAGATGTAAGGTTGTGTCTAATGTCCGAGGCTACTCGATCCATGGGGTCTAGAAAGTGGAGATTCAGATCACCTAATATAAGGAAGTTGGAAGTGGAAGAAGCTAGTTGGGAAATAGATTCAAATATGGAATTGATAAAATTGCCTGGAGCCCCAGGGGGACGATAAGTCAGAAGCCCTACCAGGGTGAGGGCTGGAGAGATTTGGATGGAAAACTGGCCGCACTCACAGTCCTTGATATCAGCGTTAATCATCCTACAGATGAATTGTTCCCTATGAATTATGGCTACCCCGCCTCCTCTCCCTTTAGGTCTGTTTAAAGCTTGACAGAGATAGCCTGTGGGGAGGGCTGTGACGACGTCCGGGTCGGTGTTGTCAGATAGCCATGTTTCCGTTAAGAACAGCAAGTCAAGATCCTGATTCTGAATTAAGAGATTTACTTCGGTGGCATGTTTAGGGAGGGAACGACAGTTGAGAAGTCCTGATTTCAAAGCGGGTGTGGTAGATTTAGGGGGGGGAATCGGATTGCAGTGTGGGCAGATCAAGAAGGCCTTACCTGCGGCGAACGTGTGGTAGCAGGCCAGGATGTTTTTAGGACGTAGGGCGCATAATGTATCTGCTGTATACATCACTCGATCCTGAGGGTCACCTGGCAGAGTAGCGGGGCCAAGGGCCGTCTGGGTCCGGACGGGCCCAGACGGGCTTGCCTTTGGCGCGCCTTCGGCGCGCTGATGGCGCGCCCGCTGCGCCCGTCCGCTGCGCGTCCGGTGATTGCACATTTTTATGGGGCAGAGAAGGGGCCGGTGGGCGTGGCCTCAGGTAGGCGTGGCCTTGCTTCCTCGCCGTGAATGGCGGCGGGAAAGTGCTTTCCTGGCTTTGATCGTTGCAGCGAAGGGGTCGCTGTTTAAGCGTGACTCTAGCCCGCTGCTGAATGCTTGCCGGGTGAGTGCGCTTCTTAAAATGCAGTTTTTTTTAGCGTGGTGACACAGAAATAAACAACAGTGACAGTTTTAAAAAAATATTCGGCGGTCTCCCGGCTTCCGCCTCAGGAGTTTTCAAAGGTTCTGTTTGTTTGACGCTGCCAGTCGCGTATTTATACTGAGGGGGGTGGGCGTGGCCTCCGGTAGGCGTGGCCTTGCTTCCTCGCCGTGAATGGCGGCGGGAAAGTGCTTTCCTGGCTTTGATCGTTGCAGCGAAGGGGTCGCTGTTTAAGCGTGACTCTAGCCCGCTGCTGAATGCTTGCCGGGTGAGTGCGCTTCTTAAAATGCAGTTTTTTTTTAGCGTGGTGACACAGAACTAAACAACAGTGACAGTTTTAAAAAAATATTCGGCGGTCTCCCGGCTTCCGCCTCAGGAGTTTTCAAAGGTTCTGTTTGTTTGACGCTGCCAGTCGCGTATTTATACTGAGGGGGGTGGGCGTGGCCTCCGGTAGGCGTGGCCTTGCTTCCTCGCCGTGAATGGCGGCGGGAAAGTGCTTTCCTGGCTTTGATCGTTGCAGCGAAGGGGTCGCTGTTTAAGCGTGACTCTAGCCCGCTGCTGAATGCTTGCCGGGTGAGTGCGCTTCTTAAAATGCAGTTTTTTTTAGCGTGGTGACACAGAAATAAACAACAGTGACAGTTTTAAAAAAATATTCGGCGGTCTCCCGGCTTCCGCCTCAGGAGTTTTCAAAGGTTCTGTTTGTTTGACGCTGCCAGTCGCGTATTTATACTGAGGGGGGTGGGCGTGGCCTCCGGTAGGCGTGGCCTTGCTTCCTCGCCGTGAATGGCGGCGGGAAAGTGCTTTCCTGGCTTTGATCGTTGCAGCGAAGGGGTCGCTGTTTAAGCGTGACTCTAGCCCGCTGCTGAATGCTTGCCGGGTGAGTGCGCTTCTTAAAATGCAGTTTTTTTTAGCGTGGTGACACAGAAATAAACAACAGTGACAGTTTAAAAAAAATATTCGGCGGTCTCCCGGCTTCCGCCTCAGGAGTTTTCAAAGGTTCTGCCCTGACCGTGGTGCTTGATAACATCCGCACCACGGTTGACAAGGGCGGAAGTACGTTGCTGATCCTTCTGGATCTGACAGCTGCGTTTGACACCCTGTCTCCCCTCGTTTTAACATCTCGTTTGAGGGAGATAGGGGTGGAGGGGCACGCGTTAAGCCTGTTGGCCTCCTTCCTGGACCAGAGGGAACAGAGAGTGAAGCTGGGAGAGTTCCTATCTCCATCCCTGCCGCTGAATTGGGGGGTCCCACAGGGGTCGGCGTGAAGCCCGACCCTGTTCAATATCTATGTGACCCCCCTGGCCAGGCTCATTAGATCTTTCGGGTTGGAGGTAGTGTTGTACGCCGATGACACGCAGATCTTGCTGTCTCTCGCCCAGCCTGTCAGCTCCTCTGCCTCCAAGTTTAGACTCTGCATGGAGGCAGTTGCCCTCTGGATGATCAACAATTCACTGCGGCTAAATGGCAAAAAGACAGAGATCCTCGTATTCGGCGAGAAGGAAGACATCTGGTCGGCGCAATGGTGGCCCGAATCCCTGGGGACCTTTCCGGCTCCAACTCGGGCAGCACGAAATCTGGGGGTTATGATCGATCCCTCCCTAGACATGGCTCTTCAAGTAAGGCGGACTATTTCCACCTGCTGGGGCATCATTGCAATCCTGCGCAAAATCAAGTACTATCTGTCTGTGCAAGCTCGGAAACAAACTGTCGTAGCTCTGATAACATCCCGGCTCGACTATTGCAATGCTTTATATGCCGGAGCCAATAAAGGTCTGTTGCGAGGCCTTCAATCGGTGCAAAATGCTGCGGCGAAGTTTGTCCTGGACCTTTCGAAAAGGTCGTCAGCGACCGCTGCCAGGAAATCTTTGCACTGGCTTCCCATTGACGCCAGGATCTCATTTAAAGTGTTATGCCTGGTGTATGGTGCCTTAAACAGGAAAGAGACTGGAGGTATAAAAAATCTCCTCTCCCCGTATTCTCCTGCTAGGAACCTTCGTTCCTCGGCGAAATTGCTCCTTACTGTGCCTCGAGTGCGTAGAGCTAAATGGGGAGGCAGAGCCTTCTCCAACCTTGCTCCAAGATGGTGGAATATCGTTCCCTTAGAGATCAGGATCCTACCCTCAATGCTATCTTTCAGAAAAGCTTTAAAACATGGCTCTTTGGTAAAGCATACCCTTAGCTTTTGGTTTTGCCTTTTTTCTTTCTTTTTTTGATTTTCTTTGGTAGGCGCCTTGATGCCTTCGAGCAAAGTTGCGCGTTTATAAGTTTACTTTCATTCATTTCATTCATTCATATTATACCTGTCTAAAGAGGGTGAGTAATTCAGGCAGAATCAAGGGAGGAGCAAATTGAGTGATGGCATTATGCTGCTAACAACTGGCAATGCTATATTGTCTCACTTCATCACAGGGGCATGCGAGGGGAAACGTTGGTGAATGTCCTCTATTTTGCCAGTAAAGTATTCTGGTAGGTTCTCTCTGAATGCCTTGATAACATTAAGGTGGTCATGTTGTTTTGGAATGAGGGGGAGGGCTGCACTCTCTCAGTGCTTACTCAAATGCATGGAGATTACCCTTGATCTGTAGTCACAGTACCGCCTGGCTCTCTTAAAGCAGTCACAGCTGTTGGTGTCAGCATACAGAGAAGTGGGAACACAGTGATGGGACGTCCATTAACAGTTATGGTCCCTCATTCTGTGGAAACATTGCTCACCAGAGTGAAAACCCAGTACATGACCAATAGTAGCTTCGCTAAGTTCGAACAGCAGATCCTGGTAGCTGAGAATGTAGTATTAAACATTTGCAAATTTTCTACAAATTAAAATGTCATACCTATAGGTTTAAGGCTTACAAAAAATATTTAACCTGCTTGATGATGCCTCTAGATGGTATTCATGAAGACACTCTAAAGAAGGAGCACTAGCATTACATACAGTAAGTATAGAGAGGAAGATATTTTGAAAAACGTTTGGAAGAAAGAAGATAAGTTAAAAATGAACATTATTTACCTAAAACTGAAATTAGACACAAGTGAAAAGGGAATAATATGTGTTTACAAAAGAAATCATGGGAATTAGAAGATGCGAACACACTTTTGAAATCATGGGGGATCATGACAACTTTTAAAAGGAGAAGAAACGGTAATTCCTGGAGTTTATTTTGTTTGTGGACAAGATGCTTACTTCCAGTACCTGCTGATTAGGAGGACATTTACTATTTAGTTGTATTATCTAAAATGTATCATGTACATAGTATAGATGCTTTAATAACGGTACAATCCACAGACATTCAAGTAGTAGATACGATGGAATACAATTAATTGGAGACATTGTTGGCGCAATCATACTACCGGTTGGAGTTATGTTAAATGATGAAAAAAATAGAAAGCTTTCAACAGTTGTTGACAAGTTAGCAACCAACAGTTCTAGAGCTTTATTAGTTGTTAATACAGAATTAGTGGCAAATAGATCAATGGTTTTCAAAAATCTCTTGCTTTAGAAATTTTACTTGCAGTGAAAGGCAGAGTCTGCAAGATGCTGAAAGGTCAGCATTGCTGTTTGTACATACACGACGAAAGTAAGAAAATTCAAGGAACTGCAAAAAACATTTCTGATCTGAAACCTGAATTAGAACCTTTAGTAAAAACTAACCCTGGGCGTAGTACGCGTAGTCGCGCTACGCGAAGCTACGCGAAGCTACGCGAAGACGTTCTCGCACTACGCGAGCTTCGCGTAGCTTCGCGAGCATGCGTAGTAGCTTGCTGGTCCCGTTCGCGAGCCGTTTTTCTTGCTCGGGAGCGCGTAGTGCGTGGTCGGGGCGCTGTCTGCGTGTTCGGGGGATTGTAGCGTGCGACCTTACCCATGTGGTTGGGCTATGGGCGCGGCCATCTTGTTTTTTCAATTGTCCCGCCCGCCCGCGCCCCCTATTTCATCTTCCGGGTCGCAAATAACGCGTTCGCGCGGTGCACGTCTTGTTCGGGAACACAACTACTTGTTCACACTGAGAAAGTGCGTGTTCGCGTGAAATCTCGCGCGAACTTACCCACGTGGTCGCGATGGGCGCGGCCATCTTGTTTTTCACACTGTATGCTATTGTTCTGGGCCTAGTTTTCTATCCACCTTATATCTGTTCAATCTTTTACCTATTTTCACAGTTTTTCTTACTTTTTTTACTTCTCATCTATTTCTCTCTGTCCCTAAGTTTATATTTTGCATTTTATTTCTACTTTTCCACCTTTCTTTTTAGCTTTTCTACTGTTTTATTTTACTTCTTCATTTAAGCTCCTACTTCTCCCCCCTAACTTTTTTTCCTTTTGTTCTAACTTTTCTTTTCCACCTCCACCCCAGAACCATGGCAAAGGGGAGCAGCAGAACCGGCTCGAAGGGCAAGGCGCCTGCGCCCAAGAAGAGCCGGCTGCCTTGCGGCAGAATGCGACCTGCAGGGGTGCAGGCCCGGAATCTTTTCGGGGAGGCGGAGGTGGCCACCCTGGTTTTTTTCATGCAGCGCCACCTACCCTTGACCTTGGCAGCAGGCGGCAGGCCAGGGTCCGGTTACCTCCCAGAGGAGCGTCACTGCCGGTGGGCGAAGGTGCGCCGGGCAGTGTACCGTCGCTTGCAAATCCGGCGCACCCACCAGCAGCTGGCCCACCGGTGGGCAAACATTCTGGACAGGGAGCAGGACCTGTTGGACGAATTCCGTCTCAAATTCTTCTGTTATTGTATGACACAGGTGCTGCTCGCCACTTCTCTTACTGGTTTGCAACTTAGCGCTGGCTTGGGCTGCTGATTATTGATGTTAGAGTTTTTAGAGAACTGAAGTTAGTTGATGCTATTGCTAGAGTCTAGTCCTTACATTGTCCTTTAGTGAAATAGTGGTGGATAAATAGTATTAGTTCATATTTTTTCAATGGTCTGCATGACGCCTCCTCTGTCACTGAATGCTTAGTTAGTTCTTATTTACCCCACCCCTCCATTGAAACCGGTTTGAGTTTGTTTACTGAGTGGTAGGCTTAGCAGCACAGCAATAGCATGGTCAGGTGAGTCAGTGGCAGTTCTGATGCAAGCAACCAACAATTACGTGTATGTACAAATGTATGCATGTGTCCTCTATCTCATCATCTATGCATGTTTGCGGGCAAAAATAAAATTGCAATTCCGACTTACTGAACAATTGGCCGGTCTGGATTCTTGAATAGGTGTTGTAGGTCAGGTGGTACTGGCTTCCTTAGTATATTCTGCAATCAGAATGTTTATGGCACATTTGATTAGTGTTCTATAAGTAGACGGTCTGTGGATCTTGCAAGCCAGTAGTCATTTATACTTTGAAGTCAATTTTATTGGAATTGTTGTTCCCTAAAAGGTTTGAGAGGATTTTTGAATGAGGTCTTTGTTTCACAGCACTTAATGTTTCTCTTTCTTTATTATTTCTTACATGATCAGCACCACCCAAGGGCAAGAAGACGGGGTCCGAGTTGGCGGGACAACCACAAGAGGAGCGCTCCTCTACCGCGGATCCTGCTGCTGGCCCCAGTAAGTCCTACAGTGCTTATATCAACAATTATATTTCCCTAACTTTTTAACGCACTTTATTTTTTCCAACCGATTAATCCTCCTTCCTAATTCAATGTTAGCAAAACCTTCTTTGGTCTTAAATTTGTTTTCCAAATTTTGGGTCACTAACTATCCAATGCCATCCCTGACTTTCAGTTCCTTCAAACTGCCTCTGCCCCAAGACTCTCTGTGCTACTACTAGTAGACTGTGTGTAGCTAAGCTTGCCCTGTGGGCCACTCTTTAGTTAAGGTATTCTTTTGAATAAAGCTGTGATAGAGTAGCTGTAGGCACTGGGTCCACTCCTGTCTTTTGCGTTGTCCTCTGTAATCTCCAGTCTTTGTCAATTCCCACCAACAAAAATGCACAACCAGATGTTTGCCTACTAATTTTTGTTCAGTTAGTATACTTCTACTACTGTTGTGGTTATTATTCTCTGCACATACACATACAGAACTATGCACAAGAAATTAGGATGTTGTTGATGTTGGTGATAGGGAGGTTGGACCTTACCCCCTGGTCACAGAACTCAGTCAGAAGAACCCATAATCCAATGACCGTCTAGTCTACCTACCTAAGTGTCTTGGTCATAGTTATTTGTCCCACTCCCGACCCCCACACGAAGATAGTTAGATATACCCAATGATTTTATTACACAACCCAGAACAGAAGAAGAAGAAGACCCTTTCGCTCACTCACTTGTTTCACTCCACAACACCCCAGACACTGAAAATAATATACCACAGAGTCTACGTGTAAGTTCAAAAACTTTATTTTTTTTAATAACAAGCTTTGTATTGTTGTAACTTGTAAGTATTTCCATGAAAAACATCCTGCTCCACCATGCAAAATGAAGAAGATTAAATACTGTACATTTTGTACATCTAGTGCACGATAGAGAAATGTGTGAATTGTGGGAGACCTCTCACCGTTGAACGTATACTGTAAGTGGTTACACATGCATCTTTCGAAAGCTCTGCAAATCCCTTGTTTCGTAAAGCAATCTTCTCTTCTCATCTGCCTATGAGAAAAATGTTGCACGTTAGACAGTGAATAAAACTATGCCAGTTTTTAGCAGTCATGGCAAAAAGTGCAACATTACATTATGGATAAGCAACAGGGACTAACAATACTGGTTTGTCAATTGTATGCGACACTCATGTGGCCTCAATGGTGTCTTTCTTACTGTGCAACAAGCTGCGAGGTAACATGGGCAAAGCAGTAGACACGGATCTAAAAATGGTTATATGGTTCTGGCTAACTTTCCAAAGACTAGAGTAGGAGTAGATTAGATGACCCTAGGGACCATCTAATAAATAAAAACTAAACTCTGTCTAATGTGACTGCTGTACATTAGGACGCAATTTGGACTAGTTACACTGTCACAACGATTCATGTTATACGTAACTGTTTTTTCAATCTTCCTTCCTGGTTAAAAAAGTACAACTAGTAAAATAGGGGGAGGTGTGCAGGTATCTAAAAAGGTGTACTTGATTTCATAGGTGCACAATCAATACTAACCACCAGTGCCGACGGGGCCAGCGGCGAAGAGATTGCCATCCAGGAGGGGACAGAGGATGTGGCACCTGCAGGAGCATCAGTGGGGGAGGAAAGTTCAGCAGTGGTAAGTTATATTCATTACTTATTTGCATTACTAGGTGGATGGGGGACATTTTTTTCCTCACTGTGCTATGAGACTGTGATGGGACCAAGGCGCCTTCAGCGCCGATGCCCCGTCGGCCGTCCCGATCACAACAACAGTTCCCTGTTACCCGGACAACCATCACCACCCGAACTCCACCCCTTTCTCTTTCCCTACAGGAGCCAGTCCCGACGCGGAACACACAGGAAGTGCATCCCCGCGACCCTGGAAGTTCCTCCCTCTATCCGGAGGCGGACCCCAGAAAAGCAGGAAGAGCCGACACCACCGCGTTCAAGCAGGAAGACTCGTGGCAGGAGACGGCGTGCGAAGAACCCCCGGAGAAGAGAGACGAACCCGAACCAAGAGACGAGGTCTGGACGGAGGACTGGTGGAGTCCAGAGGAGGACGCTGGAGAGCGGCCGCAACTCAAGGACGGAGTTGCGGCGGGCCAAGTGAGTACCAGTTCCAAGTGTGTGTAAATAGTAGGCTGTAAATACGACCCTTGTAAAGTAGCGTCCCCCAGTCACGTTTCACCGCGCACTGTAAATAGAGTATATAGTTGTGTGAGAGTGGCACGATCACGAGTGTAGAAACCATTCCCCCACGTCCCGGCACAGAATCACCCTCCGACTTGTCCGTACTGTCTCCTCCCCTCTCCTACCTACCCCTCCCTCTCCTCACGTTCGCTCTAGTCCCCACACACCCGGTGAAGGAAGCAGTTGCATCCCCTAGGCCTGACCGACAGAACTAACGGCCACTATTCTCTCTCTCCTTTTCCCACCTCCGAGGAACCACCGTCCGGGAGCTGAACCGACTGCTGCATTACAGGACCAGTCACGACTCCAGTCAAGACCGACATTCGTCCTTGGACTATCACCACCGGAAGGCTCATCCCCCTCGATCCCGGAACCCACAATCATAGAACCCTCTTCTCCCTTGTACTTTACCCTTGGAACTCTGTATTTGAATAAACACCGGCTACGAGATAGCCCACTACATACGGCCTCCGCGCTTGTTATTCCGGTCCGCTCCCACCCCACGCTTACAGGTGGTGTCAGAAGTGGGATTATCCGGAAGCATGGAGGCCGCTGTAAAGAAGTTAGCTGACTCCCAGGAACAACTCGGAAAAATGATGGAGCAATTCTTGAAAACAGCAGAAGAAGACAGAGGGCAGCTGCACGATGTCCTGAAGGGACAGGGTACCGCCCAGGACCAGGCTTTGGGGAACCTCACCGACGTCCTAGGCCAACAACGACCCACCACCTCCCTTCCTTCGGTGGTTCTCCAAAAGTATGTCCCGGGAGAGGACCCGGATTTCTTTTTTACCAATTTTGAACGGCTAGCCCAAGCCGCTGCCTGGCCTCCCGACCGGTGGGGTCATTATCTTGGTCCTTTACTAACGGGTGAACTACAGGCAGCATACCAACAGGCTAATCTGCAAGGACTGACCCCCTATGCGGACATCAAAACCTGTATCCTTAAGAGACTTGGCATTGATGACGAGACCTATCGGGTAAGGCTACGCCAAGCAAAAGAGGGTCCACAGGAGACACCCCGAGCCCTCTCCTTTAGGATTAAAGACCTGGCTGATCGCTGGCTAAAATCCTCTACCGCCACGAAGGAGGACATCCTCTCCAAGATATATCTTGAACAGTTCCTGGCTTCGCTCCATCCCCCCACTCAAAAGTGGGTCCGTCAACATGCGCGTCTGACGCTGGAAAATGCGATAGAAATCGCCAGCGCGTATAGTCGCGCCCAGGACTTTCAGAAACCCAAAGAAGAGCATAGCCACAGACCGCAAACCCATGGACATCCCCGAGGCCCAAGACCCTTCCTGGCAAGGAACCCTGATCCTCTCCCTCTGTTTCCTTACCCAGTGATGTCCAGACCCCCACCGCCTGGTCCTCAGTGTTACAATTGTGGGGGTTACGGGCACATCGCCCGGGTATGTCGCCAAAAAGAGGAGCCCATGGAGGTGGGATTAGCCCGTAACTATGTATGTCTCTCCTCGGGGACCACCCCTCCTACGTTTCGTCGCCCAGTACGGATAGATGGACACCCGGTGTTGGCCCTTGCCGACACAGGTTGCAGACAGAGCGTCCTCCGACCCCAGGAGATACCGCACCCGGTGGGACCAATGACCGGAACGGTGGCCATCCAGTGTGTACACGGAGACGCAAAGGTCTACCCAACGGCCAACATTCAGGTGCAACACCCCCTGGATCCTGGAAGCACCCTAACTGTGGGGCTCGTTCCTTCCCTACCCGAGCAGGCTATATTGGGCAGTGATTATCCTGGTCTTCCTCGCCTTCTCCAGGACACCACAGCCAGCTTAGAGAAGTGGTGGTCTGAAGCCCCTTTTTCCGGCAGCCCTCCCCCAGTCGCAGCCTCACCCCTCCGGGTGCACAAAACCAAAACACAAAAGAAAAAGGAGAAAAGGAACTATACTACGGCCTTACCGGTAAGGGTAGAGGAACATGCCTGGGAAATCGACCGAGAGTTTCGCGCTGCCCAACAGGAAGACCCCGTCTTGCAGGAGGCCTGGGGAAGGGCCCTGGACCACGAAGATCCGTTGCATGTAGGTCCTCATTTTTTTAAAAAGAACGGGTTATTGTGTAGAAAAGGGGGACCTCAACAACCTCCCCAGTTGATAATCCCAGGACCCTTCCGCGATAAGGTATTGTTTCTCGCTCACAGCCATCTTCTTGGGGGCCACTTCAGTGATGAGAAGACAGGTAAGGCAATCCTGGAACAGTTCTATTGGCCAGGCATCCACCAGCAAGTAAAACAGTACTGTCGGGCCTGTCCCATTTGCCAGAAGAACAGCAGGTATCGACCCCCTAGAGTCCCTCTTCAACCCCTACCTCTGATAGACGTTCCCTTCAGCAGAGTAGGGATGGATATCATAGGTCCCATGCTCCTGTCCCGAAGCGGCTGCCGGTATGCGTTGGTTTTAGTGGACTACGCCACCCGCTTCCCAGAAGCCGTACCCCTCCGCCAGCCCACCAGCCAGAATATCGCTAAAGCGTTAATATCCATCTTTTCCCGGGTGGGGTTCCCGAGGGAGATACTAACTGACCAGGGGACCCCCTTTGTATCGGCCCTCATGAAGCAGGTATGCAGCCAGTTAGGCGTGAAACAAATAAGAACGTCCGCCTACCACCCCCAAACTGATGGCCTGGTAGAGCGTTATAACGCCACTTTGAAAATCACTCTAAAAAAACTCCTAGCCTTGGAGAGCAAGAGGTGGGAGGAAATGCTGCCCCTAGCCCTCTTTGCCATCCGTTGCAAAGTCCAGAGTAGCACAGGCTTTTCACCCTATGAGCTTCTGTACGGCAGACCCCCTCGGACCCTGCTCGATATGGCCAAAGAGGCCTGGGAAGCGGAACCCGACCGGACTAGACCCCTGCCTGAGTACGTACAGAACCTTAGAACCCATCTAGGTCAAATAAGAGACATTGTGCGACAGAATCTGATGACAGCCCAAGCCAAACAAAAACAACAATATGACAAGGGCACAAAGCCTCGTTCCTTTCTTCCTGGTCACCTGGTGCTCCTCCTAATGCCCTCCTCAGACCATAAACTGCTGGGACAGTGGCAAGGCCCCTTTTCTGTCCTACGACAGGTCACGCCCGTGACCTATGAAATAGAACTTGACCCTGTCCGACAAGTCACCCAGATATTCCATGTGAATTTACTGAAGGAATGGGTGGGACCTCGTCCTGTCCTACTGAACCGCCTTCCAGAAAAGGAACTCCCCTATGAGGTCTGTATGGACGCGGAGCTGAGGGACGGGCAGAAACAGGAACTTCGGTCCGCCCTTCTGCCTTTGCAGCAGGTATTCTCCTCCTCTCCTGGCCTCACGTCAGTCGTAGAGCATGCCATTCTAACAGAATCAGGGAAAACGGTACGCCAGCGACCTTATCGACTCCCTGAGGCCCGAAGACCCGTTATTAGGGATGAGGTAGCCCAGATGCTCCACATGGGGATCATCGAACCCTCCAGCAGCGATTGGAACTCCCCGATTGTGCTAGTACCAAAACCTGACGGATCGGTCCGTTTTTGCATAGATTTTAGAGAGGTTAACAAAATATCCTCTTTTGACACATACCCTTTACCACGCGTGGATGAAATGATTGAGCGCATAGGGAGGGCCAAGTATATCAGCACGCTCGATCTCTGTAAAGGCTATTGGCAAATCCCCCTGAGGCCTGAAGATAGAAAAAAGACGGCCTTCTCCATCCCTGAAGGTCTGTATCAGTTCACGGTGATGCCCTTCGGGCTTCACGGGGCCCCGGCCACGTTTCAACGGGCTATGAACTTGGTGTTACCTCCTCATGTTCTGTATGCCGGGCGTATCTGGATGACATAATAATCTATAGTGATGATTGGGACCAACACTTATGCCACCTGAAAAAAGTAATACACTCCCTGGGGTCCTATGGGTTCACGATCAACCCCTCGAAAACCACCTTGGCCGCTCAGACAGTGAAGTACTTGGGGTTTCTGTTGGGGGAAGGGCTAATCCGCCCTCAAAACAACAAAATCACCGCTATCCACTCCATTCCTTTTCCCCAAACCCAAAAAGAACTACGAGCCTTCTTGGGCCTTTTAGGGTACTATAGACGATTTATCCCCAAGTTTTGGCAGATCGCAGCCCCTCTAACAGACCTGCTAAAGAAGTCCATAAAAACCGAAGAGGCCCTACGACAACCACATCCCTCCGTGCTGGATGCCTTCCACCACTTAAAAGACATCCTACTGTCTCGTCCCGTACTCATCAGCCCAGACTATTCACGGCCTTTTGTTCTCCAGACAGATGCCTCTGAACATGGTCTAGGGGCTGTCTTGTCACAGAAGGACCCCAACGGAGACGAGCGGCCAATCCTCTTTTTAAGCCGTAAACTTTTTCCCCGGGAGAAAAACTACGCTGTAGTGGAAAAGGAGGCCCTAGCGATCAAATGGGCGGTGGAAAGCCTCCGTTACTACCTCGAAGGCCGAGAATTCATTCTGTACACCGACCATGCCCCGCTGGAATGGATGGCCCGCAACAAGGGACACAACGAAAGAGTACTTCATTGGTTCCTTTCCCTGCAGCCCTTCAGGTTCAAGACTCTCCACAGGAAAGGCTCTGATCAAGCAAACGCTGACTATCTTTCTCGATACCCTTGCCAAACTTCCCGATCAAGAAGGACTGCTAGGGGAAGGGGATGTGATGGGACCAAGGCGCCTTCAGCGCCGATGCCCCGTCGGCCGTCCCGATCACAACAACAGTTCCCTGTTACCCGGACAACCATCACCACCCGAACTCCACCCCTTTCTCTTTCCCTACAGGAGCCAGTCCCGACGCGGAACACACAGGAAGTGCATCCCCGCGACCCCGGAAGTTCCTCCCTCTATCCGGAGGCGGACCCCAGAAAAGCAGGAAGAGCCGACACCACCGCGTTCAAGCAGGAAGACTCGTGGCAGGAGACGGCGTGCGAAGAACCCCCGGAGAAGAGAGACGAACCCGAACCAAGAGACGAGGTCTGGACGGAGGACTGGTGGAGTCCAGAGGAGGACGCTGGAGAGCGGCCGCAACTCAAGGACGGAGTTGCGGCGGGCCAAGTGAGTACCAGTTCCAAGTGTGTGTAAATAGTAGGCTGTAAATACGACCCTTGTAAAGTAGCGTCCCCCAGTCACGTTTCACCGCGCACTGTAAATAGAGTATATAGTTGTGTGAGAGTGGCACGATCACGAGTGTAGAAACCATTCCCCCACGTCCCGGCACAGAATCACCCTCCGACTTGTCCGTACTGTCTCCTCCCCTCTCCTACCTACCCCTCCCTCTCCTCACGTTCGCTCTAGTCCCCACACACCCGGTGAAGGAAGCAGTTGCATCCCCTGGGCCTGACCGACAGAACTAACGGCCACTATTCTCTCTCTCCTTTTCCCACCTCCGAGGAACCACCGTCCGGGAGCTGAACCGACTGCTGCATTACAGGACCAGTCACGACTCCAGTCAAGACCGACATTCGTCCTTGGACTATCACCACCGGAAGGCTCATCCCCCTCGATCCCGGAACCCACAATCATAGAACCCTCTTCTCCCTTGTACTTTACCCTTGGAACTCTGTATTTGAATAAACACCGGCTACGAGATAGCCCACTACATACGGCCTCCGCGCTTGTTATTCCGGTCCGCTCCCACCCCACGCTTACAGAGACTTATTAAGAAAGTATGAATTTTAAGTTGTACTGGACAATATGCAATGGTTGAAGAAGACACCCTTTGTAGCATTACCAGTTTTAGTTGAGTAAACAAGGCCTCTTCCATCAGACTCCAACTCAGCTGTGAAACTTATGGAGATGACTAAAAGTCAGATCAGATGACCTTGAGGCATGTGTTGAACAAAAAGGGAAAGAAGTGAACTAGGGTGGAAGGAGAAAGGGAGGACTCAGAGATGTAATAATAAGACTAACTACCATAGAAGGATACTTTGGAAGGTTCATTCACATGGCTGATATGAATCGGATGCATGGGTTGCTTGTTAAAGGATGGGTAGAACTGTACGGTCAAAGAAAATGCAGGCCTGGTTGGGCAAAAGAATATGGGTGCATGGATACAGTGGATAGCAAGAATCGGAGTTTGTGTCAATGAAACCCAAGGCAAGGAAGGAGTGGACGCATGGGTGGTTGGGTTGCTGGTGAAAGTGAAACCAGCTAAGCCGATAATAAAGAATGATAGACATTTACTTTTAATGGGTGGATGCCCCCTAAATGTATTTGTATTCATCATAGGTGAAGACTGTCACTGGAAGCAGAGTCTTACTTTGAAAAAATAAAAGGAGATACAAAAAAGACTTTTGTTCTTATGTTTACTCAAGCCCACCCAGTACTAGGGCAAGTATAATGTCGGAAAAAACTTCAACAAATGCTACAGGCAGGGGAAGCAGGAGGACAGATTAGATAGATACTAAAAGTTGACACCAATTGTATGGACTGCGCTTGATAGTGCTACAATGCCACTATGTACTGTTGAATTCATTATGAAGAGTTTGCTACAATTCTGTTTCTTTTTTTATAGATACTCCTACTCCTTCCTCAAAACCATCACGGAAGGAGTTGGCAGCCAGGGCCCGGCAAAGGAAACTGCAGGCCATTGTGGAGGAGTACCGCAAGCTGGTGGCTGAGGCTGAGAAGGAGGAAGAGGCGGCGGCAGCAGCTGCTGCCTCTTCCAATGCGTCTGGCCCCAGCAAGGCTCCACCTGCAGGCAGCCGCTCATCGCCGCCATTCAACATCTGCCACCCCCTCACAGCATGGATGCAAATGTAGGTGCCGTGCATTTCGGCAACAACTTCTCCTCCGGGTGGCCAAGCTGGAGGACCAATTAGAGGAGCGTGTAAAGATTTTAGTGGACAAACACCTCAAAGCCCGCCAATTGTAATGGACCCTGTTGATTGCCCCTTTTTTAATACTTTTGTTGGTGGGTGGGAATTGGGTGTTGGGGTTAAACTTATTTTTGTGGGACATTCTTTGGACTTGGACTATGGTTGGGGTTAGGGTGGGGATAGGAGGATATTTTTATACATGAATAAATGTTATTTATTTTCAACTAACACAGATATGATATGATGTTGTTTTGTGGTGGGGTTACTGTTGTACGTCACAAGGTTTACTCTACATGCAGGGCAGCGGCCAGTGTTTGATTGAAATACTTTATTAACTGACCACATGTGTAACATGCAAACAGATAGATGCTGTGCCTCTCACTCA
Source organism: Lissotriton helveticus (assembly GCF_964261635.1). Lineage (NCBI taxonomy): Eukaryota > Metazoa > Chordata > Amphibia > Caudata > Salamandridae > Lissotriton > Lissotriton helveticus. The sequence continues at coordinate 806,724,114 of NC_136063.1, forward strand.
AAGTAACATTTGTCCTATTAGTACTACCAGCCTCTCCTCCATTAGACCTCCCAGCAAACTGCTCTTCTTACCTGTGATTGATGATGATTACGTTTGGCACCGCAAGGGCTGCATGGTTTCCCAAGACAACGGAGAATATGCCGTGGTTGTGTGATAGTAGTCGAGTAGACTCCTAGTCCTAGACACTGGCACTAGCATTGGAAAACAAAAACAAAGAGACAGTCATTTGCCTGAGAAAGAATGTGAGAGAAGTAGAAAATTGCAGTACATAATACGGACCAAAAATACAAACAATATTGCAACAGCTAAACGAACTCAAAGAAATCAATGGTGTCGGGGACTGAAAAAGTGGAAGAAGATAACTGTAGTTGCGTTGGAGTCATTAAAACACAATACAAATCGTAAACGTACATGCTCTAAAATTAAATTCAAACAATGCCAGCAATGATTTACATTTATTCGTTGGGTCACTTTGGGAAATTAATTGCCTTGTACACTATTACATAGAGTGAGCTTGGGTGGGCAAGCAGAAGAAGATCCTCGCCCTGCCTCGTTGACTTTTGATTTTATTAGTGTTGGTTTCACCACATCTGCCCCAGCAAGCGTGTGATCAATTGTTGGTGTATATTTAATGTAGTAACATCACACCTCAATAAAAAACCACACAGCCCGGGGGAAGAGGGTTAGGGTTTGATGAATGGATGGGAACGGGGGTTTGGGGAAAGGTTTGACAAAGAAAAACAGTACGCATGGAGACAACAAGCAAAACAATGAAGACGATGATTGCTGATCCACAATTCCACAATAAATGTAAAGTCAATTAGGAACAACGAAATGGATGCACGATGAAGGTTTCATTAACTGGATGATTAATAAGAAGTGGTAATTACTTAACTACTACTACACAATTCAAAGGAAGTACTTCTTATGAGATATGAATGATATGACTTTTGCCTAGGCTGTATGCCCTCTGAGAAACCGTAATACCTGTTGTAGCGGGCTGAAAGCTAGCAAACAAAATTGAGATACTTTAAGTGAACAATCAATTACCAAACACAAGCATAAAATAAATGAAGAGGAAAAAGGAATGAAAGAAAAATATGAAAATGATACTAAAGTTAATGTATTATCCAGGGCCAAATGTGTAGTTGTATCTCGTCATTCATTTTTTCCTCCCTTCCATGGACACTGTTGTGACTGATTTATTGATTATATCATCCTTGGGCGCCTCTGGCAGAATGATGAGGAGGATTGGTAAGGTAAGTGTGAGTTGTTGCTCCACGTATAATATAGTAGCGCTGGGTGAAAGGCCGGCCTGTAAGTGTTGATGAAAGAAGAAATGGGGTATTACAAAATAAGTTAACAGAATGAAAACATAGAAATCAATTACGGTGTACTGCGAAAAAGACAAAACTCGTGAGCGAGAACATTTTCAGACTGAGGCTAATTGGATACATTGATTAACTCTACTCTTCTAGTTGCACAGCAGTCATCAGAAAGAACAACAAGATAGGAGCCAGCACAGAACAGTTACAGGGCCACAACACCGGGACGTGAGTCTGTGGCCCAAAGTCCATTTACCTACATTTTTCAGAGTTTCAGACAAAAGGCATATACATCAACCTAGTATTTCCAAAGCAAGTGATTAATGTAATTGTAAATCAATGCGCCAATGTCAATCATACCACTATTCCATTCCACCACTGCACACACATGTAGCCTAGGTCTGCTGTGCTTCTTTTTGATTGGTTGTGTGTTTACCTTGTATTCCCCTTCCTGAACATATTCCATCATTCATCTCTGATCAAACTGACTGACATCATCATCCGGTGTTCCACGTGTACGTGTTCTCCAACTGACCAAAAACAGCAACTAAGTATGTATTGAGTGACTACGATTAAGTCCAGACTGCACCTGCAGCAGTAGGAGTACCATTGGATACATATTATTAAACAACATGGAAACATTGACCATCACGCGAGACACAAGCACTTTGAAACTACTAGTATACTTCGACTTCATGCACATTTGCTCTGAGTCAGCAAGCAGCCAATGCAATGTATGGCATCATTTATTTCATATACCTGTCTTTCTCTTCTTTGTGACTGTCAGATCACAGATGCAGCAGAGCCTTCTGAAAGTGATGACGAGTTTACTTTAATTTTGGAGCCCTGTTCAAGTTCTGACATTGAAGAGTTGTGTATGCCTGCAGACAGAGGTGTAGCCTTAAGACAGTGATGCATTTCAGATTGGAAACAAAACAGAAGATGGCTGTAGTCACGTACGTTTCAATTGTTATGGAGGGACTGTTAGAGGCTACATTATTGCACTATTGTCCATCTCCATCCAAAGTATGGCAAGATGGAAATGTATTTAGGGTGAGTCAGGAAGATGAAGCAGGACTCTGATGAGTGGAGTGCACAGTAAATGCTCAGATGTGCAACTCCAATAGGTAATTAAAAGAGAAAGGAAGATGGAGTTGGTTTTCAAGTTTGAGTCAGAAAGACAGATACACACAAATAACTAAGGAAGGGAGAAATAAAGGAAGAGAGAATTCAACAATTTCCAAGCCTAGTTGTCAGGGAAGAGGAGCTCGTCCTCAAACCCTGGTGGCTCTTCTGACAGAAGTAGGTCCTGTAACCCAATACTTATTTCTTCCGACTCGCTCTCCTCTTCCAGCTCTGATTCACGGACTTGGTAGTCTGGTGGTATCAAGTGCTGGTTCATTTTTACCATGGTTAACCTCTCCACGCTTTTGGGCGAGAGACTGGTCCGTCTCACAGTCACAATGGCACCAGCAGCACTGAACACACGCTCAGAAGAGATACTTGCAACAGGGCAAGCTAGATACTTTATCGCCAGCCTGCTGAGCAGTGGCCATTGGCTTCTTGTCCTATAACAATACACCAATGGGCTTTGCTCCATGAACACCTCTGTTGTGTCATCCAGATAGGCCTGGACCATCCGCTCAATGTTCATTGGTGCTCTGGCTTGCTCGTCCTTTTTGCTTTGCGACAGCAACGGACTTCCCTATCCCTTTCTGTAGAAACCAAGCAGCTATTTTTTTGCTTGTGTCTGATGAATCAGATCCTGTTGGTGCGGTTGGTGTTATTGTTTGTGTTGGTGACTGCTGGGAAGCAAACGCACTGCTCGCATGCTGTGAAGAAGAACTTGACTCTGTAGGATGCTCAGTAGTACTTGCACTGTCCTGGGCTGGCACTGGCAGGCCTCTAATTGAGAGCCGTTTGTTTTCTAAATCAGTGGCTTCCATGGCTGTTACAGTTTTGTACTTGGAAACATCCTCTTCTGAAAAAGGAATTACTGCATTACTGTACACAAATAATTTGTACCGTGGATCCAAAATTGTGGCAGTAATGTAATGTTGATGTGACACAATCTTATTTTGAATCCTTGTATTCTCAGATAAGCGGCTTGCTAAGGAATTCGCTAAATTACATGCTTCACGTTTTCCTTCCACACCTTCGTACGTTTCAGACACCTCCTTCAGCTCTTGCTCAAGCATGTACAACAATGGGATTGCTTGGCTCATAGTACAGTCCTCCCTGCTGACTGCACGTGTGAAGACCTCAAAAGGAAGTAGCATCTCAGTCAGGCATTTAATGAGGTCCCATTGCCACATCTCAACAGTCATGGCTTTAACAGCATTATCCCCTGATCTTCTTGTCATGACATAAGCATTAAGTGGTATGTACTGCTCAAACAGCCGTTCGAGCATGTAATACGTAGAGTTCCAACGTGTTGGTACCTCCTGAATGAGTGCTTTGACTGGCATGTTACACTCAAGTTGAATGACCCGTAGCTGCTTCCGGGCTTTAAAAGAATGATTGAAATGCGTGCAGATTCTTCTGCAAATGGTCAGTAAGTTGCTGACTTTGCTTTCACTTTTCAGAAAGTCTTGAACCACAATGTTAATGCAGTGTGCCAAACACGGGACCCTGAAATAGCGGCCATCTTCCATGGCCTTAACTACATTACTGCCATTGTCGGTGGCAACAAAACCAATATTGAGGCCTCTTGGTTGGAGCCATTCAAAGACCTTGCTGTTGAACTCATCCAAAATGTTTACAGCAGTATGCGATTTCTCAATAGCAAACATGGCTACAGTAGCATGTTTGCGAGTATCATTAAAAATCTCAGTAGTGTCAATGCCTGTAGATATCTTGTCTCTAACACCTGAAAAAGATATCCAGTGTGCTGTGATGCACATGTAATCTGTGGCTTGACTACTGCTCCACATGTCTGTTGTCAGGTGGATACTATGCACAGCACTCTGCTGCAAGGCTTTTCCAAGCAATTCCAGCACGTCGTGGTATAGTGCTGGAACAGCAACTCTGGCAAAATAGTAGCGGCTGGGAACATTCCATTTTGGGCAGAGGGTTGACACAAATTCCAGGAAACCCATCCCGTCAACAAAAGAAAAAGGGAGAAGGTCCAGAGCTAACATTTTAGCAAGCTTAGCATTATACAAACGTGCTATTGGGTGGTTGAGCTCGTACTTCCCCTCCTGCCTAAACATGCTAAGAATGGTACGCTGCTTGCTATTTCTTTCAGATATGCCCGATGCAGTACTTCGTGTCGCAGACTTCGCACCCGTACTCCTTGGTGTTTCCGGGGTACTCTTACTCTGGTGCCACAGAGATGTTGCTGATCCGGAGGATCTGGGTTCTCCCACTGCAGTGCTGGGGAGTGGGACAGGGGTACTTAGTGTACCACTACCAGATAGAATGTCTCCCTCTTCATCCTGTCCGGTTACCCGTGGACCTTCTACTGCTTCCCCACCAACATTAATGGTTCCTGCTTTTATGTTATGTAGGTGGTCCTCCCACCTGATTGGGTGGTGTTTTTTCATATGGGTCATTTGGCCTCCGGTACCATAGTTTGTGCCAAGCTTACCACGACTAACAGAGGAATGACAAATGGAGCATATAGCAATGTTGTCCTCATTTGCGCTAACTGTAAAGAAGTCCCACACTGGGGAGCTTAACTTTTGTCTCCTGCTAGAAGTGCCACTTCCAATGCCGGATGAACTGGAGGTTGTGTGGTGAACTGCACTATGTGGCTGTGCAGTAGTACCACTACCTCCTTCTGCTGAGGTGGAACTTGTGCTGGATGTAGGACGCTGCCGGCTTTGTGCAAATGTAAAAATGGAAGCTGGAGGTAGTTTTGGTGTGGCCTGTGTTGGTGGTATGCGTGCTACTACATCCCTAGTCGCAGCCATTCTTGATAGGTTTAAAATGTTGGTCTCCATGTCCTCAGGGCCAGGAGTAATGCTTGTGATGACTGGTTCTGACTCATCATCACCATCATTATCCGGCTGCTGAACATCGCACTCCATAAGTGGTAGGCTTCCTGGAACCTTCCTTTTCCCTAGCCTGGTCTTCTTGGGATGTCTATCCCTCTCATGCTCAGATCGTTCTGGCTCCCAAGTGATGTCAAGATCATCAGAAGGGATGCTTGGCGAAGAACTCAATGGACTAACCCTCCTTTTCCTTGGTGGGGATTTGGAAACCAATAGATTTCCTGCATGATGTGCTGCCTCTTCTTGCTCTGCATCAGGCTCAATTTCCTGAACTGCCCCGACTTCGGGAGGAACAACAACTACTATTGCCAGTGGTGGTTCTTGAACAACTATTGCAGGCGGTGGTTGTGGTAGTTGTTTTTGTTGAACATCTACTATTGCGGGCGGTGGTTGTGTAACAACTGCTATTACAGGTGGTGGTTGTGGTTGTTCTTTTCGTTGAGCATCTACTATTGCGGGCGGTGGTTGTTGAACATCTACTATTGCGGGCGCTGGTTGTTGTTCACCACTTTTCTGCTGTGTTCCCTCTTGCGTGGAATGTGTACTACTTTGAGATTGAGATAAGTTCAGGTCAGGCTCAGTATCACTGCTTTCCACCAGTAGTCTGGCTACCTCTTCCCCACTCCTGGGGTGGTGGCTTGGGCCCACTGATGCGGAGGTGCTGGACCCAGCTTGGACCCCGGTCACTGCTGCTGCAGGCGTACTTTTTTTTCTCCCAAAAAAGGTTTTCGGGTCAACACCAGACTTAAGTGTCAGTTCCTTCGTGTGTTCTTCCTTCTTCTCAGCAACTTTCTTGGTCTTGGAGGACCTGGTACCTGCTTTCTTTGGGCCCATCTTCCTCAGATGTCAGCAGCAGCACTCAGTTGCTGAGAATGATGTCTGGTCAGGTTAGTCACTCACACCACACGTGACGTAGTACAGAAGGACGTCCGTCTGGCAGTAGAACAGGCGATGAATGATGACAGACACCTCCTCTTCAGTCTTTTGTGCACCTACAAGCAAAGAAGGCAGAACAACATCAGTCGAATATGGATTTTTTTTAGCTTTAATTACTACTAGAGGTATTAGTACATCCAGTAAGAGTAAGAATAGCAAAGAATTAAAATGCAAATGTAGTGGAAGTGGAATTTGTTTATCCATAATTTGTGCATCATGGATGCAGCATCAGTGACCTGCAGCAGATAGCAATGGGGATGTGAACAACTAGTAAGCCAACAGGAACAATGGCACGACACAGGCTAATTTGTCAAAAACAAAACGGCACACTACTACTACCACCACAGCTCCACATGGGCACTCATCACAGGTACATGGGTAAAGGGCAAAGGCCAGAAAAAAATAAACTCAACCAGGCCTATATCCCTCCCTATATGGCCAGAAAAAGGAGGATGCATACATCACAGCTTAATGCAAAAAAGAAAATCCCCATGGCTACAAGGTTTGAAAGTTACACAACAACACAAACAACAAAGGCATTTGGAGTTTTCCCCCAAACAGTTAACTACACCCCAAACACCACATTTGAAAATTTAATGCATGGACACCCATGCCCTAAATGATGTTAAATTCAGCAGACGAAATGGAAACCGCTACATCAAGCATCCCCGCTGACTATCTCTTTTGGCAGCAAAAAAATCACACAACTTTGTAGGCCTGCGGCAAGCCGGCAACCAGGATGGAAGGTCACACAAAATGGCCGCCCCCACATGGCCTGGCCAGTGCCACCCCCAAAAACAGGAAGAAAGAGAAGACAGACAATACATTCCTATGGCAAAAGGACAATGCTTGGCTTGACAAAATGGCCGCCACCAAGCCGCCCACATGGTCAGGCCACCGTCTAACAACAAGGTACATAGAGGACAGAAACAGTAAGTGGTCCATGCTCCAAAAACTACAAGCAAATGACAACCTGAGGAGTTTCTTTTAGCAAAATGAACAGCATCTAAATTTTCGGGAACGTTTTAGGCAACTCGAGAGATATTGCTCGCGAGAATGCAAATTCAGCGTGTTCGGCGGCGCGAACTGAACAAAACGTCGTGATCGCGCCCCCGAGCACGCACATTGAGCGCGCGAAGACGACAAAAACTGTAAGGTCGCGTTGCTGCACTGTGCAAACTTACCAAAACTACGCGAGCTGAATTCTAGGGTTACCTAGTGCGCAGGAAAAAGCCATATTATTCAACACAACCAAAACCTGCAATTCAACACCAAAGACACATTTTTCTAATTAATCCAAAGCCATCCACGACCCACATGATGTTACACTTTCAACTTAAACACCCCTATAACAGTTAAACAACTTTCATGCACCCATGATGAGGAGGACTCTAGTAGTACCCTTGGGCCTACCTACTGGCACAGTAGGCCACAAGCTTGGAGGCCTATGGCAAAAACACAGAGGCTGCTACTAGTACCAGGAATTAAAATGGCCACCCCCACATGGCCTGGCCACCCCCAAAAACATAAAATGAAAGAGAAGACAGACAATACATTCCTATGGCAAAAGGACAATGCTTGGCTTGACAAAATGGCCACCACCAAGCCGCCCACATGGTCAGGCCACCGTCTAACAACAAGGTACATAGAGGACAGAAACAGTAAGTGGTCCATGCTCCAAAAACTACAAGCAAATGACAACCTGAGGAGTTTCTTTTAGCAAAATGAACAGCATCTACATTTTCGGGAACGTTTTAGGCAACTAGAGAGATATTGCTTGCGAGAATGCAAATTCACCGTGTTCGGCGGCGCGAACTGAACAAAACGTCGTGATCGCGCCCCCGAGCACGCACATTGAGCACGCGAAGACGACAAAAACTGTAAGGTCGCGTTGCTGCACTGTGCAAAGTTACCAAAACTACGCGAGCTGAATTCTAGGGTTACCTAGTGCGCAGGAAAAAGCCATATTATTCTACACAACCAAAACCTGCAATTCAACACCAAAGACACATTTTGCTAATTAATCCAAAGCCATCCATGACCTACATGATGTTACACTTACAACTTAAACACCCCTATAACAATTGAACAACTTTCATGCACCCATGATGAGGAGGACTCTAGTAGCTTGGAGGCCTATGGCAAAAACACAGAGGCTACTACTAGTACCAGGAATTAAAATGGCCGCCCTCCACATGGAAAATGGCCGCCCCCACATGGCCTGGCCACCCCCAAAAACATGAAAAGAAAGAGAAGACAGACAAATAGACAATACATTCCTATGGCAAAAGGACAATGCTTGGCTTGACAAAATGGCCGCCACCAAGCCGCCCACATGGTCAGGCCACCCTCAAACAACAAGGTACATAGAGGACAGAAACAGTAAGTGGTCCATGCTCCAAAAACTACAAGCAAATGACAACCTGAGGAGTTTCTTTTAGCAAAATGAACAGCATCTACATTTTCGGGAACGTTTTAGGCAACTCGAGAGATATTGCTTGCGAGAATGCAAATTCAGCGTGTTCGGCGGCGCGAACTGAACAAAACGTCGTGATCGCACCCCCGAGCACGCACATTGAGCGCGCGAAGACGACAAAAACTGTAAGGTTGCGTTGCTGCACTGTGCAAACTTACCAAAACTACGCGAGCTGAATTCTAGGGTTACCTAGTGCACAGGAAAAAGCCATATTATTCAACACAACGAAAACCTGCAATTCAACACCAAAGACACATTTTTCTAATTAATCCAAAGCCATCCACGACCCACATGATGTTACACTTACAACTTAAACACCCCTGTAACAGTTGAACAACTTTCATGCACCCATGATGAGGAGGACTCTAGTAGTACCCTTGGGCCTGCCTACTGGCACAGTAGGCCACAAGCTTGGAGGCCTATGGCAAAAACACAGAGGCTGCTACTAGTACCAGGAATTAAAATGGCCGCCCCCACATGGCCTGGCCACCCCCAAAAACATAAAATGAAAGAGAAGACAGACAATACATTCCTATGGCAAAAGGACAATGCTTGGCTTGACAAAATGGCCACCACCAAGCCGCCCACATGGTCAGGCCACCGTCTAACAACAAGGTACATAAGGACAGAAACAGTAAGTGGTCCATGCTCCAAAAACTACAAGCAAATGACAACCTGAGGAGTTTCTTTTAGCAAAAAAAACAGCATCTACATTTTCGGGAATGTTTTAGGCAGCTCGAGAGATATTGCTCGCGAGAATGCAAATTCGGCGTGTTCGGCGGCGCGAACTGTACAAAACGTCGTGATCGCGAGCACGCACATTGAGCGCGCGAACAAGACAAAAACTGTAAGGTCGCGTTGCAGCACTGTGCAAACATGCCCAAACAGTACAGGCCTCCCCCAAAAAGAATATTTAGGAAAGATTAAGAAGCACAGAAAACTGTAGTTAAAAAAAAACTAAAAAAAAACATTTATACAGTACACCAATTATCAATTATCAAACTTACTTGTGAAAGAAAAGTTCAAATCCAAAATTCCTCAATAAATCCAATTAAATCATTTGCTATGATGCAGCAGACAAACACAAAGAGTGATCCTTCCAGCTCCAATTCCAAATGAAAGTGAACACCACATGGACAAAGCACTGGGAGGAGCCTGGTGGACAGGAACAGGAAGTTGGAGACTCAGGGGCACTTCCTTTCTCTTGAAAAAAAGAGTAGAAACAAAAAGAGACTCCTAGCCCCAAAAAATACAGCCAAATCACAATCTGAGGGGTTAAATGAACATTTTTGAGAAGATTTTAACATGCTCGGGAGATATTCTGTGCCAGAATGCAGTTTCTGCGTGTTCGGAAACGCGATCTTACCAACATGGGAGGATCGCACGTCCCAATGACATGTTCGCGCGCTCAAAGTTGCATAGGATTGTGCGGCCGGATTCCAAACATAGTAGCGAACGCGACCGGGAGAGAAAAGCGAGAAAGCGAACGCAGAACCACGGTAAGTCATTATCGCGCACGCGAGAATGCTATTGAGCGCGCGAGGAAGAAAAACTACTACGCTATGCTGTGGATTGCGAAGTAGGCGACAGCTTCGCGCTCTCCGCGTAGTGCGAAGTTGCCGAAACTTCGTAAACTCCGCGAACGGAGCGTAGTTCTCCGCCCAGGCTTAGTAAAAACCTGGGATTTTGGAAGGTTTCGGGAAGGAAATTCCTAAAATTGGCAAATGGTATTTGAGAGCTACATTTTTGCCAAGGCTAATAATAGGGCTCTGCTTATCGTTTATATTTGCTCTATTTAAAGGCTGTAGATATCACATAAATAGAAGGAAGAGCAGAGAAATAGGCACATGAATACAGAGGGAATTAGCATTTCATGAACAAATCTATCAAGAATACTAGAAAATAAATTAATGTTGAGGTTTAAACAGACTCACTGAGAAGAAGAGTGAACTCCAAATATTGATTTTTGAACTTGTGATGGTTAAGATAACCATCAAGTGGGGAATTAGGGGTGCGTTTTTAATAATATTGAGAATATAATACAGTTTATAATAAATATGAAGAATTAATGTGTAGGCTTTTACGAAAATCATTTGTGTTTAAAATCAAAACCCGCACAAAGCAACCATATTTACTCCTATTATGTCTCAAATGGCTAAATCAAAATTGCTTGACAAGTTGACCGAATAGAAGCACTGAAACACACATAACATGTTTCATTCTTGAACTTTTCATGAACATGTTTTTTTAATAAAAAAATAGTTGTATGAATGTTTTTATCAAAACTCTGCAAAATGTTTCTATTTGCATAAAGAAGACAATTAGCACATGATTAGAAATTGTGGCTTAATGAAATAATGAAGAAAACCTCACATAAAAAGGCAGCATTTAAATGTGAACTTGATCTTTTTAGCTTACTTGTCTTTTCCAATGTTATGATTTTTACATAGACCATTGTTACCAATTTCAAAGATTTGATATTTAGAAGGTTAAGATGTAGTTTATACGGGGGAAGCAGTCTTGAATGACAAGATGTCCCACATGAACTTATAATTATTACAATGTAGTTTCAAACTTGACATTACTGTCCGTCGATTATTATATTTTGGTGAGAGGAAGAGGAGTGATCCTGTTCCCATGAAAGCATTGAACGCTGATTGGCAGACTGCAAACAGATGAAGCAACATGTTGTAAAGCTTCAGAATATGTTATCCATAATAATGTGTTTTCCCAGATTAAGTTACCTCATGTGCCATTGTGATTCCTTCTGAGTTTCTTGAACCTCTTTTCATCTGAAGTTCTGCTTTGATTGATTTTTTATTTAATTGCTTTATATGCCAAAGCTTTATCCTCATAACTCTCACTCTTTTGAACAGGAACTCTTTAGTGGTTCGGACAGATGCACTATCCTCTACTGATTCCAAGAATAGGGATTCTTTTCTTTTTGCAACACGCTTAATGCTTAATTGAAATATATTTAATTGCTTATTGATTGCTATTTGATTATTGATTATAAAAAGATTTTAATGACTAAAATTGATGGATTTACTTGTGATCTAATAAAGATAGCTTATTAAAGAATTATAATAGGCACTTTACCTCATACGAAACTCTCATCATTGACTGAACTTAGAATTGAAATTGTAATTAAAATTGATGCGATGTCCTACTCTTGATCTTCTCTAAAACAATGGCAAAGGTCCACCGACCAATTGGACGGTAAACCAATTTTTTATTTAAACTGATTCCTGCTCCAGCAACCGTGAATTTCTTTGATCAACGTTAAATAGAATGGGAATATCATCTCAATGCACCAAGTCAATGTCTAGTTTATATTGTGAGGCATAGACACAGACATTATTAATGATGTTATTCGAGATACCGTTCGTGGTGGCTGAGACACTAGGCAGGTAGATCCCTTTTCACCCCTGCTTGTTATGCTGGTTGTAGTTTGTTCTCGCCCAAAAAGGAACCTATTTTAAATACCTAGGGAGAGAGCAGGGCAGCGACATATCTCCACAGAGATGGTATTGTTTATTTTTCCCCCTGTGCTAACAATCCTTAAGGTTGCCTTGCCCCATTCATGCCCCCTTTTATCACAGTACGAGGGGGTGTGCATTAAATCTAACATACCTTCCAGTAACAAATCCTAAATTTATATTATCTTTAAACCTTTTCGAATAGCAGATGCAAGACTCCAGCATGCAATATTTTTTTGCAAAAATTGTTAGTTGATAGGGCTTTGCGTCAAACCCCGTGGAAGGTTGTGTAGTAATGCCCATTTATGACCCATAGAACGCGCCTTGATGCAAAGTAACACAAAGTAGCATGAAGCTCCTTTTGAGTTCATTTCTTTCAACTTTTCCGGAGGAAAGTAAATAACTTATCAAAACTTTGCCCTGGTTTGTACCTCTTTTTGTGATTTTGCAACGACACAAAGCTTTGATGAATCAGCCCGTGCAGTTAATTAATTTAATTTGACAAACAATAGTGATTAAGAGTGAATAACGAACCAAACTGCATTAAGGGATCTCTGTAGAATTTAGAGAATGTCACAGTGCATGGGACCCTCGTTTCTAGCAATGTCAATGAGGATCCATTGATAAGGATAATAAGGCAAATGGCAGGGGTGTAATGCAGGCCCCTGCAGCCCCTGTGGTTTAGGTGGAGCTCTCACCTTCCAGGGGGCCCTCATTCAACCTAATATCTATGCATTTATGTGAAGTATTGAAGTTTCTGCCGCCCCAGCACATTCTGCAGCAGGGGCAGTAGCAGCTGGTGCAGTTAAGTGTGTAGCGTGGTGGGACGGCGGGACGGGCAGGGGACAGACAAAGGAATAGGGAAATTAGAATAAATAGGTCAATAAAACCACTCTGCGATGCAGCGAGCGCAAGGTAATTGATTTAATTTGTTTTATTTTCCGTATTCGGTTGTCTGTCACCCGCCCAATCGCACTTACCTGCACTGGCCACCTCCGAGCAGGAGCCCCATCATTTTATGTTAGGCTACTGGGAAATGGGCAAATGCTGACATGTAATGAAATAATCCAGAACTTTTTCAAATCTACAAAGAAATGCATTATGCTAAGAGAATACTATACTTTCCTAAATATTTAGGCCTGGTTCCCTGGGACCAATCTAAATTGCCAATGCAAAAATCGGGCTGAAACCTGGGGAGATATGTTTATAGAATGCCGATAGCTGCAACACCTTTGGGCTCAGGGGCACTTTTCAAAGGCAGCAGTTTAGAGATGTTAAAGCAACCATGTTTGAAAGAATGCTGGCACTCAGTAAGATTGAGTGGTCATAGATACATAATGGTCTGTTGTCATAAATTCAGGAGCTAAAAACTGAAGAACTGCAAGAAACCTGTGATTGAGGAATGGAGAATGAGCAGGGAAATGAAGGCAATTGTTGCATGGGAAAATGTTATCGCATAAGAATAGGCATATTGACTAAAATAGATAAGATGTTGCAAAATGGAGAGGGCCCGATGATGATTGGCCTATATGCAGCTACCAGCCCTTGGGATTAACGTTTGCTCTTTTTGTACACACTTTTAAGGCACTTTTCACTTTGATATGCCGCACTTTACTACTAAACTGCAGTATTTTTTTGATTTATAATGTCACGTTATTTTAAAAGTATTTTAGATCTACGTGTTGACCTTTAGAGAGAAGTATGAACATTTCCACTTGGTAGACCTTTGAATCACAACGAGCCCCAGTGACCCGGCAGCTAGATCAAATATCTATAGCAAATGATAGACAGCAGTTGAGTTTCTTATGCAATGGTAATATACATTATAACTTGTGAGGGATATTTGTTTATTTTGTGAATAACTTGCCTTTTTTTTTTTTACTGAACCAAAAAAAGTTAGGATCGGTTAGAACTGGCCAGAAGACGGAGGTATTATAAATAGAGTCATTGATGAAGGCTATTACTTTGCAGTTGCGGCCAGCATGACTCGCGTTTGGGCAGGAAGAGGATCACATGGGGAGGTCACTTAAAGGGTTAGTTTAATAATAATTTTGAAAAATGTAACGTACCTTTCCGCCAGCCGGGTAGCGAGTCTTCTCTGCTCTTGCTCTCCTGCCTCTGGCAGGAACAGGAAGCAGGCTGCCAGGCTCCCGTCCCTAAGCCAATCTCAATGCTGCAAACAGCATTGTGATTGGTCAGGATGCCGCCGTGCCAGGGGCTTATGGAGAGCCCATGATCTCCATGCAGGCTGCATTGCAGCCTGCATGGAGAAGGGCAGCGTGCACATGGCTGCTTTGGGCGGCCCCAGAGGGCCGCCCAAACAGTCTTTACACACTCAGGAGTAGGCACAGCACACCTCCCCTGCCGTGCTCACAGAGCAGCCCTGCCCACCCTCCCACAGCAAAACATGAAATGGTAATACCTGCAAGTTATTAACATTTTATGTTTCTGCTTCTCGCACTGTGAGAAAGCATGGGGGCAACTCTCCTGTGCCCTAGTGGAGGAGCTGTCCCAGTTCATTTGCCCTGACATTTCCCTTATAATTTATTCTTCCTATCAGGATCTTTTATGTAGATTAAGGCAACAAAGCCATTTAAGTAAGTAGGCTGTGCACAGAAAATGTGTTCAAATTCATACTGACAGTGAGGTATTGTGTCCTCTCAAATATTTGCTGATGGAGTGTTGCTAATGTATTGTTTATCAAGCTGCTTAAGTGTTAAACGGAAGAATAAAATAATAATTTATCATTTATTATTCACGAACTGGTCATGTTCTCAACAGAGCATCTGGGTGCTGAGAAATATTGACCAAGAGGGGCCGGGATGCGCCGTATTTACAGAAATATCGCGCATCCTTGTGCTCTCCCCTGCACTGGTGTTAAACAGCAGCCATGGTGCGCCACTGCAGGCACTCTTGCACCATGTTGCAAGTGTGCCTGTGTTGCAGGGATAATTGTCGTTGTGCAGGAAGGGACACCTTCCAGCACAAAAACAATCATTTATGTCATTTTACTAATTCTATGTGTGCTGCAGCAGCACTCATAGAAGGGGAAAAAACTAGAAGAAATAGGAGGTGTACGATTCTGACACATTCCCAAACGTAAATCTGGGACTGCGGCACAATCCATGGGTGTTGTGTGGGAACGCCCACAGCAACACTTAAGTCATGACCCTTTCATGCAAAGTAATGCGCGTAAAGGGGCCACATTTATAAGGTCATGAAAAGCCACTCAGGAAGGCTTTGCGTGGCCTTGTAGATATGGGCCAGCACACTGCGCCACCAGTGCGTAAAAAAGTGATGCACCGGCAGTGCAAAGCGCTTGTAAATAAGCAAATTTCTCCTAGCCATGGAGAAGAAGATTAATTTCCTTAAATCAGTGGCCGTAATGTTTTGGATTTGGAGCACTAAGGCTGTTAAAACTGTTTAAAGTACTTTTTTGCATTTTCCATGGCAATCATTTATTAAACTATTTTATGCGATCTAGTGTGCTAATAGATGGGATTTTACTATGGCTACTGCATTGTTTTCCCATCAGAGTTCAGGTTTCCTTGTAGCAAGACTTACAACTGCATATATGGCTTTTTTGACATACAGCTTCCTGAGTTCCATTGTGTAGGAGAATACTTCTGTGAGGTAAAACATGTTTGCTATTTTTAATAAGCCTTTAAAATATGACATTTTGGAAAAAAAGAGCTTGAAACTCACGTGAAGAGCAATTGCTGTAATTCTAGAAACGTTTAAATTAAGTACACTTCAAAGATTCTCTAAAAAACTCTGCAACATCCAAGTAACTTGTTCTTCCTGCGGTTACTTTTGTAGATTTTCCATATTTTAAAAGAGGAATTTTGGTATGGAATAATCATAGATGCATATGGAATACGTCATTTGAATTTAAATAGATTAGTTTAGCGTTGCCCAGGTTCTGTCCTATGCTAACATTGACACTCTACGTTTGCTGTTGCCCTATCCTGATCATGCCTTAACCAGAATAGACAAACTGAGTCCTGGCAACAACTTCAATTACTGATCTTCTATTTTCTTCACTACCTTAACATTACCCAAATCCAGGATATCCTTGTTCAAGATGCATAAGAGACTACTGCACAATTTACACACCCATCCACCTGATCCACTTCTCCTGCCATGTTGTCCCGCCTAATGAAAGGCTCACATTTTCCTTTTTTTTAAGCGTTTCCATCCCTCAGTACCTCACTTTCCATATCACTAATGACTGCTCACATTTTTGGCCACAGTTGCTTGAGTCATGACTCAGATATCGAGGGTATCCTGCCCCTCCTACCGATAGTCAAGAGATCCAACCCAATGACTTGCATTATGCTCATATGGCACTTTTGACCATTGGTGCCTGCACTCTAGTCCATGGTCTATGCAGTTTTGCTCTTGATGGGTTTCTGATCCGGACTCCCCTGATGCCCTTACCTCTCCCAGTCCTCACTTGCTCCCACCCCTCTCAGAAGCTTGAAATTATTGACTTCTGTTTTCTGCTGGCACCACAGTCCATTTCAATAATACCTTATTCTCCCACTTTTACATGCCCACTTATTCTGGAGCAGAGTAATGCAAGCACTTCTGTCATGATCCACAAACTTGAACAGCGAATTGGGTGACTACTTATTTCCCACCCTAGAATGATTACTGCCACAGCCCTTCAGTCCAAGATCTGTGGCCTCTCTGCAACCCAAACATCTGGTTTCAGGGTCATACTGGGGCAGAAAATAGGCCTGGGTGGCAAAATAAAGTGGCCCATATTTATGAACTGGGAAGTTCTAAAAAAAGTTCAAAAAAAGTGGCCTACATTTGACTTTTTAAGACATGCTGCCTGGTGGTCTCCGAGGGGTCAGGAAGCATGCTTGTTTTTGCTGCAGACAGTGTGTGTTATAATATTTGAGAAATGTGGCAGTCAAATTCAATGAAATATATAAAAACCCACGTCCCCAGTCTCCTAACCACAAAGTGCTATTGGTCCACTCACGCTACCTGAAATGAGATAGCAGCATTAACACCTGCATAGTGCTATTTGCTACTATCACTTAGTATTTATTTAAAGTTGTTTACAACATCAGCCCACACACAGACTCAAAACAAGCCCAGATTATGGGAGGAAATTGAATGTACCCTAAAATTGAGTACCCAGAAATTTGCTCAATTAGATTTTGCACACTTTTACAGGATCGGACTCTGTGATGAACCTCATTTTTATGAGGAAATGTGTCCCTGCTTTAAGGCACCTTCTAAAACACCAAAATCAAGCATAATACAGTAAAATTAATAATTTACAATTACATGAAATTGAGTAGAGTTGAGTAGAGTTTTTTTTTTACAAAATTCAAGATTCATCGGTACAGACTCAATGCCTTGAAGGCTGTCAATTGAAGAATTATTCCGAGCATGTAAGAACCAGAAAATATTATGGACAAGAAAATCAGAAAAGAATCAGACTGCAACCCTAGCAGAACAGGAGAGCCTTCTCCAAATTTCTTAAAATCGAGCGTTCTTATATCGAATTCATACATAGGAAATGAGAACATTTGCAGTTTCATCGTGGTGTGAGCAAATAAATAATTTCTTCAGCAAATCAGGGCACATGAAAAATGAACGCCACATTAGCCTAAGACCTAACCCATCACATAAATAATTATTCCGCACCCTCTATGGTAATGTCATCTGGAAATGTTCAAACAGACAAGTTACATTCACTGTGTCATGCTACTTGAAGGAATAGGTCCTGGTGAAGAAACAGAAGATGGGACACGTATGGAAACATTTTGCCAGTTACATCCAAATTAGAAAAAGGTCACCCTAAACACAATGTTAGACCTGGCATCTTTGGAATGATTTCCCCCTGTATTTTTTGCTTCTGAGCTCCTGTTTGTGACTGTGTGCTGCATTTTGTTTTTGCTGGTTTTGGAACTTTGGCCAATTTACCAATGTTTTTCAGTGCTAAAGTGCAAGTGCACCCTGGGTAAATTGTGATTATGAATGGTGATTCATGGTTGGCATATTTGATTTACTGGTAAGTCTCTATTAAAGTGCACTGCATGTGCCCAGGGCCTGGAGATCAAATGCTACTAGTGGGACTGCAGCACTGATTGTGCAACCCACATGAGTAGCCCTGAAAACATGTCTCAGGTCTGCCACTGCAGTGTCTGTGAGAGTAGTTTTTAAGCTGCCATGTCGACCTGGCATGTGTACTCACTTGCCCGGCTCTAACTTTCCCTTTTTTTACGTCAGGCATCCCTAAGAAATGCCCGAGGTAACCCCATGGGCAGGGTGCAGTGTATGGGAAAGGTAGGACATGTGCTGGTGTGTTTTACATGTCCTGATTTTTAAATACTGACAATTTTGTGTTTTTCCTCTTTCTAGGAGTATCTCTCCCACAGGTTATCATTGGAACTGCCTTGTAACCTCTTACAAGTGTAGCTTTCAATTTGGAAGAGAGGGAGATTTTAAGTTTGGAGTCCCTGATCTCACATATTAAAAATACATATTTTAGTGAAGTTGTTTTTTAAATTGTGTTTTTGAAAATGCTACATTTAGAAAGTGACCATTTTTTTGCTTTACCATTATGTGCCTCTCCCTGCCTGTGGAATCGATGTCTGGTTTAGGCTGACAGTTGGGCTGTTTGTGCATTCACTCGAGACAGTCAAAGAAAGGGAGCTGAGGTGTGCTCTGCGTATCTTGATGGCCCATCACCAGGCTGATGGGTCTCCGTGAGCTAGAGTGGTGAAAAGAGCCAGCACTGACATCTGAATATGCTTGTCCTCACACACAGCTGTCTCCACCCCTCTGTAGTGTGTCCGGAGGCAGGACAGGCAAAGGCAGGGCCTTGTGCACTACAAATACTTTCCTTTGAAGTTTGCCTACTGCAAAGGCAGAAACTGGAATAAGTACTGGAGCTGTGACACCATAGCTTCAGAAAAAAACAACAGTGGAAATATTGTAATGCATTTCAGCTTGACTGTGTTGTGCAGCGCTTGTGAGGAGAGTATGAGTGCAGGGGTGGAAAGAACTGAATGAATGACAGAGATGACTTCCATTTTTACCAAAATGGTATTTTACACAGAAATGTGGCCTACTTAACATTCATCAGAAAAACACACTTCTTAGAAACTCGTTTCAAGGGAAATGATATTAAAACAGTCTGTTCAGTGGAATCATGATTCTAAATGCATCTTGTGCATTGATATGAACAAATTCAATCCATGACATTATTTTATAATACACAGTGACAAACACTGACCAGCCATACTGGCCCATCTGGCTCTGCAAACAGCGAATCCTCACAGGAGGGTGGGCTGCACAAGTACAGTTATCTGAGGTACAGCGAGAAATGTGTAGTTCTTAATATCTTGTATTGCTTCCTCTGGGGTATTCCCCTGCTTGCACTCTTTTCTAATCAGTCCGTGCTCCAAACCTGCCCTCTGTTTAGTCACTACTACTCTCACAACTTCAATGGAGGGAGCCGTTGATGGTTTTTCCTATCCTTCCCCGTGTACCCCTCTCCCGCCTCTCCCCTTACAATTCTCTACATAGTCCCAAAAGTTAAATTCGCTTCATGCACTGTCTTTTTACATCTCGCACTACTCTGCAGTATGCTGGCACACACCAACCTGCTGAGGAACCATTTACAAAGCAACCGCAGGTAAGAAATCCCCTCGAAAGAATGACGTGAATAAAATATCTCCGGTTCATTATTTCAGTTTTACCAATTAACGAAAGCAAGTTGTGTAATTAAGTACCTTCACGGGGAAGAAAGCAAAGGAAGTTTGGCTTGATTACTTTTTGTCCCATGACCACATTCGTGTACGTGCTGCAGGAGAGGTGCACTGCATAGTAATTACAGCTTGACTCACCGGCTCTTCATTCCAAAATCAATCTGGCTGGGACGCATGCAGAGGTTGGGTAATCAACTTATAACGTGGGAGCCTCAGAGTTAGCTGCGGATTTACACATTAAATGAAGTCTTAAAGCCAACATTCATGCCTTGATTACCTCGGAGAATATCTCGGAGCATGCTGGGAGGTAAGTGATACGCATCTAAGGATAGCAGCATAAGGGTGAGGTACACTTCTCAGGGCGCTCTGCCATTGTTCTTGGCACTTACATTCTGACACTAACCGGTTGGCAGCTATTCCTGGCAGCCTGTCCTGAGGAAAAAATGAAGAGGGATGCGTACCCTGAGCATCGTTTCAAATCAAGACTCGAGAACAAAAATGAACATGCAGCATATGCAGTGTAATTAAATTTGATGCACGCGGCTTCTGCTCCACTTCCCCCGCCATTTATAGGCAGCAGAAGGGGGCCGGATCATCGCTTGTTCCCGCGTAGAGGGAGCACAGGATGAACAAATAGGACTGAAAATGCAGGATTTCTGAAGGGAAAGAGACTCGGCGTACATTAGGAATCCTAATGCATCCCAGCAGTGATAACGTGAAGGCAAAAAAAGGAAGAAAGCCAATAAAGAAAGGGTGCTGTCGTGAATGACTGACAGCCGCACAAAGGCCCTGCAGGTCAAAAGATGGTGGTTGCGAGGATTCAATATATAAAGAAAATGTTTACAATGCTGGCTGAAGAAGGAAAGCATGTTGAGTGTGCCTGAAACTGAAAATAAAAAATAAGGGGAATATGTCTCGGACCACATCCAACTGAGTAATTGGTGTTACTTTCTGACCAAATAAAAGTGTTCAGTTTTTTTGTAATGTTATTGTGAAAGATATTGTTTTAAGGTATCGTCTGGATAAGTCACCGCAGCTCAGCACTGTGTGTTCACAGCATGGGGCATATTTATCAAGCAGTTGCGTTGCCCTTGCGACAAGCAATGGAGTGCAACAGTGAAGGAACTACCAAGTAAGATTTATCAAGCCCCAGAAGGCCACCTTGCATGACCCAGAATGGCTTGCTTAATCTAGAGTGACACAACATAGCACAAATCGTTGTGTTGCGTTACTGTACCCCAGGGAGGCATTCCATGGGTGGAGTGTGTGTGTTCCCAAACAACAATGTTAGACCATGCACCAGTGGCGTGGGTCTCCCTTCCATTTTTGCTGTTGCCGCCTGTGTTTTTGCTATATGTTTCAGTGCCACAGTGCAAGTGATCCCTATTGTAAAGTATTGTTTTGGATTAGTGACTCCATGATTGGTTCATTGGATTTACTTGTCAGACCCTAGTACAGTGCACCATGTGTGCCCAGGGCCTGTAAATTCAATGCTGCTGGTGGGCTTGCGGCACTGATTGTTCCACCCACAGAAGCAGCTTTTAAAATGTGACTCAGACCTGCCATTGAAAAGCCTGTGTGTAGCCTGGGGCTGCCATGTCGACTTGGCAAGTGCACCGAATTGCCAGTCCCTAAACCTTCCCTTTTCTGCATATTAGTCACCCCTAAGGTAGGCCCTAGGGCAGGGTGCCTTTTATGTAAAAGGTAGGACATGACCTGATGTGTGTAGTATGTCCTTATAGTGAATTACAGCCAATTTTGATTTTCACTATTGCAAGGCTACCTGTTCCATGGACCAGAATGGGCAGTTTGAATATAACATCTTAGAATCCTAACTGACTCAGGGAAATAGGTAGAAATTCGAGTTTAGTATGCCTGAACTCAGAATGATAAATTACATCTTTTTAGTAAAGGTGGTTTTAACATTCTGTGTTTGAATATACCACTTTTAAAAAGATGGTATTTTCTTGCCTAACCATCCAAGCCTGCCTCTGCTAGGTTGTGTATTCCTTGCCTGGTTTGTGAGTGACAGGGGATGGGGGGGCTCCAGGAGACAGGGTGAGTCAGCACAGGGCTGAATAGACCAATCTGCATGTAGAGTGGTGGGAGGAGTTGCACCTCGGCCTCAATAGGGCTGTGCCTGCCTTCCACAATGCTGGCTCTACCTCCTGTGGTGTGTCTGATGACCCTGACCCTGGCCCACCCTGTCAAAGGAAAGAAGGAGTCCTGTAAACAAAGTGCTCCAGGAGTGCACAGAACTGGTTTGGACTAGGTACAGACACTCTCTGCCTTCAGAGACAAAGGATGTTGGTGTATAAAAGGGGGGACCCAGACCCTAGAACTTTAGATCACTTCTGGGAATCAAGACGACCCTTTGCCAAGGAGAAGAACTAAGGAAGCTGAAGGAGGAGACTGCCCCTGTGCTGTGATGTTGGGGTTGGCCTGCAGCGGTTACTTAATTGCCAAGGAAAGGAGAAAAGGAACTTTGTGTGTACTTTTGCAATCTTGAAGAATAATCTCCAAGGGCTTGAACTGAGCTTGCC
This sequence comes from Lissotriton helveticus, assembly GCF_964261635.1. Taxonomy (NCBI): domain Eukaryota; kingdom Metazoa; phylum Chordata; class Amphibia; order Caudata; family Salamandridae; genus Lissotriton; species Lissotriton helveticus. Next base: position 806,746,604 of record NC_136063.1, read on the forward strand.
TCCTGCCTGAAGTCTCAGGGATACACAACTTCACCACCAGTTTCCCTGAATTACCTTGCTGTGGAATTCTGCCTGCAGAGAGGTGCCTACTGTTGTTTGGGCCCTCTGAAGAGAATGCGAGCCGCAGGGAGCTGGAAGCACGACGCAATGAGGAGAAGCATGTCGCCGCCGCAGCAGATGCCATTACATCGCCGACGAAGTGGGTCACTGATGCAGCTGTTCGCCATTGCAGCATCAATGAAGAGTGTCGCATCACCGGGGAAGCGTGTAGCAGGTCCTGTCATGGAAGTTACCGAGTTTGGTGCACGGCCATCGGGCATGCATGCTTCACATCCAACGCTGTCACATAGCACCCAGACGCCATTTTCTTGCATTTCCACGGATCATCTCTTCGCATCGAGGCGCCATCTTGTCGCGTCACACCGGATCACAGTAAGAAATCAACACATCACCTCCTCTCCGGTAAGGAACCGACGCATCACCTCCCCTGCGCTGCAGTAAGGAACCGACACATCACCTCCCCCGAAGCAAGGAACTAACGCATCACCTTCTCTGCAACCCTTTTGTTTGTATTGCGTGACGCATCCAAGGTACTTTGAGAGTAAAGTTTTGCTTTTACCATCTACATTGAACTAAGTTATTTCTACCATTTTAGAGACTGTTTTTGATCACAGTATTGTGTATTTGTGTTGTTTTGTGTTGCGTTAAGTCTAGTAATGATCACTTATTTTTCTAAACTGGTGTGGTGTCCATTTGGAGTGTTTTCACTGTATTACTGTATGTGTTTACAAATGCTTTACACACTGCCTCTAAGATAAGCCTGTCTGCTTGTGGCAAGCTACCAAGGGGTGAGCAGGGGTTATCGAAAGTGTGTACCCCATTACCCTGACGAGAAGCAAGGGTACCTATTTGGACAAAGGTACCTACCTCTGCCAACTAGAGACCCCCAGTACTAACATTGGTGGTCAGTGGTGGGATTTGAACTTGTATTTGTACTTGACTCACAGTGATTGGTGTACATCACTGGACTAGTGCAGACCACTACACAACCACATACTGTGTTTTATTTTTGTTTTTATTTTTGATCTGATCACTGAGTCATCCGCAGATCATGTCTCAAAATGGTAAAGCAGCAAGTGAGAAGGCAGAATTCGAGTTTTGCATTGAGGATTTGTATGCCTACAGAGTAGATCAACTCAAGCAATTTTGCAAGGATTTGCGATGTCCCATGAGGAGACAACATTAACATTTTGAAAGAAAAACACAATAATTCAGCCGCTATAGTTAATTCATGACATCACTGGTGACATTTCAAATTATATATTGATGACATCACTAATGACATCATCCCATTTTTTTGTACACATTACTCTATAAACTAGTATGGCATTAGAGGCCTAAAAGTGAGTACAATACAGCTCAGAGTAATATGAATCATCATTAATGCAATCACGGATACAACTTCCTTAGGTGTCGCAAGCATGTGTTATATGTAGCATGGACCCTGTAATATACACTTCTCAGGTAGCCTAGTTCACTTTAACAATCAACCACAGATATATAGGAAACTCTCATTGCACAGGATGTTCAATATGTGTAAAACTATTCATTGAAAGCCAAGTTACTCAAGATACTCAACGTCTGTTCCAAAATTAATGCCCTACTCATGACAGCTTTTATCTGTATGAAACCCCTGACAGTCACCAAACCTACATTGAGAAATGAATTTGATATGAGTAAAAAACTAGGTTTTGTAAATAGTGTTTACTCTAGAGGAAGATTTTATTCTGTACCGCATTGTTTGCAGACAATTAAACTCTCATGAGAAATACACCACAATGTGTTAAAAAGTATCTACTAAGAACAGTGCATACTCTATGCAACACTTGTCAATAAAGACACAATTTGTTTGAAATAACCGAGATCTGAATGTGCTAAAGAATATACTACCTGCAAAAGAAACATATGTATGTAGGTTAGTACCTGTTGTACACAGACTTCTATGTTATGTAGAAATTGTCATGCTGAGACGATTCTGTCTAATAACTCAAGCCTGCTTACAATACTTGAGGCCATATGTAGCAAGGTTTTGTATCACCCCTGCGCAATGCAAGGGGACACAAGGGTGGTGCAAATCATAAATGAGATTTATCAAGCCACCTAATCCACAGTGCCCGAGGCAGTACAAATCTAAACCTTGCGTTACTCTGCAACATGGAGGCGTGCCATGGGTGGGCGTGTGTGTTCCCACATTCCCAGATTTTACAACATTGGTAGACCTGGGAATGTATAAGAATTGTATGTCTCCCACCAAAGGCGCATTGAGGAGAAATAAATTAACTTCTCCTCATTATTTCCTTATTTTAAGTGTGCTTCATTCTACAGCACACTTAGAAAGAGTAAAATGCCTCTGAGGACTGTTTTTGTGCAGGAAGTTATCCTTTCCTGCACAAAAACAATCCTGCCTCCAATGCAGGCAACCTTGGAACATGACGCAAGGGTGCCTACATTGGCGTTAGGCAGCCAAATGTGCGCCAGCACTGGATAAGGACAATAATGTGCGGTATAATGATAAATACAGTGTATTCCTGCCCTTTCCCTTTCACACATCGCAGCAGGATGGCTTGCTGCGTTGCATGACATTTTGATAAATATGGTCCTCAGTATCTACTAGATGGAATCTTTGCCCCGTTTTTTTTTTAATAAACTTTATTCAAATTTTTTTTTTTACCAACATAAAATAATATACAGCTGTAATAACTACCGGCCCAATTCACAGAACTAATTTAAGACAAAATCCTAAACTTACTACCATTTTGGTATTCACAGAAGGCACTTACTCACTTTGGTATTCACAGAAGTCACTTACTTATTTCGGTATTCACAGAAGTAAGGAGTCCTGACTTTAGGAGTAGTAAAGTTATGACTCCTAACTTTAGGACTCCTAAACAGAGAAAAATCCTAACTTTAAGACTTTCGGTATTCACAGAAGGCATTTAGAAGTCCTAAAGTTAGGAGTCCTAACTTTACTACTCCTAAACTGAGAAAAATCCTAACTTTAAGACTGACGGTATTCACAGAAGGCATTTAGGAGTCCTAAAGTTAGGACTCCTAACTTCTGTGAATACCGAAATGAGTATGTGCCTTCTGTGAATACCAAAATGAGTAAGTGCCTTCTGTGAATACCAAAATGGTAGTAAGTTTAGGATTTTGTCTTAAGTTAGTTCTGTGAATCGGGCCCTACATATTGTGAAACTCATTGCAGAACGACTGCATTTGCATTCACGTGCTTGATATGTGGGGGTGAATCTTCATATGCTACATTACGGATGTTTGACAATGATATTAATACACTTCCCAGTTTAACTTTAACTGCCACTGTATACAGCTGTGTCAAAACATAAATCTTTGCCTTGTTAGAAACTTTTTCCACATAGCCAGAAGACTTGTGTGGAACATACTGGTCACATGTCGTCTACTGTCATCTACACTACAAAACAAGGATTTATAATGTGTGCAACACCTCTACACACCTATGAGGCATTAGAAGCACATGCGTTTTGTAAACACTTACACCCATTAGCCGTACACAGCCTATAGAAACTTAGTAAGAAAAGTAATATGGTAGTACCCTGCAACTGTGTAAATTATAATTCAAACTAACATGCACATTGAATTATATCATGTGTGATAGCATCAATATTGTCATTTGAGATGTCATGAGTGATGTCATAGAACATGTCATGAGCGATGTAACATGTAAGGTCATAAGCCTCTGCATTGTGTGGGTGCAAGTTATAGTTAGCTCTGATAGCCATAACTGGTGAATTTACGTGTTTTTTTAGATCAAAAAGTTAATTTTGTCACTGATATATTCACCTGACTATAACTTTAATTTAACCTTTTTTTTGTGAATTTCTAAGTTTTTGTTAAACAAAAACTGATTTCTTTATCCCACCTAACTAAAATGTTACTATAACCTTTGTTTTTTTCAGTGACTTTCTAAGGTTTAAAAAAAAAACAGATCTTCTTATGAGACCTAACTGCAACATAACTTTAACCTTTGTTTTTGTCAGTGAATGGCTAAGGCTTGTTAACATAAAGAAAAAAGGCCATTGCCTTGCATTTATCTACCCCTGCTACAATCTTTTGGTAAAATGTCCCATAATTTCCCACAAGAGAAAGTAACACTATCAGCTGAGTGGAGTACAAGGGTGTGTAACTTCCTTTCTTTTAGACACTCGTGTACTACCCACAAGATCGCATTTTGTAATCATATATCACAGATGAACACATTTATTTTAAATATGATTTCATGAACTACTTAACAAATGTAACAAATAGTCTAGACAGATTAAGAACTAAGTATCACTTATTTAATGTTGACGATCTTGCAAGCTTCTTGCAAGCGGACTGTGAGAACATAGATACACCAAACAAACACTTTTAATTGGTTAACGCTAATGTCATCCTATTGCTATTGAAACTCCTACCCTGCTTTCATTATTTGTAAAAAAGAGCTGGCGAGAGTAGTATCTACCTGTTAGAGCACAGATTTATTTCAATGCACCTACAACATCAAAAATGTCTAGTTCTGAGTCATCTGAGGTAGTACCTTCTGAGGTTGCAGGACCAAGCTTATCCCAGGCACAAACACCAAACAACGAGTCCCTTCTTTGGGAATTTCTTTTACATTCTTCGTGGCCAGAAAGAAATCCTTAGCCAAAATTGTAAAATGTAAACTCTGTCACAAGGAATTTTCATGAAGCAGAACAGCTATGGGACCACCAGCATGTGGTGCAATATGCACTCTATGCATCCCACCTGCTTAACCAGAGCTGAACATCAGAGGGCACAGGCTGCAACAACGGCTGGAATAATACCCCAGTCAGGGGAACCTGTTCCACCTCAGGTGCAGTCACAAGAGTCAGGCAGAAATGCAGCCTATTTAAACAAAGTGCTGTACTGTAACATTTACAAAAAATAATATTTACTCAGAAATCAGCAAGGCAGCTCATGATAATCCTTTGGAAGAGCAAAAGTGTCCTCCTCAGCCCTAGTTTTGTTTTTCTCAATTAACATGTCCTAGTTTTTCTGATTTTCCACCTTCTCCATTTCTATCAGTAAAACCACAAATAAATGTATTTTTTTTTAAACAGACAAAAAGACTCAATTCAGAGCTACCCTTTACTGCCATTATCCACTATATTTACATTATAACTTCCCCCTTAAAAAAAATAACTTTCTCAAAAGTCTTGTGGGAGCTATAGGACCTTATCAACCTGACACACTACAAACATGTTATATTTCGACTTTCTTTTTACTAGAATAGGTGACTCTGAAAAGATATGTTTTTGTAACAATTTTTGTTTTAAATAGTGGTAAACAAAGTATGGGGAGTTCAGAAAAATGTGGGATTGTAAACTGTTAGAAGCGCTATGACCAAAAAAAAAAACTAATGCTAGTAGAGAATTTGTGCTCTTCTACCAGCTTGTTAGGGGCCACTGCATTCTCTTCTGAAATGACAGTGATTGTTTTTCAAAGATACTAGAAAAGTGCTTTATTCTAATAGGCTGGGTTGTTAGTAGCCTGACTTGCCACACCCTGAGATCGTACTGGTTAGCCTGATTGGAGAGATATAGAGGCACCTGATGAGACATATAGCTGTGCTCTCCTCTTCATCTCCGATCAAGCTAGACAGTAGGTATGTATTGCCCATAGGTGGCACAAAATTCCTGTTGTTCCCGAACTGTTTATCTTGTTGTATCCATCCTGAACTCCTTATGGCACATTTTGCCTTGTACATGTTTGACAGAAACCTTTTTGTCCTTCAGGTGCCATCTCAAAGAACTGTCATGCAATTAATTTCTTGGGTGCTTTTGGAGGATGAGATGGTCAAGCTTATCTCTAATTATCAGTGTCATATGAAGAGATGTTGTCAGTAAACTCCTGAGAAATAAAAGAGATGATCTTCCTATGGGTTGATAGATGTTTCCACATCAAAATGCTGTTCCTATATGAGAAATGAAGGGTGACCACTCCCTTCCAAAATTCATGGCATTAGTAACCAATCAAATCTTTTTTCCTGGATGTGTCTCTACTCTAGCGGGATGCACATGAATCTCTAGTGAGAGGCTGAGATTGTATACTTATTAATTCAGTTTTATAGTGTTGTGTATAGAAGATATTCATTAATTATTTGTGCATTTAATGCAAATATTGAAGAAGGGTGTGATTGACTTGTCTATAGGTTTTTCATATCCATTTGATTATAATCGATGACACTCACGAGAGGTTCAAAAGAATCAGTCACACACTACCCCGCATGCAGTCCAAGGAGGTAGAACTTGCTGTTTCACCCTCACAGACAGCTTGCAAGACCATACTTTGTTAATGGATTTTATAATAGCATGTAATAGAAATGCTGAAGGAAGTTTAATCATGCTGTTTATATGAAACAGAAATAAAAGAACTGTACATGGCAGCATTACAAACCCACAATAACACTTTGTAGATTTTTACAATCCCGTGAGCCTCTTATGAGACACTTGAGAGAGGCCCGCGAGAGTGCAGACACACCCAAATAAGAGATTTGTTGGTTAATACTAACATTTTACATTATTACAGGAAGTACCCACTCTACTTCCCTCATTTGAAAAACCATTGGATGTGTTCACATCCACTGCTGGTCTAATGATTTCATTTCACTCTTTACTGAAAAGATAATGTTTGTCAATACAGAAACTGTAAAAAATCATGTATTTTTCCAGTGATTCAGTTCAGGAGGCATTACAATCCACTTCATTTAAGTTTCCAAAGGCTACTAAGGATTCATTGGTATGGGAATTTTGTACAGTTCCTAAAGTAGCTAAAAAGGTGTCATCAAGGATAGTGACATGTAAGTTGTGCTACAAGGGGTTTTCTCTTGGCTCTCGCAAACAATATTTATTTGGCACCACTGAGATGTGGAGCCATATACGTTCAAAGCATCCCACTGGACTGGCTAGAGTGGAGTTGCAGAAAAGTGGTGAGGCATCACCTGGCACAGGTGCAACACCATCCTTGCAACCTGGAAATACAGTGCCTCCAGAGGTGCAGGCTAGGGAAGCAGACTGCAGCCCTACCTATCTGAATAAGATGCTCTACTGCTGACGTAGTGGGACAATAGGTTTTGCCTCTGAAATGAGCAGAAATGCTCAAGATAAACTTGTACAGGCACTAAGATGCCCACTAAAACAGTAGATATTTTCCCTTTTATGTTTTACTTCCAAATTGACACTTCCTTTTATCCTTCACATCTTGGTGAAGATATTTGCTTTGGTTTTTCCTGGAAATATAAAAAAACTAAAAAGTAATTAAACTATTGTTAAAAAACAACAACATCATCTGAACTTTTTCTTTTACAATTTCATTTTTTGGGAGGGGTTAAATTCTGGTGGGACTCTTGCAGGAGTAGCAGTACCAAAACAGCACCATTCTTTCTATATTCGGGAAATTAAACTCTTGTGAGCTTCTCACAAGCTCTTACATTTTAATTTGCATAGTACGCAGTGGGGATAAACTGACTTCTTACGTGAAACCTCCCTCTGAAAAGATGGATGTGTGTAATAGAGTATGGAGGGGTACTGACCTCTGTGATGACTCATCTCCCCTGGGTGAAAGGTGTGTGTAGAAGAGTTTTGCTATGAACCAGCCTCTCTGCTGAAAAGTCTATTTTGGTTGATGGATATACAGAGGAGGGTGCAAGTATGGACTGGCTTCTCTGCTCAGACTTCTCCCTTGTATAATGTCTATACATACACTGGCCTCTTCCTCAGATGTCCTCCCAAGGTGACAGAGGTGCATAGTAATGTGTGCAGGAGAGTGGCGTTTTCATTGACACATGCAACCAGGGTGATAGCCATGGTTAGTAGGGTGTCAGGAGGAATTGGTCTCTGCTGCATCTCACCCCGGGTGGACCTTTTTTTTTCAGCGAATCTCTAAATTTTTTCAATCATAATGTAATTTTATATTTCCACGGTGAACATTCCAGGATGTGGAGAGGAACAATCTTGTCTATACATATTCCATTTTAAAAGGAATGGCTTTGTATGATAGTGTATGAGAAAAGATTGCACTAGGTAATGAATTCTCTCTATTCAGTGATATGTAAGCATAATAGGGTGTGATGTTCTCTGCTTATACTCTTCCTCTGAATGACAGGTGTATATAGTACGTCAACAAATCTGAGTCTTAGGAAATTAGTGTGGAAGAAACACACCTTTCTACACAGTGGTTACTCTTAGAAACAATTGGTGCATTGTAGATTGTGGAGAGGGACCGGTTTCTACTGTAAGGGCTTTCTGTAGGGTGATGGGTGTGTGTGGTAGTCTATGGAAAGAGAATATTTTTCTGCTCGCTGGTTTATAACCCAGCACTGAGTACTATAACTATTGTTGTAGGCACTCAGCCAGTGTTATAGAGCTGAACCACACAGAAAAGATTATAACAAAGGAGAGAGCCTTTAACAACTGGTATAGCCTGGGGCAGAACAGCTGTAAGCATGATTAAACATTGCACTGAAATAGGGCAGAATGTTCTCAATCCAAAAAGGACATACAGAATCACAAACATTGAAATGTTGGAGGAGAAGGCTTATACAATCTATTTTAAGCAGCGAGCCACTCTACTATCTTCAATGTGGTTCCTTACATTCAAAAGTTTTAATATAGGGCCTGATTTAGATTTTGGCAGATGGGTTACTCATCACAACAGTGACGGATATCCAGTTTGCCAAAATATAAATCCCCTAATATATCATATGGGATTTATACTTCAGTGGATGGGATATCCTTCACCACTATGACCGAGATACCCTTCCGCCAACATCTAAATCAGGCCCCTATCCGTATAGTCTTCTGTAGTAGGCAATACCGGCCATTAAAGGCCTGCTGCAGTGTTAAAGTCCTGACCTGAAGGTGAGGCCTTTAATGAGGTTTAGCTATGGTGGTCTTCCGGACTATTAGAACATCTCACCCCTTGAGGACAGTACATCCTAATTAATAAAAAAAGGCTTCAGAGCAAAGAGTATTGAAATCCCCCTTGTCTCCAGAGTCTTTGCTTTACAGCTGTTGCTGTGATAGTTCAACAGATAATAGCATGACCCTGGCTGGTATCTGTTGCTGATTCACAGCAAGAGCTGTGAAAGGGGACTCTTCTCCAGAAAGCTGATGAATATATGTAGTAGAATATGGCGTGGTAGAGACATCTCCACTAATACCTCCGCACAGTGTAATGATGGATGCAGTATCGTTTAGTTAGCAAATTCTATCTGTGAGGAAAAAGGTCTGTTAATCATGGATGTACACAGAAGGATGTAGATGTCCGCTGGACTCTGCTAAGTACTGTTCCCAGTATAATGGAAATATGTATAGGTTTTTAGAGAAAGATTGTGTTCTGTCTGACACCTCCTCTCAAGGTGATGGATATTTCTAGTAGTGTGTGATCCATCTTTTAAGATATTTCCTCAGGCACAGTTAAATGCATATTACAGTTGTATTCAGAGTGACAGTAATATATAAGTAAATAATTTTGACTGGGATAAAAAGTGTCTGTAGTACAGTGCGATCAAAGAGTGCACCATTGTTTTGGTTATACATGTGAGTAGTACAGTCTGCAGAAAGACAGGGCTTTTGAGTGACACTTCTCAGGATGATGATAGTTCCTAGTAGGGTGCGGAAAGAGACTGACCTTTTCCATGACACTCGCTATCCTAACAAAAAAGAAAAGAACATATTAACTTATTTTTACTATATTTATTTTACTGGTATAATGTAAATATTTCATTCATTTAACTTTATTCAAACAAACTTTTTTTTTGTTCTCAGAAATTGCATTACACTGGATGTATCCTGATATAATATATGATATATATGTTACCTACTGGCGGTCGCCAGTAGGTAGTTATAGCTAGGACCTAGTTACCATAGGAAAATCGCAACATTCTATTCCCAATAACTTTGGCGCCGGTCGACGAATCTTCGTGAAATTTTCAAAAACTTGTGGCCCGCTCTGATCCGCTCTGATCTTAAAAGGTTCGGGATGATTCGTCAAGCGGGGGCCGAGAAAAAAGGGGATCCCAAAACGTGCCCATGCAATTTTCCATAGGAAACTTTAGCCGCGGCTACAGCCCGAACTGCTGAATGGAATTACACCCAATTTGGCAAAAAAGGTAGCTCTTGGTTCAGAAAGAACTCTTTTTGTTAAATGGTGTAAATCCGTTCAGTAGTTGCTGTGAAAATCTAACTAAAAAAATAGTGATATCTATGGCCGTCCAGGATCCGCGTACCCCCCTGATCACGAGCTTATGCTAATTGGCTGTCAACGCTCCAAATCAGGAAGTGTTGGCAGCCATCTTGTGCCTCAGTAGAACCAAGGCACAAGAAAAGAGAAAAACAAATGCGCAAAACACAAAAAGGGGGCAGGGTATAAACCCCCTGATGCTCTAGGCCTGCTTAGGGGTCCCACAAGGACCTCCAGGGCCAAAAAAGATTATTATTTTTAAACCGCGGGAAGCGCGGAGGATCCGTGGATCCGGCCGTGAAAAGAAAACGGAGCACGGTCTCCCGCGCTTTGTTAATATTTAGCCCCTGGGTGGGCCATATCCCGGAGGCAATCTTTTATTGTAATGGGGGGCCCCCCAACCCCGGCGACTGCCACCCCGGGGCTTTTAAAAAACATATGTGTGTGGGGTGCTCACAGCCCCTCCCCAGCCCTGGGGACAGACACCCCAGGGCTTTTGAATTAAATGGATGGGGGGCTCACGCCCCCCCACAGCCGCGGGGACCACCACCCCTTGGGGCTCGTTTAAGAAAAAAATAAACCTAACCTGTGTGGGGGTCTCGAGCCCCCCCATACGCCCCGGTGACCGCCACCTCCCCGAGGCAGTAAGCATGCAAATTGGGGGAACCGTTACGGACCCCTAGCCCCGGGGACCACCACCTCCCCTGGGCTTTGCTAATGTTGGGAGGGGGGCCGTGGGGCCCCCCTACAGGAGCCCTGTCTTAGCCATGGGGACCACCACCTGCAGAGTCCCGGTGTGCCCACACCTGGGACACTGCAGTTTGCTATGGCAGGGCGGGAGCCTCATGGCTCCCGCCCTGCCATAGCAAACTCTGCTTTGGTATTTGGAAGAGAGAGCAGGAAACTGCTCTCTCTTCCAAATACCAAAGCAGATTGCTTTTCCACACGGGGAGCTGCATCTTAGCAATGCTGGCTCCTGCAGGAGGCGGGGAGTCGGCGGGACCGTGGGGGGATTGGGGACCCCCCCACCGTCCCCAACAGAGTGGGCCTGCCCCTCCCCAATTATAAATACAAAATCAAAAAAATGTAAAAAAGAAAAGGCCGGCCCTGGGGGCGTGGGGTCCCCGGGGCTATAAATGGCCTGCGGAGGGGGGCCACACAGCCCCCCTCCAATAATTAATTAAATAATAAAATTGGGGCAGGCCCTGGGGAATGGGGTCCCCAGGGCCAATACATTTGGAAAAGAAAGGGGGCCACACTGCCCCCTTCTTTAAAAAAAGTTAAAAAAAGGCCAGCATCGTGCCGGAGGTCCCGCCCCCTCCCTGCAGCACTCTGTAAATGCGCTCCCTGGCGCGTTTGGAGATGGGGAACTAATTTCCCTTGAATACTGGGGGTCCCTGGGGGCCAACTAGCCCAACAGGAACCTCCAGTATGTTCTGAGGCCACGCCCTTTTTTCACCTCTCTGCAATGCAGCTTTGTGGCGCTTAATGGAAGTACCTGGTGGGCTAGCATTTAAAAAACCTTTGAAATTCACTGAAAAAACATAGGTTTCAGGGACGTTATAGTTAGCTGGACATTTCACTCGTACAAAACCATTGAAATTCCCCAGTTATAGTTAGTTCAGCTAACTATAACTCGCACACCCGCAATACACTGTTGATGACGTCACATATTACATCACTCATGACATGGTCAGTGACATCACTCATGACATCTCAAATGACATCACTGATAACATCACTGATGACATCATCCTTGTGATAGACTGGCAGACCTCCTCTCATCCTAATATAACCTTTGATACACACATTCAAAAATAGATACTAAAATTTGCAAATCAATGGACATACCAATACCAGTTACAACAACCTATTCAGTAATTCCAAGATCCTCATACACATCCGCTCATTCACCAACAGTCCTATACAGTCCCTCATACATGTACTCACTCATCATATGTACTCATACACCTATACATCCTGTTACACACCACCAGTCATCCATAGAATTACTCACACACATAGTCACTCATGCTAACAAAGAATCAAACATCCATTTACTTATATATACAGTTATACACACACCACAACACTTACTTCTACAGAAACTTACACATACTTACTCTTTTAAACAATCACTTAAAGAAACACATACTTATTCATACAGGAACTCTTCCAATATCTCATTCTCATATATACTCACTTATATACACCAATACTCACATATACTAGTTTAAAATATATGTAGTTACTTATAAAGACTCTATTGAGATAGTCATTCACTCACTAACACACCCATACACACACTCATCCACCCACACAGTCCGACACACATACTGTCTTCAACATATACAAACAGTGACTCGCTCTTTCATGCATCTATGCACTGAGTAATACCCCCCACTGAACCATACAGACACTCAGACACTCATACTGATACTCGAAAAAACAAGTAATAACCCATGTAGATACTCATGTAGCTACTCACCAACCCATGCAGTCACTTTTACACAAAGTGAGAGACTGATACAGATATTTACATATTTAAACATTACTCACTAACCCATGTATTCACTAAGATACACTTAATCAGTCCTTTATACAATCAATAAAAAAATCATCCGTTTAGACACTTATATACCCATTTATTCTTCCTTCGAGCTTGAGACATACATAGATAAAACATCTTTAATTTTCAGAAAAATACGCATTCACTGGATGATGTCATCAGTGATGTCATTTGAGATGTCATTGTTGATGTCATGAGTTATGTCACTGACCATGTCATGAGTGATGTAATATGTGACGTCATCAGCAGTGCATTGCGGGCGCGCGAGTTATAGTTAGCTTAACTAACTATAACGGGGGAATTTCAATGGTAATGTACGAGTGAAATGTCCAGCTAACTATAACGCCTTTGAAACCCATGTTTTTTTTGTGAATTTCTAAGGTTTTTTAAAATGCTAATTCCTAACTATAACGTACCTGAAACCTATGGTTTTTTTCAGTGAATATATATATATATACACACACACACACACACACACCAGAATACTAAAAGTGTGTATAGACTGAATAATTATTTAAAATGCAATCCATCATAGAACTGTGGGGAAAAATAAATCAGTAAGTTTTGAAAAAACACATATATTGTATGTATCAAATTACGATTTTTAAAAACTGTTTCTTGACATCACAGACTGAAAATGAAATTTGGAATTTTAATTTGAAAGAGAATATCTTTACTAAAGTGAACATAGATACTTATTAATTTATTTTCTCAGATTTTCTTTTTTTTACTATTATACAAATCTCAGTCTTTATATAGGCTTTATCCTTGTTAGCCATGTAACAACAATAAACACAAACGTTTGCACTTTTTGTCTGTTTATATGTACATATCATTTTGTAAACATTATTTTTTTCTTGAACTTTGTTTCCAAAAATATGACATAGTAGTTTGGAAGTTTACAGATAACCTTTGCTTTACTGTAAGACGTGTGTCATCACACTTAGTCCATCTTCATGAAAATGATAGAAGCACTACTTTGTGAACTCTGAAAAATTGCTTTAATGTGTGCTCTTTTGGCAGTCCAGCCACATGAATTTTTGAGGTGGACAGTGTAGTAGCCAGAGTTGTTCAACTGTCCATGGTGAACAATAATGGCAACAGCAGTGTATGTTTTCCCCTATATTGAATTCGGACTAGCTTTAAAGTTGGTGATATCAGTATTCGTTTTACTGCCATATGCTCTACATCTAGCATGAGAATAAGATATTTAGAACTGTGTCTCGCAACTAATATTTACAGCAGTTCTGATCTACGGCCTGTACAGAAGTCATTCTGCATAGCTTTTACAAAACCTTTTCCAAAAGCTAATGACTTGCAATATGGTACTTTAAGGTACACAAATCATTCTGAACAGGAACAATTAACACACTCGCGTGTTCATAAAAAGTTTGGTTTAAATAAGTGATTAACTGAAATTTCCCCATTTTCTAACTCATTTAGCACTACCATTGAAAACTCCTGTGTATCCTTTTGCACTTTTAAAGTGAACTGTGTACCACCGTTACAGTGGTCAACAATATCACATATAAATGCAGTTAAGGTACATATGTGATTTTCAGTGTGTACTAAACTGAGCAGCAGTAAAAAATTAACTTAAACGTTTATCTTTGTTTTGCTGAACGTTTTTAACCACCGGTTGTTGATGGACAAGAACATGTTATCTACAACTACCAGTTGTACCTAAAATGAAACTCCTGAAGTGTTCCAAAATGGAAACCTATTATATTACTCACTTTATCAGTTTTTATCTTTGTATAAGTCTTTGTAGATTCTTCACTTAATTTTGAAACGTTTGAAAAATCCGTGAGCAGAGACTTCTGCACGCAACATCAGTTAGTTAGTTTCCGAGCCTGTTGTTTTTTTAAATTTAGTACTTTCACCGTATTTTAACCATTCTTTGGTGAATTTGAATCTGTTTTCTTTCTGCTACCATGCCAGTGACTAGGTCACTCCCGTACCTGTCCTCGGTTAATAGGAGGGTTAGCCATCAGCTTTTATGGGGGGCAGAGCCCTTGACGCCGGCACAAGCTATAAATCAATGCCTGCGGCGTGGGCGCATGTCTGAGCAGAGACTCCTGCACGCAACATTGGTTACTTAGTCTCTGAGCCTATCTTTTTAAAATGTAGAACGTTCGCCGTATGTTAACCATTGTTTGATGAATTTGAATCTGTTTGCTTTCTGCTACTGGACCAGTGACTAGGTCACTCCCCGTACCTGTCCTCAGTTAATAGGAGGGTTAGCCATCAGCTTGGAGGGGGGGGCGGAGGCCTTGAGGCTGGCACAGGCTTTAAATCAATGCCTCCAGCGCAGCCGCGTGTCTAAGCAGAGACTTCTGCACGCAACATTGGGTACTTAGTCTCTGAGCCTGTTGTCTTTTTAAAATCTAGTACTTTTGCCGTATTTTAACTATTGTTTGATTAATTTTAATCTGTTTGCTTTCTGCTACCGGGCCAGTGACTAGGTCACTCCCCGTACCTGTCCTCAGTTAATAGAAGGGTTAGCCATCAGCTGGGTGGGGGCGGAGCCCTTGACGCCGGTACAGGCTATAAATCAATGCCTGCACGGCGGGCGCATCGCTGGTGTGCTGAAGGTGTGCCAAAGACAAGCTCATCTGCACCTGTCCGTGCCAGGCTGGGCCACGGGGCATGTTACTCTGGCCAAAAATACGTCTATTCTGCAACTAGCCTTAAAAACATGGCACCTAATAATGTGCAATTGCTTGAACAGCATCTGATACAAGAATTGCAACATTTGGAGCTTTTAAATCCCAACCCTCTACCCTTCACTGATACCTCAAAATTGGGTGGACATTTATGAGCTGGTCAGCTCCGATTAGGACTGTCGCGCACAAACTGACTGTTAAAGATCTCAATGTTATATTTGTAAACACACGTTCCATGGTCAAACATCAACTAGAAATCTATAACATCTTATTAACTGATGCTCCAGACTTGTTATTCCTGGTTGAAACTTGGCTCACAGAGGAATCCTCCCCAGAAATGTTAGCAGCCCTTCCCGACAACTACTCTTTCCTACAAACCAATAAATCGCCAGGAAAAAGAGGAGGTGGAGTGACCGCTGTTATTAAAAAAGATTTTTCCTTCACCATCCTGCCTCACTTTGATATTCCTTTAGGTCATACATTAGTAGTCAAACTGGACCTACACAACAGTGCACTGATATGTGTAGTACTATATAGACCTCTAATATTGATGCCTGATTTCCCTAAAGTTTAAGCAAATAACATTGCGTCCTTGACTACAGACTACAACAAAGTTTTGGTCGTAGGAGATCTCAATTATTGGGCCAGTGAGACAGAAGGGGGAAAGCTGTCAAGGAACTCACGGAGTCCCTTGCCAGCCTAAAACTCATTCAACACATCCACTTCCCCACGCATATTAAAGGCCATACACTTGATCAAGTGTGGTCCACCAATATTACTCTGCATAATCTGGCTATTCAACATTGTGCATGGTCAGATCATTTCTTTGTTTGCTTTAATTTGAATTATGTGTTATTGTTGAAACACTCATCTCCCTTACGAAGCACTTTTAGAAACTGGAGCCTGCCCATGAAGGAGATTTAGACAGCTGGGCAAGAGGGATTACTAACTGACAATTGAAGGCCTTTAATATCCATGCCCCCCTCCAAACTAACATTTCCCGCTTAAGGCAACATGAAGCATCCAAATGGTTTACTAAGGATTTGAAAACCTTAAAACTTCATGTACTCCAAGCTGAATGAAAATGGCAAAAATCGTACTCAGCGGAGGATAAAATTAAATATGTTGTAAATTTACAAACGTACAAAAATGCCATTTTGGAAGCAAAGACAGTCTTCTTTACTAACAAAGTATTTAATTCTAACAGTTCTAAAGAAATCTTTAAGATTGAGAAGGAGCTATCGAATCCCAGCCACATGACACTGCCTTTTACGGCCACCCAGGATCTTTGTAATGACCTAAATTCCTTTTTTGTAGGAAAAGAAAACGCCATCGAGCCCATCTACAGTAGTACTGAAGAGAGCATGGCCTATTTCAACCCCTCCTCTTTTAACACCTTTCCTATGTTGAATAAGAAACTCTTTTTGGATCTTGTAGTAAAGGTCAAATCGGGTTCCCCTAAGGAGGAATGTCCTATTAACGTACTTAAAACTATTTATCGGGCTTTCCCTGACACTATTCTTGAGTTTCTCAATCTCTCCCTGTCCCTTGGCACCATACCGTCAGTCTTTCAACAAGCTGTGGTTATACGCTAAAAAAGAAGCAGGGTAAGTATCCTAAAAAGTTGGAGAACTATAGGCCTAAATCACTCCACCTGTACCCAGACAAACTGATGGAGGTTCATGTAGCCACCTGTCTCAGTTCCTTCTTGGAAACCACCAAGTTTATGGATACTCATCAGGAAGGCTTTCGCCCAGCACATTCTACTGAATCTATGTTTCTATCTGTCATGGATGACCTTATAGAACAGAAGGACACTGATTGTACTTAGGCCTTAATCCTCCTTGACCTGTCTGCGGCATATGACACCATGAACCAAAAAAAATGTGTTGGATTGCATCATCGCAGCTGGTCTCGGGGGATCGGCAGTGGATTGGTTTAGATCTTTCTTAGAGGGCCACAAACAATTGGTGTGGCTCTCCCCTACAAGTCCAATACTGTAGAAATTAGTTGTGGTGTCCCCCATGGCTCCTCTCTTTCACCGATCCATTTTAATGTATACATACGTCCCCTTATTTCCAGTCTCCGGCAGATGGGGGTAAAGATTTTTTTACCCTAGAGAACTCACCTGAATCCAAAGACTTTGTTGGGAACTCTATGATGTATGTCAAGAATTGGATGAACACTAACCAATAAAAAATAAACTCAGAAAAGACTGAGATAATCATACCCAGTAACAAACTCACACACTGGAGACCCTATTACTGGCCCCCTGAGTTAGCTGTGGCTGCACTTCCCAAACCAATGGTAAAGGGTTTCCATATTGACTCGGATCTTTCTATAAGGGCCCAAATTGGCTCAGTTACATCCGCCTGCTTTGTTCAACTCTGCAAGCTGCGTAAGATTAGACGTTTTTTCAGAAAAGAGGCCAGTATCTAAATTGTGATTGCTCTCATTCTATCAAAAATTGATTTTGGAAATGCGCTTTATTATGGACGTCCACAAAATCAGAAACATTGTCTTCAGATGATCAAAAATCAAGCAGCGAGAATCCTCTATCTTCAGGATAGATGACACAATATTAGCCCGCGGCTCAAAGATCTCCACTGACTTCCAGTGGAGCAGAGAGATATGTTTCAAACTGGATGCATTCTTTTCAGAACTTTTCAGGGAACTGGTCCTAGTTTCATTTAGTCGAGAATCAGCAAGTACTTACCCCCAGTGTACTTTGAAATCTATGCATCTGAATCTTTTGGCGGAGCCCAAATTCAGACGCAAATGCATTGGAGGGACTCGGTTCTCCTTTCTGGGTCCAAAGCTCTGGAACTCATTACCTATCTCCCTCAGGCTTGAGGTTGATTACGTGCATTTCAGGAAACAGCTTAAGACATGGCTGTTCATCTTGGCTTATAACTAGATGTCTCCCTGTTTGATCTCTCTCTGCTCAGATTTTCAGCTCCAAGAGACCGGTCGGTGAACGTGCGCTCTTATAAATACCCATGTAACATTAACATTAACATTAACCTCTCTAGTTTTTCATTTCCTATAACTTGGATGTTTCTCCATAATGGCATATATGTATAGATAAGGATCATACAGCCCTCAAAAACAATTGTGTTCTATCACATATGATGAGTCAGCATTGACTTTTCTTTCATCCAACTGAAGAAGGTAGAATCCTAACAATGACCTAGCCTGTGATAGAACAACATAAGACATACCTTCTTTGAAGACTGTGTGACCTATATTCATCATTACTGCATCCAAACTTAATCCTTGAGATTTGTGAATGGTAACAGCTTAAGCCAAACACAGAGGAAATTGTTGTCTTTTCACATAAATGTATTTTACCAACAGAAATCTAGCAGTGCATCTTCCAATGTTTTACCCTCTTTAATATGATCAGATTTACTCAAAATGTAATCATATTCTGTTTTATTGGGTTATGTAATGAAGTCTATCACATTCCTGATTGCAACATGCACTAATCCCTCCTCGACATACAGATTTCATTGCAAAATATTTCTGCTAATTATTTACAGTTTTAGAGTCTTTTCTAAACCAGAGTATGTGAAACTATTTTCTCTAGTGGTTGAATTTCTTTTTGTTACCATTGATTGTGTAGTGATGTCCCTTTTGGGCCCACTTTGGTTTCCCCTTAGTTTAGCAGATTAGATATTTTAGGCTGCTTTTGCTTTGCAGAGCTACACATAGAAATTGTTTTTGTGACATTATTTTAGGAATACATTGTACATGTTGTTTTGTTATTCAGTGATTCTTCTCGGAAGTCAGTCTGCATATTTTATACAAGGTTGCCTGGAATACATACCAACATAATGTACTATTTTCTTTTGCAACAGCTCCTAAAGCTTTAGCCATACTACAGTAGCACAACTGCAGCTTTTCTACACAGTACTTTTCTCATACAAACTTTGTCTTGTTCCCGTGGGTGGGGGAACAGAGAGGAGAATTCTGGCAGGCAAACCTGTCCTGAAACAAATGCACATAGAGCCTGTCATGTAGACTTGTGTAAATTAAGTTTAGACTCAGGATGTGGACCACCTAACTAGATATACCTGGTATGGGGTCATTGCTAATCCCAGAGATCACTATCCCTTCGCTTACACAGTAAGGATACGTGTAGACAGATATATTATTTGCCATGGCGGACTTGTTTATAGTATTCAGTCTGATAACAATGCTGATTGTGTTGCTTAGTTGTAGTTCACATTTGGTTCATAATAGAAAACAATAATTTCAATAAATGTATTGTAAACGTAATTGTGTCTTTCCTTTGTTTGCTAAGGATATGCATGAGTCAGACTCAAAAGGTGATGATCTGTTTCCACGGGTCCCTTGGGGACCATAGATTCATGTTCTAGGTACCAAAATCACCTACTTCTCTGGGAAGGTTAAGAGTTCAGGTGAGGCACAGTGAGCTAGCCAGGGTATAGACCGGCAGATACTGACATTGTAGAGAGACACCGTCTCTACATTCTGACGTCCTGTCATCCAAAGGCACAATTCTGATTACGAACAAAATACCTGTGAAAATTGTCATAGTGGTAAGTTGAAAATTTGATGGTTAATTTTATCTTTACAATTAAGACTCACAATCTATTGTATTTTTCAAATGAAGCATTTCTAAGTTAAACTGAGTGAACTCATCCAATGATTGCATGAGTCACACAATCTGTTTGAAAGTTTTCATATGTTGCATTACAGAAGCTGGTGAGTTGTTGGGTGGTGTTGGAACTGGCCCTTTTTGCAGGGTTATCCCCAAACTTGTTGCTTCTTTCTGCCTTATTTTTCCTAACCTGTGGCTGTGGGCAATAGGACCCTGAGCACTTTACCACTGCTGATCAGTGCTAAAGTGCATATGCTCTCTGTGCAAATTGGTATTGTAATTGGATATACATGATTGGCATATTTGTATCACCAAGAAGTCCCTAGTAAAGTGAACTGAGTGTGCCAGGGCTGGTGATACAAATGCTACCAGTGGGCCTGCAGCACTGATTGTGCCACCCACATGAGTAGCCCTAAAATGGTGTCTCAGGCCTGCCACCGCGGTGCCTGTGTGCAGTCTGTGAACTGCCATGTCCTCCTGGTCAGTGTCCCCACTGACCAGGCCTACCCCTTCCCTTTCTGTGCACATTGGTCACCCCTATGGAAGGCCCAAGGTACCCCCTTGGGCAGGGTGTAGTGTATGTGAAAGGTAGAGCATGTACTGGTGCAGGTGACATGCTCTGGTAGTGAATTAGAGCCATTTTCGTTTTTCACTATTGTAAGGCTATCTTGCCCATAGGCTATCATGGGGAATGCTGGCTACAGTGGCTACCAGCATATCTTCCCATAGGAGAAAGATAGGACATAAAAGTCTGGTATCCCTGAACTCAGAATTTAATAACACATCTTTTAGGAAAGGTGGTTTTTAAATCCAGTGTTAGCTGTTCTCTTGTCTGACCTTTCTGTGTGCCTTGGCTGGTTTGTGAATTGACTGTCTGGTTTGTGAGTGACAAGGCTGGGGCATTCCAGGAGACTGTATGAGTCCGCACAGTGGTGAATAGAGAGATTTGCATCTAGATGGGAGGGAGGAGTTGCACCTGGGACCTGAATAGGACTGTGCCCGCCCCCCACAGTGCTGGCTCCACCCCCTGTGGTGCGTCTGATGTCTCTGCCCTGCACTGTTAAAGGAGAGAAGGAATCATGTCAACAAAGTGCTCCAGGGCTGTGCTCTCCCTTCACAATGCTGGCTCCACCTCCTGCTGGGCGGCTGACAACCATGCCCCTCTCTCTGAAAGGAAGGGAAAGGCCAGGAAAACAAAGTGCTCAAGGAACAGCCAGAACTGGTTCAGACCGGGCTCAGAGCCCTCCTGCACAAAGGGAACAAAGACTTTTAAGGGTTTAAGTACAGGACCCCTGACTACAGAAAATTAGATCATCCTGGAATCAAGAAGGAACCTCTGCCAAGGAAAAAGCTGAAACTGAAGAAGGAAGGCTGTCCTGCTGTTGCTCTGCTTGACTGACCTGCTGTTGCTTTGCTGCCAAGGAGAGGGGATGGACTTTGCTTTGTGCTATGTCCCCTTGCTTGAAGGAATCTCCAAGGGCCTGAGAAGAGCTGGCTCCCTGTTCTGAAGTCCCAGGAACAAAAGGACCTCACCCCCAGCTTCCCTGAACTCTACTGAGAGAGTTCTGTCCTTCCTGGAGTGTGTGACCCATGTGTGGTACCTCTAGAAGTTGTACCTATGT
Organism: Lissotriton helveticus; assembly: GCF_964261635.1. Classification (NCBI taxonomy): domain Eukaryota; kingdom Metazoa; phylum Chordata; class Amphibia; order Caudata; family Salamandridae; genus Lissotriton; species Lissotriton helveticus. The sequence continues at coordinate 806,768,369 of NC_136063.1, forward strand.
TGGGAAGCTGGAAACCAAGCTTTTAAAGACTTTCTGCAAGTTTTGTCGCATCGCTCGCTTGCGGAGCGCATCACCGACAGTGCGAGAAAATTCCCGCTGCTACGAAGGTTGAGATCGTTGCAGCGCCTGTTGCCGCTGCCAGAGCCGTTGCATCCTTCGTTTGTGGGACGCACCAGACCGGTGCGGAAAGATTACCATTGCTGCTAGTGTCGTTGCAGAACCTGTCGTCGCTGGGTTAGATCGCCGCACTGCTTGCTTGTGGACCCCATCACGTCACTGCGAGTGTCGTCGCAGAAGCCATTGCATCGAGGAGCTGCGAGAGAGAGATCACCTCTGGTCCGCGCATCATCACCCCGGAGATCGTCGCAACTCCAAAGATCATCGCATCGTACCTTTGCAAGAGAAAACTTCCTACGCACCGGAATCCATACAAGTCCGCCTTCTCTCCCCATACAGACTGGATTCGTCGCAACACGCCTTCTGCTGCAGCGGGGTTGTCGCATCGCCTCCCCAGGGTCTCAGGAGCAACGCATCGCTTGTTTTCCACTGCACCAGCTTCTGCTTTGGAACTTTGTCGCATTTAAAAGGTACTGTTGGCTAAACGTGACGCAACTGTGAACTTTTCACGCAACTGTGGATTATTTTATCACAACCTTAAGAACTCTTTTGCAACCATATTCTTGAACTGTGTATGTTGGATTTTTGTCGTTTTGGTCTTGTGTAGTTTAGATGAAATACCTTTATTTTTCTAAACTGTTGTGGAGTCAGTTTGTGGTGTTTTCACTGTGTTATTGTAAGTGTTGGTACAAATAATTTGCACATTGCTTTTGGATAATCCTGACTGCTTGTGCCAAGCTACCAAGTGGGTGAGCAGAGGTTATCCAAAGAGTGTTTCCCCCTTACCCTGATTAGAAGCAAGGGTCCCTATTTTGACAAGGGTACCTACCTCTATCAACTAGAGACCCCCATTTCTAACATTGTTGGTCAGCGGTGGGATTTGAACTTGTATTTGTACTAGACCCACAGTGATTGGTGTACATCACTAGTTAGTGCAGACCACTACGCCACCGCATACTACGGTTGAGTTTTAAATTTTTTTGTTCTATTTTTCATCATAACCCTGAAGGAATCCAATCATCATGTCTGTGAATGGTAAACCAACAAGTGATGTTGCAGAACTGGAGTTTGATATTGAAATGTTAAGTGATTACAAAGTAGGTCAACTCAGGCAGTTCAGGAACTTTGGATGCCCCATGAAGCGCCGCTCCAAGAAGGAGGTGCTACAGGAAGCCTTAAGGGCCTGGTGGGAGACAGATGGTGCAGAAGTGGATGAGGATACACAAAGGGATGGTTTCAGGCCAAAGGATCTGCCTGTGTCAGGAGCAGCCTCAAGGGCTGGCAGCAACCATTCAGCTGGAAGTAGTTTTTTCCCAGAGGAGTTGGAGGAAAACAAAAGGGCTAGAGATCATAAGTTAGAAATGTTGAGGCTTGAAATGGAGCTGAAGCAAATGGAAAAAGAAAGAGAGAGCGGAAAGAGAAAGGGCGGCGGAGGAGAACAAAAATGCCCGTGCCCTGGAGGAATTGAAATTGACCTTGGCCCATGAATTAAGAATGAGGAAGCTTGAATTGGACCTCAAGAGGCGTGAGGCCATGAGGGTCTCAGCTGAAGAAGAAACATGGGTAGCTCAAGAGGTGAGCTTTGCTGAGTTGAAGGCGGAGTCCAGCTCAGATGGTGGCAGCAAGATTATAGTTTCCAGTGCTGAGAGAAAGGTACAAACACCTAGAGATGTGGTGCCTAACTTGAGGGGGGGTCGACATACACCAAGGGGTTCAGGTTTATGATGTAGTTCCAATGGAGTGCAGTGTCCCTGAAGTAGATTGGGGGACGGGCACAGGGGACCATATTCCTAGTGGTGGGAGGGACACTTTACTAGATGAGAGGAACAGGGAGAGGGGTTCCCCCATTGTAGAAACCGTGGTGTGTGTGTGTGAAGACCAGCCAGAAGAGTGTGGGTTATGTGACAGAGACAATCAGATACTGTCTTGCCAATCTCAGGAGAGTGGTGTGGGGTACGTGTGTGAGGCACTGGAGGGTGAGGCAAAGGGTTGCTTGGTTAACAACTTTGGGGGGCTGTGTGATTCATTTGTTGGAGAGCATATTTTAAGTCCCTGTTTTCCAGAGCTATGCCAACACCCTGTGGAGTGTGAGTTATCTGACCCCAGAGAGCTTGCGTTGGAGGCAGACCTCTTGGTGGATTCCAGAGAGTCTGAGGAGACATTGGGGAATGATCCCAAAAGGAGTGGCACAGATGTCTTCCAGACCTGTGAGGTGGAAGAGGTTCAGTGTAGCCCAGTTAGGTCCCAGTGTAGTGGGAGGGGTGTAGGGGCTCATGTCCGGTCTGAGTGGAGAAGGAGTGAGTGTGGGACGGTGTGGCTCACGGTGCCTGAAATTCAGTCTCAGGGCCTGGAGGGGTGCTTAAGGGATCACCAGGTTGGGGACCTAGACTCTACTTGTCGGCCATTGGAGGAGGATCTCCTAGTGTCTGATGAACGGGGAGTGCCTGTAACTAGGCCTCCATCAGTTCTGGTGTCTGGCAGTGCCACTCCAGTTGGGAGGGTGCAGAAGTCCAGACTGAGGGGTGAGAGGGGGAAGGAGTCCCCAGTGGGAGAACCAGTGGGTCAGGGGCCAGCCAGAAGGGCTGAGTCTCCCAGGAGTGACCATGGTGACACCACTTCTGTCCTGGGGGATCTTCATGCACTGTCGGGTGGACAGGGGTCAGGAGATCTGCGCCGGGCAGACTGTCACAGTACACATGAGTTGTGTGTCCCCCTCAAGGGGGTACTGTGTGAATCTCCAGAAGTCCTGGCATGCCAGGCAAGTGCACAACCACAGGTTTTGGTCCCTGGGTTGGGAGACCCGGTTCTGGATCTGCCTTACCTGGAAGGAAGGACATCTGTAACCAGTGTCCTGACCAGTTTGGCTTCCAGGGTTACCCCTCTAGTAGGGAGGGTGCAGCACTCTGGAAGGGGGTGCAGAAGGAGAGAGTCCTCGCCTCTGACCCCGGTGCAGCCTGAGGGTTTAAACCCTAGGTTGGGAGACCAGTTGCTGGAGGGAGGTCCTGAACTGATAGGAGAGTTGTGTTCTTGGTTGTCCTGGTGGACAGGGTTGCCCCTGGAAGGGGGGCAGGAGTCTCACCGTGGGGGTGGACTGGGCTACACCGTTGTATTGGCCAGGTGGGTACTGTCTACCAGTGTGGGCACATCAGTGAGTAAAGTCCTGGTGCGCCAGGCAAGTGTTCCACCGCAGGGGTTGGTCCCTGGGTGGGGAAGCCAGGTTCAGGTGTTGTCTGACCTGGAGTCTATGGAGCCTAGGATTGAGGGCCAGGCCCAGGGTGTCCCCCCTGACCTGGGATACCAGTTGCAGGATATAACCCCTGAACTCGTGTGTGAATAGTGCAGGACACCTGCCACAGGTGCCCTGACTATTCTAGAAGGGGGTACCGCTCCCGGTGGGAGGGTACAGAGCCCCAAGGAAGAGGAGGACCGGGTTTTGGCAAGCCCACCCCAGCCTCCTGTCCAGCCGCCGGATACAGGTCCGGGACTGGTGGGTCAGGGCCAGAGTGTCAGACCTGACCTAACAAAAGAGGAAGTGGATAAAGGGAGCCCAGCACCTGGGGCGCCTTCTGATGCCACGTGGGTTTGAGAGCCTTGAGAGGCCTGAGGCCGGGGTCTCATCCCTGACCACTGTCTGTGGCCACTGTGGCTTGCTGTCTGATGTTTGGGACACACCTGTGAGCAAGTTAAGTTTAGGTGCTGCACAGGTGGTGTCCACAGGTGAGGAGGAGGGTTCCACATCGATTGACATGGTGGACCCTGAGAGTATGGATAGAGTGATCCAACTAGGTTTAGGACGGGGTACAACAGGACTACCCTTCTGTTTGGGCCAGTTTCCGTGTTCTATCGCCTTAAGCAGGGAATCCCATCGAGGTATCGTTTGGTCTACCCTGGCTTTAGGCTGGAAGGGGGTTGTTTTGGAACTGGCCCTTTTTGCAGGGTTATCCCCAAACATTTTGCTTCTTCCACCCTTATTTTCCCTGACCTGGGGCTGTTGGCAATAGGACCCTGAGCACTTTACCACTGTTGATCAGTGCTAAAGTGCATATGCTCTTTATGTAAATTGTTATTGTAATTGGATATACATGGTTTTCATATTTGTATCACCAAGAAGTCCCTAGTAAAGTGCACTGAGTGTGCCAGGGCTGGTGATACAAATGCTACTAGTGGCCTGCTGTCATGGGGAATGCTGGCTACAGTGGCAACCAGCATATCTTCCCATAGGAGCAAGATAGGACATAAAAGTCTGGTATGTAAATTGTAAATTGTAAAATGTAAATTGATACTTGTATAGCGCACTACTCACCCGCAAGGGTCTCAAGGCGCTTGTATGAATACCGCTGTGGAACCCATCCTGGCTTTCCCTGTGAGGTGTCCACTCCTGGGCACCCCCAAGGTGGAGGCCAGGCATCCTTAGCGTTGTGGGGGCCGTTGTGGAGATTAAGCAAGCTATTGCCCAGAGTTGCAGAGTGGGACTCCATGATTGGAATAGGCACCGAGGCGAGAATTATCAGGTCCGTGGAATTTTAAGCCCAAGACCCACCGAGGCGGGGAATTGAACCCTGGTCCCGGGATAGACCTCTGCATCAGGGTCTGCCGCTCTAACCATTGAGCCACAGTTCTCCACTGTGTTCAGGGTATCCCTGAATTCAGAATTTAATCCCCCATCTTTTAGGAAAGGTGTTTTTTAAATCCTGTGTTTGAGAACAGCACTTTTAGAAAGTAGCTGTTCTCTTGTCTGACCTTTCTGTGTGCCTTGGCTGGTTTGTGAATTGACTGTCTGGTTTGTGAGTGACAGGGCTGGGGCATTCCAGGAGATAGAATGAGTCTGCCCAGTGGTGAATAGAGTGATTTGCATCTAGATGGGAGCGAGGAGTTGCACCTGGGACCTGAATAGGACTGTGCCCGCCCCCCCCCCCACAGTGATGGCTACACCCCCTGTGATGCGTCTGATGTCTCTGCCCTGCACTGTGAAAGGAGAGAAGGAATCATGTCAACAAAGTGCTCCAGGGCTGTGCTTTCCCTCCACAATGCTGGCTCCACCTCCTGCTGGGCGGTTGACAACCCTGTCCCTCTCTCTGAAAGTAAGGGAGAGGCCAGGAAAACGCTCAAGGAACAGCCAGAACTGGTTCAGACCGGGCTCAGAGCCCTCCTGCACAAAGGGAACAAAGACTTTTAGGGGTATAAGTACAGGACCTCTGACTACAGAAAATTAGATCATCCTGGAATCAAGAAGGAACCTCTGCCAAGGAGAAAGCTGAAACTGAATAAGGAAGGCTGTCCTGCTGTTGCTCTGCTGGACTGACCTGCTGTTGCTTTGCTGCCAAGGAGAGGGGAAGGACTTTGCTTTGTGCTGTGTGCCCTTGCTTGAAGGAATCTCCAAGGGCCTGAGTAGAGCTGGCTCCCTGTTATGAAGTCCCAGGAACAAAAGGACCTCACCCCAGCTTTCCTGAACTCTACTGAGAGAGTTCTGTCCTTCCTGGAGTGCGTGGCCCATGTGTGGTGCCTCTAGAAGTTGTACCTATGTTGGGAAGCTGGAAACCAAGCTTTTAAAGACTTTCTGCAAGTTTTGTCGCATTGCTCGCTTGCTGAGCACATCACCGACAGTGCGAGGAAATTCCCGCCGCTACGAAGGTCGAGATCGTCGCAGCGCCTTTTGCCACTGCCAGAGCCATCGCATCCTTCGTTTGCAGGATGCACCAGACTGGTGCGGGAAGATTACCATCGCTGTTAGTGTCGTCGCAGAGCCTGTCGTCGCTGGGTGAGATCGCCGCACCGCTTGCTTGCGCACCGCATCACGTCACTGCAAGTATCGCCACAGAAGCCATCTCATCGAGGAGCTGCGAGAGAGAGATCACCGCTGGTCCGTGCATTGTCGCCCCGGAGATCATCGCAACTCCAAAGATCATCGCATCGTACCTTTGCGAGAGAAAACTTCCTACGGAACCTACGCACCGGAATCCATACAAGTCCGCCTTCCTCCCCATACAGACCGGATTTGTCGCAACACGCCCGCTGCTGCAGCGGCATTGTCGCATCGTCTCCCCATGGTCTCAGGAGCAACGCATTGCTTGTTTTTCACCGCACCAGCTTCTGCTTTGGAACTTTGTCGCATTTAAAAGGTATTGTTGGCTAAACGTGACGCAACTCTGAACTTTTCACGCAACTGTGGATTATTTTATCGCAACCTTAAGAACTCTTTTGCAACCATATTCTTGAACTGTGTATGTTGGATTTTTGTCGTTTTGGTCTTGTGGAGTTTAGATTAAATACCTTTTTTTTTCTAAACTGTTTTGGAGTCAGTTTGTGGTGTTTTCGCTGTGTTACTGTGAGTGTTGGTACAAATACTTTACACATTGCTTTTGGATAAGCCTGACTGCTTGTGTCAAGCTACCATGGGGGTGAGCAGAGGTTATCTAAAGAGTGTTTCCTCCTTACCCTGACTAGAAGCAAGGTTCCCTATTTGGACAGTGGTACCTCCCTCTGCCAACTAGAGACCCCCAGTTCTAACAGGTGGGAACAGATGTTTAACCATACGAGAAGCAAGAGCTTTCTTTGCTCCTTTATGAATGATTCCTTTTCTCATGTCTTTTAATATATTGCCATACTCCACATATGCAGCTTGTCTCATAATTTGTGTCAACTCAGCGTAATGAAAATCAAACATATATTAACATTTCCAATACACCTGAATGACTTTTTAGTTTCTTCTTGAAGAAGTTTCTTAAAAACTGGTTGATATTTGACAGGAGTCAACTTTCGAAGGTTACCAACAACTATAACGTTTTTGCCACCAAACAGAACAACATAGTCATTTTTGAGAACAGTTAGCTTCCTCAGATTAGTAAAAGCATGCATTAGGTTTGATACCATGCTATTTTCATCAATAATAAGAACTTAAAATGTTTTCAGAACTCTGGAGACTTTATGGCACATACCACCAGACAACTTCAAGTGCTCTAGTTTGTTATTTTCCACAGGCAACGTAAGTAGTCTGTGCAATATGATTCCTTTAAAGTTGTGAGCAGCTAGATCACAACTAATCTTACTGTGAACAATGCAGTTACCACTTTAATTAGGAAATGTTTTCCTGTACCTGCCTGACCACTAACAAAGCGAAGCGTAGGCTTGTATGTTCTACATGAACATTTAGACTAATCATGTAGGAGTCCATGCACTACGGATTTTCTAGCTGTTATTGATTCAGTTGAGAGATCACATTTTCTAAATCAATGGTCTCAATACTTACTTGGCCCATAGCATTTTCCACTTCATTTATAGCTATGGACTCCTCATTTTCAAAAGGGGATCTTGACTATTAGCCCCTGACCTCTGGCTGTCTTGTGAAATGTCTTTTGCAACCTTCAAAGCAATTGATCCTTCTTGTTGATTTTCATCATTTAACATTTTCTGATATGTGAGAAATACTTCAAATTGAATGCTATCTTTGACTGCATTGGAAGTATTTTCATAACGGTCATAGTCAAGTAGCAGTTCAGTTTCTGAACGCCAAGGTTTAAAAAGTTGCAATAGAGCCAGAGAGCCAGGTTAAAGAATTCTCTATTTTCACCTGTTTGACAGCTTAGTTCACAATGATCAATAAGACTTGGTATTAAATGTCTCACTAAACATCTGTTACAGCCAGTCACCACAAACTCCCTTGATCAATATTTGTATCTATGCCATATGTATAGTACTGCAGTACTTCATACAAGCAAAGATTTTCTAGATGGACACTCCGATTAGGGTAATAAGTGTCTAGCTTATTTATTTCCAGTAGCTCAGTACTTCCTGGGTCAAACTGAGCAAGATACTCAATTTCAGGAATGGTTTCAACACACATTTTCATGGTGATGCCAGAACTAAACTGGTCCAAATTATTGATTTGGACTCCGTGTATGAGCTAGAAGAACTGACCTTGTCACAAGCTTTGTAAGATACAATTTCTCTGTCTGAGAGCATTTTTATACTGAAACTGTCAATCTTTTTAATTAAAGACCTCTCTGCTGCTATCTCTTCTCATATATCCTTAATTTCTGTCTTTTGTGTCTTTGTTATATATGAAGTGATGTATCGACCTACAGCAATACAATTGCCTGCCACAAACTGATTATCCATGTTGGCATTCCACATGGACAGGATTGCAGGACTTCTTTTCAACTTATATATTTAGATAGTTTTCCAGCAGACATCAAATTCTTCACTCTTCCTTTGGATAATACAGGCGGAGGGAAACCAAAACAACAAATAGTGTAGTATTCCCTTTTCCTCTGTTTCTCCATCAACAATTTTTGACACATTTAGGAGACTGGAATCGCGTGACTTGTTGACTAATAGTTCGGTTCTCAGACTCTTCTGGAATGTCACAAGTTACATACTGCTTCATTAATGATGACACTGAGTCATCAGTATTTTGGCCAAACTGTTGTGCATCTTTTATCCATAATAACATATATATATATATGTGGTGCACCTTTAGCTTGGTATTCTTCTCTACAGAAAGTCCACAGCCTCACCCGGCGGTGGATTATTTTTGTTACAGATACAATATAGCATGGTTTCAAATCTGTGCTTAAAGATTTACACATGTTTGTTGGATCCTTGGAAAACTATTCACCAGGAATCTTGAAATTAATCCTGCAATGATTGCATTAGCTTGCCTGAGAAACTTATGAAGATCATCCCAAGCATACCCTGCTCAAGGTGAAAAAGCAGCTAGGTGCACCTAGATTACGTAACATACACTTTAGCTCACTATGACGACGGAACCAATAATCATTTGTATGAATGAAATGAAAATGCGTTTTGTAAAGCGCAAATAGTTGCCCGGAGGCGTCCAAGCGCTATGACTAAAAGGTGTTCTTACAGTAAGGCAGATGGCACGGTGGTTGAAGGGGGCCTACTTATTAAACAAAAACGTTTTCAGTTGTTTCCTGAAGGAAAGCCATCACATTCATTAGATTGCTCTCTACTACCTCATCTTTACCATGTACTTTTTCCACAAAATATTTTACAGTGAAATTATCAAACCGTGTCCCTGTTTTCATGAATATATGACGTTACAACACATACAATTATAACACATGCTTTTACTACACAGTTTTCACAATGTAACTACCATTAACCCCTTCCATGCTCATGACAAGCTCAGCTCCTCATGGCATATACCTCTCAGGTGCTCATGACGAGCTGAGCTCGTCATGACCAGACCCGTTTTCGTTGCTGTCCAGCACAGCAGGGGAAACTACCAAGCAGCGATGTGGTTAAATTGCAAGTGTTTACAACGCATGTATGTAGGGATACATTGAAACTACGATTACAATGTAGACTAGTACAACCCATGTTTTAACTATGCAAAATGGATAGTAATTTAAAATATTATACCCTTTTTTCCTTTTGTCACCCACCCTCTGGGATGGGATACTAGTGAAACAGGGTTTTGGGTGGGGAAGTGTATTATTACCAGGGTATTCAATTTAATACCCGGGTAATTATTTAAAAACTCGACCAATAGTGTTAATGCAAGAATAATATGTAATATATATATATTTTTACGGTAAAAAGAGTTAACCCAAAATAAAAATAAACATTGATGAAGATATGACATACAAGGCATTGAAGGCATACAAAGCAAGAAAAAAAATCTATCCAACCACTATTTCCGCAAAATCCGATCAATATCACTTCTCTCCTTTATTGGTAAAATTGTGGAGAAACATGATAACAGAATACTGTCACAGTTCCTAGAAGATCATCTTCGGTTACACCCTACACAGATGGGGTTCCAACCCCAGCATAGCATGGAATCCGCCCTGGTAGTGGTGTCTGAAGAACTTAAAATGACTCTGGATCAAGGTGGTGCAGCCGCAATACTGCTCCTAGACCTAAGCGCAGCCGTTGACACTGTCGACTACAGCTTGCTGGCTAACAGACTCCGGGATATCGGTATTCAAGGCAATGCCCTGAACTGGCTGGGGTCCTTCCTGGAGGAAAGGTCCTTCCAGGTTATGGAAGACAGCCTCTTCTCTGATATTAAGCCACTCACGTGCGCGGTGCCACAGGGCTCATCGCTTAGCCCCAAATTGTTTAATATCTATATACGCCCACTGGCAGACATCGTTCATCGATATGGGATCTCAGTGATTTCATACACTGATGACACCCAGTTGGTGGTGTCTCTTGACTCCAGGATAAGTGGTGAGTCAAGCCAGCTGGAGCCCTGTATTGAACGAGTTGGTCAAATGAATGACTAGGAGCTGTTGAAGTAAACAGGGACAAAACCGAACTGATGGTCCTCAGCAACGCTGGAGTACCTAGGCCCCTGGCCAACTGGCCACGCTGCCTAGGGAGCACTCTAGTCCCACGTATTGCTATTAAAAATCTCGCTTCTGGATGGATAAGGAGCTCACTATGGATACCTAGGCAAGGAAGGTGGCAGGTACTTGCTTTGGGCTGTTAAGTATGCTCTGGAAAATCCTTCACCTAATTTCCTTAAACAAAGGAAAATGGGCATACACTCCCTGGTTACATCCCGGCTGGACTATGGTAACGTGCTCTTTTTGGGCGCTCCTAAGTATGTTATCAATAAGCTACAGCTAGTCCAGAAAGCAGTTGCTAGACTTCTGTGCGAGATCCCAATGAAAGAATCAGTGAAGAAATATCACAGAAAGCTTCATTGGCTCCCGGTTGAGGCAAGAAATATGTTTAAAGTACTTTGCCTCACTCATAGAGCCGTAAACAACACAGGGCCCATCAAGATCAGAAATGTAGTAGGTCTGTACCTCCCCAAGACAAACCTGAGGTCAGGCTCTGAGCAATTGTAAAAAACTACCAGAATAAAACGGGACAGATTGGGGGGAAGAGATTTTTCCCACCTTGCGGCCAACCTTTGGAACTCCCTTCCTAGGGAGATAAGATTCACAGCATCAGAATCCACCTTCAGGAAAAAAACTAAAAACCTGGTTGTTCAGTAAAAGCGACTAACCTCCTCTTCTCTCGCTTCTCTGTGTTCATGCTCAGCGCTGGGAGGCCTTTGGGCAGCCATGCGCACTAAAAATCCTATGAACATAAACATCAGGCAAGCGATCCTGTACACAAAATGGATCGCATTCTAAGATGGAACGTAAAAACCAAACCTTCATACACAAAATAAAAATAATACCTTCAGTCAGCTTCTGAATCACGCGGAAAAATGGTTTAAGGAACATATTTTCACTAAAATTTCCGTTTACCCAGCAGACCACCATTTTGTCCTCAGTGTTGCTCAGACTTTTCTGACAACCCCACGCATCTGGAGTAGGATGAGAAAACTGCCACGCCACTTTCTACCTGAAAACACTGCCATCTATTGACTAAAGTAAGTGTACGTCAAACATGAAGCACAAATATATAGAAAATATAAAAATGCTAAAAGTGAAATTACATTTTTATTATAACTTTTTTCACTGATTTTGGAAAATTATTCAGCGATTTTCCACACAAAAAAGAATTTATGTCAAATAAGAAATCGTTGTTATTATATGGGGGGGGAAGCCTAATCGATTTTTTTTTATTTTACTTCATTGATTTTAAGTATAGAAATCCAAAAAAACATAGAGAGGCAGCTGGTCAATGATGGGGGGCAAAAACAGTATTCCAACTCCGCACAGTGCTTGCCTCAGGAAAGGTGATTGTCAGTGGTGATGGGCAAAATTAATATTCTAACACAACAGGGTGCTAACCTCAGGGAAAATGCTGGTCACTGGCGGGGGTACAAAAGGGGGTGGTGATGGACGGAGCATCTGAACCAATCAAACACTCACACCCAGTCAATAGATCTGGGTTTGATCCATCACCGTTTATTAGCCCACTCTGCCACCCCAGTTCAGACATGGCTATATGCAAATCAGTCTGACCCTGTGCCTCATGGGAACAGTCCAGCTCGAACTGCAAAGCCATGGCTTCCCTGGACCTGGAAACAAGCTTCCGAGGACCGGTTTCTGGCATTCAGCCCGGCTTGCTTGAATCCAGTGGCAAAGTCAGCAAGGGACTCACGTCTGAGCATACCCTGCCACACTTATGGCGGCCAAAGCGGTACAAAAGGGGGTGGTAATGGACGGACTGACAGGAGGCAAAATTACTATTCTAGCACCACAGAGTGCTTGCCTCGGAGAAGGTCATGGTCAGTGGTGGTGGACAAAATTATGATTCTAACACCACAGGGTGCTTGCCTCGTGGAAGGTGCCTGTCAGTGGTGGGCGGTAATCACTATTCCAACATCACAGGGTGCTTGCCTCAGGGAAGGTGCTGGTCAGTGGTGGGGAACAAAATTACAATTCTAACACCACAGGGTACATGCCTCGTGGGAAGGTGCTGGTCAGTGGTGGAGGCAAAATTACTGTTCTTTTTTTTTTAGTTCAGAATGATTTTATTAACTTTTCAGAAAAAATGACAGAATTAGACAATACAAAAAAATTGTTAGCATTAGCAATAATACCTAAACAATTGAGCAATGCAAATCATTAGCAAAATATACTAGGTAAATACATTTCAGTAAACTACAATCAATAAAAAGGAAAAAGGAAGAATAATAGAAAAGGAAGGGAACAAACTATATCATCATTTATATAAATAAGAGTTACTTATAACACACAGTAAATTCAAAATTATGATATGAGACACAATAAGGAATGGTAAAAAATACTTTCATAGCAACAAATATGCATCTATAAGTGACCAAAAGGATTGATAAGAATGGGAGTTATGATTAATTCCATGTAAGGATAGTTGCGCACCTCTTCTTGTAAAAATAATCCAAGACCACCAAGCACGAACGGACAGAGATGGAGCATCCTTCCAACAAAAAGTGATAGATTTTAAAGCAGCTGAAATGAAGAAATTAAACAATTTTTCTTCTGAGTCATTGAGATGATGTACAAGAGCAACCGATTTACAAATTAACTGTTTATATGAAAGAACATCTTGAATAGGTAATATTTTCAGCATAATATCCCCAACCTCAGACCAAAATTTTGAAATTAAGGGGCAATCAAAAAGCATATGCTGTAAGGACCCAGGGAGTAATTTGTAATGCCAACAAGTGTCAGTTGGTATTGATTTAGCACGGAATGAACGTAATGGGGTCCATAAAGAATTAAGTAGGATATATGCATTTGTCTGATAGAGGGACACAGGTAACCAGCCAGAAATGCTATTCAGCCAACTAACCTTCCAAGAGTCATCAGACAAAGTAAGGGAAAGTTCATTGTTCCAAAATATTGAAATCACATTAAGTTTGGTACCTATTGAAGTAGCTAATTTTTTTATACAAAATAGAGACTGCATTAGAAGACACAGCTACCATTTGTATGTAAATGATCAAATCTGTTGCACCAGTAGATGGGATACCATGTGGGAATTAATCTAAAATTGAATTACTTAAAGACTCATATTTAATAAAATCAGTGTTAGGTAACTGAAACTTAGATTGTAAAGTGTCGAAAGGAATAAAGGCATTATCACAAAATAAATCTTTAAGATAAAATATACCAGCCTTAATCAAAGAATTCCAAAATTTCATATTACGATTCAATTTAATAATAGAACTATGCCATAATGACAAACCTGTAGTAGTATTAATAGGAGAAGCAACATTTGATTCTAAATCATAAATATAAGTTTCGAAGATTTGATAATAACTGAATGGTTTAAAACCGTAGATTTATGAGACATAGTAAGCAAGGTGGGTAATGTAAAATGAGTAATAAGAGATTTTTCTATATTAAACCAAATAGGAGGCTTAAGTATAGAGGTAGAATTAAACCATAGAGAAATCTGTTTTAATATGAATGCTTTATGATATAAAAGAAAGTCAGGTAGGCCGAAACCTGCATTACCTTTGGTCATTTTTAATTTCGAGGTGGATTATTATTCCAGAGAAATTTGGATAACATTTTATCAACATCTTTATAAAATTTTAATGGAAACTGAGTGGGTATCATAGCAAGGGAATAAAAGATTTTAGGAGCAATATTCATTTAAATGGACTCCATTCTTCCCCACCACGTGAGAAGAAGGGAAGACCATTTAGATGTGTTAGTCTTAATATAATCAAGAATGAAATTACTATTCAATGTTAATGTTGTTGGGATGGAGGACGAAAACAAAATACCAAGATATTTCAATTTCGTTTTTTGCTAAATAATATCTGCCATAGGTAACATATCGGTGGTACAATAAACATTTAAGGGGAAAAATTCTGTTTTACTGACATTAAGTTTGTAACCTGAAACTGTGGAATATTTGGTAATAATTTCTAATAAGGACGGGATTGAGGAGATTGGATCACTAATGAATAACAACACATCATCAGCATAAGCTAAGGTTTTAATAGTAAAATTCTTTATCGTAATACCTTTAATATCATCACAATTTCTAATATGATTAAGAAACGGTTCAATTCCCAGCAGAAATAAAAGTGGAGCAAGGGGGCAAACTTGCCGGGTTCCTCTAAAGAGGGAAAATTGAGTAGAAATTTGGCCATTTCATAAATAACCGAGCAGTGAGGGGAGAATACAAGGCAGAAATCATACGGATAAAGAGGGACCAAAATTAAATGATAATAAAGTCTGGAATAAAAATTGCCAATGGATTTTATCAAGGCTTTTTCTGCATCTAAAGCCATAATTCCAGAGGGAACCTGAAGTGTAGGACTTTGTTCAATGACATGCATTAAAGTTCTCGTGTTGTTAGCAGAGTATCTGTTTTTCATGAATCCGGATTGATCTGGGTGGATAATAGAGTGAAATATAGGGGCCAATCTAGAAGCAAGAATTTTAGCATATAGTTTACAGTCCTGATTATGATTAATTAAAGATATAGGACGATAATTTGAAACAAGGGCAGGGCCTTTGTCAGGTTTGGGAAGTACAATAATTAAAGCATCAGCAAAT
The DNA here is from genome assembly GCF_964261635.1 of Lissotriton helveticus. NCBI lineage: Eukaryota > Metazoa > Chordata > Amphibia > Caudata > Salamandridae > Lissotriton > Lissotriton helveticus. The sequence goes on from NC_136063.1 coordinate 806,783,413, forward strand.
GAACCTGAAACAGTCCCAGAAGAACCAAAAAAAGTAAAAAGTTGAAATAAATAAGGTAATAGATGAGACTGGAATTCTTTATACAATTCAGCTGGAATACCATCAGGGCCTGGGGACTTATTTTTTTGAAGAGAATTTATGGCTGTTAAAATGTCATCAATAGTAATGGGTAAATCTAATCCTAGTCTTGCTGATGGTGAAATTTTGGGTAAATTGCAAGAATTAAGAAATGAGTCAATTAATGAGTTATCATGATAATCTGGTTTATTATATAGATTCGAGTAAAAATCCAGAAATTCTTTAACAATTTTATTATGGGATAGTGCAATCTTGCAATGAGGACCACGAATAGAGGTAATCTGTGTCTTATCTCTTTTGATACGCAGATAATTCGCTAGGAGTTTCCCAGACCGATTGGCATTAAAACAAAATCTAGCATTAGATTTAGAGAGTTGGACACCAGCCCTTCTACTGAGGATAGAGTTAAATTCATAACGACGTTTTTGTAGCTTAATTCGGTATTGAGGATCATTGGATGTAATGGATAACCGCTCACATTTCGCTATTTGTTTTTCTAGATGTTTGATATTAGCATTGAAGAACTTGTTCTCATAAGCCATAATAGAAATTGTAGCACCTCTAATGTAGGCTTTAAAGGCATCCCATCTAGTAACCACAGAAGTAGAGTCCTCTGGATTAAACAAAAAATTATCTTGAAAGGCTTTTAATAGTTTCGGCATATTATTATCATTAAGAGCAATGCCAGTATTCATACGCCATCTGGTTTGTTTGGTAAAAGTGGAAGAGAGATTGAAAACAAATGAAATCAAAGCATGATCAGATATATCAATATTACCAATGATAGGGTTAGTTGCAGATTGAATAAGTGATGTAGAAAGTAAAAAATAGTCAATTCTGGAGTGTGAATCATGGGGATTCGAAAAAAGGTAAAACATTTATTAGTAGGGAAGTGCAGACGCCAAATGTCAGCTAACTTGGTAGTATGAATAAAGGATTTAAAAGCATGAAACACCTTAGGAGGACGAAATTTAGTACTGGACATCCTATCTAATAAAGGGTCAGCAATAACATTGAAATAACCCCCTCCAATCAATGGAACATTACCCAGCTTTAAGACTTCCATAGTAATATTAGACCAAAAGGTAGGTTCATCAGCAGTAGGACCATAAATATTAAGCAAAAATAAAGTTGAGTCATGAATTTTAATTTTAACAATTTATATATCTGAAATTTTACTTAAGACTTGACAATGTAATTTTTTCGCAAAGAAAATAGCAACACCATTTTTCTTACCATTAGCAGGAGAGGACACAATAGTATCAACCCACTTTCTTTTCATGTAATTTAATATTTTATCATCAATATGAGTCTCTTGAACAAAACAAATGTCTGCTTTACAACTTCCTAAATAATCTAAAATTTTAGTATGCTTAACTGGATGTCGCAAACATTTCACATTTAAAGAAATAACTTTAATATTATGAACAGTAGACATTATGAAAAAAAAAACAGAGAAGGAAAAGCAATGAAACAAGAAGAAGCGAAGAAAGCATAGTTAAGAAGTAGAAGAAAAACTGTAACTCTAGCTTTGAAAAGGGAAGGAGAAAGAAAAAACATAGAAAAAAGACAAACAAAACACAAATATGAATATGAAGTGTGAAACGCACACACGCTCAACAAGCATGACCATAACCGCTGGAGCCCCTAGATAAAGGAATTTCAGTATTGAGTCAGAGTATACATATCATTTGAAAGTCACGTATTAGAGTCAGTTGTATCCATAGAGAGTTGTGAATGATGGGCCCAAAAATGTTTCAAATCTTCAGGACGTTGAAAAGATCTTGAAAAATTGTCCTTCCAAATGCGCATCGTCGATGGATCGAAAAGGCCATATTTATAACCTAGACTTCGCAGTTGAGGACGAAGAGAAGTAAACTCTTTCCTGATTGCAACAGTTTCTCTGGCAAAGTCTTGATGGATAAATATTTTGTTTCCATTAACCATCAGTGAAGGGATGTTCCTGACTGCTTTTCGGATTAATACCAAATGGTGATGACGAAGGACTTTAAAAATCATTTGTCGGGGCTTTGTATGTAGAGGGTTCCTGTGTGAGGGAATCCTATGAGCCTTATCAATTTCAAACTTTTCTGGAAATTTAGGTTGTAAAAGGTTAGGCAATAGACCCTCCAAATACAGTCTACAATTATTTCCTTCAACATCTTCCGGCAAATTAAAGGTGCGTAAATTATACTGTCGATTACGATTTTCCAAATCCAGTAATACAGTGCAGACAGGTGAAATTTTACCCATAAGTGGAGTAAAAGCATCAAGTTTAGCTTTATTATCCTGTATTTTGATAGAATTATCGGATATTTTCATTGATAGACTTGCCATTTCTCTGCGTGCATTTTTAATTTCAGAAGCAATAGTATCGGTATTAAGACAAAGTGCCTGTATTTCCTCTAGTATTTAAGATAATGAGGGTTCAGAAGATTCCACCGCTTTTAATTTAGCAGGAGGTGGAGAAATTTGCTGCCTTCTTTTATTATTAACTGCACTTTTATTTTCCATTTTGAAGGAAAAATAATATAATAAGGTCAAGAATTAAATGTTAAGCAAAAGCAGGGAAAAGAAGCAAAGAAAAAAGGCTGGTGCAGCAGCTAAACCAGTCTGGGGGAGTGGCTAGGCCCAAGCCAGGTCCTTTCCTATAGCTTACTCCGCCCCCCTGACTAACTTTCCAGTAAGTACCTTGAGGCAGAAAAGGCAGCAGGAACCATGAAGGTGAAAACAACACTTGCAGCACAGGGAAACTCCACAAAAACGGCCACCAGGTAGGCAAACTGATCCCCAATACAGCGACCCCTCAAATCGGCGAAAAGGGACTAAAAATCGTCGTTAATTCACCAAAACGGGCGAAAACGCGGCGGATCTCGATATGCAGCGGCCATTTTGTTTCACGCGATCGCGCGCTCTCGCAAAACTACTGTTCTAACACACCAGGATGCTTGCCTTGGGGAAGGTGCTGGTCAGTGCTGGAGGGCAAAATACTATTCTAACAACACAGGGTGTTTACCTCAGGGAAGGTGCTGATCAGTGGTGGGTGGCAAAATTACTATTCTAACACCACAGGGTACATGCCTCGGGGAAGGTGCTGGTCAGTGGTGGGGGGCAAAATTACTATTCTATCTCCGCAGGGTGCTTGTATCAGGGAAGGTATTGGTCAGTGATGGGGGGCAATACAACTATTCTAACTCCAGTGGGTGCATGCCTCAAGGAAGGTGCTGGTCAGGTGCACCATCAAATGTAAACAATTTAAAAGAAACACATAATGTACTTTTTTTTTACACAGGTTAATTAATTTAACATTAAAAAGACATTGGATTGAAAACCATCCACAGAACTAGAAACCATCTTCCAAATAGAGGTTAAACAAACTGAAGGCCTATCACAGGTATAATTGTCCCAAATCCTTATTTTGTAACCAAAACAAAGCAAAACATTTCTTCTATCCAAGCAGGAACTGAAACGAACAACAATCTGAAACTGAAATCCAACTTTAATGTGTCAAACTGAAGCAAAACTGATGTTTAAATATCCACTTTACATTTCAGACCAACTCGAACTCACACCAAAGACATAGAATTAAAATAGCTCAATCAATTTGAAAAAAACAATCAAAAACTGTGAAAGTACAGACAAGCAAACCAAGCAAGTTTACTAAGGTGAGGCAAAATACATTTGCAATTAAAAATGCATATTTCTCTTTTCAAAGGACCCAACTACAAACCATAGCAGACAATCAAACCAACGAAAAGTGACAAACATGACAATGTATAATCAGCATTATGTTATGGACTCAATAGGCAACCTAAATATTAATAACCGTTTTTTTAACAGGTTGTAAACAAAAAATAATGCCAAACTAGTTAAGCTACATACATATACAAACTTTCTTTGCAGGCTAAACATTATTTTAAAAAGCAATAAACAAAAAACACCATAATGACATCTAGAAGACTAGCCAGGTACCTTACGGCCCAGAGAGGAAATCGTCTCCTAAAATATGGTGGCTACCTTTATTGTAAGGAGCGACTAACTGAGCCCAGGAGTTATTGGAGGTGTGTTGCACAGGCAGAGCAGTTACTTTTAGAGATAGGGGCCAATTCCGATTTCAATCGGATGGGCTTCGAACGATGGTCGGAGCCCTCCCGACTGAACCAGATTGTTTCGCACTGATTCCTTTCCGACCGAGCCATTCTGATGGGCTTGGTCGGAAAGGAATCCGACTTGCATTTCTGGATTGCGGACAACAGGCTCGTCCGCCATCCGGAAATCCCTCAGTACTCCCCCGGCACCTCTTTGCGACCGAAGGAGTACGATGGCAGTTTTTTACTTCCTTTTCGTGTCGGTGTTTCCGGCACAAAAAGGCAGTCGGAAACTGTTTCTGGGGGCCCCCAGCAGGGCCCCATTGGGTGTGAGGCAGCCAAATGGCGGCCCGGGGGCACCTATGGTGCCCCTCGGATGATCCCTGCACCCGGTGGCAGGCACCTTGGAGTACCGGCCACAGGGGGCAGGGATGAACTGCACCCCTGCTTTACACAATGCAGGCATGCATTCCGCTCGGAATGCATGCTTCCATTGCGAAGCATACGAATGTGACCGAACCGGGTTCGGTCGCATCGTACTAGCAGGGCCACAACCGACGACAGCAGGTCGGTTGGTTACAGCTCCTGACCGATTTTGGACGGATTCAGGTCCGTCCGACATCGTAATAGGCACCCAAGTGTTGAAAGAACCACAGAGAATAACCATCTGCCTCTGCAATGAAGATTGAGGTAAGTGAAAACATTAATCAAATGAAAAACCTTGCATGCACCTCCAATGAATCTTGTGGCTCAGTTTTGAGGGAGGTTGTAGTAAAAGAGGCACTCAAGTGGTTTGGCACCCGATGATGACCCTCAACAACCACCATTTTAGTTGATTTTAGTATGTTATTTTAACCTAGCCTTAATATAGGACGGTCCTGCATATGACTGCTTCTCTGTCTGCCTTGTAATCTTGCTGTCTTTCAGTGGGAGCTGTCACAGAGTAGAACAGTGCATTTATATTATAAGTGCTTACTATTGGCTTTGACATTGCTCATGTCATCTTGTTTTTTTATTTTGACTATTGGCTTTGACATCCACTCATGTCTGATTTTGCCTTGCTCCTGCATGCACAGCAGTGCTTGCGATTCATATTCAAGGTCTTTCTGCTCCTCACTTGTTTATCGCAACTCACCGACCAGAGTGAACTGGAATATGTTGTTGGAAGTGTCTGTGGAATATGCAACTCTGCCTCGAATTCAAAATATGGGAGATTGGCCAGCCACCGTCGTGGCCTTGACGCAGACTGGTACAGCCAGCTCGGTTCTTTCTTTTGAGAAGGGGGCGAGGCTTTCTAGAAGCTTAGCCTCACGTCGAGTAATGGTCTTAAAGCTGGGAGCCCGCAGGAGCCAGGTGGGACATTCCACACAGAATAGACATATTGCTGTGGAGGTGACAGAACTTGAGTCCTGATTGAAACTCCTTCCTGGGCTGTTGACGGACTCTCCCCAGCTTGAACTGGCAAGGATGATGCAAATTCAATCGGTGATGTGTTCCTAACTAATATTTGTATATATTTTCTTTTCTTTGCTACCTGTACATACTGCATTTTATTCTAATTGTTTATTGTAGTTAATTGATACTTGGGATTCTGCATTTACTGATATATTTGGCCTACCAATTTAAACATTGCATTAATAAACTTGTGTGTGTTATTTTGAAATGCACCAGAATTTGATTTCTTTCCGTGCCTGAAGGGAGTGCTGTGTCGTTTCCTTGTCTTTGGGAAGTGCTTTTTAAAGTGCATTATTTAAATATGCAGTGGTAAATTTGTCTCCCAGGTGGGAGTGCAGGGTCTGGGTGTGGCTTATTGGTGAGAAGTCACATTCATTACATCTTAGCATCACGTTCACAGGATTCGAACGTTGAATTTTAAAAGGGGAAGAAATATGTTTTCTTCAAAACCGAAGGCAGATTCCCAGATACTAATTGAAATTCCTGGATGGGAGGTAGGCCCACATAGCGCATTAGATCATGAGTGGGCGAATTGTGCTGGTTTGAGTGAGAGTTAGAGTGTGGTTTAGCTGAAGCTGAGCTAGTGCAAGTGCTTGCGTGTTTGCAAAAAGTACCTGTGAAGAAAGGAGAGGAGCTTGCTACATTAGGAAGAAGCGGCTGGACTCTTTTAAATGCTTATCATATAATACATGAAAAATATGTTCAGTTGCAGGATGAATGTGAAAAAGTAGAGAAACACTTTGTTGAAGCCACAAATACCTCTACAATGTTAACCTGTCTGAATACATTATTGCAAGATAAGCTGTAAACCTACCAGACTGCGGCTGAAAAGGCTGCAGTTCGTATTGCACAATACAAGTATAGGAAAAGGAGAGGAAGGGTTAACAAGAGAAAAGTACGTTTAGCTATTGCAAAGCTTGGAATTGACGGGGACCCTGAAACATGGGATGGAAATATTTGGGATTACTCAGAGTTTTCAAACTCTGGAGGCGAGTATGATAAAGCTGCAGAGCTTGATCAGGCTGACAGGCAGGGTGAATCAATGGAAAGCAAAGTGATTCAGGCGCTGCCCATATATCATCAAAAAATCCAAGGTGGTCCTAATTACCCACAGGGGGTGTCGATGGCCTGTATGGAGGATTTTACTCAGCAGGAGATTATTGACATTTTAGACAGATTCCGACAGAGACCTGAAGAATCTCTGCTTACGTGGATGGTGCGGTTGTTTGATCTGGGTGCTGCTGGTGTAATGTTAGATCATGGAGATGCATTGAAATTATGTACACTTAGTTCTGATTATACAGTACAGGAGCAGTTCAGGAATTACAGTGGCAATAATCAAATCAGCTTGTTGCAGTTGGCAGTGATTGGATGTATAAAACACACCAAAGAGCAGAACAGGTCTGGAAATAATGTATGACCATAAAAGTGACTCTGAAACAGTAGGATGTGTATGTGAACAAAAGTTGTTGAGAGTTGTAGGTAACCCAAAGCTAGAATGATTCCCATCAGACCACCTTCACGATGGAGTTAACGTCACGTGGGAATTACTGTACAGTCCATACCTCATCCGACCAAATAGTGCCGGCGTGGAGAGTGGATGTCAGAAATCTAGCCATGATGTTTACCATGAAGTGGACTAGAGTATGTGCAGTGCTCAAGTGGTGGTGATAATTAAAATTGACTACGCTGATTCTATGAGGACATACATGAAGGAATCTGTGTGTCAAGAGTAAAAACACGCCAGTATGGTGACTGCCCACTGGCGCTGTGTAGAACGGTCGACATGTTTCAGCCAACGGGGATTTGCCCCGGCTTTCTTCAGGACCTTGAGTATCAACTAGCTACTGCAACCATTACTACAGGTAATGTGTGACAAAAAATATTTGTAAAAAATAATAATTGTAAGTTTACTAATAGACAGTTAAATATCTACCAGGAACTTCAACGCTTTAAACGTCCACTGGCGTGGGAGAAGCTTGTCTTCTTCCTGTCAACAAATAAAGATTTATTGTACCACAACACTAATTTACACAACCACAACCATCTGTATACAGAGAGACTATATAGGAAATACTCATGCATGAAAAATTTACATTCAGCATATAAAGAACAGCATAATAGCTAAACCACCAAGAGGCATTTCCTCCAAGTGATACTCACCCAGCCTTGTGTGGGTGAAGGCCTCACCTCACCCGGCAACCGCTCGGGAGTATGAGGCCCCGCTCTGTGGTGTAGAAAAAGGGGACACCATTAGCATACTGCTCTGTAGTGTCCCAGCCAATCGCTCTACCCATCTAACCCAACGAACGTGTGATAGGTACCTAACTGACCCACCAAAGTCCCCGCACAACCTACCCTGTGACACAATTAGTGCGATATATCTCATTTCGCAAGGCTTAGTCTAGACCTTTGATAGTGTCTCTAAGCTGTCTGTTGACAAAAACCTTAGTTTCTCATTTACTTATACAAGCTGGAAGATTAATACATAGACCAGTCACCTAACATTAGTAGGAGTAACTGGAAAAAGGCCCAGAGGTGACCAAAAAGTGACCATTATGGCTGACCACTGTTCAAAACTACTGTGTAGTCCCCTAACAACATCCCATTTCTACAGAGACTCGGGACCAAACCATTAGTCTTATTAGATCTAATGAAGTGACTAGAAAAGGCCCAGAAGTGACCAATAAGTGAACAATAAGTGACCAATATGGCTGCCCACTGTTCAAAACTACTGTATAGTCCTCTAACAGCATCCCATTCCTACAAGGACTCGGGACCAAACCGCTGGTATTATTAGATATAATGCCGGCTCTGATCTACAGGAAATCACTTAAAAAACGGGGGAGAGCCCAAAGGGACACCCACCTGTCCGTCGGTGCCTCCGACCATAAGTAGAGCGGAAGTGGAGGTGGTTGAGGGGCCGCCCGTCGCCCTTAAGTAACCGCCGAATGTTTAATGATAAGGCTAGGAGCCTACGCCCTAGCTGTGAATGCAGGCGCGAGGGAGGAACACTAGTCCTTCGCGCATGCGCAAATGCTTACAAGCAAAAGCAATGTTTTTATTAAGCACACAATCGCGCGTTAGTATGGCCAGATTACCATGCCAGTCTCTTTTATATCTGCAACGTAGTCTACCCCCTGTCTGTGTTTTTAAATTATATTTCTATTCAGATTATGGGTTGACAGGCGCGAGGGGGGAACACTAGTCCTTCGCGCATGTGCAAATGCTTACAAGCAAGGGCAATGTTTTTATTAAGCACACAATCGCGCGTTAATATGGCAAGATCCTTATATCTGCAACGTTGTCTACCCCCTGCCTGGGTTTTCAAATTGTGTTTCTATTTAGATTATGGGTTGACAGCTGCCCCTGAAATTTCGTGCAAGAGTAAACCAGGGGATACTTTTCCCTTAGGCATGCGCCTAGAGTGTAGCGCTAGAATGGACAAAGTGTCCACATGGAAATAAGCACCGAAGGGACAGCACTACAAAACGCCGTTGGTAATTTACAAACAATGGTGGTTTGAAAAGCATGTTTAAACGGGCAGGAATCACTTAGTGGCAGTGCAAAATTTTACCCCATAAGGATAGTTATATATACACAGTTAGGTCTTTGCATGTTAAGTGAGGGAAAAAAATTGTTGTTATAGTGAACTGCGTCATTTGGGAAGGGCCGTGACAGTGATCAAGCGGACAGAAGGGTAACACACACAATTTGGTTGGGTGAGCTTAAGGATGCAAATAAGCATTGTTCGCAACCATTTTCAATAGACCCGCAACTATACAGTTGCTCTTAATACTAAATACAAAACATGTGTGGGGGGGTCAAGGGGAATATTTTACGACCTGACTGCTCGCTCCCCTATTGTCAACATAAAACACACCAAAGAGCAGAACAGGTCTGGAAATAATGTATGACCATAAAAGTGACTCTGAAACAGTAGGATGTGTATGTGAACAAAAGTTGTTGAGAGTTGTAGGTAACCCAAAGCTAGAATGATTCCCATCAGACCACCTTCACGATGGAGTTAACGTCACGTGGGAATTACTGTACAGTCCATACCTCATCCGACCAAATAGTGCCGGCGTGGAGAGTGGATGTCAGAAATCTAGCCATGATGTTTACCATGAAGTGGACTAGAGTATGTGCAGTGCTCAAGTGGTGGTGATAATTAAAATTGACTACGCTGATTCTATGAGGACATACATGAAGGAATCTGTGTGTCAAGAGTAAAAACACGCCAGTATGGTGACTGCCCACTGGCGCTGTGTAGAACGGTCGACATGTTTCAGCCAACGGGGATTTGCCCCGGCTTTCTTCAGGACCTTGAGTATCAACTAGCTACTGCAACCATTACTACAGGTAATGTGTGACAAAAAATATTTGTAAAAAATAATAATTGTAAGTTTACTAATAGACAGTTAAATATCTACCAGGAACTTCAACGCTTTAAACGTCCACTGGCGTGGGAGAAGCTTGTCTTCTTCCTGTCAACAAATAAAGATTTATTGTACCACAACACTAATTTACACAACCACAACCATCTGTATACAGAGAGACTATATAGGAAATACTCATGCATGAAAAATTTACATTCAGCATATAAAGAACAGCATAATAGCTAAACCACCAAGAGGCATTTCCTCCAAGTGATACTCACCCAGCCTTGTGTGGGTGAAGGCCTCACCTCACCCGGCAACCGCTCGGGAGTATGAGGCCCCGCTCTGTGGTGTAGAAAAAGGGGACACCATTAGCATACTGCTCTGTAGTGTCCCAGCCAATCGCTCTACCCATCTAACCCAACGAACGTGTGATAGGTACCTAACTGACCCACCAAAGTCCCCGCACAACCTACCCTGTGACACAATTAGTGCGATATATCTCATTTCGCAAGGCTTAGTCTAGACCTTTGATAGTGTCTCTAAGCTGTCTGTTGACAAAAACCTTAGTTTCTCATTTACTTATACAAGCTGGAAGATTAATACATAGACCAGTCACCTAACATTAGTAGGAGTAACTGGAAAAAGGCCCAGAGGTGACCAAAAAGTGACCATTATGGCTGACCACTGTTCAAAACTACTGTGTAGTCCCCTAACAACATCCCATTAGTTAGGGGACTACACAGTAGTTTTGAACAGTGGTCAGCCATATTGGTCACTTTTTGGCCTTTTTCCAGTTACTCCTACTAATGTTAGGTGACTGGTCTATGTATTAATCTTCCAGCTTGTATAAGTAAATGAGAAACTAAGGTTTTTGTCAACAGACAGCTTAGAGACACTATCAAAGGTCTAGACTAAGCCTTGCGAAATGAGATATATCGCACTAATTGTGTCACAGGGTAGGTTGTGCGGGGACTTTGGTGGGTCAGTTAGGTACCTATCACACGTTCGTTGGGTTAGATGGGTAGAGCGATTGGCTGGGACACTACAGAGCAGTATGCTAATGGTGTCCCCTTTTTCTACACCACAGAGCGGGGCCTCATACTCCCGAGCGGTTGCCGGGTGAGGTGAGGCCTTCACCCACACAAGGCTGGGTGAGTATCACTTGGAGGAAATGCCTCTTGGTGGTTTAGCTATTATGCTGTTCTTTATATGCTGAATGTAAATTTTTCATGCATGAGTATTTCCTATATAGTCTCTCTGTATACAGATGGTTGTGGTTGTGTAAATTAGTGTTGTGGTACAATAAATCTTTATTTGTTGACAGGAAGAAGACAAGCTTCTCCCACGCCAGTGGACGTTTAAAGCGTTGAAGTTCCTGGTAGATATTTAACTGTCTATTAGTAAACTTACAATTATTATTTTTTACAAATATTTTTTGTCACACATTACCTGTAGTAATGGTTGCAGTAGCTAGTTGATACTCAAGGTCCTGAAGAAAGCCGGGGCAAATCCCCGTTGGCTGAAACATGTCGACCGTTCTACACAGCGCCAGTGGGCAGTCACCATACTGGCGTGTTTTTACTCTTGACACACAGATTCCTTCATGTATGTCCTCATAGAATCAGCGTAGTCAATTTTAATTATCACCACCACTTGAGCACTGCACATACTCTAGTCCACTTCATGGTAAACATCATGGCTAGATTTCTGACATCCACTCTCCACGCCGGCACTATTTGGTCGGATGAGGTATGGACTGTACAGTAATTCCCACGTGACGTTAACTCCATCGTGAAGGTGGTCTGATGGGAATCATTCTAGCTTTGGGTTACCTACAACTCTCAACAACTTTTGTTCACATACACATCCTACTGTTTCAGAGTCACTTTTATGGTCATACATTATTTCCAGACCTGTTCTGCTCTTTGGTGTGTTTTATGTTGACAATAGGGGAGCGAGCAGTCAGGTCGTAAAATATTCCCCTTGACCCCCCCACACATGTTTTGTATTTAGTATTAAGAGCAACTGTATAGTTGCGGGTCTATTGAAAATGGTTGCGAACAATGCTTATTTGCATCCTTAAGCTCACCCAACCAAATTGTGTGTGTTACCCTTCTGTCCGCTTGATCACTGTCACGGCCCTTCCCAAATGACGCAGTTCACTATAACAACAATTTTTTTCCCTCACTTAACATGCAAAGACCTAACTGTGTATATATAACTATCCTTATGGGGTAAAATTTTGCACTGCCACTAAGTGATTCCTGCCCGTTTAAACATGCTTTTCAAACCACCATTGTTTGTAAATTACCAACGGCGTTTTGTAGTGCTGTCCCTTCGGTGCTTATTTCCATGTGGACACTTTGTCCATTCTAGCGCTACACTCTAGGCGCATGCCTAAGGGAAAAGTATCCCCTGGTTTACTCTTGCACGAAATTTCAGGGGCAGCTGTCAACCCATAATCTAAATAGAAACACAATTTGAAAACCCAGGCAGGGGGTAGACAACGTTGCAGATATAAGGATCTTGCCATATTAACGCGCGATTGTGTGCTTAATAAAAACATTGCCCTTGCTTGTAAGCATTTGCACATGCGCGAAGGACTAGTGTTCCCCCCTCGCGCCTGTCAACCCATAATCTGAATAGAAATATAATTTAAAAACACAGACAGGGGGTAGACTACGTTGCAGATATAAAAGAGACTGGCATGGTAATCTGGCCATACTAACGCGCGATTGTGTGCTTAATAAAAACATTGCTTTTGCTTGTAAGCATTTGCGCATGCGCGAAGGACTAGTGTTCCTCCCTCGCGCCTGCATTCACAGCTAGGGCGTAGGCTCCTAGCCTTATCATTAAACATTCGGCGGTTACTTAAGGGCGACGGGCGGCCCCTCAACCACCTCCACTTCCGCTCTACTTATGGTCGGAGGCACCGACGGACAGGTGGGTGTCCCTTTGGGCTCTCCCCCGTTTTTTAAGTGATTTCCTGTAGATCAGAGCCGGCATTATATCTAATAATACCAGCGGTTTGGTCCCGAGTCCTTGTAGGAATGGGATGCTGTTAGAGGACTATACAGTAGTTTTGAACAGTGGGCAGCCATATTGGTCACTTATTGTTCACTTATTGGTCACTTCTGGGCCTTTTCTAGTCACTTCATTAGATCTAATAAGACTAATGGTTTGGTCCCGAGTCTCTGTAGAAATGGGATGTTGTTAGGGGACTACACAGTAGTTTTGAACAGTGGTCAGCCATAATGGTCACTTTTTGGTCACCTCTGGGCCTTTTTCCAGTTACTCCTACTAATGTTAGGTGACTGGTCTATGTATTAATCTTCCAGCTTGTATAAGTAAATGAGAAACTAAGGTTTTTGTCAACAGACAGCTTAGAGACACTATCAAAGGTCTAGACTAAGCCTTGCGAAATGAGATATATCGCACTAATTGTGTCACAGGGTAGGTTGTGCGGGGACTTTGGTGGGTCAGTTAGGTACCTATCACACGTTCGTTGGGTTAGATGGGTAGAGCGATTGGCTGGGACACTACAGAGCAGTATGCTAATGGTGTCCCCTTTTTCTACACCACAGAGCGGGGCCTCATACTCCCGAGCGGTTGCCGGGTGAGGTGAGGCCTTCACCCACACAAGGCTGGGTGAGTATCACTTGGAGGAAATGCCTCTTGGTGGTTTAGCTATTATGCTGTTCTTTATATGCTGAATGTAAATTTTTCATGCATGAGTATTTCCTATATAGTCTCTCTGTATACAGATGGTTGTGGTTGTGTAAATTAGTGTTGTGGTACAATAAATCTTTATTTGTTGACAGGAAGAAGACAAGCTTCTCCCACGCCAGTGGACGTTTAAAGCGTTGAAGTTCCTGGTAGATATTTAACTGTCTATTAGTAAACTTACAATTATTATTTTTTACAAATATTTTTTGTCACACATTACCTGTAGTAATGGTTGCAGTAGCTAGTTGATACTCAAGGTCCTGAAGAAAGCCGGGGCAAATCCCCGTTGGCTGAAACATGTCGACCGTTCTACACAGCGCCAGTGGGCAGTCACCATACTGGCGTGTTTTTACTCTTGACACACAGATTCCTTCATGTATGTCCTCATAGAATCAGCGTAGTCAATTTTAATTATCACCACCACTTGAGCACTGCACATACTCTAGTCCACTTCATGGTAAACATCATGGCTAGATTTCTGACATCCACTCTCCACGCCGGCACTATTTGGTCGGATGAGGTATGGACTGTACAGTAATTCCCACGTGACGTTAACTCCATCGTGAAGGTGGTCTGATGGGAATCATTCTAGCTTTGGGTTACCTACAACTCTCAACAACTTTTGTTCACATACACATCCTACTGTTTCAGAGTCACTTTTATGGTCATACATTATTTCCAGACCTGTTCTGCTCTTTGGTGTGTTTTATGTTGACAATAGGGGAGCGAGCAGTCAGGTCGTAAAATATTCCCCTTGACCCCCCCACACATGTTTTGTATTTAGTGATTGGATGTAGTCATACATACCCAACAGAGTCAGACTGGCCAGTGAATGACAAACCGTGGTATATATTGAGAGATGCTATACAGAGGCTTAAGGAGGAGGTGATGAAAACTGCTATTTTTCTGGACAATGCTCATAGGTTGATGGATGGGCTGTTGAATGTGTCTGTGCGGAATAGAAAAATTCGTACTGCCCCCCGCATACAAACAAGTGATGATGACTTTGCTAATCAATCAGACTGGTAATATACTTTGGCACAAGTGGTTGAGGCAGTCCGTGAGTTTGGAGAGTTGGGGGAATGGATAAAGAATGAAAGAGCTTCCAGATCTGAGACTCGTACAGACACTAACAGGCTGTCTAGAAGAGATATGTTTATGGCTTTGTTAAAAGATGGTGTGGAGAAGGAAAAGTTAAATGGAATAACTACTAAAAGTCTGTGGGAAATGTACCGGAAAAGAGGTTTGGATAAAAAGGAAGGAAGCAGGGGAGTGAATAAACAAAATAAAAAGCAAAGACATGTCAGATGAGGGCGAGAGCAAGGAGTAGGAAAAGGAGGGGGAGAGACCAGCCCGCTCAAACAGGCAGGAAGGGAGAGATTTAGAAACCGACTGGCTCACTGAGAACCTGAGGGAGGAGGATTTTCTCCCTCCATGAAATCAAAGATTGTACAGAGATTTGACCTGGGCAAAGGCTAACAGATAAAAGGCAGATTAGGAAATAGGTCAAGATCCAGTGCAGGGATGGACTTGCAAAGACAATAGACCTTATGTTGACATAGAAATTTATTGGAAAAATTGTAATGTTCATACGGGCTGAGCCCTAGTAGATACCGGAGCGGAGGCCACTTTGATATATGGAAATCCCAGAAAGTTTAAAGGACAGTATTTCACAATTACAGGCTTAGTTAGTAAAGAGACACCAGCAGTGCAGACAAAGGTCCAAATGAAAATAGGGAGAATACCAAAAAGAGAATACACTGTATTGATTGTGCCCCTCTCTGAATATATTATTGGAATTGATATTTTGAAGGGAATGACGTTGTAGTTGGAGGATGTGTACTATCAATTTGCATCAAAGAAGTACATTTCAGTTGACGCTGTAAGGGTAGGTCACTTGAAGATTTCCCCAGTGAAGGTGCTGCAGGCTACAAATGTAATTCATTTGAAACAGTATAGAATTCCAGGTGGGCCTGAGGAAATCAGTGCAACCATACAGGACTTGATTGAGGCACAGGTGGTGACTCCAATCACTACCGCCTGGAATAACCCTGTGTGGCCAGTGCGCAAAAGTGACAATACTTGATGCATTACAGTTGATTATCATGAATTAAACAAGCACAAACCTCCCTTGACTGCTGCTGTCCCAGATGCTGTTACTTTAATTCAGAAAATACAGAAGCACCCTGGGACTTGGTATGTGACTGTTGGCATTGCTAATGCTTTCTTTTCGATACCAATTGCCCCTGAATGTCAAGAGCAGTTCAGTTTCTTATGATTTAGTAGACAAATGATATTAAAAAATTCACCACAAGGGTACTTGCATAGTCCCACGATCTGTCATCGGCTTGTTGCTGGGATTCTACACATACACAGAACTATGCACGGGAAAACAGAACCTCAGTGAATAGGTGGTGTACCAACCTACCACATCCATACCCAAAATCCCTTACCGACTAGCTATAGTGTCTCATTCGTTCTCCATCTACAGCAAAGCTACCAATAATTAGACAACCCAGAATATGTAACCCTATCTTGGGAATCGCGGGAGCCAGATGCTCTTTTGTTCAACCACTCATACTTGTCCACAATGTGAGTAATCAGAGAAGCAGTACAGTTAAAAATGTTTATTTCAACTAACGCGCTCTATGGTGCAGTACACGGGCCAATACTAGCAGCAAAATGCATAAACACAATGTAGTCAGCATTGTTACATTTCCATAGGATACAAACTGGGAAGTCATGTTATAGAAAACTATGGAAAGGGCATAACAACCTAACCACCCTCCCTGTGTAAAGAAATAGTTTATTATGAAACAGAACACCTCTGGGCTTTGTCAGTAGACCCCCATATATGGCCTAGATGCAATGTTCACATCGCAGGACAAACATGGGTCTTCTCTCTGGAAAGGCGTCTCTCTGTATGTGTGAAAACAGCTTGTGTTTGTAATATTAAAGTCCAAGATTTCCAGAGGTGCAGCTGTGTAAAGCCTGTTATGTCTAGGTACGAGGTACAGATCAGAACAGAATAACAAGGTGTATTGTTGTTTAACCTTGAACATCATCTGCAGATTAAACCTCACAGCACAGCAAAGAACCTGCAAAGCAGACAGTTCTCATGTGTAAAAGGACACAAATAAGTATTGCGAAATAGATGCTTGCAGTGTTGTGCGCAAAAGCAGGTTCATAGCAGCGAAGCTCATGCTAATTAAGCAATTGTCGACAATGGACCTATAAGCCTTACTACAGGCTGGTGGCAGAGCATTTAGATGAGGTGTCAGTTATTCCTGGAGTACAGCTTTGTCATTACATTGATGATGTGATGATACAGGGAGAGACACAAGAACAAGTGCAAACTCAGTTAGACAGGATTGTGGAGCATTTGCGAAGCAAGGGATGGGAGATAAATCCCGCCAAATTACAAGGACCCTCTCAAAGTGTGAAGTTTTGGAGTATTCAGTGGCATCAGGGACACAGAGAGGTGGTGCCCCAAGTGAAATAAAAGATCAGAGAATTTTCAGTGCCCCAAAACAGAAAGGAAGCCCAGAGGTTCATTGGTTTGTTTGGTTTTTGGAGACATCACATCCCTCACTTGAGTCAGATTTTGGCCCCTTTGTACAAAGTTATGCGAAAGAAAAATGCATTTGAATGGGGAGAGCAACAACAGATTGCATTTGAATTAGCAAAAGAGGCTGTACAGCACGCTTTGGATTTGTGGCCAGTGCGGGGTGTTGAGCTGAATGTGACAGTACAAGGACCACATGCCAATTGGAGCTTGTGGCAGAAGCAGGGAAGAACGAAAGTACCTTTAGGGTTTTGGACAAAGAAATTGCCAGACATTGGAGAGAGGTACACCCCCTTTGAGAAACAGTTGCTTGCATGCTATTGGGCTCCGGTGGATACTGAGCAATTGACCCTAGGGCACGATGTAATTTTGAGACCTGAAATTCCAATATTGCAGTGGGTGATAAGTTACCCCAAGACTCAGAGAATTGGACATGCGCATGAGGCCAACATAATCAAATGGAAGTAGTATATGCAGGATAGGGCCCGAGTAGGTCCCAAAGGCACCGTGGTGTTGCATGAGCAGGTGGCGCAGGCGCCAATGGAAGAGACAGAGGTGTTGCATGATGTACCTGAAATGCAGAAATATCCTGTAAAGTGGGGTAAGCCATTTAGAGAATTGTCTGTAGAGGATAAGAAGCATGTGTGGTTTACTGATGGCGCAGCCAGTTATGTAGGGGCTAAGAGGCACTGGAAGGCAGTATCATACAATCCTGTGATCCAGAAATTGTTGACCACTACTGGAGAAGGAAAGAGCAGTCAGTTCACATAACTATATGCTGTGTATCAAGCTTTGAAACATGAATTGCCAGAAACACGTCATATTTACCCTGATTCCTGGTCCACTGTCAATGGGTTAGCAACTTGGATTCCCATGTGGCATGCTTCTATTTGGATGATAAATGCAAAGGAAGTGTGGGACAAGGAATTGTGGAAAGAGATCTGGACCATGTTGACACAAAATACAGTTACTGTGGATCATGTAGATGCTCATTGCTCTACCGACTCACTTGACCGCTGGTTTAATTCTCTCACAGATGAAAAAGCTAAGATTTCAGAGGCTGAGGTGGCAATGCAGGATTCCGACTTGGTTGGGATTGCGAAGAGGGCACATCAGAAATGCAGACACTTTGGAGAACAGATTACTTGAAGGTGGGCAGAGAATAGAGGTATACACATTCCCCTAGATTTGCTTAAAACTGATTTTGCAGTGCCCTGTTTGTCAGCATGCCCGACATAGATCAGTCCCACAGATAGTGAGAGGACAGTTAGGTAGAACAAAATTACCAGCACAGATTTGGCAGACTGATTACATTGGGCCTCTGCCAACTATTGGAGGATGTCAATATGTGTGCACGCCTGTGGATACATACTCTGGATATTTGATCGCATTTCCGTGTAAACGTGCTACTCAGGTGAATACATTGAAAACATTAGACTTGCTGATTTTGTATTATGGAATCCCATTATAGATCCAAAGTGACAATGGGTCTCATTTCAAGGCAGATTGGTGCAGGAATATTGTGTGCAACACAATAATGAGTGGATCTTTCATATCCCCTATTACGCACAGGCTTCTGGTTTGATTGAGTGCATGAATGGATTGTTGAAAGATCAATTGAGAAAGTTGTCTGATGGCTCTTTAAAGAATTGGAGAGATCATTTGAGTGAAGCATTACAGATATTAAATAATAGACCTTTACCAAATGCAGAAACACCTTTGATGTGAATGTTAACTACAGCTTTGCAGATTCAGCCACATGTGGCTACCAATACCATTTTTTACTGGGAGACAGCTCCTGCAGTTTTGGCTCCGTCCTGGGTGACACCGATGGTTGCTGGTCTTGACCTGCGTGCTTTGAAACTGTATAGACTGAAACCAAGAGAAATTACACTCATTGAGACAGGAGTGGGAATTCAGATTGGCACTTTGGCTTATTTGCCCCTCGATCCTCATTGGCTTTCAAAGGCATCCAAGTGCTGGGAGGAGTTATTGATGCAGACTATCAAGCTGAAATCCAAGTCATCCTACTTAACAGTGGTGATGCAGATCTGATCATACAATCTGGTGACAGAGTTGCTCAAATGGTGATCATGCCAGTGTATGGAGGGGTAGTTCAGAAGGGGACGGCTCCAGCCCTCCTCACCGTACGTGGGGAGGGATGGTTTGGCTCAACTGATAAGAACCTAGGAGACAAAGTGTGGGTAGAGTCTTCAATTATCCCCCGAACAGGCGGAAACCATTGCAACAGGAAACGACAATGCCCTATTGATTGTGAATAGTGAAAGGGTTGGAGGAACACTCCACTTACTCCTAGTTGAACTAATCAAAAATGGTGCTACAACACTACACTTGTTGTCAACCCAAGTGTTGGTCAATGGAAAACTGTTACAAGTTGGTCAACTAGCTGGTTCTGTGCACTGTTCACTGGGTTAGGAATCCCCAATATCACTTGAAAATGATGAATCTTAAATTCAAAAGAAGTCTCAGCCATATGTTTTCAAATAAACTTCATGTTTACACATGTATGTACCGTAGATATATCCAAAACATCAACAAATATATAATATATATTCATAGTTTATAATACAATTTGCACGTAAACAATGTTTAGTGACAGTGACAAGAGTTAGTCACAGGACATTACAACATTGATATTTCTCGTTAGAACTTACAGTTTAATGAAACTTTCAGGCTCGAACTTTCAGATCATATGCTTGATAAGCTTAACTGACAAAGACATTGTGGTGAATTGGGTAATGTTGCCAGCATGTGATTATTTTATGTTATTAGCAAAGTATCTCAAAAGTTTTTTTTCTTTATAGGTTGGCCCCTGAGGATGGGACTACAATGTCCCGAAATGCATTGGGCACACACAAGAAAGATGTTTCCTATTGTTTATGTATCTAAACAACTGTAGTTACATTGTTTATGTGCAAATTGTATTATAAACTATGATTCTATGTCAGGACCGGAGGCTTCAGATTATGCTTTTTCCTTCTTCGCTCTTTATTCATCACAACACACAGCAGCCAAAAAAGCAATAACATGAGCCCAAAACCCTAAACAAAAGTAAAAGGGCTGAAATCACAACAACAAAATTTTCTCAGTAAACTACAAGTCCCATGACAGTAAGTCAGGCAGTCCACAGCATAGTCCTTCCTCCATATCCATGCAGGTTAGAAAGGACGTCCTCCCTGTGTCTACTTTCTCTTTCTTCGCTGCTTCGCAGCCAGTTAAGTGCTTCTCCTTGTCTTCCCCTTTATGTGGTTGTTTGGAGTTCCTATTCGGTGTAGTTTTGATGCTTGTGTTGCTGTATATTGTTATTGTTGCTCTGTTTTTCCCTTTCAGAGCCCCTTCTTAGCCGCGGGGACGTTCGCGGTCCCTTCCGCGGCTTTTATCCAGATTCGCGGCCTCCTCCAGCCGCTAGGGGGCGCCGGAGCGTCTCGCTGGTCTCAGCGCGGTTTTCTCCTCAGGAGAGATGCGCTGGGAGACGCGAGACGCCGGAGCCCTGTTGCCACCTCAACGTAACGCCCAGAGCCTTTCCTGGGTCTGTACTCTGCCCATACTCTGCTTTTGATGCCCCGACGGGGTCTGTACAGCGGTAATTACCGCGTTGCCGCCTGCGGGCGTTTTTCTGTGGGGACGCTCTGTGACAGCCTGCTTTTCATTATCGCAAGCGCGCAGGGAGGTGGTGTGGACCCGGTTCTAGCAAGGGTCGGCGCGCTTGGGGTCTGTTCCCCCCCCCTCCGGTTCCACCGGGGCCAAAATCGGCAGATTCTGTCTGCACCACAGTTTGCACGGGTACTGCCTGCTGCCCTGATTTGTGCCTGCTGCTTCTCCTTCCCTTTGGGCCTAAGGTGCTGGGCATGGATCAGGAGGACAATTATTATGAAGAGGAGGAATCCCATCAGTATTTGAATGATGAGGAATTCTATAGCGCTGTAGACAGCTCTATTTACAGATGCGTGCAGGAGATAGTAGGCCCTATGGAGGACCGCCTCTCTGCTCGCATCACGCAAGAGTGTGAGAGAATCTCTCAAGCCCATTTAGGGATGGCAAGCTCGACGGCAGCCCCTGCGAGCTGTTCACCGCCTGCCCCTAAGAAGGTGTGTAAGGAGAGTGTTCCCGGGGCGACGCAGGGTGTGGACAGGGACGCCTTTGAGCGCCTGCATGACGCTTTTCTGGCCAAGGCAACCGCGTCCACCCCTGCGCCTCCGTCAACCCCGGATCCTTCGGGGTCCATAGTCACGGCTCCCTCCTCCCCGGGGGGTATGTCACCGGCGGACACGGATGACGAGGATGGGTCTGTGCGCTCTTGGCGCCCTTCGGGCTCCGCTGCCGAATTGCCCCAGGACAGCTCGGGTATGCTAGACCCGGATGAAATAATGCATCCGCGGTCGGCTGCCTGGACTCCGGGGGAAAAGGTGGCGAAGTTCGTCGCGGGACGCCTCCGCAAGCCCCTAGCGAATGAGGCGAGGAGTTGTCTGCGGGGAGAGTGCCCTAGGCCTACGTTGGAAGGCAAGGTGGCCCTTACCCCCGAATAAGATCCAAAGATGGCCACCTTCCTTGCGAAATTCGTTAAGGACCCTCGCAAGGGGATTGATCGGTCCTGGCGTTCCTGCCAGGATAAACTTTTGGATGCCATAGGCCCGATCACAAAGATACTTGACATGGCTGAAGAAGCTAAAGTATCAGGGACGCCAATTTCTCCAGACGTGCTATCTAATTGGGCTCAGAGAGTGGTAGTATTCCTGGGAAATGCTAATTGTGCCCTCTCGACCGAGCGTCGTAGGTCCCTCTTAATTAAATTGGACCCGAAGCTGGGCGACTTGGCCTCTTCTGAGGCGGGGGCGGTAGCCCAAGGGGGACTCTTTGGGGACCCTTTCATTAAAGAGTTGGGGAAATTCGTTTCCACCTTTACGTCCCTGGACAGGGCCCAGTCGAGCATAAAAAAGGTTTTCCAGCAGCGTTTCTCGTGGCAGGCTGGCAGGCTGGCAACAGGAATCAAGGCTCCGGGAGAGGTCAATTTAACGCCTCCTCCAACTACAACACCTTCTACCCCACCAGGGGCCAGCGCTTCGGAGGCAGAGGTGGTTTCAAGAACTTCGCTGGAAACAGTTCAAACCGTGAGTGTCATCCCGGCGGCTCAAGTCCGCATTGGGGGGAGGTTGGCTTTGTTTCCGGAGGCCTGGGCCGCGATCACATCGGACTCATGGGTCTTGCAGACCGTCCGAGGTTTTCGCATAGACTTTTGCGATCGGCCCTACCAGCGAAGGCCTCCACATCCTATCGCCTTTTCTCACGCAGATGCGCAGTTGGTCGACAAAGAGGTCTCGGACTTGCTGTACAAGGGAGCCATTTGTCTTTCGAAGCAAAACCCTGCCGGGTTTATGAGCAATCTATTCCTAGTGGAAAAGACGGATAGAGGCAAACGACCGGTAATCAACCTCAAGTAGTTCAATGGATGGTTTGTTTAACGGCATTTCAAGATGGAAGGTATCCATCTGTTGCGGGATGTGTTACTTCTCGGCGATTGGATGGTCCGGCTGGACCGCAAGGACGCGTATCTAGTGGTGCCCATTCATCCCCCGAACCGTCGTTTTCTTCAATTCCGGTGGGGAGGTCGGGTTTTCGAGTTTACCGCCCTTCCATTTGGGCTTTCCTCGGCGCCTTGGTGCTTCACCAAGCTTCTCCACCCAGTGGTGGAACACTTGCGGAGCCAAGGGGTGCGGATGATTGTCTATTTGGACGACATCCTGGTGATGGCGCAGTGTCCCAGGAAGCTCTTGCTTCAACTTCAACAAACAGTGTCCCTGCTCCGGGGGCTGGGGTTTGTCGTGAACGAGGAAAAGTCGGTTCTCTCTCCTTCTCAGTCGGTGGTGTTTCTGGGGTTTACGGTGGACTCGGTGCAGTGCACCCTGAGTTTACCACGCAGGAAGATGGGGAAGATCCGTCACATTTTGCGCCAGATGATCTCGAGGTCGCACACTTCCCTCCGCCAGATTGCCCGGGTGGTGGGGGTGCTTTCTTCGTCCATCCAGGCAATCTTCCCGGGTCCCCTACACTATCGAGCCCTTCAGCGCCTCAAGGCGCACCATCTACATCGGGGATTGACCTACGATCAGGTGGTCCCTCTCTCCGCCGAAGTGAAGGAGGAAATGGCATGGTGGCTCGCTCATATGGAGGCCTGGAACGGCCAGGCAATTTTCGGACCAGTTCCGGACCTGGTGATAGAGTCCGACGCCAGCAGAGCTGGTTGGGGCGCCCGTTGCGGAGAATTCTCTACAGGCGGCGCCTGGTCGTCCGAGGAGCAGGAACTGCATATCAACTGCTAAGAGCTGTTGGCGGGGTCCTTTACGGTGCGCTGTTGGACCAAAGAGTCAGTTCGTTCCTGCGTCCTGCTTCGGATGGACAACATATCAGCCGTCCGCAACGTCAACCATCTGGGTGGACCTCGCTCCAAGGCCCTCGCGAATCTAGGAAAGGATTTCTGGGATTATTGCCTGGCACACCACGTCTCAGTGACGGCGGAATACTTGCCGGGCCGGGCCAATCAGGTAGCGGATTGGCACTCCCGCCACTTGCGGTATTCCAGTCAGTGGAAGCTGGACCCACAGGTCTTCAGGTGGCTGGGCAGAGTTTGGGGCCAGTTCTCAGTGGATCTCTTTGCATCCCGCCTGGACCATCAGCTGCCGCGGTTTTTCAGCTGGAGGCCGGACCCTCTCGCGGAAGCCACGGATGCTTTCCTCCAGGACTGGGGTCCAGAGAGGTCGTACGCTTTCCCTCCGTTTTCAATGATACTGAGGGCGGCAGCCCAGATGCGCCACCAGCGAGCGGAGGTGATCATGGTGACCCCCTGGTGGAGGTCTCAAGTGTGGTTTCCAGTTCTTCTGGAACTTTCTTGGGATTCTCCAATCCTACTCCCCCGGTTTCCGCATCTTCTTCTCAACGCGGACGGGGACCCCCATCCGCTGGTGATGCAGAGCTCTCTCCACCTCATGGCGTGGAGGCTTTCGGGCGACGCTGGTCGCTCCCAGGCCTTTCGGGACCGGCTGAAGCTTTCCTCTCCAAGGCCTGGGCCAACAACACGGCAAAACGATACCGCTCGGCCTGGAATAAGTGGTCTCGTTGGTGTCTTCGACCGAGTTTGGATCCCATGGTCGCAGGAGTCGTGCCAGTTCTGAATTTTCTGGCGGACTTGGCTTTGGCCGGCATGGCATATCGCACTGTCAATGCAATGCGTTCGGCGATCGCAGCAGGCCATAATCCGGTGGAAGGTGCACCGATTGGGGCACATCCCTTTGTCTGTAGGCTTTTGAGGGGCATTCGCCTTTCCTTACCCCCGGAACCGCGATATTCGGTTCTTTGGGACGTTAACCTGGTGTTGAATCTTTTTTGTCTTGGCAGCAGAATAGGTATTTGTCCTTGAAGGAGCTCTCAGCTAAATTAGCGATGCTTTTGTGCCTGGTTTCATGCAGGCGAGTTTCGGATGTGCGAGCTCTGGATGTTTCAGCGAGGGTTTTTTCCCCGGATGGGGTCGTCTTCACTTTGGGGCACCGTACGAAATGTGGGTCAAGGACGATTTCCTACCCGTCTTTCGTCGACGTCCCCAAACTCTGTGTGGTGCAATGCTTGAAAGCGTACGAGGAAGCGACCCTAGAACTTCCTGCGGGCGAGCGACAGCTCCTGATTGCGTTGCGAAAACCGCACAAGGCTGTCTCGTCACCCACCATTGCCAGATGGGTACGGTGGATCATGCAAGAAGCAGGTATTGACACGAAGCAGTTTGGTGCTCATTCGGCCAGAGGGGCCATGGCTTCGAAAGCCTTTTCGTTGGGAGCCCGCTTGGAGGACCTCATGCGCGCAGCGGACTGGTCCTCAGATTCCACCTTCAAAAGGTTCTATTTTAAACCGGTGGTGGATATCGCACAATTGGTCGTAAGTAAGCTTTGAACTAGCATAATCTGAAGCCTCCGGTCCTGACATAGAATTGAAATTTGCCTAGCATTGTAACGGTAAGTTTCAATTCTATTAAGGACACGGAGGCGAGCATTATCCCTCCCAGGCCTTCGGTGGAAGCAGGTCCCTCCCCGTTCTGCAGTAAGTAGTCAGTTTTCCTCTACTGTATGGTGGTAACCTGTACTGTTTTCACAGTCATCTTTTTTCCTGATGGTGCACATAGGGTTTCTTATCCTTGCACGGCTGACGCTTTGTGTATTTTTCTTGCTAGAAAATGATGTTGCGAAACAAGGCCAGTGATACTATGGCGTGACTCGCGCGAAGAAAGAGGAAGTAGACACAGGGAGGACGTCCTTTCTAACCTGCATGGATATGGAGGAAGGACTATGCTGTGGACTGCCTGACTTACTGTCATTTGGCTGCTGTGTGTGTGATGAATAAACAGCGAAGAAGGAAAAAGCATAATCCTCGCCTCCGTGTCCTTAATAGAATTTAAACTTACCGTTACAATGCTAGGCAAATTTCGATTATATAATGTATATATTGATGTTTTGGATATATCTACGGTACATACATGTGTAAACATGAAGTTCTATTGATTATGAAGCCAAGTCAGGAAAAATGGGAACATGTGCCTGCTGATAAATGTTATTTAGGAGAAAAAATAATACCTGTTTTGTTTCTGTTCTTTTAGATCACAGTATGGCGCGTCGGTGCTCTGCTTGCGCTCGCTGGTGCTGGTGTGGTCGGGTGCGTATGGGGCTGTGGGGGACAAGGAGCCCCTTATCCCGAAGTGGCCAGATGACCGCGCAGACTGATGGTGCTACTGACTAGAAATGACGACATGTGGTCTTATCTTGCACCGACAGTCCTCAACAGATCGTATTTCTGCAGAGTATCATGGATATTGTTTCCACGTGCCTCGTAGCTATAGCTACCCCTGTTGATGTGCTTCTGCAGACTTATAATGTCACAAATGCAGACCGGCAGTGGAGGAACATGATGTAAGATCTCATCTATCACCTTATGTTTTTTGCCGGTTTTGTCCAGAAACTACTGAGAAGGATTGGAAGAACATGACACAAGTAATCACGTTTAACATTACTGAAGCCGACATTTGTTACAACTTAACTTGCGACCCAACTATCATTGGTAAATGTGCTCAAATTCAACTCAACGGAAATACATCCACTATGTCTTGGCAGGAAGAAGTTTTATGTCCACATAGACATAACAATGTCTGTGTACATGTGCAAAACAACATGGTGTGCAAAAATGTAGTATCTGCTGCCAGTCATTTCAGGCATGTCAAGTTACCTGTAGGGTGGTTATTTTCATGTGGGAATGTGACTTATACGTATATTCCAGCAAACATTACAGGTGGACCATGTGCCTTTGTAGTGTAGTTCCTATATTCCCAATAGGCTCTGCGCATTGGAATAATATAAACAGCAGTGTAGACGTAGGACTGAGGTCATCTAGGTCTCTACTGACTATATTAGACTTAATTAGTTTTGCCAGCTAGCTCAGAGGTCACTAGAAACGTTCTCGAATGAACAGGAAGGAGTTAACTTTCCTGATTAGACAAGAAGGGATTTGTTTCTGACAACCGCATAAGCATGACAACTTTGCTTCCTCAGAATAAAGAGTATATCTCTAGAGTCGTGTGAAAACAAAAGACAGTTATTTTACTCAGTCAATCGTGCATACTTAGTTTCACCAGCCTGCAGAGAAATAGAGAGACGGGCGTTTTCAATAAAAGGTGTTATTTATTGAGCAGTTCTCTTTCTCATGCAAGAGAAATGAGTTGCCATAAATGCAATACTTATCATGAAGTAAAGTGCGTACAGTTAAAGTAATATTATGAAATAATACTGTAAAAGCATTGATATGGTTTCTTAGCCATATGATACTTTAAAAGGGATAAAATATATACATACATAAAAACATTGACTAAGGTACTCAACTGGTACTTCTAATATACGCCTACCCCGGTGTACCTGACCTAAGCCTAATACGTGGGAAGGAGTAAGTAAGTTGCAGTTTAAGTTAAGTTGGTTTTTTGCCAAGAATCTGAATCAAGAATTCTCTTAAGGATTTAGTCAGCTCCGTACCTTGGTAATAGAATGGAGGTCTTGTATCTCGTGTCTCAGGACTCGATCTCCCAGCAACCCGCAAGGGTGTCTGGAAACACCGGAGCTGGAATTTCTCGGCAGGAGAAAAGACAGCGTCTCTCTCAGTGCGTCAAATGGGAGGGTCGGCTTCCTTCGGCACTCGCATCAGCTGGGCGTCGGGCAAGTTGATAGCCGCTCTGCTCCAAACCACCGTGTGTTTGCTTGAGGCAACATTGGTATATTTATACCTGGAAGTTGCCGGGTTTGACGTAAGGTTGGACATAAGACGTCACTAAGAACTAACAGTTCTTTCTGGACTCCAGGAGTTCTTGTGCAAATCAAAACAAAAGCAGGGGTAATTCCCGGGCTGCTGGAGGCTTGGTTTGTTTAAATAACGCGTTGTACTTTCTAGGAGTCTAAGGGAGTAGCCTTGCCGTATTTGGACTACATGGGCTATGACTAAATATGGACATGATTCTTATGCCTTTATAAGGATATGTTTTATTATAACCACATAAGGGCATGAATCGGGGATATTTAATTAGGGTCCTAGATAGACCACAACACCCACTCCACGTAATAATGTCCATCATTACTAAATACTAAGCAATACTAAGCATATAACGATGCATGTGTGTTTTCCAACCCACCCCAAAATACATAAATTGCATTTGAAATGGTGTATGGTATATACACGAAAATAAGTATTGGTACAGTACGTTTTTCAAGCAGTGATATCATTCAGAAAATACATATATAAATATCGGCTGAATAAATTGCGAAAATTACATTCATGAAATGGCTCTGAATACAGAAAAGAAGGTCGAGACCATTTCATCACATATTTACAAAATACTGTACATGTGCTAGAGGCTGAGGTAAAATATTGGCTCTAGTGTCTCTAAAAATAGAAGCTCTGTTCTTTAAGAATAGTTCTACTTTAAGCAGAGTAACATGTGCCAACAAAAAGGTAAATTTTTTTGAAGTGGAAAAAAATAATTTCGCTTTCAGGGGAAAAAATAGTTCCAATTGTTTTCAGTACTTTCGTTTATCAAGAAACAGAAGGCCGAATTCAGAGTTCAGGGAACGCTGTGTGCTCGTTGTTTTAAAAGTTCTTCTCGTTGTTCGGAGAGAACATCATATCAGACAGGGTTGCGAAAAATTGGTCTACAACATCAGGTGAAAGTTCGACCAAGTTTGAAAAAGCTGCAATAGTGCAAATGTGAGAATCATTGCTATCATCGATGTCTGGATCAGCAATGCTCACAGAAGGTTGTACCTGTGTGGTGCTGCTTTCATCTCGTACTTCACCGCCACCTAATCGTAATGGTGAAGTCTCAACGAATGCCGTCATCAGAATAGGTAGCCGCTGGGGACAACACGATGCATGAGCCGTTACCAAACCAAGCAAAGTATCGATATCCGTTGGTACTGCTGATGGTAGTGTAAGACAGACATCCAACACGCATTCTTCTCCGCATAGCAGACATCGAAACACAGGTAAGATGCAATCTTGCCAGATTGGTCTGAATGAAAGAAACCAAGTTGTAATCCGAGGACTCTAGTGATTCAGTCTCGGTAGCGTATTGCTAGGATCGTTTCTTCCATCGTAGCTGCAGTTTTGTCTGTGGCTTGGCTTGCCATATCGGAGCAGAAGGATCAAAAATAAAATTCCTGCTACGAGTCACAAAAGAAGAGGCAGGCCGCCGAATACCGAATGCACAAAATTCAGGAAAATGCCCAGAACTGTTTCAAAGGGTGCTAACAGTCCCGAAAAAATTGTCTTAAATACATGTGCGATGCCACTGGTATAAGACACGTTTAAAATTTGACCTAACATTTCTACGAAATGCACGGGGCAATTTGTTGATAATAGGGAATGTATCTCTGCCGCTGTCCTTGCAACTTGCAGATCATACGTCTCTTTGGACGAGGTTAAAGGCACAGTTGTCTGTAAAATAATTGATTTCATTCTGCTTAAAGTATCAATTCGAATAGAAGAGATATTCAAAGAAGGCCATATTGCCGCCTCCATGTCTGGATTGCTGCTTGGATACAATACTTGCATACAGCAAGTGACCATGGAAGTAACGCTCACGAGATAGACTTTTCCTGGCATCATGCCACAACAGGTGTGGTCACTTATTAGAACATAACTGCCGTTGGAAAGCTGTCTGAAGAAAGGCTCTATCTGTGTTGCAGGAGTGCCGTGCAGGTGACATGAAAGGTTATTTGATGAACCTTCGCAGGCTCCATGCAAGTTAATACCTTGACACAGAAGTGTACCGTTTAGTGATTTTTTACAATTGTTACCACTAAGAAATACCTCTTTTTTCCCTTCACTATAACATTTGTGTGTATAAGGTAAATTCCATGTTGACTTGATGTATCCTCTACCCAACCTTTCATACAGGCATGCTGGTATATATTTTTGGCTATACTTAAACTGGAAAATTGTTATTGGGATTGTAATCGTTCCATGTATTATCCATTCAATGACAGGTCTCTCTGACATTGTCAATGGCAATCTCTCAAGTTTATCAATGCTCAGAATCGTAGAGTCTGCTCCTTTTTGTGCCAAACTGATTTGTTTATCAGTAAGGTTAAAGATAGAGAATAATGACGTTGTGTTGATTAAACGCCATGGCACGTAGCCTGAACGCAAGTTTTGTAACGTCCAGCCTAGCTGTACAATAGAACGTAATTGGGACTGACCATGTTGTAGCATTAGCAAGTCCTGCTCTATTATATCAATAGCAGATGATACAATGCTGTCCAGTGAATATATTCTGGAGGACAGAGTCGTTAACCCATTGTCCACTACAGAAAGGGATTTTTCCAAATTTATACCATCAAATTCTCGTATTTTTTCTGCAGTTTCAATTTGCGTCACTTTCCAAGCTTCGTTGTAAGCAGCGTATATACCGGCGTATATGAAACGTTTTTGACGCTGTTTGAGTGGTCCCATTATGAAATCACGCAAGTCAGCACCTTCTTTAAGTAAAGTCAAGTGTTGCTTAATTTCAGCCAGTGTGGATTTCTGTAACCACTCGAGGCATAGTTTCCCTACACTGTATGTTGTAACTATCCCAGGATGTTGTCTCTGGGAATATCTTGGGTCTGGCCTGTTCTGTTTTAACCCCTGTGTTTTGTTCAGGAATCTATCTTGACAGGTATTTGTGTCTGTGGGCCAGATCAACCATTTTTTCCAATCAGGATTTGTTCTGTTTTGGTGAAAAATATGGGATACGTCTATCTCCACATCTGTAGTTCTATTACTATCAGGTATGGGCTTTGGAATAGACGGTTTATTTAAGTCTTTTATCTTGGCTAAACCAAGACAGGATGCTTGCTGAATGGTGTCATTCAGGAATATTATCTGTTCTGGGATTATGCAGGCTCTAAATAATGCTTCTAGACCTTGTACCTGCCAGTCTTTAGTACCCCAGATGGTTTTTGTTTTAATGTTGTTTTCGAATCTATGACATAATATCGACAGACAGACTATCGACATACAAAAATATCGACACAAAAATATCGACATCAAAATTATCGGAGTTATATCTTCATAAAGGTAAGTACAAAAATATCGAAAAAATAATATCGTAGTACAAAAATATCGAAATAAAAAATATCGTTTTTTTAAATGTATTAATAATAATGTAAAAATAATTTAACAATACATATAATTTTACAAATATTAAATAAAAACATTAAAACATATTTAAAAAATTATAACTAATACATATACATTTAAAATAAATTAAAAACTCTACATATAAATTAATATATATACTTACTCCACATATTGCAACAGTATGAAAAGCGTTGGATAGCATAGGGGTAAAAATTACTATTCCAACTCCAGAGGGTGCAACAGTAGGGAAAGCGTTGGATAGCATAGGGGTTTAAATTACTATTCCCACTCCAGAGGGTGCAACAATAGAGAAAGCGTTGGATAGCGTAGGGGTTTAAATTACTATTCCCACTCCAGTGGGTGCAACAGTAGGGAAAGCGTTGGATAGCGTAGGGGTAAAAATTACTATTCCCACTCCAGAGGGTGCAACAGTAGGGAAAGCGTTGGATAGCATAGTGGTTTAAATTACTATTTCCACTCCACAGGGTGCAGCAGTAGGGAAAGCGTTGGATAGCGTGAGGGTAAAAACTACTATTCCCACTCCAGAGGGTGCAACAGTAGGGAAAGCGTTAGATAGCGTAGGGGTTTAAATTACTATTCCCACTCCAGAGGGTGCAACAGTAGGTAAAGCGTTGGATAGCGTAGGGGTAGAAATTACTATTCCCACTCCAGAGGGTACAACTGTAGGGAAAGCGTTGGGTAGCGTAGGGGTTTAAATTACTGTTCCCACTCCAGAGGGTGCAACAGTAGGGAAAGCGCTGGATAGCGTAGGGGTAAAAATTGCTATTCCCACTCCAGAGGGTGCAACAGTAGGGAAAGCGTTGGATAGCGTAGGGATTTAAATTACTATTCCCACTCCAGAGGGTGCAACAGTAGGGAAAGCGCTGGATAGCGTAGGGGTAAAAATTGCTATTCCCACCCCAGAGGGTGCAACAGTAGGGAAAGCGTTGGATAGCGTAGGGGGAAAAATACTATTCCCACTCCAGAGGGTGCAACAGTAGGGAAAGCGTTGGATAGCGTAGGGGTAAAAATTAATATTCCCACTCCAGAGGGTGCAACAGTAGGGAAAGCGTTGGATAGCGTAGAGGTTTAAATTACTATTCCCACTCCAGAGGGTGCAACAGTAGGGAAAGCGTTGGATAGCATGGGGGTAAAAATTACTTCCCACACTACTCCCCCTTTAACACACTACACATACAAAAAAACACAATTAATATAAATATCAATTAATCAATTATTAACAATTAATATTATTAAATTGATGTAATTATAAATGAACTAATTAACACATATTAATTACCAATTAATTAACAATAAATACCAATAAATAAATGCAATCTCTTTAATTAATTACATTTAATTATATCACACCCTATTCCCCTATAAACACACAACCCACTACACATACATAAATCACATCTTTTAATCACTTAATAATTAATAATTACCAATTAATTGTTAATTAACAATAACAAAAAATTAAATATATTAGCACATTAACTCTAATTAATTTAATTAAATAATTAATATTATTTAATTACCAATTAATTGTTAATTAACAATAAAAAAATATTAAATATATTAGCACATTAACTCTAATTAATTTAATTAACTAATTAATATTATTTCATTACCAATTAATCATTAATTAACAATAACAAAAAATTAAATATATTAGCACATTAACTCTAAATATTGTAATTAACTAATTAATATTAATTATTTACCAATTAATTAATAATTAATAATAACAAAAAAATAAATATATTAGCACATTAACTCTAAATATTTTAATTAACTAATTAATATTAATTATTTACCAATTAATTATTAATTAATAATAACAAAAAATTAAATATATTAGCACATTAACTCTAATTAATTTAATTAACTAATTAATATGAATTAATTACCAATTAATTATTAATTAAAAATATTTTAAAAAATATATAAATTTATTAATTATTATTAAATTACTTCCCACCCTATTCCCCTATAAACCCACAACCCGCTCTGATACTAAAACGCAAAATGTTAACAAAATTACTAATTTTCAAACATACATTAAAAAAATGTAACAAACATATAAACAACATAATAAAATACATAACACTAAACAAAATTTCGATATTAGTAAATTTCGATATTAGTAACATTCATACCTTTAAAACGATATTCTGTCTGTCGATATTTTGCACATCGATATTCTATACCATAAAAATTAAAACATCGATATTATTGTATATCGATATTTTAATTTCGATATTTTGTCTCTCTACCGTTGTTTTCATTCCTGTGTTATTTAACATTTTGAAATAAAACGTTTCTGGATCAGATGTGTTAAACCCTGAGAAGTATGGGAATTTCTCATAAAATGTTTTCGAGCTGCCTTTAGGCGGTGTTGCATAATGTTCCCATTGGTTATAATTAAAAACATTTCTTGGTTGAGCAGATTTATGCAAATAGTGATGACCATAATGATTATAACAGTACATTTCTTCATAATTTGATGAACCCTGCAAGTAATCATGTTCTGTGAATTTTGCTGACATTACTAAATCTGACATCATATTATTAATATTTTCAAAGTCCCAATCATCAGAGAAAGTACTTGGTTTTAACAAAGTTACTTAATGAAACCTTGAACTGGTGTAGATATTTCAAGAGCTCAATCGGGCCATAAATTTCATAAACCGTTTTGTCCCATGCTACCCCACCGGGTATTGGATTGGCTGTGATGTTCACTGATGACAGTTCTCTTTTCTCGATGTGAGATGATGTGTGAGGCTTTAGGACCAAGTTGATGTTCTGACTTGCTGTGTCCATTGTACTATATTTTCCATCAATAAATCTACCCAAACATAAAACCATGATGAGCCAAAGCAGGAGGAAAAGTACACCTAACAATCCATAATTCAATCCATGGAGAAATCAGATATGTTTCTTTGAGTTGATGAAAGAGTTCAGTTACTTTGTCTTTGAAAGTTTTTGTTGCTGGCGTTTCTTCATGTTCACTTGGATCATCAGAAAAGTTATCGCAGTTCTGTCAATTGTTGGAATTGCTTACGCATTTTCTTTAGTCTTTGGATCTTTCTTTGGTACATTAGTATAGTCTGATGCTACATCATTGTAGACAGGTGTTTCTTGACGAACTGTTGCAATTTGAGTTTCAAGAGGCACAAGTACCATGGCTTTGTTGCATAGTACTTTTTTATTTACTGCAGGTTTATCAAAAGTGATTAGTCTCTCAGTTTGAACCTCTTGGATTGTAGCAAGATTTGGCCTTCTGCTATTTCTTGGGAGTCCACTGGGCCTACTACTTATTATTGGCCACATGATTGTGGTTTTACCAGGTCGATGGATACAACTCCGTTCTCCTTTTTACCAGCAAGGGGCGGTAGTACTACTGATCTTGTTCCGCTGACAGCTAAGACAGGTACTGCTTTTCTGTAAGAAGGCCCAAATTTCTTCTTCACCGCGATCTTTTCTCTGACTAGAACCCCAATCTTTGGAATCCAGACAGGTCTTGCTGGGACATGTGGTTTCTCTTGAGTGGCTGTTGGCTTTCAGTTTATATTACTGAGACTTCTTCTTGTTTCATTTAAGTCCTGTAAAACAGCCAAACGTTCTTTGATATCAAAGGCTTTTTCTTCTACCACTGAAGTCTGACAATCTAAGTCCTGGATTTGCATTCTAGTGCCGAACAATAGTTCGTATGGAGTGAAACCTTTTAGAGAATTTCTTGGCAGATTGTTAAGACTACGTTGGACACTTGTTAAATGTTTGACCCACCCATCACCCGAACCTACTACCCTCGCCGTTATAGATTGCTTTATGTCCCGTTTTTTTCTTTCCACTACCGCATTTCCCTCAGGATGGAAGAGAGAAGAGTACCGCAATGCAATGCCCATACTAGTCATGGCCTCTTTGTAAGCTCGAGAGCTAAACGCAGGACCCTGATCAGAACGTAGCATGCCAATTGCGTATGTGCCGATAAAGACTTGCAAATCTTTTATAACAGTTCTGGCGTCAGCCGAGCGCTGGGGCCTACATTTTAAGTGAATCTAGTCTTAATAATTATGGGAACGCATTTCTCCGGCTTGATTTCTGCGTATAGATAGCCTAATGCTTTCTAATAAATGAGTCCTGGCAGTAGTCTGGTCCGGTTCACAACTGCGATCTCTGTTGCAGTCTGGACAATCCTTTGCAAATTTGTAATTTTGCAGGCTCATCCCTGGCCACCAGTATTCTGATTGTAATTCTTTTAGAGATTTCACGATCTCTTGGTGCCTTAGACCCTGTCCCATGTGTGCTTCTTGAATCAAGTAAGCCCTCCGGTTCGTGTTTGGAATTACTCTATCCCCCACTCCAGAGACTTGAGCAAAAGGAACGGAGTTTGCATCAATTATGTATATATTATTGAGTGGATAGTCGAGAGGTAATGCTGCATAGTCACCTTTTAATGAGGCTTTTACCGCCAGCATGGTTTCTCCGTCTATGTGTTTTTTAGAACGCTTTTTTGTGGCTACGGAAGCCGGTTGAACCGCTGCCGCTGTGGCTCTGTTAGCCAATGAATTCCCTGCAACATGAACGCCATCACGTTGATGACTCAGTGTATGTATCACGTGAGTCTTTCGTAGTTCTTTATGTAAAAGAACTACTTGTTCCCAAAGCTTTTTATGCTTCGTTGTGGCACCTGTGTCATCTTTGTAACCGTTTTTGATCCATGTCTGCATATCACTATTGTAAGACCTGACGCAGTAATGCGAATCGCACACTATTAGTGTGGGGAATTTGCGATCGGCATTTTCAAGCGCCATCTTTAAAGATCTTATTTCAGCTCGCTGAGCTGTACAGTTTCTGAGTGATTCAGTTTTGGTGATTATCGGTCTGAATTTACCAAAGCGCCAGCGACCTTTAACAATCGCGCACGCTGCATTGTAGGATTTTTTATCCACATCGTAGTGTTGTGCAAATCTATCCATGTAGATTACACAGGTGTATTGTTCTAGAGGCAGAATTTCGATTGGCAGAGGATATTCTTGTTCATATTCTAGATCTTCTAATCTTTTCATTTTTTGGTCAAAAGCGTGTTTCACGTCTTCTGCAGCAAGAGAATGTTCCCATTGTATCCATTTTGGATCTAATGCCACTGCATTTGGAATGCGTGTTCTTGTCACTGCCTCAAGGGCTGATACTGCTGTTAAAACAGATATGCTCTTGCATTGGGCTAGGGCTCTTTCTTTTGCTACAGCAGTTTGAACCGCAGTTAGAATTTGTTCAGTAGAACTGAATTTCATTTCAGCTTGTGTGTACAATGTGATTTGTAAGCTATTGGTACCGTTTCTCCCTCATTAGAGGTCAGGTATGTGAATCCGCATCTTCCTGGGATGACTCGGATTACAAGGTTGTGTTCATTTGCGCGTGTTTGCAGTTTTGTTTTAGTTAACGTGTCTGTTTGTAATGATCTTAAAATTTCTGTGTGTTTCTGAGTCCAATTGATTGGTTTGAAATCAGGTTTTATTAATTCATAGAGAGATTTAACCCTCTCTGCATAATTTAGAATGTATGTTCTTCCGAAATTCAGGAAACCTAGTATTGATTGTAAGTTCTTCAGCGTTTTTGGAGCTTGGAGTACTGCACACTTCTCTAAGAAGTTGTCTGCTAGGCTTTTGCCTTCACTTGATAATTCATATCCTAAAAACAGGACAGTTAGATGAGCAATTCGTGACTTTTTAAAGTTGAATTTATACCCTTCAGCTGCGAACCCAAGTATTATGCTGTTCACTCTTTTTAAGTGTGTCTCCAGGTCTTCATCTGTAAGATAGATGTCATCGACATATGATAAAGCCTCATCACCATATATTTGTAGTAACTCTGTTACCCTTGCTGAGAATAATCCTGGGCTATTCTTGAATCCCTGTGGGAGTCGACAGAATTGTTTTATGTGACCCCATTGTTGAGAAAGCGGTCAAATACCTGCTTTCAGGTGCAATGTTTTGACAAAAGAAACCATTTGAGATATCTAATGTTGTTTTATATCTTTTGCGCACAATGTTATTCATTAGTGCTGCACTGTGTGAGTTTTGTACTGCAAATGTTTTGCAGCAATAGTTTAGGTGACTGTAGTCCAAAACTAGACGATATGAATCGTCTGGCTTGGAGACAGGAAACAAAGGATTGTTTATTTGTGAGGTGCATGTTTCAATCACCCCCTGATATTAAAGTTGATCTAAGATCCCTCTGACTTGCTTTTTAGCTTCTTGCTTAACAGGATACTGCCTTTGTGCAGTAGGTTGATTTTTTAACTGGATTTTGTGGGGAGGAGAATCCTCATCCCATCCTACATGATTTTTATATAATGCAGGAGCTTGGGCCACTGCCCATTTTCTTGCAAATGTGTATTTTTTATGAATTGGAATATGATTTGAGAAGGCAGGCATAATCATTTCTTTGCCATGAGGGCACTCCCTGAAAAACTCTGGTGGCCAGTCTTTCTCAGCTAACAGGATGTCATAGCCTTTAGATCAGTTGTCCCAAAAGAGACCCCTTACTTTCCTAGTTTTGTCCCCCTCTATACGCAATGTTATTTCATATAATTTATGGGGTTTGCTAACTCTGGTGTCTGCAGTTTCCACTTGAATGTATTCCTTCTTGTCCACTGTCTCCAGAAAATTCATCAGGATCTTGCGAGCTATTGTTACTTCTGCTGCGCTGTCTAGCATTGTCTGGGCCCACTCTCCGTTTTCAGTTGTGTCCTCAGTATCCTCGGCATGTTTTTTTTTAATACTGACTACCTTCTTTCTTGGAAATTGTAATTTTTTACTTTGATGAGCAGGTTCCTTGTCTTTCGACTTGACGTGCTCTTCCTTGTGTTCTGACCGTCCTCTTCTTTCTGATTTCTGTGAGGAAGTCTGAAAAGATCGAGAGGGACGTGCATCAATATCTTGATATCTGTCAGGTTTTCTCAATTTTCCCCTATCTCTAAGGTTGTATCTTTTCTCAGAGGGCTCCCTCTGGGGAGACTTGCCTCCTCGTTCTGGAGATCTATCTCTTCGTTGAGGAGACCTTCCTCTGGACCGAAAACGTTTTTCTCTGGGAGTGGATTGTTTATTACCCTCCCAACTCTTTTTTGGAGTGTTGAGATTATTCTTAATAAATGTTTTTTTCAGGATTTTCAGTTAGTTGGGGTTTTACCGGTTTCCCACCCAAACTATCTCTACCTAGTTCTTCATAGGATTTTTCTATGATTCTGGCAAGTTCAAAAGGTTGTTCTGCTATATCTGTTTCTTTCAATTTCTGGCGGATCGCCACAGATGCTGCTTCTCCTTCTATGTTGGCTAGTAATATAGCCGAGACTTGCTTAAAGTCTTTCAGTAATTTCATACCAAGAGTTAAAGCAGGTTCTGGACCGTATTCATTTCGAATCTGTCTTGGTACGTCTGGTATAACCGCCATGGACGAAACACCATGTGTTTTTGTGTAAATAGAAGCAAAGACTGTGCCCCAAGTGTCGCAGTCCTCCACATGTGGTGCGATCCCCATTGGAAGGCAGATAGTCAGATTTCTGTGTTTCTCATGATGTGTAGTATCAGGAAATACTGTCTCTATCTGAGTGATTTGTTGTGCTAACCAGAATGGAATTTGTTCCCGTTTTGCGGGTATTTTGCCAATGGCTGATTGTATATTTTGTGGTGTGATTTTATTTGTGTTCCCCTGGTGAGGGGTTTGCTGTGGAATTTTTATTGCTGGTTGGACTGTTGAAGTCCACACGACATATTGGACTAATTGTCTATGTATTTTAATTAGTAGTTTTAGCTGAGCTAAAAGTTCCCGGTCTGACATTTTTTCTATGTCAGGATGTGGTGTGTAGCTGGCTAGAACCGGCCATGTGGCTCCTGGTCTACCTAGTGGACCGAGCCTTATGATGTGATTTTGATGTTTTAGGGCGCCATTAAACCAGAGCAGGTGCTCTTGGTAAGTTAGTGGAATTTCAACGTCCTCGAACGGAGCGTATTCATCCGGAGGTTCCTCTATTTTGTAATAGTGGAAATCTTGTGTTACAGCGTTTGCTGCTGGAAAATGTATCCATGAATAGAATATCTCTGTCGGCCGATATTCATGGGCATCTACACAAATATGACTGTACCACCTCTCGATGAGTCCATTTTCTATAAGTTTAATTGTTATAGTTCTTCTTACATTGACCGGAATGATTATAGCATTCGGGTCATTCTGTTGGAGAGTTGTGTCATCTAACAACAGTTGAGATGCTAAAACATCTCTTTCTTTGTCACCTTCCGGTATTTTACTGACAGAAAGTTTTTTGTTGCAGAGCAAGTTTCAAGGAAACAAAGATTAGGTGCACAATATTTTGGGACACTGTATCCTTCAACGTTGACTAAACCAAAAACTAATACATAGGAATCTCTTCCTACTAACTTCCGACGGATATTAACCTTTTACCCACTCCAGACGTCTTTTGGAGTTTTTACGGGAAAAGGGGTCTGTGTGAAAGAGCACGACTGAGTTACTCTAATGTCTTGCGTTAGATTATCGCCTTACCAAACGTTGGGCGCCATGTAGTGTAGTTCCTATATTCCCAATAGGCTCTGCGCATTGGAATAATATAAACAACAGTGTCGACGTAGGACTGAGTTCATCTAGGTCTCTACTGACTATATTAGACTTAATTAGTTTTGCCAGCTAGCTCAGAGGTCACTAGAAACTTTCTCGAATGAACAGGAAGGAGTTAACTTTCCTGATTAGACAAGAAGGGATTAGTTTCTGACAACCGCATAAACATGACAACTTTGCTCCCTCAGAATAAAGAGTATATCTCTAGAGTCGTGTGAAAACAATAGACAGTTATTTCACTCAGTCAATCGTGCATTCTTTCACCAGAGTGCAGGGAAATAGAGAGACGGGCGTTTTCAATAAAAGGTGTTATTTATTGAGCAGTCCTCTTTCTCATGCAAGAGAAATGAGTTGCCATAATTGCAATACTTATCATGAAGTAAAGTGCGTACAGTAAAAGTAGTATTGTAAAATTGTACTGTAAAAGCATTGATATGGTTTCTTAGCCATATGATACTTTAAAACGGATAAAATATATACATACATAAAAACATTGACTAACGTACTCAACTAGTGCTTCTAATATACGCCTACCCCGGTGTACCTGACCTAAGCCTAATACGTGGGAAGGAGTAAGTAAGTTGCAGTTTAAGTTAAGTAGTTTTTTTGCCAAGAATCTCTTAAGTATTTAGTCAGCTCCGTACCTTGGTAATAGAATGAAGGAGGTCTTGTATCTCGTGTCTCAGGACTCGATCTCCCAGCAACCCGCAAGGGTGACTGGAAACACCGGAGCTGGAATTTCTCGGCAGGAGAAAAGATAGCGTCTCTCTCAGTGCATCAAATGGGAGGGTCGGCTTCCTTCGGCACTCGCATCAGCTGGGCGTCTGGCAAGTAGATAGCCGCTCTGCTCCGAACCACCATGTGTTTGCTTAAGGCAACATTGGTATATTTATACCTGGAAGGTGCCGGGTTTGACGTAAGGTTGGACATAAGACGTCACTAAGAACTAACAGTTCTTTCTGGACTCCAGGAGTTCTTGTGCAAATCAAAACAAAAGCAGGGGGAATTCCCGGGCAGCTGGAGGCTTGGTTTGTTTAAATAACGCGTTGTACTTTCTAGGAGTCTATGGGAGTAGCCTTGCCGTATTTGGACTGCATGGGCTATGACTAAATATGGACATGATTCTTATGCCTTTATAAGGATATGTTTTATTATAACCACATAAGGGCATGAATCGGGGATATTTAATTAGGGTCCTAGATAGATTCACAACACCTTTACTAGATTAGGTCTCATGATGTTCCCATTAGATCCATCATCACATGCTCGGAATACAAAAGAAGCTGTTCAGCTTAGTGAACATTGTGACTCTGAAGTCCATTTGTTATCCAAATCGGAATATATTAGTTTAGCTGCTTCATTAGTAGGAATTCTAGGCCTAGCCACTTATAACTCTAGATCTATTAGTAGATTAGCATGTTTAATGGTAAAACATATTAATCATACATCGATTGCTTTAGCAGAATTATTATTAGATGTACGGGGATATTCAGAACAGAGGCCCTATTGATTATTTGCTGCTGAAACATGATCATGGATGCTCAGATTTTGAGGGAATGTGTTGCTTTAATCTGCCGGATCATCCTAAATCAATCCAATCTCATATTGATACTTTAGACAAATTAGCCAAAGAAGTCAAGCAGGATGTGGAACAGGGATGGTGGGATTGGTTGTTTGGGTGGTTACCAGATTTTGGTAAACTTAGCTCTGTTCTAGGTGGGATAGCAGTAGAAATATGTACCTGATTATCCTTACGTTATTGTAATCAGTGTGTGTCTAATCTTTTATCTATGCTTCGACCCCAAGTGGTTGATTTTAGACCACTGTATTATAGGAGTCCTTAGTCAAGGGATGGACCGTTATAAGTGAGGGAAAGATGTATTGGCCATTGACTCCATTTTACATCCCTGACTCCATTTTGTCCTATTTTTATATGCTTTAAAATGATTATTATATGCTTTTATGATTTCACAGTATTATACTTGTGCTTTCAGTTCAGCACATGAGTCACGGCTTCAACATGTATTTTGGAAATGCAATTTTTCGCTAGTGGTTGTGTCTTTAGTTGAGAGGTTCGTTTTTGATATATGTAAATGATGATATTCGAGGGTCATGGGGTGGAATGTAGTAAAAGAGGCACTCTTGTGGTTTGGCACACTATGATGACCCTCAACTAACACCATTTTAGTTGATTTTAGTGTGTTATTTTACCCTAGCCTTAATGTAGGATGGTCATGCATATGCCTGCTTCTCTTCTGTCTTGTGATCTTGCTGTCTTTCAGTGGGAGCTGTCCCGGAGTAGAACAGTACATTTATATAATAAGTGCTTACTATTGGCTTTGACATGGCCTCATGTCATCTTGTTTTCTTACTTTGATTATTGGCTTTGACATGACTTCATGTCTGACTTTTCCTTGCTCTTGCGTGTACAGCAGTGCTTGTGATTCATATTCAAGGTCTTTATGCCCCTCACTTGGTTTTCGCACCTCACCGACCAGAGTGAACTGAAATATGTTGTGGGAAGTGTCTGGAATGTGCAACTCTACCTCGAAGTCAAAGTACGGGAGCTTGGCAGCGTCCATTTTGGCCTTGACCCAGACTGGTACAGCCAGCTCTGTTCTTTCTTATGAGAAGGGAGCGGGGTTTTCTAGAAGCTTCGCCTCACGTTGAGTAATGGTATTAAAGCTGAGAGCCCTCGGGGGCCAGGTGAGAAGTTCATCACATAATAGACGTATTGCTGTGGAGGTGACGGAACTTGAGTTCTGACTGAAACTCCTTCCTGGGCAGTTGACGGACTTTCCGCAGCTTGAGCTGGCAAGGATGATACAAATTCAATCGGTGAGATTTTTTTAACCAATATTTGTATATATTTTCTACTCTTTGCTACCTGTACATACTGCATTTTATTCTAATTGTTCATTGAAGTTAATTGATACTTGGGAATCTGCATTTACTTATATATTTGGCCCACCATTTTAAACATTGCATTAATAAACTTGTGTGTATTTTTTTTAAATGCACCAGAATTTGTTTTCTTGCCTTGCCTGAAGGGAGTGCTGTGTCTTTTCCTCGTCTTTGTTCAAAGTGCATTATTTAAAGGTGCAGTGGTAAATTTGCCTCCCAGGTGGGAGTGCAGGCTTTGGGTGTGGCTTATTGGTGAGAAGTCACATTCAGTACAGGGGTATCCCAAAACATTCTCATGCATGTAGCTAGTTCTATGCGCACAGTCCCAAACTTAAAAGAATTATTCAAAGGAAAGAAATGCAAGTAACCCACAATGTAGAACACCCCAAACATTCTCTGATATTAACATTCCTCCTGAACTATCTGTCACTGTTACTAATGAAACCTTTCTATTGCATGATAACAAAACCCCTCAAAAGAGAATACTGATGTTTAGCACACGCCCTAACCTTTCAAAATTAGAGAGTAGTGATATTTGGATGTTGGATGGGACGTTTAAATCCACACCCCATCCATTCTTCCAAATATTCACTATTCATGCCTACATTAATAACACTGTAGTTCCCTTAGCATACCGTTTACTCCCTGACAAACAATCCTCAACATACACTGAACTTTTGTCAGTGGTAAAATCTAAAACTGAAAACAAAAGTCCTAGAAAAGGGATAATTGACTTTGAATTATCAATGATTAACACCATTACTAAAACCTACCCGGACACCCAAATTCAAGGATGTTTCTTTCACTTTTCACAGGCATATTGGCGAAAAATTAAAAAAACATCCTTAGTTGAGGATTATATATTAGACAGTAAATTGCAATTTGAATTAAAAAAACTATCAGCATTGTTCTTTGTTCCCCCTGATAGTGTGGATGAATACTACATGCCAATTACTGAATCAGAGTATTTTACAGCAAATGAAGGAAAATTGGGCACCCTACTAAATTACTTCGAGGACACATGGATTACCCACTAAGCAGGTCGGTTCACAGAAGGAATCTGAGGTTTCCTGTCAAGTGGTGGAACTGTTACGTGACCTGCTTAGAGGGAGGAGCAAAGACCAATAATGCCAAAGAGGGATGGCACAACTCCTTCAATAAATCGATTTGCAAACCTCACCCTAGCTTATTTCCTTTTTGGGAAATTTCGAAGAAGGAGCAAAATTTCCAAGAAATTAGAATAGCGCAATCATTGACTGGTTGTAAAAAAACCCAAAGGAAATGTCCGAGACTATTGGGACAAATTCAACAATGTACGTTGATCATGGCTTCAGACTCCGTAGACAATATTGCTCACATACTGCATTTCTAAAAATGACTAACACCTATTCTATCTTACTTGCTTGTTTTGCATTTTTTTTTAAATCTACTGTCATTGGATTTCATTTAAAAAAACATTTTTATTCAATGATTAGAAAAACGGGTTCCTACCTTCAGTCGTCTTCTTTTTCAACTCTAGTTCCTCTCTAAAAATCCACTTTCCTGCAAGAGTCTTCAGCTCCCCAAATGTCCAAAGTGCATAACCATAATCCACAGTTAGATTCTAAGACCTCGTTTAAGTTTTAAAAAAAGACACAGATTGACATACCCTTTCATACTTGCTGCAAGTAATCTGTGTTACCTTAAAAAAGGCATTCCCCAAAAAATCCAGAAAATTTGATAAGAACTTGCAAAAAACGCAATGAGAAATCAAGCCTAGCAATTCTCTTTGAATCTTTTTTCCATCAAGATGTCTTCGATAGCTAAAAACCCGACAATAAGATGGATCAAAATCAATCCTTTTACAAAAAAAAAAGATTTTCAAAAATACTCCAAAATGTCTGAAAATGT
Source organism: Lissotriton helveticus (assembly GCF_964261635.1). Taxonomy (NCBI): domain Eukaryota; kingdom Metazoa; phylum Chordata; class Amphibia; order Caudata; family Salamandridae; genus Lissotriton; species Lissotriton helveticus. The sequence continues at coordinate 806,827,851 of NC_136063.1, forward strand.
TTTATTGGTGAACAATTCCATCAGCGTAGTCCAAAGATCCACGTAGTTGAAGATCCATGAAAACGCCTCTCTGTTTTTAAAAGTTGCAACCCCGAAATAAACTGAAAAAAAATTACTACTATACACTTTGATTTAAAAAAAAGAAATTCTTCCCAATACAGAGTTCCTTTTTTTTTTTAAACCAACATAATAAAATTCACATTCGAAAACCCCTTCGAGAGCGTACCACTGCTAAATGCATAGGAATCAAAATTGTGTTAAAAATATTTAAAAAACACAACAACATACACACATCCATCTAACTACCTCCCTCTACTCTCCTTACAATAAAGTATGCCTGCCACAATGTCTAATTAAAAAGTGAATTTTCACTTACCTGACCACAGCTCTTCCTTGCATCTGATCTTCACTGCGACGCTCCATCAACTGTAGAAACTTATGCTCAACCAGGCAAGTCATCTGAAAAAGGCAAACCAAAAAAAGGGCAATTTCACACATTGAATACAATTGAAAACAGTAGGAAAAATTATTTAAATTTTTCCAAAAAATTTAAATGTACATCTTTTTTATTTTCAAAATAAATTATTTAACAAATATATGTATGTATATTTGCAATAATTTTGGATAATTTCCTGGAATACCATATCCCATAATAATTTTTTTTTTATAAATCTTTTTATTGAACTATCTTGACATCAGGTACATTATCACAATATTTAGTGGGTAGGGTACAGCAGGATATAAGAGAAAATTATTTGATTGTAATAGTATAATTCAGTGGAAATCACGGGGAAGGTGGATTGTCACTGTCCAATTCACGAGGGGGAGTGCAAATGTCCCCACGATATGCGTTCCAAGGGGCCCAAATCCTAGACCATTTCTGGGGGCAGCCCCGGGCGACATAAATGTTTTTTTCACGTGACATACTCCAATCAAGGTCTTTTTCCCAATCAGTGACCGTGGATTGCATGGGTGGCCCCCCAGAGCTGTGCTATATTTCTCTTGGCGATCATGCAGGTGAGAGTGACCAATTGTGTTGCATGTGAGGTGAGGTCAGTTGGTTCCCAGACATTGAGAAGGCACCTGGGTGCTTCTGGTTTGATTTCAACCCCCAATGTTTCGCTCATGACCGCATGGATGGCACGCCAGTATTCTTGGATAGAGTTACAGTGCCAAAGGATATGCATGAATGTGCCTGAATGAGTACATCTCAGCCTACACGAGTCGTCTGTCAGCCCACCTATGTGCACTAGTTGGGGCCCAGTGATGTACACCCTGTGAAGGATTTTAACTTGTACTAGGCGGAGCCACGCCGGGATAGCAACAGTCGTAGGGGAGGAGACTGCAGACTGCCAGTTCTCATCATCTAGTTCGAACCCATCCCTAGTCCATTTCTTACGCAGTGCCAGTAGGGGGTCGCCTATATTATTTATCAACTTCCTATAGGTAAGGGAGATGGCCTTCTCAGGTAGGTGTCCATCAAGCAGTCTATCCTCTATTGGGGAGCACTCCGGGGGGACAACGTCACGGGGCAGTGTTGCTTTTAGTGCGTGCCAGACCTGGAGGTAGCGAAAGCGCTCTGAGTTTGCAAGGGAGTATTGGCTTTGTAGCATAGTAAAGGGTTTAATGACCCCAGAATTCCAAAGGTCCCTGATATGGGAGATACCGATCAGGTCCCACTTGTCAAAACCCTTAGAATTCCGTAAGTCTCCTGGCTTTTGCGAGTCCCATAATAGAGTGGCGAGAGTCAAAGTATTACTCCAACCGAGGGATTTAGTTGCAGCGTACCAAACCTTCACTGTGTGTTGTGTGGGGCCGGTGAGTGGGTATCTGTCTGGTTTGAAGTACAGTGCACGGGTAAAAGACCTGTTTGGGAGGAGCCAGCGGTCCATATTGAAACCGGGGTCATCTGGACAGCCGTATGTGCAATGATTGATAGCCGCAAGGTGCGCCGCCCAGTAGTGCCTCTTGATGTCAGGTAATCCGATGCCGCCGTCGTACCAAATGAGCGTACATTTTTGCGTGGCAATTTGCGGTCTTCCGTCCCACAAAAGGTCTTGCTGGAGCCCTTAAAATATGTGTTTGGGACAGGATCAGCAGAGTTTTGTAGGGCATACAGAAAGCGAAGCAGGGACATCATTTTAAAAAGGGCTGCCTTACCCAACAGCGGAAGCGGGAGTGTCTTCCAATGTGCAATGTCACTTCTGAGTCGCTGCAAGGTTATGGGCGGGTCTGACCTGTGGGTCAAGACAGATGTATATACCCAGGTATTTGAAGTCGTCGGAGACTACAGGTATGGGGCAGTTCTGGGGTAAAGGAGGAGAATCCCTGTGTAGAACATAAAGGAGAGATTTCTGCCAGTTTACTCGGAATCCGGAATACCTTCTGAAGGTGGCTAGGATGTCAAAAACAGGAATGAGGGATCTCTTGGGGGACGTAAGGTAAAGGAGGATGTCGTCCGCATATAGGGAGATACAGTCCTCCCAGTCCGCCGTCCAGCGCATCCCTCGGGTCATTACGTCCTTGCAGATCCATGCTGCAAGGGGTTTGAGAGCCAGAGCGAATAGCAACGATGAAAGGGGGCACCCGTGACGGGTTCCCCGGCTGAGCTTGAATATCTCAGATTTCCTGTTATTAACAACTACTTGAGCCATGGGACCACTATACAGCAAACGCACCCATCGACAGAAGACCAGACTGAATCCCATTTCTCCAAGTACTGCGAAGAGATAGAGCCATTCAAGTGTATCAAATGCCATAGTGGCGTCTAAGGAAGCTATTATTGCATCCTCTCGTATAGTAGGAGTTCCACTCAGTACCCCATGCACTCTGCGCAGATTCAGAGCCGTGTTCCTTCGCGGTATGAAGCCTGTTTGGTCGGGATAGACCAAATCCCCAATTACTGTAACCAGTTTGTTAGCGAGTACTTTAGCTAAGATTTTGGGTTCTGAATTCAGAAGGGATATGGGGCGGTAGGAGGCGCAGTCTATTTTTGGCTTTCCGTCTTTGTGGATTGTAACTATAGTGGCGATCCTCTGATCGGGGAGCAGCACTCCCTTTTCAAGGCTGTCTTCATACATGAGTTTCAGGTAAATGGCTAATTTGTCAGGGCAGAGCTTGTACAGTTCAATTGGAAGTCCATTCGGGCCAAGAGCCTTGCCCGTTTGGAGTGTTTGGATTGCTATTGCAATTTCGTCCTTGGTGAGGGCGCTGGCAATGAAAGTTCGGTCAGTGTCAGAGAGGGATGGAAGTGAGATATCTCTGATGAGGTTCGAGGAGTCTGACTCCGTGTAAGGTTCCACCGAGCTGTAAACTGTGTGAAAGTGTGTTGCAAAGTCATTGACTATGGATTGGGGGTCCGAGATAGGGGATCCGTCAGCATCTCTCAGCTCCGGGACAAGTCTACTGGCGTGTTCTCTCTTGTTAAGTCAGGCAATTCATTTCCCGGCCTTATCTCCCCAGTTGTAGATGCGGCCTAGCCTATCTTGTCCCATTAGCTTTGCTCGGTCGGTGGCCAGCGCCTGATATTCGTCCTGATACAAGCAAAGTGAGTGCAGGGCTTCAGGGAAGGCACCGGTGCTTATGTCCTGTTCAAGACGGCAGATCTTTTGTTCGGCCTCCGAGACTGCTTTAAGCCGGTCTTTTTTGGATTCTGATATGAGAGAGAGGGCCTGGCCCTACTCACGGTTTTAAAGGCCTCCCACAACATCTGGTGGATTCTACCGTACCCTCGTTTTCCAGGAAGTAGTTGCCTATGGATTTACGGAGGTCCTTATGAATTTTGGGGTTTTTGAGGAACCAGGGAGTTATAGGTGCAATGCGCCCCACCTGGGTGTGATTGATCGACGATGTGGACCCATAAGGGGGAATGGTCCGATATACCTCTGGCCAAATGTCGGATCTCATGAATAGTGGAGACCTGTGAAGCCGGTACAATTATGTAGTCAAGGCGTGATAGACTGTTATGGGCCCCTGAGTGGAAAGTGTGTTGGATCTTGCCTGGGTTATGGGTTCTCCATTCATCCACTAAACCATCACCTCTAAAAACCTCAGAAAGGAATGGGCAGCCTGAGGTAGTGTGCAAGGAGGCTGTCTGTCAAGCTGGCCTGACATAACTAGGTTGAAATCGCCGGCCAATACTAGATGTCCCTCAGGTAGTGTTAGCAATATGGCGCTGAGGTCTATGAAGGTTGTGGCCTGTAGCCCTGGCGGCGCATATATGGACATGAAGGTAAAAGTTACGTGCTCCCAGTTGCCTGTGATCCCGATGAACTTCCCGCGGTCATCTAGATATATAGATGTAACAGATAAGGGGAATGACTTCCGCTGCAGTATGCCCGCCCCTCTTGAGCTAGACGTGAAGCCCGCATGTGCCACAATGTAGTATCCATATCTGTGCATTGCCTTGCATACATTGCCTATCAGATGGGATTCCTGGAGCAATACAATGTCTGGCATTAATTGCTTGATAGGTTGTAGTATCACCGTTCTTTTGATTCTGTCCCCCAACCCGTTAACATTCCAGCTTAGGACTCTGAGTTCCTTGTTCCGCTGTGTCCCTATGGATGAGTGCGTGCAGTGTGACAGGTGACATTGTGAGCAAAATTTGTACCATCAAGATAAAACAAAATACAGTAAACAGGAAAAAACAACCCCTCCCAACAACCCCCCACCCTGCTTCCCTGCACTCTGGGCTCGGAACTGCCCATATATAGAAAAATGCAGAGTGCCTGTCGCCCAGCTAAGTGACTAAAGGTAGAATGAGGGGGGAGGCCCTACAACCCCAATTGCCCTCACCTCCCACCTTTATGGATTTTAGGTGCATATTGACATTAGTATATCATAAAAAAAGGCACATTAGCTACCAAATGAAGCGTGCACCCAGTTCAACCTTATCAAGTGTCAGAGTTCTGCAGGCGAGGTCACGGCCAGAAGTAAAGGGGAGGCCCAAGACTGCCAGAGACAGGCTTGTCAAACGATACTTGAATGGCAAAGGACTCAGGGTCCTCACTCCGACGATGCTTTCAGGGTATCCAGCCAGTCATATGCGACCTCCGGCAAGTCGAAAAACCTGGTTTTGCGGTCGATCTCCACACGCAGACGAGCGGGGGAGAGCATTGCGTATTGGAGACCTCTGTCCCGCAGTCTTCTCTTGACATCCAGGAAGGAGCGGCGGCGCATCTGCACTGCACGAGTGAAGTCGGGAAAGAAGGAGATCTCTGAGTTATCCAGCTGGACCGGCGGGGTGACCCTAGCCGCCTGCAGGATGGTGTCCCTATCCCTTTAGTTCAGCAGTCTAGCCAGAATTGGACCATGTCGGGGCACCCAGCTTTGGGAGGCCCCCAGGTATCCTGTGCGCTTGTTCAACCACAAACAGTGTGGACAGTCCCTTCGGGAGCAGTTTCGTAGCAATCAGGTTTTCAACAAACAGGTCGACGGCAGGTACCTCCGCATTCTCCGGCACCCCGAGGACGAGTATGTTGTTGCGCGGCAAGCACCCCTCATAGTCATCCAGCTTATCTTCAGCGAATCTTCGGAACGTTTGGAGCTCCCTTACATCAGTCTGTAATTGTGAAGTGTCTTCCACTAGGCTGACAGTGGTAAGTTACAGCTGTTTGACCTTTTCCCGGTTATTGGTAAGGTCCGCCCTGATCAGCGCCACCTCGCTTGAAAGGGAATCGATGGAAGTGCGAACCCCGGTAATCGCCGCCATAAGATCTTTCATTGTAGGTTCGGGGGGAGGTCTTTTTCGGTGCCGCATGGCTGTTTGTCACCAGACCCTTTCCTGTCAGGGAGATCGGCCTTCGGACAGGTGTAGCAGTCTAGTCTGCTCTGGTGAAAGGCCCTTGCACGCTTCGCATTGGACATGGCGAAGGTTGAGTTCATGCACTAGGAGAGAGGAGCACTGGCCGGCAAATGCGTCTAGTAAGTGCTACACAGGAGTTAACGCAGGGCAGTGGTGAAAAATTCACTTCAGGGTGGGCCCCAAGATCACTGTGCACAATTAGGGGTCGATTAGGATCGCGGACGGAAACGTGTACCGTCCGCCGCGGAAGGTGGCAAGATACTCCGGACCTGTCCGCGTAAAATCCGCAACAGCAATTAGGATAAAACATGCAAAAAACGCCGACCGCGGCGTACGGAGCACACCAATCCCCGTCCGCGGCGGTCGGAGTACACCTGAGTCCGCGGCAGGCGGACGGAACAGAAAGAACACCGACCGCCGCGTATGCACATGACCGCGAATACATCCACTACCCACGCGATACCTGCGCAATGTCCGTGTCCGCAATTAGGATAACTCCGCAAGTACCCCGGTAGTCACCGCCATCCACGTCCGCAGCGGTACCAATGCACCGAGAATCCGTGCTCCACAGCGGAACGACAACACAAACAACATCCCTACTGTCAAACCAATGCCATACATTGCGACGGAAGTTATCACCAAACACACGAAAAAGAACGACCACCCACCGAAAACATCCAAACCAATCACAACACACAATGATCCACCGCCAAGCACCACACAATGCACACCTGGCAACACTCCCACCTAGCACCTGACTGCCAATAACCATTCAGACACGGCCAAGACACACACCATAAAATAACTCCCACCCACTCCACAAATCCTCTGCATCACTGCATAGCTGCTAGCAGGATACACTACTGAACTGACAGCAAAGACATATATCATTCACACAACCCACACCCAAACACACCCACCACACAAAGACCCACCACACCATTCCTACACACCACACACCTGCACCTCCCCATTCACGCAAACCCACACCCCGAGCACCACACACCATGGCACCAAAAAAAAATAAAAAATTCACTGACACCGAGTTAAAGGTTATGGTAGATGAGATAATACGTGTCGAACCCCACTTATTCGGGTCCCTAGTGCAGCAGACCAGCATAGCCAGGAGAAACAGCATGTGGGACCGGATAGTCACCAGGGTGAATGCCTCCGGGAGCGTCCCGAGGACGAAGCAGGATATACAGAGGCGGTGGCATGATCTCAAGACCCGAGTGAAATCCATTCGAGCCAAGAACTATCTCCGGGCAAATCACACAGGCGGTGGAACCCCCCCGGAGCCCTTACCCTACACCGAGTGGGAGGACAAGGTGATGACCATCATCCACCCTGAGAGCCTTGATGGACTTGCTGAGGGAGAAGAGGCTGGTAAGTACAAACCAAGCACCATGAGCACAACTACATGGTGTGCCTCACACAACTGTGAAGACACATCTCCCAGACCCCAACCCATGCATGCAGTCCACATACTCACCAACGTCGAAATCACTCCAACAGGCCCCCATGTCCATAGGGATGGCGGTGGTGGTGGTGGGTGGTGGTGGGTGTGAGGGGACGGAACTACAACTCCCAACAGGCCCCCATGTCCATAAGGATGGCGGTGGTGGGTGGTGGTGGGTGTGAGGGGACGGAACTACAACTCCCAACAGGCCCCCATGTCCATAGGGATGGCGGTGGTGGGTGGTGGTGGGTGTGAGGGGACGGAACTACAACTCCCAACAGGCCCCCATGTCCATAGGGATGGCGGTGGTGGTGGTGGGTGGTGGTGGGTGTGAGGGGACGGAACTACAACTCCCAACAGGCCCCCATGTCCATAGGGATGGCGGTGGTGGTGGTGGGTGGTGGTGGGTGTGAGGGGACGGAACTACAACTCCCAACAGGCCCCCATGTCCATAGGGATGGCGGTGGTGGTGGTGGGTGGGGTGAGTACCAGTGCAGACAGAATCGGCAACAAAATGAAAACAACCTGTCACGTCCACATTACTTATCCTCACATTTCCGTTTTGCAGGTCATCCTAATCTGACAGCTGGAAGCAACACCCGCCCTCCAGACTCGCCACTCACAGAAGTCTCAGGGGACGATTGGGCAGCCACCTCCGGGGCAGAGGATGATCCCGGCACAAGCAGGCAGCCAGGGCCATCTGGCTCCCAGGTCACACCTGCACCAACGACTACGGCCTCTGCCATTGTCACAACACCGGCCACTGTGACCTGCACAGCCACCACCAGCACCACCTCCACCACCACCACTACTACCACCACTTCTGCCCCTGCCACCCTGCCCAACCCACCGGCCAACGCCGTGCCAGCGCCATCCCAGCCACGCAGGGAGAGTGTGAGGCAAGGCAGAGAAGCAAGGCCAGATCCGGCAGGCAGGAGCATACGCCAAAGACGACATGAGGATACCAACACACACAATCCTGTGCAACAGTCATTGAAAGCACTGGGCAAGGTGGAGGTAAGCTATCAACGTGGTCAGGCACAGGCAGACCGGGCCCACCAGGACTTTGTTGACAACACTGCTATGTTGGGGGCCATTGAGAGGCGGCTTGGCCAACTAGTGGACATTTTTACCATGACAACCAACATGCGGATGCCATGTACATCCGCCAACACCACCCTCCCCACAACCCCACAAACAACGCCACCGCCACCGCCACCTGCGGCGGATGTGGTACCTGATGCCCCAGCGCAACCAGCTGACTCCGTACCATCACAAAGACGGAGGGGCCGTCCGAGGCTGGAAGTGGGCGAGAGCAGTGTGGAAGCAGCTGGCACACGCTCCAAGAGGAACCGAAAATGACTATAACAGTACCTGAGCATGCCATTCACCCTGCCAACTATCCGGTCCCACCTGCCACAGGCCTGCTGTACTAGGCAGACACCACCCTATGTGGTGTCAGCACGGACATTTCATCTGCCATAACCTTCTACTCTCACTCCCCCACCCCTTCACTCATTTGTAAATATGCACCTACACCCATGCACAATTTGTAAATAAATGCCACTTACTCACTCAATCATATGTTGCCTCCATGTTTATTCACATGAATGCATCAGAAACAGATGTTACTAGGTACAGGTATCCAACTGGTACAGAATCATGGCGCTGCGGGAGTGACCTACGGAAAATAGAAACCGCAAAGACATGTCAGGAAACATGATCACACTCATCAGAACACACTGCAGTGCAACATTGAACAACCCACACGCATCACAACAGTAATGGATGAGACGATACACATCATGGAGACGTGCATTGGCCAAAAATTAACACACACACACATGCATGCATCACATAGCAGAACACAGAGATGAAGCACACCACAATGCCACAACACCAGCACACATTCACAGGGCATACCCAAGCAGCACAAGAGGAGCACACTCACAATCAAGGGAAGTAGCGATCAATGATCTGGCGCCTCTGGTCCACACCTTCCTCCTCACCACTATCCTCATCAGTTGACATGGGTGGGTCGGGAGGGCGAGGAACTTGCAGTTCATCAGGGTCCAAGAGCAGTTCAATGTTATAGCGCACAGCCAGGTTGTGGAGCATGCAGCACGCTATCACGATCTTGCATACTTTGCCTGGTGAGTAAGGCAGGGCCCCTCCAGTCTTATCCAGGCACCGAAACCTAGACTTGAGCAGGCCAAATGTTCGTTCTACCACTCGACGTGTCCTACCATGGGCATCATTGTATCTCATTTCTCCAGCTGTAGTGGGATTGCGTATGGGACTGAGCAGCCAAGGCCTGTTTGGGTAAGCCGAGTCGCCTGTGTTGGTGGGAGAGAGAGAGAGAAACATCACAACCTGCATTGTGGGGCACACCATGCCACACAGATATCACTCCTGTTACCACAGCATACTCACCAACAAGCCACGCTTGTGCCGGACGCAGATTAGCCATCAGTTGGGGGACCATGCTGCTCCGCATGATGTGGGCGTCATGTGCAGAGCAAGGGAATCTTGCACACACACTGCGGTCCTGGGCAGGGCAGGGGCGGCCGGCCAGCCGGCCGGTGAAGGCTGGATGATGCAATGGCACTGTAAGGGGGGGCATGACCTGCCATGTGCATTGACATCAGCTAATGGATGTGTTGGCCTGCACGTCCCCCGCCGAACACGTGCCCCGCCATGTTGGCGCCAGTGATACAACATTGTTGCAAATCGACCATCCGTCCCGGAACCTTGCACATGCACTTGCCGGTGTGTGAGCGTGACGGTCTGTGCACGTGCAGAGAATGTGAGGTGCGAACAAGGGCGGCGTGTGCCCAATAGAATGTACCGTATGCTGTGCAGCGCAACACCAGGGCCAGTCATTGGCCCATTTCCAAACACACGCTTCTAGGGCTGCCCAATGGCTGTTGCCGTATGCCACTGACATGGCCACAGGGCCCTATAAATGTGTCATGTGCAATACCACACATTCCACGATCACCACCGACTGCTGCCTGTGACCATCACCTCCAACTGCTGCTGCGGAGCTGACCACCGACTGCCGCTATAGTGCCCTACTCCGCGACCTTGCCATGTCGAGAGGCAAAGAGATCCGGTCTCGTCCCTTCACCGCCGCGGAGCTGGATGTCCTCGTGGACGGTGTGCTCCGCAACTACGGACGCCTGTACGGCGCACCCGGACAGGTGGTAAGTGCAGTGGGGGACAAGTTGGTGTGCATGATGTGTACCATCACACCTGGGCTCTGGGATCTTGGCGGTGTGATGTGGGACCAACGCATGAACCGCAATGTGCATGGCTGCTTGAGAGTAACGTGTTGCCCCAATCTGTGTGACTGGCCAACTGTCCACTAACTTGCACCCTTTTGTCTCCCATCATGGTAGGTCAAGCTGCACCTTCGCAAGAACGTGTGGAGGAGCATTGCACGTGATGTACGAGCAGTGGGGGTGTCCAATAGACGACATACACACTGCCACAAACGCTGGGACGACATTTCCAGGCTGAGCAGGAACGTAGCGGAAGTGACACTAGGGATGATTCCAAGAACGGCACGACTGGCCCGACGCTCAATGACCCCTCTCATGCACCGTATCATAGCTGTGACGCATCCTGCCCTGTCCGAGCGGTTGCGTGTGGATGACCAGCAACGTGGCGGTAAGCATACTGTCAGTGAATCTTGCTTGTGAGTGCAATGCATGTTATGTTGGCCAGACACATTAGTGACTTCCGTGAATCGTGCGTCTCGTTGCAATGCCATGTTGGTGACATTGGCGCAGTTAAAAGTCACTTTCCGGTGCGGCATATTGAGACGGCACTCGCTAAGCAGTTGAGTGTTGGTGCACATGCTGTAGTGATCCGTCACCCCATGGCAAGACTGGTGTGCAGATGTAGTTGCTCATGCCCTGTCCGCATGCTGTACATGTCGCACGGACAACGCCACTTATTTCGTGTGAGGATGACTGGTAGGGGTGGCCTGTGTGTAGGTTGGGGGATCGAAGTACATCGTCAGCAATGGCAATAGGGTTTCCGTGCCAGTACTGTACGTGAGTGTGGCCGTGACTTACACCTCTTTTCTGTGAATTTCAGCTTTGGCAGTGGACACTCAGCCACAGACCGAGGAGATGTTTGAAGCCAATGCATCCGGATCAGACGTCGGGCACACGCAGACTGACACAGAAGGGGGCAGCGCCGGAGAGGGGGACAGGACCGTCCCGGAGGACTCGCATGTGGAGACAACATCGTCAACATCTTCCGACAGTGTTGGTGAGTCAGCACTGTTGTCACAGACTGGGAGTGGGCAATCAACACCTTTGGTCGGGACACAGCACACAGGGCCCACCCTGCCGCCAACTGCACCATGTACTGTTCGTGCACGCAGGAGTAGGGGGAGCAGAGTAGCGTTCGGTGCCGGAACCGCTGCCCCGGCCTCCGTGAGCCAAAATGCTCTTTGTGTGCTGAGGCTGTTGATCTGCTGCGACAGCTGTGTGTGGGGCAGACCAATATGATTAATGCTTTCCAAGACCACGATAGGAAGTTGGGGCAGGTGGTAGCTTTCATGGAAGGTATGCATGGCGATCTGGCTGCTCTACACAGGACAGTGCAGTCATTGGGGAACAGTGTGTCGTCTGCCATTGTACAGTCGCAGGGACTGGGAGCAACTTCTGTTCCACCATCTACAACACTGGATGTCTCAGGGGGGAGTCAATTGTCTGACCAGGACTCGAACACAGGTCATTGCACTAGAAGCAGCGTCAGCCAGCACGTCAAGTCTCGGAGGGCTCAGACACCATCCCCTAGGTCAGCTAAATCTGTTCACAGAGACACCGTCAGAGACAGTGGAGTACAGACACGTGATCCAATAGAGGGTTTGGGTTCAATGGCAACACATGCTGCACAGGCATCCCACACACAAGGTACTCCCAAGGCAAACCTTACTCCCAGTTCCATTGACACTACCTTGGACATGGACAGTGAGAAGAGGAAGGCACCTCATGAGAGCAGGGACACTCCCAGGGGCAGGGAGACTAGGAAGGAAGGAGCCACTCCCAAGGGCAGGGAGACTAGGAAGGAAGGAGCCACTCCCAAGGGCAGGGAGACTAGGAAGGAAGGAGCCACTCCCAAGGGCAGGGAGACTAGGAAGGAAGGAGCCACTCCCAAGGGCAGGGAGACTAGGAAGGAAGGAGACACTCCCAAGGGCAGGGAGACTAGGAAGGAAGGAGACACTCCCAAGGGCAGGGAGACTAGGAAGGAAGGAGACACTCCCAAGGGCAGGGAGACTAGGAAGGAAGGAGACACTCCCAAGGGCAGGGAGACTAGGAAGGAAGGATACACTCCCAAGGGCAGGGAGACTAGGAAGGAAGGAGACACTCCCAAGGGCAGGGAGACTAGGAAGGAAGGAGCCACTCCCAAGGGCAGGGAGACTAGGAAGGAAGGAGACACTCCCAAGGGCAGGGAGACTAGGAAGGAAGGAGCCACTCCCAAGGGCAGGGAGACTAGGAAGGAAGGAGACACTCCCAAGGGCATGGACAAGGACAGTCACAAGACATACGCACCTAAGAAGAGCACGGACACTCCCAGGGGCAGGGACACACATAGGGAGAAGGTGTGTCCTGGGGATGTGTACACCAAAGACAAGTCTGCTGCCTGGGACAGGGCACCATCCAGGGAACAGGGAAGATCCACAGACATCATTCCTCCTACGGAAATTGGACATCCAAGGGCAAAGGCATCTCCCATGGACAGTGGTGCTGTCAAGGACAGGCATACATCACCCCTTGATGCACTGCGGTTGCTGTTTTCTGGGAAACGGAATACAGATGTCTCTGCAGTGGAGTCACCCCTTACCTCCACTCCCATCAGGGCCCGTCACGAGCGGATGGAGGTTGACCCTGTAGTAGCATCCCCCATGCCACATGTTTCAGAGGCCAGAAGGCAGCCACACAGCAAACGACAAGCTGGCTCAAGCACGTCCCCAGAGAGCATTCCCCCGCCAGCAGATGCACCTCCCATGGTGGGTGATATTTCTACCCAGTCAGGCCCACTTGCCAGTCCTGTCCTGTCCAGGGTGCAGTCACATGTCACCAAGAAACGGAAACACACACCATTGACACATGCCCAACCCGATGTCGGCCAATTGCAACTATCCCCCGCTCCCAGAGCCACCCTGCCTCCTGGCCTATACAGCCCTGTGGCTCATCATTTCAGTGGTCCCAGTGGCGCCGCTGCAGTTGACTCGCATGTGTCAGGTAGTGGCACTGTGTCTGTTGTTTGCTGTCATGCATCATGTAGTGGCACTGTATCAGTTGTGCCTCATCCTGTTTCAGGTGCTGGCAGTCTGTCTGGGTCTGTGGCCCATGTGTCGGTCACTCGGGCTGTGGCTGTGTCTCACACTCCTGTTTCAGGTGCTGGCAGTCTGTCTGGGTCTGTGGCCCATGTGTCGGTCACTCGGGCTGTGGCTGTGTCTCACACTCCTGTTTCAGGTGCTGGCAGTCTGTCTGGGTCTGTGGCCCATGTGTCGGTCACTCGGGCTGTGGCTGTGTCTCACACTCCTGTTTCAGGTGCTGGCAGTCTGTCTGGGTCTGTGGCCCATGTGTCGGTCACTCGGGCTGTGGCTGTGTCTCACACTCCTGTTTCAGGTGCTGGCAGTCTGTCTGGGTCTGTGGCCCATGTGTCGGTCACTCGGGCTGTGGCTGTGTCTCACACTCCTGTTTCAGGTGCTGGCAGTCTGTCTGGGTCTGTGGCCCATGTGTCGGTCACTCGGGCTGTGGCTGTGTCTCACACTCCTGTTTCAGGTGCTGGCAGTCTGTCTGGGTCTGTGGCCCATGTGTCGGTCACTCGGGCTGTGGCTGTGTCTCACACTCCTGTTTCAGGTGCTGGCAGTCTGTCCGATGCGGGAACTTCACGCAATCCACCTGATAGTGTGATGTAAGGTGCTGTTGTCTTCACTCACATGTAATTGGACATGGTGTGTGAATTGTCCATTGTACACAGTCTTCCACTGCTGTGGACCTTGTTACGGGTTGTTGGTGATTCGTACTTGTGGTGCCTCAGATACTGCTGTATGCCCTGTGATCTACTGCCTCTGATGTACCTGCTCTGGTGTCCACACTGCCCTGTTGCTGTTCTCATGCTGCTGTATGCCCTTTGATGTACTGCCTCTGATGTACCTGCTCTGGTGTCCACACTGCCCTGTTGCTGTTCTCATGCTGCTGTATGCCCTGTGATGTACTGCCTCTGATGTACCTGCTCTGGTGTCCACACTGCCCTGTTGCTGTTCTCATGCTGCTGTATGCCCTGTTATGTACTGCCTCTGATGTACCTGCTCTGGTGTCCACACTGCCCTGTTGCTGTTCTCATGCTGCTGTATGCCCTGTGATGTACTGCCTCTGATGTACCTGCTCTGGTGTCCACACTGCCCTGTTGCTGTTCACATGCTGCTGTATGCCCTCTCATGTGCTTTGCCATGGACTGTTGGTGCACTTAGCCCCTCTCACGTGCTGCCTCTGATGGACATGTTCTGTGCAATGGACTGTTGATGCACTTTGCCCCTCTCACGTGCTGCCTCTGATGGACATGTTCTGTGCAATGGACTGTTGGTGCACTTAGCCCCTCTCACGTGCTGCCTCTGATGGACATGTTCTGTGCAATGGACTGTTGATGCACTTTGCCCCTCTCACGTGCTGCCTCTGATGGACATGTTCTGTGCAATGGACTGTTGATGCTCTGATACTGCATTCTGCCCTCTCGTTTACTGCCAATGATGTACCTGCTCTGTACTGCACAATGCCCTGTTGATGCTCTGATACTGCATTCTGCCCTCTCGTTAACTGCCAATGATGTACCTGCTCTGTACTCCACAATGCCCTGTTGATGCTCTGATACTGCATTCTGCCCTCTCGTTCACTGCCAATGATGTAGCTGCTCTGGAGCCCACTTTGCCCATGCTCACGCATACACTGTGATTATACCCCTATTTTGTACAATAAAGGTAGTCTATCAAGTCTCGTGGTCTGTCGTTGTCATTCCTGCTTGCGTACTACAAATGTGTATTCGTATTTGCTTCTCATCAGTGGTTTCGGTAACATGACACTCCCCCTCCCTACGTCACGTCCCTTGCTGGTATTCCCCTCCAGGCAGCCAATGGTTTGTGCCTTACGTGCGTCGTCGTCCATAGTGGGCCATAACTAGGACGTGATGGATCGCGAAGAGCATCGGGAAAGCGTGTAGCGCTGGGTCCATGGTGGTGGTCAGCTTGCGGTGGGTATCTCTGCTATGTCACCTATGTTCGCTGTGGGGATTCCGCCGTGTTCAGACAGGTTGTTTTTGCGCTGCGGTTTTATGTGTATTTTCCGCCATCTTGATTTGGGGGACGGTCTTAGACGTCAGTACGTACGGCGGGGCCTCCGGATGTGTTCGGCGGCGGTGCGTGCTTTTCCGTCGCGGACGGAAATTTGACACGTTTTCCTATCCTGATATGGCGGACGGAGTATCCGCGGCAGGCGGACACGGAAAAGGCTTTTTCCGCCTACTCCAGGGCCGCGGTGGCTCTTCCGTCCGCCATCTTAATGAGCCCCTATGTTGGGTACCGGTATTGCCCTCTTATAGTGGTTTTCGTACCGGCACCTTCCTCCGTGCACGATGCAATGGACCCTCCAACCACAGGGAGCAGGTCAGGCAAGGGCGGTCCGAGAGGCTGTGGCTGGAAATGTATGGGGAATGCAGGCCCCCGTCTCCCCCGCAGCACAGGCCTAGCGTCATTGGTATGGGGCATGGGCCAAGGAAAGCAAGGTGTAGAGGGAGGCAGCGCGAGGGGCCCCCAGCCGCTGGGTCAGAAAGGGCTCTCTGGCAATGGGGGGGCACCCAAGCCACTCACCTCTGTATAAGCAGCCTTGGGGGCACCAATGTGTCCAGCAGTAAGCAGCAGCCTCATGCGGGGGGGGAAAGGTCCCCAAGACACCGGCCCACGTCCCAGGAAGATTTTGATTTGAGGCCACCTCCCGGTGTCACCTCCGCCCAGGCCGGCAACAGAGTGGTCTCGCGAGCACAGGCAGCCTTTCACATCTTCAGTGGCAGTCACACACGGCACTGATCCACGCAACGATGGGAGCGGTACTGCTCTCAGCACCGCAGCAGCCCCAGTCGAGAGCCACCACGTCCCAAGGCTGAGCCCCGTGCAGCAACAATCGACCCAGTGTTGTGTGCTAATCGCTAGGGCCCAGCGCAGGCTCTGCAGTCCAGTGGCCGAGCGGCGGCCGCCAGGAAAGTGACAGCGTGGCCACCAGGTAGCGCACCGGGGATGGGGGAGGGGGCACGCCGGCACCCGCAGCACCCCAGGTGGCAGGATCAAATACTTGAGGTCCCGGCTCTCACGCGTGTAAGGTCTCAGGATTGGAATGCGGGCAGATTAGGCCCCTGCCGACCAATTTCGCCCCAGGTTGGAGCGTTGATCACCCCTTTCCTTCAGGAGTAGAGATCTGCACACAAAACACAGATAGGTGTAGCGGATTAATGGGGCAGGATCGGAGGGCTACAGAGAGACACTAACAAGTGGCCATCCTGGTCTGCCGCATAGCCACGCCCCATAATAATTTTTGTTATAAAAATAAAAAATAAAAATTTAAACTACTTAAACAGAAAATTCAAGACTTACAAAAAACCATAAAAATTAATCACTTACCATAGAAATGCGTAAAAGCATGCAATGTAAATGTACATGCGCTGCAATGGCATATGTAGTAATGGCAAGCGTTGTAATGGCACTAACGATGTAATGACTGCGTTGTAAAGACATTACGATGTAATGCCTGTTATGCCTGCTTTGTTATGGATGTTTCCCCTGTTCTCATAACATAACTCACATGATAAGATGGTACTGACTGATCACTTTCAAACAAAAGTTGGAAAATGTGTGGATTGCTTTTCCTAAACCCGGGATCTTCGGAATAGAATCCACTTGATCTATATTATGATGCAGAAATCTGTACTGGACATTTATCATAACAACTACCTTCTCCTGTAGGGAACAACATCGGAAAACACCATCCTTCTAACCTCTTTCCCCACCCACTTACTGGGTCTCTTTTTATTGCTTCATTTGTTTCAATTTTAAAGCATCACCCATCATGCCTCTAATATCAATATATTTTTGTGCTTTACCCAAAAGACTTTTTCAAACTGAGCAGTAGCAACTGAGATGGAAGTATGTGATTTGACACAGGTAATATGTCACTCGGCATTAACATCTTTGTAAAACACATTTTCTAATTTAAGATATTGCAAATATTTCTTAAACCTATCAATACTAACCTGTTCCTGCCAATTTAAAAAAAATCTTTAGTAGCCATTCTTTTTACTAGAACAATTAGTGGTTCTACTTCTTCTCTATTTACAGCTATAATTTCAATATTCTTCTTCATATTCAAAGGCAAATATACAACTTTACCTTTTAGACATTTTAATAATTCAGAAGGAGTTAGCTTCCCATTGTTTTAAATATCAGTAGGAATTGAAAAAAATTTCAAATCTATTCTGGACACCTGTGTAAGGCATTTAATTATCGTCTAGTTTGTCAATACAATATTTATAGACAGTATTGCTGATGCACAAGTCCAACTGGTCTTCAGCTATCAAGTAAAGAGCCAGTTTAAACTACTGTGCTAGAGCACTCACTTCAGTTTTTTCACAAATATAATTTTTTTGGGATCTATAGGGAGTTCACCTACAACAAATACAGACTTTGTCTGGAATTTCTGCAGTTGCTATTAATATTATCATTAGCAAGTTTTATATAGTGCTCAGCTACCCAGATGGGTTTTCCCGGCACTTTGGCAACAGGTCGGGTTTGGCAGGTCCCACTGACTCAGGACATCCAGGTTTTCAACTACTTTCAGAAGGTGGTCAGAGAAGCGCAGCTTCCCAGCTATTCAGGTAGGACGTGCAGAGCTTGGTGCACTAATGTACAAAAGATCAACCTCCTGCCCATGTCCATCTAAATCTAGGAACTGTGCACATACACAGGTCTCTTGAGAGCAAGGGTTTGGCCTGCTGATAAGGACACAGCAGCTCTTGCAGATATTGTGGGCAGACACCTGACCTTGCTATGTGCATATAGCACAATGCTTTAAATTGAATTTGCTTCTCTACCGTAAGCCAGTAAAGCTCACGGAGGCAGGTAGCTATTGAGGTGCCCTAAGGGAGTTTGTAAGTAACCTAGCCGCTGAGTTCTGGACTACTTGCAGCCATCTGATTGAAGCTTTTTTTTTGCACCTAGATAGAGAACTAAATAGCCATCCTTTGGGCTGAGAAAGGCAGTACAGAGATTGATTTAGTCAGCCATTTCACAACCACCTTTGCCACTTGATGCTTCATTGACAGCTTCATATCCATCAGAAAGCCAAGGTTCTTTACCATGATGGCTGGGTCTGGAAGAGTACCCAAGGATTCCAGCCAGTTCTGTGGGCCTCAAACCGAAGGGTCCTTTTCCAATACCAGAACCTCAGTCTTGTGTCCCTTTAGTTTGAGGGAGTTGCTGTACATCCACGTAGCCTGTTATTATTGCAAATGCCTCAATTTCCTTTTTAAATTTTCTAAAACTGTGCTTGTATTAGAAATGTCAATGTTGATCTCCACAACCTTCTCATTCTCTTCATTTGTCCTTTCAGGCCCAAAGTATGCTTACTGAATATCATATATAACAGAACTCACTTCAGATTGACTGCCTCTTAATAAGATATCATTTCGTTTTTGAAGCTGAAGAGCTGGAGTTTTCATAAAATACTATCTTGTTAATGGATCACGCAGTTTAGTGTGGTGCACAGACAGCATATGTATGTGATGGAAAATACTGTCAGAAATCTGTTGTGATAAGCAAGCCAATGAATATCCTTGAAGGTTTGTCAGTTTCCCAAATCAACAGGGATCAAGGCATTGCAGTAGTTTGATTCTTTGTCTCAGAGTTCCTCTGCTGTACTTGTTTAAGTAGAGTCTAAGTTTGTCAACAGACCTTTGTGTTATGTTGCATACGTTATCACACTTCCACTCAAAAACTGGTTGTCAAGGTAATTGACCTAATACTTCATTGATTATTTCCTCTTCTACAGGAGAGGTTGTGGTGTAAAGGCCTGAGCTGTCAACTTTGGGGTCCGTGGGAACCAGGTTCAAGTCTTGGTGCTGGCGCCAACGTCCTGTGATTCTGAGCAAATCACTATGCGGCTGATTACGATGGCGGGCGGACTTGCATCCGCCCACCATCGTGCCGGATACAGGACCACCTGCCTGTAAGGCAGCGGTCCCGCACTCCAAATCTCAATGCGACTGCCACCGTGGCAGTTGCATTCAGCAATTTTACATTGCGGACGGTGCTGCTGGCTGCAGCCTTGCCGCGGTGTTGAAAATCGCATGTTGTGCATTTCCATGCACAATGTGGCGTGCCTGCCACCTTCTGCATGGAAAGGTAGGTGGTACCATGGGTACCCCCAGTGCACCTACACCCACCCCCCACACAGAGGGGGCCCACAACGGGCCCCCGAACCCAGCCTCCACCATCCTTTCCATGACGGTTACACAGATATGGAAAGGCTTGTTGACGCCAGCATTGTAATCCGCTGCCAGTTTATCCATGCTGACCGCTCCGCGAGGCAATCATGGCGATTGCCTGGGGCGGAAGCATGGAGGGCAGTCTTTGCGAGCACCGCGGTCACAATGCGATTCCCTCCGCTATCCTATTGTGGTGGGGAAAAGGTGAGTCACATGGTGGAGGGACTGCCACCACTGGGCCGGGGCTGGCGGTCCTTCCACCATCATAATGAGCCCCTAATATTCCCATGCCTACAATTCAGCGCCTTTAGACCCTCACTGGTGATTTGCCATGCTTTACAAATCATGGATCTATCTATATATGATTTCTAGGCACTCATTTTTCTTTCTCAATGAGTGCACCGTCATTCATTTAATATGCAAATATGTCTATTGCAAACAATAACTAATTTTCTTGTTAATAGCTTTCCTCATTAAAACATGCCTTACTACAGGAAGTGTGTTTACACTCTCTCTGAAAACAGTACAATAGTTTGTTTTACTGATTTCAAACTATTGATGACTCTTTTTTAAAGTAAATTAACCAGTTTATCTAAACATCTCATTCTCTTCAAAATGAGTATAAATAGCTTTCTCTTTAACACAAAGGCCTTATCTAATAAAGTCTCAACACACTTGTTTTGGTGTTGCTCCTTTTCACTGTCTACGTGCTTCATAAAATATTAGACACTATACTCTTTCGGAAGAATTTCTGACAAAGTTCTTTGAATTTCTTCTTCTTAAATATGCATGCATGCTGCTTTTTTCTGTGGCGTAATGTATTTT
Organism: Lissotriton helveticus; assembly: GCF_964261635.1. Taxonomy (NCBI): domain Eukaryota; kingdom Metazoa; phylum Chordata; class Amphibia; order Caudata; family Salamandridae; genus Lissotriton; species Lissotriton helveticus. The sequence goes on from NC_136063.1 coordinate 806,848,493, forward strand.
GAAAAAGAATAGGATTTTTACTGAGATTTTGACAGACATGTATTACTACTTACACCTGTAGAAGAACATATCCATTACGTTATTTTTTTATTTTTCATAAAAGACTGATTTCTCATACTTGATTTCAATCTTTTTGACCATATTTTCCTTCTTTTGGCTGTGTTCCATGTTTGGACACTTGTTTGTTGTACCGCTGATTTGTCTTCTTCTTTTTTCTCCTCATTCATTGCCATTTTTAATTGACTGCAAACCCTACACAGGAACTAAAAGGCACATGATATTTATATCTGCTTCTAACAGAGTTATGACTAAAAAATCTGATTATTGCATAGTTCATTTACTAAGAACACCTTTTGTAGGTGCATTTCAGATTTTATTATGACTGTTTATGGTATAATGCTGAAGAAATTGGTATATGTATAGGATATTCATTCATGTGATTTCTGTCAATGGACGAACAGAATTGTATCTTGAACAATGTTTTCAATATGTGGATTGGATTTTTGTTCTAAATTATTGTGTATGAGTGGTATTATGTATGAGTATGATTATGAGTTTGGTGTTTGATATGAATCATGAAGATAGGGAGTCTGGAATTGTATTATAAAATTAATATGTATTAAGTAATTAAACATTTTGTGACTAGGTCTGTCTCAAAACCTCAATAGTTGTCTGAGTTATCCCTTACAAAAATAATTGGAGAAGGCTGTTTCTTTAATTGATACACACTTTTTTGTGAAACCTTTAAACAGACGAAAGATTTGTGTAGATTAAGTTAGATAAACACTAGCACTTGTGTTATCACATTTTGGAGACTGTAGATTTTGTATACTACAGTTAAAACTGTATACAGTGGAAATGCTCTTTTTTATGACAACATACCCTCTCTGGTGACACCTTTGTGCATTGGAAATGCTGATTGTGAAAGGCTTTACTGAGAATCTCATCCCTCAGAAAAGATCTTTTCTGTAGGTGAATCTGGTGAATTATTCGGTACAATAAGACTACCCTGTCCAGTGATTACTGAAAAGAAAATAACAGCTTGTGTGGAAACATTAGAAAAAACTGAGGTCTATCCTACTACTCTGCAATATACTGTACAATCTATGTAGTAGACTTTGATAAAACAGCGATTGTATGTCACACTACTATATAGCAGCAGCCTCTCTGGCACCTCGGCAGGGACATCATGTTTTCTGTAGAAGATCTTCGAGAACTACTATCTGCTGTATGATATGGGTTTACAAAAAGCAAGCTCTATACTAATATCTCTGAAGACAGTAAAGAGTGTATGTAAAAGGTCTCAGAGAAACACTAGGCCTGCTACTACTACATTTTAACAGAGTGCAGATTGGGCATGGTAAAGTTCAATGCATGTGTAAAACAATTCTATACAGAGTGAATGACTCACTTCTATCAAAACATTCCCTCTCTACTAATAGTTCTGTACAGATTACATGATGGATGTAAAATGCTTTACTGAGCAATTCACCCTCTATAAAGACATTTTCTCTGAGACAACAAGCTGTATTTATTTTATTTATTTTATTTGAAAAGTTGTATAAAGCACGAACATGACTCTTACGGGTAACAGAGCACTGCACAAAGTGGCGAAAGCAAGAATAACACAACACAATGGAACAAGTGAGGTAGTTAAATAAACACACGGTCAAAGAAAGGGGGAATAATCACGGTCAAGGTGCAGGAGAGTCAGCCAGACTGGAGGGACAGTACAGTTTCAGAATGTTCATAGAACGAGATAACATGTGAACAGGAAGCATAAAATTCAAACAAACGGTATGAAGGAAGTAAGAGAAGTCAAGGGAAGTTAAGCCAGGTTAGTGCTGTTGATGTTCACTCAAGATTAGCCATTTGACATGTTTCTTGAAAGATGGGGTGGATGGGTTAGATCTGATCTCGGGAGGTAGAGTGTTCGAAATTCTTGGAGCAAGACCAGTAAAAGCATGATTGTACGTTATTTTCTTTTTGAGTTGGGGAGGTTTCACATGTAGGGTGGTTGAACTTCTTAAGTTCCGACTCGAGCCAGATAGTTCAAGCTTTTTAGCCAAGTACACAGGGGTGTTGTAATGAATAGCTTTATGCGTCAAGCAAGCTATCTTGAAATGTATCCTAGCTTCTATAGACAGCCAATTTAGTTGAATGAGGTCTGGCGTGATGTATTCATGTTTTCTGGAGCCTGTAATGAGCCTGGCCGATGCATTTAGAGTGGCGCCAAACTAGCTTTAGGAAGCCCAGCAAGGGTCACCAGACCATATTCGAGTCAACAGATAACCAGATATTGTACTGCAGGCCGGTTGTCCTTAGGCGGAAGGAAAGGCTTGATTTTCTTAAGGGTGTTGAGCTGAACATTGGCTCCCCTAACAATTGCACTGATTTGGGCTTGCATATTCAGGTATTTGTCCAAGGTGATAGCTAGCAATTTAGCAGAGTCAACAACATGAGGGGTGCAGATAAGAGCAGTTAGTTGTTTGAGCCAGTCCAGGGTAGCTGCAGAGTGGTTGCGGGAGGCAATCAGAAGGAATTCTGCTTTGAAAGTATTTAACAAAAGATGGTTCTGGGCTTGCTATTGTTGAGTTTGTAAGAGTGCATCATTTAAGGTTTTAATGTCCTCTGGAGAGGAGATCTTCAAGTACTGTTGCGTGGTTTCAGCATACATGTGGCAGTGAATGTTAGAACGGTTCAGAATATCAGAGAGAGGTTCCATAAAAAGTTTTCAAAGAGTGGGCAAAAGTGCAGAGCCTTGAGAAACTCCAATGGTGACTTGGGTACTGGATGCAAGGGAATGGTTAACTTTGATTCTTTGTGTGTGGTTCTGTAAAAAAGAGCCAAACCAATTTAAGGCATTGCCCTCAAGTCCCATTCTATGCTGAAGAAGAGCTATCAGGTTTTGATGTTTGATGGTGTCAAATGCTGAGGACAGGTCAAGAAGGATCAGAAGACAAGGGACATTATGATCAAGGGTTCTCAGGGCATCATCTACTATGTGAGTTAGTGCTGTTTCAGTACTGTGCCCTGCTCTGAAACCTAACTGGTAGAGGTCAAGGAGTTGAAACTTCTCCATGTGGTTGCAGAGCTGCGTGTGGACACATTGCTTGAGCAATTTAGCTAGAGTCCTGATGTTGGTGATAGGCCGGGAGGTGTTGGGGAAGGGAGCAACTTGACCCATCTTGAGGCAGTCAAAGATCTTTCCCTGCAAGAGAGATTCGCGAATGATCTGGGACCAAAGAGGGAGAATGGCTGAATTGAGATCTTTAAGAAACTTATCAGGTAGTGGATCGCCTAAATGATTGGAAGATTTTAAGGACACCATAGAGTGGAGCAGCTCTGTGTCATCTGGAAGAAGAATAGAATTCCAAAAGGTGTTGTTTTTGGGAGCACAACCTATGTGGAAGAAAAGTGAAGACCCTACCAGTAGTTCCGTAGGTTCATCCGATGATACTGTATAGTTCAGAGGCCGCAAAATTTGAGTGGCAGGTTTCAGCTCCAGTTCAATTTTTCTTGTCTTTTCAGAGAAATGTGCTGAGAAGACCTCCCCACTAGGAAGGGAGGTCAAGGGTGTCGAAATATGGTTGGAAGAGTGGTTACATTGTTGCTTGATCATTTCGAAGAGCTTCTCGGGTCTATTTTAGCGCCATCAAGCTGAGCCCTGAAATAGTCAGTTCAAGCATTGCGAATGTGTTTGCTGTAGGTGCTTCTCATCTTCCTTAACTGTAAGAGGCTTGCAGTGGAAGGAGAGTTTCTCCAAAGCCTCTCTGAAAGCCTCAGTTTGCGACGTTCAACATTTAGGGGACCTTTATACCAAGGTTTGGATTGTTTGACCGGAATCCTTATGATTTGCTTCGACTCAATAGTGTAGAAGATATTGTATGAATTGCTTCGACTCAATAGTGTAGAAGATATTGTATGAATGGTTACGTTTTATAACAACACACCATCTTTATTGACACCTCTCTGCCGGTTAAATTGTGAATGTGGAGGGCTTTACTAATGAACCCGCCTTTATATACATTTCTCAGAGTTAACAGGGTTTTGGCTCAGTTTACAAACAGCAATCTGTCTATTCACACCTTTGCAAAGGACAATGGATCAGTGTATAAGAGTCCATGGAAACACTAGAAGTTATACTACCATATTTCAAGAGGGTACAGATTATGTATGTTATAGTTTGAATAAAAAGTGTCTCTTTTTGTTATAACTGTATACAGCGTGAATGCGTCATTTATTATGACAACATGACCTCTCTGGTGACATCTCTCTTCAAGATGAAGACCAGGTGCGAAAGGCTGAACTGAGTAAAGATGTTTTTCCCTAGTGAATAGGGTTTTTTGTTCACTACAGTAAGACCACACTCTAGCGATTCCTCTGAATAGAATGTACAATCAGGGTCTGATTCACAAAGGTAAAATTAGACCAACAGTGTAACTTAGACTAAATTCTAACTTTACTACTTTTCTGTACTTAAAAAGAGATCTACAGGTAGTATCTTTACACCTGCGGAGGCTCTGCACAAGTGGAGGAGGTTCCGTACTCGGGATGGAGGCTCTGCTCTGGGGCGGGAATCTCCGCACTCGAGACAGAACCTCTACACATCGGTCGGGAACTGTGCACTTGGGCTGGGAAAGTGTAATACATACAAATCAGACAATTAATGTCACCTGCAGCCTATGTACTGCAAACCACATAAAAGCAGCGCAAATCCAAGGATATGCTTTTTTCAAATATATACTTCTCCTGGTTGCTCTGCATCTTGCCTTGCCATCTGCCAGGTGTAAGCACGTTAAATATCAGGAAGACTACTACAAAAACCAATATGGTCTTCCCCCCTACCTCAGCACTGCAACACCAAAGTCAGTAGTTTGCTAATGCAGTTAGTGCATTGGAGGAGGATGTCAAGACCATTACTGACACCAAAAAAAAGAGGCAGGAGGATAAGAGATGGTGAAGGAGACGTTCACCAGGATAGAGGTGGCCAGAGCTCTCTCTTGTGGACAAACTGGAACCTGTCTCGCTCTAACACCACTTAAGAAATGAGTCCTCGCCACAATGCACCCCATTTGCTGCATTGGTTGCCTGTCACTGACGACCTTATTGTGGAACCAGGTAATATGTTATGGTTAAATAATGACTTTAATAGAATTCATTTTAATATGAATTGCAAATGTGACTATGGAGGTCACTTCAAGTCCGTGCAAATATTCATTGTGAATTAGACTCTCATGTATTTCATTCTGTCTATTACACTACATGTTCCAGAATTTTAAGTACTGCGAATGTTAACTTACAATTTTCCCTTCACAAACTGTTGACAATCTCTGCTGGGGATTTCAATGTAGTTTTGTAAATGGTGCATGAAACATTGCATGAATTAGTAAACATCACAGTTGTACTGCAAATGCAACTAAGTAGCCATGTATAAGGTTGTATGTAATCATCATATGTTGTATTTGCCTATTGACTTCTCTATTTAAATTTCCACATACTTCTATATTAGATCTACCCACTGGAGCAGAGGTTTCTGCTCTTGCAGGAAGGCAACATCATGGGGCAGATTAACCACTACCGCTGACACTGGTACAGAAGTGAGTCCCATGTACTATAATATTACCAGACAACCTATAGATATTTTTCTTAAACTTCCTCATTAGTCTCACACATTTGATCTTAACTAGTATATGGTAGTTTTAACAGGTGTCAAACAGAAAGATAAAGTAATTATATTCACATCCTTTTCGGCCATGTGACGTTGGCCAGGACAATACAAACTAGAGTGACCTCTGCTCCACGTATGGGTGTGACATATGGTCAGTCCCCACATACTTGGTGGATGGTAGATCCTCGAAAGGTCACTGACATAAAACTTTATAGCAAGCTCGTAGTCTAATATGTTGGATGATGTGTTAGCAGTATGTGGTATGTGTCAAATATCCCTGGTGTTACCCATCTCCATTTGCTCAGATATTGTTCATGGAAGTATACCACTTCATAAAATGTTTACTAATTAAATAAAAATGTTTGTACCTAATTGCTTACATTGTCACCTCTAAAAAGGAGTAGCACTAACTGTGTTGAATTGCATTCTAATGACATATGCATGTAAAATTATACACATCTTCCTTTGTATTTAAATATGCAAATGTTTGTATTATTACAGCTGTTATCAGGAGTACCTCAGTCATACAAAATACCTCATCTAGGAATATGGCATACCTACTGGCTACAACAGTCCCACCCACTAACATCTGTCTGTCAGGTAAGTGCACCTTATAGTATTGTAAACTAATATTTTCCAAAGAGTCCACAATAACAAAATCACTGTGAAAGTAATTTAACAGATATCACCACTTTTTCTAACATTGGTGTGTTATATCTGTCCCCAACATCATCAGTGATGTCTTTGTTTCTTTTGCCTGTTCACCTCTTATTAATGCTGAAGTTTAATTAAGGTGTCACTGGGATCACTGACATAATATCGACAGTCAAAATATCGACTTACCAAAATATCGAGGTAAAAATATAGAATTCCAAAATATCGACTTCCTATCTACAAACAGGTAAGTACAAAAATATCGACTCCAAAATATCGATAGGAAAAAATATGGACAGTCAAAATATCGATTTTTTAAAATATCTTCAAAGTAATTTTAAAGTACTAGAATAATAATTATAATTAATTTAAACATACTTAAAATACTTAAATAAACTTAAAATTAATAAATAATTATTGTAACTTTTTTTTTTATACCTGTCTATAGGATTGTGGAGTTTGCTCATAAGACCGGTCCGGATAAATGTGACATTCGTTGTTCTAGATTTGTTGTTTCAAAAATTCCTGTATTTGTATATATGGATGAATTTATTCCTTTTCAACTTGTAAATATATTGGTACTGATTTTAACATTAGGTAATTTTCAACTATATTGCTTGCACTTTAATGCTATATTTGCACTATCACTTCATGCACTTTCCTTGTCTGTTAGACATTTATTGTGACTTGCCAACTTGGGCTTTATTCTGATATCGATTGTCATATGGCTTTGGATCAACGCTGTTAACTCATATACTGAGCTATTTGCTTTTGGGCACAACATGATAATAAGTTAATACCCATAGTGTACATAGATAATATCAATTGTCATGTATATACTTCTGTTGGTTTTTCATTATGTTTTTTGCCCTGCAAATATGCTCCTTTGTCTATGAAATCGGTTTACATCATTTCATTGATTGTGCTATTCTCATTGAAAAAAACTAATTGCTACATAGTATTTTTTCCATGCCTATGATTCATTTTATCGCACTGTCACTTTAAATGTTTTGCTAACTGTGTGTAGTTTGTCATGTGATCAAGCCTCCCTGGAGGCGAAACGCGTCATGGCGGCAGCGCTGGCTTCACGTAATTAAACCACCTTTTGCACCAGCACTTCTGGGTCGACTCTTTGTTGCTGGACACTGTTGGCGAACTGCTTCTTTTTTTGCCAAAGCGACAATATTCGGAATATATATATATATATATATATACATATTATTAACAAAACATATACAATATTTTTTTCGTAGGATAGTGAGAGGTTTACATTTACTATTCCCATTCCAGTGAGTGCAACAGTAGGGAAAGCGTTGTATAGCGTAGGGGTTAAAAATAACTATTCCTACTCCAGCGAGTGCAACAGTAGGGAAAGCGTTGGATAGTGTATGGGTAAAAATTACTATTCCCACTCCAAAGAGTGCAACAGTAGGGAAAGCGGTGGATAGCATAGGGGTAAAAATTACTAATCCCACTCCACAGAGTGCAACAGTAGGGAAAGCGTTGGATAGTGTAGGGGTAAAAATTACTATTCCCACTCCAGGAAGTGCAACAGTAGGGAAAGCGTTGGATAGCATAGGGGTGAAAATTACTATGCCAACTCCAAAGAGTGCAACAGTAGGGAAAGCATTGGATATCGTAGGGGTAAAGATTACTATTCCCACTCCAAAAAGTGCAACAGTAGGGAAAGCGTTGGATAGCGTAGGGGTAAAAATTACTATTCCAACTCCAGCGAGTGCAACAGTAGGGAAAGCGTTGGATAGCGTAGTGGTAAAGATTACTATTCCCACTCCAGCGAGTGCAACAGTAGGGAAAACGTTGGATAGCGTAGGGGTAAAGATTACTATTCCCACTCCAAAGAGTGCAACAGTAGGGAAAGCGTTGGATAGCGTAGGGGTAAAAATTACTATTCCAACTCCAGTGAGTGCAACAGTAGGGAAAGCGTTGGATAGCGTAGGGGTAAAAATTACTATTTCCACTCCAGCGAGTGCAACAGTAGGGAAAGCGTTGGATAGTGTATGGGTAAAAATTACTATTCCCTCTCCAAAGAGTGCAACCGTAGGGAAAGCGTCGGATAGCGTAGGGGTAATAATTACTATTCCAACTCCAGCGAGTGCAACAGTAGGGAAAGCTTTGGATAGTGCAGGGGTAAAAATTACTATTCCCACTCCAGCGAGTGCAACAGTAGGGAAAGCGTTGGATAGTGTATGGGTAAAAATTACTATTCCCACTCCAAAGAGTGCAACAGTAGGGAAAGCGTTGGATAGCGTAGGGGTAAAAATTACTATTCCCACTCCAGTGAGTGCAACAGTAGGGAAAGCGTTGGATCCCGTAGTGGTAAAAATTACTATTCCAACTCCAGCAAGTGCAAGAGTAGGGAAAGCATTGGATAGCGTAGGGGTACAAATTACTATTCCCACTCCAGCGAGTGCAACAGTAGGGAAAGCGTTGGATACCGTAGGGGTAACAATTACTATTCCCACTCCAGCGAGTGCAAGAGTAGGGAAACCGTTGGATAGCGTAGGGGTGAAAATGACTATTCCCACTCCAGCAAGTGCAACAGTAGGGAAAGTGTTGGATACCGTAGGGGTACAAATTACTATTCCCACTCCAGCGAGTGCAACAGTAGGGAAAGCGTTGGGTAAAAATTACTATTCCATCTCCAGCGAGTGCAACAGTAGGGAATGCGTTGGATGCCGTAGGGGTAAAAATTACTATTCCAACTCCAGCGAGTGCAACAGTAGGGAAAGCGTTGGATAGCGTAGGGGTAAAAATTACTATTCCCACTCCAGCGAGTGCATCAGTAGGGAAAGCATTGGATAGTGTAGGGGTAAAAATTACTATTCCCACTCCAGAGAGTGCAACAGTAGGGAAGGCGTTGGATAGCATAGGGGTAAAAATTACTATTCCCACTCCAGTAAGTGCAACAGTAGGGAAAGTGTTGGATAGCGTAGGGGTAAAAATTACAATTACCACTCCAGAGAGTGTAACAGTAGGGAAAGCGTTGGATAGCGTAGGGGTAAAAATTACTATTCCCACTCCAGCGAATGCAACAGTAGGGAAAGCGTAAGGGTAAATTTTATTATCCCCACTCTAGTGAAAATAAATTAATATAAATCACATAATTATAAATTAATCAATTAATATTTTTTTTTACCAATTCAGAATTAATTAATTACCAATAAAAAATATTTAACAATTTATTTTAAATAAATACCTATTAATTAATTATCATGTTTAATTACTTATATTAAATTACTTCCCATCCTATTCCCTCTCCAAAGAGTGCAACCGTAGGGAAAGCGTTGGATAGCGTAGGGGTAAAAATTACTATTCCAACTCCAGCGAGTGCAACAGTAGGGAAAGCTTTGGATAGCGTAGGGGTAAAAATTACTATTCCCACTCCAGCGAGTGCAACAGTAGGGAAAGCATTGGATAGTGTATGGGTAAAAATTACTATTCCCACTCCAAAGAGTGCAACAGTAGGGAAAGCGTTGGATAGCGTAGGGGTAAAAATTACTATTCCCACTCCAGTGAGTGAAACAGTAGGGAAAGCGTTGGATCCCGTAGTGGTAAAAATTACTATTCCAACTCCAGCAAGTGCAACAGTAGGGAAAGCATTGGATAGCGTAGGGGTAAAAATTACTATTCCCACTCCAGCGAGTGCAACAGTAGGGAAAGCGTTGGATACCGTAGGGGTAACAATTACTATTCCCACTCCAGCGAGTGCAAGAGTAGGGAAACCGTTGGATAGCGTAGGGGTGAAAATGACTATTCCCACTCCAGCAAGTGCAACAGTAGGGAAAGTGTTGGATACCGTAGGGGTACAAATTACTATTCCCACTCCAGCGAGTGCAACAGTAGGGAAAGCGTTGGGTAAAAATTACTATTCCATCTCCAGCGAGTGCAACAGTAGGGAATGCGTTGGATGCCGTAGGGGTAAAAATTACTATTCCAACTCCAGCGAGTGCAACAGTAGGGAAAGCGTTGGATAGCGTAGGGGTAAAAATTACTATTCCCACTCCAGCGAGTGCATCAGTAGGGAAAGCATTGGATAGTGTAGGGGTAAAAATTACTATTCCCACTCCAGAGAGTGCAACAGTAGGGAAGGCGTTGGATAGCATAGGGGTAAAAATTACTATTCCCACTCCAGTAAGTGCAACAGTAGGGAAAGTGTTGGATAGCGTAGGGGTAAAAATTACAATTACCACTCCAGAGAGTGTAACAGTAGGGAAAGCGTTGGATAGCGTAGGGGTAAAAATTACTATTCCCACTCCAGCGAATGCAACAGTAGGGAAAGCGTAAGGGTAAATTTTATTATCCCCACTCTAGTGAAAATAAATTAATATAAATCACATAATTATAAATTAATCAATTAATATTTTTTTTACCAATTCAGAATTAATTAATTACCAATAAAAAATTATTTAACAATTTATTTTAAATAAATACCAATTAATTATTCATCATGTTTAATTACTTATATTAAATTACTTCCCATCCTATTCCCCTATAAACCAACAACCCGCTGCTAAAAATAAAATAATATTATTCACATATTTATCAATTAATCAATTAATAAAAATTAAATATCAATTAACAAATAATTAATTACCAATTAAAAATTAATTGACAATTTATTCAAAATGAATGCCAATCACTTAATTAATTAACATATTTAATTAATTATAATTAAATTACTTCCCACCCTATTCCCTTATAAACCCACAACCCACTACAGAGAAAAAAATATTATTCACATAATTGTCAATTAAACAATTAATTAAAATTAACTATTAATTAACAAATAATTAATTATCATTTAAAAATTAATTAGCAATTAATTCAAAATTACCAATTCATTTACATATTTAATTAATTATAATTAAATTTCTTCCCACCCTATTCCCCTATAAACCCACAACCCGCTACAGAAAATAAATGACTATAATTAAAATATTTATCTATTAATCAATTAAAATTAATTACCAATTAATAATTAATTAACAATTAATTCTAATTAAATAATAATAAATAAATTAACATATTTAATTAATTATAATTAAATTACTTCCCACCCTATTCCCCTATAAACCCACCAACCGCTGCAGATTTATATTACTCAAAAAATTAAAATTAATATTAACTTACCTAAAAATCGATATTTTTGTTGTCTATGTCTAGTCGATATTATGTCCATTCTATATTTTTGATTCAATATTATGTCCATTCTCTTCGATATTAAAATTTTCTAGTCGATATTTTGGTAGCCTATATTATGTCTAGTCGATATGTCTATTCTATATTTTTGACTCGATATTATGTCTAGTCGAAATTAAAAACTCGATATTTTGACTGGTTACCGTGTCACTGAGCCTGCTGTATCGAGGATCATATCTGCTGCACTACATTGAGGGTGCCAGGTTCAGCAGCTGACATCACAGGGGACATCAATACCACACAGATCTGTCGCTAGAGCTGGAGAGTGTGATTTTACATTGCACACCATCATTAAACACCTCAATGCTAGTGTGAGCTGTCACACATAGGTTTACACAAACAAGATGTGGAATTTCAGATAGATGCAAAGAAAAATGATTCAAATGCTTGTGTTGTAGCAAATGATGTACTATAGGAAATAATTCTTTTTTTGCAATCTCTGTCTTTCAGGTGCTGGCGACAAAGATTTGGTTGATCAAGCTGAACCATCCAGCAGTGGAGGACGGTGAGCAATCCAAGGAGACAACACGATCCTCCTCCAAGCAGCAATGTCAACGGCTCTCACTGTTCAACAAGACGAAGATGAGGTGGAACAGGATAAGCCGGTGCTGGTCCCAGAGGAGGATCTGGATAAGGGGTAGTGCATTGCTGGCCCATTGGCCAAAAGCATGTAGGCAAACATCAGGTCTGGCCAGCATTGTACCCCCACTCCCTTCTGAGGATTGCCCTTTCCCAGCAGGTCATGAAACAGTGACAGAGTTCACCTCTCCCAACACTACCAAAACCTCCTCCCAGCCCTCATGTCTAAGTTTGATGTGTTGTTTCTGCTATAGACTCCTCCCATGACAGTGCATCCCATGCCTTCTCTCAAGCCTATGAAGGACATAACAGCCCTGGCGAGGAGCAGGTATTCCCTAAGCATGAAGCTCCTACCCACAGCCTCCCAGGTGCCACCCCTCCCTGTGCTGGCAGACCTAACAGTCATATCAGATGGTGTTCCATGAGGAGGGGGATTGAAGATATTTATGGTGGCCATTGAGAGGAAGATGTTTTCCAACAACAGTCTGATGTGAAACAGAACATTTTTGCAATGGAGGCTACTCAGTCTGGCATTTCACATGCACTACAGGAAATTCCTCAGACGATTGCGGTAAACAGTCAAAATATCGAGTTTTTTACTTCGACCTACAAGAATATTGAGTTGGAAATATCGTAGGGACACAATATCGAAATCAAGAATATCGACGACCAGAAGATCGACCTGAAGGTAAGAAATATTGTTTGTTAATATCAAAGTTAGTAATATCAATAGCAAAAATATTGATGTTACTAATATCAATATTATTATTAGTGTTATGTATTTTATTATGTATTGTATGTTTGTGCCTGTATTATTGTACTACTTTTAGAATATATGTATTACATTTTCAGAAGTTAGTAATATTTTTTTTAAGTAAATTATGCGTTTTAGTACCGTAGCGGGTTGTAGGTTTATAGGGGAATAGGGTGAGAATTAATTTAATTATACTAAATAATTACATTTATTTAGGAATTAGTAATTATTTTTAAATAATTTTGCGTATTTATTTTATTGTTGAGTATTGATATTTAATTTAAAGTTAATTAATTATTAATTGGTAATACGTTTTTAATAATTAATATTTGGGGACGTTTATTTATTGTTCCTTAATGAATAATTGGTAATGACGTTTGAATAATTATAATTTATTTGCATTTATCAATTATTAATTGATAAATATTTTTTAATAATTGTTTTTTTGGTATTTAAAATTAATTATTTTTATTTCATTATTAATTGGTAATTAATTGTTAATAATAGTAATGCAATTGTATTGATCATCAATTTAATTGTTAATTAAGTATTAATTCGTAATTATTTATTGGTATTGTTAATAGTAATTTTAACCCCTACGCTATCCAACACTTTCCCTACTGTTGCGCCCTCTGGAGTTGGAATAGTAATTTTAACCCCTACGATATCCAACACTTTCCCTACTGTTGCACCCTCTGGAGTTAGAATAGTAATTTTAACACCTACACTATCCAACCCATTCCCTACTGTTGCACCCTCTGGAGTTGGAAAAGTAATTTTTACCTCTACGCTATCCAACACTTTCCCTAATTTTGCACTTTCTGGAGTGTGAATAGTAATTTGTATCCCTACGCTATCCAATATTTGCTGTTTTAGTTAATGTAGTGTATTATTTATTTAAAAGAAAATATTTTTAATTTGTTATATATAGATTAGATATTTTTTGTATATTATTGTATGTGTATGTATTTAATATTCATAACATTTATTAATACTGTATATGTTATTATAATAATTAATTGTAAATATTACTTAGTATATATTATATTTTTATATGTATTTTTATTTATTTTTTACATTATATGTATTTATAATTGTAAACATATTTTTTACTATGTTTATTTTAAATACATGTGTTATTTATTTTGTTTCACATTATTTTTTTACATTTCAAAAAACAATATTTCTAACAATAATATTTTTGACAACAATATTTTTTTCCGATGTTTTTGTACTCATCATAATGCAGATAGGACTTCGATATTCTTGACATCGATATTCCGCCTCCGATATTTTTGCCTTGGATATTTTTGATGTTGATATTCTGTCAGTGATTCATGATTGCTAGGCAGACTCGTGACTTGGACAGTATTGTGAAACCTTGCCTAGACATGTCAAGGATGCACCATGACAAAATATCAATCTATAAGGAGCTGAGTGCAAGACAGTATGCCTTGGCCATGAAGTTGGAGGAGGGAAAGTTGAAAATGTTTCAAAGTCTTTCTTCATGGTCAAAACATGAAGGGGTCTCAACACACCAGCCTGCCCCCAATTGCACTCAGCCACTGGCACCACCACTTGCATAGACATCCCCCCACATGCATAAGCAACCCCCATGCACAAACTTTCCCCCACACGCACAGCACCCCTTTAACATCCACAGGCCTGTCTTCCACCTGTACAGGTACACATCCCACATGCACAGGTACCCCTCATCTGTACAGGTACCCTCCACCTGTACATATGCCCTCTGTATGTGTATAAGCACCCTCCACATGCGCAGGCACCCTCCACCTGTACAGGTGCCCTTTCAGCTGGTACAAATGCAAAAAGAACAATTGATGGACAGAATGCAGAACAATATCATACATTAACCCCAGTACAGAGATCAGGGCCTAGATCCATCGTTTTTTTGCTCACCATGCCGTTCCAGTTTGGACCCAGCCATATGCAAATCAGTCTTGAGCCTATGTCCAATGGGAACAGTCCAGCCCGAACTGCCAGGTCAGGTCCTCCCTTGACTGGAAACAAGAATCCTAGTACCTGTTTCAGGCTTTTAGCCCTCATCAGCCAGGATAGCTTGGCTCCAGTGGCATGGAGAGCACAGGACCCACGTCTAGGCATACCCGTCCCACTCGGGTGACAAATGCAAAAAGAACAATTGATGGACAGAATGCAGAACAATGTCATACATTCACCCCAGTACAGAGATCTGGGCCTAAATCCATTTGGTTTTTTTGCTCACCATGCCATTCCAGTTTGGACCCAGCCATATGCAAATCAGTCTTGACCCTGCGCCCAATGGGAACAATCCAGCCCGAATTGCCAGACCAGGTCCTCCCTGGACTGGAAACAAGAATCCTAGGACTGGTTTCGGGCTTTCAGCCCTCATCAGCCAGGATAGCAAGCACAAGAACAATGGATTAAACCCAGATCTTTGTGACTGGGGTGAATGTTTGCATTGTTCAGCATTCCATCCACCACTTGTTTCTTTTGCTTTCCTGTGCAGGCATGTCCTCCACCTGTACAGGCACCCTCTTCCCCATACTAGAACCGTCCCTACCTGCAAAAGCACCCTCGCCCCTGTAGAGGCATGTCCCTCAATGGTACAGATACCCCCACAATCTGTACAAACACTACCCTCCTCAGCTTTGCAAACTAACCCACCAGCACAAGCAGATGCCCCACACCCACTCACACAGTGGCACCAACCCAGAATGCACACTAACTCACAGAGATCCTCATCACCACATTTGCGAAGTCACAAGAGAGACCACTGTGACCACTGTAAATATGTAAATAAGTACTCCGAAGAAATGTAAATAAGTATAATAATTCACAAATCAATACTTCTATCCTAAGTTGAATAATAGATGATGATGTTACTGTGCTTGTAGGAGCTATTTGTGACTATAAATGCGTGTGAATAAGACATGTTGATTTGTAGGACCACTCCAGGGAGCATCTTTGCGCTTAGCGGAAAGAAAAGAGAACAACTGCTGATGCATTACAGAGGACGGGGCAATGAAGGGGTTACTTTAAATCAGAGATCGCGCTAAGTGATCTGGGAAAGCGAAGATCCATGTTTTGAGCAGGCTCCTAAAAGTTAATTCTGTTTGTGTGTGCCTCAACTGGGAGCGTAGGGCGTTCCATGCTTTTGTCCCCAGTACCGCCATAGTCTTTCCCCCGTGTGGTCAGTTTGAAGTTGGGGACAGTTAGTAGGTTTTCTGATGTTGACCGCAGGGTGCGTTTGGTTCTATAAGGTTTGATGTTGGATCTTAGATATTCTGACCCAGTTTTGTTTATGGCTTTGTATGTGGTTGTTAGGATCTTGAAGAGAATCCTTTTATGAACCGGTAGCCAGTGGAGCTTTTTGAGTGCTGCAGCTGAAGAGGAGTCCCTTGGGAGCTTGAGTACTAATCTTGCCGCAGAATTTTGGACAACTTGTAGTTTTTTCACAACTGACTTTTTAGTTCCTGCACATAGACTGTTGCAGTAGTCCAAGCGAGACAGGATTAGGGCCACTGCAACAGTGGCCAGTGGAAGTAGGTCGAAAAATTTCCGGAGGGTTTTGATGATTTGAAAGCACATGCCTGCAGTTGCAAGCGCATGTTTGTGAAAGGAAAGTGTGGGGTCGCATTTTATTCCTAGTTTTTTTACTGTATCTGCCGTTGTGGGTGGGGCATCGGAGTCTGCGGGCCACCATTGATGAGGTCTGAAAATGTTTGATTTTCCAAACAGCATGACTTCGGTTTTGGAGCTATTACATTTTAGATGATTTTGTTTCATCCAAGTCATCACTGCCATGAGGCAGTGATGGAACTTTTCCTCCGCTGCTGAGGAGTTTTTGTCCAGCGTGAGAATTAGTTGGGTGTCCTCGGCATAAGCAATTGACTCAATGTCGAAGGTGGCTATCAGGGAGAGAAGTGGTGTCATATAAAGGTTAAACAGGGTGGGGCTCAGGGAGGAGCCCTGGGGGACCCCTGATGACAACCATTTCTATCCTGATTTGTTGCTTCCCAGTGTGACGATCTGATGCCTTTTATCAAGTAAAGATGTGATCCAGGCCAAAGCCTTGTCTTTTATTCCGCTGCATTCTAATCTGTCTCCCAGGATATTGTGTGATACGGTGTCGAACGCCGCCGACAGGTCTAACCGAATCAGTACTGCCTCCTTGCCTTGATCAAGGGCACATTTTAATGTAAGTCCAATTGGTCGCACACTGCTTGTCCTATCAGCGTGTTGCCCCAAAGCATTGTGGTCCATGAAGTAAGCATCAGCGGGTGCGCCTCTGCCAGGGTCTTGAGCAAAAACCACTGTCGCGTTGGCCATCCCTGGACACGTGTTTCGAGGTTGTTACCTCTCGTCACCAGGGAATAGGCATATATGTAGGGGTGCTGCGTAGGCTGCCAAAAAATATTCTCAGGTCCGGTACCACTCGTGGAACGCAGGTGCGTAACCCGGGCTCGTCAGCCCCACCAGCTCAAGGGAGCTTGAATATAAAAGTAAGTCCAATTGGTCGCACACTGCTTGTCCTATCAGCGTGTTGCCCCAAAGCATTGTGGTCCATGAAGTAAGCATCAGCGGGTGCGCCTCTGCCAGGGTCTTGAGCAAAAATCACTGTCGCGTTGGCCATCCCTGGACACGTGTTTCGAGGTTGTTACCTCTCGTCACCAGGGAATAGGCATATATGTAGGGGTGCTGCGTAGGCTGCCAAAAAATATTCTCAGGTCCGGTACCACTCGTGGAACGCAGGTGCGTAACCCGGGCTCGTCAGCCCCACCAGCTCAAGGGAGCTTGAATATAAAAGTAAGTCCAATTGGTCGCACACTGCTTGTCCTATCAGCGTGTTGCCCCAAAGCATTGTGGTCCATGAAGTAAGCATCAGTGGGTGCGCCTCTGCCAGGGTCTTGAGCAAAAATCACTGTCGCGTTGGCCATCCCTGGACACGTGTTTCGAGGTTGTTACCTCTCGTCAGCAGGGAATAGGCATATATGTAGGGGTCGGGTCTAGAGATTCATCAGTCCAACAAGTACCGACTTGCACCCACCAGGGTGATCCACTAAAGAACTACAAGTTCCAGAGTCCCGAGGGGCGATCCGGAGGGGGGGCTAGCGGTGTGCGCTCCATTGATGACTAAACACAATATGGCTCCCTTGAGCTTTGGGCCGACGGGCTCTTGGACGACGCACCTGCGTGCCGGTTCTGGCATCGAGGCCTTTGACTGTTGTGTGGCGGCCTTCTCTTCCACCCCTAACGATCTTTCTCTACTGATGAGGGAAGTTATCCCGAAACCCGAGACATGTCTCGGGCGATATCCTAAAACCCGGGACATGTATCGGGTCTAGAGATCCATCAGTCCAACAAGTACCGACTTGCACCCACCTGGGTGATCCACTAAAGAACTACAAGTTCCAGAGTCCCGAGGGGCGATCCGGAGGAGGGGCTAGCGGTGTGCGCTCCATTGATGACTAAACACAATATGGCTCCCTTGAGCTTTGGGCCGACGGGCTCTTGGACGACGCACCTGCGTGCCGGTTCTGGCATCGAGGCCTTTGACTGTTGTGTGGCGGCCTTCTCTTCCACCCCTAATGATCTTTCTCTACTGATGAGGGAAGTTATCCCGAAACCCGAGACATGTCTCGGGCGATATCCTAAAACCCGGGACTTGTATCGGGTCTAGAGATTCATCAGTCCAACAAGTACCGACTTGCACCCACCTGGGTGATCCACTAAAGAACTACAAGTTCCAGAGTCCCAAGGGGCGATCCGGAGGAGGGGCTAGCGGTGTGCGCTCCATCGATGACTAAACACAAATTTTAATGTGTCTGTGGTGTGGAGCAGCACTTATTCTGTTGAGTGACCAGGTCTGTAACCAGATTGCCTCGGATGCAGGGTATTTGTTTTTTACAGGAATTCATTAAGTTGAGTATTCACTAGTTTCTCCGCAATTTTGCTGAGGCATGACAGAAGTGAGATGGGTCTGAGGTTTGACAAAGTAGTAGGGTCGAGAAGCTTCTTTTTTGGAGTAGTTTTACTGCAGCAATTTTCCAGATGTCAGGAGTTTTTGCTAACCTAAAGGAGGTGTTAATGATTAAGTTGATGACAGGATTTACTATGTCAACCAGTGTGTGTAGAATTTTAGGTGGGCATGGATCAAATGGTGAACCTGACTTACAGGAAAGGTTGGCCTTTCTGGACTGTTCTAGGTTTATCTCTTTAAAACATGTGAGGTCCTTTTCTGTTCTTACTGTTTGGGCTTTATTTGGTTTGGGAAATATGTTTGTAAAATTCCTAGTTAGATCTTTGATTTTTTTGTCAAAATATTCGGAAATGTCATTGCATAAATCTTGTGAAGGAGGTATTTCCTGTTTTAGGATTGTGGGGTTAGTGAAAGATTTCACAATATTAAAAATAGTTTTTTGGTTGTCCTCTGCCCTGTTTATCAGATTAGCATAGTGCGTTTTCTTCTTTATTTTAACTTGTTGTTTATATGCACTGAGTGCTGATTTATAGAGTTTCATGTCTTCTGCCTCGTAATGTTTTCTCCATTTTTTTCCCGCTTGCCGGCAGAGTCCCTTCAAAGCTTTCAGACGAGGGGTGAACCAAGGTGCTGATTGTTTTTTGCTGACAGTTTTCTTTAGCGGGGCTAAGGTGTTGACTAATGTTAGCATCCATTCATTGAAGAGTTTATTGTCAATTTCTGGATCTCCGGTAAGGGTAGGTTTAGTGGTTTCAGCCATGCTCTTTAGATTGGGGTTGGATAGCATGCTATTCCATTTCCGTGTGGGGCCTTATTTGCTGGGATTATTTTTTGTTTGACCATTGGCGTAGGCGAATTTGAAGGGGATTAATTTATGGTCTGACCAAGTTAATGTAGTTGGAGTGCAACCATTAGATCAGTGGCATTTGTGCATATCCCGGTCCATGGTATGTCCTGCCTGGTGTGTGGGTCCCTGTATCTGTTGTGTTAGTCCTAGTGTGTTTATAATTTCTAAGACATTTTTTGTGTGGGAATTGTGGACGTCTTCCAGGTGAAGATTGAAATCACCTAGGATTGTGAAATTGGAGTATCGTACAACAACGGAGCTTAGACTTTCTCTCAGGGTATCTAAAAACGTCCCCATTACTCCTGGGGGGCCTGTATACAAGAGCTCCTGCGAACGAGGTGCAGTTGTCTATTTTTAGATTAAAACAGAGACTTTCTGCAACTTCAGTTCAGTGATATTGGCAACCGTACATTTCAGATGGTCTTTATAGATTAAAGCTATTCCCCCTCCCTTTTCCCCCTTTCTATCCACTCTGGATATGGTATATCCATGGGGAAGGGTTTGAACCACATCTGGGTTGGAGCATTCGGTCAGCCATGTTTCTGTGACGAAGAGGCAGTCATAGTTATGGTCTGTCAGCAAATCCTGAATGTATAGAGCCTTTTCTGCTAGGGATCTTGCATTAATCAGGCCAAAGTGAACATGTTTTGGGTGGGTCTTGTCATAGGGAGGGGTGGCATGTTTAGTTTTAGTATCGCTCTCGTGGTTAGTAGTGCGTTTGCAGGTGAGGCAGGTGAGGGGGCCTTTGATGGTCTCCATAAGTGGTGGGGTTTAACAGTTTTCGGTCTGTGGGTTTAATGCGAGCTGTTCTATACTGGTGTACTGGGGGTATGGTTTGTTACTGGCAGCATTTCTGGCCCTGGCCGCATTCCGGATACAGATGGGCGCAGAGGGGCTTGCCTTTGGCATGCCTTCAGCGTGCCAGCGGCGCGTCTGCTGCGCGTCCGGATCGACATACACTTAAATCCCCTATGAGGTTCCCGCCTCTGGGCCCACGAGCTGCCAGGGGGAACGTGGCCTCTGGGGGCGGAGGTGCGTTTCTCTGCTCAATCGGCACAGACAAGCCGCGGCAGACCTGAAACACAGCCCAAGCAACTGGTTAGTTTTTGTGCAAAATAACGCTGTGCAAGGTGAGCATTTTTTAAATGAAGGCAGTGCATGCAAAGTATTATTTTAAAACTACTAACAGAACACAAAAATTACAGTGTTAAAAAACGAGTCTCTCAATAACCAAGACGAGTCTCTCAATTCCTTTCGCTCACAGACCGGAGTCCACATCATGTTGAAAGCATAGCAAAACACTTGTAGACCTCCCTAATTTGAATTCAGCAAATATGACATAAAATACAAGACAGTGATGGTTTGAAACAATATTTTATAGTGAAGAAAATGTTATTTGACAAATGGATCACTAAAATAAGTTTCAAATAAATGCTGTCCATTGGAACAGGAGAAAGGAGAAGAAAAGTAAATGTTTTCATTCCGAAAAGGCAAGGGAGCTTTGAGGGGGTTGGGTAGCATATTTAAAACACATCAGAAATCATCAGGGGAACCAGTCTTTGAACAAAGGTTAATAAAATGAAGTCCACAGTCAAGAGTATCCTAACAGAAGAGTCCATGGTGAAAGTAAAAAATAATGGGGTCTATTTATCAAAAAGTCATGCAGCACTGAAAGCCACCTTACTGTGCTGCGTGACAGGGAAAGGGCAGAATTGCGCCATATTTAACATTATACTGCACATTCCTGTCTTTTCCGAGTGCCTAGCCCAAACGCAGTCACTCTTGTATCATGGTGCAAGGGTGTCTGCATTGTAAGCAGGATTGATATTCTGCAGGAATGGTCGCCTTCCTGCACAAAAACAATCCTCTGAGGCATTTTTCTGTTTCTGTGTATGAAAGCATAGTGCAACTCTGTGAGCTCCTCCCAAAGCTAGTAAACAATTGTCTGTGGTCTTTTTGGCTTGAACCCTTGGGCCTTGTTGGGACTTCGAAGGTTCCTGCTGAGGAGCGCAGTAAAGATGGTGCATGTAGGGCTTGATTGCATATCTGCTGGATAAGAGCTGTGGGTTGTAGGTCAGCTTTTAGAACAACATCCATAAATATTTGGTCTTGAATATCCCTGTGCCTGTCCTTTTTGGGGAACATTCTGTACATTCATTTTACATAACCTTTGAATGAGGTACATGAAAGTGGCCCCACTTGGTGAGTCATTTTGGCTGTTTTGGAAGCATGGGGGAGAGGAGGAGGCAAGACCACTTGCTTGTGACTGGAGTCAGGTGTGTGGCTGGGACTTGTTGTGCTCTGAAAAACAAACTGAAATGGCTGATTGCCCTGGTGAACCTTCCTACTGACGTGGTGCCAAATTGTTGCTTATCTGTGAGTGGATTGAGGAGTTCCGAAGGGACACCACTTTCCAAAGTAGTGGAAAGCCTAGCTTCCTGCACCAGAGCACTGTATCAATTTGGAACTGAAAGGGGGCCTCCACTAGCTGGAGGCATAAGTGGGTCCGTTTGATCTTGTAATAGGAGCCTGTCCTTAATGGACTTAGATATGGGGCCCTTGATGCTTATTTTAATGCACTGGTCGGGGGAGCCACCCTGCCCTTTTGTCAGACCGCCCTCCCACTGGGGTGTGGCTAGCAAACCCCACCCTGGGGGACCAGTATCAGAGTGGCACCTAGGCCACTACAGGCACCCAAGATAGCAGACTTTAGCATGAATTCCTGTTTGACCAAACATACAGCAGCCTGAGTTTTTCCTGAAGGTAAGTAAAGGCTTGAATTGTCTCTTAAAGCTGTGCCTCTAATTTGTATTGTTGTGTTTAGCTGTCTAATTTGGGTATGCTATGGATGTGTCATATTTGTGAATTTAGGCTTGCTGCACATTTGGATCAGGCGATTGTGTAAAGTTATTACCTCCCCATACAGTCACCCCTCCCTGCAGTTGCTTTGGCCCCAGTGCTTGCTGGGCTGGGTTCACTGTCTGCTGCCATTACCAGGGTTTTTGCCACCCACCTGGTTCTTGTTGCGGAAGTGTGATTGCTGGCTAATTTCCTTATGGCTGAATGTGCTGCGCGCTCATAGTTGATCTGGGCTTGGGTTTGTGTTTGGTGATTTTGCAAGAACTGGCCGGGGCCTATTGATCTTTGCTCATGATGAGCATTCAGGTGGCATCGGTCAGCCATGTGGCCCATTCAGAGACAGTAGTAGCACTCTCTGAGGTCTGGCTGCTGCCAGCCTCTTTGACCTCTGCTGTTAGGACTGTGTGGAAACCTTCTGGGGTTCTGCGGCGAAGCTGCCTACAAGACCGGTGCTTCTCGCAAACTTGTGGCCAATGTAGCACCCTTGAGAGTGGTTTTCTTTCACTTACATTGGACAAGCTTAGCTTTTTGGTCTTGCTCCTGCTTTTCCCTGTCTTTCCCTGTGTCTTCCTGTAGTAATGTAATATGTCGGCCTGTATCTCCTGGCAAGGATTGGTATCTAATCCAACTACACTACCTAGACCACTCTGAATTTTATCTGGCACTCCCTTGTTGAGGATGCCGTAGAAGAATGCAACCTGGGGGCCTGAGTCGGTTCATGGCTGTCCTGTCTCCTGACCCCTTATTCTGTCCAGAAAGTCTGTCCCCTGGTTTCATGCTCTCTGTAATCAATCTTCTTTCTTTTGGGCAGTCAGGGTATATTTCCATAAGGGCGCTGGTGTCTGAATGAATTAAATGTGAGCCCGTCATGCTTGGTGTTGGTCAGCGTGATGGTTGGGATTCAGGCTTAGTAAAACGTGGGTATTGGTCTGCTCTCCAATGAGGCTGCTGAGCAGACTCTTGATATCACCTATATCTAGATTTATCCCCACTGTGTTTTTCACAAAACATTAGATCTATTTTTCCGCCCATACATCAATGTGTTTAACAACAAGGGGTGGTGATGGACAGAGTTTCTGAATTAAGCAGAATACTCTCACCCAGTCAAGAGATCAGGGCTAGATCCAACACCGTTTTTTAGCTCACTGCACCATCCCAGTTCAGAACCTGGCTATATGCAAATTAGTCTGTTCCTGTCCCAGTGCATGATGGGAACAGGGCAAACCAAACTACCAAGTCAATTCTTACACTGGGAAGGAAACAAGCTTCCGGGGACCGGTTTCTGCCATTTCAGGCGTCGTCGGCCCGGCTTGCTTGAATCCTGATGGTGCAATGAGCAAGGGACTCACATCGGAGTATACCCTTCCACGCTTAGGGTGGACAAAATATTTAACAACAAGGGGTGGTGATGGACAGAGTTTCTGAATTAAGCAGAATACTCTCACCCAGTCAAGAGATCAGGGCTAGATCCAACACCGTTTTTTGGCTCACTGCACCATCCCAGTTCAGAACCTGGCTATATGCATCAATGTGGGCAGCTTGGTCCTGAGTCCTTCCTTGTCCATCTGGGCTCATGATACGTAGATGGTCCCTGCCATGCCTTTCTGTAACAACATATTTTGCTTGGAGCTACTCCACTGGCTTTTCTCCAACGTAGTTCTCCCATCTTCTGAGGCATTCCAGCCTGTATGGGAAGCTCCACCTGGGATCTCTCACGCTTGCTGGTTGCATTTTTTCATGATCGGCATGTCCTCTGGCACAGAGGATCCCTCCTCTGGCCAATGTCTATCCTACTGGCGATCCCTTTCAGTTCAATGGGCTAGCAGGTGGCAGAATGGTTGCGTCTAGCCCTCACCTTCTTCTCTCACCACCATCTCTCTAGGGGTCAATTAGTTTGACTGGCTCGTTCAGGGGTAGCAGCAAGCATCCTCAACAGTACTCTCCTCATGCATGCGCAGAGGCGCTTTTCTGCATCTCCTCAGTCTAAATTGGTTTTGGCTAAGCTACCCTGATCTCTTATTTCTTGGTCGGCCCTCTCCTACGCTAATGATCTGGGTTTTTTTTTTGTTCCCAATAGGGTCCACCCCTCTAGTTCTTTTTCAGGTTCCTCTTCATGGGGAACCCATGGCCTAGATTGGATCTCCTCTGGGGGAGGGTGCATCTCTCTGTGTTCTTCCCAAGTGAGAGATTTTTTTCTCTCCATTCTCAAACCATACATCTCTTCTAATTCCCACCTAGGCTGCCTCCTTCGCTTGGTGTTGCGTGCGGTTCTTCCTGGTAAAAACTTGTCTTCCAGCTCACTTCCTGTTGTTTCTTCCACTGCCTGGGCATACCCTTGGGGAGTATACCCTATGGCATCCCTCTCAATGTCGGACCCATGGGCTGGGACATCCTTCAAACCCCCACTGGTGTTATCACAATCCAATATGGCTATGAACCTCCCAGTTACCTGAGAGTTCTCTATTGGATGAGTTGGAGTGCCAGCTCCCTACGCCGCAAGAGACTGGTGGATTGCCTGCGATGGATGGGGGTTGAACTTCAGGGAATCCTGGTACTGAACTGAGATGAGGCCAAGATTGTCTAGGTATGCTGATCAGACAACCCCCCTGCCCTTGATATAGTAGTTTGCTGCCTGGTGGGGGGCACTTCAGCCCCCTTGATCAGCAGAATGGTGTACCCAGTGCAGAAACAACAGGGATGGTGGGCATTAGAGTGAGCACCTCTGACCCCATGTATTGTTGGGGAGGTGCGGACACCTTGCTTGTGGGTTCTGGGGCAGAATCACAGGTCGGGCCACCTTGAAGATGGCCCATAGTTCTTTTAGCCTTCTTCTGCCCTACATACTTGTCCAAATATGTGTCCTTATGTCTTCTATTAAGCTGTGGTCAAGGGTCCCCTCTCAGGCCAGGGATTGCATGCGTCTTAGTGTGTGCATGCCATTTACGACAAAACGTATGTAACTTTTTAGCCTGCGTGAGGAACCTAGCTTGCATACAGTCGAAAGGTGATTCCATGATGAGTTGGGAACTTTTGGGCTAGTACACTTCTAACATAACAAGTCCTTTAAAACAAACTTAAATACTACTCTGATCATGAGGAAAATATGTACAACGGATTATACCGGCAATAATTACTTTTATTATGAGCTCAGCTTAGAGCAACAATACATCAAACCAATTTAGTTCATAAAACAACACATATGGAGAATACCACCACGTAGGAAAGTGCAATGGTTAAGTTTAGAACACTGAATTTTTAGCAGCGGAATAGCAGATATGGAACAACAGTTAGCAGGAATGGTAACTTCGCTTCATACGTTCATTAAGTCTTTAACAAGACACAACGTTCAACATAAAACAAACATGCAATGATTTACCAGCACCACCCCATCAAGAATATCCAAAACATTGTGAATGTAACATCTGAACACTGCAATGACGAGATAGAGAGAAAGGGAGAGAGAGAGAGACAACATAAACTGACAGAAACACTTGTGACTTTGCCAAAAAAACAACTCAGCCCCTTCCTAGCGCCTGCTGCCTGATGACAAGGGAAGGCTCTGTGCGGTACATGTCTTAAGTGAGCCCGACAGTCTATCAATATCAGCTTGGGGACAAAGATAGCAATGATTTACATGGTGATGGAGGAGCAACTCGACAACAACAGGCCCTCCTTGGCCAAGCACAAACTACAACTTACTCTCCAAAAGACCAAGTTTTTCCCTAACTTCCTAATTACACCCTAAATCACATCCAGGGGTCATGCGTACTGGCTTTGTCATGTCCAGCGTTCTTAGTGAATAGCACCTCTAACTTTATTTCAGATACTACCAGAAAACAATAGTGTTACGAAATCTCATTTAGACTAAATAATAAGATCAAGATGCTGGCCTTATATCTCATACAGAGCCTATGTATACCCTTTGAGTCTCGCCCAGTTGTCCAAGTGGCCTTGGCCCCTGTATCACACTCAGAAGCAAGTGTACCCTCAGGGTCTTGCCCAGTGGTCCAAGCGACAAATGATCCTCATCTTTCCTAGTTTTCCATACGCCAAATGCTGGTACTTAGGATCAGATGTAGTCTCTTACCCACTGACAGCGGCTTCAGGATGAACCTCTGCCCCGTGCAGAACTTTCAATCAATTGCGGGGTCTGCTTGCCGATCTTGTTGCACAGATGTGAATCCGTATGGCGGGGTCCTTTTTCATTTGTTGCAGTCAGGCTCGAAGAACCAATCTCTCCTATCTGGCCTGCCATAATGTTGCTCAAATCTGAATTTACCTTTGGAAAAATTAAAGACAAGAGGTGTTTGGCAAAACAGGACCAGTGGATTAATTAAACACAGCAGCCGGTAGATTAAAGAACGGATTTAGAGCCAGTAGATTGTCTCAAAGCACATTGGATTTGGCCGCCATTTTATACTTTACATGAAGTATCATAACATTATGTATGCATTCCTTTGGTGACAGAAATGTGGGCCTAGTCACAGGGGCAAAAATCGGGGGTTTGATAAGAAGCTCAGGTGGGCCTTGTCATTTTGTGACCATACTGCATGGTCAGTGGGTATGTGTCCAGATGTCTAGCATGAAGAGCATGTGATCAATGCGTGTAATGTTTATGCTGTGTTCTGATTGGCTCTGTGTACCTAACTTAATGTGACACCTGACTTCATGTTGTTTTTGGGAATGTGCACCCATCAGGCGAAACATGCTTTATTGGGGCCAATCTCCTGAGACCATTGTAGTGTTGCTGCTTATCTGTGGGATCGATCTGGGTTTTCCTGTTCACGTGTTCTGTCTAAGGGTTATGTGTCCCCCCACCTGTGATCTGGCAAACAGTTGCATCAGACCTAGGTTGCAGGGCCTTCCTAATCACGTATTTCTGGCTTAAGGTTGAAGGGGAGGTCATATTGGGTAAATTCAACAACAGAGATGCGAGTTCGCTTTTATACGTACATATATAATGGTGTAAACCAACATAGTATTGTCTAATTTTAACATGAAAAATTACATAAAAGATGTGTTAGTTCACCATTTACATCTCAAACAGTGCCTTGTCAATTACCTATCATGCTATCTGAAAGTATCCATGAGACAGTTACATATAATATTAGGTGGACATTAGACTTTATTAGTATGCATCACACACAGAAAACAAAACAACCTTCTACTTTTTAGTGGGACCCATGAAGGAGCCCCTTTCTGAACAAAGACAATTCAGGATGTTACACAGGTCCACTTGTACCACAGTGTAGATATGAAAGACATATATCTACACTGCCACATGAGTAGCAGCATGCACAAATACAATGTATATTTCCCTACCTGCACATATATGTGTTTATTGCTTTGATTCCTAAACAAAACTGCATTCATTACTGTTTGAGTACCTTGCATATGCAACATAGAGATAGAAGGAATGTGTAGTATGTCACTATAGCATCTTGCTAGCCATCATGATTCAATGTGGCTAAACAGTAGATCATGGCTACTAATTCTTTAAACATTCCTACCTGGGGAATGTTGTGCTTTCCGGAACAGGCTTGGTTATCTCTACTCGGTCGAGACATAGAGCGCTGCCATTTTGGGCAGGTACAGCCTCAAGTCTCTCATGCTTTAAAGCGGAGACGCCACGCGGCCGCAGTTGGTCTCCTGCTAACTGTTTGACAGCACACCCTGCTCATTGAGCTCCCAGTTTTGAGCTTACTTTTTAAAAATACTGTGTTCCTGTTTTTATTGTGCCATATTGAATCTGTGTTACCTGAGGAGGAGTGGTTGAGCCTTCCCAAGGAGGTGTGCGCTCCAGTCTCTCACGCCGCTGGTGACCAAAGGCAGGCCCATCTGTGCCCGTCAGCATCCCTGAGGCAACAGGTGTTGGCTATGCTGCTAGCCGGTCCAGGGACCTGAGACAGAGAATTTAGTATGGGAGAGAACTGTTGCTCAACCTCGGCACGCATTGCAGTTGTCGGGGGAAGTGGCTAGCTGTGAACATTGGACTGATTTCCATTGAGCGCTATGTAACTGGGTCGTTCCCCGGGATGTAGGGGGCTCCTCTCAGATATCAGCTCTCAGTACTGTGAGTCGCAGCACAGAGAGGTAGGTGAGGCCCTATAAAGCCATGTTGCTTAACACACGTTCTCTTCAGAAACATGAAACTCTGATCTTTTACCTTCTTCTAGCCTCCCTCCCTGATTTCCTGTTTCTTATGGAAACATCGCTGACTAACTCTTCGAACCCCCCTATTGCCTCGGTCATCCCTCCTGGGTACAAGGTTCTTAGGAAAGACCATTTGGCAGGGAAGGGGGGTCTCCATTACATTTAAACAGGAGTTTGATAGTACTTCCATCTCTATGGACCTCGTTGAGGATGCAACTGTCTTGGTTTCCACTGCACCCTATCTCCCCACCAATGCCTGGCTGGGGTCTTTATCTGTAGGCCCCCAGGTCCGCCTGGCCCCTTTCTGAGATCACTTAATGAGGCTATTGCTCCTTGGCCCTTAGATATAACCACCTTTTGGTTCTAGGTGATTTTAATATCCATATGGATAAACCCACGGAGCCTAATGTCGTCTCCTTGACTGAAATGGTGACAGCGGTCAACCTGGCCCCTTTGGTATTGTTTCCCATGCACAATCTACGTCAAACTCTTGACTTGATTTTCTCTAATGCTGATCTGGAGGTTGACTGTCCTCTACACCTGGCCTGGGCGGACCACTGCCTTATTAGTTTTAGGGTTCCCAGCACCGAGACTGATGCCCAGATTTCTCTGAATAGGACAGAATATAAGTATAAAGCCCTGCATAGGATCCCTCTTCCAGCCCTGGAGGACGCTTTTGAAGCTTCTGTCCCCTTGCTATCCGGAAAACCCCAAAGTGGATGCACTTGTTCTTGAATCCTGGTTAAAGCATAATGTCAATGAATTAGCCCCTCTGATAACTTGCTCTTCCAAGAAGGCCAGTCCTTTAACTCCCTGGTTTAATGAGTCTTTGAGGATCAGTAAAAGTGCATGTAAATGCTTGGAGAGGAAGTGGCAGAAATTGTATAAACCGGAGTATAAACTTGTTTATAAGGTGGTTCTGAAATCTCACTATATTTATGTTAAGGCTGCTAAGAAGAGCTATCTGCAGAATAAGCTTGAGACCGCCAACAATAAGGGAAAGGCGATTTTTAATATTGTGAAGCTGTTCACGACCCTGCAATTGAGGACTCCTCACACTCTGCTCAATGGACTAGTCATCTGGCATTGTTCCTTCATGAGAAGTTTGTTACGATCCAAGAATCCTTTTCAGAGGAGCCGATGGATGACCTTGCTCCGCGGCCTGACCAAGTCAGGGAGTGAGATACATTTTCTTGCAGCCTGAGACATCCCTTGAGATTCTGAAGGGCTTAAAGTCTGGCTCGCCCGTTGATGCGTGTCCAGCAAAATTACTGGTCTCTGCAGCCGTAAACTCGGTGGTCAATAAATTGATGAACTCATCTCTCCCTAGGGGCCTATTGCCTTCCATCTGGAAGCATGAGAATATTCTTCCACTTCTGAAAAAACCCTCTGTTGACCAGAAGGTGCTTGCTAACTACAGGCCCATATCTCTTCTTCCTTCTCTTTCTAAGGCACTGGATGAGTATGTGAATAGAATAATTTCGGACTATGCTGAGAGTCATAATCTCCTGCACATCACTCAATCTGTCTCAGGGCTAATAATGGTGTGGGAATGGCTCTGTTGGTGGTTACTGATCACATCAAGGAAAAGCTTGACCAAGGTGGCCAAACTATCCTTATTTTATTGGACCGGTCGGCGGCCTTCGATATGGTCCCACATGACAGGCTCCTGGTGAGGTTGAGTGATCTTGGTATAGACGGATCTGCGCTCGCATGGCTAGCTTCCTTTCTTGAGGACAGAAGCCAGGAAATCTGTGGGCCTCCTTTTGCTTCCCCCATGCCCAATCTGAAAGTAGGGGTCCCTCAGGGCTATTTCCTAAGCCCCACTCTCTTAAAACTATATATGTCACCCCTCGCTTCTCTGGCAGAAGCTTGTGGGGCCAAAATAATATCATATGCTGACGATTTGCAGTTGTTTTTCACCTGTGAGTTGGGAGTGGATTTTGATGGTGAGAGAATTCAATCATGCCTTAAGCAGGTGTTTAACTG
This sequence comes from Lissotriton helveticus, assembly GCF_964261635.1. Taxonomy (NCBI): domain Eukaryota; kingdom Metazoa; phylum Chordata; class Amphibia; order Caudata; family Salamandridae; genus Lissotriton; species Lissotriton helveticus. The sequence continues at coordinate 806,879,202 of NC_136063.1, forward strand.
GCTCAATAGGAACCAACTGAAATGCTAATCCAAGAAATCAGAAATTGTCTGTTTCGGTTCTCCATCTGTGGAGGACTGGAGACAATGGTGGCAGGAGGAGATGTCTCTGCCTCTCTCAGCCCAATCCTCAGCCAAAAATCTCTGCAATTATATTGACAACACTCTCTCTATGAGACCTCAAGTCCAATCCATAGTGAGCATTTGCTTTGGCATGCTATGTATGTTGAGAAAGTTTCTACCTCTTCTCTCACTTGACACCGGGAAAACAGTGGTCAAGGCTCTGGTTACTTCCAGATTGTACTACGCAAATATTTTGTACCTGGGCCTTCCAGGTTATCTCCTCCAGTGACTTCAAGTGGTCCAAAATGCCGTAGCTAGACTGGTCCTTAGGCTCAAGCCCAGGGCTCATATGGCCACATATCTTAACCCCTTCGACGCTCATGACGAGCCCAGCTCGTCATGGAGTTTCCATTGACTTCAATGGAAATTACATGCAAAGCCATAAAACACCTTAGCATCCAAGTGGTTAAGGCATTACACTGGCTGCCTATGAGTAAAAGAATCAAGTTTAAGGCCATGGTAATGTTCTCTAAAGCCCTTCATGATAAGGGCGCTAGCTACCTCAGGGCTACAGTTAGCCACTACCTGCCTGCCAGATCCCTAAAGTCATCCACCTTGGGCCTGGCCTGCGTCCCCAGAATATGTCGAGCCCGGGCTGGGGGCATATCCTTCAGGCTTCTGGGAGCTCAAGCATGGAACCAACTCCTGGCTTTTCTCATATCTGAAGCTGACCTGGCAGTTTTTAAGAAACTTCTTAAAACCTGGTTCCTTTCTGTGCTTGGTGTGGTTGTTAGGTCTGTTAGTTGGAGACTATTAGTGCCGGAAAACTCTTGCTGAGTTGCCCTTCGCTCTATAAATGTGCTTTTATTCATTAGCCTCACTACTCAGCACCACAACTACTGGGCCTCCAACACTGACATTACATTTCTAATGCAATTAACATTCTATAGTTTGTTGCATTTTGATTATCAGTTGGACCTCAAATGAATAGTGAGTGGACAAATACATTTTCATCACTGCTTGTCACCCCAATGTAACATGTTTGTAAGGGCCATTGTCCAAAGAACAGTGTGACACCCTGCAAGCCACATATAAGTCATGGCGAAGGCTAAGCTTCAGGGTTGTGCATCGACTGGAATAAATCATATTTGTTCCCATTGCAGAAGGATCATTCACCACAGCCTGTGGATCTAAGAGGGCTTAATTAAGAGGGAACGTGTCTAAAATATCTGGGTGTATAATTAACCCATGCTCCCATTGATTTATTGGAGAGTAACATTGGTATGGTTATTAGAGGTTTTCGGAAAAGTGTTGTTTGGGAAAATACTGAAACATTCAGTTTCAGGAAAAATAGCAGTGGCAAAAATAGTGTTGTTGCCCCAGTTACATTACTTTTTCACAACATTGCCCGTGATGCTACAATGTAGAAATTAATTCTTTGTTGGTTTCTCTGATATGGGCAACAGGTAGGCCAAAAGTGGTATTGGAAAAGTTACAAAGGCCCACTTGACAGGGACGATTAGCTGTCCTAGATATGGAATGTTATTACCTAGCAGCACTGTTACAATGGTTTAATCAAAGGATTAATTTGCATAGATTTCCAGGGGAGACACAATTTAGAGATAAAACCAGATTTGGATGTGTTGCATAGTATAGTCATAGGGCCAGATGTACGAATCACCATTTTGCGACTCGTAAATTGCGTCACATTTGCATCTCACAAAATGGGATGTAAAGCAGTATCTCAGACCCTGCTTGTGACCCCATTAGGAATGCTAGCACCTCCCAAGGCAGGAAACCCTTTGTCCAAGCCGCCCTCGCTGGAAGGACTCCCAGCAGCAGGAGGTCAGACTTGTGTCTGTGGTGGCAGCATCCATTTTGTGATGCCAAGGCTCGAGTTAACTTTAACCGGGGTTTACAGCTACATACATGTCGTGCCCCTCTAGAAGGGTGGAATGCTTCCCCCGTCGCCAGAATTGGCGAGGGGGTAGTATTCCAATTCGTATGACACCTTACTCGACATGTTTTGATAATGTTATACCAGAGTTAGCATTTAACCGCGAGGTTGATAATGCACTTAAGAGTATATGGTATAGCGTTATCATGGAGCAGCTATTAGGACTTGGTTCGGCAAGCTGCAAACGGGCTCAGCTCATGACAGAGCACCATCTCACATAATTTCAAGCACTCTGCCTTCAGGATTGATACGGCCTTCCATAGGAGTGACTGATAGGAATATATTTGTCCATGTTAGGGTTAGATATAGGTATACTATATCTACAGCAAAGGGTGATTACACCACCTTGCCCCAGCTGTCTTACCAGCCAGTTGTGTCTGCTTAGATGGCCAGCCAGGGGTGGCACAATACATGCTGTAGCCCCTGGTAGGCCTTGGGTTCACCTATGCCCTGGGTACCTAAGGTACACTGTACAGGGGCTGATAAGGGGTCCCAATACCAATTGGTAAATGCACCTAAAGTACATGGATGTCAATTTAGAGAGAAAACAGCTAGGCTGTGGGTCTGATTAGCAGGCCCACAGCCAGGGAAAGTCGTAAACTAGTGAAGCAAAAAGCAAAAATCTGGGGTGACCATAGGATTGCAGACCCTACTCTCCTACACTCACTATGAGGAAGGTTGTGCGGTCCTGCTGTCATCGTGCGCTTCAACAAATTTATACTCAGAGGCCCTATGCCCCGGGTATTCCATTTGGAAGTTTGGAACAAATCAATCTGGTACTTGCAACACATGAAATAACTATGAACTGGAAGGAGCCCAGGCCCACTAGGGTATCAAAGTGGAAAGTGGAGTTGGTTTGCTGGGCGGATTATGAGAGTGCAGGCTTGTATAGTGATATAAATAAAGGAAGAGGGTCAATTGAAAAAGTAAGTACATGATATCATTTACTAGCTTCCCTTCAAGATTTAAAGATTTAGAAAAGAGTGATGATTCTGGGTAAGGAAATGGGTAAAAATGTATTTTGCAAAGTAAATACGTGTCATATACATACAGTAATGGGGACTGGACTTAAGGGTAGGTGGAGAACATGGGGGTAAGTTGCTTAATATTGTTATGCATGTCTTATTATAAATGCTAAAAATATGTATTTACAAAAATAAAGTGATTGTTTGTAGTATGTGTATCCTGAAATTCTAAAGATGACACGTGTTTGTAATCTCATCTGTTTCACGTATACCTTTAGGTTTCCTTCTTGTACACAATGCCAGTCCTCACTCAGTCTATGCATAGACATGATACATTGTGACACTTGGATTAGACACATTTTCAGATGTCCAGTGTCTGGAGAGATGTCAAGCACTCAATGCCATTTACTCCCCAAATGCAAAGGAGTCCTTTGAGACTTTGTCCACACTAATTACTATGATAAGCAAGAAAAGTGTGGCATGGCCTACCTTTTGACTCTTGACAACTGTGGGGCTGTGAAAACACTTGTGGGCCATTCTGAGGCAGCCCTGAACCCTGTGACTCACCGCTGGTCCTAACGGTCTCCCTCCCGCCGCCGCAGCATTCCATCACCGCGGCCGTTGTGTGGAGGGGGACTACACCCCCCAGGATCCCCTGCGCTACTGCTGTTTTTCGCGCCAGGAGGCGCTACAAGAGAGAGGTCAGCCCCGGCAGAGCAGGGCCTGTGAAAACACTTGTGGGGCATTCTGAAGCAGCCACGAACCCTGTGACTCACCGCTGGTCCTAACGGTTCCCTCCCGCCGCCGCAGCATTCCATCACCGCGGCCGCTGTGTGGAGGGGGACTACACCCCCCAGGATCCCCTGCGCTACTGCAGTTTTTCGCGCCAGGAGGCGCTACAAGAGAGAGGTCAGCCCCGCGTCGCGGGATCGCGCGCGGGTAGCGCCGGGCTAAGTCCGGGCAAAGGGCGGGCCCTCTGTGGCCCTCAGAGGCCTGAGGAGACTGGACTGGGCCTGAGACCCTGGTCTTTTTGAACAGACCCCATTTGACTATTTTCATCAAGTGAGACTTTATTAGTTCTTAATCTTTGTGTAAAAGTCGTGTTATTATTTAAATACGTACTGTTCATATTTTAACTACAGGATGTCTAAAACTAAAAATGACAAACTAGCTACTGGCCACAGTACTATTGAAAATTACATGGTAAAAAAGTCAGCCAGATTAATAGTGAACGTAGGGCATCTCTAGGGAAGGGTAGCACAGTACCGGTTCTGGTTGAGCTGCCTCCGTTAGCCATGGACGCTGAGGGTGAGGCAAGTACCAATGGCACAGTTAGAGAAGATCTGATAACACCGATTGTGGTGAGGGCAGAGGTCCATCTAGATCATCACGATACATCAAGTGAGGAACTGGAGGAAGTTCCACTTGCCTCAAGGCCGGTGCATACTTGTAGGAAAGCTGAGACAAAACGGGGGGGGGGGAAACGAAAAAAAAAAGATCTGACGTAGAACCCACAATCAGTAATGCCCCATTGATTAACCCTTTTGTATTCACCGGAAATAAGGAAGGCTGTCGGAACCTAAATATTGAACAATTTGCTACTCTTATAAAAAACCTAGAGGCCAAATTAGAGGCTAAGTTAGAGGAGGCAATTAGACCATTATCCACTAAGATGGACACCCTGACCACGGAGGTGGCTAGGCTTGGCGGCCTGGTATCTTCTTATCAGGCTGCAGCCACTGGTACAAGGGTCAATTCTGGGGAAGGAAGGCAGATAGTGGAGGCGCTTGGTAAAACTCAGTTGAACACCGGTAACACTGTAGTAGTACCTACCACTGTGAATAGGGCATCAACAACAGCAATCACACCAGCTACCCCAGTAACAGCTGACCTACAGACGCAGCCTAATCTAGTCCAAAGGCAGGGAGCAGATACTAGGCTCCATAGGAGCAACCGTTATCTTAATTTGCCACCTGACTGTGCACCGTTTGTGGTGGTTTTGACTAATGTCCCACCCTGCTGACCCACCCTGCCTCACCCTATGATGAATCGCACGCCTCACTCAAAAATAAAAGTGTCATGGCTTAACAAAAACTGTGGCTTTCCAATCACGTTTATAGACCAGATAATGGCAGTAAGGAGGGTGAACTGGGTGGGCCTGTCGAAAAAAATAGGAAGTGGAGACTGCATTGTTGTGAATTTTAAACATCCCCAACATGTGGCCACTGTTCTCTTAAGAGCATCTTCACTGATATACAATGAGAGCAGTATATGTGTGCGCCCTTTGGGGTACTTCTATGCACATCTCTGCAATAACCCCCCCCAACAAAAGCTAATTAGACCTGTGGTTGAAACCCAGACCCCGGTTATGGATACCCGTTTCTTATATAATATTGTTAACCCGAGCGGACCTGGAAATGTTCTTAATACACAGAATAGAATTAATTTCATGGGTCATTCCCAGCACGGGTTTAATGTTAACACACAGAATAGGTACAAGCTTTTTTCTGGCCTGGATATGTGTGATTGACATGAGGTACCTGCGGGTCAGGGCACCATAATTTTAGATGAACTGTTACCCACTGTGAATTCCCAGGACAAAATTTGTGGTAGTAACATTATCTCGTGGAACATTGCGGGGTTGGCTGCAAAAATGGCAGATGCAAACTGGGTCAATTACATCAAGCAATTTAAGGTTATCTGCCTACAAGAGACATGGCTGGTCGAGTGTGATCTCTTCTTAGAAGGGTACAAGGCCTTTTATGTACCTGCTATACCATCAATTAGAGGCAGACCAAAGGGGGGACTGGTGATTTTTGTTTCTATTCTTGTCACTCTTAAAATTCGCAGAATTCATGCACACCATTCTGGTATGATGGGCTTAGCTCTAAGCGGAGAAAATTGTCGAGCCGGTCTGGTGAACTTTTATAATGCTACCTATGCTATTCCAGCACTTCATTCTATATCTGTTTTGTATGCTTTTATTACTTCCTCTATGAAGGATTTCAGTCATAACCTCATGATCATGGGTGATTTTAACGTGCACCCGTGTGCAGACCCATTGAAGAAATGTCTAGCAGAATTACATTGTGAGCGCATGGATGGTCTACATTTGGAACACACACTGGATGGGGAACTCTGTAATGCTTTACTGGACAATCTGGACCTCTCACTGGCTATGACACTTAGGGATCCTTTAAAATGTTTTCAAACTCCTACCTTTAAGGGGCATGGGAGGGGCACCTTCATTGATCATATGCTATTATCATTGACAATGCTGCCGTTCCTGGATTCGTTTGATATTGTCCAAAGCGAATTCAGTGACCATAATCCTTTAACAATTCGCCTGAAGGGACCTTTGACTACCAAGGAAAATCAGACATGTAGTTCAGGGAGGTTGGGTACAACAGATGGGAGGCGGCGACTTAAATGGTCAATGGTTACCCCAGATCTACTGTATAAAAATATTGTACATGCATGAAGGATATTGTGAACTGCACTCGGGAGGGAGCAGAGCCACGGCGGGTACTTACTGCTTATCAAAACCTGTCGGAGAAGGTATCAGACTTGATGATGGTCCCAGCAAAGAGGAGTATGGAGAAATGTGGACCAAGGTGGTTTAATCACGATTGTTCCAAAGCTGCTCGTAACCTTAGGTCAGCCTTGGCAGCCACCCCGAGAGTTCAAGAGAATGTCAAATTGCGCCGCAAAGAATATAAGTCTGCTCTCAAATCCCATAAGGAGTTTTTAGGAGAAGAGGCCTGGAGCGAGATACTTGACCCCTCCACCCTAAAATGTAGCTCCAGATTCTGGGCAATAGTTAAAAAACCATTTTTGGTTGAAGAGCCGGGCGACGGTCTGGATTGCTGCATAACTAAGGTGGAGTGGGAATTGCACTTTAAACAACTGTATTTTTCAGTGGCCCCTGTAAATGCTGAGTTACTCCCTGGAGGCAGGGGAGGCACTATCAGGTTTGATAGCAGTGAGGTTATGGAGGCCATAGAAGGTCTTACTGCTAGAAAATCCCCAGGACCCGACGGGATCCCTCCAGACTTGTATAAGTCTGACCCGGGTTTCTGGGCGCCCATCCTGGCTGCAGTTTTTAATGCAGCTGCCAAAGTGGGCTGTCCCATTTCTTGGGGGCTATCAACGATTGTTCCCGTGTTTAAAAAAGGAGACAAGGGTAGTCCCCATTGCTATCGGCCAATTTCATTAATTGATTCAATGGTCAAAATCATGGGGAGAATTCTGCTGCAGAGAATTACATGCTGGGCGTTGGAGAATAACATCATGTCGATCTCCCAGTATGGTTTCTGTGGTGGGCGCTCCACCATAACCCAGTGCCTCAACCTCTTTCTTGTACTGAGCAAATACTCTGTTGTGCAGAAGGGAACTGTCCACCTCGCCTTCATGGACTTGTCGTCAGCCTTCGACTGTGTTAACAGGGGAAGGCTGTGGGAGAAAGGTGTGGACATAGGGATAGTTGATTTTTTGGTGGATATGCACAGTAATACCAGTGCTAACATCAGGTATTCTGCTAATGGGGATGCCACTGGCAATTTTGACATTAAGACGGGAGTGCGTCAGGGTTGCATTCTTGCCCCATTCCTTTTTAATTTTTATATCAATGAGTTAGATGCTGTTTTACAGAACGTACAGGCAGACTGCCCTAGAGTTGGCAGGCGGGGTATTTCAGTTATTTTATATTCAGATGATGCGATTTTAAATTCAAGAACGGAGAAGGGACTTCAGCGCATTTAAATGCTTTTAACACTTTTATGACTGACAGAAATTTACTGGTCAACAACTCTAAATCATACATTATGCATGTTGGCCGTCAATCTAAAAAGAATTTTGTTTTTAAACTGGATGATGTTCCAATCCCCGAAACGCAAACATTCTCATATCTTGGTGTCTTATTTGATACCAAGCTTAGCTGGGGCCCTCATCTAGCTAAAAAGAAAGGGGAATTGACGAGGGTTAATGCTTCTATTTTTAACTTTGCAACAAAATTGGGGAAGAAGCCAATTAACGCAATGGTCATTCTCTATAATGGTAAGTCGGTTGCAACAGCTGCATATGGCAGCGAACTATGGGGCTATGTAACTGGAGAACAGTTACTGGTTGTTGAAAACAATTTCCTAAAATGTCTTCTCTGTGTCCCCGCCAGTATATCGAATCTGGCAGTACACGAAGAACTGGGGACACAGTATCTATGTGATGTCTTTGTTCTAAAGGCCTCTGACCTGCTGGGTAAAATTGTGGATAAACCAAGATATACCTCTTACCCATTTGATTGTAAGAGACCTTGTGTCTCAGGATAATTCCATGTGCATCCCCTGGTTAAGATACCTGAAAACTGGTTTTTCAAGGCTGGGGCGTTTGAACTTGTTTGAAAACCCAAGCGAGATTGTAAAGGGGGATGTAGCTGCAATCAAACACGCTTTTTATAAGGATAGGGTGGCCCAAAGAGAAAGTGAGGAGCTTATGAAACCAAGTATCTGGAAATATGTTATGCTAAAAACCTGTGACAGTATGGAGCCATATTTAATGGGTACTTTTACTTCTCATGAACATTTTTTGTTGTCAAGGTTCAGATTTAATATTTTCCACCATCTTTTAATCAGACCAAAGTCAGACATTTTTAACAAGGCTGCAGCTCCCTGTGGCTGCGACGGAAAGTCTCCACAGGATATGCTGCATTTTATGTTTTTATGTAGGTTTTATAAATATCCTCGCAGACGTTATCTTGTTGCCCTTCTAAGAAAACTTAATTTTAACCAAATTAGACCAGCATTTATATACTTACAGCTCTTGTACAGTGACAGTGTTCTCCAGGTAATAGAATTCCTAAAACTAACTGTTAAACTGAGAAACTGCTTGGACAAGTGATATTGTATTTCCGTATGACCGTCCAGCCTACCTATTGAAAGACATTTTTTTGCGGTATTATACCCGGCACCATTTACACTTTACTATTTATCTGGCATCTGGACACATGTAATATGACTTTCGTACGTGATCATGAACTATTGAAATACTATGAGTAATGTTTTTAATGATATTGTATTTATGTGTACTTTTATGGTGTGAAATATAACCGAAATAAAGTCTCTATTGAATTGAATTGAATTGACTCTTGACAACAGCTTTTGTTTGCATTCATTATGTTTTGCTTACAGCGCAGTCAGTGTTAAATGTCCACCAATCATCATCGACAACAGACTGTGAAACCACATAAAGGTTGTATCATAACCGGTGGTTCAAGAAAAAAGTGCCAACCAGCTTGTCATGTACCTACATACTCTGCCCTCTGGTTGGGACAATGCCCCGGTTGCCTGGTTTCAGACCTTGCTGACGGTTTAGAGGTATGTGTAAGCCTTGACATACAGCAATGTTGTTCAAGACACAACAGGCTACTATTTTCTTGCACACAACTGCAGGGGACGAATATATGATGTTGCAACGCAAACAATTTCAACGCATGCCTTTACAAAGCAGGTTTTACATCTCAGTTATCTTTACAATGCATGATTTTACAACGCATGCCATTACAACACATTTTTAGAAACTACCTTAACAACGCATTCCATTACAACGCAAACCATTACAATGCATACCACTACAACACATAATACTTTTAGGGTAACAGTGGCGTAGGTAAGGGTTGGATAATGTAGGGGTAAAACTTCGTATTCTCATGTACCCCCAAACTCATAACCACCCTAAAACAAAAACAACTCCATTACTTACCTTATAGTGCATTGTAATGGCATGCGTTGTAATGGTATGCATTATAATGGCATGTGTTGTAGTGACATGAGTTGTAATACCTGCGTTGTAATGGCATGTGACTTAAATTCAGTCGCATCGTAACACCTGTGGTGTAAAGGTAGTGCGTTGTAATGACCTCGTTGTAATGGTTGTTTCTGAATCTGAATCATGACTTTAGAAGAGCAAAACTGGTGTCTTGTTTTTGCATGTGTGCCCTCTTGTTCCTACATTGAGATACAGTGATTGCACATATGTATGTTGTGAGGAGATGAGGGGAGATTGCATATACTGCATCACATGTGGAGGAAAATGAGGAAATATGTGTACATGTCCCTCTTGGTTCTGTATAGTTTATATTGAATGAAATGGTACATGATATAACTGTTGGGGTCATGTATGTGTCATGAGAATTAGTCTTTTATAATGGTTGTACATATTAAAACAATATTTATACGCATCAGACTTGTATTATGCTTGAGAGCTTACTCAGAAGCCACTTGTTGCCAAGTTCTCCCACTGCAAGCCCCTTTACTAGAGGTGACCGGTGGAATATGGAGTTGTCCCATGTAGTGCCTGAGAACACTGCATACACATCACTAAAGAAGCCCCTGACATCCCACACACTCTGCACATTGCTGGAATGCCAGTGGTGCCAGTGGTGTCTGCTGTGGAAGATCTGTGCAATGTGGCGAGGTGGCTGAAGTACTGCATGAGTTCAATCAATTGTACCTACAAGTGGGAAGCGAGAAAAGAGCTAGAAATCCCTAGCAACCCTTTGCCTTCCTGCCAGTGTATGTGGCATATCTATGTAGAGATGCACATGCCCATTTATGCAGCTCAGAACCTGACACAAGTATCAGGACTAACTTGCATGAGAAATGCCCACAATATCACTGATCACCCTCTGGAATGACCCATTAGCTAAGAAATGTAGAGTTGCTAGGATCTTGACATAGGCTGGGATGGAGTGGCGGTGGCATGTCTCCTAGTCCTAGAGGACATCAGGGGAAGATGGAATCTGGAGATAACATGTTGGCTAAACATCCTAAAGAGGTTGATCCTTTGTTTGAAGATGCTTTCAGGTCTCCTCCTCCTCAAATCATTCTGTCTCATTGCAAGGGTCAAACCAACAAACATATTCAGCAAAATATTGTAAGGTCTGAAAGGGTTTGTTTGTGGCCGCTCATATTTTATGTTTGTAGCCAGGCTGTAATTGGCTGCTGGGCTAGCGAAATTCTACCAGGGCTAAATGGGGGGATGATAAGCACTGACGCAGGTGTGGGTGTAGTGTTTGGGAAAAACGTGGATATCTTAGGTTGGATTAGAGGTTTTTACTTGTGCATAACATTCACATTTGAACTGATTGTCGAAGACATTACACGACACATAACTGTTAAATGTGCAACTGTAGAAGATATGTTGTAACACATATACTTGTGATATTCTTGTTGGCACTTGAAGGGTCTATGAATATGTTAATGGTATTTTATCTCATGTGATATAGCTGCACATTTGTAGAGGTGTATGTTTTTGCTATCACAATTACCCCTCTTATGCACTCCCGGTCATATTTATGAAGATTGTGAAGCAGAGCAGCACATCAACTCACTTTGCTGCATTGCCCTGCATCATTGGGAAAGGCAGGAATGCATCACATTTATCCAATACGGCACATTCCTGTCCTTTCCCCTTGCACTTGTGCTAGCACAATTTTTGTAGCCTAGAGCAAATACTTACAACATGGTGCAGGGGTGTCTCCATTGCATGCAGGATTGTTTTTGGTGCAGGAAGGGACACAGTGACACACTGTGCATGGGACCCCTGTCTGGGGATACTCACCCCACTTGGAGCGACACATTAACATGTACAAAAAAGTGATTAATGGAATGATTGAACTGATACCAGCCACTGGTAATTACTCAGGCCACATCCCAATCCATCAATATCCCTGTGTCACTGGAACTAAGCTGTACCTGGCTGATGATCCCATAACTAGTGTGAAAGCAGTCCTGGTTTGCTTGTGTTCCGATTCAGGGAGGACTTGTATGGCAATTCATGCCAGACTGTTTCTATGAGGACCAGGGTCAGGGCTGTTTTGCATGTGGCTGGGTCCAAACTGAGGTGGCATGGCGAGCAAAAGAATGATAGGTTGGAGTGCTACCCAATTTACTTCCAGTATTTTGACTTATTGCAAGAATCCTCCCATCACCTTTTGTGTGCCTCATGTGCTGCCCTTAGTGACATGGGAATCCCCAGACATGGGTCCAGGTCTCACTGCCTCACTGGTGCTAATTTGTAAGTGGCTGATACGCCCATAACTAGGTTGAAACTGTCCTAGGGTTACTTGTGTTCCAGTTCAAGGATAACCTGGCTTGGCAGAAACAGTCAAGACTAATTTGCATATGACTGGGTCCAAACTGAAGAGGCATGGTGTTCAAAAGAGTGATGGGTTGGAGTGCTACCCTGAGCTATTGCCAGAGGTTAGAAATATTGCAAGCAGACTCACATTACCTTTTGTGTGTTTCATGTACAGCTCTAAGTAGCATCATCAGGACTGTGACTTAAAATCTGACTTTACCATTAAAAAGGATGTTCAATTGCAATTCTTTAGACACCAAACTTGACATTTCCACGGATTCTGACACAAACACTATCACATATTAAAGGTAATAAGGCAACCCAATGTGATCCTATGGCAGAGGTAGACCTCACAGTAGTGAAAAATGAATTGAGAACTTTTTCACTACTAAGACGTGAAAGTTGAAAGTACACGCCCAGTTTATAAATACAATGCACCTGGCCCTATTGGCTGGTTACTGCTACTTCAGGAGTGACATATGTACTAACAATACGGCAAACAAAAACTCATCAAAGTTCTCAAGTTTATTTAGGTGACTCTGTAAGGTTAATATTACATCAATAAAGTGCAGTCAAGAACACACAGCTGGAGCGGTACAAGTGTGCAGTGATGGCAATGGCATAGGGATTGTTTCTGTGATGTCCTGGGCCAGGGAAGAAGAACTTCATTTCATTCGGAGTGCCAAGAATGTATAGAAGGGGCTAGGGATGTCTTTTGGGTGAGTTCCGGTAGGCAATAGAGCCCAGTAATCCTCAACGCATTCTGACAGTAGTATGCATCCATAAACTAATCTGACAATTTCACTAGTAGCATTTAATTTAGTAGCACTGAGTACATGGCATACCACTTAGCTAGGGATTTATAAGTAAATAAAATGTGTCAATGTGGTGTAAACCACTTTTTCCATGTTTTAGAGTGTGTATAAAGCAGTTTAGAACTGGTTAGCAGAGATAAAGTGCACATAGTCCTAAAACCAACCAAAAACTAATTTAGCTAAACAGGAGGGAAAAATGCAAAAAGTTTGGACTAAGATCATCTAATGGTTGACAGGTCTAACAAGGGGATAACATCTGGTACAAGTGTGGGAGAAGGGTGGAGGTAACCCTGCCATCCCACTTTTCCGGGGACATCTCTTGACTTTGCTGTTGTTCATGCCAGTAAAACCTTTTGATATACCAGGATTTACCTCAATTTACCACTACCATCAGACAGTAAATGTCTCAGAGAAACCTTTTATGGCCACTTCTCTAAATAAAGTGGAAGTAACATCCTCTGTCCTGGGGTGAAAACCCTAAGCGATCAAAGCTGAAGTGGGAGCTATATGCTACCCATTTACTATACATACAAAATGAAGGTTGGCTATAAAAGAAGACTTACTACAGTGTACAAGAATGCTTACATGTTTCCACACTATCAGAAATTACTCTTGCTAGATTTTTTAATAGAATCATTTAGACACCACCAACAATATGCTCATTCCCTTTTCTAACAGTACCTCATATCATTTCCACCCTGCGATACATTGGCAGAATCCCCATTTAATTTGCGTCTCAAAATAATGCTTTGTGCATTTGAATAAGAAAATCCAGATGTATTTTGTAGAACTTTTCTGAGAAGCCATCTGTTCCTGGCGATCTGCCTTATGTGATTTCAATCTTGCTTAGTCTATTCTGACATTGCTAATATCCACCTCCACAGCTCACAGTTTGTCTCACACATTCAACAATCTTTTTTATTACGATGATACTTGCAAACTTGAGCATTTTAGTAACATCTAACTTAGCCAATTTTTACAGCTTGAAAAAAATGTATGCAGACTTCCATTATTTGTTTGACGTTGCATTGAGTTTGCTTTAGTTTCTATAGCAATGTTAGATTGATAATATGATTGCATAGACATGTAACAGCACAAACACAAATAAGCAAATACAATGCATTCTTTAGCATACATAACAATTTGGCAAAAAAAGAAATAGAGATGTGGAAAGTTTGTGCATGAATTCAACTTTTATAGCATTTCAATTTGAGACTGTTTAGCTTAAACAGGTCAAACACTTATTTGTATGGGCAGTGTTAGTCTCCCGGTGTTTTTCCCCCTAACAATATATAAATGCTGGATTAGTATGTTAATCAAGTGTGTTAAAGACTGGCTAAAATATCTTTATTCAGTTGGTAATCTTTATTCCCTTGCTGATAAAATAAGGAGCCTATTTACTAGCTGGGTTGTGTCGCTCTTGCATAACGCAACATGGTGCAAGAGCGACACAAACCTTAAGTCACACCTTAAGGCCTCCTGAATTAGGTGTGACCCCCTCTCCAGCATCGGAGATAAAAATCTTGGGGTCTGGCTTGACCCTACCCTCAGTTTTATTTGTCACACCAAGAAGTTGGCGCCTCTTGCTATGGCACTATCAGAGGACTTAGACCTATCCTTAAATTTTTTGATGCCTCCACCAGACAACTGGTGATTCAAGCATCAGTGTTGTCCCGGCTGGACTACGCCAGCTCGCTTTTAGCTGGGATTAATCAGTCAGAACTTACCCGGCTGCAGCGAGTTCAAAATACTGCAGCCAGAGTGGTGATAGGTCTGCCTAGGCGGTGCTCGGTCTCTAAATCTTTGCACTCTCTCCACTGGCACCCTGTAAATCAGAGGATTAAATTAAAGGTTCTTTGCCTTGCGTTTAAAATCCTAAAGGGTATTTCGCCCCAAATCTTGGAGAATCTGCTTACTCCGTATGTACCCCCGCGAACCGTCAGATCTTTGGGTCAGAATCTGGCTGTGGTCTCGCGCTTCAGGCTGAGTAGAGCTGAGGGCCACTCTTTTCGAGTGCTAGCGGCGAATTGGTGGAATTCTCTTCCTCCTCATATCCGGGCTATGGACGATCTTCAGTTTAGACGCGCCATTAAGACCTTCCTATTTGTCTAGCCCTTATGCTGTTCCTGTGGCCCGTTTGTTTTTCCTCCGGTGTTGTGTTGTGTTTGCATTGTCAAAGCGCCAGGACGCCGCTTCGCTGGGGCAGCTGTGCGCGGTATAAGTAAAAATAACATAACATAACATAACATAACACTTGGGAAGCCATGCAAGCCCACTTTGCATGACCCTGAGTGGCTCAATAAATCTGGAGTAAGGCTACACAGCGCAAATCACTGCATTGCCTTACTTTTCCCTGGGAAGGCATTCCATGGGAGTTGCGTAGGTGTTTCCATGCAACTCCCATGGTTTTTGACGCATTCCCATATTTACCAGTACTGGTAAGTCTGCGAATGTGCCAACAAGATACCCCTTCTGAAGAGAGGCACAACAAGGAGAAATATCTTTATTTCTCCTCACTACTTCCTGTTTCTATGTGTGCTTCTTTCAGCAGCACACATAGAGAGAAGAATAAGCCTCTCAAGCATAACGTCTTGTTGTTTTTGTGCAGGAAGATATCCTTTACTGTACAAAAACAATCTTGCATGCAACACAGGCACCCTTGCACCATGGTACAAGGGTGCCTGTGAAGGTTCTAGGCTGCCAAAAGGACACCAGTAAAGAGGAAAATGGATTAATGTGCATATTGGCTTAAATCCTGTGCATTCCTGCCCGTTCCCTGACATGCAGTGCAACACAGCAAGGTGACTTGCTGTACTGCACTGCATGACTTTTTCATAAACAGGCCCCTACGTTTCTACCATTGTCATTAAAGGCTAAATTACACAAAGCAGATACGTATTATTGGCAAATAACAGTAGACATGTATCACCAATTGTGTTTTCTGGTTAGTTGATGCCACCATAATAATTTCCAAAGCCAGCCTCTGCATTCTCCCAGCACCTCCTGTGCCTCTTCAAGAATTAGGGCCTTTGAGTTACAATGATACCTACTATCAAGCTGCCTTCCTACCTGTGCTATTTAGCATTCTCAATGCAGGTGCCAGAGTCAGGGTTTTCGCCTTGGCATCCCTGTGGAGCATAGAGTGATGTTATGCTCTGCAATGACATCACAGAAGATAATAAAAGTATCTTCCCAGCCAGCAAGCAACATGTGGGTGTCCCTTTGCCTTCCTGCCAGTGTATGTGGCATATCTATGTAGAGATGCACTTGCCCATTTATGCAGCTCAGAACCTGACACAAGTATCAGGACTAACTTGCATGAGAAATGCCCACAATATCACTGATCACCCTCTGGAATGACCCAGTAGCTAAGAAATGTTGAGTTGCTAGGATCTTGACATGGGCTGGGATACGTGGAAGTGGCATGTCTCCGAGTCCTAGAGGACATCAGGGGGGAGATGGAATCTGGAGGTAACATGTTGGCTAAACATCCTAAAGAGGTTGATCCTATGTTTGAAGATCCTCTCAGGTAGTTTCCTTTCTCTACAGGAACCCAGGACCATAGTATCAAGAACAGGCAATACAATTATCGCCGCTTTTCGGCAGGAAACTGCCGCTAAAGCGGCAATAATGGCCTTGATAATATGTCCTTTTGAATTCCCATAGCAGCCCAGGTTCTGGTGTTAACCTGGGCTGCTATGGGAATTCACAAGGGCATATTATCAAACCCATTATTGCCGCTTTAGCGGCAGTTTCCTGCCGATATAGCGGCGATAATTTTATCGCCTCTTCTTGATAATATGCCCCCGAGATTTAGCAAAATTCTGATTTTCTGTTTTAAGGTTGCACCGTTGAACGTTCTCAGGAATATCCTAAGCTTCTAGATTGAGTTATGCCTTATGTTACAGTTACTGCTGCACTGCTGCTCACACACTAGAGCAATGGGGCGCTGCTGCTAAATTTCAACCCTAATTATTTCATTTGTATTTCTATGTTTTAATTTTTCCTTTGGTTCTGGCTGTACCTTTTTTCATCTCTCATGATCGGCCATCTGTATCAACAGCTAACAATTAGCTATTGGTTTGAAGGTAGCTTTCTTCATTAAAGTAAGCATCACTACTGGAAGTGAGGTTGCAGTTCCCCGCAACCCTGCTGCAAAAGTTGTATTTATTGATATGCTGCTTTTGGCTGCAATTCTATTTTTAGACATGGCAGTAAACTATCAAATGTTCTCATTCAGTTGAGGATGAAAAACAACAACTTCCTATTTACTGAAAAAGTATTTTCTGCAATACTATCTACAAACTCGTTTTGTCGAATTCTAGCTCCTCCTCTCTTCACTTATTTCCCTTATTTCTTAATATTATGTACTACTCTAGTGCCAAAGAACTTCTGTCATAGTTTCTTGAATTTCTTATTCCTTGCAGAAAAATGGTTATATTTCCTTTTCAAAACATTGTCTACTTTAGATAGTTCACTTAGGCCAACTTTTAATGTGGCAGGTCTATCATTCTTCCTGACACCTTCACAACTAACTCATTTTCTAAGAAATCTTTCTTTCTTCTTACCAGTGTTGTGTTTTTTGTTTTGGCATTTTCGTCTCTGGCTTGGGTTGTCCTTTCTCTCGCTTGAAAGTATGCATGCCTGTTCTTCACCCTCTTCTTCAAGTTAGTAGGTATGTTCCAAGACATTCAACACCTGGAGAACAAGAATGAGATAATGCAAAAATGTATCTTTAAAAAAATCTGTACATCTGCACCGATTTCACACACTATAAAGTTTTCAATAAATAACAACATTGTTTTCTAAAAATGTACATAGCCTAGAAGTAATATTGTAAGAGGCTGGCTTAGTATATGGTGCTCACTGATGTAAGTGTAGCACCCTGCACTAATCCAGACAACCCTTATGGTAAATTTGGTGGTCTGAGATAGGGTTAGAAAGTGGCAGGTGTGGAGAGCAGCTTCAGGCTTATTCCAGAAGGAGTGTAAAGATGCTTGTTTTACCAGACCGTGATCTTATTGGTATAGATTAAGTGAAAAAGAAGCACACAGACTATTCATAAAAATATGTATTCATTATAAGACACTGATACATACAAATATCTCCTACCCGGAGATATATGCAATGTACACAATACTTTACAAAGAAAACAGGTAAGTAGCACGTATTATAGAGTGGTCACCAGGGGGGGACCAAACCATATACTAAAAAGGTAGAATTCGAACCACGACTCAAGTCAAGACTATATCCAGAAGACGTAGAAATGCTGGGGACCCAAGGAACCTCCCGGGGTAAGTAACCTGGAACCCCATGGAGGCCATGTGCAGAGTGGGAACATGACCTCGGGCTCAATTCAAGTCAATTGTTAAGTCACAGTTGCAATTTTAAAGGTAAAGGACCTTCCCAGTGTATTCTGAAGAAACCCCATGGAAGACAGAAGATTGGAGAGCCACCTCACCTGTGGATATGCTATGAACCAGGATACCTACACCAGGGAATCCGGGTGCATAGGTGCGAAGTGTCATTAGAAACCACTGTCAAACCCAATAGAGAACTTCAGAAAGCTGCAGCTGACGAAGAAGTGGAAAGTGCCCAGTGGAATTCGAAGGAGGACCCAAGATGAGAAGTACCTGCAAGCAGAGGGGACAGAGTCTATGCCACTGGGGAGTGACCATGGGGCATGGAAGATGAATGCCCACAAATGTCGGATGTTGCAGGAGAGTTAACGGTGACCTTGGAGCTGCAGCTGAGCTGACCTGGTGATGCTGTGTAAGGCCAGGAGCCGTTCACGAGCTGTCCCACATCGGATGTCGAAAGCTGAGGGGTTGGTGTCCATCAGGAACACCAACAAGCCTTGGGCAATTGCAAACATTGTGGAAAGCAAAAAAGGTGTAGTGTTGGGACCAGCAAGGTCCAGGTAACTCGTAACAAGCAGGGGAGTTGGAGCAGGCCCGAGCCCACTGGAAGCAAAGCAAGAAGACACTCAAGAGGACCGACAGGCCAGAGGCACTGGATTCATGAGGGGACCTTGAGCAGCTCACAAAAGATGCAGGCCCATGGCACAAGGGATGCGGTGAGGATGAGGTCACAGGAGATGCTTGAGGTGGGGGCTACTGGGAGCCTGAAGATCTCTGAGGAAGTGAGTCAACAACCTGTGTAACGGCAAGTTGACGTGGTTCATTGGGGTTCGGTTCCTGCAACTATGACAAGGGATACTGGCCTCAAACTCGGAGAGAGGACAGGGCATGCCTCGAAGGAAGTAAAGAACCACCACCTGTGTTGCTGAGCCTTTTGCAGTCTATGGGAGCCCAGGATCAGCAGACCGGTCAGATCTGTTGTGGTGCCTGCAGATGCAGGGAAGTGACTCCTCCAATTCAAGGAAGATTCCTTCAGGTGTCTTGGATGCCCACAGGCCTTGGAAGGGTCCTTTATTGAGCACAGGCACAGATGTTCCAGCAGACGAGCAGGGCACTGAGACCAGGAGTAGCAGGAGTCTTCCTAGTTGCAGTCTCGATACCCAGAACACAGTCCAGGGAAATCCAGAGGGCCCAGACGGTCGAAGATGAAGTGGTGTCTTAATAATGTCTTTCTAGCGTGTAATCAGATTGCGCCCAGTACCTCTGGTGAACTGGCCGATATACCCCTCCCAAATCCTAGGCCAAATTGCACCACAGTTATTCTGATGATGTTCCAAAAACAACTCCCAAAGAGGGTTCCCACAGAACCTAAAAGGCAAGCACCAATCTCGAAGGACACACTCCACTCTCCCCTGCCTCCATTGTTAGCACAGGCTCAAGTACCCTTCATTTAGAACCAGTTATTCATTGCGCAAATAGATTTTCACTTTTCCAGGACCTCAGTGATAACGATAATGAGCCTATGCCACCATGCCCTGGCCTGGCGTGTGACACTACGATGACTAGTACAGAGGAGAAGCTAGAACCCCGGGATACTATTTTATTTTAAACACACTTAGAGCAGAGATTGGCACAATGAAAATCATGATAGAAGGTCTCACTACCGTAGTAAAAACAATAAAGCAGACCTGTCTTGCATACAGCATGTCCCCCTTGTATATAGCCATCAAGCACACCCCACTCACAATGATCCGTCTTCACAAGAACTAGCGTTTCTAGTAAAGGACATAGCTTTCAGGGTCCTATCTCACACCTTCTGGCCATTCCTGCCACTTCCACCCATAAGCAAGGGACAAAAGATTAGCTAGCTAGGAGAAAGAGTAGTTTTGATACCTCCATACAAGATAAGCTTATAAAGCTAGCAGCCCAACAGTATCCTGCAAACAGACAAAGGGCATACCAATGGGGGCAAGTCAAACCTCTTACACATGGAAGCCAAGACAGAACCAAACTTGTTAGTTGCCCCAGCTATTACTAGCTTGTCAAAACCCAAATAAATCCTCATGACTAACGTCCCGAAAATTAACATCAGTCACGTCTATGAGAACGAAGCCTCTCTGATAAACAAGGTGACCCACTGGATCCGTCATGTTAGGGGTTGTCAGTCAGTGATCAGAGACGACATTCTTAGATCACGGAGATGTTCCTCTCCAATCAATCACCTGAATAACATCGAGATCACTCTAAGGGGAACTGAAATGGCGGAAAACCTCCTTGCTCTAGAATTCCGTACCTGTGACCCCGAAGGGTCTCCTATCCAATTCAGGCATCTTCCAACAAGGTAGGACACCAGCCCCAACCACCTTTGGCAGGCAGCTCTTCCTTGGAGGCCAATGACTGACTACAGGACATGGCCTCCCATTATTCAGATTCAACCAGTACAGCACACAGTTCCAACCATATAGCTACCTCTCTTTCTATCCCCACTCCTCCTAACTTTCCAATCAGCATTCAAGACAGTTCCCAATGCCGGGCTAGCCCATGTAGTCGTTCCAATGCTACATGTGAAGAGCAAACATCAGGCCAACAAGCAAATCTAGCTTTGCAAATACCTTCTTATACGCCAACCAATACTCACATTACTACACAAAAGCACAGCGTCTGGTACTACGGGCCCTCAGTAATTGAAGATTGTGTCATGGTATGTGGTGGGTTTAACCAGTAAAATCCGACTGCCCCATTGGAATCAACTAGTGAAAGGCTTCGATGTATGTATTTTTCAGGAGACATGGAGTCTGTTCCCCTTACATAAAGTTGGCCATACCTGTTTTCATTCACCTGCAATTTAGACAGGAAGAGGACGCCCATCCGGGGGCTTGATTGTTTGGATAAGGATCGCCCTTGATTGTCGAATCATCCCCCAATCAAGCTCAAGCCTTGACATCATTTAGCTAAGAATCAGGGGACCCGGGGCGGACCCACAGTCAAACTCTTTAACGTCTACGTAAGAGGGACAACGGGACTTAGATCTTCAACCACTCTGATAGCATTATACGAATGCCTAGCTAACTGCTTACCTCACACAAGAGTAAACTTTAACTGTACTTTTGAATCCCTGGCATTGGAAGACCTACCAGGATTGGAAGATCCAGACAGCAGGTGGGCAAACCCCCAACTTAACCTCCCCTTAGTCAAAAGATGGTCACAGCAGGTACTCCAACTTAATGCCATCACTATGGATTATGGGCTAAGGTCAGTTAATGGCAACTCAATATCGGACAGGCAAGGTGCTAACACCTAAAATAGAGCTAGTAGCCCATCCCGGATCGACTACATCCTCCTTGATGTACAACTATGGGGGAGTATGATCGATATGTCAGTGAGCTCGACTACAGAGAGTGACCACAATCCCCTGTGCTTAACTCTGAAGCCCTTGTGGGAGCCTCACTATCAACAGTTGGAAAAAAAACAACTCCGGGTAGCCACTAGGGATACAGTTCCATCTAACTGTAAAAAGTTTTTGAAATGGAAAAAGGTAGCCTTAAATGAAGAAAATATTGCAGGCATTAAACATGAGCTAAACACAGGTATGGCCAAGCTGCAAGCCGCGGTCCTGAGTACAACGAGAACAGCGGACGTGCACATGGCCCACACGTACACTATCAGTCAAATAAACACATACTTTCAAGCCCCAAACCAGAATAAAAAATCTAGGCATATTACCAAGGATCCATATTCATGGTATAACAAAGATTGTAGAGAGAAAAGACTGCACCTGGCCAAAGCCTTTAAAGAGAAAGAACAGACCCTCATAAAATTGGCCAGAAAATCCTACAAAGCAACTCAGCGGGAGGCAAAGATGAAATGGGATGAATCACGTTGGGAACAACTCAAAGACGGTTGCTCTTCCAAAGACACCACCTCGTTTTAGAATTTGGTCACCAGGGAAGCAAGCCAGGTGCACGCCCACCCCCAAACTATATCACCAGCCAGACCTGGTATGATCATTTTAAAGGGTTTTATACAACAGCAGAGGTGAGTAAAATAGGGGAGTTAGATGTACCAAATTGGTCCAGCACAGAAGAGGAGTGTTTTACCTTAGAGGAGGCAGAGGCTGCAATAAATAAAATTGTTCCATCCAAAGCAGCGGGTCCCGATGGCTTGCCTAGTGACCTCTTCTTGGCCGATCCCTACCACTGGGCTCGCTATATTTCACTATTAGCAAATGAAATAGCTAATGGAACACCAGTCTCAGCATCATGTAAGGTGGCCGAACTTGTCCCTATCTATAAGAAGGGAGACAAAAACGATCCTTCCAACTACAGACCAATTAGTCTGATTGACGCTATGCAGAAGGTCTTTGGCCAGATGCTTCTGCATAGGATCCATGGTCTGAGGAAGAAGAAATCTTATCCCAGTACCAGGCCGGATTTAGATCAAAGACCGGGACAATGGGTAAAGTGTTCAGACTCCTCCTCATCTACTGGAAGGTAGTGGTACTAGGCAAGGGCGGTCTCTATCTCGCTTTCATCATTTTGAAGACTGCCTTTGACCTGGTTCCCAGATCCAGGCTGGGGACGACACTTGGTGAAATGGGTATCCCGCCTTTCATCCTAAAAAATTTAATTCGGCTCTGCAAGCGTACTTCTGCCCAAGTTCAATGGGAGGAGCAAGGACATCTAACAGAGCGCATCCCTGTTGACAGAGGAGTTCATCAGGGCTGTGTCCTAGCTCCACCTCTGTTCTCCCTTTATATGAATAGGGTAGTTGATTTCCTCCTAGAGGAGTCCGGAGACTCACCCTCGCGGGGGGGGCAATAAGATGCCAACCCTGTTGTTAGGAGATGACACTTTGTTGATATCAAAGGCCCCAGCTGGACTACACCTTATTGATAGATTTCAAACCTTCTGCGACAACCGGGGACTGGTAATAAACAGCTCAAAAACACAATTTATGGCCTTTAACTGCCACAGGTCATATAAGATCGGCCCTTTGCTCGGAGGGGTACCCCTTGAAAAGGTGGACACGTTCGATTATCTTGGTGTAAGACTTAACAACAAAATGTCTTGGTGACCCCACTTAGCAAAGATGCTGATGGCACACAAGCGGGTGGCTGGAGTAATAGGGAAGGAGCACAGCCTCTCACACACCAGGCCTATAGCTCCCGCCATCCAAGTGTATGACACAAAAGCAGTTAGCTCTGCTCTTTACGGAGCAGAGGTCTGGGGTTTTGACAGACTTGAAGAGCTTAGTCCATCGAACATTCATTTTTAAGAAACCTGGTTATGGCACCTAGATATGTTCCCCTCACTCCTCTACTGTTGGATATGGGCAGGCAGTCAATAGCTGACGTAGCTAGGCTACGTCCTGTACTCTTCTGGGCCTGCATTAGGTGGACTCCCGTGCTTCTTTCCTATGCCGATGCCTTTAGCGAGATCATTCGCCTAGACACTGGCTGCAAAATAGGCTGGATTGCTGGCATAAAAAAAACCTTGACAGCCATAGGCCTTCAAACTAGGGGTGGGCGGAATTTGCATAGTCGCGCTACGCAAAGCTCCAGGAAATGGTAAAAATGTCTGCGAGCTTGCAGAGTTCCGTTCGCGATGCTTTTTTCCTGTTCGCAAACGCTGTTTGGATGTTCGTGGGGAAATATCTTGTGAACATGCATTTTGAAAGCGAGAACAACCAACAAATTCCACGAAGCAGTTGATCACGGAATTTTGGGCAATTCCGCGTTCTCCATGGAACACGAAATTACCAAAATTCTGCAAATTCCGCAAGCAGAACAGAATTTACCGACCAGGCCTACCTCAAACCTATTGGACCAGCCAGGAACTCCCAAGGAGAGAAGATCTAAAACGTTTATATTGGGATTGGGTGGACCAACAGGAGATTTCCAAGCCTAACGTGGGCAAACTTACAGCAGAATTCTTTTCTCACCAACAAATAAGACATCTCGAGCCCTTCCTTGATACAGTTCAGGTACCAAGAGATAGAATGTTGTATATACATTTTATGTTGGGCACTCTTCCCGTTTGTGAGGCGACAACAAAGTGGGCCACCAACAATGGAAAAATGTGTCCATGTTTTATGACTGTTATAAAAAGCATTGCCCACCTAATGTTTGCTTGTCTGGCACATAAAACACCACGGGCCAAATGGCTTAAACCACTTTGTCTGCAATAGGGCACACAGTATCACCACACAGCACTACGCATACTTAGATCTGATCCTAGGCCATTGTTTGCATGCTCTGTAGCTAAGTTCTTGGGACAAGCATGGCTTATAAGGTGGACAGCCATTGCAAGATCGGTATAATTTCAATTAAAATTAGGATAGATACAAATTTATGTTTTAACGTAAAAAAATTAATGCACTCTCTTTGCACAAGCACTTTATTTGTCAAACCTCTCCTGCTATTTCAGGGGCATTTTAATAACACTTTAACATACTGGTCCCTCACTTATATTGATGATGAATTGCCTGCTTTTATACTTTTTAATTGTAGAAACATATCTGACAAATTGAAATGGTCAATTGTTATTGTCACCACGTTTTTTTAAACTTTGTAGATGATACACACTTTATCGAATCCAGGCCATAAATGACCATTTTGCTGTATCAATTGCCTATGCAAATTGGAAATGTTGTATATTTGCACTGTCTTTTTAAAGGAAAATGTATTTTAAGCATAGCTTTCATAACATTTCTGTCAAATAAAGCTTATATCAATCAATCTAATATTAATCTTGTCCCACGACAAATCTAGGGTGCCACCCACAGGTAAGCCCTTAAGTACCCTAAGGAAAGGGTTGGGATGATGCAGGGATCCCTCCCTGGGGAGGGGTTGGACAGTGGAGAGGATACTCCCATGTCCTGTATCCAGTTTCTTGCCAGAGCGGGAGTCAATGGCTCCCTGAGCTGGTTTAAACTGGACTATGCAAGGAAGGCACCAAATGTGCCCCTCTAGCAGACTGAGTGGCACTGGCAAGCACCCCCACACTGTCCTAATACACTAAGCCCTGTCTGGGAGGTGGTGACACCTCCCTGTGACAGGATACCTATTGTCCTGCCTTCCTCTGCTCAAGCTTGGCTCAGCAGCAGGAGGGCAGAATCGTGTCTTCGGTCATCAGCAGCCATGTTATGTTGTCCTTGTCTAGAAGACTGGTACTGGGAGCACTGACAGCCTCCCGGAGGAGCTTTGCAGTGCATGGAATCATACATCCCACACCACTTATGCTGTAGGGGTATGATTCGAACATGTTTGATACCACAAGCAACAGGGTTAGTTCCAGACAATTTGGAGATGCTCATCGCGTAATGATGCATGGCCACTGTAAATATCATAATGGCTGATGCACTTACAACCCAGGAGAACCGACTCCGAAGCTCGTAGGTGTATTCTGCTCATGGAGAGTCACCCTCATGCTTAGAACCGAGCCCCCTACCTTCAGGATTGAAAAGCCTGCCTTATGGGTGACTTAGAGCTTTTGAGTGCAGTGACCTCAGATATAAGAAACGTATATCTGTTGTAAGTGGTGC
Organism: Lissotriton helveticus; assembly: GCF_964261635.1. Taxonomy (NCBI): domain Eukaryota; kingdom Metazoa; phylum Chordata; class Amphibia; order Caudata; family Salamandridae; genus Lissotriton; species Lissotriton helveticus. Next base: position 806,905,033 of record NC_136063.1, read on the forward strand.
TAACACCAGCTTACACAGGTTGCAATGGCAGGTCTGTAGTCACAATTTGCATGGTCTCCTATGGGTGGCATAATGCATGTTGCAGTCCATGGGAGACCCCTGGTGTATCTGAGCCCTGGGTACCTCAGTGCCATATTCTAGAGTCTTACAAAGGTAAACCAGTAGCCAATCTGGGATGTACCTGAGTACACACCATAACCAATTTAAGGGAAAAAGCACAGAGATTGGGGTCCTGATTAGCAAGATGCCACTCAGACTAGTCAGAAACCATAACAACACCAGGCAAAAAGTGGGGGTAACCATTCAGACGACTCCTACCTTCCTATACAAACATTATATGTTATTTGGTGTAGTCAATGACTAGCCTCACCTTAAATATCTCAGTGCAGAATCAAAACTCTACTTAAAAAGAGCTTGCCCAAGTAATGGGGAATATATGTTGTGAGGAACTGGCCTCTCGGTAAAGACATCATCACCCATTTCATTTAATTTCAAATGTCTTTATTTCAGCCACCAGGGCCATAAAAGTACAAGCCATATACAATAAATACAATATAGAGCGTACTTAAGATCCATTGCAAAAAAGATTATATAGAAATTCATCAGTTAATAGGTAAAATATATAAATAAAAACAAGTTTACAGTTGATTGTCAATTTAAAAGGATATAATTAAAACACAATAGCATTAATTGCATATAATAGGCAAAAATGAGATGCACTTAAATAATACATGTCATGTCAGAGGGTGACAGAGGGCTTTACCACGAATCACCCACATAGCACCTAGAAATTTTGCAACAGAAATGGCCGTTACTGGATGAGGATCTGATCTAAGGAAGCACAAGGCTTCCTTAGAATTCTGTATACCTATTAGCCTACAGATGGATACAAGCCAGGTATGCCAAGGAGATAAATAGCCTGGACATGCAAACAGAACATAGGAAACACTTTCGCTTGGGTGATCACAAGTCGGGCAAGCGGTGCATCCTTTCCCAGTCCAACCTGTTGTAAACACTCTAAGAGGTAGGGTGCCTATACAAAACTGAAAGTAAAGCTTCCAATAGATTGGTACAGACACTACATTCCAAAATAGCTCCAACACTCAGATGGGCCTAATCAACACACTTTCTAGCGCACATTATGAAATATATCCATAACATACACAACATTTTGGCTTGAACACCTAGCTGTAACACTTTGGTTAAAGAAACATGATTTAGGAGTTAGGTAATTTTCAAACTAATCCTGACTTTTTTACACACACCTTGTTGGGATGTACTCCTTTCCTCATGGGAAATGATGGCAACTGCAATGTAAGGCTTTCTTCACAGTGAAAGCTGCGTGTAGATGCTGACTAGTCTGTTATTCAGTGATATGTGGGATGGGGGTCAGGCCTCTTCAGGTGAACTTTGTTCAGGGTGAAATTTGCAGGCACAAAATGATTGGCCTACTAATAGGTGATGTCTATGGAGCAACAGCTGGAGGTTGAAGTGGTTTGGCATTTTATTAGATGATGTGTGCAGTGGGAGCCTGGCTTCTTCATGGTGAGCTTTGCTCAGAGTGAATGCTGTATGCGAAAGAGGCACAGCCTACTAATAGGTGGTGTGTTTGGTGGATAACTGGCCTCTTGATGAAGAGCTTTGTTCAGGGTGGCAGCTGTACTGTTGTAAACGTATCTAGGACCCTATTTAAATATTCCCGATTTATGCCCTTATGCGGTTATATCAAATCATATCCTTATAAAGGCATAAGAATCATACCCATATTAAGTCATAGCCAATGAAGTCCAAATATGGCAAGGCTACTCCCATAGACTCCTAGAAAGCACAACGTGTTCTTAAACAAACCAAGCCTCCAGCAGCCCGGGAATTCACCCTGCTTCTGTATTGATTTGTCCTAGAACTCCTGGAGTCCTGAAAGAACTGCGAGTTCTTAGTGACGTTTTATGTCCAACCTTACGTCAAACTCGGCACCTTCCAGGTATAAATATACCAGCATCTGCCCTAGCAAAACACATGGTGGTTTGGAGCAGATCGGCTATCTACTTGCCCAACGCCCTGCTGTAGCGAGGGCCGAAGGAAGCCGAGACTCCCATTGACGCACTGAGAGAGACGCTGTCTTTTCTCCTGCCGAGAAATCCAGCTCCAGTGTTTCCCGGTCACCCTTCCGGGTTGCTGGGAGATCGAGTCCTGAGAGAGAGATACAAGACCTCCATCATTCTATAAACAAGGTAGGGAGCTGATTAGACCCTTAGAGAATTCTTGATTCAGATTCTTGGCAGAAACTATCTTAACTAAAACTGTAGCTCACTTACTCCTTCCCACGTACTAGGCTTAGGTTAGGTACACCGGGGTAGGCGTATCTTAGAAGCACCAGTTGAGTACATTTAGTTATGATTTTATCTATGTATATATTTTATCTATTTTAAACACCGTATGGCTTAGAAACCATACCATGCTTTTACAGTATTATGTCATAATACTCCTTTTACTGTACGCACTTTACTTTATGACAAGTATTGCAATTGTGGCAACTCACTTCTCTTGCATGAGAAAGAAGACTGTTCAATAAATAACCTCTTTTATTGAAAACGCCCGTCTCTCTATTTCTCTGCACTTCTGGTGAAACTAAGCATGCACAATTGACTGAGTGAAATAGCTATCTATTGTTTCCGCGACTCTGGAGGTATACTCCTTATTCTGGAGGGAGCAAAGTTGTCATGTTTATGCGGTTGTCAGAAACGAATCCCTTCTTGTCTATTCAGGAAAGTTAACACCTTCTTGTTTACTTGAGAAAGTTTCTAGTGACCTCTGATCTAGCTGGCATTCATAATTAAGTCTAACATATTCAATGATTCAATAGAGACCTAGTCGACCTCAGTCCTTCGTCTAAACTATTGTTTATGTTATTCCAATGCGCAGAGCCTATTGGGAATATAGGAACTACACTACATTACGTAGAACAGGCTTTTCCTATTAGCAGATGATGTGTTTAATGGTCCCTTCATAAAAAGCTTTGTTCAGGATGTTGATGAAGCTTGTTGTACTAGTACTTAATGTGTGTGGTGGGGGACTGGCTTCTTGAGGCTGAGCTTTCTTCAGGGTGAAAGGTGTAAGTAGAAAAGTCTTGACTTTCTAATTGGTGATGTGTCTGGTGGGAGGGAGGGGGGCTGGCCTCTTGATGGTGAGCTCAGGGGGCAGCTGAGTATAGAAGGTGCTGAGCCTACTAATGTTATGTTATGTTATGTTATAGTGGCTTTTGTAGAGCGCACGGCTACTCAAAAAGAGTGTCCCGGCGCTTTTAATTAACGAGGCTGCAGTAAAACTAACATAACACATTAAAAGAAGAGAGTTTCAGATACAAAATAACAAAACAAGACACAGGGGGCCTACTGGGAGAATAACCACGTTTTAAGGTCCTTTCTGAAGGCTAATAAACTAGAAGCTCCCCGAAGTGACAGGGGCAAAGAGTTCCACAGTTGGGGCGCCAGCAAACCAAAGGAGCGGCCTCCCAGGCGTGCTCGCTTCACTCGTGGAACGGTCGCCAGAAGTAAAGATTCTGACCTCAGGGAGCGCGCCGGTTGGTAAAAGGTGAGTCTCCTCTGGAGATACTTAGCCCCCGTCACATGAAGCGCCTTATAAGTCAGAGTCAAGGTCTTAAAGGCGATCCGCTTACGGATTGGCAACCAGTGCAAGGTCTGAAGCAGAGCCGAGGCACTGGCACGTCTATTCAATCCGTAGATTGCTCGCGCCGCAGCGTTCTGCACAACTTGCAGCCGCTGTAACAGGTACTCTGGCAGGCCCAGGTATAGAACGTTAGAATAATCCAACCTGGAGCCTATCAGGGCCTGCACAGTCAGCCTCCTGTGCTCCTCCGATAGTAGGGGAAGAAACCTCCGTAGCATCTTCAGGAGGCCGAAACACATACCCGACACTCCGAGGATCTGGGCCTTCATAGTTAACCCCGTGTCCATCTTCACACCCAAGTTCTTGGCCAGTTGGGATGAACACAAAGGGGGGGACATGTCAATGGGCCACCAGGCCTGCCACCCTGGTTCCACATCGCACCCGAAGAAGAGTACCTCAGACTTATCGGGATTGCACTTGAGGCTGTGTAGATGGAACCATTGAAACACAGCCCCAAGGCAATCCCGGATACTCTCCCCCTCAAAGTCCTCTCCTCTCTTACAGGAGAAGAGGAGCTGGGTATCGTCGGCGTACGATACGATCCGGGCCCCAAACGACTCCGCTAATGCCGCCAGAGGGGTCATAAAGATATTAAAGAGGGTCGGGCTCAAAATAGAGCCCTGAGGGACCCCGACTCCCAAAGGCGGCATCACGGCGGAATCTGGAGCGGCCCAGACCGTTTGCCGGCGGCCAGCTAGAAAAGAAGAAAACCAGCTGAACACCGTTCCCCGTAGTCCTATCTCATAGAGTCTTGCGAGAAGACCATCATGGGGAACGGTGTCAAAAGCCGCCGACAAGTCCAACATCACCAGCATGGCTTTGCCCCCTGAATCCAAGGTCCCCTTGATTGTTTCGGAGACCTCGAGGAGCGCAGTCTCCGTACTAAGACCCGGGCGAAAACCTGACTGGGTGGCATGCAGAATCTCATTCGACTCTAGAAAGTTGGAGAGCACCGTCTGCACGTGCTTCTCAACAACCTTCGTCAGAGCCGGCAGCAGAGAGATAGGCCGATAGTTAACAGGGGCCTTAGGGTCCAGGCCAGGCTTCTTAAGCAGCGGGATGACCATCGCCTGCTTCCAAGCCTGCGGAACCACTCCCTGGCTCAACGAGAGATTCAGCAGCGGATTAACCAGAGGATTAATAACCTCAGCTAGTTTCGCCAGAATCTTAGCAGGGCAAGGATCCAGGGGCGAGCCGGACTTCAAGTTGCTCAAAAGTGCTAAGGAGACGGGCGCCGAAATAGGTGGAAATGCGCCCAATGTGGGGCCCGGCATCGCCGGGGGCGATCGAATGGCCTTACTGACAGTCCGCTCCTCGGGGATGGTCACCGGGAAAGAGGCCTGTATCAGTTGGATCTTGCTGGTAAAAAACTCAGCAAGATCTGCAGCCCACGCGTCAGAGGGCCTCTCCTCAGCAGTGTTTATCCTGGGCGATGTAAACTCCCTAACTATAGAGAAGATCTCCTTGCAGGAGTTGGAGGCAGCATCAATCCTTCCTGCCAGGTAGATTTTCTTACCTAGGCGGATGTCTCGGTGATACTCCTTGACCAAGTTCTTAAAGGCCACCTTTGCCTCCACATCGTATTTTAGCCGCCAAGTTCTTTCAGCTACCTTGCACTGCTGCCGCTTAGCCGACAGTGCAGCGGTAAACCAAGGGGCGGAGACTCGTTTGGGAGTCAGATGGGGGACTAGTTCCGGGGCCAGGTCATTAAGCCTATCGACCAACCACACCTGCAAGGACTCCACATCCTTCGTCAGATCACCGGAGAGAGGACAGGGATGGTCCAGAGCTGCCTGAGCCAACATCTCAGGGGTCACTCGATGGTACGCCCTATGGGGTTGGCCATGTCGCTGTGGGACGGCAACCGCCAATTTAGCGGTGCCTTTGATCAAAAATTTAACCAGCGAGTGGTCTGACCATAGAACCCTAATAGTTGGCATTTGTAGTGGTGGACTGGCCTCTTCACGCTGTGCTTTGTTCGAGATGAATGTTGTATATAGAAGAGGCTTGGCCGTCTGTGTGGGGGACTGACCTGTTGATACCCTAGCTTTGTTCAGGGCAACAAATTATGTAGAAAAGACTAGGCCTACTAATGGGTGATCTGTGTGGTAGGGGACTGGCCTCTTGATGCTGAGCTTTGTTTAGCTATATGTATTAGGAAATCGCCTACTAATAGTTGATCTGTATATAGAAGTTTGTTCAGGGTGACAGCTGTATGTAGAAGAGGCTTGGCATACTTGTACTTTATGTGTGTGGTTGGGAACTGGTGACTTCAGGTTGAACTTTTGTTAGGGTAAAAGTTGTATGTAGAAGATCCTCATCCATCTAATAGGTGATGTGTCTAGTGGGGGACTGGCCACTTGATGATGAGCTTTTTTCAGGTGCAGCTGTATATAAACGAGGCGCAGTCTCAGTTGCTATAATACATTATGTGAATGGTAAAAACCAAGGAGGGAGATTTAAAATACTCAGAAAACACAACAAAATCAATTTAAGAGCCTTGGCCTCTCCCATTTTATGTTGCTAAATCAGTTTCTGAAGAATCCATGAGTTCAACAGTAAGAAAGAGGAACAATCTGGACAATATTGAGTTAAAGATATTCCCACACAGATTATGATTAAGGTGACAACTACTCTCTGTATTCTCTGGTACCAGGTGGCATGTCCCCTATTTTGAAAGAGGGCATAATTTACAATTAAAATCACCTCCCCACATCACTATAAAATCAATTTTTACCTCCTCAATATGACTTGACAAAGCGTGTTCCAATTCTAAGGCAATGCCTGTGTTTCTAACATTAAAGTTATTAGGATAGAAATTTACAAGTATCAGTGTCAGGTTTTGCCTGAGGGAAATATTGATAATCTGAAAATGTGATGAGTCGCACTTAATCTCACCCAGCCTACCTTTCATTGCAGTCAACATTTTTTCTACTATAAACATAGTTTCCGAAAGCATATTCCTGCAACATATCACACATTGGTACATAATATATAATACACATATATTTTCAATAAATTCAAATCATCAAATCAAATTCTAATCATCTTCATTGAGGGACAACAAAAGAAATACAAATATCAGCACATACTTGTTTATCTAAAGTGCTACCGATTCTTCTCAATATGTAACCGCTTAAGGAAACACTGGCATACATTTATGTAGTCATAAAATGTATCCGCCTGCATTGATCAAGTTCATAAAGCAGTTAAATCCACACTCCACATATTTTACACTGTACTAAATTAATGCACACATTTTCAAAAGATAAAGGATATACATTCAGTTGAAATACCAGAAAAGAATATTTTGGTATAATGCAGATGAATGAGGAAATTAGTACCACATGCAAATCAACAACTTTTGAAAGCCAGAAGAAAAGGAGAGTTCACTTCCTGTACTTTCTCACCAACCATATATAAACTCAAGAGTCAAGGGTTATTTGCAGGGTCTATCCATCTGTGGGCTTGAACTCCTCACACAATAAAGTTGCAGCATTAATATATATATTTATTGGGAGCAGTCACTATTGGTTGAACCTAATGTAACCCATATTTACATGTTCTGCTAGATTTGCATATTCCCTGCATATTTTGAGACTGCAAGCTTCATTTACTGAAGCTTCTATATTGGAATTAATGGAACCATGGCACGGTCAGAGATGCCCCCATGTTGCTTCATGAGGGATTCGGTGACACCCTAAAAAAGAGTAGAAGGCAAAGGAAAGGGTAAGATAGATTACATTTATCTATTCATATGCTCTATATTCCACTTGAAAATTGTCCAGCATAGTATGTCAACCCATTTATGTGCTTCAGTTACAATATCACTTACAGCCTTCACCCACAGACCTTTCCACAACCTCAATTTCCTTAGCAACCACTTTAAAATTCTTACAAGCAAACTATGGTTCAAAAGTTCATATAGCATTTGTCAGCTCTACAGGTCTGGTTAAGATTCTCATTAGATGTCACCTTGTGCTATTAATAAATATAGACCAATTACAAGCAATATATCATGAATTATATATTTTCTCCCAATCAACATACTCAATGCAAATAGCTGTTATTAAGTATCTCACCTAATATTCAGGACTCCAACTGCCAACCACAACCTTTGCACTGCCTTTTTTTGGAATCCTCTTCCAACTCTATGCTGTTTGTGAAAATTTCTCATCCTGCTTCATGTGTCCTACTCCTGCATACTAGCATCATGGTTAAAGTGTGGATTGTGGACCATAGCTTTGTCTTTTGGGCCAGAGAGCGTGCCAACAGTTGTATTGACAGGGATCTTGGATTTCCTCGAGTAGATATTACTTGGATTGGCCACAGTGGTATGAAATGAATCAACTGTTGCCTATGATTGAGAGAACTTTGGATTGTGAGCGCCTAGAGCGTTCACTGCAGTGGCAATGATCTAGGCACAGTCAGATGGGTTTGACTAAAAATCTAAATGAAGGGGACATTAGCACAATTGATGCCTCTCTTTCCTCACAATGCCTTTGTATATTCCAACATATGTCAAATGCAGAAGTGGCAGTGGTCAGCTCAGTTTTGTCGAAAGGTCGCAAAATCTCAAGACATGTCAACAAAGTAATGTTGCGTTTCCCAGTGACCATGGGATGGGGTCCATTTACCAAAATAATATCGGCTTTGACTTATCTGGAGTGTACTGAAAGGACAGAGTCCATTTCACAGCAAGGGGGAACTTGATGTTCCTTAACAACATCAAGCAATGTATCCAGTTCTATCTCTAAATGTGCACAACACACTAATAATGCAAAGGGTCTTTTCAGAGACACCCAATCAACAAAAGACTGGATTTTTATCAAACTTTTTTTTGTGTAATTAGCGAATCTATGGATCTATTGCAATGCTGGGGTGAAATACCCTTGTTTCAGTTTACTTAAGGCTTAGTGGGTGGACCCATGGATGCAATCTAACTTTTTTTTAAAACAATCACATTGTATGCCAAGCTCACAGTCAAAGTCACAGCTACCTATCTATATATATATATAAAATCGAAAGTATGTCCGTTTGCCCTATATGCATTACTACACCATTCATCCGATCGGCATGAAACTTTGGGAAGTTGTTGAGTACACTGCCGCAAAGGTTTCTGGCAAAAGAAAAATGTAAAAATAAATGTAAAAAAAAATGTAACATTTTTTTAAAAAGAAAATGTTGTTAAATATCAGACCCCTGGGGCCCTCATAATCTTTTCAATACTGAACGTTTACAGTTTCCGGTGCGACCTCTTTTGCAATGACCATCAACAAAGCACAAGGACAATCGCTGCAACTGTGTAGACTAGATTTTATATTACAATGGATAAGTTTCAATAAATGTAAATTTAATGTTATCATAACAAGTTTCCGTAAATTTCCTTTCTTCTGAGATCGCAGCAACGCGCGACGGGTAAGCTAGTGTGTTTATAAAAGTTTATATATGTGCAAGAATGTCGATATATGTGTTTATGTCATGTGTGTGAGGATGTCTGTATGGGTGTAATTTTTGGTGTGTGTATGTGTGTGTGGGAATGTCTGTGGAGGTGTCTGTGTATGTGTCAGGGTGTCTGTGAGGGTGCTTCTGTGTCCCAGTGTGTGGTGTGTATGTGTTTGCGGGTGTGAATTTGTGTGTATATGATCCACCATGAATGTGCTACAGTGGATTCTTGGGCATTAATCTGTATGTTAAGATTAAACAAGGCTCAGCCCCTAAGTATCTACAGGATCTTATCCAGGCCTATAAGCCTTGCCGCCCCTTGAGATCCTCTGGGAAAGGCGATTTCATGATTCCTAGATTTAAGTTAGTAAAGATGGGCGGACGCTCTTTTTCACATCTTGGCCCAAAATTCTGGAATGCTATGCCTGTGAGCCTTAAAACTGAAACAGATCTTTTACGTTTCCGCAAGGGACTAAAAACGTGGCTTTTCCAGTAACAGTTAGAGTGTTCCTTTCTGCAAGTATTCTTGGCGGTTCTTTCTGTCTTCTATCTGTCCCTTGGCGCCGGGAAACCCACTGTGGATAGCTGTGCGCCTTATAAGTTAAATAAAATAAATAAAATAAAATAAATAATTGGGACATATTGTTTGGACTGAAAACAAGCGATCACTGTTGGGGAACAATCAGTCGCTACGGTTATGGAGGTAGCAAAATACCACAAGGTTTTTTAAATTCTGTTTCTAATCTAGAACATTCCTGTAAGATTAGATTTTTTTAAGTATTTTATGAAGTTTTAGTTACTATTACATGTAATATTTGAGAGTGCGTTTGTGAGTGGCTGTGAAAGCAGCTGAGCGAATTTGTGTGTAGCTGTGTGGATCTGTGAGTGGATGTCACAGTGGTAGCATGGGTGTATATATGGTTGTCTCTATGTCTGAGTGAGTGTATCAGTAGCCCAATAGGAGAATGGAGGAGAATGAAATCTTACCTGTTCCTTCATTCAAGAAGAGTCAACAGTTTTGCACAAAATGTGTACCCAAGGGGGGCACGTTCAACTGGTTAATTAGTAAGTGATATCTGGTTGGGTAAATGTGTAGTGCATAGTCTACAGTACAGATGTGTAATTGGACAGGTTGAAATGTCTCCAGTGAGTTTGTATGCATTTCAGCAATGTGATTGTTCTTCGTACATCTTTATCCCGAAGCATATAATAACATGAATTTTCCTATAGAGAAGACAACGAGAGTACAAAGGTATAACGTTTTAACTACATAAACTAAGTGCATCTTTGTTTGGTGGAGATATCATCATACCATCATATTCTTATGCATGAAATACACATAAAACAGTAAAGAAAATGTGCTGAGCAGCTGTTAGTATAGCTCTACATTAGCCTGGGAAAATGTTTGAAGATGTTTCCTTGCTACAAAAGTAGAGGGAGCAGGGCCAAATGGCCGAAACCTTCTGGTGTTTTTCAATATTGTTATGCTTATAAAAGTATTGTAATCAATGATGCAGGGTTGTCATTGTCTATTAGTCCATTAAGTATATTTATTTATAAGTACAGAAAGATGGTAAGTCTAATCAATACATCAGTTTTAGCTTATATGAACACTTAAGTATATGCCTAGGTGTTTGCTATTTGCCCCACCAGGAGCAAGGTCCTCTCTGCTCAGCCCATCTCACCAACTGATCTTGCCACATACAAAACCACCCTAACATTCTATATGACATCATAGCAGGCTGAGCAGGCAATGCAGAGAGACACCATAGAGGGATTGCATCCAGTAGAGTAAGACTACAACACATCTCCCCCATTATAATAATGGAAAACAAAGAGAGAGAGTGTGAAACTGTAGGACACATGTGAAGCATAAGAAGGAATAACAGTTAAACGTAAGGTAATAATATAGTGGAACAAAATAGTGTAGTGGAACAACAAAAGAGAGGAAAAATGCTTGAATTAAAATATACCATACAACTCATCCTTCTCCTTTGATAACGCACATACACTCATCCTTCCTCCTTACTCAACAATGCATTGAGATGGCAAAATGCACAAGACAGAAAGGAGGATGCACTACTAAAACAAATAGAACACTCTATTCTCAGATAAGATAAGGAAAAACAAGGAATGCTAGACAAAAGATACAATCAAAAAACTAAAAACAACGGCGTTTTTAAAATGCAACACACCACATGGTGTAAAAAAAACGCCACATGACAGGTCCATCACCCATAGAAAGGTAACAGTAAAACAAAAATTGTTAAATTTTTGGGTACTAAAACTCACGGCAAACGTGACACGGGTCACTCTAAAACAAAACAAACATGCCATGCCAACTATAAATGGAAAAACAATTACTCAAACAAACATACTGCGAGCTATATCAGCCCAAAGGTAACCCACTCTGGGCACTCCTTCACCCGAAGGACAACAAAATAAGAGAAAAGAAACAATTCCAAGTTATTCTAAATTTTGGGGATTGTAACACCCAAAGGAAACAAAATTTGAAAATCGCCATGCCCATGGCAAACATCAGATATTTTTCTTTCAACCTAGAGCAAACATATTTAGGGAAAACTGAACCCTAGGAAAACTAAATGTGGATACAAAAGACCTACGACATGCTAAAATAAGGAAACTTTAAAATTTGTGACACACATGTTCAACTGGATGAGGGACACTCCACCAAAGTCAATATATATCGCACAAACACTTAACAACTACAACTCCAGGAAACAAAAAAACAAACTACAATTGACCAGCAAATTAAGAATGTCTCATGTTCCATTGAGCTGTCGACAAAAAGGGATGTTGTGAATACGGGAAGATTCGCGACTTCCTCCACGAAAACAACAACACTACTACCAACGTCACAATAAACATATAACTGCAACATGACCCCATCCAGATATTAAAATCACATGGTAATTAGAACATAACAAACTAAAACAATAAACGTGGTCACCGTAGTCTTAGATGAGCGATACCTCACCCGAAAGTCCAGTCCAATGAAGATGAGTGATACCTCACCCGAAGGTCCAGTCAGCAAAACAGAAAATCAAATCCATGGAAGTCTAATTCACTATTCATTTATCTAAAATTAAAATGTTGCAGGTAAAATCCAGCGTAGGTAGAGAATTGCGCCACAAGCAGCATCATCAACACGGGAAGTGTAGAATCATCATGAAATCCTCATTAGCGCTTGTAATTCTGGATTTGCGCATGTAAAACAAGTTTGTCACAACTATAATAGAGTTAGCCTTCACGTAAATGAGATGCGCTTGCGATGTATCTGCTAGTCAAGCTTGGATGTGAAACGTCGTGAACTGAGGATGACAAAAGGAATCCATCCCAACGTCCCAAAATGGCCGCCATAGCGTCGTTGAGCGTCGCTTTCTATAGGAAATGGGTCTCGTTTTTACCCATGAATCCCCATCACTAACACTCTGATGAAACGCAAAGACGTCATCAGATGGGTTCTAACAGGGGAAGGAGGAGAAGCTCCGCTGACCAACCGTCACCGACTCGAGAGAAGGTGAGTTGGTGGACTTGAAAGAAACGTTGGCCCAATATTACGATACAAAGTCTATTTCAATGTCAGGACGCCACAATCACTGACGCGTATATGTTTGCAAGGTGTAAAATCTCTCTACCGGCAATGAAAGTCAAGAAACCCAAATCTTTGTGGAGGCAATTGAAATCAGCTCACACAGTGTTTCACTCCCACAACGCTTCAGCTTACATAGCGCTACGCTTCCTCAGCGCTTCAGCACACACTGCGCTACGCTCCCTCAGTGCTTCAGGTCTCACGGCGCTGTTGTACTTTGAATATAATCCACAGCGCTTCAGCACACACAGCGCTACGCTCCCACAGCGCTTTTGGTCACACGGTGCTGCTGTACTTTGAAATAATTACTTCATGCGCCGTTTTAATCTGTTGTGTGTTTTTTTTCAAGTCAGTGAACATCAGATTAACTCTTCTTCTAAACGATCAAAAGCTGCGTGTGCTTTCCAAAAAGGTAAACATTTGCTGCAGTTAATATTTCCCAAATAAAACGATGTTGCGCTTACCCTGTCTGCTTTGGAGATCACTGGCACATCCACGTTGGGCCGACCGGTCTTTGGTCACTGGTGGGGCATGTGGAGAGCCAGTTTGCTTCTACTTTGCGCGTTACTTCTTTTCTTATGTTTCTTTAATTCTGGGAGTTTCAGCTTCGTCTTTTCCTGTGATTCTCCAGTTCCATATGTTCAAGTTCAATCAATGTAGATCACGTAGGTTCTCCTCGTCGTCGCCAGTATTGTAATCAATGATGCAGGGTTGTCATTGTCTATTAGTCCATTAAGTATATTTATTTATAAGTACAGAAAGATGGTAAGTCTAATCAATACATCAGTTTTAGCTTATATGAACACTTAAGTATATGCCTAGGTGTTTGCTATTTGCCCCACCAGGAGCAAGGTCCTCTCTGCTCAGCCCATCTCACCAACTGATCTTGCCACATACAAAACCACCCTAACATTCTATATGACATCATAGCAGGCTGAGCAGGCAATGCAGAGAGACACCATAGAGGGATTGCATCCAGTAGAGTAAGACTACAACAAAAAGTATTCAGAGTGAAGCAGTTATTCTCCTCTCACCAGAAGAGGACAAGAAACAATGTACTTTTCACAGTCACTACAGTTTTCACATCAACCCTATAATTTGGAATCATTTTTATGTCGAGTTTTTGGATAAAACACACTTACTTTGCCATCAGAGAGCCAATAAATTAGAATCAGTTACAATGTACTGAAATTTCTATCCTGGAAAAAACAGATGTGCCTAGAAGGCTTTTGTTATTTTACAATTTTTAAATATTTGTGAATTTGTCACAAGAGCTTCCAATACCTGTAATCTGGTGCCACGGTTATTTGCAAAATCGGTGTGATTTTTAGAAAGAGTAAAAAACATATATACAGATATTTTAAATAATGTAGGTGGGCAGACTTTTACTAATGTAACTTATAAAGTGAGATTTTTATAAATGATTTTATGGTTCAACACTTTTATTCTATTTCCGGGTTTTTGCGAATACGTCGCCATTCATTATGACATCAGCGTTCGTGAATATCATGTTACTGTGGAATACCGGGATTTAACTGAACTTGTAAGGAGGTCCCCACCCAGTTTTCTTTTCTTTACACTTTCAGTGCTTAGACTGGTGGTTCATATTCTAGCACCTGCTGTTTTCCAATATTAAAAATTAATTTTAGAGTTTTTGTTGGCTTTCTTTTTCAAAATAAAAGGGCATGTGGTGGCAGGGGACAACAGAAGTCACACCCTGTGGAGGAGACTTTTTTAAGATGAGGAAACTCCAGCAAAGCACTAATCCACTGCATGGGAATTATTCACCCAAAAAAGAAAATGTTGGCAAAGCACATGAAGTGCCTATGAAAAGATCATCTCCAGGGGTATGTCAAGAAATATTCTTGTGGCACAACAAACATGCTGACCCACCTGAATACATAATCATAAAAATATTCATAATACTAATACCAATATTTGTAAAGCACAAACAATTACCCGAAAGTGTCAAGACACTGGGGGCCATCAGGAAGATTAAGCAAGCTATTTCCCAGAGTCACATGGTGATGGGCTAACCTGCCACTGGCAATCGAACCGTGAGCCCCTGTGTTATGGCGTCATCCACCCTGGCCGTTGTGCAAGACCTCACCTCACACCACTTTAAGCACTTGACCAGAGCCCAGAGGGAGTGCAGTACAGCAGATATATCAACATCAGTTGCGGCAACAATTGCACCAGTGGAACCTATACCTATTATGTTTGAGCAATGTCTCCCTTAAAAGTCCCCAGAGATGCTAAGAATTGGGAAATTCTATTTGGATTGCTAAAAAGTCCTCACTGTTGGGGAAAAAACTGTTGCTGCAGTGAAAAAGAAACCAAAAAATACAAAATGGAGAACAATTAAAAGCTCCGAAAAACTATTAAAAAACAAAGTTTCTTTTTAGAACCAGCCTTCTTGTTTTTTAAAAAAGATCGACTGTATGTGTCTGTAGGTATAAGAAAGAGTATGAGTGAGTGAGTTTCTTTGTTACTGAGCGAGTGGGTGTAGAAGGGAGTAACAGAATGTGTAAGTGTTTTGAGTGAGTTGCTGTGTGGGTGAGTGAATGGATGTGATAGTGGCTGAATGAATGTGTGAGAGTTTGCATGGATAAGTGAGTGTGTGCATGAGTGGCTGTATTGGTGAGTGAGTTTGTATTTGAGCAGATGTATAGGTGATTTAATAGGTGTGTAAGTGGCTCTATGGGTGAGTGAGTGGGTTTGTAGGTGGATGTATGTGTGTCTGAATGGGTATGTGATTGGCTTTATGGGTTTGTGTGCCAGTTTTTGTATAGGTAAGCAAGTGGGTGTGCGAGTGAGTGGCTGTAAATGGTGATTGAGAGGGTGCATGAGTGAGTGTATGGGTGAGTGAATGGGTGCATGAGTGTCAGTATGAGTGAGTGATTGGTGTGTCAATGTTATGTGGGAGAGTGACTGGGTATGTTCGTGATTGTATGGGTGCCTTAGTGGGTTTATGAGTGGCTGTAAGGGTGAGTGAATGGGAGTGTTAGTGTCTATATTGATGAGTGATTGGGGTGTCAGTGGTTACATTGGAGAATTACTGGATGTGTTAGTGATTGTATAGCTGACTGTTGTATGAATGACTGTAGGGGTGAGTGACTGGGTGTATGTATGAGTGAATGAGTGGGTATGTGAGCACATGTACAGTTGAGTTAGTCCCTGTGTAACTAACTGTATGTGAGACTGGGTGTCTGTGTCGCTAGAAGTATTGGTGATTGTCTGTCTGTATTAGAAGATGTTTAGGTGACTGAGTGGGTGTTGAAGTGACTGCCCAGGTGAGTGAGTGGATGTATTTGTAACTGTATCGGTGAGTGGCTGGGTGTGTCGGTGTTCACATGGGAGAGACTGTGTGTGTTAGTGATTGTATAGGTGACTGAGTGGATGTATTAGTGACTGTATGGGGGAGTGAGTCAGTGTATGAGTGTCTGTATGGGTGAGTGAGTGACTGTGTTAGTGACTGTATGATAGATTTAGTGTGTGTTACTAACTGTATGGGTGACAGGCCGGCTGAGTTTGTAGCTGTATTGGTAACTAACTTGGTATATGAGTGACTAATTGGTTGAGTAAATGGATGTGTTTGTAACTTTATGGGTGACTGATTAGGTGTGCCAGTTGTTACATGGGAGAGTGACTGGGTGTGTTAGTAATTGGATAGGTGTGTGTCTGGATGTCTCAGTAGCTGTCCCTTGGTATGTACCTTGACAAAGTAACTTTGTTGATCTACTCAGAAAGAAGTGATTAGAAAATTACTTTTTTCCAATAGATGGTGTCATTCATCAGTTTAAAAAACTAAAAGAGAGGATCAGCTGCCACACCCTATTGAACACAATTCTTCGGAGGCGCAACCCCCAGCAAAAGCAGAAATCAATTTCATGGGAGATTTTCACCATCCCCTCCGGGCCAATGAAAGTAGTGGCAAAGCATGTGAAGTGCTCTTTATACATCAAGACCATCTCCACGGGTAAGTCTTAGAAATATTTGTGTGGCACTACAAGAATTTTGACACATCTAAAGATGTATAACTCCAACCACTGTTGTTAAAGAAAAAGAATGTAAATGTAAGATATTATTATATTTATAAAATCCCAGAAACAAACAGTGCAGATTTGCTATGCTTTAAAAGCATATCACATTATAGTAAACCATTTCATTTCCCTTTTTTTTCTATTGTCAGCTTTCATACTTGTAATCAATAAACATTGTACTATATAAAGATTTATATTGAACAGTGGGAAAAAAACAATCAAATAGATTGTAAAAAAAGAAACTGCACAGTATATCACTTCAAATAAGTAACACTATGCATTGCACTCACTACAACTATTTAATCAATTGTTTTACCTACAGTCAGTAAACTAATCTAAACAAACATACATTAAAAATAACTTTTTTATTATTACTCCCAATGGTACAATACTACTAATAGATATAAAGCACATTTGAATTTTGCAGATCATTTTGAAAACAACAACCCCGGTAGGCCGAATGATGCTTAAACATTGATGATCCATGTAGAAGAAATACCATACACCATTTTTACAATCAGAAATCCTTCTTAGAACTTTGGTTGAAGGAACAAAAGGTAAGAATTAGGATGTTTGAAATGTAGTCTTTGTTTGAATTAAAGGTTGCTGTCATTGCACTTCGTCCATCCAATTTCACACTTTAAATAGCCAGTATTGTGTTCACATGTTACATTAAGTCCTTTGTGAAACATGATAGCCAAAGTAGTATAAGTTGTTCCAGAAATGTATATTTGTCCAGCTTTAAAGTTAGTAATTTCAGTTTCAATTTAGATCAATCTGCTCTGCATCCTTGTAGAATATTTAGTTTAGAGTTTTTTTACCAATCTATCAAAAGATACAGTTTTGGAATCTGGAAGTGTTAAGTACAGAAATCATTCAGAATTAATTTAAGTGATAGACGTACAAGTGCAATCTTCACAGTCATGGTTCCATGTGTAACACAGTCCAAATGAGTTATCTATATTTGTTTCTTCTTCTTGTAAATGACAAAGGGTGACCATTATAAATTCCTGTACATCTTGTTGACTGTTCTGAGTAAATAGTACTGATCCAATACATATATCTACTGGATCTTGAATGTCTTAAGGACAATGTGTTACAGTCCTATCACTTTGTAAACATTGCAGCAAACCACACACTCCAAAACGTATTCTCTTCTGTAACTTCCGTTCAATTGCATTTATAAGATGTGGTAAATGAAAGAGTACATTCAGAACAACATTAGCATAGCACTTGACACCAGTAAGGTTTGACAGCTGGCAACCTGCAATGTCTTTCACATTCTCCAGTTTTTTCATTATACCACCACCCTTGCTGTTCTTCTTTTCAGCAACATCCATCAATTCTTTGTAAGCTTCAGCTTTAGACATATTATCCATTCTCAGACATGGGATACTGCTCTAAATGAGGAGTGTATATACTTCTTAACACAACTTCTTGCATCAACAATAACTTTCCCTTCATCACAATCAACCAAAACAAATCGGACACTGTTCTAACTCAAGACAATACTACATATCACATAACATCTTTAAATACAGTACTATCGATATTGATAAAAGCTATGTCTACACTTAAACCTTGTGATTTTTGTATAGTTACAGCATATGCTAGAAAGAGTGGGAACAGCTGTCACCAAAATATAAGTACTTTACAAGCAAAAAAACATACAACACATTGTCCAATCTGCTTTACACCATAATATGATCAAGGCTAAGTATTCAATCTCATCCCTATTTGGAAATGTAATGAAATCAATCACTGTACGCATTGCACCATTTACTAATCCTTCCTAGATATTTAAATTACACCGCAAAATTACTCTACACTTTTTGCATACAAATAAACACATTTTTATTCCTGCCGTCCTGGATTCAGATTTCTCCAAAGAATCCAATGTTGCTTGTAGTTTTCCACTTAGATGTTCTGTGACCAACTGGTGTTCCATTTTATCAAATGCTGCAATTTCCAAAATTAGTTTTTTATCCAGTTTTAGTAATTCTTCATTAAAATTGGAGCACTCCTAATGTGTCAGCATTAAACAGACTATGGATTTCCCTTCTTCAATGAAATTGAACATTAGCTATGCATTGTTTTGTTAGAGGAAACTAGTTTCTTGATAAGACAACTATCTAAGGAATGTTTACCCTCCTTTGTCATAACTTCTACTTCAATGTCTTTCAGAATATTTCCGTATTCCACATCAGATGCTTGTTGCATATTTTTAAGTAGTTCCTTGTATTGGAAGTTTAGCCAAATGTTTACATTGCCAATACTTCCCAAAGAATTCCCAAATTCATTATGGAGAAGTGTCTTGAAAACAGGCTGTCCTTTGAAGACAGTAAGTTGCAGTAGGCCACCAAAGACAATTAAATTCTTTCCTCCATTGCATCCTACTCCATTTTTAGAATCTGTCTCAAGTGTACGAAGGCAAGTATTAAACTTGAGACCATGCTGACTACACTGATGATTAAAAGCTTCAGTTTCTTCAGAACTCTTGAGACTCCATGAAAAGCTTTACCAGATAACTTCTGGTATTCCAGTTTGTTGTTATATTCAACAGGTAGCATAATTAATCAATGTAAAGTAATTCCTTTAATGTTGAGTGCAGCTAATCCAGTGGGTGCAGTTACAACACAATAAATTTGATTTTGTAGTCCTCTGTAGGTAAGCAGTGAGAACTTTATTTAAAATGTTCTCTCCTCTATATACATTTTTTTCTGTTCATCATTCAGTTGTCCAACTAACTGTTCCAAATCAACACTTTCCTATCTTGCTTGTTTCATTGCACTTTCCACCTCATTCATGGCTCTTACAGATTCATTTTCAATAATTGGTTATCCAAGAGGATCTTGAATCAGTGGTCCAGAACTTTGGCTGCTTTGTGAACTCTCCTTAGCTATCTAAGCATCAATTGTTTCTCCCTGTTCGATTTCAACATTTAACATTTGCAAATAGTTTAAAAAGACTGAACACTGAATACTGTCTTTTGTAGCAATGAAAGAATCTTCAGGGCAGTTATGGTCTCTAAGTAATTTTGATTCAGCATGCCAAGGATTGAAGAGTTGCAGAAGTGCCAAATAGAAAAACTCTCTTTTGCCTGGAGTCTGGCAAAATATGTTTTTTGTGGTTAATTAGATTTCTTTTTGCTTGTCTGACCAAATCACAGTCAAATCCAACTACTGCATATTTCCCTTCTTTTATATTTTGTTACATTGCTTCTCTCTCTGTAGTGTTGAAGTACTTCTAAAAGCATATGTTTTGTAGATGTTGACTCCTTCTACGATTGTATGTGTCGAACATATTGGTTTCACAATGTCTGTACTCTGCTATTTACTGAATTTCCAGGAAATACTTCAATGCTCTATTTTACATGATTGCTAGGCCTAGATTAGGGTAACAGTGCCCTTTAGAACTCAAGAACGAACTAGCTGAGCACAATCAATCACAGCACTCATAGGACTCTATCTCTCTATTGGAAAGCATTTTCAAGCTTAAGCTGTATAATTGCCTGCTTAGAGTCTTTTCTGCTGAAATCTCCTCCCACATCTCCTTCATCTCGGTCTTCTCTGATTTTGTAATATATGAAGTGACATAACGAGCAAGAGCGAGGGAATTGTCTGGAACAAATTGTATATCCATACTAGTGTTCCACATTTTGACAATCACAGACTTATGGTCATTAATATATTTGGATGCCTCTGTTCTTTTGAGGTTGTATGTGTTTTTTTGAGTATTTTCGTGTCAGTGTAGGTCAAAATCACTATCTAATTAACTCTATAAAAACATTTATCAATATCTCTATAAAAGTCTGTATTAATGATTCACTCAGTTATGTGAGTCCATGCATAAGTCTCTGAGTGGCTCTGTAACTGCATATATGTCCTTTGACACCAGCCAGTTACGTGATTTTCCTCACACATACTGGAGACATTAGATCTTTAAGGCCTCCCTGATATGATTCGAGATCTGGTGAGGTCCAGAGATGGAACCAAAAGGTCAGAAGTCATCCTGTTTTATGGGAAATACCCCTCTGGGCAAGATCCAGACTCACTGGGATCATTGGACTACTGGCTGGAAGTCCAAGTAGGTATTTAACAAACTTATTTTCAGCTGTTGACAAGATCTTGACTTTTGCACATCCCCAGATTTCTGATCCATACAGTGCAGGCTCTAAAGTCTTTACACTGTAAATGTTAGGAGCCGCTGCCACCCTCTTGGAAGTTGTCTGTCTGTGGATCTTGGCTATACTTGCCATATGGTAGGTTAGTAATGTATGGGTTTTTTGAGTTTGGGGTACCCAATTTAAGTTAGAAGTAAGTCTTACACCTAGGTAATCGAAAGAGGACACCTGATCAATTGGATTATTGCCCACAAACATTCTACACTTCTGTTTTTATGGAATACAGGCCGAAATGGAAATACATTTGGTATTGTAACTATTCAGCTCTATTCCCCTCTTGTTGCAGAAATCATTAAAGATATTTAGCAACTGCTGTAGTCCCCCAGAAGACTTGGAAAGTAATGGAGTGTCATCGGCAAAAAGTAAAGCCTGCTCCCTCTGGCCCCTCCACCTTAGGGGAGACACACCCTTCCCTATTTAAGTGGAAGGCCACCCCATTAATATACAAAGGAAACTGGTTGGGGGCAAGGACACAGCCTTGCCTAACATCTTGATTTATCCTGAATGGCTCAGTATTTAAGTACTGTTTTTAATGAGCTATCTTCTGCGAAAAGATTCTTTGAACTTCAGCTTAGGCTTATGATAGTTGTATTTTCTAGCTGAAACTCAGAATATCACATCTTCCTGGGGTTTCCATTCAAATGTATTTGATTATACACTCTAACAGCTCCAATTATGTAGGGGTAGTTTTATACCACATATTTCCATTTTTGACTATAATTTTAAATATTTACATGAAATCTCTGGGTGTCCTGCAGACCAAGCAAATCACTACCCGGCACTGCCCGGAGATAACACACAGTTTTGTCATCAGCCACAGCAGTATCTAAAATAAAACAAAATAGAGTACCTTTTCATTATGGGTGTACTGTCCCTAAAACTACAGACTTTAAGAGTGTGTATCTTTAAGGCTCGTTTTAATCTCTTTCTCTGGTTTGTGCTGGCAGACCCTCAGTTAGCTTTGCTGGTGCAAAGGCTTGATAATTGTTAAGCATAGGGAGAAAGTCTGTTGCACTTCAGAGCCATTATTGTTCATTTTTCAAAAATTAACTCATTCTTTGGAAGTTCCTTTTTTAAAAACAAAGAGAAGTGTGAGTGAGGTTTTTTAAAAAATTCTTTATTTATTTTAAAAAATAAAGGAAAACAAGGCGTTGGAAATACACTGCTTGCAGACACATCTTCAGGGTGTCATCAAACATGAGTGTTATTCAAAACAATATTGCTCCTTCTGAGCATCTGCTTTAGCGTACAGTGGAGCCACCAGGGTGGCGACTCAATTCAATGGTTTGCGATTGCTGCCAGGCAGGCAGGGTTCTTTAACTAGGGACTGCAGGGGAGTAGCAACCATTAGTGCAGCAGGTGTAGTGACTCTGGGGCCCAGAGCCCCCGAGGGGCTCATTGAGATATCATAATTGCTATGTTACTATCCCGGTACAAAAGGGGGTGGTGATGGACGGAGCATCTGAACCAATCAAACACTCACACTCAATCAAAAGATCTGGTTTGATCCATCACCGTTCTTTAGCCCACTCTGCCACCCCAGTTCAGACATGGCTATATGCAAATCAGTCTGACCCTCTGCCTCATGGGAACAGTGCAGCCCGAACTGCCAAGCCATGCCTTCCCTGGACCGGAAACAAGCTTCCGAGGACCGGTTTCTGGCATTCCAGCCGTCTTCAGCCCGGCTTGCTTGAATCCAGTGGCAAAGTGAGCAAGGGACTCACGTTTGAGCATACCCTGCCACACTTATGGCGTCCAAAGCGGTACAAAAGGGGGTGCACTGTTCTGTCCATCACCACACCCTTTTGTACCATGTTACTATCCCAACAGCAGTCAAAGGAGTCACTTTCCTTATTCATATCAGGGCCTGTGGCATCCTTGCTACTTACTGGTGGAATGGCATCTGCCAGTAGGAAAAAGGTCAGAGATTCCACTGACCTAGGGGGCAGTTGGGATGCCAGAGGCTTAAAGAGTTCCAAAATAGTTACCCTAACTCCACAGCACTCCCCACCTCACACCTGACAGAATTCTCTCTAAATAAAAGCATACTCGACTTTACTTTTCTTCAGAATCGGCTCCCATATGCTTTCCAAACATAATGAAGATACGTTTATTTCAACAAGATGTTAGGCATCGCATATGCTGTTTGGTACAAAGAGATTGTACTGGAAGGGCTTGCAAATTGATAGCATGGAGGAAATGTGCTTCTATTAGCAGCATTCAACGTCTCGCATTGTAGCTTTAGCTGATTACACTTTGATCCTTTTTTTTTCTTTTTTTTTAACTGAATGCCAAAAGTTGCCTGCTAGGCTGGGACTAAAATGAGCACATTGGAAATGCGGCATCAAAGCAAGGTCAGATCTTTTCATACTGAGACACGCCGTGCACTTCACTTGGAGTGAAAATCAAATAGGAAAAAGCAATATACAAGAAACATAATTTACAAAACCCTGAGAGAAAGGAGCTGCACCTCTTCACCCTCCACAGGCAATTGCACTCTTCTAGAAGCTTCCACCGTAAGGTGGAGTGATAACGTTCAGAGAGTTTCTTGCACAAGCTAACTTATTTTGCTTTCTGTAGAATTCATTTTATGGAAAAAACAAACACCCCAAGGGTGAGCCTTTATCTTTAAATACATTAAATGAACCTGCCTTCCAGACAGCCATGACCAAGTGGACCATATTTTTTTATTAATGTTTTGTAAGTTTTCTATCATGGAAATGCGCCTGCCCCTGAGGCATGAGTCATTTATCACAGAATCACGCCAAATCACACAGGACGGGAATGCGCATAGCTGCATCGACGAGAAACGTTAACAAGGTTACCCTTCTCACTCGCAAGAAGACCTATTGCAAGTCTACGGTTTGGAAAATGACAAACACCCCTCCATTCCGCCCCTCTGTGCTGTATTTCTATAAGCACAGAGATTACCGTCCTGTTTGCCAGTTTTATTGTGGGGGTTATTAGATTACGAATTTTAACACATTTTATATTGACCAAAGTGCAGACAGATATCTCATGAAGGCTCAATAGGTGTGGACAATCATGCTACGGTAGATGCCAGATCGCTTTTGATGCAAGCTCCCATGAGAAATGTATTTCGATGCAATTAATTGCAATTGAGAGCCCTCCTGCCTATTCATATAATAAGCCATGCTGTCGGTGGGAATACAACTGCTTTTTTAAATTCGTGTTTTATTTTGACATCAACTCTTACTCTAAGTAATGAGCATAAAAGACGGGCACATAAATTCATGCACGCTCAAACACACACGAACATAATGTGCGTGCGCGTACTCACACATTCATAAACACGTGCGCGTGCACAGTGTTACTTTTAAAAGAACCCGCACGCAACGTAGGTTATGCTTAGGACCTTCCCGTGCACAAATACGTATTCATGCATAGTGTGGGTTGGACATTCCCCTCACACAGACATACACGGTATAGGTTATTCTCGTAGACACAAAATGTATACAAACGTTTTCAATGCGCACTCTCACAGGCACACACATTTACAGAGTTCTAGAACATTTTACCCAGCAAGAGCGTCGCAATAAAGTGAAACAAGTGTGCTGCATTCCCAACAATATTTCACATTCAATGTGAGAATATTCTCCAGATATCTCAAGTAGAGGGTTGCATATAGACATACAGGGTCAATATGTTGCTGCATACTTAATTTGTTTGCAAAAAAAACAACAAACAGAAATATCTGTCAGTGCTTGAAATAGGAAGTTGTATCCTATCACACAAAGGGAGCGAAAGCAACGCACATGCCTTGCGAGACACGTCGAGACAGTTTTCATTATTTATAACTAAACAATGCTGCCCCAGGTTCAGCGCTGCCAATCTCAAAACAACAATACTTCTTTCATTTTGACTGTCATTCCCCCTGCATCTTGCTAAATCTCTGATCTCTTTGTAAATAACGTTTTTGATCGTACCAGGCATGAAATCTGTTGGTTACTCATGGGACTTGGAAACAATCATTTGAACAAGATGTTTCTGATCAAGTGGCATTTCTAGGTACTCATGAAAGGACGATTGTGTCCCCCACATCCATTAATGAAAGCTGTCACATGTCTTCGGCGCATTGTGTGAGCTCAACCTGCTGTTGTTGTGGCTTCTTGACATTTACTTTGTTGAACTGTGACTGGGACTATTATGACTTCTGACATTTCAGGAGATTGCCGGCTTCTTAGGTCGTAAACTTGCTATAAAATATTAAGTAATGTTCAATCTTTCAGAAGCATCTTTTTTGTTACACCTCATTCAGAAAAGGCTGGCTTTTTATATTTTCAATAACTGGTGGGAACATCTGGCACCGAATCTTATAATATGCTCCTAGATAATGTAATTTGTTGTAATTTAAGACCTCCTTGCGCATTGTGGTCTGGGATGGTTATTTGCAATTTTCCAGAGTATGCATTAACTAGCAGTGCTTAATTTGTGAAAGGAATAGTGCAGGTGTCCGGGACTCTGCTCAGAAGCCGGCGGCTGGTGCATTTAAAAGGCAGCTCGCTCAATACCAAGGTGGGTACTCATAATTCACTACCAGGCACTCCCTGCCCTTTTTTTCACGCAGCAGGTTCCTGCTTTCTGTTTGTGGTGGTTTCGATGTCTTTTTCTTCTTCTGTCTTTCCGATCTGTGTGCTTTTCCTTCTCTTGCACTCGGAAAAATAAGTGTTGTTCGCCCAAAATAAGTTCTGGTTTTACCACTTGTAACCAGCTGACTATCTTTATCTATAATCCGACCCTTCCAAACCAAACTGGGGTTATGCCAGGTAGTGTTAGCATTCTGCCAGATTTTTAGCCAGTTCTGTTTGAGTTCTTGTTGGCATCCTTGTTATATCTAATTAGGCCTGGACTTTCATTTTCAGTTTGCTGTTAACTTATCAATATTCCTTGTAAAAAATGCTTTAAAACAATCCCAGATCAGCCCTACACAGGCAGTATGTTGCTTTTACACAAAGTCATTCTTGATTGATAATCCATAATCCTGTAGAATATTTTGGTCTGTGGGTAGCGTTAAATCAGCTTGCCAGAACGGATTACTAGAATTCAAAGATTAAAATGCACATTCAATATATTTCACAGCATGGTCTAACAGCACTAGATGGATTATTCCTGAGAAATTGGACTTTAAGTTCGAGGAGACCAGAAAATAATCAATATATACTTGATCCTTATATTTTCTACTTCAATACTTGTAGCTAAGCAGCAGAGTAATTAACGTGGTCCAGAAATGTGATTCAAAGGCCAGACTCTTCTTTGAAGCTGAGTAGGAGAAAGACAATAGATCTTGAAATGCCACAAGGAGCGCAGATATGTGGAATTTATGTCATATCTGCATTTGGTATCCAAATTTGCAATAGGTTTGGTGTGTCATGCACGTCTCTATGCTTAACCATTGTGAAACTGTAGTTGGTGCAGATGATTTACATCACAGTAAGCAATTTACATACCTGAGTGGCGCCCTACAGATGCACATACACACACTATTAATGTCCATTCCTATTATAAGGCCTGCACAGGTCAGCACCGATCTATGAAGGGTCCTCTCATTGACAGGCTGCCTAGTGGCAGATGCTGGCCCCTGCTAGATGGTTGTCTCACAGGCTCAGCCTGAAAACATCTGCACATGGGTGTGAGCATGTGTTCACATGCCACCAATTCAAAGGCTCTTACCCTAGCTGTGCAAAGGCAGAGTCTGGGGGTTAGCACTCTCAGTCTATTATAGCAGAGCTTATAGTTAGTAAGACTCAGTTATTGAGATTCAATCGATGGCTAAATGCATTAAACAGGTCGCCCAAAAAGCAAAAGATCTAGGTCGACTGAATGTGCAGAACTAATTTCTTACAGTCTGTCATACCTAAAGCTCACAAGAGCAAATCTTGATTAGGCATTTCCAAAGCTCTCAAACCTCTACCACTATGCCTTTGAAAACTGCACAGTAAACAACAGGACATAGGCAATAGAGGAATGAAAATAAAAAGAAGGCTGTGACCAAAGGTGTTTTACTGGTCATATTCACTATGTATGTATTTCACAGTAGAAGCTTCCATCACCATCAAATGTGCCCATCCATTCTTAACCGCATGCGCGCTAGCGGTTTTCCCGCTGCGCGCTGCGATTTAAAAAATCCCGCGTTACGTGACAAGGTCAGCTCGTCATCCGTGTAGCGCAGGTTACGCCCATGACGAGCTGAGCTCGTCATGAGCGTAGAAGGGGTTAAGTCATGGACAGGTTACTCCATCACAATAGCGGCAGATATCCCATCCACCGAAATATAAATCCAATTCTATCCTCTAAGATTTATATTTTGACTGACATGATATCCGTCAGTGTTGTTATGGAGTAACAAGTCTAACAAGAACTAAATCAGGCCCCTAATGATGTGTCTGTTTTGTTGGGGAATTCAAGGAGACCAAAGTAGTGTGTCCATGTGTGTTCACCTTTACATGTAGCAGTTCAGCAACAAAAGTATTGTCTGTCACAGTAACCCTAAAGCCATAAATATTGCCTCAATTTGTGCAACGTATTAAAAGAGTTTGTATTTATAGGCGTGGATGAAAAGTTCATAAGTTAATAAGAATTTCATAGCAGGTGGGAGAAAAAGGAGAACTTATTGAAATTAACTGGTAAAAAATTACAATACAAAGAGGGCATGTGAAAAAAGGAGGGGATCAGAAAGAGGAGCAAGCCTTTGCAAGATTTATGAATTGCCTTGTTGAAGTATTCTGAAAAGAAGTTAACTAAGAAGGGATCAAGGAGAGAGCCTAATGAGACATGTCTTTGGCCATAAATATAAGCAACCAAGAAGTAGTTCAGAGGTCTGAATGCAATTAGATCCAGACTATAATGACAGTACCTGAAAAGGATAGTGCAAATATACATTCCTTTCTGAAAGACAGGGGTTCAAGAAACAGTGGGCTGCATTCCGTGAAGACCCGAGTGCACTAAATATATTTAGCTTCAAAGCTAGGGATCATAGAGTGGATGCGTGCCTGGCCTTATGAATGTTGCAGGCTGTTTTTATATAAAGCTCAAGCTTCAATGCAAAGCCACTGTAGATTTAGAAGTACAGGCGATACAAGATCAAGCCTTTAAGAGACAGAAATGAAGTGTGTTGGAGCCCGGCTTTTGAGGAGAAAATTCACTTTCAGAAGTCGTGTCAGGAGCAGTGCTTAATTTTTTAAATAATGATGCTGGTGCTCAAAGATCTGCTCAGAAGTCTGCGGTCAGCACTATACAATCAATCAATCAATCAGGAATGTGTGAAGCGCACTACTCATCTAAGCGGGTTTCAAGCGGCGGGGGGGGGGGGTCTTTCAGCTCTGATTCAGCCGAAGAGCCAGGTCTTGAGGCTTTTCCTGAAAATATGCAGAGTGTAGGAACATCTGATGTTGAGTGGAAGTTTGTTCCAGGTCTTAGCTGTGATGTAGGAATAGGCTCTTCCACCCGTTCTGGCTCTGCGGATGTGCAGAGCTTCAGCGAGGTCAGCAGACCCAAGTTTAGTCTTGGGTGCATGGGAGGAGACTCCTGCATTGAGGTATTGGGGTCTGGTTTTGTGGAGGGATTTGCTGGCGGGAGTGAGTAGCTTGAAGGTGACTCTCTGCTCGATAGGGAGCCAGTGGAGGTCTCGAAGGTGCTGGGTTATGTATTCATGTCGAGGGATGCAGAGGACGAGCCTGGCAGCAGATTTCTGTATGGTCTGGAGGTTCCAGAGCAGGGATTTGTTGATTCCGGCATGGAGGGCATTTCCATAGTCCAGTCTGCTGGTTATGAGTGTGCAGGTGACAGTCTTTCTAGATTCAGGGGGATCCACTTGAAAGTCTTGCGAAGGATGCAGAGGGTGTTGAAGCACAAGGAGGAGACGGCGTTGATGTGTCGGGTCATGGAGAGGGAGGAGTCGAGTATGATGCTGAGGTTCTGGGCATGGCCCATGGAAGTAGGGGGGCTGCAAAGGGCCACCAGGTGTTGTCCCATGCTGGAGTGGGTCTGAGGACGAGGACTTCTGTCTTCTCCGAGTTGAGCTTCAGACAGCTGCTGCCCATCCAGGAAGTAACGTCTCTCATTCCTTCCTGGAAGCTGAGTTTGGTGATTTTGGGTTGCCTCATGAGGTAGAGGATGAACTGGGTGTTGTTGGCTTAGGATACCATGCTGAGTCCATGTTGTCTGACGATAATGGGTGGGGGGCCATGTAGATGTTGAAGAGCATGGGGCTGATAGACGATCCTTGGTGTACTCCGCAGTTGATCTCTGTGGGTTCGAAGAACAAGGGCGTGAGTCTGATTCTTTGGGTTCGGCCGGTGGGGAAGGAGTGGATCCATTCGAGGGTACTTCCCTGTAGGCCAGCATTGTGGAGTCTGGTAGTGACAGTGCGGTGGGAGATGATGTTGAAGTCTGCAGAGAGGTCCAGTAAGATGAGGGCCACCGTTTGGCCCTGGTCGAGGAGAGTGCGGATGTTGTCTGTGGTGGCAAGGAGGGTGGTCTTGGTGCTTTGGTTGCTGCGGAATCCAGATTAGAAAGAGTCGAGGATGGAGTTGTCTTCAATAAAGTTCGTGAGCTGGCTGCGGAGGGCTTCTTGAAGAGGGGCTTGACTTATGCACATTTCCAGTCTTCGGGGAAAGGGCCAGATTAGAAGGTGGCATTGATGGTGTGTCGTAACTCGGGTGCAATGGCGGTGACAGCTCTATGGAAGTAGTGCAGTGGGCAGGAGTCCATGGGGGCTCCTGAGTGGATGCTCTTCATTGTCGTGACAGTGTCTTCGGTGCTGACCGGGATCCAAGTGGAGATGGTGGGCTGGCTGGCATTGCTGGGGATGGGAATGGTTTTGGCGCCGGGCGCTGTTCGTTGAGTTTGTGCGAGGGACTTGATCTTGAGATAGAAGTAGGCGTCGAGTTTGTTGCAGAGGTCCTGGGAAGGGGTGACATCTGAGGCTTCGCTGGGGGGTTTGGTGTATTCCTGAATGATGCTGAAGAGTTCCTTCGAGTTGCTGGAGTTGGCGAGGATTTTGTTCTGGAGGAAGGTCCTTTTGGTGGATCTGATGCGTTGGTGGTATTCTGTCATGGCGTTCTTGTAAGTGGTTCGAGGTTCCAGGGTTTTGGTGTTTATTCATGATTTCTCAAGATGTCTGCAGGTATGTCTGGATTCGCAGAGGTCGTGGTGAACCAGGTGGCTTTTGCAGGGAATCGTCTGTCAGAGTTTTGGAGAGGGGTGAGCTTGTCTGCGCAGTTGGTGATCAATCTGTGGGGTTCGCTGGCTGCAGGGTTGATGTTGGTGGTGGTAGGGGGTTTGTTGTTGGTGGTGGTTTTGAGGTGCTATTAAATATCAGCGTGATGAACACAAAGTCTGAGTAGCCGGGACAACATCTCAGGCCTCTTTAATCAAGTAGGACGCACTTTATACCACTTTATCTCACATTTGCAGGTTCCTGCTTTCTACTGTAGGGAAGGTTTTTCTTTCTCTTTCTCCTTCTTTACCGTTTGTGTGTGCTTCCTTCTCTTGCACTCAGGAAATGTCTGATGAGTAAAAATAAGTGCTGGTAAATGAAAATGAGTGTCAGTGGCCCCCACCAGTAACCACCAGCTCAAATTAAGCACTGGTCAGGAGAAGGTTGCCATGGTCAATGTTATGCCACAGAAACTTAAAATGATGTGCCTAATAACAACTATCAAAGTGTAAATGTGAGAGTTTCTAAGGGATGGTAACCTACAATGGGGAATGATTAATTACAAATTAACACAATCGGTCATTGAGTGAAATTTCCATGTCTTGAAGTCACAACTCAGATATCTATTTCAAACAAACACCATGTTATCTCTCCTCTCAGAAGTAGTGTGAAAGATTGTCGTGGACTGCTGTGTGTTGCAAAGTTCTACATTTGTTTGCGCCATTTCTGTAGATCTCAACCAGGCTTACATCTCAATTCAGCTCTCTTATCCATTGTGAGCCATATGAATAAGGGATGCTAGAGGTCTGCCACACTAAGCATTGAGTAAATGGTAAGAATTGCTTCAAACATCAGTCACTATTTATATTTTTAGAAATGTTATGTTATGTTATGTTAATATTATTTATTGTGCGCACAGCTGCTCCAGCGAAGGAGCGTCCCGGCGCCCGACAAGGTAAAACATAACACTACCAACACAAAAGGAAAGAAAGGAACAGCTAAGGGGCGAGGCTAAAACAAGAAAGTTTTGATGGCTTTTCGAAACTGCAGGAGATCCTCCAACAGACGAATCTCAACCGGGAGAGAGTTCCAGATAGCCGCGGCTATCACTCGAAAGGATCTGCCACCAGCACGACAAAGCTTATACCGGGGGACCACAGCGAGAGCTTGGCCCAAGGAACGGAGAGAGCGTGCTGGGACATAAAAAGACAAGAGATTGGACAAAATCTGAGGGGCAGTACCTTTCAAGATTTTAAAAGCCAAACATAGAACCTTAAAATGGATTCCCATCCTAACCGGCAACCAATGCAAGGATCGAAGAACATTGGAGACGGGGCAGAATCTGGGCAGTCCAACTATCGCTCTGGCTGCAGCGTTTTGAACCCGCTGCAGGCGGATGATTTCTGCCTGGTTGGCCCCCACCAGGAGGGAGCTGGCGTAATCAAGCCGGGAAATTACCGTCGCCTGAATCACCAGCTGCCTGGTAGGGGCATCAAAAAATTTGAGAACAGGTCTTAGGCCCCGGAGGACCCCAAAACAACAGGCCGCAGTTTTTTTAGTATGGCCAACAAAGTTAAGGTTAGAGTCCAGCCAGACTCCCAAGTTTCTCAATTCTGAGACCGGAGTCGGAGATGGTCCCAATTCCGGAGGCCACCACCTGTCCCCCCAGAGTTCCGCTCTCTTCCCGACAATCATAATCTCCGTCTTAGTCGCGTTAAGCTGGAGACAGTTCGCCGTCATCCAGTTGGCCACCGCCTTCAGTCCATTCCTAAACTTGGGGGCATCGAGCTCCGCATCCCCACTGAGAGTAACCGCCAGCTGAGTGTCATCGGCATACCAGACCATAATCAGGCCCCACTGCCTTGCGACCTCAGCCAGCGGTCTCACGTATAGGTTGAATAGCGTGGGACTCAGCGAGGATCCCTGTGGAACCCCCATGGCCAGAGGCTGGAATTTGGACTGGAAGGGTGGGATGGCCACGCAAAAAGAACGGCTGTCGAGAAAGGAGCGAAACCACTGCAAGGCCTGTCCCCCAACACCAATCTCCTCCAACCGGTGCAGCAGGATGCTGTGAGAGACGGTGTCGAAGGCGGCGCTGAGGTCTAATAATACCAGCGCCGCCGTCTGACCAGCATCCAACACCGCACGCAGGTGCTCCACCATAGCAAGAAGGGCCGTCTCCGTGCTGTGCCCAGCACGGAAGCCATTCTGCGTGGGGTCGAGGACCCCGGCTCGAGCAAGATGGTCTGACAGGGTTGCGTTAACATGCGCCTCTGCAACCTTTGCCGGCCAAGGGAGTAATGAAATTGGGCGGTAGCTCTCGGGCTTCGAAGTATCCATCGAAGGTTTCTTCAAAATAGGAGAAACCACCGCCTGCTTCCATCTGATGGGAACCACACCCGAGGCCAGCGAAAGGTTGATTAAGGAGCACACCGTAGATCGTCCCTGAAAAGACTGGTCTCTAAAAAGAGCCGATCTTACTGGGTCCGACGGAGAGCCAGACTTGATTTGCAGAGCAACTTTATTAAACCCCTCCGGAAGTAACGGGGGAAAAGAGTGCAATGTATTGTGCCCCTGAATGCCATCTTGGGCTCCAGGAACAGGCCCCATACTAGGGAAGGCTTTGTTAATAGTCTGGACCTTCTCCAGAAAAAAAGAGGCCAAGGCCTCACAGTGGGCGATGGAACCGACTGCCACAGAAGAAGTCCTTTTCGCCAAGAGATCTTTTACGGCTTTGAATATGGTCTTAGATGGGTTCGAGCTATTGCGGAATTCCAAGGCGTAGAACGCCGCACGAGCTCTGCAGATAGCTCGATGGTAATTCCTGACGGAAGCAACATATGCGGCTTTCATATCAGCATCATATGTCTTCCGCCATGCTCTCTCTGCTCGAAATAGACGTCATATTGTATTTTATATCTGGAGAGAAGCATGGTGCCTGCCATATTCTCTAACACAAATTGAATGCTACACTACTGATAGTTTAACTCATGAATTGAATATCTTTATAGTTATGTTGTTGTGTGTGCCAACAAATACTAGAAAAAGAGGATGACACATTAAGCATCAAAACATCATGTAACGGGGTATAAGTAGTAGTCAATACTAAATGCCGCCTACTGAATGAGGCATTAATACATTGCGCGCCCACAGGACAAAAAGATGAAGATATGAACTAAATTTTCTGTTCTTTATAGATGGTTAATTGATAAGCCATTAAAGGAGGACTTCAACTATAAGCAGCGCTGGTATTAAGACATACAGTGACATGCGCAACCCAGGCCTTGTCCCTTTATTAGGTAAGTTGACTTGTAGAAACTTTGGGTGTAATTAATTGATGAAAAAGATGAATACAATAACTAAGCACCAACCTAAATGAATAAATATTCACTTTTTTCAGTTATCTTGTGAAATAACACAGACCTCGGTGGCTTCCTTGCACATACATACATCGAGCACATCCGAAAAATTTTAAGGTAATATGTCTATTCAAATTTAGGATATAGACTAATGAAGACTTAAACAGTGGAGTAAGCAAGTTTTCTTATTTACCTCAAAAGGCTTGCTAACTCAAGAGGATTTTCATTCCGTTCATGTGATGGAACAAAGTTTATGAAACTTAAGGAGAGAGCTTCAAATTATCACGAAGTCTCGAATAAAAGCCAATTGATGAGAGGTACGCAATCAGTCTAACTGTATGGATACATATAGATTTCTGGTATACCCAGGGAATGTTCCAAAAATATCATAATTCACAATGTGATTCTAGATCTTATTAGATAATGTTGCGCCACAGTCTGAAACCAGGACCCACTAGTTAGCCTCCCCAAGTGCCTTAAAGTACCAAAAGGTTTTTGTAATGATCTTGCAATGCTGCACCTAGAGAATAATTTGTTTGCTGTAGCAATACCGCGAATTCCAAAATAAGTTTTGAAACAATATGTCTAAAATAAGTTCTGGAATAGTACACTAACTGTATGTTTCTTTTATTAAATAGAAAACTGTCCTGATGAAGGTGTAAACCAAAAAAACGAAACGCTGCGTCGACAACCTGTTTTTTCTGTTTTAATATGTCTATGTGGATTGACACATTTTTAACTTAATTGTATTTTATGGTACTTCTGTGCAGAATTATGTATTGTATTGAATAAATTGTAATAATTTTTATGATCAAACTATACTGATTGTTATATTATTTTATGATTATGATAATGTAATGTTTTTTTGTGGCACTAGTGGTTTCCTGAGTGCTTAGTGGATGCAAAATCTGTTCCTTTTCAGTAACCACAACTAGTGGGTAGTATTGTAGGGACTTGCTTGTTTGTTTACTTTGCCAACAAATACCATTCATAATGTTTTGTATAATTTTCATTTAGCAATATCTATTTTTGTGTTACAAAGTTATATTTTGTCTTTGCTACGCTCTCCAATAATTAATGGTTTAACACAAGTTGTAGATCACTCCCGAACCTGTGGACCAATACGGATGAAGATTTTATGTAGGATTCACATCTTGAATAATACAGGAACACTGAAGGAATAAAGGTCTAAATATTTGTGATTCTCTTCAAAAGAAATGTTCTTTATTTTTGAAAATACAATTCAAGTCACAACACACCTTCACCTGACGCTAATCTGTGGCCTGAGCTGGGGACTCTGTCTTCTCAAATACTTAAGTGACATGATTTTCACTAAAGTTCACATTTGGGACATGTGTATTCTCTCCCGGCCTTGGAAATCAAGCTCTATAGATATTAAGGTGTTAGTTGGTCACAACTGCTGTGAGAAAATGGAGGATACACACGAGTATGGTCCACCAATCATTGATCATCACAGGGTTTTGTGAACTCACATTCAACACTATTTTTTTTAAACATCTCTCTGTTGGTGTTCAAAAATCAGCATATGCAGTTGTTTAGATTAAAATTGTCTAGCTAAACTCGAGTTTCGTAGAAATACAGATTAATAGTGCAATTATCATGCCACAGCGTGTTGTAGCTTAATAATAACATAAATCATTATCTTGGATCACATTCAACACTGCTGGATTTTTAATTAAAAGGTCTAAGTTAACATGGCCTGGAAAATTGACATGCAGCTAATGCTAAGCTCCATGCAAAAATGGTGGCTCACAAGAGAGATAATGAAAGTGATCACATGACACAAAGTCACTTTCCTGGACGTGCTACAAAGGTTGGGTATCTGGCCAGGAGCAATTGCCATGTTGATGCACCCTCGTTGGGTGCAGGGCAAGGAAGTGGAAGATGTTGCAAGGTTACAGCTGCAAAATGCACAAGGTATAACGTTTTGCACACATTACCTTGGATACATAGAATAGATCATGGGGCCATCCCCTGGAGAATGGCAGCTTCTAGGCTCCTCCTCATGGAAGAGCTGTTTGGATTATGCCAGGGCCACTTCCTTTGTACAACCTCTACTGGTTGCAGGGTCAAGAAGCAGGGAATGTTGCAAGACTAGTGTTGCAAAGTACCACAGACATCAGTGCACATTGTGTTTTTGTCGGATGCATCTGAGAAAGAAGTATGGACTACAGATGCCTCTAAGCGTGGCACATTACACAATAAGGCCCTGAAATAATGGGCTGAAGAGACTACAAAGAAGAGGCATATGGGTGCTTAGGAGGAAATAGTGTAAATAAAAGGGTTTAGAGCGTAAGTAACACCTTGGGACAAGAAACCTACATGTTTCTGCACTGTCTAGGTCTATGATCACTCATCCAGGTTCAATAATCAGGGAAACTGAAATGTCACGAAGAAGATTTGTACCACGTGGCCCAATAGTGGCACCACTAGAGTTGTTTACGGAATGAGATCGATAACATGTTTCCAATTGTAGTGGGTCACGAAACTAAGGTAAACCAGGTGCTGAGAATCTTGGGGGTTGGAATATCGCAGATCTGGGGATGCCAAAATACCTTAGCCAAAAAAACAAATTTTAAGATTATGGTTGGAGATGGGGAATTTATTTGCATACAAATGGTGGGAAGACATCCTAAAGAATGAATCCGTGGAAATAAGAACATTTGTTGAGATGCGTCAAATGTCATGAAGAAAAAAGAAAAATCAAAATTGCATGTTAATTAATTTTTATTCTAAATTGCACTCAAACAATATTTTGTAGGGGGAAGTAAAGATGGTTTTAAATGCTATGTGTGCATCTGCGGCTTGAGAGCACTTTTATCACTCCATGCTAGTCCAACTTTCTCCTTGTTCCTCATGTGCTCTTAGCTACAGAGCTGATGCTCTTTCTTTGGTCATAAAGTGAGATAAAAGAAGATGAGCCAGTAGTTAGGGTGGCACACTAAAGTTTAGTACTTTGGGTCACATCCCAGTCCATTGTTATTGTGCACACCATGCCACGTCAGTTTGGAACCAGCCATTTGCAAATTAGTCTTGATCCAGCTCCAAAGGCAACTGTTCAGCCCACACTGTCAGGCCAGGTTCCAACCTGAACCGGAACACACGCAGCCCAGGACCAGTTTCTTCCTAGTTAGGTCTTGTCAGCCATGTATAGCCAGGACCCGAATCTGGGCGTATCCGTCCCACTTAGAGGAACACACTAAAGTATACAAAAATGTGATGGATCAAAAACTTGAATTAGTCTCAGCCAGTGGAAATTACTCTGGACTGTATCCCAGTCCATCGTTCTTGCCCAAACATTGTATTTAGAAACTGATTTTATTTGCTCTGGCACAGGATTCATAATGATCATGTCTTCTGTGCAGTAGAGTGTATCAAATGCCTTGTGTCAAATTTTGTCAGCAGCATTGGGGTAGATGTGGTCCTTTAATTTTCCATTTTCATTTTCATTCTTCATTTAACTTTGAAAAACGTATCAATTGTTAATGAGATACAGTTCAATTTACACTGAGGTAATCTCATGACATCATATGTCCCTCTTTCATAAAAAAAATCTATGCTAAAGTACCTGTTGCATCAAGGAAGGAAGCACCCGGTGCAGATGACCGACTCGGAAACCGCAAGTTATTAAAGATATAACGATAGTTTGTAAAAGCTCTCAGACAAAATAGCACAGAATGTTCACGTGTGCAATTAGTAATGCTGTTTTTACAAAGACCCCAAGCAATTGTATTACAGTCAGCCCTTTAATTTTCCTTGCTTAATTCAGACTTCATTTCGGAGAAAAATATTAATCAGTTTTCAATATGGTAATGTACTTTTACTTAAACAGTTAGTATAATTAACTTTTCCCTGAGGTAATTTCCTGACTTCATGAAGAAAAGTTCTTCAGAGGAACTTCACCTTGTCAGGCGGCACTGACTTTGAATGCTGCAGAAAAAATGAACGGTGAAATACTCAAGCACCTCTTCTAGCAAGAGGACGAACCCACAAGGCAGAGCACTGGCCTCGAACCACGTATTTCAAAGGCAAAAGACATCTTCAGATTTATGCTTCCGATTTAAACTTCTCATATTTACTGAAGCCAGCTAGTTTTGAAGAGAAGTTCAACAAAACTTGAGGAACAAAAACTTTGAAATGTTCACACACCCCACACTGTAGTGTAGTTCCTATATTCCCAATAGGCTCTGCGCGTTGGAATAATATATCCTGTAGATGTGACGTAGGACTTATGTCTACTAGGTCTCTATCGAATATATTAAACTTAATTGTGAGTACCAGCTATCTCAGAGGTCACTAGAAACTTTCTCGAATTCACAAGAAGGGATTAGTTTCTGACAACCGCATAAACATGACAACTTTGTTTCCCCAAGATAAAACTGATCTTCAGAGTCGTGGAAACAATAGATAGATATTTTACTGAGTCATTTGTGCATGCTTCGTTTCATCAGAGATGCAGAGAAAATAGAAAGATGGGCGTTTTCAATAAAAAGTATTTATTGAACAGTCTTCTTTCTCATGCAGAAGAAATGAACTGCTACAATCGTAATACTGGCTGTAAAATATAATGCGTACAGCAAGAAGAGTATTATAAAATAATACTGTAAAAGCATGGTATGGTTTCTAAGCCATAAAATACATACATAAATAAATAAAGACTAAAAGTACTCAACTGGTGTTTCTAAAATACACCTACCCCGATGTACCTAACCTAAGTCTAGTACGAGGGAAGAAGTAAGTGTGGTGTAGCATAAGTTTAGTATTCTTTTGCCAAGAAAGTATCCAATATTTCTCTTAGGGTCTAATCAGCTCCGTACCTTGGTTTAGAATGAAGGAGGTCTGGTATCTCTCTGTCTCAGGACTCGATTTCCCAACAACCCGCAAGGGGATCTTGGAAACACTGAAGCTGGATTTCTCGGCAGGAGACAAGACAGCATCTCTCTCAGTGCGTCTGCTGGAGGGTTGACTTCCTTCGGCACTTGCTGTAGCGAGATGCGTCGGGCAAGCAGGTAGTCAAACTTCTCCAAACCACCGTGTGTTTGCTAGGGCAAGTGTGGCATATTTATACCTTGAAGGTGCCGAGTTTGACGTAAAGTTGGACATAATAACGTCATCAAAGAATCTCAGTTTTTTGAAAACACACGAGTTCTTGGACAAATCAATATTCAAACAAGGGAAAGTCCCTAACTGCTGAAGCTGAGTTTTCCAAGAAATCATTGTGGATTTTCGGAACTAGTGGAAGTAGCCATGCCGTATTTGGACTGCAGGAGCTATGTCTAAATATGGTTATGATTTCTATGCCTATGTAAGGACATGGTGATTTATACCTATGTAAGGGCATGAATCGAGAAAATAACACAAGGGTCCTAAAATGCTATACAACAACAC
This sequence comes from Lissotriton helveticus, assembly GCF_964261635.1. Classification (NCBI taxonomy): domain Eukaryota; kingdom Metazoa; phylum Chordata; class Amphibia; order Caudata; family Salamandridae; genus Lissotriton; species Lissotriton helveticus. Next base: position 806,943,950 of record NC_136063.1, read on the forward strand.
ACACTGTACATATTTTCTGATAGGCACACAAATAGTTTTGCTACTGCGGAGAAATAAAGTCCCCAATTCCTCTGGCCGACCATAGTTCTTTGGAGTTTCACAAGCTTCTCTTTCAAATCCATCAAGTTATGCCAAATTTGCGCTCTGTTTTAAACTCTGTGAACCTTATCCCTACTATCCAGAAATGAAGTGCTTGTGCTCCTTGTTACAATTCTATACTTCTAATTGTCATACTTAACTTACCTTTAAGTCTTCAAGTATGGTACAAGGTTTACTCATTGCCTGTAAGTTAAATGTCACTAGTGGACTGCAGCAACTATTGTGCCAACCAATACAGTACCGTGTAAACATGGTTCCAGGCCTACTATTGTAGCCAGGCTGTAGCAGAGTAAACAATGCAATTTGACCAGTCAAAATAAACTTTTGACAGATCAAAACCATCCTTTTAAATATTAACAATCCTCCCCTAATGAGTCCTTTCAGCCCATAAGGCAGGTGCATGGTGTACAGTAGTAGGACATTTGAAAAGTTAATGTTAAGCAAGTCCTTACATGGTAAGCATCTAAAAGCTATTTTCACTGTGGCTGTTCTATAGAGAAACACTGGGTTTGCACTATTACATTTAATATTGATATATTTAAGCCAGGAAACACATTGAAATATCATTCCAGAACTCCTAATATTTATTAAAAGCCCAATTTCATTGTTATAATAAACATCATGTAAAATGTACTGTAAGAAAGTCTCCTTTTCCAATGCCTAAAGTCTCTGGAATAAACAAATAGGATGACAATGGTAAAAGAAAGGTGCTGGAACATACACAATTTCAGGAGTTTACAATTGTCACATGTAAACTAGCCATGCTCAATGGAAGCAAAGACACCACGTCATTCCAACAGTGTCAGGTACAGTGGGAAGACCCATCCATTCCAACTCATTTAAGATTGTCCAGAGCACCACCAAAAGCAATGCAAAGGTCTGTCACTCTAGCGGGCCCGTTGAGGTGGTTTCAGCAATAATCCGTGAAAGGTACACACAGACATATGATTGGTTTCATTCGTGTTTATTCCAAATCACCGATAAAAGACAGCCGACACGTGTTTCGTCGTATGCGATGACTTTTTCAAGGCTTGCAAGTAGTCCATCACAACGAGTCATCTAAAGGCAGCAGTCACTCAATCCAAATAAAAGCCTCCAAAAACAGCAAGACTGTAGAGGTAGGTGGCTCTCAGACCAACGGCAACTCTTCTGACGTCTGTGATGCCAAAGAGCGTAAAATTATTCAGGACCCTGATAAGTCACAAGCACCAGTAATGCCGGAATACGACCGCCTCGGTGGCGCATGTCCCCGTATGTAGTAGGACATGCGAAAAGTTAATGTTAAGCAAGTGCTTACATGGTTAGCATCTAAAAGCTATTTTCACTGCGGCTGTTCTATAGAGAAACACTGGGGATGCAATATTACATATAATAATGATATATTTAAGCCAGGAAACACAGTGAAATATCATTCCAGGACTCCTAATAATTATTAAAAGCCCAATCTAATGGTCATAATACATTTTATGTAAAAGGTACTGTAAGAAAGTCACCTTTTCCCTGCCTAAAGTCTCTGGAACTTCATTTAAATAGGGCTACATTTGCAGCCCTTGGAGTGCTCAAACCCTGAATAGGGTAGGGAAATTGCTCCCAGATAGAAGCAAAGGCCTGTGTGTGGGGATGTGTTTGTGTTCACCTGATAGGATGATTATTTGGGTTGAGACAGGAGAACTTCAAATGGGCCTCCTCTGTCACAGGCAGATGTCATATGAAACCTGCCCAGTACCCTTTTTTTGTTTCCCTAGTTTTCACCAATTCCAGTGGGAGTGGAGCTGCTCCAAAAGTGGTTTAGAATGATCACAGAGGAGGGGCTGCTCATTTCCTTGGCCGTACGTCTGGGGGGCACACAGACTCCGCACAAAAGGAAAAGGGATTTGCCATCTTGGTTTGTGGAGCATGTGGTGTATTGTTTGCAGTATGGCAGACAGGGAATGCTTCAAAAGTGAGTTGGGTAACACCTGAGAAATGTTATTCTATTGGTTAGAGAGGGCCCAGGAGTGACCCCTTACCCACAAGCTGATGCCAAGCATAAAAGTGGCATCCATAGTACCCTCTTCAGAACACTTCACCTGAGGAAGATCAGAAGAGGACTGAACCTGCTGCCTGAGACCTGAGAGGAGCCCAAAGAACTGAACCTGCTCCTTTTTGTACCCAGGACAAAGAAGTGGACTCCAAGGGCAAACACGTGACCTTCTGTTCAAGCTACAGAGAGACAAAAAACTACTAAAGGTTTTCTCTGAAACTGTCCAACTGATCAGTGCCAACTGTTCTTGGCCTGGACCATGCTGTTGGCCTGTACTGGAGTGTGCCCTGACCCCCAAGGGCTGTTTCTGAAGTCCTGAAACCCGTGGCTGTATCTTGCAAGACTCCACCTATCACTCCTAAAAACCTGGGACTTAGAAACTTTTTCCAACTCTGAGCTTTTTCAAACTGGCAAATACTCCTAAATTGGACATTGTGGAGGAGGCATCTAGCCTCGTGGAGGTATCTTCGGCTACAGCCTGCAACCTTGCCCTACAGAAGTTATCCAAGCTCCAAAAAAATACCTATCAATGAAGAAATACTGATCAGACAAAGGAGACAATGATATCTGGCTGGTGGAGGACCTTCTATGGCCATAAAATTTAAATATCTTCCGCTCAGAGCTTTCCTGCTAAATAAACAGTGGCTTCAATAGGAGCTCAACCAATGGCTAGCGGACCATGTCCAATCTATTTTTGGCTATAATTTGCTGTTTTACCCTGCTGGACAGTTTGGACTTCCATTTTTGAGACTAAATCCCAAGGAAAAACCTCTGACTGGGTCAAACCTGGTTCCTGTATCCAACCCATGCTCCATCCCAGTCAGTGTCAAGCCATGCCTAGGTCCTCATCTACCACACCAGTGACCTGTGGTTGGCACCTAAAGCTTTTTGGTGCTATTTTTGTTTAATATTTAAAAAATCACATCACCAGTTTCTCTTATTGGATGTTGGTTAATAGTGAGGTCATATTATGCATTAAAATTTCCTCCACATTTCTAAATTATTTCATCATTTTTAATGTTGTGTTTTGACTTTACTACTGTTTTGGTACTAGACTGATGTTTTCCTCATTCTCTCTAAGTTAAGGCTATCTAGTCTGTGCCATAGGTATCAAGGGGTTGACCTCAGGTTATTTAGTGATTTTAGTGGTTCACACTTACAAGTATTGTGTTTAATATTTAAGGTGGGAAGTCACCCCCTTAAGTAATAACTTAATTTCTTTCAGTCCTGTATCTTAATGAGCGTACTTCTTCTGAACGGGTGATGAGAAAGGAGTTTCGGAAATCACATGCAACATGCACATATACACTGCAAGAGTCACCCATACTGCAATATGCATTCCCATCCCCAGAATTACTGTTGTCCTCTGTGGTTAGTTGGATGACTCTTTATGAGTGATTGAGAGGTCAGCACTATCACACCACTATTTCTATACCACTAAGGCAATCTTTTACCCCCTTTTCTCATCTTTCTCAATCAAGTACACCTCTAAAACGGAACCAAGTGTTCACAGTCAGTATCCCCTCATAAAGAGAGTCGTTTCACTTTTCCAGCATGTAAGATATTGGATGTTCTATCCTTCAAGGAAAACCCAGGATGAAATAGTCCTTATACCACTGGTATAGATGGTAGGTCAGTTCATTTCAGAGGGGTTGAGGCAGGAGATGCTAAAGGGTAATGATAGAAGAGGAGACAGGCTGATGGAGATACTACCAGTCAATCATGGACCACAAAAGCAGGATAGGAGTGAGGTTAGTGTTTTTATCCACTAAATAATACTTTATTGCATTTGCTAGGTTTGACACGGGTTAGACACTGGGAACCCTCCTCTAACATATTTCAATATACATTGCAGACCCCGAGAACTAGCCTCACCAAAAATCATTTGAATCCCAAGAATAAATAAAAGAGAGAAAAAGTCAAAATACAGTCTTTAAGCCCTAGAGGAAAGGACTGATTAACCAAGGAACCCTGGGAAAACCGGTTGGAAACAAAAAGACTTTGTTTAGCTTTGTCATTGACAGCTCATATATAGTTTGTCACAGAAGGAAATGAACCCTTGAGAAAGTGAACGAGATTGTGTGCATATGTGTAGCCACTTATGAGGAATAAACCAATTTCTGCCTCATCAAATGTTTTTAATCAAATATGGGAATATTACACCCTATTGTTTATTTCAATCTTTCACTTAAGTAATGGCACACTTAGGAAACAAATCCCTGATTCCTTGGCTAGCCCCTCTCTCCCAGTGCCCCCCCTTGGTTCCCAATCCTTCTCTCCTCCTCCACCCCCTACTTCCAAATGTCCCTCTCACCACTCCCTCTAGTCCTCTCACGTCTACCCAACATGCCACCTCACAGCACTGACCAAGTCCCCACTCTCTCCAAAATTGCCCCAACTCATGGACCATTCTCTACCTCCCAATCTCTCCAAACATGCTAAGAAAAACTTCAAACATAAACTCCTTATCCGTAACCCTGAAACACTCATTGTTGACAACTACCTCAGCCTCACCTCCCCCATTATAACCAACTATATCTTTTACTCCAAACGTCCTTCCAAATGGAAAAGCATCTTCCTACAACACCTCCCAATCTCTAAATAAACTAAAATACCATATGGATTCAAACTATCCACTGCTCCCTCCCCAGCATTTCAAGGTGATATTGATATCTCCGTCTTCAAAACAGGCAACATCCTCATACAAGCCACGGTATCCCACCTCTCCATCTTCGAACACCACTTCAGCATTATGTGTCTCCTCCTTGACCACTCTGCGCCTAACACTCCTTCCCCCAACTGAATAACCCCCCGCCAACCACTCCCTCCCTCTTCTCCCTCGCTCCTCCTTCACTCACAACCATCCAGCTAACATCATCCTCCAACAATCGACCTCCCAATCACACTCCCTGGACCCCTCTACAGCAAACGACATCCCCCAACTACCCTTACCCACCTCTCATCCACCTCTAATTTCCTTCTCCACCCCTAACTCCAGGAACTCACACTACGCGGACCCCTCCACTAAAAACTGTAGCCCCCAATCCCTGCCATCCACCTATCATTCCCCTCCCATGACCCCCCCTCTTCCTGACCCCTCAACCTCTCTCCCCCTACACAAATACTCACATTCCCCACCATTCTATCCCTTCAATCCCTTACACAACGCCTTACCCCTCTTCTTACTCATCCTAAACACACCCCTCTCGTACCCAATCCCCCTATCCTGCCACTTTAGGCCCTCATAACTTCGCCTCCCAATCCTTTATCCCAAACACCAATAAATACACAACCCCTACACCCCAATTTTTCTGCACTCCACTCGCTCTATACCCTTTCAACGTTTCTGACCACATCTCCTGCAGTTCTGAACCTCCTGCCTAACCTAGCACAGCCCCTCACACCTAACAGCCCTGACACCCCTCACTACATACCAACAACCCATCTCCCCCTTACACATGTCCTCCGTCAGCAACAAACTCAGACCCATCCCTACCCCCAGCCCAAGTCCCTTCAGTACCCTCCCTCACCCCAATTGCCACGAGCATACACAACAGCGAACCTGACCTACCCAATCTGATTACCAAAAACATCACTCCTAACAGCCAGTCATCACTCACCCACTACCCTATCTCGTCCTCACTCTTCAGCCCACCCTCCGCAACTAACCTTGATCATGCCTCCTCTGTACCTCCCCTCACCTTAATTGCCCAGAGCCTACACAACATTGAACATGACCTATCTAAATTGATTTCTGAACTTTCTCAATTCAGGAAAGACTATCTTCATCAACTCTAGAACCCTCCCTCACCATAAAATCCCACTATCCCTCCAAAAATCCCAAACACCAAACACAATCATTGGAGATCAACTCCTATTCACTGCCGTATACATAGACCTCGCAGCACCTTGAACAATCTCTCCCCGGCCAACCTTTCAGATCTATGCAACTCCTACACTCCTAGTTTATCAACCACCAATCCTCCACTCCCCTACTCTCACATCCCTGTTATCCTAGGGACAAATAGAATCCCCTCCTCCCCCGCTTCCCCAGACCACCGCCCCAACTCACGTCGATCCACTCTTGTCCACCTTCCATTTGCAACCCCACACCACTTGCTTGTATGCTTGTCAACTGTCGCTCCGCAGTCCAACATGCCACTGAAATTTCGGAAACCATCCTGAGTGAATCCATTGACATTGCATTCCTCACAGAAACATGGTTCAACGTCCACTCAACGAGCATACTTGACCTACTCTCCCCCCGGGATACTCCATTCTTAGTAAAGATAGACCTGACAGAGTTGGGGGTGGTCTAGCCATTACCTTTAAAAGTGAACTTCAACTAGCCCTTGTCAATAATTCTGGCTATTCCTCCTGAGAATACCTGGAAGCTGAATTGATAACCCAAAACTCCCACTCAATTCGTCTATGCAACATATATTGCCCTCTGGGGCCCCCCCAAACCTTCATCGAGGACTTATCTGAGCTCCTGACACAATCCTCATTATCCAACTCAAAAAACCTCTTTCTCGGGGATCTTAACCTCCATTGGAACGATACTGATGATCCCACTATCTCCCTCCTCACTAATCTACTTGAGATCAATGAACTCAAACAACTATGCATGTCCCCGACACACACCAAAGGAGCCATCCTTGACGCCATTCTCTCCAACGAAGAGCTGGCCGCCATGACCAATATTGTCCACATTGACTGGTCTGACAATCACCTTATACTGTTCACTATTGCTACCACTGCAAATCTCCCCACTTACAAAATTAACAGGCCGAAGAAATTGGCCAGAAATCTAAAACTTATCCCTCCGGGTGTTCTTGAGTCTAAACTCCAAGTTCAACTTCTTCTAATTCCCCCTCACAAAATGCTAATGAGCTCACTGAACACTTTAACAATCCTGTCTCTAGCATTCTGGACCAATTGGCACAGCCTAAACTCAAGAACCAAAGAAACACCCCCACAAACTCTTGGTTTAATACAGAGCTTAATAATGAAAAGCGATCACTCAGACTGTCGGAAAGAACCTGGAGACACCATCCCTCTCCCTCCCATCTTACACAACTCAGATGTGCTTGATCCATGTACAAAAACACATCTACAAGCAAAAGGCATCCTTCTTCCACACTCAACTTGATTGTGCCAAAAACAGACCTAGGCAACTCTTCAAAACCAAACCTCCCCTGCACCTCCAAATCTGATCGCCTCCTCAGCCAGATGTGAAGCAATTTCCCACTACTTCTCGGAAAAAATTGCCAAAATGAATCAATCCTTCCTGCCCACTCAGCTCCCCTCCAACTCCCAATGCAAACCCGTCCTGATCTCTCTGCAGCCCACTATCCTACCCCCAAACCACTCCCCACACCTATCCCCTACCATATCCCCGATAGCCAACTCCACTAACTCACAATTAAAGAACAATGCCTCCTTGCTCAACTTCCTCCCTGTGACTGAGCTTGATGTCCTTAAAATAATTGGTAATCTTAAACCTTCCTCCCACACAAAAGACCCCTTACCTTCCAACCTTGTCCCTGCCCTCAAACACATCATCACCCCATTCTGGACAACAATCATCAACACCTCTCTCTCCACAGGCTGTGTCCCCACCTTCCTTCAACTTGGACAAATCTCTCCCATAATCAAAAACCCCAATGCTGATCCCAATGACCTAAGCCATCTCTGCCCCATCACTAACCTCACCCTTCTCTCAAAGGTCCTTGAAAAATGTGTCCTACTACAACTAGACAAAAACATTGAAAACTTCAACCTTCTAGACCCTTTTCATTCAGGTTTCAGGAAAGGCTGCAGCACTGAAACAGCAATGCTCAATGTAGTTAATGACATCCACCACTCACTTGATAATGGCGAGACTTGCCTTCTCATCATCCTCCATCTCTCTGCAGCGTTCGATATAGTCAACCATTCAGCCCTACTTAATATGCTTAGGACCCGTTTTGGCCTTAATGGTACTGCATACAAATGGTCCGTCTCCTACCTACAACACCGAACTCAGCAAATCAAAATTCAAAACTGACTTTCTAACTTCACGCCTGTCTCCCTTGGAGTCCCCAAGGATCTATTCTCTCCCCCACCCTCTTTAACCTCTTTATGGAACCCCTCACCCTCATTCTTAAACAAGCAGGTATCAACTACCACCTCTACGCCGATGACACCCAAATCTATTACAAGATTAAAACTCATGCTGACATCCTACACCTGAACAACACCCTCACCAAGATCCAAACCTGGTTCCATTCCAATCATCTCAACCTTAACCCTAATAAAACCAAAATAATTCTCTTCTCCCCCCAAAAATAACCCTCTCCCCATTCAATCATGGATCTCTGACCTTAACGCACTCAATTGCTCACTCACCCTGTCCAACTCCGTCAAATCTCTTGGTATTTCTATAGTCAACTCCCTAACTCTTAACGACCACATCAAAAACTCTGCTAAAGGAGCCCTGTTCACTCCACGTCACCTCAAGAAAATCAAACCCTTCCTACCCACCGAGGACTTTAAACTTGTAGTTTAGTCACTTGTTCTTTAACGTATTGACTATGATAACACCATCCTCAACGGAATCCCCAAGGTCCACCTCGCTCCAATCAAAGCTGTGCTCAACCTTGAAGCCAGGCTCATCACTGACTGCGAGTGCTTCGATCATATATCCCCAGCTTTCAAATCTCTTAAATGGCTCCCTATTGAAGGCAGATCTGCCTACAAAACCACCTGCATTACTCATAAAATCCTCCACCAAAACACTCCGCAATACCTCTCTAAGAAACTCCTCATGGCGGGTACCTCACGACCACTGAGAAGCACCAACACCCTCCTCCTAATCCCACCACTGCATAAAAAGAAAGCAACATCTTCACGCTCCATCTCTGGCAAAGCCCCCATTATCTGGAATGCCCCCCCCAAAAAACCTGCGGTGTAACCCCTCCTATTTCAGCTTTCAAAAAGACCTCAAAATCCATCTCTTCAACTATTACTGGGGATCCTAATCTTGTGTCCTGTACTGAATCACCAATTCAAAAAGTTACACTAGTTCAGTAATATTTGTACATTTGCTTGAACATCATCTACCTAATTACTTGATATGTATAGATCTTACCCATGTTTATCTATTTGATTGATATATTTCCCATGGTGTTTTTGTGATCTCTTATCTATTTATATTCCATGTTTGACCAATATTATTATTGGAGGTCCTAACCTGTGTCCTGCACCTGATCGTCAATCACCTTGTGATACTTGTTCATTTCTTGAACATCATATACCTAATTACTTAAAATGTATAGCTCTTGCACCTGAATATCTATGCTGACTTGTATATCTCACATGATGTTTCATTACCTTCTATATACTTGTTTGCCATGTTTGCTATATATCATGTATATCTATCCTGATTAGTATATCTCACATGATATTCATTATCGTTCATCTACTTGTTTGCCATGTTTGATAAATATTAGCTTCTCTTGTAAAGGGATTTCTTAAATTTGAAAAAACAATAAAACTCAACTTCAGTAGCTCAAACATCAACTCGAGTCTGGAATGGAAAAGGGTGGGCTAAAGGAGAAGAGATTCATAACTTGGTTTATAAACACCCCAACACATGACTTCAGTTAACACTTGTCTATGGCTTATGGCATCGTAGGTGTCCGGTACCTCATGAAACTTTCTCAATTAGCAGTCTGCTTTTTTTCTGAAACCTGCTACAAGAATATGGGCAGCCTCAGCTTCTGAAAACAGGTGTACATTTACTGCCTACATCACCCCCAATCTGGCCAGGTATTGCACTAATGTCTCAGTACCCACTTCCACAAGGTCCTGATGGATTTGTTTATGATCTCATCTCCTTGACTGGGTCCTGCTTTAATGATCTGAAAGGTGCAGGATGGTATTCCCACAAAAGGGCATTCATGTTCGCTTCACATGGTAATGTTGGGGCAGCAGTTGGAGCACTCCAAACTAGTATAAACGTTTGTGTGACTTTGGCGCTATCTATGGCTGGTAGAATAAGGGGTGGAAAAGATGGTGGTGCTTCTGAGATTGCTCTACTTTTTCTCTACTCTGCCGCTGTTCGTGCATCGCCGGTTGTTATGAGACCTGAAAGTACTGCTATTGGAACTGATCTGGGGTATTGGCAGATGTCGGGTGTCGCTAGCTAATTTGCAGTGTCCTGGAGAGGAAGGAGGATTGGCTGCTCCAGACGTTTAGACATATTACTTGGCGGCACAGCTGCAATGGTTTAACCAGTGGATTTGTTGTAGATTGCATCCTGAAGAGATTGTTAATGGGTCGCCTCTTGACCTGAGGGACTAATCACAGACCCTCTTTCCAGCATTGACTACATGCTGCCTCTCAGGAGCTCCTGGTGCGACAACAGTGCCAGCGATGTTGTCAGCAGCGAACTCGTGATCCTGAGCCCTACTCGCCAGATCTGCTACTAAGGTGGTCGAAGATGATGTCCCCCTGAAAGGGGGGGACTGTAGAGGAGATCTGTATCAGGATGGAGAATTGCACTTATTTGAAGACTTGATGGAGGATGTTGGTATTCCTGGTGGCTAATTCTTGTTGCACCGAGTAATGGTAGTCCCAATTAGGAATCATTGGGGATATGAAGACTTGGAACCCGCAACTCACAAAACCTTTCAGCTGCTCTGTACAGTGATGGGATGTATAAAAGCGGTCATGTCACTATATCAAGCCATACGTGCTAACATTGTAATTACCCTCAGAGATTTGGAAGTGAAAAGGGAGAAGGATTTGGCGCTACAGATTACTGATATGGAGTGGGAGACGACCCTAACACACATACCCACTGTCTTGCAAAATGCCAAATTCGAATTAATTAATTTTTCTTTTCTGCATAGAGCTTACCTTACACCTGGTACGATCAATAGGTTCTATGCGGCTGCTGCTGCAGCATGTCGAAGATGTGGGGAGTTTTGGCGTAAATGTTCCAAATGGTATGGTGCTGCACCTCTTTAGCGGGGACCTGGGAGGAGGTGGTGGACTGTGTTAATGATATCACACAGTGGGTGAACCCTTTTAAACATCTGGCTGGTTTCCTTGGGGGTTACCCATTCCCTCAAACCCCAAAACTACTACTAGATTGGATGATTTGCCATTAATATTAACAAAACGAAAATTGACAGTGCATTGGAAGTCTGCTGGGGGAGCATTACTGCTCGCGTGGTGAGATGAGCTGGTTAACTGGACAGGATTTGAGAGTGCTGTATTGTTTTGTGAACTGAAGAGACGGTGTGGAACAATTGATAGAGCTCGAGAATGGGAATATTTAGTAGATAACCTACAGACTCTGGATGTTGGCTGAGATACAGCTGACAAGTGAGGATTCAGAGGGTGGAAGTAATTGATTTTACTGGAGAAGCTTTGGGTGGGATTTGGAACTACAGTGGTAGAGCTTAATTTGACAGGAGATTATAGAACTCTAAATATGACAGCTTGGTAAGGGGTACCTAAAGGTGGGGGGTTGGGTTTTGTTGTTTTTTAGTTGCTAGCTGAGGAGCTGAAATGGCATGTCTTAATATGTTATGCACTCGGGATGCACAAATTTGAAAGTTGTGCATATATGTAACCTGTTTTACTACTAAGCATATATCATTGTCTGTTTCTGATGTGCTATGTCCTGGTCATGTGTTGCTTAGTACTACCAAAGTGCATAGATTAGTGCTTGTTTCTGATGTACTAAGTTATGGTAGCTAATGTCTTTTGTTATTTTTTTTGTAATATGTAAATATTAACATTTTGTTTAAAATAAAATAAATGTTTTCTTTACAGCAGACATCAGCATCATTAATTAATAATTCATGGATCTGAATTCCATTTGCAATTTCCTCTCATCTTTTGATTTCCCAGAGGGATCTCTCAAGGGAGCCTTGTCACTCTGATCATGCCCACATTATCAAGTGTCTTGTTATCCAGCAGCTGTTACCTGGGGAATTTCAGCACCCACTTTCCTCAGAGTCTTGAAGATGATGACCTATAGGTATCCATCCTCTTCTCACCTCTTCTTACCTTACGCTTAGCGAAACTTCATCTTCATTTGTAGAATCGAAGTGATGGCACAAGTTTTAAACGTCTTCAAATCCGATTTTCAAACCAGACACATGCAAAGCAATTTCCTCCTTTTGTCTTGCGACATTTTGAGTTTTCCTCTCCCTAGCCATTAGCTGCACCTCAATTGCCTCCAGTCAACCCTTCATTGATCATATGTTTGCCTCTACACTCTTTTAGTAGGTTTTTAATCACAGCCATGATAATTAATTCCCCTTGGTGGAGCATTCTCACATTTCCAGACAATATCTCACATTTGGCAAGTGGTTTGGAAGTGAAGAAATCACTCTTTTCAAGGTGACCTTTACCTTTCGCTTTGTCCTTTTCCCTATCACAATCTGACATCCAACATCAGGAGACCTGAATGAGACAATGATACATATAGTGGAGGATACAAGATATTCACTTCACCTCCTAATAAAGGCACCAGCAAGTTCTAAGGTTCATAACCCATATCTGAGGTGAATTTCCGTCTGTTATCTTTGTATCCCTGCTGCATTAAAGTACCATCATTTAGAAGGTTAGACAATAAACAACTTCTCTGATGACGGCTCCTGTCACAAGTTCATGTTGTACCCTACCCCAGCACTTTCTCTTGCCACATTAGCCGGGCTGTAAATTGCACTGAGCTTCAGGTCTTTCTAGGGTGCTCTTAGGGTACATTTACCTGCTCCACTCTCAAGACATATAGGCATGCACAGCCACTCCATAATAGGTCTGAGGGCAAGAGCCAATCTTGGATCTTTTCAGCAGGAGGAGGGAGCTGTAGTGTTTTAAGTGAATCATTGGTCATAGCAGGTACTACATCTCTGCCACTAGACCAAATATAGAATAATCGATAGAATAATCGTTTTATCACATCGTGGTTTAGTAAAAGTCTATGTGCACGATTACGAGTTGAGGGGCTATTTATCTCACTGGATAAATAACAATACCATGGGATTCATTATTTATCAGGATTTTGATGTTTAATGCACCAATATCCGCATGATACGGTAAAAACCATAGGGATCTCCACTGTTGTATTTCAGCAGGTTCAAACTGCCGAAATTTAACAAAGATTGAGGTATTTTATGCATCCAATAAATATTGAATGTGTTAAAAACCTTCAAACTCGTAAGTCTGCACCATGCATGAACAGGGGTTTATGCACGGTTTGGAATATAACGGCTCACTCGTAATAAGGCCGTAAGAAGCTATGTTATGCAGTTTACCAGTCAGACAGTGGTTGGTAATATTAAGCAGTACTAGCCAAGTGTCTCATCCTCCAGGCAGAATTTAACTCCAATACAGTGTATTGCAGCCGTGTTCCTTGCAGGTAACAGCAGTGGTTCCAGGTAAGGGGGTATTTTGAGGAATGATGCAGAGGCAAAATTAATTATTTAATTTTCCCTCAGCATCCCCCCTTACCTGGCCCCACCGCCCCAAGGCTGTTACCTGCACGGACCACGGCTGATGTATTGTTTATGTTTCTCTCCCAATTGGAGCTAGTCATGTCAACGGATGTACTGTGCATACTTTGTTGCACCAGTTAGGAGATACCTCAGAAAAGCAGTTTTTATTGCAATTACACCACTTTGTAGCAGTCACTCCGAAAAGGCAGTATGTTTCTCTGTTTTACTGACAAATAAGTATTCATCCAATTTCAGTAATATAGGGGCATATGTATCAAGCCCTTTTCCTGTTCGCAAATAGGTCGATTCTCAGAATCGGCCCATTTGCGAATGGGAAAAGGCCTTTTGGGATGTATCATCCTAAAAGGGCATTGCAAAATGGGGAATCGCAAAATTTGCGATTCCCTATTTTGCAATTGCATTTAAGGAATCACAAATTGCGATTCCTTAAATGCGATGCATGAAGCACCCAAGTTGTGCGATTTTGGCATAAGAAATCGCACATTACCACCAACTTCAAGTTGGCTGTAATTTGCGATTTCTTAGAAAAATTCACTTTTTGGCATTTTTCAAAGTGCCATGTGGGGCCCATACATGCTTTTAGGGCATGTATGTGTGCCACATGTGCACACATACATATTTTAGGGGTGCAATAAGGTGCCCTTTTGACATCCTTGCATACTAATGGGTACTCGGAAATTGCGAATCTCTTCATATTCATTCCTATGGGCCTCTAGGCTCATAGAATGAATGGGAAACTATTCCTTAATTGCAAATCACAATTTGCGATCCTCAATTAAGGAATATTAAGAAATCCCAATTAAAATTGAGATTCCTACATACATTCCATTTTGCGAGTCCTTAATAGCGATTCGCAAAAAATCGCTATGAAGGACTCGCAAAACGGGTTTTTAATACATAGCTATCATTAGTGGAGAACGTGAAATGTCATTAGAGTCCTCCGGTATCAGGGGCCCTGTCAGTGGCGTAGAAAGGGGGGTGCGGGCCGCCCCGGGTCTCATCACACATATTTTTGCCATTTTGTCAAGCCAGGGGTGACACCACACCAAATACCACCTGACCTTGCAACGACACTAGGCCTGCTGCACCCAATTTATAGGTGTTTTTACTACTCAACTGTGGTCTGAGGTGCCCAGTCCCTTTACTTACATTAGGACACATGTAGCCCTTGCAATGTCACAGTCATACCGAGCATTATTGGTAAGTAGTTACCTTCTGAGGCAGCAGTGGCTGCATCAGACCCCTTCCACAATTTATCACTTAGTACAATACAGCGTATGACTGCCACTCAAATCCTACATTGCCATGCTGATTGGCTGATAAAATGTTATTGCTATTGACTTCTAAGGTACACATTACAAGAGTCCGAGTGTGCGTAGGGTTTTTCTAAATTCTGATTATGGTTTGAACCCTGGGAATCCCTAGAAAAGTAGGGAATTATGAGAGGAATCAGTAATCCTAGGAGCTGTTCTCCTGTTAATTCTTCATTTTCGCTGAGGCTTAACCCAGAGAGTTCGATGCTTTTACCATCTGAAATCATCGGAGAAATGAGCCTAGCAAGGAAAGCACCTTGCACTTGACATACCTTCAGTTGACACATTGTTCCTTGCTCTCATATACTTTGGCAGTGCTGTAATAGCTATACATCACTGAGAGTGTCTAACGTCAAAAGCAATATGGCCAGTCCAGGTTGTTCTTTTCATTACTCCATAAATGTAACTTTAAAAAAAAAAGAGAGAGAAATGTACTGTGTCCAGTGATAAGTTACGTGGACAGATTGTCAAATGCCCATTCCGTGCTCTGCAGGGGAATATTTTTGAAACTTGTATTGTAAAGCCATCTACAAGGAATGAAGTGTCATTGATACTTTTCTCATCATTTGTTCTCTGCACGCTACCAACTCTAGTAGTGTTATTAAATTAAATAGAAATAATAGTTTCTGGTCTTCATGGATTACAGCCGGTATTTTTTACCTCAAAGATGTTTACTCCAATAATACTTTTATTGCTTTTGATCAACTCCAAGCAAAATTTGGTTTACTCAAATCTGATGCTATTAAGTATCAATATTTATGTAATTCTATCTTAGATTCATTTCCAAATGCTATTCCCTCTAATGTTACTGCCGACTCATCAATTTACATTCAAATAGTCTCTAAAGCGTCTCATGGAGTTTCCATTCTTTATAAAAAATTGTCAGATACTTTAGGCAGTAATTTAGAGATGATTTCAAATTTTTGGAATAATGAAATTTCGCTCTCTCTAACTATTGACACGTGGAAGGACATTTGGCTTAGTAGTATATCTGGCTGGCTACCTGTTTCAATTTACCAAACCAATTCTTATATCTTATATAATCGTTTATTGACTCCATCACTTTATATAAGGCTAAACTCCTTCCATCTGCAGATTGTTAGCATTGTAAATAACATTGAGGTACACTACAACATATGCTTTTCGATTGTCCCTTGGTTTTTAAATTTTGGTCTGAAATTTGGGTTGTCATTAAAAATATTTTTAATATTCATATAGATATCTCTTATCAATTAATAATATGTAAATCTGCGCTTTTATCACAAAATGTATGTGATTTAGAAAGCAAACTTTTCAATTTCCTAATCTCTGCAGCGCTAAAATCTGTCACTCATTGCTGGAAAGACGTTTCTATATTATCTGTTCATGCTTGGTGGTCATGGGTTATTTTCACTAGAAGAGGTGAACAATTATCTATGAATGGGATTAATCACAATTCTTTCGCTTATCAATCTTTTTGGATTCCTGTTGATGTATACTTATCCTCTTAATGTTATAGTCATGAATTTACTTCTCAGTTTACAATATTTAGTATATTCTTATTATATAATATAGTAGCTCTGTATATATATATATTTTACGCTATACGTGTCCTATTTATCCCTCCCTTCCCTGCCTTCCCCGTCCCATGTTGTAATACCTTTTGTAATTTTAGGATGACTATTGTTATTTTATGCATTCTCCCCTTGGTATTATTTGCTTAACACTAATATTATTTGTATTGTCTTTAATATTTGTCTTTAACCAAAATCCAATAAAATATTTTGAACACATAAGGAGGAAAACAGCTGTAACAATTGTTTTTGTGCAGGAGGCTTCCTCCTGCTGTCATTTCTTGGGCCACGGCAAGGAGCCAGGGAGCGCTCTGGTTTCTTGCACCTGCTGTGCATTGTGGGGGATAAAAGGCACCTAGATGAGTGGATGTGACACTGGCATGCCAAAAGTTCGCTTAGGGTAAGCCCGTCAATGGCCGTCCCTGCCTGGTTGGCACCAGGGATGCTGTCCATTCTAATCCAGAGGGTGAGAAATACCAATATACACCTGCCAAGCTTGAGGGTTGTGGCTCTAAAATTGGACTGGAAGTGTGTGATACTTTCAACCCTACGCGTACTGCTCTGGGACACTGCTCACCTGCAACTAGCATTCTATGTCCACACTGGATCTGCCATCCCCTTCTCCTAATTCTAATGACTTTGGCCTGGCTCCAGGACTCACTGGCTCCAAAATTATATCCTGTGTCTTGATGAATGCCCTGCTTATGATCAGCACAGCCTTGAAATTCATGAGCTGATTATGGCCCAGAACTTTGACTTCTTATTTATTACAGAGACATGGGAAAGAGATGATTCTGGCCCTGATCTCGTAGCAGCTGTTCCGCCAGGGTATGCTATCGCTACGCTAGATAGATCTTTGCACAGAGGAGGAGGGCTGGCCATTATTACTAAAGATTATTTTAATTGCACTTCAGATTTGGCAGGTCTGGCATTATTTGGTATTTATGAGATGGCACATTTTAGAGTCAACACCAACTCCATTTTCTCAGGGTTTTTAGTCTATCCTTCTCTGGGCTCTCGCCGTAAGTTCACTGAGGATTGGAGTTTAGCATTAGACCCTTATACTGCCCGCCCCAATTTTTCCAATCTAGGGGATTTCAATTTCTATCTGGAGAACATTGGTTGTATGGACTCCACCAGGTTTCTGGATCTTATGAAGGACTTTGGATTCGGCCAATTGGTAAATTTCCCTACTCATAGCGCAGGACATACCTTAGATGGCATATTTGCCAATCACAAGGCCCTGGCACTGGGAAATCCTCTCCCTCTCCACTGGACTGACCACAGTGCGGTACCTTTTACTATTAGCCTTCAGAATGCGAGCAGTCAGTCGCAGTGTAAAATTAGCCCACTGAGGAATTGGAATAGGATTGCTGCTGAGAACCTTGATGCTGCCCCGGCTGAATCCTTGAATAGGTTTAACAGTTCCTTCGAATATACTGCAGGGAGTTTCCACATTTGAGTGGAGAACAACCTGGACCAACTTGCTCCGTTTGTTTCTAAGACAGCGACTAGATGCAGTGCTTCTGCTCCCTGGTTCTCGGAGGCTCTGAAAAGAGCACAGACATCTATGCAGGGGGCAAGAACAGAGGTGGAGGCTTACTTCCTCCTTCAAAGATAAAGTTATGCTCAAAGAACTGATGACTAGCTAAGTTCTCCAACTTCACCCAAAAATCAGGCTGGCCACTAATACCCCTCAAGAACTTTTCAAAGTTATTATAAATCTTTCTATTCCTCCCACCCAGCAAGCCACTAAAAGTTCCCAGGATTTCAGTAACAAATTGGCAACCTATTTTAGAGTCCAGATTCTGAAGATTGTTGCATGTTTCAATTGTGAGGACGATTGTCCCCCTGTAGATATTGATAAGGAGGCCATCAGCAGCTCCCCTATAACCACTATGTATGTTTTCCCATACTTTTGTCTGATTAAGTGAAGCATGTAATTCTTTTGTTGAATTCTGGTTTCTCCGGATGACCCTTTCCCTCCCCTCATCTTACAATTAGCTTCTGATCAGACTTCCCGCTTCCCTTAAAACGTTTACAATCAAACCCTTTCAATAGATATCTTCCCTAATCCTGGAAGGAGGATTTTATTGATCCCCCTTAAAAATAAGCCTACCGAAGACCATGAAGACGCTAATAATCTCAGGCCTATATCTCTTCTTTATTGCCCAGCAACAATATTAGCAAAATGTTTGACTCAAGAGTTGGTAGCACTCTTAGATTTCCAAGATCTACTAGATCCTTCTCAGAATGGCTTTCGGAGGAGCCATAGTACTGAATTTGCTATGCTAGCTGTAACTGACATCATTCGTCATCAGGTGGACCAAGGAGGATCTGCTATTTTGTTGCTGTTGGACATTTCAGTGGCATTTAATGCAGTATCCCCCTCTCGCCTAGATGGCACTGGGCTGGGTTTAGGGACACCGCCTGGCCCTGATGGATCTCACATTGTGAGCTGTGGTCACTTTATGTCTGGCTCCTTCCAGCTACTGTGTGGGGTGTCACAGGGCTCCTCACTTAGCCCAACTCTGTTTAGTCTTTATGTTGCCCCTCTGACCAAATTGATTTGTACCTATGGTTTCCAAGTATTATTGCATGCGGATAATAAGCACATTATTGTGTCTATTCCTGATGACTGTGGTGACAGAGGTTTAAAATGTGTATGGTGGACATTAACAACTGGATGAAGGAGAATTGTCTTAAATTGAATACCATCACAAAACAGGGATATACCCTTAAGTCCAATAGGGGCAGGGTCAATACTTAACAGACCCAGATTTTATTAAAAACGGGGACCAATTCATGTACAGTTCAGATATCGCCTCTGACTATGAAATAGCAGGTATGTGACATGACATATACAAGCAAAAATGTATAGTCTCTTCAACTAAAGACCATTATTAAGAATGTGATCACAAGTGGATGTGTTTTACACTTATGTTTATAATAGGGAATTGAATTTGTGTCAAAACGGAACCAGCAGCACTATTAATAAAGCTGATTTGCATGGTTTTTAACCTAAGACACAAGTACTAGTCCTTAAGCAAAGATTAGAGGTACGTCTTCTACTGTTATTTATGATTTGATTAAGATTGTAGTAATTAACAAGAGTATTCTCTCTTTGAAGAATGTATACATTGGAGGAGAAATGAAAGGCTGTAGGTTTATTCCCAAATCTATCAATGGAGAGATCATGTAGAGGTTTTGGTGTTATCTACAACAGTGGTGGTATGATAAATGATGATGCTTATCGTAGAAAATGTTAGATACTGATGGACAGAATATGTTTAGAACCTCATACTTTTCTGAATAATGAACCAACCACCTAATTAAAAAGCATGTTAAACGTTCCTGTGTTTTAAAAATATGATATGTAATATCATTGTATAGTTGTACGTTATTAGCATGTGGAGCCTGTCACTAACTGTAAAATTTGTTTTACATAGAAATCCGTCCTGAAGAAGGTGCAACATCTTGAAAACACCGAAACGCTGCAACGACTATTGGTTTTCTTTTTAACATGAAGTGTATATAGTTTTTTAAAACATTGTGGAAAATTCCTCTCCTTTTATAATAAATGTTGTTGTTTTTAAGTACTTTTTGTCTCTGTGCAGTGCTCCACTGACTTGTGTAAAACTATACTGTTGTGTATTGTGCTTTTGCCTGGCTGTATAAAGTGGGTTTACCAAAAACCAACATAATAGGACTAGTGATAACTGTTTGTATAAAGTGGGGATTTTTCTAGCTTTGTTAAATTGAATACCGACATGAGTGAGATCTTGGTTTTTGGTAAACAAAGATTGATATGGTCAGAGCTATGGTTGTCAGAGCTTTGTTGCCCCCTCCCTTTCTCTGTCACTGAGGCTTACAATGTAGGGGTGGTTTTTGACAACTCCCTTTCCTTTGATACTCAGGTGAAGAGGATTGTCAGTTCCTGTTTTTTCACCATTAAATTATAGAGGAAGGTCTTTCCTTTCATCCCTAACGAGTTTAGATTTGCTGTGGTCATTGCACTGATTACATCGCGCATTGACTACTGCATTGCCCTGTACTTTAATATTAATAGAGACACTTTAAATAGACTCCAGATTATCCAGAATGTGGCTGCCCATCTGGTCCTAGATGTCCATAAATACCTGTCAATCAGAGAGGGCAAACGCTCTCTGCACTGAGTGACAGTCAAGAAGATGCAAAATGTAAAGCCCTTTTGTCTAGTTCACACTGCTCTCCAGTACTAGGGTCCAATGCATTGGAGAAGAGACTTCCAATGGGACACGCCCAATAGACAGTTGAGGTCTGCCTTTCTTAAGAAGGTAGAGGTCCTGAGATTTCGGAAAGCCAGGTTGGGAGGTGTTCCTCTCGCGTGGCTGCTGCCAGCCTGCGGAGCTCCCGTTCCACTCACATTGCAAGTTTGTCCTCTCATGCTGCTTTTTCTAAACACTTGAAAACCTGGCTCTTTTCCAGCTGTGATGATTAGTTCTTGTTGTCTTTCTTTCATGTGCTTTTTGGTTAGCTAGCGCTTTGGCACCTTTGGGTATACTGCACTCTACAAGTACAAAATCATATAAAAGCATAAACATAAACAGGAAGGTGTCACCTTCTGCACACAAAGAATCTGGCCTGGAATGCATTCCCCTTACACCATGGCACAAGGGTCCCTGCAGTGGCGCTAGGAAGCACAAGGTGCTCCAGCGCAACTAGAGCTCAGGAATGCTCCATATTTTGGTAAATATGGCACATTCCTGCTCCCCCATTTCACCACAGTGCAGCAAATTGTTTGCTCTATTGTTCTGCATAAAATAATGATAAATCTGACCCTTAGTGTGTGGTAGAGATTAAAAGGGGTTTGTCTCTAACAGCTTTTCATGTAATTGTCAGGAATCTTGTTCTCGTTAGTGCAGATATATTAATGAAAGAAAGTGGAAAATTATGTGGTATGGCTGGGTGACCTTACCATGTAATATTTTCACAATACCCCAAAGTTTGTCCTTGGATTCACACTAATACATCCTTAGCTCTGTCCTGGTAGAGTGGCCAAGAGCAGTCAAGTTTTACTAAAGGAGCAATAACAAGATTTAAAATGGAAGGAGCGTCTAAGTTTCAAAATTAACAAGACATAAATTAAAGTCCATTTAAATTTCTTCATTCTTTTTTCTGTTTATCTCTTCTTCTTATGCTTCACTTCTTGATTTACATTTCCTTCTAGATCCAATACAAAAGAGTTTCAGGAAATCAAAATTCAAACTTCCAACAAAAGAATGTTCTCAGATGCTCGAGTTCAATCAATATCACAATTATTGCATTCCAATAATTTATTCCTCGACAATACAGCTTTAAGTTATGCGCAGCCTACGGGTTTCCTCCCCCTTGGGACATCATCAGGGTGGTAACGTAAAAAAAAAACAATAAACAAAATCACAATCCATGTTTACATGATATCTATTAACAAATATATAAATTTCCAAATATATACAACATTCTCTGCCCATATATAACCATATCATTTAGGTCCTGCCTACATTACATTCTTATCAGTGCATAATCACCAACCACCACGTGAACAACATTGAGTAACATTTATTACAGAGATTATATCAGTCAGTCAGAACAAGCTTTATTCGATTGCATTTAAAATCATAAAAGCAACAAAACGACATATAGTAAAAAATGTATTACAATTTTAACAAAGTTCATGAAGTTAAAAAACAATCGAGGGTTCAAATCTGTCAAGGTATCCACTGTACATACGTATAAAGGTTCACATCGGTATAAATCATACACAGTTTAAAAAGTTAAAAATGGTTAAAAAGTCAATAGCAGGAATACAGAATGATAAGGTCACCTTTCCATTTGTCTCGGGGATAGCGTCCTGGTCCTTGTACGCATGGCTGCGACCAGGAAGCTAGCAACCCCGAAGATTGTCCTGGTACTACCTAATAACTGGAGATAAAGTAGAGCAGGCCGTACCTGGACAAAACCTGCATCTCTTAAAATGGGTGCCAAGAACCTCAATCTACTCTCTTTGTAGTGGCTACAAAACATGACAAAATGCATGAGGGTTTGCTCAGAAAAGTTATCACAGCTACACGGGGTAGACTCATCAGGAACACCCCACACAGGAAAATCACACAGGGAGTATTGGATTATGTTGAACCTAAATCTAATGAGCAAATGGCGATGGAATGGTCTGCCCACGATTTTTAGATAGGGTTCAATTTGGGGCATGGTCAGAAGGAGAAAGTTGGCTCTAACTCTAGGTTTAGTTAGTTCTTTCTCCTCCCGTGTTTGAACTGCCCTCCTCATAAAGTTTTCTTTAATCCATTTCAGGTCTTCCTTAAGTATAGTGTTTGGGTGACTGAAGAGGTTTGGTCTGCCAAGTCTACCCATCTCCCCCTTTATGTATTCCAACCACGGGATTTTTGAGGCATTATCCAAGGACATACAGTCCCTGAGAATTTTATGGTTCAATATAATTTCCTTGTTAAGCCAAATTTTGGTCCAGCATACTAGAGGCGCTAGTTGGAGCAAATCAGTGATATATCCCAATCCTAACTCAGTGTGTATTGATAAGACTGGTGTGGATTGTGGAACGCCCAATAAGGACCTAAGAAAATGATTTTCTGCTGTCTGTAGTTTGCCGCAGTGTGAGTGGCCCCACAATGGAGCTCCGTAGGAGGCTATAGATAAACATTTGGTTTTGTAAACCTTTAATAATGCCTCCATCGGTCGAGACCCAAGACGCTTGGCAAAGCTCAAAAGTGCGGAGGTGGATCTAGTGACAGCTAAAGATTTTGCATCCACCTGTGGGGTCCATGAGCCCTTCTCTTCGAATATCACACCCAAGTAGGTAAACACTTGTACCCTCGAGATCCCCTCTTCGCAGCAGCTAAAAGATTTCAACTTTTCTGGTCTTTGTCGCTTCCCTGCCAGCATGATGTGTGATTTTTTATTATTAACCAAAAGGTCTAACGAGGACATAAAGTGACCAAATGCATCAAGAAGCTTCTGTAACTCCACCCCTGTGCGGGCTAGGAGCACCGCGTCATCCGCGTAAAGGAGTACGGGTACTGCGGACCCCCCCACATAAGGGATATCAAGTGTAGACCTCTCCAAGGCTTTGTCTAGGGAGTTAATATAAATAGTAAACAGGAGTGGGGCTAAAATACAGCCCTGCCTCACACCTCTTCTGGAGCTAAATGGTCTGGTGGTGCTGCCTTCACGGTTAGTTCTAATAGTAGCTGATAGGTCAGCGTGAAGTGCGGCCAGGAAATCTACTAAGGGGGGATCAATCCCAATACCAGCCAGTATGGCCCATAACTTGGCCCTATTGACCAAGTAGAAGGCCGACGAGAGGTCCATAAAAGCCAAGTATAAGTGGCCCTCCTTTGCTAAAGTGTATTTACTGACCAGCATGTGGAGGTTCAAACACTGCTCTATTGTACCTCGTTTCTCCCTGAAACCATATTGTAGGTCAGAGAGCACCCCCTTCTCCTTAATAATGTCGCCTAATCTGTGTAAAATGACTCTGCCAAGTATCTTTACGGCAGAGTCGATTAACGAGATCGGCCTGTAACAGGCCGGATCAGATCTTGAACCCTTCTTAAATATAGGGACAATGGTTGAGGTGGACCATGTTATTGGGAACCCCACATTAACAGTTGAGTTAAAAACATTAGTTAAGATTTTTGCCCAGAATAGTGACTGGGAGCTGTATAGGTCTGCAGGGACTCCGTCTGGTCCCGGGGCCTTGTGTTTAGTCATTTCTTCAATCGCCCTGATAACCTCAAATTCGGAAAAGGACAAAGGAGATGATTCAGTAAAAGATTGATGGGGATGGGGTGTAGCTGGCAGATCTACACTATTATATATTTTGCTAAAGTGATTCACCCAGGCATCCTCAGGTATCACGCAATCTAAAACGGTGTTGTTAGAGGAGGCAAAGTAAGGGTGATTTAAAATCATCCAGAATTGGGAACTGTCTCTCAGTACACTAACCGATGTTAAACTATCCCAGGCCTCACTTTTAATTGTTTTTTTGCGTGTCTCGATAGCCTGCCTATATTCTTTTCTTAACCGGCCCACCAACTCCCTATCTCTAGGCTGATGTTTGAGTGCCAGAAGGAGAGCATTATGTTTTTTTGAGCACTCCCTGTCAAACCATCTAGGGCTGGATGAATCGGCTCGTTTCTTTGTGGTCGTCAGGTCATGGCTAATTTGTGTACATATAGAGGTGAAGGAAGTAATGATGGCAGTGCCCTCCGAAGTGCTGTCCGTGCAAATTGTAATGTCAGCTTGTCTGTTATATAGAAGGTTGTCCATAAAGTTCTCCGGGACAACCTTTGCCCAATTTAATCTGCGGCCCTGCTCCCTAGGGACAAGGGTGTCTCCACCGTCCCCCAGACGCTCAACCTGGGTGACAGAGTTGCTACCCATGTCCAGGGTCAAGACTACAGGATTATGGTCACTGAAGGGGGAAGTACATACTTCATAGGCTACCACCATGTTGATTAACCCGGGGGTAATGAAAGTGTAATCGATGATTGTACTGGCATCCCTGCCTACAAAAGTCGGTGCCCTCTCTTCACCCCATGACCCTTCAGCCTCATATAAGTTTAAATTAGCGAGTAGGTCTTCCAGGTCCACCCCCTGATCAGTGTGCTCAAAGTGAGTACTAACAGCTCCCGGGGGGCCCAGTACCTCTTTGGCTAAACAACCCCAGCCACATGGGTGAACGTTAAAATCTCCCATTAACAGGATATCGAATGAAGCATGTTGCTTTGACTTATATGATAATAAAAACAGAGATAGAGACTTTAGGTGAGAACAGTTTTTATCCCTTGTTGGGGCATTATAGAAATTAACTATCAAGGTTAGCGGAGAATTTGGCCTGGCCCACTCAATACATAAAATGTTATCAGAAGTACAATCAATCTTAGTTGTGACTCCCGCCAGTTTTAAAGAGAAAAGTATGTGGAGCCCTCCTTTGTGCCTACCACCCTCCCCGGGGGTTGCCTTGACTGAAAAACTCCGGAACCCATCCAAGAAAAAATTATCACTGGAATCCCATGTTTCTTGGAAACCCAGAATCTCATATTGGGACACAAAATTTAACCATCCAACGTCCATGGCTTTCTTAACTAGCCCTGCGATATTCCAACTTACCACTGATATGTGGCAATTCCTAAGAGCAGGGGTGGCCTCCATGGTGGGGGGCGTGATGAGTGGTTGTCAATCGTTGGAATCCAAGGGGGAATCCACAGGGGAGTCGGTGGAAAAGGGGGAGAACCTATTACTGAGTAACGATTCAGAAAAGGGGGTGGTGATGAACAGAGTGTTTGAATTAAGCAGACCACTCTTACCCAGTCCAAAGATCAGGGCTTGATCCATCACCGTTATTTAGCTCACTGCCCCATCCCAGCTCAGAACCTGGCCATATGCAAATTAGTCTGTCCCTGGCCCAGTGCATCATGGGAACAGGGCAGACCAAACTACCAAGCCAATTCTTCACCAGAAAGGAGACAAGCTTCCGGGGACCGGTTTCTGCCATTTCAGGCGTCGTCGGCCCGGCTTGCTTGAATCCTGATGGAGCAGTGAGCAAGGGACTCATGTCTGAGTATACCCTGCCACACCTATAGTGGCCAAAAACGATTCAGAAAAGGGGGTGGTGATGAACAGAGTGTCTGAATTAAGCAGACCACTCTTACCCAGTCCAAAGATCAGGGCTTGATCCATCACCGTTATTTAGCTCACTGCCCCATCTAGCCCTGATCTCTTGACTGGGTGAGAGTATTCTGCTTAATTCAGAAACTCTGTCCATCACCACCCCTTGTTGTTAAATATTTTGTCCACCCTAAGCGTGGAAGGGTATACTCAGATGTGAGTCCCTTGCTCATTGCACCATCAGGATTCAAGCAAGCCGGGCCGACGACGCCTGAAATGGCAGAAACCGGTCCCCGGAAGCTTGTTTCCTTCCCAGTGTAAGAATTGGCTTGGTAGTTTGGTTTGCCCTGTTCCCATCATGCACTGGGACAGGAACAGACTAATTTGCATATAGCCAGGTTCTGAACTGGGATGGTGCAGTGAGCTAAAAAACAATGTTGGATCTAGCCCTGATCTCTTGACTGGGTGAGAGTATTCTGCTTAATTCAGAAACTCTGTCCATCACCACCCCTTGTTGTTAAATATTTTGTCCACCCTAAGCGTGGAAGGGTATACTCAGATGTGAGTCCCTTGCTCATTGCACCATCAGGATTCAAGCAAGCCGGGCCGACGACGCCTGAAATGGCAGAAACCGGTCCCCGGAAGCTTGTTTCCTTCCCAGTGTAAGAATTGGCTTGGTAGTTTGGTTTGCCCTGTTCCCATCATGCACTGGGACAGGAACAGACTAATTTGCATATAGCCAGGTTCTGAACTGGGATGGTGCAGTGAGCTAAAAAACAATGTTGGATCTAGCCCTGATCTCTTGACTGGGTGAGAGTATTCTGCTTAATTCAGAAACTCTGTCCATCACCACCCCTTGTTGTTAAATATTTTGTCCACCCTAAGCGTGGAAGGGTATACTCAGATGTGAGTCCCTTGCTCATTGCATTATCAGGATTCAAGCAAGCCGGGCCGACGACGGCTGAAATGCCAGAAACCGGTCCTCGGAAGCTTGTTTCCTTCCCAGTGTAAGAATTGGCTTGGTAGTTTGGTTTGCCCTGTTCCCATCATGCACTGGGACAGGAACAGACTAATTTGCATATAGCCAGGTTCTGAACTGGGATGGTGCAGTGAGCTAAAAAACGGTGTTGGATCTAGCCCTGATCTCTTGACTGGGTGAGAGTATTCTGCTTAATTCAGAAACTCTGTCCATCACCACCCCTTGTTGTTAAATATTTTGTCCACCCTAAGCGTGGAAGGGTATACTCAGATGTGAGTCCCTTGCTCATTGCACCATCAGGATTCAAGCAAGCCGGGCCGACGACGGCTGAAATGCCAGAAACCGGTCCTCGGAAGCTTGTTTCCTTCCCAGTGTAAGAATTGGCTTGGTAGTTTGGTTTGCCCTGTTCCCATCATGCACTGGGACAGGAACAGACTAATTTGCATATAGCCAGGTTCTGAACTGGGATGGTGCAGTGAGCTAAAAAACGGTGTTGGATCTAGCCCTGATCTCTTGACTGGGTGAGAGTATTCTGCTTAATTCAGAAACTCTGTCCATCACCACCCCTTGTTGTTAAATATTTTGTCCACCCTAAGCGTGGAAGGGTATACTCAGATGTGAGTCCCTTGCTCATTGCACCATCAGGATTCAAGCAAGCCGGGCCGACGACGCCTGAAATGGCAGAAACCGGTCCCCGGAAGCTTGTTTCCTTCCCAGTGTAAGAATTGGCTTGGTAGTTTGGTTTGCCCTGTTCCCATCATGCACTGGGACAGGAACAGACTAATTTGCATATAGCCAGGTTCTGAACTGGGATGGTGCAGTGAGCTAAAAAACGGTGTTGGATCTAGCCCTGATCTCTTGACTGGGTGAGAGTATTCTGCTTAATTCAGAAACTCTGTCCATCACCACCCCTTGTTGTTAAATATTTTGTCCACCCTAAGCGTGGAAGGGTATACTCAGACGTGAGTCCCTTGCTCATTGCACCATCAGGATTCAAGCAAGCCGGGCCGACGACGGCTGAAATGCCAGAAACCGGTCCTCGGAAGCTTGTTTCCTTCCCAGTGTAAGAATTGGCTTGGTAGTTTGGTTTGCCCTGTTCCCATCATGCACTGGGACAGGAACAGACTAATTTGCATATAGCCAGGTTCTGAACTGGGATGGTGCAGTGAGCTAAAAAACGGTGTTGGATCTAGCCCTGATCTCTTGACTGGGTGAGAGTTTTCTGCTTAATTCAGAAACTCTGTCCATCACCACCCCTTGTTGTTAACTATTACTGAGTAAGATCCCTGCCCCCTGACTGCCAATGTGATGTTCTTGGGTGGGTGGAGCTACTACGGGATTTGGTCTCGCCCGCACTAGAGCCTGTTGGGTTTGGTAAGATATATGTGGCGGAGCTCTTATCCGTCCCGCTTTTCCTAGCAAGTGTGGGGTAGGTGGGTGGGATGATCTTGTCTGGGGATGAATGGGAGGGGGATAGAAATACCCTAATGGGAGTGGTCTCATACCGTCACCAATTAGCTCAGAACCATCCCAAAGAAGAGTATCTGCTATGTTACCTCTGTCAAAGTTAACAATAACACAATCCCCGGGAATACATTTCGCCCTCCTTCCCACCCAATCCACCCTCCGAGCAGCTATAATATGTCTGCCCACATCCATACTCGCGCTACTGAATTGTGAGCACCAATTTCTAGTTCTGTTCAGCAGCTCGGATTCAGATTCACTCTGGTGTAGTTTGAGGCACGGGATCCCGGTCAAAATGACAACTAAATGGGCGGCATCCGGTGGGAGATTCACTGCCCGGGTCTGTCTTTTGCGAGGGTCATTAAGTAGATGCCCCTGACCTATTGGAGTCGCTGCCACACTTGCTGCCCCAACCCCCGCACAGACAGCTTTTTGTGCCCCCCTCAAGGATGCAATCCTATCCTCGTGTGCTGTGACCATAGGGGCACAGTTAGTGCTAGATGGTTGCATGTGCAAGCTATCTGGCTCATTGGTAGTCTCATTAGTTGTCGAAGAGACCCTCCCTTGTTGCTCAGGTGTTACATTGCTTTTAAGGTGCGAATCAGAGTGTACATTGCGCTCATATAGATATTTATCAATCTTGTCGCATTCACTCATAATGTTATTCACGCATG
This sequence comes from Lissotriton helveticus, assembly GCF_964261635.1. Taxonomy (NCBI): domain Eukaryota; kingdom Metazoa; phylum Chordata; class Amphibia; order Caudata; family Salamandridae; genus Lissotriton; species Lissotriton helveticus. The sequence goes on from NC_136063.1 coordinate 806,973,237, forward strand.
TTTTAAGAGTGTCCACAATGTCTTTCGCTATATTTACCAGCAATGGTTCCAGGCGAGATTCAAATAAGCCCTCAATTACTTCGACCAGGTGGGCGTAAGCATCCTCAGAAATCAGTTTATCCGCACTACCTGAGTCACCCTTACGTGTTGTCTTGCCTCGTTTATGTTTGGCTTTAGATGGTATGTTATTAGCCAGTTCATGGTGTACGGCTCCACTACTAAATTGGGGAGGTGAAGTAGTAATCCTGGGTGCGGGAGGAATAGTGGGAGCCCTAACAACAACATTGGGTTCTAGTGGAATGTGGGTTGCGGACTTGGGAGCAATTATATTGATTGGGCCTCCCGACTCTGTAACGTGCTGGTCAAGTCCCAGTTCTTTTTCCGCATTAGCGATTTCGTCATTCAGAGCCCCCACAGCAGATGTCAAGTAAGATATAATAGTCTCAGATTTCCTAGGTAACTTGGCCTTCTTACCTTCACCAATGTTCACAGGCAACTTGCGTTTACCCATTGCGAGGAGCAGGGTCTCTGGCCCTGCCCTACCTTCTCCTGCCAAAGACTGTCCCGCCCTTGTCCCGGGCTTCTCCCGGTCGCTCCCGCGCGTGACTCGCGAGGCGAGAGGGGTGTTAGCCTTTTTGTAGCGCCTCCGGGCGCTCCTGGCGCGTCACGGGCGCGCTGCCCCAGAGGCTGCTGGGAAGTGTGGTCCGGTATGCCTCCGTGTGCCTGGCTACAGCCGCCGTTCCCCTCACGGCACCGCCCGATGGCGTCGCGGTAAGTTTTTAAAGCTCCTGGTGTTCCCTCCTGGGCTCACGGGTGTCAGCCTTTTTGTAGCGCCTCCGGGCGCTCCTGGCGCGTCACGGGCGCGCTGCCCCAGAGGCTGCTGGGAAGTGTGGTCCGGTATGCCTCCGTGTGCCTGGCTACAGCCGCCGTTCCCCTCACGGCACCGCCCGATGGCGTCGCAGTAAGTTTTTAAAGCTCCTGGTGTTCCCCCCAGAGATTATATATTATACCCTTCAGTCAGAGATGAATGTACCTCATAGTCATCTATTTGTTTGAGTATTAGTGTTATCTCCTGCTTCCTCAATCTTCTGTATTTTATTCGTCACCCTAGGACAATCAAAAGCGGAACCAATATTCAAAAAGGGAAAATAACCTCTATCATCCTATATGGTCAGAAACAAGTCGATATTTGCCCTCCATTTTTTATTCATCTCCATTCGGTCTATGTAAAAACCCTTCAGTTATATGTCATTCATATTGCTCTTATGTATTATTAACTCAACTGTATTTAGTTTGGCAGGTAACCCCATTGTACAATGCCCTTCAATTGCTGCTAATATAAAAACAATGACACTTACAATTACATGTTATCGTCCTTTAGACAGAAAAATCTTTCCAGAACCCAAGTCCTTCTCCTTCCAATTCTGTACACTAGAAATCCTCAGTATAATCATTCCAAATTCCCATCTGCCAAACAACTGAAAAAAGGAGACTCACACTGATTCCACTCCAACTGACCAACAATTCTGTGTCCCAAGTCAAATTATCCCATCTCCCAGAAATAAACCACATCAATAACTTACTAATATTCATTCTGCTTATCCCAGAGTGAGATGTCCTTCAGCCCTCATTCATCTATTGCATTCATACGCTCCCAGACTTGCTGTCTGCCAAAACAGAGACAAACAAATCGGAAAAACGGCTTCAGGATCAAAAGTCCCATTTCTTTTATCTTTCTAAGCAAAATCCTCAAAAATGCCCCTCCTTCATCACCTCACCTTCAAATATGATTCTATCTGCTAGTTTGGGCTCCATCCATCCATCTCTGTCAGTGGGTCCTGATAAATCCCCTACGATTCTCAGGCCACACTGACTTCTCTTTTAACTTGGCCATTATCCAATCACCTTGCTTCACTCTAAGCTCCCATTAATTAAACCCTGGGTTCCTTTCTGGTCCGCAATGAAAGAGACAATCATCGCTGCCCAGAACTCCAGTCTCGTGCTTCTCCAAAGCAGCCAATCAGAAGGCTGAATTGCTTTTCAACCGGTTCCCTCTCAGGTCCGCAATCTCTTTTTCAACATAGGCAAACATCGAAGAGCTGGAAGCGGCAGCTAGGGTCCAGTCCATGTGTACAATTACTTCAGTTTGCTGTTATATATCACGGTCAAAAAAGAGAGCCCGTACCAGCCAGTACACGCACATTTAGTTACACCACTCTTTAAAAAACTGCAATACAAAAAATATTATTTTCCTTCTTATACTGTCTTTCCGGTCTATTATGTGAACCACCTAATGCTTCGCCAATGTGTACAAATTGTTTCTTCCTCCAGTGTAACCTGTGCAACACTTCCTTAATACGCACAAACATCGCAATAAAAAACATTTGTTCTCCTTTTATATTACATCACCTTTCACCATTCTATATGCTGTTGCTATCTCACCAGTTCATGTGAAATACGCGCATTCTACAACTATAATACCAATTATGACGCTCCCAACTGTCTCGTCATTAAATAACTCATGTTATCATTGATCACCCTGACCACCCCAAATAGATTCACGTGCAAGGGCTTATATTCCACACATAATCTCAAAATGGCTCTCTCTCCCTCAGTGTACGGCACAGTTTCACCATCACAAAATTATTACCTCTGCCCCCAACACTTTTCACATTGAATTCCTAATATGCATGTTTATCCATTAAACCTCAGATTTAAATAAATAAAAGGGTAACTGGGATTGGTCACGTTCAAATATTTAAATTCGGCCTCATCCAGTAAGCCTTCCTCTTTCCATGAAGATAGCCTTTCCCCTACCTGTCTCAAAACCTCACTTAGGCTTTACTAAAGGAGCATGTGCTAAGCATTTCAGAGTACCGGCATGGACAATAAGTAATTGATATGACTCGAGGGAAATCCAACACCAATTTTTAAAAATAGAGGGTATTTTTATCTTAAATTAGGTACTAAGGGGCAGATGTATCAAGAATCCAAATTGCGAGTCTGAAATTGCGATTTTTTGCGAATCGCAATTTCGGAATCGCAAAATGGGATGCCTGAAGAATTCTGCGAGAAATTTGCGATTCCTTAAAATTAGCAGAATTTTTTGCGATAATCTTGCAATTTCTAAAATTGCGAATTTCGCAATTTAAGAAATCGCAAAAACGGGAATTATGCAATGCAGGAACAGCCTGATGACATCACAACCAGGAAGTTCCAGTGATTGCTTGCACCTGCTACGCAGAACCACACCCAGTGGCAGTTGGAAGAGTGTGCTGAGCCAGAGCAGGCCTGTTTGGAGAGCAATGGAGGCACAGAAGGCACAGGAGGAAATGGCTTTGGAGAAGAGGAAAAGAAAGCAGAAGTTTTCAGAAAAGGAGCAAGAAGTGCTCATTGAAGAAATGGTCTGTAACCATGAGGACCTGTTTGGCAAAAAAGCACTGAAAGTGCCTGACTCCAGGAAAAGAAAAATCTGGCTGGAGATCCAGGAAAAAGTTAACTCTGTTGGAGTCACCACTCACTCCATTGATGAAATTAAAAAAAGGTGGTACGACATGAGACTCAGATCTAAGGAGAGACTTTCTGACAGAATCAAAGAGGCTAACAAAACAGGTGGTGGAACTTCTGCTGTGGACCAACCAACACCCCATGAGGAACTGATAGAATCCACCCTATTACCTGAGAGTGTGAGTGGAGTGGCTACCATTGACAGCTCTGAACCCACAGCAACTACACAAGGTAAGATGAATGCAAATTGCATCCATGTATGTGTGTAAGAATATGTGTGTGTGCTATGCAGAAACTCATACTCAGATAAATAGTAGTCCACTTACACTGTGAATCCAGAGTTGAGCAATGCATTACGGGAGTTGTAGTCCTATTGATATTGTAACACTCATCATCATAGTAACACATGTCATTTTACCAAGTATTGTTTTGGCATGCTGAAGCAGTGAAGTACAAGTTGTAGTCTGCAATGAAATCATTTAATTTAAAGAAACAGAAATTCATATTTCACACTCTACATCCACAGAACAGACAAGAGAATCTAGGCCAGAAAATGTTATTGAAAATTCTCCTACTCATGTGACATCTGAAAATGAGGATGAAGTCACTGATGCCCCTGTACCCAATTTGAACATACACAGGAAGCGCAGACGTGTTGCACCTCTGGAACCAATGGGAGTCGAAGAAAATTCTGAAGTTGAATCAGTCCCCCATGAGACAGTTACAGTGTCCTCTCAGGACTCACAACAGCAATCCCAAACTTCAAAGAGGTCACACTCATTCCGTCTGGAGGCATGTGGAAGCAACAGAGGACAAAGTGAAGGAGGCACAGTGTTCGCAGGCCTTGAGCAGGACATGCTTCAGGTGCAGCGCCTGCAACACAAGGCACTGCGATCAATAAATAGGCAGCTTCTGAGATCTAACAAAAATCAGGAAGGCATGGCTGCGTCAATTGACAAACTCTGCCTGACACTGGTCAAAACTGAAAAATCACGTAACAGGGCTGCAAAGGCTGCGCAAGACAGAATGCATACATACACCAAGGCCATCAACAGGCTTTGTGCAGTCACAAGCAATTTTACAAGGCGCAGCATCAACATGCAGCGAGAATTAAGTGACTGCACACGGGAAATGGCAAAGAGTGTGGACAAAATGACATCGGTCTTGGAAAGCATGCAAACCACCAACTCAGGTGCAAGCGCTCTCCTATGCTCTGGAGAAAGTGAGGACAACTCCAGTAGGAGTAGTGGAAACCCTACCCCAACTAACATAATGGTCCAACGCAGAAGTGGAAGGCATTCCACTACCGGATCTGAGCAAGAGCCCATGCAAAAAATGACTATGATTAATGACCCATGCAGTAGAAATGCATTGAGAAACTGTTTTCTATTCTTTACCACGTATGGATATTTCATTTAAAAATATTCAAAGAAATGTTTCAAACAGATAGTACTACAGTTTGCATGTTGTGAATTAAAAGAACACTTGCAAACTTGATTTTGGGTTTAGTTTTTTCTTACCTAAAAATTATTTCATATAATCTCTGTCCTTCTTTGAAGGCCAGCCATGGCTCCTACTCCTGCCATTGCCATTCTTGGTGGAGGGTTATCATCATCATCAGATGAGTCAGAGTCACTCACTTCAATTTCCGTGCCTTTGCGAATTGCCATGTTGTGCAGCATTGCACATGCTGTCACAATTTTGCAACATGTCTTTGGATTGTATTGCAATGCACCTCCACTTTTGTGTATGCATCTGAAACGGCTTTTCAATATTCCAAATGTACATTCAATGACCCCACGTGTGGACCGGTGTGCCCTGCTGTACCGTCTTTCACTTGCATTTGCAGGATTCAAGTATGGGGTAAGTATGAAATCACGCACTGCATAGGCACTATCACCTGCAAGTAAGAGACAAAATAGTAACTGTATGTTCCATTTATTTGTGAAGGATGGATGGATGGATCGATGTTTGCATGAGTGTTACTCACCTAGCAGGTGTCAATCTCCAAACTGACCAGCACTGAGACGTCTATGAATTGCGCTATGTCTGAAGATGAAAGAGTCATGTGTACTCCCTGGAAACTTTGCTACAATGTCATATATTATATTTTGGGCATTGCATATGATCTGGATGTTTAGCGAGTGGCAGCTTTTTCTATTCCGGAATACATACTCAATGGCTGCAGGTGGAGTGATAGCAATATGGGTTCCATCAATGCATCCAATCACATGTGGAAATCTGGCTATTTGATAGAAATCCAACTTTGTTTCCTGTATGGCTTGTTGTGCATTGGAGAAATATATATGATGTTGTAGTCTCCTTAGCATTGCGTCCAGGAACACATGAAAGAAACGTGATAGGGCACTCTGTGACACTCCACCAACCTCTGCAATTACTCTTTGAAATGAGCCAGAAGCCAAAAGGTGCAGTGAGCACAATACCTGCACATGTGTTGGTATTGATTGTGTTCTGCCTGTTGGATGTGCCAAAAAAGGTTGGAATTCATGTATCAGGTCAAGAATGGTGAGAGGATGTAGCCTGTATTTTTCATAGATCTCCTTCTGAGTCTGTTGAAACAGCGTAATGCGTATTCTGAAGATTCTCTCCTGTCTTTGTCTTCTCTGGGCAAGAGCTTGAATACGCAGCCTCCTGGCAATCAGGTACAGTCCCGCCATTTTGAAAAGTAAGAGGATGCATTCTGGGAGCCTTTTTATATATATATATTTTTTTACCACCTGCTTCTACTTGGTGTTAATAGCCATTTCTTAAAATGCGATTTTTGAGAATTCGCTAATTGCGATTTTTTCTTACATAATGCTGCGATTCTTAGCTTGCGATTACTTAATAGCGATTTTCACAAACTTAGGGACATGCAAAATTGGAAATCGCTATTCTGCGTATAAACACTTCTCGCTCACTAAGAATTCGCAAAAATTGCGAATTCTTATTATGCGATGCGAATTCTTTGATACATGGCAATTGCACTTTTTGATGTCGCAAACGCTGCAAAAATGCGATTCGCAGCATTTGCGACATGCAAAACACTTGATACATCTGCCCCTAAAATTGTGGAATATCATACAAATTACCGGAGTTTTTGATTTTTGAAGCACTATTAAATCAGTGTAGTAAAATACCGAGACAAAATAACTTTGTGGTCAAGGGCAAAATCCACTAGTGTCAATCGGTCACTAGCAGGCCGAGTTACTTGGAACCCTTATAGGGGTAAGGTCATGTTGGCCCCAAGACCACCCCAAAACAGTCAGATCAATTGCACCTAGCCCCCGGAGTCTGGGTGCAATGTTATTCTGGCTGTCTTTGATGCCGAAAGGGAGCCGTGGATGGTGTTGGTTTACCACTCACACAGTGCAGCAAGAAACAAAATGCAAAAACACAAGTACACAGCTGCTTAATTCAGATGATGGTTGCACGATTTTCACTGCAGCTGAGGTGTTGAATGTGTCTGTTGGTTACCGGACTGGTGACCGGAAAGCTTTGTCAGCGATAAGCACAACAAAAAGCTATGGGAGTGTCACTGGGTCCTTGGGAATAACGTTGCGACCTGAGACCACGGGGAAGGCAAGACTACAATTCTCACAATGCACTGGACTGGCTGGATTTGGGAGATTCCTGAGAGGGGCCAGATGGCCAGAAAATCTTTAGATCCAATTAACATTTTTATCTGCAGGTTGCAGGGGACTAGTGCCACTAGCCCAAGCTAGATTGAGATTGCTTCTTGCTTCCACAAGAGTCCCTCTCTTTGGGAGTGTCGTGTTTTAGCTAAGGACAAGGTCCATTCACTCAGTTCCAAATCTGTTGCCTTAGGGACAAAGTATTCCTCTTTTGCATTGTACTGATGGGCAAAGTCCTGTTGTTGGCGACACAGTCTTCTCTTGGTCCTTCCTTGAAGTAGGTTGTTCAGATTTGAGGTTCTGGTGTCAGGGGAGTCCCTTAAATGTTAGATTTAGGATATTAGGAGTGTGGGAGCAAGTAGTCAATGGGCATCTATTCCCTGCAGCAAGTTCGCCACAGAGGTGACCACTTATGGAGTTGTGGATCACATTTTCTACTCAGAAACCGCTATTTATACCCTCCTAAAGATGGCAGAATGAGATTTTAGTTGTATAGCCCAGGCGGCCCACCCTAGATATGTGGCCAGCCTTCTTGGGGTTATACAGCACCTGCATCGCTAATTTCCCACCTTGCAAGCATCATATGGGCAAGGGGAGGGCTGTTTCCTCCTCCCTGTAGGCTATGCCGATCACTGCTCTGATGTGTCAATTCACTAGCCATCTGGGGAGGAGGGTGGTATGATCTTCTTCCTGCCCAGCCTTTGCCTCTGACTCCTGGGAGTGATCATCACACTTGTTGGCAGGAGGTCAGAATCTTGTCTTGGTGGCAGTAGGCATAGGAAAGCACAGAATGGTCAGCCAAAACACAGGAAAGAAGGAGGAAACAAGGGGGCAACCTCTAAGGTGCTCTCTGGGTGAATGTCATGTTATCCAGGGCATGAGAATCATGTCAGGGGATAGAAGACAACTTCCTTGATATCAAACATGACCTATAATGGAGCTGCCCATCTTGAGGTTGCCAAGGTTGGCAGCCCCTGTTGTCCGATGAACCACTAACACATATAATAGTGGTTTCCAATGGGGAACCTCACTATAAGGATATATAGGTCTACACTTACATTCATTATCTTAAATATAATGCACCCTGCCTCCTGGGCAGAGGAGGGTTACCTTAGGGGTACCCTACATACGATAAAGGCAGTGTAGGTGACTGTGCCACACACAGTGCGGGCACATTCCATTTTGAACAGTTTACACCGCTCCTGCAGTCTGCAATGTCAAGGCTGATGTCAGTATGTTGCATGGGTCACCCAGGCTGGCACAAGCTTGTGCTGCAACCCTGGAACCTCTTTATCACCAATGTCTTGGGTACCTTTGGTACCATATACTAGGGAATTTTAAGAGGGTAAACTTTTACCAATTTGGGTACCATATACTAGGGAATTTTAAGAGGGTAAACTTTTACCAATGTGGGATAACCAATTTGAACATAACAGTTTTAGGAGAGAGCACAGACACGGGGGTCTGGGCAGCAGACACCAGTGCATTATCAGAGTCATAACCATCAGCATTTGGAGCAAAAAATAGTGGTAACCAACAAAAAGGGGCTCTTTCCTACTTGATCCCTTTTCCCAAATGAAAGGTAATGAACAACTAATCTATCCCCTGGTAGTTCTCATTACCTAAGTTGAAATACCTGAAAAGGCCATCTGCATTGGCATGGTCAGTCCCTGGTCTGTGTTTCACTATAGACTCCATAACCTGTATGGACCACCTCAGCATTTTGGGGCTTTTCCCTCTTATCTGCTTCAGCCATCTGAGAGGCCTGTGGTCAGTTTGAACCTTGAGGTAAGTCCCAAAGAAGTAATATCCCAGCTTCTTCAGGGACCAAACCACAGCAAAGGCTTCCCTCGCAATGGTACTCTAACGCTGCTCTCTGAGGAGGAGTCGTCTGCTGATATAGACAACTGGTTGATCCTGGCCCTCATCACTGGTTTTCACTTACACTGCCCCAAACCCATGTTCAGAAGCATTTGTTTGGGCAATAAACTTCTTTCCATAGTGCTTTCAGTACTCATGCAGACCACATAGCCTCTTTGGGGTGGCATTATGTGGTACATATGACCTTAGAAGGCTAATTTTTGGAGGTAAGTTCAGTGAGTGGGGCTGCAATGTTCCCATACCGTTCACAAACCTCCTGTAATACCCAGTCAAGTCAAGGAATGTCTGAGTTTTAGTAGCATCCCAGTCCAGAATAGTCTGGATCTCAGGTTGTAGAGGTTGTACTTGGACTCCACCTACAATGTGGCCCACATACACTACAGAACTCTGCCCTATCTGGTTCTTGCATGCCTTGAAAGGTAGGCCTGCCTGATGCAGGGCCCGCAATACTTCATTGAGATGGACCAGGTGATTCCCGCAGGTGGAGCTAAAGACAGCTCTGTCATCTGGATATGCTGAACTGTACTCATCCAATCCTGAAAGAACTCTATTTACCAATCCCTGGAAGGTGGCAGGTGCATTGTTAAATCGAAAAGGTATCAATTTGAACTGGTAGTGGTCTTCTGGGGTTGAAAATGCTAACTTCTCTTTTGCTCCCTGGGTGAGTCCAATCTTCCAGTAACCCTGATGTTATATTAAAGGTACACAAGAATTTGGATGCACACAGCTTGTCAATCAGTTCATCTGCTTTTGGAATGGGGGAACATCAGTTTTAGTAACTGCATTGAGACACCTTTAATTCCCACATGACCTTATCTTGAATTTCCCACCTTTGGATTGAGGTTTGGAGACCAGTACCTCTGGGCTAGCCCCCAGAAACTGTCAGAACGTTCAATAGCCTCAAGCTCTATCAGCTTGCTGACCTCAGTCTTAATGCAAGCCTTAACTTGGTCCGTCAACCTGTAAAACATATTTTTGACAGGAAGGCTGTCATCTGTGACCACTTCATCATGGATACTCCATGTTGCCTGTCCACGGGCTAAGGAAAAGAACTCAGCAGCCAGATTGCAGTTTCAGTGAGGGTTTCAGACAAGACATCACCTTCAATTGACATATATTTGACAGCTGGTCAGGGAGGGGTTTGCTTTCCTTTTCCTGGCTCCCATTAAGAACGATGGTCATGTCCACTCTGTCCTTGTGGGGTTTTGGGCGATTCACATGGAGAACTCCTTGAGGACTTCTTGGGAAGCCTAAGTCAACCAAGTAGGTGACATCCCCATTCATTTCGAAGATTGGATTCGGCGCAGTCCACTTGTCCTTGTCCCTCAGAGCCTCTACCTCAGTCTCATTAATCTTTGGCATTTGTCTATACGCCTCCGAGCATGGAGACAAGACAGGTAGAGCTTCAAATACACCCCATCCAGGGAAACTAAAGTACCCTCTGTATGTCCCCTGGCCACTCCAGAGTACACCTCTACTCCCACTCCAATGTTTGCCAATCCCTTCAACTGTCCTCCAATGGGGGACTTTTTGGAATATGCTGCATCTCCTTTCTTATTACCTGCCTGATGACAGTTATGACATAACCCGGAAGCTTTTGATGGATCCCTGTTTTTACCTTGGTACCTCTTGCTTTTGGACTGGGAGAAGACTTGGAGCTAGTATTTTTGGATACCTCAACAAACTCTTTTTTTATCCTGTTTGTTGCTTATCTCCGTCCCTTGCCGGGAAGTCTATGAACCCATTTTTTGCTCACTCCCACCATGAGTCTTTCTGGACACCCTGGTAAAGTTAGACTAAACTGAGAAAAATCCTAATTTTAGGACTTTCGGTATTCACAGAAGGCATTTAGGAGTCCTGAAGTTACGAGTCCTAGCTTTACTACTCCGAAACTGAGAAAAATCCTAATTTTAAGACTTTTGGTATTCACAGAAGGCATTTAGGAGTCCTAACTTTACTACTCCTAAACTGAGAAAAATCCTAATTATAAGACTTTCGGTATTCACAGAAGGCATTCAGGAGTCCTGAAGTTAGGAGTCCTAACTTCACTACTACTGAACTGAAAAAAATCCTAATTTTAAGACTTTCGGTATTCACAGAAGGGATTTAGGAGTCCTAAAGTTAGGGCTCCTAACTTCTGTGAATACCGAAATGAGTAAGTGCCTTCTGTGAATACCAAAATGAGTAAGTGCCTTCTGTAAATACCAAAATAGTAGTAAGTTTAGGATTTTTTCTTAAATTAGTTTTGTGAATCGGGCCCACTGTGCTCAACATCCGGTTCACCATTTTTGTCACAAGAGCGGTCAAATATCTAGGAACGTCAGGTCTGCAAGCACTCCCGCCTCAACCTGCACTCCAGTGAAGTTACTTGAGCCTCCAACGATCCTCTCAACACTCTGAGTCAATCCTCAAACGCTGTTTTTTCCACTGTTTCACTTCTACTCATTTTACTTCTTCTAGTATGTCAACGTCCGGCCGTTCTTTATGTGCCTTCATTAATGATGATTTTGTTCTAGCTAGCCTATGCTAAACACTAGATAAACCTTGAATTCGGACAATTATGAACATATAACCACCAGCAACATTTTGCTCTTATGAAATTTTAGCAACATCGCCCTTCTTTTTCTAACCATTTTGTATCTGTGATCTGCTTTTTTAACTCTTGGTAACATCACCGCCGCTTTTTTAATCATCTGTATTAGTGACCTACTTTTTAACTCTTTTGTATGTAAGAAGTACTCCTTTTAATTGTCATGATTTTAAGTAATCTAACAATAAAGTCAAATTGAATTGAAAATTGGGTCATAAGTCTATCTCTGCCCTTCACTGCGAGTAACTCCGCTAAATAGAGACCACAGTGCTGGTGTACTATCCTCCTTATTCTGCAGACCCTTTCAAAGGCTGCAAACCACTTGTCAATATCATCATCATCACTAAACTTGGGGACAATCCCTTTGGGGAACTCAGGGTGAAAGGCTTTCTCCTTGCCGCTTGTATTAATATTGCTGCCACCATCTCTTCAAGGGCTAGTCTCCTCTTCGGAAGTTCAAGCTTTTTCTCCTGCAGGGAGATTTGGTCAAGCTCATCCTCAAAGAGTCCTACTACCCTACCAATGGGGGGTTTCTGTCCCTTCCCACTATTGAGATGGTCTGGGAAAAGTGGAGAGTTATGATCTTCTCTTTCTTCCCCAAAATTATTCATTTGGGCCAAGGCTTCATCCTCATCCTTTTCAGGATCATCTTCTGAGGCATGGCCCTCCTTCTCTACTCTCTCTTTCTCATAGGAGCTGAAGAGCCTCTCTAGGTACTCCTTCTTAGCTGTCACTTGGTAGCTAATGCTCCTTGCTTTGCACAACACCCTCAGATCCATGATCTTCACGCCTGGGATGACTTTCAGGTCAAGATTCTGAACAGCTTCCATTGTGTCAGGTTTTTACTTAGAAATTGGGACCTTATTAAAAATGTAGAAAAAACGTTTTAAAACATTTAAGATCTTCTATCTTGAAAGATTTCAAATCATTAATGTAATCAATTAATTGAATTTAATTAACTTAATTAATTAATTAATTAATTAATTGATTTAGATCTGGGCGGATGGGTTACCCTGTAACAATGGTCCACTGAAATATAAATTCCATTATATCCTATTGGATTTATATTTTGGTGGAGGGGTTATCCGTCACTGTTGTGACGGAGTAACCCAACCGCCGACATCTAAATCAGGCCCTAAATCTTTAAAGATGTACTAAATGGAATGGGGGTCTACGCAGGGCCCTAACAGTCAAATTAGGATAATCAAAAAAATGTATGAGCAAGTCGTACTTCGGAACACAGGTTCAGGATTCCCACCACTGTAATAACAATGTAGGAAAGTGAATATTACGTGGTATGGCTTGGGGGCCATACCAGGTAATATTATCACAATACCCATAGATGGTCCTTGGGTTCACACTAATAAATCTTTCATGGTAGAATGGCAAAGATCAGCCAGTTCTTTACCAGAGGAACAAGTAAATCTTTTGCCAATTTGGAATCACCAAGCTGAGCATAACAGTTTTAGGAGAGAGCACATACACAGGGGTCTGGGAAGTAGACTCCAGTGCACTGAGAGCCATAACTATCAGCATTTGGAGCAAAAAGCTGGGTGATCATACAGAAAGGGGCATGTTCCTATAATCAATATATATGTGTGTGTGTGTGTGTGTGGGTGGGGGTGTGTGTGTGTGTGTGTGTGCATATGTGTGTGTGTGTGTGTGGAGTGGTAAAAAGCTTTGGCCATGTTATAGCTCGGCATGCATAGCACTGTGCTAATCCTATGCTTAAAGACTTTGCTGTTCAAATTGCAAAAGACTTTGTCCCTTTCTATCTCGGCGTGGATGGCACAGTGCTAATCCTATGCTTAAAGACTTTGATTGAAAAGCAGACATTTGAGGTGAGCAAATTTAGAGTGCTGCTGGTATACTGGAGCTGCTTTCCACCTAAACCTGAGAACTACCCAGAGATCTCTGCTTCTTTTTTTACATATATATATATATATATATATATATATATATATATATATATATATATATTACCTACTGGCGGACGCCAGTAGGTAGTTATAGTTAGGATCGATTTCCATAGGGAAATCGCAACATTCTATTTGGAATAACTTTGGCGTCGGTTGAGGAATCAGCCTGAAATTTTCACTAACTTTGCCTCGCGACGCTCCGCTCCTTCCCTGAAACTTTGGGGGGCATTCGTCAAGTGGGGGCTGAGATAAAAGGGGGGTCCCAAAACGTGTTTTCCCCATGTTAATTTCCATAGGGCGGTCTGTCGTACTTTTAGCTTGAACGGCTGAATGGATTTTCACCAAACTTGGCAAAATTGTAGGGACTGGTAGCCCGATGTGCCTTTGCTATGTCTCAAGATATGTGCTCTAGAGGATTTTGAGTAATTTAGGTTAAAAAAAATGTATATATCTAGAGCCGCGCCCCGGTACGCGTACCGGGGAGCGCTCCGGGCGCGCCACGCGACTTGCGCACGGCAAGCTGATTGGCTCTCAGGTGTCTGTAAACATTCGAAACAGTCCGCAGCGGCCGCCATTTTGTGTCTCAGTAGGATCGAGACACAAGAGGTGGTAAAAACAAAAGGGAAAATAATGAAAAGGGGGCAGGGTAGACCCCCCCTGGCCCCCTAGGTTTGATGTGGAGGCCATAAAAGGGTCCCTCGGGTAAAAAAAAAAAACAATTTATTTTTTCGATTTTCGCGGGGGGAGCGCCCGGTATGCGCACCGGGGAGCGTACCAGGGAGCGTACTTTGGTGAAATTTAAAATTGTTTTTTTCTTTTTTTGGGGTGGCGTGCCCCGGTACGCGTACCCTAAGGACAAAAAATTGACAGAGATCCTTTAAAAGTATAGGTTTAATTTTATAAATGTGAGGTAGTTCTGAAAAGAACTTTTTTTTATTGTTTTTGTTGTTTTATATTTTTTTTATTATTTTACTGAACATTTTTTTTTTGAACAATTTTATATTTTTTTGTGTTTTTTAAGGGAACAAACAAAAAACAGGGAAGTGGAAATGGCTCAACAGGAGCAAAAAAAAGAAAAGAATTAGTGCTTCCTTTTCTTGTTGCATTGGTGGTTGTCCACAGCATAATTTATTAAGGTGACACTAAGTTCACCATAACATAATGTTTTGCCACAGAAAATGCAAACATGTTTTATGGTGCCAAATTTTGGTTGTATATTTGGCACCATTTGGCGTGCTTCAGGACCAGAATGTGAGTTTTCAGTAGAGGAGGTGCTGGCCACAGGGGGTAGGTTGTTCTGAAGTTCCTGTAGTTCAGCGTGGGCTAAGTTATTTGGATGAAACCTCTCCATGTGGCGGATCATGGTAAAATTACCAAATGAATATTTCTTTAGGGGGTTGCCCCTGGAGAGGACTGAGCCACAAATTAGACAGGTGACTTTGGGGGCGTTCACCTTTTTTTGGCCTTCAGGGATGGAAAAGAATTGCCAAACATAGTGCACTTTAACGTGCCTTTGCCTTGGTTGTTCAGGCAGGAAGTGCCTTGATTGTTGCTCCTCCTCCTCTTCTTCCTCTTCTTCTTCTTCTCCTCCAAGGAACTGTGGTGGTGGACCTTCTTTTCTTGGTGGTGGTGGGGGTGCACCAGCTGCAGCTACAAGTGATGCCATTGCAGTGATCAAAAATAGCTCTTGCTCTCTCAATAAAGAAAGTTAGAATGAGGAAAAAAGGAGGGGGCTTTCATCATTTGGAGAAAAAAAATGATGAGAACCAATGAAAAGTGTTATTTATGACCCGGTGCGCCTACGTTACGCGCTCCGGCACGCTTACGCTACGCGCACCGGGCCGCGCTGCGAAGCGCTTCCCGGTGCGTTTACGAAGCGCGTCATAAGACACATTACGCGGCAACGCGATACGTCACGCTTACGCGACGCGTCACGATGTGGTTTTTTTGATCGCGGCAATAGCGCTAATGGGACGCTCCCTGGTACGCGCCCCAGGGCGCACCGTAACATTGCGCTTACCCGTGCGTTCACCGGTACGCGCCCCGGGAGCGCCCCAGGGCAAAAATAAAAAAAATTAAAAAATTTACATAATTATACAATATAAAATTCGTTATAAAAAATATTACTTTTCATACCTATAGAGATTTGCTATTAAAAAACCATTGAAATTCACTGAAAAAAACATAGGTTTCACACCAGTTATAGTTAGGAATTAGCATTTAAAAAACCTATTAAATTCACTGAAAAAAACATAGGTTTTACACCAGTTATAGTTAGCTGGAAATTTTACTCGCATAAAACCATTGAAATTCCCACGTTATAGTTAGTTGGACTCACTATAACTTGCGCGTGCAATGCACTGCTGATGACGTCACATATTACATCACTCATGACATGGTCAGTGACATCACTGATGACACCATCCTTGTGACAGAGTGACAGACCTCCTTTCACTGTAATGTAACCCTTGAAACACATATTCAAAAATAGAAAGTAACATTTTCAAAAAAATGGAGATACCCATACCAGTTACAACAACCAATTCAATAATTCCACCATCTATATACACATCCACTCATTCACCAACAGTTCTATGTAGTCACTCATACATATACTCACTCATCATATGTAGTGATACACCTATACATCCTGTTACACACTGACAGGCATCCAAAAGTTACTCACACACATACTCACACATGCAAATAAACTATTGAACATCTATTCATTTGCATATATAGCTATACACACACTACCACTTTACTTCTAAGGAAACTTACACATACTTACTGTCTTTAACAATCACTTATAGAAACACATACTAATTTAAACAGGAACTCTTAGAATCCCTCACTCTCACATATACTCACTTATATACATCAATATTCACATATACTAGATTAAAACATATGTAGTTACTGATAAAAATACTAGTGAGACAGTCATTCACTCACTAACACACACATATACACACTCATCCACCCATACAGTCCTGCACATATGCTGTCTTCAAAACACATACAAAGAGAGAGTCAGTAATTCATGCATCTATGTGCTAAGTAATACCCCCACCAAACCATACAAACACTCATACTAATACTAAGAAAAACATCTAATAACCCATATACATACACATGTACCTACTCACCAACCCATGCAGCCACTTATACAGAAAGTGAAACAATAATACATATATTTAAATATTTAAACATTACTCACTAATATTTATTTTTCAGAAAGACACACATTCACTGGATGGTGTCATCAGTGATGTCATGAGTGATGTCACTGACCATGTCATGAGTGATGTAATATGCGACGTCATCAGCAGTGCATTGCACGCGCAAGTTATAGTGAGTCCAACTAACTATAACGTGGGAATTTCAATGGTTTTATGCGAGTAAGTTTTCCAGCTAACTATAACTGGTGTAAAACCTATGGTTTTTTTCAGTGAATATATATAAATATATATATATATATATATATATATATATATATTACCTACTGGCGGTCGCCAGTAGGTATATATAGTTAGGATTTTTTATCTATGGGATTTTTGAAAATTCTATGTCTAATAACTTTGGCGTTTGTGGACGGAATTGGCTGAAATTTTCAGGAAAATGGCACATTCTGTTACCGAGCAGCCCTTGAAAATTTGGGGGGGGGGTTCGTCAAGGGGGGGCCGAGAAAAAAGGGGGGTCCCAAAACGTGTTTTTAACAATGAGTTTTCCATAGGGCGGTTGGCCTCACTTTTAGCCCGAACGGCTGAATGGATTTGCACCAAACTTGGCAAAATTGTAGGGACTGGTAGCCCGATGTGCCTTTGCTAGGTCTCAATATATGTGCTCCAGTGGATTTTGAGAAATTAACGTTCAAAAAAAGATATATATCTGTAACAGCGGACCGGGCAGCGCTCCGGTTCGCGGACTTTACGCGTAACGGAACTTCGCGTAGCGAAGCTGATTGGCTCTCCGGCGTCTGTGAACATTCCAAACAGTCCGTAGCGGCCGCCATCTTGTCTCTCGGTAGGATCGAGAGACAAGAGGAGGCCAAAGCGAAGGGGCAAATGACCATAAGGGGGCATAGTAGATCCTCGCTGACCCCCTAGGTTTGATGTGGAGGTTTTAAAAGGGTCCCGCGGGGCAAAAAAAAATAATAATAATAATAATCGAACGGCTGAATGGATTTGCACGAAACTTGGTAAAATATTAGGGACTGGTAGCCCGATGTGCCTTTGCTAGGTCTCAATATATGTGCTCCAGTGGATTTTGAGAAATTAACGTTCAAAAAAAGATATATATCTGTAACAGTGCTCCGCTTCGCGTAACGGAGGTTTGCGAAGCTGATTGGTTCTCCGGCGTCTGTAAACATTGCAAACAGTCCGTAGCGGCCGCCATCTTGTCTCTCGGTAGGATCGAGAGACAAGAGGAGGCCAAAGCGAAGGGGCAAATGACCATAAGGGGGCATAGTAGATCCTCCTTGACCTCTTAGGTTTGATGTGGAGGTTTTAAAAGGGCCCCGCGGGGCAAAAAAATAATAATAATAATAATCGAACGGCTGAATGGATTTGCACGAAACTTGGCAAAATTGTAGGGACTGGTAGCTCGATGTGCCTTTGCTAGGTCTCAATATATGTGCTTCAGTGGATTTTGAGAAATTAACGTTCAAAAACAAGATATATATCTGTAACAGCGCTCCGCTTCGCGGAGATAAAATTATATCTGTATTACCTAGCTGTTGCTAACACCAGTTAGCGACGGCTAGTAGGAGATAGCGACCATCTTGGGCCCCACTTTGCATGTGAGTGATATTTATCACTAATGACATGCAAAGTGGGCATGCCAAGATGTTAGCGACTGGAAACAGTCGCTAACATCGCTATCTCCTATTATCAACTTTTGGAAATATTCGAGATAAGCGCGAATATCTCCAAAAGCTAGCACCTGCCCTGAGCAGTTCTTAGCCATGTTATCCAATGGGAGGTGGATAACATGGCTAAGAGCATTAGCTCTTGAATGTTGATTATATGTTGATGAATATCGCTGAGTTTTCAGTGATATTAATGCATTGCGGTCGTTTATTATCGTATTTGCGATAAACCTTGATAATAGCAAGGTTTATCTGCGATAATTTCTGACGATGCTTAGCGGTAAAAAAATCGTTGCTAAGCATCGTTAGGGATAAATATCGCTTAACTTTGGTAATATGCCCCAACGTCTGTTAACGTTCGATTCGAAGGAAATCAGGAAGTGTTGAAAAACATTGTCTGCGCCATCTTGTCTTTTTTCAAATGCCACACTTTTGTCGTGCACGGCAGCCATTTTAGATGCCTTGACCAGACCCACTCTGTGCACGCTGTCGATCCTTAGCATGGCTCCCCACCCTCGCAAGCATCTCCCCCAGGCAGTGGTCACCCCCGCTCTCTGTCTTATGCATGGGTAATAAACCTCCCCCCATCTGCGCTGCTCTTCCCTGAGAATCACACCCTGTGCCCGCCCGACACCTCCCTTTTGCCCTATTCACTACCGCACCCTCTGACACTCCTTTTCCTCTGTGTCCGATTGTCCAGGCTGGTCCTAGGGTATCAGCTAGCCCTGCAGATGTAGTTTATGGCCCCAGCTGTAAAGAATCACCCCTCTTCAAAGGAGTTATAGTAGATCAAGGCCCACACTCGATGAGATCCGTCACAGCAGACGCGTTCCTATTATCTGAAAACCATCCTGTATTGTGATTGGGGAGGGGACCGAGCCTGAAGCGGAAGATTCCAGGGATGACTCTTTGTACATCAAAGTTTTTACAATTATGTGTCACATTAAAAATATATAGCACTCCGACAAAGTAGTAAGATTATAAAACTTTAATAACTTATAAATATATACAAGAAAACAAAAATAGTAATAACATATAAACATTTTTAGGGAAAAACAACGAAGTAGCGGTCGGCTGTGCGAATAGTCCCAACGCAGCACAACGTCCAGATTTCCGGCGTGGGGCGTCGCGGGGGGTGGGTCATCAGTAGCAAACTGTTGTGCAAATAGTTCCAAGGCAGCAGAACGATGGCACCAAGGTGATGTCCAGTAAGTTGCCGCACTGGTTTTGGTATCCTACAATGCTGCTCCGAATAACGGCGTGGGGCGCCCCGGGGGAGGCGGCGTGAACGGGCCTCTCCAGGTGGAGTGTCATCTGTTGTAGTGGGGCGCCCCTTTACCGTTTCAGTTGCCATTCCGTCCGTTTTTGGTCCACTGTGTCAAAAGCCGCAATTCAGCTGAGTTGCGCCCACTCTTGCGGTGCAGCGATAGGCGGCTGTCACAGGACTCTCAAAATGGCGGCAGGCTCTTTCCTTTTTGGGCCTGGTCCACTGAAATGGCCCTGGGACACCTTGGAAATCGGACGCTTGTCTGCTAGGTCTTGGACCCCATTCTCGAAAGCGTCCCCTCCGCCTTGAGGATTCATCAAAAGTTTTGGGGGCCCCCGACTCCTGTAGGCTTCTGGTGGGGAGCGGTTGCCATGATTGCTCGCGGAATGACCACGACGGAGCTACGAGATGGTGGTGCTCTCATGCTGACGCCAGCTTCAGTCTGAAACATCCAGAAACAAGGTGGGGCTTTCATCGTTTGGGAAAAAAAAAAAGTTTTCATCCAATGAAAAGTGTTGTTTTTAGGTCATATGATCAAGCCTTCCATCATTAGGAAACCAAAAGTAAAATGAACCAATGAAAAGTTTTATAAACAAGTCACATGACCTGTTATGCGGCATAGGGTATAAAATGCGGAGAAAATACGTTGGCACGTGAGGCGGCGTCAGTAGCGGACCGATGTGCGAATAGGCCGAAGGCAATACAACGCGCCAAGATCCGGATGGCACCGAGGTGGTGTCCAGCAAGTTGCAGCACTGGTGTGGCCATCCTACAATGCTGAAAGTCGGCGTGGGGCGCCCCGTTGGCCTGTGAGTTTGCGTCAGTAGCGGACCGATGTGCGAATAGGCCGAAGGCAGCACAACGCGCCAAGATCCGGATGGCACTGAGGTGGTGTCTAGTAAGTTGCCGCACTGGTGTGGCCATCCTACAATGTTGAAAGTCGGCGTGGGGCGCCCCGTTGGCCTGTGAGATGGCGGCAGTAGCGGACCGATGTGCGAATGGGGCCAAAGGCAGCGCAACAATATTTTCGGAATAGAAGACACCACAAGGCGCTGAGATGCCAAGATCCGGATGGCACCGAGGTGGTGTCTAGCAAGTTGTGGCACTGGTGTGGCCATCCTACAATGGTAAAAGTCGGCGTGGGGCGCCCTGTTGGCCTGTGAGATGGTGTCAGTAGCGGACTGATGTGCGAATGGGGCCAAAGGCAGCGCAACAATATTTTCTGACTGACACCACAAGGCGCTGAGATGCCAAGATCCGGATGGCACCGAGGTGATGTCTAAGTTGCGGACCGATGTGCGAATGGGGCCAAAGGCAGCGCAACAATATTTTCTGTATGGAAGATACCACTAGGCGTTGAGATGCCAAGATCCGGATGGCACCGAGGTGATGTCTAGCAAGTTGCTGTACTGGTGTGGTCATCCTACAATGCTGAAACTCGGCGTGGGGCGCCCTATTAGCCTGTGAGATGGCGTCAGTAGCGGACCGATGTGTGAATGGGGCAAAGGTAGCGCAAGAATATTTTCTGAATAGAAGACACCACAAGGCGCTGAGATGCCAAGATCCGGATGGCACCGAGGTGGTGTCTAGTAAGGTGCACTGGTGTGGTCATCCTACAATGCTGAAACTCGGCGTGGGGCGCCCCATTAGTCTGTGAGATGGCGTCAGTAGCGGACCGATGTGCGAATAGGCCGAAGGCAGCACAACGCGCCAAGATCCGGATGTCACCGTGGTGGTTTCATAGTTGAGAGGCACTTCATCTGCAGTGGGGCGCCGAGATCCGGATGGCACCGAGGTGATGTCTAGCAAGTTGCTGTACTGGTGTGGTCATCCTACAATGCTGAAACTCGGCGTGGGGCGCCCTATTAGCCTGTGAGATGGCGTCAGTAGCGGACCGATGTGCGAATAGGCCGAAGGCAGCACAACGCGCCAAGATCCGGATGTCACCGTGGTGGTTTCATAGTTGAGAGGCACTTCATCTGCAGTGGGGCGCCGAGATCCGGATGGCACCGAGGTGATGTCTAACAAGTTGCTGTACTGGTGTGGTCATCCTACAATGCTGAAAGTCGGCGTGGGGCGCCCCATTAGCCTGTGAGATGGCGTCAGTAGCGGACCGATGTGCGAATGGGGCCAAAGGCAGCGCAACAATATTTTCTGAAGAGAAGACACCAAAAGGCGCTGAGATTCCAAGATCCGGATGGCATCGAGGTGGTGTCTAGCAAGCTATGCAGTTGAGTTGTGTGCGCACTTGCGGCGAATAGGTCGAAGGCAACATAACAATGTTTTCTGAATAGAAGACACCACAAGGCGTTGAGATTCGGTTACCACCGAGGTGATGTCTAGCAAGTTGCCGCACTGGTGTGGCCCTCCTACAATACTGCTCCGAATAACGGCGTGGGGTGCCCGAAGGGGGGGGGGGAGGCGGCGTGAACGGGCCTTCCTAGGTGGAGGCTCGTCTGCTGTAGTGGGGCGCCCCTTTACCGTTTCAGTTGCCATTCAGCTGAGTTTCGGCTGCTCTTGATGCTACAGCGACAGGCGGCTGCAACAGGACTCTCAAAATGGCGGCCTGTTCTTTGGATTTGGGCCTGGTCCACTAAAATGGCCCTGGGACACCTTAGAACTCGGACGCTCGATTTTTTTTTCCTTTCCTGTACATGCAAAAAAAGGTAAATGCCCGGTACGTTACACGCTTCATCTGCCACGATGAACTCTCCAGAGGAACCGAAAAAAAATATAGTTATGGTAACTATACCATGCATCGTCATATGGAGAGGTGGCACCAATTAATTATAGTGCTGCATAAAAGAGAGATTTGGAGGAGAACCCCTGACCTGCTAGTACATTCATCAAAGAAGTGGCACTGACAGCATCAGAGGCAAGGGAAACGGTCCCAAATATTTAGAAGAACTTTGGAAAGATTAAAATGACATGTTTAGATTGTGGCAAATTAATTTCATGTGGACAGATGAGTGTTACTCTAATAAATACAGCATATGAACATCATCATAGTCGATGGTTGGTAGAGACATTTTGACTATATCCTGGACCTGCCCGTCCTCGCCCAAAATGGCGCCGGAATAAATGGGACTCGTAACTCCTTGTTGTGTACTGGTTACAGAACCTTGAAATCACGAGATACGTATGCAGTTTTGAAGCACATGGCGGGCGGGGACGAGAACTGATTGAATATTTCAACATCCCTATTGATATTAAGTTCTGATGTGTTATTGATTACTGTACTATTGAAAGTTCGAATTAACGTCACCCATGGTACTTGCCCGCAAATGTATATCTAGATAATTTTATTGTAACTGGCCCTGTCGTATTTTAATTATAAAATGTACGTCTACCGATTCCGTAACTGTTAGACACCTTAGTTCTTGCAACCTAATGGCCCGCCCGTTACGTTCCTCTACAGTGTAAATGTCTACTCATCATGGGGACGCACTTCAGCGCACGGAGGCACTTTGGAGATTGACCTTACAAACCCACGGCGGCATTTCCAGCATTTATCACCACAACTTGCCACACCCGCTCCGCGGGTGCCGCTTCGCCCCTCTGGACCTTGGGACACCTGGCGAGGGACTGTGAGCAGGCTACTGGGTGAGTGCGGTCAGCGGGGCTGCGAGCGTGCAGGGGACTCCATTGCCCAGGAGTCCCTGCAAGACCATTATCCAACTTCCGGTCCGCTCTCCCTGCTGCCGCCCCCCGCCTCTCAGCAGTGTTAAAAACTCTTGCAACCACCCTAGCAGCGGGACGCACTTCAGCGCACGGAGGCACTTTGGAGATTGACCTTACAAACCCACGGCGGCATTTCCAGCATTTATCAGCACAACTTGCCGCACCCGCTCCGCGGGTGCCGCTTCGCCCCTCTGGACCTTGGGACACCTGGCGAGGGACTGTGAGCAGGCTACTGGGTGAGTGCGGTCAGCGGGGCTGCGAGCGTGCAGGGGACTCCATTGCCCAGGGGTCCCTGCAAGACCATTATCCAACTTCCGGTCCGCTCTCCCTGCTGCCGCCCCCCGCCTCTCAGCAGTGTTAAAAACTCTTGCAACCACCCTAGCAGCGGGACGCACTTCAGCGCACGGAGGCACTTTGGAGATTGACCTTACAAACCCACGGCGGCATTTCCAGCATTTATCACCACAACTTGCCGCACCCGCTCCGCGGGTGCCGCTTCGCCCCTCTGGACCTTGGGACACCTGGCGAGGGACTGTGAGCAGGCTACTGGGTGAGTGCGGTCAGCGGGGCTGCGAGCGTGCAGGGGACTCCATTGCCCAGGAGTCCCTGCAAGACCATTATCCAACTTCCGGTCCGCTCTCCCTGCTGCCGCCCCCCGCCTCTCAGCAGTGTTAAAAACTCTTGCAACCACCCTAGCAGCGGGACGCACTTCAGCGCACGGAGGCACTTTGGAGATTGACCTTACAAACCCACGGCGGCATTTCCAGCATTTATCACCACAACTTGCCGCACCCGCTCCGCGGGTGCCGCTTCGCCCCTCTGGACCTTGGGACACCTGGCGAGGGACTGTGAGCAGGCTACTGGGTGAGTGCGGTCAGCGGGGCTGCGAGCGTGCAGGGGACTCCATTGCCCAGGAGTCCCTGCAAGACCATTATCCAACTTCCGGTCCGCTCTCCCTGCTGCCACGCCCCCCTTTTTTATCCGTCTACCTACTTATTGACCCAGCACTCCCGCAGCGCGGGACGCAGCCCGGGCGAAGACAGGGCAAAGACCGGGCCGTTTGAGGCCGTTCGAGGTCTGAGCGGTCTGGTCTGGGCCCCCCCTCTTTCGCCCTCCTCCCGTAACCTGGGATTTGTGTCTGCCCATTTTTGTTGCCCTGGTTGCTAGCTATAGTTAGTCCACATGTGTACCCGCATAACTCGTAATAGGGTGGCCAAGGGAGGGTTGGTCCAAAATGGGCCTATGGACGATTTCATCTCACGGACAAACATTGCAATAGACCATGAAATCAATAAATTGCAAACTAGAGTGTCCCTTGACTTGGAAGCGGCTAGGAAGCTGTCACTCGAATTTGCTTCCCGAAAGAAATCCTCCCTTGGACACATAGCTTCTGCTATTTCCCCTAATCGTACTCGTAATCCTGGGGGAGTTGTAACGTTGGTTGAGGTTCACGATATTCCAGCTTCGTTCATCCCCCCCATACCTTTAGGCCTACCCGCTCTGCCTGAGGGCCTGCCCATTGTTGTGGGTAGCCCTCCTGCTCCCCCTATCTCTACTTCACAATTCCTTGACACCTCCTTGGCCTCCACTTCATACGGTGGCCTTGATAGTATCCCGGCGAATTCAAACAAGAGAAAGCGTTCCCCCAGTCCAACCTCCCCACGGAAAAAAACGACAACACAGGGGGGTAATTTGTCCATCGTTGATAATACAGTAGCTGATGGTAGTCCTGATACGTCTTATTCTTCCCTACTGGCTCCTTGTGGCGAAAATTATGTGGAGAAAGCCCCCGTGGTTTCTGGAAGCACCTCACCAACTGAGAGAATAGATCCGGGTTGGAATAACCAAGAAGGGAGGGAGAGGGAATTTATAGGAGTGGTTTGGGATTCTTTAAAAACTCTTCTAACTCCCCTGGATTTAAGGCTTTCTCGAATAGAGAACAACCTCCTCGAGATGGAGAAAAGCATTATTGCCTTGGCCACTCTTGGCCTGAGAGGCCTTGAACGCCAGGGTTTGATTGACAGTAATATGGTCCCCCAGGTTCCTACCCCACCTCCCACAGTCATTCCTGCTTTGCCACCTAATCCTATTGTGCCTTGTCCTACCCAGCCCATTCCTAAACCCCGCACTAGGAGAGTTATCACTGCAAACCTGCCCCCTCAGCCTAGGGCTAATACCTCAAATGCTCTAACAACACAATCACATACTTGCACCAAGTCAGCTGCCCCGAGAGCACAGAATTCCGCTAACTCTAGCTCCCGACTTGCCCAGGCCCCTCAGAATAAATTCCCTACTCGTTCTTTTGGGGGTCCTCGTATTAGGAGTAATTTCCGAGGAGGATACATCGATCTTCCTCCTGAAGCCAATGATTATGTGGTGGTTTTGACGGGTGTCCCGGAACTAGAGAATGGCCATCACGAACACCAGCATTCCCTACATAACAAAGTTATGCATTGGCTCAATACTTACAGACCTATCCTAAATGGTAGGAGGAGCAGAGTCACAATGGTACGTAGAGTTCCGTGGGTGGGAACCACAAGGAAATCGACCCCCGGCGACTGTATAGTCGTAACCTTTGATGATGTCTTTACGGCCAATCACATCTGTTCTCGGGGGAATCAAGATTGGGGCTCCGCCATTGCCTTGAGGCCCTTGTCATTCTTCTATCCTCCCCGTGCTGCATGCCCACAGGGGGGTAATTGGTCTACGGTCCCCCAACAGTCTAGTTGGGGGTACCCTCCCAAGGTGCATAATTCAAATAGAGGTTGGCTTGGTATCGCAACTTCAAACAGGTTTGGCAGCCTTGAGGATGTCGACTGACTCCTAACGCCTCCAGCACCAGCACCACCAATTAAATCCAAAAGCCTTACACTGGAGGCTGGGAGTTCTCCTCTGTCGACTACCCTGGGCGTGACTAGTACTGCCCCTCCGACCCAGCCTCTAACCCAGGTCTCCTTCTCACATGACCTGGTGCACCTTCCCACAACTGACTGCACCACCAATATCCCGACAGCTTTAAGTATGACAGCCCCCGATTTCTCGCCATCTGTAGCTCCTCTCCAGTCTTTCCGGGTTGGTGACATATACGCCGCTTCCCCAGTTTCTGCGCCCCAGTCTGGCGAGATTTCGGCAGACATTTCCCAGCTCAAGATTCTAAGCTGGAATGTGGCAGGGCTTGCCCGGAATTTCGAAAAACCAGACTGGAACACTTTTGTGGAGCCTTTTGGGATCTGCCTCCTACAAGAAACCTGGTGCTTGGAGCCTGTGCACAGGGTCGGTTTCACGACGTACTCTGTGCCAGCCTCCAGGTCCAAAGGCAGTAAAGGCCGTCCTTCTGGTGGCCTTCTTATCTGGGTCAGTATATCTTTGGGGCTCATTGTAAAACATATAAATACCCCATCCCCAGATCTTCTGAGACTCACAATCCAATGTCCGGGGGGCAAGACTCTAGTACTTTTTAATCTGTACCTTAGGGGGGCCAGGGCGGGGAACTCCTCCCCCTTGTTCTCAACTGGAGTTGAAGAGGAGCTCACTGGCTGTAACAATGACTCCTTTATTGTCTTGGCCGGGGATTTTAATTGTTGTTTCGAGCCACTGGCCAGTGATGACATTTTGGACACATGGGAGGATGATGTCAGGAGAGGCATCCCCTTGCTTACTCTTGACCCCATCAAGAAATGGACACAGAATGCCATTGATATTAACGCACTCTGCTTGGAATATGCCCTTAGAGCCACTAACGGCCGTTCAAAGTCAGATACTGGGGGTGTGCACACATTCAACAGGGTCGGTCACACCTCCAGAATTGATTACATATTGCTAAACTACAACCTGTGGGATTATGCCCTTGATATGGTTGTCCATCAAACCACGGATAGTGACCACAACCCCTTGGTCCTATCACTTGCTCACCCGTGGGAGACAGGGGTCTCAGCATCACCCCGGCCCACCTGGAAATCATCCCATGAAGTTGTTCCATCTAACTGCGGGAGGCGTTTGAAATGGGCTAAGGTTGCTTCTGACGATTCAAGAATGGCTCAAGTAAAGACCATAATGATGGAAGCAAAGTGTGTCGTAGGTACGCTGGATCCCGACACTCCCATTCTTGTGCCATTTGTGGAGACCATTGCATCGCTTAGCAATCTGTTCTTGGTTCCTCAGGGGAGGGGCGGGCCCAAGTGGAGAACCGTGACTAGAGGTAGAGATCAATGGTACTCCCCCGCTTGCCGTCTGGCAAAAAGTGATCTTATCCTGGCGGTTAGTACGAAAGACCCGGTTGTGATCTCATTAGCTAGGAAAAAATACAAAAAAACCCAAGCTGTGGCAAAGGACACGCACGAAACTAATTTCTGGAGCGATTTAATGGAGGCTGGCTCCAGAAAGGATTCAAGGGCTTTCTGGGCTCTGATTAGAGGCAGGGACAGGCCTGTCGATTCTCTGCTAACATGTAACATCACAGGGGAAGTCTGGTTGGCCCATTTTTCAAAACTCTACTCCAACTCTTTGGGGGCCTTGGGTCCAAGTAGGGGTTCTAGTTTTATAGTGCCAGACAATAGCCTTCTCCTTGTCCCCACTTTTTCACCTAGGGAGGTTGAAATAGCAATTAGGTGTATCGTCCCCAATAAGGCGGCAGGCCCAGATGGAGTCCCTGGTGACTTGCTTCGAAGCAATGTAGAGGTGTGGAGCTTATACATTGCTAAACTCCTGAACGAGGCACTGGAGGGTGGCGGTTTCCTGGATTCTTGGAGGGGTGCGGAAGTCGTCCCCATTTTTAAAAAAGGCTGCAGGGATGACCCTGCTAACTACCGACCCATAAGTCTGCTTGATTCCACCCAGAAGGTAGCAGGGAAGGTAGTTTTGGGGAGGATTCTGCAGTGGGCTGAGGAAATGCAGGTTTTGTCTGACTTTCAGGCCGGTTTCAGATCCGGAACTGGCACGATTGAGCAGACATTCCGTTTCCTAATGCTTTATTGGAAAGTGGTCAAGCTAGGCAAGGGCAGTCTGTATCTCGCCTTTATCGATTTGCGGACTGCCTTTGACCTAGTTCCACGTAACCAATTGTGGGCTGTACTTGAGGGTATGGGTATGCCCGCGTATTTGTTGGCTCTAACCATCAAATTCCACGAAAGCAATTTCGCCCAAATCAGATGGGGTATGCAGGGCCAAAAAACCTCTCGTATTCCTGTAGACAGGGGTGTCCGTCAGGGGTGCGTGCTAGCTCCCACTCTGTTTTCACTATATCTAAACGGAGTGGTTGAGCACCTTCTCCAACTACCAGCAGATGCTCCCTCCCTGGCGGGCAGGAAGATACCAACACTCCTGTTCGCAGACGATACCCTGCTGATTTCGAAATCCCCAATGGGCCTCCAAACCTTGCTAACGAGGTTCCAGGGCTTTTGTGACGCAAGGGGCTTGGCAATCAACATTAGCAAAACCAAGTTCCTGGTGTTGAATCCCCCCAGGAAGACAGTCCACCCGCCATTTCTGGACTCAGTACCATTAGAAAGGGTTAGGGAATTTGATTACTTAGGAATCCGACTCTGTGATTCCATGAGTTGGAAGGCGCACCACCAAAAAATCATCTTGACACATAGGAGGGTCACGGGCGCCCTTCTAAAAGAACATCGCGCCTCATCCCTTAAACCTATCGGGGTGATACTTGATATCTACAAGGCAAAAGCTGTGAGTGCGGCACTGTATGGGGCTGAGTTATGGGCTACCCAGAAATTTGATACTCTATTCCATCTTGAGAACAAGTTTCACAAAGATCTAATGAGGCTCCCCCATAGCTCTCCCACTCTACCTCTACTACTTGATACAGGAACACGATCCATAGCCGACCAGGCCAAGTTACGTCCCCTTCTTCTGTGGGCCCGCATATGGAATGTCCCTGAACTTTCAAGTTATGCGGATGCACTAAGCGAACTTCTCTCAACCCCGGGTTGGTGTAAGATCGGTTGGCTCCTGGGAGTAAAGCGCCTTCTTTGCGATCTAGGCCTGGATGACGCTTGGGCCAATAGATCTTCACCACCCAAACAGTTGTTAAAGAAAATATTCTGGATGTGGGTGGATAATGAGAGAGCGAACCACTCCAATCTGTGTAGATCTGCTGTGGAGTTTTTGGTTACCAAATGCCGTCCTTTCAGAGAACCCTACCTCGATGTGATTTTGAACCCAGCAGACAGGGCGTTGTATTTTAAATTCAGGGTTGGGGTCCTGCCTTTAGGCACAAGGACAGCTAAGTGGAAACCACCTTGGCAAACCATAGAAACTTGCCCTTTTTGTGCGAACAGGGATGAATCCATTCCCCATTTGATGTTCGAATGCCCAGCCTATGCTGCTCCTCGCCGCAGATGGTTGAAACCGCTCTGCTCGAGGCTGGGCACTCGGTCACACTTGGAGGCCCTACAGCTGCTAAGATCAGACCCTCACCCATTGCTTGCTTGTGGCCTGGCAAAATTCTTGGGGTGGGCTTGGAGGATAAGAGCCGCGAGGAGAATGATCCTCCAGTAAGGGTGCCAATTTACACTCTATCTGCCCCGCTGCTTATTTGTGTCCCCTTTTCTCTATCTTTTCAAAGATGATAATTATGTGTTTGTATAAATGCTTTTAGATGGATGCTATTCACTATGTTGTATATTTTATATTGTCCTTTTGAGATCTGTCAGTCTTGATGGCCAAATTGTATAACTGTTCTCATTTTTACATTGATTTTTTACTGTAATGCTTTTATGAAATGAAATATTTCGAAATAAAGCTATACAACAACAATATACGATTACAGTTTGCTCTGTGGCAGGCCCACGTGGTTATAGGCTCGTATTTGTATAATGAAATTTTCACAATAAAGGTTTTTAAAAGAAAACATGGTAGTAGTATATACATTGGTAAAGTTTTTAATAATAGTCACTGTTTTAGAATCATTAAAAGGCAAGTGAAATAAAGCAGACCAATTACATGAAGGGTAAAAGGTATAATACGAAGGAACGCAGTAAAGATAAATGGTCAAGGGCTGTTGTGTTTTCTATTCCTGCAACATAAAGTGATCGATAAGAATCTCATATTCAGGCGTATCGGCGACTAAGACAGCAGGTCGACCCTCTTTTGCTCAACGGCTCCGTCATGGGACGAAGAAACGCTCTTTTTTTCGAAAAAAGAATATATTTTACTTGCAGGACAGTTGTAAATTTTCCGGGAAAGTACATTAGCCTGGAACATTATAACATATATTTAAGAAAAAATAATGTTCGGAAGTAATAAAAAGCGTAATTTTTAGGTCATATGACCAAGCCTTTCATCATTAGAATAAGAAAAGTAAAATGAACCAATGAAAAGTTTTATTAACAAGTCACATGACTTGTTATGCTTACGTTACGCGCTGCGCGCCCCGGATGACTTCCGGATGCGCTAACGCGGCGCGTCATATGACGCATTACGCGACAACGCAGGTCCAGAATATAGTCAAAATGTCTCCACCAACCGGCGGTCGGAACACAACCCCTTTCAGCAGGCTAAATAGTTCTGTTAAATGACAACAGAAGGGACAGGCAACAAGAACCATCAGTCAAAGAGGGGAGGGCTAGTTCTTCTCTACCGGGTTACATTGGGGCGCTACCGGAACTGATCGAATTGGTAGTCTACAGTGTTTCTGGATGTTTCAGACTGAAGCTGGGGTTAGCATGAGAGCAGTACCATTTCGTAGCTCCGTTGTGGCCATTCCGCAACCAATCATGGCAGCCGCTCTTTATCGTTATTTTGGGCGGGGTGGGTGGCGGAGCCGAGCTGTTTTGCAGCCATCATTGTGTGGAGTTCAGTTCATTTCACTAGTTTTGTATTTGTCATGAGGGGTTGTTCCTAATGTTTCTATTTTAGCGAGGTCAAAAAGAGATCCCGTTAGTGGCCTACTGATTTTGCTCGATTCCTTTTCTTTTTTTTTTACACGATTTTTCGTTATCTGCAAAGACTAAACAGAGTATTGCGACTCTGTGTTTGTTTGTAAATAGAGAATGAACCAAAGAGAACCAATTCTAAAACAGTAAATACTTGGATAACAATCAATCAAATGGAGAGAGAAGCAGGCACGACGTATTACAACGGGGGCAAAGGCCTGCGTTAACTACCCTTCACTATGTGCAAAGAGAGAGTACTCCTAATAGAAATGAGGGGGGGGGCACCATTCAAAGCAGATCAGTGTGCATAAACACGAAAATGTTTTCACTTACCACGTACTTGACATTCGACAGCTTATGATATTTGCTATTAAAAAACCATTGAAATTCACTGAAAAAACCATAGGTTATAGATCATATATAGTTAGGAATTAGCATTTACAAAACCTTGAAAATTCACTGAAAAAACCATAGGTTATAGACCATATATAGTTAGGAATTAGCATTTAAAAAACCTTATTTTACTCACACAAAACCATTGAAATTCCATATATAGTTAGTTGCACTAACTATATATCGCGCACCCGCAATCCACTGCTGATGATGTCACATATTACATCATTCATGACATGGTCAGTGACATCACTGATGACATCACTGATGACATCTCAAATGACATCACTGATGACATCACTGATGACATCTGAAATGACATCACTGATAACATCTCAAATGACATCACTGATGACATCTCAAATGACATCACTGATGACATCACTGATGACATCTCATTTGACATCAATGACCACATCACTGATGATATCATTCATGTGACAATACAATGCATCTCCTCACACTTTAATATAACCTCTGTTACACCCAGTGTTAAATACAGAGTATAATTTTTGAAACCATTGACACACCAATACTAGTTACTACATACGCACTCAGTGATTCCTATGTTTACACACACATTCACTCATTTACCCATACAATCATTCATACATACAATCACTCATCTTTACAACACTATCATATGCACTCATACACCTATACAGACTCTCACACTCTGTCACTCATCCATGGAGTTACTCACACACCTAGTCAGTCCTGTAAATAATCAATCACACTTCCATTTTCTAATCTATACAGTTAAACATAGAGCACCTTACATTTTGAAACATATACTAACACATACTTACTCTCTTATACAATCATTGATACAAGTACACATTGATCTGCACAGAGTCACACACCTCCCAGCCAGCCACACACACACTCAGTCTCCCATACAAATATTTGGGCAATCAATCAATAACCCATATAGTTACTCATATAGCTACTGACCAACACATGCAGCAGTTTACAGAACAACAGACATAATGATGCACAAATTAAGACAGTTTAGTCACTAACCCATGCACTCAGTGAGACACATTTAATCACTCACTCATACAGTCAGTCACGCACCTACTAAATCCTTCATCCAGACACTTCTACATCTACTCATTCTTCAATATGTAAAACATATTTAAACTTTACAGAAACACACAGTCACTGGATGATGTCATCAGTGATGTCATTTGAGATGTCATCAGTGATGTCATCAGTGATGTCACTGACCATGTCATGAATGATGTAATATGTGACATCATCAGCAGTGGATTGCGGGTGCGCGATATATAGTTAGTGCAACTAACTATATATGGAATTTCAATGGTTTGTGTGAGTAAAATAAGGTTTTTTAAATGCTAATTCCTAACTATATATGGTCTATAACCTATGGTTTTTTCAGTGAATATATATATATATATATATATATATATATTTACTGAAAAAAACATAGGTTTCACCCGAATTATTGTTAAAAATTAGCATTTAAAAAACCTTAAAAATTCACTGAAAAAACCATAGGTTTCACACACGTTATAGTTAGGAATTAGCATTTAAAAAACCTTGGAAATTCACTGAAAAAAACATAGGTTTCACACATGTTATAGTTAGCTGGACATTTCACTCATACAAAACCATTGAAAATCCCCGTTATAGTTAACTATAACTCGCGCACCCGCAATGCACTGCTGATGATGTCACATATTACATCACTCATGACATGGTCAGTGACATCACTCATGACATCACTGATGACATCTCAAATGACATCACTGATGACATCACTGATGACATCATCCTGTGAATGTGTGTCTTTCTGAAAAATAAATACGTTTTATATATGTATATCTAAAGGTCGATGGAAGAATAAATGTGTAAATAAGTGTCTAAATGGATGGGTTTTTTGTAAAAATGATTGTATAGCTGACTTATTAAGTGTATCTTAGTGAATACATATATTAGCGAGTAATGTTTAAATATGTAAATATCTGTATCAGTGTCTCACTTTGTGTATAAGTGGCTGCATGGGTTGGTGACTAGCTACATGAGTGTCGATATGGGTTATTACTTGGTTTTTAGAGTATCAGTATGAGTGTCTGTATGGTTTGGTGGGGGGTATTACTTACCGCATAGATGCATGAATGGGTGACTCACTGTTTGTATGTGTTTTGAATCCAGCATTTGTGCAGGACTCTATGGGTGGATGAGTGTGTGTATGGGTGTGTTAGTGATTGAATGACTGTCTCAATAGTGTCTTTATGAGTAACTACATATATTTTAAGCTAGTATATGTGAGTATTGATCTATACATTGAGTATATGTGAGAGTGAGAGATTGGAAGAGTTCCTTTATAAATAAGTAGGTGTGTCTATAAGTGATTGTTTAAGAGAGTAAGTATGTGTATGTTTCTGTAGAAGTAAGTGTAGTGGTGTGTGTATAGCTGTATATGCAAGTAAATGGATGCTTGATAGTTTATTTGCATGTGTGAGTACATGTGTGAGTAACTCTATGTATGAGTGTAGGTGTGTAACAGGATGTATAGGTGTATGAGTACATATGATGAGTGAATACATGTATGAGTGACTATATACAATTGTTGGTGAATGAGTGGATGTGTATGTTGATGTTGGAATTACTGAATAGGTTGTTGTAACTGATATTGGTATCTCCTTTTTTTGAAAATTTTAGTTTCTATTTTTGAATGTGTGTATCAAAGGTTATATTACGGTGAGAGGAAGTCTGCCACAAGGATGATGTCATCAGTGATGTCATTTGAGATGTCATGAGTGATGTCATGAGTGATGTCACTGACCATGTCATGAGTGATGTAATATGTGACGTCATCAGCAGTGCATTGCGGGCGGGCGAGTTATAGTTAACTATAACGGGGGAATTTCAATGGTTTTGTATGAGTGAAATGTCCAGCTAACTATAACATGTGTGAAACCTATGGTTTTTTCAGTGAATTTCTAAGGTTTTTTAAATGCAAATTTTTAAGTATAACGCGGGTGAAACCTATGGTTTTTTCAGTGAATTTCTAATGTTTTTTAAATGCTAATTTTTAACTATAACGCGGGTGAAACAAACCTAGGGTTTTTTCAGTGAATTTCTAAGGTTTTTTAATGCTAATTTTTAACTATAACGTGGCTGAAACCTCTGGTTTTTTCAGTGAATTTCAAAGGTTTTGTAAATGATTATGTTTGAATGTATTAATTGTTATATTTTTTTATACTGATTTACTACATTGTTTTAAAGTATTTATTTTTAGATAT
This sequence comes from Lissotriton helveticus, assembly GCF_964261635.1. NCBI lineage: Eukaryota > Metazoa > Chordata > Amphibia > Caudata > Salamandridae > Lissotriton > Lissotriton helveticus. The sequence goes on from NC_136063.1 coordinate 807,008,141, forward strand.
TTTATTTTTTAAATTACATTACATATTTTTAATATAAATTGAATTTTTTTTTTTTAAATATTGAAATTGTAATATATATTTTTTTATTTAATATTTTTTTAATTTATATATATTTTATATAGCAGGCAATGATATCCTATTGAAGGAAATTCAAGTTACTGGTAAGTACAGTTAAATTTACTTTTTAGGAATAGTAATGAGCTGAAAGATGCAGCAGAGTAAATTGGAATTCGTAGTTCGACTGATGTTTGAGGAATTTTTTTAAGTTCCAAAACTCCACACTTAGAAGAATATCCAAGTGAAACCAGTCAATGTTAGCCTATGGAAGGAAATTCAAGTCACTGTAACTACGATTAGAATTACTTTTCATGATCAATAGTGGGCTGAAAGATGCAGCACTGAGGTCTCCCTGAAAACAGGTGAGTAAAACAGAATTCGTAGTTCGGCTGATTTTTGAGGAAATTTTTAAATTTCCAAAACTCCACACTTAGAAAATTTTCCAAGTGAAATCAGTCAATGTTAACCTATGGAAGAAAATTCAAGTTACTGTAACTACGATTAGAATTTCTTTTTAGGATCAGTAGTGGGCTGAAAGATGCAGCACTGAGGTCTCTCCTGATAACAGGTGAGTAAATCGGAATTCGTAGTTCGGCTGATTTTAGAGGAATATTTGTACGTTTCAAAAATAGACACTGAAACTTTTCTGGTGAAAACCACACAATAGATTCCAAGTTACTGGTAAGTTTGCTTAGATTTACTTTTCAGGGTCCGTACTGGACTGAAAGATGCAGCACTGACGTCTCTCATGGTAACAGGTGACTAAATCAGAATTCGTAGTTCCGCTGATTTTAGAGGAATATTGTGCTCAATAGTGAAGGAAGGGGGCAGGGCCTGAGGTGACATGAGTGCAAACATGCCCTGTGATGCGTTTTAGATTGGGGAATTAATTTCTCTTCAATCCTAAGGTCCCCTGTGAGCCAACTAGCCCACCAGGTACCTCCAGTATGCGCCAGGGAGCTGTGTTGCAGTGAGGTGTTAAGAGGGCACACCCCCTTTTTACAACACGCTGCAACGCAGCTCCGTGGTGCTTAATGGAGGTACCTGTTGGACTAGTTGGCCCCTAGGGAACCTCTGGATTGAAGAGGAATTAATTCCCCAACTTAAAACGCGCCACAGGGTATGTTTGCACACATATCACCTCCAGCCCCGCCCCCTATCTTCACCACTGTGCAAACGCGCCCGTAGCGCGTTTTAAGTTGGGGGATTAAGTCCCCTTGGATACTGGGGGTCCCTGGAGGCCAACTAGCCCACCAGGAACCTCCAGTATGCGCCAGGGGGCCGCATTGCAGAGTGGTGTAAAAAGGGGCGTGGCCTCATTATACCTCTCTGCAACGCAGCCCCCTGGCGCGTTTGCAGAGGGAGAACTAATTCCCCTTGCATACTGGGGGTCCCTGGGGGCCAACTATCCCACCAGGAACCTCCAGTATGCGCCAGGGGGCTGCGTTGCACAGAGGTGTAATGAGGCCCCACCCCTTTTTACACCTCTCTGCAACGCAGCCCCCTGGCGCGTTTACAGAGGGGGAACTAATTCTCCTTGCATATTGGGGGTGCCTGGGGGCCAACTAGCCCACCAGGAACATCCAGTATGCGCCAGGGTGCTGCGTTGCAGAGAGGTGTAAAAAGGGGCGTGGCCTCTTTACACGTCTCTGCAAGCCAGCCCATTAGCGCATACTGGAGGTTCCTGGTGGGCAACTTGGCCCCCACGGACCCCTAGTATTCAAGGGGAATTATTTACCCCTCTGCAAACGCACCAGGGGGCGCATTTGCAGAGTGGTGCCTTAGTGGTTTGTTTGGGGGATCGGCAGGGTACGCGTACCCTGCATGTATCCCAGGATTTTTTTGGGGCTTTGGAGTTCCTTGTGGGACCCCCTGAGCAGGTCTAAGCGGTCAGGAACCTCCAGTATGCGCCAGGGGGCTGCCTTGCAGATAGGTGTAAAAAGGGGCGTGGCCTCTTCAGACGTCTCTACAAGGCAGCTCCCTGGCGCGTTGGCAGAGGGGGAACTAATTCCCCTTGAATACTGGGGGTCCTTGGGGGCCAACTAGCCCACCAGGAACCTCCAGTATGCGCCAGGGGGCTGCCTTGCAGATAAGTGTAAAAAGGGGGATGGCCTCTTTACACGTCACTGCAAGGCAGCCCCCTGGCACGTTTGCAGAGGGGGAACTAATTCCCCTTGAATACTGGGGGTCCCTGGGGGCCAACCAGCCCACCAGGAACTTCCAGTATGCGCCAGGGGGCTGCGTTGCAGAGAGGTGTAAAAAGGGGCATGGCCTCATTACACCTCTCAGCAGCTCAGTCCCCTGCTGAGTTGCTGAGCCCCCTAACACATTCTGGAAGTTCCTGGTGAGCTACTTGGCCCCCAGGGACCCCCAGTATTCAAGGGGAATTATTTCCCCCTCTGCAAACGCTCCAGAGGGCGCGTTTGCAGAGTGGTGCCTTAATGTTTTTTGGGGGAATCGGCAGTGTACGCATATCCCGCGATTTAAAAATATATATATATATTTTTTTTGGCCTTGGGGGTCTTTGCAGGACCCCCTGAGCAGGCCTAGGGGGTGAGGGTGTTTCTACCCTGCCGGCTTTTCTTCGTTTTCATCTTTGTTTCCCTGTTTTCTTGTGACTCGGTTCTACCGAGGCACAAGATGGCTGCCAACACTTCCTGATTTGGAGTGTTGACAGACAGTTGACAGCCAATCAGCATGCAGCTCACGCTCGTAATTGAATGTATCTCCGTTCGCGTGTAGAACTCCGTCTCTAGATATCGCTATGATTTTACTTTTAATTTTCCTCAGAAACTACTGAACGGATTTACACCATTTAACAAAAAGCACAATCTGCGAACCGAACTTTACCTCCCTGCCAAATTTGGTGTAATTCCGTTCAGCCGTTCGGGCTGTAGTCGTGGCTAAAGGTCCCTATGGAAAATTGCATTGGGAAAACACGTTTTGGGACCCCCAATATATATATACATACATACTTAGGGATATATTTGTATGTGTGTATATATATATATATATATATATATATATATATATGCATACATACATATATATCCTTAAAATTCAAGATTTTTTGAGGCCTATATTAAATAAGGATACACTGGTATATTTATTGAGAGAAATAAACTACCAAATCAAAACGTGCAAAAAAAAATTTCAAAAATGGGAACGACAATAGCTCTGGCTTGCACTTTGAATCCTTTATAAAAGATTAACTCTGGATTCTACAACATAAGAAAGACAGCCCTTCTGCATTGCAAAGCAAGAACAATGTAAAAGGCGGAATGGTATACCAAACAGATAACGGCATGTGGTAATACTCTTCAAGCGATAGGCAAAGCTAACTCTTAGGATTATTTTAACCATTCATTAATAACAGTAGATCTTGCAAACAGATGCGCTGTAAAGTCAGACCTAAAAACATCGCTCCAGCATGAAATGGGAATTTCCAAAAGTGTCACTCTGCCAACAAGCCACCTGCAATGCACATCTGTTCACCACTCATTTGCGCAATTTAAGTATCACTATACTTACATACGTACATGGCTCGAAGACCCTTCAGTGATGGGAATCCATAAAATCAAGAAATTAAGTCTCCATTTAACTTTACAAAAGCATGCATTTCTTACCGTAATTCACAAAAGCAACCAAACAGCACAAATGATGTGCAATGGGAAAAAAGATCATTATCCCTATGTGAATAAGGAGATATTGAAAACATAAATGGCTTGAGGGGTCAGGCTCATTTAAATAGTATTCTTAAAAAAGTCATTGGCAAAATGATTAAAAAGACTGGTCACAAAAAGTGGTTGCAAATCATGTAATTTGTGATCAGTCTTTAATTTTGCACTGCAAATTATGTAATAATAGGTCACATGGCAAAATGTTCAGTCGCACGAGATAACAGAATTACATGCATAATTATTATAAATTATGCAGGCCAGCATTTGTGAATCCCTGTTATTGGCAACAAATGTAGGCATAGTGGCATGCAAGGAACAGCAGACCATCATTCATGTGTTCATATTCCTTTAAGCAGCGAGTTTCGCTTAAAGGAACCTGTGCTGCTTTCAAAAAGTCCTTTTATGGAACACATCAAGGAAAGCAGGCAGTGGTGTAGGCAGGTCTTGGTCGCCTGGACTAATGCTTACTCCTTGTGGGGTTGCCTCAATTTGATTTCAAAAGGGGAATCTGCACAAAGGGTACAATGCAAGAGGCAGATATGCTTTTCTGTCTCGTAAAATGGGGTGACAACATACCAAAAAGCCATTTGCTGTCAGACACCTTGGGATTTTGCAAATTACAGGATTTTCAACCACAAAAAAGCTTTGTACATCTAGCCCTAAGCACCTTAGCTTGTACTAATTAAACTGTGAACTTCAAAATAAGGGTAGCCAGAGTTAGTAGTCGTTAACCCTTGCTAGCCCTTTGGCACTAGTGGTTCTCCCTTAATAATCATGGTCTTAAAGCAAGCTGCATGAATAGACAGTAAAGATGGATCCAAGACCCCTATTTGTCTTCTGCATTTTCGTCTCTTTGCCCTTCTTAGACTATTAGGGGCAAATAGTATGTTGTTCATGGTTGCCAAGTGACAGAAAGGGTCCACCCTGTTATGCCATAAGGAATCAAAGGGTGTTTGATGTCTTTATTAGTGTTAGGTAAAAAACTATTGTGCTAAAATAACATATGAGGTTTTAAAAGTACTACGATCAATAGTGTACTAAAGCCTGATTGTTAACCAACAATAACAGTACAATTCATTTTCCAAAGAGCCAAATACTTTTTCACTCTTTTACCCTATTATACTGTAGGCTCCAAGGCCGAACTGGCTGTAGCCGCCCGGGGCGTTTCCCCAGTGGGCCGGAAAGGTGGGGGCCGGTTTTGTTACAGGTGGCCGGTTTTGCAGCTGTGTTGCAATATAGGCCGCCTGTAACAAAAGTGACAGCGGGAGGGGTGCTCCACACTCGCACCCCCCAATGAGGGCCGATTGCCAGGGCTGGTTTCAGTTCCCAGTCCGGCCGTGTTAGGCTCTATATATCTTATTTAAAAAAAAAAAAAAAAAAAAAATAGATTTTATATACATAATACAGTCTTGTTACACAGGTTTTCCGCAGCAAGTAAATACAGAGTAAAGATAATAAAAAGAAATTCGAGAGTACATTTCTGCGGCAGGTAAATACAGAGTATAAAAGCCAAACATTACCTTGCACGGTTCCCTTTTTGCTGGTTATGCTTGCATAGAGATATGTATGAGACAGGAAAGAAAAGAAAAGAGATAGGGATAGGTGAAGGTTTAAGGTAGGACAGACATCTCGGTACACCCTTTTGTCTGGGGTCAGGGCGGTTGTGGATGGTGCTGTCTTGGTGGTACTTCTAGGGTCATGCTTTTGTCCAGTGCTTCTCACAGGCCCCTGGGTGGCGTTTTCCATGGGGTGTTTTGTAGCGCTAAATTGTGTGCCCCCCTGATGTGGATGACCCAATTGAGCCACTCTCTGTACGTAGCCTTGGTGGCATCCTTCCAGTTTGTTAGCACCATTTTGATTGCTGTCGTAAGGAGTAGGCCCATTAGTTCTCTCTCCTCTTCTGAGGGAAGGTCTGTGTGTATGAAAGCGATGGTGAGCGAGGGAAAGTCTCTTAGAGTCTTGCGTTTAAAAACATGGTCTATGAAGTCAAACACCTTGTCCCAGAAAACCCTGAGTGTTGGGCATGTGAAGATGAAGTTTTCTAGGTCTCCCTTATCCTTGTTACAGTTCCAGCATGCAGGGCTGTCTCTGATTCCTAGTTTGTGTAGTCGATCTGGTGTCCAGAATGTTTTATGGAGCAGCCATAGCTTAGTTTGTGCCAGGACTGGGTTGACCTCATTTTTGGTGGCTCAGGGGTTAGAGGCAGCAGACCCGAAAGCTGAGATCGGTCCTGGACCAGGGTTCAATTCCCCGCCTCGGCGGGTCTTGGGCTAAAAATTCCACGGACTCGATAATTCTCGCCCCGGTGCCTCCTCGACTCACGGGTTCACACTCTGCGACTCTGGGCAATAGCTTGCTTAATCTCCACAACGGCCCCTCCTGGCGGGATGCCTGACTTTCACCTTGTGGATACCCTGCTATCTCACAGGGGAATACCAGGAAGGGTTCCCTAAGCAAGCGCCGGGAAACCCACTGCGGGTAGCTGTGCGCTATATAAGCTCAACTACATACCCTGTCCCATTCTTGTTTGTTTAGTGGGGACTGCATTAGCTTGTCCCAGTATTCCTTTGTGCTGGTGTTGAGCTTGGAATTTTGTGGCCGGAGTATTTTGTATATTCGTGAGACTATGGGCCCCATTAGGAGGTCGGGCAGATCACCACCACCATGCGGGCGGTGGTGATCCGCCCGGCATCCTTCCCCGCCCGCCACCCATTTCCCCGCCGCTATATTACTATGGTGGGGGGGACCACGGCGGACGAAAAGACCGTCCACCGCTTTTCTGCCCGGTCGACATGTCGAGCGGGCGGAAAAGGGTTCTATATGGTGGCGGTGTCTGTTAGAGACTGCCAGCCATATTAGGAAGGCAGCGGGAATCTCTTGTGGGGGCCCGTTGCGGGCCCCCAGGGATTCTGGGAGGTGGGGGGGCGCACATGGGGGGTACCTATCACTTCAATGTACAACGTGGCAGGCACCGCACGGTGCCTGCCACGTTGTGCATTGAAGTGCGCGACGTGCATTGAAGTGCGCGACGTGCATTTTTAGCATTGCGGCAGGCGTTGCTTTCAGCACCGCCTGCCACAATGTTAAAAATGCGGGATGCGCGGTGCCAGTGTGGCGGGCGCATACTAATGGCCCCCACATTACCGCCGCCTTTATGGCGGGCGGTCCCATTTTACGTCGGGATGGCGGGCGGGCGGACAAAGTCCGTCCGCCATCCTAATGGGCCCCTTGGTGTCCCATTTTGTTCAGGTTTGCTACACACTGGAAGATTGAGGGAGGTGTAGGTGTAAATTTCGCTTTTGATAGAGCTGCTTTTAGCTTTAGAAATCTATATAGGTCTAGATCCTCTAGTTGGTAGGCTGTTTTGAGTTCTGAGAATGGAATTGGTTTGGTGTTCCTTTCTAACTGGTGTGGGTGTGAGATGCCCTTTTCTATACATGACTCGAAATGGAGAGTTTTCCCTTTGTATCTGATCCAGAGCTGATGGCTGCCTGATCCTGCCGATGCACCGAAACGGAGCCTACAACAGTGAAAAACTCCATGAAACACCAAGGCCGGTACCCCGGATAAGATAACAGCCTGCGCAGGAACATGAAGGCCACACAATGAGACTACCCCGAGTGGCAAAGGCAACACAGAAGGAGGAAAAAAGACTCGTGAAAGGCGAGCCGACCTTAAAAGACAACAGAAGCAAGATGGCAGCCAAGACTATAAGCAGAGCGAGCGACGAGCGGTGATAAAACCAGCCTGGAAAAGGAAAATGTAGATGCTGACACACCTGCAGGCGAGCGGAGAAATGACAAAGAGTGCGCGGGCACGGAGGTGAGCATGAGAGGGGTCCTAGAAACAACAGAGCGGAGGAAGGGTCAGTGTGGCTAAGCCATAAAAGTCACAACGCGCCCTCACAACGCAGGTAGAAGCAGCGAAACTCAGCTTCTACAGGGCGACAGAATAAGAAGAACCCCCTCTACCGACCCCTGCTCCCGCCCTGAAATGCGCTCCGGGAAGAATAAGCCCAGAAAACGAAAGAGAAACTAGGAGCGGCGAGGAAGGCGGGCGTCATCTTTGGGGATAGAGACGGGAACCGAGGTGAGAGAGGAGAGCGCGATACCGGAAGCAGAGAGATCCAATTACCTACGAATGGCACTCGGCACACAGAAGCTACAACAAAGTGGGTTAAAAAAGCCAAAGCCAAATCAAAAGCGCAGAATAGAGGTGCCCGCCATTTCATAACATGGAAGACCCCCACATCCCGAGGAGCAGTACCACACAGGGGCCACTATAAATGAGAGCATCAAGCTATATGTCTTATAGTAGCAAAACAAAGGGGTACACTAGACTCCATAGAACAAGAGTGATGCAATGGAATGAAAAAGTGTTCTACAAGGAAATAATTTTATAAAAAGTTTGACAACTAAAAATGAAGTGATGGGTTTTCTAGAAGAAGAAATGAAAGAATGCATCAAAAGCTTATAAAACGGTCATAGAAACAGATACAACTAAGGATGACGATGTTTTGGTAATGTAATTTGAAGTGTTAATTTCAAGAGTGATCATCAAGCTGTAATCATATTATAGTCAGGAGTGAAAATCAGTGAGCCTTAACAAATAATAGAGAATAGTACAAGGATAGATGAGTATTTACAATATGTTCAACGGCCTTACCCATGGAGTTTGTGATTAAAACAAATTAAAAGCACAATGAAAATGAGCATTTGAGTTTGGCTAATCACCAATCAATGGTATGGGTAGACCCATGCAGTGTCGACTTTCTGATTCCTAATTAGATTAATCATCCGGGGTCTTCGTCAGGGTAGACATAAGGTAGTCACCTATAGAGTAAGGTACACAGAAAGTCAGCCTCAACTCTGTAGAAAAAATTGAGTGAGCAAACGGAAGAGACAGAACAGACAAAGAGGTCTTACCTAGCCTGGTCAATCATGGACACGTTCAATTTAAAGAGATTTCTAGAACATTCTTTCCACGGGAATGAAGGGGGAAAGAACCCATGCAATTAGTCTTAGGGGGACAAAAACCAGTTAAAGATATCTAAGAGCGAGGTGCACAGAAAATACTATAGTAGGTGGTTGACGGACAACATGCTTCAATGGAGTGTCAGGCATAGAGTGAAGAGGAATACATGCGGTATGCTGTTTTAAACAAAAGTAATGCATTCAAATGTGCCAGAACATGCATAGGTCTGATAAGCATGCAGAGAAGGTCGTCCATACACTCACAGAACTCTGACGGGATCTACAGAACTATGTAGCAAGGAGGCGTGGCAAGCATACAAAACAATTAGTGGGATGCAAGTCAAATGTGAAAAAAATAGGACGAAATGAAGAAACTAACCAACAATGTCCTACAGGAACAAATGGCTGACCAGTCACTGCACCCTAGAAGAAAACAAAAAGACCACAGTCAATGCATCCTACTGTGACAGTAATCCAATGATGAATAGATACGGACCCCTATTGTCCACAGAAACGAAGGAGCTCTGATTTGATTCCCCATTAACAATGGCATCTACTGCCATGAACTGGGCCAATTCTCAAGATACAAAGGCCAGTGACTTAATTTTATGTTGTCAAATATTTTTATAAATTGATTTCCTTGTAGTACACAGGTTCATTGGCAATTGCATTTCCCATGTTCTAGAGAATACAGGTCCTGCAATCAACAGATCCGTAATGAACAGGCAATATTCATTGATGATCCCCAAATACTGTGAAAACTTCAATTTTGCAGGCAACAGCTGTTACCGGTATTGGATGGTTCTTGGCATTGCCACAGCCTTGGATCATGTAAAGAGACTGGAAAAAGAAATAGCAGATCCAGTCAAAGAGATACTAGTCGACCAAACACTGACAAAAGAGGCATTAACAGCCTTAGAAAAGACTGTTTCTGAATTCAGAAATATCACACAACAGAGAATACTAGATAAATTAGCAAAGGTCATAAGAAAATATGATAAGGACCTTACATACCCATGCCTAACAGAGGGGTATTGCGAGCAAGATAAGAAGGGCAGACTTGTAACCAGAGTGAGACAGTACCCTTGCATGGGTATACATTTCTCTGAGACCTCAGCTTCTGATTTCTCTGATTCAGAGCTAAGTACCAGCACTGCCACACACACAGATGGGGGCCAAAACTCATAATGGCTGACTTTTTTAGAACAAGACTCAAGGGACCAACGGCCACCAGGAAGTGGTATGACTCGGGGCTACTAAGGTCAATAGGGCAAGGGTTGAGGCAGGGCATGGGGATGAGGACGTAGCAACTACCAACTGAGTACGCATGGAGAATGCCAGACCAGGTGCAGTATTACCAATGGTAGCCAACACACCACCTGTTATTACTACTCTAGACCTAGCATCAGTCTTTAATCTATCACACCACACCCTTCTGTAGAGGAAATTACTATTTTTAAAAGAGGCATGTGTCGTGTTCCCACAAATAGACCTGACATCTTTCTTGTCAAAATGGAATTGCAAAAATTCCACTGGAAATTTGGACTTAGGACTTTCTTCCTGCACAATATCTTTGAAAGCAGCAGCAGTGCCACAGGGTTGCATTCCCCATCCACTTTCAATCCACCCTGTAGCTCAGATCCCAATGAAATAATCACATTTGAGAAAGTCTTGAATAATGAAGTAGACTAATACCAAAACATCAGGAAATACGTTTGGTACACTACCCCCTCAGAAGAAAGTAAGCACTGACGACCATTGCATCTAACCAGGACATAATAATCAAACCAGCCAATAAAGGAGTGGGAATTGTCCTGCAAGACAAATAGGCTTACTGTGCAGAGGTACTGAGACAACTATCCATAGAGGATCATTACACAAAAATTAGAAGTGATCACACCCATGAGGTCAGAACCCTTATTAAAAAGCTTACAGGCACTGGTTGAGGCTCCCTGTTTTCTCTCACAGCATGACCACTGGTTTCTCAATGCAACTCATCCCAGGATGCCGGTACTCTATACCCTTCCAAAAAATACACAATAATTTTACTAGTAATGGCACTATACACCAACTTCCCACTACAGGAAGCCATGCAGGTAGTTAGAAAAACCTAAACACCAAGAAACAGCCACGCTGTGTACCCACTTAATTCTTGGTTGATTTTACAAATATTGCTCTCAACAAGAATTACTTTTTATTTCTTGGCATTTAAGACTACCAGCAAAAAGAATTGGCAATGGCAGTGGGCTCTGCCCCAGACTTGGTGAGTCTGTTCATGGATGATTACGAAGGCACATACTTATTCATTAATACTAATCCATATGAGCAGAATATTATCTTTTGGTGCCGATATATCGATTATGTGTTCCTTATATGTTAAGGCACAAACAGGGCACTCCAAGATTTTTGCCTATGGATGAATTAATGTTTTACTGACATCCAGGTCACATCAGAACACAGTAACTCTCACATCACATTTCTCGATCTCACAATCAAAACAGAGAATGAGTTATTGCACACTTCTCTATTCAGAAACCCGACTGAAAGGAACTCGCCTTTCATGTATACAAGCCACCACCTCAGAGGCTTACAGGATAACCTTTCCTATGGCCAGTTCCCTAGACCACGCAGGAATTGCTAAAAAAAAGAGGTCATTTTTTGATAATCAGATTTGCTGAATTCACGCTTAGTGGAGAGGGGGTATCCGCCCAGCTTACTCAAAAGATCTAGAAAAAGAGCATGGAATACCCATAGGGAACACCTACTCACTCCCAAAACTCACACTGATACAGATGGCCGGTTGATCTTCGTGAGCATCTATAATATGCCATTCACAGCATCATTTTCAAACATTGGTACTTGGTGAGGGACACAAATCAACACAAGGACTTACCACTATGCTCATTCAATAGGGGTCGCAACGAAGACAGACCATCAGAGCGGCATTACCAACCCCTACAGCTCCAACAATTCAATCTCAATGCAGTCTTCTGCCAATCATAGGGAATTTTAAATGTAGGCAATGTACAGCTTGTAACCTGTGTAATAAAACCAGAGTCTTTGTCCATGGTAATGTGTCACTTCGAACGCTTTCTCAAACTGCAATCCCCAGAATGTTGTGCATGTGATTTGGTGTGAATGTCAGAAGATTTATGTTGGACAGGCCATCAAAAGGTTAAATCATGCATCCTACAACAGAGAAGTCGGATTAATTGGAAAACAATTGGAGCACTACTGGTGGATCACTATGTGCAATTGGGACACACCATGAATCAAATCCGAAGGCAAGTCATTGAAATGAGGAAACCAGACCCCAGAGGAGGAGATCAAAGTAATAAACTGTTGGAACTTGAATGTCATTGGAAATTGATCAACCAATCCTTTCCCACCTCTAGATCATACAATACAGTATGAGGTTCCAAATTACCAACTTACAGCTAGAGCACATGACCATCCCTGCACTCCTTCACTATAATATTTCCACAGAGGGTTTTATTTTCTGAGGCCATGTTTAATACAACCTGTGTGGACTACATCTCTAAGAAAAAAAACTTGGTCTTCTGAATCATCCATTGGTAACCTATCATCGCATTTTCCTGCCCAAAAATCATTTTACAAATGTATACAAAAGTATTCTTTAATAAGACAAAACTATCAAATATGCACTACAAAAATTGACGCTCACACGATAGTCGGAGAATATCCACACAACATCCTGACTCATAGTGCCCTTTCTACATGACTGTGATTAGCAGACCTGTATTAACACTAGCCCTGATTAGATATACCTGTTTCTCATTTTTGTTTTTCTCCCTTTTTACTTTAAAAGATGTTTTTAATACTTTTGCGGCACTGCACAACTTTATGTAAATGCCCATATAACCCCCATGTATCTCCGCGGAGGAACTCCACTTCCAATGAGTGGCCCTGCACGCAGATGATGTAGTGATGAATCCTATGATAGTCATCTATAAATGCCTGTAGAACGTCCATATAGAGGTGGGTGTTGCAAGCCATGAAATAGCACTACGTCTTACATTTTAAATTTCTGTGCCCCAGTGTGCATTGCAAAATGATGAACAGTGTGCTGTTTTAATGATTTCTTAAATGACTTCTTAAAAAATTTATTTTCTAGCGTCTGTTTGTCATTTTTGTTGGGTTCGTCCTTTCTTGAAGATGGCTTTAAAAGGCTGTGATGAAGGAAAGTACCAGTTTTATAGCTTAGCGTTTCTGCAAAGGCGTACTTAGACAATACATCTATTGCCATTAATGTATATCTAGATTTGGTATTATGCATGGCTAGATCTTGAAGACTGATTATGTCTGTCTGCCATTGATAAGCTAGCTGTGCATTAACGATGGTCGGCTCATTTTCAGCTTGAGCTTCAACAAAGCTTCCAACCCTACTTGTATCGTAGTGAATCTTCCTTAACCCATCCCACGATGTATTATCAGCCCCAACACCCCCATGAAATGAAAGACAATGATTTTGTGTATGGTCATTTTATTAACAAATAACTAATGTTCGCAACACATAAACATGATATACTGTGCAGTTTCATGGTACACATCTTGTCACTGTTGTTGGTGAGATAGCAGACTTTCACTATGTATACATAATATGACACAAGCTGCAGGCATTACTGGGGGCCGGCAGATGATTTGTCACACCTCACAAGTTTTGATATTTTAATAGCTATAAATGTAACACCTCTAGTTCATGGTCACCTCTCCTATAACTTTGTACACTTAGGATACTGAAGTCATTCAAAAGATCATACAATTCTCTGTCATTCAATACATAACCTTTATTTCTTAAAAAATCTTAAGTCAAAAGCTCCAAGGTGATTTGCAACTGGTCATCCGTGATAGTATTAACTCCAGTATATGGTATTTGCATGCGCTCCAGTATTTATCTGTTGGAGGTAGCCAGGCTTTGACACACCAGTTGACTATAAACTTAGGACTGCCACACTGTGTTGTATCTTATCAATGGTGCGTCTTCCCTTTAATATGCTAATGTCTCATGCCTGCTTACAGGATTCTGGAATGTAGAATCCAGATAGTAGTGAGAGTTGACTTGGTTGCTGAAGGAGTTGGTCCTTGATGCCTGTGGGGTTGATCTTACCAATAAACTATCATCTCCTCTACACTTCGTGTACCTCCAGTCTTTTCAGTGGCCACGAGGATGGGATACAGAACCAAAGATTTCACACTGGACTATCTGGAGATGAATGAATTTATGAAGTATTATTGAGAAGATTTTTTCTCATCTCACGGAAATCTTCAACCCCCGGGCTGACATATCATCAACAAGGTACCTTTGATTATACAAATAACTCCTGGTGGACATTCAACTATCCATTTTCGTTTGGATGTCGTTCGTATGCTGCCTTTGAATTGTTTAGAAAAAATGGGGGTCTGGCCCTATGGACTGAAGTGGGGTAGGGCCCAATTATACTTGACAAAATAGAGGAACCCTCACTTCACGCTATTTTAGCGAATATCATTCAGAGGAAATGAACCAACTTTATCATGTTCATCTCGGCGGTTTATTTAAGCCATTTATTCATATTGTTAAAATGAACAAAAATATTGAAACCCGGAAGAGAAAAGCGTTCTTCCCAACTGTAACCACAGCAATCAATAGTCTGAATTAGACAACACCCTATGTGTAACATGAGTTGGAACACCTATTAACAATTCATGCAATTCATTTCAAAAAGACAACGTAGTGTTCAAAAAGAAATTATAGTTGCCTTTGAATTGTTGACATCGCGCTTTGGATGAAGAGCGTTTTTGAATGAAATGCATTTTTGCTTCGTTTTTATTGTGACCTTGATGCCAATGATCAATTTTGATACCAGTGATCGTGTCATGATGACCCTGTGAAACTTTAAACATTATCTCGAACGGAACATCTTTAAAAAACGCCACTGTTTACTTACAGTTCAATCGCGTGTATCTTTCAAAGGTGCTGCGCGCTTGCTTCAGCGTTCTGCTTCACCCGCGCCTCCTTCCTTTACACGCGTCATCTCACATCCGACGTGGAGTGCGTCACAGCGCATTTCTGACGCACGGCGGCCATCTTCAATCACCATAGTAACCACAAACAAGCAACCTGTGGCTTAGTAGAAAGATTTAACCGTGTTTTGAAAGAATGTATTCAGCTTGCTAACAACAATGGTGACAACTGCAAAGATGCTGTCAAAAACATGTTATGGTCTTACAGGAACACTCCACACACTGCTACTGGAGTATCTCCTTTCATCCTTTTAAAGGGACATGAGGCAGGTTCTAAAGTCAAACCCAAGTGGATGTTGAAAAATCATGATGGGACAGTAAAGGACGACACAAAGATATCAGATAGAGTGCAAGGGTACCAAGAAAAGTATGTTCGTGACCATAACGTCAGGGTGAAGACATCATTGAAACCCTATAATTGTGGTGATTGGGTACGCACGCAACGCATGGAGAACAGGAAACCTGGTTCTTCCAAATGGTCTAAACCTAAACAAATTATTTATACGGTTGGGAATTTAGTCAAACTTGATGATGGGAAAAAATGGAATATAAGGAGTGTAACGAGATGCAATGATCTAGAATGCAAGTTTCTTACAGGTCAGAAATGTGTCGATTTAGCATCTGATTCTGCAAAATCTTCTGATTCCAGTTCAGGTGTGAAGGGGAGATGTGTTCGTCTTAAATCTAAACCGGTTTGGATGAAGGACTATGAGTGTACGTAAATCACATGTGTACTCATTCAATTCTTTTAATACAGTTTAGATATGTACTGACATTCTTTTAGATTTTTCAGTTTAAATTTTATGCCTCTCTTTGGTATGTATTTCATCAAATGTATACTTAAGTTTTTAACTTATTTAGGTTTTTCTTTATGTAGTTCATTCTCTGTTTTAATATCATTTAGGAAGGGAGATATGTTGTATCTTATCAATGGTGCGTCTTCCCTTTAATATGCTAATGTCTCATGCCTGCTTACAGGATTCTGGAATGTAGAATCCAGATAGTAGTGAGAGCTGACTTGGTTGCTGAAGGAGTTGGTCCTTGATGCCTGTGGGGTTGATCTTACCAATAAACTATCATCTCCTCTACACTTCGTGTACCTCCAGTCTTTTCACACTGCATCGCCATGGGCACAACACCAACTTTCAGATAGCACAGAGTTGCAGGCTGTATTTCAGATATTCTTTCTATAAACAATACATATATCAATCTGGCAATGCATAAGTATCCTAGACGTAACTCAGAATCAGCTTGCAGACTGACATTCTGGTGTTTGTCCTAAAAGTAAGTAAGTTTGTAACATTAAATAATACATAAATGACACAATACCATGGAACTCATCATTTGGTAAAACAGTTTTTGTGTGGCTAAAGAGCTGACACATTGTCTATTTTTTAAATAAATATCACACATACGCCTTTCTATAGCCCTTTCTGTCATCTTTCTAACAAAATACGTACACAATGCTCGCATATGGCTGAGTTTTGAGCTTGGCTGAAATGAGCATCAGATCTCTTTGAGCATGTCCAAAAGGCCTTAATCATATCAGGGTAGGCATTTTTCATTTCCTCTGCCAAACCATACACCAGCCTATATACCACCAGTATAACACCAGTTTATATAGTGGGTCTACAAGCAACAGATTGTTGTTGACATGTATGAGGCGTATTGACTCTTGTGAACCTCCTGCTGTGGATCATTCATTTCATGGCCATAACAGAGGTTATAAAAGTCACGTTTGAAGCACGCGTTCACAATATTTGCAGCAAATCCTTTCACAGGCCATATATCTTTGTAGGGAACGTCTGGGGCTTTCTTTTCAAATCTGAAATTATGGACACAAAACATTTCTTACACAGCTCTTTATTTTGGATTGTGGAACTCTCAGTCTGTTTTGAAAAGCATAATCAGTAAAAAAAAACACCCTTAACCGTTGGTGGTGTCCCCTCTACCCAGGAGCTTTTTGCTGATGCTTTCTACAGTTCAAAAAAGAAAGAAAGAAAGACATAACAATTTCTTAAACTTAAAATATAGCTGTATATACAGCATAAGCTAGTGTCTACAATGATCTTTACTAACTTCGCCATATTCGTGGGGCTCAGCTGTAACTCTGAAATCTTGAGAGTCGCTGAAATCCATCGAGGCATAACTGGCATTGGAGTTTGCGTACAGCTGTTGCAAGATGACAGCCACCAAACCCAGTTCCTCCAGAAACCCCATATCTTTATAGACCAGTGAGTTAGCAGCTGTTATAGATTCTTCAGCATCTTCCATTTCAGTGAAATTGTTTTTAGCTGCTGTTTTGTCACTCAAGCCTTTACTGCACCTGCTGGAGCCCTTAAAATGGGATATCAGTTGAGGGAAATCCTTGAGACTGAGCATTTCAAGCCAAAGGTTGAGCTCCTTGTCAAAACCAGTGACGTCATGACTACTCTCTTTAAGACTGCACTACTCTGTGGTCTGCTCCATTGTCACTGGTGTCAAGCTACGATAATATCTATGGATAGTGTTCAAACAATCACCAGAGGGCGTCCAATTGATGAGGTGAATGTATCTCTTCATAACGTCTGAGTGATCTCTTTCTGGAGGGGGCTCCTGTGTTTGGCAGAGGCTGCTTAAGGGGCTCCTTAAACTCCACACATCAAATAGGGGGGCATACTTCTGTACATCACATCATGGTCACATGATCTTGACAGGCTCAGGTTATTTGGGGAGCTGCCTCTTAGCCCTACCAGGCGACTAGGGTGAGGTCACACCACACGCGTCCCAAAACGTTCATGTGACCCCAGAAAGTGACATAATTTCCAGAGTAGGTCCCCACAGGCATGGAAGTCCCAGTGACGGAAGTGGCATTACTTCTGGGCTTGGATAAGTGTCACTTTTTGGGGTTAATTTAAGGTAAACGTTTATTCTACTGATAAAGAGTGAATAGATAGGTAGTAAACAAATATAGCTGTTGTTTCATTTTAGTTTGCAACTCCCTGATGCTTTAACTATATGCCAAATATTATTGTTCTAGTAGGCACTGAAACCATATTGTTCAAGGTTGTACATTTGCACATTTCTGCGAAGTGTAATCTGCTTTCAAACTTGGCATCTGGAAGCAGAACTTTCTAAGAATAATGAGCTTAGTACTGCATGTTTGAATGATATCATCTCCTCAGTCACAACCTGTGCTTCGTCTGAGAGACCATCCTGCTTGTCACCTGCTTATTAGATATGCTTTTGCTGAAAGTAGACAGTTTGTGTCTCTTGAATAAATTCCATAGATGTCTATTGAATGAAAGCCTATATATATACTATCCTAAATGTTCTGTATTTTAGCATTATGCTTCAGCCTATCTTTTTCTAGCAAGAGCCATGATTAGTTGAAATGGTAATTGCCTTTTAATTGGGTTGCTGTGATGCTGCTATTTTGCATTAAACGCAAGTTGCACTTTGGGTTTCTTGAAGTGTTATGTTTTATTTCTAACATATAAAAGTTAGGATACTAAAATAATGCATAACAAAGTAACATGAACGTTTTAGTACCATCTGAGATGCTGAAAGTTTACCTAACATTCAAATATACCTTTATATTGAAATGATCTATAATTCTCTTAGCATGGAGTCCTTTAGTCAGTTTTATCCAATGGAGAGAGATTGTGAAGCAACAGGATTAGGAAAAGATGGCAGACTTCAGATTTTCCCATGACTTCACAGATTCTCATCCCAGTCTCATGCTCTTGATTTTGGTGATATTGAATAGATATGTTCAAGACATTGGATCTATCCGCCCTTTGTTCTAGCTTCTCCATAGTCTTGATTCCAAGAGGAGTGTCTCAGTGGGTCCATGCAAAAATTGTGGTTCCAGTGCCAAATCTACAAACTTTCCTAAAGTAATCTTGAGACCACATTCCAACTGTAATGGAATTGCAGAAAGATTTCAGCATCTCAAACCACAAGGATGTTTGTGATGACCAGGTTTCTGAGCTTGGCTAGGGAACAACTAAGTTAAATAGCAAACTTTGTGAACCATGTGTGGCTCTAACTGGTTCAATAGTGAGGGCATTGTGCCTAACTGATCATCTTAAAATTGATGGAATGTAGCAGTTAGCAACTAATCGTATCACAATTTTTAGGAGTAAGTGTCTCAGAAGCAGCAGCATGAAGTCATAATTTTCCAGTAGTTGTCACATTCTTGGTCCTGTGTCTACTGCATGAACGTGTTGGTACCCACCAGAAACAAAGGATAGTGTGCCATTGTGCCCTTGAATTGTGATAACTCAGGAACTGTGAAACAGTGGATAATAGTTCAAATTCTTCTAAGTTCAATGCAAGCAGCCCTGACCAACAGCACTTGATACTGTAATCTCTTTTGGGATGGGGAATCCTTAAAATGGGACTCCTGGACACAAGGCATTCTTTGGGTTGCCACACATAAAGGTATGGTTCTGCAACATTCTTTGGGTCACATTCACCACCACTGGATCGTGAGCCTAAGTGTGCACAGACAGACTGTGGTGTGGATGTTGAACTTATCCCTGTGTTACTAAGGTTGCAGATCCTTGAGGAATGCTCTGTATTTGAGTTTTCTCCCAAGACGATCTCCTTCATCTAGGCCTTGGGGTGGATGTTCTCTTGCTTTGTGAAACTCCTTTTCCCAACGAGCAGTCCCGCTCTTCATCTTCGAAGACTGGCATCAACTTCAGCTTTTTCTTCATCATTTTGGTTTAGACCTAGTCTCAGAGTCCTCCGTGTGGCAAGTTGTTCTATGCGCTGACTCTGCAAAGAGCCCCTTCAAAGTTCAAAACAGGAACAAAGTACTGACTAATGGTGGCCAGTACGTATCAAAACCAATATCCAAGCAGATCTAGTACAGCATCAAGTTTCATAGTCCAGGCCAAACACCACAGGAAGAATATTTCCTGGCATATTCACAGGCTTCCTACACTGAAGGGGGGAGACGAACATATGGACATAGAAATGTAATTGGAAAATCACAGCCCAGGATCCCAAGTGGGGCAAATAGTCTGTGTACTATTTAGAAGAAGAATAATCAGAGAACACACAAGTACCTCAAAGACTAATTTGTAATTATCAAAATCAAAATAAACATCTGCTACTACAAAGAAACAAAGCTAACCACTGAAAACTGGCAATGGAGGCACTGGCAATGACCTTGCTACAATAGGGGAAGAACTATGGAATAATCTTCCAGCCTGAAGCAAAAATACCCAACACTAAAGGGCTTCAAAGCAGCTCTGAAAACAAATCCTTTCAAGCAATCTATCTCTGGGTTCCTAATTGACTCTTGAACGTTTAGCTATATCACTTTTATTTGTGGAATTGATTTATGGCTACACTTGTCTTATCTTCTTCCCCCGATGTGCTCCTCCAAAACTGCCTCAAGACTAAAATTCTATTCTGGTGCCTGTCTGAAATATTAGCTAAACAAATGATCAAATAAATAAACCTTTCACTGAGCTGATTGACCAGCTCAAGCATCCAAAGCAGTTTCAAACAGGTACTGTTGATGGGCAGATCGCTGGGTCATATCTGTTAACCAGCCAGAGTTGAACCTGCCTTATGGTCTCCTGAGCATAGGCCTCAACGGCTGCAGGGAATGTGAAATGGGTTTAACACTAATGTTGAGAACTTTTAATCACATGTGGCTTGTGAAGTGACCTTGCAGAGAAATCCATCCATACAGCAGATTTCCCTAATACCAGATATATCTACTTACAGCTGGACAGCACAGAATGCTTGGGAAACTGTTGACCCAAGTTGTGGGAGACTAGGCAGATTTTACACAAGGTGTCAGATGACCCTCTCTGCCAATCACAGTTGTTCATCACTCCTTACACGCTGGTAAAGGATCCGCAGCCACTCTCTTCCATAAACTGAAGTGTAGTTTGTGAGAAGGTGGGTTGGTATATGCTGTCCACTAGTTAAAGTGGGCACCTTGTACCAAGCCACATGACCCTTATGATGTATGCGGTCAAAGATAACCTTATTGAAAGCTATCCTAGTGGTAGCTATGGAGAGCAGCCTTCAGGCTTAATCTTGAAGGAATGTAAAGCAGCTTGTTTTACCAGAATATCACCTCCTGAATAACTAAATGAAAGCAAGGATAACCACACAGTAGTTATATAAAAAGATGTATGCATTAATATAACTGTCTTTACTAATCTCTACATAAGATTAGAACATAAAGCACACAATAATGTAACAATAGAAAATTCGTAAGTAGCAAAATATACAGCAGGCTCCTGGGGGAGACCGAACCATATACTAAAAAAATGGTATAACAATCACAACTTCAATAGACATAGTGCCTAGAGCACATAGAATTGCTGGGACCCCAAGGAACCACCCAGAGGAGTGACAAAGGGAGCCCACGGAGGACGGGTGCAGTGAAGAAACACGACTGCGTGCTCCAAACAACTCTATGGGAAAGTCATGGTTGGAAAGTTAAAGTTTAAGGACACTTCTACGAGGACTTCAAGCAAACCCTTTGGAACATAGGAGGTTCTAGAGCCAACCCACCAGTGAGTACCAGAGTACCCGTGTTACCTATCCCAGAAGAGCCGGGTGCATAGAGGTCAAGTGGTGTCGGAAACCTTTGTCGTTTTTAATGGAGAGCTGCAACGAAATACTGCTGCCAGGAAGGCGAAGATTGTCCGATGGAATCCAAGCCTGGATTCAAGGTGACAGGAACCTGAAAGCAGAGGGGATAGGGTCTGGGTCACATCAATCGACCAGGGGCTCGGCAGTCGAATGCCCACCAATGTCGAGTGCTTCAGGTGCGAAGAAGGGGTGCTTGACTCTGCGGCCACGGGGACAAGGAGACGTCGAGGATGACCAGGGTCCAGAGGTGAGCTGTCCCACAAAAGATGTCAAGTGCTGAGGGGTCGATGTCCAGCTGGAGCATCAACAAGCCTTGGCAAATGCAACCCACGTGGTCAGAGGAAACAGGTTACGGTGTGGACCAGCAAGGTCCAGGGGACTTGAAAAGCAATTGAGAGTCAGGGCGCATCTGGAGCCACCAGGTAACTCCAAGAACAAAGAAGGTGACCCTTGCCAGGACCCACAGGCCAATGGACCGGGGATAACAAGGAGACCTCAGGCAAGTTTGCAAAGAACGAGCCCACAGACCACTTGGTGAGTGGAAGCCAGATATCTTCAGTGCAAATACTGCTCAGGGTCAGGACTATATGGGATCCAATGCACAAGCTCAGGTAACGCCAAAAAACATATGCACCTTCAAATATACGCGGTGCACATGGGTTCAGGTTGCACAGCATCCATGTGGGATGCTGGTCTCAGAACTGCTGAGAGGTCAGATCTACCTCAGGAACCTTCGGGCACCGACCTCCTGTGTTGCTGCAATGTTCAGAGTCCGCAGGAGCTCTGGAGAAGCAAACCGGTCAGATGTGTCAGGTGCCTGCTGCTGCAGGGGAGTAACTCCTTTACTCCAAGGGAGATTCTTCAGTCGTGCAATCGTAGTGCAGGCAGTCGAAGTACTTTATTTCTTCTTAGCAAAATCTTGTCCAGGTAAAATTTAAAGTCCTGTAGTCAGGTAACCCACTTTATACCCATGGGAAGGGGTTGGACGGATTCTGTGGACCCTCCTAGGGGAGAGGCAGGACAGAAGGATGGCTACAGCCATGTCCTTTGTCCAGTTTCGCACCAGAGCAGTAGCCAATGGCTCCCAGAACTGGTTTGAGCTGGACTATGCACAGGGACTCCAAATGTCCCCCCAGTGCAGACTTTCTGGCACTCTGAGAGTGCACCCACCCGGCCCCAATACACTAAATCCTGTCTAGGAGGTGGTTACACCTCCCTGTGACAGGATGTTTATTGTCATGCCTTCCTCTGCTCAAGCTTGGCTCAGCAGAAGGAGAGCAGAATTACGGCTGTGGCTGGCAGCATCCATTTTGTGCTGCCCAGGTCGAGAAAGCTGGTACCAGGTAGACCGGTGACCTACAGTAGCGGGTTTTGCATGGCCTGTCAGGGGTGGCATAATGCTTGCTGCTGCCCATGGAGGCCTCTGGGGTACCTATGCCCTGGGTACATGGTGTACCACATACTAGGGACTGGTAGGATACCTCAGTATTCAATCTATAGTGTACCTAAGGTACACAGATAACAATTTAGGGAGAAAGCCGATAAACTGGGGTCCTGATTAGCAGGATCCCAGTCAGACTAGTCAAACACCAGCAAAACACCAGGAAGAAAATGGGGGTAACCATGTAGTCAGATCCTACCTTTCTTCATACTTTTTGGTGCACCATCAATCCAGCAGAGCAACGTGTACAGTATGGACATCAATTTGCTAAAATTACCAGACTTCACATGCCCCTTCATCTTCACATTTACTTACAGATACATATGCTTATACATACAAGTGTGTTCACACATACACACTGCTAGACCTGGCATCTTTTGGTGTGTTTCCCCAATCTTTTTGCTTTCTGACTTCCCGGTTTTGACTCTGTTTTTGCTTGTTTAGTGTCTCTGTGCACTTTCTCACTGCTGATCAGTATTAAAGTGCCAGTTCTCCTATTGTAAATTGTATTATGGATTGGTGCTTCCATGATTGGCATATTTAATTTACTGGTAAATCCCTAGTAAAAGGCACTGGGAGTGCCAGGGCTTGTAAATCAAATGCTACTAGTGGGCCTGCAGCACTGATCATGCCACCCCCAGAAGTAGCCATGTAAAGGTATCTCAGACCTGCCACTGCAGTGTCTGTGCATAATGTTTACTGCCATGACGAATTGGCAGGTGCACCCACTTGCCAAGCCCTAACCTTCCCTTTTATTACATATGAGTCATCCCTAAGATATGCCCAAGGTACCCCCATGGGCAGAGGGTGGTGTATGTGAAAGGTAGGATTTGTCCAGTTGTGTGTGACATGTCCTGATGGTGAATTACAGTGAAATTTGTTTTTCACTGTCGAAAGGCTATCTGCCCCGTAGGATAGAATGGGGAATACTCTAACATTTCACTAGTATATCTTCCCATGGGAAAAAGATGGAGAAATTGAGTTTAGTATGCCTGAACTCAGAATGTAGAAATGCATCTTTTAGTGAAGATGATTTTTATATTCTGTGTTTGAAAATACAACTTTTAGAAAGTAGGTATTTTCTTGCTTAGCCATCCTGTGTGCCTCTGCTGGGTTGTGAATTGACTGTCTGGCTTTGGAGTGACAGGGGCTGGGGATGTGCATTCTCTTCAGACAGCGACTGGAGGGGTTGAGGTGTGTCCTAATTCTCCTGGTAGAGTTAGGGCTGGGCTGAATAGACCTGGGCTTCATTTAGAGTAGTGGGAGGAGATTTCCTTGCACCTGAATGGGCCTGGTCTGCCTTGGACAAGGCTGTCTCCATCTCCTGCTGGGAAGCTGGGCCAGAGAGGATCAAACTGGTTTGGACTAAGCACATATACTCTCTGCCCAAGAGAACAAAGAGAAATGCATTATAAATATTGGGATCCGTGCCCTTAGGCACCGCTGCTGGCTCAGTGTCCTGAAGGCACTGCAGAAGACACCGCTGCACTTTGCACCACAGCCTTGGTCTCACCGATGACTGCTGATGCCCCTGAGCCGCTGCATGCATTGCGACCTGTGGGCACTGCACTCTGCATTGCCTTGCTTGACTCTGCCGCCCTGGTCTTACCGATGACGTCGCTCCCCGCTGACCGCAACACCCATGACCTCACATTTGTTTGAGGGAACCACTCATAAGTTACGCGATGTGCAGCCCCATCCCACACCGCAGTCTGTGTTGACTGACACCAGCTCCCATCAAACTGCGCTGTTGCTTGCACCAAGACCTGTCAACACCTCCACAAGCACCTCTTCATTCCGCACCATAGTCGGTGTCACCGACGCCGTTGGACAACTGTCACCGAGCCGCTGCCTGCTTCACGACTTGAAGGCACCACATGCCTCACCGCTACGCTTCCCCTCGCAACCGCAACAGTTACCACAACCAGTCTGCATCGACTAAGCATGGGCGGATTTTGCGGATCCACGATTCACGAATTTGCGTATTCACGGATCGTGGATCCGCAAAATCCGCGGATTTTGCGGATCGGCGGATTTGGGGGCGGGGCTTCCATGCCAGGACCATCGTGCCAGATTGAACCCTGCCCTTCATATTTATTCAAGAAGACGCCACCGTTTTGTGCCATACCTCTACTCAACTGGAGTACTTTCTACTGGATAATCAGTAAGTGCTACCTCGTTGGGTAAATGTATAGTGCTTTTACTACACTACAGCTACCTAAAGTGCCCGAGAGTTGTCAACAGCGACCAGGTGTGTGTTACTATGCAATCGCGCCGAATGGCGCAGGGGCCCCTTGAGTGACCTATCATAGTGGGTAAATGGCGGGAAGACGGTGCACACCTCGAGTGTGTGGGCGGGGCCAAACGGACGGGGCTTCCATGCGAGTGCACATGCCTCTTGTGTGTATAAAAGGTCAGAGACTGATCAGAGCAACAGATGTAGAGACAGAAGCTCCTGGTCACAGAACAGCACGGGGATTGCGCTCGTGAAGGTCAAAGATGCAAAGGCCTGTATCCAGCGTCACAGCTGATTTTCGACGGTATATTTGGGAAGAAGGCACACCTGCCCAGCCTCCACAACGCTCAGGATTGTTTTTGGGCTGATGAATGAGTCACTGAATTAAAGCTTCAACTAGGGCACATGCTGTATTGATATCTGTAAGTGCTTCCTGTTGAGGTTTAATTTTTGTGCCAGGACCGTCGTGCCAGAATGAACCCTGCCCTTCATATTTATTCAAGAAGACACCACCGTTTTGTGCCTGTTGTAACTAATTTACGATGGCGCCGGCAAGCTGCCAGCGCCATCCTAAAATAGTTACTAAATTAGCTTCAACAGGAAGCTCTAATTGGTAAAATAAAGCAGGCGCTCGAGCCCCTGCTTTATCTTATCTATTAGAGCTTCCTGCTGAAGCTAATTAAGTAACTTTAGGATGGCGCTGGCAGCTTGCCGGCGCCATCGTAAATTAGTTACAGACCAGCAAGGCTTGAACTTTTGACCGAGGAATCCGCCGCTCGCGAATTGCGAATTTTCGGTAAATTCGCGAGAGTTCGCGGATCGCGGATTTACCGAAAATCCGCAAAATCCGCGATCGGAGCGGATTTTGCGCTCATGCTTAGCATCGACGCAGTCGACCGAACTCTTGAATTCTATTGTTTTCAGCATAGCAGTACCAACTTCAAGGAACTGCATTTTTAAGTCATACTTGCAAAGTGCATATATGTTATCACTGTATGTTGGTCTTTTATCACAGTGGTCTTGTTTGCACTGATAAATATTGGTTATTTTTCTAAAACTGGTGTGGTGTCCTTTTGTTGTGTTTTCACTGTATTACTATTGGTTATGTGCAAATGTTTTACACACTGCCTCTGAGATAGGCCTGACTGCTCGTGCCAAACTACCAAGGATGAGAGCAGGGGTTATTTCAGGAGTGTATCCCCCTTATCTTTACTAGAAGGAAGGGCCCCTACTTGGACAAAGGTGCACACCATTGTCAACTAGAGACCCTCATTTCTAACACACACACACTCTGCCTACACATGCACACACCTTCACACACTCTCTCTTACATAAACAGACTACAAACTGCAAACACGCATACAACACACATACATTTAATAGCATTTTTTTTACTTACATCAGCTGCCAAGGAAAGTCAGAATAGAACTATTTGTACTCCATTTTGTATTAAACTAATAGCAAACAATGTAATATTATTCATTAATAGCATGATGAAAAATGTCTCAAAAACGAAGTGAGTGAAGCCCTCTTTGACATCCAAAAGCACGAGCTGCTTCTGTTCTGCTACTGCTGACGCTAGGGGGTCGCAAAGGCAATACCAGGTGTCACAATGGGCGTGCCAGGGGTCCTGACGTCCATGGTGCTCAGTTAATAAATGTAAAACATGCACACCATATTGTGAACCTACTTGAGAAAAGCATGGAAGTGGCGGAGTGCAACAGGAGGTACAGCTCTACAATGGCTCTCATTGACATTATATGCTAGTCCTTACTATTACTTCCTAGAAACAAAGCATTTGCAGTCATGCTAAAAACGTGGCATTTTAGATGTAATTGCAGTAAGCCTAGTAGCTCAATTTAAACAAAGTACATGAATAAAAGACAATCGGTGAACTGTTGATTGGTACAGATAGGTGTAAACCTAAAATAAATGTATAGACAAAATAAAGTAAAACCATTTATTTCTAGACAAAACAAATTGGAATTATGTTGTAGGTAATTAACACAGATACATCAACCTAAAAAAGTTCATTAAAAAATGAATAAATTCCGAAGTAAAGAGGGAATGAAACTAAGCTCAAAGCATGCTAGAAAATTAAGATAAACTCACATATTTTACACATTGTCTGTCCTGGTGCGGTGGGAATCGAGAAGTATTCGCTCCTTGAAGACGTACAATGTTTGCTAAGGTGTTAGTAATCCGCTTACAGGTTGTGGTGTTCATTCTGACTGCTGTACGCTCAGCACGACAGTGAGACTCTATCACTGTCGCGTGCGTTACCTGTAGCTTGGCCTTATCTCTTTCTCTACCTATCTTGCTTTGAAATGTAGCTCAATTAACATTTCGAGAAAGGTCAGTAACGGCTCTGTATATCAAAGCAGCTCTCAGAGCGCGCGCAGATGTGGCGCATGTCTAACCATACGGAGCAGGGCTAGATAAAGCATTGCCCTGCCACTGACAGGCGGTCCCCTGGGAAGACGAGGGTAGTCCGCGTGGCCAGAGACATTTAACATTTAACCTTGGACGCCATTGGAGGTGTCAAAGGTGAGCATGTCATTGTGAAGCAGATGTTTATCCGGCGAGAAATTACTTGAAAGCTTTTACAAGGTTAACAATTCTATGGAAGTCCGCACTGGTGTCTGGTATAAAAGCTACCCAGCTAATAATTGCAACTTCCGGTAATGTCAATTCCCTGTTTTATGTTTAATTTATGGAGAGGCCGCTTTTTAATCTGTTGATGCCGCGATATCAGGGAAGAATGGGAGGCATTGCTTCCTAAATGCATGCACAATGGCTTGCAAATTATGTTTTCGACGTGAAGCGCAGCGAATCGATCGCCTTTAGCGTCAATCTTAATTTGTCTTTGGAGTTGTTTCGTGTTCCTCTAATGGAGAAAGAACACAGACCTAGTGAGATTTCTCGTGGTCGGAAATGTAATCAATTTCAGGTGCATTGGCATGTTCCAAGAAAGCAAATGCGTCCTCGACCAAACTTGTCCTATGGGGTTTGCAGTTAAAGCAGAATGCCCTATGTCACTAGAGAGCCTGGTGCTGGCTCCCCAGCAATTGCACTTGGAATAAATTGTATCCCACACCAGCACTTGAGTTGAACTACTTTCTTTTACATATCCAAATAAACAGAATGAAATGCATATTTCGGTTAGAAACATTTAAATATAACATTCTAGGAAATATTGTTAAAGGAAATGTGCTGTTTTTCAAATGGTGGACCTTGCATAAGATAATCATGCATCACAGAGCATACATATGATGGTTGCCTATTCGACACGTAGAACTCAGGGGCATATTATCAAGGGGGTTTATCTCCGCTTTTTTGGCTTTAAAAGCCAAGAAAGCGGAGATAAAATTATCTCCCTATTACCAAGCTGTCGCTAACACCAGTTAGTGACAGCTAATAGGAGATAGCGACCATCTTGGGCCCCGCTTTGCATGTCAGTGATATTTATCACTAATGACATGCAAAGTGGGCGTGCCAAGATGTTAGCGACTGGAAACAGTCGCTAATATCGCTATCTCCTATTACCAACTTTTGGAGATATTCGCGCTAAGCGCGAATATCTCCAAAAGCTAACACCTGCCCTGAGCAGTTCTTAGCCATGTTATCCAATGGGAGGTGGATAACATGGCTAAGAGCATTTGCTCGATAATGCATGAATATCGCTGACTTTTCAGCGATATTCATGCATTGCGGCCGTTTTTTATCGCATTTGCGATAAACCTTGCTAATAGCAAGGTTTATCTGCGATAAAAATCGCCGATGTGCGGCGATAATTTTTGTCTCTAAACAAGTTAGAGACAAAAATTATCGCTAGTTGTTGGTAATATGCCCCTCAGTTTTTTAGATTGCACAGATCTATTATGGTTGTTAGGATTTCTGGGCTCCTGGAAGATCAGAGGGCAACCCCCTACATTGTTCACCGAAGACCAGGTATTGTGTTGTGGACAAACATGCAGCACAGATCAAAATACTGGCTTTGTCACAGGAAAGTGGCACTTTCAATTTCCAGGCCACTTGGACGCTTTTTTAAGCGCTAAACAGAAACAAGAATTTGCAATGCAGTAGGTCTCGCATTACTGATAGTTTGAGGTATTGGTGTTGCAAATAATAATGCAACGCCAGTAGCTCATACTTTAAGTAAAGCAAGACCTAGGGCATTGCACATGCTTGCATAGTGAGCCAGAAACCAGCATTGTATGTCTCAGTGTAGTACCGCAAGCTGCTCCTAGAGGTCCCTAGTGAGCAAGGCACCAGCACTGCATGTCTAGTTGCAGTACCGCAAGCTGCTCCTAGAGGTCCCTAGTGAGCAAGGCACCAGCACTACATGTCTAGTTGCAGTACCACAAGCTGCTCCTAAAGGTCCCTAGTGAGCAAGCCACCAGCCTGCATGTCTAGGTGAAGTACCACAAGCTGCTCCTTGAGGTCACTAGTGAGGAAGGCACAAGCGCTGTATGTCTCGGTGCAGTTCCGCAAGCTGCTCCTAGATATCCCTAGTGAGCAAGGCACCAGTACTGCATATCTACAAAGTTGGAGTTATTGGCATTATAAATGGCAATGTTTTTTACCTAGCCATGTTGCAGGGCTCAGTACCATAGGTGGCCAAAAGGGGACCTTTTTTGGTCACATATGGTACTGCACCCTGCAGAAGATATAGTAAATCCACCCTACCCATAATGTATTGCATGCAAGACAGTACTACGAGTGCCTTCAAATTGCTATGTCCATATATACAATCAGTAGCTTTGAAATGTGACAATATAATTATAACATTAATTTCGGATTATGTTGTACTCTATGTGGAGCTGAAGGGAAATTCATAGACGGTCTCATATAAATGTGAGATGTTCTAGTGAGTGAGGTAACCACTGCCAGCCTAGAATAGGACCAAATGTGTGTCCTGCCTGAAGCCTTTTGAGAGAATAGTGCTCTGAGGCTGTAATTTAAACCTAGGGAGTAACAGCACATGTAACAGTGGGAGTCCTCATGGGAGGTTACAAGAAGGGACAAGGCGGTACTAAGGAGGGTCTATTAAGCCTATTGACCAATGAAAAGCCATCATTTACAAAGGACAGGAACAGGAGCCAATTAAAAAGATGGGGGGAAAGTGGGCAGAGCTTTATGCCTATATCCTGAAACAGCATGTCTCGAAGAGAGAGCGCAGGCGCTGCCTACACGAGACCTCACCACCCCATTGCAACTCAGTAGGAAATGAATTCATGATCTGTATGTGCAAATGAATTATCGGGCTTTTGTGTATCACCTATAATTATGCTTATGCTGACCTCATAATTTTCGTTTGCAGGATGCCTGGCTCTAGCAGAGGTACCTTGTTCTGCACTAGCATTCACCTTGTGACTTTAAAGAGTGTAGAGACAATACATTAAACAAGTATCTTAATCGAAGGGCATACTTCATGAACAATCTTCCTAAAGATGACAGTCCACATCTATTTCAAATAAAACCCAACATTTTCACAAGAATTATGCTTATCAAATATGACATAATTTCACGCACCACAGTAGTAAGGCAAGCAATGACAATGGTTTTGGTTTTTGGATACTGAAAAGTTGTTTGCAGCCTTCATTAATACACTGAAGAGAAAGTATATGGGTAGTTGTAGTAGGAACTTGCTTTCCAAACTCAAGGGACCTTTCATGGATGCAGCATGTTTGAATGTACGAGCAAGCTGTGCTTCAACCGAAAACCTCCTTCGACTCAATTGCACTTAATCTCAGATTTACTACGGCTTTTTACTCACGTGATACAATGCAGTGCAAAGCAGTGGGTGCTATTTACTATGTCATACAAAAGGTGTTTTGTGCTGCAAAGATGCAAATTTCATAGTGCAAAAATACTTTGCACTGGGGCCGGTGCTGGGGCAGACCATGACAAACTGTAATAGATTTAGACACAAAGCACAATTTACAAAGACAGCCAAACTAGGCTTTGCAGCAAAAACTAACACATATTTGATGCAGGCGCAAAGAAGGGGACACATTAATAAAAGTGCAGAGCACACATCCAATGATTAGGATCTTTCTGAATGTGTTTGCCCACAACAATTTGTACATGAAGGATATGCCTCCAGCCAAATCCTTTGCTAGACAAATATACTTTCACCTCTGCACCAAGATGCAAGGCTGTTTGCCACACAAGGATGCCTTGTTTGAGGGCCAGTGGAGTGATTCATACAGGCAGCAGCCAATCTTTGTACATATTGCTCTGTGTTGAGCCTTGCCCCTTCACACAGTGCAGAGTCTCACATTGGCTGCTGCTCTGTGTTTATAACAATATAATAAATCTGGACCCTAGAATATATATCACCCAAAGGAAAGCTATTCCAAAATCTCCACCAAAGTGTACAACAAAACCTAATAACAATGAAGAAAATCTCACAAGAACATTCAAGATCTGAAAATATGCTGGTACTGTAAGAATCTCATTGTGCTATAAGGAATAACTTGCTGCAAGAACTGCCCATCTAGAAAAAAGGTGCTCACCAGTGACAGTTTAAGACAAAGCTAAAAATCAAGAAAAAAGTGTGCTTCCTCAGAGTTGACCACTCAACGGAGTAAGAAACAGCCAAGTATCCATTTTGTCAAGATACTGGCCGCCAAGACTGGAGGGTGGGAATAGAGTCTAAGACAGTCCCAAGTGAACTCAAATACTAAACCTAAAGCTGCTAAGCCCTATCTTACCAATGATTCATCACCTGGCTCCCTCAATTTGTTTACACCATGAAGCCCTGAATGCCGCATTTTGCTCCCCTGTACTCTCTTCCAACTGCTCAATACTTCTCCATTTGACCGTATTATTGACAAACTCAAGTGAAAGCTATTAAACTTTAGCAAAGATACTGACACA
This sequence comes from Lissotriton helveticus, assembly GCF_964261635.1. NCBI lineage: Eukaryota > Metazoa > Chordata > Amphibia > Caudata > Salamandridae > Lissotriton > Lissotriton helveticus. Next base: position 807,040,046 of record NC_136063.1, read on the forward strand.
TCTTGATTAGCATGTGCCAGATTATAGAAAAAGATAACCTGTCAGAAAAAACCTTGAAGTGTCTTTATGGTGGAATGGTCAAATATTCATTAATTCCAAATACAGAACAAATAATTAACGTTATTATTAAGTAGTCATCCTTTGCTTAAGGGACATTGCAGTAGTCCTGCTCAAATGTGTTATTTTTTAAAACTATTACTTCTCTCTGTCCATTTGTCTCAGTTTGTGATTTTTCACCATCTTCTTCCCTTTTTCTTCAATGGGCGTCGATTCATCAAAATGCCATGGACAGCAGACTTGGCATTACACACCAGTTGACATTAATGACCGTACAGGAAGGGACATCATATGACGTTTGACCCGAACCTTCAGAGAAAATGATGTCACATGACAATACCCCATATGACATTGCAATGGTTTACTTCACTGAAGTTCTTTAATATCTATGGTTAATATAACAACACAGCATAGACAAATGTCTATTTCAGATACCACCTATATTATGGTGGAACAATATATACTAGGGCAACATTTCTAATTTCTCCTTGTATTACATGAAAGACAGAGGACAGTGCTGGGACCTAAATCATTCATGCAAACAACTGTCATTATTTCATTTAGGAATTATAGGAGAAGGAGCACCAGATGACAAACTAGTCTATCATAAATATATCCCCGAATCAAATCACAATAACCCCACCGTCAGTGAGTTGCCAAATCTCCCAAAAATTTAACAATGGAAAAGTATCATAATAATGAGCATCAAATTATCATGTATATTCTTTACATTGTTTCTTTTATTGCTTCTTTTAATTTTTGCAGCAAATGGAGAAACATCCAACGTGTTTTGTCCCAACATAGGGACTTCTTCAGGTCTGTTAAAAACATACAAAATGTAAACTTACAAGATATCAGGACAAAATACATATGTCAACATGTATATATTACTTTAAACAACAGGACATTATACAAAAACACTTTACACAAATGGGTAATCTCAATAACATTTAGGACATGATTAAAAACAACATTTAACATTATATTCAAGTACCAATCAGTCTATAAAGACTGAAAAAGGAGATTACCATACAAAAGCTTTTTATATAAATATTATAGAGAAGAAAAATACATTTGGATCTCAATTTGAATTGAATTGATGCTCAAAAGCAGGATAGACTTATTTCAAACCTCATTATGCCCCTATTTATTTGACATATTTTCATTACTTATATTTTAAAATACGCCTAAATCACATTCTCATCTTGATAATCTTGTTATATATAGAACCCCATAGTCAAAATCAGGGTAAAAAATCACTTACCAAAAAGAAAATATTAATTTTTACGCAAAGCATAATTCACTAAATGATCAAATACAAAACAGTGCGCGATATTCAATTATTGAAGCCTTTTCTGAAAAGAGAGAGCAGCAATATGACGGGTAATACCCTACAAGGTAAGCATTGAAATTTACCTCCACCCCATCCCATTATTGCAAAGTACCTTTGTAGCTTACCAGAGGTATCTTAATGTGTCAGCAGCCAATACTAGAGACACCATGGGCCTGATTACAAACTCGGTCGGAAAGGCTCCGAATGGCATTCGGAATTTCCTAACCCGTTTTGTAACCCATGTTTCCAGCTGACTCGTAAACATTTCTGACTGACCGATAGGTGCCTGCCACAGGGTCCAGGGATGTACACAAACTCCCATTTCTCTATGGGAGCTTGAGCTGCAGCCGATTTCTGACCGCCGCACAAGCTCCTGTGGAGAAATAAGAGTATGCGTCCACACCATGTGCAGTCGCATTGTAATAATTTGGTCAGGACTGCCGACCTCCGGTCGGTCAGTCCCGATTCCGTGGCGATATCGGTTGGAGGCAACCCCGACCGACATCCCAATGAGACCCTAAGTATGTTATTAACTTAAAATATTTCTTACTCTCAGTACATTTTTATTTATGATTATTTGCAAGGCACCATCACTAGTACGAAACGCAGAGGTGAAGGTTTTATTCAAACACATAATTTTTAAATTTTTCATGCATTCACATGAACGAAACATGGCAACAATATTTAAAAAGTTTGCTTTTCAGTTTATTTTTAAATTTAATGAGAAGATGAGCAGAAGAGTGTGCTGCACACTGCTTATTTTTTGTAATTTGCAAAACATAGTGTAATGTCTCAGTCCCAATGGTAGCTACAGAAAATAAACAGTGCCCAGTAAGACACTGTTTACCTTCAGCTGTTGCAATGGTAGCCGGTGATCTTTGAAAGTGGTGGAATGTAATACACGTCTTGAACTGTAGTGAGCGAGTGAAGGGAGCGAACCTGACGTTTTCTGTGCAGAGATTTAGGGAAGGAAGAGGTTCTCCCTGTTTGACAAAATTGCTAAACAGTGAGGTCAAATAATGCATTTTAAAGCACAATTTCACATACATTTAGTAAGAAGCCATTGGCTCTGAAAGTGCACTCATTAAACATTCAAGTTCTTTCTTGGTGTGCGAAACTAGTAAACCTGATGCTCTCCATGAGTTGAGCTTAATGTTTTCAAAATGTGCTACGGGTGATCCCATAAGTCAAGTAGACCTCTATTGTGCCAGGGCCAGTATTTTGTCATTAGTGCTTTCTATATACAGTGGGTGACCCATGAGTCAAAAATGACCTCCAGTATGTCAGAGCCAACATTTTTGTCATGGTTACCCCTGCAACATGTTACAGTTGTCTTCTAATTATGCCAAGAATTACCTCCATCATGCCAGCACCCACATTTTATAATGACTGTCCCAAATGCCAAGTAATAAATCTAACATTGCAGTGCCACTGTTTTGTCTCAAGTTCTTGTGATGCTAAGAAGTGTGTTTAGAATGCCAGGGCCACCATTCTAGCAAGTGTACCGCTGTAAGTCAAGAATTAACTTCAGTATGCTAGTACCAACAGCAGACTTGCAATAACAAGGCTACATTGTCACTAAACGTCATTTACATGCATTACCTCAAACTCATTCTTATGCACTTACACCTAATCTCATTCCTTTCCCCTCACTTGCACTCATTCAGTCTGACATACTTGCTTACACTCATTCTAGCTCTGATTCATTTACACTCACTTGCTTTGACTCACCCTTACTCTGACTCACTCATACTTTCTTTTTCACTAACATGCACTTACTCTCACTAATTTTCGGCCAAGAAAATTTCCCTTCTGTACCTTAATAATGACCATAAATAATATACACTGAACTAAGTCCTCACAACCAAATGATGGGTATCTGACAATACTCATATTTTGAACTAAACGTATTTCATACAATACACATTAAAGTTCATAACAATTCTAATATTTTAAAATGTATTTAAAAATTACAATCAAATAGTTTGTCTAGTTATCAACATTCACATTTGTATAAAGAACTACTTGTATATATCTACAGTCCTATACAAACACCATATTTTTATAAAAACTGTTCTTTAAAAACTTTGCAATTTCCCTGTTGCAGAATCCATTTCATAAACATAGAAAACATGTGTTTCGGTGGATCTTTTATTTTATATCCGCCTTCTTCAGGACTTATTTAAAACACACAGATTTTTTTTATAAAATTATTAAAGATCAGACATAGAATCCAAACAAGCTTAAGCGGAGCAATTCCAGAACATGCAAACCCTTTAAATTACAGTGCACATTTTCAAAGGGATATTATCTTCAATTTATATCTTTCGTGTTAGTGGTATCCTAAAGAGAGTAGAATGGTTTCACAAATTTTGCAGGACCCCTCTGAGTTTGATTTATTATGAATAAAGGGTTATCTGCCCTTGAATTATCTGTTCTTTCTCATTTAAATGTCACCATGGTGGTATATTTTGATGCTTTCTGTCCCACCTTAATATTCCAATCCAATCTTGTTTCAAATAATCAGATCCCAGGTGTCTATTTCAACCAGCAGCATGTCTACTCTCTAGCTCTGTCTGTCAACGCAGCATTTCAGCAGATCTTTTATTTTATCACTGCCTTCTTCAGGACTTATTCAAAATACAAAGATTTTTCATAAAATTAATAAAGATCAAGTTAACATGGAGGATATAAATTGAAGATAATATCCCCTTGAAAATGTGCACCGTAATTTGAAGGGTCTGCATGTTATGGATTGCTCTGCTTAAACTTGTTTGGATTATATGTCTGATCTTTATTAATTTTATTACAAATCTGTGTATTTTGAATAAGTCCTGAAGAAGGCGGAGATAACATAAAAAATCCGTCGAAACGCTGCACCGACACATTTTTTCTATGTTTATGAAATTAATTCTGCAACAGGGAAATTGCAAAGTTTTTAAAGAGAGTATTTTTATACAAATGTGAATGTTGATAACTATCAAAATACTTGAGGGCTTGAGGAGATTTAGGGACCTGCGTGAACTAACTCCCCACCAACTAATGTTTCACACAAAACAAGTAAGGGGTCCAGATTAGAACAAGGTTAGTAAGTCATGCAAAAATGGGGGAGTTCCCTTTTCAGGACGGTTCCCCTCACACACCATAGGTGTCAAGCATCATCATCAGGGTACCTCCTCACACAAAAGACCTAGTCTATGTGTGGGCTCCAAACCCCCTCTCTGCGGGGAAAGGAGCTCAGGGATGTTTTTAGATCAGGTGGGATATACTAAACCCCTATGTGAGCCGGTGTGTGTATGCAAAACAAAAAAGGGCAATGCTGTGATGTGAAAAGGTTGATTAAAACTGGCTACAGGGTTAGCTATAATTTGATTTTATTCAGCTACCCGGTGTGAGGATTAAAATCAAGGAAGAGCTGATAACACATGTGCCAACATTAGAAGCACATGTGTTGCTAGACCAACAATATTTGGCCAGAAAGACCTAGACAGCCTTCTTCAGGGTCAGATTGTTCAGCTACTACAAATATGTAATATGTGTATGTGAAAACAAGTGCATAAATCAACATTTTTTAATACTGAACCAGTATCCTGACTGTTCAGAATGGACTGCATGCAACCTATATTGAAAATATAAAGGCATATATGTCAAAAATAATGCATGCACAATGTATATACATAACCATAGTATCATGTACATTTCATAGCCTCATGATTTCTAAATTTTTGCATTCTGTAAAATGCACTAATATTTTGCATCAGTGTGTCGAGTAAAAGTGTGACTCACTGCAGTGGGTTGTCTAGTTCACTACCTTTGTCCAGGCAAGTTCGCCATTTGATACGTGCACCAGAACCTACAGAGAAAGGTACGTGGTGTTTCTTTTTTGTAAAAACTGGAGGTCCCAAGAGAGGGATTAAAGATGGAGTGTAAAAATACATGAAAATCGGTCAGATTGACGTTTCCCTGTCATTAAGCGTCAAAGATGTGACTGCCAAAGTAATTCACTACAGCTATTCAACTAACCAGTCTTCCAGCGATTTAACAAACCAGAGCAGCATGTATGGACATGTAAGATGGATATTAAAGAAAGGGAAACCCTTTGAAAAGGTAGTCTACAACTTTTTGTAAATAATGGCACTGGTGCGTGGAATAATTTCAGAGCCAAAATTAATGTAATTGCTAATGACCACTCTGAATATAGTGCCCCTTATGTTCTGACTGCAATCAGGCACCCTATAAGTGGAGGCAACACAAAAAAACGGATATATATATAAAATGAATAGGTGACACAGAAGACCCCTCAGTTAGCCCTGGAAAACCATGAGGGATCAAGAGGATGAATGAACTGAAATGCAGTCAACCAGGCGTAGTGTGTCCCGAAGGGTAATTGGCTCCCCCGCATCTACATGTTGGTATGAAAGGACTGCGGCAAGGCTGTGCCAAACGGGCCGCCCACAGGGTGCAATGCACTGCCCCATTATGGGAAGAACTAAAGAGGTCGGTGCAATGGTTCCCTTCAAAAAAGGGTGCGCCTATACCCTCCCTGTTCTCCTGCTGCCTGTCCAGAAACTGATGCTTAATGTTCCTGATGTCAATTGGTCGTAAAAGTTTGGTGTAAGTGTACAAATTGGAGCAGCCGAGCTATCTCATCTGCTCTGATATATACCTTAACCTCGCTATGACAATCTGCTTCAAGGTGGGGACAGGGAAAGACCAAATTCTCAACCATCGTAATAAAGGCGCAACTGCAGTGTAATCGGAAATGTATCCCATGCCAAGCTCCTCATGCAACCTGAAGGAGGTGGTATAAAGGGGGTCAGTGAGGAGCCTACAAAAAATATATATTTTCCCATACCGGCAAATCTTTCACATCCTTATACCCCCACACATTGCAACCATAGGTGGCCATAGGTATACATTTTCTCTATAAACTTTTAACAGTGCAGGATCGGGCTTTGTCCCCAGTCTTTTTGCTAAGTGCATGGTAGCCCCCACTACCCTTGCCAGAATGTTATTTCTGTGTGCACTCTGCGCAAACCCTGACCCATTCTCGTCAAACAATTCACCTAAATAAGGAAAAGTTGGAACTTTCTGTAATTCTACACCCTGCAGAAAAACTTACACCTAACAGCCTTCTTAGTGCTGATTTTCATAGTATGTGATGTGGAAAAATTGGTTGCAAGGTCAAGTGAATCTATAAAGTCTATAAAAGCGTCTAAAAGTTTTTGAAGACCTACACCTGTCCTGGCAAACAACACAGCATCATCTGCATAGAGAAGTGTTGGCATTCGTTTGGAGCCAGCTCTCTGAATGTCTTTACTAGTTGCTGAGAGAATGTCTCCTAGTCTGTTGATATAAAGTGTGAACAGAAGGGGAGCCAGAATACACCCCTTCTCGACCCCTTTCTTGACATCCCAAGAGGCTGACACGCAACCATCCTCATTATATCTCACAGCAGCCTTGGTGTTGTTATGGGCAAAGTGTAGAAAAGCCACTAGGTCTACCTCCATACCCTGATCCAGAAGAATCAACAATAACTTGGATCTATTAACACGGCTGAATGCTGATGTTAGATCCACAAATGCCATATGCAGGGATCCCTTCTTAGTTATCGTATATTTCCCCACCAACAGATGTAGGTTAATTCACTGATCTGGCCTCCCTTTAGCCTGTCGAAAGCTGTATTGTAGGTCTGAGATAATCTTAACCTTATCTTATCTAACCAGGAGGTTTGCTGGTCTCGGAGCACTTTCCCCATCATTTTTGCAGCCGAGTCTAAGAGAGAAAATTGGTCGATAGCACGCTGGATCCCTCAAACCCTTTTTAAAAATAGGTATTATAATGGCCATTGACCAGGAAGAAGGAAAGTCACAAGAATAGGCTGCATTGAACAATTGTGTCAGTATCCTGGCCAAAGTCAAAGGGTCTGCTCTATACAGATCTTTCAGGACCCCATTATGGCCCCGTGCTCCTCCCCCCGGCTGTGACCAGGATAGCTATGTGTACTTCTTCGATGTTAAAATGCAATGGTTCAATCTATGCATATGTCTCACTGTGAATCAGACCCCCCTACATCTTCACCACTATATATTTCTTCAAAGTGGAGAACCCACCTTTCATCAGCTATAGTGCAATCTGTTCTGGCATTTGCTGTATCTGAAAAAATGGGCTATTAACTACTTCCCAGAACTTTGTACTGTCTGTCAGCACGGTTGCCTGATCAAGGTCATCCCATGCCTGGGCCCTAATGGCCTTCCTTCTCTGTTGGATTACTAGTTTGTAGGCCCATCTAGAGGATCCAACTGCTGCCTCATCCCTTCGACATCGCTTAAGGGCATGGATTAAATTCCTATGGGCCCTAGAGCAAGTACCATCGAACCACCTTATCTCATCCAGACCTGTGCACCTGCTGTTAGTAGTTAAGCCATGGATATATGCTTTGTTAGCTTATCAAAAGCGTCTAAAACTGCTTTATCCTGTAATCCCATAGCCAAACAGAGCAGGATCTTACCTGCACACTCTGGGATACAGGCTATGCAATAAAGTCTATGGTATCACCTTTGACCATTATAGCCTGCATGCTTGGTCTGTTGTGCTAATGACAGAATTTGGGATACTGGTCCCCTCCCCTCCATGTACTTCAGGGCAATGAACCAATTCAAGCATTAGAGGATTATGATCGCTATAGCTGGACCTAGAAACAGTCTACTTGTGAACTGCAGGAGCTATGGGTGCAGAGATCATTATGAAATCAATAGTACTAGAGGAACTCCTGCCTATATAAGTGGTGACTGGAGCATCCGTTCCCAGCTGTTCTAGACAAAGCAAAGGGGCTCTTCTAAAAGATAGTCTGATACCGTATGTTCAAAGTAGGAAGCTAGAAGTGGAGCATTCACGTAACCCATTACAGAAGTACAGTAAAGATGACAAGGATGTGTGTTAAAATCACCTAAAATTATGACCTCATAATAGGAATGTTGTCTCTCACCATATTGTTAGAGAAACCCCTCCAGTGCTAATAAGTGTTCAGTGTCAGAATTTCTGTAATAAGAATTAGAAAAATGTACTACTGGCAAAGAGGACGATTAATAAACGAAAGTTCTACTGTTAACAGATGAGATGATTGACTCTCTACAGTACTGGCGGTACAAGTGAGTTTGATTGGGACCAATAAAAGAAGACCTCCCTTAGATGTGCCCACTATGGATGGAGCAGCGCATTTAAAAAATGAAAAAAAACCGCCCAGAGAAAAAGTCTCAGTGGTATCCCATGTTTCCTGCAGAACAATTATATGACAACACACAAGCAACCTATGCCATGATACATCATCACCTTTGGACCTAGGTCCAGCTATATTCCAGGACAAGATCTTTATACAGGAGGAATCTGGAGTAAGAGAAGTTGGTTTAAGGAGGGGTGAGAGTGTTACCTGTCTGGGACACAGGCCCTGGGCCCCGCAGTTCAGCCCTAGCAGAAAGTAATCAATCATTACCATCTAACCCATCTGGGTCTAACAGGGGATCTAATCTATTGGTGAGGGAAAGTACAAACCTACCAGTATCAGTCTAAGCCACACCAGATGGCCTTGGGACTGACTGTCTGGGACAATCACAACAGAAAAGTTAGTTGGCTAGAAGTTTTGAAGGGGGACAACCTTGATTAATGTTTTGGAGGTGGGCGCTAGAGGGAGCATGGCAAGATGGCCACTCTGTACAGCTGCTACGCCGGCCGAGCTCATAATCCGTCAAGAATCCTTGACATTCAGGCATGCCTCCTGCCTCAACTGACTGCTACTGTGCCCCGGAAAGCTGTGGAGTATCCTGTCCGAATACTGTGGGCTGAAACATCTCCTTAGCGGAGTTTGCTGACTGTGTGGCTCTGGGACTGCGCTGATGGCGTGGCGGCTCGGGTTGCGCTCGGACCTGGCACTTCTGTTCAGCGACGGCTGGTGCTGGTGGTGGGCTGGGAGTGATAGCACGGTCACTGCACGGTCACCGATAGCATGGTCACCGCCCGGTCCGCCTGTGGCGGCGGACCGTGCGGTGGCTGAAAGGCAGCGTTGCATCTGGGTCTCCATCTGCGTGGCCTCTCGACATCGGGCTTGTCTTAGGACTGGGCTGTGTCTCCTGGCCTCGCGGTCGGCCAGTTGGCTGCCGCGGGCTCACTTTAGTTTGCTAACCTGCGCCTATCTGTGCTGCCACATGCCTGCCCGCTAAGCGCTCTTCACCTGGCCGCTTTCCAGCCCCCGCACACTCCGACACCGGGATTCCTAGCTGCCTGGCGGCCCTCCTGCTGCCATCCGCCCTGTGTTCCTGCAATTGTGAGGGGCGTAGACGCCTCGGGAGACCCACAACGGCGATACAGCTCCTGTCGCGGTGACGCTTAGCCACCAGTCTTGCTAGAATCTGCAGAGATGCCACTGTGATATACACTGCGGTGCTGCCTACCTGTTCACAGCTCTGATCGTCTCTGCCTACTTTGGTCAGTCCTGACGGTGCTCCTCCTGGCTGTGTGCTCCATCAAAGTAATTGGGCCTGTTTTCCCTCCCTCGCCCTCGCCTCCTTGGTGCTGGTGCCCAACAGAGAAACAGGCCTGCTGGACCTTTGCCGCATGGTGTCTCCTCGTCCAGACTTGGCACCAGCTTGAATTTTCAGACGTTTCGATCCTGAACTGACTGAAGTGATGGCTGCTCGTTACTACTGTGCAGTCGCTAATTTGGGGACCTCTTTGCACTGGCGCTCTTGGGGGAGCTGTGCCTTGCTCACATTAATGACTGGAGTAGCACCACTGACCTCCTTGCAGAATATTACGCCGGAGTAACTGCATCAACTTTCCTCCATTGGGGCAGCAGCCTGCTTGTGATATTGTGGAGGCCTGTGTTCAACTGCTATACCGGCGTATTAGGGCTTACTGGCTGCGTGCACAACATGGGAAAGAGCCAGCCATACCTCACCTTTGAACCCTGAATAACTGGCAGATCTGCTTAACATGCAACCTCTGATTCGGAGGCACACACTCCTAACGACCACCAAACTAACATTGACAAAACGCTTCTTGCGGTGCAGGCCAGCTGCAGTCCATTGGTGGCAAGATAGACCATTTCAATCTTCGCATGGACCACATGTTGTCCAAGTTGGACAAGCATGCACAGTGCCTGGGTGAAGCCGAGACGCGCATCTCGGATGCTGAGGATGATTTGCAGCAGGTTACACACAAGGCAGCCTCTATGGAGAAAGTCCTCGCCGTCATTCAGGCTCTTAATGAAGACTTGGAAGCGAGATTGCGCAGTAACAATGTTCGCATTACGGGCCTGCTAGAATTCACAAATACGGCCCGCCTCGAGACCTATGTGGAGAAGCTTCTGCGGGACATTTTTGGGATGCAACAGTTATCCAAGGTCCTCATAGTGGAGCGCGGCCATTGCTCCTTGGCTGCACCCCCCCCCGGGTGCCACGCCTTGCTCTATCATTGTCCGCCTTCTAAACTATAGAGACCAGGATGCGGTTCTCCGCCTTGCCCGAGAGAAGGACACTATCAGTCATGAAGGTAATACCCTTGCCTTTTACCCAGACTTCACACTGGCGGTACAGGAGGCCCGTAGGGAGTACCACACTGCCAAAAAACATCTCCTTGCTGCACGTATACCGTACGCCATGCTTTATCCTGCGTTGTTGCGTGTGGAGGACAATGGGAAATATACGTTTTTCAACTGCCCGAAATCGGCTTTGGATTTTGCTAAGTCTGTATCCCCTCGCAACTGGTCCCTCAGGCATGCACAGTGAGACAAAACTGCAGGCCCTGACCACACGACTGATGGGCAAGGTGGACCTTAACTTCTACATACTGTAGTGGTGCAGTGCTCCTGGTTCTTCATTCATTATTGTACTGTATCTTACTTTCTGACTACATCAACCTGTCCTGCCCTTTCAGTATACTGTTTTCCCCCACAATGTTGGGAGGGCTCTCCTTCACATTCACATAGGATATGTGGTTACAGGGGCTGGAACTGGAAGGGCACGATAGTTCGGCCACCTCCTACTTACACCACGAGGGAGTTTGTGCTCGGTGCCCCCCTATAGGGGTGTTCCTTGTCATTGGTTATTTCCTTGGTACTGTACTGGGGATTTGTTCCTGGGTGTTCGGGTGGCTTTAGTGTGTTGGGGTTGCTGAAGTGGGTGGGGGTAATGGGGAGGGGGGATGGTTTGGGGCTTGTTCATGTGGCTAGACAGCTTCCTATTGTATTGGATATTACTCACGCTTTCTGTTCACATTTTGGACAAGTGGTAGATTCCCTAATCTATATGCTCTGCTTTCGATAGGCATAGTAATGGTATGACAATTTCTTGTCTAACATGGAATGTGCGGGGGCTCAATTCGCCGAAAAATATCCGACAGGTGTAAGCTCACTTAGAACGCCATCACGTTGGCATTGCCCTCCTGCAAGAAACACATCTCACACGACATACTGATCAGCTGATTGGGACTCGCTGGGCCGACTTTCCACTGGCCTCCTCCTATTCCTCCTATAGTCGGGGGGGTACTCACGCTGATAAAGAGGGGCCTTCCTTTTACAGCCCACCGTATTCATATTGACACTGCGGGTCGTTATGCTATGGTGCAGGGTGCTCTAGCAGGTAAACTGGTCACCATCGTTAACTGTTATGGTCCAAATATAGATGACCCATGTCTGTATGAGGGTCTTCTTATGGTCCTGCGAGACTGGCCGGATGCAGCGATTCTCTGGGGGGAGAGACCTAAACATGAACTTGGACCCCAGCAAAGATAAGTCCATTGGTAGAGAGGGACATTCACCAGGGGCGGCTCATGTAATTAATTCCAGGCTAGTGGAACTCAGACTGCTGGACATATGGCGACACAGACATGTAGAAACGCTTGAGGGCACACATATTTCCATAGCTCATGGCAGTTGGTCTTGCCTCGATTACTGGCTAGTGAGTGAGGGGGTGGCAAGCTGGGTGACTGAAGTTGAGAGCCTGTCACACACTCTCTTTGATCGCTGCCCTGTGCAACTCACTCTCTGTAATCCCCAAGTGACTCCTCGATCCTTCACCTGGTGCTTTCATTCCGAGGCATTGTTGGACCCTCTCTATTTAGAAACCATTTGTGAGGCCATTACTCAATACTTTGCCAACAATACGGGTTCTGTAGATAGTGCTGGAGTACTATGGGAAGGATTTAAGGATACTATTTAGGGCACTTGCATAAGTACGTTGGCTGGCATATTAAAAGATTTACAGGGCCAAATAGCTAAGGTAGAGGTTACGCTGACCTGCCTTGAGCGTGACTATGAATGTGCACCCAGTGAGTTGACTCTGGCGTCCCTCAAAGAAACCATGCTTGAGCATGTGTAATTGGCAGCGGAAGAGCTACAATATATCTCCAAGCGACATGCGGCTCGCTCCTATGGGGAGGGTGGGAGGCCAGGGCACCACTTAGCCGTGAAAATGAAACACTGCCTGAGTCAAGACATAATCACTAAGATCACAGACAACACAGGGCACGACCACTATAGCGTCACAGATATTACAGATCAGTTCAGACAGACATACAAGACACTGTACACATCTCAAGGCAAGACTGATACTGCGGAACTCGATGCCTACCTGTTGCAGGTGGCCCATGCATGGTTGTCAGAGGGGTAGAGGGATTATTTGGGTCAACTTATCACAGTGGATGACATCCTCTTGGCCATAGCCTCTCTCGCTAACAAGAAAGCCCCTGGCTCGGACAGGTTTCCCTCTGAATTCTACTAGGCTTACGCTGAAGAGCTAACCCCTTTTCTGTTGGAAATGTATGCAGAGTCCCATGCCTCAGGCATCCTTCCCCCGTCTCTTCGTGAGGCCTAAATTATTACCCTATTAAAAAAGGACAAACCGCCTGTTCATTGTGACTCATACAGGCCACTATAGCTCATTAACACCAATGTTAAAATCTTAGCGAAAATATTGGCCACTCGCTCTCAACCGTTGATGCAGAATCTGGTCCTACCATACCAATCTGGGTTTATACCTAAGTGTTCCACATCTCATAATCTTCGCACTCTGTTTGCTCTGTTCAACACCCTCTCTCCTGAATTGCCAGCGGCCATTTGATTTAATTGAATCGGGCTATTTGTTCTTTGTACTTCAGCGCATGGGCTTCTCTCCCTTTTTTGTTAACTAGGTCAAACTACTCTATGCACACCCTACGGCGCGGGTCCGAGTGGGGGGTCATAACTCGGGCTCGTTCTCCATAACTAGAGGCACCCAGCAGGGGGGCCCCCTCTCACCACTGCTGTACGCCCTAACACTGGAACCCTGGCCTGTCTCATTAGACAATGTCACAAATAGGCAGTTATCAATTTGCATCATCATCCGCTCATCATTTCGATATATAGGTGGATGACATGCAGCTTTTTATGCACTCACTTGGTGCCTTTTCTGCAGGTATACATCAATTTTTCTCGTGTCTTCGATTATCTATAAACTGGTCTAAATTGGTTGTGATGCCACTGACCACATGCACACTTCCGCATGAGCTGGAATTCTCTCTTGTGTGGGCGACGGAGTCGGTTAAGTATTTCGGGGTCTGGATTCACCGGGATCCTGACAGAGTACTCAGGGAGAATTATGGCACTGCCACAACTTTCTTAGAACATAATATAGACAGGTGGATTTGTCTTCCACTTTCCCTTGCAGATCGCATCGCTCTTGTAAAGATGGTGGTGTTGCCGAAATTTTATATCTTTTTAATAACGTATGGATCCCTCTCTCCCAACATTTTTTAAGATGCTGCGTTAGTTGCTTCTTCATTCAATCTGCAGGGGGAGCAGGCTCAGGTGGGCTGGTGAACTCTTCTCCTTGATTATAAGCATGGGTGATTCAATGCACCTGATATTTATTTGAATTATCTATGTGCACAGGCGCAATACGCACATTTCTGGTTTTGCATCTCATGATTTCATACCGCATGTGGCGATGGAGCACTGGGATGCACATCCCATACCGCTGAGCTCCATCCTAACACATAGCCGTCAACTTACACCACGTGATATGATCAACACCAACAATTCAACGATTGCTGCATGAAAGGCACTGGGCCGCGTAGCTGAGAAACTACATGTATACTCTCCACTGCTCCATATTGCTTACCACGTAGACATTTCAGTGACTCACGAGGAGGGGATCATTCGCACCTTGGCTCAGGCGGGCATTGACAAAATGCAGGATTTATTTCCTCGTGGCACATTTCTGGCGTCAGCTGATGTTGACTATATCCAGCATAAAACGCTATTGTTTACTTTCTCGCGTCACAGACTGAGGAGAGCATCGCAGGCCAACTTACCGATGTTCCCCGCGGAACCCCCGACATCCTTGGCTTTACACACCTTACTTACCAGTCCCACCAGACACAAGCTTGTTACTAACTTATACCTAGCTGCCCTCCCTGAAGATAAAGAGAGAGCCTGAGCCAATTGAATGAGTGTCTGGACCCGCAGCTCACTCTGGAAGAATGGGAACACTGTTGTGCTCTGACTGGCGCACTCACATCTAACAGAAACGTACGTATTATACATTTCAAATACCTTCACCAGACCTATCATACACCTCACCAGCTTTTTAAATATGGTCTCAGGGAGTCAGACACATGTACAAGATGTGGTGCTTCGGGTCCAGACTTTTTTCACCTAGCTTGGTACTGCAGGCAGGTAAGGAACTATTGGTCTGAAGTAGTCGCTAGACTGTCCAAAATTATCGAGGTTGCACTGATCTGCTCGCCTCAGGTGGGTTTATTGGGAATACTCCCTTCTTTAAAAGATGTTAAACTAGCTAGAGTGGCACTTCTTATTGCCAAGAGGCGAGGTGCGATGGTGTGGGGCAGCAAGCGGAGTCTTACAGTTGCACTATGGCTCAAAGATTTGATATTTTGCAGAGATAATTTAGTGTTATATGCGAAGGAGTTGCCCGTGACCTCCCGACCGAATGATATCTGGGAGCCTCTGTTGATCTATTTACGTACGATTGTTCCGCATGATACCCCTGAAATTGCGACTGTGTTATCACTGTTCAATATCGATGTTTGAGATGTACGATACTTACAACTGCACTATCAAAGCTGGAATCTAACCTCTGTGTATATACCTTATGGCCACGAGTTGTTTTATAACACTGTTTTTCCTTTGTTCTTCCACAGTGTCATTATTTTACACTGCCATCTCTGTGTGTTGTATGACGCTCTATAAAAATCAATAAATAAATAAAAAATGTTTTGGAGGCTTGCATAAAGTTGCTCTCAACAAATGCTTACCATTATTTACTAAACAGTAATTTTTCCTCACTGAGCATAATGATGTAAGGAGACAAACAATATCCATTTCCTACATTTCTGTCACATCAATGAGTGACCTTATGTATGAGGTCCAATGTAGATTATTGAGATCCTTGGGTAATTGGGGGAACTCCTAATAGAATTACCACTAAGAGCGTTGATTCAGGGGGCAGCTCTAAGGAAGTCAAAAGACCTGCGCCGGGGGATGGGTATAAGTTCATAATCGAAGAATGAATTTGAGTCCCCTTTAATGATGATGCCCCTGTCACATCGATCTCCTGAATGATGGTATCCAATTTATTAGAGGTCTGTGTATTTCCAAACCCTTGGGTCTCCTTCTTTGTCGAATACTTATTCAGATTGTTCACCCAGTTTGAGCTACAGGATACGACCACAGGAGTCCGTGATCTGTTTAAACCTGCATGTGTGTGCACATCCGCACGGCTGCCCCCACAGCCGCAGGGTTCCTGCCAAAGGTTTGTAACCCAGGGGCAGTCTTAGAGAAGGACTCCAGCTTCACCTCAATTTCTTCCAGCCATGACAAAATGGGGGCTATCAGCACATTGGATAAGGATTCTTGCCTAGGGAGTAAAATGTCTAAAAATTGCTCTGAATCTATATTAGCAAGTAAGGAAACCTTGTTCTGTAATTGGGACCGGGTTGCTCTTTTCCCCCCAGTCGTCTTCCTTTTTATGGGGGGCCTCCTGTTAACTGCCCTTCCTTGCCGTTAGTGCCCATAGTACGTAATGTTGGTGTAGGCGAGGATCCAGAACCAGATACTGCCCTTACTTCCTCATAAATATCATTATTATCCGATGACAACAAATCATGGCTAATCATATCTACTTCCAGGGAAAGGCTCCTCTTGGTCAGGGCTATCTCTTTGGAGATAACATTGCCAATCCTGATAAAAAATGAGCCTATAGTAGTAGCAGTGTCGCCCATTGAAGCCCCAGCAGGTAATTTCGTTTTGCCCATTTTGGAAGGCCTACAGTAAAGGCTAGTACATCACAAACAGATAATAAAAATATACAGCCTCATGATAAGCCTTAAAGTCTCACGCCGACTAAATAGCTTAAAGGTTGAATGGCCAACCCCCAACAACGGTTTATACATGGCTCATAAAACAGAATAATGGGGCCAAAGCACTTAATCAGCTTGCATTTGACCACCAACAAGGAGATATAAGTCACTGCCAGGTATCAGGAATGCATTCAGACAAAAGGATACAGTACCTTGTCCTTACCTGCCAATAGCTTTACTCCTGATGGTGCTCACATCACACACATGCTTGTTTTCAGTGGTCCTAGGAATGTATTCAGGAGAATAAGTCACCACAGTAGTTGGCTATAACATTTTTCTACAGTTTGGTAATGGAAGAAGTCCTTACGTACTGGGCTCTGCACACAAATCAGGTCTGCTTGATACAGTCAATCTGGGGTAAAAGGCTATAGATTTACGTATGTGTAAGTGAGATAAAATGGGATTAAGAGGTATCAACATTAATTGTTGAGCAGCTGTTTTTGCCTTACCTTCAATGGAGTATCATCCTTGCCATTTTAAAGAGCTTTCAAAAGGTTGCAGTTATGTTTGAAATTCACAGGTAGTGGTCAGAATAAGAACCCATATTTGCCTGATATTGTCCCATAAGAATATGTGCTATAGTCATTTCGCCCTTTCTTGTATGGGGAAGGAGTGCCTTAAAAACAATTGGCAAAGTCTAACCCCATGGTGCAAGTACATATGCTTAATTTTCCAAAACTAGAACTTGGATCTGAAGGCAGAAATGCTGACCATGGTTAAAAAGATGTTTTTGAGATGTTATTAAGGTAAAGTCATCTAAGGTAGTTGTACTAGCAAATAATATTAAATATTGTGACATGTACCACAGTATATGATGCATGGTCATGAAATAGGTAGAGGGTATAAGTATTGTGCATTATTGAAAGTACTGAGCCTGAAAGATGTTAGTAGGGAGTAACATCTTTTTTTAAAATAAATAAATAAAGGTTAGTAGCTGTACATAAGAAAATAAGCATATTGTATTAGTGATTGGAGAATGGAGGAAGGAAGAAAAAGAATCAGCAAGGGAGCAAGAATGGTTTGTCCAGGAAAGGGGATTTCTAATCATACAAACCAAATGGTAGGAATAGGAATGGATATATGCCAGCATTAGGGGAAAATCCATCCATGGGGTAAAAGTAATAAGTGTTTCAAAAGAAGGGAGTGACCCCACTGCCCAAGAGAAGGGGTACCACAGGTAAACAAAAAGCAAAATTCTCTTGGGAAGACCAGATAATTCACAGCTACTGCTGATAATCCCTTGTGTTCCACACAACACACCAACCATACACACTCAATTGGAAACCAAGGACACTACTAGGCAATTATAATACATTTAATACTACAGGGATATACATTAAAAAAGGTTTTATTATTTTTTTTAAAAGATCAAAATATCACGAAGGTACAGGAAAATTCAATACTTCATAATCCATTAAAAACACTGAATTATCCGGTCTTCCCAAGAGAATTTAGCTTTTTATCAAAGTAATAAGCACGTCAAAAATGGCTTTTCAATGCAAAGTACAGATGACCTACACATAGGCAACCAATGTTTGGCAATCATCTTAGTAAGCTAGCTCTCAGAATGCCACGTTTCGTGAAGATGGAGCAACAGGACAAAACTGTTAAGGGGCAGTGAAGAGTGCATTGCACCCCATTTTAGAACTTATAGGAAATTCAGCCAAGAGATAGAGCAAAAATCTCTGACCAGATTTAAACCAATAGTGGTACGACTGTAGAACTTTACTCTCAGAAAGTGTACTTTTTAAATTTGGCTTACCTGGGCTCCAAAGATTTTGAGATATAAGCATTTGAAAAAAGGTGCAATGTTGGTTTGAAGTTGTATACAATTTTGTATGCCTTTTCAGTTGAAACAAAAGGGGGTGGTGATGGACGGAGCATCTGAACCAACCAAACACTCCCACCCAGTCAACAGATCTGGGTTTAATCCATCACCGTTCTTTAGCCCACTCTCACTTTGCCACTGGATTCAAGCAACCCTGGCTGAAGATGGCTGTAATGCTAGAAACCGGTCCTAGGAAGCTTGAATCCGGTACAGGGTAGGCATGGCTTGGCAGTTCGGGCTGGACTGTTCCCATGCGGCACAGGGTCAGACTGATTTGCATATGGCCATGTCTGAACTGGGGTGGCAGAGTGGGCTAAGGTACGGTGATGGATTAAACCCAGATCTGTTGACTGGGTGTGAGTGTTTGATTTGTTCAGATGCTCCGTCCATCACCACCCCCTTTTGTACCGCTTTGTTCGCCATGAGTTGGCAGGGTATGCTCAGGCAGGAGTCCCTTGCTCACTTTGCAACTGGATTCAAGCAAGACTGGCTGAAGACGGCTGTAATGCCAGAAACCGGTCTTAGGAAGCTTGAATCCGGTCCAGGGAAGCATGGCTTTGCAGTTCGTGCTGGACTGTTCCCATGAGGCACAAGGTCAGACTGATTTGCATATGGCCATGTCTTAACTGGGGTGGCAGAATGGGCTAAAGAACGATGATGGATTAAACCCAGATCTGTTGACTGGGTGTGAGTGTTTGATTGGTTCAGATGCTCCGTCCATCACCACCCCCTTTTGTACCGTTTTCAGTTGAAAAGCAATTTGTTAATTTGCCTATAGCTTTGGCATGGTTTAACAAATGTGCTTGACATTTGGCAGACAATCAGAAGCATATTTACAAAGAGTTCAAGCAACATAGTACAGCAAGTAAAGTAGCTGCTCTGTCTTATGTGAATAGGAAAGAAGTGACACATCTCTGCTCTCTCCTTGTGCTGGCCCACTTGTTAATGCCTTGTTAATACACTGCAGGCATCCTGGTGCCATAGTGCAAGGGTTTATGAGTAGTACCCAGCACAGAAAACATGCTGTCCAAAAACTATGCTTTAAGGCATTTTTCTTCTTGTATGCAAAGAGAGAAAAACATTATTGCAATTTTATACATAATTGCATTTGAAAGTAAGAAGGTGATCCCAAACGATGCAAAGAAGCATTGCAGGTGAAATAAGTGAGTGTAAAGTGTTTTGGTGCTAAACAGTCTATGTACATAAAATAGTGACTGATCCTGTCTAAATTGTATGCTTTTTCGCCATCGGCGAAGTTCTGTAATTTCCTGGCATCCCACCTGTCCTTCATAATCTTATCCAATCTAGCTTTAAAGTCTGCTTGTAATCTAACCAGCTCCCTTTCCAACTGAGGAATACGTCCCCTGGCTGTCAGGGCTGCTTGTTGCAACTCCAGCTCTTTCTCCTTAATATCCTTAAGGCCCTCTATCTCGCCCTCCTGGCGTGGAAATCAAGAACAGAAAGGGTGAGAAATAACATCAAGAGCTTGATACAAAGTGGGTCAGGGGCGCTGCTATTAGAAGATGATAAAATCAGAGAGGAGGCCAGGTCATTCATGCAGAGTCTATATCAGGAGGATATTACTTATATACCAGAGAAAGTTAAGACATGGCTAGACCTTAGGGATCTACCCCAATTATCTGAATCAGACAAAGAATATCTAGCTTCAGGCATTACAGAGTGGGAAATTAGGACACAATTGAGGAAAATGAGTCGGGGCAAAGCTGCAGGCCCCGACGGGTTAAAAATTGAAGTCTATCTAGGCCTTTTAGAGAAGGTGGTGCCGGTACTAAAAGTACTTTTTAATAAAATACTTATACAAGGCAAATCTACCCCCATATCTTGGTCAGAAGTGACAGTATTACTGATTCATAAACAAGATAAAGATCCCCCAAAAATCGAATCGTATAGACCCATCTCGTTATTAAATTCTGATTTGACGATTTTCTCCGGGATATTGGCCACTAGGATGGCCAGAATTATTAAAACAATTATACACCCGGATCAGAGAGGGATAATACCTGGGAGGCAGCTCAATGAGCTTACTTTCCAGGTAATCGGAGCAATCGACTACGCAGAGGAAAAGATGTTGCCACTTACCATAATTGCAATTGATGCCGCTAAGGCGTTTGACCAGGTTAACTGGGAGTATCTCTGGGAGACCATGAATAAGTTTGGCTTCCCAAAATTTTTTATTGGAGCAGTTAAATCTCTCTATTTGAACCCTAGGGCAAAAGTCCTAGTTAATGGTGCCCTAACAGGGTGGTTTAGTATTTTTAGAGGTACCAGGAAGGGGTGTGCCCTGTCCCCCCTATTGTTTAATGTATATATCGAACCCTTTGTTTGTGCAATTAGAATGGATCATAACATCACACCTTTTAAAATTGCAGATTTGAAGCTTAAAACTGCTCTATATGCAGATGACCTTCTTTTGTACACCTCGAATCATATAGTTGCAATCCCACAGATATTCAAACTGGCTGAGGAATTTGGTAGATTCTCTGGCTATAAGATCAACAGAGAAAAAAAACGAGATAATGGGGTGGAATAGTTTAGGCACCATGCAGGACGCCAGAGAACAGATGAGATACCTAGGGATCTATTTAACCCAGAAATTGATAGATATACACAAGAAAAGCTGGCAAAAGGTATCTAAGGAGGTATGCAAGTTATTGTTGAGATGGGGGAGTCTACCACTGAATATTTATGGGAGAGTCAATCTCGTAAAGATGACGATCCTGCCCAAAATAACCACCTTGTTCAATACAATTCCACTACCTTTTAATTCTAAGGATATTCAAGAACACCACAGAGAGAAAAAGTGTCAAAGGGATATTTTAAAGACCAGCCCAGGTTTACATCCCCTAACATTCAATCTTCATAACACAAAAAACCGGGGGTCTCAGAAAAAGCCAATAAGTTAGCTCACTGGCCTGGACTCCTTGCTAAGTGAGTCAGGACACAAATTCCTATTCCGCCTGAAAGAAAGAGAAACGACAGTAGACCAAAGCAAAGACACAAGTGATTGTCGGTGAGACTCAAAGACAAGTCAGTGAATTCCCATCAATGTATTGTGATGATCAATTTTCTCATTTGGTCATCCAAGAGTTGGGATGGTATGTCTCTTGATCATTGAGACTCTTTCCATACCCACCATATCAGACTAAATTGGGTCACGCCCACAATCACTTTCCGACCATGAGAAATGGATTATATGGGAAATAGTGCAGTGCAAAAACAGAAAAAGTGATGGATAAAATAAGGTGAAGAGACATCAAAAGCTTTTTATTAGAGTAATGGCTCTTCCCCTAATTAAAAACAAGAACAGTGCAAAACAGCAGTTTCAACAAATAACTGCGGACGGGCCAACATGTTTCAGCCAGGAGGGAAAGAAATCCCACGGCTTTCTTCAGGGCCTCTGCTCTATCAATCTTGCTACTGCATCAAGTGAAAACACTTAATTACAAAAAAACACGTAATTACAAAAAAGGATATAAGTGAACATATAAGTAAACGTTACTGTTCCTCCGTGTCAGATGGTGTGTCTCACATTTACAAAACAAACACATTGGATACCAAGTTATTACTCTACTGCGTTCCTCAACTAGGTCTAAACCCATTAATTGACAATTTCTTTTCACTCACCCAGCTTGACTGGGGACTGGACCTCACCTCACCTGGACCAAGCTCAGGAAATTGGAGGCCCCGCCCTGTGTAAGTAAGGCATGGGACACACAGAGTAAAAAAAGAGACGCAGGGACTCCTTCTGACATTACATCCTTTTACAGTCCCATAAAAGAAATTGACAAGATTTCGCAAATATAAAGAATCGCTAAACAATCTGTGAATATTTTTGCGAATCTGTATTTGCGTCTCAGACATAGCGAATCGCAAATAAAGATTTGCAAAATATATGCATGAAAAATAGCAATTTGCGATTTGACAGAAAATCGCAATTTTGCAAGGGCTAAATAAGAAGGATCACAACCAGGTGGTAATCATTCGTGCAATTCAGATACAGATAACGCTGAAAATCTACTTAAACTAATTGAAACACACCCCGAATGATCTACCACATTTTACAATGGCAGGAATTTGCCTGATGACGAGGAGGATAAGGCTGCAGGCTGCTGGACACAGACGGAGGTGAATAAATTAGCGCATTTTCAGAGTCCGCATAACATTGCTAGGACAGCAAGAGGATGAAATATACGATAAGTATAGGCTCAAGGCAGCAATGATCCATGATCTGATCAATGAATTGGATCCCATTCTGCAACGACAGACACGTAGGATCAATGCTATCCCAACGCATGTGCAGGTCCTATGTTGCCTACACCTACTGGCACCAGGCAGTTTTCAGGGGGTCATTGCAGTACCTGGAGGTGTGTCGCAAAGCGCACTTTCAAGAATATTCAAGACATTCCTTGATGCCATGATGGCCCGGACCGGGTCACACATCAATTTACCCACCACTGCGCATGACCTTGCAAAAACTAAACAGGAGTTTTAGCAGATAGCTCGCTTCCCACATGTTGTAGGTTGTATTGGTTGCACCCATGTGGCAATATGTCCCCCTGCAGCACAGGAATATCTATTTAGAAAGAGGAAATGTTATCATTCCCTTAATATTCAGGTCGTTTGCAATGCCAAAAACATAATAACTGACATTGTGGCACAATTTCCAGGGAGTGCACATGATTCTTTTATATTCAGGCTAAGTGGCATTCACACCCGTCTTGTCAGGGGAGAATTTGGGGAGGGACATCTGCTTGGTAAATATGTGTAATTGATTTTCACAGTCATTGTACATATGCCAATGTCAAACTGCCACTGACCCTTTGCTTACTTACATGTAGGTGACAGCGCATACGCCTTGCATAATTACCTTTTGACGCCTTACCTCAATCCCAAAACTGCCAACCAACAGAGGTACAATGCAGCACATATTTCAAAAAGGAACACCATAGAGCGCACATTTGGGCTGCTGAAGAGCCAATTCAGATGCCTCCATAAGACCGGTGGAGCACTTCAATATAACCCTGAACAATGCTGCAAGATAGTAGCAGCATGTGCCATGCTGCTCAATATTGCGACAAAGGGAGGAAGGGAAATCGAGGTGTCTGAAAGTGACTCGGAGGATGAGAACCAACAAGTGCCACACCACCATGCTGCACAAGGGGCAAGTGCAGCAGGAGGGCGCAGGAGAAGATTGAACATCACACAAAATTATTTCTGAGGTGGGTAATGATGACACAAAAAGTATATATTGCAATCAAAGTAATTTTTATTTAAAATGACATGATTGTTGAAGCACACTTTTAATGTGACCAGTGGCACAGGTTTTGTAAGTAATGGACATAAGTGGCTTGAAAATAAATAATGACTTGTAAGTCAGTCAAAAGGTCTGATTACATCCATAGTTACGTCACCATATTGGAATCTCATTGAACATGGCAGTCTAGCGCTTTCTCCCACGAACACCCAGACGCCTGTCAGAGCCAGCACCTTCATCCCTCATGTTGGAAGCGGAGGGGGTACTACTGCATGTGTCGTGTCTTCCTGCAGTGGCAACTGGCATAGCTATACTACTCATGCTTGAGACCCCCTCACTACCCTCTTCCTGCGTGGACATGTTGGCCGCAATTGTGGAAGCATTCATCATTTCCACTGCATGGGTCACCTGGTCTAGTGCCTTAGCCACATCCCCGCTCCAATGGCACGTTTCTGTTTGCATGGTCACAGACCTACGTGCCAGCAGTGCAGTTGTTGTGGTCTGCCTGTTATTGGATTTAGCATAGATGTTGAGGTGCTGCATTAGTTGACTATGCTGTCTTTTCTGGGATTCATGTCCCTCCTGCATAAGCTTGATCAGCTGCTACACACTATCGGACAGTACTGCAATGTTGGCTGCCATCTTCCCAATTTGTATCTGTACTGAATGTGTGTTTTTGATCTGCAGGCGCTGCATACATAGCATCTCCCCCTCAAGACCACCCCAGACATCATTTGGTTGGTCCTCCTGCTGTGTTCTGAGTGATTTAGCTCTTCTACGCGGACTCTGACATTGCTTCTGCGGACCTCTGTTTGTGGATTTGGGATGAGAGTACTTGGCCATGGCTGCCCTCAGGTGTTGAATTTGCCTCATCATTAGAATCCATGGTGACCAGTGGTGGGACAGTTGCCCTGCGTGTGTTTGGGGCATGTGATGGATTTGTTGACAAAACCGGTGTGTGCATATTTTCCTCTACGCTGGTGTCCTGTATGTGCTGGTAGTCACTTCCCTCAGCTTCTACACCTTTTGCATCTGTGAGGTTTAACAGTGCAAAACAGCATTAATTTATGTTGGTGATGTCATGTCACAGTAATCAATGTTTTGCTTTGTTATTAAATTGAGAATATATTACACTATTTTGAGGTTTTTTTTTCCTATTTGTGTGTTTGTCATTGTAACTGCTTGACCTGCCTACATCTCCCATAATGCACTTCCTTTATGAATACATTGTGTACTGGATGTTCAAAGTGAGCACTTGTGCTGTAGGGAGGTGATGTTCTACCTTTATAATTTAGGACAATGGTAACATGCAATCATCTTACCTTCAGATGTGTTTGCTGCTCCTGACGTGTCTAGCTGTGTCACATCAACAACAGCTTCAGGCTGGATTGTGGATTCAACCATGTCCTCAATTGAAGTGTTCCCAGTGTCTGTCGGTGTTCCCCCTCCTGTCTTCATTGCTTCCTTCAGCCGGTCAGCAATGCTCACCTTAGCCTGACTGCGCAAGTCGTACCATCTTCTTTTCAACTCTTCGATGGTGCTGTGTGTCACCCCAATGGCATTCCGCCTGTTTTGGTGAAGGATCCATATTTTTCTTTTCTCCTGCTCTGTCACTTTTAATTCTAATTTCCCAAATAGCTTATCATGGCTGCGGACAACTCCCTCAATGAGGGTGTCAATTTCTATTTCAGAAAATTACATTTTCATTTTCCTGCCTGTTTGGCTGTCCTCTGCTGTTTGTGAAGTTTCTATTTTCTTACAAATGCCAGGTGTTTCCAATGTCTCAATCCCACTCCTGTTCTGCTCCCACAGCCAGCTCCCTCCTCTCCCTATGACTGTGCACTGAAAATGAGGCTTGTGCTGCTCACTTCCTGGTTCTGATGTCAAGATGCATCTAAAAGTGACTTCGGTAATTGCCATTTAGCAAATAGCAAAATCGCTAATAGCTAGTTTGCAATTACCGAAATCGCTATTATTTTTGCGTTTTTTAGCGATTCTTTATTGTTTTGCAATTTTTTTGTTGCACCGGGTTTCGCGATTCTCTATTTGCGATTCCTTAAAAATCGCAAATAAAGAATCTCAAACTTAAACAATGATGCATGTGCCTGCTTGTGTCTTATATGTCAGAACTCATACAGATTTCACCAGTACACAGATATTGTTTCCCCCCAATATGATAGCTGTAACAAAACCAACTGCCTCATTTATGAAAAAGTCATGCAGTGCAGCACAGTCAGTTACCTTGCTGCTCTGCACTGTTTGACAATGAAAGGGTAGGAATGCGCCGTATGTATGTATGTATGTATGTATTGGTATACTTTTATAGCGCGTGTCTGTCACCCAACGGGTATCCTGGCGCTTTGACTGAAAAAAAATACTGCTGCGCACCCTACTGATTTGGAAAACTAAAAGGAAACAGTTCTAGGAAAGAGATGTGTCTTTAAATTTTTCTTAAAAGAAACTAGGTCATTCATACTTCTCAATTCTAGCGGAAGAGTATTCCATAATCTGGCTGCCGTAAAGCTGAAAGATCGGCCGCCCAGCCGTGCTCTCAGAACTTTAGGCACCACAGCAAGGTAAGCGGAAGCCGAACGGAGGGATCTAGACGGAGTATACCAATGAAACATGTTCTGAAGTGGTACTGGGCCTTGTCCGTGAAGGGCCCTGAATACTATACATAAAGATTTAAAATCGATCCGTTGAAGGATCGGTAACCAATGAAGGTCTCTTAAAGCCTGGGATGAGGAATCGTAGCGGCGGCGAGCAAGCGCTAATTTGGCTGCAAGATTTTGCACCCGTTGCAGTTTTCCTACCAGAGTGGCTGGTGCTCCAACAAATAGAGCATTGCAGTAGTCCAGGCGGATTACGATGATGCTCCTCACCACCTCTGGCCTACTGTCCATGGGAAGCATCGGGAGGACCTTTCTCAACATACGAAGCAATCCCATGCAGGTGCTCACTGTTTTATTGACAGCTGCGTCCAGTTGGAAATTGGACCCAAACATCACTCCCAAGTTGCGAACCGAGGTGGTAGTCGCAGTCGTACTTTGGAATGAAGGTGGCCAGAAATCCGGCGGAAGAGGTCTAGGGACGCGGTCAGTGGTACAGTGTAAGACTTCTGTCTTAGAGCTATTAAACTGCAGCGAGTTCTGATTCAGCCAGTCTGCAGTTGCGAGCATACAGCGGTGGAAGGTGTCAAGTGTCACTGCTTCCTTGCCCTCGAGAGAGAAGACAAGTTGAGTGTCGTCTGCATAGTTCGTCACCGCTATGCCAAAAGATCTAATCAGCGCAACTAGGGGCCGCAGGTACAGGTTGAAGATGATAGGGCTGACGGCCGACCCTTGTGGAACACCTTGCGCCACTCTTCTGATGTTGGATTTAAACGGTGGCAGTGCCACTACCTGGTGACAGTTTCCAAGGTAAGATGTTAGCCACTGTAGGGCAAGGCCGGTAACCCCTACTTCCTCTAGCCTGTTAATCAGAATTGCGTGACTGACTGTGTCGAACGCGGCCGACATATCGAGCAGCACTAAAAAGGCTGCTCTTCCATGGTCGGCTCGCGTCCTGAGGTCGTCAAGTACAGTCACCAGCGCTGATTCAGTCCCGTGGGCCGGTCTAAGCCCGAATTGGACCTCATCCAGACAGGACCCGGTCTCCAGGAATTTAGACAGATGTTTTGTGACCCATTTTTCCAGAATCTTTATTGGAAACGGGAGCAGGGAGATGGGTCGATAGTTTGCAGGATTTGCCGGGTCCAAGGTGGGCTTTTTAAGTAGAGGGGAGACCACGGCTAGTTTCCAGCAGTCTGGTACCCGTGCTGAGACCAGGGACTGATCGCAGATGGCAAACAATGAAGGAAAGAGTTCATCCCGAAAAAGCTTCCAGTGTTTATGCGGTAGTGGGTCAAGGGGAGATCCCGACAACACACTGTTGGCTAGGGAACAGAATTCCTCAAAAGTTGGGGAAGGGATACAGTCCAGCTTGGCAATGCTGAAGGTGGGAACTATAGTAGGCTCGGGGTGCTTTTCTGTGCGACTCTGAGGATTACCGCCTGATGTTACGCCTAGATTATTCAGAATGGCTGTGATTTTGTCCTCAAAAGCCTGTGCCAGTGAGTCGCACAGAGACTGAGATGCGGTGATGGTATTAGTCGCACTGGCTGGGCATGACAGATCCTTCACGATCTTAAATAAGGTCTGTGATTTGTTAACTGCTGCCCGCAGAGACTCTTCCAAAAACCTGGCCTTTGCACATTTGATCTGTGCTTTATAGATGGACAGGGCCTGTTTATAAAGGTCCCGATCTGAGTCCAGGTATTTCTTTCTCCATGTGCGCTCAGCCCGCTTGCATTGGAGTTTAAGTTGAAACAACTCCTCGGAAAACCATGGCATCGCCGGTGTGAGCCTGTTTCTTATTTTCCGTAAAGGGGCCAGAGAGTCAAGGGAGGACACAATACTTTGACTAAGTTTTTCGTAGCTCAGATCTACGTTTTCCTCTAAAGTAAAGCCCTCCAAAAGTAAAGAGGGTAGAGGGGACTGGCTCAAGAGTTTCGACCATTGTCTTGTGCTTTTAACCCCACCTAAGTTCCTGTTTCTCCGCTGTCCCGTCTTGGGCGTGAGAGAGAAAAGGACTAACGCATGGTCCGTCCAGCACTGGGGCAGGATATTTCGAACAGTTACATGCTCAGGGTCTGCAAAGATAAGGTCTAGTATATGGCCTTTTAGGTGGGTATGAGTAAGGACCAACTGCTGCAGTTGAATACTCCGACAGGTCTGAGTCAGGTCTGTAAGTGCAGTATCTCCAGAGCCACCCAGCCAGAGATTGAGATCGCCTAATACCATAAACCTTGAGTGTGAGGCAGATAGATCGAGGATTAACTCAATCAGCCCCGTCACAGCCGATAAAGGGCTTGATGGAGGTCTATAACAAAGTAGACCGGTAAATAGAGCGCCCCCCTGTCCGTTTAGAGAGAAAGCAAGTAATTCATGACCAGGAATGGTCTTGATGTCAATGAGGGAAAGGTCGATAGCCTCTCTAAATATTAGTCCAAGTCCGCCCCCTCTAGCACTGATTCGGGGGATGTGCCTGATTTTGTATCCCGAAGGGCAGGCCGAGCCTAGCTCAACAGCACAATCCGTGCTAGTCCATGTCTCCGTCATGAGTAGAATATCCAGCTCATGTTGTTCAATCATGAAGGCGATCTCTTCATGATGAGAACACAGCGACCTAACGTTCAAAAGGCCACAGCTAAAGGAGTCTGTCTGAGTTCCTGAGGATGCAGCTGTACCCCTAGATGGGGGGCTAATATTAAAACCTAAAAGTTCATCACGTGTATAGATAATGGTATCTCGCGGCAGAGATCCAGAGGTGCCGGCCCCCGGCGCGTCCGTTGCGCGAACGGGCGCAAACGGGCTTACCTCTGGCGCACCTCCGGCGCCCCTACGGCGCGCCCGCTGCGCGCCGTCGCTGCGCGCTTGTCTGGCAGCCATCTTAAGAGCCAAGGCCGAGAGGTCACGTGGGTCCTGGCAGGGCGAGAGGCTCTCCCTCACCCAAGATGGCGCTCCGTCAAGAGAAACCTTCCCCCAATCCAAAATGGCACTCTCAAACCGGCGTGATGAGTATGCAGTGCCCCCGAGTCCCTTCTACCCCACAAAGTGTGGGTGTGCAGGCGTTTAAATGCGGGTAAGTTTCTCCCTATAATTCCCACTAAGCGGCGCAACAAAGGAAATATAACAGAGCAAGCGCTCGGCGCAAATCAAGAGTAAGGTTTTAAAAGTAATTAAAAGCAAGGTACAGCGTTTTACATGCAGCGCGAGTGCAGGAAGCTAATAGTCTGTCAGCGCGAGGTAGGAGGTCCTACTTTTAATACCTCCTCCTCCAATACGTGGGTCCTGGCAGGGCGAGAGGCTCTCCCTCACCCAAGATGGCGCTCCGTCAAGAGAAACCTTCCCCCAATCCAAAATGGCGCTCTCAAACCGGCGCGATGAGTATGCAGTGCCCCCGAGTCCCGTCTACCCCACAAAGTGTGGGTGTGCAGGCGTTTAAATGCGGGTAAGTTTCTCCCTATAATTCCCACTAAGCGGCGCAACAAAGGAAATATAACAGAGCAAGCGCTCGGCGCAAATCAAGAGTAAGGTTTTAAAAGTAATTAAAAGCAAGGTACAGCGTTTTACATGCAGCGCGAGTGCAGGAAGCTAATAAACAATATGGTGCATTTCTGCTTTTCCCCTGCACTGGTACTTTTTTGGGAGCCTAGTACTAATGTAGGCACCTTTGCACCATGGTGCAAGGGTGCCTGTGTTGCATGCAGGATTGTTTTTGTTCAGGAAGGGGCATCTTCCTGCTTAAAAACAATCCTGAGAGGCATACTCCTCTTTCGATGTCTGCTGCATGCTGCAGCATACAGAAACGTGAAGTAAAGTGGAGAAATACAGATGTTTCTCTTCATTATGCCTCTGCAGTGAAGGCGTATCTCTTTGACACATTCCCAGCTCTCCCAGTTTTGGTGAATCTCGGTTTGCATCAAAAACCATGGGAGCTGTATGGGAACACTCATGCATCGGCCATTGAACACCTCCTTTGCACCAAGTAAGGCAACACAGCGAATTGCACTGTGTTGCTTTATTTCATATTTATAGAGCTACTCAGGGCCACTCAAAGTGGCCTTGCGGGCATCATAAATCTAACTTAAGGTTTTGGTCATGCATGTACCACGTTGCATGGTGCAAACGCGATACAAACCACTCATATGGAGGCCCCTAAAAGTTTTTCATATGCCATATTTACCAACTAACTTTGAATCATATATTTCTTTGTCTGCATGCTTTTGCATGGTCAATCATATATTTCTTTGTCTGCATGCTTTTGCATGGTCCTATAGATATGGTGGGGAAACTACAACGTTAACTTATATTATGATAATACCTCCTCTAAGAAGTACTCCATATCTTGCACAGATTAAACATCCATGGCATTCTTAATTCCTGAAAGGACATCATCTTGACCTAGAACTGCTGTGGCTTTTTCAAAAGTTATATTTTGATCTGCGAGGTACTTTTTTATTCTCATTAAATGTTAAAATTCTGAATAAAGCTTTAGACCCATACCAGTTTTCTTCCCTGGCTGATAGATAATGACATACTCACATAATCAGTTTTGGCTGGCAAAACAATCAGCAAATTATTAAGCTGCGCAGGCTGTTGAACCGCTGTCGAAGAGCCGCTGCTGCAGCTGCATTGAAGGGCAATGTGGCAAAATTTCTACTGCAGTTAATGCAATGTGTACATTTTTAATGAAAACAGTTGCAGAACCCTCTTCTGACGCCCAAAGTTTGGATGGAGCACCTCAGGCAAGGGTAGGACTCACATAAGGCAGAGGCCAGCAGCACAAGGAAGTCTTTTGTATTACTGAGACTTGAGAAGAACAGGAGGCAAGCCAGAAAGTCCTTGGAGATCGCTTGGAGGGAATGCAAATTCTTTCCAACAGAGCCAGGAAGCAGCAGGCAGTAGGGCAACAAACAGAAAAGCAGTCCTTCCAGAAAAGCAGTCTAATTGAGTCCTTTACCCAGTACAGCAGTTCTTCTGATAGGGGATCAGTTCAAGATCCAGAGGTGTCTTATTTTTGGGGGTCAGGGACCCAGTACTTACACCCAAAAGTGCCTTTGATGTAGGGGAGTGACTTAAAAATAACTCTCTGAAGTGCAGAAGGATTCCTTTCTACCCAGTCCTGTCTGCCTGGCTAATCCTGGGGGGGGGTAAATCAGTGCTTTATGTTAGAACAGGACACAGCCTATCAGATGTAAGTGTGAGCCGCCTCTTCCTCATCCTGCCCAGGAAGCTGTTGGAATGAAGATGACTGAATAGGAGTCTTCTGTCACACCCAGTCTTTCCTTTGCTTGTGGCTGTCTAGAGGGAATACACAGAGTTAGCTGTCACCCAGACAAGACGTGTATTGGAGACAGGCTGTCAGGCACAAAGAGCAGCACATGTAGAGAAATGTCCACTTTCTAAAAGTCTGGCACCAAGGGTGATTAGGCCCAACAGGACAGATACCAGGTGGGGCCGTAATATATGTAGAAAAAGGGAGGCCTGGATATCCTTCATTTTTTTATGCCACTTATTATCAGCAGAGATCAAAAGAGCAAAATTCGTTATGATCTGGTTATTTATTAAATCTTTTTTTTTTTAGAAAACTTTTCTTGTTTTCATATACATTCATAAATGTGTGAATAGGAACCCCTCATATTCATTCCAGAGAGACATACAAAAATCGAACATACATTTGGAACAATTTACATATATTTACAACATATACCACAATAACAAAAACAAAAGTGTGTCCATCAACCAATATTATTTTGACAATTGATAGACCCTTTCCTACTCAGTATTTTTTGAGACCAAGAAAAAGGAATATCAAACACTGGGAACGATTTATGCAGACAGGTTGGGAAACCACTTTCGGTACAGATCCCTCAAACTACACATAAATCTATCCATTAAGGTTCCTCAGCGTGAAGTGAGATGCTAACGCGTTTCAAGGCCCGGGCAACCTCCAAGGACTATCATCAGGGCTTCTGAATTATAAACATTGTGGATCTAAAACAAATAAACACAAAAAATATATATCACTAGTTTAAGAACTACTCTGATACCCTCCGTGCTCTAGAGTTAAATTAAAGAAGAAATGATACCTGACGGAAGGAGTTTGCTCCTGTTAGTTGAGTGATGGGAAGATCAAGCTGGCCCTATTTAGATAGAGAACTAATCATCAAATCCATATGTGCAGGGTTTCACAACACGCATACAGACGCGCACTGTAAAAAATCATAGCACTGCATCAAGACTCAATTGTTCATCACAACTTATGACTTAGGGCCTTCCCCTGAAATGTACCTTATCTTTCCTATAGATTCTTTACGCTCACATTTCTTTGTCATGATGATGATTTCATATCATTAAGATCGAAAAGCCGTCGACCTCTATACAACAAAAAACTCTTCTACTTTTAAAAATTACAAACAGGAGTTTTGTCTATGTTGTCAAAGCGATGTATGTATATATTTTAAATGTCACCCTCACTCACCACATCACACTTGTCTTCACTCTTTATGTGAGCACTTGAAGTATATTTCTAATATTTAAAAAAACAGCTTTGCTATATCATTTATAATAAATTGTTTTACATTGCGAAAGTCCGTGTGTGCCCCTATGTATGTTTCCTTTTAAAAAGTTGTTTAACTTTGTGTTTGCTTCTCTGGGCATCAATTGATTCTATATGCCTATTGCTATAAGTTTAGATACTATCATAATTGAACAGGTCTTGCTGTTTCTAGGACCTATATGGCCTTGCATGAACCATTTTTTCTGAAGTCTTTAGCATTACAGCATGACTAGTGTCTAGGAAGGAAGTTGGCAGATTTTGGGATGATGAAAAGTAGGTTAGCAGAATTATGAGGGTCACTGGGAAATCTTTGTCTTCTGCTACATCTTTGTTACTTACCTCATGCTCCTCTTTGTCCATCTCTGGGTGGTACAGCCTATTTCTTTTGCCTCTTTATTCAATTGCATACACGTGCACGGTTTAAACCAGTTGAGTCCTCTAAGGGCAGTGGCTTTAAGCAAATTCTATTACTTGCATCTCCCTCCCAGCGGTGGGGCGGATCTATGTGAATTTGAACTTCTGCCCTTTCTATTAGCATTTCTGTGTTCTTACACTTCCAAAAGCACAGAATGCCTACATTAGTTGGATTTCCTTATGTACCAAACAGTGTGATCCATCTCTGAATAATCATAACCCCTTATACAGTGGTTTATGTTGACTTTACTAGGGTTACTGAAAGATAATTTTAATTAGTGTTTAATGAGAATCATATCCAAAGGAGGAATTTGTAATATTTATACACATAAGTAAACATACTGGTAATATATGTAAAAATTAAGGAAACAATTACTTTTTAAACTGGACAAAACAACCATAGTCTGGATCATGACAAAAGAAACGCATCTCAATAAAATACCTGCTCAAGTATAATTCCCAGTTCACATTATTGAAATGGATCTAGCATTGTAAAATTCCTTCATAATCTCATAAGAAGAACACACAGTTTCAAATAAAGCATTTAGTATAAAGGAAAAATATCAATTGTCCCAGCAATAGGCGAGATTGCTTCTGCTGAGAGTTATGAAAATACAAACATGCATTTGTTTCTAAGCATCAAGCCCCAGAGGCATCCTGAGTGTTTTTATCATCCCACTTGCCTAAGCTTACATTATGTTTTACTTTGATCTGTTTTCCTTTTTTTAATGAATATATGAATTTCCAAAGGTTATTTACAATACAGAGATATATTTAATGGACATTTGCCTTTTTTTTATCTCTGAGTATTGCACATGTTTAATATTGTTGCAGTTGGATAACATTATTCAGGACCAATTTGACTGCTAGGTACTTTGTCACAAACATGCAGGACATCCTATCATCCTTATTACAAGTGCATTAGGATACAGAAGCTATCCGCCAAATTTGAATTCAGGCCCATAGACATCCACAAACTACACACAGTGACAGTATAAACAGAGAAAATGACCACAAATCCTTTCCTGTTTCTTTGGAAAAATAACTTTACACCTTTGGAAAACACCACTGTATTAGTGGCCGAGAAAGGGAAATCAGGAAACAAAAGAATTGGACCCTCCCTCTCCCCAAAAGCTCCTTCAACCAAAAAGCATCACAGTTGTAAAGTCCTATCCACTTCACCTGAAGTGTGTTTGTTCTTTTCGAAGCCTATGGGGTCTATTTCAAGTGTGCCATGTTTTTGGCCCAGATTGGTTGCTTTTCTGGAACCACTGATTGCGTCTTGTGTCTTTAACTATTTCAGACACAAGTGTAGCCCAAACTGTGTCAGAGACTAGCCAGTGTCACACAAAGTGAGCACTTAAGTGAAAAGGTAAGACTATGGGCTTATTCACAAACCTGAACATCAGGCTAGATCGCAAAACAATGGTGACTGGTGGGATTTCATGTCCTTGGCGGTAAGCAGGGCCACAGAATAATGCAGCAGGAGAGGACCTAAGACCATATGTAGGTAATTTGTGTTTTTGTGTTTTGCGATTCTCAAATTGAGATTTTTGGGGAATCGCAATTAGAGAATCGCAAAACAAAATGTAGGTAGGATTAGCAATTTTTTTGCGAATCCCAATTATTCCTTATTTGCAAAGCGCAAATTGAGATTCGCAAATAAGGAATTCCTATGGGCTAGAAGGCTCATAGGAATGAATTGGAAAACATTCTCAATTTGCGATTCTCAATTAGAGAATCGCAAATTGAGAATGCAATCTCAGGGTTGCACGGGTGTCAATAGGACACCCTGTTGCACCCCTGAAATTAACATGTGTGCACATGTGGCACACATACATGCCCTAAGGGCATGTATGTGACTCACATGGCACTTTGAAAAATGCCAAAAAGTGCATTTTTCAAAGAAATCGCAATTTATCACCAACCTGAAGTTGGTGGTATTTTGCGATTCCTTAAGCCACAATTTGCACAACTTGGGTGCTTCCTACATTGCATTTAAGGAATCGCAATTTGCAATTCCCTAAATCCAATCGCAAAATAAGGAATCGCAAATATTGCGATTCCTTATTTTGTGTGTTGCTTTTTGTGTGCTACATAGCACACTGCCCTAATTGCGATCGCAAATGCTGAATTTCGCTGAATCTCAGCATTTGCAAGCGCAATTAGGCTTCCTACATATGGCCCTAAATTACCTGGCAGAGATGACTAAATTATGGAGCAAATACACGCACAATACCCGGCGGAATGCAGCACATTTTGTGAATTAATTACTTCATTATTTTGTTGTTTATACCCATGTTAACACTGTTTTAGAAAATGTTTCATGTAATTAATACGACTTTAACATTCAAATGCAGCAATAAGCTATTGAAAAGAGACTAGTCAGCCACCGTCTAGGGCCATCCACTGTGCAGCAAATTCATATTGCTGCATGTTCAAATACCGTTGGTCCATTTGAGATAGAAACAATGTTTTTGTTTGATCTGCAGATTATGCATCAGATGATGGATTATGCAGCAAATTCATAATTCATAATCAAGCAAAAAATTCTGCGACCGCAGAATCGCATAATTTCGTTGGCTGTGTTGGTAAATTAAGGGAGTGCTTCCTTCAAACGCCTTTTGCCTGATAAAAAAAGGATTATAAAGGTGGAAAGATTTGTGCATATTTGTTGTTTGCCATTTTGTTATGGTAGTGAGATGTTCAGTTTTTTATGCTGCTGTGTGTTTGTGCTGCATTGTGGCAATGTGATTTTGGTGTATTCTTCAGTAGTTGTGTTGCATTCTATTTTAACTTTTTTGTTGTGATGAGTCCTATTATGTTTTGTGTATGTTTTTATGGTATGATCTTCTGTTTACTTTAGATATACCAACAAAATATTGCTACATTTTCAGACAAAATCAGTGCATTATTTTAAAGTTCCCATGGAAACACCCATTTACCATTGTCCAAAGTGGTAAACTAATGCCAACTCATTTCTTCAACTACTTACGAGATCAGTTGGCCCGCAGCTTGTTTTACCCCAACTATGCGTATTCCTTGTAGCAGAATGCTATGAAACTACAATTGTTATCCAGTGGATCAATAAAGAACCTAGTTTCATGTAAATGTTAGGTTGCTTGGTATTTATCATTTTTCGTACCTTTTAGAAAGGTGTTGGTGGCATTCTAAACATATTTCGCAGCCTTCTTGACACCATCAATGTGTGCATGTCCATTAATGTGGAATCAATTTTATGTCACACAATAATCATTTTTTTTATATGTTCCCCAGTGCAGCTCAAAGCTGTTTTGTAGAGTGAATTTATGTACCAGCTGCAAGCATATTTAGGTGTAGATTGTAACAGGTGCTATAGGGTAGGAAGTGTACAGACAGAGCAGTCCAGGGTCCCGATGCTGGTGCAGCAGGGCCAGGGTTAATATGCAACGGAGCTGATCTGTGGAGTACTAGAATAACTCATGGTTTAAAAGAGGTATAAAGGCACAGCTTTGTGTGAGACCCAATACAAGCAGGGGTACTGTAGAAAATGTTTGCTGTGCACTTTAAGAGCAGTAAGTTTCATCTTGTAGAATAATAGTCATTTTCTGGGGTTGCATTGAAATGAAAAGAAAGCTCTCTGCATGTGCCACCGCTAGTACACCAGGCTGAGCTTCTTATAAGGATCGGGCTGCACAGACAGTTGTGTACTAATCCCAGTTATGGCATCAGCTGGTGTAGCAATACATAATTATAAGACCTTTGATTGGCTAGGGTTAGGCATGTGGCAGCACAAAGAGGACTGCAAATCTGCAAGGAGGT
The DNA here is from genome assembly GCF_964261635.1 of Lissotriton helveticus. Classification (NCBI taxonomy): domain Eukaryota; kingdom Metazoa; phylum Chordata; class Amphibia; order Caudata; family Salamandridae; genus Lissotriton; species Lissotriton helveticus. The sequence continues at coordinate 807,077,327 of NC_136063.1, forward strand.
TGAAGAGTGTACCTGGACCCGGGCACATCACATGTGGAGTCATACAATTGTGCACCACCTTGCCACCCAGTGCTGGAGACTTTCCAGATGTTTAGAACACATGATCAGGGCATAGGAGAGGGTGGGTGGAATGCTTTTCTGGTAAGTAGGGAACCTGGTGGCAAGAAGAGATCAATGACAACTTCAGCAATGGTATCTTCAACAGAGATTCTTGCTTTTGGATATGGGGAGTGTAGTGTTTGGAGGAATTTTGAAGATGATGGTGTTTAGTTCTCTGGCCTTTCATGGGCCACAAATGATTAGTCCATTTGTGTGCTGCAGTTTAGGGGCTGAGGAGATTAATGTGGGATGGTCCTGAATTGCCTTGTGAGACTGACTTGTAGGGGTGGTCCTGGTTGAGTGGCTTGACATGTTGAGCCATGGGTGGTGTTTGGCAGATGTAGCTGGCCCTGGGTGTGGGTTGTTCTAGAGAAGACGTCAGTACAGGAGTAAAGAATGGCTCCACAGTGCGCCGCTAAAGGACTCGGTCGAAATGAAGCACCTATCATGGCTGGGAAAGCTGTGTGACGCCTGAATGGCGATGGAGAAAGCCGCAGTAACACTGTGTCCACAGGTGAGCAGCCAGTTTGCGATGCTCTGACTGATGGTGTACTCACTCCCGGACATGGTGTTGGTGCCGGGTCTCAGCTGGGAAAACCAATCTTGAGGTTGCTGCAGTCCGGGAGAGCAACTGAGCTGCTCCGGTCCTGTGGGTCTGAGAACTCAATACCGGGGTTCGAGATTGCCAAAGTGCTTAATGCTGCAATCCAGGAGGGCTGCGGAGATGAGGTTGGATCAGCAAAGCGACCGGTTTCGTTCTTAACATCCCCTGCCTCTATTTGTCAAGAAGCTGGCAGGACAACTGAATTGGCAGCGATAGATCAGGCTAATGGTGCCAAGACTATGAATAAAATGAAGGAAGTTACTTATGCGAACAAAGGGGTGCATATTGATCCAGGCGACAATACCATTGATGACTCAACGATTAATTCAGTGCCTACTGTAGGATTCAGTGGACTTATCTCAGAAGATCCTGTTGAAACTGGTATACAGCCATTGAATAGCGCATCAAGTGCAGTCTTAGGAAATGGGAAATGTTCCAATAATGCTATACAATGAATCTTCTGGAACAATCGATTTGTAGCTCTGTGGATATTGCGACCAATGAAGTAACTTGCACTGAACGAGCTGTAGATTTGGTGCGGCCTAATCCTCTTCAAGGTCTGGAAAGTACTCAGTTCTGCTATCAGGCAGAGCATTTGATTCAGTAAGGCACTCTGACCAGCTGAGTCAGGGGATTCTGGCAGCCCAAAAACCAATGCCCCTGTGGGGGGGAGAGGTGCAAAAGCAAAGGGCCCTAAAGTCATTAGGGCAGGCAAATGTGGTAATGGCCGTGGTGGGAGAGCGAAACAACAAGTGACTGATGCAATGGGACGTCTTAAGGAGGCATCGGTAAGTACTACAAAAGTCAGCCCTGGGGTTAGCCCTCTGAGTAAATGGGTAGCCACAGAGGGTGAAGTTAAGGCTATTATTTCCAGTCTATCCAATTCTGGCAACATGGCAACAGCTGTATTGGCAGTGGCAGTGGGAGAAGGAGTAGGAGCTGATGTTGAGCAATCAATATTAGCAATTACTCCTGGTGCTGTATCTGCTGCTCACGGCGGCTCTAATGGTCAGGATAGGCTGCCAGGTGAATTTAACAGTAGAAATCGAAATCTTTTTACTCCATTATCAGTTGGGTTGACAGCACAAGTAGTGGAAACTGCCTGCCGCTTCTTCAGCATCTCCAGTTCTGGCTTCCAGCTCTGTACATCTACCATTGTCTGTACTGGAATTAGGAATCACTACCAATGATCAGGAATTGTTAGACGGTGAGGTGCCCTCACTATCTAGGATTATGCAAGTGTTGGTCATTCAGAGAGCGGAGGCTCAAGAGTATTACCAACAGACCAAGGCTGACAGTAGAGAGATTAAGCAAGTACTGACGGATGTTACAACCAAGGTTACCCGGCTTTCCTCTGAGGTTACTGATTTACAGCAGCGTGTTGCGGCTGTGGAAAAGGCCAATACTTATACTGGGAATCTTGCAAAAACACAGGACTCGCAAATGCTGTTTAAGCAATCCAAGTTTGAAGACCTTGAGAATCGGCAGCGGTGTCAGAATTTAAGGATTTTTGGCATTCCGGAAGGAAGGGAAGTCAATGATCCACGTGCTTTTATCGTCAGTCAATTCCAGAAAGCTTTTCCAGACTTAGCAGATTGAGATATGGATACTCAGGTCCAGTGTGCACACAGACTGCCTTTGTTTATTTCGCAGGATAACCAAGCTAGGTCCAACTTTGCCCAGCCAATTCTTGTGTTTCTGGGCAATTTCCTGCTGCATCAAGCGGTTTATCTAAAGGTGCGCCCATCGGCTCCAGTCAAAGTGGATACAATGTCTATTTTTGTGCGCTCTGACCAGTGTAAAGCAACAATGGACAAGTGATGGAGGCTTCATCAATTAATGGAACCTCTAAAGACTGTGTGCTCGCAAGTGTTTTTGCAAGAACCGGCCTGTTTAAAGATTATTAAGGATGGGCGTCCACATTTTTTCTACAATGAGCAGGATGTTAAACAAGCCTTATCAAAGTGGCTGCCTATTGTCAAGGAATGATTTTACCCTTAAAAGCAGTAATTATTGGGACAATAGAGAGGAATACCTGCGAAAGTTTTCCTTTTGAATTACGTTTCTTAATTTATTTTTGTCTATTTTTGTCTTGCTATGTCATTGTGGGACACTTACTTTGGGAGGTTTGGGCTGGGTGCATGGGGGCGTTGGGGTATCGTTTGGGGGTAGAGGGGGTGTCTTCTTTATGCTGTCAATTTGGGACAGCAAGGAAGGGGGCGATTCCTTTTCATAGGTACTGGGGGTGGTAGGAAAGGAGGGGGAGGATTTAAAAGTGGATGATTGGTCAACCGGTAGGAGTGGGGGCTCAGGGAGGGAGGGTTTTAAAGAGCCACAGTTTAGTTAAATTCACATTGGTAGAGCACAGGGGAAAGGGACACGTAATGAGGGGGAGATGATCGGAGTTTACAAGCACTATTAAATGCCAGACTTTAAGTACATGTGTTGGAATTTGTCTGGGCTGAGTCAAGCTGGTAAGCGCTGGCTAGTAATGGAGGAGCACTGTGTATTTAAACCTCATATATTAGGAATTACTAAAACACATGTTACTTATAAGGACAGAGCTCAGTTAAAACATCTTGGTTATGATATAATTGAATGTACTTCGCAATCAATTTCTATTCGAGGGGTGGCTTTATTAAAGTCTAAGAGCTGTAGAGCTACTGTCCTTTGAACATTGGCTGACTCTAAAGGGAGATGGGCAATCGCTCAATTGCTGATTTATGGGTGTAAGGTTACAGTATGTATGATATAAGGCCCCAATACTGATTGCCCTGAAGTTATTTTTCATCTATGATCTGAGCTATTGGAGTGGCTGTAGAGCTGATAGTTATGGGAGATTTTAATTGTATCTTAGCTAGGAAGATTGACACCACTAATGCTACAGCTCGTGTTAGAATATGTAAGACTAGGGCTGCTATTTGAGAACGTCTTCACATACATTATTTGGAGGATTATTGGAGGAGACTATTTCCAACTGTACCGGGTTACACATTTTTTCGTCCCGCACAAACACTATTTTACGATTGATATGATCTTTTTTAATAATACTATGTTGAAAATGCATCCATAGAGGTATGTCCTAAAATTACATAACCCAGTGATGCTTACAGTGCAGTTTCAGCTAGGGGCTAAAGAACCTGTTAGGGAATTTCCCTTTCCCAGACATCTCCTCAGTAACCAAGAGTATGTGGAATTTATGCAAGGAACATTAGGGGAGTATATAGAGAACAATTGGGGCTCAGCGCCAATTGCCGTAGTATGGGACTGTTTTAAGGCCTATGTAAAAGGGGTTATGTTGCAATATATTAGAAAACAGAATCGGCAGCGTGTTTGCTTGTTGGAACAGGAACACAGGCTCTATTTAGACCTGGATCAACAACACGCTAGAGCCATTGCTGCAAGGATACAGACGAACAGATGATTTATCAGAGGTTGTCGAGGTAAGAACTCAGCTCATGAGAAGGTTAAGGGATAAAGTAGCTAATAACTACTATACGTACTTAATTACAGGGGTAGGCGGTCTTGTTTACACTCGATCTATAGATATAGTGGAACAATTTAGGCTATTTTAGGCTGACTTATACGGCAATTCAGCATGTTTTAGCCTGCAAACTGCTTTGGATTACATCCAGGAGAGTGCAATGCCTGTTTTAAATCCACTGCTCTCTGAGCCTTTGCAAAAAGATGTTGATGTTGGGGGAGCTGAAGAAGCGATTAGTGCTCTGCAAGCTGGTGAATCCAGTGGGCCCGCAGGGGTACCTTGGGGGGGGGGGCCATGGAGCTCCTTAGGGAGAGTGAGACATTGTGAGCCTCAACGAACCTGGGATGCCTTCGGAAGGATGGGGCTCGGTCAGTCGTGAATGCCTCTGCCGAATTAAAAATGGACACAGAGACTGAAGGACAACGGCAGCTGTGTTTGCCAACACCAGCTCCCCTAGAGATTTTAATTTCCTTCCTGTGTGCGGAGGCCAGGGCTTCAGATGGCTGAGAGCATCCAGACCCCATGGTGGGGGGGGTGAATGAAGAGGAGGGAAGCGCCCAGGATACAGAAAGAGAGGAAGTGGAAAGGAGGCATACATTCCGGGCTCAAGAAATACCCCAGGCTAATAGACTGAACAAGAGGACCCCCTCCTGATGGTGCATCTTGGTGAACCTAGGTCTGCCAGAACTGATGTGCCTCCCAGCATCCTTGTTTCAACTCCCCTCCCCCTTTCCCTCTACCCCCATTCCCTCTATCCTCTATCGGTGAATTGCTCTTCTATGTTTGACTAGGCAACTGTAACTAAATGTAACTATGCAAAACTGCTATTCTTGTTTCTCCTGACCGCTGAGACCTGAGCAACATGGCTGATGCCCGGTGGAGATGCTAGACAGCTATAGAGGAGATTGGCCCTGGTTCACCCCCTCGACCATCACCTACCCAGCCGGACATTGGGCACAGTGCACCTCGTCTCCCAGCTATTTTACTGTGCTTTTGTAAAGGATGCAATTTGTAATTTGTAATGCAATGATCCTCATGTAAAGCACTCTGATACCACCGGGTCTAGCCAGCGCTATATAAAACTCATCAAATAACACCATTCTGCTTGAATTTTATAAACATTTTATAGATACATTGGTACCTGTCTTCCTTACATTATGCAATGAAATTGTTCAAGGGGAAGAGGTCCCCCCTCCTGGAACACTACCAATATTATTGTTTTCCAAAAAAAAGGGGAAATCAGTAGAGGATATGAGCTCATATCAGCCCATAGAGTTGATAAATGCTGATGCAAAAATCTTCTCCAAAATCCTTGCATCTCAAGTGGCTCTAGTTATTCATCTTTTAGTCTCTGAACAGCAGCATGGTTTTGTCCCTGGTAGAGACATGGCTGCGCATATTAATATAGCTATTGCTGCATTTGATGTCTCTGGCCAACGAAATCACCAGTTTGGGATGTTGATGTTGGACGCCGAGAAGGCCTTTGACCGGGTGACTTGGGGAGCTCGCTAGTCGACAATGTCATCAATAGGTCTCAGTCAAAGGTTCATCTTAGTGGTACAGAAACTTTATAGGAACCAATAGCTGCGCTCAAGCTTAATGGCCATTCCTCATCTTACTTTGCTGTCCAAATGGGTACGCGGCAGGACTGTCCGTTATCCTCTATATTGTTTGCCCTTCACATTGAGCCTTTTATTAAGCATTTGTTGCAAAATGTTGGGATTCCTCTGGTGTCTCTTAATGGTCTGGAATTAAAACTGACCGCATACGCGGATGATATTGCAATTTTTTCTGCTAAACCAGTAAATGCTCTAACCGAAATTACACAAGAGGCTCAGCCATATGGCTCATTTTTGGGTTATAAACTAAACCTGAATAAGAGACAGACGATTTTAAAGTTCCTCTTTTTAAAAAAAAAAATGTTTTATTGGTATTTTACAGTACAGTATATATGACAAATAACATGAATAGACCGTTCGCGGATATTTACGATAGGGCTTTCTTCTTTGGGTCTAGATTCTAGGGTGAAATTGCCACTGGGTTTAGTCTTTTGAGCACTCTTTTCGATGCCCGGATGCCTCTCTGCCTCGTAAAAAATTAACATAAAACATAGGGGTAGTTGCGGTAGTTCTCCTACGTGGGGTTCCTACACATAACATAGAACATTCAAGTGTTGGTGCATGTATTGTGGTTGACCGTCCTAGTGCTCCTATATTCTCTCCTAGTTGCGACTTTACTTTGTTTGGCCCTATCTCCATTCATGGGAGTTCGTACGGGTTAAGAAACTTATCTAGGGTAGTCCATATCTCTCTGTTGGCATTCTTCCATGGGGCGTATCTTAGTGCCATGTTGTCGGCACCTCTGAGGAATGTCACCCAGTTTAGCCATCCCTTGAACGTGGCCTTAGTTGTGTCCTTCCAATTGGCGAGCACTGTTTTGGCTGCTGATGTTAGGAGGAAGTCTAGGAGGTTTCTGTCCTGTTGTGTGATTGTGTCTACAGAGTGCTGTGGTAATTGTGGCAAATTCTTCTTTTAGTGTACAGTCTAGGGCCCTATTTGTGAATGTGAAGACTTAATTCCAGAACTTTCTAACCTTCGAACAGTGGGATATGAGGTGCGCCAGGTCTCCCTTTCCTGAGTCACAGTTCCAGCAGCGGTCGGTTTCTTTAAGTCCTAGCGTCGCTTAGCACGCTGGGGTTGCCTGAGTCCAGAGCTCCGCTACACCCGGGGATAAAGCGAGATCCATACATGCAAGCACCTCCTTAGACTTAGAAAAAACTACACCAGAAGATATCGGAAGAACCAGTGCACCTGTTGGGCGGAACAAGAGACAGCCACGGGGGGACAGGAGGACGGAAACCGAGGAAATCGGAGGGAGCGGTACGAAGAACTTGCGGACATCCAAGATGGCTCCCGGGACCCAGGGTCGGTACTCTGTGGCGGTGGAAGACCGAGGAGGACAAAAGACGGGATCATATCCCGAAACCCAAGAAAGGTCAGTGCACCCCGCCAAAGATGCTGCACCCCCGCAACAGATTCCAGTAAAGAGCAAAACCACAGAGAGTGATAGCAAAAGCAAAACTGATTCAGCTAGTGGAAGCCGCCATCTTCTTATAGCTCACTGATAAAGCAAGATCGAGACCGATACTGCGACCGCACCTACCCTACCCTGCACACCAATGCAGTCAGAAAACAACAAGTCAGGGCAAAGTGGAACTAAAGGCAGCTCCAAGGGAGGAATTTGAGCGCATCCCCGCCTAGACACGAGAGCGATCTTTAATCCGAACTCAAAACCGAAACCGAAAGGGGGGACCACCATCTTGGGAGAGCCGGTGAAAGAACCCACAAAGATTGCAAGCACACACCGAGCACGCTGTGGGTGCCACTAAGCGGTGGAGGAGGAAAAAATAAAAATCGGGATGACCGCACACAACCCCTAGCCACATAACAGCAACAAAGGAACTGCTATCCAAAGAAGAGGTCAGTGCAAGCCAGGTACAGAGCCTCACAAGGAGTGACAGAGCGGTTACCCCCCCAAAAGAGAAGGCAAAAGCAAAACCGATATTGCCGTTACAACAACCGATACAGCCGATAACGGCCGCCATTTTAGCCCGGTCGCATCAGCACAAAACGGTAAGCGCACCCCCTACGGCCAGAAAACACCAAGTGCCAGAGTGCAAACGGAGGGCAAACGCAAACGATGTGGAGGAAATAAGTGCGGGGAAAACGTGCACAGCCCCCAGAGTGGGAAGCATGGAGTACAGCACAGATTGTAACTAAAGAGGGGGCAACAAAGAGGAATCCACCACACGAGCGAGGCAAAAGAGTCACCAATTCACCGAAGCAGGCGGAAACCAAGGTGCCAAGAATCACTGCAAGAGAAAGATCAGTTCTAATCTGCAAAGCAGCCCAGAGGGCAAAAGTTGGAACCCAGCGCTGACCACACCCACGAAAAAAAAGCCAGCGGAGCATGGCTAGCTTCGGCAAATAGCTTCGCCAACAGCACTAAACAAGAAGACCACACACCAAGGGGCGAGCCAAACTAAATACTCAAGACATTCCAGTCACGGCAGAGAAGACGGCTCGCAGCACCCGGTCACACACAAAAACTACCCCCACTGAAAAGCCAAAAATAACGCAAAGAATCAACAGGGGGAGCTTAAAGCCAAAATTGAAAACACAGTCTCTACACGGAGAACGTCGAGCCACACTCTGCAATGCAGAAAGAGTCTGCAGGCCATCCGGATAAACAGGGCAAAAGCAGGAGATGTGTGCTACTCCAGGCAAGAAGAGGGCTACCCACCATGGCTGGCAATCAACCACAAAAAAAACCAATCCAGAAGGTTATGCGGAGTCCCCCATAAAACAGAAACCAGATATAAACAGCACACTGGACAGTATACTTAAAAAACTGGCAGAAGTCCACGACCTTATCAAGACAATCAAACTAACAACAGACGCAATCCAAATTGAACTGGCTGCAGTGAGAGCAGACATTCATACTGAAAATAACAGGCTATCAGCGGTGGAACAGCAAGTGAGCGATATAGAAGACAAGGGCCTCCACACAAACAAAGCGATTGGCACCCTAGCTAAGCCGACCAGAGCCCTTCAAAAACAAGCAGAGGAGTTTGAGGACCGCAGCAGAAAAGGAAACATAAGGATACTAGGAGTACCAGAAGGGGAGGAAGAAAAGGCAAGCTCGTGCGTGACACTCATACATGATCTTATACGCAAGCACACGAATCTCAAATTCGAGAGCCACTTCGAGCTAGACAGAGCCTACAAAGTGCCAGCCTTCAAAATAACGAACAGGTTGGGCCCAAGACCAATAATCTGCAAACCACTACGGTCACACCACATGGATGTCATCTTTGGGGTAGCAAAGAAAAACCCAAATCTACCATGGAACGGCCACAAAATAATCCTAACACAAGATTACTCGAAGGCAACTGTGGACAAAAGAAAGGGCTTCTTAGCCCAAAGAGACAAACTTAGGAAAGAGAACTTCCTGTTCTCCTTCGTTGGCCCCAATGAATTCAAGATAAGCAGCAAGGGGAGATCACATACATTTGAAGATCCAATGGAACTGTCACGATACCTGCAAGGACCGGCCCCACAGGAAATGGAGAGCGCAGCAACGACATCAAGCAAGAGAAGCACTTCACCAGAATTAACAGCAGAATAATTAGAAGAGACACGACGAAATGCCTAAGCTCAGAAGGAACCTATACTAAGGAACAATTATATACCTCAAACAAACAAAGCCTACCTCAGGCACACGCCTAAGCAGTGTTCATTACACACCATCTCAACTATGACACCGAGACTAAGATATGGTGACCAGACAATCGAACTCGTATGAAGAAGGCCCCAGTCAGCACAGACGAAACATCAAAAAACGGTGATCTACCTCAGCAATATCCTTTCTACGTACAACTATAGGGGCAGACTGACAATTAAATGCTACTCGTAATTTCGGGACCATAGCCTATAACAATAATGTTTCACCAGTGCCAAACAAGATATCCCAGGGAGAGAGCGGGGCGGGAGGGATTTTGCTGTCGCAGGTCTTCAGCATGATGTTTTAGAGAAGGGTGGGAGGAAAGGGTGGGGGAGAAGGGAGAGGGTGGTGTCTCGTCTGTCTATTCTGTCTTGTCCATTGTCTCGTCTGTCTAGTCTGTCTTGTCCATTTGTATTGTCGTGTCCACGTAGATGTCCACACTCCAATACCTGGTAGACCAGTTCACTTGATAATGCTACAAAAACAACCGATCTTGACTAACTCCAACAGGCTGCGGTACACCAAGCGCTATAGCCACCAACCCTACGCAGTCCCCCAAACAAAGAATCACGGGGGAGGACAAGGGGAAAGATAACGAGGACCACACAAGGTACACAATGACATTTAATAATAACACAGCATTACCACACTGCAGCAACACTGCCCTGCAGGCAGGCCTGAAGATTGTTTCGTTCAACGTGAAGGGCCTAAATCACCCGATTAAGAGGAAAAAGGTACTGGACTGCTTAGCAAAGACTAAAGGGGATGTTATACTACTACAAGAAACCAAACTATCCAGGAAGGAAGCTAACAAATTCAGGGCAAAGTGGATAGGACAGGTAGCCTGCTCACCAGCTGTGAGCAAGAAAAGAGGAGTCATCACCCTGATTAATAGAAACTCAAAGATATCCATTGACAACAAACAGTGCGAGGAGGATGGGAGACTACTAATAACTTACCTGAAAAGAGGTGATGATACCATAGTCGTAGCTAAGACATACACACCAAATAATGATGACACAGCATACTGGGAGGGAATAGCCAAAAGACTGGAGACAAGCGACCCGAACCATATGATAGTACTAGCAGGAGACTTCAACCTGGCATTAGATTACACCCTAGACAGACAGTCGACAGCCCAGGCCAGGCCCCCGCTTCACACAACACCCTAAAGAACATATGCAACAGATTCAACCTGAAAGACCCCTGAAGACTTCAACACCCCGACACCAGAGACTACACCTACTACTCCTACCCACACAACTCCTACAGCAGAATTGACTACATCCTCATCTCAGGCACACACCTAATAGAACATACGGAAATTACGGCAAGAGCAATATCCGACCACTCATGCATCACCCTAAAATTATCAGGTCACCACAAGGAGCACCCTACCCGCAGATGGCGTTTTAACAACATAGTCATGGCAAAACAAGAGGACAAAACAGAGATAGAGCAAGCCATTATGAACTATTTTGCAGATAACAACACACCAGACAAGGATCCAAAGACACTGTTGGACGCACTAAAAGCAACAGTTATGAGGACGTTAATTAAAATTAAGCAAGACGAGACAGGGAAACCAAACACCACCTAGACCAATTAAAAAGAGACATCAAACAACTAGAACCAAAACACATTAGGGACACCGCAAACTCCAACTCACTGATAGAGCTCACAGTTAGAAGGTATGAATTCAATAGAATCCTGAGCGAGCGAGCAGGCCTGTGGATAAAGAAATATAAACAAATTAACCTCTGTGAGGCAAACAGAGCAGGAAAAACCCTAGCATCAACCTCAAACACAAGCAACACTCACAACAATCACAGATGCAAAAGACATCACACACACCCAACACAAGGACGTACTTCGCACATTTAGGGACTTCCACCAAGAACTATACAAAGAGGATGTAACTCTAGACCAGAAGGGCTGTAGCGCCTACCTAGACAGATTGAACCTGCCCAAGATATCGACAGAGGAGGCGCAGGCACTCGGACAAGAAATAAAAGCTAAGGAGATCCAGATGGCTACACGGCATCCTTCTATAAAGCGTTCCAAAACAACCTAATCCCAATTATGAAAAAAGTTTTTTACCATTGCGAGAAGGAGGGGGAAGGAACGAACTCCATGACAGAAGCAAACATTATAGTCATCCCCAAAGAAGGCAAAGACACGCAGCGCCCCCAAAACTACCTTCCCGTCTCACTCATCAACATAGGCTGTAAGATATACGCCAAAATCCAAGCCACAAGGCTAAACAACCGGCTCCCACAGCTGATTAAAAACACACAAGTAGGCTATCTGAAAACACGCATGTCACACGACAACACTAGGCTCCTCTGTCATGTGATCGAACACTCAAACAACTCTGATAGACCAGCGGTAGCAATAACACTTGACGCAGAGAAAGCCTTTGACAGAGTGTCCTGGCACTCTCTGGAACAATGCATGCGAACAATCAACCTGGGAGAAAGCAATTTGAGGAAGGTAATGGCACTATATAAATCCCTAAGGCACAGATAGCAATAAATGGTTCAACATCACAACAGCTCAACCTACAACGAAGTACTAGACAGGGCTGCCCCCTATCCCCGGCGCTGTTTCTTTTAGCTCTCGAACCCTTAATCACAGACATCATGGCCAACAGTAATATGAAGGGAGTATCCATCAACAACACCACAGACAAACTCGCGGCCTACGGGGATGACATACTGATAGTTACTGAAGACCCAGAAACGTCCATCACAGCACTCATGGACACCATAGGTGTATATTCTAACAGGGATAAATCAGAGTGTATGCCACTCAACATACACACAACCAAAGAGGTAATATCCGCCTCCGGGCTAGCGTGGCAACCCAGGTCTGTCAAATACCTAGGGATCCACTTCGGGAAGAACTTGAAATCCACTCTAGAGCACAACGAGAAACTAACCATAGGGAAGATTAAAGCGCTTTTGGAATCCTGGTCAACCAAATTCATCACGTGGTGGGGGAGAATAGACTCCATAAAGATGATGATAACTCCAATAGTAAACTACCTGGCTGGGGATGCTCCCTCTCACACTCACAGATGATTTCCACTGCAAGGTAGACCAAATGATAAACAAATTCATCTGGCGCGACAAAAAAGCTAGAATAGGTCTCCCCAAACTAAAGCTAGCGAAGCGGCTAGGAGGCTAAACGTAGCAGACTTCAGGACATTCCAAACAGCCTTCATAGCCAGACTGAGAATGTACTGGATACTACCAGACCAGAAATACACACCAACATGGTTTTCTATCGAGAAGGCCATTCTAAACAACACCAGACCTATGACTCTCCTCACAGCTAGCAAGCAGACACAGATGAACAACTCTATACTTAAAAACACAAGACAGGCATTTCTTATGGTAGACAAGAAACTTGAACACAGCATCAAAAACTCACACTGAGAATCCCTATGGGCGAACCCCAAAGATCAAATACAGGGGAAAACCCCTAAACATAGAATCGTGGAAAAGACTAGGGTTCTCCTTCCGGGTACAGCTAGAAGAAGAAGGGAAACCCCACTCCTTTAACAACCTAAAATCATGACATAACCTCAGGGACATAGAACTCTACAACTTCCTTATAATCAAAACAGCTGTATCTAAAGCTAAACTGACAAAACACAAGCCCACGATCATTCAATATATGGAGAACCTAAACGTGGGCGACAATAATCTTAAATTTACCAGCCATTATGATCAACATAAATGTGAATTTTTAGACATTATAATCAAACACTACGACGGGCATTTACAAGTAGAATTGTTCACTAAAAAAATGGATAGAAACACCATGCTCCATTATCAAAGCCACCACCCACCCTGTCAGAAAAATAACATTCCTTTTGGACAGTTCTTAAGGTTGAAACGAAACTGTTCACATATTGATGACTTCATAAAACATGCAGAAGTTTTATCCACTAAACTTACTGACAGAGGGTATCCAAAACGAATGGTAAAACAGGCTTTCAAAAGAGCCAGATATTTCAACAGAGATACTCTCCTGAATGAGAACATCAAGGAGAAACATGCGGACAATAGACTGGTCTTTGTCAGCAATTTTAGTGGAGTTAGTAATAAAATAAAAAACATCATTAATCGCAACTGGAATTTAGTAACAAAAAAGAACAAAGATAAAGTACCGAAACCAATGTTTGCGTTCAGACGCAATCGGACTATTAGGAACAGCTTAGTCCACACATACAGGGAAGACGATAAGAAGACCCAAAGGACTATGGATAAGAATCCACTCCCGTTGGGTACTTTTCCATGCAGTAACTGCTCAAACTGTACAAATATAATCAAAGGCGACTGCGTGGAACACAAAACAACCAAACATAGAATCAAATCATTTATGAACTGTAGATCTAAAAATATGGTATATTTGATCAGATGCCCCTGTGATCAGATATACATAGGAGAAACATCTCGCGAAATAAGGCTAAGAATAAATGAACATAAATCTGCTATTCGCTGTAATAAAGTTGGTGCGCCCTTATCAGACCACTGGAAAACAGCAGGACACAGTGTAGATGATCTCCGGTGGTGCGGTTTAGAACTAACCGTTCAAAACAGCAGAGGTGGTGATACTGACACCAAACGAAAAAAACGTGAACAATTTTTCATGTCCAGATTTAACTCAGTAAAGGAAGGACTTAACACCAGAGAGGACTGGGAGAGGATTTTATAATTCCTCTGCACCTGATAAATATAGGTGCTTAGCACAATCAATCCGGGAACGAGATGCTTGATAATACTTTATCAGTTCTGTTACCAAAGAGGTACCAGGACGATATTTATTAGAACTCAGTGAATGGGAGTCACATGCTCTCTGTGATCTCCAGAGCCACTTTAATGACTAAATATAATGATAAAGTGTCCCATTAGGCGTACCATGCCATAAACCATCGACAACAGTACAATAACAGCGAAATGTATAGAAAATAAGTGATGGTACGTTTTATGCAAATGCATGCTTTATAATCACAAATAACGTATTAAACATATTATTTGAGTAAAATAATAGCATGCACTATTCATGCTCAATACTGCTTTTACATAATGGTCAATAAACACGGGGTCATTTGATTATATCAGCACAACAGGAGCGCATTTTATGCGTGTCGCATACTGATGATTGACCACAAAACATAAACACAAAGAGTATACAGAACACTGAAAAACTACAATTGTAGTCCAAATAATGCGCGTCGCGTATTAACCGACGTAACTCGTCGAAATAACGTTCGGCGTGAACAAGTGACCTAAAAACCCGCGCAAAATGCCTTTAAATAACAAACCACCTGAAACAAGGGTAACACGTCAACCTGACCGGGATTGCGAGGAGCCGAGAGGGGAGCAGGGAGGCCGCATAAAGATTAAGAGGTAAGCGCTTTCCCCTGATATTTGGATCCTGAAACAAATTCGATATCCAGCCCCGTTTGTAATAGTATATCGGCAACCATAGCAGTTGTCTGTGTCTTAATTTACCCATACTAGGATAGCAACAGGAATCGAAAAAACAGATGCGAAAAACTATCTGTTAAAGAATTTAACACTGCACAATGTTTTAAATAAATGGCCCATTAAGGCGAGAGACTGTCGTTTTCCTATAACTAACGTCGATAAAGAGAGTCAGTATCGATTGTTTGCGAGACATTTTTTTAAAAGGAGAATAACAGCTACGAATAATAAAGATTCGAAGGGATGTGTTAACTAATTTACAGTGTTGTAAATAAATGTCCCACTGAGGCAATAGTGGGCCTCGATCAGTGCAGTGTTTAAGAAAACTTCTACCTCTACAACACTGTGAAAAGTGGGTTTGTATACATTATTAGAACAACAGTAAAACAAAGTAGCAGACTAACCACTATCGATTCTGAGGACACACTAAACTTGACAATGAAAAGACAACAGTCCTTAGCATAAAGATCACAAACTGTAAAGCCATTCATTTCTAGTTTGTAATATACTGCGCAAAATTCTTCATGTGTATAATTAGACGCACGAAGCTAAAACAAACGAGAATCAAACAATGTAACCCTTTGTAGGTGAAATTGAAAGAACCACCGCAAAACGCAGAATCCAAGTGCTGCGACAAGATAAAAGACTTAAGTCACGCTGCGGTGAGAGCCATACAACCATATCTCCAGGGTGAGTACTACGCTCTGCATAATCAATTAGAACCAGACGCAATCAGTTATTGTATACAAGTATCTCCTTGTTTTTCGTGCCACGTTGCACTGACTTGTTAAGTAGACCATTGACAGCATCACCGATTGCAATTCTTTTTCTAATATGTCAATATGGCCTTCTCCTTAGGGACAATTGTATAATAACGGTGGCCCCCCTCCGGCAGTACCCTCATCACTGTTTTCCAGAAATTGACAGGTAATATAAAAGAATCAGAGTCATTTATAAGCTCCAAACAAATCGATAAATAAAAAGTGACGCTTCAAGTAACAGTCACGTCCTGTAATTTTGTGTCCCTCTCAGAAAGGAATTTTTACATTTCTGATGTAGTAGACCAGAACTTCTTTTCCATGATCTACGACATGATTCCAAAATGCCTCCAATTAAAACGAGAGGACTAATTAGACATCTACATGTATGCATAAGGGATTATCCTTCTTAAACAGCTACCTTACAGTGACTTAAGGTCACATAGTTTGGAACCTGATTACATAGCCCTTTGTAACTCAAAAGACATTTTTCTTAAATTAATGATGCATTAGATCCGTGTAGAAATATGTATAGGACTCTTTGCCAGAACGATTAGTGCCTAGATAAATGTAAAACAAATGCGCTTTTGTAAACAAACTCCTAGGAATCATCTAATTGTACGCTTTCTTTGTATAGAATTGTTTGTCCTGATGAAGGTGGTATCATAATACACTGAAACGCTGCGTCGACGACCTTGACAACTCTGAACTGTGTGGATCGAATCACCTTGTAAAATTGTGACCGTGTTGGTTTTTATTATATGCTACACATCTGTATAGGTTTTTAAAAAATATATATGTTACCCTTTTTTAGTTATATGGCACTGTATTGTTGTGATGTATTAATGATTTTATTGATTTGTAATAAATTGTGCAACTTTTTAACAAACAAAAAATGTGTTACTAGTTTTATCAATTTTCTGCAACTGTCTGTCTTATATGGTACACGCTTCTTTTTAGTTGGTATTTTGAGTTACGAGGGTAATGTACAAAAAGGTTTTTCAAGAGTTGATTCCTGGGACTTGTTAAGTTCTTCACTGATTCTCTCCTTGTCCCCTATTGGACTACTAAGGAGGCCTCCCTTCTTCTTTCTCTTCCTAAACGTAGTCAGCCACCAGGTTTCACATATATACAAACTCCTCCGCCCCAGCACTTCGAAGCTCAACATCAAGAACACCAAATACTGGGAAGCCCAACTAGACGCCAAACTCACAGAGCAAGAGCCACACACCCTCTGGGCGTCCCCAGCGAAGAACATGATCTCCCCAGTGCTAGCACCGACAAAATTCTGGCTACTGCATCAAACGATTTTAAATTTCCAACTTGAAATGCCCCCAGCAACATTAAGAATTACAAGAACTGCAATATATATCTGGGAGTCTGTTTTAGCAGCCAAATTGATAACGTGATTACATTAAACTATGAGCCAATGCTTAAAAAGGTGGTGGCAAATCTGTGATGTTGGCACCGGCTCCCCCCTAGCATATTTGGGAAGTGAAACTTTGTTAAAATGAATATTCTTATGAAGGTTTTGTACTTTCTTTGCACGATCCTGCTAAGGGTGCCGCTGATGTTTTTTAAGCGTTTAGATGGTGCCGTTGGTAGCTTTATTTGGGGCTATCGGCGTGCAAGGAGAGCTATTCGGTATATAAAACTATCATACAAACAAGGTGGTTTTAAACTACCAGATTTTAAATTGTATTTTTGGGCTACATTCATCGTTGAATACAAAGTTTACTTAAGGGGCCCGACACTGGTATTATTTGGCTTTCAGACCAATTGGCCTGTGGATTAAACACAGGGATTTTATTGTACAAAACGTCTGACTCTAATTGTTATAAGCGTTCCAATTTAAGGTAGTCAAGGACATTACTAGGATATGGCATGAAATTCGTAAGGAATATACACTACCAGATCTGCACATATATACTGCATTATGGGGAAATCCCATGCTGCCTGACATATTTCACGACTACGTTGGGAGAGAGTGGCAGCGCAAGCTCATAATGCAGCTTGGTCAATTGTATAATGAACAAGGACTCTGATCTTTTTAGCCCTGCAAGAAGAATTTGGGTTGTTACAGATCTATTTTTACAAGTACTTGCAAATAAGGGATTTTTTTCACTTGCGTTCGGGGCTTATTAAAATTATCCAATCCCTCTGAGGTACTATCTGTATTTTTTCAAACTACATGTCAAGGAACTATTGGCAAAATCTTTTAGCAGCTGTTAGTGATGACAACAGACAGATTGCAGTAAAGTTAAGTCGGATTTTGAATATTAATATAACTAAAGAGGAGGTACAGGAATATTTGGAAGTTATAGATTCTGCAGTGACGTCAGTTAATTTGAAACTTTAGCAACACAAAGTTATATTTATGCTCTATTATAGCCATAATTTCCAAGTGGGTTAAGACCCAATCAGCTGCTAAGTCATATTGACCGAAGTGTCAAGAATATGCTGCAGATTTCCTTTACATGATAACCAGATTTCAGAGAAGGAAATAGTGTTAGGGGTACTTTCAGATTGGGGTTGTGTTACGAGCACACTTGTTTCAATCATTATTGCATGTGCCCGTTTATGTATTGCTCAATCATGGATTCAAAGAGTGAGTCCAAATATTAATGAATTTTGGGTCGTACTTAGGGAAATTTATGAAATGGAAATAGCGTTAGGCTAAGCCTGAGGTCCGCACTCTTGCCTAAATTTAAAAGGGTGTGGTCCATTCTTCAGTGGCACTAAGGATCTACTGTATTAGTTTTTTAGTTGTCTCCCTCTGCTTTATATGTGTGATAATTGTAATTGGACATGTCTAAAGTTATGTTCTGCTCTCTGTGTTCGCATGTGCTTTGATAATGATTACTGGTGTTTTATTTCTGTTTTCTTTTTTATGTAACATATTATACATGTGGCTAAGTAAAAGAATAAAAAATTATAAAAAATAAAAAAGAGAAGATGTGAGTACAGGGGAGATAGTCCTTGTGTGGGTCATGGAGCATGATTACGGCTGGCTGGTCACTGATACAGCCACTGGTTCAGATATTGGTTCACATGAAGGGGTGCCAATTTGGGGCAATGTATGGATGCCTGAATATGTTTTAGGACCAGATTCAGGATCTTGTCTTTCCGCTCACTCTGCCAAACAGTCCACAATTCCAGACCACTTTTGTCTTTCATGAATCCAGGATCCCCGATTGCATGGCCTTTACTACAATGGGTCACTGGTTCTGTCTTGCCACAAGCTAGCAGTTTGCAAGGTTACTAGACTGCATGTTTATCCATCCCATTCTCTGCTGACTAATGCATCACAGCCTGTACTTCCCATTGCCATTAGCCTGCCAAGCCTCATTTCTTCAGGATCTCTACTTATAAAAAGTATTTTTATTTAAAATTGTGTAGGGGGTCACATAAATACATATATACATAAAAAAATACGTAGGGAGATGCAAGACTAAAATAGTAAACAGATTTTCAGTTAAGAATCATCATATTACATACAGTTAATAAACAAATCTTATATTTTATCCAGATACACCCCAGCCACAGTCTTCCACTGGTAAATCGATGTCCAAATATTCCTTTCTAATGTTTTAGCCCTCCAGCTCTTTAATTCATAAATCCCTTTTTCCAAATAAAATTTAGATAAGAGCTGTATGAGCCATTGGTGAAAGGAGTGGGGGGGATTGCATCCAACCAGGCTGTAGAGATGCAAATTCTATCCACTGTCATGGCCAGAAACATAAAATATGGGTGGGCTCTATACGTCCCAGAGCCTCTGACCCCCAAAAGCATTTGCTCGGGCATTAGGGCTACTTTCATCTTCAAGGAGAGATAAAAAAATGTCTCTATGTCTCTCTTCAGAGTTTCCAGATGTGGTCAGGTGGAAAACATGTGAACCACATCTGCCATGGAGCTTTGACAGCGGGGACATCTAGTGCCAACTAACCCCCACCCATTTTGTAATTTTAGCCGGTGTGCAGTAGAGGTCTAAGATTGTTTTATAATGTTGTGCCAGCAGCCCGAATGAACGTAATATTGTCTGACCAAGATTTAGAGATTCTTGGGGCACAAGGCAAAGCTGCCCATTATCGCCACTACTTTTCAACCTATATATTGAGCCGCTGGCCTGCTCGATCAGAAACCATCCTTTAATAACACCCTTCATACATCAAAACTGGTCAAAAAAAGTGGCACTATACGCGGATGACCTAATGGTGTTTACAGACAACTATGAAAATTCCAATCAACCAATAGAAGATATGATGAACAAGTTTGGTAAAGTCTCAGGATATCTGACAAATAAGGATAAAACAGAGTCGATGAGCTGGAACACGAGCCCCAGTACACCATTCACTAGGGATAAAATAAAATATCTGGGAATCACACTGGTAAAAGATCTCGAAAACATCCCACAACTGAATCTCAATATAGTAGCCAAAGAAATGAGAAGACTTCTTAAAGTCTGGTCAGGAATATCACTAAGCTTTTTGGGAAGATCCAATGCAGTAAAAATGACCATCATTCCTAAATTTACGTACCTTTTTAACACTATTCCATTGGAATTTAGAAAAAAATCCCTGAAAAAGATCCAAGGAGAAATATCCAGTTTTATCTGGGCATCAAAAACTACAAGAATAGCTTGGAATAAACTCAGAAGAAAGAAAGAGCAAGGCGGAATAGCAAGCCCTGATATACAGGAGTATTACCGATCGTTTCAATTTAAGAACTTTAGATCTCTCCTAAGGAAACATCAATCATACCCAAATTTCCTACAGATTATGACGAATGGAACAGACCATTTCCTATTCAAGTTTGGCCACCCAAAATGTTTTTAAAAAGTAAAGCTAAAGATCCTACACAATGCTGCAAAACTCTGGAGTCAAATCAGAAACATAGTAAATATGCCATATTATAGTAACATAGCACCAATATGGGACTCTCCTGGGACTCCAGATTGCCTGAGAGACTCTTTGGCAATACCGCTCAAAAAAGCAGGAATTGAAAGATGCGGACAACTGCTGGTAGAAAATGCTCTAATCCCGTGGAATGATTTATTCACGACTACCGAAGGCAAATTATCAAAATTCAAATTCTACCAACTGAGTAGCTGGGTTAAATCCCTACCAAAAGGAAAAAACGACAATGAAGATCTTGAACTTGAAATGACAAAAATAACATCAATAAAGAAAGAAATATCAAAATGGTATTGGCCCTTCATTGAATCAGGAGAAAAAAACTTCTTAGTCCCGGAATCAATCTGGAGAAGAGATATGCCTGATCAAGATCTAGACTTACAATATATCTGGAAGAAATCTTCGGAAAAATGTTGGTCCTGTGTAAAACCAGCCTCTCTAAAAAAGAAATCACTTATTCTCACTACACAGAGCATATTGGACCCCAAAAAGACTGTCTAAATTTAAAGATACAAATATAAAACTATGCCCCAAGTGCGGAGAGGCAAAAGCAGATGACATCCACATGTTCCAGAAATGCCCTGCACTCTCCCCCTACTGGATCGAGATTGGTAAGACACTAAACATGGTGATGGGAACCCGTATAACTGTAAGTAACCCTCTTAATATTTTTGGGATATATAACAACAGTGAAACTGTTATGGGTAACTTAAGCAAAAATCAGGAAAATCTGATGTTCATGTTGATTTTGCTAACACGAAGGGAGATCTGCATTAACTGGGTTAAACCGGCACCGCCTACACATGAAAACTGGTTAAACTCTATAATAAAAATTAACAAACTTGATAGGAAAGGGAAAAACTCCAAGAGAACAAGCTTCTGGGAAATTTGGGAAAAACATTTCCAGACAACTCATTAACTCCTTTTAAGACACCAGAATAAAAAGTCCAATGATTAATGCGGAGACAATAATTTCCAGGCAGGAATGATTCCTGCCGAGTAGCCTATCAGGCTAGCTCCTCCTCCAAACTCTGAAATTATTGAATACGATAAAGGGTGAGAGGAGTAAATTGATTGGTCATAACAAACAAGGGTATACTCCCCAAGAACAACCGATAACAGCGGGGCAGTGAAGGCCTAGAATGAAGAACCATCAGACTCCCGAAGCCTCCTTATCTAAACATCCGCAGGATGAGGATAAAAAAAAAAAGATTTAGAGATTCTAAAATGCCAGATCCCTTTAAACCCAGCCTTTGATCCCATTTATCAGCTTGTTTCTCAAGGTCATCCTGTTGCGAACTGCTCAACTCGCTATAAATCCAGTTAATCATACAGCCCTCTTTATCCCATACTCTTTCCATAATAGCATCTTTAGTTATCCCTCAGGCCCCCCAGTTTTCTTGGCTAAAAAGCTCTGTATCTGCAGGCATTTAAAGAAGTCCTTCTGGTTAACCCCATGGCTATCTTGGATCTCCGCTAATGACTTAAGTCCCGCAGTATCAAAATGGTCCCTAACCATCTTCATCTCTAGATCCTCCAGCATTTTATAACGGTGTCATGAAAGATTTCCGGGACTGGTAGGTTCATGTAAAGCGGGTGTAGTAATTCATGTTTCCACCACCTATCTTTCGCTTCACCACCACCCACAGCCAGAAGGGTCTTAAACCTTACTCTCTTATAGTATGTTGGTATGTTGGTTTACTAAACTTTAAAAGTAAATTTTTAACCTCATCTCCTATCAGTAGCTTGTAATTGTCCAGTTCCCTTCCCCAGTTCCAAGGGTCCGAGGGGGTCCCCCAACCAATGTACACATATCCTGAGGGCTGCTATCAGATAATACATATTAAAATTGGGGACGACCCATCCTACTCTTTCTCCAGGGAGGGTCATGTATTTAAGGCCCTCCTGGTCTTCCCATATGCCCATATCAATCTGTTGAGCATGCCCTCCGTCTGCTTAAACACAGATCTTCCAATTTCCAGCAGTATTGATCTAAAAAGATAGAGGACTTTGGGTAGGAAAATCATTTTGACGATATTACAACGACTGACTATTGACAGATGTAAGTTATTCATCCTGCCAAAGTCCTGCCTCCCTTTCTGTATAAATGATGTTACATTCAATTCTGCGATTTGGTCTAATTTGGATGATATATTTCCCCTAAAACAGATTGTCAATTGTCTTACCCAGGGATTAGCTAGGTTTACCAGAATATTTAAAATTATTTGAGTTTTATACTGGTTAAGCGAATACCCCTAGATCTTCCCAAATGCCACCGCTTCTTCCCGATTTCCTCCAGCGACAAGTGGTGTTACTACAGATACATCGTCTGCATAACCTTAGAATCTTAGTATCAAACCCTTGGAAGCAAATAGGTTTTATACCTAAGTTTGCCTTGATTTTACATATCAATGGGTTCATATAGCAGGCAAACAATAACGGAGAACAGGGGCACCCCTGTATAGTCCCACTTTTGATCTTAAGTTGCTTTGTTTGCTCTCCAATCCTTTGTAAGCTAGCGGTAGGTGCCGTGTATATCATGCACACAGCATCAATAAAGCCCCTTCACACCACAAGTCATTCAAGAGTGGGCCACAAATAATCCAGGAGACCCTATTGAATGCTTTTTCTACATCTAAGAGTATAAGTGCCATAAGGTCTTCTACGATTGAAGGAGCGTCAAATAGCGTAATGACTCTTCTAACATGATCTGTGGTCACTCTGCCAGCAATGAAACCATGCTGTCTAGGTGATATTCTTTTTCCTGGAATAGGACTCAGCCAATTTGCTAGAACTTTAGAATATATTTTGGTGTCATTTTTCATAAGTGTGATTCGCAGGTATGATCAGTAGTTGACTTCCCCTTTTTAAAAAAAACAATGATACTAGCCCTGGCCCATGAATCTGGAGGGGGCTCCCCCTTTCATACCTGAGAGAGGGTAATAATAAGGTTGGGCCCAAGGGATGTCAAAAAGACTTTATTAAATTTGAGTGGGATCCTCTCGGCTCCCACCAACTCCCCCACTGAAAGTTCGCTAAGTACCCTATATATTTCTTCTGATGTAAAGGGGGCTTCTAGATATTCCCAATCTTCCTGGGAAACCTTCTTTATGTGGACAGAGCCTAAATATGCCCTGATTGTGCTCTCCTCGAAATCACTCTCTGAGTCATATAGCTTTTCATAGAATCTGAAGAATTCCTTCCGGATACCGTGTCAATAGTTACCGAGCTCCCCATTTCATTTTTGATCTTCGCAATCTCTCACTGAGCACTATTTTATGCCTTATGCATGCCGCTAATGTGTGCCCAACTTGCTCATTGTACTCGTAACATTCTTGTCGCCGTGCCATGTACTTCTCTGTCACTTTTGCTGTTGTAACCTCCCCAATTGCTGCTTTATCAAGGGCAAGTTTTCCCATGATATTTTCTGTGCATACCCCAGCAGCTATAGCTCCAACAAGCTCCCCTTCTGTTTCCCTTGTTTTTTATATAGCTGATTCTGCTGTTGGTGCTGCTTTTTTACGGTGGAGGCTAAAGCTTAATGTATTCTCACTAACACATGCCTTAAACGCATCCCAGACCATGCCCATAGGATCACTACCTTTATTACTCTCCATAAAATCCTTTATCCATTTATTCATCTGGGTAATGAATCTCTGATAAATCAACAAACCCCTTCCAAATGTCCAGTTTTGTTGTGTGCTTTTGCCCCCCCCCCCCATATGTGCAATTCCCAATACCAAAGGGTTGTAGTCTGACATTACCTAAGGATATTTTTCAATACAACAATTCAATATTATCTTTTGCAAGACCAAAAAGTAGTCCAAACAAGCACCAATTTTGTGCAGACCTGTGAAGGATGTGCTCCCAGATCTGACACCTTTAGTTGCGGCCAGACATCTATAAGCCCATTATCCTGGATTAGATGAGTCAGAGCTCTGTGAACCTTGGGCTTACAACCTATGTATTTCCCTGCGTTGTTGTCCCTAAGCCCTCCCATTCCATTGATATTCAAGTCTGCACACATTATGATTGGAGGGGGCCAGGCAGTCAGATCAGTATTTAAATATTCAAATACCTCAGGGTCATCTCCAGTTGGCCCATATAGAGAGCAGATGGTAAAGGGGAGTGGTGTGTTGTATAGTTCCACGATAGTGCATCGCCCATATTTCTCTGTCAGTTGCCTTTTAAAGGTAATTTCTTTCTTCCGAGCTAAAATGGCCACCCCCTTAGTCTTGTTCCCTATGTAGTATAGGGTAAAGGTTATACCCTAACTGCTTCAACACCCTGTTATTTGTTCCCTCAAATGTGTCTCCTGCAACAACAAAAAACGTTATAGCGTAGAATTTTTAAATCCTCTGCCACCTTACGCCTTTTACCATAATCATTAGGCTACAAATGTTTACTGATGCTATTCGTGGATTAATCATGTTGCAACTGGCTACTCCTTTCAGGACATAATTTTCCCCTTCATGAAGCACTCCAAGGGCCATATGTATCATTCCTAAATGCGATCGCAAATGCCAAAATTCGCAGAAGGAATCGCACATTACCAACAACTTCAAGTTGGTGGTAATTTGCGATTTCTTTGAAAAATTCACTTTTTTACATTTTTTAAAGTGCCATGTGGCGCACATACATGCCCTTAGGGCATGTATGTGTGCCACATCTACACACATGCACATTTCAGGGGTGCAACAGGGTGTCCTTTTGACACCCTGGCACCCTTGAAATTGCATTCTCAATTTGCGATTCTCTATTTGAGAATCGCAAATTGAGAATGTCTTCCCATTCATTCCTATGGGCATCCTAGCCCATAGGAATGAATGGGAAGGTATTCCTTAATTGCGAATTTCAATTTGCAATTCGCAGTTAAGGAATAATTTGGTTTCACACGATTATTTGCAAATCCTACATACATAGCATTTTGCGATTCTCAAATTCTCTAAAAATCGCTATTTGAGAATCACAAAAACTAAGTTTCATACATATGGCCCCTAGTCCTCATCCCCTGACCAAACCTCCGTACTACCGTAGAATCTCATAAATCTCCTCATGGCCTTTTTCTTTTCACCAATTTCACCCCCACCCATCGGTGGCCCCCCTCTCCCCGACCCTCCCTAACCCCCCTTTCACCACAATCCCACCCCTCCACCCAAACTATGAGGAAAGCAGACCCAGTGAGGTCTGAATGATGGAGTCTGTGGCCCTCTGCCACTCGAAGCGCCTTTGACTACCAACCTCCTTAGGCAACAGAAACATCACCCTTAAGTATTGATTTTGATACGCCTCATATGCTCCCTTAATTTATTAATTTAAGGCTTATTTCACTATTCTTGCCCAGTCTCTATTTCCGAATTTCATCCACAAATTCCTTTGCCTTTATTTCTGATGTGAAGACTCTAAACTTGTTAATATATTTTATTTTTAGGCGGGCTAGATAAGCTTCACTGCCAAGTGTTTGGCATGGTTGAACCATTGCCTTTGCCTCCATTGCCTTTCCACCATTACATGGTAGAAATCGGTTCGGGTAAAGAAGAATTGCCCCTCTTAAAACCACTTAGAATAAGGGCGGGCTTTAGTAAACAATGCTTTGCGGAGAGAAAAGTTCCCCAAATAAACTAATGTGGCTCTTGGCTGCTTCATTACACTTGGGTGGAACTGTCCTGGCTTTTTTAGTGTGAATGGATACCAATGCACATGCTGAATTTCCTTGTCCTAGATCCACTGTTGGAGCTCCAGAACAACACCCTTCATCAACGTCAGCACACAGGCTTGTATATCGCCCCATTTTGCCCCTTCTTTAATGTCTAAGATTTTCAAGTTGTTGAGCCATAAATGATTTTTGGAATCTTCTGGGTTTGGCTTCTAGCCATGTTGTTCTCTAGAACTACAGTCTGTTCTTCAACTGCTGTTAGTCTTTCACTGATTCTTGCACGGGCTTTAGCCACCTTTCTGACTGCCTCATGGATTTTTTTTGTCGACAGATGTTTTTTTTTTACCATCCACCCATGTCTCTTCTTGATGCTGTTTTATTGATTCATATATCAATTTCAAGGAGGGTTCTTCTGGGATGTGTCCACCTTGTCCCCCTTTAACCACCATGTTAGTACCCACATAGGTTTTCTGCATAGCTGAGTAGTCCCACTTTAAAGCAGCACTGGGTACATGTTTTTTCAGACCGTCAATAGCATGTCCTCGCGGGATGCCTTATTTGCTTCGCCAGAGGTGGTTTCTCCTTCTGACGATCATGCCAGGACCATCATACTGGCTGCTTGGACTAGAACTGGAAGTCAACGAGCCACTCGCCCCCTCAGATTCAGAAGCACTTATGCGGAGGCATCAATCAAGGAGAATAATTTATCCCCTAGATCCAGAGAGTCCTCTAAGCTTCTGGGACCCACAGCCCCTTCTATTAGAGCCTTAATATCGAGATTTGACTTTACAGGGGAGGGAGGTACCAGTGTCACCTGCTTCCTATTTACATTGTCAGCCATCTGCCCCCCTTCCTCCATTGAGATTATGCAATGCTTGTGTGAAAACAGAGGGTCTAAGTGTTTCAGAAAACCCGGGAGCATTTTCCCAGGCAAGTTATGACTCATATACATGGCCCGAGGTCGCACTCCCTAAGTTTAAAACAAGGTTATTAAAAGTGGAATCCCCTCCTGGGGTCACAAGCCCTGGTTCTCCTGCCTGGGCCTCGGGTTGCAGGCTGGCCCCCCACTTCTCTTCCTACCTCATCTGTGGAGGCCGGCTGTAACCCTCCTACCGCTGCTGCCATGGGAGGGAAAAAATCTGTTATAGCCTGCTGTGGTTGAGGATCCACCTTTGATCTCGGTGCCTCTTTCTCTCCACTTATGGCATCTTTGCATGGTACAGCCTCTGAGCCCTCCCTACCCTTCGAGGTAGCCTTATTCACGCTCGTTGACACCATCTTCGCTGACTTAGTACACTGGGATTGAAAGGAGCCAGGTGCAACCAGCCCCTCTTGTGCAGCCTCAGTGCTCCGGTCTTTGATCGTGCGGACTGCCTTGGGTAGCATCCTAACCCTGACACAGACACACTAGCACGGAGATGCTTCCTGGTAGCCATGCGCTCTACAAATGTCCTTCCATTCCATTCCATCCAGGCCAGGAGCCTCCCCAGCCAGAATGTGAGCATGTCCAGGAAGTGGGCAGTAACAGAAAATGAAAGCTTCACCAGGCCGGCTAGCGAGGTCCCAAGCGCTGCCAGTGCCAACTGCACGCTGATGAGTACTCGGGTGGTAAAACCAGTGAAACGAGTCCAGGACATTAGGTGGGTGTTCAGCATCCCATGTTTTTTCTGCCGCCCGATAAAGGTATTGCAGAAGACGGGTTTAAGTTGCTTCCCTCCGCATCAAACTCTGAGCAGCGGGAAGCGACCTCTGCGGCCTCTCACACAGATGCCTTCTTGCCTCGCATTTCTTCAGGATCTCATTGATGAAGCTTATAATCCATGTCAGGCACCTTATCCGGTGTAAACCTGCCCCTCCCTTTTGAGGCTGGTGCTTTTCCTCCATCCTCATTAAAGTCCTTTCTTGCCCTGTTGCACCCTTATTCAACTTAATATCTAGTGACAAACACAATTTGTATGGCTCTATGTATGGGTGCTTTGACAGCTGGTTTTCTAGACACTTACTGATGCCAAGACAGAGAGCAGGAGTCTTGAACATCCCGCCTGGCAGGTTGGTTCTTCAAGTAGGGTTTATTAACTCAAGTGCACTACAATCAAAAGGCGGGAAACCAGTTAGGCATGTTTGTTAATACAATGTTTATTGCTATTACTTTGAGTCACTACAGGTGGTTGCTATTGGATTTTTGTATCATTGACCTTACTTTCTCTACTATTTTGAATTAAAACTTAATTTAAATGACTCCTGTTTACTTTATTTACCTTTGATTCCTAATACATGCAACGCTCCACATGCCAATCCAACAGTGCACTTAGGACACAACTCATTCACACAGCACAGTGCAAGTATCTCTTAAATAGCTGTTGAGGGACCTTATAGTCACCCAATATTACCAGAACCTCCAACAGCACACACACAGAACTCTGTACAAGCAAGCAATAAAGCACAGGCATACCATATAGCTGAGTGTCAACGTCCACTCATCAGTACTTTCCCTTAAATATCAACACACATAAACTTGCAACACAGCATAATAGACATATCACCCACATTCTTCACTGCATAGATATGCCACTTAAATGGCTATCATTATTCCCACAGCAACATTGCCCTACCTCCTCAACACACACCATCAATGAAGAGTACACATTTAATCAGAATACATAACATACGACCAGCACAATCTTGATAAAGTGAGGGGTGTCTATCTGGACTCTGCAGCTCCACCCACTACTTGTTTTTTTCAAACACATATCAACCTGTCAAGCAATGCACAAATTAAAATGAGTTAGCTGGTAAATAACTTGCCAAGAACATGGTAACCCAACAAACATATCACACACCTAATTACAAACAACAATGCCTCAAATGTGTACTCATTGCTAGCTGCTTTCTGCAGCTCACAAACAATGCCAGGTGCTGTCTGCAATAGAATCTTTAAAATCAGAATGAGAAGAACCAACCCTGGCAGATACTACATGACCATACCATTGAAAAAAAGAGTGCCATAAACATAGGCATAACACTCCTAACACCTTTGCCGGTTCTGTATATATACAAGTGTGTGTGTGTGCACATACATATAAAACATCACATTGACAATATTTTAAGTATGACATGAGCTAGTTGTCTCTAAAGTATTTGCTCTACTTTGAGTCTGCTGTTGGGTTCAACCCTAAGGATTGTGAGCTGCAACCTGTGGCATAGAGTATTTGCTACATTAGATGTAAGCAGTCTTGCTCACTAGGCTAGCCACAGTCCAGGACCCAGCATCAGTGCTTACACTACTGCTGCTCATTCTTTATCTGCTTTGTGTGGTGAGGGAAGTAGCAGCCGGTTTCTTGGCAAAATGGCAGGGCAGAGGGAGAGGAGTGGACTGGGATAAACAACAAGCCCAAATATTTATTAAATAATGGACATGGTCGATGCTCCGATGCTCCTCTCTGGGTCCGTCACTATGCACTGCAGGTACAGCCACCCAGAATCCCATAGGCCAATCCTGACGCTGCATGAACGCAGCTTCAGGATTGGCCTAAGCGCTGATGATTTGTGCTCCCAGGGAGACTAGGAGACTGTGCCTGCTGGTCTTTCCAACCCAGCTGGTTTGGAGAGACATGAGACAGCCGGCCAAACCCTCATGAGCACTGACAACCAGTGCACCTACAACTTCCACTCTGTCTGTCATCTCCATTGCCCCTCTCCCTGGGCAACGCTATAGAGAAATATAAAACAATAATAAACATTATTTTTCATTTTTTGGCTGCTGGCAGGGGGAGGGACGCTCCTCTGCCATAGCTGAGGAGCTGCCACTGGGTGAGGGAGGCTTTGACTGCAGCCACCTCCATCATATCTGTTTTAGGAGGGAGGATTCTACTGCCAGATCATAATCTTTCAAATATGAGTGACTGTGAAACTGTCCAATTGTAGGTATGCCAAAAGCAGACTCTCTGTCATTAAACAATTACGAGTATGGGAGTAGACGCTTGGTAGCCAAGTCACAACAGAGCATTAGACTTTACAGCATTGAAAAGAGGGAAAGGGAGGCCAGAAAAAATGGGTTGATAATGAATGCTGCCAAAATAGAGTTTAAACAAATACCTTGTGGGGTTTTAAAACACCTCTGTATCTAATCTTAGACAATTAAAACTAAGTATAACGTCACTGTGCACCATTAATAAGAGGAAGCCAGCAAGAGTGGGTAGAAGGCTATGGTTGTAAAGTAGTCATTAATGCAGCTCAATGCAAGCTCTCAGTTGCACGGCCAACCACCCGATAGCACTTTTTAGTGATGGAGACACCTCTGTGCTGAGCCAATGTGTGATTGACAGAGTCTGTACCCAACGGCTGAAAGGCTGTTTGAACAAAGGAAAAGGTTGAAACGAGCAGATGCAAATCCCGCTCTGTATTTATTGTAGACAATTAGTCGATTTGACAGTTGTGATTTCAAAATCCCACTCTAAAAATTGATGCCCATTTCATTATTTGAAGTAGAAGTAGGGATTTGATGCTCCACATAGGACAGATAACAATGAGCAATGATAGAGCATATAGGAAGGGAAGGTTTTGTAGTGTGCTCTAACTTGAAGCAGACCAACCACTGTGCTGAGAATGGGTTGGAGCTAGGCGTTTGAAACCTAAAGAGCACAGCTGAATTCATGGTAGTTATAACCAGAACATAATCACACATTTTGAGGAAACACTTTTTCTCGTGTGTTAGACCTGGCACCATTGGCATGGGTCTCCCTTACATTTTTGTTGTTGCCTCATGTATTTTTGCTGGCAATGTATGATTTGGGCACTGTGTCACTGCTATTCAGTGCCACAGTGCAAGTGCTCCCTATTATAAATTGATGTACTAATCAGTGGTTCCATGTTTGGCTATTTGGTTTACTTGTCAGACCCTAGTCTAGTGCACTGAGTGTGCCCAGGGCATGTAAATCCAAATGCTGCTGGTGGGCCTGCAGCACTGGTTGTGCCACCCACAGAAGCAGCCTTGTAAAATGTGTCTACGTACTGCCATTGCAGAGCCTGCGTGCAGTCTGATACTGTCAGGCTGACTGGGCAAGTACACCCACTTGCCAGTCCCTAAAGTTTCCCTTTTCTTCAAATCAGTCACCCCTATGGTAGGCCCAAGGGCAGGGTGCATTGTAAGTATAAGGTAGGACAAGCCCTGATGTGTGTGGCATGTCCTAATAGTGAATGACAGCCCTTTTCGTTTTTCACTATTGCAAGGCTACCTGTTCTCCATAAGCCAGAATGGGCTGTTAAAGTTATTACATTTTATAATCCTAACTGTCTCAGAGAACATGCTAGAAATTCGAGTTTAGTATGCCTGAACTCAGAATTTAGTGAAGTTGGTTTTAATATTCTGCGTTTGCAAATACCACTTTTAGAAAGTAGGTATTTGCTTTTCTAACCCTTCAAACCTGCCTCTGCTAGTTTGTGTATTCCTATGTCTGGTTTTGTGAGTGACAGGGCTGGGGAATTCCAGTAGACAGGCTGAGTCACCCGGTGGTGAAAAGAGAGATCTGCATCTAGATGGGAGGGAGGAGTTGCACCTGAACCTTGAATAGGGCTGTGCCTGCCTTTCAGAATGCTGGCTCCACCCCCTGGGGAGCGGCTGATGTCTCAAGGTGAATAGGCAAGTGTAATCAGAAAATAGAAGATTAGATATTGAGGAAAAGAAAATGCAGTTTGAGCATGAAAACGTTTTGGGGGAGTTGGAGTTTAAAATCAAAAAGTTTAGAAGTTACTCCCTCTGGTGGCAGCATACCGTCAGTACATAAAGAAAGTAGAGTGTATATTCCCAAGAATGTGGTGAAGGAGTTCTACAAAAATGATGATATTGGTCAGTGGTTCAGAGCCTATGAGGTAGCCATGTCTTCCCACCGGGTCCCTGAGAGAGATAGGGGAGCGGGGTTGTGGGGAT
This sequence comes from Lissotriton helveticus, assembly GCF_964261635.1. NCBI lineage: Eukaryota > Metazoa > Chordata > Amphibia > Caudata > Salamandridae > Lissotriton > Lissotriton helveticus. Next base: position 807,109,548 of record NC_136063.1, read on the forward strand.
GGTTCCTTAGTGAATAGCGGGATACATTATTAGACCTGCCTTCTGAAGTCCGCAATTCATACAGCCACATGAAAGAAGCATTGATGTCTAGATATGGTTTGACACCTGAACTCGATAGGCAGAGGTTCAGGAAATGCAAAAAGTTAGAAAACAGTACTTGGGTTGAATATGTCACTTTCCTTTTCAGAGCATTGGATGGTTGGGTAAAGGGCAGCAAAGTTAATGATTTTCAAGGTGTCTTGGATTTGATTGCATGGGAGCACTTGTCTGATAATTATTTTCCAGAACTGCGCCAGCATCTGATAGATAGCAAGCTGACTAACCCTAGGAAGCTTGCTGAGGAGGCGGACCGCTGGGTGAGCACCCGGGTCCACAAGGGTCATGTGGGAGACTCAGCCAAAGGTGGGCAGGGTCCCCAGCAGAAGAGTGGGGGTCAAGGGTAAACAGAAGGAGTTCCGCAAAGGGCCCCAAAGTAGTCCCCAAGGGAACCCCGTGAAAGGTTCCCAGCCTCCCCCTGAGAGAAAGCAAGGGGCCCGACAGGTAGTTCTGTTCCCCAGGGGCCCCTTAAATGTTACAAGTGTGGCAACCTGGGTCATAAGGCGAATGATACCAGGTGCCACCTGTTTGGTAAACAAGCACCCACTGGTGCTCCGCCCCGGCAGATGGCTAGTGTAGCCTTGGGGGAGGAGATTGATGTCCAAGGTGGGTTGGGTCCCGCACAGATGACCTTAGTCTCTTTAGGAGACTATGAGATGGTCTCAGAAGCTCAGCTGCCCAGGAACACTAAGAAATATGGGCAGCGAGTGACCATCAATTTCCAAAAGGTAGAGGCTCGTAGAGATACAGGAGCCAGTGTGACAGCTGTCAAGTGTCACCTGGTGTCTCAAGATCAGATTGTCCCTCATGCATTTTGCCGAGTTGTTAACGCCGACAACATAGGGAGTCATTGTCCAATGGCTTAGGTTCCCTTTGAGTGAGGGGGGTCTCTGGTGCTCTTCAGGTAGCTGTGAGGCCAGCCATGCCTGTTGACTGTTTGTTGGGAAATGATTTGGAGAGCTACCCTTGGGAAAAGGTGGAGAAAACAACTCACTTGAAGATGGTTGGACTGCCTGACTGGGCGTGCATGACCACCCCGTCAATCTCAGCCAGTAGGGGTTCCCAAGAGGACCTGGAGCCAGAGAGGGAGGCCCAGGAACCTGCCGAAGAGAGAAGTGGCGAGGGGCGTTGGAAACCGGCCCCCAAATTTCCCACGACCCAGGAGGAGGTAGACCCTGAGGGGGATGCCCTGGAGCCCACCGGGAACAAGTAGCTGAACTGGAGGACCTGCCTGAGCTGACCCATTGGCAGCAAGAAGGAGGCCCCTCCAGGGAGGAATTTAGCAAGGAACAGAGAGAGTGCCCTTCTCTTGTGGGCTTGTGGCAACAGGCTGAAAACCAGGCAGCAGGTGATCAGTCAGGGTCACACTTGATTTACTGGGAGAATGGACTCCTGTATAGTGAGCCTAAGGTTGCTGAACCTGGGTCAGCCCATGTGCTGGTGGTACCCCAGAAGTTCAGAGCCTTCCTATTGGGGCTGGGTCATGATGTGCCATTAGCAGGACATTTGGGGCAGGACAAGACCTTTGAAAGGCTTGTCACCCACTTTCATTGGCCCCAAATGCGCAAGAGTTCTGATGCTCATTGCAGAACTTGTCAGACTTGCCAGGCAAGTGGAAAGAGTGGGAGGAAGCACAAGGCTCCTCTCCAGCAATTCCCTGTGGTCAGTACCCCCTTTGAGTGGGTGGGGATTGACATTGTGGGGCCACTGGACCCCAAGACAGCCATGGGCAACAGGTTCATCCTGGTCTTGGTGGACCATGCCAACCGGTACCCTGAAGTAATACCTCTGAGGACAGTGACGGCCCCCGTGGTGGAACGAGCACTGATTGGAATTTTCTCCCGAGTGGGATTCCCTCGTGAGGTAGTGTCTGACCGGGGAATCAACTTCATTTCCAAGTATATGAAGTCCCTGTGGCATGAGTGTGGTGTAACCTACAAGTTCACCGCTCCTTACCACCCCCAAGGAAATCGGCTGGTTGAAAGGTTCAACCGGACCCTTAAAGGCATGATTATGGGTCTTGAGGAACCCATGAGGCGTAAGTGGGACGTCCTCTTACCATGCCTGTTGCTTGCATACCGGCGAGGTGCCACAGAAATCTCTGGGGTTCAGTCCCTTTGAGTTTCTCTATGGACACCCGGTCAGAGGACCTCTGAGCCTGGTTAAAGAAGGCTGGGAGCAATCTCCCAGGAAACCTCCCCAGGATGTCTATAGCTACATGCTGGCCTTCAGGAACCAGACTAGGTGTTTCAGGCAACTCGCTGAGGCGAATCTAGAAGCCAGCCAGGAGGAGATGAAGCTCTGGTATGACCAGAATGCCACTCTGGTAGAGCTTCAACCTGGCCAAAAGTGTGGGTCATGGCTCCAGTGGAGCCCTGCGCACTCCAAGATAAGTGGACCGGACCATTTGAGGTTGTGGCACGCAAGAGTCCAGTTACCTATTTGGTGGACTTGCGGTCTCCTAGGAACCCCTTTAGGGTCCTACATGTCAACCGCCTTAAGCCCCATGTAGAGAGGTCTGAAGTGGGCATGCTCTTGGCCACAGATGCCGGGATGGAGGAGGAGACTGAGACTCTTCCTGACCTCCTGTCCGCCTCAGAGCAAGAAGGGTCAGTGGATTGTGTTACCCTCTCTTCCACCCTGATCCATGAGCACCAGAATGACTGCCGCCAGTTGCTGGGACAGTTTTCTGATCTGTTCTCCCTGGTTTCTGGTGTCGCAGATTGGTGCGTCTATGATGTGGACACAGGAGACAGCTTACCTGTGAAGCACAAGTCTTACAGGGTAACTGACAGGGTAAGGGCTTGCATCAAAGAGGAAGTCTCAAAGATGCTTGTGCTTGGGGTGATTGAGTCCTCCAGCAGTCCTTGGGCCAGCCCAGTGGTCTTGGTCCCGAAGGCTGCAGCACCGGGTGCCACACCGGAACTTCGGTTCTGTGTGGACTACAGAGGGTTCAATTCAGTCACGAAGACTGACGCGCACCCCATCCCCAGAGCTGATGAGCTCATTGATCGGCATGGGGCTGCACGGTACCTCAGCTCGTTTGACTTGACGTCTGGGTACTGGCAGATCGCCTTGACTGATGGGGCAAAGGAGAGGTCAGCATTCTCCACACCAGCTGGGCATTTCCAGTTCTGTGTTATGCCCTTTGGGATGAAGAATGCCCCTGCCACCTTTCAGAGATTGGTCAACCAGGTGTTGGTTGGACTGGATGAGTTCAGTGCCGCCTACCTGGATGACATTGCAGTAATCAGTGCCAGTTGGGAGGAACATCTGAGCCACCTCTGGGAAGTATTGATGGTGCTACGGAAAGCCGGCCTCACGATCAAGGTGAGTAAGTTCCAGAACGGGCAGGGTTCTGTGGTGTACTTGGGACACCAAGTTGGGAGCGGCCAGGTGGCGCCTGTACATCCCTAGATTGAAACCATTCTGGCTTGGGAGCCACCCAAAACCCAGACAGAGGTGAGAGCCTTCTTACGTCTCACAGGGTATTACAGGAGGTTTGTCAAGGGGCATGACAACATTGTTGCACCCTTGACAGAGCTGACTTCCAGGAAGCAGCCCAAGAAGGTGTTCTCGACTGACACCTGTCATAAAGCTTTTGTGGCCCTGGAAGCTGCCGTGTGCACGGCGCCCGTGCTCCTGGCACCCAACTTCTCAAGAGAGTTTATCGTCCAAACAGATGCTTCAGAGCATGGTGTAGGGGCTGTTTTGTCACAGATGAATGTCGAGGGCCTAGATCAACCTGTAGCCTTTATCAGTAGAAGGTTACTTCCACGGGAACAGAGGTGGAGTGATATTGAGCGTGAGGCATTTGCTGTGGTCTGGGCACTGAAGAAGCTGAGACCATACCTGTTTGGGACTCACTTCCGGGTTCAGACCGACCACAGGCCCCTCAGATGGTTGATGCAAATGAGGGCTGAGAATCCAAAGCTGTTGATGTGGTCTATTTCCCTGCAGGGTATAGACCTTACGGTGGAACACCGCCCTCGTACAGAACACGCCAACGCTGGTGGTCTGTCCAGATTTTTCCGCCTTAGTGAAGACAACTCCCAGGAGTTAGCGTAGTTCTCCCCACTTTTCAGCTGGAGGGGACACGTGTTAGACCTGGCACCATTGGCGTGGGTCTCCCTTCCATTTTTGTTGTTACCTCATGTATTTATGCTGGTGTTGTATGCTTTGGGCACTGTGCCACTGCTATTCAGTGCCACAGTGCCAGTGCTCCCTATTGTAAATTGATGTACTAATCAGTGGTTCCTTGTTTGGCTATTTGGTTTACTTGTCAGAACCTAGTCTAGTGCACTGAGTGTGCCCTGGGCATGTAAATCCAAATGCTGCTGGTCGGCCTGCAGCACTGGTTGTGCCACCCACAGAAGCAGCCTTGTAAAATGTGTCTAAGGTCTGCCATTGCAGAGCCTGCGTGCAGTCTGGTACTGTCAGGCTGCCTGGGCAAGTGCACCCACTTGCCAATCCCTAAACCTTCCCTTTTATTCATATCAGTCACCCCTATGGTAGGACCAAGGGCAGGGTGCATTGTAAGTATAAGGTAGGACAAACCCTGATGTGTGTGGCATGTCCTAATAGTGAATTACACCCCTTTTCGTTTCTCACTATTGCAAGGCTACCTGTTCTCCATAGGCCAGAATGGGCAGTTAGTATGCATGAACTCAGAATAATAAAATACATATTTTAGTGAAGTTGGTTTTAACATTCTGTGTTTGCAAAAACCACTTTTAGAAAGTAGATATTTGCTTGTCTAACCCTTCAAACCTGCCTCTGCTCGGTTGTGTATTCCCATGTCTTGCTTTGTGAGTGACAGGGCTGGGTAATTCCAGGAGACAGGCTGTCACCAGGTGGCGAATTGAGAGATCTGCATCTAGATGGGAGTGAGAAGTTGCACCTGAACCTTGAATAGGGCTGTGCCTGCCTTCCAGAATGCTGGCTCCTCCCCCTGGAGGATCGGTTGATGTCTCTGCCCTACACACTGAAAGAAGAGAAGGAGTCCTGTAAACAAAGTGCTCCGGGACTGTACTTGCCTTCCACAATGCTGACTCCACCTCCTGTGGGGCGTCTGATGTGCATGCCCTGCACTGTGAAAGGAAAGGAGAAATCTGGTAAACAGAGTGCCTCAGAACTGGTTTGGACTGGGCAAAGGCCCCTCTCCCCTCAAAGAACAAAATATTTTGGGGTATAAATATTGGGACCCTGATCCCATGAAATTAGATCACTTTGGAGTACAAGAAGAAATCTTTACTGAGGAGAGGAACCTTAAGAAACTGAGGAGAGACTATTCCCAAGCTGAAGTGCTGCTTGGGGGATTGGCCTGCAGTGGTTGCCTTACTGCCAAAGGAAGGAGAAAGGAACTTTGTGTACTTTGCTTTCAACTTGTGAAGGATCTCCAAGGGCTTGGAAAAGAGCTTGCCTCCTGATGAAGTCTCAGGGACAACAGACTTCAACCCCCAGCTCCCCAGTGCCTGCTGCTGTTTTGGGCCTTCTGAGGGACTGCATGTCGCAAGGAGCTGGAAGCATGACTCAACAAGAAGAAGCGTGTCGCCGTCGCAGTGCCTGCCGTTGCAACTCCGAAGGAGGGCGTCACCGCTGGAACTGTCGCACTGCACCGCATCAGAGTGAAGCGTGCCGCAACGAAGAGGAAGCGTGTTGCCGTCGATGCTGCTGCCATAGCAACTCCGAAGGAGGGTGTCGCTGCTGTAATTGTCGCACTGCACCGCATCAGGAGAAGAATCTTGCAACGAGGTCGGAGCGTGTCGCCGTCGCTGTGCCTGCCGTCGCAACACCGCATTGACTAAGAGCACCTTGCATCCCAGAGAAGCGCGCCGCCGTCGGAGCTGCTGCCTTCACATCTTGGATGTCGCCGCTGTAGTTGTCGCATCGAGCGAAAGCTTCACGCATCATGAGAGAAAAGTGTCACCGCTGGAGCTGTTGTCGTCACATCGTAAGGGTGTCGCCGCTGCAGTCCACGCATCGAACCGAGGACTTCTTGCATCCCCGAGAAGCGTGCCGCATCTGGAAGATCTTCACATCTTTATTTCTTTGTATCTGAACTTTGCCGCATTTCCCATCGCTGCAACATTGCTTGTCGTGACAGCGCAACGCAACCTAAGGTACATTGACGCCGAGTGTCGCATCTAAGAACTGAACTGAACTAAGCTTAAATCTACCATCTTAAAGTAATCTTATTGTGTATTTTTGTTGTTTATGATCGTGTGGTAACTCTATATAAAGTCTACGCAGTTTTTATATAAAAACTGCGTGGTGTCCATTTTTAGTGTTGTCACTGGGTTACTGTATGTGGTCACACTTGCTTAACTTACAACGCCTCTGAAGTAAAGCCCTTCTGCTCGTGCCAAGCTACCAAGGGGATGAGCAGGGGTTATTTTAGGAGTGTAATCGCCTTATCCCGACTAGAGGAGAGGGTCCATATTTGTCACAAGTACCTACCTGTGCCAACTAGAGACCCCCAAATCTAACATTTAGTCTAGTTTAGTTGAAGTACTGTAAACTGAAATGTACACCCAATGGTTTCTTGGTGATAAATTAAGTAAGGACAAGCTTGAATTTACTGAGATATTTCTGAAAAGTAAATGTGAAGATATAGATAGATTTATTGAACAGAAAGATAGCAATCAGAAAATTGTATGTTTCAGTGAGATTTTTGTGGAGAGATCCCACAATAGGTTGGCTACAAACAACCAAACAGACTGACGAAGGTGATTTTATCAAGTAAAAATATAATGTATTGTGTCATTTGCATGATATGCAAATAAATACATAAATTAAGCAAGTTTAAACGCTAATGTATGGTCATGAAAAAGAAAACTCAAAAATGTCCTCAAGTACACCTGGAAACCAGTACCTGGTGTAGCTGTACAGGTGTACTTCAGAAAAGTATTGAGAATTGTAAATAAAGTCATACACTTACACCTATGTGAGGAGGTAACTCGACAAAAGAAGATTTACAACTTTTTTTGAATATGGTGTGCATATTGCTTCTGTATTCCTTTTGTCAGTGTTCAGGTAGGTTTGCAAGCGTCCCCTGCTGCAGTCTATGCTTATCAGCGCATCTTGCGCCCCCAGTGTGTTCATTCTAGTGTGTAGTTCTAGTTGCTGCCTCTGTTCTGTTTTATACAGTACGGCTTGTTCTGGGTCACTGAGTGGCATGGGCTGCTGTAAATGGCTCATCTACGAAGGACTGCGTGTAAAGGGGCAGGTTCGATCTGATAAGAAGACAGACGCACAGCACAATAAAGTCCGAACCTATGTCTGAAACTTCCAGCTGTTACCCGCTTCCCCCTCCCACTCGCACATTGTGTTTGGCAGTTAAAAATAACACTTTCTATTTTGGTACAGGCTGATAAATGAGTTTCCTTGTATAGTCCAGTCCACTGTAGGCGAAATGAGGAGAGTTTGCTCTCTGCCAAAAAAGAATCTAACTAAATCAATAACATATATTTATTATTGGCTGCCTTAATTTAAAATGTCTTCAGTTTGGATACTCCTGTTCTTAATTCCCTCCCCTAGGAAGCGTGGCTAATATACATGCTTCCTTCTGTAGTGCCCTGTGAATGCATATTTTAAAACTGTGTGAAGAAGCGGGTCTGTTTGTTGGTAATAGGTGCCCCCTGCAAAAAAGCTCTGGGCATTCACTTCCTACTGGGTGGCCAACCCCTTTTCTCAATTTTACTTCTGCACTGCCTCTCCCACATCTCCTCGAGCAACAGCAGCACTGCCGAATGGACCACATCTTGCTCTGTGACTGAGGCCCTCAACAGCTCCATCGAGCTTAGGCTAGACAACGAGTACTGGGACCTGCTCTGGTAGGTAAGTGGGTTACTGTTTTCACCCCGAAATCCTTTTGTTATATGCAGTTAATAAATTGTGTCATCTTCTAAAATAATTGTTTTAGTCTGGATGAAATTAACCGTGATGTTGGCGTCCGTCATGCTGATATTCCTATAGGGAAAGGCATTGCTAGTTTGTTACACTTTCAGTGTTTTTTATATGTGCCTGTGGTCCTCTCTGTGGTGCTGCAGTTAAGCGTGTTACACGCTCAGAATGGAAACCCATAGGGGGCGTGGCTTCGGTGCCGCTCGGGATGGCCGCTTGAATGTGGAGCTCCGCTGCGCTGGGATGCTTTACTTTCCCTAACTGCGCAAAACGGAGCCTGTGCCACTCGTAACTGGCCTGCCTGCACGTTTGAACCTCCACGGGCCCTGATGGTTCCTCTGCAGCACCTTTGGCTACGTCCAGGCTGAGATATTCCTAACGCGACATTCGCGTTATCTCCAGCTGCCATTTTGGGTCCCGCCGCGGCTGATTCGCGAGCCACGGCTCCTCAGACCCTGTCAGCGCTTCTCTGCCGGCTACATGGCATATACGTCTTGGGTCCAATAATGCTATTTTTTGAAGCATGGCAAAAGTACCTGTTTCTCTTGGCCTCATGTCTTTACTTACGGTGAGCTCGATTCACTTTTTCTGCTCAATTAACTCCGACCGCCATTTTGTTTTCTGACGTGATAATGCTGTCAGGAGAAATCATCTGTTATTTTTGCATCTTGCATACCATAGTCAGCGAGATTGAATATTTTTGCTTTTTGCTTTTCCTGCATGGATACCTGCCTTTGACCTCAAGTTATGCTGTTCTATGCCTGCAGTTTCTCACTCATGCTGACATTGCCTTCCATTTTATATTGTGTATTGCTGGAGCTGTCAAGAGAATTCCTGCGCTATTTTTGAATTTTTCCTGCAATGGTCACCGTGGTTGAATGCTTTTGCTTTCCCTACATGGATACCGACCTTTGACCTTCAGTTATGCTGTGCTGTGCCTGCAGTTTTTCACTCATACTGACCCCGGCCGCTGTTTTATATTGTGTACTGGTGGAGCTGTCAAAAGAATTCCTGCGCTATTTTTGAATTCTACCTGCAATGGTCAGCGAGGTTGAATGTTTTTGCTTTCCCTACATGGATACCTTCCTTTGCCTCTAGTTATGCTGTCCCCTGCCTGCAGTCTCTTACTCATGCTGGCTTCAGCGCTGTAGCTCACTACCTCTCAAATGTGATTAGAGACTCTTTTTTTTCCTTTGTGCCATTTTTGTATAACAAGTGCCTCTCTCCCTGGACCTAGTGTTCTGACAGTTTATTATAACTTCTCACATCTCTCTACATTGCTGCCTGCGCCATTTCTCTGAAATTCGTTCTCTTGTCCTTGCTGGTACTCGTTCCAACGTCTTATGGGCAGACTGCGCCAACCTAAATTTGTTTTTATCTCATCAAAATCCTTTACGAGGCTCTACGCCTTTGTCCTCTACTACGTCTTCTGATATACCATCAATGGCTGGCGCTGCTCCAAACCGCTCTTCTTCTGCTCAGACAATGTCCTCTAAAGCGTCAACTCCAGTCTCTTCTTCAAAACGTCTCAAGCATGATCCTCCATCTCCAGATAAGCCTTCATCTCGTATCTCCATGGAACTAATTTTAGAAGAGATTATAGCCTTACGTCCATTTGTGGAGGATACCAATAATGACATGCAGCTATTAAAGGAGAAGTGGGCATCTATGGATAGTAGAATATCTTCTATAGAGCAGCAGGTTCTGGAGATTCCGTCACAGGCTCAACGCATCTCCTCATTAGAAAAATCAGTATTGGCCTTGCAGCAGCATACTGAGGACTTGGAAAACAGGAACAGACAAAACAATCTTCGTATTTATGGTCTTCCGGAGACATTGGAAGGTGATAATCCTGTTGAGTTCTTCACCTCCTTTCTCCCAAAGCTTTTGTATATGCCTTCTTCCACTCCCTATCGATTCAGAGGGCCCACAGACTTGGTCCCAGGTCTTCTACGTCTTCTAAACCTCGAGGAGTCATTATTCTGTTTCTGAAGTTCACTGATCTCCTTACTGTTCTATCTGCAGCCCGAGCCAAACACAATGTTTTCCTGGTTAGGTCAGAGGGTGTCCCTTGCCCAGGATGTTTCCAATGCTACTGCCTCCAGGCGAAAAGAATTTCTTGGTCTTCGTGCTCCATTACGCTCTCTTGGTGCCCGTTATGGCTTGTTCCACCCCTGCATTTTCAAGGTTACACATCAAAACCAAACGTGGACCTTTCAAGACCCTGATGAACTCAAGAACTTTATCCAGATACACTCCAACGGGAGCTTGGACACTTCCTTTCCGCCTACAGGCTAATTGATTGTTCTTTCTCCTGCTGGATTTACATTCTTTTATGATGTTGTACTATTCTATGTTCTATCTTCCTATATTCTGCTGTAATGCTGTTCCTCTGGTTTGTTCTTTCATGTTATAAAGTAATGTGTTTAATATTCCTTTTGTTCTTTTATTTACCAGTATGCAGTTTCCTGACGTACTCCTCCCTTACTCCGTGTCGTTGCTTCTTTCCTCCAAGTTCCTTGTCCTGGTTTGGTGGAGTTCCCTCCCTTCAAGCGGTTCGTCTTGTTCGGTGTCTCCTTGACCCTCCTCCCTGTTTGTTTGTCCCCCTCAGGTATGTTCTCTTCAGTCGTCCTTTTGGATTTGTACTGCCTCTTCTATTCTTCCTTTTTCTCTCTTTCCCTCTTCTTCCATTCTTTCTCTTTTTTCACTTTCTCTTTCTTCTCTCTCAGTTTTGGCTTCCTCCCTGCTGTCTTTTTCATTGTAAATTATTGGCCGTTCAGTATTTCTATATATTTTTCATTATTATTGTTCATTGTGTTAACTTGTTCCGATTTTATGATTCTTTATGATGTTTTGTCTCCCTGTAATATTTTTATTTGGTGTGTTTTCTTTTGTAGCCTCATTCCTGCGGTGTTTCTACTCCATGTGTTTTCCATCCTCCCAACCTTCCATTATGTGTAACCTTGTCTCGTGGAACGTCCATGGTCTCGGAAATCCTATCAAGCGACAAAAGGTATTGTCACATTTGTCTAAACTTAACCCTCAGATCGCATTTCTCCAAGAAACTCATTGCTCTGATGTAGAATCATTAAAGTTAAAAAGCCACTGGGTGGGTCAGGTTGTTTCCTCCCCTGCTTCCAATAGGAAAGGTGGTGTTGCAATATTATTTCACAAAGCTTTGTCAGTTCAAATTTTATCTACCAACCGTGATGATGATGGATGTTGGGTAATGGCTAAGATTGTGGTCCACAATAAAACCTTAGTTTTGTTGAACATCTATGGTCCTGTTCGCCAGGACCCCAAATTTTGGTCAGACATCAAAATTCTCCTCTCTTCTATTGATTGCCCTAATATTATTGTCGCTGGGGATTTTAATCAATGGTTAGATCTTTACTCTGATAGATTATCTAAATATAAGTTCCAACATGACAAAACTCACAAATCATTCCAATCTGCCATTACCTCTCGTTGGTTATATGATGTGTGGAAAACCTGTAACCCTGATTCACGTGAATACACTTTTTTTCTCTAATATGCACCAGTTTAGGTCTAGAATTGACTACATCCTAGTCAGTAAATGTTTGCTTCCCTCTATTCAGAAATCTGAAATTGGATCTATTTTTATATCAGATCACGCACCTGTCTATGCTGTACTAGATTTTTCCCTTACCTCCTCAAAATTTAGCCATTGGAAACTCAATACTTTTCTGTTGTCTGATTCAGTTTTTATCAAAGATGTCACTGCTTTTATTAATTTTTTTTCTTTCAATGATCCCTCAGATACATCTATTCACAATACATGGGAAGCTTTTAAATCTGCCCTTCGTGCCTTTGTTATTTCCTTTGTTTCCAAAAAGAAAAAGATTGATAAAACTAAATATGAAGATCAACTGCAAAACATTAAAAGATTAGAACACACATATTTTACATCTAAAGACCCTGATGCCCTTCATGCCTTAATTGCAGCAAAAACTTAACTTAACAAACAGGCAACTGTTGAAGCATGTAATATTTTGCTTAAAATTAAATCTAAATACCATGGTGGTCAGAATAAAGCAGGCAAGATGTTAGCAAATTATCTAAAAATTAAGTCTGAACGTAAAACCATTGGTCCTGTCCTTAATGAAACAACTAATGATCTTGTGTCATCTGATGAAGATATTGCAGACGTCTTTCATGACTATTATCGGTTTCTTTACTCAGATGATACTTTTCCCTCCAGTCTGAATCTAGAATCTTTTTTTTCTGGCCTTCCCCCACCACCATCCCTTCCAGATGAATTTGCCGAATTAGAAAAAGATATTACTCTTCATGAAGTACCTACTGCCATTCGTGCCTTGAAGAAGTCCAAAGCCCCTAGGCCAGATGACCTCCCTGTTGAATTTTACTCCACTTTTCATTCTATTTTTGCCCCTAAACTTTTACAACTCTTTAATTCCTTCATTGCTGATGCCAGAGCTTCAGGGTCCTTTATGGGCGCATTAATTATCATCATCCCCAAACCTGATTAGGACCACTCTCACTGTAAAAATTACCACCCTATTTCTTTAATTAATTATGATTGCAAGATTTTTGCCAAGATCCTTGCATCTCGCCTAGATAATATTATCCCCCTTTTGATTAAAACAGATCAGGTTGGATTTGTAAAAGGTAGACTAGCATCAGACAATGCACGTATGTTCACTAACATTATTTCCCCTAGCAAGAAATTTAAAGACCCCCTTGCTGCTCTTTCTTTGGATGCCGATAAAGCATTTGACCAAATTCATTGACAATTCATGTTTCAGACCCTTCAATGGTTTGGCTTCTGACCCTCTTTTATTTCTTATATTAAATTGTTATATTCCTGTCCTCGTGCTAGCATTTTTGTCAATAATCAGTCTTCTAAGTTATTTTCGTTGTCTCGAGGTACGACACAGGGTTACCCCTTTCTCCCTTATTATTTATTCTATGTCTTGAACCATTCCTAGAGCGTATTAGGAATAATTCCATGATTACTGGCTTTAAATTCTCTTCTGTTGAATCTAAACTATCTGCTTATGCGGATGATATTTTGATTTATATGTCCAACCCTGTTGACTCATTACCACATTTTATGGATGAAGTCTGACTTTATTCCTCTATTTCTGGTTACAAACTCAACTTATCTAAAACTCAAGTCCTGCCCTTAATTTCTGTTTGCTATCAATTTATGTTTAGTGATACAGAATTTTCCTGGTGTCCTTCCAAGATTAAATAACTGGGTATTTGGTTTTCCTCAACCCTAACAGATACTCTCAAATTCACCTTCAACAATTTGATTAAGAAACCTCAATACCTCCTCCTTCTATGGTCTCCATTATTTCTTTCATGGTAGGGCAGATTGGATACTATTAAAATGATGACTACTCCCCATGTGTTGTAGACTGTCTCTATGCTTCCTGTTAAAATCCCTAATGTATATTTTTCCTGAATAAACTCTATTTGTACTTATTTCTTATGGAATAATAAACATCCTCATATTGCCCTGCTTAAACTTACTCGTCCTAAAAATGAAGGTGGTGTTCGTGTTCCTAATTTTAAAGCTTACCACTCAGCTTTTCTGATTAAACAATCTTTTTCATTAGCTTATGATTTCCTGGATTTGCCGATCCCCAATTGGGTTCTTTTTGAGCGATCATTATTGAAAGATTTTCCTTTTAAACTTTCACTTTCATGTCCAATTGCTCTTTTTTGACCAAACATCCCATTTTAAAATACTCTCAGACCCTAATCTCCAATAACTTCTCTAAAGACTTATCTCCCTTGCAATGCTTTTTATCATCCAGTGTATGGTATAATACATTTCTTAAATATAAGGGTAAATCTTTTTACTTCAAATATTGGAAGGAGAAGGATGTCTCTTATGTTTATCAATTTCTCCATAATTTTTCTATTATTCCCTTCCATGTATTGCAACTTAGCTATCAGTTACCTAGCTCTTTTTCCAGTGAATACACTATCATTGTTACCACCATTCAGTCTCATTCAGCTACTTTTTCACTCCCTCCTGATTTTCCCTCCATAACACCCTCCATTCCTTTATACCCTTTGTTTTCTACCCTCAGACCTAAGGCTGCTCTTGTGTACTCCATATTGTTATCCAATGTTCAAACCCGCACAAAATCCAATATTGAAGCTGCTTGGGAAAATTATTTTTCTGTTTCTTTTTCTGTTATTACTTGGGAAAAATGATGGTCTAAGTTATTTAAAGTGTCTGCAGCTGCACGTATAACTCAATCTTTATATTTTGTTTATCATAGAGTGGTTATTACTCCTGTTAGTATTTGCAAGTTTTCACCAAACTCCTCTCCTCTTTGTTGGTCTTGTTCCAGTGTTGCAGGAACGTTAAAACATTTATTATATGAATGTTCTGCTGTTTTTTCCTTTTGGAACTCAGTTTGGAATGTTTGCAGGTTCATTTTAAGTTTAATACTACTATATCACTAATACATGTTTTCTTAGGATCATTATCACCTGATTTAGGTATAGTTCCGTCTGCTTCTAGATTGTTTGACCTTTTTATTGCTTTAGCTTTTAAGGTTATCTTATCATCCTGGAAAGATAATTCCAAATTGTCATTGCTGATTTGGTGGAACTTTATTTGTGATGAACATAGGATTGCTACTGTCTCCTCTTCTTCTATTTCTCAAAAAATCAAATTTGATCTCCTATGGCTTCCTTTCACTACTTATCTTTCCTCTAACAAGCCTATCGGTTAATTCTTTTTCGCATTATATATCTTTTTATCACTTGTCTTTCTTTTTCTTTCTCTTCTTCTTCTTCCTCTTTCTTTCCTTTCTCTTACTCCATCTCCTCTATCCCTCTTGATTACAATTTATCCTGTATTATTTCGCCAGCTTGTATTACTCTATTCATTTATTCACTTTGTCTCTTTATGGCATATGTTCTGTTCTTTTTTACTTTGCAAAAATTTCAATAAAAATTTCTGAAACAGAAAAAAAAGAATGGAAACCCATCTACCTTAGGTAACCTGCCCAAATCCCCGTGCTTACCTTCTTTCACTCCAGGAATATATTCTATTTCTATTAAGCAGAGTTGAACAATTTGCAAATTGCAGCTTTTAATTCCCCCTCCCCCCACCCCTATGCTATCATAAGTTAGAAACCTATGCAACTGCTTTTTTCAGAATGTTCCTTTTTAGGGCTCGCAAGTTTTGCAGCGCGAATGCGCTGCCATCGCTTTGCGAGGCATGCAGTATACACTATAGTATGGAAGATTGGTGGAATCTCCCCCACTCTCTGGACCATCTTTTTCATTGGCTTAGGTCTTAAATGCGGCCTTCCGATTGGTTTTAGTCTTGCTAGTCCCTCCTCCTCATGGTCATGTCGTCATATGTATACTTCTATAACTACTGGCCCTATTTCTTTTAAAACTTTTGTTCCTGTGGCTCCCCCACTACCCTTCCGCAAGCGGTGACTTCTCGGCCCATTACCCCAAATCCCATTTGTGCCTTTTTGCCAGGCCGCACTCTTGTTTTAAATGTAATAGAACTCGCGTAAATGCGAGTTCTATTGCATTGCAAGTGCTTGTTAAAGTAGTGCGCAGTCATTTACATTTAACATGCGTGCCATGTCTGACATCATAGCACTGCACCTTCCGCCCGCACCACCTCGCTCTCTGCCTCTACTGCCACACACGGACCCCTCGCTTTCTCCAGCTCCTGGCACCACACAACTCACCATGGCTAACAAGGAAATGGGTCAGAGCCCCTTTTCTTATCCTGCGGGACTGAACAGTTGGCCTGGAACGGATTTGCGGCAGTGCAGAAAAGCACACGATTCGTGCTTGCGGGCAAAATACATATTTAAGGGCCATATGTATCATTGAAATTCGCATTCGCAAAGGCCGAAATTGGCAGAATTCCGGCCTTTACGAATGCGAATTCGCAAAATGATATGTATGAAGGAAATATCGATGCAAAATAAGGAATTGCAAAATTAGCAATTCCTCATTTTGCGATTGCATTTAAGGAATCGCAAATTTCGCGATTCCTTAAATGCAATGTAAGAAGGCAAAAAAAATTCCTAAATGGCCTTATGGAATCGCAAATTAGCACCAACTTCTAGTTGGTGGTAAGTTGCGAATTCCTTGAAAAATGCACATTTTTGCAGTTTTCAAAGTGCCATGTGACACACATACATGCCCTTAGGCCATGTATGTGCACCACCTGTGCACCTATGCTTATTTCAGGGCTGCAACAGGGTGTCCTTTGGACACCCCTGCACCCTTGAAATTATTCTCAATTTGCGATTAGCAAATTGCGAATCGCAAATTGAGAGAAAATTCCCATTCCTTCCTATGGGCCTCCTGGCCCATAGAAATGAATGGGAAAGTATTCCTTAATTTAGAATTCGCAATTTGCGAATTTGCAATTAAGGAATATCAAGAAATCGCTAAACAATTGCATTTTTCTTGATACATACCATTTTTTCCTGGTTCCTTGATACATATGGCCCTAAATGCTTTAAAAGCTATTTGCTTAGTCGCTAAGGGAGTTAGCTGCCTGATTCTTAAATGGCAGCCCAACCGCATGCGCCGGAGTAGGTGAGAACTGTAGCACAGCCAGCACTCCACGCTTATTCCACTTTTACAGCTCACAGTTTATGTGCCTCCTGCGTGTGGGCGCCTCCAGGGCGCTGCAGCCATACTGTTCCTGGAGCCACCTCCCGGTGCTGGCCCGTCCGACCCCGGCCGCAGTGTATTTTCGCCGTGGTCTCTGCACTGCGGAGGGACCCAGATGCGGCGGTCCCTCCGCAAGCAAGCAAGACCCGGTAGAATTTGCTGGGTCCTGACAGGGTCAGTCAGGTCAGTCAGCCTTTTTGCTCGGGTGTGAACTTTTGGGAGGCAAGCTAAGGAGAGATAAATGGGAATTTTTCAGGGATTACTCTTGAAGAGTGTGCTATAATTAGAACGTTTCCTAAACTGTATTTTTATAGTAACAAGGTAATTTAAGAGCCGCGCCGTAGTGCTAAACGCATTGAGACCGGAGTGCAGATTTCTGCCACACATGCTTTGCCCACGCACCTACCACCAACCCATAGCCTATCGTACCTGCGCATACAAACCAGCAACACTGGACTAACAGCCCACGGGCCAAGAGAACACATACAGCTTGTGCGTGGCGGTCCCCAGTATTTGCCCTGACGCACATTTAAAAAAGAAAAAAACATATTCCTGTTATGCTCTGGGAGATTAATATCATAGTGTGGGGAATGTGGCCTGTTCTTGAGCATTTGACGGCATTCGCGGGTTTATAGGTAGTAGAGTTGGCAGCAGAAATTTTTTTTTCGTTGTTGTATTTTTATATAGTGCGAAATCGACCCGAAGGTATCGGAGCGCTTATCATGAGCACCAGTTGCCCTACAGCAGGGCATATACATTTTATTTGTAGGCACAGGGAGATTGTGATGTGCCCAGAATCACAGGAAGTCTGAGACTCTTGCGGGACTCGAATCTGGTTCTCCACCTTCAAAGAGGCACGGAAACCACGAGGTGGGCAAACAGGACATCCGTGAACCTCTATGTAATAAGGTGAATCCGCACACTACGTTGGGAGTTAAAATTATAACTTTATTTTCCCAGAGCGCCGGGAGCTTCTGGCTGCTGGTTAGCGGTCGGCGCCAAT
Source organism: Lissotriton helveticus (assembly GCF_964261635.1). Lineage (NCBI taxonomy): Eukaryota > Metazoa > Chordata > Amphibia > Caudata > Salamandridae > Lissotriton > Lissotriton helveticus. Next base: position 807,127,216 of record NC_136063.1, read on the forward strand.
GACAAAACATGGCCGCCTTCCGCTTCCTGCAGTCTGCTTCCTGTTCCTGTGACAGAAAGACTAGACCGCCACTACATATCTCCCCCCTTTATGCATTTACCCAAACATGTAACAGATTTCTTACTTCCAGTTCATTTCATAGTCCTTAAACTTCTCAGGTACCTTCACTCTCCTCCCCACGCGGGTCTGCACTCTTTCACTGCTTCCTTCTCCTTCAACTGCCTTGTTCTCCATTCTTTCTCCTACACCATTTCTATCTCTGTCCGTCACTACCTCTTCACTTTCTGCTTTGTGTCCACTTCTTTCAATCATTCTAGTTCCTTTTTCTCCTTCCCCATCTGCCACGTGCTGCTCTCCTTCCTCTACATTCTCTCCATACCTTCCTCTACTTTCACCATCGCCTTCGTCTTCTACATACTCTGCACCTTCCATCGTCTCTTCTTCCCACTTCAAGATTTTGCTGCATTTCGCCATTCTGTCCAGTGACCAGATCTTGCCGTCCCTTAGCAAGGCCGAATGGGCGTAGGGCTCTACCACCTTCAAGGGGGGTGAAAACTTGCTCTCTCCCTTTCTCTTCATGATCGCCATTTTGACCCTAACCCAGTCGCCTTTCTCCAATTCCACTTTCTGGGTGTTCCGTCTCTTGTTGTAGTGAGCGGTGTATACCTCCTGTGCCCTTTCCAGATTTCTTCTGACCACAGCTGGTGACCATTTGCTCTGCACTACTAGTTTCCTCCATGCTGTGTTGTCCTTCGTGAAGGCCTCTCTTCCTCTTAGAATCTTGAACGGGCTGTATCCTGTGCTCCCCGGTGTGATGCGATAAGCCCAAATCATCTTCTCCAATTCTTTCTCCCAGTCCAACCCAGCCTCCGTGTCTGCGTGTTCCATAATCTCTATTTCCGGCCATTTGGAGTATTTGTCAATGATTACCACTGCATATTTCTGAGTTCCTGCTTTGTCCAGGACTGAGCCCATTATGTCCACTGATATCATTTCCCATGGCCCATCCGGGACCGGAAATTTTCCCAAGGGCGGCCTCAGCATGCTCTGTGACTTGTCCGCCTTTGCACATGACTCACACTTACGCACATGACGTTCCACTTGCGCATCGATGGCCGGCCACCAGTACGCTTGTCGGGCAAGGGCCTTCGTTTTCGTTATTCCTTGATGCCCTTCATGTAGTAATGACATCAGATGTTCCAGAATGTTCTGTGGTGGGACCACTTTGTCACCTCTGAGTAGGAATACCGGGTTCTCCGCCAGAGACAGCTCGTCCCTGATCTCCCAGTATCTTCTTAGTTCTTCCTTCAAGTGTCTTTTTTCCGGCCATCCATGGACGACGTACCCTTTCACTGCCTCCAGATCCGTGTCTTCCTCGTATGCTTTTTCCCATTCCTGAGCACTTATCACTCCTTCTGTGTCTTGGATGGTGGCTACTACATATCCTTCCCAGTCCTGTCTCTCTCCGTTGCTCGCCTCATCCATGGCCGCTGCTCTACTTAGGAAGTCTGCAACTTTGTTCTGCGGGCCCGGAATGTGTTCTACTTCATAGACGAAGTCTAACAATCTTAGAGTCATCTTGGCAATCCTGGGTGTAGCATGGTCGTGTCCGCTGGATGTCAGTACCCGGACCAGTGGTTTGTGGTCTGTTTTCACTAGGAACTTGGCTCCCCACAAGTATTGCCTAAATTTCTCCATCGCCCAGACAACCGCCAGCATTTCCTTCTCCACAACACTAAACTTCTCTTCGTTAGGTGTTAGCGAGCGAGAGGCGAAACTGACCGTCGACAGCTCTCCAGACGCTGACTTCTGCATCAGAACTGCCCCAAGGCCACGGTCACTGGCGTCAGTAGTGAGGATGGACTCTGCACTCGGGTCAAATCCCTTGAGGGGAATGGCGGTGCTCATCTCCTGCTTGAGTGCGTCGAATTCCATTTGCTCGTCTTTTCCCCACTGGAACCTGTTCTTTTCCTTGAGTAGTTGACGGATAAAGTGCGTTTTCGTGGCGAAATGGGGAATGAATTTGCTGTAATACTCGGCCATTCCCAGGAATGACCGAACATCTTCTTTCTTCCCTGGAGTGGGTGCCTCCAGAATGGCTTTCATGTTTGTCTTCTTAGGAGTAATTCCTTGTCCACTCACCTCGTGACCTAGGTACGTGACTGATTGTACTCCTAAATTGCATTTGGACCACTCCGCCGTAAGCCCGTTGTCCTGCAGCCTTTGAAGCACTTTATGGAGTTTCTCATTATGGTCTTGCCTCGACTTCCCCATCACCAATATGTCGTCCTGAAAGAATAGGACATCCTTTAAGTCTCTTAGAAGTCTGTGCATAATTTTCTGGAAGACTGCCGCGGCTGAGGCTAGGCCGAAAGGCATCCTCACAAATTCGTAGCAACCGAAGGGGGTGATAAAGGATGTGAGATGGCTGCACGACGGATGATAGGCGGATGACAAATCTACCGTGGAGAACCACTGAACATCTTTTGTCTTCGCCAACATTTCATTAATTCGTGGTAGGGGGAATTTGTCTATGACGATGTTTTAGTTCAATTCTCTGAGGTCCACGCAGAGCCGGACTTTGCCGTTCGGTTTTTGGGCTACCACTAGGGGTGAGAGCCATTCCGCACTCTCAATCGCCCTGATTACTCCTTCTCTTTCCAGTCTGTCCAGTTCCGTTTGCACTGCCTCTCTACTGCGGAACGGAATATTCCTCACTTTGTGCATGACGGGCTCTGCACCCTCCCTTAGCTTGATGAGATGAGTGTATTTGCCCAGTTCACCGATCTGGCCATTGAACACCTTGGGGTATGCCTTCTGCCACGACGTCACATCTTCCTTGCTCTCCATGTCCATGAGTAAGATTTTCTCGATTCCTCCCGGGTTGAGTTGGATTCCCAATGCACCCTGGTCCTTCCAGCTCAGCACCGAAGGTCCTTTCTCCGCGACATACAGTTTGCAACTTGCGTGGCGGCCCCTGAATTCGAACAGGAGTGGACAGTACCCCAACATGGGAATCTTCTGGCCGGTATACGTGACTGGTCTCACATCCATTGGTAGAAGGGTCTCTTTGATCCTTGGAGCGAATTTGTCTTCCCAAACTCTCCTTTGAACGATGGATATGGGCGCCCCACTGTCTGCGATCATCTCCAGTGGTATTCCCCCGATGTGCATGTCTAGTCTGGGTTTATCCGAGTTCGAACCTTCCATTTCTAGTACTTGGACATCTATGTAAAGGAACTCCTCTTCTTCCACTGTGTCTTCTTGGTCGCTTGCATCTTCCCGCTGACCTTGGTCCACTAAACGTACCATTGCGTTCTTGGGTTTCCTTCGACACACCTTTTCGTAGTGTCCGAAAATGTTGCAGTAAGAGCATTTGGCCCTGAACGCAGGGCACGCCTTGTCATTTCCCAGATGGGCATTGCTACCACACCTGTAACAATGGGGTCTACCTCCTTTGCTGGGCCTGCTGTCCGTTTGATGTTTGGTGGAGCTGTCCGATCTTCCACCTCCCTGATTCCTCCGCGTGTCGCTCTGCCTCGTGCGGTCATTTCTGGTAGGCACCGTTATCTTGCATACCGCTAGCGACTCTGTGGCTTCTTTCTTCGCTGCTTGAGCACACCTCCTTGACAATTTTGCTTTCTTGACCATCGCCCAGATTTCTTTGAGTGGAGCATCTCCATTTACCCACAATTTTTCCTGTATGTGAGAACTGGAAGTGTGCATGATGATCTGGTCCCTGATTAGTTCATCGTGCAGCGTCCCAAACTTGCACGTGAGGGCCAATTTCTGCAACGCTACGACGTATTCATCCACCGTCTCGCCACTTTTTTGCTTCCTTTGAAAGAAGTTGAATCTGTCGATCGCGACACACACCACCGGTCTGTAGTGTGCATCTAGGTCAGCGATGGCATGATCAAATACTTCTGTGTCTGCGGCGACTCTCTCACCTTTGACTATCGTGTCGTACACTCTGAGCCCTTCTGGACCCAAGTTATGTAGCAGGATCTTCTTTTTCCTTTTGCTCGTGAATGGGGTATCTCCTTCCTCTTCCAGAGCGTCCAGGTAGTTAAGGAAGTACCGCTTCCAATCTTCCCATTTCCTCTCCGGTTCGCCGCTCTTTGTTAGAAATGGTACTAGCTGAGTGAGGGACGTAGCCTGGCTTGCCATTCTGGGTCCTCCCCTCCTGTCTGCCGCAATCTTGATCGCCCGACCGGGTGGACTACCTGGCGCGTGCTGCTGTGCCGCGTCCTCCTCACTGCCTTCGTCGTCACTCTCCCCCTTCTTGACCCTTCTCGTGGGGCTCGACAGTCCCAGGTGGACCTCCTCTCTGACGTGGGGGGAAGAGTCAGGCGCCTCAAGCACTCTCCGCTGTTCAGCCAGGGTGCCGGGCAGGAATTAGGGCACTGAGGGAGGCGCAATATTAATTGCCTTGACTGTGTGCTTATAATGCACCTCTTGAGCCCAGTACCTCGTGATGCCTGTGCATGTGCACTGGTTTCTCTTGTTACTCTGTCTATTTGCCAATTTTGGCACCTGTGAGGTTGCTGTGCCCCTCTCCGCTTTGGTCGCTGGATCTGGTGCCGTGGGCTGCACAGCGGGGCACTGCTCAGCTGTTCGCGCCTTATGGTGGGCGCCCGACGGCTCCTCTGCCGCGATCCGGGAAATTCGGTTGCCGCACTCGCAGGGTGCGTGGTGCGCGCCGTGAAGTGTGTGCCGGTGGGGTCACTGACCGACCCTCGTCGCCATTGTAATAAGGTGAATCCGCACACTACGTTGGGAGTTAAAATTATAACTTTATTTTCCCAGAGCGCCGGGAGCTTCTGGCTGCTGGTTAGCGGTCGGCGCCAATGACAAAACATGGCCGCCTTCCGCTTCCTGCAGTCTGCTTCCTGTTCCTGTGACAGAAAGACTAGACCGCCACTACACTCTAGTGAAAGATTTGTTCCCGCCCACCTTTAAATAAGGACCCGCATGACCCCTGTGGTGTGTTTATCGGATTTAATTCATTTTCATTGTGAAGACTGAGGTGGGGTGTTTGGGTTCTTTAGTTATTCAGCATCCATCCGTCTCTCCTAGGTGTGCCACTGTAGGCTCCACGCCGCTACAAATGTAGACAGCCCCGTGCTCCTAGATGGAGCTGTCATTTAACATTCCCTCACAGGGTTTATTTGCACTTGCTGCCTGGCACTAAGGTATGCAGAAGTACCGGTCATCCCAGGTATGACCCTCATTCCACATTCTCACCAGACGCTGGGCCTGTCTGCAGGTATGTCCAGTGGGCACAGCTCTTCTGGAGTGCAGCCCGTCCTGCATTACCCCATAGAACGGGCACAATATGTAGCCCGACCATGGCCTGTTTTAAAAACATATTCTCAGCACCCTCTGATGGCACATCCTCTGCACCACTCGGGCACAATGGGTTAAATTAGCACACCGAAATACAATTCAATTACACATATGTGACTGCGAGCACATTAGACTAGGCGCTGTGCTCAGCCCTAATGTATGTACATGACAGAGCGTCTGAAAACTCAACTTGTACAATCTTTTCAAAAGTTTGGCACTGCCAGCCACTAATGTATAAAGAAAGCACACTCCTCATATCCAGGAGCCCACAGTGTTTTTCCTACTAGGATTGCCTCTGTGTGGTGTGCGACCCTAATGCACTTAGATGGCACAATGGTCTTAGACATGACCACCTTGCACCTTTGCTCTCAGGGTGGCATAGTATGCTGCAGAGCCATAATGTAAGTCGATGGCAGGATGCTTGCATACAGGACCCTGTTGTAGGTTCTCAGGTAGTGGTTCAGTGGCATTGCATGCTGCCTGAATTTAAATGGGCCATCTTGTGAATGAGGTTACAATGGCCTGAAACCCAAGCTGACATCATCAAATAAAGAAACGTTCTAGAATGCCTATGCAGAACTTGGAAAAAATCAAATTGTTTCTCTCTTTCATAGCTGGCCTTGTTTAATGATGTAAATGACCGCATACTTCTGAACATGGCCTCCTTTAGGCAGTCCAGACTGTAGGTAGCTCTGGTCTATCTGACCCTCGTGCATGCAGTCACAACACACTCCTACACAGAGCTCCCTTTTAGATTTAGTGTCAATGTAGCTTCTTGTCTGCATGCCCTAGGGTCTAGGGGATAATGATTGATTAGATAAAAACAAAGATCATGGTCTTTGGGAATGGAAACATCACATTGCAATAATCAATATTCAAACTAGCTACAGAACAGCGAAGATTGTTTACAGCAGCTCTGGTGGAAGAGGCCGAACACACCACGTACAAAAACCTGTCCTTGTGGAGCTCTTTACCATTCCAACTCAGACTCAAAAACCTGTCCTTGTGGAGCTCTTTACCATCCCAACTCAGACTCAAAAACCTGTCCTTGTGGAGCTCTATACCATCCCAACTCAGACTCAAAAACCTGTCCTTGTGGAGCTCTATACCATCCCAACTCAGACTCAAAAACCTGCCCTTGTGGAGCTCTTTACCATCCCAACTCAGACTCAAAAACCTGTCCTTGTGGAGCTCTTTACCATCCCAACTCAGACTCAAAAACCTGTCTTTGTGGAGCTCTTTACCAGCCCAATACAGACTCAAAAACCTGTCCTTGTGGAGCTCTTTGCCATCCCAACTCAGACTCAAAAACCTGTCCTTGTGGAGCTCTTTACCATCCCAACTCAGACTCAAAAACCTGTCCTTGTGGAGCTCTTTACCATCCCAACTCAGATTCAAAAACCTGTCCTTGTGGAGCTCTTTGCCATCCCAACTCAGACTCAAAAACCTGTCCTTGTGGAGCTCTTTGCCATCCCAACTCAGACTAAAAAACCTGTCCTTGTGGAGCTCTTTACCATCCCAACTCAGACTCAAAAACCTGTCCTTGTGGAGCTCTATACCATCCCAACTCAGACTCAAAAACCTGTCCTTGTGGAGCTCTATACCATCCCAACTCAGACTCCAAAACCTGTCCTTGTGAAGCTCTTTACCATCCCAACTCAGACTCAAAAACCTGTCCTTGTGCAGCTCTTTACCATCCCAACTCAGACTCAAAAACCTGTCCTTGTGGAGCTCTTTACCATCCCAACTCAGACTCAAAAACCTGTCCTTGTGGAGCTCTTTACCATTCCAACTCAGACTAGAGAACAACTGCCTTTAACTTTGCAAGGCTGTAAATGCTCTAAACCCAGCTCACAATTATCTATCATTTCCTGAGCCATCTATGCTGCAGGTCAGGCGCCTATCATCTGTCATGCATTCTGCGTCCTGTGCTGCACAGGACTTTGTTGGTTCTTCCCTAAGTCTCTGTCTTCATTTTGTACCTCTACATCCTGGCATGAACAAACTTTGCCACATCACCACCACTAAAAGGCTGGCCATAGAACGTTGAATGAAAAATTATTAACACTGCGCGGTGACCACATTCTTTATTATTTGTACTTGAAAACTAAGCCCTTTTTTAAGGCTTTGCACTAAAATTAATATGTTGTCGGCCTTTTATCTGAGGGTTTATAAATCAAACACAAATGAGCACCCATGCACCGTAGCCACATGTGCGAATTCCCAAATGTGTTAATTGGCAGATATAAAGTCCCTTGCGAAAGCAGTCTGTAATGTCCCATTAAAATAATTCTAGCAAAAAGTAGCGACAGTACACTTGCTGTACTCTAAAATATTAGCAATTGAGGACCAAACCACATCCCGTGAAATAATGGTAGTGGAAAATAGCACTGCACTTCCTGTGAGACATGATATGTGGTTAACATAAGTCCGATGGCATTTTAATTTGCTCAGCTTGTGAAATGATTGTACAATAAGCTGCCATTGATGTAATTGTGGGCAGCCTTCTAGGAGGTAGCGCATACACTGGTGCACTCAAGGCTGGAAATGATGGAATTCCCATAATTGACATATGGGCCCACATGCATCATTGTTGGTATTTGCGATTCCTAAATTGCGAAAATTAAGGAATCGCAATTTAGAAATCGCAAATACCTATGCATGAAAAATTCGCAAATATTTTTGCGATTTCTTATTTTTCCTTATTTTCGGTTCGCAATTTTGCGAATCGCAAATAAGGAATCCATTTACATTGATTCCTATGGGCCTAGAGGCCCATAGGAATCAATGGGAAGGCATTCTCATTTTGCGATTCGCAATTAAGGAATCGCAAAATGAGAATGCAATTTCTAGGGTGCAGGGGGGGGTCCAAAGGACCCCGCCCTGCACCCCAGAAATGTAACTTACAGTCCATTTTTCACACATACATGCCCAAGGGCATGTGTGAGTGTAAAATGAAAGTGTCAAAAATGCACTTTTTTGCATTTTCGAGACTTTTCTTAAATTAGCATGAAGGTTGACTTCATGCTAATTTAACACTTCTAATTTGCGAATTCGCAAACTTTTTCAGATAATGCATTGCATTTAAGAAATTGCAAAATTGCGATTTCTTAAATGCAATCGCAATTTAAGAAATCGCAAATAATTTGCGATTTCTTAAATTGCGAAAAAACAAAAAAGGTTAATGCATCCCAAAACAAAGAATTGCATTCGCAAACGGCCAAATTTTGCGATTCGCACCGTTTGCGAATGCAATTCTGTTTGATGCATGTGGGCCTAAGGCCCACATGCATCATTGTTGGTATTTCCGATTCCTAAATTGCGAAAATTAAGGAATCGCAATTTAGAAATCGCAAATACCTATGCATGAAAAATTCGCAAATATTTTTGCGATTTCTTATTTTTCCTTATTTTCGGTTCGCAATTTTGCGAATCGCAAATAAGGAATCCATTTACATTGATTCCTAAGGGCCTAGAGGCCCATAGGAATCAATGGGAAGACATTCTCATTTTGCGATTCGCAATTAAGGAATCGCAAAATGAGAATGCAATTTCTAGGGTGCAGGGGGGGTTCCAAAGGACCCCGCCCTGCATCCCAGAAATGTAACTTACAGTCCATTTTTTACACATACATGCCCAAGGGTCATGTGTGAGTGTAAAATTAAAGTGTCAAAAATGCACTTTTTTGCAATTTTGAGACTTTTCTTAAATTAGCATGAAGGTTGACTTCATGCTAATTTAACACTTCTAATTTGCGAATTCGCAAACTTTTTCAGATAATGCATTGAATTAAGAAATCGCAAAATTGCCATTTCTTAAATGCAATCGCAATTTAAGAAATCGCAAATAATTTGCGATTTCTTAAACTGCGAAAAAACAAAAAAGGTTAATGCATCCCAAAACAAAGAATTGCATTCGCAAACGGCCGAATTTTGCGATTCGCACCGCTTGCGAATGCAATTCTGTTTGATGCATGTGGGCCTTAGTTCCTGAAATTGTCATTACTGGTTGTCGTTAACACAACACATGCACATTTCCCACACATGGTGGTACAGTGCCAACACAGTGGTCACTTGCATTCCTTGCATGCATTTGGAAGCAGTGTTTGCATAACCATCTATTATCCTTGGTATAGTCCTTATCTTCTAAAGGACTGGCGCCTGGTCAGCTCTTTGATAGAAATAGGAAACCTGAGCTCTAAATCAGGATTGCACCCATCTATATGGATAACCAATATCTATTTAGCAAAAAGATCAGCCATTTTTAGATGTCTTTGTTGCAGGGTTTTCGTGGGCTGGGAATACATCTTGTATCACATGGCACTTCATTCCTAGAGGAAGATGCCTGGCCGCTGCACGTGTAACTTGCGCCACCAAGGATCGAGTCCCTGCCCCAGTGTTTGCCTCGGAGCTTTCAAAAGGGCCTCTTTATAGCTGAAAATGTTCAGAAAGGGATTTTGTTAGCTATATCTGGTTCAAGCAGTGGTACAGATTCCTGTGCCCCCAACTACAAGCTAGGAAACTTGCCCCAGAGGCCTAGTTTTGCAATAAAAAACAGTAATTGGTAAAGTGGGTTCCTAATAACCATGTTCTCGGTGCCACCGCACCTGCTGCACCATTGATAGCCATGCCCCTGATTTCCCGGGGAACAATGGTTGCATTAGTGGGGCATGAACACAGCCAGGTGCAATCACAGCCAGGTGGAGATCACACCGTCCAAGACATTGTTAACCAAAGGAGAGGCACTGCTGTGGTGTGTAGTTTTATCCCGTAAAGCAGCACACCTGAACACCAACCCTCTGGTGTTGGTTCCGGTCTCCTTTCCTCTGTTATTTCCAGGCTGTCTCGACAGTGAAAGACCTTTTAAGTGCAGAACCAGGTCGCGTGATATAATCTACACTAACTTGGATTTAACAATGACCTCATGCATTAAGCCAGACAAGCCATCAATCCCGAAATTAAGAAGCATTGACAAAGCCAATAGGCCTCGCTTTAATGCGCAACATATGTAAACACAAACATTGACACATCCTATTTACCTGCATTGCTTGCAGGAATGCTGTTCAACACATTAAAGACTTTGCCAGTGCTCTGGAAAAGTATTGTACACAAATAATGACTTTCTGAATTGAGTACATGTAAAAGGTAAATAATTTCTTATGAAAAAAAGTGTGATGATTGAGTGTCCTTCTCAGATTTAAAAAAGTCCCTCCTGCAGTCCAGTTGAAACACACCCTGTAAGAGGAATGATACACCAAAGTCCAATAGTATAAAGTGAACGAGTTAATCCTCTGGGCTGAGCCACAGTCATTTCTCTGTACATGTTAAAGAATTGGTAACAGTAGGTCAGCAGACTGTTGTACTGTCAAAGTAGGTCTAAAAACAGTGCTCAAGATTCATGGTACCGGAAGACAAAGGATAATTAGTCCCTGGCAAAACCTTAACATTTTGTGAATGTACAGATTTCGTCCGATGTTTCATATTAGCTAAAGTTATGTATTAGGAAGTGTGCGTTTGCTGTCTATGGTCACACTACAGACCAATGATCTTAAACTATAACTAACATTGGTGATTTTCAGCCACCCATCTGCCTTCTATTCTGTGCACCACTACTTTTCTTTAGTACTTGTTCAAAATGTCTACTGAATAAATAACTTAAATAAGTAAGAGGGGGGGGGGTTTGACTCGAGAGGCTGGAGTTGGTGGGTCTATTAGCAGAGGATCTCCACACGGTTTTGAATTGCTGCTGCAATATCTTGAATCTCTGGCTGCAATGTTTTGTGACTATGAAAAGGCCAGGTAAAATGATACAACAAATATATCTGCAAACCCATTTTGTCCCCAAAACACACACGGTTTGGACTGTTAACCAGACAAGCGGTGGAAAGTGTGTCAAATATGGTTGTCTTTTGATCTTAAGTTGACTTTATACATTATGGTGTATTCTGTTTCACAATGAACAGTAGAAAATTGCATTACGTTATGGAGGATTGGTGAAGTGTGGTGTTACAGAACTATTGTTTTCTTATTTGCAATGATTGGCTGTACACTATGTTTGAGTGTGACTTTTTTTTTCATTGAACCCTAGTGATAATATGTTCTTTTTAATTTGGAGTCCACCTTTCAGCTGAACCTGCTTCCCGAGTATTCACATAAAAAAGAGAGAGGAATTGGTGCCTCGAAGTCCTGTTTTAGTTAGTTATTTTTCCCACATTTGGGGGAGGATGTTGGCCTTTTATCTCATTCTTTGGTGTATTTTCTGTAAGCTGATGGCATTTCTCCTCTTGTTGCTTTTAACTTCAAACAGTTGGTTGTTGAACCCGCTGAGTAGAAAAGTGAACTGTTTTCACAACCTCCCCTGTCGAAGACCCTTTGATTATTTGTATTTATTAATTTATTTTGCTTCTGTGAAGCGACAAAGCTGCATGTTTTTGAGAACAGCACAACACATTGTAAAATGTGAGGACCTTCATAGGCTTTTTCCTAATCTCCTTTCTACACCCCGTTTGGTTCTTCATTTTCGCATGATTTTCAGTGCAGTGCTCTCATTCAGGAGCCGATTATGATGGCGGACGGAAACGGGTTCCGTCCACCAAGGACGCGGCCAAGATACTCCCGACCGCTCCGCGGATAAACCGCCGTTGCGATTAGGATAATAATGTCATGAAACTCCGTCCGCGGCGGACGGAGTACATCAAACCCCGTCCGCGGCGGACGGAGTACACCTGAGACCGCCGCAAGCGGACGGAACCTAAGAAACACCGTCCGCAGCGGACGAACATGACCGCGGGAACAGGCACAGCCACCGCAATACCTGCGGAGGCTCCGTGCCCGCGATTAGGATAACGACGCCAGTCCCACGGAACTCACCTCCATCCACGACAGCTGCGGAAACAATGCAACGATAAACCCAGCATCCCAGCGGAAGGACAACACGAACACCATCCCTACCGTCAAACCAATGTCCAACTGGCTGACGGAAGTAAATACAAAACACACTACACAGGACACCCACCCACCTGAAACACCTACACCAATCACAAGCCACAATGACACCCCCCCAGCACCTAAAAATCCACTGAAGTCAACACACCCACCTAGCACCTGACTGGCAACAACCATTGGGACACTACCACGACACCGAGTATAAAAAGATTCCCACCCACTACCACAATCCTTTGCACCACAGCATAGCTGCAAGCAAGAGGCTCAATACGACTAACATATTTACAACAAGGGGTGGTGAGGGACAGAGTTTACAGCCGTCTTCGGCCTGGCTTGCTTGAATCCTGATGGTGCAAAGCTTGTTTCCTTCCCAGTGTAAGAATTGGCTTTTGTAGTCTGGTCTGCCCTGTTCCCATGATGCACTGGGCCAGGGACAGACTAATTTGCATACAGCCAGGTTCTGAAACTGGGATGGTGCAATGAGCTAAAAAACGGTGTTGGATCTAGCCCTGATCTCTTGACTGGGTGAGAGTACTCTGCTTAATTCAGAGACTCTGTCCATCACCACCCCTTGTTGTAAATATCAATACGACTAACAGCAGACACAAAAGTCCACACATACAACCTGCACACAAACACACCCACCACAGAAACACCCACCACACCATTCCTACACACCACACACCTGCACATCCCATCCCACTCCACCCACACCTTGCACATCACACACCATGGCACCAAAGAAAAATCCCAATTTCACTGACACAGAGTTGAAGGTCCTGGTGGATGAAATCATCCGTGTGGAACCCCACCTATTCGGCACACTAGTCCAGCAGACCACCGTGTCAACCAAAAACCACATGTGGGACCGGATAGTCAGTCGGGTAAATGCGTCAGGGACCGTGCCACGAACCAAGCACGACATCCAGAGGCGGTGGCACGACCTCAAAACAAGGGTCAAAGGCATCTGTGCAAAAAATCACCTGCGGGCACACCACACTGGCGGCGGCACACCCCCAGAGCCCATACCCTATGCCGATTGGGAGGAAAAGGTGCTGGGCCTACTGCACCCAGAGAGCCTTGAAGGAATCGACGAGGGAGAAGAGGCTGGTAAGTACAAACCAAGCACCACTATCACACCGACATGGTCTGCCTCACACAACTGAGAGGACACATCCCCCAGGCCCCAAACCATGCATGTGGGCCACGTACTCACCAAAATGTGAACGACACTCAACAGGCCCCCATGTCCACAGGGAGGGTGGTGGTGTGTGGTAGGAGGTGGGTGGGGTGTGTTGGGAGGTGGGTGGTGTGTGTTGGGAGGTGGGTGGGGTGTGTTGGGAGGTGGGTGGGGTGTGTGAGAGACCAGCACTACGACTTCCAACAGGCCCCCATGTCCACAGGGAGGGTGGTGGTGTGTGTTGGGAGGTGGGTGGGGTCTGTTGGGAGGTGGGTGGGGTGTGTTGGAAGGGTGGTGGTGTGTGTTGGGAGGTGGGTGGGGTGTGTTGGGAGGTGGGTGGGGTGTGTTGGGAGGGTGGTGGTGTGTGTTGGGAGGTGGGTGGGGTGTGTTGGGAGGTGGGTGGGGTGTGTTGGGAGGGTGGTGGTGTGTGTTGGGAGGTGGGTGGGGTGTGTTGGGAGGTGGGTGGGGTGTGTTGGGAGGGTGGTGGTGTGTGTTGGGAGGTGGGTGGGGTGTGTTGGGAGGGTGGTGGTGTGTGTTGGGAGGTGGGTGGGGTGTGTTGGGAGGTGGGTGGGGTGTGTTGGGAGGTGGGTGGGGTGTGTGAGAGACCAGCACTACGACTCTCAACAGGCCCCCATGTCCACAGGGAGGGTGGTGGTGTGTGTTGGGAGGTGGGTGGTGTGTGTTGGGAGGTGGGTGGTGTGTGTTGGGAGGTGGGTGGGGTGTGTAGAGAGGTCAGTGATATGTAATGTTGGAAAGATTAAAACATGTCATGTCCACTGCATTAATCATTAAAATCTTGTCCCTCAGGTGATCGCAACCTGACTGGCGAAACCAGCAACTGCCTGCAACAGTCGCCCCACTCACAGCACGGACTCTCTGGGGACTATCCCACTGTCAGCTCCGGTGCGGAGGACGAAGCGTGCCCAAGCCGACTCCCAGGGCCATCAGGCTCACAGGACATCCCTGCCTCCACAACCTTGGCCTGTGTCACCCCACCAACACCTGCCATAGTGACCTGTGCAGCCACCACCACCACCACCTCCACCACCACCAGTACCACCACTCCTGCCTGTGCCACCCTGCCTGACCCATCGCACGACGCAGGGCCATCTACATCCCAGCCAAGCAGGGAGAGTGGACGGGAAAGGACAGACCAGAGGGCACATCTCACCAACAGGAGTGCTTCTCACCTGCGAGGTGTGGAAGGACACCCACCCCATCCTGCTGCAGAAACACTGGAAGCCCTAGTCAGAGTCCAGGCCTCCTATGACCGGGGGCAGGCACAGGCTGATCGTGCCCACCAGGACTCAGTGGAGAACACCAATCAGTTGCGGTCAATTGACAGGCGCCTAGGGCAACTAGTGGACATCATGGGCCAGGTAACAGCACTGTGGAGGGACTGGTTATCCCGCACCACACCACCCCCCCCCACTCAGCCAAGTGCCCAGCCGCCACGGTCGCCAACACCACCGCCACCGCCACCTGAGCCCATGGATACGGATGTGGCCCCTGACCAACATGCCCCCCCAGCTGTCTCCGCTCCGGCTACAAGACGGAGGGGCCGTCCGAGGCTGGAAAAAGGTGAGAGCAGCGGGGATGCACCATCCATCCGCCCAAAGAGGGGCCGCCAATGACATGAACCTTGCCTGACCCTGCCATTCACCCGCCAACTATCCTGTCCCACAATGCCAAGTATTGGCAACGGTCTGCTGGACTAGCTGGACATCACCCAATGTGGTGTCACCACGGTCTTTTCATCTACCATGACCTTCAACTCACACTCCCCCACCCAACACTTACTTGTAAATATCCACCAGCATCAATTCACAACCTGTAAATAAATTCCACTTACACACTCAATGATGTGTTGCCTCCATGTTTTAATCACATGATTGTCTCAGAATCAGACGTCACCAGGCACTGGGAACTATGTCGGTGAGAATTATGCCTCAGTGGGAGTGACCTAGGGAAAATGAGAGACAACAAACACACGTCAGGAAACTGATTCACACCCATCACAACACACTGTACTGCAACATACCACAAACCACACTCACCACCAAATCTGTGGATGAGAGGACACACATCATGGAGCCTTGCATGTACACAATAAATACAACACACACATGCAAACATAACATACCAGAACAGCCAGATTTCAAACACCACATCCACACACCACCAGCAAACATACATCACACATTGTCAACTTGCACAAGAGGTAGTCACTCACATTCAAGGAAAATAGCGATCAATGAGCTGACGCCTCTGGTCCACACCTTCTTCCTCACCACTATCCTCATCAGTCGACATGGGTGGGATGGGAGGCCGAGGGACTTGTTGGTCTTCAGGGTCCAAGATCAGTTAAATGTCATTGCTCAAGGCCAGGTTGTTGAGCATGCAGCAGGCAATCACGATCCTGCATACTTTGCCTGGTGAGTAAGGCAGGGCTCCTCCAGTTTTTATCCAGGCAGCGAAACCTAGACGTTAGCAGTCCAAAAGTACGTTCCACTCTACGTGTCCTTCCATGGGCATCATTGTATCGCATTTCACCAGCTGTAGTTGGATTACATATGGGACTCAGGAGCCAGGGCCGGTTTGGGTACGCAGAGTCACCTATGTGGGGGGATGACAGACACAAATATCACAACCAGTATTGGTGGCTACACCATGCCACACAGAATACACAACTGTCCCCACAGCATACTCACCAACAAGCCACGCACGTTCTGGACGCAGATTTGCCATCAGTTGGGGGACAATGCTGCTCCACATGATGTGGGAGTCATGTGCGGACCCTGGAAATCTGGCACACACATGGGATATGATGTTGTCGGCCAGGCACACCACCTGCACGTTGAGCGAATGAAAGTGTTTCCCATTGCGATATACAGGCTCACGTGCCCGGGGTGGAATGAGACCGATATGGGTGCCATCAATGGAACCCACTACGTGTGGTATCTGGCCCAGTGCATAGAAGTCTGCTTTGACTGCTGCCAACTCTGCCGCCCGTGGAAAATGGATGTAATCATCCTTGTAAATCATCATGGCTTTGAGAACATCCCGCAGTACCATGCTGAACATGGACTGTGACATCCCCCCGGCATGGCCAACTGTGTACTGGAAGGTGCAAGTTGCAAAGAAGTGAAGTGCCGCCATCACCTATGCTGTGTGTGTAATGGAACCAGGATATGTTCTTCGTGGCTGCAGATGAGGAGACAATTGGTCTACAAGGTCCAGCAATCTACGTCGATCAAGCCTGAATTTCCTGATCACCTCCTCGTCAACCATGTCCTCCAGCACAGTGTATGGGCGATGCACATTTGGACCCCTCCTGTGTGGGAGTAGATGTAGTAGATGTCAATTTACCAACAACGCATAGCTGTGCAACTCTATCACATGTAGGCCAACACAATCAAAATGAGAAATGTCGTCGAGAATTATCATATGTGTGACATGTCTGAAATTACCTACAATACAGAGTAGCATGCAAACAATGTGCAGCCACTAACAACATGATGTGTGCCAACATGTACAATGTAACGTACTCACACGTCAAAAGAACTGCCAACAAGACATGCCTAATGACCCTAATGTGGACAAGCGTCATCACAGACACACATGCACGTGCACACACAATACAAAAATGCTACACACACTCCATGTCTTCATGCACCAATTACCACTCCTACAATGGTGAGCATCCTCACATTACATGCATGGTCACACAAGAGGCAACACACATACGCATATACTGAATCCATGTGTCCCCCCACCATTGTTACTTGCACGCACAAACCACACACTCACAACTGATCCTGAATGTGGCCAGACAGCCTTGATGTAGTGTGTAGATGTGTATGAGATGAAACGTGTGCACGGAAAAACAAGAGGTCGACACGTAGACATGCACATGTGTAGCAAATTGGGTGGACATCAATGGCCATAGTGTGAACATACATGATATAGTGCATGACATATGCTGTTTAGCCATCACGGTCACACCCCTCATAACGCATGTGCGGACTACCACGACGGTGCTGCATTTGAAAATATACAATCAGTGGCGTCGACATGGCGGTGCACGGCTTCCGCCATTGTCGATGGCGCATACGCGCCCCGCGGTACCTCTTCCCATTGGATGCCTGTCCCAGCCCGGTCACCCACCGCTGGGTGTTGACTGGCCTGGCACGGCGGTGGGTGACCGGGCTGGGACGGCGGTGGGTGACCGGGCTGCAACGGCGGTGGGTGACCGGGCTGGGACGGTCGGTCTACGGTGGATGATGCAATGTGACTGTAAGGGGGGTCATGAACTGCCATTTTGATTTCCATATTCACAAGTATGTGTTGGCCTGCACCTCCCCCGTGGAAGGCGTGCACCGCCATGGTGGCACCACTGATTGAACATTGTTGCAAAAGATGCAACCGTCGCGGAAGTGCGCACTGGCGGTTGCCGATGTGTGTCCGTGACGGCACGTGCACAGGCAGCCAATGGGAAGAGGTACCGCGGGGCGCGTATGCGCCATCGACAATGGCGGAAACAGTGCACCGCCACACCAGGGCCTGTCATTGGCCCTTTTCGAATGAGGCATCCAGGGGGAACCAATAGCTGGCGACGTGTGCCACTGACATGGGCTCAGGGCCCTATATATGTGTGACTTTCACAAGCACACATTCACTGCTTTGATCCAGTGCTGCCTGTGACCATCACCTCGACCTGCTGCTGCTGAGCTGACCAACAGCTGCTGCCTGTGACCATCACCTCGACCTGCTGCTGCTGAGATGACCAACGGCTGCTGCCTGTGACCATCAGCTCGACCTGCTGCTGCTGAGCTGACCAACGGCTGCTGCTGCTGTGCCACAGTCCAGGACCTTGCCATGCAGAGAGTGCGAGAGACCCGGTTTCGTCCCTTCACCGCAGCGGAGCTGGATGTCCTTGTGGACGGTGTGCTCAGCCACTACCAACGGCTCTACGGTGCACCCGGACAGGTGGTAAGTTCAGTGGTGTACATGTTGTTGGCCATGAGGTGTTCAGTGGATCCTGTCTTCTGCAAGCCTGGCGGTGTGCTGTGGGACCTTCACATGTGTAGTGCTGAGCATGGCTGCATGTAGAAACGTGTTACTACGATATTTGTGCATGTCATACTGTCCACTTACGTTACCCTCTTGTCTCCCATCATGGTAGGTAAAGCTGCACCTTCGCAAGGCCGTGTGGAGGACCATAGCACGTGATGTACGGGCAGTGGGGGTGTGCAATAGATGACACACACACTGCCACAAGCGCTGGGACGACATATCCAGGCTTAGCAAGAATGTGGCGGAGATGACACTGGGGATGATTTTTTTTTTTTTTTTTTGTGGCTTCTATAGCGCACGGCTACTCAGAAGAGTGTCCCGGCGCTTTATTAACATCCTGCAGAGCAAACACAACACAGTAAAAGGAGGGAAAAAAGGAAGATAAAATCTAAAAGGCAAACAGCCAGGTTTTTAGGCCCTTCCTAAAAGATAGCAAGTTAGAATTGCTGCGTAACGCGAGGGGCAGAGAGTTCCAAAGTTGAGGGGCCCGGAGCATAAAAGAGCGGCCTCCCCATCGGGCCCTCCTCACACGGGGAACAATGGCAAGAAGCTTCGATTCTGATCTCAGAGATCGAGAAGGACGGTATTGCTTAAACCTCCTCTGCAGGTATTTAGCCCAGGTGGAATAGAAGGCCTTATGCGCGTGGGTCAAGGTTTTGAAGACTATCCGCTGTCGGATAGGCAGCCAGTGAAGCGACTGCAATAGGCCTGAAACATGAACTCGCCTATGCAGACCAAAGATGGCGCGAGCCGCCGCATTCTGGACCATCTGCATCCGTTGCAAGAGGTATTCGGGCAGGCCAAGATATAAGATGTTAGCATAGTCCAATCTTGAACCAATCAAGGCCTGCACCGTAATCCTCCTGTGATCCTCGGAAAGCAACTGAAAAAACTTCAGAAGCATGCGGAGAAGTCCAAAGCATGTGCCCGTGAGGGCGAGGATCTGAGATCTTAAGGTCAGACCGTTGTCAATTTTGACCCCCAAGTTCTTCGCTAGCTGCGATGACTGCCTCGGAGGAGACATGTCCGCCGGCCACCACACCTGCCAGTCCGGGTCGGATTGACAGCCGAAGAAGAGTACCTCCGACTTATCTGAGTTGCACTTGAGGCTGTTCAGTTGGAGCCATTTGAAAACAGCCCCAAGGCACTCACGGATACTCTCTCCGTCAAAATCCTCCCCTTTCCGGCAGGTGAAGAGCACCTGGGTGTCATCCGCATAGGATACGATCTGGGCTCCAAAGGACTCAGCCAGAGCCGCCAGAGGGGTCATAAAGATGTTAAACAGAGTCGGGCTCAATACAGAGCCCTGTGGGACTCCGACTCCCAGTGGCGGCATCTCAGCGGAGGCTGAGGAAACCCAGACCGACCCTTTGATTATTTGTATTTATTAATTTATTTTGCTTCTGTGAAGCGACAAAGCTGCATGTTTTTGAGAACAGCACAACACATTGTAAAATGTGAGGACCTTCATAGGCTTTTTCCTAATCTCCTTTCTACACCCCGTTTGGTTCTTCATTTTCGCATGATTTTCAGTGCAGTGCTCTCATTCAGGAGCCGATTATGATGGCGGACGGAAACGGGTTCCGTCCACCAAGGACGCGGCCAAGATACTCCCGACCGCTCCGCGGATAAACCGCCGTTGCGATTAGGATAATAATGTCATGAAACTCCGTCCGCGGCGGACGGAGTACATCAAACCCCGTCCGCGGCGGACGGAGTACACCTGAGACCGCCGCAAGCGGACGGAACCTAAGAAACACCGTCCGCAGCGGACGAACATGACCGCGGGAACAGGCACAGCCACCGCAATACCTGCGGAGGCTCCGTGCCCGCGATTAGGATAACGACGCCAGTCCCACGGAACTCACCTCCATCCACGACCGCTGCGGAAACAATGCAACGATAAACCCAGCATCCCAGCGGAAGGACAACACGAACACCATCCCTACCGTCAAACCAATGTCCAACTGGCTGACGGAAGTAAATACAAAACACACTACACAGGACACCCACCCACCTGAAACACCTACACCAATCACAAGCCACAATGACAACCCCCCAGCACCTAAAAATCCACTGAAGTCAACACACCCACCTAGCACCTGACTGGCAACAACCATTGGGACACTACCACGACACCGAGTATAAAAAGATTCCCACCCACTACCACAATCCTTTGCACCACAGCATAGCTGCAAGCAAGAGGCTCAATACGACTAACATATTTACAACAAGGGGTGGTGAGGGACAGAGTTTACAGCCGTCTTCGGCCTGGCTTGCTTGAATCCTGATGGTGCAAAGCTTGTTTCCTTCCCAGTGTAAGAATTGGCTTTTGTAGTCTGGTCTGCCCTGTTCCCATGATGCACTGGGCCAGGGACAGACTAATTTGCATACAGCCAGGTTCTGAAACTGGGATGGTGCAATGAGCTAAAAAACTGTGTTGGATCTAGCCCTGATCTCTTGACTGGGTGAGAGTACTCTGCTTAATTCAGAGACTCTGTCCATCACCACCCCTTGTTGTAAATATCAATACGACTAACAGCAGACACAAAAGTCCACACATACAACCTGCACACAAACACACCCACCACAGAAACACCCACCACACCATTCCTACACACCACACACCTGCACATCCCATCCCACTCCACCCACACCTTGCACATCACACACCATGGCACCAAAGAAAAATCCCAATTTCACTGACACAGAGTTGAAGGTCCTGGTGGATGAAATCATCCGTGTGGAACCCCACCTATTCGGCACACTAGTCCAGCAGACCACCGTGTCAACCAAAAACCACATGTGGGACCGGATAGTCAGTCGGGTAAATGCGTCAGGGACCGTGCCACGAACCAAGCACGACATCCAGAGGCGGTGGCACGACCTCAAAACAAGGGTCAAAGGCATCTGTGCAAAAAATCACCTGCGGGCACACCACACTGGCGGCGGCACACCCCCAGAGCCCATACCCTATGCCGATTGGGAGGAAAAGGTGCTGGGCCTACTGCACCCAGAGAGCCTTGAAGGAATCGACGAGGGAGAAGAGGCTGGTAAGTACAAACCAAGCACCACTATCACACCGACATGGTCTGCCTCACACAACTGAGAGGACACATCCCCCAGGCCCCAAACCATGCATGTGGGCCACGTACTCACCAAAATGTGAACGACTCCCAACAGGCCCCCATGTCCACAGGGAGGGTGGTGGTGTGTGGTAGGAGGTGGGTGGGGTGTGTTGGGAGGTGGGTGGTGTGTGTTGGGAGGTGGGTGGGGTGTGTTGGGAGGTGGGTGGGGTGTGTGAGAGACCAGCACTACGACTCCCAACAGGCCCCCATGTCCACAGGGAGGGTGGTGGTGTGTGTTGGGAGGTGGGTGGGGTGTGTTGGGAGGTGGGTGGGGTGTGTTGGAAGGGTGGTGGTGTGTGTTGGGAGGTGGGTGGTGTGTGTTGGGAGGTGGGTGGGGTGTGTTGGGAGGTGGGTGGGGTGTGTTGGGAGGGTGGTGGTGTGTGTTGGGAGGTGGGTGGTGTGTGTTGGGAGGGTGGTGGTGTGTGTTGGGAGGTGGGTGGGGTGTGTTGGGAGGTGGGTGGGGTGTGTTGGGAGGGTGGTGGTGTGTGTTGGGAGGTGGGTGGGGTGTGTTGGGAGGGTGGTGGTGTGTGTTGGGAGGTGGGTGGGGTGTGTTGGGAGGTGGGTGGGGTGTGTTGGGAGGTGGGTGGGGTGTGTGAGAGACCAGCACTACGACTCTCAACAGGCCCCCATGTCCACAGGGAGGGTGGTGGTGTGTGTTGGGAGGTGGGTGGTGTGTGTTGGGAGGTGGGTGGTGTGTGTTGGGAGGTGGGTGGGGTGTGTAGAGAGGTCAGTGATATGTAATGTTGGAAAGATTAAAACATGTCATGTCCACTGCATTAATCATTAAAATCTTGTCCCTCAGGTGATCGCAACCTGACTGGCGAAACCAGCAACTGCCTGCAACAGTCGCCCCACTCACAGCACGGACTCTCTGGGGACTATCCCACTGTCAGCTCCGGTGCGGAGGACGAAGCGGGCCCAAGCCGACTCCCAGGGCCATCAGGCTCACAGGACATCCCTGCCTCCACAACCTTGGCCTGTGTCACCCCACCAACACCTGCCATAGTGACCTGTGCAGCCACCACCACCACCACCTCCACCACCACCAGTACCACCACTCCTGCCTGTGCCACCCTGCCTGACCCATCGCACGACGCAGGGCCATCTACATCCCAGCCAAGCAGGGAGAGTGGACGGGAAAGGACAGACCAGAGGGCACATCTCACCAACAGGAGTGCTTCTCACCTGCGAGGTGTGGAAGGACACCCACCCCATCCTGCTGCAGAAACACTGGAAGCCCTAGTCAGAGTCCAGGCCTCCTATGACCGGGGGCAGGCACAGGCTGATCGTGCCCACCAGGACTCAGTGGAGAACACCAATCAGTTGCGGTCAATTGACAGGCGCCTAGGGCAACTAGTGGACATCATGGGCCAGGTAACAGCACTGTGGAGGGACTGGTTATCCCGCACCACACCACCCCCCCCCCACTCAGCCAAGTGCCCAGCCGCCACGGTCGCCAACACCACCGCCACCGCCACCTGAGCCCATGGATACGGATGTGGCCCCTGACCAACATGCCCCCCCAGCTGTCTCCGCTCCGGCTACAAGACGGAGGGGCCGTCCGAGGCTGGAAAAAGGTGAGAGCAGCGGGGATGCACCATCCATCCGCCCAAAGAGGGGCCGCCAATGACATGAACCTTGCCTGACCCTGCCATTCACCCGCCAACTATCCTGTCCCACAATGCCAAGTATTGGCAACGGTCTGCTGGACTAGCTGGACATCACCCAATGTGGTGTCACCACGGTCTTTTCATCTACCATGACCTTCAACTCACACTCCCCCACCCAACACTTACTTGTAAATATCCACCAGCATCAATTCACAACCTGTAAATAAATTCCACTTACACACTCAATGATGTGTTGCCTCCATGTTTTAATCACATGATTGTCTCAGAATCAGACGTCACCAGGCACTGGGAACTATGTCGGTGAGAATTATGCCTCAGTGGGAGTGACCTAGGGAAAATGAGAGACAACAAACACACGTCAGGAAACTGATTCACACCCATCACAACACACTGTACTGCAACATACCACAAACCACACTCACCACCAAATCTGTGGATGAGAGGACACACATCATGGAGCCTTGCATGTACACAATAAATACAACACACACATGCAAACATAACATACCAGAACAGCCAGATTTCAAACACCACATCCACACACCACCAGCAAACATACATCACACATTGTCAACTTGCACAAGAGGTAGTCACTCACATTCAAGGAAAATAGCGATCAATGAGCTGACGCCTCTGGTCCACACCTTCTTCCTCACCACTATCCTCATCAGTCGACATGGGTGGGATGGGAGGCCGAGGGACTTGTTGGTCTTCAGGGTCCAAGATCAGTTAAATGTCATTGCTCAAGGCCAGGTTGTTGAGCATGCAGCAGGCAATCACGATCCTGCATACTTTGCCTGGTGAGTAAGGCAGGGCTCCTCCAGTTTTATCCAGGCAGCGAAACCTAGACGTTAGCAGTCCAAAAGTACGTTCCACCACTCTACGTGTCCTTCCATGGGCATCATTGTATCGCATTTCACCAGCTGTAGTTGGATTACATATGGGACTCAGGAGCCAGGGCCGGTTTGGGTACGCAGAGTCACCTATGTGGGGGGATGACAGACACAAATATCACAACCAGTATTGGTGGCTACACCATGCCACACAGAATACACAACTGTCCCCACAGCATACTCACCAACAAGCCACGCACGTTCTGGACGCAGATTTGCCATCAGTTGGGGGACAATGCTGCTCCACATGATGTGGGAGTCATGTGCGGACCCTGGAAATCTGGCACACACATGGGATATGATGTTGTCGGCCAGGCACACCACCTGCACGTTGAGCGAATGAAAGTGTTTCCCATTGCGATATACAGGCTCACGTGCCCGGGGTGGAATGAGACCGATATGGGTGCCATCAATGGAACCCACTACGTGTGGTATCTGGCCCAGTGCATAGAAGTCTGCTTTGACTGCTGCCAACTCTGCCGCCCGTGGAAAATGGATGTAATCATCCTTGTAAATCATCATGGCTTTGAGAACATCCCGCAGTACCATGCTGAACATGGACTGTGACATCCCCCCGGCATGTCCAACTGTGTACTGGAAGGTGCAAGTTGCAAAGAAGTGAAGTGCCGCCATCACCTATGCTGTGGGTGTAATGGAACCAGGATATGTTCTTCGTGGCTGCAGATGAGGAGACAATTGGTCTACAAGCTCCAGCAATCTACGTCGATCAAGCCTGAATTTCCTGATCACCTCCTCGTCAACCATGTCCTCCAGCACAGTGTATGGGCGATGCACATTTGGACCCCTCCTGTGTGGGAGTAGATGTAGTAGATGTCAATTTACCAACAACGCATAGCTGTGCAACTCTATCACATGTAGGCCAACACAATCAAAATGAGAAATGTCGTCGAGAATTATCATATGTGTGACATGTCTGAAATTACCTACAATACAGAGTAGCATGCAAACAATGTGCAGCCACTAACAACATGATGTGTGCCAACATGTACAATGTAACGTACTCACACGTCAAAAGAACTGCCAACAAGACATGCCTAATGACCCTAATGTGGACAAGCGTCATCACAGACACACATGCACGTGCACACACAATACAAAAATGCTACACACACTCCATGTCTTCATGCACCAATTACCACTCCTACAATGGTGAGCATCCTCACATTACATGCATGGTCACACAAGAGGCAACACACATACGCATATACTGAATCCATGTGTCCCCCCACCATTGTTACTTGCACGCACAAACCACACACTCACAACTGATCCTGAATGTGGCCAGACAGCCTTGATGTAGTGTGTAGATGTGTATGAGATGAAACGTGTGCACGGAAAAACAAGAGGTCGACACGTAGACATGCACATGTGTAGCAAATTGGGTGGACATCAATGGCCATAGTGTGAACATACATGATATAGTGCATGACATATGCTGTTTAGCCATCACGGTCACACCCCTCATAACGCATGTGCGGACTACCACGACGGTGCTGCATTTGAAAATATACAATCAGTGGCGTCGACATGGCGGTGCACGGCTTCCGCCATTGTCGATGGCGCATACGCGCCCCGCGGTACCTCTTCCCATTGGATGCCTGTCCCAGCCCGGTCACCCACCGCTGGGTGTTGACTGGCCTGGCACGGCGGTGGGTGACCGGGCTGGGACGGCGGTGGGTGACCGGGCTGCAACGGCGGTGGGTGACCGGGCTGGGACGGTCGGTCTACGGTGGATGATGCAATGTGACTGTAAGGGGGGTCATGAACTGCCATTTTGATTTCCATAATCACAAGTATGTGTTGGCCTGCACCTCCCCCGTGGAAGGCGTGCACCGCCATGGTGGCACCACTGATTGAACATTGTTGCAAAAGATGCAACCGTCGCGGAAGTGCGCACTGGCGGTTGCCGATGTGTGTCCGTGACGGCACGTGCACAGGCAGCCAATGGGAAGAGGTACCGCGGGGCGCGTATGCGCCATCGACAATGGCGGAAACAGTGCACCGCCACACCAGGGCCTGTCATTGGCCCTTTTCGAATGAGGCATCCAGGGGGAACCAATAGCTGGCGACGTGTGCCACTGACATGGGCTCAGGGCCCTATATATGTGTGACTTTCACAAGCACACATTCACTGCTTTGATCCAGTGCTGCCTGTGACCATCACCTCGACCTGCTGCTGCTGAGCTGACCAACAGCTGCTGCCTGTGACCATCACCTCGACCTGCTGCTGCTGAGCTGACCAACGGCTGCTGCCTGTGACCATCAGCTCGACCTGCTGCTGCTGAGCTGACCAACGGCTGCTGCTGCTGTGCCACAGTCCAGGACCTTGCCATGCAGAGAGTGCGAGAGACCCGGTTTCGTCCCTTCACCGCAGCGGAGCTGGATGTCCTTGTGGACGGTGTGCTCAGCCACTACCAACGGCTCTACGGTGCACCCGGACAGGTGGTAAGTTCAGTGGTGTACATGTTGTTGGCCATGAGGTGTTCAGTGGATCCTGTCTTCTGCAAGCCTGGCGGTGTGCTGTGGGACCTTCACATGTGTAGTGCTGAGCATGGCTGCATGTAGAAACGTGTTACTACGATATTTGTGCATGTCATACTGTCCACTTACGTTACCCTCTTGTCTCCCATCATGGTAGGTAAAGCTGCACCTTCGCAAGGCCGTGTGGAGGACCATAGCACGTGATGTACGGGCAGTGGGGGTGTGCAATAGATGACACACACACTGCCACAAGCGCTGGGACGACATATCCAGGCTTAGCAAGAATGTGGCGGAGATGACACTGGGGATGATTTTTTTTTTTTTTTTTTTGTGGCTTCTATAGCGCACGGCTACTCAGAAGAGTGTCCCGGCGCTTTATTAACATCCTGCAGAGCAAACACAACACAGTAAAAGGAGGGAAAAAAGGAAGATAAAATCTAAAAGGCAAACAGCCAGGTTTTTAGGCCCTTCCTAAAAGATAGCAAGTTAGAATTGCTGCGTAACGCAAGGGGCAGAGAGTTCCAAAGTTGAGGGGCCCGGAGCATAAAAGAGCGGCCTCCCCATCGGGCCCTCCTCACACGGGGAACAATGGCAAGAAGCTTCGATTCTGATCTCAGAGATCGAGAAGGACGGTATTGCTTAAACCTCCTCTGCAGGTATTTAGCCCAGGTGGAATAGAAGGCCTTATGCGCGTGGGTCAAGGTTTTGAAGACTATCCGCTGTCGGATAGGCAGCCAGTGAAGCGACTGCAATAGGCCTGAAACATGAACTCGCCTATGCAGACCAAAGATGGCGCGAGCCGCCGCATTCTGGACCATCTGCATCCGTTGCAAGAGGTATTCGGGCAGGCCAAGATATAAGATGTTAGCATAGTCCAATCTTGAACCAATCAAGGCCTGCACCGTAATCCTCCTGTGATCCTCGGAAAGCAACTGAAAAAACTTCAGAAGCATGCGGAGAAGTCCAAAGCATGTGCCCGTGAGGGCGAGGATCTGAGATCTTAAGGTCAGACCGTTGTCAATTTTGACCCCCAAGTTCTTCGCTAGCTGCGATGACTGCCTCGGAGGAGACATGTCCGCCGGCCACCACACCTGCCAGTCCGGGTCGGATTGACAGCAGAAGAAGAGTACCTCCGACTTATCTGAGTTGCACTTGAGGCTGTTCAGTTGGAGCCATTTGAAAACAGCCCCAAGGCACTCACGGATACTCTCTCCGTCAAAATCCTCCCCTTTCCGGCAGGTGAAGAGCACCTGGGTGTCATCCGCATAGGATACGATCTGGGCTCCAAAGGACTCAGCCAGAGCCGCCAGAGGGGTCATAAAGATGTTAAACAGAGTCGGGCTCAATACAGAGCCCTGTGGGACTCCGACTCCCAGTGGCGGCATCTCAGCGGAGGCTGAGGAAACCCAGACCGACCCTTTGATTATTTGTATTTATTAATTTATTTTGCTTCTGTGAAGCGACAAAGCTGCATGTTTTTGAGAACAGCACAACACATTGTAAAATGTGAGGACCTTCATAGGCTTTTTCCTAATCTCCTTTCTACACCCCGTTTGGTTCTTCATTTTCGCATGATTTTCAGTGCAGTGCTCTCATTCAGGAGCCGATTATGATGGCGGACGGAAACGGGTTCCGTCCACCAAGGACGCGGCCAAGATACTCCCGACCGCTCCGCGGATAAACCGCCGTTGCGATTAGGATAATAATGTCATGAAACTCCGTCCGCGGCGGACGGAGTACATCAAACCCCGTCCGCGGCGGACGGAGTACACCTGAGACCGCCGCAAGCGGACGGAACCTAAGAAACACCGTCCGCAGCGGACGAACATGACCGCGGGAACAGGCACAGCCACCGCAATACCTGCGGAGGCTCCGTGCCCGCGATTAGGATAACGACGCCAGTCCCACGGAACTCACCTCCATCCACGACCGCTGCGGAAACAATGCAACGATAAACCCAGCATCCCAGCGGAAGGACAACACGAACACCATCCCTACCGTCAAACCAATGTCCAACTGGCTGACGGAAGTAAATACAAAACACACTACACAGGACACCCACCCACCTGAAACACCTACACCAATCACAAGCCACAATGACAACCCCCCAGCACCTAAAAATCCACTGAAGTCAACACACCCACCTAGCACCTGACTGGCAACAACCATTGGGACACTACCACGACACCGAGTATAAAAAGATTCCCACCCACTACCACAATCCTTTGCACCACAGCATAGCTGCAAGCAAGAGGCTCAATACGACTAACATATTTACAACAAGGGGTGGTGAGGGACAGAGTTTACAGCCGTCTTCGGCCTGGCTTGCTTGAATCCTGATGGTGCAAAGCTTGTTTCCTTCCCAGTGTAAGAATTGGCTTTTGTAGTCTGGTCTGCCCTGTTCCCATGATGCACTGGGCCAGGGACAGACTAATTTGCATACAGCCAGGTTCTGAAACTGGGATGGTGCAATGAGCTAAAAAACTGTGTTGGATCTAGCCCTGATCTCTTGACTGGGTGAGAGTACTCTGCTTAATTCAGAGACTCTGTCCATCACCACCCCTTGTTGTAAATATCAATACGACTAACAGCAGACACAAAAGTCCACACATACAACCTGCACACAAACACACCCACCACAGAAACACCCACCAACCCATTCCTACACACCACACACCTGCACATCCCATCCCACTCCACCCACACCTTGCACATCACACACCATGGCACCAAAGAAAAATCCCAATTTCACTGACACAGAGTTGAAGGTCCTGGTGGATGAAATCATCCGTGTGGAACCCCACCTATTCGGCACACTAGTCCAGCAGACCACCGTGTCAACCAAAAACCACATGTGGGACCGGATAGTCAGTCGGGTAAATGCGTCAGGGACCGTGCCACGAACCAAGCACGACATCCAGAGGCGGTGGCACGACCTCAAAACAAGGGTCAAAGGCATCTGTGCAAAAAATCACCTGCGGGCACACCACACTGGCGGCGGCACACCCCCAGAGCCCATACCCTATGCCGATTGGGAGGAAAAGGTGCTGGGCCTACTGCACCCAGAGAGCCTTGAAGGAATCGACGAGGGAGAAGAGGCTGGTAAGTACAAACCAAGCACCACTATCACACCGACATGGTCTGCCTCGCACAACTGAGAGGACACATCCCCCAGGCCCCAAACCATGCATGTGGGCCACGTACTCACCAAAATGTGAACGACTCCCAACAGGCCCCCATGTCCACAGGGAGGGTGGTGGTGTGTGGTAGGAGGTGGGTGGGGTGTGTTGGGAGGTGGGTGGTGTGTGTTGGGAGGTGGGTGGGGTGTGTTGGGAGGTGGGTGGGGTGTGTGAGAGACCAGCACTACGACTCCCAACAGGCCCCCATGTCCACAGGGAGGGTGGTGGTGTGTGTTGGGAGGTGGGTGGGGTGTGTTGGGAGGTGGGTGGGGTGTGTTGGAAGGGTGGTGGTGTGTGTTGGGAGGTGGGTGGGGTGTGTTGGGAGGTGGGTGGGGTGTGTTGGGAGGGTGGTGGTGTGTGTTGGGAGGTGGGTGGGGTGTGTTGGGAGGTGGGTGGGGTGTGTTGGGAGGGTGGTGGTGTGTGTTGGGAGGTGGGTGGGGTGTGTTGGGAGGTGGGTGGGGTGTGTTGGGAGGGTGGTGGTGTGTGTTGGGAGGTGGGTGGGGTGTGTTGGGAGGGTGGTGGTGTGTGTTGGGAGGTGGGTGGGGTGTGTTGGGAGGTGGGTGGGGTGTGTTGGGAGGTGGGTGGGGTGTGTGAGAGACCAGCACTACGACTCTCAACAGGCCCCCATGTCCACAGGGAGGGTGGTGGTGTGTGTTGGGAGGTGGGTGGTGTGTGTTGGGAGGTGGGTGGTGTGTGTTGGGAGGTGGGTGGGGTGTGTAGAGAGGTCAGTGATATGTAATGTTGGAAAGATTAAAACATGTCATGTCCACTGCATTAATCATTAAAATCTTGTCCCTCAGGTGATCGCAACCTGACTGGCGAAACCAGCAACTGCCTGCAACAGTCGCCCCACTCACAGCACGGACTCTCTGGGGACTATCCCACTGTCAGCTCCAGTGCGGAGGACGAAGCGGGCCCAAGCCGACTCCCAGGGCCATCAGGCTCACAGGACATCCCTGCCTCCACAACCTTGGCCTGTGTCACCCCACCAACACCTGCCATAGTGACCTGTGCAGCCACCACCACCACCACCTCCACCACCACCAGTACCACCACTCCTGCCTGTGCCACCCTGCCTGACCCATCGCACGACGCAGGGCCATCTACATCCCAGCCAAGCAGGGAGAGTGGACGGGAAAGGACAGACCAGAGGGCACATCTCACCAACAGGAGTGCTTCTCACCTGCGAGGTGTGGAAGGACACCCACCCCATCCTGCTGCAGAAACACTGGAAGCCCTAGTCAGAGTCCAGGCCTCCTATGACCGGGGGCAGGCACAGGCTGATCGTGCCCACCAGGACTCAGTGGAGAACACCAATCAGTTGCGGTCAATTGACAGGCGCCTAGGGCAACTAGTGGACATCATGGGCCAGGTAACAGCACTGTGGAGGGACTGGTTATCCCGCACCACACCACCCCCCCCCCACTCAGCCAAGTGCCCAGCCGCCACGGTCGCCAACACCACCGCCACCGCCACCTGAGCCCATGGATACGGATGTGGCCCCTGACCAACATGCCCCCCCAGCTGTCTCCGCTCCGGCTACAAGACGGAGGGGCCGTCCGAGGCTGGAAAAAGGTGAGAGCAGCGGGGATGCACCATCCATCCGCCCAAAGAGGGGCCGCCAATGACATGAACCTTGCCTGACCCTGCCATTCACCCGCCAACTATCCTGTCCCACAATGCCAAGTATTGGCAACGGTCTGCTGGACTAGCTGGACATCACCCAATGTGGTGTCACCACGGTCTTTTCATCTACCATGACCTTCAACTCACACTCCCCCACCCAACACTTACTTGTAAATATCCACCAGCATCAATTCACAACCTGTAAATAAATTCCACTTACACACTCAATGATGTGTTGCCTCCATGTTTTAATCACATGATTGTCTCAGAATCAGACGTCACCAGGCACTGGGAACTATGTCGGTGAGAATTATGCCTCAGTGGGAGTGACCTAGGGAAAATGAGAGACAACAAACACACGTCAGGAAACTGATTCACACCCATCACAACACACTGTACTGCAACATACCACAAACCACACTCACCACCAAATCTGTGGATGAGAGGACACACATCATGGAGCCTTGCATGTACACAATAAATACAACACACACATGCAAACATAACATACCAGAACAGCCAGATTTCAAACACCACATCCACACACCACCAGCAAACATACATCACACATTGTCAACTTGCACAAGAGGTAGTCACTCACATTCAAGGAAAATAGCGATCAATGAGCTGACGCCTCTGGTCCACACCTTCTTCCTCACCACTATCCTCATCAGTCGACATGGGTGGGATGGGAGGCCGAGGGACTTGTTGGTCTTCAGGGTCCAAGATCAGTTAAATGTCATTGCTCAAGGCCAGGTTGTTGAGCATGCAGCAGGCAATCACGATCCTGCATACTTTGCCTGGTGAGTAAGGCAGGGCTCCTCCAGTTTTATCCAGGCAGCGAAACCTAGACGTTAGCAGTCCAAAAGTACGTTCCACCACTCTACGTGTCCTTCCATGGGCATCATTGTATCGCATTTCACCAGCTGTAGTTGGATTACATATGGGACTCAGGAGCCAGGGCCGGTTTGGGTACGCAGAGTCACCTATGTGGGGGGATGACAGACACAAATATCACAACCAGTATTGGTGGCTACACCATGCCACACAGAATACACAACTGTCCCCACAGCATACTCACCAACAAGCCACGCACGTTCTGGACGCAGATTTGCCATCAGTTGGGGGACAATGCTGCTCCACATGATGTGGGAGTCATGTGCGGACCCTGGAAATCTGGCACACACATGGGATATGATGTTGTCGGCCAGGCACACCACCTGCACGTTGAGCGAATGAAAGTGTTTCCCATTGCGATATACAGGCTCACGTGCCCGGGGTGGAATGAGACCGATATGGGTGCCATCAATGGAACCCACTACGTGTGGTATCTGGCCCAGTGCATAGAAGTCTGCTTTGACTGCTGCCAACTCTGCCGCCCGTGGAAAATGGATGTAATCATCCTTGTAAATCATCATGGCTTTGAGAACATCCCGCAGTACCATGCTGAACATGGACTGTGACATCCCCCCGGCATGTCCAACTGTGTACTGGAAGGTGCAAGTTGCAAAGAAGTGAAGTGCCGCCATCACCTATGCTGTGGGTGTAATGGAACCAGGATATGTTCTTCGTGGCTGCAGATGAGGAGACAATTGGTCTACAAGCTCCAGCAATCTACGTCGATCAAGCCTGAATTTCCTGATCACCTCCTCGTCAACCATGTCCTCCAGCACAGTGTATGGGCGATGCACATTTGGACCCCTCCTGTGTGGGAGTAGATGTAGTAGATGTCAATTTACCAACAACGCATAGCTGTGCAACTCTATCACATGTAGGCCAACACAATCAAAATGAGAAATGTCGTCGAGAATTATCATATGTGTGACATGTCTGAAATTACCTACAATACAGAGTAGCATGCAAACAATGTGCAGCCACTAACAACATGATGTGTGCCAACATGTACAATGTAACGTACTCACACGTCAAAAGAACTGCCAACAAGACATGCCTAATGACCCTAATGTGGACAAGCGTCATCACAGACACACATGCACGTGCACACACAATACAAAAATGCTACACACACTCCATGTCTTCATGCACCAATTACCACTCCTACAATGGTGAGCATCCTCACATTACATGCATGGTCACACAAGAGGCAACACACATACGCATATACTGAATCCATGTGTCCCCCCACCATTGTTACTTGCACGCACAAACCACACACTCACAACTGATCCTGAATGTGGCCAGACAGCCTTGATGTAGTGTGTAGATGTGTATGAGATGAAACGTGTGCACGGAAAAACAAGAGGTCGACACGTAGACATGCACATGTGTAGCAAATTGGGTGGACATCAATGGCCATAGTGTGAACATACATGATATAGTGCATGACATATGCTGTTTAGCCATCACGGTCACACCCCTCATAACGCATGTGCGGACTACCACGACGGTGCTGCATTTGAAAATATACAATCAGTGGCGTCGACATGGCGGTGCACGGCTTCCGCCATTGTCGATGGCGCATACGCGCCCCGCGGTACCTCTTCCCATTGGATGCCTGTCCCAGCCCGGTCACCCACCGCTGGGTGTTGACTGGCCTGGCACGGCGGTGGGTGACCGGGCTGGGACGGCGGTGGGTGACCGGGCTGCAACGGCGGTGGGTGACCGGGCTGGGACGGTCGGTCTACGGTGGATGATGCAATGTGACTGTAAGGGGGGTCATGAACTGCCATTTTGATTTCCATAATCACAAGTATGTGTTGGCCTGCACCTCCCCCGTGGAAGGCGTGCACCGCCATGGTGGCACCACTGATTGAACATTGTTGCAAAAGATGCAACCGTCGCGGAAGTGCGCACTGGCGGTTGCCGATGTGTGTCCGTGACGGCACGTGCACAGGCAGCCAATGGGAAGAGGTACCGCGGGGCGCGTATGCGCCATCGACAATGGCGGAAACAGTGCACCGCCACACCAGGGCCTGTCATTGGCCCTTTTCGAATGAGGCATCCAGGGGGAACCAATAGCTGGCGACGTGTGCCACTGACATGGGCTCAGGGCCCTATATATGTGTGACTTTCACAAGCACACATTCACTGCTTTGATCCAGTGCTGCCTGTGACCATCACCTCGACCTGCTGCTGCTGAGCTGACCAACAGCTGCTGCCTGTGACCATCACCTCGACCTGCTGCTGCTGAGCTGACCAACGGCTGCTGCCTGTGACCATCAGCTCGACCTGCTGCTGCTGAGCTGACCAACGGCTGCTGCTGCTGTGCCACAGTCCAGGACCTTGCCATGCAGAGAGTGCGAGAGACCCGGTTTCGTCCCTTCACCGCAGCGGAGCTGGATGTCCTTGTGGACGGTGTGCTCAGCCACTACCAACGGCTCTACGGTGCACCCGGACAGGTGGTAAGTTCAGTGGTGTACATGTTGTTGGCCATGAGGTGTTCAGTGGATCCTGTCTTCTGCAAGCCTGGCGGTGTGCTGTGGGACCTTCACATGTGTAGTGCTGAGCATGGCTGCATGTAGAAACGTGTTACTACGATATTTGTGCATGTCATACTGTCCACTTACGTTACCCTCTTGTCTCCCATCATGGTAGGTAAAGCTGCACCTTCGCAAGGCCGTGTGGAGGACCATAGCACGTGATGTACGGGCAGTGGGGGTGTGCAATAGATGACACACACACTGCCACAAGCGCTGGGACGACATATCCAGGCTTAGCAAGAATGTGGCGGAGATGACACTGGGGATGATTTTTTTTTTTTTTTTTTTGTGGCTTCTATAGCGCACGGCTACTCAGAAGAGTGTCCCGGCGCTTTATTAACATCCTGCAGAGCAAACACAACACAGTAAAAGGAGGGAAAAAAGGAAGATAAAATCTAAAAGGCAAACAGCCAGGTTTTTAGGCCCTTCCTAAAAGATAGCAAGTTAGAATTGCTGCGTAACGCGAGGGGCAGAGAGTTCCAAAGTTGAGGGGCCCGGAGCATAAAAGAGCGGCCTCCCCATCGGGCCCTCCTCACACGGGGAACAATGGCAAGAAGCTTCGATTCTGATCTCAGAGATCGAGAAGGACGGTATTGCTTAAACCTCCTCTGCAGGTATTTAGCCCAGGTGGAATAGAAGGCCTTATGCGCGTGGGTCAAGGTTTTGAAGACTATCCGCTGTCGGATAGGCAGCCAGTGAAGCGACTGCAATAGGCCTGAAACATGAACTCGCCTATGCAGACCAAAGATGGCGCGAGCCGCCGCATTCTGGACCATCTGCATCCGTTGCAAGAGGTATTCGGGCAGGCCAAGATATAAGATGTTAGCATAGTCCAATCTTGAACCAATCAAGGCCTGCACCGTAATCCTCCTGTGATCCTCGGAAAGCAACTGAAAAAACTTCAGAAGCATGCGGAGAAGTCCAAAGCATGTGCCCGTGAGGGCGAGGATCTGAGATCTTAAGGTCAGACCGTTGTCAATTTTGACCCCCAAGTTCTTCGCTAGCTGCGATGACTGCCTCGGAGGAGACATGTCCGCCGGCCACCACACCTGCCAGTCCGGGTCGGATTGACAGCCGAAGAAGAGTACCTCCGACTTATCTGAGTTGCACTTGAGGCTGTTCAGTTGGAGCCATTTGAAAACAGCCCCAAGGCACTCACGGATACTCTCTCCGTCAAAATCCTCCCCTTTCCGGCAGGTGAAGAGCACCTGGGTGTCATCCGCATAGGATACGATCTGGGCTCCAAAGGACTCAGCCAGAGCCGCCAGAGGGGTCATAAAGATGTTAAACAGAGTCGGGCTCAATACAGAGCCCTGTGGGACTCCGACTCCCAGTGGCGGCATCTCAGCGGAGGCTGAGGAAACCCAGACCGACCCTTTGATTATTTGTATTTATTAATTTATTTTGCTTCTGTGAAGCGACAAAGCTGCATGTTTTTGAGAACAGCACAACACATTGTAAAATGTGAGGACCTTCATAGGCTTTTTCCTAATCTCCTTTCTACACCCCGTTTGGTTCTTCATTTTCGCATGATTTTCAGTGCAGTGCTCTCATTCAGGAGCCGATTATGATGGCGGACGGAAACGGGTTCCGTCCACCAAGGACGCGGCCAAGATACTCCCGACCGCTCCGCGGATAAACCGCCGTTGCGATTAGGATAATAATGTCATGAAACTCCGTCCGCGGCGGACGGAGTACATCAAACCCCGTCCGCGGCGGACGGAGTACACCTGAGACCGCCGCAAGCGGACGGAACCTAAGAAACACCGTCCGCAGCGGACGAACATGACCGCGGGAACAGGCACAGCCACCGCAATACCTGCGGAGGCTCCGTGCCCGCGATTAGGATAACGACGCCAGTCCCACGGAACTCACCTCCATCCACGACCGCTGCGGAAACAATGCAACGATAAACCCAGCATCCCAGCGGAAGGACAACACGAACACCATCCCTACCGTCAAACCAATGTCCAACTGGCTGACGGAAGTAAATACAAAACACACTACACAGGACACCCACCCACCTGAAACACCTACACCAATCACAAGCCACAATGACAACCCCCCAGCACCTAAAAATCCACTGAAGTCAACACACCCACCTAGCACCTGACTGGCAACAACCATTGGGACACTACCACGACACCGAGTATAAAAAGATTCCCACCCACTACCACAATCCTTTGCACCACAGCATAGCTGCAAGCAAGAGGCTCAATACGACTAACATATTTACAACAAGGGGTGGTGAGGGACAGAGTTTACAGCCGTCTTCGGCCTGGCTTGCTTGAATCCTGATGGTGCAAAGCTTGTTTCCTTCCCAGTGTAAGAATTGGCTTTTGTAGTCTGGTCTGCCCTGTTCCCATGATGCACTGGGCCAGGGACAGACTAATTTGCATACAGCCAGGTTCTGAAACTGGGATGGTGCAATGAGCTAAAAAACTGTGTTGGATCTAGCCCTGATCTCTTGACTGGGTGAGAGTACTCTGCTTAATTCAGAGACTCTGTCCATCACCACCCCTTGTTGTAAATATCAATACGACTAACAGCAGACACAAAAGTCCACACATACAACCTGCACACAAACACACCCACCACAGAAACACCCACCACACCATTCCTACACACCACACACCTGCACATCCCATCCCACTCCACCCACACCTTGCACATCACACACCATGGCACCAAAGAAAAATCCCAATTTCACTGACACAGAGTTGAAGGTCCTGGTGGATGAAATCATCCGTGTGGAACCCCACCTATTCGGCACACTAGTCCAGCAGACCACCGTGTCAACCAAAAACCACATGTGGGACCGGATAGTCAGTCGGGTAAATGCGTCAGGGACCGTGCCACGAACCAAGCACGACATCCAGAGGCGGTGGCACGACCTCAAAACAAGGGTCAAAGGCATCTGTGCAAAAAATCACCTGCGGGCACACCACACTGGCGGCGGCACACCCCCAGAGCCCATACCCTATGCCGATTGGGAGGAAAAGGTGCTGGGCCTACTGCACCCAGAGAGCCTTGAAGGAATCGATGAGGGAGAAGAGGCTGGTAAGTACAAACCAAGCACCACTATCACACCGACATGGTCTGCCTCACACAACTGAGAGGACACATCCCCCAGGCCCCAAACCATGCATGTGGGCCACGTACTCACCAAAATGTGAACGACTCCCAACAGGCCCCCATGTCCACAGGGAGGGTGGTGGTGTGTGGTAGGAGGTGGGTGGGGTGTGTTGGGAGGTGGGTGGTGTGTGTTGGGAGGTGGGTGGGGTGTGTTGAGAGGTGGGTGGGGTGTGTGAGAGACCAGCACTACGACTCCCAACAGGCCCCCATGTCCACAGGGAGGGTGGTGGTGTGTGTTGGGAGGTGGGTGGGGTGTGTTGGGAGGTGGGTGGGGTGTGTTGGAAGGGTGGTGGTGTGTGTTGGGAGGTGGGTGGGGTGTGTTGGGAGGTGGGTGGGGTGTGTTGGGAGGGTGGTGGTGTGTGTTGGGAGGTGGGTGGGGTGTGTTGGGAGGTGGGTGGGGTGTGTTGGGAGGGTGGTGGTGTGTGTTGGGAGGTGGGTGGGGTGTGTTGGGAGGTGGGTGGGGTGTGTTGGGAGGTGGGTGGGGTGTGTTGGGAGGGTGGTGGTGTGTGTTGGGAGGTGGGTGGGGTGTGTTGGGAGGGTGGTGGTGTGTGTTGGGAGGTGGGTGGGGTGTGTTGGGAGGTGGGTGGGGTGTGTTGGGAGGTGGGTGGGGTGTGTGAGAGACCAGCACTACGACTCTCAACAGGCCCCCATGTCCACAGGGAGGGTGGTGGTGTGTGTTGGGAGGTGGGTGGTGTGTGTTGGGAGGTGGGTGGTGTGTGTTGGGAGGTGGGTGGGGTGTGTAGAGAGGTCAGTGATATGTAATGTTGGAAAGATTAAAACATGTCATGTCCACTGCATTAATCATTAAAATCTTGTCCCTCAGGTGATCGCAACCTGACTGGCGAAACCAGCAACTGCCTGCAACAGTCGCCCCACTCACAGCACGGACTCTCTGGGGACTATCCCACTGTCAGCTCCGGTGCGGAGGACGAAGCGGGCCCAAGCCGACTCCCAGGGCCATCAGGCTCACAGGACATCCCTGCCTCCACAACCTTGGCCTGTGTCACCCCACCAACACCTGCCATAGTGACCTGTGCAGCCACCACCACCACCACCTCCACCACCACCAGTACCACCACTCCTGCCTGTGCCACCCTGCCTGACCCATCGCACGACGCAGGGCCATCTACATCCCAGCCAAGCAGGGAGAGTGGACGGGAAAGGACAGACCAGAGGGCACATCTCACCAACAGGAGTGCTTCTCACCTGCGAGGTGTGGAAGGACACCCACCCCATCCTGCTGCAGAAACACTGGAAGCCCTAGTCAGAGTCCAGGCCTCCTATGACCGGGGGCAGGCACAGGCTGATCGTGCCCACCAGGACTCAGTGGAGAACACCAATCAGTTGCGGTCAATTGACAGGCGCCTAGGGCAACTAGTGGACATCATGGGCCAGGTAACAGCACTGTGGAGGGACTGGTTATCCCGCACCACACCACCCCCCCCCCACTCAGCCAAGTGCCCAGCCGCCACGGTCGCCAACACCACCGCCACCGCCACCTGAGCCCATGGATACGGATGTGGCCCCTGACCAACATGCCCCCCCAGCTGTCTCCGCTCCGGCTACAAGACGGAGGGGCCGTCCGAGGCTGGAAAAAGGTGAGAGCAGCGGGGATGCACCATCCATCCGCCCAAAGAGGGGCCGCCAATGACATGAACCTTGCCTGACCCTGCCATTCACCCGCCAACTATCCTGTCCCACAATGCCAAGTATTGGCAACGGTCTGCTGGACTAGCTGGACATCACCCAATGTGGTGTCACCACGGTCTTTTCATCTACCATGACCTTCAACTCACACTCCCCCACCCAACACTTACTTGTAAATATCCACCAGCATCAATTCACAACCTGTAAATAAATTCCACTTACACACTCAATGATGTGTTGCCTCCATGTTTTAATCACATGATTGTCTCAGAATCAGACGTCACCAGGCACTGGGAACTATGTCGGTGAGAATTATGCCTCAGTGGGAGTGACCTAGGGAAAATGAGAGACAACAAACACACGTCAGGAAACTGATTCACACCCATCACAACACACTGTACTGCAACATACCACAAACCACACTCACCACCAAATCTGTGGATGAGAGGACACACATCATGGAGCCTTGCATGTACACAATAAATACAACACACACATGCAAACATAACATACCAGAACAGCCAGATTTCAAACACCACATCCACACACCACCAGCAAACATACATCACACATTGTCAACTTGCACAAGAGGTAGTCACTCACATTCAAGGAAAATAGCGATCAATGAGCTGACGCCTCTGGTCCACACCTTCTTCCTCACCACTATCCTCATCAGTCGACATGGGTGGGATGGGAGGCCGAGGGACTTGTTGGTCTTCAGGGTCCAAGATCAGTTAAATGTCATTGCTCAAG
This sequence comes from Lissotriton helveticus, assembly GCF_964261635.1. Lineage (NCBI taxonomy): Eukaryota > Metazoa > Chordata > Amphibia > Caudata > Salamandridae > Lissotriton > Lissotriton helveticus. The sequence continues at coordinate 807,167,699 of NC_136063.1, forward strand.
GCCAGGTTGTTGAGCATGCAGCAGGCAATCACGATCCTGCATACTTTGCCTGGTGAGTAAGGCAGGGCTCCTCCAGTTTTATCCAGGCAGCGAAACCTAGACGTTAGCAGTCCAAAAGTACGTTCCACCACTCTACGTGTCCTTCCATGGGCATCATTGTATCGCATTTCACCAGCTGTAGTTGGATTACATATGGGACTCAGGAGCCAGGGCCGGTTTGGGTACGCAGAGTCACCTATGTGGGGGGATGACAGACACAAATATCACAACCAGTATTGGTGGCTACACCATGCCACACAGAATACACAACTGTCCCCACAGCATACTCACCAACAAGCCACGCACGTTCTGGACGCAGATTTGCCATCAGTTGGGGGACAATGCTGCTCCACATGATGTGGGAGTCATGTGCGGACCCTGGAAATCTGGCACACACATGGGATATGATGTTGTCGGCCAGGCACACCACCTGCACGTTGAGCGAATGAAAGTGTTTCCCATTGCGATATACAGGCTCACGTGCCCGGGGTGGAATGAGACCGATATGGGTGCCATCAATGGAACCCACTACGTGTGGTATCTGGCCCAGTGCATAGAAGTCTGCTTTGACTGCTGCCAACTCTGCCGCCCGTGGAAAATGGATGTAATCATCCTTGTAAATCATCATGGCTTTGAGAACATCCCGCAGTACCATGCTGAACATGGACTGTGACATCCCCCCGGCATGTCCAACTGTGTACTGGAAGGTGCAAGTTGCAAAGAAGTGAAGTGCCGCCATCACCTATGCTGTGGGTGTAATGGAACCAGGATATGTTCTTCGTGGCTGCAGATGAGGAGACAATTGGTCTACAAGCTCCAGCAATCTACGTCGATCAAGCCTGAATTTCCTGATCACCTCCTCGTCAACCATGTCCTCCAGCACAGTGTATGGGCGATGCACATTTGGACCCCTCCTGTGTGGGAGTAGATGTAGTAGATGTCAATTTACCAACAACGCATAGCTGTGCAACTCTATCACATGTAGGCCAACACAATCAAAATGAGAAATGTCGTCGAGAATTATCATATGTGTGACATGTCTGAAATTACCTACAATACAGAGTAGCATGCAAACAATGTGCAGCCACTAACAACATGATGTGTGCCAACATGTACAATGTAACGTACTCACACGTCAAAAGAACTGCCAACAAGACATGCCTAATGACCCTAATGTGGACAAGCGTCATCACAGACACACATGCACGTGCACACACAATACAAAAATGCTACACACACTCCATGTCTTCATGCACCAATTACCACTCCTACAATGGTGAGCATCCTCACATTACATGCATGGTCACACAAGAGGCAACACACATACGCATATACTGAATCCATGTGTCCCCCCACCATTGTTACTTGCACGCACAAACCACACACTCACAACTGATCCTGAATGTGGCCAGACAGCCTTGATGTAGTGTGTAGATGTGTATGAGATGAAACGTGTGCACGGAAAAACAAGAGGTCGACACGTAGACATGCACATGTGTAGCAAATTGGGTGGACATCAATGGCCATAGTGTGAACATACATGATATAGTGCATGACATATGCTGTTTAGCCATCACGGTCACACCCCTCATAACGCATGTGCGGACTACCACGACGGTGCTGCATTTGAAAATATACAATCAGTGGCGTCGACATGGCGGTGCACGGCTTCCGCCATTGTCGATGGCGCATACGCGCCCCGCGGTACCTCTTCCCATTGGATGCCTGTCCCAGCCCGGTCACCCACCGCTGGGTGTTGACTGGCCTGGCACGGCGGTGGGTGACCGGGCTGGGACGGCGGTGGGTGACCGGGCTGCAACGGCGGTGGGTGACCGGGCTGGGACGGTCGGTCTACGGTGGATGATGCAATGTGACTGTAAGGGGGGTCATGAACTGCCATTTTGATTTCCATAATCACAAGTATGTGTTGGCCTGCACCTCCCCCGTGGAAGGCGTGCACCGCCATGGTGGCACCACTGATTGAACATTGTTGCAAAAGATGCAACCGTCGCGGAAGTGCGCACTGGCGGTTGCCGATGTGTGTCCGTGACGGCACGTGCACAGGCAGCCAATGGGAAGAGGTACCGCGGGGCGCGTATGCGCCATCGACAATGGCGGAAACAGTGCACCGCCACACCAGGGCCTGTCATTGGCCCTTTTCGAATGAGGCATCCAGGGGGAACCAATAGCTGGCGACGTGTGCCACTGACATGGGCTCAGGGCCCTATATATGTGTGACTTTCACAAGCACACATTCACTGCTTTGATCCAGTGCTGCCTGTGACCATCACCTCGACCTGCTGCTGCTGAGCTGACCAACAGCTGCTGCCTGTGACCATCACCTCGACCTGCTGCTGCTGAGCTGACCAACGGCTGCTGCCTGTGACCATCAGCTCGACCTGCTGCTGCTGAGCTGACCAACGGCTGCTGCTGCTGTGCCACAGTCCAGGACCTTGCCATGCAGAGAGTGCGAGAGACCCGGTTTCGTCCCTTCACCGCAGCGGAGCTGGATGTCCTTGTGGACGGTGTGCTCAGCCACTACCAACGGCTCTACGGTGCACCCGGACAGGTGGTAAGTTCAGTGGTGTACATGTTGTTGGCCATGAGGTGTTCAGTGGATCCTGTCTTCTGCAAGCCTGGCGGTGTGCTGTGGGACCTTCACATGTGTAGTGCTGAGCATGGCTGCATGTAGAAACGTGTTACTACGATATTTGTGCATGTCATACTGTCCACTTACGTTACCCTCTTGTCTCCCATCATGGTAGGTAAAGCTGCACCTTCGCAAGGCCGTGTGGAGGACCATAGCACGTGATGTACGGGCAGTGGGGGTGTGCAATAGATGACACACACACTGCCACAAGCGCTGGGACGACATATCCAGGCTTAGCAAGAATGTGGCGGAGATGACACTGGGGATGATTTTTTTTTTGTTTTGTTTTTTTGTGGCTTCTATAGCGCACGGCTACTCAGAAGAGTGTCCCGGCGCTTTATTAACATCCTGCAGAGCAAACACAACACAGTAAAAGGAGGGAAAAAAGGAAGATAAAATCTAAAAGGCAAACAGCCAGGTTTTTAGGCCCTTCCTAAAAGATAGCAAGTTAGAATTGCTGCGTAACGCGAGGGGCAGAGAGTTCCAAAGTTGAGGGGCCCGGAGCATAAAAGAGCGGCCTCCCCATCGGGCCCTCCTCACACGGGGAACAATGGCAAGAAGCTTCGATTCTGATCTCAGAGATCGAGAAGGACGGTATTGCTTAAACCTCCTCTGCAGGTATTTAGCCCCGGTGGAATAGAAGGCCTTATGCGCGTGGGTCAAGGTTTTGAAGACTATCCGCTGTCGGATAGGCAGCCAGTGAAGCGACTGCAATAGGCCTGAAACATGAAATCGCCTATGCAGACCAAAGATGGCGCGAGCCGCCGCATTCTGGACCATCTGCATCCGTTGCAAGAGGTATTCGGGCAGGCCAAGATATAAGATGTTAGCATAGTCCAATCTTGAACCAATCAAGGCCTGCACCGTAATCCTCCTGTGATCCTCGGAAAGCAACGGAAAAAACTTCAGAAGCATGCGGAGAAGTCCAAAGCATGTGCCCGTGAGGGCGAGGATCTGAGATCTTAAGGTCAGACCGTTGTCAATTTTGACCCCCAAGTTCTTCGCTAGCTGCGATGACTGCCTCGGAGGAGACATGTCCGCCGGCCACCACACCTGCCAGTCCGGGTCGGATTGACAGCCGAAGAAGAGTACCTCCGACTTATCTGAGTTGCACTTGAGGCTGTTCAGTTGGAGCCATTTGAAAACAGCCCCAAGGCACTCACGGATACTCTCTCCGTCAAAATCCTCCCCTTTCCGGCAGGTGAAGAGCACCTGGGTGTCATCCGCATAGGATACGATCTGGGCTCCAAAGGACTCAGCCAGAGCCGCCAGAGGGGTCATAAAGATGTTAAACAGAGTCGGCTCAATACAGAGCCCTGTGGGACTCCGACTCCCAGTGGCGGCATCTCAGCGGAGGCTGAGGAAACCCAGACCGACTGTCGGCGACCAGCTAAGAAAGATGTAAACCAGCTGAACACCGTCCCCCTCAGACCGATCTCATGAAGTCTGATGAGCAAGCCCTCATGGGGGACGGTGTCAAAGGCCGCCGACAGATCGAGCAAGATCAACATAGCTCTCCCACCCAAATCTAGCGTCTCCTTGATGGCCTCAGACACCTCTAGCAGCGCCGTCTCCGTGCTCATTCCAAGATCTACACGTCTGGCCCGCCGCACCATGACCCCTCTTATGCACCGTATCATTGCTGTGACGCATCCTGACCTGTCCGCCCGGCTGATTGGGGATCCACAGCAAACTAGCGGTAAGCAGAATGTATGTGTATGTTACTTGGGCCTGCAATGCATGTATTGGTGCTCAGACACAGTAGTAACTTCCGTGGTGCGTATGTTTAGCTTGAAATACCATGCTGGTGCCATTAGCGGAGTGAGCGTTGGCATCCATGTCCGCCAGGTGGACAGCCCACTTGCTTAGTAGTTGAGGGTTCCAGGACATGCCGTTGAGGTCTCTGGTCCCATGGCATGACATGAGTGCAGATCTACAGGCACTTGCCATGTTCGTATGATGTACATGTTTGACAGCCAACACCGGTTCTTTGATGTGAGGATGACTGGTAGGGGTGGGACGTGTGCAGGATGTGTGCTACATGTACTATGTATGTAATGGAATTCTCGGTCTGTTGTCCTTCAGTACGTGAGTGTGGCACTTACTCACACCTCGTTTCTCTCTATTTCAGCTTTGGCAGAGGGCACTGACCCACAGACGACGGAGATGAGTGGTGGCAATGCTTCCGAATCAGAGGTCACACACACGCAGACTGACACTGAAAAGGGCAGCCCCGGAGAGGGGGACAGGACCGTCCCTGAGGACTCACATGTGGAAACACCATCGCCCTCATCCTCAGAAAGTGTTGGTGAGTTCGCACTGTTGGCACAGACAGGGAGTGGGCAATCAACACCTTCAGTCGGGACACAGCACACAGGGCCCACACTGCCACCCACTGCAACATGTACTGCTCGTGCTCGCCAGAGGAGGGGGAGCAGAGTTGCCTTCGGTGCAGGAACCGCCGCCCCTGCCCCGGTGACACAAAGTGCACTTTGTGCAGAGGCTGTAGATCTGCTGCGACAGCTGTGTGTAGGGCAGACCAACATGATCAATGCATTCCAAGACCACGATAGGAAGTTGGGGCAGGTGGTGGCATTCATGGAGGGTATGCATGGCGATGTTGCTGGTCTACACAGAACAGTTCAGTCATTGCCAAACACTGTGTCTTCTGCCATTGTACAGTCGCAAAGACAGGGTGCTACTTCTGTTCCCCCATCCACACCACTTGATGTCTCTGGGGGGAGTGACTTCTCAGAGCAGGACTCTTTTACAGGTTATTGCACTAGGAGCAGCCACAGGCAGCAGGGCAGGGCACGGAAAGCACAGACCCCATCCCCTAGGACTGGTATATCTGGCACCAAAGACGACGTGAGCTTCACTGGAGTTGACACACAGGATCCTCCAGGGGTGTGGGTGGAAATGGCTTCACATGCTACACAGGTATCCCCCACAAAAGGTAGTCCCAAGGGAAGGGCAACTCCCAAGTCCAGCGACACTACCAAGGACACCACGAAGGAAGGTTCCACTCCTAAGAGCAGGGACACTCCCAGGGACAAGAACACCACAAAGGCAAGGCCACCTCAAAAGAGCAGGGACACTCCCAAGGACAAGGACACTACAAAGGAAGGGGCAACTCCCAAGAGAAGAGACACTCTCAAGGACAAGGACACTACAAAGGAAGGGGCAACTCCCAAGAGAAGAGACACTCCCAAGGACAAGGACACTACAAAGGAAGGGGCAACTCCCAAGAGAAGAGACACTCCCAAGGACAAGGACACTACAAAGGAAGGGGCAACTCCCAAGAGCAGGGACACTCCCAAGGACAAGGACACTACAAAGGAAGGGGCAACTCCCAAGAGCAGGGACACTCCCAGGGACAAGGTTGCTTCTAGAGACAGGTACACTACAAGGGAAAAGTCTGCACCCAGGGACAGGGCACCGCCCAGGGATCAGGGAACTTCCAGGGACAGGACACCTCCTACGGCCAAGGCACATCCAAGGGACAGGGCTTCTCCCATAGACACTAGCTCCATCAAGGACAGGCATACATCACCCCTGGCTGCACTGAGGCTGATGTTGTTGAAGGAACGTAGTAAAGATGTGTCCGTGGTGGAGTCCCCCCATACCTCTACTCCCATCCACGCCCGTCAGAAGCAGAAGAAGGAGTACCCTGTAGTTGCATCCCCCATTACACATGATTTAGAGGGCAGAAGGCAGGCCCACAGCAAACGACAAGCAGGGTCTAGCACGTCTCCAGAGAGCAGACCCCCACCAGCAGATGATCCACCTTCGCTGGGTGATCTTTCAGATGAGGCCACACCACTTACCAGTCCAGTCATGTCCAGGGTGCACTCACATATCCCTATGAAACGTAGACACACACCATTGACACCTGAACACCCCGATGTCGCTCAAGTACAGCTATCCCCAGCTCCCAGGGCCACCCTGCCTCCTGGCCCAAACAGCCCTGTGGCTCATCATTTCACTGGTCCCAGTGGCGCAGCTGCAGTTGACTCTCATGTGTCTGATGGTGGCACTGTGTCTGTTGTTTGCTGTCATGCTTCATGTAGTAGCACTGTCTCTGTTGTGCCTTCTCCTATTTCTGGTGCTGGCAGTGTGTCTGGGTCTGTGGCTCATGTGTCAGTCAGTAGATCTGTGGCTATGTCTCACACTCCAGTTTCTGGTGCTGGCAGTGTGTCTGGGTCTGTGGCTCATGTGTCAGTCAGTAGATCTGTGGCTGTGTCTCACACTCCTGTTTCTGGTGCTGGCAGTGTGCCAGGGTCTGTGGCTCACGTGTCAGTCACTCGAGCTGTGGCTGTGTCTCACATTCCTGTTTCTGGTGCTGGCAGTGTGTCAGGGTCTGTGGCTCACGTGTCAGTCACTCGAGCTGTGGCTGTGTCTCACATTCCTGTTTCTGGTGCTGGCAGTGTGTCGGGGTCTGTGGCTCATGTGTCAGTCAGTAGATCTGTGGCTGTGTCTCACACTCCTGTTTCTGGTGCTGGCAGTGTGTCCGAGGCAGGTAGTTCAAGCAGTCCACCCGATTCTGTGATGTGAGGTGCTGTTCACTTCACTCCCATGGGATTTGACTTGGTGTGTACATTGTCCATTGTAGCCAGCCTTGCACTGTTGTTGTCATTGGGACGGGTAGCTTGACCCACGTACTGGTGTTGCTAGTGATGTACCTGCTCTGTTGTCCACAATGCCCTGTTGCTGTTCTGATACTGCATTCTGCCCTCTCATGTGCTGCCTCTGATGTAGCTGTTCTGTGCAATGGACTGTTGATGCACTTAGCCCCTCTTATGTGCTGCCTCTGATGTACCTGCTCTGCTGTCCACAATGCCCTTTTGCTGTTCTGATACTGCATTCTGCCCTCCCACGTGCTGCCTCTGATGTACCTGCTCTGTTGTCCACAATGCCCTGTTGCTGTTCTGATACTGCATTCTGCCCTCTCATGTGCTGCCTCTGATGGACCTGTTCAGTGCAATGGACTGCTGATGCACTTAGCCCCTCTCATGTGCTGCCTCTGATGGACCTGTTCAGTGCAATGGACTGTTGATGCACTTAGCCCCTCCCATGTGCTGCCTCTGATGGACCTGTTCAGTGCAATGGACTGTTGATGCACTTAGCCCCTCTCATGTGCTGCCTCTGATGGACCTGTTCAGTGCAATGGACTGTTGATGCACTTAGCCCCTCTCATGTGCTGCCTCTGATGGACCTGTTCTGTGCAATGGACTGTTGATGCACTTAGCCCCTCTCATGTGCTGCCTCTGATGGACCGGTTCTGTGCAATGAACTGTTGATGCACTTAGCCCCTCTCATGTGCTGCCTCTGATGGACCTGTTCTGTGCAATGGACTGTTGATGCACTTAGCCCCTCTCATGTGCTGCCTCTGATGGACCTGTTCTGTGCAATGGACTGTTGATGCACTTAGCCCCTCTCATGTGCTGCCTCGGATGGACCTGCTCTGTTGTCCACAATGCCGTGTTGCTGTTCTGATACTGCATTCTGCCCTCTCATGTGCTGCCAGTGATGTACCTGATGTGTTGTCCACAATGCCCTGTTGCTGTTTTGATACTGCATTCTGCCCTCTCATGTGCTGCCTATCATGTACCTGGTCTGTTGTACCCAGTGCCCATGCTCTTGCATACTCAGAGATTGTACCCCGATTATGTTTCATAAAGCAAAGTCATTCATGTGTACTGGTTTGTCGTTGTCATTCCTGAATGTGTACTTCGATTGTGGATATGTTTGTGCGATCTGATGTGGTTTCTCGTACATGACACTCCCCCTCCCAACGTCACAGCCCTGCCAGGTACTCCCCTTCCGACAGTGAATGGTGTGTAGCGTACCTGCGTCGTCGTCGATGATGGTCCATGACTTGCTGGTGGAGGATCGCGAAGAGTATCGGAAAAGCGTGTAGCGCTGGGTCCATGTGGGCGAGCTGCTTGTGGTGGGTATCTTAGCAATGTGTGGTTTGTTCGCTGTGGGGAATCTGCCGTGTTCAGGCAGGTTTTTTTTCCGCAGCGGTTTTATGTGTGTTTTCCGCCATTGTGATTTGGGACACGGTCGGAGACGTCATTCCGTACGGCGGTGTCTCTGGGTTGGTTACGTCCACCGCGGGGTCGGGTGTAATTCCGCGGCGGTGCGTTCTCTTCCGCCGCGTACAGAGTTTTGACAGTGTTTCCCATCCTAATATGGCAGTCGGACTGTCCGCGGTAGGCGGACACGGAAAAGACATTTTCCGCATACTCCAGGATGGCGGTCACACTTCCGTCCGCCATCCTAATGAGCCCCTTAATCTTCTTTCTGCTGCCTACCTCGCACCACACTGCTTGCCCGCCCCCACCTCCAAGATCGCTGCATTGATTTCTTATCCCTAATTTAAAATACTAGTTTTTATTTATGTTGAGCCGTTTGCTGTTTTTCTCATTCTTTGAATTGCTAAAGGTGGTGCGGTTTTCTCCAGTGCACTGCTAGCTCAGTTGATTGGCACATGTTTATTCCTGGGTGGGTGGTACCTTGTAGAAGTGTGGCATCAATGGACCATTTATGTCTCCACCCACCTTGACATGGGAAGGGAATGAAGGGACTTTGGGGGGCCATCAGGCCTAGCAGCTTCTAGCCATTTAATACTTTAACAAAACCATTTCTGCCCCATGTCTTGAGGGGGCCCTGAAGGGACTGGCAAAAGCAGAAATAAAACAAACCTAGAATAGCTGTGTTTACTTTCTCTGTTGATTCCACTCTAGGTACTTCCTGCAGTACCCCAGCAGCAAACAGGAGACAATTGCATAGCAAGGCAGAGACAAGGAAGATAATAACTGCGTGACATCACTTCCGCTACCTTGGTATTTGGTGATCTGACCTACAAAGAGAGTTCCCGCCTTCTCGGGAACACAGATTCAGTTCATTTTGCACTTTATTAAATGCATGTGTGCTAATAACATGCAAGAAAACAGGGCATCTAGTTTTTTCAGATGGCTCTGTATTGTAGAAGCTTTTATGCAAACTGCTTTACTTAAAGGGTGCTCTTGCACACCACGGCCTGAGAAGCTCACCCTTTCTATTCATGCAAAGATAATTCACTCAATTGAACACAGGCAATTTATGCTCTCTCTGGCAGTCTCTAACCATGTTGCAGGGTGCAGTACCTTATGTGGCCAAAAGAGGTTCCAAGGGATACATAGCGACAGCCTGTGGTACTGCAAGCTTTTACTGCTTCATGCACAGTACAACAGTAAGGGCCTGATTCTGATGCGGTTAGGAAAGAATTCCCACCTCTGGCCTGATTCTGATGCGGTTAGGAAGGCCTCCTAATGGCATTTGCTCCTTCCAAATCGGATCGGGAATGTGTCTTCCCGACCCAGGGCCCAATTATGATGCGGTTAGGAACATATGCTCCCATTGAAGTCAATGGGAGTCCAACCAAATCGTATTTGGAAGCATCCGGATGCATCGTACTCCGTCGGTCAGACTCTCCCGATCCGAGTGGGTCAGAAACCATTTCCAAACTGATTAGGTCGGGAAGCTTGCCAAGCCGCATCAGAATCAGGCCCTTAATGTTGCTGTACCCACAATATTGTGCCGCAAAGCTAAATACTTATAAGGTCCCAAAGGCGAGACTGATTGCATTGCAAATGCTTGTTTGGTATAGTGGGGTATAATATGAGGGGGTAGTACCCAGAAGTAGTCCCGGGGACCTGGGTTAGTTACGTATAGTGGTGAGGGGGTCCCAGGGAATGAAAAACAAACAATATAGCTCAATATACAAAAGCAATCACATAGACATTAAATCCAATCTCCATGTTTTAATCACAGAGGAGATGTATGACAAATAATGACAATAATCACGTAATAGTGAAAGTGGCGGAGCGAGGCCCCAAGGAGGGGGAAAGGGAGGGGGTATTCGTGATATTGTGAGGATGTAGTGATAAGGACAGGGTAAGGTGAGCGAACAGTCAATATTTTAAATCACAATAACGAATGGTTACATATAACGTACAAAAAAGGAACACAAGTACTTTAGATATCAAGTTAAACAATATCATACTCCACATAGTACAACATATGAACAGTAAGGCCGTGGAGTTGACAAAATAGAAAGAATGGTTGTCGACGTTTCGACCCTCTTAGTTATGCAGGTCCTATTAAATCCTTGCAGCGGGGTCTTCTTCAGGACTGGGGGGATGGGGCGGACCACCTAATACAATGTATATAATTTAAGGTATTATTATGCTCATTGAGTAAAGAATTTAATCATAATTACTCAAGCGGAAGGCAGCACACGAAGTAGTTTAGAAATGGAGGGAACATGCACAAATGTGGTGATTTTAATTAATAAGGTGACCCCTAAACCAGGAGTACCTGAAAACGCTGTGGTTTGGCCACACCGCGAGTGATAGCGTGAGCCATGGGCTCTAAACTACGATATAAAGCGTCATAGCAAGTGGACTAAAGCACCGTTAATGGTGATCAGGGACGGTGAGATAAGTGATCCGTTACCAAGTGGGTTGACATGTCAGATTCGGACTAATTATCTTATACCGAGAATATGCCATGCAGATCAAAATTATTACCTAGCTTGATGCAGTATGCAATCTGAGAGAGGTAATTGCGGGGACATCCTGGTTGATGTTCCTATAAGGAATAAATATACAAACATTGGTCCAAAAGCCCCTTGCTACCGGCATAAGTGGCCGTAATAGTGGCGGCAGGCAAGTGAGACAAAAATGAACCGGGAGGTACTCACCCCGTCAGTTTGGGAAATCGATCAAAATTTAGGGCATTCGTCAGGTATATCTGTGGCAACAAAAAGGAGGAGTAATGTATTTTAGCGGGCAGTGCTCACAAACTAGCTTAGCCTAGAGCCATCGGCGAGACAGAACACACGCTTACCGAGGGCTGAATGAATCAGGCACAGAGTCCGCTCGAAACCGCAATGGCGTTCCAGAGCCTGTCGAGTCATTAAGTTCCTATGGAAACGAGCTCACGTGTCTCCCACATTGGCATGAAACGCAACGAAGGACTGGCTTGTTGTTAGCCGGTTGCTAGGAGACCATTTGCTGGAAAACTACTGAGCCCGGGTGGTATTCGGAAAATAGCGATCAAGGGGTCCAAGTAAATGGGAGAAGAGTAAAACCGCATTCCCAGCTCGTTGGGTGTAGACCAAATTGAACATTAAAGTTCAAAAGTGCATGCGTGTCATTTTAGTTAGTTCAAAGCCAGTTACATAGGTTTATAACTGATTGTTGTAAACATGAGGTCAGGACAAATTGATATAATAAGCAATCAATTGACATCCGGCGTACCTCACACATGCGGGTAAAGGCCGGTAAATCCGTAATTCATAAAGCCTGAATAAAATAAATTAAACACAATAAAATGAAACAAGCATCTGAAATTCACTGGTAAGGGCAACCAGTAGATTACTGGCATATCCCTCAATTGCGAGAATCCGCCATACACAGAGTGTTATTAATGACATTTACCATGTTCAGAGAGAGCACATAAACAATTATAAAAAAAGTCCATGTCAATACAGCACATACGCTGGCGTACCTCTTACATAAGGGTAAAGGCCACGGTATAGCACGTTTGGCAGGATTATATGCTCAAGACAGAGTGGCCAGCTGGGAGAAAGAGCTATCGTGCTCATTGAGCCCCTTATCAATGGAGTTGAAAAAGAACATCCATTTTAACTCCCGGGTATTCAGGATGCTAGAGATGTTCCCACCCCGGGGTCCCAGTGTTGCTTTTTCTATTACTACCCATCTGAGACTCTCAGGTTGGTGCAATGATGTAGTGAAATGTTCAACCAGGGGGGCTCCCTGTACCTCACACCTGATTCTACTCATGTGTTGGAGAATTCGCATTTTTATTTTCTGCTGAGTTTGACCAATGTATATTTGGTGGCATGGGCACAGTATAGCATAAATAACGTTAGTTGAGTTACAGTTCGTCTGTGCCTTCAGTTTAATTTTTAGATGTCCATGCTGGAATTCCTTTCCTTGGATCGTGGTCTCACAAGCTTTACAGTTCCCGCACTTCGAATGACCGGTGACCGGTGGCAAGTTCCACAGACTTGCAATCGTGGGGTCCTGGGGTGTCGGTAACAGGGATCTGACCACAACATCCTTCACACTCTTGGCTTTTTTTGAAGGCGTGCAGAGGTACCGACGGTTGGTCAATGTCGTCCGCTACCAACTGCCAGTGGTGGTTTATTATCTTCTTAATTTGGTTACTTTTCGTGTTAAAGGTGGTAACACATACAATCCTATTCTCTTGTAAAGTTCTGTTGGAGTTGGGTGATAGCAGTTCCTCACGAGGATAGAACCAAGCCCTCTTCTTCGACTTCTTGACTAGACGTCGCGGGTACCCTCGTGCCAACAATCGGTTGGTGAGTTCCTCGGATTCCATCTGGTAATGTTCGCGGTCCGAGCAGTTCCTGCGGATTCGCAGAAATTGCCCAAAGGGCAAATTGTCCCGGAGGGCTCTAGGATGATGACTGTCGTAATACAACAGAGAATTCCTCTCTGCTGGTTTACGGTAGAGTTTCGTGAACAGGGCCCCTGTATCCTCGTAGATGGTCAGATCTAAAAAATTGATCCTGTGCTGGTCGGATTCTATTGTAAACTTCAAGAAGTCTGATTGAAGGTTGAGCCAACTGAAAGAAGATAATAAACCACCACTGGCAGTTGGTAGCGGACGACATTGACCAACCGTCGGTACCTCTGCACGCCTTCAAAAAAGCCAAGAGTGTGAAGGATGTTGTGGTCAGATCCCTGTTACCGACACCCCAGGACCCCACGATTGCAAGTCTGTGGAACTTGCCACCGGTCACCGGTCATTCGAAGTGCGGGAACTGTAAAGCTTGTGAGACCACGATCCAAGGAAAGGAATTCCAGCATGGACATCTAAAAATTAAACTGAAGGCACAGACGGACTGTAACTCAACTAACGTTATTTATGCTATACTGTGCCCATGCCACCAAATATACATTGGTCAAACTCAGCAGAAAATAAAAATGCGAATTCTCCAACACATGAGTAGAATCAGGTGTGAGGTACAGGGAGCCCCCCTGGTTGAACATTTCACTACATCATTGCACCAACCTGAGAGTCTCAGATGGGTAGTAATAGAAAAAGCAACACTGGGACCCCGGGGTGGGAACATCTCTAGCATCCTGAATACCCGGGAGTTAAAATGGATGTTCTTTTTCAACTCCATTGATAAGGGGCTCAATGAGCACGATAGCTCTTTCTCCCAGCTGGCCACTCTGTCTTGAGCATATAATCCTGCCAAACGTGCTATACCGTGGCCTTTACCCTTATGTAAGAGGTACGCCAGCGTATGTGCTGTATTGACATGGACTTTTTTTATAATTGTTTATGTGCTCTCTCTGAACATGGTAAATGTCATTAATAACACTCTGTGTATGGCGGATTCTCGCAATTGAGGGATATGCCAGTAATCTACTGGTTGCCCTTACCAGTGAATTTCAGATGCTTGTTTCATTTTATTGTGTTTAATTTATTTTATTCAGGCTTTATGAATTACGGATTTACCGGCCTTTACCCGCATGTGTGAGGTACGCCGGATGTCAATTGATTGCTTATTATATCAATTTGTCCTGACCTCATGTTTACAACAATCAGTTATAAACCTATGTAACTGGCTTTGAACTAACTAAAATGACACGCATGCACTTTTGAACTTTAATGTTCAATTTGGTCTACACCCAACGAGCTGGGAATGCGGTTTTACTCTTCTCCCATTTACTTGGACCCCTTGATCGCTATTTTCCGAATACCACCCGGGCTCAGTAGTTTTCCAGCGAGTGGTCTCCTAGCAACCGGCTAACAACAAGCCAGTCCTTCGTTGCGTTTCATGCCAATGTGGGAGACACGTGAGCTCGTTTCCATAGGAACTTAATGACTCGACAGGCTCTGGAACGCCATTGCGGTTTCGAGCGGACTCTGTGCCTGATTCATTCAGCCCTCGGTAAGCGTGTGTTCTGTCTCGCCGATGGCTCTAGGCTAAGCTAGTTTGTGAGCACTGCCCGCTAAAATACATTACTCCTCCTTTTTGTTGCCACAGATATACCTGACGAATGCCCTAAATTTTGATCGATTTCCCAAACTGACGGGGTGAGTACCTCCCGGTTCATTTTTGTCTCACTTGCCTGCCGCCACTATTACGGCCACTTATGCCGGTAGCAAGGGGCTTTTGGACCAATGTTTGTATATTTATTCCTTATAGGAACATCAACCAGGATGTCCCCGCAATTACCTCTCTCAGATTGCATACTGCATCAAGCTAAGTAATAATTTTGATCTGCATGGCATATTCTCGGTATAAGATAATTAGTCCGAATCTGACATGTCAACCCACTTGGTAACGGATCACTTATCTCACCGTCCCTGATCACCATTAACGGTGCTTTAGTCCACTTGCTATGACGCTTTATATCGTAGTTTAGCGCCCATGGCTCACGCTATCACTCGCGGTGTGGCCAAACCACAGCGTTTTCAGGTACTCCTGGTTTAGGGGTCACCTTATTAATTAAAATCACCACATTTGTGCATGTTCCCTCCATTTCTAAACTACTTCGTGTGCTGCCTTCCGCTTGAGTAATTATGATTAAATTCTTTACTCAATGAGCATAATAATACCTTAAATTATATACATTGTATTAGGTGGTCCGCCCCATCCCCCCAGTCCTGAAGAAGACCCCGCTGCAAGGATTTAATAGGACCTGCATAACTAAGAGGGTCGAAACGTCGACAACCATTCTTTCTATTTTGTCAACTCCACGGCCTTACTGTTCATATGTTGTACTATGTGGAGTATGATATTGTTTAACTTGATATCTAAAGTACTTGTGTTCCTTTTTTGTACGTTATATGTAACCATTCGTTATTGTGATTTAAAATATTGACTGTTCGCTCACCTTACCCTGTCCTTATCACTACATCCTCACAATATCACGAATACCCCCTCCCTTTCCCCCTCCTTGGGGCCTCGCTCCGCCACTTTCACTATTACGTGATTATTGTCATTATTTGTCATACATCTCCTCTGTGATTAAAACATGGAGATTGGATTTAATGTCTATGTGATTGCTTTTGTATATTGAGCTATATTGTTTGTTTTTCATTCCCTGGGACCCCCTCACCACTATACGTAACTAACCCAGGTCCCCGGGACTACTTCTGGGTACTACCCCCTCATATTATACCCTACTTCGAGCAGACACTAGTCTGCGAGGTTCTTTCTTGAGTCCAACTAGGCTGGACGCAGCACACAATGGTCGAAAGGGAACTTTTATCATACTCTGAAGAATATATAGACAAGTTGTTGGAAAACCCAAACAACTTCTTTGTCTCCAACGATATCCCAACTATAGACTTTACACTCAAGGACAAGATTTCTCGTTTGGAACGACTTGAAAAGAAGTTGGTCCGTACCAGATGGCATGGTCACCTTCTGACACGTTATCTTAAAGAAAACATCATCCCGGTGGGGCTCCAGATTAAGATCGAACCTGCCATCTTCATAGAAGTCCCGAAATTTAAGGAAGGATTCAGCCACGTCGCCAACAACTGCTCTCGGCATTGGATGGTCCTGGGGGTGGAAACAGCAGCTGACCAAGTTCAGATTATCAGTGCCGAGATTAAGACTCTTAAAGCTGAGATAGCAGCCGATGCCAACTTTGCGAACGCAAAAGAAACCCTCAACAACCTTGAAGCAACTCTTAAGGATTTTGATTTAACAACACAAAACCGCAAACTTGAAAAACTAGCCCGAGATATCAGACTGTACGACAAAAGGAAGACCTACCCTTACCTCCAGGAGGACTATTTCCGCCAGGACGGTCAGGGCCGTTTCACTAATCGTGGGCGAGGATCCTATAGAGGAAGGCGCAACTACCAGACATTCTCGGATTCCTCCTATAGCTCAGAAGGAGAACACGAACAACCGGGCCCTAGCAACCAATACAACTGTCCAGACTACGGGCAACAGCAACAATATCACCAGTCCGGTCCTTTTTTAGGCCAACGCCAATGGTCATGGCGACCCCCCCGTGGTCGGGGCAACAACTGGCCCAGAGGCAACCAACGTGGATTTCAACCCAACACAGGCAGCTGGGATGGAGGTCGTGGTCAACCACAGAAACAAGTTCAATTCCAAGCAGACCAACACGGGGAACGTGTTACCAGAAACAAGACGTACAGATGGTGAACGATACCAACGGGCCCCGCGGATTAAAGTTGCTGGGCGGCGCCCCCTCGACACAAGACAGCCCTGTTGTTAATATCTCTAAACAAACTTTGAGTGACAATGAAACTAAAGTTCTGAACAAAGGACTATCATACGTCCTTACGAACAATCCCAATGACTTCACCATTCGTGCAGAACTCTACCAGTTTTTTCGCAAGGTGAGGCTTAAATACTTCTTTCGGAACTCACAACAGAGTATTCAATCGTCAGTCACGGGCCTCAGACATCCCTCTACCTTTGTCCCCTACAACAGTACCATGTCTCACAAGATTTTGGCGTTTGAGGAAGTGGTATGGCGGGATGTCCAACTACTTCTTGGGACAAATACGTTTGTAAGATATAATACAAGTAAAGCAGAGAAGGCGGCCCTACAATCACTTGCCAACAATGACAAAGTTGTTATCAAACCAGCGGACAAGGGTGGGGCCATTGTAGTTCAGGACCTGGCCGCGTATGAATCAGAGGTTCTGCGCCAACTTAACGACGGAGTCAGCTACCAACCTCTACGAGCAGACCCTTCAAAGTCAATCGCACTTGAGATCCTGGAAATCACCAAAGCTGGACTGGACTTTGGTTTTTTGTCTGAACTAGAATTCAACTTTCTGAACCAGAAACATCCTCGGCTAGCGACCATTTACACGCTCCCCAAGATCCATAAAAATATGACCAATCCCCCTGGAAGACCGATTGTATCCGGATGTGGCTCCATATTAGAACCCTTAGGCAAGTACATTGACTTCTTTCTAAAACCTCTGGCGGAATCTACCCCTACTTACCTGCGTGATACTATGCACACGATAAACCTTGTTGAAAACTCTCCCTTCAACCCAGAGCTCCAAAGATTGGCAACTTGTGATGTGGTGTCACTTTATACTTCGATTCCGCAACAAGAAGCTCTGAATGTGATTACACGATGCCTAGACCGACGTCCGGCACCGGTCCAAGTGCCCACGGAGTTCATTATATCACTTCTCCGGATTGCAATGACCAAAAACTTCTTCATTTTTAAGAACAAATTTTACATCCAGACATCGGGTGTAGCGATGGGGGCTCCCTTTGCTCCGGATGTAGCCATATTATATATGGCCGCATTCGAAGAGGACACCATATTGAATTCAGTTAACCCATTCAGAGACCGCCTTGGGCTATGGATGCGTTATATTGATGACATTCTTATGATTTGGAACGGTAATTTGGATGATCTGTTGTCCTTTTTCAGTTGGCTCAACCTTCAATCAGACTTCTTGAAGTTTACAATAGAATCCGACCAGCACAGGATCAATTTTTTAGATCTGACCATCTACGAGGATACAGGGGCCCTGTTCACGAAACTCTACCGTAAACCAGCAGAGAGGAATTCTCTGTTGTATTACGACAGTCATCATCCTAGAGCCCTCCGGGACAATTTGCCCTTTGGGCAATTTCTGCGAATCCGCAGGAACTGCTCGGACCGCGAACATTACCAGATGGAATCCGAGGAACTCACCAACCGATTGTTGGCACGAGGGTACCCGCGACGTCTAGTCAAGAAGTCGAAGAAGAGGGCTTGGTTCTATCCTCGTGAGGAACTGCTATCACCCAACTCCAACAGAACTTTACAAGAGAATAGGATTGTATGTGTTACCACCTTTAACACGAAAAGTAACCAAATTAAGAAGATAATAAACCACCACTGGCAGTTGGTAGCGGACGACATTGACCAACCGTCGGTACCTCTGCACGCCTTCAAAAAAGCCAAGAGTGTGAAGGATGTTGTGGTCAGATCCCTGTTACCGACACCCCAGGACCCCACGATTGCAAGTCTGTGGAACTTGCCACCGGTCACCGGTCATTCGAAGTGCGGGAACTGTAAAGCTTGTGAGACCACGATCCAAGGAAAGGAATTCCAGCATGGACATCTAAAAATTAAACTGAAGGCACAGACGAACTGTAACTCAACTAACGTTATTTATGCTATACTGTGCCCATGCCACCAAATATACATTGGTCAAACTCAGCAGAAAATAAAAATGCGAATTCTCCAACACATGAGTAGAATCAGGTGTGAGGTACAGGGAGCCCCCCTGGTTGAACATTTCACTACATCATTGCACCAACCTGAGAGTCTCAGATGGGTAGTAATAGAAAAAGCAACACTGGGACCCCGGGGTGGGAACATCTCTAGCATCCTGAATACCCGGGAGTTAAAATGGATGTTCTTTTTCAACTCCATTGATAAGGGGCTCAATGAGCACGATAGCTCTTTCTCCCAGCTGGCCACTCTGTCTTGAGCATATAATCCTGCCAAACGTGCTATACCGTGGCCTTTACCCTTATGTAAGAGGTACGCCAGCGTATGTGCTGTATTGACATGGACTTTTTTTATAATTGTTTATGTGCTCTCTCTGAACATGGTAAATGTCATTAATAACACTCTGTGTATGGCGGATTCTCGCAATTGAGGGATATGCCAGTAATCTACTGGTTGCCCTTACCAGTGAATTTCAGATGCTTGTTTCATTTTATTGTGTTTAATTTATTTTATTCAGGCTTTATGAATTACGGATTTACCGGCCTTTACCCGCATGTGTGAGGTACGCCGGATGTCAATTGATTGCTTATTATATCAATTTGTCCTGACCTCATGTTTACAACAATCAGTTATAAACCTATGTAACTGGCTTTGAACTAACTAAAATGACACGCATGCACTTTTGAACTTTAATGTTCAATTTGGTCTACACCCAACGAGCTGGGAATGCGGTTTTACTCTTCTCCCATTTACTTGGACCCCTTGATCGCTATTTTCCGAATACCACCCGGGCTCAGTAGTTTTCCAGCGAGTGGTCTCCTAGCAACCGGCTAACAACAAGCCAGTCCTTCGTTGCGTTTCATGCCAATGTGGGAGACACGTGAGCTCGTTTCCATAGGAACTTAATGACTCGACAGGCTCTGGAACGCCATTGCGGTTTCGAGCGGACTCTGTGCCTGATTCATTCAGCCCTCGGTAAGCGTGTGTTCTGTCTCGCCGATGGCTCTAGGCTAAGCTAGTTTGTGAGCACTGCCCGCTAAAATACATTACTCCTCCTTTTTGTTGCCACAGATATACCTGACGAATGCCCTAAATTTTGATCGATTTCCCAAACTGACGGGGTGAGTACCTCCCGGTTCATTTTTGTCTCACTTGCCTGCCGCCACTATTACGGCCACTTATGCCGGTAGCAAGGGGCTTTTGGACCAATGTTTGTATATTTATTCCTTATAGGAACATCAACCAGGATGTCCCCGCAATTACCTCTCTCAGATTGCATACTGCATCAAGCTAGGTAATAATTTTGATCTGCATGGCATATTCTCGGTATAAGATAATTAGTCCGAATCTGACATGTCAACCCACTTGGTAACGGATCACTTATCTCACCGTCCCTGATCACCATTAACGGTGCTTTAGTCCACTTGCTATGACGCTTTATATCGTAGTTTAGCGCCCATGGCTCACGCTATCACTCGCGGTGTGGCCAAACCACAGCGTTTTCAGGTACTCCTGGTTTAGGGGTCACCTTATTAATTAAAATCACCACATTTGTGCATGTTCCCTCCATTTCTAAACTACTTCGTGTGCTGCCTTCCGCTTGAGTAATTATGATTAAATTCTTTACTCAATGAGCATAATAATACCTTAAATTATATACATTGTATTAGGTGGTCCGCCCCATCCCCCCAGTCCTGAAGAAGACCCCGCTGCAAGGATTTAATAGGACCTGCATAACTAAGAGGGTCGAAACGTCGACAACCATTCTTTCTATTTTGTCAACTCCACGGCCTTACTGTTCATATGTTGTACTATGTGGAGTATGATATTGTTTAACTTGATATCTAAAGTACTTGTGTTCCTTTTTTGTACGTTATATGTAACCATTCGTTATTGTGATTTAAAATATTGACTGTTCGCTCACCTTACCCTGTCCTTATCACTACATCCTCACAATATCACGAATACCCCCTCCCTTTCCCCCTCCTTGGGGCCTCGCTCCGCCACTTTCACTATTACGTGATTATTGTCATTATTTGTCATACATCTCCTCTGTGATTAAAACATGGAGATTGGATTTAATGTCTATGTGATTGCTTTTGTATATTGAGCTATATTGTTTGTTTTTCATTCCCTGGGACCCCCTCACCACTATATGTTTGGTATAGTGTGCACTTGTTTTCTAAATAAATACTCCAATGCAAACAAAAACCAAAAAACATTGCCATTTACACAAATAGCTCTAACTGCAACCCAAAATGCTTGTCTTTTAAAGTTAAGGGAAGGCTATGTTTATTTCAGAATATTACCAGGCTGCAGATAGCAGAGCCTGATAATGAGCAGTGATCCTCTCAGATTTATCACCCAGCTGGGTCACAGAGGTTCAAGACTGAAGTACTAAAGTATTTAACTCTTGAATAAATGTTGGTCTCAACTCAAAATTGGAGCATGAGTACACAATTGTTTGTAAATGCTTTTAAATTAAAAACAAGTAAAATGAAGAGTTAACTTAATTTTTACGTTAACTGTACATTTAAATTTTCGCCCCTTTCAAAGTGTTTCATTTACAAACAGCGGGTATCTTGCTCCCAGTGGCTAGTAATTGCAAAAAACACAGTTGATGGACAGAATGTAGAACAATGTCAAACATTCACCCCAGTACAAGGATCTGGGCCTAAATCCATCGTTTTTTTGCACTCCACACCACCCTGGGTTAGACACTGGCTATATGCAAATCAGCTCTGACCCTGTGCCTCATGGGAACAGTCCAGTCCGAACTACCAAGCCATGTCTTTCCCAGACCGGAATCAAGCATCCAAGGACCGGTTTCTGGCTATCAGCCTTCATCAGCCTGGATAGCTTGACTCCAGTGGTGTGGAGAGCCTGGGACTCACGTCTGAGCATACCCAGCCCACTCGGGGTGAAAATTGCAAAAAACACAGTTGATGGACAGAATGTAGAACAATGTCATACATTCACCCAAGTACAAGGATCTGGGCCTAAATTTATCGTTTGTTTGCACCCCACACCACGGTGGGTTAGACGCTGGCTATATGCAAATCAGCTCTGACCCTGTGCCTCATGGGAACAGTCCAGTCCGAACTACCAAACAATGTCTTTCCCAGACCGGAATCAAGCATCCAAGGACCGGTTTCTGGCTATCAGCCTTCATCAGCCTGGATAGCTTGACTCCAGTGGTGTGGAGAGCCTGGGACTCACGTCTGAGCATACCCAGCCCGCTCGGGGTGAAAATTGCAAAAAACACAGTTGATGGACAGAATGTAGAACAATGTCATACATTCACCCCAGTACAAGGATCTGGGCCTAAATGTATCGTTTTTTTGCACCCCACACCACGGTGGGTTAGACACTGGCTATATGCAAATCAGCTCTGACCCTGTGCCTCATGGGAACAGTCCAGTCCGAACTACCAAACAATGTCTTTCCCAGACCGGAATCAAGCATCCAAGGACCGGTTTCTGGCTATCAGCCTTCATCAGCCTGGATAGCTTGACTCCAGTGGTGTGGAGAGCCTGGGACTCACGTCTGAGCATACCCAGCCCACTCGGGGTGAAAATTGCAAAAAACACAGTTGATGGACAGAATGTAGAACAATGTCATACATTCACCCCAGTACAAGGATCTGGGCCTAAATCCATCGTTTTTTTGCACTCCACATCACCCTGGGTTAGACACTGGCTATATGCAAATCAGCTCTGTCCCTGTGCCTCATGGGAACAGTCCAGTCCGAACTACCAAGCAATGTCTTTCCCAGAACGGAATCAAGCATCAAAGGACCGGTTTCTGGCTATCAGCTTTCATCAGCCTGAATAGCTTGACTCCAGTGGTGTGGAGAGCCTGGGACTCACGTCTGAGCATACCCAGCCCACTCGGGGTGAAAATTGCAAAAAACACAGTTGATGGACAGAATGTAGAACAATGTCATACATTCACCCCAGTACAAGGATCTGGGCCTAAATCCATCGTTTCTTTGCACTCCACACCACCCTGGGTTAGACACTGGCTATATGCAAAGCAGCTCTGACCCTGTGCCAGTCCGAACTACCAGATAGCCAGAAAACGGTCCTTGGATGCTTGATTCCGGTCTGGGAAAGACATGGCTTGGTAGTTCGGACTGGACTCTTCCCATGAGGCACAGGGTCAGAGCTGATTTGCATATAGCCAGTGTCTAACCCAGGGTGGTGTGGAGTGCAAAACAAACGATGGATTTAGGCCCAGATCCTTGTACTCGGGTGAATGTATGACATTGTTCTACATTCTGTCCATCAACTGTGTTTTTTGCAATTTTCACCCGGAGTGTGCTGGGTATGCTCAGACGTGAGTCCCAGGTTCTCTACACCACTGGAGTCAAGCTATCCAGGCTGATGAAGGCTGATAGCCAGAAACCGGTCCTTAGATGCTTGATTCCGGTCTGGGAAAGACATGGCTTGGTAGTTCGGACTGAACTGTTCCCATGAGGCACAGGGTCAGAGCTGATTTGCATATAGCCAGTGTCTAACCCAGGGTGGTGTGGAGTGCAAAAAAACGATGGATTTAGGCCCAGATCCTTGTACTGGGGTGAATGTATGACATTGTTCTACATTCTGTCCATCAACTGTGTTTTTTGCAATTTTCACCCCGAGTGGGCTGGGTATGCTCAGACGTGAGTCCCAGGCTCTCCACACCACTGGAGTCAAGCTATCCAGGCTGATGAAGGCTGATAGCC
Organism: Lissotriton helveticus; assembly: GCF_964261635.1. Taxonomy (NCBI): domain Eukaryota; kingdom Metazoa; phylum Chordata; class Amphibia; order Caudata; family Salamandridae; genus Lissotriton; species Lissotriton helveticus. Next base: position 807,191,406 of record NC_136063.1, read on the forward strand.
AGAAACCGGTCCTTGGATACTTGATTCCGGTCTGGGAAAGACATGGCTTGGTAGTTCCGACTGGACTGTTCCCATGAGGCACAGGGTCAGAGTTGATTTGCATATAGCCAGTGTCTAACCCAGTGTGGTGTGGAGTGCAAAAAACGATGGATTTAGGCCCAGATCCTTCTACTGGGGTGAATGTATGACATTGTTCTACATTCTGTCCATCAACTGTGTTTTTTGCAATTTTCACCCCGAGTGGGCTGGGTATGCTCAGACATGAGTCCCAGGCTCTCCACACCACTGGAGTCAAGCTATCCAGGCTGATGAAGGCTGATAGCCAGAAACCGGTCCTTGGATGCTTGATTCCGGTCTGGGAAAGACATGGCTTGGTAGTTCGGACTGGACTGTTCCCATGAGGCACAGGGTCAGAGCTGATTTGCATATAGCCAGTGTCTAACCCAGGGTGGTGTGGAGAGCAAAACAACGATGGATTTAGGCCCAGATCCTTGTACTGGGGTGAATGTATGACATTGTTCTACATTCTGTCCATCAACTGTGTTTTTTGCAATTTTCACCCCGAGTGGGCTAGGTATGCTCAGACGTGAGTCCCAGGCTCTCCACACCACTGGAGTCAAGCTATCCAGGCTGATGAAGGCTGATAGCCAGAAACCGGTCCTTGGATGCTTGATTCCGGTCTGGGAAAGACATGGCTTGGTAGTTCGGACTGGACTGTTCCCATGAGGCACAGGGTCAGAGCTGATTTGCATATAGCCAGTGTCTAAACCAGTGTGGTGTGGAGTGCAAAAAAACGATGGATTTAGGCCCAGATCCTTGTACTGGGGTGAATATATGACATTGTTCTATATTCTGTCCATCAACTGTGTTTTTTGCAATTTTCACCCAGTGGCTAGTAGACATCGTGCCATATGTATAACTGAAAATAAACATTTTCCACAGTCACTGGGTCATTTTATTTTAAATGGGACAAGTTTAAAGTAAAGACAAAATTGTCTTTGAAACATTGGGGCATATGTACAAGCCTCTATCGCCACCACACCATCACTTTTACAGACGTTGTGGTGGCTGTAGGGAGTGGGCCTTATATTCAAGGCAGCGTTAAGCCACTTAACGTGGCTTAACCCTGCCTTGTACATAAAGCCCCCTTTCACGTAATGGTTAGCGTGAAAGGGGTGGGAAGTGGTTGTTGCGGTGGACGTTCCACAGCAACACCCATTCATTTTGATGCTGCCATCTATATACAAGGGTGGCGTCCAAGGAGGCAGCTCCAAAATTAAGACCAGGTAAATCCTTGTCTTAAGTTGGCGAAACAAGGAGAAATGCATTATTTCTCCTTGTTTTTGCTTTTTCCATGTGTGCTGCCTTGTGCAGCACACATGGAAAAAGCAAAATGCCATGGTTTGTTAATGTACAGAAAGGTGACCCGTTCTGAACATAGACAAACCTTTAAAAAATGCCATTTTGTCACTTTCCTGTGTGCTGCATGAAGCAGCACACATAAAAGTGGCAGAATGGAATTTTAGGATTGTTTATGTGCAGGAAAGGACATCTTCCTACACATAAACAATCCTCCCCTGCACGCAGACCCCCTTGCACTATGGTGCAAGAGTGCTTGTGTTGGTGCTAAGTTGCTAAACTCTGCGCCATCACAGGGGGAAATGCAAGGCTGCACCACATTCTTGTAAATATGGTGCAGTCTTGCATTTCAGAAGTGGCAAGGCACGGTGTTAAGCCATGGAAGCTAATGCCTCGCTCCAACACTACCTTGTTCATATCCCCCATTGTCTTAATGTTTCTTCTCTACTTTAAATGAAGCCAATTAAGTACTAATGTATTATTAAATGTGTTTCTTCACTGTAAATTCCCCACCTTTAAACAAATGACAGTATTTTCCTTTTACAAATATGGCACCATGTCTAAAGGCCACTGGTAGTAAAATGCCTCCTGTAACATGGGAGAAATTTAAAATGATGAGTTTTATGTAATTCATATAAACATGAAGTTAACTCCTCAGTTTAATTTCTTCACATATCAAACTGTAGCATTTACACACAGCAGGTATCTTTGCTCCCAGTGGCTTGCAGACATGCTGCCATATTTATAACTGAAAAATGCAGCCATTTGTTTTAAATGGGAGGAATTCAAAGTGCAGAAACATGTTCCATCAAGTGCAGACAAGTATTCCTTACTATGAAAATTGTTTCCCCAAAAGAATTCTGCACTTTAAATTTCTTCTGCTTAAAAAAAATGGTTGTATTTTGTGTTGTTCATTTAACTGTGGCACATATGGCTAAAGGTATGTCCTGTGTCTCAAGTACATACAACACAGGCTCTCAGTCACCCATACGTATAAATCCTATTCATTCACACACATGTTCATACAACCCCACAGACCATGTACTCATTAACGCACATGGCAGACCTATCCTAGTTCCCCTAGTTACAGCATTTGTTTCAAACCATAGTATCAGACTCCATAGACATTAGATTTGAAGTCAATGAAGCTGTGCGAGGAGGTGTCTGTTAACAATGCCCAAGCTACTTGGACTACAGTAGCTCACAATGATTTTCACTGATCAGAAGTAGTTTTCATTACAGAAGAGGTTGGAGACACCTGCTGTGAGGTGTGATTATTTACAAAGTACATTGTTTTGAACCAGGCTGGATTTTCGTCTCTGAAACATCAGTTGAAAAGAAGTCAGTGAGCTATTCTTAAGCGCAAAGTTCCATGGATACGTTGGAATTGCAAAGAGGCTTCCATGGTGAACATTTGTTCAGAGTAGGCAATGCTGCAAAGACTTATTCCTGCATAATACAGTATTTATTGAAAGAACTATGAAAATATGTGAAAGTTCCAAAGTTTTACACCAGTTGATGTTTTCTGTTACAATTGGAACTTTCATGATAAGCATAAATTGTGTTGAGTCACTTCCAAGGAAAAGCAAGACGAGGTGCGCACTAGCTCAAAAAATACTTGTGATGTGAGCCAGGATTTTAGCAATTGTATATGAAAATACTTAGGCAACTGAAATTAATGGGGGCACCGAAGCTTAAATACAGCAAATCAGATCACAAATGAAATTCAATATTTTAATTATATCAAACAAGAGTGACAAATTATCATAAATACATACATTCAATCTATATATATATATTACAATTAGCTAAAAATACCTTGATATTGCTGTATTATGTAACAACCCTAACAATCAATCATTCTTGGTATGCAATATTTCAATATTGTATCATTATAATGATAAATTCTTAAATATTTTGCATATTGACAATTGCATCTCACATGGAGGACAGATTCTTCTATTGTTCATATAATAACAATGTTGTTTTTTCTGATGAAATATCAGTTTTTCTTTAACAACATGAGATTGGTAGTTTCATCAACTGTGAAGACTGTTTTAAAATGGTTTTTCATCTCCATCATGGTTTTGTGTTCCCATCACCTACGTGCTTTTCGCCTTGACAGCCTTCATCATATAGCCATATATATAAAAAACCTGGCATATGTATCAAACAGGACCAGTGCTCTAGACACAAGAACAGGCAAAGTCAATGCGATATGCTCCTGAAAGTCATTCCATGCCCAGCGAAAAGCTGTTGCAGAGCGTCTCAAAAATCGAGAGTTCAGACCTCGGAAGCACCACATAATGAACACTGTCTCTATTTCAGAAACCGGTGTACTGGTTTCATCTAACGATTGGCATGACTGTCGGATGGAGTTCTCTGATTTAACATACACGCTACTGCATCGACTGTGTGTCCAAGGACAGGATTTCAGAACACTCATGAGATAAACCTAAGCAAGGTGTGCACTTGCCTTCATAATGCTCCAATGGAACGGTGAACAACACTTACAATGCAACTTTTACATCGCAGAGCCTTTACAACGCAACCATTACAACGCAAACTATTACAATGCATTGCTCTGGGGGGCGCTCTAGGATGAGGAATAGGTTAATTTACTATCCAATAACCTTCCCTAGTGTCCACGGGGACTGGAGTTGGAATAGTAAATTAAACTATTCACTACCAGCGCCCAAAAGCACTATGCGTTGTAATGGACTGCGTTGTAATACTTACGTTGTAAAGGCATGCGATGTAAATGCATGCGATGTAACGTCATACATCCCAATGGAACCATTTAACATCAGCATTTGGAAAAAAGATCAGTGAAAGCAATGTGAGTGTGCAGGTATGGAAGAAGTTAGAGACTCCACCATGAATAATTAGGTCAAGAATCATTGTAAGAAATCGGGTTTTTAGTTGAGAGGGGCGGTAGCCCCACTTAGGCAACAACCACAGTCCTTGTCAAGGTGAACCAAAAAAAACCCGGTAGCTTGGCACAAAGCATTCAAGCTTAACTTGGAGGCTATGCGTAAAGTATTTATGCAGCACACAAACAGTAATAAAGTGGAAACATAAACCAAGAAGAAAAACCCCATTCCAATTTGTAAAAATAGAGTAAATGTAAGTAAATAAAATAACACCAAAACAATCAAAATCCAATCAGTAGAACAAGAGGTATTAATTTGAAACCTTTCTACTGAAAATAGTGACCAAGAAGCAGAAAGCGCCACTCACTGGTATCTGGTTGCACTGGACTGGGGAAAAAAACACCAGTTCAGGTCAACCAAGATGGAGTGCAAGCTGCATACAGGAACCAGGTTAGACCAGCTGAAGTGTTGCCTTCTTAAGTGCGATTCAAAGTGTTTGGTTCACGTTGGAGGTTGCCTCAAGGTGGAGGCTTTTGATGTGGTGAGCAGGTCGAGTGATGCAGACAGTTGTTGCAGTAACACAAAGATCTGGTCATCCTCTGGAGTTACCCAGTGGTGGAGTTTCCCAGTGGTGGAGACACATGAATTGTCAGTGTTGGCTCAAAGTCAGATCTCTCGTTGCCGGTCTTGGTGCGAGTTTGTGGTCGCAAGTAGTCCAAATTTTAGGATTTTCACCTTTCTCTTATGTAGGAGCTCTCTCTGATCCAGGACCTTCGGAGGTCCCTCTTGGGGATCAAGACCTACTCCAGCAGTGGCCAGCAGCCGGCTCAGACAGGTCTAGGAATGTTCTATTGCAGCTGGTCAGATGGGCAGTTGTAGGGAGGCTACTGGAAGCTTGTTGTGTCCTTGTAGCTCACTCAGTAGAACAGTAAACCAATCCTTCAAGTCACTCTGGGAAGCCTGGGAGCATGGCCAATCTTCCTTATTAACTCAGCAAGGCAGACCTTTAAGCAACAAGGCAGTCCTACTGGCAGCAGGGCAGTCCTTCTTCTGTTTTTCCCACATACCCATGAGTGTTCCCTTGAGCAATTCTGATGGTGCTCTTTTTATACCTGGTATCATCCTTTGTGGGGGGCAATCTGAGGGTGTCTGTGGTCTGTCCGAAGTGAGTCCCAAATAAAGTGCCCAGACATCTGCAAAGGCTTCCATTTCAGTGGCACTCAACCTCTGTTCCCCGAAAGGTATCCTCCTACTGATGAAGACTGCAGGTTGGTCCAAACCGTCATCATTTGCTGAGATCGTAGCCCCAGTGCCATGCTCAGATGAGTCTGTTTGGACAAGGAATTCTTTTGAGAAGGCAGATATATTGATCACAGCTACAGTGCACATGGCCTCCTTCAAGGTGGCAAAAGGGCTCATGTATGCCTCTGTCCATATCACATTTTTGGGTTGCTTCTTGGAAGTCATCTCTGTCAATAGGCAAAAATTGTGCCATATCCTCTGACAAATATCCTGTAGTATCTGGTGAAGCCCAAGAAGACTGTCTCCTCAGTTTGGGACTTTGGTGGTTCCCCTACCAGGATGGTTTTGTATCTTGTGTTGGAAGAGCTCCACCTTGCTTGCACTGACCTGGTTACTTAAGTAGATCCAAGCCCCATCCGACCCTTCCTAGTTAGGCCTGACTATTTGAGGGCCTAAAACACTTCCTGGAGGTAGAACAGGTTGTCTTCCCAGCTAGAACTGAAGAGCCCAATGTCATCCACGTAGGCAGCATGGACGTCCTCCAGTCCAGCGAAGAACTGGATGACCAACCTCTGAAAGGTGGTAGGGGCAATCTTTAACCCAAATACATCAACCAAAACTGGGAGTGGCCCTTTGGGGTGGAGAATGCAGGCCTCTCCTCCGCTTACTCGATGAAGGCAATCTTCCAGTTCCCTGATTTCAAATCAAATGTACTTAGAAACTTGGAAGCTCCTAACTGGTGGATGAGCACATCAACTCCAGGATGGGGTGGGCGTCTGCTGGGATGGAAAAGTTCTCTGCATTGTAAAAGACAAGTACCCCTGCCCTGAGTGCCAAACTGTAGTGTTGTCTGGATCGCTAATACTGATTTTTGTTGTCATAGGCAAACATTGATCACACATGTGCAACATGATACAGGCCTGCCTCACTGAATGGTGTTTTGTTGGACCTAGAGGGGTGCCCAAATTGCTATTCTCATTGTGGCAGAAGGCTACCACCTTCACCAACCCTTACTAAAGTATTCACAAAAGTGATGGATGGAATGCTTAAATTAATCTCTGCCACTGGTAATTACTCAGGCTGCATCCCAATCCATTATTATTTTGCACACAATGCTACCTGAGTTTTGACCCCGCTATATGCAAATCAGCCTTGACTCTGCTCCCGTGGGAACATTCCAGCCCAAACTGCTAAGCCAGGTCATCCTTCTACCAGAATACAAGCAATCCAGGACTGTTTTCACCCTACTTAGGTTTCATCAGCCAGGTATAGCGTGGCTCCAGTGACAAAGTGTGCATGGCCCAAGAGTTAAGCAGCATGAGCGCATTGTTGGCACAATTGTGATCAATAGTATTAAAGAGGTTCTTTGACCCTATGTCACTAGAGTGATGCTTACAGTGTCATTCACCTGTTTAAAGTTCCGCTACTATGTGCTTAACCCACCCTTGAACTACATCAGATAGAAGTAGAGTGCTGCGCAGCACAGGAGTGACTATGAGATGGATGAATGTGTGTCTGGGAAGGGTATATTACAGGGGTAGAGTAGTACTGTGTAATACATGAATGGTTAGTGCATGGCCTAATTGTATGTATTCCCCTTCGCTGGGGCAGCTGTGCGCCAAATAAAAGTTATTAACATAACATAACATAACATAACATTTATGCCTGAGAGGAGTACATTACAGGAGATATGGTGCTGTGTACTGTGTGCTCAATGAAAAGCATGTGCTGGGTGTTTGCATGCTTGCAAGATGTACAGTACATGAAGGGTTAAGTGTTGTGCAGCATGCACAAGGTGAGTGTGTGTGCTGCCAGTCTGTGTGTTGTCAAATAGTATACCCTGATACAATACAGAAAGGCTCTAGTACTTAACAGTGCAGATGGATCGAATGTGTGTGCTGAATGTATGTGTGTCTGCAGTGGCAAATGTGTCTGCAATAGTACATTACACGGAGGACTGTGGATTCCATCTGGACTAGTACAAGGTCTACCCACACAAGTGAGGTAACATTTTTATCGGGAGTCTTGAGAGAGTGCTGGGTGGAAGGAAGTTTGTGGCTCCCTGCCATTTCCTGTGGCAGGCACCAGGCCTACCCGCACAAGTAAGGTACCATTTTTATCAGAAGACATGTGAGCAGAGAATAGTAAAACATTTGATATTACCCATTCAATTTTGCTACATTTGTGCCTTCCAAATGTAAGCCAGTGTGTAAACTAAAAGACATTAAATTCAGAGATGTACAAATAATCACTGCTTCTAAACTTCTTAAATTGTGCCCATTAAAGAAATACATGTTTCCTTCATACCAATTTTCACTATACATATTTCACCGTATGAATTAGTCTATGCTCAGTGCAAAATGAAAAAACATTGTACGGTGCAGCTCAGTTGTTGGCTCTAAGTACCTTGGGTTCTCAGAGAACCTACAAACCCTATTCATCATTGAAACTAGAAGGGTCTGGGAGGCATATTCAGATATTGTTTTTGTAAACTAGCAATTGTGACTAAATGTTATAGATAAAAACTGTTGTTTCAAATTGCTGTTTTTTCCTACACATTTTCAACATTACTTTATTTCAACAGTTCTTTTCTAGGGAAAATCTTGAAGATTCTAAACGCATGACACCTTGATGAATTCAGAATAATGTCTACTTTTCAAAAATGTATAGTTTTCCTGGATCATCCTTTGGTTTAACAATGATTTTCATCACAAACTGTAAGTAGGTGTAGAGCACAAAAAGTAGAAAACATTGTATTTTTATTCAACTATGCATTTTCCTGAAAGCAAGGAAAAATTATGACTTTAGAAAATCATTAATTGATGTAATTTTTAGGAAAAATAAACACACACTTTTATCCAAGGAACTGTTTTCCTATCTTTCCCCAAAAACCTCAACATGTAGCTTTATTTTGCCTATTTTCTCTGTCCTCTCTAGGGGAATCCATAAACACTGTGTACCTTTAAAATCTCGAGGCTTTTGGAAAAAAGGGCACAAATTTGGTGTGGATACCTTATGTGAAAAACAAAGTTATGCAGCCCTAAGCGTGAGCTAGCCCAGCTAGTCACAAATGGGATCAGTATTGGGCAGGAGAAGGGTGAGCAGTTAAGGGGTTAATTCAAGCCTTCTATCTAGCACTCTTTAAATACTTTAGTGTTAAACATATAACCCTTGGAATATGTAAGACCTGATTTGTGCCTAACATACTTTGATGAGGTATTCTTAGGTGCTTAATTGGTAAAAGAAATACAACTACTATTAAGAATAAAATAATAATCAAAATGATGTTAATAATAATATTAATAATCACAAAAATAATACGTTTATAGGCCCTGAAACAGGTATAGACAGTCAGGACAATGAATGCACAAGTCACTAGGTCTTTGTTATGGTGATATAAAAGGAAAAAAGAAACAAAAATCTAATAAAAAAATTCCTTCAGAGTTAGCTGTTTTGTCAATGAGATTTCCAGCTCAAGCCTAGAAAGTCGCTGTGTCTTCCACCTCATATAAAAACAGAAAAATGGTGCCCGAAATTATAATGTCTAGGTTGAGGAAAACCATCCTATCTCACCCCATGGATTTTGCTATCTCAGGGTTCACTAGTGATTCACTATGATTTCACATGCCTCATTTCAGTGAATAAAGTGATGAACCGAAGGTCATCAATTCCTGATTACTTACATGTAGGCATGATTCTGCCTCAGGAGCATGCGGATGGTGGATAGAAAACACCCCTATCCTGGGGGTATTGGGTTCCTGTTTTCTGTTTTGGTGTGTATTCCTCCTCTCTATCACATGTTCCTTCTACTTTCCACTCCAATCTCCTATTGTCTCCCTCTTGTCTCTCCATTCTTTCTTGCATCCTTTTCTGTTCTCTGACATTCCTTTGGTCTTCCTCACCTCTTTTTCTCATTCTGCCTGGTCTCTCCACTCTTGAATGCTACCCTTCTCTCCGTCTCCTCTGTCCTCTCCATGCCAACATTTTCCTTCTCCAGAGTAGTGGAAGCCATGAAAAGAGGTTCTATTGAATCCTGCTAATTTGATTTGGAGAAGCCACAAGGCTGTAAGGATATATCCAAGAACCACGTTAAAAATATCTCACACTCTGGTTCCCCATCAGAGGCCCGATGTTTTCTTAGGAGCAGTGGCGCTGGTATGTAATGGCGCTACGGGGGCAGGTGTTGGGCCAGGGGTGGGGGAAGTAGGGCATGAGGAAAACAAATGATAAACACTTACCGGTCTGCTGTCTGCCGCGCCACTGCTGTTGCAGGGATTATGCGGAGTCACAGAACTATGCTTAGGATCATAGAACCTTAGTAGGAAGGGACTTAGTCATCCTACCACCTGAGTACCCATGAGCCTGGGACCAACTAGCTATAGTGTCTCCCTTGCCCTCCTACCCACTTACAGAGGAACAAGTGATTAGACACCCCAGAACACAACACTCTCAACCCTTTCAGGAATTGCAGTTGCAGGACACACCCTTTCGCATTCACACTCATACTAGTCCACAATACATTCTGACAGAGACATGAGGAAAGTTAAATGTTTATTCTAACTATCATGCCCTAGTAGGCAGTATACGTGCCACAACAAGTTGGAAAATGCCTAGAACAAATACAGGCAGCATAGAAAGTAGTCCCTAAATCATAAATGGAGCTGTCATTATGTATGACAATGTAGCCTAACCTCCCTCCCCTTCCACAGAAGCAAAATGATTATATATCAGAAGATCTCTGGGTGTTAGCAACAGATCCCATTCCTTAGCATACACAGATGAAGTTTCTACATCTCAGGCGCTGTCACAATCTTTTCCCTGGAAAGTCCCTCTCCAAGTGTGTGTTACCTATCTGTACATACCTATATGACACAGTACTTGTTCCTAAACAACAGATGCATATGTGTGCTTTGTCTAGGTGCTAGGGCCTGACCAGAACAGAATAACAAGGAGAATTGTTGTTCGACCTTGTCTACAGCATTCAGACGATATCCCAGGAAAGAACAGAACAAAAAGACAACAGCAGAGTTAGTGTGAAAGTACGGTGTGGCACAAGGCAAAATATATTTGTAGAGTAATGCGCGCAAAGCAGAGGACAATCTGCACCGTGCTCATGCTAACATAGGGAAAACAACAATGGCCAACACTGCACATTTGACACTATCTCCTCCTATCCCTCTTTGCCCAGTTCCAGGGCAGGAAGGAGCTCCTAGCCTCCCGATAGCCAATCACAACACTGCATTGCAATGTTGTGATTGGTCTGAGTGCCGTGGATTGGCGCTCAACCAGAGAATGGGAGGCTCGGTATGTTCTTCATGCAGGCTGTAATGCAGCCTGCATGGCGAAAATGCACAGTGTGCATGACGGTTTGATTGCCCCGAGACGGCCGGCCAACGCGTTCTGCTCACTTGGAGTTGACAAACCACTCTTCCACCCCGTCCTTACCCAGATGTGCAAGGGAAAAATAAAATGATAATAACAATGAGTTATTATTTTATTTTTTCCTCTTTGACCTGCTCAGTGGGGTGACACTCCTAAGCCTTAGCGGAGGAGCTGCCCCTGCTTACGAGCCCGCCACAGTTGCTGCAGAATGCCAGGACTGCTGAAAACCAAGACTTGTATGGGACTTCCAAACTGCACTTCCTGTCTCTTTATCTTATGCCTATAGTTTCTTTTTCATTTGTTTTTTCCATTTGTCCTTGTTTTTCTTTTACTTTTTGTATTTTCCTTCTTCTCTTTGTCACAACTAATATATATCAGAGACTAGGCACCAGACCTACAACCACTAAATGAAGCACTGCGTATTTATTTACACAACATAGTACAGGCTAGTCTGTCTACTTTTAAACCCACAGGAGTGCAGAGATTGGAATCTTTAGACCCATGCCGACCATCATAAAATATTCCGGATTTGCATTAGTCTTGAAGAAGCAAAATAAATATGATGGATATGCACCATGTTGAACCATGTGACTCAGCAAATCAATTGCAACTTTTGTAAATGGGCGCGAATGAATTGTGGACTTGGGGATGTTTGCTGGACTAAATTCAGTTCTGCATCTTATATCACAAAGTTGATATTTGCATACAATCATCTGAGGATGCTCATAAACAAATGTGGGTGATAAATGTCTGCACCTCTGTTGCTGTTTAGGAAGCAGGTTTGACCTCAGCCAATACATTGGGAAATCTATGGGTACTATTCCACAATGGAGAATGCAGAACGGGGATCTACCTAAAAGACTATATAACAAGATGTGGATAAAATGCAAATTTCTGTTGCGTCATGAACTCTAGAATGTTTATATATATATGTATATATATACAATATATGGGTCCTAAACATATGAATATTCAATTGACACAAAATGTTAGCATTTAAAAAATTTTTTATATGTATATATGTCAATATAAAATGCTAATTTCTGTTGCTCATATATATATATATATATATATATATATATATATATATATATATATATATATATATATATATATATATATATATATATATGCTAGAGTTCATCACGCAACACAAATTAGCATTTTATCCACATCCTGTTATATAGTCTTTTAGGTAGCTCCCTTTTTCTGCATGCTCCATTTGTGCACTTACAGTGAACTGCATTAAATATTGTGAATTGGATCAAGGGGTCAATGTAGAGTGAAGAGGCAATGATCGACGGTGGAAAAGGATCATTTTCATAGTTTAAGATGAACATTGAGAAGCTAAATTACTTTTGAACAGCCTTACATGGTGATATTTGCAATGCCTCGTGGAAGCTGTACAGTTAGAATTCATTCGATGCCTTTTCTTTTTATTAATAGTCACTCGACAATCCCACCTTTTTTCTTGAACTCTTAGCAACTTCCTTAATTATATCACAGCTCAAGCAACAACCGCTGGACTTGACAGGGCACAAATCTCACTCTAAATTGGTTTGGGGCGAATTGTGCAATTGATCAAGGCGTTCATTTAGAGCAATCCCCGGCCCCGCTGACGGGCGCGTGCCTGCACATGCAGAGCGCGGAATTATCAAATGTGATGCAGAGCCTCTCAGCTGTCTGAGGAGCAGTGCCACGCACCTGAAACTCGGAATAGAACAAATGAGGAATTAAACTCTGAGCTTTGGGCTTTCCTGCCACTTCTGTCGCTTGGTAATCTTCGGAGTGGTCTGCGCCCCAGTCATTTAGAATGACTGGCTTTGTTAACTTATGACTTCTCAAATTATCAGAAATGGAGAGAAATACAGAAGGTTCTAAGTCGCACGCAGATCAGAGACGTTTTAAGGCGTGGACAAAGTGGGCCCTGGCCCAGGGCTTCAGCCTTGCATGCCCCCCCCCTCCCCCGATCGAACCAGCTCTGTTCTGCTGAAAGTCTTGCCCTGTTGCCCTTGAATAAGTCTTTAACAGATTGTTTTAAATACCGTTTTTCTTTAACGTATTTTAGCGTGGAAGTTGTGTGAGTCTATTACAGACATTTTGCAGAGAATTGAGTTTATGTTTCCTGCAAAATCTTTAAAAGAAAATATTTTAGATGACAGTAGGACCTCACATGTAAGAAATTGGAGGGTGTTACAGAGATTATTTGCATTAACATCAGTCACCGGCTGCTATGTTACAATATTGAAAACACATCACTATCCCTAAATATTAGATCTAAATATATTTAGAATTTGAACTAGCGCGCCTGTACACTGTCAGTGACCTGGCCAAAAGAGCATGAAAGAGCTGAAATGTCATCAATTTAATCAAAAATTCAAAGCTGTTCTGAACAGGGGCCCCCAAAATACATTTGGCCCTACTACTGGGGAAACTTACTTTACCCAGACCTTCAAACCTAAGGAAACTTTATTAGGCCTGATTACTATCTTGGTGGACAGTCACTCTGACACAAACGTGACTGATATCTCAAATTACAATTAAAATATATCAAAAGGAACTTGTTATAAGAGAATCCCATCAGCCACTATTGTAATTAAGTTCATAAGGGTTGTTGAACTCTCTTCTAAGAAAGCTTGTGAGAATAATTTTTCCTGCCCATTGTCAGTGACCTGAAGTGTGCTCCACTTGAATCCTAGATTGTTGTAAGCAGGCAATTGTAAATTGGCATTAAGGAAGCCGCAATATTTTGGTAATACTTCTGTGCTGTAGCTTCTTTTCTCCTGCTTGGTGCTGTGACCCCATTGGGTACCCACACGCTTTGTGTAGAGCTATACCATGCTTACAGGGTTGATCAGCGAGACCTCTTGCTTTTGTCCCCATAGCAACCACATACATTTAATCAATACAGATAGTTAAACCTACCTCTGTAGAGCCAAAAGCTAAAACAAGGTGATTGACCCAGTGGTCTCTGTGGAGCACCCCAGAAAGTTGGAAAGATCCTTAAAGGAGGACAAAGAGGAATTAGGCCGTTCTGCAAACTTACTCTTAACAAAAAAAGACATGTTCGACATAACAATGTAGCTGTTGTGAAATCCCTGACTTCACAATGATGTCTTAGGGAGCTAATACGGGGGAAAGTCAAGGTAAGCGAATAGGCTGTGCTTGGCGACATCAGATTTAACTGAATGTACCTGTTCTGAGCTTAAGAAAAAGTGGAATTACTGGCTGTAAATCTAGCACCCTTCAGGAGGGATGATAGTTGACACTTAAGGTGCCTGGTTGAAAAGGAAAAGGATAAGTGAAAGAGAAGGGAAAATCACATAGATTGCAGTGATCAAATCAGGCCCTATAGCTTATGAGCTGTGTCTAGCCTTTTCCCATGTAAGGAGGTACATCATTTGAATAGAATACCTGGGGGAAGAAAGTAAGTAGAAGAAGGGTAGCATGCTGGTCGAAGCATGCACCACCAAGTCCAGCAACATCAGCCAAAAAAATCCATTAACCAAAGAAGTTTCTCAAGCTAAACACAAAGAAAAAATGATGCTAATCAAAATGCAATCAGACAGCAATAAATAAACAAGCAAAGGATCCCTACAAAACACTAAACAATGGAAACAGAAAAAATAAGCAAAGAAGGCAATTACAGTAATGGGGACCCGGATAGAAATGAAGGGTAATCTCTAGTGGAGAAAACATGTTGATAAAGAAGAATAACAGGGATAAAGATGCAATACCACATATTCTCTTCTTGAAGGCTAAGTGTACCACAAACTTCTTGTATGGGGGGCTTCTGAAGGGTCCAAAAAAGACAGCAGAGAATCTGCAGCAAGTGAAGGAGAGCAGTAACCCACAACTGCAGCAGGGTGTATCTAATCGAGGTAGCATAGCAAATCTCAAAAGGTGGACACATCCCAAAACCACAAAGGAACACAAACATCTGAGACAATCGAGAATACAAACATCTTCGGAGACCCTAGAGAAATAACGAGAACTATCCAAGGAAGAGAGAACTAATATACACAATTTATGATAGTCTATAATGACAGAAATAGTGTAGGACTCTAATATAATGAAAGAAGGAGCCCCAGTGCATTCCATATAGGATTTCATGACAGATCCTCACTGAGAGTTGTGTGATGAAGCCATCACAGCAAACAGAAGGTGACCATCATCAATAAAAAAAATGGAGAAGGTAAATGAGGGAAGAGTGTTCTTTGAACAGATTTGTATTAACCGGTCAGAGGATTTCATATGTGTAAGATAATACTTATGAAACACAGAACCATCTCATAGAGACTCCAAAACAAAACCATCATAAGCCATGTAGTAGGATAATAATGTGCATTTTCAGAGATTCCACGGAATAAAGAAGACGGTGACTCTGTAACTGGAATGACTGAACAAAAATTCAAGATCATGTAATTTCAGAGTTCAAAGGGATCTTTCCTTAGGAAGGGCGCATGGAGTTCCATTTAATCCTCCAATCAAGGATGCAGGCTCCCGTGCATTAGAGAGAGAGTTGTAATCAAAACAATACAGAATTAATGTGACATGAGTATTTTTGCATGTTAGTTGAACCATCAAGTACGAATGGGAATATAAGCAACTGATTAGCCTATTCCAAGAAAAATGTACCCAAGCAACTTTACTGCAAAGAAGTAAGTTAAAAGTACTAATGAAGAGCAAGTGTCACATATTTAAATATTGCGCAGGAAAATAATTTTATAGTGACTTGAGTACTGTCATTGACTAAAAAGATGATATACAATGTAGGTAGTAGGCACAGATGCTGTGGCAGGCATGGTCTGGGGATGCGAGGATAACCCATGAGAAATGCAATAAGGTGGCCCCACAAGGAAAGGGACAGTCCAGGGAGCCAAGGAGAGCAGTCTCCAGTACAGTAGACTAACTAAACAAATGAGGAGGGGACGGGATTGGTCATGGAAGACGATACAAGGGTAGAAGTGGGAGCATATTAATAATGGTGAACAAATATAGAAGCTAAAAAAAAACAACTTCATTTCAGAATTATATGTAAAAGTAAAACAATAAAAAGAAAAGTAAAAGCAAAAGTGGTAGCGTGCACCAGACAGCAGGGGTACAGACACCAAAAAGAGGATAAATAAGAGATCTAGAATACAGCAATTATAGATAGTTTCTGTAAGAAAGTGCTCTCTTTTTGCATGGTTGCCCCCACTTTTTGCCAAACTGTTGATGTACTTGACTGAGTGTGCCCTGGGGTCCTGCCAACCAGGTACTCAGGGCCTATGTTCTTTTCCTAAACTGCATTGATACACAACCCAATTGGCACTCTTTGGCCACATGTAAGTCCCTTGTAAATGGTACCATAGGTACAAAGGGCACTGTGGCTAGGGAATGCCTCTAAGGGCTGCAGCACTTATTGTGCCACCTCTAGAGGCCCTATACCTTTACAGATACACACTGCCTTTGCAGGCTGCGTGTTTTGGAGTACAACAAATTGAAGAGTCGACATGGCACACATCCATGTGTGCCATGCTGGCAACCCACTGCCCTGGCATAGGTAAGCTACCCTTCTAGCTGGGTGCACTATACCAGTTGTGAGGGTACAGGTGCATGAGCCCTATACCCCTACATTGTCTAAACCAATTCATAGACATTGTAAGTGCAGTATTGCCATTAAGAGTATATGGTGCTGGGAGTTTGTCATTACGAACTCAACAGCACCATAATGGCTTTACTGAAAACTGGGAAGTTTGGTACCAAACGTCTCAGCACATTAAACCCACAATGATGCCAGTGTGGGATTTAATGAAAAATGCACTCAGAGGGCATCTATGAGATGAAGCCTGAAAAATGACTCCGCTCTAGTGTCCTGGCTGAGTGGCTGCTTGCCAGCTGCGACTACCAGACATGTTTCTGAGCCCCTGGGTCGAGAGCCTGCTGCTCTCAGGAGTCTGAAACCTTGCACATCCTAGGATGAAGTGCCAAGCCTCCTCCCCAAGATGGGCAGGGTCCATGAATGTGAAGCTACAAAGGCTTTGGCACCTTTGTGAGTTACCCCAGCCATTTGCTGCTTCCAGCAACTGACCCCACCAGTTCTCATCCCCACTTTGGGTGGGAGAATCAGCAGGAAAACCAAGTGAGGAAGGGAGGTGTGCCCAACTTTGCAAACCACATCCCTCAGGTGGGGAGGTGAGGTGAAGCACAGCCAACCAAAGAGAGGTGTATGCCCCGTACCCACTGGAGGGTAGCTTAATAGAGGCTGTACCCACCCCAAAGAAGGGACCCTTTGGTCCCGACCTGTACCTACCTGTGAAGCCCTTAAATTTTGTATTTAAGGGTGATGGAGCAGGGTTTTCACGAAATAAATCCTGCCCTGATTGAACTCCTCACTGTGAATTATTAATAAAATTATTAACAAAATGGTGTGAATATTAACAGTACAGACTAAAAGGGGAAAGAGGAAAACTGCACAAGCGCATGCTGGGGGAAGTTAGTGTAGGCCGCAAATGAACACAATTAATGTAGAAAATAACAGTCTATCGTTGAGAGTTTCTTTTTACTAACTGTTTAAAAATAATGTGCATAGCGTAAGAAAATGCAAGCAAAGCATTTATTGAACGAATAATAGTGGAAATTTATGAAATAACTATGATAATGAGGCTGTATTTGTTTTTCCTAGAGTGTATTTTACTGCCCTGCAGAGAAGGCCTCAAGTGTCTTTTTTAGTTTTAATTTGCTTATTAGAATGTAGAGAGGAGAACTATGTAATCTGTCCTCCGAGAGTTCCAGCTTTTGGCCAAGGTTCTGTAGAGGAAACAATGAACATTGTGAATGGAACTTCCTTGCCGATCAGAGTATGTGGACACTTGTAGAACTATATGGATACATTTGTAATTTACTCTTGATTATTTGAGTATTGGGAGGGTCATTAGTAGAAGTTCCACTGATATCACAGAAAGCCACGCTGGCATTCGTCAGATAGCGTAAATCGTCATGAAATGGTGCTGTGTTGTTATTGGTTGGTTGGTGTGAGCTGCACTAGTGTTGGGCAGTTTGAACAAATAGCATTTGTGGATATAGGGAAGAAATTCCTTTGCTTTGCTTGGATTTTAGCGTAGCGAAAGAAATAGAGAGAAATTATTGAAAATGATGAAGATTTTATTTAGAAAGGATGAGCCTATACCTATAGAGAGGGAATTTCTGTGCCACCTGAGGGTACGCCTGCTTCTTTTATGTATTTAGAACGAGGATATCATACGGGTACATAGTTGGAGAATTAGGTGAAGTATACAGTAGATGAGAGTTTGGCATTTGCAGAGCATGGTACTTTCAATGTGAGGATTTTAGAGAACCAGAGATATCAAATGAATCAACTGAGACCAAATCCTAGACCTATGCAGTACGAAGAGCTTGAAGAATGGGAGCATGAGACATATAAGAGAGAAAGAGACAGGGCTGTGAATAAATATAGAAATAATTGGAGTAGATACTCAGAGGCAAAATGGGATGCTCAGATGAAAAGATGGAGAAAGGATGTGATTGCAGGAGGTGAAGGTTTATATCCGGTTGTTATAGTGGAGGATCAGGCTGGAGGAAAGTGTAAAGAGGAAAAGAAGAATGTAGAATGTCCAGATCCATATCCAAAGGAAATTGATGATGAGTTATTATATGAATTATTACTAAACAGACCTTCACCATATCAGGAAGAGCAGGAAAGAACAACTACTCCGAAGGCTCCATTGATTCAAGTCTTCACAAGTGAGGAATATAAATATAACGAGTCAGGTAAAAGATGATGACAAAAAATATTACTCAATTAAATCTGAATGCAGAAGCTTTATCAGTTTCTGTGACGATTGGTCCCATAGTTGCATTTTATAGTGAGGGCCGGAATATTTCACAAGTGCTTACCTTGACAATACCTGTTAATAATGATAGGATTAATGGTGGTGCTGAAGCAAGTGAGACAGGAACATTGATTGATATTTCAGAGAGATCAGTGGAAACTCCAAAGCGTAATGTACTGATGGAATCTAGAAGATTAGTGCAGAATGTGAGAGAAGTGACACCTACTTCAGGAGGTTCAATAGGACCATCACCGGAAGAGGTAGATGAATGGATTAGAGGGGTGGTGTCCAATAATGCGAATGCGAGCATGGATGTGAGTAGACTAGAAGCAGATTTTGAAGAAATGACTCTAGGTATGATTAGTCCAGAAAGATTGAGTACATATCTGGAGGAAGAATTATTGTTTTTGTGTAAGAATATTAACATGAGAGCAAAGAGTCTTCATGAGAGGTTTGCTGAAGTTGCGCAAACTTATGGTGTGGATATAGATAATCAAAGGTTTGCAAAAGACTTATAGAGTGGATTTTAGTGATAAAGATTTGGAGAGTCTGAATGCTTCTGGTAAGCGATTGCAGATTAAGGCGTTGATTAAGACATTGAGACGATGGGGTGAATTGGAACGTTGGAAAGGCAGATGGGCTAAAAAGAAAGAAGAAATGCTTGCAAATAAAGGAGCATCATCTATGTATCCAGTGAGAGAAACAGGGACAGAGACAACAATGGCTGAAATTATATATTCAATGAGAGAGGTACCAGGAGGTGGATATGTTCATGTTTCATGGTAAAGACAGGATATACTGTCTTTCACAAATGATTTCCCCAGACTAAGAGAGAAACCAGTTGAATGGTGCAGACAAATAGAAAGATTTGTAAAGGTTTCGAAAGTCTTGTTGAAAGAGTTGGATGGATTGTTTGATATTCTGGTTCCAGCTGATTTATGGTCTGAGTGTAAAATTGCAGTAGATTGGCCAAAAGAGAAATATCCCTGAGATGCAAAGACAGGAGCACCATCAGATGAAATAATGAAAAACTATAATCAAGTAATTACCTATATGAAGGGAAACATTCCACCAGAAGAGACAGATTGGGTAAAAATAGAACAACTCAGGAGATGCTTTTACAGGTGTTTAAACAGTATAGTGGTTTTGAAAGCATAACTGATAAAGGAATGGGACAACTTGTATATAGGTTTGTGTTTGGTTTGAAACTAGAGATTAGTAACATGATACAACAGCATTTGATTTGTTGGCAAAATAATAGTGTACATTAAATACTACAGCATGCAAAATATTGTAGCAATGATATTGAATTAAGACTTAAGAAGTTGAAATAGAAATTAATGTGGGCACAGATGAAAGCAGCACAGAAAGATGGTTATTTTGTAGATTTTTCTCAAACAGGTTTCCAAGGAAAGGGTCAGAATCAGAATACTCAGAATGGTCGGATTTCTAACATGGGAGTTGTCATGATGAATGGAGGTGTACTTATTCAAGGAAAGGGTGGCGGTAGAGGAACTAAAGAAGAGATGAAAAAGGAAGATCCTTGTTATGCGTGCGGGAAGTTGGGACATTGAAAATGCGAGTGTAAGGTTTTCCTGGAGAATAATGAGATGAATCTGAATTGTATTCAGCAAATGCAGGCCGAGGTGAACAGGAATCAACGGCAACAGAAAGTTACACAGGTACAAGTACCACAAGCACTGATGCCAGGTGATGTGAATGCTCAAGTACAAAGATACAGTGCAAACAAGGGTTTTCATGCGGAAGAATGAGTTGGTAATATTCAAAATGAGCAAATGGCTTCACAGTACTGGTTGCAGTGCTAAGAGAGTGAATCAGATGCATCTCAATGACGGTGCCTGAGGGGGAGGAGGAAAGCGTGCTTGGCGCATCCCTAGAGGTAGATCAGTGTGGTCCTTTCGTGGATGGAGAAGTTGAAGGCAATGTTATTACATTCCTTGTAGACACTGGTGCTACCCGTTCCACTGTGAGAACTGTGGAAATCCCCGACCTACCCCTCAAGGGAGATACTATACAAGTTATAGGTGTTTCAATCAATCAATCAATCAAAACACTTGTATAGCGCACTACTCACCCGGAAGGGTCTCAAGGCGCTTGGGGGGAAGGGGTCCGCTACTGCTCGAACAGCCAGGTCTTGAGTTGTCTCCTGAAGGCGAGGTGGTCCTGGGTCAGCCGAAGGTGGATGGGAAGGGAGTTCCATGTCTTGGTCGCCAGGTAGGAGAAGGATCTGCCTCCGGCGGTGGCTCTTCGGATGCGTGGTACGGCGGCGAAGGCGAGGCTAGTAGACCGTAGCTGGCAGTTGGGCGTGTAGAAGGTCAGGCGGTCGTTGAGGTACTTGGGGCCCAGGTCATGGAGAGACTTGTGTGCATGGGTGAGGAGCCTGAACGTGATCCTCTTGTTGACAGGGAGCCAGTGCAGGTCCCTCAGGTGGCCGGAGATGTGGCTGCGTCGGGGGATGTCCAGGATGAGTCGGGCGGAGGTGTTCTGGATGCGTTGGAGTCTTTTCTGTAGCTTGGCTGTGGTTCCGGCGTAGAGGGTGTTTCCGTAGTCCAGTCGGCTGGTGACGAGGACCTGGGTGACCGTCTTCCTGGTTTCGGTCGGGATCCATCGGAAGATCTTGCGAAGCATGCGTAGGGTGTGAAAGCATGATGAGGAGACGGCGTTGACTTGTCTGGTCATCGAGAGGGAGGAGTCCAGGATGAAGCCTAGGTTGCGCGCGTGGTCTGTTGGCTTGGGAGCGGTGCCCAGGGCTGGGGGCCACCAGGAGTCATCCCAGGCGGAGGGCGATGGTCCCAGGATGAGGACTTCCGTCTTGTCTGAGTTCAGTTTCAGGCGGCTGTTCTTCATCCACTCGGCGACGTCTTTCATCCCTTCGTGCAGGCTGTTTCTGGCGGTGTCGGGGTCTCTGGTGAGGGAGAGGATCAGCTGGGTGTCGTCGGCGTAGGAGATGATGTTGAGGTTGTGTTTCAAATCAATTGATCAAAACTCCAGTAACAAAACCAATGAAGGTACACATTGGAGATTTTAGAGACTCGCCTCGTTTTGTGGTGTGTGATACGAGTCCAGTTAACCTGCTAGGTAGAGATTTACTGTGCAAGATGAATTGCACCATCTATTGTGCACCAGATGGTATAGCATTTCATACGAAGGATGCGGATGTGATGTTCAAGATAATGATGGCGAGGCAAGGGACAGAAGTTAATGATTTGTAACCTTTATTTACAGCAAAGGATCTGCCTGTTGAACTGGGAGACACAGTGATGATTGATGGGTGGGATTTCTCAGGGAGAGACATTGAATTGATGAAAGGAGTTGATCCTATTCAGATTTCGGTTAAACAAGGTGTAGAATTTCCAAAAACTGCACAATACAAAATGAGTTCTGACACTATTTCAGGAGTAATGCCTGTAATTGACTTAGGCCCACATGCATCATTGAGACATTTTGCACTTCTTAATTTGCGAAAAATAAGGAATCGCAAATTAAGAAGTGCAAAATGGTATTCATCATTATTTTCGGTATTCATTTGTGATTCGGTAAAAATCGCAATTTTTACCGAATTCCAAATAAATACCGAATTCTTAAGTTAATTTTCGCAATTCCCATTGATTCCTATGGGCCAAAAGGCCCATAGGAGTCAATGGGAAGGCATTAGCAAATTGCGAGTGGCACTTTGAAAATTTCATGGGTGCAGGGGGGGGTCCAAAGGACCCCCCCATGCACCCCATAAATGTATTTTTCTCATCCTGTTTCACACACACATGTCCTAAGGACATGTGTGTGTGAAACATGAATGTTGAAAAAAAACCATTTCCAGCATTTTAAACACTTTTTCCAAATTTACCGAGTGGTTCAAACACTCGGTAAATTTGACACCCTAATTGCGATTTTGCACTTTTAAAAGTAATGATGCATTGCTTTTAAGAAATCGCACATCTGCGACTTCTTAAAAGCAATCGCAATTTTAGAACTCGCAAAAATGTTACGAATTCTAAAATTGCTTCATGCATCCCAAAAATCACTTTTGGAAGCGCAAACGGCCGATTTTAAGGAATCGCACCGTTTGCGACTCCAAAAATGCTTGATGCATGTGGGCCTTAATGATTGAACAAGACATTTTGAAAGAGATACCAGGAAGTCCTTGTAATTCACATACTAATGGGATATTTCAAGACCTGAGGAAGATTAATAAGATAGTTATACCTTGTTCCCCAATAGTGCCAAATCCAGCAGTGATTCTTTACCAAATTCCTTGTGACACGGAGTGGTTTACCGTGATTGATTTGTGCCAAGCATTTTTCTCGATACCCTTACATCCGGATAGCCAATATTTATTTGCATTCCAGTTCAGAGACCGTGTTTTGTTATGGTGCTGAGTTCCTCTAGGGTATACAAAGAGTCCCGCAATTTTCAATCAGATTTTGAGAAAATGCTTAGAGTCATTGATAATGCCAGAAGACTCAGGGGCAGATTTTAAAAGAATTTGCACTGGCACTCGCATGGCACAAAGTGGCACAAAACCTCGCACATATTTTCAGATAGGCGCAAGTAAGTATTTACTTCATATTTTGTAGTTAGAGTGAAGCACAAACGTTTTTGTGCCTCTCTGCACCAAAGTCCTTTTACAGTATGCAGAGTGGGTGTGTCAGTGCGTTACCCACGCAAATAGCTTCAAAACCCCGTAGGCACAGGTATTTACAAGAGTCACGTGAAGCAGCGCAAAAAAGATTAGCACAGAAAAAATAGCACAGGTACAAAACAGGCACAAAAAGAGCTGGAGCCATTTACTGGGCGATCTACCAGCAGAAACACACCAAATATCTACTGGCTGTGTCCACCATGGAGATTGTTAAAAACCGTCACTATCTGCGGATAGTTGCCTTGGCAGAAAAGAAAACACAGAGGAAGAAAAGAATCTACAAGCAGAGAATATTACTCATCCACATGGAGATACTGGTAGCTGGATCATCTTCTGACTGCTTCATTACAGGAATGGGTTGTGGGGCAAGGTTCTCTACCATTTCCTGTGTTTGGACTTCCACCAAAATACATTGTATCCTTTTGCTGTGTTTTGCGATTTTTTATTAAGGACGTGCATGACATACACACGCTTTTGCGTTGAGACATGAGACTATTTTTGCGCATGCGCTTGTTTGCGACGCCCCGTGTTGTAAATATGATGCAGCGATATTTGGTTTCACGCACGCAGCGCGAAGGTTTTCTGGCACAGAGCAAATTCTACTCAACCTGAAAATCTACCTCTCAGTATTGGTACAATATATTGATGACGTGCTTGTTGCATCAAAGTTGAGGGAAGCATGTGTAACAGATACAATTGCTTTACTGAACCATTTGGCAATAGGTGGGTATAAAGTGTCACCTGCTAAATTGCAATTTTGCAGAAAAGAAGTTTTATACTGGGGACACAAAATTGAGAAAGGATTCAGGAAAGTATCACAATATAGAATAACTGTGATCTTGCAAAGGAATCCTCCCTAGAACATAGAAAGAAGTTTGATTGTTCTTGGGTATGGTTGGATACTGCAGACAATGGATCAGTTGCTTTTCACTGAGAGCCAAGCCATTATATTGATTGATCCATAAAGATGTGATTGATCCAATCGAATTGGATGAAGAATGCATTTGGGCATTTGTAGAGTTGCGAGACAGCCTTTGTCGAACACCTGCATTAGAAATGCCACATTACAGTAAAGACTTTGCACTATTTTGTTGCGAAAGAGATGGTTGTTCACTTCCAGTTCTAACGGAAATGCATGGAACAGCACGCGGTCCAGTGGCATATTTTTTTGCCACATTGGATTCAGTGGCTGCTGCATAACCAGGATGTTTAAAATCAGTTGCTGCCACTTGTGTGAATTTGGAACAGAGTGAATCGATTGTGATGGGACATCCATTGAGAGTGCATGTGCCGAATCTGTTGAGATCTTGCTGAAACCGAACTCAAACACAACATCTTACAAGTAGTTGATTGACAAAATATGAAATATTGATTCTGGGAGCGGAGAATGTGACTGTGAGAAGATGCACAAAGTTGAATCGACCTACATTGTTACAGAGTCCGTGTTGTGAAGGAGTGGTGGATGAAGCAGATCAAGATTGTCTGGATGTGACTAAATTGTGTACAAAACCAAGGCCAGACATAAAAGACACACCATTGCCTGAATCTGATTGTGTAATGTTTGTGGATGGATCTTGTATGAGAGATGAAAAAGGTACTCTACATGCTTCATATGCAATCTGTACAGTGGCTATGGTCCTTGAAGCTTCATGCATAAATGGAATAAGTTCAGCACACATTTCTGAATTGGTCCCATTGACCAGGGCATGTATAATTGGCAAAAATCTGAGGATAACCATATGCACTTATAGTCCATATGGTTTTGGGGTTGTCCATGATTTTGGACAATTGTAGATGGAACATGGATTTTTAACATCATCAGGTTCACCAATTTGGAACAGCAATCACGTAAAGGAGTTGCTGGTTGCATTACAATTGCCCAAAGAGGTTGGAGTGGTAAAATGTTCAGCGCATAAATCTGGAAACAATTATGTTACTAAAGGAAAAAATTATGCTGATCAAGTTGCATGTTTTTGTGCTCAAAATTCAATTTCGATTAACAAAGAAATGCAGAAATCTGATACAAATTGTAATCTAATGTCTTCTTCTGTGGAGACATGGGAAGAAAATTAGGTAATTGCAGGAAGAAACTAGTGAGGAAGAGAAAGAAAGCTGGATCAAATCAGGTTATTCATGTAGGGCTGAAGATGAAGTGTGGGTTTACACTGATGGAAGACCAGTAATGCCAGATAGTTTGTTGTCACAAATGGCAAGGATGTACCATGGTTTAACACATGTAGGAAGAGATGTGATGATCAGGCTCTTTAAGTAAATGTGGTATAAACCAAGTTCAGGGTCATTGTATAAAGTTTTTGCCAGAGGTGCATAACTTGCCAGCAGCAAAATGCAGGGAGAAAAACTGTTGTCAGTTGGGGACGAATTGGAAAAGCAGCAGGTCCATATACCCAACTGCAGGCAGACTTTATGGAACTACCTCCATGTAATGGATTGAAATATGTGTTGGAAGTCGTCTGTCTGTTCTCTCGTTGGGTAGAAGCCTATCCAACAAGACGAAATGATAGTGAAACTGTTGCTAAATTGCTTCTAAGAGAGATAATACCGAGGTTTGGTTTTCAAGTCTCTTTAGAAACAGATAGAGGAACTAATTTCAGCAAATAAATAATTCTGATGATTTGTGTAGCATTGCAAATTGAGCAAAAATTACATTGTATCTATCGACCAGTAGCTTCAGGTGTGGTCGAACAGATAAATGGTACTATTAAATCAAGACTTTCAAAAGTGTGTGCATCCACAGCACTAAAATGGCCAGATGCTTTACCCTTAGTTCTGATGAGTCTGAGGAGTATTCTTAATAAAACGACTGGATTATCACCTCACAAAGTGATTATGGGGAGAGCAATGAGGCAAACCATAGTTCCAGCAAATCAACTGATGAATATAACTGATGATCTAGTGCTCGATTATTGCAAAGGATTGGCTGATGTGGTAGGTTCTGTGTTTCATCAGGTTGGAGAAGTTGCAACCATAACACAGCAAGAGCAAGTCCTTGACCTAAGTCCAGGAGAGTGGATACTGGTGAACAAACATGTGAGAAAATCATGATTGGAACCACATTGTCATGGGCCATACCAAAAGATCCTGGTGATGATGACAGCAGTGATGTGTGGTGGTTTACAAAAGTGGATACACGTCAGCCACACAAGAAGAGTCCCAAGTCCATTTGAAAGAACAGACACGAATGAAGGAGATCAAGATCAGGCTGAGAGTCAAAGAGAGCCTGAACAAAGTCGAATAAAGTGGGCACCAGCTACTGAGTCTCGTGAGACTGTTGTCAATGCCAATGAAGAAGAAAGTTTGATTCAAGAACCAGTGCAAATGAGAAAAGAAGCAAACAAAAGAAGTTTTGAATCAAGTCTTGAATCTGGTGATTCTGTGCATGTGAAGAAGACATGAAAATTAGATATATGGCCAAAGGGAGTGAAAAGACTGAAATACACTCTGAATAAAAAGGTTCCAAATACCATAATAGAAGTATTGAGCCAAAGAGAACAGAATGATTCTGAAGACGATACAGTTCAGAGAACGAGAAGAGCAAGAGTACCGAATAAAAAGTACAGAGCACCTGAATGGACATACGTGGTGACTGAAGCAGCTGAACACACAGATCAGTGTGGGGAAAAGACTGTTGCAGAATCAAGTCACAAAAACTGTTATGAGCCACCCTAAATGAACTGTGTCAAAATTAGGGTGCAGAAGATTGAAAAGATCACTCTGAAGAGAGCAGAAAACTAAGCTGGAATTTGATTGACCGTTTCCATGAGGCGGACGGCCCCCCAGCCATCCGAAGTCATGGTGTGTGCGTCGGATGGCCGGGGGCCGTCCGAATCACGCACGCGTGGAATTCGCCCGCACCACAGGGGAATTCCACATGGGTTCAAGGGGTTAAAGGCTTTGAAGATACAATAAAAATGTTTTTTAAAAGAGAACGAAAAAGCAAGAAGGCTTAAGAAGTGCTTGGATACACTGCAAACCATTTTGTTTTTTTGTGTGGATTTTTCTATTCAGGAAAATGGCAAAGGCAAAATTTCAAGTGACTGGATATCAAAACCAAAGTTTTAAGCATAGATGTAGTAATGCTGGCTTTATAAGTGCTTTGCTGCTAATGTTTGTTTGGTTAACATTAATTGTTGGTGTGCCTTATTTTATGTATTCTACTAAGAGTAATACTACTAATGATGTGGTGAGTGAAAAAGTAGATGTGAAAAATCTTAAAGAAGAATCACAAATTAACATTGAGAAAAAAACAGGTGATAATATATATCAAAAAGGATAACTCCATTAATAATGTTTCATTAAATGTTTTTACCAAATTACAGTATGATTACATGGATACAAAGGGGCCGATTCCGATCCGGAAAAAAAATCCGGCATACGATTCGTATTCGTAGCCGAATCCGTACGAATGGGAAACTACCGTCCGACCCCCGAATTCCGATCCATTTGCGTCGATTTCCGTACGATTATCAGCGAACCGTACGAACCACAGTCGTTGACTCGTACGAATAAGCCTCGTCAATACTACCGTACGATTCGTTACCAGGCCGTACAAACTCACAATTACGATTCGGTATGAAAAGCCTGACCGACATTCGTACGGCCCAAAGTATTCGCGCATTAACATTGATTCGTACGGAACATTCGCCTCACAGCAAGCGCCATCAATACATACTACACGTATACCCCTCGCCCAAGCCTACGCGAACCCCCCCACCCGCCAACGGCATGTCCAAGTCAATCGCACGCACAAGTACCGCACGCACACCCCCCACCAAGCGTACGCGACCCCCCACCCGCCAACAGCCCGTACAAGTCAATCGCACGCACAAGTACCGCACGCACCCCCCCCAACAAGCCTACGCAAACCCCCCACCCGCCAACGGCACGTCCAAGTCAATCGCACGCACAAGTACCGCACGCACACCCTCCACCAAGCGAACGCGACCCCCCCACCCGTCAACGGCCCGTACAAGTCAATCGCATGCACAAGTACCGCACGCACACCCCCTCAACAAGCCTACGCGAACTCCCCCACCCGCCAACGGCACGTCCAAGTCAATCGCACGCACAAGTACCGCACGCACACCCCCCACCAAGCGTACGTGACCCCCCCACCCTCCAACGGCCCGTACAAGTCAATCGCATGCACAAGTACCGCACGCACACCCCCCCAACAAGACTATGTGAACCCCCCGCCCGCCAACGGCACGTCCAAGTCCATCGCACGCACAAGTACTGCACGCACACCCCCCCACCAAGCGTACGCGACCCCCCCACCCGCCAACGGCCCGTACAAGTCAATCGCACGCACAAGTACTGCACGCACACCCCCCCAACAAGCCTACGCGAACCCCCCACCCGCCAACGGCACGTCCAAGTCAATCGCACGCACAAGTACCGCACGCACACCCCCCCACCAAGCATACGCGACCCCCCCACCCGCCAACGGCCCGTACAAGTCAATCGCACGCACAAGTACCGCACGCACACCCCCCAACAAGCCTACGCGAACCCCCCCACCCGCCAACGGCACGTCCAAGTTAATCGCACACACAAGTACCGCACGCACACCCCCCCACCAAGCGTACGCGACCCTCCCACCCGCCAACGGCCCGTACAAGTCAATCGCACGCACAAGTACCGCACGCACACCCCCCAACAAGCCTACGCGAACACCCCCACCCGCCAACGGCACGTCCAAGTCAATCGCACGCACAAGTACCGCACGCATAACCCCCCACCAAGCGTACACGACCCCCCACCCGCCAACGGCCCGTACAAGTCAATCGCACGCACAAGTACCGCACGCACACCCCCCCAACAAGCCTACGCGAACCCCCCCACCCGCCAACGGCACATCCAAGTCAATCGCACGCACAAGTACCGCACGCACACCCCCCCACCAAGCGTACGCGACCCCCCCACCCGCCAACGGCCCGTACAAGTCAATCGCACGCACAAGTACCGCACGCACCCCTCCCAACAAGCCTACGCGAACCCCCCCACCCGCCAACGGCCCGTCCAAGTCAATCGCACGGACAAGTACCGCACGCACACCCCCCCACCAAGCGTACGCGACCCCCCACCCGCCAACGGCCCGTACAAGTCAATCGCACGCACAAGTACCGCATGCACCCCCCCCAACAAGCCTACACGAACCCCCCCACCCGCCAACGGCACGTCCAAGTCAATCGCACGCACAAGTACCGCACGCACACCCCCCCAACAAGCCTACGCGAACTCCCCCACCCGTCAACGGCACGTCCAAGTCAATCGCACGCACAAGTACCGCAGGCACACCCCCCCACCAAGCGTACACGACCCCCCACCCGCCAACGGCCCGTACAAGTCAATCGCATGCACAAGAACCACACGCACACCCCCCCCAACAAGCCTATGCGAACCCCCCCACGCGCCAACGGCACGTCCAAGTCAATCGCACGCACAAGTACCGCACGCACAACCCCCCACCAAGCGTACGCGACACCCCCACCCGCCAACGGCCCGTACAAGTCAATCGCACGCACAAGTACCGCACGCACACCCCCCCAAGCCTACGCAAACCCCCCCACCCGCCAACGGCACGTCCAAGTCAATCGCACGCACAAGTACCGCACGCACACCCCCCAACTAGCCTACGCGAACCCCCCCACCCGCCAACGGCTCGTCCAAGTCAATCGCACGCACAAGTACCGCACGCACAACCCCCCACCAAGCGTACGCGACCCCCCCACCCACCAACGGCCCGTACAAGTCAATCGCACGCACAAGTACAGCACGCACACCCCCCCAACAAGCCTACGCGAACCCCCCACCCGCCAACGGCACGTCCAAGTCAATCGCACGCACAAGTACCGCACGCACACCCCCCAACAAGCCTACGCGAACCCCCCACCCGCCAACGGCCCGTACAAGTCAATCGCATGCACAAGTACCGCACGCACACCCCCCCACCAAGCCTACGCGACCCCCCAACCCGCCAACGGCCCATCCAAATCAATCGCACGCACAAGTACCGCACGCACACCCCCCCAACAAGCCTACGCGAACCCCCCACCCGCCAACGGGCCGTCCAAGTCAATCGCACGCACAAGTACCGCACGCACACCCCCCCAACAAGCGTACGCGACCCCCCACCCGCCAACGGCCCGTCCAAATCAATCGCACGCACAAGTACCGCACGCACACCCCCCCAACAACCCTACACGAACCCCCCACCCGCTAACGGCCCGTCCAAGTCAATCGCACGCACAAGTACCGTACGCACACATAACGCCAACACCCAAATGACAACAAGTACCTTGCTAACGAGTCGCACTACAACACTGAACATGTCTCCTGTGTACACACCTTTGACAATCAATGTCCTGGTCACAGCCAAACAGCCAAGCAGAGGTCAACACCAACACCCACCCCATATAACACACATACCACCAATTCAAAATAAGCCACACCCACCATTTGACCAATAAAAGGGTCCACACATACAACCCATCATCCTTTGCAACATACCCATTCTTGTGAGGAAACAGAGAGCACAAAAACAATTGCAGCCACATACCTTCACACATACACCCTATCTCATCTACACCCACACCACCCCTTCACAATCAGACCCACACACCCTCATTCATACACACCATCAACCCCTCAATCACATACACCCCACACCATGAACACACCCAAGAATCCAAAGTTCTCTAACCCAGAGAATGAGATACTTACAGATAAAGTCATCAGAGTCGAGCCGCAGCTGTTTGGCGCATTGGTCAGACAGACCAGCATGGCAGAAAGAACACGCCTGTGGGAGAGGATCGTAGACCGGGTCAATGCTGTTGCACCCATCAGGCGCACCAGGGGGGAATGCCAGTCCAGGTGGTACGATCTGCGGAGGATGGTCAAGAGGAAGATGGACCAGGATTACGCCTCTGCACACCACACTGGAGGCGGTGGTCCCCGTAAACCTCCTGTATACCATCCCTGGGAGGAGAAGGTCATGGCCCTGCTGCCACCGGTGGGAGTACATGGAATAGAAGGAGCCGTTGAGTCTGGTGAGTGTACAAAAAACACAAGTTACATGGGTAGACTAACAACAGTGCCCAGCAGCAAGGGGTGGGTGGGCATGAGTCCCAGCAGTACACAACCAAATGGGGGTAGTTGCAAGGGGGAGGCACAAAGGCTGGAATGTGTAGGGTAGGAGGCTGCTCTCATCCCATATGTCCCAGGGACACATACAAGCATAATGCCCAATGCACAGGGATAGGGAAATATCACACAAGATAGTAGACCACAGCTTCTAAACATTTAAATTTAGCTGACACACCTTTCAGAGATTCATCATTTTGTGACACAGTAAGGCAGTGTAGGAAGAGAGCAAGCTCAAACTACCTGTCTCCATCCCTGTCTCGCCCTCTCCCACAGTCGCCCTCTCCCACAGTCGCCCTCTCCCTCTGTCTCCCTCTCCCTCTCCCTCTCCCTCTGTCTCTGTCTCTGTCTCTGTCTCTGTCTCTGTCTCCCTCTGTCTCTGTCTCTGTCTCCCTCTCCCCCTGTCTCCCTCTCCCTCTGTCTCCCTCTCCCTCTGTCTCCCTCTCCCTCTGTCTCCCTCTCCCTCTGTCTCTGTCTCTGTCTCCCTCTCCCTCTGTCTCTGTCTCTGTCTCTGTCTCCCTCTCCCTCTGTTTCCCTCTCCCTCTGTCTCCCTCTCCCTCTGTCTCCCTCTCCCTCTGTCTCCCTCTGTATCCATCAGTCAGTGTTCCTCCCTCTGTCACCTCAACGCACCTCCCTGGGGCACACACACAGTTGCACGCAAGCACTGCACAGGCCTCACAAACACCATAGAGCAGAATGTTAAGGGATGTCTCACAAGTACTAGCAGTCATCTGGTATGTGCCTGCAAGACACCCACCATTTGCAGTCAACACTGTACTGTGTCAGGACACACATCTCAGAAAGCTCTGTAGTACACAATGGGCACAGGTGTAGGCAGCACAAGTCCCTCCTGTGATCATTGCCAACACAAAGACCAGGACAAGGTCACGCATCATGTGCACCAACACAAATCCACGAATATGGCAGCATGCCACATGAGGGGACAGCCAAATCATGAACGATGGACGCTTGCAATTCACAAGCAAAGTAATAGCATGGCCTGTTGTACACACCCCTTACAGAAACTCATCCCCTGGGGACAGGCATTGGATTGCAACACTGTCCCAATTGTCATGTACCACAACAAAACACTCACTCATATGAATATGCATACAACTCATACATGCACATAGCAGAAGCTCCAGTCCATTGTGCCTCTCAAACAATGCACATGCCCCATCTCATGAAGTTTGTGGATGCACTTAAGTACCAACATGG
This sequence comes from Lissotriton helveticus, assembly GCF_964261635.1. Lineage (NCBI taxonomy): Eukaryota > Metazoa > Chordata > Amphibia > Caudata > Salamandridae > Lissotriton > Lissotriton helveticus. Next base: position 807,224,138 of record NC_136063.1, read on the forward strand.
ACATGGGTATTGGGAAGGTGATGGGTCTTACAGAAGCGGCAAGTTCTAAAGCCATGATCTAGAAGTGGGTGTACAGGTCCAGGGGTGTTGGCATTGTTTGGCCAGCATGGAACAGCAAAAGACATCCAAAGTAGTAGATGACATGCTAAATAATGATGCTCTGTCTCTTACATCAACATGCTGCATCTAAACTCTGTGCATGCTTGACGCAGACATAAGGATTTACACCGTATCCTGGATGTAGCGTGAAACTGAGCAATGCTTTACACGTGTGGTGCCGGCAACACAAGACACAGCAATGGCTGTGTCAGTCATTGTCAAGAGATTTGACGAATATAAATATCCCATCGTACATTTCATTTTTCTACCACTACACACACAACTGAACAATGTCAACAATGTCAAGCTTGTGGAACTGTGATGCTGATAATGGATAACTAAACAAGATGTCACTTGATAGTGCCTTAACAGTGTCTGTCTCTCCCACACACAGGGGAACGTGCGGAGTGCCCCCCCAGCCAGGGGGGAGAAGGATCACAGTCCCAGGCTCAGCAGGACCCAGACCCCAATGCCAGCGCCGTCCCTCAACGCACTGTGGATGACCCCAACCAACCTGGCTCCTCTGGATCCCAAACCCCTGCAGCAACTGTACCAGCTACATCTCAGCCAACCACCGGACCCATTCGCACCACATCCCAGCAGACAGGTCAGAGCCCTGCCCATGATTCACAAGAGAGCCAGTCTGAAAATGAGGGACACCCTTTGTCAGGCGCCCCTGAGGTTGGTGACAACCTCCACCCTGCCAGCACTCGGGGGGCCCGTCGATCGGAAGTGCCCACAAGCGCAGGCCGTGCTCATGTGGGTCAGGGTGGTGGGAGTGGCGGAAGGCGGAGGCGAGAATCTGGACAGTCAGCTGCAGCACCCGGTATGCCTGAACTCGCTAACATCCTGGAGGCATACCGGCGGGACACCAGTGAGGTAAGCCAGCTTGCGGAGGCCCTCAACCAGGTCAGACAACAGCAGGCAGAGCAAATAGCCAGGCAAGACCTGCATTATGGACGGGTGGAGGCACACCAGGCTCAGCTCTTGATGGTGCATCGGGACATTTGCCATATGCTACGTCAGATGGCTGCCAACATGCAGCCCCCTCCCTGTGTCACAAGGCCAGCAACATCACGGCAAAGTGCAACACCAGCCACAGGGAGGGAGGAGGAGGAGGAGGAACCCTCTGACGTAGCGTCCCATGCACCATCCATGCCTGCACATGAGGGTCCCCCAAGGAAGGTGGGTCGTCCACGGCGAAGACGTTGAGGGCCAGTGGGCCATGGACATCTCCCAGGACACTGGACCTGGCATATTGCCCCTGGGTGCAACAGCATCCCCTATGAGACTCTCCCACATGGACTTGCTGGTCACAGTCTGCCCAATGATGTCAAGCACTGTGGCCTGGACTCTGTTTACTGAAACTGTAAGGCATCTCATCTCCAGCAGTGAACTTTGGATTCCACCCCTTTCTGTACAGCACCTATTCACGTTTCCTGCACAAGATCACCCAAAAAATATTCTAAACCTCATACGCATTTGGTGAGTAATCTTTGAAACAGCATAAATTGATATGTGTGTGCAAATGTAAAAAATGCAAGGGTATACAACAAACAGCAGTCATCCACACACCTGGATCAGAATCTGAGTGAGGACACACATTGGTCAGAAATTACCAAAACCACATACATGGATGGTAAGACACACCTGTGTGGGACAGTAAATGCTGAAGGGGGGTTTGAATCACAAAACTACTATCACAGGCAGACCCAGGAGAGTCACTTTGAGGTGTACATATCAGTGTCACAAAAGTAGTAGTCCACGTAGGGAGTACCTACAACTGTGTCCTCAGGTATGTGAGCTACCATCAGCATGATGCATTACTGTGTATGTGATGAATGGCGCACAGGATAAGGGTGGCAGGACAGACTGTGGGCAATGGGCTGGAGCACTCTACACAAGCACACCTGATTAGGTGACCTACCCCTATGGAGCTACAAGTACTATACTACTGTAATGGGAGCAACGCATACAGAACAACTACAAATGTCTGACAAATACCTACACCAGAACGGGGAAATCACACCACACCCAAGAGACAGGGTCATGGTGTGTGTCCCATGTGGCAACTTGACTGACTGTGACTGCAATGTTGAAGTGGTGTGAGCAGGTTGTGTACTGGCACGTGACTGTAAGCTAGCAGTTTTTTGCTCTAGTGGTGTTGACAAGGTAACACAGTACAATATTGTGCCTATGGAATGTGTGTGTGTGGTGGACACGGCACATGACCTGGTGGTACGTAGACCCAATGTCATATGAATCTGCATAGTCGTGCCAGTATGTGTTGCACACACAGGCGTAGCAGCAGCAATGGCTGAGTTCCAAGCATTGTGATAGCAGGAGGGTGATTGTCTGGTGTTGTCTGTGTGTAGGGTGGCAGGAGCATGCTCTATTAATGGATGGAAGGAGGGTCATCCTGTAGGTGTCTGTGTTCCTGGATAGTATGCGCTGCATGGTGGCTGTGTATGCAGCAGCAGCAATGAGTGAAGACATGACGGCAGGAGGGGTGTGACAAATTGCTAAACAAACACATAACACAAGGGCATTGGCAAGGCACAAAGTGACATGTGGATGTGAAGGCAGGAGTGTCTGCCTCACTCAGGGTCACTGACAATAAAATGGCACAGTAATCACCACAGATCACAGTCACTGGATCAGGGCCCTTACGGACAAGTGGGGCACAAGACACACAGCGTCAGCAGGTGTAGACAACAGCCACTGTGTTCAAAGCCAAACAGCAGCGACAAAGCCATCTGCCTCACACACAACATAGTATTCTAGCCTTCCCAAACCCCATGCGTGTGGTCACTATACAGGTAAACACATAACAAGCATGAGCTAACTTCATGCCAAATAGTATAGATGAACATTAGAAGGACATGTGTGTTGACCCCAAGGCGGCACAATATTCTGTAGGAGTCAGACGTCATGCACAACATGATTATTTACATTGTGAGCCCATGGAGCATTAACAAACATACATGTGCATTGTCAAGTAGTCCAAATTACACTATTCATGATGTCACCTGTAATGCCGCATTACTATTACCCACAAGGCTGTCAAGGACTGGCCATACCTTTCTTCATCAGAGTGGTGTGATGCTCAAAGGGTTCCACCTCCCCTTGGTCTGAGTACAAACGACAGACACAAAAGGGTGATCAGGCGAGGGAATGAGAGGATGAGAACTGCTGGGAGGGAGACCTGAAACAGAGGCAAATAACCATTAGGAGTACATTCTCATGTCACTGACACTTCAAAAACCTCGTTTGCTACACTGTACCAGTCACACCTGTGAAGTGTACTGACTGGAGAAAATTAATGATGAGTAATCATGCCATCACATGAGATCCGATGCTGTGACACGGACACATAAAAACTAGGACAGTCTGTCATACATTAGAGTCATGTATAACGCTCACAAGTGAGCTACCATACTAATAGATCAATGTTGTTAAAACTCATTCACTGGCTCAGATGAGGTGGACCTTACAAACAAATGGAAACATATGGAAATGCAACTTACGCTAACTGTAATGTCTGTATCTGATATTGGTTACCCATAAGGGCCATGTAGGCAAACTTGACCTCATCCACAACAGCTGTAAGTATCACATATGATGAGGAAGCTAATGACCGACATGCAATGAAGGCACTCTGTAGCCAGTCTTTTGATCTGTCAAGTATGCATTACTATGCCAAACATGATATGGAGGTAGAAGAAATATTAAGTGCAAGTGATGTCCATCCAAGCTACATAATCAGACCCTACCATTGCACAGTAATGCTGCAGGGGACCAGAGATTCATGTGAATGACCGCACTCCACTGGTGCAACACAATAAATCGCATATGCATCATCCCAACATGTTATTTTGTCATGCTAAACATACATGGCATCATGTGAATCAAAACAGAACTGCTACTCACTGTGAAGGCTGGCTTAGCAGTATTCTCAACCTGCACTGAGGTAACGACATGACAGTGACATGATATACTGCTACAAGGGGCAATGCATCCATGTAAACTGATTCACAGGACAGTTGTCTTAACATGTGGAACATACACTGGGCCACACCCACACCACATGGTTTCATGGTAATCAAACTGGACTGGCCCACAAGCTGGAGGTGAGGATCCAGTCACATTCTAATGCACACAGTGAGGCTGCAATCCCCCACAGAGTCCGTGGTTGTGACCTCTGACACAATGTCAAGCCATGGTATGTGCAATGTTGCAGTGGCAATGTCTACACACATTGATGCATTCACCAGAGTCTCAAAGTACAACAGATGACAGTCAGATGGGGTGACTCTCCTGTCATGGGAGTGGCCATACATGTCATAAGTAACATAATGGAGTTGCATGTATGCAAGGTCTCACTACATGCACATGAACATGTACCATACATTTCTACACATACCAACGCTAAACAACCTCATATGAGTCCTTACCCCAATTGACTTCTCCACATGTCCAAGCATGCTCCGTGGATGTGGCTGACGTTGCAATCATAATGAGCAATAGCAGGATGACCACGATGACCCCAACGGACAACAGGCAGGGCGAGCTGTGGATGAGAGTGGCACACGAGGGGTCAAGTTCTGTATAATGTCATTTTGGCAATGTCTGTTGAATAGCCGGATGTAGTATAACACCTGTACATTCCAAGTGCACACATAGCACGTATGTGTGTTGCATTACAACTGCACATGTGTGACACTGCACAACACACATCCAAGTGACCTTGCATACAGTCTGTTGCATACACAGCATGCTACCCATGCAACTCTATAGTCCATATTTTACATAAAAGATGATATGACTCACCATCATGAAAAGAAGTTGCGGATGAGGTGACCGCGGATATCATCTTCACCCTCCTTGTCACTGGCATCCTGGCCAAGGCCTTCATCCTCAACGGGCGGATGTTCCAGCTCATCAGGATCAAGGTAGAGTGGCACGGCCTTCTCCACTGCCATGTTGTGTAGCATGCAGCACACGGTGAAGATGTCACACACCTTGCGTGGGCTGTATTGGAGGGCTCCACCTGTCTTGTCCAGGCACCTGAACCGGCTCTTCAGGAGTCCAAATGTTCGCTCGATCACCCGCCTGGTCTTCCCATGAGCATTGTTGTAAAGCTGGTCTGCAGCTGTCCTGGGGTTGCGTAGCGGAGTCATTAGCCATGGCATGTTTGGATATCCAGCGTCTCCTGCAAATTGACATCATGTACAAGAGTGATTCATATGATGCAGATCATGAAGTTGTGACATACTGACATACAGAGCTGACAGCGTATACTCACCAACTAGACATGCCCGGTGGTTGTGCAGCTGCAGCATAATCTGTGGTACCCTGCTACGCCTCATGATGAAAGCATCGTGGCACGATCCTGGAAAACTTGCACAAACATGTGAGATAATCATGTTGGCAAGACACACCACCAGGGCATTTATCGAGTGGTAGTGTTTCCTGTTGCGATACGCTTGCTCCTGAGCCTGTGGTGGCACCAGAGTAATATGTGTACCATCAATTGCACCAATTACATGTGGCATGCGGCCCAGGGCATAGAATTCCCCCTTGACATCTGTCAACTCTTCTGGAGTAGGGAATGTAATGAGTTCATCAAGGTGGAGCAACATTGCTCCCAAAACATCACCCAATACCCGGCTAAACATAGTCTGAGACATCCCTCCCACATCAGCTATGGTAAATTGGAACGTACCTGTGGCAAAGAAATGGAGGGCTGCCATCACCTTTACCTTGGGTGTCAATGCAGTTGGATACCTGTGGCGTGGTTGTAGGTGAGCCTCAAGCCTGCCTGTCAGGTCCTTGATTAACTGTCTGGTGAAGCGATATCGACGAATGCAATTGCGCTCCCTCATGGCTTCCAAGTCAGGCAATGGCCTTTCCAGAGGGGGTGCCCTGCAAAACACAAGTAATCCAAAATGTCTTCAACTGTCTGACTAAGACAATAACAATGTACATGGCACAAGCAACACTGCTTCAAATAATCTAGACAATTTGGAGTGTGGCGTGGGATACACACTGATGTAACGTGTGCCAGCTCCCAGCCACTCCTCCGTGGAAAATAAAATACCTGTGGTGTGTGGAATGGATACGACATGCATACAAACGATCTGATGGAAAGGTCTTAGTGAGCATGACAATGTATCATGTCAGTGACACACGTCATGTCAATGTCAGTCGGAGGTTGTCTGCACATCCAGACGGATGACTGCAAAACACACACACACACCACATGTGCCATCATTTGCACTGTTCTGCCTTAGTCATGTTGCGGTGTGTACATTCAGTTATAATTACATAACCATCATCATACAGCATAAATGTTTGATTTGTCACTAATGGTCTGTGATGCCATCACACATATGAACGGGTCAGTAACACACGTGGCATGGTGTGCGAACATTAGTAACCCTGCCATCACAGCAAGGACACAACATAGATGCTCCTACAGCAGATGTACAGAACTGTATGGACTAGTTACATACCTTTTCTAACCAAATATCTGTAAGGAACAGTAGTCAGTAGCATATTGCCAACTTTCAATACATACCAAGCTTTGGACAAATTAGCCTCCCTGGGTGCCATCGATCTGACCAGTGAGTCTGGGCTATCCAGGCTACACCGGAACAAAACCAGTGTCGCGGATTGGCATCCGACAAGGGCGTGGCCAAGTATTGCCCGTATCTACAACGCACACTCTGGCAGCAGTTACACAACCATATCCCACAGAGAGTGTGGGTAGCGGGCAAAGATGCATGTGATGTTGGAAGACATCACTCCCAGACTCCCAGACTCAGGGAGGATGATGATATCTTTGCGTAGTGCTTGTACCTCTTGGATACCCTCTACAGCGGAGCAAACGGGAATGTGGTCTGTGATTTTGAGGCCTGGATGCACATGCTCTCTGGGGTGGGGTGGGAGGACAGGGAACATGGTCAGTCCAGGGAGGGGTGTGGGGGTCTGACAACGTGCCTATCTAGAGCCAAACATGCTGCGTGGCTGTACATGCTTGCCAATATACATACAGTACATTCATCAAGATAGGCCTGCAGAGGCTCAGCGTAGCGTTAGTGTAGTTTAAGGACCTCAGTGATGAGTTGGTCCTCACGGCAGCAACGGGGAGATGAAGGGCCAAGGTTCCGGCCGCCCACATAAACACAACACTGTACGTTGCCCACTCATCCAAAAACACGTTTGGAGTAGAGACATCACCAGTGTCTGGCTAGGTGTCCAGACCACTCGCATCCCACAGTCCACCTGTCCTGTTGTCTTGGGACTGACACTCACGTGCCAGTGGGTCTTCATGACCCTCCCAATACTCATTAACACCCATTGTAATGAGGTGTGCCCGGATCATTGAATTTTAACTTCCAATGCAGCATTAACAGCGGTGTTCTGCCACACAGTTACCACGGTGGAGCCGTACAGTGTGTGGTATCGTGGCCAGCACCACCCGAGAACGGCGCCACGGCTGACACCTGGGGGATATTTGCCAGTGAGGTTGTGAGTTGAACCAGCGGGGACCAGGATGAACATTCCGATCCTGTCTGTCACAGCGGTTCTGGGACGTATGCGCCGCCTGCGTCTGTGACTCAGCGAGTGATGGCGTCAGGGGCAAATCAACAGAGGCGCTACTGCCCCCAGACGGGTACGCTGGGCCAGAAGCTGACGCTTAGTCCGTTGTTGGGGTGAGGGACATCATGGACATGAGGAAGTGCACTTACTCCTCCTGTGTCACATGCAGGGCAGGGACCGGAGGTCGTGGTGCTGGCTACGACGGCTGCAATTCTGACGGAGCCGTGTGGTCGGTGTCACCCTAATCCCATGCAGCATTGCACTTGCATCGTGGTGATTTGTTATTGCAATTACATATCTCTGACTTCTTTGGGTTACCTGACGAGTTTGCCCTGGAGAACTGATGTCAAAATAAGGGGCTCTGATGTCTCCACACCCACGCACATGCACTCGTCCTACGTCCGGACCATGAGCTATTGTGGTGCAGTGCCAACTGCTGAAGTCTGAGTGGCTTGTGGGACCAATCACACCTGGATTCGATGTCTGGTCCCGCCAGTCGGAGCAGCTCTTGTTGTTGTGCCTGACGTGAAAACCGTGGAGACACAGACGGTGAGGGTCAGTCACCAACATGAGTCGTTTGCATTCCTCACAGGCTTTGAAAATGACATCCCTATTGGCACCGTTCTGAGTCTGGCAATCAAAGCTAAATGGTCAGAAGTGTTTGTACTATGATTTTGGGTACAAAAATGTGTAAGCTTACACTTATACCGGACCTGCGCTGGTGTTGTGAAAAAAGAGGACCTGACGTGTGCACGCAGAGGTGACGTATGACTACTCAGACAACGTCATCACGGCACACACAACGCCAATGACACTTGCAGAGCCGCAGGATATGCCTACCAACACACAAGTGTACAGCATAACGGAAATTGCCATATCCAGGATGACATGTGGGGATATTCTGAGGTGAGTAATACGTTACTGACCTGTTCATTGCATATGCAAACAGCATGCACAATGTCGCACATGGCACACACATGACGTGGTCACACAGGGTCATGCTGTGCGGCTATGACACCTCTGTGACAGTGGGCATTTTGCTATCATCATGTGCCAGTTCCCTGTACTGAATTGTGGGCCATTCCAGTGTTCATGTGCCTCGCAACATGTTGCTGACGTTACTCCGGTGGAAATTGTTGAATGCATGTGATGCACATGTGCAGTATGATTGATGACATGTTGCGCAAGCTCTTCACACATCAACTGAGGCACAAGGTCACAATCCCTGTGCTTCTTCAATGTCTGCCACACCTGGGGCATCCTGATGTATGTATGCCATGCTGATGTATGCATCCACATCGTTGACATGAGTGTAGACTACATCCCTGCTATGTGATTTCCTGGTGTAACTCTCCCAATGGTGACATGAAGGTGGACAGGGACGCAGCCTACACAATCGTTCACTTGACCATGTCTGACGCACTGTACCCCAATGGTACGTGCGTGTGTCGGCCTCGTTTCCCTATTGCATTTCAGCTATACGCGAGCGAAGTGTACCCCAATGGTACGTGCGTGTGTACGCCCCGTTCCCCTATTGCATTTCAGCTATACGCGAGCGAAGTGTACCCCAGTGGTACGTGCGTGTGTCGGCCTCGTTTCCCTATTGCATTTCAGCTATACGCGAGCGAAGTGTACCCCAACGGTACGTGCGTGTGTCGGCCTCGTTTCCCTATTGCATTTCAGCCATACACGAGCGAAGTGTACCCCAATGGTACGTGCGTGTGTACACCTCGTTACACCATTAAATGGGTTGCATTAGCAACGACAATGTCACCGTACTTGGGTGGGTATTTGAATAAATACATAGGGAACAACTAGGGGAACAGTGTACTGTTCAAAATGGAACCAGGTTGTCATGGATACGGAGTTTTTTTAAGCTCCTACAGGTGTTCTAGAAAATTCAGTTTGGAAAAGGTATACAATGTTGCTAAAGTTGTTGTTCAGCTCAGGCTCTATTTTCAAACCATGCATATGTGTGTCATGGGCTTATGTGTGATGTGATTGGATGGAACATAGGATGCTAAATATGGTGGCCTATCACACACTACTCCTTGGACTCACAGACCCTCTGCAGCACAGATATAAGGCAGCATGTGGCTGTGGGAGGGCACTTGCCTGCACAACATTGGTGTGGTAACCACAGCTGCTGTCTCTGAATCCTCTGGACCCTGATTAGCTGAGCATGGAGAGGGCACCTGCATTCACTGATGGTGAGAACAAGGCCCTGCTGGATGCCCTCCTGCCAAACTACAGCAAGCTGTATGGGAGACCAGAAGATCAGGTGAGTGATGTGTGCAATACCTTGGAGTGTGCACCTGTTGTGTGTGTGACATTATAGCCACTGTGTATGTATAGTAGATAGATGCAATGTTGTTGTGAGTGAGTGCCAGGGTGTACAGTGTTGTTACAAGAGAGTTCTTTGTTGTAGTGTGGTGTGTGACAGCATGTCACGTGCTGCAGTGCACCCAGATGTAGCATATATTGCTCAGTGAGTGCCATGCTCAAAGAGTGTTTTGCACCCCGCATGTCATCTGTAGACTTTCAATGTGATGCAATGCAGTTGTGTTTGCACACAGGCCACATACTCCTGGACTATGATGCAAATGTGTGTGGCATACGATGCCCTGTTGTCCTCATGTATTTTGTGCACATATGTGTGTCTTTGGAACATGGACCAGGTGTACTGATGTTCTTTTACTTTACATTTGTGACAGGTATCTGCCTATGAGAAGGGTGAAATCTGGGTGGACATCGCCAGGGCTGTCAGGAGAGGGGGGGCCTCGCAGGAGGCTCCGAAACATCAAGAAGAGGTGGCAGGACATCCGGTGCTGGACCCGCCGCATCGCCAGAGTCCAGCTGAAGCTGGAAGCTCCACGCCGGCATGGCGGCACCCGCCACCTCACCCCCCACATGCTCCGGGTCCTGGAAGTGGTGTTCCCAGACCTCCATAGGCAGTTGCAGGAGGGACAGCAGCAAGAAGGGGGTAGGTACATGTCTGTTTGTTGTCGTGTGTGTGTTAAATGCTACCTGAAGTGCTCCAAGGCATGGTAACACTCCCATAGTTTGAGTGGTGTGGTCAGACAGGCACTTCATGCATTGGAATTTGAATGTCCCAGTGTCAGCAGCTGCTTCTTTACATGCCTTGCCCCCTACTCCACATTTGAGCTTTGCTGTGGCTAATGCTTGTTTTTGACATGTACTCCTATGGTGCAATGTCTCAGTATGCATCTTCCTTTGCACATCATCATGTTGTAGGGGGGTCTGTGACACCTGTTGGTACCTTACATGTAGCACCACATGTGCACTGTGTCTGCCCTTCTTCATATTTTGGCACTGTTCTTGAGTCTCAACATGTGTTTTCTGCACAAGTCAAGCTTAGTGGCCTTTGTCCATGGTACACTTTCTAATTGTCATGTGTTAGCTACAGGTGCACAATGTACATGTGCAATATTTTGGGCTTATGCATACTCACACAGGGCAGTGCGTGTGTGCATATTCTCAAAATATGTTGCATGTTGTTTGTAAATAGTATTGATGGTCAGCCACACAATGTGACTTTGGGTGTAGAAAGCTGTGATGCCAGTGTGAGGTGATGGAACACTTGTTTCAGGTCCCAGGATGGCATCACATGGCAGTTCGGCCAGGACTTTTCCCATGAGTCAAAGCAATTCAAACATGACCAGGTCTTGATTTGGGTGGCAGGATTGGCAAATGAACTGTGATGCATCATCAGCTATCCTGTTGTCAGGCAGTGGATCATGATTGTGTCTCTCATACAAGTATTTGCCTTGCCTGTACCTTGTATCCTACCATGCAGTTCAGTGTCATGTGACTCATGATGCATGCCATGTTGAGAAATGAGGCCAAATGATTTGTAGCTGATATGTCTGATGTGTACAGGTGACTGATATGTTTTTATTCTTCTCCTTGCTCACAGCATCATCATCTGAATCTGGAGGAGACACAGGCGCGGACCAGGCAGAGGGACACACCGACAGTGCCACCTGCTTTGAGGTGTCAGAGGGAGGCAGTGGCACAGAGTGTGAGGAGAGTCTGCCGGCCGGACGACATGTGACTGACACATCTTACCATGCCGACGACTCTGAGTCAGACTCTCAGGAGGGGGGGAATATGCAGCAATGGTCACTTCTTCATCTTTGGCTGCCCTCCCCTCCTCCAGTCCCATCTCCACACTCCCAGTCCTTGGTGTGCCTAGGGTCCGTGCTAGTCCCCGTGTCTCCTTTGTTCCCGGCACCGCAGCCCCTGCCCCTGTGTCCCCTGCTGCCCTCAGTGCTGAGACTGTGTACCTACTCCGGCAGATTGCAGTAGGTCAGACATCCATGCTGACTGTCCTCCATGGACATACACAACTGATTACACAGGTGGTGTCGTTCATGGAGGGCATGTCATCAGCCATGTCTGATCTGCGTCGGAGTGTGGCTGCCATAGAGTCAACACTGACGGCAGCTATGTACACCCAGCAGCATCTGTCCCCCCATCCTTCAGAGCCATCCACCTCTGCCTCTCACATACCTACACAGCATACACGCACACGCCACAGGTCAGACACACCCAGCGCACACTAACAGCATAAGAAGCTCAAAGCTCCACGCACCCAGTCTCAAGGGGAAGTAGGCACACCCACAGGGAGAGGGGAGACACCTCACACATGCATCCACACACCCAGTAGAACAGACTCACAGCCCTGTACCTCCACCCCCAATGTGTCCCCGGGTTCAGGTGGTAGTTTTTCCGCACTGGCTGAGGTGTGCAGCCAGGTTTTTTAATCTACTTTCGGCGATGCCCCAACCAGTGTGGATGAATCCACTTCACCTGCACCCACTCCACCTGTCCTTCCCTCTCCTGTCCATGCGGTGCCGGAGGATTCCACAGATGGTGCCCCCGTAGTCACCACAGCGGATTAAATGCCATGTGCAGGCAGGTTTGGGTGTGATAACACCCATGGAGGCACAAACTGTTGCAGAGACTTTTTTGGACTGGCCATTGGCCTTTAATGAGCGAGGACTCTCATTTGCTTTTCTATTTGGAATCAGCTGAATAAAGCTAATATTTTGCTTTTCTGATTTGTAGTTAGTGTGATGATGTCTGTGACTGCTGTGTGCCTGGGAGCTGGTGTGATGTTCACATTTAGGTATGCTAAAATGTGTCTATCTCCTGAGGGTAATGAGGTTAACAATGGTATGTTTTTGATGTAACAGCTGGGCAGTGGTGGGGGTGTTAGCCACACACACACACACTCTGATGCTGGGCAGTGGTGGGCAGTGGTGGGGGTGTTTGCCACACAAACACACACTCTGATGCTGGGCAGTGGTGGGCAGTGGTGGGCACTCTGATGCTGGGTAGTGGTGGGCAGTGGTGGGGGTGTTAGCCACACACACACACTCTCATGCTGGGAAGTGGTGGGCAGTGGTGGGCACTCTGATGCTGGGTAGTGGTGGGCAGTGGTGAGCACTCTGATGCTGGGTAGTGGTGGGCAGTGGTGGGCACTCTTATGCTGGGTAGTGGTGGGCAGTGGTGGGGGTGTTTGCCACACACACACACTCTGATGCTGGGCAGTGCTGGGCAGTGGTGGGCACTCTGATGCTGGGTAGTGGTGGGCAGTGGTGGGCAGTGGTGGGGGTGTTTGCCACACACACACACTCTGATGCTGGGCAGTGGTGGGCAGTGGTGGGCACTCTGATGCTGGGTAGTGGTGGGCAGTGGTGGGCAGTGGTGGGGGTGTTTGCCACACACAAACACTCTGATGCTGGGCAGTGGTGGGCAGTGGTGGGCAGTGGTGGGAAGTGGTGGGGGTGTTTGCCACACACACACACTCTGATGCTGGGCAGTGGTGGGCAGTGGTGGGCACTCTGATGCTGGGTAGTGGTGGGCAGTGGTGGGGGTGTTAGCCACACACACACACTCTGATGCTGGGAAGTGGTGGGCAGTGGTGGGCACTCTGATGCTGGGTAGTGGTGGGCAGTGGTGGGCACTCTGATGCTGGGTAGTGGTGGGCAGTGGTTAGGCACTCTGATGCTGGGTAGTGGTGGGCAGTGGTGGGGGTGTTTGCCACACACACACACACTCTGATACTGGGCAGTGGTGGGCAGTGGTGGGCACTCTGATGCTGGGTAGCGGTGGGCAGTGGTGGGCACTCTGATGCTGGGTAGTGGTGGGCAGTGGTGGGGGTGTTTGCCACACACACACACTCTGATGCTGGGCAGTGGTGGGCAGTGGTGGGCACTCTGATGCTGGGTAGTGGTGGACAGTGGTGGGCACTCTGATGCTGGGTAGTGGTGGGCAGTGGTGGGCAGTGGTGGGGGTGTTTGCCACACACACACACTCTGATGCTGGGCAGTGGTGGGCAGTGGTGGGCACTCTGATGCTGGGTAGTGGTGGGCAGTGGTGGGCACTCTGATGCTGTGTAGTGGTGGGCAGTGGTGGGCAGTGGTGGGGGTGTTTGCCACACACACACACTCTGATGCTGTGCAGTGGTGGGCAGTGGTGGGCACTCTGATGCTGGGTAGTGGTGGGCAGTGGTGGGCACTCTGATGCTGGATAGTGGTGGGCAGTGGTGGGCAGTGGTGGGGGTGTTTGCCACACACAAACACTCTGATGCTGGGCAGTGGTGGGCAGTGGTGGGCACTCTGATGCTGGGTAGTGGTGGGCAGTGGTGGGGGTGTTAGCCACACACACACACACTCTGATGCTGGGCAGTGGTGGGCACTCTGATGCTGGGAAGTGGTGGGCAGTGGTGGGCACTCTGATGCTGGGTAGTGGTGGGTAGTGGTGGGCACTCTGATGCTGGGTAGTGGTGGGCAGTGGTGGGCAGTGGTGGATGTGTTTACTATACACCACTTAGACTTACGTTGACATAGCAGACGTATGTCCCACACGTTTATTGCACTGGTGATGTGCGGTGACGTACCGGACCCCGTGGTCGATGACGTAGGTGCGGCCTGTCACCGTATTACTCTACTGATGTGCGGTGACGTTCCGTACCACGTGGTCGATTACGTAGGTGCGCCCTGTCACCGTATTACACTAGTGATGTGCGGTGACGTACCGTACCCCGTGGTCGATGACGTAGGTGCGGCCTGTCACCGTATTACTCTACTGATGTGCGGTGACGTTCCGTACCACGTGGTCGATTACGTAGGTGCGCCCTGTCACCCTATTACGCTAGTGATGTACGGTGATGTACCGTACCCCGTGGTCGATGACGTAGGTGCGGCCTGTCACCGTATTACTCTACTGATGTGCGGTGACGTTCCGTACCACGTGGTCGATTACGTAGGTGCGCCCTGTCACCGTATTACACTAGTGATGTGTGGTGACGTACCGTACCCCGTGGTCGATGACGTAGGTGCGCCCTGTCACCGTATTACTCTACTGATGTGCGGTAACGTTCCGTACCACGTGGTCGATTACGTAGGTGCGCCCTGTCACCGTATTACACTAGTGATGTGCGGTGACGTACCGTACCCCGTGGTCGATGACGTAGGTGTGGCCTGTCACCGTATTACTCTACTGATGTGCGGTGACGTTCCGTACCACGTGGTCGATTACGTAGGTGCGCCCTGTCACCGTATTACACTAGTGATGTGCGGTGACGTACCGTACCCCGTGGTCGATGACGTAGGTGCGGCCTGTCACCGTATTACTCTACTGATGTGCGGTGACGTTCCGTACCACGTGGTCGATTACGTAGGTGGGCCCGTCCACGTATTACAATGGTGTTGTGCGGTGACGTACCGTACCCCGTGGTCGATGACGAAGATACGGCCTCTCTCCGTATTACACTAGTGATGTGCGGGAGTGTGTGGCGCTACATACCCAGACATTACAATCGTGCAATGGCGATATGCCCGTCTGGCAACACGTACAGGTATGTTGGACTTCGTTGTGCTCACCTTCTGCGCCGTCGTCGGTTTCTAAGTACGAGGTGGTGGCCGTACAGGATAGGGATGAGACGGACGATGGCGTTCATGTCCTGCTTGTCGTGTACCAGGTGCGGGTCTTGCCGTAGTGTGGTTTTACGGTAGTTTTGAGCTCTCGTACAAAAAGAGCCGTACGGAGTGTGTTCAACACGGATCGTACTTCCTGGTTCGGAAGGCGCGGTCTATTTACGTACGGACGTGGCATGGTGCGTCAGCTGACTGCAATTCGTATGGACTTTCGATTTGTACGGCCTTTTTTACGAGTCGTACGGAGTGACGCTTTACATTGTGATCGTACTTGCAGATTCGTACGGGGACGCCTACAGGTACGATTCGTACGGGGAAAAACGCACCTTGCACCAGTCCAAACAACCCCTTATTGATGGTAGGTTAAAGACAATCTTTGTAGAAAGCTATCCTAGTGGTAGCTGTCTTGAAGGAATGTAAAGCAGCTTGTTTTACCAGTCTATAATCTTGTGAATGACCAGATGAAAGGAGAACCTTACCTGGTATATATATAAAATATATGTATTTATTCTAAACACATCCCACTATTCCCTTTATGAGGCTAGAAGCAAAAGTGCATTCAGTAAACCTAATATCACAAGTAAAAGATCACTCTGAAGAGAGCAGAAAACTAAGCTGGAATTTGATTGACCCTTTCCATGCGGCGGACGGCCCCCCAGCCATCCGAAGTCATGGTGAGCCTGTGCGTCGGACGGCCGGAGGCCGTCCGAATCACGCACACGTGGAATTCGCCCGCACCGCAGGGGAATTCCACATGGGTTGAAGGGGTTAAAGGCTTTGAAGATACAATAAAACTGTTTTTCAAAAGAGAACGAAAAAGCAAGAAGGCTTAAGAAGTGCTTGGATACACTACAAACAAATTCGTTTTTTTTGTGTGGATTTTTCTAGAAAATGGCAAAGGCAAAATTTCAAGTGACTGGATATCAAAACCAAAGTTTTAAGCATAGATTTAGTAATGCTGGCTTTATAAGTGCTTTACTGCTAATGTTTGTTTGGTTAACATTAATTGTTGGTGTGCCTTATTTCATGTATTCTACTAAGAGTAATACTACTAATGATGTGGTGAGTGAAAAAGTAGATGTGAAAAATCTTAAAGAAGAATCACAAATTAACATTGAGAAAAAAACTGGTGATAATATATATCAAAAAGGATAACTCCATTAATAATTTTTTTATTAAATGTTTTTACCAAATTACAGTATGATTACATGGATACTATGTGTGAGAGGTTGGCCTGGCATATGCTGTCCACTATTCTAGTGGGCACCTTGCACCAGTCCAAACAACCCCTTATTGATGGTAGGTTAAAGACAATCTTTGTAGAAAGCTATCCTAGTGGTAGCTGTCTTGAAGAAATGTAAAGCAGCTTGTTTTACCAGTCTATAATCTTGTGAATGACCAAATGAAAGGAGAACCTTACCAGGTATATATATAAAATATATGTATGTATTCTAAACACATCCCACTATTCCCTTTATGAGGCTAGAGGCAAAAGTGCATTCAGTAAACCTAATATCACAAGTAAATTAGCACAATATACATTGAGCCCTAGGGGTGTACCAAACCATATAGTAAGAAAGTGGTATAAGAACCACGACTTGCATAGATAGAAGGCCTAGAGCCTGTAGAACTGTTGGGGCCACCAGGAACCACCCAAGGTAGTGACACAGGGGACCCACGGGGGACGCACGCAGTGTGGGAACACAGCCGCGAATCACCATTAACTTCTATAGGGAAAGTCGTGGTTGGAAATTTAAAGATAAAAGACACTTAGGAGAGGAATTTGATCAAACCCCTTTAGACTTAAGGGGTTCTAGAGCCAACACCCATGAGGGCACCAGAGCACTCGCGCTACCTCACCCAGGGAAGCCGGGTTCATAGGTGTCTTTTGGTGTCAGGTTTTGTCATCGTTTTTAATGGCGATCTGCTTCAAAGTGCTGCTGCCAAAGAAGTGGAAAGTGTCCGGTGTGATCCAAGCCCGGATCAAAGATGAGAAGAACCTGAAAGCAGAGGGGACAGAGTCTGGGTCACTAACCATTGACCAGGGGCATGATATTTGAATGCCCACTGATGTCGGGTGATTTCAGGTGAAAGAGGTGGAGCTTGACTCTTCAGCCACGAGGACCAGATGGTGTTGACGATGACCAGAAGTTGGATTCGAGCTGTCCCACAAAGGATGTTGAGTGCTGCGGTGTTGGTGCCTGGATTGGACACAACAAGCCTTAGCAAAAGCAACCTATGCAGGAATCAAAGAAATATTTTGGTGCAGACCAGCAAGGTCTGAGGAACTCACCACTTGGTGGGGAGTCAGGGCACATCTGGAGCAACCAGGGAAGCCCAAGGAAAATCAAAGTTTCCTTCACAGGGATTCACCAGTTGATGAACCAGGGATCACAAAGGAGTGAAGGTTCAAAATCTTTGGTGCAGATGGTGCTCGGGGCTTGGGCTACAAGCAACCCAAAGCACAACTTTAAGAGACGTCAAGAAATTAATGCACTAGCAAATGTGCATGGTGTCCAGGAGTTCCGGTTCCATGTTTCTCACGAGGGCGGCGGGTCTCAGCTTTGCTGAGGACTCAGGTTGGCCTCGAGAAGTCTGGAAATGATCTTCCTGTTCTGAAAATGCTTCAGAGTCCGGCAGGAGCTTCGGAAATGCAGACCGGCAATATGCTTTGTTGAAGCCTGCTTGAGCAGGGGAGTCACTCCTTGCCCCCAAGGGAGATTCTTCCATCCTCTAGTCTTTAGTAGAGTGTCAAAGTTCCAGGATTCAGTTTCAGAGTTTTGTCCAGGTGTAATCTAAAGTCCTGTTGCCAGGGCTTCCTTACTTATACTAAAGAAAGGGTTTAGACATACTCTGGGGACCCACCTATGGGAGGGTCTGGAAAGAGGAGTGGCTACACCCATTTCCGTTGTCCAGTTTCGCGCCTGAGCTTGGGCTGGTAGCCCCAGCAACCGGTTTGAACTGGGCTATGCACAGGGACACCAAATGTGCCCCCAGTGATGATACCAAAGCACTCTCAGAGTGCACCCACCCAGCCCCAATACACTAAAGCCTGTCTGGGAGGTGGTTACACCTCCTTGTGACAGGAAACCTATTGTCCAGGCCTCCACTTCTGGAGTTTTGGTCAGCAGCAGGAGGCCAGACTCGTGTCTGTGGCTGCAGCATCCATTTTGTGATGCCAGGGCTCTTTTAAATTATTACCGGTTAGACCAGTGTGCACATATTTCTCCCTCTAGTGGGGTGAAATTCTACCCCCGCCGCCAGGACTGGTGGAGGGGGGTAGGATTCCAAAGTGTTTGACACCAAACACGACATGTTTCCATGCAGCCATTCCAAAGTTAACAATTACCGCGAGGTTATGATGCACTTAAGAGTATATGGTCTGGCGGCATCACAGAACAGCCTCAGAGAATAGGCTCCGAAAGATGTAGAAGGACCCAGCTCACGCATGGGCACCCTCTCACAAAAAAAAAAGCACTCCGCCTTCAGGATTGATAAGGCCTGCCATAGGAGTGACTGATAGGTTTATATTTGTCAGTGATTTAAGATAGATATAGGTAACCTATAACTTAGTAAGGGGTACACACACCACCTTACCCAGGCTGCAGTAGCTGTCCTCTGGTACCATTTTGGAAGGCTTCCCAGGAGTGGCATAATACATGCTGCAGCCCCTGATAGGACTCTGGGGTACCTATGCCCTTAGTACCTAGTGTACCATATACTAGGTACTCACAAGGGTACCCCAGTAACAAAACTGGAGTGTACCTAAAGTACATGCAATCATTAGAGAGGAAGAAGCTAGGCTGGGGTCCTGGATAGCAGGGCCCCAGCCAGACTAAAGTTGAAAAACAGGGAAACACCAGAAAAATGTTGGGCTAACCATAGTAAGCATACTCTCCTACACTATGGGTGCGAGGGATTTTTACGTGTGCATGCAATTACCTTTGTCTGTGTCTGAGGGGGGACTTATCATCACCTACCTTTAACATATGGAGTTTCCTGTAGTGTACTTCCAAGATTGTTCTACGAGAAAGGAAGCCTTCAGTATTTCTTTTCAAAGTATGATTTAGTATTTTCTGAGGGGCCTAATAGAAAGAATATGAATAAGGTGAACAGTGTGAAAAATGCAGAGTATTTTGGTTAGTTCTTTCATACTACTAAAACGATAGATACTGTGTATACACATCGTAATAATTTAACATATAGTTTGGCTAAGGACAAGATTGTATTCGTAAATTTGGTAGATGATAGAAGACGGAGTTTTAAGAAAAAAGCAGCTGTGCAAAAGTCCTTGGGCTTCTAGAGAAGGAGATTACAAAAAGGGTGAGACATATGATGCAATGACTCTGGACTGGCATCATAGGGGAAAGCTTTTCTTACTTTGAAAGAAAATGGATTTTAATAATGATTTCATTGATTCTAGTGAATGTGATCATATTTTCCTAATTACAGGAGGTTGGGGAATAAGAGGTGGCATGGATACTGTTTTGCCTGGAATACATTATGTGTGTGGTAAAAATGCCTATTATAAGTTGCCTGCACATTAGTATGGGTGTTGTTATATGGGGGTGGTCTTTCCAAAGGTCTATCATCTAGACAAAGGTCATGGAACAAATGAAAAGAAGAGTGAATTAATATGAAATAAAAGAGGAATTAGTGCTGCTGAGATTGTGGGGGATATTTTTGGAGCATTGATAACTTCAGTTGGGGTAATTTTAAATTCACATACAATTAGAACATTGTCCACAGTGATTTATCGTTTAGCAACAGACACTGCTGATGGGTTCTTAATGATTGATACTTTGCTATAAGATCTATGGTCTTACAAAAAAGACTGGATCTTGATGTATTATTGGAAAAAGAGGGCGGAGTCTGTAGTATGTTGAAAATTCAACAGTATTGTACATATATCCCTGGCAAAAATAAGAACCAGAAGGGATATATTAAAACAATTCCACATTTACAGGGAGATATAACAGAACTGAAGGTTGACATGCTTGGGAGAGACTTGGTAAGGGTTTCTCCTCAGTGGGTAATTGGTTTTCTGCTTTTGGCAATAGCTTGTTAGGGAAAATACTAACGCCAATAGTTGCTGTTGCTACAGGGATACAAATGCTGGTATAAATATACAAGTGTTGCAAATGCAAGAAACAAACACTAGATACTAAACGAAGAGCCAGAAAGAGAAAGAGAGAAGAAATGGTTGGAAGACAGGTGAGGAAATTACTATGAAATAGTAAAGGATATAGATGGAGTTATGTTGAAACAGAAGAGAACTACTGCTTTCTAAATAGAATATTAGGATGACAATCAGATTTTTGGGTTCGTTTTTATGATGGCTCAAGTCACCATCAAAGGGGGCATTGATGGAGCAGGGTTTTTGTGAAAAAAACCTGCCCAGATTGAACTCCTCATTGAGTGAATTGTTAACAAACCGGTGTGAAAATTAACAGTACAAACTAAAAGGGGAAAGATGACAACTGTGCAAGCGCATGCTGGGGGAAGTTAGTGTAGGCCGCAAATGCACACGATTAATGCAGAAAAAAACAGTCTAAAGTCAAGCATTTCTTTTCACTAACTGTTTGAAAATAATGTGCAAAGTGTAAGAAAATGTGAGCTAAAGCATTCATAGAGAAAATAATAGTGGAAATTAATGAAATAACAATGATAATCACGCTTGAATTTGTTTTGCTAGAGCAAATTTTACTGCTCTGCAGAGAAGGCCTCAAGAGTCTTTTTTAGTTTTAATTTGCTTATTAGAATGTAGAGCGGAGAAATATGAAATCTGTCTTTCGCAAGTTCCTGATGATGGCCAAGGTTGTGTAGAGGAAACAATGAACATTATGAATGGAACTTCCTTGCGGAGCGGAGTATGTAGAAACTTGTGGAAAGGGGCGACCACTCGGTCCCCCCGAACGTATGGTGGAGTACCACGATCCCCCCGGGAAGCCATCTTGGGCGGGGGGCGAGTCTCGGCTGGTATGCCCAAAGCGGCGTAGCCGGGGCGCGCCTTTTTCCCGCCCTAGAGTGGGTTGTCTTAGACACTGACGCACTCAGCCACGCCCCCGGGGGCGGGCGGGGGCGGGTTGTCGCCCGCCCTGAAGACGGATAAAAGAAGCAACACGCCAAGAAAACGTCCTCTTGTTCCTGTGCTCTGAAGCTGCACCTCCCCACTGCACGTGAGCTCAAGACGGAACGAAGAGCCAATTTTGAGCGTTGTAATCTTTCTTTTTGTCTTACAGATATCCCGTCTGGGAATGCCTAAGAAAGTCGGAAAGCGGGTCAGTACCGATGAGATGCTCCGCAAGCTCATGAAGGAGGTAGCCGATTTGAAGAAGCAGATGGCGGCTAAGAATGTGGAGGGAGGACCGAAACGGCCTTTGCCGGGAGTAGTCCCCGGTGGGAGAGGCAAGAGGTCCAGAAAGGGGGCGCTCGGGGGTGAAACTCCGGTCCCTGATACCCCACTCGAGGAGCCAACCCCGGTGCCGAATGGGGGGAATTCGATCCCCGTGGTGGTCCCCCCTGTGACCAGGGAAGATATGCCTCCCGAGTTAGCGGCACAATTAGCAGCGTGGTTGGGTAAAGATAACGAGGGCACCACGGCTGACGATGCCCGGGCAGTAATGAGACAACTGCGGGATTCTAGGGAGGCTGTGAAGACATCAGCCTCTGTTACCCCGCCAGGTACGACGGCGGAAAATACAACGGGCCCAGTTTCGGCGGCAAATGCAGCTTCTGGTTCAGGTAAGAGGCCATTGCCGATCGCGGGGGAAGGGTCTGTACCTTCACGAAGGGAGAAGGTGGCTCAACATGTTCCAATGGAAATTAAGGAAAAGATTTGGGCGAATAAATATGTTAATATATTTTCTTTGCTTACCGACCATTACGAGATGGAGCATGTTAAGAGCCAAAAGGAGCTCATGCATCCGAGTGTGTGGCGCGCCAAAATGGCCGCCTTTAAGGTTGACGAAAACATTGGTACGTGGGGCAGAGCGTGGGGCATTTTTAGCTCCATCATGGGTGAGCGCAGGCCCGAGTTGCTGACCGAATTGCCTATTTATCAAGCACGTATCATGGAGTACTCCGTAGCGTATGGGGGCAATCAGTGGTTCTGCTATGACAATGTTTTTAGAAAAGCAAAAGAACATGACCCAGTGTTGACTTGGGATTGTTACGACTCCGTGTCATGGCAAAAAATGGAGGGTACTGGAATGTTAAAAGTTCCATTGTCTGGGAATAGCGGGGGTGAATCTTCCCGCCAATACTCTGGGACACCCTTTCGGACGGGTGCGGGTAGCGAGTACCACTCGAAGACGAATGGCAACGCAGGTAAAAGGGGGATCTGTTGGAATTATAACAGAGGTAAATGTACGAGGCCACAGGGGTCATGCAAGTTCAGACATGAATGTGGGGGGTGTGGGCAGGCAACCCATCCTGAGTCCATGTGCAGAGCCAAAACGGGTGATAACGGTGGTAAGGGAAGCGCCAAACAGGTCTGAAATAGTCCGAGGGGCGGCTTTACCTACTCCAATTGATACCATGGCAATGATTCCTTGGCTCAGTGAATACCCGGATCATACTTCCGCTGGGGTGTTGCGGAACGGGTTTTCATATGGCTTCCGCATCCCAGTGGGGGATTTTCAGGGTGTAGCTGATTGTACGAATCAACTTTCGGTCTTACAGCATTCGGATGTGGTACAGGCAAAGATTGAGAGGGAGGTGACTCGAGGTCGTGTCGCCGGTCCATTTGACTTGCCACCGGTTCATAATTTTGTTTGTTCCCCTCTAGGGGTGGTCCCCAAGAAGGACCCGGGTGAGTTTCGGCTGATACATAATTTGTCGGCCCCACGTGGTCTTTCCGTAAATGATGCGATAGACCCGGAAGTGTGTTCGGTGCGGTACGCATCATTCGATGAGGCCGTCGCCATGTTGCATCGCCTGGGGCCCGGGGCGCTGATGGCAAAGTCAGATATCGAGTCAGCGTTCCGGTTGCTCCCGGTACACCCAGACGATCAGCGTCTCCTTGGTTTTAGGTTCCGGGGGCGCTATTACATGGATAGATGTATGCCAATGGGGTGTGCTATATCTTGTGCCTATTTTGAAATGTTCAGTTGTTTTTTGCAATGGGTCTTCACAAAGGAGACGGGTTTTCAACATGTTATGCACTATCTCGATGATTTTCTGTTCTTGGGGGCAGCCGGGGATCCAGAATGTGGACAGGCTTTAAATGAGTTTTGTGTTTTGATGAACCAATTTGGTGTGCCGTTGGCGCCAGGTAAGACCGTGGGTCCCTCGACTTCCCTCGAGTTTCTGGGGATCGAGCTCGACTCGGTGGAGGGTTGTTTTCGACTACCAAGAGAAAAGGTTGTGAAATTCAGGGCATCCCTCCAAACATGTATCAGTGCGACTAAAGTAAAACTGCATCAATTACAACAAGTGGTGGGCCAGTTGAATTTTGCCCTAAGAGTAATGCCGATGGCCCGCCCCTTTTCCCGCTCGATTGCACAAGCCATGGTCGGCCTGAAGGAGGGTCATCACCGTACGAGGCTCTCGGCTGAGGTTCGCCAGGATATGCGCATTTGGTTGGCATTTCTTGCGGATTTCAATGGTTGAATTGTCTGGATGAAACCAGCGGTGTCCTCTGAGGAGCTGGGGCTGTGGACCGATTCGGCGGGGAGTATAGGTTTTGGCGCCATATTCGGCACACAATGGACGGCTCAGAAATGGCCGACATGGTGGCATGAGTGCGGACTGACAAAGAACATTGCTTTTCTAGAACTTTTCCCTATTTTGGTGGCCCTGGAAACTTGGCCTGAGGGGTTACGTGATCAGTCTGTGGTATTTTGGTCTGACAACATGACCGTGGTAGAATGCATCAATAGCCAAGCAGCACGTTGCACATGGATGCTGAGACTGCTTAAAGAAATTGTGTTATTATGCATGCAGTTGAATGTGCTCTTTAGGGCAAGACATGTACCGGGGGTGTTGAACCAAGCGGCTGATGCACTTTCTCGTTTCCGTATGCAGGCCTTTTGGGGTTTTCTGCCCACAGCGGACCCGGTGGCAGCTCCCTTTCCCGAAGCTCTCTGGTCTCTCGGTGCCCCGAACTACAAAACCTCGTGGGAGAGAGTTTAGCGCCCAGGACACGGAAGGCATACGAAGGGGCGTTCCGTTCCTATTGGTCCTTTTTGGGTTCTGCTAGGGGGGAGCTTTGGGGCCAGGAGGAGCTTGTCGTTAAATTTTTGCTGTCTTTACATCAGGCAGGCAAATCAGTAGCTACGGCCCAGAGGCATCGGGCTGCCATTTCCTTTATGGCAAAGGCTCATGGGATCCAGGACCCGACAGCGTCTTTCATAGTCCAGAAAGCGTTACGGGGGTGGCAACGCCTGGAGGGTCGCAAAACAGATGAGAGGCGCCCGATAGGTCTGGATAGGTTGGCCCTGTTATTCTCCGTACTCCCGGCAACATGTTCATCACAGTATGAGACAGTTTTATTCCGAGCCGCTTTTGCGCTAGCATTCCATGGGGCTATGCGGGTAAGCGAACTAGTGGCGAGGAACAAGCGGGATACGATGGGGGGATTGTGTCAAGAGCACGTCCAGGTCAAGGGGGACACAATGACTGTCTCGTTTGTCAGGTCCAAAACCGATCAGGGTGCGTTTGGGGACTGCATAATCATACAGAGGATTCCCGGGTCCTCCATGTGCCCTGTGGTTTGCGTAGAGGAATATTTAGCGCAGAGGGTGGCATCATGGGGGGGGACCTTTTTGAGACACGCTGACACCACCCCACTGACAAGGTTTCAGTTCCAGCGGGTGCTTGCGATGTCGATTTCGGCCGCGGGCTTGAACCCCGGAGAGTTTGGGACCCATTCTTTTCGGATAGGGGCTGCTACAGAGGCTACAGCCAGGGGTCTGAGTGTGGAGGAAGTAAAACGCGTTGGTCGTTGGTCCTCGAACTGTTATAAAAGGTATGTACGGTTGCACATGTTATGAAGCTGTAATGATGTACTCACGCTTCTTGTTTTTGTTTGGATTTCAGTTGCGCAAGCCTACGAGGCGGGGCGGACTGTGCGGTCGACCCAACACAGGTGGACCGGCGGTCAGACATCACCGGTTGTGAAAAAGGAGGTGTGGGTCGTGGGCCACTCATACGTGAGGCGAGCCGCGGAAGTATTCAAAGCAGGTGACATGGTTCACGTCGCTGGGGAATACGGGTACAGTGTGTCCTTCTACGGAAAGGGCGGGCTCTGTATTGACCAGTTTCAATCCTTTATTGAGGTTGTGTTAGGGCGGACAAGGTCACCGCCGTCTATAATCATAGTCCATCTTGGGGGTAACGATCTGGTGGCCACTGGTAGACGACTTCTTCTTGAGGCAATGATATCCACAGTAAGTTGGTTGGCAAGGAGAGTTCCAGGGTGCACGATTGCATGGTCCCACTTGATCCCACGAAAGGTGTGGCGGGGGGCGATTTCTGTTTCTGCTCTGAATAATTCAGTAAGGAAGATAAATAACAAATTGAGTAGATTGTTTCGTTCAAAAACTCTGCATTCTGTGTCGCATGGTTGTATCAGAGGAGACAGTATGTACCTGGGGGACGGTGTTCATTTGTCCCGGGTGGGGAACGAGTTACTCATAGGAGACATCATAGCTTGGTTAAAGAGTTTATAATATGACCTTTAGGTAGGAGTTTTGTGGGGGGTCCGGATAGTCGGTCAACTATCCGGCCTGTGGCGGTAAGGTCATGATCGGTGAGCAGTATTTGGAAGATCCCTATGTGGGGGCGTCACCCATTACGAATGGGAGCGCTCGGGGGAGGTGGCCATTGGCCCCTCAACGGGGAGGCGGTCCCGTCTAAGGATGGGCCGCCGGAAGGAAAGGAAAGGTGGTCAAGGCCCCTTCCTGGATAGGAGGGGCTACGGGCCCTCCTGGAGAATTTCCCGGGGCCAGGACATCTGCGACGGCAGATGGGTAAGTTGGTTGTGTGGGGTTCGGGAGGGGGTTTACGCTACTTCTTAGACACCTCACACGAGTCCTCGGACGACCGTTAAATGGCGTCGAGTTTATTGGGGCCCCCGTCAAGTCAAAGGGAAATTGGTAAGATGCACTTGAGGTACGCCTCTGTGCGGTTGGTCCTCTCACAAGTGAGGGATGTATTTCCGGTTTAGGGATCTGACACCGGTTACGACCTTGCCGTTGGCCCTTATGTTAGGATGTACAATTTCAAGTCAAATGTTTTGTAGGATGTTGGATCGGCTAGGAGAATCTTTGTATTAGAGATCTGTGAAGGTTAGCCAAACATCGTAATATGGAAATGAAATTGTACAT
This sequence comes from Lissotriton helveticus, assembly GCF_964261635.1. Lineage (NCBI taxonomy): Eukaryota > Metazoa > Chordata > Amphibia > Caudata > Salamandridae > Lissotriton > Lissotriton helveticus. The sequence goes on from NC_136063.1 coordinate 807,251,139, forward strand.
AATATGAAACTGTTATTTTAATGTTTTGATTTTGTTTCATATTTTAATAAATACGGCCGGGAAGGGTCACTCCCTCCCGCCTTCCAAAAGTTCAGAACCGTTTGGTTTCCCATCCTTGGGGATTGTGTTGAGAGGGGGTGGCGGGTATCTCTGCCATATGGAAAGGGGCGACCACTCGGTCCCCCCGAACGTATGGTGGAGTACCACGATCCCCCCGGGAAGCCATCTTGGGCGGGGGGCGAGTCTCGGCTGGTATGCCCAAAGCGGCGTAGCCGGGGCGCGCCTTTTTCCCGCCCTAGAGTGGGTTGTCTTAGACACTGACGCACTCAGCCACGCCCCCGGGGGCGGGCGGGGGCGGGTTGTCGCCCGCCCTGAAGACGGATAAAAGAAGCAACACGCCAAGAAAACGTCCTCTTGTTCCTGTGCTCTGAAGCTGCACCTCCCCACTGCACGTGAGCTCAAGACGGAACGAAGAGCCAATTTTGACCCACCCACCAGCCCCTGAGGACAGCTCGTTGTTTTGAAATAAAGTTGTGATGTGGTAACTCTAATTTTTTGCAGGTTGTGACGGTTGTCGTGATAATTTTGAATATGCAATAAAGATGGTCACTTTCGGTATATGGTGCAAATAAAGGATTTTGCAGTGGTGTTGATCAGTAATCATGCTTTTAATAGGTTATAATTGTTTCGTGATTTAGTAATTTAGGTAGATTTGTCGTATTTATTGTCGGGCGGTAAGGTCATGATCGGTGAGCAGTATTTGGAAGATCCCTATGTGGGGGCGTCACCCATTACGGATGGGAGCGCTCGGGGGAGGTGGCCATTGGCCCCTCAACGGGGAGGCGGTCCCGTCTAAGGATGGGCCGCCGGAAGGAAAGGAAAGGTGGTCAAGGCCCCTTCCTGGATAGGAGGGGCTACGGGCCCTCCTGGAGAATTTCCCGGGGCCAGGACATCTGCGACGGCAGATGGGTAAGTTGGTTGTGTGGGGTTCGGGAGGGGGTTTACGCTACTTCTTAGACACCTCACACGAGTCCTCGGACGACCGGTAAATGGCGTCGAGTTTATTGGGGCCCCCGTCAAGTCAAAGGGAAATTGGTAAGATGCACTTGAGGTACGCCTCTGTGCGGTTGGTCCTCTCACAAGTGAGGGATGTATTTCCGGTTTAGGGATCTGACACCGGTTACGACCTTGCCGTTGGCCCTTATGTTAGGATGTACAATTTCAAGTCAAATGTTTTGTAGGATGTTGGATCGGCTAGGAGAATCTTTGTATTAGAGATCTGTGAAGGTTAGCCAAACATCGTAATATGGAAATGAAATTGTACATAATATGAAACTGTTATTTTAATGTTTTGATTTTGTTTCATATTTTAATAAATACGGCCGGGAAGGGTCACTCCCTCCCGCCTTCCAAAAGTTCAGAACCGTTTGGTTTCCCATCCTTGGGGATTGTGTTGAGAGGGGGTGGCGGGTATCTCTGCCATATATAACAATATGGATACATTTATGGGAGGGAGAAATGTACAAGCTGAGGAAGAGTGATATCACAATTTCCTCTGCTGAAGGTTAATGACATGAGCTGTCAGAAACAAAGGAACTGTTGAAATTTAGGCACATCGAGATTGAGGTGACTAGACGCCCTCTGTTTTGAACCAATGAGAGCTAATAATTCTATGTGTGATGATACAATGAGGGTTGGGCCTTTAGTAAATTTAGGGTATAACTACTAGTAGTAAGGAGGTGGGGTTGGAGGCGCATTTTTTCTTACGTTACTGGCTGGCTATTGTTCTGCTGATCCTGACTCTTTGACTTTGATCCTCAAATTCTTCTTTGGGGTGTCCAGCTTACTCTCATGGTCAGAGGGTAGCTTTTCAAATCTCTAGAAAAGATTGTGAGATTTGGTTAGTATGATATTCTAAGTTTTCATAAATCTATTTTGCAAATGTCTTTATCCTTTTGTCTCTACGCCGATCCGCTCTCTCATTGCACTGATATTTGAGATATATAATCATGATTTACTTCATTACTGTTCTCTTGTGTGATGATTTATGATTCGAGCTGTATTGTACTTGTTGAGCAACCACATTATTTTAGATAAAGCATATAGACTTATAAACAAGAGTATGACATTATTAGCGTCCTTGATTTAGTTATATTGAATGATTATTCTTTATGATGATACTTCTTTAGAATTCTGATATTATTTTGTCAATCCCTATCTACTAAATAAAGATTCATCAGAGAAGGAAGAGGATAAATAAAATAATACTTACATTGGTAAGATTGGTTTAAACTCATGCAGCCTGAAAGGAATTGTTAGGTATTAAATTGGGTCCAGATGACAGAAATTTGTCAGTCCCCAAATGCTGGATCAGGGGCAACCCTGAACTTTGCCTCCTCAGACAAGAACCGACCAGAAAAAGAAGGACAGAAGAAGCTGTGCTGAACTAAGAAGAGGAGGAAGCCCACTGACTTGGCTCCAGCTCTACCGGCCTGTCCCCACATCAAGCCTGCTCCAGCAAAATCCTGGTGTGTCCTGCAGGCAGCAGCCCCCAAGAACCCGGAGGACCTGCCCTGCCTTCCTAAACCAAGACTTTGTCTCCTGTGAGCACCAGATTTGCTCACCCACTGACTCTGGCCAAATCCATGAGTCTGCACCACTCTGCACCCAACGCCCACAGCCCGAGTTTAAGTGGCCCAACACCAGGAGGAGGTCTCCCAGGCAACCCTGACCTGAGATCTGGTGATCTCTGACCTGCCTCGAATTTCCAATCAACGCCAGGCAGCCCCTTTCTGGAGGATCCCCAGACCGGATCTGGTAAGAAAAACCCACAGCTTAAAGACACCCCATGCACCTGACGTCCCACGGCCTTGGGTGGCCCAGCCAATGGTGTTCCAGCAACCCCAGGCATACCAACGTACCTCTCCAACTGGTGGTTACCTCCAGAAGATCTTTGTCCCGAGCCTGCAGTGTTTGTGGCAACCAGAGATTTCCCATTGAAATCAACAGGGCACCCAATGCCAAAATAGCACCCTGCACCCAGCCGGCCCTGTGCTGCAGAGGGTGCACTTTGTGTGCTAACTCGGATCCCCCTTTGCCCTGAGCCTCACACCAGGAAATTTGCTCCCACAACCTTGTGGCCTGCTCGTGAAAAGCCACCAACTGAGGCCCTCTATCCGCCACTGGATAACACTGGTCTTCAGCACTATGCACCCGGCCTTCCTATTGCCACCGAGGGTGCTTTGAGAGTGCATCCTTAACCCTGGGGGAACCCTGGTTCTAACAGCAGAAACCCAACTCCCACAACCAAGTACTTACCTATAAACTGATAACTTCATTTCCTCCCATAGAATTGCATTGACTGCTCTTCTTTGAAAACTGTTTTAAGTGTGGAGTTAGTTTGGAATTCTAAGAAATTGCAAATATACAAACACTGTTTTACTTACCTTTTCTCTAAAATGTCCTAGTGAGTAATCTAAAGAGTACTCTAAAAGGTAATCAAAAGTAATCTAACAGTAATTTCAACTGTATTCAAAGCATTTACAAATATTGAACAAAGTAATTTTCATTCAGCTTTCTTGTATTGTTCAAACTGCCTTGAAAAGTACCATTTACACTTAGCTGTCCAGGCTTGCTTGGTTCTAGAAAATAAATACAACTAAATAATGTTTTTTATACAAACAAATTGGTCTGAGTTCAGTCTCTGAGTGTGTGACATAATTTCTTGCCTGAGTGTGTACAATAAATGCTTAGCACTACCCTCTGATAAAGCCTTACTGCTTGCCAAGCCTACCACAAATAGTAACGTATTACCTATTTTTACCTCTGCCTACCTTTGGCGTTCCACTGGACTCTGTGCACACTATATCTTATTTTGGGATAGTATATACAGAGCCAGCTTCCTACAGTTTCTTATTGTTTAGATGGACTAAACCATTTTTGCAAAATAAAAGCAGTCCTCTCTTAGTTAAATCCATCATTAGTATTATTCAAAGAAACAAACTTGACTGACAAAAGCAACAGAGAAACCTTTAAAACCAAAACATTACATTTTCTTATCAGTCTCAATAGTGCATTGAGGAAAGGTGATAATAGTATTGAGAGGGTTAGAATTAGAAATAATATCCAAAGGCACCAATCACAAGGGCCATTGCACGTGAAAGAAATGCAAAACCACTGCATGATTTACTGCTATGCTTAGCCAAAATCTAATATGAGATTGTAATAGGAGGAGACTTGTATAATGTCACCACTAATATTTGATTCCACAAACAATTGGAGAGAGCAGACACAGATGAATACAAGGAAGGAATCATGTAATTGACTAAGTGAACTATCCCTGGCAGATTTATGGAGGAATTCAAATCTGACAATTAGGGAATACAAATATGTGTTGGGAAATTTAAATAGGCTTCAAGAATTGATTACTTCCTATTTTCAAAATGTATGAGCGAGACAATGATAATGAAAGCCCCATTTACTTTTTGAGGTCAAGTATCAATAGAATACATTTTGCTCAAAGCATATAACACAGAGACAAGGTAGCTCTCTTATTGATGCAACATCACTGCAAGACCTTAAGTTCAAATAAATAAAAAATGCCCCAATTCCTTTCAGACAAGGAAGCAGCAGATTTTTCAACAATCTGGGAAGTTTTTAAAGTGACTCAAAGAGGTATGATAATAACATACTTGGCCTAAATTTGAAAAAGAGAGCATTTAAAAAAGTAAATATAAAGGTAAATAACCTGGAAAATCAATACACAAAGACATATAGTAAGGCAAATAAAGCTACCTGGCAAAGAGCTAAATGTGACCTTAAAACACTATTTTCATCAAAACATTGTCAAAGCAACTGCAAGTGAATAAGGCAATTATGAAGCGGGACAGACAGTGGGCAAGATATTGGCATGGAAGGCAACAGAGAGGAAAGAAAAAAATCAAATATATGAAATCAAAAAATCAGAAAACAAACAAATAACTAGAAACTATAACAAAAAATATTTGTTTCTGAATCACTACATGGGGATAAACCACGTACATTCCTAGATTTTTTAATAAGCACTATCAAAACATTTACCTAAATAGGTATTCTGTGGTTCCCGGCAAAGAAGGCCAAAATGTTGATGACTATATTCACAGAAGATGAAATTAAGAATATTTAACAAAACAAATATGTGGGAAACCTAATGGTGAAGATAGCCTTCATTTAGAATTTAACTTTTACCAAACATTTATTTTACAATTACACAGATCTTTTAAAGAACTGTGTTTGACCTGGCCCTATCTGCAGGGTCATCCCCAGATCGTTTACCTTCTGCCTCCTAGTTTTGTTGAATTTGCTTTTTTTGGTCTTAGGACTCTGTGCATGTTTCCACTCCTAAAATGATTGTGCTCTCTCTATAGGCCTTTGACAGCCCAGAGAGCAGGGTGAAATGTATTTAAAAAGCAGGGCATGTACTTTTTAGTGTTTCATGTCCTGGTAGTAAAAACTCTTTAATTTGTTTTCACTAATACACGGCCTATCTCTCTCATAGGATAATATTGAAGTAACCTTATTACATTTTATGAGTCTACTTTCCAAATGGAAACAGGTAACCAATTCATGTTTGGTGTCTCTAGAATCCTAATTTATGGTGAAGTCTGATTTTAAATTACAGTTTTTAAAATGCCACTTTTACAAAGTTCATAATAAAAAAGAGGAAAGTTGGCATTTTTCTGCCCTTGCCATTAATGCTTGTAGCCTATCTCTGGTCACCTGACTGGGTGAAGCTGGCAACTGGGCTCTGTATATTCCGACTACACAGCCACACTCAATGGGTAGCTTAGGCATGACTAAATGGGCCATCACTGGCAGGATGGGAGGGAGGATATGGACACCTGACTAGGGCTACATCCTGTAGTAAGTCTGGAGCTAGGAACAGGAAGGAAGGGGATCTGTGTACTTCAAAGGCATGCCTCTAGAAGCTTCTACCCATTTCAAAGGCACAACTGAGTATATAAGGAGGACCGTAGACACCAACCCTTAAGTACAGTCCTGGACCTGTTGATACTCTGCCAGGAAGAAGGAATGATGTTCTGCTACAAGGACTGTAGAAATATCAATATAGGACTAGCTACGTTGTATTTAGTGGAACTCAGAAGGTATATCTGCGGGCAAACCCTTAGGTTTGGACATGAAGCCCTCACACACCAACCTAGTTGGTGTCATGCTTCATCATCGGGCCCACCACAGTGACACCGAATGTGTCCCGGGTGTGCTGCGACTCCAGATTACTGAGGAGCTGGTATTCTTGCTGAGTGTGCAGTGCTAGTGAGAATGAGAGTGAAAGGTTAAAAGCTATACAGGTGGTCCCAGTTCCCGAGGGTAAAAGGTAAATTTAATACCTGGGCCCCTGTTAGCAAGATAAAAAGGCTGTGGACGATGTGGAGTGTATTAAGAGCTGAACTAACAGGCCACCAACCGTGTTACAATTGCAGCGTCTGCCACCTGACTACCCCTTCCAAAACATTGTCACTTGAAATTGGTAAAACCTGGACACAAAGGCAATTTACTAATTGTAACTCGTCTAACTTAATATACCTCATCACCTGTCGCTGCGGTCTGAGATACATCGGTATGACTACCAGAAAAGTCAGAACCAGGATGACCGAGCACAGAAGCACAATGCGCTGTGGCAAAAATATCAGCAAGCTAACCCAACACTTCATCGTGCAAAATCACACTCCTAACGACTTCACCTGGACAGTCATCGAACAATTCGCACCTTCGTGTTGCGATGAGAAAACTCTGCTCTCTAAAGAGCAACGCTGGATTTATCGCCTTTCTACCCATACAGAGGGGCTCAATGATTCTATCCCGTGGAATGCTCTAGCAAGATAAACGCTTCTATGTAAGTGGTCCGTGTCCCTGTCTGCGCTCAGACTCGTGGTCTGTCCCTACTCTGTAGTTTCCCTGTTTGCCCAGATGCCTCCATTCGCTATTGTTGCTTTTTTAACTTGCTTTTTTAACTTCATTGGTCCCTCACGGGCCTTTTTAATTCCCCCGCATGGCGCACGCACTAGAGTGCACATGTTAATATCAGTGCTGTACCACTCCGGGTACCGAGGCACATGCGCGAATGAATAGTGCTAATGCCTCCCATCGCGCATGCGCTACAACCGCCCATTGCGCATGCGCAGCGCTAGTGCGGCTAGCTACCAGCGCATGCGCACTACTAGCCAGCGCGACCGCACCCTCTCCCCTCTCCAGGTGATACCAATTGAACCGGCTACTTAAGCCCTTACCTGATCCATGCACAGTTCACTCGGGACACTGGAGCAGGACGATAGGTCGCAGGAGCACGCTGATCGGAAATACCGTGAGTAAACGAGTGATCTCTACACGACGCTCTGGGTAAGCAGCATTTTCTCCCCACAGGTACCATCCTAACTATGACCTTTTACAACGTTTAGGGTCTCCTCTCCCTCCCTGCCAAGTGACCCATGAGGCTTTAACAGCAAGTAGCAAGTGTGAGGAATTATGTACCATACTTACCTGTACCTCACGCTATGCTTGTTTCGCTGTGTAGCCCACCACTGCCACCACGTTTAATATTCTACCGCCATAGTTCACCTTAGCCATGGCAACCACTCATGGCCAAGTTCTTTGCCGCTCTAGGTCGCTCACGCACACTAGAAGTCGGCCTTATGTTGTGTTTTGGTATATACCATTCTCATTGGTTCTCCTTGTATGTCTGTATTGTCTTTGTGTTTTATGTACAGTAAAGTAGAGGGAATCCCCCTCTTACACGTACGGCACCTTAGCGAGTGCAACACTTTTTTATCACACACTGTCACTTAATATAGTTTACCATCACTCACACATACTCATTGGTCCTGAGGAAAGCCAGTTTTAATCAAAAGGCCTGGCTGAAACATGTAGACCACAAGGACGTAGGAGCTCTTAATACACTCCACATCGTCCACAGCCTTTTTATCTTGCTAACAGGGGCCCAGGTATTAAATTTACCTTTTACCCTCGGGAACTGGGACCACCTGTATAGCTTTTAACCTTTCACTCTCATTCTCACTAGCACTGCACACTCAGCAAGAATACCAGCTCCTCAGTAATCTGGAGTCGCAGCACACCCGGGACACATTCGGTGTCACTGTGGTGGGCCCGATGATGAAGCATGACACCAACTAGGTTGGTGTGTGAGGGCTTCATGTCCAAACCTAAGGGTTTGCCCGCAGATATACCTTCTGAGTTCCACTAAATACAACGTAGCTAGTCCTATATTGATATTTCTACATATAACCAGGGGACCCGGACTGGCTTACCTAGTCCTCTCTCTCCCTTTTGATTTGCTGATATTTGGCAGCGCGCAGCTGCGAGAGACACCTGATACAAGATGGCACAAAACACAGGCCTAACCTTCACCGAGGAAGACGTCACTGAAATCCTCGATGACCCCACACTCTTGGCAGATTTCAACACAGCAACAACAATAGCGCAAACTACAGACTGGGACACTCTTACTGAGAAAAAGCGTAACAGGATACGCACCATTTGGCATGGCGTTATCCTCGCACAATATCTAAGGACCAATACAGCGCCTAAAGGCTTACTTGTCACCAACGCCCCAAGAATATTCCTTGACGATGTCACCTTCAGGAAAGACTGGGCCCAGATAGCCTGGCACTGCACCAGGGACTGGCTCATCCTGATAATAAAAACTGCCAAACGTCTTTCAGACGCAGTTATAATAGAGATCCAAGCTACTGAGACTCATTTCAAAACTACTCTGACAGGATACAAAAAGAAATTGGAAGATCAGAATCGAGAGATGAACGATTACAAAGAATACCTAACCCAAACCAAGATAAAGAAATTTGAAAAGGACCTCAAAAATTTCAGCTATCTAAAAACTTATCCTTATGCTGATGATGCGTATACTGCACCCACAAGAGGCCAGAACACTGATAGCTCGGGCGACAACAGTTCCATCTCTAGCGGCTCCAGCAATGGATCCTACAAAACTAGAGGGAGAGGCCGTGGAGGGAAACAACAAACACAACCATGGCAAGGCCCCCCACAATTCCAGAATTTCGGACCTCCTCCGTTTGGACCAATGCCCCCATACTATGGATATCCACCATTATACCCGCCTGGCCAGATGCCATACTACCAGAACAACCCAAACCAACGGTATCCTTTTTTAGGCCAAGGCCGCAGACCTCGTGGCAAGAGAAGGAATCCGCCACAGCAGGTACAGTGGGCGCCCCAACCAGCACAGTGGTCAACAGAAGAAGACCCGGTCAGTGCCAACACAAGGAACAAAGCCAAAGAACAAGCGGGCCCGAGCAAATGACTGAACCAACTAATACTGGCACCCTAGTATTCAATCTTTCTGATATACCCCTAACCAATGAGGAAACCAATGTCCTGAACAAAGGGCTGTCTTTTGTTCCGACCACCCGACTAGATACTTTCAAACTCCACGTCGAACTGACCGAGTTTTTCAGAAAACTGAGGTTAAAAGCGTTTTTTGAGAATAAAGAGAAACCAACTGACCCAGAAATCACTAACGAAACAGGGCTGAAACTCAAATCCAACTTCACCCCGCCACCTGCCACCGTGCCAGTAGAGATCAGCACCTTCGAGTTGGCAGTATACTCAGAAGTCGAGAAATTACAACCCCAAAACCATTTCAATAATCTTTCGTTCCGAGACAGGGAAATCGTCAAAAAACTCCAAAATGACCCTACTCGCATTATAAAACCAGCGGACAAAGGTGGCGGGGTAGTCATTATGAACAAAAGCGACTACGACACAGAATGCCGCAGACTTTTAAGCGACACTCGTAACTACAAGAAATTACAGAGAGATCCATCTAAAGATCTACAAAAAAAGATCATAGAACTAGTGCAAGAGGCTTCTGACGCAGAATACATCTCTAAGCAAGAGGCTGAATATCTCAACACACGTGATGCGAAGGTACCCTACTTCTACATCATGCCCAAGGTGCACAAAGGGGTCACCCCACCACCGGGCAGACCTATAGTGTCAGGGATAAAATCCCTCCTAGAACCGCTGTCACGGTTCTGTGATCACTACCTGAACCCGTTAGTCCAGAAAACTCGATCCTACATCCAAGACACAAAGCATCTCCTTAACATCATCAAAGATGTTAGTTTCGACAGCGAAAAACACCTTTTGGTTGGATTGGACGTGGAGAGTCTTTATACGAGCCTCCCCCAGGATGCCACACTGAAGGTACTCCACGATGTCCTGATGGAGATTGACTGGCAACACCACACACCTCGTCACTTCATTCTGGACTGCGCCACTCTGGCATTAAAAGAGAACTATTTCAAATATGAGGACACATTCTTTCTACAAACTAATGGTACCTCGATGGGCAGTGTCTTTGCGCCGAGCGTGGCGGGGCTATATGTCCACCATTTTGAACAGACCAACATCGAAGCCCCCACGAACCCCTACTCAGCGAATATAACAATTTGGCGTCGATATATTGACGATATTCTCATTGTCTGGGAGGGCAATGAGGAGATACTGAAAGATTTCCTCACGTGGATCAATAACCTTGATCCATTCCTCAAGTTCACCTGCACTAGCAGCCCTACGGAACTAGCGTTCCTAGACCTCAACATAAGAGCTGATCAAGGGGGTTTGACGACAACCACTCATTACAAACCAACATCCAGGAACTCCTTGTTACGCTTTGACAGTTTCCACCCCAGACCCTTGAGGGAGAATCTGCCTTTTGGGCAGTTCCTGCGCATACGCCGGAACTGCAGCAACCTCCGTGACTTCAAACACCAGTCCAAAGCCTTGGTCCACAAGTTGGAAGACCGTGGTTACCCAACTAGAATCATTTCGAAATCCTGCAAGCGAGCACGCAACCAGAACAGGGAGGCCCTCCTTGAAACTGTTGTCAGACCACCAGAAACTCCCTTGATGACATGCGTCACCACCTACAATACCGCCTCAAACCAGGTCTCCAGTATAATTCGCAAAAATTGGAAGATCATCAATTCGGGCACAAGGAACTGGGATCCCCCCCGGTTCGCATACAAGAGAGCACAAAATCTGAGGGACCAGCTGGTTTCCACGAGACCCAGAAAGACACAACCTACAGGCCAGACAATTTTGAACACATGGGGTCTACCTGAACTAACAGGCCACCAACCGTGTTACAATTGCAGCGTCTGCCACCTGACTACCCCTTCCAAAACATTGTCACTTGAAATTGGTAAAACCTGGACACAAAGGCAATTTACTAATTGTAACTCGTCTAACTTAATATACCTCATCACCTGTCGCTGCGGTCTGAGATACATCGGTATGACTACCAGAAAAGTCAGAACCAGGATGACCGAGCACAGAAGCACAATGCGCTGTGGCAAAAATATCAGCAAGCTAACCCAACACTTCATCGTGCAAAATCACACTCCTAACGACTTCACCTGGACAGTCATCGAACAATTCGCACCTTCGTGTTGCGATGAGAAAACTCTGCTCTCTAAAGAGCAACGCTGGATTTATCGCCTTTCTACCCATACAGAGGGGCTCAATGATTCTATCCCGTGGAATGCTCTAGCAAGATAAACGCTTCTATGTAAGTGGTCTGTGTCCCTGTCTGCGCTCAGACTCGTGGTCTGTCCCTACTCTGTAGTTTCCCTGTTTGCCCAGATGCCTCCATTCGCTATTGTTGCTTTTTTAACTTGCTTTTTTAACTTCATTGGTCCCTCACGGGCCTTTTTAATTCCCCCGCATGGCGCACGCACTAGAGTGCACATGTTAATATCAGTGCTGTACCACTCCGGGTACCGAGGCACATGCGCGAATGAATAGTGCTAATGCCTCCCATCGCGCATGCGCTACAACCGCCCATTGCGCATGCGCAGCGCTAGTGCCGCTAGCTACCAGCGCATGCGCACTACTAGCCAGCGCGACCGCACCCTCTCCCCTCTCCAGGTGATACCAATTGAACCGGCTACTTAAGCCCTTACCTGATCCATGCACAGTTCACTCGGGACACTGGAGCAGGACGATAGGTCGCAGGAGCACGCTGATCGGAAATACCGTGAGTAAACGAGTGATCTCTACACGACGCTCTGGGTAAGCAGCATTTTCTCCCCACAGGTACCATCCTAACTATGACCTTTTACAACGTTTAGGGTCTCCTCTCCCTCCCTGCCAAGTGACCCATGAGGCTTTAACAGCAAGTAGCAAGTGTGAGGAATTATGTACCATACTTACCTGTACCTCACGCTATGCTTGTTTCGCTGTGTAGCCCACCACTGCCACCACGTTTAATATTCTACCGCCATAGTTCACCTTAGCCATGGCAACCACTCATGGCCAAGTTCTTTGCCGCTCTAGGTCGCTCACGCACACTAGAAGTCGGCCTTATGTTGTGTTTTGGTATATACCATTCTCATTGGTTCTCCTTGTATGTCTGTATTGTCTTTGTGTTTTATGTACAGTAAAGTAGAGGGAATCCCCCTCTTACACGTACGGCACCTTAGCGAGTGCAACACTTTTTTATCACACACTGTCACTTAATATAGTTTACCATCACTCACACATACTCATTGGTCCTGAGGAAAGCCAGTTTTAATCAAAAGGCCTGGCTGAAACATGTAGACCACAAGGACGTAGGAGCTCTTAATACACTCCACATCGTCCACAGCCTTTTTATCTTGCTAACAGGGGCCCAGGTATTAAATTTACCTTTTACCCTCGGGAACTGGGACCACCTGTATAGCTTTTAACCTTTCACTCTCATTCTCACTAGCACTGCACACTCAGCAAGAATACCAGCTCCTCAGTAATCTGGAGTCGCAGCACACCCGGGACACATTCGGTGTCACTGTGGTGGGCCCGATGATGAAGCATGACACCAACTAGGTTGGTGTGTGAGGGCTTCATGTCCAAACCTAAGGGTTTGCCCGCAGATATACCTTCTGAGTTCCACTAAATACAACGTAGCTAGTCCTATATTGATATTTCTACATATAACCAGGGGACCCGGACTGGCTTACCTAGTCCTCTCTCTCCCTTTTGATTTGCTGCTACAAGGACTGACACTCTGCTGGACTGCAGCTTTAAAAGAACTGTTGCCCTGCTATCCTGACCTGTTGCCCTCCTGCCTGGGGAAAGAAAACTAGACTTGAAACTTCATCTTGAACCTGGGGCCGCAGAGTGACTACAAGGGCTAGTCTGCTGGCATCCTGTTCTGCGCCTAGGAGACCTAAAAGGCTTCCTGCACTGCTCGCACTGAGAATCAACATGAAGCGCAGCCAGCCCAAATCTTCGCACTATAGCATCAACTGCCAATGCAAAGCACCAGATCGCCCATTCCCGACACCTGCCTGCTATTCATGCTATGCTGACAAGCTCCTGTGACGCTCTCCTTGATCCTCGTGGCCCTCCCCAATGTGAATGGGACTCTTAGCACAAACTTGAGACAGTAAAGTTCAGTTGGACCAATTTGGGACTGTAGTCAATCTACGCTCCATTGTGGTCGGCCTGAATGTGTGACTTTGTCCACATTCAGACCAACTAGATATTGTCTTTATGGTGCTATTTTACACTTCAATCTTTCACAATTCCTAACTTTGGTTCTATTGTTCGGATTTTTGTAATTTGTCTTATTAAATTTGGCCTTGTTCTACCCTGACGGGGGATCTTTTTTTGTGTGGTGTTTTCACTGTGTCTCTTTGAAGTTTTGCAAACATACTTTACATAGTACCTCCAAGGTAAGCCTGACTGATCTGTGCCAAGCTACCAGGGGTTAAACATAGATCCATTTGGAGTTTGCTTGAACCTTACTCTGACAAGGATAGCTGCTTGATGAGAGTTCACACCCCAGTCAACAAGAACGCCAATTTCTCACAATTTGATGTATTATGTTTGAGCAGATTTCCATCCCCCAAATGTTTAAAACTGAGATTATTACAAGTTTATTAAAGCCATATAAAATTGTAATGCAACCATCTTCAAACCACCCTATAATATTGTTAAGTAGTGATTATAAGATATTTGATAATCAGTTGGTTAATAGATTAGCAGAATTGCTAGGTGTATTACTTCATCAAGACCAGAACGAATGTATTCCTAAAAGAAATATGGCAGCACATGCCCATTTCCTCAAGGAATCCATAATCCTGCTGTAAACAGAAAATACCTGTGATGACAATATTACTGGGATGCTGAAAAGGCTTTTGATTTGGTAGGATGGGAATTCACATTTTGTCAAAACCCAGAACGCGTGGATATTCTCCAAGGTAGGGAACAGGAGGCAATGGGGTCTCTAGGGTGAGTTGGCCTCCAATCAGATATGTTAATCACTAGAATAGCCTCTCGAGTAAATGTTAATTTATTCCTCTATGAGTGATTGTCCACCTCAAGCCTATCTATGGACACATAAAAAATTATGACGGAATGTCTTCACACACCATCAGGTGTCATGCTTCATCATGGGACTCCCTTGCTCTTCAAAAACCCTGTTTGATGAAGAGCAGGCACACACTTTATAGTAAAGTACGCACTTGTAGCTATTAATTCTGTGATATGAATATATAAAAAATAATGTAATACATCAAAACTACCTTAAAATTTGAGAGATATATTACTTGTTATTAAACACCAGTGTGGTGGGATGTATGACGTTACAACGCATGCTTTTACCACGCATGCTGTTACAACGCGGTTTTTACAACGCATACCATTACAACGCATAGCGCTTTGGGGTGCTGGATAGTGAATAGTTTAATTTACTATTCCAACTCCAGTCCCCGTGGACACTAGGGAAGGTGTTGGATAGTAAATTAAATCTATTCCCTATCCTAGAGCGCCCCCCAGCGCAATGCGTTGTAATGGTTTTCGTTGTAAAACCTGCGTTGTAATAGCACTGCGTGGTAAAAGTTGCATTGTAAAGGATGTTTCCCGTGTGGTGACTAGGGGAATCAATACCCCATCCCCACTGAAACCGTCAGCATGTTTCTGCCTCCTGGCTCACAAGATTCAGTGGCATTCGTCAGTACAGAACACAGGGTCATATTGTGGCATGTAATCCAGTTAATGCCACTTTTATTTTGGGCTGACCATTGTAGTCTCACACTTTTGTAGGTCCCTAGGTACCTAGAAAATAACAAGCAAACACAGTGTTTACAATGATAGGCTGAGAAATACAGACAAACACATAGCATGCTCATTTGCATGCACAAATTGTGGGTGTGAGACTGCACATTTGCATCAGATGTTCCATACTAAAATGATGTGAGGCCAGCTCATATCCCTCTTACCCTAAATGTGGGTCATCTGTACCCCATGGAGTAACAGCTCAGGACCCACTGTAGTCACACACTGTGTAGGAAGGAAATATCTTCGCCATCTTCATTGTAGTGCTTAACATCTGTGATTGGAGGCCAGCTCACCATAGATACCCTATGGCCTCCTGTTCCATACCTCAGAGAAAATCTGAAGTTTCTGTGGTTTGATGTGTAATGCAGGCGGTGAACTGCGGTAACATAGTTGGATATATAAATAGTTAGTGAACATGAAATAATAGGGGTATATCCGAGAGAGAGGACCCATTGATAGAGCGCGCAGGTCACCCGACCAACTGATTTACCATACACGTATCGGGCCCATAAAATTCAATAATGCACTATACATTAATCGGGAGATCTTACACTCTACTACAAGTAACCCAGTTACTTCCTATATATTTCTCTTGTACCCGACTTACCAATCCACCGTCACGGGTACCTAATGACCACGATGAATCAGGGAGCTAGCTTTGAAGAAAAAGGCAGATACCAAAATACTTATACTTTATATATTCTATTTGTACTATAATAACCACAAACTCAGGAAGTTTTGAAAACCTTTATCTAAGATTCGTCAAGCTCCATGAACCAGAGATTTATCACAAACAAACAATCGATAACCAGAATTACAAAGAGCACATATCCGTAAAGAAAATAAATCAAGCTGATCATTTATGAATCTAAAGGAAGGTAAGAACAAGGAACATGCTAGGCAGCAGTTTCAGAGTTTTAACTTAGTTTAGAGAGACTAGAAGACGGGGAAGAATAAAGAACATACTAGACTGTCACAGTGAAATATTTCCCCATAAAGAGGAACTATAGGTAAAATGCAGATAGACCATACTAATAAACTGGTGCAATTATTTGCTTTGACTAAAAGAATGGAAAAACACAAAGAACATCTATGTTTCATAAACTTAAAATGGCATTTACTAAGGATGGGTAAGAAACATGGAACATGCTAGAATAACGACAATTTTAATGTGACTGGTTCAGGTAGAGATGCGGAAAGCATGGAAATCAATATGTGCAAGGTACGTCTTTATTAAAGCAAAAGATAGAAAAATGGAAGGTGCAGTATAGAGTTTCAGCACTATATATTTACCTAGAATGGTGTGTAGACCAACCCTGGCCACGGATCAGTCAAGGACAGGAAAAAACCCCAAGGAAGGACAGTCATCAATGGGACAGCAGGTGCAGAATGGACACCCCAGGACAGGACAGGAAACCCAGATTAGGATCAGGACAGGACCACCAAGGCACGACCAGCACCCGCAGTTTGGAAGCAACGCCTGCGCTCCACCCTCTCTGCAGCTATCGGCCAGAACCCCGATTGGGTTATCGAATTCACCAGCAAAGTGCTCCGCCAGCACTTAGGGTTTCTTTAGCAGAACCCCGTGAGTCTATGGAAATTTCGGACAGAGTGCTCCGCAGCCCTCTGTATCAAGTCACCTATTGAGTGCGTTGGGTCAGTGACAGGTCAGCTATTCGGACAAGTTGGACAATTTCTCTAGCTAAACCTAGGCTAGTTATACTGTTTTCGGGTCAGTGTACCACCCCCCAAATGTTGCAAGTGTCAGAATCCCCAATTTCGATTGGTCCCTAAGTAGGATAGGTCAACACACCAATCACATTTAATTTCTACAAGCCTATATTTGCATATTCTGGGACCGCCTATTGATTTTGGGGTTCCCATCACCTATTCAACAGAATACAATGGAAAGTAATACAAGTGTTGCTAATGTAGAACATTTCAGCTTCTTCGGCTGGGTGAAGGTGCATCTTCCCAGGCACGTTTTGGCCGCGACCTCTGGTTGGCAACCATTCAATGCCACCGGCAGAAGACAGTCATGCGCAGTGGTGTACTTCAATATGGATAAACAGGTAGCTCAATAAATAAGAGTCAAGATTCGAGGTAGCTGGAGTTTACAGGCTTTAATCAGACATAAAGGACAGGAACAGGACAGCCTGCATGGGAATAGGATGGCAGCTGCCGGGGGCAGGATCTGGGAGCATAAGGGATAACTTTTTAATATCCGTGCACAATATCTATACTTAAACAAATACATTACATTCAATACAGTAGGCGTAGCAGTAGGCGTGGTTCGTAGCAGTCGCGAAAGATAAGGGCAAAATGATGTAATAAGAAGGCGTGTACAGGGCGTATACATAGACATGTGATGTAAACGTAACAGAATATGTCATAAATGAGGCGGAAACATGGAGGGGGCTACCTGAGCAGCTGGGACCTCTAACCTAGTGGTGCGCGCAAACGGGCAATGACGTGTTACCAGGGAGAACTGGGGCTATGACTTCTGCGCTAGAAGAGGAGACTAAAGTCTGGAGTGTCAGAGCGACATGTACCCAGGCATATCTAGTATCTGGTGTTTAGAGTACATGTTGATAGAATCCAAAAGTTATCAGGGCAAAGGCTAATAGACATTAAGACTGGTGCATGCATATTTCTACATGTAGTGCGTGTGCTAGGAATATTCTATGAATATTAATACAGTATTTCTCTTACATGGAGACATAAAGGCTAGACCATGACGGAAACTATTGATGCGATTCAGTAGCTTAGGAATGCAGAGAAGGAGGGCTGAACTGATAACTAGAAGCATAACATACTCTTGGCAGACTGGGAGGCAGAGCCAGGCCGGGCCAGGCACTGCGAGGCATGAAGTAAGCGAAGGGTCAGGGATACAGGTGGGGGCTGTATCGCTCCTTGGAGAGGGTTCAGGAAACAGGAGCTGAATCTGAGTCCGGGCCCTTTTGAGGCCTAGAAACGGGGACAATTCAATGAATTAACGTGCACACTATAAAACGTGGCAACGTAGGCCAATACTCGTTGCTTTCACGAGAACTGGAAACTGGCATACTAGAGATGGACACAACTGTAATTGCATCTTTAATCGATCAGAGGGGAATACATATGCATATTAATCATGCACATATAACATAGGATGGGGAACACGTAGGCACATATAACATGGCAAAATTTACTTTTCCACCCAGTCAAGGACAGGAAAAAACCCCAAGGAAGGACAGTCATCAATGCGACAGCGGGTGCAGAATGGACACCCCAGGACAGGACAGGAAACCCAGATTAGGATCAGGACAGGACCACCAAGGCACGACCAGCACCCGCAGTTTGGAAGCAACGCCTGCACTCCACCCTCTCTGCAGCTATCGGCCAGAACCCCGATTGGGTTATCGAATTCACCAGCAAAGTGCTCCGCCAGCACTTAGGGTTTCTTTAGCAAAACCCCGTGAGTCTATGGAAATTTCGGACAGAGTGCTCCGCAGCCCTCTGTATCAAGTCACCTATTGAGTGCGTTGGGTCAGTGACAGGTCAGCTATTCGGACAAGTCGGACAATTTCTCTAGCTAAACCTAGGCTAGTTATACTGTTTTCGGGTCAGTGTACCACCCCCCAAATGTTGCAAGTGTCAGAATCCCCAATTTCGATTGGTCCCTAAGTAGGATAGGTCAACACACCAATCACATTTAATTTCTACAAGCCTATATTTGCACATTCTGGGACCGCCTATTGATTTTGGGGTTCCCATGACCTATTCTACAGAATACAATGGAAAGTAATACAATTGTTGCTAATGTAGAACATTTCAGCTTCTTCGGCTGGGTGAAGGTGCATCTTCCCAGGCACGTTTTGGCAGCGACCTCTGGTTGGCAACCATTCAATGCCACCGGCAGAAGACAGTCATGCGCAGTGGTGTACTTCAATATGGATTCCTGCGTGTCTCGCAGACCCCCAAAAAAACCCGGTACATGAAAAGTAAGCGAAAACAAATTAAACCACAGAAAATAAATGAATACACTGTATACCATGAATAACTACTCTGTACCCCTTTACTTAAAAATATACTATAGCGTTAAAGTTTAGTGCAACAGACAATGACATGAAAGCATCAGTGCAAGCTTCCCCATGTGAGGACACAGGCAGCCATCTTAAAACTCAGTGCGCAAGCGCAAAGGTTCCCACCAGAACTGCAAGTACGTCACGTCACGTGAGTGTGACTAACGCATGCGCAGAAAGAAAACCCGCCAAGCAGCGGCTATTTTTATGAACAAGAGTTATTGAATTAGTAAACACATATGCAAGCGTCACTAGGACACCCCAATGTCAGAATAAACGGAAATTAGTATGACAAACAGATTGAATTACATTGTTATATGTTATTTCGAGGTTCATGAATCCAAGCAAGTCGCGTAATATGCAAATCCTTGCTCCATCAATCCCCTCTTTGATGATATTTACTATCATCATAAAACCAATGGAATCAGATGCCAACTTTTCTCTCACACTTTGTTCATTTCAATTTCTTCTTTGTTTCTTTGTTAGGGTGTGAATTCTTCACCCTTTTATAAATCTGATTATTTAGTTCCTCTAATTCCAGTTCATCCACACTCCGTTTCACACCTCTTTTATTCACTGTATATTTCTTTTGGTGTTTGCGACATTTGCAACAGACAAATATAAGGAATATTATAAAACCTATTATGGCAATTGGCATCAGTACCTTAAACAACAAACCTCTACCTAATTGTGCAAACCAATGACCTACAGCAGAGAGACCATCAGTAAGTCTTTCCAGGCACTGTCAACCTCCAGTGGTTTAAGTTCCTTTTCCAAATTTGTAATGTTCCTTACATACCTATGGATTCCTACACTTTTGTCAGGTATGTAAGTGCAACAATGTTGCGCTTTCAACATTCTGCAGACTCCTCCCTCTTTCGCTAATAGGGTATCAAGGGCAAGTCTGTTCTGTAAAACCATTGATCTGATCGCAACCATTTCGGTATTGACCATCAGGAACCCTCCAGCAGTGTCGGTAGATAACCGATCTACTACTGTTGACAATTTGCAAATTTTGTTTGAGTTCAGAACCACTCCCACTGCAGGTAATATTGCGCTAAAAATATCTCCTACAATCTCACCAACAGTTTCTCTTCTATTGCGTACTACTTTGTTAGTTTCTTCATTGCTTCCAGTGATTTTCCCCACATGGTATATCTTTGGGAAGACAATACCAAAATAACAACTCCCGTACCATGGTCGGGCAATTTGAAGTAAGCCTTGTTCCCACAAATAAAATAAATTCCAGGAAACACAGGCACTGTCCCATCTTTGAAACCCCAACCTCCAATTACCTTGTAATTATGCTCACATTCACTGGAACCAATGAAAACATTGTTATAATAACTAGTCATTTCCCTTTTAAGACAGAGCTTCCCCTTCTTTTCGAAATCAAGGAGCATAGCAGCAGTAGCTCCACCATTTGAGGTGCTCCCTATACTTTCTGCCCATTTAGGAATTTTATGGTTCCTATCTTTGGCTTTCTTTTGGAAACTCTCTCTTCTTTTCTCTACCATGTCCAGAAATTCTTTTTCCTTTTCATGTAAAGAACAGGTCAGGTTATTTTTATGTGCATCATCTATATTATTTTTTCCTACAGTTAGAAAATAATCACTCATGTATTTAGCTGCATTTCTAGTCGTCTGTACAGGGTTTAGGTTTCTTTGAACAGGAAGTTCAGAAAATGTCACGTCATAGTTTGAATAGTAATACTGTAAAGGTCCTTTTTTGTAAAATAAGCTAGTCAGTACACTACAGGAAATTCCATAGGTTAAGGGCAAGTGATGATAAGTCACGCCTTCAGCTACAGAAGTAGGTAGCTTCATGCAGACATAACAGTCGTCTATTTCCATAGTTTCTACATAATGCAATAACAGGTTCGCGAAAACGTTTAAATGAGTCTTGTTCTTAATCTTGTTAAAGTGTAATGCTTCCTCATCTGGTGCTTCTAAATTTAACTGTCTCCGTTTCAGGCTCAGTGGTTTGTCCAATGTATCTACTCTGTGTGGTGTAATCCTAGTGTGTGTTTCTACAGTGTCGTCAGGTAAGTTATTATTCGGGTACAGGCTTGGATTTTTACTCATCAGAGAAGGAAGGGTTACAGTCAGTCCTATCCAAAGGATCAGTACTATTGCTACACTACATAAACATACTTGGCAGCATGTTTTACAACAACTACGTCTAGGTCTTCCGTTCACATTTGAATCAGACATTTCTGCTTAACAGAAGTTTTCCAACCCCTCTTTGTTACTTTGCACAGATAGCTTACACTGAGCAACTTCAGGTTGGTTCGTCTTCTTCGGCAGACTGATCAGCTGTCTGTTCTTCGTCACTTTCGTCAGTTATATCAAGATCCTCAAATTCCTCCAACACCAAGTAAGTCTACTCAGGATCTCGATACTTTTCGTTCAGTCTTTTTATTCGGTCACTCCTTCGTTTGGAGCTCTCTCCAGTTTGCTTTGCTATACGGGAACTTTGTCTTCTTTGCTCGAGTTTTTCTTCTACTGTTTTGAGTCTCAGTCTCAGTCTTTTAATGAACCTTGGTTCAGTATTTTTCTTT
Source organism: Lissotriton helveticus (assembly GCF_964261635.1). Classification (NCBI taxonomy): domain Eukaryota; kingdom Metazoa; phylum Chordata; class Amphibia; order Caudata; family Salamandridae; genus Lissotriton; species Lissotriton helveticus. Next base: position 807,272,919 of record NC_136063.1, read on the forward strand.
TTCTTGAGTCTTAACTGGCACTGTCGTTTGGCTTTCTTCTAATGCTCTTTTATTCTCTTTTTGTTGTGGCACTTCTGTTTCTGTTTCTTCCCTTCCTGTCTGACTAGTCCCAGGTCTTTTATCTGTTTCTTCTGCCTGGTCGCTAAGCTGGCCTTGTTCAGGTGTAGACTGGGTTTGACTTTTGGGTGTTTCAATTTCTGTATCCTGAACACATTCCTCTATTTCTATCTGATCCTGTTCAAGCACTTCGGACCTTTGATTTTTTTCCGCTTGAACTTTCGCCCTAATTTCTGTCTGTCCCTTTTCAATCTCAGGAGTTCTTGGAGGTGTGTCGATCACCTGTTCTGTCCCTATCTGATCTTCTTCTTCTTCAGATTTGACATGGACTTCGATAATCTGATTGTCTTCTTCTATTCCTGTCTCTTCCTCACTATTCCACTCTCTGTCTGCGTAATTTTGACTTCTTGTTCTGATTGGATCAACAGTCAGGTCGATTATGGGTATCCACTCATCTTGACTGGTGCTCGGCTGTTCATCATCAGCTACTTCAGGACCAACGTCTGGAGACCCCTCAGCTGGACAACCTTCAGCGTTATTTTTCTTGTCTTCGATCACCTTCTTGGTGTGGCTGGCATGGATCCACTTCGGCACACCGGCACACTTCACCGCTGTCGTGGTCACTAGGATCACCTGTCTCGGCTTTCCCCACTTCGGTGCAAGGCAATTCGAACGGGTGTGTTTCTTGAGTACCACCCAATCACCTGGAATCAATTTATGGACTGGAGTTGCTGGACTGGCGACGCCATCTTCCCCAATATGGCGAGAGATAGAACGCACTTGGTCACCCAGTTGCTTGCAGTACTCAAGTACCAAATCATCAGAAATGCTTATCAGTTTGTGTCCTGGCACCCATGCTTGTCTCATCACTCTTCCCATCAGGATCTCATGGGGACTCAGGCCTGTATTTCGATCTGGAATACTTCAGATTCCCATCAGAACAAGAGGTAAAGCCTCTATCCAATTCATGTTAGTAGACTCACACATCTTTCCTAGTCTCGACTTGATAGTGCCATTTATCTGTTCCACCACTCCAGAAGCCTCTGGACGATATGCACAGTGCAGTTTTTGTGTAATCTTGAAAGCTTTACAGAGCTGGTCAATTACTTCATTCTGGAAATGCCCACCTCTATCTGATTTATTGTGACTTGAACCCCGTATCTTGGTATTAGTTCTCGAAGTAACAATTTGGCTACAGTGATGGCATAATTTTTCTTGGCCGGGTAAGCTTCTACCCATTTTGAAAATAGGCAGACAATGACAAGGACGTATCTCATTCCTTTACAAAGGGGCAACTGAATGAAGTCAATCTGCAATCTTACAAAGGGACCTCCTGACTTTCCAATTTTTCCCATTTCAACTACTGTTCTCTTCCCAGCGTTAGACTGTTGACACGTCAAGCACCTCTGGCAGAGAGACTCTGCTACTTTCCTGAACTTCGAGCTGTACCATGTCTGTTGGAAAACACGTATCATGGCATCCCTACCAATGTGTGTATTTCCATGTATAAGTCTGGCCATAGAAGCAAGCAAGCGGTTAGGCAACACAGGCATACCATCAGGGCCCACAATGACACCATCCTCGCTTCTCTGTTGACAACCAAGCTTTCTCCATTTTCCCTTTTCCTTTGGTGTCGCAGCATTCTGCCACTCTTTCAATTCTTCCCATGTAGGCACATCCTCAAACACCATAATTTGGCAGCTGTTTCCGTATCCCCCCAATTTGATATTGACAGACATTCGATGTCTGGCACAATGTTGGGCTACTTGGTCAGCATAGTTATTGCCTACTGTCACATGGTCATTGCCAGATTTGTGAGCAGCACACTTGACCACTGCCAATTCTTTTGGTAACTGGATTGCGTCCAGTAATTCTTGTACAACTTTCCCATTTCTGATAGGAGTACCTGAAGAAGTCAGAAACTCCCTTTGCAGCCACAATTGGCCGAAGTCATGCACAACTCCATAACCGTACTGACTGTCAGTATATACGGTTACTCTTTTATTTTTCCCAATTTTACCAGCTCTTGTCAATGCAACCAATTCGGCTACTTGTGCTGACTTTACTCCAAATAGGCAGGAAGCTTCTATAGTGCGTTTTACCGTGACTACAGTGTAAGCAGCACTTAGGCCTGCATATTCATGTCTCAGACATGAGCCATCCACAAACAACTCTTAATCTTCTACAGGCAGGGGCATTTCCTTGATATCTGGCGTGGTTTAGTACTAAACTCAGTTAGGTCAATGGAGTCATGCTCGACCTCTCCTTTTGCTTCTGCAATCAGTGATTCGGGTAATAAAGTTGCTGGATTCAGTATGTTACACCGAGTAATGACTATATTTGCAGCACCTACGAGGATTCTCTCATACTTAGTCAGCCGACTAGGAGTGAGATACTGGGTTTTGGTTCTGGTTAGTAAAATCACAACTGCATGCGGGACATACACGGTTACAGGATGTCCCATAACAATGTATTCACTCTGTTCAAGACTCATGCAAGTCGCAGCTACTGCTTTCAGACATCCAGGTAATCCAGCAGCCACTGGATCCAAAGTAGCAGAAAAATATGCTACTGGACGTCTAGTTAACCCATGCTCTTGGGTTAGGACAGACAGTGCACAATCATCTCGTGTATCACAAAACAGTGCAACCTCCTTTGAATAGTCCGGCATTCCCAATGCTGGAGCTGTACACAGACATTCACGTAATTTTGTAAAGGCTGTCAAGCTTTCCTCATCCCATTCCACTGGGTCTTTTGCTCCTTTCTTTGTCATTTTTATCAATGGTTTTGCTAGGACTGCAAATCCCACTATCCATTGCATACAATAACCTACAACTCCAAGGAACATTCTGACTTCCTTTTGAGTATTTGGTAATTGCATGTTTCGAATTATTCTGATTCTTTCTGAAGTGACTTTCCTGATACCCTTCTCTATCTGGTGCCCCAGATATTTTACAGAATTGGTACAGAACTGTAGTTTGTCAGGTGATACTTTATGTCCTCCCTCACCTAAATGGTTCAACAAGGCAATAGTGTCAACAACACAGTCTTTCCGGCTCTTAGACGCCACCAAAAGGTCGTCTATATATTGCACCAGAACTGAATTTCCAGGTAAGACTAGGGATTCATGGCACTTTTTCAGAATCTGATTAAAGATTGAGGGGCTTTCTGTGTACCCCTGGGGGGACACGATTCCAAACGAACACGTGACTGTCGAAGGCAAATGAGAAAAGAAATTTGCTGTCTGGATGCAAGGGGATCGAAAAGAATGCATGACATAGGTCAATCACAGTGAACCATTCAGCATCCCAGGGGATCTGATACAGAATCACCGCTGGGTTCGGAACAAAAAATTTTGTTTACCTTTCTCAGGTCCTGTACTACCCTGTACTTGCCACTAGGTTTCTTGATTCCAATTATGGGTGAGTTACACGGGCTACTCATCACTTCTTGTATGATGTTTGCTTCTAATAATCTTTTTATTTAAATGGCAACTCCTGCTCTTACTTCTGCACTCATTTTGTAAGGTTTGGTATTGGGGTAAACTGCATTTTCTTTCATGGCTATTTTGATTGGGTCAAAGTTTGCCATCAGGCCTACATCCTTTCCAGTAAAGTCCCATACTTCTGGTTTCACTGTCTGTTGGAGTTCTTCAGGCAAGTCTTGTATAGTCAGTGGTTTAATTTCTGAGTCAGGTCTGATTAACATTAACTTGTATATTCCATCTTCGTCTGGGGTTTGAATTTCGATGCCCTTTGGTGTGCAAAAGATGGTACAGTTCATTTTACACAACAAATCACGTCCTAATAAGTTTACAGGACTGGTGTCACAAACTACAAATCTATGCATTTCTTTGATGTTCCCTATTGTAATCTCCATGGGCTCAGTAACTGGGGTACTAATCAATTGATTAGATACACCTACTACTTGGATTGCTTCTCCCGAGAGGGGTAGGTTTGGAACGTCTGCTGTTCTCACAGTAGAACGGGTAGCACCAGTGTCCAACAGAAAGGTGACATCATTGCCTTCAACCTTTCCTTCAATGTATGGCCCTGACTGGTCTACCGGCAAGGAGGCGCCAAGTACGCACTACTCGTCCTCCCGCTCAGGCCCCGTCAGTATTGGTCGTCACAGAGGAAAGTATCATTCAATAAAAATTGCGAAGTTGCTGCATTTCTATCCTCCTGTCCTCCCCAGATTTCTATGTCTTCACCTTGCGGTGTCTTTCCCTTATAATTCGGTTTAGGTGCTCGAGGCAACTGCCTTGCCTTTACCTGTTGCTGGGTCTTTCTTGGTTTTTCATTCTGCGTCTGTGGATTTAAATCAGGGGTTTGGGGGTAATTATCTTGTGCATATGGACACTCGTCTCTCCAGTGCCCTATTTCTCCGCACTGGTGACATGGGAACTTCTTTTTGGCTTCCTCACGACTCATTTTTACTCTAGGCTTTCCTCCACCCCCTGAACCTGGAATTTGGGAATTCCTATTCATTTTACCCAATTGCTTTTCCTGCTGTTCCGCTAGTTTTACTTGTGCCCACATGACCTTTTCTTTCAGAGCCTTTCGCTTATCAGCCATCTCGTCTTTGCAGTACTTTGCATACCGTAAGACCTCATCAATCTTCTTTGACTGCCAACAGATTTTATTGTCTTTGATCCACTGACAAATTTCAGGTCTTAAACCGTTTACAAACCTGTAAATGAAGTGGGTCATATCCTTCATCTCGATGTTATCTATACCGCTGTATGTTTTAAACACCTGTAATAGTCTTTCATAAAAGGAATGCACAGTCTCATCTCTTTCCTGTGTAGTTCTATCTATTTTGGTCCAATCAGTTTCCTTTGCAGGCACCTTTCCTTTCAGGTATAACATTACTTGCTGGTATTTTTTCATTACTTCATCAGAAGGAGCTCCTGAAACAGGATCCCTCACGTATTCCTCACTAGGCCAACCAATGGCAATTTTACAATCTGTCCACAAATCTACGGGAACAACTATGTCGAAAAACCCATCCAGGTCTTTCCACAGGCATTTTTGTACTTTCACGAACCTCTCAACCTGTCGGTACCAATCTACATGCTTCTCTCGCAATTTAGGGAAATCATTTGTAAAGGACACAATATCCTGTCGGGACCATGGAACGTGTACATACTTTCCACCTGGCACTTCTCGCATGGGGTATAGCTGTTCTGGCTTGTCAGCTTTAAAGCAAACTCGGAAGTCGTTTGCTTGGATCTAACTTCTTCCTTCTTCTTTGCCCATCTGGCTTTCCATTTTTCTACGTCTCCCCATTTTTGCAAGACGGTCAACAATTCTTTGATCTGCGCCTTTTTCCCTGACACATTCATATTTTCTAGATCTTTGTCTGAGAACTCAGCTCTATAGGGCTTTTGTAATGGCTTGGATTTCGAAATATCTATTCCCATACTAGCTGCAGTGTCTGTTAATTTTTCATGGAGCACTCTGGTATGACGGGTAAGACTCTTACAGATAAACAGGAGCTCTTCTTCGGAATAGGTATTTAATCTGTCCAACCCCACATATCCGGCCGTCAGTTCTTCCATTTCAATTCTCAATTTGTAAATATCTAATGGCTTTGTCTGAGGAGTTTGTCTCTCTAATTCTCAACTCCATCTCTCAATCTCTTCAGGATTCACCAATGTGACACTCTTGGTACCTGAAGTCGATTCCATTTGAATCTCTCTCGTATTGAAAGGATTATGTCTTTTCTGCAAACTCCTTCCTGTGTTCCTAATCGGCTAATCCATTAAAGAAGCTTCGGATTCACATTCACTCGTCTGATCATCTACAATCAAGGGCTCTTTTCTTGGCTGCACTACAGTTGGGGAAATGATCGGAGTCTTTGGACTCCCTTGTCTATCCCCATACAAAGGAACAACTGGTCCAATAGTTACTGGGATTGTCAAGGCTTCGGGGCTTGTATTCAACTGGGAGATTTTCTGAATTATTTCGGTTCTTTGTTGGGCTAGAGCCTCTCGCTCTCTTTCCTGCAGTATTCTTTCCAGGCTTATTTCAGGTACTATTTGCGGAGTCAACGTTGGGGCAGTTGGATGCGTCATACTTGGTCCTTCACCATAATTAGGTTTTGGGAACAGGCTTCCTGGGTTTACAGATTTCGGTTCTTCCTCATAAGGAGGTCTTGGACAAAAGTCTCTTTCACCTGAAAATCTTGATCCTCCACTAAAAGGTGGTCTTAGGCAGGTGTCTCTGGCACCTATAGGTTCTAGGCCCTTGGTATAGGAAGGTATTTGACAGCTGTCTCTTGTGATTACAGATCTATTCCCTTCCAGACACGGGGGTCGTTGGGAAGTATCCTCTACACTAGAAGATCGGGGTCCTTCATTATAAGGAGGCGGACTTTTCAGAAACATGTCATCCAACAAATCATCATCTGAATCCCCACAGGACACCCAATGCTTGGTCTTTTCTGTCTTTTTCTCTCCCGCAGGACCACCCATTGCCATCATTGGATACAGTCCTTCTACAATCATATTCTGTCTCCACTGTTTCATTTTTTTATCCCGGGTTTCTTGCTTCAATTTCGGATACCATTTGGTTAACCCTTTATCTATTCAGGGCTTATCTCTCTCAAAAGCCTCTATCTCCCATTCCTCTAATGCTTCGTACTGCGTTAATCTAGGTCTGGGATGTAAATCATTCATTCGGGTTCTCAAATTAAATAAAATCCTGCCATTAAATGTACCTTCTAACGGAAAAGCCAAAATTCCGTCATCCTTTGTGTACTCCGCCCAATTTTCCAACCACACACACAAATGATACCCTTTATCAAACATCATGAACGATGCGGGAGTATTAGGTGGCGGAATGACAACACCTTCTCTAGTTTTGATAGGTTTGTCCTTTTTGAAATAATTCTTCACTTTAGTCACAAGGGACAATTTTCTCTTATTTCCGTACATAATGTCTGTTTTATGAGCTTTCCACTGATCGTTTTCAAACCCTAAATGTCTTGGATCAGGTCTAGTCACTGGCCTATACGTATGCCACATATAACTTCCCACAAGCGACTTTGTTTACAAAATCACTTCCAATCTAAGTGCACGGTTTCAAATAATCTTGACCAATGGGTGCACGGCTTTTCGCGAGACAGGTTCTCACGCTTCGGCACTCACCCCTCCTTTACAATTCCAGCTCCGTTACACACCCGCGGTTTCGACCAATACCAGCGCGGCACAGAGTGACGTCAGAGCAGCTCCGCAACTGACTCCCTCCCTCACAAGGTAACGGAAACTTTCATTTCTTTCTTAAAGTGCAAGTGCTGATATTTAATTAACAACGTAGAAACATTTGCCACTGTACTAGAGTGTCTAGAAAGAAAGATTTGTTTCACTGCAAGTAAACTACTTCCATTTACTTTTCATACACTACGGATAGATCTCTTCCGCCTGCCCTTCACTCAAGCATTAGAGAACCTGCTACTACTTTGACTCATCCACTTCTTTTCGGGATATATACTAAGTCTAAAGTTTCACCAGTGAACCCTTTTGCTGTCACCTAAGCTCCGACGAACCTGCTACTCCTTCCGTGTGACCCTTGCTAGGTTATATCACAATAGAAGTTTTGCCAGCGAACTCTTTGCTATCAGTTATTCGAACATACATTCAGAAAACCCTAATTAGTGCTTCCAGTTCTGCCTAACCTGCACCAATTTTCCTCTAGCCAGTGACCTCAAAGCAAAGTGGATTCTCTTCACCACTCGCTATTCAATTCCCCGGGGATTCCAGACAACACGTAACAATTTATAAACGAATGGGTTAGTACATGTATCAATATAACAATAGAAAAAACAATTTAAAACATTTCATAATTTTCAAAGCAATAACACATTTGTAAATATGTTCGAACGTTTTTTTTTTTGCAGCAAAATTTTCACAATTAGCAGCAATAACTTTTAGCAGCATCCGACCTACCTACCTATCTTGGCTAGTCCTACCCAACTTTTTCTTTGACTAGTCCCTAACCATCCTCTGGCTACCAGAAAATTACTGATAGAGCGCGCAGGTCACCCGACCAACTGATTTACCATACACGTATCGGGCCTATAAAATTCAATAATGCACTATACATTAATCGGGTGATCTTACAGTCTACTACCAGCAACCCAGTTACTTCCTATATATTTCTCTTGTACCCGACTTACCAATCCACCGTCACGGGTACCTAATGACCATGATGAATCAGGGAGCTAGCTTTGAAGAAAAAGGCAGATACCAAAATACTTATACTTTATATATTCTATTTGCACTATAATAACCACAAAATCAGGAAGTTTTGAAAACCTTTATCTAAGATTCGTCAAGCTCAGTGAACCAGAGATTTATCACAAACAAACAATCGATAACCAGAATTACAAAGAGCACATATCCGTAAAGAAAATAAATCAAGCTGATAATTTATGAATCTAAAGGAAGGTAAGAACAAGGAACATGCTAGGCAGCAGTTTCAGAGTTTTAACTTAGTTTAGAGAGACTAGAAGACGGGGAAGAATAAAGAACATACTAGACTGTCACAGTGAAATATTTCCCCATAAAGAGGAACTATAGGTAAAATGCAGATAGACCATACTAATAAACTGGTGCAATTATTTGCTTTGACTAAAAGAATGGAAAAACACAAAGAACATCTATGTTCCATAAACTTAAAATGGCATTTACTAAGGATGGGTAAGAAACATAGAACATGCTAGAATAACGACAATTTTAATGTGACTGGTTCAGGTAGAGATGCGGAAAGCATGGAAATCAATATGTGCAAGGTACGTCTTTATTAAAGCAAAAGATAGAAAAATGGAAGGTGCAGTATAGAGTTTCAGCACTATATATTTACCTAGAATGGTGTGAAGACCAACCCTGGCCACGGATCAGTTGTGGTAAATAAATAATTAATTACCGGTTCTATTTTTCAGAATAATCCATAAACAGGTAGCTCAATAAATAAGAGTCAAGATTCGAGGTAGCTGGAGTTTACAGGCTTTAATCAGACATAAAGGACAGGAACAGGACAGCCTGCATGGGAATAGGATGGCAGCTGCCGGGGGCAGGATCTGGGAGCATAAGGGATAACTTTTTAATATCCGTGCACAATATATATACTTAAACAAATACATTACATTCAATACAGTAGGCGTAGCAGTAGGCGTGGTTCGTAGCAGTCGCGAAAGATACGGGCAAAATGATGTAATAAGAAGGCGTGTACAGGGCGTATACATAGACATGTGATGTAAACGTAACAGAATATGTCATAAATGGGGCGGAAACATGGAGGGGGCTACCTGAGCAGCTGGGACCACTAACCTAGTGGTGCGCGCAAACGGGCAATGACGTGTTACCAGGGAGAACTGGGGCTATGACTTCTGCGCTAGAAGAGGAGACTAAAGTCTGGAGTGTCAGAGCGACATGTACCCAGGCATATCTAGTATCTGGTGTTTAGAGTACATGTTGATAGAATCCAAAAGTTATCAGGGCAAAGGCTAATAGACATTAAGACTGGTGCATGCATATTTCTACATGTAGTGCGTGTGCTAGGAATATTCTATGAATATTAATACAGTATTTCTCTTACATGGAGACATAAAGGCTAGACCATGACGGAAACTATTGATGCGATTCAGTAGCTTAGGAATGCAGAGAAGGAGGGCTGAACTGATAACTAGAAGCATAACATACTCTTGGCAGACTGGGAGACAGAGCCAGGCCGGGCCAGGCACTGCGAGGCATGAAGTAAGCGAAGGGTCAGGGATACAGGTGGGGGCTGTATCGCTCCTTGGAGAGGGTTCAGGAAACAGGAGCTGAATCTGAGTCCGGGCCCTTTTGAGGCCTAGAAACGGGGACAATTCAATGAATAACGTGCACACTATAAAACGTGGCAACGTAGGCCAATACTCGTTGCTTTCACGAGAACTGGAAACTGGCATACTAGAGATGGACACAACTGTAATTGCATCTTTAATCGATCAGAGGGGAATACATATGCATATTAATCATGCACATATAACATAGGATGGGGAACACGTAGGCACATATAACATGGCAAAATTTACTTTTCCACATTCCCTCCTTGTGCCCTACGTTTCCATCAGGAAACATCAATATTCATGATACCATCTATCATTTCATATAGCATCATTTGCTCGTCTCGAATTGTCTTGGAACGGGATTTAGGACTAGGAATACAAGAGGTAGCGCACATGCCGCAAATCGCAGGGCCACATTGTATACAGAGGCAGCAACTGAATATGATCATTACTGCAATACCTAGAAATGACAATACTTTCCATCCCCAGGCAGATATGATACTCCAGAGCCAACCGGACCATGTCCAGGTGCCTGGATTCTGGTGTAACTGATGGGCAATTTTATGAAGTCTGGTTATAGCTGAATAAACAGACGGCGCGTTATTAGGAATGAAAATGCAGCAACTAGATCCGATGACTCTACATGCACCTCCTCTATCGGCCAGTATGACGTCAAGAACGAGACGATTTTGGAGCACGACAAATCTCATAGCAGATTGCTCTTCAGTTAGGTTACCTAGAGCAGAAGTAGTCTCATTCACTACTGCTTCAAGGGTTCTGGTTAACCTACGTATTAACTTACTATTCTGGATAGGTCCTATAAAGAAGAAGAAACCTTTATTGAAGTCTTGATATTGTTCTAGAGTAGTTTCAGTTTGATCGACAATTGGGGACTCGATCTCCCTTTTATGTCTGACGTATACTAGATGTGTGTTTCTGTGATAATCAGATGGGGCTAGAAAAACTGGTGGCAGTAGGAAGGCAATGTAACATGTTCCATCCCAATCGAGGGGCAGACGAACATATGCGGTCTGACCACAAACAAAATAAGAATGACGTGAGGCTTTGAAAATAGATTTCCCACTGTCACTATACTCGACAGTAGTAGTACAATCACTATGTCCTACATGTGCGGAACCATTCTTTCTGACACCTAATTCGCCTTTGACTGGCAGAACTGAAATAGCAGGCAAATCTGGAGCAGTATCGGACTGAACATTCAAGACCATGAAATTCGAAGAATAATTACCTAATTTATAAACTTCATTTTCTAGATCTAACCCGGTTCTATGGGAGAGACCTTGCTTGTCTGGAAAACATGTTCTATTCAGAAGGGACATATCATTGGAGGATGACGTTAAAGTGGACCATGCTCCACACGAACCATTATGTGTAAACGGGTAAGGAAAGAGTGGCAGAACTCCCTTCGGTGTCTGGAAAGGGGGGAGTCGACCACACACCCAACAGTTAGTAGCATTGCTGGTCTGGTGTGAATAGTGTAACATTCTGATAAATGTATTATTTCGCATAGCAAGACGATAGGATAGCTCGTGAGGAGGCAGATCACTAAATGTGTGCTCTACTGTAGCATTAGAAAACGTATTTACATGTGAAATTGGAAAACATAAATGTAAAGCATAACTTGTGCAGGTAACCATTAGACTCACATATAATAAAAAACTTAGAACAATGATACATTTTATAGAGTTTTGACTAACTCTCTCACTATGGGGGTCTATCTCATACATGTCAGGAACCTGTCTAACCGTTTCACCCGAGAGGGACTTAGACAATTAAACTGGCTGACTTATTTTACTAGACCGAAGTTTCTTTTTATACTCCTGCTGCGGAGTTTTCTCTAACAGAGGAACTTTAAGTTCAGAGTCAAGTTCAGAGTCTGTTTTTAGGCAGTCTTTAGGAAAAGTCTTTTCCTTAACAAATGTCTTTTCTGGTAGTCCATGGAACTTCTTTATGTGGGACAGGTGGACCCATCCCTTCCTGCCCTCTAGTTTGGCCGCGGTCCTTGTTGTAAGTAAAACTAGGCAAGGCTCCTTCCAACGGGGCTCCAGCGGGCTTGAACGATCAAAATTCCGCACCAACACCAGGCTTCCTGGAATGACTTCATGCGGTTTCACCTCGGTGTTGTCTGGAAATGCGGCGGCAACCTGTGAACGACAAGAGTGTAGGGCAGACATCAAGGAAGCTAGGTAATCTGTCAGCATATTACTGGAAACATCTGTAATACTGCGGGGTCTAGGTGTACCCCACATGTTTGGGGGGCGGCCGAATACGACCTCATACGGGGATAGACCTGATCTGGAATGTGCAACCATCCGCATATAAAATAAAGCAACTGGCTGGGCTACTAGCCAGTCTACACCTTTCTCTTTACATATTTTGGCAATGCGAATTTTCAAAGTTTGATTATGTCTCTCTACGAGACCTGCTGCTTCAGGATGGCGCACACAATGGAACTTCCACTGGTACCCTAGCAGAAGGGAAACATGCTTCATAAGTTCAGATGAGAATGGCTGGCCGTTATCTGAATACACGACCCTAGGGAGTCCATAGCGGGGAAAGAATTCACGAACCAACTGCCTGGCAGTGGTCGCGGCTGTGTAATCTGGAACTGGATATGCTTCTATCCACCTGGACAAAGCGCATACAACTACGAGGACATACTTGAAACCTCGACATTGCTCCATCTGAATATAATCCATCTGGAGGACTTCAAAAGGGTGGTTAGATAGGTTGGAATCCACCTTGTTCCACCGGGACACTTTTACCTGGATTGAACTGACAACATATCATACAGGTACGGACTTTCTGCTTGGCTGCAGCTCGTAAGTGCTTGTTGAACCAAAGGTTCTGGATACTGTCTACCATAGCTTTTTCTCCTAGGTGTGCTGGACTATGTGCGGTATTAATAATGACTTGAACCATAGAGTCGGGGAGAAACCATGTGGCTTTTCCCTTCGTCACCCATCCCTGATCAGTCTGGACCCCTCCTTGTTCGGACCATTTCTTGATTTCTTCGGGAGTAGCATGTAACTGTGTGTCTATGACATCTCGTGTAGGGTCCTTAACTGTCATACAAGTAGTCGGATCTGAAGTGAGTGTCTGTTTTGTGTTAACTGGACTGTCTGGAGTCTGAGCTGTAAGCTTGGCTGTTCGATCTGCTAGATCGTTACCTTGGGAAATTATATCAGTAACTTTCGTATGTGCCTTGCACTTCATGATAGCGATAGCTGTCGGTAAATGTATTGCATCTAACAGAGCTTGAATGAGGAGACCATGCTGAATCTTGGTTCCATGAGAAGTCATGAAACCTCTCTCCTGCCACAGCACTCCGAAGTCGTGTACAACTCCTAATGCGTAACGTGAATCTGTATATATGTTTACTTTCTGGTTCTTGGCACGAATGCAGGCTTGGGTCAGAGCAACTAGCTCTGCTGCTTGAGCAGACAAGGTGTCAATACGGTGTGTTTCTATAACTTCAGTTTCAGTAGTCACTGCATACGCGGCTACTAGTTCTCCTGTACTAGTTCTCATACATGAACCATCCACATAAAGTGTCAGGTCGGGATTAGGTAATGCAATGTCTGTCAGGTCTTGTCTTGGCTTGGTCATAGTGTTAACAACTTCCACACAGTCATGTGTGGCAGGATTTGAAGTAACTGACGGTAACAGTGTAGCAGGATTTAGAATGTTGCAGCATCTGATTTCTATGTGTGGCTGAAACAGTGTCAGTTCATAACCTGTTAAACGTGCAATTGTCAAGTGCTGAGTCTGTGTTCGGTTTAAAAGAACTTCCACGGAATGTGGAACTTGTACTGTCAGGGAGTGTCCTAATACTATGGAATCACTTTGTCTGATAGCTATAGCTGTGGCTGCAACTGACTTGAGGCACGCAGGCAAAGCCTGGGCTACTGGATCTAATGTGCTCGAAAAATAAGCACAGGGCTTGTACTGTCCTGCTTGATCTTGTGTGAGAACAGATAATGCAGTACCATCACGTTCTGTGACAAAAAGTGTAAAAGGCTTAGTGTAGTTCGGTGTTGCTAGAACAGGTGCTTGGCATAAGGCTTTCTTTAATTTATTAAAAACAAGTGTATGTTCCTGGGTCCAAGGGAGGACAGTCGATACGGCTGCCTCCTGTGTCGTTAACTGTATCAGTGGCTTGGCTAGAAATGCATACTGAGGAATCCATTGTCTGCAGTAAGAAGTGAGGCCAATAAAAGCTCGTACCTCCTTCTGTGTCTTGGGCTGTGGAAGACTCGCTATTAACTGGATACGGTCTGGTGTCAACTGCCTACCCCACTTGGACAGTAAGTGGCCTAAGTAGATCACTTGCTGGACACAGAATTGTAATTTGGAAGGGGACACCTTGTGCCCCTGCTCGGCCAGAAAATACAGGACTGTAAGTGACGCACGCTCGCAGTCACGTTCAGAACGGGCTGTGATCAGTAGATCATTGACATACTGGAGCAGCGCAGTGTCAGTTGGCATGTGAATATTGTCTAGTTGTCTCTTAAGTGCTTGACTGTAAATACTAGGGCTTTCTGTGAAACCTTGAGGAGCTCGTGTGAATTTATAGCTCCTTCCATTTAAACAAAAACCGAAAAGGTACTGGCTGTCTGGATGAATGGGGACACTGAAAAATGCGTTCTTGAGGTCGATAACAGTGAAAAACGTAGCTTCAGAATCAATGGCTGTTAATAGGGAAGAAATATCTGGGACTACTGGATACTGAGGTATGATACATTTATTAAGCTCTCGAAGGTCAATCACTAATCGATATACTGGAGGTGCATTTGGATCAGTACGTTTCATGACTGGAATGATAGGAGAATTACATACATTGGAGTCAGTTTCTACAACCACTCCTTGAGCAATAAGCTCGTCAATAATTTTGGATAAGGCTGCTACAGCCTCAGGTGGCAATCTGTACTGTCTGATTCGTGGCAAAACTATACCTTGATTGAGAGTCACACGATGGGGTGTGATGTGCATACATCCAACATCAGTTGGACCTTGCGCCCATAGATGCTGTGGTACATTCAATAATCTTGGATCAAAATCACGTAATACATAGTGACCTTTAAAGTCACGTAAAAACAATCGGACTCCTTCTGGGGAACAGCATATAACTGCTCCTAATTCTTTTAACGTCTTGATGCCTAACAAATTTTCGGGACACGATTTCGTGAGTAACAAATCAGTAGTTCGGGACAATGGACCAACTTCTAGAGTAACTGGTTTCGAAATATCATTAACAATCGGCTTTCCTGAAAATCCAAGGGAAACATTTCTAGAGCCTGAGAGCGGAGCCCCTGGAACCTCGTCATGACTGATAGTAGTCCTACTTGCCCCTGTATCAATCAGAAACTTTCTGTCTTTCCCTAGTACTTGACTGTGTACGTAGGGACCCTCTTGATCTACAGGTATCTCGATGAGAGGCAAGCCTACCTCCCTCTCTAGGCTGTTTCATGAATACTGTTGATACTCTGGATACTCTGACTGGGCATACTGATACATCTGCTGTGTAACATGCTGTGTTGCAGCGATAGGCTGCGGTGCTGGAACTGTCTGTTGTGCATTCTGTGGTGACTGAGAAGTCTGTGAAACTTGTTCTTGTCTAGGCGGACGTGGTCTTTCTGTAGTCTTACCAGTAGCTATGTTGTGTTTCAGAACTGCACACTCGTTTATAAAATGACCTGGCTGTTTACAGTAATTGCAAGTCCCTTTAACGGGAGCTGCAGGATGACTGGCTTGATTCGGACCCCTCTTCTGACTGTCCTGCGGAACAGATTGTGCAACTAATACTTTCATTTTCGTGTCTTTCATACGTCTCCTTTCGTGTTCTTGCTCTTCCCTGATTCTATTCTGGTGATACTGGAGCATCTGAAGCATTTGTGACGGGGTATTATCTTGCCAGGTACTTTCGACTTTCAAAACTCGATTTTTAACTTGTGGACTTGAATTCTCGACTAGTTTAGTAACAAAAAGATGAGGGTATGACTCGCTACTCGTCTTCAGACCACTGTTAATAATAAAACATTTTTCAAATCTAGAATAAAAATCACTAGTGTCTTCATCCTGTTTCTGTTTGCATGCTGAGATTGCATCCCAATCTTCCTTTTTCGTGGCTAGTAACCTTGGCAAAACTTGTATCAATAACTCAGGCAATTCTTTACATTTGTCCCCAAGACCGGTACCTGGTACTCGTATATTATCTTCAGCTTCTAGAGCTGTCCAATCTATCTTTTTCTCTCCCACCTCCCATTCTTTTTCCTTGAGTTTTTCATATACCCCTGCGGGCACCAGGACTTTTAGCATTTTAATGATATCTGGATACGTGTATTCTCCCATACGGAGCATGTCTTTTAATTCTCGATGGAACCCTGCTGGATCTTTGTCGTGACAGGGAATTAATTCCTTCATCTCTAAGAGTTCCATCTTTGTAATGGGGGTGTAAACAAATACTCGTTCTAGTCCACCACCCGTTGTCCTAACTGGGTGTACTTCTCGTAACGGATGCTGTCTATCTATGTAGAATGGTTTACTTTCTGGAGGTGAGACGTGAACAAAATGCGGATTCAGAAAGGTTCTATATTTGTGGCGCTGTTCTAGAATGACACTAATTAAATCGGTACCTAGACCTCTCCATCTATACTGGAGTAACTCGTTCAGAACATCATGTAACGGACCTGGATCAGAATGTTGTCCCTCATACAGTGTAATGAGGTGCTGGATCATATACATACCCACCAGTCGCTGCTCGGCTGGGGGCAGTTTCAGAAACATTTGTGCCACTATTTCGTCTGGAAAAGTGGTAGAGTCAGTAGTCCATCGGACTGCTGATCGGGCTAGTTCTTGTTCATGCATGGTACTAAGTTCACTATAACCGATTCGTGATTTCAGAATGTGATCGGTAGCTTGAAATACTTGTTCGAGAGAACCTTGTTCTGGTGCTGGAGGAGGGAAAGCTTTCTTGTGTTCTGGGCGTGAATGTCGGTCGGGAAGTCTAGTTTTACCTACATACGCTATTCTGGTGGGATTCTCGTCGTCTACCTCTTCAGTAGAAGAGTCATTCTCTTTCTCGGACACTTGTATTGCTTTTCGTTTCTCATGTAACTTTATTATTTCCCTACGTATTTTCTTGTACATACTCTCTATACAGTTCTTGGTCTTGTGTCTTCCCTCGGCTATATGGTCACTCCATTTGGTCAGGACTTTCATTTCTTCCGGATCTTTTTCCGGATAATATTTTTCTACAAAAAGAAATATGGGCAGTGGACCACTTTCACAGCTACACAGCACCAACTCAAAAATCACCAATATTCATATACATTCAATCTTTCAAATAGCGTGCAATTTTCAAATACTCCCTGCCCTGAGAGTATATCCCAAATCCTTGGGCAAACCAATGTTTTGCCAAACTATGAAAAGCACCGCCAACAAATTTTCAATCTCCACCATATGTGGTTAGTAAAGTCTAGAAGCAGTGAATGTTTCAAATTAAAGGACGCTGTATCCGTAAATGCAAAAAAGTTCAAGATTCCTTTAATGATCCAATTGAAATGCCAGCCAACGCGTTTCGTTCCGTCAGGCGGAACTTCTTCAGGGCTGTAAATCAGAGAATAAAACATACAAAAAACCCCAGTGAATACTTCAAATTAACATAAATACACTCGTGAAACATTATACAAAAACATAAAAGATAAACATAACGTATACCAACGACAATACCCAATTTAAAAACATCCTGTTCACATAAAAGTTGCAGCATGTATCAACACATTATTTTCTCCCTTTCTTTGGGTACTAATATTCCACGATTGAATGCATCGACATTATTATTGTGCACACTCACATTGTCCAGAGACAAT
This sequence comes from Lissotriton helveticus, assembly GCF_964261635.1. NCBI lineage: Eukaryota > Metazoa > Chordata > Amphibia > Caudata > Salamandridae > Lissotriton > Lissotriton helveticus. The sequence goes on from NC_136063.1 coordinate 807,290,702, forward strand.
TAGCAAAAAGCGAAAGTGGAGAAAAATATACATACATATCCATTCTTTAGGTCACATGTTAAAAATTAGTTATTAAAACACTAATCGACAAGGGTTTCTGCATTTGATTATGATTAACGGAAACAGCGTCATTCTTATTCTGATTGTCCAAGTCTAAACATAGACCTGCAAACACAACTCTGCACCACATGTTAGCATATCTAGACCAGCTTTATAAACTGCTAATATCAATAATGTTTGTATGACCACATGGTCCTAGGGGACCCTTTTTTTTGATTTTTGATTTTATCCCCATTAGGGACAATGCTTGGAACCTATTGCATGAAGTCCACCTGTATAGGACACCTCTTGGTCCCAGCCACAACTAGAGCCGGCCCCGGCCTCACAGAAAAAACAGCAACCGCCTCCACATCAATTTGTCATGATTACATAATAAGACACATGCGAATCGCAAAAAGGAAAGGAATAGGAAACACAAGTTTCCCCTACCGCAATAAGTGTAGTCAGGCGTCTTGATCTTCCAAATCACAATATCACGATTGGGACACGAGTAGGTACCCTCAATATGAGTAATTTATATACGGGCTTGATCCAGATTCAAAGATGTTTACTCTCTTATTGGTATATCAGAAAGTCTCTCGCCAATTATTTCGCCAAATGTGTTTATAATGTAAAATACACCTAAAATTATATCAAGTGAAAATACATATAAGGGCACTGTTCGATCCCACCCTTTCCTACAAACACATATACTTCATAGAGATCTTGTCTGCATTATCCACAAAGTAAAGTGTATAATCGATATATATGTTTCTCTACCTTACGGTTTTGAAGGGTATGTTCCTCGGAAATTATTCCTATCTCTCCATCCTCATTCTTGATAGTGTTAGATGCTTGTCCTAAGGGTACTACCCTAAAAAAATGGTATATATTTTCATGATTAAAGCTCTACATTATTAGTATGTCTATTTTCATGCCAATCAAAGGCTCGTTTGGAACATTGGCAATGTAGGTCACCTACCTTAAATAATGTCTTCTATGTTCTCAATGTGATTCACAGTTTCCAATTATTTTAGGCAGTAACCTAGGGAATTAATCAATATAAATATCGGTGTCCATGAGCTACAACATCAGCTCCGCACATAGTCTAAGTCATAAATCTCATGCATTTCCACAGACACCATCAATACAAGGCCGGAAAGAGTGGCTCAAAACAACCCTCCACAGTGGCCCCCAACAATGGCACACTCGAATTCAGTAAACTTGCATGAAATCCACATTGCCAATATTACAGGACACGGCATAGAGATGTAATCGATTAGTATAAGACGGCCATGGGCAGCACGAATAGAAACGGGCAGTAACACGTGTTTGTTAACACTTTGTGAAGGGCTCGCTGTTTAAAGGACAACCCGTCTTAGCAAGATTTTTTGTGTTTCCTTTATCTTATCCCAGAGGTAAGCCACATAAACACATATGAATGTGGCTTACTACTTCAGGGGAAATCCGCTGTTAAGACGGCAACCCACCTTAACAATGTAATTTCATTTCGCGTGTCCCTAAAATGAGCGTCAAAAATGTAAATTAAACTAATGAAAAGGCCGATGTGTTGGGTGTAACCCGCCTTAGCGTTATTTGTTTTAGCCAGCATGTCCCGAACGCACATGCAGTTATTTAACGCTTCCCACCCCATAACATATCATGTACACCCGCTAAGGAAACCGCAACCCGCTACACCGAGGTAGTTAAATTAATACATGTCCCCAATGTGGATAATTAGTACATAGCTCTTACCTGTCAGGGTCAAATTATGGGACCCCCAATTGGCGTCTTGGTAATCCACACGCCGGATCTTTTCCCGCAAAAGTAGCGAGGCGCCCTGCCTCCGGTGGGTTTAAAAACACCCAATCCCGGCCCACCTGTCAGTGACGTTTAGTCTCACAACCTTTACCACTATATTTTGAACTAATGCGGGCGCCATTTTAAGCTAGTCAGCCAGGACTCACGTTAGCTCTATCTTTTGTGTTAACCTGGCTAGAATATCGATAATCTCTTCTGATTTCACGCAAATATCTGGCCGAGAAATCTTTAATGCTATATATTTGGATGTAGTCTATAAAACGCAACGTTATTAATGTCGGTTTCATCGGATCACAAAACGTTGGATAAGTTGTATAAAGGACTTCCAAAAACATTACATCCAAGATGTAGGCTGGGGGTCACGTAACTACAATTATGATAGACCTCTTATGTTCCAATCAAAAATGAGTAATTATATTCTATTTTACTAATAGTAATACATGATTTTAAGGATAGGAGAACGTCGCCGCTCCTCCATATGAAATCAGGGCCGGCAACATCAAGGCTGCAGACAATCAATCCAAGCATGATAAAATCAAACAGTAACAGTAGTGCCTTTAGGGGAAGACAAATATATACATTAAGGTTCTAAATAGAACAAATAGTGAGATAAGACAAACCATCTACTGGCAATAAGGGAAAGTGTATAAATATGGCTATATGCATCATCAAGTACAAAAAACAAAGACACAAGGGAATGAACACAGATTCAGAAGGCTCAAGCCAAAGCAAAACAAGATGTGTAGTTTACAGTATCACTGATGTAGTATTGGCACATATGCATTTAGACCATAATTTACTGTAGGAAGTGGTGCATCTCCCCTTCCGTGTTATGGCCCAGTTCCACGCATCTCAAACGACATATCCAAACTGCCTCCCTTTTTCTTAGAGTGAGTTCACGATTGCCCCCCCTCGGATGCAATGGTATATGGTCAATGCCCTGGAACCATATTGACTTGTTGTCTTTGTGATGTTCTTGCATATGATAGGCCATGGGGTACTTTAAATCATAATTTTTCACTGCTCTACTGTGTTCTTGAATCCTTAGTTTTAGCGGTCGCTTAGTGCTCCCAACATATATTTTTTCACATGCGCACCCTATGACATAAATCACATAGCTTGTGTTGCAATTTATATAGTGCCTTATTTCGTATTCTTTCTCCGTGTTGAATTTAAATTTCTTTGTTTTGTTTTTGCCAAGGGGGCAGATGTTACAGCCCCCACAGGTATAGAAACCTTTTGGTTTGGTGTGCATCCATGTACCTGGTTTGCTCTTGATCGGATAAGTGGGGCATAGAATGTTCCGCAAAGTCCTACCTCTCCTAAAGGTGACTCTTGGTGTCTCACTAATGTCTTCCTTGAGGTTAGGGACCTCACTCAATAATTTCCAATGCTTTCTCAGAACCTTAAACACCTCCGTGCTGTTTTGTGTATATTGGGTAATGAACGCCAAACTGGATTTGTTCGTCTTCTTATTTGTCTTCGCTTTCTTGATTAAAGTATTGCTACGTGTTACAGTCAGAATTCTCTTTTCAGCCTTGTCCAAAGTTTTTCTATCATAGCCTCTATTTGCAAATCTCATTTTGCTATCTTGTATGGCATCCCGAAAGTTGTTATCTTTGCTGCAATTGCGCCTAATGCGCACCATCTCACCATACGGAATATTCCGGATAGTAGAACTGGGGTGCGCACTTGATGCATGCAGTATGCTATTGCATGACGTGCTTTTGCGAAACAGATTGCTTTGTATTGTGTTGTTCTCTACATAGAAAAATATGTCCAGAAATTCTATTTGATTGTGGTTTGATTTGACTGTCAATTCGATGTTATAAGGGTTATCGTTCAGATAATTGAAGTACTCCAGTAGTTGAGCTTCCCCCCCTTTCCATAGCATTATGATGTCGTCGATATACCTCCCCCAAAAGATAATCATATCCATCCAGGGGGAGGCATATTTGCCCCAGGCATGTTCACGTTCCCACCACCCCATGAAGAGCCCCGCATACGAAGGAGCAAATTTGCTCCCCATCGCGGTGCCCCTTATTTGGTGGTACCAAATGTTCTTGTTCAAAAAGAAATTTCGTGATAATATCAATTCAGTCATTTCCACTAGCATTTCATTGTGGTCCATGTGGTCTGCTGTCCTTAGTGCTAGGAAGGATGAAAGCGCTCTGATACCAAAATGTTGCGGTATGCATGTGTATAACCCTGTTACGTCTAGTGTAACAAACATTAGGTCTGCAGACCATTCTAGGCCATCAAATTTTTTCAATATGTCCCCAGAGTCTTGTATGTAAGACGGTAAATTGGCCACCAGGGGTTGTAAGAAACCATCTACATATTGTGAGAGGCGTTCCGTAGGGGAGTTAATTCCAGATATGATAGGACGCCCTGGGGGGAAGTGACCCCCCTTGTGTATTTTAGGTAGTATATAAATACACGGTGCCATGGGATGTACTACCTTAAGATAACGGCACTCCTCTTCAGACAGGAGACCAAGCTCACCCCAGTCCTGTATCCGGTTGTTAATGTGGGTGACAAGGGAGGGAATAGGATTGTCCAATACTCTTTTATAACAAGTAGTGTCATTTAGCTGTCTCATAATCTCTCCGTCGTAATCAATAGTATTCATTACAACGACATTTCCTCCCTTGTCAGCCTCCTTAATCGTGATCTTATCATCTTTAGTCAACCCATCAAGTGCCATTTTCTCTTTCTTCGTTAAGTTATACTGTTTGTTCAGATATTTATTGGGTGAATCAACCATTCTGTAGAAATCCTGTGAAACTCTTTCATTGAACAGGTCGATATTTTTATGAGTATTTGTGGGGATGTATTTGGAACGAACCTTAAGACCACTATCAATAGTTATGTCCTCTTCAATGTTTAGATCAGAGCGAATTTCTTGCAATGATGGATTATCACCAGTCTCAATTGACAGCAAAAGTTGTACATGCTGAAGGTCAGAGATAGTAGTGGCACAGGAAGGTCTGGTGCTCAAATCACAGACAGGAGTTCCGGGATTGTTTTTAAAGTGATCTTTTAATTTCAGAAGACGTGTGAATTTAAACAAGTCCACCATCAATAAGGTTGGGTCCCCCACCTGAGATGGGCAAAAACTTAGTCCTTTCTTTAAGATGTTTAACTCCACATCAGTTAATTCGCGGTCTGACAAGTTTACAATAGACAGGGCGTTGTCAATAGGAAGTGTAGAATCATGATTGGGATCGTTTGCAGAAGGGGGATTAGGGGTTTCTAAGTTGTCTTGGATCTGGTGTCCATTGGGTGTGCAGTTCCCCCCCTTTGTTGTACTGTTTTTCCACCTCTTCCCCCCCCTCCTGGTTTTGGGTCTTGGTTGGTATTTTGTATCTTTTTCCCTTGGCGAATACGTTCCATCTCCAATAAAAAATTACGTCTTGGAGAGACGGCCTGACATGCTCCACCATCCTTAGAGGATGAACTACCCATTGAGGAAATTGAGCTGCTACTGCCACTTCTAGATTCCTCTCTGGGACGTTTGCCATCACCTCCTTGCTTCAAATTATCAAATTTGTGGGCAAACGTATAAATACGCCCTGTCTTATAATCGTTGTCGTCGCGCTTTATTTTGCGAAGTTTTTTATCACGTAAATAAACCTGATAGCGACATATGACATCATCAAAGACTTCATAGTTCTTTTTTATACTGTCTTTCAAGCTAGATGTATCTATATCTCGTTCTAAATCCAAAATTTCTAGTTTTAAAGCTGAGACTTTTTTCTCTGAATGGCGGATTAATATTTTCATCATGGTGTGTGAGGCCTGTATTAGATTTTCCTCCCAGTCCCTGAGGTCATCGTCGTCCAGGTCCTCAAACGTTGGGAAAATTAAAATCCTCAAACCCCTCGGGATTTTGTGATTATCCAAATATTTCTGTAGCGTTATTCCGTCCCACCATCTGGACATCTCTAGCTTTTTTAGTCTTTCTAGTTTTAGAAATTTTGCCCGAAGACCTTCCATACTGGGTTCTTTAGATGCTGCAGCACCCACAGATTGGCCAGTACCAAATAGGCTTGATGCCATCTCCTCCCTAGTATCTTTGAATTTGGACATGATTTTTATAACATACAAATCTGTTTATGCTAAATGGTGCGTATACAGTATATTACAGTCAAATATTTCGAATCGCCAAAAAAAAAAAAAAAAAAAAGATTATCTGTAATACAATTTGCTTGGTTTGAGTTGTGCTACAAATGGGTCCAAAAAATGAGATTTTTCTACAAAAAGAAATATGGGCAGTGGACCACTTTCACAGCTACACAGCACCAACTCAAAAATCACCAATATTCATATACATTCAATCTTTCAAATAGCGTGCAATTTTCAAATACTCCCTGCCCTGAGAGTATATCCCAAATCCTTGGGAAAACCAATGTTTTGCCAAACTATGAAAAGCACCGCCAACAAATTTTCAATCTCCACCATATGTGGTTAGTAAAGTCTAGAAGCAGTGAATGTTTCAAATTAAAGGACGCTGTATCCGTAAATGCAAAAAAGTTCAAGATTCCTTTAATGATCCAATTGAAATGCCAGCCAACGCGTTTCGTTCCGTCAGGCGGAACTTCTTCAGGGCTGTAAATCAGAGAATAAAACATACAAAAAACCCCAGTGAATACTTCAAATTAACATAAATACACTCGTGAAACATTATACAAAAACATAAAAGATAAACATAACATATACCAACGACAATACCCAATTTAAAAACATCCTGTTCACATAAAAGTTGCAGCATGTATCAACACATTATTTTCTCCCTTTCTTTGGGTACTAATATTCCACGATTGAATGCATCGACATTATTATTGTGCACACTCACATTGTCCAGAGACAATTAGCAAAAAGCGAAAGTGGAGAAAAATATACATACATATCCATTCTTTAGGTCACATGTTAAAAATTAGTTATTAAAACACTAATCGACAAGGGTTTCTGCATTTGATTATGATTAACGGAAACAGCGTCATTCTTATTCTGATTGTCCAAGTCTAAACATAGACCTGCAAACACAACTCTGCACCACATGTTAGCATATCTAGACCAGCTTTATAAACTGCTAATATCAATAATGTTTGTATGACCACATGGTCCTAGGGGACCCTTTTTTTTGATTTTTGATTTTATCCCCATTAGGGACAATGCTTGGAACCTATTGCATGAAGTCCACCTGTATAGGACACCTCTTGGTCCCAGCCACAACTAGAGCCGGCCCCGGCCTCACAGAAAAAACAGCAACCCCCTCCACATCAATTTGTCATAATTACATAATAAGACACATGCGAATCGCAAAAAGGAAAGGAATAGGAAACACAAGTTTCCCCTACCGCAATAAGTGTAGTCAGGCGTCTTGATCTTCCAAATCACAATATCACGATTGGGACACGAGTAGGTACCCTCAATATGAGTAATTTATATACGGGCTTGATCCAGATTCAAAGATGTTTACTCTCTTATTGGTATATCAGAAAGTCTCTCGCCAATTATTTCGCCAAATGTGTTTATAATGTAAAATACACCTAAAATGATATCAAGTGAAAATACATATAAGGGCACTGTTCGATCCCACCCTTTCCTACAAACACATATACTTCATAGAGATCTTGTCTGCATTATCCACAAAGTAAAGTGTATAATCGATATATATGTTTCTCTACCTTACGGTTTTGAAGGGTATGTTCCTCGGAAATTATTCCTATCTCTCCATCCTCATTCTTGATAGTGTTAGATGCTTGTCCTAAGGGTACTACCCTAAAGAAATGGTATATATTTTCATGATTAAAGCTCTACATTATTAGTATGTCTATTTTCATGCCAATCAAAGGCTCGTTTGGAACATTGGCAATGTAGGTCACCTACCTTAAATAATGTCTTCTATGTTCTCAATGTGATTCACAGTTTCCAATTATTTTAGGCAGTAACCTAGGGAATTAATCAATATAAATATCGGTGTCCATGAGCTACAACATCAGCTCCGCACATAGTCTAAGTCATAAATCTCATGCATTTCCACAGACACCATCAATACAAGGCCGGAAAGAGTGGCTCAAAACAACCCTCCACAGTGGCCCCCAACAATGGCACACTCGAATTCAGTAAACTTGCATGAAATCCACATTGCCAATATTACAGGACACGGCATAGAGATGTAATCGATTAGTATAAGACGGCCATGGGCAGCACGAATAGAAACGGGCAGTAACACGTGTTTGTTAACACTTTGTGAAGGGCTCGCTGTTTAAAGGACAACCCGTCTTAGCAAGATTTTTTGTGTTTCCTTTATCTTATCCCAGAGTTAAGCCACATAAACACATATGAATGTGGCTTACTACTTCAGGGGAAATCCGCTGTTAAGACGGCAACCCACCTTAACAATGTAATTTCATTTCGCGTGTCCCTAAAATGAGCGTCAAAAATGTAAATTAAACTAATGAAAAGGCCGATGTGTTGGGTGTAACCCGCCTTAGCGTTATTTGTTTTAGCCAGCATGTCCCGAACGCACATGCAGTTATTTAACGCTTCCCACCCCATAACATATCATGTACACCCGCTAAGGAAACCGCAACCCGCTACACCGAGGTAGTTAAATTAATACATGTCCCCAATGTGGATAATTAGTACATAGCTCTTACCTGTCAGGGTCAAATTATGGGACCCCCAATTGGCGTCTTGGTAATCCACACGCCGGATCTTTTCCCGCAAAAGTAGCGAGGCGCCCTGCCTCCGGTGGGTTTAAAAACACCCAATCCCGGCCCACCTGTCAGTGACGTTTAGTCTCACAACCTTTACCACTATATTTTGAACTAATGCGGGCGCCATTTTAAGCTAGTCAGCCAGGACTCACGTTAGCTCTATCTTTTGTGTTAACCTGGCTAGAATATCGATAATCTCTTCTGATTTCACGCAAATATCTGGCCGAGAAATCTTTAATGCTATATATTTGGATGTAGTCTATAAAACGCAACGTTATTAATGTCGGTTTCATCGGATCACAAAACGTTGGATAAGTTGTATAAAGGACTTCCAAAAACATTACATCCAAGATGTAGGCTGGGGGTCACGTAACTACAATTATGATAGACCTCTTATGTTCCAATCAAAAATGAGTAATTATATTCTATTTTACTAATAGTAATACATGATTTTAAGGATAGGAGAACGTCGCCGCTCCTCCATATGAAATCAGGGCCGGCAACATCAAGGCTGCAGACAATCAATCCAAGCATGATAAAATCAAACAGTAACAGTAGTGCCTTTAGGGGAAGACAAATATATACATTAAGGTTCTAAATAGAACAAATAGTGAGATAAGACAAACCATCTACTGGCAATAAGGGAAAGTGTATAAATATGGCTATATGCATCATCAAGTACAAAAAACAAAGACACAAGGGAATGAACACAGATTCAGAAGGCTCAAGCCAAAGCAAAACAAGATGTGTAGTTTACAGTATCACTGATGTAGTATTGGCACATATGCATTTAGACCATAATTTACTGTAGGAAGTGGTGCATCTCCCCTTCCGTGTTATGGCCCAGTTCCACGCATCTCAAACGACATATCCAAACTGCCTCCCTTTTTCTTAGAGTGAGTTCACGATTGCCCCCCCTCGGATGCAATGGTATATGGTCAATGCCCTGGAACCATATTGACTTGTTGTCTTTGTGATGTTCTTGCATATGATAGGCCATGGGGTACTTTAAATCATAATTTTTCACTGCTCTACTGTGTTCTTGAATCCTTAGTTTTAGCGGTCGCTTAGTGCTCCCAACATATATTTTTTCACATGCGCACCCTATGACATAAATCACATAGCTTGTGTTGCAATTTATATAGTGCCTTATTTCGTATTCTTTCTCCGTGTTGAATTTAAATTTCTTTGTTTTGTTTTTGCCAAGGGGGCAGATGTTACAGCCCCCACAGGTATAGAAACCTTTTGGTTTGGTGTGCATCCATGTACCTGGTTTGCTCTTGATCGGATAAGTGGGGCATAGAATGTTCCGCAAAGTCCTACCTCTCCTAAAGGTGACTCTTGGTGTCTCACTAATGTCTTCCTTGAGGTTAGGGACCTCACTCAATAATTTCCAATGCTTTCTCAGAACCTTAAACACCTCCGTGCTGTTTTGTGTATATTGGGTAATGAACGCCAAACTGGATTTGTTCGTCTTCTTATTTGTCTTCGCTTTCTTGATTAAAGTATTGCTACGTGTTACAGTCAGAATTCTCTTTTCAGCCTTGTCCAAAGTTTTTCTATCATAGCCTCTATTTGCAAATCTCATTTTGCTATCTTGTATGGCATCCCGAAAGTTGTTATCTTTGCTGCAATTGCGCCTAATGCGCACCATCTCACCATACGGAATATTCCGGATAGTAGAACTGGGGTGCGCACTTGATGCATGCAGTATGCTATTGCATGACGTGCTTTTGCGAAACAGATTGCTTTGTATTGTGTTGTTCTCTACATAGAAAAATATGTCCAGAAATTCTATTTGATTGTGGTTTGATTTGACTGTCAATTCGATGTTATAAGGGTTATCGTTCAGATAATTGAAGTACTCCAGTAGTTGAGCTTCCCCCCCTTTCCATAGCATTATGATGTCGTCGATATACCTCCCCCAAAAGATAATCATATCCATCCAGGGGGAGGCATATTTGCCCCAGGCATGTTCACGTTCCCACCACCCCATGAAGAGCCCCGCATACGAAGGAGCAAATTTGCTCCCCATCGCGGTGCCCTTATTTGGTGGTACCAAATGTTCTTGTTCAAAAAGAAATTTCGTGATAATATCAATTCAGTCATTTCCACTAGCATTTCATTGTGGTCCATGTGGTCTGCTGTCCTTAGTGCTAGGAAGGATGAAAGCGCTCTGATACCAAAATGTTGCGGTATGCATGTGTATAACCCTGTTACGTCTAGTGTAACAAACATTAGGTCTGCAGACCATTCTAGGCCATCAAATTTTTTCAATATGTCCCCAGAGTCTTGTATGTAAGACGGTAAATTGGCCACCAGGGGTTGTAAGAAACCATCTACATATTGTGAGAGGCGTTCCGTAGGGGAGTTAATTCCAGATATGATAGGACGCCCTGGGGGGAAGTGACCCCCCTTGTGTATTTTAGGTAGTATATAAATACACGGTGCCATGGGATGTACTACCTTAAGATAACGGCACTCCTCTTCAGACAGGAGACCAAGCTCACCCCAGTCCTGTATCCGGTTGTTAATGTGGGTGACAAGGGAGGGAATAGGATTGTCCAATACTCTTTTATAACAAGTAGTGTCATTTAGCTGTCTCATAATCTCTCCGTCGTAATCAATAGTATTCATTACAACGACATTTCCTCCCTTGTCAGCCTCCTTAATCGTGATCTTATCATCTTTAGTCAACCCATCAAGTGCCATTTTCTCTTTCTTCGTTAAGTTATACTGTTTGTTCAGATATTTATTGGGTGAATCAACCATTCTGTAGAAATCCTGTGAAACTCTTTCATTGAACAGGTCGATATTTTTATGAGTATTTGTGGGGATGTATTTGGAACGAACCTTAAGACCACTATCAATAGTTATGTCCTCTTCAATGTTTAGATCAGAGCGAATTTCTTGCAATGATGGATTATCACCAGTCTCAATTGACAGCAAAAGTTGTACATGCTGAAGGTCAGAGATAGTAGTGGCACAGGAAGGTCTGCACTAAGCGACCGCTAAAACTAAGGATTCAAGAACACAGTAGAGCAGTGAAAAATTATGATTTAAAGTACCCCATGGCCTATCATATGCAAGAACATCACAAAGACAACAAGTCAATATGGTTCCAGGGCATTGACCATATACCATTGCATCCGAGGGGGGGCAATCGTGAACTCACTCTAAGAAAAAGGGAGGCAGTTTGGATATGTCGTTTGAGATGCGTGGAACTGGGCCATAACACGGAAGGGGAGATGCACCACTTCCTACAGTAAATTATGGTCTAAATGCATATGTGCCAATACTACATCAGTGATACTGTAAACTACACATCTTGTTTTGCTTTGGCTTGAGCCTTCTGAATCTGTGTTCATTCCCTTGTGTCTTTGTTTTTTGTACTTGATGATGCATATAGCCATATTTATACACTTTCCCTTATTGCCAGTAGATGGTTTGTCTTATCTCACTATTTGTTCTATTTAGAACCTTAATGTATATATTTGTCTTCCCCTAAAGGCACTACTGTTACTGTTTGATTTTATCATGCTTGGATTGATTGTCTGCAGCCTTGATGTTGCCGGCCCTGATTTCATATGGAGGAGCGGCGACGTTCTCCTATCCTTAAAATCATGTATTACTATTAGTAAAATAGAATATAATTACTCATTTTTGATTGGAACATAAGAGGTCTATCATAATTGTAGTTACGTGACCCCCAGCCTACATCTTGGATGTAATGTTTTTGGAAGTCCTTTATACAACTTATCCAACGTTTTGTGATCCGATGAAACCGACATTAATAACGTTGCGTTTTATAGACTACATCCAAATATATAGCATTAAAGATTTCTCGGCCAGATATTTGCGTGAAATCAGAAGAGATTATCGATATTCTAGCCAGGTTAACACAAAAGATAGAGCTAACGTGAGTCCTGGCTGACTAGCTTAAAATGGCGCCCGCATTAGTTCAAAATATAGTGGTAAAGGTTGTGAGACTAAACGTCACTGACAGGTGGGCCGGGATTGGGTGTTTTTAAACCCACCGGAGGCAGGGCGCCTCGCTACTTTTGCGGGAAAAGATCCGGCGTGTGGATTACCAAGACGCCAATTGGGGGTCCCATAATTTGACCCTGACAGGTAAGAGCTATGTACTAATTATCCACATTGGGGACATGTATTAATTTAACTACCTCGGTGTAGCGGGTTGCGGTTTCCTTAGCGGGTGTACATGATATGTTATGGGGTGGGAAGCGTTAAATAACTGCATGTGCGTTCGGGACATGCTGGCTAAAACAAATAACGCTAAGGCGGGTTACACCCAACACATCGGCCTTTTCATTAGTTTAATTTACATTTTTGACGCTCATTTTAGGGACACGCGAAATGAAATTACATTGTTAAGGTGGGTTGCCGTCTTAACAGCGGATTTCCCCTGAAGTAGTAAGCCACATTCATATGTGTTTATGTGGCTTACCTCTGGGATAAGATAAAGGAAACACAAAAAATCTTCCTAAGACGGGTTGTCCTTTAAACAGCGAGCCCTTCACAAAGTGTTAACAAACACGTGTTACTGCCCGTTTCTATTCGTGCTGCCCATGGCCGTCTTATACTAATCGATTACATCTCTATGCCGTGTCCTGTAATATTGGCAATGTGGATTTCATGCAAGTTTACTGAATTCGAGTGTGCCATTGTTGGGGGCCACTGTGGAGGGTTGTTTTGAGCCACTCTTTCCGGCCTTGTATTGATGGTGTCTGTGGAAATGCATGAGATTTATGACTTAGACTATGTGCGGAGCTGATGTTGTAGCTCATGGACACCGATATTTATATTGATTAATTCCCTAGGTTACTGCCTAAAATAATTGGAAACTGTGAATCACATTGAGAACATAGAAGACATTATTTAAGGTAGGTGACCTACATTGCCAATGTTCCAAACGAGCCTTTGATTGGCATGAAAATAGACATACTAATAATGTAGAGCTTTAATCATGAAAATATATACCATTTTTTTAGGGTAGTACCCTTAGGACAAGCATCTAACACTATCAAGAATGAGGATGGAGAGATAGGAATAATTTCCGAGGAACATACCCTTCAAAACCGTAAGGTAGAGAAACATATATATCGATTATACACTTTACTTTGTGGATAATGCAGACAAGATCTCTATGAAGTATATGTGTTTGTAGGAAAGGGTGGGATCGAACAGTGCCCTTATATGTATTTTCACTTGATATAATTTTAGGTGTATTTTACATTATAAACACATTTGGCGAAATAATTGGCGAGAGACTTTCTGATATACCAATAAGAGAGTAAACATCTTTGAATCTGGATCAAGCCCGTATATAAATTACTCATATTGAGGGTACCTACTCGTGTCCCAATCGTGATATTGTGATTTGGAAGATCAAGACGCCTGACTACACTTATTGCGGTAGGGGAAACTTGTGTTTCCTATTCCTTTCCTTTTTGCGATTCGCATGTGTCTTATTATGTAATCATGACAAATTGATGTGGAGGGGGTTGCTGTTTTTTCTGTGAGGCCGGGGCCGGCTCTAGTTGTGGCTGGGACCAAGAGGTGTCCTATACAGGTGGACTTCATGCAATAGGTTCCAAGCATTGTCCCTAATGGGGATAAAATCAAAAATCAAAAAAAAGGGTCCCCTAGGACCATGTGGTCATACAAACATTATTGATATTAGCAGTTTATAAAGCTGGTCTAGATATGCTAACATGTGGTGCAGAGTTGTGTTTGCAGGTCTATGTTTAGACTTGGACAATCAGAATAAGAATGACGCTGTTTCCGTTAATCATAATCAAATGCAGAAACCCTTGTCGATTAGTGTTTTAATAACTAATTTTTAACTTGTGACCTAAAGAATGGATATGTATGTATATTTTTCTCCACTTTCGCTTTTTGCTAATTGTCTCTGGACAATGTGAGTGTGCACAATAATAATGTCGATGCATTCAATCGTGGAATATTAGTACCCAAAGAAAGGGAGAAAATAATGTGTTGATACATGCTGCAACTTTTATGTGAACAGGATGTTTTTAAATTGGGTATTGTCGTTGGTATATGTTATGTTTATCTTTTATGTTTTTGTATAATGTTTCACGAGTGTATTTATGTTAATTTGAAGTATTCACTGGGGTTTTTTGTATGTTTTATTCTCTGATTTACAGCCCTGAAGAAGTTCCGCCTGACGGAACGAAACGCGTTGGCTGGCATTTCAATTGGATCATTAAAGGAATCTTGAACTTTTTTGCATTTACGGATACAGCGTCCTTTAATTTGAAACATTCACTGCTTCTAGACTTTACTAACCACATATGGTGGAGATTGAAAATTTGTTGGCGGTGCTTTTCATAGTTTGGCAAAACATTGGTTTTTCCGGATAATCTTGTTCTCTTATTAAACAATTAATTAAAAACTTTAAAAGCATGAGCTGAATCTCGACTTTTCGTTGAGTCATGGCCTCGCCAATACTTCCTGGGTCTACTCCTGTACGGATGAAACGATATATTCTGTCTAGATAACCTTTCATATTCGGCAGGGTGTCCAAATATTCGGTCACCCGTCTTACACTCAGTGAATATATGACCATATTATCATCACCTGGGACTGGATCATAACGGCATTCGGTAAGGGCTCGCTTGATATCGGCAACGGACTGATGTTTGGGCGAACGCTGTAACGCTCGGGCATGTAGCTCGATTAATGTCACACGTTTATGTTGAGGCGGGGTTCGGGGAGGACTTCCCCCCGAGGCCCCTTGACTAGAATCCTCGACGGGTATCGTACGGGCTGGGAGAGTGACTGATGTAGCGGGTACATGTACTGTAGGCTGGACCAGGGGTACCGTAACAGGTGCTGTAACGGGTGCCCCGGTGGCTGGAGGAACAGGAATTACATTATTTACGGGAGCAGGCGGAGCAGGATTGGCATATTCTGGGACTGTGTCGTCCAAATAGGACGAGACAAAAATATCAGCTGCGGTCGGTTTGTGACGTAGCTTAATCGGAACTAATGGCGGCGGAAAATTACATGGTGCTTCCGGGGTTGCTTTCGGCAAGCCCTCGGCAAGAAGAGGATACATACCCTTAATAAGGGCATTTCTCTGTATGTCTGACTGTTCGGCTTTAACTCGTTCACCTACTTCGATTAATTCCCTTTCTTGGGCTCTTTCTGAGGATTCCCTACTTAATTCTGTTTTTCTGATTTCTTTTTCTGTTCTTTTGTGAGATTCTTTGCGCCATAACTCGATGGCGTCTTTCTGGGACTGTCTGGCTTTCTTTTTCCATAATGCTTCTTCTACTCGCATGATGCACTCGGCATCCCACGTACCTGATACGGGCCATCTATATTTCTCGTCTAATTCCTTGGTGTACTCCACCCATAAGTCTAGATATAATATGGCACTTATGCCATGCTTATGATACATAAAATGACCTGGACTGTCCCTAGGCGGGACAGGAACTGCGTCCTCGAGCAGACCTTTTCTAGTTTTTAACTGACGTAATTTCGAGAACAGAGGCATAATTTGGGCTGGAGTCTGGACACAATACAATACACAATAAACACAATAATAACTAAGAAAACAAATCACTCATACCACGACATTGAAAACACATGGAATAACATTTATAATAACAGTTCGGACAGAATACATGAATTTTCTCGAGAACAGACACTTACTAGAATGACTAGATGTACTGCTAAAACAGCACGAAACTTACCGGTCCCCTAAAGAGACACGTCAGGACCCGCGTCCACCTAAGTGAACACTTCGTGTTGGATCTGCGTACCCAAACCCACGGACCAGAGACAAATTAATTGACCCTGTCTAGATACTACCCCAGCAACGGTACTCACCGGGCAGCAAGAACGGAAGGCCTCGGACTGGACTGGACTGCTACGACGACGGACTACGAACTTCGGACTTCAGTTACAGGTGGGCCTCCGGGTACCTCGGACCTTGGACTCTCGGCTTGGGCTCTGGTCGGGACTCGCCGCGTTCCTCCACCGCCTCGTCTGGACGCTGGACCGCAACCTCCGTCTCCTCCGTGGGCCTGAGGGATACTTGAAGCAGAAATATCTGCACGTGCACGGTATGGTTCCGTCACGGCTGCAGAGGATCAGGGGGCCTGCGTGGCTTCTCCGGCGCGTGGGGAAAGGGCAAATCCCTATTCGGGCGCCATTATGTGGTAAATAAATAATTAATTAATAATTACCGGTTCTATTTTTCAGAATAATCCATAAACAGGTAGCTCAATAAATAAGAGTCAAGATTCGAGGTAGCTGGAGTTTACAGGCTTTAATCAGACATAAAGGACAGGAACAAGACAGCCTGCATGGGAATAGGATGGCAGCTGCCGGGGGCAGGATCTGGGAGCATAAGGGATAACTTTTTAATATCCGTGCACAATATATATACTTAAACAAATACATTACATTCAATACAGTAGGCGTAGCAGTAGGCGTGGTTCGTAGCAGTCGCGAAAGATAAGGGCAAAATGATGTAATAAGAAGGCGTGTACAGGGCGTATACATAGACATGTGATGTAAACGTAACAGAATATGTCATAAATGGGGTGGAAACATGGAGGGGGCTACCTGAGCAGCTGGGACCTCTAACCTAGTGGTGCGCGCAAACGGGCAATGACGTGTTACCAGGGAGAACTGGGGCTATGACTTCTGCGCTAGAAGAGGAGACTAAAGTCTGGAGTGTCAGAGCGACATGTACCCAGGCATATCTAGTATCTGGTGTTTAGAGTACATGTTGATAGAATCCAAAAGTTATCAGGGCAAAGGCTAATAGACATTAAGACTGGTGCATGCATATTTCTACATGTAGTGCGTGTGCTAGGAATATTCTATGAATATTAATACAGTATTTCTCTTACATGGAGACATAAAGGCTAGACCATGACGGAAACTATTGATGCGATTCAGTAGCTTAGGAATGCAGAGAAGGAGGGCTGAACTGATAACTAGAAGCAAAACATACTCTTGGCAGACTGGGAGGCAGAGCCAGGCCGGGCCAGGCACTGCGAGGCATGAAGTAAGCGAAGGGTCAGGGATACAGGTGGGGGCTGTATCGCTCCTTGGAGAGGGTTCAGGAAACAGGAGCTGAATCTGAGTCCGGGCCCTTTTGAGGCCTAGAAACGGGGACAATTCAATGAATTAACGTGCACACTATAAAACGTGGCAACGTAGGCCAATACTCGTTGCTTTCACGAGAACTGGAAACTGGCATACTAGAGATGGACACAACTGTAATTGCATCTTTAATCGATCAGAGGGGAATACATATGCATATTAATCATGCACATATAACATAGGATGGGGAACACGTAGGCACATATAACATGGCAAAATTTACTTTTCCACACAGTCAAGGACAGGAAAAAACCCCAAGGAAGGACAGTCATCAATGGGACAGCGGGTGCAGAATGGACACCCCAGGACAGGACAGGAAACCCAGATTAGGATCAGGACAGGACCACCAAGGCACGACCAGCACCCGCAGTTTGGAAGCAACGCCTGCGCTCCACCCTCTCTGCAGCTATCGGCCAGAACCCCGATTGGGTTATCGAATTCACCAGCAAAGTGCTCCGCCAGCACTTAGGGTTTCTTTAGCAAAACCCCGTGAGTCTATGGAAATTTCGGACAGAGTGCTCCGCAGCCCTCTGTATCAAGTCACCTATTGAGTGCGTTGGGTCAGTGACAGGTCAGCTATTCGGACAAGTCGGACAATTTCTCTAGCTAAACCTAGGCTAGTTATACTGTTTTCGGGTCAGTGTACCACCCCCCAAATGTTGCAAGTGTCAGAATCCCCAATTTCGATTGGTCCCTAAGTAGGATAGGTCAACACACCAATCACATTTAATTTCTACAAGCCTATATTTGCATATTCTGGGACCGCCTATTGATTTTGGGGTTCCCATGACCTATTCTACAGAATACAATGGAAAGTAATACAATTGTTGCTAATGTAGAACATTTCAGCTTCTTCGGCTGGGTGAAGGTGCATCTTCCCAGGCACGTTTTGGCAGCGACCTCTGGTTGGCAACCATTCAATGCCACCGGCAGAAGACAGTCATGCGCAGTGGTGTACTTCAATATGGATTCCTGCGTGTCTCGCAGACCCTAAAAAAAACCCGGTACATGAAAAGTAAGCGAAAACAAATTAAACCACAGAAAATAAATGAATACACTGTATACCATGAATAACTACTCTGTACCCCTTTACTTAAAAATATACTATAGCGTTAAAGTTTAGTGCAACAGACAATGACATGAAAGCATCAGTGCAAGCTTCCCCATGTGAGGACACAGGCAGCCATCTTAAAACTCAGTGCGCAAGCGCAAAGGTTCCCACCAGAACTGCAAGTACGTCACGTCACGTGAGTGTGACTAACGCGTGCCCAGAAAGAAAACCCGCCAAGCAGCGGCTATTTTTATGAACAAGAGTTATTGAATTAGTAAACACATATGCAAGCGTCACTAGGACACCCCAATGTCAGAATAAAGGGAAATTAGTATGACAAACAGATTGAATTACATTGTTATATGTTATTTCGAGGTTCATGAATCCAAGCAAGTCGCGTAATATGCGAATCCTTGCTCCATCACCATTATCCCCTGTTTGAAATCCCAGAGTGGGGAATTTCACTTCGTGGTAGTCACCATGGCGTTATTTAACAAATTGTCTTTGATGATGCAGCAGTGCATAAAATCTTAAATGGCCTGTCCCTGCTGTCAGAAACATTAATCACCCAGTCATTGGTGGAGTTAGATAGCTGGGAATGTCTTAAACATACCAAAAAGGAACAGATTAGAACAGTGGTACATGGGGCATTCTTGACTGAATACTTGAGAAAGAATGCACCTCCAGGGGTTTGATTGTTTCAAATGATCCACATATCTTCCTTCATAATAATAAATTTAGGAAGAACTGGTCTTTTATAGACTGGAAATGTACAAGAGACTGGCTTCTACTAATCATTCAAACGGCAAAAAAAAATCAGACCTGGTATTGATTTATATCCAGACCAGTGAGAACAATCTAAAAGCCCTATTACACATCTCGGTTTTCAAATAAAAGTTGGATGAACTCAGCACAGACCACTCATGGTATATGGATTTTCTTACTCAATCAAAATTAATGAAATTCAGTCTTGAGAGGGTGCTCCCATACACAACTGATGAATAGTATGGCCTACTCTCCTATAATGGATCTTCAGCTCCGGTGATGAAAGGAGCAGTAGCAGTAGTCTTGAGGGCAAAGCTAATGGGCCTTCTAGAATGTATTATCCAGAAACAACTCAAAATCAATATGTGGTACCATTTGGGTACTGGCCCCATCCTTACCCAACAAATGCAACTGAGTTTCTCTTTCCAGCATGGACCCCCTCCTTCTTTATTCAGAGAAAGAGGCAGAGGAAGAGGGAAACAAAAACACAGCACACAGACACACTGGGTACAGTGGGAGTACCAACAACCTACCCAGAGAGTCACACGGAACAAAACAAAGTAGCCTACTCCATCTACGAACAGGGATCCTCCTTTATAGTTAATCTCACTACCACTGCCCTCAAGGATGAAGAATTGGAGGTTTATCAAAAGGATTCGTCCCCACCCCAAGGCACAACTTGCTTTCTCTCCATAAAGAACTAGCACAGTTCATCTGACAGATTAAATTACAAGCATTTTTTGAAAATCAGGATAGCTCCACAGAGGGGGAACATAATACTGGTCTTTGGAGAAAGTCAATCTTCCAGTCCCTTGCAAAGGCACAGCCATGTGAGGTTCTTGTGTTTGAAAAAGCAGTCTTTAGGAATATGACATTAATTGCAACACCATGAACACATTCCACGATCTAAACAAGGAGTTTAGAGCCCTGAAAACCCTGAAAAAAAATACAAAATGATCATGAAACTAGCCGATAAGGGCCGAGCAATAGTTGTCATGGACAAAGCCTTGTACAACATAGAGTGACAGCGACTCCTCTCAAGTAAAGACAGTTATCAGATCCTGAATGAGGACCCCCTCCTACATTAACCAACACAATCAACACAATGGTAGGTGAAGCACAGGCCCATTACTGGATTATGAAAAATGAGGTAGAATTCTTCATTGCTGTAAGGCCAAGGATACTGATGTTTTACACCCTACCAAAAATTCATAAGCAAAGACTACCACCGCCAGGGAGACCAATTGTCTGCGGGACTGTTTCATTGTTGGAACCCCTGTCACAATTCTATGACTTGCTCATATAAAAAAAAACATTGTGTCGAAGTCCACCTCATACCTACTCGACACAAATCATCCGCCTGATTCATCAAGCTTAATTCAATCAATCAATCAAGACATTTATAGAGCGCACTACTCACCCGTAGGGTCTCAAGGCGCTAGGAGGGGGGGGGGTGCCGTTACTGCTCGAACAGCCAGGTCTTGAGCTTCTTCCTGAAGGAGAGGTGGTCTTGGGTCAGGCGCAGGTCGGGAGGGAGGGAGTTCCAGGTCTTGGCGGCCAGGTAGGAGAAGGACCTTCCTCCTGTTGTCGCTCTTCGGATGCGGGGGACGGCGGCGAGGGCGTGGCTGGTTGATCTGAGGTGGCGCTTGGGAGCGTAGAAGTTGATTCAGTTGTTGAGGTAGCTCGGGCCTTGGTCGTGTAGGGCTTTGTGTGCGTGGGTGAGGAGACGGAAGGTGATTCTTTTGTTGACGGGGAGCCAGTGCAGGTCTCTCAGATGTCCGGAGATGTGGCTGTTTCGTGGGATGTCGAGGGTGAGTCTGGCTGAGGCGTTCTGGATCCGCTGGAGTCTCTTCTGGAGCTTGGCAGTGGTTCCGGCGTAGAGGGCGTTGCCGTAGTCCAGTCGGCTGGTGACGAGGGCCTGGGTGACAGTCTTCCTGGTTTCGGTGGGGATCCACCAGAAGATCTTCCGTAGCATGCGCAGGATGTTGAAGCATGACGAGGAGACGGCGTTGACTTGTCTGGTCATGGAGAGGGAGGAGTCCAGGATGAAGCCCAGGTTGCGTGCGTGGTCCGTCGGTTTGGGTGCGGTGCCCAGGGCGGGGGGCCACCAGGAGTCGTCCCAGGCGGAGGGCGAGGAGCCCAGGATGAGGACCTCCGTCTTGTCTGAGTTCAGTTTCAGGCGGCTGGTCGTCATCCACTCGGCTACGTCTCTCATCCCTTCGTGCAGGTTGGCTCTGGCGGCGGCGGGGTCGTTGGTCAGGGAGAGGATCAGCTGGGTGTCGTCGGCGTAGGAGATTATGTTGAGGTTGTGTTGGCGTGCGATGGCCGCGAGGGGGCTCATGTAGACGTTGAAGAGGGTAGGACTCAACGAGGATCCTTGAGGGACGCCGCAGATGACTTCGGTGGCCTCTGACTTGTACGGTGGTAGGCGGACTCTCTGTGTTCTTCCGTCGAGGAAGGAGGTGATCCATTCCAGTGCCTTCTCCTGGATTCCGATGTTGCCGAGGCGCTGCACTAGGGTGCGGTGGCAGACAGTGTCGAATGCCGCGGAGAGGTCCAGGAGGATGAGGGCCGCTGTTTCTCCGTTGTCCATCAGGGTTCGGATGTCATCGGTGGCAGCGATGAGGGCGGTCTCGGTGCTGTGGTTGGCTCGGAAGCCAGACTGTGAGGGGTCGAGGGATCCATTCGTCTCGAGGAAGGCGGCCAGCTGTTTGTTGACGGTCTTTTCGATGACTTTGGCCGGGAACGGGAGGAGCGAGAAGGGGCGGTAATTCTTGAGTTCGGTGGGGTCCGCTGTAGGTTTCTTGAGTAGAGCGCTGAGTTCTGCGTGCTTCCAGCTCTCAGGGAAGGTGGCGGTGTCGAAGGAGGTGTTGATAATGTCCCGCAGGTGGGGTGCGATGACAACGTCGGCCTTGTTGAAGACGTGGTGAGGGCAGGGGTCGGTCGGAGATCCGGAGTGGACGGAGTTCATTGTGCGGACGGTGTCTTCGGTGCTGATCGGAGTCCAGGCGCGGAGGGTGGTGGTGGGTGGCGTTGCTGCGGTTGTGGCGTGCGTCGGTTGGATGCTGAAGCTGTTGTGTATGTCCGCGATCTTGTTGTGGAAGTAGGAGGCGAGGGAGTTGCAGAGGTCTTGCGACGGGGTGATGTCGTTGTTTCCGGCGTTGGGGTTGGAGAGCTCTTTCACGATGTTGAAGAGTTCCTTGCAGTTGTGTGCGTTGTTGTCCAGCCGGTCCTTGTATGCATTTTTCTTGGTGGCGCGGATCAGTTGGTGGTGTTCCCGGGTGGCGAGCTTGAGGGTGGTCATGTTGTCCATTGTTGGTTCCCTTCTCCATACTTTCTCGAGGGCTCGGCAGTTCTTCTTGGAGCTCTTGAGTTCGTCGGTGAACCATGGGGCTTTTCTGCTGCGGGGTCTGCTGGGCGGGGTCCTCAGAGGGGCGAGTTCGTCCACGCAGTAGCTGATCCACTTCGTGAGGTTGTCGGCGGCCTGGCTGGGGTTTGCTGAGCCGGCAGGAGGGTGCTGGCTCAGGGAGGCGGTGAGCTGGTCGGCTGTGATCTTGTTCCAGCTTCTTCGGGCAACCTGTTGCTGGTGGTGGTGGATGGTCGTTCTTTTGAAGGTGAAGTGGACGCAGCTGTGGTCCGTCCAGTGGAGTCCTGTTGCGTGGCTGAAGGCGATGTCTTTGCTGGATGAGAAGACGGCGTCGAGTGTGTGTCCGGCGAGGTGGGTGGGGGTGGACACCAGCTGCTTGAGTCCGAGGTTGGCGAGGTTGTCGAGCAGGGTGGTGGTGTTGCGGTCGTTGTTGTTCTCCAGGTGGAAGTTGAGGTCCCTCAGGAGGATGTAGTCGGCGGAGGGGAGGGCATGCGGGCTGATGAAGTCGGCGATGTCCTCGCTGAATCGTGTGCGTGGACCCGGGGGTCGGTAGATCAGGGTGCCTCTGAGGGTGGTTTTGGGGTCGGTGTGGATCTGGAAGTGCAGGTGTTCGGCGGTTGTCAGGGTGTCGTCGGTGTTGGTCGTGATGCGGATGGTGTCTCTGTGGATGATGGTGATGCCTCCTCCCATCTGGTTGGCGGTGCGGTCCCTCCGGGTGATCTTGTAGCCCTCTGGGATGGCGATTGCGATGTCGGGCGCTGAGGAGGCGTTCATCCAGGTCTCCGTGAGGAAGGCGATGTCAGGGGCTGTGGTGTCGAGGAGGTTCCAGAGTTCGATGGCGTGTCTGTGGACGGAGCGGGTGTTGAGCAGGATGCACTTGAGGTGGTTGCTGCTGGTGTTCGGCTTGGCGGGTGCTGGTGCAGGGTAGGTCCGGATGCAGGTGAACTTCCAAGTGCGCGGGGGGCGGAGCAGCTGGGAGGCGGGAGCGGGGAGGGTACAGAAGGCAAAAGGGGCGGGGTTAGCGGCGGTGGCGGGAAGCGGGGAGGGAGGACGAAGGGCAGCTGATAAACAGGCAATACAGAAAGGAAAATACAATTAACTGGAAACCAGGCAATACAGAGAGACAAAATACAATTCTAAAACAGCAAAGACAACAGGGGCCGGTCAGGCGAGCACGGGCCACAGGGGCCGGTCAGGCGAGCACGGAGGACGAAGGGCGGCAGCGAGGCAGTCAGGCAGGGAGGCGCACGCAGCAGCTGGTGGCCGTGCGGCGCGGGGGTGTCCTAGAACTTGCGCTCGCAAAGGGCCAGATTCTGAGAATCTGGCCCTTTGCGAGTGCAATTTTTGCATTTGGGATTCATCATCCCAAATGCAAAATTCGCTATTAAAGAATTCGCATATTTGCGCGGAATTGCATTTAAGGAATCTCTATTTGAGATTCCTTAAATGCAATTCATGAACCATTTTAAAATACCGAAATCGCTATTTTGGGCCGCTATTTACCGCGAGGTCAAACCTCGTGGTAAATAGCGAAAACTTAGAAAAATGCATTTAAATGCATTTTTCTAAGTTGCATGTTACACACACACATGTCCTTTGGACATGTGTGTGCGCAACACCAATGTAGATTACATTTCAGGGGTGCTACAGGGTGTCCTTTGGACACCCCTGGCACCCTTGAAATCGCTATCTTATTTGCGATTAGCAAATTGCTATTCGCAAATAAGGAATAACTCCCCATTCATTCCTATGAGCCTTAGGAATCAGCAAATAAGGAATGTGTAGGAATCGCATTTCTTTATGCAATTTCTACATGAATCCCGTTTTGCAAGTCCTTAATAGCGATTCCTTATGAATCGCTAGTAGGGGCTCGCAAAACGGGAGAATGATGAATCAGGCTGCTAGTCTTTTGTTTACCCAAGCACATAGCGGTCAAGGTTCCTGAGGATATGATTATAACCATTGTTATAGAAGCACTATACATCAGTATTCCACAGAGGTGCACACTGAAGGTTGCAGAAGGAATTCTGGAAGTTACAGAGTGGAATTTTATCACTCCAAGAAATGTTGTGATTGAGTGCACAGAACTGGCTCTCACTGAAAAGTTTTGTAAGTTTGAGGAGGTGATACCATCAGATACAATGGACATCTATGGGGAGTACCTTTGCCACTAGCGTGGCCTGTCTCTATGTATATCAGTTTGAAGTGGACCACATTTGTACCCAGGACAGCCCATACAGAGATAACATCAAGCTTTGGAATTGGTATATCGACAATGTACTGATATTATGGCATGGGAATGAGCAAGAGGAAATATAGTTTAGTAGGTGGGTTAACTCTAAAGACAAACATTTGAGGTTCACACACATGATTTACAGGAAAGAGGCAATATTCTTGGATTTAGTGATAACCATTGGGCCCTAGTGGTATAGAGACAAGAGTACACAACAAGATGATAGACAGAAACAGTATTCTACTATGCAATAGTTTCCACCAAGAGCCCTTTGTGAGAACCTTCCAGTGGGCCAGTTTCTGAGAGTGAGGTGCAACTGCCACTCTCTGGAAAAAAATCAAGACCCAGGCATCTACCCTGGAGAAAACGTTACTGGCACACCCCTACCCAGATAGAACAGTAAATAAAGCACAGAAAAGGGAAAAAAACAGTCATGGAGAAGCACTCCTAGAAATACATCAAAAAACAGAGATGGATAGGATAGCCTGTGGGACAACAGATACTACTATTTCTAAGAGAGTACAGAGTATCACCAAAAACACTGGAATATACTAAACAGTGAAACCAAACAGTGGTCCTCTCTACTTTTTGCGTTTGAAGTGCAACACGAACATACAGGATATGCTAGTACACATTAGTCACAAGCAGCTACTAGTTTATCACTGGCAAGCATCTGCAATAACAAACCTCCGGTAGATCAAAACCCCTGCGGTAACTGTGTGGCATGCCGCTGTACTGCACCAACAAAGAAAGTAAACTTCATGACAGGGAAATCATGGGTCCTGTAGAGCCTAATGAACTGTAACAATGAAAATGTAGTATACCTGATCACCTGTCTGTGCGGCCTACTCTATATTGGCATGACCACGTGGAAGATAAAGATACGAATAAATGAATGTCATAACACTATACGATGCAAAAAGACTAACACAGAATTGAGACAACACTATTTGGAACCTAACCACAATTATAGTTACATATCGTGGGTGCTAGTGGAAAAAGTGGCAGCAAATGCCCCAGCCATAACCAAAACAATTTTCACCCAAGAGCAGAGGTGGGTGTATCACTTGAAATCTTAGAAAAATGGTCTGAACAATGAGATACCATGGTTACAGTTGTGATGCACTGCTCCTATCAGTTGAACACCAAGAATAGATATTATACCTAAGCACATTGACCCAGGACAAGGTAGTCCTTCTGACCCAGGATGGACTCTTTGGTATTATGACCCTTTGGCATCGCCACATAAAACACTAGTCAATAACATACACAGTAGGGCATTCGTTGTGGCACAAGAGGCAAAAAACAATTGCACAATTGACCCATTTTGTCAGTTTATGTCCTTGCTTCTAAAACACAGTGCTTATGTTGCACTACAACCACCGGTCTCAGTATTTTAACTATCAAGATTTGTTTGATGATAAAAAAAAGGTCTCATTAGACAACTTCTCCCAGCATTCAGTGCTGAGGGATGGGGGCCTTTACATATGGGGATTTGTGGGGAGGACCGAACCTCAGAACAAATGCCTTCCCAGCATTGGCCCATTGGTCCCATGTGTAATATTAACACGGGTGCAGGGACCCATCCACAAGGGCTGATTGGGCAGAATGCTGACCGCTTCTCTACTAACGCGGGGGGCTCATGCTAAACAATGCCTGCTTAGCCACTGTGTTATTTCGTATACCATTCACATATATGGAGGGACACACCCACAAGGGCCGATCGTGCATAAGGCTGAATGCATCTCTGCTAACGTGGGGCGCTCATGCAGAGCAATGCATGCTGGACAGCTTTGTAATTACTTACAGCTGCTGCAGGTCTGTAATCAGCAGCAGGATAACACACCACAAGGATGACATGCACACATAACCAAAACTGCCATACAGCTGAGAGGAATCACAATGAAAGAGCATCACCAAATAGAGTGGCATGTACTGGCATATAAATAGTCCAGCACACACTCCACCCCTGAATCATCAAGGGGGAGGAGTGAGCAGCCCCAGGCGATCCATGAGCGACACACCTTAAAGTAGTAAGTGGGTAGTGGAGGAGATAGAGCACTACTGGCTCCATTTTGTTTGCAACAAGGGGGCCACAATGAAGATGGTTGTTATATTTCTCTCCTGCACATTATGTGACTACAGGAGTTCCTGATCCCTTCCTCCATGGGTCTTAAATGACCCATATTTAGGATAGGAGGGATGTGAGCGAGCCATACATAATTTTAGTATGGAACATGTGCTGCACGAGTGCAGTTTCACACCCATAATGTGTGCATGCAAAGGTGCCTGCTATGTATTTATCTGTCTTTTTTTTTAGCCTATGATTGTGAACATTGTGTTTGCTTGTTTTTTCTACGCATCTAGGGACCTAGAAAAGTGCAGGACAACAAAGGTCAGCCCAACTTAAGAGTGGCATTAGGAGGATTACATGCCAAAATATCACCTAGCGTTCCACCCTGACGAATGCCACGCTCTCTTGTGAACCAGGAGGCAGAAACATGTTGACGGTTTAAGTGGCAATGGGGTATTTATTCCCCTAGTCTCCATACTTATTTTTAATACCAAGTGATAGTGCTCCCAAATTAAATGCTAGTTTTGATGTATCACATTTTATTTATATATATACACATCACTGGTTCAATAGCTAGAAGTCCCTCCTTTACTATAAAGTTTAGGCCCGCTCCTCATAAAATGGGGTTTTTGAAGAGCGAGGGGAGTCCCATGATGAAGCATGACACCTAGTGGTGTGTGAGGACGTCTCGTCACAATTGTTTGTGTGTCCAAAGATAGGCTTGAGAAGGACAATCACTCATAATGCTGATTTTGTACCTTGAGAAAAATGATCCATCCTCTAACATTTATCAGATGAATAGGAGAAATGTGTCCTGGAACACAGGTATTAATCATCATAAACACTAGAGACATTAAGACTATACCGATCTTCAAGAAACACATTAAAGATGCCACTATCACCATTACTCTTTGGACTGCTTAATGATCAGATCATATAAACTTCAATAGAGAGTATGAGTAATCTTAACCTTTGTGCAGATGATATCATTATCTTTTTGAAAAAGGAGCAAAAAACATAGTTCTAGTGTTACAGATAATAGATGAATTAGCAAATCGAGGTGGATACAAATATACATCCAAAAAAAGAGACATTACTGATAGACACATTGAAAGAAATCCTACCTAGTTTGATGATGTAAAGATACAATAAGAGACCTAAAAGATATTTTGGAGTTTGGGTTATAGGCGGGTTCAAGACCTGTACAACAATGCCTTGAAAGCCAAAGCTAAATAAAGCTGCTAGAATAATGGAGAGCTGTAAACATCTTCCAATATCTATCCTAGGATGGATTACTCATGAACAAATGTTCTTCTTGCCTATGTTTATATTTTCCTTCTCTCCAATACCTTGTAGTTTACAGGTTAGGATTGTTTATAAAAACTAATGGTATGATTAACAACAGTATTTAGTGGATGTCAATTATCTTGTTGAAGCCTCAAAAGAGTTGCAAAGATGGGTGCGTGGCTCTACCTTCTTTGGAAAGTTATTATGATGCAGCCACTATGTGGTACATTCTCAAGGCTTCTTACTCCAAAATCAAAAGCCATTTGACAATAGATTGTTAAAAATATTCGCCAAAAATTAGGTTTAAATCTTCTGGTATTTTTAAAACAAATACGGAGTCCTAAATTAGTAAGACAAAAAACACTGTTTGAAATTCAGAAAAGATTCACAGTATTGCAGAAGGCATGGAAAATACTGTCGTACATGCAGAAACCTACTTTAAGAGAATTTACAGAATGTTGTCTCCTGGAGAAAGGCTTCTAGAAGAGATAAGGAGAAACTAACATAGATGATTTTATTTTTGTAATTAGAAGAAATAGTCACACAGAAGAATGTGAAGAACAAAAATGGGATAGATCAGGGTAAATATATATACTCATATCCCCAGATAAGAAACCACATCTTGAAGTCCATCATTATATAAGAAACCCAGGATAAAAAAGATTTAGGTCTACATGTACAAAGCACTTTTACGTTTGCAAATGTCCCGATTCACAGAATTAGGCCATTTTCACCCTAAAAAATGCTTTTTGGGATGTACAAAGGCCACATTGTTATTCGGTAACTTATTACCAAATCGCAATTTGAGTTTTATGATTCAGTATTAGGAAGGGGTGTTTTCAGGGTGTCCCTTCCAAATACTGGATTGGAATGGTATGCACAAATTAAGTGTTTTGCGACCGAAATGCAGTCACAAAACATTCACAATTTACTGCCAATTAAAAGTTGGTGTTCACCCATTCACAACTAAGAATAGTTAAAAAAATATTTGTAAAAAACTGGTAGTGGTCAAAATAGTGCCTAATTTGAGCTAGTGGTTTCTGGTGCTCATCACTTGATCATCAACACCAGCACTTTAGACACAGGGAGATTAAGTAATTTGTCCAGAATCACAGGATATTGAGCCAATGCTGAGACTCAAACCTGGTTCCCCAGGTCCGAAGTCGGCAATTCCGGCCATTATGCCAAATCCTCGCTCCACTTTTATGGTTCTGTTTTAGGCAGTGCAAACAGTAGAAATGGGCTAGTGCAAGCTGCCTCCTGGTGAGAGCCCCAGAACTTATTTTTTGACAAACTAAACACTGGGTCTGAGGAACCATAGCCTACTCTTAAAAAATTAAACTTCAAAGTTTCATTTTTATCTTTTTAAAAACATATGTTTTTCTATAAGGAAAACAAGATGCTTAATTCAAAAAGATTTTAAAAGCAATCTCAGACATTGTGGTCTGCTGACCCCAGCAGGCCACCATCCCTGTGATGGCTGTGATTCCTAGTCGCTTGTAAAATGCAACCTGCCGCAATAATAATCATGAAGTAGGTCTATTTGTGACCTAATAGGTATCACTAGTGATACTCTTTCTTTCTTTATTCTTTATATGGATTCAACAAGAAAAAACATAAAAGTACACCACGAACACAGCATAGTTCATACATTAACAATAAATTAAAAGCAGAGTGCACAAATAAAACCACAGAGTTAATGTGTTAAGATTACAATTTGAAAACAGAATCACAAGTATACATACCACACCCCATAGCTAAACATAAAAATGTGAGGATAGGAGCACAGGTTCTAAACCTAAAACTGGAAACCTTTCTAATGGTCCACAATGTTAGTGGAAATGAACACCTGGGTTACCCTCACATATAACTAAATCCCTAAATCCAGGGCATGTCAATGGGACAGTGAAAGGACACACAAGTTGAAAAATAATACACACAGACATTCACAACTAATACATAATGGTTAGGTGTAGAATAACATAAATTATTAAAAACATGATAGGCTAGATATAGTCATGGCATAAAAATCAGGCAAATGCTTCCTAATGTTTACAACTGCGGAATCTAAATTTACAATTGATAAGGTTGTTAGCTCATTGGAAACAGATTGAAGGAACAGCAAGGCCTGCATACACTGCCTAAAATTTAAAACACGTATTCTTATATATCTCACTTTAATACAACAAATTGCATTGTGCATTGGACAGACTGCCTAACTCAAGGAACGACCTCCTTTTCTCTTTTAAAACGGTTAAAATGTACTTGAGGTGGGTAGATAAAATGTCTCTCAAATACGACTGCGTGCAGCACACTGGGGGGCAGCTGAATATGAGGCCACCTAGCTATTCAAGCGGTTGTGTCAATCCCTTGCACCATCTCCACTTTCAAGCAATCAAAATTAAAACACCCCTCAATGGGGGTAAAAGGAATATTCAAAGATGAATACACATTCCTGATATAACTCAGCCAGGGTATCTCAAGCGAGTGGCGAAGGAGAGGCAATAGAATACAACATCCCTATGCAGTGGTGTTTCAGGCTTCATCTGGATCGAGTCCCGCACCGGAATAGGCACTGCCTTTATAATATCCTGAATAAAAGGCAGGCCTAATTTCCTACAGGAGATGGAAGTAGGCATGGGTTATGGAATGGAAAGCATGCACCTCAAACTACCGTTCTCCGTAGTTTGCACTTTTTCCACCTTTTAATACCCCCACATAGTTACCTAATAGGCAGCAGCTGACACAGCTTTAGCACTATACTTAGTGCACATTGCTTTAACCGCATGCGTGCGGCGGTTTTTCCCGCTGTGTGCGTCATTTTTTAAATTACCGCGTTACATGACGTGCTCAGCTCGTCATCAGCGTACGGCAGGTAAAGCTGATGACGAGCTGAGCTCGTCATCAGCATGGAAGGGGTTAAAGGGGTGGGAGCTAAACTTTTGGGCAAACATAGAGACCGCCCCAAAATTTCCAAGCAAGTGCTGTAATTTAATTGTGATCTGTGAAGTCCAGCTACCCTTATCATCAAACAGAACACCAAGGTAGCTAAAAGTAGGGACAACCAGGGTACTGACCTTGTTTATAATAAAGGTCCGCTTCTTGGAAAAAAATATCCCAATTATTCTAACAAACGTTTTCTGAATATTTGTTACAAGATGCAGAATTCCCATAAATTGAAGGAAAGTATTTAGGAGAGTTTGCAATGTATATGGTGTACGGGCCATAAGAGCATTTTCATCTGCATACAACAGTACAGGAATGAACCTCTTGCCAATCTTGGGTATGTTAGAGGTGGGTCGAGCAAGGCCTTCTCCAGACTACTTATGTATAGAAAGAAGAGATATGGAGCAAAAACACACCCTTGCCTAACCCCACCCCTGACAGCAAAACGTTTCCCACATTCATTGGTAAACTTCCAAGGAAGCTTATATAGTCCAGAGTTTACTATGGTTGACACAATTGGACGCACTGCTGAAGCCCAGGTAGAGAGCCGCCTGTTTGGCCCTCATATGTTTTCCTATTATCAGTTTGAGGTTAAGCCACTGCTAAAGAGTGCCAATATCCTTGCAGATGCTGTATTGTAGATTGGAGGGGAATTCATTACTTATAGCCCATGTCTTGAGTCTTTGTAAAAGAACCCTGCATAAGATTTTAACAGAAGAATCAAGATTGACAATTGGCCGGCAGCACGCAGGGCAGGCCTTATTGCCCTTCTTGAATATTCCCAGGTCGTAGGTAGAACACAACTGCAGGCAGAATAAAATACATTAGCAAATAATGGACCCCAGACTGGCGGCTCAGCGCAAAACAGATCTGCCAGCACTCCATCCAAACCTGGAGCTCTAGAGTTTCATACATTAGAAATAGAGATGTCCTAATTGCGATTCACAGGAAATCGCAGTTACTAAATCATTATTCCTGACATTTGGACAGCTAACCCTTAGTTTCTAAATTATTTGGCAAAAAATGATTTATAGTGGAATAGGACATTAGTATGCAAGTATAATGGTGAATAAGTCACAAAAGGGAAATAGCTTAGCAGACATATGGATGAAATAGGTGGGGATAATGCTTAAAGCAGCACGGTCAGAAATGTGTGAATTAATCGTCTCAGATCTGAAAAGGGCAAGTTTCAGAAGAATGCAATATTTTGCAAATTGGCTTCTCTACTTCACATCAGAAAGTTACACATATAACAGAAAATAATCTCCGTTGTATGTCCAAGATGTCTGAGCCACAATATAGGGTATTGGTCACATATAATATGGCCCTGCCCTTACATAGAAACGAAATAATAGGGAAAAGAGGGCACCCCTGACGTGTTCCGTGACCTATGGGAAAGAGGGGAGAGATCAAGAGGCCGATATGTACCCTGGATGACGGGATGATATTGCATAACAACTATGTGTATGCTAGTAGACGCTGGCCTAAGCCTGCCACCTTTAGGACATTGAAAAGCTGAAGCCAGGACAGGACATCAAAGGCCTTCTCGAGGTCCGGTATGAGACATGGCAGGATGGACTGGGGCAGGGAGTACCTGTAGGTGCCATTCCATGAGGATCTTGCCGTTATTTAGGTTCTTGATGATAATGTTTGCCATCCAGTATGACAATAGTTTGCATTTAATGCACTCCACTAATAATAACAACTGGGCCTCAAATCTACATTTCAAAGTTAAGACAAAAGACCTCAACAGCAAGGAATGTTTTTTAAAGGATTGCATTGGTGAGGGCATGCAAGACTACCCTTGTCAGGGGGAAGCTGTGTGGTCAAAAATGCCAATAGCAACGCATTTGTTACAACGCAAAAACTATTACAACGCATGTTATTACAACGCACGTTATTACAACGCAAAAACTATTACAACGCATGTTTTTACAACGTAAAATTATTAACTTTACAATATTAAATTATTTTATATAAATTATTAAATAATTATATATTATTTTTTAATAATATAAATGTTGTATATGTATTGAATATATGTTAAAATTAAATCTAATAAAATGTTAAAATGATTTTAATAACATGTATAATTATTTATTTGATAAATGTTTTTAGAATAAATTACAAAATATTAATACTCAGGTATTAATTGTTTTCTATAATAATTAAAAAAAATTATTTAATAAAATATTTATTTTGTATTATATATAGAAAATATTTTTTTTAAATAATTAAATAAATAAATATTGATGTTTTCAGAACAAATTACAAAATATGAATACTCAGGTATTAATTGTTTTCCATATATTTAATATAATATAATTAAATTATTTTATTATTTATTTGAAAAATGTTTTCAGAATAAATTACAAAAAATTAATACTCAGGTATTAATTGTTTTTTATATATTAAATATAATATAATTTAATTATTTAATCATTTATTTGATATTAATACTCAGGTATAACAAAATATTAATACTCAGGTATTAATTGTTTTCAATATATAATATAATATAATATAATTATTTTAATATTTATTTGATAAATGTTTTCAGAATAAATTACTAAATATTAATAATCAGGTATTAATTGTTTTTTATTTATTAAATATAATATAATTTAATTATTTTATTATTTATTTGATATTAATACTCAGGTATAACAAAAAATTAATACTCAGGTATTAATTGTTTTCAATATATAATATAATATAATATAATTATTTTATTATTTATTTGACTAATGTATTGAGAATAAATTACACAGTATTAATACTCAGGTTTTTATTTTCTTTAATATTTATTTATTTAATTATTTAAAAAAAAATATTTTCTATATATAATATAAAATAAATATTTTATTAATTTTTTTTTTAATTATTTATAATACTGAGGTATATATTTTAATTATTAATTATTTTATTACTAAAATTTAATGTTGGTTTTGGTGTAAATGTTTACATAAATGTTAATACAATTTTAATTTACTTTATATGTATTAAATAAGTACAAAATTATTATTTAAAAGATTATTTATTTATAAAATAATTTTAGAAAATATATAGATTTTTTTATTCTTAATACACATATAAGTAATACAATGTAAACACTTTTTCCCACGGTTTTACATTGATTTCAATGGGAGGTTTAGTCCTTCGTTTATTGCAATGATCGCTCCATAGTAACCTAACGGAATGGATTAGTAAGCAAGAAAAAGAATAGAAGGAGGAGAGAGAAAAAGAAAACAAGACCAGCATACAGGTAAGTGAAGAAAAACATTATTTTTCATAGTGAATAAATCATTTAAAGAGTAAAATTAACAAAGTAAAAAAATGTAAAGACAATGACGTTTATTTCAAACTTGTTTTATTTTTACAAAAAAAATATATAAAAATAATTTCAATTTTTATTAATTTATTACATATTTTTTCACATTTTTATAACAACGAATAATATGTGAAAAAAAACAATATAATTTATTTAATAATGTATAAATAAATAGTCCTTTGTTTATCTTGTTACATTTTGATGACGTTTTCACGTTGACGTCGACGTTAGCGGCCATTTTGGATAGCATCGATTGCTGGAAGCAGCTGGAAGCTGATCTGCGCTCAGGTAGGAAAGTTTATAAAGTTATTTTCTAAATAAAAAATAGTATACGAACATATATATTGTAATGAAAGATTAAGGAGAGGTTGCGATAGTTATTTAATGATGTTTACAGTTTATTTTTTGCATGTCGACGAACATATTAATTGCATATGTCTACGTCGGGTTCTGTTACAAAAAATGTTATGGATACAGAGTGAAGAAAAGTATATATTTGTGTAATGTATTGAAAACATTTTGAACGTTTCATAGTTTGAATAAAGTTTGAAATCTTTATCGAGTGAGATTTTGAAGCGGAAAAATAGAAAAGTTTATTTGTTTGTTTTTTCCAAAATGATTGATTTGTACAAAGTGTTTGAGAAATGAAACTGTTTACATCGGGTTGTTCGAAAAAAAAGGGTATTTTTTTTGGATTTGTGGATTATTTTCTAACAACAAAAGGTGTTTAAGAGAAAAAAATGTATATTTCAATTTGTACGAAAAAAAACGTTTTCTTTTTGGATTTGTCGTTTATTTCCTTTGAACGCAAGGTGTTTGAGAACAAAAACTGTTTATTTTGATTTGTACGAAAAAAATTAGAGTCATGTTTTTGGGATTTGTGGTTTTTTTCCTTACAACGCTTTACATATTGGAATACTGCTTTTTTCGTATCGAGGCGGTCATTTGCTGTATTGTTTTAAAGACATTATTTTGGATTTTATTTGGAAAATATACGTTTTGCAATGTGATACTAGTAATTTAGATAGTGAGAAGAATAAGAGTTAGGATGTGATATATGATTAAAAGAAAATATTTGGTTTCTGATTCTGAACTATTAGAAAAATATATTTCATCGAAAAATGTTTAAGGTTTAAGGATATGTGTAACAAAGACATAATTCTTTAGAAGACGTCATTTTTGGGTTAACATTTAAAAAATTATTATTCCATATATGTAAAACGTTAGCAAATAGAATCGAATTGTATGGGAGTCGAATATTTAGATAATTATGAGATCTAAACTAATAATGCAAATTACTAAAATAAGGTAAGGTCATGATATTTACAAATATGACAAATACAGTCATATTACTAAATAATTGATCACAGCTTGTAGGATATCAAACAATTGAATCGAAAACAATCACTTTGGAAAAAAATAAGTGGTGAGAAAGGATAGAAAATTTGAATATTTACGTTCAAAATGTTTTCACAACATATTTGTACGACTTACAGTGCAATGAATATTATCAAAAGTTGGGGAAAATAAGGAGATAAATAATTATTAAGGAAATTAAAGGTTCTTTTGAATATGAGACATATTCCTGTTAAATTATCTTGGAACCCGAGAAATAATGTAAAAAATTTTTTAAAAAATAAAGCCAATTTAATTAAAATTGAAAAAATAATTTAGGTCAAAGCAGGAAAGTAAAAATGTGGAAAATGATTAGAAATGTAATATGTTAGCTACATTTTCCAGGTAGTCTAATGCCACAGTCAACGAAAATTGTTGAAGTACTCCCAATAGTCTCTCAGACATTTCTTTAGCTTGCTTAGAAGGTCGTGGATTTAGGCTACCTGTTAATGCTTGAGCAAGTCTCATTTCTTGAAAACTTTGCTCCTTCTTCAAAGTTTTCAAAAAAGAGTAGAAATTTGGATGATGTTTTCCAATTGTATGACTGAAGGAGTTATGCCATCCCTCTATGGCATTGTTTGTTTTAGCACCTCCTTCTAAGCAGGTTGAGTAGCAGTTCCACCACTCCACATGGAAACGTGGCTTCCTCCTGCGACCCGATCGGCTTAGATGCCCAATCCATGTGTCCTCAAAGTAATTTAACAAGGGAGCCAATTTTTCTTCATTTTCGACATAATATTCTGATTCAGAAATTGCAGTGCAGTACTCGTCTACACTTTCAGGAGGTACAAAACAAAGTGCTGTTAATTTTTTTAATTCAAATTGCAGTTTACTATCTGAGCAGTAATCTGTAACCAGGGATGTTTTTTGTAACTTATGCCAATATGCCTGGGAAAAATGAAAAAAACACCCCTGAATTTGGGTATCCACGTACAATTTGTTGATCACATTGATCATAGTCAATTCGAAATCAATGATGATTTTCCGAGGACTTTTGCCAGAAGTTTTGTCTTTAATCACTGTTAAAAATTCAGTGTAGGTTGCAGATTGCTTATCTGGTAGTAAACTGTATACTAAGGGTACTACATTTGAGTTAATTTGAGCATGAATGCTGTAAATTTGAGTGAATGGATGGGGTGTACATTTAAACGTTCCATCCATCATCCAAATTTCAGTATTCTCTAACTTAAAAAGGTTGCGGGGAGTACTAAAAATTAAAATACGTTTAAGAGGGTTTTCATTGTCATAGAGTAAGAAAGGTTCATTAGAGAAAGACAGAGTAAGGTCATGAGGAATAGTTATGTCAGCAAAAGTTTGAGGAGTAACTGTGTGTGTGTTACTTGCCTGCTTTTTACGTTGAATAATTCTACGCAAATTGGGTATCATAGGCATGTTACAAGCAATATGTCCAGGGACATGCTGTGCAACCTCTCTTAATATTGAACCAGGAGTTTCATTGGAGGTGGATGCAATATCTTTCATCTCATTAATTGTTTGACGTACTTCAATCTCCATTGCAGAGGCAGAGTGGTTATGGTCAGTGGTATTTACTACGATGTCACCAATAGTAACCGCTCTGCCGCTGCAACGGGAAGAATAATATTTCACACACCTCCAATGTTTCCTTGGTTCACTTAATCTTTCATTACAATATATATATCCACAATGCTGCAGAAGTCTGTTCCCTTTCCTTGATTTAATATAGGATGCTGTGGCCTGGCTTGACATTATCTGTTGAAAAAAAAAAAAAGAAAATGTTAAAGTTTTCTATATATATATGTTTGATTTCATAGAAAAGGATACATTTGTTGTGTTTAAATGAAATTTCAGAGTTAATTTAGTAATTGGCACCCCTACAGTATCCAGCAATTATCTTACTGATGCACTTTCCTGGAGTTGGAATAGTAATTGGAACCCCTACACTATCCAGCACTTACCCTACTCATGCACTTTCCTGGAGTTAGATTATTAAGTGACACCCCTACACTATCCAGCCCTTGCCCTACTGATGCACTTTCCTGGAGTTGGAATAGTAATTGGAACCCCTACACTATCCAGCACTTATCCTACTCATGCACTTTCCTGGAGTTAGATTATTAAGTGACACCCCTACACTTTCCAGCACTTACCCTACTGATGCACTTTCCTGGAGTTGGAATAGTAATTGGAACCCCTACACTATCCAGCACTTACCCTACTCATGCACTTTCCTGGAGTTAGATTATTAAGTGACACCCCTACACTATCCAGCACTTGCCCTACTGATGCACTTTCCTGGAGTTGGAATAGTAATTAGAACCCCTACACTATCCAGCACTTATCCTACTCATGCACTTTCCTGGAGTTAGATTATTAAGTGACACCCCTACACTATCCAGCACTTACCCTACTGATGCACTTTACTGGAGTTAGATTATTAAGTGACACCCCTACACTATCCAGCAATTGCCCTACTCATGTACTTTCCTGGAGTTAGATTATTAAGTCACACCCCTACACTATCCAGCACTTGCCCTACTGATGCACTTTCCTGGAGTTGGAATAGTAATTGGAACCCCTACACTATCCAGCACTTATCCTACTCATGCACTTTACTGGAGTTAGATTATTAAGTGGCACCCCTACACTATCCAGCACTTACCCTACTGATGCACTTTCCTGGAGTTGGAATAGTAATTGGAACCCCTACACTATCCAGCACTTACCCTACTCATGCACTTTCCTGGAGTTAGATTATTAAGTGACACCCCTACACTATCCAGCACTTGCCCTACTGATGCACTTTCCTGGAGTTGGAATAGTAATTGGAACCCCTACACTATCCAGCACTTATCCTACTCATGCACTTTACTGGAGTTAGATTATTAAGTGACACCCCTACACTATCCAGCAATTGCCCTACTGATGCACTTCCTGGAGTTGGAATAGTAATTGGAACCCCTACACTATCCAGCACTTATCCTACTCATGCACTTTACTGGAGTTAGATTATTAAGTGACACCCCTACACTATCCAGCAATTGCCCTACTGATGCACTTTCCTGGAGTTGGAATAGTAATTGGAACCCCTACACTATCCAGCACTTATCCTACTCATGCACTTTACTGGAGTTACATTATTAAGTGGCACCTCTACAGTATCCAGCACTTACTCTACTGATGCACTTTCCTGGTGTTGGAATAGTAAGAAGAACCCCTACACTATCCAGCACTTACCATACTGATGCACTTTCCTGGAGTTGGAATAGTAATTGGAACCCCTACACTATCCAGCACTTACCAAACTGATGAACTTTCCTGGAGTTGGAATAGTACTTGGCAACCCTTCACTATCCAGCACTTACCCTACTCATGCACTTTCCCGGAGTTACATTATTAAGTGGCACCTCTACAGTATCCAACACTTACTCTACTGATGCACTTTCTTCAAGTTAGATTATTAAGTGGCACCCCTACACTATCCAGCACTTACCATACTGATGCACTTTCCTGGAGTTGGAATAGTAATTGGAACCCCTACAAAATCCAGCACCTACACTACTGATGCACTTTTATGGAGTTAGAATAGTAAGTGGCACTTTCTCACTATTCAGCACTTACCAGAATTTAACACTTTTTCTGTGTTTAATTAAAAATGGATATATCTATTTTTTGGTTAGAAATATGTGATTTACAGGTGATTTTTCTGATAAATTACCTCGGGTTTTTGCTGTTTGCTTCTTGCTGCTCTTCCTGGTCTTCTACTTTTTGTTCCTTTTACTTCTTGGTTGATTTGTTTGTGTGGTTTGGATGTTCTAGGTGAATTCTAAAATACAAAATCGAGATTGTATCAAATGTTTTACACATGTTTCATGTAATTTATTATTTTTTACATTTAATGCACTTTTTGGGAGTTAGAATAGTAAGTGGCATTCCTACACTATCCAGCACTTGCCCTACTGATGCACTTTACTGGAGTTGGAATAGTAATTGGAACCCCTACACTATCCAGCACTTACCATACTGATGCAATTTTCTGGAGTTGGAATAGTAATTGGAACCCCTACACTATCCTGCACTTACCCTGCTCATGCACTTTACTGGAGTTAGATTATTAAGTGGCAACCCTACACTATCCAGCACTTACCCTACTGATGCACTTTCTTGGAGTTGGAATAGTAATTGGAACTCCTACACTATCCAGCACTTATCATACTGATGCACTTTCCTGGAGTTAGAATAGTAATTGGCACCCCTACACTATCCAGCACTTACCCTACTCATGCACTTTCCTGGAGTTAGATTATTAAGTGGCATCTCTACAGTATCCAGCACTTACTCTACTGATGCACTTTCCTGGAGTTGTAATAGTAAGTGGAACCCCTACACTATCCAGAACTTACCATACTGATGCACTTTCCTGGAGTTGGAATAGTAATTGTAACCCCTACACTATCCAGCACTTACCATACTGATGCACTTTCCTGGAGTAGGAATAGTAATTGGAACCCCTACACTATCCAGCACTTACCCTACTGATGCACTTTCCTGGAGTTAGATTATTAAGTGACACCTCTACAGTATCAAACAATTACTCTACTGATGCACTTTCCTGGAGTTGTAATAGTAAGTGGAACCCCTACACTATCCAGCACTTACCATACTGATGCACTTTTCTGGAGTTGGAATAGTAATTGGAACCCCTACACTATCCAGCACTTACCATACTGATGCACTTTCCTGGAGTTGGAATAGTAACTGACACCTCTACACTATCCAACAGTTAATCTACTGATGCACTTTCCTGTAGTTAGATTAATAAGTGGCACCTCTACAGTATCCAGCACTTACTCTACTGATGCACTTTCCTGGAGTTGGAATAGTAAGAGGAACCCCTACACTATCCAGCACTTACCATACTGATGCACTTTCCTGGAGTTGGAATAGTAATTGGAATCCCTACACTATCCAGCACTTACCCTACTGATGTACTTTTATTGACTTAGAATAGTAAATGGCACTTCTACACTATTCAGCACTTACCAGAATCTAGCACTTTTTCTCTGTTTAATTAAAAATGTATATATATATTTTTTTGCTTCTAATTATGTGTTTAACAGGTAACTTTTATAATAAATTACCTTGGGTTTTTGATGTTTGCTTCTTGCTGCTCTTCCTGAGGTATATTTTCAGTTTGACTCTTATTTGGAGGTTCTCAAAAGATAATTTTCAGTTCCTAAAATGAATGTAACATTTGTTTACTTATAAATCAGAAATATTTCAAAGATACTGAGAAGTTCATAATCGGTTTTTGCTTCCTGAAATAAATTTATATATCTAATAATTTTTAATAATTTACCTTTCAAAAATATTTGATTTTTTGTAGAAACTGGAAACGATATTTTTCGTAAACCTAGTTGGTTTATCTATGTGAAGAAAATAAAATTATAGTATTGAATTATTTTTTACTAAGGTTTGTGAAATATTTATTCTCGTTTTTAGTTACATTGTTGAAATAAATACCTTAATATCAGACGCTTTCACATATGTTGATTACTTGACAACAAGCTTTTAATGAGAAGAAGCTTATGTATGAGTGTCACTTCTTTGGAGAACTGTTAGAAAAAAGAAATTAACTTTGCTTAAAAATACGTTTTCAGAATTTTTGCAAAACATTACTAGCACATGAAAATCAAATATCGTTTGTATAAAAATTTCATTTATAGTTTCATTGGTATATTGAGAGATTTTTGTTAAGAAAAACGGGTATTTTATAAAATAATGGCTAATATGGTAATATTAATCGTGTTCTTTAAATTATAATTTTTAAATGAAGGTGATTAAATGTTCTACATAAATATTCATTTATTGAATAATAAGTACTTACATGAACATTCGTGAATAAACGCTATAAAGTTGGCTACTGCTGCTATGTAGTTCAAGAGGTCAGACAGTCACCTGCTTACTCTGGGAGTTGATAATCAACTGAAAGTAAAATGGTGTCTTGCTTCTATTTATATGTTTCACAGAATAGCATCATTAATTTTTTTATTTACACTGTTACACTTCTAATTTTATACTAAGTCTTATAATGTGGAAACGTTAAATTTAAAATGTTTGTTTATGAAGTGTTCTTTTCAGAATTTCGTTCCGTTCTTGGCATCCATTTTGAGAGTTGTGTTTATCTTTAAGGTTATGGAAATAGATGATGGACTTCTTTTTTGAAATAACTCATTAAAATGGCGGATGTATACAAATAATATATTAGCGTTGATATGTAATGTTTATTTGTCATTTTCATAATTAACTTTCTGGGTTTCAAGGACCGTTTTAAAAAAAAGAGAGTATTTTGTTCAGTAAAATTGGCGAATATTTATAAATGCGAGGAGTAATGTTGGTACTTGAGTATTAATTTTGTTACTCGAGTATTAATTTTCTAAGAAAGCGCTATTTCCTGACTATTTACGTGCACTTTACCTCTACATTGTAAAATACTTCCCCACCCAAAACCCCTAATTTCCCTGCATCCCGTGACAGATTTAATGCGTTTGGCAAAGAGACCAGAGCACACTATATTTTTTTCTTTATTGTTCTTTTTTTCTTTTTTTCAAAGTATCTTCTTCATCAAGTTTTCATTCATTCGGGATAGATCACACCAAATGAATATTTTTAAAAGGATTTTATTTGTGAACAATGTCCACTTCTCAGAAATCACTGTATCAATCACTTAAGCCTACACGTGTTTCATCACAGCATGTGGCTGTGACTCATCAGGGCTAAATAAAGAATAAAGAAAAGAAAAAAATAATAAAAATATACAATGATATTTCTCAATACACGTTCTAGCGTGCAATTAGAGGGACACCAGTGAGTGGAAACCAACACAGAAAGGAGGGAAAAAGATAAATAAAATAAAAGTGACTTGTACATGTATGATTGAATCGAAAATTTTAGACCGTTTGTTGATCTTTCACTAATGTGTGACAGGGG
This sequence comes from Lissotriton helveticus, assembly GCF_964261635.1. Lineage (NCBI taxonomy): Eukaryota > Metazoa > Chordata > Amphibia > Caudata > Salamandridae > Lissotriton > Lissotriton helveticus. The sequence continues at coordinate 807,333,873 of NC_136063.1, forward strand.
TGAGTGTCGTGACATTCGGCGTTTTGAAGCTATTTTCTCTATAGACACGTGTGATGTGAGGTGAGTTTATCCGATTTGCTAGTCAATTATATAATACATCATTATTGCTCGAGACAGTCTTTGAAAAAATGCGTTACTTCGAAAAACATAAGTGAAAACTCCAAGTTGACGTGGCATACTGTTCATTGATTAATGCATTAATTAAAAAAATTACATATCTACATATCGCTGATGTCAAGAGTTTTGTTTCCTTATAACCCACCTCCTAATTCTGACATTCTATTCCAACTTATAATTCCATATTCTCTCTATGTATACTCCAATTCTGTAAGCGGTGCTTAATCATCATAGAGAAACATTTTATTCGTAACTCACAACATCTCAGTACTGTTTTATCTAGTCATTTATTGCCAAGCGGTTTTTTAAAGGGGTATTAAATTTAATTTCTATCAATTCGAGAAAAATATAATTCATATGTCACCAAATTTAAGTACCGCTTATTCCAGTCAATCTATGTACAATAACATTAACGCCCTTGTCATTCTTTTCTTAGCACAGTGGATGCCAACCCATCCATTTCCAATTCAGTGAATGCTAGTTCGAGTGACATTTATTCAAGAGGCAACTGTGAACGGAAAATACTTAAATGACTTGATTACCTGATCAAATGATCAAAAACGCGTGGTCTGTGGGGAAATATAAAAAGGCGGGTTTGTTGTTGTGTTTTCTAAACATACGAACGGAGGAGTGAATTTAAATACGCAAAGGGGAAGTGAATTTAAACACAAATGAGGGGAAACTACAATTGACAGATGCACATTAATTTAACGGAACTCACCGGGGAGCCGGTGATAATTCCAACCCGGTCCTTGTCGGGTAGTTATTATGGTGATTAAGTTTGCCGTCAGGAAACTTTTTTTCGGTGCGCAAATATTCTTAAATAATTTCAGGCTGAAATTGTAAAACAACCAAAAAGACGAAATGAGGGTTTGACACAAATGGAGTTTCCATTCTAGGTCAATATAAAGCACGAGGGCTGTCAGCGTGATGTTTTTGAGAGCTCTTACCCGTATGCAGCCAAGGTCCAGCCTGTAAAGCTTCTGTCTCCGAGTGCGGGAACAGTGGAAGTGGTTGCCCCACCCCTTTTTAAGACGCGTGAACTGTGAGAGACTAGACTGCTAATCAGTCAACAGAACGTCATGAAAGATTAGAGTTACTATTGTTGGGTACCAGACAAACGTCATGGTCCCCCAGAATGTGGCTGGATATTTAGTAAGACCAGGTTTAAAGGAAAAGGAAATTAATTTAAGACATTCAATTTTGAATGGGAATAGCCTGTAAAGCTTCTGTCTCCGAGTGCGGGAACAGTGGAAGTGGTTGCCCCACCCCTTTTTTTAAGACGCGTGAACTGTGAGAGACTAGACTGCTAGTCAGTCAAAAGAACGTCATGAAAGAGAAGAGTTACTATTGTTGGGTACCAGACAAACGTCATGGTCCCCCAGAATGTGGCTGGATATTTAGTAAGACCAGGTTTAAAGGAAAAATGAAATTGATTTAAAACATTCAATTTTGAATGGGAATAGTAAGGGTGAAATTTATATATGCAGTGGTATTAAGATGTGATATTCCAATTAGTTCACAGTTGCATGTGACTTAAGGTGAATGGAAGATGTTCCAAGAGGAAAAGAAAGACCGTCTTTTTGGTTGTTTTACAATTTCAGCCTGAAATTATTTAAGAATATTTGCGCACCGAAAAAAAGTTTCCTGACGGCAAACTTAATCACCATAATAACTACCCGACAAGGACCGGGTTGGAATTATCACCGGCTCCCCGGTGAGTTCCGTTAAATTAATGTGCATCTGTCAATTGTAGTTTCCCCTCATTTGTGTTTAAATTCACTTCCCCTTTGCGTATTTAAATTCACTCCTCCGTTCGTATGTTTAGAAAACACAACAACAAACCCGCCTTTTTATATTTCCCCACAGACCACGCGTTTTTGATCATTTGATCAGGTAATCAAGTCATTTAAGTATTTTCCGTTCACAGTTGCCTCTTGAATAAATGTCACTCGAACTAGCATTCACTGAATTGGTTGGCATCCACTGTGCTAAGAAAAGAATGACAAGGGCGTTAATGTTATTGTACATAGATTGACTGGAATAAGCGGTACTTAAATTTGGTGACATATGAATTATATTTTTCTCGAATTGATAGAAATTAAATTTAATACCCCTTTAAAAAACCGCTTGGCAATAAATGACTAGATAAAACAGTACTGAGATGTTGTGAGTTACGAATAAAATGTTTCTCTATGATGATTAAGCACCGCTTACAGAATTGGAGTATACATAGAGAGAATATGGAATTATAAGTTGGAATAGAATGTCAGAATTAGGAGGTGGGTTATAAGGAAACAAAACTCTTGACATCAGCGATATGTAGATATGTAATTTTTTTAATTAATGCATTAATCAATGAACAGTATGCCACGTCAACTTGGAGTTTTCACTTATGTTTTTCGAAGTAACGCATTTTTTCAAAGACTGTCTCATGCAATAATGATGTATTATATAATTGACTAGCAAATCGGATAAACTCACCTCACATCACACGTGTCTATAGAGAAAATAGCTTCAAAACGCCGAATGTCACGACACTCACCCCTGTCACACATTAGTGAAAGATCAACAAACGGTCTAAAATTTTCGATTCAATCATACATGTACAAGTCACTTTTATTTTATTTATCTTTTTCCCTCCTTTCTGTGTTGGTTTCCACTCACTGGTGTCCCTCTAATTGCACGCTAGAACGTGTATTGAGAAATATCATTGTATATTTTTATTATTTTTTTCTTTTCTTTATTCTTTATTTAGCCCTGATGAGTCACAGCCACATGCTGTGATGAAACACGTGTAGGCTTAAGTGATTGATACAGTGATTTCTGAGAAGTGGACATTGTTCACAAATAAAATCCTTTTAAAAATATTCATTTGGTGTGATCTATCCCGAATGAATGAAAACTTGATGAAGAAGATACTTTGAAAAAAAGAAAAAAAGAACAATAAAGAAAAAAATATAGTGTGCTCTGGTCTCTTTGCCAAATTAACACAAGAAGGGGGTGGTTTATCCACTTCTTTCTACAGAGGTTAAGGTTTTCCTCTGACCAAGAAGCACCTACCTCGGTACCACGAATAAGTCAAAACCATACCGTAAGAAGTTGAGCGCCTAAATTTCTGAATACTCCAAAAACCTACCCACCGATATAACCAAAATCTTGACTCAGAAAGGCAGCCACTACGGTTACAGATTAACTAACCAAACAGCTACAAAATGGATAGGGATAAGATCGCCTCCGAGATGTTTGAAAACCTATCTAAGGGCACACATTCAGCTACTACCTCTACAAGTGGAAATCAGCAAAAAGGAACTAGTCTAAAACAAAAATTTCTCAAACTAGAGAGATTGAAGAAAACTGAAAATTCACGTTGGTGGGATGGTGCAACACTCAAACAATATCTAAGAGTGCAAAGAATACCAAGGGGTCTTCGGTCACAGACCTTTCCTACCTTTGATGATCTTGATGATGATCTCCTAAACAAATGGGAGGAATCAGTGACCTTGAATTCTACCAATCTAATGAGAATTCTAATAGAAAATGCGGACCGAAAGGTAACAAAATTACAGGCAGAAATTATGGAACTAGAGAAGGAGATAGAAGCACTCAATCTAAAGGATGCAACTGAAAAAAACTACAAGATCCTTGAGGAGATCCTGACCAAACACCAAAATGACATCAAGGACCGCAAGGCTAGGCAAATACGCAGAGATGAAGCAGATTACCGGGAAGGTAGGGTTTTCACCTTTGCCAAAAAATATGATCAACAATTCCAGAAACCTACTAGCAATCAACAATTCCAGAAACCTACTAGCAATCAACAAACTGCTAGATCTGGTGCCTCAAACATCTCCTCGAGCAACACCTCTCTGAGCAGCGTTCCTGAAACTGAGAGTGAAACGGAAGAAAATGTAACCGAAAATCAGGACTCAAGAGCCACACCAACGACCTCTGGAGCCAGCAATACTTTTTCTCGGGAAGTAAGGACAATGAAAATAACGAATCGCACAAGAGGAAACCAAACCCACGTAAAACCCGCAGAGGTCAGAGAGGAGGACAAAGACGACTACAGAGAGAGATTGAGGTCCGGGAACAAGAAATGAATAACATGCCTGATCAGGATGTACAGGTGATTAACCTTTCATCCATAGAGCTGGACAGACATATGATTTCACTATTGAGCAAAGGTTTGAGTTTCAATCCTACGGAACATGGGGATCCATGTAGAATGAAGATTGATTTGTTCAAATATATTAGAGGACTCAAGCTAAAAAAACACTTCTGGGCTACAGAAACAGATAAAACTACTAACATTGATGATTCAACTGAAGTCACTACTAATCCAATGAGTATCCAGGAGGTACTGGCTTCACATTTACTGCTATCAATTACGGATTTTGATGATCCACCTAACTCTTTTAATGAACTATTAACTGAGCTAGAATTAAAAACTGATAACACCATAGACAGTGGTTTAAAAAATAAATCAACATGGACTCCTACTCTGCCTAGTGGCAACACTATTGACACATTCTATAAACTAGTATTGGAGGACATCAACAAACATGAGGCTAAAATCCCCAACCTAAGACATATGAAATATGACAATCTAACTAAGGAAGAAAGAACAGCCTTAAGAGTTCTGAGCAATAACCAGGACCTTGTTATCCGCGAGGCTGATAAAGGAGGTAATGTGGTAGTAATGAATAAAGAAGATTACAACGCGGAAATTCTCTCTCAGCTTTCGGATACTTCCTGCTATGAAACAATATCCAGTAATCCCATGGGCCCTTTAACATTCCTGATCAATAACCATCTGAGAGACTGGAAGGATGCTGGCTTAATAAACGATGCGGAATATTTGTACCTAAAAGTAACACGTCCGTCTTATCCTTGGCTATACACTCTCCCTAAAATCCACAAACCAGCTGTATTCCCACCAGGGAGACCCATTGTGTCCGGGATTGGGGGTCCGACGGAGAGACTTTCCCAATACGTGGATAAATTCCTAAATCCTTTGGTTAAGAACATGCCATCCTATATACAGGATTCAAAGCACATCCTAAGTATCCTAGCAGATATAACATGGCAACCTGGATTAATAATGGCAACCCTTGACGTGGTATCCTTATATACCTCCATCGAACCGGATCTGGGACTAGCAGCTGTAACCAGAGCTTTGAATACAAGACCGATCACCCTTTTGGAACACACCAAAATGCTGGTTACAATGATGGATATTATCTTGAACCAAAATTTCTTTGTATTCGACAAAAAATGGTATAGACAAACAAGGGGGGTAGCCATGGGCTCAAGGTTCTCCCCTTCTTTTGCTAACATCTACATGGGGGCTCTTGAAACAGGCATGATTTGGAGCATCAGAGGTAGCAAATGGATCGACTATATACTCTACTGGGGTCGCTATATTGATGACTGCCTCCTAATATGGTCAGGGACAGAAATAACACTTTTGGAATTCTGTACATATCTTAACGACAATGAAATGAATATGAGATTCACTACGCACATCAGCACGTCCAGTGTCTCTTTTTTAGACCTAGAGATATACATCAAAGATGGGTCTCTACACAGCAGACTCTATCGCAAAGAAACAGCATGCAATTCTATTTTGCATAGCAACAGTTGTCATCCTGTTCATCAAATAAACGGTATCCCCTATGGGGAATTTGTGCGAGCTAGGAGGAACTGCAGCGAGGAGCAAGAATTTGAAACCTGCATAAAGGATATGCAATCCAGGTTCTCCAAGAGGGGTTACAAACCTCAGATTATCTCTCAAGCAAACAAGAAAATCAAAAGAACAAGCAGAGAATCTACCCTAACACCAAAAAATCGGACTGCAGAAAGAAATCAACAACCTGTGAGGCTGATAACAGACTACAATGAACTAAGTCCAGTGATACGAAAAAGCTTTCAAAAACATTGGGGGATCCTTAGTGCTGACAAAACCCTAAAATCCGCAATAGGAAATCATCCCCAGATAACCTTTCGCAGAGGAAGGAATTTGAAAAACAGACTAAGCCCAACTGTTCCAAGAGACATAAAGACTTGTGATTGGCTGACCCAAAAATCAAAAGGTTTCTACTAATGTGGTATGTGCTCAATGTGCAGATGGGCTAAACATGGAACCAAGACATTTTTTGATCACAGATCTAAAGTATACACAATCAACACAAATATTAACTGTGACACACAATTCACAGTGTATATTATTGAATGTGCCTGTAAAAGCAGATATGTGGGAAGTACAATCAGGGCCCTTAAAGAGCGGATCAGAGAACATGCAAGAGCATATGCCACTAAGGACCCAAGATATCCCATGGCCATACATATGGCCTCTTGTCCCTCACAAGGTAACATTAAATCCTTCACCTTCTATGGCATTGATGTTGTACAAGCTGCAGTGAGAGGTGGTAACAGGGAACTTCGATTGAGAAGACAAGAAGCACTTTGGATTATGCGTCTAGATACTACTAGAACCGGACAAAATACTGATGATGAGCTGCATTTCTTCTTGGGATCAGATTCCTAGACTGGTCTTTCTCTGCACAAATGTATTTCAAGCCCATTTGGAAACGAACAATCTGATAGATCCCCACCGGACATATTTTCATTTAAGAATATATGTAACAATTCTGTAAAACAGTTCAACTGAACCATTTATAATGAGGATTGCTAAAGTAATAATAACTGTAGAAATATATAATCACTGGAATAAGTGAGAATGTATGCATTAACAAAGAATATGATCATGCTAGTAATGACAATCTGACCCACAATAGTTAACTAATATAATTAATGAAATCATAGATTGAGTTGTTTCATGATCCTTCTCCTCCCGTCTTTTTGAAAGGGAGTCTGTTTCTTAACTGATGCCTGATTTTGTTTATCCTAAATATAAATTGTTTAAAATATTTAAATATTTAAATATTTACAGCTGACCAACCAATTGGTCTTTCTTTTCCTCTTGGAACATCTTCCATTCACCTTAAGTCACATGCAACTGTGAACTAATTGGAATATCACATCTTAATACCACTGCATATATAAATTTCACCCTTACTATTCCCATTCAAAATTGAATGTTTTAAATCAATTTCATTTTTCCTTTAAACCTGGTCTTACTAAATATCCAGCCACATTCTGGGGGACCATGACGTTTGTCTGGTACCCAACAATAGTAACTCTTCTCTTTCATGACGTTCTTTTGACTGACTAGCAGTCTAGTCTCTCACAGTTCACGCGTCTTAAAAAAAGGGGTGGGGCAACCACTTCCACTGTTCCCGCACTCGGAGACAGAAGCTTTACAGGCTATTCCCATTCAAAATTGAATGTCTTAAATTAATTTCCTTTTCCTTTAAACCTGGTCTTACTAAATATCCAGCCACATTCTGGGGGACCATGACGTTTGTCTGGTACCCAACAATAGTAACTCTTCTCTTTCATGACGTTCTGTTGACTGATTAGCAGTCTAGTCTCTCACAGTTCACGCGTCTTAAAAAGGGGTGGGGCAACCACTTCCACTGTTCCCGCACTCGGAGACAGAAGCTTTACAGGCTGGACCTTGGCTGCATACGGGTAAGAGCTCTCAAAAACATCACGCTGACAGCCCTCGTGCTTTATATTGACCTAGAATGGAAACTCCATTTGTGTCAAACCCTCATTTCGTCTTTTTGGTTGTTTTACAATTTCAGCCTGAAATTATTTAAGAATATTTGCGCACCGAAAAAAAGTTTCCTGACGGCAAACTTAATCACCATAATAACTACCCGACAAGGACCGGGTTGGAATTATCACCGGCTCCCCGGTGAGTTCCGTTAAATTAATGTGCATCTGTCAATTGTAGTTTCCCCTCATTTGTGTTTAAATTCACTTCCCCTTTGCGTATTTAAATTCACTCCTCCGTTCGTATGTTTAGAAAACACAACAACAAACCCGCCTTTTTATATTTCCCCACAGACCACGCGTTTTTGATCATTTGATCAGGTAATCAAGTCATTTAAGTATTTTCCGTTCACAGTTGCCTCTTGAATAAATGTCACTCGAACTAGCATTCACTGAATTGGAAATGGATGGGTTGGCATCCACTGTGCTAAGAAAAGAATGACAAGGGCGTTAATGTTATTGTACATAGATTGACTGGAATAAGCGGTACTTAAATTTGGTGACATATGAATTATATTTTTCTCGAATTGATAGAAATTAAATTTAATACCCCTTTAAAAAACCGCTTGGCAATAAATGACTAGATAAAACAGTACTGAGATGTTGTGAGTTACGAATAAAATGTTTCTCTATGATGATTAAGCACCGCTTACAGAATTGGAGTATACATAGAGAGAATATGGAATTATAAGTTGGAATAGAATGTCAGAATTAGGAGGTGGGTTATAAGGAAACAAAACTCTTGACATCAGCGATATGTAGATATGTAATTTTTTTAATTAATGCATTAATCAATGAACAGTATGCCACGTCAACTTGGAGTTTTCACTTATGTTTTTCGAAGTAACGCATTTTTTCAAAGACTGTCTCGAGCAATAATGATGTATTATATAATTGACTAGCAAATCGGATAAACTCACCTCACATCACACGTGTCTATAGAGAAAATAGCTTCAAAACGCCGAATGTCACGACACTCACCCCTGTCACACATTAGTGAAAGATCAACAAACGGTCTAAAATTTTCGATTCAATCATACATGTACAAGTCACTTTTATTTTATTTATCTTTTTCCCTCCTTTCTGTGTTGGTTTCCACTCACTGGTGTCCCTCTAATTGCACGCTAGAACGTGTATTGAGAAATATCATTGTATATTTTTATTATTTTTTCCTTTTCTTTATTCTTTATTTAGCCCTGATGAGTCACAGCCACATGCTGTGATGAAACACGTGTAGGCTTAAGTGATTGATACAGTGATTTCTGAGAAGTGGACATTGTTCACAAATAAAATCCTTTTAAAAATATTCATTTGGTGTGATCTATCCCGAATGAATGAAAACTTGATGAAGAAGATACTTTGAAAAAAAGAAAAAAAGAACAATAAAGAAAAAAATATAGTGTGCTCTGGTCTCTTTGCCAAATTAACACAAGAAGGGGGTGGTTTATCCACTTCTTTCTACAGAGGTTAAGGTTTTCCTCTGACCAAGAAGCACCTACCTCGGTACCACGAATAAGTCAAAACCATACCGTAAGAAGTTGAGCGCCTAAATTTCTGAATACTCCAAAAACCTACCCACCGATATAACCAAGATTTAATGCGTTGTTACTCGAGTATTAAAAATGTTACTCGAGTATTAATTTTAAAAAAATCTTTATTTTCTGCTTATTTCCGTGCAGTTTATCTCCACATTTTAAAACACTTCCCCACCCAAAACCCCTAATTTCCCTGCATCCCGTGACATATTTTATATATGAAAAAAAAAATGTTTTTGCGTTGTAAAAGTATGCGTTGCAACAGTATTCGTTGTAAAAGTACTTTTCTATTAATATATATATATTGCGTTGTAATAGTAGTCGTTGTAAAATATTGCGTTGTAGTATACATAGCGTTGTAAAAAATGCGTTGTAAAAGCATGCGTTGTAATAGTATGCGTTGTAACGTCGTACATCCACTATCAAAGCCCAGAGAGTCTGGACTGGGTATGCCATGACATTCTGAAAGGAGCTACCTTTACATACAGTGCAATAGTATTGAGCTATTTTTAGGCATAATGGATACTCCATCACAATTTGACATATAGGCAATACATATAAATGGAAGTTCACATATACTGTGGTTGAGTGCCCATCCATCATATTATAATGGAATAACTTTGCTGAAAAAAAAATCCCTGAATACGAAGTTATGCCATCACACAACCTTGAGTGATGACAAAAGGAAAAGTAACATACATTTTTTAAACACTTATTTAGTAAAACGTTTTGCTTGATTTGTATTTTTTTCTTCATTTTATTGTTTCACAAGTTAATGGATATCCCAGGCACCAGATAAAATGTCCCATTGTAAATCACGTACTTCAAATTAGGAGGAAGTATTTCAGCCACAGTAGCATGCAGTAACATGCAAAATAAAATGTCACTCTCAACCAATGTATGTTCATTCAAATAATATGTAGACTGAAGTATGTTTGTTAGCTAGTGTGATTTAAATAAACATGAGTATTACTGTATTTTCGTGCATTTGTTTTACCTCTTGCTCTGTAGATCAGTCCCCGCACAAACAAAGAAGATCTGATAGGCTACTTTTAGGCAAGTGTGCCATCTGGGTGTCTATAAGTGCCACATCATCCACTGCTAGAAAAGGTGGGATGAGCTTCGGTTGTGGACCCGCCTCATCACCCTTACAAAGCTGGGAAGGTCCTCCCAGCCAATAATCTGATCCCCAAGATGCTGTGCACTCTGGCAGTGGTCTACCCCAATTTGTATGGGGAGCTGCAGGCCATGGAGCAGTAAAAAAGGAGTGAGTGTAATCACCTTCAAAAAAGCATGTTGTTCATAACCATTGTTTCAAGCTTTCAGGTTGCAATATGAAATCACAGTTCTTTTTTTTGTTTAAGTTAAATATGACATCACAGTTCTAACGGCTCAAGAGCTCCAATATTGATGAAACCAGTCTTGGATTGCTAGTGTTCTGGTTCAGTGAGGACCTGGGCTGGCAGTTCGATCTGGACTGTTCCTATTGTCAATACTGATTTGCATATGCCTGGTCCAAACCGAGGTGGCATGGCGTGCAAAAGATTGATCAGTTTAAATGCTACCTTGAGTTATTGCCAGTGACTAGTCTTAATACAAGCATTCTTCCCATCATCTTTTGTGTGATTGGTGTACTTTACTTAGCCCTGGCACAATTTTCCTACATGCCCCCAGTCAAAGTCCTGACCCACTTCCACAGCCCACTACAATTTCTCCTTCACTCCCAATCCCTCAAACTCCCGCCACCATTCCACCTGTCCTGACAACACACAAAACCCCTAAACATGCTCATACCAACAAACACTCCCATAACCCAAAACTACACCATTCCGCTTGTCATCCATCCTCAGAAACACCTTGCCTTGCAACGCCTTAAAAAAATCCTTTAAAACCCCATTACATCCCAAGAATAAGTACTCTGGAATGCCATGTGCTTCGTGAGGATTTAGAGCCCCATGAAGAGGACATTGCTGCAAATGGAAGGAGGCAATCTCAATGCCTAGAGACTGAAAGTAAAAACACTGTGATCAGACATTTTTCCACACCTACCCTCTCAATGTTATTATTAGTACATTTTTCAAATACATTTCAGGACTCAGTAAAGGAAGAATTTTGCTATATCTTTTCCTTTACTTTATATAAAAACTGAAAATAGAAACCTTTGTGTGTGTCGTATCTTGTAATTGTTGCCATATGTGATTACATATTCCAATCTGTTTCAAAGGTTAACAATATACTTCCATCTGGAGTAGCAGAATCATGTAGTTAGAGTAGATTTTATGGTTTTTGTGGGCAGGGTTTGGCTATTTAAATTGTCTTTCTCCAACACATGTGTGGCGGATTGCTGGACCATGCATTTTTATTACAGGGTTATCCCCAAATTGTTTGCCTTTCTCGGCCTGTATGTGCAGTTTACTGCCATGTTGACTTGGCATTTAAAACAACTTGACCTGAGCAGGAATGGCATAGGATGTGCCTCGCCGGAGGTCCTGTAGCCTGCAGGCCCTAACAGCCTCTTAAAGCTTTGTTCTGCCCTGATTTTCAGCCAGTTGGCACCTGAGTGCTTCCTGAGTGGAGTGTCGGCTGTGGGACCGTGATTGCTGCCTCTCATGCCGACTGGAACAACGAGCGGCATCCTTCCTTGCTGCTGTGCGGAGCACCAGCGCCATCTTGTCCTGCCCTGCTCTGGGTCTTGGGGCATGCTGAGGGGCTCATCATGTGGAGGAGATCCTGGGCCCTGGGGAGGATGATGGCGTCACTTCCCCTGGCAGTGAGCAGGAGGCTCACTGGAGATGGACCTGGCCGGTCTAGGGGCTTTCAGCAGAGCAGAGACGTCCCCTCTCTCTCATGGGTGACAAGAATGATTGCGGGAACTGTCTGTGCTCATGGACGGCGGCAAGAGCTGTGTCTGCTTTGAGGCACTGCTGCATTCTTGGCACCCGTAGTGATGCCGCAAGTGACTGAGGCCTGCTTTCCTTAGGTGGGGGTGGCTGGGCTATCACCATCAAGGCCTGCGCACTGCTCAGCTGCCTGAGGCCTCCGCACTGCTCAGCTGCCTGAGGCCTCATCAATGGAGAGAAGCAAGCGCCCTTCGGCTGCTACAGGATCGCCTGATGTGTGGCCCAGGAGGCTTAAACAATTCTCCACCAGTGGCTGGCCCCCTTTCCAAACCCACTTTGGGGCCACACCTCAAAGGTACACTTTCTCCTAGGGACTAGTGGGACCCTGAAAGCTTCTGGACTTCTTGCTTCCACTGCCCACCGGGGACTTATCACTGGCTGTGTGGTCTTCTTGGGGGGCAGACTTTACTCCTTACCTCCTCCCCCCTCGGGTAAATAAGCAGCTCCTAATTAATACTGAAAACAGGTCTGCGTTATCTGCATGAACTAAGCCTCCCTTGTGGCAATGCTTGACAAACTCTCGCTACTCCTTTGCCCCTGGACTGGTGGTGCTAGGTCCACTCGCATCTTTTGTGGCCTTTCATACACCGCACTGCTCCTCTGCCATAGTGCTCTTGTAGCACCAGTGCCTCTTGACCTACAGGGGCTCTTGCTACCTTTACTACACCATGCTTGCTAACCCCCGGTGGGGCGTGCCACCATGCAGCTCTCTACCTGGCTCCCCTGGGGTGTGCAACATACCAGCCTTCTTGATTATGCCCAGGGACAAAGCTGCTAGGGATAGCTCATGGCCTCCCTGTCGGCTATGACAGCGATACCTGACATGGACAGCAAAAAGGACCCCCTACGCAACCATCTGTGGCCCATCTGCCCTCACTATCACTCAGAACAACCTACAGAAATTCCTTGATGACAATCGGCAAGAGATAGGCTTCCTGAAGATGGATTTAAAGACTTGCCTCTCTGACCTACGCAAGGACATCACTGCGGTAAGAGACCTGGTGGATGACCTGGAACTAAACATTGAGTCCCACACAGAGGACCAGGAGACCCTCTGGATGATTTAGAAGAGCAACACATCAAACGTCTGGCCAAGCAGGAGTACCTGGAAATTCTGTGGCATTGCAAAAACCTGCGCATCAGAACCTTATGTCCTTGACTAGGGACCTTTTTATGGTGATCCAGGACGAGCAGGAAGGAGAATCCCTGATTCTAGACAGAGCACATCGCATTGCAAGAGCTTGCACCCAGTCAGACGTGCCCCCACACATCCTCTCCAGGTCCCACTGCTTCCAGGGCCAGGAGGTGGTGCTTCGAGCAGCAGGGGACAAGGTGGATATCATGTTCAGGGGCCACACTGTGTAGCTTTACCAAGATCTCTCTCCACAGACCTTGAAGAAGAAATGAGCCTTTAAACCAGTGGCAAAACACCTATGCGCCCAGGGATTCAAATATAAAGGGGCCTACCTCTTTAGTCTTCTCTTCACCTGGAATGAGAAGCTGCACATGGTTCACTCTCTCATGGATGTTATATTGATGCTCGGCATTCCCAGTGGCTCCACCAACGGGGATGCCTTACCCCATCTTCTGCGCACCCGGACTCCTGGCGTCCCAGGTGGCAGACGGTCTAACAACGCGGCCACAGCTACAATAATAAGGCAGTGCAGGATTCAAACTCGACTATGGCAGACATCATTGCACAACTCCAGCAGATAAAACCAGTACATGCTCACTCCTCTACCAAAGATAACCAATTCACGATGTACTTATCTAACTCCTCTTTTCGTGCTAAACTCCAATTGCCCTCTGGCTCCCTGCACTGTGGCTCCCCTAGCAGGGTTGGGGGTCTGGGATCAGGGCTCAACCTCCAACTGTTTTTTGGCTGCTTGTTGTATTTTCCTTCTGTCCTATTTTACAGTCCCTTGCTCACTTGGCCACTGGATTCAAGATAGCCTGGCTGATGAGGATTATGAATCCGAAACCGGTCCCAGGATGCTTGTTTCTGGTCCAGGGAATACATGGCTTGGCAGTTCGGGCTGGACTGTTCCCATGAGGCACAGGGTCAGACTGATTTGCATATGGCCATGTCTGAACTGGGGTGGCTGAGTGAGCTAAAGAATGGTGATGGATTAAACCCAGATCAGTTGACTGGGGGTGAGTGTTTGATTTGCTCTAACGCTCCGTCCATAATCCCCTTTTGTATCGCTATTTTACATCAAGCGCATTACGTGTACTCCTACTCAACGTTGCCTCTGGTCTCCTGCCCCCCACACAAACTTTCCTCCATTAAGGGTGACATCTCAATAGAGTCTGATCTATCTTCCCTGACCCTTCATGGAGCGGTTCACACGGTTGGGCCCTGTTGGCCCTTTGGGTTTCCACATGTATGTCTTCCTACCCACTCCTTCCCCCTGGGTCTCTGCACCATTGCATTGACCATTATCATCTCATGGCAACATGGGATACCCTTGCTACACCATCCACCACCTGGGAGGTGGTCCCCCCCTCTCAAAAGGCATTCCAAATGGCTATCCTTCTCTATGACCAATACACATGACTTGAGATTGTTCTCCCTCAATATCCATTGGCTTAACTCTCCCAGCAAACAGCACCAGGTCTGACATTACCTGGTGCAAAGTAACACAATATTATCTTTTTACAAGAGACCCACTTGCTTCACACTGAATGTCATCACATGGCTCACCCTAAATATCCACACCAACGCTAGACATTTACTAACTCCTGGCCTCTGTGGTGTCTCTGTACTTTGTTCTACAAAAAAATCATTAAACTGACCCGGTGGGAGGTTCCTCACTCTGACTGTGGAGAGGTGAAGGGACACCCTAAGACTTCTCAACCTCTACACCCCAAATCAGGCACAAGACACATTCCATCATCAAACCGTATTGGAACAGCTGAGGCCTATTAAGGGAGACATTATAGTAGAGGAGGACTTTAACCTGATTTTGGACCTAGATAGGAATACACCAGACGTGCAAGGTATGGGGCAATGTCCAAGACACCTAAAAAGGAAATCTGAGATGAGAGTCTGGTTGATGCCTGGCATTATTTACATCCAGATGCGAAAGATTACTCTTTTTATTCCCATGTGCATTTATCCCATTCTCATTTCGACTACCTGTTTGTCACCACCTCTCTACTAAATCCTCTCTCCTCTGCGCAGATTTACTATATCCCAATTTCAGGTCACTCACATATCGAGCTCATGTGGACACCACATTCCAAATTCTCACATACGCCCCCATGCAGGTGGCTACCCCCTCAACTCTTGAGGGGCCCGGTAGACAAGGCAACTATCCACGATGCCATAATAGAATACTTCACACTTAATTCTTTATCTGACACCCCTCCATATTCTGTGGGATGGGTTCAAAGCCACCGTACTTGGAGTGATAAACTATCTGTATTGAAACTCACTGAAGAAAAGATCTTGCTAGAGTGTAATGAGTGTACTGATAAACAGTACCCTATCCTGCGGGGCAAGCATCAATTGGCAATTGTACAGGGCCAGCTCTGTGCGCACCGGGTCAACAAAGCTGAGTACTCCCTCCTCACTCTCAAGTAAAAATCGTACAAGAGTGGGAATAAAGTGGGCTCCCTCCTCGCTTGCCGATTCAGACACTCATATGCTAGGTCACACATAACAAAGCTTCGGGTGGGTGACTCGGTTTGGGCTATTAGGGAGGCAGATAAACAAGAGGCTTTTCTAGCCTGCTATAGGACCCTTTGCGCCTCCGGAGGTGAATCCCCAGCTGAAATAACTGCATACCTCCAGGCTGTTCTTGTCTACCACTAGACTCCTCCCTTGCCCATGACCTGGAGGAACATTTCATTATTACTGAGCTTTGCAGGCCCCTCCAAGCACTCCCCAAGGGAAAATCCCCTTGCCCAGATGTCCTCACGCCGACCTTCTATATGTTTTTTTTGTCTCAGCTGCATGACTACCTACTCCTCCTCCATAATTCTTTCACTTATGCCACCAGCCTTATGTCGACCATGTCCTATTCTGAAATTATGCTAAGTCCCAAGCCGATACAAAAGGGGATGATGGACGGAGCGTTTGAACAAATCAAACACTCACCCCCAGTCAACTGATCTGGGTTTAATCCATCACCATTCTTTAGTTCACTTAGCCACCCCAGTTCAGACATGGCTATATGCAAATCAGTCTGACCCTGTGCCTCATGGGAACAGTCCAGCCCGAACTGCCAAGCCATGTCTTCCCTGGACCGGAAACAATCATCCTGGGACCGGTTTCGGATTCATAATCCTCATCAGCCAGGCTATCTTGAATCCAGTGGCCAAGTGAACAAGGGACTCACGTCTGAGCATACCCTGCCACACTTAGGGCGAACAAAGCGATACAAAAGGGGATGATGGACGGAGCGTTTGAACAAATCAAACACTCACCCCCAGCCAACTGATCTGGGGTTAATCCATCACCATTCTTTAGTTCACTCAGCCACCCCAGTTCAGACATGGCTATATGCAAATCAGTCTGACCCTGTGCCTCATGGGAACAGTCCAGCCCGAACTGCCAAGCCATGTCTTCCCTGGACCGGAAACAAGCATCCTGGGACCGGTTTCGGATTCATAATCCTCAAGCCGGGCACGGATTTGACTCTTTGCTCATCCTACTGCCCTATCGACCTCCTGAACAGTGATGTGAAACTTTATAGCAAGATGCTGGCCAACCAACTGGAAAATCTCCTGCAAGGGTTGTTAGACCCGGACCAGATGGGCTTTATACAGTACAGACAGGGACAAGACAATGTTCAATGTCTTGAACATCTAGTTGAGAAGGTCCAGCGACACTCTATTCCGGCTCTTCTCCTCTCTTTAGATGCCGAAAAGGCCTTTGACTGGGTAAATTGGCTTTACTCACAGTGGTCCTCCAGAAAATGGGGTGAGGCCCGGTTAATGTTAGGAGGATTATGGCCTCATATCTGGTCTCTACCACCTCCATTCACATTAATGGCCAACTCACTAGTTCCTTCTCCCTCTCCCGGATACCCAACAGGATTGTCCCTTCTCCCCCCTCCTCTTGGCCCGTGTGGTAGAGCTGCTCACCATATGCCTGTGACAGGCTGCTGACGTCAAGTGTATTTTCTTAAAGGACAGGACCATAAGGTTCTGCTTTACACAGGTGACATCCTCCTTGCCTTAACAGAACCGGATGCCTCCCTCCATGCAGTGGTCCGCATTTTGCATGGTATGAGATTAACCTAGATAAATCACAGGCATTGAATCGCACTCTCCCACCACAGTGCCTTTGCCATCCACAGACACTCTCCCCCTTTCAATGGACCTCCCACTCTATCCCACTCTATACAATACTTAGGCCTAACAATCGCAAACACTCTAGCTACCTGGACGGGGGCAAGTTGGCCCTGTCTCTGGACAGCAATTCTGGAGGACCTTCGGCGGTGGAGACCGCTTCACATTTCCTGGTTAGGCCACATCAACGTGGTGAAAATGAATGACCTTCCCTGACTCCTATATCTCTTTCAATTGTTGTCCACCCCCATCCGTTACATATACATTAAACAGCTACATGTAGAATGTAGCTCTTTCATATGGAAAGAGAAATGCCCCTCCTATCTAATGCACTTCTTACACTCCCAATACACCAAGGAGTGCTTGCCTGCCACAACCTCCAAGACTATTACTGGGTTGCTCACCTATGTAATATTTCTAAGTTGGTGGTGTGGGAGAGTGAGAAACACTGGTTACACATGGACAGGGCAGTTGCTTGCCAACTACTTTGGGATCTTGCTTGGCTGCCTAAGCAATCTCATCGCGTAGTACTTACATTGCCACCTCAACCCTCAGGGTGCTGGAGATATTGGATAAACTTGTTATTAAAAGGGGGCTGACCACCTTTTGGTCCCCAAAACACCCCAATTGCACGTAACCCTGACTTTTCTACTATTCTTCCCGGGGACTCCTTTTTGGCTTGGGTTGGTGGTGAGTGTAGGTTTCTCCAGTATCTCTTCCACGCCCAGACAATGAATATTTTTGAACAGTGCCGAAAGGAATACCACCATCCTGAATCTGCCCATCATCAATATTTCCTGCTCAGACACTGGGCCCTTCACTCACCTAATGACTGCCACCTATCCTTTTACTCTTTTTGAACATTTCTTGTGTTACTTTGATGGCACTCAAGGCTTGGCATCTAAGACATATGATATCCTACAACAATCATGCCTCCTCCCTTCTCACCCCTTGCAATGGGAGTGGACTCCGGACAACTTCCCAGATGTCATCCTGAAACAGTGGGAAGTACTATGGTAAGAAATCAAGCAAATACATAGAAGCATCCCCCAACAGGAAGCAGCCCACAAGGTTATGCTGCAGTGGCCCTATATGCCGGCCCGCCCACACACCATATTCCCTGCGGCCTCAGCCACATGTTAGAGATGTGGAGCCCATGTGGGCTGTTTCCATCATATATCGTGGACATGCTGCTCCGTAAATATTTTTTGGAAGGAGATCCTGACTCATATTAAGGGTGTTCTGGGCTACCCAATACCGGATGACTGACACATACTCATCTTGGGCATTTTCCCTGAGTCCTTGACTGCCATGACCCATTGAGACTGGTACCTAGTACACCACATGACCAGTGCAGCCAAAAAGCTTACAGCGCAGGCCGGGAGATCCTCCTTAGCCCCACCTGCAGCACTGTTGCTCACACAGTTTTGGCACACTATAGCTATGGAGCAGATGATCCATACATTGTTCCTCACAGACAAGAAATTCCCACGCCTCTGGACACCTCTTTTTGACTATATGTTCCGCTTTGAGTACATATGCTTTCATCCCCTCAGGTTGTGTGCACTCCACCTGTTTGACACACTGGGGTATTTCCCTCCTTCTCTAGCTGGCAATGGGGAGATCAATTGGGGAACCTTTCCTTCTCCCTTTTCCTCCCTCCTCCCTCTCCCCTAGTATTCATGAGTTCACTGGTTTCACCCTCCAAATAGACATAATCTAACATGGGACGGGCACTTCTTGGTCTCCTGGGAGGAATACACACATGCATCATAGGCATGCTTCCTAAGGATCACAATTTGCTTTCCAGTAATTCTTATACAAAACCCTCAATGGTTGTAAGCCATTCTTAAATTGCAACTTTACGTTCCCGCAATTTTTTTAATAACATTTAACAAACAGACCTTGAGCAAAACAAGAGATTGCACCACACAAACCATTGCTTAGGTTCCCCGGGGCCTCACACTAGGTACACATGCAGGTGCTTAAGACATGCACCCTCCTGGCAACCTTGGTCAGGTGTATTATAACACTTGTACGTGGTTCTAACTGTACTACTACCACTATACAACTGTTGCTGGCGGGTTGGCCAACCGATCCATTTCTTTCTGTTACTCACAATTAGGGGGACAATTCTGATGTTGTTCGGAAGGGCTCCGAATCGGGTTCGGGTTTGCCGAATCCGATTGGGAACTCTTGATTATGACCGAATCGGACTCACTTCCCAACAACCGATGCCGATGCCATAAAATCCATTAGGGCTGTCAGAAAAAGTTCCGTCCTTCGGGCAGGTCGCGTCTTTTGGAGCCAAATCGTACAGATCTATGGACACGATGTTCCGAGCGAGCGATTACGATGACCGATTAGGACAGCCATTATGATTCGGTTACACTGGAACTAATCGGCTGCGGGAATCAGCCTTTAGGGCCCATAGCAGGCCCCCCTTCACCCAGGGCCCTCCGAATCGGGCCTGTGGAGGTACCCATGGGTCCCCTCTTCCCCCATGTACAATGTGGCAGTCACCATGGTGTGCCCGTCACAGGGTGCACATTATTCCCCAGCCACCCATTTCTTCAATGGGAGCCAGTGTTCTCGTTAAGGACACAGGCTCCCATTGAAGTCAAAGGGAGTCTGACCGAATTGTATTTGGAAGCATCCGGATACATTCAAATCCAACACAATGCAGAAAAGGGTGGGTATGTTAAGGGATACATCTGCATACTGATAATCGTCCTGGGCTTGGAAAATGAAAGGTGGTTCACACTAACATTTGAATAGGTTGTGCCCTGCCATCACACAAAGTGTTGGTTTACCCACTACTGATCATCTGGAGCCTGGGCTGGGATGAAAGTGATTGTTGCACACTTCTAAGTGTTCCATTGAAGTCACCCCTTCATCAAAGACAGTTTTAAGTATAAGTACAGGGTCTCTGACACCATGTTGTTGGACACTGTGTGGACTTGTGACTAGATGCTGACCCGCTCCACAAGCGGCACATTGCTGGAGGTCTGCTGTGCTGCCAGGAGGATCTGCCATTTGAACTACTTGCTTTGTTGTACTGACCTGTTGCCTGTTGGGCTGCTGGAGAGACTGTCACCCTGCAATTGGACTCTTGTGCTGGCCTGCCTGCCCGCTACACTGTTTGTTCCCTAATGTTCTCCAAGGGATTGTTGCCTTGCACCCTGGTCTCAAAATCTCAGGCCATTAAAGATTACCCCCTTCTGCCCCTGTCATGGGACTCAGCAACTGAGGATTCCTGCACGGAGTTGTTGCCAAAAATCAGCACGGGCTGATCATGTTTCAATCTAGCTCTATGCACTGCGCAGGACTAGGTTCTGTCAGCATCGCAGGGTCAAGAGTCTCCTGTGGAACCAGCATTTGCCCAGCCTAACTATTGCCCCCATCTCCTGTTGAGCAACTGTAGTGAGAAGAGCGAGGGCTGCAACATGAATTGAGGTATTGTTTCCTTTCCTTTCTGCTCACAGGCTTGACGGGCTGATTCATGGGTCGCATTCCCTCACAGGACATTGCTGAGGCCATGAGGAAGCTCCCATTAACTGGTCCCACACCCAGAGAGTGGTTGAGCAGGGAAACGGCGAGTACAGCTCCCAAGCCTGTTGACAGATCTGTGGCTGGAAACCTTGAAGGGTGCCCCACTGTCCATCAAACCCCTCACAAAGAGCACCGTGAGCAAATGAGGAAGTAGTGCGGTCATCCCACGGTTCACGCACGGCTAGCTCCATGGCTATAAGGTACTGCAATTCACTCCTTCCCTGACGGTTCAGTGTTGGCAGCTGCATTTTTGTAGACTGGACACAGGGGACCAAGTGATGTTTCCTGTGCAATTCTGAAGTGTGTTCCCCCCTCTTGAAATGCACCTTGGGGCCCTTGTTCTTCAGTAAGCATTATGGGGTGTAACCTCGACGGAGGTCCCCAAGCCTGGCAGGGTATCAAAGCAAGAAACTTGTCTGGCTTCAGGAGACAGAGAATTCAACAATGACTGTATCACGGTGAGTAGGCGTGCAAATGCTCCTGCACCCTACTATTTTTGCTAATGCACTTGTTTCAGTCAGGCCGTAGTGATTACCATAACCCTGCTAGTAGGAGTGCAGGGGTTCCGGTCCCTATGTTTACCTAATGTGATTGTTATGCTATTCTGCTGCATTTCTTGCTGTAAGTATTTCCTGATGTATGTCATTATTTTTGCCATGAATTGTCCTAGATAATGATTTGTTTCTGAGTAATTGCATAATGTGCACAGTATTTATGATTCATGTTGTTTTGGTCTGGTTTTATGTACAATATACTATATATATTTTTATATAGTCCTGTGTGGAGTATCTTTTGTGTTGTATTCTTTGTGTTCCTGTGTAAGTGTGTTGCCCAAATGCTTTACACATTGCCTCTGATGATAAGCCTGCCTGCACTGCACCAAGCTACCAGAGTGTGAGCACAGGTTATATTTGGTGTGTAACTGACTTTCCCTGACACATGTGCCTTAAAGCAAAGGTATGTAGTAAAGATAGTTACTCGGCACTTGTCCTTGGAAATCATGGTTTGACTACAAAAGTGAAAGGTCAGAGGCCACAAGCTTTCATTAAATTTGTGGACACCACCCTGTAAAGAAAAAGGCTGATGTCACCAACAGATACAGTTTAAGGACTTAATTTACAATTTGGGTATGGGTTATGCCTCCACAACTGTGATTGACATCCCGGCCACCTAATTACAAGTGCTTTATATTCTTTGGTACTTGTAACATGTCATGTTTGTGACTGACAAACATGTCCAAGAAATTCGAAATAAAGCCCTAAATCACTTATCACAAGCGAAAAGATTGAAATATGAAATATCGGTCTGATTGTATTTGCTCGGCATTATATTTAAATTTTAATGCTTGTCTTTGTGTGTCAGAAAGTGAACAAAAAGTTATGGAAATACCATTTTCTGCTGGAAACTCATCTCCTTGCAATAGCTGACATAAAAGGGCTCTGGAGAATGTTCTGCAAAAAAATATTAAGCAATCAAGTTCAGGCAAAGCTGTCAAATATATCTACATTTCTGTCAAATTGTGTGCTTTCTTGTGTGACAGCATTTACCCGAATCGATTTCCATCTGTAACAAAATAAAGTGAATATTTATGAAAACTCGTCTATCAAAAATAAACAAATGTAATAATCAGTGCCGTTTTGAATAAGGGCAGCATCACAAATGCATCCGCATCATTTTACATCAAAAGGAGTGAAGTCCTAAGCACCCGAGCGTGAGGAGCAAAACCTACAATGTTTGGTACAGGTGGGGGGAATAATGAGACTTTAAAAATGTCCCATCCTTAAAGAACAAATGAGTATTCTTTTTTTTTTTTTGTCCTCATATTTGCCACCAGATGGAATGACTCTAGATGGAATCTCTCAATTCTGCCAACATAATGCCTAACTGTGCGCCCTGGAATACTTTATTTTATGTTTGGCTTTCGAGAAATCTCCCAGAGGTAGGTTTTCTACTAGTCCAACTCTCCTGATCGATGTCTCTATACCTTGTCTTGTGGAGGACCAGACCGCAAACCCCTGGCATAATCATTGGACGTTTGTTGTCTAACTATCCGACCATTTTATCAACGGAGCCCAAATCTTTGCCGCCTCCTCTCCTCCACACAAGAGGTCTATTTTACTAATAGCCATGATGTTTTTTAGGCAGTCTGCAAACCTGGGGGGGTTGAAGATTTCCATTCTCTGCAGATCTCCCTCCTGGCAATAACAATCACATAGAATATAAACTGGGTGATGCTGTCTCTGGTATCGTATTCCTCTAGCAAACCCATAAAGATCAGTCTGGGGCTACACGTGACTGATCTAGACAGTACCTCCTCTAAAAAGATGCAGACCGATGACCAGTAGTTTTTAATCTTTATGCAGTCTGCGAAAATATGTAAATCGTCTGCCTCTGTATTTTTACATCTGGGGCAGAAGTGTGGTGTTCCCGATATTTTTGAGAGCTTGGAGGGAGTCCAATAAACCCTGTGTGCCGTGTAAAGATGGTTTCTTCTGAGGTTGGCAGGTTTTACTGTTTTTTGAGATATTACAAATGAGTCCCCCCAGAGTTTCGAGATCTCTTCCTCCTGCCTGTCCTTTGCCCCAATTAGTATGTTATACCATGCTGAGACCTCACCCTTCCACCCTTCCACCCTTCTTGTCTGTTAACTAGATCTAAGAATTCGCAGCCCGCTGTTTCTGACACCCAATTTTGACTTCCCCACCATGATGATAGTTGATAGTATTTAAACCTCGCGAGGGACCCTCCTGTCAGATTAGATATAGATGTCCAATCTAATAATTCTTGATTTACCTGGACATCTCCCCATCGTTTTAAACCGGCCTCTCTCAAGGGAAGGGAGAGTCGATCTAGTAGACATTCCGGTGTTCCGGGGGAATCCCAAATTGGTGCCAAAAAGTTATAGTAGGGGATTTTCCAAATTTTGCAGGCTGTTTGCCATAGTTTTAAGGCTATTAGTAGAATTTTAAGGCGGACTTTTTTGTAAAATTTTTGGGCGCCAAATTTAAACAAAAAAATTCAAGACCCTTAGGACGGTTGGATAACAAAGCTTGAAACAAACGACCATGTGACGATGAGTCTAACTTATTGGCCAGAAGTCTAAAATTTTTCAACTGAAATGCATAACAGTAGAATAGCAAATCTGGGAGAGCTAATCCTCCTATTTTTAGCCCCCTTCTCAGCTTCTTCCAAGCAATTCTTGGTGACTTGGATGCCCAAATAAATGAGCTAATTTTTCCCTGAAGGTTTGAAATGTCTTTATTATGAAATGTCAGTGGAATGCTATTGAATAGGAAAGTCACTTTAGGTAATACTACCATTTTAATTAAATTAACTCTTCCGTAGATACTGAGAGGGAGATTGGACCATCTTTGAAGAAGTTTAGTTATCTCTTTTACCACGATCTGCCAGGATACTTTGGGTGTATCTTGTAGTTTTTGAGTGATGTGTATACCTTGGTATCTGATCTTTGTTTTTGCATCTGGTATGGGAACAGGACTATTCCAACTCATTATGTCTGTTTTGTTTTTGTTAATACCATAACCTGAGACTGCTCCAAATTCCTCTGCTAGATTAAATAGCTTCGGGATAGCATCTAAAGGGTTAATAGTATATAGCAACAGATCGTCAGCATACAATGCGGTCTTTAACTCCAGCCCACCCATATTAAAGGGAGAAATTGTTGGGTCAGATCGTATCACTGTCACAAAAGGCTCAATATATAAGTCAAAAAGGAGAGGAGACAGGGGGCAACCCTGCCTCGTCCCTCTTGATATCTCAAACCAATCTGACAGGGCCCCGTTAATTAAAACCTTAGCTCGTGGACGCCCATATACATTTTTAACAGCCTGAATAAAGGGTGGTGGAAAGCCAAACCTTGTTAGGGTGTCCCACAGAAACATCCAATTAACTTGATCAAAAGCCTTCGCGGCATCTATTGCCACGATGGTAAGTGGCAATCCCTTTACTTCGGCATAATCAATTGCACCGATGACCTGAAAGGTCAACTCGTTCAGTTGTCGTCCTGGAATAAAACCCCTTTGGTCAGGGTGAATGACAGTTTTAATAACTTTGGATAGTCTCTCGGCCAAAATCCCCAAAAATATTTTAAGGTCCGAATTTAAAAGGCATATAGGTCTGTATGATTCTATATTCTTTGGGTCCTTGTTTGGTTTTGCTATTAAAGTGATGGTGGCCTCAAACCAGGAGGATGGAATATCCCCTCTTTGGTGATAAATATTGTTGAAAAGGGACAGTAAGTGTGGAATAATCACATCCTCATTATCTTTATAGATCTCCGTTGGCAGGCCATCTGGGCCTGGGGCTTTATTCCTACTCATCTTTTTTAACTGAGCTCTAATTTCCCCCTCAGTAATGTCTCTCGACAAAGTCTTTTTGTCTTCTTCATTCAATTGGGGTAGAGCCCTTTGGTGCCACCACTTCTCCAAGTCTTCTATTACATCCTTGATATTTTTCCGATATAACTCTACCATGAATCCTCTTGCTTCATCCCTGATCTCTTCTTCCTTAGTTAGCTGATCTCCAGAAGTCCTTTGGTTCAAGGTGTCAATGTTATTTCTGGTCCTATCCGCTCTGGCCTTCCACGCCAAAAGTGCCCCGCACCTCTCTCCATATTCAAAGTTTTTTAATTTACTAATTTCCCATCTGTCATGAATCTGTTTGTCAGCTCTAGCTTTAAGACTCAACTGTAACCCTTGAAGCTCCTTTTCTAATTCTGGAATCTTCTCCATTTCCTCCGAGGCTGCATGCTGAAGGTCCTGCTCTTTCTTTTTAATAGAATCCAGTTCTTTAGTTTCTATATCTTTTATCTCTTTTCTTTTTAGTCTCATGTGATATCCCAATAAACCTCTAAGGAAGGACTTAAATGATTCCCAAACAATCTGTTCTAGTGTTGAGCCCACATTAAATGAAAAATATTCCCTTATACTATTTCTAATTTTGACTCCAATATTATCATCCAAGAGAATAGTTCTATCTAAGGTCCACCTTCGTTCGGTAGCAATATTTGCAAAGTTAATGTTAAGTTGTACTACTGAGTGATCAGAAAGGCCGACTGGAATATGAGTAACAGTTACCAGGACTGATTCCAAAGAATGATCTACCAAAAATAAGTCAATTCTCGAAAATTGTTTGTATCTTTTACTATAAAAGGAATATTCTCTAAGGTTGCCGTTCTTGGTTCTCCAAGCATCCAGCAAGTTATGTTCTTTCATTATATTTTTAAGAACAGAGAATGTATTTTGCTCTAGAGGTGCGATCCAGTTGAATATCTAGAATAAGATTAAAGTCCCCCCCAAGAATCAGAGGTGCCCTACTAGGGATTAAGACCCTCTCAAGTTTACCCAGGAAAGTTTAATTATCCTCATTCGGGCCATAAAACACTGCAAGAGTATATGGTGAGCCAACAATTAAGAGCTCAGCTACCAACCACCTCCCGGTCTGATCTGTATCCCATCTCTGTACTTTAATACCCTTATTTGCTCTAATAATTATTGCAACTCCTCTGGATATTCTCTTTTGCCTTGAGCATAAAATGTCCTGTACCCAATGCCTTTTCTCAAAAACCTTCTTGCACTCTTTTTCTTCGAGATGGGTCTCCTGAAGTAAATATATACTAGCTTCGAGATTCTTTAAAAAATCACATATTCTCTGTTGTTTCTTGAAGCTTCCTATTCCATTAAGATTCCAGGAGATAATCTTACTGCTTGTATGGGGATTTACTGCCATGGCCAAATTTTTTTTTTTACTTTCCCAGTTAATCTCTAGGGTATTGTCTAGATGTCTATATAAGTGTTTATATGTCTGTATTTGTCTATGTATATGGATGTTAGTTTTAGAGTTTCTGTACATGAATGAGGACTTTTTTATTTTTTCCCTCCCCAAAGGAACCCTCCCTTCATCTTGGGCGTTTGTCCTGCCCCTGTGGAGCTCTCCTCCTTACCGCGCCCTATCTATCTATCTTATCCCTTGCCCCGTTAGCTACATCTGCTATTGTCAAAGTGAGTTAGTGTAAATTGGTGTAGTTTAGTACTTCCCTTTTTCCCTTTCCATACCTACTTTTCTCCTCCCTTTTTTTTTCTTTTTTTTTAGTTAATTTAGTCAAATGTGATGTGCGTACCCCGTTATTGTGTGTGTGTGTGTGTGTGTGTTTTTTTTTCTTTATATGCATCGTGCAGTTTAATGTGTAGTTTTTGTATTTATCCTAAATCACTAAATCACTAAATTATATCTTGCCTAACCTACTCTCTCAGCAAATGAGTATTCTTACCCTAAACATGACATATGTCAAGACAGCAAACACAAATTAAAATGTACTTTATAAAATGGCATGAATAAACATATATACGAATATAAGTATATCATATTTGCTCAAAACAAAAACAAAACACAAACATGTGAACAATGTTGGACTTAAACCCCATAACAGAATACAACCGAGCTAAAGGCGACTGGCAACGTGCGCTTTGTAAACATAGCATGAGTGCATTATGAGAAACGAATAACAAAGTCAGAGATATGGTGTGTACCATTTTACTTGTATCTAGCAGGAGTTGGTCAGCTGTCTTTAACCTCAACGTACAGGACTTCCAGGCGATCTACCAAAAGGAAAGCATCTGATGGTACGTAATAGAAAATATGTCTCTACCACAGAGCTTATTCTAGAGCAGGGCACGAGTCAGGGGTACACACGGGTGGATGGCATCCACCCACTATTTTCACAGGGTGAACGCCATCCACCCTGCCAAGAGTTTGGGCCCCACTGAATAATGTGCTGAACTCGTCCGGTGTAATTTCCAAACACCGGGACACTTTCAGCAGCGCCTGAACGTTGTCTGCTTTCCATCTGCAACAAGCAACAACGTCAGCCGCGGTCGTTAGTGGGATGACCTGCAGGGAGGTGATGTGGGGAGGGGGAGGGTGTATGGATTACGGAGTTTTACAGGTAAGCAAACATATAAATAATTAAAACGAATTTAGTTGCGTGTACTGCATCACCAAATGTGATGCAGTGCGCACAACGAAATTCGCCCTCCCCATGTCACCGCCCTGCAGGTCATCCCACTACCGACCGCGGCTGAACAACGTGCAGGCAGGAACGGACTTTCTTATTAAAGCCTCCTGCTGGGCCCATAACAAAGGCCGAATTTGAGGGGTTATCAGACCTCATTTTGTTTGAGTCTCTTGACAGGGAGCTGCCAGGAGCCTCACACCTGATGCAAATGAAGCGGAGGAGAAACAAAGCCTCACACCTTGTTAGCACTTCACACATACTTAAGAGAGGCAGCTTTTCACTTTGTTCAGTCCCTGTTTAGGAGATATGCATGCACTGTAAGAATGTCAGATGTGTTGGTCTTTCCCAGTATTTACACAAAGCAAATTGCATTTATATAGAGCTTACTTCTACTGAGGAGTCATTGAAATAATTTAAGTACCACTATTTTTTCTTGTATAGCCTTACTCATTCCAATGCATGGTGTCATAGCGCTTTACATCAGCACGTGCATATTACATGTACAATAAATTATATAAGTTTGTAAATGAATGTAAAGCATGTGTTATATAAAACTGGGGGATTGCAAGGTGTAGAAGTCACATATCATCTTCCATAGCTCACTGTGCTATTGTCCTCGCAATGCGCTCAAGCATACACATGATAGACCTGCTAAACATATATGTGAGGGCTTTAGATCTGATGTCACTTCTTGTGATGCCACTTCCTGTAAAGTCGTGGCTTGTGATGCCATTTTCTATGATGTCATTTCTTGTGGAGTCATGTGTGATGTAGTGCGCCGTATGTCGTGCGCCGTGATGTTGTGCGCTGTGATGTTGTTCACCGTGATGTTGTGCACTGTGATGTCATGGGTCGTGATGTCATGCACCCTGATGTCATGCACCGTGATGTCACGCGCCGTGATGTCGTGCGCCGTGATGTTGCGTGCCTCGATGTCACTTGCATACTGCCAAACTAGTTCAGTCCCCCACTTCTTTTTTTAGGACTTGTGCCGGGTCTAGTGGGAGATTGGTTGACCAATCTCCTGTTTATATAATGGTTTGATTAAAGACCCTTTACAACTATTAGGAAACTTGAGAATATGTGCTACATAAGCAAACAAGGACAAGTGAAATTAAATAGCCCATATCTCAGGATGTTTCTTAGCCATGGCATTTGACGTCTCATAACGTCCAGCAGCATGATTTGTCCTAGACAGAACGGAGGAAGCCAACCACTCATGGCAAAGTTATATTATTTACCAGTTTGATGTCAGTAACAAAATTAACAGTAATTTGTGAAGACTCCTAAGAAGAGAGCTACAGCTCCATGTTAAACCTAGACCACACTTCCTCAGGAACCTCAAGTTGCTTCGGGACTTTTTTCAATGTAACCACATTTAACCATGACATTTGTTTGCCCGTTTTCTTGATTTTCTGGGTTTGATAT
Source organism: Lissotriton helveticus (assembly GCF_964261635.1). NCBI lineage: Eukaryota > Metazoa > Chordata > Amphibia > Caudata > Salamandridae > Lissotriton > Lissotriton helveticus. The sequence continues at coordinate 807,363,419 of NC_136063.1, forward strand.
AGTCGATCGTGGCTGATTATGGTTTAGACACACCATGTTGAATTCAATTAGATTTGTCATGCTAGGAACAGTACAAATTAAACATCGAAGGGTTACTGACTGGTCAAATACCGATTTGGAATACGCTCAAGCAGGGATATGTTTTAGCTCCTCCTCCTTTACTATTTGCTCTGTTCCTGCCTGATGTACCAGTATTCTATTGCCGCCCTTGCTTTTCCTCTTAAAATTATTAATAACCATGTAAATGTATTACTCACAGCTGAGGTCCTAGTTGTTTACGATCGTACTCTAAAAGGCTTAGAAACACATTCAGACATTTTAAAGAAATATATTACAGAAAATGTTTATCTGTTATTATGAATATAACGAATGTCATAGGGTGTGAGGAGAAAAGTTGGTTATATTCTTGGCACATTGATAGCGAAATGTTGGAGGCTGTATACCAATTTAAATATTTAGGAGCAATATTTAATATTAATCTGAGCTCTAGAAAGCACTTGGAGCTGGTCAGGAACAAGGCACTGCCCTGATGGAATCGGCTGTGTCACTTCAATTTCAGTTCTGAAAGCCATTCAAATGTACCCTCCCTTGAGGTCTACAATCATAATAAATAAAGCCAGCTTCTCTTTATAGATGTGCTCTTTGGTATTAGATTATATCACAATTATGATCTTTTTAAAGTCGTCAAAGTGAAATGCTTAAAACAAGCATTGTGTCTCTCTAAGTATGCCACAATGGAAGCAATTTGATTAGAGTTGAGTGAACGTAATGTGAGCCTCCCACTTGAATACTTGGCGCCTATTCGCAAACTGCATTTTTGTAGTAGGTTTAGTAGTGTCACAAGAGTACTATACAAATTTCTTATTCACAAACCAACTTGCGGAGATTCCGCATCCTCCTGCCCCACCTTTTTCTGTGCAGAAAGATCAGCCCGACTGTGGAGTGCCTGCACACATCAGTGTACGCTTTTGTAGTAAATTTGAGAGGTACATAGGGGAAAAGGGAAAAATATATGAATGAAGGGGGAGTGAAGGACGGAGTCAAAATAAGTTTTGGGATGGTTAGGAAGGAGCTTGGGGGGGACATGGACCCACCCAATGATACAATCAATCAATCAGGGGTTTATAAAGGAGCTACTCACCCGTGAGGGTCTCAAGGTGCGGGGGCAGTGGCTTTGGATCAGTCGAAAAGCTAGGTCTTGAGGACCTTCCTGAACGTGTGCAGAGTCGGGGAGTGTCTGATGTTCACAGGAAGCTTGTTCCAGGTTTTAGCTGCGATGTAGGAGAAAGCTCTCCAGCAGGTTCTGTTTATTTCTGCGGATGCGGGGGACATCTGCCAGGGTGAGGTTGGCGGAGCGCAGGTTCCTCTTGGGTACATGGAAGGATAATCTCTTGTTGAGGTATTTGGGTCCGATGTTGTTGAGGGATTAAACCCAGATCTGTTGACTGGGTGTGAGTGCTTGATTGGTTCAGATGCTCCGTCCATCACCACCCCCTTTTGTACCGCGTTGAGGGATTTGAAGGCGTGGATGAGGAGTTTGACGGTGACCCTCTTCTCAAAGGGGAGCCAGTGGAGCCCTTGTAGGTGTTTTGTCATGTGCTTGTGGTGCAGTGTTCAGAGGACGAGTCTAGATGAGGCATTCTGGATGGTTTGGTGTTTGTCAAGAATAGTTTTGTTGAATCCGGCGTAGAGGGAATTGTCGTAGTCCAGTCTGCTGATTATGATTATGTGGGTGTCGGTCCTTCTGCAGTCGGGGAGATCAATTTGAGGGTCTTACGGAGGATGCAAAGGCAGTTGAAACTTGTAGAGGCGACGGCCTTGATCTGGCGGTTCATGGAGAGGGAGGATTCAAGGATGATGCCAAGGTTCCGAGCGTGGTCTGTAGGGGTGGGTGGGCTCCCGAGGGTGGAGGACCACCAGGTGTTGTCCCAGGCAGAGATGCAGGGTCCGAGGATGAGGACCTCGGTTTTCTCTGAGTTTAGCTTCAGGCATCTGTTCTTCATCCAGTCTGCCATGTTCTTCATCCCTTACCGGAAGCAGAATCTGATGCCTTCATGATTCAGAGTGAGAGGATGAGCTGGGTGTCGTCGATGTAGGATACGATGCTGAGCCCATGCTGTTTGACGATGGTGGTGAGGGGACCATGTAGATGTTGAAGAAAGTGGGGCTGACTGATGATCCCTGGGGTACTCCGCAGCTGATTTCTGTGGGTTTGGAGAGGAAGGGAGGGAGTTGGATCCCACAAAAGAGTTATCTCATTGTTATTCACAATCCACACTTCTAAAGTGAGTACACCCAAAACAGTGGTAACAGTACTGCATCTCAGAGCCGGAATAAGTTCAGCACACACATGGCCATCAACTGGTCCTGCAAAACTGTCCTGTAGAAATCAATGATGGTAAGATAAAACCCCATAGAAAATAATGTTACATACATGTGTAGAGACTCCTTAGTCAGGGTAGAGATTTAAGTACAGAAAAAGATAGGAGAGGAAAAATAGATCCTATGTAGGAAAGATGTGAATAGCATTTCATAGTACATTAGCAGTAATATTGTAGTACTAATACCATACTGCAAAGACAAGTTTGTGAATACATCCCTAGGTTTTCATGTGTTTGATTAATGAACACCAGCAAACTTCGTGTCGTGGGCAGACAGTGGACCCTCCACCAGTTGTAAATATCGTGACACAGAAATATCGACAGCAAGAATATCATGGTCAAGAATATCGATTTTAAGGAAAGAAATATCGTTTTTAAAATGATAAAACTCATTAATATTGTTTGCAAAAATGTAGTTGTTTGAAATATCGATTTTTTTAATTAATGTTATGTATTTTAGTATATATTTTAAATGTGTGATGTGTTTTTTGTATAAGAATTGTTTATATTTTTAATATATGTGTTACATTTTTAGTAGTTATCATTTTTTTTAAATAAATGTTGATTTTATGCCACTTTCCCTATGTCCGCTCAACAGGGTAGTGCTAGTAACGAGGAGGTCCTTATGATCCCAGAGGCAGCAATGTATGTGATTTTGTAGTACCCAGCGGAAACAGACTTACAGCAGTGGCAACCAGTATTAAGTCTGGCTCATCCAGTGACCCAGCGTCCCCAAGGATCCTGAGGGACTGTCTTACTACACTGCAACCCTACTTAAGACATCTTTTGCAGCCTTCCTTTTCTTCTGGGATAGTCCCAAATAAATGGAAGGAGGCCATTGTTTTTCCCCTGAAAAAAAACGAACATTAGTATTAATCAGATGGAGTACCTCCGTCCAATTTCCATCCTTGCATATTTTGTGAAAGTAGGGGAAAAGGTGGTTAATATGCAATTAAGTGAGCATGTTAATAATCGTAATCTACTACACCCCACCCAATCTGGTTTTCGTGCCACTTACTCTACGGAGTCAGCTCTGATTTTATCCACCGAGCTCATCCGGGGTTTAGTGGACGCAGGACAGACAGCAGCACTAGTTGTACTTGACCTGAGTGCCGCTTTTGACACCGTTGCCCATCACACTCTTTTGCGGCGTCTATATGAGGGTGGTTTAGGCGGTAAGGCTATGGAATGGTTGCGATCCTTCTTAACCGACAAATGCTTTCAGGTGTCACAAAAACCATTTATTTCGGAAAGTGTTAAGCTTGACCAGAGGGTCCCACAAGGCTCCTCAATGACGACACACAACTTGTGGTAACCCTGGCACAAGAATTGACTGTGGCCGCACAGAATTTTATACTGTGTCTCCAGGAATTGGCGTCCTGGATGGCAGCACACTGCTTGAAACTGATTGGTAATAAAACTGAGGTTCTAATTATAGGTAAGTCCCCCTCAATCTGGTCTACTGCCTGGTGGCCATCCACTTTGGGACAGACCCCCTCCCCGAAAGATCAGGTGAAAAACCTGGGGATATGGTTGGACCCCAAACTGTCCTTTGAGAACCACACCAGACGGGTGATGGGTAACTGTGTGGGGGTCCTACGCTCTCTTCACAAGACCTTAGATGTTCTCCCAGTGTCAGCAAGAAAGTAAATGGTCCATGCCCTTGTGACATCTAGGCTGGACTATGGGAATGTTCCGTACCTGGGGGCTACGCTCGTCTGGTTTTAAGGCTTCCCAAGAGAGCAGCCTCTAGCAAGGCTCTTGAATCGCTACATTGACTTCCAATGAAGAAACATGTTCTGTTTAAGGCCATGTGCTTTCGTCATCGGATCCTGCAGAAGAAAGGCCCCTCCTATCTACACAATCTTCTAATCCCATATGTCCCCGCCCGAGGGTTAAGATCTGGTGGTAGGGGTCAATTACGCATCCCTGCCATTAGAAGAGCCAGGATGGGCGGTCGCTCTTTTAGGTTCCTTGCAGCATCCTACTGGAATAAGCTCCCCGTGGAGCTCCGACTGGAACTATCTGAGAGTGTCTTTTGACAAAAACTTAAGACATGGCTCTTTCCAGTGGATAATTCCACTGTCTGATTGTTTTTCTTCTTTTCTTTCGGCTGGGACCTTGTCGCAGCGCGGGGATGCACAGGTTGTGCAACCAGGCGCTTTATAAGCTTAAATTGATTGATTGATTGATTGATTGATTGATTTTTTTATTCTATAGCGGGTTGTGGGTTTAAAGGGGAATAGAGTGGGAAGTAATTTAATTAAAATAAATGAATGATTATTTATGATTTATTCATATTTAATTAATTGAGATTTTATAGTGTTAGTTGTGGGAAGTAATTTATTATTAATTCATTATTAATTGGTTGTTAATTAATATCAACTAATTGGTAATTAATTATGGTAATTTTGTAATTGTTTAGGTGTGGGTTGTGGGGTTTATAGGGTTAAAGCTTGTGAAGTAATTTATTTTTAAGTAATTAATAATAAATTAATAATTAATTGAAAATACATATGGACATTGTGTAATTAATTTTAGGTGCGGATTGTGGGGTTTATATGGGTAAAGGGTGGGAAGTCATTTATGTTTAATTAATTAATGATTAGTTAATCATTAATAATATTTAATTGATATGTAATTAGGGTCATTGTTTATTTTTTGTGAGTGGGTTTTACTTTATAGGGTGTACAGGGTGGGGAGTAAATTTATTGTACTTACTTTTTAATTAGTTGTTAAATACTATTATGTTTTTAATTGAAATTTCTTTTTATTTGTGTAATACTTTTTTTACAGTTTAATTTTAGCTGTGGGTTTTGGGGATCATGGGGTTAAAGTGTGGGAAGTTAATTAACTTTGATGAGTTTTAATTTATTTTTTAATGAATAGTGTTTTTTTAATTGCCAATTAATTATGTTAATTATGGAAGTATTTTTTTAAATTTATGTGTGGGTTATGAATTGTGTAGTGTTATAGGGTAGGAAATAAAAAAAACTAAATCTATGTAATAATTCATGTTTTTGTTTCTAAATATTTTCTAATTAAAAATGTCTGTTTGAAAATTAATTTTTATTTTATTTAATATAACATTTGTAGGTATTTGTCATATGTATTTAACATTATAATGTTTTAATTGTTTTAATTTTTAATAATAAGTATATTTGTATTTTAAGTTTAACATATGTATATATTTTTTCTTAGTTTTGTGTTTTAACTTTTGCTGTTGTTAATATTTTATTTGTTTTTAATTTTGAACTGACTGGAGTGGGAATATTAATTGTTACCCCTCTGCAATCCAACACTTTCCATACTATTGCACTTTTGGAGTGGGAATAGTAAATTCTACCCCAAGGCTATACCACACTTTCCCTATTGTTGCACTCACTAGAGTGGGAATAGTAATTTTTACCCCTCTGCTATCCAATACTTTCCCTACTGTTGCACTGACTGGAGTGGCAATAGTAATTTTTACCCCTCCGCTATCCAACACTTTCCCTACTGTTACACTCACTGGGGTGGGAATAGTAATTTTTACCACTCCGCTATCCAATACTTTCCCTATTATTACACTCACTGAATGGGAATAGTAATTTTTAACAATCTGCTATCCAACACTTTCCCTACTGTTGCACTGACTGGAGTGGGAATATTAAATATTAACCCTTCCGCTATCCAACACTTTCCCTGACTAGAGTGGAAAATGTAAGTTTAAAGATTTTTAAATAGTTTAATGTTTTAATTCAAAATAGAATGTTTCTTTTATCAGATTTTATGTTATTGGTATATATATATTTTTTTCTATTTTTTTTCTTTAATTTCAAAATTTTTAAATAAATTAAAATCATTTGCGAATTGTTTTAAAGTAAGTATATATAATAATTATTATGTATGTGTATTTAACATTTTTATTTAAGTTTATTTGTTATATTTGTTCAAATGTATATTAAATCTAATTTATTTTTATAATAATTTTATTAATAATATATGTAATATATATATATATACATTTATATTTTGAACAACTATATTTTTGACATCAACATTTTTGTACTCACCTTTTTATGTATAGGAGGTCGACATTTTTGCATTCTATAAATTTACCTCAATATTATTTACGTCTATATTTTGAGGTCGATGTTCTGTCAGTGAACCGTAAGAAGAATGTCACAGTTTGCTATGACAGCTGTATGCATAATGTTAAGGATGTCGATAAAATGATACCAGTCACTGCCATATTATTTCAGGAGTTCTAATGAACTCACATCATTGCTGTCAGTTTCACCAAAGTTGATCTCCCCATCAATTCTGAAATAGAGATACGTGGTTAGAAAAGCCCTACCACCCACACCCATCCCTATCGAATAACAGGTCATAGGTGGAGACTCTCTTAACCTAATGACAAAAGCATGCCCAGGGTGTGATGTATTCCTATAGGTTCTGTATCGATCCCCCTATTCCTGACCCTGTTATGGTTAACAAGTTAACTAGCAGCCATCCCATGAGGCAGAAAACCCCCATGATGCAGGAACCGTTATCTGATTAAGCCACACTACGGCACAGGAACGTGTTATCTGATTAGGTCATAACGCTTGCCATCTAATTAGACAAGCGATATTCCTCCAGCCCCTGATAAGGCATACGGAGTTCTCAAAACAAATCAAACCTATGACAACCTGGGAAAAACCCTGCGGCCATTGTTTTGATTTCACCGAGAACTTCAGCAAAAGAATGTGCTAACGACCAGGTCGTATGACATCCTTATTGACGTATCTATGTCCATCCTTACGTCAATCTCGGCACCTTAAAGGTATAAATATTACCGATATTGCCCTATGCAAACACACGCGGTGGTGACGAGATCGGAGCAGCCAGACTTGCCGAAGCCCAGAGCAGAGCAGACCCCGCTGGCGCAGCCCCGCCTTCCTGACGCGCTGAGAACGAGACGCTGCTTTCTCCTGCCGAGAAATCCAGCTCCGGCGCTTCCGGGTAGCCCTCGCAGGCAGCCTGGAATATCGAGACCAGAGACGAGAGATACCATCCCTCATTCATCCTAGACTCCAGGTACAGAACTGAATAACCCCTTGCAGAGAATTCTTGAGTCAGTCACTTGGCAAAACAAACTTAACTTAAACTGCTACTTTCTATTCCCGCCCACGTATTAGGCTTAGGTCAGGTACATCTGGGGTAGGCGTAGTTAGAAACACCAGTTGAGTACGATTAGTCAAATGTATATGTGTATGTATCGATTTTATCCATTTTAACCCATCATATGGCTTAGAAACCATATCAATGTTTTTACAGTATTATTTTATACTTCTGCTTTTATTGTATGCACTTTACTTAACCATAAGTATTGCGATAATATCGATCCATTTCTCTTGTATGAGAAAAGAGACTGATCAATAAATACCATCTTTTATTGAACACGCCCGTCTCTTCCTTTTCTCTACAATCTGGTGAGACTAAGAATGCACGTACTGACTGAGTAAAATAAGTCGTCTTTTGTTTTCACACGACTCTAGAGATACACTCTTGATTAGGGGAGAGCAAAGTTGTCATGTTCTATGGTTGTCAGAAACTAAATCCCTTCTTGTCTATCCAGGGAGGTTCAACTCCTCCTTGCCTATTCGAGAAAGTTTCTAGTGAACTCTGAGCTAGCTGGCAAACCCAAAACTTTAAGTCTAATATCGACAATAGAAGACCTAGTTAACGTCTGGTCTAGGCCTATACTATTGAAGGTATTATTCCAATGCGCAGAGCCTATTGGGATAATAGGAACTACACTACATGGCGCCCAACGCGTTTGGATAGGCGATAAAACTAACGTAAGACATTTAGAGTAACTCAGTCGTGCTTTTTCACTCAGACCCCTTTTTTCCCATAATACTCCAAAGACGTCTGGAGTGGGTGAAAGGTAATATCCGCCAGACCTCACAGGAGGAAACTCCTATGTATGGTCCTTGGTTTAGTCAACGTTGAAGGATACACTGTTCCAAAATATTGTGCATCTAATCTTTGTTTCCATAAGAACCTGATCTGCAAAACAAACTAAATAACCTTCTGGACAGTACAATGTCAGACACTGAAGGAGAAAGAGAGGCAGTTAGAATAATAACTGAACTCGCAGCAGCTGATAATGCACTGCAAGACGCTGACCCGGATATAATACTCATCGCGGTCAACATAAGAAAATCTATAACTTTAAAACTTATAGAAAATGGACTGACACCTAGAGGTGGCACAGTCATATTCGTAATTGAGGCACACGAATATCGGCAGACAGAGGTATTCTATTCATGGATACACTTTCCAGCAGCAAATGCTGTAACAAAGGTCTTCCACTATTACAAAACAGAGGAACCTCCTAATGAGTACACTCCTTTCGAGGAGGTGGAAGTACCACTTAAATTTCAAGAGCATCTGCTCTTATTTAATGGCGCCCTCAAACATAATAATCACATCACCAGGCTCGGTCCATTAGGTAGACCAGGAGCAACGTGGCCGGTCCTAGCCGGATACACACCACATCCAGACATCGATGGGATGTCTGCAGCAGAGCTTTTAACACAGCTAAAACAATTAATAAAATTACATAGTCAATTAGTTCAATATGTGATGCGGACTTCAACAATTCAACCAGCAATTAAAATTCCACAGCTGACCCCTCATCAGGGGAACACAAATAAAATTACACCACAGAACATACAATCCTGCCTAGGTAAAGTACCAGCTAAACGGGAACAAATACCATTCTGGTTAGCACAAAAAATCACCCAAATAGAGGCGGTGTTTCCAGACACCACCCCGTTAGAAAAACACAGGATTCTGACTATCTGTCTTCCAATGGGAATCGCACCACACGTGGAGGACTGTGACACTTGGGGTACAGTCTTTGCTTCCATCTACACAAAAACGCACGGTGTTCCATCCATTTCGGTAATACCAGATGTGCTAAAACAAATTCAAGACGAATACGGTCCAGAACCCGCTTTAACTCTTGGTATGAAATTACTAAAAGACTTCAAGCAGGTCTCGGCTATATTATTAGCCAACATAAAGGGAGAAGCAGCAAACGTGGCGATCCGCCAGAGGTTAAAGGAGACAGATATAGCAGACCAACCAGCTGAAATTGCCAGAATTATAGAAAAATCCTATGAGGAACTAGGTAGAGATAGTATAGGTGGAATACCAGTAAAACCACAACTGATTGAAAGTCCTGGAAAAATATTTTTTAATAATAATTCAACATCACAAAAAAAGAGCTGGGATGGAAACAAACAATCCAATCCTAAAGAAAAGAAATTCCAGTCCAGAGGAAGGTCTCCTCGGCGGAGAGAAAAATCTCCGAACCAAAGACACAGGTCACCCCAAAGTGACCCCTCTGGGAAAAGATATAACCTTAGAAATAGGGATAATATAAAGAGGCCTGATAGATATCAAGGCATTGATACACGTCCCTCTCAATCTTTTCAGACTTCCTCGCAGAAATCGGAAAGAAGAGGACGATCAGAACAAAGAGAAGAGCACGCCAAGTCCAAAGACAAGGAATCTGCTCATCTAAAAAAGAAACTACAATTTCCAAAAAAGAAGGTAGCCAGTATCAAGGTAGTTAACAATGCCGAGAATACTGAGGACACAACTGAAAAACTGAGAATGGGCTCAGACAATGCTAGACAGCGCAGCAGAAGTGAGCATAGCTCGCAAAGTCCTTATGAATCTTCTGGAGACAGTGGACACGAATGAATATCTTCAAGTGGAAACTGCAGACACCAGAGTTAGAAAACCTCACAAAATATATGAAATAACTTTATGTATAGAAGGGGATAAGACTAGAAAAATAAGGGGACTATTTTGGGATAATCTCTCCAAGGGCTATGACATCCTTCTAGCTGAAAAAGACTGGCCACCAGAGTTTGTCAGGGAGTGCCCTCATGGCGAAGAAATAATTATGCCTGCCTTCTCAAATCATATCCCAATTCATAAAAAATACACACTTGCCAGAAAGTGGGCAGTATCTCAAGCTCCTGCTTTATATAAAAATCATGTAGGATGGGATGAGGACTCTCCTCCTCACAAAATCCAGTTAAAATCACAACCTACTGCACAAAGACAGTACCCAATTAAGCAAGAAGCTAAAAAACAGGTAAAAGAAATCCTAGATCAACTAGAATACCAGGGGGTGATTGAAACTTGCACCTCACAAATGAACAACCCTTTGTTTCCGGTCTCCAAACCAGACAATTCATATCGTCTAGTTTTGGATTACCGACACCTTAACTCATGTTGCAAAACTTTTGCAGTACAAAATTCGCATAGTGCTGCACTAATGAATAACATAGTGCGCAAAAAATACAAAACAACATTAGACATCTCTAATGGATTCTTTTGTCAAAACATAGCACCAGAGAGCAGATATTTGTCTGCGTTCTCAATAAATGGCACTCAAAAACAATTCTGTCGGTTAGCCCAGGGGTACAAGAATAGCCCAGGGGTATTCTCAGCGAGAGTAACAGAATTACTACAAACATATGATGACGAGGCATTATCTTATGTCGACGACATATACCTAACAGATGATGACTTGGATACTCACTTGAAGAGAGTGAACACCATAATACTTGGGTTCGCAGCAGAGGGTTACAAATTCAACTTTAAAAAATCTAGAATTGCCCATCTAACAGTCCTGTTCTTAGGATACGAATTATCAAGTGAAGGCAAAAGCCTGGCTGACAATTTCCTAGAGAAATGTGCCGTACTCCAAGCACCTAGAACACTAAAAAACCTACAGTCAATTCTAGGCTTCCTAAATTTCGGAAGAACATACATTGCAAATTACGCAGAAAGGGTCAAACCCCTTTATGATCTAATAAAACCAGATTTTAAAAGAACCAATTGGACTCAAATACACACAGAAATTTTGAGATCCTTACAAACAGACATGTTAATTAAAACAAAATTAGAAACACGTGATAACACACGCAATCTAGTGATTCGAGTCATCCCAGGAAGATGCGGATTCACATACCTGACCTCTAATGAGGGAGAAAAGGTACCAATTGCATTCAAATCACACTTGTACACAGAAGCTGAAAAGAAATTCAGCATTAAAGAAAACATTGTTCACGCAGTTCAAACCGCAATAGCTAGAGAAAAAGATCAAGCGGACGGTAGACATATCACAGTCAGAACAGCAGAATCAGCCTTTGAGGCATTAACAACACCGTGTAATTTACCAACAACAACATTGAATCCGGAATGGATACAATGGGTGAATTCAATTACAACGGACAAAGTATACTACTACTTTGATCCAGAACTAAAGGAATTGAAAAATCTAGAATTTAAAAGAACATTCCCTATGCCTATCGACATTCTGCCCTTACGACAATACGCTTGTGTAATCTATACAGACGGACATGCTCAACCCTCCGTTTGGGGAGAACAAGCATACAACCCCACATGTGAGATTACAAAAGAAGTGTGGCGCAGAGGTAATCTAAGACCTCTATTAACAAAAACACACTCAGTAGAAACTAATTCAGAACAACAGACTGAAATAATAGCATTGAAAATGGCGCTAGATAATGCGGATCGCGAATTCCCGACACTTATAGTGTCCGATTCATATTACTGCGTCAAATCATATAACAACGATTTGCAGACATGGATTCAAAACGGTTACAAAGATGACACAGGTGCAACAATAAAGCAAAAACTGCTTTGGGAACAAATAGTTCTTTTAAAAAAAAGAACTACCAAAGACTCACGTGACACACTCACTGAGTCATCAGCGTGATGGCGTTCACGTTGCAGGGAATTCATTGGCTGAAATAGCCACAGCGGTAGCAACTAAATCGGCTTCCGTAGCTCGAAAAAAGCGTACAGTGAAGTATATTGACGGTGAAACAGTGCTGGCAGTGAAAACGTCATCAAAAGGCGACTGCTCAGCGCTACCGATCAACTATCCACTCAATTATACATACATAATCGATGCAAACTCCGTCCCTTTTGCTCGAATCCCTGGAGTGGGGGATAGAGTGATTCCAAACATGGACAGGAGAACCTTGTTAATAGCAGACGCACATATGGGCGAGGGTCTCAGACACCTCAAACTAAAAGATTCTCTGGAAGAATTACAATCAAGGTACTGGTGGCCAGGCATGAGCCTGCATCATACCATGTTTGTAAAGAACTGCCCAAACTGTAACAGAAATCGCAGTGGTGAGAGAAACGGTGTAATACCGTGTCGTTTCACTCCAGAAAAGATCAACAGTAAAAAGCAAAGCGTCCGATTAACATATACAGGCTAGTTTCCACTTATAATGTAGATCACCAGCACTCGGCTGACGTCTGGACTGTTATACAAAGATTTGCGAGTCTAAATGGCATATACGCTAGAAGCATGCTACGTTTGACCATTGTTTTCACTCTAGCACTCCAGCCTGAGGGGAAACATGGCCAAATGAGCATAGCACAGCGGGACTCTTCTCACTTCCTTCCTGAGGGATACGGGATGGTGTAAAGAAAAAACCAAGGCATAAAGCTATCTATAACAGAAAGGATATTAGGTTCGGGAGCTGGGTGGGTCAAACATCTAATAAGTGTCCAACGTAGTCTAAATAACCTGCCAAGAAATTCTCTGAAGGGATTCAGTCCGTACGAATTATTGTTTGGAACTAGGATGTTAGTCTTAGACCTCGACAGTCAGACTTCAGTGGTGAAGGAAAAAAGCTTTGATATCAAAGATCGTTTGGCTATTTTGCAGGACTTAAACGAAACAAGAAAAGACCTGAGCAACATAAAGTTGAAACAGCAGCCAACAACCACTGAAGAACCACCACCTGTCCCAGCAAGACCTGTCTGGATTCCAAAAGTCGGGGATCTAGTCAGAGAAAAGATCGCGGTAAAGAAGGAATTTGGGCCTTCTTACAGAAAAGCAGTTCCTGTCTTGTCCATCAACGGGACAAGATCAGTTGTACTACCGCCGCTTGCTGGTAAAAAGGAGAACCGAGTTGTATCCATCGACCTGGTAAAACCACAATCATGTGGCCGATAACAAATAGTAGGCCAAGTGGACTCCCGATAAGTAGTAGAACACCAAGATTTGCTACAAACACAGAGGTTCAATCTAAGAGGCTAATCACATTCGAAACGCCTAAAGAACTACAACAAGGACTATGCAACAATGCAATGGAACTTAGACCTCTGAAAACCCAAATAAAAACATTTAGCAGAGACACACCAATCTATAATGAAGTAACAAACGACTATGCAAGAAACAGTAATCCTGAAGCAATTGGAACAATTGACAGAACTGCATCCGGCTACTTCATAAACTTCGATGATTCCTCTGAAGGCTTCACTGAATCAAAAACACAGCCATCAACAAAAACCTTTACAGATAAAGTTAAAGTACTTTTGAAACAACTGAAAGAAACATATCTGATTTCTCCATGGATTGAATTTTGGGTGGGTTTTGGTGCATTTATCCTCATACTTTGGCTCATCATGGTACTAACTTTGGGACGCTTCATTGAGGGAAAATATGCTAAAATGGACACAGCAAGTCAGAAAATCAACTTGATCCTCAAACCACACACATCTTCACACGTCGAGAAAAGAGAACTTTCTTCAGTCAACTTCACAGCCAATCCTATACCGGGTGGGGTAGCATGGGACAACACTGACTACGAAATTTATGGTCCGGTTGAAATCCTGAAATATCCACACCAAATTAAGATCTCGTTGAGTGACTTTGTAAAACCAAGCTCATTTGCTGATGATTGGGACTTTGAAAGTATAAGTAATATGATGTCTGACTTAGTGATGTCTGCTAAATTTACCAAACATGATTATTTGCAGGGTTCAACAAATTATGATAGTATGTACTGTTATAACCACTATGGCAACCATTTTCTACATAGATCTGCACAACCTAGAAATGTTTTAAATTATAATCAATGGGAACATTGTGCAACCCCTCCAAAAGGAAGCTCAAGAACCGTTTATGACAAATATTCATACTTTTCAGGTTTTAACACAAGTAATGCTGAAACATTTTATTTCAAATTGTCAAATAAGACAGGGACAAAGACCATGATAACAAACACGAAATTGATATATTCAGACTCATTCTTTGAACAAATGAATACTTTTGGTTTTGATTATTGGGACAAAAATGTTGAAGTAAAGAGTGTTTGGGGTACAAAAGAATGGCAAGTACAGGGTATAGAATCTTTGTTTAGAGCCTGCATGATCCCAGAACAAATTATATTTTTAAATGACACGGTTCAACAAACTACCTGTCTTGGCCTAGCCAAAATCAAAGACTTAAATAAACCGTCTATTCCAAAACCAACAATGAACAGCAATAGCTCTACAGATGAAGAGATAGACGTAAATTATGTATTAAACCAAAACAGAACACATCCTGATTGGAAAAAGTGGTTGATCTGGCCCACAGATACTATTAACTGTCAAGACAGATTCCTGAACAAAACACAGGGGTTCAAAATGACCAGGCCAGACCCTAGATATTCCCAAAGACAACACCCAGGGATAATAACCACCTACAGTGTGGGCAAATTATGCCTTCAGTGGCTACAAACTTCCACACTGGCAGAAATTAAGCAACACCTAACTTTACTTACTGATGGTGCTGACTTGCGTGATTTCATTATGGGACCGCGCAAACAGCGTCAGAAACGTTTCATAGCAGCCTCTGTATATGCAGCATACAACGAGGCCTGGAAGGTGACTCAAATTGAGACAGCAGAAAGTATACGGGAAATTGACCGTATTAATTTGGAAAAATCACTTTCTGTAGTGGACAATGGGTTAATGACTCTGCCCTCCAGAATTTTTTTTCTGGACAGCATTGTGTCTTCAGCAATCGACATATTATCGCAAGACTTACTGTTGTTACAACACGGTCAGTCCCAATTGTGTTCTATTGTACAGCTTGGCTGGACGTTACAAAATCTGCGTTCAGGCTATGTGCCTTGGCGTTTAATCAACACAACGTCACTATTCAATATCTTTAACCTCACTGATAAACAAATCAGTATGGCACAAAAGGGTGCTGATTATACAATCCTGAGCATTGAGAAACTCGAGAGATTACCAGTGACAATGTCAGAACGACCTGTCAGTGAATGGATAATACATGGGATAATTAATATTCCAATATCAACCTTCAGGTTTCAATACTGCCAAAAATATATACAGGCTGGCATGTACGAAAAATTGGGAAAAGGGTACATTAAAACAACATGGAACTTGCCCTATTCACATGAATGTGTCAGTAATAAAGGACAGAAAGTGTTTCTTAGTGGCAATAATTGTGCGATGTCACTGAGCGGTACACTTCTGTGTAATGGAATTAGTTTGCATGGAGCCTGTGAAGGGAACTCAAATAACCTTTCATGTCACCAGCTAGGCGCACCTGCAACAGAGATAGAACCATTCTCTCAAAGACTCTATAATGGGAGTTACGTTCTAATTGTGGACCGCAGATGTTGTAGTCTTATGCCCGGGACTCCTTATCTCGTAACTACGACTGCGAAGGTCAAGTGCTGTGGACGCTTATTGTTCCCCAGCTCCCTTCCAGACAGGGAGGCAAGGGCATGGCCCAACTTGAAAATTACTTCTATTCGAATAGATACTTTAAGCAGAATGAAAACAGTGCTTCTTCAGACGCCGACCAGGCTCACGTCATCAAAAGAAACGTATGATCTCCTAGTCGCAAGGACGACTGCAGAGATTCACTCATTGTTATCAACTAATTCCCCCATACATTTAGCAGAAATCCTGAATGAAATCTTAAATATTTCTGATACCAGTGGAGTCTCAAAAGTATTTAAGACAGTATTTTCGATGGCATTAACACCATTCAAAGCCATACTGGGTATTTTTCCAGATTTCGTCCATTCGATTTTTGGCGGACTTCCCCTCATTTTGGGACTAATTGCAGGAATACTATTCTTAGTCCATATATTTCGTTATGGCAAACCATGTCACAGACAAAACACCTGCGACAAGGGAAGAAACAATCCTAGCCATTGGATACCGGGACCGGATATCAAAAATCCTGGGATTATCCCGGCTTAGAGATCTGAACATGACTTGGTTTCTTTCATTTCGACCAATGTGGCAACGATGTGTTTTACCTGTATTAAGGTGCTTGCTATGCGGAGAAGAATGCGTGTTAGACACCTGTCTGACGCTACAATCAGATGCGCCAATGGATGCAGAAACATTGTTGAATCCAATAAAGGCTCATGCTTTGTGCTGCCCTCAACGGCTACCAATCCTGATGACGGCATTCGTGGAAGCTTCACCACTACGATTGAGGGGTAGTGAAGTTCAAGATGAAAGCAGCATTGATCAGGTACGACCTTCTGTCAGCAATACTAACCAAAACGTCAATGGAGACAATCATGTGCACGAATGCATGGTTACATCCTTTTCCGAGTTAGTGGAACTCTCCCAGGAAGCTGTTGACAGCTTTTTCGACAGTCTAAATGATATGATGTTCTCACCAGAGCAGAAATAGAGACTTTTGAGCAAGCTCGCACACGGCGTTCCCTGAATTTGGTCTTCAACTAGAATAGCAAAATACCATGAACAATTTTCCTTCCAGTTCACGGATAGCGATTTTTTCAGCAGCCCCAAAATATTTTTACATATTTTTCGGGACACTTATCTTCTGCTTAAAGTAAGAACTATTCTTAGAGAACTAAAACTTCTAACTTTAGATAGTTTATAGACATTAGCTGCCCGCTGGTATGTTCATAATTATTTTATTCTGTGATGGAATGGTCTCGAAACTTTTTTTTCTGTATTAAGAGCCATTTCATGTGTAAATTCTCATATACAAATTAGTGATAATGTATAGATATGCGTGATTACTTTAGCATTGTTCTACAGCTTGAGTGCATATATGACATGTGACTGTTTTTTCCGTATATTTGATAATTTCAAAATGCATTTATGTATTTTGGGGTGGTAAGGTATACACGATACTCTACAGTATGTTTTCCTATGCATAGATTAGTAAATATGTCCATAGTTAGCGTGGAGCGGGTGTGATGTATTCCTATAGGTTCTGTATCGATCCCCCTATTCCTGACCCTGTTCTGGTTAACAAGTTAACTAGCAGCCATCCCATGAGGCAGAAAACCCCCATGATGCAGGAACCGTTATCTGATTAAGCCACACTACGGCACAGGAACGTGTTATCTGATTAGGTCATAACGCTTGCCATCTAATTAGACAAGCGATATTCCTCCAGCCCCTGATAAGGCATACGGAGTTCTCAAAACAAATCAAACCTATGACAACCTGGGAAAAACCCTGCGGCCATTGTTTTGATTTCACCGAGAACTTCAGCAAAAGAATGTGCTAACGACCAGGTCGTATGACATCCTTATTGACGTATCTATGTCCATCCTTACGTCAATCTCGGCACCTTAAAGGTATAAATATTGCCGATATTGCCCTATGCAAACACACGCGGTGGTGACGAGATCGGAGCAGCCAGACTTGCCGAAGCCCAGAGCAGAGCAGACCCCGCTGGCGCAGCCCCGCCTTCCTGACGCGCTGAGAACGAGACGCTGCTTTCTCCTGCCGAGAAATCCAGCTCCGGCGCTTCCGGGTAGCCCTCGCAGGCAGCCTGGAATATCGAGACCAGAGACGAGAGATACCATCCCTCATTCATCCTAGACTCCAGGTACAGAACTGAATAACCCCTTGCAGAGAATTCTTGAGTCAGTCACTTGGCAAAACAAACTTAACTTAAACTGCTACTTTCTATTCCCGCCCACGTATTAGGCTTAGGTCAGGTACATCTGGGGTAGGCGTAGTTAGAAACACCAGTTGAGTACGATTAGTCAAATGTATATGTGTATGTATCTATTTTATTCATTTTAACCCATCATATGGCTTAGAAACCATATCAATGTTTTTACAGTATTATTTTATACTTCTGCTTTTATTGTATGCACTTTACTTAACCATAAGTATTGCGATAATATCGATCCATTTCTCTTGTATGAGAAAAGAGACTGATCAATAAATACCATCTTTTATTGAACACGCCCGTCTCTTCCTTTTCTCTACAATCTGGTGAGACTAAGAATGCACGTACTGACTGAGTAAAATAAGTCGTCTTTTGTTTTCACACGACTCTAGAGATACACTCTTGATTAGGGGAGAGCAAAGTTGTCATGTTCTATGGTTGTCAGAAACTAAATCCCTTCTTGTCTATCCAGGGAGGTTCAACTCCTCCTTGCCTATTCGAGAAAGTTTCTAGTGAACTCTGAGCTAGCTGGCAAACCCAAAACTTTAAGTCTAATATCGACAATAGAAGACCTAGTTAACGTCTGGTCTAGGCCTATACTATTGAAGGTATTATTCCAATGCGCAGAGCCTATTAGGATAATAGGAACTACACTACAAGGGAAAATCCTGATCGATCCCACAGATAGATAGTTGCACCACAAACAGGTCCAAGGAAATTGGCCCCAATAAAACATGTTTGGCCAACAATGTGGGTTTCCCAAAAATACTACTGCACTAGATACCACATGGAGATAGAAACACCAATCAAGACACAACATGCACACCACACGAAGTGATCACACGATCCTCATGCGGACATCTCGACACATACACACTGGCCCATACTAGCTCTCCCCCAGGTCCAGAGCTATCTGTGTCCTTATCAGATGATTGCACCCGTTAATTTCCCGGCCACAGCGTTTGGTTAAACTAACTTGCTTCTGCTTTTTTGGGGAGTTTTATATAGCGCAATCTCGTCCCGAAGGTATCAGAGTGCTTTACATGAGCACCAGTTGTGTTACAGATGGACATATTAATTTTGTTAGGCAAGGGAGAGTAAGTGATTAGCCAAGAATCACAGGATGTTGAGCGTCCCTGCTGAGACTCGAATCTGGTTCTCTAGCTTCGATGGTGACCACTCTGGCCACTAGGCCACATGACTTGTCTTTTAATTTATATAAAGTAAATTCTTATCTGAGCAACAAGATATACATAATATGATCCAATAGGAGCCCTTACATTTATATTCTTTTTTATTTTAGATACAGGATCTCATCACATAACACACGAGAGAGAGAGCGTGTAAAAAACAGGAATGGGGATTGTATTTATTTTATTTTTGGAGTTTTATATAGCGCTTACAAGACCCGAAGTGTATCAGAGCGCTTTACAGCAGCAGAACATGAACAGAAACATAGACATTAGAGCAGCAAAGCATGAATAGAGACATGGGCATTAGAGCAGCATAATATGAATAGAAACATAGACAAATCGAGTACAGGGACTAGAGTCAAGAATACTGGGGGTCACATAGATCTGGTTTATTGGCCAGATGTAGAGAGATGACAGATGAGGAGAAATTCTTTTAGTTGTCTCTTGAAGACCGTGAAGGAAGGATTAGACCTGATGTGGGTAGTGAGAGAGTTCCAGATTTTTGGGGCATTCCCAGAGAAACGGCGGGAGAGGGTTTTTTTGTTTATGTCTTTTGGGGGGTTAAGAGGAGCGAGTTGGAGCTTCTTAGGTTTCTGGTTGACGTGCTTTAGTGAGTTTGGCTGCAAGGTAGTCCGGTTTGCCTGTGTGTAGGGCTTTATGGGTGAGAAAGGCATTTTTGAAAGTGCAGCAGGCTTTGATGGGGATCCATTTCAAGTCCTGTAATGCAGGGGTGATGTGGTCGAATTTCTTGGTCCCAGTGACTATTCTTGCAGCTGCGTTTAGAGTGGATCTCATGGGGGCCATGTGTGTTTTAGCTGTCCCAGTTAGTGTGGCATTTCTGTATTCCAGTCTGGAGAGAACTAGAGATTGGGTTGCGATTTTTTAGGTCATTGGGGGGTATGAAAGGTTTGATTTTGTTGAGGAGTCTTAGGTTGTAGAGGGTGCCTTTTGCTGTGGAGTTAATGTGGGAGCTCATGTTGAGACTTGAGTCTAGAGAGATTCCTAGGGATTTGGCTGAGGTAGCTGGAGTAAGTTTACAGTTAAGGGAGCTGAGGTTGTTTATTCATTCTTGGATTTGAAGGGGTTGTTCGTGATTGGAGAAAACAAGGATTTCGTTTTTTTCTTGGTTCAGTTTTAGGTGGTTGGGTGTTAACCAATTTTCTACTTTTGACAGTGTGGAGTTTAGTTGGAGGATGTCATTGAGGGAGGAAATCTCGAGGTATAGCTGGGTGTCGTCAGCATAGAGGTGATAGTCGATGTTTGCTTGTTTTAGAATGGTAGTGAGCGCTTCCATGTAAATGTTGAAGAGTGTGAGGGAGAGGACTGAGCCTTGGGGGACACCTCGAGTTGAGGGGGAGGAGTTCGATATCGGGTTCTTGATTCTGATGAATTGGGAGCGGTTATGTAGAAAAGAGGGAAACCATTTTAGGACATTACCATCTGCTCTAATGCATTTTTGTAGGGCGTCTAAGAGTAGTTTGTGGTCTACCGTGTCAAAGGCAGCTGATAGGTTGAGGAGGATAAGTAGGCAACATCTGTTTGAGTCAAGGGAGTTATGAATGTCATCGGTTATGTTCAGTATGGCAGTTTCTGTGCTTCATCCCTTCCTGAATCCGGATTGGTGCGAGCCAAGTAGGTTGTTGGATTCTAGGTGCTGGTTCAGTTGGGCCAGAACACATTTCTCTAGGATTTTGGGTAGGAATGGAAGATTGGTGATGGGCCTAAAGTTTTTGAGGTCATTTGGGTCGGCATCTGTTTTTTAGGAGGGGGTGATTTGGCCTTGTTTGAGGCAGTCGGACATTATGTCATTGTTTAGGGAGCTGTTGATGATCTTTGTCCACAGTGGGGTTAGGGTGAGGTTGAGGTTCTTAGCCAGGGAGGCGAGTAGAGGATCAGCAAAGTGGTTAGAGGGTTTGGAGTTTGTAATCACATTGGAGATGTCCTCTTCGGAGAGAGGATTGAAGTCTTTCCAACACTTGGAGTGGATGGGGGTTTAGGGTGGAGGTTTGTTTTGTTGGTTGACAAAGGAGGGGTCTCGTCTTCTGGGAGTATGTCATAGACTGGGGTAGTGGTGGGTTTGGTAGTGGGTTTGGTAGTGGGTAAGGAGTTGCTGAGTTGGGGTTGAGGGCGCTGGACAAGGGAAAGCTCGATATTGATGATTTTGTCATCGAAGAATCTGGCCAGGTTGTTGCACTGAGGTTTGGAGGCAGGGGGATTTGCTTTGGTGGGCTTGGAGGTCTGT
The DNA here is from genome assembly GCF_964261635.1 of Lissotriton helveticus. Lineage (NCBI taxonomy): Eukaryota > Metazoa > Chordata > Amphibia > Caudata > Salamandridae > Lissotriton > Lissotriton helveticus. Next base: position 807,385,034 of record NC_136063.1, read on the forward strand.
TTCTGGATGATGTTGAAAAGTTCTTTGGGGCAGTTCTTGGCTTTTTCTAGTGCACTTCGGAAGAAGGAGGCCTTTATCTTGATTATGTGTTTCTGTGGGATCCCACCAGTTATAGAGTAAGTTTAGTGGAATTAGTGCAACGAATAAACTATAGTGGAAAACTGCAGATTAGTGTATTTTGTTAGATTGTTCTCTCCCTTCTCCTTACAGAAGGACCAAGGAAGCAGGAAGGTTCTGCAGCTCAGAACGGAATTCCAGTCTCCGAAGAATTGTTTGTTTATCTCTCTCTTCTTGTCATCCCATTCCCCTTTCCCCCCTGTGGCCAAAGGCTGAGTTTGTTTCTCGTTCAGGTGTACAGTACTGGGGGGGAGTTGGGAACTAGCATCGTCTCACCAACACAGGAAACCAGGTTAGTGAAAACACTACTCATGGCACACAGAAGGCACCGTAAACCGGACAGTGCATGGCTTTGTAAATCTCTACTAATATTTTATGTTGTGACTATGTCAAAAAAGTGTAACAGACACAATGCAAAATGTTATCAAATCTGCACCAGTGTCTCATAGTGTCATAAATATAGTTTGCAAAAATATTGGCCTACTTGTTATAGGTTTTCTATTATTATTCATAATGGAGCAATATTTTGGTAAATTATGAATAGGACACACTAGTTATGTGACAACAATATTCTATCACCATACCTCACCCCTGCCATGTTGTCATTGCTACATAATTACCAATAATATGTTTAGCTTATAACCTTCACCATTACAACAATCATTACAAACACCATCATATTCACTATCTCCATTACTACCAACATTCCCAATACCACTGCTAATAAACTCAGGGGTGACCTGCTGCCGTCTTCTCGAGTTTTCTTTCCTTTTAAATACCTGTGGCCAAGACCTTTCTGGGACCTTGTTGTTGCTGCCCTGGGCTTCCCTCCCGCTGCCGTGCACTCTGCTTTCCGTGGTGCGGCCGCCGAGAGGAGGGGACGCCGTGACCATCACGGACTACATTTCCCTGCAGCCCCTGCGGCCGGAAGCCGCCCACGGGACATTCGCGCCAGTAGGCGCTTAAAATCAAGCAGCATTCCCCGCGTCGCGGGGCAGCGCCGGGCTAAGCCCGGGCAAAGGGCGGGCCGTCTGTGGCCGTCCGGGGAAGGAGGAGGACGGGACGGGCCACCCCCCTGTATATTCACTGAGGAATTGATATCGACAAGGCTGTCTACAGAAAGGTATTGTTGCTACCTGGATACGAGCCCCTGGATTCAAAAAGTTTTGTTATACAATAGTGGGCGAACTTGAGGTGGGACTATTGATCGATAGTGAGTGGGCCCCTGTCGCACTTTAACTATACCGGCACACTAAATATCTTATCTGTAAAATGAACAATCGGGGGAAAAAACAAACTAAAAAGCCAGCTACACGATCACATACTAAGCTGCTGGCAGCAGAACCACAACCCCTACCTACTTTGACTGCAATTGATAAAATGCTGCAACAGACTATTGGTGTTGTGGCTAATGCCATCGAGAATACGGAGAGAAGGCTATTGATTACACCAACATTATGTATGCAAAATCAGGGAAGAGATGTTTCAATTACCATGACCAATGCTCTGGAGGCTAGCTCTTATTTGATATCGTCATATGCAGATTTGCCCTGCAGTCAGATGCCTGCGGAAACCTCTATAGACGCCCAGGATCGATCAATCATTTTGACCTCCCCCTCTCCTGAGAAAAGGTTGGATGCACGTAAACTACGCTCAAAGAAAAAGAAAGAAAATATTCCAAACAAATCGGGTAATAATAAACTGGCAAACCGTGATTTGGTGACCCCGATTACTAATCCGACTGGTTCGATACTAGGAATACCATGCTGGGTCGCTAATATGGTTGCCGATCTAAAAGCATCCCTGGAGCGACTATTGTTATCCAACTTAAACCTCTGGTGTCAAAACTTGACAAACTTATTTCTGTTATGAATAGTAAGGGGGGAGGGAAAATTGAGTCAGTTAAATTATTGAGAAACCCTGCACACCCTGTTACTGAAACTTCACCTCAAAATGACCCTAGCGCCAGAGTAGCTGAAAATAAAAACCCTTTAGTACAGATTACCAGTGCAGGAGTTATATGAAGCACCCAAAAGCCTACACATGTTCCACCGCAGGCCTTGCCCAGTACTAATGTCCAGAAGCAAATTTGCCAAATAGCGGGAAATACGGTAAATGCTAGAGATAAAGTTATAGCGAAGACAAAAGAGGGTGAAAAGGGGGATAAAACTTGCTCACCATCGAAAAGAAACGCAACACCAAGAGCCGTTTCTTATCAGTTACCAACAATCAATCTACCCCCTGAAGCCCAACCATATGTGGTAGCAATTACAGGAGTACCACCCTTAAGTGAAGGGAAAAGAGAAAGGGAGACTGAGCTAAAAAACAAGGGCATTCAGTGGCTTGGGGTAAATAGGTGAAATCTTGTCGGCTAGAAGAGTGGGTTGGATCGGGAGGGGCCCAAAGACAGTAGCAGGTGATGTAATAATTCTGAATTTCAGGGATACCTCTGCTGTAGAGTATATCTGTAATGCTCCGTTCTACAGACCAAATACACATATATGCCCACTACATCTCTCGTATTTTCATCCCTCTCCTAGTCTGGAACGAGGTCGCCCCAGATTCATACATGAAAATAGGGGATGCCATTTTCCACCACGCAGTACTCTAGAAGGGGGGGTATTTAGGGAGGGCATGTCTTCATATGGTCCCCTATTTCCGTTACAGCCGCATTGGACTAGGTTTAGCATGTTGGAAGAGATGGGTTGACTTAGAATAGGAGGAAATTCTCCCCCACAAGACACAAACAAAGCCCCTAGAAAGGTAGGGGTAATCAAGGAAAATGTCTTACCATCAATCTCTAGGGGGGACCCAATAATTGATCATACATTAGGGGAAAGGACTAGCAATAGGGGGAAGAGGGAAGCTGAGAGCTCTGAAAATCTAGTAGAAGGATGCTTAAAATTGGTTTCATGGAATATAGCCGGGCAAAAAAATAAGCTGCTTACCCCTGAGTGGACCGCCTTTATGGCAACACATGACATTTGCCTGATGCAAGAGACCTGGGCACTGGAAGAGAGTTCCAGTTCGACCTTTGCAACTTTTGACATCTTGGCAGTGTCTACAGGTAGAGGTCGCCCATCGGGTGGGCTATCCATCTGGATAGGCACTCACCTGGGAATCCAGGCAACCCAAATCCAAACAAATTCCCTGGATATCCAGTGTGTCTTATTAAAACCTCCAAGTAAACCGCCAGTAGCGATAATAAATATTTACTAGAGGCCATCCAGGAATGGGCAAGAATCGGACACAATTAATGCCCTGAATTCTTTTATTCAGGGGCTAGATTCTTCTACCGCAATAATTCTTGGTGGGGACTTCAACTGTCAATTTGAACCGTTGGGTAGTCTCGAACTGGGAGAACAAGACAAAGTAGACTCACTATGGCATATCCCTGAGCCTAATATTGCCCCGGTCAGGGCATGGACACCCTTGGTGCTCCAAATAAAATCTCTCTCCCTTGCAACATCCTTGCGGGCGTGCAATGGGAGATTGGACCCTGATCGCCCTGCAATAGCAAAATTTAACCGAGCAAATCAAACATCCATCATTGATTATTTAATGGTGGATTCTAAAAATTGGGACAAGTGAAAGGATTTTAGGGTTGTACAAAGACAGGATAGCAACCACAACGCCTTGGTCCTAACTTTGAAGCCAGATTCCTTTGAACTAACTAATCCTGACCCTAAATCCGCTATGACGATCCCCCCCTTATGCTGACTAATGATAGAAGGAGGGTTAAATGGCCTCATCTTGCAGATTCACCCTCACAACTTGCAAAAATTTACCAACTTGCAATCCCCCTTATAGCTCAGATGGGCGACTCGACTGGCCGACAACAGGCACTAGATACACACAAGCAGTTAGTCGCGGTATTAGGGGATGTGTTCTACCCTGCAAGTAGAACTAAGAGGCGTGTGCCGAAAACGCACCCTTGGTTTGATGATGCCTGCAAGAAATTTAAAAAGGAGCTTCTCGCGGCAATCAAATCGAAAGATAAAGCAAACATTAGGGCTACTAGACTGATGTATAAAGGAGCTGTCTAGGGGCAAGAGAGAGTGGGAAGAAGCCAGGTGGGAAAAACTGAGGGGCGCCCTCGTGACAAAGGATGCGAAACTATTCTGGGCATTAGTTAATTCTGGTGCGAGAGAGGGAGGCAAGACTCTTTTACCAAATATTGCTCCCTCAGTGTGGGAGGTGCATTTTGCCGCACTCTACACTAGTCCTGTGACTGACACCCCTGAATACTTAGATAGGACCGGGATACTAGAGCCAGATGGTCCTTTATGGACTTCCCCAGTCCTAGGCCTCCCGCACGAGTGTCGACTGTGGGGGACCTCGGACTTGGGACACCAGACAGACCAGAGGGATATCGGGGCGAGGGTGGCCTCTGGAAGTGTTGTGAGTATCTCACTCAAGGAGGTAGAATTTGCGATTACCAGGCAGCTCCCTAATAAAGCACCAGGCCTTGACAGGATACCGGGTGATCTCTTTCGTTCTCAGCCAAAAATCTGGGCACCGTACCTGACCGCATTGTTTAACGCGTTCCTTTTGGGAGCCAAGTTACCGGACACCTGGGCGGGGGCTGAGATCGTCCCCATTTTTAAGAAGGGCTGCCCTTTAGTGCCTTCAAATTATAGGCCGATTAGTCTCTTGGATACCACCCAGAAACTAATAGGCCGGATTCTTCTGGATAGAATACTGGGGTGGGCGGAGGAGCATAAAGTAATGACTACCCTCCAGGCCGGCTTTAGATCAGGGATCTCGACCCTGGACCAACTCTTTAGGCTGCAGGTCCTTTTTTGGAAGACAGTAAGTGTTGAGGGTGGCAGCCTCTACCTCGTCTTCGTAGACCTGCGGGCCGCTTTCGACCTTGTGCCCAGGGAAAGTTTATGGTGGGTCTTGAAAGAACTAGACCTCCCACCCTATCTGTTAGATGTCCTGAAGCATTTCCATGCAGGGAATTATGCCCAGGTTAGGTGCGGGAAGAACGGGGAATTATCAGCCCGCTTCCCAGTAACTAAAGGCGTACGCCAGGGCTGCGCCCTGGCACCTACACTCTTTAGTCTCTATATAAATGGCTTGGTGGGTGAACTAGATAGCGTCAGGGATAGTGATGCCCCTTGGCTGGTGTCAGGTCGGGTGCCTGCTCTGATGTTCGCAGACGATACTTTATTGTTGTCTTGAACATCAACAGGCATCCAGCGGGTCCTGGATGGTTTTGTATCATTCTGCGTCTCGCGGGGACTCGGGATTAATCTAGAGAAGACGAAGTTTATGATCTTTGGTCCCCCGAAATGCACCCGCCCTAGCCCTGTACTAAATGGCACCCCACTTGAAAGGGTGAAAACCTTTGTATACCTGGGTGTCACCTTGACTGAAGATTTCTGCTGGGGCCCACAGGTAGCCAAGTCTGCCCTGAGGCTTTCGCAGATCGTAGGGGGTATTGGCAAGTTCCAGAGTACAACCCAATTCAAGCCAGTCTCACCAGCGCTTGAAATCTACGGTACCCAAGCCAGACCTGCTGTAATGTATGGTGCAGAACTCTGGGGTCATACCCGCATATCAAGCCTCCTCAGGGTTGAGCAGGCCTTCATGAGGAACTTGATAGGCCTCCCCCAGAGTACTCCGCTCATACCTTTGAGATTAGACTTGGGTTTAGAGCCCATTTCAGAACTGTTAGCGGCTCGACCTCTCTTGTATTGGAGAAGGCTTTGGACAGTACCCGAGCTTGATGATTATAGAGCTGCGTTCTCTGCAGTTTGGGGGCGGTTGAAGAGCAAAAATATACCTTGGTTAGCCCACATTAACGCTGTTGTATACCAAATAGGTTTGCCCCAATTATGGGAGACCCCAGAGGAGAGTTGTCCAGCGGTGCGGAGAACTGAGCTGCTGGCCTCCCTGAGACAGTATAATCTAGGTTTGCTGCACTGTTCGTCAACTATGGGCAGGTTGTCTACAGAATTTCTGCAGGTAAAACTTGTGCCCAGGAGGGAGGAATTCATGGATTTAATACAACCTCCCACTGCAAGAAAACTATATACACAATTAAGACATGGCTGTCTGCCGATTGGGGCATTGACTTGCAAATGGGCGGGACGAGAAGAGGGAATCTGCCCAGTTTGCAACAACAGTAAAGAAGATATGGTCCATGTCTTGTTCTTTTGCCCTGCCTATAATGTAATACGGAGATCTTGGCTGGCACCGTTGTGTTGAAATTTGGGCTTAAAACAATGTGCTCAGGCTTGTAGAATTTTAAGATTTGATACTTCACCCCCTATTGTGTTCTCGGTCTCCCGTTTTTTATATGGTATGTGGCGTAGAAGGTTTACTCTGATTAATCGTGTTAAATTGTGATTAATTGAAATGATTGTCATATTTCATTTGATAACTCATTGTTTAATATTTTTTAACCAAGGTTCTTAATTATTTATGTATTTTATCTTGATGTATATATTTCATTTGTGCTTTTATGGCCTCTGTTATCAAATTGAAAAAAAAATTGAATAAACTCTTTTAAAACCATCACATGCCTATGTTCCCATACTTTCTGGCTTTTAAGCAACAAAGCCTAACCTACTGGCTTAGCCAATGTTTTGTTAAGTAGTTGGTTTAGCAATAGTGCAGTTATGTGTGCATTAATTGTTTGAAAACCAGTGAGTATTTAATGGCACTTGCCATGTCAGCTATTTTTCAAATAAACCCTAGGTTGCTTAACCACAAGGATGCTGCAAATATTTCTCTGCTGTGCTGCAGATCCTTCTTTCCCATTGTTCATGTCTTAGGTGAAATCTTGTCGGCTAGAAGAGTGGGTTGGATCGGGAGGGGCTCGTCATGAGCACACAAGCAGTGTACTGCATGACGAGCTGAGCTTGTCATGAGCATGGAAGGGGTTAAAAAGAAACACTGCTGCAAATAGAAATGAAGGTGTTTACAATCTGTAAGATTGCAACATTAATTTCTGAAATAGCATAGTTGTGTATGTCCCATGCCCAAGAGCAGCAACTCCTTTCAAAAGTGACAGAATCTTTGGTAACTCTGGGCCTGATTTGGGGTTTGGAAAACAGGTACTGCATCCCAAATATAATGGACATCCAGTCTGCCATTAGTACAAGTGCATTATATGCTAAAGCACTTTTAATAACTCTCAATCAGGCCCTCCTTTACAATTTTCAATGTGGTGCTGAAAACAGCAGAACCCATTATATAGTTATATTGCAAAAAACAACAATGCAGAAGGTCTCTCAAATCAAACACAGACAAAGGATCCACTGACAACTTCTAGCTACTTGTTTTCATTATACAAAGTAAGAAGGGAAAATATGAAAGCAGGTAGGGTAAACAAAAGTATAGGGTAAGTTAAAAAAAATGCAGTCATTCATCATGAGTTTGCTGATAATTACTGGTTTTGTGCTCAATATCGGTAGGTCAAACCTGTCGATATCTATTGGGACCTGCACAATAATCTATTTGCTATTTGCTTAAAAGTAGTGACAGGCGATAATTGACTAGTGTCTGTTTTTTATGAGGTGCGATGAATAATGGCCGCCTCAAAATGCAGGTTCTAGTATGCATGATGCCTTGGCTATGTTTACTTTTAACAAGGAAGATCTACAGAGGACTTCACGCTACTCATTATGAACAAAGGTACAGTACATTGCCCAAGCCCAAGAAGGCCTACAGCAGACCAGGACATGTGACAGATGCATACTTTTACAATAGTGGAGAGGGGATCAGGGAACAGTATATCACTGAGAAGCCTACAAAATGCTAATCCATTTCCTCTATTCTATATGCTGCATGGCATGATAGCAGAAACCAAATAGGTCTGAACTCAAAATCATTAAAAGGCATACCAAGTATACACTTTCCTCCTGCTGTACACACTACCAGTAGCAATTTGAGATGAATTTGCTATCACTTTTCATAATGCAAATAAATCGAGAACTATAATGCATTCCGCAAGATGGACTGGGAGCAATGTTATTCCTTTAAGGATTCAGGTGCTCCACACCTGAGCCTGAGCAACAAATCAATGCACTCAATTTTATGTGAAGCACATTAGTCTCCACAAAAAGCATAGATAATAATATTTTAGTATTAAAACATGAAGGTATATAAAAAGTAAATGGATTCCAGAACACAAAAATCATGTTAGCAGAAATTTGTATCCGAATGCATATGCTTCAAATATTATGCAATCAAATTAGATCAGTCTTACAAAGCAGAGGATGAACCAGAATGGGTTCGCCTCAATAGGTCGGACAAAGGAAATGTTTGTCTTCTACCTGAGCCGGCACTCTAAAATATCACATTCTGTTTAAGTTTACAACACACAAATACTAACTTTTTACCCAATTTCAGGTAAGTCTGAAAAATCTGACTAATCAGGTTAGGGCAACATGATACAATGATATACTCAGCTGGTTCTTAACCCCTTCGTTGCTAGGCCTCCCCAGTACTAAGCCTTTTTTTGGATATTTGGGGTAGTTTGTGCATAGGGCCCATGTAACATTTTGACCACATAAGTTAACCATGCAAAATTTGCATCCTTTTCTTCCAACATCATGGGAATTTTAAAGGTACCCAGAGTTTGTTGGTTCCCCTGGAGGAGACCCAGAAAGTAGCCAAAATACAGCAAAATGACTTTTTGGGGAAAAATGGGAAAAAGTGCTGCAGAAGAAAGCATCAGTTTTTTCCCTGCAAATGGTATCAACAAGGGGTTTGTGATGGGTGTTGAAATCACCATCTTCCCAGATTTCAGGGACTGACAGTTTGTTAGAAAAACAAAATGTTTTACACAGTTTTGGCATTTTACTGGGACATAGCCTATTATGGCTATTCTTTGTGCTTTCAATCTCCTTCCAGTTAGTGGTAGAAAGGGGTATTAAATCAATAATGGATCCTGGAAAGCTATACATTTCAGAAAAGTAGACACAATTCCGAATTCAGCAAGGGGACGTTTGTGTAGATCCTTCAAGGTTTATTTATTGACACTAACAGCTGAAAATGGAAAATTGAAAATGAGTTGAACAAAAACAGACTTTTTTGCCAACGTTTTCACCTGTAACGTCTTCCAAATATTACATATATTTGAATGATATATACTGCTACATCCACTGGACCCTTCTGGTTGTGAGGATATATAGGACTTGTAGGTTCACCGAGAATCCGAGGAACCCAGAGCCAATAACTGAGCAGTGTCTTGCAATGTTTTTTTTAAGGTGTGCAGTCATAATATCGAGTTTTTTATTTCGACAGGACAGAATATCGAGTAAAAAATATAGAATGGACATAATATCGACTAGACATAATATAGACAACAAAAATATCGACTAGAAAAAACTTAATATCGAATAGAATGGACATAATATCGAATCAAAAATATAGAATGGACATAATATCGACTAGACATAATATAGACAACAAAAATATTGAATTTAAGGTTAGTTAATATTATTTTTTAATTTTTGTGTAATATAATTCTGTAGCGGGTTGTGGGTTTATAGGGTAATAGGGTGGGAAGTAATTTAATTATAATTAATATATTTTGTCAATTTATTTATTGATATTTATTTATAATTAATTGTTAATTGATTATTAATTGGTAATTCATTAAAATATAATTAGTAATTAATTATAATTGATTAGTTGATAAATATTTTAATTTTATTAAATTATTTGCTGTAGCGGGTTGTGGGTTTATAGGGGAATAGGGTGGGAAGTAATTTAATTATAATTAATTAAATATGTTAATTTATTTATTGTGAATTATTTTAAAATAATTGTTAATTAAATAATAATAGGTAATTAATTCAAATATAATTGGTAAATAATTGTAATTGATTAATTGATAAATATGTTAATTTCATTAATTTATTTTCTGTAGCGGGTTGTGGGTTTATAGGGGAATAGGGTGGGAAGTAATTTAATTATAATTAATTAAATATGTCATTTAATTTATTGGTATTTATTTAGAATTCATTGTTAATTAATTTTTAATAGGTAATTAATTAAAATATACTTGGTAAATAAAATTAATTGATTAATTTTTAAATTGTAAAATAATTTATTGTTAATAGGTAATTAATTAGTATTATTAGGTAATTTTTATAATTAAATAATTTTAATTTGTAATTTTAAATAATTATTTAATATATTTTATACAATTGTAAAATATTTGAATTATTTTGTAATTGGTATTACTATTTATGTTATTTATATTTGTATATGAAGTATTGGAATAGTAATTTTCACGCCTACACTATCCAACACTTTCCCTACTGTTGCACTCTCTGGAGTTGGAATAGTAATTTTAACCCCTACGCTCTCCAACTCTTTCCCTACTCTTGCACTCTCTGGAGTTGGAATAGTAATTTTAACCCCTACGCTATCCAACTCTTTCCCTACTGTTGCACTCTCTGGAGTTGGAATAGTAATTTTAACCACTACGCTATCCAGCGCTTTCCCTACTGTTGCACTCTATGGAGTGGGAATAGTAATTTTTACCCCTAGGCTATCCAACGCTTTCCATACTGTTGCACCCTCCGGAGTGGGAATAGTAATTTTTACCCCTACGCTATCCAACGATTTAACCTACTGTTGCACTCTCTGGCGTGGGAATAGTAATTTTTACCCCTACGCTATCCAACGCTTTCCCTACTGTTGCACTCGTTGCAGTGGGAATAGTAATTTTTACCCCTACGCTATCCAACGCTTTCCCTACTGTTGCACTCGCTGGAGTGGGAATAGAAATTTTAACCCCTACGCTATTCAACTCTTTCCCTACTGTTGCACTCTCTGGAGTTTGAATAGTAATTTTAACCCCTACGCTATCCAACTCTTTCCCTACTGTTGCACTCTCTGGGGTTGGAATAATAATTTTAACCCCTACGCTATCCAACGCTTTCCCTACTGTTGCACTCTCTGGAGTAGGAATAGTAATTTGTACCCCTACGCTATCCAACGCTTTCCCTACTGTTGCACTCTCTGGAGTGGGAATAGTAATTTTTACCCCTACGCTATCCAACGCTTTCCCTACTGTTGCACTCTCTGGAGTGGGAATAGTAATTTTTACCCCTACGCTATCCAACGATTTCCCTACTGTTGCACTCGCTGGAGTGGGAATAGTAATTTTTACCCCAACGCTATCCAACTTTTTCCCTACTGTTGCACTCTCTGGAGTGGGAATTGTAACTTTAACCCCTACGCTATCCAACGCTTTCCCTACTGTTGCACTCTCTGGAGTGCGAATGGTAATTTTTACCCCTACGCTATCCAACTCTTTCCCTACTCTTGCACTCTCTGGAGTTGGAATAGTAATTTGAACCCCTACGCTATCCAACTCTTTCCCTACTCTTGCACTCTCTGGAGTTGGAATAGTAATTTTAACCCCTACGCTGTCCAACTCTTTCCCTACTGTTGCACTCTCTGGAGTTGGAATAGTAATTTTAACCCCTACGGTATCCAATGCTTTCCCTACTGTTGCACTCTCTGGAGTGGGAATAGTAATTTTTACCTCTACGTTATCCTACGCTTTCCCTACTGTTGCACTCTCTGGAGTGGGAATAGTAATTTTTACACCTACGCTATCCAACGTTTTCCCTACTGTTGCACTCTCTGGACTGGGAATAGTAATGTTTACCCCTACTCTATCCAACGCTTTCCATACTGTTGCACTCTCTGGAGTGGGAATAGTTATTTTTACCCCTACGCTATCCAACGCTTTCCCTACTGTTGCACTCGCTGGAGTGGGAATAGCAATTTTTACCCCTACGCTATCCAACGCTTTCCCTACTGTTGCACTCTCTGGAGTGGGAATAGTAATTTTAAGCCCTACGATATCCAACGCTTTCCCTACTGTTGCACTCTCTGGAGTGGGAATAGTAATGTTTACCTTTACGCTATCCTACGCTTTCCCTACTGTTGCACTCTCTGGAGTGGGAATAGTAATTTTTACACCTACGCTATCCAACGTTTTCCCTACTGTTGCACTCTCTGGAGTGGGAATAGTAATTTTTACCCCTACGCTATCCAACGCTTTCCATACTGTTGCACTCTCTGGAGTGGGAATAGTTATTTTTACCCCTACGCTATCCAACGCTTTCCCTACTGTTGCACTCGCTGGAGTGGGAATAGTAATTTTTACCCCTACGCTATCCGACGCTTTCCCTTCTGTTGCACTCACTGGAGTCGTTACAGTAAATTTAAACCTCTTGCTATCCTACGGTAAACATATTGTATATGTTTTGTTAATAATATGTATATATAGATATATATATATGTATTAAAAATATTTTCTTTTTTTTTAAAGTTATATTATTTATTTTTTAATGTGACGTTTATTTAAGTATTTTAAATAAGTTAAAAATTATTTTATTTATTATTATAGTACTTTTAAATTAATTTTAAGCCATTTAAAAAATTCGATATTTTGACAGTCTATATTTTTTACACTCGATATTTTGGAGTCGATATTTTTGTACTTACCTGTTTGAAGATAGGAAGTCGATATTTTGTAGTCGATATTTTTACCTCGATATTTTGTCATCTCGATATTGTGACTGTCGATATTCTGTCAGTGATCCGTTTTTTTATTGTGTACCAGGTATAAAGCAATTTATTTGGGAAAATAAAAACAGTGAAAAATCGGTATGAAAGACACCTATGTATTTCTGAAATGAGAACCAAATATAGATTTTAGAAACAGTAGTTATTTGCACATCTCCATAATTTTGGGTACCCATACTAGCATGTGAATTATAGGAAATTTTTCAAAGTGACTTCTTTTTTGCACATTGCTTACATTTGGAAGGCAGAAATGCATCGAACGTTAATAGGTAATAACAGTTGATCTACAATTCTGTGTTCCCCTAGGTTTCCCGATAAAAATGGTATCTCACTTGTGTGGGTAGGCCTAGTGCCCCCAACAGCAAATAACACAAAATGCAATGTGGACACACCACAATTTACAGTGAAAACTGACCTCTTTTAGCAAAGTGCCTAGCTGTAGATTTTGAACCCTAGCTCAGTCGGCATCTAGGGAAACCTAGCAAACCTATATATTTTTGAAAACTAGACACCCAGGGGAAACCCAGGATAGGGTGACTTGTCAGGCTTTCTCCAGGTTCTCTTACCCAGAATCTCTTGCAAACCTCAAACTTTGTAAAAAAAAACACGTTTTCCTCACATTTTTGGATGGAAAGTTCTGGAATCTGCATAGATCCACAACAATTCCACCCACCACATTCCCCAAAGTCTTCCGAGAGCAATGGTACCTCACTTGTGTGGGCAGACGGAGTGCCCGTGACACAAAAGTGCCCTCAACATACTGTGGAGACTTCAAAATTACCTATCATAAAACGAACTGGTTTTGCAGGGGGTGCATCTGGGTTTTTGGCCCGGGCTCAGCAGCCATCTGGGGAAACCTACCAAACCCACACATGTCTGAAAACTAGACACCCTGGGGAGTCCAGTGAGTTATGGCTTGCGTGGTTCCCTGAACGTTTCCCTGCCCAGAATCCCCTGCAAACCTCAAATTTAGCTGAAAAAAACCCAATTGTTCTCAAATGTTTGTGTGGGAAAGTTGTGCGATCACCTGGTTGACACAAATTTCCTACCACCCAGCATTCCCCTAGGTCTCCCAATAAAAAGGGTACCTAACATGTGTGGGTAGGCATAGTGGTGACAACAGGAAATGGCCTAAATCATACTGTGGAGACTTCAAAATGACCTATCATAAAACAACCTGGTTTTGCAGGGGGTCAACTGGGTTTTTGGCCCCAGGTTTCTGGCCACATAGGGACACCTACCAAACCCACACATTTCTGAAAACTACACACCCTGGGGAGTGCAGTGAAGTATGGATTGGGTGAATCCTTTAACGTTTTCCTACCCAGAATCCCCTGCAAACCTCAAATGTAGCTGAAAAAAATCACTTTTTCAACATATTTTTGGGTGGGATCACCGTTCCCGCACAAATGTCATAGCACCTAGCGTTCCCCTTGGTCTCCCGAGTAAAATGATACCTCACTTGTGTGGCTGTCCAATGCAGGATCAGCTAAAAATTCATTTTAATAAAATGTAGCGCTTAGAATTTGCGGTGCTATACCCTTAATCCCTATGTTTTTGGCCCTTCCCAGTCACAGGCCTTTGGCCCACTCACACAAGTGAGGTATCATTTTACTCAGGAGAACAAGGGGAATGCTGGGTGCTAGGACATTTGTGCCGGCACTGTGATCCCCCATAGTAATGTGTGGAAATAGTGATTTTTTTCAGTTACATTTGAGGCTTGTAGGGGATTCTGGATAGGAAAACATTTGGGGATCCACGCAGGTCATACCTCCATGAACTCCCCCTGGTGTCTAGTTTTCAGAAATGTGTGGGGTGGTAGGTTTTTTTATATGGCCACAAGCCCGGGGCCAAAAACCCAGTTGGTAGGTTTTCCTAGATGGCCACTGAGCGCGGGTTGAAAAACGCAGGCACCCCCCTTGAAAAAACAGGTCATTTTCTGTCCCCGGGTCGCAGCCATCTAGGGAGCCACACAAGTCACCCCATCCTGGATTCCCCTGGGTGTCTAGTTTTCAAAAAATGTATAGGTTTGCTAGGTTTCCCTAGGTGCTGGCAGAGCTACAGTTCAAAATTTCCAGCTAGGCACTTTGCAAAAAAAGAGTCAGTTTTCACTGTAAAAATGTGATGGGTCCACGTTGTTTTTTGGGCCGTTTCCGGTCGCTGGCAGTAAGCCTGCCCAAACAAGTGAGGTGCCATTTTTATTGGGAGACTCTGGGGAATGCTGGGTGTATGGAGGTTTGTGGATCCGCACAGTTTGAGGTTTGCAAGGGATTCTGGGTAACAGAATCTAGTGGGAGCCACACAAGTCACACGATCTTGGATTCACCTTGGTGTCCAGTTTTTAAAAATATACAGGTTTGCTGCTTCCCTAGGTGCGGGCTGCGCTAGGACCCAAAATCCACAAGTAGGTACATTCTGAAACAAAACACAGTGCCTAGTGGGCTTTCTGCCACCCTGGAGAGGTGGGAAATTGGTGTCTAGGCCCCAATATTCCTCTAAAGGGGGCAGAAAGACTGTGGCTATTTTTGGGGGGGGGTTGGGGTCACTGGAATGCCCATTCTGAGCAGTCTCCACCCCTACATATAAAAAAGCCAGCATAATCACTGGTGCCTAGTGGGCTACCTGCCGCCCGGGGGCAGATCAGGGGCTACTGCCCCCATCTGCCTCCTGGGGGGGACAGAAAGACTGTGGTACCTTTTTGGGTGGGTGGGGGCATTGGCATACCCATTCTGGGCAGCCCCACTCTTGAGTTTTTCGTTTTTTTATCCCTGATGCCTAGTGGGCTTTCTGCCCTCCGAGGGGGCAGATAAGGGGTTTTTGCACCCATCTGCCTCCCAGGGGGGGAGAAAGACTGTGGCAATTGTTTTGCGGTAGGGGCATTGGCATACCCCTTCTGGGCAGCCCCCAACCCTACATATAAAAGAAATGGCTGGTGCCCATTGGGCTTTCTGCCCCCCGGGGGGTGCAGGTCAGGGGCTACTCCCCTCCTAAGTCTTGGTGCCTACAAAACAAGACCTGTTGTGTGTATTGTGATCATCTATTGTAATCATACTTTGGAATATGCCTTTGACTTCCTGCTCTGCTAATCAGCTAGACTTGTACCCTTACAATAGATCCCCATATTTAATTGAAATGCTTTTCTACATTTGATCATTAGTCATGCTCCATTGTGTAGAAGTAACCTCACAACAATTCCTTCCAACCATTTCTAAACATGTAAACTGAAGTATGGCTATGACCATGAATGGAGGCCTATTACCTCATGATAGCCTCCTAATGCCAGGTCTTGGCAGTTGTCAAAATATCTACACTGGGAAGTTAGCTACAAAATAAGATTCATGAAAATGAAAGTTTCCTTTAGACTAACTGCAAGACCCTGTCCTGCAGCCATGTATGTACATTAAGGTTAAGGATCATCCATTCTCTTAAGCCCCTTGGTCATAGTCGTTCAGATTTCAATGACAAATATAGGCTTTCTTACTCTGGACACACATTCCATTGTTCAGAGACAATTCTCCCTCTTACTGTTGAGCCTCTTGCTCACAATCATTCCATGACAACTATGAATGATGAACCATGACATGACTATTCTATATGCTTTTCTATTTAGCCGGCTGTGAATGTGTTGCATTACTACTTCTGGAAGAAGCTCTCTTGATGTTGAGTCTCTTGGTCAC
This sequence comes from Lissotriton helveticus, assembly GCF_964261635.1. Lineage (NCBI taxonomy): Eukaryota > Metazoa > Chordata > Amphibia > Caudata > Salamandridae > Lissotriton > Lissotriton helveticus. Next base: position 807,401,398 of record NC_136063.1, read on the forward strand.
AATCATTCCATGACAACAGAAAGGTACTTTTCTGTTTAACTGGCTGTGAATGTGTTGAGTTATCACTTCTGGAATAAGCAACCAAGACCCTGTTTGCATTCATTACACTCAGCTACTGCAATGCGCTGTACTAGGAGGTGCTTCCCTAGCAACTACGCTTATATGGAACTCACATTGTGTGAACAAATTCACTAGGAATTTAACCTACATCAATGCTAAAAAGAAAATAGCTTGTAACAGGGGAACATTATCCTCAAACAGCACAAACTCCTGGTCACAAGATCCAACTTTGGCGAAACAACCGGATCTCAGTCCATAACCCATAATGTTCTGGACCAGTACACAAAGGACAATCTTACAAGAATCTTCATTCATTACTGTAAGATAGCCCACTCAGATGGCCCATCTCTCTCAAAACACTTTTCCAAATCAGGAATCAACTCCTTTAAGATCACCCATTCAGCAAATGTATTAGCATATGCAATTACAAACGTCAAACACAAGATTATGAGAGAATTCTTGAAACTCTGTTTGGTGATCAACATTATTACACCTTAAAACTGATCTCTTTCTGTTGACTCACAGCACAACCTTAAAATGTAATACATTACACAAAAATGTTAATGCGTCCTCTATGACTCATATTGTCTATGGATTAAAACTTAAGAGTGCATCATCTACTCACTCAATGGTTACCTTTCTATTTTCCTTTTTAACAACGACAAAATCATGTTTTCAAGCCTCCCTATATGCTCCACCTTCGGATCCTTGTGCCTTCAAACCCATTACCATCACTACCAACCTTCACCCTCCTCAGTTTAGTCATTTCAATCCTCATATCAAATCTCTCCCTACACCTTATCATCAAGTACTTGAGCTACATAGTCTTTCCACAACATCTACCCTATTGTCCCCTCCCCTTGCAATCTCATGTACAGCCCAGTTACAGTTGGCTCCATGACACTCCTTCTCTGTCACACCTTGCCTTACTATTCTCAATCTCCTTGATCTCAACCCAAATGTACAGTTTCCTATACCCCTTCCATCCCTAGCACCCATCATGACCCTCCATGGGCCAGCCATTCGATCTCATCCCCTAGTGCTGTTTCAGCCACCTCTTCCTCTCTCTCCCCTGCCTGTCAGTCACCCACCTTTTTCTGCTCACACTTGAAACACCTCATTCCATCCCTATCTGCCATTCTTCTTTCAAAACTCCTAACAATCTCTGACTTTCCTTCACAATCACCTACTCTTCCGCAACATAGCCCTCACACTAGTCCTAAACCCCCAGCAATTCCCAATTCTCTTTCTCAATTATTTAGAACTCCACAACATAGACCAAGCACTTGGCTCAACCCAGAAAATTGACTCAAGCTTCCCCATTACCAACTTCTTTGTGACTCATTTCACAACTCTACGTTATGCTTCACTTCAGATAATGGAAAGAATTAATGTTTTATCAAAGGCCTTGTCGCATGTATCCTGTTTATTGTTCAGCATCAAATGTTGCTCACAACCACATTTTCACCCTGCCTTGCAGAATAGTAATCCTTGGAGAATCAGTTTTGCTAGAAGCACCCTTGTCCCTTGATGTGAGCTAATAATTTCCTCCTGCGAAGATGATGCTCTCCATGATCACTTTGAAAGCTATGAAAACCCAAACTCCGCTTCTGAGCAGCCTCATAGCCTAGCCCTAAGCAACTTCTCCATCATCATCACCATGAACCACAGACCTTCCTGTTAATTTCCCCCATCCAAGATGAAGGAACCTGCTAACCTCATTCAAGTAGCCATTGAACCCCAAATATATTCTGTCTTAATGTCCACCCCTCCTCCCTCTGAGATACCTGCTTCATAGCTTCCACTCTGCTGTTAAAAACTGCCTGGAGATTTCAGATACATTTTGAGTTGTAACCTAGTTACCATGATTTCAATGGAACCTTGGCTTAAAATGATACTCAAACTATATTTTGAATCACCTACTACCCTCATTACTCCTTTCTTCGTTATGACCGTGCTCATAGACATTGGAGGGAAGTGGTTGTTATCCACCAAAACATGGACAAGGGGGAACTGACCTCGCTTTGCAGGAAAAACCTCACGCCCACAACAGTAGCCCAAACTGTTCTCAAATTAACCAAACACTACAACCAGAAAATATCAAATATAATACAATCAGTAGCACCATTGAGCCTCAAAAGACAAAAAATGAAATCCTCCCATCCTTGGTACAATCACACTCTACATGAGGGAAGGAGGAGTCTTAGACATGCAGAACAACAGTGGAGACAGGAGCCCTTGACACTGCTCCTAATTAAGCTACATGAAAAACCAAACAGCTACGAAAAACAGACCTGGAACACTAACGCAGGGTACTTCTGATCCCAACTCAACATTGCAAGAATCGCCCTAGGCACTTGTTTGAAATTATCAACCAACAAACCTGCACAATCAATGCAACCAAGATCAGCAAAAACTCATGTCAAAACTGTGAAGCTTTCTTGTCATTTTTCAATGAAAAAAATTAACATTTGAAAAGGAAATTGCAACTGACAAAGAAAGGCTAAAAGCCACTTTAGACAATTAATACCATTCCAATGGTGTAGCTCCTTATCATGTGAAGAAACTGATGAATTTAAGACCAAGACTCAAGCTTTCTGGGGTAAGTTTGAAGCACTAACAAAGGAGAAAGTCCACAAGACCTTATTAGCCATGACACCAACCTCACATTTCAACGACCCTATCCCCTTCACAACACTAAAGGAACGTTATCACCTCTTCCCTCCCATACTGATGACGATCGTAAATGCATCACTAAAACAAGGCATTATTTTGTACTTGGGGAAGTGAATCCCCTTCTGAAAAGGTAGGAACAGACCCTACAACCCTGCACAACTTTTGCCTAGTGTACGTTTTTCCGTTTTCGGCCAAATTGTTGAGAAAAGGTGTACACAACCAATTGAGACAGCACGTTGATCAATTCAACCTATTTGACAAATTCCAATCAGTATATAGACCAAGGAACAGCTCAGAATCGGCCATTGTTCACATAATGGATGACACAAGTAAGATATTAGACAAGAACAACTCTTTCTTACTCATCCTACTGGAACTCTCTTCAGCTTTTGACAAGGTCAATCATAACAACCTACTAACATTGCTGGAAACAGAATGGGGCTGTCCGGGAAAGTGCTCTCCTGGTTTGCATCCTTCTTGCAGAACTGCTCACAATTAATCAGACTAGGCAACTCTTTCTTAGGTGCCGCACCAGTGAGATGCAGAGTCCTACAATGGTCGACCACTTTCCCACACTCTTAAACCTATATATGGAGCCATCCACATAAATCTTCAAACAATCGAACATTGCATACCATATGTACACAGACAACACAATTATACTTAAAGATATCCTCCCCAAAGGATGTTATACAAGTAAATAACACTCTAGTCATAACTCAGTCCTGGCTAGTGCAAAACAACCTCAAGCTGAACTCTCTGAAAACAGAATTCCTACTTTTCTCCCCTCATACTAGATCCACATGCATCCAAGATTGCCTAAATCACCTTGACAACCTTAATTGCAAACCTACCTTTATTGGATACACTAAATCCCTTTGAATGACCTTTGGTAAGAATTTGAACGTGCTAGCACATAACAGTGCAACCACACACAGTTCGTCATTCCAACCTAATCTACTGAAGAAAGTGAAACCATTCCTGCCACCTCCAGACTTCAAACAAGCACTACAATCATTAGTGGTCTCAAGGCTCGAATATGGATCTGCAACTCTTTCAGGTTTTCTTAAATCAAGAACGGACCCACTCAAAGTGACCCTCAATACAGCAGCTAGACTGGTAACAGGCGGTAAACGCTTTAACCACTTTACCCCATTATGTAGATCTCTCAACTGGGTCACTCTTGAAGCCAGAACTTAACTGAGAATTGCCTTCCTCATGCATAAAACCTTACATTGTAATAATCCAAGGTACCTAGCAGAAAATATTTGAATCTCAGGAGTCAATCCCTCCCTCAGAAGCGCTTTCTCTCTCAGACTAGAGCCCCCCAGATTCAGAAAACAAAAAACCTACACTCCTCTCTTCAGGAATGGCTCCAAGGATTTGGAACTCCCTACCACGCAAGGGTAGGTCTAACCCATTTGCCCACATCTCCAAGAAAGAGGTGAAAAAGATCCTTATGAACAGATTTCAGTTGAAGTTACACAAACATTGTCCCATCACAAAGCAGAATCTTGAAGCACACCCAAGAGAAGCTATCCCAGGGACCCATAAACAAATGACGCTTGCTTTATTCCAGCTCGGTTACAACAACCTTATCTTACAGGACTTTTTTAGTAGTGGTCTATGTTTTCTTAGATGTTTTATTTTTTATGTTTGCACCTCTATCACTCATATATACAGCACTCTGATCCTCTTGGGTCATATCAGCGCTTTACAAAACACCAAAAATAAAATATCAAACAAAGAAAAATAAGATGCACACCTTTTCCTTCTACTTACTATCATACCATCCAAATTCATACATCTGAAAGCTCTGCCCACTAGGTGACATTGGACTATAGGGTAATCCTTCAGTGCCTGAAGGTCTGGTCTGACAGGCCAATGTGTATGCCAGTTTTCTGGATATTTGTAGGGCTATTTTATGGTCTGGTGGTCAGCTTTTCACTGTCAATTTCCCTGCTGTTACCATAAGCATTGCCTAAAGCAAGCACAAACACATGCATTCTCCCATACCTTGCAAAACACCTACACAATGTGCCTGCATAAGTTCAAAACTGCCCGGATTTGAAAATGTGGGCCACATTTTCGCAATCTGGTTTGCTAATGGTGGCCACTTTTATTTTGGTGCCCAGGACAATATCTGTTTCAGTCTGAGAATGTATGTAAATGTAAATGTAAATGTCATGGTACTTATAGAGCACACTGTCACCAGACGGTCACCTGGCGCTGATACTCATACCGCTGTGGAACCCCTCCTGGCTTTCCCTGTGAAGTGTCCACTCCTGGGCACTCCCAGGGTGAAGCCAGGCATCCTTAGCACTGTTGGGGCCAGTGTGGAGGCTAAGCAAGCTATTGCCCAGAGTTGCAGCGTGGGGCCCATGATTAGAATAGGCACTGAGGCGAGAATTAACAGGTCCGAGGAAATTGAGCCCGAGACCCCGCTGAGGCGGGAATCGAACCCTGGTCCCTGGCCAGAACTCTGCATCAGGGTCTGCCGCTCTAACCATTGAGCCACACCATTGAATTACATCTTAGCTAACGATCTCAGAAAACCACAATCTTCCTCAGGGATTTCAATCTGGATTTTGTTGATGAGAAAAAAAAACTGTGACTCATTTCTTTTCTTTTCTCCATGATAAAGATCTCTCTCAACATTGCCAGAAACCCTTGTGCAGTAAATGTTCCATTCTATATTTGCCCTCTTCTAAAACTACTCTCCTGACGACGAAGGATCTCATCCCAGCTGATTGGTCTGATTACCTTCCAAGTCCCTTCACAGTGATCTTTATCCATCAGAAAACCTCAGGCAACCCATAGAAAGAAACAAATCTGGTTCTGTGATCCAAAATTAGTGATGATAACCTTTTCACTATCAAGATTAGCTTGGATAGTCAGCTCAGCTCAACATCAATTCCTCTACAGATGAATAACAAATATTTGAAAGCCCTAACTGAAGAATATGCTCCATTAAAGGGCAGGATGAACACTCCTAAACTTTTTCACCCCTGATTCTCAAAAGACCTATATGGTGAAGAAAATGCTTGAGAAAACTTGAGAAAGAATAGAAACAATCACACTTGTCATCAAATCTGACAAAACCAAAAACTGCTAGAAAAAATTGTAAACTCTGCATTTTCAGAGCCAAATCCTCAGACAGACATAAAATTCCTCTTGATGCTTCCAAACACCATCCAAAACTCCTATTCTAATTGATAAAACAGTCAACCAAGCAGACATCTAAGACCACATTCAGGACTCCTGAAGCTACTTGTGGAGATTTTGTGAACATCTTCGAAAAGAAGTCATCTCTCAAACGACCACACAACCCAGACAATGACAAGCTGACACACAAAGCATATTGGTTCCGGTTGCATTTTGACACAGCCTCAGATGCCGAGCTGATGGTCACTATAAATAAGGTTAAACCATCTTTCAGATGCAATGCCCTGTTCTAGCAACAACGATCTCCATATCTTCAAATACTGCACCCATCCTCCTTGGTGATCTGTCTTGAAAAGCTGTTTTTCATGTTAGATTAAAATCGGTCAAGTGTCTTTGTTTCTGAAAAACAACTAAATACCTCATGAGGGGTCTACAGCTGCTGATAGAAAATGCAAATAGGAAATGTAACCAGCCTACAGCCTATACTGAATACAATATGACCTCGTTATCACTGGAGCATTTTCCATTACCCAGTGTTTGATTTGTAATATAATAAATACCGGGTCTCTGACCAGGAGGCCACTACAGCGTGCACCACCGATTGCCTCGTCATCGCGGCCAATAACGTTACCAAAACAACAGCTAACCAGCTCTTTCACCTTTTAAGTGCAACAGTTCAGATTATTCCGGGTCCCCAGAGCTAAAGGAATGGCTGGGGATGCAGGAAACAACCCATGTTCTGCTTATCTCTAAATTAGATGAGCAGCTCCACCACGTGGCAGAGTGTCAGAAGTGTGTGATGACAGTTAAGTGCTGGTGCTGAGCACCGGAAACCAATTAAGTGCCGGTGCCGAGCACCGGAAAGCACCGGCTCAGATTAAGCACTATGGAAAGGGAAAGTGTCTACCACAGGTGTGGGGACACTCGGTGTTTTGTAAAATACCCCTCACACACCAACAGGCCCCTTGGTGTCATGCTTAAGCATAGGGGTCTTCGCACCCCTCTAACAGGATGCGGCGTGCTGCGACCTACGACTACGCGGGAGCACTGAAGGTATAGACTATGTGTGGTGTATGTGGTGGAAGTGGTTGGGGTATTTTAATGTGAGGGGTGGGATATAGTGAAGGTTTAAAAAGTACCTGGCTCGTGGGTGTATAGAAAAAACTTTATTCACAACCCCGGGCTGGTACTGTTAAAAGAAGTGCAGTGCGAGGTAATAATCTGTCGTGACTATGGACAGTACCTCAGGTGTGCGTCGACATGTTTCGGAGCATATGCTCCTTCTTCAGGACGGGGGCACAACTTCCCCACCTTACTCACGTATCTCTATAGTTTGTGTAAATAACCAAAAGTGCAGGACTATTTACAGTGTTTTAATGCTAGATTAAGGCTATAATGTGCCTACAGCGGTTTTTGACTCAGGACCATGCATTTGCATGACCTGAAAAAACAAAAAAAGAAAGAAAAATGAATATGGTTACCCTGATTAGTGTGGCTCATACAGGTGCAGTCGCCTGGAACACCATTGGCGCATTAGCCCTGTAAAGAAAAATGACAGACAAGACACACAACATAGATAACACACATAAAGTTATTTGAAACACTTTGGTCATACTCATTGTTAAAGGTTGTCTTGCTTCATGAGCATTCAAGAACGTCTGGGGTTGATTGCTAATTTTGCAATCTAGATGGATAAAGAATCGGTTTTAGTACTTTGTACTCACTTTTAGGAAGGGAAACGGTGTGTTGTTTTACCCAATACTCACAGACTCGGGACGAGTTTTCCTCCGTGCTACCCCACACGCTGCTCTGCTGGTAGTGACTGTAGATGCACACCGTGTGGTATTTATGCTAAGATTTCCTAATTGGTTTGGCACTCATAGGATAATTGTCGGAAGCGCCTTATGCCCAAATAAGGATAATCCGTCCACTTAGTGGATAGTTGACACACCTTGTACGACTAGGCATTCTAGCGTGAATACTCAGCGACGGGGCGGTGATGATTGCTTGAGACGCGCATGCGTGAATTGTCTCTGTCTTGCGCACGCGTGTGGAAAGCGTCTGTTCCAGCGTGTCTCGAGAGCGCATGCGCGATTGGAAAGTGTCTGTGCCGGTGTGTGGATCTCTCAGTTGCGCATGTGGACGGATTACAACACACTGTTTCCCTTCCTAAAAGTGAGTACAAAGTACTAAAACCGATTCTTTATCCATCTAGATTGCAAAATTAGCAATCAACCCCAGATGTTCTTGAATGCTCATGAAGCAAGACAACCTTTAACAATGAGTATGACCAAAGTGTTTCAAATAACTTTATGTGTGTTATCTATGTTGTGTGTCTTGTCTGTCATTTTTCTTTACAGGGCTAATGCGCCAATGGTGTTCCAGGCGACTGCACCTGTATGAGCCACACTAATCAGGGTAAACATATTCATTTTTCTTTCTTTTTTTGTTTTTTCAGGTCATGCAAATGCATGGTCCTGAGTCAAAAACCGCTGTAGGCACATTATAGCCTTAATCTAGCATTAAAACACTGTAAATAGTCCTGCACTTTTGGTTATTTACACAAACTATAGAGATACGTGAGTAAGGTGGGGAAGTTGTGCCCCCGTCCTGAAGAAGGAGCATATGCTCCGAAACATGTCGACGCACACCTGAGGTACTGTCCATAGTCACGACAGATTATTACCTCGCACTGCACTTCTTTTAACAGTACCAGCCCGGGGTTGTGAATAAAGTTTTTTCTATACACCCACGAGCCAGGTACTTTTTAAACCTTCACTATATCCCACCACTCACATTAAAACCCCAACCACTTCCACCACATACACCACACATAGTCTATACCTTCAGCGCTCCCGCGTAGTCGTAGGTCGCAGCACGCCGCATCCTGTTAGAGAGGTGCGAAGACCCCTATGATGAAGCATGACACCAAGGGGCCTGTTGGTGTGTGAGGGGTATTTTACAAAACACCGAGTGTCCCCACACCTGTGGTAGACACTTTCCCTTTCCACTGTGAGTAAGATTCCTTTTGTTTATGTAACTGTGCCCGTGGAGTAAGAATCCTACCTCTATACTCTACCTCCCTCCTGATGTTTTTGTGTGTCAGATTAAGCACTGCCATTACCATGGAAAAGAAAACAGCAACCTAAATTTAACAGCCTTTTCCTGATCACGAAAATCTTTAATTATGTGTCCAGAAGATGAATACTTTACTCATCTTAATTGATTCATCAAACATTTCACATACTGCATCTAAAACATCTTAGGACCAGGTGCACATCACTAAACCATCTCCCCCTGTGATCCTCATAGGGAACAAGAGCTTAAGGCTCATGAATTGCTAGACTTGATGGTTTGGAACTGCAATGAAAGGAGATCATAGTACCACTGACACTACTGTTTCACTCAAGGCATGCTAACAAACTGCTTTACTTGCATCCATGGAAGTACTTGTGCACAGGGTACAATCATCCTTGAGCCACCCTCAGTATCTTCATTTCGTGAATACTTGGATTGGAACTTTCCAGTGCGCCTTTGTTTTTAATTATGTTCATGGAGTTAGTGCGAGATCACCTAAAAAACTAAGGGGGTTAATTAAAGTTTGTTAAACGGTCTGCCAACCCACAGGTCAACTAATGCTAAGTTCTTTGCTCCCTTTGTGGGGGACTGAATGCTAGATTGCTACCCCTTCCAGCCTAGCAGAGATTTCTTTGCATGCAAGAGAGCTGCTGCTGACATTGCTCCATTCAAGGCACAGATTATTTGCCACAGAGCAGCTTGTTTGATGCACCACTTTGGTTTTTGTTCTTCTGTGACAAATTTTCAAAGCAGGACTCCATTATTGAAACATCTAAATCAATGACCCTGACACACTGGGAGTTTTCTCTCAGTATGTGAGGATAATTTCTGTTGTTTCATGCTCAGAGGTGGCAGGTTTGCCCTGGTGGAAACAAGCCAGAAAATGTTATGTCTGAAGTACTACACTAAAAAGGAAACATTTACATTGAAAGTACCACACAAAACAGGACAGTCATTCTGACATACAATACTATACCAGTGGAAACTTGGCAATTTGTCCACTTCTGAGAGGCTCAGATGAAGTGAGTGTTGGGTGGATGCAACATTCACCTATTTTTGGCAGATGCCCCACATTTGCCAGACTCTAAATGACCTTCTAATTTTACAGAGCAGTTGTTTTCTGTAGTATATGAATACATCCCAGACTGTAGCTAGACAAACCCTCCAGTTTATCGCGATTTACGAAAAAATCGCGAAATCGGCAGATTACCGCGATGGCCGCGATAATAACCATATTGGCCGCGATATTTACAAAGAAGTGTCTCTACCGGGAGACAGCAAAACAAACAATGCCTTTTATTGGCTGTGCGCCGCCCCCCCCCCCCCCACTCTTGTGTGTCAGCAGCTTCCCGGGACACACACAGACAGTCAGTTTTTGAGCTGCCAGTCGCACCCGAGTATTTCACAGGTCATTAAATTAATGACCTGTGAAGTACTCGAGTGCGACTGGCAGCTAATAGACCTTTCACTTGTTAATGAGGCTTTGTTTTTCACGCCCCCGCCTGTTATCATCGGCTCTGGCAGGTGTCAGGGGCTTGCGGTGGTTTTGGGGTCGGTGTGTGTCATTGCACGAGAAGCCAACCCCCTGGGTCCTCCCATTAGGGGCATATTTTTCTTTTATGGCTGGAAGGGGGGGGGGGCGCATTCTTTTTATCCTTTCCAGGCCGGCCCCCCTGGTTACGATCTCTTCTGGATTTCATTTCATTACAGCATGGTGGACTGTCAAAGGAACTGGATGCATTTGCCTTTATTTCAACAGTTAGCTGCCTAAACCCAGATTTCGATAGGATGGAGACTCACTATGTGTAAGTGCATGTTGTCCGATAGTTTTTAGTTTGCTCTCAGATCCAATACATTTGTCTCGCACTTTTTTCTACAGTTGATTTTTAGTCTCCCTGCCTATTACGTTGTCTCTTGTTTCCAGGCCATTTCTTATCAAACAAAAAAATCAGTTGAACCTCCCCTGCACATCTGAGACACGCCCAATACATATGCACCTATTAAGGTAATGACCGGGGGCTTTGACAGTTCAACTCTGCAGCATTACCAACACAGCGCTGATCTCACAAAATAAACGTACCACTAAATGTGAAGAGTGATAGCCAAGGAATTGGAGGCGCTGGGAATTATAGTTGAGCGCCTGGTGACTTCAAGCTCACAGGGTTCCAGGTCCATTACTCCTCGCTCCTTAGAGTGCAATTTGACAGTGAGTCAGTATTACAGTGAAGTCTTCCATTGTCAGAGTAGACCGGAGGGAGAGTTGTGGTAGACTTTAGAAGTATTTGATAAGGGAGTTGGTGGTAAGGTTATGTGCTCAATGCCAGGATGGATGGTGACTAAAGCAAAATGATCCATAAAAAGGCAGTGGGCTCTGCACTATAAGCACTGGCAACAAATCAAGCACTTAAACAGTGCATAATTGTGCTGGGTGTCGTGAGTTGCACGGGGGGGGGGGGGCCCGTCCGCAGTCTAGACTCGCAGCGGGGCTTCTAAGCCCTGGCACGGCCATCCCTAGGAACAGGACTCACTTCGTCATCATTTGTACTCTGCGCCTGCCCCTCGGATCCCAGGCAGGAGGCATGACTTCAGAGGCAGGAGAGCTTTGGGGGCAGAAACCAGACATGCAGGGGGGGGGGTCAGGTGTGGGTGAGTGCCTGTCACTCAATCCCTACATTGCATCCGCGCTGTGGCGGCCCTGATGGAGACAGGGATGTTCTCCCCGATTCTGGGTACACGGATGGAGGAGGCCTGTTGTCTTGTTTTGTCTTTATTTCACTTCTTAGGAGGGCACAGGTCCTAAAAAACAAGTGGAGGGGTCTAACCAAGTTAGGCAGCATAGCGCGTGACATCACATTGAGTGACATCATTGAGCGCAACATGGCACGTCGCATCACAGGAAGTGGCATCAAGACCCATGACCTCACAGGAATTGACATCACAAAATGTGACACAAAATTTGAGACCTCACACTTCTGTTTAGCCCAACTGGCAGATGAAGAATTGCAATTCCAAGGGATAACAACCTTAACCTGTGGGCTGCTTCCTCTACTCCATATTCCAGATTGCCTAATCAAAGTGGAATACTCTGCAAAAACAGTTTCCATTGATTTAAGGCTGAAAATGAATGCTTATGAGTAAAATAAAGTGCCGCTAAAATGCTACTAAATTTCCATATTTGTGCCGCTAAATTTCCATATTTGTGCCGCTAAATTTGCGAATCCATGCCGCTATATCCTGGGGGTCTGGCTAGATATGCAATTGTCATTGAGGCTTATGCGGCTCTCCGTTTAATTCAAACTGGATTCCACCACACTTTGGGTGGGATTTTTGAAAACGTGTAGGGTTTGAACTATGAATCTCCCCAGCCTTTTTGTGTGCTGAAAATATTTAAACAAAGCCTGTAATTTAAAGCCTTTCCTTTTATAAAGTCATGTGCATATTATCTTTTAGGACAGACAAAGACAGAGGACTTTAAAAGAAAGAGGAGAACCAATGGGGTGGTACGTTCAAAATGAGATGGTTTTTATGAATAAAACAAATGTTTTAATGGTAATTGTAAGGCACTGGTTATGGCTTTCGGCTTCAGCCATATATGTGTCGTCCCAACAGCCTATGTACATGATAATCTAGGCAAACCCGTTCCATGTTTTTTGAGAAAGCAGGGCAAGCGTGGAAGTAGTGGCCAGTGCCTGGGGGTGAAAGGGTGTCATTTGCCTTCCTGAGATGTCTTTATCCTCCTCTTTGTCACACATTACAAATGGGCGCAAGTTAACCACCCTCCCCCTCAGCCTCTGGCGGCCATGACACATTTAACAAGCTGCATTCATAAATTATTGTTGGGGCGCAGGCTCCACCACGGCACCCTATAGCCTGGTGCATATGCTTCTAATAAAGACGCACCCTGCACTGCATGCTGTTTGGGCCATACACCGAGGAGTACCTCTCACCTCGCCTTCGATGTACACACACAATATTGAACTATTCCCTACCACGGTCGGACTGGGGCACAAAATAGGCCAGAGCACCAAATAAATGAGGACCCAGTTAGCTCTGCCTGTTTGCCCTATATTCCAGTCCGACTCTGTTCTATGCCCAGTGCTGTGTGCAGTTCTCCAGTGGGATTTGTGCTGCATCGGGGCGTAACACAGACGCCACTGTGCTGCATTTATTCATTCATTACAATATAAAACAGTTAATGCATTCTACAAGCGGCAACGAATATCGCTTTCATTAAGGGTAACTACCTCAAAACTTGCCTTCCAAACTCAGTATGTTTATATGTGCTCAGGACTTTTCTTCTCTATTGTCAGTTCTAATGCACTTTTCCCACAGAGGGCATTTGTTGTTTTTGTCGTTTTGATGAATCATCAAATTTGGAAATGGCTTATGCTCCTTAAAGGAGGAAAAGACTAATATAAATAGAATGCTTCCTGCCTCCATAGAAAGTGACATCATTATCGTAATTGCAAACACAGTTACAGCAGCAGATATCCATTCACTCCAATATTGCAGGCTGACAATATTGAAGTGACAGTAGGTTCCGGAACATTCTACGTAACATGGCGGAGAAAGCACGCGCTTAACGATGGCAACTCTGCACGGATATGCAGTGATTAAAAACATAGACGTGATATGTCAATGTTGAACTGTATCAAAAAGCACAAATGACGGCGCACAAATTGCTAGTAGTGTAACAAGCACTGGCGAAAAAATATCATGTGATGCTTTTTACAAGTGCATATAATAAACTAGCAAAGCTGGTATCGTAAGAAATTCAGTATTTAACGGTCTAATCCTCTCGGTCCTTGATATTCTGTTTGCAGTTTCAAGAATGCCATCTGGTTCAGCTTCCTTATTACGAACCATTAACATTAGCTACATTATAAAGTGCACAGGATATTGGAGACGATATAGCCAGTCTGTTCACTGCTTTTTATTTCTAATAGGCTTTTCCGGAGGTAAAATGTTTTACGCGATTTCAAGTAGTCATGAAAAATAAGAGGATGCAGCATAGCTGGGGCAGCTGAACCAGAGAATATTTCCGCATTTTTAAACGAACTGATTATATTTTTGATGTACATTTAGCTCATTGTCTTTCAGTCGCGTTTTAATAAGATGAAGTTAGGCATTTCATATGCAGGCAGCAGCGAGGGGAAGCTACAAGTGAAAAACATGAAAGGGTGCAGTGTGAGATGTTAGAAAAATTTAGGGAACTTATGAACAGATTTTTTCTGGATCAGACGTTGTGCAAATAAATATCACTATTACACTCTGAATCAAAAAATTTAGATTTTCTTATGTTTAGTCTAAAGACAGTCAACTTTGAGTTCCACAAATTAAAAAAAACATTGTCAAAGCTAATAAGGATGACCTTGGCCGGTCTGGGAATTTTTAGATCTGATTCTTTTTTTATAAACATATGCACCATGTATTAAAGTAATACAGCTAGTAAAAAGTAAACCTGCTGCAATCTAATAGTGCTGGGCATATGTCTGGGATAAGTTTGAAAACTGCAACAACAAAAATATACAAAACATAAAATTGTAGTGGAAATGAAATCAATCAATCAGGGTTCTTGTAGTCAACCGTTAGAGTCTTAAGGTGCGGGGGATGGGTACTGCAGTTCAGTCAAAAAACCATTTCAGTCGAAGAGTCAGGTCTTGAGTTTCTTCCTAAATTGAGGTACTGAAGGTGATTGCCTGAGATGTAGAGGAAGAGAGTTCTAGGTATTGGTGCTCGTGAGGTAGGAGAAGGATATTCTTCCGGCTGTGGTTTTGCCGATCGATGGGATAGCGGTCAGGGCCAGGTTGGCAGAGCGTAGGTGTCTGGTGTGAGTGTAGAAGGACGGTGGCTGAGGTATGTAGGTCCGGTGTTGTGGAGGGCCTTGTAGGCATGCATGAGGAGCTTGAAGGTGATTTGTTAGTTGACCGGGAGCCAGGGGAAGTTTTTCAGGCGATCAGTGATATGGCTGCGGTGGGGGATGTTCAGGAGAAGTCTTGCGGAGGCATTCTCGATTCTTTGCAATTTCTTTTGGAGCTTCTAGGTGGTGCCAGCGTAGAGTGCATTGTCGTAGTCAAGTTTGCTGCTGACGAGCGCCTGGGAGACCATTCTTCTGGACTCCGTGGGGATCCACTTAAAAATCTTTCTAAGCAGGCAGAACATCTGGAAGCAGGATGATGAGAAGGCGTTGATTTGGCAGTTCATTGAGAGTGAAGAGTCAGGGATGATGATGAGGTTACGTGCGTGGTCGGTGGGTGTGGGGGGATTCCGAGTGCTGCGGGCCACCAGGAGTTGTCCAGGCAGAGGGGTGGTTCTCAGGATGAGGACTTCAGTTTTGTGGGAGTCGAGTTTGAGGCAGATGTCCTTCATCCAGGTGGTGACTGCCTTCATCCCATTGTGGAAGTTGTTATTTGCGGCTGTAGATTCGTCAGTGAGGGAGAGAATCAGCTGGGTGTCATTGGCATAGGAGAGGATGTTTAGTCCGTGATTTCTGATGATGGCTGTCAGAAGAGCCATGTAGATGTTGAAGAGGATGGGGTTCAGCGAGGAGCCCGGAAGGACTCTGAAGCTGATCCCTGTAGGTTTCGAGGAGAACTGTAGGAGCCTGACTGTCTGGGTTCAGCTGGTGAGGAAGGAGAGGATCCACTCTAAGACTTTGTCACAGATGTCAGCATAGTGGAGTCTTGCATAGAGGGTGTGGTGGGAGACGGTGTCCAAAACTGCCTCGGTAGAGGAGTGCAGTCTCTGAGCCGTGGTTGCTTCTGAAGCCTGATTGGGAGGTGTCAAAAATGTGGTTTGTTTCTATTAATTAGTGAGTTGGGGTTTGATGGCCTTATCGATGACTTTGGCTGGGAAGGGGAGCAGAGAGATGGGTCTGTGATTCTTGCAGTTCGGAAACAGAGAATGACCTTTCAGTCTTTGCACTGAAGTGCCTTTCTAGGCATATGTGAACATGTATCAGAGCAGAATGCCATCACCCACACTAAAGATAGTCAATGGCTGAAGTAGGCTGACCAATTGCCACATGGTGTAGGCTGTGGTGGGAAAAAGCAAAATGTTGATGACACTTGACAGATTCTTTAACCCCTTCCATGCTCATGACAAGCTCAGCTCGTCATGGCATGTACCTCTCAGGTGCTCATGACGAGCTGAGCTCGTCATGACCACACCCATTTTCGTTGCTGTCCAGCACAGCAGGGGAAACTCTTAAGCAGCGATGTGGTTAAGGTATTTCACCACTGGTATCCAAACCCAAACAAACACAATAACTCAGCCTTACCGCCTACTACAAATTGCTGGTGCTGTGGTCAACTGGGAGAGTACATTACCCACATTCCTTATGATCGTGCCCACATATCCGAACATACTTGGAAGAAATCTGGAGGATGTTTAAACACTGCAATTCTTGTACTTTCCAACCGTCTATCGAAGTAGCCCTACTATATGATACAGAAGAGGTGGAAGGAATAACTCTCTATAGCTAAAGGAGTTTTGACTCATCCCTCGCTACTGCCAAACTAAGCATACTATGCAAAAGCATTGCTTAATTTGAGCAAGTGCATTCAGGTGCTCAGCACCGGCACTTCTTTCACAGGGCCAGGGCTATAATTTCTGACCCTGCAGGTGGTGGTCTCAATATTAATTGTTCAAATTCAAAATAAAAAGAATAACATACATTGCAGGGTGACTGACTGGTAAATGTTCGTAGACAGGCCAGCATACGCCTGTCCAGGCAGGCATGATTGTGTATCACCACGTTAGTGATGATGCCATCACGCCGATCACAAATCCAAGAAGTCATCGACAAACTATGGCTTGCATTCTATTACCCTAGTCTGCTGCACTGCCTGAGCCTAAGTTTCCATTGGATAATTGTAGCTGGGGGCTGGCTTATGACGGAGTTGAGGCAAGAAAGCTGTGAGAGTGCATTTGGAACTTGGGAGTGAGGGTTCTTGAGGAAGAAACAAGTGTGGACTTTCTACTTGCTGCGTAGCCAAAGTAGCATATTCAACAGCCCTGCTATGCTGCTATCGTCAAAGTGCTTGATGAGGCTGTGGCCCAACACAACTTTTGTGCGCCATGGCTTCAGCTGTAGAATCTGTGCGCTACACCCCAGCATGGTAATTGCTGAGCGTGCGTGAGTCCGTCCAGTAGGCACCACAGCCATACTTACCGGCATTAGCAGCATTACGGCTGGGGACAATGCTTGTGCTGTAGCAGGCAGGGTCACAGCAAGCAGAGCAATGGATGTCGATGCCATCGCCATCCCTGGACCTACTAGTTACAGGCAGCACTAGTAGTGACATCACCTGCTGTGCTCGAGCAGCTGTCTGTTCCGCAATAAACCCAGTCATTCAGCACTGATTAATATATGTAAAAAAGCATTTTCATTTGGTGTACATTTTGTTTTTGCACTCGGTGTAGGTAAGAAAGTAAAATATGCCATCTTCCACTTCTTTAGAAATGACAACAGGAAAACGCAGAGTTCAAAATAGCAGGGACATGTACAGGCTGACGACAGGGGTCAAAGGCAGCGGCAGTGTTATAGATGAGAGAGAGAGAACAGGAATAAAGAGGAGAAAGAAACAACAGGAGAGGAGAGAGATAAGACAGAGCTAAGTAGAAGTAAAGGAGAGCAACTCAGATACAAAGAGAAAGCAGCCATGATGTGAAGAAGAGAGCATTAAGAAGAGAGAAGCTAGAATGAAAGGATGTAGGAGAGAGGAAAAAAGCAGACAAATGATAAAACTGAGACGCAGCTAATCACTGCTAGAAGAGTGATAGTAAAGAGCCAAGATCGAGCGGAGAGAGAGCAGAGTATGGATAAAAGTGAAGAGGAAAAAGCGCAAGGCTAGAATGAATAGAGGGCAAATCAGAAATACAGGGAATAACGTAACACGCCAGGTGTGACAAAGATGATAGAAAACAATTTGAGAGGATAGACTCTTAGAGTAAAGACTTAGGGGCCAGACAACAGATCAAGGTTAGAAGATAGAGACTGAAGCAGTGAGAGGGTTGAAAGTAGGGCTCACCGGAGGAAGAAGTGAGCTTTGGCTTCCTTGACAAAATTTTCAGCACCTGCACTTCTTTTTTTTACAAATTAAGCACTGTGCAAAAGGAAATCCTCTTCAGCGCAGACAGTTCTGGAGTGGACTAAGTCAGTTGCGTCCTTAGCAGATTATGAAAGATCTTAGATAAAGTGAATGGTCAAACCTCAAAATGTGAGGAAATATGGGCCACTTTCCTGGCAAATCTTTCTTGACTTGATACTTAGAGCATTGATCTATGTGGCAGGCCGACAACTAGGCTCGCCCAGCTAAGGCCAACATGCTCCAAGTGGACAATACTCAACAAGACCGGCATACTACCCATAGTATGTACCAATACCACACCCACAATACAGTGAGAGAGAGAAACTGAAACAGGACTTCCAGCTACATAAGGCGGCATTCCGAAAGAGCCTGATGGGACAAACCCATTAAAAGTATCAAGTATATTCTGTAATACCCACTCTTATCTTACATTTATATACATTTTGTTTCTTTTGCAAAGTGCTCTTGCTCTGTGTTCCTATTGCAGTGTTAAAATCCCTTTATGCTTGATTGCTCTTTGTATGGCTATGAAAAAAACCTAATAAAAGTAATTCAAATAGAATGGCTCTTGTACAGACCAATGGATGAAGGATAGAGAGATAAAGTGACTATATATATCAAAACAATGTCCTTTTAGACTTAGAGTTCTGCATAATAATGCAAAAAAGGAAGCAGGGAAGTTCTTAACTTTTCGGTAAAGAGAATCTTCTTGATATGGCACACTCTGCAATACCACTGACACACTAAAGCTGCTCACCACAAATGTGCTTCCATACCAGAGTTTTAAAGTACAAGATTAGAAGAATTGTGCCACCCACGCCGAGCTAGAAAAATGACCAAGACTTTTGCCATTTTTAGAGAAAAGTCTTTAAGCATAAGATTAGTGAGTGCCATCCATAGCAAGTTAAAAAATGCAAAAGCCTTCTACAATTCCGGGCACAGTATTACAGCTTTTGGTTGGTAAAATACCATCCAAGTCAACCTGGAATAAGCAAAAAGTAAACTTTAAACGTGTTTCACTCCCATTAAAATTCATCAGGGCGTCATAGCTTTCCTAAGACATAAAAGAGCAATTAGTATACGTCCAAAAAAGGTCCTTTCAGGATGAGGGGGCCAAATAAATTATGTAAAAAGGATGCAGGAAACTCTGGGCAATTCTCTATTTTTAGATGGAGAGCAGATCCTTTATAAGGAACACTCTATAACACCACTGGCACTCTAAAACTGCTCACCTCAAATGTCTGTTTTTCTAACAAAGTTTCTCAGTATAGGTGACCTGAAGCAGTCAGGGTGGAGAACTATGCAAGTACAAAGATAGGAAAAGTCCACCTTTTTTGGTCTTGCGCCTAGCGTTGCAGTGCACAGCACTGCACGAGCAGCGCAAGACATTTAGTAGGGTAAAAATGGGCTTTCAGAAGCTGACCTAGGAATGGCACACGCATGAGTGGGTGCTTTTCGTTTTGGGGCATGTTATTAGCCTTTACGTGTGTGTTTTTTACAAAGCCAGCACGCAATAGGCCAAAGGTGGGTGCATTGCTCCGCCATTGGCCTATTGGTGTCTATAGTACGCACCAAGGCCATGTGCTTTCAATTATCATGCCCAGACACGAGCGCGATAACTAAGACCATATGTCTCGCAGTGGCGCTGACTCACCACTTGCGAGCTTCTTCTGTTTTTTGATCCATTTCACAGGGAAGCAATTAAATGAAAGAAGGACAGAGAGGGGGCTGCTCGCACGCACCACTCGTTTTATGCAGCATCTACTGCTGCAGTAGTGTGCCTTTGCCGCTATAATGCGTTTCTGTTGTGTGGTGGATTTAAAGGTGTCCCATGCACAATGCACACTGACCTGCCGCATGTGCATAGACGAGCAGATCTATGTGAGGCTACTTCATTTTGAGTATAGAAGTCTCTTGAAAAGCATTATAATGTGCCTGGATACTCCAAAATGTTCATTGTGCATCCCCAAAAGTACTCATCCTTCACTGAAACCACAGCCTGTATGAGTCTCATTGCATAGATTTAACTACTGGCCGCCGAGTTGACCTCGCGTGGGGCCCAGGTGGTGTGCAGGGGGTTAGTCATAACTGTCCTCCCACTGCTGAGAGCGTGAGGTACACTCAAAATGGCTTTACATGCTGCTGTCTGTCAGCTATATGTTAGTCTTTCTGATCTCCAACGGCCAATCTTGTGCAAGACTTTTACCAGGGTTACCCGAGTTATGCGGCAGAGGACAATATGATGCTCTGGCAACTAGATCGAGGATGGAACGGAGCCCCTGGGATAAGAGCAGGGCCACTGGAAGTAAGTGATTTTGCGGGTGGGCCGTTTCCAAATAAATATAGATTTGCCACATTTACCACACAATCCATCATCTGCTGCATAATCTGCAGATTTTGAAAATAGTTTGTTTCTAGCTGAAATGGATCAAAGGTTACTAAACAGTGAATTTTTGAGGTTGGATGCACAGCTATTTGAACCTTGTTTGTCCTTGTTAGGTTCTCCGTGGGTGGCGTTACTACCTCGTAAGACGCCCTAATAATCCTGAAAAACGTGATGCCAGTGGGTCACTGGGACCATCCCCGTGGGAACACTATTCACTCCTCTTAATGACAGAGGATTCCACAAAGTTCATTCAGATTCTCTTTTATTCATTCAAGTTCATAATTTTAAAGGTATTCATCAAAGTATATTTTGTATCATATTACTTTAAGTTGATCATCATTCAAATCATCTTCATAATACAAGGCATCATCAATTGGGGCATCATTATAATGTGTAGTATCCAATGCATTTCGGGCTACTAATGGAGCCCTTCATCAGGGAATAACACTGTAGGGGTAGAAGTAGAAACCAAAATAAGATATCGCTATATATTGCGTGTAGGGGTGCATCATTAATACATTTCAATAGCATTCCATTGTCATTTACATTTGGTAGATGTTACGTACACTTTATACAACATAGCTGATGACTTACATGCCCGTCTTTATCTTGCGTGATTATTTGGGGATTGTGTTGTTCGGTGCATTTCTAAAAGAAAGTGTTGTGAATCAGTGGGTGCTCTGAGGATTGCGCGATTAGTACACTCGTTTCTACATTCATGGTGAAGCTATTGCGGCATGAACTGACCTGTTTCTTTATATGGTGTTCCAAAACGCCATCGACGCGGCTTCTGTACTGCTCGGTCGGTTTGAATTGCAAGTTTGTAGCCGTTACGGTAATCAAACTTGTTGGAGGTCATGTGACCTCATGAAACTAACGAAAGACTATCGGCGAGACAGCAGCACTAAGCTGTAATGTTTAAAGGCGTTTGAGTTCGTTACGCTTGAAGGATGTATGCCTTCATCTAAAAAATACTTAGTGCGTTATTGTGGAAAGTTAAAGTGGAAGAATTTACAGGGTAAAAATGCTGACATCAGGATCGAACCCGCTCGTGTAAAAAGTTCCTAGATGTTATGGGCTGTGTTGAAGGCAGTACGCTAGATACCAGGCCAAGTTGGAATGTGTAATAATGCACATGTAGTGTGGGTAATGTGGTGTGACAACTTTCAGACTGACAACAGTATACATAAAACCTGGGAGCAATATAGGCGAAAACATTATATAAAAAATATGTGAAAAATGACACAGGGGTTACCAATCTGGGGCACCGCAGCAGATTAACATATTATATCATAGATAGCATGAGAATTCAATTCTCTTGTTCAATCCAAAAGGTTTTTGGGTACATAGTCTATAAATCCATGAGTTTTCTCTTTGGAGAAGGTATTTCGTATTGTCTCTGCCTTCTATTTTGTTAATACTTTCCAGAATTAAGAATTTCAGTTGTGCTATGCTGTGTTTGGATTCCATGAAATGTGTCGCTACTGTAGATTTCAAATTTTTTAGTCGTATGTTCGATTTATGTTCCGTGATTCTTGTTTTGATTTTGCGCTCCGTCTTCCCAATATATAGTTTACCACAAGGGCATTTGAGAGCATATATAACATTAGTTGAGTCACATGTAGCATTTACTCTCAATTTTATTTCTTGACCTTTCATGGGATGGTTTATGCTGCTTCCTTTGATGACATTATTACAGTGTCCACAATTGTGGCAAGGTTTGGTACCTTTGTAGATTTCTCTTATAGGAGACTGTGGTTGGAGCATTTCTCCTATGTTTTTCGTTCTAGTGAACGCAAATAGCGGAGGGTCTTTGAAGCAATTGTTAAAATCAGGTTCCAGAGTGAGCATTGGCCAATGTTTTAGTATAATGTTCTTAAATTTTTGACTTGATGTCGAATATTTTGAGATTGCAACTATCCTGGTTTGCTCTTCTGAATGACTGGGTTGCAATAACGAGTTTCTGTCTCTCACTGCCAATTTTTGTTTTGATTCCTCCAGAATGTGCTCGGGGTACCCTCTTTGTTTGAATTTCATTTCCATCTCAGATATCCTTTTCTTTAGCGTATTAGGTTCAGATGTGATTCTTTTTATTCTTGCCATCTGCGAGAAGGGTAAAAATCTTTTTAGGTTGTGTTCATGGAAGCTACCATAGTGGAGCATGTTATTGCGATCCGTGCTTTTAATGTGTAAGTCTGTTTCCAGGCCTTTAGGCATTCGGTTTTGTGGTAAATAAATAAATAATACCACTCTTTTTGAATGCATAAATGAGTAACAGATAGCTCAATAAATAAGAGTCAAGATTCGAGGTAGTAGGAGTTTTGCAGGTTTAATACAGCACAAGGACAGGAACAGGACAACCTGCACGGGAACAGAATGGTAAGCCCTGGCAGCGCTGCCAGGATCTGGACAAGAAGGCTAGGAAGGATAACTTTTTAATAACAGTACATGAGCATATATACATAGCGCAAGCACATAGCATTACATTGCAATAGGCGTAGCAGTGGGTGGAGCAATAGGTGTGACGCGTAGCAGTCGCGAAAGATAAGGGTGAAAAGAGGTGTAACAGGGCGTATACATAGACATGTGATGCAAACGTAACAGAATATGTCATGAATGGGGCGGAAACCATGGAGGGGGCTACCTGAGGAGCCGGGACCTCTAACCTGATGGTGCGCGCAAACTGGCAATGACGTATCACTAGGAGAAGCTGGGGGCTATGAACTCTGTGCTAGGAGCAGAGACTGAAGTCTGGAGAGTCAGGGCGACATGTACCTAAACCCTATCTAGTATCTGATGTTTAGGGAACATGTTGATATAAACTAGAAGTCAGGAGGGGAAAAGCTAACAGACTCTAAGACTGGAGCATGCATTATTCTACATGTAGTGCGTGATGAAGAATATTAAATGACCATTAAATGCAGTATTTCTCTTACATGGAGACGTAAAGGCTAGACAATGACGGAAACTATTGATGCGATTCAGTAGCTTTAGGAATGCAGAGGAGGAGGGCTGAACTGATAACTGGAATCATAACATACTCTTGGCAGACTCAGAGGCAGAGCCAGGCTGAACCGGGCACTGCGAGGCAGGAAGTAAGTGAAGGGTCGAGGATACAGGTGGGGGCTGTATCGTTCCTCAGCGAGGGTTCAGGAGACAGGAGCTGAATCTGGTGTCCGGGCCCTTTTGAGGCCTAGAAACGGGGACTTTACAATGGAATAACGTGCACACTGAGAAACGTGGCAACGTAGCTTTACATAGGCCTGATATTCGTAGTATTCACGAGAACTGGAAACTGGCATACTAGAGGTGGACACAACTATAATTGCGTCTTTAATCGAACATGGGGAATAACATATGCATATTAATCATGCACAGATGACATATGATGGAGGACGCGTAGGGACACAGAACATGGCAAAATTTACTTTTCCACATTCCCTCCTTGTCACTACGCTTCCTTCAGGAAACATCAATATTCATGATACCATCTATCATTTCATACAGTATCATTTGCTCGTCTCGAATTTTCTTGGAACGGGTTTTAGAACAGGGCTTGGGACTAGGAATACAAGAGGTAGCACAGATGCCGCAAATCGCAGGGCCACATTGTATACAGAGGCAGCAGCTAAATATGATCGCTACTGCAATACCTAGAAAGGACAAGACTTTCCATCCCCAGGCGAAAATTATATTCCAGAACCAACCGGACCATGTCCAGGTGCCTGGATTTTGGTGTAACAGATGGGCAATTTTATGAAGTCTGGTTATAGCTGAATAAACAGACGGCGCGTTATTTGGAATGAAAATGCAGCAACTAGATCCGATGACTCTACAGGCCCCGCCCCTATCGGCCAATATGACGTCAAGGACGAGACGATTCTGGAGCACGACAATTCTCATAAAGGATTGTTCTTCGGTTAAATTACTTAGAGCAGAAGTAGTCTCAATTACTACTGCTTCGAGTGTTCTGGTTAATCTACGTATCAGTTTACTATTCACGACTGTACCTAAATAAGGGAAGACACCTTTATTGATATCTATATATTGTTCTAGAGCAGTTTCAGTATAATCGACAATCGGGAGGTTTCTCTTGTGTCTTATATGTACTAGGTGGGAATTCCTATGGTAGTCGGGTGGGGCTAGAAAAACAGGTGGCAGTAGGAAGGCAATGTAACAGGTTCCCTCCCAATCGAGGGGCAGACGAACATATGCGGTTTGACCACAAATAAAATAAGAATGACGTGAAGCTTTGAAAATAGATTTCCCACTGTCCCTATACTTGACAATAGTAGTACAATCGCTATGTCCTACGTGTACGGAACCATTATTTCGGACACATAATTCGCCTTTGACTGGTAGTACTGAAATAGCAGGTAAGTCTGGAGTAGTATCAGACTGAACATTCAGGACCATGAAATTCGAAGAATAATTACCTAAATTGTACACTTCATTTTCTAGATCTGACCCTGTTCTGTGGGGAAGACCTTGCTTGTCTGGAAAACATGTACTGTTAAGAAAAGACATATCTGTTGAGGATGACGTTAACGTGGACCATGCTCCACACGAACCATTATGTGAAAAAGGGTAAGGAAAGAGTGGCAGAACTCCCTTCGGTGTCTGAAAAGGGGGGAGTCGACCACACACCCAACAATTAGTGGCATTGCTGGTCTGGTGTGAATAATGTAACATGCGGATGAAAGAATTATTTCGCATAGCGAGGCGGTAAGAGAGTTCATGAGGAGGCAGATCACTAAACGTATGCTCTACTGTAGCATTGGCAGACTTATTTACATGAGAAACTGGAAAATACAAGTAGAATGCATAACTGGTGCAGGAAATCATAATACTGAGAAATAATATGAAACATAGAAAAACGATACATCGGATTGAGTTTTGACTAACTCTCTCACTATGGGGGTCTATTTTATACATGTCAGAAACAGTCTAACCGTTTCACCTAGGGGAGGACTTAGACAATCAAACTGGCTGACTTATTTTACTAGACCGGAGTTTCAACTTATACTCCTGCTGTGGAGTTTTCTCTAACAGGGAGGGTGCAATATCATTGTTCTTTGCGGGACAGTCCTTGAGAATAGTACTTTGGTAATCCTTCAAATCCTGGGAAATGTTCTTTGAGACGGGTTTCAGTCCATAAAATTTCTTTACGTGCGAAAGGTGCACCCAGCCTTTGCGACCCTCCAACTTCACGGCTGTACGGGTGGCGAGGAGGACCTGTCGGGGCTCCTTCCAGCGTGGCTCCAGCGGACTTGAGCGGTCAAAATTGCGAACCAAGACCATGGATCCGGGAACGATTTCATGCGGTGCCACCTCGGTATTGTCTGGAAATGTGGCGGCAACCTGTGAACGACAAGAGTTGAGGGCAGACATCAAGGAAGCTAGGTAATCTGTCAGCATATTACTTGAAACATCGGTAATACTTCGGGGTCTAGGAGTACCCCACATGTTAGGGGGGCGGCCGAAAACGACCTCATACGGGGACAGACCTGATCTGGAATGTGCGACCATGCGCATATAGAACAAAGCGACTGGCAGAGCTACTAGCCAGTCCACACCTTTCTCCTTACATACTTTGGCGATGCGGATTTTCAGGGTCTGGTTATGTCTCTCTACGAGACCTGCTGCTTCAGGATGGCGTACACAATGGAACTTCCACTGGTATCCTAACAAAAGGGAAACGTGCTTCATTAACTCTGATGAGAATGGCTGGCCGTTATCAGAATATACGACCCTAGGGAGTCCGTAACGGGGGAAGAATTCACGAACCAACTGCTTGGCAGTGGTCGTGGCTGTGTAATCTGGGACTGGATATGCTTCTGTCCACCTGGACAAAGCGCATACAACTTCAAGGACATACTTGAAACCTCGACATCGCTCCATCTGAATATAATCCATCTGGAGGACTTCAAAAGGGTGGTCAGGAGGTTGGAATCCCCCTTGTTCCACCGGGACACTTTTACCTGGATTAAACTGACAACATATCATACAGGTACGGACTTTCTGCTTGGCTGCAGCTCGTAAATGCTTGTTGAACCAAATGTTCTGGATACTGTCTAACATAGCTTTTTCTCCTAAATGTGCTGGACTATGTGCAGTATTGATAATGACTTGAACCATAGAGTCGGGGAGAAACCATGTGGCTTTTCCCTTCGTCACCCATCCTTGATCTGTCTGGACCCCTCCTTGTTCGGACCATTTCTTGATTTCTTCGGAAGTAGCATGTAACTGGATATCTATGACATCTTGAGTAGGGTCCTTAACTGTCATACATGTAGTCGGATCTGGAGTGTGTGTCATGTTAGCTGGAATGTCTGGAATCTGAGCTGTAAGCTTGGCTGTGCGATCTGCTAGATCATTACCCTGGGAAATAATGTCAGTAACTTTCGTATGTGCTTTGCATTTCATGATAGCAATGGATGTCGGTAAATGTATTGCATCTAACAGAGCTTGAATAAGGAGACCATGCTGAATCTTGGTTCCATGAGAAGTCATGAAACCTCTCTCCTGCCAGAGCACTCCAAAGTCGTGTACGACTCCAAATGCGTAGCGTGAATCTGTGTAAACATTAACTTTCCGGTTCTTAGCGTGTATGCAGGCTTGTGTCAGAGCAACTAGCTCTGCTGATTGAGCGGACAGGGTGTCAATACGGTGTGTCTCAATAACTTCGGTGTCGGTAGTCACTGCATACGCGGCGACTAGTTCTCCTGTACTTGTTCTCATACATGAACCATCCACATAAAGTGTCAGGTCGGGATCTGGTAATGGAATATCTGTCAGATCTTGTCTTGGCTTGGTCGTGATGTTGACTACTTCCACACAGTCATGTGTGGCAGGATTTGGATTAGCTGATGGTAACAGTGTAGCAGGATTGAGAACGTTGCAGCGTCTGATTTCTATGTGTGGCTGAAACAGTGTCAATTCATAACCTGTTAAACGTGCAATTGTCAAGTGCTGGGTCTGTGTTCGATTTAAAAGAACTTCCACGGAGTGTGGAACTTGTACTGTCAGGGAGTGTCCTAATACTATGGAATCACTTTGTCTGATAGCTAGTGCTGTGGCTGCAACTGACTTGAGGCACGCAGGCAGAGCCTGGGCTACAGGATCTAATGTGCTCGAAAAATAAGCACATGGCTTGTATTGTCCTGCTTGATCTTGTGTGAGAACAGATAATGCTGTACCTTCACGTTCTGTGACGAAAAGTGTAAAAGGCTTACTGTAGTTTGGTGTAGCTAGAACTGGAGCTTGGCATAAAGCTTTCTTTAACTCATTGAAGCTAAGTGTATGTTCAGATGTCCAAGGGAGGACAGTCGGTACGGCTGCCTCCTGTGTCGTTAACTGTATCAGTGGCTTGGCTAGAAATGCATACTGAGGAATCCATTGTCGGCAATAAGAAGTAAGGCCGATAAAAGCACGTACCTCCTTCTGGGTCTTGGGCTGAGGAAGACTCGCTATTAACTGAATACGGTCTGGTGTCAACTGCCTACCCCTCTTGGACAGTAAGTGTCCTAAGTATACCACTTGCTGGACACAGAATTGAAGCTTCGAAGGGGACACCTTGTGCCCCATCTCGGCTAGGAAATACAGAACCGTCAGTGACGCTCGCTCGCAGTCACGTTCAGAACGGGCTGTGATCAGTAGATCATCGACATACTGGAGCAGGGCAGTGTCAGTTGGCATGTGAACATTATCAAGCTGTCTCTTAAGTGCTTGACTGTAAATACTAGGACTTTCTGTGAAACCTTGAGGAGCTCGTGTGAACATATAGCTCCTTCCATTTAAACAGAATCCGAAAAGAAACTGGCTGTCTGGATGAATGGGAACACTGAAAAATGCGTTCTTGAGGTCGATTACAGTAAAGAACGTGGCTTCGGAATCAATGGCTGTCAATAGGGAAGAGATATCTGGAACGACTGGGTACTGAGGAATAATACATTTATTAAGTTCTCGTAGGTCAATCACTAATCGATATACTGGGGGTGCATTTGGATCAGTCCGTTTCATGACTGGAATGATCGGAGAATTGCATACATTGGAGTCAGTTTCTACAACTACTCCTTGAGCGATGAGCTCGTCAATAATTTTGGATAAGGCTGCTACAGCCTCAGGTGGCAATCTGTACTGTCTGATTCGTGGTAACACTACACCTGGCTTGAGAGTCACACGATGGGGTGTGATTTGCATGTACCCTACATCAGTTGGACCTTGCGCCCATAAATGCTGCGGAACATTAGACAATCTGGGATCAAAATCTCGTAATACATAGTGACCCTTAAAGTCACGTAGGAACAGACGTATTCCCTCTGGGGAACAGCATATAACTGCACCTAATTCTTTCAGTGTTTTAATGCCTAATAGATTTTCTGGACATGACTTAGTAAGTAACAGATCAGTAGTACGGGACAATGGACCTACTTCTAGAGTAACTGGCTTTGATATTTCATTTACGATAGGTTTTCCTGAAAATCCAAGGGAAACATTTCTTGAGCCTGAGAGCGGAGCCCCTGGAACTTCGGCGTGGCTAATTGTGGTCCTACTTGCCCCTGTATCAATCAAAAACTTTCTGTCTTTCCCTAATACTTGACTGTGAACATAGGGACCTTCTTGATCTACAGGTATCTCGATGAGAGGCAAGCCTACCTCCCTCTCTAGGCTGTTTCATGAATACGGTTGATACTCTGGATACTCGGACTGTGCATACTGGTACATCTGCTGTGTAACATGCTGTGTTGCAGCGATGGGCTGCGGTGCTGTAACTGTCTGTGGTGCATTCTGTGGCTGAGGAGTCTGTGAAACTTGTTCTTGTCTAGGTGTACGTGGTCTTTCTTTAGTCTTACCAGTAGCTATGTTGTGTTTCAGAACTGCACACTCGTTTATAAAATGACCTGGCTGTTTACAATAATTGCAGTTCCCTTTAACGGGAGCTGCAGGATGACTGGCTTGATTCGGACCCCTCTTCTGGCTGTCTTGTGGAATAGATTGTGCAACTAGTACTTTCATTTTCGTGTCTTTCATACGCTTTCTCTCGTGTTCTTGTTCTTCCCTGATTCTATTCTGGTGGTATTGGAGCATCTGTAACATCTGGGACGGGGTATTAGCTTGCCAGGTACTTTCGACTTTCAAAACTCGATTTTTAATTGGTGGACTTGAATTCTCGACTAATTTAGTAACAAAAAGATGAGGGTATGACTCACTACTTGTCTTGAGGCCACTGTTGATGCTAAAACATTTCTCAAATCTAGAATAAAAATCACTAATGTCTTCGTCTTGTTTCTGTTTACAGGCTGAGATTGCATCCCAGTCTTCCTTTTTCGTTGTTAACAATCTGGGTAAAACTTGAATCAATAATTCAGGTAATTCTTTACATTTCGCTCCAAGACCGGTACCTGGTACTCGTGCCTTATCTTCAGCTTCTAGAACTGCCCAATCGATCTTTTTCTCTCCCACCTCCCATTCTTTTTCCTTGAGCTTTTCATACACCCCTGCGGGCAGCAGAACCTTTAACATTTTAATTATATCTGGATACGTGTATTCTCCCATACGGAGCATGTCTTTTAATTCTCGATGGAACCCTGCTGGATCTTTATCATGACAGGGGATTAATTTTTTCATCTCTAAGAGTTCCATCTTTGTAATCGGAGTGTAAACAAACACTCGTTCTAGTTCGCCACCCGTTCCTCTAACTGGGTGGACTTCTCGTAACGGATTCTGTCTCTCCATGTAAAATGGTTTACTTTCTGGGGGTGAGACATGAACAAAATGCGGGTTCAAAAACGTTCTATATTTGTGACGCTGTTCTAGAATGACACTAATTAAATCGGTACCTAAACCTTTCCATCTATACTGGAGTAACTCGTTCAGGATATCATGTAACGGGCCTGGATCAGAGTGCTGACCCTCATGCAATGTAATGAGGTGCTGAATCATATACATACCCGCCAGTCGTTGATCGGCTGGGGGCATTTTCAGAAACATTTGTGCCACTATTTCGTCTGGAAAAGTGGTAGAATCAGTAGTCCATCGGACTGCTGATCGGGCTAGTTCTTGTTCATGCATAGTACTTAACTCACTGTAACCGATTCGTGATTTCAGAATGTGATCGGTAGCTTGAAACACATGTTCTAGAGAACCTTGTTCTGGTGCTGGATGATGGAAAGTTGACTTGTGTTCTAGGCGTAAATGGTGATCTGGGAATCTAGATTTTCCTACATACGCTATTCTGGCGGGATTCTCGTCGTCTACCTCTTCAGTATCAGAGTTACTTTCTTTCTCGCTTACTTGTGCTGCTTTACGCTGCTCGTGTAACTTTATTATTTCTTTACGGATTTTCTTGTACATACTTTCCATAGCACTGATGGTCTTGTGCTTACCCTCGGCTATATTATCACTCCACTTTGTCAGGGTTCTCATTTCGGCTTGATCTTTGGACGGGTAATCTTGTTCTCTTATTAAACAATTAATCAAAAACTTTAGTATCATGAGCTGGATCTCGGCTTTCCTTTGAGACATGACTTCGCCAATGCTTTCTGGATCATCCCCTGTACGGATGAAACGATATATTCTGTCTAGATCTTCTTTCATATTTGGTAGGGTGACTAGATACTCGGCCACCTTTCTTACACGTAATGAATATAAAACCATATTATCCTCGCCTGGGACTGGATCATAGCCGCATTCATTAAGGGCTTTCCTTATTTCTGCAACAGACTGATATCTGGGCGTGCGCTGTGACGCTTGAGCATGTAATTCGACTAACGTTAAACGCTTGTGTGGCGGCGGGGTCTGAGGAGGACCTCCTCCTGCGGCCCCTAAACTAGAATCGTCTACTGATGCTCTTCGTCCTGGCAGAGTGGGAAATGGAAATGCAGACTGGACTTGTATGGCGGGCTGGACCTGGGGGACCGTAGCAGGTACTGCAAGGGGTACCCCGGTGTCTGGAGGAACGGGAAGTGCCTGATTTACAGGGACTGGCGGAGCGCGAACAGGATTTGCATATTCTGGGACTGTGTCGTCCAAATAGGACGAAATAAAAATATCAGCTGCGGTCGGTTTGTGACGTAGCTTGGTCGGAACTAATGGTGGCGGGAAATTACTGGATGCCTCTGGGGTCGCTTTTGGCAAGCCCTCGGCAAGAAGAGGATACATACCCCTAATAAGAGCATGCCTCTGTCTGTCTGACTGTTCGGCTTTAACTTGTTCACCTATCTCGATTAGTTCTTTTTCTTGTGCTCGTTCTAAGGATTCTCTACTTAATTCTGACTTTCTGATTTCTTTTTCGGTTCTTTTATGAGCTTCTTTGCGCCATAACTCGATGGCATCTTTCTGTGACTGTCTGGCTTTCTTTTTCCATAATGCCTCTTCTACTCTCATGATGCACTCGGCATCCCACGTACCTGATACGGGCCACCTATACTTTTCCTCTAACTCTTTGGTATACTCTACCCATAAATCTAGATATAATATGGCACTTATGCCATGCTTCTGATACATAAAATGACCTGGACTGTCCCTAGGCGGAACTGGAACTGCTGCTTCCAGCAGACCCTTTCTAGTTTTTAACTGACGTAACTTAGAAAACAAGGGCATGACTGGACTGTAATCTAGACACAATACAATACACAATGAACACGATACTTATTCCCCATTCATACCACGACATTAAAATACATGAAGAACATTTAAAATAACAGTTCGAACAGAATACTACCTGGAATACGGAACACAGAATACATGAATTTTCTCGAGAACAGAACTGACTGGAACAGAAACTAGATGCACTGCTGAAACAGTACGAAACTTACCGGTCTCATAAAGAGACACGTCAGGACCCGCATCCACCGAAGTGGACACTTCGTTTGTGGGTCTGTGTACCACCAACCCACGGACCAGAGTCAATCAGATTGACCCTGTCTAGATACTACCCCAGTAACGGTACTCACCGGGCAGCAAGAACGGAAGGCCTCTGACTGGACTGGACTGCTACGACGACGGACGACGAACTTCGGACTTCAGTTACGGGTGGACCTCCGGATACCTCGGACCTTGGACTCTCGGCTTGGGCTCTGGTCGGGACTCGCCGCGTTCCTCCACCGTCTCGTCTGGATGCTGGACCGCCTCCTCCGTCTCCTCCGTGGGCCTGAGGGATACTTGAAGCAGAAATATCTGCCGGTGCGCAGAAGAGTTCCGTCACGACTGCAGAGGGTCAGGGGGTCGGTGTGGCTTCACCGACGCGTGGGGAAAGGGCAAGTCCCTATTCGGGCGCCATTATGTGGTAAATAAATAAATAATACCTCTCTTTTTGAATGCATAAATGAGTAACAGATAGCTCAATAAATAAGAGTCAAGATTCGAGGTAGTAGGAGTTTTGCAGGTTTAATACAGCACAAGGACAGGAACAGGACAACCTGCACGGGAACAGAATGGTAAGCCCTGGCAGCGCTGCCAGGATCTGGACAAGAAGGCTAGGAAGGATAACTTTTTAATAACAGTACATGAGCATATATACATAGCGCAAGCACATAGCATTACATTGCAATAGGCGTAGCAGTGGGTGGAGCAATAGGTGTGACGCGTAGCAGTCGCGAAAGATAAGGGTGAAAAGAGGTGTAACAGGGCGTATACATAGACATGTGATGCAAACGTAACAGAATATGTCATGAATGGGGCGGAAACCATGGAGGGGGCTACCTGAGGAGCCGGGACCTCTAACCTGATGGTGCGCGCAAACTGGCAATGACGTATCACTAGGAGAAGCTGGGGGCTATGAACTCTGTGCTAGGAGCAGAGACTGAAGTCTGGAGAGTCAGGGCGACATGTACCTAAACCCTATCTAGTATCTGATGTTTAGGGAACATGTTGATATAAACTAGAAGTCAGGAGGGGAAAAGCTAACAGACTCTAAGACTGGAGCATGCATTATTCTACATGTAGTGCGTGATGAAGAATATTAAATGACCATTAAATGCAGTATTTCTCTTACATGGAGACGTAAAGGCTAGACAATGACGGAAACTATTGATGCGATTCAGTAGCTTTAGGAATGCAGAGGAGGAGGGCTGAACTGATAACTGGAATCATAACATACTCTTGGCAGACTCAGAGGCAGAGCCAGGCTGAACCGGGCACTGCGAGGCAGGAAGTAAGTGAAGGGTCGAGGATACAGGTGGGGGCTGTATCGTTCCTCAGCGAGGGTTCAGGAGACAGGAGCTGAATCTGGTGTCCGGGCCCTTTTGAGGCCTAGAAACGGGGACTTTACAATGGAATAACGTGCACACTGAGAAACGTGGCAACGTAGCTTTACATAGGCCTGATATTCGTAGTATTCACGAGAACTGGAAACTGGCATACTAGAGGTGGACACAACTATAATTGCGTCTTTAATCGAACATGGGGAATAACATATGCATATTAATCATGCACAGATAACATATGATGGAGGACGCGTAGGGACACAGAACATGGCAAAATTTACTTTTCCACAGTTTACTCTGACATCTAGAAAAGTAATGGTAGACTCAGACATTTCCCAAGTTAACTGAATTCGTTCATCAATTTGATTGAATTTTGTTAGCACTTCATGTAGTTGTTCTTTTGAACTTGACCAAATAATGAAGATATCATCGATATAACGAATAAACAGTTTTAGGTTA
The DNA here is from genome assembly GCF_964261635.1 of Lissotriton helveticus. NCBI lineage: Eukaryota > Metazoa > Chordata > Amphibia > Caudata > Salamandridae > Lissotriton > Lissotriton helveticus. The sequence continues at coordinate 807,435,522 of NC_136063.1, forward strand.
TCACTCCATTCTTGTTTGGACAAAATGTGTTTTTCCTCATAGGACTTCATACAACGGAATTCATTGTCAAGCTGAATACAATTAAATTTGAACCAGAAGAACAAATAATACTATGTACAGCGGACGTAAGATCATTATATACGAGCATACCCCATTCCATGGGGATAGAAGCAATAGAAGATGCTCTTCTGAACACTGATTTGGATGTGAACTTTCAAACCTTTCTAATGGAGCTAATGCTCTTCACCTTATATCAGAGTTATTTCAGATACAAGGATAGCTGGTACTTACAACTAGTTGGCACTGCCATGGGCAATTCTGCAGCGCCGGTCTATGCGAACCTTTTTATGAAGTCCTATGAGGAAAAACACATTTTGTCCAAACAAGAATGGAGTGATAACCTAAAACTGTTTATTCGTTATATCGATGATATCTTCATTATTTGGTCAAGTTCAAAAGAACAACTACATGAAGTGCTAACAAAATTCAATCAAATTGATGAACGAATTCAGTTAACTTGGGAAATGTCTGAGTCTACCATTACTTTTCTAGATGTCAGAGTAAACCGAATGCCTAAAGGCCTGGAAACAGACTTACACATTAAAAGCACGGATCGCAATAACATGCTCCACTATGGTAGCTTCCATGAACACAACCTAAAAAGATTTTTACCCTTCTCGCAGATGGCAAGAACAAAAAGAATCACATCTGAACCTAATACGCTAAAGAAAAGGATATCTGAGATGGAAATGAAATTCAAACAAAGAGGGTACCCCGAGCACATTCTGGAGGAATCAAAACAAAAATTGGCAGTGAGAGACAGAAACTCGTTATTGCAACCCAGTCATTCAGAAGAGCAAACCAGGATAGTTGCAATCTCAAAATATTCGACATCAAGTCAAAAATGTAAGAACATTATACTGAAACATTGGCCAATGCTCACTCTGGAACCTGATTTTAACAATTGCTTCAAAGACCCTCCGCTATTTGCGTTCACTAGAACGAAAAACATAGGAGAAATGCTCCAACCACAGTCTCCTATAAGAGAAATCTACAAAGGTACCAAACCTTGCCACAATTGTGGACACTGTAATAATGTCATCAAAGGAAGCAGCATAAACCATCCCATGAAAGGTCAAGAAATAAAATTGAGAGTAAATGCTACATGTGACTCAACTAATGTTATATATGCTCTCAAATGCCCTTGTGGTAAACTATATATTGGGAAGACGGAGCGCAAAATCAAAACAAGAATCACGGAACATAAATCGAACATACGACTAAAAAATGTGAAATCTACAGTAGCGACACATTTCATGGAATCCAAACACAGCATAGCACAACTGAAATTCTTGATTCTGGAAAGTATTAACAAAATAGAAGGCAGAGACAATACGAAATACCTTCTCCAAAGAGAAAACTCATGGATTTATAGACTATGTACCCAAAAACCTTTTGGATTGAACGAGAGAATTGAATTCTCATGCTATCTATGATATAATATGTTAATCTGCTGCGGTGCCCCAGATTGGTAACCCCTGTGTCATTTTTCACATATTTTTTATATAATGTTTTCGCCTATATTGCTCCCAGGTTTTATGTATACTGTTGTCAGTCTGAAAGTTGTCACACCACATTACCCACACTACATGTGCATTATTACACATTCCAACTTGGCCTGGTATCTAGCGTACTGCCTTCAACACAGCCCATAACATCTAGGAACTTTTTACACGAGCGGGTTCGATCCTGATGTCAGCATTTTTACCCAGTAAATTCTTCCACTTTAACTTTCCACAATAACGCACTAAGTATTTTTTAGATGAAGGCATACATCCTTCAAGCGTAACGAACTCAAACGCCTTTAAACATTACAGCTTAGTGCTGCTGTCTCGCCGATAGTCTTTCGTTAGTTTCATGAGGTCACATGACCTCCAACAAGTTTTGATTACCGTAACGGCTACAAACTTGCAATTCAAACCGACCGAGCAGTACAGAAGCCGCGTCGATGGCGTTTTGGAACACCATATAAAGAAACAGGTCAGTTCATGCCGCAATAGCTTCACCATGAATGTAGAAACGAGTGTACTAATCGCGCAATCCTCAGAGCACCCACTGATTCACAACACTTTCTTTTAGAAATGCACCGAACAACACAATCCCCAAATAATCACGCAATATAAAGACGGGCATGTAAGTCATCAGCTATGTTGTATAAAGTGTACGTAACATCTACCAAATGTAAATGACAATGGAATGCTATTGAAATGTATTAATGATGCACCCCTACACGCAATATATAGCGATATCTTATTTTGGTTTCTACTTCTACCCCTACAGTGTTATTCCCTGATGAAGGGCTCCATTAGTAGCCCGAAATGCATTGGATACTACACATTATAATGATGCCCCAATTGATGATGCCTTGTATTATGAAGATGATTTGAATGATGATCAACTTAAAGTAATATGATACAAAATATACTTTGATGAATACCTTTAAAATTATGAACTTGAATGAATAAAAGAGAATCTGAATGAACTTTGTGGAATCCTCTGTCATTAAGAGGAGTGAATAGTGTTCCCACGGGGATGGTCCCAGTGACCCACTGGCATCACGTTTTTCAAAGGTTACTAAAAACACGGTGATATGTTGCAGGGCAGTGGAAGGCCGTTTGTAAAGGTGGACTGGTCAGTGGTCACCCTTCTGTTGCTTATTGTTGTATTTGGGTGTAATCTAATTGAGGGAAACCTTTGCTCTGAAAATGATAATAAGTGTAAACATTTCAAGATAATCTAATGCTACCACAAAATACTCTACATTCTGCCCCATGATTTGCCTTTTCTTGCTGCATAGTTTAGTCAACCATGCCGCATGATTTGGTACCCGCCTCCCTCTTGCCTCTCATGTCGTCCATTCTGTTATGTCAGTGCTTCGAAGCGCCCTTCGAGGACACAGGGTCGTACCATGCTATCAACAGCCCCAGTGGTTGGATCTCCTCGTCTCACCTCGTGGCAGCCACACCCACCTCCCTATAGCCTCCCGTGTTTCTGATACCTGTAAACGGTATAGAATCTTATCCTTTATTTAAACACTTGCAGCTCATAACCCTACATTAGCCAGTGTAATGAGCTCTTACTTTATGGAGTATGCTGGCTGGTTGTTTTGCATTTTACTTTAGCGCAAAGTCAACCCCGCACTAGCAAAGAGCTTTACAAGACAACCAGTTACAGTACAGAGGTACACGTTGACACAAAAACATATTGCGTTTTACAAGGCACGGGAGATTAACTGACTTGACCACAATCAAACAATAGTGAGCCAACGCTGTGACTAGTAACATATTTACTAGCTTACTGCTCAGCATTTTAAGCATTACACCACTATTTTCCATTTAGTGACATTTCCTACTACCATGTTGGGTTCCTAAGCTCCGCTTTTCTACAGTTATGTTGCAAAAGGGGTACTATGCCTCTAATGTATTGTATACTGTGCCACTATGATGCACTGCATTAGGTGTTGGTATAAAATGAGAGTATTGCTCGCAAACTTTTAATTCCTATTTCAAAGATTTGTTAACAATATTTTTTTAATCCATTATTTAAATGCATATAATGGACCCCCTTCATACTTGCAAATTAATCCATCAACCCACAAATATATTTTTGCCTCCTTCTAAACAGAAACCGTAGTTACGGTTTTAATACACATATAACCTGTTATTCTTATATGCCTATTTTAAAGTTTTGCTTGCTATTTTTAATCCTGTACAAATGTTGCACATTCTCGCATATATTTTTCCCGGTTTTGCTTCACAATACTACAACTAATACTCTGTAACACAACTGTAATTCACATTATGGAGACCCTTAATAATCCTACAAATCATCATACCATTCAAGCAACTATTAATTGCAAAAGTGAACCCTGCACACTGATGCTAACTACTACTCTTGCCACCAAACTAACTAAAGAATAAATTACACATTACATACTTAGTAAACACATACATACAACTACTTACCTGTTAAATACATTTAAACTCTTAAAAAAAAAAAACATTATGCAAAATTGTCATTAGAATACCAAGAACTCTAACTTAACTGATGCGAGACCTGTTGCATAGCATATGCTTGTTATATTTGTAATCTCTGCCAGGAGTGTGGAGTTTCCACAGACATAAAATTACTTTTAGCAAAATTAAACTCAGATGTTTTGAATACCAAAAAAATAAAAAACTTGCACAACAGTATAAGAGTACCTTTGTTGTGTAGGAATCTAGCACCCTAGTGTAATTTTCCCGTTCCATGCCCATATATAGGTATAAATTACCCGATCCTTATATAGGCATAGCAATCATTGCCATATTTAGACTGAGCCTATGCAGCCCAAATACGGCATGCCTACTTCCACTAAGTTCCGAGAATCAACAACGATTTCTTAGAAAAACCTGCCTTCAGCAGCTAGGGACTTCCCCTTGCCTGAATACTAATTTATCTAGGAAATCATGGAGTTTTCAAAGAACTGAGTCTTTGATGACGTTATTATGTCCAATCATACGTCAAACTTGGCACCTTCAAGGTATAAATATGCCTACATTTGCCCAGAAAAACACACGGTGGTTTGGAGCAGATTGAATAACTACTTGCCCGACGCCCTGCAGCAGCAAGTGCCGAAAGAAGCCGATCCTCCAGCTGACGCACTGAGAGACGCTGTCTTTTTACCTGCCGAGAAATCCAGCTCCAGTGTTTCCAGGCTACCCTTGCGGGTTGCTGGGAAATCGAGTCCTGAGAGAGAGATACAATACCTCCTTCATTCTAAAACCAAGGTACGGAGCTGATTAGACACTTAAGAGTATTCTTGGAATAGATTCTTGGCAAAGAATACTAAACTTAAGCTACACCTCACTTACTTTTTCCCTTGTACTAGACTTAGGTGAGGTACACCGAGGGTAGGCGTATTTTAGAAGCACCAGTTGAGTACTGTAAGTCATTATTTTACCACTGTATGTGTTTTATGCATTTTAGGTATTTTATGGCTTAGAAACCATATCATGCTTTTACAGTACTACTTTATAATACTTGTTGTATTATATGCCTTGTACTTCATAACTAGTATTACGATTGTAGCAGTACATATCTTATGCTTGAGAAAGAAGACTATTCAATAAATACATTTTATTGAAAATGACCCTCTCTCTATTTTCTCAGCACCGCTGGTGAAACGAAGCATGCACGATTGACTGAGTAAAATAGCTATCTATTGTTTCCGCGACTCTAGAGATTGATGTCTTATTCTTGGGAAACAAAGTTGTCATGTTTATGCGGTTGTCAGAAACTAATCCCTTCATCTGAATTCGAGAAAGTTTCTGGGGACCTCTGAGCTAACTGGCACTCACAATTAAGTCTAATAGATTCGGTAGAGACCTAGTCGACCTCAGTCCTACGTCTAAACTACAGGATTTATCATTCCAATGCTTGGAGCCTATTGGGAATTTAGGAACTACACTACATGGCGCCCAACGTTTGGTAAGGCGATAATTTAACGCTAGATACTAGAGTAACTCAGTCGTGCTTTTCACACAGACCCCTTTTTCAGGTAAAATACTCCAATAGACATCTGGAGTGGGTAAAAAGATAATATCCGCCAAAACTGAGTAGGACGAAAAATCCTATGTATTAGTATTTGGTTTGTTCAATGTTGAAGGATACAGTGTTCTAAAATATTGTGCACCTAATCTTTGTTTCCTTGAAACTTGTTCTGCAAACTCTTCATTCAACAAAATAATGAATAGGGACGAAGAATTAGCTGCAGCTGCAGCAGCACCTCAAGCAGTTTTAGATGACAGAAATCTCCTACAGAATGACCCGGATGTTATAATCATACCGGAAAACTATAACTTACAAACTCATAAATAATGGAGTATCATCGAGAGGTGGTAAAGTAATATTTGTTATAGAGGCACATGAATATCGGCAGACAGAAGTGTTCTATTCATGGATTCACTTTCCTCCAGCAGATGGAGGAACACACGAGTTTCAATACTACAAAGTAGAGGAACCTCCAACAGAATACATTCCTTACGAGGATGTTGAAATTCCGTTAACTTACCAAGAGCATCAGCTCTGGTTTAAAGGCCCCCTACAACATGAAAATCACATAACCAGGCTCGGTCCACTAGGTAGGCCAGGAGCGACATGGCCGGTATTAGCCAGCTATACACCACATCCTGACATTGAAAGAATGACAGGTCCTGAACTGTTAGTACAGCTAAAACAGTTAATTAAAATACATAGTGTTAGACCTGACACCCTTGGCGTGGTTTTCCCCTATCTTTTTGCCTCTGCCTCCTGTATTTTTGATGCTGTGCTGGATTTCGTTTTTGCTGGTTTAGATGCTTTGGACACTCTGCCACTGCTGATCAGTGCCAGAGTGTAAGTGCTCCCTATGGAAATTATCATATTGATTGGGTGTACCTGATTGGCATATCTGTATCACCACGAAGTCTCTAGTAAAGTGCACTGGGTGTGCCAGGGCGGGTGATGACAGATGCAACTAGTGGGCCCGCAGCACTGATTGTGCCACCCACCTGAGTAGCCCTAAAATGGTGTCTCAGGCCTGCCACCGCAGTGCCTGTGCACAGTCAGTGAACTGCCATGTCCTCCTGGACAGTGTCCCCACTGGCTAGGCCTAACCCTTCCCTTTGTGTACACATTGGTCACCCCTATGGAAGGTTCAAGGTACCCCTTGGGCAGGGTGCAGTGTATATGAAAGGTAGAGCATGTACTAGTGTAGGTAACATGCTCTGGTAGTGAACAGCAGCCATTTTGTGTGATCAATGCTGCAAGGTTATCTTGCTCCATAGACTCACATGGGGGAGGCTGGTCCCAATGGATACCAGCCTATTTTCCCACAGGAACAAGATAGGACATACGTGATTGATATCCCTGAACTCAGAATTTAATAACACATCTTTTAGGAAAGGTTGTTTTCAAATTCTGTGTTTGGGAACAGTACTTTTAGAAAATGGCTGTTCTCTTGTCTAACCTTTCTGTGTGCCTGGGCCTGCTTGTGGATTGACTGTCTGGTTTGAGGGTGACAGGGGCTGGGGAGCCCCCAGGAGGTTGTCTGAGTCAGCCCTTGGTTGAATGACTGCATCTGCAACTAGAGTGGTGGGAGGAGATAGCACCTGGGAGTGAATAGGGCTGTGCCTGTCTGCCACAATGCTGGCTCCACCTCCTGCTGGGCGGCTGACGACTCTGCCCCTCACTCTGAAAGGGAGGAAGATGCCAGGAAACCAAAGTACTCCAGCAACACCCAGAACTGGTTTAGACCGGGCTCAGGGCCCACTTGCACAAAGACTTCAAAGACTTTTAGGGGTATAAGGGAAGGACCCCTGACAACAGATTTTTAGACTTCTACAACCAAGAGGAATCTCTACCGGAAGAAGAACAGCTGGAGAAACTGAGGAAGACTGCCCTTGCTGTGTGCTCTGGGGCTGACCTGTTTTGTTGCTTCAACTAAAAGGAGAGAAGGGGACTTTGCAGTGTGCTGTGCCCCCTGCCTGCTTGCAACCCAGACTTTGCTGTGTGCTGTGTCTATTTAGAGTCTCCAAGGGCCTGAGAAGAGCTGGCCTCCTGTTCCTGGAACCCAGGGTTAAAAGGTTCCTAAAGAAACTCCTAGACGCTGTGAGAATGTCTTTATTTCCAGTCTGCGCTCTGCAAACCATCTGCCAGCCTTGTGAGAGAATCGGTGTGTTTATCGACACACAACCGACGCTGGCTGTAGGAGTGCTTTGTTTCCCCCATGAGTTGCTATCTGCGTAAGCTGCAAACGTTGTGGGTGACCTCTCTACATCCCGTGCCCTGTGGGGGGACTGCCGGGCCCCGAATCGCTAGACCTGCGCATCACCGCCGCTGCCCGGGACACAGAACAGCTGAGGAAACGCACCGCCAGTGGCCCGGTGCCGCGAGTAGCATCGGAGCGGCCGCGCTGTGATTGGCTCGCTCTGGGGAGCTCGCCTGGAGAAGCCGCGCTGCAGTTGGGGAATCCCCGGAGACTGCACGAAGGGGCCGCGCTCCTATTGGCCCAGAACAGAGAAGGCGTGCGGCGTCATCAGGGGCTCGTCCCGAGAGCCGCGCACGGATTGGTTCAGCACCTGTGCCCCGTCCGAGAGAGCCGTCATCGAGGAAGTGCCTACGGAGATGCCGCGTGACTGCCAGCGTTAACGAAGCAGCCAAAGCCCCAGGTAACGCTCGGGAAATAAGTTCCGAGCCGTGGTGTGTCCGTGCCTGAGGGGGGGAGTGAGCAGTAAGAGCTGCCTTGCCGCCTAGTTGACCACAGACACGCTGAGAGCGCCGAGTGCTTTGGGGGCAAGAAGATAGTATTGCTGACCGCGAGGCACCCGGGAAAACACCGGCAACTGTAGGAACTGCCCCCAGTGTTCACATTGAGGCAGTGAGGGGCACAGAGGTTATTTAGAGTCCCCGTTTTGAGAATAAGCAGCTGTGAGATACTTGCTGCATGAGTGGGACACTGGGACTTCTGTGTGATTGAGGCCCAGCCTAGAATAACTGCCTAACTGTGCTTTTTGAGAGGAGAAGTGAACTAATAGTGACTACCACAGTGCAAGACCTCGTTGTTGTTTGAAAATACAAGTACCACTTGCCTTCTCACCCATCAAAGAAGATATTGAGTATGTTGGCATTGCATTGTTGATTTCCTTTGCCTAAACTAGATAAAGATATATTTTTTTATATACTACCTGTGTGGTGTCAATTTGTGGTGTGTCATTGAGTTATTGTGTGTGTTAAGTCTGCCAACTAGAGACCCCCAGTTCTAATACATAGACAATTGGTTCAATATGTCATGCGGACCTTAACAGTCCAACCTACTGTGAGGATTCCACAGCACACCCCTCACCAGGGGAACACAAACAAAATCACACCACAGACTATACAGTAAGTCATTGTTAAATTGCCGGCAAAAAGGGAACAAATTCCATTCTGGTTAGCTCAAAAAATTACTCAAATTGAGGCAGTATTCCCTGATAGTACACCTCATGAGAAACACAGAATTCTAACAATCTGTTTACCAATGGGGATAGCACCACATGTGGAGGACTGCGACACTTGGGGTACAGTCTTTGCTTACATCTACACAAAAACACATGGTGTCCTGTCCATGGCGGTAATACCAGACGTTCTGAGACAGATTCAAAATGAATACGGTCTAGAACCGGCCTTGAATCTTGGTATGAAATTACTGAAAGATTTCAAACAGGTCTCGGCTATGCTATTAGGCAACATCAAAGGTGAGCAGCATCCGTGGCAATGCACCAAAAGCTAAAAGAGAAAGATATAACAGACCAACCATATGAGCTTGCAAGAATTATTGAAAAATCATATGAAGAACTAGGTAGAGATAGTTTGGGTGGGAAACCTTTAAAACCCCAACTAACAGAAAATCCTGAAAAAGTTTTTATTAAGAATAATCTCACTACTCCTAAAAAGAAGTGGGAAAATACTAAACAGACACTTCCTAAAGAGAAGCGTTCTCAGTCCAGAGGAAGATCTCCCCAACGGGGAGGTAGGTCACCCCAACGGTAGCCCTCTGAAAAGAGGTGCAAACTCAGAAATAGGGATAACTTAAGAAAACCTGATAGATATCAAGATACTGATAAACGTTCCTCTCGTACCTTTCAGACTTCCTCACAGAAATCCAAGAGGAGAGGACGATCAGAACAAAAAGAACGTGTGAAGTCCAAAGATGAACAGCACGTTCCAAAAAATGAGAAAACTCAATTCACCAAGAAGAAGGTAGCAAGCGTAAAGATCAGACATGCCGAGGATCTTGAGGACACAACTCAAGAATGGGGAATGGGCCCAGACAATGCTAGACAGTGCAGCAGAAGTAACCATAGTTCTCAAGATCCTGAAGGATCATCTGGAGACAGTGGACTTGAATGAATGCATTCAAGTTGAAAATGCCGACACCAGAGTTAGTGCACCCCACAAGTTATATTAGATAACACTCCGGATGGAGGGGGACATGCCTCGAAAAGTAAAAGCACCTTTCTTGGGAGAAGCTATCTAAGGGTTATGACATTCTTCTAGCTGAACAAGACTGGCCACCTGAATTTGTCAGGGAGTGCCCACATGGCGAAGAGATAATTATGCCAGCCTACTCAAATCACATTCCTATTCATAAAAAATACACCTATGCCAGAAAATGGGCTGTGGCCCCGTCTCCAGCATTATATAAAAATCATGTAGGATGGGATGAGGACTCTCCTCACCATAAAATCTAGTTAAAAAATCAACCTACTGCACAAAGGCAGTATCCAGTTAAGCAAGAAGCTAAAAAACAAGTCAGGGAGATTTTAAATCAACTCGAATACCAAGGGGTGGTTGAAACATGCACCTCGTCAATGAACAATCCTTTGTTTCCTGTCTCCAAACCAGACAATTCATATCGTCTAGTTTAGGATTACAGACACTTAAACTCCTGTTGCAAAACATTTGGAGTACAAAATGCACACAGTGCAGCACTGATGAATAACATCGTACATAAAAAATATAAAACCACATTAGATATTTCAAATGGGTTTTTCTGTCAAAACATTGCACCTGAAAGCAGGCAGTTGACCGCTTTCTCAATCATGGGGACACGGCGACAATTTTGCCGTCTCCCCCACGGATTCAAGAATAGTCCAGGGTTATTTTCAGCCAGACTACCAGAGTTACTACAAACGTATGATGATGAGACGTTATCTTATGTCAATGACATCTATGTTACAGATGATGATTTGGATGTGCACTTGAAAAGAGTGAACACCATAATACTTGGGTTCGCTTCTGAAGGGTACAAATTTAATTTTAATAAATCACGAATTGCCCATCTCAACGTCCTATTGTTAGGATACGAATTATCAAGTGAAGGCAAAAGCCTAGCAGCCAACTTCCTAGAGAAATGTGCGCTGCTCCAAACTCCAAAGACACTAAAAAACTCACTGTCAATAATAGGTTTCCTGAATTTCGGAAGAACTTATGTTCTAAATTACGCAGAAAGGGTTAAACCTCTCTACGAACTAATCAAACCTGATTTCAAAGCAACAAATTGGACTCAAAACCATACAGAAATTTTGCGTTCAGTGCAAACAGACATGTTAGCAAAAACACAATTAGAAACACGTGATAATATGCGCAATCTTGTAATCCGAATCATCTCAGGGAGATGCAGATTTAAAAAAGGTGAAAAGGTACCAATAGCATACAACTCATACTTGTACACACAAGCTGAAATAAAATTCACTTCTACAGAAAACATTCTGAGAGCAGTTCAAACTGCAGTAGCAAAAGAGAGAGCTCTTGCACAGGGTAAAAGCATAATGATCATTACGCCTGTACCTGCCTTAGAGGCAGTGACGAAAGCAAGCATTCCCAATTTAAAAGCTTTACATCAGAGATGGATACAATGGGTTAATTCTCTTGCTGCAGCAGACGTTGAATACGTCTTTGAACCCTACTTGAAGACACAAGAATTCCTACAATATGAATAGGAATATCCTCTGCCGACCGAGATTCTGCCTCTAGAACATTACGGATGTATAATCTATACAGATGGATCAGCACAGCCCGCAGTTGGGGGTAAACAAGCCTATAGTGCTGCGTGCGCGCGATTGTTAAAGGTCGCTGCCGGAAGGTAAATTTAGACCTAAGGTCACTAAAACTCAATCACTCGGAGACTGTACAGCTCAGCGAGCTGAACTACAGGCTTTCAAGATGGCGCTTGAAAATACCGATCGCGAATTCCCCACATTCATAGTGTGCGATTCGGATTACTGCGTACAATCTTACAATGAATATCTGCGGAACTGGGTTCAAAACGGTTTCAAAGACACAAAAGGTGGCACAATCAAGCATAAAATGCTTTGGGAACAAGTAGTTCTTTTGCAAAAAGAACTACAAAATACTCACGTGATTCATACAGTGAGTGATCAGCGTGATGGCGTTACTGTTGCAGGGAATTCATTGGCTGATGAAGCTGCGAAAGCAGCTATGCAAACAGCTTCCGTAGCTGCAATCACACGGTCAAAAACAAAAATGGACAGCAAAATAATGCAAGCTGTCACTGCTTCAATTAAAGACAGTGGTAAGACACTCCCGAAAGGCTTTCCAGTAAAATACTCATATATAACTGATGTGAATAATGTTCCATTTGCTCGAATCCCTGGAGTGGGGGATAGGGCAATTCCAAACATGGAACATAGGTTAGGACTGATCTTAGCAGCACACGAAAGACTGGCATCTGCACACGCAGGAATTTCCGCCACAGTATCATTATTAAAACAAAGCTATTGGTGGCCGCGCATGAGGAAACAAACTAGAAATAATGTTCTAGAATGTGAAATCTGCCAAAAAATAAAAGTTTCAACAGTTAAACGACCTGCACAGATGCCCCTTTTGATTTCAGATAAACCACTAGCGTGTGTTTACCTGGACCACTGTGGTCCCTTACAAAGGGATGGTAACTATAAATATATCATGGTCGCAGTGGATTCCTTACCAAGATTTATTTGGATGTGTCCCCATGGCTCGGCTGACGCCAGAACTGTTATAAAGGATTTGCGAGTCTTTATCGGCACATACGCAATCGGCAAGCTACATTCTGACCAGAGTCCTGCGTATAGCTCTCGAGCTTACAAAGAAGCCATGGCTAGCTTGGGCATTGCATTGCAGTATTGTAGTCCCTTCCATCCTGAGGGTAATGCGGTAGTGGAAAGAAAAAAACGTGACATAAAGCAATCCATAACAGCTACGGTATTAGGTTCGGGTGATGGGTGGGTCAAACATCTAATAAGTGTCCAACATAGTCTTAACAATCTGACAAGAAATTCTCTGGGGGGGAATCACTCCATATGAATTACTGTTTGGTACTAGAATGATAATCGAAGACCTCGATTGTCAAACTCCAGTGGTGGAACAAAAACCCTTTGATGTCAAAGATCGTTAGTTTTTTTTACAGGACTTAAATGTAACAAGAAGAAGTCTGAGTAACACAATACAGAAGCAAACGACCACTGAAGAAAAACCACCTGTCCCAGCAAGACCTGTCTGCATTCCAAAGATTAGGGATCTAGTCAGGGAAAAGATTGCGGTAAAGAAGGAATTTGGGCCTTCCTACAGAAAAGCAGTATCCACGGAACAAGATCAGTGTTACTACCACCACTTGCTGGTAAAAGTGAAAACAGAGTTGTGTCTATTGACCTGGTCAAACCACATCATGTGGCCGATAATAAATAGTAGGCCCAGTGGACTGCCAAGATGTAGCAGACAACCGAATCTTGCTACAATTCAAGAGGTTCAAACTGAAAGACTTATCACCTTTGATAAACCTGCAGTAAGAAATAAAGGACTATGCAACAATGCCATGGAACTTGTGCCTCTGGATACCCAAATAACAGTTCGTCAAGAAACACCTGTCTACAATGATATAGCATCTGACTATATCAACATGGAAAAAGAAGATACAGCTCCAGCGATTTCAAGTAATCCGGGTGCAATTCCAACAATTGACAGAACTACCTCTTGCTATTTCATCAACTTTGATACCTTCTCTGAGGATCCCAGTGAACTTGAAGCAACGCCAGCAAATAAAACTTTCAAAGAAAAAATAACAGATCTCTTTCATCAACTTGAAAACACATATCTGGTTTCACCATGGGTTGAGTTTTGAATTGTGTTAGGTGTACTTTGGCTCATACTTGTGTTTAGTTTGGGAAGGATGATTGATGGAAAATATAGTACAATGGACACAGCAAGTAAGAAAATCAACTTGCTCCTGAAACCTCACAAATCATCTCATCGTGAAAAAAGAGACCTGTCAACATTACAGCCGTGCCTATACCTGGTGGTATAGCCTGGGATAAAACTGATTATGACATCTATGGCCCGGTTTAACTGCTGAAGATTCCACACCAGTTCAAGGTTTTTTTAAGTGACTTTGTCTCATCCAGCACATTTTCTGATGATTGGGTTTTGAAACTGTTAATAACATGATGACAGATTTAGAAATGTCAGCTAAATTTAAAGAACATGAATACCTAGAAGGTTCATCAGATTATGAACAAATGTATTGTTTTAATCACTATGGTCGTCATTATTTGCATAAATCTGCAAGTCCTAGAAATGTTTTTACTTACAACCAATGGGAACATTGTCTAACACTGCAAAAGGGCAGCTCAAAAACATTTTATGAAAAGTTTCAGTACTTCCCAGGATTTAATGTTATAAATCCAGAAACGTTTTATTTTAGAAATGAGAATAAGACAGGAATGAAAACAATGCTGACCAATACTAAACAAATGTATTCTGCAAATGTTTATGCTCAGCTGCCTACATTAGGTTTTGACTTTTGGAAAGACAACATTAAGACAAAAACTGTCTGGGGCACAAAAGATTGGCAGGTGCAAGGTTTAGAGGCCTTGTTCAGAGCCTGCATCATACCAGAACAAATAATGTTTTTAAATGACACTGTTCAGCAAACATCTTGTCTTGGCCTGGCTAAGATAAAATATTTAAACAAACCGTCCATACCAAAGCCCTCACCTGACAGCAATACAATAACTCTGCGGATGAGGAGGTAGACGTAAAACAGATTGTAATTCAAAACAAACTAATCCTTATTGGAAAAAAAGGTTAATCTGGCCCACAGACACGAATAACTGTCAAGATAGATTCCTGAACAGAACACAAGGGTTCGCAGTGAATAGCCCCGATCCAAGATACTCCCAGAGACAACACCCAGGGATAGTAACTACTTACAGTGTAGGAAAGCTATGCTTTCAGTGGCTACATAAATCTACACCTCCAGAAATCAAACAACACTTATCTTTACTTAAAGAAGGCAACAATTAGTGAGATTTCTTAATGGGGCCTCGCAAACCACGTCAAAAACGTTTCATATACGCCGGTATATACGCTGCTTACAACGAAGCATGGAAAATAACGCAAATGGAACCTGCAGAAAGAATATGAGAAATTGATCATATTAATTTAGAGAAAAGCTTCTCTGTAGTGGAGAATGGGTTAACGACTCTATCCTCCAGAATATATTCTTTGGACAGCATTGTATCATCTGCAAATGACATAATCGAGCAAGACTTGCTAATGTTACAACATGGCCAGTCTCAATTACGTTCTATAATGCTGCTAGGCTGGACGTTACAAAATCTCCGTTCAGGCTACGTGCCATGGCGTCTAATCAATACCACGTCATTGTTTACTGTGTTTAACCTTACAGATAAACAAATATTTTTGGCACAAAGAGAGGCAGACTATACGGTACTGAGCATTGTGAAACTGGAAAGATTGTCCCTTATAAGTTTCTGAGATTGAATGGATAATACATGGCACCATCACAATACCAGTGACGATTTTCCAATTTCAGTATTGTCTACAGCATATACCAGCGGGCCTGTATGAAAGGTTTGGTAAAGAATACATTAAGTCAACCTGGACTTTACCATACACACACAAATGTTGGAATGGGGGAAAGAAGGTATTCCTTAGTGGTAAAAATTGTAATAACTCACTAAGTCGTACACTTTTGTGCCAAGGTATTAATTTACACGGAGCCTGCGAAGGTTCTGCAAATAACCTCTCATGCCACCTGCACGGTACACCCTCCACAGTGATAAAACCATTTTTCAGGCAGCTATCCAATGTCAGTTACGTTATGCTCAATGACCACAGCTGTTGTGGCATGTTGCCAGGAAAAGCGTATCTAGTTAGTGTGTCATCCAGGGTCACTTGCTGTATGCAAGTATTGTATTCAAAAAGCAAGACAGAAAGGGAGACGGCGTTATGGCCTTCATTGCATATCTCTTCTGTACAAATTGATACTTTAAGCAGAATGAAGGTCATTCTTTTACAAAAAACTGTGCCTCTGACCTCGTCTAGAGAAACGTATAATCTGCAAGTTGCAAGGACTTCTGCAGAGATACATACATTATTATCAACAAACTGCCCAGTACATTTCGCAGAAATGTTAAGTCAAATCTTAAATATGTCTGATACCAGTGGCATCGCACATGTATTTAAGAAGATTTTTTCGGGACTGTTAGCACCATTTGAAGCAGTCCTTGGCATTTTTCCAAATTTCGTACACTCTGTGTTCGGCGGCCTGCCTCTAATCTTGGGACTCGTAGCAGGAATGCTATTTCTATTCCTTCTGCTGCGATATGGTAAGTCCAGTCACCAGCGATACCCAAACTACCATGAAACAAGCGCTCCTTGCCATGAGGTATCGTGAGAGAATTACACAGATTCTTGGCTTGGCTCGTTTAAGGGATCTGAACACAACTTGGTTCCTTTTGTTCAGACCAATCTGGCAAGATTGCATCTTATCTGTTCTGCGATGCCTGCTTTGCGGAGAAGAATGCGTGTTGGACATTTGTCTTACACTACCATCAGTCTTGCCATCGGATGTTGACGCCTTGATAGGTCCGGTAATGACTCATGCAGCGTGTTGCCCCCAGCGGCTGCCCATTCTGATGACGGCATTCATTGAGGTCTCACCGGCAAGTCTAACTGAGGGTGAGATACGAGATACTACAGGCACACAGGTACCACCTACTGCGGACATTGCTAATGCATCAAACGCTAACGGTGATGATCCTCATCTATGCACATTTGACCTGCTAACTTAAGTGGTTCCACTTTCGCCTACTAGGGTAGACGGTTTCTTTGCCAGCCTAGACGATCTCATGTTTTCTCCTGACACCGAGAATAACTTTTGATTAATTCACACAGCGTTCCCTGAACTCTGAAATTCGGGCTTCGTTTTTTCATAACAGAATGTCTAACAAATTTGAACTTTTTCCAAAATAGAACTTGTTGGCACAGAGTAAACTACTTAAAGTAGAACTATTCTTAGAGAACAAGCTTTCTTTTGAAAACTTCCTAATGACAATATTTGGCCTTGTCCTAAAAATGAAACAGTTTAAATATTATGCTATGGAATGGTCTCGACCTTTTTCTGTACCTTAAAGAGACATTTCATGAATGTAATTTAGTTTTTTCATAAATGTTAGGATGTATGCTCCCATACTATGCTTCTTATCAGTTGAGACCTATTTGTTCATACAGTTTATACTAATTTCATGTGTTCAAACCTTTCAAATGCAATTTGTATTTTGGGTGGGATTGTAAACACTTGCCTTAGATATGTTCAGTGCTTATACATTTAGTTTTATTGAACTTAATATCGTGGAGTGGGTGTTGTGTAGGAATCTAGGACCCTAGTGTAATTTCCCCGATCCATGCCCATATATAGGTATAAATTACCCGATCCTTATATAGGCATAGAAATCATTACCATATTTAGGCTGAGCCTATGCAGCCCAAATACGGCATGGCTACTTCCTGGCAGTTCCGAGAATCAACAACGATTTCTTAGAAAAACTCGCCTTCAGAAGCTAGGGACTTCCCCTTACCTGAATACTAATTTATCTAGGAAATCATGAAGTTTTCAAAGAACTGAGTCTTTGATGACGTTATTATGTCCAATCATACGTCAAACTCGGCACCTTCAAGGTATAAATATGTCTACATTTGCCCAGACAAACACACAGTGGTTTGGCGCAGATCGACTAACTACTTGCCCGACGCCCTGCAGCAGCAAGTGCCGAAGGAAGCCGACTCTCCAACTGACGCACTGAGAGACGCTGTCTTTTCTCCTGCCGAGAAATCCAGCTTCAGTGTTTCCAGGCTTTCCTTGCGGTTTGCTGGAAAATGGAGTCCTGAGAGAGAGATACAAGACCTCCTTCATTCTAAAACCAAGGTACGGAGCTGATTGGACCCTTAAGAGAATTCTTGGAATAGATTCTTGGCAAAGAATACTAAACTTAAGCTACACCTCACTTACTTCTTCCCTTTTACTAGACTCAGGTTAGGTTCACTGGGCTAGGCGTATTTTAGAAGCACCAGTTGAGTACTTTTAGTCATTATTTTATCACTGTATGTATTTTATGCATTTTAGGTATTTTATGGCTTAGAAACCATAGCATGCTTTTACAGTACTACTTTATAATACTTATCGTATTATATGCCTTGTACTTCATAACCAGTATTACAATTGTAGCAGTACATTTCTTATGCTTGAGAAAGAAGACTGTCCATGTGCGAATTTGCCACAATATCGGAAGCCGGCTCTTTGAAAGAGCTGGCTAAATGCAAATCAGGCTCCCCGAACGATCCCTGGCCTGCCAAGGAATACAAAAAATTAGCTCCCCTACTTAACCCCCATCTCAATCTTATTTGGAATGACTCCCTCAGAGCAGGATGTTTCCCTTCTAAATGGAAACATGCCTCCTTGGTCCCCATTTTGAAGAAACCCAGCCTTGACCCTGACCTTCCCAGTAACTACAGGCCCATTTCCCATCTGCCTGCACCGGCCAAGGTCTTGGAAAAGTTGGTCCACTCTCAACTGGCGACTTACATTGAGTCCAACGGGCTTCTCCATGATTCCCAGCAATGCTTTAGGTCGGGCCACAGCACGGAGTCGGCCCTGATTGAAATGGCCGACTCTGTGAGGTGGACGCTTGACCGAGGGTCGAGGGCGGTGTTAGTGCTGCTGGATCTTTCAGCAGCATTTGACACCGGCTCCCATAAGATCTTGCTGAGAAGGTTGGAGGACTTGGGACTGGGGGGCACTGTCCTGAAGTGGTTATCTTCCTATCTATTCGACCGTACACAGCAAGTTTTCACCCCTCCCTTTACTTCCACTGCCAGACTGCTCAGATGGGGAGTCCCACAGGGCTCTTCCCTCAGTCCGCTTTTGTTTAATGCTTATTTTTCCCCTTTGGCTAAGCTGATTGCCCAGACTGGGATTAAGTCCATATCCTATGCTGATGACATTCAGCTACTTTTTACGTTTGATACCCCTTCTGCCTCTGCCTTCGAGCCATTGAAATCCTGCCTCAGAGACATTTCCAACTGGATGGACGCTAATTCCCTCCGTCTCAATGCAGGCAAAATGGAGATCCTGTTTTTCAAATCTCCTTCTCCCCTTGACTCCAGTCTGTGGTGGCCCTTAGATCTGTGCCAAGCCCCCACGCCCAAAGACTCTGTGAGAAATCTAGGAGTACGCTGGGATACCAATCTCAGCTTTAACACCCAGGTACAAACCGTAGCAGCCTCTTGCTTCGTTAAAATCAGAACAATCAAACGGCTCATTAACTATCTGCCGGAGGACTGCCGTAAGACTGTGATCCAGGCACTAATTATTTCCCATCTTGATTATGCCAATGCCCTTTATCTTGGTATCACAGCCGGCCTGTGTCACAAACTACAGACGGTCCAAAATGCCGCTGCTCGGCTGGTGGAGAGAATCCCCGCTAGACACCACATCTCTCCACATCTCCGTAAACTTCACTGGCTCCCCAATGCGAAAAGGTGTGTCTTCAAGGCAATGACGCTGGCCTTTCGTGCATTTAAAGGCACTGGGTCAGCCCATCTGAAGACCACCCTGCGCCCTTATGTCAAACCCAGGCTACTACGCTCCAATGCCCTTTTACTGCTGGAAACTCCCCGTTTCAAACGTTCCCGTGCAGGTGGCAAAACCTTTGCGGTTTGCGCCTCTCAGCACTGGAACCAGCTCCCCCTAGCTCTTCGCTCCTCCCAAACAGAACCCGCATTTCGTAAATCTTTGAAAACCCTTCTTTTTTCTTCCTAGTTTGGTTCCCTCCCTGATTCCTCCAGTTGTCAGAGTTTTTTTGTTAGCGCCGGGATGCCCCGTTGGGGCCGCTGCGCGCTTTATAAAATACACAAATAATAATAATATATAATAATAAATAATAATAATAAATACATTTTATTGAAAACGCCCGTCTCTCTATTTTCTCAGCACCGCTGGTGAAACGAAGCATGCACGATTGACTGAGTAAAATAGCTATCTATTGTTTCCGCGACTCTAGAGATTGATTTCCTATTCTTGGAAAACAAAGTTGTCATGTTTATGCGGTTGTCAGAAACTAATCCCTTCTTGTGAATTCGAGAAAGTTTCTAGTGACCTCTGAGCTAGCTGGCACTCACAATTAAGTCTAATAGATTCGGTAGAGACCTAGTCGACCTAAGTCCTACGTCTAAACTACAGGATTTATTATTCAAATGTGCAGAGCCTATTGGGAATATAGGAACTACACTACACCTTTTTGAATCAGACCCACAGACATGCACAAATTGCAAGATAACTTTTAAAAAACTCATTTTTGGAATGCTAAAGTTGGGATTTCTAGAAATTTGTGAGCAAGTGCTACCTTTTTGTGTTCAGACATCTTTTTGCAGAGCTCTCAAATTTAAAAAAACTTTCCAAACATAAAAAATTGTAAGGTTAAGGAAATTCAACATTTTACCTAAAAATGTCAAGCTATGGTTCGGGGCAGGCATTGGTAGATGCACTGGTAGGTTGCTGGAAGGCCTGCAAATTAATACAATATATTATAAAAACAAAAATACACTTATATAAACACAGTCAATGGTTAGCCATGGTTTAGCAGCTCACAAAACATGAACACCAATGAATATCGGCATTTATAGGATAAAACCAGCAATGCACAGCATAACTTAACCCTTCCTGCACAGTCCTCCATTTTTCCAAGTCTACCAAGAGCAAAAGAATAGCTTGGATCATAAGTTACTGTGTGCAGCACACCGTAATTGTTTTGTGTCTATTTTTCAGTGAATACGTATATACAGTAAATATGTAGATGTCTAGAATGTAATATGCTATATAATATGATTTTTGAGTGAGGGGAGGAGCCATGGCTCACAGGAGGGGAATCCTCCAGTGAGTCACAGTGTTGCTCCCCTTTATCAGCTCTGTTAATCAATAGCATTTTACACCCTGCACATGTACATATATGGCTTGTGTCATAGCCTTTGTTCATGAGTATGTTTAAAAATATATACATTTATTCAAAACCAAGATGCAGTGGGTTGAATTTGTGCTTTAAATTAAAGTCACATAGAAGAGGTCGTGTGGCTATAGGTAAAGTTGCTACCATAGTTGAAGTAATTGCAATTTGCAATCTAGGAGGCAATTTGCATTGTTTTTCTCCCGCCAGTTTTGCTCTACATTGGCAATTAATTGGAATTTGAAATTTGCACTGTAATAATACGTTTATTAGTATTCTTGCTCGAAATATGTGTGTTAATGGGCACATTAATTTTCACTGCTGCAGCATAAAAACATTTATGCCACAGCAGTGAAAATTAATATGGCCCAATGCACACGTTATTTAGAGCAGTTGCACTAATAATCAATAATTCACACAATTATTACTACAGTGCAAAATCCAAATTCGAGGTTATTGCTATAGTACAGCAAATGGTTTGTAATAATTACTTTACACATGGAAACAGCTCTCCTAATAGCCAGACTATATCTCTTTAGTGTGATTTTACCATGCAGCACACATTTAACCCTTTGCTTCCTGGTTTTGGTTAAACACCTTTTGGTAAAGCAAAGGCAAATGAAAAAAGTACTGTGACATACCCCATATATGCAGATGCACAGAGTATAATATCGACATCGAGGAGAGAGGGGAGGACATTATGACTCATTTGAGGCTTCGCAACACGCCCCTACACCCAACAATGGCAATAGACAGCATATTACACTAAGTGCGTATATATATATATATATATATATATATATATATATATATATATATTTATATTTATGTGTGTGTGTGTGTGTGTATATGTGATATATATATATATATATATATATATATATATATATATATATATATATATATATATATATATATATATATATATATATATAGAGAGAGAGAGAGAGAGAGATGTTTACAGTTAAAAAAATCTCAACATTTACTAAAATGGAGGCATTCCACAAACATGCACTGTATTCTAAGATTGACAATGCTGGACCAGTCCCTGTTTCTTATCAACCACGTGGCCAAATTATGTACCACACCTAATAAGCTGCACACAAAAAGTAGCAACCACAGCCTAAACCACTGGCAGTATCTCTGAACATTAATATGCTCTCAGACAACTTAGTGTGTCACATGATAAATATTAAAGCACGTTCTCTTGATTCCTAGTGTGGTACCCATGCTTCAAGCATGTGGCCTGCAGCATCTTGCAAACAATACGACATCCTGTAGCATCCATAGAGTGAGTTAGCACTGCAGAGGCCTTGAACTCGTGCCTCTTGCAGGCCTTGGCCTACCTATTGTGGAAATGAACAAAGCGTAATTGGGAGCTTGACTGAAAGCTGTGTCTCGAGGGGAGGGGGGTGGGGTGGGGGGGTGTTGATGCGGTTCTGCCTGCTGGGGGATGGGGCACAGTCTGCATGTAGTGAAAACACCTTTCGAATACCATGTCTACAGGCACATTAGGAAGAGGCTAAGTGCGAACAGATGGAGGTAAAGGACAGAATTATTTTTTTTATCAGAGAATATATGAATACTTGTAGAAAATCGTATTCATTCTTTTACATGTAAAAATAAACTATCGGGCTACTTACCCAACGATGTGTTCAAAACGTTAAATGAAATAATATGAAGAGAAGAGTAAATTTGACGGGAAGGATTTTAATTCCAGTGTATGTGTGGCTTTTAAGCCAGCACGCTGGACAATTCTGCTAAGAACAGCCGAAAGCTTGTTATCTCACATAATGAATCTTGTGGTTTCTCTAAGGATCACAGATGGCGTCCGAGTTCGGGCTGCGTGAACGTCTATCACCTTCTGCCTAATTTAGACGTGCTAAATCTCTGTCACGTCGAAAGCCTGCCTGACTTCACTCGGATTTGTATTTTATTTGTCATATTTTCTAATGTGGGAAGGCAGTGTTTTTTTAAAAAACGCGTTTTCACTTATCAACGCAATCAGAGCCTACTCAGAGGTGCAACTCTACACGTTAATTAAAAAGTAGGATATACAATATGTATAACAGTACATTAGTGTATATATACATATATATATATATATTATCTACTGGCGATAGCCAGTAGGTATATATAGTTAGGAATGTTTTCCATAGGGAAATTGCAACATTCTATTGGGAATAACTTTGGCGCCGGTTGAGGAATCTTCCTGAAAATTTCCTTAACTTTGCCTCGCGGCGCTCCGCTCCTTCCCTGAAAGTTTGGGGGGGGGTTCGTGAAGCGGGGGCCGAGATTAAAGGGGGTCCCAAAACGTGTTTTCCCCATGTTAATTTCCATAGGGCGGTTGGACTCACTTTTAGCCCGAACGGCTGAATGGTTTTCCACCAAACTTGGCAAAATTGTAGGGACTGGTAGCCCGATGTGCCTTTGCTATGTCTCAAGATATGTGCTCCAATGGTTTTTACGAAAATTAACTTTGAAAAAATATATATTGGGCTACATTGGGCTATATGTATGTTAGAGCCCAAATGTAGCCCAATGTAGCCCAATGTAGCCCAATGTAGCCCAAAGATGGCCACCAGAGACAAAAAAAAACAAATGTAGCCCAAATATCAGCCAGATGTAGCCCAACTATAGCCCAATGACAGAATGTCCCAGAGTGTTCTAAAGAACAGCTAGAGCGCTAACAGTCTTACTTATGACAAAAGTATGGCACACCTGAAGTCATCTTGATTGGAATAAAGTGTTAACACTTAAAACATTTAATTTGCAAAGGAACAAAATGAGGGGATTCATTTTGCCATAGAAATTATGATTAGTGCTGTAGAAAGAAAAATTAGGGCACATTTTGAGTGACTCTCAAATCCTCTTATATTTCATTAAAACAATTCTGATATGCAGCCTCCCAAGATGGCCACCAGAGACAAAAGAGCCCAAATGTAGCCCAAATATCAACCAGATGTAGCCAAACTATAGCCCAATGACAGAATGTCCCAGAGTGTTCTAAAGAACAACTAGAACGCTAACAGTCTTACTTATGACAAAAGTATGGCACACCTGAAGTCATCTTGATTGGAATAAAGTGGTAACACTTAATACATTTAATTTGAAACGGAACAAAATGAGGGGTTTCATTTTGTCATAGAAATTTTATTACCTACTGGCGATAGCCAGTAGGTATATATAGTTAGGATTGTTTTCCATAGGAAATCGCAACATTCTATTGGGAATAACTTTGGCGCCGGTTGAGGAATCTTACTGAAATGTTCGTTAACTTTGCCTCGCGATGCTCTGCTCCTTCCCTGAAAGTTTGGGGGGGATTCGTCAAGCGGGGGCCGAGATAAAAGGGGGGTCCCAAAACGTGTTTTCCCCATGTTAATTTCCATAGGGCAGTTGGACTCACTTTTAGCCCGAACGGCTGAATGGTTTTCCACCAAACTTGGCAAAATTGTAGGGACTGGTAGCCCGATGTGCCTTTGCTATGTCTCAAGATATGTGCTCCAGTGGTTTTTACGAAAATTTACTTTGAAAAAATATATATTGGGCTACATTGGGCTATATATATGTTAGAGCCCAAATGTAGCCCAATGTAGCCCAATGTAGCCCAAAGATGGCCACCAGAGACAAAAAAAACAAATGTAGCCCAAATATCAGCCAGATGTAGCCCAACTATAGCCCAATGACAGAATGTCCCAGAGTGTTCTAAAGAACAACTAGAGCGCTAACAGCCTTGCTTATGACAAAAGTATGGCACACCTGAAGTCATCTTGTTTGGAATAAAGTGTTAACACTTAAAACATTTAATTTGCAAAGGAACAAAATGAGGGGGTTCATTTTGCCATAGAAATTATGATTAGTGCTGAAGAAAGAAAAATGAGGGCACATTTTGAGTGACTTCTCAAATCCTCTTATATTTCATTAAAAAAAATTCTGATATGCAGTCTCCCAAGATGGCCACCAGAGACAAAAGAGCCCAAATGTAGCCCAAATATCAGCCAGATGTAGCCCAACTATAGGCCAATGACAGAATGTCCCAGAGTGTTCTAAAGAACAACTAGAACGCTAACAGTCTTACTTATGACAAAAGTATGGCACACCTGAAGTCATCTTGATTGGAATAAAGTGGTAACACTTAATACATTTAATTTGAAAAGGAACAACATGAGGGGTTTCATTTTGCCATAGAAATTTTATATATATATATATTCACTGAAAAAACCATAGGTTACACACCAGTTATAGTTAGGAATTAGCATTTAAAAAACCTTTGAAATTCACTGAAAAAACCATAGGTTTCACACCAGTTATAGTTAGCTGGAAATTTTACTCGCATAAAACCATTGAAATTCCCACGTTATAGTTAGTTGGACTCACTATAACTTGCACGTCTGCAATGCACTGCTGATGACGTCACATATTACATCACTCATGCATATATTTAAATATTTAAACATTACTCGCTAATATATGTATTCACTAAGATACACTTAATAAGCCAGTTAACCAATCAATTTTTTTTTAAAAACACTGAAAAACCATAGGTTTCAGGCCTTATATAGTTAGGAATTAGCATTTAAAAAACCTTTGAAATTCACTGAAAAAACCATAGGTTTCAGGCCTTATATAGTTAGGAATCAGCATTTAAAAAACCTTTGAAATTCACTGAAAAAACCATAGGTTTCAGGCCTTATATAGTTAGGAATTAGCATTTAAAAAACCTTTGAAATTCACTGAAAAAACCATAGGTTGCAGGAGTTATATAGTTAGGAATTCGTTTTTAAAAAACCTTTGAAATTCACTCAAAAAACTATAAGTTTTAGTGGTGTTATAGTTAGATGGACATTTTACTCATACAAAACCAATGAAATTGCTCCTATATAGTTAGTTGTACTAACTATATTTCGCGCACCCGCAATCCACTGCTGATGATGTCACATATTAGATCATTCATGACATGGTCAGTGACATCACTGATGACATCTAAAATGACATCACTGATGACATCACTGATGACATCATCCACGTGACAATCACATACACCTTTTCATACACTATTACAATTTTTCATCACTGTTTGTAAAATACAGAGTATCATATTTAAATCCATTGTCACAGCAATACAAGTATCTAAAAATCCACTCAGTGATTCATAGATGTATACACACATCTAATCACTTACCTATGGATTCACTCATACATGCTGTCAATGAACAATAGAACACTATCAAAAATACTTATACATCTATATCGACATTAAACAACAGCACGCATCCTATTCACATATAAAGTCATCCTACTCACTTATGCAAACAATGGATCATACTTACATATTTACTTAGCAAAACACTTATACAAACACCACTTCTCCTATTCATTTAGATAGTAAGTCATACTTAGTGAATTATAAAATCATTATTACAAGTATACAGTTATCCATACAGTCACTGACACAATCATTGTGTCTTATGTATACTTATTTATATACAACAACTGACACATACACTGCCTTTTATTTTTCTAGTTTGTTGGACCTGTACCTTTGAGAAATATATTTGCTCATCACCACATCCATAAAGAGATTCCCTCACCCAAACTGTTAGAACATGTAGATGTAACTTCATATATCTACTGAATCAACTATTCACACATCTTTGGACAGTCACACCCCCCCACCGAACCACACACACTTTCACACTCCCATACAAATACTCAGTTAACTAATCAATAACTAATATAGACTTTCACATAGCTAGTAACCAACTGTAGAATCAGTTTACACAACAACTGACAAAGTGATACAGATAGTCACACAGTTTAGTCACTATACACTATATTTATTGAGACATTATAAATTGGTCAAGTAAACAGTCAATTACACTGCTACTAAATCCTCCATCCAAATATTTATTTATATATATCCACTCATTCTTCAATGTAAATTGCTATATATATAATGCATATTTAAATAACGAAGCAAACCACATTCACTGGATGATGTCATCAGTGATGTCATCAGTGATGTCATTTTAGATGTCATCAGTGATGTCACTGACCATGTCATGAATAATCTAATATGTGACATCATCAGCAGTGGATTGCGGGTGCGCGAAATATAGTTAGTACAACTAACTATATAGGAGCAATTTCATTGGTTGTGTATGAGTAAAATGTGCAGCTAACTATAACACCACTAAAACTTATAGTTTTTTGAGTGAATTTCAAAGGTTTTTTAAAAACTAATTCCTAACTATATAACTCCTGAAACCTATGGTTTTTTCAGCGAATTTCAAAGGTTTTTTTAAATGCTAATTCCTTACTATATAAGGCCTGAAACCTATGGTTTTTTCAGTGTTTTTAAAAAAAAATTGATTGGTTAACTGGCTTATTAAGTGTATCTTAGTGAATACATATATTAGCGAGTAATGTTTAAATATTTAAATATATGCATGAGTGATGTAATATGTGACGTCATCAGCAGTGCATTGCAGACGTGCAAGTTATAGTGAGTCCAACTAACTATAACGTGGGAATTTCAATGGTTTTATGCGAGTAAAATTTCCAGCTAACTATAACTGGTGTGAAACCTATGGTTTTTTCAGTGAATTTCAAATGTTTTTAAATGCTAATTCCTAACTATAACTGGTGTGTAACCTATGGTTTTTTCAGGGAATATATATATATATATATATATAAAATTTCTATGGCAAATGAAACCCCTCATTTTGTTCCTTTTCAAATTAAATGTATTAAGTGTTACCACTTTATTCCAATCAAGATGACTTCAGGTGTGCCATACTTTTGTCATAAGTAAGACTGTTAGCGTTCTAGTTGTTCTTTAGAACACTCTGGGACATTCTGTCATTGGGCTATAGTTGGGCTACATCTGGCTGATATTTGGGCTACATTTGGGCTCTTTTGTCTCTGGTGGCCATCTTGGGAGACTGCATATCAGAATTTTTTTAATGAAATATGAGGATTTGAGAAGTCACTCAAAATGTGCCCTAATTTTTCTTTCTTCAGCACTAATCATAATTTCTATGGCAAAATGAGCCCCCTCATTTTGTTCCTTTGCAAATTAAATGTTTTAAGTGTTAACACTTTATTCCAAACAAGATGACTTCAGGTGTGCCATACCTTTGTCATAAGTAATACTGTTAGCGCTCTAGTTGTTCTTTAGAACACTCTGGGACATTCTGTCATTGGGCTATAGTTGGGCTACATCTGGCTGATATTTGGGCTACATTTGTTTTTTTTTGTCTCTGGTGGCCATCTTTGGGCTACATTGGGCTACATTTGGGCTCTAACATATATATAGCCCAATGTAGCCCAATATATATTTTTTCAAAGTTAATTTTCGTAAAAACCACTGGAGCACATATCTTGAGACATAGCAAAGGCACATCGGGCTATCAGTCCCTACAATTTTGTCAAGTTTGGTGGAAAACCCTTCAGCCGTTCGGGCTAAAAGTGAGTCCAACCGCCCTATGGAAATTAACATGGGGAAAACACGTTTTGGGACCCCCCTTTTATCTCGGCCCCCGCTTGACGAATCCCCCCAAACTTTCAGGGAAGGAGCGGAGCGCCACGAGGCAAAGTTAAGGAAAATTTCAGGAAGATTCCTCAACCGGCGCCAAAGTTATTCCCAATAGAATGTTGCGATTTCCCTATGGAAAACAATCCTAACTAAGTTAGGATGGTCTTTTTATGAGAAAGTGCTTTTTTTGCTAAGCTCCTTCCTGGAAAATTTCAGGGAGATCTGCTAAGCAGGGGCTGAGAAAAAGCGGGGGCCAAAAATGCAAAAATCCCCATGGAATTTCCAGTCATTTTTGGCGCGCAGCTGTCAATTTAATGCAAATGCATTCAGTACTTTTTCAGAAATTAAGATGAAAAAATATTTGCAAATTTGGATAGTTGGATTTGCTGGACTCTTGCGAGAGTCCTGCAAGCACAACTGCAAAAAATACAGTGTTCTGAAAGGCTGAGGGGGATTTTTTTGCAGGGGGCGAACATGCTGATTGGTTGGTTGAAACATGAAAACAAATGTTGCTGCGACCATAAGAGGAGTCAGGGGCTTAGTCCCCTCTCCTAAATACACAAAAGAAAAGAACATTAAAGGGCAAGGTAAGGATACCGTGCCGTCCTAGTGGGGGCCAAAATTTAAAATAAAATACAAGCAGGGGGGATG
Source organism: Lissotriton helveticus (assembly GCF_964261635.1). Classification (NCBI taxonomy): domain Eukaryota; kingdom Metazoa; phylum Chordata; class Amphibia; order Caudata; family Salamandridae; genus Lissotriton; species Lissotriton helveticus. The sequence goes on from NC_136063.1 coordinate 807,464,628, forward strand.
CACACTGCCTCTCATGCCAGCACTCAATTTGGCCCAATGCATCATTATAAATACAGTGCATGATAACACTTACTTCAGTAGTAATCCTTAATTTGTCAGCCATGTTGGTGCAGCCTTTGCTGTGTAATTCTAGACATGTGTTTTGGGATTTATTCTTTCATCAGTATAGAACAATAAGTCGTTTTGGGTGGTGCTGGAAATGATGCCCAAAGTCTTTTCAGGTCTCTGTACCACTCACTGAATGCAGGTGCAGCAACACAAACTCATCAGCTCAGTAGCTCCAGGCAACCTTCTCAAACAGACGAAGGGTGGGAGCACACTGCCTCCCACACCAGCACACTATTTGCCCTAATGCATCATGATAAATGCAGTGCCTGATAACACTTACTTCAGTTGTCGTCTTTAATTGTTCATATTATGGATGCAGCCTGTGCTGTGTAACTCTAGACACATATTTATGGATTGATTCCTTCATCAGTAGAGAGCGACAGGTCATTTTACGGTGCTGGAAATGCTGCCCTAAGTGTTCTCAGGTCTCTGTACTACTCACTGGGTACAGATGGAGATGCATCAACACAGGAGGGTCTGTTCAGTATCTTAATGCACCCTTTTCAAACAGAAGGAGGGTGGGGTCACACTGCTGCACATGCCAGCACTCAATTTGCCCCAATTCAACATGATAAATGCAGCAATGATAACACTTACTTCAGTAGTCGTCTTTAATTTAGTTAACTTTAGACACGTTTCTGGATTAATTCCTTCATCAGTGAAGAGCAACACTGTAATGTCAATTTTACCTTTGTTGTTTTAACATACAGTAATATGTTATTACAATACACCCTTTACACGGCCTTTGGCTGTAAGGCCTGGCCGTGGCCAGACCCTGCAGCCAACCCCTCGCAAGCAGCCAATCCCATGCCACGCATTCCTTAAAAACCCAAACATAAAAGGTTGGTCTATGGGGTCTATCAAGGGGTGATCATATTAATATATATAAAGCAGATGAATTATCTGTCTCCAAAATCCACCAACAGTTTCAATCAAATCTATATTTCAGTAATTCATAGCATGTAATATTAATAATAGTGAATATTATAAAAATGTTTAATAATGATTCTGGTCAAATCACTTAATCTCCCCGTACCTAACAAAAATAAATGTGACTCTGACACCCGATACTTTCGGGTCAAGTTCGTGCTATATTAAACAACGGAAAAAAACAAAAACAGTTCTAAAAAGAAAAGAAATGGACCAGTCTGTGAGTCTTTCTTTTAACACTGATTTTATTATGGCATTTGGTGGGCTGAAAAATGTTAAAACATAAAATCAGACATGTTGCTTTAAAAAAAGAAAAACAAAACGCATGTCTCTAAGTCTTTCTTTCAACATTTGTAGCCTACAATATGCATTCATAAAAACAACCACAACAGGACCTTGCAGTCCAGCTAAAGAGCATAGAGCTCCCGCTCGGAGTGTTTTAAAAAAACATGGTAAGTTCTCCTGGGGTCATGAATTTGATGACACAGGAGACTGACTGTTTAAAAAACAAATTGGGGGGCTGCTGCACTTCCTGCAGCAGCCCACAACATAAAAAAAGTTTGTTGGTGCCTCTGCCACCGGGGACACCCAGATTCTTTTTTCTTTGGTGGGAGTCATGGGGGAGTCCCAAAGGCTCGTACAGCCCTCCGGCTACCCTGCTAGCCCCCAATAAGGGGAACTGGAAATTCTTTTATAATATTGAGGAGGGGGCATGTGGACCCCCCTACGGAGCATTTAGGGCCCCAAGTACTTCATTCCCTGGCCTGTTTTCTTTACATAAGGGGAGGGAGTCATGCAGCCCCCCCCTTCCCAAGTCTCTATGGGTCCGCAGGCAGTTTTTTTTAAAGGGGAGAGGGCATGCTGCCCCGTCCTTCTGCCAATAGTGGCCCCGGGCCCCCACAACCGGGACCAAAGCAGGCTTTTAAAGGGTAGGGTGTGTATAGTCCTCATCCTCGAGCAAAGAGTGGCCCTTATGTGAGTGCTGCAGTGCCCACCCGAGGCGCCCACAAGACTGTATGTCGGAGTCTCCTGGGTGCAGTGGGAGTCAAAGTTTTAACTGCTCACGCTGATCAGGAGTAATCTGAATGCAGGCAGGGAAACACATGTTTGGTCCCAGACGGAGGGAGAATTTGAGAGCAGACATGCCTTCCCTGCCTGCGCTCCTGTAGTAAGGCAAATTACTGTTTCCCGGGGTGAGCTTCCCAGAGGATGGAGTACCCAGGGCCTTTCAAGGCTCTGGGAGGCGGGCTGCACCACCCCCCTCCTCTTTTAAATTGTATTCGGCCACATGGGTCATGTCACTCTTGGGTGCCTTGTGCTCCCCTTCCTTTTAAGGATGGCCCCAGGGGTGATGGGGTTCCTAGACCTTTTCAGGCATGGGATGGGGCAGCGCACCCTTCTTGCCCTTTGTGATTATGTTGTCTCTGGGAGATGGGGTCTCAGGGGCCTCCAAGAGACTCAGGGAGGGGGGCCATGCTCACCATCCTCATAGCATCTTCACTCTAGTTTCGGGCCCTGGCACACCCCAGGAGCTATCAATTTTCTAGCGCTGGAGTCTGCAATTTTTGGGGAATTGTGCCAGAGATTCATGGATCAACTGCAAATTCAAGGCAAAGTTTAAAAAAAACACATATTCTCCTGTGTCCTCAGATGGCTGCTGTACATCCTTGTTGATGTAGTGGCAGTTAATCAGATCTCCCCTGAAGAAAAGTTGGCCCCGTGGATCCTTCCTGGTGTAAAATATACAAAAATATGAGCCTTAGTTTTTCAAAAGCACTGAATAGATTTACACAAAAACAGAAAAAGAATGCTTTCTGGACCAAGATCTAACTTTCTGCCAAATATGATATAGTCTGTTCAGCACTTTTTGCAGTATCACTAATCACTTTTACTAGGGAAAAAACTGAATGCAGAAAACATTTCTTTACCCGCCTTTTTCTCAGCTCCCCCTTGACGGAACACCCCAAATTTTTTTTTCTGCAAAGCAGACATTAGCATATAGTTTCTATTTTGTGGCGTGTATGTTACTATATGTGATAAATAATGAATTCGCCATGCAAAGTTGGCATTATTTCAGCTCTACCTCTGCAGTGCACATCAGACTTGGGGACTTGGGGACATGTAATGACTCAAAACCCCTTTGTGAATAGACTCCAAAGTGTTTAGGTCCATCAGAAAGCCATTAAACACTTTCTATAGATGGAATTCTAATAAATATTAAGAAAATATAACTTTTAGAAAGTTACCTTTTCCGTACCTGAGGCTCTTGTTGGCCTATAAATTTGATATGGCCAGTGAGGAAAAGGGTACTGGGGAAGGGAACAGCAGGGAAGGAGATCACTAATAAAAAAAAAGAGAATTACTATTAAAGAACTTGGGAGCTAAACTTGTTAGCTTGTGCTCATATCTATGTATATACCTGAAAGAAAAGTTGTTGTGTTCTTTATTCCTTAGACTAACTTGTAATCGCTAGATGATTCCTCAAGGAGAGAAACACAGAATGTCATGCAAATAGATCTCACACTTTATCTTTGTACTTCAACTTTAGATTTGAGTCAACAGAGAAAACTTAACATGCCACAACTTAAAACCGTCCTTCATTAGATCAACATGCTTTCTACGACTTCCAGTGTTCAATTGCTGAAACAGTTCCGAACCTAGAAACCTGCAATGAAGTAAGGTTCCATACCCAATTCTTGGGTTTTTAGGGAACACATTCTATTCATCCAATAAGAAAGAACGACATGCAGCAAGAAACAACAACAAGCATTTGCAATACAAAAGGCTTTGCATTTGCAAAACGTCTTGCATTTGCAAGAGTTTGTAAATGACAATGCCTTTTATTTATGTGTTTTGAAAACCTGCAAGCAGTGCTAAAAACCACACACTTTGTACTTATAGTCATGGCTTATGAAACAAGGCTGCCAGTAACTGCACCTTCTTTACTGCCAGCTTTGCTTCTCGTAAGCATAGACTATTTACAAGAGTACTAAGTGTGTGTTTATGCACCGCTTGCAGGATTTCAAATTTTCTTGCTACATCATTTTTTCAATCCTGCTGCATAATTTGGCCCTCGCACCACATTTTTCCAGTAGACCTGGACATATTTGATCTCAATTGCATTCTTTTTTTATGTATGAGCTGCTGGATTCAATTATACAATTATATTTGAATGGTTGTAATTAAGTATCAAATAAAGGATTATTAACGTGGGAAGCGTTTTGGTGTGTTCATGATGACAATAATATAGTGTCATGAGACGATGTGATCTAGGACACTTGCGGTTGTGGGTGGACCTAGTAGAGGAAGTATGTAACTGGTTGGGAGGTGTGGGTATTAACGCTAATGACGTAATCAGAGAACAGAGTGAGATTGTATGCTGAGGACTAGAGATGTACAATCCAGAGCTCCGTGTGTGGTATTTATTTGCATTCTCATGGCTGAGGAGGATGCTAAAACTGGTGATGCGTGTGAGGTCCGTGCCACAAATAAAACAAAACTGCTTTTCCTGGAAGTTTGCAATTCTACCACAAACTCCTCATGGTTACCATGTGCGCCTACTTTGATAAGAAGCAGTTTGAAGATAGAGTGGATGGAAACAAAGCCCCGATCAGCCCACATACACCTATCAAAGAAGTTGAAGACCCTGCAGAGAAGCGCATTCAAAAGCCTGCCAGAAACCCACTTGTAAGGCCCAAAGAAGAGATACTGCCACACAGCCTCACAGAGATCCATTATCCTTGCAAAACAAGTGCTAAAGGCAGTGTCAACCAGGTACAATAATACAAACATACTTACCAGCACAAGTCAGGGAAGTGCCACATGAACTCGAATCGAGCATGACGACCAAGCCTGGTTGGGCTACTGATGCATGCAAAGCATAGTGACATTTTTCAATAGTTGCCAAAAGAAGCATGAAGTATGTGCAACCACATTTCTGAAACTACCACTGCCATTCTATACTGCCAAGAAGCAGAATATTAGTGCCAGATGGACTGCATGGATTGAGACATTTTATTACTTCATAGATGCCCTAAAAGAGGTTAATGATATGAAGATCATTAAGTCCCTAAAGGATCTTGCCGGTGATGGAGTGAAAGAAATGCTAAGGAAAATATAAAAATCTGATGAAATATCATACATCAAGTGAAGGAAGTAAAGGAAGTGTTGAAGCTAAGTTCAATCCGATGCTGAACAGCGACTATGATAGGTACATTTTCAATCAAGCATTACAGCAAGCTGGTGAAACAATGGATGGGTTGTTGAGAGACTTGATGTGCTTAGGAAACATTTCAAATTTTGTGAAAATAATGAAGAAGAAGCTATATGTCTCTGAGTTATCGATGGCTGTGTTTCAGACTCCCTCAGAAGATGCATGCTGGGAGAGATGCTCAGCCTGGAGTAAGTACTAATGCCACCAGGGCCAAAGAAAGAGCGAACCAACAAGCTGATGACATTGGAGATAGAACTACTAAAAGTGAATCGCAGTGGCCATGAAGAGTAAGAACAATAGATGCATGTAAGTCACAGTCTGCCAAGAAGAAAAGGTTGTGCTTCCAATGTGGATTTCATATCTGCATGAAGACAGATGTTCAGACAAAGGACAAACATGCAATGGCTGCGGTAAGGAGAACCACTTCATAACGATAAAGAGAAACTAACAATGCCACAGCGAGAAGAGAACATGAACGCCAGAAAGTTCTAGAAGCCTTCTTGCCACACCCAAAAAATAAAAAGGCAGCAGCAGTTCGGACAAGTATAAACCAGACAGTCAATTTTTGTCAGGTTCATCCTACATAGGCTCTTTAACGTCATCATCGAGCTCAAGGAAAATGGATGTGAACTAATGGCATCAACCAGTGAACGATGGGCACATGTAGGTCTGGCTGCTTGCAAGGTAAAATGAGTGACAAAAGCAAACCACCAAACAAAGCAATAAAACTCATTTGGACATTGCCCCAAGATTACAATAAATGTCCACGGGAATCCCATAACTTACATTATAGACAGTGGTGCGTCAATTAACATCATACCTGTTGAAAAATTCAAAAGCCTATCTCTGGTGCCACGTATACATGAAGGTTTATAGGGGGTCACTTTTAAACAGTTGCAAAGTCAAGGGTCATTCAAGCAACTTTGAGACATAAAGCAGTATCAGTGCAAACCACAATTCATGTTCTTCAAGGAGCTTCGTCCAGTGCTTACCTACTCACCTTTGACACCGCTGCTGACATGGGACTGATATCTATAATTTATAACCTTAATACTCAATCTGAAGTTGTTAGTCAGTTCCTATTGTTATTTCATGGCTTTAGTAGACCCAAGACAATGAAAGTGCGACTTCGCATCAATGAGGACGTTCACCCTGTTGCCCAGGGCACCACAGAGTTACATTCCACTTGTAAGAAGCTGTTGAGAAAGAGCTTAAAACTATGTTGAAGCACAACATTATTGAGCGTTCCACTGGTTCTACACCATGGTTGTATCCCATAGTGGTGATGCCTGAAAAGAACAGTGAAGGTGCGGTGCACCTCTGTGTTGAAATGCGCCAGTCCAAAGCTATGGGGAAAGAGAGAGACATCCTAGTCCACACATAGGGGAACATGGCCAATCCTCTGAGGGTTGTGACATGCAAATGACACATAGTGGCTGCACATCACCCCGGACAGTTCATCACAAGGGACGTACCACATTTGAAACACCTACCTTTGCAATCGTCAGCTTCTGCAGCTACCAATGAGGCCAGGCCAAAGCTATCGAGAGAGAGAGACATCCTGGTCCACACGGAGTGGAAAATGGCCACTCCATTTGCTGTCGATCCTCTGAGGGTTGTAACGTACAAAGGACACATGGTGGCTGGATATCATCCCGAACAGTTCATCACAAGGGACTTATCACATTTGAAACACCTACCCCAGCGATCATCAGCTTCTGCACCTACCAGTGAGGCCAACCCACCTGACAGTCCAGGTCAAGAATCAGAACCTGAATCATCGGTGCCTGAAAAGAGTGCATCTCAACCACTCCATGTCACTTTATCTGGTTGACTATTGTGAGCGCCTCAATTACTCACTCATCAAAGAAATATAATATAACTGTTATTTGTACTTTTTATTAATAAAGGGGGAGATGGAATGCTGTGAAACTGCGTGCTAGCACAATTGTGGTTCTGGACACACTCGGTAGTGGAAGTACATAACTGGTTGGGAGGTGTGGTCATTAACGGGTATGACCTAATCAGAGAACAGAGTGAGACTGTATGCTGATGATTAAAACCATACTCAATCCAGAGCTCCATGGAGGAGAACATGGTGGCCGGCTGAGGAGACCGTTCGGGATTCCTGACTCTCACAGGACATAACTATGAAAAAAACCCCACACATTTTCCCCAAATGTGGCCGCTATCAAATCGGGCTAAGAATGAAGAAGCTTCCCTCGTAGAAAACTAAAATTGTAGAGATGCGAGCTCTGGGTTTTCCATGCGGAGATGGCTGGAAGCGAGTCCGTGAGAGTCGGGAGGAGAATGCGCTACGCGTACATGGCATGTGCATGTGGGTGGAGGCAGCCGAAGAGCTGCAGTGGAGCCGGAGGGTTGCCACCCAATTACTTAACCGGGGCCCACAAGAGGTCAAGAAAACAGTGTGCCAGACCCCAGAAACCGCAGCATTGAGAAGGACAAAGAAAAGACGTGCACGACTCGGGTAAGCGGTAAGGGGAGGGGAAAGACAAGCAATCTCGCCCCTAGACCCCACACAGACTATACAAGCCAGGAAACCACCACAACAACCGAAACTGCCCCTAAAAGCAGAAAAGGCCAAAGAAATACTGCTTCAGAAGAGTTAAACAAGTGAGGAACACGAGGCCAAGGAATTAGCTACTGCCTGCGAAATAGGCAGTGTGATACAGCAAACATAGAATTTGGTACAACACAAAATATCCCAGACATAGTCCTAATAACCACTAAGGCAGGAGAAAACCAGGGTCTAAAACAGAACTGGGGGGTGAATAGCACCATCGTCCCTAAGCAAACAGGGATCAAAAATAAAAGTCAGCCCCTCCCTACGCTCCTTCTTCAAAATCCAAGATAAACAACTTCCCAATAGTACAATAGCCAGAGGATTATAAGAGGAGTGTGGGAATAATGTTTGCAGAGACACACCAAGCAAGGAGGTGCCCAAAGCTCCAGAAGTGGAGAGATAGACTTAAATAATAGATTTCAAGTACTGTCCATGGAAGGGCCAGAGGTAGAAATATCACCTTCTTCGGTAGTCCCTCGGGGAGATCTAAGTGAAGGGTCTGAAGTAGAAAACCCAGTAGTTCAGAATACGCCTCAAATGAGAACACTGAAGACGAAACCCCACTCAAAGGGCATATGTCGAATCAACTTGTGCAACCAGAGATGGGGAAATTAATGGAAACCTTAATTGTAGAAATGAGTGCAAACTTCACTAAATCAGAAAAAAACAAGAAAAAAATACAGGCAACATGCGACGCCCTTGAATTAAAAGTTAACACACTAATGGATTGAGTACAAGTGGTATAAACAACCATAGAGAAGCTGGGGAAAGAAGTAATAGACAACCAGGGAGTAATTCTGACTCTAAAAGCAAATGAGAAGGACTTAAGAGACGGTATTGAGTCCCTAGAAAACAATGCGAGATTAAATAACCTCAGAATTTAAATATTCCAGAGAGGATGGAAGGTGAGAATATAAAGAATTTAGTGGTAAATTTACTGAAAGACTGCATCCCTGGGACAGACGAACGGGTATTAGAGGATGACATTTAACAAGTTCATAGAGACCCCTTCAAAAAAGGAAAGTTAAGGAATAATGCACAGAGAATTCTAGTTAATTTTAAAACCTATGCTCTGAAAGAAAAATCCTGAGCAAATCCCTAATGGCTGGTACTTCCACCAAAGGAGTCTGTAATTTTAGAATTTGATCTGATATATCAAGAGCCACGCCGGATAGGCAGTGGGAATAGGGCCAACACATGCAGGAACTCAGGTCCTTGGGTGTGACAGTTCAGATGAGATTCCCGGCCTCCCTGAGAATCATCTGGAGAATCCAGGTGTACAACATTAGAGAGCCTGGGGCGAGATGTAGGTCACCAAATACCAGTCGGTAACGGCCGATTTCGGCCATTACCGACCGGTATTTGGTGTTTGACATGTAGGAGGCCTTATATTTACAGAATCGGTATATTTACCGATTCGTAAATTTACCGATTCTGTAAGATACCGAATCGGTAAATTTACCGTATCGGTATATCCAGATGTAGGTGGCACTTCAAACAGTGCCACAGGCCATTACCGATTTGTTATTTACCATGTAATACTATTGCATGGTAAATAACGAATTTCTGTGTACATGCACATCTGTGCATGTACACCTGTGCCATGTTGGCAAACATACATGCCCTAAGGGCATGTATGTGTGTCACATGGCACACAAGCCAGAAACAGGGGTGCAACAGGGTGTCAAAGTGACACCCTGTCCCCCCTGGCAATTCGGTCATTTTACAGATTCGGTAATTACCAAATCAGTATTTGCCATTGATTCCTATGGGCTTCAAGGCCCATAGGAATCAATGACACATACAGATTCGGTAATTACCGAATCGGTAAATACCGAATCCTACCGATTCGGTATTTTTTACCGAATAATTAGCTACATTAGATTTACCGAATCATAAATACCGAATCGGTAAAATTTGGTATTTATGAATCGGTAAATCTAATTTACCTACATCTAGCCCCTAAAGAGGTAGTAAATGTCATGGGACAATTCAAGTCGCAACATAAATATATGAAATATTTTGGGGAAACAAAACCTGATTATATAGATGCCTAGAGATGGGCGGCTCTCGAATAGGGCAAACTATGTTTGTCCAATGGAAACATCAAGGGTTCTCCATGGGAGGGCACAAGGGAGGGGTCCACTAAACTTTAGCGCAATTGTTTCACTAAGTGTGGGAGCATATGGGAAGAAAATGTTTTAAAAAATCATTGTCCACTGTGCAAAATTTCAGGAAAGACAACGTCCCAGCACACAATATATAGAAAGCAGGATGAATTATACTCTGGTTGTACAGAAAACACTTGATAAATAACATGGTAAATATTATGTCTTGGAATGTAAATGCGCATAACAAATGGCAGCAACACTGTGCTGCCGGCCCAATCACACAGCTTTAAAGAGTAAATATAAGACTTTTTCATTTTCAACAAGTTTATTCAACATTTTATCCAATTTCTCCAACTTCACTTTCTTAATCACAATAACACTTTCCAGAAGCCCATATTGCTTCACATGAGACAGTTGTGCCCATCCAGGCCTCTTACCACATCACGAAGGGACTTTAATTCATGTTTGCAGCTGAAAACTTATTCCCAATGCATTTTGGGCTATTTTGGTGCCCTTCGTCAGGGGAAGCTGTTTAAATATGAAAATAACAAAAGCCCTATGTTAATCTGCTGATTTTGAACACCATAATGATTTTACTCAAATACATACAACAGTGATACAGACGATATATAGAAAATTATACTGCCCGATTTCCACAGGATAATTACAAAAACAAAACAAAACAATCCCTCAGTGTGTGCTTGATATTCAGTCCATCACAAGCGGAGACCAAACCCACTCCATCCTCGATATTTAACCTGCCATTCTACCTGCATTGCTAAATAAACATTCGATTTGTCTGATGTTCTTTAAATTAACCTGATGCTGCAACTAACCCAAACCATTACTGTGAACTGGAGTTCATTACAAGTTAGCATTGTGCCATCTCTCAACTTCGTTGCTGGTTAAAAGAAGATTACCTGCTTGTAATTCAAGTGTCGGTCTAACTACTCATTGCTCTTCTTTTTTAATGTCTGCCATCTAACCCAAAGTTCTCCTGAGTGCACAATTTAGACTTTTCATTGATGCCGATTCAGCCAATGGCAGTGATTCAGTCGAATTAAATTGCTTCCGACTGAACACTGCAAAATCTGATTCGCCCTTAACCTCAAAACCAAATACCTCCCTAGTGACTTAAATAACTACATCTCCCACATGTCTTTGCGACAAAAACAACTGTATCAAATTGGAATGTAAATGGTCTTAGAGTAAAAAAGAGGAGAAATTACATTTTGGAATATTTAAAATTAGTGAATATTGAAGTTTTAATCCTCCAAGAGACAAGTCTTCTGAAAAAGAATTGGATAAGATTATGAAGTATCAAAAGTGGGTCCACAGCTATGCTTGTACCAATCAATCCTCTTGTATCATAGGTGTGTCAATTTTATTTAAAAAATCTGCAAAAGCAATTTGGCTTTATCGGGAGGCAAGATGGCCGCGAGTGGTTCGTAGCACCTAGTCGCAGGCTTCCCTCCTCCTGACCGGTGCAGTAAGATACATGGAGAAGGATGCGGTGGACCTTATCACACCAGGATTTTAGTGCGATCGAGAGGCCACAGGAGCTGGGCTCGGTGTGGTGGATCCTGCACCCGGTAGAGACATTGCTTTCACTTATCAAATTCGGCTGTACGAGGATTGTAGCGCTGCTGGCAAAGCCGATATCGAGGCAAGCGAGGATGGCGCCCCGGGGACCTAAACCGGCTAAAGACAGCCAAGATGCTAAAGCTCCTGCCGAGGGTGTCATGGATAATAGCAAGCCCTTACAATCGGCGAGTATTCAGCTCCGTTGTGCCCCTGCTGGTAGTGCCGTGAACCCAGGCAGCAAAGGCGCACTAAGCATCTCGATCAAATGAATGAGCGAGCGTGCTCAGAAAACACAGACACAGAAGGGAAGTAAAGATGCTTCCAAACTTAAAGATTCAACACTCCTTCAACCCACCTTGAACAAGGCTTTCTCCAGTAAACTGCACGAAACAACTCCAGCGGGAGCCGAGAACGCGCTGGACGCGTAAGAAAGTGACGCTGGAGCTCACCGCAAGGACGCTGAGGCTCTGGTTGTCGGGCAACACTGTGAGATTGCGCCGCCTGGGAGCGCGGCCAAGAGCGCTGCCAAGAGCTTCGTGAGCAGGGATAGGGTGGATCAGGATGGGAGAGACAGATAGCACAGAGAGCAGCCCAGGAGTAATGGAGGTTTTACAGCTCTCGAGGAAGGCGAGCGAGGCCAGTCTCCGGGCAGCAGGGACCTGAACATGGCAAAAGCCACTGTGAGTATGATGCAGTTAGACTCAGGCTGGGCTGACCATGAAAGGGGGGGCAGGCTCAATAGAAGGGGACCGCTTCTAGTCCCTGAACGAAGATTCAGAGTAATTGATGTCTAGTGAAGATGGCCCACTGGAGGACACAGACTAAGATTACCATCTGGACGCCTGATTCAGCATTTCATTGCTGGAGCGCGCTGCAGAGCGAGCTATTCACAAACGCATCGCGTTTTTTAAATATCCGGTTTTTCTATTTGTTTTGGCTTCATTTTCATTTTGCCTTGTTCTTAATAGGGTAGTGCTCCCCTCACCTGCACAATAATAGTTGTTCACCGCGCTTTGCGGGTCCCGGTCCATACCAGCTTTGGCCGCCATCTTAGGTGAGTCTTTCTCTACGCTAGGTCATTCGGGGCTAGCTGACCAGCTGCTGGCCTGCATATAAGCAGCCATTCCACGCGCAGCGTTCCGCCGTATTGACGCCGGAGTCACGCCTGAGTCCAGCCCGTCTGCGCCCGTCAGCGTTCCGGAGGCGGCGGAGCGGCGCTGAGCTCTTGCTTGGTGAGCAGTATGATTCGCTATTCGTCAGTGATCCTACGCTCCCTGCAACCCAATTCTTGCGCGTGCCGATCGGTGTTTCCTGGCCGGTATATGGGTAAGCACCGCTGCCCTGTTTGCGGCTGGTCCCCTACCTTTGGACCCTCCCCCGTCCTACGGTCAGTCGAGGGGCTGGTGGACCATCTGTGCCTTTTGTTGAACACTCGTTCATTAGGTAGACATGCCCTCGACATTTACGATCTTTTGGTCAGGGAGAAACCCTTATGCCTCCTTCTGACCGAAACCTGGCTGGGGGAGTCGTCCAACCCGGACATCTTGGCGGCTATCCCTCCGGATTACAACATCTTCCGGCAGGATCGAGCCAAGGGAAGAGGTGGTGGAGTGGCGGTGGTGGTCAAGAAAAGCGTTCCGTGTTCCATCCTCCCCACGGAGACGATAGCAGGTTCAGAGTCCCTTGCTTTTGCCATCAGGCTGTCCCCTCACCAAGCCTTGAAGGGCCTGCTGGTTTATAGGCCTCCTGGGTCGGCGGGCTCTTTCTTTGAGGACCTCCAGGAGATCCTTCCTAGACTGGCCTTGTCGGCCCAGCATTTCCTGCTGGTGGGTGATTTTAATTTTCATCTCGACACTGTGGGAGATACGAATTCCAATAAACTGCTTGATATCACCACTCCCTTGGGTCTCGCTCCTTCGTTGTCGGGTCCGACTCATGAGCAAGGGCATACATTAGATCAGGTTTTCTCCTCTGTTCCCCTGGTGGATATAGAACTCCTCCCTGTACTTTGGTCAGATCATAGACTGGCCATATTTTCTATCCAAGGGAGTGTTCTGCCATCTGGCAGCGCTCTGATCCATTCTGGAGCCGCTTCGAGGGGGTTACACAGAGTCACGCCTGACATGCTTGAGCAGGTATTTGCCGACCATCCCTGTCCTATCGTGGGTGACCTGGACCGGGACACGGAGACTCTGCAAGCTTGGCTGTTAGAGAGGCTGGATGACCTGGCCCCAGTAAGAGCTCTTCGATCAGGGGGTGAGCGACAGTCTGCGCCGTGGTATACCAGGGCGCTGCGTACTGAGCGCAGCCTTTGCAAGGTTGCGGAGAGGGCGTGGCGCTCTCGGTACGACGCGGAGGCCAGACTCACCTTTCGGTTGGCAGTTAAAGCGTACCATCGTAACATTCTGTGCGCAAAAAAAGAGTATTTCGCCAGGAGGATCGAGGCGGCCGCCAACTCCTGTAAGGAGATTTTTGCCGTGGTCAGGGAGTTCACAGCCCCCAGGTCGAATCTTCAGCAAGCAGTTCCATCTGAGACCTGGGTCAGTGACCTGGCCAGGTTTTTCACTGATAAAATCAGAATGATCCAGGCCTCTCTTTCTGTGGAGTCTGCGGTGGGGGCTGGCGGCATCGGGGGGGGACGTATTCCATCGGCTACGCCAGATGTACTTCTGACAGAGTTTCCGTCTGTCTCCCCAGATGCTTCCCTCGCACTTCTGGCCGCACTCAAGTCTGGGTCGCCACTTGATTCCTGCCCGGCCAAATTTTTGGCCAGGATGGTGCCTCTGATGAACCCCCTGGTGAATCCTCTCCTGAATTCATCTTTGAGAGAGGGGCGGCTCCCTTCGTCCTGGAAAAGGGCGATGGTGATCCCTCTCCTCAAAAAGCCGGGATTGGATCCCGGGGTTCCGGCCAATTATCGGCCAATTTCCCTCCTGCCGGCTCTTGCGAAGCTCACGGAGAAGCACGTGCATGGCGTGCTCTTGGGTTTCCTCGAGTCTAATGATCTCCTGCATCCCTCGCAATCCGGCTTTCGGCCAAACCTGAGTACGGAGACGGCACTCCTCGAGGTGTCAGAGGTCATCCGCGAGACTTTGGATGCAGGAGGGAAGGCTGTGCTTGTCATGTTGGACTTGTCGGCGGCCTTCGACACCGTCCCCCACGAGGCTTTACTCTCCAGACTCTATGACATCGGTCTGAGGGGGACGGTGTTCAAATGGTTCACCTCATTTTTGGAGGACCGTCGACAAACGGTCTGGGCCACTTCGAGCTCTGCTGCGATGCCGCCACTGGGAGTCGGGGTCCCACAGGGCTCTGTGTTGAGCCCGACCCTGTTTAACATCTTTATGACCCCTCTGGCAGAACTCGTGGAGGCCTCGGGGGCCCAGATCGTGTCCTATGCGGACGACACGCAGCTTCTCTTCACCTGCAGGAAAGATCAATCATTTGACGGGGAGAGCATTCAGGGCTGTTTGAAGAGGGTCTTTGGCTGGTTTCAGCAGAATGGTCTCAAGGCCAACTCCAGTAAATCGGAGGTTTTACTATTTGGGTGCGCGTCGGAACCGGAATGGCGTGACTGGTGGCCGGCTGATATGAGCCCCCCTGCTCAGCCGTCTGTGACTGCCAAAAATCTCGGTGTCAAGGTTGATAATGACCTTACGTTCAGATCGCACATCCTTGGTCTGACGGGCACCTGCTTTGGCATCCTTAAGATGCTCCGGAAGTTCCTACCCCTGCTCACAGAGGAGCATAGGAAGATCATTGTCCAAGCTCTTATAGGATCTAGACTGGACTACGCGAATGCTCTCTATTTAGGACTTCCGGAGTATCTGATCCAAAGGCTGCAGGCGGCGCAGAATTCTGCAGCTCGCGCCATCTACGGCCTTCCCAGGCGGGCAAGAACATCTGGGGTGCTTCAGTCACTCCATTGGCTCCCTATCCGAAAGCGGATAATGTTCAAAACACTGACTTTGGTGCACAAGGCACTTTCTGGCTCCGGTGCTAAGTATCTGCAGCGCAGACTGGCCTTCTACCCTCCAGCCCGCTCCCTGCGGTCGGAATCCCTGTTCCTGGCCGTGGTGCCCCGTGTGAGGAAGGCTCGCCTGGGGGGTCGCTCTTTCAGCTTCAAGGCCCCCCAGCTGTGGAACTCTTTGCCCCTTGTTCTACGCAGCATCCCTAGCTTGCTTCTGTTCAGGAAAAACCTGAAGACCTGGCTTTTTAATCTTTAGGTTGTTTTCTTTTGCACCTCACTTTCTGATTTTCCTTGTTTGTTCTCTGTTATGTTTTTTAAACCGTTGAGCTGCTCTCTAAAGCGCCGGGACACTCTTGTTGAGTAGCCGTGCGCTATATAAATAAAATCATAACATAACATAACATAACATAACATAACTCAGGCTCAGCTAGTTCAATGTCTGGCCAGGGGAATACACAACAAAAAAGGCGATCTAAGGTTAAGGATAAAGTCAACCCTGCCAGCACAGCCAGGAAGCTAGTCTGGAACTATTCTTCAACATCTCAGATTTACCAAGAGGGGAGAGACGAAACCGAGCAAGCAGGGCAAGCTACACCCCCTACACAGCCTCAGCCACAGCCACAGGCCGCTTTACTGGACCTCCTGTTCACTACCCTGAAGCAGATGCAAGGGGAGGCAAGGCTTAAAAGTCGCAGGGCCAAACAGGCAATGAAGAAAATCCAATCCTCCCTCAGGAAAATTAACAAAATGTATGAGGGTATGGCAGTGAGGTAGACCGAGGTGGATGAAAGGACTGGAAGGCTTGAAGACGATGTTAGTATATGGCAGTCTTTTAAGCCAGCTCAAGAAAAGATAGCAGAGTATGTCCAGTGGAAGCAGGAGGACTTTGAGAACCACCAGAGATGGAACAACATAAGACTTTTGGGTGTGGCTGAAGGGATGGAAGGGCAGGATGTTAGGATATTTGTAATTAGTCTGCTTAAGGGCGCATTTCCTGAGATGAGCTGTTGGAACTGGGAGACCGAGGTGCAGAGGGCACACCGATATCCCCTAACTTTAAGGAAAGGACAGGGGGCATCCCACTTGGATAGGCCCAGAGGAATCCTGGTGTATGTGGGCAACTACTGCTGAGGCAAGAAATCATGGACAAGGCAAAGCCTGAGTCAAAGCGAACATTTAATCAGGTCACGTTCTTCGCTCGCCCAGACTTCTGTCATGCTACCGCAGAACGGAGGTGGAGACTCAGGCAGATGATAGCGCCACTTCAGAGCCTCGGTTCTGAGGCTTATCTGTTGTTCCCTGCAAGATTCAAGGTTATCACAAAGGGCCAGACCAAGTTTTTTCTCTCTGAGGTGAAAGCACAACAGCACTTGGAGAAATTGAAAGGGGTGAAGAGGGTTTGAGGGATAATGTACGCCTCCTGTAAGCGCAGGTAAACCCAGAGATCTTCCTCAAAGATCTAACCGGTGGGTATTTGGCAAAGGGCAATGCAAGTACTAGCGTATAGTGGGGTAGGTAAGGGGTAAGGGATGCACCACCGAAACACAGTAGAGCATGGGGGGGAGGAGGCTGCGACAGCTGCGAGATTTACCGCGGTCACACATAGGTCATGGTTGACCTATTTGCCTGTGAAGGGGGGGAGGTCTCAAGGGAGGGCTTGGGAGGTAAGGGACAGGGGGAGGGGGCACTAAGGGGGGGCACATACAGCACACACAGCACAGCAAAGATCAACATGGTGGTTAAATTTACTAGTTGGGACGGTGGAAATGGCGGAATTTCCGTTCAAGGTGTCTTGATGAGTATTCGGATTGCATCCATAAACGTCTGTGGTCTTAACAATCAAGTAAAGAGGCAGCAAGTTGCCTCTATGCTGAAGACTATGCGGCTGGACCTGGTATGCTTACAAGAGACCCATATTGAGGGGACAAGGGCTTACCTCCTAGAGCAGCTAGGGTTCTCCCTCTCGGCATGTACTAAACAAGGCACTAGGGCCAAGGGGGTGGCTGTATTAGCTAAAAGGGGCAATATTAGTGTGAATAGGAAATTGGAAGATCAGTGGGCAGATGGGTCCTCCTAGAATGTGTGATACATGGTGAAGTATATACTATTGCCTCAATCTACGGGTCGACAGAGGACGATCCGGACATCTTTGAAAACCTGAATTCTGAATTAGCCTTATGGCCGGAACTGATAATCTTTTGCGGGGATCTTAACATTAGTGGCATGGCTGGTTTAGGGATCAAGGGGGGACAGAGATACACAGGTCGTAAAAAAAAGACAGGTGTCGCAATAGTCAATCTGGCACAACATAACTCGCTAGTGGATGTCTGGGCACGATTGAACCCTACAGGCACTGGCAGTACATTTTATTCTGCACCACATAAGGTTTGCGTCAGGTTGGATTATTTTCTGATTTCTAACTCATTAATGCCAAGAATACAGATAGAGAAACTCCCCAGGATTATGTCAGACCATAACCCACTAGTTATTACTCCTAAGATAGACAAAGCAGCTAAAAAAAAGGAGAACACATGGTCGTTTGAGAGGGCTTTGTTAAAGGACGACTATTACGTAAAACATATGAGCAACTGGATTGTTAAGTTTTGGGTCATTAATAGGGGGAGCACGTCGTCAGGGATGGTATGGGACGCCTTTAAGGCAGGTATAAGGGGAGAGACCCTGAGTTTTAGCCTACACAAACAGAAAAAGGAAGGACTAAAAGTGACAGAACTAATTGAGCGAGTGGCGCTAGCAGAAGAGGAGTTGTGCACAGCAGTACAGCAAGGGATACCCATAGAGCAAATTCTCCTTAAAATAATAGCCGCCAAGGCAGATGCTGTTAAGAACATAGCTAGGAAAGCAGCAGCCAATTTCCTACTCAAGAAAGAACTATGCCACGAACTAAGCGAAAAGGTGGGGCATACATTGGCGATACGCACAAGGCAAAAGGCGGAGGCAGGTGAAATAAGGGAGATCTCGGATGGCAGAGGCGGCACTATAATAGACACTTGCGGGGTCCGGGAGATCTTCAGGCTTTTTTATGTGGACCTGTATAAGGAAGAGCAGTTAGGGGGTAGAATAGAGACCCAGGTGTGTCTTGGATATGTACTACCCATTGGCCTTTCTCAAGAGGAGAAGGCGCTTTTGGATCTTCCTATAACAATCAAGGAGCTTTTAGCAGCATTAAATGCCCTTCCATCAGGTAAAGCGGCAGGCCCTGATCAGATACCCCTAGAGTTTTATAAAACCTTTCAAGCTATTTTAAGTAAAGATATGGGGGATATGATGCTGAGGGCAAAGGTAGGGGAGTCTATACCGAATTCATGGGCAGTTGCAGATATAATCGTAATCTTGAAGAAGGGTAAACCATCGGCAGAGCCAGAGGCCTAAACCTAAAAAATACCCTTATGAATGCAGATGCAAAAATTTTCACCAAGATCTAGGCTCTAAGATTAGCTAGAGTAATAGAAGGGTTGGTCAGCCCTACCCAGCATGGGTTTATTCCAGGAAAGGGTACTGCACATATACGCCAAGTCATCCCCCTTCTTGACGCGGCGGAGGTCTCAGGAGACCCTATGGCTGTCTTACTACTAGATGCAGAGAAGGCATTCAATACGGTCTCCTGGGACTACCTTTGGACAACAATGAGGTGGAATGGCATAGGGGAGGGATTTGTTAGGGCTATACAGGCTTTATATACAGGACCACCAGCTCGGTTAAGATTTAACAGAGGCTATACCGAGCCCCTACAGATACAGCGTGGGACTCGTCAAGGGTGCCCGTGCTCGCCACTCCTTTGTGCCCTGTATATCGATCCACTCCTGCGCAGACTGGAATCGAACAACAGGATTTTGCCATTAAATGCTCAAGGGTGAGATTTTAAAACATTTGCATAAGCAGATGACGTGGCAATTGCTACATCAATACCAGTCAGGATGGTTGAAGAGGTGGAGACAGAAGCCCAGGTATTCGGACAGGTTTCAGGATATGCCCTTAACAGGGCCAAAACACAGAAAATCAAGAATAGCAGGGCGATCTGTGAGGATGAAAGGGTTACTCCCTCAGCAAGCTACCTTGGGATTAACATCTAAGCAGACTTGGACAGGTTGGTGGAAAAAAACATTGGGCCTATGATTGGGCCTATGATTACCAAAACTAAGCATGATCTGGACAGGATGCATAATCTGCATCTATCACTAGTAGGACGGGCAAATGTGGTTAAAATGATTATTCTGCCTACATTTTTGTACCTATTTAGGACAATTCCATTTTTTTTAGGCCAAATGGTTTACTGCACTAGAGCAAATTTTTAACAGGTTCATATGGGAGCATGGCAAGACCAGGAGAGCGCTGCGCTATATGTCTCTTTCTAGGGCTAGAGGAAGCTGGACGGTCCCGGATTTTAAAATGTATTACTGGGCGGCGGCGCTCCAGTATATGCAAGGATATACATCTGTAAAGTCAGCCTTTATTATTAGATCCCCTGCCGGTCCCCCGGCAGGGGATCTAATAATAAAGGCTGACTTTACAGATGTATATGCTGCCATTTTGGGTGAGGGAGCTGAGAACTGTCTACTTAATTGTGCCGATTCAAGTTATTATAAGAGAACAAGATTTAAAACACTACAAGCGGCGTGCAGGACATGGACAGCCTTTTCTAAAAAATATGGACTTGGTAGATTTAATCGATATACGCGATTGTTTAGGAATCTGTCTTTACCAGGTGAAATATTCGCTGATGCAGTTATGGCTGAATGGACAAGTAAGGGAATTTTGAAGCTGGGCGATCTGATTGGGACAGACGGGATTGTTCAATTTGTTGAATTACAGACGACTTATGGGATAGATAGAAGGAGTTTTTTTAAATGCCTCCAGGTCCGGAGCTTCCCGGATATCAAATTAATCACCAAAAATCAGAAATCATGGAATGGAACCCCTCAACTCCCTAATCCTCAGCAAGACAAGAATAAGATATCTAGGAATAGATATACTAAAACATATAGACAAAATACCCAAGTAAACTTTGATATGAGAGTGAAAGAGACAAGGAAACTCCTAACAGTTTGGAGTGGGTTACCACTTTCTTTTTATGGGGAGATCCAATGCAATAAAGATGACTATTATACCCAAATTCACTTTTATCCCGCTCAAATTTAAAGTACAATGGAATAAGAAGATACAAGGTGAATTAAATAGTTTTATTTGGGCCTCGAAGGGTGTAAGAATAGCATGGAAAAGATTGTGAAGAAAAAAAGAAAAAGGAGGTTATGCTGGTGCGAACCTCCTACATTATTATGAAAAACAATGACCTGATGCACACCAATAGTAGATAGTGTAGTTAAGATGTCACAATGGACATAAGTAAGTACAAGTGTCAGCAAATGCAGAAAAGGAAAACGATGGTGACAGGATTCCTCTTTTATTGACAGGATGGCCAGCCGACACGTGTTTCGTCGTCAAGCGGTTACAGTGCTTGCACGACTCATCAGGGCTGGGGAGGATACAAAATACATGATGGAATGTACTGTCCACACGATATTAAATGCATAATCATTGAGTGATTCCTCGTGTGTCTAAATTTCTGGTGCACGTGCCCGTGCAGGTGGATTAAGAACCGTAACGGTGAACTAATAGGTGGAAGCACACTGAGCCAAAAAAGTGAAAGAATACTATGTATAAAAAATAAAAATAATAAAAGTACACGAGAAGCCGGTTCCAGAAGATGTCCATATAACGCTACGCGGAGGAGAGTGGGTCCTGTAGGTCCCGTCTGTGGTGTGGTCTATAAGACTGGGGAACGGCAGTGAGAGTGAATAACCAGTGACTGAGTGTACTCTGATAACCTACTTAAAACAGCAGCCTCTAGGGTCATGAAAGTCAAAAGAACAGACATACTGAAAGACAAGCCCGCCAATAAGACTAACGATCTTGGGACTATCCGCATGATCACGGATTTCAGCAACCACCACCAAGCACTACGCAGAACCCTCAGTAAACATTGGAACATCCTCAAGAAAGACAAGAATATCTCGGATTTTGTAGGAAAATATCCGCAGATCACCTACAGGAGGGGCAGAACTCTAAGAAACAGACTGAGCCCGACTATCCCTCGAAACGCCACAGAGGACAATTGGCTAACCAAACGAAACACAGGCTTTTACAAGTGTGGGTTCTGCTCTATGTGCCGGTGGGCGAAACACAAAACCACTGAATTTCACGACTCCAACGGAGAGACCTACATCATCAGGACCAATATCAACTGCACCACACGCTATGTGGTGTACATCATCGAATGTAAATGCAACAAAATCTACGTGGGGAGCACTATCCGTCCCCTGAAAGAGAGGATATCAGAACATATAAGAGCTATACACAAACAGGACCCTAGATACCCGGTTGCTCTACACGCGGCTGCGTGCGGGGAACAATCTCTGGACAAACAAGTCTCATTCTATGGGATTGATACCGTTCCAATCGGAGTACGAGGCGGAAACAGAGAATTGAAGCTGAGACGCTTGGAGGCAATGTGGATCCTCCGCCTTCGTACCGTGTCACAGGGGTTAAATTTTGACCAAGAGATGCAATTCTTTCTGGGAGACTAAACCTCTGCACCAACAATTCCTGCACACACATGTACCATTCTAGAGCCATGAAACACTTACTAATCCTGTCATTATCTGCAGTGAATGCTACATACATTTCTCTCTCTCATACCCATTGTTATGTCCTTCTATACCTTTCTTGCGTCCAGCTACCCTCGATGAGTTACACATGGGGTATTAATTGGTACTTACAGGACTATTACTCAATGTTTGTTTTTCACATAGGAGCTATGTAATTCTGTCACAATGGTACTGCATTCACTGTGTCATCATTTTTCATATCATACCAGTCCTCTAATGTGATTTCTAGTTATGGACAACAATTTGTGTAACTAGTAGACTACTCATATGTTGGAAAAGTATTTGCATGTTACACAAAGATTTCGTTTTGATTGGTGGTTCTTTAGAGCAAGTTATACAACTGTTATACCTATAACTGTTCTTGTATTTATAGTTTGTTTTTCTAACTAAGTGTAGAAATGTAACCTAAACAAATGTTTATTCCTACAAAGCACGTATCACCTATACCACTGCATGGTGCGGAACGGATGCATGAACACACATTCCTGCATGCCGTGTAACTGCTTCACTACAATTTTCAAACCCGTTTCATATAAGACCGTGATGCTACACATTTTTCTTTACAACCCGTTCTCTTAATATATTGACATTCCCTAAGGGCGCACCCTCCTGCGGGGTCCCTTTGTGTAGCTTCTTTTCATTTTTCATCTTTTTATCATTTATCTTGTTCCATTTCCCGTTTTTTTCCATTATATAATTTTTTTTTTCCTCCACCCTTATTTAGCTCATTTCCCGTATCCACTTTCCACAACAATATCGTGACGCTTCGCATCCCCCTTTTTTCTGTTTTGGGTATACGTCATTGTTTTGGAGCGTCCGCAGTGTGTTTTCCCATTCCTTCATGGCGCATTCACCTGAGGGACAATCTACGTTCTAGTGCCTTACATACGGGCTCTCCCATTCCCTCATGGCGCATTTACCTGAGGGACATTCTACGTTCTAGTGCCTTACATACGGGCTCTCCCGTATCTCAGTATATAACCATTTCCGGGTCGGCACCACGTGTCCGTACCCGGAACCTGCAGTAGGATTACTCGTCCTGCCGGATCTTTCACCAAGGAAACGGGTAAGCTTTTCTACTTTCCCTCGCACCCGCTCTGCCACATCCATGACTCTATTTTCCACCCACTTTAGTTCGCTAATATTGCGACTACGTGGGGTTCCAAGACACAAGCTTATTGACGCTCTGGCATTATGTCTTGTTTTTGTAGAGCACTCTCTGGAAAGTGACATTTTATTCTTCCGTCACTAACACGGATCTAACTCTCCTTCACCACCAATCAACCTTCAGTGGATGTTTGTCACTTTTTGCGACACCGACGAACCACAGGCGGCTTGAGCACTGTCTGCTTATTGTCAAGGTGAGACCCCACAAAATACGTTACTAAAGCTGTGTTCCACATTTTCCTACCGCACCTCTCTGACATGTGGCAAAACAGATCCCTTAAACATCCGGTGCCTTTTACACGTTACTTTATTTTGCCTCTATACAGCACTTTTTTGACGCACCAACCTTTTAATGAATTTGGAGCCACATCTTGCTTCAAGAATCTACCTGGTCTCGGGCAGAGGCCGGGTCGGAATTATCACCGGCTAAGCGGTGAGTTCATAATTGTTTGCAATTCTTCCTTCTGCCAATGCTTATATCCCCTAACCCATTCAATACTTGTACTCAGTGCTCGTTGCTGCCATAATGTTTTTACTTTTACCATGACACGTTTTCTTGCCCCTTTCTCTCCTTCTCCCCGTTTTGGCTACAGACCTGTGGTTCTACACCGTCGCCCTACAGGTAGGAAGCACCCCCCCTTTCTTTCTTTTATCGTTCTATTCATTTCTTTTTATGGCTACAACCGTTGTCTTTAGACACCCACCCACATCACGCACACCCCTGTCACCCATAACTTTGTGATCATGCACCTCCGCATTATCCACCGCCCACAATATAGTCACCTCTCACCACACAGTCACTGGTTATTCACTCTCACTGCCGTTCCCCAGTCTTATAGACCACACCACAGACGGGACCTACAGGACCCACTCTCCTCCGCGTAGCGTTATATGGACATCTTCTGGAACCGGCTTCTCGTGTACTTTTATTATTTTTATTTTTTATACATAGTATTCTTTCACTTTTTTGGCTCAGTGTGCTTCCACCTATTAGTTCACCGTTACGTTTCTTAATCCACCTGCACGGGCACGTGCACCAGAAATTTAGACACACGAGGAATCACTCAATGATTATGCATTTAATATCGTGTGGACAGTACATTCCATCATGTATTTTGTATCCTCCCCAGCCCTGATGAGTCGTGCAAGCACTGTAACCGCTTGACGACGAAACACGTGTCGGCTGGCCATCCTGTCAATAAAAGAGGAATCCTGTCACCATCGTTTTCCTTTTCTGCATTTGCTGACACTTGTACTTACTTATGTCCATTGTGACATCTTAACTACACTATCTACTATTGGTGTGCATCAGGTCATTGTTTTTCGTCCTTGTATTGGTGTGCTTTGCACACAATTGGAGGGGTTTAGGGCATTTATCCCCTCACCTTCTTGCACCCTGACCTACCAGTTCTTCACACTACCGTGTGCTGTGCGCCTAGTATTTCCCTACCTCTAAAAAACCCCAGTTCTCCATAGGCTTCTCCTACATTATTATAGTGCTGTCCAATTTAAGAATACAAGGTCACTACTTAAGGAACTCTCTTCTTACACCCTTTATTACAAAACAATACTGGAAGGGGGTTCTTCCTATATAAGTGTGGCCATCCATAATGCATTACAAAAATTAGGCTGATGGTCCTATGTGCCACCTGTAAACTCTGGTACCAGATAAGAATAGCGCTATAAATCCCATACTATATTACTTTTGCCCCTAATAGTGAATCCCCAGGTACTCCAGATTGCTTGAAGGACAAACTGGCAAAAGAGGCGGGCATAACAAAGTGCGGGTAGCTGATAAAAGTAGGATCTCTGATAAGTTGGGATTCACTGCTATTAAGTACTGGTGGAAATCTGTCCAGATTTAAATTCTACCAGCTGACAAGTTGGGTAAAAATAATGGAGAAAGACTATGTGGGAAATATGGAACTGGAGGACGAACTACAAGGGGACCCATCACATAAGGAAATATCAAAGTGGTACTGGTTAATGATTCAGGCTGGGGAAGAAGCCTTTACTGTGCCAACAGAATAATGGGAAAGAGACCTGCCGACGCGGGATGTACAATACTTATGGCAAGCATCTATTATCACATTATGGCGCATAATAAAACCTGCACCTCTTAGGAAAAAACATCTCTTTACGTTACACAGATCATACTCGTGCCAGCAAAAGCTAACACAGACAAGCAACCAAGTGGTGAAGACATGTCCAAAATGCGTAGAAGAAAAAGCGAATGACATCCACATGTTTCGGCAGAGTCCTCAGATCCAGCTTTTTTGGTCCGGCTGGGTAAGGTTATAAAGGAAGTACTGGGCCAAGATATAGAGGTAAGCGTAAATGTATTTTTTTGGCTGTTGTGAGTGATAATGTGGGATTTTCCATTCTAAATGATCAGCAAAGAAGCCCAAAATGAGTACTAATCGTACCCGCTAGGTGGGAGATATGTATAAAATGGATAAGTACTAACCCCCTAATGGTAGATAAATGGTTGACATTGTAGTGTAGTTTCTAAATTCCCAATAGGCTCTGCGCATTGGAATAATATATCCTATAGATTAGATGTAGGACTGAGGTCGACTAGGTCTCTATTGAATATATTAGACTTAATTGTGAGTGCCAGGTAGCTCAGAGGTCACTAGAAACTTTCTCGAATAAACAAGAAGGAATTCTTTTCTGACAACCGCATAAACATGACAACTTTGTTTCCCAAAGGTGAAACCGATCTTGAGAGTCATGGAAACATTAGATAGATACTTTACTCAGTCAATCGTGCATGCTTTGTTTCACCAGACGTGCAGAGAAATAGAGAGACGGGCATTTTCAATAAAAGGTATTTATTGAACAGTCTTCTTTCTCATGCAGAAGAAATGAACTGCTACAATCGTAATACTGGCTGCAAAGTATAATGCGTACAGCAAAAAGAGTATTATAAAATAATACTGTAAAAGCATGGTATGGTTTTAAAGCCATAAAATAAATAGAATACATATATGAATAAATAAAGACTAAAAGTACTCGACTGTTGTTTCTAAAGTACATCTAACCCGGTGTACCTAACCTAAATCTAGTACGCGGGAAGTAGTAAGCGAGGTGTAGCATAAATCAAGTATTCTTTGGCCAAGAATCTATCCAAGATTTCTATTAGAGTATAATCAGCTCCGTACCTTGGTTTAGAATGAAGGAGGTCTGGTATCTCTCTGTCTCAGGACTCGATTTCCCAACAACCCGCAAGGGTAGCTTGGAAACACTGGAGCTGGATTTCTCGGCAGGAAAAAAGACAGCGTCTCTCTCAGTGCGTCTGCTGGAGGGTCGGCTTCCTTCGGCACTTGCTGTAGCGAGCTACGTCAGGCAAGTAGATAGTCGAACTGCTCCAAACCACTGTGTGTTTTCAAGGGCAAGTGTGGGCATATTTATACCTTGAAGGTGCCGAGTTTGACGTAAGGTTGGACATAATAACGTTATCAAAGAGTCTCAGTTCTTTGAAAACTCCATGAGTTCTTGGACAAATCAATATTGAAGCAAGGCGAAGTCCGTGACTGCTGAAGGTGAGTTGTCGAAGAAATCGTTGTGGATTTTCGGAACTAGTGGAAGTAGCCATGCCGTATTTGGACTGCATGAACTTGGTCTAAATATGGTTATGATTTCCATGCCTATATAAGGATAGGGTGATTTATACCTATATAAGGGCATGAATCAGGAAAATTACACTAGGGTCCTAAAATCGTATAAAACACCCACTCCACTTTATTATGTTTGACATTACTAAATTATAAGCACTAAAACATATCTAAAGCATGTGTTTTACAATCCCACCCCAAAATACAAAAGTTGCATTTGAAAATGGTCGCACAGATAAAATGAGCATTTGTATAGTACGCATTTAAAAGCAAAGTGTTAGACCTGTCAGCCCTAGGGTGGTCTTTCCCTGTTTTTTTTGCCCTTGCCTTATTTTTTTCCACCCTCTTTTTGTTAGCCTTAGGTCTCTGGGCACCTTCCCATTGCCAACCAAAGCTAAGGTGCAGGTGCTCTCTCCCCCAACATGGCTGCCACTGACCCCTGCTACCGCAGCGTGGTCTTGTTAGATGCACTCTAGTAGCCAGGAGCTGGCTGGAACCCCTAAACATTGTAGCAATGCCAGCCTGCCTGCCCATAGCTAGAGTGGGGGAGCTCCTGGAACCTTCCAGAATAGGGGAGTGGTCACCAACTGCCAACTGCCACTATAAAAGAAAAGGGAGGGAAACGTTCTAGTCAGTTGGGGCATCACTGACCTGGGGGACCCTATGCAGGAGATTTAGGCGGGAGGGCCTAGTCAGAAACCTACACCACTGGGGGTGACAGGGTTTAGGCACTGCCCACCAAGCTGTGTGAGGAACATTGAACTAGCCCACTGATCTGGCCCAGCGGGAGGGGAACCCAGGGAACATCTGAAGTGACCTGCTGAGGGAAGCCATCAACTCAAACCCCCCCTCCTCAGGAAACCAAGAATCTACTGCACAAGGGCGCAGGAACCATCTTGGGCCAAAGAAGAAACCCACCTGACTGCCACAGGACTACTGGGGATCAACCAGGTACAGGGCTGTGTCCACTTTGAGCCCTTCTACTTCGACCTGGGCCCCTGCACTGTCCTGTCTCATTCCCTCTGCTGTCCTGCCTTGCCTATACTGCCTGAACTGTGAAGCGCTGGGTCGCTAGAGACAGTGGCTGCACCCAAAGCGCTATACCCCTGAAGCGCCATTGCTGAGAAGCGCTGTGAGTCCAGAGTCCTTGCTGCCCTGAAGCGCGATGTCCTGAAGCGCTGAGGTGCTAGAGATTATTGTGCCCTGAAGAGCTGTGGCCCCAAGCGCTATCTCTTCTAAGCGCTGGCTCCCGGTATCCTGATGCCGCTGAAGCGCTACTGCCCTTCGAGCGCTCTGCTCCTCACGGCACTACGATCATCAGCCTGTTGCCGGTACCGCGCTGTGGTGGACCTTGGAACCTTGCAATTCCCCCCCCGCGCTATGCCTGAAGAGCACTAGCGGCCTCACTCACCGCCGCGGCCCTTGCCACCTCACCGGAACCCCAAACGCTGGTCGCGGCCGCTTCTGAAGCGCCGACCTTATCACCCCCCCATTGTTGCACTGGGCCGCGCTAGGCCCTACTAGGCCTGAAGCCATCCTGCTATCCTCACGTGACGGGGCGTCGGAAGTGACCCTGCCCCCGCCAAGCTCTGATTGGCTGCCGGCGCCGCGCCCCTATCGGTCCCCGGGTGCAGCCAGGCCCAGGAAAGCCCAGGCCCGACGAAGGAACCAGCGCCGGCGCTCGAAGAGAGTGAGAACCCCCATCAGCCTTGGGAAGAGCGGCGGAACCGGGTGGGCCTCCTTTGATAGGCCTACCTCCCTCCCGAGGCCTGCCAGAATCGTCGCAAGGGCGCGGAGTGGGCCGAGGAGTGAGGTAAACCCCCGGGGAGGAAGGCGGAAGGCCAGTGGAGGCCCAGAGTTCGCCCCTTTCTGGGGAAGACTTAAGACTGGGCCCAGTTGGCCCTATTTGGCCCCTCCGGAGTGCTGGGCCGGGGCCAGGGCCCCTAGACACTGTGAGGGCCCTATGGGAAAAGAGTTAACCCCTGCCTAGAGTACAGTTAAGTGCAAGTCACGTTAGCCTTTTGCCTGGCTTAGTTTGAATAAGATGAAATGCTTAACTGTGCTGGATGCCTTGATTATCAGGGCCTCATAAAAGGTTTAGTGAAGGGTAAAGCAGCGTTTATCCTTACCTGCTGTGCTGGTTATTATTGATGTGATGTTAAAGAGATGTTTACCCTGGCCTGAGGAAGTGCTGAGTTTCACTCAAAGTGATTACTGAGAGGTGTACTGCTAATTAATGAACCGTTTTACTCTAGCCACATGAAAGGTTAAGTTCTTGTTTAATAACCTGCGGATTTCTGACACAAGGAAATGTGTATTGCTCAGCAATGAAATGCTATTACCTATTGAAATGTTTTGATGCTGTCTAATGCAGTATTATCTGAAGGGCCTACAGTTATTTACTATTTAATATTTATTTATTTATGTATTTATCGCCAAGTAATGAAAAACATGCGTTTTTAAGGAAAGGTAATGAGTTATTACTACTGTGATGTTTGATTGCCCTGATCTTGATCTTAGATAAAACGTATTTATTTGAATTAAGCATATTGGTGTGGTCTTTGCGTGCATTTATTGTCTCAGCGGTTGTGTGTGCTTTGTAGTCACTTAACACCTAAGCTTCGGGTGCCTCCCTGCTCGGGCCAAGCTACCCCCAGGGGACCTGGTGAACCCAGTTCCTATACAAAGATTTCATTGTAAGCATATAATATGATATTTGTAATGCTAAACGAATGAATCACAAAATTACATTTATGAAATGGCTCTTAGTTACAGAAAAAAAATTGGAGACCATCCCATAGCAGTATATATATATATGCCGTTTTAGTTTGTAGATAAGGTCAATATTGTTTCAAGGAAGTATTCAAAGAATTCTTGTTCTATAAGAATAGTTCTACTTTAAGCAGATTTACTTTGTGCCTCAAATTACAAGTTCAATTTTTGGAAAAAAGTCCAATCAAATCGTGCAAAAATAGAATTCCAAAGTAAGAAGTTTTGTTTTGAAAAGCGAAGGTCGAATCAGAGTTCATAGAACGCTGTGTGCTGAGTTCTAAAGTTATTCTCTGTGTCAGGAGAAAACATTATGTCGTCAAGGCTGGCAAAGAAACCGTCTACCACAGTGGATTAAAGTTGAACCACTTCATTAAGAAGATCAATTTTACACAGATGAGAAGCATCGCCGTCAGCGTCAGACGCATTAGCAATGTTTGCAGTAGATGGTACCTGTGTGCCTGTTGGTCCACGTATCTCACCCTCAGCTGGAATTGCCGATGAGACCTCAATGAATGCTGTCATCAGGATTGGTAACCGTTGGGGACAACACAATACATGAGCCGTTACCGGACCAAGCAAAGCATCAACATCCGTTGGCAACGCTGATGGAAGTGTTAGACAGATATCCAACACGCATTCCTCTCCACAAAGTAGGCATCATAAAACAGGTAAGACGCAATCTTGCCATATTGGTCTGAAGGATAGAAACCATGTGGTATTCAGATCCCCTAAACAACCCAAGCCAAGAATCTGTGTTATTCGGTCATGATACTGCATCGCCAGAAGAGCATTTTCCATGGTAATCTGGGTATCGCTGGTGACTGGACTTGCCATATCGGAGCAGAAGAAATAAAAATAGTATCCCTGCTACGAGTCCCAAGACGAGAGGCAGGCCGCCGAAAACAGAGTGCATGAAGTTAGGAAAAATGCCCAGGACTGCTTAAAATGGTGCAAACAGTCCTGAAAAAATCATCTCAAATACATGTACTATACCACTGGTATCAGACATGTTTAAGATACGACCTAACATTTCTGCGTAATGTATTGGGCAGTTTGTTGAAAATAGGGCATGTATCTCTGCAGAAGTCCTTTCAAATTGCAGATCATACGTCTCTCTGTACGAGGTCAGTGGCACCGTTTTTTGTAAAAGAATAGCTGTCATTCCGCTTAAAGTATCAATTTGTATAGAAGAGATGTACAGTGAATGCCATAACAGCGACTCCCCGTCTGTCTTGCTTTTAGGAAACAATACTTGCATACAACAAGTGACCCTGGCTGACACACTAACGAGATAGGCTATTCCTGGCATCATTCCACAACAGGTTTGATCATTCAGCATTATGTAGCTTCCATTGGAAAGCTGCCTAAAAATTACATCTATCACTGCTGCCGGGGAACCCTGCAGGTGGCATGATAAGTTGTTTGAAGAACCATCGCAGGCTCCATGCAAATTAATGCCTTGACATAGAAGAGTTCCGCTTAGTGCGCTGTTGTAATTTTTACCACTAAGAAACACCTCCTTCCCCCCACTCCAACATTTGTGTGTGTATGGTAAATCCCAGGTCGACTTTATGTACTCTTTACCCAACCTTTCATACAGGCCTGCTGGTATGTGTTTTAAGCAATACTGAAACTGAAAAATTGTCACTGGTATCGTGATGGTGCCATGTATTATCCATTCAATGGCTGGTTTCTCAGAAACGGTCAATGGTAATCTCTCCATTTTTTCTATGCTCAGCACCGTATAGTCTGCTCCCCTCTGTGCCAAAGAGATTTGTTTATCTGTAATGTTAAACCCAGTAAACAATGACGTGGTGATGATTAGACGCCAAGGCACATAGCCTGAACAAAGGTTTTGTAACGTCCAGCCTAGCAGCATTATAGAACGCAATTTAGACTGGCCATGTTGTAACATTAGCAAGTCCTGTTACATTATGTCTATGGCAGAGGATACAATGCTGTCCAAAGAATACATTCTGGACGACAGAGTTGTTAATCCATTGTCAACTACGGAGTGAGTTTTCACTAAATTAAAACAATCAATTTCTCGTATTCGTTCTGCAGTTTCCATTTGTGTGAATTTCCATGCTTCATTGTAAGCAGCGTAAATACAGGCGTATATGAAACGTTTATGACGTGGTTTACGAGGCCCTTGTAAGAAGTCTCTCAAATCAATGCCATCTTGCAGTAAAGTTAAGTGTTTTTTTTTCCGGGAGTGTGGACTTTTGTAGCCACTCAAGTCACAGTTTTCCTACATTGTAAGTTGTTATTATCCCTGGCTGTTGTCTCTGGATATATCTTGGATGTGGCCTAGTTACTGTAAACCCTTGTGTCCTGTTCAGGAATCTATCTTGACAGTTATTCGTGTCTGTGGGCCAGATTAACCATTTTTTCCAATCAGGATTAGTTCTGTTCTGTTTTAAAATGTGGTTTACGTCTTCCTCCTCATCTGTAGTGGTACTACTATCAGGTGTGGGCTTTGGTATGGACGGTTTGTTTAAATCTTTTATCTTAGCCAGGCCAAGACAAGATGTCTTTTGAACAGTTTCATTTAAAAACAGTATTTGTTCTGGGATGATGCAGGCTCTAAATTAGGCTTCTAATCCTTGCACCTGCCATTCTTTTGTGCCCCGGACAGTTGTTGTCTCTCCAAAAGTCAAACCCCAATGTGGACAACTGAGCATAAAAGGCCACAGAATAAATTTGCTTAGTATTAGTCAACATACTTTTCATGCCTGTCTTATTAACATTTCTAAAGTAAAATGTTTCTGGATTTGTGGTATTGAAACCTAAAAAGTATGGACATTTTTCATAAAATGTTTTAGAGCTACCCTTTGGTGGTGTTGGGCAATGTTCCCATTGATTATAAGTTAAAACATTTATGGGATTTGCAGATTTGTGCAAATAATGGTGACCAAAATGATTAAAACAATACATTTGTTCATAATCTGATGAACCTTCTAAATATTCATGTTTTGCAAATGTTGCTGACTTTTTAAGTCTGCCATCATGTTATTAACAGTCTCAAAGTCCCAATCATCAGAAAATGTGCTGGGTGAAACAAAATCACTCAAGGAAACCTTAAATTGGTGAGGAATCTTCAACAGCTCAACAAGACCATAAATGTCATAATCAGATCTGTCCCATGCTATACCAGCAGGCAGGGGAATGGCTTTGATGTTCACTGATGACAGGTCTCTTTGTTCATGATGAGATGATTTGTGTGGCTTCAGGAGCAAGTTGATGTTCTTACTTGCTGTGTCCATTTTACTGTATTTTCTATCTATCAGCTTTCCCAAACTTAAAACAAGAATCAGTGATAGTAGGAGATAAAGTACACCTTACACAATCCAAAATTCAGCCCATGGTCAAACCAGATATGTATTTGCAAGCTGGTGACAAAGTTCAATTACTTGTTCCTTGAATGTTTTATTTGCTGGCGTTGTTTCGGGCTCACTTGGCTCATCTGAAAAGTTATCAAGATTGATGAAATAGCCAGAGGCAGTTCTGCCAATTGTTGGTATTGCATCCGAATTATTTGAAATCGCTGGAGCTGCTTGTTCGCTAGTCATATTAGTATAGTCAAATGCTATATCATTGTAGACAGGAGTATCTTGACAAACTGTTATTTGGGTCTCAAGAGGCACAAGTTCCATGGCTTTGTTACATAGTCCTTCTTTTCTCACTGTAGATTCCTCAAACGTGATGAGTCTTTCAGTTTGAACCTCTTGGATAGTAGCAAGATTTGGTCATCTGCTACATCTTTGGAGTCCACTGGGCCTACTACTAATTATCGGCCACATGATGTGGTTTGCCCAGCTCGATGGACAAAACTCGGTTCTCTTTTCTTCCAGCAAGGGGCGGCAGTAACACTGATCTTGTTCCGTGGATTGCTAAGACAGGTACTGGTTTTCTGTAAGAAGGCCCAAATTCCTTCTTGACCGTGATATTTTCCCTGACTAGATCCCCAATCTTTGGAATTCAGACAGGTCTTGCTGGGACAGGTGGTTTTTCTTCAGTGGTCGTTGGCTTCTCTATTGTGTTGCTCAGACTTCTTCGTGTTTCATTTAAGTCCTGCAAAACAGCCAAACGGTCTTTGATATCAAAGGGTTTTTGTTCTACCACTGAAGTGTGACGATCAAGATCCTCGATAAGCATTCTAGTACCAAAAAGTATTTCGTATGGAGTGATTCCACCCAGAGTATTTCTTGGCAGATTGTTAAGACTGCGTTGGACACTTATTAGATGTTTGACCCACCCGTCACACGAACCTAATACCCTAGCTGTTATAGATTGCTTTATGTCTTGGTTTTTTCTTTCCACTACCGCATTTCCCTCAGGATGGAATGGACTAGAATACCGCAATGCAATGCCCAAGCTGGCCATGGCTTCTTTGTAAGCTCGAGAGCTAAACGCGGGACCCTGGTCGGAATGTAGCATGCCGATTGCGTATGTGCCGATAAAGACTCGCACATTTTTTATAACAGTTGGGGCATCAGCCGAGCGCTGAGGCCATATCCAAATTAATCTTGAGCAGGAATCCACTGCGACCATGATATATTTATAGTTACCATCCCTTTGTAAGGGACCGCAGCAGTCCAGATAAACGCACGCTAATGGTTTATCTGAAATTAAAAGGGGCATCTGCACCGGGCGTTTCACTGTTGAAACTTTCATTTTCTGGCAGATTTTACATTCCAAAATATAGTTTCGGGTCTGTTTCCTCATGCGCGGCCACCAGTATCTCTGCTTTAATAATGACACTGTGGCGGAAACACCTGCGTGTGCAGAAGGAAGCCCTTCATGTGCTGCTAAGATTAGTCCTAATCTGTGTTCCATGTTTGGAATTACTCTATCCCCCACTCCAGGGATTTGAGCAAAAGGAACGTTATTTGCATCAGTTATATATGAGTACTTGGGTGGAAAGCCTTTTGGAAGTGTTTTACCACTGTCTTTCACTGAGGCAGTGACAGCTTGCATTATTTCGCTGTCTATTTTTGTTTTTGAACGAGTGATTGCAGCTACGCGAGCCGTTTGCACAGCTGCCTTCACTGCTTCATCAGCCAATGAATTCCCTGCAACGTGAACGCCATCACGCTGATGACTCAGTGTATGTATCACGTGAGTCTTCTGTAGTTCTTTCTGTAATAGAACTACTTGTTCCCAAAGCAATTTATGCTTGATTGTGCCACCTTTTGCGTCTTTGAAACTGTTTTGTACCCAATTCTGCAAAAATTCATTGTAAGACTGGACGCAGTAATATGAATCGCACACTATGAGCGTGGGGAATTCGTGATTGGTATTCTCAAATGCCATCTTGAAAGCCTGGAGTTCAGCTCTCTGAGCTGTACAGTCTCCTAGGGATTGAGTTTTTGGGACCATAGGTCTGAATTTACCATCGCGCCAGCGACATTTAACAATCGCGCACGCAGCACTATAAACTTGTATGCCCCCAATTGCGGGCTGTGCTGATCCGTTTGTATAGATAATACATCCGTAATGTTCTAGAGGCAGAATCTCAATGGGCAGAGGACATTCTTGTTCATATTGTAGAAATTCTTGTGTTTTCAAGTAGGGGTCAAAAACGCATTCAACGCCTGTTGCAGCAATAGAGTTAACCCATTGTATCCATCTCGGATGTAAAGCTTTTGCACTTGGAATGCTCGCTTTTGTCACTGCCTCAAAGGCAGGTACAGGCGTAACGACCATTATGCGTTTACCTTGCGCGAGTGCTCTCTCTTTTGCTACTGCAGTTTGAACCGCTGTCAGAATTTTTTCTGTAGAAGTGAATTTCATTTCAGCTTGTGTGTACAAGTGTGATTTGTAAGCTATTGGTACCTTTTCACCTTCGTTAAAGGTTAGGTATGTGAATCCGCATCTCCCTGGGATGATTCGGATTACAAGGTTACGTATGTTGTTGCGTGTTTGTAAATGTTTTGTTGCTAACATGTCTGTTTGCACTGAACGCAACATTTCTGTGTGTTTTTGAGTCCAATTAGTTGATTTGAAATCAGGTTTGATTAATTCGTAGAGAGGTTTAACCATTTCTAAGTAGTTTAAAATGTAAGTTCTTCAGAAATTCAGGAAACCTTTTCAGCGTCTTTGGATGTTGGAGCAGCACACATTTCTCTAGAAAGTTAGCTGCTAGGCTTTTGCCTTCACTTGATAGTTCATATCCTAAGAATAGGACGTTGAGGTGGGCAATTAGTGATTTCTTAAAATTGAATTTGTACCCTTCAGAAGCGAACCCAAGTATATTTTCAAGTGCACATCCAAATCATCGTCTGTAAGATAGATATCATCGACATAAGATAATGCCTCATCATCATACGTTTGTAGTAACTCTGTTACTGTGGCTGAAATTAACCCTGGACTATTCTTGAATCCTTGAGGGAGACGGTAAAAATTATACCGTGTGTCCCCATGATTTAGAAAGCGGTCAAATACTTGTTTTCCGGTGCAATATTTTGACAAAAGAAACCGTTAGAAATATCTAATGTGGTTTTATATTTTTTGCGCACAATGTTATTCATTAGTGCTGCACTGTGTGCATTTTGTACTGCAAAGGTTTTGCAACAAGAGTTTAAGTGTCTGTAGTCCAAAACTACACGATACGTATTGTCTAGTTTAGAGACAGGAAACAAAGGATTGTTCATGGACGAGGTACATGTTTCAATCACCCCTTGGTATTCAAGTTGATCTAAGATCTCCCTGACCTGTTTTTTAGCTTCCTGCTTAACTGGATACTGCCTCTGAGCAGTTGGTTGATTTTTTAACTGGATTTTATGGTGAGGAGAATCCTCATCCCATCCCACATGATTTTTATATAATGTTGGAGTCTGGGCTACGACCCATTTTCTGGCATAAGTGTATTTTTTATAATTTGGAATATGATTCGAGAAGGCTGCCATAATGATGTCTTCGCCATGTGGGCACTCCCTGACAAATTGAGAGGGCCAGTCTTTTTCAGCTAGAAGAATGTCATAACCCCTACAGAGCTTCCCTCAAAAGAATGCTTATATTTTCCTAGTTATGTCCCCCTCCATCTGGGGCGTTACTTCATATAACTTATGGGGTATACTAACCCTGGTGTCGGCAGTTTCAACTTGAATGCATTCATTCAAGTCCACTGTCTCCAGATGATCCTTCAGGATCCTGCGAGCTATTGTATCTTCTGCTGCACTGTCAAGCATTGTCTGGGCCCACTCCCCGTTCTTGAGTTGTGTCCTCAAGATCCTCGGCATGTCTGATTTTTAGACCTGATACCTTATTCTTGATGAACTGTTGTTTCTTATTTTTTGGAACGTGCTGATCGTCGTTGGACTTCTGCATTCTTCTTTGTGTTCTGATCGTCCTTTTCTTTCGGATTTCTGCGAGGAAGTCTGAAAGGTTCGAGAGGAACGTGTATCAGTATCTTGATATCTATCAGGTTTTCTGAAATTGTCCCTATTTCTTAGGTTATATCTCTTTTCAGAGGAACAAGAAGAGATTTGTTTCTGACAACCGCATAAACATGACAACTTTGTTTCCCCAAGATGAAACTGATCTTCAGAGTCGTGGAAACAATAGATATATATTTTACTCAGTCAATCGTGCATGCTTCGTTTCTATCAGGTTTTCTCAAATAATCCCTATTTCTGAGGTTATATCTCTTTTCAAAGGGCTCCCTTTGTGGAGACATACCTCTTGATTGGGAACGCTTCTCTTTAGGAAGTGACTGTCTAATATTTTCCCACTTCTTTTTAGGAGTAGTTAAATTGTTTTTGATAAAAACTTTTCCCGGATTTTCTGTTAGTTCGGGTTTTACTGGTTTCCCTCCCAAACTATCTCTACCTAGTTCTTCATAGGATTTTTCTATTATCCTGGCAAGTTCATACGGTTGCTCAGTTACATCAAGTTCTTTTAGTTTTTGGTGGATTGCCACGGATGCTGCTTCACCTTTAATGTTAGCTAATAATATAGCAGAGGCCAGTTTGTAATCTTTTAGTAATTTCAACAGCCAGTAGGACTTTGCCTCCACTCATCAGGTGTGGTAACAAGCATTCTTATTTTGAGCTTAGGGTCTGTCTTATGATCTCCAAATCCAATTGGAGAATTACTCGCTTTTCCACCTCGTTAAAGTCCCAGATTAGTTTTCTTTTCTTTTTATTGCAGTGCAGATAATAATTGGATTTCCCTTTCTACCATACCCCTTCTTTCTACCCTCTTCTTAAAACCTGTTTCTGTCCCTTATCTCCCAAAATGTCCTCAGGCTTTTTTCTCTCTACTCAGGTCCAGTTTTTTAACCTTAGGCACTGATGTTGTTGTATAGGATTTTAGGACCCTAGTGTAATTTTTCCCGATTCATGCCCTTATATAGGTATAAATCACCCTATCCTTATATAGGCATAGAAATCATAACCATATTTAGACATAGCTCATGCAGTCCTAATACGGCATGGCTACTTCCACTAGTTCCGAAAATCCACAACGATTTCTTGGAAAACTCGCCTTCAGCAGTCAAGGACTTCCCCTTGCTTGAATATTGATTTGTCCAAGAACTCGTGGAGTTTTCAAAGAACTGAGACTCTTTGATGACATTATTATGTCCAACCTTACGTCAAACTCGGCACCTTCAAGGTATAAATATGCCCACACTTGCCCTAGAAAACACACTGTGGTTTGGAGCAGTTCGACTATCTACTTGCCTGACGCAGCTCGCTACAGCAAGTGCCGAAGGAAGCTGACCCTCCAGCAGACACACTGAGAGAGACACTGTCTTTTCTCTCTCCGAGAACTCCAGCTCCAGTGTTTCCAAGCTACCCTTGCGGGTTGTTGAGAAATCGGATTCCCTGAGACAGAGAGATATCAGACCTCCTTCCTTCTAAACCAAGGTACGGAGCTGATTAGACCCTAAGAGAAATCTTGGATAGATTCTTGGCAAAAGAATACTAGATTTATGCTACACCTCACTTACTACTTCCCTCGTACTAGACTTAGGTTAGGTACACCGGGGTAGGCGTACTTTAGAAACACCAGTCGAGAACTTTTAGTCTTTATTTATTCATGTATGTATTCTATGTATTTTACGGCTTAGAAACCATACCATGCTTTTACAGTATTTTTTTATAATACTCTTTTTCTGTAAGCATTATACTTTGCAGCCAGTATTAAGATTTTAGCAGTTCATTTCTTCTGTGTGAGAAAGAATACTGTTCAATAAATACCTTTTATTGAAAACGCCCATCTCTCTATTTCTCTGCACCCCTGGTGAAACGAAGCATGCTGGCTGTTTTTCAGAAAGAGTCAATATAATGCTCATTCTCAGCCAGGGTGCAGTATGAAAGTAAAGTAGATGGATGGAAACACCAAGGAATTCCCACCAGTTGCAACTTGGAGAAAGGAAAGAAGGGAAGGACAGGGCATAGGGCTGTTGCCCTTAGGCCCCAGCAGAAAATACGCCACAGGAGGATACACTTCACCTCCATATGGGGATGGTTTCCTTGGAGGAAGGGGTCAAGTTAGAAGTAAGATGGGGCAGTGATGGTGTGAGAGCATGGCCTCCCCTGAATCTTCTCTGGATGTATAGTTTAGATGGCTGGAAGCCTCAGGGTGCATAACAATCATGGACTGTGGGGCAAAGAGCCAAACATGGGAAGAACACATGGTCTAAGTGAGCAACAGAGCTGTTACGGTTGCATCGTCGAAGGAACACGACAAAGAAGGGCCTAGATGCAAACAAGACAATACACACAGACATAACGAGGCACTCTGCCATATTTCTGGAAATGTCGACTGGCAAAGCAGTCAGATGAAGCTGGTGGACAAAGTAAACCAAGAGATTATTATCGAAGTTTAATACTTACAGTGGTTTTGTGAGGGTAAAGACCCTTTCACCTAAGGAATCAGCGTGGGCATAGAGGGTAATTATAATCAATGGCTGGGTACCAGAAAGGATCTGGTGCCAGGCAGATAGCCATGTCCAGGGAGGGGCAGTCATGGTGCAGTGGAGTGATGGAAAGGATGACAAAATTACACGGAGATACAAGTCTCTGAAGTTATAGATGCCTCTAACATCCTCGACAGGCAAGGGTGTGTGTCACAGTCACAGATAACAAGCTCTCCAAAGTGGTACAGCTCAAAATGCCAAGGGGCAACAACCTAACTGTTGCACCCTTATCTCTCAGACCATTCTGGTCCTCCCAATATTGCAAGCTTAATTGTGGGTCTGATCATTTGGGAGCCTTTCTAAGAAGAGCCTCCATATGTTTTGCTTGACCACACCTCAAACCTATGCCATAATTCTGTATTCCAGTAGGTTGTTTGACATAACCATGCATGCCTTTACCACGAGTGCCTTAATAGCGCAGTCTGAACAACTACTGTGTTGTGTCCATGTGTTCCTTCAGTACACAAGTCGTTACAGTGACTTGCCTTAGGGAAAGCACTGGACTTCGAATACTATAATTTACTATTCCACCTCCAGTCTAAGCAAGATGAGGAAAGGTGTTGGATCTGTTGCACCAGTCCAACAATGCGTCCCCTAAAGAAAATCGCTGTAAAGACTTGCTTGGTAAGTTAACACGAGGTGAAGACACAGTCGCTGTTCAGTCTGTTTTGTAAAGGCACTGCATATTTTAGACTGCATGGTAAATGATGTTTCCTATTCCAGAAGCACTTTTTTAAATAAATGTTGTGTCTGTAAATATCCATAAAAACTGGAAGCACGGTCTTTCTGCTAGTATATGAGTGTAGAGTAGAGTAACCTCTGGCTGGGCCTACAGAAGCAAGATGAATGCTGTCTGAGATGATTAGTAGCCCATTGTCAATAAATGGCATGTTCCTCTTCGGCACTGCTGCCAGGGTGAGTGGTTTGGCGCAGAGATCTGGTACTGTGGCCTACTTTTGGGTTTGGTGCATGGATCTAGATCTAAAGTGCTCACCTATTACCTTGATACAATGGTGGAAACTCTTGGCCCTTGGCTCAGTGGTGGAATTTCTTGGCATAAAGTGGATACCCATGACTTGATGCATCCACCTTTTGCATAATGCCGATAGTATTTGCATAATGTTGATACATATTGGCATAATGTGGCAATCCATGGTCTACAATGCTAGCCACCCCAGTGGTAATTCTTGATATTGTGTGAGCATCCATGGCATGATTGCACCCCCTTCTGACACAATGCTTCGCCTGGCGAAAATGCTGGTAATTCTTGTCATAATGTGGACATCCTTGGCATGATGGACACCATCAATGGCATAATCCACGCCCTGGGGTCATGGTGGCAGTGCATATCAAATGATACCTAGCAGTTCACATGCACAGTTACTAGCTGTATGCAAGGAAAGCTGTTGATGCTGCCTCTTACTTTGTTGATGGTAAGTCATCTCTGGCTGTGCAGACAGTAATGGAAAACCTCAATCATCCATAAATCCACGCATTCAACCATGAACTTACACATTCATCCATCGATGAACTCAATAATCAATCTGTGCTCCTTCAACCAATCACCTGTCCATGTACTCATCAATTCATACAATCATCTCCTCACTTATTTACAGAGCACAATGTGGCATTTCT
This sequence comes from Lissotriton helveticus, assembly GCF_964261635.1. Classification (NCBI taxonomy): domain Eukaryota; kingdom Metazoa; phylum Chordata; class Amphibia; order Caudata; family Salamandridae; genus Lissotriton; species Lissotriton helveticus. The sequence goes on from NC_136063.1 coordinate 807,505,930, forward strand.
ATTGTCCTGCAGCACGTTAGCTGCCTCGGGCGCGATTTCCAAAGAGTCTGATTTACTTTGTGAAGATGTGCTTTAGAAATAATCCACAGGCACACTTATTAGCTGACTGTGTCTGCTTTAATTAGCTTTCCATACATTCATTACTCAATCACTTATCCATCCAGCCATTGGTTCGCTCTTGCATGCACCCACTCGCCCATTTTATTTTATTTTATGATGATGATTTATTTAGCGCACGGCTACTCGGGCAGAGTGTCCCGGCGCTGTACAGATCTGTAGAGCGAGTCAGAACACATCATAGCACACTAAAGGCCAAAAAGCCAGGTCTTAAGGCCTTTCCTGAAAGACAGGAGATTGTCTGTTCTTCTCAGAGAAAGGGGGAGCTGGTTCCAGAGCTGCGGAGAGCGAGCCCTGTAAGAGCGGCCTCCGATACGTGCACGCTTTACTGCTGGGACAACAGCCAGGGCTTGTGTGGCCGAGCATAGAGATCTAGAAGGATGATAGAACTGGACATGTTTCCTAAGATAGACTGCACCAGTACCATGCAGAGATTTGAAAGTCATGGTCAGAGTCTTGAAGATGATACGCTTCCTCACCGGGAGCCAGTGGAGTGAATCAAGAAGGGTCGAGGTATGGGTTCTGCGGCTCAGGCCAAAAATGGCCCTCGCAGCAGAATTCTGTACAGTCTGTAGGCGAGCCAAGAGGTACCCTGGGAGTCCTAAATAGAGTACATAGGCGTAATCGAGCCTGGATCCAATCATTGCTTGCACAGTAATTCTCCTATGACAGTGCGACAATAGAGGAAGGAAATTCCTAAGAGTGCGTAGTAGACCAAAACATTGGCCGACTAAAGTAGGATCTGGGGTTTAAAGGTAAGACCATTGTCAATTTTTGCACCCAGATTTTTGGCGACCGCAGTAGGTGACGAAGGAGGATGCATATCTGCCGGCCACCAGGATTTCCATTGAGTATCAGGAGAACAGCCAAAAAATATAATTTCAGACTTGTCTGAATTACATTTGAGCTGGTTCTGCTGAAACCAGGAAAAGACCGCCTCCAGGCAGCTTTTGATGGAATCACCTGCAAAATCGAAGTACTTATCGCAGGTGAAAAGCAGCTGCGTATCGTCAGCATAGGACACAATACGAGCGCCATAAGGCTCCACTAGTTCAGCCAAAAGGGAAAGATAAACATTAAATATGGTAGGGCTTAAAACTGATCCCTGTGGCACTCCCACATCCAGTGATGGAACAGTTGCTGAAAAAGGTGGTGAACAGATCATTTGTTGGCCCTCGGAGAGGAAGGACTTGAGCCAATTGAACACCGTCCCTCTAATTCCGATCTCCTGGAGTCTTGAAAGGAGCCGGTTGTGAGGGACGGTGTCAAAGGCCGCTGAGAGATCGAGTAATACCAGCATTGCCTTCCCACCGCCATCTGTCACTTCCTTTATAGACTCGGTTACCTCCAACAGTGAAGTTTCTGTACCAAGGTTGGAGCGAAATCCTGACTGTGTCTGGTGCAGAATGTCATGAGCTTTAAAGAAATTAGACAAGATGGAGTGCACATGTTTTTCTGCAAGTTTGGCAAGAGCAGGAAGCAAAGATATCGGCCTGTAATTGGAGTGCTCTAAGGGATCCAAATTGGATTTTTTTATGAGAGGGATGCCATGAGCCTTTTTCCAGGCCTTCGGAACCTCGCCAGAGGTGAAGGAGGCATTAAGAAGAGGGTTAATCAGAGGATTGAGAGCATGAGACATTTTGGAGAGGATTTTAGCAGGGCATGGATCAGAAGGGGAACCGGATTTCAGTTTTTGTAACAGATCAAGCGAGGCCTGAAAGGACAGGGGTGGAAACTCTGAAAGAGTATAAGTATCTTGAGAGATATTCATTGCAGATGGTAGGGTACCTAGGTCTATGGTAGGGGCGATGGGCGGGAAGGACGCCTGAATGTTAAGAATTTTGTTGAAGAAAAAGCTGGCCAGCTGATTGACCCAAGGTTCTGAGGGAGAAAATTTAGGGCTTGAAGCAGGGGGAGAAGTGAATTCCCTGACAATTTAAAAAATTTCCTTGCTGATGTTACGGCTGAGTCAATTCTTTTGGCAAAGAAAGACTTCTTCGCCGTTATGATGGCTTTATGATAGGTCTTAGTAAGATTTTTAAACCTCATTTTCAGGGGGGCTTCGTAGTTTTTTCGCCACATTCGTTCAGCTTTCTTGCAGCTTTTCCTAATCTTGTGAAGTTCGACGGTAAACCAAGGGGCTGAAGTACGTTGGACTGTATAAGGTCTGACAGGAATGGGCGCTAATTCGTCTAAGCGTTGCACGAGCCAGGACTGAAAGCTAGAAAGATCCTGCTCAAGATTGCAGGTCAGTTGACAGGGGTGGGATGCCAGGGACTGCTCCAGCATATCAGTGGTAACACGATGGAAAGGACGAAAAACCATAGATTGAGGGCCATTCTCAGTACTAGAGGGTTTAGAAAGACCCAGGATATCAAAGTTCAGCAAACAATGGTCTGATCAGACCACGGGAAGTGGTGGATAAGATTGAATAGGCATAGAAGAGAAGACTTGATCTAACAAATGAACTTTATTATGGGTTGCTGCGGAAAAATAAGGAAGGAGATCAAACGTGCTGGTAACATCACTTAATTTAACAGAGTCAGCTGACTCAGGTTCGTCCATATGGATGTTAAAATCTCCAAGAAGTAAGAGATGCTTATATTTCATTGCAAGTGGGGACAAGGCCTGATGGAGTTTGTCACAAAAAGGGCCAAGATGGCCAGGTGGTCGATAGACCAATAAGCCGGCACAAGAGTGATGCGGGGAAAAGGATAAGCAGAAACCAAGTGATTCAGCCCCAGGGATGGTGTCAATTTCAAGAGCTGAGCAGGTATAACGCTTATCCACCACTATGGCCACTCCTCCTACCCTTCCTAGCTCTCGGTCCTTCCTCACAATGTAGTAATTAGGGGGTAGGGCAGTGGAGATGTCAGGACTGGAGGAGTCACATAGTTAGGTCTCCGTAAGAAAGAGACATGACGGATTTTGTTCTGAGAGTAAATTGAAGAGGTCAAGGGCATGCTTGCCAAACGACCGAGTGTTTAGAAGCATGCATGGGTGAACATAGGCCTTCGCAGAGGTCCCCCCAGCAGTATTAATTGCGCCGGAGGTATCTTGTATAGGAGACGTAGTGGTAGACGACCATCCACAAACCTCACAAATATGACTAACAGTAGCGGGGTCACATAGATGTTTGACACACACACGGCTAGTAATGTCCCTGAGCCTGAATAGAGTGGCGCGGTCGTAGTTAATCACCCTCTCTGCAGTACGACCTAAGTGAACCAGGTCTTCTGCAGGGCCAGGCGCCTCTGGGATGCGGACGGGTGCAGACGGGCTTACCTTAGGCGCACCTTCGGCGCGTCCCAGGTGCGTCCGCTGCACTCGCCCATCCACAATAATGTACACACACACTCAACAATCAGTGAAGAGGCACTCTCACTCATAAACCAGAAGCATGATGGTCGATTCTTGTTCTATTTAATGTGTATGTATTTAAATTATCCTGCAGGAGCAATATATAATTTAGCTCAACAACAAAACATTTGCGTAAAACTTTTCACCGTAAGGCATTGTTTAGCACCAGTACAGTCGAGTATTTCGTGTTTACAGGTTTTTCATTTACTCTTAGGTTAAAATAAGCATATAATGTAATTCAGTGTTTAGTAAATAAAATGTGGTTCAGGTACTGTACTTTCCTTCCCATTTGCTGTCACTCCCCGTTGCCAACAGCAGACCTTAGGGTGGTAATATAATTACTGCGAGCATGAAGTGTAGCCTGCAGCAGGACACAAGTTTGAGATATGATAAGATAGCTCTTTACAGATCAATCTGTCTGCGCAACATCACATGTGAACCCGGGCATAGTTGAGCCAGTTTTTTATCCTTATGACATCGATAGGACCAGTCCACTCTGCTGGGTGTTGGTAGCATCACTAGTTACAGTGCTACAAGGTGACATCAAGTAAGCAAACCAAACATAAAAAGATAATAATTTTATATGTGTAAAATGAAAGGGGGGTTGTTGTTCCATAAAATGTGCAATAGCAGTTGCACAATCTAGTGAATAATAGGGATCACTGACAGAATATCGAGGAGCAAAATATCGACCTGGCAAAATATCGATGAAAAAATATTGAATGACAGAATATCGACTTCCTATCTGCAAACTGGTAAGTACCAAAATATCGAATCCAAAATATCGTTGTAAATAATATAGTTTGTAAAAATATCGATTTTTTTAAATATCTTAAAAGTAATGTAAAATAATGAAATAATTAATATAATTAAGTAAAACATACTTAAAAGTACTTAAATTACCTTAACATTAATAAAAAATTAATGTAATTAAAAAATATATAAACATGCATTTTTAGTTTTTTAATACATATATATGTTAACTTAATAATATTAAAAAATATTAAATATTGTAAGTGTTGGATTGCGGGAGGGTAAAATGTACTATTCCCACTCCGGTGAGTCCAACAGTAGGGAAAGCGCTGGATAGCGGGAGGGTAAAAATTACTATTTCCACTCCAGTGAGTGGAACAGTAGGGAAAGCTTTGGATAGCGGGAGGGTAAAAATTACTATTCCCACTCACGTGAGTGCTACAGTTGGGAAAGTATTGGATAGCGTAGAGGTAAAAAATACTATTCCCACTCCAGTGTGTGCAACAGTAGGGAAAGTGTTGGATAGTGGGTATGAATAATTTACTATTCGCACTCCAACAAATGTAACAGTAGAGAAAGTGTTGGATAGCGAGAGGGTAAAAATTACAATTCCCACTCCAGAGAGTGCATCAGTAGGGGAAAGTGTTGGATAGCGTAGGGGTAAAAATTACTATTCCTACTCCAGTGAGTGCAACAGTAGGGAAAGTGTTGAATAGCGTAGGGGTAAAAATTACTATTCCCACTCCAGTGAGTGCAACAGTAGGGAAAGTAATGATTTAATACGCAAATATATATAAATTAATTACCAATACCAATAAAACACTATTAAAAATGAATTACCAATTAAAAATTATTTAATTATTAATTAATTATAAATACCAACTGCATATTAATTATTACAAATTAATTACCTATTAATAATTAATTAACAATAAATTAATTTTCAATACAGAAAAATAATAAGTAATACAAAAACAGTTAATAATTATTTAACAGTAAATTAATTATCAATACACAAACATAATTTCAATAATTACTTAATTACAATTAAATTACTTCCCACCATATTCCCCTATAAATCCACAACCCGCTCCGAATAATACATTAATACAATTATCAATTAATCAATTAATAAAAATTAATTACCAATTAATAAAAAATAATTTCCAATTAAAAATAATTAACAATAAATTAATTATCAATGCCAATAAATAATTCCTTAATTACAATTAAATTACTTCCCACCCTAATCCCCTATAAACCCACATCCCGCTCCAAATAATAAATAATACAATTAATATAATTATCAATTAATCAATTAAGATCAATTAATGACCAATTAATAAAAATTATTGACCAATTAATCATTAATTAACAATAAATTATTTATCAATACCAATAAATAAAAATATATATTTACTTAATTACAATTAAATTACTTCCCACCCTATTCCCCTCTAAACCCACAAGCCTCTACGGAATAAAATTGCGTAAAAGTTAAATAACATACAATTCATGATTTTAAAAAATGCAAACATACATCACAAAAATAATACATACTTTTAACACATATACTAACACTTAAAACACTATTAAAAAATCGATATTTTTAACAACTATATTATGACGGTTGATATTACTAACTTCGATATGATGTAAATCGATATTTCTGACCTAAATTTCGATATTCTGCACCACTATATTTTTGTGAGTCAATGTTATGTCCACTCGATATTTAAAACTCAATATTTTTCCAATTCGATATGAAAAATTTGATATTGTGACTGTGCACCGAACAATAGTAAGTCTTTCTCACTAGTAGTGAGTGGGTCATTTCTGCCTACACTGTGGAATTGTTGATACGTTGAAGTAAAGATTTGTTGCATAGGTTTTACTCATGGAAGTTTTCTGGCATCCCAGCATGGCAGTGGGGCATCTAGCGACAAATAATGAGCAGTACTGGTAGGCAGAGTGAATGCCCCAACATGTGCATGGCAGTGTGTGTGTTTAGAGTTATGGGCATGCCTTTTACGTCCCTTGGTTAGAACAATACTGCTTCGGGGTGCCCACTGGAGTGCATGTACTCATGAAATCCCAGCTGGGCTGGCACACATGTGTGGACATGAGCAGGACCTTCCTCCATGTGTTCAGGGTGGCATAGCCGTCACTGGATCTCGGAGAGACTAGTCACGGTAAATTGTGTGGGCATGTGCCTGCACGAGTGCAGTGCTGTCATTGTATGGCTGTGAGGGCAGCGTCTCACGTGTGGTGTGCAGGGCGGCACAGGACATTCCTGTCGGTGTATACTCACACTCTAGGGTACAGGCAGTGGGAGTACACTTAACACAAAGAAGACCATGCAGGTGGGGCGTGGTAAGTCAATGAACAGCTACTCAGATCAGGGCACGACTGTGACCGTATGAATATGAAAGCAAGGCACAACTCTTGGTATGCAGGGCAGCCATATGGCACAGCATAGTCTACTCTCTTTACACAAGTGAGTGCAGTGTTGAAATAATATTACGAAGCCAGAGGTCAGCGTTGCAACCAAGTAATTTATTTCAGGTACAAGTTGGAGCGAACCCGTACAGCGCAGCCGTGGGAAAACATCTCTCTCTAATGCAGAGGTCTTCAAACTTTTGGATGCTGAGACCCCCCTGTCAACATTTTGAGGCGTAAGGACCCCCTCCTGACAAAAACTTCTAAAACTGTAGGCAGGGCTATTAGAATTATGAGGCAGGTGAGGACCAAATTACGTAACAGGCTTAACTAAATTATGTGGGAAGAAAATGTAAGTAATGTTATGTGATGCCGTGTATTTTGGGATAGCATTGCTTCTTTATTTTGACATTTTTTACACACAGTAACACTGAGGAAATATTTCACCCCATCAGTACCCGTTTATAACCAAAATACAGCAATTAACATCAGAAAGATTTCTAGTCAACCTTTGAGTAGGGTCTTCCACTCCGCAGGAATACGTGCTGCCACATTAGACGCTCACCTGGCCCTGGCCAGGAGAAGCATGGGGCCCTTTAAAACCTGGGGGTTTTGCGCAGAGTTAAGCAGTTTACCCATGCAGCTTTCCTCTCACCCCCTCTCTTCCACCCCTCTCTCCTTTCCTAAACCCGGATCCCTCTCTCACTTTGCAGGTCATTTTCTTTCACCCCTTTTTACAACTTCTGAACTCTCCCCATTCAACCTCTCACTTCACCTTTAATCACCTCTTGCCATTCTCTCTTTTCACTGCCCTCATCTCTAACAGTCTCTCGGATTTATCTCATGGCCTCTCTGGCCCCATCACCACCTGTGCCCCTCAGCACTTCTCATTCACCTCGTCTCTCCATTCAAATTTTTGTCTATTTGTATCTTACACCTCTCCAGTCCCCCCATTCAACTTTCCCATCTCCCCTTTGTTCTAACAGAAGCCCTCACCTTTGGCTCACACTCACTTTTTGCGTGTCCACACTTCTCTTCGGCAATTCACATTTCTCCTCATTCCTGACCTCTTCAATCGAATTCTCTCACTCCCTTGCTGTCCTCTCTCATCCTCATCTTTCCTCACCAAGCATACGGGCCAGACCCGTATGCTCCTCTCGGCCTGTGCCACTCTGCTTATTGTTCCCTAATTCAAGAAGGTGTGAGTTGTCTGTCTCGCTGTTTTGGTGCAGGCCGCGCAGTTATGGAACTTGCACCCTCTTTTGCTTTGCTCCACCAAGAATCAGTATTATCCTTTAGGAAGATATAAAAACCTTTCTCTATGCTCTGTAGGTTACCCCATTTGGCTGGTTCTCCTTCTCCTTCTGTGTTTCTCATTTGCCTACAGGCAGTAGATGGTAATTAGCCCCAGGACATCTTTTGGTAACAGTAGCACACTACAAATGTAAATAATAATAATAACAGCCAGAAGCAGGGGAGTCCCTAGATCAGAAATTCGGAGGGGACTAACACTCCCAGCCAGGGCTGGTCTTAACACTGGTCGCACACGGTGCAACAGTCTTTTTTGATGCCCCACCCCGTTTCCTCCTTCTCCATGAATTCATTCACTGCCACTCACCAACAATGCACCTCATCTCTCTATAGCACCTTTCTGACAAACATTTTTTTTTTATAGCGCTACTCATAGTTTACTCACAATCAGTTCTGTGATCTGCATGGTACACGTTCTTTGTAGCATGCACATTAACCCTCTGCACACTGTGTGGGTGACAAGAGTGCCCATGTGAGTGCATGGTGAGCGATGCAACAGTGAGAGATTAGGGTAAGAGGAGTGACTGCAAGGTGAGTGAGGTGGCATATGAATTTAGGTGCAAATGCAAGTTCAGAATGGGACGAATGAATGTATGATTACTGATGAGCTTGTTTGAGTGAATTGCATATTGAGCAGTGAGGGCGACAGGTGAGTGAAGTGTCACAGGAGTGCAGGATGAGTAGTGTACTCGTGTGACTGCAGGGTGAGGTATAGGGTGAACAGCGCAAGTGCATTGTGAGTGCAGAGTGATCACTGTGAGTGCAGGGTGAGTGGGTGAATGGTGTGAGTGCATTGTGATCAGTGTGAGTACAGGGTGATCAGTGTGAGTGCAGGGTGAGCGTGAAAGTGAAGGTCGAGAATGAGGAGCGAGTTGTCTAAATGCAGGGTGCATTCCCAGACACTTGAAGTAACTCATCATGTTATTGACGGCGGCGTAGGGTTTAAGATCTAAGTTAAACTATTGCGGCATTAATCAAGGGTGGAGGATATAAATAATGTGCTGATCCTGGTTAGGGTTGCCATCAGATTATTTTGATGGCCCATTCGGTACAAAATTAAGCAGTCACCTAAAGCTGTATTTTCAGCACTTATCTTTGCATACTTTGAACAGCAAATATAAATAGAAAGCACTTTTAATTGTGTTCTAGGGCCGCCTCAATGATCCATGACTGACAAAGAGAAAAAAGACAGAAAAGTCACATAAAGAATGCATACATTTGTATTTAAAAGTTTATTAAGTGTCAAGAGGAGGTCTTTCCAGGCTCTTTAAACAAAAAAGGCAGGCATTTTTCTTTTGGCAACCCTACTTTATATTTCTTTTCATTAAATGCATTCTCACAGTACAACAGTAATTGTAAAATACAAATGTAAGGAAAAGGCAGAGTGGGGGCCCGGGGGGTACTGGAACCAGGCAAAAAATCTAAGCCTCTGTAACCAGTTTACAAAGGCATGTAAATATGCAAATGGTCTTTAAAGACCTGTGAAAAACTTGGGCGGCTGGAGATGACTCCAAACACTGCCCAGCCGAGCCCCCAGCAGCTCGAGTTTCACTGCAGCAGCAGCCCGGCTGAGACACACGATGAGGGAGGAGGGGGACTGAAGCCCTTGGGCCTGGGCAGAAGTGTAACTGTGAAGGCGCGACCCCGTTGCATCGCTCCACGACCCCCCTGGGGGTTGCGCCCCACAGTTTGAAGACCCCTGCTCTAATGGCTGAGAACAGAACGCTGGGCTCGAGAACACCACACACGGTCTGTCCACGAGCCCAGACATCCCCGCGAGCCGCTGCAGAGATAAAGCACAGGCACTTAAGTATTAGACATCCCCCTTCCTTCCAACAACAACAGAATTGAAAGTGGAGAAATTGCATATCAATGACAAAAGTGGAAGCAGGATAGTGGATAGGATAGTGAACAACACAACCCCACTCCCTTCCTTCAAAAAAGGTATAACACAGAAAGAGTTACACAAAATCTTTCAAATAAGCAGGCAACCTGTGTTTTCGAATAGGCCTGCTGCCACAACCACGAGGTGGAGCATCCACCTTAGGAAGCACAACCTGTGATGTAGCTCTATTTTGTGTATGCACTTCTAGTGTGTAGTGCTCTTGCAACTCTGTGAAGTCAATATTAATTCTCCCCCTGGAAGACTTTGGATAGTCAAATTGACTTTAAATAAAAACGCCCTTGCCACTTTAAGAGATCACTTTCTGCTCAGGTCAAAGCATCCTTGCCGAATTGACTTTAAATAAAGAACCCCTTGTCGCTTTAAGAGAGTCCCTGTATAGTGATCTCAGCCCAATCATCACCGCTGGAGCAAAGTCAGTAGATGAATCAGGATCAAGAATGGCTCATCACATACATTGTTGGACTTCAATCTGACAAGAATACATACGTCCCAAGGAGCAAGGGTCGATCTCTCTGGTTGGCGTGGGTTCAGTTGCTGGCGGGTTGCTCTGTCTTCAAATCGTCGCCAAAATTATATAATATTACGAAGCCAGAGGTCAGCGTGGCAACCAAGTACTTTATTTCAAGTACAAATTGGCCTGCGCAGCCGGGGAAAACTGTCTCTCTCTAACGGCGGAGAACAGAACACTGGGCTCGGGAACACCACACGGTCTGTCCACAGGCCCAGACAGTCCCGCGAGCTATGGCAGAGATAGAGCACAGGCACGTAAGTATTACACGTGTACTGTAGCTTGTGGTTTGCAGGACAGTGGCCACCGCTCAGTCCTGCTGTTGTATGCCTGTCTGAGCCACACCATACTTCTAATGTGCAGGGCTGGGGGCATTTTGTTCTTGGTGTGCAGGGATGTGGGCAGTCATTTATCACATGTGATGCACCCAATTACTTGCACCCGATGCACAAAGTAAGTAAGTAGATAAGGAGGCGACAGAGATGCCCGCATGTAAACATAGGCCGCTGCTGCCCTGAGTGCAGCCACACATGCAGCCTGGACCACCATCCACCATTTTAAAAACAGAAGCAGGACTGCTGTGGGAGAGATGGAGTAAGCGAGGCTATGGCCGGAAAGTGTATGGACGCAAAAGCTATAAGGGTTCTCCCAAAAGAACACAAAAGCAATGCAAGCATAAGAAAACAGTAGCTGGCCAGTGTTCTTGTGAGGGAAACGAAAGTGAGGTTTTACTGCCTCAACTAGTTAAGAGGCAGCACATAAGAGAGACACTAATTGTTGCATTACCGTAGTCGATTATGGGGAGGACTAAGGATAGTACCACAGTCTTTTGGTCCTCAATGGAGATAAAGCGTTTGCCTTTTTAAAAGTGTTTCAGCAAGTGTAAGGCCAATAGCGGCCCGGGGAGGGGCAGGGTGGGGGGTAGTAAAGTATGGAATACGGCCAAATAGAGGTGAGTCAACACATAAATAAAATGAATTTTGTTGCGCGCGCTGCCTCGCATTTGGCGACGCAGTGCAGACAATGACATTCATTTTGTTTATTTAAATGTTTACTTACCTCTATTCGGACGTATTCCGTACTTTACTACCCCCCCACCCGGCCCCTCCACCACCCACTTCACCGCCCAGCAGCACTCCCACCACGGGCCGCTACTGTATGAGGCCCTTTTTGCATAGGCATTGAAATGCTCTTTCATTTTCAGGTGTCTGTTAAGTGTAATACCCAGAAATTTGGAGATGGACAGATTGAAGTTTAATGCAAGGAGGTTGCCAAGGCAGATATATTCTGGGAAGGATTTTCATTTTGGTTGGATGAAAAGAAATTCGGTTTTGTTGGGGTGAGTTTAAATGGTAGTTGGTCAGCCAGGATTGAACCATGGAGAGAGTGCTATTTAGATGCTGGATGTCTTTGACTGACGAGATTTTCATGTAGAGTTTGGTATCATCAGCATGGAGATGATAGGCAATCTTAGCTTGTTTCAGGATCATTGTAAATGATTCCATATAGAGGTTGAATAGGGCAGGACTCCATGTGAGATGGGGGTTCCTTTTTGGAAAGAGTGGTTTTGTTTGATTAGCTGTGAGCGTTGGTTTAGGAAAGAAGCAAATCACTGAAGGACTGTTCCACTGATGCCCGCACACTGCACGAGGGAGTTTAGGAGGATGTCATGGTTGGCAGTATCAAAGGCAGCCGAGAGGTCCAGGAGGTCTAGAAGGCAGGCCTGTCCATCATTCAGAGATCTGTGTAGTTTGTCTGTGATATCCTGTATTGCAATATCTGTACTGCAGCCATTCCTCTACCTAGATTGTAAGGTGTCATGCAAGTTGCATTTTTCAGTATGGTTGTTGAGTTGTACAAGCACACATTTTTCTATGGTTTTGGCCAGGAGAGGGAGGTTAGTTATAGGTCTGTAATTATTAAGGTTATTCTGATCGGCATCTGGTTTCTTAATGAGGGGATGACTTGGCCGAGTTTGAGGGGGGCCAGCATGGAGCTGCTGCTTGACAGGGAGGAGTTAAAGATTTTGGTCCATACAGGAGAGATTATGTGACTGAGACTTTTAACAAATGCAGCAGGGAGAGGGCTGGAGATGTGCAATGTTATCTTCATGCTGGCAAATAATTTGAGGACGCTTTCTTCAGTGATGTGGTTGAAATCAGTCCAAGTTGCCTGATTTTTCAATTGCAAGGGTTGAGTTTGGTGAACTGTGTTGCTGAGAGGGGGAGACAACCGTCAGTTGGAGGTAGGGCTTTGGCATAATTTTTCAATTGCAAGGGCTTGTGGTTGGGAAGCTGAGTAGCTGAGAGGGAGAGACAGCCATCAGCTGGAGGTAGGTCTTTAGGTGTACCCTCTTCGCAAGGGGAGCATCTTTGGTGCAGGGTGGGGAGGTGGGTGTCTCGAGAGTCATTTCGATGTTAGATATTTGTTTAGAGAAAAATGTGAATGCATCCTGAAGGCACAGTGTTATCTTGTATCTGCAGCTGGGTGCATGGCATTTAAAGTAATGGGTAATAGCATTTCTATTGCTTACCATTGATATGGTACTGTCACAACTACACCCCAAACACCTGCATTAAAATCCTACACAGATTAAAAACATAGAGGAGTATTAAGACACTGGAAGCACGTCATTTAAAATGAAATATATAACAGCAACAGTACCAGGTAAATCGTTCTCCTATGACACTCCCACTACATGAAGTAGAGAAACCAGGGCCAAAAGGAAAGATCCTCCACAAACCTGCTGCTAGGTAAAACATGGTGTGCTTGACTAATAAGTGTAATACAGTCACGTGGACACAAATGTTTCTTAAAACCCAAACCAAAACCTTTAGAGTTCATATCTACAAGAAGATAGAACAACATATGGAATTAGAAAAATTTCACTATGGGAACCTATACATTGGGGGATAATGGTGGTGGCAGAGGAAAAGGGGTGTAGTGATGAAAGGTGAAGCTTGAAAGGCAGAGTCGGACAGTCAACTTATACATTTATTTAAAAACCATCAGCTGCAAAGAAATTGGCAACACTAATAAATGTGACAGAAAATCTGTTCTAGCTTACTTGAATGGACAAAAGAAGGATGCGTTTTAAAATATCTTAATGGGTTATGGCACCTGCTGCAGAGATCTTTATATGGTCAGCAATTTTGAGAGTATTGTAATAGGGGTGAAATATCACAGTTGGTTAACGTAGTTCTGGGAGAGTTGAGTGGTAGCATATCATAGGGGGTTAATGTGCCGGCTGCAAAGTACATTCCATAACATTCAGATCACAGATTTTCCATTTATTTAGATTGGTACATATACTATTTCTTCTTCACATTGAGTCCATTTTGTTATTTTCACTTCATACGTTGTAAGCCTTCAAATATAGCACAGTGGTCAATGTAAGGGCATCATAGAGCTGCTTACAAAAAAATGAACTCCATGGGTTCAGATCATTATTGGTTTTTCTAAATATCTTGTTATTCTAAGATTTCAAACAGGGTTAATTTGGGAAGTAAAATAGTCTTGTTAGTACAGACAATCAGATTCACTGTGTTACATTTTATATCCTGACTGTGTGCTTCTCCCGACCATGAACTCTTAACATATAGGGGTCTATTATGATGGCGATTGCCCCGGAAAATGGAACCGCCCACTAAGGGTGCGGCAGTCGTCCAGCATGGGCAATTAGGATATGCCCGCCACACTGGCGGGCGCATCCTGCATTTTTTGCATTGTGGTGGGCGGTGCTGTGAGCAGCACCCGCCGCAATTCAAAAAAGGCATTTGTATGCACAACGTGACAGGCACTGCGCTGTGCCTGCCACGTCGTCCATGCTAATGCAGGGGGGTACCATAGGTACACCCCACATGCCCCCCCCCACACCCAAACAACCTGGGGGCCAGCAATGGGCCCCCAACTTAGGAATCCGCATGCCTTTCCATGGCGGCAACGCTGCCATAGAAAGGCTGCTTCCCACTGGCATCATAATATGGCTGGCGGTGTCTAGCAGACACCGCCACCATATGCAACCCTTTTCCGCCCGGTGGACCCATCGACCATGCGGAAAAGCGGCGGACGGTCTTCCCGTCCACTGCAGTCCCCAGCCATCATAATTTGGTGGGAGGGAAATGGAAGGCGGGCGGGGGATGATGTAGGGCGGTGGCGATCCGCCCTACATCATAAAAGACCCCATAATGTCTTCGAGTATGAAAGATATGTAACTCCTACATCTTATAACCAGGGCACTTGAATTATTCGATTCTATAGCAGTGTATTTTTCTTGAATAATTACGGATTTGCCATATTTGCTTCATAATCCAGCATCTGCTGCATAATCAGCACACTTTAACTAACATATTTTTTTTCTGTCTCAGAGGGATCAAAAGTTACTGAAATCGTGGTGAAATGTGTTTGCACATTGGAAGACCCTTTGCAGACGCCAGTTGGTTATCTATCAGTTGCTTATTTATGTATTTAATTGTTAAACTGGTAATAATGTGGTGAAATCCCTGCCCAGACAGCATTACCATGTATTATAATTACAAAAAAAAATCAGTGATACTATCAAAAAATTTGCTGAATAATGCTGTATAATTTGCCTTTTTTGCCACAAACTGAAGGCAGCCTGGACAAAAAACTGGGTGTTCTCCTGTGGCATAATGCCAGTGACCCTGCTTATAACGCTTGTTGTCTTATGTAACATTTCCTGTGCATTGGTTTACACACTTGTATGATTTATTGTGTGTGATGTAAACCACTTTGACTCTCTACACTGGATGAGTAGCGCAAAAAAAGAACAAAATGAAAAATAAATTAGTAGACGCCATTTAAATTAATTAATTAATATGATGACTGTTAAAGTCAACAATGCTTAGTAATTTCGCAATCACAGATACATTTGCTTAAGATGATTGAACAATGTTTAAAACTTGCCTCCAAGTCAAAGTTTCATTAAAGTACTTGTGAAGTAGTAAGCTTTGTGACTTTGTTATCTTTAATTGCTTTTGCCATCTAGATGCTAGGCTCCAGATGCCTCCCTACCCGGATAATATTCAAACAAAACAAGGGCTGGTGGCCCTTTAAATGAGGCCTTCGTTTTGGGCCTATCTGGAAGTATAAACAATAAAGCCTCCTCAGTGCTTACAGATTCCCGCTCCTGGAAAAAAGGCAGACATTGTGTGGTCACTGTTGAATTGTGTCCAGGTGTTGCAAAATGACACCAAGACAAATCTAGCATATTTCCCTGGGTTGGATGGATCCCAGATTCATCCCATATGCAGCTGCCGGATTTGGGATCTGGCAGGACCCCCTACTTTCCAGAATTGACACAAACACAACTGAGACAAAGGTGATTAGATTATTTGTGAGATAACAAGATGGAATACTGCCTTTTGTGGACGTCTGGGCCTGCAGTCTGATTGACAAAATAAATGTTATCATGATGAATATGGACAACCAACCCAAGCAGAATCTAGAGACGTAGGAGATAAGTGAAGTTCTAGTTTGGCAGCAGGATGGAAATGGAGTTTGCTGTTGTCAGAAAAATACCTCAAGAATAGTAGTTAGTGGTGACAGTAATAAAAGACTGTCTGAGCCCAAAAAACTGCATTGTGGTCATTTGGGGCTAGAAGACCTCCCCACTCATTTTGGTTAAATTGGAAGCTAAATATGAAACTACCTGAGTTTAAACTACTCCAGAACATTCCTATAAATTTCTTATTTTGGAGAAAAAAAAGTACAAGGCACCAATTTTCTCTTTAGAGCCTGCCTCTGCACTTACTGATTACTTAGTTTGCCAAATTCCAAATCTGTCTCAGTTTGCTTTCAACACCTGCCTTTTTCTTTCACTACCCCATGGTACCCTTTTTCTTTGTCTCACGCTCACAGTTTCTTTTGCATCACTGAATTATTTTATTGTCTCTGTATTCCCATCATTTCTTTTCTTCCTCCCATTTCTGCCTTTCTCTATCTTGCTCTGGGTCAAGGTCTGGTAATGAGAAATAAGTCCCAGTTCATAGGACAATTTGACATTCAGGTTCTATAAAACAAAGATAAGTTTGTCATTGCATGAAACCACTAACGTTGTCAAACTTCATGGCCTGGGATCTAAGCCACAAGAAACTTTCCTTGAAGTAAAGAGGAACCATTCCCTGTATATGAGTGGCTGTCTTTGCTTTATTGTCATAAAACCTACTGTGAAATGGAAGAGAAGTTGGATAAGCTCTTTTTGGCTTATCCAACTTCTCTCCCACTTCACTTTTGGTAGATCAGTCCTATAGCATTTTTATCTTTTTGATAAATCGTGCCCATGCATTATTTGCTCTAAAGCATCATTTAATTACACTTTATTTGCTCCTGATCCTTTCAGTCAGTTTTAATTTTCTTATTCGTAGAGGCACTGAAGCAGAAAATGTTGCACTAAAACCAGAAGGTTGTGTCCATCATTCAAATATGCTGCGTGTATACAATTGCCCCCCTTCCCTTGTAGTGTGAGGTCTCTTGAGAACAACCCATGTACTATTTGGAAATACATGAAAGTGGGAAAAATCGGAACGGTTTGCTACTCTCTGGAGGTAACCTAACAGTCTGATGACACAGATTTAGGGAAATGCCAGCCATTAGGGAAGGTACAGCAAGTTATATATATGCTGAGCTGTAAATGACAAAAGCCTTTTACCACTCCAGGCACAGTATTACAGCTTTGAATTGGTAAAATACCAACCAAACCAACCTGAAATGAGTAAAAGCAACCCCTGACACAGTGTTTTGCTCTCATTAGAAATGGCTTGAGACTTTGTCCCTTGCCAGGTTGGCTTGA
Source organism: Lissotriton helveticus (assembly GCF_964261635.1). Classification (NCBI taxonomy): domain Eukaryota; kingdom Metazoa; phylum Chordata; class Amphibia; order Caudata; family Salamandridae; genus Lissotriton; species Lissotriton helveticus. The sequence goes on from NC_136063.1 coordinate 807,523,135, forward strand.
TTGGTATTTTACCAATTCAAAGGTGTTATACTGGCCTGGAGTGGCAAAAGGCTTTTGTCATTTTACAGCTCGGCATGGATAGCACTGTAATAGTCCTATGCTTAAAAACTTTGCTGTAGAAATGGGAAAAGACTTTATCCCTTTCTATCTTGGCATGGATGGAACTGTGCTAATCCTATGCTTAAAGACTGACAAAAAAGCAGACATTTGAGGTGAGCAAATTTAGAGTGCCGCTGATATGGAGGATGCTCTATACAGGAGCTGCTTTCCATATAAACTTGAGAATCACCCAGAGTTTTCTGCTTCTTTTTTGCATAACTCATGCATCACTTTATGCCTGAAAGGGAATTATTTTGATATGTGTGTGTGCGTGCGTGTGCAAGTGTGCGTGAGTGTGTGCATATATAAGGATATATATATATATATATATCTCAACGCTCGCTCCTCGCTCCTCCTTAGCTGCAAGAAAAAGCACTCCACAGAGATCGTAACAGTTGCAGATTCCTTTAATTCATGATCAGTAAGGACATGTAAAACACGACGCGTTTCAGACTAAGGCATTGCCGAAACGCGTTGTGTTTTACATGTCCCCGCTGATCATGAATTAAAGGAATCTGCAACTGTTACCATCCCTGTGGAGTGCTTTTCCTTGCAACTAAGGAGGAGCGAGCGTTGATAATTACGCGGTAGCACCGCCGCGATACAAGCACCCGTTTTGGTGTGCGCTGCACTCCAGTGCAAAAGGAGCTTCAATTGAAATATTTATATATATATATATATATATATTCACTGAAAAAAACATAGGTTTTACACACGGTATAGTTAAAAATTAGCATTTAAAAAACCTTAGAAATTCACTGAAAAACTATAGGTTTCACACATGTTATAGTTAGCTGGACATTTCACTCATACAAAACCATTAAAATTCCCCCGTTATAGGTAACTATAACTCACGCGCCCGCAATGCACTGCTGATGATGTCACATATTACATCACTCATGACATGGTCAGTGACATCACTCATGACATCACTGATGCCATCTCAAATGACATCACTGATGACATCACTGATGACATCATCCAATTAATGTGTGTCTTTCTGAAAAATAAATATGTTTTATATATGTATATCTAAAGGTCGATGGAAGAATAAATGTGTAAATAAGTGTCTAAATAGATTTTTTTTGTAAAAATGATTGTATAACTGACTTATTAAGTGTATCTTAGTGAATACATGTATTAGCGAGTAATGTTTAAATATGTAAATATCTGTATCAGTGTCTCACTTTGGGTATAAGTGGCTGCATGGGTTGGTGACTAGCTACATGAGTGTCGATATGGGTTATTAGTTGGTTTTTAGAGTATCTGTATGGTTTGGTGGGGGGTATTACTTACCGCATAGATGCATGAATGGGTGACTCACTGTGTGTATGTGTTTTGAAGACAGGATGTGTGCAGGACTGTATGGGTGGATGAGTGTGTGTACGGGTGTCTTAGTGAGTGAATGTCTGTCTCAATAGTTTCTTTATGAGTAACTACATATGTTTTAAACTAGTATATGTGAGTATTGATGTATATAAGTGATGTATATAAGTGAGTATATGTGAGAGCAAGAGATTGTAAGAGTTCCTGTATAAATAAGTATGTGTTTCTATAAGTGATTGTTTAAGAGAGTAAGTATGTGTTCGATTCTGTAGAAGTAAGTGTAGTGGTGGGTGTATAGCTGTATATACAAGTAAATGGATGTTTGATAGTTTATTTGCATGTGTGAGTTTGTGTGTGAGTAACTCTATATATGAGTGTCGGTGTGTAATAAGATGTATAGGTGTATGAGTACATATGATGAGTGAGTACATGTATGAGTGCCTATATAAAACTGTTTGTAAATGACTGGATGTGTATGTAGATTTTAGCATTACTGAATAGGTTGCTCTAACTGGAATTTGTATTTCCCTTTTTTTGGAAAATTTTAGTTTCTATTTTTGAATGTGTGTATCAAGGGTTATATTACACTATTACGCTGAGAGGAGGTGTGTCACTCTTTCACAAGGATGATGTAATCAGTGATGTCATCAGTGATGTCATCAGTGATGTCATTTGAGATGTCATCAGTGATGTCATGAGTGATGTCACTGACCATGTCATGAGTGATGTAATATGTGACGTCATCAGCAGTGCAATACGGGCACGCGAGTTATAGTTAACTATAACGGGGGAATTTTAATGGTTTTGTATGAGTGAAATGTCCAGCTAACTATAACATGTGTGAAACCTATGGTTTTTCAGTGAATTTCTAAGGTTTTTTATATGCTAATTTTTAACCATAACGTGTGTGAAACCTATGGTTTTTTTAGTGAATTTCTAAGGTTTTTTAAATGCAAATTTTTAAATATAACGTAGGTGAAACCTATGGTTTTTTCTGTGAATTTCAAAGGTTTTGTAAATGACAATTTTTAAATGTATTCATTGTTATATTTTCTTTATACTGATATACTACCTTATTTTAAATTATTTAATTTTTAGATATATTATTTTTTAAATTACATTACATATTTGTTAATAAAATTTGAAAATAAATGTTTTTAAAAATATTGAAATTGTAATATTTTTATTTTTTTATATCATTTTTTAGTTTATATATATTTTATATAGCAGGCAATGATATCGTATGGAAGGAAATTCAAGTTACTGTAACTACGGTTAGAATTATTTTTCAGGATCAATACTGGGCTGAAAGATGCAGCACTGAGGTCTCTCCTGATAACAGGTGAGTAAATCGGAATTCGTAGTTCGGCTGATTTTTGAGGAATTTTTTAAAGTTCCAAAACTCCACACACAGAAGCATTTCCAAGTAAAACATGTCAATGTTAGCCTTTGAAAGGAAATTCAAGTTACTGTAACTACGATTAGAATTACTCTTCAGGATCAATAGTGGGCTGAAAGATGCAGCACTGAGGTCTCTCCTGATAACAGGTGAGTAAATCACAATTCGTAGTTCAGCTGATTGTAGAGGAATTTTTTAAAGTTCCAAAACTCCACACAGAAAAATTTCCAAGTGAAACCAGTCAATGTTAGCCTATGGAGGGAAATTCAAGTTACTGTAAGTATGGTTAGAATTACTTTTCAGGATCCGTCCTCGGCTCAAAGATGCAGCACTGACATCTCTCGTGATAACAGGTGAGTAAATCGGAATTCGTAGTTCGGATGATTTTACAGGAATTTTTTAAACTTCCAAAACTCCACACTTAGAAAAATTTCCATGTGAAACCGGTCAATGTTTGCCTATGGAAGGAAATTCAAGTTACTGTAAGTATGGTTACATTTACTTTTCAGGGTCGGTTCTGGGCTCAAAGATGCAGCACTGACGTCTCTCGTGATAACAGGTGAGTAAATCAGAATTCGTACTTCGGCTGATTTTAGAGGAATATTTCGCTCAATAGTGAAGGAAGGGGGCGGGGCCTGAGGACACATGTGTGCAAACACACCCTGTGGCGTGTTTCAGGTTGGGGAATATATTCCTCTTCAATCCTGAGGTCACCTGTGAGCCAACTAGCCCATCAGGTACCTCTGGTGTTCAGAGGGCACGCCCTCTTTTTACAACACTCTGCAACACAGCTCCATGGCACTTACTAGAGGTACCCGTTGGACTAGTTGGCCCCTAGGGGACCTCTGGTTTGAATAGGAATATATTCCCCAACCTAAAATGCGCCACAGGGCGTGTTTGCAAACATGTTACCTCAAGCCCCGCCCCCTACCTTCACCACTGTGCAAACATGCCCCGTAACGCGTTCTAAGTTGGGGGATTAAGTCCCCTTGCATACTGGGGGTCCCTGGGGGCCAACTAGCACACCAGGAACCTCCAGTATGCGCCAGGGGGCTGCGTTGCAGAGAGGTATAAAAAGAGGCGTGGCCTCATGACCCTCTCTGCAACGCAGCACCCTGGTGCGTTTGCACAGGGGGAACTAATTTCCCTTGCATACTGGAGTTCCCTCGGTCCAACTAGCCCACCAGGAACCTTCAGTATGTGCCAGGGGGCTGTGTTGCAGAGAGGTGTAATGAGGCCACGCCCCTTTTAACTCCTCTCTGCAACATAGCAACTTGGCGCGTTTGCAGAGGGGGAACTAAATCCCCTTGCATACTGGGGTCCCTGGGGGCCAACTAGCCCACCAGGAACTTCGAGCATGCACCAGGGAGCTGCATTGCAGAGAGGTGTAAAGAGGCCACGGCCCTTTTTACACCTCTCTGCAACGCAGCCCCCTGGCACGTTTGCAGAGGGGGAACTCATTCTCCTTGCATACTGGGGGTCCCTGGGGGCCAACTAGCCCACCAGGAACCTCCAGTGTGCGCCAGGGGGCTGCGTTGCAGAGAGGTGTAAAGAGGCCACGCCCCTTTTTACACCTCTCTGCAACGCAGCCCCCTGGCGCTTTTTCAGAGGGTGAACTAATTGCCCTTGCATACTGGGGGTCCTTGGGGGCCAACTAGCCCACCAGTAACCTCCAGTATGCGCCAGGGTGCTCCGTTGCAGAGAGGTGTAAAAAGGGGCATGGCCTCTTTACACGTCTCTGCAAGGGAGCCCCCTGGCCCATACTGGAGGCGCCTGGTGGGCTAGTTGGCCCCCAGGGACCCCCAGTATGCAAGGGGATTTACTTCCCCCTCTGCAAACACGCCAGGGGGGTGCATTTGCAGAGAGGTGCAGGGAGAGGGCGAGGCCTCCTCCCGATCCCGTTTTTTTGTTTGTTTTATTTTAAGAAGGGGGGCTGTGTAGCCCCCCTTCTTTTTCTTTTTATTTGGCCCTGGGGACCCCATACCTCAGGGCCTGCCCCCAAATCTTTTTTTTAAAACTTTTGACGGGAAGGGGGATGCGTGGCCCCCCTCCCGTGGCCAATTCCATCCCATCCCCTGGAGCATTGCCAACTTCATTTTTATTTTATTTTTTTCTACTGGAGGGGGGCTGCAGCCCCCCTCCTATGCCCCCTTTAGGCCCCGAGGACCCCATCCCCTGGGGCCTTATTATTATTATTATTTTTTTTTTGAGGGAAGGGGGTCGCGTGGCCCCCCTCCCAGGCCACTTCTAGCCGTGGGGACCCCATCCCCTGGGGCCTGGCCCCCCACGGTCCCTGCCGGATCCCCGGATCCTGCGGGAGCCGGCATTGCTTTTCTGTATGGGGAGCAGCTAACATGCTGCTCCCCGTACAGAAAAGCAATCAGCTTTGATTTTTGAAAGAGAGAGCAGGTTTCCTGCCCTCTCTTTCAAAAATCAAAGCAGTTTGCTGTGGTAGGGCGGGAGCCGCGAGGCTCCAGCCCTACCACAGCAAACAGCAGTGTCCCGGGGGTAGGCACACCGGGACACTGCAGGAGCCGGCCCTGGGGGGTGGTGGTCCCCAGGGCCATCGAGGGCTCCAGGAGGGGGGCCGCCTGGTCCCCCTCATACCTTTTAAAAGCCCTGGGGGGTGGTGGTCCCCGAGGCTGGGAGGTCTGTCACGGACCCCCCTATTTACATATTAGTGCCCCGGGTAGGTGGCGGTCCCCGGGGTGTGTGGGAGGGCTTGATCCCACCCACACTGGTTTATTTAGATAAAAAGAAGCCCCAGGGGGTGGCGGTCCCCGGAGCTCGGGGGGCCTTAGAGGCCCCCCATCATTATTCTCTTTGCCCGGGGGTGGCGGTCCCCTGGGCTGCGGGGGGCCATGTGCCCCCCGCTACCATAATTACTTTGCCCCGGGGGGTGGCGGTTCCCCGGGGCAGTGTGGGGGGATTGACACCCCCTTACTTTTTTTTAAATATGCACCTGGGATTTTGTCCCTTCGGGGGCTAATTTAAAAAAAAGCTGACGGGTGGTTTTATTTTCTCGCCGACCCCGCAATTTAAAAATAAATAAATAATTTTTGGGGCCATGGGGGTCCTTGTGGGACCCCCTGAGCAGGCCTAGGGGGTCAGGGTATGTCTACCCTGCCCCCTTTGCGTGTTTTCCACATTTGTTTTCAGCTTTCTTGTGCCTCGGTTCTACCGAGGCTCAAGATTGCTGCCAACACTTCCTGGTTTGGAGTGTTGACAGCCAATTAGCATAAAGCTCGTGCTCGGGAACGTAAGCGTATGGTAGAACTTCGCATATATAGTTATGATTTTACTTTTGATTTTCTCTGGAACTACTGAACGGATTTACACCATTTAACAAAAAGCACAATCTGCGAACAGAACTCTACCTTTTTGCAAAATTTGGTGTAATTCCGTTCAGCCGTCCTGGCTATATATATATATGAACCAAACAATCCACCTCCCACAGTGACACCATGGAAGGAAGCACGGACACGAAATGGTTCAGGATTCGGCATCTCTTTATTCGTTGATGTGGCCCTCAATCCCGAGCACAAGGAGAGACGCGTTTCAGCCACTAAATGGCCTTTGTCAATCAATATATATATATATATATGTTACACCTGGATTTCCACGACTATTCCAAGTCGAAAAGCAGGACACGGACACGAAGTAAGTGCAATTTTTTTTTTGTTTAGCTGATGCTCAGTATGTTGGATGACGCTTTTCGCCCATCCAGTGGGCTTGATCACATGACAAGACCCTACTCCCTCATGCTTTTCAATACCATTTCCGTACACTACGTCACATGATTAGTAAAACTGGAAAAAATACTGTTGTGCATTCTCTCTATATTCAGGTCATCGTAATTTCTTAAGATGGAGTTAAAAATACATAGCAGCATGGACTGTTGAAATATATAAACTTTCTTGGATCAATCCTATGTACAGTATAAAGTGCTAAGTGAATATTCACATTATTATTGGAGCGGTAGTTATATTTCTTGTTTTAATACGCATTTCAAAATCGCAATCATTTCAAATGGAAATGTTATGGTTCTGCGCAAATAGCAACATGGATTGTTAAAATAAACAGACTTCCTAGGATCAATTCAATGTACAATATAAAGTGCTAAATGCATGGTCACATTATTTCATAAAGAAATTGCTGTCATCTTGTTTAAATACACATTAAACAATTGCAATCATTTAAAAAGGGGATATTTTAGATATGTGCAGATGAATCTGAGTGGTTGTTGGATATCTCCTGTCAAAGTGACAAGAACTTCTAATATTTAGTATATTCTTGATTCATTTGGTGATGGAACTCAGTTAATCTGACATCTAAAGGAACAAAAATATCTATATACTGGACACAAACCACATCATTCATATCTGTAACATTCTGAAATTCCTTATTCAGCTGTCTGACTCATTAAGATCCCCTCTTTATATCGAATGAACCAAGAAAATATAAACAATTCAATCCTCCATGTTCTGTACTGAAAGCCCCATATGAATAGAAATTCATAACCATTGCTTGTCTTATAATGACACCACAAGAAAATATACAAAGTGTGTTTAAAGTATGCTGTGCAAAAAAGCTAAAATAATCAAATATGTTTAAAATATAAAAATAGAAATTAAAATGACATGATATACAGCATGATCACTGTCATGTGGTTTTCATTTAGTGTAATATACACTCAATCACTGCAACCTCATAACTTTCAAAGGCTCAATTGGATATGTAGCTAGAAGAGTAGTAATAATAATATTAATCCACATTTGTACAGTGCAAACACTCACCCGTAAGGGTATCTAGGCGCTGGGGGCCGTCAGGAAGATTAAGCGAGCTATTGCCCAGAGTCACATGGTGCTGGGCTGACCTGCCGCAGGTGCCAGGGATCGAACCGTGATCCCCAGTTTCCAAAGTCAGTCGCCCTGGCCGCCGCGCCACACCTCTCCCCTTAGAGTAACCTCTACCCTCAGAGTAGCCCTGTTGTAATATAATATAGTATATTGTAATATTTATAATGCAGTACCCATTGCCGTATGATAGAATCCTATGAGACCTGTATTTTCTAATGGGGATGAATAAAAAGCATGTAAGCTAAAAATGTTGTTTATATAAATACATATTAAATATGGTGTTATAAATATGAAGGTAAATCCGTACTGTAATATTTTCATAAATAAACATAAATAAACATAAATATTTATACGATTTTATAAAATCTCTCGTAAAATATTATACAGTTCTTCCCCATTGTTAAGTCCATTTGAAGTGTGAGTATCTAATTCAAGTATAAATTTGGCCTCCAACTGTCCTAGGACTTTCTCCCTGTTCCCTCCCCTTCTCATTGGTGGAACTGCAGCTATGACAAAATATTTTAAATCTTCCAGTTTCTTGTGATGCATTGCCTTAAAATGTCTGGCCACTGGATAGGTCATATCAGAGTTGACAATGGCTCTGAGGTGCTGTAAAATGCGCACACAAACCTGCAGCTTAGTGTTCCCTACCTATTGAAGCCCGCAGGTGCAGCTCAATATGTAAATGGCAAATTCAGTGCGACAACTATATCTGGCTTTAAGTTTGTTTGAAGTGGCGACAAACACTGTGGTATATTGTGATGTGTTGGCTCCAAACTTGCACGCTCTACACGTATTGCAATTGATAAATCAGTTGTGAGGTGCTAGTCACATGTAGCTTGGCTGAATTGCATTATTAATCACTGGGTGCTGGGCCTGACCGAGGCATTATGCATTGATTTGGACTTTCTAAAAATCAAGGCTGGGGAGGTTGGGAATAGTTTTTTCAATATCATGTCATTTTGCACTATGGGCCAATGCTTGTTTATGTTGGTCCTGATTTTCTTGTGCTGACTGCTATATGTGGTTATAATTCTCATTTTGGTATTCTCTTCTTCTTTATTGGAAAAGCTGATTTTTCTCTTATTGCAAGGGGTAATCTTGTTGGCCAACAAATCTTCCCGGGATTTCATTCTAACCTTAGCCAAGGCTGAGTCAATGATCTTATTGTTGTAACCCCTGGCTAAGAATCTGAGTCTGCTTTAATTTATACATTTAGCAAATGCTATTTCTGTGCTACAGATTCTACGCAGCCTTAAGAATTCCCCATATGGGATACTTCTGAAATGAGTAGGATGAAAACTCGACATATGAAAAGTCGAGTTCCCAGCGGTACTTTTCATGTGCAGAGTCTTTTCTATTACATTGTTTTCTATAAAAACATGCACATCCAGAAAATCCATAGCTTTTTTATCGACTACTGCAGTGCATTGGAGATTAAGATCATTATTGTTCAGGGTCTTAATAAAAGCTTCGGCCACTTCCTTATTTACTTTTCATGCAAAAATTATATCATTGACGAAACACATCCATCCTATGAGGTGTTCATTCCATACCTCCCTGTATTTGACCTTGAGAACCTGCTCCTCCCACCAGCCCACGTGTAAACATGCGTAGCTGCGGAAAAAGCAGGCTCCTATGGCGACTCCTCTTACTTGATGATATATGTCTTTATCGAATAAGAAATAGTTGTTATTGAGACAAAAGGATATTATATCTAAGATAATTTTACCATGTTGGTAGAGTTCCATAGGTCTACTTCCCAAAAAGTAGTGCACCACATTCATACCATCAATATGCTGGTATATAAAGCACAAATATCCAAAGAAACCAACATATAATCTTGTGACCAGGGAATATCTCTTAATTTCTCCAGGAAATGGGTAGTATATTTTATATATGATGGCAGGCAACTCTTGCAGATGAAAATCCACATATTCCGAGATCTTCTCTAGGATTCCTCCTCTAGCATTGATAATAGGTCTTCCTGGTACTTGTGTAGGCTTTTTATGTATTTTGGGTACAAAATATATTATGGGAGTGATTGGGAACTCAGTTCATAAATAATTTAATTAATCGTTGATAATTAGATTGTCTCATTTCCATTGGTATAGATATTTGAGGCGCAGGGCATCCAGCATCGATAATTGTTGGGGGTTAGATTTCAAATAGCATTTAGTATCTTTTAGATGTTTTTCCGCCTCAATCATATAATCCTTTCTGGGCCATAAGACTATATTGCCCCATTCATCAGATTGTTTAATTATAACCTCATTATGTTCCTCAATTTTTTGATAACATCTTGATATTTCTTGAACTTGATATTGGTGCCACCTTTTCGCCCTTTAATTGCTAAGCAAAGTTTTTTTACTTCTTCGATGACAATGTCTTGATAGATATCTATTGCATCACGTGGCATAATGGGAACAAAGGTTGATTTGAGTTTAAAAGGGGATTCAGTCTTGCAGGACAAAGTCACACCCATTTCTGTGATCAGATCTTGTGCTGACCCTGGAGTAACCTCCTGATTAGTATTGAATAAGTCACCCATAGTTCGTAAAGTGGGAATGTCCGATATTTGTAAGTTGGAAACTGAGTCAGTACTGACTGAGTCTATATTGACTGTAGATTCTGGTGTTTTTTTAGAATTCTTTATGGCAAAGTATTTTTTTTTTCATTTTGCAGATTAACTTATAAATATCCACTCTTGTTTGTACGTAGTTCAAGCTACTTTCCGGACAGAAAGATAAACCCAGTGCCAGTATTTGGGTTTTCGCCTGATTTAGTTGGACTGATGATAAGTTCACTACTGTGTTCGCCTGGGACTTTACTTCCTGTTCCATTTTTTCTTTCATTTCTGCCGTTTCTTGCATTGCCGGGCTTGCCTCCTCGCTTTCCTTCTTTTGTTGTGTCTTGTTGTGGATTTGGTGCGGACTTCCAAGGTCTTAGCGTCTGGTGCTGCGGCCCCTGCACAAAATCCAGTTACTCTCCTGGGGTGAGGGCACCCATGTCTTCTCTTCCTTGAAATCCTACCATACCACTGCCGTCTGAGTCAACCTCACTGACGGTTGAGTTGGATTCTGACATGGATTCTGAGTCTGTCTCTTGATTTATGATACCTTTTGCCCCACTGGACATACCTGGAGGTGTTAATTTATTTTTCAAGACGTCGTACTTTTTTGAGAAGGTGGACATATGTCCGGTCTCATAATCTTGTTTGTTCCATGCATACTTATATGCTTTTCTCGTTTTTATTATTTCTTCCTGTTTTTTAAACATACCTCTATTTCTAGTCTAGTTTTTGCAATCAAATCCTAAAACTCCAGTTTGGCCAAATCATCATTTGTTCTTTGAATTTCTTTTAAAATTGTGTCCCGGTTAATTCTAGCATATTTAATTAATATTTGGACCCTACGCATTGAGGCTTCTTGGTTGCTGCTGGCCCATTTCTTCAACATCTTGGGATTTGAGTTCTCAAAACTAGGGGCCAACCCTCGTGGTACCCTATTTGCTTCCACATATGTGATTTTTGTTCCCACCACTTTGTAGTGTAGTTCCTATCTTCCCAATAGGCTCTGCGCATTGGAATAATACCTACAGCAGTAAAGGCCTAGGCCAGACGTTAACTAGGTCTACTACTGTCGATACTAGACTTAAGTTTTGGGTTTGCCAGCGTAGCTCAGAGTTCGCTAGAAACTTTCTCGAATGTTCAAGGAGGAATTAACTTCCCTGATTAGACAAGAAGGGATTTAGTTTCTGACAACCATAGAACATGACAACTTTGCTCTCCCCTAATCAAGAGTCAATCTCGAGAGTCGTGTGAACAAAAGGCAAATTATTTTACTCAGTCAGTACGTGCATTCTTAGTCTCATCAGAATGTAGAGAAAAGGAAGAGACGGGCGTGTTCAATAAAAAGGTGTTATTTATTGATCAGTCTCTTTTCTCATACAAGAGAAATGGATCGATATTATTGCAATACTTATAGTTAAGTAAAGTGCATACATTAAAAGCAATAGTATAAAGTAATACTGTAAAAACATTGATATGGTTTCTAAGCCATATGATGTTTAAAATGAATAAAATATATTTACATACACATATACATTTGACTAAACGTACTCAACTGGTGTTTCTAGATACGCCTACCCCGTGTACCTGACCTAAGCCTAATACGTGGGCGGGAATAGAAAGTTACAGTTTAAGTTAAGTTTGTTTTTGCCAAGTGAATAACTAAAGAATTCTCTGTGAGGGGTTATTCAGTTCTGTACCTGGAAGTTAGGATGAATGAGGAATGGTATCTCTCTCTCTGGTCTCGATATTCCAGGCTGCCTGCGAGGGCTACCCGGAAACGCCGGTGCTGGATTCTCGGCAGGAGAAAGCAGCTTCTCTCAGCGCGTCAGGAAGGCGGGGCTGCTGCCAGCGGGGTCTGCTCTGCTCTCGGCTTCGGCAAGTATGGCTGCTCCGTCTCGTCACCACGCGTGTGTTTGCATAGGGCAAGATCGGTAATATTTATACCTTTAAGGTGCCGAGATTGACGTAAGGATGGACATAGATACGTCAATAAAGATGTCATACGATTTGCTCGTTAGCACATTCTTTTACTAAAGTTCTCGGTGAAATCAAAACAATGGCCGCAGGGTTTTGCCCAGGTTGTCATAGGTTTGATTTGTTATGAGAACTCCGTATGCCTTATCAGGGGCTGGAGGAATATCGCTTGTCTAATTAGATCGCAAGCGTTATGACCTAATCAGATAACACGTTCCTGTGCCGTAGTGTGACTGCGTCAGATAACGGTATCTGCATCATGGGGAATTTCTGCCTCATGGGCTGACTGCTAGTTAACTTGTTGGTTTGTTTAACTAGAATAGGGTCAGGAATAGGGGGATCGATTCAGAACCGATAGGAATACATGACACCCACTCCACGCTAACTATGGACATATTTACTAATCTAGGCATAGTATAACATAGTACAACATACTATAGAGTAGTGTGTATACCTTACCACCCCAAAATACATAAATGCATTTTGAAATTCTTCAAATATACTGAAAAATTGCAGACATATATATTGTATGCACTCAAGCTGTAGAATAATGCCAAAGTAGTCGCATTTGTATACATTATTGCTTATTTGGTATATGAGAATTACACATGAAATGATTTCTGACAGAAAAAAGTTTCGAGACCATTCCATCACAGAATAAAATATCTTTATGAACATGCCAGCGGGCAGCTAATGTCTATAAGCTATCTAAAAAAAAATTTTGTATTAGAAACCTTAGTTCTTTAAGAATAGTTCTTACTTTAAGCAGAAGATAGTGTCCCAAAAAATATGCAAAAATATTTTGGGGCTGCTGGAAAAACTGCTGTCCGTGAACTGGAGCGAAAATGTTCATGTGACTTTATTTTTAAAGTTGAAGGCCGAATTCAGGGAACGCCGTGTGCGAGCTTGCTCAAAAGTTTCTATTTCTGTTCGGGTGAGAACATCATATCATTTAGGCTTTCGAAAAAACTGTCAACAGCTTCCTGGGAAAGTTCCACTAACTCGGAAGTAGGTGTAATCATGCATTCTTGCGCATGATTGTCTCCATTGACATTCTGATTTGCATTACTGACAGAAGGTCGTACCTGTTCGATGCTGCTTTCATCTTGAACTTCACTACCCATCAATCGTAGTGGTGAAGCTTCCACGAATGCCGTCATCAGGATTGGTAGCCTTTGAGGGCAGCACAAAGCATGAACCTTAATCGGGCTCAACAATGTTTCTGCATCCATCGGCGCATCCGATTGTAGCGTCAGACAGGTGTCTAACACGCATTCTTCTCCGCATAGCAGACACCTCAATACAGGTAAAACACATCTTTGCCACATTGGTCGAAATGATAGAAACCAAGTCATGTTCAGGTCTCTAAGCCGGGAGAGTCCCAGGATTTTTGATATCCGGTCCCGGTATCCAATGGCTAGGATTGTTTCTTCCCTTGTCGCAAGAATTTTGTCTGTGACATGGGTTGCCATAACGAAAAATAAGGACTAAGAATAGGATTCCTGCAATTAGTCCCAGGATCAGGGGAAGTCCGCCAAAAATCGAATGGACGAAATCTGGAAAAATACCCAGTATGGCTTTGAATGGTGTTAATGCCATCGAAAATACTGTCTTAAATACCTTTGAGACCCCATTGGTATCAGAAATATTTAAGATTTCGTTCAGGATTTCCGCGAAATGTACGGGGGAATTAGTTGATAATAATGTATGTATCTCTGCAGTCGTCCTTGCGACTTGTAGATCATACGTTTCTTTTGATGACGAGAGCCTGGTAGGCGTCTGAAGAAGGACTGTTTTCATTCTGCTTAAAGTATCTATTCGAATAGAAGTAATTTTCAAATCGGGCCATGCCCTTGCCTCCCTGTCTGGGAAGGAGCTGGGGAACAATGTGCGTCCACAGCACTTGACCTTCGCAGTAGTAGTTACTAGATAAGGAGTCCCGGGCATAAGACTACAACATCTGCGGTCTACAATAAGAATGTAACTCCCATTATAGAGTCTTTGAAAGAATGGTTCTATTTCTGTTGCAGGTGCGCCTTGCTGGTGACATGAAAGGTTGTATGAATTCCCTTCACAGGCTCCATGCAAACTAATTCCGTTACACAGAAGTGTGCCGCTTAGTGACATCTCACAATTGTTGCCACTAAGAAACACTTTCTGTCCTTTATTACTGACACATGCATGTGAATAGGGCAGGTTCCAAGTTGTTTTAAGGTACCCCTTTCCCAATTTCTCGTACATGCCAGCCTGTATATATTTTTGGCAGTATTGAAACCTGAAGGTTGAGATTGGAATATTTATGATTCCGTGTATTATCCATTCACTGACAGGTCGTTCTGACATTGTCATTGGTAATCTTTCTAGTTTTTCAATGCTCAAGATTGTATAATCAGCACCCTTTTGCGCCATACCGATTTGTCTATCAGTAAGGTTAAAGATTTGGAATAGTGACGTTGTGTTGATTAAACGCCAAGGCACATAGCCTGAATGCAGATTTTGTAACGTCCAGCCAAGCTGTACAATAGAACGCAATTGTGACTGACCATGTTGTAATAACAGTAAGTCTTGCGATAATATATCGATTGCTGACGACACAATGCTGTCCAATGAAAAAATTCTGGAGGACAGAGTCATTAACCCATTGTCCACTACAGAAAGTGATTTTTCCAAATTAATACGGTCAATTTCCCGTATTCTCTCTGCTGTTTCAATTTGAGTAACCTTCCAGGCCTCATTGTATGCTGCATATACAGAGGCTGCTATGAAACGCTTTTGACGCTGTTTGCGTGGTCCCAAAGTGAAATCACGCAAGTCAGCACCATCAGTAAGTAAAGTTAGGTGTTGCTTAATTTCTGCCAGTGTGGAAGTTTGTAGCCATTGAAGGCATAATTTGCCCACACTGTAGGTGGTAATTATCCCTGGGTGATGTCTTTGGGGATATCTAGGGTCTGGCCTGTTCATTTTGAAACCCTGTGTTTTGTTCAGGAATCTGTCTTGACAGTTATTAGTATCTGTGGGCCAGATCAACCACTGTTTCCAATTTGGATGTGTTCTGTTTTGGTTTAATATATGGTTTACGTCTATCTCTTCATCTGTATCAGAGTTATTGCTAAACATTGTTGGCTTTGGAATAGACGGTTTAATTAAATCTTTGATTTTGGCTAGACCAAGACAGGTGGTTTTTTTTTTTTTTTTTTTTTTTATCCTCATTCGCCGTCTTGCCACCCATTCTTCTATCTGATCCACCACTGGGCTGTTATTGTCTCTCAGGCTGGATTTAGAGTAATCGGACGTAGACAACACTTCTTGACCCCCTGAGCCAACCTGTGTGTCCTCCACCAACTCTTTTTATCGACCTGGGATAGTTCATATACCAACGAGACAGGCACGGGCTTAATCATTGGACTTTAACATAAACTTAACTTTAACCAAAATTTAGCAGGAAGGGTATCCAAAATCCTCTATTTCTCTTAGATCGGTCTAACATATCCAGCTTAGCCATATACCTCATAGCTAAAACCCAATCTAACAAAATGGGGCTAAGTGGTGAGACCCAAAGTTTACATATCTCTCGACGTGCCAACAACATAGCATAAAAAATAAGTCTGACATTATTATTCAAAAATCTATTTTGTAAATCAATTCTCCCAGTAATAATTAATTCGGGGCTTACCTCAATAGGTTGGTTCAAAGATTTGGAGAGAGAATTACTCACGTCAAACCAGAATTTCTTGATATTTGGGCAAGACACAAACATGTGTAGATCATCAACATTTGGAGCTTGACACTTTGGACATCCGACAACCCCTCCATCTTTAAATTTAGAAAGCCTATACGGAGACCAGTATGCCCTGTGGATAGTGAACAAAAGATTTCGCCTTAGGTTTGCCGGTTTGACAATTCTGTATAGCATGCACATAGTTACTTGCCATTGGTCTTCTGTCGCGATCCTTGGCAAGCTTTCCTTCCACAGGGTCTCTGGTAGATCGAATGTACCATCCTCCATATCTAGTATTTGCCAATACCAGAAAGCTACTTCCTTCTCGAATGCCCCCATCTCCAACTTTAACTCAAACTCATTTTCCACTCCAATCTCTACTTCCGAATGGCTTGCCCAGCTTTGGATCTGTAAGTATTTATATTTTGAAAAGACTGAGCCCCACTTTTGCTGGCAAATACCCCAGGGAATTAAATTGCCATCTTGAAACAAGTCCTTCCACCTTTGCAAATCAGGTTCCTTTTTCAAATTTAAAGCAAGCACATCTCTTGTCCAAGAAGGGGCTCCAGGAGAACCCCATATTGGGGCACTATAGCTGAAATACGACAACTTAAATAATTTCCTGATCTTATACCATATCTCAGCCACGTCTCTCAAGATCTTGAGTTTCACCTTTTTAAAAAACTTAGGGTCTCCAAACTTATACAAAAAACCAAACTCATGATGACCTGATCTCTTCAGCATTATCTCAAAAAGTCCTCCAATCTGAGAACTAGCAGGGGTACCCAACAACATCCTGCAGTTTTTTAAACAAAAAGCCCATGCATATATTCGTAAGTCCGAGGCCGCCAGCCCTCCTTTTTCAACTTTCCTCCTTATTTTCTTCCATGAGATTCGGGAGGTCTTTGATGCCCAAATAAATGATGTTATCATGCTTTGTAACTTCGCCAGCCATTCCTTTTTAAAGGCCAGCGGAATAGTCTCAAACAGAAAGGTAATCTTAGGAACAATCACCATCTTTACAAGGTTAGATCTTCCATATATTGACAGGGGTAGATTCATCCAGCCTTTTAATGTGTCACCGACCTCTTTCTTCACCCTATCCAAATTAGTTTTTGCCAAATCCTCGATTTTCTGAGTAATCCTGACTCCCAGGTACCTCATTTCTTTTGATGTTTTTACACCTTCAGTGTTAAGATTCCAGGTCATTATTTCCGTTTTATCTTGATTTAACTGATATCCAGAAATCTTACCAAACTCCTTTGTCGTATTCACTAAATTTTCCAAAGTTCCGACTAGATTAGTAGAATAAACAATAATATCGTCCGCATATAACCCAAGTTTCTTGGACCAATCCATCACAGCAAAGGGGGGTATCTCTCTTGAAGCTCTAATTTTGCATGCAAGAGGCTCTATATATATATTAAAAAGTAGCGGTGATAAGGGGCATCCTTGTCGGGTGCCCCGCATTACTCTAATCGGAAGCGTAAGGGTTCCATTTACAAGTACTCTTGAAGTTGGTGCACAGTACAAAGAAAAGATAGACTGTGTAAACTTATCCCCTAAATTAAGATGATGCAAAAGGGTTTTTAAATATGCAAAGTTGACTCGATCAAAAGCCTTGGCAGCATCTAACGCGATCACTGCCAAGGGGTATTCATATTTGGAGGCTAAATCTATCATACCTATCAATGAGAAAGTAAGATCTTTTAAGTATCTCTTTTTAATAAAACCTCTTTGATCTTCATGAATCAATTTATGAATGATTTTACCAAGTCTATCAGCTAGAATTTTGGAAAAGAACTTGTAGTCACAATTTAAAAGAGAAATCGGCCTATACGCATCCATACTTTTTGGAGATTTCCCTGATTTAAGTATTAAAACAATAGTTGCTTCATTCCATGAGCTTGGGATTGCCACTTCCCCCCTAAAGATTTGATTATACAATTTACACAGAGTGGGAACCACCATATTTCCTAGAGCTTTATATACTTCTACAGGTAGACCGTCTGGCCCAGGGGCTTTCCCTCTTTTCCCTTCCTTAATAACTTTCATCAGCTCTTCTTGAGTTATTTCCTTATTTAATTCCAACATATCCTCATCTGCGAGCGGTTGTATTAGACGCAACCAGAGCTCAATCTCAACCTTATCGGGACAAAGGTCCTCTGTATAGACATCTGCAAAGTATTGCTGGAAAGCTTCTACAATCTGTTTATTTTCTGTAATAACTTGATCTGACCCTGGTTTCTTGATCTCCTTAATTAGATTCCGTGTAGCATCTTTTTTGGCTTTCCACGCTAGTAGTTTACCACATCCCTCTCCATATGAAAAATGTGCCAACTGACTAGCTTCCCATCTCTCTTTAACTCTTTGGGTAAGTATTGCAGTGAGTTGAACCTTTAAGTCTAAGAGTTTTCTCTCACATTGGCCATCTAAGATATTAGATCCCTGAGAGATACGAATGAGTTCAGACTCTCGGATCTCTTTTTCTAGATTAGATACTTGACTGTAATATAATCTGCGTTTTTTTGCAGCAAGAGCTCCCATTCTACCTCTCATAAATGCTTTGCATGTTTCCCACACTATGTCTTCTCTAGCTGATCCCAAATTTATCTCCAAAAAAATTTGTATCTCTTCTTTAAGTTTTTCTAAAACTTCTGCATCAGCTAAGATTGTGCGATCTAATCTCCAAACCGGGCACGTCTCTTCTGGTTCCAAACTTAAGTTTAAACACACAGCAGAATGATCTGATAGATGTGCCCCTATGTGGTCTACATTGATCACTCGCTCTTTCAACCTAGTGTCTATCAGAAAAAAATCTATCCTTGAGTTATGCCTGTATTTTTTATTATAGAACGTATATCCTAGCTGCTGTGCTGCTTTAAGTCGCCAAATATCACACAACCCCAGCTGAACCATCACTGACTTAACCTTAGCAGTCATTTTACTGTTCACTATTGCCCTAGGATTACCAGTTCTATCCAGCTTGCCATCTAATACTGTGTTGAAATCACCTGCCATAACAATTTTACCTGAGAATTCCAATAACTCCAATTCAATTTTCTCTAAAATTGTAGGATCATCTATATTTGGACCATAATATCCAACTACTACAAGCGTTTCACCCGGCAATCGTAGCTTGCAAATCACCCATCTCCCTCTGCTGTCTACTAGAGTATTTTCAACTACCATATCAGATCCTCTTCTAATCAGAATAGCCACACCCTTTGTCACCAAATCGTGGGATGTATAAATAGCATTTCCAATCCATTTTTGAGTATTGAATATATCCTTACACTCCTTTTGTGTTAAGTGTGTTTCTTGCAAAATAATAACCTGTGCTGGCGAGTCCTCTAAATATTTTAAAATTAGTAATCTTCTTGATTTGACTCGGAGCCCATTAACATTCCAAGTGAGGAACCTGAGCTCCTTTTTATTAAGCCTGCTCATCATGCTTAACCTGTAATACCCAGACTTCCCTTCTGCTTAGAATACAGCAAGATAGCTCATGAGGACTATTTTTTTTTTTCCCCGAACCCTCTCCCTCCCCTCCCCTCACTCTCAATTCCCTCCCCGGAAAACCCAACCATTACTCCCATGGCCCAGGCCAGTGGACGTTTCAGTGGCGATGTCGCTTATTTACTTTTTACATATACCTTGGTCAATTTTCTATTTCTATGCTACTTTCTATGCTACTTAGCAACCTCCAGAAAGGCATCTACTTCATCGACTGTACGAAATGTGTACATCTTGTTATGCCACATGACTTTTAGGAAGGCGGGAAATTTTAACTGAGCCGTAGCTCCTAACTCCCTTAAGGGTGTCAAGCGTTTTCCCATCTCCCATTGCCTATTTGCTGTAGCTGGAGATAAATCCGACCTAATGTCGACTAATACTCCATCTATCAAAATGGACTTTTTCTTTAGAGCAAGTTGCAAAATTTTCTCCTTCAGGGAATATGTTGCAAAGTTGATCAGAATTTTTCTTGGCTTTACCCGGTCTGCATTCAACCTAAAGGGGTCGCGATGTACTCGTTGAATGTCTCGGGCCAACATCTCCTCAGTTTCATCTAGTAATAGCTCTTTTTTTAACATTTGCACAACAAAAGTCTTTATATCTGTCCCCTCTTTCCCTTCAGGAAGTTTAAGAATTTTGAGGTTGTTTCGCCTTTGCATATTTTCCAATCTTTCTACCCTTTCATCTAATTCTCTATCCTGAGAATATAATGTCTCTATCTCTTTGCGGTTATCCAAGACTCTCCCCTGCACCATTTTCATCTCAGATTCCATCCGACCTGCGCGTATGGTTAGTTTATCGATCTTGTCCTCTAGCAAAGTGCATGTGGCACTTATACGCTCTTGATTCTTTTTAGAGGCTTCAAAACCTAGATGAATATCCCGCTCCAGTTTCCTTAACAGCTCCATAACAGACAGGTCTACTGGAGCGTATCTCTCATGCTGTGTAGGACTCGCTTCTTCTGGGGAAATTTTTTCCCCTTTGACTAAAGTTTCAACTCTTCTTGTGAATATATCCTCTCCCACATTCTCTCCCAGTTCAGCAGAGACCACAGTTGAACTTTCCGCTAGTAAATCTGATGTGTTAGATTGGAATATCTGACTGATAGATGGCTCTGCAAGGTCTGCGTCAAGACTAACAGCATTTTCTGCCTCCATTTCTGTATCCAGAACCTGAAAAGGGTTAGGCGTTGAGAGAATCAACCAATCCTGTTCGGCTTGCTCTACTACCTCTTCAGCCCTACGATGGTGGTGGGAAGTGGAACCAGGTTTCAGAACCAAAACTTTAGGGACAGGCTTAAAGTATGAGCTGAGTGAGGGATTAATTTTGGGCTTAAATGCAATCTTTTCTTTTTTTTGTCTCTTTTTTCTCTCTTTCTTTGAGGGAGAACAAGCAGGTTTGGAGAATGTTTCTACTTTTATCCCCACATTTTTATCACCCTTCTTAGACTCTGCTGAAATAGAACCCCCTTGTATATTATCAGGATTGTTTGCATCCAACTGACCACCCTGCCTCTCTGGTCTGTTGCTCCTCAGCTGGTATCTTGCTATTCTTCCTCGCTCTTTCGCCCCCCTGCTTACTTGCTCCTTGCAGAGATTGACTCCACCAGTCTGAATACTGCTGCACTGCTGCTGCGGGGGGTTGATTGTAAGGGTCTCCACTCCTCGACCCCTGCCGCCACTGGTCGGTGTCCCAATCTTTGCCAGCACTTTTCGCCCTCTGCTTACTCCTAGCGCCGCTCTCTCCCAGCTCCCGGCCGGCAAATGACGCGACTCCGCCCCCTCACTCTCGGCGGATTGCAGAGCCAAGCTCTCCGCCATCCGCTGCTGGTTCCCTGAATCCAGCCGACAGACGGCTTCCAAAATCAGCCGGTAACTCGCCGTGATGCCCGCAGCGTCTCCACTCTCCTCCAGGTATGTGGCGTTTCAAAAAACCGCTAAACCATTGACCGCTCGTCACACACCGACATCACCACTCTTCAGACGTCCGCGACCCGCTTCTTAGCCGGCCGCCATGTTTTCCCAAGACAGGTGGTTTGTTGAACAGTGTCATTTAAAAATATCATTTGTTCTGGGATCATGCAGGCTCTAAACAAAGCTTCAATACCCTGTACTTGCCAACCTTTTGTACCCCAAACACTTTTCAATTCAACATTTTTGTCACAATAATCAAAACCAAAAGTATTAATTTGTTCGAAAAATGAGTCTGAATATAACAATTTTGTGTTGGTTATCATGGTTTTGGTTCCTGTCTTGTTTGACAATTTAAAATAAAATGCTTCAGCATTACTTGTGTTAAAACCTGAAAAATATGAATATTTGTCGTAAACGGTTCTTGAGCTCCCTTTTGGAGGTGTTGCACAATGTTCCCATTGATTATAATTTAAAACATTTCTAGGTTGTGCAGATCTGTGTAAAAAATGGTTACCATAGTGGTTATAGCAATACATACTGTCATAATTTGTAGAACCCTGCAAATAATCATGTTTGGTAAATTTAGCAGACATTACTAAGTCAGACATCATGTTATTAATGCTTTCGAAGTCCCAATCATCAGCAAATGAGTTTGGTTTTGCAAAGTCACTCAATGAGATCTTAATTTGGTGTGGATATTTCAGGATCTCGACCGGACCATAAATTTCATAGTCAGTGTTGTCCCAGGCTACCCCACCAGGTATTGGATTGGCTGTGAAGTTGACTGAAGAAAGTTCTCTTTTCTCGACGTGTGAAGATGTGTGTGGTTTGAGGATCAAGTTGATTTTCTGACTTGCTGTGTCCATTTTAGCATATTTTCCCTCAATGAAGCGTCCCAAAGTAAGTACCATGATGAGCCAAAGTATGAGGATAAATGCACCAAAACCCACCCAAAATTCAATCCATGGAGAAATCAGATATGTTTCTTTCAGTTGTCTCAAAAGTTCCTTAGCTTTGTCTTTAAAGGTTTTTGATGTTGGCTGTGTCTTTGATTCACTGAAGCCTTCAGAGGAATCATCGAAGTTTATGAAGTAGCCGGATGCAGTTCTGTCAATTGTTCCAATTGGTTCAGGATTTTTGTTTCTTGCATTGTCACTTGGTACTTCATTATAGAGTGGTGTGTCTCTGCTAAATGTTTTTATTTGGGTTTTCAGAGGTCTGAGTTCTATTGCATTGTTGCATAGTCCTTGTTGTTCTTCTGTAGGCGTGTCGAATGTGATGAGCCTCTTTGTTAGGACCTCTGTACTGGTAGCAAACCTTGGTGTTCTGCTACTTATTGGGAGTCCACTTGGCCTACTGTTTGTTATTGGCCACATGTTGTGGTTTTACCAGGTCGATTGATACAACTCGGTTCTCCTTTTTACCAGCAAGTGGCGGTAGTACAACTGATCTTGTCCCGTTGACAGACAAGACAGGAACTGCTTTTCTGTAAGAAGGCCCAAATTCCTTCTTTACCGCGATCTTTTCCCTGACTAGATCCCCGACTTTTGGAATCCAGACAGGTCTTGCTGGGACAGGTGGTGGTTCTTCAGTGGTTGTTGGCTGTTGTTTCAACTTTATGTTGCTCAGGTCTTTTCTTGTTTTGTTTAAGTCCTGCAAAATAGCCAAACGGTCTTTGATATCAAAGCTTTTTTCTTTCACCACTGAAGTCTGACTATCAATGTCAGAGATCATCATCCTAGTTCCAAATAATAATTCGTACGCACTGAATCCCTTCAGAGAATTTCTTGGCAAGTTATTGAGACTACGTTGGACACTTATTAAATGTTTGACCCACCCAGCTCCCGAACCTAATACCTTTGCCGTTATAGATTGCTTTATGTCACGGTTTTTTCTTTCAACAATTCCGTTCCCCTCAGGGTGAAATGGACAAGAGTACCGCAATTGCACGCCCATGCTGACCATGGCCTCCTTATAAGCCCGAGAGCTAAAAGCAGGACCATTGTCCGAATGCAGCATGCCAATTGCGTATGTGCCGATAAAGACTCGCAAATCCTTTATAACAGTTCTGGCGTCAGCCGTTCGCTGGGGCCACATCCATATGAATCTCGTGCATGAATCCACTGCGACCAAGATATATTTATAGTTACCATCCCTTTGTAAGGGACCGCAGTGGTCTAGATAAACACAGGCTAATGGTTTATCCGAGATTAGAAGGGGCGTCTGCGCTGGACGTCTCACCGTTGATACTTTCATTTTTTGACATATTTCACATTCTAGAACATAGTTCCTTGTTTGTCTTCTCATTTGTGGCCACCAGTACCTCTGTTTTAATAATGATACTGTGGCTGAGACGCCAGCATGAATAGAAGCAAGCCCTTCATGTGCCGCTATTATTAGTCCTAACCTATGTTCCATGTTTGGAATTGCCCTATCCCCCACTCCAGGGATTCGAGCAAAAGGAACATTGTTTGCATCAGTTATGTATGAGTATTTTAATGGAAAGCCTTTAGGGAGTGGTTCTATCGAATCCTTTTCTGAAGCGCTGACAGCTTGTAATATTTCGCTGTCTATTTTTGTTTTTGACCGGGTGACGGCAGCTACGGAAGCCGTTTGCACAGCTGCCTTCGCGGCCTCATCAGCCAATGAATTCCCTGCAACGTGAACGCCATCACGTTGATGACTCAGTGTATGTATCACGTGAGTCTTTGGTAGTTCTTTTTGTAAAAGAACTACTTGTTCCCAGAGCATATTATGCTTGATTGTTCCACCTTTCGCATCCTTGAAACCATTCTGAAGCCAGATCTGCAAGTATTCATTGTAAGATTGAACGCAATAATACGAATCGCACACTATGAGTGTGGGGAATTCTCGATCGGTATTTTCAAGCGCCATCTTGAACGCCAGTAGTTCAGCTCGCTGAGCTGTACAATCTCCTAAAGATTGTGTTTTAGTGATTGCTGGTCTAAATTTTCCTTCGTGCCAACGACCTTTAACGATCGCGCACGCAGCACTGTAAGCTTGCTTACCCCCCACTGCGGGTTGTGCTGATCCGTCTGTATATATTATACAGCCGTAGTGGTCTAGAGGCAGAATTTCGGTTGGCGGAGGACATTCAAATTCATATTGGAGAAATTCTTGTGTTTTTAAGTAAGGATCAAATTCGTACACCACGTCTGTTGCAGCAAGAGAATTAGCCCATTGTATCCATCTCGGATGGAGTGCTTTAGCATTTGGAATGCTTGCCTTTGTTACCGCCTCTAGGGCTGGTATTGGTGTCACGATTATTATTCGTTTACCTTGTGCCAGGGCTCGTTCTTTTGCTATAGCTGTCTGTGTTGCTGTAAGAATTTTTTCCGTTGGGCTAAATTTCATTTCAGCCTTAGTGTACAAGTGTGATTTGAATGCAATTGGTACCTTTTCCCCCTCATTAGAGGTTAGGTATGTGAATCCGCATCTCCCTGGGATGACTCGAATCACAAGATTGCGTGTGTTATCACGTGTTTCTAATTTTGTTTTAATTAGCATGTCTGTTTGTAAGGATCTCAGAATTTCTGTGTGTATTTGAGTCCAATTGGATTTTTTAAAATCTGGTTTAATTAGATCATAAAGGGGTTTGACCCTTTCTGCGTAATTTGCAATGTATGTTCTTCCGAAATTTAGGAAGCCTAGAATTGACTGTAGGTTTTTTAGTGTTCTAGGTGCTTGGAGTACAGCACATTTCTCTAGGAAATTGTCAGCCAGGCTTTTGCCTTCACTTGATAATTCATATCCTAAGGACAGGACTGTCAGATGGGCAATTCTGGACTTTTTAAAGTTGAATTTGTAACCCTCTGCTGCGAACCCAAGTATTATGGTGTTCACTCTTTTCAAGTGAGTCTCCAAGTCATCATCTGTTAAGTAAATGTCATCGACATAAGATAATGCTTCATCATCATATAGATGAAGTAATTCTGTTACTCTCGCTGAGAATACCCCCGGGCTGTTCTTGTACCCCTGGGCTAACCGACAGAATTGTTTTTGAGTGCCATTTACTAAGAATGCAGTTAAATATCTGCTCTCTGGTGCTATGTTTTGACAAAAGAATCCATTGGAGATGTCCAAGGTTGTTTTGTATTTTTTGCGCACTATGTTATTCATTAGTGCAGCACTGTGTGAGTTTTGCACTGCAAAAGTTTTGCAACATGTGTTAAGGTGTCGGTAATCCAAAACTAGACGATATGAATTGTCTGGTTTGGAGACCGGAAACAAAGGGTTGTTCATTTGTGAGGTGCAAGTTTCAATCACCCCCTGGTATTCTAGCTGATCTAGTATTTCATTTACCTGTTTTTTAGCTTCTTGCTTAATTGGGTACTGCCTTTGTGCAGTAGGTTGTGATTTTAACTGGATTTTGTGAGGAGGGGAGTCCTCATCCCATCCTACATGATTTTTATATAAAACAGGTGCTAGAGCCACTGCCCACTTTCTAGCAAGTGTGTATTTTTTATGAATTGGGATATGATTCGAGAAGGCCGGCATAATTACTTCTTCGCCATGAGGGCACTCCCTGACAAACTCTGGTGGCCAGTCTTTTTCAGCTAGAAGGATGTCATAACCCTTGGAGAGGTTATCCCAAAATAGTCCCCTTATTTTCCTAGTCTTATCTCCCTCTATACGTAATGTTATCTCGTATATCTTGTGGGGTTTGCTAACTCTGGTGTCCGCAGTTTCCACTTGAAGATATTCATTCGTGTCCACTGTCTCCAGATGATTCATAAGGACTTTGCGAGCTATGCTCACTTCTGCTGCGCTGTCTAGCATTGTCTGAGCCCATTCTCCGTTTTTCAGTTGTGTCCTCAGTATTCTCGGCATTGTTAACTACCTTGATACTGGCTACCTTCTTTTTTGGAAATTGTAATTTCTTTTTTAGCTGAGCAGGTTCCTTGTCTTTGGACTTGGTGTGCTCTTCTCTTTGTTCTGATCGTCCTCTTCTTTCCGATTTCTGCGAGGAATTCTGAAAAGATTGAGAGGGACGCGTATCAATGTCTTGATATCTATCAGGCTTTTTTATATTATCCCTATTTCTAAGGTTATATCTTTTCCCAGAGGGGTCACTCTGGGGTGACCTGTGTCTCTGGTTCGGAGATTTCTCCCTTCGCCTAGGAGACCTTCCTCTGGACTGGAATTTCTTTTCTTTAGGATTGGATTGTTTGTTTCCATCCCAGTTCTTTTTTGGTGAATTATTATTAAAAAATATTTTTTCAGGACTTTCAGTCAGTTGCGGTTTTACTGGTATTCCACCTAAACTGTCCCTACCTAGTTCCTCATAGGATTTTTATATGATTCTGGCAATTTCAGCTGGTTGGTCTGCTATATCTGTCTCTTTTAACCTCTGGCGGATCGCCACGTTTGCTGCTTCACCTTTTATGTTGGCTAATAATATAGCCGAGACCTGCTTGAAGTCTTTCAGTAATTTCATACCAAGAGTTAAAGCGGGCTCTGGACCGTATTCGTCTTGAATTTGTTTTAGCACATCTGGTATCACCGAAATGGATGGAACACCGTGCGTTTTTGTGTAGATGGAAGCAAAGACTGTACCCCAAGTGTCACAGTCCTCAATGTGTGGTGCAATTCCCATTGGGAGACAGATAGTCAGAATCCTGTGTTTTTCTAATGGGGTGGTGTCAGGAAACACCGCCTCTATTTGGGTAATTTTCTGTGCCAACCAGAATGGTATTTGTTCCCGTTTAGCCGGTACTTTACCTAGGCAAGACTGGATGTTCTGTGGTGTAATTTTATTTGTGTTCCCCTGGTGAGGGGTCAGCTGTGGAAGTTTAATTGCTGGCTGAATTGTTGAAGTCCGCATCACATACTGAACTAATTGTCTATGAATTTTTATTAATTGTTTTAGCTGTGTTAACAGTTCTGCTGCAGACATCCCATTGATGTCTGGATGTGGTGTGTATCCGGCTAGGACCGGCCACATTGCTCCTGGTCTACCTAAAGGACCGAGCCTGGTGATGTGATTATTATGTTTTAGGGCGCCATCAAATAAGAGCAAATGCTCTTGGAATTTGAGTGGTACTTCCACCTCCTCAAAAGGAGTGTACTCATTAGGAGGTTCCTCTATTTTGTAATAGTGGAAGTACTTTGTTACAGCATTAGCTGCTGGAAAATGTATCCATGAATAATATACCTCTGTCTGCCGATATTCGTGTGCCTCAATTACGAATATGACTGTGCCACCTCTAGGTGTCAGTCCATTTTCTATAAGTTTTAGAGTTATAGATCTCCTTTTGATGACCGGAATGAGTATTATATCCGCGTCTGCTGCTTGCATGGTAGCATCAGCATCTGCGAGTTCATTTGCTAATCTAACTGCCTCTCTTTCTTCTTCATTTTCTGACATTTTACTGTCCTGAAGGTTATTTTGTTTGTTTGCAGATCAGGTTTCTTATGGAAACAGAGATTAGATGCACAATATTTTGGAACAGTGTATCCTTCAACGTTGACTATACCAAGAACCATACATAGGAGTTCCCTCCTGCGAGGTTTTGGAGGATATTACCTTTCACCCACTCCAGACGTCTTTGGAGTATTGTGGGAAAAGGGGTCTGAGTGAGAGAGCACGACTGAGTTACTCTAAATGTCTTACGTTAGTTTTATCGCCCTTTCCAAACGCGTTGGGCGCCATGTAGTGTAGTTCCTATCTTCCCAATAGGCTCTGCGCATTGGAATAATACCTACAGCAGTAAAGGCCTAGGCCAGACGTTAACTAGGTCTACTACTGTCGATACTAGACTTAAGTTTTGGGTTTGCCAGCGTAGCTCAGAGTTCGCTAGAAACTTTCTCGAATGTTCAAGGAGGAATTAACTTCCCATATTAGACAAGAAGGGATTTAGTTTCTGACAACCATAGAACATGACAACTTTGCTCTCCCCTAATCAAGAGTCAATCTCGAGAGTCGTGTGAACAAAAGGCAAATTATTTTACTCAGTCAGTACGTGCATTCTTAGTCTCATCAGAATGTAGAGAAAAGGAAGAGACGGGCGTGTTCAATAAAAAGGTGTTATTTATTGATCAGTCTCTTTTCTCATACAAGAGAAATGGATCGATATTATTGCAATACTTATAGTTAAGTAAAGTGCATACATTAAAAGGAATAGTATAAAGTAATACTGTAAAAACATTGATATGGTTTCTAAGCCATATGATGTTTAAAATGAATAAAATATATTTACATACATATATACATTTGACTAAACGTACTCAACTGGTGTTTCTAGATACGCCTACCCCGTATACCTGACCTAAGCCTAATACGTGGGCGGGAATAGAAAGTTACAGTTTAAGTTAAGTTTGTTTTTGCCAAGTGAATAACTAAAGAATTCTCTGTGAGGGGTTATTCAGTTCTGTACCTGGAAGTTAGGATGAATGAGGAATGGTATCTCTCTCTCTGGTCTCGATATTCCAGGCTGCCTGCGAGGGCTACCCGGAAACGCCGGTGCTGGATTCTCGGCAGGAGAAAGCAGCTTCTCTCAGCGCGTCAGGAAGGCGGGGCTGCTGCCAGCGGGGTCTGCTCTGCTCTCGGCTTCGGCGAGTATGGCTGCTCCGTCTCGTCACCACGCGTGTGTTTGCATAGGGCAAGATCGGTAATATTTATACCTTTAAGGTGCCGAGATTGACGTAAGGATGGACATAGATACGTCAATAAAGATGTCATACGATTTGCTCGTTAGCACATTCTTTTACTAAAGTTCTCGGTGAAATCAAAACAATGGCCGCAGGGTTTTGCCCAGGTTGTCATAGGTTTGATTTGTTATGAGAACTCCGTATGCCTTATCAGGGGCTGGAGGAATATCGCTTGTCTAATTAGATCGCAAGCGTTATGACCTAATCAGATAACACGTTCCTGTGCCGTAGTGTGACTGCGTCAGATAACGGTATCTGCATCATGGGGAATTTCTGCCTCATGGGCTGACTGCTAGTTAACTTGTTGGTTTGTTTAACTAGAATAGGGTCAGGAATAGGGGGATCGATTCAGAACCGATAGGAATACATGACAACTTAGTCATTTCTGACTTCATCAGTTTTTCCAATTTTTTAAGCAATGTCCATACTTCACCCTCCGGTGGGTTAATAGTGGTCATTTTATTACGTCCATTAGCTTGGACTACGGGCAGATTAGCGAACAGTTCTGCTGGACCTGCTTCCTGCTCTCTAATTGTCTCATCTTCCATACTTTGAGCTAGATATAGCTTATCGCTTAAATATATGAAAAAAAAAACGAACAAACGGTATTGGCAAAATCTACACAAGGGAAGTCCATTGTCAGTTTCACAGAGCCCCGGACACTGTCTTTGATTTTGGCCCCTTGTCTCGCCAACCGTCCATTTGTCCGCACACCTCCCTACCTGCACAGACCTCGTATTAAGGCAGCAGCTACGACAGCTTACCAGATGGTAACTGCCAGTTCATGAATTTTGCTATGTTCCCAGTTTTACCAGTAGGTAATGGGTAGGTTTTCCTGTTTTTGCTAGTGCTACAGGCTTTGCACTTCCCACACTTAAAAAAGCCCTTCTACTGTTGTATTCAACTTTGTTGTTCGCTGGTACCCATGTAGCTACTGACCAGCATGTCTTTGAGGGAACGTGCATTCCTGTATGTGACCTTAGGATGTTCACAGACTCTCATCCCTATCACTATATCATTTCTAACAATGCGCCAGTGTTTTTTTAAGGTCTCCCGTACTGTGTTAGACTCCACGTTGAACTCAGTTATCATCCTTATGTCGTTAGCCTCACTCTTAGCTTTGAGTCTTTTCTCCAGTAGGGCTGCTCTATCCTGTGCGGCTACTCTGTCACTTGCTATGTGAAGAACTTTATCAGGATACCCTTTTCTTAAATCTGTGTAACATGATATTCATTTCTTTCTCATAACTTGAATTGGTATTGTAGTTACATCTGGCTCTTATAAGCTCTCCGTATGTGATGCTCCATTTTAGTTTAGGGGGTTGATGACTCTTGGCATGTAAGAGACTGTTCCCTGCAGTGGCCTTTCTGTGTAGAGTAGTGAACAATATCTCCTCCACTATGTGTATACCTACATCCAGAAAATCCATTTCCTGCTGGTCACATTTGTGTGTAAAGCAGAGATTGACTTCATTCTGCCCCAGTCTCTTAAGGAATTCATCCAAGTCAGGTTTACTGCCACCCCATATCATGCAAATGTCATCAATGTATCGGGTCCAGAAAACAATGTGTTGAGTCAAGTATTCATTCACATCGCTCCACACCACTTGTTCCTCCCACCATTTCATTAGCATACAGGCATAGCTTGGCGCAAAGCAGCTTCCCATGGCGGTACCGATCTTTTGTTTATACCACCTATCCTCAAAAAGAATAGGTTATTGTTAGGACAGAGGGTCAACATTTCAATGAGCATGTAAGTTTGTTCATACAGAAAAACTGATCTGTCTCTAAAGAAATACCTGCAGGCATTGATGCCATCCTCGTGTTTTATACAGGTGCATAGTGACACCACATCTGTTGTCACCAGCCAAAACTCTTTCTGCCATGTGATCCCCTCTATTATGTTGATGAAGTCTATGCTGTCTCTACAATATGAGGGGAGGCTAAGGACATATGGGAAGAGAAAAGAGTCCAGAAAAATAGATGTGTTCTCTAGTAGACTCCCAATGGCAGATACTATAGGCCTACCAGGTAGATTGCTTTTGTCTTTGTGTATTTTAGGGAACATGTAAAAACACGCTGCCATAGGATGTTTTTTGTAAATAAATTTGTGCTCTTATTTCCCCAGTAGTTCCTTTTCTCTCCAGTAGTCAATTCTGTTGTAGAAGAGCTTCTGGATTATGTAAGCCGTAATGTTTATCCTGATGAGTTCACTAAAGTCCAGAAGCATGGATCGAGCGTGAAAGGTACTCTATTAAAGGGTACCTTTTTTTAAGTAATGAGACATAATTTAGATGTGTGGTGTAATGATGTTCCAGTTACCTAGCCATAAATAATAATTCTTCATCAATATGTGTGCTGAAAACCTTTTATTTTAACCTTAGTGTTTAGCAATCTCAGCAACAGTGTCGTCCTGTATATTCCTGAGCAAATATTGTTCTTCTGCTTTTGGGGTAAATATTCATAACTGTTATGTGACTTTTCAGTGTTACAGGTGCAAAGGAATATTGAAAGTTAATGATTCTTTGAATTAATGTTTAAGAGTAGATTTGAGTAACGTTTAGAAGACTATGACAAATGTAAGATGTTTTTCAAGGGAAGTTTGTTTATTTTGAATATATATTGCATTGATATTCACGCTTTCAAATAGTTGTAAGTCTAAACGTATGTATTTGGGTTGTAATGTAAAGTTATTCATGATTGCATTTTTAACTCTACAGGTACCTTTTCAGAAAATGGACATTGTTCTTTGCCCGACAAATACTGGCTGTCATTGGATACTTCTGGTAAGTGCAAGTTTTTCAACATTTATCAGTCCGTTTTGAAAGTTATTGTTGGAAAATATGACTGGTTGTAATAGTTTAAACTGCCTACATTTTTTTTTCAAATAATTTAAAGGCTAATATTTTTAAATAATTTTGTAATGTATCTAGAGTAGACATCTGTACCATACAATGTAAACTCTCCATACTATAAATCTTATTTCTATAATGATTTTTTTTTTATAGATTTTGAAACTTTTAACCAAGACAATAATCGTTCATGATTGACTGGGTAACAAAATTCAGACCCATCAAGAGTTTTTGTTAAATTGAAGGTAACTTTTCTCTAAAAAAATCTGTTATCTCTTTATTATTTCTTATATTGCATAAGTATAAAATTGTCAATATGATTTCTCTTTATGAAATTAAAAAAAGCAAAATATTTAACATAACAATTCGTATGTCTCTAAAGGGTTTTCCTACAGCAATTGAAGCGTCCCGACTATGACCAATGGTAGTTAGTCGTAGAATGTAACCAAAAGCAACAGGACAGCTACAATTGTGGTGTTTTTTGCATGCTAGTAATGATACTTCCATTATGTTTTTTTAAAATCTTAATTTCTTAAAGATACATTACTTTATCTTAATAGCTTACTTCTTTACAATACTCGTAAATAGCAAAGAAGGTTTTTAGGGATGACATTTGTGAACGTCTACCGAACGAATCTATAGTGCCCGTCGGAAGCATATTGCTATTCGCATATAATTTTGTCTGACCACTACTATGGTCCTAACGCGGTTGCTCTGAAACCTATGATTGCTTTTCAACTCTAATCCTATTGCGAACAATTGTTATTGTTATTGTCATTTTCATTATGTTTGTGAAATTTCAATTATGTTCGTTCTCTAGCCATTACAATTTCTTTGGAACAGCTGTGACTGTCTCATTTCCTTGATTTGAAAACACTTGGAAACATGTACAATATATTGCAAATTAAGTTTTAAATGGTTAACATTGCTATTATGATGCGCTAATGTACCTCTTTTTTACATTTATAGTCTGTTGAAAAGTATTGTGGTGTCTGCAACCAAAAAGCTTCAGCAATTTATACGGAAAACTTTATGGTAAGGATCTATTCTGAGTTGCGTCCACCATCTTGGTTCGTTGGCTATGCACCCTTCCTACTAATGGACTCAACACCACTTTGCCACTGACTGAGGACAGTTCACTATGTTTACTATGTAAATAAATTTAAGTTAGCATAACAAAAAGCTATTGACCTTTACACAATTCAAATAGAGTAACCAATTAATTTTCACTTTCTTCCCAACAGGCTCAATATTTAGAATGCTGTTGATGGGTCCACTTTGAATGTATCAAAACGAATGTAAGATCTTACTTACCTTTTTCAGGTTACAAATGGAACAAACGTATGTATTAAGAAAGTAAAGATGTGATCGCATGCCAGCTGTAAAATTACATGTTCTGCATACTCCTGCCATCTATTATTGTGTCCGGATTATCATAAGTAGTATTTCTTTGAAGAAGTCTTTCAAGTTGGGAGTAAGGTCACTCCTCCTCTTCTTTTTTTATTCTGTGTGGGCATCGACTCCATTGTTTCTATTCACACACGAGTTTGATAATGGAGTAAGTATGTGTAAGATAGAGTTGTCAATGCGTATCTGAAATAGATAATAACATGAAACAACTACAGGTGTTGGCGGGGTAGGCAGGAGGACACATGTTAATCAATAGCTCAACATTCCAAGAATAGATGCTGACACTGATAATGTCCCAGATATTGACACTGTTTGCAGTTTCTTACATAAGTCAACAGCCCGAAGCAACCATTTTAAGAAGGTTGCAAAAACCAAGCAGAACAACGACTAAATTGTTGGACTTCTTCAATTTGATCAAATTTGATTTTCAAAAATTCAATACCATCTCTATTTAGATAATTAACGAAATGAACAACTTTACCCATTGCTCCATTTACTATACCTTTTTCCACATTCAAATTACGTAGTAAAATTACCCGACAGTTTATACATGCATATAGATTCTTTTCTAAACCAGCAGTTTTAGATATCAATTTCTCTAAAGAATCCAATTTCCTCTTCAACTTTTCTGTCAAAACAATAGTGATTCCTTCATGCTCTATTTTATCAATAGCTTCCAATTTTATAATTTCTTCATTTTCCAACTTTAAAATTTCATCATTGAATATAGAACATTCATGCAATGTTGGCATTAACCAGATTACGGATTTGTTTTCTGCAATTCTCATATATATTTTCTCAGGAACGATATTTTCATTTTGAAACAAACTAGAAAGTAATCGTCTCTGTAAAGCTTCTTTGTCATGTTCAGTCACTTTTCCAATTCTTATATCTTATAAAATAGTTCCATAATCAGCATAATTTGCTTGTCGCATATTTGTAATAAGTTCCTTATATTCAAAATATGACCAAATGTTAACATTTCCAATGCTACCCAAAGACTTTCTGGTATCTTCATGCGAAAGTGTTTTAAATACTGGTTGTTCTTTTACAGGAGTAAGTTGTAGTAGATCTCCAAATCTAGAACAATCATTTGGGTGAGTCTAGGTCTTGCCGCAACACAAAATCGAGTACTTAAATCTGTCCAATAAATGTAATATTTAGCTGAAAAAGAGCCAGAAAGTACAGATATTGTGAAAACAAATATGTTGGATACATAATATCGAAATAGAAGTCATCATCTTGAGAACAATTGTCTCTATGAAATTCTGCAAAACTATACTTTTAAATGGAATATTACAGAAAACATCAATAATGGTATATATGCTGTGATTGGTTCTGAAGGATGTTTGGTGAAACAAAGAAAAGGACATTTGATTAATCTTCAAAAACTGAGTTGCGATACTCATGACAAAAGGGAATTTTACTATTTAGCTCTTTTGCAACTCTTCAAGCCATGGCATTCAGAATGGGAATTACTTGGAGATTTTCAGAGCTACGAAGATTCGTTTAACGCAACTAAAGATCCTGTTTTTCCTAATTATTTGGCACTGCCAGCATGGTAAAGCATGTGAAGACTCTTCATCCCCACAATTATGTGAGAGTTGCAAGCAACAGGCTGCAGGAAGCCCCTCCACCAGATGAGATGTAGCCAGCACTTCCACAGCACCATCAACTCCGCATCTGGACATACGTCCCAATATTGCAGACCTTATTATTCTTTGCAAATTTTGCAAGAAAACATTATGGTATGGAGAACAGTCCATTGATTTGATTTGCAGGCGCAAACATGAGCACCGTTGCTTCCGCCGTTAATTTTTTTTTTGTTTACTTGTTCCAGTTGCAGACTGTTTTGTTTGCGCAGGTTCCTCTTTTTCCTTTTGATAACTACTTCCCAGACAAGGCAGTGGATAATTTGCGCGTCTACTGCCTTTGATAGATGTGCTTGCCGATTTTTATTCTAATTCTAATTCCAATTACAGGCCCTCAATAGAGCCCAGTATAATAATTAGTCTACGCCTTGGGCGTGGTTCACTTCTGCAAAGAGAAGAGACTACATCACAGCGAATGTCCGCACCCTGCCACATGGCTGCCGCCATGACTGCGTGCTTCCTCAAAACAGGCGGATTGTGAACTCACCGCCACACCACTGCAGACTTATGTCTGTATTGACTAGTGCCTTTGTCTCCACTGCGGACAGCAGGGTTCACAACTTGAATTCAGTTTTGGATCTAAATTTGTCTTTAGTATCTGTGCTGAGGACTGCCTTCAACCTATTCTGCGGTCAGTATAGTTGACAACTATATACCAGGAGCACCAGCACTACAGAAAACATTGAATTCAATCTTTATTTATTTAAAACAGAGACAATTGCACTATGTCCTCAGATTTTCTTAAAGTTTCAACAGTGGGAAATTCAGCCTTCATTTATTTAATGCAGAGACAATTCCACTATATGTCTTCACATTTTATTTAAATAAGTGACAAAAAGCATTCATCTATGTCTATGTCCACAACTGCCTTCAATCTACACTGCGGACAGCAGAGTTCATAACTTGAATTCAGCATTCCATCTACACCACGGACAGCATTCAAGTTAGCCTTAATTTATGTAAGGCAGAGACAATTTTGTTAATGGATGACACAAAAAATGTTCCTCAATGTCTATACTAAGTACTGCCTTCAAATGTACACTGCGATCAATAGATTTCACTACTTGAAACCAAAAGCGGAGAAGCACTACAAACAACATTGAATTCAGTCTCGATTTATTTAAGGCAGAGACAATTGTACTGTGTCCTCAGATTTTGTTAACTGTAACAAAAAAAGCATTTGTCAATATCTGTCCTGACAACTCCCTTTGATCTACATTGTGAGGGCTCACGATTCAGGTGGAATGGTGATTGCACATGACGCATTCCAATAGCCAAGAGACATTGTAACAGTGCGACCCGCCCTAATCACGAATCATCGCAGGATGAGCACAAGCTGAGTTCTTCAGGTACCACTAACTCACTGTACCACAAGTCATCTCCATGTGGCCTTGTTAAAGCAAAATTCACTAGGCAAAAATCATTGCTCCCAGTGCGCCTGCCCTGACTACGCATCCTTGCAGGTTACGTACACGCTCAGTCCCAAAGCTACTACTAACTCAGTGCACCATAATTCATCGCCACATAGCTGTATTCAAGCAGAATTTAATAGAGAAAAGACATTGGTCAGAGTGCACCATAAATCATCGCAAAGAAGAGTGAACAGTTTTATGTCACAGCGAGACATACTGTCCCTTTTAAATGGAACTTATGCAGAATTCAATCGACAAAAGACATTACTTCAATTACTGTGCCTCCCCCCCCGACCGCGCATCATCACAGGATACGTTCAAGCTCTGCACCAAAGGTATTACTAACTCAGTGCACCAGAAATCATCGCCACGTGACCATATTGAATGAGATGACTTATTTAGAAGAAAATATATCATACTTTTTGGAGATATACTTCAACTTACTTCTGTGAATGGACAACCAATATTTATTAGACAACTTGATTTTAAAGACTTTGCTACCAGTGAGTCCTTCTTGGACCATGCACCATCACAGACTCCACAGAACTTTGTTGCTTCAGGTGCCACTAACTCTTTCCACCACTTATCATTGCTGCGTTCACACACACTAAATTACCAATATTGTGCAGCTGTAATCAATGTTACTTAGTCATGGGCTCTTGCTTACCGCTGCCTCCTGCCATCACCACATGGCCGTATTCAGGCAGAATTTAACTGATTCTTCATTCATTACCTATAAAGTGCAGTACCAAATAAAGTCACCTCCCTCAAACCTACACAAAATCACCACTTGCCCTTACTAAGCCAGAATTCACAAGATAAAAAACATTACTATCAGTACGTCCTGCCCGGAGTCCACATCATCGCAAGCTCCATAGAACCTTGTTGTTTCAGGTACCACTAACTCAGTGGAAACCAAACTAAGTATAACACCTATCAAAACCTATTCAAAATACCTTTAGTATGCTTCCTTCAAAAATATATTTTATATCACTTATAGATGTAGTTGAATAACCAAATGCACGTAGCATACATGTTCGATCTTCCACTTCTACTATGATTGCTGATGATGCACTCCACTCTAAAATGTACACGGACAGCAAGGTTTACAACTTCAATTCACCTTTACATCTACACTATCGAGAGTACGAAATTCAACCTTGGTTCATTTAATGCTGAGACAATTATTCTGTATGTATTCATATTTTGTTAAAAAAAGTGAAAAAAAGCATTGTTCTATAACTGTTCTGACTACTAGCTTCCATATACACTGTACACAGTAGGGTTCACAACTTCAATTTACCTTTTCATCTACACTACAGACAGAATTAAATTCAGCCTCGATTAATTTAAAGCAGCAAAAAATTAGTGCTGTTACACTGCTAGTATGTGCAAGCTCCTTCAATCATTGCATTCTGTGAACTATGATAACAAAGAATGTAGAAAATTGTGGCAAAATGTACCTCCACCACCGGCAATACCAATTAATTTTGGGACATCACCTTCAACATCGCCACCAGACATACGTACCCATTTTGAGAAAGTTAGAATGCACTACGTGAAAGGCAATCATTTAATTTGTTATGGAGAGCAATCAGTAGACCTAATTTGCAGAGCAATTGATAACCATCGATGCTAGTTTCCCCCCTCCCCTCAAAGGTCATATATTCCAGAATTCAACAGTAAATGGTTTAAGCGCAGCCCACTCAGACCACACATCATCCCAGGGTGAGCACACAATAAACACCAGACGTACCATTAACTCAGTACACCGTAAATAATCACCACATGCCCTTGTTAAGGCAAAATGCAATAGTCAAAACACATTTTTACCAGTGTGCTTTGCCTGAACCACGCATCATCACAGGCTCCACACAAACCGCACCTACTTCAGTGCACCACAACTCATGAACCCTTTACAATAGAATGTTCTGTACATTATTTCACATGCAGTGTTTCTACGTTTGTACAACACAAGTCATAAACCGTTATGATTAACTATCTGTATATGATATTATGATTACTATTCTACTTGTTACCAACAATAACGTAATAAAATGGAGTTGAATACACATGCCCATACCCTTTTCAACTATCTATCTGTGTCTGTGTATTTATTATGTTTGTGAAATGCTGCTCCTCCACCCTACCACTTTATATTCAATTATAAATAGCGTATGCAACCAACTTACCTGTGACAGTCAGTGTGGGCTATTCCACTTTTAAAAAAAAATTATATTTATATAGAGCAAAATCAAGCCAACACTATACCAGATATTTACCGGAGCACCATATTTACTATACATTTTCAGGCACGCATAAATCCGTCATTACTCTTCAATAACAGGATGTGCATGCAACTCCGAGACTCGAACACTGATTTTCTGCATCAAGTTGTACTGTAAACCTGAATGACCACATACGTATATCATATACGTTTCATCCCTACCACCCGGAGTCGGGAGTAGGTATTTGCGCACTTGCTACCTATCTTGGATGTGGTAGCTGTTTCTCAGGCTCCCACTCCGGACTCCCACTCCCACTCTGTATAATGGGCTGGAAATCCAAAGACCCTACAGGAAACAGACTTTACGTCTTGTGCCAAGTTTCAACTTGCTCAAATCTTCTTTCATGTACAGAGCCACTTTCATTCTTCTTCCAAGTTAAGCGACAGGAAATGTCAACTTGCTCATTCCAATTACAGGGCCTCGTAAGAGCCCTGTGTTCTTATTTTTTGTAAGTACGTCACCAAGTCGGAAGTGTGTAGTTTGCGCTTCTGTAGCCTTCCTTGCATGTGGCTGACGTTTCTCAGGCTCCCTCTACGGACTCATACTTTACAATTCCTTTTTACCTTATTTAATAGCCTGCAAATCCAAACACCCTACAGGAAACAGACTTTATGTCTTGTTCCAAGTTGTCAACTTCCTCAAATCTTCTTTCATATTTCACCATGGTAGGCACAGAAAGTAGCATCAAAAGTTGATAGTGAAGACATCTGAACGTATTGTCGTCTGCAGGAGGACGTGCGATCGTCCTCAGGTTATCTAGAGTATGTATTTTGTACATATACGTATGTATTTTGTATCTACTCCTCAACACCGATCGACTAATACGTACCATGATGGACACATCTGTGTAATGGCCTGGAAATCCAAACACCTTACAGGAAACAGACTTTATTTCTTGTAACAAGTTGAGAACTTGCTCAAATCTTCTTTCATATTTCAGCATGGTAGGCACAGAAAGTAGCATCGAAAGTTAATAGTGAAGACATCTGAACGTATCGTTGTCTTCAGGGGGACGTGCAATCATGCCCCAATTTGAAGATTCTTACATAACTCAACATCCAGAACCAGATATTTGAATAAGCTCTACATTTTTTGAGGATTTTACATTCAAAATTACAGACCTTTATTCACATTGATTTACACCTTCTTCACCTTAAAAGATCTTGTTCACAAATGACAGAGAAATGTTCACTTTCTGTGTTGCACTTGTTTGCTACGCCACATGGCCTGTGCTGCCTCCCATTTAATTGCAGTGTAAGTTGTAATCCTAGCTCTGTGGTGGGCCAATCCATTAATCCTCCTGTGACTTTCATATTTATTCCTGCACCACGTGGCCGATCCTGGCCTGTTTTCTCAAAAATCATGCATGTCTAACACTGAACTTAATATAATGTACTCCGTCTTATTCATGGTGTGACAGCAGGAGCTGTGAGAAAGATGGGAGGAAGGCAGGAAGTTGATGGGGTAGTAACAATTACGCTAAGGTACATTAAGGGAGGATTACAAAGTCTATAAGGGAACCCCATTGAGAACAAGTGGGATGGCTGAAATGCTGTTTGTATGACATTAAGTCAGGCAACGACCTGACAATAGAGTCCATTCCCATGCACAATATCATCAAAAGGAGTAGACAGCCTTTTTTATTTTCGCCCTCATTTCACCATACGCGTCTGCAATTTTCACAATGAAGACCCTCTTCCTACCTGGGCGCCCTGGGTCCATGCTCTTGCATTCGCTTTTGGGCCAACCAGGCCAGCTTCTTTTGCGCGATGCTTGGTGTAATCATTGGACCTAGAGGGCTTAAACCAACCTCATTTCCGTACCCCAGGTGATTAGTGGTAACCAGATATTCCCCCCCTGGTCCAATCTCGCCATGCTGAATGCTACTCCCAACCAGTTCTCATACTGCGGTGGTCTGGGGTCTTTCCACAACCTACAAATCTCTCTATGAGCCATTATTATCAAGCAAAGGAATAAACCCATTAGTTTATTAGGAAGTCGGTTTGTAAGGTTGTTATCGGTACCAAAAACAACTAATGCAAGATTAAGATTCAATTTAACTTTAAAAATTCCCCCCAGTGCCCTCTCCACATT
Organism: Lissotriton helveticus; assembly: GCF_964261635.1. Taxonomy (NCBI): domain Eukaryota; kingdom Metazoa; phylum Chordata; class Amphibia; order Caudata; family Salamandridae; genus Lissotriton; species Lissotriton helveticus. The sequence goes on from NC_136063.1 coordinate 807,563,889, forward strand.
CTGCCAGACAACCCTTAAGTGAACACAATCAAAAAACATATGTTGATCAGCCGCTTCCACTAAACCACACCTTGGACACTTAGGGGATGAATTTGGGGCGAAACTTGCTATTTTTTTGGGCATGTAATATAACCTATTTATAACATAGAAGTGATTCTTTTTTAAAGAAGCTGACTTAACATACTTGTATAGGTTTTGGAGAGAAGGAAAATAAAGATTAACAGATGCACCTTCCAGGATAGATGGATTCCATACTGTATAGAGGGGAGGGAGATATGCGTCCTCTGCATCAAGAAGACACCTATACCATAGCCCTAACTCCTTCTTTCTGGGGTTTACATTTTGGAGTGTGTTTTCAATCTCCCAGTTTTAATCTATAAGGTCCTTCTCAGCAGCATACTAAGAACATATTTGCAGATATTTAAAGCAAGAAAAGGAATCGCCTATTTTTGCCCTTAACACATCCAATGGGTGGACTCCGTCCGAAGATATTAAATCGGACCAGATCGAAATTACCGCCCTCTTAATACGAATGGTCAAGTTATCATTTAGGCAAACGGGAAGACCCGGAGAATCCCAAATTGGGGCAAAATCAGAATAATATGTTATTCCCCATCTCGCTTTAATATTTTGCCATACACTGAGTGCTGACCTTATTACTTTTAATTGTACCTTCTTGAAAAATGTGGGAGTCCTAAATTTGTAAAGCAACCCAGTTCTGCTTCCCTCGAAATTGACCATAACGTTCGAAATCTTCCCCCAGTTGGTTCCAGCAGGACTAGAGAGTAAGCAACAAATGTTTTTAAACTGAAAAGCGAGGAAGAACAAAAAAACATCTGGAAGGGCAAGTCCACCCTTTAGTAGCCTCAGTTTTAGCTTCTTCCAGGATAGCCTGGAATTTCTATTTGACCAGACGAAACTCCCTATTTTACTTTTGATTTTACCTAGAAGTTTCCCGGCAAAGCCTAGGGGAATAGCACCAAACAGGTACGTCAACTTAGGCAGGATAACCATTTTAACCAGGTTTACCCTGCCATAAATAGTGAGGGGGAGATTTTGCCATTTCAAGAAAAATTTGGTCAATTTCCTTGGACACTTTCCTGAGGTTAATCACGGGGATATCCTCTATATCTTGTCTTATGGTAATCCCCAAATACCTAAGATCCCCACAGCATCACCCGGTCCACCCCTCGACGCCCCAGCACATTACCTCAGTCTTGGAGGGGTTGACTGAGTATCCAGAGTACAGGCCAAACTCGTCCAGGGTATTTTCCACCCTGGGGAGCACCTCTGCTGGGTTGTTAGTGTATACCAGCAGGTCATCTGCATAGAGGGCCAGCTTACAATTGTAGTCAGATACCTGAAATGGGGTGATTTGTACATCAAGTCTCAGGGCTTGGGCCAGGGGTTCAATGTAGATGTTATATAACAGGGGTGAAATGGGACACCCCTGACGTGTTCCAATTTGTATGCTAAAGCTCGATGTCAATAAACCATTAGGGAGAATGACAGCAGAAGGCCCTACATATCACCTAGTGAGGGTACATATAAATGATGGTCCGAACCCCATTACCCTTAGGGTCTCCCAAAGGAACGCCCAGTTGACACAATCAAATGCCTTGGCAACGGCGTATGCGGCCACCGCCAATGGTTCTGACCGTGCCACCACCAGATCTATAAGCCAATTAGTTGTAAGGTTTGCTCTTGAATGCATCTTCCCGGCAGAAAACACTTTTGGTCTTCGTTAATCAGCTGGGGGCAACCCTGACCAACCTCCCAGCCAGAATGCTAGTAAAGATCTTATAATCTGCATTCAGCTGGGAGATTGGTCTATACGAGTCAGCTCTAAGCGGGTCTTTCCCGGGCTTCAAGATTAACACTATTATTGCTTCCTTCCATGACGGGGGGATCCTGCCTTCAGGGATATAGATGAAGTTAAACAGCTTGTTAAGTCTAGGCACTATGACGTCTTCCAGGGTCTTATACACTTCGCCCGGGAGAGCATCCGTACCCGCCACTTTGTTATTTATAATCTTTTTTAAACTGCTCTTAATTTCTTCCTCCCAAATGGGGCCTTCTAATATGTCACAGCTCTCTCTTGGCAAACTAGGTAAAGCTTTACTTTTTAGCCAGTCTTGGAATAAATCGGTGGAAGGTACCCTCTCTTCCTTATAGAGCTTTGAAAACAAAGACAGGAGGCACCTCTGTATCTCCTCCTGGTCACATGAGGTCACGCCAGTCTCATCTACAATCAACTTGTTGATGTTATTCCTAACTCTATTGGTTCTAACCTTCCATGCCAAAGTGGCTCCTGCCTTTTCACCATATTCGTAATTTTCCATTTTATGGATTGCCCATTGAGCTCTAATTTTTTGATCCAATTTACCTCTATAGGGCAATTATTGGCTCTCCAAATCCTAACGACTTGTGGCAGGTGATCAGGTGAACAGCTCGATCTAACTTTTACCAACCTTGATATCTCCTTCTCCACCTTTTGAAGTTCTAACACTTCTTCCCTATTTTTGGCGCATATCCAACTATGGCCTTGAAAGCGTCTCAAACATATTCCGGAGATGTTGACCCTGTATTTTCAATAAAATACTCTACAGTCGATGTTTTGATAACACTTATAAGCTCCTCATTCGACAACATTGCCCTTTTTAGTGTCCACCTAGGAGGGGGTTTCGGTTTGCCACTTAAATATAGGAAAGTTATTGGGGCATGGTCGGATAGAATACATGGAAGGATGGAGATATCCACTAGGTGCTCTAAACTGTCAGTAAGGATGTAGTCTATTCTCGAAGAGTGGCCATGCTTTTTACTGAAAAAAGAAAAAACCTGGTCCCCATCCCTCTCAATCTCCAGAGATCTACCAACCCTAGCTCGTGCATCATACTAATCATTGCCCGGCGCGTACGCTGAGCTGTAACATATCGGCTATGGTTAGACCTGTCTTTGAAGGGTGAAGGAGGACATTAAAGTCGCCACCAATTATTATTGGGACAGTAACTTCTACGAGTTTGACCTGCACTCTGAAAAGACAAGCTGGGTCGTCAATATTGGGACCGTAATAAGATACTATGGCAAATTGCGCCCCGCCCCCTATAACCACCTGCACCAGGATCCACCTACCAGATTGATCTGTTAACTGGGACTTAATGGAGCAACCTAAGCTAGATCTAATCAAGACCGCTACTCCTTTACTATGTATTGTCTGCTCAGAGCAGCGAAAGCACTCAACCCATTTATATTTACCTAAGACAACTCTAGACTCAAGATGACTCGGTGAGTTTCTTGTAAAAGGAAAACCTGGGCAGAGGATTGTTCCAGGTATTTCATAATCAGCCTTTGTCTTCGAGGGCATCACAACCCCTTGACATTCCATGACATAAACTTTATTTTTGTAGACGTCATTCTATACCGGATTCTCCTCCGATCCCCTCTTCCTCCTTAGGCCAGGCAGACTAGGAGGCAGGTTACTCTTTAAAATATAGTGGAAAATGAGGACATTTTAAATATTTTCTCCCACTGCAACCCCACCCGTGCTCCCCCTCACCCCTCCACACCCTTGGATAACCCTCCCTTTTCCTCTAGGCATATGCCTTTGGACAGAAACCCCCCTAGACGTGTGGCTATAGGAAAATAATTCTACGCTTAATGCTGATAGACTGACCCTTCCCAGCTACGTGGCCTTATCATTATTCTGTTTCCTCATAACACTCGCCCTGCTGTTTTAATTTTAAATATTTTGGATAGGTGCATTTTTTATGCCGTGCATACCTTTACTGATTAGCCTTACTAACACCTACACTTCCACCACTACTTCCTCCCCCGCCTCCCTCTCTGATTTTATCTATCAGGGAGTCGACTTCATCTAGTTGGCGCATATTATACATGTGATTGTTCCATATGATTCGCAGGGATGCGGGAAATCTCAATTGGGTCTTTGCTCCTAGTGCATTCAGGATCGTCATTCTTTTGCCCAATTCCCACTGATTTGTGGCAGTAATGTGAGAGACATCTGAATGGATAGAGAAGGAAAATGCAGCAAAGAACGAACTACACGTAAGATGGCCCGCTCTCAGGGCTAGAGATAATATTTTCTCCTTGGTAGTATACGTGAGGAAGTTCACCAACATTTTCCTAGGCGCTCTCTTCCTGGAACTCTCCTAAATGGGTCACAATGCACCCATTGAATGTCTGCAATCAGGTCCAAACCTACATCCACAGAGTCTTTCAGAATAGTTGCCTTCAGGAGTGAAATGACAAAGATCCTAATATCATTCCCTTCCAGATCTTCCAGGACATTTAGGATTTTCAAGCTGTTTTTTCTGGAATAATTTTCCAGCTGCTCGATGTTATCTTTCAAATCCTGGTTTTGCTGGGCAATTTTGTTCATTGAAGCAGAGCTTCCTTGATTTTTGGAATCTCAGCTTCAAGAGCGTCAGTTCTCTGTGCAACCTCCTCTACCTGCTGTGCAAGCACATCGCAGGAAGCCTGGATGGCTGACTGGTTAGCCTCCGAGATGGTAAACCTCCTACTGATGTCTTCTCTCAAGCTCATCAGGATATCAGCCAGCGTCCCAGGTGACCCAGATGACCCGGCTGACCCGGATGCAGGCTGGGTGGACAGTGGGGATGGCAAAGGAGAATGCTGAGGAGGCTTGGGATTTCCTAGCGTCTGTTGCCCAGATTTGAACCCACCCCCCTTCACTGAAGTTATACCAAGGGTATCTTCCTTATCAAAACTCTGAATCTCCAGCGCTGAAAAGCTGTTCGACAGTTCCACTGACGGGTGAATGGATACCATGTGATCTTACAGGGGCAAGCTCACCGCAGTAGCAGGGGTGTTAAAGGAGGGCTGGGGGCTCCTTTCAATGACCATAGGTCTTGCTGGAGTAGTGGTGGCTAGAGCAGCTATATCAGTGGTAAGTAGTAATGGTCGCCGGTATTTAAAATCTCAACCTTATCCTTTATAGTTTTATTCTGCCCACACACCACAGTATTAGTAGAGATGACCTTATAAAAGGACTTCAGCAATGGTGTGATTTTTAATTTGGGGCCCCCCTAGCTTTTTTCCGGCCTTTTCCTTTACCTGGAGGTGTTCCCTCTGTTACACAGGCGCCTGTCACCTGCCTTGTGGTGGCTTTTACTACCACTATCAGAGATGATACAACCTTTGATTTAGGGATCACTGAAAGGCTACTGGGGGGCCTATTACGCAGTGTATACTGACAGACCGTGGGCTCATGGGAGGATATTTCTTTAGCGAGGCAGAAACTACTATCTGAGCAGGTGTGTGTGCAGTGGAGAAGTCATTGGGGAGGTTGGCTACTTTTTCATTTTTTTGCAGAAAACGTCAGCAGGAGGTGCAGAGGAGAACCAGCTCCAACAGGAGGCAGAACAGTATATTGAGGAGGTGGAAAGAGAATAAGAACAAGATGAAGAGCCCCTGTTGTAGAAGAGCAGTATAGCTTGGAAATGTTTCCCTATCCCATCTAGTGAGTCTAAGAAAGTTGCAAAATTTGTAAAAATGTTCTCTTAGTAGCAAGACATTATCTATCGGCTCCAACAAAAAGTATGCATGTGGTACTAAGTCTGTGCTCTATCTTCTTAAAACATACCACAAAAATGTTTTAAAAAGAGCAAAGAAAGCCAGAGAATCTGTGGCACCATCAACATCATTTAGTGCTGCACCTGTTCTCAGAGAAAAAGTGCCCGCTGAAGTAGAAAGCCATCATGTGGGGTTGGTCCCAGAATTTAGAAGGATGGCTGAGTCTTGCATGGAGTGTTCAAGTATAGTTACTGCTGGATAGCAGTCATTTCCAGCTCTGAAAAAGGAAGCAAAGGAGCACAGATGTTAATTTTGCTTTCATGCAATCCTTATTTTGTGTAGCTTGTTTCCTCTTCTTGTTTTATTTTTTTTTCATACCAGGTTTAACATTTCTTTGGAAAGAAAACAGCAACATAAAATATAACATAAAAAAACAATGGTTCTTTTAAGAACCACCTTTCATTGTTAAAAAGAGAAAAGCTGAATGAATTTATAACTTCATGGGCAGTGCCTGAGTGATTGCATGACTGCATGGGTAGTTTCTGAGTAATTAGATAACTGTATGTTGAGTGCCTGGGTGATTGAATGGGTGCATGTGTAGTGCCTGGGTGATTGAATGAGTGCAGGTATAATGCCTGGGAGATGGGATGATTAGAAATACAGTGTCTGGTAATTGTATGAGTGTAAGTGCACTGCCTAGATGATTGGATGAGTGCACATGCAGTGCCTGGGTGAATGCCCATGTGTAAGTGCAGTGCCTGGGTCATTGCATGCCTGGGAAATGCCTGAGTGATTGTAGGAGTGCAGGTGCACTGACTGGATGATGGCAGGATCGCAAGTGCAGTGCCTAGATGATTGCATGAGTGCAAGTGCAGTGCCTGGATGAATGGATGAGTGCAAGTACATGCCTGGGTGAATAGATGATTGCAAATGTAGTGCCTGAGTGAATAAATGAGTACCCGTTGCCCGCTGAAGTAGAAAGCCATCATGTGGGGTTGGTCCCAGAATTTAGAAGGATGGCTGAGTCTTGCATGGAGTGTTCAAGTATAGTTACTGCTGGATAGCAGTCATTTCCAGCTCTGAAAAAGGAAGCAAAGGAGCACAGATGTTAATTTTGCTTTCATGCAATCCTTATTTTGTGTAGCTTGTTTCCTCTTCTTGTTTTATTTTTTTTTCATACCAGGTTTAACATTTCTTTGGAAAGAAAACAGCAACATAAAATATAAAATAAAAAAACAATGGTTCTTTTAGGAACCACCTTTCATTGTTAAAAAGAGAAAAGCTGAATGAATTTATAACTTCATCGGCAGTGCCTGAGTGATTGCATGACTGCATGGGTAGTTTCTGAGTAATTAGATAACTGTATGTTGAGTGCCTGGGTGATTGAATGGGTGCATGTGTAGTGCCTGGGTGATTGAATGAGTGCAGGTATAATGCCTGGGAGATGGGATGATTAGAAATACAGTGTCTGGTAATTGTATGAGTGTAAGTGCACTGCCTAGATGATTGGATGAGTGCACATGCAGTGCCTGGGTGAATGCCCATGTGTAAGTGCAGTGCCTGGGTCATTGCATGCCTGGGAAATGCCTGAGTGATTGTAGGAGTGCAGGTGCACTGACTGGATGATGGCAGGATCGCAAGTGCAGTGCCTAGATGATTGCATGAGTGCAAGTGCAGTGCCTGGATGAATGGATGAGTGCAAGTACATGCCTGGGTGAATAGATGATTGCAAATGTAGTGCCTGAGTGAATAAATGAGTACAAGTGCTGTGCATAGATCACTGGATGACTGTAAATACAGTGTATTGTGAATTTATAAGTGCAAATGTAGTGCATAGGTGAATGGATGAGTGCATGGGTAGTGCCTGGGCAATTGATGGAGTACATGAGTAAAGTCTGAGTGAATGGAAGTGTGCAGGATAGTGCCTGGTCAATTGGGTGAGTATATAGGTAGTGCCTGGTTGATTAGATGAGTGCATGGGTAGTTTCTGAGTGAATGATTGAGTGCAAGGGTAGTACCTGAGTGATTGGATGAGTGCATGGGTACTGCCTGGGTGATTAAATGAGTGCATGGGCCCTGTCTGGGTGATTTGATGAGTGCTTGGGTAGTGCCTGAGTGAATGGATAAGTACAAAGGTAGTGCCTAGGTAATTGGATGACTGCATGGGTAGCGTATGTGTGATGGGGTGAGTGCATGGATACTGCTAGGTGATTGGATGAATGTATGACTAGTGTCTGGGAGAGTGCAAGGGTAGTGCATGGATGATTTGCTTGTCTCAGTGATTGGATGAGTGCAAGAATAGTGCCTGAGTGATTGGATGCATGGGTAGTGTCTGATTGATTACATGAGTGCATGGGCAATGTTTGAGTGAATGGATGAGTGTATGGGTACTGCCTCGGTGATTGCATGAATGCATGGGTAGTGCCTTTGTGAATGGATGAGTGCAAGGATAGCACCTGAGTGATTGAATTAGTGCACGGGTAGGGCCTGGCTGATAGAATGGTGCATGGGTAGTACCTGGGTGATTGGATGAGTACATGGGTAGTGTCTGGGTGATAGCATGAGTGCATGGGTAGTGCCTGAATGAATGGACGAGTGTAAGGGTGTGCCTGGGTGATTGGATGAGTGAATGGGTAGTACCTGGGGGATTCCATGAGTGCACTTATAGTGGATGGGTGAATGGATGACTATATGGGTAGAGTCTGGGAGATTGGGTGAGTGATTGGGTAGTGCCTGCATGATTGGAAGAGAGCATAAGTAGTGCCTGGGTAATGGGAGGAGTGTAAGTGTTGTGCCTTGGTGATTTGATGAGTGCATGGGTAGTACCTGAGTTAATTGATGAGTGCAATGGTAATGCCTGGGTGATCGGATGTTTGAATGGGTAGTGCCTGGGTGATTGGATGAGTGCATGAGTAGTGCCTGAGGCAATGGATGAGTGCAAGGGTTGTACCTGGGTGATTGGATGGGTGTATAGTTAGTGCCTGATTGATTACATGAGTGTATGGGTAGTGCCAGGGTGATTCCATAAGTACCTGGATAGTGACTGGGTGAATGGATGAGGTCATGGGTAGTGCCTGGGAGATTGAATAAGTGCATGGGGAGTGCCTAAATGATTCAATGAGAGCATAGGTAGAACCTGGGTGATTGGATGAGTGCATGGGTAGTGCCTGGGTGACTGTATGAGTGTATGGGTAGTGCCTAAGTGATTGTATGAGTGCATGATAAGTGCCAGGGTGATTGGATGAGTGCATGAATAGTATCTTGGTGATTGCAAGAGTGCATGGGTAGTGCCTGAGTAAATGGATGAGTGCAAGGGCAGTGCCTGGGTGAATGGATGTGCCTATGGGTATTGTCTGGTTAATCACATGAGTGCATGGGTAGTGCCTGGGGGATTTCATGAGTGCACAGATAGTGGCCGAGTGAATGGATGAGTATATGGATAGTGCCTGGGATTAGATGAGTGCCTGGGTAGTGTCTGGGTAATTGGATTAGTGCTCTTTTGTGTCCTGATGATTGAATGAGTGAATGGGTAGTGCCCGAGTTAATGGATGGGTGCATGGGTAGTGCCTGAGTGAATGGATTTGTGCATGGCTTGTACCTAGGTGATTGGATGTGTGTATGGGTAGTACCTGGGTGATCAGATGAGTGTATGGGTAGTGCCTTGGTGATTAGATGAGTGCATGGGTAGTGACTGCTTGATTGGATGAGTGCATAAGTAGTGCCTGGGTGACTCCATGAGTGCATGGGTAGTGCCTGGTAGATTGCATGAGTGCATGGGTGGTGCCTGGGTGATTCAATGAGTGCATGAATAGTGGCGGGGTGAATGTATGAGTGCATGGGTTGCACCTGGGAGATTGGATGAGTGCATGTGTTGTATCTCGGTGACTGGATGAGTGCATGGGTAGCACCTGGGTGATTGGATGAGTGCATGGGCAGTGCCTGGGTGACAGAACGAGTGCCCGGGAAGTGCCTAGGAGATTTTATGAGTGCATGGGCAGTGCCTGAGTGAATGGATGAGTGCAAGGGTAGTGACTGGGTGACTAGATCTGTGTATGGGTAGTGGCTGGGTGAATGGATGAGTGCATGGGGTGTGCCTGGGTGATTGAATGAGTGAATGAGTGGTGCCTAAGTAAATGGATGAATGCAAGTGTAGATGTCTCGATGAATGAATGAGTGCAAGTGTGCTACCTGGGTGATTGGATGAGTGCAATTGCAATGTCTGGTTGAATGAATGAGTAAAAGTATAGTGTCTGGGTAATTGCATGACCTCATGGGTAATGCCTGAGTGATAGCATGAGTGCAAGGGCAGTCCCTGAATGAATTGATAAGTGCAAGTACACTGTCTGGGTGAATAGATGAGTGCAAGTGTAGTGCCTGAGTGATTGGATTTGTGCATGGGTAGTGCCTCTTTGATTGGATGAGTGCAAATATACTACTTGGAAGATTGTATGCCTGCATAGGTAGCGCCTGGGTGATTTATGAATGTATGAGTAGTGTATGGGCGATTGGATGTGTGTATGGGTAGTGCCAGAGTGATTGGATGATTGTATGAATAGTGCCTGGCTGAGTGCATGAGTGTATGAGTAGTGCCTAAGTGATTGAATGAGTGCATGGGTAGTGCCTTGGAGATTTCATGAGTGCTTAGGTAATGACTAAGTGATAAGGTATGTGTATGGGTAGTACCTGCTTGATTGCATGAGTGCATGGATAGTGCCTGAGTAAATGGATGAGCACAAGGTTAGTGCCTGGGCAATTGTATGAATGCATGAGTAGTGCCTCGGTGATTGGATGAGTGCATGGGTAGTTCCTGGGTGATTGCATGACTGCATGGATAATGTGTGAGTGATTGGATGAATGCATGGGTAGTGTCTGGGTGATTGCATGTCTGCATGGGTAATGCGTAAGTGATTGGATGTGTGGATGGGTAGTGCCTGCTTGATAACATGAGTGCATTGGCAGTGCCAGGGTGATTGGATGTGTGATTGGGTAGTGCCTGGTTGAATGGATAAGTGCAAGTCTAGTGCCTGGGTAAATGGATGAGAACACATGTGGTGCCTGAGTGAATGGATGAGTGCAAGTGCAGTGCCTGAGTAAATGAATGACTGCAAGTGCAGTGCTTGGGTGATTGCATGACTACATGGGTACTGCCTGAGTGAATGGGTGACTCCATAGGCCATGCCTGGGTGACTGGATGACTACAAGTATAGTGGCTGGATGAATGAAAGAGTGTAAGTATAGTGCCTATGTAATTCCATAACTGCATTAGTAGTAGTGGTGGGCGCAAAATCCGTTCCGCTTGCAGATTTTGCGAATTTTCGGTAAATTCGCGATCCTCGAACTCCCGCGAATTTGCCGAGAATTCGCAAATCCGCGAGCGGCGGATCCGGGGGCAAAAGTTGAAGCCTGGCCTGTTGTAACTATTTTACGATGGCGCCGGCAAGCTGCCAGCGCCATCCTAAAATAGTTACTAAGTTAGCTTCAACAGGAAGCTCTAATAGATAAAATAAAGCAGGTGCTCGATTTTATCTATTAGAGCTTCCTGTTGAAGCTAATTTAGTAACTATTTTAGGATGGCGCTGGCAGCTTGCCGGCGCCATCGTAAAATAGTTACAACAGGCCAGGCTGGTGTGCTTTCTTTTCCCAAATCTACTGTCGAAAATCAGCTGTGATGCTGGATAGAGGCCTTTGCATCCTTGACTTTCACGAGCGCAATCCCTTTGCTGTTCCTGTGACCAGGAGGGTCTGTCTCTTCATCTACTGCTCTGATCGGCCTCAGACCTTTTACACACACAAGAGGCATGTGCACTAGCATGGAAGCCCCGCCCACACACTCGCGGTGTGCACCCTCTTCCCGCATTTGACCCACTATGATGGACAGCTCACCCAAGGGACCCCTGCGCCCTTCGGGGCGATTGCATAGTAACACACACATGGTCGCTGGAACTAGTTGAAGCTCAAATGCAGTGACTCATTCATCAGCCCAAAAACAATCGTGCTCGTCATCGAGGCTGGGCAGGTGTGCCTTCTTCCCAAATCTACTGTCGAAAATCAGCTGTGATGCTGGACAGAGGCCTTTGCATCCTTGACTTTCACGAGCGCAATCCCTTTGCTGTTCCTGTGACCAGGAGGGTCTGTCTCTTCATCTACTGCTCTCATCGGCCTCAGACCTTTTACACACACAAGAGGCATGTGCACTCGCATGGAAGCCCCGCCCACACACTCGCGGTGTGCACCGTCTTCCCGCCATTGACCCACTATGATGGACAGCTCACCCAAGGGACCCCTGCGCCCTTCGGGGCGATTGCATAGTAACACACACATGGTCGCTGGAACTAGTTGAAGCGCAAATGCAGTGACTCATTCATCAGCCCAAAAACAATCGTGCTCGTCATCGAGGCTGGGCAGGTGTGCCTTCTTCCCAAATCTACCGTCGAAAATCAGCTGTGATGCTGGATAGAGGCCTTTGCATCCTTGACTTTCACGAGCGCAATCCCTTTGCTGTTCCTGTGACCAGGAGCTTCTGTCTCTTTATCTACTGCTCTGTTTAGTCTCAGACCTTTTAAACACACAAGAGGCATGTGCACTCGCATGGAAGCCCCGCCCCAAATCCGCGGATCCACAAATCCGCAAAATCCGCAAATCCGCGGATCGTGGATCCGCAAAATCCGCCCATGCCTAATTAGTAGTGACTAAGTGAAGGCATGATTCCATGGGTACCGCCTGGGCGACTGGATGGCTTCCTAAGTAGTGGCTGGGAGATTAGATGAATGCAAGTGCAGTACCTGAGTGATTAGATGATGGCCTTGGTAGTGGCTTGCTGATTGGATGAGATTAGTGATTTGATACACATAATATATCCCGATCTCCATCCACTGTGAAAAAATATAAACAGAGAAAAATGTATTAGAATTTTATTTTGAACATTAGGAAACTAAAACAACACACAATTTTTGTTCTCCAAAACTTTCATTCAACATACATACATTTTGTACTGTCTTTTTTTACTGTTTTAAGCTTTCAAATTTCTTCACATTCAACAGTGCTTTGTATGAAGCATCATCATCATACAGTGGGAAAAAACTATTGACGGATTGTAAAAAAAAAAAAAAAAATCTGCACAGAATATCATTTCAAATATGTCTTACTGTGCACTCCACTCACTACAAGTTTGTTAATAGTGGCTTCCTGATAGCTTACTACCTTAATGAAGGCAACTATATGTAAAACTGTTTCAGAAATTTTTATATCTGGTACAAAATGTCCAACAATCATGAAGCAGTCTTCATTTTTGGATATCCTGTCGTAAACATCATCCCCTGTTAGGCCAAATGATGTATAAAATGTTCTTTTATGAAAAACATAACACAGTAATACGTAGAAGTTGCGGTAGCAGAAACAAAATGGGACTTTTTTTTAGTGGTGAAGCGACTTTTCAAATGCAACTTAAGTCTACTACTGGTATTATAGTACCTCCATTTAGTGTGTATCTGTAGTAACAGAATGTAGTCCTCAAATGTTTATAAATTGCTTTCCTGCAGTTGAAAAGAGTCTTTAATTTCTAGGAGCTTGTTGTAGACAATACCCCTGATAAGCCGAATAATGTCTCAGAAACACATAATGCATATATATTTCAACACAATACCACATTTTCTTATCCTAAATTCTCCTTAATACACCAGTTCTAGAAATAGCAGATATGAGTTTGGTAACTTTTTAGGTAGTCTTGATTTGAAAGTCACTTGTTTGTCATTGCACTCTGTCCATCCTGTTTGACATCTTAAATATATTGTGTAGTGCCCAGAGATTATAATAACTCCTTCATGAAATATGATTGCTATAGTTCTGAAAGTTCTTTTTGAAATGGAGATTTCTCCAGCTACAAAGTTTGTAATTTCAGTTCCTAATTTAGCACCATCCACTCTGCATCACTGTAGCATGACTATGACATATTTTCCATACCTTTGTAGGAACAACGTTGACCTAAATTCTAATCTGCAGTTTGGACAGGTCATATCTTGATGGGCGTTTGAAGTTATATCTTCAAAGGGCACATCTTTACAATCTGGTAATGTCAAGTAGAGGAATTGTTCTGAATTTCAGTGCTAGACGTAAATCACAGTCTTCACAGTTATGGGTCCATTTATAAGTTAAACCAAACAATGAATTGATATTCACATCTTCTTCCTCTAATAGTCCTAGAATTACCATTAAATATTCTTGAGCATCCTACTGAAGATTTTGAGACAACGCTTCTGATCCAGTATGCTCATCTGTAAATTTTCTTTTTCCAGAAGCAGAATGTATAATAGTTCTGTCACTTTTTAATTAACGGGAGACGCCACGCGATGGAGCCGGCCTAAACTACCTTTCCAAATTTCTGCCACTTTGGGCTATCTGACCTGATTGACCCGGGTTGTGAAATTGAAGTATCTTTCACTCAAAAAGAGAAGAAAAAAAAATTAAATAGCGGCTATTGTCTGGATGGAAGAATACACGCACATTTAATCCTAAGAAGAATTCATTCTATTTGCCCTGAAGAAGTCCGTGGAGGACGAAACGCGTTGGCTACAATTGTGAAGAACCAAATAAAGATTGAACTTCTAAAAACATCCAAGATTCTGCTACAGAATGTTTTTCTAATGTTATTCATTAACTTTGATTACTACTGCATATGTTTAAAAAATAATAGTTTGTGTGCTGGATCAGCTTTGCTAAAAAAAAACTATTTTTTTATGAGAAGGGTTAGTAAAACCGTCTTTCCCTCTTTTGTGAGGACTCCTACTCTTATTTCCTTTAGTATATCTCCATAATGCATATCTAGTGCTTGGGGCATATTTTGAATTACCTCTTGAATATCCAATACTTCCTATTGAATTCCTAGTTTTATTATGTTGTGGTTTCTTGAATACAAATTGTCCTTTTACGGGAGTTAGTTGTAGCAGGTCTCCAAAGACAATTAAGTGTTTTCCTCCAAAAAGTACGTTGTAGTCAGTTTTAAATATTTGCTGGATTCCAAAATGTAGAAAAGCTATCATTAGATTAGACACCATGCTCACTTCATCAATAATTAGTTGCTTTAATTTCTTAAATACTCTTTCCACTTCACGACAAGCATCACTAGATCATTTGTTTTATTCTAATTTGTTTTCATGTTCAACTGGCAGCAGTTATAATTGATGAAGGGTACATCCTTTAATATTGTGTGCAGCTAGGCCTGTTGATGCAGAAACTACACACAACATATGGGAATCTGTTGTCTTCTGTAGATAACTTGTCAGTACGTTAATCAAGAAACGTTTTCCAGTTCCAGCTTGACTACTTATGTACAGTAGAACTGGTTTATATGAAGAGAATTCAATTTATTTTTCTCATACAGAAATCCATGTCTACTATACTTTTTACCTCTTTAATAAAGAGTTTCTGATCTGTATTCAATTGTTGTATTCGTTGTTCTAGATCCACAGTTTCTAGCCTTACTTGCTGGAATGCATTCTCCACATCATGCATAACAATTGCAGCTTTATTTTCAATGATTGGCTGTGCAATAGGATGTTGACTTCCAGTTGCTAAAATTTGACTGCTCTGAAAACTCTCTCTTGCTATCTCAGCATCAATTATTTCTTCTAGTTCAAACTCATCCCCCAACATTCAATGATATAGTGGAAACGCAGAGCACTCAATGCTGTCCACAGCATTGAATGAGTCTTCATAACATGCTCAGAGGTCAAAAATCTCCCAGGCTCTTCTAACATCGGCTGGTTCAAGGCTTTAAGATCCACCCTATTTGTTATGGGGATCTTTGGGCAAATCCTGCCAACGCAACCTTCCCCTCAAAAAAGGATTTAAAGGTGCACTATTGGGAATGGGTGGCAACCAAAAGATACTCTGGTCTAACACAAAATAACCTTACTGGTAGTTTTTTTGCTATGAAAGATGTCCCCAGCCTCGAAAACTACTGGGAAATAATAACTAAGCCCCTGGACCGCAAACTCTTTCAGCAATTTAGGTGCGGTTCTTTGCCCTTAAGGGAATTCACTAAAAAATGGGGTAAGGGAGGTCCGGGTAATTGCCCAAGCTGCTTTGGACAAGAAGAGAATTTTGATCACTTTCTTTTTGTCTGTCCGCTGTATGTTGCCCCAAGAGCAAAATGGCTAAGCCCAGTTTGTAGGAATCTGGGAACTCGCTCAGTAGCAAATGCTAGTAGGATACTCAAGTCTGACCTGTCTCCCCTAATAGTAATAGGAGTTGCTAAATATATTGGGTGGGCTTGCATCCTTAGAGCCAGATATATTAATCTGTTATAGATTATATCTTTAAGTTTTTAGAATTGTTAATGTTTATGTGTAATTGTGGATCTCATAATTGCTCTAGGATTATTGTCAAGGTCATTTGACTTAGGTTCTATTGCAAACCTTCCTTTAAATGAATTTCAAAGTTGTCTAATACTAAGTGATTTAATAAGGTCTTATTGTTTTTATATTTACTCTATCTATTTTATGGAATGTACATGTATTTTTATAAATTTGTTCTTGTGTACATGTCTTTTATGATTTAATTATCGAATAAAGACTTTTGAAATTGAGTCTTCATAACAGTCAAATTCTTCAAGTAGGTCGTTTTTTTATTTCACCATGGCTTAAACAACTGTAACAAGGCTAAATAGAAAAACTCTCTTTTCCCAGGAGTTTTGCAATTTAGTTTTCGAAGGTTGATTAAATTTCCTTTGTTATGTCTGACCAAACATCCTTCACGAGCAACCACATCAAATTTAACTTCTTGACTGACATTATTTCTGAATGTATTATGTTGAAGTATTTCATAAAGACTCATCTTCTTCAGATGCGGACTTCTTCTTGGATTGTATGTATCCAGCATACTCTTCAGAATATCTATACTGTGTGGCTCAAATTCTGCAAGATATTGGATTTCAGGAAAAAAATACTTCAATACTCTGTTACGAATATTAGCAAGCCCTAAAAAGACCCATAGAACTCCTCTAGATTTAGAAAACAAACTAACTGAGCTTAACTATCCTACACACCCATAGCAGCCTATCTCCTTGTAAAAAAGCATTTTCAAACTAAAACTATACAGTTTCTTTGTAAGACTCTTTTCTTCTGAAATCTCCTCCCACATCTCCTTCATCTCAGTTTTCTCTGACTTTGTTATATAAGATGTAATGTACCGAGCAACAGCAATTGAGTTATCTGCAACAAACTGTACATCCATGTTTGTATTCCACATCTTCAGAATCATAGAATTGTAGTCATTAATGTACTTGGAAGCCTCTGCTCTTCTTATGTTGCATGTATTTTTCGGTGATTTTCTTGTAAGTGTATGTCTGACTGCAGACAAAAACCTATTGACTCTATCTTGTGAGATGACAGGTTATGGGAATCCGAAACAACATCTTGTATAAAACTTTCATTCTGTTCTGTATTTTTGCTGACATTATTTTCCTCATCTATGATTTTGGAATTTTATAAACTTTTTAAAACTTGTCTTAATAGGTTGTCTCTACTAATAAAAGACAACACATCACTGCCTGCAAACGTTAGGGCATCTTTTACCCAAAACAGTATGTGAATATTGGGAGCACCTCTGGCTTGGAACTATTTGCACCAAATGAAATGAGTCATTTCACCAAGAGCAGATTTTGTTCTGTTCAAGGTGAAAGCCTTCATTGCTTGAAATCTGAGATTAAAATATCTGCAAAAATGTGCTGGGTCTGGTGAGCACAGTTCTCCTGGCGTCTTCAGATGAATGCCTTTTATATTTGAATTGGTGTCCTGCAAGAATTCTAGCAGGTCATCCCATGCATATTCAGCACAACTCAGCATCAGGAACCTAGTAGATTTCCAAAGGTTCCTCAACATGCACTTGAGTTCACCATGACGCCAATACCAATATTCATTAGTCCCACATTGACATGCCATTAGGTTTATTAAATTCTATTCCAAGTGCTCATCTTTTCCTTGAACTATCTCCAGAAATTGTCTCACTGATATTGTCTGCAAAATAACTCTTGTTTTTAGAATATGATTCACAGCATATGAGAGGCCAGACAAGTCACTCTCAAATAATAGGTGAAATATAAACGGAATACACTGACAAAATCTAGGGTCTACTAAATAAAGTCTACTACATCTGTACTTAGCTGTAGGTATTTGCACAGGCCGCTCATTATACCTGCCATCTATTCCAGTAGGAAAAAGATGGCGGAAATACAAGCTAGTAAACTTTTCTTCCACACACTTAATGGAGCTCTTCCTGCTTCCTTCATTTGAAACAGTTCAATGGCATCAGCAATAACCACTTTAGAATGCAAATGGTGGATGCTATAATGTTCATACATGTCTTCTCTTTTGGAATGATCCACCTTCTCAATCTGACCTATTAATGGAAATGCCTGATCCTCCACCTGTGTGATATCTTGTAGTCTTTCCACATTTCTATAGTCACCATTATTTTGTACCAGATATAAAGTAGATTTTTTACTTTGTTAACATCTACTAACGTCTGCCTTATCTTCCTGTTCTTGATAGTCATAACATTTACAAGAAGTACAAGTCCTTCTTCTAAATCTCTATCTACCCCTTCTGTTTCAATGTTTTTCTTGCCATCTAATAGCAAATACACAACTCTAGCTTTTAGACATTCTGCCGCTCTTTTGGGGGTAAGGTGCCTGTCTTTGGCTCCATACGCACTACAGCCTGAAATGAGTACATAGTTTGGATAAGAATAGACTCATAAATATTTAAACCTTTAAATGCTTCAGGAATGGCAACCAGTTCTAAGCTGTTAAGCACAGCTCTAGCAGGCATTGTATTATCCTCTAATTTATTGTACAAGTACTTACATATCACTTGCCATGTGGACAAGACAAAGCATTCTTCTACAAAGAAGTACACAGCAAACGTTTACCAGTTATCATTACATTCTTTTTCATTTTTTAAATATAAGTCAACAATCCATGATTGAATTTTGTAGTGAGTGCGTCGACAACATAAACAAACATACTCTGGGTTTTCAGAGCACACTGTCTTAAATTTTGTAATCTCTTCATCAAAAGTATCAACTGTAGTACCTGTGTACTATTCTCAAACTCCTCCTATTCTCAACTCTTCAATTTCCCTACAGTCCTGTGCTATACCAAAGAAACAAAACTGCACATCATCACAAACCTTTTTTACCTCTGCCACAGTACCATGCAAAATGCCCTATTCACCGTTCCTAAACATAAAGCAGGAGTTTTTACATAGGAAATCCTCCAAGCTAAAGTGTGCATTGTAGAGTGAAGTAGAGCTAACATTCTGAAATGATGAAAGATGCTTTGGCACACTTTCTTTGATAAAAAATCTAGTGAGTATCCTGCAAATGTCCAGCTTTCTAACCTTGAAAAGAACCAAACCTTGTAAGGTACTTATTTTTTGTTTTAAACTTCACTTAGGAATTGTCTTAATAAATCAATGGATTGCTGTCAGATACTACAAACACTACTCAAATTCCATTTGTATACAGGGGTCTGACTATGGCTTCTTTGTACCTCTTCTGCAATAACTTCTTCTACATTTCTAGGTAATACCACCTCTTTTGCTATAGGACTGCCATTCTTCATTATATAACATTGTCCTCTTTCATCAATAGAATGAACAAATCTGTTGTCCTGGCTGGAGATAGCTTTCTTCATTAAAGAAAGACTCTGTAGTAGAAGTATGGATCCATTTTCCACTAAATACTGTACAAAAGTTACTTCTATTTACTAATCCTTTCTTCTGATTTTGTCTCCACATGCACCACACCATTTTGTCAAGTCTTCATTCTGTTTATAATCAAAATGAAAACCTTCCTCTTTAAAGCAAAGGCCTTCTGAACTGCACTCCCAACTTTCTGTTTCAGTGCCTCTCTCCTTCTTTTATACTTTTTCATAGTTCTCAGTAGGTTTCCAACCACTCTACTATGAAACATCCTGGCTATGATGTCCTTAAACTGCTTCTGTCTCCTGGTTAAGGTGTGTCCAACTCTTGTTACATTCTTTCCTGTAGTTTCAATACACACTTTTTCCACTCTTATTCATTCCCATAGTTAGCATTTAATTGCCATTATTTTGTAATCTTTGCAAATGTCCACATATGTATTTTCTAAAACTTACTTTGCCCTCTTACCAGTAGCTCTTTCTTCTTTCACCACTTTCTTTGTATTTTGCCACTTTTATGTCTCATTTCTGCATAGATACTGCAGTTGCTTTTCTTGCTTTTTTCCTTCAAGCTTTTGTAGGCATTCTAGCTGTCTGTAGTTATGTAGATATTGTTCTGTAAAAAAAATAAGTATATTTTAGTTTTTATTCTATCCAATGTACCAACTACTTTAGTACATTTTTTATTTTATGTTGCAATTCAAAACCTACTAAAGAACATAGCTATATAACGATATGCACTTACTGTAATATAGCAACTCAAAGCAAAACACAAAACTTAATTTATTATTTACATTTTAATATTATAGCACCCTTTCATACAACACAGCTGTACCATATCTCAGTTCTCACTTATATATGGTAAAAGACCACTTTATCGCTTCTATAGTAAATTTTAAAGAAAACATCAATGCAAGTGTTAACATACATACAGTGTTTAAATACTGTAAATCCGAAAACACAACATAAGACCTATTTCTGTGCCTCTCTACCACTCTGTCGCTGTTGGATTTAGTGTTTCAGTACTTTTCTACTTAGATGTGTCAGATTTAAATTTTGTACAGCAGTCCATATAAAAATCTACACGTTAATCTCTATCAGAGCATATAGTTCTGTAACTCTTCCATGTGCATGCAAACAGTGTGTGACAGGTTGCATATATAATTCACCAGATGGTTCTGAAAGATGACACAGTCCTCACTAAAACTTGTAAATACATGTGTTTGTAGTTGAATACATCAATACTCCCTGGATGATTGAATGAGTGCATAGGTAGTGCCTAAGTGATTCCCTGAAGATACAGGTAGTGTCTGGATAATTCCCTGTGTATTTGAGAACTTCATGGGTCGTACAATATCTGCATACTCACTGCCTGCATGTTTGCATGAGTATATCACTACTATCTATCTGGGTGTTTACAAGAATAGTGTTTGGAGTATTTAATGAGTGCATGGATAGTGCATTTGTGATTGTTTAAGTGCATGTATACCACCTGGCATATTAGATGAGTGCATGAGTAGTGTTTCAGTGGTTGCATGAGTACCTGGCTACTGCCCATGTGTTTTTGTTTGAGTTAACAAGTAGTGCCTGGGTGTTTCGATACGTACATGGGAAGTGCCTAGATAATTGAATGAGTGCATCAGTAGTTTCTGGCTGATTAGATGAGTACAACACTAGTGTCCCAGTGATTCCATGAGTCCATTATTAAGGCTTGATTGATTGGATGAAAGCAAGTTCCCTGCTAGGGTAATTCTAGTAGTGCAAGAGTATTGCCTCAATAATTTAATGAGTGCAATGGTACTGAAAGGGTGATAGGTTCACTGCAATGGTACTCCCTGTATAATTAAGTGCATGAGTAGTGTCAGTGTTTGGATGAGTACACATGTTGTGCTTCAGTATTTCAATGAGTGAATGGGTTGTAAGTGGCTGTTTGGATGGCTGCATATATACTGCCCAAGTGCTATAATGACTACATAGATACACCCTTGGTAGTTGTATAAGTAAATGGTTAGTGCCTGGGTGATTAGATAAATGCATGGTTAGTGCATGCATAGTTCAATAACTACATAAGGTAGCCTGCATGATTGCAAGAGTACATATCTACTGCCTGGGTAATTGAAGTACTCCATGGATGGTGCTTCGGTGATTTGATGACTGCCTTGCTGGTGGCTGGGTGATTGCGTGAGTGCCTAAATAGTGCCTGGTTGACTGGGAAAGTACCCTCAATGTTTTTAGATACATACCAGTTGTTACTGTATCTGCGACCTATTGGTAATGTCCTCCAATCAGTATCAAATTACTTGTTTTAGTGTATCTATCTTTTTCTAATGAGCTATGTATAAGTGAAGTCTGGATATGACACTTGATATATAATTCGATACATGGTTCTCTAGGAGCATTGTTACTCAGCGGGCACATGCATCAGTAAGTTTCTAAAACAGAAAACAAAACTAAATGTTTTCAATATTTCAAAGCACAACACCTTTTCCTAATGGCATACCTCCATCATTTTTCTCAAATATTTCTCCTACTTCTAAAACATATATTCTTAATTTCTCAAAATAAAGGTACAATCCAAATGAAGCTAGCACAAGAACTCTTGAAACATTGTGCATTATTAACCCTCCTCGATTTTAAACAAACCATGTTTAAGAAAAAGCACCATCCTCACCATATACATGAAATTTTCATTACATGAAATTTTTATTAGCCCTAAAGAACATAGATAACCATGCTAACTCATGTGATTTCTTAATAGTATACACCTTCAAGCCATATTTCCAAAAATATACACCTCTCTGCACCTTTAACTAAACTCTAAGAGTTCCACCGTACATATAACTATTGCAACTAGGAAAAGCATATCTCACCATCTAAGCATATGCAAATCGGTCATATAAGTTAAAAACCACATTGTCAAACACACTACATACCTAACAAGTATTACTACTTTCTAATTCATATGCAGGCGCAAAACATATTTTATTTGTGACTACAGTACTCCCATTTATTAATTTTATTAAAAGTGCTACAACTCCAAGAATACAAAAAAGATAGATGTTTCTATTCTGAACATGATGTTTAGACATTTAATATATTCTTAGTTTTAAATACATTCCTCATTACAACTTTCCACAATACCATACTGTAATTCTTCTATGAACTACACAATGTGAAAAAGGGGCATTAATTAATTTATTCTTACTTACCCAAACATTTGCCACTACCCTCTTAACTACGTACCCTCTAATAGATAAAATTCATCTCATATATTTTTCATATCACTGTGATACTCTTTTTTTATCAAACACCAGTATACATGTTCATTTCTAATATATTTTTTAAATGACTAAAAGGTTATGTACATACCACTGAATTGAGTTTGTCGATAAGATTTTTGTTGTAGCTTTTTTAAATAGTTTTGACAATGTTAGGATTTGTAAAAACTAAGCATAGGATTGGTACACCACTCTCAAACAAAGCAATCATAAAATGGCAACCTCTTCAACTTCCAATCTGTGATCATTCAAAGGGCAGCACATTAAATTGTCTTTCATTTTACACTACATCTCCACTTGTGAATGGATAGTATCTGTTAACCCTTTCCCTCTCTTTCAAAAAGTGATCCCTGCCTACGCATGTTTGCGATTTGTTCACGATCATCGTGGAGAAACGGGAGTCTAGACCTATGTCTAACTTTAGCTTTTTAAAATATTTAAATACTGCAAAACACTTTACTACATACTCCGGAATTGGAAACTAAATGTATGAATAGTAAAATTGCGTCATAACGTGCCAACTTCTCTAATCCCATCCCCCATACAATCTTAGCTGACTGTCTGTAGCAACCCAGTGGAATCAGTATGTCACAAGTTCAAAGTACATTCTAGAATGACCATGGTGCTTCCAAATCAGATGCAGCAGGTGTGGTTTGCTCCACAGATTCAAAAGCCTATGCATTTCTGTATCACATTTCTTTTTTTTAGAAACAGTCAATAATAGGACTTCTTGCTAATGCCCACAACCTAATTTTATTAACTTACATACTGACACCGTCCAATGAAATCAATCTTTAAAAAAAAAAAGAAAACACGTCAATTTTAATTGCTTTTCATTTGGAAAACTACCTTGTTCAGCTCCAGCCTTCTCGGGACTGCTATTGCTCCTTCTCTTGAAAATGCTTAGAGTGTGGACTGTTGGCCACAGCTCTTTCTATAGGGCTAAAGAGGCTGCAAAAAAGAGAGGTATTGACAGGGACTTTGGCTTGCCAAATGTAGAGATTACTTGGTTTGGACAGAGAAGGTTAAAGTTTCATTAGTTGCTGGCATTGATTAAAACCATTATGGATTGCCGAGCTCCTCAGTTCATGTTTGTGCACTGGGGCAGCAATGACCTAGGCACATTGACTGGGGTAGGGCTGGAAATTCTAATGAAAGAAACCTTTGCAGAACTGATGTTGCTTTTCCCTCACACTGTCTTTGTATAATCTAACATATGCCAAAGACAGAAATGGAAGTAGTCAAATCAATTCTGTCCACAGATTTACAAAGGCAGAAAACATGTAAATAAAACTTTTTCTGCATTCCTCATGGACCATATCATGGGCCGTATTTATAACAACAATCTGCATTTTGACATGCATGGAATTTATAGAAATTATGGAGTGCACTTTACAGATGAAGGCAACAGTGTGTTTCTAAGTAACCTGGAACTCTGCATCCGGTCTTATGTGAAGCTGTCATATAGACACAACCAACACAATAGCTCTTGTCAGAGCTACTGTTGTAATATTGTAAATTTTCTTAAAAAAGATCCTTTTTATGTTTTTGGTGATATTCGCATCAACGTCTTGATTGTCACGGATACATCTTGAAAACGTAAAAAAATTAGGCAGACAGTCAATGGCTACCAGCACATCCAAAAATAATGAGTAAAAAAATCCATTGTAAACTTTGCACTACACATATTACTATACACATGCTTCTTCAAACAACTTTTTAAACTCATGATTTGGTACTAAGTTCCTTTAAAATCCATCTTTAAGACCTATTTTCCCTTTTCTCTGTTATTCAGAAAGTCACCACGGCTAGGTTAACTGCGACGATTGTGCCTTTTCCATAAAGTTTAAAACACCTATATGCACACATATTACAGTATTTTACACACTAGAAGTGTATGACAGTACTCTCTAAAGTCATGTTTTTCTAGTGAGTTTCTATAAAAAACATCTCTAAAAAATATTTTCTGTTTTTGTGGTGACGCCGGAGATTGCTGGACTAGCTTCTTGACACATAAGTCAGTTAGTTGTAGCTAGGATGGAGTCTTGGCCTAGACAAGAAGCGGTAGGGTAGTTCCCTGTTACCTGCGAGTACTGTGGGAGATGGTACTTAAATTGGATGTTAGTTCTAATGGGGGCAAGCTCCTGCTTCCAAGACAATTAAAATGTGGACCAACCTACTGTCTGTCAGGGCCAGTTCTATGCAATCCGTGGAGCTGTTGCCTATTGTTGGGGAGGGGATACCATCTCGCTCGCAGAATATTTTCCCCAATCAGAGATCATGAGTCTTTCAGTGAGTCTGACAGTGACTGTATAAATGTATGAGTACATCTGTCTATCAGTGAGTGTAAGAATAAGTCTCTCAGTAGGTCTGTGAGTCAGTACATGACAGTCTGAGTGGGTCTGTGACTAAGTGAATCAATGTTTCACTGGCTATGTGAGTTGATGCATGAGTGTCTGAGTGGGTCTGTGACTGGGTGCGTGAGTGTCTTAGTGGGTCTCTGAATGGATGCATGACTGTGTAAGGAGATCAGTAAGTAGGTATATGAGTCACTGGCTGCATATGTGAATGGGTACATGAGACTGTGACTGGATCTATGAGTTGCTGCATACGTGTCTAAGTGGGTCTCTCTATCAGTGGGTGTGTCAGTGAAAAAACCAAAGGTTACCAGGATGTTATAATTTGGAAATAAAATTAAAATAAATGTAGAAATTCACTGAAGAAACAAAAACCAAATGTTACAGGGATGTTATAGTTATATTGACAATTCACCTATACAAAACATACATTTAGCAGTTATATTTAGTCTGCCATCTGGCTGGGTCATAGTGGATGGGGTAGGCAGACCTGCCATACCCTGCCTGTCCTGTTCTTCCTTTGAAGCCTCATGCTTTATGGCCCTTCCCCCTGCCCTGGCATTCCTGTGTTGCAGAGCCCTCTCCAGCAGATATCCTCTCCCCTGGTGAGCCACTTATCACTTCATCAAATCATTGCAGGATTTATCAGTACCCTTCTTCTAATTCTTTGAATTATATTTATTCAATTCCTAGCAATATGTATGCATCCATAAACTATTGCAATGTTATCCTATATGGCTAGGTATCTACAATGGGGAAAATGTAATGTGCAATTTCTCCATCACCAGGGCATACAAAACATATTTGTTAAAGGCCAAGTTTACACTTACATGACCCCCAACCCCTGGGACACCTAGGGGAGACATTGGGGTATTTTATATGTAAACATAACATGGATCCTCACCCCACAGTGCTCATAGCAGCAAAGTCGATTTTGGGAGGAACTTTACTACAATGGGGAAGTGAAATGTGCAATTTCTGGATGCCCAGGGCAATAAAAAAACATTTTCCAAGGACCCTGCTTATAATTATTACGTGACTTCCCACCCCCTGGGACACCTAAGGGAGCCCTAGAGGTACCTAATATGTAACAGTAATGTACATAATGGTGTTTATGGCGGTGCAGTGGTGGTCCGACTAACCAAAGTTGTAGGGCCCGATTCACAGAATGAACTTAAGACTCAATCCTAAACTTACTGCTATTTTGGTATTCACAGAATGCACTTACTACTTTTGGCATTCATAGAGTGAACTTACTACTTTTGGTATTCACAGAAGTTAGTATTTTGTCTTAAGTCTGTCTTAAGTCTGTCTTAAGACAAACTTAAGACAAAATCCTAACCTCTGTGAATACCAAAAGTAGTAAGTTCACTCTATGAATGCCAAAAGTAGTAAGTGCATTCTGTGAATACCAAAATAGTAGTAAGTTTAGGATTGAGTCTGTGAATCGGACCACTGATACGGAAGTAGGACTAACAGTGTAGCGGTGGCTGGACGCCTCGCCACCCGAGTCTGGCGGTGTTCAAACGGTATGCAGCATTTAGAACGCAAGCATTACCACGGAATACCTTTACAACGCGGGCGTAACAACGAAAGTTGTTACCACGCATTGCACTGGGGGGCGCTCAAGGATAGTAAATGATTTCATTTACTATCCCAACACCTTCCCTACTATCCACGGGGACTGGTGTTGGAATAGTAAATTAAATTAATCAATTTTGCGCCCCCCAGCGCAATGCGTGGTAACAACTTTCGTTGTTACGAACGCGTTGTAAAGGTACGCGTTGTCAATGTATGCGTTCTAACGTCATACATCCGTTCAAACTCCCAAGCTCGTAATCAGGCCCTTAATTTTGTATGCCTAAAACTATGAATCTAACATTGTGTATTGTAATTGGTGCCCCTGTAAAGCGTTCCAGTCCCCTTGGTCTCAGTTTGTGCTGAAAAAAAGTGCAAAATATAAAAAAATAAAGATAAACAGGGCGTTGCATATGTATGCCAGCCTGCTTGTTGTGGTGCTGGTGTATCTTTTTTCAATACAGTGCTTTTCCTTATTTTTTTGTTTAAGTGTTATCTGGAAACAAACAACATTTCTTCTTTGTGGACAATATTGAACTTTACTGGGAAATACCAGTGCATTTCAGTGCAGGTAGTTTGCCTTGCTCCATGCCAAAAAGGTCACAGGGCCAGGTATTGCTTTAATATGCTTATTTCAGCAGACCCGTAGAAAGAGGGTAAGATGGTGGCTGCTTGAAACGCCGTGCGGGCTGCCCACTCCAGCCCACATTAAAATGAGCTAAGATAATCCTGGTGACACTTGGTAAGTAGAATAATGGAGAGGATCATATATTTGGCCAAAAAAAGATTACTGTTTTACCTCAGAGGCGGAGTCCAAGCAGAAGCTAGCGGAGAGCAGGAGCTCACTTCACTGTTTATCCAAGTTAACGTGGAGGTGCTCGGGACATTTATTCACTGTGTTAAGAGTCGGGGTAGCTCCACGATGACCCTAAAGCAGAATATACCCTTGAAGGATCATGCTGAGGCTACAGCATCTATGAGGAAGCAGTGGTATGTTTGGCTCAGAATACTTTGGTCGGGCAAAGATTTTATGACATCAATGCCCTTGCAGTGGAGAGATGTGATGCAGAAGGTCCCCCAGAAAGGAATCTGAGAGAGAAAGAGCAGCAGTCTAATGCTGACACACTGAGAGAGAAACAGCTTTGATCCCAGAAAGCTTTGCTGGGCGATCTGTGGGAGCAGTGAAGAAGAAATAAGGCTGCGCAGAGGCTCTGGTGACGGACTACTTGGAAATAGGAACAAGGACTACTGGCTCCATGGTGACACAGACTGTGAGTACAGACTAATACTCTCCCCAGGGTGGTACAACATCTGGCAAGGATGGTTTAATGCTGGAGGAAGGTGCAGTAGATTATGAGACCATGGGACTGGGGCCTATGCAGAATCAATCACCAGAAATGGAAAACTTGGCGGTCCCAGAAAGTGCATGTTTGGGCCTGGAAGCTAATATGGGGCCAAGATTAGGGTGGCCCGATCTGAGAGGTGGGGGCACCCCAGAAGGCATTAAAAAATTCTACTCAGTAACAGATGAATCAGATATTGCAGAGACTACTGCAGTCAGGACGGAAGATGACTTGGCTCCTGGCATGTGTGGGTAGAGCCGTGGAAGCTCTTGTGTCAAGCCTGTCTTTCAAAAGCGGGCTGCCTTGCAAAAGAGGAAAAAACATATTGAAACATTCAAGTCTCGTGAACTGGGATACGAATATGATCGGATAATTGCCAGTCAGCTGAGATTGGACTACTCTGCCATAAGCCTCATCCAGGAAGTGGGGAGGACAGCGGCAAGAGGCACTTTGGGGAAGGGCCAGCCATGAATCCCGATGCTGAAATAACACCCTCATTGGAGCTAATATATTCCACAATAAAACAGATGCAAGGGAAATCGCGTATTGAGAACATGAGAGCACACCTTTCTACAAAAAAAGCTTAAAGGGACGATGCACAAGGTCAATAAGTTTTGCTCCGAAATGTAATAACGTACAGCGGTTGTGGAAGATTGGACTATATTACTGCAGGCAGGGGCCAAGTCAATAGAGAAGCAGATTTCCTCTCAAGAAGCTTGTATGACAGATATGATGTGGAAGCTGGAAGATTTTGAAAACTGCCAACACAGGAATAATGTTAGATTTCTTGGGGTTGCGTAAAATGCAGAGGGGAGTGACATTCGGTCTGTCATGCTGGGATTGCTTTAGGGAATCTGAGGTGCAGAGAGTGCACCATTTTCCTCTTATGTTAAAAAAAATCGGCAACCCATGCAGAAGGAGAAGCCTAGAGCCATTTTGGTCTTTTTTGGGAACTTTCTCTTGTGCCAGGCAATTTTTGAGTAGGCTAAACCAGAGGCTAAGTTTATATTTGATGGACATTTTTTTGTTCTGCCAGACTTTTGCCATGTGACAGTGGAAAGAAGGTGGCAAATGCAGCAAATGTTTGTGCCCTTTCAGGGACTTGGCCGTGAAGTGTGTCTGTTAAGCCCTGCCTGCCTTAAAAATTTTCTTAAAGGAAATCCCTTGGTATTTAACTCTGAAATTAAAGCCCAGAAATTTCTGAAGGAGATCTCAAGTTGGAGGGGGCAAGGCTCGGCTTAGGAATGTGTTGATGGCATAGATAGGATAAACAGGACCCTATATGTGATATTAAAGTAGAGGTAGTGGTAATTGCAAATCATGTTAGGGTGTGAGGAGCCTAATGGGTAGGACTCAGAGGTCGGCCTAATATTGCAAGATGTACATATTAAATAAAGGCTGGGTCACTAGAGTGGAGGCAGTAGTTGGGATCGGACTGGGGTTGTGGCCAGGTGGTGGTGAGATAGCAGGAGGCATCACCAAGGTCATGTGTGACCTATTTGCTCAAGGCATGGGTGGAGTGCGGGAGAGTCAGGGGGTTGGGGAGGAGGTCAGAGGATAGGGAGACGGTGACTGGTGGAGGGAAGGCATTCCAATCATGGAAGAAGGTTATGGGTAGGTGGTTGGATAAATACAGAGCGCCACATTTATGGCATAGATGAGTAAGTTACAAATTGCTACAGTAAATATTTGTGGGCTAAACAACCTCAGAAAACAATTGACGGGTCGATAAGGACATACAATACCCGAAAGCTAAAAATGTACGTCTGCAGGAGACGCACATTGTGGGAAGTAGGCAGGAGGTATTAGTGTTTGTGGGCTATCAACTTGTTAGTAACACCACAGTAGGAACATGCACACATGTGGTAGCCATTCTGGCTTGCAAAGGGAGGTTTAGGTTTCCACATAGTTGGGCAGACAAATTTGGTTGATAGGCCATTGTGAAATGCTGTGTAGATGATAAATCTGTGTATGGGCCGGTGGCCATCTACCCCACTGTATCTGATTGGCTTAATAATGAATTGGCTGTGTAGCCGCTCCCTCTTATTGTTTGCAGTGATTTTAATATTACTATCAAAGGGGGTGAAATGGAGACAGGTGGCAAGCAGTACCAAGGCCACAAACCATGGCTTTTTGTATCACTGATGCTTCTGGGAGTGGCTCATGGTTTATCTGATGTATGGGTCGAGATGGAAATACATGACCCTTAATATACAGTGTTCTCTGTCCCGCACCGGGTACATGTTTGGTTGGATTATTTTTATTTCTAATGGATTTCAACAGGCAAGTCAGATGCATACATATCCCAGGGTTATGTCTGACCAAAACCCACTGGTATTAGAGGTGGAGGTGGGGGTAGTTTTTTCTCCGGTGTGTAGCTGGTCATTCATAAGGGTTCTTTTGCATGACAAGGAATATGTCGATCATATGAATAATTGGATCCCGGTGTTTATATCAGAGAATATAGGGAGCACCCAGTTAAGTGTTGTCTGTGATGCTTTTAAGGCATAAATCCGAGGGGAGACCTTAAGATGTAGCTGGACCCGTTAGAAGAGGGAGAAAAACGTCTGCGAGACTTGTATGAGGCTGCAGATAAACAACTGATTGAGGACATTTCCAGTGGTGAAAAAATTGAAAAGGTGCATTGCGGTCAGCAAATCTAAGTTAATAGATATTTCTGCTAAAAAGGCGTCGGATAAATACACAGTCTGGAAGAACAAGTTGTATGAATTTAATGACTGGGTGGGGCATCTGTTGGTGCTGCGCTCAAGACGAAGGGTAGCTCAGGGAGAGATCAGGGAGATTCAGGATCCTCAAAGTGAGATGGTCTCTGACCCGGCTGGAATATGCTCCTCCTTTCAAAAATTCTATCAGCATCTGTACTCTTACCAGGGTGGTAAGGAGTCTCAAGAAATGAATGAGTATTTAGAATTAAAGATGCATGAGGGTTATTGGTAGAAGATTGAGAGCTCTTCGATCGACCAATCACGAATGAGGAGGTTATCACAGCCATTCTATTGTACCGGCAAGGAAATTGATCGGGACAAATATGATCCCAGTGGAATTTTATAAGATCTTTGCCCCCTGCTTTCAAACTCTTATGGTTGAAGTATTTCTACTGGCACAAGTGTGGGGCACTGTGCCAGAGTCTTGGGCATTGGCTAATATAATAGCATTCCCCATAAAAAGGAAACATGTGCAGCCGATTACTTTGGTCAATAGCGATGTAAAAATGTATGCAAATATTTTGACCATGAGATTAGCTGGGGTAACATAGAGGATAGTCCTTCCAAGTCCAACACAGGTTTATCCCAGGCCGCAGCACAATCGACCATATACACCGGGTTATTACATTATTTAACGCAGCTAAGGTATCCGGAGACCTTATGGCAATAATTTAACTAGATGCAGAGAAAGCGTTCGATAGGGTCTCCTGTCCTTATCTGTGGGCAGTTCTGGAGAAAAAAAAATTTGGATCTTGGGTTTATAACAGTGGTTCAAACTTTATACCGAACTCCAGTGGCCAGGATCTCAGTGATAAGCAGAAAGTCTTAAGTGGTGATCATAGAACACGGATCAAGACAGGATTGCCCCTGCTCTTCTTTGTTGTTTGCCCTTTACATAGACTCTCTGATTAGGAGAATAAAGGGAAATACTTTAATCTGACCGATATGTGGTCAGGGATGTGAGACAACAACTTTAGCAAATGCAGAGATGATCTAGCGATTGTTACCCCAGAACCTGTGGATGCTTTAAAAGAAATCGAAATGCAGGCTATGAAGTTTGGATTTCTTTCGGGGTATCTAATAAATCAAAATAAAATGCAATTTGTTGTTAATAGAAAGGTTCAACTAAATATTAGGTGGGTGGTGTCAAATGCGGTCTATCTCAGTGTGGATGTTACAATAGATATACAGAATACTGTTCAAAATAATTTCAGCCCGCTGATCCAGAATACTAAGCTAGATTTCGGGAGAATGAATAATCCTAGGCTCACATTGGGAGGAGTAACATTGTGAAAATGC
This sequence comes from Lissotriton helveticus, assembly GCF_964261635.1. Taxonomy (NCBI): domain Eukaryota; kingdom Metazoa; phylum Chordata; class Amphibia; order Caudata; family Salamandridae; genus Lissotriton; species Lissotriton helveticus. Next base: position 807,595,719 of record NC_136063.1, read on the forward strand.
TATTATTACCTAAAATTATGTATTTCTTCAGGGCTACTCCCTTGGAGGTTGAGGGGCACTGTTTCAAGGTGTTGGAGCAGATGGTTTCGAGGTTCTTGTGGGCTTACTTGCTTCCCAGAAGAGCCCTGAAGTTTATTTCACTCCCCAAGGAATATGGGGGTGGGCTGTGCCAAATTTTCAATGGACCTCTGCCCTACATCAGGTGGTAGTTGTGTTACTTGGGGCAGGGGGAAGTGGATCTGGGGAGGGGGAATACCTGTTGATTTATAACTTATTACTAGGAGGTGAGACCAGGAGCTGTCTCATGCACCAACTAGATTTTGGATATTTTAAAAGAGTCAAATTTAAAATGCTGATTTGTGCATACAGAATCTGGACAATGGTCTGGAAGAAATTGGAGATAGGTTGGTTGAATTTTTATATGTCCCTGAATAATAATCCACTGCTACAAGATATTTTTAGGGATGCACATGTTAAGAGCTGGAAAAGAATGCGGCCGGTCTATTCTTGGCGACTTTGTGGGCGATGCAAGTATTTATTTGTTTGATGAGATAAAAAGAAGTTTGAGTTGGAGCATAGGGAATCTTTTTAATGCTTGCAGATATGAGATTTCTTGAGGAAAGGGGGGTGCAGTGGGTTCTCAATGGTTTATGTGATGGATTAACTTCTTAAGTCAAAGTCCTTGGTGGGTACACTATATAGGATGTTGAATTGTAGGATGACAGATGATATAGATAAGAACATTAGCAGATGGCAGGAGCCACTACAAGTGGAAAAGGGGGATTGCAAAGACTCCTTATGCCTGGCCGACTCTATTTTAATATTGGCCAACCTGCAAATTTAGCATTTTTAAACATGGCTTAAGCTTTATATTACCCAGCGAAGATTTTGAAATGTGGAGGAGTTGCAGGGATGCACTGTCCTCGATGTGGGTGTTATGGGGTGGACCTCATACACATGTTTGACACTTGTCCTATTTTATTTTAGGCCTAAAAAGGGATATTAATAGAATGTTAGCAACAAGGCTGGGGTTGTAAATATCAATTATTCCCCAATTAACTATGTTAGGGGTGTGTGAGAGCGAGATCCCACCACATGTGCATGCTTTTATGTGTATAGCAATAGCAGTATTAAGGCTCTTGTTTGGCCGCAGGTTGGTTAGACCCTGTTCTGCCTGCAAGTCATCAGTGGATGGTTCGACTCTTAGCTATGTACCTTACAGAAACAGCAGTTTATGCTCTGAAAGGCAGAGTGGCTAAAAAAAGAGGATTGAAAGCATGGAGCTCTGGAGACTTGGATTTGGGCTTTAGTAGGGGAGGACAGGAACAGGAGAAGGGGTAGTAGTAGGTAGCGGGGATATTGAAGGGGGGTGGCCTGCAATGTCTGATGGAATATACTGTGATAACTTAAGGGGGGTAATCTATGATGAATTTCTGTTCTGTTTTGGTTGACTATGTTTTTCTGTTGTTTCCCCTTTTTTCTTGCACCTCTTTGCTATGTACGAAATGATCCTTATTGACTGGTGGCTTTCGAAACTTGTAACCTTTTAAGGAATAAAGATGAATGTATTGAGATTTGCTTGGAATGGGATTGGTGGGCTACTAGGGGTGTTATTATAATATTGATAATAAAGATTGACAAACATTAAAAGGCCCAAACAACACAATCTAATCAGTAGAACAGGATGCGTGAGTTTCTAAAGAACAAAGTGCAAATTAGTGCCTAAAAGCACAAAGCTTCAACCACGGCTATCTGGTCGTGAAGGACCGGGTCAAATTGCAAAGGTTCAGGCTGATCGCGATGGAGAGCAGGCCAAATAAAGTCCCCATTTAGTCCTGCTGAAGGTTTACCTTCTCATTTTTGTGCAGCACTATTGTTTTTCTGTGCTGGGCAAGATATTGACAGTGGGTACATGTAATTTTAGACTGTTTTTTGACTACGCTTTGAGCTTCTGGACTGAAGTGTGCCCAAAACAACAACTAGCCTTTTTACAATATAAATGTTGAGGCCCATATTTATCAATATTTCATGCAATGCAGAGCAGCAAGCCACCATGCTGTGCTATATCAAAGGGAAGGAATGAAGCGTATTTAATATTATATGGCGCATTCCTGCTCTCTTCCTGTGCCGCTGCACAAACTGGGGCTAGTGCCAACCAAGGTACTCTTGCACTTGCAGACAGGGTTGTTTTTGTGTAGGAAGGACACCTTTCTGTACAAAAACAACCCTCAGAGGCATTTTCCTCTTTCTAAGGGGATATTCACAACGACTTATCTCCGATTCATCCCCACTTGAATGCATCAAAAGTGGAGATAGATATAACACCCCATTCACAAGCTGGTGCAAACTGCAGACATCACCAGTATTCCCGCGACAACTGCCCCAAAATTTATCTCCATGGTGGACACCACCAACTAACCCCAATGAGATGCAGAGAAGGCGTTCCTGTGCAAAAACAGCCGAAAAAACCACAACACCACTGCCAGATCTGCGATGCGAGTCAAAAACACGCAATAAGCCGCAGTAGCAGCAGGTATTTAACACCTGCAGATGTAAAGCCGGATGGCTATCTGCAGTAGGCAACGAAGCCCCGCACACAGCCACACTCAAAGAACAAACTATGCCATGGAGCTACTCATCATGCAGCTCGGAGCCCTAACAGGGCCACAACACCCACCGCCACCACCCCCAGGACCGCCACCACCCCCAGGACCAGTACCCGCCCCCCCGGACCACCACCGAGGCAGCACAGAGTAAGAGAGCAGACCTAACAAAAACGCACCAGTCTCACAGACCTAACGCCGAAGGAAGTCATTGCCCACTACAGGTTCAAAAGGACAACCATCATCCTCATCTTTACCCAGGTTGTTTGTCCCAACACAGTGGAAAACCAAAATGCCTCCGCAGACAAAGCTGCTGGCTGTGCTGCACCTGTTGGCCTCTGGTACCTTCCAACCAACAACTGCCAGAGTCGGAGGAGTCTCACAGCCAGCCCTATCAAAGTTCATCACACATGTTCTGGATGCCATCCTCAGCTTCATACACCAGTACCTTCACTTCCCCCACACTGCGCAGGAACAACGGGAGACCAAACAAGTCTTCTACGCCATAGATGGATTCCCGGCCGTGTTGGGGGCAATGGACTGCACCCATGTCCCACTGTGCCCCCTGCGGATACTGCACACCACTACCACAACAGGAAGTACACGGTGAAGGAACTCTTCACCAATGTTGTCGCAAACTACCCAGGCAGTGTGCACAATTCCTACGTCTTCCGACAGTCCATCATCAACCAGCGCTTCCAGGATGGCACTTATGGAACTGGACTACTCGTTGGTAAGTGCCAAATCAACACAACACACATCTCAAATCCACCATCACACAACACACAACTGTGGGAATGCACAAGTGACCTAACCACATACATGTCAATCAACATGCCCACCTACCAGACACAATAACACCACTCCATGATGATCCTGGGCTACCCCTGCACACAATACAGCTATATCATGGCACCACAGCCACACAACAGCTGAACGTGTGTAAATGCGGAATGCAGCCATGTGTGAAGGAGGCAAGTGACCTGTGAATGGGCATGTACACAACGACAAGTGAGGTGTGGATGTGCAGGACAGACATGGGTATGCAAGCCACAGATATGTCCATGCAGACCACAACTGCTGGTGACTGGAGAGTAGTGAACAGTGGACGCAAACATGTCACTCCAGGCCATGACTCAGATAGCGGAAATACTGCTTGCTGCGTCCCCCCTGGGTGCGTGAGTGTAGTGGGTTTGCCCTGAGTACTCCAAGGCTGTGCAGGGGTGTGGACAAAAACCCCCTGGTGCAGAGCATGGTTCTCTCCTGGAAAGGCCAACGTCACTGCCAGGGCCGGGCCTCGCAGTCCACCACAAGGCCTCCGCCATGAGCAGCGGGGCCTGCGACCCTCTGCTCCTGCTGCACCCCAGGATGTTGATACCCAGACCAGGCCTGCCCAACCCAGTGCCCAAGGCAGCACTGCTCACCTGCCGACACCATCATGTGTCAGAGATGGCCCACCATGTACCGGTACAAGCTCTGAGCCCCAGTTCCACAACCTCTGCAGCCTCCACAGACCATAGCTGGCCCCCATGATGCTGGCCCACTTTACTCCATTCTCATTGACATACTTCACCAGCGTCCTCTTTGTCCCAGTAGGTCCCACATGTGATACTGTGTCCTGAGTCCTGAATGGCAGTGACCCCAAGTCCCTGGCAGCGGCCACAGCACCAGGCTCCCTTTGATCAGTAAGGCATATTTCCATGTCGCAGGCCTGCGACATGTGGTGCCACTAACCCTATTCAACGAAAGCCTGCGACACCTTGTGCCACTAACCCTTTTCAACGCAAGCCTGCGACACGTGGTGACACTAACCCTGTGCACTGTGAGTGACCATCAGCCTCCGGCAGAACATCATTGGTGTTTGAGCCTGTGGCCTGGGGGTTGTCATCAGCAATGGGCAGGGACAGACTTGATGTCTGGCATGAGTCTGTGGCATTCTTATCCACCACGTTGCCGGACACACCTGACATGTGCCCTCTGCATCATGCCCTGGGGGTTGACCTCCCATTCTCCCCAGAGACACTACACGGAAGGCACCTATGTCACATACAAGACCCTGCTCTGCCCTCATGACCCTACCCCAGTCTCCCACAGGTAAGCATCACATGGCGGTGGACCCATGTCGGCCGCTGTGCATCCAGGGCCACTAACCCCTGTGCGAATCAAGTCACCCCCTTGTTGTTCTCACATTGCATTTCTGAGTGCCTGATGACTGTTGGAGTTGTTGCCAACACCAACTACTCTCTGAGGGCTGGCTTACACTCACCCCACACACAGCCAGCACAGGTGTCACTGGATTAGTGGGCCTGCCATCACATCCTGCCGAACCAAGGATTGACTCTTTGCTCCCTGCACTGTCACAAGTGATCAAGGATATGCACTCTGCCCTTGGATGATGAGACCACTCCGAGACCCGAACACACCCGCACAGAGACAGTACAATGTGGCCCACATACGCACCAGGGGCATTGTTGAACGCACATTTGGCGTGTTGAAGTCACGTTTCAGGTGCTTGGATGGCACAGGTGGAAAGCTCCTGTACAGCCCGGACATTGTGTGCAAGATGATCATTGCATGTTGTGTGTTGCACAACATCTGTGTACGCACCAATGCCCCATGGATCCCAGTTCCAGAAATACCGGACAATGATGGGGACGATAGGGCAGGTGCCCACAACCCACTGCAGCTGCGACAGGAATGGCCCATAGGAACACCATCATTGACAATTACTTCTCATGAGCACGTGACGTTATGGCCTTCCCTGGCAATATTGGGACAGTGCAAAATGTCCAAAAGCACAGCATGTGTGAAGAAAACACATTTGCAAGTTACACGTTGTATTTGTACATTGTCATGTCACAGTTTCCTGCTGTGCCAGATGTGATTTGCCATGTTGTGCACATTTGCGGCACTAGTTGTGTCCTGTGTTCTGTTGTGGAGGTGGTGTTGTTTGTACCAGGATGTTGTCAATGTAGAGGTGCACTTATACTTATGAGCGTATTCTGCACAGTGAGCGATTAGCTCCTGCGGCTCTCATTTGTCTCCCACTGGTCCCTTTCATGCGATGTGCCTGTCAGTTCTGTGCTTCCACGGTGCTGAGATGTTGCAGGCTTGGGTAACTTGTGCTCTTTGTCGAGTTGTGACTCTTGGGCATGGTTTGTCCACAGATGTGTCTTTGACGTCAGGGGTTATTTGTGCAGGTGGTTGTGTCTGAGTGTGACCTGCTCCTTTCCGGTTGTGGTCTGCACTCAGCCATCTCAGTGTCGTGCTGTGTACATTGTCATGGTGATTGGACTGCAGCCATACTCATCATGTGGTATCTCTTGCATTGTCTGTGTGGCTTACATACATGCATGTTTGCTGTGTTTCGCACATGTGCATGTGTTGGTTGTGTGCTTAGTGATGTGTTGTGTGGGTGCCCCTTTGGGCACATGGTGTACGTGGGACTACTTTGTGTTTGTGTGTGTGCTGAAGTGTTCTCGTGGGATCAGGGACATGAGCCTGAGTCATTGTGGGTGTGCAGTGTGCTCTGCTTAATTGTGCATGTGTGCCATTGTGCCCATCTTCCCCATCCACCCACTCCCTGGTCGGTGCGCACCCTGTTGATTTGGTGTTGGGTCATGTTGGATGGTGTCTGGATCCCCGGCTACTGTCACCGTCTCCTGACTGGTGACTGTGTCCAACATCTCCATGTCATTCAGTTACTGGTGTTCTTCTGGCCCCCTCCTCCGGGGTGCGTTGCTCTTCCATTGTCCTCCTCTGCCATGAGACAGCATTCACATGGTTCGAGGTGGTGTACCATCTGTGCCTCTTTGTTGCCATTGACACGTTGGAGGTGACTGTACCCCGTCTTCCTCTTCTCATTGGCCTTCCACAGGCCCTGTATTTCTGGGTGTTCCTCCATGGGGATTGTGGGGTTCATGTTGTTCTCTGCAGTCGGTCAGGGTGCATCGTGGTACTCCACAGTTGATGTCATTTTTGGTGGCATTTTCCGTATGCTGTTCTTGTGTTTTTTCCCACATTACGCGTGGGTATTGCTGGCATCTCGCTGGTTGTCACTGTTTTCTTATCACGTTTGGGCACATCGTGTCTTTTTACGCGTTGGGGTTTGTGTTTTTATCTCCGTCGCTGTGGTTGTATCGCAGACATAGGCCGCGTTTTTGTCAGACTATCGCATGGTACCGCCTGGTTGTGAATTCCACGTTGACACAGGGTAATTTTCCCGCAAAAGGCTGCAATGTGTAAAGTTGCGTTTGCATTGTTTGGTGATGTTTAGCACACGTTCTTGTAAATATTAGAAATAAGAAACAATGAACAGAAACAAAGATATGTCTCCACATTGCGACTCTGGTGGGGAGGTGTACAATTCTGATGCATATCCAGTTCTGCCCGTGTTGGTAAATCTGTGAATGTGTCAGAATGCATCAGTTGTGGCATGGGAACACCCATGTTCCACCCATTGAATACCTCCCTGCAGTAGAGTAATGCAAGGCAGTGATATGCACTGCCTTCCATTACTCTAGATGTATTAAGTCATAGAGGGCCACGCAAGGTGGCCTTGCCTGACTTGATACATCTGAGCCTGAGTTTACTGGACAGCACGCATGAGGAAATTCTAAGTTTAGTGAACACACTTTAGAACATTGAATTAAGACAAGGGCATAGTATGTACGTGTATCGATTCTGTTTCTGTATTTTTAATAAAGTATATCGAAACGCTTTCTTTTAGTCTTACCTATCATTAGAAACTGTGCCATTCCATTAACAGCGAATCATTTCATTAACAATAAAAGGAAAGATTCATAATTTGTATTGAGGCCTTTCAGCTGAGGAAACCTCGTTCCCATTGGCCTCTCGACCACTATTTTATCTAATTATACTGTACAAAACCTAATTAGTTCAAATTAAAGCACAAACGCCACAGGAGACAGAAGTAATTCCTCATTAATCATTGTTCCACATTTCCATGATAAACAAAAGCTTCTCCTCAGGGGGAGATAAAACTATTACCGGTATAAATCAATGATCACTGCAAATATTTGTAGAATCAATGTTCTGGATACACTAGTGGCAGTAAAGATGATAAGTAGGGAACAGCAGCCGCAGTGAGAAATATTTCTAAATAGATATCAAACGACGTCTAACAGTGTGTTGCATACAGAATAAAAGATGGGCCTGCCTTTATCTTTGTGAACCAAACAAATAAAATCACAAAAAAGCAGCATTGCTTTAGTTGTGTGCGTCACAAATCTTTGTTTGACATTATTATTGAATCTAAATGAATTAATGCAATCATGTCACTGAACCAGCCAATGCTACAACAGATTGTGTATCTTGAGGGTCAACTTCACTGCTGGCTGTTTACCGAGCAACTCTTCATTCAGGTTCTAGTATTTGTAGGTTTGATTTTTACACTTTATAAGTATAGGCCCAAAAGTTATAGTCTAATTTTACTGTTTGTTGAACAAACAGAACTAACTGCTTCAACGTGACGCTTTTGGCCTGAAGAGGGTTAGCAGATATGATCAACGGTTTATGGCGTTAGGTAATGAATCAAAGCTCAGAGTTTAGTATATTTTGTAAACACATGCACGTTACATACCCTACAGGCAATGAGCATTTGCAAAATGTCTAAATCACTCCATGGGCCAGATCACGAAACATGTTTTACTGGTCCTATTAAGATAGCAGTTACTTTAAACACCTTTTACTTAACTATTATGAAAACAGAATTCTGAAGGTGGTAATGTGTGCACTTTAGGGGCACATTTACAAGGGATAATCGCCACCAGAGCGTCACATTTTATAGTGTTCTGGTGGCGATAAGCCCTTTGATTTATTTGCAAGGCGGCATTAAGCTACACCGCCTTGTAAATAAGGCCCTTTTCACACAGCACTTAGCACGAAAGGGGTGGGTAACGGGTGTTGCGAAGGTGTTCCGCGGCAACACCCATTGCTTTTGACAATGACCCTATTTTCGAGGGTGGCGTAAATATGCACCAAAAATAAGACCAGAAAAAACCTGGTCTTAACCTGGTGAAACGAGGAGAAATTAATATTATATCCTCGGTTTTGCTGTTTCTATGTGTGCTGCATTATATATAGAAACAGAACATCGCCATTAATGATTTTTCATCTGCAGGAAGGTTTCCTCTCATGCACATAAGCAGTCATTCGAAAATGATGAGCTGCAACTTCTATGTGTGCTGCACAAAGCAGCATACATAGAAATCACAAATTGCCGTTATGGATTGTTTATGTGCAGGAAGGGACACCTTTCCGCACATGAACAATCATTCCCTGCATGGCGCTATCAATTTTGGAGCTTTTGTTGCCCTCCACCAGTTTATTGTAAATATGCCCCTTAATGTATTGCGCTTTGTGTTGTTTAATTGCAGTTTTTGTGTTGTGTTCTTTTTTTACTGTTTTGTCGTGATGTACAATGTCCTGTTTTAATCAGCAGTGTCTTTTCCGCTAAGGCGGGAGAGCGTTGCCCAAATGAGAAATAAAATTAACATAAACCCATGCTACTATCATTTTATTTTTCAGTACTGGCTTCGTAGGTGCGGGTTGCCCACAGTGCAGGAGGAGGAGTGCTGGGCACTTTCTAAGTGTGCATAACGGTTTGGCCGGCCGTTTTGGGATGGCCAAACAGACATGCACACTTAGCATGACTCTACCCCGCAGTATTGCACAGCCAGGTGGAGAACACGCACAGACTCCCACTACCTGTCTGAAGGCTGGACCAGGCCACTCAGACCAATCACAACGCTGCTATAATTCTGATGACAGCAGCGTCGTAATTGGCTTAGGAGAGTCTGGCAGCCTGTGTGTTTTCTGTGTTGACCAAAGAGAATGGAGGAGAGGCGGCGGCCAGCAGGTAAGTGACATTTTCTTTTTTCCTTTTTTTAACCCCTCCCTGCCCACCACTTATGCCCAGTAGCAGTTGCTACTGGTTTTGATTGTGCTGTTACGTTTAACCCTAGGCGAAGCACTACTCTACGCTCGCATAGTGTGCGAAGTTTGTGCTACTTTGCACTACGCAAATTACACGTAGTACAGCACAAACACACGTAGCGTAGTGCAGCATTTTTTGCTTGCTCGTGGTCCTCAACAGCAAGTTGGTGACCGCGAGCGAGCAAAATGACATCCCGGCGAGACTTTTTCCTCATTCGCGATCAGCAACATCAAGTTGGAGATCGCGAGCGTGGAAAATAAACCTCCCGGCGAGATTCTCAACGCGGGGAGGCCAAGTTTCTCAATGCAAGTGGTCAAGTATGCCCGTGACCGCTTGCAATGAGAAACTACCAGTCCGCATTGAGAAAGTTGTGGCTCGAGTAGAAATCTACTCGAGCGGCAGAAAACTACCGCTTGCACTGTGCAAGTTGCGGTTTGCACTGATTGCACAGTGCGGACAAGCTTCCAGCACTATGCAATGAGTGCGAACAGCATTTTGCACAGTGCACTACAGCAGATCGCATAGTTACGTGTAGCTCGCGTAGTGCGATGTGCACTTCGCATAGCTACGTGTAGAGCTACTATGTGAACTACGCCCAGGATTAGTTACGTTGCTTTGAATGAGTTGTATTATGTTTAGCTGTTTATTTTAGATATTTCCACCCAAAAGCTGCACATGCCTTGAGTTCCTGTGACAAGCAACTCTTTGCCATTTTCCAATGGTGGTAAAATATCTCTGCTCGATCTCTTCAACCACCTAAGACACCAGATACCTCAAAACTGTGGCCACCACCAGTGCTCACTTTATGTCTTAAAGCCCCAATGTTTACTAAGACCTAATGAGGAGGCACAGTCAAGCAAAAATCAAATCTCAGTAGGATTTTTTTAATAATTAGAAATTAATTTGTAATTAAGATGTGTTTAAGTTAAAATAACTAGGCCACAATCTACATGACATGGCCACATCCAGCTTGAGTTAACAGCTTTTTGGAAAAAAATGTGCACTTTTATTTTACATAAACAAGCCTTTTCACATGCATATCAGTGTGGGGCTTTCCATATTAGAAAAATAAGCAACATAGAATGTCTCTCCAGAGTGTCTGTTGATAAACTACAGTTGTATTAATTTGCTTCCTCATGGGAAAGCAATATTTGGAATGTTCCTGTATGTTGCAATATTCAAAACCCTTTGCCTAGGCATATACTAGAGAGCCATTTATGCTCTAAACATGATTCTGTTTGTGAAGATACAAAACCAACTTACATTTCTATCATTTCCTATGCATGTATAACATAATATTATGTCCTATAATATTATACTCTTCAAAATGCCATGTTTTTGGGAGATGGTCTAGACTTTCCCTGCCTTTAAAAGTGACCTGACGCTCTTCTTGTCTGTTTAGACACTTTACACGTAGACTTTCTGACTGTACAGACTCTGTGGTAGCCTGTCTATTGATTTAAACTCAGACTTTGTTTGCCCTTTACACTGAGCAGAAGTCTGTTTACTTACTTTATACTATATTTTGGCGCTTGGCTGTTTCCTTACTTTGGAGATAGGCACTTTGTTGATCCTCTTGAATTATTTGATTTTAACGTATTATGTCTTCTGAATCCCCCTGATTTAACTAGCAATCTTTTTGTCTTCTGTAATTGTTACACCTGACCTCCTTTGTTTGATTTCCCCTGACTTTTTGCCTTCTGACCTCCTGCATTGCTGACTTCATTTTTGCTGACTTTCGGATTTTGGGCACTTTACCACTGCTGACCAGTTCTACAGTGCAGGCGATCCTTTCCTAAAACATGGTAACATTGGCTTATTCACATCTGGCTAATTTAATTTACTGATACGTCCCTAGGAAAGTGCACTACATGTGCCCAGGGCCTGTAAATTAAATGCTACTAGTGGGACTGTAGCACAGTTTATGCCACCCACTTTAGTAGCCTGTCAAACATGTCTCAGGCCTGACATTACACAGCCTGTATGTGCAGTTTTCCCCTGCCATGTCAACCTGGCAAGTTGAGCCTCTTGCCAGTCCCAAACTTTCCTTTTTAATACATATAATTCACCACTAAGTTAGGCCTTGGACAGCCCTTTGGGCAGGTTGCAGTGTATTTAAAAAGTAGGACCTGTACTGTTGAGTTTGACATGTCCTTTTAGTGAAAAATATTAAATTCGTTTTTCACTATTGCAAGGCCTATATTTCCCATAGTTTAACATTGAGATGCACCTATAACATTTTATGAGTGTAATTTCCAATTGGGAAAAGACAGATATTTCACTTTTGGTGTATCTGGACTCACAATCTAAAATCACAACTTTTGGTGAAGTTGAATTTTAAGTTGCAAGTCTGAAAATGCCACTTTTAGAAAGTTGTCTTACTTTAACCATACTGTGCCTCTGCCTCTCTCTGCATACACGTTTGGAGTGGGTGACAGCTGGGCTTTGTGCATTCCCTCTAAACAGCCACACACAAATGGAGCTTAGGTGTGCCTGATGGGCCATCCATATCCTGATGAGCGATTAACATCCTGATAGGTAATTCTGGGCAGTATGAGAAGGAGGAGCTGACAAACCTGAATATGCTGTGCCTGTCACCACATAAAGAGCTGCATACCCCCCTGTAGTGAGTCTGGAACCAGGTCAGAAAGGGCAGGCATTTTATGCATTTCAAAAGACCTCTCCTTGAAGTCTCCCTCACTTCAAAGGCACACCTGGCTATAAGTACTGGACCTCAGACACAACTAGTTCAGTACACTACTTGACCTGTGGATACTCTGCCAGGATGAATAGCCACTGAGAGGTTAAAAGGACTGATACTCTTCTAGACTCCTGTTTTGCTGTGCTGACCTGTTGCTGTGCCCTCCTTCCTGGGAGTGAGAGGGACTGGACTTGAATCTCAACAACCGAGATTCCAGAGCGACTGCAATGGCCAGCTATCTGGTCTCCTGTTTCTAAAGTCTATGGGACACAAAAGACTTCCAACCAAACTTCTGCTCTGGCACTTGGACTCTGCCATCTGTGAGTCTAATCTACCACATAGTACCACGCCAGTCCTGGACATATGGAAGTGGGCCTGAGGTGCTCTGCCCTCTGTGGTCCTCATCAGAATCATTTAAACTATATTTCGATATTTACGACCATAAAGGTGCAAAAGCATACAGTACAGCGTTGGAAGGTTGAGTTCATGGGAATAATACATTAACTGTTCTACAATCATGAAAGTGCAAGTGCATATTGTACAGATCTTCAACTTGGAATACCTATCTAAAATCCACTCGATACATTTCTAAGATCATTAGTAAAAAATGTATGTCAGATAAAAGGGTAATCAGTATAACAGCAAAAAGAGATAGAAATTAGTAAAGCCAACATGAAAGCCCTGTTTAAGTACATTTAATATCCCACTATAAAATGATGGTCATTGTATAAGTTTTAGTACAACCGCTGCCACCATAAAAGCTATAAAAACGCCATTTGTAATATATAAAAAAGTATAAAATAGTTGCATCGTCAAGAACATATTACAGCACATGTGTACAACCAGGCCTCTCTAATGTCATGCTAAAACTAGAAAGTATCATGCTCGCAGCGCGTCAGGGGTAGAGCTATCAATAATGCATGTAGTGAGATTAAGTATGCATAGTTTGCTGAAAAAAGAGTTGGGTCATAACACTAAAAAATTCCTTTTTATCATGCAATTCCAGTTAAACCCGACTTGCAAACACCCCTCACAGAAGTATTGTCAAAAGCTAAAAACAATAAAATGCATATGCAAGGTATATAAATAGGCCTGGGTTTGTTATCTTGAGAGCCCAGTGACAGCTACTCATAGGCCTCATACGACTGTGGGCTGCCACATTCCTGTCAGGGCCGTCCTTCTAATTAACCATGCATGGCTTAGGAACTTAGCCACACTGCAGGCAAAAAGCGGTCTTGTGTCCGATCTAAGGATTTGCAGGGCAACGCAATACTCCCATGTGTCCAGTTGCCGGCAAATCGGTTTTAACCACTTTTCCCTTGGTGTGGAATGTGCCTCACATACAAACATAACATGGGCAATACTTTCTACAAGGGCCTTGAAGCACAGACATCCTTATACACTGGGTTGCATGTGTGCCATTTGGATGTGGTTTTGTTGACAGGAAGTGTGCCGAACCTAAAGTGGATATAAGAGACTGTCCTGTGGGACCTGGATTATATCTAGAAAAGGCTCTAAATATCTTTCCTGCTTGTGGAAATAAAATTCTGCAGTGAGTCTCCACAGGTTTGGGTTGCTAAATTCTTGTTGGTCCACCCAATCCCAGTAAAGACGCTTGAGCTCTTCTTTCCTCTGTGGGTCTTGTGTGTCCCAGTGGGCTCTGAGCCCTATGGCTGTCATCATTTTCCTGATATTTGCAATCCGACCCACTTTACTATTCATGTCTAGCCTGATGACCTCGGAAAGGGTTTCCACGTAAGGGAGAAGATCTTGGGTTTGCCTAACGCATCAGATCAGAATCAATGCGAAGCCCTGAAAAGCCTTATAGCAAGCTGCTGGACTCACGGTAATCAATGCCAGTTGGCGCTAAGCATAGCAAAGCCTCAGCAAGGCTTGACATTCCTGTTCATCGCTGTGTTTTTCTGTGCCCCGGTTCTGATAAACTGGCAGCTGCCAGTCCATCTGAACCAACGCACAGTGACACCAAGCCCTGCTAAGCCTCAACGCACAGCTCCTCAGGATCGATGCTAAGTGACACCAAGCCCTGCAAAGCCTTTCTGTGCTGCTTCCCAGGACTGACACAAAGCAACGTCAACTCCCCAAAGCCTCACCCCATAGCTTCTCTGAACCAACGCCAGTTCACGCAAAGCCTTGCAAAACAATGCAGCGGTGGACCGTGCAGCAGATGCTGTGTTTAGCAGGCCCCAGTGGGTCCCTGTAACTGGCTTGCACCCCACTGTGGTCGGTCTGAACTTGTGACTTTGTCCCAGTCCATCACAACCCGATAACCACAGTTGGTGCTTTGTGCTCTTATGTGCTATTTTCACCAACTTCTTCAAAATTGAATCTCTCTGAATTTACTAACTGTTTTTTTGTCGTTTTGGTCCTGTTTTATTAAAAAAATCACAATCTTTTTTTCTAAACTGATGTGGATTCTTTTGCAGTGTTTTCACTGTGTTACTGTTTGATATGTTGCACAAATACTTAACACATTGCCTCTTAAGTTAAGCCTGACTGCTCTGTGCCAAGCTACCAGAGGGTGAGCACAGGTAAATTAGGGTTGGTATAGGGTGCGTATCTGACTTAACCTGACTAGGATTGTGGTTCCTACTTGGACGGGGTGCATTCCTCCTCCAACGATAGACCCAATTTTTAACAGTAATGATTTCAATTTTGAATAAACCTTCATAGTTTTAACTTGAATTCCTGCCTTGTAAAGATTTTATGAATTGGTATTAGGACTTAGTATGATGAAGACATACCAGGTCTTACAAAGACTCAGACAGTCCAGATTCTGCATATCAACTCTCTAATTATTTACTTGTAGATTAGACTTACCCAACAGTAAATACATTAGTGTGCAATGATACAATAGATATACTTCTGCAGATCCAACAAGACTAAGTCAAAGCATTTTACACACCAATGTGCAAATGTGGTGTAAAAACAAACAAATGTAAAGATATCTTCCCAATCCTCTTTCACAGAATCACTAATGAGTGAATTTATCTTTTGGAAAGTGTTCTTGTAAATGCAAAAATTAAATCCGGAATTTGTAACGCTCAATTTACTCACCCCTTAAGGGTCTCAAGATGCTAAGCGCCGTCGTGGTGTTTAACTGAGCTATTACCCAGAGTCACATGGTGCTGAGCTGAGCTGCCGCTGGAGCGAGAAATTGAACTGTGATTCCTGCGCTCTGAAGTCAGCTGCCCTGGCAGCTGCGTAACACCTCTCCCTTTATTGAACACCTGTAGTAGAATAACAGTACTCCTTCAAAAGGTAACAAGTTATACTACTGCAGTTATGTGTGGGGAGAGAAGGAGAGATTCCCCACTGCATTCTTTTGTATGGACTCTGTGATGGAGGCACTATGGAGTGTTGAACCTTGACAGAACACTGCAAATAATCTGTAATACATATGATTAGGCTGCCTTGAAAAAACTGCTCTGCAAGCTGTGAGGTGGTGTGCCCCCAAATGTTTGTCTTGACTGTTTAGCGGGCTGGAGAACTCTGTGCACTTTAGCCCTGCTAAGCAGGGGTAAAGTGTCTGTGCTCCTCCTTTTAACCTGACTACATTGGCATCGTTCTAATTGACATTTTAGCTTACATGTAGGTCCCTAGATACAAAGTGTACCACTGGCCTGTAAGTGACATGTTACTGGTTGACTGCAGCACCAATTGAGCCATCCACTACTGTGACCGTGCAAACATGGTTTAAGGCTTACTCTTGTAGCTTGCTGTAGCAGTATAAAATGTGCAATTCAGCCTGTCAAAATATACCCTTTTGACAGGTCATAACTACTGGTGGGGAGTAAATTCCTCTGTACCATAGCAGTTCACTGAGTTTTGCCACTGGCACGCTCACAGCGAGAAATTGCGCACTGTTGTGCACATCACTAACTACACACGGCAAGGATGAGTTCGGTATGTCAGGCCAAGATCTATTGTGTCCAGCATTACAAATGAAACTGAAAGAATAAAAACATGATCTGAAGTTAAATATGGAACTGGCTGAGACCACATTTCCTTTAGGAATCCCTGCATGCATTGTGTTCGACTGCACACAGAGTCTGCATCGATCTGACTGTCTGCAGGTCATGCTTCTGAAGAAAACTTAAACAAGAGTGTTTGTCTGTCTTCTACTGTTGTGTCAGCTTACTGGCTGCTTACTGGTGCTTTCCACCGTAGATAGCTGGCACAGTATCATATGGCATCATTTCATCATTAATGTCAGTGGACTTTATGAACACCACTCACCTTCGTAGCCAGATCTCATTTTCTTAGAAATTATGTTCTATTTTATGCACATATCACATACCAAATGACGCTGAAGGGGCTGCAGCACAAAGAAGACCCCTATTCCTCCTGTATGCCACTACTTGAACATGCTAAAAAATACTGGAAAATGAAGCCTCTCTCTCCCACGGTGTGCGGATAAGTTTTCTCCATTGTCCCAAAAATTAGTATAAACCAAAAACAACACTTTTGAGAAGAGAGAGCTCCTTTAGCCGGGTATGGTGGCTCAGTGGACTAATGGGTGTACTCACTGCAGGGGACTGGGTTCGACCTCATCATCACAGGTTCAAATCACGGCGGGTCCACTCAGCTCTTTATCCATCTGAGGTCGATAAAATGAGTACCATTGAGTTCCGTTACAACAAAAATCTGTTATTCAGCGCCAAGCTACCCGTAGCGGTGAACGTACGATTTACAAATACACATTATGTTATGTTAAGATGGCTGTCTGAAAATGTAAAAAAAAAATATATCATTTGTGTCCCCCTCCTGTCACAACTCCCCCAAACATGCTTTAATGATGCGCCAAAAATTCATACTGCAACTGGAAACATTAAAGCTGTGAAATGTTGTGAGATTAAACAGTGACGATCCAGTAACAAAGTAGTTAAGGTATTTAAGTCAATTCTGAGGAGCTAGATGATAATATGTGACGGGTTGGGATTCCTTTGAATGTCAAGTAAAGTATACAAGGCAGAGACATTTTAGGGTGTCCCTGAGCCCACAAGACATCATCCATATTCATGAGGCATTGTTATTTGCAGACACAAATTCAGTTTTGAGTAATTGAAGAACAAAGTACAATTTGTTTGTGAACCTGCAATTATAGCATAATATGCTTATCCCTATAAAACAATGTCCTTCCCTCAGTGTTGTGATGATGTCCACAGTGACCACAGTAGCAGGGCACTAGGACCAGCCCGAGGTGGGACGAGGGCGGGCAGAAAGGGAGGAGCTGGGGGGCTAGGAACGGCAGTTATCCGTTAGCCCACGAGGAAGAAGCATGGGAAATAAAGGAGCTGTGACCTGCAACCCGTGTCCGCGTGTATTTGTATGACGCTAGACACTACATCTGGCGACGAGGGGACCTCGAACACACACGTGTGTGAAGACGGCTAACCAGGTGCACACCCGGGGGCGATCGACTAGCCCCAGAGCTCGCCCCACGTGTGGGGGTTGAAGCGTGTCACTGCGCCTGCCTACCGGGAGCCCACCCAGCGGCGAAGAAAACAAAGCTCGCCCAGCGTGTGGAGGCTTGAGCGTTTATCTACAGTGCCCACCGAGAGTCCACCTCGGCGGCAAAAGTGACAAAAACACGAAGAAGAAGCGAAGAAACTCCCCTACCTGAAAGAGTGACTCCAGCGGTGAATCGCGGCTGCAACTGACAAGCGGTGAGTGGAGAGTGGAAGCACAGAGTGAATGAGTGGCTCCGGCCGAAGAAACGAGCAGAAACGACTGAAATCTCGCTGAAAACGAGATTCCCGGCGGCCATTTTGAAGTCAGGCAATATTGACCAATCCCCTGCGAGGGATCATCGGCGGCCATTTTGAAGTCAGGCAAAGAGCCTGAAACAGCAAGCAAGCACTGGCAAGCAACAAACAAGCATTGGCAAGTAACAAACAAGCACGGGCGAGTGCAACAAAATAACAAACAAGCACTGGCGAGTGCAATAGAAGCAATAATAAAGCACTGGCAAGTGCAACAAAAGAACAAACAAGCACTGGCAAGTGCAATAAAGACAATAAACAAACACTAGCAAGTACAACGAAAACAACAAACAAGCACAAGCAAATACAATACATAAATGAAGGCAACGGCAAATAACGACAAACAAGCAATAAGGAAACATGACAAACATGAGTAAAGACTAATACCAAAGTAACCTTTCAACACTGCGTGAAGAGAAATAATTGGAAAACACGGGAAGCAAAGTAAACAGTCCTGTGACCGTAGCAGATCAAAATCTTCCTCCCTCATGGCGGTGGAAAAAGCAACACAACGATCCAATCCCTGCATTGAAGTGCCACCCCCAGTGACACAGACTGACACTCAGAGTTTGGGTCCTAAATGGAACCGGTGGCTGGAATCACTGGATAATTTTCTTGACACCAACGGTGAGCGAAGAGATGGAAAATGTTTGACACTACTCCTCCAGTTGGTGGGTCATGAGGGCCGACGTTTAATCAGAACTTTTTCTGAAAAGGACACAGAGACTTATGAAAGACTCCAAGAGACGCTACGCGCCCATTTCAATGCAAAGGACGACGTGGATCATGAACGCATCGCCTTCAACACAGCACGGCAGGAACAAGGAGAATCATTGCCAAACTTCATCACTCGGCTGCAAAGTCTGGTACAATGCTGCCACTTCAACACATTTACAAATGAGGACGCAGTTCGACTCCGGGTAATCGAAGGCTGTTCAAGGTCTGAGACAAAGCACAAGATTCTTCGAGGGCATTTGTCGCTAAAGGAGATAATCAGGAAGGCCGAAATTGGAGAGCGGGTCAAAGCAAGAGAACTATCAAAAAAATTGCACCTATGTGCAAGACACCAAGATTCCAGGAAAGAGACATCTCTAAAGTCTGTGAATAAAGCCCAGGAAATAAACAAAACCAGAAACGGGGAGGGTGAGACGGATCAGAGATAAGACAACGGGCGAGACAAAGTAACATGAAGTACTCTGAGTCAACAATACAAAAGACCGGGACGATCCAAGAGTGCGACAGCGTCACTGACTCGACCTCAAGGAGTTATCCAACATATGGTGCAAGCGATGATGAAACAGATGAAGTGTCAAGTGGGACAGATCGCACCAATGGACCAGGTGACAGCCTGCCCAACAAATGTGCAAGAAAGGAAAACTATAGAAGACTGGACCAGTCACGTCAACACTGGAAATCGGTACATGATCACACCCGTAACACAGATGTCAGTGCACAAAACAAGCGGGAAGAAGAAGGAAACTGGATAAGACGGACTGATCCACTCAGACACCGGGAAGAGGAAGACGAACGCATCCACGACATCCGAGACAATGAAGAAACGGAGAGGAGGCCATTATCATCACACGAGAGAAGCAGAGATACAATACCAAGTGGTCAAACACAAGAAATAAATATGTGGTTATCAAACAACCTCTCCAACAAGATGACACCGAAGTCACTTCGAGAAAGGTCGCCGGAGAAACATCCCACAGAGAACTCCGACTCTGGGAGCAGCTCGTCACGGCCTACCTGTTTCAGAAATCCTCCATTCAAGACACTCTCAAAGGAACAATATCAAAGGAAATCAACAAAATACTCCTCTCATTCAGAAAGCACGTCTGTTCGATCCCTCGAGTCGACCGAGTCATGGTCCCGAAGGCGGCCATGGCGTCAACCACCTGAACACACCCCAGAACAAAAGGACACTATTCCCATCAAGAGTAACGTATCTCACATCGATGTCCCTGAGTACTCAATCCCTCCACAAGACAACCAGTCATGTCAGTCGCAGGTACATCAAGATATAAACAAGATACCTTCACCCCTGATAGGGTCATTGAGGCTGACTCAAAGGGCCTACAAAAAGAAAACAGAGATAGTGGACATTACCCACCGGATGGGAAAGGACCATCCAGTAACTCTGCAAGGAAAACCAGACGTGTTAACAGAGACAGATCATCATCAGATGAGAGAGGAACATGCACATGCGCAGACAGTCAAAGCGTTCACCAGTCCCAAACGTGAGTGGGAGTGGGTGAGACAACCAGAGGCCGCGAATGAGTCCCCGAACAAAGCCAAGATGGTCTTTTCAGATAGCGCCTCACCGTCTGGTATACATGACTTTGAACAGGAGGGCAGTGCTGCCCTCGACCGGACAAGACAAAAAGAAGTAAAACCAGATGCGGGTGCTCGGAAGAGAACCCAAACAACATCCCCTCATGAAGGAGATCAAGCGTCAATTAAACAAGAGCCACAAAGGAAGACAGACTGCCGACATCAAGCTTAGCTTTTCACAGTCACCTCAGAAACTGAAGATAAGTGGATCACCCAGAAGCTGATTGGAAACCACCACGAACCTGAGCACAAGAAGACCACGCGAGACGTCTCGCAATTCCAAAGATACACTCCTGTAGTAAAAGATGTTCTCGTCAAAGTGACAGAAAGCCACACAAAGGAAATGGAGATGCATCTCCATAGCTTAAACAGGTGGCCTGCAGACCCATGTGGCTGATTGAGGAACTATAAACAGGTTGGACGCTAAGTTTATTTTGTTAACAAGGGGGAGATGTAATATTGTGATGCAGTCTAGCGTTTCAACAAAACGGAACTATGATCACTGCGGAGGACGACGGAAGACGACTCACCCGCAACGTGACGTACTTTAAGAAGTGCAGCCCCAATGTCAAGGAACTACTGACTGAACCAAGAGTAGAGAGAGGAGAAGCAGAGACACTACCAAGTCGCAGTCAGGCATTGATAGAAATCACTGACGAGCGCGAGCCTGACAGTCAGGATCTTCAGGCGTGACCCAGACGGGTCACCACAAAAACCGTCTCGCCTGAATGAAGAACTATAAACAGACAGTTGATGACTAGAAAGAAGAAGGTGCAAACAGTTTGCTGTGTTTTGTTTGATTTGTGTGTGTTTTGTTTACAGAGGGGGGAGATGTGATGATGTCCACAGTGACCACAGTAGCAGGGCACTAGGACCAGCCCGAGGTGGGACGAGGGCGGGCAGAAAGGGAGGAGCTGGGGGGCTAGGAACGGCAGTTAGCCGTTAGCCCACGAGGAAGAAGCATTGGAAATAAAGGAGCTGTGACCTGCAACCCGTGTCTGCGTGTATTTGTATGATGCTAGACACTACATCTACAGAATCACACTACAAGTGTGATTCTGATATTAGGGATACCAAGGGAGCCCCGTAGGTGCTGATACCATGTTTATCAGCATTCTCCATGGTCTTGCTGATGTCATTCTCAGCGTACCTTTGCAGGGCTTCAAATATCGAAGGACGCGACCAGGAGTTGGTGTCCTCAATTTCCAGCAAGTAGCAGACTTGATAAAGGCCACATACAGTACAGGAAAGTGGCAGACTGCCTTGTAATTTTTTCAGCATCTGTGTCTGGGTTGAGGCAGGACACAGATTGATAGGGAGCTGTTATAGAAAAGAGTGAACTTTCATGCACCTTACAGTGACAAAACAGCACCGCTCACCAGTTTCTACCTTACCTTGTAATAGTGGTACATTGTCAACACACACCTTACTCATGTATTTGAATAGGGAACAATTATAGGGGTGGGTGGAACTCTGGGGAATTTTGCTGAGTTTTTATGAAATGCCACAAATTCCACAGAGTAAAACTCCAGGAGTTCTGCCCACCCCTAGTCACAACCTCCCTTTAAATATTAATATATCATCCCTACGTAGGAATTGTGACCCACAAGGCAGAATGCATGATATGCAAAGTTAAGACATGTAGAAATGTAATGTTAACATGTCCTTTCAGTGACTAGCTTTTTTTCGTTCAATGTTGTGAGCCCATTATTTAATATGCAGAAAATCAGAAAGCAGAATAAAATCCTAATACTGTGTCTCGGGAATGGGACTAGCTGGAAAAAAACTACTATTTTAATAGTTATTAACAACCCAATTTAACGTGAAGCAATTATTTGTAATAAATATTAAGGAAAAGTACCTTTCCGAACGTTACCTTTTCCATGCTTGAAGTTTCTGGAGACTAATTTGCATTTTCTCTCAAACTTCCCTCAGACAGTGATCAGCATTTGAATAGGTGTGAAAACGGTGTGAAATGCTTGCCAAGGTCAGAAAATAAGCCAGCCTGAATCGACAGGTATGACTCCTCTGAACATCACCAAATAGGCAGGGTGTGGGCTGTGAACATCTATTTTAACATCACAATGTCAAATTCTGCTTGAAAGGTCTGATGGATTTCATATAACATGTTGGAAAGCACTTGCAAGGCTGGGAAGAGTACAGCTATTGTGCATGAACTGTCTGGTTGCTAATGAACCTTATTCTGTCCTAGCAGACTTTTGTCTCTGGGATTTACATATAACACTAGGACCACATTTGAAAGGAAGGAAAACAGGATGGCAAAATAATTCTTGAGTAGCCGTATCTGCTGTTTGGTTGCTGGAAAGCCCTACTTATGTTCTACTAGACTTCTGTCTCTGGGTTTATTGGAGGGTCAGTGGCTTCTTCAAACTGGATTTTGGTGTTAGATGTGGAATGACACTGAGATTACCATATTACACTCCCAACACATGCAGATGGCCATCAGAGCCCAATGTGAGTGTAGCTGAAGCATTTTAGCATTTTGCAAATGTCCAAAGTGGCAAAGTTGGCATGGCTGACCTCTGGAATATTTACCCCATTGGTTGGGGTATGCCCAGGAGTCATTCCAACACAATAGCTTGTGCCAGGCATACACGTGGCACTACAGACACCCACTTCAGAACAATTCTGGCCATGAGGAAGAAAAGAAGAGGACTGGACCTGCTGTCTGTGACCTGAGAAGAGACTTTAAGGACTGGATCTGTTCCATCTAGTACAGAAGACAAAGAAGTGGACTCCGAGGGTCATAAGGCTGACCTTCGATTCTAGCTACAGGGATATAGCAAGCTACAAGAGGCCTTGCCTGCAACTGCCCAGCTGCCAACCAGGCTACTCCGTCACAAATGTGACAGGTATCCCGTCTGCCGTATTACAAGTCCACTATATCCTATGGAACTTGTAATACAGTGGACGTGATATTCGTCAAGTTTGTGACAGAGTAACCCCTCAGCCAAACTCTAAATCTGGCCCTAAGTCAGAAAGTACAATTGTTGACCAGGATGAACCTAATCAGTGTTTCGGCCCACATTTTATCACTGCCAAGCTCAAATTGCACCTAGGGCCCAGTCTACCCTAAGCATTGACAGCCATTAGCACAATATGGTCCTTGGTGTTATTCTTACTTACAATATTAACAATATATATCTCCAGTTCCCCTTGTTGTATTTTTGGTGTTATTTTGTTTGTTAAATTTTACTCTATTTTTCTAATTCTATTTGAGATTTTTGTTGTTTTGCATTTCAACTTTATTACAGTTTTTGTACTACATGAATAATTTACACATTGCCTTACTTTAAGCCTGTCTGCTCTGTGCCATGGCTTCCAGGGGTATAAATCAGTTCAATTTAGTGACTTTGATGGTTTACTCAGACAAGGGTTTTGATTATTCCTTGAGGTGGGTAGTCACTCATTACAATAATTATGCCATTTTTTACAGAGTAGACCTGTGCAATTTGAATCATATTGTCCTCAGCATGTATTGACCTTTCTGTTTTTATGTATATAAAGTCATGTAAGTGCTTTCTTCATTTAGGGATGGGGAAGGTTGCATGCACATCTGGGGGTGGGAGGTAGAAACATGAAGAAGCATGTGAAAACTCAAACTTCAAGAAGTTTGTAAGTATTCACATACCACTTTCAAGTAGCTCCCCACTTTAGAAAGGCATGCAAATTGATGATGTCAAAGGTAGGAGTATGCGTAATCCCAAGATGGGAATAAATAGGATTTCTGGATGAGAAAAAATAGTTTCTCTGTAGGGAAGTGAAGAAGTTAAATGTGCATGCTTAGGCATGCAGAAATGTCAATCTAAATTCTGCGTGTGCAAATCTTCCACGTCTGAGTATTTTAGCTAAGCTACAGATCAGCCTAGAAATCCTTCGGTACTCTTTTGACTCTGTAATTCCCTGAAAAGTTAGACATTTGCTTCAAATTGAGACGTAGATACTTAGGAACACATTTGTGACTGTTCATCCTCGTCTTTCTCATAGGTGCTAAGAAATATTTCCCACATACAATGAACGATTCCCTTCTTCTTAAGCATCCTGTTATCAGGTATATCTCAGGCCCCAGCTGTAGATTTTTGTTGGCATCTCCTAAAGAAACATGTAGCTATATCTTTCCGAAGATCATTTCAGCTGTTAGACCAATTACATTTGCAAGCTTTCATTACAAGAGCATATTCTTGCATAATTTCCAGCATGTCTCTCGGTGATCATTACATGAAATGCAGAAGATTCCGAAATTACAGCACTTTGTTTAATTGAGATTTCGTTCAGGTAAACATCCTAAAGTGGGAAAATGTGAACAGACTGAAAGTGCGCTGCTGTTGTTCGCGTCACACATATTTTAGTGCTGTTTTTTAAGCAGGAAATTATCCTCACGTCAAATTAGACATATTTTGGGCTAAATAATTGTTCAAAATGCCACACTATCATTGTGTCTAATAGCATGTCATTTTGCATATTTTTGGGCATTTTGCATAATTTTCGCTATAGAAATTCCGCCAATTCTACTCATGATTAATTTACATGCATTCACCTACCAAATTCAGCAACACTCAATAAGAATCAGGGTGTTAAACAACTGAAAACTGAAGGTTTCATGTCAGGCCCTGAATTTCAAAGACCACTGAGGCAATTTACTGAATGTTAGAACCAAAGTGGAACTGCCTGCCAAAAAACAATGTTTGTGTCAATTCTGATACAACTAGTGCATAGATGACAATTTAGAACCTGTGCTCACCGTTCATGGTCCCAAACATGGAGAGAATAGGACACAATTACTTGTAGGATATCAGGAGCCTTAGGTACTGATCTATGGTGCTTCAAGGAGACTGGGTGAATGACCAACACTCAATATGCATTAAACAGTGGCCAAAATCAAACAGGACGATTTCAGACAGCACTCTTGGCCCTTGTCTTGAAGCTGCACGGCAAATGGCAATCAATGCAGTGGACACCGTTTAAATCAAATGACAATGTAAAACATTTGCACAATGAATTGATGCTAATGCATTTGTCTAGAGGACCTATCCCAGAGAACCAAGTGGAGCCAGAGGTGTTACTTACAGTAACACCTGTAACTTAAGAGAGTGATTCTTTGGGTTCCTAAAGTGAAGATGTGGCTGAGTATTAGGGAATTGATGGTTCTTGCGTGGCTCCTATAATAACAACCAGAAAGGGAAAGTAAGTAGTATTTCATGCCTGGTGCATTATCCACTTCACCTACACCTGCTTATCCTTAGTCTTAATCCTACCCTTACTCTTGCTCTCAACCTAAGTCCTCCTCTGAGTCCTACTTACTTCTCCAACTCTACTCTTAACATAAAAATCCGGAGGAATATATTTAATTAAATGAACTGAATTTGAGATTATTTTTGGCTATTCAATAACAGAGTGCTGGATTAATAAAAAATTCAAAAGTAAAGCATACACAGTTGATGCCTTGAAGGCTCTCAAAGGCAGAGTCATACCGAGTATGTAAAAGGTCAGACATTCTTCGTAGTCCCAAATGGGCGGCTAAATCAATACGAAAATGGACAGTCTCCAAAGCAGCATCTATGTCTCCAGGAAAATCTTCTAAAAAATCTCTGACTCACCCCAAATTCAAGTGGTTTTATACATCATTCTTGAATAGTAAACTAACATTTTTGCTGATTCATCATGGAGTGAACAAATGTATAATTTCTTCATCAAATCAGAGCACATGACCAATAAGCGTTAGATTGCCTTAGTACTTGAAGCACAAACACGCTACATAATTATTCAGCACCCTCTATGCTAATGTCATCAGGAGATGTTCAAACAGAAAATTATACATTAACAATAAAGTGTTATGTTAATAAATATGTCTCAGTGAACCGTCAGAAGTAAAATTAAACATGTTAAAAGTTGAAGCTAAATGGGGAAGGCTCATCAGGAGCAAAACAATAATAACAGTGGAAAATAACTAACTGCATCACAGCTTGACTGTGCTCTGTGAAACTCGTGGGGAGAGGATATGCACATGGGCAGGAACACTAAATGAGTGACAGAACTTACTTCCATCTTGATGCCGTTTTACACATTAATGTGGCCTAATTAACAATCATTATAAAAAATGCACTTCTACTCATCGTATGAAATTTGTTTCAAAACCAGTCACATTGTATCAGTCTGTACATGTGAATTAAATTTGTGAGTTTAAATACTTACTTCCCACTGTTAATGTTACACAAAAATAGAAACCGATAAAATCTCTAACAAATTCCCCCTCTGTTTACTCTATAATCACTAAAACACACAATTAATAAAAAATAATGAATCAAGAAATAATAGCATGTCTGTTTCACATTCTAATTTTTCTTAGCATTCTCTTCCTTCATTTTTAACTGGTTGTAAACACGACCCTTGACATCCTCCAATTTAATTTCTTCCTAAACTTTTTAATCTTAATGATTTTTCTTTTTACTTAAACCTACAGGTTAGAAACAAACATCCAAAGATTTTTCTAAAAAAAAATAAGAAAATTACTCAAATCATTATGATTACTACAGGTGTTAGGATTAATCTCCCCCTTTCAAGTTCTCAGTCCATTCACCAACCTTGTTAAAAGCCTTCCCTATCTCACTAACCCAGGAACCTACAGACTCCTTCTAAAGCTCGGGCTCTACAATAAATGTTAGTCACATTGGTTATATATACATTAATAACCCTGCTGTTATTAGGCATGAAGGTGCAACATTCCTTAACCTTTAGTGCCTTGCCATAACTACCTTCCATTGCATGTAGCATATCAATTGCTGAAGAGTATTCATTACCATTGCATGTATAACAATTAATTCAGAATACATTTTAGTAAGCGTAGGAGCCATGGTAGAAGGAAGCCAGCCCACAAAGCGTAGACAAACATCTAATTTTCACATTATTCATAGCCACACCTACTGGAGGGATAATAGCACCTAATACTCCTAATACTATCTTTCCAAAACCATTTTTCACTCTCGTCAAACCAATCGCATCATCCATTCCACTCTTACGTTAGAATCTAGGAAACACTGAAGCAAGATAACATGATCTAACCCAATTATGCAGCAAATTAAAATAAACAGTCTTATCACACACACAATGGATCCCTCTCAGAATTAGTTCTTAACTAATAGGAACATCTGCTCTCCTATCTTTATCTCATCTCTTCAGTCTCTCACAATCTTCACTCTCCTCTCATTATATTTTTTGACACATTCATGTTCCCCTTTTCTTAAACCACATCCATGCTCCTGATTAGTTTTCTTAGATTAATGTAATTTGTGCAACTGTTTTCAGAATCTTACTATATTTAAGATCCTTGTTCACTGCTTCATCTTCAAATATAGGCATATCTTTGAGTTAAAGTTTTAAACCGACAAATATGGAGACAAAAAATCACTTTTTTAAATTATACTTACAAAGACATTGCAGGGCAGTCTATATGAAAGAGGAACATGTAGATAAGTAGCCCCTTCACATGCAGAAGGACGAAAACTGCACACATATCTATTTTTAACATTTATTATTTCTATGTATTCCTGTAACATTTTACCATAAATATTATTGTGAAATCCACTAAATAAAATTAACTCCCATATGTACTGTAGTTAACTCAGTCTTTGTGGGGACATTTTGCACCAGAAAATATAGGCACAACAACAGGTCAACTAAGAGTATTAATATAAATAATTGGGTAATCAAACGGAAAGATTTACATCATTTGCTGTAGATTACTTCTATTGAGACAAAAAACAAATGTTATAATGAAGGCCCCAAAAAGCATTAACAAACAATTTCTTTAAAATAATTATAACTTATTTTCTTCAAAACAATAACAAAGTCAAAATAAACTTCAAAAAGTTTCTTCTTTTTTTTCAAAGGCACATATCAGTTCGAGCTGTCATAGATTATTTTTTCTTCTAGTACTCGTCAAAAATTTTAATAGTTTAGCGTTATCTTAAACAGTCTTTTCAAACTTTTCAGGGTGATTCTTCTTCTTCCTCTTCTGATTCTCTTTCACGTTCTCTTTCGAAGATGTACTGGCAACAAATTAGTAGACTATTGTTTTCTGATTTTGTCTCTTCTTCTTCTTCCTCAGATATTGTTCCTATAAATACCCATTTATGTCATCCGGATTACTGGCCACAGACTCCACAATTTTGGTGTTGTTGGTGTAAGACTTGCAGTCTTCAAAATGGCATCCTTTTGGACCTAACATTCTAAAATATTCAAGTTTATTATATGCTTCACCTAAAACCTCTGTTTAAGTTAATGGCCCTGCATCGTCATATTTTAATTTAATGAGAGACATGCAACAGGAATGTTCTTAATCACTGGTATTAATTATTTTATCCTTAAAACCCTTTTAAGAAATTCTTTGCAGGTCATCTTCCTCTCTTGGTTATAAACATGTGGAAACTGAAGTTAAATTTACTGTAGATGCAGATGATGTTTTACTCGATGTTTCGGAACCACAGATTTCCATTCCATTTTTATTAACTTACTAAATGAATATTCAACCATATCTAGTTCTAAAATAAACATGGATACGTTGAAAGTCATGCCCTTAAATAAATACTGTTTGAACTAAATATTTGAAATTCTGGTTTACATAGAAATCAAAGAGTATCAAATGTGTGGGAATTAAATATTCCAATTCTGTAAAAGAAACAACCCCCGTCGATTTAGCAGAGGATAAACATAAAAAACTTACTTTGACAGAGAAATTGTCACCTTTGTATTTATCATGGTGGGGCAGATTAGATACCATCAAAATGATGATAATGTCAATTGTTAATTTCTAGTTATTAATGCTTCCAGTGATACTCCTTAAGAATTGTGTAAAACCCTTAATAGATTGCTTATTACATTTTTATGGAACAAAACAAAAGCACATATGTCATAACATGAATTGCTCCAACCTAAAGATTTGGCTGGGGTGAACTTTCCTGATGTTACAAAATATCATTCTGCTTTTGTACTGAAACAAAGTTGGTGCTTTGTTATCCAATGATGATACTGCTCATCTTACTGTGTGGCTTCCAGTGGAGGACTCATCAAATTCTCTATTCAGCTTCAGGAAAATGGCCCATATTTCAATGCCTCTAAAATCCTTCTCCTCTCATGTTGTTAATAATTTGAATATCTAACAGTCTTGCAGGCTTTTCTAGAATGTCCTATTTAATAGAATAATAAGATTAATTATTGAAGCAAATACTTTTTGGGAAGGAGTGGATGGCAAAGGGTATCATTCAAGTTAATGTGTTACACTTGGTAACTGACTGTTTCTCCTCTTATGAGCTTGAACATAAATAAAATAGCTCTCCTTTCCTACATTCAAATATGAGTTGTTTAAGATGACTATTCCACAATACGTCAGTCCTCAAAACTTCAGATTCAAATTAACCACAGTAAATGTCCTGCTATTTTTAGTTTTTCCTTACTCTTAATGCTTCCTACATTTATCTACATCTTGACTATTTGCCCACCAACCAATCCAAATGCAAAATGGAGATGCATTGGGAACTAGATTTAAACTGCAATTTTCCACTTCATACATGGAATACCATTTAGCCTAAAATTCATTCCAACTCTTGTTAAGCTAGTACCAAACAAACATTGTACTATTTTTTACAATTGTATTTTTTTCCTCTACCGCTCTCCATTGATGCAACCTCACCATAGATGATAAATGTTGAACCTGTAGTATTTTTAATGGAAATTGTATTCATATGTTTTTATTGTCTGTCATTTAAATACTTCTACTTAAAAATGTGGGCAAAAATCTCAGCTATTTGCTCTACAAAACTTCCTTTTGATATAAAGCATATTTCCTTTGGTGGCTTTTCACTGATATGACATGGACATCTGTCTTCTGCACAACCTGAAGCTTTCTTAAAACCTCCATGCATGCACCCAAATAAAGAACGTTGCCATAGTCCAGGCGAGAGGTGATCAAAGCCTGGACTACAGTTCTTTGGGAGGTGACAGGAAGCATCCACATGATCTTGCAAAGCCATTTCAGGATGGCAAAACATGTCGCGGCCACTCTCACCACCTGCGACCGCATGGAGAGGTTTTCATCGATTATAAAGCCCAGGTTAAGAACCTGCGTGACAGGCAGAGGAAAAGGGCCCATTTCATGAGGCCAGTGTTTGGAACCCCATGAGTCTCTAGGTTTTCCCAATATTAAAACCTCAGTGTTATCCTCGTTTAACTTCAGGAAATTAGCCTGCATCCATTGGGAGACCTTACTAAGTCCATACTGGAGAGTTGACATGTTTCCCTCTTTGGCGGAAGAAAGAGAAAAGATGATTTGGGTATCATCTGCATATGAGAACAGTGAGAGACCAGCGTCTTCCACAATGGTAGCTAAGGGTCTAACATAGATGTTAAAGAGTAAAGGACTCAATATGGACCCTTGAGGAACTCCATATGCAGATGAACAGGTTTTGGAAACAGCCTTTGAGGAAAAGACCTGGAAGGTGCGATCACTAAGAAAGGAGGTAAGCCAAGATAGAGCAAGGCCTTCAATACCTACGGACCGGAGGGAGGCAAGCAAGATGGAATGAGAAACAGTATCGAAAGCAGCACTCAAATCAAGCAGAATGAGTGCCATTGTCTCCCCTCAGTCCAGGCCGTGGCGCAACCTTTCCGTCACTCCAAGGAGAGTAGTCTCAGTGGAGAAATTGGCCCTGAACCCTGATTGAGAGGGGTGCAAGATACCAAAACTCTCAACAAAGTGTGTCAACTGGTTGTTTACATGTTTCTCTAGAATCTTCGAGAACACTGGAAGCAGAGAAATAGGCCTGAAGTTTGACAAATTAGAAGGGTCGGCACCGGCCTTCTTCAGTAGGGGAATAATCAGGGCGCGTTCCACTCTGGAGGAATCCAAGCTTCTCTTAATGATAGATAAAGAAGTTCCCTGATGATTTCTAATGATTCAGGGAGTTGGCCTAAAATATTTATGGGTAGCGGTTCCCGCGGGGAACCAGATATGATACTGGCTAAACATTCTAGAAAGGAGTCCGTATTAAGAGGAAGCCAGAGACAAAGCTTTGCCAAAGTATTGGGCTCTCCTCTCCAGGTGGAATCAGGGTATAGATTGAGTCGACTAGCGGGGCAAGTGGTTTCTAATTTGCTATGGAGAAGTTCAGCTATCTCAGTGAAAAAGTAGGCGATGCTGTTGCATTGAGTCAAATCCAGTATAGGAGGAACAGGAACAGTGTCCCAGCCTGCCAGTTTCTTTACTACAGAAAATAAAGTGTGAGGACAGTTTTGGGCATGTACAATGATATTCGTAGATGCCTCTAGCTCTCTTGCATAGAGCATGATAATTATTGAGGGCTATCTTGTAGTCAGATTTGCAGGTTGGCGAATAAGAATTTTGCCATCTCCTCTCAAGAGTTTTGCATTTCGATTTTACAACTTTAAGATCCTCCGTAAACCACGGGGCAGGAGGGCGATGAGGGAGCTTCCATTTAGTGTTAAAAGGCAGACTAGAATTAACAGTGTTAGTAAACCATTCTGACGCAGCGGCATCAAACTTCGGGAGGGGCAAAGTAGAATCCGGCGATTAGTTAATAGTAGGGTATTAAAGGATTCCATATTCAGTTTGCCCCAGCGTTTAAAGCTACCAAGGTCCTCAGAGGAAATCATGGCCTTCTTATCGGAGATTTCTAAATTAAATTGAACTGCAAAGTGGTCCGACCATTCTAAAGGAAGAGCGCAAACACGGCAGTCAAAGGGGAGATCAGATAAAATAGGGTCAAGTAAATGGCCTGCCACATGATTAGGGCCCGCATTATATAAGGACAAATTCAGAGCCTCAAGATCAGACAGAAAGGTACTACTGGTGGTACACTGAGGATCTTCTAAATGTAAATTAAGGTCGCCAAGAAGAGTAAAGTTGGCGGCTTTTAATAAAAAAGGGGCAATTGTGTCAGAAAAAGAAGACACCCACGGGCCAGGATTTCCAGGAGGCTGATACATCAAAAGGCTGGACAAAGTCAGCTGCGGCGTAGCCGCAAATTTATATATTGTGGCTTCTCAGCCCGAAAAAGGCATAGGTTCAAATTTACAGGAGTAGGAGGCTTTAAATATCACCGCAATGCCGCCGCCATTCCCTGCCTCTCTGTCCTTCCTGACAATATCTGAGCCAGGTGGAAGAGCAGCTGCGACATAGGGACTGGAGCTGGCCTGCAACCAGGTCTCAGTGAGAAATAGGGCATCGGGTTGCTCAGAACTTATAAAATCAAAGATGTTGTCCTTGTGTCTGGGAAGAGACTGACAACTAATGTTTCAAATGCGAAGGCAGTTCGCAGTATTGTAAGAGGTTGGCGATGATACAAATGTGGGGGTAGGCCGAACCAAAAAACCGTCATTACATACGGTCTTTCTATGGCTCGGCTTACCCAGTAAAAAAGCACAATGAGGGCATTTGAAGCCATTTGTTGGGAAAATACAAGTGGAACATTTAAAAGAGTGAGTATGTCTCAGTTGCTTTAGATGAACAGCAGTATAACTCAAAATATAGTCGTTACTCACACAATTTTGTGTATGGTATCTGGCCACTGGGCACGGACGGGCGCAGACGGGCTTGCCTCTAGCACGCCAGTGGCACGCCCGCTGCGCGTTTGCATTCACCTTGCTTAAATAGGGAATGCTCAAGCGCAACTAGAGCGCTAACTTCAAAGAGGTAAGGCCCCGGTGTCACCCAAGAAAGTAAAGAGGGACAACCAAGCTCGAGGCACGGAATCCAGACAGTGCAGGTAATGGCATAAGAACAGAAGAGTAAAACCACACGTTAGAAACAAATTAGAATCGAGTGTCAGAATGTAAAAGGGGTAGAGTAATCCTCTATTGCAATTTTAAAGTGCGAGTGAGAGGGCAGATAAAAAGTGTCCTACGAAAATCTTAAAAACAGTATGGCAGCAATACAACGAGTTGTGATTACAGCAGTCTCTAGTCTAGGTTGCACATTTTTACATATCTTTACAGAGCTGTAAAATGGTATATCTTACTACGGCTCGGTGTACCCAGTAAAAAAGCACAATGAGGGCATTTGAAGCCATTCGTTGGGAAAATACAAGTGGAACATTTAAAAGAGTGAATATGTCTCAGTTGCTTTAGATGAACAGCAGTATAACTCAAAATATAGTCGTTACTCACACAATTTTGTGTATGGTATCCGGCAACTGGGCGCGGACAGGCGCAGACGGGCTTGCCTCTGGCACGCCAGCTGCACGCCCGCTGCACGCTTGCATTCGCCTTGCTTAAATAGGGAATGCTCAAGCGCGACTAGAGCGCTAACCTCAAAGAGGTAAGGCCCCGGTGTCACCCAAGAAAGTAAAGAGGGACAACCAAGCTCGGAGCACGGAATCCAGACAGTGCAGGTAATGGCAAAAGAACAGAAGAGTACAACCACACATTAGAAACAAATTAGGATCGAGTGTTAGAATGTAAAAGGGGTAGAGTAATCCCCTATTGCAATTTTAAAGTGCGAGTCAGAGGGCAGGTAAAAAGTGTCCTACGAAAATCTTAAAAACAGTATGGCAGCAATACAACAAGTTGTGCTTACAGCAGTCTCTAGTCAGGGCTGCGTGCTCGCATTCACCTTGCTTAAATAGGGAATGCTCAAGCGCGACTAGGGCGCTAACCTCAAAGAGGTAAGGCCCCGGTGTCACCCAAGAAAGTAAAGAGGGACAACCAAGCACGGAGCTCAGAATCCAGACAGTGCAGGTAATGGCATAAGAACAGAAGAGTAAAACCACACGTTAAAAACAAATTAGGATTGAGTGACAGAATGTAAAAGGGGTAGAGTAATCCCCTATTGCAATTTTAAAGTGCGAGTGAGAGGGCAGAAAAAAAGTGTCCTACGAAAATCTTAAAAACAGTATGGCAGCAATACAACGAGTTGTGATTACAGCAGTCTCTAGTCTAGGTTGCACATTTTTTACATATCTTTACACAGCTGTAAAGTGGTATATCTTATATTGTTAATTGTTAGGTTTAGTAATATTGCTCTTTATGTTATCTCTGTTATTTCTTTTGGAGTACTTAAAATCACAGGTTTTCAAACATAAAAAATTGATAAAATGTTGCAATTTCCCACACCTAGGAAAAATGGATACACATCAGTTTATGTTTCACCTAGACAGCTATCCTCACTTAAAAACAGACCTATGTAAGTCTCTGTACAATAGTGGAGTTACAGTAACTGGTCTCAAGTGTGTGCCACAGGAAACCATAGAGTTAGGCAGATTTTAATTTTCTCTATTTAGCCTCTGTTGCTGCCTTTATCCTTTACATGAGGAATCAACTGGGAAGGCGAATTGGTACTTAAGGATAGAGCAAATTGATCTTTAACTCAATTTGGCTTCTAAAAGATATGAGTGGCTGTATTAAAGGCTTTGATGCTCTCTGTCAGTTGAGGGCTGCTTCTCTAGTTGTCTCTATGCGTTCACGCTCCTCATAATTAGCACCTGTAAAGATGCTAAGAAGTGTTTAGGACTAGAGGTGGGTGGAACTCACAGTTTTACTCCACAGAGCTACCCAAGAACTGTGCGAGGGTCCTCGGAGTTCCGCAGGCAGTGGAGTTGTGGCATGTCACACTGCTTGCGCTAGTTTTTAGTGCCAGGAGCTTGTACCACATTCTAAAATCAGCATGAACAGCACCATGCAGCATGCCAGAGGGTGCTGCTTCTTTCTGAGACTCAAGTAGATTTTCTACTTGAGTGGCAGCTTTCTCACTGTGAGCAACACCTTTCTCAACACAAGCGGTAGAGACAGGCTGTGAATGCCTGTGTTGGGAAATCTCACTGGGAGGCGGTCTAGCGCTTGATTTTCTCACTCACATGAGCTAACTTATACTTGCTGAGCTATGTGTGAGAAAAAACTCCACCACGCAGTGGTCGCCACAGTTTTTCAAAAAACTCCAGGCTCCAATCAGAGTAAGAGTGGACAAACTGTTTATGTGTGGCATTTTCTCACAAGTAAAACCAAGCTATCAAGTCCATAAAAAGAGAGAACTATCAAAAAGTACACCCTTTTGAACAATGAAAAACTCTAACAGATCTTGAAACTGCTGGAAAACCCCTAAAATGGAAAGCCACTACCCTACTGCCCCTATTTTATTTTAAATGGCTTGCAGATTCACAATACTTTCCATTTCTGGCACTCCAAATACACAAGTTGCATTCTCCACTGCACTAACAAGTATTCAATTATGTTTCTCTGTAGTCACACACACATTTACATACCCACACCCCTGAAGAAAACTTTATTCGGAAACCTCATTATGACGGATGCCGCCAACAGACTACAAACTGATCGTCTAAGTTGATCGATCTTTGTGCCACAAGAAATACTTATTCTTAGTTGTAACTACAAGAATTGGCATTATTCTTATGAAAGATCATCTAAGTTGAACGATCTTTGTGCCACATGAAATATTTATGCTTAGTTGGAAATATAAGAATTGAAGTTATTGTTATAAAAGCCCTGAGGAAGCACTGGTTCGATGACCATGTAAGGGTGAAACACGTGTCGGCTGTTGAGAGTTCCTAATTGCACCTTTCTTGCTATGGCCACCGGACAATAAATATATTCAAAATTACTACCTGGAATCATGAAGCATTTTTTATCCAAACAACTGAAAAATGGAGGAGGAGGCATTCACACACTCCTAAGTTACTCTATTAACAAATTGAGGTTTTTATAACGTAAAATAGTAGATTTGCCACCAATTTTTTTTCAAATCAGTTATCTTTCCATATTATATATATTCCGAAAGGAATTGTTTTATAATATTCTCTATACACATTTTGTGGCAGCCTAACTTATGCTGTTTGTAATACAGTTTTGAGATAATGACTTGCATATTTACAGTCCTTTCATTTGCAGATTGGGACCTTAAAACACTGTAAATACACAAGCCAATTGTCACAACTTTGCCAAGTAAGATTCAATTCTATTTCTCCTTACTCACACATAGACATCTGCAGAGTTTGAATTAACTATCAGACTACAAGGAAATCAGGTAACCTTGTCCTTGTGCTCATACCGAGGCAATAGGGCAGTTGTTTTACAAATTGAACTAAACAGTAGAATGAACATGGCTAAATGTGCTCAATTCAGTCGTATTGCAAATCCAGATGACAGTAAGCTGAAAAATGTAAAAGTCTGTCTGAAAATGGGAGCGTTTTGTCACCATGATTTGATCCTGCAATGGTGGGGCTTCTATCGTGGTGGCAGCAATAATTGCCTCTGCCTGTGGGGCCTCCTGGTGCCTAACGGGCCAGGTCTGCAGGACTACGATAAAAGCATCATCTGCCTGCTCTAGACTGTGGCATAGCGCAAACCCCAGCTCATAATTCTGGGTGGTGCTGGCTGTCATGTGTGCAGGCTGGACTGTAAAAGATGTCACTGACTCTGGCAGGCTGTGAACACAACAAAGAAAAGAAAAGCTGCTTGCTTGCCATTCGTACCATATGCCACTGACCAATCAGGTCCTGCATTGTCACAGTGGGGCAGTCAGATTGCCTAAAAAAACAACACAAGGCATACTACAACCCTCTGGATCCACGCTTGGCAGGCACTGTCCGACTGAATTGCTGGACAACAGAGACACTGGTATGCACTAGTGCTCAGGTTTGGCTTTTTACATGAAATTCTGAGGTGAGGGCACCAGTAAATTCTTTGATGAGTAAGTCAGTGAGCTACTTAAACAATAAATTGAGGCAACAAACTTTCCAAGCACAGCATATGCCAGTGCAGGATGTATGACGTTACAACGCAGGCTATTACAACGCCTGCCTTTACAACGCGGTTTTTAGATCGCATACCATTACAACGCATAGCGCTTTTGGGTGCTGGATAGTGAATAGTTTAATGTACTATTCCAATTCCAGTCCCCGTGTACACTAGGGAAGGTTATTGGATAGTAAATTAAGCTATTCCCTATCCTAGAGCGCCCCCCAGCGCAATGCGTTGTAATGGTTTGCGTTGTAATGACCGCTATGGTCACCAGCAATAAAATTAATTTGTCTCACCCCTGATGCATGGTGGCGGGGTGGGCTTTTCTACTCCTAAATCTCTGGGCGTGATCATCAAACAATCCCCTCCACTGGTCATATTGACCTTTGTTCGTAGACAATTAGAAGTGTAAAACAGCAATCATCTACATCAATCCAACAATGCAAACATTGTTTATGACATTAGAATAGTCAATAAAGAGAGTTTTGTATGAGTTAGAGTTTTATTCTTCAATGTCTCAGGTTTTAATCAGTTGTACTCAATAAGAATTAGTCTTTTACGCATCAGCATGAGAAATGCACATAATCCGAAAATGTACATTTCAATATAAGTTAAAATAGAACATTAGTCAAAACAACAGCACATTTTGTTATAATGCATCAAGCGTGTTCCATACAAGTAGTTACCTAATCTAAATATTTTAAAATAAGGTATGAGTTCAAATACTCAATAAAGAATTCTGATGAGAGAATTGATGCATAAGCATAAAGCCTCTGCATGTCAAGCTTGAAAGTATTCGCAACTCTAAATCACCAGAGAATCAATGAAACTAGACTAAGCAACCTCTAATGTAGATAAGTATTAGAAACTGTAAGATGAGTCCTGACAGAGAGTCGGAGAAGGAGAATCCTGCGACGACTTTAGGAAAATGATTTAATACAAACAATATTCCAAACTGCATCAAGCGTCTTTTTGTCTCCTGATTTGAGCAACAGGATTGTAGTTAACACCTGGGAATAGGTAAATGCCCTACAATCATACGTCTTTAGACATTAGTCCTTGAAAAGTTACATCGTTCACATTCTGCGGTTCAGACTGTTCTTCTCATGAATCATCCTTCCTGTAGCCTCTTCTCCTCCAGGTTTATAATACAAAATAAGTGTCTGTTCCATAACTAATAGAAGGCTTCTGTTAAGTTACAACATCTGCAGTCAAAAAGAAAAACATATAGTGGAAAAATAACCATGCAATGTAAAAACAGGCCTTTGAATGTTAATGCATTATTTCAGTTAACATGGCATCAACAACTAAGCTAACCTAAATTAGCACTTATTTACTTCACTTGTAGGCCTCTAACATTTAAGTATGATTACCTGCCACGACTTTTCGTATTTTGCAAATGTGCTATTCAAGCATAGGCTTTTGGACAGCATTAAAAAAAGCATTTTTGTTTGCCAATCGTATTCGTTCTGCAGTTGCAAATGGAAGTGCACATGGCCTCTCCAGCGGTATCCATCATGAGATTCTCCACTGTCCCAGAAACTCACCAGCTAAACACTTTGATCCCTTCCACATTAAAGGGAGATCCTCATTCTGTATTCATGCATTCTTAGTCAGATATTTTTACTCTGTCAGATATCATGCAGCAAATTTTACACTAAATTAGAAAATAAAAAGAGAAATATGTTTAACAACAAAAAAGTTATTTTAAATTCAAACCAGTGTGCTGGTATGGAATTGTTCAATACCACAAGAAAACAAAACATTAATTCTACATTTTCTCTTACATTTTATACGGCAGACATTGCAGAGAAATGAGCTGAAGACGGATTGAGCCCCCGAAATTAAAAGAAAGTGTTGTAGAGCAGCAGAATTATTTATGGCAGTCAGATTTTGAACAGGGCAGTTGTTTTGAATTCTTGTTAGGCTTACCATTTGCTAGGACGTCACTGAGATCTTGCTTGGGGAGCAAGGATTGGGGAGAGAACAGCTAGGGCTGTATATCTCAAATCTGGGGGACAGGGTTCGAGTCTCAGCAATGATGCTCAACATCCTGTGACTCTGGGCAAATTACTTAATCTCCCTGGGCCTTATTTATGAGGCCATGCATCAATTTTGCACTGCTGTTGTGTCACTTTTTGTGACGCAATGGCAGCGTAAAACATGCCACCTGTTGCGTTCTATGTACAAAGAGACTCATCTAAGCAGATGTGTTACTTTGTAAACCCCTGCGCTACATTATACTTGCGTCAGGTATTTTAGTGCATGCGTAAGTTTGCTAGGCTGATCATCCGATTTAAATTCAAATAACCCTCGATGAAATAATGTATATGTCCTTTAGAGACTTCTTGGGTCTCTGGCTGGAGGGGGGTAGGGTAGGGTTCATTTCAACATACGAGTTAGAAAGCCTATAGATCAGTTCGAAAAATATAGGAAAAAATGTGGACTAGTGACGAAGTGTCGGCTCTCAAAATCGGAGCAATTTTTTGAATATGTGAGATTAACCGTGGGAAACGCGAGAAAAGAGCAAGGGAAAAGAAAAATCTAATATGAAATATCGTTATCAAGGGTGGAGAGGCAAGATGGCCGCGGACCGATCCGCTGAGTGAGAGGCTGATATCTCTCCTCTCTCCTCTCTCCAGTATAAGAAAATAGATGCGAGCAGATGCGAGCAGAAAAGACGTAGTTACACATGCCCATGCAGCTAAAGGAGAGGAACCACGGAGGCATTACACTAAAACTGTTATTGCTGAAGCAAAGGATTCTTCAACGCGTAGAGTTAGTGACCCGGCTGGTAAAGGGCATAGCTTTACTCCTGGGGCTTGAAGAGGCGGCGAAAACCATAAAAAGGCCGATATACGGAGCACGAGAGCAGAACAATCTGGAAAGGATGCTCCCACAGATTGCAACGAGAAATCAGGCTGCCAGGTCCAAGAAACCGGACTTGGAAGCAGACATGGATTCAGTCGCAAAAAAGAGAGAGCTGAGGCGAAAGGAGAGGGAGAGCAAGGCCGAACTTAGAGCGGAGCAGAAGGCTGAGCGCCGGGCAATGGTAGCGGCAGCAAGCATTGGACGTGCAGAGAAGAAAGCGTTAAGAGCGGAGATGGCAGCGAAAGAAATCACCCCCAGAGTCAGCAGAGGTGGGTTAAGACAGCCTACCTTGGCGGAATCCTTCGGTGGGGGGAATAACAGCAGAGAAGCTTCAATGGATCGTAGCAGAGGGCGAGTAAAGGCTGATGCTGAGGACACCATGACGCCGCCGCCACGAGAACCTGCTCCAGCTCCAGTTGCAGGGGGCACGGTGGAAGCAGTGGCAGAGCCAGAACAAGTCGAAGGAATGGGAGCACCGGTGGAAGACGAGACCTGTACGGAGGAACAAGGGCCGGCAGCAGTTACAGAGCAGGGTCCAGGAGAGCTGTTAACTGTGCCCAGCGCCATATTGGAGGTATGTGCAGTAAGCGGGGAAGCAGGACTGGAGAACATGGCAACACTCGAGGGGGAAAACTCAGGCGATATATCTGGAGCAATGGAGGGGGAAATAAAAGACAGTGCTCAGGACAATGTATGTGCAGCAAGCGTAGATGCAGGACTGGAGGGGGGGGGCCTGCATCATTATTACTAGAAAACATGGCAACACCCGAGGGAAACAAAGCGGGCGATACATCTGGAGCATTCGAGGGGTGGGGGGAAAAGGACAGTGCCAAGGAGAATGGCAACAGCAACGTTAGTGCTGCTAACAACCAGGGGAGCAGCAGCAACCAGAGTAATAGCTGCCCTGCGATCTGCCCCGAAGTGAGTGTGACAGGGGCAGGGGCATCAGTAGAAAAGGCAACTACTAACTGTCTGCCCCACAATGAGGGTAATAGTGTCTCGGAAAACACCGCCAGTCAAAACGTGACAGAAGCACTCACTCTGGTCGACCCTTTACGTCCAGGACCTCAAGGCATACCAGCAGTGGGTAAGAAGGGCGGGGTAGACAATAGTGTTGATAAGTCTATGGGGAAGAGTGCCAACGCCAATGTCACCGCAAGAGACTCAAACTTGAATAAAAGTAAGGCACATTCGGGACATGCACCTGCGCTGTCAGGGGGGCTCACTTCTCCAGTTCTAGCAGGGGCAGCAGGTCTATTGCCAGGCCCGCTACCAGGGACCCCAGGGGAAGACATTTTTTACTCAGTGAATGATGAGACCGACGAGACAGATGAGACCTCGGGCGTACACAAAAACAAGGAAATACCCCCTGAGACTGAAACAGATGACTCGGATGCGAACCTTGAAGAAACGGAAGTATCTACTTCGGAATTGGACACTGAGTCGGACCCTGAGTCCGAGACGGGCCTGACCCAATCTTCCCTGGATGACAGTACTCAGAGGCAAACGGTTGTAAGAAAGAAACAACAAAACATTAGGAAACAGCAAAGAAGGTCTAGCCCTAGGCATAGGGAGAGGCCTAGTAAACTGGTCTGGGATTACTCAGCAACCTCTAAGCTGTATCACGACGAAGGAGGGAGTAGGTCCCAGCATAATAATGACTCTTCAGGTCCGCAGACACAAGTACAGGGCCCTACAATAGAGATGCTTTATAATACTCTAAGGCAAATGCAGGGAGAAGGTAGAGCTGAAGCCAAGAGGGCGAAGAAAGCAAGCAAGAAAATTGAGAGGTCACTGAGTAAAGTGAACAAGATGTATGCAGAGATGGCTGGCCGTATGGCAGAAGTGGAGGAAAGAACAGGCCAATTGGAGGACGAAGTCTCTCAGTGGAAGGAGTTCAAGTCGGCGCAGGAAAAATTCAACGAGGATTTACAATGGAAGGCAGAAGATGCGGAAAACAGGCAGAGGAGGAATAATATTAGGTTACTGGGGATTCCAGAGGGAGTCGAGGAACAGAACCCTAGGGCCTTTGTGGTTACCTTGTTAAGAGAATCATTCCCGGAGATCACAGCCTGGAACTGGGACGTTGAGGTACAACGGGCCCACAGATTTCCCCTGACAATGAAGAAATCATATGGCGCTCCTCAGAATGAGAGACCAAGAGCTATGCTCATATACATTGGGAATTTTCTGGCCAGACAGGAGATTATGGACAAGGCTAGGCCACAAGATCGCCGGGCCTTTAAAGGAAATTCCTTCTTCGCTCGACCGGACTTTTGTCACGCTACGGTGGAGAGGAGATGGAGATTACGACAAATGATAGATCCGTTTCAAAAAGCTGGATGTGAGGCCTACCTCCTGTTTCCTGCAAGGTTGAAAGTAATATTAGAGGGGCGCACTAGAATGTTCTTCTCGGAAATTAAAGCACAGAGCTTTTTGACTGAACTAAGTGGGAAAAAGAGAAAATAGAAGAAAATAGAAGAAAAACAGAATTAGATAACAAAGGAAGAGATACTAACTGACCAGATGGGAAAGGACACAATGCGGTGATGGACTATAGTATTCTGTATATACACAGAGTGAATGGCTCTGGGGAGACACAATGTAGGGGGCAAGGAATACTTAGAAGGGGCTTATTTAAAAGTCATACTATTTTCTTT
This sequence comes from Lissotriton helveticus, assembly GCF_964261635.1. NCBI lineage: Eukaryota > Metazoa > Chordata > Amphibia > Caudata > Salamandridae > Lissotriton > Lissotriton helveticus. The sequence goes on from NC_136063.1 coordinate 807,638,411, forward strand.
TGTATTCGTGGCTAATAAAGGAGAATAAAGGTAGGGAGAGGGGAGGGTACAGCATCACTCAAGGGGGTTGGGAACCAGTCATACGTAGGTCAGGATTGACCTAGTTGCCTGTGGAAAGGGAGGTCGGGGGGGAGGGTTAGGGGGGGGAAGCACCAGAAAGGGAGAGACAGGGGGGTACGGGCAGGTTGTGGGCAAAGTAGGGAAACAAGATCTCAGTTCACAGTGGGGGAAGAGAAAGAAACTGATGAAACCGAGGGGAGGCAACAAAAATAAGAGCTGCGCAGGACACTGGGGTATAGGAGTAGGGCTAAGAGATGGGCAGTCCAGAATGTTGGAAGATCTGAAAATTTTCCTATGAGCACAAACATTAAAATCGTGACTATGAACGTATGCGGGCTGAACGATAGAATAAAAAGGCAGCGGGTATCTCTATTACTGAAAAACACCGGGCGGATTTTTTTTGCTTACAGGAAACACATGTCGAAGGGAATAGGTCATTTTTGTTGGAGCAAATGGGATTTAGGTTACTAGCTAACTCCAAACAGGGGGCCAGAATTAGAGGGGTTGCTATCCTGACAAAACACTCAAATATAAGAACGAGGAAGAAATTCGAGGACCAGTGGGGGAGATGTGCTTTGATAGAGTGTTTCATAGGGGAAGAATGGGTCACTATAGGCTCTATCTATGGGTCAACAGAGGACGATCCAGAGTTGTTTGAATTTCTAGACATCGAACTACCTGCGTGGGCACCAAGAGCTATCTTGGCAGGAGATTTTAATATTGATGGAGCTAGGGGATTGGGGCTAGATTCTATGGGACAATACCAGGGGAGGAAAAAGAGGGTATGTAGGGCAATACAGAAACTAGCCAGAAATAATGCATTGATGGATGTGTGGGGGGCCAAGAAACCTTCTGATCCTGGCTATACATTTGTTTCGGCTCCGCATCGGAAATGCGTTAGATTAGATTATTTTTTTGTATCTAGGACACTATTAGGTACCTCAGCGATAGATAGGATGCCAAGGATATTGTCAGACCATAATCCCCTTAAGTTAACAATAGAAGGAAGCGGGTTCAAGAAAGTGACAGGATCATGGACATTTGAAAGGGGATTATTAAAAGATGACGACTACATTACACATATGCACTTGTGGATTAGGGATTTTTGGGACATTAATAGGGGGAGCACCACCATTGGGAATGACTGGGACACATTCAAAGCAGGGGTAAGAGGCGAAACATTGAGCTACTCTATTGCCAAACGAAGGAAGGAAAAAATAGAGGTTGAACGGGTAAATAATGCCCTGAGAATAGCGGAAGCAAGATTGGAACAAGCCACATTAGATCAGAACGAATACAATGAGCGGGTATTGGAAGCAACGATAGCAAGAGCAGAAGCTGTAGAGGGGGTGGCAATTAAGGCTGCTAGATTATATGATACACAGAGAGAAAGGTGCTACGAATTTAGTGAAAAGATAGGACATACCTTAGCAGCACGTACAAGACAAAGGGTGGCCAAGGGAGAGATTAAGGAAATAAAAGACAACACTGGGCGTTTAATCACGGATGAGAAGGGGATAGCAGAGGTATTTAGGGAGTTTTACAGCAAGCTATACAAGGAAGATCAAGTACGGGACAGGGGGGAAATATCGGACTACCTACAGAATATCTCGGGCAAGGTTTTAAATAGGGAGGATAGAGAGTTTCTTGACGCTGACCTGAGAGACGAGGAGATTAATGAGGCTATATTGGGTTTACCAAAGGGGAAAGCAGCAGGTCCAGACTTGATACCAGGAGAGTTTTATAAGGTATTCCTGCACTCAATATTTAAAGATTTAGCAAGAACATTTAGGGGGGTGCAACATGGCCAGGCAATACCGGCAAGTTGGGCCGGGGCGGACATCGTAATAATACTTAAAAAAGGAAAGGATGCAACAGAACCAGGGTCGTACCGCCCCATAACATTAATTAACGCAGACACCAAAATATTCTCGAAAATACAGGCAGATAGATTCGCTAAGATAATAACCCAATTAGTTAGCACTAATCAACATGGCTTTATACCACAAAGGGGCACTACACTTCATATCAGGAAAATGATAACACTTTTTGATGTTCAGGAAGTAGAAGGGAAACCTATAGCGGCCATGTTATTGGACGCAGAAAAAGCCTTTGACAGGGTGGCATGGGAGTACCTGTGGGCGGTTTTAAGAAGGGGAGGGGTAGGTGAGGTTTTTGTCAAAGTCATTCAATCACTCTATACGAACCCTACTGCCTGTGTTAGGGTGAACTCTGGCCGTACTAGACCCCTGGATATTACAAGGGGCACTCGGCAAGGATGCCCTTGTTCGCCCCTATTATTTGCTATGTACATTGACCCCTTGATATTGAGGTTAGAGCAGAACAATCGAATTAATCCAATAAACACTAGCAGGGGAGACATTAAGGTTCTAGCATATGCAGATGACATAGAGGCAGATCGGTTCGGAAGAATAGCAGGGTATGCTCTGAACAAAAGCAAGTCACAAATCATAAAGAACGTTTACACAATATGTACAGATGCACGGGTGGTTGATGAGGGGATGTATTTAGGTGTTACGATCACGGCTGAACTGGAAAAATTGGTGGAAATTAACATTAATCCCATTATTACAAAAGCAAAGAAAGATCTGGATAGGGTAAATAATTTACATATGTCCATAGTAGGTAGAGTACACTACGTAAAAATGAACTTGTTGCCGAAATTTCTGTATTTATTTAGAACAATCCCGCTGTTTTTTAGTATGAGTTGGTTTAATAAGCTGGAGATTATGGTAAATCGATTTGTTTGGTCCCAGGGGAAGACGAGAAGAGCATTGAAGTACATGTCATTACCACGAGACAGGGGGGGATGGGCGTTGCCAGATTTCAAAATGTATTACTGGGCGGCAGCATTACAGCAGATGACGGGTTTATTGGGAGGTGCGGAGCGGGAAATTGAGATTCCTACGGGGTCAACAGAGGTGTATGGGATAATACTTGGCGGGGAGACAAACAATGCTTTCCTTAAATACTCGGAGCCAAGCTATTTTAAGCGGACCAGGTTCAAGACACTAGAAGCTGCTGGTAAAATATGGAAAGCATTCAAGAAAAGTTTTGGCTTGGGAAGACTTCATGCACACACTAGATTAATGGAGGATCCAATGCTGCCCACAGAAATATTTGCGAATGCTATATTTAAGGAATGGGTTCGTTTGGGAATTAAGAATTTGGGGGATCTAATAGGGGAGGCAGGGGTAAGGCAATTCACAGAAATCCAGCAGGAATTTGGTGTTAGCAATAGGACTTTTTTTAAATATTTACAACTAAGAAGCTTTCTAGGTAATAAACGAGGAGGACCAATGGGTTTTAAAGCAAATCCGATAATACAGATGGTTGAGGGGGGCCAATCTTGCTCAATCAAAAGGTTGTATGCTGAACTAATAGAACATCGAGGGGATGACCTTGAAAAATATGAGACCAAATGGAGGGAAGCAATAGGAGCAACAGAGGGCGTATTCTTAAGGTCACTAAGATTAGGACGGGAAACCCTGTGTTCAGCGGCATTGCAGGCACAACACTATAAGACGCTATACAAACTCTACTACACACCAGTTAGAATTGCCCAGTGGGGAGGAACACAGGGGGTTAGGTGCCCTAGGTGCGATAGTACGGAGGCAGATATAGTGCATATGTTTGCGGGGTGCCCAAACCTTTCTCCGCTAATAAAAAGTATTGAAACATTTTTTGATAACTCCTTGGCATTTAAATTGAAGCTGACACCAGAAGTAATACTACTAGGACTAGAGGGGAGTAACTCACAGCAAAATCAAAATGGGGGTTTTTTGTTTGTGGCCACGGCTGTTCTGCGCCTATGTATAGCAGCTGCCTGGAAAGATAAGATACCACCTTCGTTCCAGCACTGGTTGGCTAGGTTACTGCATATGTATAATCTGGAGAAAGCTATCTATGCCAGAAGGGGGAAAAAGGGTAGAGCGCTGGGATTACAGCTGTGGAAGCCCATTGCAGAATGGAAAAGTAGGATGGCAAGTGTCTAGGGGTGTGAATAGCTGGATGTGATAAAATATATATACGCCTTATATATGCCTCTTGGGGGTATCTTCTGTCCCCTTTACATTTCCCTTTAACTGCGTTTTATTAATGTTCCTTTATTTATCTATTGTGTTCTTCTTTTTCTTCCCCAACTTGTTTTGCTTTGTTTTGTTATAAGATGTATATATTATGGAAGTATGCAAGTATGCAATGGAATTGTTTTATGTGATTATTTAGAAACTTGCCTGCTGTTGAAAGATATTGACTGGTGCGGGGGGGGGGGGGGTAAAAAAATTGCTTTAAAAATTGTCAATAAAAATATAAAAAAAAAAAAAAGAAATATCGTTATCAAACAGCTTAGTTCAATCACGCAGTTTCCATATAACAAGTTTCTGGCCCTCCTGTTCCATCGTCATAAAAACCACTGTTTCAATTTAATGAACATTAAGCAGTGAGGACCATCACTCTTCGATGGTAGAAGTGTAGAGAGCCACCCGGGCCCTCTACTACTAGATTGCCACTTTCATGCCTCCACACACCCCTCGGGGTGGGTTCGACCCGAGGGGATAAATAAACGGCCGAGAACGCTTGGAGTCTTCCGGCCACAAGTGTGAAAGTAATTGTCTTGTGTGCTTCATCCACGCGCTGCTGCGTCCTAACCTCACCTAGGCCCCACCATGCTACATTGGCGACGAGGCCAGTCGCATCCCACACGTGCCCGCCTACCTTACGTGGTTCATGCTGGGAGCGTGCGGAGCCCACCCGCGCTGCCCTGCTCCCTCTGTTGCCGCTCGGCGCTCTGAAGGAAGCTCGCAGAGTCCACCCTCATCACTCTGCTATGAACGACACCTGCTGCTGCCTGGAGCCTGATGCCCGCAGCCTCTGCAGCCGTGCCACCTGCCCCGCTGCTGGGCTGATCAGCTTGTGCCCGCCCACGCGTTTCCCTGGCCTTCGGGAGTGCGATCAGCCGGCGGCGCTCGCTGGAGAAGTGCTAATCGTGGGGTAAGTGCCCGCTGCCCCTCCCGCATGGCGTTCACCTCGAGGACGTCTCCGCTCCTGCTCCCTGCAGCTCTGATGCCACGTTGAGGCCCGTAGGCCTAAAGTCATTCCCCACACCTGCTGTCTGACGGTGAGGCCCCGGGACTGCCCCATCTGCTGTCTGGTCCAGCCCAGCACATGCCCAAGCGGACTTTTCTCTCTCCACCGAGTGCTAGCAAGTCACAATGGCACCAGGTGGTGGCACAGTAGGACTGAGCTGTTTATTCTGGGATTCCCAAGGCAGGCCCACGCCCCTGGAGTCAGCTGGGGGTTGGGGAAGGAAAAAGGAACTGGGGACTGAAAACAAGGAAACATAGACACATGGAGTCTCACTGAGCAAAGAACTGAGAAAGGATGAAAGGAACAGAGCAAGGCACACAGCAGCCTGCAACACTCACATTTTACCTCGTTCCACGGGGCAACGCCAGAGGGCGCACTACCTCCGGCGCGCACGTGTAGCCACGAGGCAGTCAGTGGCACGTGGTCCTGTGCCGACACACATGCCCAGCTGCAGATTTTCGACATCCTGGTCACATCCTCGCGCCGGTGCTCCAATGCATGGCCATCATGAGCACAGCTGTCCCTGCTGCCCAGCAGCTGGCACTGCTGTCCAGCAGGATGGAACAAATCATCCACGTGGGGGTGCCAACGCACCTTCCCCAGGGCACAGCCACATGACGGTCGCACCTCTGCCCCTCTTCAGTGAAGCCTCAGACCTTGCCATAGCAGCGCCAAGATGGAAAGCATGGATTGGACGGCTCAACCACTACTTCAAGGGGACAAGGGAAATTGGCGGCACTGTCAAACGGTCACATCTCATCTACTAAGGGGCGGGGAAATCTATGACCTTTTTGAGACGCTCCCCAACACAGGGAATAATGACGATTACGAGGAGGCGGTCGCCGCGCTCAACAAGCACTTTGAGCCCCAAATGAACTCCGACTTTGAGAAGTACAAGTTCAAGAGGGCGTGGCAGATGGACTATGTACGGCTATGCTGGTTGGCCAGCACTAAGCATGGGCGAATTTTACGAACTCGCGGTGCGCGAATTTGCGAATTTGCGAACTCGCGATCCGCAAAATTCGCGAATTCGTGCGAATTTACGAATTTTCTGTTTTTGCCAGTTTGCGAGGGTTTTGTACAAGTTCGGGAACGCGAACTTACTTATGTGGTCCCAACGGTCGCGACCATGTTGTTTCTACGTGTCCAGCCTGTTAGCGACCCTGTGGTTCATCGCGGCCACCCTCCGGTTCACCACTGCCACCCTCTGGTTCTCCAATGCCACCCTCTGGATTATCACTGTCCCCCTCTGGTTTATCACAGCACCCTCTGGTTCATCACTGCCACCCTCTGGTTCATCACTGCCACCCTCTGGTTTGCCACTGCCACCCTCTGGATCATCACTGTCCCCCTCTGGTTCATCACTGCCACCCTCTGGTTGATCACTGCCATCCTCTGGTTCATCCCTGCCACCCTCTGGTTCATCACTGCCACCCTCTCGTTTGCCACTGCCACACTCTGGATCATCACTGTCCCCCTCTGGTTTTTCACAGCACCCTCTGGTTCATCCCTGCCAACCTCTGGTTCATCACTGCCACCCTCTCGTTTGCCACTGCCACCCTCTGAATCATCACTGTCCCCCTCTGGTTTATCACAGTACCCTCTGGTTCATCACTGCCACCCTCTGGTTCATCCCTGCCACCCTCTGGTTCATCACTGCCACCCTCTCATTTGCCACTGCCACCCTCTGGATCATCACTGTCCCCCTCTGGTTTATCACAGCACCCTCTGGTTCATCCTTGCCACCCTCTGGTTCATCACTGCCACCCTCTGGTTTGCCACTGCCACCCTCTGGATCATCACTGTCCTCCTCTGGTTCAAGGCTGCCACCCTCTGGTTGATCACTGCCATCCTCTGGTTCATCTCTGCCACCCTCTGGTTCATCACTGCCACCCTCTCGTTTGCCACTGACACCCTCTGGATCATCACTGTCCCCCTCTGGTTTATCACAGCACCCTCTGGTTCATCCCTGCCACCCCCTGGTTCATCACTGCCACCCTCTGGTTTGCCACTGCCACCCTCTGGATCATCACTGTCCCCCTCTGGTTCAAGGCTGCCACCCTCTGGTTGATCACTGCCATCCTCTGGGTCATCCCTGCCACCCTCTGGTTCATCACTGCCACCCTCTTGTTTGCCACTGCCACCCTCTGGATCATCACTGTCTCCCTCTGGTTTATCACAGCACCTTCTGGTTCATCACTGCCACCCTCTGGTTCATCCCTGCCACCCTCTGGTTCATCACTGCCACCCTCTCGTTTGCCACTGCCACCCTCTGGATCATCACTGTCCCCCTCTGGTTTATCACAGCACCCTCTGGTTCATCCCTGCCACCCTCTGGTTCATCACTGCCACCCTCTGGTTTGCCACTGCCACCCTCTGGATCATCACTGTCCCCCTCTGGTTCAAGGCTGCCACCCTCTGGTTGATCACTGCCATCCTCTGGTTCATCCCTGCCACCCTCTGGTTCATCACTGCCACCCTCTCGTTTGCCACTGCCACCCTCTGGATCTTCACTGTCCCCCTCTGGTTTATCACAGCACCCTCTGGTTCATCACTGCCACCTTCTGGTTGATCACTGCCACCCTCTGGTTCATCAATGCCACCCTCTGGTTGATTACTGCCATCCTCTGGTTCCTCCCTGCCACCCTTTGGTTCATCACTGCCACCCTCTGGTTTGCCACTGCCACCCTCTGGATCAGCACTGTCCCCCTCTGGTTCAAGGCTGCCACCCTCTGGTTCATCACTGCCACCCTCTGGTTTGCCACTGCCATCCGCTTGTTCACCACTGTAGATTATGGGGGGAAAGCAAAGCACACCTTCCCAGCCTCAACTGAGATGATTTAATTTGGGGCTGGTTAATGTGTCACTGAATTTGTGCTTCAAGTCTGGCACCTGCTACCTTAGCTGTAAGACCTTCCTGTTGCAGTGATTTTATTTAAAGGAGCAATGTGCCATACTTGTAACTATTCTCTGACCCTGCTTTGAGGGTCAGAGCAGGGTCAGAGAATAGTTGAAAGTAGGCAACTGAACTCTGGAGGGGCCCCTCAGGAAGCAGTACAGGGAATGGTTACAAATTAGTTTGAACTTTTGCACCTGCTAAGTGCTTTCAGTTTTCCAAAATTTGTTTTTCTTCCATTTCGCGAGATTTGCGGGACGCGAAATCGAACTTGCAATCCGCAAATTCGTGCAAATTTGCTGATTTCTCTTTTTTTTGGCATGTTCGGGCTGTTTTTCATTTTTTTTGCGTGTTCGCGCGGTTTTTTGCTTCTTCGCGGGCCGCTTGCAGCGCACCGACTCCGAGGTTGCCCATGAGGTCATGTACGGGCGCGGCCATCTTGTTTGCGTGACGTGTTTCCGTTTCCGGCCGCTCGTTGCGAGTTCGCATCGTATGCGGCACGCGATTACGTATTCGTGAGCGTTTTTGCGCGGCCATCTTGTTTTTCATTCACTGCTATGGTTTTGGGCATGCTACCTCTCTATCCACCTTACATCTTTGCAATCCTATGTTTTTCGTAACTTTTTTTTTTTTTTGCATTTTATCTCTCTCTTTAATTTCCTACATCTATATTTTGTGTTTTTTTTAAACTTTTTGTTACTTTATTACCTACTTTATTTCTTTTGCTCTCTCTCTTATTTTTTTTCACACCTATTCTTCTTTCCTTCTTCTTGTGCCCAGGACCATGGCTAAGGGAGGCAACAAGGGCAAGGGGAAAGGCCCAGCCCCACGTACCCGGCTCCCTTGCGGGCGTTGGAGGGGGAGGAAGTGCAGCCCAGGGAGATCTTTTCTGCGGTGGAGGTTGTCGCCTTGCTGGTTTTTGTCCAGGTCCACCTCCCTAAGACCGTGGCAGCAGGTGGGCGGATTGCTTCCGGTTACGGCCTCCGGGAGCGTCGCCAGCTGTGGGACACGGTGTGCCGGTGCATGCATAAGGAGTCTGGGGTCCGGCGCACCTACCACCAAGTGACGCACCGGTGGAGTGACATCTTGGACCGGGAGCATGACCTCGTCGACCTGCTTGGTGTGGAGATCCCTGGGATTGGTAAGTAGCTATTTAATAACTACTTTTTTTCCTTCTGCTCTGTTATATTGCTAATCTATTTTTTTCCTGAAGAGTACGAATGCTGCTGATTAGATTACATTGCAGGTAAATTAATGTTTAAATAGCTTCTGTTATTGCAGGTGCTCGCCTGGTTATTGGCGTTGATACTATGCTTACTTGTTTGCAACTTTTTAGTCATTTGAGAGCATTACTACGTCATGCTAGAGACAGTAGACTCAAGTCTAGTCCTTCTTTGTACTCCTGCTGCTGCCACTTTGAAGAGATAGTGGTGGATTGAAACGTTGAGTATACTATTTATTACTTGTTCTAGGACATTTGTTAGTGGTCTGCAATCATGATGACGGACTGTGTGTGTCACGCGACGTCTCGTGCTGCTGAGTGATGGCAGTCGTAGTAGAACCTTTTTGTTGTTGATGTAGTTAGTGAATTACATAACTTTCCTATTAGACGGTCTGCGAATCCTGCAATACTGTACTACTATCCTCTTAGTTGACCAGATCAGATGCAATTGATGTTAATTTGTTTCCCCGACATAATTTTAGATTGAGTACAAAGAAATCAAATATTTCCCAAAAAACAATCATCCACGTTGTGTTTCTTTATTTCATGATCACCAGCAGAAACTCCCAGGGGCAAGGCGACGTTGACAGAGACTCCGGTGGCAGAAGTTGGACAGGAGCAGTCCCTTCCAGGCTCTTCTGCTGGCCCCAGTAAGTTGTCTTATTGTTATCTTAATACTTATACTTCCCTAACTTTTACAGCCCCTATTTATTATAAACTGGTTCCTAATAATTCTATGTTTTACAAAATAGTCTTGGATCTTCTTCTAATGTAGACTACTTTCTACATTCTTATCCTGCCTCTACCATCACTCTCTGTGCTACTACTATTTACAATTATGAGTAGGTCTGTGTAGGTAGCTAAGCTTGCCCATTCGGCAAATGGTGTGAAACAAAACTCTGATACAGCAATAGCTCTAGGCACTGAGTGTAGTCCTCTGGGTTGCCCTTGCTGTCTATTCCAGTCTTCTTAATGTAAGTGCTTTGACAATTTGCAACAACAAAATGTAATTGTTTATACCTACTAAACGGTAGCAGTGTCCTTTTTGATTTGAGAGGAGCACATCCCATACCGCTAGTGTTTCAGGGACTATTCTGCACACAAAGAAGTATGGACAAGATGATAGGTGCAGTTCGTCTTTCGACATACCTCAGTCCGAACAGAAGTTGAACCCCCAATCCCCTGACAGACTATCTAGAATGTCTGACCAATGATTTTTACGACCCAGAAGAACAGAAGAAGAGAGACTACCTCCGAGTCCCGGCCTATCTGAGTCACTGAAACATGACTGCCAAGTGCAGTAGTTCAAACCTTTCCGCTCACTCACTCGTAAACAAAAACCACACTGTGTTTGTTAGTTTTAAAGTTTTATTTTCAATTAAGAAATGAAAACATAGTACTGCTGGTGATGACTTACTAGTAGTTGGAGAATTGTCTGGCAGAAGGGCAATGTAAACTTCTTTCTGTAATGAGAAAAATGGTGCCCGTTAAGCAAGCATTCATCAGTTGTCATAAGAACAAGTGTAGCATTTAATGGAATAAGCATATAAAAGGTTAACACCCTCCCCAAAACCGTTATTTTTTTTCAATCCCAGTTATAAAAAAAATGTGTTATGTAACATTTTCTTCCGTTACGAGACAAAATAGGGGCTTGTGTATGGCATCTGAAAATATGACATGTTTTTCCTAGACGTCACAACATCTGACGCGGCACAGATGACAACCAGTGCCGGGGCCAGCAGTGCGGAGGGGTCCATTCAGGATGGGGCGGCGCCAAAAGGAGGAGCTGGGGGGAAGACTCAGCGGCGGCAGACGGTGGTAAGTTATTATACTCCTTACTTATTGAAATATTTTTGAGTAGCCTCGCAAAGGAGTGTATGATGTACTGTACAGTAGTACACAGTACACTAGTATAAGTACACTGTACTGTCAAGAACATTTACTAATTTAGAACTACTTTTTGGACTATCACGTAGAAGACAGTCAACCTTGACTGTTAATAGCATTAGCTGCGGTACTTCTCTGGTAACCAATGGCCCCCTCTATTTCACTTCAACTCAGCTGGCCAATTTTTATTGTGATTTGTGAAGCCAAGTCATATCAGATGAAGTTTAGGGGTGTGAAGAACGAAAAGTTAAAGAAGGGTGAAACGAAGGACGAGCGAGTCTTAATATTTATGACTGTAAACAATGGTTTTGTTGAATGCAATTCAACATAAGAAGACAGCGCTTTCCAAAATATAATGAAAAGGGAGTTAGTTGGTTTTTGAAAAAAATTAATTTTGGTACATTTGAGACATCAAGAAGAATCATAGACGTACTTTCGAAGCCTGGATGTTATCTTCTTTATCCTCCTCGTCGATAGCAGAGGTGTATGATGTAGTAGAGCAGACGCTGAGTGGAAGAAGTATGGCCAGTGGCAGTGCCACCCCTATAGAAAATTAAGACATTCAGATCCCCACTTGCATGTACTGCTTAAAGTACTGCGAGTCTGCATCATCATGGCCTGTGTCTGTATTTCTTGGGTGAAAGCAGAGTGAGCTGCCATTATGGCGGCGAGCACAAGTTCACATACCAGTGATTTCTTTTGCAACCCAAAAGAAAAAAAGTTTTAAAAAAGGCCTTTTTTGAGTACTCTCTGACTATGTAAGTAGTAGTGAGTCCACCCATAGTGCTGCTAGTGAAATTCCTGAAACTGCCAGTAATGTCACAGGCTTACAAAGACGGCGGAAAGATACATGCCAAAATGTTATACTGTTACAACAGGTATCTGTGCACACGTCGCCTTTTACAGAGTAAATGCTGTAGGTAATCAAACACAACCAATAGACAAACAATGTGGAAGTAGTCTTGATAGAAGTGTTTCTTCAATTCAGATTTTATCCACCACGCCCATCCAACACGTGTTTCGTCAGGGCTAGTAGCCAGCGACTTCATCAGGGCTCCCGCGGGCAGCGGTTCCAAAGCTATTGCCACAATGGCTAGGTGCTCTCAACCGCTTCCTATTCCGACCCGGCTACCGGGTAGTGTCGAGGTTCCTCGCTGATTCGAAATTAAACATTGAGTGGCCTGAGCGTGGCATTAGAAACAGTACAATAGATAGTACGGTACAGAACAGTGCCCTAAATTGTAGCCTAAGCATTTCCAACGTAAGGTAAGCATTAAGCATTACATTGTTCACGTCGTGTAGGAGGAGGATGTTCTTATTATCAATCCAGGATGGCGCACATGAACTTCTGGTTGCTTTGACCATATCCTCCCCAGCAAGTGTGTGGAATTCATTGTTGTTGTCAGGCACACATCAATGAAATACCACACAGCCCGGGGGAAGAGGGTTAGGGTTTGAAAATTGGATGGGAATGGGTTTTTTTGGGGGGAAAGTTGGTAGAGAGGAAAAAAAACACAACATGGTCAGTAAAACAACAAATGAAGATATACAAATCTTTGGATTTGAAGATATTGATAAACCTTTAAAGGGACATAAAGAAAGTGCACTACTGCATGCGTGAAGTTGTTTGTTGGTAAATGGATGGTTAGCTTACTGAAAAGTAGTACTACTACTTACTGCAACTTACTAGTAACTACGAAGGAACAAGTTAGCAAACGTGGCAGTACAGGGCTGCAGTCATTACGCAATTTCACTTGCCTCTCTGCCCTCAGACAATAAACACTTAGAACATTAAATTAGTGTTAAACATAGCAAAGACGTATCAAATAGCTGGAGGGATGAATTAGCAGAGCTCACACTTGTAGAAGTAAGTTCAAGTTCACAAGAATATCATTGAAAAGATAAGGAGAATTTTGGATACTGTTACTGTTTTTTGTAGTGGTCCCGTTGAATTTGTGAAGTCGATGCATCCAGCCATTCCTCTTACTCGCGGTACTCCTTCATTCCATCGGATGCTCCGTCGATCAATCTTGGTGACCAGACAAACAGTCCAGTGTCCACTGCCTGCCTGATGCGGATTTGCGGATCGCTAATTGTACGCCTGAGTAGTACATCGATGGCACAGGGTAAAAGCCTGCCTGTAATTGATGATGGAAAAATACAACAGTAAGTGTTAAAGACACCTCGGAGAAAAAAATATGTAAGGCACCCTGTGTAGTGCAAAAATTATACTGTCACTTTCAGAGATGACAATCCCCAAAATCTAGAACACCCCACATTACCCTCCCAAAAACGTGCAGAATACTGCTGCTACCTCACAGAGGCCTAATTTCAAATCGTGTCAAAACGCACTCAGAAAGTATGTCCAAAACCCCCCTTTCCCACCATGGATTATGTTCAAACGATTAGACATTACAACAAGTTTTCCAAGACCCCACCCAGTCGTAAAATAACCCCCGCCCAAACACATGCAATACAATAGTGCTAACCCTAACGAGCCCTAAGTTAAGAATAGTGGCAAACGCTTTCTTTCACTAGGCAAAATCCACCCTTTCTCACCATGGATTTTCTTCAAACCACTAGTTGCTACCAAGATTACACATTCCCACGAGTGCTGTAAGACCCCAGAGCCCAGTTGCAAAAATGTAGAACACCACCAAACACATGGAATACTGCTGCTAGTGCTAACCCTAACGAACCCTAAATTACAAAAAAGGCAAAAGGCTTTTCAGCATGGATTTTGCCCAAACCACTTTTATCCGGTATTAGACTTTCCCAGCAATGCCCCAAGACCCGCCAACCCACCCGCAAAAAAGCACAACACCCCCAAACAGCCAAAAAGCAAAAATGGCAAATCTCATACTTCTTTCAATTCTGTCCAAATGCGCTGTGCAGCTAGGCCATAACTCCCGTTTCCCACCATGGATTTCCTGAAAAACAAATGCAATCAAAATTAGACTGTGCCAGCAGTGCTCCCAGACCACAAAACCCACCCACAAACACCCGGAACGCCCCCAAAGAGCACCTCAAAGACAAGCAAGTCAGCAAAAACGCAAAAAAGTTTTTGCCTCCGATTTTGTCCAAACCAGTTTTATCCGGTATTAGAGCTTCCCAGCAATGGCCCCAGAGCCGTCAACCCAGGCGAAAACAAGTAGAAGAACCCCAAACCGCCAAAAAGCAAAAGTACAAAAATGGGGACTTAGTCATTTTTGGGGACATTTTCAAAATCACTCCGCGCGCGCTCTGCAGCTAGGCCCTAACTCCCCTCTGCCTCCATGAATTTACTTCAAACCTCTTGCTATCAAAACTATCCATACCCAGCAGTGCTCCAAGACCCCGAAACCCACCCACAAACACCAGGAAGCCCCCCAAACCGGCCCCCGAAAACGCTACATTGAGCGAAATGTCGGGGGCGTGGCTACGGAGCCGAAGGGAATGGCAGCGTGAGCTTGGAGCTCCGCGCCTGTTCCCCGTAATCATCCTGGTAATAGGAGCGGAGACGCCCGCGAAAGCTGCCGCACACAGTCCGGAGGCGATGCGAACTGTAACTGCAGCATCGGGCGGATGGGGAAGCGGAGTGTCGGCCTGCTAGCGAGGTAAAGGACCATCGCGGGCCAGGTCTCGGAGGAGCACAAAATGGCGGCTGGTGTTGTGATCGAAGAAGGCGGAGCAGCGTAGCTGAGAAGGAGCTGCCTCACCATCGGCTGAGCGACCGGTGGAAACGTCCTGACTGCAACGTGGGACACTGGGCGAGGCGGAGGCAGGCCCGGATCTGACTGTGGGGATTGCCGGGTCTCGGCCCCGCTCGGCCGGGACACCTGCGCTGAGACGGAGTTAGTGGGAGCAGCGTGGAACCGGGAGGCGGAGGCGGAGTTCGTCTTTTCTGGTCCCTGGCCGGCTGGGGCTTATTCAAGGTAACGACCGGCCCCCACGCTGAGGAACGACGACCAAGTGGTCCCTGGGGCTCGACAAACCTGGGACTGGTGGGAAACGTATAAAGCGGGCACGGATGATGCCCGAATCCGAGAGGAACGGGAGCGAGCAAAGACGCAGACGCGGAAATCACAGAGGCTGCGAAGGCGGCGACAAGGTTCGAAGAAACCATCGATGTCTCAAACGGAAGCGGAGAGACAGGCGGCACTGCTGGCAGTTGAATCGATATCGAATGCAGATGCCTCCCATTCACAGAGGGGTTCGCACTCGGAAACAAAGGACACAGGGTCGGAGTCGGAGACCTCGGAGACATGCAGCGCTAAGGGCCCGCTGTTGACTCCACAAACCTCGGAGGAGATCCAGAACGTTTGATGTGCAGCGGCCATTGGATGGACACTTACTGAGGGAAGAAGGTGTGAAATATGAGGTATTGCTGTGGGGGGGCTCAGAGCGGGTGATCAGACCGCTGCTACTTAATGGGAGTGGGGAGGGCGATGTTTCCACTCTCGGCTCTAGCCACAACCCGATTGCCCTTAAGGCGCTCACGGTTACGACCGTGAATTAGTCTGGCAGTTGGGGGGATTGATCTAGTTTGGATGGGTACTGATAGTTTGACATTGGGGCCTGTTCTGGGGGGGTGGTAGAGGGTATTGTTGGGGTTGTTCTGGTTTTTTGGCGAAGGTTGATGCAGAAATGGGTGGGGAACATTATGCCAGATGTTTGGGATATTCTGTGGGGAGACTGCACCGCTCACGATAATGCAGGACAGCGACAAGAACTGAACTACGAGCTATGGGACAATGACTAGCGCAAATGAAGTGAGATGCATAACCTGGAATGTGCGGGGGCTGCACTCAATGGCACGCAGACACAAAGTACACGCCTATCTAGTCCGTCGAGGGGTACACATTGCTATGCTACAGGAGACACATATTACCAAGCAGGAAGGGATACCGCTACAGAAGAGATGGAGTGGTCAGTTATTCAACACCGCTTACTCAGCATTTGCTAGGGGGGCATTGATATGCATCCGGGCGGGGGTCCCGTTTCAGGCGACCAGGCACATCATAGACCCAGAGGGGCGCTATGTGGCGGAGGAGGGCAGGTTGAGGGGCAGGGACATCATACTGTGTATCATTTACGCACCAAATACTGATCAGGTGTCCTTTTTTACTAGTCTATCGGGATCACTGGCACACTTCCTGAAAGGCTCGATCCTAATTGGGGGGGACTTCAACTCTGTAGCGGACACAATACTGGATAGATCCCACCCGCCTCCGGCAGATTCCCCTGTTCACCGCCTCGCGAAGGGAAGGCTCGATTGGCAAGTCCGGTGGGGCTTGGTGGACGCATGGCACATGCAACACCCTGCAGAGCGAGATTACTCGTTCTTCTCGAGCCTCCACGACCTACATGTCCAAATTGACACAATGTTGTGCTCCAGGGAGGTCGGGCAGACAGTGGTAAGAACCGAATACCTGACCAGGACAATCTCGGACCATAATCCGTTGCTGCTTGAACTGGGGTGGGTCTTGGAGGTATCGCGGGTTCCGACCTGGAGACTGCGACCCGAGACGTTGGAAGACCCTCCTTTTCGAGCGGACCTAGAGGAGGGGATCACCCGATACTTCGGGGAAAACGAGGGGTCCATGACTTCCAGGGCGGTGGAGTGGAACGCTTTCAAGGTGGTGATTAGGGGCCAGTGCATAGGGAAACACGCGGGCGCGCGGAGGGCTCTGTTAGAGGACCTACGAAAGGCGGACTCTGCACTGAGAGACGCTGAGCGGGCTAGACCGGGGCGCCCTGACCTACAGGAAGAGGTCAACTCGGCTAAGGAGGCAGTGGCGGTGGAGGTGGAACGCCTCCGCAGCTTTGATCATAAGGCGTTCATGCTTCGGGCCCATGTGGAGGGGGACAAGGCTGGAGCATTGCTTGCGTGGCTAGCTAATCCAGCCAGGCGTAGTTCTCCGATACTGGCGATTGAGGGGGCAGAAGGTCAAATGCAATACTCCCAGTTGAAGATACTGGACTGTTTTCAGAATTATTATACGGCCCTTTATAGCAGTGCGCTAGCGGAGCGGGAGGACGGTATAAATGCCTTTCTTGGAGATCTCCAGTTACCACACTTGGAGGAAGAACAGGCGACCACATTAGGAAGGGACATAGAACTAGGTGAGATTCGCGGAGCAATTAAACGGATGGCCCGCAACAAAACGCCGGGCCTGGATGGCCTACCCATTGAATTCTACAGCACGTATATAGATCGACTGGCGCCTAGGCTACAGACGGTATATAATGAGGCTAAGAAGACCGGTCAGTTGCCCCAATCCATGTGAGAGGCCTTAGTGATTCCACTGCTAAAATCAGGGCGAGAGAGCGAACACCCGGCCTCTTACAGGCCGCTGTCCATGTTGACCACGGACTACAAGATACTGAGTTCCATACTGGCAGAGAGGCTCCTCAGGCACATGCCCGACTTAGTCCATGAGGACCAGTCGGGGTTTATACCTGCACGGAGCACGACCATAAATATAAGGCGACTCACGCTTGGTTGACAGTCCACACATGGCAGCCCAGACGCCCCTGGTCTTGTCGGTAGATATAGAGAAGGCGTTTGATAGCCTAGAGTGGCTTTATTTATATAGGGTCATGGGGCATTCTGGTCTTGGGGACGGATACATCAGATGGACACAAGTACTGTATGCGGCAGCGGTAGCTAGAGTACGGATAGGACCTCTCGTTTCACATCAGTATGCGGTGGAAAAAGGTACCCGGCAGGGCTGTTCTCTGTCCCCCCTTTTGTTCACCCTGGCGATTGAACCCCTTGCGGCTGAAGTCCGCACGGGAAAGCATTTTCGGGGAATAGATAGTAGGGGAGGGCAATAATACATCTCCTTATACGCGGACGATCTGTTGTTATTCCTGGAAAACGGGACGGAGGCGTTGAAAGGGGCGGAACGATTAGAGGATCGATTCGGAGAACTATCAGGACTAAGGGTCAACTGGTCGAAAACTTGCCTGTTTCCCCTGAGGCGGAACACAGCACAGCCCAACCACCGGCCGGAGCTTCGGTGGGAGCCTGTTTGCTTGAAATATTTGGGGGTCTATATCTACCACATGCCGAAAGACGTGCTAGAGGGCAACATAGGCAGATGCATACGAGCGCTGAAGGGCTGTATGGCCTTTTGGGCCACGCTACCGTTGAAAGTCACGGGGCGCATTTCATTATTGAAAATGATCGCCCTGCCGCGCCTCCTATATCTCTTTCGTACCCTCCCTGTTTGGATTTCTCGCTCCTTGTTTTCGCAGCGGAAGTCCCAGCTGACCTCCTTCGTATGGGGTACGGGCAGACGAAGGATTGCTCTGGCGACACTCACCCGCCCGAAAGATGAGGGGGGTCTTGCGGCACCCGATTTTGAACTCTACTACTTAGCTGCACAACTGCAGATCTTTATGCAGGAGGTGGCGAGGGTTTACCGTGGCCCGGAAGGTGAAAGGTCCAAGGGCACTCCGCGCAACGTTTTGGCTTTCATAGCTTTACAGCAGAGAATAGCACGGGGAGATCTGACACCCGAGGAACGAACGTTCAAACTTTGCTGGGACCGGTCTCGGCGTCGGGCGGGCGAGCAACACCCATATGCCCCGGAGATTCCCTTAGGCATGCTAACGGCACTCCCCCACGGTGGAGACTGGTCCCAACTGCAGAGCTGGGAAGAAGCAGGGGTACAAATGGTGGGCGACCTCTACGGGGAGGGGGCACTGATCCCCTATCAGGACTTACAAGAACAATATGAGTTGCCTAGGGGAGGATATTTGGTGCACGCCGCAGTGACTAGAGCCATTCAAGCGCACTGGAGGGAAGGTCTTGTAGAGCCAAAAACAACTATGGCCTGCCAGTATACTATGATGGCGGCTGGGACCTATAAAGCAGTGACTTGTCTGTACTCGAGAATGTTGCGAGAAAATCTACCACCGCTGTCGGCGCTGAAAGCCAAATGGGAGGTAGATCTGGATAGAGAGATCCCAGACACGACTTGGGCTGGATTGGTGAGACGGGCCAGAAACAGCACGAGAAACGTGCGCTTTCAGCAGATCCATTTTTATGTGCTGCACAGGGCGTATTTGACACCGGGGAGAATTAAGAAATACTTCGGAACGGATAATGCGAAATGCCCGAGATGTGCTTAGGAGGGAGCGGAGCTGGCACACATGTTATGGTCATGTCCTGGTCTCCGAGACTACTAGCTAGAGGTGGGCGACACTTTAAAGGAAGTGACGGAGAGGACATTTCAGTATGATATAGCACTCTGTTTGTTGCACTGGGTTCCCCACACGTCTAAAAACAAAACCACAAGCAAATTTATAGATATGGGGTTGTTGGTAGCCAAAAGGGAAATCACACGACACTGGAAGGCGAGAACAGGTCCCACTCATAGGAGGTGGGCCAATGAGTTCTTGAAATGGGCCACTTGTGATAGTGCACACAGATACCAGATGGCGCGCCGCAAACCGACCGATAGGGTATTGGACACTGCGGCGGCTTGGGAGACACTGGTTCAAGCCCTGAGGGACAGCGCACTACCAGAGGGAGAGGCAGAAATAGAGGACATTGGGGAAGGCCCTAGCGCAGGACCGGGGACATCGCAACATTAGGTAGAAATTGGCTGGTGACTCCTGATTGTACCCGTAGCAGAGACAGAGGCGAATACTCCTGAGTGGGTGGTGGTTGTCTTGGAAGGGAGGGGGGGGAGTTGGGGTCATTTGCAGGGGTTTGGGGGATTGTGGGTTGGAATTACAGAAAAGCAGATGAGCATACAATTAAGAGGGAGGGCTACACTGACTATATATTACCAGGAAATTGAAAGTTTCATGCTTATCGCCGCCCGACCTCCGGGTTGTGGGCCTAAAGGCTGTGTAAGAATGGGGATGCGAACGGACTACAGCGGGAAACTGGAGAAGTGACCCTGTGTAACGAAGGTGTTATGGTAAATCTGCAATAAAAATTATGTTTCAAAAAAAAAATTGAGCGAAATGTCGGAAAAAGCAAAAACTTTTTCCTCATGGATTTTGTCCAAACCAGTTTTATCCGGTATTAGAGCTTCCCAGCAATAGCCCCAGAGCCGTCAAACCAGGCGAAAACAAGTAGAAGACCCCCAAACAGCCAAAAAGCAAAAGTACAAAAATGGGGACTTAGTCATTTTTGGGGAAATTTTCAAAATCACTCCGCGCGCGCTCTGCAGCTAGGCCCTAACTCCCATCTGCCTCCATGGATTTTCTTTGAACCTCTTGCTATCAAAACTATCCATACCAAGCAGTGCTCCCAGACCCAGAACCCCACCCACAATCACCAGGAAGCCCCCCAAACCGGCCCCCGAAAACGCTACATTGAGCGAAATGTCAGAAAATGCTAAAACTTTTTCCTCATGGATTTTGTCCAAACCAGTTTTATCCGGTATTAGAGCTTCCCAGCAATGGCCCCAGAGCCGTCAACCCAGGCAAAAACAAGTAGAAGACCCCTAAACAGCCAAAAAGCAAAAGTACAAAAATGGGGACTTAGTCACTTTTGGGGAAATTTCCAAAATCACTCCGCGCGCGCTCTGCAGCTAGGCCCTAACTCCCCTCTGCCTCCATGGATTTTCTTCAAACCTCATGCTATCAAAACTATCCATACCCAGCAGTGCTCCCAGACCCCGAAACCCACCTACAAACACCAGGAAGCGCCCCAAACAGGCCCCCAAAAACGCTGTAGTGAGCAAAATGTCAGAAAATGCAAAAACGCTTTTCCTCATGGATTTTCTCCAAAACACTTTTATCCGGTATTACACCTTCCCAGCAATGCCCGAAGACCCGCCAACCCACCCGCAAAAAAGCACAACACCCCCAAACAGGCAAAAAGCAAAAATGGAAAATCTCATACTTTTCGGCCTTCTTTCAATTCCGTCCAAACGCGCTGTGCAGCAAGGTCATAACTCTCATTTTCCACCATGGATGTCCTGGAAAACAAATGCAATCAAAATTAGACTGTGCCAGCGTTGCTACCAGACCCCAAAAGCCACCCACAAACACCAGGAACCCCCCCAAACAGGCCACCGAAAACGCTACATTGTGCGAAATGTCAGAAAATGCAAAAACTTTTTCCTCATGGATTTTGTCCAAACCACTTTTATCCGGTATTAGACCTTCCCACCAATGGCCACAGAGCCGTCAACTCACCCGCAAAGAAGTAGAACACCCCCACAAGTGTAGAGTCTTTCTTCATTGGGCGTAATCCAGCCATCTGCTTTGAGAGAAATAGGAGTCTGGAGGAGGAGGATAGAGGAGCATGTTCTTGTGAACTTGTGAACCTGAGGAATGCAGACTGCGGCACCTTCAAATCAATAAGCAAATAAGTGAAGACTGTTCTGCTGATGGACTTCTTTTTGTGATTGATTAGGTGATTACATTTTTTATTTATATTGACTTTGCAAAACAAAGAAAGACATACACACAGGAATAAAAGTGAATAAGGACGAAAAAGAAAGTTATTGATTAATTGGCTCATTTTCAGGGCTCGGTGTCAGGGAAGCAGAGTTCGTCCTCATACTCTGCGAATTCAGGCGGGAGTAGGTCACCTAACAGAGAAGAAATTCCCTCATCTAAGTTGGTGTCCTGGTGGTATGAGGTGCTGATTCATCCTGATCATTGTTAACCTCGCCACATTTTTCGGAGAGAGGCGGGTCCTTTTGCAAGTTACAATGCCACCAGCAGCACTGAAAACACGTTCAGAAGACACGCGTGCGAGTGGGCAAGACAAGTAATTTATAGCCAGGTTGGAGATCTCTGGCCACAATTCTCTTTTCCCATGCCAATACGCCAATGGGTCATCATGAATATAGACCTCTGTTGGGTCATTCAGATAGTCCTGCACCATCGACTCAAGGTTGTTCTGCAGGGTTCCTCCACTTTGCTTACTTTTTGCTGGGACCTTTTCAGAAGCAGACCCAAGCTGAGTTAGCCAATTGTCTTCTTCACACAATGTTCCTGTTGTGTCTGGTGCAGATGATCCGGTTGCTGGTGTCTTTAACGGCTGAGAGGTCACTTCTGCCACAACCATAGGTGCAGGAGTGGATTCTTTGGGCTCCGGATGGCCTTCTGATGCTGATGTACTGCCTTTTCCTTCAGTTTCCTGCCGTTCTCTTTCAAACCTCATGGCTGACAGAGCTAGCCAACGTTTGTACTTTGAAACTTCTTCGTCACCAAAAGCAAACAGTGCTCTGGCTGCCAGTACCTTTTTGTAGCGTGGATACAGAATAGTAGCACAAATGTAATGCTGTTCTGTGTGGATCTTTTGAAGACGTTCATCGCAAAGTAGGCACTGTAATAATTTCTCCGCCAAATGAAAAGCTTCTTGCTTTTCTTCATCTTTTTGCAACGTAGAAGACACCTCCTTCAGTTTGTGCTCTAGCATGGGCAACAATGGGATAGCTTTTCCCAAACTACAGTCCTCCCTGCTGACTGCACGCGTGAAGACCTCAAAAGGACGAAGCATGTCTGTCAGGCTTTTAACTAGCTCCCATTGCTCCGCATGTAACCTCCTGTCCTTCGCAGCTGTACCCAGTGTAAGGAAATACTGATCGAGTACCATAAACTGCTCATACAGACGCTCAAGCATGTAGAAGGTTGAGTTCCAAAGTGTTGCCAACTCCTGGATGAGTGCTTTCATTGGCAGTCGACGTTCATGTAGCAGGCCCCTCAGATGCTTCCGGGCCTTAAAAGAATGGCTGAAATGTGTGCACATTCTTCGGCAGGTGGTGAGTACCTCGCACACTGGACGTTTTTCACTCAAGAATTTTTTAACAACCAGGTTTATACAGTGCGCCAAACACAGCACTCTGAAATAGTGACCCTTATCCATGGCCTTAACTACATTGGCGCCATTATCCGTGGAAACATAACCAATCATGCGTTTTTTGGGGGACAGCCATTTTAAGACCTTTGTGTTAAACTCCTGCAAAATGTTTTGTGCTGTATGACTTGTCTCCATGCCAAACATGGCTAGTGTTGCATGTTTCCGAGCAGCTTTAAAAACGTTGTCCGTGTCAACACCTGCCCTTAGCTTTGCTGTAACTCCTGAAAAAGAGACCCAGTGTCCAGTGATGCACATGTAATCAGGGCCTGCGCCACTGGTCCACATGTCTGTTGTCAGATGTATAGTGTGAACAGCACTCTTCTTCAAAGCTGCCCCAATCGCCTCCAGCACATCTGCATGTATTGCTGGAACCGCAACTCTGGCAAAATAGTACCGGCTAGGAACCTTCCATTTAGGGCAGAGCGTTCCCACTAATTCAAGAAAACCAACCCCTTCCACAAAAGAAAAAGGGAGAAGGTCCAGGGCTAGCATTTTAGCCAGCTTAGTGTTATACAGACGCACCATTGGGTGGTTGCGTTCAAATGGCGCATCTGATAACAACATGCTTCTAATGGTGGGCTGGACCATTTTTTTACGGGCAGATGATGATGACTCTTTCGACCCAGTTACGCTCGGTGATGACGTTTTTCACATTGGTGACTCTCCCACACTCTTAGTGTGGCGCACAGGGGGTGTGCTGCTGACAGGGGTACTGGGTGTAGGTGAAGAAATGTTTGACGCTTCTTCCTCCTCGTCATCATCAGATGAAACATCAACGGATACAGTTTGTTGACTTCCAATTCGGGCTTCCTTGATCTCCTTTAGGTGCGCAAGCCATTGGACAGTGTGCTGTCTCTTAAGATGACCTCTCTGGCCTCCGGTACCATAGTTGGTACCAAGCTTACCACGACTAACTGCAAGCTTACAAATGCTACAAATGGCTATGTTTTCCATTTTTGGGCAAACACTAAAGAAGTCCCAAACTGCGGACTTCAAATGTCTGTGGGGGCGGAGGAGGCGATACTGCTGGTCATGCTGCTAATGCCAGATGAAGTGGAGGATGTGTGTTGCCGAACTTTACTACGTTGTGCACTTGCATCACCACTAATTGAGGTGGAGGTGGATGGAGGTACCTTCTGGCGAGAAAATATGGAAGCGGTAGATGGTGGTGTACTAGTTAACTGCATTTGTGGTGGTCCCGTTGTCACGTCGCCATCATCACGCTCAGCAGCATTTCGGGATAGGGTAAAAATGTCTGTTTGCTGCATGTCCGCTGAGGCAGGAGTGACGCCTATGATGACTGCGTCGTCGTCAGGAGAGCCTTCATCAGCAGGAGTATACGCCACTTCTTCTTCTGCGTCATCATCACACTCCATAACTCTGAGATTTTCGGGAACCTTCCTTTTACTCTTAGCTACATTTGTCAGATCATGGTGTGCCTCACTCTCAGGCAGCACTGGTGGTTCCCAATTTTCATCCATATCATCAGAAAGAAGGGGGCTTGAAGAAGAAGTAGACACCAACCTTGATCTTTTCATTGTTGGGTATCTGGAAGACAATGAATCATCAGGAGGAGTGGCTTCCTCATGTGATACCTCGGCTTGAATGTCAATTTCCTGATGTGCCCCTACTTCGGGAGGAACAACTATTGTGGGCACTTGTGCCGCTCCATGCACCTCTGCTTGCGCATCTCCTTGCGCTGCCTCTCCTTCCACATGTACTTGGGCATGTACTTGCACAGGTGGTTGTTGTTGCGGCTGTGTTTGTTGAACACTCATCAGATCAGTTACAACAACCTGTGTTGATTGAGGGACATTGCTTCTACTTTCTTGCGGTGAGCCAACATCACTGGTCGATGAGATTGAACAACTATACTGGCGGCCTCTAAAGCACTCAAGGGCTTGGACCTAAGTTGGCGTGGTGGTGGTGGCACTGAGCCCAATGGAGCGGGGGTGCTGCTCCCGGAAGCTTGGTCCCCAGCAGACCCCGCTGCTGCTGCAGGCGCACTTTTTTTTCCCCAAAAATGTGGTGGTCGGCACACCAGTCTCCTTGGTATGTGGCGCCACTTGCTTCTTCTGCTCCTTACTGCCAACTTTCTTGCTAGAGGAGCTACGGGGAACTTTTTTTGGGGCCATCTTCTCCAGAGGTCAGAACAGCAGGCCGCAGTTGCACGAGTTGCAGAGTTGTCTTGCCTGTGGCCACACGTGACGTCTCATGCCGTTATGCTGCACACACACCGCTGCAGGACTTCTTCCTGGCACTGGTGGTTCTCTTGTGCACCTAAAAGCAATGGAAGACAGAGGAACATCAGTTATACACCCCAAAAAGTCGAAAAACACACAAAAATCAGCACAATCCCAGGCCATCCATGCCCTGAATGATGTTTAAATTCAAGAAGACACCCCACAGAAAGACTAGGCCCATGCACCACTCACTACCCATGGGCATAATGGATGAAAGCTAGGCAAAATGGGTGCAGGCCTCAGAACACTGCCTGTCTTCAAAATGGCCCCTTGCACCCCAAACACATGGCCAGAGCCTGCCTGTACCAGCACTCAAAATGGCCACCACCCACATGGCCAGTCCCCATCAACAGTACACCCCAAAAAAACGAAAAAAACACAAAAATCACCACAATCCAATGCCATCCATGATGTTTACATTAAAGAGACCCCACAGACAGACTCAGTCAATGCACCACTCACTACCCCTGGGCAAAAGGCCTCAACAGCAGCCCCAAAAATCGAAAAACACACAACAATCAGCACAATCCCAGGCCATCCATGCCCTGAATGATGTTTAAATTCAAGAAGACACCCCACAGAAAGACTAGGCCCATACACCACTCACTACCCCTGGGCATAATGGATGAAAGCTAGGCAAAATGGGTGCAGGCCTCAGAACACTGCCTGTCTTCAAAATGGCCCCTTGCACCCCAAACACATGGCCAGGGCCTGCCTGTACCAGCACTCAAAATGGCCACCACCCACATGGCCAGTCCCCATCAACAGTATACCCCAAAAAAAATGAAAAACACACAAAAATCACCACAATCCAATGCCATCCATGATGTTTACATTAAAGAGACCCCACAGACAGACTCAATCCATGCACCACTCACTACCCCTGGGCAAAAAGCCCCAACAGCAGCCCAAAAAAATCGAAAAAAAACACAAAATTCAGCACAATCCCAGGCCATCCATGCCCTCAATGATGTTTAAATTCAACAAAACAGTTGTATCATGCACCCATAACTAACCCTGGTCCTACTGGATACTGTGGCTACCCACAATATATTTTATTTAATGTTCTGAAAAAGTTCCAAAATTGTAGTTGCAGCAACTGTAATGCCCCAAACAAACTTACTTGTGAAAGTTGATTTCTAATCCAAAAGTGATCCAAAGAAAGTCAAAAAGGCCTCCAATCCAAATATCCAGCAGCATCCACAAAAAGTAATCCTTCCAGGTCAAGATCCAAATGAAAGTGACCAGCACATGAAGAAAGCACTGGGAGGAGCCTGCTGGACAGGAACAGGAAGTTGGAGACTCGGGCACTTCCTTCCTCCCACCCCCCCCCCCTAAAATGGACTCCTTGCAAAAAAAAGTGCAGGCAAATGTCAACCTTAGGAGTTATTCTGATAAAAATCATCATTTTCAGAAGGTTTATGCTGCTTGCTGGTGGATTTCTTGTGCAGAATTGCAAATTTTGCAATTTCGCGAGTGCGAGATTGTTGCTGCCCGCCGCATCTACGTGTTCGCAATTGTTTACTCCCGCGATGTGTGATCGCGAGCCTTTATGACGTTCTCGCGTTAACAAAATCTCGCTGTGCAAGGTGGCGGGCGCGATGACGTAATCGCGGTCGACAAACTTCCGTGGGATCACGCAGCAAGATCCAAAATGGCGCAGCACACGCAAACATGGAGAAAAACAACTTTTCAAACGCTGAATGACGGTAAGTGAACGCCGCGCACCGCAATATTGAATTTGTCAAGCACGACCAAGCAAAAAAAATCCGCTGCGTGCAAATTTACGAATTTTCGGCAAATTCGCGAGAGTTCGCGGATCGCGAATTTACCGAAAATCCGCAAATTCCGCGAGTGGAACGGATTTTACGCCCGTGCTTAGCCAGCAAGTGCCCATTCACCGACCAATGGGAAGAGATACGAGACCAGATCATTCTGGGTTGCCACTCCAAGCTCCTGCGGAAGCTGATCCTCCGTCAACCAGGAATCTCACTGGACGAGATCCTGGTACTGGCCCACTCCCACGAGCTGTCGGACATCAGAGGGGAGGAAATGGAAGCCGCCCTGCACACACCGGTTGCTGCCTCACATGCGCCCAGGCACCCGCCGATCAAGAAAGTAAGGGTGGAAGCAATCCAGAGGCGCCCCACCACGGCACGCCAAGCGCCCAGGCCACCACCAGGTGGACCATGTGGAGATTGCGATGAAGATCACCCCGCAACGGCCATCAGCGGGGTGAAGGGCAAGACATGCTCCCGCTGTGGCAAGCTGAATCACTATGCCAAAGTATGCCGTGGCGGGCGGTTTAGACAAATGTCATCAAGGCCCAGAAGCATACCCCAGCGTGTTCGCCAAGTCTCTCTCGATGACCTGCCATCAACAGCGGATGACCCGTCACAGGAATGACGCCCGATGTATGAAGATGAGAAGGAGGAAGTGTTTGTATTGTCTTAGCAGAACAGGCACTCGTCAAAGGCCGCCTCCCATGTGCTCTGTCTCATTCGAAGGCTCTGATGTACAAGCCCTCATTGACACCGGTGCATCTGTCAATGTGATGGACTCAGAGCAGTATGACCACCTGTCACCTCGACACCCACTTGCATCTTCCACAGCCCAAATCTACACATATGGAGGAACTGACCTGCTTCCTCTCCATGGAGTCATTCAGACAACAGTCGCTAGCGGAACGTACTCCACCGAAGCGAGGTTCCACATCACCGAAGGGAAAAAGGGGATTCTGCTCAGCTGCCACACGGCTGAAGATCCAGGACTTGTCTTGTTTGCCAACCAGATCCATGACTCCCATGCAGAAGGGATGCTGATGGAATTCCTGACCCTCTTCAAAGGACTGGGAAATCTCAAGGGCAAGAAGTTCAAGCTCCACATTGACCTCTCGGTACGTCCAATAGCCTTCAGGCACCGGCGGGTGCCGTTCAACCTTCACCCACAAGTGGAGGAAGAGCTGAGAAAGCTTGAAGATATAGATGTAATCGAAAAGGTGTCTGGCCCAACCCCATGTGTGTCCCTGCTGGTCATGGCACCCAAACCCAAGCAACCTGGAGCCATCCGCCTCTGTGTGGACATGAGGCTGCCAAATACCACTGTAAAGAGAGAACGTCACATCACTACCGCAATGGATGACATCGTGGGCCAACGGGGCCAATTGGTTCTCCAAGCTAGACCTGAACGCCGGCTACCATCAGCTAGAACTGGAGCCTGAGAATAGGTATATCACCACCTTCTCAACACACTTTGGCCTTCGAAGATACAAGAGGCTCAGCTTTGGAGTGTCACCAGCCGCCGAAGTATTCCAAAATGCCATCTGGGCTACAAGGGGTGATCAACCTTAGTGATGATATACTAGTGTTCTCAAACATGCTGGAGGAGCACCACACCCACCTCTGAGCCACCCTGAAGAGGCTAGCAGACTGTGGGTTGACTCTGCACAAGTCCAAATGCTTGTCTTATCAGGAGATGGTCGACTTCTTTGGATATACGTTCACCCAAGAAGGGCTCCTGGTAGATCCAAAGAAAGCTGAGGCCATCCGCGCGGCCAGCATGCCCAGAAAACCCACTGAAGTGAGGAGCTTCCTTGGCATGGCCACGTATTTTGGGTGCTTCATCCCCAACCTCGCGGCCATGTCGGAGCCACTCCGGGTCCTCACACGCCATGATCACAAATTGGAGTGGACAATGGCGGCCAACAAAGCATTCCAGGACATTAAGGCAGAACTGCTGGACAAGAAGGTGATGGCCTACTTCCATCCAAGGCAACACAGGGAACTGGTCGTCGACGCCAGCACAGTGGGCCTAGGAGCAGTTCTCCTTCAGGAACATGGCCCGGAGGTCTGGAAACCAGTCGCTTACGCCAGCAAAGCTCTCACTGACACGGAGACCAGGTACACTCAAATTGAGAGAGAAGTGCTGGCTATCAAATGGGCATGCCAACATTTCCATCTTTATATGTGCGGCTAGGAGTTCCACCTTGTGACTGACCACAAACTGCTACTCCCACTGTTTTCAGGCTCATCCCAGCTGGCGCCCCCGAGGATCAAACGATGGGCAGTGCAGTTACAGTTGTACAACTTCAAAGTAATCTATCGTCCAGGGGCTCACAACCCAGCCGACTATCTGTCTCGTCACCCTGAGTCAACGATGCCATCGGACCCATCGGCGAATGCCTGTAACACCGAAGCCTTCGTCAACATGGTTTCGCAAGTGGCATGTCCTACAGTCATGATGCTCGAAGAAATTGGCCGGGCCACCCAGGAAGACCACACTTTGTCCCGAGTGAGGGAAGCGCTAGAGAACAATGGATGAGCCCGCTTCATGGATGGAGCCCGCGTCCTCTGGCCCGAAGTCAGCCATGCCCGACAACAGCTCTGGAAAGTCCGCCATGAACTCAGTGTGGGGGTACAAGGAGTTGTGCTAAGAGGACACCTGATAGTGGTCCCGGAGAGTTTGCAGAAACGGATTCTCAGGCTGGCACACGTGGGACATCAAGGGATGGCAAAGACGATTCCCGGCTGTGGGACAAGGACTGGTTCCCAGCGAGGAAATGGTGAGACAGTGCCACGCCAGTACGATCACCGGAGGAGATCTAGCTCCTGCACCGGTGATCACGGAAGAACCGAGCAAGACCCCGTGGACACACATCAGCCTGGACTTTGGGAGCTTCCTAGATGGACGTCACATGCTGGTCTTGGTTGACTCGTTCTCAAAGTTTCCTGTTGTCAATGTAGTGTCATCTACAGCATTCCCCCAGGTGAAGAGGGTCCTGGACAGGATTTTTGCTATGATGGGACTGCCGGAAGAGGTAAAGTCTGACAACGGACCCCCATTCCAGGGTCGAGAGTTCCAGGAGTATCTCAAAAATAAGGCGATTCACCACCGGAAGATCACCCCACTATGGCCACAAGCAAATGGGGAAGTGTAACATCTTAAGAGGACACTCAACCGACCACTGTGCATCGCCGTAGATGGGGGAGAAGATGCTGAAACAGCTCTTGACCATTTCCTTGGTGCGTATCGACAGACCTCTCATAGCACCACCAAGTGTGCTCCGGCTCATCTGCTGTTCAAGCGGGCCCCACGAGACAGTATCCCGTCAGACCTGACGTGGGTGCCCGTGGAGCGGGATGATGCAGCAGTCCAAGCAAGGAGCGAGACAACGAATCAGAATGCCAGCAAAGCCAGAAGAGCACAAGAACCTCAGCTAAGAGTGGGCGACCGGGTAGTGATCAAAGACCGACACCCCGGGTGGAAGTTCCCAACGCCCTAGGAACCAGAAGTATGGATCATTGTAGGTGTTCAATAGACCATGATGACTTCTCAAAAGGGACAGCATTCCATAACAAGGAATGTGTCCAGTTTCAAGAAGACAGCTGAGAGGGAGCTGGACCAAGAAGCTTCCGACTACCAGAACATTCTTCCGGGTTTCTACCCTCCTGCCTCACCCAGCATGGGGAGTACGCCACCGGAGACACCCCAGCAATTCAGCCAAGGTTGTGCTGACGCTACCCGGTCGACTTGTCAAAACACCGCCATTGAGTCATCCGGGGGTGTCCCATCGAGTGTTCCAGCCGGTCACAGTTCCCAGAGCCCGAATCCTGTGCAGAGTCAGCGACTAAAGGACTTTGTATATACGTCTCCATGAACCAGGAGGACTTGATGGTCCAGAACCGAAAGAAAAGAGGGATGTAGAGAGCCACCCGGGCCCTCTACCACTATGTTGCCACTTTCATGCATCCACACACCACTTGGGGCGGGCTCAACCTGAGGGAATAAATAAACGGTCAGAGACCGCTCGGGGTCTTCCGGCCACAAGTGTGAAAGTAATTATCTTGTGTGCCTCACCCACGCGATATTGCGGCCTAACCTCACCTAGGCCCCGCCGCGCTACAAGAAGTACTCAAATCTATTCCATGCCTAGCAATGCATTACGGACAAATGGTGACAGCAATTAAGCAAAACACACTCGCTTATGTACATCACAATGGGTCCCAAAGACGATGGTTCTAGCGTCCATAATCAAATTGTAATGTGTAGTTTAATTAAATT
This sequence comes from Lissotriton helveticus, assembly GCF_964261635.1. Classification (NCBI taxonomy): domain Eukaryota; kingdom Metazoa; phylum Chordata; class Amphibia; order Caudata; family Salamandridae; genus Lissotriton; species Lissotriton helveticus. The sequence continues at coordinate 807,669,709 of NC_136063.1, forward strand.
ATTTGGCGATTCGTAAACAAATGGCCAAAGAAATGAATGTCTCTTTCTACATAAAATTGTAAATGCATAGGAAATGTAACACTGTGGTCAATGTGTGAAAAATGCAAAGTGTCCAATTAATGGGTGTTGGTTTCTTTGTTTCCAACTAGGTTTGTGCTTTTTTCATGCTACACGAAACCGCAATGTTTGGAGAAATAATCTATACAAAGATTGAGAATGTCCTCAAAGACTGGCAGGAGTATGTTTCACATAAAGGACAGTGAACTAGCGTGCTTAGTAGTAAAACAATTAGATTAAATGCTACAAATACTAAAAATGCAAATGAAGAGCCTGATTGTAAGTTGGTTTGTAGAAACAAGTGTTTTTTTTTAGGAGGGAAGGATATTCAAGTTATCTGATTAAACCATTCCTGTTTTTTTTCCTCTGGCTCCTCCCGGTATTTGAATCTTTACTTTACATTAAATTGAATGGTAAGAAATATCAGGTATATTACAATGTTTTGCAACATTGTCTGCTATGGTGCTATGGGTGTCTCGGGGTTACATACCAGACACAGATTTAGGTAATTGTGTGCATGTTTACCCGGGTCTGCCAATTGTTCAAGAAAAAATTCCCTAGGCAACAGTTGGTCCAATAAATATATAAGACCATAATTATAACTTGATAGGAAAATACTCAGTGTACCCTGATTTACATAAAAAATTCACTTTATTCATATACTTTTAAAAAGACTACAACAAGTTCTATTGTTCTGTATAAAATAAACATAATATCGACAATGACATCACAAAAAACAAACAATAGGTTAAAAAGAGATATTTGTTTTTCCAATACCTCATACAGCTCAGCTGTATGTCCCCTAAATATGATTAACATCGGGAAAACTGCATAATTAAACAGTGGATTAATCACACACCAGTTTATAAATACAAGAATCAACTAAACAAAGACAGTAAAGCAAATATCAGAAGGGAACGATACAATATGGTGGCTTTTTTAATTCAATTAATGATGGCTCTTCAGTGTGTCTTGGAGCGTTTCGGTAAACATAGCGCCTTCATCAGGAAAACCACATATAAAAAAATGCCAAGACCATAAAAATTATGGTCAACCAAGTACATCAAAGGAGCCAAGAAAATGCTCACAGCTGAGGAAGTTGTATAACTTTATCAATATGGTATTTTAAGGCTTATTGTCTAATCCAGATATGGACAAAATATATAAAGAAACAGAAAGGATAAAGTAGAATCATTTTAATATAAAGCCAGCATACAAGATAATGAGTAAATGCAGAGATTTCCTGTTCTGTGCTGGCAAACTGATTTATTAATATATGAATGAGCAAATATTCATCATCTTGAACCAAACCATAGAAGCTACCATGGGCTGAAAAGCGCCATAGGTTCGGTCATCTGCGAAGAATATTTCAGAAGACTTACTGTCAATCCAGCCCCATGACTGGGATGTGTTTGTTGACACAGTTGGCAGGGTAGTTCCAGCTGTTTTCTTTAGACATCCTGTTCATCCAGGGGCATTATTTACCTAACAGTGACTGTTGGATGTGGACTGCTTCTCTCCAAGTAAATATACTGCTTTTTTGAAACCTTCCCAACTCAACATGGCCACAATCAGTTCCTGTGATATCTCTTCCCATCTTTTGACCTCTTCCTACTGAAGCAGCTCTATGGTGATTCTGCGCGGCCTAGTGTTGCTCTGTGTTCTTTGCCCGCTCTCGATCCTCCGGGTCTTCTTAGGCATGCTTTGTCTGGTGTCTTTGTTGCCTGATCCTCCGCTTGCCTGAATTTCCCTAGTTTTATTCTGCTCTTAGTTTTACTCTGGAAACTGGAGATTTCTCCAGTCAGCATTTCTTGTGCTATGTTAGACAGGTTTGACCGTGCTGGTTCTATTACTTATGTGTAATTACAACAAATGGTTCCTCTATTTTTGACTGGATACCATCACTTAGAATCTTATGCTTAAGTAATGTTGTTTCTTAAACATGCCATTGAAAGCTACGTTCTTTCCCTTTCCTGACCCCGATCCTTTTTTAGTCTCTCCTAGCGAACGCGGCACATGGCTGCGTTGCCTTGGTGAGACTATTGTTGTTGGTTTGGTGCTCGAAGGGGACAAAACATGTGTGCACACGGACAGGCGATGTGCGCGGGCATGGCGTATCCTCTCTAGCGATGTTAGTTTTCACACGCTCCAACCGTGCGCTTAATTTAGCTTTCAGTTTCACTGCGCGCCAAGATTCACACACACAGATGTGCAGCATAGGCTGCAGTAGCCAAGCTTCACACAGATGTGCAGCAAAGGCCGCAGCAGCAACCTTCACACACATAGAAAAGGCAATAGCTAGGTATTGTGAAAGATTGAGTGATTTAATGATGAGGCATGTGAGCACCTACAAAGTCTTGAATCTTTGTGTCCTTCAAGATGATGCCAAGAAAAGGCTTGGAAATGGATAAAGCCCCACCCCCACTGCTGAAGAGTAATACTGCAAACAAGTGTCCTTCTTCCCATGTGTGTCTCACGGAAGAGCTCTGTTGTGCTACGTTTTCAAGTGCTTAGATTGGGTTTCACTTGGCTTCATCGGGGACTCCTAATGTTGTACAAATCACAACCAAGCAAACAGAGAGGGGGGCCATGAGCAGCCCGGTTCCACATTCTATCTCTAGGCACCCACAGGGGTGTCAGAGCAGCCCCTCGACTGGCCCCATTTGATGGAAGGACCAGGAGCCAGTGCCCAGTCTTGGTTTGGCCGGGGGTCCCCTGCACTGGGGCCCCTGGAGCGGTCAACCACTGGCCCCAGCAGCTGCTGTCAGACAAGCATCCCAGTGCCTCGGGCAAGGCTCTCCTTCACCAGGCGATTTGGCTGCATCTGAACGGTTCTGCCGCAACTTTGGGTTTCCTTCATTTAAGACTTTGGAAATGTTATATTTTCAGCGCACTAAATAGTTTACTACATTTTACAGAGATAAGCAACAGAGATCCAGGCAGTAGATTCCCGCTGAGAATAGATCTGGTACAGACTATTATGGTGAATAACGCAAATACAACCAGGGCTTACAGACGGTATGTAAAGTGGTTTGCACTTGTTGAAACATGGCTGGATTTTGGCTGAAAACAGTTTGATGATTTGTCCACTTTCACAACCCGGTACAAAAGGGGGTGGTGATGGACGGAGCATCTGAACCAATCAAACACTCACACCCAGTCAAAAGATCTGGGTTTGATCCATCACCATTCTTTAGCCCACTCTGCCACCCCAGTTCAGACATGGCTATATGCAAATCAGTCTGACTCTGTGCCTCATGGGAACAGTACAGCCCGAACTGCCAAGCCATGCCTTCCCTGGACCGGAAACAGGCTTCCGAGGACCGGTTTCTGGCATTACAGCCGTCTTCAGCCCGGCTTGCTTGAATCCAGTGGCAAAGTGAGCAAGGGACTCACGTCTGAGCATACCCTGCCACACTTATGGCGGCCAAAGCGGTATCACTTTCACAACCCACCCCTTACCTTGGAGGAGCCGAAGGCACCTGCAGCGCCCCAAAGGTGTCTGTTCATTTATTTATCAGTACACACTTCCCAGCATGCACCTGCTGACAGAGCCCCCTCTTTAGGGATAGCTCAGTCCTAGGGTGACCAGATTCCCAAACAAGCATTTAGAATGCAATAGGTCTCGCATTTACGCAAGTTTGAGTAGTTGTATAAATAGTAATTTAATAGACATAAAATTTATGTTTTTTCACAGAAAAAATCGTGGCTCCTGAAGAAGGCGTTTTTGTTTGACGCCGAAACGCGCGTAGAGACCCATTATTGCCACTATTTGATTTTAGATTTTATGTTTAGTCTAAAATTGTTTTCGAGTTTTTATATGATCTGTTATGTATTTATGATTTTGACTATATATGTATGATATGCATTGTTTCTTCTTTTATATATATGTATAAATTAAAATAACTCAATTTTTAAATGAATTTTGTGCCTTGTTTGTTCTCCCTTATGGTGATCCCAATTTTTCCTTCGGGTCATTATTGAATGCCTAGGGTTATACACATAATTTGTTTCCCCTGTCCTAGGAACTGCATCTACCTTTACAGGGGGTCCTTGTTATTTTCATATTGTAAATGACAATGCCTTTTGTTTATGTTTTGGTTTTTAAAACATAAATAAAAGGCATTGTCATTTACAATGCTAATAGCTTAAACTCTCACAAAAGTGAGACCTATTGCATTGCGAATGCTTGTTCTCTTTGGCCTCCGTAAAGATTATCCAACAAGAACCACTACTGCAACGTGCTTGGACCCTGTTATATTTACTCGCTTTTCTCAAGGTGGGTTATTGATTCACACCTTGATCTTACGTCCACGTATATTATCGAGACTCTTCGATATGGGTCCACACTACTCTAACATCTTTTATCACTTAGGTTTCTTTCACATGTCAGGGGAAGGTCCATAACTGGTTGTTTTGCATACAACAGTACATAACACTTAGGTTTCTGACTAACCTTAGAAGTTTCTCAACTTCTTACAAAACTGTACTTTATCGTTTACTGGATGTTTCTTCTTTTCGAGTATTTTTTTAAATCTTTTGGGTTACAGCACCTAACATGGTTTCCTTTTCACAACATTTTGGCCATCTTGCCTTTTGTCTCTCGACCTCTCTACTGTGTCTATCTGTGACATCAATCAACTATGTTTTGTCTAATTATTCCTTTGTAAATATTCTGCAGCCTTGAAAAAGTCATGAGGTGACACACGTGTTGGCTGTGCTTCTTGTCAAGATTACAAGCTTAAAAACCTTATGTCATAACTACATTTACTTGTTAACAACATTCTTACATTTGTATCAAGATAAATAAGAAACTGTGTTTTTTAAGAAGTCCATATTGTTTAGACATTACATTTCTATTCCAATATGCCGGAGAGTGCTTTGGTCTTATCCATGACTTCTGTTTCACACAATGATTTTCTGTCAGTGTGGTTCTGCACTTTTGGCAGTAGGGTGCTCCTAACATTACAGCACCTCCGATATACTTGGCTTTTCTCTTAACCACTAATTTTCCCCACAAATTACTTTGTTGCTTCCAAATGAGGTGAGATAATTGTTACCACTACTACTGATTGTTCAATTCTCTGTTACTTCAATGTTTACATACCATTGTGGAGCCAAGATTTACTCAGAAGAGCAGCCGGCCATTTCTGCGAACCAAGAGAAGAATTACAGCCTGATTCATCAATCTCCCGTTTTGCGAGCCCCTAATAGCGATTCATAACGAATCGCTATTAAGGACTTGCAAAACGGGATTCATGTAGGAATTGCATAAAGAAATGCGATTCCTACACATTCCTTATTTGCGATTAGCAAATTGCTAATCGCAAATAAGGAATAATCCCCATTCATTCCTATGGGCCAAAAGGCCCATAGGAATGAATGGGGAGTATTCCTTATTTGCGATTAGCAATTAGCTAATCGCAAATAAGATAGCGATTTAAAGGGTGCCAGGGGTGTCCAAAGGACACCCTGTAGCACCCCTTAAATGCAAATTGAAACAGGTGTTGCGCACTCACATGTCCAAAGGACATGTGTGTGTGCAACATGCAACTTAGAAAAATGATTTTAAAAGCATTTTTCTAAGTTTTCGCTATTTACCACGAGGTTTGACCTCGCGGTAAATAGCGGGCCGAAATTGCGAATTCGCAATTTTTAAATGGATGATGAATTGCATTTAAGGAATCTCAAATAGAGATTCCTTAAATGTAATTCCTCGCAAAATAGCGAAATCGCTATTACCGATTATTGCATTTGGGATGATGAATCCCAAATGCAAAAATAGCGCTTGCAAAGGGCCAGATTCTCAGAATCTGGCCCTTTGCGAGCCGATTTCGGCTTGATGAATCAGGCTGATAGAACTTTAACTTTGCGAAGACCAGCCATTGACACTGACACTCCAAGCAGCAGGAGGCAATCTGGAGAAACTGGGTTGAGAAAATTTGAAGCCAGATTTTTGAGCATGTGTATTGATATATATATATATATGTGAAATGTATCTACTTATGCTATTTTTTGCATTTTTACATTTTAATTTAAAATGAAGCATGAAATGCAAAGTGGTGCCGAACGGCACGATTCTTCCTGTAATTTACAGCTCCTTCTGAACGTCTATGCTTTACATTTGTTTGAGCCAGTGACGGCACCCGCAAAATTGTCGCATGGAATTGTTTTAAATTTAGGAAATAATCACTCGTTATGTGTGATCTTACATATCAGCCTAGAGTGACCACACCAGTCGAGGTCATTATGATCATTGTCTGCAGACCTGATTTTTCATCGACAAGTTATTGATTTCATGTATTAGTTTGATAAGTTCGATGGAACAAAACAAGACTACATCATCCAAAGTGCATTAGGGCACCAGTCAAGGTTCAGGCCTGGAAGCTGACTGTAATGATTTGAAGCGTGGTGGCAATTCTAGAATGACCAAAGAGTAACAAATTCGATTTATGCAGGATGCTCTAATTGTAACAAACAAATCAGCATTGTAGAGTTAATGACGGTGCCTAATTATTGTCGAAAAGCATTTCATTACATAGGTTTCATCCACGAGAAATGTAAATGACTCCGAGACAAACCCTTTGCTCCATTAACCCTAGAAAACGTAACACCAATAGATGTGAAGATGCACCTTTGACCTACCTTTGATATTGCCCATTTTATGCATGTATTTGTTCTCATGCGTAATTAAATTATCAACATGGGGTCATGAATTGAGGTTGATGTGAGGTTCACGTTATGCACACCAAGATGTTTTTATAAAAACTGTCCCTTCCTTTCACAAACAAAGATTTTGAATCTGAGATTAAGTTACTGATACTGATCATTACCTCGTCCTATTCTTTAGCCAATGGGTTATTTGCTTCTAGGTACATAATTGGCTACCTATCCAACCTTTACTAATATTATAACCGTTCAATATAGTTTTGTCCACATCCCCTAGAAAACAAGGAAACCTCGGTACGTCACTTGATGTTTTTTTTGTTTCAGTGACTAAGATTGGTACCTTTCTTCAAGAGTCCAAGAAAAAGCCTGTATGTGTATTCAAAGGTTATACATTAGCATTTGCCTTATCCTTTAAATTAGACCTGCTCAAGCATTTCATAAGCTTAGTTACTTAAAGTGCATGGATCTAATGAGCAGTTCAGCAAATGGACTCCGAGAACCAAATATTAAAGCCAAGAATGATGACAAGCCTTGCTTGGATTTGCTAAGCGATCCAGACTCTACCTCGCAGAGAATTCCCAGAGGGAATATTTAATGTCAAGAAAATGTTATTTCATTCGTGTGTGCCACCAAAGTGGTGCCTGAACTGATTGTGGTAGTGGCACCGTGAGATCTGCCTGAGATATCGTTACCTAGGAAACAGAGCAAGGGGAATGCCTTGTGCTTTGCTCTAGAGGAGACGATAGGCATCTTAATTGCTGAGTTCCAGTTAATGACGGCGCTGAGCGTCTACCTTTTTTCATAATTGGAGAATTCAGGGGCATATTATCAAGGGCCTTATCGCCGCTTTAGCTAAAGCGGCGATAATTTCATCGCCCTATTAGCAAGCTGTCTCTAACAGCAGTTAGCGACAGTTTGTAGGTGATAGCAAGCGGTTTGGAGCACGCTTTGCATGTCAGTGATATTTATCGCTAATGACATGCAAAGGGGGCGTACCCAACCTGTTAGCGACTGAAAGCAGTCGCTAACATCGCTATCACTTATTGTCAAAGCAGGCACAGCGATTAAAAAATTTGCGCTAAGAGCGAATATCGCCAAAAACTAACGCCTGGTCAGACCACTTCTTAACCTGTATATCCAATGGGAGTTGGATATTCAGGTTAAGACCCTATTGGTGTTAATGCCTGAATATTGCTGGATTTCCAGCGATATTCACGCATTGAGCCGCTATCGCTGGATAATTTATCGCATTTAAGATAAACGTTGCTAATAGCACGTTATCTCTGCGATAAAATCCGGCGATGCGCGCCGATAAAAAAAATATCGCTAAGCTCATTTAGCGATAAATATCGCTAGTTGTTGATAATATACCCCTCAGTTTTTAATAAGAGGCACATTATGCAGTCTAATTCATAGGTAACAAGGACCCCCTGAGTACTTGAATATGGTAATTCTAGGTCAGGGATGAGCAACATATAATATGTAACAACCTAGGCAATTCAATATTTAAAGTTTAATATAAAAGTGACATGGGAGAAAACTTGACTAGACGAAAAATGAATAAACTGACTTTCAATTTTATTCTCATACAAAGTTAAAAAACAAAGATTGAGGAATACATTATGCAGTCTAGCATTTAAGGAGGTGTTGCAACAGTTGAGAGCAGGAAACTTAAGTTTATACACCTTCATACCACTGTCCAATGAACTCTTGAAGATAAAAGGAAGGAAGTAGACAAACACTTCTTTCCCATATTTATCCTCTTCATAAATTTATAGAGGAATTTCAGTGGCTGTAAAGATGGATTCATTAATGACATGCCAGTCATCTCGGGGGTCAGTCATTTTAGGGAATACAATACCAAATGATTCAGTGAATGCAAAAAAGTGGAAATGGCAATAAAACAATCTTATTCAACATTATATTTGACCATAGAAGGTGCCACATACTTGAACTATGTAATTCAGTTAATTTTAAAGGGTCGCTTAGACCCTGGTAGACCAAATACAGCAGTAGGGTGAATTTATTGGTATATTGTCTATTTTGGACCAACAAGTGTGGTTTATCTTTGACATATCTTTGATGCTTTATGATCATCATGACTACTATTGGTGCATCCATTGCTTATAAAAGTCATATTTTAATGCATTTTATGAAGGCAGATGCCATGCAAAAATCATTGTTAATAAGTATTCCTTTAAGTAGTTACAAACCTTTTGGATTTCAGTTAGAAGATTATAAAGGAATCCACAGAGGACAGTAAATGAATGGCTCACCAGCGTTCTGTTTCCAGAGGTTGAGGATTTTCTTACAAAAGGGCTTTTGGAGCAATATTCCTTTAAGAATATCTAAAGAACACTTTTGAGAGAGGAATTGTAGTGGGGAAGGGCTTTACTTCATATAAATTTCAGCGCCAGTTGGTTGCAGCAACAGAAACAACCCCTCTTCTTCCTCCAAAACCATGATCATCAACAGCCACAACCTCTATTTCTTTGGGGGGAGGTGTTGTCTCATTTTCTGGTGGCATGAAAAACATTTATCTCAAAGAGTTGGATCCTTTCAGTGGTCGAAAAATGTTCAAAAGATCCACTTTTTGGAGACTCCAAAGTACGTTTGTAATAACACCTATTTCTATGAATGTCTGTAGAATAACAGGTTTGTTAAAGGGGGAATATCTCTTGGAAAATGCAGCAATTTTTTTGATGCAATATTCTCAAAGAGAGAAAGAGGGAAAGGATGTCACTCAGTCCTGATCCTGGAATTGAATGTGTTTAGAGACTCGGACCTTTACTGGATTTTAAGATTGTGAACACATTAATGCATCACTAAATTTTCACAATCAAGTCTCACCAAAAGATTATGCATTTCTAAAGATGAGATATGTTTTAGCATCCCTGTATCTGCTGGATGCACAAACTCACATTACAATGTACAAATCATACCTACCTTCAAGTTTCATACCTTCAGTTCTCAGGGATTTCACTATAAATTCCAAATGTATCTCCAAGGGTTTCACCGAAGTCTTGGCGTCTCTGATGGGTATGATTCATTCTAGAGCTATGTAAGTCTTTCCCTACTTGGATCACAGGTAAATTTACTGTACTTATTTTCCTAAGACATGCAAAAAAGAAATAAACATTTGCGAAATATATCAGGATTTCTGATTCCTAATCAATAATCTCAAAAGATTCGATAATTTGGAGGTGTTTTAATAAAAGACATTAGGAACGTTTAATTGCCTATGACAAGGAAATGGAGAATTATGACTCATATTTCCAAGCTTCTGAGCAACCCGGCTTCCACAGTTTGAGTGTGGTTGAGAATGCAGGGCGATATGGTCACAGCATTAACTATTTTTCCACTTGTGATACTACATCTTCAGCCCTTAGTAAAGCATTTCTTCTATTTCTTGGGTTTGGCTTCTGAGGAGTAAAAAAAAAAGTTTTCAGTGACAGCGATAGCTCTCAGGCTGCAGTGGTGGCTAATCCCACTAAATATGCACAAGTGTTTTCCCCTCTCATCCACTTTTTTGTGACAGTGGACACCAGCAGATTGGAGAAGTAGCATATATCTAGAAGAAATATTAGTTCCGGGTCAATAAACTGTGTAGTCAAGTAAGAATTAATCAAGCTACAGGGAACTGAAAGCAGTATGGCTATTATTATTGCACTTTACACCCATTCTAAAAGGACAACTACACGAATAAGGACAGCTATTTAATTGTATGTTTTTAACTCAACTGACTGAGGAGGGGGTCTTGTAAGGGGGGAGAAATGCAGAATTCCAGTTTTATATGAGCTAGCACATAATAATTTCTCCTACATTGAAGTGAACCTCCTCTCCCTTTCAGCAGGATATCTTCAGAGGAGGGAGTTTAAGCTTGCAACCAACTGGCTTCAAGTTTTCATTATTTGGTGGCACAGGTCTCGATCACGAGTTTTGTTGGTGCAGGTAGTAATCCACTGCCGCACCTGCACCGCCGAGACTCACCACCACCCGCCTGCCAGATTACAAGTTATCTGTAATCTGGCAGGGGGCAGCATGGAATTCCCAGGGCTGTGGTTCTTTTAAAGGCCATAGTGCCTTTGAAAAACACACCACAATGGGAATGCTTCACAAGGTGCCTGAACTGCATGGACTTGAAAGTCCATGTGGTGCAGGAACTTTGGTGCATGCACACAGTGGGGCACATGTTGTGCACTCCTGTGCGCAGGCATAGGCGGAGGAGGCACTGAGGGCCCTGTAGTTGCCCCTTTGTTTTCTCTCCTCCAAGGTTTACACACAACTTATTTTGCCACCACAAGTGTGAAAGACACATTGCAGGCTAGCAGAGAAGTTTGTACACTGATAGCTTGACTTTGCCATTTAAATTAATGGCAACAGTTTTTCCCTTTTATTATGTATGTCACCATTAAGGCACGCCTAACAAGTCCTAAGACAGGGTGCTATATAATAAAAAGTAGGACATGTGTCTTTACTTGTCCTGACAGTAAAAACCCTGCATTGTCTTTTTTACTGTGGAAAGACTACTAGCTCCATTGGCGAGTACAGAATTGCACTCTGAGAACTCAGGGGCATATGTATGTAAATCCCTGTTTGCAATTCTCAAATAGCATTTTTTTGAGAATCGCTAATTGAGAATTGCAAAACGGGATGTGTGGAAAAGATCTCATTTTTTTGCAATTTCTTAGTTTTCCTTAATTGCGATTAGCTTATTGCGAAATCGCAATTAAGGAATACTTTCCCCTTCATTTCTATGGGCCAGGAGGCCCATAGGAATGAATGGGAAGTCATTCTCAATTTGCAAATCTCACGAGAGTACATTTTGAGTATCGCAAATAGAGAATAATTTAAAGGGTGTCATAAGGACACCCTGATGCACCCCTGAAATTAACATGTGTGCGCAGACAGTGAAAGGAAGAGAGAGAGAGGGAGAGAGAGTGCAGAAACTGCGCACCCAGGCCTCACTGCTCACCTTCTGCTGCCGGTGTGTCTCAAACCACATGCCGGTATACACTGCAGTCCACCTGGTCCCTTATATGAAACAGAGTCCAGATTTATGAAAGGCAGAGTTTATATCATTGCACATGCCATCATCGCTTGCCCGCCCCTGTGCACACAGGCTGCTGCACCTCGGCCCCTCCCGCCGCCCATCGGTGATTGCTCGCCTCTATGCACCCAGGCCTCACTGCTCACCTTCCACCACCGGTGTGTCTCTAAGAGGGTCCACCACATGCCGGTGCAAGCTCCACGGCCGGGGTCCACGACCCTGGCAGTCTCCACATCATGCAGCCCCACAACACAGGCCACCAGGTCATTCACGTGATTCTGGGTCTTGATTTCACAATGGCAGAGATCATATTAGTGCACACAGCATCATCACAGGTTGCACACCCGCTCAGCTCTTTAGGTTCATTAACTCTGTGAACCACGAGGCAACGCCACGTGGCGGTAGGCCCACGCTGCCCACTGGCTCAGGCCTACACTGCGGTCCAGCAGGGCTCACTCAAATCCTTACCAGTCCGGTCTGCACACCCGCTCAGCACTTAAGGTGCCGCTACCTCAGTGCACCGAAAGTTACTTTCCCGTGGCGGTAGGCCCACACCGACCGCAATGTATCCAGTGCCACCGACTCTCTGCAACGCAAGACATGGACCCTTCATGATTGAGTCTCGTGATATGCCAGGCGGATGCAGCCATGTCACCTCCGGCAGTCGGAAAGAACTGGGACACGTAGCACCATCCTCCCCCTTTATACGTAAGCCGAGTGGGCTGGCTCGGCATATGCCAGGGCAGTGTAGCGGTGTGAATAATTATCCCTGGGTTATGGGTGTGGTTCATTTCTGGACTGGACAGGAAACCAACTGATGCGTATGTCTCTGTCGCAGTGTCTGCACCACACGGCCCACAATCAACAAGGGTGCAATATTGCATACACCCGGAGGGCGGCCGCGCACGAAGGGATTGTACAAGGAGCGCAAGACCGCCCAGGCTCTTGGCTCATACATGCCAAGCGTTGTGTGTGTATCGCTATTGGTGCACCCTAAGCCTAAGGTCTAGCCTCAATTGCAGCGTGAAAGGAACATCACATTTCCAGAATGCAAGCAGTAGTCAGACTAATATTAGGGATAAAAGCTCCTTTGTCTCAATACAAAAGGCAGAAGGACATCTTCACTTCCGACCTTGGTCTTGCATGCGGCAGGCACCCCCTGAGAGAGATACCATAGCAGATGATGACGCTCATGGTCACCATGTGCATTGCTTTAATTTCTCAGGGTGTACCTTTTTGTGCAATCAATGTCCTTACATTCATCCATACTTTCATACTTGATCGATTATGGGCATGACACATCTGTGTGAATTTGAATGATTTATTCACATTCAGTGGAGTGTTGGAGCTGGAGCAGTACATGACCATGCAATCCCCAGATTACATTGTAGCCCAGTAAAGGGCCTGCCAGAGTCATTTAGGGATTGACAAGTACTTCAGAGGAGGAAGAGTACAGTCCGCAGTCTGATTGCTGTGTCATTGGCAAGCAAACAAAATATGGCCATCCATGTAGATGTCCAAGGTGAGTGTCGCGGAGTGTTTTGGGGGACAGTGGGAGGTGTTGTTACAGGGCATGATGCAAAGGGCAGAACCAAGCTGAAACAGGTCATTTGGCAGAGTATATTGTTACTGTCTCCTTCTTAATAAACAGGTGGAATCACACGCATCTTCATCCTCTATGACATCTGTCTGACATGTGGGTGCTGATATTTGGTGCCACTGACACATCATGGCCAGAGATGTGTGTGTAGAAATACCAGCAGCATTCATCAACGACTGCCTTAGTGGCAGCAATGTGATGATGAGGATCTGCAGGGCATGGAAGATACCAACAACTTTTCACTGGTGTGCATCCGTGGCAGCCATTCTTTCCACATGCATCCGCTCCATGTTCTCCATTATCCTCAGCATTTGTGCCAACTCTCGACTGACATCGCTGAGGCGCCTCTGACTAGACAGTTGTTCTCCTCTCAGAGGCATGACTACAGCAATGTCGGGCATGGATTGTTGGATATCATGGAGCGAACAGTGGGTGTCTGTTAGGGAGTGTAAGTGGTCCCTGATGTGACTTAGACACCCACTTTAGTCATCTAGTTTGGCTGCCAACCCCACCCGCTGTAGAACCCCACCCACACCTGTTCAGCCTCCTCCTTCTGGCAGTCTAACACCTGGCCTTGGAAAGCGATGTGTCCTTCGGTGAGGTGCTGGGAGCCAGCCGTGGTGGTAGGTGCTTCCTGCTGTGTAGTCTGTGCAGGGGGTGGGGTCTTCTCGATACAGCTCGGCTGCCCTGCTCCTGCAGGTGGGTTGTGGTAGCTATTAATGAGCTCTTGTAGGTGGGTGTAAAAGTTGTGGAGGTCCTCTTCATCATCACTGATGAGTTGTCTGGTCTGCTCTGCAGGAGGTGTTGATTTCCCCTCTGCAATGTGAAGGGGAGATGCATTTTGACATTGTGTTGACAATATGTTGACACATTGTTCAAGTTTACATAAACACTGCATGACAATGTACATTGGTACTGTTTGGGAGGAGCTGATTATTTGATGCGGGTCAGTGGACATTTGAACTACATTATGGATATGAGGTTGTACATGTACATTATCATCTCACAGTTTCCTGCTATGCCAGATGTGATTGGCCAGTTTCTACGCACAAGCGGAACCAGTTGTGTACTCTGTTCTGTAGTGAAAGTGTTGCACTTGTACCACATTGTTGTCAATGTTGATGTGCTGTTATTGCTATGTGTGTGTGCTGCATTGTGGGAGAGTGGCCCCTGCACCTGTGATTTTGCTGCCCCTTATCCCTTTCATGGGGTGTGGCTTTGACTTCTGTGCTTCAACAGTGCTGAGATGTTGCAGACTTGGCTAATTTTTACTCTTATTCAGTTTTTGGACTTTTGGCCATGGTTTATCCGCAGATGTGTTGTTTACATCAGGGGTTGTTTGTGCACATGAATGTGTCAGAGTGTGACCTGCTCCTTTCCGGATGTGTTCCACACTCATCCACCTCAGTGTCGTGGCATGCACCATGTCATGATAATTGGACTGCAGCCATGCTATTCGTCATGCAGTGTAATTTGCATTGTCAGTGTGGCTCCTAGACACGCAGCTTTACTGGTTTTGACACATGTGCCGCAGCTTTACTGGTTTTAACACATGTGCATGGGTTGGTTGTGAGATTGGTGCTGTGTGGGGAAGGACCCCTTTGAGCCCATAGTGGATGGGGGCCAACTTGCTGTTTGTATGTGTGCTGCAGTGTGCCAAGGGGATCAGGGACACGATCCAGAGTCATTTTGGGTGTGCAGTGTGCTCTACTCAATTGTGCATGTGTGCCATTGCCCCCATCTCCTCCCGTCCACCCAGTCCCTGTTCGGTACTCACCCTGTTGCTGCTGTGTCAGGTCATGTCGAGTAGTGTCCGGACCCCCAATTCCTGCCACTCTCTCCCCACTGTGAACACAATTTTCTCCACCTCATCCAGCTCCTGGTATTCTGCTGGACTGCCACCCCCAGTCTGCATTTCTGCCTGATGGTTCTCAGCGAGTTTCTTCTTGGTTTTGCGCTTCACATCATTCCAGCGCCTCTTGACCTCTCCAATTGTCCTCCTTCTCACTCCGACTGCATTCACCTTGTCCAGGATGTACTGTCATATAGCATTTTTATTTGCCAATGACAGGTTGGAGGGGACGAACAGTTGTTGTTGGTGTTCTATCACCTCCATGATGATGATCCTGTTTTCCTGCAGATTGAACCTCGTCTTCCTCGTCTTCTTCTCCTTGCCCTTCCGTGACCCCGAGGTCCCAGGATGGTCCTCCTGGGGGCTTGTGGGGTTCTGGTTGACCTCTGTACTTGCTCCTGCTTCCTCCATGGTGCTACGCACTTGAAATTATTGTGTTTGTGTTTTTCGATGCTTTTACAGGTCATTTTCCCGCATGACGCGTGGGAGTTGCAGGCATATTGCTGGTTATCGCTGATTTTTTGTATCACGATTTGGGACATTGTCCTCTTTTTTCGCATTCGCGTTTCGCATTTTTAGGCGTCGCGTTAATTTTAACGTGGTCATTTGGCGCGTTATCGTGGGACTATCACATGGTACCGCCGTGTTGAGAATACAACGCTAACCCAGCGTTATTTTCCCGCAATAGACTTCGATATGCAAAGTAGCTTTAAGCGATAATTATCACACGTTCTTGACAATATCCCCCATTGAGTTCAAAATATTGGAAAACATAAATATCAGAAAAAAATATTGTGATTGAAAAATATTGTGGTCTAGAATATTGTTGTCAAGAATATCATTTTGCTTGGTAAATAATATTGTTTTCAAACATCTCATAGTTTTTAGTATTGTTTTCAGTAATATAGTTGTATACACAATGCTGTTTTAAAAAATCTATATATTTGAATGTGCTTTTGTTAATAAGTTAATTTTAGCTTTTAGCATTGTGGTAGTGTTATTAACTTTTCAAACTTTAGTTGGTAATTTTAAGTGATTTGGTATTTCTTTTTTAAAAGTAATTAGTAGTTTATTGTGTTGTAATTAGTTGCTGGATTTGTAGGGGTATAGGGTGGGATGGCATTTAAATTAAAAGTATTTTTAATTTCAAGTAAATTATTTATTGTTCAATAATTTTAAGTTGAATAATAGTTATGTAGGTTATTTTAGGCATGATATTATATATTGAATTTAAAATTAAAATTGTAATTTTATTTTATTTGTATTATTAGTAGTAGTTAATTATATTTTAGTAGCGGGTTGTTGGGTTTGTAGGGGTGTACAATTAATTAAATTATAAAAAAAATTAAAAATGTAATTGTTAATTCATGTTTATTAGTTAATTGATTGGCAATCATGCAAATTGTTTAATTCTGATTTATTTAGGTTATATTTTAGTTTAGGATTTGCCGGGTTTGTGGGGAAATAGAGTGGGAAGTTAAATAAAATTAAATGTATTTTCATTTAATGCTATTTTTAAATTTTAGTTAAAACATTTTTATCATTAAGCATGTATGGAATTTTTTATATTGTGTAATAGTTGCTCTGTTTTATTTCTTTTAAAATGTATTTTAGCTCTTATATGTTTCTTGCAAATGTATTTTTAATGCAATTTATTTTGGGTGATTTGCTTAGGAAGAAAATAAATATATGATATTTTACATTAATTGATATTTGTATGTAATTTATCAATTGCTTTTTTTCAGGTGAGCTTGTTGTAAAGAAAATAAATGTACATTATTTTGTATGTTAATGTATATTATATGTAATATATTAATTGGCATTTAACTTTTTAGTATTTATTGAGTCTTTTAAGATTTTTCTTAATTTAGTTTTAAATGTACTTGAAATGTAGTTTGTGCAATGATATTTGTAACTTACATTTTTTTTTAGGTGGTGTTAGGTTTTAATTGAAATTAAATAAATAAGGAATGATTTCATAATGTTGTTATTGTTTTGGCAGCTAGGAAAGTTGATGTTATTACGTGGAATTTAATTTTTTACTTTCTTTTTTAAATTTGTAAATTATTTGTTTAAATATATATATTTATTTCTGTAAGCTGTAATTTAATATTATTTTCTATACAGGGCCTATTCTGACTTTGGCGGTCCTCCAGTGGCACTGCCACTGCACCTTCTGTTGGAGGACCACGAAAACCATGGTGTACCCGCCGGATTACAAGTGTGATTCGGGTCGAGCGAGTGGTGCTGCAACAGTTTTACGATGGTGGTCTGTTAGGCTCATAGGAGAGCCTAACATGCAGCCTGCTGGTGTGACAGCACCTGCAGCACATTCCTGCATGTGTGGCATACATGCCACACGTGCAGGAACTGGGGTGCAATTACAGGTAGGCACCACATGTGCCCCCGCATGCACCCCCTGGCCCAAATACGGCAGGGGGCCCTTTTATGGTCCCCTTAGTGTCTCTCTGCCACCCTTTTCATGGCAGGCTCAGCACCATGAAAAGGGTGTTGAAAAGGCAACTCAGAATGTTCTTGGCAGTGCCGACAATGGCACAGCCAGCATATTCATGCCAGTTGTAGACCGCAAGTCCAACGGGATCCCTTGATCCTGGCGGAGTTGGAGGTCTCGTAGCAGACCGACCGCCACACTCGTAATACTGCTGGTGAGTCGGCAGTGTAGCGGTGGTCAAACTGCCACTGCGATTATGGCAGTTCTATAGACCACCCTACTCGTAATTAGGCTCTAAGGGCCCCATTAGGATGGCGGGCGGATCGCCCCTGCTGGGCCGGCAGTAGTCACTGCCGGCCCGGCGGGGGCGATCCATAAGTCATCCCTGAAGAAAAGACCCCCCGCCATATTACAATGGCTGGGGGGGTCCGTGTCGGACGGAAAGACCGTCTGCCGCTTTTCCGCCCGGTCGACATGTCGACCGGGCGGAAAAGGGTTCAATATGGTCACCGCCAGCCATATTAGAATGTGGCCTTGAACATGCCTTTTGGTGGCGGCAATGCCACCACCGAAAGGCATGTGGAGTCTGCTTGGGGGACTCTGGGGGGTAGGGGTGCACATGGGGGGTACCTATGGTACCCTCCTGCCTTTCAATGAACCACTTGGCTGGCACCGCACGGTTCCTGTCACGTTGTGCATAGAAATGCACAACCTGCCTCTGTAGCATTGCGGCGGTTGGTGCTCTCTGCACCGCCCGCCTCAATGTTGCAGATGCTCTATGCGCCCGCTAGTGTGTTGAGCTCATGCTAATCGGGAGTGCGGGACCCCAGCACCCTCAGCGGGCGGTCCCGGTTCCCGAGGGTATGGCGGGCAGACAAAGTCCGCCCGCCATACTAATGGGGCCCTAAGTATTTAAAAATGTTCACTAAACTATTAGGACTCGTACTCATACATCTAATCCTTTTGAAGTCAAACACTTTCCCTACTGTTACTTTGACTCAATTGGAAATTGTATATTTAACCCGTTCGAAGTCCAACACTTTTCCTACTGTTGCTTAGACTGGAGTGGGAATAATAAATTGATCCCCTCCGAAATCCAACACTTTCACTGCTGTAGTTTAGACTGGAGTGGGAATAGTAAAATAAGTCCTCCAAAGTTGAACATTTTCCCAAATGTTGCTTAGACTGGAGTGGAAATAGTCAATCTAAATCCTCTGAAGTCCAACGCTTTCTCTACTGTTACTTAGATTGGAGTAAGAATAGCGAATTTATCCATTCCGAAAGCCAACACTTGTCCTGCTGTAGTTTATACTGGAGTGGGAATAGTAAGTTTAACCCCTCTGAATTCTAACACTTTCCCTAATGTTGCTCAGATTGGAGTGGAAATAGTAAATCTAACCCTTCTTAAAATCCAAAGTTTTCACTACTGTCGCTTAGACTGGAGTGGGAATAGTAAATGTAAGACCTCTGAATTCCAAGACTTTCCTTACTATTGCTTAGAATGAAGTGGGAATAATAAATGTACTCCCGCAAGTGGGAATAGTATTTCTAATATTCCTGGAGTTCACACTTTTCCTAATAATCATAAAATAAAACTTGTATTATATAATTTGTAATTCTTAATACTTTCTTGGGTTTTAAATATTTGACTATTTTATATCTTGGTGAAATTAATTAATATATTTTGTGATTAAATGGTTTATATTTTTCACATTGTTTATATTTGCATATATATTTTGTATATCAGATGTGTGTGTGTGTCTATGTGTGTATTACATTTTAAATAATAAAATTATGTCATACTATATATTTATATTTATATGAGTGTGTATATATTTGTATAAACACAGACACATTTCTGAATGTGTTTTTATTTAATTGAATATTTATATATATTATTAAATGATTAATAGAATTTCTTTACTTTACATTATTTTCATATGATATATTATAATATTTTGTTTTATAAAATAATATTTAACATTTACATCTTTAAACATTTCCATTATAAGTAGAGAAACATAATATTGTGGTAAATGATATTTTTGTCAATGATATTGATTACCATGATATTGTGTTAGTTGGCTATTAGTTGCCACATCAACTGAGGTCAAGAACAGGGCATAAAAGTGGCACCCCAGCACATTGACCTCAGATCACTTTTATACTGGAGAGAGGACAGAAGAAAAACTGCCCTGGTGTGCCCCGCCCTGGCCAAAGAGGGGCTGCACATATGAGTAGACTGCACCGGCTGCTCCTTGGGCTAGCATAGAAAAGACAGTGTCTGTGGTGCCCTGCTCGAAGAAAAGTTGTCCCTGAGACCCATACAGAGAAGGTGACTCCAAAGGTCAGTTGGCTGACTTCCTGCTACAGTGCCACAAAAAATGAAGAAGCTTGCCTTGGTGAGTTGGTAGCCAAAAATGCATGACCCCAACTAACCGTCAAATTGCAGCATGGGAGAACAAGTCCTGGCCCTCAAAAGCTGTGCTTGAGTCAGCAGGATTCGGGAGAGTCATCAGAGTGCAGTTTGATTGCCCAGCATGGAAGTCACTGCCAGTGAAAGGGTACCGCCATTTTCACTGTAACCAGAGAGCAGTGGACCAGTGGCAACGTTTTTTTTGCTGGGCTTCACCCAAACTTCAAGGGGCATCAACCCTCGTGGCCAAAGTTTTCCAAAAGTATGTTTGTAGACCAAGGGGCTTCTGCAGGAAGACCGCTGTCACTGGCTCAACATCCTTGAGCAGCTTCAGCATCCAGTATCCCTTGCATCAGGAGTACTCCAATGATGTGTATGGCTGTTCACCCAGAGTGACTGAAACAACTGGAGACTGCTTTGACTGCAAGGTAACTGTTCTACTCAACCTTACTGGTGCTAGTGACAGACCCTCTGACAGGGTTAGTTGTTACAAGAGTGGCTTCGTAGCCATTTTCTAATAACTTGTTATGGTTAACCCTAAACCACAAGCTGCTGTAAATTACAATGATTTATTGTACTAAGTGAAAATATGTGATTTATTTTTCTTTAAAAAATCATATTTCTGGAACCCTCTAGTGGATTTTTTTCAGTGAGGTGTCTATTTTAGGAAAAAATACAACCTATTTTTATACATTAGTGGCATATTTTTTTGAGTTATGTTTAAGATTGTAGTGCAAATAGTTAATGCCATCACTTTAGTGCCCACACTTTTCCAAAATTGGTTGAGGTTTGAGTGGGAATAGTAAATGTCCCCCTTTTAGTGTCCAACACCTTGCCCAATTTGGGATAAATTGGAGTGCGAATAGTAAATTTCACCCCTTTAGTGTCCAACATATACCTCAAATTAGTTTAGATTGGAGTGAGAATAGTACATGCCACCCATTAAGTGTACAACACTTTCTTCAAATAGTTTAGGTTGGATTGGGAATATCAAGGGCCTTAATATGACTACGGTGGTCCTTTGGACCACTGTAGACACGGTGGCTTTGCGAGCACCACCACACCGGCAGAGCATTCGCCCAATTACAACTTGGACAGTCGGACCACATGGGCACCTCCACAACAGTGATCCCTGGTTGTGTTGCGTCGATCTTGAGGCTACATTATGCTTGGCGGGGCTGCTGTGGCCCCACCAAGCATATCACGAGTTTCCTCACCACCACACTTTTCATGGCGGTGCAAACACCATGAAAAGTGTGGTAGTAAGGATTTAATATTCTGGCGGGTGTTTTTTTATGGCTTTGGCGGTCTCAGAGCACAGAGGCGGCGTGGCGGCCCCATTCTGAGCCTGCCAATGTCATAATATTAATTACTTCTTTGATTCTTCCATTGCACTGTCTTTTTCAAAGGCATCACAGTGGGACCGCCAAAGAACTGCCGGCTAGAGACTTTAAAAGTCATTCTCTGGCAGACGTTTTTTATGGCTTTGGCAGTCTTGGAGCGGGGCTGCGGCTTGGCGGCCCGCTCTGAGACTGCCAAAGTCATAAAAAGGCCATAAGTGTCAACTCTCTTGTTTCCAACACCTTCTCCAAATTGGTTTAGATTCAAGTATGAATTGTACATGTCGCCCCATTAGCGTTGCACACCTACCTATATTAGTTTAGATTGGAGTGAGAATAGTAAATGTCATTGCTTCAGTGTCCAACACCTTCCCCAAATTGGGTTAAAGTGGAGTGGGATTCGTAAATGTCACCTCCTTAGTATACAACACCTTCCACAAATTGATTTACATTAGAGTGGGAATAATATATGTTACCCTTTTCGTGTCCAGCACCTTCCCCAAATTGGTTTAGATTGGAATGAGAATAGTAAGTAGTAAATGTAACCGCTTTAGTGTCCAACATCTTTTCCGAAATGGTATGGACTGCAGTGGGAATAGACATTTTTAGTGTCCAGCACTTCAACATAGTTTAGTTTGGAGTGGGAGTGTTAATTGTCATCTATTTGATGTCAAACACCTTCACCAAAATGGTTTAGATTGGACTGGGAATAGTAAATATCACCCTTTTACTGTCCAACACTTTCTTTAAAATGGTTTATGATGGAGCGTGATTACTGAATTTTATAATTTTAATGTGAAATCCTTCGTTGAAATTGCAATTGCGTGTAGTTGAAATAGTGTATGGAATGAATTAGTAATATTGGTGTTTAGACAAAATACAAATAGTTGTACTTTTGTAATATATAAATATCAATTGATATTTGTATAGAAATAAGAGATGTAACACATTTTTCAAATTTTATTTATGTTTTGAAAGCTTTTTTAATGTATATTGTTGCATTTCTAAACATATATTTCAACTTAAAAATAAACTTTTATATATTGGTAAATAAAACATTGTTAATACATTTCTAATACTGCAAAACATGGAAACCATGTTTAAATAGTATTGTATGTCATACATTTTCCACTTTTTTTCACGGTTTATCATTTTTTAACATTTCTTAGATTATTTACATACATATTTTCACCATCATATAGCAGAACATTTTTCGGTATGTTTACAATTATTTTATATATCTTATACTATCACTTTATTTATACTTAATATTGTTTACAACATTTTTGACGTTTTTATAAATGTAACAATTTTGTAGATTTTTTAATAAACATATTCAAAAATATTAAATTATTTGCCTTTTATTTCTATGGGGAGAAAGTTTATTTTTAGTTTCATTTAGTGGCCAATTTTTTATCAATAGATTTCATTTTGTAGACTCTGTCTCACTTTTAGTTTTCTTGATTCATATCACTGTAAGGTGCTGCTGTTCATTGGTACAGATAGGTTCTTTTCAAAGTATTTTTAAAGGGTTTTGAGGTTAGGGGGGATGTAAAGGGGAGGTCTATAGGTTTGGTATACTGTTGTTAGTGTGTTGTTCCTACTTTTGGTTTTTATTAATAGTAGTGTTTTTCAGTGTTGTGTAGTATTGGGGTTTTGTATACTCTTTTAGTATTGTAACGTTATGTTATGTTTTGGGAATGTAATGTGTTTTATGGGTGAGTTTTCTTGTTTACTTTGCTGATTTTTTGTCTATGAATGTGCAATTTAGCATTTAAGGTTTATTTTTGAAACACTTTTTCCGTTCTTTTATCGTTCCTAGATACTTTGGTTTTGTTTGGGGGTTTCTATTGGATTTGTTTAATTTTTATATTTTGTTGAGCTTTTTGTAAAATATTTCTCCCATTTTTTATAGATTATTATTTTTGACGATGTGGATACATGCAGCTACAGAACAGAAAGTCAGATTTATTTTATTTGTTTTAGTTGGGAAATGTTATACTTTATTGTTTGCTTAAATAGTCGTGATTGTTATTTGGCAATGTGTGGTTTATGTGTCGTTCTTATTTTATGTGATGTTTGAGTTTGTTGTTTGAGCTTTTTGGTGGGGGGTTTTACATTTTTCATGCAACTAATTTATATAGTATTTTATTATATCAGTCTAATTTAGCATTGGAGTTTATTTGAGGTTGTTAGATATGGGATCTCTGGTTGGCTAAGGCGTGCGCCAAAGCCAGGCAGAGACCACCACTCTAGTCAGGGCAAGGGAGTTACATGCCAAAGATAACCCCTGCTCACCCCCTTGGTAGCTTGGCACGAGCAGTCAGGATGATCCTGGAGGCAATGTGTAAAGCGTTTGCACAACACACACAGCAACAACATACTAGGCACACCACAAAAGGAACTCCTCTCAAGGTTATATCAAAAATAGCCTTTGTATTATCATATAACACATTAGAATAGTAGTCACACAATATACACTGTGGCAACTGGCACTGGGCAATATTTACAAGGGATTTTTTACACACAACAGGGCCACTTGGGCCACAGTCAGAACCATCACTTAGTAAAGATAGCAAATGTAGAACATATAATAAACATAGAACACAACCAGTAATTACTGGCAAACACTGTTCTCAGCATCATCCTTTAACACAAACCATATTATGCACAGTATCACATTTAGGCGTGAAATACATTCGGCGCCAACCTCATAAGCCTAAACATATTATGCAATCATCTCATAAGTCTAAACAAATTAGACAATAACCTCCTAAGCATAACTCACATTAGGGAATAATATCACTAGCATAAACCACAGTAGGCAAATAACCTCATACCTAAACCACAGTAGAGAATAACTCAAACATAAACACAGTATGCAAAACCTCATAATTGTAAAACCACATTTAGAAAAAGGGTGAAACACAGGGTCATAGGGGAGTTGAAAGACCTAGCCTAGGTTATGCCCCTCATTCAATAATTACAAACACCAGAAAACCTAGGGGTCTAATAAAGAGGATGTATGCAAACCTCAAGTCCAAATGCTGAATGGATATCACAAACATTAGGAGTGGAATAAATAATAGCCTGTATACGAGTGTTAGTGGTTGTGAAAAAGGACTCGCTCAATTCATAGGATACCCATCAAACTATTGTATGATCAATTATATCATCTGGTCATCCTACTGTGGTAATAAGTCTCTAGATCATTGAGACCTGAATTTACCCAGTTAGAGAGCGAAGTCACTACCCACAAGCACTAGGTGACAAGTGAAAAAACTTATGATGGGTAAAAGTGCAGTGCAAAAGAATGTGGTGAACGTAAAATAGGATAGAGGACAGAACAGTACTTTTATTGAGGATATGCCCTCTTCCTAACTAAAAACAAAACGAACAGTGCAAGAATGCAGTATGGAAACAAATCACTGCATTAATGGTCAACATGTTTCAACCTGAAAGGTGAACGACCCAAGGCTTTCATCAGGACCTCTGTTCATTAATAATGCTACTGCTTAGTGAAAAAAAAATATTCAAGAAGTGATACTTGGAAAAGGATACAATGTGTTAGTTACAACTCCTCCATGTAGATAGATCCATTGCGTGATCCAGCTCTACCGGGGAGAAGATGTCACCTCGCCTGGACTCAAACTCAGGGGAAAATGAAGCCACGCTCTCTCCGTCGTTGCCCCAGGCGAGTACCTGAGAAAGGGCGAGGTGAGGTCGCCGCCGCGGACGACGCCGCAGGTACGCAAATACACAAATGCAACACACAAAACACATGCCGACACAGGGCCCAATCACCACACAGACACCCTGCTGGGGGTCACAAAACATCCACAGGGGCACCCACACATCACCCACCTGACAACAAGGCACCCCTCTGCCCTCTGACATGGGCAGGGCACAAACACCATAGGGACACACCACCCCTAACCACACATCAACACATCACAACAAGTCACAGGCCAGGTGCCAATCCCGTGCACCACCCAGGCACACCAACAAGCACTGCAACAACAAGCACAATGCACACTCTCTGCACCACACAACACACAACCAGGGACACAGTCACTGCAGGAGTGGCTGACAAGGAACACACAACACCAGTGCCACACACACTCAAGGCTCACAATCCCTCTCATCACATACACACACAAACACACACCCTGGGTGTAGCCACAAACACAACACACACACAGGGATGCCTCAACAGATGCCTGCACAAGAACAACACACAAACACTACACAAACACATACTGAACTCCAACACAAACAGACATACCCAGTCAACCAAACTGGGGAAAAGCAACAGGAGCACAGACACAACAGGAGTGCACTACAACATCACTCAGGAACAAAACACACACACCATAACACAAATCACACAAGAAGTGCATCTGGACAAACACACACTGCCACATCAAACACACCACAGATGCACATGAAACCCCAATCAACAAACACCACAAGACATCAGGGTATGCACATCAGGCAATGCCACGGCCACATACACACAGCACTGCATGCACAACAAGCAGTGTGTGCATAACAAGCCCAACTGGCACACACACACATGATTGACACAACCTCATCACACACACCACAAATCAGCACTGCACAAATACAACAGCACACCCAGGAACTGAAGCAATACCACAGTCAACATCCACACACCCAATACAACAACTATACATGGACCATTCTGGGATACAAGAGCCCAGTCACCTCCACCAGAGCACTGGCCAGCACACACAGCTTAAGTGCACATGACCACTACAGAGTGACCAATAGCACAAGGACAGCACACATAAACCATTGGGGCAATGTCCACAGTGGAATGGCACTCATGGCCCAAGAACTGCACCACAAAGCACAAGACCACAAATGAAGTCATGTGAAGGCACACACACATGGAAACCAAGGGGACAGCTGACATCAAAGTGAAACAGCCTGCATGTCAGTAGCAGACATGTAAGGGTGTACCACACACAACTAGAGGGAGGGAACACCCACAATGGCCAGGAACAAGTGGCACACATAGTGGATGTGCTAAAACCACACACACACCATGCCATACAGGAGTGGAAAAAACACCATGTGCCTGCAATGCATGACAAACACAATGCCAGTGTGGAGCAGCAGGTCCACACAGTTTACCCAAAAACACCCAAGACACACTGAGGATCAATCAAACACAACACTGATGTGCAACTCACACACTTTGCACACTTCAAAATTACAAACACAACAAGGAGGAGTCACACGCAACACCATGGACACACCAACACACAGCACAGTGCACTACAAACAGTTCACACAAGTGCATACAATCCTCTACACAGGGCAAGACAAAACAAACAACAGGAATACAACTCCTGGGTGACACATGCGTGTCCCCCACAATACAGGGGCACACATACATCCACTACCAACTGACACCCTTCACACTGCACACCTCTGCTACGCCCAAGACCACGCATCTCATTTAGGCCATGGCACCAGGACCAAGGGCCAACACAAGATGACCATACACATACAAGGCTGGGCACACAGAAAGGACACCACAAACATACGTCATGACATATCCCAGCCAGCTACTAAACATTTGCACAGCATCACACCCTGTGCTCACAGAGTCCCCCAACCAGACATGTGAACAGTGTAGGCAACAGTAGCAAATCACTAACAAGATGGCTGCATGGCAGGTAAAATAGCCATCACACATTGCAACAGTAGCAGGGTCAGAATGGACTGAAGACCCTGTCACCCCTGACCAAAAATATGATGCCTGCAAAGAGCCTTGCAATGTTGAAGTTATACATGGAGCATGGTGAACAGGCAAGCAAATGCGAACAGAAAAATAACTTTAATCAGCAAGGACACTGACAAAACACACAACAGAAGTAACTGTATTTATTCACATATTGCACAGATGTAGCGGTACAACAATAGTACACAACAGCAAGGCTCAAAATGGTGTACGAAGGCTAGATACCATGCACAGGTGAAACCCAAACAGGAAGGCCAGTGTCCATGGCAGGGGAGAGTACAGCACAGCAGAGCGACAGGGCCAGTGTCCATGGCAGGTGAAAGGCCAACACAGCAGAACAACAGGGCCAGTGTCCATGGCAGGGGAGAGTACAGCACAGCAGAGCGACAGGGCCAGTGTCCATGGCAGGGGAGAGTACAGCAATGCAGAGCGACAGGGCCAGTGTCCATGGCAGGGGAGAGTACAGCACAGCAGAGTGACAGGGCCAGTGTCCATGGCAGGTGAGAGGCCAACACAGCAGAGCAACAGGGCCAGTGTCCATGGCAGGTGAGAGGGCAACACAGCAGAGCAACAGGGCCAGTGTCCATGGCAGGGGAGAGGCCAACACAGCAGAGTAACAGGGTCAGTGTCCATGGCAGGGGAGAGTACAGCACAGCAGAGCAACAGGGCCAGTGTCCATGGCAGGTGAGAGGCCAACACAGCAGAGCAACAGGGCCAGTGTCCAGGGCAGGGGAGAGGCCAACACAGCAGAGCAACAGGTCCAGTGTCCATGGCAGGGGAGAGTACAGCACAGCAGAGCGACAGGGCCAGTGTCCATGGCAGGTGGGAGGCCAACACAGCAAAGCAACAGGGCCAGTGTCCATGGCAGGGGAGAGGCCAACACAGCAGAGCAACAGGGCCAGTGTCCATGGCAGGGGAGAGTACAGCACAGCAGAGCGACAGGGCCAGTGTCCATGGCAGAGGAGAGGCCAACACAGCAGAGCAACAGGGCCAGTGTCCATGGCAGGGGAGAGGCCAACACAGCAGAGCAACAGGGCCAGTGTCCATGGCAGGTGAGAGGGCAACACAGCAGAGCAACAAGGCCAGTGTCCATCCATGGCAGGGGAGAGGCCAACACAGCAGAGTAACAGGGCCAGTGTCCATGGCAGGGGAGAGTACAGCACAGCAGAGCGACAGGGCCAGTGTCCATGGCAGGTGAGAGGCCAACACAGCAGAGCAACAGGGCCAGTGTCCATGGCAGGTGAGAGGGCAACACAGCAGAGCAACAGGGCCAGTGTCCATGGCAGGGGAGAGGCCAACACAGCAGAGTAACAGGGTCAGTGTCCATGGCAGGGGAGAGTACAGCACAGCAGAGCAACAGGGCCAGTGTCCATGGCAGGTGAGAGGCCAACACAGCAGAGCAACAGGGCCAGTGTCCATGGCAGGGGAGAGGCCAACACAGCAGAGCAACAGGGCCAGTGTCCATGCCAGGGGAGAGTACAGCACAGCAGAGCGACAGGGCCAGTGTCCATGGCAGATGAGAGGCCAACACAGCAAAGCAACAGGGCCAGTGTCCATGGCAGGGGAGAGGCCAACACAGCAGAGCAACAGGGCCAGTGTCCATGGCAGGTGAGAGGCCAACACAGCAGAGCAACAGGGCCAGTGTCCATGGCAGGTGAGAGGGCAACACAGCAGAGCAACAAGGCCAGTGTCCATGGCAGGGGAGAGGCCAACACAGCAGAGTAACAGGGTCAGTGTCCATGGCAGGGGAGAGTACAGCACAGCAGAGCAACAGGGCCAGTGTGCATGGCAGGTCAGAGGCCAACACAGCAGAGCAACAGGGCCAATGTCCATGGCAGGGGAGAGGCCAACACAGCAGAGCAACAGGGCCAGTGTCCATGGCAGGTGAGAGGCCAACAGAGCAGAGCGACAGGACCAGTGTCCATGGCAGGGGAGAGTACAGCACAGCAGAGCGACAGGGCCAGTGTCCATGGCAGGTGAGAGGCCAACACAGCAGAGCGACAGGGCCAGTGTCCATGGCAGGGGAGAGTACAGCACAGCAGAGCGACAGGGCCAGTGTCCATGGCAGGTGAAAGGCCAACACAGCAGAACAACAGGGCCAGTGTCCATGGCAGGGGAGAGTACAGCACAGCAGAGCGACAGGGCCAGTGTCCATGGCAGGGGAGAGTACAGCAATGCAGAGCGACAGGGCCAGTGTCCATGGCAGGGGAGAGTACAGCACAGCAGAGTGACAGGGCCAGTGTCCATGGCAGGTGAGAGGCCAACACAGCAGAGCAACAGGGCCAGTGTCCATGGCAGGTGAGAGGGCAACACAGCAGAGCAACAGGGCCAGTGTCCATGGCAGGGGAGAGGCCAACACAGCAGAGTAACAGGGTCAGTGTCCATGGCAGGGGAGAGTACAGCACAGCAGAGCAACAGGGCCAGTGTCCATGGCAGGTGAGAGGCCAACACAGCAGAGCAACAGGGCCAGTGTCCAGGGGAGAGGCCAATACAGCAGAGCAACAGGTCCAGTGTCCATGGCAGGGGAGAGTACAGCACAGCAGAGCGACAGGGCCAGTGTCCATGGCAGGTGGGAGGCCAACACAGCAAAGCAACAGGGCCAGTGTCCATGGCAGGGGAGAGGCCAACACAGCAGAGCAACAGGGCCAGTGTCCATGGCAGGGGAGAGTACAGCACAGCAGAGCGACAGGGCCAGTGTCCATGGCAGAGGAGAGGCCAACACAGCAGAGCAACAGGGCCAGTGTCCATGGCAGGGGAGAGGCCAACACAGCAGAGCAACAGGGCCAGTGTCCATGGCAGGTGAGAGGGCAACACAGCAGAGCAACAAGGCCAGTGTCCATCCATGGCAGGGGAGAGGCCAACACAGCAGAGTAACAGGGCCAGTGTCCATGGCAGGGGAGAGTACAGCACAGCAGAGCGACAGGGCCAGTGTCCATGGCAGGTGAGAGGCCAACACAGCAGAGCAACAGGGCCAGTGTCCATGGCAGGTGAGAGGGCAACACAGCAGAGCAACAGGGCCAGTGTCCATGGCAGGGGAGAGGCCAACACAGCAGAGTAACAGGGTCAGTGTCCATGGCAGGGGAGAGTACAGCACAGCAGAGCAACAGGGCCAGTGTCCATGGCAGGTGAGAGGCCAACACAGCAGAGCAACAGGGCCAGTGTCCATGGCAGGGGAGAGGCCAACACAGCAGAGCAACAGGGCCAGTGTCCATGCCAGGGGAGAGTACAGCACAGCAGAGCGACAGGGCCAGTGTCCATGGCAGATGAGAGGCCAACACAGCAAAGCAACAGGGCCAGTGTCCATGGCAGGGGAGAGGCCAACACAGCAGAGCGACAGGGCCAGTGTCCATGGCAGATGAGAGGCCAACACAGCAAAGCAACAGGGCCAGTGTCCATGGCAGGGGAGAGGCCAACACAGCAGAGCAACAGGGCCAGTGTCCATGGCAGGTGAGAGGCCAACACAGCAGAGCAACAGGGCCAGTGTCCATGGCAGGTGAGAGGGCAACACAGCAGAGCAACAAGGCCAGTGTCCATGGCAGGGGAGAGGCCAACACAGCAGAGTAACAGGGTCAGTGTCCATGGCAGGGGAGAGTACAGCACAGCAGAGCAACAGGGCCAGTGTGCATGTCAGGTGAGAGGCCAACACAGCAGAGCAACAGGGCCAGTGTCCATGGCAGGGGAGAGGCCAACACAGCAGAGCAACAGGGCCGGTGTCCATGGCAGGGGAGAGTACAGCACAGCAGAGCGACAGGGCCAGTGTCCATGGCAGGTGAGAGGACAACACAGCAAAGCAACAGGGCCAGTGTCCATGGCAGGGTAGAGGCCAACACAGCAGAGCAACAGGGCCAGTGTCCATGGCAGGGGAGAGTACAGCACAGCAGAGCGACAGGGCCAGTGTCCATGGCAGGTGAGAGGCCAACACAGCAGAGCAACAGGGCCAGTGTCCATGGCAGGGGAGAGGCCAACACAGCAGAGTAACAGGGTCAGTGTCCATGGCAGGGGAGAGTACAGCACAGCAGAGCAACAGGGCCAGTGTCCATGGCAGGTGAGAGGCCAACACAGCAGAGCAACAGGGCCAGTGTCCATGGCAGGGGAGAGGCCAACACAGCAGAGCAACAGGGCCAGTGTCCATGCCAGGGGAGAGTACAGCACAGCAGAGCGACAGGGCCAGTGTCCATGGCAGATGAGAGGCCAACACAGCAAAGCAACAGGGCCAGTGTCCATGGCAGGGGAGAGGCCAACACAGCAGAGCAACAGGGCCAGTGTCCATGGCAGGGGAGAGTACAGCACAGCAGAGTGACAGGGCCAGTGTCCATGGCAGGTGAGAGGCCAACACAGCAGAGAAACAGGGCCAGTGTCCATGGCAGGTGAGAGGCCAGCAGAGCAACAGGGCCAGTGTCCATGGCAGGTCAGAGGCCAACACAGCAGAGCAACAGGGCCAATGTCCATGGCAGGGGAGAGGCCAACACAGCAGAGCAACAGGGCCAGTGTCCATGGCAGGTGAGAGGCCAACAGAGCAGAGCGACAGGACCAGTGTCCATGGCAGGGGAGAGTACAGCACAGCAGAGCGACAGGGCCAGTGTCCATGGCAGGTGAGAGGCCAACACACCAGAGCAACAGGGCCAGTGACACACCCATGTTCCAAGCAATGTACAGGTCTAGCACACATGTATGATGCACAGGCGTATGAGGGTGATGTCAACTCACTCCTGGCTGTCATGCGGACTTGTACCTGGCTGTGTGTCGGGGACAGCAGGCCCACTTGACTGTGGTGACAGAGCCCCAGGTGATGTGGGGCGAACAGTGGCTTGGCAAGCTGGAGGGCTGTGTGGACCAGGTGGCATAGTGGCACGTGGAGGTGGAGTCCTGCAGACCTCTGACACAGTGTGGGTGGGTGAGGTTGGCGGGGTGCCCTTCCACTTTTTGGGAATATGAAATGGCTTCCCTGTCTTGGGGTTGATGTGAAGTGGTGATGACACAACAGGCACACACCCCAACTCTCCCACATTAGGTGCAGACACTGGCACTGCCTCTGGAGATGTGTTGGAACCCTCAGAACAGTTGCTCTGGCTACGTCTCTGGACCACCTTGCCCTCTTTGCCCGGTGTACCCCCTACCTTGCCCTGCTTCGCCTTCTTGCCAGGGGTGCAGTCTACAGTGCCCTCCTTTGCCTTCTTGCCAGGGGTGCTGTCTACACTGCCCTCCTTCCCCTTCTTGCCAGGGGTGCTGTCTACAGTGCCCTCCTTTGCCTTCTTGCCAGGGGTGCTGTCTACACTGCCCTCCTTCGCCTTCTTGCCAGGGGTGCTGTCTACAGTGCCCTCCTTTGCCTTCTTGCCAGGGGTGGTCTCTACACTGCCCACCTCCACCTGCATCAATGGACGTGGAATTGGGGTAGATGTTTTTGGTGGATGTGTCCCTGTGCTCTTCCTAGGTGTACCCCTGATATGCAAGACCTCCTCAGTGAACAAAAAGGAGTTAGGTCCTTAGCGGGGCTGAGGGAGGGCTGGACCCTATATACTGCTAACCAACAAATTGTGCCCCCTCGCTCAATCACTTAAGTATTAATTCGGGACCAAATGAACATAACCGTTAAATTTGGTCCGGTATCTTTATTTATACCTTTTATAACTGATTATTTCAAAAATGTTTCATATGGCAACAGGAGAATACAACATACACAATTATTTACAATTGATACTAAACTACATTAACACAATACCACTAACACACACTGTGAGAAGAAAATTTCAAATGTAACATCCCATGAATAATACAATGCTAAACTATAAACATCACCACTAGACAATTTTGTACAGACAAATCAAAAATACAGACAAATAGAAAATACGTGAAAAGAGCCAATTCAATGCAAGAGAAAAAGCGTGAGGCAGGTATAATTCAATGTATATCATTAACTCTTGCTGGATTGCCGACGCGTTTCAAGTTTGGGCATGGAGTTTCCAAACTATCATCAGGGCTCTTGTGATTTTTCTGGACGTTAGTGATTGGTTGGCCTGTGTGGGTTTCTATTATTGGACCAAATCCTTTATTCAGGACACAACCAGGATAACTTCAGTGGCAGCACCACCCTTTAGTGGTTCGGATTTGTAGCCACAAAAGGGGGTCTGGGGGGCGGAGGATTATTTCTTCTTAGAATCCTTTCATGCTCTTCTGCTGTGAGGCGGCAGGAATTTCGACCCTGCGTCTTTGCTTGTTGTTGTTAACAGCTCCCCGCGCTCCCAGTCCGTCAGCGGCCCCGGCCGGGGCACTCGAGGAACACAGTGACTTGATTCCGCTCTGCGTTTTACAGTCACGTACCGTCGTGATCTCTACAATCTTTGCACAACTTGGAAACGATGCTTCTCGCTCACTGCTAGCTAGCAAGTGAGCGAGAAGCATCGCTTTTTCTCTTGCATTGAATTGGCTCTTTTCACGTATTTTCTATTTGTCTGTATTTTTGATTTGTCTGTACAAAATTGTCTAGTGGTGATGTTTATAGTTTAGCATTGTATTATTCATGGGATGTTACATTTGAAATTTTCTTCTCACAGTGTGTGTTAGTGGTATTGTGTTAATGTAGTTTAGTATCAATTGTAAATAATTGTGTATGTTGTATTCTCCTGTTGCCATATGAAACATTTTTGAAATAATCAGTTATAAAAGGTATAAATAAAGATACCAGACCTCCTCAGTGGGCACAGACACTGCATGGGTAGGTTTGTGTGATGTACTACGGACAGGAGAGTCTTTTGCTGGTGATGCCTCTGCAGCATGTGAGCCTGATGTCTCCCTCATTGCTCTTCTGGCCTTGCCCTTCCCTGACTGGCTCTTGTCTGTGCATTCTGTGGTGGCCAATGCCTTCAGTGGGGATGGTGTCTGTGGGCGGGAGTGTTTGGGTTGTGGCTGTTGTGTGCTCCTGGTGCTGTACCTTTTCGTTGACGCAGGCGAACCGTGCACACTGTCATCTGATGTGGCCACTGACTGGGGGGTGGACAAAGGTACCTGAGCTGCAATGGGAGCATGTGCCTGTTGAAGGCCAGACGTGACTGTGGATGACAACGCCTGGACTGTACGGTGTAGCCCACCCACGTCTGAGTGTATGCCCTCCATGTATGCAACCACCTGGCCTAATTTTTTGCCATGGTCACTGAAGGCATCGAGCAGGGCGGTCTGGCCCACACAAAGTTGGCGCAGGAGCTCAACACACTCTGCACTGAGGGCAGCAGGGGGGACAGGTGCAGGGGCAGCAGTGCCAGGTGTGAATGTAACTCATCCCCTCTTAGTGACATGGATACGGGCAGCACCAGAAGAAGTGGATGGGAGGCTGGGCACTGGCTGCTGGGTGGTAGATGATGATGCAGACTCCCCATCCCCAGTGCCTGCCAACATGGATGCATCCCCGCTGGCATCTGATGATGTGGTACTCTGTGTCTCTGCCAAAGATTCCTCCTGCATACTTCTGTCCCCCTCAGATGCACTGGTGGGCTCTGTGTCACTGGCCTCCAGTACAGCTGTAGTGCTACTCTCGCCACCACTGGTTTCTGGCTCATGCTCCTCCGTGGTCTCTTGCGAATCTGCATGAGAGAGAGATACAGGGTTGTGTAAGTGTCATCATCTGGTCACACGAATTACAAGCAATGCAGTATAGGAAATGGTCAAATCTACATTGTAACCGCCACACCCTGCAATCACTGTGCAGCAACACACTACATAGACCACAACAGTGCCTGTAACGCACAAATAATGCCATGAATTAGCAATGTTGATGCAACACAGCACTACTCCCTGCCCGTAGATGAAGTCCCCCCCAACTCTCCCTGCCCTAGGGACATGATGTGGACACAACACTTATCACCAATGTCAGACCTTCAGGGAACGGTAGGGGACAACACACACATCTATTAGGTCATTACAGTCCACAATGCCAAGTAGGCCATAGCAAGCACCATGTGGTAACCTGGGGCACATTGTTGTCAGATGCGTGGGCATCAACGATCATGGTGCATGCAAAGTAGGCCATACATGAAGTCACACTCTGAAAGTTGACACTGCAGTTCACCCCATTATGGATTCCACACACTATCACAATGAAGAATGACCATGTGGAGCCTAACCCATCTGCCAATGCGAAAGTACATCAGTGATAAACCGCTCAGTAAGGCAAGGGTGGGCCAATGCCTGATACAACCACACAGCACAGCAGCCACTCACATTACACAGCACATCACAGCACCGCACGCACATCATATGGGTCTCCGGTGCGACAGGCCCTGTACACATCCATCCACTCCCAGCAAATGTCACCCTCCCCAGATACTCACCACCCCTGCCTTGCTGCCGATGCTCCCTCAGACGTGCATCCAGGTCTGGATGAGTCACTGCCAAGATGCGGCCCATCAGTGGAGTCATGCTGCGCCGTGCCAAACGCCAAGGGCGTGGTAGCATCCCCAAGGGCATCTCTGTCACTTGCTTTGCCAGCCGGCTGATGTCGTCCCACCTCTTGTGACAGTGGGTGCGTCGTCTGTTGGAAACCCCCAGGGCTTGCACCTTTTCTGCAATGGCCCTCCACAAGGCCTTACACTGGTGTACCTTGAGCTGCAGGTATGAGAGAAAAGAAGGGTAAATGTCCAGTTACACAATGTCAGATACCAACATCTATAAGAACAGTAAAAAGACACAGACTCATGACTAATTGTAAGCTCCCTCCCTCCAAAACTGGGGGACCCCTCACAAGGGCACTATGCATGGCCCAAACATATGTGATTGCATGCACACATTGGGGCGTATAGGCTCCATGATATTCCTACAAATGCATGATGCCTCAACACAATATATATCAACAGAAGTGTGTAGGTCTGCCGAAATCCAGGGCATAGATGGGGCATATCTACTATTCAGTGTGAAGGAACTGGAGCAAGGAGCATGTAAGTTGGTTCATGTATAATCGTTTGGGTGGGCAGGCACTGAATCTACTCTCTGGGTCACACTGACTCAGACTACAGGTGCACACAGAAATATTCACACATGCAAATACTGTCCAGGCACCTACATGGCTATCAACCGTTGGCTCTGTATGTCTGACAATGTAACACACACCACACACACATACAAGTCCAGGCATATGAAAGAGTGACATTGTGACACACACACACTCCCTTGCCCTGGAGACAGCTTGTCTGTCAGTGTTTCACACAACACCACACCACAAGGCATATACTGCAGCTGTGCAACTACACGTCTGACAACCCCTTGCCCTGCAGCTACCTTCATGGTGACTTACCACTACATTGGGACCACCAAACAGCCTTGGGTACTGTGCCAGTACCTCGTCCACAAGGACCTCCAGCTCCTCACTTGTGAATGGACTGGCACGGATCTTCTCTGTCCTTGCTATCCCTTTGGACATGGAACACCTGTGGTGGAAGTGAGTGGTGAGGGGTCCCAGGCAGCAGGCTCTTCAGGCAACAGCAGGAGAGGGTCCCAGGCAGCAGGCTCTTCAGGCAGCAGCAGGAGAGGGTCCCAGGCAGCAGCAGGAGAGGATCCCAGGCAGCAGCAGGAGAGGGTCCCAGGCAGCAGGCTCTTCAGGCAGCAGCAGGAGAGGGTCCCATGCAGCAGGCTCTTCAGGCAGCAGCAGGAGAGGGTCCCAGGCAGCAGCAGGAGAGGGTCCCAGGCAGCAGGCTCTGTGAGCAGTGGAAATGTGAGGCTCACTCCCACAGATTTATAGCCTCCTGTGCTCGTTTGGAAGCTGCAAAGCAGCAACAATTGGTTTTCCAGGTCTGCCTCTTTCAAAAGTATCCAATGACTGCCTCCGCGGTGGCGGAGCACACCTTCCGCGACTTTCAAATCTGCATCATGCCACCGCGATCATCGCTCCCATTGGATGTAGGTAATGCTCCATGGCGGTGATGCACCGCGGGTGCCCGGGGTGCGCTACCGCGATGGTGCATCATTCAAAAGTATCCAATGACCCCCTTCCACGGTGGCGGAGCATACCCACCGCCATGTACACATGTCCATATGCCAATGGCTACCACACTTGTGAAGGGGGTGGTGCTGGTGTCACACCGCCAGGGCCAGGCGGTAGGTACCGCGATGCATGCGGCGGAGCATACCCACCGCCATGTACACATGTCCATATGTCAATGGCTAGCGCCCTTGTAAAGGGGGTGGTGCTGGTGTCACACCGCCAGGGCCAGGCGGTAGGTACCGCGATGCATGCGGCGGAGCATACCCACTGCCATGTACACATCTCCATATGCCAATGGCTACCGCACTTGTGAAGGGGTTGGTACTGGTGTCACACCGCCAGGGCCAGGCGGTAGGTACCGCGATGCATGTGGCGGAGCATACCCACCGCCATGTACACATGTCCATTAGCCAATGGCTACCGCACTTGTGAAGGGGGTGGTGCTGGTATCACACCGCCAGGGCCAGGCGGTAGGTACCGCGATGCATGCGGCGGAGCATACCCACCGCCATGTACACATGTCCATATGCCAATGGCTACCGCACTTGTGAAGGGGGTGGTGCTGGTTTCACACCGCCAGGGGCAGGCGGTAGGTACCACGATGCATGCGGCGGAGCATACCCACCGCCATTTACACACCGCTATTTTCATAACCATTAATGGCTATGTGAATCCTGAACACTGTATCAGTACACAACAGCAACATGGTGAAGGGCACATCATTGTACACACAATGCCATACTTCAATGTCATCCACAGGTGAACGCACGTTCAGTGAGACACACTTTGGTCTGTCGTCCCTGCCATGTTAGTTAGGCATTTGATGGATGATGATGCTTGACACTCATGAGCTGGTGTTAATGATGTAGTACAAATCAATTGGTTGTGGGTCAGTGATGACCTTGACAAGGCTTATGTCATTGCATTGTATCGTATCAGACTGGTGCATTCACAACAGGTCATGCACACAACTGAAATTTTTTCTGCTACTGTGATCATTGTGTTGCTGGATGTGTGCAGCGTTTACATGATGCATTGTGGTTTGACAGGTACAGCAGATGGGTATGATACAGACATGGTAATTTCCAAAACATTGGCGGATGTTGCAGCACCTTCGCTGCACATGTGAATTGTGTTCTCCAGTATGTGTGCATTCACATTCCACGATGTGTTTGTGGCACTTGTGTATTGTCAGTGGAGAGGTGTGCCCTCTGTGTGTATCAAAAAGCCACCCATGTAACCTGGTGTGCCATGAATCTCTCAGGCAGTCTTTGTTTTTCCATGACATCATTGATGGTATGTGCTGTGGCCATCTCATGATGGTTGTCACTGACATTTTCTATTTTACATCTCAACTAGGAGGAGGCCGAATCTCCTACGTCACTTACAGTGGTGGAGGACATGGAGAATGAGGCAATAATCTGGAAATTCCGCCTGGATAGGCCAACACTGAAGATCCTGTGTGATCTATTGGAGCCCCACCTGCAGTCTCGCCGTCACTATCCAACGGCATTCACACCCACATGCAAGGTGATGGCAGCACTCCACTTTTTTGTGACTGGTTCCTTCCAGGAGACCGTGGCTAGCGCTGGAGGGATGTCGCAGCCCATGTTCAGCATAGTGCTGAGGGATGTTCTTGCAGCCATGATGCTGTATCAGAATAGCTACATCCATTTCCCTAGGGGAGGAGAATTGGCTGCCATGAAGGGTGACTTCTATCCCCTTGGGCGCATCCCACATGTTGTTGGTGCCATCGATTGCACCCATGTAGGTCTGGTGCCACCACAGGCAACGGAGCACATTTATAGGAACCACAAACACTATCATTCCATCAATGTGCAGGTGGTGTGCCTTGCGGACATGACCATTTCTCATGTATGTGCGAAGTATCCTGGCTCGGCGCATGATTCGTTCATCATGAGGAACAGCATGGTGCCATGGATGATGGTGAATCTGCATCCCAAGCGTGCTTGGATTGTGGGTGAGTTTGCCTACTGATATGTCATGCTGTGTGTTACCTGCTGCACTCTGGCTGTGCAACATTGCAATGGGTGTTTGTCATTCACAGGTGACTCAGCATATCCCAGTAGGCCATGGCTGTTAAGCCCCCTCAGGAATCCCAGGACCCCGGCTGACATCCGCTACAATGAGGCCCATGGCAGGACCCGACGGGTAATCGAACAGACTTTTGGCCTGCTGAAGTCAAGATTCTGCTTCCTTGACAGGACCGGAGGTGCCCTGGCATACTCGCCTGGGAAGGTGTGCAAGATTGTTGTGGCATGCTGTATGCTGCACAACCTGGCCATCCACAAGGGGGTCCCCCTGATCCTGGACGATGGTGAGGAACCGAGGCCACCACCTGCTCAAGGACCTGAGTCCAGTGATGAGGACAGTGGAGAGGAGGAAGGAGTAGACCTGCGCCAGCAGCTCATTGACCGCACTTCACTTGAAGGTGGGTGACGAGGTACAGCGTGTACATTGTCTGGTGTGTTTGCTGTTGTTGTGAAGGGCTATGCGCAGGTGTAACCGACAGGCACACGTTCAGTCACCTGTGTGTGGTAAATGTGACATTGACGTTCCATATGGGGACATATGCTGGACCCTATTTGTTCACATCTGCAGCCCATTGTTTAGTATGCCTGTTGTGTCTTGTGTATGTTTTGTGAAGTTTTCTGCCTGTGATGCGACAATGAGACCAGTGACTGTTGTTCAGTTGTGTCTCCCTAGCTGCTACAGAAGAATACTGCCCTACATACTGTACATCATTTGGACACATCATGGACATTGACAACACTGTAAATATTGCACTAGAAATGATAATACACAAAGTCGGGTGCGTCAGGTATTTTATTTTGAAAGTAGACATGTGAATGGTGCGTAAATATTTACATGAAGGTGGGGGAAGAGCAGTGAGTTGACAGTCCTGTTCGATGAGATGTAAGAGTAGACACCACATGGATGTGGTGACCCAGTCCAACAGACAGGTGCTATTGCCAAGGAAATGTGGGAAAAGACAATCCAAACAGTGAATGCAGTGGGGAAGAGAGTTGTCATCACGGCTGGCTACGTGACTGGCGTGTGGCAGGTGCTTTGCCTCCGGAGACTCCCAGGCTCTTCTTTGGACACCCCCTTGATCTTTTTGGCGGTGGGGGGCCTGCTGAATGGCCAGCGGCGTCAGAGGACTCGCCCCTATCTGTTGGCGCAGGGGAGGATGGTGCACTGACATCCTGCGGCACAACAGGAGGGGACGGAGGTGGTGGTTGGGACACAGGCCTGTCCCTCAGCAA
This sequence comes from Lissotriton helveticus, assembly GCF_964261635.1. NCBI lineage: Eukaryota > Metazoa > Chordata > Amphibia > Caudata > Salamandridae > Lissotriton > Lissotriton helveticus. The sequence continues at coordinate 807,710,172 of NC_136063.1, forward strand.
CGCCACTTACTGGCCCATGAGGTCCACCATCTGTCCAAGGCGGTTGTCGAAGGACCTCATCAGCAGGATGAGCTCCCTCAATAGGTCATCCGACCGGCCACTTTGTCCCTGGACCTCTTGGTATGCCTGCACGACTCTGGTGAAGTGGTCCAGGGATGGTGTCAACTCCTCCCGAGGTCTGGTGGTGGCCCTGGCCCTCCCACCTGCTCTGCTGCCACGGACCTCTTACCTCGCCACTGTGGGTCCACGTACTCTCTCCCTGCCCTCCACAGTTATTGTTGTGGGCTGGTCATCCCCTGGGACAGGGAGGGTGCTGCAGGAGGTACTGGTGGCACTGGTGGTACTGGTGGTGGCGGTGGTGGCGGTGGTGGCTGCGGTGGAGGCAGAGGCTGTGACAGCAGGGGTCTGCTGCGCTTTTGTTGCAGCAGACATGATGGTGGGGAGGATGGGGGCCTGGGACCTCTGGGTTTGTGGCACACCAGATGGGCCGGCCTGGAGCTCATCGTCCAAACTGTCCTGGGAATCCACATCTGAGAGTCCCTGTGCCAGGGGTGGAGAATGGTCAGTGTTGTGCACTGTGCAAGTATTGTGCTAGCTGCGTATCATTGCCTGTACACTACACAATTATGAAGTCACCAGTAGTACAATTCATGCCAACACTGTGTGTAATATCATCGTACAGAGGAACATCATTTACACACACACACACACACACACATCAGGAAGCGTTCAGATGGCTACCTACCTGTTAGGTGAGGGTGAAGAGTGCAATGGCTGACATATACTCCAGGGTGGAGGAGGCCTCTATCCTGCTCAGCTGTGGGACAGGGGGCATGGTGGGAGTAGGGATACAGGCCTCCCACCCACAAACAGTGCTCCAATACAAGATCGCTACCGACCTGTAAGTTTGTTTGTTGAACAGTGCAATGGCTGACACTTGCTCCTGGGTGGGGGAGGCCTCCATGCTGCTGGAGTGTGGGACAGGGGGCATGGTGGGAGTAGTGATACAGACCTCCCACCCCCAAACAGTGCTCCAATACAAGATAGCTACCTACCTGTAAGTTTGTTTGCTGATCCGTGCAATGGGTGACACTTGCTTCTGGGTGGGGGAGGCCTCCATGCTGCTGGAGTGTGGGACAGGGGGCATGGTGGGAGTAATGATACAGGCCTCCCACCCCCCAAACAGTGCTCCAATACAAGATAGCTACCTACCTGTAAGTTTGTTTGTTGAACAGTGCAATGGCTGACACATGCTCCTGGGTGGGGGAGGCCTCCATGCTGCTCAGCTGTGGGACAGGGGGCATGGTGGGAGTGGTAGTGCAGGCCTCCCTCCAACAGACAGACATCACAAGCAAGATAGCTACCTACCTGTTAGATGAGGGTGAAGAGTGCAATGGCTGACACATGTTCCTGAGTGGAGGAGGCCTCTATCCTGCTCAGCTGTGGTACGGGAGGCATGGTGGGAGAAGTAGTGCAGGCCTCCCTCCCCCAAACACCCTCCCAGTGCAGATAGCTACCTACCTGTAAGTTTGTTTGTTGAACAGTGCAATGGCTGACACATGCTCCTGGGTGGGGGAGGCCTCTATCCTGCTCAGCTGGGAGACAGGGGGCATGGTGGGAGTAGTGATACAGGCCTCCCACCCCTAAACAGTTCTCCAATACAAGATAACTACCTACCTGTAAGTTTGTTTGTTGAACAGTGCAATGGCTGACATATGCTCCTGGGTATAGGGGGGCACTATCCTGCTCAGCTGTGGGACAGGAGGCATGGTGGGAGTAGGAGTGGTAGTGCAGGCCTCCCTCCCCCAAACACCCTCCCAGTAAAGATGGCTACCTACTTGTAAGTTTGTTTGTTGAGCAGTGCAATGGGGGAGGCCTCCATGCTTCTCAGCTGTGGGACAGGGGGCATGGTGGGAGTGGTAGTGCAGGCCTCCCTCCAACAGACAGACATCACAAGCAAGATAGCTATCTACCTGTTAGATGAGGGTGAAGAGTGCAATGGCTAACACATGCTCCTGGGTGGGGGAGGCCTCTATCCTGCTCAGCTGTGGGACAGGAGGCATGGTGGGAGTGGTAGTGCAGGCCTCCCTCCAACAGACAGGCCTCCTAAGCAAGATGTCTTGCTACCTGTTGGGTGAGGGTGGACAGTGTAATGGTGTTTGGGTATTGCAAGGAAGTACTTCTAAGTGTGTTGTTTGGCATTTGTTTGTACTTACCAGCCTCCACTCCCCCGGCTACTCCTGTGAGATTCTCAGGCAGCACTATGGCAAGCACCTTCTCCCACCATGGTGTGAATGTTTTCGGTGGGATGGGAGGGCCACTGCCAGTCACGTTCGTCAGCGTCCAGTTCTTGCTCCTCCTCTCCTTGACAACCCTCTTGAGATCATGCCACCGCTTCATGATCTCCTTCTTGGATCTTGGGGTGGTCCCTACTGCATTCACCCTTTAGACTATCCTTTCCCACATTTGTGTTCTGGTGGCTAATGGTGTCTGTTGGACCAGGCTACCAAATAGTTGTGGCTCTACTCTCACTATCTCATTGACCATGACTGTCAACTCACTCTCGGTGAATTTGGGCATTTTTTGTGATGCCATGGTGTGTGGTGGTTGAGGTGTTTGTGTGTGCAGGGGTGTGGGTGCAGGGGTTTGGTGTTGGTGTGTGAGGTGTGTTGTGTGCTGGGGGATTGTTTGTGCTGGTGTAATGGTGGTGGCGGTGGTAGTGGTAGATGTGTGTGTGTACTGTGCTCTTTTGCCTCTCCTGTCAGATGTGGTGTATGGCCTTCTCTTCTGGCGTGTAGCAAAGGATTGTGGTTAGTGCAGGGGGCGTCTTTATACTCAGCTGTGCGGGTATGTCCAAGTGGAATTTGGGTGTCAGGTGTGTTGTGGGAGTTGTCCTGTGCTGTTTTATTTTTATTTGCATTTCTTTTTTTTATTTGTATGTGTGTTATGTATTTGGGGGGCATGGCAACTTTTCTTTGTGCAATGTTTGGCATCACTGCGGTGTTTTGGCATCGCCCTCCATGTTTTTGATGTCCCGTCCGGTGCGGTGGCTATGCAGCAGCTCTTCCGCTATTTCTCCCATTCACTCCTGTGTGCGACCGCGGCGGTCGGTAACAGCGGTTCCGACTGCGACATCCTTGGGGATATCCTAATTTCCCGTGCGGTGTGTCCCCTGTCCTCGCGGTGGGTTGTTGCTTTTCCTCTGCTTTTCCATCCGCCGCGGTTGGTTTTTGGCTATCACCGCCTGCGTCGGAAGGCTTTGCTTGGCCCGCTACCGCCACGGTCAATCTATAGTGGCGGTTTATCCTAATGTGGCCGCTGGTGTATCCGCGGTGCAGGCGGGCGGTTGTTTTCCGCCTCCATGGCGGTCAGGGTGGTTTTCCGCCCGCTATCCTAATGGGCCCCATAGAGCTTAAATATTATCCAAAAATATATTTTTATTTTGTTTTGCAAAATATTTTATTATTTTTGTCCAGAATATCAAAAATATATAATTCTGTATATTTTCTACCACAATGCATCAACACATGTTACCACATATTTGATCCAGTCGCAGATATATTGCTCTGTGGTTGGTGCCTATGAGACCCTGGATTCCAACCAGTTTGTGCTCAATGTGCTCAGGATATCGTGTGTCAGCAATTTGAGGTCTTGATCTGATAGCGTGCAAGTACCTAACGAAATGAAGTACTGTGGCCTAAACATAGCAGCTGGCACTCTGTGCTGCACAGCTGTGAATCTCAGATGAGGCCTGGACACTCAGGTTGCCCTTTGGGTGGACAAATATGCAAAAATGTTGCAGCTGCCCATGCTGGTGCGGCGCAGCTGAGAATCAATAATTAGCCCTGCACAACTGTGCCCTCGGGGCCTTTACTGGGGTTCCATATCTAAAATGCTCCTCACGTTGCAGCTGACCTCTCGCAAGTGGGGCAACTGTAAAGAAAGACGGCCAACACGGGGAGATCACTCTGGGCCCTCTTTCAATAAACGTGCCCCCTCGTTGGAGCGGCCCGCTGCCAGATGGGGCCACTCAGGTAATAGGAGCGGGCCTGGACCGGCACCACAACTGTGCTAAGAAATGCCCCTATCGGTGGGGCGGCCCGCTCTACTGCGGGACCGCCCAGACACTAGCGCTGAAGGAGGGGGACACAGGCGATGTTGGAGTGACCCACTCTCCTGCGGGTCTGCTCGAGGAATAGGCATTGCCTGTGCCTCGATTCTACTTCCCCCCAGCCAGCCCGGTGAGGGCTCTCACCTGGGGGGAGAGTCCTCATCCCGGGCACTGTCCAGCGTTGGGTGGGCTTCTCTTTTTACTTCACCCGGGCCCCCTCCTGGGACTTCTTTATCGATCAGGCCAGCACTGACGCGGGGCATCCCTTACTCACGGTAACCCCGCACTGCTCTCGGCGGCCTCACTAGACTTCCTCCTTCCAGCGCAGGCTCCGCCCTAGGTCAGACACAGAGCGGTCATGTGGGGGTGGGCACCCACCATTTAAATAACACAGTGAGCGCGGTAGGCACCCCCCAAAAAAGGCACCAAAATGCGGGGGATTCCCCACTTCGGGATTCCCTCAAACCGCAGCTCCATGCTGAGAAGCTCACGCTCTCACTCTACTTTGGGCAAAATTTTAATAAAGTGCTCACAGGGTGCAGAATAGAGCAAAAAGGTTCAGATGGTCCTGGACTATCCAGACAAACAAAAGGGTCCCAAAAGTCCTTAGGGATCAAGGCGGCAATGCAGGGCCTGGGAGGCAAGCCTTCATGGCAGCCCCCGATGGGCCTCAGCAGCAGCACGCCCCGGCAGGATTCAGTAACAAGAACTGAACATTTTCATGGGGTCACAGTCCCCATATTTATACTACATTATCCTTTGTCTGCTGTGCAGGGCATGGGGGAACCAGATGCAACTGGTTCAAGGGGGGTTTGGAGCACTTTGTTTTGCAAGCTCCTCTTCTCTTTTCTTAGGTGGGGGCTAGGTGATCATACACATCACAGGGGGCAGAGCCAACATTCACTAGGGCAACCATCATCCTATTCTGAGTCAGGGGATTTCCCCTCCCACTACTCTCAGCCCAGAGGTCCTATTCAGCCCAACCCTGACTCATCCTGCCCCTCTTGGAGCCACACACACCTCTCAGCTTCTGTCAATCACAAGCTAAACATGCAGTTCACATCAGGCAGGCAGACACATAGCCCACAGAAATGTCAACTTCTAAAAGTGGTATTTCTAAAATAACCACAATACATCTGCGCACACTATTGTGCAGCATTTTTCACACAATTTCATACATACCAGACTTGACCACACTGCTCTCTCATAACAGGAATTACCACTGACACACACTGATCGGGGAATCCCCAATGCATTCCTATAAGAGGGCAGGCCAACCTTACAAATGTAACCACCAATACCATGTCATAGAGAAGGCAAAAAGTTTAGGGATGAACCTGCCAAAAAGGGTCAAGTCCAACAGAGTTTAGAATGATGTAGTAGAATATTCTGTGTATTATTTATATTAAAAAGCAATTTGCCATGTTGTTCTAGATTTTGTAACAGTTCTTAGGACCTTTGTAAGTTACTATTTATTTTATGGCATGCTTTTGGGCATTATTTCTCAGTAATCCAGTCCTTTGTAGTCTCCGAAGAATCTGTTGTTACATTGTAGCATGCCATACATTCAGTTGGTATGTTTACTACATTTAGGTGCAATTTGGGTAACAGAATGCTCCAAGTCCATTCATAATTGTTGGTAGATTTTCTCTTTTTGTAATGCATCTATACATTTATAGAGTGCAGGATGTGTGTTGCCTAGTGTGGATTGGCAGGCATTGTGCAATATTTCAAATGTGGTATTTGATTTGGGTTCCTGTGCCAAGGTCCTGTCATAGACATTCCACCATGGTATTTGGAATTTGATTTGGCATCTGTTGCAGAGCAATGCAGTCTCCCAACCCAAGTGTCTTTGAAATAATCCATTGGAGGGCTTAGTTTGTCTTCATTTTGTTGGTAGAAATTGGTTTTTATTAGTAAATTGTAGTGGACATCTACCTTTGTGACAGAGACTTAGGCTAGTGCTATCATTTCATTTTACTTCAAAGTGCAAATAGGCTGTTTGCAGGATATTCTACACTCAGGGCTCTAATACTATGGCTCATGGGGGTGCGGTGGTCGTGGTTTCCTGACCGCCCTATTATGATTTGGGTGGTCAGACTGCCACAGCCCGCCACAGCTGCCAGGAACCCGCCATTCCTTGGCGAGTTGCAGCGGTGTAGAGGCAGTAATATGCTTGGTGGACCACTGGGTTCCTGCCAAGTATATTACAAGGTTCCTCTCCACTATGGTTCCATCGCCATGAAAACCGTGCTGGAAAGGAAACGGCCCCCTGGTGCCTCACGCCCTGTCGATGCACACAGGGGGCATATGTGCCCCTCTTGCGCATGCACACCGGTTCCCGCATGGACTTTACAGAGTTAGTTTTGTTAATTATTATTTTAATTTTTTTTACTTTATTTCCAATTAATTTCTGTTTAAAAATAACTTTTACTTACTTGGTTAGGTAGGTGTCAAAATGTATATGTTTCTTCTTTAAAAGTTTAGTCAGGGATTTTGTAAGAGTTTCTGTATCGTGTATCATTTGCCGTTCTTGATTTTTTGAAGGTTGTTTATAGGTTGACTTTATTGGTTAATTTAGATTTAGTTAGAATTTGTTTTTTATCACTTATGTCCTTCTGGGGTAAACACTAATATTTATATATACATTGTTGTGTACAAGTGTTTAGTTAATACAAATATGTTTTTTTATATTTATATGAATTTAGTTATATATTTTATTGAAATTGAAATTGAAATTGAAATTGAAATTGAAATTAAAATATTTATAAAGCGCACATACACCACGGGGTTTCTTGGGGCTAGGACACCAGACCAAGGGGGAGTGAGGAACCGGACGACTAACGTGGGAAAGCTTGTGTAAACAAAAATGTTTTTAAGGATTTGCGAAATTCTGAATAATGGGTAGAGAATCTGAGGGAAGGAGGAAGGGCATTCCAAAAGGTAGGCGCAAGCGTAGAAAATATTGCGCCACCTGACCTCTTCTTCTTAAAACGGGGGACAACCAGAAGGGATTGTGAAGAGGATCGCAGCTCTCTGCTAGGACAGTATGCCTTGATCTCAGAAGAATTAAAGTGAGGGGCTGTCCCTGCCCTAGCCTGGAAGGTGAGACAACCCATCTTGAACAAGGCACGCTCCCGGATAGGCAACCAGTGCAGAGCTTTGAGCAGCGGGGTAACATGATGGGACTTGGACAGATTGTAGACAAGTCGAGCTGCCTGATTCTGCACCAGTTGGAGTCTCCGAAGATGGTAAGCGGGGAGACCATTATACAAGGCGTTGCCATAGTCCAAGCGAGAGATCGCCATCGCAGACAGAATGAGTTTGAGGGCACAAAAAGAAAAGAAACGGTACACCTTACGGATAGTGCGAAGAGTGAGAAAACAGGAGGAAACAACTGAACTAATCTGGGAGTGCAATGTGAGGTGCGCGTTGAGTTTAATCCCTAAGGTTTTAACCGAAAAAGAAGGGATGGGGGGGACCCAGGGAAGAAGGCCAAAAGAGAGGGGACCAGGGACTGGAGGAGCCTCCCGTCAGCACCAACTCAGTTTTGTCGGGGTTAAGCTTCAGATGGTTAAAGCTCATCCAGTACCTAATAAACAACATAATAGAGTGAAAGTTGTGAATGGACTCAGGGGAAGAAGATAAATTAAAAACCAATTGGAGATCGTCAGCATAGTTGTAGATGGTGACGTCCATCTGCTGAAGTGCAAAAATAAGAGGGGAAATGTACAAATTGAACAACAAAGGAGACAAAGAAGAGCCTTGTGGCACTCCGCAGTGGACCAATCGAAGGGGAGCAGAGAAATTGGCCAGATGGACGGCCTGAGTGCGGTCCTTTAAAAAGGATGCTAGCCAGGCCAGGGTGGACCCCCTGATGCCGGCCGCCTCGACACGGGAAAGAAGGATGGAATGATCCACCGTGTCGAAGGCGGCGGATAAATCAAGGAGGACCAAAGCCTGGGGTCGGCCAGCATCCATGCCCTCTCTGAGGTTGTCCATTACAGAGAGGACAACGGACTCTGTGGAGTGCGCAGGGCGGAACCCAGCCTGACAAGAGGCTAGGCAGCCATTCTCCTCCACGAAAATACTGAGCGTTCTAGTGATGTGACGCTCCAGAATTTTGCCAAGGAAAGGGAGGAGGGAAATAGGGCGGTAGTTAGCAAGTGAAGATGGGTCAGAACCAGGCTTTTTTAGAATAGGGATGATGATTGCCGATTTGTGAGACTGGGGAACAGCACCATGGACCAGAGAATTATTAAGAAAAGTGAGCAAAGGGGAGGGACAGGCGGAATAAATTTGTTTTAGAATGTGTGCGGGGCAAGTGTCAGATGGAGAGCCTGACTTAACCGTCGAGACGAGAGACAGGAAAGCTTCTCTAGTCAGGGGAGGGAAGTATTCAAGGTACATCTGAGGAGAAAAGGGCTGTGGATCCGAGTAAGAGGGGGGGGGGACAACGTTAGACTTAATAGCTGAGATTTTGTCTGAGAAATAGCTATTAAGTGAATCACAGAGGGTCTGGGGAGGGGAGGGTTTGAGGGTTACTCTATCAGAGAATGCCAAATCTTGCACAATAGAGAAAAATTCTCTGGGCTGGTTTTCAGCGAGTAAGATTTTCGAGGAGAAGTACTCGGTTTTGGCAAGAAGGATGGACTTCTTGTATTGGTTCAGAAGAGTTGTGTACTGGATTTTAAGAGTGGGACAGTAAGTACGTCGCCATTGGGGTGAATTATAAATATTTGGTGATGTGATATATTTATTTTTGATCCAAACATGTGTATGTTTATTTTAATAATTATTTATTTTACATAAAAAGTGCTTTTTATATTTATTCATGATAATGTAACTATTTGGGCAATATTATTGCAGTGGATATTATGTGAATAGATATTTATCAAATATTATATATTTATTTAAAGGGAATGATATTTTTGTTTCCAACATTTTTATTTTCAAAATCAGTAAAAATCTATATTTTTAACAATGATATTCGTGCTCTCGATATTTATGGTTTTATTAGTTATGTATAAGGAGGCAATATTTTTGCTAATAATATTTATTTTCTGATATTTTTGTGTTTCGATATTATGTGCATTGATATTATGTCAATGATCTGAGTAAAAACAATGGGCCTGATTACGATGTTGGTCGGAAAGGCTCTGAATGGCATTCGGAATGTCGGACCCATGTTTCCGAGCGACTCAGAAACATTTTCAACCAACTGATTACAATATAAGTTAACAGTTCGGTCGTTCTGATACGGTTCCGAACAGCATTCAAGTCTCCGAGCCAGTCGGAGCTGAATCATTCATGTATATGGACCACGTTTCCGACAGGCATATTACAGTGTCAGATTCTGACAGCCTTTCCGAATCTGTCTGTCCGACATGAAACTTCTGTCAGAAACTGACTTGGGGGCCTGTCGCAGACCGCCTTTCAACCGGAGGCCTCCTGTTGGGGCCCATTGGGGTACCCAAGGGACCCCTCCATACAACCATTCACATTGTGGCAGGCACCATGGGGAGCCTGCCACAGGTTGCAAGGTTTCCGCAACCACCCCTTATTTCAATAGGAGCCTGTGTTGTCGGTCAGAACACAGGCTCCCATTGAAGTCAATGGGAGTCTGACCCGAACACGGTTCGGACACATCATAATCAGTCGGTCGGACTCCCCGAACCTGAGTCGGTCGGAAATTATTCCGACAGGAAGTCAGTCAGGATGCTTTCTGACCGACATCGTAATGAGGCCTAATGTGTTGCTTATCATTTGGTGTTAGTGTTTTTGGTTGCCAAATTCCTTTTGCTAGGGCAGAGGTCTCCAACCTTTTCCATAACGCAAGCTACTTATGTTCAATAATAATCATTGAGAGCTAGTGTTGTAATAGTGTCCATATTTGGCGAGGTTACGTTAGTGGCCACCGTAAGCACGTTTGCAAACAGCGATCACCTCCGTCCATCAGGCACGGTTGCCAGTGGTAATGTAAAAAAAATGCTGTGTCAATATGTAAAGCCTCTACACAGGTAATACATAACAGCCATAGCAGCAGTCCTTCTAGTATTTCTGATTACATGATTTATAATCAAATATCAATTTTAAATATATTGTGGAAATTCAGTCATTTTTCTTCAAATATTCACTTATGAGTTCTAAAAATAAACACACTTGCGCCTGGAACTCACACTTCCAACTTCAGTATATGTATATTATTTCAACTAAGCAAACGCTTCTAATTTGCTAGGCTGGACTCCACACAAGAGAGCTACTTATGGGTAGCTGAAGAGTTTCCAGTAGCTCATGAGCTGCATGTCGGAGAAGCCTGTGCTATGGTATAAGCTGTAATTATAATTTGCAGTTTTATATAGTGTGGCATATCACTTGTGAGGGTATCCAGGTGTTGTCCAGGGGCATGGGGGTAGATTAAGGCCCTTATTATGAGTACGGCGGTCCTAGGACTGCTGTACTTGGGTGGCGGTCCGACAACCACTACCACTGCGGGTCTGCCCTCAGTATTTCGAGTGGTTGATCAGCGTTAAGGGGCAGGAGTATGCTGGTGGTGCTGCTGCAGCACCACCGAGCATATTTAGAGTTGCTTTTGCAATGCCCATTTCATGGGGGTGAGCCCGCCATGAAAAGGGTGGTGGAGATGCAACTATGGGGCTCCTAACAAGGCCACCTGCTGCTTCTGGGCCTGAAGGTGCATGTGGGGGGCACATTTTGTGCCCCTCTGGAATTGCACCTCTGTTCCTGCATAGTGTGCCAGCATGACATGGTGCATGCCACACTATGCAGGAACATTCTGCAGGCACTGTTATGGCAGCGGTCTACTGTTAAGGTTCTCCTATGAGCCTAACACAGCCGCCACTGTGAGACCGCCGTAGCACCATCCGCCCGCCCTGGATTACACTCATAATCCGTCAGGTGGGTGCACCATGGGCATGGTGGTCCTTTGGCAAGAGATGCCTGGCGGTGCTGCAGAAGGACCGCCAAACTTGTAATAAGGCCCTAGATGATTTTCCGGGAATCATGGATGTTTAGCCAATGCCAAGACACAAACCTGGATACCCTGCTCCTAAGACAGCAGCTCTGGCCACTGCGCTACATCCTCTCATCAGCTTTTGACTGGAAAGAGGAAGACAGATGTGGAAGTAATGACTGTATTATTTACTGGTAAGCTTCACTACTCTGAGCTTTTGTCCTTTGTCTTCCTCATCACTGTGCTTGTAACCACCCTGCCTTCCCTAGCAGAAGATAATAAAGTTCTGGTCCAAATAAAGTATATGCCTTTCTAATTTGTCTCGGTAATACAGGAAATTATGCATGGAGGGTTCCTCATTTTCTAGGAGAGGTGGAGGCCCAAATACTGGAGGAATCCCTCTTGGGAGGATGTAATATTATTAAAGGTTGGATATATATCAATTATCTGTATGTAGACAAATTACTCATCAGGTAAGGACTGTGAACAAGAAGACCAAAAATTGGAATAATGACCCCTACTGATAACTAACCAAATCATTACTTTCATATAGGCAGAAAGAATGTTGTTATATTGATAGCAAAAGCCGTAAACATTTTATTTCTCAACAGCTGTCTGAACTAAAACCCCGTTCAGCAGAAATATGGAAAAAGGAATTATTTTATTTCCAGAATATGGATCATATGTTTCCTTTGACCTTGAAGGGTCTGATATGGACATTATGATCAAAAGATATGCATAATTGGCTCTCAAAGAAGGATAATTATGATGTATTGTGAAACGCTGCAATGAATACCACATGTAATAGCTGGATACCATTAAGTTGGACAATAGTAGCTCCTGCTTATAAAAGACTGAACGGTAGTTGAAAACACTTAGATATAGAATAGTTTTCACACTTAAAACCTTAATTGAATAATCACATTGAATTTTGCAATAAGGGGACTAGACACTCATCGCACCACTGGCTTTGTAATCATCACACAAGGTATTTTATAAGCTGTGTAATTGCAGCTGTTGTGAAAATTCTATTGTATTAAGCTATTTTAGGATTACTTTGTCTGAACCCTGCTCTAAAAGTTTAGTTATATCTACCTATTCATCCGTCCAACGCTAGGAAAGCCTGCTGCCATTTTATGATCTGCAATTGTCCACTCTAAGGTATTTTTGGTGTGAGGCCATGAAACAGTATTAATATGCCTTTCAGCACACAGATGCCCACAGTTGTAAACAAGATATGATCGAAAACTGTTTTTTTAAAAACTTGTGCAGTGATGACATTTGACTCTTAAACCAAAACATCAGCCAGTAATCAACCCTTACCTGGAGCATGAATGAAGGAAATCTCTTTCAATAGTCTTTAAAGAGCACTGTGCAACAGAATGCCTAAACTACGAAGACTTAAGCAGATTTCAACATTTTTTGGGGGGCAAACCAGATAAGGGTATAAAATTCGACATTGTGTACTACAAGTGGATTCTTTTTTCACGGTTAACTGGTTACCTTTCAGTTGTTAATTCCGGTGTTCAAATATATCAAAGGAAACAACGACTTGATGATTTTGCCTAGACGCTATTCACGTCTCTATTGCTGGACTTGTGAAGGACTTTTGTATGCAATATGAGAAGAACCCTGATATATTTAAGTATAGTTTAAATAGGCTGGAAATGATATTTCTTTCTTTGACATCTGTATAATTCATTATTCAGGCAAATTCCTGTTACACCACCCAGACTTTTTCCAAACATTTATTATTTTGTGGTTACGCTCAAAGAACGGGAAAATCTCAAATATTTCACTTCTATATTTTTAGGTCTATTTATTTTTTAAATTTTAGCACCTCACAGTGAGATGCTCACTTTAATATGTCTATAATGTACAATATACCCCGACAAGGCTGCTATTTAAACAGAATAAACGCTTCTAGTGGATAGTAAAATGATCCAATCGTTAAAGCAAACCTATGGCTAAAAGAAAACAACTGGGATATGCAGAATAAGTGATCTGTCTGATTATAAGTAGTCTGTAATTCTTCAGTGAGTGCAAAATTGTATGTTTTGCACAAGCTCCGTCATTCTGAGAATTTGTATAGGCAGTGCTGATAAATTGATATCCTTGTGTTGCAACATCAGAACATAATGTTGGTGAATAGCATTTTTAAAGGAATCTAGTGATTGTGACTTTTTTAAAGGTATCTTTGTATTTTTAATTGTTTTGGGAGTCCAGTGTTGTTCATTACAAAATTACAAAATGGCGAGCACTCTAACAAAATGTGTGACGTAATGCTGCATACTAAACCTTGCTGAAACACTTGGGGCCATATTATCAAGAAAAGGTGATACATTATCGCCGCTTTTATCGTCAGGAAACTGCCGCTAAAGCAGCGATAATGGGCTTGATAATATGCCCTTGTGAATTTCCATAGAAGCCCAGGTTCTGGTGTTAACCTGGGCTTCTTTGGGAATTCACAAGGGCATATAATCAAGCCCATTATCTCCGCTTTAGCGGCAGTTTCCTGCCGATAAATGTGGCGATAATGTATCGCCCTTTCTTGATAATATGGCCCTGGGTTCTCCATTATTCCATACTAGTCATGGTTAGAGTTTGTTCGATATACAAAGTAAACTAGCTAATGCTCTTCTGTCCCCCTTACCTAAATGAGGCTACAAATACTCTATTGAAATTTGAGTTGAGAATTATGATGGAAATGTATTTACTTGTTTTGCCGTTAGGTAATTACAAGTGCCAAGAGAAGTCCTACTCTTGTATTGGTTTTATTTCCATTCCTAGTTATGAGCAAGGAATACATTCTCAAACTGTCGGTAGTTTCCCATGACTCAAATTGCAAAATATTTGTTCAAATCTTCAGACCCTTCCACTAGGTCTCAGAGTGAGGACTATTGCATGACACTCATATGAGGTTTGGGAACTGCTCCTGTTCTACTGTTCACAATATGATGCTGAGTGCCCAGACGTCAACTGAGAACCAAAAAGCTCCCCTTTGTTGTGCCCTTGTGGACTCCTCCAAATCTTTTACTGCACATAGTATTTTGCAAAGGGGGTTGTAGGCCTGGTGGAAGGCAGTTTAAACTGAGTCAGGATCACTATATGGGCACTTCCACCAGAAAACATCTGGTCAGAAATGTGTTATTCATCTTTCTTTTATGATCTGGCTGATTCCAGATGGCAGTGCCTACTTTTTCTCCCATGCTCCTAAATATCCCTCACAGTCATACATTGAAGGCTGGTGGTGAGGGAATTTCAGGTGGGTGATGCTGTTTGCCGTGGACAATGTGAGAGCCGGCTGGGATTTTCTTGTTTTAATCACAAATTCAATGGAAGCTTCTGCACACTGGACACAAAGAATCCTAGACTTGCATGCCCACTTTATGATTACTGGAAACTACGGGCCATATTATCAAGAACGGTGATAACATTATCGCTGCTTTAGTGGCAGGAAACTGCTGCTAAAGCGGCAAAAAGTGGCTTGATAATATGCACTTGTGAATTCCCATAGAAGCCCAGGTTCACACCAGAACCTGGGCTTCTATGGGAATTCACAAGGTGATCATCATGTAAGGCCTTTATTGCTAGTAGTATCAAGACTCGGCGATAAAATTATCGCCGCTTTATCGGCAGGAAACTGCCGATAAAGTGGCGATAATCGGCTTGATAATATGCTCTATGGAATTCCAATCGAAGCTCATTTTAGATGTGAAGGACATTTGACATGAGCTTCGATTGGAATTCCCTGGAGCATATTATCAAGCCCATTATCGCCACTTTATCAGCAGTTTCCTGCCGATAAAGCGGCGATAATTTTATCGCCGAGTCTTGATAATATGCCCCCATGTTTTTCCCCACATAATTAAACCAACGGCATTTTCTAGTTGGTAGCTTTAGTAAAAATGACAAAATTACTCAAGAATGATCAGAACTGCAAATGTGGTGCATCTTTTTATGTTGGGCCTGGACCGTTAAAGTTGAGAACTTAGCTCATGTTCATGGGGGCTGCCTGTTGAAACACTGATTTTTGTATTTCGCTTGTTAACCTGCTGACGAACTATATTTGGTTGTTGTAAGTAATGTTATATTTAGATTGTTATTATGTGTCTCTGTACTTCTTTAGAGGTACAGTAAGCTGGCTAAGTTTTTGTTGGTTCTCACAGTTAGCCAAGCTAGATCAAATGTACATTTTCGCCCACGATTAGTAGTAGTTGGATACATCTTTATATATGAGACCCTGTAGGACAAACATTCGGAATATTCAAAAACACAGAGGAATTGATATTTTACATTGAGGTCAAAAGGAAAAACTTGAAGTTATATTTCAATGTCTTATGTGAAGTTCCACACCAAATATTTTTAAAAGCCGTGGGCGATACATTTTAATTTGAGTCTCTTGGGATCAGTTCCCCAAACACCTTCTTTAATATAAGGAAAAATACGGTAGAGTGATGTTGCTCATTGTCTGTATATCTCTGCATCAGTTACATGCTCAACATCTATTCAGTTAGTGCACTACAGCTGCTGCGCTCTTAGACACTAGACCAAGCTAGGATAAGCTAGGTCAAATCTGAGACAATCCCTTGTTAGAAGTTGTCACATATAGCTGTGCAGCTTGACTTGATTGTGTGTGGCTGTTTGCAAACTGTGGACAATGCAACATTATATGTACTGGCTTCCTGATCATGTAGATGCAAAAAGAAAATATATTTACATTCATGCTGTTTCATATACCCTATTTCTCCTACTCACTTCAGGCTAGGACCATAAATACCCATGGAATGTCCAAGTTCACTTACAGAGACACCTGGGCATAGCTGTAGCCTCTCTTCCTCAAGATTTTAGCATTGTATAGGGTCACCTTCATCATCTTCCTTAAAAGTATTGGGCAAAGGAGTTAAAGGGATCTTTTATATTCAATACCTATCTAATAAGTAATTGTGGTTTGAAAACTAATGAGTGCTGAGATCAGTGTTTCTTGCAGTCCATTGATGCCAATGTGGATAGGATACAGTGAGTAGTGAGCTGATTGATTCCAATGAGCTCACTGCATTTTCTTTCATTATTTGATGATGGACTGTGTACCTGAAAATGTGCAGGCTAGTGGCATGTGTGTGCTTGGTATTCCCACAGATTGCTTCATTCTTCTGTTCCTCATTTCCCTGAGCTGACATCTGGATCAGTGCATAATGACCCACAAGCAGACATTTCCAGGATTCTGGTTGCTGACTGCGCTGGTTCATCTACAGGGAGTGTATTTGGCACAAGAGGATTTCCCAAAGTCTAATGGTAGAGTCCCATGGAAAGGCATACTTGAGATTTTGGTTGTACTCATTGGTACTACATTCTAGAAAGGTTGGTTCGGTAGCAACCTCCCTGGACCACCTGGCTCTTTCTAAACTGTCTCTGATGGAACAGTGCTTACGGGGTTTAACCTCCAGCCTCTAAATGTGTGCATCTCATAGAAAAGCATCCTTGCCACTGAGTCCTCTCCATAAGTACATCACTTTCTGAATTTGATTCTAGGGTTCTATAACATGTATGCCATCTGCTGTTCTGTGTATTTACAATGGGATATCGATTTGGATTTAACAAGTTGCCCTAACTGCTAGTTCTTGGGAATCTTCATAATAAAGTGCAGAAAAGAAACTGATGTCCACTCAGGGTAGGGTACCACATAGAGTCCTCCCATTCCAAGGACAGCATTGAGAGTGATCAGACATCCAAGTATTAGAGCTGCTCTGTTCATTGTGCCTCTTTTCCTTTTTAGGATTTTCCACCTGGAAGATCACGGAAAAGAAATCTGTTGATGCAGGGGTTGACAACCAAGAGGGATCTTGGTTTTCCCATCACATGCAGGATTTTATGTTATTTGTGATTCTGATGTTCTGGCTCTTGAAGGTGAAGCAAGCTAAGGTTGGAGACAATCCTTAAAAATTCCAAGCTGAATATTGAAGCTCTACAAGCTATCAAGTACATTGCTGCGTTGGGCCCCGAAGCAATGCTAAGCAGAGTTAAGAAAATCCTCCTGTGGCTTGTTCCATGGATCTTAGTCCATAATTTATCAGGTGTTACTGTTTTGGTGTTAGAAAAGTAGAATGTGGAGCTACGCTATCCTATATTTATTTAAGGCCCTCTTTTTAATTCCATCTCTAAATGTACAAGGATAGTTTTCACAAAGTTCTTGAATAATTTCATGCACCACTGTCCTCATTGGCAACATAGAACATTTACAATGTCAGGCAATTGATAAGTGTGACACACAGAAACCAAAACAGATAAGGGTTGCGAAGATATGGTCAGAACAACCCACTAGGATAATATTTTGACCTAACACTTTGACGATCTCCTTAAAAATCTTCTGCCATTAGATGGAGAAGGAGATAGCAGAGCTAAAGATAGCTGGAGATGGCTAGGATTAAAGAGTGCTAGAAACAGATTATTTAGCAAGGTGCATGATAATAGTTCTGGATAAAAAAAGATATAGCGAGAGAGAGATGACAGAAGAGAATGAAAAAAAAGTGAAATCTACAGACAGTAATAGTCAACAGTATTAATATCCACAGAGAAAAGGAGAAAATGATACACTTGGTGAGGGTGGCAGAGACACCTAGAAACAAATCCAGACAAGTTGTGTAATGTATGTAGATAGACGGATGGATGAATAGATGCAGGTAGCTGCAGATGTATGTACCAATGGATGTATACAGGTAGCCGCAGATGTATATGTGGATAGATGGTTTCAGGTTGCTGCAGATGGATGGTTGAATGCAAGGATGGGCAGTTGGATCCAAATAGCTGTAGATATATATATAAATATTGTAGAATATATATTACCTACTGGCGGTCGCCAGTAGGTATATATAGTTAGGATTTTTTCTCTATGGGTTTTTTGAAAATTCTATGTCTAATAACTTTGGCGTTTGTGGACGGAATTGGCTGAAATGTTCAGGAAAATGGCACATTTTGTTTCTGAGCAGCCCCTGAAAATTTTGGGGGGGTTTGTCAAGGGGGGGCCGAGAAAAAAGGGGGGTCCCAAAACGCGTTTTTCCCATGTTAATTTCCATAGGGCGGTTGGCCTCACTTTTAGCCCGAACGGCTGAATGGATTTGCACGAAACTTGGCAAAATTGTAGGGACTGGTAGCCCGATGTGCCTTTTGTAGGTCTCAATATATGTGCTCCAGTGGATTTTGAGAAATTAACGTTTAAAAAAAGATATATATCTGTAACAGCGGACTGGGCAGCGGCCCAGGACGCGTACTTTTCGCGCAACGGAGCTTTGTGAAGCGAAGCTGATTGGTTCTCCGGCGTCTGTCAACATTCCAAACAGTCTGTAGCGGCCGCCATCTTGTCTCTCGGTAGGATCGAGAGACAAGAGGAGGCCAAAGCGAAGGGGCAAATGACCATAAGGGGGCATAGTACATTGTCGCTGACCCCCTAGGTTTGATGTGGAGGTTTTAAAAGGGCCCCGCGGGGCAAAAAAAAATAAAAATAATAATAATCGAACAGCTGAATGGATTTGCACGAAACTTGGCAAAATTGTAGGGACTGGTAGCCCGATGTGCCTTTGCTAGATCTCAATATATGTGCTCCAGTGGATTTTGAGAAATTAACGTTCAAAAAAAGATATATATCTGTAACACCGCACCGCTTCGCGTACTTTTCGCGTTACGGAGCTTTGCGAAGCGAAGCTGATTGGCTCTCCGGTGTCTGTAAACATTCCAAACAGTCCGTAGCGGCCGCCATCTTGTCTCTCGGTAGGATAGAACAGCTGAATGGATTTGCACGAAACTTGGCAAAATTGTAGGGACTGGTAGCCCGATGTGCCTTTGCTAGGTCTCAATATATGTGCTTCAGTGCATTTTGAGAAATTAACGTTCAAAAACAAGATATATATCTGTAACAGCGCTCCGCTTCGCGGAGATAAAATTATATGTGTATTACCTAGCTGTTGCTAACACTAGTTAGCGACGGCTAGTAGAAGATAGCGACCATCTTGGGCCCCACTTTGCATGTGAGTGATATTTATCACTAATGACATGCAAAGTGGGCATGCCAAGATGTTAGCGACTGGAAACAGTCGCTAACATCGCTATCTCCTATTATCAACTTTTGGAAATATTCGAGATAAGCGCGAATATCTCCAAAAGCTACCACCTGCCCTGAGCAGTTCTTAGCCATGTTATCCAATGGGAGGTGGATAACATGGCTAAGAGCATTAGCTCGGTAATGCATGAATATCGCTGAGTTTTCAGCGATATTAATGCATTGCGGTCGTTTTTTATCGTATTTCCGATAAACCTTGATAATAGCAAGGTTTATCTGTGATAATTTCTGACGGTAAAAAAATCGTTGCTAAGCATCGTTAGGGATAAATATCGCTTAACTTTGGTAATATGCCCCAACGTCTGTTAACGTTCGATTCGAAGGAAATCAGGAAGTGTTGAAAAACATTGTGTGCGCCTTCTTGTCTTTTTTCAAATGCCACACTTTTGTCGTGCACGGCAGCCATTTTAGATGCCTTGACCAGACCCACTCTGTGCACGCTGTCGATCCTTAGCATGGCTCCCCACCCTCGCAAGCATCTCCCCCAGGCAGTGGTCACCCCCGCTCTCTGTCTTATGCATGGGTAATAAACCTCCCCCCATCTGCGCTGCTCTTCCCTGAGAATCACACCCTGTGCCCGCCCGACACCTCCCTTTCGCCCTATTCACTACCGCACCCTCTGACACTCCTTTTCCTCTGTGTCCGATTGTCCAGGCTGGTCCTAGGGTATCAGCTAGCCCTGCAGATGTAGTTTATGGCCACAGCTGTAAAGAATCACCCCTCTTCAAAGGAGTTATAGTAGATCAAGGCCCACACTGGATGAGATCCGTCACAGCAGAAGCGTTGCTATTATCTGAAAACCATCCTGTATTGTGATTGGGGAGGGGACCGAGCCTGAAGCGGAAGATTCCAGGGATGACTCTTTGTACATCAAAGTTTTTACAATTATGTGTCACATTAAATATATATAGCACTCCGACAAAGTAGTAAGATTATAAAACTTTAATAATTTATAAATATATACAAGAAAACAAAAATAGTAATAACATATAAACATTTTTAGGGAAAAACAACGAAGTAGCGGTCGGCTGTGCGAATAGTCCCAACGCAGCACAACGTCCAGATTTCCGGCGTGGGGCGTCGCGGGGGGTGGGTCATCAGTAGCAAACTGTTGTGCGAATAGTTCCAAGGCAGCAGAACGCGCCGAAATCTAGATGACACGAAAGTGATGTCTAGTAAGTTGCCACCCAGCAAATAACGGCATGGGGCGTCGCGGGGGGTGGGTCATCAGTAGCAAACTGTTGCGCGAATAGTTCCAAGGCAGCAGAACGATGGCACCAAGGTGATGTCCAGTAAGTTGCCGCACTGGTTTTGGTATCCTACAATGCTGCTCCGAATAACGGCGTGGGGCGCCCCGGGGGAGGCGGCGTGAACGGGCCTCTCCAGGTGGAGTCTCGTCTGCTGTAGTGGGGCGCTCCTTTACCGTTTCAGTTGCCATTCCGTCCGTTTTTGGTCCACTGTGTCAAAAGCCGCAATTCAGCTGAGTTGCGCCCACTCTTGCGGTGCAGCGATAGGCGGCTGTCACAGGACTCTCAAAATGGCGGCAGGCTGTTTCCTTTTTGGGCCTGGTCCACTGAAATGGCCCTGGGACACCTTGGAAATCGGACGCTTGTCTGCTAGGTCTTGGACCCCATTCTCGAAAGCGTCCCCTTCGCCTTGAGAATTCATCAAAAGTTTTGGGGGCTCCGACTCCTGCAGGCTTCTGGTGGGGAGCGGCTGCCATGATTGCTCGCGGAATGACCACGACTGAGCTACGAGATGGTGGTGCTCTCATGCTGACGCCAGCTTCAGTCTGAAACATCCAGAAACAAGGTGCGGCTTTCATCGTTTGGGGAAAAAAAAAAAGTTTTCATCCAATGAAAAGTGTTGTTTTTAGGTCACATGATCAAGCCTTCCATCATTAGGAAACCAAAAGTAAAATGAACCAATGAAAAGTTTTATAAACAAGTCACATGACCTGTTATGCGGCATAGGGTGTAAAATGCGGAGAAAATACGTTGGCACGTGAGGCGGCGTCAGTAGCGGACCGATGTGCGAATAGGCCGAAGGCAATACAACGCGCCAAGATCCGGATGGCACCGAGGTGGTGTGTAGCAAGTTGCCGCACTGGTGTGGCCATCCTACAATGCTGAAAGTCGGCGTGGGGCGCCCCGTTGGCCTGTGAGTTTGCGTCAGTAGCGGACCGATGTGCGAATAGGCCGAAGGCAGCACAACGCGCCAAGATCCGGATGGCACCGAGGTGGTGTCTAGTAAGTTGTCGCACTTCTGTGGCCATCCTACAATGTTGAAAGTCGGCGTGGGGCGCCCCGTTGGCCTGTGAGATGGTGTCAGTAGCGGACTGATGTGTGAATGGGGCCAAAGGCAGCGCAACAATATTTTCTACTATATTTCCGGAGTAGAAGACACCACAAGGCGCTGAGATGCCAAGATCCGGATGGCACCGAGGTGGTGTGTAGCAAGTTGCCGCACTGGTGTGGCCATCCTACAATGCTGAAAGTCGGCATGGGGCGCCCCGTTGGCCTGTGAGTTTGCGTCAGTAGCGGACCGATGTGCGAATAGGCCGAAGGCAGCACAACGCGCCAAGATCCGGATGGCACCGAGGTGGTGTCTAGTAAGTTGTCGCACTTCTGTGGCCATCCTACAATGTTGAAAGTCGGCGTGGGGCGCCCCGTTGGCCTGTGAGATGGTGTCAGTAGCGGACTGATGTGTGAATGGGGCCAAAGGCAGCGCAACAATATTTTCTGATTTGAAGACACCACAAGGCGCTGAGATGCCAAGATCCGGATGGCACCGAGGTGGTGTCTAGCAAGTTCTGGCACTGGTGTGGCCATCGTACAATGGTAAAAGTCGGCGTGGGGCGCCCTGTTGGCCTGTGAGATGGTGTCAGTAGCGGACTGATGTGTGAATGGGGCCAAAGGCAGCGCAACAATATTTTCTACTATATTTTCGGAGTAGAAGACACCACAAGGCGCTGAGATGCCAAGATCCGGATGGCACCGAGGTGATGTCTAAGTTGCGGACCGATGTGCGAATGGGGCCAAAGGTAGCGTAACAAGATTTTCTGTATGGAAGATACCACTAGGCGTTGAGATGCCAAGATTCGGATGGCACCGAGGTGATGTCTAGCAAGTTGTGCCACTGGTGTGGCCATCGTACAATGGTAAAAGTCGGCGTGGGGCGCCCTATTGGCCTGTGAGATGGTGTCAGTAGCGGACTGATGTGTGAATGGGGCCAAAGGCAGCGCAACAATATTTTCTGACTGACACCACAAGGCGCTGAGATGCCAAGATCTGGATGGCACCGAGGTGATGTCTAAGTTGCGGACTGATGTGCGAATGGGGCCAAAGGCAGCGTAACAATATTTTCTGTATGGAAGATACCACTAGGCGTTGAGATGCCAAGATTCGGATGGCACCGAGGTGATGTCTAGCAAGTTGGTGTGGTCATCCTACAATGCTGAAACTCGGCGTGGGTCACCCCATTAGCCTGTGAGATGGCGTCAGTAGCGGACCGATGTGCGAATAGGCCGAAGGCAGCACAACGCGCCAAGATCCGGATGTCACCGTGGTGGTTTCATAGTTGAGAGGCACTTCATCTGCAGTGGGGCGCCGAGATCCGGATGGCACCGAGGTGATGTCTAGCAAGTTGCTGTACTGGTGTGGTCATCCTACAATGCTGAAATGTAGTGGGGCGCCCATTTACCGTTTCAGTTGCCATTCAGCTGAGTTTCGGCTGCTCTTGATGTTATAGCGACAGGCGGCTGCAAGAGGACTCTCAAAATGGCGGCCTGTTCTTTGGATTTGGGCCTGGTCCACTAAAATGGCCCTGGGACACCTTAGAACTCGGACGCTCGATTTTTTTTTCCTTTCCTGTACATGCAAAAAAAGGTAAATGCCCGGTACGTTACACGCTTCATCTGCCACGATGAACTCTCCAGAGGAACCGGAAAAAAATATAGTTGTGGTAACTATACCATGCATCGTCATATGGAGAGGTGGCACCAATTAATTATAGTGCTGCATAAAAGAGAGATTTGGAGGAGAACCCCTGACCTGCTAGTACATTCATCAAAGAAGTGGCACTGAGAGCTTCAGAGGCAAGGGAAATGGTCCCAAATATTTAGAAGAACTTTGGAAAGATTAAAATGACATGTTTAGATTGTGGTAAATTAATTTCATGTGGACAGATGAGTGTTACTCTAATAAATACAGCATATGAACATCATCATAGTCGATGGTTGGTAGAGACATTTTGACTATATCCTGGACCTGCCCGTCCTCGCCCAAAATGGCGCTGGAATAAATGGGACTCGTAACTCCTTGTTGTGTACTGGTTGCAGAACCTTGAAATCACGAGATACGTATGCAGTTTTGAAGCACATGGCGGGCGGGGACGAGAATTGATTGAATATTTCGACATCCCTATTGATATTAAGTTCTGATGTGTTATTGATTACTGTACTGTTGAAAATTCGAATTAACGTCACCCATGGTACTTGCCCGCAAATGTATATCTAGATAATTTTATTGTAACTGGCCCTGTCGTATTTTAATTATAAAATGTACGTCCACCGATTCCGTAACTGTTAGACACCTTAGTTCTTGCAACCTAATGGCCCGCCCGTTACGTTCCTCTACAGTGTAAATGTCTATTCATCATATACGATTACAGTTTGCTCCGTGGCAGGCCCACGTGGTTATAGGCTCGTATTTGTATAATGAAATTTTCACAATAAAGGTTTTTAAAAGAAAACATGGTAGTAGTATATACATTGGTAAAGTTTTTAATAATAGTCACTGTTTTAGAATCATTAAAAGGCAAGTGAAATAAAGCAGACCAATTACATGAAGGGTAAAAGGTATAATACGAAGGAACGCAGTAAAGATAAATGGTCAAGGGCTGTTGTGTTTTCTATTCCTGCAACATAAAGTGATCGATAAGAATCTCATATTCAGGCGTATCGGCGACTAAGACAGCAGGTCGACCCTCTTTTGCTCAACGGCTCCGTCATGGGACGAAGAAACGCTCTTTTTCTCGAAAAAAGAATATATTTTACTTGCAGGACAGTTGTAAAATTTCCGGGAAAGTACATTAGCCTGGAACATTATAACATATATTTAAGAAAAAATAATGTTCGGAAGTAATTAAAAGCGTAATTTTTAGGTGATATGACCAAGGCTTTCATCATTAGAATAAGAAAAGTAAAATGAACCAATGAAAAGTTTTATTAACAAGTCACATGACTTGTTATGCTTACGTTACGCGCTGCGCGCCCCGGATGACTTCCGGATGCGCTAACGCGGCGCGTCATATGACGCATTACGCGACAACGCAGGTCCAGAATATAGTCAAAATGTCTCCACCAACCAGCGGTCGAAACACAACCCCTTTCAGCAGGCTAAATAGTTCTGTTAAATGACAACAGAAGGGACAGGGAACAAGAACCATCAGTCAAAGAGGGGAGGGCTAGTTCTTGTCTACCGGGTTACATTGGGGCGCTACCGGAACTGATCGAATTGGTAGTCTACAGTGTTTCTGGATGTTTCAGACTGAAGCTGGGGTTAGCATGAGAGCACCACCATTTCGTAGCTCCGTTGTGGCCATTCCGCAACCAATCATGGCAGCCGCTCTTTATCGTTATTTTGGGCGGGGTGGGTGGCGGAGCCGAGCTGTTTTGCAGCCATCATTGTGTGGAGTTCAGTTCATCTCACTAGTTTTGTATTTGTCATGAGGGGTTGTTCCTAATGTTTCTATTTTAGCGAGGTCAAAAAGAGATCCCATTAGTGGCCTACTGATTTTACTCGATTCCTTTTCTTTTTTTTACACGATTTTTCGTTATCTGCAAAGACTAAACAGAGTATTGCGACTCTGTGTTTGTTTGTAAATAGAGAATGAACCAAAGAGAACTAATTCTAAAACAGTAAATACTTGGATAACAATCAATCAAATGGAGAGAGAAGCAGGCACGACGGATTACAACGGGGGCAAAGGCCTGCGTTAACTACCTTTCACTATCTGCAAAGAGAGAGTACTTCTAATAGAAATGAGGGGGGGGGGGCACCATTCAAAGCAGATCAGTGTGCATAAACACGAAAATGTTTTCACTTACCACGTACTTGACATTCGACAGCTTATGATATTTGCTATTAAAAAACCATTGAAATTCACTGAAAAAACCATAGGTTATAGACCATATATAGTTAGGAATTAGCATTTACAAAACCTTGAAAATTCACTGAAAAAAACATAGGTTATAGACCATATATAGTTAGGAATTAGCATTTAAAAAACCTTATTTTACTCACACAAAACCATTGAAATTCCATATATAGTTAGTTGCACTAACTATATATCGCGCAACCGCAATCCACTGCTGATGATGTCACATATTACATCATTCATGACATGGTCAGTGACATCACTGATGACATCACTGATGACATCTCAAATGACATCACTGATGACATCACTGATGACATCTCATTTGACATCAATGACCACATCACTGATGATATCATTCATGTGACAATACAATGCATCTCCTCACATTTTAATATAACCTCTGTTTCACCCAGTGTTAAATACAGAGTATAATTTTTGAAACCATTGACACACCAATACTAGTTACTACATACGCACTCACTGATTCCTACGTCTACACACACATTCACTCATTCACCCATACAATCATTCATACATACAATCACTCATCTTTACAACACTATCATATGCAGTCATACACCTATACAGACACTCACACTCTGCCACTCATCCATGGAGTTACTCACACACCTAGTCAGTCCTGTAAAGAATCAATCACACTTCCATTTTCTTGTCTCTACAGTTAAACATAGAGCACCTTACATTTTCAAACATATACTAACACATACTTACTTTCTTATACAATCATTGATACAAGTACACATTGATCTGCACAGAGTCACACACCTCCCAGCCAGCCACACACACACTCAGTCTCCCATACAAATACTTGGATAATCAATCAATAACCCATATAGTTAATCATATAGCTACTGATCAACACATGCAGCAGTTTACAGAACAACAGACATAATGATGCACAAATTAAGACAGTTTAGTCACTAACCCATGCACTCAGTGAGACACATTTAATCACTGACTCATACATTCAGTCTTGCACCTACTAAATCCTTCGTCCAGACACTTATACATCTACTCATTCTTCAATATGTAAAACATATTTAAACTTTACAGAAACACACAGTCACTGGATGATGTCATCAGTGATGTCATCAGTGATGTCATTTGAGATGTCATCAGTGATGTCATCAGTGATGTCACTGACCATGTCATGAATGATGTAATATGTGACATCATCAGCAGTGGATTGCGGGTGCGCGATATATAGTTAGTGCAACTAACTATATATGGAATTTCAATGGTTTTGTGTGAGTAAAATAAGGTTTTTTAAATGCTAATTCCTAACTATATATGGTCTATAACCTATGGTTTTTTCAGTGAATATATATATATATATATATATATATATATATATATATATATATATATATATATATATATATATATATTCTACAATATATATATATATATATCTACAGCTATTTGGATAGCAGTCGCCAGTAGGTAGTTATAGTTAGGACCTAGTTTTCATAGGAAATCCGCAACATTCTATTTGGAATAACTTTGGCGCCGGTGAACGAATCTTCGTAAATTTCTCCAAGAAAATGGCCTGCTCCGCTCCGCTCCTTCTCTGAAAGTTTGGGGGTGATTCGTCAAGTGGGGGCCGAGAAAGAAGGGGGGCCCCAAAACATGTTTTCCCCATGCAATTTTCCATAGGACCTTTAGCCAGGACTATAGCCCGAACGGCTGAACGGAATTGCACCGAATTTGGCAAAAAGGTAGAGCTCTGTTCGCAGATCACGCTTTTTGTGCCAAATACACTCCCTAAATCCGTTCAGTAGTTCCTGAGAAAATCAAAAGTAAAATCATAAGTATATCTATATGTGAAGTACCGTACTCTGTACTGTACTCTGTACAGTACGCGTACCTTCCCGAGCACAAGCTGCATGCTGATTGGATGTCAACTGTCTGTCAACACTCCAAACCAGGAAGTGTTGGCAGCCATCTTGTGCCTCGGTAGAACCGAGGCACAAGAAAGCTGAAAACAAACGCGCAAAACACGCAAAGGGGGCAGGGTAGACACACCCTGACCCCCTAGGCCTGCTCAGGGGGTCCCACAAGGACCCCCAAGGTCCTTTTTAAAAATCGCGGGATACGCGTGGGTACGCGTACCCCGTGAAAAAGAAAAAAAAACCTGGTCTGCTTTTTTGAAAATTAGCCCCCGGGGGGACCAAATCCCGGGGGCAAAATGAGAAAAAAAGTGTGGGGGGTCCCAATCCCCCCCACACTGCCCCAGGGACCGCCACCCCCCGGGGCAAAGTAATTATGATAGGGGGGCATACAGCCCCCCCGCAGCCCTGGGGACCGCCAACCCCGGGGCTTCGTTTTTTATTTTATTTTTAAAAAAACTGTGTGGGTGGGGCTCAAGCCCACCACATGCCCCGGGGACCGCCACCTCCCCGGGGTACTAATATATAAAATAGGGGGGTCCGTGACGGACCCCCCAGCCCTGGGGACCACCCCCGAGGTTTTGTAGATGTTGGAAGGGCCGGCTCTTGCAGTGTCTCGGGGTGCCCACCCCGGGACACTGCTGTTTGCTATGGTAGGGCGGGAGCCTCGCGGCTCTCACCCTACCACAGCAAACTGCTTTGATTTTTTAAAGAGAGAGCAGGAAACCTGCTCTCTCTTTCATGTATGGGGAGCAGGACGTTAGCTGCTCACCATGCAGAAAAGCAATGCCGGCTTCCGCAGGATGCAGGGAGCCGGCAGGGACCGTGGGGGGCTTGGGGACCCCCCCATGGCCCCCAAAGAAGAGGGCCAGGCCCCGGGGGATGGGGTCCCTAGGTCCAGAAGTGCCCCGGGAGGGGCGCCACGCAGCCCCCCCTCCCAAAAAAAGAAAAACCTTTTTTTTCAATTTTTTTAATTAATGACACAAGCATAGGGAAAAACAGAGAATCAGTTACATACACAAACACATAAATAAACCAAAAATCGTAATTTGATATGAACTCATCATTTTTGCGTAGAAGACAAAAACTGACACCTGGGAACTAATATAAAAGAAGAAACCAGAAATGCATAAAATCATAGAGCAACCATTAGATTCATAGCGGGAGAAAAGTTCCCCAAATTTTATCTAATTTCTTAATCGATTGTGTCCCTCTTGTTTTTGCTATAGAAAATTCCATGTCATAAATTTCATTCACCAAGAACCACCATTCAGTAACATGAGGTGGGTTAGCTAGAATCCATGCCCTTGCAATAACCAATCTTGCACATGATATCAAAATGAAGAGCAGATCCGTAAGTGAACAAGTGAAAAACGAAATTCCAAGTAATACCATCTCAGCTGTAATAGAGATAGAGAGTAATAGTTTCTGCCTCAAAATAGTTTCTATTTCATTCCAGAATTCACGGAGCAATGGGCATGAGTAGAGCATATGCTCCAGATCCGCACCAGCCAAGTCGCATTTGGGGCATTTAGTACGGTCGCTGGTATTAGTATTTCCAGACCACTTAGATATTTTTAAGGGTGTGTAGTATAACTGACAAACCGTTTTATAAGCTTGTAGTTGAAGGCTAGAAGAAAGAACTAAACTATTAATATGTTGAAAGAATGTTGAGATTTTATTAGAGAGTATATGCATTCCCATTCTAGCAGTCCATTTCTCAGCAAGATGCGGGCAATCATCAGTCTTGAACTGGCTGAGGCATTTGTAACCTACGCTAATTAGAGCTTTGTTTTTCTCTCTATAAATACAGGACCAAACCTCAGAATCTGTTAATTGTTTTAATTTCATTTTGCCTAGGAGAAAGTGTCGGATTTGTATATCTTTAAATCGCATTTGTTCCGGTATTTTATAGAGTAATTTAAGTGTCTCAAACTCAAGTAAGCCTGTTGTGCCATATAAATCCCCCAGCCTAGTCACCCCACAGTTGGCCCATGATCTCCCTGCTTTATCGCTAAAAATGCCCGGCAATCCCGGGTTATCCCAAAGCGCCAGATTAGGATGAAAGAGGGAGGCTGTATCAAAAGCCAAAATTGCGTTCCGAATGCGAACAGCATCCCTGGCGGTCTTGAATTTTACTCTCTTGAAATAATTCGGATCGTTGGTTCTGGCAAGAAATCGTTTAGAATCTGGTCCTAGCATGAATTGATAAAAAAAAAGTAGGTTACTAGAGTTGAAAAGGCTACGCAATCGACCCAAAAAGGTGGCATAAAAATACATTCTAAAATCAGGAAAGTTGAGCCCACCTTTGATAAAGAATAGCTTCAAAAAAGATAATGCTCTGCGATTTTTTTTATACCCCCATATATAGCTGCCCAAAATTCCGTCAAGCTTTCTGAAGAAGGAATTATTCACAAGCAGGGCGACAGACCTAAATAAATATAGAAATCTGGGAAGAATATTCATTTTAATAAGATTTATCCTTCCAATTAAATTAAGAGGAGCCTTATGCCATTTTTTAAGAAGAACCACTGTATCTTTCAATAACATATCATAATTAAGTGTATTAATATCCCTAACAGTTGTTGAAATTTTAATACCTAGATAGGTAGCTGTCTGACAAATACCTAGAATAGGAGTTGAGGGCTGGTAGTTTAAAATAATTTGCGTCTTATTCAAGTTTAGCTTGTATCCAGAAATAGCACCAAAGTCTTTGGCTTCTTTCGTAATTCCAACCATTGCTTCAACAACATCTGTTGTAAAGATTGCCAAATCATCGGCATAGGCAGTAATTTTTAGCATATTATTTCCATGGCAAAAGGGCTTAATGTGTAATTGAGACTGTAAAGCATTTATAAATGGCTACATAGAAAGAGCAAAAAGAAGCGGAGATAAGGGGCACCCTTGACGAGTGCCTTTCATTATAGGAAAACTGGAAGATAGCATATTGGCGTAGCCTATTTTAGCATTTGGGCTATCATACAGAGCCTGTATTTTCCTTAAAAATTGTGGGGCATATTATCAAGGAGGTTTATCTCCGCTTTTTTGGCTTTAAAAGCCAAGAAAGCGGAGATAAAATTATCTCCCTATTACCAAGCTGTCGCTAACACCAGTTAGCGACAGCTAATAGGAGATAGCGACCATCTTGGGCCCCGCTTTGCATGTCAGTGATATTTATCACTAATGACATGCAAAGTGGGCGTGCCAAGATGTTAGCGACTGGAAACAGTCGCTAACATCGCTATCTCCTATTACCAACTTTTGGAGATATTCGCGCTAAGCGCGAATATCTCCAAAAGCTAACACCTGCCCTGAGCAGTTCTTAGCCATGTTAACCAATGGGAGGTGGATAACATGGCTAAGAGCATTTGCTCGATAATGCATGAATATCGCTGACTTTTCAGCGATATTCATGCATTGCGGCCGTTTTTTATCGCATTTGCGATAAACCTTGCTAATAGCAAGGTTTATCTGCGATAAAAATCGCCGATGTGCGGCGATAATTTTTGTCAAAAATTATCTCTATTGGTTGGTAATATGCCCCTGTGTCTTTTAAGCTAATCTCAGCTAAGACTGCCCAGAGATTATCCCACCCCACCCGGTCAAATGCTTTTTTAGCATCTAAGAGCACCATGCCGAGTGGGGAGGGATTAGTAGTTGCTACGTCAAATGCAGTGATTGCCATGTTAACATTTGCGGTTGTGTCCCTGCCAACCACAAAACCGTGCTGCTGTACATTAACCAATTTAGGTATAAGCGGGGCAAGACGCATTGCAAGAAGTTTGGCGTTGAGAGAGAAATAGGCCTGTAAGAGCCACATTCTGTCGGTATTTTTTTTTTCTTTAAATATTATTTTTGCCGTTCTCCAAGAATTAGGGGCCTTGCCAGTGTCACCTATTTGGTTAATGACAGAACACATAAGGGGAAGCAGTTCCTCACTGCATAATTTATATAATTCAATTGGGAGCATATCATCTCCAGCTGCTTTCCCAGAGGGGAGGGAAGAGATGGCAAGTTTGAGCTCTGCAAGCGAGATCTCTTTTTCCAGCTGTTCAATCATATCTGCCTCCCTCTCTAGTAACCAGTTCTTCTGAACATATCTCCGTAAATCTTCCTCCCTGGGGTATTGTTCCGGTGTATAAAGTTTGCTATAGTACAAAACAAATTGTTGCAAGATCTGTCCAGATTGATTGTAAATAATACCATCCTCTCCTTTTATGCCTTTGATTAAGGAGCTGGCTCTATCATCAGCTATTTTATAGGCTAGAGTTTTGCCGAATCTATCACCACTTTCATATTGCATCAGCTTATATTTGTATAATTTGGAACTAATACGTTCTCTAAAAAGTTTTTTAGTATTATATCTTAAAGTAATTAATTTGAGATTCAGCTGATTTACGGTTAATAGAGTAGGCGCTCTTAAAGCCCCCTGTCTGAGAGTTTCTGCGAGATGTTTCTCTAGTGTCAAAATATCCGAAGTCATTACCCTCATCTCTTCCTTACGTTTAGTATTTTGTCTAAGAATAAACTGCTGGGCAAACCCTCGTATGCTCGCCTTACAAGCGTCCCAAACATAAACCAGTGCAGCAGAATCTATATTAAACTCCATGAATTCTTTAATATGGTCTTTCAACTGATGAATAAATGTTAAATCTGACAATAAGTATCTAGGAAATGAAAACAGCCTTGGTTCTATTATTTTAGGTGTAATATTAAATCGTAGTAAAATAGGGTTATGATCTGAAGTTATCCTGGGGCATATCTCCATTTTACATGTTTCTATTATATTATCAGAGGCCCATGCCATATCGATACTTGAGCACATATTGTGAGGTGCTGAGTAGTAGGTAAAACCAGATAGATTAGGATAAAGAATCCTCCAAACATCCTTAATATTGTGTATACGAGAAAGTTCTAGGATAGCGGCTCGTGTCTTACGCATACGTGTAGATATACCTTGCCTCGTAGTATCTTGTACATAGTTCATAACACAATTAAAGTCACCCATAAGTATTAACTCCCCTTCCCAGTCTAACAACTCCATATTTAGTTTATCAAGAACATAAGCATCATCAGTATTAGAACCATATATAGCACAGAAAACATATATAGCATTTGATAAATTAATTTGCACAATGGCCCATCGTCCCGTTTTGTCGGCATTTGCTTTAAGAATTTCTACTTTAAATTGTTTTTTCTTAAGTATGGCTACCCCTCGAATAGAAGCATTTAGGGTTGTACACGTCAATAGCTCATACCCTCCTTGCGTAAGTAATTTCCTATCTTTATAACATAAATGAGTTTCAGTTAACAATGCTAAATGAGGATTGTACATTTTAAGCTCTTCGAAAACCAATTGCCGTTTACTTTTATTATTGAGGCCTGCCACATTCCAGGCTAAACAACTAATTTGATGCATTTCTATAATCTGAAAGTGTACCAGGTTCTTGTTTTAGTCTGAAAAAAAACATTCTCTTTAAGTGCTTTACACATTCTATGCTTGTGTCATCTTTTTTAAACAAAGCCCCCCCAGCACCCCTACCCCCCAAGCCCACCACACCCCCCATAGTACTACCTACCTGGAAGCCTCCCCCCTCCCAGTATCTACCCGGAAGCCTACCCCTATCTTCTGCTGCCGCTCGAAGGGCAGCCAATCAGAGAGGTCTCCCCAGGAACCACATCCCTCCTTATTAGCCTCATACGTAAAAATCAGAAATCACAAACGAAAAGGAAAGTGCCCCAATAAGTTTACAGTAAACATAATACTCAAACTTAAATTTCTTTCACTCTGTTTTCCTTACTCCTCCTCATCTCTTCCCCTCTCCCTCTTTCCCTTCCCCTCCTTCCCCGATCCTTTTTTTTAAATATTAGATTTCATTTTTGCAAGAAGTTGCTCAGCCTCGTTTACGTTAGTGAAAAAATAAGTATGACTAGATTTCATAACTTTGAGACGAGCAGGTTCTTGAAGGTAGACCGTTGCCCCCATAGATTTAAAAGGATCGATCAATTTACGCAACCCCCATCTTTTGTCCATAGTAATCTTGCTAAGATCCGATTTAACAAAAAAAGTTACATTATCCAGTGTCACAGGGGTATTTGGTCTAGCTTTAATTGAGACCGCTTGTCTTAACAGATAGTTGCCAAAGTAGATCATGATTGGTCGTAGGTATTTGCCTTCCTTATTTCTTTGAGTAATAGGAAATCTGCGCACTCGCTGCAATTGGGAATCCCAGTCCCGATCAGACAGGTCCGGGAATGCCCTTTCAAATAGTTTGACCATATAGGCCCTAGCATCTGAACCCTCTGATCCCTCGGGTATTCCAAAAAGTCTAAAATTCTGTCGCCTCTGCCTATTTTCCAGTTCTTCCACTTTATTCTCTAAGGTCCCTATTGCTTCACTATGTTGACCTGTTTGAGCTGAGGTAGTAGCTAGCGTTTCTTCCACTTCGACAACCCTCTGTTGTAATCCTTCAATATCCGCTGTAACCCCATTCAGTTTATTAGTAACCTCCTGCAAACAAAGTTGCATCTTACTATTATCTTCCCGTAGTTGAAGAAAGTGTTTTTAGAATTAAATCCAGGGAAGAAACTTCAGAGGATACATTGGGAGAATTGGGGAGTATTACAGATGGCACAGGCAATGCCTCTCAGCCAGAAGCATTACAAAGCTTTATCTTTATATTTGGGATTCGGATGAATATGCCCAGTAGATGATATACTATCCTCGGTGGCTGCATTTGAAAGTACCTCCAATGGACCTAGATTTAAATCTGAATCTGGTAAAGCCAAATTTTTTTCTGGAGAATTTTGCTGGTTTTTTAATATATGTCCTTCTATGGGAGTAGTTCCTGAAGAGCACAGAGCCATATTCTTGATGCCCCCACGAGGTTGCATCCACTTGATCAGAGGTGTTTGGTCTCTTTTCAATTTCCCTGCAATAGTTATTGGTACTAATGTGGAAGTTAACATTGCGGGTTTCAATTTTCTTCCTCCTTTTATTGCTCTATTTTTTATTTTTTTTCCCCACTTCTTAAGACCTGAACGGTTATTGTCCTTAGCCTCAGAGGTAGCATATTCTCTCTTTTCACACCCCCCTTCTTCCTCGAAGAGCTCCTCATACTCGTCATTAGAATCATTGTCCAATATTTCTTCTGGTATCGCAGCGCCATCTCCATCTGCTCCTAGTTCTCCCAAGGTCTGATCAGATGCCAGGGCTTGAGCTAGAGCTGGCAGGGAAATGTTTATATTTTCGGTTGTTATTTCTGTTACAACACCAGCCGCCTCTGTTGCCCTTGTTCCTACCCCCGCCGGGATAAGCTCCTTGGTAATCTCTGCGATTATATTGTTATCAAGTTGAGTAAATTGAGTCGGTTCGGGAAATTGAGGAGATGGAGGAGTAGCATTTACTAGGGATGTGTCCGACTCTCCCTCTTGCTCTTCTTCTTGCTCCGCCAGTATTATATTTGGCCTCCCTGGTCCCGCTAATTCCTCTGACGCCACCAAATATTCCAAAGCCACCTCAGACTCTGCTCCTGGGTTTTTGTTAAAGGCAGCGGTCCCCACCATATCTGTCTCAGCGGCAGCTGGAATGAGACAGCCTGCACCATCTAAGTCCCTGGTATTCATTAAAGCTTTCCCGGCAGATACGTTTTTCTTTTTTTATCTCTATCTCTTGGGGTTATCAAGGATATATTATCTTTAGAAGGAGTGGCAAAAGGAAGGAGGCACGGGGGAGTAGGCAGAGATTTACTAACTTTTCTCACTGTGTCGCCAGGGCTTTCAGGAGCATTGACAGTGCACCGCGGCATCCTTGCAACTACTGCTGGTAAAATTGGTTTAATTACCAAAGCTGCACCTTCTTCTGTACTCTCCCCAAAGGGAGCGCCTTTCATCGCTCGGTTCTGCCGTGTCGGGTTTTTGTGCGTCATCGAGGCTGCACTTTGCCTCCTTAATGAGCCACGAACAGCCAAAACCAGCCACAAGCAGCAACAAAATAGTTTTTAAGCCTCTCTCCCCATGACCAATTCTCACAAGTCCACCCAGTCACAGTCACAGTCACGACTATTGCACAATTACTGCACTACAGATCCACGTTATCACCCCCAGCAAGCTATTCGGGGTTACCTCCAGGGAGCCTTCAAGGAGCCCGAGCCCGAGCCTCATCAAAAAAAAGAAAAATAAATAAATAAATAAAAAGTCAGGCCCCGGGGGATGGGGGCATAGGAGGGGGGCCCCCGCCACAAAAAAAAGACAAGTTGGCCATGCCGTGGGGGATGGGGTCCCCGGGGCTGGAATTAGCCACGGGAGGGGGGCCACGCGGCCCCCCAGCCAAAAAAAATTAAAAATGTTTTTAAAAAAGGCCGGCCCCGGGGGATGGGGTCTCCGGGGCCAAAGGTGGCCACAGGAGGGGGGCAACGCAGCCCCCCTCCTAATTTAAAAAAATTAAAATAAAAAAGGCCCATGCCCCGGTGGATGGGGTCCCCGGGGCGGAGTATGGCCCTGGGAGGGGGGCCACGCGGCCCCCTTCCCGATTTATTTTTTAAATAAAAATAGGGGGCAGGCCCTGAGGGATGGGGTCCCCAAGGCCAAAACAAAAGAAAAAGAAGGGGGGCTACACAGCCCCCCTTATTAAAAGCATTTTTTGGTTTTTAGTTTAGAAAGCTTTATTGAATCAAACATGCCAAGTAAAACATTAGTACAAAAACACAATCAATAAGAAAAATTGAAAAGATGAGATGATACAATATGAATGTGAGAAATAAAACAAAGAATCCCAAAAAAGGGAAACATAATGTATATACTAAGGGAAAATGCTTTTTTAAACTTTTTGGGAATAGAGAAAGAGAGAAATAGAGGAAAGAAAAAGGAAGAAGAGAGAAAAGAAAGGTGGAGGAAATGCGAACAGAAAATAGGAGAATATAAAGAGAAAAAAGAAAAAAGAAAAAGAAGATAAAAGGAACAGATGCAACACATTAGGATACATGTCTGGAAAGAAAATCGGTTAAGGGTAACCATAACAAATCTCTTTTAATTAAAAGAGAGGTAGTCGTAGCATGGGCACATTCAAGTTTGTGATGATATATAATAAATTCCACCATGCGGTATAAGAGATTTTTGAGGTATCTTTCTAGTTCGTAGTAATAATCTGCAAAGAAATGGCTATGAACAAGTCTATAAATTTACGAACAGTATATGAAACATTCCAAATAGGAGAGGAACCACCTAGAAAAATATGAACAATATCAAAAGTGTGATTGGAGTTTAAAATCTCATTCAGCTTGCACCATATGTGTTGCCAAAGGTATTTGACCAAGGGACTATGAAAAAACATATGAAACAGAGTACCATCAGGATGAGGGCATGACCAACAGTGACTGGAGTCTAGGACTTTGAACTTAAAAAGGTCGGAGGGAGTAAGAAAAAGTTGATTATCAAACAAATAAAGAGTCCGAGTGGTGCTAGCTGAACGAGATACGGTGTGAATTTTAGACCAGATGGACTCCCAAATAGGAAAGGAAAAATTCTGTGCTAGATCCTTTTCCCATGCAAGGTCAGGTTTGGATTTAGGGCGATCGGGAGTAGAATGGGAGAGGATCCTATAAATGGTAGCAGCTTTGTGTGAGGTGGTAAAATCTAATGGAGTAGAGTCAGGCGGGACAGTATCAGATAAGGTAGTGTGATATGAGGTGAGGGTAGACAGGGCTATTTTAAAATTAGGAAACTGGGGAGAATATGCATTGGATAAATGAAAGGAGGAGCATATGGTCGAGAAATCCAATAAGGAACCATTAACGAGGAGCTCATCTACATACATAATACCTTTGTCGATCCATTCTTTCCAGAAGAGGGCTTTGTTATTGATCTTCAGAGAATGATTATACCATAATGGGATAAGGGAGTGTAAATGCGTTTGAGAAAAAGAGGAGCGAAACAATGAGAGGGAAAGCGCCCTGGAGAGTTTGAAAGTGGGTGAAAGAAAGTGCTTAGGGGGTTGAGATAAATGAATAGCAGCAAGGAAAGGGAAAGGCGAAAGTTGTGCGAGCTCTAGTGCACTCCATGCAGTGATAGGGGGAGAGGGCAAGTCTGCGAGGAATGGCCAGATTTGTTTTAATGTGAAGGGAGAATGAAAACGAACGAGGTTGGGAAAATTTACACCTCCTAAATGTTTTGGTTGCTGAAGGCAAGACAGGGATATCCTGGATTTACGATTTTTCCAAAGGAAACAAACCAGGATGCGATTGAGAAGTGTGAAAAAATAGGCCGGGAGAGAAATAGGCAGCATAGAAAGATAAAAATAATAATGGGGAGAAGCATCATTTTAATAGTTGCCAATCTTCCCCACCATGATGAAAATAGGGGGGACCATCGCTCTATGAGAGCGGAAAGCTTGGAAAGAATATCTTTATGATTAATTTTGATGATGTCTTTGATAGAGGTGGCATATAGGACACCCAAACATTTAATTCTCGTAGGGTTCTATTCAAAACCGGAACCATGAAACATATGTGAAAGGCAGTATTTGTTGAGAGGTAAGACTTCAGACTTATCAATATTCAACTTATATCCAGAGACTGAGGAATATTCACTAAGTAAAGAAAAAAGTGCAGGTAAAGAAGTGGCAGGTTTAGAGATATAAAGTAAAATATCATCAGCATATGCTGTGATTTGATATCTAACATCTTATAAACAAAACCGGAATAGGATGTGGAACGTAAAATTTTTTCAAGGAAAGGTTCTAATGCTAAAATAAAGAGAAGGGGAGACAAAGGACAACCTTGTCTAGTGCCTCTATGTAAAGGAAAGTAAGATGACTGAGCACCAATAACCCAAATAGAGGTAGAGGGGGCCGAATATAATAATTGGATACGTTTAATAATATGAGGACTAAAACCATGCCAGCGAAGAGCCCCAAACATGAAATCCCAATTTACCCTTTCAAAAGCTTTCTCAGCATCAAGGGTGATGGCGGCGAGAAGGGTTTTCATTTTGGAGCATTTTCTTTTTTAAATGGGATCGGTAGGAGGCCACGCCCCCTCCCTGCACCTCTCTGCAAACACGCCCCCTGGCGTGTTTGCAGAGGTGGAACTATTTCCACTTGCATACTGGGGGTCCCTGGGGGCCATTTAGCCCACCAGAAGCCTCCAGTATGGGCCAGGGGGCTGCCTTGCGGAGAGGTGTAATGAGGCCATGCCCCTTTTTACACCTCTCTGCAACGCAGACCCCTGGTGCATACTGGAGGTTGCTGGTGGGCTAGTTGGCCCCCAGGGTCCCCCAGTATGCAAGGGACATTAGTTCTCCTTCTGAAAAAGCGCCAGGGGGCTGAGTTGCAGAGAGGTGTAAAAAGGGGCGTGGCCTCAATACACCTCTCTGCAACACAGCCCCCTGGCGCATACTGGAGGTTCCTGGTGGGCTAGTTGGCCCCAGGGACCCCAGTATGCAAGGGGAATTAGTCCCCCTCTGAAAAAGCACCAGGGGGCTGCGTTGCAGAGAGGTGTGATGAGGCCACGCCCCTTTTTACACCTCTCTGCAACGCAGCCCCATGGCGCATACTGGAGGTTGCTGGTGGGCTAGTTGGCCCCCAGGGACCCCAGTATGCAAAGGGAATTAGTTCCCCTCTGAAAAAGTGCCAGGGGGCTGCGTTGCAGAGAGGTGTAAAAAGGGGCATGGCCTCTTTACACCTCTCTGCAACGCAGCCCCCTGGCGCATACTGGAGGTTCCTGGTGGGCTAGTTGGCCCCCAGGGACCACCAGTATGCAAGGGGAATTAGTTCCCCCTCTGAAAAAGCACCAGAGGGCTGCATTGCAGAGAGGTGTAATGAGGCCACGCCTCTTTTTACATCTCTCTGCAACGCAGCCCCCTGGGGCATACTGGAGGTTCCTGGTGGGCTAGTTGTCCCCATGGACCCCAGTATGCAAGGGGACTTAATCCCCCAACTTAGAATGCGGTACGGGGTGTGTTTGCACAGTGGTGAAGGTAGGGGCGGGGCTAGAGGTGATATGTGTGCAAACATGCCCTCTGGCGCGTTTTAAGTTGGGGAATTAATTCTTCTTCAATCCAGGTACCCTAGGGGCCAACTAGTCCAACAGGTACCTCCAGTAAGCACCACGGAGCTGCGTTGCAGTGTGTTATAAAAAGGGGGCGTGCCTTCTGAACACCTGTCTGCAACGCAGCTCCCTTGCCCCCTGGAGGTACCCGGTGGGCTAGTTGGCTCACAGGGGACCTCAGGATTGAAGAGGAATTAATTCCCCAGCCTATAACGCGCCACAGGGTGTGTTTGCACACATGTTATATCAGGCCCCGCCCCCTTCCTTCACTATTGAGCAAAATATTCCTATAAAATCAGGCGAACTACGAATTCCGATTTACTCACCTGTTATCACAAGAGATGTCAGCGCTGCATCTTTGAGCGCACCACTGATCATCAAAAGTAATTCTAACAATACTTACAGTAACTTGAATTTCCTTCCATAGGCTAACATTGAGTGGTTTCACTTGGTAATTTTTCTAAGTGTGGAGTTATGGAACTTAAAATTCCTCAAAAATCTGCCGAACTACGAATTCCGATTTACTCACCTGTTATCAGGAGATACCTCAGTGCTGCATCTTTCAGCCACTATTGATCCTGAAAAGTAATTCTAATAGTGGTTACAGTACCTTGAATTTCCTATCATAGGCTAACATTGACTGGTTTCACTTGGAAATTCTTCTAAGTGTGGAGTTTTGGAACTTTAAAAAATTCCTCAAAAATCAGCCGAATTCCATTTTACTCACCTGTTATCAGGAGAGACCTCAGTGCTGTATCTTTCAGCCCACTGCTAATCCTGAAAAGTAATACTAACCGTAGTTACAGTAACTTGAATTTCTTTCCATAGGATATCATTGCCTGCTATATAAAATATATATAAATTAAAAAAATATTTAAACAAATAAAAATATTACAATTTCAATATTTTTAAAAACATTTATTTTTTAATTGAGATAAAAAATATCTAATGTAATTTAAAAAATAAAGGGCCAGATGTAGGTGTCCAAATACCGGTCGGAAATGGCCGAAAATACCGATTTTCGGCCGTTTCCGACCGGTATTTGGACATTGGTATGTAGGGGCATGTAAAATTACAGAATCGGTATTTTTACCGAATCTGTAATTTTACCGATTCGGTAAAATACCGAATTGGTAAAATTACCGATTCTGTAATTTCAGATGTAGGTAGCACTGTTTTCAGTGCTACAAGGGTTTAAGAATTCTTAATTTACCACCAACTAGTAGTTGATGGTAAATTAAGAAAACCATTTAAAAAGCATTTTTTTTGCTTTTTAAACAGTGCCATGTGGCACACATACATGCCCTAATGGCATGTATGTGTGTCACATTGCACACAAGGCAAAAACTGGGGTGCTACAGGGTGTCAGAGTGACACCCTGTCCCCCTTGGCAATTCGGTATTTTTACCGATTCTGTAATTACAGAATCGGTATTTGCCAGTGATTCCTATGGGCTTCAAGGCCCATAGGAATCAATGGCAAATACCGATTCTGTAATTACAGAATCGGTAAATACCGACTCTTACAGATTCGGTAATTATTTACCTACATCTGCCTCCTTCCTATTTACGACTCTTAAATACCGATTCGGTATGAGTTGGTATTTAAGAGTCGGTAAATAGGAATTACCTACATCTGGCCCAAAATATCTAAAAATAAATAATTTAAAATAATGTAGTAAATCAGTATAAAAAATATAACAATTAATACATTTAAAAATTATCATTTACAAGACCTTTCAAATTCACTGAATTTGTTAGGAATGAGCATTTAAAAAACCTTAGAAATTCACTGAAAAAACCATAGGTTTCAGCCACGTTATAATTAGGAATTAGCATTTAACAAACCTTAGAAATTCACAGAAAAAAACATAGGTTTCATACATGTTATAGTTAGCTGGGCCTTTCACTCATACAAAACCATTGAAATTCCCCCGTTATAGTTAGTTCAACTAACTATAACTTTTTTTTGTCCTCATTAATCACTATTGATTCCAGATGTGGCCACCTACAAGAACACAACAGTACGTCTCAAGTTAAAAACCAGGCAGGGTATAGGTTGTAACAACACAAGGTTGAACACTACCCTCAGAAAGATATGCCTTCAGGGGCCATCTAATGTGGAATCAAGATAGAAAGGGGTAAGTGCCACCACCACCATGCCCGGCCGATGGGGCTGATATAAACCAAAGATACCAAACAAAAGAGTCCAGGTATTCAGGTTCGGAAACCCAGAAAACAGTGAATAATCATTGGACCGGGAAAAAACAAAAAAGAAAAAACCCAGGCTTCAGTTTACCCATACCAAACGGTGCCAAAAGGCTCTCTCGGCCTGGTTACCAGATCTTTCTAGATCTATTCTTCAAACATGTAAAACCGAGATCTGCCAATCTAAAAATGCAGGTGGTGTAACCTCCTTCCACTTTTTGCAGATCTCTCTCCGGGCAAGCAGAGCAGCATAGAACAAAAGGGTTTTTGCCTGTCCTTGGACCTCGGACGAGAGCCCAAAGATAACCATAGCCGAATCAAAGGTAATTACAGTTCCAAGAGCATCTGAAAGAAAACGGCAAATATCTTCCCAAAAAAGTTTTAGAGAGGGACATTCAAAGAACATATGGGCATCTGACCCCCAACGGTGATCCACATTTTGGGCACATTACAGGGTATCCAGGATTGAATTGCGAGAGCCTGAGTGGGGAGTAGTAGGCCCTATGCAACGTATGTAGGTGGTTCCTACGTAACCAAGCCGGTTTTACAAACTCCCACAATGTTTTAAATGAAATGGACCACAACTCGGTCATCTTATGACCCGGTAGCGTAGAACCCCAAAGTTCTTCTGGTAACAAAAAGTCGCCATCCAGTTCATCCAGCATCAGGTTGTACCACAAGGAGACTTCTTTCTTAGACGGTGGAGTATCGACTAGCTGTGAGACCAGATAACTATAGCCTCCAATAGGAAACCTATTCAGTAAAGATGGCCGCGCTAAGAAGGCTTGCGTCCAACCTGATATCTGAAGATATTTAAATCTTGAGA
Organism: Lissotriton helveticus; assembly: GCF_964261635.1. Taxonomy (NCBI): domain Eukaryota; kingdom Metazoa; phylum Chordata; class Amphibia; order Caudata; family Salamandridae; genus Lissotriton; species Lissotriton helveticus. The sequence goes on from NC_136063.1 coordinate 807,752,518, forward strand.
AGTTAGGACCCACTTTCTCTTTCAAGCACTCCCATGGGAGCAGGCTGCCCTCAGAGAACAAGTTCCCCCAAACCAGCAGCCCTGCCTCCTTAATCGGAATCGCCAAGCTATCACCCAGCTACTCCGGACTTTCCGGCAGTCCCCATAAGGGAGTCTTATCGCAATACTAGCCTATTTTTAATGTGCCTATCAGTTTGGCCCATGTTTTGGATACACCCTGTAAGATCTTTAACTTAATTTTTTTTTATTAAACGTTGATTTCCAAATTTAAATAATAAACCTGAATTACCTAAACCCTCCCCATCAATCAAGGCTGACAACAAGGCACCTACCCCCGAATCTAATGGCATCTTTAAAAGCATTCTAACATGCGATAATTGAAAAGCCCAGGCGTAGAGCTGGAGGTCCGGGGCCACCAACCCCCCTTTCTCTCTACGCCTCCTAAGTTTTTTCCAGGAGATCCGTGATTGTTTCCTGTTCCAGATAAAAGATGTAATGTCCGACTGGAACTTCGCAATCATGGCAGGTTCAAAGTATAATGGTATTGAATTAAATAAAAAAGAAATTTTAGATAGGATGGTCATTTTGACTAAATTAACCCTTCCTAAAAGAGTTAATGGAAGCATTTCCCAAGAACGCATTAACTGGTGGCAATGCTTTGCTACAGCAGAAAAATTAGATGTAACAAGATTATTTATATCCTTTGGGATATTTAAGCCCAAGTATCGCATTGAAGACCCTGGCAAGATGTTAGTATCGCTGAAGTCATCATTCCAAACCGGACTTCCGTTTTTGCAGCGTTCACCTCATAGCCTGCTATATCCCCAAACTCCTGAGCTATTGAAAGAGCTTCTGGGAGTGAGGATTGTGCATTAGATGTCAAAATAAGCACATCGTCCGCATAGAGTGCAACTTTACGCTCCCAGCCATGATATACAAAAGGCTTAATAATTGGGGCATCCCTTAGGCGTTGTGCTAGGGGCTCGATGTATAAATCAAAAAGAAAAGGGGAAAGGGGACAGCCCTGCCTCATCCCTCTAGAGATAGTAAACGGGTCCGAAAGTACCCCATTAACCAGGACTCGAGCAAAGGGCCTTTTGTACAAAAGTTCAATAGTGCGCCGAAAACCCTCCCCGATGTTAAATTTCACGAAGGCCTCCGCGAGGTAGATCCAATTTACCATATCGAAGGCCTTGGTGGCATCCAATGTTATAGCTGCCAGAGGGAGGGATGCAGTCGTGGCCATATCAATGGCCCCAATAAGATCGTAGGTTAACTCGTACAGCTGTCGTCCTTTTACAAACCCCTTCTGGTCCTGATGTAACAGCTCAGGAGCCACCCCTGCCAACCGCCTGGCCAATATTGTAGTAAATATCTTATAGTCTACATTAAGTATAGAAATTGACCTATAGGACCCGCATGATGTGGCGGGCTTGCCCGGTTTCAGAATTAGCGTAATGGAGGCACCATTCCATGACTCAGGGGGAGAATGACCCTCTATCAAGATGTAATTAAATAGAGCGACCAGCAGAGGTGTTATCTCTTGCTCTAGAAGTTTAAACATTTCAGCCGGGAGACCATCCGGTCCTGAAGCTCTGCCTTTTTTACTGCTCCAAATGGCAGTCCTGACCTCCTCCTCTGAAATGTTTCTATCCAGAAGCATACTTTTCTCGGCAGATAGAGCAGGAAAAGAGATTTTACTGAGCCACTGTTTGGCTAAAGCAGGGTTAATGGATTTATCTTCATGATATATCCGGTTAAAAAAATCTCTAAAGGCAGATCTAATACCTTCGTCTGAGGAGATTGTAGAACCTCCAGAAACTATTGTGGCTATGTTGTTCCGAACCTGTTCTGTTTTGGCCTTCCATGCCAATAGCTTGCCTGCGCCCTCACCATACTCAAAATGCGCCAACCTACTGGCCTCCCATCTCTGCTGAATTCTCCTACCAAGAACTGTCCCCAGAGATGATTTTAAACTAAACATATTCTCTCTAAGCGGTTTGTATACAGCCTCAGATGGGGTTGACAGTAAATCGATGTCAGCTTGGATCTTAACTATCTCTGCCTCGATGGTAGCGACCTCCTCCCTGTATTGTTTAGCACGGAAAGACACTTTCCCTGTGAGCAGACCTCTCAAACATGCCTTTAGGGAGTCCCAAACAACATCCAAGGCAGCTGAGCCAACATTAATGCTAATAAAACTTTGGACCTCAGCTTTGAGATAGGAGACATCCTCAGAGTTCGTAAGGAGAGAACGATCAAAGGAACAAACTCTTGGAAATGTCCTAGACAACCCTTTATACACCAAAAAAATCGCTGAATGATCTGACAGGTGTAGGGGAAGGTAAGTAATAGATTTTACAGCGTCAGTCAAACGTTTGCTTATCAGCACAAAGTCGATCCTAGACTTGTGGTGTTACTTAAAGTTCCTAAAAGAAACACCCTGCTGCTTTCCTGATCTTAATCTCCAGATATCTACATAGGCATATTGCCTCACAGATGCAAGAAGAAATAACCTGGATTTGGAAGAGGCGGCTGCTAGGAGATTTGTCCAAACAAGGGTCCAAGACAATGTTAAAATCTCCTGCCCATATGATGGGATTTGGACATGACAAAAGATGGAACACAATAGTCTCCAAAAAGGAGGAATCATCTATATCAGGGCTATAGTAGCCGACTAGAGTGTACTGGGCATCGGCAATACAGACCGTAACAATTGCCCATCTGCCACCTGGGTCAACGATCTGCTTTACCATCCTCGCTGTAAGCTGTTTTTTAAAGATAATCAATACCCCTCTGATATTAAGATTTTGCGAAGTGGAGACTGCGAAGTCAATCCACCTCTTTTTATTGATCTCTGCCATAGATTCAGCAAGGGTCAAATGGGTTTCCTGGAGTATTATTATCTGAGCCTCGGAGTCACGAAGATACTGCCAGATTTTATTAGCTCTTGGTTTAGACCGCAAACCATTAACGTTCCAGGAAATGATTTTAATATCTCCCATGAAGAAAAACCATCCGCCTTGCCCCTATGACCATTTTATATTTAAACCAACACAATGAAAATGTCAAAACGGACCACCATAAATACAAATAAACTAAGACTTGAAAAATGAGGATTTTTTGTTTTTTTCTACCACCCCCCCACCCACAAACCCCTGTGCCCTCTTCCCTCACCTCCCCCTTCCCCATGGAGAACCCTTGCTATATCTAACCGGAAAATTCCAGTAGAATAGCACCCCTCCCTGCGCTCCTGCAAGAGCCCCCCCACCTCTCTATATGTGCCTGAAAATAAAAAAGGAAACCAGAATTTAAAGATGTCAACACCATATATAAATAGTGAAATACACACTCTAATTTGTGTTTTCCTAAACCCATTTTTTCTTGTTTTCCTTCTATTTTTTATATATTCTACACAAAAAAATTCTCCTGTTTTTTTTTTTTTAAACTTATTTCACTACTGACCCTATTCTGTGTATTGCTGCTTACCCATACCCTACTCCTGATACACAAGAGCTTACTCGTGATCTCCTAAGATTTGCTACCCAATGACAGTAAGAGCTCGTCGGCCGCCTGCACAGATCTTAAGTTAAACATTTTATTATTGTGCATAACTTTCAAAGAAGCCGGGAACATCAATTGCGCTGTGGCCCCCAGCCCCCTGAAAGCATCCAAACGCCTCCCGAATTCCCATTGTTTTTCAAGTGTGGTGCGTGATAAATCAGATCTTATTAGGAAGGCAAATCCTTTACCTTCCAGTGAACGCTGTTTCAGGGCAAGATTTAGAATATGCTCCTTCAAAGCGTACGTATGGAAATTCACTAGAATTTTGCGTGGTTTGGTCCTTTGGGGGTTACGTCGAAAGGGGTCCCTATGTACTCATTGGATATCAAGGGCAAGATCCTCCACTGAGTGGGTTAGGGGCAAAGACTCCTTTAACAGAAGGACAATAAATTGCTTAATTTTGGACCCTTCAGAGCCCTCCAGGACGTTAAGAATGCGGATATTACTTCGCCTCGAGTTATTTTCCAACGATTCCAATCTACCAGCTAAATCCATATCCGTTTTTTTAAGTTTAGAGATGTCATCTTTAGCCTGGTCCAAGTAAACCGTTAAAACTGCTACCGTCTCTTCCAGGGCTCCGGTTCTGGCAGTAAGACCATCTATCTTATTGTCCAGCAGCTCACAATAGTTCCTAACCTCCAGCTGGTTAGCCGAAGTCTCCTCAAAACCCTTTTTTATGTCCTGAGACAAAGAAGAAAACATTACTGCCAGGGGTTCTAAAATAGCAGCCTGCCCGTCTGTTGCATAGGTAGATATCTGCACTGAGGGTCCTGGATGTACATTTTCAGGTAGACCAACCCTACTAGGGCCCCCGTGGATATAACAGGTGTTTGCTGATCAGGAAAATCACCCTGCAGACCCACCTGAGAATCAGGGATAATAGGATTAAGGACTGAGACAGATGAGCCAGGCAAAGGGGCTAACGCCATGACTGTTGACACTGGGCCCAAAGATCCCTGGGGGGAGGATAGACAATTTTGGTTAGGAGAGAGGGCAACATCAGATAGAGGGATCACAGTCTCACACCCAGACAATGCAGGCAATGCAGATAATGCAGGCAATGTAGCAGGTAGTGTAGCCATCTTAAGAGTATCCTCCCCTAAGTCAAGCACCTGTGGGACAACCCTAAAATAGGAACGGAGCGAAGGCGTAATTTTTTAGCCCGCGCCCAGGTTACCCCCAAGAGTTCTAGAGGATTTGGCAGATCTTAGGCTCTTTGCTTTGACCTCTGTAAACAGATAGGATGAGGCCTTCTTTTTCACAGACTCAGACCTGCCTGGGAGAGTAGGAAGATCATCCACCTCTACTTCCACAATTGCTTCCTTAGGCACCTCTTTCTTCTTTCGCCCTCGTCTGCCTTTTGCCTTACGAGGCTTAGGAGAGGAGAGGGATGAAGCTAAATGTTGCACACCTTTTTTAGCGCCTTCGTCACAATCTCTTCTGAGAGACACCTCAGTACCACCTTCCGCCGTGATTTCAGGCAAAGAGACAGGCACAACCTCAGGCAGAGTTACTTCAAACTTGCTATCTCGCCCTTGCACCACACCGGTCTTGCCCCCAACCGCTGGGATCAAACTTCGCACTCTCCTACCCCCCCACAACTCCAGGGCTGCCACCACCCACTTCTGCAGCCCCGGAGCAACCCGGGGGCGCACTGGCTCAGGTCGGCAAAACAAACTGAAATCAAACCTCCCTTGGGGCTCTAGACTATCAATGTAGCCTCCTCCGTTTCTCTGCGTAGAATACGGCATGGAAAGCAGACTCCGCCCCGCCTCCTCGAGCGAAGCTGAGCCGGGATACACCTAGGAAGCTCGAGACATCGCAAGACCGAGCCCGCATTCGAGACCCTCAATCCGCCGTCATCTCACCGGCACGTCTCCGACAGGAACTCCGTGGGGGCCAGAAAACTCCTACACAGCAAAATCGGCACTTTCGGTAAGTAGTGTCATATCTGTGAAAGGGAAGGCTCAATTACAGGAGCGCAGGTCACGGAGTACTGCAGCGAGTCAGCCGACCGCCGCCATGTTCTCCAAAAGATGAGCTAACTATAACTTGTGCGCCCGCAATGCACTGCTGATGACGTCACATATTACATCACTCATGACATGGTCAGTGACATCACTGATGACATCACTGATGACATCTCAAATGACTTCACTGATGACATCATCCTTGTGAAAGAGTGGCAGACCTCCTCTCAGCGTAATATAACCTTTAATACACACATTCAAAAAATAGAATTTAAATTTTTAAAAAAAATGGAGATACCAATACCAGTTAGAACATCCTATTCAGTAATTCCAAAATCTACATACACATCCACTCATACACCAACAGTTCTATATAGTAACTCATACATATACTCACTCATCATATGTACTCATACACCTATACATCCTGTTTCACACCGACACTTATCCATAGAGTTACTCACACGCATACTCACACATGCAAATGAACTATCAAACATCCATATATTTACATATACAGCTATACACACACCACTACACTTTCTTTTACAGAAACGTACATATACTTATTCTCTTAAACAATCACTTATAGAAATACATACTTATTTATACAGGAACTCGTCCAATCTCTCACTCTCACATATAATCACCTATATACATCAATACTCACTTATACTAGATTAAAACATATGTAGTTACTCATTAAGATACTTTTGAGACAGTCATTCACTCACTAACACACCCATACACACAGTCATCCACCCATACAGTCCTGCACACATGCTGTCTTCAAAAAATATACAAATAGTGAGTCACTCATTCATGCATCTATACGCTAAGTAATATCCCCACCGAACCATACAGACACTCATACTGATACTCAAAAAACAAACTAATAACCCATATACACACTCATGTAGCTACTCACCAACCCATGCAGCCACTTATAGACAAAGTGAGACACTGATACAGATATTTACATATTTAAACATTACTTGTTAATACATATATTCACTAAGATACACTTAATAAGTCAGTTATACAATCAATTTTTCAAAAAAAAATCCATTTAGACATGTATTTACCCATTTATTATTCCATCAACCTTTAGATATACATATATAAAAAATATTTATTTTTCAGAAAGACACACATTCACTCGATGATGTCATCAGTGATGTCATCAGTGATGTCATTTGAGATGTCATCAGTGATGTCATGAGTGATGTCACTGACCAAGTCATGAGTGATGTAATATGTTACGTCATCAGCAGTGCATTGCGGGCGCGTGAGTTATAGTTAGCTGTTCAAACTATAACGGAGGAATTTCAATGGTTTTGTATGAGTGAAATGTCCAGCAAACTATAACATGTATGAAACCTATGGTTTTTTCAGTGAATATATATATATATATATATATATATATATATATATATATATATATATATATTACCTACTGGCGGTCGCCAGTAGGTAGTTATTAGGATTGTTTTCCATAGGTAAATCACAACATTCCATTGGGAATAACTTTGGCGCCGGTTGAGGAATCTGCCTGACATTTTCCTCAAATGTGCCTCGCGGCTCTCCGCTCCTTCCCTGAAAGTTTGGAGGGGATTCGTCAATCGGGGGCCGAGATAAAAGGGGGGTCCCAAAACGTGTTTTCCCCATGTTAATTTCCATAAGGCGGTTGGACTCACTTTTAGCTCGAGCGGCAGAATGGATTTTCACCAAACTTGGCAAAATTGTAGGGAATGGTAGCCCGATGTGCCTTTGCTATGTCTCAAGATATGTGCTCCAGTGGATTTTGAGTAATTTAGGTTTAAAAAAATATATATATCTATAGCCGCGCCCCGGTACGCGCACCGGGGAGCGCTCCTGGCGTGCACCGCGAGTTCGCGCGCAGAAAGCTGATTGGCTTTCGGGTGTCTGTAAACATTCGAAACAGTCCGGAGCGGCCGCCATCTTGTGTCTCGGTAGGATCGAGACACAAGAGGTGGCAAAAACAAAGGGGGAAATAACCAAAAGGGGGCAGGGTAGACCCACCCTGACCCCCTAGGTTTGATGTGGGGCCATAAAAGGGTCCCGCGGGACAAAAAAAATACATATTTTTTTTCCGATTTTCGCGGGGGGCGCCCGGTACGCGCACAGGGGAGTGTACCGGGCAGCGTTCCAAGGGGCAAAATAGTGAAACAAATTAGTGTAAAATAATCATTTTGAGTGATCAGAGGTAGGGTAGCTCTGAAAAGAGCTTTTGGGTTCTGTGGCTGATTTAGGTACCTACGAGTCCTGCAGCAAATTTACTCTAGCTGCCCTGACCTCCCCATCGCTTTCCTCAACAGCTCCTTGGCACAGGGTGTTGTGCCCTCTGCGCTAAAGGCTGCAACAATAGTGCCCATATTGAAAAAACCTGGCACGGAACCTTCCATCTCGGCCAACTATCGCCCCATCTCCTTGTTACCCTTTCTGGGCAAGGTGATGGAGCGCCACGTCACTGCGGCACTTAGCGCCCATGTTGAGGCAAGCGGAGGATTGGCATCCCGCCAAGCCGGGTTCCGTCCTAGGCACTCGACCGAATCAGTCGTGGTCGCAGTCTTAGACAATCTCAGAAAGGGCATGGATGAGAACAAGCACCAGGCACTGGTCCTCCTCGATCTCTCCGCCGCCTTTGACACGGTGGACCACACCATCTTACTTACCCGTGTCAAGGCGGCCGGTATCGGGGGATCAGCCCTCGTCTGGCTCTCCTCCTTTCTGAGGGACCGCACTCAGGCGGTTCGGTTAGGTAACTTCACGGCCACTCCTCTCCCCGTCACGTGCGGTGTTCCCCAGGGCTCCTCTCTTTCCCCCTTGCTTTTCAATCTCTATATCTTTCCTCTCATTTTCGCACTTCAGCAGCTGGAGGTCACCGTCTATAACTACGCGGATGACCTCCAGCTCATCTTTGATCTATCCTCTTCTCCTCTCTCTGTCTCTAACTTCCAGTCTACTATGACTTTCACCAGGGACTGGATGAACCACAACCACCTTAAGTTGAACCCGGATAAAACCGAGCTGGTTCTCACGGGTGGTTCATCCAGCCCCTGGAACTCTTTTTTCTGGCCCCCCTCTCTCGGTCCCTCACCCACCCCTTCCACCACAGTCAAAACTCTTGGTGTAAAAATAAATAATCAGCTCACTCTCCATTCACATATCAGTTCTGTGGTTTCCTCTTGCTTTCTCACTCTTCGTACTATCCGCTCTATTTCCCGTTTCTTTTCCCCCCAGGCACTTAAGATCATCGTGGCTGCACTTGTGATATCGCGACTGGACTACGCAAACGCCCTCTATCATGGTATTCCCGCATACAGCTTGCGTAGACTCCAGATTATCCAAAACCAGGCAGCGCGACTGGTGTACGGCCTTCCTCGTTATCACCATTCCACCCCCCTTCTCAGGGAGCTTCACTGGCTCCCTGTAAAAGAACGCTCCCTTTTTAAGATCGGCTGCTTGGCCTTTCAGGCCCGCCAGGGCACTGCCCCCGCGTTTATCACTTCACTTATCCATCCCTATGTACCTGCAAGAGAACTCCGGTCTTCCTCCATGTCCCTTCTTCAGACTCCTCGCTTCACACGGAAAAAGTGGGGCGGGGCCAGCTTTTCCACCCTGGCTCCAACCTTTTGGAACTCACTCCCTGATCACCTCCGCTCTGCTACTCAGTACCTTCCCTTTCGTAGAGATCTCAAAACATTCCTCTTCAGCCAGGCTTTTTCCTCTTAAATTCTTCTAATACCTCCTTTATTCTTCCTTTTGGTCTTTTTTTTCTGCAGTAGCCAATCCCCCCAGCGCCAAGAAACCGCAAGGTGTACGTTGCGCTCTAGAAATATTTTAAAATTAGAAATTAGAAGTACATCCCACACACACCCACACACACACACCCCACACACACACCACACACACACCCACACACACACTCCTCACATCCACACACCCACACATCTCACACACACACCCCACACACATAACCCTACACCTACACACTCCCCACACATACCTCACACACCCACACCTCCACCCACACCCAAACACCCCACACACCCACACCGACACCTTACACATCAACACCCACACGCACACCCACACACCCACACTCACACACATACCTCCCCCCCACACACACACACATCTCACAGACACACCCCACACATCCCACACACCCCCCCCACACACACACACCTTACAGACACATCCACACATCCTACACACACGCACACATCCCACACACATACACCCCATACCCACACACCCCCACACACACCTCACACACCCACACCTACACCTACACCCAAACACCCCACACACCCACACCCACACACACACCTTACACACTCACACCCCCACCCACACCCACACACCCCACACACCTACACCCACACACACACCACACACCCCCCACACACACAGACACACACCTTACAGACACACCCCACACACACCTCACCCCCCTCACACAGTGAAACAGTAAAATAATAATTTAAAGTGCTTAGAGGTAGGGTAGCTCTGCATAGAGTTGTTGTGTTGTGTGGGTGATATAAGTACCACCATGTAGGTACCAATGCAGAGTTTTAAATTCAATGTAGACAGTGTCCTCTGTAGATAATTTGCATGTTGTTACAGAAGTTATTGTGGTATATGGAATTTATACAATAGTCTGTCAGGAAAGCAGAAACAACATGGAGGCAGGAGATGAAAAAGAGATGTCAAATAAACATTGGAGATAATATAGTGGGAGAAAGGAAGTAACTATGAGGAAAATCACTATGTAACATAAAAAAGTTGCACAGTATACTATAAGTCTCACATTATATTATATTCATTTTGGTACTATTTCATGAATAACATATAAAAAGAATAATGTCTGGAACAATTTTTAATTATTAAATAAACATTTATTGCTCTGATTTTTCAAAATTTAATAATACTTCCAACATTATTTCGTCAGGAATGTCCTCATTTTGGTTACATGATTCCATTTCTTCCACATATTTAAGATACTCTTCATCAAGAGACTGATCCAAAAAGTCTAAATCATTAATCTCTTCCTCTGGGTTGTTCTCGAGATCAATTTCGAATGAAATATTAAATTTCTTTTGTTCTCCTTCCATTTTGTTGCTGTAAATTGTATAAAAAATAAATATATCAGTAGAGATAGGGCACTGTTAGGTTTAAGTTCAGACAGGTACTTCTGAGTTTTTAAGAGTGAAGTTATGTTTGGGCAGTGTATGGTATCAAGCAGGAAGTAGAACTATTAAAAAGTGCATGTGATGAAGACTAATTAAAATCATAATTATACTAGAGAAGCCGAACTTAATCCATAAATATAATAGAGAAGCGTATCTCAAGCTATAACTATAACAGAGGGACAATAAATAACTATCAGAAAACGTTTTTACTAATTAATTTAAAGTGCTCATTACAAATGAACAACTTACTTTTGAGAGAAGTGAAGAAGAAAAAAAGTGAAAATCCTTTCAAGATGTACCTCAGGTAGTTGTAGTCAAAATGGCTGTGTTTCCCTCTTTTTTCATTTATATTCATGTACATAACCAATCAAATGTCAGGAAATAATACTAGAAATTGAAAGTAACATTTTAATTGGTTGTAAATTCTAACACTTCAGATGTGTTTTTGTCATGTAATTTACCTCAGGATATTTAGAGAGGGCTACAGGCGAAATGGCTCAATGGAATTCCATCAAATTTGGGAAAATGGTAGGGACTGGTATGTAGTATGTCCTATTCTATATTTGGTGAACTTCTCTACAGAGGTTTTTATGTAAATTAACTTTTAAAAAATGTTGGGAGTGTTCACCGGGGCGCGCCCCGGTACGCGTACCGGCAGCGCAACGGGAGTCCTCAATCTTGTGTTTCGGTAGATTTGAGACACAAGATGGAGGACAAACAACGTTGGGAATGGGTATAAGGGGGCACGGTAGGCACCCCCTGACCCCCTAGGTTTTCTGAGGGGGGCTTAGGAGGCCCATATAGGCCAAAATAAAATATTTTTTAAATTTTTCGCGGGGGGAGCGCACGGTACGCGCACCGGGGAGCGTACCGGGGAGCGTACTTTGGTGAAAATTAGTGAAAAAAGTTAGAGTAAAATAATCATTGTGAGTGATCAGATGTAGGGTAGCCCTGAAAAGAGCTTTTGGGTTCTGGGGCTGATTTAGGTACCTACAAGTAGGTTCCAATGCACAATCTTAAATTCAGGAGGAATATTCTATTCCCCTCATCTGAGAAGTGAACACCATCTCCTCTGTAGATATCTTGCATGTTGTAACGCAAGTTGTTGTTGTATATTGAACCCATTCCATAGTCTCTCATGTAAGCAGAAACAGATTCATTCACATGTTTCCGTGCTTTCTCAATCTGTGGACAAAATTGGTTGGACCACTTCCATTTCTGTCTTTGGCATATATTGGAATATACCAAGGCAGTTTGTGGAAAAAGTGTCATCAATTGCCCAAAGGTGTCCTTTAAAACCATTTCCAGACCTACCCCAGTCAAAGTGCCTAGGTCATTTCCACCACAGTGCAAAATTATATGGTCAGGGTGTGGCAGATGGTGAAAGGTTTTCACCAATGGTATCAATTGATGACATCTCAATCCTCTTTGGCCAATCCATTTATGTGCACATTTGGTAAATCAAGGTTGTGAAAATTTCTGATAGCTGCATACCTTTGAGCCCAGCGGATGTAGCTATGTCCAATAATCCAGACAGAGTACATGGTGAGAGGAGGTTCTGGTGCAGTCAGATGAAGTGTAGGAATGAAATGGCAGTTGGAACAGCAGGAGTTTGCAACAAAAAAAACAGTGCTCTTGAATCACAAGCAATGATTGGTGGATTCAGATAGTTGAAAAGTGAAAGTTAGGGTGCATGGTTGTGTTCTGTGAAAGAAGTCATTTGAATGGATCAAGAAAAAGTCATAAAAAGAAAGATTGCACCTGATAAGCTGGTTTATTGATAGGTCAAACATCCTTGCTGAGTTCATGTGCAACGTTGTAGAATAAACTTTTAACCCTGAGAGCTCAGTGAGGAGGGAGTTGCTATGGTAACAGGTAGAAAGGGCTGAGGGGGGGAAGGGTGTTGATTTGAAAATAGAGAGGGAAGAGTTTTGATTGGTTACCATGAGGAATATGTGTGTAGAATTAGAGGTTTTCTGTGCCATTCATGGTTGCAGTGCCTGGAGTACATACCTTTTGCTCTGCTAAAGAAATATTGGTGTGTGTATCTGACACTGTTCTCAATCTACCAAAGCATTTGTAAAGGTGAGTTATGATTCATTCAATATAGATAGAGAGTTCAGATTAAGAAGCACATTGAGCTTCTTTGCTGTTGGTTTGTGTGATGCTTTTTGAAAATGCATGGTATCAATATTTGCAATAGAGAGGAAATGTATTTTGTAAAATAGTGAATTTTCAGAACTGAAATGGAATTCTTGTACATAGGACCTGCGCTGTGTTTCTAAAATGTTATTCAAAAAACGATTTTGGGGTAAATCAATGGTTTTACATTTTTGAGAAGGAATAAATAGTGTGTGCATGATTACATAAAAATATTTGAACCTTTCACAATCATATCACCTGTGTTACCTTAGATTAGGAAGCAGAATGAGCTTCTTCTTTGCTGTTGGTTTGTGTCATTTTTTGGGTAATGCCTGGTAGGAATGTTTGCAATAGAGAGGAAATGTATTTTGTAAAATAGTGAGTTTTCAGAACTGAAATGGAATGCTTGTACATAGGACCTGCGCTGTGTTTCTAAAATGTTATTCAAAAAACGATTTTGGGGTAAATCAATGGTTTTACATTTTTGAGAAGGAATAAATAGTGTGTGCATGATTACATAAAAAATATTTGAACCTTTCACAATTAATCACCTGTGTTATCTCAGATTAGGAAGAAGAATGGGCTTGTTTGCTGTTGGTTTGTGACATTTTTTGGGTAATGCCTGGTAGGAATGTTTGCAATAGAGAGGAAATGTATTTTGTAAAATAGTGAGTTTTCAGAACTGAAATGGAATGCTTGTACATAGGACCTGCGCTCTGTTTCTAAAATGTTATTCAAAAAACGATTTTGGGGTAAATCAATGGTTTTACATTTTTGAGAAGGAATAAATAGTGTGCGCATGATTACATAAAAATATTTGAACCTTTCACAATCATGTCACTTGTGTTACCTCAGATTAGGAAGCAGAATGAGCTTCTTTGCTGTTGGTTTGTGACATTTTTTGGGTAATGCCTGGTAGGAATGTTTGCAATAGAGAGGAAATGTATTTTGTAAAAAAGTGAGTTTTCAGAACTGAAATGGAATGCTTGTACATAGGACCTGTGCTGTGTTTCTGAAATGTTATTCAAAAAAAGATTTTGGGGTAAATCAATGGTTTTACATTTTTGAAAAGGAATAAATAGTGTGTGCATGATTACATAAAAATATTTAAATCTTTCACAATCATGTCACTTGTGTTACCTCGGATTAGGAAGGACACTGAGGGCCTTATTTATGAAAACAGCGATGCATCAGTTTTCACTGTGCACTCCTTGCGACACCAATGATGCGTCATATTTAATGTATGATGCATCATGTCGCAAGGAGTTACAGATAAGTCAGTATTTCTGACGTATCTGTAAGCGCAAAAGTGACGCATTGCTGGAGTGTGTCACAAAAGTGACGCAACTCCAGCAATGCGTCTTTTCAAATGGGCAAAGTCCCATGTGAAAGGGTTTGCGTCAGTCTTACGCCTGCTGTGAAGCAGGTAAAAGATTTTGACATAACAGTGTCCTAAAAGTGACGCAGTGAAATCTCATAGATTTCACTGCGTCACTATTACAAGGTTTTTTACGGGGGAACGCCCCCTCTGCATACATTATACCTGACGCAGGTATAATGTGGCGCAGGGGTTTAAAAAGTGACGCATCTACCTAGATGTGTCATTTTTTAAATATGGCGCAACAAGGCACATGTTTTATGCTGCCGATGCGTCACAAAAAGTGACGCATCACCAGCGGAAAACTAATGCAGGGCCTCATAAATTAGGCTCTGAGCTTTTTTGCTGTTGGTTTGTGTCATGCTTTTTGATAATGCTTGGTATCTACATTTGCAAGATAGAGGATTTTTATTTTGTGAAATAGTGAGGTTTCAGTAGTGAAGTTGAATGCTTGTACATAGGACCTGTGCTCTGTTTCTAAAATGTTATTCAAAGAACGATTTTGGGGCAAATGAACGGCTTTTACATTTTTTAGAAGGAACAAATAGTGTGTGCATGATTACATAAAAATATTTGAACCTTTCACAATCATGTCACCTGTGTTACCTCAGATTAGGAAGCAGACTGAGCTTGCTTGCTGCTGGTTTGTGTCATTTTTATGGTAATGCTTGGTAGGAATGTTTGCAAGAGAGAGGAAATGTATGTTACCTGTGTTTCCTCAAATTAGGAAGTGGATTGTACAGATGAGGTGAGGCATGTCCAGGGGCGCAAAGGAGTTGAGGCCTGTGTCCATGAGTGCAATTGAGAGGACTTACCTCCTCTGACCCTTAGACAAACATTATGTAATATGTGGCCCTTCGACAGGCCTCAATACATTGAGTATAATTGATGGTAACAGGGTGGAGATGAGATGAGGCGTGTTCAGGGGTGTAAATGAACTGAGGCCTGTCTAATGGTGCAGATGAGTTGAGGTCTATTCTGGGTTGCAGATAAGGTGAGGATTGTCCATGGGTGCATAGGAGGTGATGCCTGTGTTGAGGAGTGTAGTGGAAGAGAGGTCTGTCCAGAGGTGGAAAGGAGGTGAGGGCTGTGTCTAAGAGTGTAGTGGGATATATGCTTCATGAAGTGCAGTCCAGTGGACTCTTAGACACCGGCCTCACCACCTATGTTCCCCAGGACAGTCCTTACCTCATGTGTACAATCTGCTTACTAATCTGAGGAAACACAGGTGATATGATTGTGAAATGTGCAAATATATTTTTTTAAACATGCAGATACTATCTAATCCTTGGTAAAAATGTAAAAGTAATTCATGTGCCCGAAATATTTTTTTAGAATAATATTTAAAAAACAGAGATAAGGTAATATGTAGAAGTATTATAGTGTTTATATTGTTTGCTTATTGTCATTGTTTTGTTGTTTGGTAATAGTGGTCTATAATGATTTTTTTATTTTTATTTTTGTTTTGCACAGATTTAAATCAAGATTTCAAAAATAAGAAAAAATGCCCTCAAGGGAAAGGAGACAAAAAGAATGTAAGCGGAAAAAAATCAAAAACAGCAACGGAATTAAAGCAGTCTCCTACAACAAATACTTCAAAAAACAGGAAAAAAGCTCCTGGTAAGACAACTAAGTCTTTCTTGCGGAACATATGTAGATCCAAAAAAAATGTTGGGCAGTATGTAGAAAAAGAGAAGGAGAGAGCAATTTTGAAGAGGAAGGAGAGATTCCCCCAAAATTTTACTACTGCAGCAGGAGACAATAATATGTATAGGAATAGAAGGCAAAATCAATTTAGGGACATTTGTAAACGAATGTTTCGCAATAAGGTGGTTTTAAATTTGTTAAAAAATAATAAAAAAGGTAAACAGAGATCTGCTTTTTATGAGAAAAAGAAAAGTGTAGAGAAGATTGTTGATCATGCTTTTGAAGTTAAGAAAAAATTATTTATTTTAATAATCAATAGAATTAGGACACTTAACAAGACAATTGATGTTTTCAAATCAAACAGTAAATGGAAAAGAGTAATTAATCGGACTAATTTTTGTAAAGTTTTTTCTGGAGAATGGATGCACAGTTCAAGTTGTGAGCCATTTTTTAATGAGGAGAGTTACTTTTAGGAGAATGATTTAGTGCATGCAGTTGACACCAGTGGTCGAGCATATGAGGTGAAAGACGGTTGTCCGATTGAAAAAGAGAAACTTGTGCCTAGAGAACCAGAAGAGGTGTTAACTGATGAAGTTTTAGGGAGACGTACTAAGGGTCCAGTGTACACTTGGAAGTGTAGTAGTATTTGTAGTGTGCGACAGGAATCAATCGATTTGTT
Organism: Lissotriton helveticus; assembly: GCF_964261635.1. Lineage (NCBI taxonomy): Eukaryota > Metazoa > Chordata > Amphibia > Caudata > Salamandridae > Lissotriton > Lissotriton helveticus. The sequence goes on from NC_136063.1 coordinate 807,769,117, forward strand.
TTGTAACTTCTTACGTACATTTAGTAAGAAAACTCTAAAACAGAAAATGAAAATGTTGCAAGACTTAGATCCTTGCAGAGTGAGAGAAAAGACAGGTTTGCAAGGCCATTCACTGGCTTGTCTTTCAAGAAAAGTATGTCAGAGTCTTTTTCATCATTTTAGGATGTTAGCAGTGCATCATAACAAAATGAGGAAATTAGTGAGAAGGTTGTATTATGCAAAAAGTCCAGCACTTAAGCTTAAACAATTAAACAGTGCTCTTTTGCATGGAACTGAATTAGATGTGAAGAAGATTTGTGAAGAAATTGAGATTTGTTATTTTAGTGAAAAAGAGGACAGTGTAGAAATTGACACAGAAATTCAAGGTAATGTGGAAGACAATGTACAGATTTCAAGAACAGAAAAGTTTGACCAGGAAATTATCAGGTTTAAGGTGAAATCAAGTGAAAGGGCGAATTTTACTTGTGTGTGTTGTCGACGAACTCATTATAAGAATCAAACTAGAAATATTGTTATGATAAATTAAATCAAAACAGAATGCCTGCTAGAGCTGTTCATAATAATCTTCAGTTGGTAGACATTCCGCCTGAATTGATGGATTTAAATACATATGAGTGTATTTTGATTCAATGTGTCCATCCTTTTCAGGCATTTGTTCGCATGGAGCCTAAGATAGGGAAATTGCCTCCTTCAGATTTACAGAGAGGATTAAAGGGAAGAGTTGTTTATTTGCCTCTAGATTTCAAGAAAAATATTGATACAATTGGTGTAGAGAAAGTGGAAGAGGAACCTCTGGTTATTCTAGTTAATGGGGTTCCGACAAAGAGTAAGAAAATCTGGCAAGATTTAGTGGATGTTAGGAAAGTCAAAAAGGCAACGTTGTATTTGGTCAAAAAAAATGAGTACTACAAACATGTATGTGTTGGAGCAGAGGAAACAGCTGCAGATGAAGACAGTGAATGTTCAGCTGGCCAAATTGAAAAAGTTGATGTGTCTAGAACTGAAGAAATATATGAACATTATACTGTTCATCCTTTGCATTCCAAAGAATTAATGGGGAATGCAATTGACTTGTTTCAAATGAAATCAGCAAAAGGAAGTCCCATTAGTGTATGGGAAGAAAGTTTGGAAGCTCGTTGTTTTCCACAGCTATTTCCAACAGGTCGAGGTGGACGATATGTTGATCGACCACTTCAAGTTCCAGAATCTGAATACCGGACTTTAAGATTATATGCTGAAGATCGAAGGTTTCGTCAATGCATCCCATATTTGTTTCATCTACTGTATGAAAGTGACTTGTCTGGGCTTTCTTATGCAGTAAACCATATACTGAAAAGTGGACCACATCTCCAAAATGTTTCGGCGAGGGACTTTATGGAGAAAGTTAATCTGCAAGATAATATTTTGGAATCTCATCTAATCAATTTCATGGCATGTCAGCGTGGTACAAACGAGTATTGGTACCGTCGTCATGGGGAATTGAAATGTATGCTAAGAAACTTAGGAACTCCTACTTGGTTCCTCACTCTTAGCTGTGCCGAGTATGCATGGGACGACTTACTTCAATTTATACGCGAGGCAAATGCAAATATACAAAATATAGAATTCAAAACACCTGGAGAACTGTGTTCTTTGGATCCAGTGAATGTATGCAGATATTTTAATCATAGATTTGAAGCTATGATGTCTTTAATTACCAACAAAAAAAATCCTCCCCTTGGAGAGGTTTTGGATTTCTTTTGGAGAAAGGAGTACCAAGCGAGAGGTGCTCCTCACATACGTATGTTGTTGTGGATTAAAGATGCACCCACATTTGGAACAGATTCGGATGAGACAGTGATGAGCTTCATTGAAGAGTATTCAACATGTGCTGTTCAGAAAACTACTGAATAAAACTGTTTAAGGCAACAAGTTTTACGCTTTCAATCCCATCGTTGTGGAAAGTACTGTCGTCGAAAATTCAGATACAAGGACAAGTTCTACACAAAATGTCGTTTTGGTTTTCCACGAGCAGTGATTTCTAAAGGAAGAGTAAATAATTTGATGTCTTCTCTGCGACATACTGTGACGAGGAAATCACCCAAAAATACATACAATTTAAAAAGAAACGAAGAGTCCAAGTACATCAACAAGTACAACCCAGTGATTTTGTCCATGTGGAATGCTATTATGGATATTCAGTTCGTTGCTGACAACTCTATTGCTGTGGCTCGATATGTGACGTCTTACATCACAAAAAAAGAAAAGACAGAACTGAAGAAATGTGGGAGGACATTTCACATGAAAAGAGCCTAAGCAAGAAATTATACAGTTACAGTCCAAAGATGTTGTCACCTCGAGAAATTGGAGCATATGAATGTTCCGATCGATTGTCATCAGCAAGTCTATATGCCAAATCTAGAACCATCATTTGGGTGAGTCTAGGTCTTGCTGCAACACGAAACCGAGTTTTGAAATCTGTACAGGAAATAGAGTATTTGGCGGAGAAAGAACCAGAAAGTACAGATATTTTGAAGACAAACATGTTGGATACATACTATCCAAATAGAAGTCCTTATCTTGAGAACGCTTGTCTCTATGAAGTTCTGCAAAGATATATTTATAAGAGGAACATCAGAGAAGATATCAATAATGGAATATGTGCTGTCATTGGATGTGAAGGATGTCTAGTGAAGCAGAGAAAAGGCCATTTGATTAATCATCGAAAATTGAGTTGTGAAAATCCAGACAAAAGAGAAATTTACTATTTGGTTCTTTTGCAACTCTTTAAACCATGGCGTACAGAAGAGGAACTACTTGGAGATTTTCTCTGTTATGAAGACTCTTTTAATGCAACGAAGGATACCATAGAATGTCCTGTTTTTCCACATTATCTGCAAATGTTGAATGAAGAAATAGAGCAAGAAGCAACAATTGCTGCAGAGATTGCGAGAGACAGTTCTCAAGACAGTCAGAGTTCTGCTTCATTGAGTCAGGATCCACTAGGAGGACCAATTATCCTAAATGAAGCTGCCACTGTCATGGATGAGGTGGAAAGAGCTATGGAGCAAGCTCAAGAGGATGTAATTAATTTAGAAGATTTGGTGAAACAATTAAACCTTGAGCAGAAACAGATATATGACGAAGTCACAGAACAGGTTGAACATGGATTCAGTCATGAGAAGAAAGAGTGCTCATGTACATCATTTAAGCCTGTCCAACTGTACGGGAGTGGAGAAGCGGGAACTGGAAAAAGTTTTCTGATTAAAGCAATTGCAACTTATTTGCAGAAAAGGACTGAATCACCGCTGTCTTGTTGTTAAGAATTAGAAGCCTTAACATGTGAGATTGCCTGTATTCGTTATTTAGCCCTTATCCTATGTTCAATGCACTTTATGGACGCTCCCTAACGCGAGTAAAGAGGCGCGGCAGAACGTAGCCGTTGCTTGGCTTACTGTTCCAGTACCACGGCCCCCTCTCCATTTCCTGGTTCCTGCTTGCGTCCTCCGTGGCGTGCTTTAGATCCCTCCGTGTGTTTTGGAGATTTCCCTGCCTGTTTGGAGCTGCTGCCTCTTCCTGATGCACCCCGCTGTCCTTGTGAGCTGAAAGAAAGTGCTTGCCGGTTATCGGCATTTCTCTGTTCTCGTTCGAGCTCGCTCTAGCGACTCCCCTGCCTTTCCTCACGCATTTTGCGGGCGTCCTGCTCAATTCATTTCTTTTACCTTCTGCCGTTTGGCACTAAGAAGTCTTTCTGGTTTCCCTGTATTATCCCTACCTTCTGAGAGAGAGCGCTCCCCCCTGGTAGTCCCACGGGGCCGGGTGTCTCTCCTCCTGAGTGTGTGACTGCTCCGCTGTTTCTTCCCCCTTCACAGCCGGTTGGTACACCTCACTCCCTATATTGTTTCTTTATGTGTTTGGTGTGTGAGTCCTTTGTGAGTTCAACTCGTCCTGGCCTGTTTTTGGGGCCCCTGAATTCCCTCTTCACTGAACTCATCGATAAGGCGAGCCTGACCTTCAGCTGGGGTAAGAATACTGTGTGCAACCTTGCATGTCATAGTTATATCGTAGTTATATCTGAGTGTACATTACAGGGGGCACCCTGGTTTTTTGTTTCCTAGCCTGGACCACTACCAAGACTCCGCATCTTACCAGCTGACCCCCTCGTATGATGAGAGTGCTGGACACTCCTTGGGTTATTCCCTCATACTTTTAAGGGACAGTAGACAGGAGTGTGTTTTTGATTCGCCTTCTTGCTTCTGTGTCCTGGAGGTAGAGGGATTCTTCTTCGTTCCTGTGGAAATTGGTCATTCTGCTAACACTTGTGTTGTTACCGCTCCAACTGGGCTGGCAGCAAATAATATTAAAGGGATTACTTTACATCGTTTACTGATGCTGCCAGTGGAGCATGATAACAAATTGCAATACCACAAGCTATCTGGAGATGCGTGTTCCGAAGTTTCCAGAGTCCTGAAGAAAATGAAACTTCTTATCATTGATGAAGTAAGCATGGTCTCAAATCGAATGCTTGCTTTTGTGCATTTGAGAATGCAAGAAATTCTTAGAACAGAGTATGATGTGTTATTCGGAGGAAAACACATTATTGTTTTTGGAGATCTACTGCAGTTGACTCCAGTGAAAGGACAACCAGTGTTTAAAATGGTCACGCATGAAGATACCAGGAAGTGCCTAGGAAGCATTGGAAATGTTAATGTATGGTTAAATTTCAAATATGCAGAACTACTCCAAAATATGCGGCAGGCAAAGGATGAAGATTATAAAAATATTCTACAAGATGTAAGAATCGGAAAAATAAGTCAGCATGGAAAAGAAGCTTTACATGGACGATTAATTTCAAATTTGTACCCAAATGAAAACATTCTTCTAGAGAATATTTTTAAGAAATTTAACGAGAAGAAATCTGGCATATGTTTGATGCCTACTCTGAAAGAATGTTCCATGTTCAACAACAAAATGTTAAAGTTAGAAAATGAAGAGATAGTGAAACTGGAAGCTATAGATAAAATAGAGCATATGGGAGCAACAATTATTTTGTCTGAAAATTTGAAATCAAAATTGGATTCATTAGAGAAGACTATATCTGAAACTGCTGGTTTTGAAAAGACTCTGAATGTGTGTTTAAATTGTCGTATTATTCTGAGAAGGAATTTAAATGTTGAAAGAGGTCTGGTAAATGGAGCAATGGGTCATGTTGTTGGTTTTGTGAATTACAAAAATAGAGATGGAATTGAAATTTTAAAAATTAAATTTGATGGCATTGACGAAATAGAACAAATTTGTCGGTGTTCAGCTAGGTTTTTGCTTGTGAAAGACTTATATGTTCGCCGAAAACAGTTTCCTGTTTGTTTGGCATATGCGGTGACAATTCATAAATCTCAAGGTTTAAGTGTAGATAGTGCTTTGGTGAACATTGGAAGTTCTGTGTTTAAAGAGGGTATGGCATATGTGGCATTATCACGAGTCAGAACTTTATCAGGATTGTACTTGATTGAGTGTGATGAAACAAAGATTTGTGCTGATCTAGATTGTGTTAAAGAATACAATAGGTTAAGAAGAGAGTATGCGCCACATTTGCCTCAATATCCTCTGTTTGAAAAACGTGTGGTAGGCCGAAAAAGAAGAAATGAGAATAATTGCAGTGAGGTAGTAGCAAAAAGACAAAAAGTAGATGAAACTGTAATTGTAAGCAGAAAGAAAAAGGATTCTGTTGAAGATGTTGTTGGATTTCAGTTTGAAAACAGTTCTGGTGTCAACTGCTATGCTAATGTAGTGCTAAATGTTGTTTTTTTTTTCAAAATTTACAAGAACAGATTGTTGAAAATCGGGATCAAACATTCTGCTGTTTATTGAATTCCGTGTTTGAGAAATGTAGCAGTGATAGAGCAAAAATAGAAAGTGTTAGAAATTAGAAATCTTCTAGACATATGTTCTGGTCAAAATCAATTTTCACAGAATATTCAGCAGGATTGTCAGGAATTTTTAATGTATATGTTTGATGTTTTGGAAGATGAAGGTGTAGATATAAAAAATCTTTTTAGCCTTTCTTATCAATGGCAGCATGACTGCGACAACTGTAGTTTATCAAGTAGTACTAGAATAGACACTGAAAGATTTATATATTTGACTTTACCCGACTGCAAATCAGTGCCTTTTAATAATCTAGTTAAAGCAGCTGATCACAATATGGTGTGTACCCAATGTAAGTCTGCAATGCTGTCCACATTATTTTTACAAACTTATGGCAAATATGTGATTTTAATGTTCCAACGATGTAGACCTGATGGAAGTAAATTGTCAACTTCTATTAAAAATGTTGTGGCTTCTCAGTTATCAATTTCAGGAAGAACTTTTGCAACTGTAGCAATTATTTATCATGACGGTCCTTCAACAACATCAGGGCATTACACATGCTATTTAAAAAGTCGTAAAGGTTGGACCCAGTGTAATGACACTCATTTGACTTTCAAACAACGTTTGCCTTTTGACTTAAAAAAATCATACCTAGTGTTTTTAGAACCAAAATTTAAATAAAGGTAATTGCCCTATGAAGACAGGAGCAGTTAATAAAAGTTAGTTTGCTGTTTAAAATTATATTGTGCGTAAAAGTGATGAAAACAATATACAAATTATAGTTCTCATAAAGGTATGGTAAGTGGATCTCATAGTAAGTGATATCAGTATTATACAAAATGATGAACATGAGTGAGTCAGAGATGGTTTTACAAATACTTAAATATTGTGAAAATGTTGTATGAGCCTTTCTTTCAGAACGTAGGAAAAACTGTAATTTCAGAGTTTCTTAGAATTAATTTGAAAATATACTCATACATCTGACACTATTTGGCCAAAAGGAAAAGTAAAGGAATGAGTAAAGAGTCATGACTGAAAAAAAGGAGTATATGAAAATAATGAAAATATTTCAGATGTTCTTGGAGCTTTTCTTCTAGAAAGTCAATGAAATGGATTTTTTAGTGAACAGCAGAGTACTTTCCAACGAGAAAAGGACCTTCATGATATACTATTTGGCCTAAAGGAAAAGTAAGTGAATCAAAGATTAGTGTACATTTGTCATTTGTCAGTATCTAAGGTTTTTTTTAAAACACAATCTTTTAGATTGTGTTTTTTTTTCCCGCTGTCATATGATGAGTAATTTGAACTCACTGTTTTAAGTGAAATTCAATATATTCTGAGAACAGCAAAAATAAACTATGTAACAGGTTGTACAAGTTATTCTATACTTTGGATTGTGTAAATTAAATTGTATTCCCATTGTCTGACACTCACTTTCCTTTTTCCATCCTCTTTCAGCTCTTTTAACTCACTTATAATGTCTTTCTCTCACTCTCTGTAACCCCCGTTCCTTTACTCCACTTCTTTCACAACCCCTCATTCTCATTTCAACTGTCTGCATCCCCTCTCTCCCTTGCATAACTTTTCAGCTTTTAGTCTCTCTGCTTTACTTCCCTTTTCCGTATTTTACTCCTTTGCTCTTTTAGTAATTCCTCTTTACTCACTCAGCAGTATTGTCGCACTCTATCACTATAAATCACCCACTCTCCCTCGCTTATCTTTGTTTGCTCCTTTCTTTTGACCTCTTCTGTCTATTTTCCGTTCACTACCTCTATGTCCTCAGTCCCTCACTCTCCTTGTGTTATGTTCAGTTGTGTTTATCTACCTTCTATCATTTCTCTTACAACAACTTCACTGCTCCTCTCTCATCGTTCTTCATCCCATATCTTTTACTCTGGTTCCATTACTATCCCTCATTTCCTATCTTTTAGTGTCCTTCTCTTTACTTTTATCACCGAATCATTTTCTCTCAGTACCACTGTTTTAGTCCTCTTCTCCTCTCTTTCCTTTTTTTGCTCCCTTACTCATTTCCTTTCCTCACTCATTGTACTCCACTTCACTCAGTTTTTCTCTTAGTCTGTCTGTCTACTAACTTCCTCACTCCTTTTCACTCAATCCTTCTATATTACCCTCTCTCCCTTCATCCCTTCACTCTATGACTGTTCTTCACTTACTCTCAGTTATCTTCCATTCCTCATTCTTCTAAATGCATCCTTAATTAGACTCCTTTCCCTCTCAGTCATTATCTTTTTACTTACTCCTGTTTCCTGATTTAGTTTTGCTAACTCACATTCTTTTAGTATCTTTCTTACCTTCAGTTCATTTCTCTCTTCTTCTCTTCCTCTCTGTCAGTGAATCTATATGCCTTACTCTTAGTAATTTGCTCTCCTTCTATTTCTTTTTCTCTCTTTTTGTCATTCTACCTTACGTTATTTCTCTTTTTGTGTCCTTCACTCTTACTTTATTTCTAAATACACTGTTATGATTTTTAACCTCTTCATTTGTATCTTTTATTTTAAAATAGATATTTTACTAATCATAACTTATTTTTTCTTCTCTCTTTCACAGATACAAAGTGTAGTAAAAAATGTAATAAAAGTTACATTTATTATATGGTAAGTGTGACTAAAAAAATGTAGTTTGTCATCACCCTTTGCTTTAACCTCACTAATAATTTCTCAAGCAACCTCACTCCTGTTGCCTTAGTCTGCTTCGTTCACTTATTCTTATTCTCCATGTTTACTCCCCTTTCCCTATTTCCCCTCTCACATTTAACTTCTTTCAGTCCCCATTCTTTAGTTCACTTACCCTCTGTTCCCTTCCTTTGCTCCCTTACTCATTCTCTTTTTCTTAATTATTTACTTCACTCCTACACACATACCTCATCCCCCTCCCAACACATACACACACCTCTGACATACAGCCCACACACACACACCTCATACAAACACTCACCCCCCACACACACTCCTCATACACACACACACATTCCATATACACACATACATCCCACACACATACCCCCCACACCCACACAACCCTCACACATATCTCACACACCCTCAACTCCACCCACACCGAAACACCCCACACCCACAGACACACCTTACACACCCACACCCTGACCTACACCCAGTGACTCCCTATAAGTCACACACACTGCATTACTTACCTTTTTTTGCTGTTTCACTCAGACCCATTCAGGCACTGTTTCCTTTACTCTCTCTGTCCTTTCTCTTTGTCACTCCCCATGTCTTACCCTTATTCACTTTTATCCACCCTCTTTCACCCCTCGTTACTTACACTCACTGCTCTTTTCTCACCCTCCCTCACCGTTGTTCATTTATTCCGGTTCCGTCACTACCCCTCATTCCCCATTCTTTACTGTCCTTCCTTTTACTTTCAACACCCACTCACATTCTACCAGTACCTCTACTTTAGTCTTCTTCCTCTCTCTTCCCTTCTTTCGCTCCCTTATTCATTTTACTTTTCTCACTTTCACCCTATTACACCTTCTCTGTTTTTTACTATGTAATAAACAATCCCTCTGTGTTTCTCCATCTAGCTCTCTTTCTCTTAACATTACTCTCTTTGTGTTCTTCCCTCATGCTAACTCCTTCATTAATTTTTTTTCTTTTTTTTGGGTGCACGCCCCGGTGCACGTACCCTGAGGAATTTTTTTTTACAGAGATTCTTTAAAAATATATGTTTATTTTTATAAATTAGAGGTAGTTCTAAAAAGAACTGTTTTTTTTCTTCTTTTTGTTGTTTTATATTTTTTTAATGTTTTTTTGAACAATTTGTACTTTTTTTTGCTTTTCTGAACAGTTTTATAATTTTTTTGTATTTTTTATGGGGAGAAACAAAAAAAAGGGAATTGAAAATGGCTCAACTGGAGCAAAAAACAAAAACATAAAAAAATTAGGGTTTTTTGGGGCAATTGTGGTTGTCACCAGCAAGGACGACGAGCTTTACGCTCTTTTCACCATAGGAGATGAGCTTACCACAATATATACATGTAATTCGGAAATCCGCAAATCGTGGCTGAATGCAAGGCATCGTCTCCGTTGTCTCTGGTCCCGATTGATAGGGTTGCTTTCTTTTGGAGGTGGTCCTTGAAGATTGGGGGAGGTTTCTGGCCAGTTCCCTCATCTCTGCATTAGAATAGTTGTTCGGATGCTTGCGCATCATGTGTCTAATCATGGTATTATTACCAAAAGAATATTTCTTGTTAGGGTTCCCCCTTGAAAGTTCCATTCCACAGATTAGGCAAGTCACCTTAGCCGCATTGACTTTTTACTTGCCCTCCGGGATAGAAAAAAACTCCCATACAATGTGTGGCCTTGGCTGGTATGGGGTATTGTCTTCATGCAACCATCTTCTCCCCTGCTCCTCTTCCTCTTCCTCCTCCTCCTCTTCTTGACCACCAATGTAATGTTGTGGGGGTCCTCTTGGTGGTGGTGGTGGTGGTGGTAGTGCAGATGCTCCAGCTGCTGCTGCTACTGTAGCCATTTTAAAGTACAAAATATTTCTCTAAGTTGTTCAAACAGGTCTTCCTCAGTCAAAGGACAAAGTCAGAATAAGGAAAAAAGGTGGGGTCTTTCATCATTTGGAAAACAAAACTGTTCTGGACCAATGAAAAGTGTTATTTTCAAGTCACATGATCCGGGCTTTAATCATTTGGAAACCAAAACTGATCTGCACCAATGAAAAGTGTTATTTTCAGATCACATGACCCGACGCGCTTACGCTACGCGCCCCGGGCGCGCCCGGGGGTGCGTAGCGTAAGCACGTCAGGACGTTGCGCGATCGCATGCGCTCGCGTGCTTCCGGGTGCGCTTACGCAGTGCGTCGTATGACGCATCACGCGGCTACGCGATACGTCACGATGTTGTTTTCGTTCACGGGAATAGCGCTAACGGGACGCTCCCCTGTACGTGCCCCGGGGCGCGCCGTAACATTGCGCTCACCCGTGCGTTCACCGGTACGCGCCCCGGGACAAAAAAAAAATATATAATAAAATTACATAATTATACAATATAAAATTTGTTATAAAAATTTTTACTTTTTATACCTATAGAGATTTGCTATTAAAAAAACATTGAAATTCACTGAAAAAAACATAGGTTTTACACCAGTTATAGTTAGGAATTAGCATTTAAAAAACCTATTAAATTCACTGAAAAAACCATAGGTTTCACTCCAGTTATAGTTAGCTGGAAGTTTTACTAGCATAAAACCATTGAAATTCCCACCTTATAGTTAGTTGGACTCACTAAAACTTGCGCGTGCAATGCACTGCTGATGACGTCACATATTACATCACTCATGACATGGTCAGTGACATCACTCATGACATCACTGATGACACCATCCTTGTGACAGAGTGACAGACCTCCTTTCACTGTAATGTAACCTTTGAAACACATATTCAAAAATAGAAACTACAATTTTAAAAAAATATGAGATACCCATACCAGTTACAACAACCAATTCAGTAATTCCACCATCTATATACACATCCACTCATTCACCAACAGTTCTATATACTCACTCATACATACACTCACTCATCATATGTAGTGATACACCTATATATCCTGTTACACACCAACAGTCATCCAAAAGTTACTCACACACATACTCACACATGCAAATAAACTATTGAACATCCATTTATTTGCATATAGAGCTATACACACACTATCATTTTACTTCTAAGGAAATTTACACATATTTATTCTCTTAAACAATCACTTATAGAAACACATACTTATTTAAACAGGAACTCTTACAATCTCTTACTCTCACATATACTCACTTATATACATCAATATTCACATATACTAGATTAAAACATATGTAGTTACTGATAAAGAAACTAGTGAGACAGTCATTCACTCACTAACATACACATATACACACTCATCCACCCATACAGTCCTGCACATATGCTGTATTCAAAACACATACAAACAGAGAGTCAGTCATTCATGCATCTATGTGCTAAGTAACACCCCCACCAAACCATACAGACACTCATACTGATACTAAGAAAAACATCTAATAACCCATATACCTACACATGTAGCTACTCACCAACCCATGCAGCCACTTATACACAAAGTGAAACATTAATACATATATTTAAATATTTAAACATTACTCACTAATATTTATTTTTCAGAAAGACACACATTCAATGGATGGTGTCATAAGTGATGTCATGAGTGATGTCACTGACCATGTCATGAGTGATGTAATATGTGACGACATCAGCAGTGCATTGCACGCGCAAGTTATGGTGAGTCCAACTAACTATAACGTGGGAATTTCAATGGTTTTATGCGAGTAAAACTTCCAGCTAACTATAACTGGTGTGAAACCTATGGTTTTTCCAGTGAATATATATATACATATATTACCTACTGGCGGTCGCCAGTAGGTATATATAGTTAGGATTTTTTCTCTATGGGATTTTTGAAAATTCTATGTCTAATAACTTTGGCGTTTGTGGACGGAATTGGCTGAACTTTTCAGGAAAATGGCACATTTTGTTTCTGAGCAGCCCTTGAAAATTTGGGGGGGGTTTGTCAAGGGGGGGCCGAGAAAAAAGGGGGGTCCCAAAACGTGTTTTTAACATTGAGTTTTCCATAGGGCGGTTGGCCTCACTTTTAGCCCGAACGGCTGAATGGATTTGCACGAAACTTGGCAAAATTGTAGGGACTGGTAGCCCGATGTGCCTTTTGTAGGTCTCAATATATGTGCTCCAGTGGATTTTGAGAAATTAACGTTTAAAAAAAGATATATATCTGTAACAGCGGACCTGGCAGCGTCCCAGGACGCGTACTTTACGCGCAACGGAGCTTTGTGAAGCGAAGCTGATTGGTTCTCCGGCGTCTGTCAACATTCCAAAAAGTCCGTAGCGGCCGCCATCTTGTCTCTCGGTAGGATCGAGAGACAAGAGGAGGTCAAAACAAAGGGGGAAATAACTATAAGGGGGCATAGTAGATCCTCGCTGACCCCCTAGGTTTGATGTGGAGGTTTTAAAAGGGCCCCGCGGGGCAAAAAAAAGAAATAATAATAATAATCGAACGGCTGAATGGATTTGCACGAAACTTGGCAAAATATTAGGGACTGGTAGCCCGATGTGCCTTTGCTAGGTCTCAATATATGTGCTCCAGTGGATTTTGAGAAATTAACGTTCAAAAAAAGATATATATCTGTAACAGCGCTCCGCTTCGCGTAACGGAGGTTTGCGAAGCTGATTGGTCATTCTGTCACTGGGCTATAGTTGGGCTACATCTGGCTGATATTTGGGCTACATTTGTTTTTTGTGTGTCTGGCGGCCATCTTTGGGCTACATTGGGCTACATTGGGCTTCATTGGGCTACATTGGGCTACATTTGGGCTCCAACATATATATAGGCCAATGTAGCCCAATATATATTTTTCAAAGTTAATTTTCGTAAAAACCACTGGAGCATATATCTTGAGACATAGCAAAGGCACATCGGGCTACCAGTCCCTACAATTTTGCCAAGTTTCGTGGAAATCCATTCAGCCGTTCGAGCTAAAAGTGAGTCCAACCGCCCTATGGAAATGAAGGAAATGAATGGGTAATTTGTAATTAGCAAATAGCTAATCGCAAACTAGGAATGGTAAAGAATCGCTATTTATTCCTTAAAGTTCGCTATTTAGGAAATGCAAAAAACTTTGATGATACATATGGCGGTTCATCTCTAACAAGATAAGAAGCATAGGGATACATTTATGATGACTGGCGCATCACCAGGGATGTGTTAGTCATTCTGTGCCGCTGTTCCGTCACCTATGGTGTGCTGCATTTACAATGCGGCGCATCATGGGGCAAAAACAGCACAGATGCGTGATGTATCTGTGCCGTAAAGGTGGCGCATTGCTGGAGTTGTATCGCAAGTGTGATGAAGCTCCAGCAAGGGTCGGGGGTGCCCCTGTCGCAGGGTTTCTGTTCTCACACAGAACTGTGGACAGAGGATTGGAACCTCGGCGAATTAGGGTGTCCCAAAATTCACGTTAGTAATCAAAAACTCCTTAGCAAGCTAGGTACAGTGTCACATTGGATATAACAAACTCTCAATGTTTAGACAATCCAGAATATGAACTTATAGTACCTCAGGATACGTGGAACTCATGAACAGTCAGTCGTTATATATTTCTTAGAAACCAGAACATGGAGTTAAGAAGAACACATGTGTATTTGAAATGTTTATTTACTAATGCCGTCTTCTCAGGCGTAGTATCTTAGATAATACAAGTACACATATTATCAGTAGCAAAATTACCAGCATAGTTACTAGTACATAAAAAGCAAATGGTGATAGTATGTTAACATGCTGTAAATGAATAAGAGTTAGCAACACTTATAAGCAGCCGCGGGCCGTGGAGGGAGTTACGGTGAGGCAGGGAGGCGGGGAGGGGGAGAAGCAGGGTGGAGAATACAAGTACACATATTATCAGTAGCAAAATTACCAGCATAGTTACTAGTACATAAAAAGCGAATGGTGACAGTATGTTAACATGCTGTAAATGAATAAGAGTTAGCAACACTTATAAGCAGCCGCGGGCCGTGGAGGGAGTTACGGTGGGGCAGGGAGGCGGGGAGGGGGAGGGGCAGGGTAGAGAGGGCTCCACCCTGCTTCTCCCCCTCCCCGCCTCCCTGCCTCACCGTAACTCCCTCCACGGCCCGCGGCTGCTTATATCTCACCCTCCCTAATACACATATTATATTATTTGCTAAGAAGGTCTCTTTGTGTTGGTTTAGGGCGTGCCCATACTTTAGTGTCTTAGATTTGAAGGAATCACATCAGCATACACCAGCTCTCTCTTCATGTGAACCGCATCAACTGTTGTGTATGTGTGTTCGGCAAAGCAATATAAAACCCGCCTCATGCCCAGAATTGGCAGAAGTTGCACTTATGTTATGAGTATGAAGTCGTGGAGATCAGACCTCATAACAATTCTGTATCGTGTTGTTCTTGAAACTTTAGCACTCGCTGTACAGATATAGTTTAACAAGCAAAGCAGATAGTAGAGCAATAACATATTATTCTCATGTAAACCACGATGAACTACTAGGTGGAAAGCTAAAGCAACAACTAAGTGTCGTGTGCAGAAGTTGCAAAAAAGGAAAAATGGCGTTTAAACCGGTAATGAGCCCATGCTAACTTAACACGGTGTAAAGATATCCAGGACCTAGATGACACCTCCCCATGATCCGGAAACGAACTGAATAAGATAATAGAAGTGCCATCTCATGAGAGCAGATTGCAAGTTTATATGTGGACGGTCCGCAAGGTAAAGCATTAAAAACTAGGAAAATTTAATGCTAAAGAAAAATAAAACAGCCAAGTACTTTATCGAGTCTTAAGCCAATAGGCAAGGTAAATAATAAAAACTTGACAAATAAGTCAATGAATTGTCAATGAAATGCTAGTACTCAGCATATCAAACATGAAAAAGGTCTATGACATAACTGTGTATGCAAAATAAGCTGCAACAGCCTCCAATAGGAAGTCACCGTCTTCATCCGAAAACAGTTCAGCCATCCAATTTAAAAGCGGAAAAGAACATACGTGCTCTCCCAGCACCGGATCCTCTATCACCATCAGAGGACAGCTCGGTGGGTTTTCAAGAAAGCTCTGTTCCAAGAAAGACTGTGCTGCCGCCAGTAAATTCCAGGGACCAAGTAGTCCATGCATCAATGCCACAGCCATAATCCTTTCGCCAGGACAAACCAACTCGTGAGTAATGATAGGAGTCATCAGCTGATTAAAGTCGACGTCAGGAGAAACCGGTCCGCAGAGACACAAATCAATGGCCCAATCGAAATCACAGGTCAGGCAGTGAAATACAGGCTGGACACAGGTGAAGTAGGAGAATCGAAAAGATAATCCATATGCCGTGCTTAATATCGCCAACGGCATTGTGCCATAATATTCTAGCATGCGATTGCGGAACAGTGTCAGCAGCTGCAGGGTGGGAGGTTGCATAGGAGGGACATCCATATTTAAAAATGTAAAAAAGCACAAGAGCGTCCGCTGGTAATGCAAGTAAAAATGCCAATCCACGAACCAGAGTGGAGAAAATAGAATGAAAGGAAGCAGGGATGACTCCAAAGATTTTCTCAAATGAAGTCACGAGACCACTGGTAACAACTTTAAAAAAGTGCGCCAGGGTCTTTGTGGAGGATGCGTTAAAGATAGTCGGAACCATCTTGCTGAAATTGAAAGGCAAATCTGAATTAAAAGTATTCCTTTTATCGTAACAGTAAGTGAACGGGTTATTTGCTGCAGAAATGTTCTATTTCCTCCCACACATGAACATAGGGAGTTTTCAATCTGGCCACAAATACCAACCTTGGGACAGATTTCAACGGCATGGCAAGAATAAGAGCTCTTTTGTCTCAGAGAGAGGTGGCCTTGAGTTCGGCCCGTGAAACTTTCGTGCTTCACATAGCGAACACCCGTACAGAGGTGCAGACCCTTTTCAATTAACTCAGAACAATCTTTATTATTGAGCATCAAATAACTACCATTTTCCAACAACTTGAACGTGGGGATGATAGCAGGAACTGGCGTGCCTTGCAACACGCAAGCCATATTTGGTCGGTGTTTGTTGCATGAACCGTGTAACTGTATGTGCCTACACATTAGTGAATGATCTGGCGTCTCAGTGCATTCCTCTCCATTCAGATAAACTTCTTGATCATCTTTGAAACATCTGTATGTGTATGGAAGCGACCAAACCTCATGAAGAAAAGCACTACCTAAAGGTTCATAACGACCTATTGGTATATATTTCATACAATTTGAAAACTTATATAAAGCAAAAGGCAGCGTTATTAAACCGTGGATAAGGCACGTTGCCAAAAAACCCGCAATCCTCTGCTGATGATGTCAGTGAGCATGTCATGAATGATGTAATATGTGACATCATCAGCAGTGGATTACGGGTAATAGTATCTCTAGTTTACTCCCCTATAGCTGTCTTTCTTTTAACATAAGTGTCTGTTTCCTTCCCTTATACTTACTGTTTTTGGTTCGCTTCTGGTTCGCGTACCGGCGAGCGAACAGGGAAGCGAACTAAGAGAAATAGAGGTTGGCACAGTTCCAAATATTGTACCATTTTTTTAATAATGGGGAGGTAGTTCTGAAAAGAACTTTTTTTTTATTGTTTTTGTTGTTTTATATTTTTTTTATTATTTTTCGGAACATTTTTTTACTTTTTTTGAATTTTTCTGAACAGTTTTATATTTTTGGGGGTTTTTCTTGGAGGGGGCAATGAAAACGATTCATTGTAAAGGGCTCAACAGGAGCAACAAAACAAAAAAAGAAGTATTTATTATTTTGGGCGTTTCGTACAAACTTGCATATGATAGTCAATAGCTCTGTTGATCAGAGTGATGCTTTTTTCTCCGTAGGAAATGAATCCATCGCAAAATACGCAGATGTGTTTTACTTCACCAAATTTCATTTGTATGTTTGGCACCATCTCCCTGCCCTCTGGTCCCGTTACTTCCGGTACAACAGATCTTCTGGCCATAATAGGGAGATTATCTAGGTCGTTCCGAAACTGTGCAGCACTGTAGTTGTTAGGATGCCACCTAGTCATATGGCGATGCATTGTGTAGTTTCCGAAACTGTATTTTTTCTCGGTTCCTCTGGACAGTCTATCTTGACATATAAGGCAAGTTACGTATCTTGCATTTACTTTTTTCTGACCTTTGGGAATTTTAAAAAATTGCCAAATGAAGTTTTCTTTCCGGTGAGACGTCCTGGGCTGCTCAGGCAAAAACTGCCTCTCTTCGTGCTCGTCGTCCTGTTCCTCTTCTTCTTCTTCTTGTTGAATTATAACTTGAGCAGGTGGTCCACTCTTCCTTGGATGTGGTGGAGGTGGTGGGGAAGCACCAGCTGAAGCTACTAAAGAAGCCATTGCTCAGTGATCACAAAGGGTATTTCTCTCACAATGATGAAAGTCAGAGTGAGGAAAGAAGGAGGGATTTTCATCATTTGGGAAAAACAAGAGTTCTCAACCAATCAAAAGTGTTCATTTTAGATTATATGACCTAGTCTTACATCATTAGGAAACCAAAAGTGAAATGAACCAATGAAAAGTGTTATTACCAAGTCACATGACTTGCTGTGTTTACGTTAAGCGCTTTGCAGGGCCTCCCGGTTTGCTTCCAGAAACCTGCGCTTTGCGACTCGCTTCGCGTACCAGTTCGCTAACGTAGCACGTCATATGACGTATCACGCGACAACGTGAAACGTCATGCGGACGGGAGGCGTCACGATGTTGTTTTCTAACGCGGCACTTGCGGTAAAGAAACGTTTACTGGCTCGCGGTCTATTTCGCGGCATCAAGGTCAGCTAACGGGAAGCTTCCCGATTCGCGAAGCGGGAACGAAGAAAAAAAAATTAAAAAAAAAAAAATTATTCATAAACATATAAAATATATTTTTGGATTTAAAGAAGAATACATTTTACAGCTACAGATATTAGCTGTTAAAAAACCAATGAAATTCACAGAAAAAACCATAGGTTATAGACCATATATAGTTAGGAATTAGCATTTACAAAACCTTGAAAATTCACTGAAAAAACCATAGGTTATAGACCATATATAGTTAGGAATTAGCATTTAGAAAACCTTATTTTACTCACACAAAACCATTGAAATTCCATATATAGTTAGTTGCACTAACTATATATCGCGCACCCGCAATCCACTGCTGATGATGTCACATATTACATCATTCATGACATGGTCAGTGACATCACTGATGACATCACTGATGACATCTCAAATGACATCACTGATGACATCACTGATGACATCTCATTTGACATCAATGACCACATCACTGATGATATCATTCATGTGACAATACAATGCATCTCCTCACATTTTAATATAACCTCTGTTTCACCCAGTGTTAAAAAGAGAGTATAATTTTTGAAACCATTGACACACCAATACTAGTTACTACATATGCACTCACTGATTGCTACGTCTACACACACCTTCACTCATTCACCCATACAATCATTCATACATACAATCACTCATCTTTACAACACTATCATATGCACTCATACACCTATACAGACACTCACAGTCTGCCACTCATCCATGGAGTTACTCACACACCTAGTCAGTCCTGTAAAGAATCAATGACACTTCCATTTTCTTGTCTATACAGTTAAACATAGAGCACCTTACATTTTCAAACATATACTAACACATACTTACCTTCTTATACAATCATTGATACAAGTACAGATTGATCTGCACAGAGTCACACACCTCCCAGCTAGCCACACACACACTCAGTCTCCCATACAAATACTTGGGCAATCAATCAATAACCCATATAGTTACTCATATAGCTACTGATCAACACATGCAGCAGTTTACAGAACAACAGACATAATGATGCACAAATTAAGACAGTTTAGTCACTAACCCATGCACTCAGTGAGACACATTTAATCACTCACTCATACAGTCAGTCACGCACCTACTAAATCCTTCATCCAGACACTTCTACATCTACTCATTCTTCAATATGTAAAACATATTTAAACTTTTCAGAAACACACAGTCACTGGATGATGTAATCAGTGATGTCATCAGTGATGTCACTGACCATGTCATGAATGATGTAATATGTGACATCATCAGCAGTGGATTGCGGGTGCGCGATATATAGTTAGTGCAACTAACTATATATGGAATTTCAATGGTTTTGTGTGAGTAAAATAAGGTTTTCTAAATGCTAATTCCTAACTATATATGGTCTATAACCTATGGTTTTTTCAGTGAATTTTCAAGGTTTTGTAAATGCTAATTCCTAACTATATATGGTCTATAACCTATGGTTTTTTCTGTGAATATATATATATATATATATATATATCTATTCAAAACGTTGTATTTGATTCCAAACTCCTTGGAAAAACAACCACCACGGACTCCAATTGCATTAGCAGTGATTTATTTTCAAAACGGCAACACTCACTCGACGCGTTTCGAGACCCTGTCTCTTGGTCACGAGTACCGTCAGTGAAGTAAAAGTGATTTTTAAATGAACATGTGATCTATTTCCAGGTGCCATTGAAAACAGACTACACAGTATCATTCATGGAAGACATTTTCAACATAATATTCATTGAGCATTGTCTGTTAATTTCACAAAGCATTCTCAAGCTGTAATCTTTTGGTTTGTAAATAACAAGTATCTTTTGTTTAAAAATAAACTACAAGTTTTGTATAATTGTCAGGGATCGTCACACATTTCATTCCCTTCTACGACATTTTATAGGAATTATATACTTTAATAGCTGTTCTGCCCATGTGGGCTAAATCTCTTATTGAATAAACTCCTTATTTTCTGCCCAAGTGGGTACTCAAAGATTATTTGGCACATCCCAACTATAAGATACATTACTTTGTTCTTATTTTAACATGGATTCTCATCCTCCTTGTTTTATCTTCCAATTGAATGTTTTGTGTGGCCTGTCAAAAAAAGGAAACAATAATAGAACTTATTAATTCCTTCTCCTGGAACAACTGATAATAAATATGAATAAACATTTCTACTGACAGTGAGTTGAATAAAAACAAGCTATTTTTGCGAGCTGGTGAATTTAACACCTTTTAACTGGTACAGTTATTTCATTTTCTTCGTTACACCCTTTTAGCACATAGAAAAGCGTATAGAAACATCATGTATTGTTCACTACCCTGACTCTTCTTACCCCAAATGTACTTCTAGCTCCTCGTCACAATTGTGCCCTCTTGGTGTCATGGTTCTGTACTGTATAATAAGCCTTGACTCCAGACGTCGTAGGCTTTGGGTTCTATTTCCCCCTCTCTCATTTTGTTTAACCGTTTCAAGAACACAGAAACTTAACAAGTCTGTGTTTTGTATGTGATGGCTTTCGAAGTGGCGAGCGATGGGATATTGCTTGTCCCCGTGTTATATTGCTCTTAAATGTTCGAGTATTCTGAGTTTTGCTTTTTTAACAGTACTCCCTATGTAGGCTTTTTTACATGGGCAAAAAAGGGCATAGACTGCAAAGTCCGTGTTGCACGAGGTGTGTTCTACAATTTTGAACGGGACAGTGCCTTCTGATAAAGTGACTTCCTTTCTGTTCCTGCTGTTCTTACATGCTTTACAGTTTCTGCATGTATAGAATCCCTGTACTCCCTGTATTCTGGTTTTTGGGGGTTCTACTGCTCTGCATAGGAAATATTTCAGTGATCTAGTTCTTCTGAAAGTTACTTGTGGTTCAGATGCCACACATTTGGTCAGGTCAGGGTCTGTGTGTAGTATGGGCCAAAACTTCTGTAAGCATTTTCGAACAGTGTACGCTTTATTGCTGTAAGTGGTGATGAACCTAGTTGTTCCTGATTCTACCTTGTCTTTTGTCGTGTCTTTCTGCAAGATTGAATCTCTTGTCCTTTCTGCTGCTGTTGCCTTTGCTTTGTTTATCACCTTTGTTGAGTACCCTCTTGCTAGGAAACGTGATGTCATTATATCTTCCTCAACTTTAAAGCTACTTTCTGTGCTGCAGTTTCGTTTTGCCCTTAACAATTCTCCCAATGGGATGCTGTTTATGAGAGAATATTGGTGACAGCTTCTAGCATGTAGGATGCTATTTCCCGCAGTCACTTTCCTGCATAGCGAACTTTCCAATTTGTTGTTCTCTATTCTCAGACTCAGATCCAGAAATTCGAGTGTTTCCTTTGACCACTGGCTTGTGAATTTAAGGTTGTAGTTGTTAATGTTTAGCATTGCCACGAAGTCAGTTGCTTCTTGTTCAGTTCCCCTCCACACCACAAAAATATCGTCTATATACCTGACCCATTTTGCCACCTTCTCAGCGAATATGGGTAACTGATAGACTACCTTTTCCTCCCAATGCCCCATAAAAAGGCCTGCAAATGACGGGGCAAAACAAGTCCCCATTGATGTACCAAGGGTTTGCCTGAATATTTTGTTGTCGAAAAGGAAGACATTTTCAGTTAAACATATATACATCATTTCCATCAACATTTCAGTGTGATACAAGTGTGAAATGGATCTCTGTGCTAGAAAGTGCTTACATGCGTCAAGTCCGAGTTTGTGTGGAATACACGTGTATATATATATATTGTAGTATGGATGCCCAGATAGATGCAGGTAGCTCCAGATTGATGCAAGTAACTACAGATGGATGAATGTACAAGTGGATGAGGGTAGCTGCAAGTGTATGGTTGGATGGATGCAGGTAGCTGTATATGTATGTCTTTATAAATAGATAAATGCATAGGTAGATGTCCGCAGCTGCAGATGTATCGATGAATGCTGTTACCTGCAGATGGATGGTTTCTATAGGTAGCTTCAGATGGATGAATGGATGCAAGTAGTGATTGATGATTGATCAATGCAAGTAGCTGTGGATGGATGGATGGATGCAAGTAGCTGCAGATATATGAATAGATGCAGGGCGCTGCAGGTGTATGAATTGATGGAGGTAGCTGTGGATGAATGGATGGAAGCAGACAGCTGCAAATGAATGGATGAAGGTAGCGATAATGAATGGATGATGGATGGATGCAAATGGCTGCACATGGATGGATGGATGCAGGTAGCTTCAGATATGCATATTGATCGATGCATGCAGGTAGATGCAGTTGGATGGATTCATACAGCTCC
Source organism: Lissotriton helveticus (assembly GCF_964261635.1). Taxonomy (NCBI): domain Eukaryota; kingdom Metazoa; phylum Chordata; class Amphibia; order Caudata; family Salamandridae; genus Lissotriton; species Lissotriton helveticus. The sequence goes on from NC_136063.1 coordinate 807,791,708, forward strand.
AGAAGGATGCATGTAAATCCAGGCAGAGGGATGCAAGTAGCTACAGATGTAGCGATGCATGGAGATATGTAGCTATGGATATATATGGAAGATGGGTGCAGGTAGAGGCAGATGAATGGATGGATGGCTGAAGGGAGGATCAGATGTGTGGATAGATTAATGGATGAGGATAAACACAGATGTTAGGTTGGATCAAAGCAGTTAGCGGCAGATGCAAGAATCTGGGTTGATGTGATCCAGCGGCCTATAGAAAATATGTCATAAATTACGCTACCCAACTTTACAACTTACACTAATAATCACTAATTAAACACAAAGGCCCATTAATCAAACATGACATATTATGACCAACCAAACCATGTGGCCTAATCAACCTATTCACAAATTATATACATTTATATACAACCGCGGTAAATGGATATCATCATTTCAATAAACCTAACTATTTATTAAGCCACTCATGGCGATAGAATCTAGCTAATGGTAACCTGAACCCATGAAATGTCAAGACCAGCTTGTTTTCAAAAGTAAGATTTTATTAGCTATTTATTATAATTTCGTAAATGTAATTTTTATTAAAGCATTTTTATTAGAATTATTGCGAGTAAAAACATTATAAGTTCCAAAATTATTATTGCAAAAGTATTTATTAGTTTAGCATTTTTCAAAACCTAAGTACCTAACTAAGCTAAATAAATGGAAATAAAGTAAAGTCTTTGAGGGTTCTTACATGCTCCAAGTGAAGTCCGTCAGCACGACACCCTCTTCCAAAGGTCAGCAAAAGCAGCAGCGAGCATAACCCTTCCACGGGGAATGGGTTTTTATACCTTACTACGCTAACTATTCTAAGTAAAAGTAATTCTTTTCTGAAAAAGTCGGAGTCCCATTGGTTCACAAGTGACAAGTGACATGTCACCTCATTTTCAAAACATCAGTTCCGTCACTTTCTTAGAGTCCATTGTCTCTAGCATTCGAGCTCCGAGGCTTCCTCAGATTGCAACATTTTCTTGCATAAAATTTTTCATCATGTCATTTCGCTTCCTCGGATGCAAAGTTATCAAATGTTCCTCCTGCCGGTTCCTGGCCTTGGCCTTGTCCGAGTGGGAAACTGCTAGAAACACACCACGCTTTCCAAATGTTGCCACCGAAAGGAAATCTTTCTTTGAAAGGACTCTCTCTTGCTCCGTGCAGAATTTATTTGCAAACTCGAGTAAACTAGGCCCAAAAGCAGTCAATTTAACGTCCACTAATATATAAACAAACACAAAAGAATAATTAATGTAAGAAATATTATATGTTCTGTTGCCACCCAACATTGCTAATGATTAACCCATTAGTCTAAATTACCTAGCCAAAGCAAACAAATAAAGCAGCATTATATCTACCAGTCTTGTTTAAATCCATCGAAATTCTTTATGCACCTATAGAGAATAGAGTGACACCACATAGACAAGGAAAGCAAAACAAGCACATGCTACTTTTAAGAACAGCCGCAATTAGTTATAACATGACAAAAGGACAAAATTAATTTATTAATTTGCACGAACAAAAAGATGCAACAAATATGCACGTTTATGAGCACACACGTTAATATCCCACGTGTAATGTAAGCTTATTCTAGGTTGAATTAATACAAACACAGCATCAAACGTTAATAAAGTTATTTTTTCATTATGGAAGTGTGACTTCACGAGTTGAATAAATTATTTCCAAATCTCGCTCCATCAACTCCCTCATCTGGTGATTAACAAATCACCACACCACACCCAAAATTTAGTAAAATTTTGACTAACCGAAAATGGTTCGAATTCATTTGTATTAGTGTTTTCTAAAAATTTGTCTCTGCAAAATCTTTGCAACTATCATATTGAACTCTACGTAACTCTTGTAACTCAATTTCCTTCTCCTGTTCCTTTTTGATCTTATAAATTCGTTTCTTTTCCTTCATGTGTTTCTTTCTCTTGTGTAACATGCAACTAATTTTTGTCAAAACTACTATAAATATTATTACAAACAAAGGTGTTAAAATCTTGCCAAGAACTGAACCACCAATTTCTTGAAACCAGGTTTTAATAGCCTGGAATCTCTTTGTAAGTCGCTCTGAAAAATCATCCTCTTCTAAAGGAACTATTTCTGAATGCATTTCTGTAATGTTTTTGATATACATCTCAATATTCTTAATTTCATCAGGGATATAAGTACAGCAGTGCTAAACATGTAAAATACCACAGACTCCTCTCTCTTTTGCCAGGAGTATGTCTAAGGCAAGGCGATCTTGCATCACCATAGATCTAATTGCAATGACCTCAACATTCACTAATTGGAAACCATCTGCTGTGTCAGTTGACAATCTGTCAACAATTGTGGATAATTTTCTGATCCTTCCTGCATTCAAGGTTATACCTACTAAAGGTATTACTGCTTCAAAAATATCTCCCAAAATTTCTGAAAAACGTACTCTTTTATATCTATTTATATGATTATTAATTTTAAACAGTCCTTCTTCATTTCTGTCAACATGAAATATCTTTGGAAAAACAAGCCCCACAAAACATGTCCCATACCAATGATCTGGAAGGTTATAATAAGCCTTATCACCACAAATAAAGTAAATCCCAGGAAAAATTGGATCTTTGCCACCTTTGAATCCCCAACCTCCCATAATTTGATAAGTGTCCTCACAATTACTAGCACCTACAAAATAATTATCAAAAAGTGTATTATCCCTTCTAATACAAAGCTTACCACTAATTGGTTTGTCTATGTGTATTGCAACATTATCAAAAGTCTTGCCATTAAGCTTCTCATCCTCTTTTTGCCAGAATTTAGATTTAGTCTGTTGGACTATATTATTTCTCTTATAAATTGCTCTTCTCTCCTCAACAAGATTCAGGAAAGACTTTTCTTCAGCTCTTAATTTGCAGGTTAAATTATTCTTGTAAGCATACTCATAAGTAAGTTCGTTAGTGACTAAAAATAATTCCCTCATCTGTTTAGCTTTTTTATGTTTATTCAAAGCACTCTCAATTTTCAAATTTGCAAAAATCTCATCAAAATTTGAATAGTAATATTCTAAACGACCAGTCTGATAAAATAAACTAGCTAACACACTACAAGTTATCCCATATGTGAGAGGAAGCATATTGTATGTCACTCCCTCAGAAACAGAAGCAGGTAATTTTACACAGACGTAGCAATCTTTAACACTCATTACCTTAACATATTCTCCCAGAAGCCTTGAGAATGAATTGCTTGAAAAATCACTAACAGATTTATCCTGATGAATTTTAGGTTTGTGATCAATTACTTTGTTAGCTATATCTGTTGCACTATGTTTGTCTTGACTAACTGAAGCTTTGTTTGTCATGTTAACTTTATATAAATCCTTACTAATTTCAAAAGGAATAACAACAGCCAATACTAACAAGAGCAAAATTAACATGAGCACACACACCAAAGTCATCTTACAGCATTTCTTGAAAATGGAACACCTTGAAGTACTCCGCTCCATAACATAAGGCATCTTTGGAAAATCTTATCTCAAAAAGGTAATAAAAAGAAAACAAAATTTCAAAATGTATCTAAAATTCAGACTATATACCCCCCTTTTTAAAATCTTTTTTTTTTTTTGTTTGTCCTCTAACAACTTTTCTTCGACCTAATGTCACAAGTTAATTTCCAACTAAACAACTTTTCTTCGACCTTGTGTCACCTAACACAATTTCTTCAGCCTTTTGCTATAAACAAAACCCAAAAATGTTTTATATTAGCACTTCAATCATTGTCACTAATTTCCTCAACCTCTTCCTGACTACTGCTGTTAATTTCAATAACAGGAGGAATAATCAGATAAGTCCATTCAGGAGATTTATATTTCTGATTAGGTCTCAAAATTCTTTTTGTTTTTCTAGACACTACTTCTATTTTCCTCCCTTTTTCAAGTTTCTTTTCAGGCTCTTTTTGACTAGTGATTTCATTCACTTGCTCCTTTGACTTTTTAATCAACCTGACTCTCAATCCTCCATTTTCACTTGGCCATGATTCTCCTTTTCTCAAGATCTTTCTTTTCGGTTCTGCTATATTTGTTTCAGTTTTCCAAGATCTTTTTCTCACTTTTCCTTCTTGATCATCAACATCACTTTCTCCAGAATCACTATCAGAAATTTCTATTCTTGACTCAGGAACTTTTCTAATCGGCAGTCTCACTCTGTTAGGAACTATACTCTGTCTTCCATCACTGGTACTTGGTAATTTGACTTCCTCCTCTTCTTCAATTACCTTCAACTTCCCAGTTTCTGGTTTCTTGTTCCTCCTTCCAGAGCTTATTTTCTGCTTTTCGATACTCTCCTGGTCAGAAATTTCAATTGATTCAGCTTCTCTGTCTTCAAAATTTTCAATAGTCTCTACTCCATTCACTTTCTTGACAGACTCTTCTGCTGAATTTCTTTTTAACAGATCTTCATCACTTTCAGAGTCTATTTCAATGATTTCCAAATCTTTTCTGCTCAAGTCTTCATTCACTTGCAAATTTTCCAGATGTCGACCTCTCTGTCGATCTTCAGAATCTGGATTTCTTTCACCTTCTACTTCAGAATCAGAATCATCTGTAGAATCACTTTCTTCATCAGAGTTTTCAGGAGTAGGAATTGGAATCGTGTGGCTTGGATGTATCCACCTTTTCAATCCTTTACACTTTACTGCATTCGTTGTTACTAGAATTATTTGTCTAGCTTTCTGCACCTTGGAACTAGACAATTTCTTCTTCGATGTACTTTAGTTCTAACCCAATCTCCAGGTCTCAGATCATGTGTTTGTACTTTGTCATCTGATTGTACTTCATTTCCCACCTGATTAGACACAGAAGTAACTACGTCAGACAGTCTTTTGCAATATTCCAAAATAGCACTGTCATTAATGCTCAACAATTTCCCTACTGGTACAAAAGCTTGTCTCATGACTCTGCCCATAAGAATTTCATGAGGACTCAGACCTGTCTTTTTATCAGGTATGCTTCGTAAAGACATTAAAACAAGTGGAAGAGCATCTGTCCACTTCATACTTGTATCAAGACACATTTTTCCAATCCTGTTTTTGATCGTTCCATTAATCTGCTCAACTACTCCAGATGCCTCTGGTCTGTATGCACAGTGTATTTTCTGCTCAATAAGCAAAGCTTCACAAATCAGTTTCAAAAGTTTATTATCAAAATGTCCCCCGCCATCACTCTCAATAGTAACAGGGAAACCGTATCTTGGGATAATTTCTCGAAGAAGCAATTTTGCCACTGTAATCGAATCACAATGACGCGTTGGAAATGCCTCCACCCATCTTGAAAACAAACACACAATCACTAAAACATATTTTAAACAATTGTGTAAAGGCATTTCAATGAAATCCATTTGTAATCTGGTAAAAGGGCCACCCTCCTGACCTATGATTCCTGTACCTACAACTGATTTCCTATTTGGGTTCATTTGTTGGCAAGTTAAACACCTCTGACAAAGAGATTCTGCAATTGTTCTGAATTTGGTATGAAACCATGTCTCTTTAAAAAGTCTGATCATAGAATCCCTTCCAATATGACCAGGGCCATGATACAATCTGGCCATGTCAGCAATCATACAATTAGGTAAAACTACTCTGCCATCTTTGTAAGTCCAAACTCTATCTTCATCTCGTGGTCTACATTCTGCTTTTAACCATGTATTTTTCTCCTCATCATCAGCTTCATTTTGTAAATCTCTAATTTCCTGCCATGTTTCAACCACTGTTGTTAGCATCAATGGATTCGAATCACTTTCTTTACTCCTTTCCCGATTATATGCACAACCATTTCTTGCACAATACTTAGCAGTCTCATCTGCATAAGCATTGCCTTTGGTGATATAATCCTCACCCTTTTTGTGAGCTGCACATTTCACAACAGCAATTTCTTTTGGTAATTGAATGCCATCTATTAATCTTTTAATGAATACTGCATTTTTGATTGGAGATCCTGCTGAAGTTAAATAGCCTCTCTGAGACCAGAGCTGTCCATAATCATGCACAACTCCGTATCTATACTGGCTATCAGTTATTATGGTAACTCTCAAATCCTTTGATATTTCACAAGCACGAATTAAAGCAATCAATTCAGCCACCTGTGCTGAACGAATTCCTTCAAGACATGATGCTTCTTCAACATCTGCAACTGTACAGACTGAATATGCTGCCTTTAAAACACCTCCCTCTGATCTTAAACAGGAGCCATCTACAAAGTAGACAAAATCTGATTCAGGCAAAGGTTCGTCTTTAATATCTTGCCTTGGCTTGGTACAGTATTCCATAACATCCAAGCATTCATGCTCCACATCAATTTCATCAACAATTTCAGAATCAGGCAATAATGTAGAAGGATTCAAATTCACACATCTTGCAATAGAAACATTATCTGCTCCTAAAATAACTTTCGCATATTTTGTCAATCTATTACTGGTCAGATGTTGTGTCTTACTCCTTGTCAGGAGTATTTCAACTGAATGGGGAACATAGACTTTTACAGGAAACCCCATAATGATCCCTTCACTTTGCTCCAAACTGACACTAGTTGCTGCAACTGCTTTTAAGCAACCTGGTAAGGCTTTTGCAACAGGATCAAGAACTGCTGAAAAATATGCAATGGGTTTTCTCAGATTCCGATGTCTTTGAATTAGTACAGAAAATGCACATCCTTCTCTTTCACTACAATACAGTTCAAAATATTTTTCATAATTTGGCATGCCTAGAGCTGGAGCTTCACATAGGCTTCTTTTTAGATTCTCAAAAGCTTCTAACTCAGATTCATTAAGAACAATTGGATCTTTTACATCTGATTTAGTCAATTTCTGTAGTGGTTTCGCAATTACTGAAAATCCACTTATCCATTGTCGACAGTAACCAACCATTCCTAAAAACATTCTAACCTGTCTTTGAGTTCTTGGAGGTTGCATTGCTTGAATCATTTTAATTCTTTCAATTGTAACCTGTCTTATTCCTTTTGCAATTCTATGTCCAAGGTATTTCACTTCTTGTTTACAAAACTGCAATTTTGCAGGAGACACTTTATGTCCCTCATCTGCTAGATGATTTAAAAGTACAATTGTGTCTGTCACACAATTTTCTCTCGATTTTGCTGCAATTAGTAGATCATCAATGTATTGCACCAATGTCGACCTGCCAGGTAGATTTAGATCTTCTAAAGATCTCTTCAACAATTCATTAAAAATAGAAGGACTCTCTGTATACCCTTGAGGGATTCTACACCATGCGAGGGTCCTATTTTGGAACCTGAAAGCAAAAATTTCCTGACTCTCTGGATGTAAAGGGACAGTAAAGAATGCATTGCAAAGATCAATGACAGTATACCACTCAGCATCATGTGGAATCTGATATAAAATAACTGCTGGATTTGGAACAACAGGACAACATGGAACAACAATTTGATAAATTTTTCTTAGATCTTGAACAATTCTATATATTCCATTTGATTTTTTACTTCCCATAATCGGTGAATTACAAGGGCTACTATCAATTTCTTTTAAACACCTTGTTTAATGAATTTTTCAATCACTGGAATAACACCTTCTATGGTTTCTGCTTTCATTTTATACTGAGGAATGTTTGGAAATTCTATTCCCTGTTTCAATGAGATTTTGACTGGATCGATATGTTTCATCAGACCCATCTCATTTCCAGTCAAATCCCAAATCTCAGCTTTGACTGTCTCCTTTAGTTTTACAGGTAAGTTTTCTTTTTCAAAAGCAGGAAACAATTTTGTTTCTTCTGTTTCTACTAACATCATTGTCATTCTATACAAACCATCTTCTTCCATTGTTTGTAATTCTACTCCATCAGGAGAACAACATATTCTACAATTCATCTTACACAGAATATCTCTCCCTAGTAAATTCACTGGACTGCTATTACAAACTACAAATCTATGTTTGTCTTTAAAATTTCCAATTTCAACTTGCACTGGATCTGTTAAATCAGTTTTAATTTGTTGATTACTTACTCCGACTACTTGGATGGTTTCCCCAGAGAGAGGTAGGTTTTCAATTTCCACTGATCTAACAGTAGAACGGGTAGCACCAGTGTCCACTAGAAAAGTGATGTCTACATCATTAACTTTCCCATTTACAAATGGACCAGACTGGTCAACCTCAAGAGTGGCTCCAATTACACACTCTTCCCCCTCTCTCGGGCACCGTCAGAAGTAATCATCAGAATCACTTCCTTGATTTTCTGTTAACAAAAACTGTCCTGAAGCATTTTGCACAATTTGTCTTTGAGCCCTTATTACCTGATCATCTCCTTCAAATCCCACACCTGGATTATATTTTTGACTTCCCCCAGAATTAGGAAAGGGAGACTGTGGAATTTGATTCTGCTGTTGAATCAATTGATTTTGTAGCTGTCGCTGAAGACTCAGGTCATTCAGTTTACGCTGCAAACGTAGCTGTTGCTGCAGATCAACATCGTTCTGCATCCGTGGGTTTAACAATGGATTTTTAAAATTTCTGGGTGGGTTTTTACACTCACTCTTCCAGTGTCCAATTTCGCCGCAATTAAAACAAGGCAATTTCTGTTTTAAATTATCAACTTTAGCATTATATCTTTTATTATTATTAAATTTAAATTTCCCTTGACCCTGATTCATGTTTTGATTTTGAATAAAATTTGCATTTTTATTTTCAAGACTGGCAATTTGTTGCTCAGCTACTTTTACTTGAGCCCACATCGCTTTCTCTTTCAACTTCTTTTGTTTAACTTCTAACTCATCACTACAATATTTTGCTTTTCTCAAAATGTCATCAACTGAAAGCGATTGCCATCCGACAATATTATTTCTAATCATTTCCCCAACTTCAGGTCTAAGACCATAAACAAATCTGTAAATAAAATGGCTCATATCTTTTTCGTCTAATTTTTCATAACCACTGTATTGTTTGAAAACTAATAGTAACCTTTCATAAAATGAATGAACTGATTCTTTAGCTTCCTGATTAGTTCGATCTATTTTAACCCAGTCCACTTCCTTTGGAGCAATTTTCTGTTTTAACCAATAAATCACCTTTCCGTAAAAATCCATTACTATTGGAGCTGGAGCACCAGTTTCTTTAATTCGCTCTGGTTCCTCTTTTGGCCAACCTATAGCAATTTTACATTCTGTCCAAAGATCTGATGGAACAACGATGTCAAAAAATCCGTCCAGATCAATCCACAGAACTTTTGAAACTTTTATAAACCTGTCTACTTGTCGATACCATTCAACAGGCTTTTCTCTCAGTCTTGGAAAATCATTAGTGAAAAGTAAAATATCCTGTCTCGACCAAGGAACATGAACATAACCTCCACCAGCAATTTCTCTCCTTGGAAATTGTTTTGATAATTTCTCTAATTTTTCATCCTCCTTCTTTCTAGTCTACTTCACTCTCCACTTACTCAATTCACCACGCTTTTTGATGTAAACAATCAAATCTTTTATGTGCATTATTCTTCCTATTGAATTCAAATTCTCAATGTCTTTTTCTGTAGAATCTAATCTATAATGTTTTCCAAAATTCTTTTGTCTGCTTAAATCAATTTCGAGTTCTGCTGCCAGTTCCTCCATCTGATCATATTTATTCTTTGTTTTCCATTGAATACTCTTGCAGATGAACAGTAGTTCATCATCACGACAAAATTTAAGACTATCAGAACCAATTGTACCAATTATTAATTCTTTTAAATTTGCTTTTAATTTTGCAACATCAAGTTTTGAATGTAACCCTCTTCTTTCAGAAGTCTCAGTATCAGATTCTGCACCCATTGGAGATTTATTAAAAGAGCCTTCATTGAAAGTTAAATCAGGCATTTTCGTTTTCTCATGATTAATTTCAGATAAATCTGAATAAAATTTTTCAGCAACCCTTTGAACTTCTGCATTTAAAGGAATCGTTAAACTTGTCCTGTTATTTTCCTTTTGTTCAAAAACAGGCTGAACAGGACCAATAGTTACTGGAACAGTTACAGCTTCCATGCCTTTAGTAATTTGTCGAATTAATTCTTCCTTTGATCGTAAATATTCTGAAGTATTTACAACTTCTTCATCCCTAATTTCTCTCATTAAAATTTTAGGGGCTTCCCTTTCTTTTGAAATTAACGAAAAATGTTTACCCCCAATGTAAACATCAGCATTTGTCCCAGTTTCTGATTTTTCTGGAGTTTCAAAAGATTCTGAATTATTAGGGTACAATTTTGGAGATTCATTAATAGGAGGAGCACTTGGTGTGGTTTCAGTAGAAAATGATCGAGAAGGTCTCAAAGGTTCATTTCTTTTATTAGAAGTAAAAATTTCTTCTAAAACTGCATCTTCAGACTCACTTTCTATGATTACATTATTTTTCTTTTCAGATCTTTTTTCACTAGGAGATCCCAAAACCATTTCTCTAATTAAATAGAGACCATCACACATGTCTCCCTGTCTCCACATTCGCATTCTATCTTCATGTGTCTCTCGTCTATAGCTTGGTATTTTCTGAGGTCTTTTAATACCACTCGCTTCTCTTTGAAGTTGAAACATTTCATCCTCCCATTCAACTAAAGCTTCAAATTGAGTAGGTCTTGGTTTAGGTATAAGAGCGTTCATCTTTTCTCTCAAATTTCTTAAATTTTTATATTAAATGAACCATCTTCTGGCCAAGTCAAAACACCGTCGTCTTTAGTGTAATGCTTCCAGACATCAAACCACAAAACAGTATGATATCCATATTCACCTTCCATATACGCTGCAGGTGTTTTATATTTATGAAGCAATTTACCACCTCGCGTTTTTATTTTCTTGTCAGGTGAAATAAAATTTTTAAACCTTTGAAGCATTGAAGGCTTTTTCTCAACATGTTTAAAATAATAACTCATTTTTCAAATCAATTCCAATTAGAGGAAATGATCGTAAAATATTTCCTGGATGTTCCGTTACACTAGCCAATCCGTGCGCGAAACACACCAACAAGCCAATTAGAGTTGAGCTACGTCACTACCCTGCTCAACGAATAGAAATTGTTCTTTCTCAAAGAACCAATCAGTTTACAGCACGTCAGAGTTACGAGAGTCAATCAGAACACAGCCTGTGACGTATGCTACCCAATCACTGCACGAGCCGTGTGACGTACACAGCTGCTGCAGTTTCTCGTGTGTCACTCTCAGCACTCACCCCTCCTTTACAAAAACTTTTCACAGCGCCATTTTAAGAACGCTTTTTCAATGAAAAATTAATTCAACAACCACAAGAAAGACTCATCTGTCTGTTTCTCTAATAAAGTGATAGAATTTCAATCATACAAGAATTCTATACGTGGAATAGACGACGCTATTCTCACAGAATATACATTTGCCGATAAAGTAATCTATTTACTCTACCCTTCAAACAAGTAATAATGAACTCATTTCCCTCAGAAAGCACATCCAAGTGACAATTCAAAGTTTAACTTGAACACCATTACAAAACAATCACGCACTTTCAAACGGAAAGTATCCCTAATCAAACACACATGAAATCCGTACAGGACTTTCACCTGTTTATAGATATCATGCACCGTTAGTAAAATAAACGACGTTATCCCTACAGGACTCTCACCTGTTTATAGATATTAAGTATGTTATCCCTACAGGACTCTCACCTGTTTATAGATAATCATACACCGGCTTTATCTTACCCTTCACTCAAGCTTGAATATATACTATTACTCTTATCACAGTGAGTTTTAGAGCGGGCTCATTGTCCCTATACTCATGCTGCTCAAATTTCTTAGATAATCCTCACTATACAACACTCACTCCTAACCCTAACTTGTGTTGCACGGCGACAACACTTGTGATACACGGCAATACCACTACTCTGAAACAGATCAAATGTGCTGTGTGACTACCTTCTCATCACACTAATTTGTACCGGTACAACAAGGAATTTTCACGCTGCTGGAAAAAACCTTACATATAGCACGAAAACGGACTTAACATATGTTAGACATCGATCCTATGTAACTACCGTATATGTTGGTTACCATAGCAACCTTGTATACCAACCTAAGAGTAGCAAGGGGTAAAAAAAAACTAGTGTGTATGCCTCGTCCGAATTATGGTGTGTGCTATAATCAAATCAAATAGCAAAATCTGTCAGAGGGTCTCTCCAAATGCTCAAAGAGATCCCATCAGACTTCCACCCTATACCGCCCTACATCATTTGGGAACCTTCAAAGTGCACATGGGAAATCGAGTACCCAGTGCAAGATTTGGCCAGACTTAACCAAATCCCTCACATAAATCCCAAACAGTCTATGATGTAATCAATATCAGGTATCAGGAGGTAGTTGAAAAGCAGTGCTAAATAATATAAACCAAAAAGTGTGTAAAGTGCTGTGGCTAAAATCGAGTAAAAGGAGGAAAATATGTTTAATGGACACCTCCCTTCTCTCAATATTAAAAACAGTGCAAATGGTAGCTTTAGCAAATAACTACACAGATAAACAAAGTGGTCGGCATGTTTCTGCAGACTATCAATGGGCCCATAGGTCACCTTGCTGCTTCATCAGGACCTATTTTCGCTACTGCTATGTGTAATAATGTGATTCAAATTAGAAAATAATGTGACAATTAAAATAAATATCACCTGAAAGTTCTCCTGTATTCAAATTGTCGGAGTGCACCAAGTGGACAAACATACACACACACAAAGATGAGAGAAATGTACATATCATTAGTGATTTTGTCATATTTAAAAAAAATCAGCTGCTGAATTAGCATATCCAGTCAGGTAAATGTACTGCAAAACAGCATGTCACCTCCAATGGGTGTACGTTGAGAGCTAGACCTTCAATGTGTCTCATTATCATATGTGCGAAGAACATATAACTCACACTCACCCAATTTGTAGGAGAATGTCGCCCCCCCTCACCTGGCCACAGCTCAGGTAACACGGAGCACCGCTCTGTTCAAGCCAAACAAATGAAACAGATCAGAGGAAGCACCTCGCTGCTGCACAACAAAACTGCACGTCTTTACTAGATCTAACATGTGTGAATAGAACCTTCATTTCTTATTATAAACGTAGTAGTCATTGACCAATTAGGTCACCCTTGGCATCCTAGGTGAATTGAGGCACAGCGTCTGTACAAGCAGTCATCATGTTCACAAGAATACTAATGGAGCAGTGTCTACTCACAAGTCTCGTCATGGGTGAGTTTCTATGACCTGCATCCTATAGCGCATAACCTATTGTGATCAAAATGCATGCGCTCTCATAGTAGTTTGCTATGTCAACTACTCATTAGGTGCGGTAAATACGATGGAAAGAGCCCATGACTCACGCTCAATATACATCGCACCACTCTTTAAGTAAAGCGAGACAAAACCATCCACCGGCCGAATGCTGTTGAAAGCTATCATACGCCGTGTGTCTGTATCGTGACCCAAAAATACAGCAGCCATCCCTCGCGCCGTTTCTAAGCATGTAGAGAATGCTTGCTATCGTTTTAGGCAAGCGTGGTCTCAGCTGTTTTGCCGCGCCCGCAGTTTTTTAATTACCCCTTCCAGCAACTATCACAAACCTTCTGATCTCTCTGCTAGTCCAATTGTCGCCCAGCGGAGCCTGTCTGCCTACCTGTCCGTCGGTACTCCAGACGTCCTTCTGGGCTGTCTGTGAGAGGTACCAGACGGTCAGAAGGAGGTCTATTAGGCAGAATCCCTGGTTGGCTGACGCTGTGATGTCATATCAGCGCGCCCTCCCGAGGCTATAGGGCAATGTAGTACTTTTGTGTTTTATCGCCGATTTCACAGAGCCTATGTAGGTTTTGAATGTGTTCAAAAATACTCATCTTAATGTTTTGTGAATTCAGCTTGAGCCTTCCAATGATGCAATTTTCTATCACTTATTCCTTATTACTCGTTGTATGAGATAAATGCTCCGACCGCTATTCTCCGCACTACAGGACTACAGATTATACTACAAAACCCCTGGGAATCTAGGGAAATGTAGTTGTGTCCACCCCGTTTTTATAGTTTTAGCAATCTTGTGTGCCAATACACTCCTCTTTGCCCCTGCTTTTTCGTGCTCATGGGAGAGCAGATGTTTAGGGGAGCCTGTGTGAAAGTGTGCTATAAGTATAGATGCATTATACTTAGTGACGCATTCTGCCTAGCGACCAGATGTCCCACCAGATATAGTCAGAAAATGGTCGAGAGTGATTTCAAAAACATGGGTATCTAGCCAATTAGTCTGTTGTCTTTCTCCTCTATTATCAGAGGCTCTCATGAATTGTCCGAATCATGAATTCCCTCCTTTCTCTCGAGAGAGCAACTGGTACCACAGGGACTGGGATGCGTTGTATGATGCGTGTCAGTGTCAGTGTGTTACAACGACATCCAAGGGATGTTTTCATTCATCCCGAGTTTGTCAGTCTGTAATTTATAGACCCATCTCTGCTCACGTTTGAAGAGGAAGCCACTGACATCTGTGACGTGTGTTGGTATTAGTGGCTGTTCTAAGACAGTCCAGCTTAGTTCTAAAGGACTGTGTTTTGCATCTATAAAATGATTGGTCAGCCTAGTCGCTTGCTTGGAGCATCTAATTGAGCTCTTGTGCTCCGAGATGCGTATTTTGACCTTCCGTGTGGTCATCCCTACATACCGTTTTTTACAAGGGCAACTAATCAGATATATCAAATTGCTGCTATTACAATTTGTAAATCTGCGTTGCTCCCAAGGTCGATCTGTGCCAATGTCTATGGTCAGGGACTTCACTGTCTGTGGACAGGCTGCACAGCTACCACAGGGGTGATGGCCCGTAGCTGCCGGCATGTCCCATAAGGTACCTATTGCTCTTGGAAGCTCACCTTTGGGTCGGGTATGTACCAATCTGTCCTTGAGGTTTTGGCTTCTTTTGAACGCAAATAGTGGGGCAGGTAAGGTATCAGCTCCTGTATTTAGGATTTTCCAATGCTTCCTCACTATTTTTTGAATCTGATTTGATTCGGTGCAGAATGTTTGTACACACGTGATTCGATCCTGTTTAGGCTTAGGCGGCAGAATCTCTAATAGGCTATCTCTGTTATTTGTTGATGCTCTTTTTTTAGATTTCCGAACCAATTGCCTGGGATAGTTCTTCAGTGAGAGGTCTGTTTCAAGGCTCTTCGCATGGTGTTCAAATGCCTGTTTTGTTGAGCAATTTCGTTGAATCCGAAGAAATTGCCCAAAGGGCAGGTTATCCCGGAGTGCTTTGGGATGACAGCTGTGGTAACTGAGTAGGGAGTTCTTTGCCAATGGTTTGCGGTACAGCTCTGATTCTAGACCAGTGGAGGTAGAGGTGATTAAGAGGTCAAGGAATGCCAGATGTGATCTGCTGTGTTCCATAGTGAATTTTAAGTAACGATTCCTTCCATTCAGCCATACGTGAAAGCTCTGTAGTTCTTCCTCCGTTCCTCTCCAAATTACTAAGACATCATCGATGTAACGCTTCCACAGGCGTAAACTGCCTGTGAAAGGATTTGTTTCTGCGAAGATGTGGTCTTGCTCAAATCTGTGCACGTAAAGATTCGCGAGACTCGGGGCAAAAATACTGCCCATGCTGGTCCCGCTAATCTGTAAGTAGAGGGATTCTTCAAACTGAAAAACATTTTCAGTCATAGCCAGATTCGCCAGAGTCATAATCACTCTGACTGGAGTGTTGGTGTCCAGATCCTTCTCAGCCAGAAGGGCCTCCACTACCTCTAAGCTCTCAAGCTGAGGTATTGAGGTGTACAGACTCTCAACATCGAATGACACTAGGATGTCTTGATTGTTGTCATAGTCTATCTCAGGTAAAAGTCTTAGAACATCCTTAGTGTCCTTCAGGTAGGTGAGCATTTCCCTCACCATTGGTTTTAGAAAGAAATCGACGAATGTCGACAAAGGTTCCAAAAGGGAGCCTATTTCCGAGATGATCGGGCGACCAAGTGGTGGACGTGTTGGCTTATGTACCTTCGGTAGATGGTAAAAGTAAGGTATTCTGGGGTTCACCGCACACAGGTATTGTCCCTCCTTGGCTGTAATCCACCCTTCACTGAGAGCCTCCTCCACTATTTGTCCGATCTCTCTAGTCAGTCTCTCGGTCGGGTCTGTAGTTAATTTACGATAGGCCTGACTGTTATTCAGTTGACGTAGACATTCACTCCGGTAAGTCTCAGAGTCGAGTAGCACTATCGCTCCACCCTTGTCCGCAGGTTTGATAACTATGGACTGGTTGTTGTGTGGAAAAGTAAATTTTGTCATGTTCTGTGTCCCTACGTGTCATCCATCATATGTTATGTGTGCATGATTAAATATGCATATGCATTCCCCATGTCCGATTAATGACGCAATTACAGTTGTGTCCACCTCTAGTATGCTAGTTTCCAGTCCTCGTGAATACTACGAATATCAGGTCTATGTAAAACTACGTTGCCACGTTTCTCAGTGTGCACGTTATTCTATTATAAAGTCCCCGTTTCTAGGCCTCAAAAGGGCCCGGACACCAGATTCAGCTCCTGTCTCCTGAAGCCTCGCTGAGGAGTGATACAGCCCCCACCTGTATCCTCGACCCTTCACTTACTTCCTGCCTCGCAGTGCCCGGCCCAGCCTGGCTCAGCCTCTGAGTCTGCCAAGAATATGTTATGATTCCAGTTATCAGTTCAGCCCTCCTTCCCTGCATTCCTAAAGCTACTGAACTGCATCAATAGTTTCCGTCATTGTCTAGCCTTCACGTCTCCACGTTAGAGAAATACTGCATTTAATGGTCATTTCATATTCTTCATATTCTTCATCACGCACTACATGTAGAATAATGCATGGTCCAGTCTTAGAATCAAGTTAGCCTTTCCCCTCCTAACTTCTAGTTTATATCAACATGTTCTCTAAACATCAGATACTAGATAGGGTTTAGGTACATGTCGCTCCGACCCTCCAGACTTCAGTCTCTGCTCCTAGCACAGAGTTCATAGCCCCCAGCTTCTCCTAGTAATACGTCATTGCCAGTTTGCGCGCACCATCAGGTTAGAGGTCCCGGCTCCTTAGGTAGCCCCCTCCAATGTTTCCGCCCCATCCATGACATATCCTGTTACGTCTGCACCACATGTCTATGTATACGCCCAGTTACACCTACTTTTACCCTTATCTTTCGCGACTGCTACGCGTCACGCCTTCTGCTCCACCCACTGCTACGCCTACTGCAATGTAATGCTATGTGTTTGCGTTATGTATATATGCTCATGTATTGTTATTAAAAGCCAGCGCGCTCATCCCAGACCCAGCCCCAGCAGCTGCTGGGCCCTGTCAGCCTATTCCTATGCAGGTTGTCCTGTTCCTGTCCTTATTAATTAATTGCGGGTTTATATAGCGCTAGGAATCGACTCCCAGAGGAGTATCTCCACGCTTCGACCGCTGGGGAACCCGTCCTGGCTCACCCTGAGAGATGGTCCCTGATGGGTATCTCTAAGGTGCGACCAAGCATCCCCGGCGGTCTGGGGGGCCGTTGTGAAGATGAGGCAAGCTGATGCCCAGAGTTGCTGAGTGTGGTTTCTGAGTAGAGTAGGCACCGAGGCGAGAATTATCGAGTCCGCTGACCCTGGTCCACGACCCTGCCGCGTCGGGAATCGAACCCTGGTCCCGGGCCGTTCTCTGCTTACGGGTCTGCCGCCTCTAACCAGTGAGCCACTTATGCTGTATTAAACCTGCAAAACTCCTACTACCTCGAATCTTGACTCTTATTTATTGAGCTATCTGTTATGATATATGTCTAGTCAAAAATAGGGTATTATTTATTTATTTACCACATAATGGCGCCCGAACAGGGACTTGCCCTTTCCCCACGCGTCGGTGAAGCCACGCCGACCCCCTGACCCTCTGCAGTCGTGACGGAACTCTTCTGCGCAGAGGCAGATATTTCTGCTCAAGTATCCCTCAGGCCCACGGAGGAGACGGAGGAGGCGGTCCAGCATCCAGACGAGACGGTGGAGGAACGCGGCGAGTCCCGACCAGAGCCCAAGCCGAGAGTCCAAGGTCCGAGGTATCCGGAGGTCCACCCGTAACTGAAGTCCGAAGTCCGAAGTTCGTCGTCCGTCGTCGTAGCCGTCCAGTCCAGTCTGAGGCCTTCCGTTCTTGCTGCCCGGTGAGTACCGTTACTGGGGTGGTATCTAGACAGGGTCAATTAAATTGACTCTGGTCTGTGGGTTGGTGGTACACAGTCCCACAAACGAAGTGTCCACTTCGGTGGATGCGGGTCCTGACGTGTCTCTTTATGAGACCGGTAAGTTTCGTACTGTTTCAGCAGTGCATCTAGTTTCTGTTCTAGTCAGTTTCTGTTCTCGAGAAAATTTATGTGTTCTGTTCTCAATATTTCCAGGTAGTATTCTGTTCGAACTGTTATTTTAAATGTTATTCATGTATTTTAATGTCGTGGTATGAATGGGGAATAAGTATCGTGTTCATTGTGTATTGTATTGTGTCTAGATTACAGTTCAGTCATGCCCATATTTTCCAAGTTACGTCAGTTAAAAACTAGAAAGGGTCTGCTGGAAGCAGCAGTTCCCGTCCCGCCCAGGGACAGTCCAGGTCACTTTATGTATCAGAAGCATGGCATAAGCGCCATATTGTATCTAGATTTATGGGTAGAGTATACCAAACAGTTAGAAGAAAAGTATAGATGGCCCGTATCGGGTACATGGGATGCCGAGTGCATCATGCGAGTAGAAGAGGCATTATGGAAAAAGAAAGCCAGACAGTCACAGAAAGATGCCATCGAGTTATGGCGTAAAGAATCTCATAAAAGAACTGAAAAGGAAATCAGAAAGTCAGAATTAAGTAGAGAATCCTTAGAACGAGCCCAAGAAAAAGAATTAATCGAGATAGGTGAACAAGTCAAAGCCGAACAGTCAGACAGACAGAGGCATGCCCTTATTAAGGGTATGTATCCTCTTCTTGCCGAGGGCTTGCCAAAAGCGACCCCGGAGGCATCCAGTAATTTCCCGCCACCACTAGTTCCGACCAAGCTACGTCACAAACAGACCGCAGCTGATATTTTTATTTCGTCCTATCTGGACGACACAGTCCCTGAATATGCAAATCCTGTTCGCGCTCCGCCAGTCCCAGTAAATCAGGCACATCCTGCTTCTCCAGACACCGGGGCACCCCATGCAGTACCTGCTACGGTACCCCCGGTCCAGCCAGCATTTCAATTTCCCGCTCCACCACGAAGAATATCAGTCGACGATTCTAGTCTAGGGGCCGCAGGAGGAGGTCCTCCTCAAACCCCGCTGCCACGCAAGCGTTTATCAGCACTCGAATTACATGCTCAAGCATCACAGCGTACTCCCAAGAGTAATAAGTCTGTTGCAGAAATCAGGCAAGCCCTTGGTGAATGTGCCTATGACCCAGTCCCAGGCGAGAATAATATGGTTTTATATTCAGTACGCGTAAGGAGGGTGACCGAGTATCTAGTCACCCTACCCAATATGAAAGAAGATCTAGACAGAATATATCGTTTCATCCGTACAGGGGATGATCCAGAAAGTATTAGTGATGCCATGTCTCAAAGGAAAGCTGAGATCCAGCGTATGATATTAAAGTTTTTAATTAACTGTCTAATAAGAGAACAAGATTACCCATCTAAAGATCCGGCCGAAATGAAAACCCTGACAAAGTGGAGTGATAATATAGCCGAGGGTAAGGACAATACCATTAGTGCCATGGAGAGTATGTACAAGAAAATCCGTAGAGAAATAATAAAGATACACGAACAACGTAAAGCAGCACAAGTAAGCGAGAAAGAAAGTAACTCTGATCCTGAAGAGGTAGACGACGAGAATCCCGCCAGAATAGCGTATGTAGGAAAATCTAGATTTCCAGATCGCCATTTACGCCTAGAACACAAGTCAATTTTCCATCATTCAGCACCAGAACAAGGTTCCCTAGAACAAGTATTCCAAGCTACCGATCACATTCTGAAATCACGAATCGGTTACAGTGAGTTAAGTACTATGCATGAACAAGAACTAGCCCGATCAGCAGTCCGATGGATTACTGATTCTACCACTTTTCCAGACGAAATAGTGGCACAAATGTTTCTGAAATTGCCCCCAGCCGAGCAGCGACTGGTGGGTATGTATATGATCCAGCACCTCATTACTCTGTATGAGGGTCAACACTCTGATCCAGGTCCGTTACACGATCTCCTGAACGAGTTACTCCAGTATAGATGGAAAGGTCTAGGTACCGATTTAATTAGTGTCATTCTCGAACAGCGCCACAAATATAGAACGTTTCTGAACCCGCATTTTGTTCATGTCTCACCCCCAGAAAGTAAACCATTTTACATGGAAAGACAGAACCCGTTACGAGAAGTGCATCCAGTTAAGTCAGAGGACGGTGAAATGCAACGAGTGTTTGTATACACCCCAATAACAAAGATGGAACTCCTCGAAATGAAGAAATTAATTCCCTGTCATGACAAAGATCCAGCAGGGTTCCATAGAGAATTAAAAGACATGCTCCGTATGGGAGAATACACTTACCCAGATATCATTAAAATGTTAAAGGTCCTGTTGCCCGCAGGGGTGTATGAAAAGCTAAAGGAAAAAGAATGGGAGGTGGGAGAGAAAAAGATAGATTGGGCAGTTCTAGAAGCTGAAGACAAGGCACGAGTACCAGGTACCGGTCTAGGAGAGAAATGTAAAGAATTACCAGAATTATTGATTCAAGTTCTACCCAGATTATTGACAACTAGAAAAGAAGACTGGGATGCAATCTCAGCCTGTAAACAGAAACAAGAGGAAGATATTAGTGATTTTTATTCTAGGTTTGAAAAATGTTTTAGCATCAATAGTGGCCTCAAGACAAGTAGTGAGTCATACCCTCACCTTTTTGTTACTAAATTAGTCGAGAATTCAAGCCCGCAAGTTAAAAATCGAGTTTTGAAAGTCGAAAGTACCTGGCAAGCTAATACCCCGTCCCAAATGCTCCAGATGCTCCAATACCACCAGAATAGAATCAGGGAAGAGCAAGAACACGAAAGAAAACGTATGAAAGACACGAAAATGAAAGTACTAGTTGCACAATCTGTTCCTCAAGACAGTCAGAAGAGGGGTCCGAATCAAGCCAGTCATCCTGCAGCTCCCGTTAAAGGGAACTGCAATTATTGTAAACAGCCAGGTCATTTTATAAACGAGTGTGCAGTTCTGAAACACAACATAGCTACCGGTAAAACAAAAGAAAGACCACGTCCGCCTAGACAAGAACAAGTTTCACAGACTCCTCAGTCACAGAATGCACCACAGACAGTTACAGCTCCGCAGCCTATTGCTGCAACACAGCACGTTACATCGCAGATGTACCAGTATGCACAGTCTGAGTATCCAGAGTACCAGCAGTATTCATGAAACAGCCTAGAGAGGGAGGTAGGCTTGCCTCTCATCGAGATACCTGTAGATCAAGAAGGTCCCTATGTTCATAGTCAAGTATTAGGGAAAGACAGAAAGTTCTTAATTGATACAGGGGCAAGTAGGACCACAATTAGTCACGCCGAAGTTCCAGGGGCTCCGCTCTCAGGCTCAAGAAATGTTTCCCTTGGATTTTCAGGAAAACCTATCGTAAATGAGATTTCAAAGCCAGTTACTCTAGAAGTAGGTCCATTGTCCCGTACTACTGATCTGTTACTTACTAAATCATGTCCAGAAAATCTATTAGGCATTAAGACACTGAAAGAGTTAGGTGCAGTTATATGCTGTTCCCCAGAGGGAATACGATTGTTCCTACGTGACTTCAAGGGTCACTATGTATTACGAGATTTTGATTCAAGACTGTCTAATGTTCCACAGCATTTATGGGCGCAAGGTCCAACTGATGTAGGTTATATGCAAATCACACCCTATCGTGTGACTCTCAAACCAGGTGTAGTGTTACCACGAATCAGACAGTACAGATTGCCACCCGAGGCTGTAGCAGCCTTATCCAAAATTATTGACGAGCTCATCGCTCAAGGAGTAGTTGTAGAAACTGACTCCAATGTATGTAATTCTCCGATCATTCCAGTCATGAAACGTACTGATCCAAATGCACCCCCAGTATATCGATTAGTGATCGACCTACGAGAGCTTAATAAATGTATTATTCCTCAGTACCCAGTTGTCCCAGACATCTCTTCCCTATTGACAGCCATTGATTCCGAAGCCACGTTCTTCACTGTCATAGACCTCAAAAACGCATTTTTCAGTGTTCCTATTCATCCAGACAGCCAGTTCCTTTTCGGATTCTGTTTAAATGGAAGGAGCTATATGTTCACACGCGCTCCTCAAGGTTTCACAGAAAGTCCTAGTATTTACAGTCAAGCACTTAAGAGACAACTAGACAACATTCACATGCCAACTGACACTGCCCTGCTCCAGTATGTCGATGATCTACTGATCACAGCCCGTTCTGAACGTGCTTGCGAGCGGGCATCACTTACAGTCTTGTATTTCCTAGCCGAGATGGGGCACAAGGTGTCCCCTTCGAAGCTTCAATTCTGTGTCCAGCAAGTGGTCTACTTAGGACACTTACTGTCCAAGAGGGGTAGGCAGTTGACACCAGACCGTATCCAGTTAATAGCGAGTCTTCCTCAGCCCAAGACCCAGAAGGAGGTACGTGCTTTTATCGGCCTCACTTCTTACTGTAGACAATGGATTCCCCAGTATGCATTTCTAGCCAAACCACTGATACAGTTAACGACCCAGGAGGCAGCCGCATCGACTGTTCTCCCTTGGACATCTGAACATACACTTAGTTTCAATGAGTTAAAGAAAGCTTTATGCCAAGCTCCAGTTCTAGCTACACCGAACTACAGTAAGCCTTTTACACTTTTCGTCACTGAACGTGAAGGTACAGCATTATCTGTTCTCACACAAGATCAAGCAGGACAATACAAGCCCTGTGCTTATTTTTCGAGCACATTAGATCCAGTCGCCCAGGCGTTGCCTGCGTGCCTCAAGTCAGTTGCAGCCACAGCACTAGCTATTAGACAAAGTGATTCCATAGTTTTAGGACATTCCTTGACAGTACAAGTTCCACACTCTGTGGAAGTTCTTCTGAACCGAACACAAACTCAGCACTTGACAATTGCACGTTTAACAGGTTATGAATTGACACTGTTCCAGCCACACATAGAAATCAGACGCTGCAACATTTTAAATCCTGCTACACTGTTACCATCAGTTAATCCAAATCCTGACCCACATGACTGTGTGGAAGTAGTTAACATTACGACAAAGCCAAGACAAGATCTGACAGATACTCCGTTACCAGACCCCGACCTGACACTTTATGTGGATGGTTCATGTATGAGAACAAGTACAGGAGAACTAGTCGCCGCGTATGCAGTGACTACTGACACTGAAGTTATTGAAACACACCGTATTGACACCCTGTCCGCTCAAGCAGCAGAGCTAGTTGCTCTGACACAAGCCTGTATACACGCCAAGAACCTGAAAGTTAATGTTTACACAGATTCACGCTACGCATTTGGAGTTGTACACGACTTCGGAGTGCTCTGGCAAGAGAGAGGTTTCATGACTTCTCATGGAACCAAGATTCAGCATGGTCTCCTTATTCAAGCTCTGTTAGATGCCATACACTTACCGACATCTATTGCTATCATGAAGTGCAAAGCACATACGAAAGTCACTGACATTATTTCCCAGGGTAATGATCTAGCAGACCGCACAGCCAAGCTTACAGCACAGACTCCAGACATTCCAGTTAACATGACACACACTCCAGATCCGATTACATGTATGACAGTTAAGGACCCTACACAAGATGTGATAGATATCCAGTTACATGCTACTCCCGAAGAAATCAAGAAATGGTCCGAACAAGGAGGGGTCCAGACAGATCAAGGATGGTTAACAAAGGGTAGAGCCACATGGTTTCTCCCCGACTCTATGGTTCAAGTCATTATTAATACCGCACATAGTCCAGCACATTTAGGAGAAAAAGCTATGTTAGACAGTATCCAGAACATTTGGTTCAACAAGCATTTACGAGCTGCAGCCAAGCAGAAAGTCCGTACCTGTATGATATGTTGTCAGTTCAATCCAGGTAAAAGTGTCCCGGTGGAACAAGGTGGATTCCAGCCCCCTGATCACCCTTTTGAAGTCCTCCAGATGGATTATATTCAGATGGAGCGATGTCGAGGTTTCAAGTATGTCCTTGTAGTTGTATGCGCTTTGTCCAGGTGGACAGAAGCATATCCAGTCCCAGATTACACAGCCGCGACCACTGCCAAGCAGTTGGTTCGTGAATTCTTCCCTCGTTATGGACTCCCTAGAGTCGTATATTCTGACAACGGCCAGCCATTCTCCTCAGAGTTAATGAAGCACGTTTCCCTTTTGCTAGGGTACCAGTGGAAGTTCCATTGTGTACGCCATCCTGAAGCAGCCGGTCTCGTTGAGAGACATAATCAGACCCTGAAAATCCGAATCGCCAAAATATGTAAAGAAAAAGGTGTGGACTGGCTAGTAGCTCTGCCAGTCGCTTTATTTTATATGCGCATGGTCGCACATTCCAGATCAGGTCTGTCCCCGTATGAGGTCGTATTCGGCCGCCCCCCTAACATGTGGGGTACTCCTAGACCCCGAAGTATTACCGATGTTTCAAGTAATATGCTGACAGATTACCTAGCTTCCTTGATGTCTGCCCTCAACTCATGTCGTTCACAGGTTGCTGCCGCATTTCCAGACAATACCGAGGTGGCACCGCATGAAATCGTTCCAGGATCCATGGTGATGGTCCGCAACTTTGACAGATCAAGTCCGCTGGAGCCTCGTTGGAAAGAGCCCCGACAGGTCCTCCTCACCACCCGTACAGCCGTGAAGTTGGAAGGACGCAAGGGCTGGGTGCACCTTTCTCATATTAAACTTTTTAATGGACTAAAACCCGTCTTAAAGAACATTTCCCAGGATTTGAAGGATTGCCAAGGCATTGTTCTCAAGGACTGTCCCGCAAAAGACATTGCTACAACCCCTCCCCTGTTAGAGAAAACTCCGCAACAGGAGTATAAACAGAAACTACGGTCTAGTAAAATAAGTCAGTCAGTTTGATTGTCTAAGTCCTCCCCTAGGTGAAACGGTTAGACTGTTTCTGACATGTATAAAATAGACCCCCATAGTGAGAGAGTTAGTCAAAACTCAATCCGATGTATCGTTTTTCTATGTTTCATATTATTTCTCAGCATTATGATTTCCTGCACGAGTTATGCATTTTTCCTGTATTTCCCAGTTTCACATGTAAATAAGTCTGCTAATGCTACAGTAGAGCACACGTTTAGTGATCTGCCCCCTCATGAACTGTCCTACCGCCTCGCTATGCGTAATAACTCATTTATCCGTATGTTACATTACTCACACCAGACCAGCAATGCCACTAATTGTTGGGTGTGTGGTCGACTCCCCCCTTTCCAGATGCCGAAGGGAGTTCTGCCACTTTTTCCTTATCCTTTTTCACATAATGGTTCGTGTGGGGCATGGTCCACGTTAACGTTATCCTCAACAGATATGTCTTTTCTTAACAGTACATGTTTCCCAGACAAGCAAGGTCTCCCCCACCGAACAGGGTTAGATCCAGAGAATGAAGTGTATAATTTAGGTAATTATTCGTCGAATTTCATGGTCTTGAATGTTCAGTCTGATACTACTCCAGACTTACCTGCTATTTCAGTACTACCAGTCAAAGGCGAATTATGTGTCCGAAATAATGGTTCCGTACATGTAGGACATAGTGATTGTACTACTGTTGTCAAGTATAGTGACAGTGGGAAATCTATTTTCAAAGCTTCACGTCATTCATATTTTATTTGTGGTCAGACCGCATATGTTCGTTTGCCCCTCGATTGGGAGGGAACCTGTTACATTGCCTTCCTACTGCCACCTGTTTTCCTAGCCCCATCTGATTATCATAGAAATACACATCTAGTACACATTAGACATAGAAGGGAGTCCCCAATTGTCGATTATACTGAAACTACTCTAGAACAATATACCGATTTCAATAAAGGTTTCTTCTTCTTTATAGGACCTGTCCAGAATAGTAAGTTAATCCGTAGGTTAACCAGAACCCTTGAAGCTGTAATAAATGAGACTGCCTCTGCTCTAGGTAACTTAACCGAAGAGCAATCTGCTATGAGATTTGTCGTTTTACAGAATCGTCTCGTCCTTGACGTCATACTGGCCGATAGGGGCGGGGCCTGTAGAGTCATCGGATCTAGTTGCTGCATTTTCATTCCAAATAACGCGCCGTCTGTTTATTCAGCTATAACCAGACTCCATAAAATTGCCCATCTGATACACCAAGATCCAGGCACCTGGACATGGTCCGGTTGGTTCTGGAATATAATTTCCGCATGGGGATGGAAAATATTGTCCTTCCTAGGTATTGCAGTAGCGATCATATTCAGCTGCTGCCTCTGTATACAATGTGGCCCTGCGATTTGCGGCATTTGTGCTACCTCTTGTATTCCTAGTCCCAAGCCCCGTTCTAAATCCCGTTCCAGGATAATTCGAGACGAGCAAATGATACTGTATGAAATGATAGACGGTATCATGAAAATTGATGTTTCCTGATGAAAACGTAGTGACAAGGAGGGAATGTGGAAAAGTAAATTTTGTCATGTTCTGTGTCCCTACGTGTCATCCATCATATGTTATGTGTGCATGATTAAATATGCATATGCATTCCCCATGTCCGATTAATGACGCAATTACAGTTGTGTCCACCTCTAGTATGCTAGTTTCCAGTCCTCGTGAATACTACGAATATCAGGTCTATGTAAAACTACGTTGCCACGTTTCTCAGTGTGCACGTTATTCTATTATAAAGTCCCCGTTTCTAGGCCTCAAAAGGGCCCGGACACCAGATTCAGCTCCTGTCTCCTGAAGCCTCGCTGAGGAGTGATACAGCCCCCACCTGTATCCTCGACCCTTCACTTACTTCCTGCCTCGCAGTGCCCGGCCCAGCCTGGCTCAGCCTCTGAGTCTGCCAAGAATATGTTATGATTCCAGTTATCAGTTCAGCCCTCCTTCCCTGCATTCCTAAAGCTACTGAACTGCATCAATAGTTTCCGTCATTGTCTAGCCTTCACGTCTCCACGTTAGAGAAATACTGCATTTAATGGTCATTTCATATTCTTCATATTCTTCATCACGCACTACATGTAGAATAATGCATGGTCCAGTCTTAGAATCAAGTTAGCCTTTCCCCTCCTAACTTCTAGTTTATATCAACATGTTCTCTAAACATCAGATACTAGATAGGGTTTAGGTACATGTCGCTCCGACCCTCCAGACTTCAGTCTCTGCTCCTAGCACAGAGTTCATAGCCCCCAGCTTCTCCTAGTAATACGTCATTGCCAGTTTGCGCGCACCATCAGGTTAGAGGTCCCGGCTCCTTAGGTAGCCCCCTCCAATGTTTCCGCCCCATCCATGACATATCCTGTTACGTCTGCACCACATGTCTATGTATACGCCCAGTTACACCTACTTTTACCCTTATCTTTCGCGACTGCTACGCGTCACGCCTTCTGCTCCACCCACTGCTACGCCTACTGCAATGTAATGCTATGTGTTTGCGTTATGTATATATGCTCATGTATTGTTATTAAAAGCCAGCGCGCTCATCCCAGACCCAGCCCCAGCAGCTGCTGGGCCCTGTCAGCCTATTCCTATGCAGGTTGTCCTGTTCCTGTCCTTATGCTGTATTAAACCTGCAAAACTCCTACTACCTCGAATCTTGACTCTTATTTATTGAGCTATCTGTTATGATATATGTCTAGTCAAAAATAGGGTATTATTTATTTATTTACCACAGTTGGCCAAGTTTCTTATCGCTTCTTGTTCTTTCTTGGAAGAATTGTTGAAGGGTCTTGTGTTTAGATGAAGCAGTTCTTTCAAATCATGGTCAACAGCTTCTTCAAAAGTGAGCACTTTCGCTGGAAGACCTGTCGTAGTGGGGTTGAATGTAGAAGGTCTCTTGAGACCAGGGTTTAGGTCAGCACTCTGACTCTCTTGTGAGGTTGAATTCTTACCGGCAAACAGGTAATGTAGCCAAATTTTTCTAAAAAACTTGCCCATTTCAGTCTGGGCAACAAAAGGATCTCCTTTATTGGTAGACACGAAGCCCAAGCCTTTATTGAGAACCTGTTCTTCTGTGCTGGTAAGGGAGTGAGAGCTCAGATTTATTACAAGGCAGGCCCTGTCGATGTCCCTGCTTGATCCTGGTTGATTTTCTTTCCGCTTCTCAGATCCATGGTCTGAGGGGGTAAGTTCCAGCGAACCTGGCCTTGTTGTGATGTTCGTTGTTGGCCTCGTGACCTCCGGCCAAACCCTAAAAAAGGCTGTTGATTGAAATTCTGAAAAGCTTGATGCGGGCCAAAATGACCCATCATGGGAGGATAGGGTGGAGGGCCCCACGGCGTGGGTTGCCACCAAGGTGCCCCTTGTGGTTGAGCAAATTGTTGTCCATATCCCCTCCAGTTCTTCCTGTTGTTTCCTCTACCTCTTGGCTTAGTGTAGAAATTGCCTTGATTGGATGAATCAGAGTCGCTTGAGCCCCCATCGGAACTGGAGGTACCATAATTGGATCCCCCTTGGCGCCCATATTTGTTGTGCGCTGATGGGGTATAGTCGTCACTGGTGTATGGATATATCTTGTCCATTGCAAACTTCGCCAGGTCCTTTTTGAACTTCTCCAGCTTGGTAAACAAGATAGAATCCCGGAATTCTTTACTTGTCTTATTTCCGTCTTCTTGGTGTTTCGAAAACACCTTGCTGGAGGAAATAGTAGTCTTGATCTGGCCTTCGAGAAGTTGAATTTCAACAAGAATTTTATCGGCAGTTCTTTTAGCCGTTTTGATGATCAACACTAGCCAATCACGCGTGCATCTCCACGCTATGAGAGACCAGTCTTTTAAAAATTCTTTGTCATCTAAGAATAGGCGTGGAGCATTTGTCACTATGAGTCCACTAGGGGCACAATTTCCACGTAAATATTCCGCCATGGTAATGCCATGGACACACACCCTCTCCTGATTCTTTTTCAATATGAGGACCTTGGCCCACCCCTCATCGGCATTGACCTGGATAGTCGGTAAGAGTTCTAGCATACTAGGATTCTCTGACAATATATTCTGTACTTCTGCCTCATCAAAAGCTAGGCCTAGATTCGTGGCCATGTTAGTGGGGGAATGATCAAGAAATGAGTAATAGGTGAAATTAGTGTCACAGCTGGCAAGGCGCCTCTACTCTGACCACCACGTAAGCGTGGCTTGAATGCAGTTTAGAACTAATATACAAAAAATATACAAAAACGGACCCGCAGCCAAAGCTGCTCAAACACTATTTAAACCACAGAAAGAGGGTCCCAGGGAATGTTTAACGACCTTCCAATACTACAACCCTGACAATTACTTGTATACCAACCTAAGAGTAGCAAGGGGTCAAAAAAACCTAGTGTGTATGCCTCGTCCGAATGATGGTGTGTGCTATAATCAAATCAAATAGCAAAATCTGTCAGAGGGTCTCTCCAAATGCTCAAAGAGATCCCATCAGACTTCCACCCTATACCGCCCTACATCATTTGGGAACCTTCAAAGTGCACATGGGAAATCGAGTACCCAGTGCAAGATTTGGCCAGACTTAACCAAATCCCTCACATAAATCCCATACAGTCTATGATGTAATCAATATCAGGTATCAGGAGGTAGTTGAAAAGCAGTGCTAAATAATATAAACCAAAAAGTGTGTAAAGTGCTATAGCTAAAATCGAGTAAAAGGAGGAAAATATGTTTAATGGACACCTCCCTTCTCTCAATATTAAAAACAGTGCAAATGGTAGCTTTAGCAAATAACTACACAGATAAACAAAGTGGTCGACATGTTTCTGCAGACTGTCAATGGGCCCATAGGTCACCTTGCTGCTTCATCAGGACCTATTTTCGCTACTGCTATGTGTAATAATGTGATTCAAATTAGAAAATAATGTGACAATTAAAATAAATATCACCTGAAAGTTCTCCTGTATTCAAATTGTCGGAGTGCACCAAGTGGACAAACATACACACACACAAAGATGAGAGAAATGTACATATCATTAGTGATTTTGTCATATTTAAAAAAAAATCAGCTGCTGAATTAGCATATCCAGTCAGGTAAATGTACTGCAAAACATCATGTCACCTCCAATGGGTGTACCTTGAGAGCTAGACCTTCAATGTGTCTCATTATCATATGTGCGAAGAACATATAACTCACACTCACCCAATTTGTAGGAGAATGTCGCCCCCCCTCACCTGGCCACAGCTCAGGTAACACGGAGCACCGCTCTGTTCAAGCCAAACAAATGAAACAGATCAGAGGAAGCACCTCGCTGCTGCACAACAAAACTGCACGTCTTTACTAGATCTAACATGTGTGAATAGAACCTTCATTTCTTATTATAAACGTAGTAGTCATTGACCAATTAGGTCACCCTTGGCATCCTAGGTGAATTGAGGCACAGCGTCTGTACAAGCAGTCATCATGTTCACAAGAATACTAATGGAGCAGTGTCTACTCACAAGTCTCGTCATGGGTGAGTTTCTATGACCTGCATCCTATAGCGCATAACCTATTGTGATCAAAATGCATGCGCTCTCATAGTAGTTTGCTATGTCAACTACTCATTAGGTGCGGTAAATACGATGGAAAGAGCCCATGACTCACGCTCAATATACATCGCACCACTCTTTAAGTAAAGCGAGACAAAACCATCCACCGGCCGAATGCTGTTGAAAGCTATCATACGCTGTGTGTCTGTATCGTGACCCAAAAATACAGCAGCCATCCCTCGCGCCGTTTCTAAGCATGTAGAGAATGCTTGCTATCGTTTTAGGCAAGCGTGATCTCAGCTGTTTTGCCGCGCCCGCAGTTTTTTAATTACCCCTTCCAACAACTATCACAAACCTTCTGATCTCGCTGCTAGTCCAATTGTCGCCCAGCGGAGCCTGTCTGCCTACCTGTCCGTCGGTACTCCAGACGTCCTTCTGGGCTGTCTGTGGGAGGTACCAGACGGTCAGAAGGAGGTCTATTAGGCAGAATCCCTGGTTGGCTGACGCTGTGATGTCATATCAGCGCGCCCTCCCGAGGCTATAGGGAAATGTAGTACTTTTGTGTTTTATCGCCGATTTCACAGAGCCTATGTAGGTTTTGAATGTGTTCAAAAACACTTATCTTAATGTTTTGTGAATTCAGCTTGAGCCTTGCAATGATGCAATTTTCTATCGCTTATTCCTTATTACTCGTTGTATGAGATAAATGCTCCGACCGCTATTCTCCGCACTACAGGACTACAGATTATACTACAAAACCCCTGGGAATCTAGGGAAATGTAGTTGTGTCCACCCCGTTTTTATAGTTTTAGCAATCTTGTGTGCCAATACACTCCTCTTTGCCCCTGCTTTTTCGTGCTCATGGGAGAGCAGATGTTTAGGGGAGCCTGTGTGGAAGTGTGGCATAAGTATAGATGCATTATACTTAGTGACGCATTCTGCCTAGCGACCAGATGTCCCACCAGATATAGTCAGAAAATGGTCGAGAGTGATTTCAAAAACATGGGTATCTAGCCAATTAGTCTGTTGTCTTTCTCCTCTATTATCAGAGGCTCTCATGAATTGTCCGAATCATGAATTCCCTCCTTTCTCTCGAGAGAGCAAATGGTACCACAGGGACTGGGATGCGTTGTATGATGCGTGTCAGTGTCAGTGTGTTACAACGACATCCAAGGGATGTCTTCATTCATCCCGAGTTTGTCAGTCTGTAATTTATAGACCCATCTCTGCTCACGTTTGAAGAGGAAGCCACTGACATCTGTGACGTGTGTTGGTATTAGTGGCTGTTCTAAGACAGTCCAGCTAAGTTCTAAAGGACTGTGTTTTGCCTCTATAAAATGATTGGTCAGCCTAGTCGCTTGCTTGGAGCATTTAATTGAGCTCTTGTGCTCCGAGATGCGTATTTTGACCTTCTGTGTGGTCATCCCTACATACCGTTTTTTACAAGGGCAACTAATCAGATATATCAAATTGCTGCTATTACAATTTGTAAATCTGCGTTGCTCCCAAGGTCGATCTGTGCCAATGTCTATGGTCAGGGACTTCACTGTCTGTGGACAGGCTGCACAGCTACCACAGGGGTGATGGCCCGTAGCTGCCGGCATGTCCCATAAGGTACCTATTGCTCTTGGAAGCTCACCTTTGGGTCGGGTATGTACCAATCTGTCCTTGAGGTTTTGGCCTCTTTTGAACGCAAATAGTGGGGCAGGTAAGGTATCAGCTCCTGTATTTAGGATTTTCCAATGCTTCCTCACTATTTTTTGAATCTGATTTGATTCGGTGCAGAATGTTTGTACACACGTGATTCGATCCTGTTTAGGTTTAGGCGGCAGAATCTCTAATAGGCCATCTCTGTTATTATTTGATGCTCTTTTTTTAGATTTCCGAACCAATTGCCTGGGATAGTTCTTCAGTGAGAGGTCTGTTTCAAGGCTCTTCGCATGGTGTTCAAATGCCTGTTTTGTTGAGCAATTTCGTTGAATCCGAAGAAATTGCCCATAGGGCAGGTTATCCCGGAGTGCTTTGGGATGACAGCTGTGGTAACTGAGTAGGGAGTTCTTTGCCAATGGTTTGCGGTACAGCTCTGATTCTAGACCAGTGGAGGTAGAGGTGATTAAGAGGTCAAGGAATGCCAGATGTGATCTGCTGTGTTCCATAATGAATTTTAAGTACTGATTCCTTCCATTCAGCCATACGTGAAAGCTCTGTAGTTCTTCCTCCGTTCCTCTCCAAATTACTAAGACATCATCGATGTAACGCTTCCACAGGCGTAAACTGCCTGTGAAAGGATTTGTTTCTGCGAAGATAAGGTCTTGCTCAAATCTGTGCACGAAAAGATTCGCGAGACTCGGGGCAAAAATACTGCCCATGCTGGTCCCGCTAATCTGTAAGTAGAGGGATTCTTCAAACTGAAAAAAAATTTCAGTCATAGCCAGATTCGCCAGAGTCATAATCACTCTGACTGGAGTGATGGTGTCCAGATCCTTCTCAGCCAGAAGGGCCTCCACTACCTCTAAGGTCTCAAGCTGAGGTATTGAGGTGTACAGACTCTCAACATCGAATGACACTAGGATGTCTTGATTGTTGTCATAGTCTATCTCAGGTAAAAGTCTTAGAACATCCTTAGTGTCCTTCAGGTAGGTGGGCATTTCCCTCACCATTGGTTTTAGAAAGAAATCGACGAATGTTGACAAAGGTTCCAAAAGGGAGCCTATTCCCGAGATGATCGGGTGACCAAGTGGTGGACGTGTTGGCTTATGTACCTTCGGTAGATGGTAAAAGTAAGGTATTCTGGGGTTCACCGCACACAGGTATTGTCCCTCCTTGGCTGTAATCCACCCCTCACTAAGAGCCTCCTCCACTATTTGTCCGATCTCTCTAGTCAGTCTCTCGGTCGGGTCTGTAGTTAATTTACGATAGGCCTGACTGTTATTCAGTTGACGTAGACATTCACTCCGGTAAGTCTCAGAGTCGAGTAGCACTATCGCTCCACCCATGTCCGCAGGTTTGATAACTATGGACTGGTTGTTGGCCAAGTCTCTTATCGCTTCTTGTTCTTTCTTGGAAGAATTGTTGAAGGGTCTTGTGTTTAGATGAAGCAGTTCTTTCAAATCATGGTCAACAGCTTCTTCAAAAGTGAGCACTTTCGCTGGAAGACCTGTCGTAGTGGGGTTAAATGTAGAAGGTCTCTTGAGACCAGTGTTTAGGTGAGCACTCTGACTCTCTTGTGAGGTTGAATTCTTACCGGCAAACAGGTAATGTAGCCGAATTTTTCTAAAAAACTTGCCCATTTCAGTCTGGGCAACAAAAGGATCTCCTTTATTGGTAGACACGAAGCCCAAGCCTTTATTGAGAACCTGTTCTTCTGTGCTGGTAAGGGAGTGAGAGCTCAGATTTATTACAAGGCTGGCCCTGTCGATGTCCCTGCTTGATCCTGGTTGATTTTCTTTCCGCTTCTCAGATCCATGGTCTGAGGGGGTAAGTTCCAGCGAACCTGGCCTTGTTGTGATGTTCGTTGTCGGCCTCGTGACCTCCGGCCAAACCCTAAAAAAGGCTGTTGATTGAAATTCTGAAAAGCTTGATGCGGGCCAAAATGACCCATCATGGGTGGAGGGCCCCACGGCGTGGGTTGCCACCAAGGTGCCCCTTGTGGTTGAGCAAATTGTTGGCCATATCCCCTCCAGTTCTTCCTGTTGTTTCCTCTACCTCTTGGCTTAGTGTAAAAATTGCCTTGATTGGATGAATCAGAGTCGCTTGAGCCCCCATCGGAACTGGAGGTACCATAATTGGATCCCCCTTGGCGCCCATATTTGTTGTGCGCTGATGGGGTATAGTCGTCACTGGTGTATGGATATATCTTGTCCATTGCAAACTTCACCAGGTCCTTTTTGAACTTCTCCAGCTTGGTAAACAAGATAGAATCCCGAAATTCTTTACTTGTCTTATTTCCGTCTTCTTGGTGTTTCGAAAACACCTTGCTGTCGTTGTAACACACTGACACTGACACGCATCATACAACGCATCCCAGTCCCTGTGGTACCAGTTGCTCTCTCGAGAGAAAGGAGGGAATTCATTATTCGGACAATTCATGAGAGCCTCTGATAATAGAGGAGAAAGACAACAGACTAATTGGCTAGATACCCATGTTTTTGAAATCACTCTCGACCATTTTCTGACTATATCTGGTGGGACATCTGGTCGCTAGGCAGAGTGCGTCACTAAGTATAATGCATCTATAATTATAGCACACTTCCACACAGGCTCCCCTAAACATCTGCTCTCCCATGAGCACGAAAAAGCAGGGGCAAAGAGGAGTGTATTGGCACACAAGATTGCTAAAACTATAAAAACGGGGTGGACACAACTACATTTCCCTAGATTCCCAGGGGTTTTGTAGTATAATCTGTAGTCCTGTAGTGCGGAGAATAGCGGTCGGAGCATTTATCTCATACAACGAGTAATAAGGAATAAGTGATAGAAAATTGCATCATTGCAAGGCTCAAGCTGAATTCACAAAACATTAAGATAAGTGTTTTTGAACACATTCAAAACCTACATAGGCTCTGTGAAATCGGCGATAAAACACAAAAGTACTACATTTCCCTATAGCCTCGGGAGGGCGCGCTGATATGACATCACAGCGTCAGCCAACCAGGGATTCTGCCTAATAGACCTCCTTCTGACCGTCTGGTACCTCCCGCAGACAGCCCAGAAGGACGTCTGGAGTACCGACGGACAGGTAGGCAGACAGGCTCCGCTGGGCGACAATTGGACTAGCAGAATGATAAGAAGGTTTGTGATAGCTGTTGGAAGGGGTAATTAAAAAACTGCGGGCGCGGCAAAGCAGCTGAGATCACGCTTGCCTAAAACGATAGCAAGCATTCTCTACATGCTTAGAAACGGCGCGAGGGATGGCTGCTGTATTTTCGGGTCACGATACAGACACACGGCGTATGATAGCTTTCAACAGCATTCGGCCGGTGGATGGTTTTGTCTCGCTTTACTTAAAGAGTGGTGCGATGTATATTGAGCGTGAGTCATGGGCTCTTTCCATCGTATTTACCGCACCTAATGAGTAGTTGACATAGCAAACTACTATGAGAGCGCATGCATTTTGATCACAATAGGTTATGCGCTATAGGATGCAGGTCATAGAAACTCACCCATGACGAGACTTGTGAGTAGACACTGCTCCATTAGTATTCTTGTGAACATGATGACTACTTGTACAGACGCTGTGCCTCAATTCACCTAGGATGCCAAGGGTGACCTAATTGGTCAATGACTACTACGTTTATAATAAGAAATGAAGGTTCTATTCACACATGTTAGATCTAGTAAAGACGTGCAGTTTTGTTGTGCAGCAGCGAGGTGCTTCCTCTGATCTGTTTCATTTGTTTGGCTTGAACAGAGCGGTGCTCCGTGTTACCTGAGCTGGGGCCAGGTGAGGGGGGGCGACATTCTCCTACAAATTGGGTGAGTGTGAGTTATATGTTCTTCGCACATATGATAATGAGACACATTGAAGGTCTAGCTCTCAAGGTACACCCATTGGAGGTGACATGATGTTTTGCAGTACATTTACCTGACTGGATATGCTAATTCAGCAGCTGATTTTTTTTAAATATGACAAAATCACTAATGATATGTACATTTCTCTCATCTTTGTGTGTGTGTATGTTTGTCCACTTGGTGCACTCCGACAATTTGAATATAGGAGAACTTTCAGGTGATATTTATTTTAATTGTCACATTATTTTCTAATTTGAATCACATTATTACACATAGCAGTAGCGAAAATAGGTCCTGATGAAGCAGCAAGGTGACCGATGGGCCCATTGATAGTCTGCAGAAACATGTCGACCACTTTGTTTATCTGTGTAGTTATTTGCTAAAGCTACCATTTGCACTGTTTTTAATATTGAGAGAAGGGAGGTGTCCATTAAACATATTTTCCTCCTTTTACTCGATTTTAGCCACAGCACTTTACACACTTTTTGGTTTATATTATTTAGCACTGCTTTTCAACTACCTCCTGATACCTGATATTGATTACATCATAAGCTGTTTGGGATTTATGTGAGGGATTTGGTTAAGTCTGGCCAAATCTTGCACTGGGTACTCGATTTCTCATGTGCACTTTGAAGGTTCCCAAATGATGTAGGGCGGTATAGGGTGGAAGTCTGATGGGATCTCTTTGAGCATTTGGAGAGACCCTCTGACAGATTTTGCTATTTGATTTGATTATAGCACACACCATCATTCGGACGAGGCATACACACTAAGTTTTTTTGACCCCATGCTACTCTTAGGTTGGTATACAAGTAATTGTCAGGGTTGTAGTATTGGAAGGTCGTTAAACATTCCCTGGGACCCTCTTTCTGTGGTTTAAATACCATAGCAACCATCAAATTCTGCTACCAAGGTAATTGATCCAGCGGCCTATAGAAAATATGTCATAAATTACGCAACCCAACTTTACAACTTACACTAATAATCACTAATTAAACACAAAGGCCCATTAATCAAACATGACATATTATGACCAACCGAACCATGTGGCCTAATCAACCTATTCACAAATTATATACATTTATATACAACCGCGGTAAATGGATATCATCATTTCAATAAACCTAACTATGTATTAAGCCACTTATGGCGATAGAATCTAGCTAATGGTAACCTGAACCCATGAAATGTCAAGACCAGCTTGTTTTCAAAAGTAAGATTTTATTAGCTATTTATTATAATTTCGTAAATGTAATTTTTATTAAAGCATTTTTATTAGAATTATTGCGAGTAAAAACATTATAAGTTCCAAAATTAT
Organism: Lissotriton helveticus; assembly: GCF_964261635.1. Taxonomy (NCBI): domain Eukaryota; kingdom Metazoa; phylum Chordata; class Amphibia; order Caudata; family Salamandridae; genus Lissotriton; species Lissotriton helveticus. Next base: position 807,829,210 of record NC_136063.1, read on the forward strand.
TATTGCAAAAGTATTTATTAGTTTAGCATTTTTCAAAACCTAAGTCCCTAACTAAGCTAAATAAATGGAAATAAAGTAAAGTCTTTGAGGGTTCTTACATGCTCCAAGTGAAGTCCGTCAGCACGACACCCTCTTCCAAAGGTCAGCAAAAGCAGCAGCGAGCATAACCCTTCCACGGGGAATGGGTTTTTATACCTTACTACGCTAACTAATCTAAGTAAAAGTAATTCTTTTCTGAAAAAGTCGGAATCCCATTGGTTCACAAGTGACAAGTGACATATCACCTCATTTTCAAAACATCAGTTCCGTCACTTTCTTAGAGTCCATTGTCTCTAGCATTCGAGCTCCGAGGCTTCCTCAGATTGCAACATTTTCTTGAATAACATTTTTCATCATGTCATTGCGCTTCCTCGGATGCAAAGTTATCAAATGTTCCTCCTGCCGGTTCCTGGCCTTGGCCTTGTCCGAGTAGGAAACTGCTAGAAACACACCACGCTTTCCAAATGTTGCCACCGAAAGGAAATCTTTCTTTGAAAGGACTCTCTCTTGCTCCGTGCAGAATTTATTTGCAAACTCGAGTAAACTAGGCCCAAAAGCAGTCAATTTAACGTCCACTAATATATAAACAAACACAAAAGAATAATTAATGTAAGAAATATTATATGTTCTGTTGCCACCCAACATTGCTAATGATTAACCCATTAGTCTAAATTACCTAGCCAAAGCAAACAAATAAAGCAGCATTATATCTACCAGTCTTCTTTAAATCCATCGAAATTCTTTATGCACCTATAGAGAATAGAGTGACACCACATAGACAAGGAAAGCAAAACAAGCACATGCTACTTTTAAGAACAGCCGCGATTAGTTATAACATGACAAAAGGACAAAATTAATTTATTAATTTGCACGAACAAAAAGATGCAACAAATATGCACGTTTATGAGCACACACGTTAATATCCCACGTGTAATGTAAGTTTATTCTAGGTTGAATTAATACAAACACAGCACCAAACGTTAATAAAGTTATTTTTTCATTATGGAAGTGTGACTTCACGAGTTGAAATAAAATTATTTCCAAATCTCGCTCCATCAGATGCACATGTATAAATATATGAATGGATGCAGATTGCTGTAGAAGGATGAATGAAGGTAGCTGCAGATGGATGGATGCATGAAGGCAGCTTCAGATGGATAGCTGTAGTTACCTGCAAATGTGTTGTTTTATAGAGGGATAGATGCATGGGTATCTGCAGGTAACTGAAGATGCATGAATGAATGCAGGGAGCTTCTGATAGATGGATGTGTGCATGCAGGTGCTGTAGATGAATTAATGGATGCAGTTGGCTTCAGATGGAAGAATAGATGCCGTTTGCTGTGAATGAATGGATATAGTTTGCTGCAGATGGATGGGTGCTGTTTGCTGCTGATGAATATATGCAGTTTGAGGCAGATTGATGCAGTTAATTGCGGATGGATGAATGGATGTAGTTAGCTGCACATGAATGGATAGATGCAGGTAGCTACAAATGGTTGGACTGATGCTGATAGCTATAGATACATTTCTGGACACAGAAAGCTGCAGTGCTGTATATATTGATGGATAGAAGCAGGTAGCTGAAGATGTTTGTGTGCATAAATGGATGAAGGTAGCCGCAGATGTATATGTGGACAGATGCAGGTACCTACAGATAAGTGGATGGACAGATCGATGCATGAATTGATGCAGGTAACTGCAGATGGATGGACGGATGAATGGAAGCAAGAAGCTGTGGCTGGAGAGGAAGAATGTAGGTAGCTGCGGATGGATTAATGCATGCACGTGGGTGCAAATAAATGGATGCAGTTTGCTTCGGATGGATAGATGCAGTTTGCCAAATTTGGAGGAATGCAGTTTGTAGATTGATGGATGAATGGATGGATGGATGAATGGATGGATAAGTACGGGGATGGATGGATACAATTTGTTGCAGACAGAGGGATGCTGTTCACTTTGGATGGATGGATGCACGTAGCTGAAAATGTATATATGTATATTAGAATGGATCCACAGGTAAATGCAGGCAGCTGCGGATGAATGGATGGATGCAGGTAACTGCAGATGGATGAATGCACGGGTGGATGCGGCTAGCTGCAAATGTATGGTTGGATGGATGTAAGTAGTTGCAGAAGGATGCAAATAGCTGCAGACAGAGAGATGTAGGTAGCTGCAGATGCAGCAATGCATGGATAAAGGTAGCTGTGGATATATATGGATGGATGGATAGCTGAAGGTAGCACCGGATGTAAGGATAGATTACTTGATCCAGAAATAGGCAGATTTATCGATGGACAGGTGGATGCACATGAATAAATAGATGGATGAATGCAGATAGATGCAGAAGGATGAATGAAGGTAACTGCAGATGGATGGATGTATACAAATTAAGGGGTCTTGGAACACTAAATGCTTACCCTCAAAGGCCTGATGTTTGTGCAACTACAAAGAAGAGTTGATTGAGCATGTATCTATTTCCTAATTTATTAGAGCTATAAAAGAAATACCTGAAATAAGTATTTAATTCATTCAATTGTAGATCTATCAAAGAGGCTGTTAACTATTGTTTTTCCCCTGGTGATTGTCAATTTATTGGGAAGTGAACTCAATTGTTATATTATTTCTATTCTAGTCTTAAGAAATTGTGATTGAAATGCTGTTTTTATAGAATATTTGTAGATATGCTTGTGATTTTAACATTTATTTTCCTATTATATGAATATTTGAATATATTTTATACAAAAAAGATGCATTCATTCATTTGTTCATTCATTCATGTAGGCATCTTCAGATGGATAGCTGTAGTTACCTGTAACATGTTTGTATATAGATGGATAGATGCATGGGTGGATGTAGGTAACTGAAGAGGCATGAATGAATGCAAGTAGCTACTGAATGGATGGAGGGATGTGTGCATGTACGTAGCTGCCGCTCGATTGATGGATGCAGCTGTCTCCAGATGGATGAATGGATGCTGTTTGCTGTGAATGGAAGGATACAGTTTGCTGCAGATGTCTGGATTCTGTTTGCTGCTGATGAATAGATGCAGTTTGCTGCAGATAGAGGGATGCAGTTTGCTGGAGATGGATTAACTTAACTGCTGATAGATGAATGGATGCAATTACCTGCACATGGATGGATAGATACAGGTAGCTAAAATAGATGAATGGACACAGGTTGCTATGGATTAATGGCTGGATGCAGAAACTTGCAGTATGTATGTCTATATTGATGGATAGAAGGAGGTAGCTGCAGATGTATGTATGCATAAATGGATGCAGGAGATGCAGAGTTATGTATCGGCAGATGCAGACATTTACAGATAAATGGATGGCTAGATTGATGCAGGAATGGATGCAGGTAACTGCAGGTGTGTGGATGAATGGATGGAGGGATGAAAGCAAGAAGCGGAAGATGCATGGATTCAGGTAACTGCAGCTGGATGGGAAGAACGCATGTATCTGCAGCTTGATGAATGCATGCAGGTGGTGTCATGTTCAGGCCCTGGGAGACTGTCTCGGGGAGGGGCAGGGGGGGATCGGGCTATCTGTGTGGGTTCCAGAGAGTTTGTTCTATTTCCTTGCAGATCACCTGGGTCTTCGGAATCCCCAGGTTAACGATCCAGCTTCCTCGAACAGGAAGTAGAGCGGGAGGTCAGCACTGGAGGCACTACCGCCTGAGACCGCATATGAACCCGCGCTGGCGTGCTTTGGATACAGATTCCTCGCCCAACTGGAGTCTGTAGTGTCCTAGCATGGACACGTTCTAGTGTTCACGAGTGATGTAACATACTTTACACACACCCACCACAGACGTCATGGTGTCACATGACGCTGCGAATAAAAGGGGCCGAGCGCACGTGCTCGTGGCCATTCCCACTACCCCTATCTGGTGTCTGCGTGTCCATCATTGCTGCTCTCTAACATGCGGGCCTAGGGCCCTTCGCAATTTTACACTGGCGACGAGGCCGGTAGTGCAGCCCATGCGTGCCACTACCCACAGCAAAAGAAAAATGGGGAAGAGAGCTGCCCGCCTAGAGGGCACCCCCTGCAACACGGCACGACGCGCCGAGAATCCTGTGGGCACGTCGGAGCCCCGCAGCGACCGGGAGGCCCACAGCAAGCCGACCGGAGCCCACCCGCGTCGGTCGCCACCAACAAGTGCCACCAGGAAAGAGCGGACCGCCCAGTTCCCACCTGAGACAGCCGCGAAGCAGTGACCCCACGGAGAGGTGTTCGGGCCGGGCGGAGCCCACCCGCCACGACCGCGACAGAGCATCAGGCCCGCCGGCCGAAGGTGAGCCAGGGCGAGAAGTGCCCGCCCATGAACAATGCCCAGCAATAAGCAGGACCAGCGGAGCCCACCCGCGGCCTGCCAGAGTCGTCCCCTGCCCCCGCCGCGTGTGTGAGTGGAAGCGGTGGGGCACAGAGACTAGAGACGGCGTGGGAAAGTGCGGCCGGACCCGCAACCAACATAAACAACGAGGGGGAGGGAGCGGAGTAGCTAACCGCCTCCCGACCCCCCTCGCAACGTGGTCCGGACAGTTAGCGGGCCATCGGAGCCCACCCGCGGCCCGCCGGTAGCCCCCAGCAAAGACTGCGGAGCCAGCGGAGCCCACCCGCAAGGTAATGGCGCCCTACCGGGCGAGAAGCGACCCGGCCTGACCCTGCCCGCAGCATAGGCAGTCCAAAGAGGCGCTGGCGAAAGCGGAGCCTACCCGCATACAAGCGCCGGGATTACCAGCATTAAGGTCCCCAAAGCAGGTGCCACCCCGCACGACCACACATCGCCCCCCCCCCGCGCGAGGACTGCAGAAGGCTGCCGCGGGTAAGGGGGCGAAGAGAAGTGAAGGCAAGAGAAGTATGCCCCGCCTCCTGAGACCCCGGCGTAAGGAATAAACGCCAGCAAGCGGCCAGCGACGCTAAAACAAACTTTCAGGTGTGCGCGACGGCACTGGCTGCGAGGGTGCCCCCGAGCAAACAAATAAAAGGAAAGTGCCGGTGAACCCGGCAGGACACGGAGCATCCATCACACACACACCCCCTCCTTCGTGCCCGCCCACGGAGGTGCCTCACCCAGTCACCCTCCCATCTAACACAGTAAATGCCTGTGCCCTCCCGTTTCCCAATCACAAGAAAAGGACACTCACCGAGGAAAGAGGTGAGGTCTCACTCCCGCCGCCTGGGGTCAGCAGTCACTCCAGCCCCCGGTGCAGCCCGAGAGCAGCAGAGACAGTCAAGACTGAAGACGACCAAGGAAGAACGTCCCGGGGCAAAGCAGGCTGCTGCTGGAGGGAAGCATACAGCCGCTGCCATCTAGTGGCCAACAGGGAAAAGTGCACCTGCCATTAAAATCTGAACTTAGCTACAGGACTGAGGGTGTCAAGAGACAACAGTAGCAAGGGGCAATGGATCGAGTTGCGCCCCCCCCAAGAAAAGCATATAATCTCACGCAGCAAGTAAGTGAGCAACAGTGCAGAAGACACCCACACACACCAGCAAGGAGTCGGCTGCTGCCACTTCCAGCGCGATGTGGGAAGAGGCACGAACGCCTCACGAAGCATCCAAGCACTAACAGAACGTCTGGAGGAAACGACTGCCAAGCACTGGAAGAACGTCTAAGGAAAAGACCGCCGCGATCAAAGGACGGAGAGAGCAGCGACGCCTTGTGGCCACAGGCGCTCACCGCAGCATCAACTACTCCAGCCAACGGTCCAAAGCAGCAAGTACCTGACGACAGCCAAAGCAGCAAGTACCCAACGTCACGCAACAGGCGTCCAAGAACCCTGAACAGTAAGTGCGCAAACAATGCGCCACGTGGCGACGCACAGCCACCGCAAGGAGAAAGAAGAGCGCAGGCAGCGCCATCGCGCAGAACAATTATCGCCGACGACCACACGACGTGGCGCCTCCCAGGAGCCGATCCGCAGAATGATCGCCCATCAAGTGCCGACCCGCGACAGGTCCCCAAAAAGATTATTGAAGCGCAAAGTCCGACAGGACGACCAAAGGCAACCTGCCAGGCATCGGCAGAAGTGGACCGCCAAACGGTCCAGGACGTTCAACCATGAAAAGGTCGACGGGCGTGGACCCCCGAACGTCACCAACCAGAATCAAGAAAAGAAGGTTCGCGACACCAACTCTGGCTGCTGAGGAAGAAGGAGAAAGTGTCCCTGACAGGGACAAGACCAGGGGTACACATGCAGAGTGCGCGCACTGCATGGAGGACCCAGGTCAGGAGAGAAGACACAAGATCGGTCCAAGTGATGTCGCAATGCAGGAGGAAGAAAAGGAGAGATCCGAGTGGCACGTCTGCCACCGCGAAAAGGAAGGAAGAAAAGGAGAGATCCGAGTGGCACGTCTGCCACCGCGAAAAGGAAGGAAGAAAAGAAGAGATCTGAGTGGCACGTCTGCCACTGTGAAAAGGAAGGAAGAAAAGGAGAGATCTGAGTGGCACGTCTGCCACCGTGAAAAGGAAGGAAGTATATCCATGTGGCCTGTTGCCACAGTTAAGAGTGGAAGGAGAAGTCAGTGCGAAACAACGTCCCCACAGTGAACCAACTAAGGAAGGAGAGAGGAGTGCAGGAAGACCACTCACACTCCCGAAGAGAAGGAAGGCGACAAGTGCCAGGACAACGGTGCGAGGAGCACGAGGCCGGAAGAACACCAGTGACAAAGAAGACCAGCTGATCGACGATGTTTCCGCACACCCAGGATCTGCGGAGAGGAGCAAGCGAGACCGTTTGTGACATCCACCTTTGGGGTCACACGGACACTGGACAAATGCCAGCCGTGGTGACTCAGGGGCAGAGGCCTCCGGGACGCAAGTCCCCGCGACGAGAGATGGTCCTCCAACGCCCATCCGAAAGGTCAGGGGAGGGCGAAGACATCGCAAGCAAAGACAGAAACCAACAACTACCTCGGGACGAGGCTGCGGAATCTGAGGTGAGGCACATCGTCTCCTCCATACCCCCACTGACGGTGGCGTAGGAGCAACCTGATGTGGCACATCCAGCCCAGCGCAAATCCGAGAAAGAGGACCTCAAGGATATCCCGTGGCAGGGGAACACCGACGAGAGGGGTCATCCTGGTGAGAGGGATGCCTTGCAACAGATCTGCCTTTTGCCAAGTAGGACACCGACTACAAGTGAAGCCAAGGCCAAGACCGGAAATCGTGCATCATTCCCCGGCGAAGGACAAGAACTCTAACTGCACCCGCCGCCATGGACGTTAGCAAAAGAAGGACTGTGAGGACAATTTTGTCGCAGAGTCGTCAATAGACTGGTTCCATCGAGCACCCCAAACCGGTGCCACTGTGAACTGATGTTCCCCGCAGCAGATTGAACATCATCTGTGATTCCAAGCAGCGGTGGATAGAAGGACTCAGCGGAAGTTGAACACTGTACTACATCCAAGTAATATGTGGTTTTTCCCCACAGGTTGAACTTTGGCGTTGGGTTTTTGTTATTAAAAATTGGGAGGGATGTAGTGTCCTAGCATGGACACGTTCTAGTGTTCACGAGTGATGTATCATACTTTACACACACCCACCACAGATGTCATGGTGTCACATGACGCTGCGAATAAAAGGGGCCGAGCGCACATGCTCGTGGCCATTCCCACTACCCCTATCTGGTGTCTGCGTGTCCATCATTGCTGCTCTCTAACATGCGGGCCTAGGGCCCTTCGCAATTTTACAGAGTCGGCGTGGTTCGGCAGAGTTCCGCTCTGTAAACTTTTCGTGATTTCTTTTCATCCAGCCTCCCAGGTTAACTTATACGGGTACACACTCAGGAGCGCTTGTGTATCTCTTTGTGCTGCGGCACACGCAGGAGAGTGTTGTCGCTTTCTTTTCCGTCATGATACATGCGCAGGAGCCCTTGTATATCTCTCTGTGCCGTGGCACATGCAGGAGTTGTCGCTTTCTCTCCCTCAGTACACACGCAGTGCTTGTGTACCTCACTGAGCTGCGGCATACACAGGAGCCCGTTGTCGCTAGTCAATCCTTTTTTAGAGCAGTGCAAGAGCACGGGTATCTTTTACAGTAAGGCGCAAGAACACTTATTTGCTTTAGTCTCGTGTTGCTGTTGGCACTGGAAGCGTCTATTTTTAGAGAGAGCCATACTCGCTGGATGGCAGTTCCTTACCTGTGGCGCAACAGGGACAGCAGAGTATTATCTCTACGATCTCAAATCCGCTTTCTCCTTTCTGTGTGCGTTTCAGTACAGTACCAGCCCATACCACGTCCTAGGTGAATAGAATATACTTCCCACAAAGTATTTAGATGTCTGTATGGATACTTCTGTAAGTGTGATCCAAGGGTGCAACAGTATCTAACAATATAGTTTATCCCTACAGGCAGTATTCCCAAAAGGGTCCCCCACATCTTCCGTGGGCGTATACACCAGGTATACACACAGAAGGACAAAACTACACACCTTAGGATTCCTTCGCCTGGCCCCCATCTTCGCCCTGGTCAGTATATATTCTATCATGAGGGAAAGGTGGGAGACGGTGGAGGTTGTTCAAGTCGTCTCTGCAAGATTCCTCAGCAAGCAGTAGGTAAGACTTGTGGGGTACTGACAGGTGCTTGCAGATGGATGGATTCACTTTACTGCAGATGGATGAATGCAGTTTGCTGCATTTGGACGGATGCAGTTTCTGAATGGAATGATGGATAGATGGATGCTGGTAACTACAGCTGGAGCAATGACTGGATGGGCAGATGAATAGATGTAGAAATGGATGCTCACTGGAAGCTGCAGCATATATTGGTAGATGGATGAAGGCAGCAGATATATGTATGTATGGATTCAGGTAGCTGCAGATATATTTATAGACAGATGCAATTAGGTGCAAATGAATGGATTCAGGTAGCTTAAGATGAGTGGATGGATGCAGATAGTTGTGACAGGAAGGAATGCACAATCACTGCAGATGGATGAATGGATGCAGGTAGATGTATATATATTTATGGATGGTTGGATGCAGGTTGTTGCACATACATGTATAGATGGATGGATGCTTCGGTGCATGCAGTTATATCTGGATGGATGCAAGTATCTCTGGTGGATGGGTGGATGGATAAAACGTACCTGCAGACGGTTGGTTGAATGCATGTAGCTAATAATGTATCTATAGATGAATGAATGCATGAGTGGGATTTGGTACCTGCAGATAGATAGATGGATGCAGGTAGCCTCAGTTTGAGGGACGGATTGATGGATGCAGGTAGCTGCAGATGTATGGATGGATGGATGCATCTAGCAGCATTTGTATTTATGCATGGATTGACGAATCTGACCTCACTTACAACATTCTAATCTATATTTTGTAGCCACTAGTCTAATGGTCGTTTGCTTATTATTGGCCTGACACCAGGAATGCACATTGATGGTGCAATGATTGCATGCTGTTGGCAAATGAAATAGGTTAAGAATGCAGTAAAAATGTACTATTGATATTTCCAGATGTATTGGAGGTTCGTTCGTTCGTTTGAAAAGCTTTATTTCGGTACATTGACCATAAAAGCATCACAAGAATGAATAAAACATATATCATTACCACAGGAATCAAGAAACATTGATACAGTTTTACATCCAGTCGCCATAGAATAAACAATTAGAATAAAGTGCAGGTGCATATGGTCAGTGCTTTTACACATGGAAAAAGATTAAAACCATACTAAAAGCCACTAAGGGTAATAAAATAATTTATAAAACAGGAGCAGAGACTCTTTTTAAAATAGACACAGTTAAAAGTTATATACCATAGGTCAAAAAAGTGTTAACAGGCCGAGCAGATCGTATACTACATTCGGCCACTAAGGGGAAGGCTCCAAAAACTTCCTCCTCATACACCACATTGAGAATAAAAAACAAACGGGAAACAGAGTAAACAATTGGGAGGTGCAGCTCAGTTTTCAAAATTCTATAGGCCTCTCTAAAGTGTCTTGTGCCCAAGTTCTTACAGATTTGTACAAGCCAGCGTCTTCTTGGCGACCTATAGGAATCACATTGGAAAAAAACGTGCACCTCAGTTTCATCCACTAAACCACAAGCAGGGCATTCAATCGTAACCTGTCCCCCCCATTTTTTAACATAGGATCGTAGGGGGAGGCACCCATGCCTGAACTGAAGAAACAATTTTCTTGCCAGCACTGGTTGGAAGCTGTCCAAGATGGACTCTGCCTGATAAATATTTTTAATTGCAAGGAATTCACTTGTCAGCCGTCCCGATGAAGAGCTACGCATCATCTTGGACAGCCGGTATTCCCTATAGGCAGTCACCAGTGTGTTCCTACTTAATGATTGGGACACGGTTTGGGGCTCATCCCACAGGTCCACGCGTCCCAGTTCCACACATAGTGCCTTAAGGTGTCTCAACCAGGGTATCTTGCCCACCCCCTTCAGCCCCAATATCTCAGTTAATTCCTTGCTATATGGGGCTAGCTCGGGAGTGCTCCACAAGCGTCTCCAGAAGGTTAAAGTGCGGCATCCTCGGCAATGGATCTGATTCCTAGGTCCATTCTCAACGGGATCAGTGGTGTACTTTTGGGGAGGCTAAGAAGCTGCCTAATGAACACATTCTCAGTGCGTTCAAGGGATGAGAGTGCACAGTGACCCCAAATTTCTGCACCATATAACGCAGCACTTCTTGCCTGTGCCCTGTAGGCTTCCATTGGAGGTTCAGTAATGGTTGCGGGAGAAGGACAGTGGCAGCTTAATTCCACACTCTACTGTCCCAAGACAAATACATAACATACTTGACAAATCATACATCCTGATTCAAGGAACACAATTAAAGTTCTGTAAATGTACTTATTTAACTATACTTAGAGTTAAATTAAATTAAATTAGAAACCTCAGCAAACCTCAGTCCCCCCAACCTGTGTACCTAGCATAATTGTTACCATAATGTGCCCACCAGTCCTGGATTCTGAGGTGACAATCACCAGCCCAAACACAGAGGAACCAGTACCCAGTGGGAGAGGGCACCCTGGGTCAAGGGCACAGGGTCAAGGGGGTAGGGGTCATGGGAGGGGTATTGTGGGATCGCTGAGTGAGGCCACTCACACCCAGGCCAGTATCCACCACATCTTGGGAGGCTATCATGAGTCCCATGGCGTGATGGGCCAGGTACTGACCAAAATCAAGGAGATGAAGCAGCTGCAGAGAGACATACATCAGAAACTGTCCATCCAAAAAACAGCACATACTCCATAATTGAGGTGCTGTAGGACATCAACACAACCCTGTGCTGCGCTTTTCCACCACCATCTACCTCTTCCCGTGGTTCAACTATATCCGGACCATCCACATCTGTGGCAGTCACTGGAAGGGATACCCTGTTGGAGGAAGACACGCATGCCGACACCTGTGTACCAGCAGCAGGGGATACCCCTGCCTTCACAAACAGGTATGTCCATGCAAAAATCCAGGAGGTGTGGATGGCAAGACATCCACCACCACCAGCAAGAAACATAACATTTTCTCCAGTGTATTTAAACCATTTACTCTGTGGACAATTTCTGGACAAGTTTCCATTTCAGATGGGAGTAGTATTTTGGAATTTGGACTTCAGACAATTTGGCATCTACATCTATGGTTTCATTCACCACGCCTGAATACTTCACTTTTTCTTGGTGATTTTTGAACAATGTATCTCTTCACTTTTACCACTTTAATAAATATGCAAGTTACAAACTCATGGTCTGTTGTAGTAAATCTCACATCTAGCTATATATATAGCATAAAGTTGGACTTGCTGGTATCTGCTTCGGCGGAATTTCTCTCGCATCCAGGTTACTGGAATCACCAAGGCCCACCTCCAGGCCCGGGAGGAGATGGGGCGGTGTTGTAGTCACTGACTGCACGCTGGCGAGGTGGATTCTCAACCTTGCCCCCGCTGAAAGGATCCCTGTGGCTCGGGGGTTGCTGCGGTCTGGGGACTCGAGGAGAAAGCAGAGTTCAGGGACACACGGACTTGGGGGTTTCTTATTAGTACGGCGCTGATCCACTCCCGCAATACCAAACTGCAAGGAATCAAGCATTCTGGGACTTGTAGGCGTCATCCACCAGGCGGCCTACAGAAGGTAAAGGCACATGGTACTTACCTTGGGGGTGGAGCGGCTCACCACCAATGAGGATGGGGCAGGCTTTTTTAGATCCGGAACAAGTGCCTGCATCCTGACAACACCCCTGGCGCTGAGGAAGGCAAAGACGCTGAAATGCATTCGCCATGCTGCGTGATTTCAGAATAAAGCTGCCTCCAAACTTTCCCCTGGTGTGGCCTCTTCTCTTTCCACAAAGGAGCTTTTTGGACATACATATACATATGTATATATATATATATATATATATATATATATATATATATATATATATATGCAACAGCTGTAGCCTCCCAGAGCTCCGTTTCACATGACCATGGAAAACCACACGAATCCAGCGTAATTGAAGGCACAAAGGTTTATTTAAAAGCTGAGCCTCACAAAATCTGACGCGTTTCGGGCATCCGCCCTTGCTCATATATATATATATGAATTCAAACAAATAGTCCCGAACCTCCAACTCCGGCGAACAGAGACCAAACGAATCCCAAAGATAAGGCAAAAGGGTTTTATTGCACCAAGTTCAACAGCGCAGCGGACTGACGCGTTTCGGGCGGATGCCCTTGATCACAGTAAAATGCAATTCGAAATACCTTGTTTTTATATGCTGTTGTGCACACCATGTGACATATAAACATAAACAACATACTATAAGGTGAGCCCAAGTCCATAGAAAGATATTTGATTTCTTTTTCTCGCTCTGTCACAAGGGGTACAGTGTTGCCAAACAATCAAAGTAAACATCAGTTCTTATGCTGAATAAATTCATAAATAAAAACAAGTCCCTGCATAAATGCATAGGAGAAATACCAAACATAGTTTGTACAGTACTGATGAAAGAATGCGTATTGTAAACTAATACAAATGTGCAAAATACCGCGATTGTAAACATTAAGATTTGTGCAAATTTTCATATGTTAAAAGCAATAATATGTATACTTAAAACCATACTGGAAACAGAATGTTTCCATATAAAAACTTTCCATTGGGACGTGCAAATCTTAGCAATGTAAACATGGTAATTGGTGCAACATGCGCAAATAATTTAAGTACTGTTGTAACTAAAGCTGTAATATGGTAAAAACAACATAGCCTGCAGCGGGGACATAAAACATAGATGGCAACCCCTCTGTGTTGTAAACTATAGGCTAACCCATGAGATGTTGGCTAAATGTGCTGAAAAAGGAAAAAACCTCCATGGTGTAGTGCATGATTCTGATGCAGCCGGATTTAATAAGCCATGTCTGCATCCCAAATGTCATAAATCGTGACTGAAAAAATCAAATCAACAGAATTAAAAACATTTCAAATTAGTAAATTGCGGAACAGTACTAGACGGGGTGGAGGTGGCCTCAGATGGATTGTTATTTTATCAGATATTGGATGGTGAAAGCCAACAAAACTAATCCGCGCTTGGACCCTATAAAAAATGATAGAGGTCCTCTGTCGTATTCAGTCCATTTGGAACTTTACTGTCCAATTCAAGAATCATTTTAGATTCTAATTGCGAAGCATTTTGTCCCTGTCTCCTCTTCTGCGAGGTTTGGGGACAGAGGTCAGTACAAAGTATCTGAGACATTGTAAGTCATTATTGTGTACACTTTTGAAGTGTCTCGCGACAGGATAGGAGCTGTCATTGTTGACAATCGCTGGAAGATGCTGCAATATTCTGGCATGCACCTGTAGCCTGGTGCTGCCAACATGCCACAGGTGCACGCCAGAACATAAACAGCATATTCTGTCTTGCAATTGTAGCTCCCTCTGATGGGCAGTTGGACAGGACTGAATGGAGTGTTGTACTTGATGGTATTGATGCCATACTTACACGCCCTACAACTAGAGCATTAAAAAAAAACAGCCGGGGTTTGAACCAGGACTGACTTTTAAGTAATTCTGGGAAGGAATTGGATACATGGGTACGCATGGAGGGGCCCCTGCGAAAAGTGATGTTGGGATTACTGGAAAGTTGGGGTGCCAGGACCCAATCTTTCATTAATATGGGCCAACTCTTAGTCAGAATTGCAACACAGCCCCCGTGCATGTTTGAAGAGGGGGAACTAATTCCCCTTGCATACTGGGGGCCCCTGGGGGCCAACTAGCCCAACTGGAACCTCCAGTATGCGCCAGGGGGCTGCATTGCAGAGATGTAATGAGTTTATGTCCCTTGTTACACCTCTCTGCAACGCAGCCCCCTGGCGCGTTTGCAGAGGGGTAACTAATTCCCCTTGCATATTGGGGGTCCCTGGGGGCCAACTAGCCCACCAGGAGCCTCCAGTATGCGCCGGGGGCTGCATTGCAGAGAGGTGTAATGAGGCCACACCCTTTTTTACACCTCGCTGCAACGCAGCCCCGTGCATGTTTGAAGAGGGGGAACTAATTCCCCTTGCATACTGGGGGTCCCTGGGGGCCAACTAGCCCACCTGGAACCTCCAGTATGCGCCAGGGGGCTGCATTGCAGAGAGGTGTAATGAGGCTATGCCCCTTTTTACACCTCTCTGCAACGCAGCCCACTGGCGTTTGCAGAGGGGGGACTAATTCCCCTTGCATACTGGGGGTCCCTGGGTCATATCTGCCCAAACGCCGATATTCCGAATGATTGAAAATGACTTTTCTTGAGAAACATTTGGATTTGGATTATCATGTCCTATACTTTGGAATTTTTGAAAGACTTACTTTGAGGATGCTATAAATTACTCAAGTCTGCCCGAATTGTGTGGGTAATATTGATACCTAGTCACTTTGAATAAGAATGTACTTACGTCTCGTCTAACATTTGGAAGAAATATCTAGTTATATGGCTGTGGTACATAAACTTAAGGAAAATAAAAGCATTTGAATATACACCAAGATTCAGCGCTTCAATAAGGACTCTAAGTGATATGATTTGATTGGACTTATTGTGCAAGTGGTGATGTGCCAAACTTTGGAATATTCTCCACTACTCTCTGCTACTTACTCTCTACTACTCCACTACTCTCTAATACTCACTCTCTACTACTCATTCTCTACTACTCTACTACTCTCTGCTACTCTCTCTCTACTACTCACTCCCTACTACTCACTATCTACTACTCTCTACTACTCACTCTCTACTACTCTACTCTCTACTACTCACTCTCTACTACTCTCTCTCTACTACTCACTCTTTACTGCTCACTCTCTACTACTCACTACTACTCACTCTCTACTTCTCACTCTCTACTACTCTCTACTACTCACTCTCTACTACTCTCTCTCTACTACTCTCTACTACTCACTCTCTACTACTCACTCTACTACTCACTCTCTACTACTCTCTCTCTACTACTCTCTACTACTCACTCTACTACTCACTCTCTACTACTCTCTGCTATTCTCTCTCTCTGCTACTCACTCTCTACCACTCACTCTCTACTACTCTCTACTACTCACTCTCTACTACTCACTCTTTACTACTCTCTACTACTCAATCTCTACTGCTCTCTACTACTCACTCTACTACTTACTCTCTACTACTCTCTACTACTCACTCTCTACTACTCACTCTCTACTACTCCCTACTACTCACTCTACTATTCACTCTACTACTCTCTACTACTCACTCTCTGCTACTCTCTCTACTGCTCTCTACTACTCACTCTCTACTCTCTATTACTCACTCTCTACTCTCTACCTCTCTACCTCTCTCTACTTCTCTCTCTAAATGCACACATATACATATATATATATATATATATATATATATATGCATATATATGCATATGCATTTATAAATATGTGTGTGTATATATATATATATATACACATACATATATAAACATATATAATCTGCATATCTATATAAATACAAATATTAATGCATGCATACATATGCATGTTATTTACATGAAAGTTTTAAAAACACTAATAAAAGCAAAGCTAAAAAGCCACCTCATTACAAACAGAATGGCTTTAACTTAAACGTGGGCGAGATCCATTGCATTTTCAATGCTTGTTTACATCAAGAAGGCATTCAGATGTGTCACAAATTTGCTATAATTTCTGAATGTTAGCACTCTAGTTGCTCATTAGATCACTGTAGTAAAGCTACTGCTCACCAGGGAAGTCTGCTGCTGGTATTCAAAGTGCATGTTTCAGTCTGCATTTTTTTAATGAAATAGAAGAGGATTTGAGAAGTCACTCAAAATGTGCCCTAATTTTTCTTTCTGTGTCCTGGACCCTTGTGGCGTTTGGATGAAAATATACGGGCTTACAGACCTATCACTAATTACACTGTTCTAGTGCTATTTGGATGGACGATTGAGTCTCCTTGGCATTAAAAGATCTTACGCTAAATTCGAGCAATTGACTACTAATTAACTACCGCTATTGATTTGTGATCACATCGAGAGCCTGTGGGCACATTTGGTCCGGCAATTAATATATAGATTTTTTATCGCTCATTTTAATTGTTGTTGTCCTGATGATGACCGCAACTTCAGACAGCGGTTGAAACGCCGTCGACGCTTTTGTGGCTGATGAATTTTAGAGGGCACATAATCATTGTATATGTTGTATCCCTTCTTTTTAGAAAACGAATTGTGTTTGCCACTTGTCTGGTTTTTTGTATATATGGTTTGCAATTTTATAAACCAGCAAATATTTACTGAGCGCACCATTTTATAATAAATTTTGTGATATTTTCTTAAATTTGACGAATGATAGTTTCTTTCATTTTTTATATTTTTAAATAAATTCTTGTACTCAATTCCCACAACCCTCTATTTCCCCTCACTTTTTCTTCCTTTTTTTCTTCTTTCTATTTTCTTATTATTAAAAAAAGAAATGCACTGGTTCTTTCTAAATTTGTGATTTACTGTGTGCTTCCTGAACTATTGTTAGGAACAATCCTCTAATTTTTCTTTCTGCAGCACTAATCATACTTTCTACGGCAAAATATACCCCCTCATTGTGTTCCTTTTTAAATTAAATGTTTTAAGAGTTACCACTTTATTCCAATCAAGATGGCTTCAGGTGTGCCATACCTTTGTAATAAGTAGGACTGTTAGCGCTCTAGTTGTTCTTTAGAACACTCTAGGAGGCTGCAGTAGAACACAAAGGAATCAACTGACAGTCTCTGTCCTTGTTGGATGTACATGTTTTACTGAGAATGTCAGACTTCATTCTCACATGACTGAGAAAGTTAATGTGAATTTACAGAAAATATTCTTTCAGTTTAGCTTATAGATCCCCTTCCAAACCACTGTGGGAAAAGCATGAGATAATAGTTTTCTTTCAAACATGATTCATGATATCCCAGCAGAAGGCTTTTTCACATGGTAAAATCACCTTAGAACACACCACAATTCATAAAATGAGTATGGTACCATCAACACATGATTTATAATGTAACTAAAGTCCTAAAACCTTCTATTAACTACAATGCTTTTTAATGAGGTGCTATCATGTATATTGGTCCCAAGATGGCTGCCAACAATTCTTGGATGAAGTGCTGACAGCCAATCAGATCTCACAAAAGGCCGTACTGCGTACCAGTCCCTACCATTTTGCCAAGTTTGGTGTTATTCCGTTCAGCAGTTCGGGCTGTAGCCGTGTCTAATCGTCCTATGGAAAATAACATGGGAAAACACGTTTTGGGACCCTATTTTTCTCAGCCCCCACTTGACGAATCCCCCCAAAACTATCAGGGAAGGAGCAGAGCGGAGCGGGCCATCTTCTTTGAGAAATTCGTGGAGATTCATCAACCGGCGCCAAAGTTATTCCCAATAGAATGTTGCGGATTTCCTATGGAAACTAGGTCCTAACTATATATACCTACTGGCGACCGCCAGTAGGTAATATATATATATATATATATATATATATATATATAGCAGCTTCAAAACACCAGCCAGATGCACACATGAGCGGGTGCACACAAAACGGGGGTGTGCCCGTTTGAATTATCAACGCTTCCAACATCCACGGATTCTTAATCCATCAAGAACGTAGCACACGCAGGGGGTAGTTCCACAAAGAATTTATTACGGGAAATTCACAGCAACAAGACGCGTTTCGCCTTCGGGCTTTGTCAAATTCTGCAGAGAGCCGAGGTGCCCGTCTGCCTTTAAAGACGTCATTCATGATGTAAAGTGCAAAGAAGGACTATAATACATATATCAAAGGTGGCCGCCATCTTATGACGATGTGAACATAACTAAATAGTAATCACACATGCTGCTCGGGTTTAAATATAACCAAAAATAAATCGCATGACCAATGTAAATGCATATATACATTCTCAACAACGGTCCAAGATCCGAACACGATGTTTATATCGCCCTGGATGGGCTAATATAGTCCAAATACATGCACATAAATAAAGATCACGCCCTGGATGGGCATACCTGAAGCACAAACGTCATCACAGGAATGAAGTGCGGAAAGGACTGTAATGCATAGCACCGAGAGCAGCCGTCCTCTTATGACGTGTAAACAAGCTACAATTACAGTCACAGCATACAAACACGGGTTATGAATATAACACTTGCATGTGTGCATTAGCGCTCTAAAGGAATATGAATCCATTCATAGAATTCAAATACTGCTGCTACTATTGCCCATATAACCGCACTCAAGTTCTAATCTCGCCCTGGATGGGCATATCTGTGTTGACAGCTTCAAATACATAGGATGCTCATCTATCAATCAGAATGACACCAATTCATATAACATTGTTTGTCATACATAGTATTCATAAAATCAACATGTCAGCAAAATTAATAAATACAAAATTAATAAATACAGGGAAAGAGCTCAATGGTACAGTAATTGTGTATAATATTCTATAAGTGTCTCAAGAAAGCAGTTTCAACAGTCCTCAGCCCAAATGTACTGATAACTCCTCGTGCATGTTGAGGCCGTTAGGATTTTTGCTTTGTAAATCAATTATATACCTGGATTCCAGCCGTCTAAGTTTTAAAAGGCGGTCACCTCCTCTGATATTGGCCGGTACACTGTCAAGGCATACATATGATAACAGATCCCTGTTACTTCTGTGCATCCTGTCAAAATGCCTGGCTACAGGGTAGGATTCATCTTTGTTGGCAATGGCACGCATGTGCTCTAAAATTCTCAACTTTACTGCATTGGTCGTGCTGCCAATATATTTCAAGCCACAAGGGCAAGTGAGGCAGTAGATGGCATATGGCGTGGAACATGTCAAGAATTTCATTATCCGTTTCGGAGTTGCCAAGCCAGGTATCTTGTAGGTAAGCGTCCGCTTACTATATTTGCAAGCCTTGCAACGGCCACACGGATAGAAACCACTCAGGACAGGCAATTTCGGGGTTACCACCGGTGCTTGGTAATGGCTAGAGACTAAATGGTCCCTGAGTGATCTGGCCTTTCTAAAGGTAACTAAGGGATTAGAAGGTAAGTCAGCCTTAATTAACATTATCGGTCAATAAGATATTCCAGTTTTTCTTTAGTATCTTCTTGACTTGCGGGCGCGCGAGTTATAGTGAGTACAACTAACTATAACAGGGGAATTTCAATGGTTTTGTATGAGTAAAATGTCCAGCTAACTATAACTGGTGTAAAACCTATGTCGTTTTGCATTTCCACGTCCAGTAACATCGAAAGGAAGAGTGAATAATTTTATGTCTTCTCTGCGACATACTGTGACAAGAAAATCACCTAACAATACATACAACCTAAGAAGAAATGAAGAGTCCAAATACATAAATGACTACAACCCAGTCATTTTGTCCATGTGGAATGCTAACATGGATATTCAATATGTTGCTGACAACTCTATTGCTGTGGCTCGATATGTGACGTCTTACATCACAAAATCAGAAAAGACGGAACTGAAGGAAATGTGGGAGGAAATTTTACATGAAAAGAGTCTAAGTAAGAAATTGTACAGTTACAGTCTGAAGATGTTGTCGCATTGAGAAATTGGAGCATATGAATGTTCTGATCGGTTATCATCAGCAAGTCTATATGCAAAATCTAGAACAATCATTTGGGTGAGTCTAGGTCTTGCTGCAATACGACACCGAGTTTTGAAATTGTACAAGAAATTGAATATTTGGCGGAGAAATAACCAAACAGTACAGATATTTTGAAGACAAACATGTTGGATACATACTATCCAAATAGAAGTAGTCATCTTGAGAACGTTTGTCTCTATGAAGTTCTGCAAACCTATACTTTTAAGAGGAACATCACAGAAGATATCAATAAAGGAGTATATGCTGTAATTGGATGTGAAGGATGTCTGGTGAAACAAAGAAAAGGCCATTGATTAATCATCGAAAATTGAGTTGCGAATCTCCTGACAAAAGGGAAGTTTACTATTTAGCACTTTCGCAACTCTTTAAGCCATGGCGTACAGAAGAGGAACTATTTGGAGATTTTCCCAGTTATGAAGATTCCTTCAATGCAACCAAGGATACCATAGAATGTCCTGTTTTTTCATATTATCTGCAATGTTGAATGAGGAAATACAGCAAGAAGCTACAATTGCAGCAGAGATAGCTAGAGACAGTTCTCAAGACAGTCACAATTCTGCTTCATTGAGTCAGGATCCACTAGGAGGACCAATTATCCAAAATGAAGCTGCCACTGCCATGGATGAAGTGGAAAGAGCCATGGAACAAGCTCAGGAGGATGTAGTTAACTTAGAAGATTTGGAAAAAGAACTAAACGTTGAGCAGAAACAAATATATGACGAAGTCACAGAACAGATTGAGCATGGTTTATGTCATGAGAAAAAAGAGTGCTCATGTATGTCATGTATGCCTGTCCGACTGTACGTGAGTGGAGAAGCAGGAACTGGAAAAAGTTTTCTGATTAAAGCAATTGCAACTTATCTGCAGAAAAGAACGGAGTCATCGCTGTCTTGTGTTGTTACCGCTCCAACTGGGTTGGCAGCACATAACATTAAATGGATTACTTTACATCGTTTATTGATGCTGCCAGTAGAGCATGATAATAAATTACAATGCCACAAGCTATCTGGAGAAGCTTGTTGTGAAGTTTCCAGAGTCTTGAAGAAAATGAAACTTCTTATCATTGACGAGGTAAGCATGGTTTCAAATGTAATGCTTGCTTTTGTGCATTTAAGAATGCAAGAAATTCTTAAAACAGAGTATGATGTGTTATTTGGAGGCAAACACATCATTGTTTTTGGAGATCTACTGCAGCTAACTCCAGTGAAAGGACAACCAGTGTTTAAAATGCTTACGCATGAAGATATCAGGAAGTGCCTAGGAAGCATTGGAAATGTTAACATATGGTTAAATTTAAAATATGCAGAACTGCTTCAAAATATGCGACAGGCAAAGGATGAAAATTATAAAAAATATTCTACAAGATGTAGGAATTGGAAAAGTAAGTGAGCATGGCAAAGAAGCTTTACATGCACGATTAATTTCAAATTTGTTTCCAAACGAAAATATTCTCCCAGAGAATATTTTTAAGAAAATTCCTGAAAACAAATCTGTGATATGCTTGATGCCAACTCTGCAAGAATGTTCAATCTTCAACAACAAAATGTTAAAGTTAGAAAATCAAGAGATTGTGAAACTGGAAGCTATTGATAAAATAGAGCATGAAGGAGCAACTATTATTTTGTCAGAAAAGTTGAAATCAAAATTGGATTCTTTAGAGAAGACAATATCTAAAACTGCTGGTTTGGAAAAGACTCTGTGTGCATGTTTAAATTGTCGTATAATTCACATGTGGTAAGAGTTTTAGTAAATGGAGCAATGGGTCATGTTGTTGATTTTGTGAATTACCGAAATAGATATGGAATAGAATTTTTAAAATTTAAATTTGATGGAATTGAAGTACAACAAATCAGTCGTTGTTCTGCTCGATTTTTGCTTGTGAAAGATTTATATGTCCGCCGAAAACAGTTTCCTGTTTCTTTGGCATATGCAGTGACTATTCATAAATCTCAAGGTTTAAGTGTAGATAGTGCTTTGGTGAATATTGGAAGTTCTGTGTTCAAGGAGGGTATGGCATATGTTGCTTTATCTCGAGTCAGAACTTTATCTGGATTGTACTTGATTGATTTTGAGGAAACAAAGATTAATTCAGATCTAAATTGTCCATTTATTTTAATTTATTTTCTTTCTTTTCTACAGAACTATGTTTATGTGGTCATTTCTTTAATTCTTTATTTTCCTCTCAACTTAATTTCTTTCAATGATGTCTAATATTCATGATATTAAACTTGTTTCTTTTAAGGTTAAAGGGTTACGACATCCGCTTAAGCATACTAAAGTTTTGGATCATCTGGCTAGACAGAAGGTGGATATTGTTTATTATAGGAAACCCATGTTGATGACACTATGCTAGCATATAAGAGCAACATGTGGGTGGGTAATATTGTTTCCTCGCCTGCTCTCAATACGAAAAACGGATTTGCTGTCTAATTTTCAAAAAAATTAAATCTTCAAATATTACATAAGTATTCTGATTCTAATGGTCGTTTTCTCCTAGTTAAAATTAAAATTGATAACATGGTCCTGCACTTGATTACTAGATACGGTCCTAAGAAGGATGACCCTGAGTTTTGGTCAATTTTTACCTCAGAAATCCCAAAATTGGGTAATGTTCCACTTATTATTAAATGTGACTTCAACCTTATAAATGATCCTTTATTAGATAGATGTTCTCAAATCAAATAGCATTCTCCCAAAGCCATTATTGTTCTTAAATCGGTTTTAAATCAACTAAATTAATGGATATCTGGCATTTACATCTTCAAACGGACAAGCAATTCACTTTTTTCCAATCCTCATAATTCATATTCTTGATTAGATGTTTTTATTAATATCCGTCATTTAGTTTCCTCTATTTCTGAACCCACTATCCAAAATATTGATATTTCAGATCATGCGCTTGTTTCATGCATTTTACATCCTACAGTATCTCAACAGTCTTGAGATAGATTACGCATGAACACAAATAATTTTCTTAATGATGACAACAAACCCAAAACTCTATCATCAATTCATGAATATTATATGTTTCATCCCGGGGGTTCTACATCAATTATTAACAGATGGGATGCCTTTAATACATACATTAGGGGAGTTACAATTTCAAATATGGCCCATACATGTAAGACATTTAACACACGAATTAAAGAAGTAGACAAACAAATTGCTAAATTTGAACGCCTTTTTATTGCATCCAGTGACATTAAATAGAAAATAAACTTGCAAAAACTCGCTATGAACTGAACTCTATATTAAGGACAAGAGCAGGCACACAAACCTCTAATTCAAAAGCTAAATTCTGTTTTAATGCTAACAGATCTAGAAGATTTTTAGCAAACAATTTGAGTATTAAGAATGATAAAACTCAAATTAGTGCTATCCACAAATCGGGTGTACAAACAGCCATATATCATACAGCAGTAGTGAATGAATTTATGAAGTATTATTCAGAGTTGTATAATAAACCTCCCACAAGTGTTTTTATCACTTATTGATAGATTTTTAGAGAAGTGTGATTTACCTCAAATTTCTCAAACAGTTAGAGATAATTTGGATATGCCAATTCCTTCTGATGAAGTACTCTCAGCTATTAGATTACTCAAGTTGTATAAATCTCCAGTCCTGGGTGGTATTCCTGCAGAGTTTTATGAAGAATTTGCATCTCTCCTGTCACCACATTTATTATTTTTTTTTACCCATTTTAGTCTTACAGGAATAACAAGAGGGTCTGTTCAGAAGCTTTAATTAAAATCCTTCCAAAACCAGATAAAAACCCCTCAATGGTTTCAAACTATCGTCCTATTTCCTTGATTAATCAGGATTGTAAACTTTATGCAAAGGTCTTGGCAAAAAGATTAGCTTCAGTATTGCATTCCATTGTGCATATTGATCAATCTGCTTTCATGAAAAACAGTCAGTCAATAAACCATATAAGATATTTACTCCATGCAATTGAAAGTGGTGCATCAATTACTCGACATGCTGGCCTTCTAGCCTTAGATGCAGAAAAGGCTTTTGACAAAGTACATGGGCAGTAGCTTTTTTATACATTGGAAGCATTTAATATGGGTTCCTCATTTATTCGTATGATTTCAGCTTTATATTCGGGTCCGTCTGCTCAACTTTTTATTAATTGTCAGAGGTCTGATAAATTTTACTTTACAGAGCTACTAGGCAAAGATGCCTGTTATCACTTTTACTTTTCTTACTTGCAATAGAACCTTTGTTACTTGCGATTAGAAATTCCAAAGAAATTGAAAGTCTTACTATTAACAACGTTCCTATTAAAGCCTCTGCATAAGCTGATGACATGCTTTTCTATATTGGTAATCCGGCTTCGTCAATTCCTTCATTATTAAATTTAATTAATGCTTATTCACAATTTTCAGGATACTCACTAAATTCTTTAAATAAAAATGAATATTTTCCCTTAAAAGTTTATTGTTTACCAGTGATGGTTCCATACAAAAATATAATTTGGTCCACTGACAAAATCAAATACCTGGGTATATTACATAATATAAAACAATTGATTACATTAAACTGTGCATGTATTTTAGAATATATCAGAGAAAAAAAATGGTCTGGTTGGGGAATTGAGATTCTATTAAAATGGTTATTGCTCTGAAAATCTTTTACTTTCAATCCATGATGTCTATACAGTTTCCTCTCAAATTCTATAAAAAACTTGATAGCATTATTATCAGATTTATTTGGAATAACAAACCTCATCATATAGGCTATAAGAAATTAAAGTTTGTCCAGAACAATGATGGTTTAGGTTTACCTGATTTTGTAAACTATCATAAAGCTTTCATTTTAAAGCAAAGTACATTATGGTTTCAAACTGTGACACCTCACAATATTCCTACTTGGCTTAGTATTTAACAAAGCTTAGTTGACCCGTTTTAGTTGCAGGCATTAGTCACCATGTCTAATTCAACAAGTTTGCTCCAGAAATCAACTATTGTGAAATATCCAAAATAAATATTAAACGATCTTGATTTAATTTTTCAATACACAATGGCATGTACATTACACTCATCATTATGGTATAATCCTAGACTTAAGTTAAATAGATCCACAACATTTTGGAATATCTGGAAAGTTGGTATTTTTGACTTGAAAGATATATACTGTGACAATACTATTTTATCGTTTCGGGAACTACAACAATTGTTCAAACTAAAATCTACAGATAGTTATAAATATGATCTATTGTGTAATTATTAGACTCTTTCCATAATAACTTTGACCAGAATGCGACATCAGATTTGACTGTATACATACAAACCCTGGCATCCTCTTCCTGTGCTGTATCTCCCTTTTATAAAAAATTGAATACGAGTAAAAATTATTATATTATTTTCCTAACTTCTTTTTGGAGTAAAGAATTAGATATTGTATTAGCCTTAGCTATTTGGCGAAAAATCTGTCTGAATAGCGTCTCAGTATGGTTGCCCACTTCTATATATCAAACAAATAGATTTATTTTATTCAATTACTTATGGACTCCTTTTAGGTTATTTAAAGCAAAATTATTGATTTCTTGTGATTGTTGGAATTGCTCTCAACAAGAAGAACCGTTAAAACATATGCCCTTTGACTGTCCAAACATTAGTAAGTTTTGGAATGATGTTTGGAATATAGTAATGAAAATATTGAATATTACTGATATATTGTCCTATACTAAAATATTTGCAAATCAGTCATTATTACGGCAAAGTTGACAGATCTGGAAGGAAAGCTTTTTGATTTTTTAATTTCAGCTATGTTGAAACCAATTACTGCTAATTGGAAAAATGTTTCATTACTGTCAGTATGTATGTGGTGGGCAGCGATAATTTTGTCCAGAAGAAGAGCCATTTTATCCCTTACAGGTGTTATTCATAACACTTCTAATTATAATATATTTTGGAAACCAATTGATAATTATATACCTTTACAGCACTGACTATATTGAATCTGTTGACTGAATGAATATTTGTTTAACTATTCTACTATGTGGTTCTACTCAAATTTTACTAGAGTCATAATTACTTGTAATATTTTGTTCTAATAAAGATTTATCTACTTTCTATCTTTTATTCTTTTCTTTTCCTTTTTTATTATTCTTGTCTTCCTTTTCCTGCTTTTCTGTTATTTTATTACAGTATATAACTGTATTCATAGTACTTAAGAGATTGTTTAGACAATATTAAAATGTTAAATAACTGTTTGATAGCTCACTAGTTAGCAAATTATAACATATGTGTATCTTTTTCCGATGGTCTATTTTGTATGGTCTTGTTTATATTTGATCAAAATCAATAAAATATTAGATATTGACCTTTGAAGTCACCTCTGAAACAAAGACATTTTGGAGGATAAGTACAAGGCCTCTAACCTGATGTTTTAGACCACTTTCGGAACTACAATCACAGCTCTGTGGGGCTCATCTAGACTGCTCATCTGCTGTCTCGCTGATGTCTACTACTTGCTGGGTGGCCTAAAGGACTCACTGGATTGGTTTTCTGTTTGTTGTCCTCCTGCCAGCTGCACCCTGACCCTGTTCTACCAAAGGCACCATGGTCTTGACATGAGGTACCACAATTTGAGCTACGTGCTTTGTTGTGTGCTGGCATGCCTGCCCGTTAGGCTACTGGAAGACTGGCAGCCTGTAAGAAGGACTCTTGTGCTGGCCAGGAGCCCAGTGCAGAGTGAACACTGTTTCCAGCTCCTGGCCTCTTCCACGCCAGGATGTGGTGAGTACTCCCGCAGATAGCACTTGGTGAGTGCTGTGGTAGGAGCAGAGTGAGTGCTGTTTCCACTCTTTTCCTTTCATGCCTAGCACATTGTGAGTGCTCCACTTGATGTACCTTTGCTCGTGGTGAGTGCACAATACTGCAGGGAGCCACAGGTGATTTCTCCTGTGTTCCGTTTCACCCTTATTGCCACCTTCCCATCCATAGAGAGATGCCACAGTGGAGAAGGAAGCCCTCGCAGCATGGATTCCTGCCCGTGCTGCTGAGTTACGAGGGCGGGTGAAGTTAGCCGCAACGAAGCGTGTCTCAAGGAGACCTGCTGACTTGTCTATGGCAGCTTGACCTCTGTGCCAAGGAGGGTGAGTCGGGGACTGGGGGAATTTGACAGTCTCCCAGGTTACCTTTGAGGGCGGCCCGGTCTGACTTAAGGAGAAAGGCTGTATGTATTCAAGCCACTGCACTATGCTATCAAGGCAGCGGCCTCTTTGGAATTCCTCGCAAGGGGGTGCAATTAGGGTTTCCTCACACTACTCTACAATGTGCGAGCCCCCCATTCCTCCTTACCCTGAACTGGCCCTGGGGGCATTGCTTGCTGAGGCATGGCTTTGTCTCCGTGAAAATTTACAATGATTACTTTATAATTGATTCTTAATTGAAAACATATAAAGGCACCTAGTGCCTATAGATTGAGCTCAACAATTTAATTGACACATTTCTTTCTTCAATAAGTCAATCAATCAAACAAACCGGATTTATAGTGAGCTGCCAATCACCCACGAGGGTTTAGAGGTACTGGGAGCCAAGCTGCTAGGGTGGGAACAGTTGAATAACCAGGTCTTGAGTCTGTTTCTGAGTTTCCGAAGAGAGATGAGGTCTAGAAGTAGTGGGGAGGCTGTTCCAGGACTTTGCAGTGAGGTAAGAGAAAGTTCATCTTCCACTGTTGCTTCAGTGGATGTAGAGGGTGTGAGCGAGGGGGAGGGAGGTGGAGCACAGGTGTCTGGAAGGATGGTGGAAGCTCAGGTGGTGTTTGATGTATGGCAGTCCTTGGGTGTGCAGGGCTTTGTTGGCTTAGGTCAGAATCTTGACTTCACATCTCTTGTGGATGGCGAGCCAGTGGAGTTTCTTGAGGTGTGGGGTGATGTCGGTCTGCCTGGGACGGTCAAGGTGAGTCTGGTCGCTGAGTTTTGTATGGTCTGCAGTCTCTTCAGGAGGTGAGTGGCAATTCCAACGTAGAGTGCATTGTCGTAATCCAAGTGGCTAGTAACGAGGGCTTGAGTGACGGTGCATCTGGTGCTGACTGGGAGGCATTTGAAGATCTTTCGGGGCATGTGAAGAGTGTGGAAGTAGGTGGAGGAGACTGTGTTGATTTGGTTATTCATGGTGAGTTTGCTCTCCAGGATGATGCCAAGGTTCTGGGTGTGGTCTGTATGAGTGGGTGAGGGTGCTAGTTCAGCAGGCCACCAGGAGTCATTCCATGGGGAGGTCCTAGAGGTCCTTCCTTCCTCCCTTCCTTCCTACCTCCTTACCTCCCCCTCCTTCCCTCCCTTCCTTCTTACCTTCCTCCCCCATTGCTCTTTTCCTACCTTACTTTCCTATTACCTTACCTATTCCAGTCATATCACCACCCTGTATGCCTTCCTTCTGCCCTTGTCTTAATGTATTTGTTGTTTGGATCATTCCCCTTCCCGTTCTCTGTATTCCTTTATTACTTGTTTTATTTTTGTTGTCATTTCTAGAATGATGGTCTCCTTCTTACTTTATTTGACACTGTCTTTCCTTGACTCCTTGCTTCCTTCATTTGTGTTTTACTTACTTCCCTTTCACCCTGTATAATTCCCTCTCATCATATTTACCACCTATCCTCAATCCATGTTCCTTTTCTTATTTCTAGTTAATCTTTCCATTCTACTTTCTTTTATCTTTATGTATTTCATTTGTAGAAATTGCCTTTTTGATGTTTGTTTTAAATCCATATTTTTGTTTTATTTCTGTACATTCTACCACATTCTCGCCATCATTATTCCTTCTTCCATTTTTTTTCTTTTGTTACTTTCCCTCTAATACTATGTCTGGTGGGTGCCAAGACCTTTCCGATTTTGCAGAAATTATACTATACTCTATTAAAAGGGAGTTTAGCCAGCCCTCCTCATCCGTTCACCTGTTGTGTGTTGTAATTCACATTTTCGTTGAATATGTGCAAATGAGAGATTTTCTAAATGTTATTTTTTTTGCTTACCTAAAAATGTGCTATTACCAGGTTAATGGATATGAATATTACTCGTTCAACTACTAATTTGGATTTTTGTTTGTAATTGATTTTTATGCAGTATGTAATTTTCGGTTGCAACACTGCCCCACATAAAATCTCCAGATGCATCCCTTTATTTGAACCTAGTTTCTTAGGGACTAAGGTTCATTTTTACCCTGTGGCCAAAGAAAGAGCAATTCCCTTTTCTCACAGAAACATTGTTCTTGAAATATTGCAAGGGAGTGAAGATAGGTCCTGTAATCTGGAAAACAGGTGCTGTAGCCGTAGGAAGGCTGAGGTAATAGCTCTGAAGTTTCTGTCAGTCTTTCATTTCTGCACAAGTGATCCTTGAAGGGAACTGAGCAGATCCTGCTTGAATTTTACACATTCATCCATTCACTCATTCTATATTTATTTTGGTTTAAAAAAGTAAAGGGGCATATTATAATCACAATCTAACAAACATAGTGATGCAAAAAATAATATAAAAAGTATAAAGTATATAAAACATATAAAAATGCAATTATACGAATTTCTCTCCCATTCATAGGAGGTTCAGCATATTTTATGTACGATTAAAGGCTACTGATTTAACGTGCCGTTATGCAATTTTATCGTTCACCATCACAATTTATTTTGCTTTGCCTGAAACATTATACTATACATTTCAGCATCACAGCACCATCAAGATACTACATATAAATATATATAAGTAAATTATAGGCATAGCTACAATTAAGATAAAGCTTACCACCCATTGGAAGCTTACTAGCATTAGATGAGACACCCCAATAATTTACTTATTAGACGAAGCAGCAGCATAACAGACATCATGATGGTCGTGCACAGTAAGACTTTGATTAGAGGATGAGCTGTAGCTTGCGCCTATTATTAAGGGCCCTGAATCCGAGATATAAGTCCGAGCTTCAGGCTCTATTTAGAATTATTCATAGAATAGGCTTCAAGTGTTTGTTAATTATTTGGTGTTACATTTATTTATTTTTGATTTGTGTAAGACGAACATGCAGAGCTCGAGCGGATTTAAATCCCCTTGAGCTTCGAGAAGCCTTTGTTTTATTTGTTAGAACAATCTGCCCTCTATTGGCAGAGTGTTCTAATAGCCTTATAGCCCTTCGTAGCAGGGCTATACCGGCTATTAAAGTCCCGTCCCTTGTTAAAGTCCTTCGCCTTCGGCTCGGGTCTTTAACGCAGGAGCGGGCTTTTAATATCTGGTATAGCCCCCTATGGCGGGCTATAAGGCTATATTAGAACATTGGAATATTGAGTGCTTCATTGAAGACAATGCAGTAGCTCCAGGCTTATAATAGCTAGTATAAACCAGAAGCTTCAACATATGTTTGTCTTCATGCTTCTCCCTTTTTAATTTAGAACATGTTATCCTTATTCGGTGGAATGTTCTAATATAGCTTTATAGCCCTTATGCCTTAACCTTTTCCTGTTCTTAAAGACCCTCACCCTCATTATAGGCACTCGCCTGCAGTTTAGGCCTATGATGAGGGTTCAGGGCCTTTAACAACTGGTATAGCCTTGGCAGCGGACCATAAGGCTGTATAAAAGACACATTAGAATATAGAACACGATTGAACAGACTTATTACGGGAAACATCATTTACTACGAAGTCATTACCACGCGTTACGTTTACTACGGGTAACTTACCACGCAACCGTCTTTTCAACGCAGGTGCATTCCACGACCGTCTTTACCACACAACAATCAATCCTTCCAGTCTTCCTTCGTCCTTGTGTTCATCATTTAGAAAAAGGAAAAATAAAAAAAGGAGGCTTGAGGGGGCTGGGGGGGTCTCCCCCCCCCAAAATGAACAAGCGGAATGTAAAAAATAAAAGGAAGAAAACTTAGAAAAAAAACGATAATAAGTGTCTCTGACGATCAAGGAAAGAGCCGACCCAGCGACGTGGCGTGTACGTTATTATAGAAGTCCTATCTCTATTTTTAAAAACATGTTAATTTTGACGCTCGTTTCCGTGATGGGCTGCTGGTGAAAGGCGTGGAGAGGTGAGATTAGGATTAAAACTTAAAACTTAAAAAATAAATTAAGCACATTGTAAATTAAAACAAATTTAAAATGTAAGGTAATATGTAATATTGGTTTGATATAAACAACAATATTTTACTTTGTTCAGCAGTTTTGAAAATGTTTTTGTAGCCTATCAGCATCATTATGTAAATTTAGAAGGGACGTAAGAGGTTAGTTAACGTAAAATTTGCGGAGTAGAATCCTGCGTTATCAATTGCTGCGTGGTAAAGACACATGCGAAGTAAAATTCGCGTGGTAAAGCCATGCGTGGTAAAGGTAAGCGTTGTATAATCATATATATTCACTTACTACAGTCAATTTATCTATTCAGAAATCGACATGTTTCTACAGGTGATTTACTCTACTCGCTCCTCAAAATTAATTGCATAACCAGTTTGTTGCATGGTCCAAAATGTCTCTAAACATGGTAACCTCTGCCTTCTGTCTGATGACGACATTAATGGAAACGATAAGGTTCATGAAGGGATTGGAATTGTTGTACAGAAGGAAATGGTTGGTGCAGAAGTAAGAGACACATTGATTTCCAACCTTTATTGATAATTTTTATTCTAAAACTGGTTCAAGCACTGTATAAATTGCATTTTAACACAAAAGATCTTGATTTATTTGATCATTTTTGCATCACGCATTCCACCTGGTGATATATTCCAAAACATTTTGCACAAAATATATTTTTCTTTCAAATGCTCAAGTTCAGTTTTAGACCTTTTCACTTTTAATGATTCTTTTAATGACATTTGTTGCTGGACTAATGAAGGTACAATTTAACATGCAACTCACATTCTCAACGCATTTTCTCTGCATTGCATGAATGATGAAAATAAAGTAAAGCTGCACATTAATATACACATTTCAAGAATTTACATCAACCTATTTTCTCCTTCTAGAGGACTCAAGTATGTGGTCAAAAGGCATTTAAACATCATCCTCAGTGTGAGGGGACATAGGCTGCTGGAGCAGCCACCACTTCAGAAGAGAAGGATGTTGATGCTTTTGAGTCCTTGTCTCCAATTCACTTTTCACTCACCAGCACATGTATCGTTTTTATAGGCTTTGAGTTGATCTGGTCTCTGTGTCTGTATTTTGTTTGGTATTAGCCGCCATGAATGTCCATGTCCCCTGTAGTAGTGTCCTTTAGTTATGAAGTTTTTTTCATGTTTTTTTCAGTTTAGGCCTCATTAACCTTTGGGGGCAGATTTACAAGCCCCTTGTGCCTCCTTGCACTGCCGTTGTGTCACTTTTTTAGACACAACAGCAGTGGAAACAATGCAGCCAATTTACAACATGACACATCTAGGGAGATGTGTCACATTGTAAAGCCCTGCGTCACATTATACCCACGCCAGGTATAATGTATGCACGCTAGGCGTTCCCACGCAAAAAGCCATGTAGAACTGACGAAGTGAAATCAACATTTCACTGCGTCACTCTACTCCTTCACTGCGGCAAAATCCCTACGGCAGCTCAGACCAAGCGTAAGGAATCACTCAGGGCTTTTTGTATGGGACTTACCTATTGGTTGTGTCACATTGCTGGAGTTGCGTCACTTTCATGTGCAACACCAACGATGCGCCAGTATTTCTGATGCATCTGTTAATCCATGCGCCATGGAGCACTGTATTGTAAATACAGCGCGTCCATGGTGGCACAAAGACATTTGGCACTGGTGCAAGGAAACTGATGCATCTATGCAGATGGGTCAGTTCCTTGTAAATCTGCCCCCCGGTCTTTAGATGCATTCCAAGTTTCCTAAAATTCGATGATTCATTTTTGTGTGTTAGTTGACATTGGACAGCCAGTTCAGCTGTTGAATTATATTGCCACTCATTAGTAGTTCTGAGTTGTTTCATTGATCTGTGAGGTTTCTTATTCGTCGAATATCGACAGATTAGCATTTTGGTATTTTTGGCTCATGCAGTGGGGTGGGGGGTGCTACTTTCTCAACTGTTAGTGGAGCAGGACCCTCTACTGCTGTTTTATCACATGAGTTATTCCCTGTTCCGAATCCCTCCCCAATTTTATTTGACACACCTGCATATAGCTCATTATATTTCATTTGCGCAAGGTCTTGAATGTTTTCTTCTATAAAGTGAAACAGTCGAGTCAGATGGAGGTGCTTTGCAACAGAACTTCATTACGTAGGTGATGTTCATGCATTTGTAAAATGATGCATAATATGTAATACATAACAACATTTGTTGTATCAGACAGTTTTGGCATTAAATAGTACCATGAGTTTATGGCACTGATGGAGAGCGGTAATTTCTTCTGGTAGTTTCACAATGCAAAACCCTCATGCTACCTCTAATTTACCGCTCAAAAGGTGTTGGGCCCTTCACACCATGCATTACCTTCAGGAGACTTTAAATAATCATGAACAGTCAAAATACAATTATTATTGTAAGCCAATAAAGAGAGTTGTTGATTATTTTAAAGGGTTTTATTTTCTAGTCAAAAAGTTAATTTTTCTCTGACCCTTTATTCATTAGTAAAATATCAATCAGGTTACAGAATTTGGAAAACAGGAAAAATATCAATAATACAGAACACATTACAGTCTGCATATAAGCATTACATGTAGTTATGAAAAATGTGGCGCAAAATTTTAGTCACAATTCTTAAAGAGTTTCTAAGAAAAATAGTCTTGCAAAGCTAATCAATAATTAAATAGTTGGCAAAAATCTCCCATAAAGAGAAATAAATGCACAAGACAAATAAATCTTTTCAGACCTAATTAATTAGTTAAGCATAAACTTAAAGTTTAGCATCTAATCCTATCCTGATCCACTGCACTCTCTGTCTGTCTGTGTCTAAAGAGGAAAGCAGCCCGCCCTTCACAGGCCTCAAAGGAATGTGGCATGAAGTGCCAAGATATGACGTGGAAACAAGAAACCTCCCCCTGACACTCCTCGGACGCAAGCCCGCCCTTCAGCAATCTCCCGGGACGTTTCTCGTACCTAACCCATAGAAGCCAGCTGAGCTGAGAAAAAGAAGAAGTGCCAGCCCCCATCCAGAGAGGACAGTATGTATACCATAATTATTGGCAGAGTACACAAAGATGTAACATTTTTCAGTAAAACCTTTACGTGATTGGTCAGTCATGATGCATGAGGTCACACTTCCCTGACTCATTCTAAAAACCTGACTTCACTAGTCTTAACAAAAGAAGCATACATGAATAACTACATTTATAAACATTTGCAACATTTACTAGGAAAAATGTTTCAATCTAATTCATCCTTCCTTCCTTCTCAGCGCAGTAGATGGACACTTTTAACTAACTGGTACATTGGCAGAATCACAAGAATGTATAAAGTTCAAAGTGTCCTTGACTCCTTTAGGAAAGCTGGTACAGTCTGCGCATGCTCTCTTCTCTTTAATGCAAGCCATAGCCTTGCTGGATTCACAGGCAGCCATTTAATTGTAGGCCCCAAAAATAAAACAAACACAAAGATAATATTAATTTTATGTAAATCAGTCCATTATGTTTCCCAAGTGCATTATTAATTCACACACATTATAAAAAGAGGTGTTATTAACTGAAAATGTTTATCAAAATATGCAACAAGTCAAAGTCTATTAAGACAGGAATAATTGATTTTAGACTACATGGATGAGCTGGGAAGAGAGAAACACATTCTATTAATCCTCAAAGGTAAAAAGGCCACTTTTTCTCTACATTGCAAAAAAACCACATGTAAATTCAGCAAAAGCATTTTCAGACTGAAGTGAATAGGCCTCACTTCATGTTTTTCATGTGCCATGTTTTTAACCTGCACCAAAATGTGCGTGGCAATTTAAATGCAGCCTGTCTGAAGCACAAAAAAATAAACAATGCATGACTGCAGATGAAATCTGCTCCATCAGCACGTTAAAACCAAGTGCACCACACAAGGTAACAAGGATGAGGAATTTAGAGTTTAAAAAAGAGCACTATCGTTAAAAAGTCCTCACTTAAAGGACCACACAAAGTGATTGACCTAACCTTGATCAACAGCAAGAAACAACCTATGGAAAAGATGATTAAAAGTCAATCAATATGAACCTAAATGAAATCTTGGGAAAATGCCTCCAAACTTTCCTCATGGTTGCCAATATTCATGGATGTATCTATTTCAAGCCCGTCTATCAGTTATCTTCTGGTTTATTTTATTTACTTCTTTCACATTAGTCAAATCAAACTTGCTAAAACCCTTAGGGGCTTATTTTTAAGTCCATTGTGCAGCCGGTGGGTCACATTTTTGGACGCACTGGCGGCGTAGTGTGCCTGCCCATATTTTCATGGCCAGGTTAAGCTACCCTGTGTGACTTTTCATGGCCTTGTAAATATGGCCCCTTTCACGCATTACTCCGCGCGAAAGGGGCATTCCATGGGTGTTACTATGGGTGCTCCCATGCAACACCCATGGAACCTGACACATTCTCAGATTTACACGGGGTTGTTAACCGGGGACTGCGTCAGATTCCTACACCTCCCAAGGGGAAGTGTGAGGGAGGAGCAACGAGGAGAAATACCTTTTTTCTCCTCATTTTTCCTATTTCTATATGTGCTGCATTCAGCAGGAAAACACCTCTCGTGATTTTTATTGTGCAGGAAGGTGTTTCTGTTTCTTCTTGCACAAATAAAATCACCCTACAACGCAGATGCCTGTGTTGGCGCATGGCAGCCCATTTTGCACCAGTGGTGGGGGGGGGACAGGAATGTGCAGTATCTTGTAAATATGGCACATTCTTGCCCTTTTTTTGTCGCATGAAAGCACAACAGGAAGGCTTGCTGCGCTGCCCTGCGTCAATATATTGTAAATGAGACCCTTAGATTACTGCTTTGTGGTTGCTCACTTTTTTAACTATTGGGTCCCATGTCATCTTTTTTGTGGAGGAAGATAACGTTTCTTGACTTTACCGGATGGCATACAAGATGGAATGCATCCCACCGGCCCCAAAGGGTGGTGTCGACTTCTGCTGTAGGATGACACACTCAAGATAACTGGGTATCTTACAGCAGAAATCTAGACTGGGCATCACCATCAGACATAACCAGGTAAATCAAGATGGGAAATGATGGTTCTCTGAGCCGGGGATGGGAATGGCCACTGAACAGTGTCTCTTGCAGTGCTGAAGGACACATGAAACAGTTGCCTGCTACCAAAGCTGACATGCTTTTATTTTTTTTAATCCACAGGCTTCACATTTTGCAAAATAATTGTCCAGTTGTGCCTGAATCAACTTCTCAACTTTGCACACCCTTATGCTGCTAGTAGCAGCCAATTGTTTTTGAAGAAGTCTAAAAGCCATTACAAAATTAAAATGATGGAAATAGAAGCTATTAGGAGCTATTTGAATCACCCATTTATTCATTTATTTAAAAGTTTTATATTGTGCTAGCTAGATGAGAGTGCTTTACACAAAAAGAAACAGCATAATGTAACATTACAAAGGATGGATAAGTGAGACATTGACAAACGTTGCTCTGCGTATGACGTTCAACACATACATTCTAGATTTAACCTGAAATAGAGGTGGGGAGAGTCAGTAGCAGGAGAGGTGTGATTACAGTGTGCAGATTCATTTAGGACAGCCTAAATTGGACCAGTCAGGAGCATATTAAGGAGCAGAAACAGTCAGAAACCAACTGTCACATGCAGTATGGTCTTGATTAGCGTGAACTATTGGAGCATTTTAGTTGGTATAAGCGGTTAGGTATTTGTTGACGAAAAGGAGTTTTAGGTCCCTTTTGAGCAGGAGAAGGAGGGGTTACTGCGGTGGTCTCTAGGGAGAGCCTTCCACATCATGGGTGCATTTCCGGTGAAGGAACAAGCCTGGGTGGTTTTCCCTTTTAGTTTTGGAAGAACAAGAAGGAGTGATTTGGAGCTTCTCAGAGTTCTGGTTCTTCCAGCTGTCGTAAGTTTGTTGTCGAGATATTTTGGGGAATGTGTGTGGAGGGCTTTGTGTGTGATGCAGGCAGTCTTGTAAATATATCTTTCTTCAATGGGCAGCCAGTTAAGGGATTTGAGGTCTGGAGTGATGTGTTCAAATCATTTAACACCAGTTATAAGTAGGGCTGCTGTGTTCAGAACAGATCTTTGGAGGACTAGGTGAATTTTCGGCGTCCCTGTAAAGATGGCGTTTCCATAGTCAATTTCAGAGAGAACAAAAGATTGTACTACTGTCTTGAAGTCATCAGGGGAATGAAAGATTTCATTTTCTTGAGGTGTTTCAGTGAGAATAGTGCTCCTTTAACTGAGCTTTTGATGTGATCCTTCATTGTCAAGTACTTGTCAAGGGTGATGCCTAAGGACTTTACTGAGTTGGACAGGATGAAGGAGCAATTTAGGGCGTTCAAGTTCTCAACCCACTCTTGCATTGGTTGGTGGTTACTCTTCAGGGCAAACAGGATTAATTCCATTTTGTTTGGATTACATTTTAAGTTGTTAGAATTAAACCAAGTTAGAATTTTTGTTAGTGTGGCGTTGAGGTGTAAGATGTCATTAGGTGATTTGATTTTGTAGTAGAGTTTCATATCATCAGCATTCGGGTGGTATTTGAACCCTGCTTGCTTCAGGATGGTTGAAAGGGGTTTCATAAAGAGATTGGAAAGGGAAGGGGAGAGTATAGCGCTTCAGGGAAAACCAAGGCTCAAACGTGTGAGTTTGGAGAGGCAGGAGTTAATTTTAATTTATTGTGAACTGTGTTGAAGTAAAGAGGTGAACCATTTATGTACAGTGCCATTAATGCCAGAATGGATCTTGAGTGTATCAAGTAGGGCTGAGTGATTGTCAATGTCAAAAGCTGCAGATAGGTCAAGCAGGATGAGTAAGCATACTGCACCTTCATCTAAGGTTCTAAGAATTTTCATCAGAGATATAGACCATTGCAGTTTCTGGGCTGCAGCTCTTCTGAATCCTGATTGGACGGTATCTTGGAGGTTGTCTTCTATATGTTGGTTAATGTGTTGTAGAATGCACTTCTTAATGGTTTTGACTAGGAACAGGAAGTTGGAGATAGGTCTGATGTTGTTGAGTTCATTAGGGTCAGCCTCTGGTTTTCCAGTATGGGAGGGCTTTGTCCTAGTTGGAGGGAATCAGGTAAGGAGCCTGAGGCCAGGGATGAGTTGATGATTTTTCTCCAGAATGACGTAATGATGTGGTTGGAGTTTTGCACCAATGTGGACGGGAGGAGATCCTTAGTGTGGGAAGAAAGCTTTAAGTTTGCAATTATATTGAAGACTTCTTTTTTTGTCATGAGTTTGAAGTCAGACCACTTGGCATCATTTTTCCATGGGTGCGATCATGGTTGTCCTTAGTATAATTTTGGTTCATTTGGTTGTTAGTAAGCTTATTGGGGCATGTTAGGTGGGAAGGTGGATATGCGACTTGGGTGAATGATTGATCGATTTTTGCAACTTTATCTGTGAAGGAGCTGGCAATTTCTTTGCAGCGTTCATTGGTGGCTGTTATTTCATGTGGGGATGTTAGGGAGGTTTGACTTTTCGCAATGTGGATGAGTTCCCGGGGTCTATTCTTAGAATGGTCAAGTTGGTTGCGAAAAAATAGAATTTTTTTCTCTCAAAATGTGCATCTTGTATGACAGCTGTGCAGTTCTATCTAGAGTTATGTTCATCGTTGAGGGGTTCTGTTTCCCTGCCCTTTCCACAAGTCTGAGTTGTTGTGTCTCTTTGTTAAGATCGCTGTTGAACTAAGATTTTGATTTGATAGACCTTGAGCGTTTAAGTTTGAGTGGAGCCACTTGATCAAGCACCTCTGTCATAGCTGTGTTAAAGTGTGTCATAAGGACATCATTGGTGTGGTTGGGAGGGTGACGCTGTAGTTGGGCACTGATCCTGGTTTCCAGTTCAATTAATGGGGCTTGTTTGATGTTCCTGGTCCTGTGCCCATTGTGATTATACGTTAGTCATAGCAATGAAGAAGTTTTTTTTTTTGCATTAAACAGTGGGGAACTACACCAGGCAATTAACAGGAGGTATGCTCTAGGGTTTTGGAATCGCATTGCTAGGGGTAAAATAAATGCCAGCCCAGCACTCGCTTGTTAACCTCAGTGCAGAAATAATATCTACATTTAAAAGCATGTTACAATTCCACTGTTGAAGTCATTCCCATGACTTTGCCCAATTTAACTCCTCCAAGCAAGGTTGATCCTTTCTCTATGGGGAAAGTTAAACACGCATTAAAAGGTAGCAAAAAGTGGAAGGCCCTGCCAGGTTGTGGGGGAAACTTATTATTAATGAAACTGAGGCCTGGTCAGCCACATATTGAGTGGCAAACCTAGAGACTGCAAACCTCGTTCAAAATTCTTGGAGGTGGGCCGAGATTTGCTCTATTTCAAATAAAAAGCATCCACAGTGACCCAATGTCTTTTTTATATAGCCCAAGGAAGACTTTAGGAACATTATTTATTCATATGGTCTAGGATAACGTACATAACGTTTTCCGAATGCCCAGGGCGGAAAATAAAGAAACAATACATTTTGCTTTTCTTGATTTGAAAAGTGCTTTGATGTTATAGACAGAACTAAAATATTGCTGCCATGGATGATTGGGCTAAAATCAAGGGTTCATTAAACTTGTGAGGTTACTTGTCTCTACAGCTTGCATTTGGGAGGGGAGAGGATGAGGCCTAACGACTAGGGCGGTCAATCTCAAATCTGGGGAACGGGGTTCGAGTCTCAGCAATGACGTTCAACATCCTGTTATTCTGGGCAACTCACTTATTCTCCCAGTGCCTAAAAAAATGAATGTATAATTCAACTAGTTGTCATGTAAAGAGCTCTGATACCTGATACCTTTGAGTCAAGTTTGGGTAATATGAAACTATGAGAAAAGTAAAAATTGTTTTGAACTCAATGGGAAAATAACCAAAGAGTTCAGTGCCCATCAAGATGCTATCCGTGCTCCTTTTCTATTTAATTTATTTGCTAATGCATGTGACGTGAACTACAGGGCTTAAATAATGATGGCCCTGAGTTAGGGCTGGATATTGTTCCTCTTCATCTCTTCGTCAATAATGCTGTATTTTGTGTGCCTAATGATAATATTTTGGTGCAGTTCATGGCCAGATTTGAGAATTTTAGTCTGGGATGCAAATTAATTAATATTGTCCCAAAATCAAAAGTTTGGGGTGTTGGGTTGGGTGCAAAAAAAATAAAAAAATCTATTCATTTGAATGGTATTTTACTGGCGCAGATCTTGACACCCTATTTTCCGGGGATCATATTCTGTTTCAAGGGAAATTGGAATAAGAGAATTAAACGCATTCAAAAATATTTTGCCTTCAACCATAGCTCTTGGGTAGCCATAGCTGGCCTGAGATCATTTAACAATAGCTTTGGTGGATGCATTGTGCATGCATTTTGCCGGTTTATAATTGAAAGCTGATATTTTAAGTCACTCTAAAATAAAAATATTGGGTTCTGTAGAGAATGGGTATAAAATATCTTCTATTTTCCTTCCCTCTTCAACCCCATCTTTGAAACTTCAGGAATAGTTTGGTATGTACACTGTAGTCTACCTTGCACAACACAATCACCTTTTTGGGTTAGTAGAAACCTACATGGATTTGTGTGGAAAGACATATCAAGAGATCGATCCTTTAGAAATAGAGAAATGTGCCCTAGTTCAAATATATTAGAAACTAATGTTTTAACATGGAACTGCATGATTTCTAGGCTCCCCTAATTGTATTCGGCTGCATAATGAACTTGTTGCTAAACGACAAAACTAGTTAGTAGAGAATTGGCAATTTGATTTGATGTCTCGTACTAACAGGGCCCTGCAGTATTTATCAACCAAAAGCTTCAGGGAATGCACACCATATTTAAAGATTAGGGGCTAGATATAGGTAATTGCAATTTACCAACTCTAAAATACCGAATTTTACTGATTCGGTATTTCAGAATCGGTAAATGCAATGTAGGTAAAAATTCGGTATTTTTTACCGATTCGGTAAAATTCGGAATCTGCAATTCGGTATTTACCGAATCGGTAAATACCGATTCGGTATTTGCCGAATCGGTATTTCCCATTCATTCCTATGAGCCAAAAGACCCATAGGAATGAATGGGAAATACCGATTCGGTAAATACCGATTCGGTAAATACCGAATCGGTAAATACCGATTCGGTAAATACCGAATCGGAAAGCAAATAAAAGTGAAACTTAAGTAGGCAGCCAATCAGGTGATACTACCCTACCACCCTCCCCCTCCCTACCAGGAAGTGGCCACACAGGCAGCTGCAAGTCATTAGAAGCTTCTGGAGAGGCTGTGAGAGCTGAGCTGAGTCCCTGAGCCACAGGAAAAATGTTGTGCTTTAAAACTCTGAAAATGGCAAGTACCAGTGAAAAGGAACAGCCAGAGAGGAAGAGGAAAATTAAATTTAGCACCATGGAGCTGCAGGTCCTCGTGGAGGAGGTGGTAAAGGAACACCAAAAATTGTTTGGCAAGCTGTCCCTGACTGTGGCTGAATCTGCCAAAAGGAAGATTTGGCTGGAAATAGGTGAATGCTGTAGGAGTGACTCCAAGGGACATAGATGACCTGAAAAAGAGGTGGTATGACCTTGAGGAGCCTGACTAAGAAATACATTGCCGAGCTCCACAAAGAGGCAAACCAAACTGGAGGAGGGAAGAACCATGCACCCCCCTGACAGAGCTGGAGGAGCTGGTGGGATCCACCATTGAGCCAGAGAGGGTCTGTGGACTGGGAGATGCAGACAGCTCAGCCAGAGCTGCCACCAGAAAAGGTAAAATGCATCACAGCAATCACCCCCACCCCATCATTTTCCCTTTTCCCTATGTGGCAAAGTTAACCCCAGTCCAGTAGAGGTAGCACTATACAGGAGCAATGCATCATGGGACATGTAGTCATCAAACGAAACACCATGTCATACAGCACAGCAAGCAACAAGTTAGGCTATTCATATCAAACATAATCAAGCGCAAGCAACATGTACAGTGTTTCAGTGAGTATTATTTAATTGCAGTGAGGCAGGAGCACAGAGCTAATGTACGCTTATTTGTCCACAGGCGAGACATCTCGCAAGCGTACCAGGGAGAAGGAAGGCACCACACCAGAGAGGGATGACAGCCAGGAGGCAGCCACAAGTGCAGAGAATGTCACAGAGGAAACAGGTGCACCAACAACATAGCCACCATCCCAAGACCTAGAAATGTCTCCACATCTGCAGGCGTCCCCAGAACGTTCAGGATCCCCTCTGCCACTGTCCTCACCTGAACTGCCTGCGTCACTGCCTCTGACAATACCTGCATCACAAAAGAGCAAGAGGCATGTAATTGCCCCACTAGTCCAAATGGAGTCATCACCAGGTGACATGGAGGGGATGACACTCAAACCTTGGCTGGGGAAGGAAGCACTGCCACAAAGCAGTCCAGTGCTGAGGGTGCCCGTACAGGTACCAGACGCCGCAGGCCCAGAGATAGCAGTGTTGCAGCACATGTGGAGGGTCCCAGTGTCTTCCGTGGGCTGGAGGGTAGCATGGTCAAGATTCAAAGGATGCAGGGGAAGGCCATCCAGTCTGAACGCCAGATGAGGACCCTGAACACAAATGTGGAAGACACAGGGAAGGGCATCAGAGAACTTGTTGATGTGAACAAGGAGATGGCTGCAGGGATGCGGGACATGTACCAATCAGTACAGCTTCTGTGCAGTAAACTGGACCAGGACATGTTAGCAAGGCACAAGGAGAGGCAGCATGCGCATCAACAAAGTAAGGCAATGAACCGCCTGGCCACAGCCACTTCCCTGCTCTGTAGACGATGCATCAACATGCAAGAGGGACTCACACACAACAGCAATGAGGTATCTAGGGTCATTGCTAGGGTGACTAGTGCTGTAGAGGTGCTGATTAATGCACAGACAGCACAAACTGCAGCTCTGGATGTACCAAAAAGTGAGGAAAGCACCAGTAGGAGCAGCATGACAAGCCCCCTTGGTGTTGAGACACGGAGGAGCAGCAGGCGCCATGGTGAGCCAACAGCCCAAACATCCAGTGAAGAGAGCCAGCCACTTACATCTGGCACTGGTAGGCATGTGCGG
Organism: Lissotriton helveticus; assembly: GCF_964261635.1. NCBI lineage: Eukaryota > Metazoa > Chordata > Amphibia > Caudata > Salamandridae > Lissotriton > Lissotriton helveticus. Next base: position 807,872,472 of record NC_136063.1, read on the forward strand.
AAATGACTTGTGCAGTAAATGGGGAAGTGACCCAGGACTACCATTATTGAATGTATTACATTTGTGTTGCACATTTGTGCTTTTGAGTACCTGCGTAGTGCCAAATATTAAACTACGTTGGGTGCATACTCCACCTGTCGGAGTCTCTTTACTTACTTAAAAGTAGTTGCGTGTGATCTCTGCCCATCTGTGTCTGCCATCTGTTGGTGTCGCAACTTCTGCTGTGTTGTGTTCAGGCCGTGCATGTTCATCATCATGGTCCTCATAGTAGCTCAATTCCACCTCGGTGCCCTTCTTAGTAGCAAGGTTGTGCAACATTGCACAAGTTGCAATCATCTTACAGCAGATGATTGGATCAGTACTGCCGTGCCCCTCCACTTTTGTGGAGGCAGCGGAACCTGCTTTTTAACAGCCCAAAGGTGCGCTCCACAATGTTCCTTGTAGATTTGTGTGCCACGTTGTATCGTCTCTGGCTGGGGGTTGAAGGGTTGAGGTAGGGTGTAAGGATGAAAGAGCGGACGGCATATGCACTATCCCCTATTTGTAAATGAGAAAGACATTACTCACATGCACACATAAACATACATCTGCAATATCTATCAAGGGAGTGTCACACAGTGTTTTACCTAACAGGTATCCTTCGCCAAATTCCCCCCTGTCAGGCATGTGTATATCCCACTGTTCTGAAAGATGTAGGAGTCGTGGGTACTTCCTGGGAACTTGGCCACTATGTCTGTGATAAAGTACTTGTCATCACAGGTTACCTGTACACTGATTGTGTGGGTTGACTTCCTATTTCTGTAAATGTACTCTGTGGCAGCAGGTGGGCATATTGGGATGTGGGTGCCATCAATACAGCTGATGACGTGTGGGAAATGTGCAATTTGATAAAAGTCAGTCTTGGTCTTGAGCAGTTCCGTGTGAGTTTCAGGGAAGCTGATGTAATGATGCATTCTCTGCATCATGGCCTCTAGGAACTTACTGAAGAAACGGGACAGGCAGCTCTGGGACACCCCACCTACCACAGCAATCACACTCTGGTAACTCCCAGATACAAGCAGGTGTAGGCTACAGAGCACCTGCACATGGGGTGGGATGGCGTGTGCCCTTGGGTTTGGGTGCTCCAACAGTGGGTGCAGGTCCCTGATCAAGTCCAGGATGGTGTGGGGGTGTAGCCTGTACCTTTGCAATATCTCTGGCTCAGTTAGGTGAAATAGCGTTATCCTCTGCCTGTACACTTGCTCCTCCCTGCTCCAGACCCTCTCTCCTGCTGCCTGTAGCCGTAGCCGCCTTGCTATCACGTAGAATGCCGCCATTCTGGTCACACTGTTGCATTTTGGGCCCTTTTTTATAGCCTGCACCTGGTTACCACCTGCTTCCAATCCATGGTAAATACCGACTCTTAAATACCGAATTTCATGAAATTCGGTATCTAAGAAGTTACCTACATCTCAAAAATAATTTTTTAGCATTTCTTATTTACCGATTCGGTAAATTTACCAAATTGGTAAATTTACCGATTCGGTAAATTTACCGACTCGTATTTATCGAATCGGTATTTTTGGTGACCCTACATCTCAATATCCAAATACCGGTCGGTAACGGATGAAAATCGGTATTTTCGGCCGTTACCGACCGGTATTTGGCTACCTACATCTGGCCCTAGGTATCCTACCTACATGAGATCTTTATTCATGAAGTTGAAGCTGGTGAAGAGATTATGAAGATGAATAATTGCCAACATCTGTGCCTTGCCTGCCGATGTGATGCAAACGATTATGCACTATTAATCTGTCGACTGTATTATACCCAAAGACATGATGGCTAATTCCACTTTGCAGGCAGCACAATATTAATTCAGTCTCTGTAGCACTTTAACATTAATCTCTTGTATTCTTTTTCGTTTCACAAATTTTATATAACACACTTGGTGAAATCTAAATTATGTGTCTATAGTAATTGATAGATAACTGAATGTACATTTTTATTCTTGAAATTAGTTAGGAGAAATTAATTTCATAATCTCCACTTCACAATTTTTATGCATCTATATACAATATTTTTAGCCTGACAGTCTGTGGATGTTTTGTGGATTTTCTAAATATGAAATATGCAATATTTCAATTGTGTTTGGCTTTGGCCCAAGTCTTTATAAATTCTCGGCAAGCAAGAAGGGTGGACATAAGGCGGGGAACTCACCAGGGATGTCCTTTATCCCCCGCTTTGTTTGCGTTTTCACAGAACCACTTGCTGCTAAGATTAGGGCTAATCTACAGATAAAAGGGCCTCTGGAAGGGATGACCAAATTAAAACTGGTTGCAAACTATATTATTCTTTACCTTAGGCCGGAGGAACAGAACATAAGGACAACATTGACAGAATTCATGCAGTTGGAATCTATTGGGGGATTTAAAATTAATCATAATAAAACAGAAATTCTGCTACTTAACGCAAGTAGTCAAATTCTTCCAAGTTTCTTGCAACGACAAGCCCAATCCCCAGACCCTATTCGTATTTAGAGATCTACGTTAAAAACAGTTATGAGGAACTTTTTTAAATGATTTAACTAGCAATGGTTACAAAGATTAGAAATCAATTAGATAGATGGACTTTTCGCCCACTTACACTAATTGGCAGGGTAGCCCTTATAAAAATTTCCATTTTACCATTATTAATATTTGCATTTTTAAATATACCGATAAAAGTTAACATGTCGTATTTTAAGCAGTTGGAAGTTATGTTTCGTCAATTTATTTGGAAGAAGAAGGCATCACGAGTAAGACTTTCAGTGCTTCAACTCGACATTAGTCAAGGGGGGTTGGCACTTCCCCAGGTGCGAACCTATTATGAAGCTATCTTTGTGGATATAATTGCTCGAATGCTTGATGACAAGGAATCATTGGATAGTTTTTTTGTGGATAAAATGATGCAGGAAGCAGAATCTCAGACTCCAGTATTTTTCAAAAATTCTAAACTCCCTAAAAAGACTCAATACAAGACATTACAGGGATTCGGGATAGGATACGTCATTTTATCATATGAAGGCACAAACAGCAGGATATGAGTTCTTGAAACTCTCAGAATGCAATAAGGCTGGGCCTACATAAGCAGAATAGCCAGATAAGATTCTGGGAAAGTGAGAGCTTTAGGGAACTAGGCCACTTTATCGTAGGGGGGAGATATTTAAAAAGGCACGAGATTCAGGCTAGGTGTGAAACTAACTGTAAGTCGTTTTTTTAGGGTTCTCTTAGATTACCCAATTTGTGAAAAAATTTTGCTCTCCATTAACCTCTGCCCTGGTGCTCCTATCAACAGCCCTTTATAGTAACATGCTAAGGGGGATTGGAAACTGGTACAGACTTTTACAGAATCAAAGGGAAAGCTCATTAGTAATAAGCTATTTAGACAAGATCTCCCAAGAAAAACAGTGTACTTTTTCAGAACTAGAGTGGCAGGAGATTTCGTGGCATGGCAATAAAGCACTAAGAGCAGCAAATTTGAAAAGAATGGCATTTTTATCCCGCTGGATGTCGTACTATACACCAAGAGTGTCACATAGGCTGTATTCAGAAATAGAGGACACGTTCTTTCATTGCCAGCAAATGGGTCAGGGGGGTGGGTTGCATATTTTTTTTTTACTTGCCTGCTTTTAACCCAGTTTTGGGAGGAAGTATTTTCCGCCCTCAATGCGGGCACAGAGAAAATTAAAACTGGAACCAGAGATAGCATTGTTTGGGTTTGTAAAGCACAGCCTGAATACACCGATCTCCAAAGGGGAGAAAATATTTATAGCAATTTCCGCCTTAGTAGCATGGTCCTGGATCCTTCAGAATTGGAGGACAACTAAAGTTCCAGTCTTCCTAAATTGGCATAAAAAAGTTACGTACCACAACCTTTGAGGATGTTTATGTAAAAAGGGTAGGGGCTATTAAGAAATTCTTAGCAGTTTGGAAATGTATGGATTAAATGGAAAGTAAAAAGTATAGCACTTTAGACTGAGGCGAGATGGCCAACTCTTGCTTTTACGTTCTACTGCCTTAGGAAAGGAGGAAAAGATCTATGGACTATTAAGGAAGAGAGGACTCAAAATGTAATTTAATGGATTTTATCTGCAATGATAAAGTTAATGGCCATAATATGTAAAAGCTGCTATGCACCACACTTTAGTTTCTCTATTTAGGACATTATGTCAAAGCGGCTCTGCACTGCACTTTATTATCTGTACTTCGGATTGGTGCAGAATGTGCACTTGAATGGGACGAGGTTGTGGGACATGCTCGATCCCAGCCATAAGTTAAGAAGTAGCATTTAATTAAGGTATTAATAACTATATGTATTGTGAATGGTGTTCTTTCTCTGTTATAATTATGCCCAATAAAAATTTATCAAAAATAAAAATAAATTGTGTTGGTCTTTTTCAGCCATAGAAGTGTCTTATACATTGAAAGGTAGCAGCTATATGAACCATCAGTAAAGTATAACCAAAAGTATGGAAACATTCTCAAACGTTTGCCAAAGAACCACTGCACAAAACAATGTATTCAAAATGCTTTTCAAACCGATGCAATTAGACACTACAGTAAAACTTAATAGAAGTAAGCAGAGCCAGTAACAAAGAAATAAAAGCAGAATAATTATGTGTTAACATACACAAACAACATACAACAACCAAGAAGTAAGATGCGAAAAGCAAGCATAAAAGGAATTATTGCGAGGTCCACTATAATTCAAGCAGCAAGTAACAGGAATCTTCAGCCAGATTCATCATTGTTAAATGGGCTCGCAAAGGGCCAGAATCTGAGAATCTGGCCCTTTGCGAGCGCTATTTTTGCATTTGGGATTCATCATCCCAAATGCAAAAATCGCTAATTGAGAAATTGCTAAATTGCGAGAAATTGCATTTAAGGAATCTCTATTTGAGATTCCTTAAATGCAATTCATTAACCATTTTTAAATTGCGAATACACTATTTTTGGCCGCTATTTACCACGAAGTCTGACTTCGTGGTAAATAGCGAAAACTTAGAAAAATGCACTTTAGTGCATTTTTCTAAGTTGTATGTTACACACACACATGTCCTTTGGACATGTGTGTGCGCAACATCGGTCTACATTGACATTTCAGGGGTGCTACAGGGTGTCCTTTGGACACCCCTGGCACCCTTGAAATCACATCCTTATTTGCGATTAGCAAATTGCTAATCGCAAATAAGGAATGACTCCCCATTCATTCCTATGGGCCTTTAGGCCTTTAGGCCCATAGGAATGAATGGGGAGTCATTCCTTATTTGCGATTAGCAATTTGCTAATCGCAAATAAGGAAGCTGTAGAAATCGCAAATAATATTGCGATTTCTACATGAATTCCGTTTTGCGAGTCCTTAATAGCGATTCCTTAATAATCGCTATTAAGGACTCGCAAATCGGGACATTGATAAATCTGGTAGTATGTGCTTTAATATGCAACATACTATAAAGAACATGGAGTCCAAGACAGAGTGTAATAACCCAATTAAACTCTGTGCGTGCAGATTGACAACGGCGGTCGTTTCAGCGTGCAAAGGTCTAGCATCAGAGGCAAAGGACTCGCATTGGCAATCGCCTTAAAAACACTGAACAACAAGTTCTCTGGCCCATCTTTAACACCCTTGCTACAAGTTACTCGTGCCAAACTGTGCCAAACTGCTGCCCACATTAACTTACGGGAGCGAGGTGCAGAGAGGCAGAGACAAAACAACACTTGACAGCACAATTGTATCCGCATACAGAATCATCTTTAGCCTCCCTAAGCGAACCTCGCCATCACAGATTAGGCTGGAGTTTGGAATTCAGCAACAGCTCCTGGCACGACAGGGGGCCTACATTTATTCGTGGGACACAGTGAGGAAATCTGCTGAAGGAACCTTGAACGAATACCTGTGGAGGGAGTTAGAGCAGTCTCCGACTTCACCGGCTGCAAAATACTTAGCAAAAAGTCTTGTAAATACCGGGCTGGAGCGGCTCTGGACCTCCTCCACAAATCATAAAACGCTTAAAAAACTGACCAAGAAGTCGATTAAACAACAGTCGTGGGTCCAAGATAAAGCAGACTTCTCAAAAAGATCTCACGCTTGGATGATCCTGAACTCATATTTGGCACAAGCCCCCAGAGCTATCTTGGGCTGGGCTACGCCAAAACAACCAAAATGTGCTTCTTAAGGTATAGGCTAGGACTTTTACCCTGTATTCGGCATCTTCCGCATTGGCAAAAAGAGAAAGCAGGCACATGTGGTGCAACGCAAGAAGATATGCTCCATCTGTTATGCTCCTGCGAGAAAATGCTGGAAGAGCGGAAACTCCTCTTGAAACACCACTTCATCAGACACGGGACTCGCACACGAAGGAGTGCAGCTCTTACCTGTTTTTCATCTCAGGACCCTCAGTTGAGTTGTAGCCTTGTAAAATTTCTAAAGGCAGTGGAAAAGAAAATGCCCGGACTTGATTCCTGATCTGGTTTAAAACCAAACAAAAAGCTAAAAATCAAGAAAAAATAAATAAATAAATAAAAATGATTTTTTTATCTTGTTTTAATACACTTTTCAGATTACTGTCAAAAACTCTTGCGCGATACATGAAAGGCTAAATATGTTTACAACTAGGATGAATAGTACAGTATTGTTCAAGCCAGATTGGTTTTATAACACATCTGTTTTATACTGCGTTTTATCTCTTTTCCTTGTTTTTATATGTTGTAACTGCACTGCATTGGTTTTAATTAACTGTGCAAATAAACTTAAACTTAAACAATTAAACTCGGTGTGCTGAATAATATCTGTTCCAATACATTTGAACAGCAATGCACAAAGTGAGGAAATACTAATGAGTAAAATACACAACACACATATTACAGTCCACAAAATATCATGCGGATACTTACATTTCTCCCCACTTATTATGTTCTTCTGTATGCTGATTGCAGCTCCTAAAAGAGCCAGTGTATGAACAGCAGTATGCACTTCTTTCAACAGGAACAGACAACTCTGTTTGTTCATTTTCACTGAAACTCTAATGGTTAATATTACAAATGCAGTATGCATAGAGTGCATCAAAAATATCACGTGAAATTCAAATAGCAATGCACACGTTTGCTTAAAATGAATGCCAGGCCAATGAAGACATCTGTTCTATGCTTAAGAAATATCAATGACATCTACTACAAACTGAAACCAATAAACCATAAATCAAACACTTTTGTTAACAAGCTTAAAAATCCTAAGGGATCTACTCAGTCGTTTGACCATTAAAGATTTAAGGAAACCCATTAAAACTAGGAGATATACCCTCCTGGGCCTCTTAAAAGCTGTAATCACAGTATCATTAGTTAGAAGGTGACAACCATGTATTGAATATTTTTCAATATTTTAAGATGCATAGTAATAAGAACTGAGAATGTCATGCACTCTTGTTTTGTGGAGGAAACGTGCTTGCTACTTCTGAGATAAATCACCAGTCTAGAATTGATTTGTTAATCCAATGTTTTAACCTAAAATCTGGCAATTTCGCCACAGTTTCTAGATTCTCCGTTTTTTCAAATATGTCTTTATTGGCATTTTATAATACAGAAAGTTATATAAGTGGAGGAGCACATGGGAGCTTAACTGACCATTTCCATGCTTCACAATGCCATTATTAAAAAGCAAAATATAGCATTTTCGATTACTCTATCCTGAGTAAGGCTCTCGGGGTGTTGCAGTGATTACCAAGCTACAGACATATTAGTAAGGTACTAAATAAGCTATGCAACACGCATAATAATGAACATGAAAACAATTATGACATCCAGTGGTTCTGTATGGAAAGCACAATTCCCAGTTCTGTACAAGTCAACATGGCCTAACGCCCTATTGTGCTGGGTTTTGTAGTATTATCATGGGGTCAGGGGATGGGGTGGTGGTCTGCGTTCCCACTAACAAGTAGTGTCTCCAATGTGTCATGCATCAGTACTCTAAAGGTGTACCTCAGGAGGTCACCCAGCGTGTTCCTCATTCAGCGTCTCGGTAGTGTTACCTTTTATGTTACCCTCCTCTCTACTGCCCTATGCCTGTAACACTTCTGTCCATAACCCTGCTATCAGGCGATGGATTATCCCTTGAGCATCTTCCCCCATCTCACCTCTGCTCTAGCCCACACGTCCACATCCCATTCCCAAGCCATTACCGCGGGTCCTATCTATGCTTTCCACCTCAGGGCTACACACAGTTGTGCAAGGACCAGAGCCAGGTCCACGAATATGGAGCCCCCCTTCCCAACTCTGGGTCGGGGGAACAGTCTATGAACGTCCATGCCAGCATGTGATAATGTAAAAACTGTCCATGGGTGAGGCCACACTGAGTTATGAAGTCCCCCAATGGAATCATTTCCCGATGCTGATAGCAGTCTCTTATTTTCAATATGCCTGCTGCTGCCCATTCACATAGTTAGTGTTTCTTTAATGGAGACAGGCTGTCTCCATGCTGTAGCCCCTCCATGGGGGGATCCGGTGTATAGAGGGTGGCACCAGATGTGCGCTGGAGACACCCAACTCAGCACTTCAGTGCCACCTCAAGCAGCACCCCTGGTATCGGAATGGTCACCCTCAGATGTAAGATTTTCACAAGCAGTAGCCCCTGGTTACCCATTAGTGCTACAGTGCTACAAGAAAACATTTTCATAGCTCTCAGTTTGGGAATGTTCCTGGTTTATTAAAGAAAAACTGTCAATGTAATTGAGTACAACAAACTCACAGGCATGTGAATATTCACCAACTTTTTTCAATTTCCCACTTTGAATCAGTGTGTAACTATAGAGATGTAGGGTAAAGGATAAAGATGTTTAGAGACTGAGAATGGGGAGGCAACTGACAAAATCCAGTGGGGTGTAGGAGAAGGAGTTTGTCATTAGAGAAAATGTTTGCCTCATTGTTAGAGACTTGGGTCTCTAGTTGGCAGAGGTAGGTATCTTTGACCAAGTAGGGACCTTTCTTCCTAATCAGGTGAAGGGAGTTACACTCCTAAAATAACCCCTGTCACTCCCATGGTAGCTTGGCACGAGCAGTCAAGCTTATCTCAGAGGCAGTGTATTAAGCATTTGCACATAACCAACAGTAATGCAGTGGAAACAATACAAAAGGACACCACACCAGTTTAGAAAAATATCCAATATTTGTATATATACAAAACAAGACCAAAACGACAAGAATCCAACATACTTTGCAAGATATCCTTAAAATTTCAGAAATATCTCAAAAACACAGGGCTCCTAAATGCCTTCTGTGAATACCGAAAGTCTTAAAAGTTAGGACTCCTAACTTTAAGGGCCAGATGTATCAAAGGGTTTCACTCATTCTGTGTCTATGGGATAATGTGTTGATACATATGGCCCTAAGACTCTTAAACTGAGAAAAATCCTAACTTTATGACTTTAGGTATTCACAAAAGGCATTTAGGAGTCCTAAAGTTAGGAGTCTTAACTTTACTACTACTAAACTGAGAGAAATCCTAATTTTAAGACTTTCGGTATTCACAGAAGGCATTTAGGAGTCCTAAAAATAGGAGTCCTAACTTCTGTGAATACCGAAATGAGTAAGTGCCTTCTGTGAATACCAAAATGAGTAAGTGCCTTCTGTGAATACAAACATAGTAGTAAGTTTAGGATTTTTTCTTTAGTTAGTTCTGTGATCGGGTCCACAGTTCCCTAAAGTCAATAGCTCCACCCGGGGCTATCACGGCATCATGAACATCAAATCCAAACAGCTCTGGCTGACCGCGGCATCATGGGCCAGCTATGGTGTCGGAAAGACCTGCTAAACAGTAGCTTTTAGAAATTTAGGGCATCGGCGACCTCTCATTGAGCCCTGAAGAAAAAGCATCCGCAGACTTTGATTCCAGAGGTCAGTGCAGGAATCGTCGAGCCCTTAAAATCACACACATTGCAGATCGAACTCTTCACAGTTGAAGTTGGGAGCGCCAGCGACGGGCTGCAGTGCTAAGTGCAGCTGTGCGGCGTGCGGTGCCCTCAAGTCACGGTACAGGCAGCGGTACGCTGATGGTTGTCCAGAAGCATCAGTGAGACCAGAGCTGCTGTGTGAAGTGATGCGTTGCAAAGGGATGCAGTGCTTGTCGTGGTGCTGGCAGGTCACGGTGCAAGCAGTAGCAGCATTGTTGTGCAATCACTATTGTGGGCTGACGAACTGGAATCGATTCACCGGCATCGGTAGGCCAAGGCTGCAGTGCGGAACGAGGGCGGTGCATCCTGTAGCTTACGAGCAGTGCACTCGAACCATGGTGCAAGCCGCAGTGTTGATGTCGGCAGGGAATGGTATCATTGGTGATACCAGGGCGGCGGCGTGTTGCTAGGTGTTGTGCAGTGCAGTGGCCACAGGTCGCAGTGCAAGCAGCGGCTCAGTAGTGGCGTCATCGGTGAGACCAGGGTTGTGGTGCGAGATGTGGCGGTGCCCTCTGCGGTGCCTTAAGGACACAGAGTTGGCAGCGGCATTGTTGATGGCTTCAGGTTTCTTTTTCTTCTGTAGCAGCATAAACACACAGTCCCCAGTGCTGGTAGCAGATGCACTTTAAGTATTTGGTGTTCCTGAGACTTCTTGAACAGGGGGCAATCTCTACCCCAATCCCCTGGAGAAACTCATACCAAGAAGGTGCAGAAAGTTGAGTTCAGTCCTTTCACTGCCCAAGACAGAAGCAGCTACTGCAGGCCAACACACCAAAGCACACAGCAAAGTGGTAGTTCCTCCTCACAGTTTCTCCAGCTCTTCTTCTTGGCAGTCTTATTATTCCCAAAAGAGTTCTCTGAAGTCTTTTATCTCCCTGAGACTACCAACAGGAGGCAAGCTCTACTTCAAGCCCTTGGAGAAAACTCTAAACGCAAGATGATAAAAGTACAATTGAGTTCTTCCCTGCCCAAGACAGAAGCGGCAAGCAGCAGGCCAACGCAACAGGACACGCAGCAAAGTGGCAGTTCTTCCTGACAGCTTGTCCAGCTCCTCTTCCTGGCAGGTTCCTTAGTTCAGCAGTAATCCAAAACTCTGGGGTCTGGGCCTCACATTTTATAGCACAAATTCATTTGTTCTCTGCTGACAGAGAAGCTCTTTGTCCAGCAAAATCCAGTTCTGCCCTCTCTGGTGTAGCTTCCTGGCAGGAGGTGGAGAGAGCATTGTCCAAGGCAGACAAGGCTTATTCAGGTGCAAGGGAAATCTCCTACCACCACTCTGAATGCAGACCAGGTCTTTTCAGAACAGCCCTGACTCATTCAGGAAAGGCAGAACACACATCAACCCCCCCCCCAGTGGCCATCTGAGAGAATGTACATCCCCTGCCCCTGTCACTCCAAAGCCAGACAGTCCATCCGCAAACCAGCAAAGACACACAAGGGGGCACATGCATCAAAGGAAATTGCATTTGCAAATGGTGCATTTTTGGGATGCATTAACATTTTTTTATTTTAAATTGCGATTGCATTTAAGGAATCTCAAATTGAGATTCCTTAAATGCAATGCATCAAACTCTCAAAATTTGTGAATTCGCAAATAAGGGGAGCAAATTACCATGAAGTTGACCTTCATGGTAATTTGCGAAAACTTTGAAAAATGCACTAAAGTGCATTTTTCAAAGTTCCATTTTACACACACATGCCCTTGGGTCATGTGAGTGTGCAAAATGTACTTCTAAGCAGATTTCAGGGGTGCAACAGGGTGTCCTGTGGACACCCCTGCACCCTTGAAATTGCATTCTTAATTTGCGAATTTCTAATGGTGAATTGCAAATTAAGAATGTCTTTCCATTAATTCCTATGGGCCTCTAGGCCCATAGGAATGGATGGGGAGGTATTCCTTAAATGCTATTCTCAATTAAAGAATCGCAATTAAGGAATTTTAAGAAATCGCTAATTTTATAGCGATTTCTTGATGCATTGCAGTTTGCAATTCCTTAATTGCGATTCCTTATTTTTCGCAATTAAGGAATCGCACAATGCAATATTGATGCATGTGCCCCAAGATGACTAAGCAAGAAAATATCCACTTTCTAAAACTGGTATTTTCAAACACGCAATATAAAAACCATCTTTACTAAAAGATGCATTTTTATATTCTGACTTCAGGCATACTAATCTCCCTCTTTCTTATCTTGTCCCAATGGGAAGTTATATTGATAAGGTCTTTTCAGAGCAGCCCTGACTCATTCAGGAAAGGCAGAACTCACATCAACCCCCCCCCAGTGGCCATCTGAGAGAATGTACATCCCCTGCCCCTGTCACTCCAAAGCCAGACAGTCCATCCGTAAACCAGTAAAGACACACAAGGGGGCACATGCATCAAAGGGTTATGCATTTGCAAATGGTGCATTTTTGGGATGCATTAACATTTTTTTGTTTTAAATTGCGATTGCATTTAAGGAATCTCAAATTGAGATTCCTTAAATGCAATGCATCAAACTCTAAAAATTTGCGAATTCACAAATAAGGGGAGCAAATTACCATGAAGTTGACCTTCATGGTAATTTGCGAAAACTTTGAAAAATGCATTAAAGTGCATTTTTCAAAGTTCCATTTTACACACACACATGCCCTTGGGGCATGTGAGTGTGCAAAATGTACTTCTAAGCAGATTTCAGGGGTGCAACAGGGTGTCCTGTGGACACCCCTGCACCCTTGAAATTGCATTCTTAATTTGCGAATTTCTAATGGTGAATTGCAAATTAAGAATGTCTTTCCATTAATTCCTATGGGCCTCTAGGCCCATAGGAATGGATGGGGAGGTATTCCTTAATTGCTATTCTCAATTAAAGAATCGCAATTAAGGAATTTTAAGAAATCGCTAATTTTATAGCGATTTCTTGATGCATTGCAGTTTGCAATTCCTTAATTGCGATTCCTTATTTTTCGCAATTAAGGAATCGCACAATGCAATATTGATGCATGTGCCCCAAGATGACTAAGCAAGAAAATATCCACTTTCTAAAAGTGGTATTTTCAAACACGCAATATAAAAACCATCTTTACTAAAAGATGCATTTTTATATTCTGACTTCAGGCATACTAATCTCCCTCTTTCTTATCTTGTCCCAATGGGAAATTATATTGATAAGATGTTATAAATAAACTCCCATTCTATCCAATAGCACATATATCCTTTCAATAGTGAAACATGAAATTGGCAGTATTTCACCATCAGGACATGCCACACACATGCCATATCTAAATCCTTTGCGTGAAAAAACCATTCCAAAGTACAGTACCTTTACCATAACTCCTAGGAGAGAAAATTCAATTAATTCAATCAATAACACATACTTCAAACTTGCAATGACTTATGCTGAAGAAAGGAGACAACCGAGAGAAAAGAACATCTGCAACCTTAAGAAATTGATTATTACCTAGGATGGTGTGAAGACCAACCCCCTGGCCAAAGGGCTGGTAGGGATCCCCCGGGATAGATCAGGAGACAAAGACTTCAGGACAGGATTCAGGACAGGAGAGATAACCTTTCTAACACTGACGCTCATGTCGTATGCCTCTCTAACACTCTCTTCCTTCTCGAGATTCTTCAGCGCTCTTCTTTCTAAGCCTAATAATTAGGATAGTAGGCTCTATATTCAGTTCTTCATCAGCATCTCACTGCATCTCTCCGATAGCACCCACGGCTCACTGCATCTCAGCATCGACCTCTCTCTAACTAACTAAAACTACCTCAATTATACCTTTTCCTTCCTCATGTACCACCCATTAATTTTTCAATATCGTAAATACTTAATTCTGATTGGTCAGGCAAGGGGGAACATCATCACACCATGCTTACATGTCACCTTTTTCAGTCAGCTCATTGTTCATAGACCCATCCTCTTCATTTTTATACACAAACTTTATTCCCACCCTTATTCACATTATATTTGCAACATGTATAATAACTTCCAGATGTTCTTCTATTCCCGTGAACTCTTCACTGGTAAGTTCCCAGGGCAGAGCACTCTGTGACCTTAGCTTGCATTCAAGTTTGTAGTGATCGTTCCAGGTTCACTCCTAATGGGCATGCGCAGATGCACGATTCAGTCACATGACTCTGCTTACTTCTGTCATACTTTAGAGGCCCAAATGTGCACTAATAATAAAGTCAGAAAAACAAACGTTACTTTCAAGAATAAATTGTTTCACTATTTCCAACCCATCTCTACTCTATTTGCCTTTATTGATTAATACTTTCCCAGCATTAGCATTAGTGAAATTGCAAGAATTTCCCTCTAAGCGACAGCTCGTCATACTGCGTAGATGCAGTTGACACATGCGCAATAAAGATTTTCCATTAGCAGCAATTTTAGAATTTGTTCGAGTTACTTTCATTAGCAAACACATAGGCAAGCTTCTCAGATTTTTTTTTGGGTGTGGAGCGTATTAGCTTTACACCATACATAATTAATATCATGTTAGGGAGTTAAATGAGAGGATTGCTTCCAAGCAAGTTTCTTTTCTGAGTCCTTGCTCCATCACTCTCATATCCTACCTTGTCTCCCTCTGCTCTCCATTGTTAAGAAACTATCTAGATGGAAATGCTCATAGTTTCCCAACAGACCAATCTCCTGTGAGATGTGCATAGGGGATCTAAATTGCACTCTGAAGAGAGGATCTTTCCAGAATCAACAGTGTATAGGGAAAGCCGTGATTCAGTCTGATTTAACCATGGAAGTTGTTAGCTGTACTGAACTGTGGCTGATATTGGGCATCCTCCCAACTGCCTTGGTTTGTGTATATAATACGGTCCAGAGAGCAAGCTCGTAACTTCTTTCAAACTAGGGCCAGGCCTAACGGCCCTAATGAAACTTTGATTGATGCTTTTTTGCTCCTACTGACCCTTGATTGCTTAAAACTGTAAGCCAGCTCAGGGAGACAAGGTATACTGTCCCAGTGCATCGAATCCTTCAGTACCCCTCACAAGAGGTCAAAGCAAAGATGGACTACTCCAAGAAGGACCTAAATGACTGAAGAAGTTTATGAGCATTTCTTGAAGTTCCTTGAACAGAGATGGGCTGCTGAGAGATTGACTGCTGAAAGGACAGCTGAGCTTGCCTGGTAACTCTGCCTGGTGAGCAAACTCATGTCTGCACTCTTTTCTCTACTGTGTCCTGTTACTAGGAGAGGGCTAATTGGCATAGTTTGATTCTACAGAATTACATTAAAATTCAGTGGAATTCCGCGACAGGGCAGAGTGGGCATCTGACACTATTTTCTTTGCAAAAAAATGCACTCTTGCATCATAAAATAGATGTGAGCATGCATTTTGTGTTATTCAGCAGTTTCTAAACTTAAGAAGCCACTCCACATCTCTCTGCAGGCACAACCCTTGTTGCCCTTACTTACTCTGCAGTAATCACTGCAGAGTATTTAAGGGCTCTGAGGGGTATGCACTACGGTGCAGAGATTTTTTAACGGGATGTGAAGAGGGAGCAGTCCCTCATTTATCGGTTTTTGCCGTAGGGCAAAAGAAAAGGGCAGAAATGTGCTGTATCTAATAGATACACCTCATTCCTGTCCTTATCTCTGGCGCACAATGGGCTGCGGTGCGACAAAGCAGGATCGTTTACACCATGGTATAAGGGTGCCTGCACTGTGGGGATGAATATTTTTCTGTAGGAAGGGAAACCTTACTGCACAAAAACAATCACAAGAGGCTTCTTCCTCATTCTATGTGTGCTTCAAAATGCAGCCTACAAAGAAAGAAGAAAAACAAGGAGAAATAAAGATATTTCTTCTCACTGTGCCTCCCTTACGTCTCCTCTGAGGAGGCATATGTTTTTGGTTCTGCCACAGACTTACAATTTCTTGAAAATCTGGGGCAGTGTCAAAAAGCCATGTATGTTGTTGGGAACGCCCCCAGCAGGCCCCATGGAATTCCCTTTGATGCATTTTTCTGCATGAAAGAGGCACATATTTATAAGGCTATGAAAAGCCATGTAATGTGGCTTTTTGTGGCCTTATAAATATGCTAGTGGCACATTGTGCCACTGGAACGTCAAAAAAGTGATATTTCTGGAGTGCAATAGTGTTGGTAGGGCCTCATAAACAGGCCCTCTATGTTTAAATATCACTGCAGATTAAAGTTTTATCTGCAGTGCATACCCCTTGCCACCCTTACATACTCTGCAGTAATCACTGCAGAGTATGTAAGGACACTGAGGGGTATGCAATGCAGCGCATACCCCTTCGGGCCCTTGCATAATCTGCAATAATTACTGCAGTGTATGTAAGGGTTCTGATATGCATGCACTGCAGTAGTTTCTAAAGAGGGTCACAAGAGCGAGCAGCCCCTCTATGTTTAAAAACCACAGCAGAGTAAACTTTAATATGTAGTGATTTTTAAACAAAGAGGGACTGCTCCCTCTTTTCCTGTATTCTTGTAGAGGGATCGAAACATCGTCGACTTCTCACACCTTGACATAACTGAATATTTTTATCAATATCTGCTAGGATGCGCAAATTTACTCCGTCATGGCTTAAATAGAGAATTTGTTTGACCACAACTCTTGGTTGCCTGAAATCCCTGTTATGATTATGCTCCCACTTGTATATATTTTGTTCTGTTTAATCCTACATGAAAATTTCATGTCCAATAGGACATAAAAAATAGTCATCATTTATTGGTATTTGTATAAGTTGTGAACTAATAAACTTCTTGTTAGGGGGCATTGTTCATTGAAACAGGAACTCAGACCAGGCAAATCCTGTCAACATACAAAATGATTGGTGGATGGCTGCTGTTGGTTTTGACAGCAGCTCATTAAACTTTACCCACATTTTTGTTTTTCAGAAACAAACTCCCAAAGTGGAAGCTTGGTATTGAAAAACAATTAACTAATGACCAACACACCCAGAGAGTTTTAGCTGTTTGTGGCAGACATTATTTGTTTTTTTCCATCACTCACAGCCAGGTTTTTGCTGGCGGAGACAGGCAGCAAAAAAGCCCATCACAGTGTCCACCCTAAATAGGGAGTATGGTGTAATGCCCTTCCAACTCTGTGGGGCTACCACATGAAGCCAACTGAAGCTTTGTTGATGGTATTTATGTCAACCCTGAATAGGTCAGTTGGACCATCTTTTTGGCGGACACGATACCTGTCACATTTCTAATAGAGTACCCTGTACGCCGAACTCTAAGGGGCTTATCCACAACAACATGCGATAATTATCACTAAACGCGTTTAGTGCTTTTTTATTATCGATGTCTACCGCTGGATTACATCGCCGTGTTAGCAGCGTATTTGCAATGCTTTGCTAACAGGTGATGTGAAATCCGGTGATAGACGGTGATAATGATCATTAGAGTGCAAAATCTTGCGATAAGAGAACTGCGCTAATTAAAATGTTGATAATAGGGAGGTGTGGACTTCACCTTGCAATCCACCTCCCATAATACAGATAGCTAAATCGGAAATAAAGCAGACGTTAGATAGCAGCGATGACCGCGGTTAGCGTGGCTTTAATTATCGCTTCACGTGTCCGGGCCGGCTTGTAAATTCCGCGATGTCTGGTTAGCGGGTTTTTCCATGTTGTTTCTGGGAAGCAACGCCTACTCGCATTCTCATTAGCAATGCGAGACGAGGCGTTAGTGAAACGGCTGCTGACTTGCGCTAATGCATGTTAGCAGGGCATTGTTAATAATGAGTTAAAATAATCGCTGCTTTTCCGGCGCTATGTGCAGGAAAAGCGGCGTTTTGTCTCTTGTTAATATGCCCCTCAATCTTTTCCTAAGTCTATAACATGGCTGAATAACACTGTAAAAAACTCATACTTTTCTATTCTGAATATTATGTTGCACTGCAGCTTTTAGTTAAAGCCCATTCTGGATATATACAATTTGCATATGCTATTTTTTTTTCCACATAATTTTGATGAGTCATAATTGTGTATTTTTGGGCGGAAATTTTCTGTTCTCATCTGATTTGAAAACCAGCTTTGCTGAAGCGTCGTCAGACCCTTACAATCCACTGACACTTTGCACATCTGCCACGCGCACCCTTTTGTTCCATTACCATATGTTGACAGGATCGGAGAGCATTGATGGAAATAATGGTGTTAAAATAATATTAAGTGCTAAACAGTCAGAAGGCTAAAATTTATAACACATTCAGAATACAAAGCTCGTCTCCTAAAAGCGAGAAAAAAAATGTTGTTCTGATTAAGGCAAAAAGGTGTGTTCTGCCTCCAAAAGATGAAGGCTGTCAAAATTTTCGTTGGTGGCATTGTTATTGTGTGCTTCATATTACACATATGCCGAACCCGCTTTTCCGTGTCTTTCAGGCATCTTTTATACAGGATATTACTAGCACCATCATTATAATTGCTACACCAAAGGTGTTTTGCATGCTCTTTTACCAGCAGCCAGTACTAGAAATACCAAGGTGGGAATGTGCTCTGCGACGTGGGGCTTGACGTTTGATGGGAAACATGCTATCATCATAGTGGGACCGAAGCCAGGGATTAAAATTAGTAGAGCTGCTGTCAATGTCTGACGTTAGCACAAACATTGTTGTTACTCAGAGGCAAACAGATTGGCGATAATGATTTTGACCATTTTATGAAAAGTAGTGGCACTAATATCAAGCATGCAGTGTCATAGGGTTCTGGGGATGGGCGAGGCACACATATTTTGGGGGCCCTGTATTGAATACACTAGAATTGTGGGGTATATTACCAACCAATAGAGATAATTTTTGTCTCTAACTTGTTTAGAGACAAAAATTATCGCCGCACATCGGCGATTTTTATCGCAGATAAACCTTGCTATTAGCAAGGTTTATAGCAAATGCGATAAAAAACGGCCGCAATGCATGAATATCGCTGAAAAGTCAGCGATATTCATGCATTATCGAGCAAATGCTCTTAGCCATGTTATCCACCTCCCATTGGTTAACATGGCTAAGAACTGCTCAGGGCAGGTGTTAGCTTTTGGAGATATTCGCGCTTAGCGCGAATATCTCCAAAAGTTGGTAATAGGAGATAGCGATGTTAGCGACTGTTTTCAGTCGCTAACATCTTGGCACGCCCACTTTGCATGTCATTAGTGATAAATATCACTGACATGCAAAGCGGGGCCCAAGATGGTCACTATCTCCTATTAGCTGTCGCTAACTGGTGTTAGCGACAGCTTGGTAATAGGGAGATAATTTTATCTCCGCTTTCTTGGCTTTTAAAGCCAAAAATGCGGAGATAAAGCCCCTTGATAATATACCCCTGTATTACACATTTCCTTTTAATTCAAACCTGCATGATGCCAAACACTAACATATTATACGTTAAGCTTTAACAGGGTCACAAGAAACAGTTGAAGTATGTGTTGCCTACAACACTGGTCAGAGAGGCAGAGTTAGAAACAGAGGTTGGCAATGAGGGAAAGAGGTTTACTTAAAAGAGAGAAAGCTCACTTTCCCAAGAAGGACCCTTGGAAGGTGGGGGCCCTGATCCATTGCCCACTCTGCCAAGGCCTTAAATATCAATGCAAGAATTTCTGTGAAACTGTATGAGCGACCTGTGACGGATGCATGTCGTTACAACGCATGCTTTTTCCACGCATGCCTTTACAACGCAGGTTTTACAACGCAAGTCGTTACAACGACTTGCGTTGGGGGGCGCTGGATAGTGGAATAGTTTAATTTACTATTCCAACTCCAGTCCCCGTGGATAGTAGGGAAGGTTTTGGATAGTAAATAAACTATTCCCTATCCTACTGCGCCCTCCAGCGCAAGTCGTTGTAACGACTTGCGTTGTAATACCTGCGTTGTAAAGGTACTGTGTGGAAAAAGTTTTGTTGTAAAGGATGTTTCCCCCTGTTACTGGACCCGGTAATTAAAGAGGAATCATTTTTTTTTTAAATTCTTGGACGTAAGGGCCATTGCTAACTTCTGCCCTGATACTGATTATCACCAATTGACACGGAATAAATTGGACTATGGACCAAGAGGGTTGGAGGCCTCAATAAACGTGCAAGAATATGAGTTTGACATGCAAATATTCACTTCTGTTAGTTTGAGCTAAGGCAGTGGGGTTAATAAATTGACTCCTCCGTTAAAACAGAATCAGTCTCCAGGTACCAGAGTATGTATGGGTATGATAGTAGACCGATCAATCATTCAGGTTTCTTATAAAGCGCAACTACTCACCTGTGTGGGTCTCAAAGCGGTGAGTGGATCGGGGGTGGATTTGTGGTTCAGTCCAAGAGCCAGGTCTTGAGGTCTTTCCTAAAATTCAGCCAGTGAGTGCCTGAGGTGCAGAGGCAGGGAGTTCCACGTCTCCCCGTTTTGCAGTTGCAATTCTTTCTACCATTAAAGAGCTAAGAAACTCTCCAACCCCATCCAATTCAATCAGCAATGTCTTTTTGAAGATGTATTAATCAGCTAATGAGTTTAATGCTATCAAATTGGGCTTGGATGAGCGGAGAGAGAATCTCCTTCTTACACCTTGCAAGAATGTTCTTCCACTCAAACCATTACAGTTCCTCCTTCACTTTTAGAATCGTGAGAGGGCAAACTTATCAAGAAAGGGTGATACATTATCGCCGCTTTTATAGGCAGGAAATTGCTGCTAAAGGGGCGATAATGGGCTTGATAATATGCCCTTGTGAATTCCCATTGAAGCCCAGGTTCTGGTGTGAACCTGGGCTTATATGGGAATTCACAAGGGCATATTATCAAACCCATTATCGCCGCTTTAGCGGCAATTTCCTGCAGATAAAAGTGGTGATAATGTATCGCCCTTTCTTGATGATATGGCCCGTCATTCCTTTGGTGAAGGAGAGCAAACACTCGGGGTGCACAGCTGACATTCTTCCAGCTAGGCTGCATGAAAATCTCTTCTATTTAAACATATTTTTGGTGAGATCCTTGCTAGATGTCTCATTATCTTTTGGAATTGTTTCTTCAGATTTAAAAATGGCTCTTCCAATACCTAAAACGTGCACTAAATGCAGAAAATGTATTCAATTATCAACCAATCTCACAAATCAAACATTTGGCTAAGTGATTGCAGATGGTCATTTTCAACTAATTGTCCAAACATGTGGAAGTCAATAGCTTTTTGTCACCATGGCAGTCTGGCTTTCAGTCCGGGTGCAGTAGTGAATCGCTTGTGTATGTATGTAGGTATTCTTGTCTATACTCTGGAAAAAAACATTTTTCAGCATGTCATCTATATTTTGATGCTCTGGTACGTTACTGTAGGTGTTACCCAACTATCCAACTGGCCAAGTGAGCCTTGAGTGTTGGATCTGTGTCCACACACTCATGAGACGTTTGCAACAGTCTAATAGATATATCGATTTTTCGAAGACATATTGTAGTCCACTTCCTGCAGTGTGGACTATTTCAGTCATTTTGATTTCCAGTATGTAGCGTGTATCTCAATAGTGCAGTTTAAGGTGTAGCTGAAAGTGATTTAAAAGTCCACATTAGTCTGTTACTGACTGTCCTGTACATTTAGGCCCCCTTTCTAGCTGCCTTGGTGATGTTGTAATCGGGAGCAATTATTGTGTGGACCCAGACCCCATTATTTCAAGTTGTGTTGTAATTTTACAATGTGCATTTCACCAGATTATAATCAGTGAAATTTGCACCAGAGAAAAGGGCAGAATAAGGGAAAACATGCAAAATCAGCTATGGTAACATTTACTCAACAAAATACCATGTGGGAGAATTCTGAGGTAAAGTCAATGCTTAATTTGAGCAGGTGGTTACCGGTGCTCAGCTCTCGCACTTAATGGTCAGGACGGTACTTTTTTTTTTGTAAAAACAATTTTTATTGGCAGTCAAGTTCGGAAAAGTACAGTACAAAGGAGAAAGCAATAAGGTATTAGCCAATAAGTCAGGATAACATTACAATTCCGACAAGACACCTTTTATATAGAACATTCCCCCAAGCCGATCCCACCCCGTGTCCCACCCCCCTAGCCAGTGTGCTGTAGTCTTCTCTTTCAATCAGTCAAGTATTAACATAGTCATTTCCTTGGTAGGAACCGTAGTAACAAGTAAGTAGCGCATATCAATGGGGAATCTGAACTCTCAGAACCTCTATCGTTACTTGTAAGTAGTGTGTGCCTTGCTGGAAGTGAGGTGCCCCTTAAAGCAGTGCCCCTACCGTGGCGTCCCCCCCTCGTCCTCGCTCAATTCGCCCTCAGGCTGCTGGAGCGCAACAACCAGGGCCTCCCACGCTCTAGCCACCTCCAACGCCCTGTCACTATCTAGGCTCCTGGCCGCAAAGCACTCTCCGCTTTTGCCCATCGCTCCAAAGTGGTCTTCCAACGCAAGTAGCTGGGTCCCTGGCTAGATTTCCAGTGCATGGTGATCTCTCGTTTGGCTAGTATCAAGCCCAGATCGTAAAACTTACTGGTAACGCGAGTACGGGGGGTGTGAGGGAACCATAATAATAGGCAGGTGCCCATTTCGGCATCGATCTGCCGGTCCGTGACAGCATTCAGGCAGGACATCACCGCCTCCCAGTAACCAGCCAACATTCTGCAGGTCCAACACATGTGGGCGAAGTCCGCGTCCGTTGTCCTGCATCTAGGACAGAGCGATGATGCACCTTCGAAATATTGCAAAATCTTAATTGGTGTTAGGTATGCTCGGTGTAGGGTGAAAAACTGAATCAGCTGAAACCTGGCATTCCTAGTGCCCTTCCATGCCCATCGCAATAGCTGCGGCCATGTCGACTCAGGGATTGGTCGCCCAATATCCCCTTCCCACTTGGCTCGCAGCTCCTCTAGGGGCCGCAGGGTGGCAGTCGACAACCTCCGGTAAAGGCAGGTGACGGCCTTGTAAGTGCCAGCAGCCATGACCACATATTGATAGCACTCCGAAGTCGGCGGTTCGGCGAGCCCACTCTTCCAGTGTCTGCGAATACCAGCCACTAACGAGGCGTGCAGCAGAAAGTCACCTCTCGGAAGATCGTAAGTGTCCCGCAACTCTTGAAACGTGAGCAGTGACCCATCCTTGTAGAGATCGCCGATCATCTGCAAGCCAAGCTCCTCCCATGTCGCCAGCGCAGACCAGTCGCCGCCGTGTGGAAAGGCCGTGCTCATCCCTAGCGGGATCTCAGGGGCATAAGGGCGAGCGGCACCAGAGCGCCTGTGGCAACGAAGCCAGCAGCTACGAATCGTACGTTCCTCCAGTGTGAGCTGGGCGAGGTCTAATTTCTGGCCCAGGATTATAAAGGAGATGACATGTCTCAGGAATAGCAAAACAAACAAAAGAAGCCTGGTCAGAATCACTGTGAGTGTGCCATGTTAAGTCTGAGACCATGAGTCCATTAATGACACTATGGTGATATCACTGGGCTATAAAAATTCCCATCAGCCCACCCATCTGGTGGAGTATCGTCACGTGGGAGATGTATCATAAATCCAAATCTTCAAGCAACTGAGACTGATGCAAAGAAGGATTTTGAGGATTTCAAAAAACCACAGTGATTCACTAGTGATGTCTAATGGGGTGCAGTGCGCGTGAGAAGGTGAAAGTGTGTAATAAAATTGACTCAAAAGGACCAAAAATTCACTTTATTCAGTATGGTACTATGGTCAAACCTAAAAACAATGCCTCAATAGTTTTAAATAATAACTAGCCCGAGGCATAGTGCATAGTGGTCGACATGTTTCAGCTAGATGGACAAATGGTCCTAGCTTTCTTCAGGACCCGGTGAAATACTGCGACTGCAAATTTACATAATTAATAAAATAGCAAAGGTGTTGAATTTGTACAACAATAATGGATTAATCCTACCAGTTGTTCTGAGCCCAGATGTATACTGGTGGCAATCCAAACGTAACGTCTATCCTAAAGCAAGATAGAAAATTGTACAACTCAATTAGTGTGAAGAATAGTCTCAAGGAAGAACAGACACACAACAGACAAACTCACAGTACGGTAGAGAACTTCTCACCGCAACACAGTAGTTATTTAAAATCCTACTGGAAAGGTGTAAAACAATCACCGTGAATTAACAAAATAACTAAACTCACCCAGCATTATGTGGAATGATGCCTCACCTCACCCGGTCACCCACTCGGGAAAAGAGAAGCCCCGCTCTGTCAGAGAGGAAAAATCAAGAGACCTCAGAGAAATATCAGGGGTACTTGAGTGCAACTAGTCACTATTCACCTATATTCTACTGACAAAACCTAGTCATTAAAAAGGAGATTCAACCCCAAAGAAACCTGGCAGTGGCTATGCAGGATGGTTATGATGAACTCAGAGAGAAAAAATGAATTTGTAGCATAATTCAAAAACACCACAAACAGAAAGATATTGGTGCTTGAAAAAGACATTCTGTGGACAAAGTCTAGAATAACCCAAGCAGATAGGTAATTGCGTCAGCAAGGGCGATTCTGACCAAGTCCAAGTACAATACCCCAGTGTAGAGTAGGTATTTGTGTTTGAAAAGAATATTTCTGAAAAATAAGTCTAGATTGACCCCAATAACTAAATATTGATGGTACAGGTACAGTGCCATAGTCTGGAGTAGCTACCCAGAGTCCCACCCCAAGCGTCTAACATGTCCGTCGGTACCTCAGTATAGGCTTCCGAGAGGGAGTGGAGGTAAAAGACGGACAGGCAAGCTCGTCTATATGTAGCAGGGTTAATTGGTAATGGGAGGCAGCTGTGTAAAACGCGCCAAATTCTCGCGTTACATGCATGCACTACACGCCCTGCACATGCTCGTTGGATAGGAGGCACGCGCGCTACACACTGTGCCCATGCGCGCCGAGAACAGTCACTACGATGGTAGCGTCGGCTGTAATCAATGCTAAGCGCATGCGCAGTGCGGACACACTCATCTATAACACATGCGCAAGCCAGCTCCTTGTATTCGTGTGCAATAGACAGTGTATAGACTACACGCATGCGCAGTTGATGTGCGCATGGGTGCAGCAAATGACGGGCGTCATTACGGACGTGAAACAGGCATCATAGAAGTATTGATAGATCGTCTATGGACATATATATATTGTTGGCGGTCAAGTAGATAAAAATCAGACACTGGGGTATGTAAAACATATGTATTAGAAAGCATATATATATATATATATATATATATATATATATTGCTATATATATAATTCTGCCGGTGAAATGAATATGAATAACTACCAAACGATGGGGTGTGCATCAATAACCAAACATTGTCTGTGCATTAAGATACACAAGATTGTTCACCCAAAGAGGTGTAGACATGGCAAAAGGGTATCTATATAACAATACATTTAAATAAATCACCCAATGTGTTTGGACAACGTAATAATACTTGAATAGAGGTCCTACACAGAGTCTGTCACTTAAGGGGCTCAGACAAACCAATCATATGTTCAATAAACTGTTTTGTGCAGGTGCTCACTCACAATACAATGAACTGAAGGATGAACAGGTTCTCTCCCACAATTGGATGATAGAGTTCTCAGAATGACATGGACAAATACCCGAACCTAGATAGTTATAATGATGTCCACGGTATATCGTCATTAAGTCCCTGGATGTGACTTTTTAGAAGGAAAATCCATTTTTGTTCTTTCCTAAATAGGAACTTGGATATATCATTGATGTGAGGAGGGATGAACGGCTGCTCAAGGATTAGCCATTTCATTTCTTCGGCTGAGTGTCTTGCATCTAAGAAATGGTTCGTCAGTTTAGTAGCGTGTTTACGACACCTGATGGTGCTCTTGTGTTCCCCAATTCGTAATTTAATCTTGCGGGTGGTATAGCCAATGTATTTCAGAGAACATGGGCACATGATCATGTAGATGACATTGTCAGTATTACAATTCGTATGTTTCCTGAGAGTCCATACTTTGCCTGCGCCAATGTCAACTGTTTTAGTTTTGACCGTCTGTGGACAGGCACTGCAAGATCCGCACGGATAGTGACCGGTAACCGGTGGAAGATCCCACAAGTTAACTGATTTTTCACAGATGGACGTCCGAGGCCTGGTGTGGACAAGGGTGTCCCTCAGACTAGGTGCTCTTTTAAATGAAAAGAGGGGTTTCGGGATGTTGGCACTGGTAGTATTGAGGATACCCCAATGTCTACAGAGTGTACGTTGCATGGTGTTAGACAATGCGTTGTAAGTGCTAACAAACGTTAATCGTTCCATAGGTGGTTTAGTTTCTCAATGAGTGCCTCACGATTGTTGTTTGATGCACGTTTCCATGCTCTTTTCACAAGGTTGCGAGGGTATCGTCGGTCTTTTAATTGATTGGCCAAAACATTGGCATGTTTATTGAACAGCTCCCTAGAGGAGCAGTTCCTCCTAAGTCGGAGAAACTGTCCCACAGGGAGATTGTCCACAAGGGAACGAGGGTGGTGACTCTCAAAGAGCAAGAGCGAGTTCCTCGCCATTGGTTTCGTGAAGAGCTCACTCTGGAGTCCCCCAGATTCTGGAAAGATGTAAAGATCCAAAAAGGAGAGTCTCTCGTGACTATACTCTAGTGTGAAATTCAAATGTTCATTTTGTTCATTGAGCCATAGATGGAAAGCCTGAACCTCAGTGACAGAGCCTCGCCAAACCACTAAAACATCATCAATATACCTCTTCCATAGCACCAGATGGTCAAAATAAGGGTTGCTATGGCCGAGGACATGATGTTGCTCAAATTGATGCATGTATAGGTTGGCGAGGCTCGGGGCGAAAACACTGCCCATCGAGGTCCCAGAGATTTGAAGGAACAGTTGGTCCTCAAATTTGAATGTGTAGGACCTCTATTCAAGTATTATTACGTTGTCCAAACACATTGGGTGATTTATTTAAATGTATTGTTATATAGATACCCTTTTGCCATGTCTACACCTCTTTGGGTGAACAATCTTGTGTATCTTAATGCACAGACAATGTTTGGTTATTGATGCACACCCCATCGTTTGGTAGTTATTCATATTCATTTCACCGGCAGAATTATATATATAGCAATATATATATATATATATATATATATGCTTTCTAATACATATGTTTTACATACCCCAGTGTCTGATTTTTATCTACTTGACCGCCAACAATATATATATGTCCATAGACGATCTGTCAATACTTCTATGATGCCTGTTTCACGTCCGTAATGACGCCCGTCATTTGCTGCACCCATGCGCACATCAACTGCGCATGCGTGTAGTCTATACACTGTCTATTGCACACGAATACAAGGAGCTGGCTTGCGCATGTGTTATAGATGAGTGTGTCCGCACTGCGCATGCGCTTAGCGTTGATTACAGCCGACGCTACCATCGTAGTGACTGTTCTCGGCGCGCATGGGCACAGTGTGTAGCGCGCGTGCCTCCTATCCAACGCGCATGTGCAGGGCGTGTAGTGCATGCATGTAACGCGAGAATTTGGCGCGTTTTACACAGCTGCCTCCCATTACCAATTAACCCTGCTACATATAGACGAGCTTGCCTGTCCGTCTTTTACCTCCACTCCCTCTCGGAAGCCTATATTGAGGTACCGACGGACAGGTAAGACGCTTGGGGTGGGACTCTGGGTAGCTACTCCAGACTATGGCACTGTACCTGTACCATCAATATTTAGTTATTGGGGTCAATCTAGACTTATTTTTCAGAAATATTCTTTTCAAACACAAATACCTACTCTACACTGGGGTATTGTACTTGGACTTGGTCAGAATCACCCTTGCTGACGCAATTACCTATCTGCTTGGGTTATTCTAGACTTTGTCCACAGAATGTCTTTTTCAAGCACCAATATCTTTCTGTTTGTGGTGTTTTTGAATTATGCTACAAATTCATTTTTTCTCTCTGAGTTCATCATAACCATCCTGCATAGCCACTGCCAGGTTTCTTTGGGGTTGAATCTCCTTTTTAATGACTAGGTTTTGTCAGTAGAATATAGGTGAATAGTGACTAGTTGCACTCAAGTACCCCTGATATTTCTCTGAGGTCTCTTGATTTTTCCTCTCTGACAGAGCGGGGCCTCTCTTTTCCCGAGTGGGTGACCGGGTGAGGTGAGGCATCATTCCACATAATGCTGGGTGAGTTTAGTTATTTTGTTAATTCACGGTGATTGTTTTACACCTTTCCAGTAGGATTTTAAATAACTACTGTGTTGCGGTGAGAAGTTCTCTACCGTACTGTGAGTTTGTCTGTTGTGTGTCTGTTCTTCCTTGAGACTATTCTTCACACTAATTGAGTTGTACAATTTTCTATCTTGCTTTAGGATAGACGTTACGTTTGGATTGCCACCAGTATACATCTGGGCTCAGAACAACTGGTAGGATTAATCCATTATTGTTGTACAAATTCAACACCTTTGCTATTTTATTAATTATGTAAATTTGCAGTCGCAGTATTTCACCGGGTCCTGAAGAAAGCTAGGACCATTTGTCCATCTAGCTGAAACATGTCGACCACTATGCACTATGCCTCGGGCTAGTTATTATTTAAAACTATTGAGGCATTGTTTTTAGTTTTGACCATAGTACCATACTGAATAAAGTGAATTTTTGGTCCTTTTGAGTCAATTTTATTACACACTTTCACCTTCTCACGCGCACTGCACCCCATTAGACATCACTAGTGAATCACTGTGGTTTTTTGAAATCCTCAAAATCCTTCTTTGCATCAGTCTCAGTTGCTTGAAGATTTGGATTTATGATACATCTCCCACGTGACGATACTCCACCAGATGGGTGGGCTGATGGGAATTTTTATAGCCCAGTGATATCACTATAGTGTCATTAATGGACTCATGGTCTCAGACTTAACATGGCACACTCACAGTGATCCTGACCAGGCTTCTTTTGTTTGTTTTGCTATTGTTAGGGCCTAAGTAGCCTTGGTCATTAAATTATTGCCCTCTTTGACCCTCCCCTACTTCGTGTTCTTTAATGTCTCAGGAATAGTCTGCCCGCTACTCCCTCAGGACCTCGGAATTCCAAAGCCACTGCCTGGGTAAGCCACTGCAGTTGTGCCGCCAAGTAGTACCATTCGAAATCCGGGGCCGCAAGTCCCCCGTCCGCCCTGGGGTGCATCATCGTGGCCAGCGCAACTCGTCATCTACCCGACCCCCAGATGAACCCAGAGGTTAGGGAGCGGAGTCTGTTAAAAACCGACGCAGGGATCCAGATCGGCAGAGTGCGAAATAGATATAGCAATCGGGGAAGTGCCACCATCTTCAGTAACGCCACTCGTCCCGCGACCGAAAGCGGCAGCGTCCGCCAGAATCCCATGCAGCCCTGCAAGTTCCGAATTGCTCTGTTGATGTTACCCTCTAAGAGGGCCAACGGCGAATGGTAGATGTGCGTACCCAGATAAGGGAGGCAACGGTATTCCCATCGTAATTCGCCCTCCGGTTGGGAGTCATCCGCCCCCGGCGCCAGCGGGAAGAGGCAGGATTTCCCCCAATTGACTCTCAGTCCCGAGAGGCGGCCAAAGTCCGACAGCAGTCGCTCGGCCCCACGCAGGGAACCGCCCGTGTCCGCCAAGAACAGCAAACAGTCATCTGCATAGAGAGAGATGTAGTGGGTGTCGGCTCTTAGAGGAAGGCCTGCATACGCTCGACCCATACGGGCATGAGCTGCCAGTGGTTCAATAGCGAGCGCAAATAACAGGGGGGACAGGGAACATCCCTGCCGGGTCCCCCGACCTACCGCGTAAGGGGCAGAGATGGCGGCCCCCGTCTTGACACGGGCACTGGCCGCGGCGTAGAGCAAGGCGGTCCATTTCACAAAGCGCTCACCCAGTCCAAAGGCCTCCAATACACAGAGCAGGTATGGCCACTCAACACTGTCAAATGCTTTCTCGATGTCAATCGAGAGGACAGCGGCACCCGTGCGAGCAGCGGCATCGCCCCCCATGACCCGGTGTAGCCGGCGCACACAGGTGGCGGTGGTGCGCTGGGGAATAAAGCCCGCTTGGTCGCAGTGTACCAAGGTGCGCATGTGGGCCAGAAGCCGCGTCGCAAGGACCTTGCTCAGGATCTTATAGTCCGTTGTGAGCATGGAGAGTGGGCGGTAGGCCGAACGGCAGCTCGCATCGCCTTCCCGCTTCAGTAATGGTATCACCAAAGCTTCGCGAGTAGACGCCGGTAAGATCCCGGTGTCCCAGGCCTCTCGATAAACCGCCTGCAATCGCGGAACCAGTACATCCACGTAGGCTGCATAGAATTCAATCGGCAGCCCATCTGTGCCAGGGGTCTTGCGGCGGGCCATGTGTCTGATGGCCACTCTGATCTCTCCTTCAGAGATGTCCCCGCCCAGGTGGTTTGCGTGCTCCGGGTCGAGCCGGGGCAGCTGCGCCGCCAACAGGAACTCCTCCAGCTCCACCGGGGCATCCGGCATCCTGCTCCTATAAAGGTGCGCATAATACGTGAGGAACTGGTCGTTGATTTCCGATTGCGTATAAACCATGCGTCCCTCCGGGGTGGCCAGTGCCACTATCGGAGTGCCACGGGTCCCGGGGCTGGCCAACCACGCCAGCAGTGAGCCCACCTTGTCACACTCAGCGTGAGCTCGAACAAGAAACTCCTTATAGTCAAAGCAGTGCAGCTTTTCCATTGCCGACGCCACTTCCTCCCGTGCGGCCGAAACCGCTCCGTGAGCCTCAGGAGTCGCGTGGCTGCGCCGTTCCTCTTCGCGCAAGCGGCCCTCGCTTCGCTCAACATCCTGCAGGAGGGTCTTACGGACCCCCGCGGTAGCTGAGATACAGACGCCCCGAATCACCGCCTTAAAGGCGTCCCATTCCAGCGCCCTACTGGAAGCCGTGCCCACATTAGCATCGAAATAGCCTTCCACCCCAATGCGCACATCGGCCTTAAATGCCGGGTCCTCCAATGCCAATGGGTTTAACCGCCACGTCGGGATAGCTTGGCGTCGCCTCATCCATTGGACCATTACTAAGCAAGGGTTATGGTCGGATATCGTCCTGGCCAAGTATTCGCTGTGGCGGACCAGGCTTTGAGCGTCCGGTGAGCAGAGAATGCTGTCAAGGCGAACATGCAGATCGTGTGGGGGGGAGTAAAAGGAGAAATCCCTCTCTATGGGGTGTTGTGTCCGCCATGCATCGACCAGGCCCCAGCTACTTTGCCACTCTCTCCTACTCTTCGCTAGTCTGTGAACTGTCGCCTGCGCCAGTGGTGGGTGAGATCTATCTAATTCTACATCCAGTACAGAGTTAAAATCCCCCCCAAGCAGGACCGTGCCGGCCAGGACAGTAGCCAGTTTCCCAGACAATCGCGCAAAGAAGGCAGGTTGTTCCACATTCGGGGCGTAGAGGCTGCAAAGCGTCACATCCCTCCCATCTAGGCGGCCCTGTACAGCCACAAACCTCCCCTCAGGGTCGACCACTGTTACCAAAGGTTGGAAGGGAATCCCCGCCCGTACCCAAATCAAAACCCCCCTTGCAAAGGCCGAGAAGGTTGTGTAAAACATTTGTCCCCGCCATCTGCGCTGTAGAGCCCGCCCCTCAGTTTGGTCAATGTGGGTTTCCTGCAAGAAGGCAACCTGAACCCCCCTGCGAACAAGATAGGCATGTACTTTATGACGTTTCAGCATGGAATTCAGTCCCCTCACATTCCAGGTCACACACTTCAGCTCAGGTAAGGTCCCCATTCACAGTAACAAGTACAGTTCCAAAGAAAGAAAAAAGAATTGTGTGCACACTGACAACCCCCCAAAACCAGAACCCTGCTGCCTCCCAACAGTCCCACATCCCACCCACCCCCAGAATAGGTCCCAAACAGTAGAAACCCATCCAAATGCTTAAATCCCAAAAAGAACAGTCCCTGGTAACTACCAGAGTCCCACAATAGGTGTGAGATAGGGAGGGTGGCCTGTCGCTATTTCCAACGGACTGTAAGCAACATATATCTCCCAATCAGCTCTCCCCATCGCGCCCTAGGCGCCCCGCATCCCCTCCCTATTTATGGCAGGAGCCACTGCATAAGGTAGCCGCCCAACACCAGCTCTTCGCCCACCCGGGTGACATGCCTCCTCCCTAAACCCAGATCAGGAACACAGCAGCTTATACAATACCACTTCGGGGGGGCCATTAGGATCATTCGTCCAGCAAATCATCAGCAGTTCCAGGAGTGACATGGGGCAGCTCGGATCCACCAGTCCCTGACTCCTCCGATGCCACCTCGTCGGTGTCCCCTCGGGAACACGACTCCACTGCAGACGTCGATCCCACCGTCTTGGAAATGGTAGAGACCGCCCGGAGGGCATCCCTGCGTTCCAGCTCAGTCTGTGAGACAGAGGGTGTCCGAGCGTTCGGCAGTCGTCTCTTGGGCCTCCTGTTAAGCCTAGGTCTCGGCGTCGCCCTTCGCCGTTCCCCAGACGTCCGATGTGCATCCGCGCCGGTCCTGTACAACTCCAGCCAGTCCCATACGTCGTCGGGAGAATCGTAGAAGGAAGACTGGCCATCCATCATGATCCGCATGCGGGCTGGGAACAAGAGAGAGTAGCGGATACCCTCCTCCCGAAGAGCCTTCTTGACCGCCAGAAAAGTTGATCGCTGCCTCTGAACCTCCAAGGAATAGTCCGGATATATGGAAACTTGGGCGTTGTCCACCTTATAGGGCCCCAGTGCTCGCGCCTTTTGCAGGATGAGATCACGATCCCTGTAGTGCAGCAAGCGCGCCACCACCGGGCGAGGAGGCCGACCCTCGGCTGGGGGCCGAGCCGGCACCCGGTGAGCACGTTCCAGAGTGTAGAACGGCGACAAACCCTCCGGTACCACCACGTCTCGCAGCCAGGACTCCAGATAGCCCAGCATGTCTGTCCCTTCAATCTTTTCAGGCAGGCCCACCACGCGTATGTTGTTGCGGCGGTTGCGTCCTTCGGCATCCTCCGCTCTCTGCTCCAGCAGTTGCACCCTCTGTTGCAGCTCCCCCATCAAGGCCTCCGTTGCCTTAGCCGCGGGTTCCAGGGCATCCATCCGGATCTCAGCCTGCTTGACCCGATCTGCCAATTTGCCGTGGTCCGCACGTAGTAGGCCCAGATTCGTGGACACCTGCCCGATGTCATGGTGCAAGGCCTCCCTGGTGTCGGCGATGGCCTTCAGGATCTGCTCCAGTTGGCCCTGCGGCAGGCCCGTCGCCGATCCAGTGTCCGGAGTGGAGTCCTGGTTATCCGCCACTCCCCCAGTAGCATCTGGGGGAGGTTTTGGGCGCTTCCCCATGGAGGCAACCGGTTTCGTCTCTCCCCGAGATCAGGAGTGACATCGTCCCCCAGGTATATCCGTCGAGGGTGCACGCTGCGCCAGTTGTCCAGCCCACAAGGCCGCAAGTCCAGGGGACACTCCTCGCGTCACACACGTGCTGGCTCCGCGGGCCCCCAAGGCCAGTAGCCCCCTGCCAGCGCTAGGCCAACACGCTCTGCAGCCCAGGACACCAGCCGCGAGGGGCCCTCTCGGGCGAGCCGCCCCTCCGAGTCCAGGAGCGACAGTCAATGCGGCCACCACAGTATGGCGTCAGAGGCAGAGATCCAAGACCCCAACCACGAGGGGGCCAGGGAGAAGCACACCCGGCGAGAACTGATTCTGGGAAGCGGGCCCCGCCGCGTCTGTAGGTTCCCAGGCCGGGACCCAGCTCCCCACGTCCACAGCAGTCAGCAGGGCCCCAAGAGATTGGGCCGCCTCGGGGGTCCACAGCACCAGCCCGCCAGGCCTCCCGGCGTCAGCAGGGCACTCCGGCGGCAAGCAGCAAGCTTTCAGTACTGGTCGAACACTCCCCGGGTAGGCCGTGCAGGACCGGGTCCCCCCCGACCCCCCGATCCGCGTCTGGTGCTTGGCAGGCCCTCGGGGCCGTAGAGTGTGTCCGGCCTCCTCACCTTCGGGCGTCACCAGATTAGCCCCTCCAGTGCACCGCTGCAAGGCAGCCCAGGTTCCGCTGCCGCCGGGAGCCCGCAAATCCGGGGCTCCGACCTTCCCGTGAGCTGGCGGCCAGCCAGCCCCCCACCGCAGGCCGGCCTCCTGTGTAATCGAGGCCGGGGATGCGGCCGATCACCTAGGCCGCTGAAAATGGCCGGCGCCGCCCACAAGATCCCAGGCGCGGTGCGGCCCCACACGGCCGCAGGGTCGACCCCTCCACCACCGATCAGGCCACTCTGTTTGCGGGAGGAGATGCGGGCAATTTCAGGGTCCCAGGGTCGTCAGGATGAGCTCTATCAGGATTAATAGGGGAGGCCGCCTCGGAGCTCAGCGCTCACCCGTCCATTTTCATCGGCAGCCAAGCTACGCCCCCCGTCAGGACGGTACTTATGACAGTCCACCACATAGTGGTGCTGTCTGTCTAATTTTGAAATGAGCATATCAACAGTTGTTAAAGAATTACTTATACATTAAATATGACTAATAGCAGCTGCCCAACCCATTCTTATAGTTTTGGTGTCTGGGACAGTCTGGATTGTCACACTTGTAGGAGTGTCATGGTTAGTGGTTGCTATTGCCAGCACAGGCAGGGGCAAAGAGTGGAGCAAGCTGCAGTGGCCTCCTGGCAAGGGTTCTGACACTTTTACAAATTAAGCAGTGAGTGAAACATCGTTAGGGAAAAACCGCTAGGCTCAGTAACGGATTTTCCCTGGGACTATTTCACAAAATAATAATAATTCGACTTGGGTGGGAATGTTAATTTCAGATTATTCCATTCCAGCTGGAACTGGTGCTGCTTTGGTTGTTCGACTGGAGCACTTTAAAAAAGATCATCATTATGTGGAACTTTTTATGATGTGGGATAGACCTTTCTTTGCAGATCCATTAACTTGGATAGGAGGGGTACACCTGCATCTTTATCTGTTCTCACACCCCCGCCCATTTTTCAGGATTGGTACATGCTCATTGCTCATCCTATGCTGTCCTTGTCCCAACAGAGACAACTTTATTCTGGACGTGAAGTGCTTTACAATTAATTTCATGTCGTTTGTTGGCATCATTACGTGAATGGCGTTTAATTAAACCGAGCATTCGTTTCGAAATATATTCACAAGGGTTATCCTTCTTTGCTGCTGTACAGAGCTGATGAATAGCAGAACATACCGTTCGAATGCAAATGGAGGGTTTGTTGTTCACAATGATGGACGCATAAATGATTCAGCAACTCTTGGCAATGCTGGGTGAATGAAAAGATACAATTCTAAGAGGCTTCCAATAATATTGTCTTGAATCTCTCACACTGAAGTCTTATCAATTATAAATAGCAGTGCTTTCCAAGGCCAACATATTCATATTGTAAGTGGCTGCGTAGTAATACATTTGCAAAGACAATGTAAAATTGTGTAGGTAGCTATGCTAATGGCTTCTCGGTCTTGGATAAAAGCACCAGATCGTACTTCCTGGAATCGCTTCCAATGTCATATGTAAAGAGCGGAACATTGATTTACCATTTTGGGGCCTTATTAACAAAGGTAAATTCACACTTTTGACTAAGTTTACTATTTTTTTTGGCTATTAGCAAACTCCGATTTCATAGTAAGGTTATGCCTGCCGAGACTTCGTAGTTATAAAACTTACAATTAAAGTACAATTTAAATTAAACTAAATTAGTTTCGATTTCTGTATCAGGATTTTTGCTGGACTGAACGATCGAAAATACGGATACCAACGTTGTATATATGTATCATATTTTAATTGTTTCTGTATGTATGAGCACTCCACTGTCTACACTTGATTTTTCTGCTTAGCACCTTTCTGGAAGAACAATAAATATGATTCCTGATTAAACTCCACGTGTTCTTTAACCTCATGGGCTACCTTGATTGAAACCCACGGAACTATTTGTACTATTACTAGCTTACACTAATTGCATCGATGTAGTTTGTTTTTTTGTAATGCTTCACCAGGTTTTGTTTTTGGTAGCATCGGATGCTGTTAAACAGTACTTTCAAATACAATTTATAATTCTTGACAACACCTTCTCCTATTAGAATTTCTATATTATTGTCCAAAACCTTGGGGCAATTATCGCCGCTTTAACAGCTGTTTTCGGCCGCTAAGCGGCGATAATTCTATCGCCCTATTAGCAAGCTGTCGCTAACTAATGTTAGCGACAGCTTTTGGGCGATAGCGAGCGGTTTGGGGCCCGCTTTGCATGTCAGCGATGTTTATCGCTAATGACATGCAAAGTGGGCGTACCCAACAAGTTAGCGACTGAAATCAGTCGCTAAAGTCGCAATCGCCGATTAGCAAGGCAGGCGTAGCGATGGAAATATTCGCGCTAAGCGCGAATATCTCCAAATACTAACACCTTCCCAGACCACCTCTTAGTCATGTTATCCATGTTATTGCTATTCCTCGGTAATATGCCCCCTTATGTTTTGTTTTTCGTGCACCATCGTTCTCGCAATGTTCATGGTTTACGATTTTTTTATGAATTGCCGTGCCACTTGCTTAACGAAACTTGAGGCGGCCCACTGCAAACTACATGGTGGGGCCGCAGTTTAGACCCATTCATGAGCTCTCTGGCTAGGATACTGTCTTGAGGGGTTCTCCTGAAGCTTCAAACCCCCCCCCCACGCACCGCGGTATCTGAGGGAGCCTATGTTACGCCAATGTGTCGGATGCGAATTGACCGAACAACATCTGTTTTACAGTCCACTGCCCCAGTGCACCATTCACAATTTGCGAATCTTACTGATTCCTTGATAGCAATCTGGAATTTTGTAGATACGTTTTACACTGAATTGCTATTTGGAAAGTTTATGTGCATAATAAGTAGTGATTTCAAACTAGAGATTCTTTAAAATGTGCTGCTTTGGAATTGCTGTTTCGTGATTTTGAACATCTGACCGTAATCTCCAGTCAAAGCAAAATTTAAATATATAAGAATACATTGCTGCTCTCTACTCTTGGCAAAAACTACAATGGGCCTCATTTATGAAAAGTGACGCATCGCTGCGTGAAAACAGCGATGCGTCACTTTTCACTGCGCCCTCCTTGCACCACCAATGATGCGTCATATTTACAGTATGACGCATCATTGCGCAAGGAGTTACAGATACGTCAGTATTTCTGATGTATCTGTAAGCGCAAAAGTGACGCATTGCTGGAGTGTGTCACAAAAGTGACGCAACTCCAGCAATGCGTCCTTTCACATGGGGAAAGCCCCATGTGAAAGGGCTTGCATCAGTCTTACGCCTGCTGTGAGGCAGGCGCAAGATTTTGACGCAACAGCGTCCTAAAAGTGACGCAGTGAAATGGGCTTTTTGAGGGTGAACGCCCCCTCTGCATACATTATACCTGGCGCAGGTATAATGTGGCGCAGGGGTTTACAAAGTGACGCATCTACCTAGATGCGTCACTTTGTAAATATGGTGCAACAAGGTACATTTTTTACTCTGCTGGTGTGTCACTTTTTTTGACGCACCAGAGGCGTAAAAGTGACACAAGGGCTCATAAATAAGCCCCAATATGCTTAGCGCCACACAACATGTCAACAAGAAGTAGTTTATATATACTTACAATTTAATTTACTCTAGGCTATAGAGAAAAGAAATTGGGGTGGAAAATAATCTGACAAAATATTGTGTAGATTAGAAAGCCTTTACTGGGAGGGGGGAATTGTGAATAAACAAAAGGGGAAAGTTACCTGGCTAATAAGCAGGCCTGGTTGCTTCTGAATCACAATGATGATCTTTGATTTAGCCACTTTGTGAACAAACATTCTTCCAACAGACAGCTCTTGCTCCCCATCACAGTGGTTGAAAGTATTGAATTTTCTCTAAGGAGCAGCTGTTTGTGATGGGTTCTCATGAAGATACAATATTCTTTACTTGGATTAGTCATATCACGTTTCAGAGTGAATATAGTGCATGCAATACGTCACATGGCAATAATATTGCATTTGATATACTGACCTAGCACTACATTGTAAGGTAATTTTACAACTGCATTCGGATAATTGCTGTGCTTTATGAATTTTAAATCAAATCAAATCCTTCTTAATTTCACTTATACTTACCACTGAAGGTAAGCATAGGTGAAGGCTATAATTACGTAATATAGCGGTAGGTCAATATATCACTTGCAGTGTTATTGTAGGTTGATGTCAACCGTTATAGTTTACTATAAGCACCAACCGAACTACTAAGGTGGCACTCGGTGCACTGCTGCTATACATTTGGCTACTGATTAATACCATAAATTGATTACAATTTGTTAAAAACAGCCCAGTGGCATTTAAATGTATTACTTATTTTATTAGCCCTTTGGCATACATAGTTTTTCCACAGTTACTTAAGCATAGGTCCAATGCATTGTGGGACTGTCCATCCTGTCATCAGGGGCTGCTTATTTAAGTCACGGAAACCACATCTACAAATTGAAGATATAAAACATTGGGGTATATTTACCAAAACATGTCAGAGCAAAGTGGTAAATACCAAATTTGGCAACGCCAAGCTCTGACATTATTTGAAACGCTGGAATGCACATTATTCACAAGAATACGGCGCACCCCTGTGTTTCTCATAGTGCTACTGCTTAAAAAGCTACAGGCACCCTTCTACCATGTTGCTAGGGTGCCTGAGCTGCAGGGGTGATTGTTTATGTGCTGGAAGGGACACCTTCCTGCACATAAATAATCAATAATGTCAAAAATTGAGGAGAAATTGATAAATTCTCCTTGTATCGCCATGATAAGACCAGGCATTCCCTGTCCTTAGTTTTTGGTGCTGCCTCTGCCTTGTAAATCTGGGGCAGCATAAAAAAGTACTGGGTGTTGTGGTGGAACCCCCACTGCAACACCCATTGCACACCCCTTTGCCGCAGAGGACTGCGGCAGAAGGGGCATATTTACAAGGTGGCATTCAGCCACGTTTAGTGGCTTAGCGCCACCTTGTAAGTATGGGAAATGGCGCTCCAGTGGCAAATGGGTCTTGTAAATATGCCCCATAATGTCTAAATTTGCTAAGTAATTTAACAATATGCACACATACCTCATGAAAAGCAATGTATATGATGAAAAACTATGCTGAATATTTTTCCAAAACAAGTGAAATATTGTACAATCTAAATACGTCATAACGATATACTTAATACAATACATTTTTTAAAATTCAAAACATTTATAAAAACGTTTGCTTATCCACATTTCATGAACTTATAAAGAGTCTAATACAAATATAAACAAGTTAAATAAATGGCCATTTTTTTACCTAATAACAAACCCACATTAATGACGTTGTAAAAATTCTGAATCAGGGCCCTTCCGCTCAGAGGAGAAATCATGGAAATGTGGGGTACCACAAGGTTCTTCATAAAGCTCTACTCTTTTAATATCTATGTGGCATTCTTGGCATTTTTAGTAGATCAAAATCGTCTGGTATGCGAATAATACACATCTGCTACTGTCTTATGAGGATGACTGAGTCACTGCTAAAAAAAAGCCCATTATCGCCGCTTTAGCGGCCGTTTCCTGCCGATAAAAGCGGCGATAATGTATCGCCCTTTCTTGATAATATGGCCCTATGTTTTTAACCTTCTGCTTGTACTACACACCTGTGGTGCTATTTCCAGTCATGAATACTGTGAAAACAATTGCTACTTGGTGAGAACAGTTCTTTGACAGGAGTGCTGAACAGCATAACGTTCTGAAATGTCAATTACAATACTTTATGCCTATTGGGATATTGGTGAGGTTTGTAGCTTAATTCCCCCGTGGTTCTGTTCTGACGGTTTTCTTCTCCTGTGATGGCAGAGTATGTGTTAGTAAGCAGGCGTTCACACTACTTCATAGCATAATGGTGGCTAGAACAACCATTTATTTCCTGTAGGACACAAATAAATGCCAAAAATATTTCCACTGAGCAACAATCCATATGCAGACTAAGTCACACGTTGCACACGTTTTATTAAGTTAAAACAAACTCCTAGACTATCTCTACTTAACAATGAATTCATTTCAATACCACACACAATACCACAACACTACCCCTGGCTAACCTATACCTTTTGCCACAACCCAACTCTAACTGTGCCCGGTTAGCCCTATAATCCTCGCCCATTCAATCCACAAACAAATGCCTTAAAAAAAAAACACACACAGACACAGATTACCCATGCAGCACCACTTTCATCATGGCAAAAACCATAGTAACTATTACCAGAACCTCAACTATAACTGTACTGTGGGAGCTCTAAAATACCCCTATTCCACTACCAAATACCCTACATCTATCCTCTATCTGACAAATAATAGGTATATATGATCTATAAAAACTATGCAAAGTGATTGCCAGTCAGCTTTTTTCTTTGACTGTGCATGGGTCTGAGGGAAAATGTACAGCATATGCTGTTATGCATTGATGCTTCACAGGAGGGCTTA
The DNA here is from genome assembly GCF_964261635.1 of Lissotriton helveticus. Classification (NCBI taxonomy): domain Eukaryota; kingdom Metazoa; phylum Chordata; class Amphibia; order Caudata; family Salamandridae; genus Lissotriton; species Lissotriton helveticus. The sequence continues at coordinate 807,912,790 of NC_136063.1, forward strand.
TGTGGGAAGGTGTGAAAATGAGAGGAGCTGGGGGTGCTGGTGAATGGGTGGGGAAAATTCTGTACCGTAAGGTGATCTGGGGTAGACAGAAACTATCTTTTGCCATCCTGATCTGTCAAGGAATTCTATTAATGCCCCAAAACAGGGCTGCTGGCGGATCCCTCTATACGTTGTTGAGCACATTTCTACACATTGGTAGCGATTCTGTGCAACACCTTGAGGTTTGTCCTGTCAAACCTCTTTTCCATGACTTTGTCACTTGGTGATGTTTTCCAAACCCATAAGTGGTGTATGTGATGAAGCATCAATGACCTTACTTATACAGTAACACCCGCTAATAGTGACAGATATTGCATCTGTGTGGCACAGAACTGATGCTTATTACCAATAAGTGCTCCCCTTCAAGCAAAACATTTCAGCATGGGATTTCTCACAACAGTTCGTATTTCAAGACAACCCCCAAAATTGCAGTTCCTAAAAACCTCACATTAATAATAATATACAATATTAAAAAATACAAATGTTTTAAAATAAAGAAATCATGAATAAATTTAACAAGGAAGTTGGCACCGTGTATGAACGGGTTCCAAGGTTCTCTCACCTTTTCAGGACATGTATAATGATATCAAACATATTGCACTGTTAAAAACAAAAAAGAGAAAACACAGGTACAAGTGTGCAGTACAGAACTTCGTATTATTTTCTTTTTTCATACATAAGTATGTTTTCAATTAACATATTTGTTGTATTTAATTACTTAAATTCTCGTTTTAAAAATGTGTATTTGAGATGACATCAATGCCCCCACATTTTGAATATCGTAAGTGGATGTTCTCCATTACACTAGATGTATGTCACCACATAGCACCTATTGTACTCTGTAAATTAATGCACTAAATCCTATTTCCTCCCATATCGCTCTATATTTTAGATATGGTTTGGCACACTTCCTAATTAGACAGGCCTCTCACGTAATGCATCATGTAGGGATCTAATCTAATTCATGGTCAATGTTACACCCTGCTCTTAAGTGACCCCGCATTGAGATACCAATTACATTTAAAATAAGTCTCTATGAGTACATTTAAATGCTCATATGGGTGCTATATTTATAGAAATACAATACTAAAACTTTTATCTAAGATTATGTTAAATATTGAAATTTATGCCAAAACAAAGTAAACTTTATGAAAAGTTTTCAATAAATTAGATCATATTTTTTAACTAAACAAAGAAGTGTTACAAAAGTCAAAAAGATTCTGTGGGTCACCGGATTTTCCAGCTCACAGTCCACTGCATCATAGTTTTTAGAAATATCTGCTTACAGAAACTAACTCTGGATTGCTTCTTTCAAAGGGATTATGAAGCTCACCCAATGCCTCTTCAACTCTTTCAGTAGAGGCAGTTCCTTAATTCCAGGAAGGGTTTACTCTTCATAGGAGCTGTTACACTTTCCAGAAAACACACACAACGTTATGGGAGGAATGCTTGAAAGCAGTCTAAACCACTGGTAATCTTTCTGGGTAGCATTCCAACCCAATGGTTTCAGCCACTGTGGCACTCTAGACAGAGGCCTATCCTATGGAAATCCGTTCTGACCATGTTCGTCATGTTCGGGAATAGTCCATCTCAAGCTTCCGGATGAGGCACTCCGCTAAAAGAGATCACAATGAACCCCTGACCAGTTTCATCCTTGTTAGGCCTCATCAATGAGGTATAGCTTGGATCCTGTGGCAGACCAAGCAAGGGACCTACATCTGGCCATACCCTTGGACACTGAGGGCCATAAAACACACAAAAGGTGATAAGAGAAATGCTGGAAAATAGCATAAACCACTGGCAAATGCTCTGGGTAGTATTCTAACTCATGATTTTTGCCCATTCTGCCACTTTAGGCAGAAGCTCACCTTATGCATATCAATACTCACCCTGCTCCTCATGATAACAGTCCATCCCGAACCGCCATGCTAGGCCCTTTATTCAGATGTTGTCTGTGTATGTACTCTGTCAGAGATGCTTTGAACAAACCAATCAGGTGAATACCTAAAAATAGCAAAGTTGGACTGTTGGTCTTTGTTTACCTTTGTGAATACCGAAAAGTAGTAAACTTACACAAAAGTGTAAGATTACCTTTGTGAATCAGGCTCTGGGTGTCCTGAAGAAAGTAGTGCAAGTGAGAAATTGTAAATCGCTATGTCTTAGGCAACTTTACTCTCTGCTTTGCTACATGTTAGATCGCTCTTTAGCATCAACATCAGATCAGATATTGACCAGGGCATGGCTTTCAGGATTCATTGAACTTAACTATAGAAGGCATCACAGTGTTCTACATGGTTATCTGAGAGCTAAAATGAACAACTCAATACAGCAGAATGGACAATGGTTTGTAGAACTTTTAACTTTACTTGGATGTCATCATAATGTCACTGTTTGGGCCAGATTTACTGTGCCCTTATATTGTGCTTAGATCATGTAAAATGGAGTAATGAAGAATGATGTGAGTTCAGCAAACGGTGGCCTTTACAAATTAAATAAGCATTGCAACGTGAAATCACAATGCTGACTAATGCATAGTGGGACACTGACATGACCCTGCAGCTACATATATATCCTACAAGGTCACACACTGTAGGTGACATATAAAGGAAAATGAAAATCACCCTTCTGTGCAAGCCTACATTCTTAGACACAAACTCCCCTAGGTGTGGACATATGCACCATTTCACAATTAACTTAACGATATTTCACTTGGGTTTTCATTTATCTTGTCCAAAAATAGATGGCTACCTTTCCAAAAAAGATGTGGTAGATTTGGTGAAATCTTCTAGGTCTACGTTTGTCATGCAGTAGATGATGTACAAGGCACTGTATGTAAGTTCTAGTTATGTCACATAACAAAGTGCCAGCATTCAAACTCCAAAAAGTAAAGTAGTAAAACCTACAATTTATGACTTCAGAGGAGAATGTTGGTACTTCTACTTAATGAAATGGCACAGAGCACCTAGGAATTAGTACGTGACATTGCTATATTCTATTATTGACATCATATATAAACAAAAACAAATACCAGGGCATATCCATTTCGTACAACCATGGCATGTCAACGACCTCTAAAAATATGCCTGTCACGTGAAAAACTTCACTAAAACTATAGATCGCATGAGACCCCTATCTTGTGTCATACTACAATGCATATTATGGCAATAATTAGGGGAATGTGAAAGGAACAAAGTGAAACATTGGCAAAATGATGCACAATTGTAAGTAATTACATGAAATGTAACTATGTCATTTGATGCTACATTCTTGTGAGAAATACATCCTGTCAAATGTTGGTGCGAGGACGCAATTAAACATAAACACCTCAAATGTCAGATGTTCTCGTTCTGATGTTCCCGTGCATTCACAGTAAAATTTACTGCAAATGGAGCCAAACACTATAAACTTGTACTGCTAACAGCAGAGAACTAGGGAAAGTGGCGTAATTTCAGGAACTTTGTGTAAGAAGTGTAATGCAAAATACTCCAAATTCTGTGGATTAGAGAGGCGTAATTTAATTTTCACCCACGCCTAGGAACAATTTATACATCATGCACATTCTGCATGAATTCAATGTGTTTCGCTGCAAACAGTGGACAGAGTTTTAAAGTTTTGATACGATTTAACAGTAGAAGAAATGTAATTAGCTCCAAGAAATTCTATTTCCACAATGGCATGTTCTCAAACCAAAACGGTCCGAAGTGATTGAGCTTCACCAATAATATGTGATTACCTAGGACAGATACACACATAATGCTCTTTGTAAGAACTGTCGCAATTTTAAGCACGGCAAAGCAACATTTCGGCGTGCATCATAAATGCATTTTGAAGTATGAAAAAAAAATCATATATACCATGAAAAGCAGGAACATATTTGCATGTCAGACGGAACAAGGACCAACTGTCTCATTAGCAGTAAATCCAAAATCAGCTGTTACCAATGTGTCATCGCCGTTGATGTCACAACATGTTGATGTTATCGTAAAACACTGAAAAGATACATTGATATTCATACACTATTCAAATCAAATTACTTGATAACAAGCCATGAAGGTGCATATTCTCATGGACTTATCGCCGAGTTAACAGCACTTTCTCGCAGCCAAAGTCGCGCTAAATTTATTACCCCATTCACAAGCTGGTGCAAACAGCCCATATCACCAGTTTATCTGCGATAGCAGCCGCAAAAAACATCGCCACAGATGACCCCGGCAACTAATGCTGATGAAATGCAGAGTTGGCATTTCTGTACAAAAAGCGGCGACAACACCACACCGCAACATTCTCAACGACCAGCCAGATCAGCGATAAGAACCCAAAACATGCGATAAGGCGCCTTAGCAGCAGGAAATTAACACCTGCTCTGACCTGGTGTAAAGTCGGATCATCCAGCTCGGAGCACCAACAGGGCCACAACACCCACTGCTACCACCCCCAGGCCTGCTGCCACCACCCCGAACCCCCCAGACGACCACAGAGGCAGCGCAGACACAGACAGCGCCATGAGACTCCCTTGGATGTGATATGTGCGCAATACAAATGTCCAGACTAGACTAGACTAGACAGCGGACCTTCAGAATACGCATCATCCTCACTGAATTGACACTAGAGTATGTCATTGCCCACTACAGGCTCAAAAGAACAACCATTCTCCGCATCCTGAACATCATTGCCCACAGGCTGACAGTACCAACACAGCGGACAACCAACATCCCACCTCAGACAAAGCTGCTGGCTGTGCTGCACCTATTGGCCTCTGGTACTTTCCAACCGACAACTTCCAGAGTCAGAGGTATCTAACAGCAGCCCTATCAAAGTTCCTCAAACCTGTCCTGGATGCCATCATCAGCTTGGTACCCTAGTACCTATACTTCCCTCACCCTGAGCAGGAACAGCTGGAGACCAAGCAAGGCTTCTACGCCATAGCTGGCTTCCCGCACGTGTTGGGGGCAATGGACTGCACACATGTCCTATTTGTGCCCCCTGCCGACACTGCACACAATTAGCACAACACAAAGCACACGCATTCCATCAATGTGCAGGCAATAGTGGACCACCGGGGACCCCTCACCAATGTCGTCGCCAACTACCCAGGCAGTGTGCATGATGCATACATCTTCCGACAGTCCATCATCAACCAGCGCTTCCAGGCTGGCACCTACGGAAATTCTCTGCTCATTGGTAAGTACCAAATGAACACACTACACACCTCAAATCTACCATCATGCAATTCACAACTCTGGGACTGCACATGTCACAAAGTCACATCCCAGAGCCGGAGCCAGGGTAGGTGACTACACCAATGTTCAGCGAACGTAGGACACACTGTTGGTGTCCATAGAGACCGCCCAACTCAGCTGCAGGCTGCATCCGACAGCCGCCTTGGGTACCTACCTGAACACATGGTATGTAGAATCTCACTCCATCATGTTGTGTAGATAGTTTCATTAGGTCCTGATGAAGTGCCCTGATCCTACGGACGCTGAGAGCACTAAACATGTTGACCGCATAAGAGTAGAGCATACACAGCTAGAAACCTTATATCTAGTTCACTAACTCTCTTTTCATTTTAACCAGGCAGTTTACCTTCTCGAATAAAATTACTTTATGGGACTAACTGACCTGTTTTAATCCACTCACTTCACATCTACACTCCCTAGGCCTCTCACCCCCACCTCACCCAACGGCAGGAACAAAAGATCCCCGCCAAAGAGCCCCGTACTGGGTGCCCGCCAGGTATTGCAGCACCGACCTGACGAGGGGCAGGCTCATATGATGAAGCATGATACCTAGCTTGCTAGGTGTGTGAGAGCCCTAGTTCCGACAAGGGAATCCTACTTCTCCTTTTGTTCTCTCCAGGTGGAATGGAAAACCCTTTGTGCCACCGCCATCTGTCCCTTTACATTCACTCACTTGGATTCTGAGGAACTGCATACCCTTCTCTGCTCACTGTACTAGTGGAGCACGTGTGTTGGACCTCGTTAAACTTGTCCCTCTGTCCCATTTGCTTGGTACACAAATTCACATACAACAAGCCAACCAACATGCCAACCACCAGACATGACAGCACAACTTACTGTGGGCTCCTAGGCCAACCATGTACACAAGCCATCAACGGCATGGCACCTCAGCCACACAATAGCAGAATGTGGGGAGAGGTGGGACCCAGGCATGTGCGAAGGAGATAAGTGAACGATGAATGGGAAGGTAACCAATGCCAAGTGTGGCATGGATGTGCTGGACAGACTGCAGTATGCAGACCACACACATATCCATGTAAACATACACCACTAACGTATGGAGTGTAGTGGACGCAACCATGTCACCCCAGTCAGTGGGGGAGATCACGGAAATGTAGCTTGTTACATCCCCCTTGTAAGCATGTGCGGAGTGGACTCGCCTGGCGTACGCCAGGCTAGCGCTGGGGTGTGAATAAGAAGCAAGTAGCCCTGGGCGTGGTCCTCTTCCAGAATGGCCAACATCCCTGACAGCGCAGTGCCTCTCACCCTGCCAGGAGGCCAACGCCATTAGTGGCATTGCCTGCGATCCTGTGTACCTGCTGCACCCTGGGCGCAGGTCCACAAAGCCCGTCTTGCCCCCCCTGCACATCCAGGCCTCACTGCTCAACTGCTGACACCAGCATGTGTCAAGGAGGGTCCACCACGTGCCGCTGCAAGCTCCAAGCCCAAGGCCCCTGACCATGCCAGACTCCTCAGACCATCACAGCCTCCGAAACACAGGCCCGCAATACTCCTTTCTTGTTGATGTACTCCACCGACTGACACAGGGGACTAGTAGGTCACACATTTGGAACTGAGTCTTGACTACACTTTGGCAGAGTACATATCTATGGCTGAGTTTATGTCACTATACTCCCTTTGATGTGGTGCTACCAAGTCTTGCATAGCATTCCAACCATACGTATCTGTGGGCCTCTGCTGACTTCGGCCTCCGGCATACACTGTGGTCCTGCAGGCCTCACACCAATCCAATACAGTCCGTACCAGGAAGGACACAGCATCGTCGCACGCTGCACACCCGCTCAGCTCTGGTGGCTCTACCTCCGTCAACCACAAATCTTCCCCACATGCCCTTCTAACGTCGTGTGTTAGAGATTCAGGAGGAGATGGCTGGACAGCAGTTGACCTGCACTGACCGCTGCCTCCGGCCCACACTGCAGTCAACAAGGTCACACATTTGGAACTGAGTCTTAAAGTCTTCATGGCAGTGTTCATGTCACAGTATGCACGGAGAGGAGTAAGAGGAAGATGCGCTTCGGTCCGGAGGAGGAAAGGTTCTCCGTTACGGAGGTTATGGGACACTACCAACAACTGCACTGGTGCTCCTAACACTGTGCATCACAGGCCTACAACAGGTGGCTGTAGGCCCCTGCTGGCCCCAGCCTCCGGCACATACTGCGGTTGAGTAGGTCACACAATTTGAACTGAGTCTTGCTCTCTTCATGGCAGAGTTTATGTCATTGTACAGGCCTCGTTGCAGCCTCCATCCCCTTTCAACTATGGTGTCACTAAGCATGTGCCCCGAAATCCGTGGGCACTCTCTGGTTGAACTTTGGTGGCATCTGAGTCTATGGGCTGGAGGTTGTCTTCATCATAATGCAGCTGATACTGACATGGTGGTAAAGAGGAGTCTGTAGCATTCAACTCCGCCATTTGCCTGTTTCTGCTTGCTTCTGTCCTCTGCATCATGCCCTGGTAGGATACCTTCCACTGTCCCCCTCAACCCTCTGCCACATTCTCCTTGGACATCAATGAAGACCCGCTCAGCTCACGTGGCCCTACCTCAGTGCAGAGCAAGTCAAGTCCGGTGGCGGTGTGCCTGTGCCGGCCGCAGTGCATCCGGGGCCCCTAACTCTGTGCTGCTCAAGTCATGGACCCTTGCTGTTTGAAACATGTACTACTGATTGTCTGACCACTGTTGAGGTTGTTGCCAGCACCAACCAACTCCTGAGGGGTGACTTACACTACCCAACACCCATCCAGCACAGGCGTCACTGGACATGTGACCCTGGCAATAAAAGAGGCCGGGCGCACGTGCCCATAGCCAGTTCCACAAACTCACTCAGTGTGTCCGTGTGGTGATTATGTATGCATGAAGGCCCCAGGTCATTCCACATTACATTGTGCTGGGTACCGCGGGCACAACCATGTCACCGCAGCAGTGTAGTAGACCTGGGACATGTAGCCGTGTCGTACCTCCCTGTGAGCGTCACCGGAGTGGACAGGTGTACAACAGTACAGCATAGGGGTGTAGCTCCTCCACATGTGGATCTGGGTGTGATTACGTTCAGGCCTTGCCAAGGCAGTTTCTCATGTGTATGTCTCTGTTGTAGTGTCTGTGCCAACCGTCCCGCAATGGACGATGTTGCTATGTGGCATGCTCCCGGAGTGAAGGCTCGGCCAAAGGGGTACATGAGGGAGGGCATGCCCACTCAGGATCAGGGATCACACATGACAACTGCTGTGTGTGTTGGTATTAACGCAGCATGTGCCAAATGTCTGCCCTCAACCGCATCGCGAGTTCAGCCAGCCATGAACTGTACATCCGTGTCAGCCCTGTCCTTACAATGGGCCTACACCCACATGGCCGGCCACCTTCAGCGCACATCTTCACTCTGTTATAGTCAGGCTTGTGGACATGCGCAGACAGGCCTGATAATGGTGTGCCGTAGGGGTGCAAGTGAAGCAACCGCGCTGCACACACGAGTGACTATGCTCAGGGGGAGGGAGGTGCAGCAGTGAGGCTACGTAATACACATTGATGCCGCTCATATGCAACAAGTGTTACAGCAAACAAATGATGGACGGAATGCTGACAATGCAAACATTCTCCCCCAGTCAAAAGATCTGGGTTAAATCCATCGTTCTTTTGCCCACTATGCCACCCCAGTTTGGACCCAGCCATATCAAATCAGTCTTGACCCTGTGCCCCATGGGAACAGTCCAGACCGAACTGCCAGGCCAGGTGCTCCCTGGCCAGAAACAAGCATCCTGGGACCAGTTTCAGGGTATGTCACTCTTCTTCAGCCAGGCTAGGTTGAATCCAGTGGCACAGTGAGCAAGGGACCCACATCTGGGCATCCCCAACCCACTTAGGGCGAAAAGTGTTACAGTAAACAAATGATGGACGGAATGCTGACAATGCAAACATTCTCCCTCAGTCAAAAGATCTGGGCTAAATCCATCGTCTTTTTGACTGGGGGAGAATGTTTGCATTGTCAGCATTCAGTCTATCATTTCTTTGCTGTAACACTCATTTGCAACAAGCAGTTCATGTCATACAGGAATCACTAAGTCACACATATCACACACCAATGAACCAGTGAGCCTGCCAGCACATAATGCAGTATGTTGTCTTAACTCTCTGCACTGTCACAGGTGACAATTTGACGGCAATGCCTTTTCAATCTATCCAGACTTCACCCTCGCAGTTCAGGAGGAACGTCTGAAATTTCTACCCGCGAAACAAAAACTCTGGAAGGCTAACATAGAATATGCACTCCTATACCCTGCAAAACTCCAGATCTTTCACGACGGTAAACACACCATTTGTGCAAATCCACAACAAGTTAACGATTTCTTGAAAAAACTGGCTCGAGGATCACCTCGGCGCAACCAGGACTCTGGATCTTCCTCGCTGACCGGCAATTGAACTCCCACCATGCTGGAGGCCTCCCGGCCACCTGACGTCCCTAGTCTGGTGCTATGATCCTGCGGGGCACATGACGAACTCTCGATAATCTACATCTGACCACCTCGCATGTTATGCCTGTGACTCTCCTGAATTTTGGCGACAGTTCCTGTTCAGATAACTGCTATGGTGTGTTTGATTGTCGTGACTTTCATTGGTATATATGTTGCAGTCAAACCTCTGAACATTGGACAGGTACATTTACAGTTTCACCAGGCACCCCTCCCCCCCCCCATGCTGCTGGTCTCTCCTTTGGCGAGAGGACAAGGTTCTCCTCTTCCCTTTTTGGTGTATGACATAGCGCTGCTGGACATGGGAGGAGGTTCATGCCCACCGGGCACCCCTCCTTATGGGAGCTCCCCACTGCATGTTCGTCTTTTTGTTTTTTTTATACTGTTATTCAATGGCCTTACTCCAGTTTTTTTGGGACACTGTAGCTTTTCTGTTTTACTGGGTTTCTTCTGGTGGGAGGTGGTATACCGGCACAATTGGGGTGCTGTTGTGGGTGGGTTGGGTTCCAAATGATGATAACTGTTCTTCATTGCTTCTGCACAGATGCTCTTTGCGGTTGGGGAGGCTGGGTGGTTTTGGTCTGGGATTGATGGGGAGGTTGGGGTTTTTTTGTTCACTGTATTGTCATGCATATTGTACATGTATCTTGTTATGCTGTTCAACACACTGGTACACACTGCACTGCTTTACAATTGCCTATGTGAACAGTTCCTTACTTCTCACTCTCTTATGGTGACACACCCTTAGACCCTAGGCATAAAATTGCTTACATGGAATGTTAGAGGTCTCTGTGACCTCCGTAAACGGAGACAGATTTTGGCATATTTAGACTGGCACCAGGTGTGTATTGCACTGCTTCAGGAGACCCCTGTGGACCCCCGTTCGCCCCCTAGTTTTGGCTCCAGATGGGCCTCAGTCCGCACTTTCTCCTCCTACTCTACCTATTCTAGGGGTACTGTCATTCTGATAAAAAAATACACAGTTTCTACTGGGAGGCACATACTGTGACAAATCTGACTGCGGTTGTATAGTGTGGGGTACTGATAGAGCGCGCAGGTCACCCGACTATAATTTTACCTTATACGCATTGGGCCCATACATTTCAATTAACCATATTCATTAATCAGGTGACCTTGCACTCTACTACCAGTAACCCTTGTTCCTTCCTATTTAATTCCAGTGTACCCGACTTACCAATCCACTGTTACGGGTACCTATGATTACAATGGATCAGGGAGCTAGCTGTAAAAGAAAGGCAGACAGCAAAAATACAAACACTAATTACTCTATTTGCACTCATATAATAACCCGAGACCCGGGAAGTTTTAAAACCTTTATCTAAAATTCATCAGTTTCATTCAGCATTAGGTTTACAGTAAATAAACTGTCCATAACTAAAATTATAAAGAGCACGTATCCATATAAGAAATAAATCAGGCCAACCATTTAGAATTCTAAAAAAAGGTAAAAACAGGGAACATGCTAATAAGGATTTTCAAGGATTTTGGACTAGTCATGGAGTGACTAAAGGACGGGGAAAGATAAGGAACATACTAGAATGTATACCCTTCAAAAGTGTGCACAGTTAAAAGAATTTTATCAGTCTATGGAGACTCAAAAAGTAACATGTCTGTAGGGAGGGTAAAAGTGGAACACGCTAATACTTCAGAGCAGATTACTTAAATTTTGCTAAAGGAGGGTAAAGAAAAAGGAACATCTATATATCATGAACTGTATACAGGAAAGTACTTAAAGGATAGGGAAAAATTGGAACATGCTAGAATAACAACGATAATGTATGACCTTCTCATTTAGCAGACATGAAAAGGAAAATATGGAAAAATCAAATATGCAAGAGTACGTCTTTATTAAAGTAAAAAAGAAGAATGAAAGATGCAGAATAGATTTCCCAGCATTATATTTACCTAGAACGGTGTGAAGACCAACCCTGGCCTCGGGTCAGTTAAGGACAGGAAAAAAACCCCAAGGAAGGACAATCGCCAGTAGGCCAGCAGGTGCAGAATGGACACCCCAGCACAGGACAGAAAAAACAGATTAGGATCAGGACAGGACCACCAAGGAAAGACCAGCACCCACAGTTCGGTAGCAACGCCTGCGCTACACCCTCTCTGCAGCTATCAGTCAGAAACCCGATTGGGTTATCAAATTTCTCCAGCAAAGAGCTCCGCCAGCACTTAAGGTTTCCAAAACCCCCCGCTTGGGTCTGTGGAAATTACGGACAGAGTGCTCTGCAGCTCTCTGTATCAGTCACCTATTGAGTGCGTTGGGTCAGTGACAGGTCAGCTATTCGGACAAGTCGGACAATTTCTCTAGCTAAACCTAGGCTAGTTATACTGTTTTCGGGTCAGTGTACCACCCCCCAAATGTTGCAAGTGTAAGAATCCCCAATTTCGATTGGTCCTCAAGTAGGACAGGTCAACACACCAATCAGGACAAACTTCTACAAGTCCAAATTTGCATCTTTTGGGACCGCCTATTGAATTTGGGGTTCCCATGACATAGGTCTCAATATTACAATAGCGCATCTATGAATTTTGATACATTTAGTACATGTCAGCTTCTTCTGCTAGGCGAAGGTGCATCTTCCCAGGCACATCTTGGCTGGGACCTCGGGTTGGCAAGGGTTCAATGCCATAGAGTTCATCCACTGGCAGAAGACTGTCATGCGCAGAAAGGCTGTTTAATATGGAGTATTCCCATCCCTCATGCCCACGGATTTCGATACATGAAAAGTAAGCGAAAACAAATGACAACACAGGAAATAAATGAATGCACTGTATACCAGGAATCCCTTTATGACTCCCCTTACTTTATGCTAACTTATAGCATTAGTATTAGTGCAAACGAACAGAGTTGCAGAAAGCAACAGTGCAAGCTACGGCATGTGAGAACACAAAGCGGCCATTTTAAGTCGCATGCGCAAGCGCAAAGATTCCCACCGAACTGCGAGTACGTCACGTCACGTGGTTGTGACCAACGCATGCGCAGAAGAAAACCCCACCAAGCAGCGGCCATTTTAGTGGCAAATGTATTACGGTTAATAAACACATATGCAAGCATCACTAGGATACCCAAAATGTCAGAATAAAGGGGAAATTAGTAAGACAAACATGTTGGTTATATTGTATTACTTTTATTCGAGGTTCTTGATACAAGCAAGACGCTTTACGTGCGAATTCTTGCTCCATCAGTACTCTATGCACACTCTCAGTTGCCCTGGTGTGTAGCTACAGCCTTAACCAGGACAACCCACATTATTTCTCCACCTTCTGGGGCCACATATTAGATATGGGATCTACACATGTGATATGGTGGGGGGTTCAGTATAGCATTACACCCAGCAGTGGACCACTCGAACCCTCAGCCTCACCATTACACCAGGGCACGTGAAACGCTTTTGGGGATACTGGAAGAACACAGACTAGTAGATGCCTGGAGGTATACACATCCTGCTAGGAGGGAGGGCACATACTACACCTTTGGTCACACTGCGTGGTCTCCCCTCGACTACTGGCTTTGCTCCCCGGGTATGGTGCCCTGGATCCAATCTGTATCTCATCTTGCCCGCACATACTCTGACCACGCTCCTGTGTGCCTTGAGATAGTCCCCCCAGTGCAGTGGCCACCTCTTGCTTCTGGCGCCTTCTCCCGGAGTCCCTTTTAGATACAGTCTTTCAGGCTGACCTTGGGGAAGAAATCAAAGATTTTTTCAACAGGAATAAGTGCTCTGTAGACCTTCTATCCACACTATGGGAGGCTTTTAAATTCACTGTCCGAGGCATGGGCATATCCAAGGGCAGTCGTGTCCTCAGGGATGTTAGAGGTAACTTGCAACACCTTGAGGTCGAGATACGGCAGCTAGAGACTGACATGTGGAGGGAGGGATCTGGTAATTGTAGAGCACTGCTTCGAGAAGAAATGACTGACTATGTTACCACTGCTGACCGAGAAGTGAAATTCTGAGGCAAATACTTCACGGCTCGCCGATACGGGGAGGGTGAGCAACCTGGTTGGGCTTTAGCTACAGAGATTAAACAGCCTTGCTTCTCCAACTTTGTGCTGGAAGTGGTTGGCGAGGACAGAGAACGACATAGGGATAGCCGTGACATATTGCATTCCTTCACCTCGTTCTACAAGGATTTATATAAAACACACCGCACTTCCCCATCAGACTTCACATCTCTATTCGGTGATTTATCTGGGATGGCTGGGGGACACACAAACGTGAGTTTCTGGCCACTAATTATGAGGACGACGAGCTCAGGGAGGCTATTATCCAGATGAGGTTGGGCATCCCTGTGGATTTTTATAACTATACATCAAACAGCTACTCCCTGTGTTGAAAGAAGTCTTACTTGAAGCCCAGGAGACCCAAATCCTTCTACCTTCCATGAGGGAACATCATTGTTAAAACCAGGTAAACCCCCTGACCGTTGCGAGTCCTATAGACCGCTGTCTTTGCTGAATACTGATACCAAAATTCTTGCTAAACTTTTGGTGAACAGACTGTGTCTCCTGCTAGACAAATTGGTCCTTCCCAACCAGTCGGGTTTCATACCAGGCAGGGCGAAATCACACAATCTCCGCACCCTTTTTTCCATCTTACAGACACTTGATCTCAAGCTGGCACTGGGGGCGGTTTTTTGGATGCCTCCAAGGCCTTTGATTCTGTAGAATGGGATTATGTATTCACTGTGCTTCAAAGTATGGGACTACCCGTCGGTTTCCTCTCCTGGATTCGCTTGCTGTACACATCGCCCACAGCGAGTATACTGATTAATGGGCAAGCTTCACCATCTTTCACCTTATCCCGCGGCACCCACCAGGGATGTCCCCTCTCCCCCCTCCTTTTTACCCTCATTAAGGTGCCACTGGCAGCGAGAATTACGCAGCACTACCAACATGTAGGTCTCCGTTGCCTTTTGCGCCCCATCCTCATAACCCTATATGAGGATGTCGTCACCCTTTATATAAAAGACCCCCGCCAAAATTTGAATCCACTTATGCATGAATTTGTATGATTTGGTGGCCTTTCAGGCATTACCATAAATTGGTCCAAATCGCAAATCTTCCCCTTGACGAGTGCTGCTGTTCCCTTTGAGATGGACTACCCAATAGTGTGGTGCTAGGATGAGGTCAAATATCTTGGGATCAAGATCATGATGAATCACGAGGAACTCATGCATCTCAATTATGGATGGGCCATGGAACACATTGCTAGTCTCATCTCCCGCTGGATAGCGTTACCCCTAACCATGGCGGGTCGCATTTCCCTTATTAAAATGGTCATATTACCGACATTCCTTTATCTATTCCTTAATATCCCTTATAATCCCGGGCGCCACTTCTTCTGTTCACTGCGGTCGGAACTGACTAGACTAGTGTGGGGCGACAAACAACCCTGTATCCAATGGGACACGCTTGTATGACCGTACAAGCAGGGAGGCCTGGACATCCCAAACTTTGAGTTGTATTACGACAGTGCACAGGCACATTTTGCTCACTATTGGTTTCACCCCCATTACACCCCTCACGTAGCCGCTGAGCATTGGTTATCAGATCCTATCCCGTTGGATGGTGTTATACTATCTAGAGTGGTACCTCGCGAGAAGGAGCCAACCTCAATTGATTGCACAAGCATAGCCTGGGCTTGTATTCTAGCACACCCGTCTGCACCCTATCTTTATTCTCCTCTCCTTCGTTTGTCGTACCACCCTGATGTGGCGTTGCTGCAAGAAGACATTTTTAAAAACATGAAATGTGCAGAAATGTAAAGTGCGAGCGCACTGTCGTGTTAGGTAAAAGTTTATATTTTCAAAAAGTTAATTTCGTCAATTTTGTAGCGTGCAAAAACAGAGTGGCGCCTCTTGTCATAGGCTTCTTTTTAAAAACATGACACGTGTACGGAACATTAGCACCTGGGGGGATCTCTTTGATAAATGTAAATTTCGCACTATCCAGCAGTTATGTCATGACCCCACACACTCTACCATGGACACATTTCTGGATGCCCGCCTAAGGCATGGGGTACGAGCGTGCCACGCCATGTTCCCCTCGGAACCTCCAACCTTGCCGCCTCTGCATCGTGTGCTCCAAGTGGAGATTGCTTGCCATCTGGTGTCTGTACTTCACTCTTCTCTATACGCCGATCATGACTATTCACCTTGTACTTCCCGCGCTAAGTGGGGATTAGATCTGAGTCAAGAGCTCACTGATGAGCAATGGACATATTGCTGTCAACAGACAGAGGGGGTCTCCTCGAACAGCAGGTTAAGTATTATCCATTTCCGTTATCTTCAATGCTATTACCACACTCCCGTGCGGCTACACAGGTACAGGCTGCGCAACTCTGACAGCTGTGCTAGGTGCCAGGCGGGACAGGCAGATTTCCTTCATCTTGCCTGGGTGTGTCCTGCGGTATATGACTACTGGCAGCTGGTATTTGATGCTCTTGATTCCATGACTACTGCACCCCTCCCTAGATCTCCACTCACTGTGCTCCTGGGCTACACTGCGCCCATCCCTACCACATACAGAAAGTTTGTTTCTTTCAGCCTGGTCCTGGCAAAATGGCGTGTGGCCTGCAAGTGGGGCCATGGCCGCACGCCTAAATTCAAGGAATGGTTGGGAGATATGATCCTCTTGCAGGACCAAATTTGCATGTATGCTGACTTATTACCTCATTCTTCCCGACCCCGGGATGTATGGGGCCCGCTACAGCCTATTTGCTGGAACATCCTCTCACTGTTGATTCCTAAGCCTGCACGCCTGGTATGTGGTCCAGAGATATTCTGGCCACTCTTGTGGTTTTTGGGGTGGGACACACAGCCCTGTATTGTTACATATACCATCATACACTGAGCAATACACCCTGTTTCCTCCATTGTCATCAAACGTCCAATATATACTATGCAACTCTATTGTTGACTTTGCATTTCATGGGTCGTAAATCTTCAAATGTATGCATCCTTGCACGATGATAATATAATTTGCTGTACCTTATGACTGCATCACTTGTACTCTGCTGACGGTTGTTTAATAAAAAAAATTAAAAAAGGATCTAGGCTTAAATAGGTTATGTACCTCCAAGGCACATAACGCTGCGCTCCATTTTATACTCAGGCATTCTGGACAGGGAGAAAAGGCAGGCAGATCGCTGGCAGAACAGCTACATCAGCAGGAAGCTCGTCAATCAAGAATGAATCTGGTGCCCTGCTCACACACCCGAGGATGATAGAAGGCACATTCGCACAATTTCTTAGCGCCCTCTACAGTATGCATGTGCCGGATAAAATTTTCCAGGGAAACAGCGTTTCAGGAAAAGGTCTGCCTCCCCACTCTTTAGGAGGCTGGCAGGCAGGTATTTGAGGGAGACTTTCCTAAGGACAAGATAGCTATTGCTATGTCTGACATGCCCTATGACAAAGCCTAAATGACAGATGACAGATTCCCCGCATAATTGTACAAATTGAATAAACAAATAGTGACCCCTCCACTTCTCCACAAGGTATAGCAGGAGGTGACATTGTGGGCAATAGAACAATGGGTTAGAATGCTATCCCGAGCGGTTGCCAGTAGTAAGACTTATTGCAAGCATTTCTCCCATAACCTTTTCTGTGTTTGATGATCTTAAATAATACAATTTAAAATCCTCGTGAAGTCTTATTTTTTTAATGCATACCTCATAGCAATGAATACACTTGCATTTTTAGAATAATTTGTTTAAATTCAGCCATGATCTGCATTATTTTATAGCAATTTCACCTATGATCCTTGAGCTAATTTACTATTAGGTGTGACTACTTGATGTTTGTTGCATGCAAAGCTCAGAATTTTCCTTTTCCTATTGTAGTGTGTAATGATAGACTCCCAACCAAAATACAATACCATAAATCTATTCATAGGACCTTTCAAGTGGCACCAAGAACTTCACAAGTATGTTTGTTTCAACATCTCTTGTACAATTCACATTTAGCAATTACCTATCTGTCATGTAATGCCTTCCGCAACAGTTCAAAGGTGAATGTTATACTCAAAACAAAACCTATAATAAAACCTCAGATTTACAAGTGGCTCCTAAACCCTGCACACACTGTGTCTGCGCTTACCATCCCCCAACCAACTCCACCAGAATGTCATCAGCCCAACAGCCAAACACAGCCTTGCTGCATACATAAAATATGAGCAGCCACAAACAAACTCTTTCAGACCTTACAACATGTCACTGAATGTGTTTGTCGGTTTGTTCCTTGTAATGAGACAGAATGATTCGAGGAGGAGGAGGAGAGCTGAGAGGATCTTCCGACAAAAGTTCAACTTCTTTGGGATGCTCAGTCAAGATGTTACCAGAAGATTCAGTTTTCCCCCTGATGTCATCTTGGACATGGTTTGTGAGTAGGAGCAGTATCTTAACTCTGAGTCATGCCCTTCCCACGCCATCCCAGCCAAGGCCAAGAACCTAGCAACTCTACATTTCCTTTCTACTGGGCCATTCCAGGGGGTATCCAGTGACAATGTGGGCATTTTTTCAGGCAAGTCAGTCCCTGTGGTTGTGTTACATTCTGAGTAGCTGCATAAATAGGAGAGTACATCTCTGCATAGGTATTTCACGTATACTGGCAGGAAGATGAAGGGTTGCTAGGGATTTCTACCTTTTTTCCTGATTCCCATGTGTGATGGATGCAATTGAGTGCACTCATATGGAACTTTAGCCACTTTCCAATATTGCACACATCTTCCCCAACAGACACTGCTGGCATGCCTCAATGTGCTCGTTGTGCATTATTCCAGTGGCTGCTTTACTGATGTGTATGTAGTGATCCCAGGCAGTACACATGACAGCTACATATTCCACAAGTTACCTTTTGCCCAAAGGCTGCCAGTTGGAGAATTTGGCAACATATGACTTCTGAGTAAGTACTCAGCACCATAAACATTGTATATTTATAAATGTTGTATGAAATCCACAACTATTACAATGGACTAATTCTCATGACAAGTACATGGCCCCAACACACACTGCATGTACCATTTGTTACATTATGAACCCTACAGATGCAAAAGGGGCATTTACAAATATATTTATTTACTCATTTTTCTCCTCAGGTGATCCTGCTTATGCACTCTCTTCTGATCTCCTCACACCAAACAGAAGTGCAATCACTGTACCTCAACATAGGTACAATAGGGCACACATTCCTACACAAGTCATAATAGAGCACTCTTTTGGTCTCCTAAATTCCCATACACTGCGGTCACAATCTCTGAAGTAATGTGCAGTGTGACTACAATCTTGCCTCAAATGTTTGTAAAACCATAGAAATGAGTAAGTGGCAATACTCAATTAAATGATGGAGACTCCAAAGAGCTTCACATTAGTGAGGAGCACACCACAGTTGAAAGTTATCGAACTAAAGTGGGGAGCAAGTGACCTAACCGGGGTGGGCTGATTAAATGGGGGGGGGGGGTCAAAACATTTTTGATTTGTTAATAACTTTGACCCAGTGATGAAGTATACCACTTAGGTGGGTGAAGAAGTGTTGCCCTTTCTATCAATGTTACTGATTGATGTAACTGTCCATGCTTTTGTCTGAGTAATATTATTGCGAATAGGGAACAAAGTGAACTCGTAAGATGAGATCTTCAGGTTTGAGCCTACAGTATGTATGGTCAGAAGGGGTGTATATAATTATTTACTATAGAGGATTTTAGAAAAACTGGAGTCTAATCTTGGGGAAAAATAGGTTAGATTCTTGCCCTGGCGCTGACTTCCCAGAAACTAAACCTTAACGGGAAGCATTAAGAAATAAAAACATTGCAGGCACCCCAGTTGAAGCTCCATTTCAGTAAAGCACAAACAATCCTAACTTCTTGGTCTTGGCAAAGGCAAGGCAAGTGTGCTTTTTCTTATATTCCACGTTGAAAAACTATATGAAATCCTTAATGAAGGTGAACTCATGATTGATCTATTGGAGCACTATCTGATGTGTAGTGACTGTGATGAGTTGTTTATTTCTTGTCATCTCCTGGTGAGAACAGGGTCCATCGTTTTCCCTTTTATATTCCATATGTATGAAAATGTCCAAAATGTCCAAAATATGCATATCACCACTCACATACCCACTCACAGACATATGCAGGCCCTCACACACCCCTCACAGGCCCACACAGGCACTCTCAGATCTAGTCAAAGACCACACAATCACTCACACACCTACTCAGACACTCAGACACTCATGCAGGTACTAATTGACCCACTCACAGACCCACACAGATACTCACATACCCACTCACAGACACATGCACAGGCACTCACACACCCTGTCACACCGGTACTCTCACCCGCTCACAGACCCACAGAGACACTCACACACCCACTCACACAGGCACTCACAGACCCACTCACAGACCTACACAGCCACTCTCACTCTCAAATGGGACAGGTTACAGTTAGGATTAAAAAGTTACAAAAAAGTAGAAATTCCCTTTAAAAAAAACAAAGGTTACAGGGACATTATAGTTAGGCTTAGATTCCACTTATACAAAGCCGTTGAAATTCAGCAGTTATAGTTGCCTGAGCTAACTATAACCTACGCCCCAGCAATGCACTGCTTACGACCTCACATATTCCACCCCTCATAAAATGGTCAGTGACATCACTGATAACACCACGGATCACATCTCAAATGACATCACTGATGACATCAATGACAACATCATCGAGTGAGTGTAATGTTTCGTAAATGTTTCTGAGACACAGAGATATATACTAAGCTACCGCATAAGTAAAGTTACTATTATTACATCATCTTCATTTTCCAAATGCTGTAGTACTCTTTGTGGACCAATATGGAAATCACCATCATCATTCAAGAGCAATATTGGGAGTGTTACCGATGTAGCAAATCATAAATCACCCATGCTTCTATCAGCTTTTAAATGCACAGTCCTAACACCTCCACCAATGATCACTGTCTACCAGGTACAGCAGATTATTGGCTGCCTATAAAATTGTCAATTATACCACTCCCTGCAGCAAGCTCCATGGTTGCAGGTGGCTTCTCCACTGCCCCCAACAATAAACACTACAGAGTGGAACTGATTTACAAAGTAGTAGACATTGTGTGACTGATAATATGACCAACTTCAGAATCACCCCCAATCCTAGGAAATCCCAATTGCTGTGAGCACTAGTAGAGACCTACATTATCACTGCCCAATTTTGTTTTCTATGATTTCTACATAACCATGACTGCATCACCAGACACTTCTTGATTGGCAGCATGAGAGTCCACTATTCCCCTAAAACGCATTTCTCATTCTTTGCAGATCTTTTTTTACCTCAAGCAGAATGTTTAACCCATTGACATTCTTGATCAGCTGTCCAGACATCTAGGGTGCAAACATTACTACACATTGTTGCACATGTGGTAGTCACAGACAATGACCATATAGATTAAACTTGAATATTTGATAAACCCACCAATGAAAAGAGTTTTGTAGGAATGCATTAATGTTTAGTGGCAAGTAATGTTATGTTTTTGATAATTGGATATTACTGTTGGCTGAATGAAGGGATGTTTGGACATAATATTGTAAAAAATATAGTGAAACCAAAATGGTGTCACGAATATCATGATTTCCAAAATATTGTGGATAAAAATATCAAATGTAAAAATACCATTTTAAGTGATGGTCTTTAATATCATTGTAAAAAATATGGTTAGCCAAAATATTGCTGTATATGATATAATGTTCATACTTAATTTGCAAAGGCTTTTGTGTTGTATGTATTAATTGACTTATGGCAATATTTTAATATAAGTTTGTATTTATTTATTGCAAAAAAATAATTTTGCAGTTAGATTAAAATAAAACTGTTTAGATTTGATGTAAATATTTAAAGAAAAAAATAACAATTTTAAGTAATAATTGTTTAATTTTGAATTATATATTTTATATTGTATGAAAATTTAGAGCCCATATCCGACATTGGCGGCTACGGAACAGCTGTCACTTTTTGGCTGTTTCACCGTACCCTTCCCTGGCGGTTCGACCACCAGATTACAAACACATCAAGAAGACCCCAGCAAGATCACCGCCACTGCCGACATTTGCTGCGGGAGAGGCAGAGGCAGTCAGTGGAGGTGGTGCAGGCATGTGGACTTCCATCCAAGTTACGACTTGCCTTTCTGCCAACCTTTTCCTGGCGGGACACCGCCATGCACGAGATGGCAGAAAGGCATGTAAATTGCAGAAAATATGACCCCATGGTGATTGTGCACTTAGGTTATGTCATTGGTGCACATACAAGGCACTCCAATACCTTCCGGTTGAGTTACCGCTGTCACAAAATGTATAAAATGAATAAAATACACATATACCCCCAACTGTCAGGGATGATGCTCTGATTGTGTCCAACAGTTAGCAGTGTAATTGTGCTTGACTCCGCTGCCATGCAACCACCATCCCTGTGAGAAACTCTTAATATGGCGGGTAAAATGCCTCTGGCTTGGCGGCATTTTCAGAACCGCTGCAGCAGTTTTATAATTATGTTTTTTAATATTTATTTTGTTATTACAAACTCCTTATATTTATTAATTACGTTTTTTCTTAAATTTCATATTTTTATTAGTTGTTTTATATAAAATACTGATTTACATATTTTTTTATTTCCTTAAATTTTTATGTAATATGATTTTATGTGGTTTATTGTTCTTGGAAATTATTTTAAATTGCATATTACACTATTTATATCTGTGTTGAAATGATTTAAGATTTTCTTTCATGGGAATTAATTACAACAAATAAATGAATGTGAATTTATCATTTTAGAATGACATTGATTTGTAGTATTAATTTGAAATCATTTAAACTATGTATTTAAGTCATTTCAGAAAATGTTTCATATTAATCAGAATACTAAACCAATGTAAATATTGTTTTGTTGTGTAATACTATTGTTTGATTCTTTTAAAAATGATGTTGTATTTGTGTGCAAGTTATAGTATATTATATTTTCATTTCAATATTTTGTTTTGTAGTGTATGATTTAATATTTACAATTTATATATAAATGAGTATTTGTTAACATTATTGTACTGTTTTATATTTTTAGTTTTAAAATACAGAGCAACATATTATGTTTTTATAACTATATGTTTTTTTGTTTTTATTCTTATGTTGTTTATACTTTAGTAAATATTTAGTTTTATGTTTTATGTTGAATCCATGTATGGTATTTTGAGTGATTTTAATTTAGATGTATTAGTTTATAATTTAGTACCTATTTTTATAGGTATATTAGCAAAATATATCTGAAAGTTGTGTTTTTTAATTGTATTAATGTATTTTTATTAGTGTTTTTATAAAGTATGTATTTTTTTGCATGAATAAAACATGTGTTTTGCAATAAAATAATAAAATATATGCTATAAAGGAGCACTACATACAAATTCTTATATATTTAGTGTCAAATACCTTACTCTAAATGGTTTACATTGAAGTAGTAATAATAAATGTAACGCCTTTAGTACCCAACACATTGCCCAAAATTGTTTACATAATTGTTGCAATAGGAAATGTGATCCCTTTAGTGTCTAATACCTTCCCCAATTTGATTTAGGTTGGAGTGGGAATAGAAAATATTCCCACTTTTGTGTCCAACACCTCCCCCAAAGTGGGTTAGATTGAAGGGGGAATAGTAAATGTGACCCTTCCAGTGTGCAACACCTTCCCCAAAAAGGTTTAAATTGTAGTGGGAATAGTAACTATTGCTACTTTATTGTTGAACACTTTCCGCAAAATGGTTCATATTGCAATGGGAACAGTAAATTTACTCACTTTAGCGTCCAAGATCTTCCCTAAACTGGTTTACATTTGAATGGCAATAGTAAATGAGACCCCTGTCGTGTTCAGCACCCTCCCCATATGGTTTAGATTGGAGTGGAAATAGTAAATATGACCCCTATAGTCTCCAACACTTTCCTCAAAATGGTTTAGATTGGAGTGGGATTAGTTAATATCCCCACTTTAGTGTCTAACACCTTCCCCTAAATAGTTTAGATTGGGGTGGGAATAGTTAATGTGACCACTTTAGTGCACAACACCTTCCCCAAATGGTTTAGATGGGAGAGGGAATAGAAAATATGATCTCTTTAGTGTCCTGCATCTTCCCCAAGTTGGTGAACATTGGAGTGTGAATAGTAAATATGACTACTTTAGTTTCTACAGCTTGCCTAAATTGGTTCAGATTGGAGTGGGAATACTAAATGTTATCCTGTAGTGTCCTACACCTACCCCTAAAGGGCTTAGATTGGAGTGGGAATATAAAATATGACCACTTTAATGTGTAACACATTCTTCAAAATGGTTTAAATTGGAGTGGGATTAGTATTATTATCATGTATTATTATAATATAGTTCTTGTAAAGCGCATAGCTACCCGCAGGGGTTCCCAGCACTTTGAGAACAGGTAGCACAATTATGAAAGCTAAAAGAGCCAGGTCTTTAGGTCTTTGCGGGGGACAGATAGAGAAGCAGAGCATCTTAGGGACATGGGGATGGAGTTCCGTAGTCTTGGGCTGAGGAATGAGAAGGAGCAGCCATCCATGCAGGTGTATTTAACTCTAGGGACTGAAAAGAGAAGACAGGTATTTGAGCATAGGGTACAAGAGGGAATATATGGAATCATCAAGTTTTGCAAATACTGAGGTGCCAAGCAAGAGCATATTTTGTGCATAAAACAAAGTGCCTTAAAATGTATTTGCTTCTCCACTGGGAGCCAGTGAAGTTGGCTAAGAAGGTCAAATGTGGAGGAATATTTGGGGAGGTGGAACAGGAGCCTGGGGGCAGAGTTCTGATCCACCTGAAGGTGTCTTATCATTGTCTTTTCTGCCCCCATGTACAGGATGTTACCATAATCAAGCCTTGACAATATGGCCCAAACTACCTTTCTTGGAGTAGAGAAAGGAATCATCCACAGGAACTTCTCAAGCCATTTCATGGTAACAAAGCAATTAGAGGTTATGTTGGCCGCATGTGGTTTCATAGGCAAGGTGGAGTCTAGCCAGAAACCCAGGTTTTTCACTTTGGGTGGGAGGAGGTGGCATACTCTAGTCCAGTGCTGAGGCCCCCAAAGCTGTGGATTCTTATCCAAGACCATCACCTTGGTCTTGTCACCATTTAATTTCAGGGTGTTGGTGTTAATCCCGGTGGAGACAAGGCCGAGGCAGGAGTTGAGATCCTCAGAGTTAACTTCCCCCAGACAACAGGGAAAAACCTTCTGGGTGTTATCTACGTATGAAAACAAAGTCAGTCCACAGCTTTCCACCACGTCCACCAGAGGGCGGACGCAGATGTCAAAAAGCATGGGACTGAGGATGGGTCCCTGTGGAACTCTTGATATAAGAGGGTATAGTCCGGATGCTACATTTGTGGAAAAAACCTGAAATGTGTTGTCTGTTAAGAGGGTGGAGAACCAAGCAAGTGCCATGCATTGGAGGCCCAGTTGGGTTAGTCTTTCAATAAGAATCTAATGGGACCCAGTATCTAAGGCCACACTTAGATCTAATAAAATCAGCACAGCTATACCACCCAAATCCAGGCATCGCCTTAGATGTTCTATGACTCCTAGGATGGCAGATTTGGTACTGTGTCCTGACCTGAAGCCTGATTGAGAGTAAGTGAGGGCACCCTTGTTTTCCACCAATGAGGCAAACTGTGCATTTACATGTTTATCCAGTATCTTGGAAAATATTGGTAACAAGGAAATAGCTCTGAAATTGGACCAGTTGTCCAAATCCAGGTGGGATTTCTTTAACAGAGGAAGACCATAGCATGTTTCCATGCTTTAGGCAGATGCCCCGCCTGTAGAGAGGAATTTAAGAGTTCATCCACCAACTGCATAGACTGCGTGCTCAAGGTTCATAGTGTGGCCGGCGGGAGAGGGTTGCAAGGCGAATCTGATTTAATTGACTGCAGCAAATCAATCAGACGAGGTGGTCCAAAGGAAGTAAAGATTACAATCTTGCAGGCACCTTACCTGTTGCAGAGGAATTTTCTTTCTCAGTTAAGAATGGAATGGAATTAGGATTAGGTATATTCCTCCCTATCTGAGTATTATTGTTCCTAGTTGTGGCTAGAGTAGACTGAATGTCTGCCACCTACTTAATGAAGAAGTCAGCAAGCTACTCACATTGCACTTGTGAAAGTGAAGGAGAAGGGGCAGTATTGCTGGGTCTGACAAATCTTGGACCACTCTAATAAGTGTTTCGGAGGAGTTTTGTGCTTGGGAGATTTGTTCAGGCACGTTTATTCCAACAGTGAGGGTGGTACTGGTCAAAGGCTAATTTCTATTCTTTTTTTAAATTTGTATCATACAGTTTCCTCCATGCCCTTTCTAATTGCTTGCATTACATCTTCTCTACCTGTACGGACTCATTAAACCATGAGGCAGGGGTGTGCTACTTGGATGCAGGAGTCCCGGGCCAGTTGTGGATCAAAGGTTGATCTAAGTTGACCTTCTGTGCTTGCTGAGGTAGCGACCTCAGCAGGGATGCATTGAAGGCAGAAGTGTCAAGTTTGACCCAGTTTTTAACCATAACTTTGAATCTGGCTACCATTAGAGTAGATGGGGGATAGAAAGGTATAGAGAAGGGTACTGCAAATGATCAGAACATACTAATGGAATGGGCTGATTTGTAGCGAGGCTTGGAATGTTAGAAAAAATTGGATCTTCCTGATGGCCTGCTTTGTGAGTAAAAGAGAGACTAAATAACTTAGAATTCATAGCATCCAAGTCCTCAATAAGTATTTGACTAAATGTGCACGTGGTATCTTCTAAATGCAAGCTGAAGTATCCAAGTAAAATGATCTTGGCACATTTGAAAATGTAAGGGGAGATTGCACCTGAGATTGTGGAGCACCAATGCCCGGCATAGCCGGGAGGACGGTAAATTAGGGTGGCTGCTATCATAAGTTTGGGTGTGAGTCTTAGTGAGAAAAACAGAACTTCGCAGGCCACCACCTCTTACCCCATCTTTACGATCCCTTTTGAGGATGCAGTAGTTATGCGGCAGAGGGGATATGACATCCTGCGTAGATGCCTCAGAGTAGCCAGGTTTCTGTTAGAAACAGGGCATCTGGGGACATGTCTACCAGAAATTTGCAAATGTGGAGTTGATAGCAAGCCAGAGAGTGGCAGTTTTGTGCTAAAAAAGGGAAAGCTGCAGTTGGTAGAGCAGCTTCTTTTCAAAACCTGCATGTTCTCAACCTCTGGGATGCATACCTTCTTATTGTTATCAGTACCTTCCGTGTAGTCCATGGAGTTACAGAAGAAAGAGCAGTTTCTGCAACTGTCCTTGTGAGTCATGGGATTAATCAATGAC
Source organism: Lissotriton helveticus (assembly GCF_964261635.1). NCBI lineage: Eukaryota > Metazoa > Chordata > Amphibia > Caudata > Salamandridae > Lissotriton > Lissotriton helveticus. The sequence goes on from NC_136063.1 coordinate 807,939,960, forward strand.
CGCCATGCATCTAGGCAAGCTGGACACATAGCTCTTAGTAGGTCTGATGAAATAACTATTCTATCTGTTTTAAAACAGGCAGGGTCACTGTCCCCTGATCTAATTTGGGTTCGGACGGGTGCAGACAAGCTTGCCATTGGAGTGCCTTTATTGTGCCTGTGACGTGCCTGCTGCAGGCGTCGACGCCAGGCCGCTCTTTTAATCAGGACGAGCACCAGAATGTCCACAGCTGTACCGCAAGCCATCTAAGATGGCAGATGTTAGGGAACACTGAACTCTGCAAAAATGCATTCTAGCTCCCTCTGCATAAACCGAAAACCCACGGCAGACCAAGGAGCTGGAGCAGAAGGCAGAAGAACAGTTTTTTAATGGTAAACATTTGCACGAAAGTAGAGTGCTGTGAGCGGAGAAGACCAGGAAATCAGCAGTTCGTTCTCCCTCATGGTATCACTTCCCATTCAATTTTCGTAGAAACAAACATTGAACAGATAAAAAGGTGGTACAAGCTATTTGCACAACGGTTAAAAACCCTGGGGCCGATTCACAGAACTAATTTACGCCAAAATCCTAAACGTACTACTTTTGGTAATCACAGTAGGCATTTAGTAGTCTTAAATTAAGAGTTTGTCTTAAATTAGGATTTTGTCATAAATTAGGATTTTCTCTTAAATTTGGATTTTGCCCTAAATCAGGATTTTGTCTTAAATTAGAATTTTGTCTTAAATTGGGATTTTGCCTTAAATTAGGATTTTGTCCTAAATTAGGATTTTGTCTTAAATTAGGATTTTGTCTTAAGTTAAATTTAAGAGAAACATGAGTTAATCTTAAGTTTAACTTAAGACAAAATCTTCACTTAAGACAAAATCTTCACTTAAGACAAAATCCTAATTTAAGACAAAATCCTAATTTAGGACAAAATCCTAATTTAGGAAAATATCCTAACTTAAGTCAAAATCCTAATTTAGGACAAAATCCTAACTTAAGACAAAATCCTAATTTAAGACTACTAAATGCCTTCTGTGAATACCAAAAGTAGTAGGTTTAGGATTTTGTCGTAAGTTAGTTCTGTGAATCGGGCCCCTTGAGTTCCGAAAGTGTCATCCCAATGAGATAAAATAGTTTGCAAAATGAACATATCAAAGTAATTAGCATACCAATTAAGATCCCCAGATTCCCTCAAGGTATTGTCCCGCAAGATTGCTAAAGGACAGAAAAACAATTGCACAGAAGTTGAAAATTCCCTCAATATTAGCAGATTGTTCCAGTGCAGGCGTTCCCCAAAGTAAACTACAACTGGGCTAGTAAATGTGACCACTTTAGTGTGTAACACCTTTTTATAACAAATACCTTCAAACCATAGATGGGAAACTAGACGCCCTGACGGCCCGACTAGATCAAGTAAAACGGAGAGTTAACAAACATGATTCTCGCATAGATGCACTTTAAAACAAAGCAGACGATGCTCACGAATTCCAAACAAACACCAAGGAACAAATGCTACAAAGGGAAAAAATTCTCTCAATAATACGGGCCAAAAACTAAGAACTTGAAGCATGATCTCGGCGCAACAACCTGCGCATCGCGGGGGTGCCGGAGATAACAACAATGGCGTCAATTGAACAACATGTCAAAACCCTACTAAAAGACCTGTTTGGCACAGACCTCTCTGCAGTGTTCATAGTGGAGAAGGCCCATCCCTCACTGAGACCCAAACTACCTGTGGGAGCTACACCAAGGCCTATCATAGCGTGCATACTAAACTACAGAGATCGAGACAGAGTACTCAGTTTGGCATGAGAATGGGGCGTTATACAACATCAAGGCAACAAATTATCCTTCTACCCTGACTTGACCCCCAGGAGAACAGGTGGATCAAAAAGAATTCCTCCGAGTAAAGCACCTGCTACAGAAGGCAGCAATCCCTTACACTCTTCTATACCCAGTGAACTGGGCATCACTCACAAAGGAAAACAACACCTCTTCACGGATGTGAGATCGGCGGTGCAATTAGGTAATAAACATTTCACTATTGAAATGTGTCAGCCCGCCTCCTCCCGGGGAGAGAACAGGAGACACTCGAAGTGAAAATTATTGACAGGCAAGGTCACACTGCATTAAAACCCCTACTAAAATCCCTATTAACCTCCTAGCAACGTCTGCTACCTGACCCATTATAATCACAGAACTATGAATGGGAAGAGCCCACAGAGCACATAACTATTTGGCCACCTCGCTAACTACAGTGAGGGAGTGCATTGGCGAGGCATCGCCCTCAGCGGAAGAATTCCCTACTTTTTCTGTTGTAATGCATCATGATATCAGTTGGTTGGGAGGGTGGGAATGTGTGCACAACCTGTGTGGGGGCTTGGTGTCGGAGGAGGACGGAGGGAAACAGTTGTTGAAGTTAATTTGGTTGGTCATCAGGAGTTGATAAATGCCAGCTATGACAAGCTAGTATCTAATCACTACATAAATTCAACACACCCCATAGATAGCTCCGCCATGTACCAGGCAATAGGTCAGATCGAAACACTACACCTCAGATCCTAAACACAACCATTAGTACAGTTGCACTAATAGTCGCACTACATGGCTGGACATGACGTCTCTATCACTCCTTACTTGGAACATCCAAGAGTTAAACTATTATAGAAAAGCAAGCTTAATGCAATCCTATTTACTTAGGCATAATATAGACGTGTGCTTCCTACAGGAGAACAACCTCACTGCTACAATGCTCACCAAGTTGCACTGGAAGAGATGGGAACACATCAATGCAGCACACCACTCGAACTACTCAAGGGGAGTAGCGATCCTGATCCGCAAAGAATTGGGATGGGTCACCATGACCACCCTTACAGACCCAGAGGGCAGATATGTTATAGCAGGCGGGCATGTCAGAGGACAGAAATTCACAATGGTGGCTGTATATGGCCCAAACACTGACTACCTGGACTTCTACTGCAAAGTGTGGGCAGAAGTGTTAAAAACGGGGAGCAAAATGATTATATGGGGCGGAGACTACAACCTAGTATTAGACGACATGAAGGACCGGCCCGTAATTTGCACCCTAAGGCCATGGCACAAGTAAAATCCATCATGTGCGAAGATCACTTGATAGATATCTGGAGACAGTCACACCCAGACACACTTGCAGGCACATGCTTCATCACAGCGGTCTCGATGCTAGTGCAGCAGTGGCTGAACCGCTACGAATGTGCCCCTGTGAATCTGGTGGTCGTCAGACTGCCAGACTTATAATCAGGCCTATAGTTTCTTTTCTTCATTTACTGACTATTACCACTTAGGGCCTGATTACGAGTTTGACGCATTAGCGGCAGGCATTGCTCACGGGTGGGAGGGCGGGCATGAGTGGCCATGGAGAGATTCGCGGAGTGTTGCAGGGGGATCATGGGGAAATTATAAAAATAATAATAATAAAATCAAATGTACCTTCCCGACGGATCCCGCGTCTTCTCGGCTCCGGCTCTCCTGCTCTACTGTCTCTGACAGGAACAGGTAGCAGGCAGCAAGGCTCGCTCCCCTAGGCCAAACAAAATGTATCAAGCAGTGTTGTGATTGGTCGGGACACCACCCAGCCAGGGGCTAATGGAGTGGCAATGTTCTTCATGCAGGCTGCAATGCAGGTTTGGGCAGCCCAAGAGAGCCGACTAAACAGTCTTAGCACACTCAGGAGGGATATATGACGTTACAACGCATACTTTTACCACGCCTACCATTACCACGCATTTTTTACAACACAGGATCCATTACAACGCATACCATTACAACGCATGTATTTACAACGCAGGTACCTTTACAACGCATACCATTACAACGTAAGTATTGGTAAGTATATAATATTTTTTTTAATGTAATTTAATTAAAATTAATATAATGTAATTTAATTTAATTTAATTAATTTAATTTAATTTAATTTAATTAATGTGATTTAATTTAATTTAATAAATTTAATTTAATGTAATTTAAATTTAAATATATTTAATTTTTACCCTGTACCCCTTTACCCAAAAACCTAAAACTGACCCTAAACCCTAAAAATACCCCTTTAACCAAAAAACCCAAAACTGACCCTGAACCCTAAAAATATCTCTGTACCCCAAAAACCCAAAACTAACCCTGAACCCTAAAAATACCCCTTTACCCAAAAACTGAAAACTGACCCTGAACCCTAAAAATACCCCTTTACCCAAAAACTGAAAACTGACCCTGAACCCTAAAAATACCCCTTTACCCAAAAACTGAAAACTGACCCTGAACCCTAAAAATACCCCTTTACCCAAAAACTGAAAACTGACCCTGAACCCTAAAAATACCCCTTTACCCAAAAACTGAAAACTGACCCTAAACCCTAAAAATACCCCTTTACCCAAAAATTGAAAACTGACCCTAAACCCTAAAAATACCCCTTTACCCAAAAACCCAAAACTGACCCTGAACCCTAAAAATACCCCTTTACCCAAAAACCCAAAACTGACCCTGAACCCTAAAAATACCCCTTTACCCAAAAACCCAAACTTATAATATTTTTAATAAAATGATATACTTACCAATACTTACGTTGTAATGGTATGCGTTGTAAAGGTACCTGCGTTGTAAATACATGCGTTGTAATGGTATGCGTTGTAATCGATCCTGCGTTGTAAAAGTTGCGTGGTAATGGTAGGTCGTTGTAAAAGTTGCGTGGTAAAGGTTGTATACCCACTCAGGAGTGGGCAAACCACTCCTCCCTTGCCCTGCTCAAAGAGGAGAGCAGCAGCCCACAATGTGCAAAGAAAACATAAAATGGTTATAATTTTTAGTTATTACCATTTTATGTTTTGGCTTTCTCGCACTGCAAGAAAGCAGTGGGGCGATGCTCCTCTGCCCTAGTGGCTGCCCCCGGTGTGGCGGTGTGGGATTGGGCGGCCATGCTACTGTCACCACACCACCAAACAGGGTCACAGCCCGCCCACCAGATTACGAGTGAAATATTAGTCTGGCAGGCGAGGAGCCTGGCGGTTCCGTGGTGGTGCAGTAAAATGTCTCAATTATGAGCCTTAATGCTGCATCGCCGCTGGACTACCACAACGCGTTCCAGCATTGGCATGGACTGTGATGTCCATGCCGTTCTGGAACTCGGGGTGCATGCACACAGGGCCCAACATGTGCCCCCCTCCATGCACCAACATGCATGGGCAAGAAGGGCCCTGTAGTACCCCCCTTTGTTTCCTGCCCGTGTTTTGCAGTCTATTGTTGGCATTTTAGTCAGATTTCATGGGAGCACTTCAAAAAAACCTGCTGCTGGTGGACTGATAAGGCAAGAGTTTTTTGTACTTTTTGTTAGAGTTTTGAGGGTAGGAAAAATGCAGGTAGATATAGATAGAATTAATTATAGTCCTAGCTGTGTTTTTTAAGCCTATTTTGTAGTAGTTTGTGTTTTGTTTTATAGTAGTGTTGTGTATTAGGCCTAATTATAGTTTGATGGTAGTGCTGTATTATATAGATGTTGTATTGTTGTTTCTTGTGTTTTTTTGCAGGTCTAAGGTAATGTGTATGTTCTATTGGGAAATTGTGCTTTGTGAGGGTAGGTATGCTTTTTTTACAGGTTAACGGATCCATCGTTATCCCATGGACCTATTTTTTATTGCCATTTTTTTTTAAAGAAAATGACTTCAGTTTGCAGTAAACCAATATTATTTTTAAAATTTTCCTTCAATATTCAGGTTTCCTAGAGTGGTTTTTATGTTTAGATTTTTCTGTTTATTTATGGTTCCTAACTGCTCTGGTTTACTTCAATGAATTTACTTTGGACTTTTTCATGTTTGCATTTTCTTTGGGTTCTTTGGACTTTCATTTTTTTTGTGAGGATCTGATTTTTTGAACATGGACGCTAATGAAGATCTACAGCTACAAAACTGTAAGTATATTATCTTTCTTTGTTATTGGTTGGGAATTGTTATATTTTAATATGTATATGTAGTACGGCTAATTGCAATGTATTGATTTTATTACCTAATGTGTTTCCTATTGTTTATGTGCAGGTTTTTATTTAAGTATTAAAACATATTGGGGCATATAAGCAAGGGCCATATCGCTAGCGGCACTTTTTGCCGCTAAAGCGGCGATATTTTTATCGCCCTATTAGCAAGCTGTCGCTAACAGAAGTTAGCAACAGCTTTTAGGCGATAGCGACCGGTTTGGGTCCCTCTTTGCATGTCAGCGATATTTTTCGCTAATGACATGCAAAGTGGGCGTACCCAAACTGTTAGCGACTGAAAGCAGTCGCTAACACAGCTATCACCTATTAGCAAGGCAGGCATAGCGATAAAAAAAATCTCGCTATAATCTAACGCCTGATAAAAACATGACTTACCTGTTTATCCAATGGTAGGTGGATTTTCAGGTTAAGTCCCCATTGGCGTTAATGCGAGAATATCGTTGGATTTGCCCACTATCGCTGGATATTTTAGCACAGTGGAGAAAAACGTTGCTAATAGCAGGTTTTCTCCGCTAACATATTCAGCGATAGGCAGCGGTAAAAAATTGCGCTAAGCACATTTAGCGGTAAATATCGCTATTTCTTGCTAATATGCCCCACTATTTTTATTTATCAGTCTTAGATTAAATCCTATATATATTATGTGTTGATTTATGCATACAAATATATTTTTAATGATTATATTATGGCGGAGTTTTCTTTTGTTAAGGATTGTTGCTTAGTGTGCAGGTAGTTAAGTATTTTATAATATGGATTTGCAGTTACTTATTAGTAGTCTGTTCCTTTGTTGTTAATAAAGATTCTAACCTTACATTGTAGCATGTGGTACATTCTCTTGGTTTGTCTACTTATTTTAGAGTTATCCCTAGTTGTTGGCAGCTTTTTTCTTTTTGGTGCTCTTCTATAAATATGTATAGTGTAGGTTTGGTTCTCCAAGTGTGGCTTGGAAGGCATTGTGCCATCTTTCTGCAGCATTGTTGGGTTTAGCTTGCGGAGCCATGGTGCTGTTGTAGACATTCCACCATGGTATTTAGAATTTTTGTTGGTCTCTGTTTTCAGAGCCGTGCAGTCTGCCAACCCAACTGTCTTCAAAGTACTCCATTAAGGGACTTAATGTGTGTTTGTTTCAGTGGTAAACTTGAGTTTCCATAAGCATTTGGCAGTGGTTAGCTCTCTGTGTTACTGGAACATATGCTAGTAGGTCAATTCATTTCTTTATTTCAAAGGTAACCTGGCTGTTTATTCTATATTCTACACTTAGGGGCCGATTACGATGTGGTTGAAAAAGCCTCCGACCGTCACCTGGAGCTTTTTTGAACGCATTGTAATATGCCGGTTGCATTACTTTCCGACCGCCTCATTACCATGGAGGCGGTCAGAAAGGAATCCGAACGGTCATTCTGACTGGCTTCCGAAAGGCTTGGAGAGCCCGTCTGCCAGTCGGAATGTGGGCAGTAATCCCAAGGGCAGCTCTTTCCGCCCTTGGGATTACAAGGTCAGGTTTCGGCAGCCTTTCCATGCTGGCTTTTCTTACACAGAAAGGCTGTCGGAACTTGACTTTGGGGGCCCACTACAGGGCCCCCTTGGATGCCTCCGGTTGGAGGCCGCCCCCGTCGATCAGTTCAAGGTGCCTGCCCCAGGTGGTGCAGGGACGAACTGTACCTCCTATTTTACAATGGGAGCATGCTTTCCAGTAGGTTTATGGCCGGAATACATTGTCCTATTGTAAAGTATAGGAATGCAACTGAACAGTGTTCGGTCGCATCCTAATTAGTCAGTCTGGACGGCTGACCGGGTGTCGGTCAGTCCCATGACCGAGATGATGTCGGGCAGAGTACACTCTGCCCAACATCGTAATCAGCTTATTAGTGCAGTTTTTTTGATGTCTCCAAATGCTTTGGTTGCAATAACAGCATTGTGTGGAGGTACGTGGGTATAGCTTGAGTATTGTTTGTATTATTGCATGTTCAAAGTCTATTATAATTTTTTAAGGGAAGCAGTTGTTTGTTTTATTTTAATGTGGCTTAGTAGTTCATAGTGATTACTACTGTGTTTGTTAGCATATATGATGGTTTTGTTAGTGTTGTGATATTCACTATATATGGTGTAAATCTGCGTGAATGGTCTCAGGCACATTTTGAGTATTCCAGCCATCATTCACTTCACATTGGCTTAGTCCTAGTACATTATTTGCAGTGGCAATTTTAATACTTCATTTCTCAATATTAAGGCTGTCATGTAGGAGGAAGGATTCATCATTATGTGTAGTGATTAAGTGTTCAGGAATTCAGTGACTTATTATCTTCTACGGGCAGCAGTAGTTTTGCTGGTCGATATCTTAGTGCATGCTATTAGGCATTTAAAAAAGGATATTGCTGGTAGCTAACCTGTGATGTGTTCTGATACTTTAGGGTGTACATCTTTCAGAATTTTTGTAGTGGGCACTTGGGAAATAGTGCTTGCGTCTTTTAAATCTTGTAGTACATGCCTTACTTCGATATTTATGACACTTGGGTTGTGGTTGTGTGCTCTCACATTAATATCTAAAACATTTTTCGTAGTAGCCCTCCCATAACAAGGGTTAGAGTAGTATTTTGTACATTTCCAATTTACATTCTCAGTGCTTGTGGTTTCCATGTTTTAAGTGTATCCCATGTGCGAGAGCAATTGTTTGCCTTTTTGAGACGTTATATATCTTGTTCCTTCTGTCATTCTTGGTGAAAATAGTTTTATAGTATAGTTAAATATTTTGTTATCAATCTAACTTTACTTTGTTAATGTACATAAAATATTATGTTAATCATTTAATATTTTATACTTGCATATGTGTTCTTGATTATAATTTCAGTTCTTTTTAAAAAACAAAATTCTTTGAAGTTTTTGAAATTTGGGTCCCGTTGGTTGTTTACTGTTGGGGGAAAAATTGATGTTGGTCATTGATTTTTATTTCATTGTTGTTTAATATGTAAAAGATGGATGTATGACGTTACAACGCATACTTTTACAACGCATACCGTTACAACGAATTTTTTACAACGCAAAAACTTTTACAACGCATACCATTACAACGCATGTTTTTACAACGCAAGTACTTTTACAACGCATGCCATTACAACGTAAGTATTGGTAAGTATATAATATTTTTTTTTAAATTAATTGTAATTAATATAATTTAATTTAATTTAATTTAATTAATTTAATTTTTTTTTACCCTGTACCCCTGTACCCCAAAAACCCAAATTAACCCAGAACCCTAAAAATACCCCTGTACCCCAAAAACCCAAAACTGTCCCTGAACCCTAAAAATACCCCTGTACCCCAAAAACTGAAAACTGTCCCTGAACCCTAAAAATACCCCTGTACCCCAAAAACTGAAAACTGACCCTGAACCCTAAAAATACCCCTGTACCCAAAAACTGAAAACTGACCCTGAACCCTAAAAATACCCCTTTACCCAAAAACTGAAAACTGACCCTGAACCCTAAAAATACCCCTTTACCCAAAACTGAAAACTGACCCTGAACCCTAAAAATACCCCTTTACCCAAAAACTGAAAACTGACCCTGAACCCTAAAAATACCCCTTTACCCAAAAACTGAAAACTGACCCTGAACCCTAAAAATACCCCTTTACCCAAAAACTGAAAACTGACCCTGAACCCTAAAAATACCCCTTTACCCAAAAACTGAAAACTGACCCTAAACCCTAAAAATACCCCTTTACCCAAAAACTGAAAACTGACCCTGAACCCTAAAAATACCCCTTTACCCAAAAACTGAAAACTGACCCTGAACCCTAAAAATACCCCTTTACACAAAAACTGAAAACTGACCCTGAACCCTAAAAATACCCCTTTACCCAAAAACTGAAAACTGACCCTAAACCCTAAAAATACCCCTATACCCCTTTACCCAAATACTGAAAACGTAAAAAAAAAAAAACATATAAAATATTAAATATAATTATATAGTTACCAATACTTACGTTGTAATGGCATGCGTTGTAAAAGTACTTGCGTTGTAAAAACATGCGTTGTAATGGTATGCGTTGTAAAAGTTTTTGCGTTGTAAAAGTTTCGTTGTAATGGTAGTGCGTTGTAAAAGTTGCGTTGTAAAGGATGGAAGGGGCATAGAGTGATTGGTTAGTACTTTAATCTTTTTTTAAATTAGTTGGTTTACCTTGTATTGATGTAAACTTCATGACTTACTTATTAAGATATTTGTAGTATATTTTATACTTTATTTCCTTGGTTTTCTCTTAGGAATCCGGCTATGTCTTTCTCTTGCAGGTTTATTGCTTTTGGTGTGAGATATAGTGGCTTTCTGTTCCATTTACATTACTGTCGGAGGGACGGTCGAAAAAAGAAGCAAGGAGGCCATATGGGATCTCTACTGTGATATTTTTTAGGGTAAGAGTCACAGATACGTTGGGCGGGGACTAAACAAAACAATAGTTCTGGTACTGCAGCACAGATAGAGGAGTAAAAACGCAATCCAAACAGGTTTTAGTAAGGCAAAGTCAGGATGGAGGGTAATCAAAGTGGTCCTGTTGAATCACCACAGGCAAAGGGGTTTAGCACACACGAGAGGGATTCCAAAAGGGATCTGTAGACTTGGGCGTCAAAAGGGGTCCTCGTCGTTTTCTGAGGATGTCTGTTGGGTCCTGAAGTTCCAGTTCCCCAACAAAAGAAAGCAAAAAGCATTGGTCACTACTCAGGTCCTACTTGACCGTAACAACTTCCATCACACCATGTGCAGGACTGGCCAAAAGAGTGAGGGAAAAATGGGGGAAAAGCAAACGGGAAGATAACCAAGAAACAAGGAAGTTCAGGTGACCTGTAGTGCTCAGTAGGGTGAACTGTAACACCTCAGTCTCCAACTCACTCAACTCCGGTGGGGGCGGTCGGGCATAAAGCATGCAATTTGTGAAGCAAAGTGAAAAGAAAACAACCGAGAGAAAGAGTCTCCCTCTATCCCGCTCCCCACCCTCTGCCCAGGTCACGTACCGCTCTGTGCCACAACTCTACTGAGTTGCAGCAGCTCAGGCGCCTCCTCCGGGATCCACCAGTCTTTGGTCCAGTCCTCAGGAACCTCTGGGTCTCTGTCTCTGCCGTCTTTGGGTCAGGTGTCAGCAACAGCCTCCGTGCTTGTCTCTGGTCCTCCAGCCCTCACTCCATTCTCCCGCTCTCTCCAATTCCCAGCAACTGACGAACTTGACATGCCTTCCTCCTCTCTTTTCTGCCAAGCCTGACCTCTTCCTTGCATTCCTGACTGATCGCCTTGTTGTTCCGCCCCGCCTCTTCACAGACTGGCTGCTTCCGGGTCACTTCCTCTGGGCTGCGAGACGAGGGAAAAGTCCTATGTTACTGGTGGTGTTTCTTCCTGAATTTCACTCTCATCTTCAGCCTGGTTAGAACGGTAAGGTACTCATGAGGGTTTTACCAAGGAAATGTTGGGAGTAGCGGTGGTGCTCCTGGGGGTTTCCTCACAATTGTTTTGTGAAATAATTCAGTGTTTTGCCACTGGTTGGTTTGATTACGGCAACATTTATTGGTTAGTTTTTGTTTAGTTTAGTTTGAATAGTTTCTTTAATTTTTATGGTGGACCCTACTTAGTGTGTCTGTTTTAATGTAAATTACATGTTTGTGTTGTTCTCTATTATTATGCATATATTTTATGTATAATGTTATATTTTAATATGTAACATTGCTATTTTTTTTATTATTTTGGTATAATTTATTTATTGTAAGGTAATTACATTTTTATATGTGTCAATGTAATAGTGTATGTAATTATATGTTAAGTTAAATTTTATTTGCTGCATAAAATAAAATAGATTTTTATAATTAGTGGGATTATTTTTAGTGCTATTATTGTAGATAATAGTGTGTTTTTTAATATTTTTGTTGTTTTATATAGTTATTTAAAGACAACAATATTTCTGTCAATTATATTTTTGTTTTCAATATTTTTTTAAGTAAATAGCTTTGATGACAATATTATTGTCATCAATATTTGTGTTTTTGTCCATTGGGTATGGGATGGTAATATTTTCCATCCAATTTTCTTAACTGATATTTTTGTGAGTTGATATTGTTTTCCACGATATTACATCATTGAACAATCATCCCAGCAAAGTAGGCACACTTATACCATGGCGCAAAGGGGCCTGTGTTGGCACATGGCAGCCCATTGTGCGCCAGCATGGGCAAAAAATACAGGAATGCACTGTATCTGATAGATACAGCACATTTCTGCCCTTTTCTTTTGCCATACAACTGTGCAGCAGTAAGGCCTAGGGCGCTGCCCTACAACAAAATCTTGTATATAAGGTCCAAGATATGAAGATTATCCCGTGGTACCAACAGGCTTCAGTGAAATATATGAAGACATCAGCAACACCATGATGCTCTAGATTGTAATAAACAAATGCACAGCTTTATCTTTGCTGAGTATTTATGCCTGGTTTATTGACTACAGAACTGCATTCAGCAACATTGACCGCTACAAGCTCTGATTGAAATTGAACTCCTGACACATTGACCACACACTTCTAAAAGAGCTTCAACATTTATTATACTCAGATACATAGATTTGAGGGAAACTGGACAATAGGGCTTCCTTTTCTAAGAAACATTTTTAAAAAACAGAGATTTAAAACAGTTCTGGTTTAGCACCAGTCTTATTCATGTCTCCAATATTGCTAAAGATGTAGATAATACAAGAGCATGTACACCAGAAAATCAGAGGAAAGGCAATGGGCCCGATTCACAAAAGTAATCTGAGACAAAATCCTAACTTTACGACTTTTGGTATTCACAAAATGCATTTAGGAGTACTAAAGTTATGAATCCTAACTTTAGTACTCCTAAATGCCCTTTATGAATACCGAAAGTCCTTAAGTTAGGATTTTGTCTCGGTTAAACTTAAGTATTACTTTTGTTAATCGGACCCATAACCTCTCCTAATGTACGCAGGTGAAACTGTGATGTTTGACCATGCCTGCAATGGATTGCAACAACCCCTGAAAGAGCTTGAGTTTTTTTGTCATAACAACTATGAAATGATGTACCAGGATAAATCCAATGTGCTCTTTTTGAAAAAAAAGGGAACACATTTAAACTATCTGACATTGCAAATACCTGGGTGTGTGGTTCAATAATACATCAACTTTAACCATGGAGCAAGCAGTATTAAAACCAAGGCAAGTGGCTTGCGTTTGCCCCGCCGAAAGTGGCGGATATGCTGTCTAGTCTGTCAATAAAACCCATCCTTGATGTAATTAGAGACAAGTATTTGCCTCCCTTATCATATGGCTGCCAAGTGTTACCTGGATCACTGAATACATGTCTGGAAATAGCACAATGTAATTTTAAGGCACTTCTTTGCCACCTTCTATTGCAGGCCCACATTTGTCTGGAGTTTAATTTGATTAAACAGTCAGCCCAGCAGGCATCTCTTGTAATACATTTTTGGCAGAAGCACTAGAATGCAGAGTAAGGCTCTTTAAGATTTTATCTGTGGTCAGAACTTAGAAACTCCATAAAAATAAATCATGCCATTATGATTCCTTGCTTAAAGCCTGACATATTTTACAAATGAGTAAGGTTTGAGAATGATTTTTTTTCTGGACACAATTTAAACTTAGTTTTAGAAAGCGATTAGAAGTCCCAACTTTTAATTTGGATTCTAATGCCTGCCAATCTGCCATGTACTAAAGCACTTCCACACTTTATTAACTCCTTATAATCAGGTAGGGCTGTACCCTTAAATTATCAGAGGCTAAGAATAAAAAAGAACATTGAAGAATTCGGTTTGGCCAGTTTGATATTGGCGAGATAAAACAGCAATGGAGATGCGCATGCCAATCGGCAATCTCCGACTTCTGTGATATGCTGTTACAAAAGTCTGCCAAAGGATCCAGCCTTTATTTTACTTCCATGCTTCTGCTGCCTGGGAACTAGCTCTTTAGTGGCAGCAACAAGAGAGTATTTCAAGCCTAGGCTCAGTTTCTCTAAAAAATCATGGAAAGCAGTGCAGCTGCCAAAAATGCGCTAGGCGTTCCTATGTCCTTTTGTGATGTGCTGTCGTGTCTTGGCGTTCTTCTACTGAGTAGGGTCAGGCAGGAATGTAATGGTCAAAAAACAATGGAGAGACATTTCTGACACCTTCTCTCTGTCTGTAGGTCTTATAACATTCCCCTCAACCCAGCGGAGGTTTTACATTTTGCCCGTTTCTACATACAAGGATTGATACTGAGCCCTGGCAGCACAAAGGGAGCTATTTCTTCTGGGACTAGTAGCGCCTATGTCATAGTAATCTTCTACAGACTTGGGGGCTCATTAGGATGGAGGATTTTCCGCATCCTCCGGGCCGGCGGAAGCCACCGCCGGCCCGGAGGATGCGAAAAATCCTCTGCGGACCCACCAAAGACCCACCGCCACATTAGGATGGCTGGTGGGTCCTGGTTTCAGTCCGCCGCTTTTCCGCCGCGGTTGACTTACAACCGCGGCGGAAAAGCTGTAACATGGCTGGCGTTGTCTATTAGGATAGTGTAAAAGAGATGCTTTTCCACCGTGGCTTTTCCGCCGTGGAAAAGCATACAGACTTTGACTTCGGGGGCCCGTTGCGGGCCCCCTGGGTGAAGGGGGTTTGGGGGGTGCACATGGGGGGTACCCATGGTACCCCCCTGCATTTGTATGCAGAAATCGGCAGGCACCGCGCGGTGCCTGCCGCTTTCTGCTTACAAATGCAATGTATGCATTTTTAACATTGCGGCGGGTGCAGCTTGAAGCTGCACCCGCTGCAATGTTAAAGATAGAGAATGTGACCGCCACCCTGACGGTCACATCCTAATCTTCACGGAGGGAACGCCGCTGCCCATGCGGATGTTCCCTCCTACTCTGGGGTCGCGGACGGACTCAAGTCCGTCCGCGATCCTAATGAGCCCCATAGTCAGGTAGGTGTGTGAGGGTTACGGAAGGACAGGGAGATGTGCTTGAAATCACCTCTCTGGCTATGTCCTTTTGTGATGTGCTGTGATGTCTTGGCGTTCTTCTACTGAGTAGGGTCAGGCAGGAATGTAATGGTAAAAAACAATTGAGAGACATTCCTGACACCTTTCCTCTGTCTGTCGGTCTTATAACATTCCCCTCAAACCAGAGGAGATTGTCTAATGTTGCCCGTTTCTACATACAGGGATTGCTACTGAGCCCTGGCAGCACAAAGGGAGCTATTTCTTCTGGGACTAGTAGCGCCTATGTCATAGTCGTCTTCTACAGACTAGGTCAGGTAGATATGTGAGGGTCATGGAAGGACAGGGAGATGTGCTCTCTGGCTGCAGCCCCACAAGCTTAGTTTCAATATGAATCCTTTCTCAGCTGCTACAATCCAATCAGCCTACCAGAAAACAATATGATACAGCTGTGACCCTCCCTAATTCTTATTCAAACGAAGGAAAGTGTGTGCACCTGAATCAGAAATCTGAGTTGTGTACCAAGTAGAGCATTAGCAAGTGTGTGACTGCACACTTTGTCCCTGTAATACCTGAAGGGAAAGTATGTGGACCAATCACGCAAATTCGTAGTTTGCACCCCACAGAATGAGGGAACACATAAGCAGTTAGCTTGTTGTCCTCTGCTTCAAAGAGCAAAACTCAGACTGGTGTGGTAATTGGGCACCGAACAAATACCGCACAAGGTTGTATCAGTATGTAATATTGCACATGGTGTTTACAGAGAGAGCAGAAAACTACCAGGATTGTGCAGGTCCTAGAAACACCCCCATATGTTAGAAGAAATAATACTTAAACTGCCAGAATTATTACTTTGCATGTAAGTAATGTGATGAGCTGCCTAATGCTGTAATGTTAAGCAAGGTGCATTTTTGGCAGTGACAGTTGTGTTTCTCAATCAATCTGGATTTGTAGAGCACAGCAAATCAACCGTGAGGGTATCCAGGCACTGAGGCCTAGATGTATCAAGCCTTTTGCGATTCGCAAAAGGCCTTTTTGCATTTCTGGAAATGTATTAAAAAATCGCAAAATAAGGAATCGCAATAATTTGCGATTCCTTATTTTTCTTAAGCATTTAAGGAATCGCAAATTTTGCGATTCCTTAAATGCGATGTATGTGGGGTTCTGAAATTGCGAATTTTGGTTAAGAAATTGCAAATTACCACCAACTTGTAGTTGGTGGTAATTTGCGATTTCATGTACGTGCGCCATATGCACACACATGTGCATTTCAGGGGTGCAGCAGGGTGTCTTTGAGACACCCCTGCACCCTTGAAATTATTCTCAATTTGCGAGTTCGCAAAATGCAATTCGCAAATTGAGAAATATTTCGCAATCATTCCTATGGACCTCCTGGCCCATAGGAATGCATGGGAAATTATTCCTTATTTGCGAATTCGCAAAGTGAGAATTCGCAAATAAGGAAGACTAAGGAATCGCTAAAAAATAGCGATTTTTTATATACATTCCATTTTGCGATTTCTAAATAGTGATTCCTTAAAAATCGCTATTAAGAAATCGCAAAATGGAATTTTGATACATCTACCCCTGAGAGTACTGCTGCAAGGATCTAGAAGAACATCCAGGTCTCGAGCCCTTTTCTGAATTCCAGCAGATATGATGAAGTTCATAGGTGATGTTAGAGTCCGTTCCATACTATGCAGTGAGGTAGGAGAAGGAGCTTCCTCCACTGTTGCGGAAGCAGATGATAAGGTGTGGACGAGGCAGCGGGAGGTGAGGCGCTAATGTCTGGAGGGAAGGTGGAAGTTCTGTCAGTTGTTGATGTATGCTGGTTGTGGAAGGCTTTGAAGGTGTAGGTCAACATCTTGAAACTGGCATCTCTAGCTTGTGGGCACTAACCGTAGATCTATGAAAGTGACTGAAAAAGGTTTTCTATATCTTGGCAGTCATGGTAAATGTGTATTTTGTCTAAGAATTGTCTTCTTTTATTTATCTTCCTCCTTCTCATTATTCACTGGATCTACATCACCTGAGCTATCAGAAAATAAATGTCTCATTCTTAGCTGGAGGAACACTCTACATGATTACTATGATAATCAAAGTATCCTATCAATTAAGGAAAATCAAGAAGATGGTAGCCTTAAATGCACATTTAGAACTATCTGCATGTCCAAATCAGCTCATTCAATGTTTTCTTATGGATTTAGCAACGTAAGGATTCTTTGGCCCCGGCGTACCACAATTTGTTTAGGGATTTGGATCCATTAGTTTTAGCACACCTAACAGGCCTCGTTTGTTGGTGTAAAGGTTGTAATAAGGTATAAGAGGCACAGTCACAGGTCAGACAGCTGTTTTTCCCCCTGGACTAGGACTCCAGGTTTTCAGTATGAGCCACATAGTTGGCCTCCTAATGCTCTTTGATTGTCTGGGTAGTCGCAAAAATATTTGTGGACAAAGTATTTTGTCAATAGAACTTTTTCCTAAAAATCGAAAGTCACCATTCTGAATTCATCAGGCTGCGATTGTTTATTTTGGCAGTTCATCAAAATGACGGATTTCCTGCAGACCATCAAGATACAGTGGAATTAACCCTCATTACTTTACCTCAATAAGCATGATCCACTATTTCTATTATCAAACTATCAAATGTGCAAGGATTCAAAACTATTTTGTTGTTCATTGACTATTTTTATAAACTGGGCATCTACTTTTGACTGAACTGGTGAAAGTGATCGGCACTGCCCATATTAAACCCACCAGCTACCTACCCAGACAGACAGGCAGACATAGAGTAGACTAAGGAGTACTGTATGTGTTTTTTTAAAATTAATATTCCTTCCGAATTCTCTAGATGGACAACCCATGCAGTATTTGCCTACAATAAAAATTTGCACTGCTTTTTATGAACATCTGCCTTTTTTTCCAGTGGTGTCAGGAATTCATCTCTGTAGGTTGTGACTTTTTATCTCCCCTTCCAAGATATCTTTGCACAACACGTATTGCAGGCTAGATTACAAGCAAACAAGGCATTGAGGTGAGATGGATATCCCAGTAAGTGTTGTTACAGTAGCTGCAGTTCAGTCGTAGAACAAAAATGGAAAATGAAATGAATACATAAATGTAGGAAGGTAAGATCTTTCTGCATAGTTTACCCCCCACTTGTTGCCTGGTGCTGTGCTGGTTTTTTACTAATCTGGCTGGGATCCTCCTAGTCAGGACCCCACCCAATCTACTTTCTCCTTAAAACTGTTATGATATGTACTAGGTACACTCCAGATTGGATTCTGGGGTAACTTTGTCGGTCCCTAGTATATGGTACACATGTACTCAGGGCATAGGTACCCCAGAGGCCTCGCGTGGACTGCAGCATTTATTATGTCACCCATGAGAGGCCATGCAAAATGGAACTACAGATCTGCCATTGCAGCCTGTGTAAGTTGGTGCTTGCACCACTTACAAAAGATATAGTTTTACTATATCTATAGGTAACTACACTTAAAACCTATCAGTCACCCCTCTAGCAGGCCTTGACAATCCTGAAGACAGGGTTATGGGTTTTACGTGAGAGGGTGCCCCTGCATGAGCAGAACACCCCTGCAGCCTTCGGAGACCATTCTCCGGGGTTGTCGGTGACGCAGTCAGACATAAAGGTAGGGGTGCTTTACATGCTCATGTAAAATGCTATCTTGAAAACAGCGACAACAAAACATGTTGTGTTTGGTATCAAGCACGTTGGAATCATACCTCCACACCAGTAACCGGTGTGGGTGGTATGATTCCACCCTTCTGAAGTGAGCTTCGTGGGGTCCCTGGTCTTCCCGGTACCCGCCTTCTCAACCCTGACAGCACAAAATGGCTGCTGCCAACCGGAGACGCATTTTTGCCCTCCTGCTGCTGAGCCAAGCTTAAGCAGGGGAAGGCAGAACAATAGGCATACTGTCACAGGGAGGTGTGACCACCTCCCAGACAGGATTTAGTGTATTGTGGCTGTGTGGGTGTACTTCCAAAGTGCCTGAAAGTCTGCCTGTGCATAGTCCAGCTCAAACCAGTTCTGGGAGCCATTGGCTCCTACTCTGGCACAAAACTGAACAAAGGACATGGGAGTAACCTCCCCACTGTCCAAACCCTACCCTGGGATGGTCCCCAGAATCTGTCCAACCCTCTCCAGTGGGTAATAAATGCTTACCTGACCATAGGACCCTAGATTCAACCTGGACAAGATTCTGAAACCAGAAACCACTGAACTTCGACCATCTGGACACTTTGGACGTTGCTGGACTTCGTTTGGGCCCGACTTCGTCTCCCTCTCAGTTAGCCTGCTGAAATTACTGTGGCCCCCATCTACTAAGAGCTTGCGCTGCCCTTGGACCACACAAGGTGACACAAGGACAATGGAATTCCTTAAGCGAGAATTACTTTTCCACGCTGAACCACATTGCTTGTCTCTGTGTGGCATAGCAAATCTGGAGTAATGCAAGGCAGCATAAGTTGCTGCCTCATGTTACTCTGACCTGAGAAGGCATTATATGGGTGGAGCATGGGTGTGCCCACACATCCACTCATGATTTTTGGCTTATTCCCAGACTTATTAACAATAGTAAACTTGGTTATTTATCTAAATGCTATGCTTTCCAGAGGAGCCAAAGAGATACATGTTTATTTATTCTAATTGTTGCCTCTTTCTACATGTGTGGCACTCTCAAATATACGTATTACGAGGAAAAAGGCTCAGAAGATTGTTTTTGTGCAGCAATGTGTCACTTCGTAGATATGGTGCATTTGTGGCCTCTACAATTCACACAGTACAGTAAGTTGGCTTGCTGCATTGTGCTGAGTCAAATGTTAGTAAATCTACATCTGTATGTTGTTAAGGTTCACTAAATAGTCAGCCACCAAGGAGCAGTGTTAATTTATCAGTAATACAAACATATTGTTAAGATGACCATGGATAAAACACAGCACAGGGTCCTACCAACTACTTAAATTCACCAACTGCATTAAAAAAATATTTACTAGCTTTCATAGTTTTATGATTCTTAATTGGCCAAAAAAGATTATAACCCTGAAAAGGTGTGTGAAAGTAGAGCAGAGCATTCCGCTATTTTAATTTACCAACCAGCAAAATTCCTCCAGGGGGTTGCTTTGCAGCATATTTGTTTAGTGTTGTTCAGCTTAGAGGAAATGAGTGATAAAACTGTAATAAAGTATTCCTTTTTAGTGTTCAGATTTAATACTTCTCAGGCAAACATGGCCCAATTGCTAAGAAATGTTAGACTTGATTTAAAGTTTTGTGGATGGGATACTCTGTTGAAGCATAACGGATATCCCGTCCGGCATATTACAAGTGCCATAGGCTAGAATACACTTGCAAGATGGTACACAAGAGATCTATCACATTTGTGATGTAGTACCTCATCCAACAAACTCTAAACCAAACCCTTTGAGTAATTTTTTCCTGTGTCTAAGATTGGATAACAACGTATTCCAAGGACCTTCAAAGGGCCATATAATGGTGAAAATGGGGATTTATACGAGTATAGTTTCTGTTGGATTTCAACTGTTATAGATTGTGTACATGCAGATTTCATCACCCAGTTCTGTACCTGTGCTACATTTGGAATGGTTCAAACAATATTAGAAAACATGTACTATTCATGATTGCAAACAGATCATGATCACAACAATTATGTTTACAACTGTTTGTTATTCACAAACGTATTTTACTATCAGTATCTTTAAAACTGGGGAGTCTCTGTACATAAAAAGTTAGGGCTGTCCTAAAGTGTAAGTTTACCTTTGTGAATCAGACCCTCTCCATTTATTTATTAATTTTGTAATTGAAACAGGAAGGGCTCAAGCCAAAATTCAATTGGTAAGGAGTTATACTTGAAAGGCTCATTTTCCCCATGTGCCTGTCTGTCTTGGGGGGATTGTATCAGGTTAACAAACTCTATTTTCTTTACTCTCCTAATGATCACGAGCATCTAAAACATGATGAGACAAGGGGGATATGGAGGCATTCAACAGTGGATCAAAAACCTGAAAATCAAAATGACCGTGTCTGAAAGTTCTGGAAAATTAGTTGCCATAGTTAGGAAGATAAACCCATCTCTGTGTTTAGATTAAGTGGTTTTAGGCTATTACAATGGGGATATGTAGTGAACTTGATATTCTAAATGCCAAAGTTTGCAACTGCAAAATTGATTTTTTAAATGTACTAAACCCATTTTGCAATTCATTAAAATAACACCTAATCACAATATGGGTTTAGAAAGGCACAGTAAAATGCTATTTGGAAAGGACATGATTAGGATGCCCTTTCCAAACACAGATTTGTTTTGGTATATATGAATGGCTTGCAATCGTAATCCAGTTGCAAATCATTGAAAAGTTACAGCTTTCTGGGATGCCGTGGTAATTTATTTATTTTATTTTTTAAACTTGTAAGGCGCACAGCTACCCAAAAAGGGTTTTTCCGGCGCCGAGACACAGCGCAGAAGAATGGTATGGGGTTCGCAGGGTCGTTCTTGTTATTGCTCGAACAACCAGGTTTTGATGTTTTTCCTGAACCTAGCGTAGTTTTCCTCCTTGCGAATATAGGGAGGGAGTGCATTCCAGAGAGTTGGTCCTTGGTGTGAAAAGGATCTACCTCCCATTCTTGAGAGTTTGAACCTAGGCACACAAAACTTGGCTGCTGATTGTGACCGTAGGTTACGTTTGGGAGTGTAGGGATGGACTAGTGCTAGTAGGTATTTTGGTGCAGTGACTGCTTTTATCCTGAACATATAACTCAGGGCTTTAAATCTAATCCGGTTTTCTACCCTGAGCCAATGCAGGTCACGCAGGTGATTCGAGACCCTGGCAGTTTTTGGAATTCTACACAGCAGCCTGGCAGCTGAGTTCTGAACAAGCTGCAGCCGCCGTACTACAGCTTTATTAGAACCCAGGTACAGGATGTTTCCGTAGTCAAGCCGAGATGTAATAAGGGCATTGACTACGGGTGGAGATGGGCAGCATCCAGAGGGTTTTTTTAAGCCACTTCATGATGGTGAAAAATAGGCCTACGACTTTGCTGGCCTGTTGTTTCATGGAGAGGGAGCTATCCACAATGACCCCCAGGTTGCGTACCTGGGTGGCTGGTGCTGTAACACATTTACATAAGGGAAGAGTTCCCATTCGCACCTCTAGCCATCTGTGAACGTAAACAAAAAATAGTAGAGGTGTAGACAGTGGTCCTGGGGACACCTGCCAACTTTCAAACAAATTAAAAAATATATCTTTTTAATGTAGCCCTGTTTCGGAAAAGGGGATGTATTTAAAAAAAGGTTCACTTTATGTAAATGCGACCACAAACATGGGGATCAGCTGACCTCAGCAGGCAACTGACCTGTGATGGCATCCAAACGTAGTGAGTCGTAATTTGTGAGCTACCTTATGTATAATGATGCAGTGGGTTGTATTATGACCAACTACAATTGAGAATTTTGTGAACGAAGCATCTACAATGGAATTCCAGCAGCAGACTAAAGATGTGTCTGTCTGTCAAGGCACGGTATTTCAATTTACAACTTGCCTCTATTCATCTATTGCACATTTGCCTTGTAATGAAATATTGATTGAATATCAGAAAACCGTATTTAATTTTTGGTAACATGCAAATAAATACACGCATGTCAGCGTAAGTCCACAATCCGCAGACACTGCCTCCCGAGGTGACTACTTCCTATGTGGGACTTAGGAACGTGTTATTACTCAGGTTTCGGGCAAGATAACAAAGCACACATTTACACTTGAACTTTCATAGGTAGACCAAAGTCCATCCGCTTACAAAAAATATTCTTTGATTTTTATTCATACGATAGATGTCTTCTTATTACAACCACACATAAAACACAACAAGATGTTATGTCATGTGCGTACATTCATCTAATGAATTTTAAAAAATTGCTAGCTTAATTGTTCTCCATAGTGCATTGTACTAAAAAACGATGTGAAAGTGCTAAGGAACATTGTCCATTTTTCATATTTCAAGCATCAAAATTCCTTCCTTAAAGGAACTTCGTACAGTTGAATTTTTTAGAGTTGGAGGTCACATTAATGTTGCTCAGCTTAAAGGAAATTGGTCATAAAAAGTCTGCAATGTACTAATTGTTTAACTAATATTTAAATACATTTTGGCTACACAGGGCCCTAGTGGCAGAATATTTATGTGATTTTATCTTTCTCGAAGTTCGGACAACTATTGCGTTCGGATGTGCCTTAAAAGCTCATATTACGTGCAAATTACAACTTTTATTTGATGTACTTTCTATGAACATCCACTGCGCTTGCATTTCAACCTTTATCCTTATTTTTTTTTACATACAGATGTCACCAAAACAAATTCTGCCTGTGTTTCACGTTTGTTCATATCCAATCAGAGGCTTTTGATATAGAAATATGCTCGGCATATTAAAGTGATGAACAACCACTTGATGTATGTTTCCATGTGCTTAACAGTCTAGGTTTCTCATGTATACAATTCTGATTAGCCCACCAATATGAGGATCATTGGCTCCCCCGACCAGGTGGAAGACACCCACTCATTGCTTGTTGGCTTGGCTGGTAAAATGTGGGCTAAACTAGAAACACAATCTTCAAAACTGTATTGCCATCTCGCTGCCGTTTGATAGTTGGCAGTTGGCATTTTATCTGCTTTCACAAAGATGTTAAAGTGATGGTTCCCACGTTTGCCTAGAAGCAGTGTAGCAAGTGTTAATTAGTAGTTAGTTTACTTGCATTATGCCTTTTGCTGGAATCACTGGGGTGCTTGACCCCTTCAGTCTTACCTCATCATTGGGGACTACACTATCTTTCTTCTGCAGTGCCAGGAGGATCACCTGCAGGATGTTGTCTAGAGGGGGCGGGGCCTCCTCCAACGTGCTGAAAAACGCTTGTGCAATCTGGCCCTGTGGGAGTCTTTTTCTGGATTCACTTGAGTGCTTGACCCTCTTGGACTTCCTTTCATCACTGGGGACTACACTATACTTCTCTGGCAACACCAGGAGTATCACTTGTAGGCTGTTGTTTAGAGTGCGGGCTTCCTTTGAGGAGCTGAAAAACACTAGTGCAATCCATCCCTTTGGGAGTCTTTTGCTGAAATAAAAATCATTGGGGTGCTGGACACCCTTGGACTTTCCTAATTATTGGGGAGTACACTATCCCTCTCCACAGCACCAGGTGGCTCACCTGCAGGCTGTTGTCTAGAGGGGGCGGCACCTCTTCTGACCTACTGAAAATTACAAGCGCAATCCCCACCCACAGGACACGTGCAGGACATGCAGGGGTAAGGCCCCGGCCAACGGTGGGCCATCCAAGCCCGTCAGATCGCGGAAGAGGCTTACATCTTGACCAAGGTACTGTTCTGAGTGTAATTTTTAAGCGAATTGGTTACAGACCTTGTTTTATGCTGCGGTGGGGAAGAGAAAGGCCATAGAGGCAATAAACGGGCTACCAACTGCAAATAAGGGTCCCAACTCAGCAGGAGCAAAATGGGTAATTAATAGAATTGATACCCTCTAGGTTGAAGTTGAAGAGATATTACATTTCCCAGACGGAGCGGCACTATTTGCCTTGCAATAACCCAAACAAACTTTGGCAAGGAGGAAAAGACGCACATCAAACAAGGAGCTCAGAGGGAAATAACCTAGGTCGCCCTCCACTCAACAGTCATCATACCAACAATGACCTAGGTTGTTTATGGGCCTTCAGTTTTAGACCGAGAAGGTGTACTGCTTATCACACTTTTTTCTCAGCAGAACAAACCTCCCTTTCTCGTTTTTCAAGGGAAGGTAATACACCAGTCAGTAGCCCATCATAAAAACAAGCCTGCTCCCTGTCCAGACAGAAGAAGAAACCCTCACCCATAAAGTGATGAAAAAAATGTGAAAAAGCGCGATAACACCTCACGGGCGCACCACCAATGGGACCCCTGGTAGGTACTCACCAGGCTGGCCCAGTTATCATCATCGGTGTTATCGGGCTAAAAGAACGGTGTCCGAGTGAAACACAACTGTGTTATAAGTGCTGTGTAAACAATATAGTGATGTCACAAAACATACAAACACATATAAACAACTACCAGCACGAACCCACAGTTTTATTCTTGTTCATTTATGCTGTTAGTATGTATTAAAAAAGTGAAAATGGCTACTACCTATAGAGCCAGATTCTCCTTGCCAACATGTTTCATTGCCATGGTGATATTCAGGCAATTTCTTCAGGGCAACAACTTTCTATGCCACTGCATTGGACACCAGGGTTTCAAATTACTGTCATGGAATTAAAAACATGAAAAACGAGTTTTACTTACAAGCACCACATGCATATACACAACGTTACTAAAAGCCACATAAGCACAGGGTCATAATTACCCTAACTCGACAACTGTCTTTCATACCAGCCGAGAGGTCTTTAGGAAAGAACTTTTTGTCAACTCCATCCGTGAGTAACCTGGCCACTCCTTCCGTTACTTTTAACTGAAAAGACAGCATGGCACGCTTATTAGCACTCCTCACTTACCCTATTTCTTCGTGGGAATCGTCTATCTTAACCCCACTGACCCCCGTCCTAAATCTGTTTTACCGGTAGTAGGAGCGCGATCGGCACCCCACACCCCTCGGAGTCCCTGGGGTCCCGCAACGGGCCCCCAAGCAGACTCCGCATGCCTTTCCGAAAGGCATTTCAAACCCCACATCCTAATATGGCTGGCGGTGTCTGAAAGACAGCACCACCATATTAAAGCCTTTTCCACCCGGTCGACTTCTTGACTGGGCGGAAACACGGCTGACAGTCTTTCCATCTACCATGGTAATATGGCGGAAGGTCTTTAATGAGAGCATGGCGGGCGGATCGCCTCCGCCGGGCCAGCTGTGGCTACCGCAGGCCCGGCGAGGGTGATCCACCCGCCATCCTAATTGGGCCCTAGGTCCTCTAATGACTCTAACAGTTTTTGCTATACTTACCATCCACCTCACTGCCCTAGGATATGGTTTGGTGATGGGGGTGCCAGACATCTAGCCTATATATGGCAAAACAGAATGAGATCTTACCATTTAAAGTCCCCAAGGCCACCCAAGGGTGTTGGGTAGACCGAGATTCCCTTACCAATAAAATCATTCACTGGTTTAAGAATGGAAATGGGTGTTACTCAATCATCAGGAGTGACATCATAGGTGTTGTGTGGATTGCGGTCTCTGGTCTCCCCGAGGATGTAGTGAGAGTGGTTTTGAAGGACCAGGGCCTGGTCGATAGCCTATTGTCCATGGATGCCCATAGGATCTGCACGGCTAACACCCAAATCCAGATTAGCTATAGGTACAACCCTGTAGTGCAGTACACCCCTAGGCGGAAGGGCTCAGGCCTAGGTGGGTATAGTAGGCTAGGTGATATAGATTGACTATGTAACATCACCACCCGGGCATACCCTGTAGATTAAAGTCAAGATAGTCATAGACCTACCGACCGAAGATTAAGGGGGAAATTAGATTGACTATAGTATATTTCTTTAAGCCCATGTCATCCAATTCCCTAGTGATGAGCGGGGGAAATGGCATGTGATGGCTTCCAACAAGTTTAATAGAAAAAATACCTGGGGGGCTGTATCCCTTGCGGTAATGAGATTTCTTTTTCTTTGGCGCATGCCCACATACCAATGCAAATCTTATCATGGAACGTGGCTGGGATATGTGCTAAATAGAGGAACACAGACTGGTCCTAGTTCATAGATGAACATGGTATCTTCCTCCTCCAGGAGACATGGAATATCTCACCTGTGGCTAGGAATGGGTATACCTCATTCTCTGTGAATGCACTAGGGCCATCCAGGGGAAGACCATCCAGGAGTTTGGTGACATAGGTGAGCACAGATCTACAATATTCAGTGAGAGTCCTACAAGTTACTTTCCAGAATGTGCTGGCTATAAAGGTAGACCTCTGCAGTGGCAACTCTCTGGTGCTGATTAATTTGTATTATTATCGGGTTAATGGTTGGAAAGAGGAGACCTTGGTCATTAGCACTATATAGGATTTTCTCTCTGACTACAAGGGTAAAGGTGAGATCATAGTGGCAGGTGATTTAACCTTCTGCATTTGAACCTCTTATGTCATTTGATCACGATATGTTACTAGAGGAGGATGCAAAATGGAGAATTCCCCCATAGACCTGCCTACTTTAAAATGTTCCACGAGGGCTGCACAGCTACTGGCACTAACGCTGACTTTTAATATTAGAGCAGTAAATGGTAGAACCTAGTCTGATATTAAATGAAAACATACTTTAATAGGCCAGGCTATACTAGTCGTATTGATTCCTTTTTAATTGGCTTGAAGGGCTGGACTTTTGTATAGGGTATGGGGTCATTGATAGGGTACAGAGTGATCACAACGCTCTGAGCATGTCATTCATGACATACCCTTGACAACATTCCACGTATCCAGGGTTTTACACAAGTTGGGGGTGTGGAGCTCTCCAATAATGGAAGCAAACAATTAGATGGGGATGGGTTTAAAACACCTGAATGCACTGCAGGAAGTGGTTGCTGAGGCTAAAGAGCTGGTAGTGGCTTGGATAATTTGGCACCCAAGGATAGAGGTCTGCTGCTGGTAACAATGAATGAGCTGTATAAGGGATCGCCTGGTGAAATAACACAATCCAGAAAGAAGCTCCCTGGTATTCCAAAGGCTGTAGGCTGGCCAACGCACAACTATTGGCAGCAGCCAAATCTAAGGACAGGTCTGAGCTTGAGGTGTGTAGGGCACTTTATGAAAAAAAATTGAGATTGCTAAAAGAGCCTGGGAAGAAGCACTATGGGACGAGTTGTCTCATACCATGTTGGCAAAAGATAATACAACGTTTTGAGAGTCAGTGGCACTGAGGAATAATGGTGTCAGGAAGTAAGATGGGTACCATGTGCAAACTGAGGACTGGGTTTCCGATTTTAGTAATCTATATTCTGGAACAATATATAAAGTTCGACCCTGAGTTGGCAGTCAATTTAAAGAAACATAATACTGTTGCGTTAGACCTATGTGAGACTGATGAGGCTATTGGAACTAGCTTATCAGCAAAAGTACCCAGTCCTGACCAGTTTCCAAATGAGCTTTTGAAATCGAACTTTGAAATCTGGGGACCCTACATGAACCTATTTTTTTACGCCATTTTGAAGGGCACACTGATTCCTAAAACTTGGTGCACTGCAGAGATCGTTACAGTCAAGAAGAGGACAGTCCCCAGGGCTGCAGGGGGGTGACCGAGTGGCCCCCAGCATTATTTATGAATAGATCCCCAAGGAATGGGGTGGCCCCTGGGGCTTCGTAGGGGTCTGAGAGGCCTCCCATGTAAAATTAAATAAACCCTGGGGAGGTGTTGGTCCCTAGGGCAGTGAGGGAGGCTGCACATGCCTCCCTTGCATTCATTTCTAAGATGTTGTGGTCCCCAGAGCATTAATACGCCCTAAGAGGGGGGCGTTTACCGCTCTCCTTTTTTTTGTAAATGCCCCCAGGACCTGGCCAACCCAGTGGGTGATTATTAAAGTGACAAAGGAGCCCCGGCTTCATTTTTGTTTTACATTTTCTGAAGTATCCATGGATACAGCAACAAATGTAAAACAAAATGCTTTTTTGGCCTTGCAGGGTCCCTGTGGGACCCCTCTCCCCCAAGATGCCTAGGGCATCAGTGAATTTCTACCCTGCCTCTTTTTTTTATGTGCTTTCTTTGACTCGGCTCCAACTGAGTCTCAAGATGGCTGCCTGCACTTCCTGGTTTGAAGTGTTTACAGCCAATCAGATCGCAGCACGAGATTGGGAGGGGTTGCGGATTCTCCACGTCCCTATATATACAACTGTAAATTTCTTTACATTACTCCGCAACTACAAACAGATTTAAAAATGGTTGAAGATTTGTCAAACAAAGCCAAAGTTATTGGCAAATGAAAAGACGCTCCTCCCATGGAAACTGCATTCTAATTTTAACTACCTTCTGGTAATCGCCAGTAGGTCATAGATATAGATATAGATATATAGATATTACAGGAGCAAGACGTAGGAATTTGTGCCTTGAGTAAACTGACTCAGAACTATTGTATAGTACACTAACCAAGAATGGGTTTGCAGGTGCTAATGACCTGACTATGTCTTGTATGGGAATACATGCTTGAAATTAGATAGACTTCAATATACTCTGGAGAGAATAATAACACCCCGCTCTACATTTGTCACCTTTCTCCACTCCCTATACATATACGGCCACATGCATCAAACGATTTTGGAGTCGCAAACGGTGCGAATCGGAAAATTCGGCCGTTTGCGATTCCAAAATCACTTTTTGGTATGCATGAAACAATTTTTCAAAAAACGAATTTTTTTGCAATTCCTAAAAATGCGATTGCATTTAAGGAATCACATTTTTGCGATTCCTTAAATGCAATGCATGAAGTTTAAAAAAAATGCAAAATCGAAAATAGGAGGTGCAAATTAACACGAGGTTGACCCTCGTGTTAATTTGCGAAATCCTTCAAAAATGCTCAAAAAAGCATTTTTGAAAGTGTCATGTTACACACACACATGTCCTTTGGACATGTGTGTGTGAAACTTGCACTTAAAAAAACATTTCAAAGGTGCGGGGGGGGGGGGTCCTTTGGACCCCCCTCAGCACCCTTGAAATGCATCAACAAATTGCGATTCGCAAAATAAAAATTGCAAAAAGGCATTGATTACTAATGGCCTCTAGGCCCATAGGAATCAATGTAATGCCATTCCTTAATTGCGATTCGCAATTAAGGAATCACAAATACAGAAAATTAAGAAATCCCAAAAACTTTAAAGATTTCTTGATGCATAGGATTTTGCAATTCCTAAATTGCGATTCCTTAATTTTCGCAATTTAGGAATCGCAAAATCCTACAATGATGCATGTGGCCGATAGGGGCTTATTTATGAAAGGAGATGCATTGCTCTTGCGCCACGCAACATGGTGCAAGAGCAACACAAGTCCAAAATGTGATTCATGAGCAAAGCAAGGTCACCTGGCATTGATCTGAGTGGCTTCATAAATCAGGAGCAATGCAAAACAGAGAAAATCACTGTGTTATGTTACACTGCCCTGGGAACATGTCTCATGGGCTTTGCTTGGGTGTTCCCATGAAACGCTCAAGGATTTTGATGCATTCACCGATTTGCCAAAGTGGTAGACCTAGGAATGTACCAAAACGATACATCTTCTCACAGGAGTAGTCACAAAGAGAAATATAATAATTTCAGCACCTTACTTCCTCTTTCAATGTGTGCTGTATTCAGCAGTGCCTAAGGGGATTGTTTTTGTGCAGTAAGGTGCACCTTCCTGTACAAAAACAATCCTCCTTACAGCATAGGCGCCCTTGCACCATGCTGCAAAGGTGCCTAATTCTGCAGAAAAACAATCCTGCGTACAACGTAGGCACCGTGGCACCATAGTGGAAAGGTGCAGGTGTTGGCACTAAGCAGCCAAAACTGTGCCTGCACAGGGACAAAGGCTGGAATCTGCCATACTCTTTTAAATAAGGCGCATTCCTGCCCAATCCCTGTCACGCAACAGAGCAAAGTGACTTACTGTGCTGTGTGACTTTCTTGTAAATATGACCCGTAGTGATTAATGTAGTGTAGCAATACTGCAGAAGGACAACCTGTTTTTCCACATTCTCCCCTTTTTAGGTTCTTTCAAGCCTGGTTGCTACTTCGTAGAAATATACTCTTACTATGTCTGCTATGTGCATATATTTTCTTTCCTTTGTGAACTGTGTAAATAATTCCCTGGATTATGGGCAACACACTCTATGGCTTGCCATAAAAAAGTTCGAGCCATGCACGGTTGGCTTTGGGTGCATTGCATGGAATGACTTTAAAAAATATCAGTCAGCTCATCAATTGATTCTTTTACAATTCCTTCAGACATATTTAAAAAAAAGAATTGCAGTAATTTAGCCGGTGTTACATGTTGATGCAGAGTCTGTGCAAGGTTGTTGATTTCACAAGGTCAGCCTTTAACAGCTTGTGTTATTACTGCCTTTTCTGACTACACAAGGTCCTGTCCTGGTCTGTATTGCTATGGTGTGCAGCAAAAGAGTGCAGTAACACCTGCTGTTAACAGTGGTTGTTTTTGAGTCAGCAAAAAGGCCCCAGTACCGCTGTTTGTTAGCAGAGGCCCCTTTCAAGCGCCACAGGAACAGCTTATAATGGTGTGTTCTAATGTACCCCATTTTTTTCAATGCATTTTGTTTGTTCTGGGGAAACAAAGCAGGACTCATATATCATTGTTTCAACCATCTAGCCATGGGGTTCTCCTCTTTAATTGTTTTTCTACAAATAACAAGGCTTCATATAGCAATTTTTCAATTCGTTTTTCTTTCATTTGTTTCTACTGTACTCTACTAAGAGCAATGCAGTTTGGATTAATCCCATTTTCTAGATGTGGCTACAGACAGATTTAGCTGTTTTTCAGAGCTCCTGCTATTAACATACACACATACACAGAAAGGGGAAATAGGGCAGCCCCATTTCGCCATTGGCTTATCTGGGTCAGCCCTCTTCAGTATTCTTTGTTTGAAGTGTCAATCACATAAGTACCAGCTGACGATAGTATTGCACTTTTTTATATTTCGTAGAGATGATTAGCATGGAAGTCAATCTGGGGTTGTCAGAAGTCACATCTGCGACCCCTGGCTTGCACTCTGCGACCCCTGGTCTCAGAAATAGCAGGGACAGCACCAGGACAAGAATGTAGGGGCATATCATCAAGGGCGGAAGATATACTTATCGCCGCTTTAGCGTCCGTTTTTGGGCGTAAAGCGGCGATAATTATATTGCATTATTTGCAAGGACACACTAGCGCGTGTTTCCTTGATTGAGCTCTTGTTGTGTTCACGCCTCGCTTTGCATCTCTATTGAGATGCAAAGGAGGCATGCCCGACAAAATACCAAGGGAAAATATCACTACCCCAGCTTTGTGATATCATCAACGAGGGGTAGCGATATTTTAAATTCCGTTAACTAGGCCTTAACGCAGGAATTTAACGTCTGTTCAATTCCTGACTAAGGCATAGCTAACATGGGAGGTGGATTATGGTGATACGACCACAGGGTCGTATCACCAAGGCTATCTCCGTTTTGGGTGCAACATCGCTGGTTTTCCAGCGATGTTGACCCATTTCCCTGGAATATTATCGCCCTGGAGTAACGCGTTGTTAATAACACGTTGCCAGGGTGACAAATTCCAGCGATAGACGGCGATAAATAAACAAACGCTAAGCACGCTTTGCATTTATTTATCGCCGTCCTAATAAATATGCCCCGTTGTGTTTTGAAAAACCTGCTCGTTTTCTACTATTAGCCAGCATGCCTACAAAACTTTGCCACTGATGTCCCTTCAAGCTGCATGCATGTGTGGTGTCAGCATAATGCATTCTTTCTGGAGAAGGCAGAGAGCACATATCTGCCATGTTGAAATATCAACATGTCAAGTGAACTGCTACTGGGGAGAAATGTTTAAATGGGGGACCAATGTTTCTTTGCAAATGAATTCTTAGAAAGTGCGTTCTATTCTTATTTTCAAAGTTGCAATGAGTTCTATTCGAGTAGAGATAGTGACACAATACATGATGTCTACTTTTTACATGAAAACTGATTTTCAAAATTACAGCACTGCAAGCGCATGATTGTGTGACATACGCATTTGCAAAAAATCAGTATATATAAGAATTTTATAAACCAATCAAAGAGAAGAAATGATTTATGCACTTCTTAAGTGATTAAAACATGCATAATCCTCCAGACTAACATACATACAGGTATTTATGAAACCCTTAACCCAGTCTATTCCACTGTAATGTAAATATTAGTTTTCTACAGACTGTAACAAGTAAGAATTGAAAAACTTCCCACACTGTGCATTTAACACAACTGAATCATCAGGAAGCTGACCTAGCTATTATTTTTTTTTAGTGAAGTGGAGAAATTGGTAAACCAGTTAACTGTTATTTTCAATATAATGCACCCTTATGTAACCAAGTAGTGTCTTCAAGTAGTGCTTTTTTAGTCCACTGCAATTTGCAGTCAGGGGCTTTTAGTTTTATAATTTCATATTATAGTCATCAGCATAATTATCTCATTATACAAAGTATGCTTCCACTTGTCGAATGTGTCACACAAGGTATGAGGCTGATTGATGGCGGAGTATGTCGCTCATAATTGAATTGTACAGTTTTCACCTCGCTCTAAACGTTATTGGATCGTTCCTAAAATGATGATTGGATCTGTTAAGGGACTGCACAAAGTATCAAATACTTGATGCTTGACGGTACCAGATTAATGTAACCTGCAAGATAGTTCTGATGTCAGAGGCATGAATATGTCAGCATGTAACATCTCTGTTACTTCAAGGATAGGTCTGCAGATGAACCTTGATTCTGCAAGGTCTCTGCAACCTGATGGATGAAGCTGTTTGAAGTTTGAGCCTTTGATATCCGTGTACAAGTCAGGGAATGATATGGCCTCCAATTTGCGAAGCTGTATATCTGTGCAACCTGAACAATAATTCTGGTGTCTGAGTAGTGAGTCGGGAAGATCTATTTAATCTTAAGGATAATTATAGTGTCTGAGGTTTAAGCCTTTAAGATATGAGTAACCTGATGAAAAAGTCTTCTGCTGGAATTTGAAACTGTCACACGAGTGTAACGTGATGGCTAGCTCTGTCTTAATCTATGAGATCCTTGAGGCCTTAAGGTTAGATCTGCTATCGGATGCATGAGGTTCTAAACTCTGCTTACCCTTTGGATACCTCTACTCTCTGAGGCCTAAGCCCTTAAGATCGGTTTAAGCTCAGGCATATATCTTCTGTCTTTGGCTTGCTTCGGTAACCCGAAGACCATATCTGAACCACTATAACCTGTTTAGCCTAATGGATAGCACAGTTGTCTAAAGCAAGAACCAGTAAAAACTGATTACCTAAGAGGTAGGTTTGCTGTGCAAAGCCTGGGGATCCAAGATCTGTGAGACATCAGGGACAACTCTGTTCAATTACCAGGACAGTAAATGTCCAAACAGGACATTTGAGACACTCCTTAGGTATGCGAAGATAAGCATAAGAATATGTTAGCAGTGTCTAGCCAGTTCAAACTGCAATCAGACATATGTAGATATACTTGGGCATACAGTTACTTTTACGTTTTATTGGTTATTTTACTTGAGTGATATTACTTTCTGTGATGGGTGTATTAAATTGCATGTGATGTCACTTCCTCTACCCCTGACTTTATGGTGGCCAAAGTGATTACCAAAGTAGTGTGTTTGATTCAGCCTGTAGCGCTTGTGAATGCTCTAAGCTCTCAATAGCAAGAAGACAAAGGGAGTCACATTGTACACAATGTGTTCTTCTGAACGAGAGCATCTTCGATACATTACTGGAGTATTGTCTGCCAGTGCTCCCTCAGTGCAGCATTCTCCGATAGCTCTGGTGATGGCCAGGATATCGCTTTGCTTTGGCTAACTAACCCCAACGGATTGCGAGTAGAATTCACTCATTTAAGATGGCAAAAGTGTCATTGCATTAATGTTCGCCCATGAGTGGGGTGCAATTTAGCTTCATCACTTTCCACTTTTAGAAAACTCCTAAAACATGGCTTTTTTACCAACTAAGTTAAGATAATCATATCTGAGTCGCACCATCCTGGATGTCGAACAGCAGCCAGACGCCAACAGGCATTCCCTGCGCATAATCAGACCATTCATTCATTCGTCCATTCATTCATTCAATTTAATGCTGTAGGGTATCCTCTCATTTAATATGCCTGCTGCTTCAACATACTGAAAGACGGCTGGTGCCAGTGTGGAGGATTGCTCACCTGCTTTTTGCTTCTTCTCTTAGCCCTTGTAACCTTGCCGTCTTTGGACTATGTTCGACAGCCACAAGCCAACTATACTTACTGAGAATCATTGAGTTATTAGTGCACTTCACATTGGTAAAGCTGGCAAGTTGCAGCAACGTGGGGATTCCACAGCAGGGCACATTGGGTGAGGGCTAGAAGTACATGGCACTTTGTTTTTATTTCTTCATTCCAATGAGATATATTGCTCGGAGTTTGGGCCATATGTATGAAAATAGAATTTTGCGATTCTCAAATTGCGATTTTCAGCGAATCGCAATTTGAGAATCTCAAAATGCAATGTATGTGGGATTTGCTAAAAATGTTGCAAATCCAACATATTCCTTATTTGCGAATTGCAAACTGAGATTCGCAAATAAGGAATACCCATAGGAATGAATGGGAAGGCATTCTCAATTTGTGATTAGCAAATAAAGAATCGCAAATTGAGCATGCAATTTCAATTGTGCCTGGGTGTCAAAAGGACACCCTGTTGCACCCCAGAAATGTGCATATGTGCACATGTGGCACACACCCATGCCCTAAGGGCATGTATGTGCGCCACATGGCACTTTAAAAAATGCAAAATAGCGCATTTTTTAGTGACATTTTAAGTGAAATCGCAAATTACCACCAACTTGAAGTTTTTTGGTAATTTGCAATTCCCTAAGGCCAAATCGCACTTTCTTATGTGCTTCTTACATTGCATGTAAGGAATCGCAATTTGCCACTTTCACTTACAGCAAACAAAACCTGTTGCCTTTGTCAGCTCTCGCTGAAGCAAGACGGCAGTGAAGACGGAATAAACAATGTTGACTGCCCTTGTCTGACACCGGTAGTGTTGTGGGAAATATTTTGCATCCTTAATATTATATAGGAGTGTGTCATTGAACATGAATGACATCATTAGTAAAAAAAAACTGCAAAGTTAGCCCCAGAAGGTAGTAAGCTAAATAACTGCATGAGATACATGTGTTCCCACCAAAAGAAATTAAAAAATATGAAAAGAACTCAATTTTAACAACATTTGTGCAACCATTACTAGTAATCATATGACCTGATTTACTACGGATAAGATGAACAGAGTGTTTTCCGACCATGCAAGACAAAAGGGGATATTCCTGTGTGAACGTTGGATGACAAAACATGATCTGGCACCCAGGACCATCTAATTTAACCTCCTATGCTTGCCTAACCATGGAATCGTCCGGATGGTGACATGGCTAAAATATATATTTTATCGATGAGTGCAAGTTTGCTTGTGGACCTATCAGATGAAGCAAGCAAGTCACCAACACAACCCATGCATATGACTCTGCTTTTCATATTAGAGAGAAGGCAACTTAAATATTCATGGTGTAAAAAGCAACCCCGACAATAAGTGCTGTAATCATAGAAAAAGAGGCAATGGCAAAACCAATAGGGCTGGCGATTTTATATGAAAAGTTGATTCTTCGATTGAGGAGTGATTGTTTGGATGCGTGAGTTGTTGAATGTGATTTGGAGCCAAAAGTTGGAGAAATGAATGAATACAAAGACTGCTGGATGAGGAAGCTACTGAATACATGGTTAACTATCGGATGAGGGAGTTCATAGATGAATGGATGGTTCAATATTTGAGTGCTTTAAAAGATGGCTGGGGGAATATAGGAGCGCAGTCATGGATTCATGAATGAGTGCATGGATAGATTCAAGCAGTTTGTGCCAATATTGTAGCGTGAGGCCTCATCCAACAATTTATATAGAATTCAAAAAGTGTCAAGAAATAGCACTATTATGCCAGTGTACATTACACCAGGACTTGGTCATATGCAACCAAGAATGTACCAGGAAATGTAACTAACTGTCAAATTTGTACCAGTGTAATCATTATAGCAAATGTTGGCATCATTGTTCCAAGATTGTCTACTTTATCTAAAGAATTACTGTCATTTGCCCCACGCTTCACAAATATTAAGCAGGAGTGGGCACTATTGTGCCATAAATGTCCCCAATATGTCAGGAAATTCTAATTCCTACCATGATGCATGTTCAGATTTGCACCATGTGTTTACATTTGATCGTCGCTCAGTAATAAATGTTGCTTGTTAAAGAATCTCTCTATAATTCTGATGGGACTGATAGCAAAGGTTTCCATCCTCACCGGAATTAAGAGATCCATGGGAAAACTGTGTATCTGGAGAGTTCAAATGCTGAAAGCTGCTAAATCTTGAGATAAAATCTGGAAAATGAGAGATCAGAATGGGAATTGGACTAGGATATATTGATTACCCTGGCCATCTCTATTACTCAGACTACTCTCAGTGCCTCACTTATATTTCACATAACTCCCTCCCGGCTCGAGTTCCTGATTCCCTTCCCAAACAGTAACCAGGCCTAGCAACACAGAGTTCAAAACCAGAACATTGGGGCGTGTTCAGATGAGCTTCTTTACTCTGTAATTTAAAATATTGTTTAGATGTGAACTCAGATCTTTTTTTTTGTTCAATAATTTTATTGCCTTTTAAAAAGCATATAAATAGTTAAGTACATTACAAAATGATACAATTGATGAGTGTTAGACCTGTCTGCTTCTGAGAATCCCCTCACACTATGATTTATTTTGTTCCCCCGTGCCTCCTAAAATTTGTCGCTTTTTCTTTGTCTACCAGGACCTTTTTGTGTGTTGTCCCATGGGGCTAGATGCTCTTTGATGCCCAGTTGCTCACCAAGTTCCTGGCACCTATGTACAAGGCGCCTGACGGAACCAGTGGCATAACCAACTGGGGTTGTCAACCCTAAAATGGTGGACACCATTGTCCCCTATGAGAGTGACTCCCATTGGAGCCCCTCTGACCTCTGACCCTTTGAAGGTTTTGGCGCACTTTGTGTAACCTGCAAACCTGACAGGAATCCCCTCAGGAGTTACCAGTACACAAAATGGCTGCCTTAGGAAGCCCAGTACGGTGGCTCCTAATGACCAAAAAGATACCTTGAAAGGGCCATGTCATTGATATAGCCAGGGAAGGTTCTAGAACCTTCTGGCTCGTGCTGGCATCCTAGGGCACGGGCTATAAAAGGCCCAGTCCCTGGCGGCCATAGAGGAGAATGATCAAAGAACACCAGAAGAAGAGGACTTGACCCCAGATTGACACCTGCCCTGTTAACCCCCTGAGGCAGCTGATAGCGCAGGCAGAAGAGCAGCAGAGGTTGCTGGCGTGGACCCTGACTGGCGTTCCAGTCAGAAGCGTGTGCAGTGACCTCTAGCCTTCAGCGCCTGGTCAGCGAGTGCCCAATTGCCCCTCAGAGATTTTGGCCATAGTTAGAGCCTCCCCACCCCCCAGTGGTGAGATCGCAACTGCAACTCTTAAAAGTGCCACCTTCAACTTAAGTGCCTCCTGGCGGGCGTTCGGACGTCTCCGAACCCACCGCTGTCGACGCGCTGTTTGTGGATAGAAGGTGAGGTGCTGCGCTGGGGCGGGGAAAGGCTGGCCTTCATTTGGGCGAGATTACTGTCTCTGCCCTGCCCGAGTGACTTGGGAGCTGGTGTGTGGGCGGGAACCCCCCAGTGAGTGAGCTCGGAGGGAGGATCGCGGAGCCCCTGGAACCCCCATTCGCCCTTGGGAGAAGTGCCATACTGACTGGAGCGCTTACCGGCGCTGCCGAAGTGAGGTGGGCCGTCTCTACCCCTGAAGTTGCCGCGTTGTTGTGGAACTGTGATGCGGTCTCATTTTGAACTGTGCGCGCAGGTGTTTTGGCCCCTCCGGCAGCCCGTTCGACGGTCCCAAGACTCGTGAACTGGAGCCGCCTTTGGAAACCCCGCCTGCGCTGACAGAAGCGCACAGACTCCTCCGGCAGCAGTAGCATTGAACCGGCTGGCCGCGGAGTGTAATTGCCGTAGTCATTTTATGCCTTTATCTTCCAGATATACGCGCAATGAGTTGTGAGTGCAACTAAGGGATTATCACGCGTATCTTGTGCCAGAGAGCCCGAACCCGTGAACACTTCAAAAACTGTAAGAGCACGCATTCCGCATTGAATGACAAACGTAATGTGTTTACCCTGAAAGTGATTAATTGGTGGCAGCGATACCAGAATGACCCTGTGATATTTATGTGAAACGATCAGTATCTAACCTGCTAGGAAACTGTCCAGTCATTGCTGATATTTATTCCAGTCATTGCTGATATTTATTCCAGTCATTGCTGATATTTATTCCAGTCATTGCTGATATTTATTCCAGTCATTGCTGATATTTATTCTAATGTATTGAATCCTGATATTTATCCAGTATATTTATTTATTAGAGTCCAACTATTTATTCCTGAGAAACCTGTACACAGCTAATCAAACCCATGTAAGAAATATGAATGTGATTACCTAAGTGAACTTCCTTCAAACCCAGAGAACTTTTACATACACGAAACGTATTTTTCTATAACAGTGGTGTGGTGTCCTTCTTTTTGTGTGGTGTGCAGGGAGTTATTATTTGGTCATAGCCGTCTTAACACAACAGCCTTCTACCGCCTTGTCACTCAAGCCAAGCTACCCCCCTTTGTGCTGGGCTTGCCTATCGCAGGTCCAACAATGAGAATCAAGAAGATCAATATATCATTTAGTAATCTCAAAAAGTACAAAGTATCATATGAAAATATGAAGAATTATGTCAACGAACCAAAAAGGCCAACAAATGTATCACCATGATAAAAGAAAAGGAAAATGTGTAGAGAGAAAAGAAACAAGGAAAGAGACAAAGAAGATTAGAAAGAAAAGAAGGGGGAAGGAAAGGAGAGGGAAGAAAAGGGACGGAAAGAAGGATCTACTGTGGTGAGGGTTTAAAAAATATTTTTAAGTAAATGTGCTGAAATATATGAATGCAATGACACTTTGTTAAATGCCAATGTGTGAAACTGAATCCTTGCTTGCAATGTGTCAGTCTTTCCATGTGCTACTTGATAGTTACATTTCTGCAGCTAGATTCTGTAAAATTACCATGGGAGTCTCTACAACAGGGACTTAAAAAAGCACGGATAACAACACTAAATTAGCGCCATCCTTTTTTTACTGTAAGGTAATTTATTGGTATTTAAATTTCAAGAACACAGTCACCCTAACAGAAAGGGTTGCTATTTTGCTTTGCACTGCTACTTTCGCTACTCACCTTAATAGGTAGGGGCTGTCTCAAAGCCCAATTTCTGTGTCTTTGTGTGTGTTAATGTCAAGCGGAAATCTAAAGCTCTCTGCAAGCAAGGCTACCAGATGTAACATGCATTGGCAGGGCTTACATATCTGGATTTAATAGACTAACATGCATAAACAGGGATGGATAATTGATATGCTGTATCTGTTTTCAACTCGTCTTTGCCCTGATTTTCATTCCCTTTAGCTGTGGCACTCCTGTTGTTCGTCCCACACTTTCGGGGCTGGTTCCAGACATCACCGCAAGTTTGGGGACTAAAAATCAGTGCCTAGGCACTGGATAAACAAAAAAAGACAGGGACATGGCACAAGTTAGTTGTTACTGGCTTTACAAATGCTAATTTTCCAGTCCTTTCAAACAAAAACAGACTCTATGGCTACAATAAATTAAAGGAGTGCATGTTTTAAAACAACCCTTCAGACTGAGAATAACCCCTTCAGTACAGTACAATGTGCAGTTCTAATACAAAATCCTGAAGACATAATCTGTAATTCCTCCTAAGAATAATATTGGTGATTGCTTAAATTTATAAAACAAAAATCTTGAAATTGTCCCAAGGTGTTTCAGTCCGAAGTTCCAATTATTAAAGTAGATTTTTATCTACAACAACTTGTAAAATATAATAATTTTACAAAAGTTAAATCTTCAGGTGGAATCGCTATTTAAATAACCGTAGCTATACAGCCAATGGTCTACAAAAGTTCCGTGTTTCTGTGATTATCTTATGATATGCATGCTTATAGATATTATAGTTGCTTGGCAACATAAACCCACTTGCAAGTTAAACAAAATAGCAAATAAAAAAACGAATTCGAAACCTCCTAATAAGATAAGAGTGGTGAGTGTATGCAATTTCTTTTTTAATTAAACTTTTGAATTAAAAGAAAATGGTTCGCAAAGCGATAAAATAGATATCTATAAAATTAATCCCAGAATGTATTCCAGAAAGATACATTGAATAATATCAATCCATTTAAAAGTCAGAAATACGTAAAAAAGTCAAATAAATGAGTAGTCTGGAATTGTATCTCATGCAACAGAGGGGGATATGTACAATGAAGTGGCTGAGTGTGTCCTTAGCCTCCTGGGCTTAACGACACGCTTCGCCACTTCGGAAACGCAAGGTTTCACCATCTTTACAAGAATGTAGGGTAGCCTTGCGTTTCCCCCTGCGATGGCACTAAGTTTAACAACTTAGCGCCAATGCAGGCACCCTTGCACCAGAGTGCAAGGGTGTCTATGTGCAGGGGGGATTGGTTATGTGTAGGAAGGTGTCCCATCCTGCACATAAACAATCCTAAATTGCCATTTTGTAACTTTCATGTGTGCTGCTTAATGCTGCACACATGAAAGTCACAAAATGGCAGTTTTCAAAAAGGGTTGTTTATGTACTGCAAGGGGCACCTTCCTGTACATAAACAAACCATACCATATTGCTTTATCCATGTGTGCTGTAGAAGG
The DNA here is from genome assembly GCF_964261635.1 of Lissotriton helveticus. Lineage (NCBI taxonomy): Eukaryota > Metazoa > Chordata > Amphibia > Caudata > Salamandridae > Lissotriton > Lissotriton helveticus. The sequence goes on from NC_136063.1 coordinate 807,981,505, forward strand.
CAGCACACATGGCAAAAGCAAAAACGAGGAGAAATAGTGCATTTCTCCTCGTTTCGCCAACCTAAGACCAGGATTTTCCTCGTCTTAATTTTGGCGCTGCCTCCTATCTCGACTGGAACATCACAAAAAGTGACATTCCCGTGGCAATAGGGGCTTGTACATATGCCCCAGAGAATCAAGTGGTTCAATCCATCGATAAACAGGGTCCATATTTGTCTGAGTGCTGGGCTGCTGTTAATAGTAGAAATCTCGAGCTCACAGATATTCACAGAACACCAAACACTGTGACCATCTTATGGAAGCATGAGGGAAATCAGAATCCAACCATAGGCAAACAATTTTTACCATATTGAACATGATGCCAGTAAATGTTAACAGTATTGAATCTAAAAATCCAAGCATAATTCCGTTGGCGTGTGAATAACAGATACCCCAGTTAAGTCAACAATTTCCCGGAATACATTTGTCCATGAGTTTTGTTTATAATTACATGTAAAAAAGACATGTATGGTATCCGTCACAGGAAACCTGCACCAAAATCAAGTAAAGCTTGGTCGACAAACCCAAATAAATAATCTTTTAGGAGTGTAGTACAAATCTTGAATAACTTTATAATGATGAGTTTTCAGTCTTGAAATGTTGACACTCCGATTATTGATCCTAATAGACTTTTAATGTCATCAACACTAATATGACAATTCATTTTGTGAGACCACTTATTACTAAGAGTGGATAAGCTTTCCAGCTGATCTTAAATGAGAACTTTATATTCCTGTTCATTATAAACAAGATGGTGGCACAGGGCTAGCCTTGTAAGGACGCGGACCCCTTCTGAGCCTCCCCCTCGAACTGGGACCAAAAACACTGAGGGCTAAATGGCAGTTAGCAGCACCTCCCTTTTCTGATTATGACCTGCGTTTGCTGGACCCTCAGCGGCCTGGGAGTTGTTGGCTCACCTGCTGATCGGCTGGGCTGTGAAGCCGGTGGGATGAAGTGGCCGCAGCTGTACCGGGATTGCTGACGGTGGATGCCAGTGGGAGCTGGGTGGTGGGTGAGGTCTCACTTCCTCTCCTGGGGGCCGCACTGGATGACCTCCGAGGTCATCCAGTGCAGTCCCCAGTGTGTCTAACAGACCACTACAATCAGCCACAAGCACAAATAAATATATCAGGAGAAACCAAGAAATGGCATGAGCTACTTTTATCAATGTTACTAGAAAATTGCTTTCAAAAATTGAAAAAATTACTGAGACACTCACGGGCTTCCTAAAGTGTTAGTCACTCATCATCAGCATATGGCCACCAAGAAAGAAAGAATGAAGAGCAATGCCTGGAGAACAAAGACAAAATGGCCGCCCCCTCCCCCCCCCCCCGACACGACCACACACTCACTGGCTCCACAAAATGGTGGTTGCCACAAGGCCAATGAATAAGGACACAAGGAGAACAAATATAGAAGGGCTACAAAACACACTTTTGTTTGATCCACAAAATGGTCAGGAAAAGAAGGAGGAATGGAGAACAACGAAAATGATTTACCTACCCTACCTGTAGCACCTTTCTCCCCCTCAAGAAAATCATATAGCATTGCAGGGAAAAGTATGTGAAGATATATATTATACACAAAAAAGATGTTTGAACCCCCATCCACAAACAACCCAAAGCAACATCAGCTAGTCCTCCAAATTACTCTGAAAAGTTACATGAAAGCAACACAATAAATAACCTTCTCACACAAGCACACAAAAAACGATGGGCAAACATAATGGGGAAATGGTAGCCCAGAACAAAGGGAAATCGATGTTTGACCACAATGGTTGGACTCCAGGAGACATCCCAACCCTAAGCACATTAAAAATCCTTCATTTTGCATGAATGCAAGTCCATCCGCAAGCCGCTAAAATTATTAAAAAAATCTATAGCATAGAAGCAGTGAGAATAAAAGAAATACCTTAAGCAACAAACTGCAATGATGGACCCTTCCTAGAGTCAGCTCCATGTCTATCGTAGGAAGGTTTTAAATCTGTTTGTTGTTGTTTAGATTGTCAGATTGTAAGTCATTTGTTGTACACAAAATTGATTGTATGTATATGTTTTTTACCGACAGCCCTGAAGAAGTCCCGGCTTGGGACGAAACGCGTCGGCTGTTTCTGTTTCACCACAAATTGAAAATTAAAGATTAAAAGAAGACTAACAACATTCCTTCATGATATATTTCTTTATTGTGCTCAAATACTTTTTGCACTTATTATTTTACTTGTTGTGGTGCACCTTTGCGGTTGTTTTTCCATTGCATTTAAATTCCCCATGGGAATAGGCACAGTGATGATGGGTGCCATTCGGTGTGCACACAATTCCCTTCATTAATTTAAGGGATATCGATTATTGTTGGGCGTAAGTTAGTCAGGTGCTGACTCTAGGAAGGGTCCATCATTGCAGTTTGTTGCTTACTATATTTCACCCTTAGTAGCACTGACACACCCAATACAAATACCACTCATTTATATTCGTATTCAAGTGAGACCTCTGTAAATAGATTGTCTCAAGCATGACTAGTTTCAAAGATAGACGCCAGGAGCTTGCCCAGGATTTATTCACACCTGGGGCCAAAACAATTGGCACAACAACTCTTAAAGAAGATGGTTTAAAGGCCAAATTCAAAAAATTGGAAAAACTTAAGATGAATGAGATGTCCCGTTGGTGGGATGGCACCACCTTGGGAAAGTATCTGGAGAATGAGAAAATTCCACGTGGGTTGAGGATACTTATCTTCCCCACGTTTGAAGACTTAGACACTGACCAACTAGAAGATTGGGAAAACAACCTACGGAACGCATCCTTTACTATGATGCGCATCCTAATCAAAAATGCTGAGAGAAAGGGAGCAAAAGCTCAGCAGGAAATAGAAGAATTGGAAAAGGAGCTGGCACAATCCGAATTAAAGGATGTGACAAAGAAAAATTATGCTATATTAGACGGGGTACTTGAAAAACACCAGATCTATCTAAGAGACAAAAAACTGAGGAAAATCAGGAGGGACGACAAGGATTATAGTGATGGGAGGGTATATACTTTCTCCAAAAAATATGATAAGGTGAAGATCCCGGGTGAGGGTAAGAGACAGAGAGTAGAGACCCCTGAATTGAGCTCTGCAAGCAGTATCACATCACTCTCCTCAGCAGCAAGTTCGGCCTCCACAACTGAACCAATAAGTTCCAATACATCTGACATAAGGCCCAATAATTTTTTATTGGAGATGGAGAGGTGGAGGTTGGGGGCACGACCGGCACACAGAGAATCTCCAAGACAAGAAGGGGAGGGAGGCACTGGCGGAAACGCAAAGAGAAATCCCAAAAAACCAAACTTAGAATCAGTGGAGAGAATAACAAGATCCAAAAAGAAGGGGAACCAACCACAATAGTTAGAACTGAAGCTGATAACACAGCCAGGTCCATTGTTGTAAACCTATCAAAAAGAGCACTAAATCAAGATGAAATTTCTGTTCTTAACAAGGGTTTAGGTTTTTGTCCTAACCAAACAGGTGGAGATGTTGATTTATTTGTTGATTTAATGAAATTTGTTCGACTTGTTAAACTTAAAGATCACTTTGCACGTAATCCTACCAATCATGTTAATGTGAATAATGTCGAGAATGTCACAGACTATACTGTCAATGAAATAAATACACTACAAGCAATGATTTCTGTGGAACTCGATACTTCTATTAACATTGAAAATGTAAGAGAAGAATTGAATATTGTTGAAGATGTGTACATTGAAAGTGGATTGAAACCAAGATCTAAATACACCCCCACAGGTACTCATCCAAATATTGACATTTTTCGTGAGAGAGTCACCCAATCCCTTTATCAAATGCTTGACAATTCGAAACGTCCTGCCCATTCTGAATATAATCTCACACGCATAGAGTCTGAAGCCCTAAAAACACTCCAGTCAGACGAAAAAATTGTCATTCGTGAAGCTGATAAAGGGGGTAATGTAATCATTATGGACAAGGTGGATTACATGAATGAAATTTCTCGTCAACTCTCTGATCCCACCTGTTACACCAGACTTGGTTTCAATCCTACTGAAGCACTCACATCTCATATAAATATGAGACTTACAGAATGGCGAGAGATAGGTTTACTAAGCGCTGAGGAGTGTCAATATTTGACAGTTACAACCCCTTCCTTTCCTTGTATTTATATACTCCCTAAAATTCACAAGGGAGGCCCTTTTCCACCTGGCCGTCCCATCATTTCGGGAGTTAATTCGCCCACAGAAAGACTATCTGAGTACGTTGATACCTTCATCCAGCCCATGGTACAAAATCTCCCGGCCTACTTGAGGGATACCAAAGATATATTGGGCAAATTGGAGGGTTTTGTGTGGACAGATACCCTACATCTCGTCACCTTAGATGTAGTTGGGCTTTACACATGTATCAAAAAAGAATTTGGAATAAGAGCCCTTGAAACTTTTCTGGATAAACGTTCAGCAGACCATATTTTGCACAATGGTGTCCTCCTCGAGATGACAGAAATCATACTGTCTAAAAACTTCTTCTTACATGATTCGACATGGTACCACCAAACACAAGGGACTGCGATGGGTTCCAGATTTGCTCCCGCTTACGCCGGCCTATTTATGGGCTGGTTTGAGCGGGAGCATGCATGGGGTCGCCACGCATCCAGGTGGATGAATAACATCATCTTCTGGGGTAGGTACATCGATGACGTGATCATGATTTGGGATGGACCTACCCCGGAACTTTTGGATTACTTTGGCTACCTCAATGATAATCCTTTCAATGTTCGTTTTACGATGACACACAATCAGGAATCCATCGATTTCCTTGATGTGAATTTTTTTGTAGAGAACAACAAAATCCAAAGCTGCACTCATCGCAAGGCGACTGCCTGCAACAGTATTCTACATTATGAGAGCGCACATCCCCGGCATGTAATCGAGAACATCCCGTATGGGGAAATGATTAGGATGCGCCGGAATTGCAGCATGGAGGACTCCTTCCTTCAGAATATCCAGGAGACTGAAAAACGATTTCTTGAGAGGGGTTACCCCAAAAAAATCTTGGAAAGAGCTAATAAAAAAGTCAAAAACATATCAAGACAAAGTACTTTAGCTCCCAAAACTAGACCAACAAATAGCAGTAGACCCCTTTCATTTAGCACACAGTTCTCTGATCAGAGCAGTAAGGTTTTCAACATTTTAAGAAAGCATTGGCATCTGATTGCGGACATACCGAGCCTCCAGGATTCGATCACCAAGACACCCAAAATATGCTACAGGAGAGGAAAAAACCTCCGCAATATCCTGTGCCCAAGCTATATAGAATCCAAAAAGCGGACTAACTGGTTAACCTCCTCCGCCAGAGGATTCTTCACATGTAGCAATTGCAACATGTGTGAGCTGGGTAGAAATAGGACTAAGGAATTCTGTTTCAATACAAACAAATCCTACACAATAGATCACCTGATCAATTGCAATACCAAATATGTTGTTTATATTTTGGGATGTGGCTGCAACAAGATCTATGTGGGCAGCACCAAAAGAGCCCTAAAAGTCCGCATCCAGGAACATGTCCGGGCGAGACGTAATGGTGACATGAGGTACCCCATGTCCTACCATATGCAGGAATATCATGATGACACAGAAAACATGTGGTTTATGGGCATTGATCATCAAGTCAGCCACCCAAGAGGAGGCAACAGGGAACTCGCACTAAGACAAAGGGAGGCGGGCTGGATTTGTAGACTACGATGCATAGAACTCGGCCACAATACCGAGGATGAACTACACCATTTCCTCGCCTAAGACCGCCTGTTCAGTTTCACGCCTCCCATTGGATTATGCCCGCCATATGGGATTCTTCTCTCCTCATGCATAATATCAAAATTAGGAGGATATGTCCATATAATCTGTAAGATGTTTCAAATTTTGGACTGGCATTTTGTAAATAGAAAAGCTGTAAAACGCCTTTTTTTCTTTTTTGGTTTGCATATGAACAAAGTTAGAATGACATGTCCCTATTTCTCTATGTTTTGGACGTAAACAAATTTAGGATGACATGTCCTTATACTATGTTCAAAGGTCCATATATTGGACTGTCAAATTGTAAATAGAGAACATGTATATGATTCACTCTTTCTTTTTAAAGCACATTTGAGAATAGTTTTCATTTTTTAATTTAATTGAACAATGTTATTTGGTTCCATTCGCAGCTTATCATGGCAGGAACGTAGAAGGTCCCAATTATTGACATTTATCACTGTTGTTTCTCTCCTGTCCCTCTGCACCTGCAGACCTTCTCCTTTTCTCTTCTCACACAAATTAGTTCCTATTTAATCACACGAGGCTTAGTGGTTGTAGAACCATATTAATCCAAGCATACCTAATTAGGCTTGAGGAGACTATATTTTTTGTCTTGTCGTTTCCCTCTTAGGGATTTATATCTTTTATCTTCAATGCAAATAGTAAAGCCTATTGAATTTATTATCTGTGGGAACAGAGGCAAAGATGGCCGCCGTTTTGTCTTCACGCTTCCTACCCCTTACATTAGGGTTAATATCACCCATGTATATTAGTTTCATCTTCTTTTTACAAATGGGCTTACTTTTCCCATGGTTTTATGTTATTTCATTAGATAACACCAGGGGTGCCTATATCCGAGATTTATATAGAAATCGGATCCCTTTTATAACAATGCTCGTCACACTTATATACGGACAGCATACAGGGCCGCCTATAGTTTTCAACTGGCCCTTTTTTTGGCTAGCATTAAGGGTGCACACTCTTTCAACAACGAGGCTCTAGGAGGTTAGGATATAGATATATATGCCTCTTTTTGCCACTCCAAGATGGCCGCTGCCACTTTATAGGCGTCCATAGTGCACTGTTCACGACTGGCGCTTCAGTTAGTATCACGCTTGCCCGTTTAAAATTTAAGCGCCGTGTCACTAGTTTCGTGTCCTTGACTTTTCTTCATTAGTTTGTGTGACATGTGGACAGTATTTAGGTCCTTTCAAAGGACCGTTTTAGCAATGCGGTCACTAGGAAGGGCGGACACTCAGAAAATACCAAGGCTTCTGTGGTCCTATCACAGGACCGAATCCAGCATCGCGGTCACCAAGAAGGGCGGACAGCCACAATATGTTAGGGATTATGGAGGAAAGATTGTATACATAAACGTTCCCTTTAGCCACTATAAGATGGCCGCCATCATTACACATACCCGTCTGCTGTCACTGCGGTTTATCGAATTCCGGCGCTAAGGCGCCGGCGCAGCTATCCCAGGTGCGGACCCTTTACCTAATTGCTGTTAGTATATAACAGTGAAGATGGGCTCACCACAATTGAACACAACGTCGCAGGGGGTGTTTCGCTGCAACGAGGGATGTGGATGGACGCCGGTCGTTTTATCAGGAACGGTGAGTGTGTCATGCTACTGGGTTACTTGGCTACCCTCCCTGGTAGTAATGGCTTGCAGGATTGGTAACTAGTTTAGGTCACTGTTTACATTACCTGCTCAGCAAGTTCTGTTGTCATTGTAGTCCAAGTCTTCCATTACTTATTTTTGGCATTTGGCTTAGGGGACATGCTTGTTTATATTTCAAAAAAATCTTTTTCCTTTAAAATTAGAATTAGCATATCATCATGCTTAGCACCCCCTTTTTTGACATACCTCAATAGCCAGCTCACCAGTTTTCTTATTAATATTAGTCACAGTACTGGGCCATTATCCAGGTGTGTTAATAACGGACTTTGTCTATAGGGTGAGATACTATTTTGTAAACCCATACAGAAATGTATGCCAATAGATTATTAATGATCCAGTCACACCTCACCACATTACAACATCATATTTATTCTTTTATTTGCCAGACCTGCTGTAATACAGTGCCCACATCCGACTCTCATGGAGTAATAGGACTTCCAGTCCTCCACTAGATCTATAGATCACTCAGGTAATATTTATTTTCTACCAACCTTGGGTTTGGTGCCTTTTACATTCTCTTACCGGTTATAGAGTATGATCAAACTTTCCTTTTTAATGTTTTGCAGTAGTTGACCAAAAAAAGGTATACTATTAAGGTGGCAAGACCGTGCTCACCACTCAGGAAGATTTGATAAACATTGCCATCTCCGCCGATTGGCATGTTTTAAGTAAGTAGACTTTAGAAAAGTAATATTAGACCTAAATGATCGAGGTTCACTGTCCCCCCCCTTGTCTATCACCAACTCATTGAGCATTGACAACTCTACTACATAGACTTTAAGATTGTGATTTTTGTCTTTTCGTGTCTCCGCCTAAGGTCCAAATATCTTAAATTCGCCATTGCTAAGAAATAACACACAACGGGAGTAAAGTCGCTGGGAAGACTATCCTTGGACTCCAGTTCACTTTACATTATCCTGCCTTCAAAAGCGACGTATTATCAAACTTAAAGGTAAATGACCCTTTGCGTTCGGTTTAATAAGGGTATTGGTTACTGGACGCAGTTGGTTCCCCCTCTCATTGGGCTCCGTATTATATGGAACTAGTCCACTTTCAATAAGGGGTTTCCTCTTGTCTACTCCGTTTTCCTCTTCAATTTTCTTATTCCCTTTCTCAGTCTGGTCCCTCTCAGTGCTTCAAGCATATACTACAGGCCCACTGCATTTATCTATCCCCCGTCAGATAGAATATGTTGGGTTAATATGCAATTACTACAAAATGATCTCCTGCAAATGTAAATAATGTTTATATACCCGTTTTTTAACATAATAAATTGTTCCCACACATGTACAAATTCTGATGTCTGGCTGTAACCCTAAGTGTAAAGATCATCGGTGGGCTAAGGCCTAAGGATCAATGTAAATAGCTCCATGTCTATCGTAGGAAGGTTTTAAATCTGTTTGTTGTTGTTTAGATTGTCAGATTGTAAGTCATTTGTTGTACACAAAATTGATTGTATGTATATGTTTTTTACCGACAGCCCTGAAGAAGTCCCGGCTTGGGACGAAACGCGTCGGCTGTTTCTGTTTCACCACAAATTGAAAATTAAAGATTAAAAGAAGACTAACAACATTCCTTCATGATATATTTCTTTATTGTGCTCAAATACTTTTTGCACTTATTATTTTACTTGTTGTGGTGCACCTTTGCGGTTGTTTTTCTAAAAGAAATACCTGTTAAAATACACCCAAAACCAGGTGAAGAGCAGACCAAGCGACAAACATTAAAACAACACAGTAAAATAATTGATAAATGTGTACAAAATTCACAGCAAAACACAAGGAAATCGAGAAAATGAATATCCAAAAAATGTACAAACATTATTATTTAAAAAACTTAAAGGAAACCTACTCTAAACTCTAGGGTATCCAACGGCATACAAAAATAAAAATAAAAACAGAAAAGGAAAAAATATAGGGGGACTGCCCTCCCTCAAACAGCAAACTTTTTGCAAAGTACTGCATTGAACTACCTCGACTGTTCCCACAAAGTAAAGATTCCAAGGGTGTGAATGTAGCAGAAACTGCAAAAAAGAGAGTAATGTTTTCCCTCTATATTCCAAATCCTAATGGACCAAGTGTTAAATAAAGAATTGGAAAGAGTCTTCACTACAGGAACAGGAAGTTGCTGCTGTATCTACAGTAGCCTCTTAGGGCCATATTTACGAGTTTAGTGGCACAGGTCAGCCAGTAACATTGAAAGGGCAGGAATGGGCCATATTTCTCCAATACACCTGCCTAATTCCTATCCTTTCCCCTTGCGCTAGTGCCATTTTGGCAGCCTAGTGCCAATGCGGGCATCCTTGCACCATAGTTCAGGGGTGCCTGTGTTGCAGGAAGGATTGTATTTGTGTAAGAAAGTGCCCCTTCCTGCACTAAAACAATTATCAAAAAGGCAATGTGTGTTGCGGTGGAACTCCCACTGCAATACCCATTACCTGCCCCTTTGCCACAGCAGACTGCAGCCGAAATTGGCATATTTTCAAGGTGGCTAAGCGCTACCTTGTAAATATGGTGAATGGTGCAACGCCACCAGAGCATCAGAAAGTCATGCTCCGGTGCCCCAAGGGGTGTTGCAGTGGGTGTTCCATCCCAACCCCCATTGCTTTATGATGCTGCCCAAGATTTACAAGGCTTGGGCAGCACCAAAGAGTAAGGCCAGGTAATACCTGGTCTTAGGATGCTGATACGAGGCAAAACTGTTAATTTCTCCTTTTTTTTTACTCTTGCTATGTGTGCTGACTCCTGCAGCACATGTAGAAAGAGCAAATCGCCATTAATGATTGTTTATGTGCAGGAGCGTGTCCCTTCCTGCACATAAACAATCGCCCCTGCCACACAGGCACCCCTGCAACATGGCACAAAGGTGCCTGCACTGGCACTAGGCAGCTTATTTAGTGCCAGCACTAGTGGAACTACAGGGATGCACAATATTTTTGTAAATACGGTGCATCACTGCGTTTTGAAAATGTCAGAGTGCACTATAGCCAAATTTGGCATAACACAACACTCTGGCATTTTCTTGTACAGATCCACAAAAAAGTTCTGTAAATGATATCTTGAGTAGAAACAATGGATCACCTCATTACAAGTGGCTCATAAATTTCCTAACCCTCATCCAACCCCTGTGTGTGCAGGGTTCAGAATTGTAAGTGAAGTTGACTTTATAACAACGGTAATTACATAAGGCCTCATTACGATGTCAGTCGAAAAGCATACCGACCGACTTCTTGTCGGAATTGTTTCCGACTGATTCGGGTTCAGGGAGTCTGACCGACCGATTATATTGTTTACGTACACCGTTCTGTCAGATACCCATTGACTTCAATTGGAGCCAGTGTTCAGACAGACAACACAAGCTCTCATTAAAGAAAGAGGGTGGTTATGGAAATCCCTGCACCCTGTGGCTGGCACCCCATGGTGCCTGCCACACTGTGAATGGTTGCAAATAGGAGTCCCATGGGTATTCCCAAGAGCCCCAACCTGAGGACTGCGGGTGAAGGGGGCCTGCTACGGGCCCCTAAAGCCAGTTTCTGACAGCCATTCTGTGTCGGGCAAACCGAGTCGGAATGGCTGTCCGAATCAGACATAGTAATACGTCAGACGGAAATGAGGTCCATAGACCTGTAGGACTCGGCTTTGACTGACTCTGAGTCTCCAAATGGCGGTCGGAACCAAATCGGAAAGACTGAACGGTTACCTTTCAATCATAATCTGTCGGTCGGAAAAGGTTTCCGAGTCAGTCGGAAACATGGCTTCTAACTCGGGTAAGGTAAATCCGAACGCCGTTTTTAGACCTTTCGACCAACATCGTAATGAGGCCCATAGTATGAAAAGTCTGATTCTTAAAGTTACATTTTAGCAGGTCAAGCATGCCAAAAACATCAATAAAATTCCCATCCTACAGGAATATGCAGATTTTGGGTTTGATAAGCACCAAATTCCTCACTATATACCCTCTGAACTTGGAACTAGTAAAATTCAAATCTCCGAGATTTGTGACCCCGGCAAAGTTAGATTTAATGAGGTGGTTGTTGCTCTTTCACCCCACACAGACCCCTTGCAAATGTCAAAAAAATAATGACAGCAAGTCAACCCACTGTGCCCGAGGAAGAATATCAGGAGGTGAAAATAAATATCTTGTTATAGCCAAATGTAAAACATATTTTTACTATATATTTTAACTACAACATATTTGTCATTGCAATTTAATTTATGCTATTCATTACGACTTTCCCTGCAGGCAATATGTTCAAAAGGCTAACAGTATGTGTTCATCATTTATCCATGATGTCAGTATACTTGACATTAGATGTTGTTGTGTCAGCCTAGTGACCTATGTGGCAAGACCTTAGAAAAACATTTTAAGCAATTACGTTTCTACACATGAAGAGATGAAAAGAATGTCAAGTTCATCCCAGCATGAAGGCAAGGAAACATTTATGCCCCCCACAGAGCCATGTCCCACCTACATCACATCCCACACAGTTATGTTGTCTCGATGTACAGTGTTATATGTAAAGATGAACTAATGCAGCAGACACAATGATCTGTAATTCACTCTGTGGTCATGGGGTCAATTCACAGCAGGTGTAATCCTTAAGAGGTCAGCAAAATGAATACCACTGAGTAGATTAACAATGAGTGTTATTAATCGCAATCTGTTAATGCTGAATATGTGCTCCTTAATTACACATGTTACGTTATTTCATTCTGTAAGATAGCGTTCCCAACTTTGCAATACAATACATTATAGCACAATGTAAAACATTCTGTATGTGTTAGGGATTATGGGTCTGAAACCAGTGTTCTACCTGTGACAAACCCCATTTTTTCATTTTGACCTTTGGGTTCTTACTTCTGCTGTGCTTGGAGATTCCTGAATCAATTATCACACACTGTGGGTGTTCCACTGCAACACCTATTGCTTTTTGACACTGCCCCAGATTTACAAGGCTGCACCAAAAAAAGCACCATTCTAATACCATTGATTACCAGGCATTAGAGTGGAATTGCGAGGAGAAATTGTTTAGTTCTTCTCATTTTTTGCTCTTTCCATGTGTGCTGCATTCTGCAGCATGCATAGACGTTGCAAATTTCCATTATTGATTGATTATGTGCTGGAAGGTGTCCCTGCATATAAATAATCATCCCTGAATCGCAGGCACCCTTGCCACATGGGAGCAGGGTGCCTGTGCTGGTGCTTGGCAGCCTTTTGTGCACCAACAGCATATGCTGTGAGGTTCCCCATTAAAATCTTTTGAGGAACCACCCCCTGCGTGTGCTGCTTTCTATACAAACTGATCGTTTGTGGATGTTTGGAGCTGTGATTCACATAACGGGCACACCCCCGTTTTGGCGTGCACCCGCTCATGCGTGCAGCTAGCTGGTGTTTGGAGCTAGACATATATATATATATATATATATATATATATATATATATATATATATATATATATATTCGAAGAACTGCGTTTCTTTTTGTTCTGTAATCCTCCAGAAAAACTAACACGGACCCTTGCAGGTAATTTGCAAAGTCTTTAATATGCGTGCAACATAATCACCGCCATGACGCGTTTCGGGCCCTGTGAGCCCTTGATAATATATATATATATGTATATATATATATTTTTTTTTTTTGGGGTGGGATGAATAATGAGGAAGAGATGTGGACACACATATGATTATCCCACCTGACTGTGTTTTGTTTTCTTAGAAACCTGGAACAAGAAACATATGTGCATATTCAGAAATATTTGCCTCTTTTTCCCCATACTTTGAATATATAACGAAAGTAAGAGAAATGAATTGGAATAACGTTTTGCCCATTCAGGGCGTGATAACAGTATAGGAAGATTGACTGTATATATATTACTTTAACTGTGAACCTTTCTTGAGGACTCATGAATGGAGTGGAATGAGTCGCAAGTTTGAAGGCACTATAGGCGCCAATATACGAGATTGTACAATAATGTACATTATAAAGTACTGGGTAATCTTAAATGATTGAATTTGTAAATAATATGAGTATAATTCTCAATTAACCCAAGTATTAGTGTTATATACTTGTATCTAATGCCGTGTGAATATTGATTTACATTATGTTTTGACCATTATAAGATGGCTGCCGTGTAATCACATTGCAAATGATATGTGCCTTCTTCTATGTTGTTAATTGGGAACACGTGACAGATGGTCACCATGTTTGTGTTTAAATAATGTCGAAAAACAAACGCCAGCTTACACTGACGAAGGCGACAACGCCGAAACGCGTTTGTAAGCTGACTTTATCTGCAGAGAAATATCTTTAATAAATTACTTGGCAAACCCACGATGTACTGGCTTTGAGTGCTCTCAAACTGTGGAAAACCCCGAGGATTGGGAGATTCCGGTGTTCGTAATATATATATATATATATATATATATATACATATATATATATATTACCACCATACCAAACTTGCCATCAAAGAAGGCGCTGACTCATGTATCTCAATTCAAACGCTTTATTTTTCAATCAGTTTCTGCTCAGACGCGTTTCGGCGGCTTGCTCCCGCCTTGCTCGTATATATACGCTAGCGCTCCCTCGATGCACCGCGCAAACAGCACTCCCAGGAAGAGAAACGGACACAAATCCGGTAATCTGTGCAGCAAAGTTTCTTTTTTATTTTATATCATTGCAGTGTCAAGGGTGCCGCGATCCGACGCGTTTCGGCGATCCTGTCGCCTTGCTCACCAGATATATATATATATATAGGAAAAATTAATCTCATATGTATCCATATAGTTAAAGAAATAGGATGTATTGTCTTTATTTATTTTAAAGTCTAACTGGGCCCAGTTAGCTTAATATGGTTATATGTCTGATGAGTCAAAGGTAGTTTAAACATGAATTTTAATTGCACCAGCACTTTATCAATAAGTTTGCACTGAAAACCTATGTTCGAAATGAGATAAGCTGTTAATCCGGCAGGGCAGGTGACACAATTGTAACTGCACAAGTATTTTTATGGATTATACAAAAATGTAGGATTTTTTTACATTAGATATGTGAATGTCGATTCCCTTAATGTGGTCAAATGAGGGGCTGAATATTAATGGTTTTATGGCCTTGATCTACTTCTGTATTTTACTTGAATTTTAATACTTTTAAGACATATTATTTTCACTAGTATATTTAATTATGTGAAAACAATCCTGTATTATACATGAAGTTTGACGTATTTTCCACAAACAATTTACAATCTGTTGGTTTACAATCTTATCATCTTAACGATTGTATATAATGACCATGATATGTAACTTTGTATTATACATTAACTGCTCCGGGTACAAGTCCGCTTTCTATACCTATGTACAATTATCCAATCAAAAATATGCACTGTCACTTTAAATTGATCACCCTCACTTACTTTCGCTGTCATGTGAGCAAGACACTGTGGTGCCGAAACGTTATGAGATCGACTAGCTAATAAAAAATTCTTCACCATAAAACTGGTCCGTGCTTGGTGTTCCTGCGCACACTGAGGGAAAGCTACGATGCGCAGGAGACTTTGGTCATTAATATATATATATATATATTCAGCATTTACAGTTACCTGAGCTAACTATGATGTGTGCACCCGCAATGCACTGCTTAGGACGGACCTCACATACTACATCACTCATGACATGGTCAGTGACATGACCGATGACATCACTTGTGACATCTCAAAGGACATCACTGATGACATCATCCAGTGATTGTGAGTGTTTACTGAAAGTTTCTGAGCGTTAAAGATATATAGTAAGAAACTACAAATGTTAAATTAATAATCTATGTGTTCTACGAATGAGTGGTGCTATTTGCAACACATATTATGTGAGTGACTGTGTGTATCCATGTGTGACTTGCTGTGTGTGAGTGGGTATGTGCGTTGCTGTATGGGTGAGTGATTGACTGTGTGTGTGTCTGTTTCGGTTAGCGAGTGTCTGTGTCAATGATGTATGGGTGAGCGAGTGGGTATGGAGAGGGTGTAAAGGAGAGTGATAGGGTGTGTGAGTGACTGTATGGGTGATTGAGTGGGTGTGTGAGTGACTGTATTGGTGAGTGAGTTCTTATGTTTGTATATGTATGAGTAAGTGAGTGTGTATGTGAGTAACTATATGGGAGAGGGGGGTAGCTATATGATTGACTCTATAGGTGAGTGAGTAGGTGTGTGAGTAGCTGTATGGGTGACTGACTCAGTGTGTGAGTGGCTGTATGGGTGAGTGGGTGGGTGCATGAGTGACTGTATGGGTGGGTTGGTGAGGGTGTGAGTGGGTGAAATGGTGAGTAGATATGTGAGTGACTCTATGGATCAGTAAATGGGTGTGTGAGGGCTTCTATGGGTCTGGGAATGGTTATGTGGATGGTTGTGTGGAAGTGGGAGTGGTGTGTGAGCCTTTCTATGGGGGGTTGAGTTAGTATATGAGTGGTTCTGTAGATGATGTCATTAGTGATATAATTTAAGTTTTCATGAGTGAGGTCACTGACCATGTCACTGGCCATGTCATGAGTGATGGTTCTGTACGAGTGAAATCTGAACCTAACTATAACGTCCCTACAACCTCAGTTTTGTCTGTGAATATTTGTGGTTTTTGTAATACTGTTTCCTAACTTTAACATCCATGTAAGCGTAGTTTCTTTCAATTCATTTTTAAGTTTTTTTATTCTATATCCTAACTATATTGTCAGTATGACCTTTCATTTTTTCAGTGAATTTCTATGTTTTTTTAAATTCTATTTCCTAACTTCAAAGTCCCTGTAACCTTTGTTTTTTTCAGCGAATTTCTAAGTTTTTAAAATTTTATTTACCATCTATAACATCCTTGTAACGTATGTTTTCTTCCGTGAATTTCTACATTTTGTTAAATTTTCTTTCCTAACTTTAACTTGTAAACTTTGAGAGTGGGTATGTGAATGGCTGTATAGGTCAGTGAGTGGGTGTTAGAGTGACTGTATGGGTCTGTGAGTGAGTGTGTCAGTGGCTGTATGGGTCTGTGAGTGGGTGAGTGAGTGTCTCTGTGTGTCTGAGAGTGGGTCTGTAAGTGCCTGTGCATGTCTGCGAGTGTGTGTGAGTGGCACTAAGGGTCTGTGAGTGGGTATGTGAGTGGCTGTGTGGGTCTGTGAGTGGCTGTGTGAGTGTCTCTGTGTGTCTGAGAGTGGGCCTGTAAGTGCCTGTGCATGTCTGTGTGTGTGTGTGTGAGTGGCACTAGTAATCGTCGGCATTTGCATACTTAGGGTACTTAAAAGGGCGAACACTGGACTTTGCTCTCACCAGGAGACAACAAGAAATAAACCACTTGTCACAACAAGATATAAACCACTTGTCACAGTCACTACAGATCAGATTGCTCTCCAACAGGATCAATGATGCATTCATCTCCATTAAGTATACCAGATTTTTTCCAACTTGGAATATCAGAGGAATCACATTTGATTTATGTTCGCCAAGCAAAAGAAGTTATAAATATTTGTGCTTTACTGAAGTGGAGCTTCAACTGGGGCACTTGCTAAGTTTGCATTTTTAATTGCTCTCTGATGAGGTGTAATTTTTGTGAAATGCACCTGGGCCAGAAGAGTCCCTAGTTTTGCCAAAAATGTCTACCCAACTGGAGTACTTTCATCTGGTTAATTAGTAACTTTTACCTCGTTGGGTAAATATCTCATGCATATTCTGCACTATAGCTGCACGAAGGACTACAAGTTAATATTTGCAGTGACCTTGTGTGCATGTCATTTCAGAAATATGATTGATCCTCGAGCCTATGTGTGATACCATGAATACTCATTCCTGAGAACATGGCAAGAATATAAAGAGGTGAGTGTCTACCAAACAGATATTCTTCCTTTTGGCTAAATTAAGTAACTTTTTTTGTTGTTTGCTAGAGATGTCCTCGTATTCCTCTGCATTAATAATGTGCCACCAAAATTGGCTGGAAATTCACTAGGAGGCCTTTTGTTTGGCTGTCCATCGATGTGGGAAACGGATGGAACAGCTTTGCATGCTACTAAGAAATACGATGAGTGAAGCCCCCTCCCAGGGCCGATTCCAGCCCGAAGGCTGGCAGTGTTATGCAGGCTGCCCTGGAGCCATCCAGGGCAACCTGTCTGCACCGTTGCGGACCACGGGGAGGCTGAATGTCCCTGCGGTCTCTGAAGGACTCCCAGCCTCCAACGTTAGCTGCCATTGCTCCCACTGCAGCTCCATCTTTGTGGGATGATTCATTTAATCTATTTCCCTGCCTGTATGACAGTGGCAGGTAAACACATCAAACTCTGCTATCAGCAAGCGGAAGCATTATTTTTAGCTCCCTCTTGCTGGGAGTGGAATTAGTGTTTGTTCCGACTAGGTGGAAACGGTCAAAATTCCCGTGAAGTTAGAGCAAACAGCTATGTCCCGGCGGTGGGCAACCCAGGACACAAGAAGCCGGCCCTAGGGGTGACGGTTCCCAGGACCATTATTGGCTCCAGTAGGGGGCTGTGCAGCCCCCCTCCATCTGTGTTCATGGGCTGGTCCCATGGAGGTGGTGGCCCGTGGGGCCATACATGGCCTGAGAGGGGGGGCATATGACCCACTTCCCAGTTTTAAATATTTCATTGTCTAGGGATGTGGTGGCCGCTGGGGCTTCTATGAAGCCCGGGAGGTGGGTCAGCGCAGCCCCCTCCTTTAATAAAATTAAAGCCCCAGGGAGGTGGTGGTCCCAGAGGCTCAGAGAGCCTAAGGAGGGGGCCCGTGCACACCCCCTTTTTTTATAAAAAAATGCCCCCAGGACCTGGCACACCTTGGGGCGCTTTTCAAAACAAGCGCTGGAGCCCACACTTGTTTTTTTTTTTTTATTCGCTCCAGTGTTACAGATGGCTCATGATGTAATATGTGACATCATTATCAGTGGATTGCGGGCGCGCGAGATATAGTGAGTACAACTAATTATATCAGAGGAATTTCAATGGTTTTGTATGAGTGAAATGTCCAGCTAACTATAACACCCCTAAAACCTATGTTTTTTCAGGGAATTTCTAAGGTTTTTTAAAAGCTAATTTCTAACTATATCAGGCCTGAAACCTATGTTTTTTTCAGTGAATTTCAAAGGTTTTTAAATGCTAATTCCTAATTATATCAGGCCTGAAACCTATGGTTTTTTCAGTGAATATCAAAGGTTTTGTAAATCACAATTTTTAAATGTATTAATTGTTATATTTATTTTGTTATACTGATTTACTACATTTTTTAATTATTTTTAGATATTTTCTTTTTCAAATTACATTATATATTACATTACAAAATATACTTTCTCAGAATGAAATAGTTTAGTTTAAATACTTTGCCAATAGGCAATAGACTTTTAAGTACAGTACTTACAGTTGTTGCAATGGGCAACATAATTTTAAACACAGTGCAACATTGACCTCAAAGAGAATTTCTAGTTAAATGCAAATAATTACTTTATGGATTACTTTTCTAACCACAGGACTGGATCCTAGATTCAGTCCTTAGACATCTCCGGGAAACGATTGAGCAAAAGCGTTTTAGTTACAGTAGTGATTTTTAAGAAATATTATTGTATTTTAAAAGTTGACACTTAGAAATGTTTTCACATAGGATCACCAATGTTATCCTATAGTGGGAAATTCCTTTAGCAGGTAAGTAGTGCTACTCAGTGGTGGATCCTGGATCCAGCACTGGTGCATCTCCTGTAAACAGTTGAAAGAATGTGTTTAAGTCATACAGACATTTTTTCAGGAATATTTTTAGTTTGTGAAAATAGACACTTATGGCCACATGCATCATTGTTGCCGTTTGCGATTCCTTAATTGCGAAAATTAAGGAATCGCAATTAAGGAATCGCAAACGGCAATGCATCAAAAATTCGCAATTTATTTTGTAATTCCTTATTTTTCCTTATTTGCAATTCCCAATTTTGTGAATCGCAAATAAGGAATCCCTTTAAATTGATTCCTATGGGCCTAGAGGTCCATAGGAATCAATTGGAAGGCATTCTCATTTTGCGATTCGCAATTAAGGAATCGCAAAATGAGAATGCATTTTCAAGGGTGCAGGGGGGGTCCAAAGGAACCCCCTGCACCCCTGACATTAAACTTTAAGTACATTTTTCACACACACATGCCCAAAGAGCATGTGTGTGTTTAAAATGAAACTTCAAAAATGCACTTTTGTGCATTTTTGAAAGTTTTCGCAAATTAGCATGAAGTTTAACTTCATGTTAATTTACCACTTCCAAATTGCGATTTTTTACCTTACAAAAAAATCATGCATTGCATTTAAGAAATCGCAAAAGTGCGATTTCTTAAATGCAATCGCAATTTAAGAAATCGCAAATAAATTGCGATTTCTTAAATTGCGAAAAATGCAAAAAAGGTTAATGCATCCCAAATCTATGAATTGTATTCGCAAAAGGCCGAATTTTGCGATTCGCACCGTTTGCGAATGCAATTTAGTTTGATGCATGTGGGCATTAGAAACTTTTCGGGTGAAAACCAGACAATGTATTCCGATGGAAGGAAATACAAGTTACTGGTAAGTATGGTTAGAATTACTTTTCAGGGTCATTGCTGAGCTAAAAGATGCAGCACTGGGTTCTCTCCTGATAACAGGTGAGTAAATCGGAATTTGTTGTTCGGATGATTTTAGGTGAATATTTTAAAGTTCCAAAACTCCACACTTCGAAGAATTTCCAGGTGAAACCAGTCAATGTTAGCCTATGGAAGGAAATTCAAGTTACTGGAAAGTATGGTTAGAATTACTTTTCATGATTAGTACTGGGCTCAAAGATGCAGCACTGAGGTCTCTCCTGATAACAGGTAAGTAAATCGGAATTCGTAGTTCTGCTGATTTTATAGGAATATTTTAAAGTTCCAAAACTCCACACTTCGAAGAATTTCCAAGTGAAACCAGTCAATGTTACCCTATGGAAGGAAATTCACTTAGTAAGTAAGTAGTGTTATCGCTACCTTTTCTTACTCAGTGGTGGATCCTGGATCCAGCACTGCTGCATCTCCTGTAAACAGTTGCAAGAATGCGTTTAAGTCATACAGGACATTTTTAACGAATATTTCTAGTTTTTGAAAATAGACACTTCAAAACTTTTCTGCTGAAAACCAGACAATGGATTCCTATGGAAGGAAATACAAGTTACTGGTAAGTATGGTTAGAATTATTTTTTAGGGATAGTGCTGGGCTGAATGATGCCGCACTTGGTTCTCTCCTGATAACAGGTGAGTAAATCGAAATTCGTAGTTCAGCTGATTTTAGAGGAATATTTGTACAATGGTGAAGGAAGGGGGCAGGGCCTGAGGTGACATGTGTGCAAACACGCCCTGTGGTGTGCTTTAAATTGCTTGATTAAGTGCCCTTGAATCCTGAGGTCCACTGGGGGCCAACTAGCCCACCAGGTACCACCAGTATGCGCCAGGAGGCTGCGTTGCAGAGAGGTGTTCAAAGGCCGTGCCCCTTTTTACAACACTCCGCAACGCAGCTCCGTGGTGCTTACTGGAGGTAGCTGAAGGACTAGTTGGCCCCCAGGGACCCTCAGTATTGACAAGGAATTAATTCCCCAACTTAAACCGCGCCACGGGGCGTGTTTGCACACATGTCACCTCAGGTCTCACCCCTCCCTTTAACACTGTGCAAACGCGCCCCATGGTGCATTGTAAGTTGGGGGATTAACTCCCCTTGAATACTGAGGGTCCCTGGGGTGCAACTAGGCCACCAGTGACCTCCAGTAAGCGCCACAGAGCTGCATTGCAGAGAGGTGTAAAAAGGGGCGTGGCCTCAGAACACCACCCTGCAACTCAGCTCCCTGGCGCACACTGCAGGTACCTGGTGGGCTAGTTGGCCCCTAGGCGACCTCTGGATTGAAGAGGAATTAATTCCCCAACTTAAAACGCCCCACAGGGCGTGTTTGCACACATATCACCTTAGTCCCCAGGGCCATCGAGGGCTCCAGGAGGGGGGCAACGTGGCCTCCCTCCCACATTTTTGAGAAGCCCCGGGGTTGGTGCCCCCGGGGCTGGGTGGGCCTCAGAGCCCCTCACCCAATTTTCTTAAACCCCAGGGGGTGGAGGTCCCCGGGGCTGGGGGGCCTGAGAACCCCCCACCCATTTGTTTAAAGCCCCGGGGGTGGTGGTCCCTGGGGCTGCGGGGGGCCCCATGAGGCCCCCGCATACATTTAATTCTTGCCCCAGGGGTGGCGGTCCCCGGGGCTGGGTGGGCCTCAGAGCCCCCCACCCATTTGTTTAAAGCCCCAGGGGTGGCTTTAAACAGGGCTGCGTGTGGGCCCTGTGAGCCCCCTCACATGTATTAAAATCGAGCCCCAGGGGGTGGTGGTCCCTGGGGCTGGGGGGGCCACTGAGCCCCCCGCATATATTAAATTAGAGCTGCAGGGGGTGGCGGTCCCCCGGGGCAGTGTGGGGGGGATTGAGACTCCCCCACTTTTTTTTCAATAATGCCCCCGGGGTTCCAAATTTACATATTTTTCGCGTTAGACTGCACTTTTTTTTTTTTAATATTGCTAAGATTTGCGGATCCTACGCTAATCCTGTGATTTTTTTTTTTTGGCCCTGGGGGTCCTTGTGGGACCCCCCTGAGCAGGCCTAGGGGGTCAGGGTGTGTCTACCCTGCCCCCTTTCTGCGTTTTGCGGTGTTTGTTTTTGTTTTCTTGTGCCTCGGTTCTACCAAGGCACAAGATGGCTGCCAACACTTCCTGATTTTTACAGTTGTCTGCCAATGAGCATTCAGCTCGTGTAAGGCAGGGGTCTTGTTGGTTGCGCGTAGGGTATGCAGATACTACTCCGGATCCTCCGCGCCCATAGATATATAAATTACTTTAACCGTAATTTTCTCAAAAACTACTGAACAGATTGACACCAGATAAGCGAATTTTTTCCCAGCCTCGACAACAGTACTCCGATAATTATCCTACCTGGGGGCGGTTTCAAAGAAATATTGGAGTTACATTTTCAGACTCTTCGGCCAGGTCAGCCAACGAATCTGATCCAGGCACTAGTACGCGACATGGTCCTTCAAATGTAAACTATCCCCCTCCTTCCTCTTTTTTAGAACAACGCGGAAGGGGGAGAGGGGACCACAACAAACCAATCTCCAAGCACAACACTGGAACTTCCAAGCGGGAGAGAGGCAGACCCGCAGGAAGTTTTATCAGTGGGGACCCCCTCAGCAGTACAACAGAATTTTTCTGCTGATGATACTATCCCTATTTTCAATTTATCTGAGCATCTGTTGTCTTTGGCTGAAATGTCGCTTTTAACTAAAGGATTGAGTTTTGTACCCACGGAAAAGACCTGACTATTCGAAAATTGCGTCTAAAAGCTTTCTTCCTGAACAAAAGCACGACAATGGTCGACAGCCATTCTGGACTGCGAACCCCTCTATCTATAATCCACCTACTAAAAAAGTGCCCATTGAATTGCTGGCCTTTGAATCCATGGTCCTAAAAGCAGTTTCTGCTTTGAATAAAACATTTTATTATATCCCTTATAACATCTCTTTGACCGAGCCACAGGCATTAGTTAAGCTGAAACAAAATCAGGAAGTTATAATTAAGCCTGCAGATAAGGGTGGGGGGATTGTTGTGCAGTCCATGTCCCAGTATAAGACTGAAGCAAAACGACAACTAAACAATACAAACCACAATCAGATTTTAAGAACCAATCCTCTAACTGACATTCAAAATATGATTGCTACTATGACTACAATTGCCAAAACAGAGGGCTATCTAAGCGATAAGGAATTTGCGTTCTTTTATACCAAAACTCCTTGGACACCTGTCCTATATACTTTGCCAAAAGTGCATAAGAATTTGTTGAATCCTCCAGGCCGACCCATAGTGTCGGGCTGTGGTTCGGTCCTGGAGCCCTTATGCAAATACATTGATGTATTCATTAAGGACTTCGCCGCTGCCACTCGCAGCTATATGCGTGACAGTGGTGATATCATTTCACAGTTGGAGGTGATGTAATTCTGTCCAGAGTCGGAGTTGTTGGTGTGTTTGGACCTTGAGTCCTTATACACCAATATTCCCCAACTCGAAGGTATAGAGGTGATTAAAAAGGTCTTGGACTCACGGACAGCTCATGTGCCAGTCCCGACAGATTTCATTGTTGAGCTTCTGAGGATATCATTGACACGCAATTATTTTGAGTTTGACGGACAATATTATTTACAGATTAAGGGTACTTCTATTGCGGCTTCTTATGCCCCCAATTTTGCTATTTTGTTCATTGACGAATTTGAAAAACAATTTATTTTTGACTCTACCAACAATCCTTATTTTGATAACGTTTGCCATTGGCGACTTTATATTGACAATATTTTTTTCATTTGGACTGGGACTAAGGACGATTTGAGCTTGTTTCTTAATTAGCTCAATTCCTGTTCTCTTGATTTGAAGTTCACATCCAACTCTAGCAATAGCCAGGTTGACTTTCTGTATCTCACAATTTTTCCACATGAGGGTAGGCTGTCCACAAGATTGTTTACGAAACCTACAGCCCGTAATACTTTATTGGAGTATTCCAGTAACCACCCAAGAGGGCTTAGAGATGGCCTACCTTTTGGGCAATTTCTGCGAATACGTAGAAATTGTTTTTTCAAAAAGGATTATTTCCGTGAGGCAGAGATCTTGGCTAAGAAACTTCAACAGCGTGGTTACCCACGGAAACTGATAAAAAAGATCCATGAAATGAGCTTGGTATAACCATCGCAAATCGGATTCCGTGTGTGACCACATTTGGAACACGAAGTAATAAAATTTGCGGTATCATCAGGAGACATTGGCCATTGGTTGTCACTACCGGAATAACGTTGGAACAGCCCCTATTTTCCTATAAAAGAGGTAAAAATCTTCGTGACCATCTGGTCCGAGCAGCTTTACCCCGGACAGAGAGCCCCAATTTGACATCTTTGTGGGGCCTCAATAAGATAGTGGGACAGTATAAGTGTGGTGGCTGTCCCATGTGCGGGTCAAGTATGAATACAAAGCAGTTCACTGATGGAAATGTTAACCATGATCTACGAGACTTTTCAAGTTGCAACACACCAAATGTTGTGTATGCGATTTGGTGCCCGTGTGATTTGATCTATATAGGTCAAACCACCCAAAAGATAAAAACAAGACTTGGACAGCACAAAAGTAGAATCCGACGCCAAACAGAGAATGCCCCCTTGGTGGCCCACTATTTAGAGCTCAATCATGCACCCAGCGATATGCGCTGGCAGGTGATTGAAGAGGTTGTCACAGGGATCCTGCTTCTACGCAGAACTGTGCGCAGAGACTTGGAACCTTGGTGAGTAAGGGTGTACCAAAAACTCACCTTAGTACACAAAATCCCCTACCAGACTAGCAATCAGTGTCTCATTGGTTCTTACAAATCCCCAATATTTAGACAACCCAGAACATGAACTTAGTACACATCAGAAAATGTGGAACACATAAACACTCTTTCGTTATACTAACTGATCAGTCCAAAACAAGGAGTAAATGAGGACACATGCAAGTTTGAAATATTTATTTCTAATGCAGTGTTCTCAGCACAGTATCTTAGCTAATACAAGCACACATATTATAAGAAACAAGGTTATCAGCATAGTTACAATTTCATAAAATACAAAGGGAGAAAGCATGTTAAAATGCTAAAGGGAAGAAGGCTAAATGGCACCTAAATCTTACCCTCCCTTGCTAGTATATTATATTATATCTATAGAAGGTCTCTTGGGATTACAAGCGCGGCCCCATACCTCAGGTTCTAGTAGAATGAGATCACATCATATTCTACACCAGCTCTCTCCATGCGAAGGTTCGTCAAACTCTGTCTGCATGCTCTGCGCAGTGCAATATTAAACGCGCCCAAAACTCGAGGTGCCCACAGCTGCATATGTGTTATGTCTAGGACCTGCGCTGATCAGACCGAATAACAACTGCTGCGTTGAAGTAACCTTGAAGGCCTCGGCACTCACTGTTCAGACATAGCTTACCAAGCCAGACTGATACTATAGGAAAAACATATTATTCTCGTGTGAAGCAAAATATTCTGCTAAACTCTAAACATTTATAATATCATGTGCCCTGTGCAAAAGCAACAGAAAGGAGAAAATGGTGTTTAAACTTGGCTCTAGGTGAGTTCCCCTCTATCTGGAAGGAGGCTATGCTAGTCCCTATCTTGAAAAAGGCGAATTCAGACCCTGGCCAATTTACTAACT
This sequence comes from Lissotriton helveticus, assembly GCF_964261635.1. Classification (NCBI taxonomy): domain Eukaryota; kingdom Metazoa; phylum Chordata; class Amphibia; order Caudata; family Salamandridae; genus Lissotriton; species Lissotriton helveticus. The sequence goes on from NC_136063.1 coordinate 808,007,282, forward strand.
ATCGCCCTATCTCCCTTCTCCCTCATTCAGCTAAAATCTTGGAGAAAGCTGTTCAACTGCAATTGGCAGAATTTCTGGAGACTAACATGCTCTTACACGATTCCCAGTCGGGATTCAGAACTGGCTTTAGTACGGAGACGGCTCTCCTGGAGGCCTCCGAGACAATCAGAGAGTGTGTGGATAGGGGCGAGGAGGCTATGTTAGTCCTCCTCGACCTATCCGCCGCCTTTGATACGGTTTCCCATGTGATTTTATTGGATCGCCTGAGCCAGGTGGGTATAGGAGGTACAGTGTTGACTTGGATCCGCTCTTTTTTGAAAGATCGCTCTCAGAGGGTTTTTCTAAGGCCTTTTAAATCTGCTGGGAAACCCCTTCTTTGTGGTGTCCCCCAGGGCTCGGCCTTAAGCCCTCTGTTATTTAATGTGTACCTTGCTCCACTGGCCAAAGTGGTAGAATCTTGGGGAGTCAGAGTGATCTCCTATGCTGATGATACTCAGCTGGTGTTTTCTTTTAGGGATCACTCTGACACCTCCTTTGCCAACTTCCGCCAGTGTCTGAATAACATATGTAACTGGATGACTGTGGAAAAGTAAATTTTGCCATGTTCTGTGTCCCTACGTGTTCCCCATCTTATGTTATGTGTGCATGATTAATATGCATATGTATTCCCCATGTTTGATTAAAGACGCAATTACAGTTGTGTCCATCTCTAGTATGCCAGTTTCCAGTTCTCGTGAAAGCTACGAGTATTAGGCCTATGTAAAGTTACGTTGCCACGTTTCCCAGTGTGCACGTTATTTCATTGAAAAGTCCCCGTTTCTAGGCCTCAAAAGGGCCTGGACACCAGATTCAGCTCCTGTCTCCTGAGCCCTCGCTGAGGAGCGATACAGCCCCCACCTGTATCCTCGACCCTTCACTTACTTCCTGCCTCACAGTGCCCGGTTCAGCCTGGCTCTGCCTACGAGTCTGCCAAGAGTATGTTATGATTCTAGTTATCAGTCCAGCCCTCCTTCTCTGCATTCCTAAGCTACTGAATCGCATCAATAGTTTCCGTCATCGTCTAGCCTTTACGTCTCCATGTAGGAGAAATACTGTATTAATGGTCATTTTATATTCTTCAACACACACTACATGTAGAATAATGCATGCTCCAGTCTTAGAGTCTGTTAGCCTTTACCCCGATAACTTTTAGTTTATATCAACATGTTCTCTAAACATTAGATACTAGATAGGGTTTAGGTACATGTCGCCCTGACTCTCCAGACTTCAGTCTCTGCTCCTAGCGCAGAAGTCATAGCCCCCAGCTTCTCCTAGTAACATGTCATTGTCAGTTTGTGCGCACCATTAGGTTAGAGGTCCCGGCTCCTTAGGTAGCCCCCTCCATGTTTCCGCCCCATTTATGACATATTCTGTTACGTTTACATCACATGTCCATGTATACGCCTCCTGTTACACCTACTTTCACCCTTATCTTTCGCGACTGCTATTGACCACACCCACTGCTCCGCCTACTGTATTCATTGTAATGCAACTGTTTTAGTATATATGCTTGTGTACTGTTATTAAATGTTACGCCGATTCCCTTGATCCTGTCCCCGGCAGCGCTGCCAGGGGCTGCCATCCTATTCCTGTGCAGGTTGTCCTGTTCCTGTCCTTTATGCTGTATTAAACCTGCAAACTCCTACTACCTCGAATCTTGACTCTTATTTATTGAGCTATCTGTTATTGCTATGTCCAGTCAAACCTAGATCCGGTATTATTTATTTATATACCACATAATGGCGCCCGAACAGGGACTTGCCCTTTCCCCACGCGCCGGTGAAGCCACGTATGCCCCCTGATCCTCTGCAGCCGTGACGGAACCATACCGTGCACGTGCAGATATTTCTGCTTCAAGTATCCCTCAGGCCCACGGAGGAGACGGAGGTGGCGGTCCAGCATCCAGACGAGGCGGTGGAGGAACGCGGCGAGTCCCGACCAGAGCCCAAGCCGAGAGTCCAAGGTCCGAGGTATCCGGAGGCCCACCCGTAACTGAAGTCCGAAGTTCGTCCGTCCGGCGTCGAAGCAGTCCAGTCCAGTCCGAGGCCTTCCGTTCTTGCTGCCCGGTGAGTACCGTTGCTGGGGTAGTATCTAGACAGGGTCAATCTAATTGTCTCTGGTCCGTGGGGTTTGGTAGTACACAGATCCCAAAACGAAGTGTCCACTTCGGTGGATGCGGGTCCTGACGTGTCTCTTTATGAGACCGGTAAGTTTCGTACTGTTTTAGCAGTGCATCTAGTTTCTGTTCTAGTCAGTTCTGTTCTCGAGCAAATTCATGTATTCTGTTTTCCGTATTCCAGGTAGTATTCTGTTCGAACTGTTATTTTAAATGTTCCTCATGTATTTTAATGTCGTGGTATGAAAGTGGTGTAATTATCGTGTTCATTGTGTATTGTATTGTGTCCAGATTACAGTTCAGTCATGCTGTTATTTTCCAGACTACGTCAGTTAAGAACTAGAAAAGGTCTGTTAGAAGCAGCAGTTCCTGTCCCGCCTAGGGACAGTCCAGGTCACTTTATGTATCAGAAGCATGGCATAAGTGCCATATTATATCTAGATTTATGGGTAGAGTATACCAAACAGTTAGAAGAAAAGTATAGATGGCCCGTATCGGGTACATGGGATGCCGAGTGCATCATGCGAGTAGAAGAAGCATTATGGAAAAAGAAAGCCAGACAGTCACAGAAAGATGCCATCGAGTTATGGCGCAAAGAATCTCATAAAAGAACCGAAAAAGAAATCAGAAAGTCAGAATTAAGTAGAGAATCCTTAGAATGAGCCCAAGAAAGGGAATTAATCGAGATAGGTGAACGAGTCAAAGCCGAACAGTCAGACAGACAGAGGAATGCCCTCATTAAGGGTATGTATCCTCTTCTTGCCGAGGGCTTGCCAAAAGCAACCCCGGAGGCATCCAGTAATTTTCCGCCACCATTAGTTCCGACCAAGCTACGTCACAAACCGACCGCAGCTGATATCTTTATTTCGTCCTATTTGGACGACACGGTTCCAGAATATGCAAATCCTGTTCCGCCAGTCCCTGTAAATCATGCCATTCCTACTCCTCCAGACACCGGAGTACCTGCTACGGTACCCCCGGTCCAGCCTACATTACAATTTCCCACTCTGCCAGCACGAAGAGTATCAGTCGACAATTCCAGTATAGGGGCCGCAGGAGGAGGTCCTCCTGGTACCCCGCCACCACACCAACGAGTAACGTTAGTCGAGTTACATGAATGTGCGTTACAGCGTACGCCCAAATATAAGTCCGTTGCAGATATCCGACGAGCTCTTACTGAATGCCGCTATGATCCAGTTGCAGGTGATGATAGTACAGTTATATATTCCATCCGTGTAAGACGGGTGACCGGGTACTTGGATACCCTACCGAATATGAAAGAAGATCTAGACAGAATATATCGTTTCATCCGTACAGGGGATGATCCAGAAAGTATTGGTGAAGCCATGTCTCAAAGGAAAGCTGAGATCCAGCTCATGATATTAAAGTTTCTGATTAATTGTTTAATAAGGGAACAAGATTATCCGACCAAAGATCCGGCCGAAATGAGAATCCTGACAAGGTGGAGTGATAATATAGCCGAGGGTAAGCACAGAACTATCAGTAGTATAGAGAGTATGTACAAGAGAATTCGTAAGGAAATAATAAAGTTACACGAACAACGTAAAGCAGCACAAGTAAGCGAGAAAGAGAATGACTCTTCTACTGAAGAGGTAGAGGACGAGAATCCCGCCAGAATAGCGTATGTAGGAAAATCTAGATTTCCAGACCGCCATTTACGCCTAGAACGCAAGAAAACTGTTCATCTTCCAGCACCAGAACAAGGTTCTCTAGAACAAGTATTTCAAGCCACCGATCAAATTCTGAAATCACGAATCGGTTATAGTAAGTTGAGTACTATGCATGAACAAGAACTAGCCCGATCAGCAGTCCGATGGATTACTGATTCTACCACTTTTCCAGATGAAATAGTGGCACAAATGTTTCTGAAACTGCCCCCAGCCGAGCAACGACTGGTGGGTATGTATATGATCCAGCACCTCATCACATTGTATGAGGGTCAACATTCTGATCCAGGTCCGTTACACGATGTCCTGAACGAGTTACTCCAGTATAGATGGAAAGGTTTAGGTACCGATTTAATTAGTGTCATTCTAGAACAGCGTCACAAATATAGAACGTTTCTGAACCCGCATTTTGTTCATGTCTCACCTCCAGAAAGTAAACCGTTTTACATAGATAGACAGAACCCGTTACGAGAAGTACACCCAGTCAGGACAACAGATGGTGAAATGCAAAGAGTGTTTGTTTACACTCCGATTACAAAGATGGAACTCTTAGAGATGAAGAAATTAATTCCCTGTCATGACAAAGATCCAGCAGGGTTCCACCGAGAATTAAAAGACATGCTCCGTATGGGAGAATACACGTATCCAGATATAATTAAAATGTTAAAAGTCCTGTTGCCCGCAGGCATATATGAAAAACTCAAGGAAAAAGAATGGGATGTGGGAGAGAAAAAGATCGATTGGGCAGTTCTAGAAGCTGAAGATAAGATACGAGTACCAGGTACCGGTCTTGGAGAGAAATGTAAAGAATTACCAGAACTGTTAATACAAGTTTTGCCCAGATTATTAGCCACTAAAAAGGAAGACTGGGATGCAATCTCAGCCTGTAAACAGAAACAAGACGAAGACACTAGTGATTTTTATTCTAGATTTGAGAAATGCTTTATTATAAACAGTGGCTTGAAGACGAGTAGCGAGTCATACCCTCATCTTTTTGTTACTAAATTAGTCGAGAATTCAAGTCCACAAGTTAAGAATCGAGTTTTGAAAGTCGAAAGTACATGGCAAGCTAGTACCCCGTCCCAGATGTTACAGATGCTCCAGTACCACCAGAATAGAATCAGAGAAGAGCAAGAACACGAGAGAAAACGTATGAAAGACACGAAAATAAAAGTACTAGTTGCACAATCTGTTCCTCAAGACAGTCAGAAGAGGGGTACGAATCAAGCCAGTCATTCTGCAGCTCCCGTTAAAGGGACATGCAATTATTGTAAACAGCCAGGTCATTTTATAAACGAGTGTGCAGTTCTGAAACATAATATAGCTACCGGTAAAACTAAAGAAAGACCACGTCCGCCTAGACAAGAACAAGTTTCACAGACTTCTCAGCCACAGAATGCACAACAGACAGTTCCAGCACCGCAGCCTATTGCTGCAACACAGCATGTTACACAGCAGATGTACCAGTATGCACAGTCTGAGTATCCAGAGTATCAGCCATATTCATGAAACAGCCTAGAGAGGGAGGTAGGCTTGCCTCTCATCGAGATTCCTGTAGATCAAGAAGGTCCCTATGTTCATAGTCAAGTACTAGGGAAAGACAGCAAGTTTCTGATTGATACAGGGGCAAGTAGGACCACCATCAGTCACGCCGAAGTTCCAGGGGCTCCGCTCTCAGGCTCTAGAAATGTTTCCCTTGGATTTTCAGGAAAGCCTATTGTAAACGAGATATCTAAGCCAGTTACTCTAGAAGTAGGTCCATTGTCCCGCACTACTGATCTTTTACTTACGAAGTCATGTCCAGAAAATTTGTTAGGCATTAAGACACTGAAAGAATTAGGTGCAGTTATTTGCTGCTCCCCAGAGGGAATACGACTGTTTCTACGTGACTTCAAGGGTCACTATGTATTACGAGATTTTGATCCGAGATTGTCTAATGTTCCGCAGCATCTATGGGCGCAAGGTCCAACTGATGTAGGTTATATGCAAATCACACCCCATCGTGTGACTCTCAAGCCAGGTGTAGTGTTACCACGAATCAGACAGTACAGATTGCCACCTGAGGCTGTAGCAGCCTTATCCAAAATTATTGACGAGCTCATCGCTCAAGGAGTAGTTGTAGAAACTGACTCCAATGTATGTAATTCTCCGATCATTCCAGTCATGAAACGTACTGATCCAAATGCACCGCCAGTATATCGATTAGTGATTGACCTACGAGAACTTAATAAATGTATTATTCCCCAGTATCCAGTTGTCCCAGATATCTCTTCCCTATTGACAGCCATTGATTCCGAAGCCTCATTTTTTACAGTCATAGACCTCAAGAACGCGTTTTTCAGTGTCCCCATTCATCCAGATAGTCAGTTTCTTTTCGGATTTTGTTTAAATGGAAGGAGCTATATGTTCACACGAGCTCCTCAAGGTTTCACAGAAAGTCCTAGCATTTACAGTCAAGCACTTAAGAGACAACTAGACAATATTCACATGCCAACTGACACTGCCCTGCTCCAGTATGTCGATGACCTACTGATCACAGCCCGTTCTGAACGTGCTTGCGAGCGAGCATCACTTACAGTCTTGTATTTTCTCGCCGAGATGGGGCACAAGGTGTCCCCTTCGAAGCTTCAATTCTGTGTCCAGCAAGTGATCTACTTAGGCCACTTACTGTCCAAGTGGGGTAGGCAGTTGACACCAGACCGTATCCAGTTAATAGCGAGTCTTCCTCAACCCAAGACCCAGAAGGAGGTACGTGCTTTTATCGGCCTTACTTCTTATTGCAGACAATGGATTCCTCAGTATGCATTTCTAGCTAAGCCACTGATACAGTTAACGACACAGGAGGCAGCCGTATCGACTGTCCTCCCTTGGACATCTGAACATACACTTAGTTTCAATGAGTTAAAGAAAGCTTTATGCCAAGCTCCAGTTCTAGCTACACCGAACTACAGTAAGCCTTTTACACTTTTCGTCACTGAACGCGAAGGTACAGCATTATCTGTTCTCACACAAGATCAAGCAGGACAATACAAGCCCTGTGCTTATTTTTCGAGCACACTAGATCCTGTAGCCCAGGCTCTGCCTGCGTGCCTTAAGTCAGTTGCAGCCACAGCACTAGCTATCAGACAAAGTGATTCCATAGTATTAGGACATTCCTTGACAGTACAAGTTCCACACTCCGTGGAAGTTCTTTTAAACCGAACCCAGACTCAACACTTGACAATTGCACGTTTAACAGGTTATGAATTGACACTGTTCCAGCCACACATAGAAATCAGACGCTGCAACGTTCTAAATCCTGCTACACTGTTACCGTCAGTTATTTCAAATCCTGCCACACACGACTGTGTGGAAGTAGTTAACACTATGACAAAGCCAAGACAAGATCTGACAGATATTCCATTACCAGATCCCGACCTGACACTTTATGTGGATGGTTCATGTATGAGAACAAGTACAGGAGAACTAGTAGCCGCGTATGCAGTGACTACTGACACTGAAGTTATAGAAACACACCGTATTGACACCCTGTCTGCTCAAGCAGCAGAGCTAGTTGCTCTGACCCAAGCCTGCATACACGCTAAGAACCTGAAAGTTAATGTTTATACAGATTCACGTTACGCATTCGGAGTTGTACACGACTTTGGAGTGCTCTGGCAGGAGAGAGGTTTCATGACTTCTCATGGAACCAAGATTCAGCATGGTCTCCTTATTCAAGCTCTGGTAGATGCCATACATTTACCGACATCTATTGCTATCATGAAATGCAAAGCACATACGAAAGTTACTGACATTATTTCTCAAGGTAATGATCTAGCAGATCGCACAGCCAAGCTTACAGCACAGACTCCAGACATTCCAGTTAATCCAACACAGACACATACTCCAGATCCGACTACATGCATGACAGTTAAGGACCCTACTCAAGATGTCATAGATATCCAGTTACATGCTACTCCCGATGAAATCAAGAAATGGTCCGAACAAGGAGGGGTCCAGACAGATCAGGGATGGGTAACGAAGGGAAAAGTCACATGGTTTCTCCCCGACTCTATGGTTCAAGTCATTATCAATACCGCACATAGTCCAGCACATTTAGGAGAAAAAGCTATGTTAGATAGTATCCAGAACATTTGGTTCAACAAGCATTTACGAGCTGCAGCCAAGCAGAAAGTCCGTACCTGTATGATATGTTGTCAGTTTAATCCAGGTAAAAGTGTCCCGGTGGAACAAGATGGATTCCAGCCCCCTGACCACCCTTTTGAAGTCCTCCAGATGGATTATATTCAGATGGAGCGATGTCGAGGTTTCAAGTATGTCCTTGTAGTTGTATGCGCTTTGTCCAGGTGGACAGAAGCATATCCAGTCCCAGATTACACAGCCACGACCACTGCCAAGCAGTTGGTTCGTGAATTCTTCCCCCGCTACGGACTCCCTAGAGTCGTATATTCTGATAACGGCCAGCCATTCTCATCTGAGCTCATGAAACATGTTTCCCTGTTGTTAGGGTACCAGTGGAAGTTCCATTGTGTACGCCATCCTGAAGCAGCCGGTCTCGTAGAGAGACATAATCAGACCCTGAAAATCCGCATTGCTAAAATATGTAAAGAGAAAGGTGTGGACTGGCTAGTAGCTCTGCCAGTCGCTTTGTTTTATATGCGCATGGTCGCACATTCCAGATCAGGTCTGTCCCCGTATGAGGTCGTATTCGGCCGCCCCCCTAACATGTGGGGTACACCTAGACCTCGAAGTTTTACCGATGTTTCAAGTAATATGCTGACAGATTACCTAGCTTCCTTGATGTCTGCCCTACACTCTTGTCGTTCACAGGTTGCCGCCGCATTTCCAGACAATACCGAGGTGGCACCGCATGAAATCGTTCCCGGAAATCTGGTCCTTGTGAGGAACTTTGATCGTTCAAGTCCGCTGGAGCCCCGCTGGAAAGAGCCCAAGCAGGTCCTCCTGGCCACCCGTACTGCCGTCAAGCTGGAAGGCAGGAAGGGCTGGGTCCACCTGTCACATGTGAAAAAGTTTTATGGATTAAAGACTGTTTTAAAGAACATTTCCCAGGATTTGAAAGACTGCCAAAGTACTATTCTTAAGGACTGTCCCGCAAAAGACAATGATACTACACCCTCCCTGTTAGAGAAAACTCCGCAACAGGAGTATAAGCTAAAATTAAGGTCTAGTAAAATAAGTCAGCCAGTTTGATTGTCTAAGTCCTCCCCTAGGTGAAACGGTTAGACCGGTTTCTGACATGTATAAAATAGACCCCCATAGTGAGAGAGTTAGTCAAAACTCAATCCGATGTATCGTTTTTCTAAGTTTCATATTGTTTTTCAGCCTTATGACTACCTGCACAAGTTATGCGTTTTATTTGTGTTTTCCAGTTTCTCATGAAAATAAGTCTGCTAATGCTACGGTAGAGCACACGTTTAGTGATCTGCCTTCTCATGAACTATCTTATCGTCTTGCTATGCGTAATAATTCCTTTATCTACATGTTACATTATTCACACCAGACCAGCAATGCCACTAATTGTTGGGTGTGTGGTCGACTCCCCCCATTCCAGACACCGAAGGGAGTTCTGCCACTCTTTCCTTATCCATTTTCACATAACGGTTCGTGTGGAGCATGGTCCACGTTAACGTCATCCTCAACAGATATGTCTTTTCTTAACAGTACATGTTTTCCAGACAAGCAAGGTCTTCCCCACAGAACAGGGTTAGATCTAGAAAATGAAGTTTATAATTTAGGTAATTATTCTTCGAATTTCATGGTCCTGAATGTTCAGTCTGATACTACTCCAGACTTCCCTGCTATGTCAGTACTACCAGTTAAAGGCGAATTATGTGTCCGAAAGAATGGTTCCGTACATGTAGGACATAGTGATTGTACTACTATTGTCAAGTATAGTGACAGTAGGAAATCTATTTTTAAAGCTTCACGTCATTCTTATTTTGTTTGTGGTCAGACCGCATATGTTCGTCTGCCCCTCGATTGGGAGGGAACCTGTTACATTGCCTTCCTACTGCCACCAGTTTTTCTAGCCCCACCCGACTACCATAGGAATTCCCACCTAGTACATACTAGACACAAAAGAGACCTCCCGATTGTCGATTATACTGAAACTGCCCTAGAACAATACATAGATATCAATAAAGGTGTATTTCCCTATTTAGGTACTGTTGTGAATAGTAAACTGATACGTAGATTAACGAGAACCCTTGAAGCAGTAGTGATTGAGACTACCTCTGCTCTAGGTAACTTAACCGAGGAGCAATCCTTTATGAGAATTGTCGTGCTCCAGAATCGTCTCGTCCTTGACGTCATACTGGCCGATAGGGGCGGGGCATGTAGAGTCATCGGATCTAGTTGCTGCATTTTCATTCCTAATAACGCGCCGTCTGTTTATTCAGCTATAACCAGACTCCATAAAATTGCCCATATGTTACACCAAGATCCAGGCACCTGGACATGGTCCGGTTGGTTCTGGAATATAATTTCCGCCTGGGGATGGAAAGTGTTGTCCTTTCTAGGTATTGCAGTAGCGATCATATTCAGTTGCTGCCTCTGTTTACAATGTGGCCCTGCGATTTGTGGCATTTGCGCTACCTCTTGTATTCCTAGTCCCAAGTCCCGTTCTAAATCCCGTTCCAAGAAAATTCGAGACGAGCAAATGATACTGTATGAAATGATAGATGGTATCATGAATATTGATGTTTCCTGATGGAAACGTAGTGACAAGGAGGGAATGTGGAAAAGTAAATTTTGCCATGTTCTGTGTCCCTACGTGTTCCCCATCTTATGTTATGTGTGCATGATTAATATGCATATGTATTCCCCATGTTTGATTAAAGACGCAATTACAGTTGTGTCCATCTCTAGTATGCCAGTTTCCAGTTCTCGTGAAAGCTACGAGTATTAGGCCTATGTAAAGTTACGTTGCCACGTTTCCCAGTGTGCACGTTATTTCATTGAAAAGTCCCCGTTTCTAGGCCTCAAAAGGGCCTGGACACCAGATTCAGCTCCTGTCTCCTGAGCCCTCGCTGAGGAGCGATACAGCCCCCACCTGTATCCTCGACCCTTCACTTACTTCCTGCCTCACAGTGCCCGGTTCAGCCTGGCTCTGCCTACGAGTCTGCCAAGAGTATGTTATGATTCTAGTTATCAGTCCAGCCCTCCTTCTCTGCATTCCTAAGCTACTGAATCGCATCAATAGTTTCCGTCATCGTCTAGCCTTTACGTCTCCATGTAGGAGAAATACTGTATTAATGGTCATTTTATATTCTTCAACACACACTACATGTAGAATAATGCATGCTCCAGTCTTAGAGTCTGTTAGGCTTTACCCCGATAACTTTTAGTTTATATCAACATGTTCTCTAAACATAAGATACTAGATAGGGTTTAGGTACATGTCGCCCTGACTCTCCAGACTTCAGTCTCTGCTCCTAGCGCAGAAGTCATAGCCCCCAGCTTCTCCTAGTAACACGTCATTGTCAGTTTGTGCGCACCATTAGGTTAGAGGTCCCGGCTCCTTAGGTAGCCCCCTCCATGTTTCCGCCCCATTTATGACATATTCTGTTACGTTTACATCACATGTCCATGTATACGCCTCCTGTTACACCTACTTTCACCCTTATCTTTCGCGACTGCTATTGACCACACCCACTGCTCCGCCTACTGTATTCATTGTAATGCAACTGTTTTAGTATATATGCTTGTGTACTGTTATTAAATGTTACGCCGATTCCCTTGATCCTGTCCCCGGCAGCGCTGCCAGGGGCTGCCATCCTATTCCTGTGCAGGTTGTCCTGTTCCTGTCCTTTATGCTGTATTAAACCTGCAAACTCCTACTACCTCGAATCTTGACTCTTATTTATTGAGCTATCTGTTATTGCTATGTCCAGTCAAACCTAGATCCGGTATTATTTATTTATATACCACATAACCACCAACCATCTCAGGCTTAATACTGACAAGACGGAGGTTATGTTTTTTAATCAGAAAACGACTATTCCCTCTAGCCTTTGGTGGCCAACGGTTCTTGACCCCCCCCCCCTATTCCAGCTCTCACAGTTCGCAATCTGGGTTTTCAGTTTGATAACACCCTCTCCTGCACTCCCCACATTACCAAAACAACCTCTGCATGCTTTGCGAAATTGTGTATGATTAAAAAGATTCTTCCATACCTCCCTTTAAATGCTCGTAGAACTGTGGTCCAGGCATTAATTATGTCTCACTTGGACTATGCCAACAGTCTCTACGCTGGTGCTCCTTTGTACCAGATTGAACGTCTGCAGATTGTGCAGAATGCTGCGGCAAGACTGATTGGTAGCATTCCATATCGTCAATCTGTAGCATCCTATCGCAAAAAATTGCACTGGCTCCCTATCGCACGACGTATTCATTTTAAGATTTTAATACTTGCTTTTCGAGCCTTGAACAACCTCGGCCCAGGCTATTTGAAAAAACGGCTTGTCTTATCACAATCTGTCAGATCCTTACGTTCCAATAGTCTACGTCTCCTGGTTGTCCCACGCTTCCGTCTTTCCAGAGTGGGCGGCAGAGCATTTGGAGTAGCAGCCGCCAGACTTTGGAACAACCGTCCCTTGGATCTAAGATTTGTCCCCACTGAACCCATCTTTCGCCGCAAACTTAAGACTTGGTTGTTCTCCTCTTAAATTTCTGTTTTCACATTTTCTTAAATTTCTGTTTTCACATTTTCTTTCTGGGGCTAGTTAGTTGTCAGCGCCGGGACACCCCCTCGGGGGTAGCCGTGCGCTCTATAAAACCCCAAAATAAATAAATAAATAATAAACTTCTAATAAGCTCATGCTAACTTAACACAGTATAAAGGCAAAGGCCATCACCATGACATGGTACATATTCCGGCCAGGGTTGGGAGCATTGTAAACATCCTTAACAAGACTGAAAGTCGTTGGATACTAAGATGTGACAGTATAAATACAGGCCTTAACTCTATGGAGGAGTGTCATTCTGTTATAACCAGTTAATGTGATCTATTGGTATACTTTGTCTAAATACAGGCCTTAACTCTATGGAGAAGTGTCATTCTGTTATAACCAGTTAATGTGATCTATTGGTACATTTTGTCCATATGTAACTGACAATTACAATATGTTTTACATTTGGCCAAAACTGGCAACACTATAACATGCGTATAATTGACATATGTATCATGCTCCTCAAGAGCTAAATGCTGTCAAACCTGTAATTTGTGAATTTTCGCTTCTGATGTGTGTAATTTGACCTACAATGGATAACCTGCTGTCAATACTATAACCTGTGACCCAATACTTTCATGATGTACATTTTCTACATTTTGTAACTCGGCCTCTTCGAATGAAAACGCCTTTTCTTTGTTGATATGTAGGTTTCTTTCCTTTTTCCACCTTTACAGTTTTTTTAATTGTGATAAACGTGGTAGAGACTTTATTTAATGATTTTTATTTTAAGTTGACATCGCTAACAAAATTTGTGATACTTTTCAACCATGAATCTAAATTTAACGTATTTCACCACCTCGACGTGTTTGTTGTGCCTCATGGTTGGAATTGTCACCGGAATTAAGAGACTACTGGAAACTGACCTCAGCCCTGAAGAAGTCATGGGGTAATCCCCTGTAACAGCGAAAAAAAACGTGTTTGCTAAGAAGACTTAAAGATCTTGAATTAAAGACATCTAAAAGTATAAAGACAAGCATCATCGTGATATTTAATGTAACTTTATGGATTTACTTTTGAAAAAGTGCAGAGGATTTGTATATATAAAATATAAAAAGAGATCAATTAAAGACATCAAGTGTTTTGTATCTAAACTCAATAAATTTCCTGGAGTTATTGTTTTACTAGAGGATATGTTATATAGCAATTAAGTGCCTGTCATCAAAATCCTACCAAACGCTACAGAGTGACAAATTATCTGAAAAGAGGGCATGGCACTGCAAATTTGACACAAATTGATTTCAGTCAGACCACTATGGGCTGCATTGCCTGAACGTGGGTGCCCTGTGTGCAATAATCAGGAGGAGTCTGAACTGCATGTCTTATTCTTTTGTCCTGGGTATTAGGCAGCAAGGCGGTGTTGGCTTACACAACTCTGCCGGAACTTGGAGTTTGAGCAATGTAGGGAGAAATTTAGCGTCTTAAAGTACGACACCTTCAAGCCCATTGTTTTCTCTGTTTCCCGATTTCTAAATGCAATGTGGCGGAGGAGATGGGCTTTTATAGAAAAGGAAAAGCACACAAAAATCGTCAACCAGTTTGCAGTATCGACATAGGCATCCAATATATCGATTATTTGTTTTGCCTGCTAACGGGATACAGCTCTTTTAATGTTTTTATATTGAATGTCGTTTTTTAACTGAATTGTGCAGTTTTAACTATTTATTGTAACATCGATGTTATCTTGTGTGCATTGAGTCTACTCATACCAAATGAACTGATCTGCTACCTGGTATCCTTGCCCATCTACTATGTTTTTGTCCTCCCTCTTTTCTATGATAGCATTGTACCTTCTCGATGGTATAGCTATGTTTTCACGTCCCGGCAACTCATCTCCCTTGGAATTAATGTATTTGTACTGTTTGGCATGTTAAAAATGTATAATGTTAGATTTCTTATTATTTTATACTTTTATGGTCCTAGTGACCGAAATAAAGGTTTTTGAACTGAACTGAACTATTTTGCATTCAGGGAACTCTTCCTACACCCTCCAGAATGAATTCCTGCAGGGACTGAGGTACAAGACTTCATGGCCCCAGAAAGTGTCAAAGTCAGGAAAAAGTAGAACAATGGACTCTGTGCTTTTCTCTCTTATTACTGGAAACGGGAGCTATGAGAGTGAAAGCAGTGAGGCCCATTGGTCTAGCATTACCATAAGAAGCTCAATAGAGATCCATTTGTCCCCGCTCAACCAGGGGACATATACGGTTGTCAGTTGCAGGCTGATGCTGTCTTGGCAGCCAGGCAAAATTGACCTTCGTGGTCCTGCCTCTGGGAAGCATGTTGAATGGCAAGCAGTAGCATGCTATGCTGACTCTGCTGGGTCTGCCATATTTTAGTACCACAGAGCTTAACCACCAGCCACTTCTGAGACAGAATAACCCTGTTTTAGTGTAAATGTATTGCTTTTTATTTTACCTTGTTTTTGACTTTAAATGACAACTTCACTTTTGAATCAGGATTAATCGGCTTCTTCTTATGTGAAACAATTGCGCATCCATCCATAAAATACAATGAAAATATGAGTGTGATTTTTTTAGCTAGTTCTGCTGGGAGACAGTTTTTACTAGGTCTCGGTTGCAGACAGCTTAAGCTGTCAGTTGGCAGATCTCTTGTTTCCAATACATTACATATACTTGAGGTGAACTTTAGGACAACTTAATGCTCATCAAGTAATTTATTTACTGTCTATCTAAGTCCGTTTTCTGTACTTGATTCATTGGGGTTTCTCCATGTTCTTGTGTTTACCACGATCAGGATCATTTTGGTTTCGCAGAGTTCCTATTTGAAGAGTTGTATCATTCATAGTTTTTTTTTATTTATGAAGCACTCTAATTAAGTGCATGTGCTTCCTTGTTCTCTGCTCTTTTTATTCTCTCTATCCCCTACCCATCCACATGTTCTCTTTTCACTCCCTACCCCTACAGCTCCCCACCCCTCTTCTCAGCCAACTCATAAACCTGCTGGTTTGGTATACAAAAACGATTTCATATGACCAGCTACTCTCTACTATTGTTGTGCTATGTATGCACTTGTTTTGGTTTTTTAACATTTTAATTTACTATTGTAACATGCTGCCCACCATTTAGAAAGGTAAATTAAAATGGGTGCAATGCGTAATGGCACATGAGCACAGACATCACAATGCAGCCAGGCTCATGCGTAACACTGCATATATGCTCATCAACAGCCATCTTTAAATTGGTTTACTTTAATAGAAATCCAATGACAGCCTTGCCTTGTGTTTCGATGCATGAATTTGCATGCCAGAGCCAACATGCATGAGTATAGCGCATAGGCTGCCTTGCACTGTGCAGGCAAGACCTGGAATGAATTTCATAGGAGGGCAGAGATACCCCTGTCAGTGAGTGCAGTTGTCTCGGGGTTCATAGGACTTCATTTCCCCCGTACAAGAGGCGCTCTAGATGGGTGAACGTACTGTGTGCCGCCTCTTTGTGCAGCAAATTAATTGTTCCACCTGACAGCTTCATTGGCTTTGTGTATGCATCTGTAAATCAGTGTGGGGGCGGAGGCAACATTTGTTCTTATTTGAATGGCACCATGCCCTTATGCAAATGAGGTAATACACCATTGAAATCACACCTGCACTACATGTGCACAGACATGTTATTTATTAGAGCTGGTGCTGCACAAGCATCTGCAGCCCCGTTTGTAACACTAAACTGTCCTAGGTGCACACACCCATTGCGACCGCAAGCATCTTCTGATAATGTGGCCCGTGGAGTCACACATTAACATGAGATTTTTGTTTTTGATGCTCTTCACTGGATTAACTTCACATTGGATGTTACTCCCCATTGATATTGTCAGAAGAAGTCGGATAATCCTCTCCACAATTACTTTTGCACTTGATACAAATGACTATCAGCCAGATTCATCAAAGGAAATCCGGCTCGCAAAGGGCCAGATTCTGAGAATCTGGCCCTTTGCGAGCGCAATTTTTGCATTTTGGATTCATCATCCCAAATGCAAAAATCGCAAATTGCGAAAACACTAAATTGCGAGGAATTGCATTTAAGGAATCTCTATTTGAGATTCCTTAAATGCAATTCATGAACCATTTCAGAATTGCGAAATCGCAATTTTTGGCTGCTATTTACAGCGAAGTCTGACTTCGTGGTAAAAAGCATTTTTCTAAGTTGTATGTTACACACACACATGTCCTTTGGACATGTGTGTGCGCAACACCAGTGTCAATTACCATTTCAGGGGTGCTACAGGGTGTCCTTTGGACACCCCTGGCACCCTTGAAATCGCATCCTTATTTGCGATTAGCACCCGGGATGGATAGTTCAATTCAATCCTTGAAATCTCTTCTAAGTGTGAAGGCACCGTCTTTTTGATAGTCAAACAAGACTCTATTCAGTAGTCTTCCTCTCTTTTATTGTGGTCCAACACACGGAGGTGCACGCCAAGTCAGTGACTCGTGCACCCAGGAAGCGTGATATCAGTCAGCAACATCGACTCACACTCTCCTGGGTGTGAATTATTACCACCTTGACTCCTAGATGGGGTCATCTAAAAGATCCCTGTTTGCCCCGTTTCTAATGTCCTGATGAAGACTCGCATGGCCCAGGCATAACTAACCGCACGGCCGTAAGACGAGTCGAAACGTCGACACCCTATTAAAAACCTGGACCACCTATATTTCTCTCTACAATTATGTGCAGATATTGATGATATATATTTTGTCTTAAGTTAATAATGAGAGAGTGTCCTTTGCAATAACTAAGTGGCTAGGTTATGCAGAACGGTTACTTGTGGGTCCGTTACTGTTTGTAATAAATCATTTGAATTTTATGTCACTTCTTTGGATTTTTTCCTTTTCTTTTCTTTTCACAATTTCTTTGGCACTCTTTGCTATGCTGCACGCTCTGTTTGGGGCAATTTTATATTTTGTATTGATGTATAAATTAAATTTTGCATTCTTTGTTTGATGCTGAGAAAATAGATTAAAATATTGTATTTCAATTGGAAGTGGATGCTGTTGCCTCTATATGTCTTTATAAATACATGCAAAAATTGGATGGAGCTGATTAATGTGTATGTGCTCTAAACCTGTAGTATTTGGTATTGATTAACTCAATTTACTAAATTATAGAGGTCTTGGACTATTGTTGTTTAATATTGATTGATACCCAGGTCCAGTACCTTACGGGTTACCCCATTACTTTAATGCTCACAGGTACTCGTCACCAGTGTTAAGTTCTGGATTAGGGAGAACACAACAGTGTGCGTTTTCAAAAAGCTTTATTCCAGTTCACCACAATGACCATCAACCCTTCTGGCAGCCACTTCTTCTGAGAGTAACTGCTGTACATTCAAAATAATGGATTACAGATAAAAGAGACGTAGAGAACACAACTAGGTCAAGTCTGGCCTAGATAATATTACACCTCTATTAAACTAAGCTACAGAAGCCTTCCCAATCAAAACATATACTCCTGGCTCCCAACTTGTAGGCGTAGCCAAAGCCTCTCTCCTGGTGACAGCTGCAATGTCAGGCCAGACCTTGAAAAGGAATGGGGATAGAATCAATCTGCATAAACATAAGATTCGGGGATTGGATGTGACATATGTTTGTTTTAAGTCATCTATATATGTGTGCTGTATTTTGTTATGTAGCCCCTATTGCTAGTCTTCTATAACTTATCATTTGACTCCTTCTCATTTATGCTGCTGATTTAGTTCTGAATGGAAGAGTAAAGTGGCAGAGAGGCTGATACGGTTCTCAATGTCGATATTGATTCTGATACTCCCAGAAATGGTAGACACTGTTTTTGGGCAATGCAACATCACGTGCCAGGTAGTGCCGGTGATGCGATTGTGCTACTATCAGCATGCCCCTTGGGAGAAGCCTAATCAAGTAAGGTCCTTAATGTACCTGTATTGTGTCAGGATAAAGAGGATACTCTTCTCCACTCACTTCTGCCTTTTCCACCCCACATTCCTTGCCTCCATGACACTAGCCTTGATAGCTACAACAAACAGAACCCCATTAGGTTTAAAGTATCTCCTTTTGCAATATTGTACAACTTTTTTATTGAACAATATTTGCACTTTCATTTCTGCTAACAATCCCTCATGCTATGACACTCTGGTTGTAGCATGAGGGAACGGAATAAAAAGTTAGATCCACAGCAGCTTGTAACATACATAAAAACCCCAGACCCCGAAAAACACTGTACTTGTCTGGGATGAATTATTTGCTGCTAAATACACTGGCATAAAGATGCAGATTGGTAGAGTACTGTTGCAAGGTGGAAGTATTATGTGATATGGCTGGTGGGCCTTATCATGTAATACTAACAGATTACACAAACTTGGACCTTGGATTCACGCTCAGCAGCCCTAGCTCAGTCCTTGTAGTGTGGCACAGAGCAGTCAGGCATACTTAGAGGAACATGTGCTAAGCACAAACATTGCCAATAAGAAGTGACATGACTTGAAAGAAACCTTGACATCAATTCATAAAAACAGAGTGCATTTTTATATAAATAAAGGCACCAAAATGCACTTTGTATCATACATTCTACCAGAGTTGTGGATTTTTAAAACATTAAAAATAAATGCAATAAATCTTATCAAACTGATTCCATTGAAGTCAATGGGGAAAAATTCAAGTGACTCTCGGTCACTTGCAGGGTGAGTTCCACCAAACCCTCTTGTGGATAAGGGCATGCAGGTCCCTAGACCAAGTTCCATCAGTCGTTACTTCGTTACCATGTCCAAGAATCCGGGTGCAGAGGTGACTTGATTTTCCTTGGTACTGAACAGGATCTGCATGAGCTGTCAAACTTGCAGCACTTGACAAAACCACTTCTTCTACCTTGCCTCGCGGCTCCGGGTGCAGGGGTAGCTTGCACCTGTCCCTAACCGGGGGAGGTCACACCAAAGATGCTTTACTACTCACTCAACCACTCCAATTTCAGATGCAGGGACACAGAGGCAGGGTGATGGATGACATTGGTTGCTGTCGCTGTGAGTTGCTCTCGGGCTGGAGAAGTCACCCAAGGGGTTGATCACCCGACTGGTGATCACCAAGCCTTGGCTGCGGCAAATGTAGTCCACGCTTAGTTCGGTGGCTGGGGGCGACAGGAATGGAGCAGCAGCTTGAAACGGTGCAAGCGTGGCTACCACTCTGGACTTGCATGACACAACTTCTCTTCAGGCTCAAACTCAACGGGCCCAGAGGGTCGTAAATAATTGTCACAAAGTGCATTGATTATCCTGCAGCTTGCAGGGAACTGGTGCCGCCAATCTTAGGGAGCCTGCTTTGGTTTCAGGCATCCACTGGAGTCCCTCTTGCAGGGAGCAATGAGCTTTTGCCATGGACACACATTGAACACACAGTTCTAGTATTGGTCTCTTGCGGGTCTTTGCTCTGTGGCAGAGTCCAAAGTCCTGTTGTTGGTGACGGCATCTTCTTTGTGCCCCTTCTCGGATTCGAAACCAGGAGTGAGGTTCTGGTGCTAGGGGAGCCCCTTATATCCTAGTTTAGGGGACATTAAGGATGTGAGGGATAATGGCCAATGGGCTCCTAGTTCCTGTGGCTAGTCCACCCCTGATGTCACTACATCCTGTGGGTTACGTCACCTTTCTACTTAGAGTCCTCTAATTCAGTGTCTGCAGGTGCAGAAGCCTTTCTTGGCCGTACATATCTCCTTGCCCACCCTAAATATGTGACTAGCCTTTTGGAGGTGTATGCCTCCTGAATAACTCATTTTCCCACCTGTTGGGCTGGACAGGGTGGGAAGGTCTCGCTCCCGGAGACAAGGAATTGCACATCAAGGGTGGTGGAAGGCTTTGAAGCACTGGTTCACTGTATCAGTGTGGGACCCCTGTGCATGCCAATTCACCCTCGGCATGAGAATCATGTTGGGGTGAAAAAGCATGGTGCTTGATACCAAACATGAAATAATTTGGTGGTTCCATAATGGAGCTGACTATATCGAGTTTCTTCTGCAGCCAGCCCATGTAACATTATGGCCTGACAGTCACTTATACTGAAACCATGCTTTACAGGGTTACTGTGAGATATATATGTATAAACATATATATCCACACCTTTAATATATTGCACTCTACCTCATGGGCTTAGGAAGATAACCTTAAGAGTGACTGACTTACACTCAGGCAGCAGTGGGGCTCTGAATCACATGGTGTGTGCAGAGTCACTCTCGAGCAGCCAGACAGCTCATTCAGGTCTTTAATGGCAGACCTGCAGACATACTTTTTCTCAGGTCACCCAGGATGGCACAATCCAGTGCTGCAACCCTTGTGACCTCTTTGCCACTCTTGTCCTGGGTACCACTGGTACCATATACTAGGGACTTATAAGGGGGGAAAGTACCTTGCCAATTGAGTGTACCAATTCACATCACAAGTTAGGGGAAAGAGTTTGAGCTGCTCTCATGGGGGCAAAAGGGGGCATCTGCAAAGAAGCTCAGTTTCTAACAAGTACGTCCAAAGAAGAGTCAACACAGTAGAAGGGAATGACATTTCTATTAACTTGAATTCATGAAGGGAAGGAAAATCACCTAGACTCTAGAATACTCATCACTAAAATGGCTGCCCGAGGGATATCAATCAATGGATCGGGGCAATCTTTCTGGTGCAGTAAAAATCAAAATACGAAAATATTGTGATGTGGTTTATCAAATCCAAACCCTGCTCCCTTTTGTTTTGTCATGTTTTGGGATCCTCTACCAGAGCTAGTCAGAAGAGCCAAAGCCGCAGAGTTGCCATTGTTGACAATTCATATTTGATTTTCATAAGCACTTCTTGAGCAGTGTGGCTGTTGTCTGGGCTATAAAAAACACTTGCATTCGGGATCTTGATGGGGAAAACAGAACTTTGCTTAGGGCCCAGGTTCTTTCTGGATTTTATCATTGTCACTGTTCTCATACTGACTAACTCCCCCCTCTGGAACCTCAAAATGCGTTAGACTTCTCTGGCATACATCGAGACCCCTCCTATCTGCCAGATCACCTCACACAACCTTTACCCCTCTCACAGCACTCAGACCTGGTGGCGCGCCTGGACAATATATCTCTCCGGTTGCACATTCTCACCATCGAACTTCATGATTTGAAAGCCAATTCAATTGAACACCTCCCACTGGTCAGTACCCTCCTCTCCCTTGCGAATTTGCCCAGAGCCCCTGCTAGTGATAGAACTCACCGTGGTCAGCATCCCCCTCTCTATCTCTAAAACCATACCCCTGCCTAATGCTCCCTCCTGCCCCAGAAGAGGGAAGACCTATCTTGCGTCTAACGATATCGATGACTTACTCAATTCTTACTCGCTTCTCTTAGACACCAACAAGATTACTCCAGGGCAAATTCAAGCTTTTCACGCTAACCTGAACAGAGAACCTCCTCATACCTTTAGAGGCATAAATAATGACAACCTTACAAGAGTGAACATCATACAGATCCCCACACACACCGGTGCAACTTAAATGTGTACTACTCAACTGCAGGTCAGCCAGCAAACACGCCTCTGACATATTCGGCCTCATCCAACATAATGAGATAGGGCCCGTTTCACAGAACTAACTTAAGAGAACATTCTAAACTTACTATCAATTTGGTATTCACAGAAGGCACTTACTCATTTCGGTATTCACAGAAGTTAGGAGTCCTAACTTTAGGACTCCTAAATGCCTTTTGTGAATACTGAAAGTCTTAAAGTTAGGATTTTTCTCAGTTTAGGAGTAGTAAAGTGAGGACTCTTAATTTTAGGACTCCTAAATGCCTTCTGTGAATACCGAAAGTCTTAAAGTTAGGATGTTTCTCAGTTTAGGAGTAGTAAAGTTAGGAGACCTAACTTTAGGACTCCTAAACTGAGAAAAATCCTAACTTTAAGACTTTCAGTATTCACAGAAGGCATTTAGGAGTCCTAAAGTCAGTAGTCCTAACTTCTGTGAATACCGAAATAGTAACTGTCTTCTGTGAATACCAAAATGAGTAAGTGCCTTCTGTGAATAACAAAATGGTAGTAAGTTTAGGATTGTGTCTTAAGTTAGTTCTGTGAATCGGGCCCATAGACATCATCATCCTCACTGAAATATGGCTCAATCCCACTTCCACTCCTTTACCAGACCTCTTAGAGCAGAGAACACTATCGTTCTACCACTGAGAGTTCTCTATGCCATCCTCATGCAAATACCTTTGTCTGAATAACCTCTAGTCACAAGCTTCCAGTGTGCAAACTTCTCACATTTTATCACCCCCCTGGGGACAACCTCCCCTTCATCGAACAATTAATGGAAATCATCTCTGGCAATGTTGATTCCGTTATGTCCCAAATCTTCCTCGGTGATTTCAACTTATACTGGCCCGACCTCAATGACCAAGCTGTAACATGCCTCAAATCCTTCTTAAGTGATCTCGAGTTGATTCAACATTTTGACCGGCCAACTCATAATAAAGGAGAAATTCTGAACCTCATCATCACCAAAGGTCACACCATTACACTGGACACCATTACTTATTGTGATTGGTCCAATTATAACAGCATCTTCTTTTATATCAACATGGAGGTCTCTCTGAGGAAGGCTCAACGAACAAAATTGAAGAATTGGAAAAGGGACCTCAGAGATATCAATACAGTCGATCAAGCAACCCACTGTACATTTGTCCTCCCTTCACAAGTTGACATGTCTGAGGTACATGCACTCACTGACTTCTACAATTCTACTATCGCTAGCATCATGGATTCCATTGCTCCACTCCAACAAAAAAATGCCTCAACAAAAATATCCAAACCATGGTTCACCCACAACTTAAACTCGGAACGCCGTAACCTTAGGGCAATCGAACGAACCTGGAGATCCAAACCATCCTCGGACCAGTTAATAATCCTTAGATCAGTAAGAAGCTCTCATAACAAACAAATCAAGATTGCTAAGGCCTACTACTTCAGATCCCAACTTAATCAAGCCACTCGCAGCCCCAAGAAACTTTTTGAGCTGGTGAAACAACAATCGGTGGAAGCACCAAACCACTCGGACTCTAGAGTCAGCCCACCTTCATGCAATGACCTGGCTGCTTTCTTTACTGAGAAATCTAGACTTATCAATATTGAGCTTGACTCTAGGAGGCTCTATTGCATACGGTGGGTCTGCGCCCCCACCGGCCCTATTAGAGAAGATCGAACCGATTAGCCTGAGCACCAAGAACAATGCCTCTTGGGGCACCTTCACTCCCCTCAGTCAAAGAGACATTAACAAGATTCTTCAGAGTGTCAACCCACCTTATCATTTTAGCGACCTGTAACCAGCTTCCATCTTCAAAGAAATCAAATATGTTGTCACCCCCATCGGGACAAAGATTGTAAATGCATCTCTGTCACAAGGCACGATCCCGAAGTGCCTAAAAGCTGCTCAGGTTACACCTATCCTAAAATAGTCTACCGCAGATAGTACCGACCTTAACAAATTCCGCCCTATTTCGAACATCCCCACTCTAGCCAAACTCCTAGAAAAATGGGTCCAATCTCAAATCTGTGCTCACATCGAGAATTTACATCTCCTGGATCAACATCAATCTGGCTTTCAGAGTGGGCACTGCACCGAATCAGCACTCACTCACATTATGGATTACATTTTAAAAATGCTTGACCAAAATGACTCTTGCCTCTTTATCCTTCTTGACCTTTCCTCTGCGTTTGACACTGTTAATCACGACAAACTCCTATCCATTTTGGAGGACAGGTTGGGCCTTTCTGGTTCGGTGCTGCAATGGTTCTTGTCCTTCCTCCACCACATATCCCAAAGAGTTAGGGCAAACCACTCTCTCTCCCAGCCATCACCAGTATCCATGGGGGTCCCCAAAGGGTCCGCTCTATCCCCCATACTCTTTAACTTGTTCTTGGATCCATTAGTTAATGCACTAAATTCTCTGGACATTCTCTTCCATATGTATGTGGATTAAGCATGGGCGTAAAATCCGCTCCGCTCGCGGATTTTTCGGATTTTCGGCAAATCCGCAATCCGCGAACGCTCGCGAATTTGTCGAAAATCCGTGAATCCGCTCGCGGCGGATTTTTTGCTTGGTTGCGGCGCGCGGCGTGGTGCACGGCGTTCACTTTCCGTCATATTAGCGTTTGCCGAGTTGTTTTTCTTTGCGAGTGACGCGCCATTTTAGATCTTGCTGCGTGTTCCCGCGGGAGTTTGTCGCCCGCGAATACGTACTCGCGGCTTGCCACCTTGCACAGCACACCTCGCGAGAGTTCGCAATTGCGAACACGTAGTTGCGGCGGAAAGGAACAATCTCGCACTTGCGAAATAGAGATTTTGCAATTTCGCACAAGAAAATCACCAGCAAACAGGATAAACCTTCAGAAAATTATGATTTTTATCAGAATCACTCCTCAGGTTGACATTTGCATGGCCTTTTTTTTTTGCAAGGAGTCCATTTTGGGGGGGGGGAGGAAGGAAGTGCCCCACAGTCTCCAACTTCCTGTTCCTGTCCAGCAGGCTCCTCCCAGTGCTTTGTCCATCTCCTGGTCACTTTCATTTGGATCTGGAGCTGGAAGGATTACTTTTTGTGGGTGCTGCTGGATATTTGGATTTGAGGCCTTTTTGACTGTCTTTGGATCACTTTTGGATTAGAAATCAACTTTCACAAGTAAGTTTGTTTGGGGCATTACAGTTGCTGCAAGTAAAATTTTGGAACTTTTTCAGAACATTAAATAAATTATATTGTGGGTAGCCACAGTATCCAGTAGGACCAGGGTTGGTTAGGGGTGCATGATACAACTGTTTTGTTGAATTTAAACACCATTTAGGCCATGGATGGGCTGGGATTGTGCTGATTTTTGTCTTTTTTTTGGGACTGCTGGTGGGGCCCTTTGCCCAGGGGTGGTGAGTGTTGCATGGGCCTAGTCTTTCTGTGGGGTGTCTTCTTAAATGTAAACATAATTGAGGCCATGGATGGGCTGGGATTGTGCTTATTTTATTGTTTTTTGTCTTTTTTGGGGGGCTGCTGGTGTGGCCTTTTGCCCAGGGGTGGTGGTGCATGGACTGAGTGTGCCTGTGGTGTGGTCTCACTCTCTTTAATGTAAACATCATGGATGGCGTTGGATTGTGGTGATTTCTGGCTGTTTTTCTGTTTTTTGGGGGTGTACTGTTGATGTGGACTGGTCATGTGGGTGGTGGTGGTGGCCATCTTGAGTGCTGGCTGGTACAGGCAACATGTGCCTGGGGTGTAAGGGGCCATTTTGAGGAGAGGCAGTGTCTGAGGCCTGCACTTATTTTGCCTACTTTTCATCCATTATGCCCAGGGGTAGTGAGTGTTGCATGGGCCTAGTGTTTCTGAGGGGTGTCTTCTTGAATTTAAACACCATTGAGGCCATGGATGGGCTGGGATTGTGCTGATTTTATTGTTTTTTGTCGTTTTTTTGGGCCTGCTGGTGGGGCCCTTTGCCCAGGGGTGGTGAGTGTTGCATGGGCCTAGTCTTTCTGTGGGGTGTCTTCTTGAATTTAAACATAATTGAGGCCATGGATGGGCTGGGATTGGGCTTATTTTATTGTTTTTTGTCGTTTTTGGGGGGCTGCTGGTGTGGCCTTTTGCCCAGGGGTGGTGGGTGGTGCATGGACTGAGTGTGCCTGTGGTGTGGTATCACTCTCTTTAATGTAAACATCATGGATGGCGTTGGATTGTGGTGATTTCTGGCTGTTTTTCTGTTTTTTGGGGGTGTACTGTTGATGTGGACTGGCCATGTGGGTGGTGGTGGTGGTGGCCATCTTGAGTGCTGGCTGGTACAGGCAACATGTGCCTGGGGTGTAAGGGGCCATTTTGAGGAGAGGCAGTGTCTGAGGCCTGCACTTATTTTGCCTACTTTTCATCCATTATGCCCAGGGGTAGTGAGTGTTGCATGGGCCTAGTGTTTCTGAGGGGTGTCTTCTTGAATTTAAACACCATTGAGGCCATGGATGGGCTGGGATTGTGCTGATTTTATTGTTTTTTGTCGTTTTTTTGGGCCTGCTGGTGGGGCCCTTTGCCCAGGGGTGGTGAGTGTTGCATGGGCCTAGTCTTTCTGTGGGGTGTCTTCTTGAATTTAAACATAATTGAGGCCATGGATGGGCTGGGATTGGGCTTATTTTATTGTTTTTTGTCGTTTTTGGGGGGCTGCTGGTGTGGCCTTTTGCCCAGGGGTGGTGGGTGGTGCATGGACTGAGTGTGCCTGTGGTGTGGTCTCACTCTCTTTAATGTAAACATCATGGATGGCGTTGGATTGTGGTGATTTCTGGCTGTTTTTCTGTTTTTTGGGGGTGTACTGTTGATGTGGACTGGCCATGTGGGTGGTGGTGGTGGCCATCTTGAGTGCTGGCTGGTACAGGCAACATGTGCCTGGGGTGTAAGGGGCCATTTTGAGGAGAGGCAGTGTCTGAGGCCTGCACTTATTTTGCCTACTTTTCATCCATTATGCCCAGGGGTAGTGAGTGTTGCATGGGCCTAGTGTTTCTGAGGGGTGTCTTCTTGAATTTAAACACCATTGAGGCCATGGATGGGCTGGGATTGTGCTGATTTTATTGTTTTTTGTCGTTTTTTTGGGCCTGCTGGTGGGGCCCTTTGCCCAGGGGTGGTGAGTGTTGCATGGGCCTAGTCTTTCTGTGGGGTGTCTTCTTGAATTTAAACATAATTGAGGCCATGGATGGGCTGGGATTGGGCTTATTTTATTGTTTTTTGTCGTTTTTGGGGGGCTGCTGGTGTGGCCTTTTGCCCAGGGGTGGTGGGTGGTGCATGGACTGAGTGTGCCTGTGGTGTGGTCTCACTCTCTTTAATGTAAACATCATGGATGGCGTTGGATTGTGGTGATTTCTGGCTGTTTTTCTGTTTTTTGGGGGTGTACTGTTGATGTGGACTGGCCATGTGGGTGGTGGTGGTGGCCATCTTGAGTGCTGGCTGGTACAGGCAACATGTGCCTGGGGTGTAAGGGGCCATTTTGAGGAGAGGCAGTGTCTGAGGCCTGCACTTATTTTGCCTACTTTTCATCCATTATGCCCAGGGGTAGTGAGTGTTGCATGGGCCTAGTGTTTCTGAGGGGTGTCTTCTTGAATTTAAACACCATTGAGGCCATGGATGGGCTGGGATTGTGCTGATTTTATTGTTTTTTGTCGTTTTTTTGGGCCTGCTGGTGGGGCCCTTTGCCCAGGGGTGGTGAGTGTTGCATGGGCCTAGTCTTTCTGTGGGGTGTCTTCTTGAATTTAAACATAATTGAGGCCATGGATGGGCTGGGATTGGGCTTATTTTATTGTTTTTTGTCGTTTTTGGGGGGCTGCTGGTGGGGCCCTTTGCCCAGGGGTGGTGGGTGGTGCATGGACTGAGTGTGCCTGTGGTGTGGTCTCACTCTCTTTAATGTAAACATCATGGATGGCGTTGGATTGTGGTGATTTCTGGCTGTTTTTCTGTTTTTTGGGGGTGTACTGTTGATGTGGACTGGCCATGTGGGTGGTGGTGGTGGTGGCCATCTTGAGTGCTGGCTGGTACAGGCAACATGTGCCTGGGGTGTAAGGGGCCATTTTGAGGAGAGGCAGTGTCTGAGGCCTGCACTTATTTTGCCTACTTTTCATCCATTATGCCCAGGGGTAGTGAGTGTTGCATACTTGCATGTCCGTAGTCTTTCTGTGGGGTGTCTTCAATGTAAACATCAAGGATGGCATGGGATTGTGCTCATTTTTCTGTGTTTTGTCGAATTTTTGGGGTGTATAACTGAACTGATGTTCCTCTGTCTTCCATTGCTTTTAGGTGCACAAGAAGACTCAAGAGAACCACCAGTGCCAGGAAGAAGTCCTGCAGCGGTGTGTGCAGCATAACGTCACGCGACGTCACGTCTGGACACAGAACCCTCTGCAACTCGTGCAACTGCTGCCTGCTGACCTGCTCTGAAGAGGATGGCCCCAAAAAAAGTAACCCGTAGCTCCTCTAGCAAGAAAGGTGCCAGTAAGGAGCAGAAGAAGCAAGTTACCAAGGAGACTGGTGTGCCGCCCGCCCCTTTTTTTGGGAGTAAAAAAAAAAGTATGCCTGCAGCAGCAGCAGCGGGATCTGCTGGGGACCAAGCTGGCAGCAGCACCCCCGCTCCATTGGGCTCAGTGCCACCACCACCACCACGCCAACTTAAGTCCAAGCCCTTGAGTGCTGCAGAGGCAGCCAGTATAGTTGTTCAATCACCATCGACCAGTGATGTTGGCTCATCGCAAGAAAGCAGCAGCAATGTCCCTCAATCAACACAGGTTGTTGTAGCTCATCTGACGAGTGTTGAACAACCACAGCCGCAACAACAATCACATGTGCAAGTACAAGCCCAAGTACATGTGGAAGGAGAGGCAGCGCAAGGAGATGCGCAAGCAGAGGTGCATGGAGGGTCACAAGTGCCCACAATAGTTGTTCCTCCCGAAGTAGGGGCACATCAGGAAATCGACAATCAAGGCGAGGTATCATTTGAGGAAGCCACTCCTCCTGCTGATCCTTCATTGTCTTCCACAACCCTAGCAAGGAAGAGATCAAGGGTGGTGTCTACATCCTCTTCAAGCACACCTCCTTCTGATGATACGGATCAAACTTGGGAACCAGCACCACAGCCGTCTGAGAGTGAGGCACACCATGATCCAACAAAGGTACTTAAGCGTAAAAGGAAGCTCGTCCAAAGTCTCAGACTTATGGAGTGTGATGAGGCTCAACAAGAAGTGGCGGATACTGCTGCTGATGAAGACTCTGCCAACGACGACCCAGTCATCATAAAGGTCACTGCAGCCCCAGCGGGCATGCAGCAAACAGACATTTTGACCCTAGCCCGAAGAGCTGCTGCGCGTGATGATGATGATGATGATGTTGACGATGAGGAGGCAGTGGAAACACCACAATCATTGGAGTTAAGTAGTACACCAACTCGTCCCGCTTCCATATTTCTTTCTGGCAAGAAGAGACCTGCGTCAACCTCGACCTTAATTAGTGGCGGTGAAAGTGGAAAACGTACAAAAGTTGGGCAATCCAGATCCTCCACTTCATCTGGCATTAGCTTCATGACCACCACCACCAGTATCGCCGCCTCCTCCAGGTCCCACAGACACTTCAAGTCCCCAGTTTGGGACTTCTTTACTGTTTGTCCCAAAAATCCAAAGTTTGCCATTTGTACCCTTTGTAAGCTTGCAGTTAGTCGTGGTAAGTCAGGTACCAACTATGGTACCGGCGGCCAGAGTGGTCATCTTGAGAGAAAGCACGCTGTCCAATGGTTTGCGCACCTAGCTGCGATCAAGAAAGGCCAAAATCAAGGAAACGTTGATGTTTCATCTGATGTTGACGAGCAGGAAGAAGACGTGTCAAACACTTCCCTTACACCCAGTACCCCTGTCAGCAGCACACCCAATGTGAGGCACACTAAGAGTGTTGGAGCGAGTGAGACACCAACGCACAAAAGTTCACCAGCGAGCAAAATTGGGTCAACGAAGTCATTATCAGCCCGTAAATGCTTGGTCCAGGCCAACATTAGAACAATGCTTACTTCAGACGTGCCATATGAACGCAACCACCCACTGACGCGTCTGTATAACACTAAGCTGGCTAAAATGCTAGCTGTGGACCTTCTACCTTTTTCTTTTGTAGAAGCGGTAGGTTTTCTTGAATTAGTTGCAACGCTCTGCCCTAAATGGAAGGTTCCGAGCCGGTTCTATTTTGCCAGAGTTGCGGTTCCAGCACTACATGAAGATGTGCTGCAGGCGATTGGGGCAGCTTTGCAGAAGAGTGCTGTTCACACAATACATCTGACAACAGACATGTGGACCAGTGGCCCAGGCGATGATTACATGTGCATCACTGCACACTGGGTCTCTTTTTCAGGTGTTATAGCAAAGCTAAACGCAGGTGTTGACCCGGACCAAGTTTTCAAAGCTGCTCGGAAACATGCAACACTAGCCATGTTTGGCTTGGAGAAAAGTCACACAGCAGAAAACCTTTTGGAAGAGTTTGACAAAAAGGTCTTGACAATGCTATCCCCCCTAAAACGCAAGATTGGTTATGTTTCCACGGATAATGGCGCCAATGTAGTTAAGGCCATGTTCCTTGGTGACCATGTTAGAGTGCCGTGTTTGGCGCACTGTATCAACCTGGTAGTTCAAAAATTCTTGAGTGATAAAGAGAGTCCAGCGTTCGAGGTAATGGCCACCTGCCGCAAAATGTGCAACCATTTCAGCCATTCTTTTCAGGCCCGAAAGCATCTGCGGAGACTGCTACTTCAACGTGGAATGCCAGTGAAAGCACTCATCCAGGAGGTGGCAACACGTTGGAACTCAACCTTCTACATGCTTGAGCGTCTGCATGAGCAGTATACGGTACTCGATCACTATTTCTTGACAGAGGCTACATCTCAGAAGGAGGACCTGCGGATGAGTAAGGCGCAATGGGCCATAGTTAAAAGCCTGACAGACATGCTTCGTCCTTTTGAGTTCTTCACGCGTGCAGTCAGCCAGGAGGACTGTAATTTGGGAAAAGCTATCCCATTGTTGTGCATACTGGAGCACCAACTGATGGCGGTTTCTTCTGAGTTTCAAAAAGATGAAAAAAAAAAAAAACATTTCATTTTGTCTGAGAAATTATTACATCGCCTACGTGGTGATGAACGTCTTAAAAACATCAACTCAGATCAGCATTACATTTGTGCTACTATTCTGGATCCACGCTACAAAAAGGCGCTGGCAGACAACGCATTCTTTCCTTTCGCTGATGCAGATGTTCAAAAGTACAAACATTGGTTAGCCTGGTCAGCCAAGAGGTTTGAAAAAGAACGGCAGGTTATTGAAGGAGAAGCCAGTACATCAGCATCAGCATCAGCAGGCCATCCGCAGTCACAAGAATCCACTTGTGCACCTGTAGCTGGGGCACAAGTGACCTCTCAGCCGTTAAAGACACCGGCAACTGGATCATCTGCACCACACACAATGACAACACTAACAGTGGCTGGGG
Organism: Lissotriton helveticus; assembly: GCF_964261635.1. Taxonomy (NCBI): domain Eukaryota; kingdom Metazoa; phylum Chordata; class Amphibia; order Caudata; family Salamandridae; genus Lissotriton; species Lissotriton helveticus. Next base: position 808,038,864 of record NC_136063.1, read on the forward strand.
AGGAGGATTGGCTAAGTTTGATGGGGTATGGTTCTCGAAAAAATGTCACAGCCAGCACAGCAAAAAGTAAGCAAAGTGGAGGAACAGTTGATGACCTTGAGTCGATGGTGCAGGACTATCTGAATGACTCAACAGTGGTCTTTCTTAATGAGGAGCCATTGCAGTATTGGCATGGCAAAAAACAATTGTGGCCACAGCTCTACAACCTGGCTATAAACTATTTGTCTTGCCCACTCGCAAGTGTGTCTTCTGAACGTGTTTTCAGTGCTGCTGGTGGCATTGTAACTCCCAAACGGAGCCGCCTCTCGCCCAAAAATGTGGAGCGGCTGACAATGATCAAGATGAATCAGCACCTCATACCACCAGATTACAAAGTACGAGAAAGCACGCCGCATGAAGACGAGGAGGACAGCAACGTAGATGAGGGGATTTTTTCTCTGTTCGGTGCCACTGACCTCATCCAGCCTGAATTCGCAGAGTATGATGACGAAATCTTGTTCTTATTCCCTGACACCGAGCCCTGAAAATGAGACAATCAATCAAGAACTTTCTTTTTCGTCCTTATTCACTTTTATTCCTGTGTGCTTTGTGTCTCTCTTTCTTTGTTTTGCACAGTTAATTTAATTCAAACTTTAATCACCTAATCCCAAAAACAAGACCATCATCAGAACTGTCTTCACTTGTTTGCTTATTGATTTGAAGGTGCCGCAGTCTACATTCCTCAGGTTCACAAGTTCTGAAGAACATGCTCCTCTATCCTCCTCCTCCAGACTGCGATTTCCCTCCAAGCAGAGTGCTGGATTACGCACAATGAAGAAAGACTCAGCACTTGTGGGGGTGTTGTACTTCTTTGCGGGTGAGTTGACGGTTTTGGGCCCATTGCTGTGAAGCTCTAATAATGGACAAAAGTGTTTTGGACCAAATATGAGGTGGAAATTTCTTGCCGTTTTTGCTGACTTGCTTGCCTTTGAGGTGCTCTTTGGCGGGGTTCCGGGGGTTTGTGTGTAATTTTTGGTGTCTGTCGAAGCACTGCTGCGACAGTCTAATCTTGATTGCATTTGCTTTTCAGGAAATCCGTGGTGGAAAACAGGAGTTATGATGATTGATGATGATGACGACCTAGCTGCACAGCGCCGCGTTTGGACCGAAGGCCGAGAGACATTGTAAGTATGAGATTTAGCTTTTCCGCTGTTTGGGGGTGTTGTGTCGGGGGTTTTTTTGCGGGTGGGTTGGCGGGTCTTGCCTGGGGCATTCCTGGGAAGGTCTAATACCGGATACAAGTGTTTTGGACAAAATCCATAAGGAACAGCCTTTTTTTGCCATTTCTTCAGACATCTTGCTCAATGTAGCGTTTTGGGGGGCTTCCTGCTGTTCGTGGGTGGGTTGCGGCCGGGGTCTCTGTCGAAGCACTGCTGCGACAGTCTAATCTTGATTGCATTTGCTTTTCAGGAAATCCGTGGTGGAAAACAGGAGTTATGATGATTGATGATGACCTAGCTGCACAGCGCGTTACTTTGGACCGAAGGCCGAGAGATATTGTAAGTATGAGATTTAGCTTTTTCGCTGTTTGGGGGTGTTGCCGCGTGTTTTTTTGCGGGTGGGTTGGCGGGTCTTGGCTGGGGCATTCCTGGGAAGGTCTAATGCCGGATAGAAGTGTTTTGGACAAAATCCTTAAGGAAAAGCCTTTTTTTTGCCATTTCTTCAGACATCTTGCTCAATGTAGCGTTTTGGGGGGCTTCCTGCTGTTCGTGGGTGGGTTGCGGCCGGGGTCTCTGTCGAAGCACTGCTGCGACAGTCTAATCTTGATTGCATTTGCTTTTCAGGAAATCCGTGGTGGAAAACAGGAGTTATGATGATTGATGATGACCTAGCTGCACAGCGCGTTACTTTGGACCGAAGGCCGAGAGATATTGTAAGTATGAGATTTAGCTTTTTCGCTGTTTGGGGGTGTTGCCGCGTGTTTTTTTGCGGGTGGGTTGGCGGGTCTTGGCTGGGGCATTCCTGGGAAGGTCTAATACCGGCTAGAAGTTTGTTGGACAAAATCCATAAGGAAACACCAGTTTTGGCACTTTTTGTAAGTTAGGGTTCGTTAGGGTTAGCCCTAGCAGCAGGATTGCATGTGTTTAGGGGGGTTCTATTGCAACGCGGTTCTGTTGTTGTAGAGCACTGTTGGAGCGATGCTGGCTATGGATACTTTTGCTTGCAGGCAAGTGGTTTGAATACAATCCACGGTCTGTATTTGGGTCTACTGTTACTTTCAAAGTACGTTTTGTAACCATTTTTCTGCTAGGCATCGTTTTTGGAGATATGATTGGGTTCTTCTACATTTTTGCGACTGGCTTTAGTAAGGGTCTTGGTGGGAGCATTGCTGGGAAGGTCAAATTTTGTTCTAAAACACAGTAGTACACCCACCTTGAGGGGAAAGATCCGCTATAATATTTTGGCCATACTTATTGATCCTTAAAAAGGTGACTCAGACAGAGCACGCAATTTCAAAAATATTGTACTGTCTATTAGGGAAATCAAAGTGTCACTTTTTGAACCACACAGCGTACATACCTTTTATTTATTTATCAGTGGTATTGTAATAGCACTTCCTGTTTTCCGTTCAATAATTACAGGCCGGGTTTCAGTCAACATCCGCCAGGCAGGCAGTGGACAGGGTGTCTCTTCTGTCAGTGGTCACCACCACATTGATGGACGAAGCGTCAGCTGGAATGGAGGAGTGCCGCCAATAAGAGGAATTGTTTGCTGCATGCAACTTACTTACCAATTTCAACAGGACAACTCCAACAACATACGCAATACAGATACAGTATCCATTGTTGTCTTTTATTCTATGAGTGTGACTGCATGTGCTTACCTTTAGTTTGTAACCAAAGATTGTCTGTAAACTCTGTATCTTCAATTATTGTTTGTCCATGCTCTGCTTTTTTTTTCTTCTCTCAACAAAACCTACCCAAAAAGAAACCCCCATTCCCATCCATTTTACAAACCCTAACCCTCTTCCCCCGGGCTGTGTTGTTTTGCTTGATGTCTGACTAAAATGACATCAATAATTCCACACACTTGCTGGGGAGGATAAGGTGATAGCAGCAACAGGCTGGTGAAGGAATACGAGGATATCTTCTAGACTTACTCAGCTTCAGTACTATATCTTCTAGTAGTAGTAGCCAATGTCAAATAAATTCAACGCAAGTACTAGTTATACTTGCAATACTTTACCATTTGTTAGGCTACATTATGGCACTGTTCTAGTGTACTGTCACCTGCTATTTTCTCGATCGTACCGTAACCGTTGTAATGCTACAGTAAGGAGTACAAACAAGGTTTCGTTTTCTTTTTTTCCATAGGCATGCAACTGCCACTGTGTCACACCACTAGTACCACCGCAATGAGGAAATGTCACCCGCCCAGGAATGACAACGTTAATCCCCATTTCACCTGGAGCCAGCCCTGGGCCTAGCCCTAATTTCTAACACAAATTACAGGTAAGATAAGCGTTTGGTGGGAGGTAGTATAATGGAGTATTATTTCGGAGTAGACAAGAGATTGACGGTTGTACTACTAAAGTCCTACGACTGTTCAGGAAAACAAAGTTACTGTTACACCCCCGCCCCCCACCCACCAGACTGAAAAGCAGTAAAAAACAGGTATGGTCAGATAAAGTTGAAAAATATATTTATTTATCCCTAACAAAATAATCTCCCTCACCCACCCTAACCCCAACGATTGTCTCTGAAACGTCCCAAAACGATCCCAACTCCCAAATCCCACCCCCCAAAAGTCTATAAAAAAAGGGCAAGGGACACTCCACTACTGGAGGGTGCTGGTGCTGGTGCATGATGCGGCATGGGCATCATACTCCTTGCGGAGGGTGGCAAGCTCGGAGCGGAGGCCCTTAACCAAGGTCTTATACCTCAGGACCTCCTGCTCCAGGTTGGACATGCGGACTCGTAGGCGGCGTTGGCGTTCCTTGCAGCTCCTGTGGGGGGCAGCTGGTATTTCGGTTGCTTGGCGGTGGCGGTCGGCTTTCTTAGCCCGGCTCGGTCCCGCTGGCTTAGTCACGGAGGAGGATGCAGTGGTCACAGTCGAAGATGTTGCCCCGCTCGACTGCGTGTCCTCCTCCTCCTCCAGGGCCACCAGCCGCCGATACTCGGCGACTGTGGCCTCCAGCCTCCGTTGCCGGGCCAATCTAGCCTGCTCCCTCCTTGTTGTTGATTTGGAAGGAGCAACTATATGAAGAAAGAAAGACATAGTCTGTAACCAATGCTCCTTATTAATAACACAAAGTGATTGAGCCGAAAGTTGGGTCACAGAGTACAAGTAGCAAATTGAAAGCACAGTACATAACTATTGAGGACAGTATCTATGTAACCTCCCACTTCTGCATCCTTGCTCTAACAGTAGTGGTAGTTTAATGAACTAATTCTACGACCACTATGGACTTCCATTACAGTCGACTATGACAGTACACCAGTCTTATTCTTCTTCTTCTCTCTTGTTTAGGGAAATGGGTACGTTATCTTATGCAAGCCGGCAGAATGACATGGACACAGCACAGTGAAGTTGCACCCGAGAAAAAAAGTTGCACACCATGATGATGGAGACAGACTTGCGTTACTGTACCGGTCCAGTACATGCAGGTGGTGAAGCTATTACTTTTCTATTACGGGTGGCACTGAGAATACTCTGTTACAAGGGCTACTGCTTAATTAATTTACCTTTCACCCTACAGTGCAAATGAGTACTAGAAAAGGAAACTGAAGAAGCTAACTAATTTGATTATCTATCACTTCACATGGGACGTATTTAATGACAGATGAGATGACTTTAGGTGCTTTGCTTAATATTGAGTGAACAGTGATACACCCACACATGAATGACGTACTACAAGTAAACTAAAGTTATTAAGAGAGGTACGGAGTGTCCACCGTAATAACCAGATATATGCTGTGAATGCAAACGCAATACAAAGTACTGCTACTATTCATGGTAGTATTGGACACATTTACAATTTCTTTTCCTTGCCTTCCCTGCACTGGGACGGACGTGCGGGTGCGGTGGTACATGCTCTTCAAGGTAACACTTACTTCACCTGGCGACCATCTACTCTCTCTAGATACACATGTGCTATGTAAGAGTCAGAGAATACCATGCTCCAGGCATCCATTCAGTCAAAGTATACGCACACATACAGTTTCTGTTTCACCCACCCAGGCTGCTGTCCTTCCACCCATCCTTGCTTCATCATTGACCCAGCCATGCACCATACCATATTCTTTCCTTCCCAGCCACCTCTGGGTCCAAGCAAACACATATCGTTCTTCTTTGCCAGCCATCATACAAGTTCGCGTCCCACTTACTTACACCCTTCTTTCGCTTTTCGTTCATCCCATCCATCACGTTCGTCTAAGAACTTATTGGGATTCTTCTCACCAAAAACTTCACAGCTAAGTCGAAGTACATTTCGAGGAGGCTACTACCTGGTTGATTTGTAATTGTAATACACCCGTGCAGAAAGCACACTATGCAGTCTTCAATCTCAATAAGTAAGGAATATATAGCTTACCTGTTTCCGCCACCACCGTTTGATCCCCCACAGGAACGGCCACCAGCTCTTCTAACGCCGCCTCCTCCCCAGAGGCCTCCGAGTCCAAGTCCAACACAGCCACCTCCGCGCTGGCCCCGTCACCAGATGTTACACCTACAAAGTACATTTAAGAATGTTAGAATACACCACTCACTACTATATAATATTTGGTCTAGGAGAAATGTTAAAAAAACAGAATACAATGTAATAATTTGTGACTGTCTACTCCATAGTAAAAATGTCCCATTTTCCAGGGAAGGCTGTTGTCTTGCTGCACTTTTATGCACAACTGATGAATGCTTGCTTTTGATTTTTAACACGCACCACTTTTTCTCCTAACAGACAGAAGCTTGACTCCTGAGTCCTAAGAACACGACCAGGATCAAGTTCAAACTAGGTGAGAGTTCGGCTCGACCACAAGAAATGTGTCCAATTAATCGTCAGCACTAACCACTTTTCCGTTTACAGTTAAATAGTTTTATGACAAAGTAGATTTTAATAAATGTGTTTACTTTTAATAAAGCTTTTGCACTTAAATAGACTCTGTGGTTTTTGTTCCTCTAGACTAGAGTGGATGAGCTAAAGGTTTTGGAATTTTTGCAAGCATGAGTGCCTCTGACACTTCTTGACTGTGCTGTGACTCCGTACTACTCTCTTGTCCTGCGTATGATAATCTAGAGATCATTGGGGATCTATAATCGGTGACTTCGGGAGCTGAATGACTCTGCCACACTATCTAGTCAGTAAGGAGACAGTGCATAGAGGTATTGCTGAATATATTGGGAGTCCAATGGAATTGCCAAATGTCCAATCTTAGTTAGCTACACAGACAGACTAATAAGAATAGTCTAGTAATACCACAGGGAGTCATATTCGAGGCAGGATAAGAATTTATATCCAGTCTACAAGAAGATCAAAGACGATTTAGAAAAAATCGAATGAGGAACGCTAGGAAAAAATAGGTACTGTTTATTAAAATGTAAACTTACTGGGGCCAGCAAAGGAGCCCTCGCCTGCCCGATCCTGGCCTGCATCCTCAGCACCCTCCTCCTGTGTCCTCTTGCCCTTGGGGGGAGCTGATGTACAACATGAAAGAAAGAAAAACCAGAAAACATGGATGAGATTTTTCAACCAAATCAAACATTTCAAAAGAACAATAACAACATATTTTGGAAAAATAGCAAATAGATAGACAACTATTCCACGGGATCTATCTCATGTGGTATACTACGTTATTCGTATTGCCTGATTTGCGGAACGTTGACTTAGAAAGTTCCTATGTAACTCAATAAACAGACTACTAAAGAGGTTTGCCTAGGCCTGGCACTGCAGGCAGCAGTGCGCAACACGTGACAGACAAAGTCCATCCTGCTTGCAGATCAGTGAATACTCAAACTATCAATCCACCCGCCACCACCGCCACTATTTCTTCTGATAGCCATGTGACTGTCTAAAGGAAGGACTGGACTTCAGTCTGTTGGGGCTGATTTATAAGTCCCTTGCGGAAGTTGCGGCTGATTTTCCTCCATTGTTGCGTGCCTTTTCTGACGCAGCGGCAGAACAAAAGACTCGCCATGGTGTTGGTGCGGCGTATATATTAAAAAAAAAAACACATATGGGCGATGCATCACGTTGTAAAGCCCTGCGCCATCAGGGGGCGTTCCGGCGCAAGGGAGGGCGTACCTGCGCAGGAACGAATCCTAAAAGTGGCTGAGGGAAATCTACAAGATGTCAATCAGTCATTTTTAGGACAATGATGCATGACTCAAACCCTGCGCGCTTGAAGCCGACGTACGGCTTGATGCAGCATTGGGGAGATAGGGTACCCCAGAGCATTGCTGGAGCTGCGCCATCGTTGGCACGCAACTCCAGCAATGCGCTGCCTTTACGGCACAGATGCGTAAGGCTTCTGTGACGTTTTGGGCCAATGGGTGGTGGTGGCATGGCACACAATTACTGCCGCATCCCTGCTACTTTGCAGGGATGCGCCGGTAATTGAAAATATGACCCTTACTGTCTAGCATTACGCAGTTCTTTTCTTTACAGTACACTCATACATAATTTCTCAGGCCAATGAAATGCTTCTGAACACAACATACAAAACAAAGAAGCATAGTAGCAAGCAAGGCTACTGAGAAGGAGAGCAGTGCACCTGAAAATGAAATGCATAGAAGATTTTGAAATATAATTTACCTCAATGTAATCGGCAGCATTATTGCTCTTGGTAAAGAACAAAGATTTGCAAATAACAGAGCAGGATAAAACAGAGTAGTAAATGTACTACTACTACTACTCACCAAGCCCGGGGGACCTCTACGCCGAGCGCGTCCAGCAAGTCCCGCTCCCGGTCCATGACATCGGTCCAGCGGTGGGTGGCCTGGTTATATGTGCGCCGGACCCCAGAGATCTTGTACATGGCCCGGCACACCTTCTCCCACCGCTGGCGGCGCTCCCGGATGCCATAGCCGGTCGCGATCTTGCCGCCTCCCAGGATCGTCTTGGGGAGGCGGCGCTGGACATGGAAGATCAGTGTCGCCACTTCCTCCGCGCTGAAGATCTCCCTCGGGACCACTTGCTCCCCCCTTAAACGCCCGCACGGGAGCCGGGCACGGGGTGCGGGACCCTTCCCCTTCTCAGGGTGCTTCCCGGCTCCTTTTACCATGGTCTGGGCAGAAATAAACTTAAATGATAAAGAAGAAATAGAATAGTGAAGAAGAAAAGAAAAGAGTTTAAAAAAGTAGTTTAAAAGTAAATAAAAGCTGCAGAAAACACAAAAATATAGAGCTAGAAAAATAGAGGGTTAGATAATAAGTAAAATTAGATCAAAAAAACTTCAAACAAGCAAAGGATGGCAGAGATTGAGAGAGGATACAGAAAGCATGCCCAGAACCATAGCAATGAATGAGAAACAAGATGGCCGCGCCCGTTCACGACCACGTGGGTAAGTTCGCGCGAGATTTTCCTTGCGAGTACGCGCGAAATTGTACTAGCGAGCAGCACACTTTGCGAGATTACACATAGCGGGCGGAAACGGAATTACGTCACGCCAACAAGATGGCCGCGCCCGTGTACGACCGATAGGGTAACTTGGCAAACGAATAGCTAGAAGCGCCTCGCGAACACGCGCAAGATCACGCGAACATACACGTCGCAACAAAAACAATTTTGTATTCGCACGTATTCGCGGCTTCCGAAATCGATCTCGCACGGATTCGCGCCCCAAATAACGCGCGAAATTGCAAAAAAAACGATTTTAGCTAAAATGAAAGCAATGACAGGTGCAAAAGTTCAAACTTAACATTAGTAACATTCAAGGTAGTGCTTCCTGATGGGCCCCTCCAGAGTTTGCAACAATTCTATGACCCTGCTATGACCCAAACAGCAGGCTCATAGAATAGCACCATAAAGGTCCTGTAAAAAAAAAATTTCACTGCAACAAAAAGCAAATTACAGATAAGGAAGGAAGCAGGTGCCAGCCAGACTGGAACTTTCAAAATTACTGACACATTAATGAAACACAAATTAATTGATGGCAGTTGAAGAAGGGCAGGTGTGCTAGCTTTTTTCAACCACCATAATCTACAGTGATAAATAAACCTAATAGGTGCCAGTGAGGATGTACTAGAGGGTGGCATGGGTGTCCCAGAGGGTGGCAGTGGTGAAACAGAGGGTGCTGTGAACCTGTGATGATAAACCAGACGTAGAAACAACATAGTCGCGGCCGTTGCAAGCCGAAAAGTAAGTTCGCAATTGCGAACTTGTCCCAAAATCGGCGCGAACACAAAAAACGGAAAAATCCGCAAATCCGCTAGAGTTCGCGGATCTTCGCGGATTGCGAATCCGTAAATACGCAAGTTCGCGGATTGCCAATCCGCAAAATCCGCCCATGCTTAATGTGGATGATAAGCAACTTTATCTGAAAATCTCCTCCCCGGATAACCTCATATCACTCAACACTACCCTAATAAATACCCAAAACTGGCTAATTGAGAACCAACTCTTGCACAACACCTCAAACACAGAATTCTCTCTCATTTCTCCTCCAAATCACATCCCCAAGTTAGACCTTTGGATGAACCACCTCACAGCCTTCAACTGCTCCCCCCTCATTATTGACTCAGCCAAATCTCTCGGAATCACCTTGCACAAACATTTGAACATGAAGAATCATATCAGCAACATGTGCAAGGGAGCTAATCACCTGATGAGGATACTCAGGGATCTCAAACCTTCCCTCCCACAAGCTGACTTCAAGCAAGTGGTCCACTTGCTTGTTTTGCTGAGGCTAGACTATGGCAGTGCTATGCTCTGTGGCCTCCCCAACTATACCTTGGCACAACTAAGGGCTTCATTAAATGCTGCAGCCAGATTGGTTACGGGTACCAAAAGAAATGAGCACATCTCCCCAGTCTTAAAATCCCTAAATTGGTTGCCCTATGAAGCAAGAATTCAGCTAAAGATTGCCTGCCTGTCTCACAGAGCCGTCCACTTCAAAACCCCCAGTTATCTAGTGCATAAGCTAGAATTATCCAAAGGGGGTAGACCTTCTTGGAGTGCTAACTCTCTCCTCCTGAAACCACAGATCTTTCGCAAAAAGAGAACGTGTCACCGAGCTTTCTCTGGCTCTACGCTGAAGATCTGGAACTATCTCCCACCGGAAATTAGCAGAATCTCCTCCAAGGCGGCCTTCAAATTGGAAGTAAAAAGATTCCTCATGAAAAAGTTCTTACCTTATAAGGGTCTCGCATCGTCTGCTAAAATGCATTGGACTTACACCCTAAGCCCTGCCCTGGTTTTATTCTTCTTTTCTAATCATTTGCTCCGCTCCCAGTTCACTATGTTCCAGTTATTATCTTATTCTTTGTTGTCCCCTTTCGATTGTAACCTTTTTGTTTGGTATGCCTATTTGATTTTTTGGGTTGGTATTCCTTTTGATGTCTGTACTGCAACTGTTACCTTCCTTGCCCTCAAATAATAAAGCACTCTGATATCCTTCTGCATCATGTCCGCTTATATAAAACTTTATAAATGAATAAATATTATTGCCACTGTTCTTATACTGGCCATTTGGCAGGTCATATAAAATGGCAACTAACACTGGCAAAGGTAGCACAAATTATCCTCAAGACAACACAGCTAGTTATCATTAGAAATCCTACAAGCGCACTGATAAAATGGGAGAGTTACATCAAAATGTCTGAGAGGGAAAAAACTCTTACGGAATCGAAACCATAAATATGTAACTATTCTGATCACCAAGGACAACACCACCTGTTTAGAACAAGCAAATAGTTGGCCACTTGTTTTTAGGTTAATCTGCAGAGGACCAAGATCACTATTTTATCCTTAACTTAAACTTCGATCATGTTCGCCTAAATTTGTTGCACCTACGTCACCTTAATCTAGGCAGGATTACCACCACAAATGCTGATCACATTAAATACAGAATAGAATTGCAAGCGATTCAATTTGCTTTGAGTGAGTTCTAGATTTTAATTAGTATATTGAAAGGGTTATCATAAATGGATCAATCCAAAGCAGCAATCATCATCGTAGACAAAGAAGCATGTTGTAGTGTGGCAGTGTCAATCCCAGGGTTTCCTGTCTATGATGGTTCTTTCACTCTCTACATTCTCTACTGGAATGTTGTGATTTCTACATCTCTGGGATTTTGGTCAGTTTTGCTGGAGGTTGATTAAAGAGGACGTTTGTTTGATAAAGCTCCTCTAACCCACTCTTGCATGTGGATGTCATCTTTACAGGAGACAAAACATCATGGTGTGCTTTAAGAAGTGCCTATCTGTTTATATACACATAGCTAATAATAACTTATGTCTAGTGTTTTATAGTCTAGAATCCATTTAGGTTCCTAGAAATCAATTCCGTTAAAAAGGAGGCTGTGAGTGAGGAGGCACATTTGCTCGGTGTTAATCACAGAAACCTTTTTCAGTACATGAGAGTTTATTTAATTTGCAAAAAAGCTAAAGCAGAACACCTAAAAATGAATCACATTTAATTATACAGCCTCCAAAGGAAATAAAGCTTGAATGTACAGAGTGACTGGTGGTGGATCATGAAGGAGGGTAGCAGGAGAGAGTATAAAAACAATCAGGAAGGACCCATAGGGAAAATGTGTTAATGCAGGTGCTCTGGCTGAGACTCCCATTTCTTTGTGTATCACCTTCAAATCATTCTTTGGGGTTCTAAGAACCTATACTTGCCTCATATTATTAACAATTTATAAATAATATCCTGTTGTTGTATAGCACTGGACAGTTTTATTACAGGATGTGTTTGTAGGTAGCTGGATGTATGTACAATTGGTAGCTTGTTTCACTCATGCCAGTTTTCTGGGACTATGTGACGTGCTTTATTGCGGGTTGGCTGTGTTTAGGATGATTTTATTTGTGGTTTATAGCTGTAGCTGGCCAACTGACCACCCTTGTTGGCAGTTGGGCTACGACACCTAAACGTGTCTCATGATTCTTCTGATTGTGTTTGTGGGTTACTTTTGTTGGGACAAATATTTAATTTATCTGAAATGCTCCTCACATGTGTCTCATGTCCCCCAAAAGATTTCTGTTTGTGTTATTGGGATTTGTAAGTAGTTGGATTATTAGTTGGGCATGGTGTGAGAACTGCATAAGTGATAGGTTCACAATTTCTCCTCAATGGGAACCAACCACCTATTGTAGCACTTAACTCTCCCAGGGTAGAGAAGTGGGGCAGTCTAATGACTACTCAAGGGAGGTGGTATGGGCTAGTAATTACCTTTTTCTTTCATAAAATAATATTTGATCATCGAGTCAGTGCTTTTTCTTTGGAAAATGAAATTTATAACACACACTATATCAAATAGTCCACATTAACGTACAAATATATGCTCTAGGCAGATGGAAATACTGTTGATGACATTCTGTAATCACATTTGAATTCCTATTGGGTCATGAACGCAAAATTACACATAACAGCCCCCCTCCGCCCCCCACTGCAATTCCTACCACGCAGAAAATTATACCATAGAAGGTTATCACTTTAAATTAAACAGGCCTATTGGCTTTGTCAAAGGGTGACCATGTTAAAAAATAAGTCACACCTATTGGGATTGTCAAAGATCACCATATCAATATTATAAGACAAGCCTTTTGGCTTTTATCAAGAGATCAACACATTAAAAGATCAGTAATCACATGTTGCAAATTAGTGAACCACCATTATATCATTGAAATCAATTACCATGTTTAAATGTAGTAATAATTGAAATAAAGCATGCCAGTATTTGACAAAATCACTGTTAACAATATATGGTCAAGAAAGCATTTAAAATGAACCTAAAATGCGTCTGAGTCAATCAATCAGGATTTGTAGAGCACAGCACTGTCACCCCATGTGGTGTCTGGGTTTCTGGGTTTAGGGTGTTCCAAGATACTCACCCAGGCTTTGTCAGTAATTTCCGAGTCCGCAGCTTCTGCCCATTTTGTGCGAAGGGCAGTGAGTGCAATAGACACTTGCGCCCAAATGCCGGTGTATAACCATTTAACTAGATGGCCACCCTCTCCCATATAATAAAGCATTCACACTAGCTCGTGTTGTGTGGGTTCCGCACGTTGGGGCGCCCATGTCATCTTAATGTAATGAGCTATTGTTGCGTGCAATAAGTACAGGCGGTCTGGTGCACCAGTACTCTGTACAAAAGTGTTGTGGTTTAGTAGGGTGCCCTTGCCAAAAAACGACCCGACCTCTTCCATCCCGGCCTCTTCCCAATCTTGTAGACAGGTTCTCGTGAGTCTGCCCCCGGGGGTGGCAGTCCTAGGAGGGGTATATTGCTTGCATATGGGACTGAGCCTGAGGTGTTGCGCAACGCCTCTTCCTGCATTGAAGTGCAGTTTTTAGCAGTGGGGCCCCGTCCGGAGGAATTTTTTTCTTGGGAAGGAGTAAGTTGTGTGGTGCTCCACGGTCAAGGTCACGAGTTTCGTAGCCTATTTCCTGCAGGTTTCTGCCTGCCGTCCAGAATGATAGCAATTGGAGCTGGCTTGCGTAGTAATACACTCAGAAGTCAGGGACTTCCAGTCCACCCTTATGGGGCTCTAGTTGTAATTTCTTGAGGCTGACCCTATGCCGACCCTTCCCCAGATAAGCTCTGAGAGGAATGTGTCCAGAGTGCGGAAGGTGGACAGTGGAACTATCAGGGGTAGATTTACAAAGAAGTAGAGGAGGCGGAGAAGCATCATCATATTAGAGAAGGCAATTTGTCCCATTGCTGAAGGAGGTAAGGATGTCCAGAAAGCAATACTCAAATATATAGAGGTGATTGCCCTCATAAGGTCACCCTCTAATTGATCAGTCGGCAACCGGTATATGTGGACACCCAAGTATTTGAAAGTATTATGTGCAACAGGTAGATTATATGTGCCAAATTGGTGCACCTCAGGGCGGGGCCCTGCCTGAAAGTAGAAGGCATTAGATTTCCCCTCATTGATGGCGAGGCCCGAAATACGTTCAAAAGTGAAGAATATGGTGGGGAGAGGTGCCCCCCCCCCAGCTGTCAGGTCGCGCAGATAAATAAGCATGTCATCAGCATAGATGGAAATTAAATGCACGGTACCAGCTATTGGGATTCCCAGCTGTTCGGCTGATTGTCCCAGGGCTATTGCTAACAGCTCCAGCGCTACAACAAACAATAGGGGTGAGCAGGGGCATCCCTGTCTTGTGCCCCTGTGGATGGTATACTCAAGTGAGATATGGGTCCCAGTGCGTACTCTGGCAGTGGGATTAGAATGAAGCAGTCATACTCATTGTAGGTATTCTGGTGGGAGCCCAAAGCGGTGTAGGGCCGCAAACATATAATTCCATGTTATGGAATTGAAGGCCTGTCCCTGGTCTAGTGCCAAGCATCCCCATACATCCCAGGGGTGGCCCTCATGATGTGGTGTAGGCGTCTGGTGTTTAGGGAGGTACTGCGTGCTGGGAGAAACCCACACTGGTCTTTATGTATGAGCGTATTTAGGACTGGAGTAGTCGATTAGCGAGGGCTTTGCTAAGGGTCTTATATTCGGTCGCTAACAAGGACAAGGGCCTATAGTTAGATAGATTCGTAACACCGCGTCCTGGTTTGATGAGCAAGACAACTAGGGCTTGCATGGTGGAGTGTGGTAGGTGTCCGGAGGTCAGGGCCATCGTGTAAAGTTCCTCCAGGTTTGGTACGAGGCTATCTGAGTAAGTTTCATAAAATTCAGTGGGTAGGCCATCGAGTCCTGGGGCTTTGTTCCGGTGAAGGCCTTTTATTGTGGCTCATATTTTGTGCTGGGTAATGGGGCCTGAGAGACCTTGCTGCGCAGCTGCTGTAATACTGGGGAATGTCGGGCTATTGAGGAAATCGTCCATTAGTGGGTCAGTGTTGTTTGTCGGTGCAACATATAGGTTACTGTGGTAAGTCCAGAAGGCTTCGTTAATTTTGAGTTGTGTGTGTACTAATCCTTTGGTCGGGGTATGTATGCAGGTGATGACAGGTGTTTCCGGGTTGTCTCGCAATATCCTGGCCAAGGTTCAGGGCATAAATACTGCCTAGTACCACTGGTAGCCTGTCAAGGGTACCCTTTAGCAATATGTATCAGCCCTGATCATCCACCCGGCGGTCCAGTTTTGTAAACGGGACCCCATGGCGAATCCAAATGGTTGCCCCTCGTGCAAAGGGAGAATAATTAGTGTAAAATAAATGTCCCCGCCATTTTTTACAGGCCTTCACGGCTTCAGTTTCCGTGAGGTTGGATTCCCGGAGGAAGACAATTTGTGCCTTCCACCTAAGGAGGTGGCCATGTACCCGGTGCCTTTTATGTACCACTCCCAAACCTCTTATGTTCCAGGTCAGCAGGTTATATGTGCCTAAGGTGGTGGTCCGGCTAGGCATGATAGGTTATTATAGTCCGAGCTCTCTCGAAGTCGGAACTGTGTTACTGTTACAGACCAGGAGTACCCCATTCCCTGCAAACAAAACAAACTCGGCGCAGCTATTAAACTATGCTCTGCCAAACTGATAACCTCAACATTCAAACACCATGAAACAGTGCATTCGCTTTGTGGGGGTTTGGTGCCGCCGCTCTTAGTGTTGTCTACATGATTACATAGCTCCGGTGGCTCAACAGAGCCCGGGGGGGTATATATATATGACAATTAACATGCACAAGAGGAAACACCTTAAAGTGTGGGCATAAGAAGCTTAGTAAGGGGCAGTGTACTCACGGGTGTGCCAGCCAGAGTATAGTTACAGACTAGGGGGGCGCCAGTTGTCTGTATTGTACAAACATTGTGATATCATTATAAATCGCATACATATGGCTAGGTATACTACTTTTCATATATCTTAAATGCATTTCAAGAAGGATACTGGTGCAGCTGGTGGTCCACCAACTGGACGTGAATGACCCCTCTGGAAAACTGCAGATGATTATCAGGTCTTGCACTAAATCATCTATTAAATCATCTACAGTCTGAGGTGTCACTGAAGGGAACAGAGTGATGCTATGACCCGAGTCTGACTGAATTGTGCTGTCCTCCGAGTCAGTCACAATCTTAGAGTGGCTCTCGCAGAAGGAGCAGGCCTCGGCCAGCGCCTCTGCCCTGCCGGACAGTCGCTGATCATACGTCGGGCCAAGTATTACAGAGTCCTGCGAGCCCTTCATGTGTCCACGAGTGCCGGGTGTCTTTGGTTTTGCAGGGCCTTGGCGAGATGGGCCTTGTGGGCGGTCTTGGCTCAGTTCCAGTCCCATCACTTCCAACCATTCCTCCGCATCATTAGGGCTGTCGAAAAAGTTGGATCACTTTTAAGCGGGCGGGAAATAGGAGGGCGTATTTTAGCTGGGCTGCCCGTAGCTTCTTCTTGATAGCTTGAAAAAAGGTCAGATGGCGCTGTACCATTATAGTGAAATCGGGGTAACGCAAGATCCGTTGGTTTTCAAATTGGATCTGTGTTTTCTCTCTTGCTTTTTGTAGGAGCACATTGCGGTTTCTGTAGTTTAAGATTTTTACAATCAGGGGTTGTGGAGGCACCCCAGCTTTTGGCGCCCCTGTGGATATCCTGTGCACCCTCTCCACACAGAAGAATGGGGATAAACCGTCCTGGACCACATAATCTTTGAACCAGGTTTCCATAAAGTCTGCAGGTTTGGGACCCTTGCTGAGCTCCGGAAGACCAATTAAGCGTATATTGTTACGGCGATTTCTGCCTTCTGCATCTTCAACTCTGTCATGGAGGCTAATAACTTGTTTCTGCAGTTGATTTATTTGTGTGGTATGCTCCGTCATCTGAGGTTCCATACTCGTCAGGGCCTTTTCATGCTCCTGGACCATGTCCGCAAGCTTCTCATGCTCGACTCGGAGGAGGGTGAGGCTACTCGCAAGGGTTCCGATCTGCTGCTCTATTGCTCTACGTGAGTCTCTTACCTCCTGAAGTATTAGGTCAAGTTTGTCCAGAGTAGCCTCTACTGGATCGGAGGAGGAGGCATCTGTAGACTTGGATCCAGCGTTGGTTTCAGAATCTCCTGGGGGGCCCCCATAGTGGGGTTACCATCCGTGGTCTTTCCCTTGAGTATTCCCATTGTGGGCTCCCACGTCTGCTCGTCAAGCCTGGTGTTGGTAGGCTGGTGGGGAGGGGAGGAAAGGGGAAGGGGACCCCACACAGCATGACGTAAACAGCAGTAGAAGCCCCGCGGGGTAGGTTCCTGTCTGGGCGCGTGTCCTGAGTGAAGTGAGCTTGGGCTGTCCGGGGGGACACAAACCCTGCTGGTCCTTGCTCCCGTCTACTTTGCACACCAGCTCAGAGTGCAGCCCGAATGGTTTTAGTTGAGGGTGAGCTCTCCCCCCGCACCAGATAGATTTGCACCACAGAGGGGAAGAGAAAACCTGCTCGTACAGTGCACTCATCACGTTCTTCACCCCAGTGTGTGAATTATGTTAGGTTGCTTGCTCTGGGTGAGTTTTGAGGGGTGGTGAGGATCTAGTCTTCTCACTGGTCGGCCTTGAATATTGGGCTGTAATTAGGTTGTGGTATCAGGAGAATTGATGCGCCTCCAGTGGCATCATATACGATAGTGCTAGGCCGGTGCACCTGCATAGTACAGGGGTCCCCGTTGCTATTTCAGGCGCACCTCTGTTCTAAGCTGGCTCTGTAGCACACCACTCAGGCATCATGACATCAATAAGTACAGTAAAATTGACATGGATCCTACTAATGAATTTACAAGAATTCTAACCACCAAGCAATAAGTCGGGGAATCATAGGAAGCAAGGAAAAGGATTTTTGATTAAAAACAATCCAGCCATACCATATATCTATATGATCCCCAAAGTGCACAAATATCCCACTTGCCCACCATGCAGACACATAGGGGCTCATTAGGATGACGGGAGGACTTTGCCCGCCCGCCATCCTCGTGCAAAATGGGACCGCCCGCTATAGGAGCAGCGGTCCCGCCTTGAGCATTAGGATGCGCCTGCCACACAGGTAGGCGCATCCTGTATTTTTACCATTGTGGTGGGTGGTGCAGAAAGCGCCGCCAGCCGCAATGGTAAAAATGCATGTTGTGCATTTCAAAGCACAACATGACAGGCACCGCGCGGTGCCTGCCATGTTGCACTTTGAAATGCGGGGGGTACCATAGGTACCCCCCATGTGCACCCCCCGGACTCCTAGGGGGCTCGCAACGGGCCCCCGCAGGGACTCTCTGCATGACGCCACGGAAAAGCATGTCAGGAAGGGCATCCTAATATGGCTGGCGGTGTCTCGGTGTCTGATAGACACCGCCACCATATTATTCCTTTTCTGCCCCGGCCGCAAGGCGACCGGGCTGAAAAACGGCGGACGGTCTTTCCGTCCGCCGAGGTCCCCCCCGTCATCCTAATATGGCGGGGGGCCTATAGTGCAACAATGTCGGGCGATTGCCCCGCCAGGCTGGCGGTGGCTACCGCCAGCCTGACTGGGGCAATCCGTCCGACATCGTAATGGGCCCCAATGTGTCCACCATCAATTCTATTCACGAGCCCATTGGGAAGTATTTGGACAAACATTTACAGCAAATTGTTCAAACAATGACCACTTATATAAAGGACACAGCACATTTTTTAACCATTCTGGAAGAGCACGAAGCTAAATACACCAAAGAGATGATTTTATGTACCATTGATGTAAAATCCTTATACACCTCAATCCCCCACGACCTGGGATTGGAAGCGGTTGCATCATTTTTAATGTTGTTGGAAATGGATCAAGATTTAAAAATATTTCTCATGGATCTGCTCCATTTTACCATTTATCATAGTTATTTCAAGTGGAACAATGAATATTTTATTCAATCATCGGGAACTTCCATGGGAAATTGCGCAGCACCTGCGTATGTGAATATTTTCATGTATCGCTTTGAGATGGACAATATTTTGAATCAGCATGAATTTGTCTAGTAACCTTATTTTATATAAGAGATACATCTATGACATATTCATTCTATGGAAGGGATCTGAACAAGCCTTACTTCAAGCCATAGTCAATCTGAACCAGATAAATGACAGCATCAGTTTCACTCATACTATACATAAGGAACAGATCATGTTTTTGGATGTCATGATATTCAATGTCGATGGGAAATTGGAAACCACAGTTTACACCAAAGCCACTGATAGGAACAATCTCCTACATTTCAAAAGCTTTCATCAATATTCTCCAAAGAAACATTTACCGTACTCTCAGCTACTACGATTAAAACAAATTTTGTCTACAGAAAAATCTTTCAATGACAGTATGCACAATACCTTAACCAAATTTAGAGAGCGAGGCTACCCAAATGAAATCCTAGAAGAAGCAGTATCTAAAGCAAGCGCTTGACATGATTTGTGTTTGAAAAATTGTACAAATGATCGGAAAAGAAAGAAATTTGAAATGAAACATAGCAAGACAGACTCTCAAGAAATTGTCAACGAACTTAATTGGAATCACCTTGTTTGAGTGCATTTGGGGGATGTTTTCCACTGTTGGGATTACGCTATTCCTATCTGTGATACAGTGGACCACCAGAGTGCCATGTGCTGCCCAGGAGGCCTGAGCAGCAGTGTGGCAGGCTGAGTGTGAGCTGAGGTGCACTATTGCAAGCAATGGCATTACTCCCACTTGACATTCGGCCCAGCCCTTGAACTATCAAGAAGTACCCCTGCACAGCCAGGTCTGGAACTGCCCTGGAGGCCCAGTGGTGCCCCCGGCTGAGGCCTCATCCTGGACATCATAAACTGACACCTGAGGGCTTACTTGGATTTGTTTTCTGGCCCATCCTTATCTACTGGGAATCTCTGCCTCATCGGGCCCTGGAACCCTGTGCTAAAGAGTTACAGTGTTATTCTGGTGGGTGTAAGAAATTCCAAGTGTGGCTTGTCACTGTGGCAATGCTAGTGGGGCCTTGGACTTGTGTACTGTGGCCCTGTATTTGAATGCTTTCTGCCCACTGGGCCTCTGCCAATTGTGTCTGTACCGGACTGCCATGCCCTTGTGCTCATAGGGACATCCCCCTACCAGCTCTTGTTCATGAACATGGTGGCGGGCAGACTGCAACACTCCACAGTGGCCATGGTGGACATCACCCAGGAGACTATCATGAAGGAGCTTGGCGGTATTAAGTAAGGCCACCATGAATGGCTCTACCACCTCAATGGCCACTGATCTTAAATTCCCCCACGCTGATCTATGCTCTTTTAACACATGTCTTGACACAACAAACAACAGAGTGGAAGCCATGGACAATCGTATCACTGTGTTGGAGACCAAACCTGACATCAGTAGGGAAGTGTGGCATCTCCATCGGAAGCTGAATGCTATGGAGGATCACAGTCATCGCAATAATGTCCACTTACATGGTGTGCTGGAGGTGGCAAAAATGTCTGGATATCTGACAACTTACAACTTTCGTCTCAGACCTCACTGGACTCACCTTCACTAGCCCTGGGTGGAGTATTCTGCTCCGCCAGTGGAGTTTGCAGTGTTTTAACAACTCAGCGCTCCACTGGGAATGCGAAGTTGAGGTAAAACTTTGACTCTATGGCGGAGCAGACTATGCCCTCATCCCCTGCAGTAAAAGGGTAAAAAAACACTTACCTTCTCGCCGCCATATGTGAGTAATTTTGTGGGACTTGGGCGGAGTATTTTTTTGACTCCGTGAAACTCTGCATACTCTGCCCAGGCTTAACCTTCACCACAACACTCAAATTCAAAAGGCCACACCAGATACAACCCAGAAGAGACACAGGCTGCAATGCCCCTATTCCAATTATTGTGTGCTTCTTGTGGAATCAGCAGGCATAACAGATCATTGCTACAGCCAAGGAGCAGAATGGCACCTTCTCTCATGGTGATGCCAAGATTTTTGTGACTGCGGATTTCTCACATGACACAATGGTGCGCCAGAAGAATTATTTGGTGCTTCAGGCAATGCTATGTAAACTTAGTATCCAATACGGCTTGTTGGAACCAGTCATGATGCTGCTTACTATAATGGAAAGAACCAGGAGCTCAGTGGCCAAGAGGAAGTGGAACAGTATTTGAGGGTATTCTCAGATAAGGACATTTATTCCACACCTGCACAGTTTGTCTCCTCCTCCAATGAGCAGCCTGTCTTTGATGTACCCCGGAGGGATTCAGCCTCTCCCTCCCCTGAACGCTTGATACTGGATGATGTACTCCAAAGATGGGAGGGTAGGGGCACCCAGGGCCAAGGTGAAATTGGCTCACATGGGTCTTGGCAAGTTGCGCTCCCTGATAAAGCTGTGATCTTCTAGACCCTCATGTGGACAGCTGGGAGTTTCTCTCACCCCCCCTGTTAAGAACCATCCTCTTCTTTGGGAGATGGGACCTTCATCATGTTGGACTACCATGGGTAACATCTGGGGACGTGTTGAGGAGTCTCAACTTTGGACATCTGAGGACCCCTGCATTTTGAAAGACTAGCCTTGTCTGCACACCTGTTGCTCGTCTTCTTTTCTCCCTTACAATGTTGTGCTGCAATGCCTTTGCTGTGCTGGGATTTTGTTTATTTATTTTATTTAATGCAATTTTCTATAGCGCGAACATTACCCGAAGGTGTAAGTGCGCTTTACAAAAAGTTTCGATACATAAGGACTTAGGACTGCATGAGTTACATAAAAGATACAAACAGGAAAAAAATTGCAAATGTACAAGTTGTAAAGTCACACAGGGAAGAGATACAAATAGAAAAAACTGCAAAAGTACAAGTTGTAAAGTCACTCATGGAAGAGATACAAATAGATAAACTCTAAGAATCACATAGGAATGGTAGTCAGTACAAAGGTCTACTACATACACTAATGGTTAGAGTTATCTCTATATACATACATATATATACAAATAGTAGATTTTCTCAGGATTCCATTTTGCCAGCGATTCGGCATGATACACTGCTGGACCTGGAAGAACTCCTGCTGGAGTGAGGACTGCTGCGCCAGGAAGGATTGCCATCTGGAAGGAGGCTGACTGCTCTAAGGAACTTCTGCCCCAACCTGCTGAGCTGCCCTACTGCCTGCTGAACCTGCCCTGCTAGGGGGGACCTAGAGAAACACCTCCAGAGTATCTCCACAATATCCATAAGACCTGCCTTTGAGACAACAACGTTTTCAAGGCTGTTTGCTTGCAGGAGCCTGGAGCTGATCTTTGTTCCTATTGTTAATTAGGAGTGTTGGATGTGCAAGGGACTTGGAAGGTAAGCTTGCCTGTTTAAAGTTTTTTATAGTTGGTTATCTCATTTGTGTCTAATGTATGGTGCTATAAACACATTTCCTGGGCCTCCGAGGGTTGTTGTCTTGCTAGTGGATGCTGCACCGTTGGTCTCATCCATCCCCTCGGCCTTCGAGCTGCTTTTCCTTTCCGTGCTGCTAGTGGCTTTCATTTGAATGTGTACACAGCTAACAGTTCAGCCGCACAAGCCCACCTTGTCACAGGTGCGCTCCACAACCACACCATTGAAACCTAAGTGCCTCTGCATTTTATCACTTATTGTGAATGGCCTTACCCATTTTATTAAGCATGAACTCTTACTTATGTAGCAACACACTCCCCTGACATTGCCTTCCTGCAGGAGACCCATTTATGGTCTTCAGAGTAGGACAAACTTTGGAGAGACTGGGTGAAAAGGGTTGTCAACAGTAGCCTCCTGCTGAATGCTGGCGGAGCGGGTTATCCTACCAGTCCTCCACTTTCCCCGAAAAAGTGCAGCGTGCCATCCTTTTGCACAAGTTCTTTTCTTTTACAGTTTTGAAAACTTGTACCGAACCCCATGGTTTCTATGTTCTTGTGAAATTTAAGACCTTAGGCCATACCTTGAATGTAGGCTCTGTGTACGTCCACAGTGAGGACTGTGTGCCCTTCCTCTCCTCACTGTCGCAACTCCTGACAGAGTTTGGCTCCACCAGGGGGATTATCGAGGGGAACTGGAATGGGGCACCTGACCCCCACCTGAACTGATCTGGTACTCTGGGTTGAGCCAACATTAGGGATAGGGCAGTCCTGCATAATATCCTGGGAGATCAAAGGCTGCATGACCCCTGGCATATGACACACCCTCGGCACAGGCGTGCATGCAATTTCTTCTTGGATTGACTTCTTCTCTCCCACCCCACCGTGCCCTTTCTGCATGGCTGTGATATTGCAGTGGAGTAGATCTCAGAGTACAGCCTTTTCCTTTCAGAACATGACGGTGGCCATGTTACCTCTTCCTTCAAGTGCTGGAGGTTGAATTTCTCCTATTATTGGACACCGGAGGCCTAAAGACGTTGAGGGAGCACTTATGCAGATATATTGATGATAATGAACCTTCCACGCCTTCTGCCCAGCATTTGTGGGCAGCGGGTAAGGCCACTGTGAGGGGGATTTTGATGTGAGACTCAGTGCTCTGCAAACAGGTGGACTGGGATGAACAGGCGCAGTTGCACAATGACATTTGGCCGCTCCTGGAGGCTTATGCAAGGTGTTTGACCCCGGATCTCCTGAGTCACTTAGCGTGCACCAAATATAAGTTGAATACCCATTTCACCTCTCAGGCAGAGTATGCGCTGCATCATCTATAGTGGTGCCACTATAAAGAGGGGGAGAAGGCAGATAGGCTAATGGATACGAATCTGCATCAGTAGGAGGCTAGTAGTGCAATTCCATCTACCCATGGTGAGATGTGGGAACTCTTGACGCACACTGTGGAGATCACAGAGATGTTTGTCAACTTCTTTGGCATGGTTTATTGCCCGGAAGCTCCTACCGATCAAACCTTGGAGCAGGATGTCCGACTGCCCACCTTGTTGGAGGCCAGTATTATATGAATTCTTTTGTAAAATATTTATGTACAGACTGTTTGATTCATGTTGTATCTTGTGTCCTTTTGTTTGTTTGACGGTATTTATAGTTATATGTGTCAATGTGTTAATTAATATTTCAATGGTCCTGTAATCTTTGTGAATATATAAGTCTATTGTAGGCAGTGGTGGCTCACAGTGGGAGTGCTGCGGACAGTGGGACGGGGGAGGGAGAGGGGCAGGGTGGGGGGTAGTGGAGTCGGACATACGACGTCCACGAGTAAAGCAAGTAAATAAATCAATAAAACTATTTACCTTGCGCTGGCTGCATTGCCAAGTTGGTTTACAGGAGACCCATTTATCCCCCTCCTCCGTTTGCCTCTAGCCGGGGTGTACACTGCTACTTTGCGAACTACAGCACGTACTCCAGGGGAACTGCCATAATCATACACAAACGCTTACCCTTCCAACTGCATGCAGTGAATATTGATAGGGCGGGTCATTTCACATTGATGACTTAGAGGCTTATGGGATGTAACATTGCTTTATTGTGTGTTTATGCGCCAAATGTGGATGACCCTGATTTCTTTCACTCTCTGCATGCCCTGCTGATCCCCTTGGGCGCTGACTATGTTTGCTTAAGGGGAGACTTTAACCTACTTTTGCATCCTGCCCTAGACAGTACGGCAGATTCTTCTGCCACAAAACCCCGTGCCAATAAAGCAATTCGGGACATTTGTGACTCTATTGGTTTAGTGGCTCCAATACCAAGGCTCCCTGGTTTCGCACTATGACCCATTTACCTAGAATGTACTCACCGGTGAATATGCATAACCAGATTCCAAGGCTGGATTCCCAGGCCGGATTTCCAGGCCGGAGGGTGTTGAACAGCAGTGGAGGTTCCAGGGACAGGCCTTAAATGATGCGGTATTCTCAGCCAAAATTTGTGAGTCCCTAGATCTTAATGTGGGCTCTGGCAGCATGTGGGCGACTTTGTGGGAGGCATTCAAGGCGTATAAAAGGGGGGAATGTATTGCTAAACATTCCGGGGTACTGAAATCATTAAGGGGTACCCTGGCTTGCTTGGAGGACAACCTGAAAAATGTTGATGCAGACCTATTCAAACACTCAGGCCAGTCGCTTGTTGCTACTGGCAGATTTCAGGGAGGTTGGTGAAACAAATTTCCTGGGAAAAACGCCACTGCCAGACGGTACGGTGAGGAATAGGTGGGGACGCATGCTGGCGCAGTTGTTGCGGCCCTGTCTGGGGAAGACTTACATTGCATCTATTCTTTCCGATGACGGTCAAATTCACATAGACACAGCAGAGATTAGAGATGGGTTTTGCCAATACTACACAACTTTATACACAACGCGCACGCAGCAGGACAATGACGATTGCAGAGTCTGTTTAGATGAGATTGCTATGGTATGGCTAGAGGATTATATCCAGAAGTTCTTGGCGGAGCCATTTTCTAAGGGGGAAATTCTTAGCACCATAGATGCCTTAAACAGCACTACAGCGCCCGGATTAGATTGCTTCACAGGCATTTTGTACAAACATTATAAAGATATACTTGCAACTTACCTTCTCGAGGTTTACAATGAAGCCTTGAAAATAAAATCATTGCCTCCAACACTTCGCGAAGCTGTTATTGTCTTACTGCCCAAACCTGGCAAAGATCCCTTGCGCTGCAGGTCTTATAGGCCGCTATCACGTTTGAATTTAGACTACAACATCCATGCCAAAATGATTGCGTTGAGGATCGCGTTACTTTTGGATCGCATCATATCCCCAGAGCAACCTGGCTTTGTGCCCCACAGGTCCACTGCGCTCAATTTGCATACCCTGTTTGCAGTGCTCCACAGAATTGTTCCAGAGATTCCTGCTGCGGCGGTCTGTTGGACTCTGAAAAGGCATTTGATTCACTGGAATGGCCTTTTATACAGGCTGTAATTAGGAAATTAGGCATCCCCAAGGGTTTCATTGACCTTACAGCGTTGCTTTACACTTCCCACACCACCAGACTCATCTTGAATGGCACATCATGTGCCCCACTTAATCTTACATGTGGTACCAGGCAAGGTTGCCCGTTATCCCCTCTACTTTTTATATTGGCATTGTACCCTTTTCTCCGCCACTTTCAGGAGAAACACCTCCATAGAGGTATTCAGTTTAATACAGGCCCCCTCCTCATCTCGCTCTATGCTGACGACATTGTCTTGTATGTCCGGTGCCTGCAAACCAACCTAGACCCATTGATCAGGGAGATTCTTTGCTTTGGTGGATACTCGGGATTGGGTATTAACTGGAGCAAGTCGGAATTGTTCCCTTTAACCACTGGCACCATTGAACGAGAATGTGGATTCCCGATGTCACGACTCAGTCAGGTACTTGGGTATACAGATACATCGAAAGTGGAACAGATGCTGCGATTAAATTAAAGCTCAGCCATGCACAACCTAGAAGCGCAGCTAGAACGCTGTCTACGGGTCTTCTTACTTTCCATGGCCGGCAGAATTGCACCGATGAAGATGATAGTTCTCCCGAAGTTTTTATATATGTTTCAGAACATTCCCATCCTGCTCCCGGACAGCTTTTTCAAGACCCTCCGGTCGCACCTTTTCTGGCTTGCATGGGGGGCCAAAAAACCTAGGATACAGTGGTACACCATGACTTTGCCGTATGAAAGGGGGGGTTTGGGGGCTCCAGACTTCAGATTATATTATCTGGTAGTGCAAGCCAGCTTTGCTCATTCATGGTACCATCCAGATGCGTGAATTCCCTATGGGAGGCCTGAGTTTGACTTGACACTCCTGATTCCGCTTTCTGCCATTTTACCCCAGGGCTTTCCTCGTGACCCTAGAGACATTCAGGCCATTTCCACCACAAGCTGGGCATGGCCCAAACTTTGCAGATCACGGGGCATGGCTCCTTGTACTTCTCCAATATTCCAATTGCGCACAACCCATGGCATCCTATCACAAAAGAGAAATTGGTTTTGCAAGTGCTTAAATCCCATTCCATGGTAAAGTTTGTCGATCTGTTCTCGGGTGGGCATATATTTGACAATGCGGAGAGAGATAGGGTGACTAGATTGACCTTTATGGACCAGTTTATTTTTACTAGGATGCGCAGGGCTCTGCACGGTAAAATACCAGAATAGCCCCTCGAGCCGCAGTCCTTTGGACCTCTATCCCTTGTAATAACAAACGCTAATGGGAAGCAATTGATACCAAAATTATTCAAGGCTGGCATGTCTCTGATCCCGTGCCATGATACTAAGATTTGAGCTGCCTGGGAGTTGGACTTAGGGCACCCCATCCTGAACGACCAATGGGCCTTTTGCTGTGCGTAGACTAGGGGGATCTCCCTTAACAGCAGGCATAAATTGATATGTTTTAAATACTTATGGAGGGCATACATTACCCCAGCCAAGCTTCACGCTATTGACCCTTCCCAGCATCACACCTGTAGGAAATGTAACAGCCCTTATTCTGACTTTTCCCATTTGACGTGGACTGGCACTGAGATTGCGGAGTTTTGGGTAGCCGTTTTTGAAAAACTATCGCCAATGACACTGCTGGAAATAGCCCCCTTTCCAGAGGTTGGGCTTTTAGGATTCATCCATAACATGCCCAAGAAATTGCGGAAATTCATTGCTCTTGCGTTACTTTTTGCTAAACGCTTAGATGGGGCAGTCGTGTATTTTGCAACACAAAAATGTGAGTTATATGCTACACAACTTCCACCGAGTTCCCAACCAACAGATATATGGATCCCACTCAAAACGTATTTACAGAATTTGGAACCCGGCGCTTCAACCCAAACTCCTGATGCCATAGTACCGACAGGCGTGGGTTGAATAGACTGAATGGGCATTTGTACTGTTTTTAAAACATTATGTAAATTCGGTGGTGGGAGATTTGCTCTATTTGGGAGAATGGGTGCACAAGCAAAGACTAACATGTGATGGTCATGCATTGAAACGTTGTGTTTTGTCATTTCATTTCTGTGTACAACTTTCTACAATGGTATCACATAAGTGGAACTGTTAATATATTGCTGCAGGAACAAATGTTAAAATAACATTGACTGTATGGGCCCGATTCACAGAACTAACTTAAGACAAAATCCCAAACTTACTACCATTTTCGTATTCACAGAAGGCACTTACTCGTTTTGGTATTCACAGAAGACACTTACTCATTTCGGTATTCACAGAAGTTAGGAGTCCTAACTTTAGGACTCCTAAATGCCATCTGTGAATACCGAAAGTCCTAAAGTTAGGATTTTTCTCAATTTAGTAGTAGTAAAGTTAAGACTGCTAACTTTAGGACGCCTAAATGCCTTCTATGAATACCGAAATTCTTAAAATTAGGATTTTCTCAATTTAGTAGTAGTAAAGTTAGGACTCCTAACTTTAGGACTCCTAAGTGCCTTCTGTGAATACCGAAAGTCTTAAAATTAGGAATTTTCTCAGGTTAGTAGTAGTAAAGTTGAGAAAAAACCTAATTTTAAGACTTTCGGTATTCACTGAAGGCATTTAGGAGTCCGAAAGTTAGGAGTCCTAACTTTACTACTACTAAATTGAGAAAAATCCTAATTTTAAGACTTTCGATATTCACAGCAGGCATTTAGGAGTTAAAAAGTAAGGAGTCCTAACTTTACTACTACTAAACTGAGAAAAACCCTAATTTTAAGACTTTCGGTATTCACAGAAGGCATTTAGGAGTCCAAAAGATAGGAGTCCTAACTTTACTACTACTAAATTGAGAAAAATCCTAATTTTAAGACTTTCGGCATTCACAGAAGGCATTTAGGAGTCCTAAAGTTAGGAGTCCTAACTTTACTACTACTAAATTGATAAAAATCCTAACTTTAAGACTTTCGGTATTCACAGAAGGCATTTAAGAGTCCTAAAGTTAGGACTCCTAACTTCTGTGAATACCGAAATGAGTAAGTGCCTTCTGTGAATACCAAAATGAGTAAGTGCCTTCTGTGAATACCAAAATGGTAGTAAGTTTAGGATTTTGTCTTAAGTTAGTTCTGTGAATCGGGCCCTATATGTCGGAATAATGATAAAGTTTCAGAAAAAGTGAAATAAATATATTTCTTATAGTTGTGCCTCCCTTACGCCTACCTTGGTGAGGTGTACATTTTTTGCTCTGCATCAGATAAACGATTGTATATAAATATGAGGCATTGTCAAAATGCCATATTCACATTGCAGCATTAAACCAAAACAAAATGGCTCAGTGCTGCCATGTAAATATGGAGCATGCTCCTGTCCCACAGAACATCAAAAAAACTATCCTTCCAGCAGTGCAAAAGCTCTCATAAAACAAGCCCTTTCTGTGTTGTGAAGCGCGTTGTGTCAGACAACAATGAACCTGTGAACAGTGTGATCTTTCTCTTACATGTGATCACATGTAAGTATGTGATCAGCCATTGTTGCCAAAGTATTGCACATGTGCAACTGCAAATACCATTCTCCGCACAGCCCAGACATCTGTACAACTGTCACCCATGTAGATAACCATGCTAGATCTCCTACCTGCACTGAACGCAGTGCTCCACTGGGATGATATGGCCACTATGTACTGCCATGATTGTACGTTGACATGTCAATTTCCATAACTCTTGAGTCACAACATGGCTTGCCTGACAAAAGCCCCTGTACTTCAATTCCATGCTTGTGTAATGTCTATGTACTGTGCTGAATGCATTCACTGTACACATGTCGAGCATTCACAGGTCAATGTACCTCTGTTTATGTCTCATAGGTGGACACCAGGCATACACACAAAGGGAGGTGGACTCATTCCAGGACCCCAATCCTACCAGTGAGTAGCAAGTTTAAAAGTGTTTGATCCAGAAGGATACAAATGATAATTTGCATGGACTGTTAACAATCACATGTGCCACATCGGACAGCAGTATATGCCTGTATATAGTACCATACATGTGCCCCGACATGCTATCTTGATAGGTGTCACATCAAAGTATCCATCTGAGTAAAATGTATCAATTCACAGTGCATGTCATCAATCCACAATTATGTCAAATTCACAATGAGTCAATACCCCCATTACATCACTGTGTCAAACCTTCAGCTGACATTGAGTCCTTTACATGAATCACAAGTTGATGGAAAAGCCAGCCTACATGGCAACATGCCACCTTGTAGGTTAGGGCCCTATTGATGCACCATTTAGCGTGGTTGGTCTGTTTAATGGTTGTTGCTCTGGAAATTCTACTTCAACACTGTTAGAAATGGCGGTCTCTAGTTGACAATGGTTTGTACCTTTGGCCAAATAGGGACCCTTCCCTCCAGTCAGGACAAGGGGGATACACTTCTAAACTAACCCTTGCTCATCCCCGCAGTAGCTTGGTACGAGCATTCAGGCTTATCTCAGAGGCAATGTGGAAAGCATTTGCAAATAAGATACAGTAATACAGTGAAAACACTACAAAGTACACCACACCAGTTTTAGAAAAATAACCAATATTTATCTATGCAAACAAGACCAAAACAATAAAAGACCAACATACAGTAAAGAAAAATATGCACTTTGCAAGATTGACTTTAAAATTCAGTTCCTTAAAGCTGGTAGCTCTGTCTAGGGCTCCTGTGGTTTTGAAACTAACAGAATTCAACAGCTCCTGCCGACCACGTTGGTGCGGACCAGCATAATTGTCAACAGACTCGTAGACATTCAATTTGGTTCCGGCCGACCGCATCAGTATGGGCCTGTCATGGCAACCATTGCAAATGCAATGTGAAGCATAGCAGTGCAGTGTGCATGCCCTCAAGTCGCGTTGCAGGCAACCGCCCAGTGCTGGTCGACTAGTGGCGTCGGTTAGACCAGGGCTGTGGTGTGGAGTGTTCATCATTATAATAGAAGGGCAGCACATTACTCACATATGATGGAAATGTGAAGTCGTGCACGAGTGAAAAATATATCACTTTCCTTTTTACCTTCCATGAGTTTGGTGATGTGGTTTTCCCAGAGTATTTATTTCTATTATAATTTATGTCATGTTTTGCTCTATCCTTCCAGATTGTTGTGAAGAAATATTCCATTTAGGTATTGTATTCATGCATGTTTAAATGTAGATTGCACCTTGATATTAATCAGGTAGACCATTTAGGTTAACAAAAGAGTAGTGACAGGGATCAATCGCATTGGTCTTGAAGAAAAGCCTAGAGGAAGGCTTGAAACATGTAGACCAAAGAGAAAACCACTCATTATAGTGTACATTCCCCCCCTTCCTTTTTAACAATACCAGCCACAGGAATGATTAAAGTATAGTTTCCACGTAGCCAGGAATTTTTTAACTCACATTCTGACCCTTCTACTCTCACAAATAACACATAGTATTACTTCACAAAAGTGCTCCCACGTCTCTGTTGGTTGTAGCACGCCCTGTCCTGCAGCGGGGAGGGAAGAACACAATGATGAAGCATGCCACCAAGGGACCTTTTCGTGGGTGAGGGTTATTTTAAGAAAATCCATAGTTTTCTTTAACATACTAAAAGCAATCACTGGAAGTACAGCTATTTTCGTGAATGAAATGTGGACTTTCTTTCTTTATTCTTATTCCTGTATTTCAACAGGCTTTACTTGAAGATAAACTCATATTTTACCTTGCATAATGTTCTTACCACATGTGCTGCATTGTGCAGCACACATAACAAGGTGTAAATCCCATCACACTATTTGGCTGAGCTTGAGGGTGTACCTACCCACACTAACACAAAGTTGACTAAAGTGCAGACACCCTTACGACATTGTGCACACTTGGCAGCATTGCCACATGGCGAATTCATGTTCCACCATAACGTGAACAATTTGTAGGCTCATGTGGCCTCATGAAAGAGTCGCCATTTATGAGGCCTCATGTCAGAGTACTTTTGGATGGAAATGGCTGGGACTTAACATGGACAGTATATAAGGACAATACATGTATGTACCTTTGGACAGGGCTGAAAGCTGTGTGAGTACCAACACCAAACCAACTTTGCTTTGCCACATGCATCTATGGAGTCACCTGTAGCAGTGTGCTGAGCAAATTTCTGTACATTTTGCTTCCTGTGTGTGGACTGACTATTAAGGCAATGGCTGTTTAATTAGTATGTCAACCCCAAACATGCAGTTGGATTTGGAGCAGTTGCTCTAACATTAGAATTTTTGTTCATTTGTATGTTCATCACTTACCATGAGCTGTCATTGCACTGTACATGAGCATCCAGGACAGTTTCGGGAAAAGCTGTCACCTTCATCACATGTGAGCAAGTTTTCATGGTGAAAAATATAGTGTAGCACATCCTAGAAATCTCATGTGTTAGGGTGATGTGCCATTGTACCAATCATTCATTCCTGATAGTAACAAATAAGCCTAGTACGACTAGTACAGCACAGATTTCTTTGAATGTCTGACTCCATTGTGGCATGTCATAATTTCATTGGTGTGCATTTTTTGCACACATGCAGCATGAGTATTGCCAACATCACCCTACATCAGGGTTGCCTGTGCAGCCTTCTGAGTCCTGCCTGTGGGTAACATATGATTGTGTGATTGAATGAGGCATCAGAGTGAGGACTATTGTGCTGTCCCGAAAACAATTAGCACAGAAGATGTGATTGTATGGATAGGATGCAATTGCCCTAACAGGTGAACAAATATGATTTATTGAATGGTGAGCGATCTACTCAATGCACAAGGATATTGTGTACCAGGGAGGGACATGTGTGACTACATCCTTAACACATAGGTTGTTTCCACTTACTGGTGCATTTTTGCATGCTGCATGTCCTTCCCTATAGAGTACCTAGATGGGTCCTCGATGGGCATTGTACGTACATGTTTCTGGACACTATTTCAGACACTGAATACAGGTTTTAAGTTTATCATGGCTCAATGTGACCTTTGCCAGTCACTTCCATTCTATCTGATCACAAGCCAGTTTTGAGTTTGTTCATGTGATGCCACAGGATGTGACGGACGACCTGGATGGGTACTTTTGTAGTGTGTCTCTCCCACAGAAATCAAATGTTTGACACTAGTTTAGCAGTCAGCAATAAACAATGTTCTTGTGCATTGAACAGTAGAGAGTGGGAGAGGTGTGGCGCCGCGGCCAGGGCGACTGATGCTGGAATCTGGGGACCACGGTTCGATCCCCGCTCCGGCGGCAGGGTAGCCCAGCACCATGTGACTCTGGGCAATAGCTCGCTTAATCTTCCCGACGGCCCCCAGCGCCTAGAGACCCTTACGGGTGATTGTGCGCTTTACAAATGTGGACTTTACTTTACTTTACTCATCTATGAACACAATGTCTGAAATATGTCATTCTTCTCCAACTGACAACATAACTGCAGAGGGGGAATGTGCATTTAGAATCCGAAAATGTCCAGGAGATATGACATGGAGTTGGCAGAAAAGACCTCGATTTCTTCTGTTCCTGCAAAAGTTCCAGCTAACAAAAAGGGCACCGGAGTCTGCAAGGGAATGGGCAATGAAGGAGTGTAGGCTCAGCAAGCAGGCCCTTCACCTGCTGCAATGCCGGGGCCAGGACATGCTACGCAGTCCAGTGCAGGGCAATCGGATGGTTAGGGGGTGACTACTCAAGATGTTGACTTTTTTTAAATAAAGTTTGTCGGACTGGACCTGCAGATGGCCACAATGCTTCAAAAAGTGGACACGCTGTAGCAATCAGTGGACTCCATCCTGGATCAGCTGTAGTTAAAAGTTGTTGAAAACAGTTTTCTTACATATTATTTTAGGTTTAGTAATAGTGATAGTGTTAGTATAGTGTAGGTTAGTTTAGGTAGGTTTGGTTAGTTGTATTTGTAGTCTTAGCAGGTATGTAGGTAGTTTTATCGATACATTTCTGTGTTATTAAATTTAGGCTATACAAAAATAAAAATTAAAACAATATATATTATTGTGTAGGCTTAAATGTTTAGGTAATTTGTGTACAGTTTAAGTATATGTATGCCAATTGTGCATTGATGTGTTAAGGGGGGGTGGTGGCAAATGATTTAGTGGTCTTATGTGATATGTGTGTAGCATAGAATAAGTTAAGGTTAGTTAGGTAGATTATTAGTAAATTAAAATAGGTTAGTTTTTGTATAGATATTTTTGGTGGAGGCTAATTTAATTAGGATAAGTACATTTTGTAGATTTTGTTTGAAATTTATCTTTATATTTTCATAGTTAATTAAAAAATAATTGTGCCATATATACTCTCTTTGTAGTCAGCATTACCATTAATATGTTTGATTTTGGATGATTGTGCTCATACAATGTCATTTTGAATGTGTATATGTGAGTGTGTATAGTACTTTTGTTATGGACCATCGTCACTTGTCAGACATATGACATGTGATTTCCACCCTTGTGACATAACAGTTTAGCACATACAGTGGTGGGAGTTGTCCTAACTGATTGTATCATTTAGCACCTTGCAGTTGCAAGTGCATGGGAATGTGGTGCCAAAAAATGTTGGGAGACTAATGTTGGTGGCTATTACATTTGTATCATTAGGTGCCAGTTCATACTCAGATGTCAAACACATACCCACTCCACATTCGCACATTATATGTTTTTGTACCCTTTTTTGGTGCATAGTCAACATGAAAGTGTACAACAAATGGGCAATGTATGCTACTGCTCATCACAATAGCTGAAAAACAATAGCTGAAAAGAAACCATGTTGACTAGCAGGATTGTGACCTGGTGTTCAACGAAACTGATTAGCATGTCCTGTGGGTTCTGGTATGACTGCTTACTCTCGCTGTGGCTATGTTGCTAAATAAACATGGCAACATCTTTGTTTCCGTTGACTGTTGTTGTACATGGTGTAGTTACATGCACATTGTAGTTCTTTCAAGACACATGTAAAGTTATTCCACGCACTGGTACAGGTGTTCATCTTCATTTACACAACTCACAGAAAGCAAAGTGTAATGGCAGTACTCAAAACAATCATACATGAATCTGGGAGCAAGCCTTTGGATGTGCAGGCATGTTTCCAAGGGGGAGATATGTGAAGACCCATGTGGCCAAGTAGTGTTCTAGTGAGGATGTGAATGACAGAGGCACAATGTGATCTTCTTCCTCAACAATGGGACAGCAATGGTGGAGTGTAATATGTGGACACAGCAAGAGTAGGACAGTATCTCTTGATTTCACACAGGCACATTTAAGGAAGTTCAAATGTAGCATGTGACACAGGGAAATGTTAGTGGGCAGTCTTATGCAGTAATTGTGTCTCAGTGAAATCCTCTTCCTCTGATGTGTCTGTTAGCTGCTCTGTGGGGGCTATGGTATATTTAGTAATTTAGGCTAGAGTTTACTCTACTACTTCACGTGGGTATTTTAAATGTGAGTGCTGTGGGCCAACCCAGAAATCATTATGGTGGTGCAAACCTAGAGGCAAGACTTCAAACCCCTTGACCAAAGGGCTTCACTTTTTGTGATGCACCTGTGGTGCAGTGTGTTGCCCCATATTATCAAGGCACATAAAGCTTCACCTGCTGGGCTTTTTATGCCCTTGACAGTATTGCCCCTTTGCAGGCAACAATTTGCACAACAGGGGCATGCCATGGGTGTTGAAGTGGGTGTTCCCACGCAACAGCCATGGTTTCTGCCATATTTACTGATGTACAGGAAATTGAAAAGCTGGGAATGCATCAGTAGGCTATGCCTCCCTTGTGGAGGCATAGGAATGCACAACTAGGAGATTTTTTTGCATTTACACCAGTTTTTTTCCCTTTCAATTCATGTGCATTTCTGCATCACACATAGGAAGAGGGAAGCACATCGTGTGATTTTTCTTGTGCAGGAAGGTGTCACTTCCTGCACTAAATCAATCAGCCCCAAAATGCAGGCACCGTTGCACAGTGGTGCAAGGATGCATGCGTTGGTGAAAAGCATAGATAGGGAGCATTCCTGCCCTTTACTTTTTACATAGGGCAGTGTAGCTGGATTACTTGTGGCGCAGCCCTACATCAAAAGCTCCTAATTGAGGCCCATGATGCTTTTTTTGACACAGCACTTTGCACACGCAACATACATGCATTCATCAGCATTCACTTATTTTCAACGTTTTGTCAACATAGGAGTAGGTTCAAAACATGAACCTACTCAAGGGAGGTGTAAGGAGGCGAAATGAGTAGTAATACTTTACCTCATAATTTATATGAACCTTATTTATGAGTTTTTGTTATGGGGCATCGACACACTCTTTCCTGCTGTGCTGCATTATGGCAAGTGAAAGGGAAGGACTGTGCCATATCTCTGTGATATAATGCACTCACAAACTTTACCCCTATACTGACACACAATGGGTTGCCATGTGCCAACGCAGGCACCTTTGCACCATGGTGCAAGTGTGCTTGCATTGGCGAATAGCTTCCAATTATGCAAAGATGCAGGGAAGAGGTCAGGAAGACGTCATATTGTTGTGAAGATGATGCATCGCTTTGCTTTTGCAATAACGCAGCACAGCGCTGCCTGGCTTTCATTGAAATGCAGTCTCCTGTATTCAGATACTTGTAGATCTGGTTACCATGTTGTACATTTAACAACAGGAGGCAGTTGGCCAAGTGGGACGTGGACTGGTGTTGAACCTTTGAAATGGCAGGTAGGGACGTGACAGAGCTGATTTTGCATGTTCAATGTGTAACTGGCCTGTGTCATTTACTTTAACTGTGGATACATGGAACAAGGGCCTGAACTCAAAACATCAAGATGCACACAGCACACTGAGGCACAGCTACACATCTGACTGTAATCAACCGCATGACACACATATTTGCACTTGTTGTGAATTACCCAAGGACTCTTGTTGGTTCTCATGTGCAGCACTGTCATGTCCCACTATCCCGGTCACCATCTCCTCCATGGCATCCCGCACCTCCTGGTCTGCTGGGCTTCCTTCTCTAGTCTGCAATGCTGCCTTGAGGTTTGACGCTATTTTGGCCTTTGTTTTGTGCTTATAATGGTGCCATCACTTTTTTGTGTCCTCTTTGCTTGTCTAACACAGTTTATTTTCTGCACGATGGACTGCCATAATTCTTCTTTTTTCCACAGAGGCAACTTTGAGCTCACAAACAGCTGATGTTGATGAATGGGCGCCTCATTGGCCAGTATCTAATTTTCCTCATCACTGAAGTTTGATTTCTTCTTCCTCTTTCCTTGGCTGTCTGCGTGTGGAACTGAACTGTTGTTTTGGTTTGTTGGTTGGGTCTCCTGAGTAGGGCAATGTGCTCCCCGCTCCATTGCAGACTCCTTTTTGGCCCCCCCAATTTTTTTGGGGGGAGATGTATGATTTGTTTCTGGTATTTCTTTGCCACTTGATGTAGTGGAGACTGTAGTGGGATGTTCGTACTTGCGTTACGTTAAGCAATTCTGCCTTCCGTCACTTTTCAGGCAGTTGCATTAGGTTGACTTGTGGTTTTTTGCGGCACCTAATGTAATTTTTTCTGACGCAGAATACCGCGTTGTGCCGTGGTCCGCAAAACTGTAAATATGGCACAAGCATGGCTTTTTGTGTTGTCGCGCGGCGTTGCATTTTATATATATATATATATATATATATATATATATATTTAATTTATTCTGTTATTACCACCATCAAAGAGTACATCCAAACTTAAAAACTACGAGTTAAACCCGTAAATACACAAAACATGCATCAAGATACTTGTGTAAAAAGCATTTCATAGCCACCCAGCAGATAGAAACTGCAGAAAAGGCAGTTCAATACAATACAGATGGTGACTAAGAGAGCCCTTTTGCAGCACATCGCATTACTGTTTGATGGATCACTGTGCTGCCGCAGTGCTGCGTCACTTCTTGTAAATAAGGCCCTATGTTTATCTGCGAGATACAAACTCGGGTCTGATTCACAAAGGTAAACTTTTACTTTTGTTGAAGTTTATATTTTTTTGTATTCACAAACTACAAGTTAATAATAAGTTTCTAACTGCAGAGACTCCACAGTTGGGGCAGAGAACTCGGCACATAAAAATATAGGACAGATCTATCTTTTTATTTGAGTAGTACTCCACCCTGACTGCAAAGTCTGTGCCATTGTTAATCTATTATTAACCCATAGTTTGTGACTACCCCGAAAAAATCTATAAAGTTACACAAAAGTGTAAGTTTACCTTTGTGAATGAAAATAAATAAACAAATAAATAAATAAGTGCCAGGGCTCTCGTAGAAATTGCATCTGCCAGCGCTGTACCAACACAACTACTAACCATCACACTCCTCCAAGTGTGCCAATTTGGACTATGTTACTCCCTCAAAGATATAAGAAATGCTTTGGCAGCAGGTAATAATAATTTTTAATGTATATTAAATTTATCATTAACTGTTGTTATTGTCCTCTCTAAATTCCCTTTAAATTCTAAATTAAGTGCCAATACCGAGCACTGGAAACTAACGGCTACCAGCTCAAATTAAGCACTGGAATCAGGCCCACATTCTGAGACAGAATGTCCTTACTTGATTCTGTCCCACAGTTGTAAGTGTTTTTAAAATACGTAACATACCAGATAAATAATACATGGAATATAGTTACTGGGTCTTTCATGAGTGTAAAATAAATTGTTGCCTTAGCTAAAATGAAAGTGTAATATCAAAGGATTTAGGATTTAGGATTTGATACATTGTTTACTGGATATGCTGCCCAACTATCAACAAATTCTCTTAATTGCCTTATTGGAATGTCAATCACTAAAGAAAATAAAATGCTCTTCAGATCGTCGTGAAAAACAATGTTTGCAATACAGAAGGCTTTGATGTATTTGTATTGATTTTCTCATTAAATCCATAACTTTTCTACAGAAACATGAAAGGTTGAGATAACAGAACAATGATGATTATTTGTTTCAAATCAAAACAGCCTATTCTGTTTTACTTTTCTCCTCCATAGATTCTAACAGCGTTAGTTAGGGGTTCAGTGTGTAAAGTCAGTTACATATCCAGATAAATATATCAAGTGACAACAATGAAAGTAAATCAAAACTGCAAGTTAAAGCAGATTAAGAAATATTTAGTAGACTCTAAACTTTAACAGCGACAAACGTCCATTCATCATCTACAGAACAGCTTTTGTTCATCATACGAAGGCACAATATGATTTTATAGAAGATTAATCGTGAATGGCATTTATGTTTATGTGCAAGTATGGTAGGTGACAGTTCCTCCCCATCCTGCATTGGATGGTCCAACCTGCCACACCCATTCCCTCTATTTCCTCTAAAGTATTGTATTGCCATTATTTTATTACCATAATATGGTCATTCAGTAATATGGTCATACCATGGTGTACGTTTCAAACCACAGTCAGCCTCCCACATGCATACCAAACACAGTTTTGGCCATGCACAACATGAAGGGCAGCAGGTCCTGGCTTGTAGCCGGGTTCTTTGTCCAACCCTTTGGTGCTCCCACCCTCCCCAAAGCACTTTGGGCACCAGAGACCCCTTCCCCTGGGACCTTTCTTGGGTGTGCGGGCCCATGACACCATCCCGATCCACTTTGGGCCCTGGGGACCTCATGTTACAGGGCATTTGTTTTTTTAAGGAGAGGGGATGCACGGTCCCCCTCCAAAGCCAGTTGAGGACATGGGGACCCAATCTCCTTGGACCCTTGTTTTTTATTATATTAAGGGGAATGAAGTGTGCTGCCCCCCTCCCTGAGACACTGATGGCCCGGAGACCCCATCGCACAGAGACTTTTTTTTTAATTAAGGGAAGGAGGCACATGGGCCAACTCCCTGAGCCAATAGTGACCCCAGGTACCCTAACCCCAGGGGGGGCAACAACGTACAATTTAAAGTAAAGGGGTGCACTACCCTCCTCCCTAAGCCACTGAGGAACACAGCGACCCCGTCCCCAGTGTATTTTTATTTAAGGGGAGGGTGTGCACGGACCCCCCTCCCAAGCCAGTAGTGGTCTCTGGGACTCCATCCCTCAGGGTCAAAATATAATTGAAAAGAGGTGGGTATACATTTTAAGGGGATGGGGCACTGGCCCCCTCACAATGCCTCCATGGACATCTGGACCCCATTCCACAAGGCCATCTTTTACTATAAAGGGGAATAGGTGCACGGCCCCTCTCCCCAATCGCCTATGGACTCCAATGTCCCCAGTGACCCCATCACCCATGGCCTTCTTTTCATTAAAAGGGGAGGGGGCACAAGGCCTCTGTTTCTGAGCCTGTAGTAGCCCCAGGATCTCTAAACCCCAGCAACCTTTCCTGCTTTTAGATTAGTTCCCACATGCCTACCATGAGCATCCACCAAACGCTATGGGGGTCATTAGGATGGCCCACCATCCTATCGTGAAATGGGACCGCCCGCCATAAGGGCGGGGGTCCTGTGGGGGCCATTAGGATATGCCTGCCACAGTTTTTTATATTGTATAGATCTGTTTTGAGAATATTGATTGTAATGATTGTGTACATTTTTGTTCACGTTATGCACTTTTAAGAAAATACTTTTTCTACTTTGAATGAATAAAAAGAAAAAAAGATATATAAAAGAAGAATATGAAAAATTGAAGTGATATAAAATACATGAAGTTGTGCAAAAAATAAAGACAATGAAAAATCTTTCGGTTTCATGTCACTGTTGTGAATAAATGTATAAAACAAATTGAGAAGAATCAAGGTTCTGATGTAAAGTATTGATAGGCTATGAGGGAGGATATTTAGCTGAGTGTGGGTAGGGAACCAAAGAATGAGGCCAATGGGGACGATATTGGCATGGGAAGGTGGATGCACTGACCCCACCCCTTTCATTAGTATTTTAGCTCTGTGGGATGGGACCTTAGAGCCCATAAGAGGCTGGGGGGCACATGTTACCCTCCACATAAAACTTACATTTGTCCCTTGGGATGGGGTCACTGGGCCTTCAGTGACACAGAGAAGGATGTCTGCTAATGTCCCCCCAAAATTCAAATGTAATAAAATATGGGCCCAGGGCCACCCCAGGGTCTCTTTCAATTATAAATAAACCTCCGACAGGCTTTCTTTTTTTTTAAAAAAAGCTGTAATTGGATTTAAAAGAATATTTATTTTTGCCCCAGGGTGGATCCTTCTGGGAACCCCCTCCACAAGGCCTAGGGAGGCAGGGTATCCCTACCATGCCCCTTATACTTTTTTTTATAATAATCCACAGGCCAGATTACTTTGTCTCTAAGTAATTGCCGCTTGCAACATTTTTCTTCATGTTGCTGGCAGCCAATCAGAGCGCTCGCTCATGTGGGAGCGGGTCGCCCAGGGGAGCGAATTGGCCCAAAGGGAAAAAAACCTGGGCCGATCAGAACGCTCTATCTTTTACATTTGTGTTTGAACGGCTCTCACTAAAACACTCAACCCCAACTGTCCAGATATATGAATATTTTTGAGACCTA
The DNA here is from genome assembly GCF_964261635.1 of Lissotriton helveticus. Classification (NCBI taxonomy): domain Eukaryota; kingdom Metazoa; phylum Chordata; class Amphibia; order Caudata; family Salamandridae; genus Lissotriton; species Lissotriton helveticus. Next base: position 808,080,226 of record NC_136063.1, read on the forward strand.
ATATCTCAAAAAACAACCGAACATACTTACACCAAATCACAAAAAAGCATGCTTTCTGAACCAAGCTGTTGCTTCCTGTCAAATCAGGTGTAATTCCATTTAGCAGTTTTTGCAGTAGTGCTGTTTAAAAAAAGTATGCTTAGGAGTTTTGCCGTTTGGGGCCCCCTCACATTTTTTTTGGCTCTTGAAACTTTCCATGGCAAAAAAGAGTACTTCGTTTGGAAAGTTTCATGAAGATTCATGAAGAACCAAGATATATATATTAGTCCTGGGCATGACATTTTGCCCCACTTGCGGAGTTTGCAGAGTTTTCCCACTCCGCATAGGTCCGAGAAACTCTGCTCCGCTCCACACAGCAGAGTTTTACTCCACACCACCTCCCGGCTAGATTTCTCAACGCAGACGGTTGCTGATGGCTGCCACCGCTCGCGTTGAGAAACCTTCCATTCACATTGAGGAAGCTGTTGCTTGTGTAGAACATCTGCTTGAGCAACAGAAAGAAGTAGCATCCTATCGCTCTGCGCTTGGTGCCGTTCTCACTGATCTTACAGTTTAGGACTAACACCTGGCACTAAAAATCAGCGTGAACAGCGCAATGTATCACACTTCGACACTTTCGGAACTCTGCCTAGTGCAGCAGAGTTTTTTGGTCACTACGGGACTCCGCCAGTAGGTAGTTATAGCTAGGACCCAATTTCCATGAACTGACTAGCCTATTTTTTTGGCACCGGTTGAGGAGCCTTTATGGAATGTTTTCACAAAAGTGGGCCTGTGAGTCTTATTGTTATTTACAACAAGGGGTGGTGATGGACAGAGTCTCTGAATTAAGCAGAGTACTCTCACCCAGTCAAGAGATCAGGGCTAGATCCAACACCGTTTTTTAGCTCATTGCACCATCCCAGTTTCAGAACCTGGCTGTATGCAAATTAGTCTGTCCCTGGCCCAGTGCATCATGGGAACAGGGCAGACCAGACTACAAAAGCCAATTCTTACACTGGGAAGGAAACAAGCTTCCGGGGACCGGTTTCTGGCATTACAGCCGTCTTCGGCCCGGCTTGCTTGAATCCTGATGGTGCAATGAGCAAGGGACTCACATCTGAGTATACCCTTCCACGCTTAGGGTGGACAAAATTATTTACAACAAGGGGTGGTGATGGACAGAGTCTCTGAATTAAGCAGAGTACTCTCACCCAGTCAAGAGATCAGGGCTAGATCCAACACCGTTTTTTAGCTCATTGCACCATCCCAGTTTCAGAACCTGGCTGTATGCGAATTAGTCTGTCCCTGGCCCAGTGCATCATGGGAACAGGGCAGACCAGACTACAAAAGCCAATTCTTACACTGGGAAGGAAACAAGCTTCCGGGGACCGGTTTCTGGCATTACAGCCGTCTTCGGCCCGGCTTGCTTGAATCCTGATGGTGCAATGAGCAAGGGACTCACATCTGAGTATACCCTTCCACGCTTAGGGTGGACAAAATTATTTACAACAAGGGGTGGTGATGGACAGAGTCTCTGAATTAAGCAGAGTACTCTCACCCAGTCAAGAGATCAGGGCTAGATCCAACACCGTTTTTTAGCTCATTGCACCATCCCAGTTTCAGAACCTGGCTGTATGCGAATTAGTCTGTCCCTGGCCCAGTGCATCATGGGAACAGGGCAGACCAGACTACAAAAGCCAATTCTTACACTGGGAAGGAAACAAGCTTCCGGGGACCGGTTTCTGGCATTACAGCCGTCTTCGGCCCGGCTTGCTTGAATCCTGATGGTGCAATGAGCAAGGGACTCACATCTGAGTATACCCTTCCACGCTTAGGGTGGACAAAATTATTTACAACAAGGGGTGGTGATGGACAGAGTCTCTGAATTAAGCAGAGTACTCTCACCCAGTCAAGAGATCAGGGCTAGATCCAACACCGTTTTTTAGCTCATTGCACCATCCCAGTTTCAGAACCTGGCTGTATGCAAATTAGTCTGTCCCTGGCCCAGTGCATCATGGGAACAGGGCAGACCAGACTACAAAAGCCAATTCTTACACTGGGAAGCCAGAAACCGGTCCCCGGTAGCTTGTCTCCTTTCTGGTGAAGAATTGGCTTGGTAGTTTGGTCTGCCCTGTTCCCATGATGCACTGGGCCAGGGACAGACTAATTTGCATATAGCCAGGTTCTGAGCTGGGATGGGGCAGTGAGCTAAATAACGGTGATGGATCAAGCCCTGATCTTTGGACTGGGTAAGAGTGGTCTGCTTAATTCAGACACTCTGTTCATCACCACCCCCTTTTCTTAATCGTGTGAGTCTTATTGTGCATGGAAAATTTCGGGGTGATCCATCAAGTGGGGGCTAGGAAAAAGGGAGATTGTAAAAAAAGTATGTTCCCATATTAATTCCCATAGAGATTGTAGACATGACTAGAGCCTAAACTGTGGTTAGAATTATACTAATTTGGTAGATAGCTAGATCTTGGACTACAAAGTGTGCTTTTTGCAATTTGGTGTAAATTCTTCTGAAGTTTTGGAGATGTTAGAGAAAATCCAAATTCGTGTCTCTAGAGGTGCAATTCCTACACAATTAATTTGCGATGCTTAGCGAATCCAGGTGCCAATTGCAAATATGTGATTGACTGGTCACAACCTGTGTAGAGAGTTGCCGCCTGCCATTTTATATAATGGGACATGGACCTGTGGGCGCAAAATAAATACTCAAAGTCATATAGAAGTCAGGGTAGAGGTACCTTGACCTCATGGATGTGTTAAAGAGGTATTTATTAGGATCCCGAATTGGTACAAAATGGTTTCTTTTTCTTTATGCGATATTTGCGAATTCATTGTGACTCTCATCATGGCCCCTGTGTAGCGTTCTGAAGGATTCACGAATATCATAGCAAAAAATTATGAAAAGAATACATTCAGTTATTCTCTCAGGCACTAATATAGTCACCCACTTGCATGCCCACTCAGAGACTCAAGCACTCGCTCACAGACCAACTCAGACACTAATGTACCCACTCACAGACCCACTCAGACACTAATGTACCCACTCACAGACCCACTCAGACACTCATGCACCCACTCACAGACCCACTCAGATACTCACACACCCACTCAGACACTAACACCCCCACTGACAGACCCACTCAGACACTCACACATTTTCTCACTTACCCACTTAGAGACTCAAGCACTCACTCACAGACCCACTCAGAGACTCAAACACCCACTAACAGTCCTTCTCAGGCATTCACTTACCTACTCACTGCCCCACTGAAACACATGTGCACCCATTCACAGAACCACTCGGACAGTAATGCATCTAGTCAGATACACAGAGTTACTCACACAGTTGCAATCAAGATGTCCCTGACAGTGAATATTCAGGTGGAATGTTGTAGGTGTGGTCAGGGTACGTCTTTCTTGACTCCATGGATGTAATATGGTGGTCTGAGAGGGACCGCTGGTGGGCCAGAATAACTCTAGAAGTTTTTTTCCACTGTGGGTGGATTCGCAAACCTGCCACAATGGTCGGTGTACATTGAGTGTGTGCTTTTGTATTGTGGTTTGCGAATTGTACAAAAAAAAGATTTAAAATGAAAATGAAAATGAAGCAGTGTTTGGGGAAAAGGGTCAACTCTGAAAAGAGCCTTTGTGTTTATTATTTGTAGATGATATCTACACATAAAAACAAGATTCAGTCTTTCAGGTTGTTAAGGAATACCCTGTTGCCTTTCTCTGTGAAGTGAGTAAATTGTTGTTGTAGATGGAGCCCGTGTTATGGTCTCTGAGGAATGCAGAAACCGTTTTATTGACATTTCCTGGCTTTGTTTATCTGTGGACAGAATTCATTTGCCCCCTTCCATTTCTGCCTTTGACATATTTTGGAGAATACCAAGGCAGTCTAAGAGTGCCATTAATTGAACAAAAGAATCCTTTATTAGGATTTCCAGTTCTACCTCAGTAACTGTAAATGTACCTGGGTCATTGCCACCACAGTGCGCAATCATGAGTTCAGGGTGTTGGCAATCCACAATGCTTTCAACCAAAGGCAGTGATTGATGCCACTTTATCTCTCTCTGGCCAATCCAAGTAATGTCCAAGTAATGTCCACTTTAGGCATACCTAAAATCCTGCCTATTCTACTCTTTTTAGCACAATCTCTAGCCCAATTAACAAAGCTGTGACCCACATTCCATACTCATTTTTAAAGCAAGGAGGAGCGGTGCAAAGGTGGAAGCTGGGGCATAATGAGAATGTTTTCAAAATGAAAGGCTGTCAAAATGGAGTTCAGGTCCTGGTTAAAAAATGACATATTTGATTGGATGGTGTATACATGCAGGCAGCTAAAATTAGGGAGTAATTTGTAAGGAAAAGTAACTAAGTCTGTGATTGGCTCTGGTAAAAATTAAAAAATGTAATGCAATCTTGGATATGATTTTAATTGTAAATAGTGAAACACACCTGCTTCAGTTGAGTTGGAGAGTAATATGCTGCTTCTAGAATGTGTTGTGAACTTCTGACCTACTATTACAAGAGAGTGTTTCAGGGGGTTGCAATGGAAACTGAGTTAGGACACTGTGGGGGAAGGGTATTAAACAGACTGTAGTATGTTAGTTAAAATTCAAGTGATTTTGACTTATTACTTATTAAATTGGGGTTTATTTTCTTATTCAGAACCATCTTATAAAGTGCACTGCAGATGTAAAGTATTAAGAGTACTATGTTAAATACTTCTTTGGACTCCTATGGGTATTTGCAGATTGGTTGCGAAGTTACACAGGTCACATTGAGGGTCTTGTGGACTTCATGAATACACCCAAAACCACTACTAAATTGGGCATCTTCACTGAAGTTCAACAAGGGGTTAAGAAATAATGACCATTGAGCACTATAACAACAAAAGTAAAATATGAAAGGGACCTTTTGATTTGCAGACTTCAACAGTAAAGTTGAAAAGGTTGCTATTAATGGTTGCTTTGCATTAGAGTAGTGCACCATTCTTCTGCTTAGTTTTCAAATTTTCTTAGAGAGCACAGTCTAACTGACTACGTAAAAAAACTAAAATTGTGATCAGGCGACTCAATTAACAGGTATGTGAATTTTAATGTTGTTTTTTTTTTAAAAATCATCGAAAAGGGACATGTGTACATGAGATTGTTGAAAATGTGTATGATATATACAAAAGTATTCTGAGTGTATGGTGTGGGAGTGTTTTTGTGTACTCATAAATGAGTGTGTGAGTGTCTCTGTGGGTGTGAGTAAATGGAAGGAAGTAGAGCTGTCATCTTTAGTACCTATGGAATTGTAATCATAAATCCTATTTAATGGTAAAGTTGAATTTATCATTTCAATTTTAAAAATTGCCAGTTTTAGGAAGATCAAAAAACTGTGATAAACTCAGTCAATAATTATTCAACAGAATACTTTTGATGAAATCAAATAATTTATTTAACACTATCTTTTTTTGATATATAATCTTTTCATATTTTTATGCATTTTACAAACCTCTTACCATATCATTCAGACTTTTTTTCTGTGTCACACCCATTATTTACAGCCCAATCTAAGAAATCTTATATTTTACTGAAAATCAAATTTTGCAAAGGAAACGCAAATCAAATGCATATGTTATTGTAAACATGTATCAAACATCGTTAGGCTTTTCAAATTTCATAAGAAAGCTTCCAACAGTTTATTTTTTTTAAATGTTGAGGTCTCTTAATAGTTTTATGGTTCACCACTTATTTCAATTGTTCCTCAGTGGTTATTAAAGCACACTTAGTTAGCGTAGGCTAACAATGTCTCTTGCAGGGTTGACTAAATTAGGTTCTCACATTAGTTGTAATAACCCCCAATGTTTAGTTGTCAACACGTTTCAAACCTCACAATTATATTAGGATTCTCATCAGGACCCTGGTTGGTTGGTTATATTACATAGAGTGAATATCAGAATAATGTTTGTTTTATTATTGTGTCGGGCTGTAATTACTTTGAATTATATTGACTTGTTACCTCTTCAAGTCTCCTTGTGCTTATTTACACTGTGTTGTTAGCAAATATCACTCAATACTACCTTCTGTGTGAGCAGATCTTTGCACAGTTAGATCCTCATTGTTATTTCTGTGAAAGATAATAGTATAAGGTTTTGGGCAAGGGTAATTAATCCAATTATTCTTTTTCTGTGGTGCTGCTTGTATAAGTACGTATTGACACACACTAATCTATTTAATTCTCATCGACAGTTTTCTGCATTAAAAAGTGAATCACGACGATTTGCTGCTCTCCAAAATGCACCCTCGAGAGCTTCTTCGCCTGAGCTGTTTATGCAGGCAATAAACATTAAAGCTACGCAGTTGCCTAGTTGCATGGGGGCCAATTTCAGCAGTACATACTATGCCTGTCTGTTTGGTACATTGTGAGCTTTGTGGTTCTTTTCTACAGTTTCCTCAATTATACAGAAATAAACTTGAGTCTCAGTTATTATGACTCATAGATAGACCTTTACAGAACAATGTTTCTTTTTTTGTGAGCAACGCTCTTATTATCTGTTCATGATCATGCAACTTTGTAACCAAAACTTATTAGTAAGTGGTCATGCTGTTTTCCAGATGCATGCCTCACGTTGTATTCGCAGAAAGTTTAGCCGCGCTCACAATTAAATGTTTTTCCGAATCATACAATTTCTTATGTAAAAGATTTTTATATCTAACTTACTTGGAAACGTTTCTTTTAGATTCTCCAGTGTTTCCCCAGCTTTGTGCGGCAAATCTAGCCGTTTGTAAGTGCAATTTATGCTTCGCAGACTTGTGTAGTCAATTACGTTTTTGGCCCCACAGCATTCTGTTACTCATGGTACTGGTACGCGTGTCTGTTTCAGATTGTACGATTAATTGTATTTTTGAATTCTGTTCCCGCTCCACATTTTGAACATGAAAGCTTTTCAACCATTATAAAGATTATGTATTAACATATCCGTTGTATACTTTACTCTAGGTTTTTTTTTTCGCAGGCTGCCCAGCCATTAAACACATTCATCTAGATTCATCAAGCTCAATTGCGCTCGCAAAGGGCCAGATTCTGAGAATCTGGCCCTTTGCGAGTGCAATTTTTGCATTTGGGATTCATCATCCCAAATGCAAAATTCGCTAATAAAGAATTCGCACATTTGTGAGGAAATGCATTTAAGGAATCTCTATTTGAGATTCCTTAAATGCAATTCATTAACCATTTCTACATTGCGAATTCGCTATTTTTGGTCGCTATTTACCACGAAGTCTGACTTCGTGGTAAATAGCGAAAAAATAGAAAAAAGCACTTCAGTGCATTTTTCTCAATTGCATGTTGCACACACACATGTCCTTTGGACATGTGTGTGCGCAACACCTGTGTAAATTTACATTTCAGAGGTGCTACAGGGTGTCCTTTGGACACCCTTGAAATCGCAATCTTATTTGCGATTAGCTAATTGCTAATCGCAAATAAGGAATAACGCCTTTAGGCCCATAGGAATGAATGGGGAGTTATTCCTTATTTGCGATTAGCAATTAGCTAATCGCAAATAAGGAATCAGTGGGAATCGCAATAAATATTGCGATTCCTACATGAATCCCGTTTTGCGAGTCTGTAATAGCGTTTCCTTATGAATCGCTATTATAGACTCGCAAAGCGGATCTTTCATGAATCTAGCTGATTTTGTTCATGGAGGTAATATGCATGTTTTTATTTTGAAATTTGAAAAGTCTGACCATGTTTGATACATGTTTAACAAAACGAATGTATTTGATTTAAGCTTCCTTTGCAATGCTTGATTTTCAGTAAATTACTTAAATTGGGCTGTAAAAAAAATTGGCCTGGCAGAGAAATGTTGTTGGAATGATATGGTAAAGTGTTTGTAAAATGCATAGAAATATGAAAAAGTTATAAATGAAAATCGGATTAAGGTAATTAAATTATTTGATTATATCAAAAGATGTCTGTTAAATAATTATAGACTGGCTCTATCACAGTTTCTTGATAATCATACTTATTAAAGGGCCCAACCCCTTTGTACGTGAATTTTAGAAAGATTGCACTTTTCTGCTCTTAGCCCTGTGTGTCTGCAGCCTGTTTCCAATACACATCTGGGTGGGTGACAGCTGGGCTTTGCGAAGGATCTCTAGACAGCCACACACAAAGGGAGCATAGGTGTGACTTGATGGGCCAAGATGGGAGGAAGGAACTGTACTCAGGCTCACACTTACACCAGAATAGGCTCTATCCTGTCCCCATACACATGACTTATTTTCCCCGGCAGTGAGTCTGGAGCCAGGGAAGAAAGGGGGGACCTCTGTGCACTTGAAAACAGTTCTCTGAAGCCTCCCCCATTTCAAAGGAACTACAGGGTAAAAGAACTTGACTTCTGAAACTACCACTACAGTACACTTCTGGACCTGTGGATAATCTGCCAGGAAGAAGGACTCCTGGCTGCTGAAGAACTGCCACTGTACTGGGCTGCTGCTCTGGAAATACTGCGTTCTTGTTGTGCTGACCTGCTTCCTTCTTTGTCAGGATTCTAGGCGGGTAGCGCCTACCTGATTGGGGAGTAAACTACAACTCCCAGAAGGCCATAGGAGAGGGAAGGCCTTAAAACTGAAGGCAAAGCGCACGCAGGTTTGAAATGAAATGAAATGAAATGAATGAGAACTTATATAGCGCTACTTAGCCCAGAGGCATCAAGGCGCCTATCAAGAAAAAATCACAAAAAAGGCAGATCCCAAAACTAAGGGTAGGCTTTGGCAAAGAGCCATGTCTTCAGGGCCCTTCTAAAGGCTTGCAATGATGGCAGGGACTTGATTTCACAGGGCAGAGTGTTCCACAATTTCGGAGCAAGGCTAGAGAAAGCCCTGCCACCCCACTCAGCTCTTCGAACGCGGGGGACTGATAACAAGAATTTTGTGGAGGAGCGAAGGTTTCTGGAGGGGGCATACGGAACCAGCAGGTCTCTTATTCCTCCTGTCCCATTCCTGTTCAGGGCCCCAAAAATCATACAGAAAACCTTAAAGGAAATCCTGGCTTCAATCGGAAGCCAATGCAGGGATTTCCTAGCGGCAGTGGCTGACGAGCGCCTGGGCACGTCCAGCACAAACTTAGCCGTAGCGTTCTGCACAGTTTGTAGTGGCTGTAACAGGCCCCTGTTTATTCCTGCGTATAAGGCATTACAGTAATCGAGCCGGGAAGCTATTAATGCGACCACAATTTGCTTGCGGGCTTGCAGGGACAGATAATGTTTGATCTTCCGCAGGATCTTGATAATACCCCAACAAGTGGATATTGCCCTGTTCACTTGTTGACCCATCGCATGGGCCGGATCGATCAAGACTCCCAGGTTCCGAGCCAGGGCCGTGGGTACAGGGCAAGCTCCCAGGGATGAAGGCCACCATTCCGCGGACCAGATGTCCTTCTTCCCACCGAACACTAGGATCTCTGTCTTCTCGCCGTTCAGCCTCAATGAATTGTCAATCATCCATTGAGCAACTGCCTCCATACAGTGTCTAAAATTGGAGGCAGAGGAGCTGACGGACTGGGCGAGAGACACCAAGATCTGAGTGTCATCAGCGTAGGAGACTACTTCCATCCCAAACGATCTAATAAGCCTGGCAAGTGGGGTCACATAGATGTTGAAGAGGGTTGGGCTTAATGCCGACCCCTATGGGACCCCACACTGCACAGGATTGGATGGAGATAGGAACTCCCCCAACTCGACTCTCTGTTCCCTCTGGTCAAGGAAGGAGGCCAGCAAACTGAGTGCTGGCCCCTCCACCCCTACTCCCTCAGCCGAGATTTTAACACCGAGGGGGACAGGGTATCGAAAGCAGCTGTAAGATCTAACAGGATGAGGAGGGAAGTCTGGCCCTTATCAGCTCTGGTGCGGATGTTATCAAGCACTATGGTAAGGGCCGACTCCGTGCTACGACCCCTCTGAAATCCATGCTGCGAGTGATACAAAAGACCAGAGGTTTCCAGAAATATTGCAAGATGCTGGTTGAGATGGGTTTCCAGCATCTTTGCAGGAGCTGGGAGCAGTGAAATTGGGCGAAAGTTTTTAAGAAACTCCGGGTCTAGGGTAGGCTTTTTCAAAAGGGGCTTAACCACCGCCCTCTTCCACTGAGAGGAAAAAATGCCATCCTGCATTGCCCTGTTCATAATGTCCAGTAATGGGGGCAAGAGAGTTTACTTACACTGTTTAAGAAGTTTAAGTGGGCAAGGGTCAAGAGGAGACCCAGACCTGGTCTTACTCAAGAGAACATCCAGTTCCTGAAGGGAAAGAGGTGGAAAACTGGACAAACACACCAGGGAAGGAACCCCGGCAGATACTGAGGGGGGATGGATGGAGAGGGGGAGAAAGATATTGACGCCCTTTGTAACTCTAAGGCCGAATAAATTTTGACAATTTTTGAATGGAAATATTGGGCAATATCGTCACAGAGCTGCTGTGTGCTAGCGACTGGGTCCGGGGTCTGCAGGGTAGACAGCGAGTCCGCGATCTTAAACAACTCTTTCGGCGAGGTAAGCGAGGTAGTAAGATTTGTAAAATACTCCTGCTTTGCTCTCATAACCTCAGCCTTATATCCCCTCAAAAGGGATTTGTGGATTTCCCTGTCCTGCGTAGCCCAGCTGGCCTGCCAGAGTCGTTCCTGCTTCCTACAACCCTGTCTAAGTAGTCTTAATGACTCCGAGAACCAAGGGGCCGACGGCCTTTTTTGGCAGAGTAGCGTAGGGAGGCTGGAGCCAATTCATCCATAGCTACTATAATAGAGCTTTCTAACTTAAGTACAGCCGAACCCACATCCTCCTCCGTAGAAATAGCCATAATGGGAATCAGGGGAGCAAGTGAGTCATTAGTTATACTCTTAAGATTTCGCCTGGATTCCATTTTACTAGGTCCATTCCGCTTGCTGTTTGCAGGAGTAGCAACCAATTCCAAGGGGACCGCAAAGTGGTCCGACCAGGTGACCGGGATAGGGACATCGATAGTCAGCCGACTGTCATTCGAGAAGACCCCATCCAACGTATGGCCCGCCTGGTGGGTAGAACCCTTGACTAGCTGCTGCAACCCACAAGCGGATAGAGCATCTAGGAGAGAGTTGGGGATGTCAGGAGGTTGAGCCTTTATTGCTTCAACTGGATTCCGAGGAGTTCTGATCTCTGAGGAAAGAGATTCCTGACATCCTTGCCTGGTTAAGAAGGACTGAAACCACATCACTTGAACCCAGAACCAGAGTGACTCCAAGGGCTTGCTGGCTTGCCTCCTGATTGAAGTCTCAGGGACATAAAAAACTCCCAACTCACCAGCCTCAGTACAGAGAGTATGCCATCTGTGACTATGCCCTGTCAAGAGGTGCCAGTCTGGGTCCTTGGCCCTTGGAAATGGGTTTAAAGTCCTGTTCCTGCAGAATCCACACATTGCTGACACGGAAGACTCAGAGCGGATGCATTGCAGCCTTTGTGATCATTGACTCCGATGCATCTCCGACTGTGGGGTGCAGCAAGACCAATCCAGATGTATTGCCTTTACTCAACGGATTGACAACAAAGCATCGCCTCCTCTGCACATAGCATCTCATCTTCAACTATGACACATTGCTTGCTCTGCACCCTACATCTCTTCTTCGACGCCACCACAACCAAGGAGCTTTTTAGTAGTCCATGGCAGGTCCCTGTATCTAACTGGCACTCCATTGCGGTCTGCCTAAAAGTTTGGATTTGACCCAGTCTAGCACGACCAGATTTATGATTTTACTCAAAATTCATTATCCTGAGCAACAAGAGTCCATAATGAATTGATAGGTCAACAGAATGCTTCTTCATTGAAGTCTTCTTAGATCTTTGTTTATTCCAAGCTTTGTACGATAATTGTTACTTCGTGCATCAGCAAAACAATATTTAGCCAGTAACTCCGGACAACAGCAAAACAGCTTTTAGCCAACACATGTTTCATCTCCGTGGAAGTATCCACTGGCTTCTTAAGGGCTAAAATGACACAGGTAAGCCCACATTAAAACCAATATGGACACAACAAAAGTTATCTGTACATTTGTTAATCACTGAAACAAGGCAAAAGCAGCAGGCCACATGAATCTTATATCCATTATACATAAAACGGGAGTGAAGCAATAAGGCAGAAAAGGAAATGTCACCCAGAAACACCAAGAATACTGCCTCAAAGAAATACCCACGGAGTAACTGAAATCACAGAAGTAGTACTCTGTATAGACTAATAAACGAGAAGGACCCAAAAAACCCAGTGCACAAAACCAAAGTCATAGGATTGTAACACTCTAAACCAACTCACCAACTACTGTAAATATTCCGGCAACATCAAAAATAAAGTTTTGTCCTCGTATTCAAAAAGTAAAATCCCACAATGCCATCTAAGTGATATCCTGTAATATAATATGCTTAGTCATCAACTGTAAGCCTATCCTAAAAAACTTAAGCAATTGGGTATAAAAATCAGCACAAATTCGTGAAATACTAATCAATTAAGGCAAACTGCAATAGCCATTAAATGCATCAGTCAAGCACGGAAGAAAATGAATATCCAAAAGTGACAGTATGTCCCACCAAAGTGTCATTGTATAGGATACCAATCCAAACAAAAATAAACTGGGAGGACAACCCAACATTAATTCTCAAGCACATCAAAACAGCTTATCTTAAAAGCTCTGGTCCGTACAGAGAGTGCTCCTCTGGTGACGGTGGCGTCTGGCACTCATGCCATCTTGAAATGTCATTAAATACCCATCTGAATTAGGGTAAAAGAAAGGAGGGACTAAAAGGCAAGTCAGGAGTAAAGGTGTAGTCAGCAAAAACGGACTACAGGCCTCAATGAGAAGACGTGAGCACCATCTTGAAATGACGCCGTACTTAGATCCATATCAGCTAAGTTGCAACAAGCGGACTATAATGGTTAATTAACTGCCAAGGATACCTGCTGAAATGTACGTCCAGTATACAGCACGTATCTTATATTTTAATGAAGCCACTCCTGGTACAGTCAACTACAGTAAACTTTAAGAAAATAAAATTATTAGGCTACATAAATATAAGGTTTTGAACAGAAACCGATCCTGTTACTCGTTCATAAAACCTTAAACTGCAGGTCACGCAATATATAAAGTAAAACCATCATACATGTCAATAAAAAGTTTCACCTCGCACAGAAACAGTATGCCACAATTACCCAAGCCAAGGGTTGAGCTAAAACATTAGCATGTGTCAAAGTTACAAGTGTACATCATGAAACAATAAAGCAGCAAGTTCTGATAACAAATACAACAAAAGATGTCCTAAGAATCAGTGCCATAAGGAGGAGTCACCATGGTAAAATAAGTAGTAATAAGGAGAGAGAAATCACAGAGTTCAATGACACTGAATAAGCGGACTGAAAAGAGAGTATGGTAAATCGTCCACTAATACATGAGTTTCCTAAACATACTGTAGTTCATTATCGATATTAAGAGGGAATCACATGTTAAAAATACGTAATAAGCAGGAGAGAAAAATTAAAGGGTACAATTACATTAATTAAGCAGACAGAAAAAAGAGAAGTGTGGCGAATGTCCACTAATACATCATGTTCCTAGAGAATACTGTCATTCTTTATCAATATTAAGACCCAATTCTACAGCACGTAATTTCAAGATCCAACGTACTTTACTCTGTCTTAATTTAAGCTCTCCATTACCACCCCTTACATCAGGTTTAATGGATCCAGATTTGGGGATACAGATGGATCATGATGACTCCAAATTAATAGAGGAATATGGGAATGTGGTTAGAAGCATAATTGGAAAAAGATTATCCATTTCGTTTGGAAAAGAATTCCACTGTCTACAATAGGTGAAAAAGCATATACTAAAATGGAGATGCTATTGCACTTTTTATATAACTCCCCAAACTTACTTTGGTGAATCCCTGGAAAAGATTCATCTTACTGATTAACTTCATCTAGGGTGATGGCAAGGGTAGAGCGGCTCTTCGAATATTGCAACTATCAACTCAGGAGGGAGTCAACTGGGCACCAGATTATGTATCTTACAATTTAGCAGCATTGTTGCAATGAGCGGCCCAAAAACATGCCTGACCACGAATCACAAAATTGAAATTCCTTAGAGATGCAGAAGCTGGGACACTGCTTCTGGACTTTGCACTTTCAAAAGTGGTACGCCTAAATATCCATGACACATTGAAGCAATGCTTTTAACACAAAAAACTAAAATAGTGTACTTGAACTTCTATTGTTATCTAGGCCTACCTTTGAAGTACTCCATAAATTAAAGTATTTATTGAATGCGACAGGAGTTGGGAGATTAGGGGGAAAGTACTTAACCAGGGAATTAAACTTAAAGCAGTCTGGATGTTGTACACTAAAAGGGAGGAATTGACAAAGATGGTTCTAGGCTTGCTCCAAACAAACTGGGATGGATACACCAGAAAAAACATTATTTGATACTATTTTTTTTCTATTCATGAGGAAAAAAAGGTAAAACCATTATAAATACATAAGAATTCAATCAGCAGTGTTGTCTACAGTATCTTACAATAAATTTGGTTATCCTTATTTCACTTTGTAACAAACATATAAGTGTCTATGGGTTTGAGTGAAACCAAACCTAATACCTAGTATGATGCAAAATGAGCAACTCAACAACGTGGAGAACAGAAAAAGTTAAATTAACTAGTCCTGACCTATCCCTAGAGAATAAGGTTTCCCATCAGTCACCACTTGATACCGCCCTTCATCATTTGAGACTCCTTAAGTACCTTCCTTTATGCAAGCTATGAGTGATAAATGAGGATAGGGTGGAATATCCTTCATCAACAGATAGCCCGCTGTACAGACCGAGTGATGTTAACTATTTGTCTCTATTTGTGGGTGACAGGATTGCAGTGCGTGTGAATGTGAAAAAAGTGTAGTAAAATTGGGTGAAGCAGCAACACATATTTTTTTGTTTCTGCTCAATCCTCCAATATTAAAAACAGAATAGCAAAGAGCAGTTTTAAACAAATAACCGCTCAGGTGGTATGTAGGTCAACATGTTTCAGCAATAAAAGGGACCAAGTAGTCCTTGCCTTCTTCAGGACCTATATGTAGATGCTACTGCAATGTGCAAAGTGTTTAAGAATAAAAAGGAACGTGATCACCTGAGATCCTATGTGTCTGTTTCTTTCCTGCACATGGATCGATTTTATCACTAGTGGGGAAAAGAAACTTAGATTGAAAAGAATACTCTGCATCATAAAATGTAAAGGCAAATAGATCAAGTATTGTAAAAATATCAATATCCTGACACAAACAAAATAGATTATGGTTAAAAAGACAGGGCATGCAGCTCCATTTCAATGTTTTTTGTTATTACATCACGAGTCATGTTATCACTTAGATGTAATAAATCACCTGCTCACCTATTGTGCAGGAGAAATGAGCATCACCTCACCTGGCTGTGGCTCAGGAAAAGGAAGCACCGCTCTAAAAACAAAAGGAAGAAAGGTACATACACCAAAGGTAAATGCTCCTTGTCCTCTTGATCATAGCTTATACTCTAGAAGGCAGTAATTCAAACATGAGTTTCAGGCATCACCCCTTGTGTGTAAAAGGTGGTAGTTTCATTATGTGATACAGAACGTAGTGATCTCTGCTGATCACATGAATAAAACCCATATGGCAATGACACACCGCTTAATCACACTATATACAGTAATAAAGCGTCATGAGCGTGGAAAAATAACGCTTCGATCTTACGAGGAAGTATCTTCTCACATTCTAAGCCTTAAACAGGGATAAAAATAGTGTGCGCCATGTATGATGTTTGGTCGCTCTGTCCGGAGATTGCTTAGCGCTTACCCAGCTCTTGCGCTTATGCGAGAGAAAAGCATGTCGGCCCGCAGTTGAGAGGAAGTATCTTCTCACATTCTAAGCCTTAAACAGGGATAAAGATAGTATGCGCCATGTTTGATGTTTGGTCACCTTGTGCGGAGATTGCTTAGCACTAACCCAGCTCTTGCGCTTATGCCACAGAAAAGCATGTCAGCCCGCAGTATGTCTCGGGGGGACCGTGATAAGAAAAAGCTCATAAAAAGCGGCTTACCTCTCCGTCTGTACTTCTCGCCGGCATCCGAGGCGACTGGAGAGGTACCAATCGGGTTAGGATTCGCCATTTTTATTGTCGTAGTCTCCCATAGGCCGGTCTGTTGTCATGTGACAGTGACACATGACCCTATAGGCGGGGAGACGTTTCAACTGTGGTGAATGTTCGTCCACCTATGTTATTTTTCTTGAATATCATGATGGCCCATTTTGCTGGAATAATATTTATAAGAACATGAGGAATTATATTAGCGAGAGCAATTCGGGTGGCGAGACGAGCGCAGCTAACCCAATACGGGGCATGCCAAGTCTCGCGAGATTTCTGTATATCCAGGGAATCATGGGAGTTGTAGTTAAAAACTATTTTAGTCCGTGTTGTGCTGGTCATGTTGATTTAAACATACCTAACGAATACTACAGGGATCATGAGATGTAAAATGGGGAGCCAGTCTAATGGTAGGGGTTCAAATGCACCTTCCTTTTCAGAAATGTCTAAATCGCCTGGCGAAAACTCAGTTCAGTGCATATTAACACAGAAGGTGTGTCATAAGGACGAGCTAGGAAGATCCACTCATATATGCATAACTAATGCCTATCCAAATAAGATCGACTTGATAGGTGTAGTCTAACAATCATAAAGTTGCAATAGTATTTTTGACACGGAATATACTCCAACTAGATATCAAATAGAGTAATGGACATAATTCACAGAGTGGACCAAGGGATTTCATCGTTTAGTCCTGTCTTATCACTGCCTAATCTGAAGACCCATTTTTGCTCTCTTACCAGTAGGTACTTTATGAGGTCAGTGACATGGTCAGGAATAAAAGGCTGTTCCAGCACTGTCCATTGGAATGCAGATGGATCGTGTTGAGCCTCCAAAAAATGGCTAGTAAGTTTAGTGGCCTGTTTTCTGCATCTTATTGTACTTTTATGTTTGGAAATTCTGGTCTTAATTTTCCGCGTAGTCATACCCACATATTTCAGCTGACACTGGCACACAATCAAGTATATCCGCTTATCGCTATTGTAGTTTGTAAATCTTTTTTGCAACCAAGGTCTCGTTGTTCCAATGTCAATTTCAAGGGATTTCTTAGTCTGCGGGCAGGCTGTTCAGGAGCCACAAGGGTGGTGGCCTTGAACCGGAGGAAGATCCCAGATAGTGCCAACAATCCGTGGTGTCTTATTTCACAATATATTAATAACCTGTTATCAAAACAAACATTGTTATACATAATGTATTGCTATAAAGGTAAATTTTAAGCTGATAATGATACTCTGATACAGAGATCAGCTCCCGTTATTCATCCTGAAGGACATTATACAACATCCAGCCACCGAGCCACAAGGGACCAGACAGTTTCATATTTTCCCCTTGCCCTCCTATTTTTGCGGAGATATAAACACTTTTCTAGATAAAATGCTGCTAGAAATCTAATGGGCCACTGCCAAAAGGAGGGGGGTTCTGGGTCCAGCCATGCTGCCGCAATACACACTTGTACAACAGCAACAGCGATTAAAATAGGATAGGCTTTTCCTCTGTTCTTCATACATTGAGACTCTATGCCTAATAGCACCTGCTGTGGTGTAAGGTTGCCCAGAGCATTTAAAATCCTGCTCAAGAATTCACATATTTTGTTCCACAGCTCTCCTAATTTCACACAGGAGAAAAACATGTGCATGGTATCGGCGTCGCAATCTACGCATCACGGACAATTCAAGTCCATTCTTTTACTCCATGTATACATTTTCCGATGGGTATAGTAGAAATGATACATCATCTTATAATGTGGATATCAACTTGGTGCTCAATAATGTATCCTGCCCAATATTTAAAGCCTGCTGAAAACATACATCCTGTGGGGTGAGACCCAACCTTCTACCCCATTTCTGTAGTTGTACGTTTAGATCATCTGAATTAAGTTCCATGAGCAAACAATAAACATTATTAATTTTAGTTCTGCCTTCAACCATCAGAGACTCAATTACTGCTACCCTATCCAATGATATCATTCCTCTTTTCAATGTACGAATGACGTCTCTTATTTGTAGGTACTTAAAGAAACTTTGCTGTGGCAATCCATATTTTATAGACACAACAAAGAGCTCCCTCATGACCTAAATAATTTTACAGCTGAATCAATCCAGATATATACAGTGAGCATCCAACCCAGAATATTAAACCCACTGAGTAGAAAAATTCCAACGTTTATAAAAATATTTTTCTTTAATTTCATTTCTTTTATCAAAACTTTTTTCATGATTATTTCTTTATATTTTCAACATACATTATATATTCATAAATAATCACCAACTAAAGAGACAATATATACAGCTAAATCAAATACAATGAACCTGGTAGAGAGAAATACAAAAACACACCAACTCATTCAAACCCTACTAACACACACCCAAACAGACCTTCACATTCATAACATATCTGGGGAACACAACTACAAGATAACAATGCAATTGGGATGACCAAAGATAAGAACTGCAAATAGCAGGATGTTTTCAGGGCAGTGGTCGACGCGTTGGTGGGCTGAACGATGATAGAGTGCCACCTTCATCAGGACCTGCCAGATATAATGCCCTCTCAAGGGCCACTCCACCCGGGGAACAAAGAGATCACACCTAGAGGGTATAAATCCATATTTTATATGCAGAGCCGTGAAGGTACAAAATTGACTCTCAGAAAAGACATCCTCCAAATTCCATATATCCGCCGTCCACCACACTGTGCAGTATTCATCATGGAAGACTGATGGAAACAAAAAAGGGCCCCGTAGTGGAGTATAAATGCTATACCAGACATTACCAAGTTTGCCCCTTTAAAGCTACCAAGATTTTATGTGTGGCTTCAACATTTTAAATCAAACTTTTTCATAATAACTGGGCTTCAAATTTCTTAGAAAGTGTCCTTTAATGTCCTTTCCCAAAGGTAATTCAGAAATGCTCTGTAGCAAGCCTGGCTGTTGCTACCACACCTCAGAGCCTATTTCTACCAGTTCCATAAATTATAGCATAGCAGCCCAAAACTAATCCTTAAAACAGGGTATGGTCTTTTCACCCTTTTTTATTCCCAAATACAATTATTACAAATTCTATCCAACTTGTTTAGCCAATCTTGTCCTCTGGACAGTAACACCTATCACATACTGGTAATCTCTAATCTGCTCAATGAATAGATTGATGTATTTCTCTTAACAACAATCTGGATGCAATGCTCAACTCAGTTATTTACTTTTGCGTATTGTTGTCTGATATTATTACCTGTGTCAATGTTGTAAAGCTCTCTGATACTTTCGGGTCTTGCCAGCGCTATAAAATACTCTCTAAATAAAACACATTTAAAAAAACTAGTGGAATTGCTCTAAATAAGTGAAGAACTTTAGGGAGATCCAGCATCTTAATAACGGTGGATTGACCTATCATCGTCAGATGGAAGTCAATAATACGTACAATACTTCTTCATTTTAGGCATCAAAATATCATATTTTGTTGGAATAATATTACCCATAGTCGATGTCATAAATACTCCCAGATAGGTCACTCTATCAGTCTTATGGTTATCACTTCTGGGAGTGTTTTTATTACTTCATTCTTTCTATTATTAAGAAGATACCATCATATCCACCCAAACCTAGGTCCTTCAATGTCAATTTCCCTGATAGCTCTACCAGGATCTGTAATTATAATGGCCACGTCTATGGCATATGCCAGCACTTTAGTGGCAATACTATTTACCAACACAGGCCTTAGGACTAAACTAATAATTAGTTTGACCAAGAAGGGATTAATATACAGGGCAAACAATAGAGGAGAACTTGGGCAACTCTGCTGCATGACCATTGTGATCTTGATGCTCCCAGATTCCAAGCCCATCAATTGTATTTTGAATGTTGTTTTTTTTACATAGTTTGAATGGCTGCTAAATATCCAGGACCCACACCTACCCATTCTAATATCTCCCATAAGTATGCCCATGTAACCCTGTCAAAGCCTTTTCGGCATCGAGCAGGATCATTACCATAGGGGTTATCCTCGTTTCAGCTATGTCAAACAAAGTTATAGCCCTTCTAATATTGTATGATGCACCTCGACTTAAGATAAACCCAAGCTGCCAAGGAGGGACCAATTTGGCAATGACCCTAATCATCTGGGTCTCTAACATCTACGAATACATTTTAATATCACAATCAATTAACAATATGGGCGTGTATACAGCGGGGGGTTCTCCTTTTTCAAAAACACAGCTATATTAGTATTTGACATTCATTCTTGGCCAGATTCTACCTCTGCCCATTCAAAAAAGTACTAAGCTTTTCAACTGACATGGTTGTACAAAAACATATAATACAACTCTAAAGGACTTATTAATATTAAGTCCAGCAGTCTTCCCAAGTGCTAGAGATTTCACTGCTTTCCTTTGCTCTTCTATGGTGATTGGTCAATCAAGATTAATTCTATCCTCTTCCCCCAGAGCTTTCCTATTTACTTGGTCCAGATACTGCTTGATACTATCCACTGAGGGATCTAGCTCATCTTGACATCAAGTGCCATAAAACGTAGAGAAAACTCCAATAACAGCCTTGGTGTAATTGGCTATCTGGCCGTACCTATCCTTGATAAATCCAGCCTGTGTTACTTTATGCCTAGCCCTCAGGGCTAGCGAATTCCCTATTCTATCACTGTACTCATAACTCTCAGTCTCGTAAGCCTTATATTAATTTGCAGCCCTGACAAGAAAAGTATTGATCTCAGCTTAAACGCCTGAAATCCTCAGATGAAACCCATCCTCCTTCACCCTCTCTCCCCCCCCGTCGACCCCCCCAGGCTGCCCAGTTATATCCTACTTTACGTGAGCTCTTTCCAGGCTGCCAAATTCCTAATGGAAGGGAACACAGGGAAGGCTTGGGTCCTGTCACTGACAGGCCTGGACCACTGTAATAAAATAAACAGAAACAAATGGCCAGAAAGGTTCGATTCCTCGTACTACCCCCCTAGTCAGCAAATTACTAGGTTGGACAACAATTTGATTAAACATTTTTTATTGAGCAATCATATAAAATACAAAGATGGGCCCACAACCACACGGGCTGGCCGCTAAGTCACATAGCACGACACATGAAACAAACAATCATTTTCCGAGGCCAGGCCAAATCATAGAAGAAAATTGCTCCAGACATAGGACAGGATACAACAATTTTCTATTTAAAACATGAAAATAACAAACACAAGGACGAGGCGAGTACAGTAATCAAGTCAGCCCAAATAGCAGAGGGGGAGGTCACTAAACAGGAGAACAGACAGAAACCAATGAGATTCGGCAAGGCCGTGAGGGGGGGGGAGCAGGGAGGACAGTAAAAATCCTAAAACAGAGTGAAAAAGTTCGGGAACGTCGGCCTAAGGAGACAGGATAATATCGGAGGTGGCAACCAAGGGAGGGGCACAAATATCTCCACGGTATGCATTCCATTGACCCCAGATTTTCGTCCACGCCCCTGGTCTGCCCCTAGCCACGTAGACTGTCTTCTCTCGGAACATGGACCAGTCCATGTTGTCCTCCCACACCGAAACGTCAGGAGGTCGGGATACGCCCCAGAGTTGCGCAATGTCGCGCTTCGCGACCATGTAACCCAGGGTCGCCCATCTAGTCTGGGCCACAGAGTAGTCGGAGGGTTCCCACACATTCAGCAGGCATCGTCGGGCCTCAGGCCGCAGGGCAACACCCGTCACTACAGTCATTATCGCAAGCACATCCACCCAATAGGCCGCCACCACAGGACACTCCCAAAGTATGTGCAGAAAGGTAGCGCTCATCCCACAGCCACGCTTACACAAGCCATCCGGGGAAAAACCCATCACGACCAGACGCGGACCAGTCACATACACCCGGTGGAGGATCTTAAGTTGCACCAAACGAAGACGGGCGGGAATGGCGACCTCCTTTGGGGAGGAGAGTGCCGACTGCCAGTCCTCGTCATCCAGTTCTAATCCATCACCGACCCACATCTCCCGGAGTCGGACCAACAAATCCGCACGATTATGAATCAGTTTCTGATAGATGAGCGAGATAGTACTGTCGGGCAAGTGTCCATCTAGTACACGATCTTCAAGGGGGGAAGACTCGGGTAGGGTCACATCAGGAGTCAGAACCGAGGCCAGGGCATGTCGGACTTGCAGATACCGGAAAAACTCTCTATCACTCAAGTCGTATTCCGCCTTAAGGGCCTGGAATGACTTCACGCGACCATTCACACAAACGTCACCCACCTTACAAATCCCAATCATATCCCAGCGTTCAAAACCCTTAGTAGACCAGAGACATCCCAAACGTTCAGACGCATAAAGCGGAGTCGCCAGCGTCAGTCGATTCTCCCACCCCAAACTCACATTCGCAGCACGCCACACTTTGACCGCAGCCCTGGACGGGCCCACAAGATGGCTCCCGGCCGATCTAGAATATAGCGCTCTATTAAAGTCCCCTCCCGGCAACTGGAGCCTATCCATCTCAAAAGCCGGATCGCGACCCGGCGAATACATCGCGTGGTTAATGGCCGAGAGCTGGGCAGCCCAGTAGTATCTCTTGATGTCGGGGAGCGCCATGCCCCCGTCGTACCAAGGGATAGTAAGTTTCGCGAGGGCTATACGTGGGCGCCCGTCCCAAATCAATTGTCTTTGCAGACTCTCGATTTCTCTGAAATAAGTAGCGGGGATGTCGTCGAAGGAGTTCTGAAGGGCGTAGAGGAACCGCGGCAAGGACATCATTTTAAATAGAGCCACCCTACCCAGAGGAGACAGGGGTAGCTTACGCCAACGGGCCACATCCTGGCGTAATCTAAGAAGCGGGGGGAGGAGATTGCGCTCAAACCGGAGGGAGGGGTCCAGGGTAATAAAAATCCCCAAATACTTGAAGCCAGACTGGACCACCTGGATAGGGAACCTGGCCGGCAAAGAAGGCAAAACACCCGAGAGAACATACACGCAGGACTTAGCCCAATTAATAACAAGGCCCGAGTTAGCTCCGAACGAAGTAAGAACATCAAATAAGACGTTCAAGGATTTACGCGGGGATGTAAGATATAGAAGAATGTCGTCCGCGTAAAGAGAGACACGGTCTTCAAAGTCCGGCGACCAACGGATCCCCTTGAGTGATGGTTCCCATCGAAGCCACGCAGCTAACGGTTCCAGGGCCAGCGCGAAAAGCAATGGAGACAAGGGGCAACCCTGCCGGGTTCCTCTACCAAGGCCGAAGGGGACAGAGACTCTACCGTTCACCACCACTTGCGCTAAGGGTTCCACATACAACAGCTTTACCCATCCAATAAATTTAGGCCCAAAACCAAATTTTTCGAGAGCTGCCCAAAGATAGGGCCACTCGACCATGTCAAAAGCCATCGAGGCATCCAACGAGGCCAAAATGGCCGGCTCCGTCAGATGCACCGCCCTTGCAACAGCACCGTGGAGACGACGTAAATTAAGAGCCGTGTTGCGATGTGGGATAAATCCGGATTGATCCGGATGAACCAAGTCGCTAATGACCGTCAGTAGGCGGGTCGCCAGGAGCTTAGCCAGGACCTTAGGCTCAACATTTAACAGGGAAATGGGCCTATAAGACGAACAAAGGTCCCGCGGTTTCCCGTCCTTGGGAATTACGACTATCGTAGCAAGACGCTGGTCATACGGGAGAATACCCCGCTCCCGGGACTCCAAAAACATGGCACGAAGATGGGGCGCTACCCTGTCAGGGCGTAGCTTGTACAGCTCAATTGGCAACCCGTTCGGGCCCAAGGCCTTGCCCGAACGGAGCGAACGAATGGCAGTCGCTATTTCATCCGTAGTAAAAGGGGACTCCAACGAGACACGGTCTAGATCGGAAACACTGGGCAAAGCTATATCGCGCAACAAAAGGCGTGAGTCAGCCACATCCCGTCCAGACACAGGGGTATAAACCACACGAAAATATTCTGCAAAACATTCCACTATTCCAACCGGGTCTGTCACTTCAACACCATTCGACGACTGAATCACAGGCACCACACGATTCGCTCTCTCTTTCTTATCCAACCACGCCAGCAATTTACCCGCTTTATCCCCCACATCATATAGACGACCCTGCTGTTCCCGAAACATCAGTCTAGCCGCATCCGTGACCAAGGATTTATAAGCAAATTGTTTCAGACCCAGGGCGTGGAGTTTATCAGAGGTGACCCCAGATTCTAAGTCGGCCTCTCTCTCCGCAAGCTCTGTCTCAAGGTCCACCACCTCCCGATTCCTAGTCTGCTTGGATTGAGCAATAAGGGAAAGGGCCTGCCCACGTATCACTGTTTTAAAGGCCTCCCACAGTGACACAGCCGAGGAAACCGACCCCTCGTTGTCCAAAAAATAGGCATCTAAAGATTTAGTCAAAAGGTTTCGGGTCTCAGGGGAGGCAATATACCAGGGGTTGATAGGAGCCACTCGGCCCGCCGCCTCCACCCCAAACTCAAAACAAAGCCAGAGCGGAGAATGATCGGAGATGCCCCGGGGGAGGTGTCTGACCTCACGCACCGCCGGCGTCTGCGCCGCGGGCATCAGGAAATAATCCAGTCTAGACAGACTCCCATGGGCCCCCGAATGGAAGGTGTATTGGAGCTGGGTAGGATGCATGAGCCTCCAGCAATCCACCAAACCAAACGTGTCCAAAAACCCACCTAGCCATTGTTGGGCCGAAGGAGTATCCCTAGGGGGGTAGCGATCATGTAGACCGGAGATTACAGAATTAAAATCGCCTGCAAGAAAAAGAGTACTTTCAGGAAGGTTCAGCAACACACGGCCCAAATCGGAAAAAGTGGAAGTCTGTAGGCCGGGGGGCACATAAACAGTAAACAAGGAGAGGGTACGACCCTCATAGCGACCCACGAGAACAGCATAACGCCCCCGATCATCAAGGATCACATCATCAATGGCTAGGGGGAGGGAAGCCCGAACAAGGATACCCACCCCCCTGGAACCAGTGGTAAACCCCGAATGTGCAGCAAGGCGATATCCCCACCTGTTCATTGCACGACAAGAATTGCCCACCAAATGAGTTTCCTGCAAAAAAACAATATCTGGAGATAAACGGCGTAGACATTTTAACACCACGCTCCGCTTAATGCGATCTCCCAGACCATTAACATTCCACGAAACCAGCCTCAACCCGCTACCCCCCATCCCACACAGCAACGCCGAAACCCCCCCCGTAATGAGCAACAAATATCAGAAGCAAGATTGATTCGCCTTGAAAACATAACACATAAACATCGAACATCCCAATCACCCACCCCCCAACAATCAAAAGAACACCCCCCCACCCTGCACCCCTGCAAAATGCTAAATAGCCACCCCAACATGCAGTGTGCCTGTCGCCCAAGAACCCCTATTCTACAAAAAGAACCCCGGAGGAGGAAAGGCTCTGGCCCACCCGCCACCCCGAGTAGGACAAATAATGAGAAAAATACACAAACAGCAGAGGCACTGAGGCAGTAAATCCCTGAAGAGTTTACTCTATTCGAGGGCCCAGGCGTAGGCGGATTGTTCAGCTCTCCACGCCACCCTCAGCACCACCCGGGTGGGCGGCGGACTCAGTCTCAGGAGGTTGGTCAGGCAGAGAGTCCATCCAGTCATTTACAGAATCAGGCCGATCAAAGAAGAAGGTTCGGTCGTTGTACTCGACGCGCAGCCTGGTCGGAAAAAGCATGGCGTAGCGAAGCCCCATGTCTCGGAGACGTTTCTTGACATCACGGAAGCCCATACGCTGTCTCTGGACCTGTTGAGAAAAGTCCGGATAAAAGTTCACCGTGGCGTTCTCAAAAGCCACCGGGCCCTTCACACGCGATGCTTGCAGGATAGCGTCCCGATCCCTATAATGGAAGAGTTTCGCAACAATAGGCCTCGGCGGGGCACCCGGCTTACCCTTGCCCCCCGGAACACGATGAGCACGTTCCACTGCGAAAAACTTAGACAAACCAGACGGGGAGAGGTGGTTCTGGATCAAGTCCTCAACAAGGAGATCAACAGAGTGAGGTTCTGGATTCTCCGGAACGCCGACCACGCGCACATTACAGCGACGGGCCCTGTTCTCAAAATCCTCCAAGCGCCGGGTCATGAAGTCATTCACCTTACGAAGGTTGCCGATCTCCGTCTGCATCTCCGAAACGTCTTCCGTGAGACTGGATGACTTGAGATCTAACGACTTCACCTTCTCATTGGTTTTCGACAGGTCAGCACGAATCAAGTTCACATCAATGGCCACGGTGTCAATTTTGTGGGCCAAAGCTTCATATTGTTGGCCTATCGTCTCCTTCATGGCAGAAATGGCGCCCATGACGTCCTGCAAGGAGGGCTCCGTTGACGCCTCCACAGTGTGATCAGCGTTACTTGATCCGGGCAGGGCGGCTCCGGGGGACCCCTTGGAATGGGTGTAGCGGTCCATAACGTTGGACTGGACCGGGCCCCCACGCAGGGGCGTCTTGGTCTTCCGAGTCTCTCGGTCCCCTCTGCCAGCCATGATAAAACTGCGTCACCCGGGGATCAACCAGGCTCGATAGAATGGTCACAGGAAAGCAGGGCCTCGGGACCAAAGAACCGCAGCTAGGGTACCACTATTGGGAGGGTCAACAAACAGGAGAATAAACCAGCCAAAGGCCCGACAGCCGGTCCGTGCCCCGACTCCAGCCCAGGCCAGGCTCCTCTGCCAGATGTCTCAGTCTGAGGCAGAAACGAAACCGAAACTTAAGAGGGGGACCCACAAGTCGAATCCCCCTGCCGTTGTTGTTCAACTGCAAGACGGCCACTGAGCCTCACCCAGTCCCGGGCGTACCTCGAGGGCGGAGCCCGAAAGTCCGAATCGATGTAACTCCGGCACCCCGGGTTCAAATCAAATTTCAAAAAGTCCAGTGCAATCAGCCCAGTGTCCTCTACACAAATCCTCGTAAAAAGTCAGGATTAGTTCAGGATCTCATGCCGGGAGTGGCGGGGGTCCGGGGAGCGCTGAGCTCACGCGGCCATCTCGGATGCCCGCCAAGCTCCTCCTGATTAAATTAATTTTTGTTTTATCAGAAACTGTTTTCAAAATTTTTCATATGTATGTAATTGTCAATGAATGTGTTTTTCTTGATGACATGAAAAATTTTGAAAAAAGTTTCTCATAAAACAAAAATTAATTTAATCAAATTGTTGTCCAACCTAGTAATTTGCTGACTAGGGGGGTAGTACAAGGAATCGAACCATTCTGGCAATTTGTTTCTGTTTATTTAATTCCTAATGGAGCAACTTCATTATATTTAAGCTAACCCTCTGGTTGTTGAGGCTGAAGCTAAGTGTTTCAACTCTGTTCCTGGTCTTCAGGGCATCCCATACTACCACTTCTATTTATATTTAAAAAATCAGACAACCACTTCCTTTTGTGCCTTACATTTTCAGGGTCTGAAAGTAATGCTCTATTGAATGCCCATGAGTTTCTTGGTTTAGCCCTAACAGCATACCCTATTTCCAGCAACAGAGGGTTATGGTCAGAAAATACTCTTGGATATTTTGATATTGTAACTCATAGGAGGGGAGATGAAGCAAAAAATAATCCAGCATACATGCTTTTTATTAGCATAATTATAATATGTAAATCCTGGAACCATATCCTCTGGGACCGCCCAAACGTAACTCAACCCATGCAAGTCCATAAGTTGTTTAACCACTTGGCTGCTAAGGTACTCCCTCTTCTTCCCATTGACTTTCCATTGAAATCAATGGAAAGTCCATGACGAGTTACCCTTGTCATTAGCGCTGAAGGGGTTAAAGCACAATAAACCTTGGGTTTCCTCCCACAATATACCGCCATGGAGGGGTATACCTGTCCCATATGACAAGTAAGATCTCGACACAATACTATTGGTGTAGGTCAGGATGTTGATATTCGGCTAGAATCCATCTGCCTAGTCTATCTGAGGTGTTCCTTTTAATATCACAGAAGCCAGCTCTAGCTGAAAGGGCTATCCCCCCTCACAGCACTCCCCTGTGTAGTGTAAACCAGCAATCTATACCTCACAGTCCCATAAAAATGTTTCTTATCTACTGTGATGTGAGTTTCCTGAAGGCCGATAATATCAGTCCTCATTATCAGTAGACACTTAGCCACCTAGCCCATTTAAGCCTGTCATTCAGACCCTGTACATTAGCTGTAAAAATTTGAATCACGGTCCTCAGAGTACAAAGAAAAAGGAAAAAGTATTGGATCCCAGAAGCTAAAAGCAGAACGCAGTGTGTCAAATTTGAATCATTTCACAAGCAGGTTACCCCCCAACAAACAAAACCAGCACAATCCAGCACAATCTCATTAAGATCATTTTTGTTTCCTCAATATTATTTTTCTTCCTCCAAACTTTCCCTTCAATCGCAAATTAGGCTACATAACTATGTTCTAAATTGTTCTTGCAGAGTGTTCTCTTATGCCTGGCGATCCAGGCATTCGTTAGCCTTTTTCTCAGTGTCAAACATATGAGTCTTTTCATTGTAGATTACTTTGAGCATATTAGGATTGAGGTGATAGACCTGAGAAACTTTGTCTTGGAAAGGCTTAATCATTTGATAGAGCATCCAGCGCCACTCATCTGTTACAAGGCAAAAGACTGGTTTTACAAAAAAATGCATCACCATCACAACATCACTTGGCCTCTGAGCGCACCGTTTCGAAAACTAGTTGCATAAGCAGAAAATTACCAAAGAAGACAAAGATAGCCCTCAGTCTCGGGTCAGGAGACGTGCCCTTCTCCAAGGTGTTTTGTGGCATCGGGGTAATTCTATGAGCCCTTTGGATCACATGATTCCAATCCTAACCATTCACCACTGGAAACTCACCCTGAAATAACTCGATAACAAATCCTCTCATAACCTGACCCTGCACCCCCTTCCATGACCTCCAGAATTCTTATGTTATTCCAAAGCTGCTGGTTTTTTAAATCCTCCAGCTTCCACTGAACATCCACCAGCCAGGACTCATGAGCCTGGAACTGTTCTTTTAGTGAGGCAACCTCTGACACTAACAAAGTTGTCAGCTAGTCAACTGCTGAGATCATCTCCACTATTTCAAAGCAAGTCTTAAAATTTCTGCACTGTGTACTGCAACTTCTAAGAAGCCACCTGAGCCTTTTGACTATTAGCCCAAGTCTCCTCCCAATGAGACATTCTACTTTGATACATGATCTCAGGAGTAAGTGGGCCTATCTCTTTTCAAAAATGCTGTCCGGGCTCTTTTTTATGTCCAGAGAGATCTGCAATAAGATGCTGTTTCTTTAGTAGTCCCATTTTAGATCACTTCTTGACACTCTTCTCTATGCAGAGTTGAGATTTCTTTTTCAAATGTGGTCCATGATGTTCTTTCCCAGTTCTCTCCCTCAAAAACAGAACCACTGATATCAGAGGAGAGATTTCCCAACACCTCCTCCCCTTGTGCCCAGATTCTTCTGCAGAGACTTCGAAAAGAGGGAAGAAGAACTCTAACACCTCTTTATTTGACACAGGGCCTACTAGGTTTATAGGAATTGCTTCCAGATTTGACTCTTCTACAGCTCCCAAGTCACAGTTCGCCCGTTGGACTTCAACAGACCCAGCCGTCCTTTCTTGGTGAGAGCCTGTGTGTCCCATAAATAGCTCCTGGGTTCATGCTCCCTCCAGCTCTCATCCCAACAAAAGTAAGGGAGCCAGACCCAGTGCAAGAGTCCCTTGTGGTGTTATACTGCACATTATAGACACTGACCTGTAATCCAGTGATAGAGTCCAGAAAAACAAGTTATTTATCCACCACACCTTCATCTGATATAATATCCATGGAGGATCCATCGCTACTGTCACCTGCCTGGATCTCTATGCCTTGTTCTTCTTGACTTGTATCTGGCTTTTCAGATGTGGTTGCTACTGTGGTGGACTTAATGCTGGCCTCAGGGCCAGACATATGGAAACGTTTCCTGTATCCTGATCTCAGTTCTGCCTGTTGTTGGATTATATTTGCTTTGCATATTCTTCATAGTATACTGAATGTTGCAGGTCTTTTGCCCTGCAGAAGAATAATAAATTGTGTCTCCAGCCACGAACGCTGAAGACAAAATGGTATTCAATTTCTTTTGGTGCTTGGAAACTGTTTCATCCCTCCTCCCTTTACAAAGACAGACTTCCCAGTCTGCCTCCCGGTCCAAACGCAGCCAGGACCTTCTGAAGACTCCTGCGCCCTTCATGGCTATCCGGCCTTTCAAAAGTCCAATTGCCTCCCGTGGGTAAGGACAGTTGCCCCAATACTGCTGGCTGCATTTAAATCTCCCACTCCCTCAACCTTGTCTACACTGTCGGCGCCTGTTCTATTTACTACAGCTACTGCTTTATTTCCAGTCTTTGGGGGGTCCCACACCAGAATTGCATTTTCAGACTGGCTTTACCAGTTTTGGTGCCATCTATTTGTTGAGCCTGCAACCCCAAACAAGCCACGCCGATAATCAGCTCTCACACTGAAAATCCTGGCATCCTAGAGTTCGTTCCACCAGGCACCAAAGTGCTCTCAAGAGCCAGGGTAAGCATCACTCACTGCCCACCAATACCATCAGTGGCTAAGTCTCCCCTGTGTCAGTCCAACTGCTGCTGCCTCACCAGCGTCTTGCAGCTTCCTCATACACCACGGTGAAGGGAGCATGTTCTTGCCTGCAACATTCTCTCCTGCGGTTGCCTCCTCATGCCAGAGCAGAGAGTACCATTCACAGCTGAATTAAGTACCCCATCTTACTCCAATGTGAATTATTTGATACTGAATGAGTGCTACTTTTCATCCTCCAACAAAATCCTTTAGAAAGGAAAGGTAGAAAGTGCCTTTCATTTGTTTGTGCATGGCAAAATGTCTTTTCAATCATCCAGATTATTTCCATCTTATTAACACAAAGCATTTCTCTCCTAAGACCCTCTTTCTTTTCGCTTTTCTGGCAGATATCCTTGGTTTTGTTTTCTTTTGTTGTATCTGTATATACACTTTTTTTAGAAAGTAGTGAGTCTGTTAAAGCAACACATCTATTGCGACTATTTTTACATACATTCTTCACAGTTATTTACTATAAGTTCTCACCTGCAAAGACAGAGAATAGCTAACGTTTATCCTTTCTTTGAACGGATTGTTTTGGCATGGTGGAAATGTAGGTGAATCAGAAGCCACAGATTCTTTGTTCATTGCTGTCCTTCAAATACTTTGGTCCTAGCACACTGGGTATATAGACATGTGTTTACCTAAAAATGTCCTTTTTACCCTTACAAAATCGTAACTTTAATTTCTTCTTAAAAACCAAGGAGGGCCTGAATATTCTACAAAATACATGTATGGGTATGCCCAGGCGTGGATCCCAAGGCTCACTGTGTCTCTTGAAGCAAGATGTACCTGGTTGATGAGCCCTAGGTAGGGCACAACCGGTCCTGGGATACTTGTGCTCTGGTTCAGGGAGAACCTAGCCTGGCAGTTCAAGCTGGACTGTTCCCTAGAGGAGCAGGGTCAAGGCTGATTTGCATAAGACTGTGTCCAAACGGAAGTGGCTTAGTCAGCTAAAAGAACAGTAGGTTGGAATGCTACCCCGAATGATTGTCAGTGGTTAGACAAACTGCAAGTAATCCTCCGATCACCTTTTGCGTTGTTCCTGTGCCACCTTAAGTGGTATGTATATGCACAGACCCGGGTCTCGTGCTCACTATGTCACTGAAACCAAGGTGTACCTGACTAATGAGTCCATAACTAGGGCAAAACTGGTCCGGGGTTGCTTGTGCGCCTGTTCAGGGATGACCTGGTCAGGCAGTTCCGTCTGGACTGTTACCATGAGGAGATTGCCAGTTTTTAGACAAATTACAAGCATTCCACCCATCCCTTTTGTGTTTTTCATATTCCTACAAAATAGTCTTACGGCAAAAGTGGATTGCAAAGCATCAGCAGAATCATGTGACATGTGACACATGTAATTAATTGCCTTTGCTTCCCATCTGAGTTATTTCTGATTGTGGCGGCATATTAACTCTTTTAATAGAAGGTGAGATGCACACCAATGTGCTGCATGTTTTTCATGCTTATGTGCTCACTGCTTGACCATTTTGAACCTGTTTAGGCATGCAAGCTCGGTGCGCCCTGTCCCATTGCGCTTACAATAAGAACCAACACAACAGTACCACATTCGGGTACCAATCGGCTGCACAGCCAAGTCCTGGAAGGTATGAGTCCAATAAATCAAGTTGCCACTCTTTTCTTTACTCCTACTGTTATCCTTTTTTTGTTCCATGTTTTTTACCACGCTTGATCAGGGGTATCGTGACATATGGTAATAAAAGCCCAAAGTCCTTGGGTGCTACATCGTATCCACAGGTATATTATATTCCACCATATTGCGCCATTTCCACAGAGTGCTAGAGTATTCTTGTACGTTTTCCAGAGGACAAGACTACTTCGGCACTCTGTGGAAATGATACCCCTGATGAAGGGAATCAAATCTAGAAATGCATTGGGTAACATGAATAAAGTCATGACATGCGGAAATACGTATCTCTCCTCTGTCTATGTGAACACCTAAGTATGGCATACGAATTAGTAAAATAAATCGAGAAAAATACATCAAGGATGGTAAAAAACATGTAACAAAAAAAGAATAAAACAAGGAGTAAAAAAAAGAGTGGGTAACTTGATTTATTGGATTCATACAATCCAGGACTTGGCTGTGCAGCCGGATCGGTACCTAAATGTCGTACCGTTTTGTTGGTGCATATTAACTCTACCAGGGACACCTCTATTACCCCACCTACACTCCACACAGTACAACTGCATGATCATAGACTTCAGCAATAAGAAGGGTTATTAAAAAATGATTTCTTTAAAAGCTATTGGTAACACAAATATTCCCATTCTAACCAAGGAATTATCTTGCCCTGCTCAAGGAGCCTTCCCATAATCACGGGTCAGATATCCTCTGCTTGTCAAAGGAAAACCAGCCCTGGATGAGCTCAGCAATGACTGTCCCATTATTCACCTACTTATTGGGAGGATCTTTAAAAATGCTTATAATTACATGTACATACATTTTTGAGTCACACTAACATGTTTAATGCCCTGAAAAGAACCTACGTATCCACATTACAGGTCATGGAAAACCGTCCCATATCATCAACAATGGCTGCTCAAGCTTCTAAGTCGTACTCTATCTCTTGGCTGCTCTCACGGGGTCAGCCATGCCTAGTTAATTCTAATTAGAACACTGGAATGTTGGTAGCTCCATTGAAAACAATGGAGTGCTCCGGGCTTATAATGGCTGGTATAAGCCCGGAGCTCCAACATTCCAATGTTTCTTTGTTCACAGCTCTGGTTGTGAACAAAGGCTTCAGGGAGCCTGAGGGGATTTCATTCCCCTTGTGCTCCCTCAAGGCTTTGTTTTATTTGTTAGAACTTTCTACCCTCTAGTGGCAGAATGTTCCAATAGCCTTATAGCCCTTCGTAGCAGGGCTATACCGGCTTTTAAAGTCCCGCTGCCTTATTAAAGTCCCTCACCTTCAGCTCAGGCCTTTAACGCTGCAGCTGGCCTTTAATAGCCAGTATAGCCCGCTACGGTGGGCTATAAGGCTATAGTATGCACAGTCACAAATAAAATCGACACAAATTTGGCACATCTACTAAAATTAATTAGTGCATGCATCAGTGTAGTGGCAAAATTAGTAGGTATACTTTCCTCCCTTGCAATGAAATGGCTCCACATGTTCAACAATGTTAATCTTTAATGGCTCCTAGTATTCACTACATTAAGGCACAGAATTCTTACAGAAAAAAAAGAATATATTAAAAAAAATATGTTATGCCTTATTTAAGATTAAGTTCCTTGCATTCCCTATGCCTTCATGTCAGGCATACATGCATTTTAATGTGACCCCAAGGGAAACGTAGCAACTAGTCAACCAATGGTATTCCCTAGGTTCTATCATCATTTCTCATAGAAAATGTAAAACCCATCCACTAACTTGTCAAGTACACTTATTTATTCCTAAAAATAGCATTGCTATAAAACAATCAAAGTCGGCCTGGGTGTAATTTTTATTTTGCAAGCAGAATCTGTGAATTTTGTCAACCCCAAATTACTCTTGTAATGCGGAGTTCCCGGCAAATTTCTCTCATCTTTGTGTGGCATATTGATTTCCCATTTGAGCAACGTGATGACAATGAAAACAATAGAAGGCTTTAGAATGTGAGCTGGCGAGCGCAGGTGAGATTTGGAATCCCCTAGGTAGATTTTACATTGCTAGGAGGAGTTCCGGTGAGATTTTATGAACGCTGGCGACCGTGGTCATAGGCCTGCTTCCCGAGTAGATTTTCTACTGGAGCAACAGCAAAATCAATTCGAAAATGGCACTGTGCCATTTGCACTGATTTTCTGCTACAGGGCCTAAAATTAGAGCACGAGCAGCGCAATGTGCATTTTTCCGTCCGTTAGCGGAACGCCGCAGATTCTTGTTGAGTTTTTATGTAACTCTGCATTATTCCACAAAGTTAAATTATGCGAGTTCCTCCCAGGCCTCATTCAAATCATAAGTGCTACCTCAAGTTCTGCTTTGTGCAGATCTATTATGGATGTCCAGAGCATTAAATCAAATACTGGTCGGAGCCTTTCTCACCACATTGTAATATGTCGGTTGGATTCCTTTCCGACCGCCTCATTACGATGGAGGGGGTCGGAAAGGAATGCGATCGGTCATTCCGACTGGCTTCCGATGGACTCAGAGAGCCCATCTGCTAGTCGGAATGCTGTCAGTAATCCCAAGGGCGGCTCTTTCCACCAAAGGGATTAGGATGTTGGATTTCAACAGACTTTCTGTGCCGACCTTTCCAACACAGAAAGGCTGTCAGAACTTGACCTTGGGGGGCCCACAGCAAGGCTCCCATTGGTGCACGCCTTTGCTTGGATCCTGACAGGACACCTGTGGTGCCTGCCACAGGGTGCAGGGATGAACTGCACCTCCTATTATACAATGGGAGCATGTATTCCAGCCGAAATACATGCTCCCGTTGTAAAGTATAGGCTTGCGACCAAACAGTGATAGGTTGTATCCTAATCAGTCGGTCGGGACTGCCAACTGGGTGTCAGTCGGTCCATTTAGGAGCCGATGACAAGCGGAGGAAACTCCGCCCTACATCATAATGAGGCCCTTATTCGTAATCCATAAACCTCAAAATTTCCAATTTGCAGCTAAAACTAAAGCACATATTTTACATTACTGCCCACCTCATTTTCATATATCAACAAATTACAGGCAGTATACAATATGATGTCCCAGCAGTGCAGCTTAAGCCCTTTCTTCCAGAAATATACCTTTATGTAAATGGCAAATGTATCATTCTTTAAAGTCAACATAGAAGTAATGCTTTTTCCACTTACCTCCTCAGTTCCTCAATAAATCCAATTTAAAGCGTAGTCAACATCGATGCAGACTTACCTCATCAACAGGCAGTGTCAATTCAACCACATAAATCTAGCCCTCGTCACCAGGCATTTGCTCCCCTTCATGGCCTTACCATTTTAAATGCTTGCTGTATGGTCTCTGAAGCACTAATGAGTAGGCTTGAGTGAACTCTGAGGAAATTGATCCCTGATGATTTGCCAGCTTGCAGGAATATTAAAGGCACCTGTAAATATGTGTGGAAAAATGCAGGCTTTCCAGTACCATACCTAAATGTAGGCTTATTCAGAAGTCCCCCAACTTCACCTTTCTATTTCAAATAGAGGCACATGCCCTCTATAGTATTGGCAGGGCTTAGTGGCTTTTATTAAGACATGTAGAGAAGTCAGTGCAGAAGAAATACTTCCTCCAGGCAAACGTTCTACTGCGTCTTGTATGCCAACAGTTGGTAGTCTTTATAGTATTGCATTAAGCAGGACAGGAAGGGGTTTTATTGGCAAACATCCAGTTCTGCAATGTAGGTCCCTACACTTCTCTGAAGGATATGAACACATGCTTCCACTCCGCTGTGGGGTGAGAGTGTTTTCCAAAATGAATGACATAAAATATAAAAAATCCACACCTCCCTTGTGTGAGGAGCCCACATCTATAAGCATTAAAGTAAAAATATACTGCCCTCCCCAGTTGTACTCCTTTTACAAACTACATTGTACCAACGCCCTGACCTCACAATTCTGAATCATCGAAAAGGTTTTTATGATTCACACTAACAAACCTGGAAAAGTACCTAGCCATCTTGAGCAGACTTGCAACATCAGAAGGCTGCCTGGAGCTACATGATTATAAATGAACGAGAGGCACAGATAATCAGTCTATCTGTGAACTGTGAACCAAACCCCAATCCGAAAATTAGCGACATCTTCTCTCTTGCAATTTACTGCTCATCTTTTCAACTCATATGTTCGCTATTTCTCCTAAACTTTAGGATGTCAGAGTGAAGCTCGTAAAATGACCTATACTCTGGGACTTATCACAAGGACCCGCACCCCCGTTGGTTATGGGACGGGATGTCTCCTGGTTGGTCCCTCAGCCGCTTCTAATCTTCAACCTGAATGACTGCCAGGGTGGGGTCCTCCACATGCTTTGCAGAGGGGGCTGCAGGTTTCATTACACCCCTCCCTACACTAAACAAAGGTGTGTCCTCCCCTTACCACCGCTACACTGCCTCCAACCACCCTCTCCCAGTCCTCTGTAACCTTAAAGAAGGAATGCAATTAGATGAAAAGACGATTTGCAGATAATTTTAAATGTGTTGTGCCCTTCTAAGGTAAGTTAGGCATTTTGGGCCTCATTTATGAAAAGTGACGCATCGCTGCGTGAAAACAGCGATGCGTCACTTTTCATTGCGCCCTCCTTGCGACACCAATGATGCGTCATATTTACAGTATGACGTATCATTGCGCAAGGAGTTACAGATACGTCAGTATTTCTGACTTATCTATATGGCGCAAAAGTGACGCATTGCTAGAGTGTGTCACAAAAGTGACGCAACTCTAGCAATGTGTCCTTTCATATGGGGCAAGCCCCATGTGACAGGGCCTGCGTCAGTCTTACACCTGCTGTTAGGCATCTGTAAGAAATTGACGTATTTGCGTCCTAGAAGTGGTGCAGTGAAATCTTATTGATTTCACTGTGTCACTTCCATGACCTTTTCTTGGTGCAGATATAATGTAGCGCAGGGGTTTACAAAGTGACGCATCTACCTAGATGCGTCACTTTGTAAATATGGTGCAACAAGGCAAATATTTTACGCTACTGGTGCGTCACAAAAAGTGACGCACCGGCAGCGTAAAAGTGACGCATGGCCTCATAAATGAGGCCCTTTATGTTTTAAAGACTGACTAATGGTACATGTGCAGTGTGCACTGCCCAGTCGCGTAGCTGTTTCATAGTCTCTACCCAATCCGGAGCACTCAGTACCATTCCACTAGGATGTTTTCGTGTTATGTTAGTGATGGAGTGATAGATAGGTTGCAGTGTGTACAATTAGCCACTCCTCAATACATACAGGCATATGTACATCACCCCCTATTCCCCCCTCAAACCACAGGCATAATTGCTTTTATGGTCCTGCTGTGACAGCACTGTTTTTCACTTGGATTCTCAATTATCTAAATTAGAATATTTTTATTATTCCAATTATGACATAATGTGGTGGTACTTCCCATCATTCATGTTCAAATGCATTTGCCATAACATCAATATTTTTCCGTGAAATTGAGCTGATCATTAATAATGCACGAATCAAGCCACACTGAAATGCTGAAAAGATGAACATGTTTGCACTTTGAAATTTACGGGCCACTCCAAATTCCCCAGATACTTTCCAGAGTGTAACTGTAGAGACTGTAAATACGTCCTAATTACCTCACATGCTGAGCACAGAAGCTTCCTCTGTCATGGGACTTGTAATTACATCTTGTCTGTTTTTTAACGTGACCCCATTTATTCCATGATGATCTGCATTTAAAATACATCAATGCAAATAAAAGTTTAAAGATGTGAAAAAAGTGCCATCAATAAAAATGACCTACTACCATTTTGTGGAACACAGTATATAACTTGATCTTTTTTTCAGGATAAGGACAATAAAGAGGCCAGATCCAAGCATGGGTGCGAATATATTGCCTATACAGTGGCAACAAAAGTGGGAATAGAGCAGGTTTTTGAGGTATGCTACCTGAAAATTGAGTTTTAAATATCGTGTTACAAACATATAGTAGCAGAGTATCAGCTATAAAAATATAGTGACTGTAAATTTATAGAGGTATGTATAGGTTTACTATACTTGACTCACTATATATGCACCTTGAGAGTATGTATATGTGTCTATATATATAGATATATATCCCAACAATTTTCTGCTTCTCCAGCGCGGCATGCAGAAATCACGGACCACCAGGCAGCTTTCCAGTACACAGGTAAGTTTATTATCACCTCTTTGTTTAGTTTGGCATGACGCGTTTCGGGTAGACACGACCCTTGATCACATAACAGTCATGTAGTACGAGAAACCATTAAATACTCATTTTTTTCACTTTGAACACCACGTGACAATAGAAAGTGAAAACATACTAGTGTTAGTGATGAGAACGGCAGTCTCTCTTTGTGAGCAGCATTCAATTACATTTCTGATTTGTGTTAAAAGATCTCAAGCGTGGCATATTTATAACCATAATTATAGCAGCATAAATGCATTATTGATGTTTTTAGCACACATATAAATAAATAAATACGCAAATGGTTTAACATGGTATTATTTTTGCACTGTAAATAATTATAAACATTAAAATTATTTACAATTATATACACAATAAAATATCCGGTACAATGAAAAAAATATATATATATATATGTATCTATACAATTAAATACATATGCATTTAATATACCACATTTAATTGTATATATATATATATATATATATATATATATATATATATATATATATATATATATATATATATATATATATATATATATATAGTGAACTCTGGGACATGTAGTTTCCCTTCTACTCCGGGACTCTGCATTGGTGGGCTGTTAATTAACAGGGGGAGGAGCGGACTGTGTCACATCACAGTTAAGGAGGCAGGACTTACCATCAGCTTGCAGCAAAACCACCTGGATGCTTGGGTGCTGAAGAAGGCTGTAGTCGAGCCGAAATGCATTCCCCATTTCCATGAATAAAACGCTTCCAAAGGTTTCCCCATGGGTCTCTGCTTCTTTCTTGTGGAGAAGTTCCTGTTCATATTTCAAAGCGCCAGCCAGAGACGCACCACAGAGTACCCCCGCCTCGCTTTGGGCTCCGGACATCACTGGCTGAGAACTGCTGCAGTTCTTTTCGTCTTCCAATGCTGTTCGATGGTTTGGAGCACGCCGCGGACATTGGGAGGAAAAATGGAGGTAGTGCAGTTATTAACTGCATGACTGGGCTATGTGCACTGTCACAATTGCCCCCTTCACAAATCTTCTCGTCGTCTGTGGCTGAGGCGGTAAACGGGGACCGAAGGAGGCGCTTTTATTTGGACATTAAAGCAGGAAAACACAACTTTGGTTTTTGTTTTACACGCGGTTCCCTGCACCCCCGCACTACCACTTGGTTTGGATTTCTCCCCCACGCACCACTTTCCAGGACCCACAACAGTGAACTCTGGGACATGTAGTTTCCCTTCTACTCCGGGACTCTGCATTGGTGGGCTGTTAATTAACAGGGGGAGGAGCGGACTGTGTCACATCGCAATTAAGGAGGCAGGACTTACCATCAGCTTGCAGCAAAACCACCTGGATGCTTGGGCGCTGAAGAAGGCTGTTGTCAAGCCGAAATGCATTTGCCATTTCCATGAATAAAACGCTTCCAAAGGTTTCCCCATGGGTCTCTGCTTCTTTCTTGTGGAGAAGTTCCTGTTCATATTTCAAAGCGCCAGCCAGAGACGCACCACAGAGTACCCCCGCCTCGCTTTGGGCTCCGGACATCACTGGCTGAGAACTGCTGCAGTTCTTTTCGTCTTCCAATGCTGTTGGATGGTTTGGAGCACGCCGCGGACATTGGGAGGAAAAATGAAGGTAGTGCAGTTATTAACTGCATGGCTGGGCTATGTGCACTGTCACAATTGCCCCCTTCACAAATCTTCTCGTCGTCTGTGGCTGAGGCGGTAAACGGGGACCGGAGGAGGCGCTTTTATTTGGACATTCAAGCAGGAAAACACAACTTTGGTTTTTGTTTTACATGCTGTTCCCTGCACCCCCGCACTACCACTTGGTTTGGATTTCTCCCCCACGCACCACTTTCCAGGACCCACAACAGTGAACTCTGGGACATGTAATTTCCCTTCTACTCCGGGACTCTGCATTGGTGGGCTGTTAATTAACAGGGGGAGGAGCGGACTGTGTCACATCGCAGTTAAGGAGGCAGGACTTACCATCAGCTTGCAGCAAAACCACCTGGATGCTTGGGCGCTGAAGAAGGCTGTAGTCAAGCCGAAATGCATTCGCCATTTCCATGAATAAAACGCTTCCAAAGGTTTCCCCATGGGTCTCTGCTTCTTTCTTGTGGAGAAGTTCCTGTTCATATTTCAAAGCGCCAGCCAGAGACGCACCACAGAGTACCCCCGCCTCGCTTTGGGCTCCGGACATCACTAGCTGAGAACTGCTGAAGTTCTTTTCATCTTCCAATGCTGTTGGATGGTTTGGAGCACGCCGCGGACATTGGGAGGAAAAATGGAGGTAGTGCAGTTATTAACTGCATGGCTGGGCTATGTGCACTGTCACAATTGCCCCCTTCACAAATCTTCTCGTCGTCTGTGGCTGAGGCGGTAAACGGGGACCGGAGGAGGCGCTTGTATTTGGACATTCAAGCAGGAAAACACAACTTTGGTTTTTGTTTTACACACTGTTCCCTGCACCCCCGCACTACCACTTGGTTTGGATTTCTCCCCCACGCACCACTTTCCAGGACCCACAACAGTGAACTCTGGGACATGTAGTTTCCCTTCTACTCCGGGACTCTGCATTGGTGGGCTGTTAATTAACAGGGGGAGGAGCGGACTGTGTCACATCGCAGTTAAGGAGGCAGGACTTACCATCAGCTTGCAGCAAAACCACCTGGATGCTTGGGCGCTGAAGAAGGCTGTAATCAAGCCGAAATGCATTCGTCATTTCCATGAATAAAACGCTTCCAAAGGTTTCCCCATGGGTCTCTGCTTCTTTCTTGTGCAGAAGTTCTTGTTCATATTTCAAAGCGCCAGCCAGAGACGCACCACAGAGTACCCCCGCCTCGCTTTGGGCTCCGGACATCACTGGCTGAGAACTGCTGCAGTTCTTTTCGTCTTCCAATGCTATTGGATGGTTTGGAGCACGCCGCGGACATTGGGAGGAAAAATGGAGGTAGTGCAGTTATTAACTGCATGGCTGGGCTATGTGCACTGTCACAATTGCCCCCTTCACAAATCTTCTCGTCGTCTGTGGCTGAGGCGGTAAACGGGGACCGGAGGAGGCGCTTTTATTTGGACATTCAAGCAGGAAAACACAACTTTGGTTTTTGTTTTACACGCTGTTCCCTGCACCCCCGCACTACCACTTGGTTTGGATTTCTCCCCCACGCACCACTTTCCAGGACCCACAACAGTGAACTCTGGGACAGGTAGTTTCCCTTCTACTCCGGGACTCTGCATTGGTGGGCTGTTAATTAACAGGGGGAGGAGCGGACTGTGTCACATCGCAGTTAAGGAGGCAGGACTTACCATCAGCTTGCAGCAAAACCACCTGGATGCTTGGGCGCTGAAGAAGGCTGTAGTCAAGCCGAAATGCATTCGCCATTTCCATGAATAAAACGCTTCCAAAGGTTTCCCCATGGGTCTCTGCTTCTTTCTTGTGGAGAAGTTCCTGTTCATATATATATACATATATATATATATATACATATACATATACATATATATATATATATATATATATATATATATATATATATATATATATATATATATATATATATATATATATATATATATATATATATATATATATATATATATATATATATATATATATATATTCCTCAAAGTTGCCCCAGTGCTTAAGGACGTCACTCCACAAGAGGATGGTTCTACTCAGCCTTTATTTCAGAAAATCGGGACTTGCCTTTCCAATTAATTACATTCCCTGATGCGTTTCAGTGCAGCTGCACCTTAATCATAGGGAGGGGATGACAAAGCCTGGACACACTAACAACTTATTTCCCCTTTTCCCTCGCATTCGCTATCCATTGATTTGCATGCCTGGGGTTGTAGTGTCCAATTCTTACCCATCGTGGGGCCAGTGTCATCGTCAGAAAGTTCCTGCCCCAAATTCATTACACTGTTTTAGACCCTCCAGTGGGCCTCAGAATTAAATATGATTACGGTGCAGCTGCACCGAAACGCGTACACTCCACTCTACAACACTAAACTCCACAGTATTCTATGCCACTCCACTCCTCGTCACTCTACTCCACAACAGGCAACTCCACTTTATGCTGTGTCACTCCAATAGATTCCACTCCACTCTACTCGAGTGCAGGACACTTTA
Source organism: Lissotriton helveticus (assembly GCF_964261635.1). NCBI lineage: Eukaryota > Metazoa > Chordata > Amphibia > Caudata > Salamandridae > Lissotriton > Lissotriton helveticus. Next base: position 808,122,935 of record NC_136063.1, read on the forward strand.
CCCCTATCTATGCTCCCATCTACCATACTCTATTCCACTCGTACAACTGTGATCTACAAGACTCTACTGCATTCTATGTAACTATACAACACTTTACTCTATTACCCCAAAACTACCCTGTACAACCCTTCACTCTACTCTATGCCCTATTACTCTACTGTACAACACTCAGATCCACTCTACAACACATTCTGCTACCCCTCCCACTACTCTAAATGCAACTCAGGTCTAGTTAGCCCAGCCTTGATGTGATTTACAATGTCATAACTATTATTATACATACTATTATTTCAGATGTTGTAAATGATATAAGATAAATGAATATAAGCAGTGTATGGAGAAATCAAGGGTTATAGTTAATGTAGTGGTCAACCCCCACTGAAACCTCTGAAATTGACTGGTTATGGTTTGCTGCTCTAATCATAATTTACGCCCCTGACATGGACTGCTTATGACCTTACGCATTGCACCACTCATGACATGTTACATAACATCATTGACATCATACAATCATTTGAACTCAGTCCTATAGGGTTTGGGGGCTTGAGGTAATTCAGCATGCTACGCCTATAGACAATTTTCTATTCCCCTTAAAGGGATTGCCTTCTTAAAGACTTCACATGACTGACAATTTAAGTCAAGAGGTTTACAAGTATACAATACAATATTAGTATTTTAATCTGCACTCTGGTTTTGTACATAGGGCAGCTAAGACTGCCACAGTGAAACTAGCTTTTTGGGCCTTGTCACTGTAGAGATATGGTAATATTACATTTCTACCTCTACCTATTTTAAATACCATATGTCCTGCCTTATACACTGCAAGGCTTGCATAGTGGTGACATTTTGTTATTTAAAAGTGAGGTCTTACCTGTCACACTGAAGGTTTTGTACTGCAGCAGTCAAGATACGCAGGATAGGCCTGTAGCCATGTTTGTAGTGCCACTATAGTATACATCAGATACTATGGTCTTACAGGCAAATTAAATGTGCCAATGAATAAAAAGCCCATCTAACCATGTTTGAAGAGGGAACACAAGTTATTTACTCCTTGTTAGCAGGGGCAAAGGGCAGAAATTTCTAAAAGAGGCAAAGACAGGGGCTAGCAAAAGGTGAAGTATCTGGGGTGACCAAGCAAATATATTAGATTTCCTACACATATATAATTCACAGGCAGAGATAGTGCATTTTTGTAGTTACGATTAGGTCAGACATTCCATGAAAAGGCATATTTTTGCTAATAACTTTAACCTGTTTGACTAATGTGCACAAAACATGCCAAAAATTGGTCATATACTTTATGTTCATCTTGGTGATTTTTGCACAGATCTGACAAGCGATAGATGGAAAGGCGGGTCCCAATGTGACATTTCACTGATTAAACTACTGGTATTCTTTGTTCCTCTAGACAGGAAAAACTTGACATGAGAGTCGAACTTTACTAAAGAAAGTGACTTTGCATGGCGTAAATCCGTTCAGTAGTTTTTGTAAAATGTGTCTCTTTAAACTTGTTTAAATATATGAATTAAGAGATTAAATGGTTAATCTATACGAACTGGTAATCTGTGGATCTTCTGAAGATTCATTAATTTATGGCGGCACACCACGGAGCGAAGGAGCTTTTTTTTCCAAATGTGGCTTCAGATTCCTGAATCTACTATGTTCTGACTGGCAGACTATCACAGAAGAACCTCTGTTGTGGCTGCTATTACCCCTTGTATTTGGCGTGCTTGTAGTCGTACACCAGATGCAATACCTCTGACCTCTGACCTCTGCAATGTTTATCCCAATAATTTACAACTCCTAAATGAACCAGGTAATTAAGTAAAAATATTACATTCAATGTGTCTTTCTCATAGAGTAAAGAGTAATATGATTTGAAATAAAATCGGTAAGATCATTAACGACATTTGTAATTGCACCTGCCACATCATTATAAGGTCCAGAGCTTTGCATCTGGTATATGAGGTATGGTTTGCATTTCCTTTCTGTGAGTTCTGCATTGTGGTGCAAACAATACCTTGCAAATGTCTTCGTTTTTTCAGTTTTAGTTTTAATTTTCAACCACATCTCTATGTTAACCATGTATTTTAGTGAATTTGGAGGGTTTATTTTAAACATATGTTACCGTTTTATAAACCAAACTAACCATAACTTCACCTTTTCAGTTGAAAATCAGTGAAAATTCAGTTGACATTTGCAAATATCACCAGAACTTCAAGCAAAATAAGGTCAAATTACGCTACAGATAATTATTTTTTTGTATTTAATATTTATTTGAGGGTAGTGAATATACATTTGCTAAATAAACAAAGTTTAAAGTGAAGGTATGGTTTCCTTGGATATTAGGTCCTTAAGGTATGCTTAAAAAGCTTAACAAATCACTGATAAATAAAAAGGCACAGTTAAGGGAAATTAATAATTACAGACTAAAACCGGAAAGCCACTGAAATTCACGAATTATGGTTTGGTAAGGTAACCATAACAAACAACGCTCATCATGCACGGCTTGTGACCTCACATATGACATCCTTCATGACATGTTGAATGACTTTACTAGTGACATCTCAAAGTACATAATTGATGACATAACCGATAAAATATCCAATGCAACCAAAAATCTATTACCTCCCTTTAAATAATTTGTTTTTAGTAGATGACCATTTACTTAAGGCATCTAACCTAAAATACCGTTGTTAGTAGAGACACACTCCTTGAAGAACTGTTAATCAATGCAATTTACCTATGATTACTCCAAGCAGTTATATTGCAAACACGATTACAGAAACATAACTCTCTATAAAACTTTAACTCACTGTAATAACAATAAAAAATACTTATTTAAATTACATGCAGCAATATTGAGACAGGCAGCAACTGTGATAAACTACTTTAAAAGTGCCAACGTAGACAAAGAAATACACTGTCTTACTAACACACATGCACCATAACTGCATGAAAGAAGTAAAACACACAATGTCACACTAAAAGACACCATCCATGATTTAGAAATATTCCCATGTGATATGAGCAACCCACCAGAATCATATGCCACACACCCATTGATAAATACAGATGCAAAGTAAAATGTTCAGTCAGTCTTACTATGACAAGCATGAACAGATATACTATGGTACTCTCTATCATCATGTAACATACAATAGATACACACTAACACACAAACACAAAAGTAGTGTCTCACTCCTTACACTGTTCTCAGTATGTATTAACCTGCAGAGTAACATTTACTTTCCTATAGACATACACGTCAGTCCCTTATAAGGAGACATACACTATTTATAAAAAAAAATCCAAACAGCCTCAGACTCCTTTCTAGGGCACAGACACACACATGTGTGCCCCAGCACAGAGCCGTGTGTTGTTTGGGTTTTATCTTCAGCTAAGACAAATCAAAACACTATGGGTGTATCAAAATATAAAAGTGAATGTATGATCCTTATTTTCAAGAGTGGGAGCTGTATAGATTGGCCAGTCAATGCAGAGAAGTTGATTTGAATCTTTGGAGAGTTCTGGAAATGGTTGTGTTCAGAACTATACCAGCGCTCTACTTTTTGTGGGATGAAGAGTATGATGGAATTGCCTGTGGTGACCATTCCAAATTGTCATATTGACTACATGTAAAAATAACAGGTAGTGCTTCAATTGAGCCAATGGTTGCCGGTGAGGCCACCGCCACTCATTTTTGTGGACCAGCACTTATTTTTCCTCATCAGACATTTTTCAAGTTCGAAGAGAGAAAAACACACAAAGCGGAAAGGCAGAGAAAGAGGAAGATGGAAATATGTAACAAAGGGAACATCCAGGAACCTGCAAGAGTGAGATAAAAGGCAAAGGAGTGTCTAGAACTAGTTTTAAAAGGCATGAGGAGGATTGACTGCACAGACATTTAATGCCAAGGCTACTGACTTTTGAGCAAATTTTAGGCACCAACACTCATTCTTTTGCAAATTAAGCACTGAACAGGGGAAATGATGGCAATCCAAATTTAATACTATACATATTCCATAAACATAAATATGCAAATTAAATGATAATTTTTTTCTGCGCAAATGTAGAAACATCTGTCTCAAAGCAAACACTAGTGGAAAAATACAATTGTAGTCCTCTTATCCCCAGTGGAAAGCTACAGGACTTCTACTGGATATTCAGTATAACATTCACATACCTTTTTCTTTATTTGTCAGTACAAATCGTTATATGGTTACTGTACCAGGTTTGTGTACCCTAATTACATATGTATTAGCATTTTCATTTTGATATATTAGCATAAGCAATGGATTTTGAAGCTAATAGGCTTCGTTTCCTTAAGTATTTACTTTTGTCTACAGGAAAAAAGGTTCACCTTTTTACATTTTGTGGTCGGATATAGATGATGGAGTATTGTATTCTCTATTGGTTACTTATTTTGTGGTTACCAAATAACTTGCATGAAAGAGACTACTGCAGATCTGATTCATGTAAGGTTGAAACATTTCAGTAAAGAATGATTTCATTGCAACTATAAATAGTTGTAATTGTAAGCTTATATTACTGCTTTGTATCTTTTTTCTTTACAAATTAACGAAAAGCCTAAAAACTTCAAAATGAACTCAATATACTAATACAGCAACCTTGTTTTCTTCGGATTTCCAATATTAAATCATATTAACTATGCCCTAGAAAATAGTACAATGGTGATGCTTCAGTTTACATTATTGTGGCTTTCAATGTTGTCTTGCTGTTCCTTTCAGCAACCTATTGTTAGAACTGATTAGGCCTGGGTGTAAAATTCTACTCCGCTCATTGTATTTGCAGAATTCGGAAACTCCTCTTTCCGTAGAGTTCCCAATAAATTCTGAATTCCATCTTGTTGCGGATTTTATTTTCAGTTGGCGCATTAGAGCCAGGTTTTTGTGAGCATTCACACGCGCCGGCGAGTTTTGCAGGTCGCTGCCCAGTGCCAACGAGATTTGCTGGCAGCCTGTGAGTGCCAGCGAGAGTTACCGACCACCAGCCGCAGCCAGCAGTGGGAGTAAATGCAGGGCGGTGAAGTGGGGAGCGGGAGGGGCAGGGTGGGGGATAGTAATGTATGGATTACGGAGTTTTACAGGTAAGTAAACATTTAAATAAATAAAACGAATTGCGTTGCACGCACTGCATCGCATTTTGGGATGCAGTGTACTTAACGAAATTCGTTTTATTTATTTAAATGTTTGTATAGAATGTATGAAGATGTGGGAGAGGTGAAAATACACCCTGTAGGCATCTGGTATTGATAGAAAACAGAAAATAGGGCAACAAGCTGACTGCATAGAAGATGTCAATAGAAAGAGTTGGGGTAGATACATACACACAATGAAAAGATTTTAGGGCAATCAGGCTAATAAATGAAATGTAGAGGCAGAACATGGTGTATGCCAGCAGTGCAGAATGTGAGAGTATGTAGAAGACAAGAAAAACATAAGTAAGACACATTACTAGAGAAGTGAAGAGAAAAATTGAGCAGAGCAACTATGAGAAGCAAAAATGATGACATGGTTGAAGGTTCAAAAGCCAAAGGATGGAGAGAACAAGGATGTATCATAGAGAATATGTAAACAAGAGAGACAATTATGAATAAAGAATAACATGAGCTAGAAGATGAGTGGAGAGGAGACGATTAACAGCAAAATACAGGAAGGTCCAAAGAAGAGACATGTTAATGGTGAGAGCAAGCACAATCAGAGGAAAATGAAGCAATAAAAAGGTATTAAGAGAGTAAAGAGCGGAGAGTAGTGAATATGAGTGAAGGGAAAGTAGATGGGAAGCTCTGACCTTTTTCTAATGTTAGAGAGAGAGAGAGAGAGAGAGAGAGAGAGAGAGAGAAAGTCAAGCAAATATTTCGAATTTGACAACAGTTTGAGAGTCACCAGGTTCGTCTATGTTGCCTGTTTCCCGGCTCCTCTTTGGGAACAGTTGTGTCAAGTGCTTCGAACATAGCATACATTGCCACTTATCAGTACATAATCAAATAATGACATGCATTGCCTCCAGGATTACACATTCTAATTAGTGACCATTTATTTTCCCAATGTATGCTTCAGTAAGTTCCGGAGATCCTTATTTGGAAAAAATTGAAATATCTGTTCTTCTCCTATGGGAATATTTTGAATGTTGTAGAACATTTATTAGCACTGGGTCTGGCCTACTTCTAAAATTCTTCTAAAATCCCAAAAATACGAGACACAAGGCAAGATCTGTCCCCCAGCTCGTGGCTGATATTAGCTATTGGTTTATTAAAAAGACTACCTTCTGCTATACCTACAGAACAATATCTGTAGAGCAAGTACAACAGTTTGGCACTAAGTCAACTTCCCACAATAGTTTACCAACAGCTACCTAGAAACGTTGGGCCAGATATAGTCAAACTCCGGCCACAAACATGAGTTGCAAATTATGCCTTGTCCTATGCACTATTAGATTGATTTGCAAAATAGAGTTGCAATGGGTCACAGAACAACATGCTTAATAAATATTTATTAGGTACTATTCTGCCAAAATATTAATTTCAAGTATAGCACAAAACACAAACATTGCTTGAAGAGTTTTGTGATGTCAAAAATATCAGGGTAGGTAATATAGAAGGTACCGTATTTTTAAAGCCTTTTCATGTTTTTTTAAATATAGTTGTAAAGAATACTGTTTTTTATTTATTGAGTTGAGTCATATTTGCTTATGTGTTATAAATAATTATTATGTACATGTTAACTATGTTCAATTATTTTTAGAGTGTTTTTTGATTTGGAAATATATTTACATTTTTTTGTTTCATATAACAATTGGTGTGTTGTGTTTGCAGGAAATGTATGGTGGGAGGTTGTTTTAATATTTGTTTTTTAATTGATTATAAAATGCTGTCATAAGTTTTAGTAACCGAATTATGAAATTCATTACATGAGCATGTTTTAGGTTTTTATTACAAATTTAAAAAATATGGCACTCAATTATTTTATTGGTTAATTAAATAAATGATTGTTTTAATTATTTCATTGTGCTTAATATTTTCGGTATTAAATATGAATGTGATGTTTGACTTTTTTATAATAAATAATTTAACAGTGGTATTAGTTTTCAAACTAACTAATTGTCTTTGTCTGTTAATAATTTAATATGTTTCTGTGATTGTTGGAATTTTAGGCTTTTTGTATGGGAAGTTTCTCCAATCTATTTTTCACATTTCCCAATTGACATCATTTTTACTATAATGTTGCATACAATTTTATGTTAATCTGCTTTAGATTTTAATAATGTATAACTGATACAATGCTAACAAATGTACATGTGTCTATGAAAATATACGCTATGTTTATGTATTTTATATATATATCTATATATTTATAACTTATTTTGTATTAATTTAGATTAGCAAAAATGTAATCTAAGCCTTTAATAGTTTAACATTTTCCCTGATGTTGCTCATGTTGATGTGGGATTAGTAGCTCTGATCCCTTAAAAATCCAATTGTTTTCTACTTTTGCTTATGTTGTAGTGAGATTAGTAAATCTAATCCAGCCAGAATCCACCAGATTCCCTGCTGTTGGGATGGGAATAGTATTACGATGGGACGGAAATAGTAAATCTGTCCCCTAAAAAGTCCAACAATCTGTCTACCATGCTTACTTTGGGAATACTAAATCTAAGCAAATACAAGGAGATGATGGACGGAGTGCTGAAACTTTTCAGACACTCACCCCCAGTCACAGATCTGGGTTGAATCCATCATCATTTGCCACCCCAGTTCAGACACAGCACTATGAAAATCAGTCTTGACACTTTGCCTCAGGGAAACAGTCCAGCCCAAACTGCCAAGCAATGTCTTACCTTGACCGTAAACAAGCATCGTCGGACTAGTTTCGGTGTAACACTCCTCATCAACCAGGCTAGCTTGAATCCAGTGGTAAAGTGAGCAAGGGACTCACGTCTGGGCACACCCTGCCAACTTAGGGGAAACAAAGCAAACACAAGGAAATTATGGAAGGAGTGCTGAAACTTTTCAGACACTCACCCCTAATCACAGATCAGGGGTGAATCCATCATCGTTCTTTAGCTCACTTCGCCACCCCAGTTCAGACACACCTATTAGCAAATCATTCTTGACCCTGTGACGCATGGGAACAGTCTAGCCCGAATTGCCAAGCCATGTCTTCCCTGGACCGGAAACAAACATCCTGGGACCAGTTTTGGGGTAACACCCCTCATTAGCCAGGCTATCTTGAATACAGTGGCAAAGTGAGCAAGGGACCCACGTCTGGGCATACCCTGCCGACTTAGGACAAACAAAGCAAACACAAAAGATGATGGACAGAGTGCTGAAACTTTTCAGACCCACATCCCTAGTCACAGATCTGGGTTGAATCCATTATCGTTCTTTAGCTCACGACGCCACCCCAGTTCAGACACGAATATGTGCAAATCAGTCTTGACCTTGTGCCTCATGAGAACAGTCCAACCCAAACTGCCAAGCCATGTCTTCCCTGGACCAGAAAAAAGCATCTGGGATAGGTTTTGGTAATACCCCTCATCAGCCAAGCTTGCTTGAATCCCGTGGCAAAGTGAGCAAGGGAGCCGCATTCCATCCATCAATTGTTTGTCTTTTGCTGTCTCGCACTAACTGTGCCAGGTATGCTCGGACGTGGGTCCTGGGCACACTGTGCCACTGGAATCTTGCTATCCTGGTAGGAGAGAGTTGAAACCCCGAAACTGGTCCTAGGATGCTTGTTTCCAGTCCAGGAAGGACCTGAATTGGCAGTTCGGGCTGGACTGTTCCCATGAGGCACAGGGTCAAGACTGATTTGCATATGGTCAGGTCTAAACTGGGGTGGCATGGTGAGCAAAAGAATGATGAAGGTAACCTAAATCTCTTGACTGGGTGTAAATGTTTTGATTTGTTCTGCATTCCATTCATCACTTTTGTGTCTTTTAATAATAAATCTAATCCTTTCATTATCCAATGCTTTCCCCACTGTTATTTATGCTGTAGTGGGAATAGTAAATCTGAGCCCTCCAAAGTCCAACACTTTCTTTACTCTTGGTCAGGTTGGAGTAGTGAATAAGTCTGCTCCAAGTCTAATTTGTTTACAATAAGCAATTGTTTTGTTGTAGTAGTACATCTTTTCATTGTAATATTGTTATTTTAAATTGTCTTATTTTTTAATGTCTAGTGTTTATAATTATAATTATTCAGAATTTTTAATATGTATATTTATTTGTTCTAATTATATTAAAAGACATCTTATTTTATGTTTGTAATGTTATTTCAATACATTTTTATATTATGAATATTTAAAAAAAAAATCTTTTAACCTAATAAATATCTTAAAGTTAATATAGTAAATAATAGTTACCATTCAATAAACCTACCTATTTATGGATGATATTGTGGCCTTCTATTGTTTTGTTGTTGATATTTTGACTTTGTCCTCTATGTTTTGTGGTCCATATTTTTGTTATTGATATTTCGTCACACAATCAATTCGGTAGGGTACGTTTTGCAAAACCACCGAGATTAGCTATAAAGAGAGGGCTGGTGGCCTGCAAGAGACGGGAGATCCTCATCCCTGTATTTGCATTTTCAAATGGAAACTTTTTTTTTAAAGCAGCCCAAGTTTCTTAAAATAACCAATCAGTTACCACCTTCTTACATTTGTAAAATGGTTTGCAACTGGAATTGGCATTGTAAACCATTGATACATAACAAAGTTTAGATTGAAAACACCACGTTATGAGCCCCTTGCAAATAGTGATTGCAAAAGCCCAAGTTATGAGTCAGAAAAGCTTTTCCAACTCATAAAATAGATTTTGTACATTACAAAAAGATTTTGCAAATTGCAAATCTTGCAAATAGAAAATCTTTTAGTACATTTGGTCTCATTGTTTTTCATATTCAATACGCTGTCTATGCCATAATATTTCAAAATGTTATATGTCCACTCACCACTGAGTTATAATGATTTCATATTCTTCTTTACCTTTTGTTCCTCCACATACTCCTTGAAAGAACTACAGTAGAAGCCACATACAATTTGGAAACTCTCTTCTGAAATACTGGCTATCTGTTTTCTGACTACAGGATATAAAATCCCCAGAAATTGCTATAGTAATTTAGATTAATATGTATTTTTTTAACTCTTTTTATTAACAATCTTTCAATCAGGCACATACAAATTTGGCAACCATATAGCACAGCACACACAATGGGACAATTTAAGGAGAATGCATGTCATCAGAGGCTGGCTGCAATGGTGGGGTACAGATGTCGCCTCTATATCGATTCCATGGATCCCATATCCGGGACCACTTCCTAGGGCAGCCACAAGCCACATAAACTGTCTTCTCATGGAGCAGGCTACCGGCCACGTTGGTCTTCCAGTCTTTTAGCGTTGATGGAGCAGCTGCCCCCCAAGCCTGGGCGATGTTCTTTTAGCCACCATAATAACCCAGCATGGCCCATTGTGTTTGGTTTGTGTTCAAGTCAGTGGGCTCCCATTCGTTGAGCAAGCACCTACGTGCCTCTGGGAGAAGGGGGATTCCTAAGACAATCATCACCACTCTATGAATCTCCCTCCAGTGGGACTGGACAAGTGATCATTCCCAGATTATATGTAGGAACGTGCCCATCTGGCCTCACCACCTACAACAGTCTCCCGTGGGCGCCTTTCCCATCACAACTAGTCTAGGTACAGTCATGTATATTTTGGGCAGGCTTTTGAGTTGGACCAGACGCAGTCTCACATGAATACCCACCACTCTGTGAGATGACACTGCCTCCTGGCAGTCTTCGTTGTTCGGTTCAATACCGTCCTCCATCCATTTTTGCCAGAGCTGTGTGAGAGGGTCTTCCATATTAAATATGAACTTATTATAAATCAAGGAGATAGACTTCTCGGGGAGGTGTCCATCTAATACCCTACTTTCCAGTGGAGAGGACTTGGGGGAGGGAGGAACCCTCGGGGACGGCTGAGCACAGGGCATGTCATATCAGTCTGTAGCGAAAGTGTTATGAGTCGGCCAGGTTATGCTGCTCTTGCAGGGAAGCAAACATTTTTATGTCTCCCTTTTCCCACATGTCCTGGAGGCCGGAGATGCCTATCATATCCCACTTGTCAAAACCCTTTGTCTGCCATAGGCTTCCCAATTTCGCAGATTCCCATAAGGGGGTGACCAGTGTCAATTTACGGTCCCAGCCCAGAGATCTGGTGGCGGTGCACCAGATGGCTATTGAGTGCCTGGTGGGGCCAGTTAGTGCAGGTCGAACTGGTTTGAAATATAGAGTTCCGTTATAGTTCCCAGCCGGGAGCAGCCACGTATCCGTTCGATAGCCAGGGTCTTCAGGGGTTCCATAGGTGCCATGGTTGATGGCGGCCAGGTGAGCAGCCCAATAATACTTCTTAATGTCGGGAAGGGTGATACCTCCGTCATACCATTTCAGAGTCAATTTACTGAAAGCTATTCGTGGCGGCCCATTCCACAAAAGCTCCCTATGAAGTCATTCAATTTCTTTAAAATAGGTGGGGGGGACCCCTTCTAACGAGTTTTTTAGGGCATAGAGGAAGCGGGAGAGGGACATCATTTGAAAAAGCGTGGCCCTCCCCAAAAGAGACAATGGGAGAGTTCACCAACTGGCGATGTCTCTCTGCAAACGGTGGAGACGGGGAAGGAGATTATTGTTATATCGGAGTATAGGATTCAAGGATACGAAGATGCCTAAATATTTGAACCCCAATGCACTAATTTGGATTGGGCAGTTGGAGGGCAAAGCAGGTAAATGTAAATGTAAATGTACAGGAATTTATATAGCGCAAATCACCAAGCGGTCTCTAAGCGCTTGCTTAGGGAACCCGTCCTGGTATTCCCCTGTGAGATAACCCCGGCAGGGTATCCACAAGGTGAAAGCCAGGCATCCCACCGCGAGGGGCCGTTGTGGAGATTAAGCAAGCTATTGCCCAGAGTCGCAGAGTGTGAACCCGTGAATCGAGTAGGCACCGGAGCGAGAATTGTCGAGTCCATGGACATTTTAGGACTCAAGACCCCGCCGAGCCGGGAATTGAACCCTGGTCCCAGGCTGACCTCTGCTTCCAGGTCTGCCTCCTCTAACCAGTGAGCCACACTTCTCCACTGGGTACCTCCCCATAAAGTGGATACAAGTGAGATTTAGCTCAATTAATTTTGAATCCGGAGTATCTCCCAAATACTGCCAATATGTCCATTAACACAATTAAAGATCACCGAGGGTTGGTAAGGTAGAGTAGGATATCATCAGCGTAAAGAGATATCCAATCTTCCCAGTCTGCTGACAAGCAAAATCCTCGGATCGTCAGATCCTGCTGGATCCAGGCCGCCAGTGGCTCTAGTGCCAAGGCAAATAAAAGGGGGGAGAGCGGGCAACCCTGATGAGTGCCCCGGATCAGAGTGAAGGTGTCCGATTGTTTATTTTTGACAACTAGCTTTGCCAGTGGTGCCGCATATAGGAGGTGGACCCAACCGATGAATTCTGGACCTTTCCCAAGCTTCTGGAGTACAGCGATTCACAACTGGCTCTAGAGGGGTGGGCATCATGTTTAGGAACGCATTCCCTCATTGCGTAGAGTCCACTTGGACCGATGACAAGGGTCGCTATGTGGGCATACCAGGCGATTGGCAAGAACCTTCGCAAGGATTTTCAGCTCAGCGTTGAGAAGAAAAATAGGCCGATACGAAGCAAAGTCAGTTCTTGGTTTGCCATCTTTATGGATTACGACGATGTTAGCTATGCGGTGGTCTAATGGATGTTCCCCCAACTCCCTACTCTCCTCGAACATGGCTTTAAAGTGGGCTGATATTTTATATGGGCAGAGTTTATATAATTCTATGGGTATCCCGTTAGGGCCTGAGGCTTTTCCAGATTGAAGCATTCTAATAGCCTGGGCTATTTCATTAGTGGTAAGAGAACTATCCATTAGTTGCTTATCTGTCGAGGCGAGGGTGGGCAAGGTAATGTCTCTTAGCAATTCGGTGGAGTCTGTCTCAGCATTGGGCATTCCTGCCCTACAAATCGCTTCGAAGTGTGCAGCAAATTGAGAAGCTATGTCTTGGGGTTCTACTCTGTCAGTGTTAAAGGAGTCATGGAGGACCGGGGCCAGTCTATTGGCCCATTCTCGCTTGTCCAGCCAAGCTATCAATTTTCCCGCTTTGTCTCCCAAGTCATAAAGTCGTCCAAGCTTTTCCTGTCCCAGGGTTTGAGCTGCATCGGTGACAAGAGCTTTATATTCAGACTGCTTAAGCCACAGTAGATAGAGTGACTCCAAAGAGTCTCGCTCCACCAGCTCCCCCTCCAGCCGAAGGATATAAGTTTCTATGTCAGTTACTGCTTTTTGCTGTTCTTGTTTATGGCCTGATATTAATGACAGGGCTTCCCCCCTGATCACTGTCTTAAAGGCCTCCCAGAGTGTTTGGCTAGAGGACACAGTGCCCACATTGTCTGTGAAACAGCTATCTGTGGCAGCTAGGAGGCCTATTCGTATTTTGGGTCGGAGGTGCCCAGGGTTGATGTGGGTGATTCGACCCACCCGTACATGGTCTAAGAGAAAGTGAGCCCAAACTTGTGAATGATTAGAAATGCCTCTAGCTAAGTGTCGGACCTCCCGGATGTGTGATGTTTGAGAGCTAGTGGTGGGCTCCAGAGTGGAATGTGTATTGCTTTGTTTGGGGTTGAAGGTGCGCCAGGTATCATTTATTCCCATGGCCACCAGGAGGTCTGGCACTCCACCGGAAGAGGGCCCTAATTCATGAGGGTGATGTCGGTCGAGTGCCCCAGAGTACACTGAGTTAAAGTCGACCCTCAACACCAGCAAACCCTTCGGTAGTGAGAGAATAGTAGTACGGAGGTCTTGGAACGTAGTCGATTGGAAGCCAGGACGGCTATAGATAGAAAACAGCGTGAGGACTCGCCCCTCCCAGGAGCCAGATATGCCCACATAGCGACCCCTGTCATCGGTCCAAGTGGACTCTACGCAATGAGGGAATGCGTTCCTAAACATGATGCCCACCCCTCTAGAGCCAGTTGTGAATCCTGCATGTGCCGCTAATTTGTTCCCGTACCGGTTCATTGCCTTACAGGAGTGACCCACTAGGTGAGTTTCTTGAAGGAGCACAACATCTGGGCCCTGCTTCCTGATATACTGCAGGACTACATGACGTTCAATTTTATCCCCCAGCCCATTGACATTCCAGCCTAATATTTTAATGCTTTTTCCCCAGTGTGTGTGCATTAAAACCATAGTAATTCGTTTGTGCCTTCGCTGTGCCCGTAGTCATGCGCCGATGGAAGAAAGTAACAATGAACCCACACCACATATCCCCCCTACCAACAACACCCCTCCCCGCTTCTGTACCCTCTGGACTCAGAACTGCCCATCATAAACTGGCAGATTGCCTGTCACCCAATTTACGAATACTAGAAAATAACTAAAGGTAGAAAAGAGTAGGAAGGCCAACACCTTATCTCCCCACCCCCCCAACCCCGAAGTCATAGGTCAAGTGTCCCCATCAGGTCATGGTGAGCTTCTCTGATGCGCTACAGATCGCGGCAAGCTTATGTCCAACTGTGGGGCCTCATGGACCCCGGTACCTGAGTGTGTTCATGCAGACGGCAAGGGCACTCATCAGTGTTCACTCTTGTTCCTGCTACTCTTGATCTTTGCTGCCGCTCCTCCCTCCGTGGCCAATGATGGGTCGACTGTCTAGTCAGTCCGAAGCCACTTCCGGATTATCAAAAAACCATGCCCTTTCCCCAACTTCAACACGGAGACGAGCCGGGAACATCATGGCGTATTTCAGTCCCTTTTCTCTGAGTTTCTTCTTGATGACCAGAAACGTTCTACGTTGCCTCTGCACCAGTTGTGTAAAGTCTGGAAAAAAGGAGAGGGTGGCATTCTCGTAGCGCAAAGGGGGTGCGGACCGGGCATACTGCAGAATAGCATCCCTGTCCCTGAAATTTAGGACACGAGCTATTAAGGTGCGCCAGGTTTAGGTCGCCCACCTGGGATTCTGTGTACGTGTTCTATGGTGAAGAATTTCCCCAGTTCTTTAGGTTTGAGGTGGTTTAGGATAAAGTCTTCAACGAAGAAGTCAGGAGCTGGTCCTTCTGATTTTTCAGGGACCCCCAATATGCGGACGTTGTTGCGTGTAGACCGCCTTCGTAATCGTCCAGTTTACGTTCGGTCATCTCACAGAAAGATTTGAGATCCCGCACTTCTTGTTGGAGCGGCGACATGTCATCTGTCAAACTGGCCGTCTTGATATCCAGGGATTTGACTTTCTCGTTCATTTTAGTAAGATCACCCCGAATGAGGTTCACTTCAATGGAAATAGTGTCCATTTTATGTTCCAAAGATGATTTGACCCCTTCTATGGCAGCCGTGACGCCCTGCAGAGTCAGGACCGAGGAGGGGCTCGCGGAGTCTTCCACCACCTCGGCAGTATGGCGCAGGTCCATCAGCGAGCCCTTGGGCAGGGTGTAGTGGTCCAGTTTCTTTGTTTGGACCTGCCTCGTGCCCTTGGGACCCCTGGCAGGGCACTTATCCGTTTCTGGTTTACTTGCCATTGTTCGTCCGTGCCCCCAGACACTCCGGTGATGTCTGGACTAGGTCCCTTGCTGTGGGTGCCTGAAGGAACCACAAAGATGTGAGGCCCTCCGTGTGTGAGCTGCCCTTGTATTAGCAAGTGTCCAGGTCAGATGTGGTAAGCGTAGAGGGTACTCCCGCAACTTGTGTCTGTATCTGGTTGGTGTGCCAACAACGATATTATTCTTTCCTGAAAGTCACTGTGTCACTGCGGCATTCCCTAAGACAATGGTAGGCAATACGCGATTCCAGGGGGGATTCCCCAGGATAAAGTAGGTGGCCACTGGTAGGGAAGTGAGAGCAACCGCACATGCGCAATACCTCAATGTCACGACCTCCCTTAAAGTACCACACTTCAGCTGCCGCTCATCCAAGTTGATAGGTTCCAATGGGCCTCAGTTCACATGGAGGGCTATGCCACTGCTGCAATGTATCAGCGCCTCGGGACAGCGCTGTGCGATTGGCCACAGGAAGGTCGACGGGTGTTTGCAGGCAGCGAGGCGAACCGGTCCCAGACTCCAATCACACCCCGGCGACACATGCCGTAGGACCACTGGAGGGAGACAAGCGGCAGGCCACCCCCGCACCGCAGGCAGGTCAGCAAGGTGCTGGCCCCGCCAGGCCACCGCTCCGATTTTTGGCGATATACAGCGGGAGCTGCCGCCCCAGCACTCGGCCCCGGGGGAGGCGGGGGAGTCTCCTATACCGCTGTGATTGTGGTTGGTGCCGCCGCATCAGGATATGGCGATGCCACCAGCTCCGCAGGTCCCATGCTGACCGGCGACCTCCGGTCCGGGCAGCCGACCCCTCCTCACGCCTTGTCGGCCGCCTCCACGCTCCAGCGTCCGGCCTGCAATGTGTTACTAGGCTCAAGTAGACGGGCCCCATATTTCTGGCCCCGGGCGGCGCTTGGGGGTCAGAGTCACTCCAAATGGCTCCGCTTGCCCTCCGCTACAGATCAGGGACCTTGATAAACAGGATTAAGGACAAGATGTTTTGGGTTAGGAGGACAGTCTCGACGGAGCTGAGGTCTCAGGCGGCCATCTTGGTCGATACTTGGCCACTCCCCAGATTAATATTTTTGTATTTATGTTGCACTAATAATGCAGGTTCTATTTTTCTGCTAAGAATATGTCTTCACATTAATCTCATAATTCTCCTCACTATCAGTCTTACCATATAACATTCATTAGCCATGGTGATAAGTGCTAATAACATCGCTGTTCTGTATGTTGACCTTTAAATCTTCGCTGCAATTTAATAATGCCCATCAGGATATTTGTGCCCTATGCAGACTTTTTAATTAGCTCCACAAAAATTTAGGGCAGAATTTTGCTGCTGGTTGGTCGGACTGCTGCCCGCTATTGCAGAGGTCAGGAGACCGCCGAAAAGCATGTGGGCGGCCTTACCGCCCTATCAAGATGCGACTGCCAGGTTTGCAGTTGGAAAAATTTTGGGGGCATGTTGCAGCCATGGGAAAGGGCCACAGCACATGCCAACACCACTCAGTGCCTCTTGCACACCCATTCACCGCGTGCCATGCACCATGTTGTGCATGGCACAAAATACATTGAGGTGAGTGGGGGCAATACATGTACCCCCCGGGGCCACTTTTCAGTGGCTGTTGGAGCCGCCCATATCCCTTTCTGACAAACTTATCATAGCAGCATTGCGGCCGTGAAAAGGCTGCCAGAAACGGAAATTGTAATCACAACTGCGGTGCCTGCTTCGTCAACTCAGGCATTGTAGGACACTGCACGACTGCTGCACTGTTTGGGATCTATGATCCTGGTAGTGTCGGACTGCCAGTATCATTATACGGCAGTGGGACTGAAGGTTGGACCGAAGGGATGTCAGTGTTCGGACCTCCACTGATGTCCTGTTGGTGAGCCAACCGCTCAACATCATAATGAGGCCATTAGATTCAATTTTTCAACTTATGTGCTTTCCCGTTGAATCTTTTCATTTTCCAAGAATGAATGAACTGTATCACTCAGTTTGTTCCTAACCCTGTGTAACCCAGTGTATAATTTGTCATAGAATCTAAGGCTGGTGTTCTTGTTTATATTTCATCTCTCTAGACCAGCATTTACTCTTTACTTAAGTCCCAGTACCCCATGTGTATCATTCAGTCGGGACTTCTTTCCCACATATCCAGCCCCCATATTTAGGTTTATCTTTCTTGAAGTTTGACATATGAAACGAGGTAATTATTTGGAAAAAAGCCCACATTGACTACAATACCTGGACTATTTTTTGGTTAAACAATTATGCTGCTGAATTTAGTTACTACAGATCACAGATGGAGTTTTATTCCGTTGGTACTTCTCTGGCATTCATATTTGTGAGGTAAGAACATTCATATTGTTATTCTCCTTCAGAGGTAGTGCTGCTTGAGCTGCACCTCTGTAAGCTCATTATCATGGGAAAAAAATCCAGATGCACACTCCTGCAACTCAAAACCCTTGTACTGCTCGACTGTGAGCAGAAGAGAACAGTGATGCATTTCTGTTTTGATGTGAACCTTCAGCACAGCAATGTTAAAAAAATAACAATGGATTGTCATACCCCAGCTCTCTGTACTGGGGTATATCATTGTTCTGCATTATGTTCATCATTTGTTCTTTTTGCATTTGTCACCTCGAGTGGGTGGGGCATGCCCAGACGTGGGTACCGTGCTCTCCATGCCACTGGAGTCAAGCTATCCTGGCTGATGAGAGGTTGAAACCCCAAAAGCGGTCCTAGGATACTTGTTTCCAGTCCAGGGAGGACCTGGCCTGGCAGTTCGGGCTAGATTGTTCCCATTGGGTGCAGGGTCAAGACTGATTTGCATATGGTTGGGTTCCAACTGTAATGGCATGGGGAGCAAAAAAAATGGATTTAGGCCCAGATCTCTGAACTGGGGTGGATTTACGACATTGTTCTGCATTCTGTCCATCATTTGTTCTTTTTGCATTTGTCACCCCGAGTGGGACGGGTAAGTCCAAACTTGGGTCCCCTGCTCTCCATGCCACTGGAGTCAAGCTATCCTGGCTGATGAGAGATAAAACCCTGAAACCGGCCCTAGGATGCTTGTTTCCAGTCCAGGGAGGACTTTGCCTGCCAGTTCGGGATGAACTGTTCCCATTGGACGCAGGGTCAAGACTGATTTGCATATGGCTGGGTTCAAACTAAATGGCATGGGGAGAAAACAAACAATGGATTTAGGCCCAGATCTCTGTACTGGGGTGAATGTATGACATTGTTCTGCATTCTGTCCATCATTTGTTCTTTTTGCGCAAAAAAATTAATTATGTCACCTATTTGAAGGGCAAACCTAGTGCTAGACACAAAAGAGAGGACTTGCATGAAAACCAACAATAGACTACTCAAGTGTTAGTGCAAGTAAATGTAAACATTTTGTCAGGCAAATATTAACAATAAAATCACCCTGAGAAATTTAATTAATTGCAGCAAATGTTTTCATTTATAAATAAATGTCCAAAATTGTTTCCCGATGTAAGAAAATCACACTAGCGGGTTCTCATCACAAGTTCATAGATGTTTTTACACATTTGTTCTACATTAATTCTCAGTCGGCAAATATTCCATTTAGACTAGAGTAACTTCTTTTATTGAAGCACAAAAACTCCATATGAAGATCGCCTGTTTATCTGGGCATTTAATGGATAAATCTTGCTATTCATTTTTTTTCTTCTTTTTTCCTTGTCCTCATACGCCATTAAATATTTCCAGAGCTAAATTGGTTTCATCTGTGGCCCCCCTGTTTGTTGGAACCAGCAAGAGAGCTCCGATGTTAATGGTTTGCACTTTACACAGAACCTCTCATAATTGGTCTGTTCCAATCTTCTATCTGTTGAACCCAAGAACTGACCCGAGCGGTAAAGTAATTCCATGTAGAGGCATGATCATTGGACAGGTTTAAAGGTTGTCCAACCAGCCCATACATGGTGACCAAAAGGCCCTCTTCTTGCTATTTTCTTTTCTTGTGGCTGTGTCGAATGTCATTACATGTTTAATAGAGTTTAGCCAATCAGAGCCTGATATCAGAGCTATTATAAATATATATATGATATCAGAGCCCTCTTCTTGCTATTTTCTTTTCTTGTGGCTGTGTCGAATGTCATTACATGTTTAATAGAGTTTAGCTAATCTAAAAAATTCGGAGGGTACATTTGATCCAACATTTACAAATTTCTCTACGGGCAAGTAGAATAAGATAAAAACACAGTTTATTATTATCTAAGAGTAACAATTCATAATTCGGAAGGATATCAGAAAATATTGAAGAAATGCTCACCTGGATGTCAAACCCAAATATGTCTTCCATACCTTTTATTACAGGACCCCAGAATTGTTGTAATCTAGGGCAGCTTATTAACATATGTTCATTGTTAGCTTTATCCTTCCGGCACTTTGAACAGCATGGAATAGTACCCTTTGCAAACTTTGACAACTTTAAAGGATTCCAGTATACTCTGTGAATAGAGAAGAGATGATTTCTCCTTAAATTGGCAGCTTGGACTGTAGAATACAGTAAATCAAAAGATACTTGACATATTGCTTCTGTTCTGATGCCCGGCAAGCACTCGCCCTATAGCTGTGATGGAAGGATAAAGTCCCCGTCTGCCAGATCTATCAGGAGCCAGTAGAGATTTGCCACTTCTTTCTTATTCCGTTGTCTGGTTCTCAGAGCAGCCTCTAGGTCATTTGTAAAGCCAACCGATATCCCAATCGCCTGGGACCAACTTTTTATTTTTATGTATTTGAATTTAGATAATTGACTGTCCGTTATTAGCTTCAGATCTTCCCAAGATAGCAGACAGCCCTCTGGAATAAGTTGGACCCAACAATTTATACCGGCAGACTTTAAAGGTGTAACTACTATGTCTTTAGTCCACTCGGGTCAGCCAGGTGCATCCCAAATAGGCACATTGGCGCTTAATAGCTAATTTTTAAAAGCTTTCTGATTTTGAACCAGGTGTTTGCTACATCCTTTAAATATTTCAATCGGACTTTCTTGAAGAAGCTGTAGCAGGGATTCCGTTCTCCTACAGAACTGTACATAGAGATTTGGAACCTCAGTGAATTAGGGTGACCCAAAACTCACCTCAGTACCCAAAATCCCTTTACCGAGCTAGCTACAGTGTCTCATTGGTCATAATAAACTGCCAATGTTTAGACAAACCAGAACATGAACTTAGAATACCTCAGGTCACGTGGAATACATGAGCACTCTTTCGTTATACAATCATTTCAAACCAGAACGTGGAGTAAATGAGGATACGTGCACATTTGAAATATTTATTTACTAATGTCGTTTTCTCAAACGCAGTATCTTAGATAATACAAGGAAACATATTATCAGAAGCAAAGTTATCAGCATAGTTACTAGTCCATAAAAGGCAAAAGGTGACCACATGCTAAAATGCTGTAATGAATAGGGGTTAACAACACCTAATTCTCACCCTCCCTATCCAATATATTATATTATATCTAAGAAGGTCTATTTGGGTTTTAGTAGGGCGGCCCCATGCCTCAAGATCCTAGTGTGAAGGGATCACATCATCTTCCACCTGCTCTCTGCATGCGAAGCACCATCAAGTGTGTATCGTGTGCCCTAAGCAAAGCAATATAAAACGCGCCTCAAGCCAGATTTTGGCAGCAGCTGCATTCATGTTATGTCTAGGAAGGTGCGAAGATCCGACCTCACAACAATACTGTGTCGAGTTATCCTTGAGGCTTCAGCACTCACTGTACAGACATAGTTTACCAAGCAAAGCTGATATCAGACCAATAACATATTATTCTCATGTAAATCACAACGCTCTTCTAGGCTGAAAGCTAAAACAACAATTATGTATCGTGTGCAGAAGCAGCAAAAGGTAAAATGGCGTTTAAACATTTAATAAGCTCATGCTAACTTAACACGGTATATAGGTAAGCAGTAACTATATGACAAAGCGTGGATCTCCGAATTTGTATATATAAGCATGTTCAGCTCCTTTTGGGTCTTGCAGCATTTCCCTAAACATTCTTCCTATATCGGAAAGATTGGACTCATTCATAAGCATTTTACCTGCCTTCATTAGGAAGATCCATGCATAAAAAAATTATATCATGCACTTAACCCTCCCTTATTCTTCTTTCTAACTGAATTTTCCTCAAGCTTTCTTCTTTAAAGGCTAACGGTATATTTTGAAATATAAAAATCAGTTGAGGTAGGATCATCATTTTTACTAAATTGACCCTTTCTATTGGTGTTAAAGGTAGATATGCCCAGTTTTTTAGAGATTCAGAGATTTCTTTATCGATTTTGCGTAGATTTATGTTGGGTATTTCATTGATATCCTGAGTGATTCTTATTCCTGGATATCTTATTTCTCTTTTCAATGGAAGGGAACAAGGTTTAGAATTCCAGGCCATACACTCGTTTTTTGACTGATTGATCTCATACCCTGAGATGTTATCAAATTACTGGGCTAAGCTATATATAATGGGAATGGTTTTCTCAAGATCTGACGTGTATACCATGATTTCATCGGCATATAGTGATACTTTTTTTCCTAATTACCAAATCTGAACGGGAGTATGTACCCATGTCTCCTAATACTTTCTGCAAAAGACTCTATGTATAGGTTAAAAAGCATTGGTGAAAGGGGGCATCCCTGCCTTGTCCCTCTTTGGACTCGTATAGAAGGGGAGAGATTACCATTTATCAATATTCCAACTGTAGGAGCTTGGTAGATTGATGAGATTATCCTACAAAAATTTCCCCCCAAATTGCATTTTTCCAATACCTTAGTTAGATAAGCCCAATTGACCGGATCGAATGCTTTCGTAGCGTCCGGCGCGATAATGGCCATTGGTAGTTTATAAGCTGTTGCAAGATCTATAGCGCCAATCAAATTGTAAATTAGATCTTGAATAACTCTCCCTCTAACAAAGCCCTTTTGGCCCTAATGTAGTAAACCAGTAATAATACCATTCAACCACTCTGCTAACACCTTAGAAAGATCTTGTAGTCAAGATTAAGCAGAAAGATTGGTATATACGAGTCATACTGATTCGCAGGCTTGGAAGGTTTTATAATCAAGGCTACAGTGGCCTCATCCCATGAGGGGGGCAAATTCCCACCTTTTTAAAAAATATGAGAAAACAGTTTGTCCATTACTGGAATCAGAACTTCAGCTAGGGGTTTATATAGCTCGGCCGGAAGACCATCTGGTCCTGGCGCCTTGCCTTTCTTGCCTGATTCTATTGCCTTCTTAATCTCAGACTGAGATATAAGTTTGCTAAATTTGCAGGAAGCCTCATCACTGACTTTTTTAGAAGGAAAACACTGAAGCCAAGATTCTATTGTGCCTTCCTGTGGGGTGAGTTCTTCTCTGTAGACTTTCTCAAAATGTTTTCATCAAGCTTCTTCAATGTCTATGGGAGTCTGACACACTTTTCCCGTAGCGTTACAGACTACTTCTCGTATATTACTTCTTGGTAGTTCTTGTTTGGTTTTCTAGGTAAGAAGCTTGCCATAGCCTTCCCCGTATTCAAAATGTGCCATCTTATTGGCCTCCCACCTCTTTTGCAGCCTCGCGTCCAGCAGCCCTGCCAAATCCATTATGGGAGATAATAATTTGTCTGTGATATTCCCTTCTATTCTATCTCCTTGAACAGTGAGGTCATGCTCTAACTCCTGAATGTTATCCTCCATTTCTTTTATCTCTATTTTATGTTTCTTCTGTCTAGCAATCTGAATAGGAGATATACAGCGTCTTAAGAAAGCTTTGTAGGCATCCCATACTATTTCTATAGGAGTTAGTTGAGTAGTAGATCTTAGTTTCTACCACTAATCTTTCAGTTATTTCTTCCTCAGACAAGATAGCTCGATCTAACATCCAACTTTTATTCGTTGGTTTACTAAGAAGTTTCCACGTTAATAATACAGCCACATGATCAGATCAGTAACCCCCAAGATGTTTCGTTTCTGTCCCCAAACCCCTCAGCATCGCACTAATGAAAAAGAAATCTAGCCTGGACTTGTGACCGTGCTTCTTGTTATCCAATTATTTATACCAATGTGCACAATGTTAACAAACTTGCCCAGGCGCTAAGTCCGCTGACCTGGTAGTTCTGAGACAATAGCACCAGCATCTCAGCAGTTTAAATTCCCCAGAGTTATAACCCTCCCCTTGGTGTTACCTTCGTTTCTTACTGTATATTTATTTCGTTTACCACTGTATATCTCAGCTTTAAAATGTGATAAAATATTTTTAACACAAAAAAATAATACCCTGAGTTAAAAACATTGGCTTAAGTGTGACGTGCAGTTAACAAACTTGGGCAACAACATAGGAGATGAAGCATGGATTCTTTCTTGTAGTCACAAAACCTGCATCATGTTGGGCCACATTGGGTTGACCAGTGTGACTGTTCTTAAATACCAGCAATACCATTAGCCCAGCACAAAGTATTAAATGCCTGCAATTTCTGCTTAGCACCAATTTTAAATAGGGTTGCATCAATGTCGTGAATTGGGAGTGAGGGATTAACTTGCCATAGGATGCATCATAAATCTTCTCCAAGTCGGCATTTCTGAGGAGGAACACCACCTTGTTTGTTGGGGATAAATTTGTAATACTTTGACGAGAAACATACATTGCAGTTACTGTCTCCAAGTTACTGCTTAGGTCGTTGGCTGCGTTTGCTGAATACTTTGCACATGGGTTATTTGATCCCCTAAAAAGCTATAGGTGAATCTGAGTCAGCTGATTTAGAACTGGCTTTAAAGTGCCAGGTATGACGGCGACAAGTGGGTGGTGATACTTAATGAATGATACCTTACATTCGAGGTCTTGCGTAGCCAAGCCATACTCGAGTCGCAACAGTGATTTCTGAGGGTAATATGGTAGACTGAAAAATCTCCTACAGGGTCTGCACTGAAGTCTAAAGTGATGGAAAATTTCACAAGATAGGCTAGGTGACAGGAAGGGGTTGGTAATAACTTAGGGGGTCATTACGATGATGGCGAGACCGTCACCGTCAGGCTGTTGGTGGCGGTCTCGCCACCATCGGAACATGGATCTCCGTCCGCCATATTATAATGGCATTTGGACGGGTGGCGGTTGGAAACTCCGGCCGCCGCGATCCCAACAGGCAGTCATTATCCAGCTGCCTGTTGGACCTCCCTGTAGTCCCAGAATGGAGGCGGTGCCTGTCAGGCACTGCCATAGGGATTGCACTATCCCATTCGGCCGGTCGTTCTGCACGATCAAACTGCAGCAAAACGGCAGGTGGAAACGGATTTGGGGGTCCATAGTGGGCCCCCCTAACCCTCTAGGCCAGGGATCTAGGCCCTGGGCGCACCTATGGTGCCCCCCCAACATATCCCCACACCATTAGTAGGCACCACAAGGTGCCTGCCACGTAATGCAGGGATATGTGTGGGGTGTCTGTTTTGTCTTGCAGCAGGTGCTGCACTTTAGTAAGTGTGTGTACTTATTGTCGTTGTTACACCATATGTTGTGGGGTATGCTCAGTAAATGTTATGGATCTATCCGATAAAGTATTGGATAACCTGCTCCGGTCTTGCTCATTTCCCAAATGCTGTTCAGTAAAAACTGTGCAATTTCCTTTATGGTCACTAAAGACAAGGACCTGTTTCTGGAAGCTTTTACATTTGTCGCGATCCAATGCTCTATTTGCATTTCTCAAAATGTTATCTAAAATATTGGGGTATTTCTCCAGTTCAGTTACACTAATTTCAACACCCCAACGTTTTCTTTCAGGACTTGAAACACATTCGAACAGGATCTGCAGGTCACTATGGACTCTTCCTACTGGCGGTAACGGTAGGATGGTTCAAACTGAACTCTATCAATGTTTTTGGATTTGGAAGTTCTTTAGAGAAGGAATGTGGCAAAGTAGGTATATTTGCCCTGTTTAGTATGTCTTTTTTCCCTCTAGAAATATATTGGGGATGAAAGATGACTTTGGGCACGGGACTATCTGTGAGAAATTTCAGTTTTTAATGACTCAAAGTCCCCATCAAGGATGTCTCCAATTGTTTTAATTCCCCATTATTCCCACAATACCATCTAAACAATTTTTGATTTACAATGATTCCCTCATTATTTCAAAGCGGTGGGTCCTTATGAACTGTACTATCCACTCTCAAAAGTAAGTGCAAATCCTTCCAAGCAGCCCACATTGCCCTATTAGGAGGAGACAGTGGGGTTGCTAAGACAAGAGTATTGTGCAAGGGCAAGATCCAATATGTCTCTCAGACTCACCAGATGTTGACTGCCTTAGACTGTGGGGCCTTTCTAAGTGTAATATGTGTCTAATATGTATCAAATACTTTATGACAATTTATACTCACATGAAACTAAATTCTATTGGCAGGAGCAGTTAGAAGTGAAATACTTGGGGGTGACTGGAAGAAAGTCTTGGAGTATCACAAGCTCTCCCTCAGAGAAGCGCACATAAAGTTTGCTTTATATATATATATATATATATATATATATATATATATATATATATATATATATATATATATATATATATATATATATATTTATATATATATATATATATATAAAATATATATATATAATTATATATATATATAATTATATATATATAATATATATTATATATAATATATAATATATTATATATAATATATATATATATATATATATATATATATATATATATATATATATATATATATATATATATATATATATATATATATATATAAACTATATATACACACAGGAACCATGGCTCATGATGAGTTGAGCTCGTCATGAGCATGGGAGGGGTCAAGGTCAATGCTAGATTAGTTGCACAAGTGTCAGCATTATTCCAAGCCCTGGGAGACTTATTGTGTTAATATTTATGTATGTATTTTGGGTTCTCTTTGCAGATCTGGGAGATGTTAAATTTCATCTACACCTGCGGTCTGCACCATGGCCATTTGTTTATGCTGTGCTCCTTGGTATGTGATTTTGTTTAATGCATCTTGCCAAACGCCAAAGTCACTGAGAGTCGAGTCTATTATCTTCTGTGGATTGCTTCCTTTGCCAAATAGTGGGTCATTTTTTATGTGTGCTGAGGCATTTTTGCTAGCCTCATCAGTAGGACTTTGTGACCTCACCTTGCGTAACATTTTGGGCAGATCTTTTTTTTCTCTAACCTTTTGTTATCTCCTCATGACAGGTTTCTGGGCATATGGTACTGCTTGTGTCATGTCTGGATTGGACAGATGATGCTCATGGCTATTTCCTGTGACTGTCTTTGGATCTGTACTTCCAATGTTTTGTACCAAGGGGCCCTCAGTGGGTGCAAGGTGTGCTTCCTTTGTCTCCACTTAGTTAGGGAATGAGGTAAAAAGAAGCCTTCTACACATTCAACTTTGATCTTGTTAGGTGAATCTGATGGGATAGCTTCTTTTAAATAAGTTTACACTCTTTACATTTTCAAATAGAAGTGGCAATTATTCATGATAGTGCACAGTTTGTAGACAAAAGGACCACAAATGCAGGTATTTCTGGAAATAGTTTGGTTAAGTGCTGTTACTTTTGGATGCAGGTGGGAAAACGTAGAGCCTATGTTAGGTATAAAGTTCACTAACAATTGCTTATGATCGATTTGTAGTTCGAGTTTACGAGATTGACAAGTGAAACATTTATTGCAGCCAGCAAGGCTGAATTGATCAACATGAGGTTAGAGTTAGTAGGTTAGTTGCTGTCTTGTTAGAGCCGTTGTTTTAGTTTATTTATTCCACTTGTTGAACCAGTGGGTGATTTCTATAACATATCTAACAGCCTTGTGCCAATGTTGGTCCGTAAAATCTTGAAGAGCCTTCAAAAAGAATGCCCCTTGATTCCCGGGATGTTGAGGCTTTCCTGGTCCAAGTTCTTCATTGGCCACCCTTATGTAACATGTGCGGTTAACTTGCTCCTCTGTGTCAGTGAGCAGCCCACTTTGGGCTGATTGAGGGAGGTAGTTAGCTTGTGTGATGGGGACTTTGGTCAGGTCATTAATCAAGATGGTGGGTTCAAATGTGGATGACAGCACTATTATAGCATCCTCACTATTGCAGTGTGTTGCTTGACATGCTCTTACTCAGTGCTACATGTGACCGGTGGTGCCTCAACCCTACTCCTCACCATTCTTGGGCAGGGCTCCATGCTTACTCCTGTGAGATATTGCCCGCAAGCCCGTTCCTCTTGCTCTTCCTCTTGGTGATGATAGAGCCAGTCAAAGGGCATGAGGGTCAGGCATAGGTTCTGAGATGCTGCTCACTGCTGCTGGGCTGGTCTCAGGCTACGTCATGAAGAATGGGGGGCGAGGGAGAGTGGGTATGGTCCCCCTTAACCCATTCATCTCCCTACACCCAGACCTGCCAAGCACCTTCAGCCCTTCTAAAATTTGGGGTGAGGGTCATCCCCGACAAATACCGGCGAGCCTTGGTCGCCGGTACCTCAACGGATGCAGCCCGACCTGGTGCTTCCTCCTCGTCAGATGTTAGTGCCAAAATCAGCAATTCAGAATTTAGGCACCCAACAGAATTCACCACTTTAACTATGGTTTTTAAGTGAAGTCCTGAAGTTTATTTGTTAACATACTTTAAGGTGTTGTTAGACCTGGCACCTTGGCGTGAGTCTCCCTTCCACTTTTTTGCTGCTGTGCCTCATATGTTTTGCTGGTGTTAGCTGCTCAGAGCACTGTGTCACAGTGCAAGTGCTCCCTGTATAAAGTGTAAATGTTAATTGGATTCCATGATTTGCTTATTTGGTTTACTGTCAGACCCCAGTAAAATGCCCCAGGAGTGCCAGGGCTTGTAAATACAAATGCTGCTGGTTGGCTTGCACCACTGGTTGTGCCACCCACAGAAGCGGCCTGGGAAAATGTGTCTAGGGTCTGCCATTGCAGAACCTGCGTGTAGTCTGGTACTGTCATGCTAGCTGGGCAAGTGCACACACTTGCCAGCCCCTAAACCTTCCCTTTACTTCATGTGAGTCACCCCTATGGTAGACCCAAGGGCAGGGTGCATTGTAAGCATAAGGTAGGACACGCCCTGATGTGTGTGGCATGTCATAATAGTGAATTACAGCTATTTTCGTTTTTCACTATTGAAAGGCTACCTGTTCTCATAGGCCAGAATGGGCTGCTGGAATTATTACACTCTATAATCCTAGCAGGCTCAGGGAACATGGCAGAATTTCGAATTTGGTATGCCCGAACTCAGAATAACGAAATGCAAATTTTAGCAAAGTTTATTTTAATGTTCTGTGTTTGCAAATACCACTTTTAGAAAGTTGGTATCTGCTTGCCTAACCATTTCAGCCCGCATCTGCTAGGATGTGTATCTGCTGTCTGGTTTCTGTGTGTGACAGGGCTGGGGAATTCCAGGAGACAGGCTGGGGCTGCCAGGTGGTGAATAGAGAGATTACACCAGGATGGGTGGGAGGAGTGCCCCTTGACTCTGAATAGGGCTGTGCTATGCCACCACAATGCTGGCTCCACCTCCTGTGGAGCGTCTAATGTCTCTGCCCTGCCCACTGAAAGTAGCAGCCAGAGTCTCCAAAACAAAGTGCTCCAAAACTGGGTGAAACTAGGCTCAGGCCCCCTGGCCTGCAAGATCAAAAGATTTGCAGTATAAATATAGGAGCCCTGCTCCTAAGAAATCAGCTCCTGCTTGAACCAAGAAGAAACCTCTGCCTGAGGAGAAGGAACCAGAAAAGCTGAAGGAGGAGTACTGTCCCTGTCCTGGTGGATTGGCCTGCAGTGGTTGCCTTACTGCTGAAGGAGAGGAAGAACCTGCAAAGACTATTACTTTCAAAGACTTGTGTTTCAAAGATCTCCAAGGGCTTGTGTGTCAGCTTGCCCCCCGAGCGGAGTCCCAGGACTATTGGACTCCACCCCGCCTTCACAGGAAGCTGTTGGAATTGCCTGTTTTCTGTTGCCGCTGAAGCCGTGAGTAGAGTGCGCCCCCTTGTGCCCTGTCCACTGAAGCCTGTGCCGTTGCCGCCCCACACCGTGTGTCTCCGCTCTGCAACGAGCTGCAGCAAATTCCATGTCGCCCCCCCGGAGTCCTGCCCCTACGCCTCGCACCTCGATGCCTACTGCGAGCCGGACTCCCGTTAGAAAGCCGTCGACAAACATCCTTGGTTCGCCTTCGCCTGCACCCACATCAGTTCGTGTCGACCTAAGGTACTGTGCACAAATCTCACCACAAGGTGCTCGCCTCGGACCAGAGTGTCCGCTTCGAGTGCTAGACTCTTTTTGGTTCGCTTTTCATCGTCTAGAGTCACCCCGAGGGGTGCGAATCGCACAGTACTAAAAGTTAAGCATTTTCACAAGAACTCTTAATCCCTACAAAGTATTGTGGCCTGATCTGAAACGTTATCGGGGTCTTGTATTAAGTCTGCTTGAGATATATATAAAATACCTATTTTTGATATAAAACTAGACTGTTGTCCATTTGTGGTGTGTTATTTGATTACTGTATGTGGTCATAAATGCTTAACCCATAACGCTCTGAGATTAGCCTTGTCTGCTCGCGCCACACTGCTAGAGGGTGAGCAGGGGTTATTTTAAAGAGTAAGTCCCTTGCCCTAATTAGAGGAGAGGGTCCCTGCTTGTCACAAGTCCTTAGCTGTGCCAACCAGAGACCCCCAATTCTAACAGGTGTTAAACCAAAAACAGTTTTAACTTCACTTAACCACTATTTTTTTGTGTGTTGTTTTAGCATATCTAAAAGTTCACTGCACCTAGACTTCTACAGGTGGACAAATCCTGCTGTTCACAGCCTTGATGTGTATCCAGAGGAGTTGGGCTCATGGCATGGTCAATTGTACCGATCCTACTACATGCGTGCAACTACTGCTGCATACAATTTCAAACGTGCATAATGGAAATTTGTAAAAAGGCGTGGCCTCCAGCTAGGGCCCATCCCTCTGCGGGTGGTCACACCCCGCTGCACAACACCTTTGGGCAAGCAATGTGCCCAACACTCTGTGAACTACCAGTAGCGGCTCCTGGAGGGAGTGGTGCGGGTGGTGAGTCGGGTGGGGGAGGGGCACGTTGGAGGGTAGTAAACTACAGCACACGGCCGAACCGAGGTAAGTACATAAAAAATAAATAAAACGAATTACATTGCAATTCGAAATGGCGAAATTCCGTAACCAACTGAGGTCACTCCATAAAAGAAGAAGATTTTCTTCAGCCATGACTATTTTTGTTACATTTCACTGTGTTCATTGTTGACATTTTTGGTTCATGATTCATGTTCTTATATTTCTGCTCACTAAAGACGTCTGTTTATCTTTAGAATAAGATGTAACCCACTCCCTCAGAGTAACTTAAAGTAGTGCACTTGAAGACTAAGACAATCGTCTTAGGTTTTTTCACTTATAGAAAATTGGCATTTTCCTGCCCGAACCATTTGGTGCCTGCACCCTATTCCTGAGTCTCATGACTGGGTGTAGTTGGTAGTTGGACTTTGTTTATTCATCATCACCATAAACTTTATTTTGGTCCTCCGAACATGAAAGTGGAAATGCAAAACGGTTCATACCAAGATTTGAGACAGACAGAGTTCATTAATATTGTAATATAAAATATCATTCAGTCTAAAAATCAATAGGAAGATAAAATAGACATAAATGAGCCGAAGAATGCAAGCCAACAAAAACCATGTACCATCTAAAGTAGGCATAATGGCCCGCTTTGCTGCCTTAGTGATAAAATATCGCTGTGGTCAGGAGTAGTTAAAAATTATAGTTGCAACATAGACCAACAAACATTAAAAATAATGTAGAAACATCTTAAAACAGGACACAATAACATATGCTGCACTCTCATATTTTCAACCAATACCTTTTAATTGCCCACATGTTTCCCAGAAACTTTGCAACTGAGCAGGCTATCACTGGGCTAGAGTCAGATCTTAAAATACGAAGAGCTTTACTGTGACAGCATGTGCCAAGTTTTTTGCAAATTGGTTTGAGCCATTTTGTTCTCAGGTGCATATTCATTGGGCAAACAAAGAATATATGGGCAATGGTCTCTTTAGCAAAGACTTTGTTTATTCCTCCCAGGCAGCCACACAATAGAGGGATTAGGTGTGCCTGGATGGGGCCTCAACTGGCAGGATGAGGATGGAGGGAGCTGAGCTGGGCACAGCCCCACTTGCAACTGAAGAGGCTGTGCTCTGCCTTCACACAAAGGCCTTGTTGCCCCTGCATTGTTAATGCAGGTAGCTAGGATCCAGGGCAGGGGAAGCAGGAAACTTCAAGTAGAATTCTCTAGAAACTTCTCCTAGTTCAAAGAACGCACCAGGTATAAAAATAGCAACTATAGTCAATACCACCAGGATAGGTATGAAAATAGTACAGAATATAGGGAGGTTAAGTGAA
This sequence comes from Lissotriton helveticus, assembly GCF_964261635.1. Lineage (NCBI taxonomy): Eukaryota > Metazoa > Chordata > Amphibia > Caudata > Salamandridae > Lissotriton > Lissotriton helveticus. Next base: position 808,155,003 of record NC_136063.1, read on the forward strand.
CATGTAATGTGAAAAGAAAAAGAACCCTCAGGCACCAACATATAGTTGGTAGCCAGTTGTCTTCATTGGGTTCTTATTGAAAGGATAGTATCCATAGTATAGTGAACAAGTGAGATAAAAGGAGTGTGGACTACTCCCCAAACTTAAATACTTATTTAATAAGAGGGTAGTTCTAACTCCATTAAAACCAGCGAAAATAACGGACTTATACGTGGTTGTGTTAATTTGAACCTTCAAGTCCTATCGAGAAAGTGAAAATAAAGGTCAACATGTTTCTGCTAGTGAGCTAATAGTCAGCTCAGCATTCGTCAGGACCAATAAAACGCCGTCCTCACTCCATAGTTGACACACGCTAAGGTGTCAAGACCATATGGGGTGGGTGGGAACGTTATACAACCTTTATTGTGTAAGTTGCACAGATGTTGTCTCCTACGACCTCTCCAAAAAGTGAGAGACAAGCGGATCCGCAATATATAAACACAATCGCGACAACAAATTGATAAGCAATATCCCTTCAGAAGGAGTAAAAACAGTGTTACTTATTTACAAATATCATTGCTCTACTTATTAACTCCCCAATCAGACCATAATATTATTAAGGACTGTGTACACAAGACATTTTCTCGCTTCGTGATTACACGGAAAATGAATTCTACTTTGCCAAACAGAGCACTGTTCATAAATCAACAGCGCTCCTGACCTCATGTTTTGTCAAGAAAGACTATGCTTAAAAATACCGCACTACATTTCGGGCGGATCATAATGCATGTCATGTAGATACATTTCAAGGAAGTGCATAGTTCATTAAAATAGAATTAAGGGAAGAAAAAACATCTTCAATAGAAAAACGATAAATTAATTGTGACCATGGTACTCACAATCAATGGCTATTGGAGGCGCCCCTTAGGCTAGTGGCAGGGGGAAACCTTCATGCCCAGCCAATCTACAGAGAAAACGGATGACAAAGATAAAGTCCGTTACCAGTTGTTAAGTTAATTACGTGGAAAGTTTTTTTTTGTGAGAGACGACACCCGCCTAAGTAACCGGAAGAGCCCTTCCGTACACTTACTTGCTGCCGGGCGACTGCCCGCCTCGTAACCTAAAGTATCCTCATCCACAGCCCGGAACAACAAGCTGCCGGTCTGGACGTGGAGCTTAAATGAAAATCGTGAAAGACGTGACTAGCGATCACGTGACAGCGTCACTCGCGGTCACGTGGCCATCCCTTTGGGCTACGTTCTTAAGGTGACAGCGTTGTTTATTTTGCATAAGAGTTTATTCGGATAGGGGTATATGGATCATTGAAATTCTGTCAGGAGTGGATAGTTTGAGATAGCGATACAGAGAGGTTATGTCATGGCCTGTCTGACTAATAAAGAAAAAAGAAGAAAAAAGGTTATATACAGTATCCCAATCATTGCAGTTGTGTTATAAATACAAATGGAGCTAGTCCCAAGGCTTTATCCATAAATTCGACTACAAACATAGATTTGAAAGGGTCAGTACATGTTATCCTCAATTCTACAATGAAAATTTTCAGAGACCAAGATATTAATACCTATTCCTTATGTAGATAATAATTCATTTTAAAGGATGTTTAAGGCAAAACACCAAGGTACAAGGTTAGTATCACAGATAGGTTCACCTCCGCATCACTGACCCCCAAGGTATATCATCGTTAAGGCCATGTGTATGTGTGGAAAGGCGATAAATCCATCTTTGCTCCTTTTCAAAGATTTTGTTCTCATTGGTCTGGGGCATCTGTTCTATTATAGTCCATCTTATATCATTTGGACAATGACCACATTCAAGGTAGTGGGCCGTGAGTTTAGTGGTACTCCTGCCACACCTCACATTACTACGGTGTTCCCCAATACGTGTTTTTATTTTCCTTGTGGTCATTCCTACATACCTAAGGTTGCAGGGACAGGTTATCAAGTAGATCACATTACTCGAATTGCAATTCGTATGGCCCCTGATGTGCCATACTTTGCCCTCTTCCAAATTCAAAGTTTTTACAGTTGTAGTCAGGTGGCAAACGCTGCATCCTCCACAAGGGAAGTGGCCTGTTACGGGGGGTAAGACCCATGCATTCTGAAGGGTCTGGTCATGTGGGGTGTGTTCAATTCTAGGGCGTGTATGAACAAGGGCATCCTGCAAACTTCTCTCACGCTTGTAAGAGAAAAGTGGTTTTTGCCACACACGGCCATTACTGGTGAGAATGCGCCAGTGCTTTCCAATGCAACGACTCACTGCATTGGAGATATTGTTATAAGTCGTTACACAGGTCAAAGGCATTTCGGCATTAGTCTCCCTATTGTGATCTTCCAAAAGGGCCTCTCTGTTGTTGTTCCTTGCCCGTTTACAACTCTTATGGAGTATTCTTTTTGGATAGCCCCTAGACAGTAGCTTGTTAGTCAGATCTTCTGCTTGTTTTTTGAAATCTCCGGGTTTACTGCAATTTCTACGAATACGTAGATATTGCCCGAAGGGTAAATTTTCCCGCAGCGGGCGTGGGTGGAAACTTGAAAAATGAAGCAGATTGTTTTTGCTTATAGGTTTGTAGTAGGTTTTACTTATTAGATGGCCATTTTCCTTGGTCAATGTGACATCAAGAAAGACGATGGAGACTGGGTCATAATGATGGGTAAATCGCAAGTGAGGGTCGCAAGTATTCACCCAATTGAAAAAGGAAAGGACACTTTCCTCTGAGCCTTTCCAAATTAAAAGCACATCATCAATGTACCTCTGCCACAGGCTAACATTGAGAGAATAAGGATTGGAGACTGCCAAGATATGGGTCTTCTCGAAATTGTACACATACAGCCCTGCAATGCCCGGGGCAAAAGTGCTGCCCATCGATGTGCCCGTCTTTTGTAAATAGATGGTGTCTTCATATTGAAAGTAGTTGCGCTTCAAAGCGAGAGTGGCACAATCGATGACAAAGGTTCTGGAGGTGGTGTAATTCCAATCAGTTTGATCCAGGACATCCGCCAGTACTTTCAAAGTTGCATCTTGTGGGATGTACGTATATAGACTTTCAATGTCTAAAGAGACCAAAAAACATGGCTCTTCGGGCAATTTGACAGTTAGAAGCATCGAGAGAAGACTCTTAGTGTCCTTAATATAGGTACTGGTGGACTGTACCAATGGTTTAAAAAAGAAATCGCAGTATTTGGAAAGTGGCTCCAACTGGGAACCAATCCCTGAGACTATAGGTCTCCCCGGAGGGGGGATCCTATTTTTGTGGGTTTTAGGAAGTGTGTAAAAATATGGGATTTTGTCATCAGAGTTGGTTAGGAAATCAGCTTCCTGTTTAGTTATGTAGCCATCTCTCTCTGCTGTCATGACCAGTTCCATGATTTCGTCTTTCAAAAAAGGGGTGGGATCTTGTCGGAGGACGGTATAGCTAGTAGTGTCACTCAGTAATCGTCTACATTCCTGATCATATGCGGAGGAATCCTGAATGACAATACCACCCCCCTTATCTGCACTCTTAATGACAATCTCTTTGTTCATCTGGAGTGATTGGATCGCTTTGTATTCGTCAGCTTTTAGGTTCTTGAAGGGGGTCGGTTCTGCTAGTGATTCCACTTCGCAGAGAACTGCCTGCTCAAAAGCTATTATGTCAGCAGGAACTAGATGTGTTGGAGGTGTAAACGAAGATTTCTTCTTGAAGTTGGTGTCACTAACTGCGACCTGGCTTTCTATTGAATTGTGTTGTTCAAAGAATGTTTTCAGCCTGAGTTTTCTAAAGAACTCGCCGAGTTCGCATTTTAATTTAAAGCGATCAAGGCGTGGTGTAGGTATAAAGCCTAGTCCTTTTTCTAAGACAGCAGTCTCTTCAGGGTTTAGGGTCACCTTTGACAGATTTGTTATTTAGGTTTGATGTTGCTGGGTCCCGCCCTCTGGTCCTGAGTTTTGCTCCGTGTGTTGTCCCCTACTGACTCTGTTGTGCCCCAATGGACTTGATTCCCCCCTCTCCTCTTGCCCCTGCCCCTCCGGCCAAAACCTAAAAAAGGCTGAGGGAACATATCCTGCTGGAAAAATTGGGGAGGTGGGGCAAAGTGTGGGTTCCAACCAAATTGGGGCGGGAAAGGTGGTTGGTTAAAAGGGTTTGGCTGGTACATTCCCTGCCCTTGTTGTTGATACGGAAACCACTGTGGGGTGTTGTAGTTTTGTCTACCTCGACCCCTTCCATGTTGTTTGTTTCCTCTACTACCAGCACTGGAGTTGCTAGAGTCAGAGTCATCTGATGTGTTAGAATCGAAAGTATTTCGATCCGGTGGGGAATACTCAGAGCTTGCATAAGGATAGGTTTTATCATATGCCCATTTTTTAAGATCTTTCTGAAATTTTGTGATTTTAGATTGGGCAAGGTTCTCTTTGTATTCATTGAGTTCCTTATTAAACTCCTCAAGCTTCTTTTTGAAGCCGGTAATTGTTGTTTTTATATGGGTTTCTGTTGCCTGGATTTCTATCAGAAGTGCTTCTGACAATCGCATTGCAGTTTTGATGATCAGGATGGCCCAATCATGTGTGCAATGCCAGGCAATTTGGGCCCATTCTCTCCTGAACACACTGTCCTCTAAAAATATTCGAGGAGCATTAGTAACTAAAAGCCCTTTGGGGGCCATTTTGTTGGTCAGGTACTCTTTCATCATAGTCCCATGTAGAATGCCCCTAATCCGACTTTTCTTCTGCTCGCCCAATTTGTCCCAGTCAGAGGTCTGTGATATAACTTGGGCCATCAGTGGGTCAGCAAAGAGCGAGGGATCATTTAATATAGCATCAGCCTCCTCTCTAGAATAAGATAAACCTGAAGCTTCCATTGTGAAGATGTGAACGATGGACTTCCTAGAAAAAGTATTTTAAAAAGAATTTAATCTCTCGCAGCTGCACGCTGCTAAATCAATGTAATCAACCAGAGAGAAAGGGTCAGTAAGGGACACTCTTGTACCCCTCAATAATATCAATAACAAACAATAAAAGAGTGATCGCGTCAATAGAAGAAAAAGGAACCAATCATGGAGTAGTTATAGTCAATACCACCAGGATAGGTATGAAAATAGTACAGAATATAGGGAGGTTAAGTGAACATGTAATGTGAAAAGAAAAAGAACCCTCAGGCACCAACATATAGTTGGTAGCCAGTTGTCTTCATTGGGTTCTTATTGAAAGGATAGTATCCATAGTATAGTGAACAAGTGAGATAAAAGGAGTGTGGACTACTCCCCAAACTGAAATACTTATTTAATAAGAGGGTAGTTCTAACTCCATTAAAACCAGTGAAAATAACGGACTTATACGTGGTTGTGTTAATTTGAACCTTCAAGTCCTATCGAGAAAGTGAAAATAAAGGTCAACATGTTTCTGCTAGTGAGCTAATAGTCAGCTCAGCATTCGTCAGGACCAATAAAACGCCGTCCTCACTCCATAGTTGACACACGCTAAGGTGTCAAGACCATATGGGGTGGGCGGGAACGTTATACAACCTTTATTGTGTAAGTTGCACAGATGTTGTCTCCTACGACCTCTCCAAAAAGTGAGAGACAAGCGGATCTGCAATATATAAACACAATCGCGACAACAAATTGATAAGCAATATCCCTTCAGAAGGAGTAAAAACAGTGTTACTTATTTACAAATATCATTGCTCTACTTATTAACTCCCCAATCAGACCATAATATTATTAAGGACTGTTACACAAGACATTTTCTCGCTTCGTGATTACACGGAAAATGAATTCTACTTTGCCAAACAGAGCACTGTTCATAAATCAACAGCGCTCCTGACCTCATGTTTTGTCAAGAAAGACTATGCTTAAAAATACCGCACTACATTTCGGGCGGATCATAATGCATGTCATGTAGATACATTTCAAGGAAGTGCATAGTTCATTAAAATAGAATTAAGGGAAGAAAAAATATCTTCAAAAGAAAAACGATAAATTAATTTTGACCATGGTACTCACAATCAATGGCTATTGGAGGCGCCCCTTAGGCTAGTGGCAGGGGGAAACCTTCACGCCCAGCCAATCTACAGAGAAAACAGATGACAAAGATAAAGTCCGTTACCAGTTGTTAAGTTAATTACGGGGAAAGGTTTTTTTTGTGAGAGACGACACCCGCCTAAGTAACCGGAAGAGCCCTTCCGTACACTTACTTGCTGCCGGGCGACTGCCCGCCTCGTAACCTAAAGTATCCTCATCCACAGCCCGGAACAACAAGCTGCCGGTCTGGACGTGGAGCTTAAATGAAAATCCTGAAAGACGTGACTAGCGATCACGTGACAGCGTCACTCGCGGTCACGTGGCCATCCCTTTGAGCTACGTTCTTAAGGTGACAGCGTTGTTTATTTTGCATAAGAGTTTATTTGGATAGGGGTATATGGATCATTGAAATTCTGTCAGGAGTGGATAGTTTGAGATAGCGATACAGAGAGGTTATGTCATGGCCTGTCTGACTAATAAAGAAAAAAGGTTATATACAGTATCCCCATCATTGCAGTTGTGTTATAAATACAAATGGAGCAAGTCCCAAGGCTTTATCCATAAATTCGACTACAAACATAGATTTGAAAGGGTCAGTACATGTTATCCTCAATTCTACGATGAAAATTTTCAGAGACCAAGATATTAATGCCTATTCCTTATGTAGATAATAATTCATTTTAAAGGATGTTTAAGGCAAAACACCAAGGTACAAGGTTAGTATCACAGATAGGTTCACCTCCGCATCACTGACCCCCAAGGTATATCATCGTTAAGGCCATGTGTATGTGTGGAAAGGCGATAAATCCATCTTTGCTCCTTTTCAAGGATTTTGTTCTCATTGGTCTGGGGCATCTGTTCTATTATAGTCCATTGTATATCATTTGGACAATGACCACATTCAAGGTAGTGGGCCGTGAGTTTAGTGGTACTCCTGCCACACCTCACATTACTACGGTGTTCCCCAATACGTGTTTTTATTTTCCTTGTGGTCATTCCTACATACCTACGGTTGCAGGGACAGGTTATCAAGTAGATCACATTACTCGAATTGCAATTCGTATGGCCCCTGATGTGGCATACTTTGCCCTCTTCCAAATTCAAAGTTTTTACAGTTGTAGTCAGGTGGCAAACGCTGCATCCTCCACAAGGGAAGTGGCCTGTTACGGGGGGTAAGCCCCATGCATTCTGAAGGGTCTGGTCATGTGGGGTGTGTTCAATTCTAGGGCGTGTATGAACAAGGGCATCCTGCAAACTTCTCTCACGCTTGTAAGAGAAAAGTGGTTTTTGCCACACACGACCATTACTGGTGAGAATGCGCCAGTGCTTTCCAATGCAACGACTGACTGCATTGGAGATATTGTTATAAGTCGTTACACAGGTCAAAGGCATTTCGGCATTAGTCTCCCTATTGTGATCTTCCAAAAGGGCCTCTCTGTTGTTGTTCCTTGCCCGTTTACGACTCTTATGGAGTATTCTTTTTGGATAGCCCCTAGACAGTAGCTTGTTATTCAGATCTTCTGCTTGTTTGTTGAAATCTCCGGGTTTACTGCAATTTCTACGAATACGTAGATATTGCCCGAAGGGTAAATTTTCCCGCAGCGGGCGTGGGTGGAAACTTGAAAAATGAAGCAGATTGTTTTTGCTTGTAGGTTTATAGTAGGTTTTACTTATTAGATGGCCATTTTCCTTGGTCAATGTGACATCAACAAAGACGATGGAGACTGGGTCATAATGATGGGTAAATCGCAAGTGAGGGTCGCAAGTATTCACCCAATCGAAAAAGGAAAGGAGACTTTCCTCTGAGCCTTTCCAAATTAAAAGCACATCATCAATGTACCTCTGCCACAGGATAACATTGAGAGAATAAGGATTGGAGACTGCCAAGATATAGGTCTTCTCGAAATTGTACACATACAGCCCTGCAATGCTCGGGGCAAAAGTGCTGCCCATCGATGTGCCCGTCTTTTGTAAATAGATGGTGTCTTCATATTGAAAGTAGTTGCGCTTCAAAGCTAGAGTGGCACAATCGATGACAAAGGTTCTGGAGGTGGTGTAATTCCAATCAGTTTGATCCAGGACATCCGCCAGTACTTTCAAAGTTGCATCTTGTGGGATGCACGTATATAGACTTTCAATGTCTAAAGAGACCAAAAAACATGGCTCTTCGGGCAATTTGACAGTTCGAAGCATCGAGAGAAGACTCTTAGGCCCAGATGTAGGTAAAAAATATTTACCGATTCTTAATTACCGAATTTTACCGATTCGGTAATTAAGAATCGGTAAATATGAAGGGTGGACATGTAGGTCCTTCCAGATGTGTATTTTACCGATTTGGTAAAAATCGGTATTTACCGAATCGGTAAATACTGACCGGTAATGCTCCATTCATTCCTATGGGCTTTGAAGCCCATAGGAATGAATGGGGCATTACCGGTCGGTATTTACCGAATCTGTAAATACCGATTTTGACAAGGGTGCAGGGGGTGTCACTTTGACACCCTCTAGCACCCCCAAAAAAGGGTCGGGGGCCATATGGCAGGCATACCTGCCCTAAGGGCAGGTCTGCCTGTCATATGGCACAGGTGTGCATGCACACATGTGCATGCACACCTGAATCGGTATTTCACCATCAAATTGAATTTGATGGTAAAATACCGATTTCTTAGGCCTTGTGGGACTCATAAGAGTCCCACCTACATATCAATTTTACCGAATCTGTAAAAATACCGGTCGGTAAATTTACCGACCGGTATATTTACAGAATCGGTAAAATTACCGATCGGTAAATTTACCGAACGGTAAATTTACCGTTTCAGCCCCTACATCTCAAAATCCTTTTACCGGTCGGTAACGGCCGAATTCGACTGTTACCGACCGGTAAAACCCTACCTACATCTGGCCCTTAGTGTCCTTAATATAGGTACTGGTGGACTGTACCAATGGTTTAAAAAAGAAATCGCAGTATTTGGAAAGTGGCTCCAACTGGGAACCAATCCCTGAGACTATAGGTCTCCCCGGAGGGGGGATCCTATTTTTGTTGGTTTTGGGAAGTGTGTAAAAATATGGGATTTTGTCATCAGAGTTGGTTAGGAAATCAGCTTCCTGTTTAGTTATGTAGCCATCTCTCTCTGCTGTCATGACCAGTTCCATGATTTCGTCTTTCAAAAAAGGGGTGGGATCTTGTTGGAGGATGGTATAGCTAGTAGTGTCACTCAGTAATCGTCTACATTCCTGATCATATGCGGAGGAATCCTGAATGACAATACCACCCCCGCTTATCTGCACTCTTAATGACAATCTCTTTGTTCATCTGGAGTGATTGGATCGCTTTGTATTCGTCAGCTTTTAGGTTCTTGAAGGGGGTCGGTTCTGCTAGTGATTCCACTTCGCAGAGAACTGCCTGCTCAAAAGCTATTATGTCAGCAGGAACTAGATGTGTTGGAGGTGTAAACGAAGATTTCTTCTTGAAGTTGGTGTCACTAACTGCGACCTGGCTTTCTATTGAATTGTGTTGTTCAAAGAATGTTTTCAGCCTGAGTTTTCTAAAGAACTCACCGAGTTCGCATTTTAATTTAAAGCGATCAAGGCATGGTGTAGGTATAAAGCCTAGTCCTTTTTCTAAGACAGCAGTCTCTTCAGGGTTTAGGGTCACCTTTGACAGATTTGTTATTAAGGTTTGATGTTGCTGGGTCCCGCCCTCTGGTCCTGAGTTTTGCTCCGTGTGTTGTCCCCTACTGACTCTGTTGTGCCCCAATGGACTTGATTCCCCTAAAAAAGGCTGAGGGAACATATCCTGCTGGAAAAATTGGGGAGGTGGGGCAGCCAAACCCTTTTAACCAATCACCTTTCCCGCCCCAATTTGGTTGGAACCCACACTTTGCCCCACCTCCCCAATTTTTCCAGCAGGATATGTTCCCTCAGCCTTTTTTAGGTTTTGGCCGGAGGGGCAGGGGCAAGAGGAGAGGGGGGAATCAAGTCCATTGGGGCACAACAGAGTCAGTAGGGGACAACACACGGAGCAAAACTGCACAACCTGGTTATTGTATTCATTAATCTTGTTAGAGTGGTAACATTATTCTTTTGTATTAGAGATACGTTTTATTTTTCAGCCACTAACTTACAGTAGTGTGGGTTCCTAATGAACTAGAGTCCTAAAGTTGCTGATACTAATAACTCAAATAAAACCCCTTGCTGGCCCACTTTTCTTAATTTACAATTTGCCCAAGCCTGCAAGGGTATATTGGTTTGCTCACCCTTTTCTCAGACTCGTATTCAGAGTGTGGCGGTGGGTCTGCTACGAGACCACCACCTCCACTGGGATCGCGGATCCTGCTGCGGCAGTAGTCTGGCAATGGCCTGAATATGCTGCCAGTGCCTGCACCACAGAGAATATTCCAACCTGCATATCCACCACCCTTTTCATGGTGCGGACCCTGCCATGAAAAGACTGTCAGACATGCAGGTGAGTGGGCCCTAACAGGGCCCCCAGCCGATCTGGACCTGAGGGTGCATGTGGGAATTGCTCCCACATTCCTGCATGGTGTGGCATGCATGACATGGTACATTCCACACTGTGCAGGAACATACTGCAGGCACTCTCATGGTGGCCGTATGCTGGTTAAGCTCTCTTACGACCCTAATTCAGCCACTGCAATGAGACCTCCACAGCACCGCCCGGCTGCCCTGGATTACACTCATAATCCACCGGACGTGCTCACCACAGCCTTTTTGGTCTTCCTGAGACTGCTGTTATGGCAGGCCTATTAAAAGACTGGCAGAGTCAAAAGGTCCTAAGTACGAACTTGCAAATCTTCTTTGCAAAATTATTTAGTGGCTCCCCAATGATGACACCTCCTTTACATACACTTCTTGCAGCTTTGCCCCCTGAACTTCTACCTGCTCAGACATTTTGTTGAAATCTCTTTTAAGTCTGAAGGTAAGCACCGATCTGGCCCATTCGACTTTTTGTATTGGACTCATACTCCTTCGCCGTCTGCTATATTTTTCGACTTGGACCTGGTCTCACACAACTAGATGTCTATCATTTGCGCATTGATCTTGTTGGTGTAGTTTTACCTTAAACCGTTAAAATTCATAACTCTCATTTTACTGGTTGGATTTTTCTTGCTATGGTGTTACATAATTTATTTAAATCTTCTTTATTATTCTAAATTGGTGTTAGATTTTTCATGTGTTGTGTTTTCACTTTATTACTGGTTGTGTGCTGCATAAATACTTTATAAATTGCCTCTAAGATAAGTCTGACTGCTTTTGCGCCAAGTTACAAGAAGGTTAAATACATGTTAATTTAGTGTCAAGTCAAAAGACTTGACTAGTGACTTTGTAGTCCACCCTGACAGGGATTGTGGCTGTTGCTTGAGAAATGTTAACACCCCACTTCTCACATATATAAACCTTTCTAAAATGTATCCTCTTGATGTCCAACTCGACATCCTCTATAAATCTTAATTTCTCAAAACAACCGATCATAGTATATCAAACCAAACAAAGGAGTTCCTTGAGAAAACTTTTAAGTTCATGCCATATTTGGTGTAGTTCTGTTTAGCTTTTCTTTCTGGATCAGAGCGCAAAACTTATTAAAGGAAATAAAATTGGAATTGCAATTTAGGGACCTTCCTTTTTCCTCGGCTCTCACTTGACAGATGTGCATGAAACTAGCCATAAATGACCCAAAGCGGATGAATTTTGTTTAGGAAATTTTGTTCAGATTTGTTGAATAGTACCAAAGGTATTAAGAAAATGATATATCCCATTCCTATGAAAACTTTGACTCAGCCATAATTGAAGACTTGCTAATGCCACCTTTTGTAATATATAATCAGCCAGATTCATCATGGTCCCGATTTGCGAGTCCTTAATAGCGATTATTAAGGAATCGCTATTAAGGACTCTCAAATCGGGATTCATGTACAAATTGCAAAATAAATTGCGATTCCTACAGCCTCCTTATTTGCGATTAGCAAATTGCTAATCACAAATAAGGAATAACTCGCCATTCATTCCCATGGTCCTAAAGGCCCATAGGAATGAATGGGGAGTCATTGCTTATTTGCGATTAGCAATTTGCTAATCGCAAATAAGATTGCGATTTCAAGGGTGCCAGGGTTGTCCAAAGGACACCCTGTAGCACCCCTGAAATGGAAATGTAGCCTGATGTTGCGCACACACATGTCCAAAGGACATGTGTGTGTAACATACCACTTAGAAAAATGCACTAAAGTGCATTTTTCTAAGTTTCCACTATTTACCACGAAGTCAGACTTCGCGGTAAATAGCGGCCGGAAATTGCAAATTCGCAAATTTTAAAAGTTTAATGAATTGCATTTAAGGAATCTCAAATAGAGATTCCTTAAATGCTATTCCTCGCTAAAATGCGAAATCTGCAATAGCGAATTTTGCATTTGGGATGATGAATCCCAAATGCAAAAATTGCACTCGCAAAGGGACAGATTCTCAGATTCTGGCCCTTTGCGAGCACAATTTCCCTTGATGAATCTGGCTGAATATGTAATATACATGTATGACTGATCAGATAGAAAACAACCAAATCCCAATATTTTTTCAGAGCCATACATTTCTATCCAAATCATGTTTGCAAACCCCTGATATCTTGGACAGAGATCCAAGAACTCCTGCTTGCGTTTGTGTAGAATACTGGGTTACTTATAATCAACCATCCACTACTCAAAAAATGCATCTCCTGGAAATTAGCTTCTCAAATTGCTTCCTGATTATGATGGCAGACCACTTCTCAGTGTGCAGAATTCATTTTGAGACTTGCCTTCTTCCATTAGACAATTATGCTATTTAAAGATGGATTGGCTGTGCCTTTAATCTTATTCACGTAATTTTCTATGGACCTGTCCCATTTTTTGAGGGAGTTAAAGGCAAACTGGACCTTTCAATTTTGCCCAAGTCCAAAATCTCGAAAGACACTAGAAATATTACAATATTAAAATTGGCTCCAGCCTCTGTGTTTTTGTATTCTTAAACATTTTTTCCATGATATTAAGTTCTCACGAATTAGCCAAGTAACATTTTTACCTAAAACGACCTTCTCTCATTTACTTATCTCAGTAGGGCTTACATTCAAAATGGTGCCTCTATTTTGGTTTCGGCATGAACACCAGGGATATTGAACTGTCCGAACAGTATTTGTGGACAGGCTTATATTCTGATAACAAACTAATTGGGGAGTATGGATTACTTGACTGTTATATGGTAGATGGGTATAATTGTCTCCTATCATATAACTGTAGGAAATACTGTCAATGAAGGGATGCAGAGACCCTGGATGACATCTAGCGTGTTTTAGTTTGTGGGATGCTGCATAGTAAAAGTGCAAATCTGGAAATGGCAGAACGCCTGCTTCTTGATGGAGGCATAATATTTTAAGAACAATGCTTAGGTGTTGCTTTCGCAAGAGAAATTAAATAAATAAAGCCTTAACCTACTTACAGAATTTGAGATATGGCGTACATGTAAAGTAAATAAGAAAAATAGGAAGAGTATTCATTTTTGCCAATAAGATTCTGTCCCCACATACATAACGGAACGTAGTGCCATCTTTCCGGCTTAGATATACTTTTTTTTAATCAGAGCTAGTCCTAGTTTCCCGATACCCTGATTGATACCTAAATATGTTTTGGAATTCGAATTATAACTTTACAATACGGAAAGTGGGGGAACCGGGGGGAGGGGGGCAACATTAAAGAGTATAACTTCTTGGTCGGACATTGCTGTGGACAACTACAAATTTTCATGTGCTTTGGTGGGCTGGAGCTAAGATTTATTTGTGCTCCTGACATGATTATTACGTACCCAGAGACACCAGACGCGAGACATCTGCACAGCAGCAGGGATTGCAAGCAGCTCAAGTGCCCAACCTCCTGCCTTCCACATCCTTCCCCACTGGAGGAGCACAAGAAGCTAAACTCAGCTTTAAAAAAAGAGCCCTTCCATCTTGCTTTCCACACCCTCAAACTCCCTTGGGTAAAAGAAGCCCCTGTCACATTTGCCACCTGCGCGGGTGGTAACGTTTGCAGATTTGGGTTCCTTATTTGCCAAGAACGGAGAATAACAAATACAATTCTGACAACGTATGTCTAGGTGTGTGTGTGTTATTCCCCATTCTGGAAGCAACAACTCATAATCCCTGCCAACTTGCAGCGAGATCCAAGCTGGAATAGTTAACTCTGGCCCCAGTATACCCTCGTGGAGTTAATGGGGTACTCAGAATGAAGGTATAACAGGGCAGGATAACAACGTAACATTCTACGTGGACATATCTGTTTAGCTATTGTGGATAGGAAGGGGATAGATTGCTGTGACATACTGATAGAACCGTTTGGAGTTGGATGAGGTGGGACTGTGATCATGAAAGGCTTCAGGCTATGTTCTCATGAACAGGAAGGCGTTTCAGTATTAGTATGAATATATTTTAACATTGTTATTCTTAGAAATAATAACTGATCTTGCATATTTTGCATTTCACACTTTAAAATCATTTCTACAGTTCTTCATCATCAAAGCAGTCCCATCTTCATCCTGCAGCACTGGTTCATGGACCATTGATACTTTATCATCATCAATGGGTGGGTCAGTATACTTCCGGTCTGACACGGATCGCCAACACATAATTGGCATGTTGTGCAGTATGCTACATAGGTCAAGAAAACTTAATATATTGTATAGGTTATCAACTAGAGCATCCCCAGGTGCAGAGGTGTACCCAGCAGAACCTGCTGTTCAGCAGATAACATGCTCAGGCTGTGGCACTGCAGCAGGGGATGCTAGCCTTATTGAATCTCTACTCCTCTGCAGTCCATTCAAAGGTTTTCATATGATCAAAAACATCAATGGATGTCCAGAAGATAGGGCAGACAGGGAGAATAACTGAGGTATATCTGCTTTCAATAGTGCTCTTTAGCTACCTAGCTCAAGACAGCTACACTTTCATTGGGACAGCAGTTAGTATTTATGTATTTGTATAATTGCTTATATAGTGAAGACATTGCCCTGGCCTTAGGGGAAGCAGGCTGATTTCAACCAAAATGAGCTAGGGAAGCAAACACATTTTTTTTCTACAAAAGCAGAAGAAAGAGAGAATGGGAGCAAGAAGAGCATTTTGTGCAGATTTGTCCTGAGGTGCTTCTTTTAATGTCCTACGTGGTTTGACTAAATTGGCCATTTTTTTTGTGTGTAGGCACATGGTGTAGTCCTGACACCAGTGTTCTTTCTTTATGCTTTCTTAGTCCTGTACAGCCACGGCTGCTGCAGTTAAGAGCAGTAGGGCGTTGTGGACAGGTAAGGGGGGATTTCGAGAGATGACCACAAGGGAAAATTAATTATTTATTTAATTTGCCCTCGTGGTTGTCTCTCAAAATCCCCCCTCACCTGGCCACACCGCTCTTAACTACAGCGGCAGAGGCCGGTCCTGTACATACAAATATTGGACCAAAGAAGCTGTGGGCAAGGATCAGTTCAGGAATTGGAAGATCTGCTAAATGTTCTCCATTTGGCATTGATGGCCACTTCTAACAAACATATTTGTGTTCGCAAATGGGCCAATTCACAGAATCGGCCAGTTTCCGAACACAAAAATGCATTTCACATGTATCAAACCCTATTTTACGATTCGATAACCTGTTACTGAATCGCAAAATCGGGTTGTAATTCGCTATTTGGAAGGGGGGTGTTTAGGGCGTACCGTCCAAATAGCGAATCCTAATGGTATGTATGAATGTTTTGTGACTGTGAATGCGGTCGCGAAACATTCTCATTTTACCACCTAATTAAAAAAACTTTGCTTTATCTAAAATCAATTGCTTTGGCAGGGAAAGTCTATAGGGCTGTAGGACCTTTGCTGATGGGCAAAGCGAGGAGGTGGAGACAGAGCTCTTAAGGGAAGAGAGAACCCACAAAGCGTTTTAACCACCCACTATCCAATCATCTTATCTGTACTTTCTTTAGAAGGAAAATGTGATTTGTAGTATGGTGGTTGAAAGTTTATAGACACCCATGACACTGGGCTCTTCTAGGATGAATTTGAAGGTCTCTAGCATGTATTATGGAGGATCACCAAGAGATCACTTGGGTCCTTGCTACCTGATCATAGCCAGAAGGCACGAATCTGCAGCTGCAGCATTACCTGTTTGGAAAGTGTCCTATGGATTAACACTGAGCTGAATTATCTTGCTGTCACCGTTAAACCTCCAAGTGCCTTTCCTGTCAAGGGCCATAGAACAGAAAATATGTGTGTAACTTAGAATATATGCCAATGCATTTTTACCTGTACTCTGTTTTGTCCTAGGACCTGTGCCAAACGACGCATGCATAAATCAACAATGACAACATATACATGAAGCCCAATACTCATTCGATTGAATCATTCAATTAGGTAAATCCAAGACAATAGGAACGAAATCACAAACTGCCATACCCATTCCTACCACAACATGCAATTTTTTTTTTAATGGAGCTAAGGCTGAAATCTTTGTGTTTGGTTAAACAAACCAGACACCGATCCTTGCCATCCAGTTCAACAACTTGGAAATGTTCACAACGACACCCATCAAGGGAAAAATCCAGAGAGTTGTTTTTGGCGTTGACACTTCCCTTTCTTCACTGTATGCTGTTTTATATGCAATTGACAAAGATCTGTTATTTTACATTTCTTTTATTGATTTTTTTATTAGCCTTACATAAGCACAAAACCTGTTTCATGTGCGACTGTATCCGTCTCCGTTGCAGTGGATACAATTTACAAGATATAAGTGAGAAACAGGCATTCCCGCTGGTCTTGTCGGCATGACGCTGGCTAGCAGAGTTGCAAGAATGAGAGGAAATAGAAAGGGCTAAAAAAGCAAACGTCAAACGACAAATTCGGCAGGCTGCCTGTGACTTTTATGGGGTGGACAGGCAGGCAGCTGGTGGCATCATGCAGAGTTCTGTAAGTTAACCAGGGGAGGTCGTAGGTCAGTAACTGTGCATGTGCCTCTGTGGAAGTCTCAATGGAACAGGCTACCAATTTTTTAATACTAGGAGCTGAGAAGTTGAAGTGGTGGGTATGCTGGCTAAAGACGTTTTAGGGTGAATCTGCATAGAGTTGGGGTCGAGTGGCGACCTGCCATTATACATCAGCTAGTAGTGCACTCTCAGAGGGTGCGGACTTGATGGCGGAAGCTCATAGTCTGCCCACCCTGCTTGGAAGTGAAGTAATAGCTCATCCCAGCCTTGGGAAATGTGGTGCCTCTGGAGGCCTGTGACCTGTCCCCTTGTCAGAGCTGAGTTTTGTATCTTGCCCCCAACCAAAAGTGACTGGAGCCAGGTGTTTGCACATGATGGGTGACTAGTATTCCAAAAATACGATGATCTTTATGTTTTAGATTCACAATCGAATATTTTATTTATTAAAAATCGAAAAAAGAAATTAAAGAAACATAGAAGTGGGACAATATATACCAAAAAAGAAGTAATTTAAACTATCAGAACTCATGCATTGAAAAGCATGGGGCTGAAGTACATACAATGATTGAGCCACGATAACATAGTACATATTTTATGTTTTAGCCCGTGAGGTGTCTCTGTAGCTCATTAGCTTGTGGTTGCAGTTCTTTAAGTGTGCGCTCCTTGTGAGAGACTCTCTTGGACAATTTCCTGTGATCATCGCACAACAGGTTGAGTTCAATTACAACAGGATCTATTTTATTTTCTTACGAGGTCTTTGAATTGTCGATAGCGGCAAGGATTCGTTTGCCGTTGTCAGAGTTGATATGGGTGAGGTCCCGGGTTTCTCCGCCAGTGGTAGGGTAGAGGACAGGCACGATGAAGAGGTGGATTGAAATGCTGTAGTGGGTTTGTCAGGCTTCAAATGGCTGTGAATAGCACCATGGTGACCCTAGTCAGCATCGTTTCAGCTGCACTTGCCTTATTGTCTAACAGTGTCTGGCTTGTGGCCATCCCTCCAAGGGTAATTCATGATCTGATGAAGACAGGGGCTCCTGACTTGACCCTCTGCAATTGGGGAGAAAAAGGGCGGCAGCAGCGGCTCTGTGATGTAGGCTCAGTGAATTATGAGCAGAAATCCGCAAGGCCCCTCTTGGCGCCTCAATACAAATGACTGACTTAAGCAATAGCCCGCAGAGTTCAAAGGCTATTGAGAAGGTGGTGTTTCCTACAAAAATGAGTTGAAATAGGTATACCTCATTGAGTACATTGGCACTGTCTTCCCTCCAGGGTCATACATTTTAAGTGATTGGGAGGGGGTGTGATGTTCCCCCTGTACTTTTCCAAATGGGCCCGAGGAGTCCTGTGCCGTTCACCCAGCGGCGTTGTCCCCAATAAATGCACCCGCATTAATCCCATGAAGACACAAGACTTACCTGCAAGAGCTCATACACTTATGCTGCTTCACAGCAGGCAGACCTGCTTTGATTCTGGAGACTGACTCCGCGGGTGCATAACTGCCTTCACCTGGCAGCCATGCAGATAGGGCTAGTAGGCAGATCTGTTGGGCACGGGCCTAGTTCACAGTCATAGATAGGGGAATAGTGAATGCAAGCACAGGCCGCCTCTCCGGCCTCTGATGCAGTGCAGGTCCCCTGCTGTCACAGGGCCTAAAGGTGCCACGGCACCCTCGGGCTCACCAAAAAGTGTCAACGCTCCTGCTGAAACAGGAGTCAGCCGTGTCACTTGGCTCAGCAGCACAGCCACAGCATCCTGGGCTGCAGATGATGTCATTGGAGGGGGATAATAATCGGATTTATAAGACTGATGTGGAGGAGCTAAGTGTTATGCAACTACCATTTTGGTTGCCATTGCCCCTTGACAAGACATTTCAAGGCACAACTAGACTATAGTAATATGTCATTTACTGACCGTCCCAAAACAATTGCAAAATCAGGCAGCCAGACTTTGCCTGAATCTCTGTAAATAATGCTAGAACTGAAAACACTTAATTGGGTGCGAGAGAAACAGAAAACTACATTTTAACTCTTCTATGCTGTAAAGGAAATATGCCAAAAGAAAGGCATAGGGTAAATTCAAAATCCTGCTGCTATTGCATCCCATCCAAGGTCATATATTCAGTTGCATTGCACCAGATTACTCAACTTAAATAACCTTCTAAAGATAAAAAGGCAGAGGCAGATCTGTAGGAGTTCAAGGGTCAAAGTTTCTGAATGCTTTGAATCATCTAATGTTATGGGCAGAATCAAGCTAACAACACTTCAAGAATCTCCTAAAAAGAGCTTTTGAGACTGGTCCTTTATTAGATTACAGCTTGCTGGTAGCAAGTGAAGAATATCAGAATCAAGCTAAGACCTGAATTTGATCAGATACAAACCAGACTTAACTGTGAAGTAATGTGCAACTCAACACAAGCCACAAACGTTTCTGCACACTTTCACTCATGTTTTGCATGTGCTAAGCATGAGTGTCACACATTGACAGCTGTAAACCTTACCTTAGCACAACTACAGTTTTTGCGAAAGCAAATAGCCTGTTTGATAGATAACAAACAGGGTTTCTTCCAGAGCACAGTACAGAACTTTTGGTTCTATCAGTACTGGTTGACTTGCGGAGGCTTGTAGACTGGTGTGTGGTTGGAATCGTGATCCTCTTAGACTTGTTGGCAGCTTTTGACACTATCAATCCAATGTCCAGTTCACCACTCTGGAGAACATTCGCCTCCAGGGTTCCATCCACCAATGGATCAAATCCTCCTTCACAAGAATATCTCAGGTGATGTTGTCACCATCATTTGTACTTGAGGTAAAAGCTCTTAGCTGTAGAGTCTGACAAGGGTCAATTTCATCTTTCTTTCTCTTCAACCCATATTTATGACCCTTGTCCTTATTGGTTTATTAAGAAGGGATACAATGTTACTAACTGCAAATGATAACTTTGGCCTACCTTGCTTACATGAGAAATTCCAACCATGACCACGATTCGTGCCCATAAGCTAAAGAATACCTATTTTCGTAGGGTGGATGTTGATCACCTTCCTGCGATTCATCCAGCCACTATGGATTTTACTCACCGTCACAGGGGAAAGATACGTGGACAGAATTTCATGGGCCCAAGACTCACAACTGGCCAATTAATTTGCAATCTTGGGGTTTTAATGAATGACATTGTCACTAGAAGCCTAAGCTTTCAAGGTCCTCTGCAAAGACGTTGCCCATCTCAGGATTCTAAAGAAAATTCTACCATCCATTAAGCCAAAGTTGAACATTACTATGACAAACACAGTAATTCATTCCAGGCTGTATTATTCAAGCTCCATCTACTTGGCAGCCCCTGAACAAGGTTTTGACTACTTACAACTCATTCCAAACATGGCTGCCTGCATAGATATGGGCACTGACAGAAGAGAACACACTACCCCTGTGCTCAGATCTCCTCCCTGGCTACCAATTCATTCAAGAGGTATCTTTAACTCCATGACCATCGTACACAAAGCTAAGCACACTAATTCTTGCACTTTCTAGGCCTTGACGTTCTACCTTCACCAACTTTCAAGTTCAGGTTAGGCAACTGTTGGCTCCTCGAAATCCCTCAAATCTATAATGTCACATTTGGGCACTGGGCATTCTGGGTCTTTGCTGCTGGACTCAGGAATTCCATGCCACCATCCCTTTGTGGAGAAACAAATTTGCTCCATTTTAGGCTCTTGCTAAAAAACTTTTTTTCATTTATAATTTTTTGTTTGACACTGCCTATAGTTCTTACCATTGCTATGTTTCTCTTTGTGCCAAGAAACGCTCATGTGTACTGTGCTCCACAAATAAAAGGTACAGTCCATTGACCGCCCTTAATCCTTCTCTGCACAATGTCAACTGAGCTTTTCACTGTGTTTCTGCATTTTCTCTGCATTTTCTGAAAATCCCCTACTAACCCATGAATACTTTAAACAATCATTCATGCACCATAGACATAAATCTATGTCAAAATCAGCTGACTTCGTGTCGAAGCTGGGTTGAGAATCAGGTCAATGAGAGTCATTACCAGCCGTGAGGGAAACGGCACGACATCCACAGCCTTACCGCCGTGAGGGGAACGGCCATTCACTATACGCCGTGAGGGCAACGGCCGTAGTTCAGTCCTAGCGAACTACACTACCCAGCTCCCCTGGGGACCGGCGCACATTCCCTGACGCTGCAGACGCGCCCGGAGGCCCTGTAAGAGTGCGGAGCGGCGAGCGCTCCTGGGGGCATTAATCCAGCCATGAGGGAAATGGCACAACATCCACAGCCTTACTGCCGTGAGGGGAACGGCCATTCACTATCTGCCGTGAGGGCAACGGCCGTAGTTCAGTCCTAGCGAACTACACTACCCAGCTCCCCCGGGGACCGGCGCACATTCCCTGTCGCTGCAGACGCGCCCGGAGGCCCTGTAAGAGCGCGGAGCGGCGAGAGCTCCTGGGGGCATTAATCCAGCCGTGAGGGAAACGGCACGACATCCACAGCCTTACCGCCGTGAGGGGAACGGCCATTCACTTTCCGCCGTGAGGGCAATGGCCATAGTTCAGTCCTAGCGAACTACACTACCCAGCTCCCCCGGGGCCCGGCGCATATTCCCTGATGCTGCAGACGCGCCCGGAGGCCCTGTAAGAGCGCGGAACGCCTCTCGCCCCGTGAGTCGTGCGCGGGAGCGCCCGGGAGAAGCCTGGGACAAGGGCGGGACAGTCTGTGGCAGTCCAGGGCAGGAGAGGCTGGTCTGGGCCACAGACATTGGTCGTCGTCGCAGTGGAGGTTATTCGTGAGATATTTTATGACTGTTTGATTGGGATAGGTTGCCATACCTATTAACTCCTTGAAGCCATAGGTATATGAGCTGATTTTATACATTTCATGAAAGTCTTTGTTCTAGTTATTATATCTATTATACTTCGGTATTACTGTCAATAATGTCAAAGCAGAAAGCCACTAACACTGTACCGGTTCTAGCGATGCTGGATAATTATCTAGTGAAAGTGGTCAGCAAAATTAATAACGATCGGATAAAATCTCTAGGCAAGGGGAGCCTACTTGATATCCCCCTGCAACCCCCAGTGCTTTGACCACTACTCTTCTAGATGATAGTGGTAGACTAGCTAATTCTGTTGATGTATGTACTGAAGCGCCTGCTGCACTGATACTCCGGTTGTCTCTAGTGTTTTTAATGAATCCCTGTTACAGACCCCCCTGCCCCTAGAGCAGTGAGGGCATGTAGGAAATTACTAACCAAACGGGGAGGGAACCGTAATAAAAAAAGAGCAGACCCACCACTTCATAATACCCCTCGTGATCCGGAGTCACCAGATAAAAATGGAGCTATCAAAATAGATAACGAGCAATTTAATCTTTTAGTCAGCATTATAGATGCTAAAATTGAAATGCTGATTAAACCCCTGGTGCACAAACTCGATATTATCTCTACGGAAGTACTAAGACTATGTAGTCTTTTGAATTCCCATATTGATAGGGCTGGAAGTCCCAGCACTGCCAAGATGGCTACGGTTGAGAAGGGTGTTAGAGTTAGGGAAGATGTATCTAACTTAACTAATGGAGGTTCTGACTTAAATGAAATTGCTATGCATAATCCTTTACCATTACCTTGCCAAAATAAACAGGATGCTATTGTAATTGAGAGTAGCGCAGGACTAGCAGAAGCAAAGAAAAGTCGTTTCATTAACCTCCCCCATGACTGTGCACCGTATGTGGTCGTTTTAACCAATGTGCCACCAATCGAAACCCATTCTGGGCAGCAACAGCATGAACCACATGACTCTCTTAAAAACAAAATAGTCTCATGGCTGCACAGGCAATGTGGGTTTCCTATAGCTTATTCTGACCAGATTCTATCCACTAGGAGGGTAAACTGGATTGGTAACTCTAGTAAGACTTGTAGGGGTGACTGTGTCATTGTTAACTTTAAACACCCCCAACATGTTGCCACAGTTTTACTAAGAGCTGCCTCGCCATCATACAATGAGAATAGCGTTTGTGCTCGCCCACTTGGTTATTTCTATAGTCACTTAATCAAAACACCTCCAGTGAATAACAGAAATAGACCTATCACACCTATTTATCGTCCTCTCTTTGAAGTTCAAACGCGAAACAGGTACCAAGCTCTAAGTTCCTTGGACTCAAATGATTGACGCTTTAAGGATCACGGGCCCCCTGTGTGTGTGCCCATAAATAGCATGGTTCTAATCAGTAGCGAGGTGACATATATTAGCAAGGAGATTGTTTACCCCGAACAGGTTTGGACGGTTGATCAGAATGTGCACCCAAATAGACAGGTGTCAACGCCTAGCAAGGGGATCGAATCAAGTGAGGAGCAAATACACCCAGAGCTTTACTTGACTAGTGATCATAATGTGTCCGGCAACTGTGGAGACACTTTAAATGGAGAGGGTGGAGATGACACAAAAGTTATTGATGCACAGGACGCTATAAAAAGAGTTGGCTCCTTAGGTTTTTCAATTGTTAGCTGGAATATTGCCGGACTGAAGTCCAAGGGGAACCTTTTGGGCTGGAAGAGTTTCATCAATAGCCACGATATTATTTGTTTCCAGGAAACATGGACCAGGGACGAGGTTAATTACGAGGGGTTTGTCTCTTACAATTTAGTGGCGCAAGCATCCGCTTCAGGGAGAGCTAAAGGCGGCCTCTTGATACTGGTCTCTATCAGCCGGCAAATTATAGTTAAAAAATATTTGATTGTGGGTACACATGCTCAGATTCTTTGGCTCGTTGATGACCAAGGGCGTAACATTCGGTTAGTCAACTATTATAATAATGTGTTTGACAATACCAGGACGACAGTAGTTAATGATTTGGCTAGCGCACTAGATAATCTTAGTTTAGAAAGTTGTGTTTTCTTTGATATTATTTGGGTGGGTGATTTTAATATTTCGCTATGTGAATTATCAACCAAAAAGGTATGTGGGGTTACCAATAATGATGGTTTGGATGACCTGCATTTCAAACATAATAGTTATGGTGAAACGTTGCATAAGCTAATGGGATGCTGTGATTTGGAAATTCTGGATCCTGCTAAGGATGATAGGGGTCAGCCTATTCCTACTTATAAGAATAAGCAGAGCAGTTCAGTCATAGACCATGTGATTGTTTCCTCTAATATTACCCCCTTTTTTGCTCCTCCTAGGTTTGAAGTTACATCTCTTAGTGACCACAATTGTATGATCCTAGATTGCACTCTTTGGGGTAAAAGATATGTAGATACAGGAACCATAATCAACAATGTGGAACCCCATAGACCTAATGGGGACCGATTAAGGTGGATAGGAGAGAAAGCCACAGAACTAATAAGCTCCATCTTCCGAGAAACTCTAAACGATATCATAATTATCCTTGATAATAACATGGATTCCGAAAGGGTTTTATATGTTTTTAATAGTATTAATAAATCTATTGACGCCAGGTTTACCAGACCGAAAAGAACCCAGATTAATAAAGGACCAGGTTGGTTCGACCATTCGTGTACCAGTTTATTAATCGAGTTAAAACAAGTACTTGCGAAAAAGCCCAGGGACCCGGGTCCTATAACCAAGTAAAGACTAGAGTGCAAGCAAGCACTGAAACGGAGGAAGTGCGAGCTACAACAGGAGGCCTGGGATTCCCTTAATCAAGTGGCGGGATTATCCAATAACACACTTTTTTGGGCAAAGGTAAATTCCCCATTTCTTAAGGAAGAAAATATACCTGAGCTAACCTCCAATGTACCTAGCAAAGGATGGGTCTCGCATTTTTCTAATATATTTGGCTCTGATAGCTGTACAGATATTAACGAAGATAGATGGCCCATTATACCCCTGGGGATAATGGTTACTGAAGTGGAACTTGGGATACGTGCAAGCAAGGGAGGGAAAGCCCAGGGACCAGATGGGGTCCCAAAAGACGTATATAAGGCAGCACCAAAGATGTGGAGTCCTCTTTTAGCCATTGTTTTTAATACAGCAGTCTGCCTTGAGGCACCAAAAACCTGGAAAGAATCGATCATAATCCCAATACATAAAAAGGGTAGTGGAGCGGATGTAAAGAACTACCGCCCTATCTCCCTTTTAGACTCTTCAGTCAAGATTATGAGCAGAGTCATGCTGGCTAGATTAGAAGAGTGGGTTGAGCAGGAGGCTATCTTGGCTGATAGCCAGTATGGATTCAGGAAGGGCCGGGGTACAGTGGACCAGTGTATAAAACTTGATCTATTGATCGGTAAATATACGGAAGCAAAACATGGCACATTATATCTCTGCTTCGCAGATTTAAGTAGCGCTTTTGATATGGTTGACCAATCCCTATTATGGCCAACCTTGTTAGAGCTAGGAGCCCCAAAGGGCATCATCTTTTTCCTTGCCAGGTTGTATCAAAAATTACAAACGTGTGTGCGCTATGGTACTAATGGGGAATGTACCCCCAAATTTGGTGTCAATCGGGGGATCAGACAGGGCTGCGTATTAGCTCCACTCCTTTTTATATTGTTTATTAATGAAATCGACATTATTTAAAAAAAATGTAAAATCAAAATCTCAAGAAATCCGCGTGGACTACAGCGTCTGATCGATAGATTTTCTTCCTTTATTAGGGATAGAAAACTTACCATTAATAAGGGAAAAACCTACACCATGACCTGTGGGGCTAGAAGCAAATCTACTAATGCCTTTTTTATCGACTGTGAAAAGGTGCAACAAGTAGATAAATTTTGCTATCTTGGTATAACCTTCTCTAAAGATGGCAAATGGACTAATGAATTTCATAACATCAGTAACAAAATGGCCAAAAACTCGTATGGTGTTTTTAAATTTGCATCAAAAATCGGGGACAGAAGGACAAGGGATATGCTACAAATATACCAGGCGAGATGTGTGAGCATTGCGTTGTATGGGGCAGGTGTATGGGGTCACAGACGTGATCCTAACTTACAGAAGGAGCAGAACACTTTCTTAAAAAAGCTTCTATGTTTACCCCCTTCCGCCTCTTCGGAGTTGACACATCGGGAACTGGATATTAATTTCTTAAACAATCTATTATCGCTGAGACCACTTATGGCTTTGCGCTCTATTTGGCTCCAGGAGGAAAAGTCATTCAATAGATCAATAATTGAGGATTGTTTATTATTGGATAAACATAAAAATATCCCTTGGCTTAAATATGTTGCTGATTGTTTTCTGGAAATTTTTCGTATTAATGTTTTGACTGACCGAACTGCCGCTTCTCAAATTCCTAAAGCTGAGCTAAAAGCCAAATTTCTGACTAGCAGAGCGAGGAAGCGGGCATCAGTCTCTGGTTTTTTGTCCACTGTCACATTTTACAGTAAATATATTGTAAAGGAAGGTTTTCCAGCTTATCTAACTTTGGTGACTAGGCCGTCCCATAAGTTTGTGCTGACCAGATTAAGGTTCAGGGCAGCGCACCATTTAGTGGCCCAACCGACCCTTA
Organism: Lissotriton helveticus; assembly: GCF_964261635.1. Classification (NCBI taxonomy): domain Eukaryota; kingdom Metazoa; phylum Chordata; class Amphibia; order Caudata; family Salamandridae; genus Lissotriton; species Lissotriton helveticus. Next base: position 808,181,467 of record NC_136063.1, read on the forward strand.
AGAAACATCCGAAAGGGCCGTGTCGGTGCGACTGCATTTCTAAACAAAGCACGCTGCACTTTTTACTATTTTGTAGACTGTACATGAATTTTAGAATAGCCTACTTGAAACCTTTATTTGTCAAATATGGTGTATATACAGTTAACCAGGCTATGAGTTTAATATTCAATCTGGAATTTGCCGATGTCTGTTTTTATACTGCAACTTTTTTAAATCGGTCTATCAATGCACGTAAAAGTATGCTCTTTTAGAAATCTGTATATATTTTTATCGTATGTTTTTACAGATCAGAATTTTGAATCCTGTAATATTTATACAATGTACTTTTTTTCTGTGTGCGCTTTTATGGTCATTTTCATATGTTCCGAATAAAGCTTCATGAATTGAATTGAATTGAGTCATTACCCAATAAACAGTAGGTAAGTTATGGTAAGGAAAGTTTCATAAAGAGGTGACTTAAAGGTTAGCAGGCAGTCCATGGTCCTTCCACCACCCTAACTGGATTGCCGCGAGCCATATTTTCATATCTCTGTTGACCCTGCAAAGATCTCTATGCCTGCAGAGGAGCCACTGTCATGGTCACAAGGCCACATTAGACTTATTAGTTGCTAAAAACATTTGGGAAACGTTGTGTTTTTAAGGCTTCCAGAACATTAGTTAATTTTCTATATGTTGCAAATAGTTAGGCAAATGATCCTATATAGTGCAAAACATCTGCTTCGAGACCACAGGTATTTCTATCTGAAAGGACAGTTTAATATAAATGGGTTTAGGATTTCACTGTGATTGTACTTACTTATCAGTGGATTAAGCACAACAAATCCTATCACTACCTAGTTTAGCAGCCTTATATAGATATTGGAGACTGCCAACACCCATTATGGAGCAGTTCCTTTCATGGACCAGGCATGTACTCATCAAGCACTTCCCTTCCATATGTTTATACTCTAAACAATCCCTTTTGCTTCCTACACCGTTCCTGTTAGCCCTGCTTAGTCCATGACCCAGGGTCAATTTGCCTTGGAAACCAACAACCTCTGTCTTCCACCAGACCCTCTTTTGGGGTCTTCCACTTTCATACACAGAGCAGACCAACTCCAGAAAACAAAGTCCGCCTTCAAAATCCTCCATTTTAACAGTGCCATCTTGATTGGCAATGGTGGCCATATGCCCAAAGCTGCAGTTATACAGATTTTGCTTACATGGACCCTTAGGGCATTGTTGTTAAGAATAAGATACCCTGTTTACGGGAAATGTATAAAATGACAGCTCTTGGCATAGACTATTGGGCATGTTCTTGAACTTCTACCCCCACTGGTTGTATGTGATTTCATGGAATACCATTACTTGGAAACCACTTCATTTAAACTCTTTAATGGAAATTTTCAGAATGAATGGCATTTACCTTTTCATAGAAACTAATTCATAAAGTGTCTTTTTTTGTCAAAATTGGCTTTTGATTGCATATTTTATAAGTGTAAATTCAATGGTTGCAGGTCTTACTTTCTGAAACAGTTTTGTCGGAGATTTATATTTCAGTGCTTTGCTTCAGGAGACATTATTTGATCTTTATATATTATAGTGTGTTTAACTGTCATATTTATATATTTCACATAGTTAAATAATTACTTCAGATGCTTTTAATTCACTGACCCACCACCACCATAAACACCATCTATTGCTGATCTCTCACAACCCCTAAACACCATCAATCCCTGCTCCCTACAATCCATCTTCACACCCTCATCCTGGAAGCCTACGAGCCCTTTCTACCCCCAAAATCTACCATCCCTGAACCATAAAATCAGTCACAACCCCTAACTCCAACTATTCCTGAACTCTAAAAACCTCTTTCTATGCCTAAACCCCACCCATCCATACCCTTCAAAATAACTTTACACACATATAAACTCCAGCCATCTCTGAACCCTAAAAACCCTCATTGCCCTTAAACATCAGCCATCCAGAAGCATTAAGTACTCCTCATCACCCTAAACTACTCATCCCTTAAACCTAAAAACCCCTTTCTACATCTAAACTACACCCATCCCTGAATCCTTAAAACCCTTGCCACCCTAAGCTCCACCCCATAACGAACCCTAAAAACTCTTCAACACCCCAGCCGCTACCCATAATTGAACCTTAAAAACTCTCACCAGCCCTAAGCTCTGCCCATTCATGAGTCATAATATCCTTCAACATCCTTACACACCATCCATCCCTGAACCCTAAAAACACCTCACACAACTAAACACCACTCATCTGTGAACCCTAAAAAACACTCACCACCCTGACACTCCACCTATTTCTAAACCCTCAAAAACCCTTTCTGTGGTCGAACACCATTTATTGCTGACCTTTAAAAAAAACTCAGCACTTTAAACGTTACCCATCCCTGAACCCAAAAGCCTCCACTGTAGTTCTAAACTCCACCCAAGTTTAATGTAATTGTGGATATTCATTAAAATGATCTCTCCTTTAAAATATGTCTTTTAATTTTCTATTTTTCTGTATTTCCTTAAAATTGTCTTTCCGTAAAATTATTTTTTGATAATTTGGTTTCTTTCAGTGTGGTTTCTCAGTTTTCATTTTCCATTTATTCACATACATCACCCTCACTATTTACCACCCATTCAAAAAACATCCCTTCCCCACTAATTGTCCCCACCGCAGCAGTACCATGGCCCACACTGATCACCCAAGCTCTCCCCATGTAAGGCTTAGTAACAACCAAATGTTTTATGACAGGCAAGGAGCCTGTATGATGATTACATGAAATCTTCATTAAAGCATGGATATTTAGCGCCACTGTCCAAAAGGTAGTGTTTGTTTTCATATTGCACATATGATGTGTCTGAGACATACTCCAATCTAGCACTAACTCCCTGCATACTAAACCAAACAGCGCATACTTCGAGATCAGTGTACGCATCATTGGTAATGAACATGGGGAGGCACTCAAAAGTCACACATTTGGGGTGGCCAAAGGGTGTTACTAAATAAGGAGAGACAGAGACATGGAAACATTGGGAAACAGATATACAGACACAGAGAGGAAATTGTGTTAGATTTTGAAAGAGCGAGTGAAAACATGAACGTAGGGAGACACCAACAGTATATGGGCATAAACTGGATGGATACTGTCAGACAATGGTTCACAAAACTGAGAAAGACTTGGAAAAAGTGGTGCAGACACACTGACATAAACATAGGAAGGCATTGGGTGACATGGCATTAGGGAGACAGAGAGGAGAGACCGATATACAGACACAAAAGGACCTAGACACTGAAATACAGTAAGGGCCTACACACAAAATGAGCCACCAATTGAGGGAGATGCAAACATGGTAAGAGACAAATATCAACAAATGAATATCTGGGATGGCACAGACTTTGAGTGTCAGACTGGAAATGACACACAACTGGGAAGACACATGCATAGGAAGCCATTAGTTGTCCCTAATTTGGAAATCCTTGAGAATCCAATAATGCAGGGAAACAGAAGGAGAAAGACACAATAATCTGGTGTTAGATATATGGGAAAACAAAGTATATCTAGAAGGGTATACTTGGGGAGACTCGCTTATTGGGAATACGGTCTCAGAGGTGAACTGACACAAACATGGAAAGATTCTGAAGACATATGGCTGGTATAGGATATGAATTTGGGAAGAGGTGCCCCTACCAACGAAATAAATCCAGTGTGGTTAGGCATAATCACAGTTCTGTGAAAAACAATGCTCATGCCTTGATAGCTGCAATGAATCCCCAGGAAAGTGTGTGTTAGGTTCGAACAGTACCAACAACTTCGAAGAAAAGAACTTCACTCAATTCCCATGCCCATTTAAAAATAGAGAAAACTGTAATGAACAAACAGATTCAAAAGGTCATTAAAGTTGGTTAAGAGGAACTGGAGATATCCGTTTTTATGGGATATCAGATAGATACAGGAAGACTTTGGGGGTTTTTGATACTGCTGGGGTAGTCAAAGAAACACTGTGGAAATAGACAGCAGTAGTGACACTGAGAGTGATTACATGGGAGACTATTGGAAGACACTGATGCTGAGAAGATGCAAGAGAATGAGGATATGCAAGAGGATACTAGAAATGCTTCAGATGTTACTAGGCCTATGACCATAGTGAATTGTACATTTCATATACAACATCTGACTCATTGACAGTAAAGCTTGAGCATCTTGAATCAAAATTTTAACATATGTGTGAAAAAAAGGCATTATACCTGAGTGATAACTGACCAGTTTAGTCTTGCAATTAACATTTATATTTATATTTGCTTGCACAAAGGTGTGCAACATGCCAGCTTCTAATCAGCAAGCCATCTGAAGAACAGAATAGTGATAGGACATTTCATTAGACCAGAAGGTCTCTCATTTCACCCACCTAAAAATCTGTTGACAGTCACCTGCTGAACAACTATCCCCGGAACAAACACCTTCCGGCACAAGACCACCCAAAGTCGTAAGAGACGACCACAAGAAACTTCCTAAATCATCTTCTAGGATAACTCAAAATTTCAACAGGCACAAAAAGGGGAATCTTAGGTAAAGGGACATCAAAACACACCATCTACATTCAATTCCAAATTAACCTGCTGGAACTAAATGACGGTGAAAAGGAGGCTTTCTGGCAATTGAGTAAACACATGCACACTTGGTGACAAGCAAAGCACACTAGATTCCACTGAGAAAAACCCCAAGACAGTGGCAGCATTTCGAGATAGGCACTACAGTTCCCAGCTCTCCCTGTGCGTGGCCGCGCATATAACTCAACTGCCGGCCAGCGGCCGAGTGTAGCCGCAGCTTCGTTTGGGCATTTGGACTAGGGTGACCAACCGTCCGTAAATTTCACGGACAGTCCGTAAATTGGACCTCACGTCCATTGTCCGTGAGGATGCTTTTAACGGACGCCGTTTGTCCGTAATTTTGGCCATCACAGGGAGCAGCACTGCTCCCTGCGAGAAGCCTCGAGCCCCTCGATGCTGGCGCCTCGCACTCCTCCTCGGAGCACTAGAGCAGCCCCACCCGCCCATTGTCATTCTGTATGGGGCTGATGATTGCCACATACAGAATGACAATGGGCGAGTCTGAAGTGTTACCACATGCAGTGGGCCTCCTCCTGCCTCCGTCTAGGGCAGCGCATTTTGTTAGATGGAAGGAATGTGCAAACACGCACAGGCTGCTACAGAATCCAGTTCATTCAAAGAAGCTGGTGAAAAAAGTTGAAAAGAAGGGGCCCGGGCTAGAGTTCTTTCAGTCTCATCATTTTAGCAAAGTGCAGTTTCAATATTATATTGAACAAAGCCATGATTGCTGCATTTTTATTTTATGCATCTAACAACCACTGACAAAGCCAATACTTCTGGCTTGTTGTAGGTGTAACGTTACTTGTGTTATATATCTGGATACAATGACAGAAGAGGCAAAATACCAGTCCGGTGGCACACTATGCTTAACACAGATTTTTAGCTTAGTTGTTTTAAGCCACCCGCCCTTAATTACATCAAACACCCCCTTTTGAGAGACGCCCCATCCCCTTTTTTTATCCCGCTTAAAGCACTGGAAACAACACCATATCACAGTCGCCTCAAGTCCTAGCACTGCATCATGCATGACTCATGCCTTCCACTTTTTCAGATTGCCTATGTGCAGGGGCATAGTGAACTCTCCGCCACACCACCCCTTGCTTTAGGAACTACAGCAAGGGTGACATTTTTGATGGGCCTCTTCTGTCTGGAACTCTGCAGATGAAGGCTCAGCTCATAATTAATATGAAAAGGTTGGCGAGTAAGTGAAGGGATGGATGAATGGATGGATGGATGGATGGATTGGTGAATGGATGATTGAAAAGGTGAATAGATGGATAATGGGCCAAAGGATGGATGGATGAGTGAAAGGGTGGATGATCGGTGAGTGAATGGGTGGATGGATGAGTGAAACGATGGATGAGTGATAGGGTCAATGGTCACGAGTGGATGAGTAGATGGATAAGTGGATGGCTGGATGGAAGGAGGGAAGGATGGCTAAGTGAAAGGGTTGAAGGAGAGAGAAAGGGAGGATGGATTGATGACTGAAAAGGTGAATGGGTGAAAGGATGAGTGACTGGATGGATGAGTAAGTGAAAGGATAGCTGGATGGGTGAAAGGGTAAATGGCTGGATGGAAGAGTGAATGGATTAGTGTACGGATGGATAGGGTGAAAAGGTGGAGGGATGGATGAGTGAAATGATGGCTGAAAGGATACACAATGGATGGTTTGTAAATGGATGAATATGTTTGGATATAAATGGGATTACTTATATACTATTGCGCAACCTCCTTTGATGTGTCTGTAAAACCTACCTTTTGTCCCGAAGATTTGTCCTGAATTTTGACCCTTTGTCCTGAATTTTTACACTCACCGTCCTGAATTTGCACCCATGACAGTTGGTCACCCTAATTTGGACACGGGCAGAACTACTGGAGCACCCCCCAGAAGGCACTACAGTTCCCAGCTCTCCCTGTGCATGGCTGTGCATATACCTCCACCGCCAGCCTGCGGCCGGGTGTAGCTGCTGCTTCGTTTGGGCATTTGGACACGGGCAGAACTACTGGAGCACTACAGCTCCGAGTTGTCCCTGCGCGTGGCCGTGCATATAACTTCACAGCCAGCCCGCGGTGCGGGAAGCACGCAGGGACGCGCACGGAGGAGTCTGGGCCATCCCTTTAACAACATCGACTTCACTAAGGTATTGTGCGCAGCTATCTTTTACTAATATATCCCACTCCAGAGTCCCCTTCAGGATGAGTAAGTTCAAAGGCCAGAGTGATCAGCTAGGTGGTGGCATTGTGGGAACACTCAATTCATTTTTAACAAGGGCTATGTCTGTTTTAGCACGTGAAATAAAACTTGCTGAACAACGTTTATCATTGGCACCTATTCTCCATAAAAGATCTTCTTTTTGAGGCCAGACATTTTTTAACGCTCTGATACAACCTCCTCCACCCGATCAGGAAGCTGAAACTGAAACATTTACAGGACTGATACCACAACACCCAGAACCGACAATTAGCAGGACAAGAGCATCCACTAGGACCCAACCCCCAGTAAAGAGAAAAAGGGGTGGTGGCCCACAGAGACAGAAACCAGCGAAAGTCTCCAGATCAGCAAAAACAATAGGGAGTGACAGAGTGGAACCTGTCCAAGGTGAGACAAGCCTTCCGGTAACCCCGACTGTGGGCCCCATGTCGAATGAGGATATGTGGCAGAGACTAGAACATTTGGTTTCTACTATGTTAAATCCCTTTTCACTAAAGCTAAGCTAAATTGAAAAGATGTTAGCTGGCTTAGAGTCCCAGGCCACACACAACATTTGCACACTAGAGACACTGTATGCTAGGAACGGTCCCAGCACTAGTCCAGAGACCCATAGGCAACCAGCATCCGGTAGAGTAGATTTGACCGTGGACTGTCCAAATACAGTGCCAGTACCTACTCACCCCTGATATCCATACTGATATAACACCCCCACATGCAGGCATTACAACAAAACCCTAATGCTAGCTCCGAGAGGATCACTGAAATAATATCGAGGGACAGAATATCGACCAACAAAAATATTGTTGACAAAATATCGAGAGACAAAATATCGAGTTTCTATCTACAAACAGGTAAGTACAAAAATATCGATTACAAAAATATAGTTGTAAAAAATATCGACTTTATTAAAAACAATGTTTAATTACATTAATATAAAAAATTAATTACTAAAATATACTTAACAATACTTAAAATAACTTTTAATAATTAAATAATTAATGAAAGTAAAAAAAGAATATTTTTTAATCATATTTCTTAAAACATATATATATATAGTAACAAAATGTAATTAAATAATAGCCAATATTATTAACGTACAAATACAAAAGAGTAAAAATTACTATTCCCACTCCAGTGGGTGCAACAGTAGGGAAAGCGTTGGATAGCGTAGGGGTTAAAATTACTATTCCCACTCCAAAGAGCCCCTGTGATGTTGTGGTTGAGGCCTTTGGCAATTTATGTGGAGCCATTAAAAAAGAATCTTCTAAACCAGCTAGGCAGAATATAGTTCAAGGTCCACGCTGGTTTGACTCTTCCTGCTCCAAGGCCAATAGGGACCTGAGGGCTTCCCTAAAAACCAACCCTAGCGATGTCCCATTGGTAAGAGATTTAAGATCAAAATATAAAATTGCCCTACACACCAGATCTGAGGCTCTGGTGATTAACCATTGGGAATCTCTTACACGCACTGCCACGCTAAAGGATACAGCTGGCTTCTGGAGAGAAGTGAAGTCCCTAAGATCTTTTGGCTCTAGCGTCAACCCAATTAACTGCAACATAACCGGTGAGGCCTGGGTTGAGCACTTTTCTCAAATTTATGCTATATCAGCTACCTCTCTAGTTATTGCCCCCCTACCCAATAGTGCTGAACCTTTGACCTTTTCATTAATGGAGGTCGAGGAAGCTATAATTGATAGTGCAAGTAACAAAGCACCTGGCCCCGATGGTCTCTCTATCGACCAGATTAAATCAGAAATTAATTTCTGGGCCCCTCTTCTATGCAACCTATTTAATAACCTGTGTGAAAACTCAATTCCTGAATCCTGGTCGAACAGTGTTATCGTACCAATCTTTAAAAAAGGTGACAGGTCGGATCCTGCCTGCTACCGTCCGATCTCACTGATCGATAACACGTTAAAGGTCCTTGGTAGGGTAATCTTTAAACGGATAAGGAACTGGGCTGAGGACAACAATGTTCTTCATTGTAGTCAACTGGGATTTAGAAGCCACGTAGGCACAGTTGAACAGTGTCTAAATTTAAACTTGATTATGGCCAAATACATTATCGTTAAAAATTCCCCTCTTTATTTAGGTTTCATGGACCTGAGTTCCGCATTTGATTTTGTTAATCGTTCTAGGTTGTGGTCTCTTTTGCTTGATTATGGTTTGGATGACTCTCTGGTGTATTTTTTATCTGAGTTACATAGGGACTTAAAAGCAAGAGTACGGATAAATAATGACGGCGATTTGTCCAATGATGTTCTTATTAGCAGAGGAGTCAGACAGGGCTGCGTACTCGCCCCCCTGCTTTTTATTTTATATATCAATGGGTTGAGCAGCACTTTGAGTAAAATTGTTAAGGATGTTCCAATCATAAATGGCGTCCCCATTACTACCCTACTCTATGCGGATGACGCAGTACTAATGGGGCGAACCCCGAATGCTTTACGCATTTTAATTTCGGGGTTTGTTGCGTTTATGTCCGACCTTGGTTTAAATACCAATTTAAAAAAATCCTTTATCATGAACTGCGGACCAAAAAAGTACAATATTACATCAATTAAATCTGGTAACAATATTTTAAAATGCACTAGCACTTTTCCCTATTTAGGGTTACTCTTCTCTAACTCAGGTTCTTGGCAGCCGCATGCAGCTTATGCGAGAAATAAAATTGGCAAGTCAATTAATTCAATCTTATCCCTCCGACAACCGAAACTGGCAGATGTGGTAACACCCCTACTTAACATATATCGCACTCAATGTCGACCAACTGGGACATATGGAGCAGAAGTGTGGGGATACTGCAAAAGCACGGGTCTTCAGTCTGAGGAAAATAGATTCTGTAGGAGGGTGCTGGGGGGAGTCCCCTGCGCCTCTACACTTATTTGTCATAACGAACTGAGACTGTCTTATATTGTTGACTTCATTAGGTCTAGGCCTGCTCTCTTTTGGATCAAGGTATGGTTAAATCCAGCAGCGTCCTTAACGCGCAGTATAATATCTGACTGTTTGTTAAGTGATAGTTTTCACCACATACCTTGGTTTAATGCAGTCAAGGATAGCCTGCAGAGTGTGGGTCAGGGTTCCTTGTTTAGTTCCCCGAATTCTATTGTACCCGCCCATAAGCACAGTATTAAACGGGCTTTACTTGACTTATATAAAGAGGATCGCTTGAGATCTGAGTCTATTAAACTTGGTGTTATTAGATATCAGCTCATTATTGACCTAAGTTGTGATAATTTGATTAATCTGAATAATTTTTATAGATACTTGTCAATACCCATAGGAAAGTGGAATCGGAGCCTTTTGTTCAGGTTTCGGGATGGAAGCATAGTAAATTTGCTCAGCTTCCCCCTAGGCTACAATAAAAAATTGGAAGAATTGGACTGTCCCTGTTCTCAGGGCGGGAAACAAAGTCTATTGCACTATTTCTTCTTCTGTGGCTTCTATAAACTGTATACCTGTCAATATCTAAGGCCGACCCTTTGTAAATATAACCTCAGAGATTTTAATTTTGCTTTAAAATTTCTCCAAATGCTGCATACCGATGAAATTATATATACTGTAAGCTGCTTTATAAAAAGATGTGTGAAATCGAGGTCATGCATGGAGTTTGGATAATTGCTAACAGCATTATGGCATTGTTGCACTTTTTGCATTTAATTATTTTATCCTAATTGCCCATTGATTTAGTTGTATATCCATTTTGATATAAATGATTATTTTGGGAGTACATAACCTGAATCTTATGTCTAAGTTGCTAATAGAATAATGTTTCTCCCTTTACTATCTTTTTGTACTGTATACTATGCTCTCCGCACTTTATGATATATGCTGCTTAAATGCTATCTTGATAAATTAGCTTATTTATATATGTTTTTAAACTGTCTTAATTGCATTTTTACCTGTATGTACTTTTATGGATGTATTGTTAATCCGAATAAAGATCATTTGACTGTGACTGAGTGCAACAGTGGATATGTGACGTTACAACGCAACTTTTACAACGCACTACCATTACAACGTAAGTATTGGTAAGTATCTAATAATTTTTATAATTTAAATTATTTAAAATTAATTTAATATAATTTAATTTCATTTCATTTCATTAAATTAAATTAATGTAAATTTAATTTTACTTTATTTTTACACTGTACCCCAAAAACCCAAAACTGACCCTGAACCCTAAAAAAAAACCTTTACCCAAAAACCCAAAACTGACCCTGAACCCTAAAAATACCCCTTTACCCAAAAACTAAAAACTGACCCTGAACCCTAAAAATACCCCTTTACCCAAAAACTAAAAACTGACCCTGAACCCTAAAAATACCCCTTTACCCAAAAACTAAAAACTGACCCTGAACCCTAAAAATATCCCTTTACCCAAAAACTAAAAACTGACCCTGAACCCTAAAAATACCCCTTTACCCAAAAACTAAAAACTGACCCTGAACCCTAAAAATACCCCTTTACCCAAAAACTAAAAACTGACCCTGAACCCTAAAAATGCCCCTTTAATTTAACATAATTAGCAATTAATCAATTAAATTAAATTAATTACCAATTACATTTTAATTCATTAACAAATATTTTGTAATTAACAATTAATTAAATATTACTACCAATTATTAAATTTACATATTTAATTAATTATAATTAAATTACTTCCCACCCTATTCCCCTATAAACCCACAACCCGCTACAGGAAATACATTATTTAAATTTACACAATTAGCAATTGATCAATTAAATTAAATTAATTACCAATTAAATATTAAATAATTAACAAATATTATTTAATTACCAATTAATTAATTATTACTACCAATTAATACATTTACATATTTAATTAATTATAATTAAATTACTTCCCACCCTATTCCCCTATAAACCCACAACCCGCTACAGAATAAAATTACACAATACTTTAAAAAAAATCATTAATTAAAAATAATTATAACATAAAATGACACTTTTCACACATATTATAACATAAAAACACTATAAATAATTAAATATTATTTAAAAAACGATATTTTTTACTATCTAGATTATATACTTGGATATTTTCACTTTCTATATTATTTACAGTCGATATTACTTCACTTACCTTAAAAACGATATTTTGGCTGTCGATATTCTGTCCTGTCGATATTTTGTCCAAACGATATTTAAAACTCGATATTCTGTCCAAACGATATTTTGGAGTCGATATTATGTCTGTGCACCCTCCGAGAACCTAGCAGGGGAGGCTACATCAAACTGCCAAAGGGACCACCCTAATACAGCCACAACACGCCAGAACATAACCCCGCCAGAGCGAGGGGGAAGAGTTGACTACCGGAGGGAGGAATGACTCAATATAGGAACTATGGCCACTGGAACTCAGATTCTACACCTCCCCCCGGCAGCATCCCCATTGGTGTTGTTGCTGGGGAATGTACCACCTTTGAGGGAGGATCAAATAGAATCTACAGACCAACTAATGTCTAATGATCTCCATTGGCTGACGCGGCACCTGAACGAAGTACGGGGCAGAGCTAGCTGCCTCCTAAATCAAATGATTATAGCTACAATGATAGCCTGGGTGGGTGAAGCAAGGAAAGAAATGTTGGGAGATTGTGTGGTTTTAAATTGTATTAATGAATTTGTTTTTAGAACCCTACTAGAGTATTTATCCAGAGTTTCCTTTAAGAGGTCCCAGATTACTGTGCTACCACTGGAACATTTTTACAGACCTCTTTTTCAGGGAGTTCCAGGCACGGATGAATCAATCAATCAATCAGGATTTTGTAAAGCGCGCTACTCACCCGTGAGGGCCTCAAGGAATTGGGACTGAGGTTGGAGAATAGATACGCTCCTCTGTCCGATCTAGAATCATGCGACTGACTACGCCCATCTGAGTTAAATTCCCGAGAGGGGCGTGAGAGCCAGGTTATTCCGGTCCCTCTCACCACAGAGAGCCTAGTGGCATCTAATCTACAAGGGGGGGGGGGGGGTCAAATAAAACTACATTTAACATTGCTTCATGGAATGTGGCAGGTATCGCCCCAAAACTGAGTGACGATAATTGGTCAGAATTTTGGCAAGATCGCGATATTGCATGTTTCTAGGAGACATGGTCTACGGAGCTAATTTTCGTAAACTCTGGCTAACCCCTCTGTCTCGGGGAGGGCTAAGGGGGGTATCTTGACCTTAATCCCAAATAATTTACCAGTAAAAGTAAAATAGTTTGAATCCACAAACTTTCGTTTGTTGATACTCGAGTTACAAAAGGAAGGCATGTGGCTCCTAATTCATTTTTATAACAATGAGTTTGGCTCAAATATGCACTCTGTGGTAGGAGTTGATAGGGCAATAGATATCCTCTTAAGTGAAATCAACAATGAGGTAGTCAATATCATTTGGTTGGGTTATTTTAATATACATCCCTGAAGATACAACACAGTCCCGGTATGCAGTTTAGAGGACATGGGGGAAATACCAAATATCATTTTACCCACAATGAATATGGAAACTGTTTAAAGAGGATTTCATCTTCTTTAAATATGGTGGTAATCAATGATCCAGACCCATTGGTAGGCAGCTCAGGGGGAACCTTCCAGAGAAATGGGTCTGAGCCGGCGATTGACTACATATTAGTTACTAACCCCCTTAGTTTAAGGGCAACTAAGTTAAAAAATCAATTTACGATTTTTTGTGACCACACTATTCTATCCCTACAGTTAAAGGAACTCACAAGGGACTCAACCTGTCATCAGAAAGTTGGAGCACCAATTGTGGCAAGGAGAAACAGTCTCCAACTAAAGTGAGCCCATGTTTATAAAATAAAGATGATCCCAGAAATTGTATCAAACTTACACTGTAACATATCAACATGCCTAGAACCAAACGCTGACCCTGGGGCAGTGGTGTTCGTATTTTGTGACCTCTTAGAGAAGGTAAAACTGGCCCATACATGTACAAAAGTCCCAACCACTGGGAGTGGTAGAGGCTGGTTTGATTCTCCTTTAACAAAAGCAAGGAAGGCCTTGAAAATTAGACCCAGAATTCCAGACCAAGTAAAAGCATTGCGGGTCACTTATAAGCTGGCATGTAAAAGCAGAGAGAGAGCCATTAAGGAGGAGGTATGGGCTGATCTTGAAGAGGCAGCCAGTGTGGGTAAAAGCCAAGATTTCTGGAAAATAGCATATGCACCACATTTTTTAAATCCCAGAGATTCCACAATAGACACCAATGTAGATGAAGATGCATGGGTGGCTCACTTTGAAAATATCTTTGCCTCAAGCACTCACCCTCTGACACTATCTCTTACCACAGAGTAAAACCCACAGACCCCTCTCTTCTTCTCACTCACTGATGTCAGAAAAGGTGTGATGTCATGTAGAACTGGAAAGGCCCCAGGACTTGACGGTGTTCCAATTGACTTTTTTCAGGAAACATCGGACCTATGGGTGCCCCTATTAACAATCGTCCTCAACAGTATAGCTCTGGCAGGTCCTTCACCCTCTTGGTCAGCGCGTGTTATCGTTTCTATCCACAAAAAAGGGATATGGCAAACCCAAAGAACTACAGACTAATTTCCCTGCTGGATATCACTTCAAAGCTTATGGGCCGGTTCCTCCTTGCCAGGCTAGAGGGGTGGGCCAAGGAGAACAACATCTTAATCTAGGCCCAATAATGGTTCAAGCATGGAAGGGGTACTGTGGATCAATGCTTGAATTTAGCACTGACAATAGAAAAATATACCAGAGTGAAGGAAGAAAAGATCTTCCATGGCTTTCAAGGACCTGTGGGCAGTGTTCGACTGTGTGGTCCATGCCAAGTATTGGAATATAATGGAGGAGATGGGAGTTGAACCAGCTATAATTAATTTCATCAGACAGCTGTATTCAAATGCCACGGCATTTGTCTGTTATGCCAAAAATGGGGACTGTACCCGTCCATTTAAAATTGCCAGCGGGGTAAGGCAGGGCTGCGTTATTGCCCCATTCCTCTTCTCCAATTACACAAACGGAGCTGAGGAGTCGGTCCTGGTGGCTACCGGGGACCTCTCCGCGTTTGACTCCCAATTGTTATCTATATTGGCTTAAGTGGATGATGCAGTATTAATCGCTAGAAGGGGAATAGCTCTACAATGTTTGATAACCACATATGTATCCTTTATGGATTCAATAGATCTGAAGGTAAATCAAACTAAGTCCTTTGTGGTTATAGCCGGGGCAAGAAAAAGAGACAAAACCCCATACTTACAGGCGGACTCTGGAAGAATAGAGATGGTTGATACTTTTCCCTATTTGGGGGTCCTCTTTAAAAATCTATCATTGTCTAAGCTGGTGGAAAGAAGGAAGCTGGTAATGGAGAGAAGTCTTTTGGCCTTAAAATCTTTTACCAAAAAACTGGGCGCAAGACCATTAATTCCGATAAAGAACATCTATCAGGCCAAAGCAAAGGCGGCAGTGGTGGATGGGGCTGGTGTCTGGGGTATGGTAGCGACAGACTCACTTCAAACTATTGAAAATAACTTTTTTAAGTCCATAGTGGGCCTCCCTATCTCTTCCTCTAATTACATCTTACATTTGGAACTGGGCTTTTCCTACATTGCAGATTCAATCCAGCTAGCTCCAATCCTTCTGTGGCACTCAATATGGCAGAGGGACACAGTGACCCTGACCCAAACTATAATAAGGAGTTGCTTAAGTATGGACAACCGCAGAAGGTCAAGGTGGCTGGGCTATGTAGAATCAGTGTTGAGGGATATTGGCCGTCCTGACTTATTTAAGGACCCATTGGCATGCAGAAAGGTCTGAAAGCAAAAGGTCATCAACATGTATTTATTGAGGGCAGAATATAAGCGGAAGGAAATTAACCGAGAGAAACAGGCTGTCTATACCTATCGTCAGAGCCCACCACTGATAGAGGGAGGGTACTTTTATCTAGCAAATGTTACTAGTCCGCAACATAAATTCAAACTACTGAGATTTCGTAAAAATGTGATACCTTTGATGTTAGTGTGTGCACGTGTGATAACCTCTCAAAACAAACTGAATTGCACCTAGTTTTGTTTTATAGTATCTACGAGAAAGAAAGGAACAACTACCTCATACCAATTTTAAAGCAACAACATTTTAAACAATGCCGGGTTACATTATATTTTTTTAAATCGCTATCCGACCCCCTGGTCTGCTTTTTGGTAGCCGGGTTCCTGAAGGCTTGCATGAGAAAGAGGAAGGGGGGGCGGCAAATATTATTGGGCTTGCTATTCGGTAATTTTGCATTATGGGGTTGCTTATGAAAAAGAGTTTTTCATATGTGCGAAAGAATTTGCAGCTGTTTTTTTATCTAAAATGAATTAGGAATGCTTTTCGCGGCTTTCATCGACCTTAAGTCGGCGTTCGACTTAGTGCCGCGGGATAAAATGTGGGCAGTCTTCGAAGAACAGGGCATGCCAGCTAACATTCTGTCCTTCCTTAAAAAGTTACACAAGGACAATTATGCCCAAATCAGATGGAATCAGCAAGGTAATGTGACTGATACATTTCCAATTGCAAGGGGTGTGCGCCAACGGTGCGTTCTGGCCCCGACACTTTTCTCACTCTACATCAACAGGGTGATCAGCTATTACGCGAACCACCCAACAGATGCTCCAAAAGTTGGATGGTAAGCTGATCCCCCTGTGGATGTTTGCCGACCATACCCTCCAGATCTCTAAAACGCAGAAGGGCCTTCAAAAGGCCATAAATGTGTTTGAGGTCTTCTGTAAGGATCACGGTCTCGCAGTGAATGTTAGTAAAACTAAATTTATGGTCCTTCATAGGTCGAGACAGGTAAGAGGGAATGTGGCAATGAGTGGGGTCAGACTTGATCAAACTGGGGTGTTCTCGTATCTGGGAATCACCCTCACCTCTAAGCTAGGTTGGAAACCACATCTTGCCCATCTGGAAACTAAGCATGCTCAACTAACAGGCACCTTAACTAAAGAAGTATTCCTCTCCCATACTAGACCCATCCTGCCTGTTCTGAAAATATACGAAGCAAAAATAGCCTCAGCTACTCTGTACGGGGCTGAACTGTGGGGCTTTAGCAATCTTGTACACATTACTAGGGCCCAAAATAAGTTCTTGCGTGGGATCACGGGCCTACCGGTTTCAACCCCGTTGATTCCCCTCTTCTATGACTGGGCTCCCAGCTTTTGGAGGATAGAGCTCGCTATAGACCGGTGGCATACTGGAGGAGATTGTGGGTAACTCCGGAACTCTCTCAGTATGCCGGGCCTTCCTTGATGTTGTAAACGCTGATAGAGCACACCAAATTCATTGGTTTCAGGAGGTCAAAATCATTTATTCAGCCATGGGTCTGGTTAGTTTGTGGGAGGACCCTATCGGTAGTATTTTTCCACCTAGAAAAACCTTAAAAGATCTCTATTGGAGACTGGTCCTATCGAAGAGATTTGGTTCGACTATTGGTCCCTCATTGTCTGCAGATTTTCTGTAACTTAAACATCTTCCTGTCTATGAGGGTTATTGTGACTATATCACCGTACCGGAAGCAAGAAAGAGATATCACCAATTAAGGGTAGGGACCTTACCGACTAACTCCTTCGTCTCAAGATGGCGAGAAGGATTAGCTCCCACCTGTCCTTTCTGCCCCTCCCAAAACGAGAACATCGGGCACATTTTCTTTATTTGTCCCAAATACAAAGTTCCAAGAAGGATCTGGCTGAAACCCCTTTTTGTCCAGCTTAACCTTCCAACAGGTTGTGAGGCGCTAAGCATCTTTAGCAGTGATACCAATCAGCTGGTGGTTATTGCTGTTGCTAAGCTCTTACATTGGACGTGGAGTTTACGTATGAAGAAAGTATGCCCAAGTTGACTATTTTAGATTCCCACTGTATATACAGTCTATTTGTATCCTTTTAACGATTTTAACATGTATTTTAACGAATAGTCAATCAATTGAAATATGCACTAACTGTCTATATGGCCTGATATGGGACTCTATACCCCCTGATATTTTAACTGTTTATGTCTTTTATGATTATTTTATCGAAATAAAGACTTTTTGAATTACAAATCATTTACTGTTTAACATGTATTTATTTGCGCTTTTTTTAATCATTTTTACTGGATCGAATAAAAGAATCAAATTGAAAAAATTAAATTGAACTTGAGAGGTGCATATCGTTACAGGATAGCTAGCAGGGTCAATTGGAAAGATAGGCAATAATGCATCAGCATATTAGAAACAAGGAGGAGCTCCTTTAATTCCACTACATTAAGCTTTCTCCTAAAAAGTGGAGTGCTTTGTAATCTCTCGATAAGAGCATGAAAGCAATTTTTGAGAAAATATGGATATTCATAAGAAAGCATTATTTGGAAAATATGTCAGCGAAAATGTGTGTCGGATTAAATACAAGACTTGCTTAGTTCTCAGAAATAAGGCCACTGCTCTTTTTTTCCTGTAACAAGGCTTTATAGTAATATCTTTCCAGCAGCTAGACAGCGGAAGTGATGCTGCTGAACAGGAAACACTTTTCCTAATTTGGAAGCTTGTAAGGTGTAATGAGTCATGAAATGTGGAACCTTCGGGTAAATATCCCAAATTTACTATCGCTGCAAGGCTGGAGAATTATGCAAATACAAATTAGCAGTGCTCTGGTATTGTTTGTTCTCTTTAAAAGGCAATAAAAGCATTTGCAATCTTCTGGTTCTCACAACAGTGATTTGGGTTAAGTGTCTGTTATTTTGAATTAATGGACCAAAACGTACAATTACAGATAGTTTGGAGAGCAGCCGGGCTAATGTTTTGCCGCCTTGTAGCATCCCTAACAAGGCTGCCTGGTAGATTGAAGTATTCTTTCCTTCTTCAGCGTATAATCAGAAGATGGCAGCGTCCGGGCTCGCGCAGCCTGCGTCTCTATCCGGCTGGCCGCGAGCCCACTTGTCATGCACGAGGCTGGCTGCTTCTTGACAACCGTGGCGAGTTTTATAGCCTTTCCGACACAGATCAATGGGTAAAATTGATCATAACAAATAGGGTGACGGAGATAACGAGGAGCGACAGAGAGAAACAGATAACCTACACTTTGCGAGCTAACAGATTCATTATTGTTGGCCTGACGTCTATCAGTTATAACTGTCTGAGAAATGGACCCTGTTATTATTCACCTAAGTAATTGATTAGGCATCCGAGCAATGGCTTACTTTGGTCGTGTTGTAGTCAAAGGGTCATAAAAACACTGAATTATAAATAAAGAAAACCGACGAAGAGGGTTATTGTAGAGGGGTGTGCCTGATACATTCAGACACATTGAATTCAATTACCCTGCATGTACGGTGTTCGCACGTTGTGGCATATAATACAGTAATACAACTACTATTTGGCATGGCGACGCCTTAATGTTTCTTGCTCTCCGTAGTCCATCTAAGTGACACAGAAAGAGTCCTGGGGCCCTTAAGTCAAGCAAGGAAAATGGGCCCGAGCTCTCCAGGTGTGGGTAGTAAGAGACCAATAATTGGGGTGCAATGGGGGGCTCAGGCAACGATTACATGTTGGCCTGAGCGGAATTCACATGTGGAATTGTATTCTGTTAAATTAGATGTTGGGCAGTGTTTCCGCAACTCAATTTTCAAGTGGTGGGAGCCAAGGATCCGATTTTACCTGCATGATATTCCGGATGGGAAAATCTAATTAGAATAAAACTGCATTAAATAGTCCAAAGCTCGTGTGAATGCCCTTGTTAACCCCCGTGGAATCGGGAATTTCGCAAGAAATGCTGGGTGCAAAACCTGGTTCTGCACAGTTATTGCCCAATCCGTATGCAGTAAAACTATGCAAAGATTGTGTCTGGTATTAGTAACTTAAAACTTTGTGTCTTGTAGATTCACAAACATGCTATGACCACTGCTTTGATTTCTACCGACCTTAACTTATGTATGAGGTGCTCAAAACTCTACTAATAACCCAAAAATTCATAAATAATTCAACATTTTTAATTTGGAAGAATTTGGATTGCCGTACATTGCGTCTGCAACCTGACACTACCAAGCCCAAACTGCTGATTGATCATGATAACAACATGTAATCTGTCCTAGACATCCTACTCCCATTAAATTAATAAAATAATTTCAAAAATATATTATTGGCATGCTTTGGGCAACCCTTTGTACGGTTGCCACCCCTTGTTTACTGCTTACCTATAGCTAATAATGGTAATTTTAGGCATAATATGTACATCAATGGCATGTTGTCCCAACCTGTAATGCACGTACTAACATAACATTAGCCGTTATTGGTGTATTTTCGATGTTTATAAAATAATGGCACCAACTGTAGGTAAAATGTTGGCCATGGCACAAAGGTGTCAATTATTGTCCTCTTATCAGCCTTCATGATATGGTGATGTCCTCTTCTCATATAATGCTGGTCATGGTATAATGATGGTCATTTAAGATGCATTGTGAAACATTTTATGTGGATTTGTCAGACCTTGTGGAATGCTGGCACTGGCATAATGGTGATATTTCTTGATATGGTGTGGGGACCCATGGCATGATTGTGTCAATCCTTGCTATAATACTGGTATAATGCTTGTAATTTCTGCTGCGTGATAGAAATGGGAAACAAATATGTCCCCTAAACAATAAAGCATAGGCCTGGTTAAACCATCGTGGTCACATGTTTGGAGCCATCTGGCTCTGAAAAAGAAACATGCCCCTAATGAACTGCGGGGAAAGAACACAGGCCTCTCTGGCCCGGTAAATAACTATGCAAAGAAGTTGGAGCGGCAACATGGCCAGGGCTTGGATCTGGCACCAACAATAGCTGCTACGGAGGTCCCCCAGCCCTTTCTGACTCACGGGCTGCTCGCTGGAGTCTCCGCTCTGTGGATGTGGCGGGGGCAGGCACCGGCAATGTGCCTCGCATCCCCCTCTGTGGAACAAGCTGCGACGCTCTGCCTCACCCGGTCCCCCGTCTCGGGACCGGGACTTGAGATATGGAGCCCACACGGCTCTGGGCTCATTCTCCTTCCAGGGCTTCCCCTAGCTCAAGGGAGCCTCGTGCTGCTTCAGGCTGGCTGCAGGCCCACCCCCAACCAGGCAGACAGCTTCCGGGTCGCATTGGGCAGCAGCCCGGCAGCAACTCTCTTTGCTTGGGCTGCGGCGGTGAGATGCGGTGTGGGCCCCACTGTAATGTAAATAAAAATTCAGGCAAAGTCGCGGGGTGGGCACCGGCGCACTAAAATACAGGCAAAGTCATGGGGTGGGCACCCGTGCAATAGAATACGGGCAAAGTTGCGGGGTAGGCACCCGTGCAATTTAAATAAGGACAAGCACGTCAGCCATGCGGGTTGGGCACCTGCAATGGGCACAAATAAGCAGCCATAATGCAGGGTGGGCACCTGCAAGTAAAGATAAAAATAAGTGGGGTGGGCACCCACATTGCAGGGGCCACGGGGGAATCCCTACGCTGGGAATTCCTCTTACTGGGCCAACAAGGGAAACAAAGCAGAGCGCTCACAGGGCGCTAGTGAGCACCAGGAGTCATGGGGGGTAAGGAAATGGAGCAGACAGCTCCCTGCAGAGAAAAGTACCCCAGTCATCCTCAGGCAAGGCAGAAGGGTCCCAGGAAAAGAAGTCCTCCAGGCATCCAGGGGCAGGGCAGGGCAGGGCCCAGGGAGGCAAGCCTTGCCCTGAGCCCCAGCAGCAGCACGCCCCTGGTAGATTCAAGTCCAAGCACAAGAACATTTTACATGGGGTCACAGCCCCTATATTTATACAGCTGAATCCTTTGTCTAAGAGTCTAGGCAAGGGTAGAACCAGATACAACTGGTTCAGGAGCACTTTGTTTTGCCTAACTCCTCTCTCCCTTTCACAAGACAGGCCAGGGACATCATACGCACCACAGGAGATGGAGCCAGCATTGTGGAGGGAAGGCACACACCTATTCAGGTCCCAGGTGCAACTCCTCCCTCCCATCTACATGCAGATCTCCCTATTCACCACCGGGCAGACTCATCCTGGCTCCTGGAGCCAACCACACCAGCCAGCCCCTGTCACTCACAGTCCAGACAGGCAATTCACATCTTACAGCACACAGAAATGCCAACTTCTAAAAGTGGCATTTCTAAACTAACCACAATAAATCTGCGCACACCATTGTGCAGCATTTATTCTCACGAGTTCGCATACACTAAACTTAACCCTGCACTCCTCTCATCTCAGGAACTACCATGGACACACATATCCCCCATGCATTCCTATGGGAGGGCAGGCCACTCTCACCATACGCACACAGAGTGCGCACACACTTTACACTGGGCCACAGTGCTAAAGTGCGCAGAGGCCACAAACTACTAGTATCAGGTCACATTAAAAAGCAAAAAGTTCAGGGGTGAACCTGCCAAAAGGGCCAAGTCCAACAACTAGCTTTTTACCACTCCAACTAACTCACCCCGCTCCTTACTGGTTCCTACTAGAACGATATTAAATGTCTGTCAGTGCATTAATTTAGTTGTCTCCCCTTACTGATGTCTGACTTAGATAGTCAGTTCTATTATGATGTTCCCCGTCCTGCAATACACCTACAGCATTCGGGACAGGCTCTTCTATTTCTTGCACCATTATTCCCCACACCAATACTACCTCCGGGAGTTTGTCATATGCCCTAGTTTTCCTCACATGTTCCTCCTCAGCCAACATCCATTCTTTTAAATCTTTTTTCGATTTATCCACCTGCGGCCCCGGCGGAGCCAGCCAGTGAATTGCAATTCTCCTCTTTGTTATTGTGAGACACAAAATTAAAAATCGTCTACTCGTTTCATGCCTGGGATACTTGGGGATCAGACCAAGGAGACAAGTTTCATCTCTAAAGCTATCATCCACCCTGTTATTCTATTCAGTTGTTCTAGGGTGACAGCCCAATACACTTGAATTCATTGGCAATACCATACTATCGGCACAAAGTCTGCCTGTGCGTGCTGGCATCTGGGGCATTTCGGGTCTCAAGATACATTTATGGCGTGTAATCGCCTGGGTGAAAGGTAGGTCATGTGAACCATATTGTATTGTCTTAGTTTGAATCTACTACAGACTGCCACTCTGCGGACGTTTCCATGGATTTTTCCCAATTCTTTTTCCATGATCTCTTGCGTACAAAACTCTTGCCAACTCTCCTCCACCTACAAAGGTTTAATCTTTTTATCTTCTCTGAAGGCCCTGTACAAGTGAGTAACCAGTTTCCGGCCTTCCGCCATTGCAATCATGGTACCCAGTGTATGTGTATGTTCCAGGGCTTCTGGAAATGTCGTCCCAAGCTTGGACCGTAGCTGCTATCTTGGCGTATTGCAAGAATTTCCCCGCCCCCAATTGAAAAGTGTCTACCGCATCTTGATAGGTAATAAACCTATTTTTAGGGTATAGATCCGACAACATCAAACAACCCCCCTCCTTCCATTTTTCAGTCGACATTACTCGTTCTCTTTGAGCAAACTGCAGCACGTTCCAAATATCTGCCTCTGGAGCGTAGGATTTCTCCTCAATGAGTTGTTTAGTCGTCATGTCCCATATTCTAGACATTAGCCCAATCATTGTGGGGTAGTTCTCCTGTTGCTTCCTGGTTAGCCACATAAGTGCTCCCAACTGTTGCCCACCATAGAAGCCATCAAACAAATTTCGCTCCCAAGAGGAATCCGTATTCAGCCAAGCTATAGCATGTTGTAATTGCGACGCCAGATAGTATGACTCTACATCTGGAATTTTCAGACCCCCTTTACACCATTGTCTTTTCATCACCTCCAAACTTATCCTGCATCATTTCCCATTCCAAAGGAGCTGCGTGAGAAGTACATCTAGCTCCTTGAAGACACTATGCGGTAGTTCATAGAAGTATCCTTGCATGGTATAAAGGCAACTGGGTATAACCACCATTTTAATTAAGGCAATTTTCCCCATCAAGGACAATTTTACTGTATTCGAAAACTGTATACTCTCTTGTAGGCCCTTGAATTTCCTACCCATATTGTGTTTGTAAAAAGTACCTTTTCCTCTGGCTATCCGTATCCCCAGATAATGCACTGTTTCTGGTTCCCAGGGGAACCCTAGCTCGGGGGCTGGGACTCTACTCCCCTCTCCATCATCCCTATTGCGTATAATTGCGATTTAATTTATTAATACGCAAGCCAGAGGCCATAGCAAACCGCCCCAGAGCGTCGAGCAATATTGGGACAGATTGCATCAGGCGACCCAGGTACATCAAAGCATCACCCGCATACAGTGACACAAAATGTTCTGTCTGACCCACTGTAATAGCATGTCCCTGGAGCACTGCCCGGAGGTGACATGCCAATGGCTCCATTGTGAGGGCGAATAACAGAGGGGAAAGCAGACCTCCCTGTCTCGTTCCTCTTTGTCGCATCATAACATCTGACACATATCGTCCTGTGCGGACCCTCGCCATAGGCTTAGTATAAAGCAGTTTAACCCAGTCTACAAACCCTGAGCCCAATACCATTTTTAAAAGCGCCTGTCACAAATAATCCCACCTGACTGATTTGAATGCCTGTTCGATATCCAGGAAAGCCAATGCACTTTTCCCCAAACGTCTGCATTATGTGTGCGAGACGGCGAATATTTCTGAGCGTATTTCTACCTGGTATAAACCCGGACTGATCCGCATGCACCAGCTGAGGAAGACATGGAAGCAGTCTGCTCGCAAGCACCTGACTTATAATTTAAGATCAACGTTGAGCATAGAGATAAGTCTATGTGAACTGGGGATCAACTGGTCTTTTCCCGGTTTAGAAATCATTACTATCAATGCTTTCCGCATTGAATTTCGTAGTTCTCCCCTCTCTTTCGCTTCCGTAATAACCTCCAACTATCTTGAAACCACCACCCTGGCGTACTCCTTATAAAATTCAGCCGCAAGGCCATCCATACCAGGCGATTTAGCAGTTTTCAGATGATTCATAGCCACTCTGATTTCCTTCCCTCTAAAGGGGGCCCCTAGGGTTTCCTGAGTTTCATGGTTCAAACAGGGTACTTCCACCCCTGCCAAGTATATTTCTACTGACTGGGTATGTGTGGAGTTTTGAGGCTCCAAATATGTCCTGGTTAGGTGGGTAGCAAATACCTTATTGATCTCATGTTGTGGGTAGTCCATTTGTCGCTGGTCGTATAATTGCCAGGATTGGTTGAGGAAGTGTCTCCATAGTGATTAGTCATGCCAGTAGGCGACCTGCCTTGTCTCCCTCCGAATACCACAGTCTTCTATTCTTATTCCTATTATATTTGCTTAGTGCTTCCCATATGTCTCCTATCTTTTGCCGTTGTGTCTTCCAATTAGCTGGACCCTCTATGTCTGAGGGTAGTGCCTTTTCTAAGTCAGCCATATGTTTTTCTTGGCGTTTCAAATCCTGCTCTAGCGTTGTATTGACACCTGCCTCTGTAGACATACATTCCCCCCTATTTACTACTTTCATGGCATCCCATTCAGGTGCTTTTGTGCTGGCAGTGTTTCTATTTGTGTCAAAATACACCTGGATTTTCTTTCCCATTGTAGCCTTATATACCGGATCAGTTAGTGCCTCCCTGTTAATTCTCCAAAGTGGTACCTTAGCTCTTGGGTGACCCAGTGTGTATGCTATAAACAATGGGGACCTCCGTGGCTGGTAGTGGGAGTACCGGCCGGGCGGTGATGTGGGGAGGGGGAGGGGCAGGGTGGGGGGTAGTAATGTATGGAATACGGACTTTAACAGATAAGTAAGCATATAAATACATAAAACGAATTTCGTTACGCGCACTGCATCGCATTTGGTGATGCAGTGCATGCAACAAAATTCGATGTATTTATTTATGTTTACTTACCTGCTAAAGTACGTAATCCATACATTACTAGTCACCACCGTGCCCCTCCCCCTCCCCACATCACCGTCCGGCCGGTACTCCCACTTCCGGCCGCGACTTAATGGGGAGTGTTATGACAAATATTGAGAAAGGTATTGTGCCCCTTCTATTCGATTAGCTTCCCCCTTCTGTATGGAAAATGAATCTAATCTGCTATGTGTATTAGTCCCAGGTGTATGACACAAGTATTCCCTTTGATGGGGGTTACAATGCCACCAGATATCAATGAGGTTGCAATTTTTTAACATCTGAAGCATTGCCTCTCTGTCTTTAGATTTGGCCAATGGCCTCAGGGGCCTATCCAGTGTGCCATCTAACTCACAATTATAGTCCCCTGCAACAATCAGTTCTGCATCCACAGCACAGTCCAACTGTCCCAAGACTGACCTCAGAAAAACTCCATCATCATTAATCAGGCAGACATAACGCCCGTCTAGCATTCCGACCACTACCACAGATCTACGTGATGGATCTAACCTAGAGTTTACCGCCCTAAATTGGATTTCCGGTGCCACCCAGATCAGTGCGCCTCTGGCATACCCCGAATAGGATGTCGCAAAAAACTGACCCCTCCATCTTCATTGGACGTATTTAAGGCAGCCGCCCCACAAGTGGGTTTCATGAAGAAAGGCTATACTCACTCCATATTTTTCAAGATACATTGCCACCGAATTCTTTTAACCACATTATTTAGCCCCCGAACATTCCAGGTTATAAACTTGTAGTTCTGTCTGTTGCCTGTCATGACTCCAGTGTATTGTGGTGCAGGAACTCTCTGTCTAGTTGGGGACCCCTTCATGTGCTATAGAGTGGGCCACCCTATGTTGCTATATATTGACTGACATATCGTCTATTTGTATCCCCAGTAATGAACTTTTTAACATGACTGTGTAATCTCGAACAACCACCTCCCCCAGGCAAGGGTACCTAATTCCCCTAGCACAACCGTTGCCCAAGAACTCGGGACTCTGCCCCATACCGCATATCCCCCACAAGGGTCCCCCCTCCCTGCTTAAATTTCAACAAATATAAGAAATAAAGTCTAGTCTCTGATACAAGGCCAGACTGTCAGGCATTGCGCCGCCTCGCTCAACCTCCAGTATCACAAGGCAGCAGCAGTGCATCACAGCTGGAGTGTCCTAAGTGGCGGAACCATGTCCCAACTAATTTGGCCATCTTTATTTCTCAGTATTTTAGGGGACCGTCACCCCAATTAATTTGCATCCCATTCTTTCCTCCTTACTTCAAGTTTCTATGCTTACAGTTTCAGTGTCCAGTTTGACCATCAGTTCCTCCCTGACAACATTATCAATTTACCTTAAGAGCCTTCATCGATTTGGTTAGGGTTATATTCTAGTTGGGGTTGAGTTTCTTGAACTAGGCAGAGTGGAGAGAACTGGTTGTGTGTAGGTAGCCCCTCCACTTCGGCCCATAGGGTTCCATCTAAACCCACTAGGATATGTCCCACCTCTAATGAGTCGTGCATATTGGATCTCTGTTCACCAGTGTCACGACCATGTCTCTGTTGCCGGCCGCTTCTTCTACGTTGTTCCCGACAGCAGTGATTTTGGTCTTTCCCTGCCAGGCCTATTGAGTCCACCCAGTCTGTGGCCTCCTGTGGAGAATTGTAAAAATGCACCCTGTCTCCATACTGTATTCGGAGCTGAGTCGGAAACATTAGGCTATATTTAATATTGAGTTCTCTAAGACGCCTCTTGACTCCCAACAAATCATTTCATAGATCTTGCACTTTCCTGGTATAGTCAGGGTAAATATGAATGTCACAGTCTTTAAACTTAGGCGAGCCATGTGCACGAACATATTGCAAAATGATATCTCTGTCAGTCACGGCCCACATAGGGCGTGCCACCGGGTGGTGATGTGGGGCGGAGGAGGGGCAGGGTGGGGGGTTGTAAAAAGCTGGAAACGGATGATTTCAGGCAAGTAACGGAAAAAAAAAATTGTTGCGCGCGCTGCATCGCATTTGGCCATGCCCTCCGTTATAGACTTCCTTGGCATAATGATGCTCACAAATGGTAAAACGTTGACACTGGCATATTGATGCCCATTTTTTGCATACTGGGGGCATTCTTGGTGTGTTGGTGCAACGAAGGTACAATGCTGGTTCTGGCATAATGGTAAAATGTGTTGGCATCCGTGGTACGATGGCACACACACTCTTGGTATAATGCTGCCACTGGCATAGTTGTGGCATCTATGGCATGATGATGCCTTCCTCTGACATAATGCAAGACCTGTAGCTTGGTATTAGTGGGAGTAAAAGTTAGAACTGATGGATTTGGATCTACAGTATCTGGTGACGACATCCTGATCTGGCTGACTAACACAGATATCCCATCCAGCCTTGTTGAAGACTCGCATTTGGCAAAGTATTGACCTTAACATCAACCTCAAAAAATCTGGGACTTTGAGCATTAATGTATCAGTGAACACAGCAAAATGGATAAGAACACAGTGTCTGTTTAAAATTAGGTGAAGCACAATTAGATATTCAGGTACTGAACTCTCCAAAATGGGGAACATCCTTTACAACGCAACTTTTACAACGCACTACCATTACGACGCAACTTTTACAACGCAAGTTATTACAACGCATTGCGCTGGGGGGCGTTCTAGGATAGGGAATAGTTTAATTACTATCCAACACCTTCCCTACTATCCACGGGGACTGGAGTTGGAATAGTAAATTAAACTATTCACTATCCAGTGCCCCCCAACGCAAGTTGTTGTAACATCTTGCGTTGTAAAACCTTTATCGTAATGGCATGCGTTGTAAAAGCATGCGTTGAAACGTCATACATCCATCCAAAATAATAGTGTGAACTTTCAATGCTAGCATCCCCCATTAACTTGGCTGTGCAGGATAACTAATGTAAAGATGACTCTTCTATCCACACCTGCATTTTTCCAGGCTTTAGCATTATTTTCTTTTTTTTATTTTGTATAGCGCAAACTCAACCCAAAGGTGTCAGAGTGCTTTACATGAGCACCAGTTGCATTACAGACTGACACATTCATTTTTGTTAGGCATGGGGAGATTAAGTGATTTGCACAGCAATAAAGGATTTCGAGCGTACATGCAGAGACTGGAACCCAGTTCCCCAGCTTCAAGGTCAACCACCCTATCCTTTATACAAATGCGCCAGATCTGATCCAACTTTATTTAAGGAGGCAATAAAGCAAGGATCCTCAGGACACTAACCTTTTATTTATTGCTCAGGGGTGATTCAGGGACCCGAATATACTTTAGAAATATCAGGCTGCATATATGAGGTATCTTTTAGAATTGTCTGATGCAGAAACAGCAATAGATTTGGTGTTTCATTGATCACACTTTAGCAGAGCAACCCCAATGGGAAGTACCATTGCAAAGCTCAGAAGACTGTTTGGTTAATGTGATGCCCACATCAATACCAAAATTTGATAGATACTATAGCATGTCTCATGACATTGGCAACCCATTCGCCTCCATACTAGGCAATCCATCCTTTATCCTTGGATTATGAGAGAAGTAGATAATGTGTGGCAAAAAGCCTTCTGCACAAAAGTAGGAGACATGTTTGAGGAACGGTTGACAAAATAATTTGAAGAAACAAGCAGCCAATAAAGATTGCTAAAGACAAAACACTTTTAATGTTTACAAATGCACCACTGGGTCCTCAGCCAATATATGATGAAAGAAGCAAAATAATCTTTAATCCATTTCTGAAAGCTGCTATAGAAAGTCTCAGATGACAAAAAAGGGAACTTGAGGATATTTAGCTTACTCCAGGAAGCAGAAACAGAAAATGTTAAATTATGTGTATTTGTAAAGCGCACTATCACCCGCAAGTCCCCCTGATCTGGTTCTGTGTATGCATCGAATGTGTGCAAGTATGAGTCACATTGATTAAAGGTGTCCGAGTGGTTGATGGAAGGAGATGCAATTGTTCAGGTATGTAAGGACTGAGTTGTGCAATGACTTGAATGTGGGTGAGGAGTTGAATTCAGGGTGTTAGTGTATCGGGAGCCAGTGTAGTTCCCTGAGGTGTGTTGTGTTGTGAGTTCTGTGTGGGAGGTTGACGATGAGCCTGGCTGCCTAGTTCTACGTGGTTTAAAGTCTTATAGTGAATTGTGTTGAGATCCCGGTATCCAGGGTGTTCCCGAAGTGCAACTTGTTGGTAACTAGGGGATGTATGCCAGTTTTGTTTAGGGTTACATGGAAGCTATTTGAAGATTTTCCTAAGCATCTTCATGGTTTGAAGCAGGATGCAGTTATGGCATTTACTTCTGTGGTCACATCCAGTCAGTTTTCTATTAATGATCATTTCAAGGTGCATTTTGGTTGTGGGTCTGAGTTCATCTAAGGGTGTGGTGCTCTTGTTGAAATCAACTACTTCTGTCTTGTCTGTAGCTGGAAAGCTGGGCTGGGTCAGCAGATGGTTTCTTGAGCAGGGACTTGACAGTGTATGTTTCCAGGCGTCAAGGGTGTGGCTGAATTAATGGAGGCTTTGAGGATGGGGTCCTTTGGTGAAGGTGGGGTAGGGCAACAGTCAGATGGGAGACCCCAATGGTATGATTTTCATGGTAGCAGCTATTTCAATTGTGATGACAGCAAATCACGAGGTCAAGGTTCATTCATTGTCCGTGATGGGAACTTGAACTGCAATAGTAAAGGGTTCAGCTGAGGATCAAAGTTGCTGCATATGGAGATGGTTTTGTTACAGAAGAATTCTGAGAGCTTGTTGCAAGGGTCTTGTGAGATTGAGATGTTGCTGGAGGAGGTAGGAGAGAGATGCAGTGAAATATTTGATGAGAGCTTTAATTTCCTTGCTGCTATTAAATTAGTGCTGGCGCCTATGCGATCTGCAAGAGTTGTGTGGTTGGTGTTCCATATCTGCTGGTGGTAGAATCTTTGGTCTGACCTGAAGATGTATTTCTTTGGGGTGTCTTGAGTTGTTCTCCATTTGCGTTCCAGTTCCTTGCAGTGGTGTTTAGTATGCCTGAGTTCCTCTGTGCGCCAGCTGGCATGAGATTGGATTCTTTCCATTGGGTTGCACTTTAGGGGAGCCATGGTGTATGTGCATGCAGTGAACCAGATGTTACATTTTGTTATGGCTTTCAGCAAGTCACTTGTGTGCTCAGGCCAGTGTTTGGAGAAGGTGGAAACCTAATTCTCTTCTGAGAAGCTTTTCCAACTGCGGCGGGCAGTTCTGGTGGTGGTAAGTCTGTCATGGTGTAGGATTTGTATGCTGAAACTGACAAGGGCATGGTCTGTTGAAGTCAAATGTGATGTAGCTGACTGAGGAACAAATTGGGTCCAACAGGTGTTCAGTGTTGTGGGTGAGTTAGGTACATGATGGGTGAGGCAAAGGTTTTTGAGGTTTCTTGAAGGGCCATAGAGTTTCTGTCAGTGTGGTCTTCTAGGTGACAGTTAAGGTCTCTGATGACAATGAAGGTGCTGGCTTTGATGATGAAGGGTGCTAAGAAGCCGGTGATGTCACTAGTGAAATTGGAGTGGGTTCCTAGTGGTCTGTACATGTGGGTTCCATCCAGGGGGATGTTGGCTGTGATTAACTATCTTTACCAATGTTGGTGGCGGCGGTGTCCATTTTGGTGGTGTAGCTGATGGTATTTTGTATTATGATGGCAGATCCACCTCTGCCTTGTACTGATGGTCTTTCCAAATGAACTTGTAACCGGTGGGGATGGCTGTAGCAACGCCCATTGCCGAGGTTTGTTTTAGTCATCCTTCCACGAGAAACATAGATTTCCAAAGAAATAGAAAGAAGAACTAAACCTATACCTTAATGGCGAGTAATGAGCGGAAATTATTTGAAAGGAATCTAACATGCAAAGGGGGTAGCAGTAGATAAGAACATTCAATGTAGATGAAGTCATACTCCAGACTGCCCTCACACACTTAATGCCTCATGACCTGAGGAAATTTGTAGAGGTTATAGAGTTAGTTGGACATTAACACATATCCCTTGGGAATGCAACAAACTAAGGAAGGCTTCCCAGAATTTTTTTAAGTGATTAATGATGTGCTGGGTGCTCAGCTATTAAGAGATCTTAGGTAAGTTTGGTGGAATTATTAATTCTGCTGGTAGAATTCGAGGAATTTGGTAATTCCCCAATAATCTTATAATGAGAAATTACTTATAAATCCTGCTACAGTGCATACATCTTGGTACCCTTACATGTTATGTTATTATTGGCTTGTAAAGCGCTATATCACCTGAGGTATCTAAGCACTATCAGCGGACACACAACATCGGTAGGCAAGACTGTCATATCACAGGGGCCCCCACGCCTCCTCAAAAGGCACAGTCTTCCGCTTCTTCCTAAACACTAGCAGGTTAGTTTCCTTCCTGAGTTTTGCTGGGAGGTGGTTCCATGCCAAGGGGACAGTGCTAGAGAAGGCTCTGCCACCCCTGGATGAAAAATAAAACCGAGGGCATATCAGGTTACATGCCTCAGCAGACCGGAGGGTCCTACTTGGGATGTACTTAATGAGCCGTTCTTTAATGTATTTGGGGGCTGAACCGTAGATTGCCTTATGCGCAATGCATAGGCTTTTGAATTTTATTCTTTGAGTGATTGGCAGCCAATGTAGGCTGCGGAGTAGAGGCGTGGCTCAAGTATGCCTAGGTTTGTTAAAAATAAGCCTGGCCGCATCGTTCATTACCACCTGGAGTCTGGCCAGGAGGTTTTTTGGGAGACCATGGTATAAAAAGTTACCATAGTCCAACCGTGCCAGGATCAAAGTGGAGACCGCCAGCCTAAGCGTGGAAAAGGACAGCAGTGGGGAGAGTTTCCGCAACTGGCGTAGCAGGCCAACACAGGTGCCCACCACTGATGATACCTGCTGTGCCATGGATAGCAGGGCATCAAATTTGATGCCAAGGCTTTTTACTGCCAGTGCTGGTTCTGGGAGTGGCCCTAATTCGGCCGGCCAGAACTGATCACTCCATGGATTGGCAGCTGTCGTAATTGTCATAATTGTACTTTGTAATAATTACTATAGAGTAAGGGCACAGACTTGGCACCCTTACATACTCTGCAGTAATTGCTGCAGAGTATGTAAGGGAACCGAGGGGTATTAACTGCAGGGTTTTTTAAACGTAGTGTGATGAGGGAGCAGTACTTCTATGTTTAAAAAACGAGGCAAATTAAACTTTAATCTGCATTGCTTTTTAAACCTAGAGGGACTGCTCTCTTTTCAGTAAGTAAGGGTACCGAGAAGCATGCACTGCAGTGGTACCTAAAGTTAAGAAACACTTGCATACCAATTGGCGGTAGTGCCCTTCCATACTCCCCAGTAAATATTGTTATAAGGGCACTGATTTTCAATGTATACTGGCGGAGCTTGCATGGCACCCCGTTTTCCCTGGGGACCGCCACCTCCCCGGTGCACTTAAAAATATGAATGCGGGCGGGCCTGTAGGGCCCACCTGCCCCTGGGGCAAATCATGCTATAGTAATGCATGGGTGGCCCACAGCTCCCCCGAAGTCAATGTGGAGGGCCCGTGTGCCCCCTCAGTCCCAGGGACTGCCACCTTCTTGGGTCTGAGCAATACTGGAGCCCTGGGGACCACCACCCCTCAGGGCCGGCTCCTGCTACCTCCTAAGGTCCTCACCCTGAAGAGGTAACTGTTTGCTTTTGCTTTAAGGGAGCTGACGGCTCCCACCTAGCAAAAGCAGACTTAACACCCCTTTCTGCAAGCGGGAGCTGTCAAACAGCTCCTGCTTGCAGAAAGCAGAGTTTTAATCTGTTTCCCTGCATGCAAATATGCTTGCATGGAACCAGATGAAAACATTGCTCCCACATGCAAGGAGCTGTAAGTCCAGCAGCTCCCTGCGTGCCAGAGCAATGCAGGCTCCCACAGGAGGCAGGGAGCCAGCTGGGACCGTGGGGTCTTAAGGCTCCCCCCACGGTCTCGGGGAAAAGAGGAGAAAGAGACAAAATAAAGGTCAGAAACGAGGAGAAAGATGCAGACAAAAGGTCAGAAACTACCAGAAGAAGGGAGAATAAAGGTCAGAAAAGAGCAGAAAGAGGCAAAATAGTGTCAGAAACAAGCAGAAAGAGGCTGACTGAAGGTCAGAAACTACCAGAAAGAGGCAGAATAAAGGTCAGAAAAGAGCAGAAAGAGGCAAAAGAGAGGTCAGAATCAGGCAAAAGAGACAAAATAAAGGTCAGAAAGAGGCAGAACAGAGGTCAGATGGGATCAGAAAGAGGCAGAATAAAGGTCAGCAATGAGCAGAAACTATAGGGGCAGGACTCAGCAATCCCACTGTGAGGGACTTACTTGTGTCAACAATAGGGGTTCTTGGCCCTCAATGACCATCAACAGCCAAGGAGACTTAATCCCTCAATCAGTAATGGATAGGAGGCCCCTTTGCAGAGTGGTTGGGATAAGGAGCAGGGACTCCGATGACGTCTCAGCAAGCCTGTTCTGGGGGAATAACTTGTGGCAACAAAAGGAGTTTTGTCCCCCAATGACCCTCAGCAGCCAAGGGTAGTTCATCCTCCAACCAGAAGTGTGCCAGGCAGTGCATTTGCAGAGTTGTTGAGAAAGGGGTTGGGGCCTCTGACAAGGTCCCAGCATTCCCGCTGTGGGGGACTGACTTGTGGCAAGTGTAGGGGTTCCTGGCTCCCAACGACCCTTAGCAACTAAGGGGAGCACATCCCCCGACCAGTAGTGTGCCAGAAGGTGCATTTGCAGAGTGGTTGAGAAAAGGGGCATGGCCTCCAACAAGGTCTCTGCAGGTCCACTGGTGGGGACTTACTTGTGGCAGCAATAGGGGTTATTGGCCCCCAATGACCCTCTGCAGCCAAGGGGAGTTCATATCCCAACCAGTAGTACGACAGGAGGTGCGTTTGCAGAGTGATTGAGAAAGGGAGCTGGGCCTCCGATGAGGTCTCAGCAAACCCGCTGTGGGAGACTTACTTGTGGCAGCAATAGGGGTTCTTGGCCCCCAGTGACCCTCAGCAGCCTAGAAGACTTCATCCCCAACCAGTAGTGCACCAGGAGGTGCAGTTGTAGGGTGGTTGAGAAAGGGGGAGGGCCTCTGACAAGGTCTCAGCCATCTCGCTATGAGGGACTTAATAGTGGCAACAATAGGAGTTCTTAGCCCCCAACGACCTCTCAGTAGCCAAGGGGAGTTCATTAGGGATGGCAAAGCAGTACTTTACACACTCACGGAACTCCAAGAAATCTGGCTGAGTATTTCAGTAACTCTATTGAATCTCGCAGAGTGAAACTCCACATGCTCTATCCAGGTATAAAGAAAATTTGCAGAAAATTAACCGAACCCACCCAGGCACTCAGTCACTGACTCACAGTACAACTCAGACACCCCACCACCACTCACAGACCCATCAACTCATGCACCCACTCACAGACAAAGTATATACTTTCACTGAAAAAAACAAGATTACAGAGACATTATAGTTAGGCTCAGATTTCATTCATACAAAACCAGTGACATTCAGCAGCTGTAGCTACCTTGGCTAACTATAACTTACTTATTTCTACTTGCTTGTGAATGCATGGGTGTAAGTGAGTGTGCATGTCATTAACAGCAGCAAAGGGAGTAGGCCCCAAAATTAATGGGAGCCATATTTTAACTGCAAAATGCTAGTGGTAAACATAGAGAAGACTACAGTCCTGGGCTGTGGTAGAAAATCTGTAAGGTTTGGGTGACATTTAGGTCTCAGAAAGCTGGAATATGTCAATGAATATAAGTACCTAAGAGTATGGTGTCAGAAGAATATGAAGTGAGACGTCCACTTGGAATTGCTGAAAGTAAGAGCGCTTACCTTGGTAATTGGACTGAACAGGTTTAATAGAGACAATTTTGAGATGTCCCACGGACCAGTGTAAAAAGCTTATGCCAGTATGATTTGCCCCCAATTTCAGTATGGAGCCCAGCTAATAAGCCTCAGCAGTAACGTTGTTGGGAAACTGAAGAGGGGATATCTCTAAAAAGCTTCAATGATACAGGCGTCAAGAATAGAAACAGGCAAGACATTATGGAGCTACCATGCTTGGGCGGCAGCAGTCAGATTTTGGCAACGTCTGAATGCGGGAAAGAGGCAAATGGTATCTTCCTAGTGAAAAAATTAGATTTCTTGCAGTGAATTAAAATGGGCTAAGGGTGAGAGGAAAACCATTGAGACCATATAAAGGGAACTGAGTGTTAGGTTGTGTATCCAGAGATTGGGCTCCGAACCTTAACAAGAGAAATTTTCAGAGAATACCACAGGCAGTATTTACAGCCTTCAGTCCAATTTATGCTTAACTCTTGGAGTAATGAAACGTGGTTCCCATACATGGATTTTATTCCCAACTGTAGTCTTCGGTATGATTTGTTAAGGTTGAGAATGGCTATAAACCCATGCTATCAAATTTATAAGACAAAAATGGCAATGATAGATGCAGCAGGCAAATGTAAATGTGGCTTGAATGTAAAACCTGACAATTTGCACATTTTAATAGATTGCCTAAAACCCCTGCCCTTTCGAAAGGCCATTTTAGGACCTCTTTTCTAAAAATATAACACTAGTAACTACATGCAAGCAGTGGCACTCTTAACGTATATGAGCTATTTGGATGTGCCCTGCGCTGCTGAGAGATTTGAGATGGCTGTAAAAAACCTTTAGCTGGATTTGGACACGGGTTGCCATTTTTAAAGTGTTTTTAAGAATCTAATAGTGATGCCAGTGTTTGCTCCACAACCATATAAAATGTTCTCATTCTCTTTGTATTTTATGAGAAAAACTTATTATGAATCTTATAATTGGTATTTATTGTTATAAGTGTTTTTATTATATGTATCTGTATGTATTTCATTTAGATGCATGTGTGTTTTATGTTGTTTAAAGACTAAGGGTCGAAATAAAAAAAAATCTGATTGATTGAGTGTGCTTGTAGATAGCTGAGTCTGAGTATGTGTGTGAGTGTGTGGCACGCCTATCCCCCGGCTCAAATGATAGGCCTCCAGTGTCCCCTGGGTGCTATGTTTTCGGCCCTGTTACATAACTGTAGGAGCTCCTTCCTGGTGTATGGGAGCTAGCCGAAATGGTGTATCAACCACACCTTCTGCATGCATGCATCACAACTGGTAGAGCTAGAGACCCATTAAAACAAACGCAGCCACTTCCAATAGATCTAGGAAATTAGAATCACCCAAAATGGGGCCAACAAACCTCCAGCTACTCCTCACCAAAACCAGAATTAAATGCTCTCGCGTCTTTGAAGATTGCCGAAAACGAGAGATGTATGATGTTACATATTGCTTATTCATACATAAGTAACATCCAGTCTGCACTTGCCCGTCCTGAGAACCAAAACTCAGAACACCCCAAACGCAAAGATTGCTGCTTCAAGTGACTCCAGAAAATGGGAATCTCATGCAAGGTGGCAGTAAAAACAAAAAGCCTCATTTCAGCTAAAACAGAACTCTGTGCTCCCTTTACAAATCACCCATAGCTACAGGGGACCATAAAGCAGCAGCCTCACAGCTAAGCCACCAACATGGATCAGCTCCAAAAAGGAAGGTAAGGACCTACTTTAATCCATACGTTAACAGAGAAGTGTATTATTAAAAGGCAGAAGATTAGAGAGTGTGCCTAGACTTAGAACAAGAAGAGCATTGAAGCCTACAAAGATGCAGAGGTTTTGGTGCATTAAAGCAATAAACAGTAATATAAAGGTTAAAGTACCCCCTGCAGTACATTATAAGGATATTGCAGGTAACTGAGTAGTTCCAAACCACATAGATGAATGAAGCCGATGGCTGAGTTCATTTATAAGGTTATGGAACTCCAAGGTGACTTGCAATATCTTTTTCATGTACGGCATGGGGTACTTTGTCTCATAATATATTGTCACACCATCACCTTTCCCACAAACCACTTAAAACCTTGGTGCATAGCTCTTTCATATGAAAAAGAGAGCATAATTGCAAACATGAAGAATAAAAATAGAACCTCTAGTGCAAAACATATCAGAAACCTGTTGGATAGTTGTTGCAAAAGGATATTAGAAACTGTGCAAGTTGCAAGAGTTCAAAATGTATATAAACTTCCAAAACAATTGTAACTTTTCTATAATTATTTAAGGAATCCAACAATTAATCATGCTCTTTCTGGTAGTCACTGTAAGCCACAAAAATAGAGCAGAAGAAGGTAAAGCAGCATTTTTGCTTTAAACAGCTGCTTTGTGTCCTGACCTACCTTTTACCTTGGCTACTGCCTCAGGCAACAGGCACTGTGATGTCACAACTCGACTGCAAAAACCTATAACAGTTGAGTTTGAATGCCGTTTCTTAATAATCTGCAACAGGTTGCATCACAAGTTGGCGATTATAAAGAAATTAGAGATAGGCTTTTGTACAGGGATTGCAGAATCCTATGTATTATTAATCTAGAATGCTCATGAGAAAGCTGACCTGGAAGATGGCAACTACACCATCAGCATGAAAGTTCATATACTACATTGAGTGATACTGTGCATCTGACAAATAAAGACTCTTATTACAAGTATAGGTGCTATTTATCGCTCAGGATAAATAACAAAACTACTTTCTATGCTGCTTATGGCTGCAATAAATAGCATCTATTATGGGAATAACATGCAGATTTTGTTGTCTAACAAACAAACCCCACATTATAAGGTAAATATTGAATGATTTTCCTCCGTTAAATTTCGGCAGGTTTGACCTGCTGAAATATTATGAAGGTTGAGGTATTTAAAGCATCTGATAATTATCAGATCAAATAAATACCTTCCAAATCATAATTCCGACCTGGGTGTAAACAGGGCTTTACGCACAGGTCAGAAAACATCGATTGACTTGTAATCAGGCCCAAATCGTAAGAAATAAGGAAAATGTGGTGATGGTGTTTTTGTTAATGTTGGCTACTCCTTCTCTGGTCTATTTGAATGTGGTTTCTGTGCTTAGTTGTTTCTTCCTGGAGGTATAGCTTCATGTAAGTTTTATGAAGCAGATTTGATGCTTGCAACATGATTTGAATATTTCACATTACACGCTTCACAGGACTTATAATGTCTCTACCTTTTCTCCTCCAAGCAAGTATTTTTTTAACATATAGGTTACCTCACTTTCTAGTCCCATTTTGTAACACTGTCTGTTGTGAACTCGCAATTATGGGATGACCCTGTTTTTACTCACAGGAGCAATCTTATATGCTTCACTTTACACAATTGCGGCATATATGTACACAGGCCTAATCATAGTTTTCGTGGGCTTACACTTTATAACATCCGAAAGGAAATTGAGGAAATGTCAGTGTTCACGTATTGTGCACACGCAATGCCTAAACGTATACACTGTGACCCTCTGCTTCATGCACCTACCCTAAATGATTTAGCAGATTAAGGAAATTATATCTTCAATGTATAATGTGCATGGTGGAGTTTCCAATGCTTTTCAATTTTGATAAGATTGTTAACACATCTTTCAAGTGAGGAAGCTGAGATTTTGGGTTCAACATATCAAACCATTTTGCAGTTACTAACACTGCCATTTACAGAATAACAGAGCTTCTGACCACAAAATAGTAATTATAACTGAAATTGCATTTAGAAAGCGCTTACCGTCCCTGACGAGGTGTCAAAGCGCTTTGTCGGCGAGTAGCACTTTACTGCGGAACACAAAAAGGATCTGTGGTGAATTAGTATAGGAAAATATCAAATTTATTTGAGCGGTGTTAA
The DNA here is from genome assembly GCF_964261635.1 of Lissotriton helveticus. Classification (NCBI taxonomy): domain Eukaryota; kingdom Metazoa; phylum Chordata; class Amphibia; order Caudata; family Salamandridae; genus Lissotriton; species Lissotriton helveticus. The sequence continues at coordinate 808,220,934 of NC_136063.1, forward strand.
TCCATGTATTAATCCAGCTTTGTGAGTCAAAAGAGCCGTTCCAGGAAGAGGGGCTTGAAAGAGGCGTTACTCCTAATTACAGTTAACAATGGTATATATGGTAATGGTATATGCTCACAAATCATTGAAAAGTTGCCAATACCTCAGAGGGGGTGGAAAATGATGCACAATTTGTCATGTGACCTATATGTACATAGATCGCTTTGCAAATTACATACCCATTCACAAATAATCTGTTTTGCAATTGCACAGCCTGTTTTGCGAATTGCACATAGGACCACTAGTGTCTAGAGCAAACATATATAATCTGTCATATCGCCCCAGGTGCATTCAGTGCAGTTTGTTCAATATTTTTGTACCCATCTACCAAATTCAAGAACGCCATCTGTATTTCTGCAATGTCACCACTAGCACATTATTCCAAAATGTCTGATTCCAAATTCTATATTTTTTAACAGTGCCTGGTGGATCTACCATTTTGGGACTGTCAGATATCTGTTTTAGAAATGACAATTGAGATCTACCCAGGAATATTTAAAATTTCAGAGCTCCAAACACACTTCTCAAATCATTTATTGTGCAGCTTAAATGGAGATCTTTGCATGCCCCCATTCATCTGGAATCATGGCCTCTCATAAACAGATGCACTAGCACAGAGCTATTTCTTTGTGTTTGTACTCTCGAAATGCTTGATCTGCTGTCAGTGCCCCTCAGAAACAGAGAGAGGCAAGCATTGCTTACTGCTTTTCACTTTTACTGTCTGCATGTCATACATTAACTCTGAGAAATTTCGAGTTCTATGTATAAGTACCTCAGTGTAAATGGAAAAAAAACAGCTTTCAGCTATCCCACAGCTGGACTTGGGAACTAAAAGCAGTGCTGGCAAAACTGTTCAAACCAGCCACCCATTTATCTCCTTGTGATCTTCCTCTTTCCATCCATCCATTCTATCTCTCCCCTTATCTCCTCTCACTATTCGCTCTCTCTGATCGTTTTCACTTTCAAACTCTATGTGCTTGCTGCTGTTAACAACTGGGTGCTAGGGAATGTGACAGAGGCACAAGGGGTGAGCCGTGGCTTTCAAAACGACCTACAAGAAGACTCTAGTCCATTAAAGAAATGCACTGCAGAATAAAAGGCCTGATGGAACCTGAGCTCTTCCTTGGCTAGTGAAGCTGTTCATGATGTGACATTTAGTGTTATAATCCATGGGATTCTGCAATCCCTGTATAAACACCTGTCATTAATTCCTTTATCAATTGCTGATTTATGACACACCAAGTCGATGACTATAAAAAAAAGATGTCAGAACTCAACTGTAACAAGTCATCGCAGTTGAGTTCTGAAGTCCCAATGCCTGCTGCCTGAGCAAGCTGCTAAGGTGAAAGGTAGATCAGATCATGGAGCAGCTGTTTAAAGCAACGAAAATGAAATATTGTTTTACTTTCTTCTGCTCTATTTATCTAGCTAAAGTGAGTAGTGATCCAGCGGCCTATAGAAAATATATCATAAACAACGCTACCCAACTTCATAACCTATAAACAAAATTCTACACTAACTTATGGACCCATTTATAAACATGACATATTTTGGGCCTACTGAATCAGGTGGTCAGACTAAATCTTTATACACATTATCTACAAACTATATACAATTTTATACATCTGTGGAAAGAATATTGTCATTAGAATAAATCCTAACCATTTAAACGACCACCATTGGCGATGGGATCTAGCTAACAGTAACCTGCACTTCTGAATAACCAAGACCAGCTTGTTTGTCAAAAGTAAGATTTTATTTACTAAATTATGGTATTTCAAAATGTAATTTTATAAATGCATTTTTATTAGTATTAAAGTAAGCATGTTTGATAGGTTTCATAAGAAAATTACAGTTTAAGTAAGAAATTCAAAGTTTAAGTAAGAATTTAGCAGTTTAGCATTTCTAAAACCTAAGTCCCTAGCTAAGCTAAATAAATGGAAATTAAAGTAAAGTTCTTTGAGGATTCTTACGTGCTCCACACAAAGTCCAGCAGCACTTCACCCTCATCGGAAAGTCAGAAAGCAGCAGCCAGCACATCCCTAAGGGCATGACTTTTTATACCTTTCTATGCTAGCTAAATTGAGCAAAGGAAAGTTTTCAAAAATCCTCGAAGTCCCATTGGCTGAGAGTGACAAGTGACATGTCACCCATATTTCAAAAGTTCCATTAGGTCACGTTTCTTAAAGACCATTGTCTTTTCCGAATGCAACCAGGAGCTTCCTTGGTTTGCAACAATTGTAAATCAATATTCTCACAGTGTTCATTTCGTTTCCGCGGGTGCCAAGTTAGAGCTGACAAAATTGTCCTTTATCACATATTCGACCTTGGCCACGTCCGACAGAATGATGACAGCACATCAGTTTTTGCTTTGTGAATGCAGCTTTGACGAACACTTTTTTTCAGAATGGGCTTCTCGTGACTTGTGCAGAAGTAAAATTCAGCTTTTAGCAAACTCGAGTAAACTAGGCCCAAAAGCAGTCAACTTATGCTTTCTAGTAATAAACAAAAACAAGAAAAGTATTAATTAAAGAAATAATGTTGGTTCTGTATCCACCCTAGGTTTACTAATTAATTAACCCTCCCGATTAAACTAATGTTACCTAGCAAATGCAAACAAATAAAGCAGCGTTTATATCTACCAGTCTTCATTAATCCATGAGACTTATATGCACCTAGAATAGTAGAAATGACATCACATAGACAAGGAAAAGCAAATTAAGCACATGCTTCTTTTAAGTTTGCTGCAGTTAGTAATGACAAAAACGAAAACGACAAATTATTTTTATTATTTTGCACGAACAAAAAGATGCAACATTTATGCACGTTTATGAGCACACATGTTAGTCCCCCCAAGTGTAAAGTTTAATCTAGGTTGTATTAATACAATACATCACAAATCATTAATATTATTATTCATGTTATGGAAATGTGACTTTGCGAGTTTAAACAAAATTTTGTTTTCTATCTCGCTCCATCAACTCCCTCATCTGGTGATTAACAAATCACCACACCAACACCCAAAAATTTTAGTAATTTAAATTTCCGAGAAATTGATTCAAATTCAATTGTATCAGTAATCCTAAAAATCTGTTTCTGCATAATCTTTGGAATTAGCATAACGCTCTCTATGTAACTCCTGTAACTCGATCTCCCTTTCTTCTTCTTTTCTAAGTTTATAGATTCTTTTCTTTTCTTTCAACTGCTTCTTTCTCTTATGCAACAAACAACCTATTTTTGTCAAAATAAAAATGAATACTATTATAATCAAAGGTGCCAAAATCTTGCCAAGAATTGAACTACCAATATCATGAAACCAATTTTTAATAGCTTGGAATCTTTTTGAAAGTTTCCCTGTAAAATCATCTTCTTCTAAAGGAATTATCTCTGAATGCATTTGTGTAATGTTTTTAATGTACATCTCTATATTCTTACTTTCATCAGGTATATATGTGCAACAATGTTGTACATGTAAAATGCCACAGACTCCTCCCTCTTTTGCTAGGAGTATGTCTAAAGCAAGACGATCTTGAATCACCATAGATCTGATTGCAACTACTTCAACATTCACTAATTGGAATCCATCAGCAGTGTCTGTTGACAATCTGTCAACAATTGTGGACAATTTTCTAATTCTCCCTGCATTTAGGGTTATACCAACAAAAGGTATCACTGCTTGAAAAATATCTCCCAGAACTTCTGTAAATGTTTCTCTTTTAACTCTATTTACATAATTATGAATTTTGAACAATCCTTCTGAATCTCTATCAACATGAAACACTTTAGGAAAAACAATTCCCACATAACAAGTTCCATACCAGTGGTCTGGAAGGTTGTAGTAGGCTTTGTCACCACAAACAAAATAAATCCCAGGGAAGATTGGATCTTTTCCACCTTTGAATCCCCAACCTCCCAAAATCTGATAAGTATCTTCACAGTTACTTGCACCTACAAAATAATTATCAAAAAGTGTATTATCTCTTCTAATGCAAAGCTTTCCACTAACTGGTTTATCTATGTGTATTGCAACATTTTCAAGCATTTTGCCATTTAATTTCTCATCCTCTTTTTGCCAGAATTTTGACTTAGTCTGCTTGACTAATTCATTTCTTTTGTAAATTGCTCTTCTCTCTTCAACCATATTCAAAAATGTCTTTCCCTCAGCACTCAATTTGCATGTTAGATTATTCTTATAAGCATACTCGTAAGTGAGTTCATTAGTAACAAGGAAAAATTCTCTCATTTGTTTTGCTTTCTTGTGCTTATTTAAAGCACCATCAATCTTTATATTCGCAAAAATTTCGTCAAAATCTGAATAGTAATATTCTAAGCGTCCAGTTTGATAAAATAAGCTAGTTAACACACTACATGTTACACCATATGTGAGAGGGAGCATATTGTATGTTACTCCCTCAGAAACAGAAGCAGGTAACTTGACGCAGACATAGCAGTCTTTTGCATCCATTACCTTGACATATTCACTCAAAAGCTTTGTGAATGTATTACTTGAAAAATCACTAATAGATTTATCTTGATGAAAGTTAGGTTGATGATCAATAACTTTAGCAGATGCACTATGTTTAGTTTGACTAACTAAAGCTTTGCTTGTCATGTTAACTTTGTGTAATTCTCTATTCATCTCTAATGGGATGATCACAGCTAAAACTAACCAGAGCAGTATTAAAATGAGCAGACACACCAGAGTCATCTTACAGCATCTCTTAAAAACAGAACACTTTGAAGTGCTCTCCTTAATATAAGGCATTTTTGTTTAGTTTTAGTTTTTGCCACAAAATTAAAAACAAAATTAATTTTAAAATTTCTAAGACTTAAACTATTTATACCCCCCTTTTAAAATTATTTTATTTTTAAAACCCTATACAAGTTTTCTTCGACCTTATGTCATACATAAGATTTCTTCCACTAAACAGTTTTTCTTCGACCTTATGTCAGCTAACAAAATTTCTTCAGCCTTTTGCCAAATTAAAATTTCTGTACTTCAATCATTGTCACTAATTTCCTCTATTTCGTTTTCTTCTTCACTACTACCATAAATGTCAATAACGGGTGGAATTACTAAATAAGTCCACTCAGGAGACTTGTATTTCTGGTTTGGTCTCACTATTCTTTTTCCTTTTCTCGACACCACTTCAATTTTCCTTCCAACTCCCACTTCCTTTCCAGGACTCTTTTGACTACTGATTTCTTCGACTTGCTCTTTAGGTTTCTTGATCAACCTAACTCTCAATCTTCCACCAGGCCAGTAGTCTGCTTTTCTCACGTATTTCTTCTTTGGTTCAGAAGCATTTGATTCTGACTTCCAAGCCCTTTTCTTTCTGTTTTCACTTGCACCATCCACATCACTTTCTTCAGATTCGTTGTCTGAAATTTCGATTGACTCAGGAACTCCTCTATTCGGCAGTTTTACTCCTTCAGGAACACTTCTCTGATTTCCAATACTGGTACTTGGTAATTCGTCTTCTTCTTCTTCTTCAATTACCTCCAACTTCCCAGACTTTGGATCTCTATTCCTTACTTCAGAGCTTGTTTTCTGCTTTTCGATACTCTCCTGGTCTGAAACTTCTTTTTGTTTCGCTTCTGTCGCTTCTCTGTCTTTAATAGAAACAACTGAATCCTCAGTTATCTTTCCTTTTAACAGATTCTCTTCACCTTCAGAATCGATTTCAATAATTTCCAAGTCTTTTCTTGTTGAATTTTCATTCACAGATACAGGTTCCAGATGTCGACCTTCTTGTCGATCTTCAAGATCTGGATTTATTTCACCTTCTGCTTCAGAATCAGAATCATTTGTAGTATCACTTTCAACATCAGAACTTTCAGGAGTCGGTACTGGAATAGTATGACTAGGATGAATCCAACGTTTGAATCCTTTGCATTTTACAGCATTAGTAGTGATCAAAATTATTTGCCTAGGCTTCTGCCATCTAGGAGCCAAACAATTTCTTCTCCGATGTACTTTTGTTCTGACCCAGTCACCAGGTCTCAGGTCATGTGTCAAAACTTTCTCATTTGATTGTGCTTCAGTTCCCACCTGATTAGACACAGAAGTCACTATATCAGATAACCTTTTACAGTAATCCAAAATAGCACTGTCATTTATGCTCAACAGTTTACCTACAGGTACAAAAGCTTGTCTCATAACTCTTCCCATTAAAATTTCATGAGGACTCAAACCTGTCTTTTTATCTGGTGTACTTCTTAATGACATCAAAACAAGTGGAAGAGCATCTGTCCACTTTACACCTGTTTCAAGACACATTTTTCCAATTCTGTTTTTAATTGTTCCATTAATCTGTTCAACTACCCCTGATGCCTCTGGTCTGTATGCACAGTGTATTTTCTGCTCAATGCTCAAAGCTTCACAAATTAACTTCATCAGTTTGTTATCGAAATGGCTTCCTCCATCACTCTCAATAGTGACTGGAAAACCGTACCTTGGGATAATTTCTCTGAGCAGTAGTTTCGCTACTGTAATTGAATCACAATGTCTTGTAGGAAATGCTTCTACCCATCTTGAAAATAAACAAACGATTACAAGAACATATTTTAAGCAATTGTGTAAGGGCATTTCAATGAAATCCATCTGTAACCTGGTAAAAGGACCACTCTCTCGACCAATTATTCCTGTCCCCACCAATGATTTTCTGTTTGGATTCATTTGTTGGCAAGACAAACACCTTTGACAAAAAGATTCTGCAATTGTTCTGAATTTAGTATTGAACCAAGTTTCTCTGAAAAGTCTAATCATAGAATCTCTTCCAAGATGTGCTGGACCATGATATAATCTGGCCATATCTGCAATTAAACAATTTGGTAAGACTATTCTGCCATCTTTGTAAACCCACACTCCATCTTCTTCACGTGGTCTACAATCTGATCTTAACCACAGATCTTTTTCCTCATCATCTGCTTCATTTTGTAATTCTCTAATCTCATTCCATGTTTCTACAACTGTTGTTAGCATTAATGAATTTGAATCAGTTTCTTTACTCCTTTCCCGATTGTAAGAATAACCTTTTCTTGCACAGAACTTTGTCGTTTCATCTGCAAATGCATTGCCTTTTGAGATATAATCAACTCCTTTAGTGTGCGCTGCACACTTGACAATTGCGATTTCTTTCGGCAATTGTATTGCTTCAATTAATCTCCTTATGAAAACTGCATTTTTAATCGGAGATCCTGCTGATGTCATATATCCTCTCTGAGACCAGAGTTGTCCATAATCATGTACAACTCCATACCCATACTGACTATCAGTAATGATGGTAACTCTTATATCCTTTGATACTTCACAAGCACAAATTAAAGCAATCAATTCAGCCACTTGTGCTCATCGAACTCCTTCAAGACATGATGCTTCTTCAACCTCTTTAACTGTACAGACTGAATATGAGGCTTTCAAGACACCTCCTTCTGATCTTAAACAAGAGCCATCCACAAAGTAGACAAAATCTGATTCAGGTAGAGGTCTATCTTTGATATCATGTCTTGGTTTCGTGCAGAATTCCATAACATCTAAACATTCATGTTCTGTTTCGATGTTATCAATGATCTCAGAATCAGGCAGTAATGTAGAAGGGTTCAGATTCAAACATCTTGAAATTGAAACATTATCTGCTCCTAGTATGATTTTCTCATACTTTGTCAATCTGCTACTTGTCAGATGCTGAGTTTTACCTCTTGTCAGCAATATTTCAACTGAATGAGGCACAAAAACTTTCACAGGAAATCCCATAATGATTCCTTCACTTTGCTCAAGATTAACACTTGTAGCTGCAACTGCTTTCAAGCAGCCTGGTAATGCTTTTGCAATGGGATCAAGAACTGCAGAGAAGTATGCAATAGGCTTCTTTAAATTCCCATGTCTCTGAATCAATACAGACAATGCACATCCTTCTCTCTCACTGCAATACAGTTCAAAATCTTTCTCATAATTCGGCATTCCTAAAGCAGGGGCTTGGCATAAGCTCTTTTTCAAATTCTCAAAAGATTCCATCTCAATTTCATTGAGAATAATTGGATCTTTTACATCGGACTTTGTCAGTCTTTGTAGTGGTTTTGCAATTACTGAAAATCCACTTATCCATTGTCGACAGTAACCGACCATTCCTAAGAACATTCTGACCTGTCTTTGTGTTCTTGGAGGTTGCATTGCTTGAATCATTTTAATTCTCTCAACTGTTACTTGCCTTTTCCCCTTTGCAATTCTGTGACCAAGGTATTTTACTTCTTGTTTGCAAAATTGTAATTTTGCTGGAGACACTTTATGTCCCTCTTCTGCAAGGCGATTTAACAGTATTATTGTGTCTGTCACACAATTTTCTCTTGTCTTTGCAGCTATCAACAAGTCGTCAATATACTGCACTAACGTAGACCTACCTGGTAAGTCCAAGTTTTCCAAAGATCTTTTTAACAACTCATTAAAGATTGAAGGACTTTCTGTATAGCCCTGTGGGATTCTTGACCATCCGAGGGTCTTACCTTGGAATCTGAAAGCAAAGATTTCATAACTGTCTGGATGTAAGGGAACAGTAAAGAATGCATTGCAAAGATCAATGACAGTATACCATTCAGCATCATATGGAATCTGGTACAGAATTACTGCTGGATTTGGAACCACAGGACAACATGGAACAACTATTTGATTAACCTTTCTCAAATCTTGTACGATTCTAAATGTTCCATTTGACTTTTTAACTCCCATAATTGGTGAATTACAAGGACTACTCTCCATTTCTTTTAATACACCTTGTTTGATTAATTTTTCAATTATAGGTGTAATACCTTCGATTGTTTCTGCTTTCATTTTATACTGTGGAATGTTAGGAAATTCTATTCCCTGTTTCAATGTAATTTTTACTGGATCTACGTTTTTCATCAGACCCATCTCGTTTCCAGTAAAATCCCATATATCAGATTTCACTGTTTCCTTGAGCTCTTCAGGCAAATCTTTCTCTTCAAATGCAGGAAACAATTTTGTTTCTTCTGCTTCCATCATCATCATTGTCATTCTGTACAAACCATCTTCCTCCATTGTTTGTAACTCAACTCCATCAGGAGAACAATATATTCTGCAATTCATTTTACACAGAATATCTCTGCCTAGTAAATTTACTGGACTACTATTACAAACCACAAATCTGTGTTTGTCTCTATAATTTCCAATTTCAACTGGAACTGGATCAGTTAAATCAGTTTTAATTTGTTGATTGCTTACTCCAACAACTTGGATGGTATCCCCAGAGAGAGGTAGGTTTTCAATTTCCACTGATCTAACAGTAGAACGGGTAGCACCAGTGTCCACTAGAAAAGTGATGTCTACATCGTTAACTTTCCCATTTACAAATGGACCGGACTGGTCAACCTCAAGAGTGGCTCCAACAACACACTCTTCCTCCTCTCTCGGGCACCGTCAGCAATAATCATCAGAATCACTGTCTTGGCTTTCTGTTAACAAAAATTGTTGTGAAGCATTTTGCATTTGCACTCTTTGTTGTTTTTGCTGTTTTTGTGGTCTTATTACCTGCTCATTTCCCTGAAATCCCACGTTTGGATTATATTTTTGAACTCCCCCACAATTTGGAAATGGTGGTTGTGGCAATTGATCCTGGCAGTTATTCACCTGTTGTTGTTGCTGTCGCTGAATGTTTAACTCGTTTAACCCCTGTTGCATCTGTAGCTGTTGCTGCAGGTCAACACCATTCTGCATCTGTGGATTTAATAAGGGATTCTTTAAGTTTCTAGGAGGTTTAGGACACTCGTCTCTCCAATGTCCAATTTCGCCACAATTAAAACAAGGTAATCTTTGTTTCAACTCCTCGATCTTTGGGCTAAATTTTCTTGGAAAAATATTACCTTTAAGCTTTCCTTGTATCTGGTTCGTATTTCCAGTTTGAACAAAATTTGTGTTCTTATTACCCATGCTGGCAATTTGTTGCTCAGCTACCTTTACCTGAGCCCACATGGCTTTCTCCTTGAGCTTCTTTTGTCTCACTTCTAACTCATCACTGCAATACTTAGCTTTTCTTAGAATATTGTCCACAGAAAGTGATTGCCATCCTACAATGCTATTCCTAATCATATCTGCAATTTCAGGTTTTAGTCCATAAACGAATCTATAGATAAAATGACTCATGTCCTTTTCATCTAATTTTTCATAGCCACTGTATTGTTTAAAAATTAACAGTAACCTCTCATAAAAGGAATGAACTGATTCTTTTGTTTCCTGATTTGTCCTTTCTATTTTAACCCAATCAACTTCTTTGGGTGGAATTTTGTTTTTCATCCAAACAATCACTTTTTCGTAAAAATCCATTACAAGAGGATTTGGGGCACCTGTTTCTTTGATTCGTTCAGGTTCTGTTTTTGGCCAACTTATTGATATTTTACATTCTGTCCAAAGATCTGATGGTACGACAATGTCGAAAAATCCATCTAAATCAATCCACAGAACTTTTGACACTTTGATAAATCTATCCACTTGCCTATACCATTCTACTGGTTTCTCCCTCAATTTTGGAAAATCATTTGTGAATAGCAGTATGTCCTGTCTTGACCAAGGGACATGAACATATCCTCCACCTGCAATCTCTCTCATTGGAAATTGTTTTGACAATTTTTCCAATCTTTCATCTTCCTTCTTTTTCGTCCATTTTACTCTCCACTTATTGAGTTCTCCCAGCTTTTTGATGTAAACAATCAAATCTTTTATATGTACTATTCTTCCCATTGAGTTCAAACTCTCAATGTCACTTTCTGAAAAGTCTAGTCTGTAATGTTTTGCAAAATTCTTTTGTTTACTCACATCGATTTCAAGTTCGGCTGCTAAATCTTCTAATTGATCATATTTATTTTTAGTTTTCCACTGAATACTTTTACAAATGAACAGTAGTTCATCATCTCGATAATAGTTTAAACTATCTGGACCAATTGTTCCAATTATTAATTCTTCGATATTTGCTTTTAATTTAGCCACATCAAGTTTTGGGGTAGTTACCCTAACTTCAGGACTCCCTACGTCTGAAATAGCACCCATTGGTGTTTTTGGAGATAAATCTTCATTAATAGTTAAATCTGGCATTCTCGATCTCGAAGAGTTTATTTCGGATATGTCTGAGTAAAATTTTTCAGCAGCTTTTTGAATTTCTGCATTTAAAGGAATAGTTAACCCTGTTTTGTTTGATTCTTTATGGTCAAATACAGGCTGAACAGGACCAATCGTTACTGGAACTGTCACAGCTTCCATGCTTTTTGTCATTCGTTTAATTAATTCTTCTTTAGATTTAAAATATTCAGCAGAATCAACAGCCTCAACATTTCTTGTTTCTCTTGCATAGTCTTTTGGAGCTTCTCTTGCTCTTGGGGTCATTGCAAAATGTCTACCTTCATTTCGAACATTATCAAATTCTGGTCTTCTTGGGGTTTCAATAATTTCACAATTATTTGGATAAAGTTTTGGAGCTTCACTAATTGGAGGTGCACTCGGTGAAGTTTCAGTAGAAACCACCGGAGTAGACCATGATCTAGGAGGTCTCAAAGGTTGATTCTTTCTAGCTGTAGTGTATATTTCTTCCATAACTGCATCTTCAGATTCACTTTCTATAGATTTCCCAACAGGAGTACCCATAACCATTTCCTGAATTAAATATAATCCTTCACTCATGTTTCCCTGCCTCCACATTCGCAATCTGTCTTCATGAGTTTCTCTTCTCCAAGGTGGAGTTTTAGTAGGTCTTTTAATTCCACTAGCTTCTCTTTGTAACTGATACATCTCATCTTCCCACTCAACTAAAGCTTCAAATTGAGTTGGTCTCGGTTTTGGAATAAGAGCATTCATTTTCTCTCGTAAATTTCTCAAGACTTTTACGTTAAATGAACCATCATCAGGCCAAGTTAAAACACCGTCGTTCTTTGTATAGCGTTTCCAGCTATCAAACCATAAAACAGTATGATATCCATATTCACCTTCCATGTACGCTGCAGGTGTTTTATACTTATGAAGTAATTTACCACCTCGCGTTTCGATTTTCTTGTCAGGTGAGAATAAGTTTTTAAGTTTCTGAAATAATGTTGGCTTTTTCTCAACATGTTTAAAATGATAACTCATTTTTAAAAGTTAAATTTAATTCGCAAAATCGTTCGTAAAATATTTCCGGGATGTTCCGCAAAGCAACCAATCCGTGCGCGAAACACACCAACGAGCCAATAACAGTTGAGCTACGTCAGTTTCCTGCTCAACGAATAAAAATTGAGTTTTTCTGAAGGACCAATCAGCTTACAGGTCGTCAGAGACTCAAGAGCCAATCAGAATATAGCTTGTGACGTAGGTCACCCAATCCCAGCGCGGCTCTGTGACGTACACAGCAGCTGCGGTTTCTCGCTTCTCACTCCTAGCGCTTACCCCTCCTTCACAAAATCTTTTCACAGCGCCATTTTAAGGGCACTTTTCAGTGTAAATTAATTCTTTAACAATGACAATAAGGACTCATCTGTTCGTTTCACTATTTAGGATAGTTTACATACATTCAAGTATCCACACTTCGGAATAGTCGGCGCTATTCACACTAAGGATAATTTTCAATCGTCAGTAGAGTAACTCTTACCCCACCCTTCTAACACGTAAAATTATGAACTCGTTTTCCTCTGAACGCACCGCGAAGTGACAGTTCTAAGAGTTCCACTTGAACATAAATTACAAATCAAATTCGCACTTTCACACGGAAAATTCCCTAATTTCAAACACACATGAAATCCGTACAGGACTCTCACCTGTTTATAGAAATCATCACCGTTAGCAAAATAACGACGTTATCCGTACAGGACTCTAACCTGTTTATAGATATAAAACATGTACCCCTACAGGACTCTAACCTGTTTATAGATAATCATGCACCGACGTTATCCTACCCTTCACTCAAGCTCGAATATAACTAATACTCTTATCACAGTGAGTTTTATGGAAGGCGCTTTGTCCCTATTCTCATGCTGCTCTAATTTCTTAGAAAACCCTCACTTTACAAGATTCAGACCTAGCCCTAACACTGTGCTGCTCGGCGACAACACTATGGTACACGGCGATACCTCTTGTGATACTCGGCGATATCACTGCAAACAGAACAGATGACTTGCGTGACTAATTTCTTGCCACACAATCTATACCGGTAAAGCTTACAGATAGCACGAAAAACAAACTCAACATGTGTTAAAACATCGATCCTATTTCCATACCATAATACTTTAGTAACCCTTAGCAACCAACATATTACCTTGGTTACCCTTAGCAACCATCCTCTGCTACCAGAGAATTGATCCAGCGGCCTATAGAAAATATATCATAAACAACGCTACCCAACTTCATAACCTATAAACAAAATTCTACACTAACTTATGGACCCATTTATAAACATGACATATTTTGGGCCTACTGAATCAGGTGGTCAGACTAAATCTTTATACACATTATCTACAAACTATATACAATTTTATACATCTGTGGAAAGAATATTGTCATTAGAATAAATCCTAACCATTTAAACGACCACCATTGGCGATGGGATCTAGCTAACAGTAACCTGCACTTCTGAATAACCAAGACCAGCTTGTTTGTCAAAAGTAAGATTTTATTTACTAAATTATGGTATTTCAAAATGTAATTTTATAAATGCATTTTTATTAGTATTAAAGTAAGCATGTTTGATAGGTTTCATAAGAAAATTACAGTTTAAGTAAGAAATTCAAAGTTTAAGTAAGAATTTAGCAGTTTAGCATTTCTAAAACCTAAGTCCCTAGCTAAGCTAAATAAATGGAAATTAAAGTAAAGTTCTTTGAGGATTCTTACGTGCTCCACACAAAGTCCAGCAGCACTTCACCCTCATCGGAAAGTCAGAAAGCAGCAGCCAGCCCATCCCTAAGGGCATGACTTTTTATACCTTTCTATGCTAGCTAAATTGAGCAAAGGAAAGTTTTCAAAAATCCTCGAAGTCCCATTGGCTGAGAGTGACAAGTGACATGTCACCCATATTTCAAAAGTTCCATTAGGTCACGTTTCTTAAAGACCATTGTCTTTTCCGAATGCAACCAGGAGCTTCCTTGGTTTGCAACAATTGTAAATCAATATTCTCACAGTGTTCATTTCGTTTCCGCGGGTGCCAAGTTAGAGCTGACAAAATTGTCCTTTATCACATATTCGACCTTGGCCACGTCCGACAGAATGATGACAGCACATCAGTTTTTGCTTTGTGAATGCAGCTTTGACGAACACTTGTTTTCAGAATGGGCTTCTCGTGACTTGTGCAGAAGTAAAATTCAGCTTTTAGCAAACTCGAGTAAACTAGGCCCAAAAGCAGTCAACTTATGCTTTCTAGTAATAAACAAAAACAAGAAAAGTATTAATTAAAGAAATAATGTTGGTTCTGTATCCACCCTAGGTTTACTAATTAATTAACCCTCCCGATTAAACTAATGTTACCTAGCAAATGCAAACAAATAAAGCAGCGTTTATATCTACCAGTCTTCATTAATCCATGAGACTTATATGCACCTAGAATAGTAGAAATGACATCACATAGACAAGGAAAAGCAAATTAAGCACATGCTTCTTTTAAGTTTGCTGCAGTTAGTAATGACAAAAACGAAAACGACAAATTATTTTAATTATTTTGCACGAACAAAAAGATGCAACATTTATGCACGTTTATGAGCACACATGTTAGTCCCCCCATGTGTAAAGTTTAATCTAGGTTGTATTAATACAATACATCACAAATCATTAATATTATTATTCATGTTATGGAAATGTGACTTTGCGAGTTTAAACAACATTTTGTTTTCTATCTCGCTCCATCAGTAGCAGACAGACCATAATTATTTTCCCATTCCTTAGATAATGATAGCAAAGTTAGAATCTTTCTGAATGTTTCTGCACATTCTGAACTGCCGCAGCTTTTTTTCTTTTAATTTCTGACTTGTTTTGAACTGTTCCTAATATCTTTTTGAAACAAATATCTAATCGCTTATTGGACTTTTCACTAGCGGCCCTATTTTTTATCTTTATGTATGCAAACATACTCTCTTTTTTACACGTAAGAGCTGCGCACCAGAGTTTTAAGTGGTTTTAAGGAAATGTGATGGTGCGACCATGTATTATAGGGGTTAACTAGTATTCTGCCATACATGATAAAGAATTGCAAGTCACATCAGAGTACCATAACCTTATAAAGGAACTCGGCTATTGGCCTAGTTCCTCTATATATAGAACTCCTTGGTGACGTGCAATATAATGTATGGTTGGAAGTACTTTATCTCTTATATAATTTGTGCCTTTTCAAACCAGCTGGTTGTTAAAAGAGGCATGCTTCAAAGTGCGCCTAACATAAAATATGTTGTACCCTGACTGTCATAGCTAAGCTAAAATAGCATTTTTGTCAGTAACTTTTTTTAAACGATGGGTCAATGATAAGAAATATTATACCTTAATATGAAGGAGAAAAATATCGAAAGATCTATGCATACAGCGAAGCATGGATTTACTATTTTCAATCTCACATCTACATACCTTTAAAGATATCTATATCGTCAAGATACCCATATGTGGATCTAGGCCCCAAAAATATATTTTTGTCATTGCTGTTTTGGCTATGACATTAGGGTATAACAATATTCCCTACTCGTTATTTGGGACCCACACACTTTGAGGTCTCATGCAGCCACTAATAACAAATAATGTATTACAATCACATTCAAGGGTAGGTTCTAGTTAGATATTTCGAATCATTACTATGACTTATAACCTTACTTTTCCTCGTACCATTACATTTACATTAACCCTAACCCTTAGCCTTCCCCTTGCCCCAATGCCTTCCCCAGGCACCCCCCAGCCCTTATCTCTACTCCTATTTTAGCATTAACGTATCCAAACCTCAATGCAACCCTTACTCCTACACTTCCGCTTATCATTACCCATACCTTTACACTTTGGGCATTATTTTGGGTTTCAGGGATATTTGATATCTAATATAAAGCAGGGGTTGTCCTATGCACAGAGGCACTACACACTGTAAATATGCACTCTAGACATCCGCTATTTTTTGGCAGATGTTCTGCATCTACCAAACTTCACATTAGGACCTTAAATTTGACTTGAGATTGGAAATGTAATGTTTAAGAATGTAAGGACTGACGAGGTACATCAAACTTGACAAGCTAAAGGAAGCGAGGTAAAGGTATGAGAAGGCAATATAGAAGAGGAAGCATATTTTATTTCAAATATACTCCTTGTAATATTGAACTAAAAATATGCCTCATTGACCTACAAAATTCATGTTGAAATGTATACACTTGTTCTGAAACATTGAATGTGCAATGGAAGTAATTTGTGTCTTCCTTCCATCTGTCTTTTTTCCACCTGTCTTGCTTCTGTCTCACAAGGCCTCTGCTAAATCCACGATGTGAGAGTTTAAGAAAGCTCTTGTGTTTTTCCCCCCAGCAATGATCTGTGAGTCATGTCCACTGCAGTGTCAACAATATTGATACTCAGTCTGTATTTGGTGCCTCCTGTCCATTCTCTGGAGGCTCAGTACAATGTGAAAGTCTTCTATATTACACTGACCTAAAATTCTCAGTCACCGAGCCTCTAAAGAAGACCGAATTGTTTTACTTTTGAAAAATCAAATGAAATATTTTAGTAAGGCAGGCCTAACATTTTTCATGAAAAGCAACAAGATGAATCTATTGTTTCCTGACAGATGGATTTCTCATATTCTACTCTCTAAATACTAGGACGAAATATGCAATCATCTGTCACCTGAAAACATTTCTGTTCATGATAGACAATTTCATGTCATTATATTCCAATCTGTCTCCAAGACACAATGAAAAACAGCTCTTCAAGGAATAGGTAATCTGATCAATGTGGGAAGCACAACACCTACACATCCCCGCACAAATAAAGAGAAGTTGAAAATAATAAAACTCATATCCAATTTTCAAGATATGAAAACACTGAAGAAGCTAAAACAAGGCAAACAGCGGTTTTATGTCATGAAATGCAATTGTTCCTTAGCATGTCTTAAGTAATGCATTGCAAATTTCTAATGTAAAACTGATAAGGGACAGTGAAGTGAGCTTCATGTTAAAATCAATTCAACAACTGTTTCTTTTTGCTATCACAGAAATTGTAAAATCATACTTTTTGTTTACTTTTCTTCATTGAAACGTTCGTGGCTTGTTACAAAGCAGATGGAAAATGACTGAGTGAATAAGCGACTCCTTATTTTATGTATTATTGTTGTTGAATGCTGTTCTGGAGTCTCCCCAAGGACCAGCTTTCAAATTTGACTTACTAAGTGCGAATCATGTATCATATTTGCAAAATCGTTGTTTCATTTGAAAAAGATTCAGTGTTTTCCTTTGGGAGCCTAAGCTTGATTGTCAATATTAACTACAAGATATTATTAAAAATGCAACATCATATGGATGTCTCCCTTTGTGTCATCTCGAATGCAGTCGTTCCTTAGACTTGAAACACTTAGCTGTACATCTTGTAACCACACTGCTATCTAATAGTTATAAATGAATATGAAAATGTTCCCATTAATGATTTTGCCAATTTGTAAGAAAAAGCCAATGAAACAAAAAACTCGAGGCAAGAGTTGCAGGTGGCAGCAGCACAGTAGATAAAGCTATTCTACCTACGGGCTTAAAAGCAATATCCACGATAAAGTCTGGGTAATTAAGGAAGATAAATAAAAATGCACAGAAACAACCTGGAACATGAAGAAATAAAAAGGGGGAAAAATAAGCTCGAATGAAAAAAGTAGGGAGGGAAAAAATTATGCTGGACAAAATCTAACCAAAAGCATAGTGATGTATCATAATGGTGGTCACAGAGCTTCATATTATAAATGGATAGGATCAACTGGAAGAGAAAATGACCCAAAATAGTTTGAAAAATCCTCCTTCAAAGTATCAGGAGATGGCCATGACGAATTGTTAAAGAAGGAGCAGAAGCCCTGCCCCCAGCTCGCATCCTCCTGCTGCAAACAAAACTCTTGGTATGGTGGCATATTGTTCCCAGCTGCTATCCACTCACAAAATGTGACATATTCCCGGTAATGACAGCAGTAATCAAACCAACATTGTCGGTTCCCCCATTAGTCCCACTCAAGTCTCTGTGATCCTTGCGGTGGTCCCAAACAGAAGATAAGGCATATCCTGAATGTGACCAAGATGCACTTTAAGTTATATATTTCCTCCAGAGTTCCAGGCCTGTGGGTATGGGAATAAAAAGCCTGCAAATAATGAAAGGGATATAGACTGCAGAGACAAGCTCCCAAGAGTGATCACAGATTGGATAGTTGTTCAATTTGACCAAATATTGGAGTTTTGCATGGAAAAAACGCTATCAGCAAGAACCTTCAAAACGCCAAATGTCATCATACTTGCAAAGGAATAGAAAGTGGCCCTACCAGGAAAAAAGGTTTCGAAATAAATGGATTAAACTGGGAAATAAAGAAAATGGGTTGAACACACCAAGGTGCAGTAATACATGATCTTACTCATCTGAAATGGTTAAGAAAGGTCAGGGCCAAGCTTAGGTGTACTTGCAAGGAACAAGAATAGGATAGCCAGTTTCTATACCCTATCTGAATGACTAGGCTCGAGTCCACTATGACAATATGCCTGCATCTTCATTTGATCGTGAGTTGCTGTAAGATTCTCTTGACTTTATATTCGATCTCCTTCTAGTGCTATAGAAATTCTTGAAGCCACTATAGGCTGAAACCCTTTAGCAAAAGAAAGAGATCGTATTGGTGGCACTATGTGTAATATAATAATATGCATACCTCACATAGACAATAGTGGCCCCCAACTATCACAAGTTGCACAGTAAAAACACTGTAACAATTATTCCTATGTTTAATTGGTACAGTCTTTTAGTGCAAATATGTTGGATGACACAAAGAAGAGAAAAGACTGGAAATCTGATGGATTGTCAAAATAGCTCTCCAAAAATCAGATACATAAGGGGGGTCTCTATCAGAGATTATAATAGAGGGTAAACTATGAAGAAGAAAAATGTCATTGATGAAGCATTGGACCAATTATGTGGCTGATTGTAATTTCCTGAATGCAGAGGAATAGAGCCATAATAGAAAAGGCATAAAAATGACCATGATGATACTTAATTATTTAGAAGGCAATTATTCAGTAGCAAAATCCATAGAGACTGTGCGGCATGGGCCTTGGACTAATGGTAACAGCTGAACTAATCCACTCAGTTTTCTTTGAGTGCCTTTATATTGAGCACTTATGGTGCAAAAGGGTTACACATCAGTTCATCATCTTGAGTAACATCAGACCACCAAAAAGAGCTAAGAATTATATCTAAGGTGTTTCTCTTTCCTCATGTTCAGCACTTAAAGAATTACTCCAAAGCTCAATATATGTTCTTTGTAAATTCATGGTAGGATCAAATAAAAATGTCTTCCAGCAATAAGGATTTTCTTTTACCTTGAGGCCATACATTTTACAGAGTTCCTGCAAAGATTCATGTTCAACTGGTTTCATAATATCACATCCACTTCTGTCATCTGCAAATCCCCAGTGTAGGAAAGTAAGATCTGCTTTCTATGGTTATGCCCACTTTTTGCTTGATGTGATGCTGTTTTTGACTAGTCTGACTGGGATCCTGTTAATCAGGACCCTGTCTATTGGCTTTCTCCTAAAACTGTTCTGTATGTACTTAGGTACACCCCAGATGGATACTTGGGAACCCTTGTCAGTCCCTAGTATATAGTAGCCATGTTCCCAGGGCAGGTGTACCCCAGAGGTCTTCCATGGACTGCAGCGTGTAATATGCCACCCATGAAAGCCCATTCAAAATGGATCAACAGGCCTGCCATTGCAGCCTGTGTAAGTGGGTGCATGAACCACTTACGAAAGGTATAGGTTTACTATATCTAAGGGTCACTGCACTTAAAAACTTTAAGTCAACCCTATAGCAGGCCTTTAAAATTCTGAGGGCAGGGTGCTTGGTTCTCAGTGAGAGGGTGCCTCTGCATGAGCAAGAAACCCCTCATGCCTACGGAGTCCATTGTCCCAGGATGTCAGTGAAACAGTCAAATACTAGTATAGGGGGTATTACGTGCCAGTGCGATGACCATCTCGAAAATGGCGGCAACAAACCCTATCATGTTTGGTGTCATACAAGTTGGAATCATACCTCCCACACTGTTACCAGTGTGGTAGGTATGATTCCATCCACCGGGAGAGCCCTACATTAGGGTCTCAGTGTTCCTGGTACCAGCCTTCTGGTCCCGGACAGCAAAAAATGGTTGCTACCAACCAGAACCACATTTCTGCCTTCCTGCTGCTGAGCCAAGCTTGAGCAGGGGAAGGCAGGACAATAGGCATCCTGTCACAGAGAAGTGTGACCACCTCCCATAAAGGATTTAGTGTATTAGGGCTGGGTAGGTGCTCTGGCCAGCACCCGAAAGGCTGCATGAGGGGCACATTTGGAATCCCTGTGTATAGTCCAGTTCAAACCAGTCCTGAGAGCCGTTGGCTCCCGCTCTGGTGCAAAACTGGTCAAAGGACATGGGAGTAACCACCACCCTGTTCAGACCCTCCCTTGGAAGGGGTCCCCTGAATCTTCCCAACCCTTTCCTTAGGGTACTTAAGGGCTTACCTGGGTGTAAGTCCCTAGATTCATCGTGGACAAGATTCAGAACTGAAACCACTGCACTTCAACCGTCTGAGCACTCTGGACTTCACTAGACTTCGTTTGGGCGTGACTTTGTCTCCCTCTCAGTCTGCTGCTTTGTCTGTGCCTGTGCACCATACAGAATCCGTATAGGGCCTGAGGAGCCTCCATGACACCTGAAGATAATCTCCCTTGGAGTGAAGGAGTCACTCCCCTGCATTCGCAGGCAGTGCAACACTGCTGACCGGTCTGCTGATTCGGACGTCCTATGAACTCCGAAGGGTTCAACAACACAGGAGGTGGGTTTCTACATCACTTGAGGCCTGAGCTGACCTATCACCCAGTTTGAGGTCAGAATATCTTGTGAGGGCTGCAATTCCTGAACCCCTGTGCTCCGCATACTTTTGCAAGTGCAAATGCTTTTTAGGAATTCTATAGCAAGTGCACTGGGCTCCAAGTAGCCCCAACCACTAGCAACTTCTCCTGGAAAAATCTTTAACCACATCGCACCATGTGCTCCGTGGCATGTTATTTTATAAAGCTGCCCAAGGTCCTCCTGCGACTCCAGTGTCTTCGACCTGTGGGGCCTGTGGAGGGTCAACTACGTCTTCTTTGGGCTCCCCTGATTGCTCTGGACTTGGCCTGACTTCCCTGCTTGTGGGGAGTCTCCTGGAACTTACTGGTCCTCTTCCTGCAACTTCTTGACTTCCTGCGTGAGCTGCTTTTGCCAAGGTTTGTTGGTGCTCCTGCCGGACTCCGAGCCCTCAGCACTCTACACCCTTCGTGGGACAGCTCGTACCCTGCTCCTGGTCATCCTCAGCATTGCCTGCTCCCCTCAGCTGCAGAGTCAAGGTCATTTACATCTATCCTGAAGCACCCGACATTTGTGGGCATTTGTCTACCGAGCCCCTGGTAACTCTCAAGTGACCCAGACTCTGTTCCCTCTGCTTTCAGGTACTCTTCATCATTGATCCACTTTTGGATTCCCACGGACACTTTCTCCTCCTCCAGCAGCGGCACTTTCCTGAACTCCTCCATTGGGTTCGACAGTGGTCACTTCACACCTATGCGCCCGACTTCCCTGGGATAGGTAAACTGTGTACCACGGTATCCATGGGTGGGGTGGTTCTCCAACGTTTTGTCTTCTACAGGATTTCTTCAGGGTCCACTGGGAAGGATCCTTAATCTTTAAAAATCAACTCACAACTTGCACATAGACCTGTACGGAGCACACAGGCGTGTACTCACACTGCACACGCTCTCCGTGGGGTCCCTATATACTCACCTTGCGTGGTTCCTTGGAGTCCTAGCAATTCTATGTTCCCTACACATTGTTCTAACTAAAGTCGTGGTTCTTATACCATTTTTTAGTATATGGTTTAGTCCCACCCTGGGGCCCGCTGTGTATTAGTGCTATTTACTATGATTTCTTTGCTATAGTAATGTGTGTTTTGTGTCTATCTCCATGTGGATGATACTGGAACATACTCAAGAGTATTTTATAATAAATACATATTTTTATAAATACCTGTGGTTTTCTTTCATTTAATCTATACTATAAGATTGCATTCTGGTAAAACAAGCTGCTTTACACTCCTTCAAAACGAAGCCTGAAGGCTGTTTGCCACAGCTACCACTTGGATAGCTTTCCAAGGTTGTCTGAGACCTCTTAAATCACATTAAGGGTTGTCTGTACTGGTGCAAGTTGCCCACTTACATTAGTGGATATCATATACCAGGCCCGCCTCTCACAGCCAGCTTCCCTGAACTTAAAACCTCAAGAGCACCAGTGAGAATATATTTAGCTCTTTATCTGTGGCCATGGAGGAGCAAAACAGGTATAAGTAGGAAAAATGGAGAGCCATCCATCATTGAACACACCAATTTCAAAAAGGGTGAATTGATTATAATCTTTGTGCACATAATAGTATAAAGCATTCAAAATAAATGATAGCAAATGTAGCACCACCAGAACCAAGGGTTGCTCGTCATACTGGAAACATTGAGACTGATTCAGTGAGAGTGTCCAAAAGGGGACTTATTTCAACAGATCCAGTACAGCACAAATACAAAATAGAGGAACCATCAGGGGACCTAAAAAGCAGTGAAGGTGCAAGAAGCGAGAAGGCCAGGTACAAATTATTACAAGAGTCGGAAACCCAACAAGACACATGTTTCACACGTGACAAGTGTTTACATTTTGCTGCCTTCTGAAGTGTCTCTGCTTGGAGTGACCTTAAAGGTGCCATCTTTGTTTGGGCAAGAGTCTGGTTAAAGTCAGTAACTCTTTAGCTCAGCCGTCCAATCTATGAGGATTTAAAGCTGCTTTCTGGAAAAATGTAAATCCAATAGCCACTTAACCTCATAGTCTAGGTTTTCATTAAAACTATTCGGAGAGGAGTAGGTAAAGAACATGAAGATAAAGAGGGAAACGATTGGAGAAGGGAAACATGAAAAATACGATCTACATGCCAATGATCAGATTACTTTGATGAACAATTGCAGAGTTTACAACACCTACAATCTGAAAAGAGCCCAAAATGGGAGGATTAAACTTGAGTTGGGTTCCAGGAAAATATAAGTATTTAGTAAATTTGCAGGCGTGGCCCAGACGTGGGTCCCGTACACACTGTGTCATTGGAATCAAGATATGCCTGTCTGATGAGCCCTAACTAGGGTAAACCAGAACTTGGGTTGCTTGTATTGGGGTTCAGGGAGGCCCTGGCCTAGTAGTTTGGGCTGAACTGTTCCCATTGGGGCAGGGTCAGGGTTGATTTGCATATGACTGGGTCCAAACCTAGGTGAAATGTTATGCAAAATAACAAAGGACTGGAAATGTGGTCTCAAGTAAATTAAAAAGGCGGTATTAGAACATTTAAATAATAATAAAATACTGATTTTAGTGAACGCAACCATCAAACCAAGAATGTTGATAGAGGAGGCAAACAAATAGACAAAGGAGTTCAGAGCCCTTAACAACCAACAAACACATCTTAAAGCTTGTGAAGGATGTTAAACATTACAACAGCAAGAATACGGTAAACAGCCCTCACAATGAATCCATCACCCTGCATGCAATTACAATGCAGTTGTTACAATGACTACGTTGTAACAATGCATACCATTACCCCGCAAGTCGTAACAATGACTTGCGGAGGGGGGAGAAGGTGTTGGATTTAAAATCCAACACCTTCCCTACTGTCCGCACAGACTGGAGTTGGAACAGTAAATTATACTATTCCAACATCCAGTGCCCCCCTCCGCAAGTCATTGTTCCGACTTGCGGGGTAATGGTATGCGTTGTTACAACGTGGTCGTTGTGACAACAGCATTGTAATGGCATGCGGAGTAAAGGCATGCGTGAGAAGGAGGCATATTCCAAGAATACCTATTGATATCTCAAAGAAAAGTTAAATACCGCAGCCAATATGACAGGCCAATATAGCGAGTATTAAGTAGGATCTATGGCTTTCTCTGAAATCTCACCAGAATCAAAAGCAGAACAATTGTCTCGAAAATCAAGGACATGTTTTTTTAACACTAACTCCCTTTTTTACAAAGAGGTGGCAAGTCAGGAAAACAAAGAGACAACCCCAAAAAAAGACATGGAAACATAACACACTGTCAAAAATATTTCAGGTGGCACTACATGAAATTCCAATGTACGCTATTTCCACTAAAGTACCCACAGGCCCTGAAAACAGTCTTAAGCAAGGGTTATAATTTGTTCCCACACAAATTAGGGAGCCTTTCAAAACTAAGATTAAAATGTTGCAATTTCTCACACAGGTGAGATTAAAGGCCTTTCTCCTAAAATTGAGGTAAATCCTACCTCAGATGTTACAGGTAATCATTCCACATTTTGCCCACCAATAAAAGCCATTCCACCTGAAATCATACCCCTTGAGAATGTCATCCTAAAAAACCTTGGTAAGATTGTAATTATAAACACAAATAAGATCGAATTGAACCAATGAAGAGTTCACAGCAATGGATTCCTTAGATGAAAAACAATCCATAACTATAAAACCTGAAGACAAAAATTGGAGCGTAATGGTAATATATACAAAAGTACCAAGAGGATATTATGGGGCAATTTCTAGCCCTAGGGCATTACATGCATCTTTAAGGTGATCCTTTGGTAGAGATTAGAGAACATTTTTACATATCACAAGTCGTGAAAGAAGTTGGATCTCCGTGAAAGGAGTTTGATTATCTCCACAACCCACACCAGGATAGCAGTTTTGTTTGTCTTGCAAAAGATACGTAAATTCATGGAAAAGACAGATTGCCACTCTATTTTTTCAGGAGATGACTCCCTATTAGAGCCCTTGTCACAATTGATAAACTATTTCTGAAGCCCTTAGTACAAAAGATGAAATAACTTGAAAAATATTCCATGCGCTTTATTAACATAGTGGAATGCATGGATGTCAATCCTCAAACTAACTGACTAGTTAGTTTTGATGTATAATCCTTATATACCAATATTCCTCAGGGGTAGACTTCAGAAGTGATTTGGAATACACTGAACAAATGAGGGAGATAACAGAACATACCAACATACTTCAGAGATGAATTTGCCAAGCTGGAGAAAAGATTCATTGCGTTTGACCATGAGTTCTGCATATGCATCAAGGGTGTAGCCATGGCAATGTTTTTGCGCCAGAAGTACCTAATTCTTCATGCATATTTTATAATAATAAATTGTATTGGATTTTCATGGCACATAAGGGACCGAAGCTCATTGCATACATTATATAAACCCATCAAATCAATAAGACCAATAGTTACATACAACCATATAACCTGCGGAACCTGCAGGCTGAACAACTGAAACATGACCCAGGCTACCACAGACCTCACTAAATGCAAGATGTCTAGATATGTGTATACACAAACGATGGTGTTATATGATTTAGCAATGTCATATTCAGATACTTGGTTAATGTAAATCCTATAGAGGGTCTGTTTGTGATAGCGGGGGTAAATCAGTGCTGCGGTATATAACCCAGTTGTACCATATTTTTCTGTGTTTCTGGGGAAAACCTCAGGCCTAGAAAACCACAATCTTTGCACCCATACATCTGTCCATTGCCTTCTTCCACCCACCTATTGCTGGGGGAGAAGTCCCTTTCCAGGTCTGGGCAATGTCGCATTTTGCGAAGGGGATGCCCAGGAAATGCAAATGCAGTTTATAATGGTTTCCGCCAATCCCTTACATGCTATGGAGCAGGAACAACCTAGGGTCAAATGGTAGATCCCATGATAAGATCTGTCCCTGGCAGGATGTAACTTTATGCCAGAAAGGCTGTAACGTGCTACATCCCCAGACTGTGTGGAAGAAAGTGCCCTCTGCCTCTGTGCATCTGAGGCATGTGGGGGACTGAATAACCCCTCTGCCAGAAGCGGGAATGTGTGAAATACACATGATGAAGGTATTTGAATTGAATTATTTGGTAATGTGTGGAGGCCACCGCGCCGCGAGGGCTAGCGACGGCTAGCGAGGGCCTCCAACCAGTCATCGTCGGTCAGGTTAGGCAAGTCATCTTCCTATGCCTCCCTGGTGTTTTGTAATGTAGTGCGGGTGTGGGTGGTTAATGTCTGATAAATCTGTCAAATGGTGTGTGCTCCTAAGTCCCCATCAATAGTCTACCCTCTAGGGGATACAATTCTGGCAGGGTGACGATTGGGTGAATCAGGGACATCAAGGCGTGCCTCAACTGGAGGTACTTGTAAAACTGAGTCCGATGCAATTGAAAGTCTGTTTGTAATTACTGGAATGTTTTGAGAGTGGGGCCCTGCATAACATCTCCCAAGGTGGATATACCCAGTAAATCACATTTGTGAAACCTGGACAGTGCCGCTACTGGGCGCAAGTATGTGCCATGCCATAGCAGAGGCGCCTGCGTCAAACAGCCCTGCCAGCCATTATTCCTGACTGGGTATCGTCAGAGTTGAATTACTATTCTACTAGCAGGGGGTAGAAAGTCTAGATTCACTTTACGTGACTATTTAAGATTCTTTGAAGGGAGATACCCTTCATTGCTATGCATTCATAGGCGTTGGCAATGCCCCCGCAATATGTTGATTGTGAGCATGTCCGCAGCGCCAAACGAATGGCACCTCCATTCCACAAGAACTGATTTAGGACAGCGTTAACTTTGGCAAACCATGCACGGGGAATACCATACGAGAAGTTTTGTAACCAATAAAGTATTTGAGGTAAGGTGACCATTTTAAAAATTGGTGATCGCCCATATAATGATAGCGGTAGATAGGATCAGGTTGCGGTCTCGTCACGTAGGTTAGTAAGGAGTGAATTGTTGTTATATGTCTACGAAGTTGTAGAGCAAGGTGAGATAGAAACTCCTAGGTATTTAAATCCCTTAGTTTCGTGAGATAACTGCGCTGCCCATGTTTCGCGTCCTTGGTCGCCGCATATTGGGAAGAGTACCGATTGAGAAGGGCTCGTACAGAGTCCTGAAGTCTCTCCAAAGATCTAAAGGATCTGAAGGATTCGAGGTCCAGAAAACTATAGGTCTGTCATGAAAAACAGCACATCATCTGAATATAATGTGATTGTGTCAGATTGTGTCTGTGACCACTCAAACCCCCGGATCAGGGGATCCCATCGTACCCAGGACGCCAGAGGCTCCACCGCTAGGGCGAACAATAATGGAGACAGGGGGCAACCCTGTAGTGTCCTGCAGTCTATAGGGAAGGAAGCCGACCGGTGTTCCAAATACAGCTTGAGCTGAAAGGTTGGTATAAAGTAATTAAACATATGCCAGGAATCAAGGGCCGAGATTAATGGTTCTTAGAAGTTGAAATAGGTATGTCCAACTGGGGAGAGGAGTTGGCCTAACGGCTAGGGCGCTCGACCTTGGACCTGGGTATCTGGGTTCGAGTCTCGGTAACGACGCCAAAACCTCCTGTGATTCTGGGCAAATCACTTAATCTCCCCGAGCCTAAAAAATGAAAGTGTGTCCTCATGTAACGTAACTGGAAAATATGTAAAGCGCTCTGATACCTGATTCGGTTCGGGTCTAGTTCGTGCTATATAAAACTCTGCAAAAAAAAAAAAACTTAGAGAGTTGAACACCTTATCTATATTGACAAACAGGGTTGCTGCTGGGCGGCCTACCTCTAGGGCCTTCCCCATGGCATTAGAGACCCGCCGGATGTTGTGTTAGTGGACAGATGTGGCATGAAGTTGGAATGATCTGGGGGGACTAGTTCTTGAGTGCATGTATGTAAGTGGTCTGCGAGGATTTTGCCTAGAAGTTTGGGCTCAAAATGTATTAGAGAAACCGGACGGTATGAGGAAGGGACTTCTGGAGGGTGGCTAGGTTTGAGAAAAAGGTTGATTTCGGCATGGCTGCAATTAGGAGGCAGTATGCTTTGCTTGAATGCGCTGTGGAGTGCTTCCAGCAAGTAAGGGTCCCGCTTGGTCATATGTGACCTAGGAAATTCACTCAGGAAGCCATTGGGTCTGGGAGCTTGGCCCGGGTGTATGTTAGCCAGTACACTGTTGAGTTCTTCCACCGTTAAGGGAGCATCCAGCTGGTAACATGCATGGTATGAAAGTTTTTTTGGGGGTATGTCTGTTAGAAATAAAGCGCTTGATAAGTGCTCCCACCGCGTGTAGAGTGAAGCAAAGTACACCACAAACACTTGGGCCAGTGCCGATGTAGAGGAGCACAGAACACCGTCCTGGTCTCAAAGTGTTGGGACCACAGCAGGAGACTTCACGGCTTGGCACAGTCGATGGAGCATTTTGCTGGACTAATCGCCCTATTGGTAGATTCTGTGTTGTGACGTCAACCATATCTCTTGCGCTTCACTGGTAATGTGTTGATGTATGTACCGTTGCGCTAGGTGTAAATTGTGACGTGCGGTCTGGCTGGGGTCTGTGACAAGTTAAGCTTTGAGGACTCGCTAACGATTCTTCAGCTCAACAAGTTGTGCAATCTGTCTGTGTTTTTCGCCCACCCGGAAGCTAATGCCCACCCAATGGATCGTAGGCTTAAGGGCTTCCCATAGGATAATTTTGGATGGGGCTGAGGTGGTGTTAGATGTGAAATAATCAGAGATGACCTGTCGTAGGGTCTCCTGGTAAAGTGGATCTTGGAGACACCATGGCGACATCCGCCACCAGAAGGGGGGGATTTTGAGGTCCCGTACAGAGTTTGAAGAGGACAGGGGAGTGATCAGAAAGTCCCCTGGGCAGGATGGCGATATGTGATATCCTCTGTATGTAGCTATGTGGCAAGAAGACATAGTCAAAGCGTGAAAGCGCCCCATGAGCGGCTGATAAGAAGGTGAACTCTGCTTCAGCAGGATGATACACCCGCCAGACATCGGACCACCCCAATGTAGTAGTCAAGATATGTAATTTGGATCTACTTGTCTGGGGTTTGCATCTTGGCTCGTGGAGGCGATCAAGGGGTAACATGACATTGTTCCAATCTCCACCCAGTAGTGTCAGGCCCTCCGAGAGTTCCCCCCAAAAACGTGGGAGTCTGTCTACGGGGGGGAGCATATACACTGCCGATAGTCACGTGTTCCCCATGTGCCATCCCAGATATGATGGTGTAGCAACCCCCAGGGTCCGGCCAGTGTTTGGAAAAGGTTAATGGGACCTGATGGTGTTTAAGGATGGCTGTGCCCGTGGATCCTCTGGTGAACCCAGAATGATAAACTGTATGATACCAAAATCTGGTGAGGCATGGAGTCTTGTTACCCCTGGAGATGAGTCTCTTGCAGAAGGATGCTGTCTGCCTCACAGCGCTTGGCCTGTTGGAGAACCGCACCCCTTTTAATTTTAGTAAGTAGCCCTCTAACATTCCACAATACTGCAGTGACTTCCCCAGGCTGGGGGTTACCTGTGCCTGCTGTCATCTATCATACGTGGGAAGGCCATCTTCAGCCATGTGCATGCAGTCTCAGTGTAGCCTCTGTGTGCTTCTGAGAACTATTTCCCCTCCACCCCGCCTAATATTGCCACCAACAAGGAGCATCTGTTGCCGATGAGGAAAGGCCGGGCCCCAACAGGGGGTCCAAGGGGACCTCTTCCGATCATATCCCAACTTCCCATCAAACATGAACAGGATTGTCCAGAGGCGTGGAAGTTCCCGGAAGTGATTTCTAAGCCTACGTGGTGCTCCAAACGGTTAGAGTGAACCAATATAGAGTCTACCCGATCGTGGCCAGGGACCAAGTAAATGGAGACGATTGGTCTTACTTATGATTCTTCATCCGAACCTTGCGAGTGCCAGTTCGATCGTGATCAGTGTCATCTTTTGTAAGTGTTTCTCTTTTGTTGATTTTGCTGTGAGCCAAGAGAGAAATCTGATTCCAGCGGCGACGGTGTATGAAGTTTAAGATGTGTCGGTTCGTCCGCCCAGGTGAAGACAACTTCTGGTGTGTCAAAAAAGCAGGACTTTTAGTTGAATGTGACTCTCATTCGGGCCGGGTATAGTAATAATATATTGTATGTTGAGGTCCCGGAGTATATGTTTGGCTGCGGTGAAGGACTGGCATTGCTGTTGGATCAGCCTGTTGTCGTCTGGGAAGACAATTATATAGCGCAATTCAAGGAGTAGTTGATCCTTGTGGTTCCTGGCATATTGTAGGATGGGGTCTCAGTCTGCATAGTTCAACAATTTGGCAATCACTGGTCTAGGTCTCCCTCCTGGGGTTGGTTTCTTAGTCATTGCCCAATGCACCCTCACAAGACAAAGCAGGTGGAGAGCGAGGCCTCCGGCAGGCGGGCCTTCAGCCATTGAGTGAGGAAGCGGTCCATGGAGGGGCCTTCACATCCTTCAGGGAAGCCAATAAAATGCAGAATATTACATCTTGACTGGCCCTCGGTGTTTTCCATGTGGGACCCTAGTTCCTATCCAACAGCGGATAGTTTATTCACCGTCTTTTGCAGGGCCATTACTGTGTCTTTGACTGTTGAGACGCGTCTCTCCACCTCCATAATGGGATCCATGGCCTTACAGAGGTCCTTGCGTAGAAACAATATCTCGGTCCCCACGGCACCAATCCACACCTCGAGGGCATCTCGGATTGGGTGATTGCTGCCAAAAGCGCTACATTTTCTGGAATTGGGCCACTTGCCTGCCCTCCAGCAACGCTGCCAGGAGTCGTAGTAAATTTGCCTAGGGTACTCTGTTTGGGACCAGAGCCTCTGGGCATATCTTTTTTCCACTTTAGCAGGAGGAAGAGGAAGCAGCTCGCTCCAGTCGCCTCGTTGACTCACCATCCCCACAGCGTCAAGACAGGGCCGAGCTATCCTGGAAGCCGTCCAAGGATCACCTAGTTGGGTTCCCCTTGAAGTGCAGCGGACCACAAGCTGCACCAGGCTTAGCACACCCACTTAAATAGTCCTAGGCGGCCAGCCAATCAGACCCCCAATGGGATCAGACTCGCCAGACCCCCGACCAGCGGTGTGCCTCAGCAGAGGCTGCATGCTCAAAATATAGTAGTCGCCACATGTAGATACCCCACAGCTGTCCCACCGATCACCCCGCACCAGTGCTTGTGGCTCTGCTTCTCGGGCTTCAGTTGGCGGGAATCAATGGCCCAGTTCTGTGGAGCGGGCGGTACCAACTAACAAGGAGGACCACCTTGGAGAGCCCCCGAGAGTCCCGTTATAGGCCTGTTAGGTACAGATCGTTTATGTTGTATTTGGAGTGGAGCCCGGCCTCCTCGCCCTCTCTCTGCGAGGCCCTTGTCTCCTCCCTGTCTCATGTAGTAGTGGACTCCTTGATATAATTTTGAGTGCCTCCCCCTGTGTTCATATCGCCCTGCAAACGATAATTATGAATGTAGGGAGGGCCTGGGATAGCCCGACTCACCCGTCCTGGCGTCTCTGGCCTCAGGTATGCTAGCTCCCATATGCCACCAGGCCCACTGTCTTGTCGTCTAGGCAGAACGGGCCGGACGTGCTGCAACACAGCTCCGTCAACAATCAGGGCCTTAGCCCCACTGCAGGTCATGCCACTGGATGCTAGCCAGCAGGGAAGGCCCGCAGGAGGTCAATACAGGGCTCCGGGAGCTCAGGCACCAAACACCAGCTGCAGGCAAACATCTCGGGGGCTGCCGGCCTGCAGGTACCCCTGGGCCGATCCAGCCTAGATTAAAGCAGCTGCCTCCCCCGCAGCAACGCATCTCAGTGCAGCCTCACCTACTGGGGCCCGGCGCAGCTTTTGCCTGCCCCCTTGGTTGCATCCCACCCTGACCGCCACATTAAAGGCGACACCATTGCAGGCCCGGGCTCACGCGGCCTATTCGGTCACTCCACCGCGGCGCACCCACTTATCCCAGGCCACCAATGCAATCTAGATGCTTTGCTTGGGCAGGATAAATTGCAGATTAGTGCAGATTAGTGGCTTGTGCACCTGGAGCTTTGTTAGGCTGAGACCGCCATGAAGGCTGTCCAAGCCACCAACCCCCTTCATGGCATATTTTGTAAGTGTGGGCCGAAAATTCGTTCCACTCGTGGAATTTGCGGATTTTCTGCAATTTCGCGATCCGCGAATCTCGCGGAAAAATCCGCGAATCCGCGAGCGGGATACATTTTCCATGAAGCACTTACAGGGTTACAGCAGCAGGTGCCCAAGTTGAAGCTAATTTCTTTGTAACCATTTACAAAAGGGTTACAGAGAAATTAACTTCAACTTCGGCACCTGCTGTTACCCTGTAAGTGCTTCCTGAGCGGCGCCTCGTTGCCTACTTGCAACTATTCTCTGACCCTGCTCTGACCCTCGAAGCAGGGTCAGAGAATAGTTACAATTAGGCAACGAGGCTCCTGTCACAAAAATTAAACCTCAGCAGGAAGCACTTACAGATATCAATAAAGCAGGTGCCCGAGTTGAAGCTCAAATTCAGTATTGCATTATTATAATCAGCCCAAGAATCTAGTGAGCACAGTCGGTGCTAGGCAGGTGTGCTTTCTCCCCAAATCTACTGTCTACAAATAGCTGTAATCCGTGTTGGAGGTCCAGGCATCCACGAGTATCTCGAGCGCAATCCCCCTGTACTTCCAGTGACCAGGAGGCTGCTTTCTCCTTATCTGCTGCTCTGATCGGTCTCTGACCCTTTATAAACAAGAGGCATGTGAACTCGCACAGAAGCCCGGCCCCATACACACTAGGCTATGCAACCTCTTCCCGTCCTTTCCCCCACTGTGATGGACAGCTCACTCGAGGGACCTCAGCGCCTATGGGCGTGGTGGCAAAGTTACAGACACACGTGCTGACTGACAAGAGGCATGTGAACTCGCACAGAAGCCCAGCCCCACACACACTAGGCTATGCAACCTCTTCCCGCCCTTTCCCCCACTGTGATGGACAGCTCACTCGAGGGACCACGGCGCCTATGGGCGCGTTGGCAAAGTTACAGACACACGTGGTGACTGACAAGAGGCATGAGAACTCGCACAGAAGTCCGGCCCCACACACACTAGGCTATGCAACCTCTTCGCGCCATTTCCCCCACTGTGATGGACAGCTCACTCGAGGGACCTCGGCGCCTATGGGCGCGGTGGCAAAGTTACAGACACACGTAGTTACTGACAAGAGGCATGTGAACTCGCACAGAAGCCCTGCCCCACACACACTAGGCTATGCAACCTCTTCCCACCCTTTCCCCCATTGTGATGGACAGCTCACTTGAGGGACCTCGGCGCCTATGGGCGTGGTGGCAAAGTTACAGACACACGTTGTGACTGACAAGAGGCATGTGAACTCGCACAGAAGCCCGGCCCCACACACACTAGGCTATGCAACCTCTTCCCACCCTTTCCCCCACTGTGATGGACATCTCACTCGAGAGACCTCGGTGCCTATGGGCGTGGTGGCAAAGTTACAGACACACGTGGTGACTGAAAAGAGGCATGTGAACTCGCACAGAAGCCCGGCCAAAACACACACTAGGCTATGCAACCTCTTCCCGCCATTTCCCCCACTGTGATGGACAGCTCACTCGAGGGACCTCGGCGCCTATGGGCGCGGTGGCAAAGTTACAGACACACGTAGTTACTGACAAGAGGCATGTGAACTCGCACAGAAGCCCTGCCCCACACACACTAGGCTATGCAACCTCTTCCCACCCTTTCCCCCATTGTGATGGACAGCTCACTTGAGGGACCTCGGCGCCTATGGGCGTGGTGGCAAAGTTACAGACACACGTTGTGACTGACAAGAGGCATGTGAACTCGCACAGAAGCCCGGCCCCACACACACTAGGCTATGCAACCTCTTCCCACCCTTTCCCCCACTGTGATGGACATCTCACTCGAGAGACCTCGGTGCCTATGGGCGTGGTGGCAAAGTTACAGACACACGTGGTGACTGACAAGAGGCATGTGAACTCGCACAGAAGGCCGGCCCCACACACACTAGGCTATGCAACCTCTTCCCACCCTTTCACCCACTGTGATTGACAGCTCACTCGAGGGACCTCGGCGCCTATGGGCGTGGTGGCAAAGTTACAGACACACGTGGTGACTGACAAGAGGCATGTGAACTCGCACAGAAGCCTGGCCCCACACACACTAGGCTATGCAACCTCTTCCCACCCTTTCCCCCACTGTGATGGACAGCTCACTCAAGGGACCTCGGTGCCTATGGGCACGGTGGCAAAGTTACAGACACACGTGGTGACTGAAAAGAGGCATGTGAACTCGCACAGAAGCCCGGCCCCACACACACTATGCTATACAACCTCTTCCCGCCCTTTCCCCCACTGTGATGGACAGCTCACTCGAGGGACCTCGGTGTCTATGGGCGCGGTGGCAAAGTTACAGACACACGTGGTGACTGACAAGAGGCATGTGAAATTGCACAGAAGCCCGGCCCCACACACACTAGGCTATGCAACCTCTTCCCACCCTTTCCCCCACTGTGATTGACAGCTCACTCGAGGGACCTCGGCGCCTATGGGCGCGGTGGCAAAGTTACAGACACACGTGGTGACTGACAAGAGGCATGTGAACTCGCACAGAAGCCTGGCCCCATACACACTAGGCTATGCAACCTCTTCCCACCCTTTTCCCCACTGTGATGGACAGCTCACTCGAGGGACCTCGGTGCTTATGGGTGCGGTGGCAAAGTTACAGACACACGTGGTGACTGGACAACTCTTCTGCACCTTTACGCAGCTGTAGTGTAGGAAAAGCACGATACATTTACCCAACAAGGCAGCACTTACTGATTAGCCAGTAGAAAGTACTCCAGTTGAGTATAGCGCAAGTGTAAAAAAATGCGTGATTTCGCGGGGAAATCCACAAATTCTTGGATTTTTTTTGCGAATTCGCGAACCGCGAGTTCGCAAAATTCGCCCATACTTAATATTTTGAGGACAAGTTCGTTTATGGAGCTCCCCTTACCCTTCCTGTACATAGACAATTTATTCTTAATTTGCAACAGAAAGGAATATGAAGGTAACAACTTTAAATATGGTTAAACAGCAGATACCCTGATTTAAAATTCACCCTGTCTTGGGATAATGAACAAATTAACTTCCTAGATGTATGAGCATGAGTAGAGAACAATAGGATCATACCTCATCCTTACACTAAGCCAACAGAACGTAAACTTTGCTTTATATTGATGGTTTTCACCCATGCACTCTAACAGAAAATCTACCCATTGGGCATTGTGACTGAATTAAGAGGAACTGTTCCAAAAGAAAGAATCTTTTGAAAATGCAAACAGATTTAAGGACAAACAAGTAGACACTATACCCACTGAAAATATGTTGAAAAGTGCTTTTTAGCATGGTATATGTGGGACTTTGCCCTTTTTGCAGGGTCATCCCTAAACACTTTGGCTTCATCCTCCTGTTTTCCGAACCCAGTTTTGTAGGCTTTTAGGTCTCTGTACACTTTACCACTCACTGCTAATTAATGCCAAAGTGCTTGTGCTTTCTCCTCTAAACATGGTAATATTAGCTTATACCTAATTGCCACATTTATTTACTTGTAAGTCCCCAGTGAAGTGGTGCTACATGTACCCAAGGCATGTAAATTAAATGCTACTAGTGAGCCTGCAGCACTGATTGAGGCGCCCACCCAAGTAGCCCTTCAAACATGTCTCAGGCCTGCCATTGCAGCCTGTGTTTGCAGTTTTAGCTGTCATTTCGACCTAGCAAACTAGACCTTTTACCAGACCCCAAACCTTCCTCTTTAATACATATTTCACCCCTCGGGTACGTCCTGAACAGCCCAGAGAGCAGGGTGAAGTGTATTTAAAAAGTGGGACATGTGTGTTAAAGTTTTACATGTCCTGGTAGTGAATTTCCTGCCTCCTTCCCCTGGCCACTGGTTGTCTGGGGTCACAATAGACTAACTTCAAACCACTGTGTGAGAGTGCTCAGGCAGGGCCTGTGTGATATGCAAGTGTGGTAGATGACAGCTCCTTCCCCATCTTAAGTCAGAGTGGCCATCCTGCCATTACCTAGTCTCCCTTTGTCTCGCTGTCTGGGAGCAATACAGAAAGACCAACTGTCAACTACACCAAGTCATGTGACCAAGGATACAGGCAGCAGATTCCAAATGGTTAGGACAAGAAAATATCAACTTTTAAAAGTATACAAAAAGTGATGGATGGGATGCTTGAATTAATCTCAGGCACTGGTAATTACTTAAGCCTCATCCCAAAAAATTGTTATTTTGCACACCATGGACCAAATGTGCAAAGCATGTTTCAGGACATGAAAGTCACAGAATTGGCCAGGTTGTGACTGGAGAAAGACTTTTTGGAATGTACAAAACCCAAATTGTGTTTCAGTAACGTGTTACTGTATCACAATTTGAATTTTGAGATTCGGTATTTGAAAGGGAGGTGTTTAAGGTTTCCCTTCCAAATACTGAATCACATTGGTATATACAGTTATTTTGTGACCAAGATGCAGTCGCAAAACATTCACACTTTATCAACAACTCGAAGTTGGTGGTAATGCATTTGCAAATTGGAAGGGGTCCCCAGGGGACTAGGTGTTCCTGTCTCTGTCCTGCTCCTGGGTCCTGAAATCTTTGTTCGCTAATTCTATTTCAGGGGACCCCCACCATCACCTTGGCCAGAGGGATGGTTTTCCACAGATCCTCTGGGTTTGTATTATTCTGACTCAGTCTTGCAAAATTACTTGCAAGTGTATTTTGTCTCTAAAACGTATGTCTCTTCGCCTATCCACTCCGTCTTAGGTATTTTATTGCGTATTTTCTAGATTAAACTTTTGTCTCTTCATCTATCCACTCCTTCATATATACATATTTGTTTCGCATTAATTTTGCTGAAACTGATGTCTCTTAATCTATCCACTCCTTCATTGCAATACATATAGTGAGATTGAGTTTGACATTGTTTTGAAATTGCTGATGTTTTCTCTCCCTTTTGTGAATTTCATTGTTTGCATTGGTGACCATATGCATTGAGCATTTAATTTGAGATAAAGCTTTATTAACCTTACCGAGAGTCTGTGATCAGTCTAGCTGACTGGAAGGTTAGTTAGGTAGTATTATCATTACCATCAACTAATTAACTAATCGGTTCAATAACCAAGTGGAAAGAAAGTTGATGTATAAGTTAGATATGTATTTTGTGATGTCACACATGGATTTTTGAAGGAAAAGAATTGAACGTCTTTAAAAGTTGACCCTCAGCGCATCGGGGATTTGGGTAAATGTGTATGGGCCATTGCATTGTGAAGTTATCGAGTATTGATCCGTGATTAGATATTGGTTCGCACTGGATCAGGACCTACCTCTGGGCATACCGATCCAACTTAGGGCAACACACTAAGATATATAAAAACATTGAGGGATGGAATGCTTGAACTAGTCTCAGCCACTGGCAATTACTTTGGGCAGCATTGCCACATGCAAACTAATCTTGACTCTGCTCCAATAAGTCATCAACACAAAAGGAGCACAAGGGGAAAAGAGAAAGTCAGGCCGCCCCCCACTCTACAATTATTTAACAGAAAAAGACCTGACTCAAATGAACAACAACATTTGTCTTCAATACAGTGGAGGGGTGTGTAACATCTTTTCAACAACTCCCTCCCCGGCACGACTCCCTGCCGCTAATCCACCAATTTGCGCAACTTCATCCTCAAGGTCGGAGCTTTCACACACCGGTGGGACTTGGTACTGGTGATGTAAACTTGTTTGTTCACCATCTGGACACGTGACCGGTTGGCACAGGGTCCATGAAGAGTTGGTTGCAGGTACGAGGGACACTTGCAACTACTCGATCTGGCGTTAATTTCAAGTGAAATATAGACTGGTTATCCCTGTAGCCCTGATGAAGTTACGCAAATTGGTGGCAATGAAACATGTTGGCTTTTTAAAATTTTAAATGGTCAGATTAGAACCATTTTTTAATTGAGGACACTCGCAGCATTGAATAAAGTGATATCTAGCTATTGAGTAATACTAATTTTAATTGCTGGGAATTGTATTTCTTTTCTCACAGGGACCAGGGGGCACTTGAGTGACACTAGCACGTACAGTGCATTAATAGTTGATCTTTCACTTTCCTTTTTCCTTTCCTTCAATTTTGACAATTTCACGAAGACATACACACTTTTTCTTTATGGGAGAAAGCAACCAATGATGACAAGTGGGTGTGCTACAGAGTACCAACCAGCAAGCCCCCCTCGGTGTTTCTACCTTGAGGTGCTTTCTCTCCTTTTTTCTTCCTGCACTCCTTTGGGAGTTTCTTTTCTTTTTGTGGTGTAGTGACATTAGAGTACAAATTGAACATATAGACATGTGGATTAGTGGCAGGGAGTCGTGCCAGGGAGGGAGTTGTTGAAAAGACGTTACACACCCCTCTAGTGTCTTGAAGACAAATGTTGTTGTTCATTTTGAGTCAGATCTGTTCCTGCTCCAATAGGAACAGTTTTTGTAAACTTTCCGAAAGTGGCATGTTCAGAGTTTTGATTAAAAAATGTACTTTATCATTAAAGAGGGCTTTAATTATTAAATGTAATAAGGTCACTTCAATGCTATCATATGGGAGCGGTAAGGATTGTAGTCAAAATGTAAATCTATAAAATGCATTGTCAACTTGGCATTTGCCTTGTATTTCCTTCATTTAACCTACATGTACAGAATGTATGAATAAATGACCTTCCATATCCGTATATTATGTATTGGTCTTAATTATTCTGTACTGTCTTAATTAATAATATACTCCATATATATTTCACCTTTATGTTTGTCTGTATCTCTATGAATCTGAGCATTTGTTGAACTGAGACAACTTCCTCTATTTAACCAATTAGAATGCTTTTATGGTTATATGCCTCACTTTTTAAGCTCTGAACTGACATTGTGTTAAGCAAGATAATTATGAATCAAGAAAACAACAAAGCTAATTTTTCTGTGAATTTCCCTGGCATGAAGTATCTCAACCAGATCCAGCATCTCTGGTCAGCAAACTGGGATGTAATGCTCTAGAAATATCAACCTCAAAACGTGGCCCTAGTTGTGTATTACCAATGTCTAAAATCAACTCAATTCATCTATTTTTTCTAAAGAGTTACTTAAAGGAGCACTCATTTTTCCTTTACTTGTTCAGAAATCTGATCACAACACGAACAAAACTATCCCTTTCATGTGGGGGGAAATCTTTTCACACAATAATTTTAAATTAGTTCTATAAACAAGTCAACAGTACCTCGAAATGTGTTTTACGCTCTGCATTTCTGAGAGATCCCAGCAGTGTTTGCAGCATCAACTTCATATTATCTAGCAATGAATTACAATATTTCTGACCTTAATATAGAAAGTGTGCAGTTTCATGTACTTTAACCCCTTGGCTGCGGACGGAATTCCGCGCCTGTGCGGCACATTCCGATCGCGGGCGTGGTCATGACGGCTCCCGGCCGTCAGCAGCACACGCCCACCGTAACTCATGACGGGCGGGAGCAGTCATCAGCACCGAACGGGTTAATGCATATAGTTTCAAGACGTTTTCATTTAGCTAACTTTTACAGAAATGAGAAATGTTACATTAGTGAGACTGTAAGGGAATATAAAGAGCAATCGGGATCACATATGACCAGATTGTCGGGAATCAAGAGAAATATTAGACCTTTCAGACTTACGGTGGTCTTCCTCCAAACTTTTGCTAATTAACCTCCAGTTTTTGCTGGAATTTGTTTTTGTAAGCCTTAGAACTCTGCGCACTTTACCACTGCTAACCAGTGCTATAGTGCTTGTGCTCACTTCCCAAACCATGGTTTGATTGGAATGGGGGAACTGAGTTAGATGCCATACTGTGAGGTCAGGGATAGCACAAGCTCCTTTCTAGCTGTAAACCCCAAGCCTCCTGTAGCCCTCAGACTCAAACTCTCGGGCCCCTCAGCATAACTCTGGACTACTGAAAGCCCGCTGGGGACCACGGAAGCTGCATCAGGTGGAATACGCAAGGCAGGCGAGATGGAAGTCTGCCATTGGGAGAGGAGGCCACGAAGACTGTAAGAGCTGTGCCTGGCCATGAATTTGCCCCAGAGATGACATCAGTGCAATCTGGAGTGCCCCCTGCTTGGGGGTTTCTCTTTCCTTAATGACGAGCATTTGGAAGAGACCCAGACCCGCGGTGAATGTGCCCGGCCTCTACCAGACAGGCGGGGCCATCTCCTCGCCATTGACTGCAGGTGACTAGAGTGGCTGGGGATAATGAGTTGGGGATCCCGCACCATCGGTCAGCGCTTTTGGGACACCCAATGGGGCACCAGGTGAGGGAAACAGGCACAGCCCACAACAGGTTCAGTATTGGGACAGGAGTGTTGCCGTGTGCTCTCCCCTTCCTGCTGGACTGGATAGACAGCACTATGGAGGCCTTGAGACCCAGCGGGTGCCCTGATAGTACTGAGGGGAGTGGAAGTCCAGTCTTGAGTGTGTGGGGGACCCCCGATAATGGCATTTGAGGTGAGGTCAGATCTGAATACTGGAGGACATTCTGCAGCCTGGTTAACACTGAATAATACAGCTCATACTCCGCACTTAACTGCTTAGTCGTTGGGGATCGGACTGGTATGACCCACTTTTCTGTCAGATGACTTGCGCCTCAGTGTGCTAATTAATCCATGGATGGGGTTCAGGGACAGGGTGCCCGAAGTCTTCCACTGCCACAGAGGGGTGCAACATTGATGTCAGTGCTTATCTGGTTATTTTACATGGTGTTTGTGACTGGCTGACCAACGATTTTGGGGTCATAATCTGTTGGTTTTGGCCATTGGTTTGCTCATGAATTTATCCCTGCATTTATGAATCTACTGTGTGTCGCACGCATAGAACCATGGTAGATACCCAGTGGATCCCACCCAGAGGGGATCAAGCAGGGCATGATTGGTGGCATATGTAGGAGAGTAGGTTCTTCTATCCTATGGTCACCCCAAATGTTTGCTTTTTGCTTCACTGGTTTATGACTTAATGTGGCTGTGGGCCTTCTAATCAGACCCACAGCCTGCTGTAATCTCTCTAAATTAATGCCAATGCACTCTAGGTGCATTGCGAATTGGAGCTGGATCACCTTATAGGCCCCTGTAACAGTGTACCCAGGGTACCCAGGGCATAGGTGTTTCCAAGGCCTACCAGGGGCTGTAGCACGTATTGTGCCACCCCTGGCCTCCATATTTGACACAACTGGCTGATCACTCAGCTGGGGTAAGTCAGTGTAATCACCCCTTACTTAGGTATAGTATGCCTATGCCTAACCTAAAATGGACACATATGTTCCTGTCAGCCACTCCTATGGAAGGCCTCATCAATCCTGGGGCAGAGTGCTTGGAAATATGTGAGATGGTGCTCTAGCATGAGCTGAGCCTGTCTGCAGCTTTCGGAACCACTTCCTGTAGCTGTTCCATGATACTGCCATACCATATACTCTTAAGTGCATTATAATCCTCGCGGTTATTTGCTAACTTTGGTTTGGCTTTATCAAAACATGTCAAGTAAGGTGTCATACGAATTGGAATACTAGAGCCTCGCCAGTTCTGGCAACGGGGGTAGCATTCCACCCTTCTAGAGGGACACGACATGTACCTAGCCTGAACCCCGGTTAAAGTTAAACAGAGCCTTAGCATCCCAAAATGGATGCTGCCACCACAGACACAAGTCTGACCTCCTGCTGCTGGGAGTCCTTCCAGCGAGGGAGGCTTGGACAAAGGGTTTCCTGCCTTGGGAGGTGCTAGCACCACCCCAGACAGGATTTTGTGTATTGGGTAGGACAGGGCTGAATAGAATGAGACATGCCGGGGGCACACAAGGTGTCCCTGTGCATATGCCAGTTCAAACCGGTGCGGGGGCTCTCCAGCCCCAGTCTTGGTGCGAAGCTGGACAAAAGAAAGGGGGTGTAACCACCCACCTTCCTGGTCCCACCCAGAGGAGGGACCTAGCAGGTAATCCGGCCCCTAGATTTGGAATAAGAGTAGGAGCTGTGTCCCAAGACTTCAGATCATCCTGAACTCGACTTGAAACTAAGAAGAAAACTGGACTTCGACATTCTGCTGCACAGAAGACTGAAGAGAATCTCCCTTGTGGCCAAGGAGTGACCACCCTGTGACTACAGGCACCAACCAGCAACTCAACATCTGCTTTGCTGCCGCCTCCCGCCGGAGCCCGAGCCCAGAGCCCAACAAGACCTAGATTCCCAGACATCTCACAGCCCGAACCCCAGTCCCTGAAAAGAAGAGACCCGTGGAGGCATTGAGAGACGTGGGACCGGCCATCTTGAAAGACCCCCGAGAAGCTGACTGCGCAGCACCCAAGGCACCCTCAATGCTGTGCTTTGGGGTTTGAGAAGCCCCACCACCGAGCAGCATTTGTACTGAAGATAAGCCCCCCCAGCATCTCCACGATATGCGTGGGGCCCTTTTGCACTTTGCCACTTGACGCGTCATCCCGGTCACTTGCCACGCGGCTAGTGGCCATCTTGGCGACGAAATCTACAATCTAAACTGCTGGTCTGGTTGCTCCAGACTGGCCCTCGCTCCTGTAAAAAGGAGCAGCACCTCTTACCTTGCTGGTCCGAGAACTAAGCTTTCTTCACTTCCTGCATGGCTTGCATTAGCCAAGG
This sequence comes from Lissotriton helveticus, assembly GCF_964261635.1. Taxonomy (NCBI): domain Eukaryota; kingdom Metazoa; phylum Chordata; class Amphibia; order Caudata; family Salamandridae; genus Lissotriton; species Lissotriton helveticus. The sequence continues at coordinate 808,263,798 of NC_136063.1, forward strand.
CCTGTTTGCTCCAATGAAGTTGACGACACCGCCATAAGCTAGAGCCTTCATGGGACAGCTCGTGATTGACGTCTCGACGTCCTAGACCTCTTCGTGTCCACGTGGCTGCGGAGACAAGCTGCATCTCATCGCCTGTTTGCACCCGACATTGCCTGATTCCATCCTGGTTCCTCGGCAGTCACTGGCTAGTGACTTCTGAACATTGTCCCCTCTGCTTTCAGGTCTTCACATCTTCGATCCACCCTTGGATCACACCGGACACTTCTCGCCTGGACGCCTGCAGCATCTTCATCCTCAGGCACCATCAGACTGCGTGACAAAACCCGACACACTTTGGCAGCTATGCACCCGCTTCCTGTGGGTGAGGTAACTTACTAACACCGGTGTTCTTACACTGGTACACCCCTCTAGTGCCTAACTCTAAAGTTTGGTAGTCCTAGTCCAGTCGGAAGACTCCTTTTGCAGTAACTTTGTAACTTTTACGCACCATTGACTTTGCATTGGTGCATGCGTGCACTTTCAGCACTGCACCCGAGTCCCGCGGGCCTTTCCCAACTTCTTCACTGTTAGTCCCGAACAGCTCCAGCGATTCCCCAGGCCCTAGGCCTATTTCCTTTCAGATTGGTGGTTCTTATACCACTATTTTAGTATATGGTTTAAGTGGCCCCTAGGGCTCATCCATATTGTGCAACGTTTGTATATTTAAACTGTGTTTTGTTTTAACGCATTTGCTTCTGTGCTCATAAAGAGTATATTTGTAGTAAATAAATATATATATATTTTCAATATATATCTGTGTGGTGTCCTTTCATTTGGTATTCAAGGGGATTGTGTATGGTAAAACAGCTTGCTTCACATGCCTTTACAGAGTTTAGCCTAAGACTGCTTTGTCCACGCTACTAGGATAGCTGGTCTATAAGGTTGACTTACAACCAATCATCATAAGGGTTGCTTTGGCATGGTACAAGGTGATCACTAGAACTAGTGAGCATCATATACCAGGCCAACTTCTCACAGCATACCTCCCACATTGGAAGAAAGTTTGATAAGCCCTTGCCCCCGATTGATGGCTCTGGGGAGCACCTGGAGGGTAAGATTGATTCTATTGTAGTGGACCTGAGCCTGATCCCTGAGGACTATAGAAATCTGTTGGAGAGGGTCACCACCTTGGAGCTGTCAGTGCAAATGCTGACTCCTGAGGGCTGGAACACAAAACCCGCCTCATGGAGCTAGAGTCTTATACGCAGTGGCTTGCAGCCAGTCCATGGGAGTTCCCACCAGAAGAACATCAAAATTGGGGGGCTACCGGAGAGGACTAAGGCTGACTCTATGCTCGGCTTTCTGGAGAATGGTTTCAGGAGGTAGTGATGGCCCTAAAGTGACTGTCCAAGTTCTACACCCTGATGCAGGCTTGCACAATGCCTCCACACCTGTCTCGGCCAGAGCCCCCCGGTTGCCCGACCTCAACCAGTAGTGGCCGACCTCCTGCATTTCCACAGCAGGGATTACCTGCTGCCACAGGTCCATAATCACTGCCCCTTTGAGGTGGAGAATGCAAAGGTTTCCCTCTATCCTGACTTCACCCTCCATGTGCAGACCTAAAGGGCTTTGTTTATTGTGATTAAGAAGAGGCGTTGTGAGCTAGGGCTTATGTATTCTTTGCTAATAAAATCCAGACTGAGGATCCAGGCAGAAGAGCAGGTTCTTTTTTCTTTATGGACCCAGCTGCAGCATGGGACCAGTTAGAACTGTATGATAAGGAGATGGTGAGGCCGGAACGAGCAGAGAAAGCTTGACCACCATGCCCTAGATGACAGAGGTTTCAGCACAGACAGACACACCATCCGACTAAGTCACAGGCGGCCTTGGAGCAGATAAGGGCAGTTTAGATAGCAGCTTCAATGGGAGATGGCAAGAGTTCACCACAGCATGTGTCCCCTACCTGTTGGAGTTCTACTACTAGCCCAGGGAACTAAACAGTGCCGGACCTAGTGGACACACTTTGGGGCATTATCCCAGGCACGGATGACAGTCTACTATGACTCCTGACTATCTGATGACATACAGATATGAGGCGGATATCTCAACTGTACTATTTTGGTGCAGTGGCTACATCTATTATTATGCTAATTAATCTTGATTTTTTTTTACCTGTATTGATTGATGGGAGTTAGGTGGAGGAGGGGCTTGTGATAAGTGTCCTACAATGCCTTTTTGCTCTTTTTTATGTTGAGCTTGCTTGTTTCTTTTCCCTTTCACTTTTTTCATTATGGACTGAGTTGGCCCCTCAGGTGGTCCTATTGTTCGTTTGTTAGTAGGCTGCCTAATGGCTTTTGTTTGGACAGGATGTATGTATATTACAGTCCGTGGGGGGAGTTGGGATGTTACTATCTGGGTTTGGTTGTTGTCTTCTATGTTTTCCGTCCCTTTGGTAGGGTGAGTGTGGCAACTATGTCTTCGCTGTATGACTGGCAACCGTGGCTCAAATGTTCTGCCATGTATAGAATGTGGAGGCCTGGGAATTCGTGAATAGAATTTGCAAGATGGCAGACCAGAGTAAGCTGATCACTTAGAACATGCGGGGCCTGTCCACTCCCTCCAAGCATTGTAATTCATGGCTCATTTCAAACATGAGGGGTGCAGGTTGCGTTTTTACCAGAGACCCACCGAACTGAACGCAAGGCTCAGGCCCTCCATAAGCACTGGAGGGGGCACTTGTATAACACCACTTACAAAGGGGGTCCCGTGTATAGATTATACCCGGGGTCCATTTTCAGCTGCAGTGGACAATTATTGACCCTGAAGCCTGCTATATGTTGGGCCAGCTGGATGGTAACGATGCTGCTTTGCTTAATGTATACATCACAAATGTAGAACAAAATGTATTGTCCAATCTGGCACCCATCCTCCCAATGATGCTGCCTTACTTGAGGATCGTGGGGGGGTTCAACTGCTTGGCAGACCTCTTCTTGGATATGTCGCATTCCCCACTACTCAATGCTGCAGCATATAAACTGGTGGAGGCCTGTCACACTTGGGCTTTGCAGTGAGGTCCTTATGACTGCTGAAGGATATGAAAACACTGAGGCCTTGGTGTACTCCTCTCGGTCTAGCATACATGACTTGGAACTGTGACTGACTTGAAGGTGTGACTAGATGGGATATTTTGCTACAAGGAAATGTGTATAAGGGTGCTGGGTGCAGACCATTTGTTGAAATCTTATTCTGATCATCCCCCCTGCTGTGCTCTTTCCCACATAGATCTGGCATCCCCACCTGGCATTTGGACCCAGCTCTGCTTGTTCACCATGTTGTTCGGGCCTCTGTGAGTGAGAAAATTGCTTGTGTTTGGCTTGACAATGTGGTATCAGCCTCCTTGGTGGGGACTGAGTCGGACGCCATGAAGGTAGTGGTGCCCGGATCCTGCATTTCTAACAAGATAGGGTGCACACACAGTTATACTCTGACATCAGATGTCAGGAGGCAGTTCTGGTTGAAATTCCATGTGACCTGGAGATGATGCTAGAGGGCAGAGACCGGACTCTTGGTGAACAGAAGACATTACTTACCATGGTGGAGCACCTTTGGCAGTACGAATATAGAGCATATATTACTAAAAACCCATGCGGAGAGAGATAAATCTGGGAGTATGTTGGCTTGGCCTCTACAGATGGAGACGAGGGGACATACTATTCTCCAGGTCTGTAATGTGGCTGGACGAGATGTATTCACTCAGGAGGAAATCAATACCATGTTCCTCCATTATTAGCAAGACCTGTGCTCCATATCGGTTGGGGTCTGTGAGGAGGATGCTTTGAATTACATCGCAGACTCCTCCCCATTGGTATTGGAAACCGCCATGTCAGATTAACTGGTGCAGATATTACTGTGAAAGAGGTGTGGGTTGCGTTTAAAAAGATGGCTAGTTGGGAGGTCCCAAGGTTAGATGTGCTACCCACTGAATTCTACGCATTATATGCCACAGATCTCATACCTAAGTGTGGTTGATATGTTTAACAATGCCCACAGATGGGGAGTGCTCCTGCTGTCGCAACGCAAGGCTATAATTGTGTCAGTGCCGAAGAAAAATGAAGATCTGGTTTTCCTTGATTCTTACTGCCCCTTCTCAATGCTTAATACTGATTATAAAATCTTGAGTATGGTGTTGGCATGGTGCCGGTGTACTGGACTTTGCAACATATTTGTGCCGTGATTAACCCTGGGCGTAGTACGCGTAGTCGCGCTACGCGAAGCGAAGCTACGCGAAGACGTTCTTGCACTACGCGAGCTTCGCGTAGCTTCACGAGCATGCGTAGTAGCTTGCTGGACCCGTTCCCAAGCCATTTTTCTTGCTCGGGAGCGGGTTGTGCGTGTTCGGGGGGCTGTCTGCATGTTCGGGGGATTGTAGCGTGCGACCTTACCCATGTGGTGGGTTATGGGCGCGGCCATCTTATTTTTTCAATTGTCCCGCCCGCTCGTGTCCCCTATTTCCGTATAACGTGTTCGCGTGGTGCACGTCTTGTTCGGGAACACAACTACTTGTTCACGCTGACAAAGTGCGTGTTCGCATGAAATCGCGCGCGTACTTACCCACGTGGTCGCGATGGGCGCGGCCATCTTGTTTTTCACACTCTATTCTATGGTTCTGGGCCTAGTTTTCTATCCACCTTATATCTGTGCAATCTTTACCTATTTTCACAGTTTTCTTACTTTTTTCACTTATCATCTATCTCTCTCTGTCCCTAAGTTTATATTTTGCATTTTATTTCTACTTTTCCACCTTTTTTTTTACTTTTCTACTGTTTTATTTTACTTCTTTATTTAAGCTCCTACGTCTTCCCCTTAACTCTTTTTCCTTTTGTTCTAACTTTTCGTTTCCACCTCCACCTCCACTCCAGAACCATGGCAAAGGGGAGCAGCAGAACCGGCTCGAAGGGCAAGGCGCCTGCACCCAAGAGCCGGCTGCCTTGTGGCAGAATGAGACCTGCAGGGGTGCATGCCCGGAATCTTTTCGGGGAGGCGGAGGTGGCCGCCCTGGTTTTTTTCATCCAGCGCCACCTCCCCTTGACCTTGGCAGCAGGCTGCAGGCCAGGCTCCGGTTACCTCCGAGAGGAGCGTCACTGCCGGTGGGCGAAGGTGCGCCGGGCAGTCTACCATCGTTCGGATATCCGGTGCACCCACCAGCAGCTGGCCCACCGGTGGGCAGACATTCTGGACAGGGAGCAGGACCTGTTGGAGCTGCTAGGTGTTGAGGTCGTGGGGCTTGGTGAGTAGCTAGTAATATTAATAATTTAATATATAACATAGTAGTATAAGTATTGTGTATAATTCTTGGACGAATAAGTAACACGATTACTGGTGCGCTTAGTTACATTGCAGATCAATTCCGTCTCAAAATCTTCTGTGATTGTATGACACAGGTGCTGCTCGCCACTTCTCTTACTGGTTTGTAACTTTGCGCTAGCTTGGGCTGGTGATTATTGATGTTAGATTTTTTAGAGAACTGAAGTTAGTTAATGCTATTGCTGGAGTCTAGTCCTTGCATTGTCCTTTAGTGAAATAGTGGTGGATGGATAGTATCAGTTCATATTTTTTTAACGGTCTGCATGACGCCTCCTCTGTCACTGAATGCTTAGTTCTTATTTATCCCACCCCTCCATAGAACCGGTTTGAAGTTTGTTTACTGAGTGGTAGCAGCAATAGCATGTCAGTCAGTAGCAGTTCATATGACGCAAGGAACCAACAATTCCGTGTATGCACAAATTTATGCATGTGTCTACCATCTCATCTATGCATGTTTGCGGGCAAAAATAAAATGGAGATGCCGACTTACTGAACAATTGGCCCGTCTGGATTCTGGAATAGGTGGTGTAGGTCAGGTGGTACTGGCTTCGTTAGTATATTCTGCAATCAGAATGTTTATGGAACATTTGATTAGTGTTCTATAAGTAGACGGTCTGTGAATCCTGCAAGCCAGTAGTCATTTATACTTCGAAGTCAATTTTATTGGAATTGTTGTTTCCTAAAATGTTTGAGAGGATTTTTGAATGATGTCTTTGTTTCACAGCACTTAATGTTTCTCTTTCTTTATTATTTCTTACATGATCAGCACCACCCAGGGGCAAGAAGAAGGGGTCCGAGATGGCCGGACAACCACGAGAGGAGCGCTCCTCTACCGAGGATCCTGCTGCTGGCCCCAGTAAGTCCTACAGTGCTTATATTATTAACAATTATATTTCCCTAACTTTTTAACGCACCTTATTTTTTCCAACCTATTAAGCCTCCTTCCTAATTCAATGTTAGCAAAACCTTCTTTTTGTTTTCCAAATTTTGGGTATCCAATGCCATCCCTGACTTTCAGTTCCTTCAAACTGCCTCTGCCCTATGACTCTCTGTGCTACTACTATTAGACTGTGTGTAGCTAAGCTTGCCCTGTTGGCCACTCTTTAGTTAAGGTATTTTTTTGACTAATGCTGTGATAGAATAGCTGTAACCACTGGGTCCACTCCTGTCTTTTGCGTTGTCCTCTGTAATCTCTAGTCTTTGTCAATTCCCACCAACAAAATGCACAACCAGATGTTTGCCTACTAATTTTTGTTCGGTTAGTATACTACTACTACTGTTGTGGTTATTGTTCTCTGCACATGCACATACAGAACTATGCACAAGAAAATAGGATGTTGATGTTGGTGATAGGGAGGTTGCACCTTACTTACACCTTACACCCTAGTCACAGAACTCAGTCAGAAGAACCCACAATCCAATGACCGTCTACCTACCTAAGTGTCTCAGTCATAGTCATTTGTCCCACTCCCGACCGCCACACGAAGATAGTTAGATATATATACCCAATGATTTTATTACACAACCCAGAACAGAACACCCTTTCGCTCATTCACTCGTTTCAGTCCACAACACCCCAGACACTCAAAATATACCACAGAGTCTATGTGCAAGTTCAAAAACTTTATTTTTTTAATAACATGCTTTGTATTGTAACTTGTAAGTATTTCCATGAAAAACATCCTGCTCCATAATGCAAAATGAAGAAGATTAAATACTATACATTTTGTACATCTAGTGCACGATAGAGAAATGTGTGAATTGTGGTTGACCCCTCACCGTTGAACATATACTGCTTACACATGCATCTTTCGAAAGCTCTGCAAATCTCTGGTTCGTAGAAGGCAATCTTCTCATCTGCCTATGAGAAAAATGTTGCACGTTAGACAGTGAATACAACTATGCCAGTTTTTAGCAGTATGGCAAAAAGTGCAACATTATGGATAAGCAAAAGGGACTAACAATACTGGTTTGTCAACCTCTTTAGTTGTATGCAACACTCATGTTGCCTCAAAGGTGTCTTTCTTACTGTGCAAGAAGCTGCGAGGTAACATGGGCTAAGCAGTAGACCCAGATCTAAAATGGTTATATGGCTCAGGCTAACTTTCCAAAGAGTAGAGTAGGAGTAGAGATTAGATGACCCTAGGGACCATCTAATAAATTAAAACTAAACTCTGTCTAATGTGACTGCTGTACAGTAGGACACAATTTGGACTAGTTACAACGATTTATGTTGTACGTAACTGTTTTTTCAATCTTCCTTCCTGGTGAAAAAAGTACAACTAGTAAAATAGGGGGAGGTGTGCAGGCATCTAAAAAGGTGTACTTGCTTTTATAGGTGCACAATCACTACCAACCACCAGTGCCGACGGGGCCAGCGGCGATGCGATTGCCATCCAGGAGGGGACAGTGGCTTTGGCACCTGCAGGAGCATCAGTGGGGGAGGAAACGTCAGCGGTGGGCGGTGGTAAGTTATATTCATTACTTATTTGCATTACTAGGTGGAAGGGGAACATTTCCTTCACTGTGCTATGAGACTTATTAAGAAAGTATGAATTTGAAGTTGTACTCGACAATATACAATGGTTGAAGAAGACATCCTTTGCAGCATTACCAGTGTGAGTTGAGTAAACAAGGCCTCTTCTATCAGACTCCAACTCAGCTGTGAAAGTTATGGAGAAGACTAAAAGTCAGATCAGATGACCTTGAGGGATGTGATGAACAAAAAGGGAAAGAAGTGAACTAGGGTGGAAGGAGGAAGGACTAAAGAGATGTAATGATAAGACTAACAACCATAGAAGGATACTTTGGAAGGTTCATGCACGTGGCTGATATGAATCCGATGCATGGGTTGTTGAAGGATGGGTAGAACTGGAAGGTGAAAGAAAATGCAGGCCTGGTTGGGCAAAACAATATGGGTGCATGGATATAGTGGATAGCAAGAATCATGAGCGGAGTTTGTGTCAATGAAACCCAAGGCAAGGAAGAAGTGGACGCATGGGTGGTTGCTGGTGAAAGTGAAACCAGCTAAGGCGATAATAAAGAATGATAGACATTTACTTTTAATGGGTGGATGCCCCCTAAATGTATTGTATTCATCATAGGTGGAGACTGTCACTGGAAGCAGAGTCTTACTTTGAAAATATAAAAGGAGATACAAAAAAGACTGATGTTCTTCTGTGTACTCAAGTCCCCCCATAGTACTAGGGCAAGTATAATGCAGGAAAAAAATTCAACAAATGCTACAGGCAGGGGAAGCAGGAGGATAGATTAGATAGATACTAAAAGTTGACACCAATTGTATGTACTGCGCTTGGTAGTGCTACTATGCCACAATGTATTGTTGAATTAATTTTGAAGAGTTTCAGTTACAATTCTGTTTCTTTTTTTATAGATACTCATACTCCTTCCCAAAAACCATCACGGAAGGAGTTGGCAGCCAGGGCCCGGCAAAGGAAACAGCAGGCCATTGTGGAGGAGTACCGCCAGCTGGTGGTGAGGCCAAGGAGGAGGAGGAAGAGGCGGCGGCAGCAGCTGCTGCCTCTTCCAATGTGTCTGGCCCCAGCAAGGCCCCACCTGCAGGAGTGCGGCGCCGCGGCCAGGCAGCCGCTCACCGCCGGCATTTAACATCTGCCACACCCCACAGCATGAATGCAAATGTAGGTGCCGTGCATTTCGGCAACAACTTCTCCTCCGGGTGGCCAAGCTGGAGGACCAATTAGAGGAGCGCGTCAAGATAATAGTGGACAAACACCTCAAAGCCCGCCAATTGTAATGGACCCTGTTGATTTGCCCCTTTTTTAATACTTTTGTTGGTGGGAGGGAATTGGGTGTTAGGGTTATTTTTGTGGGACATTCTTTGGACTTGGACATTGGTTGGGGTTAGGGTGGGGATAGGGGTGGGATAGGAGGACTAGGAGGATATTTTTTTACATGAATAAATGTTATTTATTTTCAACTTACACATATGATGTTGTTTTGTGGTGGGGTTACTGTTGTACGTCACATGGTTTACTCTAGATGCAGGGCAGCGGCCAGTGTTTGATTGAAATACTTTACTAATTGACCACATGTGTAACATGCAAGCAGATGGATGCGGTACCCCTCACTCCGTTATATTTGTCCTATTAGTACTACCAGCCTCTCCTCCATTGTACCTCCCAGCAAACTTCTCTTCTTATCTGTGATTGATGATGATTAAGTTTGGCACCGCAAGGGCTGCATGTTTCCCAAGACAACTGAGAATATGCCGTGGTTGTGTGATGGTAGTAGTAGACTAGACACTGGCACTAGCATTGGCAAACAAAAACAAAGAGACAGTCATTTGCCTGAGAGAAAATGCGGGAGAAGTAGAAAATTACAGTACATAATACTGACAAAAAATACAAACAATATTGCAACTGCTAAACGAACTCAAAGAAATCAATGGTGTTGGGGACTGCCAAGTACAAGAAGAGAACTGTAGTTTCGTTGGAATCATTAAAACACAATACAAATCGTAAACTTAAATGCTCTAAAATTAAATTCAAACAATGCCAGCAATTATTTAGATTTATTCGTTGGGTCACTTTGGGAAATTAATTGCCTTGTACACTAGTACATAAAGTGAGCTTGGGTGGGTAAGCAGAAGAAGATCCTCGCCCTGCCTCGTTGACATTTGATTTCATTAGTGTTGCTTTCACCACATCTGCCCCAGCAAGCGTGTGATCAATTGTTTGTGTAGATTTAATGTAGTAACATCACACCTCAATATAAAACCACAAAGCCCGGGGGAAGAGGGTTAGGGTTTGATAAATGGATGGGAACTGGGGTTTGGGGAAAGGTTTGACAAAGAAAAACAGTACGCATGGAGACAACAAAAGCAAAACAATGAAGACGATGATTGATGATCCACTACTACCCAATAAATGTAAAGTCAAGTAAGAAAAACGAAATGGATGCATGATGAAGGTTTATTATTAACTTGATGGTTAATAATAAGTGGTAATTACTTAACTATTACTACACAATTCAAAGGAAGTATTTTTTATATATGATATTATGAATATGACTTTTGCCTAGGCTGTATGCCCTCTGAGAAACCGTAATACCTGATGTAGCGGGCTGAAAGCTAGCAAAGAAAATTAAGAGATAGTTTAAGTGAACAATCAATTACCAAACACAAGCATAAAATAAATGAAGAGGAAAAAGGAATCAAAGAAAAATGTGAAAATTATACTAAAGTTAATGTATTATCCAGGGCCAAATGTGTAGTTGTATCTCGTCATTCATCTTTGTCCTCCCTTCCGTGGACACTGTGACTGAATATCATTCTTGGGCGCCTCTGGCTGGATGATGAGGAGGATTGGTAAGGTAAGTGTGAGTTGTTGCTCCACGTATAATAGCGCTGGGTGAAAGGCCGGCCTGTAAGTGTTGATGAAAGAAGACATGGGGTATTACAAAATAAGTTAACTGAATGAAAACATAAAAATCAATTACGGTGTAGTGCAAAAAAGACAAGACTCGTGAGCGAGAAGATTTTCAGACTGAGGCTGCTTGGATACATTGATTAACTCTACTCTTCTAGTGGCACAGCAGTCATTGAAAAGAACAACAAGATAGGAGCCAGCACAGAACAGTTACAGGGCCACACCACAACACCGGGCCGTGAGTCTGTGTCCCAAACTCCATTTACCTACATTTTTCACAGTTTCAGACAAAAGGCATATACAGCAACCTAGCATTTTCCAAAACAAGTGATTAAATCAATGCGCCAATGTCAGTCAATCATACCACTATTCTATTCCACCACTGCACACTCATGTAGCCTAGGTCTGCTGTGGTTCTTGTTGATTGGTTGTGTGTTTACCTGGTATTCCACTTCCTGAACATATTCCATCAATCATCTCAGATCAAAAAAACTGACAGCGTGCAAAGATGGTATGGTGGTCATCATCATCATCCGGTGTGGCACGTGTACGTGTTCTCCAACAGACCACCAACAGCAACTCAGTCTGTAGTGAGTGACTACGATTAAGTCCAGACTGCACCTGCAGTAGTAGGAGTGCAATTGGATACATATTATTAAACAACATGGAAACATTGACCATCACTTGAGACACAAGTACTTTGTTATTATATTAAACTACTAATATAGTTCTACTTCATGCATCCAATGCAATGTATGGCATCATTCATTTCATATACCTGTCTTTCTCTTCTTTGTGGCTGTCAGATCACAGATGCAGCAGAGCCTTCTGAAAGTGATGACGAGTTTACTTTAATTTTGGAGCCCTGCTCAAGTTCTGACATTGAAGAGTTGTGTATGCCTGCAGACAGAGGTGTAGCCTTAAGACAGTGATGCATTTCAGATTGGAAACAAAACAGAAGATGGCTATAGTCACGTACGTTTCACTTGTTAAGGAGGTACTGTTAGAGGCTACATTATTGCACTATTGTCCATCTCTATACAATGTATGGCAAGAAGGAAATGTATTTAGGGTGAGTCAGGAAGATGGGGCAGGACTCTGATGAATGGAGTGCACAGTAAATGCTCAGATGTGCAACTCCAATAGGTAATTAAAAGAGAAAGGAAGATGGTGTTGGTTTTGAAGTTTGAGCCAGAAAGACAGATACACACAAATAAGGAAGGGAGAAATAAAGGAAGGGAGAATGTAACAATGTAAAAGCCTAGTTTTCAGGGAAGAGGAGCTCATCCTCAAACCCTGGTGGTTCTTCTGACAGAAGTAGGTCATGTAACCCACTAGTTATGTCTTCCGACTCGCTCTCCTCCTCCAGCTCTGATTCACGTATTTTGTAGTCTGGTGGTATGAAGTGCTGATTCATTTTGATCATGGTTAACCTCTCCACGCTTTTGGGCGAGAGACTGGTCCTTTTCACAGTTACAATGGCACCAGCAGCACTGAAAACACGCTCAGAAGAGACACTTGCAACAGGGCAAGCTAGATACTTTATCGTCAGCCTGCTGAGCACTAGGCATTGCTTTCTTGTCCTATACCAATACACCAATGGGCTTTGCTCCATGAACACCTCTGTTGTGTCTGATGAATCAGATCCTGTTGGTGCGGTTGTTGTTATTGGTTGTGTTGGTGACTGCTGGGAAGCAAACGCACTGCTCGCATGCTGTGAAGAAGAACTTGACTCTGTAGGATGCTCAGTAGTACTTGCACTGTCCTGGGCTGGCACTGGCAGGCCTCTAATTGAGAGCAGTTCGTTTTCTAAATCAGGGGCTTCCTCGGCTATTACAGTTTTGTACTTGGCAAACATCCCATTCTCAAAAAGGAATTACTGCATTACTGTTCACAAATAATTTGTACCGTGGATCTAAAATTGTGGCAGTAATGTAATGTTGATGTGACACATGCTTCAAGTTTTCCTTCAACACCTTCGTATGTTTCAGACACCTCCTTCAGCTCTTGCTCTAGCATGTACAACAATGGAATAGCTTGGCCCATAGTACAGTCCTCCCTGCTGACTGCACGTGTGAAGACCTCAAAAGGAAGTAGCATCTCTGTCAGGCATTTAATGAGGTCCCATTGGGACATCTCAACTGTCATGGCTTTAATAACAGTTGGATCCCCTGATCTTCTTGTCATTGTCATGACATAAGCATTAAGTGGTATGTACTGCTCAAACAGCCGATCAAGCATGTAATAAGCAGAGTTCCAACGTGTTGGTACCTCTTGGATGAGAGCTTTGACTGGCATTTTATACTCACGTTGAATAACCCGTAGCTGCTTCCGGGCTTTAAAAGAATGGTTGAAATGCGTGCAGATTCTTCTGCAAATGGTCAGTCAGTTGCTGACTTTGCTTTCATTTGTCAGAAAGTCTTCAACCACAATGTTAATGCAGTGTGCCAAACACGGGACCCTGAAATAGCGACCATTTTCCATTTTCCATGGCCTTAACTACATTACTGCCATTGTCTGTGGCAACAAAACAAATGTTAAGGCCTCTTGGTCGCAGCCATTCAAAGACCTTGCTGTTAAACTCATCCAAAATGTTTGCAGCAGTAAGCGATTACTCCATAGCAAACATGGCTACAGTAGCATGTCTGCGAGTATCATTAAAAATCTCAGCAGTGTCAATGCCTGTAGATATCTTGTCTCTAACACCTGAAAAAGAGATCCAGTGTGCAGTGATGCACATGTAATCAGTGGCTTGGCAACTGGTCCACATGTCTGTTGTCAGGTGGATAGTATGCACAGCACTCTGCTGCAAGGCTTTTCCAAGCATTTCCAGCACGTCGTGGTGTAGTGCTGGAACAGCAACTCTGGGAAAATAGTAGCGGCTGGGAACATTCCATTTTGGGCAGAGGGTTGTCACAAATTCCAGGAAACCCACCCCTTCAACAAAAGAAAAAGGGTGAAGGTCCAGTGCTAACATTTTAGCAAGCTTAGCATTGTACAAACGTGCTATTGGGTGGTTGCGTTCGTACTTTCCCTCCTGCCTAAACATGCTAATAATGGTACGCTGCTTGGTATTTCTTTCAGTTATGCTCGATGCAGTACTTCGCGTTGCAGACTTCGCACCCGTACTCCTTGGTGTCTCCGGGTTACTCTTACTCTGGTGCCACTGAGATGTTGCTGATGCGGAGGATGTGGGATCTACCACTGCAGTGCTGGGGACAGGGGTACTTAGTGTACCACTACCAGATAGAATGTCTCCCTCTTCTTCCTGTTCGACCCGTGGACCTTCTACTGCTTCCCCACCAACATTAATGTTTCCTGCTTTTATGCTAAGTAGGTGGTCCTCCCACTTGATTGCGTGGTGTTTTTTCATATGGGTCATTTGGCCTCCGGTACCATAGTTTGTACCAAGCTTACCACGACTAACAGAGGAATGACAAATGGAGCATATAGCAATGTTCTCCTCATTTGCGCTAACTGTAAAGAAGTCCCACACTGGGGAGCTTAACTTTGTCTCCTTATAGAGGTGCCACTTCCAATGCCGGATGAACTGGAGGTTGTGTGTTGAATTTCACTATGTGGCTGCGCAGTAGTACAACTACCTTCTTCTGCTGAGGGGGAACTTGTGCTGGATGTAGGACGCTGCTGGCTCTGTGCAAATGTAAAATTGGAAGCTGGAGGTAGTTTTGGTGTGGCCTGTGCTGGTGGTATGCGTGCTACATCCCTAGTCACAGCCATTCTCGCTGGGTTAAAATGTTGGTCTCCATGTCTTCAGGGACAGGAGTAATGCTTGTGATGACTGGGTCTGACTCGTCATCACCCTCATTATCCGGCTGTTGAACATCGCACTCCATAAGTGGTAGGCTTCCTGGAACCTTCCTTTTCCCTAGCCTGGTCTTCTTGGGATGTCTCTCCCTCTCATGCTCAGATTGTTGTGGCTCCCAATTGAGATCAAGATCATCAGAAGGGATGCTTGGCAAAGAACTCGATGGACTAACCCTCCTTTTCCTTGGTGGGGATTTGGAAAACAATAGATCTCCTGCATGAGGTGCTTCCTCTTCTTGCTCTGCATCAGGCTCAATTTCCTGAACTGCCCCGACTTCGGGAGGAACAACAACTACTATTGCCGGTGGTGGTTCTTGAACAACAACTATTGCAGGCGGTGGTTGTGGTTGTTGTTTTCGTTGAACATCTACTATTGCGGGCGGAGGTTGTGGAACAACTACTATTGCAGGCAGTGGTTGTGGTTGTTCTTTTCATTGAACATCTACTATTGCGGGCGGTGGTTGTTGAACAACTACTATTGTGGGCGGTGGCTCAGGTTGAACATCTACTATTGCGGGTTGTGGTTGTTGTTCACCACTTTTCTGCTGTGTTCCCTCTTGCGTGGAATGTGTACTACTTTGAGATAGCGATAAGTTCATGTCAGGCTCAGTATCACTGCTTTCCACCATTAGGCTGGCTACCTCTTCCTCACTCATCTGCTTGGGCCTGGGTTGGTGGCTTGGGCCCACTGATGCGGAGGTGCTGGCCCCAGCCTGGACCCCGGTCACTGCTGCTGCAGGCGTACTTTTTTTCCCCAAACAAGGTTTTCGGGTCAACACCAGACTTAAGTGTCACTTCCTTCTTCTGTTCTTCCTTCTTCTTCTCAGCAACTTTCTTGGTCTTGGAGGACTTGGTACCCATCTTCTTCAGATATCAGCAGCAGCACTCAGTTGCACAAGTTGCTGAGAATGATGTCTGGTCAGGTTAGTCACACAACACGTGACGTAGTACAGAAGGACATCCGTCTGGCAGTAGAACAGGCGATGAATGATGACAGACACCTCCTGTTCAGTCTTTTGTGCACCTACAAGCAAAGAAGGCAGAATAACATCAGTCTAATGTGAATTTGTTTTAGCTTTCATTTTAATTACTACTAGAAGTATTAGTACACTCAGTAAGAGTAAGAATAGCAAAGAACTAAAATGCAAATGTAGTGGAAGTGGAACTTGTTTATCCTTAATTTGTGCATCATTTCGGATGGATGCAGCATCAGTGACCTGCAGCAGATAGCAATGGGGATGTGAACAGTAGTAAGCTAACAGGAACAATGGCAAGACACAGGCCAATTTGTCAAAAACAAAACAGCACACTACTACTACCACCACAGCTCCACATGGGCACTCTCATCACAGGTTCATTGGTAAAGGCGAGAAAACAATAAACTCAAGCAGGCCTATATCCCTATATGGCCAGAAAAATTAGGATGCCTGTTACATATCACAGCTTAATGCAAAAAAGAAAATCCCCATGGCTAAAAGGTTGGAAAGTTACTAGCTGAAACTAGTAGACCATCTTCGGTAGATTAATTCAAAACCGACACTGTATTTTTAATAAGTCCACCAGTGGTCATTAATAAAGGCATCTTGGACCACTGCTGTACCTTTTTTAATTCACTAACACTTACATCATTCTTGCACTGCACTTTTCTTCATGGTCACTATACGCCTAGTCTACCGATTGTTTGGCCCATTGCCAGAAGAGCTGAGGTGACATGGGGCTCTTTTGGTTTTCCAAATGATGACACTGGCCACCAAGGGCAGTTGATGGAAATCCTTACTTTTCTGCCCTCCTCAGGGTTTCTCCTGACATAAAGTCGCATTGGCGTTATCATTCTCTCACTTCTACTCACAGTCAAACTGAAGATGGTTGTTGTGGGTTATGTGCTTACTTCTGCTCTGTGTGTCTTTTTATATACTTTTCCTTTTTCTCATTAGACCACCAGTTTTCTTGGGTTATTTATTGGTAGGATTGGGGATTGAAACTGGTTGGGTCTTTAAATATTTTCCCTAGGACCCCCTCTCTCTCCCCCTCCGGGAGTTGAGCAATGTGTGATTAAGTTACACAACAACACAAACAACAAAGGCATTTACCGTTTACACCCAAACAGTTAAATACACCCCAAACACCACATTTGAAAATTCAATGCATTGCCACCCATGCCCTAAATGATGTTAAATTCAACAGACAAAATGGAAACGGCTACATCAAGCATCCCCGCTGACTACCTCTGGGACTCTAGGCCTACTGGCAGATGAAATCACATGTTTGTAGGCCTGCGACAAAAAAACTAAAGCACGATGGAAGGTCACACAAAATGGCCGCCCCCACATGTCCTGGCCACCCCCAACAACATGAAAAGAAAGAGAAGACAGACATTACATGCCTATGGCAAAAGAACAATGCTTGGCTTGACAAAATGGCCGCCCCACCGCCCACATGGTCAGGCCACCCTCAAACAACAAAGTACATAGAGGACAGAAACAGTAAGTGGTCCAAGCTCCAAAAAAAACAAGCAAATGACAACCTGAGGAGTATCTTTAGCAAAATGAACAGCATCAACGTTTTCGGGAATGTTTTAGGCAACTCGAGACATATTGCTGGCGAGAATGCAAATTCGGCGTGTTCGGCATCGCGAACTGTACAAAACATCTTTATCCCGTGCCCGTGCACGCACATTGAGCGCGCGAAGAAGACAAAAACTGTAAGGTCGCGTTGTCGCACTGTGCAAAGTTACCAAAACTACGCGAGCTGAATTTTAGGGTTACCTAGTGCGCAGAAAAAGCCATAATATTCAACACACACCCAAAACCTGCAATTCAACACCAAAAACACATTTTGCTAATCAATCCAAAGCCATCCATGACCTACACTTACAACTTAAACACCCCAATAACAGTTGAACAACTTTCATGCACCCATGATGAGTGCTCTAGTAGTACCCTTGGGCCTACTGGCAGAGTAGGCCACAAGCTTGGAGGCCTATGGCAAAAAGACAGTGGCTACAAACACAAAATGGCTGCCACCACCTGGCCAAGCCACCCACAGAAAGTAAATGAACTCAAGCAGGCCTACACTAACTACATGAACTACTAGGGTTACCTAATTTAAAAAAATAAAAATAATAATTCCACTACAACAGAGTATGCAATTAAATCCAATGCCATCCATGATGTTTTACAGACACCACAGAAACATGGGTGGAGCCGTGGGTACCACTAGGCCTACTGGATGAAATTTCAAACACATACAACTTGGCCCCTCATGAAAGTACAGGCCTCCCTCAATAATAATTTTTAAGAAAAATTGAGAAGCACAGAAAACTGTAGTTAAAAAAAAAATAAACATTTACAGTACACCAATTCTTCAATTCTCAAACTTACTTGTAAAAGAAAAGTTCAAATCCAAAATTCCTCAATAAATCCAATTAAATGCTATGATGCAGCAGACATACACAAAGAGTGATCCTTCCAGCTCCAAATCCAAGTGAAAGTGAACACCACATGGACAAAGCACTGGGAGGAGCCTGGTGGACAGGAACAGGAAGTTGGAGATTCAGGGGCACTTCCTTTCTTTTGAAAAAAAGAGTAGAAACAAAAAGAGGACTCCTAGCCCAAAAAAATACAGCCAAATCACAATCTGAGGTGTTTTCCTGAGCAAAATGAACATTTTTGAGAAGATTTTAACATGCCCGAGAGATATTCTGTGCCAGATTGCAGTTTCTGCGTGTTCAGAAACGCGATCTTACCAACATGGCGCTGCAAGGAGGATCGCGCGTCCTAATGACCTGTTTGCGCGTCCAAATGACGTTATCGCGTTCTCACAGTCGCATGAGATTGTGCGGCCGGAACCCAAACATCGTAGCGAACGCGACCGGGAGAGAAAAGCGAGAAAGCGAACGCAGAACCAAGGTAAGTCATTACCGCGCACGCGAGAATGCTATTGAGTGCGCGAGAAAGAAAAACTACTACGCTACGCTGTAGATTGCGAAGTAGTCGACAACTTCGCGCTCGCTGCGAAGTTGCCGAAAATTCGCAAACTCCGCGAACGGAGCGTAGTTCTCCGCCCAGGGTTAGCCGTGATGCATCCCGGCCAAACAGGCTTTAAACTTACCTGTAGCACCTACCCAATATTTGTCAAATGATCCATATCATTGATCATATGTGACTGCCTCTGGACTCCTTGGTCTTATCTGTGGGTATTTAGAAGGAGTTTAATTCACTCCAATGTGAGTTTTTGTATGTCACCTTGCTTAGCATGGGATTTGAGTTGACATTTGTCAAGTGGACAAAGCTCTTGTATACTAAATCGATGGCCTGGCTCTGAACTGGATCGATGATCTCTGAAAAGTGCTTGGTAGAACGGGGCACTAAGCCCCTTGGCCTCAGTATTATTCGCTTTAGCCTTGAAGCCATTTGCATGGATGATCTGACAAGGTGGTCTTTGCCGAGGTTTATAGATCTCAAGTGATTGTCTGTATCTCTCCCTGTATGCAGACAATATGCTACTATATATGTATATATGAAGGGCGGTAACACTGATCTGGAGGGGGCAGTAGCAGCTTTGACAGATTTTGGGCTTTTATCTGGCCTAGAGGTCAACTGGAATAAGTCCTGAATATATTTTGTTTTTGCAATAGACATTAACAACCAGACAAGTTGTCAGACAACCCCAATGTAAAGTAGGGGATGCCATGAATCAGAGTGTTAGTGAAAAGGCCCAGGCCCTGATGGTGTCCAAATTGATTTGATAAAATATAATATAGATTTCCTATCTCCATTACTGACCAATGTTTTTAATAATCTTGCCCACTCCCCAATGACTGCTCCCTGGAAAACATCTATTGTAGGGCCCATATTTAAAAAAGGTGAACGGTCCCAACCTAGATGATACTGCCCCATCTCATTGATCAATACCATGGTCCAAATTCTAGGAAGGGAAATATATGATAGAATCAATGAGTGGAATAAAGCTGAGTTAGTCTTATATCCATGCCAGTATGGGTTTAGATGTAAAGTAGGGACAATTGAGCAGTGACTAAATCTGAATCAGGTTCTTGGTAAATACCCCACTACCAAATACACGTCCCCCTCTATTTGGCATTCATGGACCGGACCTCAGCATTTGACTGTGTCAATCTCTCTAAGATATGGCAAAAACTCATCTCTTGAGGGCTGGGTGAAGCACTTGTGCACATTTTGGCATATTTGCACAAAGACACGAAAGCCAGGATCAGAATAAGCACACAGAGAGAGTTATATGGTGACATAAATGTTTGCTGTAGTGTGAGACAGGGATGTGTGCTGGCCCCGCTTTTATTTGTTTTATATATTGATGAGCTACACCCTTTTTTAACTACTCTTACCCCCATTGTACCCAAAATCAAAAGCATTTTGCTACCTACACTTTTATATTCGGACGACGCAGTGCTTATGGCACATACACCAAAAACACTGTGTCTGTTGGTGTTTGCCTTCGTGGATTTTATGACTGCTTTGGATTTATAATTTCACAAATTTCACAAAATCACACATTATGGCGTGTGGTCTGAAGTGTTGACCTTTTCCGTTGGTACTAACTGCCTGAGTAGCACACACACCTTTTATTACTTGAGGGTTGCCTTCTCTGCTACAGGGTCTTGGACACCAGACATTGCGCAGTGCAGAATAAATCTATCAAGGGCAATCAACTCCTTATATAGTCTCCCACAGCCAATAGGGTGAGGTTTGCTCCTCCCTTTACTGCAGAGACCTAAGTCCCAATGTATCTCTATTGCAATGTACCGGGATCGGGTGTGTTGCATTTTGAAATGTGAGGCCGTCCAGCTTGAGGAAAATCCGTTCTGTCGGAAACTCCTCCCAGCCCCCTTATCATCTTCGCACTTAATTTGCCATGAAAAACTGGGTCTGTCTTATTTTGAAGGTTGTTTCAGAGCCCGGCTGGCATTATTGTGACTGGCAATTTGGAAAAACAAGGAGACTGGCCTGTCAAGGGATAGTATACTGGGCTGCTTTAGCACACGCTCAAGAAACCCTCCAACAGCCACGCCAGTAAGAGAGCCACCTGGTTCACCGACGAGCTCCAGACCTCCAAACGCGCATGCCGGAAACTGGAGAAAATATGGCTCCACGAACGCACACCGGACAACCACGCAGCCCACAAGGATGCCAGTCCGGATTCAGACAAAACCACAGCACCGAGACAGCCCTCATCGCCGCCACAGACGACATCAGGCACCAACTAGACAACGGCAAAACATCAGCCCTCATTCTCCTGGACCTGACGGCTGCCTTCGACACGGCCTGCCATCACACTCTAAAGACACGCCTCCTAGAAGCCAGAATCCAAGAGAAGGCCCTCGAGGGGACCACGTCCTTCCTCTCAAGCAGAACAAAGAGCGTCCGCCTCCCACCCTTCCGATCCAAAGCCACCGACATCATCTGCGGCATACCCCAGAGCTCATCCCTCAGCCTGATGCTGTTCAATGTCTACATGGCCCCCCTCGCACAAGTGGCCAGCCATCACGACCTCAACATCATCTCCTACGCCGACGACACCCTCCTCTCCTCTCACCAAGGACCCACACACCACCAAAACCAACCTCCACGAGGAAATGAAGGCCGTCGCCGACTGGATGAGGAGCAGCCGTCTGAAGATGAACTCGGACAAGACGGAGGTACTCATCTTCGGACCCACCCCCTCAACCTGGGATGACTCTTGGTGGCCGACCACACTGGGAACAGCACCAACACCCACTGACCATGCTCGCGACCTAGGATTCATCCTCAACTCCTCCCTCTCCATGTCTAAGCTGGTCAACACCGTCTCCTCCTTTTGCTACAGCACCCTCCGCAGGACCTACAAGTGGATCCCGACCGAAACAAGAAGAACGGTGACACAGGCCCTGGTCAGCAGCAGACTGGACTACGGCAACGCACTCTATGCAGGAATCCCAGCCAAATACCTACGACGACTACAACGCATCCAAAATGCCTCCGCCCGACTGATCGTCCCCCGCTGCAGCCACATCACCCTCCACCTGAGAGACCTTCACTGACTCCCCGTCGACAAGAGGATCATCTTCAAGCTGCTTACCCATGCACACAAAGCACTACACAACGCCGGACCAGCCTACCTGAACAGCAGACTCAGCTTCTACACCCCCACCCGCAAGCTCCGATCCGCCAGCCTCGCCCTCGCCACTGTCCCCTGCATCCAACGAACAACCTCCGGCGGCAGATCTTTCTCCTACCTCGCCGCCAAGACCTGGAACACACTCCCTACCCACATACAGCAGACCCAAGACCTACTTGCCTTCAGAAGACTCCTCAAGACATGGCTCTTCAAGCAGTAGCAGCACCTCCCCCCCTCACGGGTAAGTAGCGCGCTCTACAAGTACTATGATTGATTGATTGATTGTCTTTCAAGTGATAGAGTTCTTAAAATTCCCTGGCTAGCACAAGTTAATTCAGAAAATTCTAAAATTGGTTTACAGTGTGCTTTTAGGTAGCCAGAACTGGTAATGATCTATTTAAAAAGCAAGTCCAACAAGCACTATATAACTGTGAGTGCTCCCTAAGATTAAGCAAGGGAGAAGGGAAGCCCAATATTGCAGCTTACCTTACCTTGACGGTATCAAATTGTCCCATTAACTATCTGTGGTGTGCATGGGGGCGCTGGGAATGATCCCTACTATTTTACTTTAGAACAGTTATAGTAAAATACTTGTTGTGCTTCCCGCTGGGCTTTCTGAAGAATTTAGATGACACCCTATGTCCCTGTGATGGCAAGTCCGGGCAATCTGTGTTGCGCTTTGCGTTTTTATGTAAATTTTATGTAATGTATACAAGATATTTTTTAATCCCTCTTTTGAAAAAGAAATGCTATAAAATCAGGCTCTTTAGGCCAGCTTTTACCTTTTTATTACAACTACCAGATGATGAAACTTCTCTGCAAGTTGGCTCTTTTTTAGATCTTCTAACGTTAAGACTTATGGTATTCACAGAAGGCATTTAGGAGTCCTAAAGTTAGGAGCCATAACTTCACTACTCCTAAACTGAGAAAAACCCTAACTTTAAGACTTTCGGTATTCACAGCAGGCATTTAGGAGTCCTAAAGTTAGGACTCCTATCATCTGTGAATACCGAAATGAGTAAGTACCTACTGTGAATACCAAAATGAGTAAGTGCCTTCTGTGAATACCAAAATGGTAGTAAGTTTAGGATTTTGTCTTAAGTTAGTTCTGTGAAACATGCCCTTAGATACCAAATTATTTTACCCAACCATTGTGTCATGGCCTCTACAGTAGATTTCAGAATTTGATTCAATTGCTTCTTAATTCACCAAATTCCGGGGCCCTCAGACCATCAAATTCTTTTTCATTCTCCACACTAGCACAACCCCCAATGTTAAGTAAAGGTGACTTTTTGGGATATCACAATTTTATTTAATAAATTGTGGAAGGTGATGTAACACCTTATAGCTGTAATGGATTCTCTATGAATGTTTTGAAATCAATGTATAGTTGAGAACTGAATCAGGACTTCGAGGGTGCAGTGACTAGTGTACACAACCTCTAGCTTTGTAGGTTTCCACAAATTGGGTACCTAGTTTGTATTTCTTTTGTAAAGGCCTGACAGCAGGAACAGTTACCCACTGAAGACATTGGATACAGAAAAGTCCCTCAGACTTGTCTCTCCAGAATACATTTGTTAAAATCACCTGTTAGGAGGATGCTAGCATAATTATATTCACTTTGTATCCTGTTGGTAATTACAAGAAGCTGATTGACAGTACTCAGTTGATATTTATAGAAGGATTGACATATATATTGCATACCATATAACTATGCCAAAAGGTTTAACTATTCATCTGAAATAAGCATTCAAGCAGGATGGCCAGCAGTAATTGGGATGATCCCACATCTACTCCACAGGAAAACTATTTAAATGGAAGGCAACATAAAGTAAGAAGCCCTCGGCCTTACCACCCCCCCAACACAGCTCAACCCCGTTATCCTAGCTTTGCAGCTAGGATTGGAAATTCCCTGACACCAGGCAATAGGGTATAACTGAAAGTCAATAGCATATCAAGCTCCTGGTGAAACTATACACAAATTAATTTTACTAGAAATTGTGATGGCCAGGGAGTGGCTCCGGTGCCAAGGATGATGGCCGCTAACCAGAGGAGCTCCGTCAGAGTGTGACGCAACGAGAGCCGTTCAAGGACAAGAGCCGTTCCAGGTCGCATGATAGTCATCCGGTCCTCCCGACCTCAATGTTTGCAAGCGGATTGTCGGCAGCGCTAGAAAATGTCGTCTCGAAGGCGCAGGTTCAGCCGCATTCGCTGAAATCTTGCTTTTATAATTCGGCGGTTTGCGTCTGAGGCGCGTCCGCCATTTTGGGTTCTCTGCTGCCTTCAATTTGCAATGACTTATTGCCTCACCCAGAGTCAGGCTATATGCAGCATTTTTATCTTCTGCGAAGCGCTTTTGGCACTGTTTTTGCAGCATATTTGGCAGTTTGACCGAAGTGAGATGTGGTGGCACAAGTGGATACCGGCAAATTACTTTTCTAATATAGCCGCCATTTTAAAGTGACTTCAGCCCTTTGTCACTGGTTTTTACCTCACGCACCAAATGTCTTATTACCTTTTTTTTCCTCATACTGCCTCATTTTTGGGAGAAAATAATCTCAGTTAACTAATTGCTCTTCACCGTTTTTTCTGGCTACTGTTTTAATCGTTTTGCCAGCCTGCTGTCCATTTTATTCGTGTTTTTATCTCATGAGAAGCGCTTTTGGCACTGTTTTGGCAGCATATTTGGCAGTTTGACCGAAGTGAGATGTGGTGGTACAAGTGGATACCGGCAAGTTACTTTTCTAATATAGCCGCCATTTTAAAGTAACTTCAGCCCTTTGTCACTGTTTTTTTACCTCACGTACCAAATGTCTTATTTCCTTTTTTCCTCATACTGCCACATTTTTGGGAGAAAATAATCTCAGATAACTATTTGCTCTTCACTGTTTTTTCTGGCTAATGTTTTAATCGCTTTGCCAACCTGCTGTCCATGTTATTCTCCTTATACTCACCACAGGCAGTTGTTACTTGACAGAGTAGCGTTCATCATCTTTCACTAAGAGGCTAAGAATTTTTACTGTGACAACAATCTCCTGCTGCACTCTCCTAACTTAGCATTTTAAGCCTCTTTAACGTCAATCTTTCAATGGCGACGTCACGTGCAAATCGGAACAATGCCCAGCAAAGACTAGTAGTTAATCCGCCTTTGGAAGATGTAAACCCTTTCAGTGTTCTGCAAGACACCATGGATGATACAACAAATGACATGCCGATCGTAAAATGCACCTCCTCTCTTTCCTCTCGTACAACTTCCAAAACATCTACCAAAATTTCTTCTTCTGTTTCCACGTCAGGAAAAAGAGTCAAAACAAATCCTCCTTCTCCTACCAATACACCTTCCTCCATCTCCATGGAGCTTCTATTGGAGGAAATTCGTGCTCTTAAACCCTACATGACGGAAACTAACTCTCGCCTCCAAAGCCTCGAATTCAATTGGTCCTATACTGAGCAAAGAGTGGATAATCTTGAAAGAGATTTTGCTTCAGCTCGAAAAGTTATCGACCAAGTTCCTGGTGTTCATAAAGAAATTGGTGTTCTTAAGCAGCAAGTTGAAAATTTAGAAAACAGAAATAGGCGTAATAACCTACGCGTTTATGGACTTGCGGAAGGCCTTGAGGGATCGAATCCTATTTCTTTTTTCCAATCATTTTTGCCCACCCTTCTTGGTCTTCCTCCCTCGCCTCCTTTAAATATCCAACGGGCACATCGTTTGGGATCAACATCTCGCTCGTCCGCTTCATCGTCTTCTTCAGTAAAACCTAGAGGCGTTATTCTGTATTTTTTGGAATACACTGATCTCCTTAAAGTCCTTCATGCTGCCAAACAGAAAGGGAAAACCAATTGGAATGGTTTTAACCTTTGCTTTGCTCAAGATTACGCTAAGGTCACTGCAGATCGCCGCAAGAAATTTTTGGAGATGAGACCGGCTCTACATTCCTTGAATGCTCGTTTTGGCTTATTCCATCCTTGCCTCTTTAAAGTGACTTATAACATTAGAACAACGCATTATGAGGACCCAGCGTTACTTCAACAATTTCTCAACTCTTGCAGAAATGATTCTATGGACATTCCTCTTGCATGAGTTTTGGGTGTAATAGTTCTGTGTATTGACCTACTGCCCTATTCATATGGGTGTTTGTTAATTCATTCTCCCTGATGTACTCTGTATTTTGTGCTCTATTTTGTCACCATCCTCGTTATTAAAATTATATTTTTTTGGATTCCTTTCAGATGCGGTCTCATGGACCCTTCGTTTTATGTGTCCCTTATGTTTTATCTGGAATCGTGTCTCCCTCTGCCGCGTTCTCATGGAGTCTTCGGTCCAGTGTGCTACCTTCCTTATGTGGTTCCTCCAGCCCCAGTCTTATTGTTGGTTTGTGGTATGTCTTTTTGACATTTTTGTTCATTATCATTTGTTTGTTTTGTTTTGTCTTCTTGTTTTTCTCCATTTTTCTATATTTCACAGTACCTTTCTTTTTTCTCTTTTTCTTATTTTTATACTCCTGAATTTCTTACCGAAACGTTTCTTCTATATTCTCATTTCACTGCATTCAAAGTTCCTGAATTATTATAATGTTTTTTTAACAATAGCTCTTGTTCTGCTTGATAAATGCTTATTTTACTACTTTTCTACCATTCGCATATGTTTGTTTATAATGGTTCACATTTAGAGTTGTAACATGGAACGTTACAGGAGTTACTCACCCTATAAAAAGACAACGCGTGTTTACCCATTTAGCTAGATTAAAGACTGATATTGCTTTTCTTCAAGATACTCATCTATCAGACGCTGAGGTAGCCAAATTGAAAAGAGGTTGGGTTGGTCATGTTTTTTCTTCCCCTGCTTTAGGAAAGAAAAATGGCTCCTCTATACTGTGTCATAAAAAACATCAAGCTTCAGTAATACATCAAGAATGCGTCCCTGACGGCCGTTGGGTAATTGTTAAATTGCTTATTCATCACGTACCCTTAGTGTTATTCAACGTTTATGCACCAGTTAATATTGATGATAAGTTTTGGCCTCTTATTTCTGATAAACTTCATATGTTTGATGAATATTATGTTATTTTTGGAGGTGATTGTAATCAGATTCTAGACCCTATCTTAGATAGACGTTCCTCTGTGAAATTTTCCAATACCAACATGCACTCTCAATTTACCTCTGCCATACGACGCAAAGCTTTAATTGATATTTGGAAGCTGTGTTACCCAGATCTACAGGAATATTCCTTTTACTCCCCTCCCCATAACTCTCAATCCAGAATAGACTATCTTTATCTCAGTAAGCCTGTATTTCAACTTGTACTACGCGCTGAGATTGGCTCCATCCTCATCTCAGATAATGCCCCAGTTTTTGTCGATTTTGATTTGCTGCCATTCTCTCCCAATGCTGGTAGATGGGGTTTTAATAATACTTTATTATCAGATCCCAATTTCACAGGCCAATTCACCTCTTTTGCTTCTGAATTATTTTCTATTAATTCCATCCCAGAATCCTCTCCAGTAATGATTTGGGACTCATTTAAGGCCGCAGCTAGGGGCTTTATCATCAATTTTGTTTCGCGCAAGAAGACATTTTTTAAGTTAAAAATGCTCAGTTATTGGGCAAAACACTTGAATATGATTATTATCGCTCAACTTCTGAA
This sequence comes from Lissotriton helveticus, assembly GCF_964261635.1. Lineage (NCBI taxonomy): Eukaryota > Metazoa > Chordata > Amphibia > Caudata > Salamandridae > Lissotriton > Lissotriton helveticus. The sequence goes on from NC_136063.1 coordinate 808,291,153, forward strand.
CTTTCTTTAAAGAATCTTATTGAGGCAGTGACCGCTATTACGGTGGTCAGAATAAAATGGGCAAACTACTTGCCAATTATTTAAAAATTTGTCAAGAACGAACTAAAATTTAATCCATCTGCAACAATACTGGAGATTTGTTCTTTAAAGATAAAGATATTTTAAATGAATTTGTTTCTTTCTCTAAAAATGTGTATACGCCAGAGCACCAACCATCCTCTGTTGAACTCTCCTCTTTCTTTCAATCGATACCTTCTCCTCACACTCATGATACTGATTTTGCCCCACTAGAAATAGATATTACTTTATCCGAAATCAAACATGCTATGTTGGTTTTAAAAAGAGGCAAAGCACCAGGTCCAGATGGTTTTACTATTGAATTTTATTCTCATTTCGCGTCTATACTTCTTCCCCATCTCTTACTTCTTTACACCTTTTTTATTTCAGAAGGATCCTCCTCAGGATCTTTTCAGGATGCCATAATCTGTTTATTTCCCAAAGAGAATAAAGATCCCTCTTTTTGTAAAAATTGCAATCCTATTTCCTTAGTTAATTTAGAATACATGATTTTTGCTAAGATTCTTGCTCTTCGTATCGACCCCATTTTACCCAATATTATTGGCCCCGAACAGTCAGGTTTTGTCAAAGGTCGCTTATCCTCAGACAATTCTAGAGTTTTCTTTAATGTCTTAAGTAAAGCTTCTTCCCTCGATTATCCCATTGCTGCGATAGCTTTGGATGCTGAGAAGGCTTTTGACAGGATTGGATGGGATTTTATGTTTCAGGCGCTTAAATGGATTGGATTCCCTGCTAATTTGATCTCTCTTATCTCCCAATTGTATTCTGGTCCTAAAGCCTCTATTTTTGTTAATGGGAAAACATCTGATTCTTTTTCTCTTTCCAGAGGAGTCCCTCAAGGCTGTCCCTTATCTCCTCTTCTTTTTATTGTTGCTTTAGAACCTTTTTTAATGAAAATTCGATTGGATAACAGGATTGCTGGGTTTAAAATCGATACTACACATGTTAAAATGTCTGTTTATGCTGATGACATTCTTCTATATTGGTAAATACCTCTATCTCTCTACAGCTTTTCTTTCTCAAGTTGATACTTTTTCTCAATTATCTAGATATCGTCTTAATTCGGATAAATGTGAAATTCTACCTTTAAATGTTCTTTGTTTGAAACAAGATTTTGTCTCTACTGGTTTCTCTTGGAAATGCTCCAAGATTAAATATTTAGGATCATGGTTCTCTCCTACTATTCCAGAAACCTTAAAGGAAAACTTTGATGTTCTTTCCAAAACTCTCTCTGCTTCTATTGATCGCTGGCATCCTTTCTTTCTCTCTGTAAGAACTGGGACCACCAGTTCTCCGGGGGGTTGCCTGGCTCGAGCAGGAAGGCAGCCAGGGGCTTACGTGTAAAGCAGCTACTCAACACACTCATCCACTGAGACAAGAAGTGGGCGCAATAATGGAGACCACACCAGTATTTGTGATTGAAAATCAAGATCTTTTATATAGGTTTTAGATCAAAGCACTTCGGGCATTAGCATTTCATTAAGGCACTTCATTAAAACATTTCATGGAAGCATTTCATTATGCATTTTCTCTAAAGTGGTAACGCATTTAGTTCCAGCAGTTTCAGTAACGCATTTCGTTAAAGCAGTAAAACATCAACCAACACAGCCTGTCACATTATACTCTTCAGCAGGCTAAGGCGGTACCTTTATAAACCATGGACTAACCTTTCAAGAAGCAAATATAAACCTTTTCTCTTGTAAATATCAACAGTTCAATACAGGAAACCATGTTATCAAAATATCAATGGAGTAAATCAAGCAATTTCATAGCACAACCCCATCAGGATTCGTAGAAGCCCGCCCCCGCAAGAAATTCAGTACAGGGAAATGTCACCACTTCATCAGCATTACTTAAAGGTAATGAAGCGTGAACAGTTAATGTAGCAGGGGAATGTCAAAGAGGTGAATAACTTGGTTGTCACTTCAGGCCTAAACAGATACCCAGGCGTAAAGAGTTAAGCAGGGGATGGGCCTGTCCCCAGGCATCCACAGACAATTGGCCCGAGTCACCTCAACACTCAATTCAGGCCTCACAATCTCTCGAGGCTCGAGGGGGGCCAACGGGGCCCAGTCACCACTTTCCCCTGGGGAGGGGCGAACTCGGGGCCAAAGCCGGCCTTCGGCCCTCCTCCCCGGGGGTTACCTGTTGTCTTCGGCTTCTTCAGGAGCCCTTGCGGTGGTTCTCTGGCCGGGGGGGGGGGACTCTTCCCCTTCTGTAGGGCCCTCCGCGGTGTTTGTAGGCCCCAGGGGGTGGTAGGCCGTCGGGGGAGACCCGCGCTACACTCGCGCTCTTCCTGGGTCTCCCTCCGGCCCCAGGGCAGCCCCAGCTTCCTTCTCCGCCCTTGGAGGGCCCGGGACCAATCCGGTGGCGTCCTCAGGGGGTGGGGGAGTCAACCGCCAATCGCGGCGCGGCCAGTGACGAGGCCGGGCCGCGGGACCAAACGCGGCACAGGAGAGACGGGGACGCGGCCAGTGACGAGGCCGAGCGCTCCCGTCAAGTGATGGCGGTGGTGGTGGCTTCAGGCCTAACGAGGCCTGACTGGAATACGCGGCGGCCTTCCTCAGTCTCCGGGGGTCGCCGCGGGACCTCCTCTCAGTCGGGTTGGGCCTGGCAACACGGCGGCGGCCCTCTCCTGGCACCGGGGGCCGCCGAGGGGGACCACAGTGCTTGAGGCCCGGCACGTCACGGGGGACTGCGGTGGTGAGTGGTGCAATGTTAGCGCCTCGTGGAGGCAGCAGTCTGGGGCCAGATACAGCGCTAGCTCGCGCACCACAGGTCGAGGTACCACAGTCGGGCCAGACAGTGCGGCGCTTCACAGGGCACAGCAGCCAAGCGTTTCGGGTGACAGAGCAGGCAGCTCAGGGAAGCACGTGATGGCACTCGATGTGGGGCACTCCCAGCAGTTCGGCAGGGCCTGGGGCGAGAGCGCTTAGCAGGCAGTCCAGGGCAGGATAAAAGTCCATGGCACTGGGAATTTAGAGCGCTTTACAGGTCAGCAGGGACTGCAGGTAGGTCAAGTATCTGATCAGTTCAGACAGGGGGAGGCAGGGGGTGCGCAGGCCAGCACAGTCCAATACCTGGTCGATCCCCCAGCAGTCTCTGGTTAAAGGCAAGTAGTCTTCTTGGCGCTTGGATGGTTCTGGGCCCTTAAGTGATGGTTTCTTGAAGTTGAGGGGGGGTTGAGTTGGAGGCTGGATGAGTTTTCCTCAGGTTACTGCAGATGGACCCTGGGGTTCCCTACAGCTGGGCCAGATCAGGGGGCTAGTCTAGGACACCTCACTCAGCTTAAGAGGCAGCACCTAAATCCTGTCACTCCCAGTGGCATAAGTTCCTAACTAGGCCCTCCCGCCTAAATCTCCTGCGTGGGCTCCCCAGGTCAGTGATTCCCCAACTGACTAGAAAAAGTTCCCTCCCTTGCTTAAGCCCAGGTCAGGTGACCACACTCTAAGGCGGCAAAAATCAATTCCGCCTTTCTTCTGGAAGGTTCCAGGAGCTTCCCGACTCTACCTATGGACAGGGGACGGGAGGCTGGCATTGCAACATTGTATGGGGATCCAGCCAGCTCCTGGCATCTAGGGTGCTACACTAAAAGACCACGCTGCAGTAGCAGGGGCCAGTGGCAGCCATGTTTGTAGTAGAGAGCACCTGCACCCTAACATAGATTAGCCATGAAAAGGTGCCTGAAGATCTAAGGGCCAACAAAAAGAAGGTGGGAAAAATGAGGCAAGGGCGAAAAAAAAACAGGGAAAGAACACCCTAGGGCTGACAGGTCTAACATGCGTCCCCCCCAGCCGAAAGTGGGGGAGCTACCCAACCTCTAGGGAGTTCTCGTCACTAAGGCGGAAAAACCGGGAGAGACCGTCAGCATTGGCTTGGTCAGCTCCGGGCCGATGTTCCACCCTAAAGTCCATCCCCTGTAGGGAAATGGACCACCTTAGCACCTTGGGATTTTCGCCTCTCATCTGCATGAGCCAGCGAAGGGGTCGGTGGTCGGTTTGAACTAGGAAGTGAGAGCCAAAAAGGTATGGCCTCAGCTTCTTCAAGGCCCAGACCACAGCGAAGGCTTCTCACTCGATGGTACTCCATCGCTGTTCCCGAGGGAGGAGTCTTCTGGAGATGAAAGCCACAGGTTGGTCTTGGCCATCATCGTTGAGTTGTGACAGTACGGCGCCTACGCCATGCTCTGAGGCATCTGTCTGCACGATGAATTCTTTTTGGAAGTCCGGAGTGGCCAGCACCGGAGCGGTGCACATCGCGCGCTTCAGTGTTTCATATGCCTCCTGGCAAGCAGCCGTCCAGATGACCTTGCGTGGCTGCTTTTTGGACGTCAACTCGGTCAAGGGGGCCACGATGGTGCCATATCCCTTGACGAACCTGCGGTAGTAGCCAGTGAGGCCGAGAAAAGCTCGGACCTCAGTCTGCGTCTTGGGGGGCTCCCAGGCCATGATGGTCTCAATTTTGGCCTGGAGGGGTTGCACCTTACCCCCGCCCACCAGGTGTCCCAGGTATACGACAGATCCCTGTCCAATCTGGCACTTGCTAGCCTTGATGGTGAGGCCAGCACGTTGCAACGCCCGCAGCACCTCCTGGAGATGCTGCAGATGGTCCTCCCAGGTGCTACTGAAGACAGCTATGTCATCCAGGTACGCCGCTGAGAAGGACTTCAGGCCGGATAGCACCTGGTTCACCAACCGCTGGAAGGTGGCCGGAGCATTCTTGAGCTCGAAGGGCATCACTCGGAATTGGAAGTGGTCCCCGGGGTTGGAGAACACTGTTTTCTCCTTCGCTCCATCGGCCATGGCAATCTGCCAGTACCCGGATGTCAAGTCGATGGTGCTGAGGTACTTGGCTGCTCCCAGCCGGTCAATCAGCTCGTCTGCCCATGGTATCGGGTGAGCGTCTGTCTTGGTGACAGAGTTCAACCCCCGATAGTCCACACAGAACCGAAGTTCTGGTGTGGTGCCCGGCGGGGCTGCTTTCGGCACCAGCACGACCGGACTAGCCCACGGGCTACTGGAGGGTTCGATCACTCCCAGCTCCAGCATCTTGGTCACCTCACCCTGAATGCTGTTCTTCACTTTTCCGGACAGCCGGTAAGACTTGGTTTTCACTGGCGGACTGTCCCATGTGTCCACATCATGGGTACACAGATGTGTAATTCCAGGCGTGAGGGAGAACAACGAGGCGTGCTGAGCCAATACCTGGCGGCAGTCCCTCTGTTGTTCTGGGGTCAAGGATGGGGAGAGGACAACTTCCTCCACGGAACCATCCTTCTCCTGAGCCGCTAGAAGGTCAGGAAGAGGCTCACTCTCCTCTTCCTCGCTCCCATCCGTCACCATGAGGAGAGCAAGCTCCGATCGCTCATGGTGAGGCTTCAGGCGGTTGACGTGGAGCACGCTAAAGGGCTGACGGGGGGTCTTCAAATCAACAACGTAGGTGGTCTGGCCACGACGCTCCACAATCTCGTACGGACCAGTCCACCGGTCCTGGAGGGCACTAAGCTCACCAGGCTCCATGACCCACACCTTCTGTCCAGCGTCCAACTCCACCGTCCGAGCGTTGCGGTCATACCACTCCTTCATGACGGCTTGGCTAGCCTCTAAGTTGTCTGAGGCTTCCTTCCACAGCTTGGCCATCTGGCTGCGGAATGCCAGCATGTAGCTGACAACATCACGGGGAAGCTTCTTCGAAGTCTTCGCCCACCCTTCTATGACCAGGCTGAGGGATCCCCGAAAGGGATGGCCATAGAGCAGTTCGAAGGGGCTGAACCTGACTCCCTTCTGGGGTACCTCACGGTACGAGAACAGCAAGCAAGGGAGGAGGATGTCCCATTTCCGCCTCAAGTCTTCTGGCAGGCTCGGGATCATCCCCTTCAAGGTCTTGTTGAAGCGCTCTACGAGACCGTTAGTCTGGGGGTGGTAAGGAGTGGAGAACTGATAGGTCACTCCGCACTCCTTCCACATGGCCTGCATGTAGGCCGAGATGAAATTTGTGCCCCTGTCCGACACCACGACCTAGGGGAATCCCACTCGGGTAAATATCCCCATCAGGGCCCGTGCCACCACAGGTGCAGTAACGGTCCTCAGAGGGATGGCCTCCGGGTACCGAGTGGCGTGGTCCACCAACACCAAGATGAACCGGTGTCCCACAGAGGTCGGAGGGTCCAACGGCCCAATGATGTCAATGCCGACCCGCTCAAAAGGGGTCCTGACAACCGGGAGCGGTTCCAAGGGGTCTTCACTGTGGTCCCCGTCTTGCCACTTGCCTGGCAAGTCTTGCAGGTCTTGCAGTAGGTGTCAGAGGCAACTCTCATCCTGGGCCAATAAAAATGTGGGACTAGCCTCGCAAAGGTCTTGTCCTGGCCCAGGTGTCCAGCCAAGGGTATCTCATGCGCCAATTCCAACAAAAAGGCTCGGTAACACTGGGGAACCACTAAGGCCCTCGAGGATTCATGCACCGGAACCTTTGGCTCACTGTACAGGAGGCCATCCTCCCAATACACGTGATAACTGCTGGTCTCTTAGTTGACCGCTTAGGCTTCGGCCTGTCGCCGCATGCCTTCAAGCGTGGGGCACTCCTTCTGCACCCGACAGAATTCCTCCCGGGTAGGCCCTCCCTCCACATGCCACTCGGCAAGGGTTGGCAAGTCCCCCACGGGAACAACATCCACCTCCACGGACTCCGGGGTTACCTCCGCGGGCTCCCCATCCATCACACGGGGTGTGTCCTCCACAACACTCTCCTCTGGACTGGCACTGGGTTGTGCCGTTGTCTCAGGCTCCATCCCGGATTGAGCTTCTTGCCGGGCAGCCATGGACCGAGTGACAACGCAAGTATACCCTGGTAACCCCATCAAACTCCACTTCCTTCCAGGCGGTATGTTCCAGGTCATTACCTAACAGACAGTCCACAGGCAAGGCAGGGCTGATCGCAACTCTCTACGGGCCTGACACTCCTCCCCACTCAAAGGGAACTTGAGCCACGGGATAGTAGCTCATACTTCCGTTAGCCAACACGGCCGGATGGAACACATCAGGTATGCCTGCTCAGGGGACACCAGCCGCCTCACTACGGTGGTCATGCTGGCTCCTGTGTCCCTCAGAACGTCCACCTCCTCCCCATTGACCTTCACCCTCTGCTGGTACTTAGCAGTATTCGATGGTAAGGGCGTCACTGGGACCATCTCTCTATCCCCAAGTGAAACCAGGGTCAGGCCTGTCCACTCCCCTTCCCTATCTAGGGGCAGCCCCATCCCAAGCGCTACGCTAGTCACCCCAGGACTCTTGCCACCAGTGGGGGCTGGGGGTCGTTTGCGACACTGGGCATCTCCCTTGTAGTGTCCGACCTCTCCGCACTCATAGCACCGGACCACTTTTGGCTGCTGACTCTTGTCAGGGTAAGTGGGTTTTGGGGAACGGGTCTGAGGTGGGGTACCTACTCCTCTCCCAAACTGTCTAGTTTGTGGGCCTCGTGAGAACTCTGTTTTTTTATCTCCACCCTCTTTCTTCTGAGGGGCGCCCTGTCTGCCTTTCGGGCCATCTCCCCCGGGGCCTTTGTGTGACACCCGGGTGCTAACCCAAGTATCCACCTCCTCCGCAAGCTCACGGGGATCAGTAAGCTTGCGGTCCAAAAGATGTTGGCGCAGCTCCGGAAAACACTTATCCAAGAGGTGCTCTCTCAAAAAAAGATTGTACAGGCCCTCATAATCACGCACCTCGCTGCCACGCACCCAACCATCCAGAGCCTTACGGGCATACTAAAAAAAATCCACCCAATTCTGCGTGGACAGCTTATGGCTGCCACGGAACCTCTGGCGATACCTTTCGGGGTTGAGGCCAAAATGTTTAATGAGCGCCTCCTTCATGGGGGAATACCTAAACTGGTCTGCTTTTTCCAAATACAGGAGGGTGTCCCTGACGTCAGGAGGTATATACCGGTACAAACCACCTCCCCAATGTTTCTCGGGCACCCCATGGGCAGTCAAGGCCACTTCATACGCCTCCAACCACCTGGCAATGTCATCCCCCTTGGTGTAGCTCGCTATCACCTCCTTAGGTAACCAGAATCTGGGCTGCTGCTGAGCCTCTGGTACGCTGCCACCATTCGGACTTCCTGGCGCACCCAACTGTAATGCTCTCAGCTCCATTTCCTTGAGCTGAAGCTCGTGCGCCAACTTCCTTTCCTCCATAGCAAACTACTTATCCTCCCTTTCTCTCTCCCTCTGGTGCTCTAACTTGGCCAGCTCCCACATCAATCGCCTCTCCTCCCTCGTGTCCTCGTACTCCTGCGGCAACACACTCCCCCTAGACACACTACTCCCTGCCCCGGAACGTCTTCCTGGCAATACATTGTCGGACATATCAATGTTGAGCAGGCCTGAGTCTTCTTGAGTGTCCGCCTCCCCTTGTGTGTCCTGTTCCTCCTGTTCCTCATCCTCTCTCTCCCCTGGGTGGACCCTTACCCATGCCCTCAAGGCAGTGCGGAGCTCTTCTTTTACAGCTTTCTGCCCCACCGGCACCCCCATCCCCTGACAAAACTCCCTTAACTGCACTACCGTGTACCTCTCAAGGTCAGCCAGCTGGAACTCCATTCTGTCAGGTGGGGACCCAGGTAACTTAGAAGAAAGATACTAGGACGTAGGCAACAATGCTGGGTCAACACAGGTCCCTACACACTTTGCAGGCTAGACAGTGGTGGGCAATTGAGTTAGCTTGTAGGCACCACAGGTGTCCAATTTATTGCAGCGCACTCTGTCCCACTGGAGGGTGCTGGGTAGCTACAGGTCCTGGATCCCACCGCTCGCCACCAACGTAAGAACTGGGACCACCAGTTCTCCGGGGGGTAGCCTGGCTCGAGCAGGAAGGCAGCCAGGGGCTTACGTGTAAAGCAGCTACTCAACACACTCATCCACTGATTCAAGAAGTGGGCGCAATAATGGAGACCACAACAGTATTTGTGATTGAAAATCAAGATCTTTTATATAGGTTTAAGATCAAAGCACTTCGGGCATTAGCATTTCATTAAGGTACTTCATTAAAACATTTCATGGAAGCATTTCATTATGCATCTTCTCTAAAGTGGTAACGAATTTCATTCCAGCAGTTTCAGTAACGCATTTCGTTAAAGCAGTAAAACATCAACCAACACAGCCTGTCACATTATACTCTTCAGCAGGCTAAGAGGGTACCTTTATAAACCATGGACTAACCTTTCAAGAAGCAATTATAAACCTTTCCTCTTGTAAATATCAACAGTTCAATACAGGAAACCATGTTATCAAAATATCAATGGAGTAAATCAAGCAATTTCATAGCACAACCCCATCATGATTCGTAGAAGCCCGCCCCCGCAAGAAATTCAGTACAGGGAAATGTCACCACTTCATCAGCATTACTTAAAGGAAATAAAGCATGAACAGTTAATGTAGCAGGGGACTGTCAAAGAGGTGAATAACTTGGTTGTCACTTCGGGCCTAAACAGTTAACCAGGCGTAAAGAGTTAAGCAGGGGATGGGCCTGTCCCCAGGCATCCACAGACAATTGGCCTGAGTCACCTCGACACTCAATTCAGGCCTCACAGTCTCTCGAGGCTCGAGGGGGGCCAACGGGGCCCAGTCACCACTTTCCCCGGGGGAGGGGCGAACTCGGGGCCAAAGCCGGCCTTCCGCCCTCCTCCACGGGGGTTACCTGTTGTCTTCGGCTCCTTCGGGAGCCCTTGCGGTGGTTCTCTGGCCAGGGGGGAGACTCTTCCCCTTCCGCAGGGCCCTCCGGCAGTGTTTGTAGGCCCCAGGGGGTGGTAGGCCGTCGGGGAAGACCCGCGCTACACTCGCGTTCTTCCCGGGTCTCCCTCCGGCCCCAGGGCAGCCCCGGCTTCCTTCTCCGCCCTCGCGAGGGCCCGGAACCAATCCGGTTGTGTCCTCAGGGGGCGGGGGAGTCAACCGCCAATCGCGGCGCGGCCAGTGACGAGGCCGGGCCGCAGGACCAATCGCGGCACAGGAGAGACGGGGGTGCGGCCAGTGACGGGGCCGAGCGCTCCCATCACGTGATGGCGGTGGTGGTGGCTTCAGGCCTAACGAGGCCTGATTGGAATACGCGGCGGCCTTCCTCAGGCTCCGGGGGCCCCCGCGGGACCTCCTCTCAGTCGGGTTGGGCCTGGCAACACGGCGGCGTCCCTCTCCTGGCACCGGGGGCCGCAGAGGGGGACCACAGCGCTTGAGGCCCCGCACGTCACGGGGGACTGTGGCGGTGAGTGGGGCAATGATAGCGCCTCGTGGAGGCAGCAGTCTGGGGCCAGATGCAGCGCTAGCTCGCGCACCAGAGGTTGAGGTACCACAGTCGGGTCAGACAGTGCGGCGCTTCACAGGGCACAGCAGCCAAGCGTTTTGGGTGACAGAGCAGGCAGCTCAGGGAAGCGCGTGATGGCACTCGATGTGGGGCACTCCCAGCAGTTCGGCAGGGCTTGGGGCGAGAGCGCTTAGCAGGCAGTCCAGGGCAGGATAAAAGTCTGTGGCACTGGGAATTTAGAGCGCTTTACAGGTCAGCAGGGACTGCAGGTAGGACAAGTATTTGATTAGTTCAGACAGGGGGAGGCAGGGGGTGCGCAGGGCAGCACAGTCCAATACCTGGTCGATCCCCCAGCAGTCTCTGGTTAAAGGCAAGTAGTCTTCTTGGCGCTTGGATGGTTCTGCGCCCTTAGGTGATGGTTTCTTGAAGTTGAGGGGGGGGGGTTGAGTTGGAGGCTGGATGAGTTTTCCTCAGGTCACTGCAGATGGACCCTGGGGTTCCCTACCGCTGGGCCAGATCAGGGGGCTAGTCTAGGACACCTCACTCAGCTTAAGAGGCAGCACCTAAATCCTCTCACTCCCAGTGGCATAAGTTCCTAACTAGGCCCTCCCGCCTAAATCTCCTGCGTGGGCTCCCCAGGTCAGTGATTCCCCAACTGACTAGAAAAAGTTCCCTCCCTTGCTTAAGTATGCCCAGGTCTGGTGACCACTCTCTAAGGCGGCAAAAATCAACTCCGCCTTTCTTCTGGAAGGTACCAGGAGCATCCCCACTCTACCTATGGACAGGGGATGGGAGGCTGGCATTGCAACATTGTATGGGGATCCAGCCAGCTCCTGGCATCTAGGGTGCTACACTAAAAGACCACGCTGCAGTAGCAGGGGCCAGTGGCAGCCATGTTTGTAGTAGAGAGCACCTGCACCCTAACATAGATTAGCCATGAAAAGGTGCCCAAAGACATAAGGGCCAACAAAAAGAAGGTGGGAAAAATGAGGCAAGGGCGAAAAAAAAACAGGGAAAGACCACCCTAGGGCTGACAGGTCTAATACTCTCCTGGTGGGGTCGCCTAGATTCTATTAAAATGATGCTCTCCCCACTAATTCTTTATCTCCTGTCTACGATCCCGGTGCACATTCCTGGTTTTATTTCAAAAAAATTGATTCAATATTAAACAAATTTCTTTGGAAGAATAAATCTCCTCGGATTGCTCTTAATGCCCTTAAAGCGGATAAATCTTCTGGTGGCCTCAAATTTCCTGATTTCAAAGCGTACCATTATGCTTTTTCTCTGAGACAATCCTCTAGATGGCTTTTTCCAGATCACTGTGTTCATCCTCCTCTTTTTACTATTGAAAAACACTTTATAGCTCCTTTCCATTTTAAGGAAGTTCTTGCTTTTACTTATAATTTCTATTCTTTGTGTCCTTTAGTTATCTCTCACACACGTACATTTCCGATTCCTCTTCTACCATCTTCCTATCCCTCTTTTATCTCATTAGATCAACAACCTATCTGGCATAATCACTTATTATGCACAAAAGGCCGGACTATCTACTGGAAAACTGGGAGACTCAAGGGTTTAATCTGAATTTCACAATTGGTATCTCATAATACACCTTTATCCTTCTCAGATCTTCAATTAAAATTCTTTCTACCTTCTTCCTGTAAATCTCAGTATGACTTGCTCCTTCCTTCTCCTTTACAATATCTTCTTTCTCTACCATCCGAGACCAATATTCCTCCCAGATGTTCTACTCTTTTCCCTTTATTATCTATCACTACATCAGCTTCTTCTCTTTACAGATCTTTGTTCTTCTCCTCTGACAGGGTCAAGGTGAAGTCTGAATTGGCCTGGGAAAAGGATCTTTCTGAATGATGGCCTATTCATTTTTGGGACAAATTGTGGTTAAAAATTCATAAAACGTCAGGAGCCGCTAATACATTTCAAACTCTTTATTTTATTTACAAACGACTCCTTTTCACTCCAATGAAATTAGCCTCCTTTTTCACTGATTTTCCCTCCATCTGCTGGTCCTGTAAAGCTCCTTCAGCTGATTTAAAACACATGATTTTTGATTGCCCCTCTTTTTTCCGTTTTCGGCTCATGGTTTGGTCCCAAATAAATAAAATTTTCAACACCCAAATTCCTTTTTCCATTTCCAACATCTTTTTGGGTTCTCTATCACTTTCTTGGCCACACTCAAACCTGACTCCTTCATTAATTGACTTGCTGCTTGCAATTGCCCTTCATTTAATAACCTAAAATTGGAAACAAGCTGACAAAGTTAATTTTAAAGCTTGGTGGAATGCTGTTTCTTTCCATCATAGATTAGACACAAACACTGTTACTTCTGTATCTTTAGCCATTAAAAAGGATCTTTTATTGCTCCCCTTATCATCTTCGTATCTAACAACTATTGCTTCATCTTCGGCCATTTTACCTACTACCTCAGATGAAGTTCGAAAACCTCCATGAAGTTTTTTGTTGTCTATACATTTACAGATTTATTTCTTGTTGTTACTCCTTTTATCTTTTTAATTATTGCAGTTTGGGAATTTATACTGTACAGTTTACTTATTATTGCTTCTTGTTGATATATTATGGTTTGCGATTCAGGTAATTTTCTTGCTTGTACTATTTTATTAAGATATTCCCTCCCTCCCGTTTCCCCTTTCCCCTTTCCCTTCCCTCCCCCTTTAGTAGTATTCATTTTGTATTATTGGTATTTAATGTTCATTATTACTCTTCATATGTATTCTCTACTATCTCTGTTAATAAAATTTAAACTTAAAAAAGAAATTGTGACGGCCGACAATTTTCCATGGACAGACTATCAGGGTACAATTATCCATAATTCATATGGTAAGGCCATCAAACATAATATCATTTAATGAATTATGTGCAGATCCCTGATTTAATCCCTTTTGCTAAATATGTTGCAACCCATGACTAGTCTGAGTGACCATCACTAAGAAAAGTACAGTGTTTCTTCTTGCCAGAATCACTAATTAAGGACAATCGTGCATCATACTAATCTGTGCCCTCTTTCAGACCACTAGTATTTTTAGCAATGATTGGCTGTAGCTCCCTTAGGTGTTATAGATAGGGGTTTGCTTTCGTTTTAAGGGTAAAGCATTTAAGGGTAAAGCAGAAGGATAGCTCTTGGTGAGGTTTTAGTCACTCATATTCCGAGCTCAGGAAAGTGATCTCTAGTTCTGAAAACTAATGTTGCTGCTTCTAATGATGTTAAAGTCACTCACGTACTTTCCTTTATATCCTTACCGGAAGGAGGTTTACACGATACACTGTGTCCTTAGGAGGTGAATGATGCTCACCTAACTAAGTATCAAAGTGTCCTTCCAATGAGTACTCTGGTTAAAAAATAAGCTTCTTTAATCTGCACTTTTCAGTTACAAACTTGGTACTCGCTGTCACCATTGTGAGGGTTCTGTCATTTCACTTATGCTAATTTTGATGGATTTTTTCTTTATGTGGCAAATGTAACTCCTTAGATGTAGTAAAAGTAGTGGTTTTCTGTGTTTAATGGTAACACATTATCCCTATTTCTCATTGTAATAGGGATACGCAAATACTTACTCTAAGCCAAGGAATACATTCACACTGCCTGAAGTACCGCCGTGTAGCCTTGTGGGTGTAAATATTCACAAATTAATCAGACCAGGACATTATCAATTTACTTCAAGGAAGCTGCTAAAAGGCATAACTTCTTAACTCAATTTAAAAGCTTGGTTCTGTAGCACTGGCATCATTGATGAATCTAGCCACATGAGTCTTTTGCGAGCTTTCTGCATGAACTGGCTGAACGCAACGCCTTCTCGGGTCTTCAGCACAGGCACCTCAGGTGTGCCATTAATTGATGTTGATTCCCGCGACACTCTGGTGCAGGCATCTTGTAAAAGCTTTCACCTTAGTTTAGTGATGTCACCATGTAGCGGCCATCATGAAGGAACTGTACCTGCTATTTATCAATCAAATAAAGTTGCGAGCAAGTGAGATGCAAATGGAAACAAGCAATTTTGGCACTTCACTGACTGCCAGATTCGATTAAGAACCCACAGCAGAGGAATTACATATTGAATGATTAACTCACCAGGTATTGGGAGGAAGGAGTGTAATTCCCAAAATTAATTAACTTTCTTTAAACTGAGAATTCTAACTAATTATCCTTTGAGGAACATTATCAAATGGTTCCTTTAGAGAGATTATTTAAATCATTGTTTTGTATCTTCATCAACAGTCTTACTAAGTAATTATAACAACTTGTCGTGGCATGACCTAGCTTTTCCTTACTACTCCTTTTTCTTCCTGAAGCAGAACAACCTCTCCTATCATGGAAAATGTGGAAAAAACGATTTCACTCCTATTTAAAAGCAGTTCAAGGAGAGAAATTCTCTCTTGGTAGGAAACAAGGAGTGCTAATACTTCATCTGGGAGCTGAAGGGAAATATATATTTGATATTTTAGAAGAATTTGGCAATGGTAAAGGAGAACCTAGAGGCTATATTTTTAGATATTGGTTAAGATGTTGGACGATCATTTTGCACCAAAATGAATGTTATGTTGTAAAAACATAGGGCCCAATTCACAGAACTAACTTAAGACAAAATCCTAAACCTACTATCATGTTAGTATTCACAGAAGGAACTTACTCATTATTTTTATTTTTATATTTGTTTTTATTAAATATTATCGACATGACATACATGTCGAAACATGTTTAGGAGACAGTGTGCTTTTCAAGTATTTTGTACTGGGTTACAGAGATTCAAGTCACAGTGCACAATATGTAACAATTAGGGGGGTGTAAAATTATCGTCTTCATTCAGAGTGCCGGTGGGGTGCGGATATCTCCCCTGTATGAGTTCCAAGGCCCCCAGACCCTAATCCATTTCTTGGGACACCCCCTGGCTATATAGTCTGACTTCTCCCATAACATGCAGCAGTCTAGATCTTTCTTCTATATTTCTATTTTGAGTGGTTGGAGGGCTCCCCAGTGCTGTGCAATGTTCCTCTTTGCGACCATTACTGCTAGTGTTGCCCATTGCTTAGTGTAAGAGGTGAGGTCCGTCGGTTCCCAAATATTCAGGAGGCCCCTGCGTGCCTCTGGATGCAAGTCTATTGTGAGTACCTCGCTGAGTGTGCGGTGTATGCCCACTTACTCATTTTGGTATTCACAGAAGGCACTTACTCATTTTGGTATTGACAGAAGGCACTCATTCATTGATGAGTAAGTGCCTTCTGTGAATACCAAAATGAGTAAGTGCACTTGGACAGAAGGCACTTACTCATCAATAAGTATGTGCCTTCTGTGAATACCAAAATGAGTAAGTGCCTTCTGTGAATACCAAAATGAGTAAATGGTAGTAAGTTTAAGATTTTGTCTTAAGCTAGTTCTGTGAATCTGGATTTTTTGCATTGTGTCAAAGCAACACTGTGTAATTGAAAAATGTTATTGTGTGCTTAAACAACATGGCTCATACATGTGAGTTTTGGGGACCAGCTAGCAAGATGCACCAATAACCCAAAGGTGTAGAAGTCGCTGGCGAAAAACCCTGACTTGAAAGAAGCCATTTCAGTAGTCAAAGGAAGGGAAAACAACACTGGTTGATTGAAGGGGTAGTTGTGAATAAAGTGTGACCAGTAAAATTGCAATCAAAGGAGAAGAGAAGGCTTGCAGTATGATGAGCCAGTGGACAAAGTGACATCTTCATGGATAAAAGATGAGGGAGTTAAAAAACTAAGAAGAAGTGTACCAGGTGTGGCAACCCTGGTCCAATGTCAAATAGCAACAAGTCTTTGCCAGGAATTCAGCTAGTAGAAAGTGAGACAACATGAACACCATGCAAGGATGAGAAGGAGTTAGGAAATGAACATTGTGGCTGAAGCAAAAGAAGGTTTGAAAAATGTTATCCTTTAAGTGAACTGAACAGATAAAGAAGTAGTTGGTTACAAGGTAATCTTGACCAAATTTGAAGTAGCAATAGGTGGGAGATTGGTTTGCTTCACCAACCTATTAGGAACAAGAATAGGGAGATGAAGTTTGAGAAGGAGAACACACAGTTGTTGCCTCCTCATATCAATTCTGAGTTTTATGGTTGTTCGAGAATTGATTTAATGGAATATGCATTTATGATGATTCAGTTTAAGGACAAAGAAGCCTTAGATAAAGTGTCTGTCACCAAAGTAAGTGATAACTTTCGGGAAGAATTCATCAGCACAATATGGTCATCACTTTAAACCCAAATGTGGAAGAGCAAGTCATGTTAGTGGCTAGACTAGATAAAGATAAGTATGCATTCCAGAACAGTCCTAGAGCATTTTATTGTACACTTGTTTTTCGAACACTATGAGCCTAAAAGAGTCGTCAAAAAGAATGCAAAACCGGTGGTCCACAAGGTGATAAGGGTTCCCAAATAGATGATGGCACCACTCATGGAAGTTTTGAATAGGTTGGTGGACAGTGGAATAATCAAGGGTATTTGAGGTTTTGTAGTCGTCATTAGTCAGTAGTCCTGGTATGCAACCATAGGGACAAGATTTGCATGTCGATAATGTGAGACCCCAATAGAAATATTTGATCAACAGACAGCTTTCTCCCAATATGTTGGAAACCTTGGTGATGGTTGGTGAAGTCAAAATGTTTACTGTGATGAACCTGTGAGCATCTCGACATCCATTGGTGTTAGAGGAGGAATCTAGGCCATTGACGGGATTTGGAAAACTTCTGGGAGCTAACAGGTTTAAGCAGAAGCCTTTTGGTCTGGCATCCACTACACTGTGGGGCATATATACAAGAACTTAATGCTGCTGTAGCATCAATTTATTGACGTCACAACAGCTTTTTCTTTATCCCCATATTTACAAGTTGCTGCAAACTACACTTAGCCGCACTTTTCCACCGTAAACGTGAATTTTTAGGATCGCCACTTCTGTTAGCGGGACTTAACAAAAATGAGATGCAAGGTGGGCGTTCTAATAAAAAAACGACCGCTAATTACACTTTGCAATATTTACAATGAATTTTCGGTCCGGTGATAATCCCCCAAAATTGCCACTAAGTCCAGTTAGCAGCAGGTTTTTTAGACCAGAAAAAAGCTGGTCTAAAAATGGTGCAAACACACAGATATATAAGGGAGACTAACCCAGACCCTCATTGGCATTCTCACTGATGCCATGGAGGTATTACTCATGCAGCTTGGAGCTCCAAGAAGACCGCAACGCCCACCACCACCACCACCAGCACCACCACAGAGGCAGTGCCAGAGAAGAGAGCAGGTATACTGCCAATGCATCACCCTGATAGACCTCCGGCCAGAGTATGTGATAGCCCACTACAGGATAAAAAAGACTTCCATCCTACGCATACTCACCCAGATAGCGCCATGGATGTAGGCACCATCACAGTGCTGCACGAACATCCGTCTGCAGACAAAGCTACTTGCAGTGCTGCACATGTTGGCCTCTGCTACCTTCAAACCAACCAGTGCCAGAGTGGCTTGAGTCTCACAGTGATCATTTTCCTGGTTCCTCCCAACTGTCTTGGATGCCATCATCAGCCTGACACCGCAGTACCTACGCTTCCCCAACACTGCGCAAGAACAACTTGACAAGTAAGTCTTCTACGACAGTGCTTGGTTTCCGCATGTGACTGCATCCATCTTCAAATTGTGTCTCCTTCAGACACTGCAATATATACAGGAACAGCAAAAACACACACTCAATGAACATGCCGGTAATCATGGACCACCTGGGCTTATTCATCAATGTTGTAAAGTTTTCAGGGAGTGTGCATGGCTCCTAAATCTTTCGCAAATCGATCATCAACCAGCGGTTTGAGAATGGCACATATGGTAATGGACTGCTTGTTGGTAAGTACAAACTGAACACACCACACACCTCAAGTCCCCAATCATGTAGCTCAAATATGTGAGAATGCACATGCAGCAAATGTAATACAACATACCTTGTAACAGGTCCATCTACTATACACAAGCACCCAATGCCAAATAATCAAGACATATTTAAGTCGGCCCAACAAGGGAGTAGTACAGAAAATCTCTCACAAACCACTATGGCAGTATCGGAATATAGATTTGGCAGAACTCCTCAGAAAAAAATTGAAATTAATCAGTACAGCACATGACACAAAACATAAGCTCCTGCTGGACTATATCCATCCTGAAATAAACACATGTGCCATATGTACAACAAGATGACAGATCACCCTGCTCTCCCTTGTGATTGTGCACAATTAGCTGACATGCAAAAACACAGTCAGCCATGCAACATGCCGAGGGGTCATGGGGTTGCAAGTATTGCTGCATGAGGGGAGCACTAACTCCACACAATCACCTAAGTTGATTAAACATCAGTCTGTGTTTTTGCCGAAAGCAGCATGCATAGAAAGAGCATACAAACAATAGAAATTTCAATCTCACTACTGTTGGGTATCCCTATGACTCCCCTGGTGAGGTGTAGCAATCTGATGCACAAACTTAGCCTAATAAATGTATGTCGATTGGGAACAGACACACACACTGAAATATTGCTGGGTATTACCCCAACATGCATACATGAAGAGTCAAAGTTAACTGATGCACAAGGACAACAAGACGAATGTCCGTTGTCTTCACATGTCCCAGTAAGTCAAGTGCACCAGGTAGCAGTGCCACTGTCACTCAAACACTGACCCACCTTGGGGGCAAGCTGGATGTAAAGAACCCACAATGAGTACAACGTTTAGCAGCAAAGGATTTTCGCTCTCAGCTGTCTTCAGCACAATCACCCCAATGAGGCATCTTGATGATGTTCAAACATAGTAATCTGCCAAATGTCAAGGTGGATGCTTCACAAGGGCAGTGTGCCAACGGTGCACCCTATAAAATCTGTGCCTAAGCGAAGTACTGTTGGTGCAACGGGCCTGTAAATACCCTCAAATAGTTTTGAGGGACCCAGATATCCTGATAGTTACAACATGGAGGTAATACACAGGACCTGGCCAATTACATCATGGTGATGTGTAAGCTGTCAAGTATAGGCAAGCCAATTTCAGTGATGCAGGTTAATTGTCCAAACCACCACATAACAAATCAGAAAGTACAACGTTGCACAATGTACACAAACCAAAAAAGCCACTCAGCAAACACAGTAGGCACAAATACTAATGGACACATCTCTCCATAATATATTTCAGGTGATCTTGGATATTCAGTCTCACCATGGCTGATGAGCCCCACCAAAGTGACCCACACACAGGCCCAAAGAGACTACAACATTGCACTGGGATGCACAAGGGCCATTGTATAATGGACATTTGGAGTCTTTAAATCAAGGTGCCGGTGCCTGGATATTTTAGGGGAAGACTCCTGTGCAGTCCTGAACTAGTATGCAAAATTGTAATGGCATGTTGCATTTTGCACAATATTTGTGTACAGACAAGCACACCATTGGATGAAGACCAGGAGGAGCAGGACAATCCAGAGGATGGTCAGGACGAAGAAGCTGATGATAGACAAACCACAGCTTCTGCTGCTGGAACAGCAAGGAGGGATGCCATCATTCGCAATTTGTTTACCTATTCACAATAAACAATGTCCCATCACATGCATTTCTTTAAAAAAAAGTCCACAGGCTGTTTCTTTGAAAGATAAAATATCACTA
The DNA here is from genome assembly GCF_964261635.1 of Lissotriton helveticus. Lineage (NCBI taxonomy): Eukaryota > Metazoa > Chordata > Amphibia > Caudata > Salamandridae > Lissotriton > Lissotriton helveticus. The sequence goes on from NC_136063.1 coordinate 808,311,195, forward strand.
CACAAAAGTCTTGTATGCTTGGTTTCTGACTTCTGAAATTGATCTATCTGTTAATTTAAAGTTAACAAAAAAACAGTGCCACACAGCTCTCACACCTAGCAGGGGACATGAAACAATTAAATGAAGAGTGTGAAGGGGGCAATGTATTGGACATCTGAGCCAATTAATGTATATGGTCCCTCAGTGAGAATCTATAACTGTGAGTTGTGTCATCACGCAAGCACCTACATGTCTATTTACATACAGGAGCGTAGCACAACAGACACTGTATGTCTGATGCATCATGTTACTGTGGCCACATATCTAAAAACCCTCATAATCTGTGTAATCCAACATATCTGTATATTCAATGGCACAGGAATCAAGGTAACTGACAATAGTATCAAATATACATTGCTAATCTGCACTAAATCCACTTGTGGGTGTGGAGGATGAAGATATAGAGGATAGTACAGATACAATAACTGGTGTATCAACACAGTGTAGGTAAAGCCACAAACCCCGAGCATACACAGTCAAACAACAACAGAAAGTGGGAATAACTCAAAATATGATACATGTGCCATTGGAATTACCAATAAGCCAATGGCATGCATCACTGACACTTCGCATGAAACATCCTACAACACAGCAAATATATGACAATGCTATAGTCACATAAGCACATACAATGACACGTATGTCAGCCTGGGCCAAATGGCAAGATGGTGGCACATAAGAAAGTGTATGTAGGACCAGGTACCTGTCAATACAATGGCAATAAATTGTTGATGTCACATGCCCAACAACATGAGAGTGTCATGGCAATGAAGTGGTAGAATGGGCTACATCATCATCCAATAACTCTTGCTATGTGTTCACACCCCCAAGACAGAGTACATACATACATGAGTGAAGTGCTTGGGGAATACAATAAGTACAGCCCTAACATGCCAACAACATGCAACCTAAGACATCAGGAATGGACATTGTTTTGGGTCATATGGACATGAAAAACATTATTTTAGCCCACCGAAGGAGCACCACCTAGCTCTGGATTATCACTACAATTTTACACATGTCAATTGTGTTAGAAATGGGATCCCCGGCTGGCCAAGGTTCGTGCCGAAACCAATCAGAGACCACCACTCTAAGTCAGGGCAAGGGAGTTACACGCCAAAGATAACCCCTGCTCACCCTCTAGGCAACATGGCGCAAGCAGTAAGGCTGATCCCGAAGGTAATGTGAGTTAAGTGTTTGCGCTCGCACCCCCAGCAACAACACCCTAGGCCCACCACAAAGGAAACTCCACACAAGGTTATATATAAAAATAGCCTTTGTATTATTACCAAAACACATTAGATAAAAACAAACACTTTACAATGTGCCAACAGGCACGGGCAGAATTTACAGGGGATATGTACAGGACAGGGCCACATGGACCACTGTCAGGAATATGCACTTTTAGATGTAAAATACTTGTTAGAATTAGCACTTGTAGGAATAATAATTCGCACATAGAACCTATAACTGTAGCACCAAATAGAAAATAGAGCACACAGCCAATAACCACTGGTAAGAGGTAAGTACCACCTACGCAACCCTAACCACCTTAGGAAAATGTCACGCAGGGAATTAGGAACTCACTAGCAACACCTGTACTAGGAAGAACAACCGCCTAAGTATCACTATACATTTAGGGGTATAGGCATAAGAACATTACACATGATGCATCACAACATTCAGAGGTGTAGGGAAAAGCACATGACGCATAAAACACATTCAGAGGTGCAGCACAGAACAATTGCGCAGAAATCACATAAGCCAGCAACATGTAACTGTCCCCAGACCAACTGACCTCCCTGGGGCTAGGACGCCCTGTGTCCCAAATGTCAGGGCAGGCTGCAGGCAGCCAAAAAGGAAATGCGCCAGGCCTAAACGTAGCAGCTGCCCACTAAGTGCTGGGCAGCTTTAGAGCCAATGGGGCCAACGTTGGAGCCTCGTGGGCTCAAGAAACAACACTGTGGGCTGGGAGCCTCGGGGCTCTGAAGAAACAATTGTGGTGCCCTGAAGCCTCTCGGGGTTCTAAAACAAATCTTGCCCCGTCATTGGAAAATCAGCAAATGCCCGGTGCAGGTGGAGCTTCGGGCTGTAACTACAATAATGCCCCCGGGATCGTTGTTGGAGCCTTGACAGGCTCTGAAGACTAAAATGCTGCCCCAGAACGATGGAGCGGCCCTCTGCCATCCGAGGCTGCTCTAGAACAATTTCTGAGCCCACACTCACCGGGCTGCTGTGGTGAGGGCTCCTCGTCGTTCCCGCGCTGCTCCTCTCCACCCGGTACACAGGAGAGCTCCCGCTCCTCGGGGCTCTCCCTCCGCACTTCGCCCGGCCCCTCTTCTGGGTCCGGGGCTTCCCTCGAGGCTGCGTCCTGTGGAGGCGGGGTGGGCTCTCATCCTTCTGCTCCTTCTCCGGGGCCTCGCCTTCACCGGTGACTCTCGCGGGGTGGGCTCCCGTCTGCTTCCTGTTGTCCCGTAGTCCCGCCCCCGGCCTGCTTGACTTCCTGGTTGCGGGCCGGGCGGCGATTTCCTCAATGCGGCGGCAATACGGCAATGAGTGGGGTGGGCACCCGTGCCAGTAATTACAGGCAGGGGCTCCCCAGGCAGCCTCTCTATGCGGCAAGCCCCCAGCAGGCCTTTCCCAGCACGGCGCTTAGGGAACAGGGTCCCAGGTCAAAGAAATGAAGGCAGGGGGGCAAATCCAGCGCTCTCCTGCTCTAAGGCCCCTAAAGTCCAGCAACAAGTCCTTCAGGAGGTGGGGGGGCAGGGCTGGGCCCAGGTGCCAGCTCACAGGGTCCTCCTAGGCAGGGAGGCAATCCCCAGTGGCGGCCCTCCTGGCGCCCAGCAGCAGCAGCAGCCCCCCTCAGCTTGGATCAGGAAGAGCATTTTGTCAGAGGTCACAGCCTCTTTTTATACAGTAAATCCCTTTGTCTCAGAGTGCAGGGTGGGGGAAAAACCAGTCGCAGCTGGTTTTGGAGCACTTTGTTTTCCTCAGCCACCCTTTCCTTTCACTGGCCAGGCTAGGGACAATAGACGCACCACAGGGGGCGGAGCCAGCATTGTGTGGGGAAAGCCCAACCCTATTCAGGTCCCAGGTGTACTCCTCCCTCACATCACTCATGCTAATCTCAACACTCACCACCGGGGAAGACCCATCATGACTCATGGAGCCAGGCTCACCAGCCAGCTCCAGCCAATCACAAGCCAAACACAAATTACACAAACATGCCAACTTCTAGAAGTGGCACTTCCACACTAGACACAATCATGCCGCACACATCATCGCGCAGCATTCAATCACACGAGTCCGCACATACCAGACTCGAGCCTGCACACCTCACGCATCAGGAACTACCAGGGACACACACATTCCCCATGCATTCCTATGGGAGGGCAGGCCAATGTCACCACACACACTCACAGTGCGCACGCACTTTCCACTGGGACACAGTGAAAGTGCACAGAAGCCAAAAATCACTACCACTAGGTCACCATCAAAAGCAAAATGTTTTAGGGGGGAACCTGCCAGAACGGCCAAGTCCAACAAATTGCATGATGTGTGTACTTTTGCTCTTCAGCACAACTACAACAATCAAAATAGCCACATATCTGTGGGGACAGTTGAACACATAGACAAGCATGCTTCTAAGAAGATATGTTAATGTCACACAATGTTGTATCTCTCAAGCAATGTACAAATACTCATCACGAAACAGTGTTGTGCAAGCTGGATAGCGCCATCATGTATGGTTCATGTACCAGTACAGTGTGGACAACAAAACACTCCACTCCAGTCAGGTCTTGTAGAGTAGATGGGCATCAGCCTCAACATCGACGGACAGCACAACCTACTCGGGTATAATGACTTTGAGAGGCACTTCAAAGATATCGGATGTCTCCCCTGTCAGACCAGTATCCTCTTAGTGTGTGTCATGCGATGCACACCACCCTTTGTTCATGATCAGTAGGACCTTGAATGATCAACACAACAAGTTACACCATGCATTATTCTCATGTCAGCAATGTTTAGACCTATAACATGCCAATCCTTGCCATCAGGTAATGTTCATTGCTGATGCACCGATGGCAAGAGACTGGGGCCACCATCTCACGAACAACGCAGGCATTGACATCCACGTCAGTCTGCTGTAACTCAGCAGTATCTGTGTCTAGCCACCTGGGTCTGATACAAAAGCACAGCATGGTCTCCAGACCATGTGGACTGTTTGCACTTACAGGCATCGGTAATTTTGCTGTTGCAAAGCCTGTGACATGGAAAGTGCTGCTTTGATGTTCAAAGTAATAATGTAAAGTTCAGCTGTGAATCTGGTTCTAAAACATATTTGAACATGGCACAGTGGGGCATGTTGACCTATGCATAATTTGGATTTGGCTGCTCCATTCTGCTATCTGTCACATACATTTAACTATGAATTATCTGAGGTGTTTCTGTAAGCTCTTGTAGACTTTAGGGGATAGAAAATATGGGATGGCACACTAACATCAGTAAATTGTACTGGTATCTGTCCAGACGTAACATCATTGTCTATGCCAGCTACTATCTGCTCATTGCTGTCATGCTAGACTGAACTTGAGATGTTGCATGCACAAGAAGATACTTACACCATGTAATGCCTGGTTTAGCATATTTTGTAATGGTAACAATGGATCTGGTCATTAGACACCTGTCATAGATCATGTCATGCATAGGACAGCATGAAATGCAGCAACCTATCTTTTTAAATTCAAGCCATGAGTGCCTTAACATAAACTGTCATCAATATGTCCCTCTGAGCCTCCAGCTAATCAAATACTCAAATGTGAATGTGCAGTCATAGTTGCACATTGTATGCTGCATCACAAATTTCATATACATAATGACTGCCTGTTGGTCAAGTACATGTGTGTAGCAAGCCATCTAACTGGCACAGACAACACAGCAATGTGTGATGTAAGAGTCTCACATGTAGTGACACATACCACCAATGCTAACCCTAATGAGTGACACTGAGGCATGCTTTTTCTTACACACATGATCAGTCATAGACAGACATCAATGTGAGTAATTAGTGTCTCCTGACAACTCAGGATAATTCATATCAGGATAGTTCAGATAGACTACACTCCAGTACACCACACAGATCACGTCACAAATCCACATTGTGTTGCTTGGCCTACCAACTCTGGTAAAATGGTACATATACCGATCAAGTAGCAATATGAGAATACATTTTTAATGCAAATCCATATTAGCGTTAATATTTTTCATATCCCCTATGGAAAATACTCATAAAATTCATGTATACACATTAAATATTCCCTCTTACCCATTAGCGGCTAAACATTTGTCTAAAACGGGCCACAAACGTCCAGTAAGTGATGTCAGTTGCATTCCTATTCCATGGCGGAGTACTGTACACTTTCTCTTGCAACCACACTGTTACTTTCTAATAAATTGCACAGGAGTGACCCCGCAACCTTCAAATATTGTTACAATGATTGTACATTTACAGCAATGTTAATCATAAATTTCAATGATCCTCCTGAACGTTCTCCCAAGAAATTCAGAGTCAAGTTCTTAAAAAAAAACAGTTCTTTATTCATAAATGATGATTGAATCAATAGCCAACGCGTTTCGTCCGCAACCGGACTTCTTCAGGGCTATATAAAAAATACAAAACATAAAATATATATATATGTAATAAATATATATAAACTATTTACAAACATTCTTAATACATATCAACACATCTGTATACAAACAGAAGTAAAAAACAGATTGGAGACGCATCACAATTTATCCAAATAAGGATAAACATTACACGCTTATTCAAGGGAGAACAAACTAAGTAACTGATGTGACACCCATTAGAGCAGTTATGCACCATATACAACAAGTATCTAGCAATTTTGCTTCCTAAAATTATTAACACCCCTCTTTTTTTCGTAATGTAGAATAGTCTTGTTGACTTCAAGTGTGATAGCACATATTATATTTTTAATAGGTACCTTATCACGTTTCTTCTTGTTTATAAGATACAGTTTCTTGTCATTCTTCATACATGAAAAGTCAGGTGATCTAAAAATAAAACAGCATATGTACTACATTCTGATTTGTGACATTTTGGAATCAATATGTCTTGCAGTTTACTAAAAAACCAGAAATTAATGCTTTCTCCATGTGTGACCATGTAACACACACCCATATTACACAATGCATGTGATACATTAGTACCAAGTGTTTACCAGATTGTAGGATAAAAAGACATGTGACTGAAGTTGCCATTGAGGGAATTCATTTCTCCTCTCTAAAACTAATCTAAAACCTTAAGATAGTTTAAGAGCCCTTTATTTATTCATTTAACATTTCAGTGCTAATTATTAGAATGTCTCACGTTACCGAATTCATATAATTGGCCTATCTGTTTCCATTACTTACTTAATGGAACGAAAACAGTCATGGTTCCAATATATTGATGGTTCCAATTTTACAGGATCTTGAATAGTAAGGGCCTAAAGAGAGGGAATGTAGGAAGAGAACCACTTATTGGGTATATATTAGACATGTAAGTATCAGCGCGCTTGGTCTGCAAACAATATTATTAGACTATATGATGTTATCAGGCATACCCACCCAATAGAAGAAACTCAACATATGAGCAATTATACAAAACATGTCCATGCACAATATTAAGGGTGTAAAAACATACCCTGTTTTCACCATTGGGTGACAAATCTTTATTTTCCAAAGATCCAAATGTAACTCGCAGAGCACCTTATATATGTTGCATATTCAGTCTGACTTATAAAAAACGCATAGTGTAAATCGCGTTTAAAAAGACTACTAGTACTAGGGATAATCAGATCAGCATCCTATTATGGTAAGGTCTATCTTAAAGACTCACATAATCCAAGATACCATAACCACAAAGAGTCATTTTGTAAAACATTGGCGGCCATCCTAGCCTGGTAAAGAGACACATAGACCGATACAGTTAAAATCAGGCATGGCATGTCTGTGCACAGCAGTTGGAAGTAGCGAAACATTCACAGTTTGCATATTTCGTTGAAATATATAGAGCTCTAAGAGATACAAAGAAACAACACTGTCACTGTCTGTTTAGAGTGGTGGAGGTGTTGGAAGGTGTCTGCTGGTGTTGGTGTTTTCAAGAGAGTTTCTGTGTATAGTGTACTGTCCATACTGTCCTTGTTGAGTCTTGTGTCTCTGTCCATACGTGTTGTTGCGACTATCTGATTGTTTTGTTGGGTGTATATCTTATGCGTCTCTTTGTAATTTTCACAGTTCTAAGGGTAATTTGTGGGTATTTTCTTTGTTTTCCTGGTGTCACCTGTGTTTTTGGAGATGTTGGGACAGGATAGGGAGGGCAGGATGTCTGAGGGGGCTTTGAGGGGCTTCCTATGGCTCGTAAAGTTTTATTTGCCAAAGATGGTTGAAGTTGGGGGACGTATCCCCCAGAGATATAATGATAAAATACGGAAGTTGAGGTGGGAGCACATCCATGAGAAAATGTTGATAATGTTTGGTGTGGTCAGGACTGTCCAGCAGTGGAAGCACTGTTGTCAGGATGGCGTGGGGCATGAGGGAGACCTCATGGATCACCTGGGACTCATCGTCAGCAGGCAAGGTGGTAAGTACATGACCAAATTTGTTTTAGATCAGAGGATTAATCCACTGAACACCAATTAGGTTATGGACAACATATATGCACCCCTCATGGAATGTACTACCTGGCTAAACTAAATGCCTGTCATGATGATCAGTCCACCCCTACATGCTTTGATATTGGTACACTTCACATGATCAACTGGCTGTCAATCTCTGTGAGATGCACAATCTGGGTCATCAACATGTCAAGGGTCATGATACACCTGTGGGGAGTAAAATGAACCCATTTGACCTAACAACATTACGTCTATTGTTGGTAATGAAAAAACATAATCTGTGGAACAAGTTGTAGTCCATTTCGTTCCACTGATCGTGGCAGGGATGTCCATTAGGGTACAGAAAAGGGGGTGGTGATGAACAGAGTGTCTGAATTAAGCAGACCACTCTTACCCAGTCCAAAGATCAGGGCTTGATCCATCACCGTTATTTATCTCACTGCCCCATCCCAGCTCAGAACCTGGCTATATGCAAATTAGTCTGTCCCTGGCCCAGTGCATCATGGGAACAGGGCAGACCAAACTACCAAGCCAATTCTTCACCAGAAAGGAGACAAGCTACCGGGGACCGGTTTCTGGCATTTCAGCCTCTTCGGCCCGGCTTGCTTGAATCCTGATGGAGCAGTGAGAAAGGGACTCATGTCTGAGTATACCCTGCCACACCTATAGTGGCCAAAAACGATACAGAAAAGGGGGTGGTGATGAACAGAGTGTCTGAATTAAGCAGACCACTCTTACCCAGTCCAAAGATCAGGGCTTGATCCATCACCGTTATTTATCTCACTGCCCCATCCCAGCTCAGAACCTGGCTATATGCAAATTAGTCTGTCCCTGGCCCAGTGCATCATGGGAACAGGGCAGACCAAACTACCAAGCCAATTCTTCACCAGAAAGGAGACAAGCTACCGGGGACCGGTTTCTGGCATTTCAGCCTCTTCGGCCCGGCTTGCTTGAATCCTGATGGAGCAGTGAGAAAGGGACTCATGTCTGAGTATACCCTGCCACACCTATAGTGGCCAAAAACGATACAGAAAAGGGGGTGGTGATGAACAGAGTGTCTGAATTAAGCAGACCACTCTTACCCAGTCCAAAGATCAGGGCTTGATCCATCACCGTTATTTATCTCACTGCCCCATCCCAGCTCAGAACCTGGCTATATGCAAATTAGTCTGTCCCTGGCCCAGTGCATCATGGGAACAGGGCAGACCAAACTACCAAGCCAATTCTTCACCAGAAAGGAGACAAGCTACCGGGGACCGGTTTCTGGCATTTCAGCCTCTTCGGCCCGGCTTGCTTGAATCCTGATGGAGCAGTGAGAAAGGGACTCATGTCTGAGTATACCCTGCCACACCTATAGTGGCCAAAAACGATACAGAAAAGGGGGTGGTGATGAACAGAGTGTCTGAATTAAGCAGACCACTCTTACCCAGTCCAAAGATCAGGGCTTGATCCATCACCGTTATTTATCTCACTGCCCCATCCCAGCTCAGAACCTGGCTATATGCAAATTAGTCTGTCCCTGGCCCAGTGCATCATGGGAACAGGGCAGACCAAACTACCAAGCCAATTCTTCACCAGAAAGGAGACAAGCTACCGGGGACCGGTTTCTGGCATTTCAGCCTCTTCGGCCCGGCTTGCTTGAATCCTGATGGAGCAGTGAGAAAGGGACTCATGTCTGAGTATACCCTGCCACACCTATAGTGGCCAAAAACGATACAGAAAAGGGGGTGGTGATGAACAGAGTGTCTGAATTAAGCAGACCACTCTTACCCAGTCCAAAGATCAGGGCTTGATCCATCACCGTTATTTATCTCACTGCCCCATCCCAGCTCAGAACCTGGCTATATGCAAATTAGTCTGTCCCTGGCCCAGTGCATCATGGGAACAGGGCAGACCAAACTACCAAGCCAATTCTTCACCAGAAAGGAGACAAGCTACCGGGGACCGGTTTCTGGCATTTCAGCCTCTTCGCCCGGCTTGCTTGAATCCTGATGGAGCAGTGAGAAAGGGACTCATGTCTGAGTATACCCTGCCACACCTATAGTGGCCAAAAACGATACAGAAAAGGGGGTGGTGATGAACAGAGTGTCTGAATTAAGCAGACCACTCTTACCCAGTCCAAAGATCAGGGCTTGATCCATCACCGTTATTTATCTCACTGCCCCATCCCAGCTCAGAACCTGGCTATATGCAAATTAGTCTGTCCCTGGCCCAGTGCATCATGGGAACAGGGCAGACCAAACTACCAAGCCAATTCTTCACCAGAAAGGAGACAAGCTACCGGGGACCGGTTTCTGGCATTTCAGCCTCTTCGGCCCGGCTTGCTTGAATCCTGATGGAGCAGTGAGAAAGGGACTCATGTCTGAGTATACCCTGCCACACCTATAGTGGCCAAAAACGATACAGAAAAGGGGGTGGTGATGAACAGAGTGTCTGAATTAAGCAGACCACTCTTACCCAGTCCAAAGATCAGGGCTTGATCCATCACCGTTATTTATCTCACTGCCCCATCCCAGCTCAGAACCTGGCTATATGCAAATTAGTCTGTCCCTGGCCCAGTGCATCATGGGAACAGGGCAGACCAAACTACCAAGCCAATTCTTCACCAGAAAGGAGACAAGCTACCGGGGACCGGTTTCTGGCATTTCAGCCTCTTCGCCCGGCTTGCTTGAATCCTGATGGAGCAGTGAGAAAGGGACTCATGTCTGAGTATACCCTGCCACACCTATAGTGGCCAAAAACGATACAGAAAAGGGGGTGGTGATGAACAGAGTGTCTGAATTAAGCAGACCACTCTTACCCAGTCCAAAGATCAGGGCTTGATCCATCACCGTTATTTATCTCACTGCCCCATCCCAGCTCAGAACCTGGCTATATGCAAATTAGTCTGTCCCTGGCCCAGTGCATCATGGGAACAGGGCAGACCAAACTACCAAGCCAATTCTTCACCAGAAAGGAGACAAGCTACCGGGGACCGGTTTCTGGCATTTCAGCCTCTTCGCCCGGCTTGCTTGAATCCTGATGGAGCAGTGAGAAAGGGACTCATGTCTGAGTATACCCTGCCACACCTATAGTGGCCAAAAACGATACAGAAAAGGGGGTGGTGATGAACAGAGTGTCTGAATTAAGCAGACCACTCTTACCCAGTCCAAAGATCAGGGCTTGATCCATCACCGTTATTTATCTCACTGCCCCATCCCAGCTCAGAACCTGGCTATATGCAAATTAGTCTGTCCCTGGCCCAGTGCATCATGGGAACAGGGCAGACCAAACTACCAAGCCAATTCTTCACCAGAAAGGAGACAAGCTACCGGGGACCGGTTTCTGGCATTTCAGCCTCTTCGGCCCGGCTTGCTTGAATCCTGATGGAGCAGTGAGAAAGGGACTCATGTCTGAGTATACCCTGCCACACCTATAGTGGCCAAAAACGATACAGAAAAGGGGGTGGTGATGAACAGAGTGTCTGAATTAAGCAGACCACTCTTACCCAGTCCAAAGATCAGGGCTTGATCCATCACCGTTATTTATCTCACTGCCCCATCCCAGCTCAGAACCTGGCTATATGCAAATTAGTCTGTCCCTGGCCCAGTGCATCATGGGAACAGGGCAGACCAAACTACCAAGCCAATTCTTCACCAGAAAGGAGACAAGCTACCGGGGACCGGTTTCTGGCATTTCAGCCTCTTCGGCCCGGCTTGCTTGAATCCTGATGGAGCAGTGAGAAAGGGACTCATGTCTGAGTATACCCTGCCACACCTATAGTGGCCAAAAACAATACAGAAAAGGGGGTGGTGATGAACAGAGTGTCTGAATTAAGCAGACCACTCTTACCCAGTCCAAAGATCAGGGCTTGATCCATCACCGTTATTTATCTCACTGCCCCATCCCAGCTCAGAACCTGGCTATATGCAAATTAGTCTGTCCCTGGCCCAGTGCATCATGGGAACAGGGCAGACCAAACTACCAAGCCAATTCTTCACCAGAAAGGAGACAAGCTACCGGGGACCGGTTTCTGGCATTTCAGCCTCTTCGGCCCGGCTTGCTTGAATCCTGATGGAGCAGTGAGAAAGGGACTCATGTCTGAGTATACCCTGCCGCACCTATAGTGGCCAAAAACGATACAGAAAAGGGGGTGGTGATGAACAGAGTGTCTGAATTAAGCAGACCACTCTTACCCAGTCCACAGATCAGGGCTTGATCCATCACCGTTATTTATCTCACTGCCCCATCCCAGCTCAGAACCTGGCTATATGCAAATTAGTCTGTCCCTGGCCCAGTGCATCATGGGAACAGGGCAGACCAAACTACCAAGCCAGTTTGGTCTGCCCTGTTCCCATGATGCACTGGGCCATGGTCAGACTAATTTGCATGTAGCCAGGTTCTGAACTGGGATGGTGCAGTGAGCTAAAAAACGGTGATGGATCAAGCCCTGATCTTTTGACTGGGTAGGAGTGTTCTGCTTAATTCAGATACTCTGTCCATCACCACCCCCCTTTTTGAATCGTTTTGGCCACCACAAGTGTGGAAGGGTATGCTCAGATGTGAGTCCCTTGCTCACTGCACCATCAGGATTCAAGCAAGCCGGGCCGAAGACGGCTGTAATGCCAGAAACCGGTCCCCGGAAGCTTGTTTCCTTTCCAGTAAAGAATTGGCTTGGTAGTTTGGTCTGCCCTGTTCCCATGATGCACTGGGCCATGGTCAGACTAATTTGCATGTAGCCAGGTTCTGAACTGGGATGGTGCAGTGAGCTAAAAAACGGTGATGGATCAAGCCCTGATCTTTTGACTGGGTAGGAGTGTTCTGCTTAATTCAGATACTCTGTCCATCACCACCCCCCTTTTTGAATCGTTTTGGCCACCACAAGTGTGGAAGGGTATGCTCAGATGTGAGTCCCTTGCTCACTGCACCATCAGGATTCAAGCAAGCCGGGCCGAAGACGGCTGTAATGCCAGAAACCGGTCCCCGGAAGCTTGTTTCCTTTCCAGTAAAGAATTGGCTTGGTAGTTTGGTCTGCCCTGTTCCCATGATGCACTGGGCCATGGTCAGACTAATTTGCATGTAGCCAGGTTCTGAACTGGGATGGTGCAGTGAGCTAAAAAACGGTGATGGATCAAGCCCTGATCTTTTGACTGGGTAGGAGTGTTCTGCTTAATTCAGATACTCTGTCCATCACCACCCCCCTTTTTGAATAGGGATGTCCATTAGGCCACAAGGCTGAAATGAGCATGTCTTGTGGGTCAGACAGGCAAAGCACATTGCAACATGTATTTCACATGGACACACACCTGACTGTTACAGTGAATGAAATTGTATCAAGAAGCCATCAATGATGTACGTGAGTCATGTGAAATGTGATGTTCTTGATATTTATCTTCCTTTCCATACATTTTTCACAGATGGAAGACCCATGGTCACACAGGGAGATATGGATGCCTTCATGGACCCACACGCCACTGGTGAGTGAGTTGTCCCTACATTTTGCCATGTTGTTGTACACAATCTGGATGTGCATCACACGGACCTCACCTCTAGTGTGTTGATGCAGCATCAACCCAAGAGTTATGCACATCAGCATCATGTGCTGTTGGAGGACAGCATTTCCCTTCCTGACTTGATATTGTAACTCTTCATATGATTCACCACATCCCAGCCACGTACAAGCAAATAGTCTATGGTTTTGATGAGTTTATTGCAATGTAAAAGGGCCAATAATGCAGCATCCCAAACATCTATGCACCCTGACATGATTGTGAAAGGGGGGCAGATGTGGTACTGGCCATTGCAAGTGTAGACTGTTGCAAATGATGATAGGTTCACACTGCCACTAGTTGAAAAGCAGTGCAGCCCAAATTGATGCTGAAATGCAGCAGCTTTGCTGTTCCATTGGGTCATAGCACAGAAAGGTGCAGTGCAGGCTAATACCGCTACACAAGGATTCATGCAGCATATGCCCTCTTTACTCGCATTCAAGTAAAATTATCTGCAGGGTTCCACAGATTTGCAAGTAAATGTGTACATCATCTATTATGGATGTGTAGTTGTGTTGACATCTCCAAAGTATCCCTAATACAATGAATTTCCATTTCTTCAAATGTACTACATGACTACCATTGTTGTGATTAGTTGTCTGACACGATTGCAGACTGTGCAACCTACTGTCTTTGTGTAGTTGGAATGCTCAAGGCTTGCTTAAGGCCTGTTAAACTTCATCCTTATGGAACTCCCCCTGTTGGACTCAATCATTGTTTGTGGCCACAGCCTAATTGCAAACAGCTATACTACAACTGTTTTCAGTTCACTCTATACTCACTTTGTGCCATCCCAGGACTCAACATGTTGTCATCAACATCTTATTTGGATTACTGGTATTATTACTTAGGAGTTGTCAGATCATGTGTGATTTATGATGATGTCAAGAGAACATATTTCAAGAATTTTGTTTGTGCCAATTATGCAGAATGCCATAATTTTTGGGGAGTCAGTAAACATGACATATTTACTTTGTTTTCAGATAACATGTCACCGGAGGAACTGAGGCAGTTCCTACAGTGTAAGGAACGGTACCAACACATTAGGCGTGTGGTAAAGGTCTTTAATGACATGGCATGAAGGTACCGTGTGGAGAGGGCTTCTGGCAAATGGAAGTCAATTTCAGATAGCACCAAGAAAGTTGGCAAAAACATACTACCCTGTCTGCCTCCTCAACACATTAGAGCCAGACAGTCAAACCCTGGCCCTTCAGGTGTACTACATTGTGGCACACATCAATAAACCTCTGCAGTTCCCGGTCCTTAAACACCTGCTCAACGTGCTGCACCCACCTCTAGTCAAACAATTGTAGCCTCATCACAGAGTGCTCAACCAGGCACATCATCAAGACCTTCAGGGCAACAATAGAGATCAGTCGTGACAAAGAGGGAGTGGAGGCTACTTTACAATTTGAACATTCGAGTGGCCCATCTGGAACGCGACAATGACGTGTTCAAGAGACACATCATGGACATTAAGGGGGTCCTGGGGCTCCCCTATTGATGCCCAAATGATGTTTTCTGTTCCCCCTGTACAGTTCCCCAATTCCCTTCACCCAATTACCAGCCATTTTGTACAATACTTTGTTATTTAGTGATAAGTATAGTTTTAGTGTAGGGCTAGTATAGTGTTAGATGTGGTTAGTTCTTAGTTTATTCTGAATCTCTAATTAGTATTTTTGATTAGGTTTCCTTTTCCTTAGGGTGGGGGGCTGATGTGGTTTTGCAATTGTTTTAATAAAATAAAAATTTAAAAATATATATTTGTTTAGTATATATGTTTAGTTAGTTCATGTATAGGTTAAGCTGTCTTTGTCCCATTCCTGGATGTGCCGTAAGTGGCGAGGTGGGTTGATGTATAATATTTGTTGTTATCTTTATAGTTTTGAGTAAGCTATTTAGGTTTGTACAGGTTAATATTAGTACAATTTAAAGTCAGTATTATCAGTTTAGTTTGTTAATATTGTATTTTGTAAAAAATAAACACCCGATTTGTGCTTCCAATGATTGTTGATGTGTTCACATCTAATGTAGAATTTGTAGTTGATTACAACAGATGCATCACCTGCACAATCAATTTGAATGTCTACAAATGTATTTGTGCCATCTTCAAGGGACAGGCTACTGTCAAACTTCATTTTGAATATGAGTGAACCAAACTGATTAATGTTTAGGGTAGCAAAGTTCAGTTTCAAGAATGTTTATGGAGTGGTCTGAAAAATTTGTATAAATATGATACTATTTTGCAAGTACCAATATACACCGGATGCACTGTGGGCATTGTGCTCACACAGCATTGGTTACATGATTTAGGTATGTTGTTAGGATATTTTGGGGCATCTTTGATGACACCGGTCACCACAACAACTTCACTTTCTATGTGGGAGTGCAGGGGATGTGTGTTTTCTATTATTTACTAGTCATCCTAATGCCACTGTACGTGTTTCAACACAGCCTTGTACGTTGTGGACAACACTGGGAAATATTTTACATACAAGTGTAGGGCAAGGGGAGTTGTGATGGGTGTTAACTTGCAGCACAACAGCACTGTGATTTGATCCAGAAACACACTTCGACATTTGCTATCATACACCATTCATCTTCTTACAGCTAGAAAGATTTATTGTGATATGTGGCATGTTGAAGGAATTGACTTTACATGTGTCATGGCATGACACCCATCTATTCAACCATTTTCCACTACATTGACAATGAGTACATTTTTTAACTATTTCTTGTTTGTACAGAAAGTTTTGGCCATGTCATATGGCTTGACACTGACTAGATTATTGTTCCAAGTCAAAATCAACACCCTGAACATAGAGTATTTTTATGTAACTGAAACAGTGTTGTCTTAGATATAGGCAAGACCGGTGAACTCTGCTCCATTCGAAGAGTTTGCGGAGTTCTCTGCACTCCGTGCTCCCCGGAGCTCACAGAGTGCTGAAAACTCTGCTTCACGCAGTGCAGCAGAGTTTATTTCCTGCTCGCAATAGCGAACGTTAAGATCGGGAACGCGAGCTGCTGCTCGGGTAGAATTTCTACCCGAGCAGCAGGAAGACCAGTGCAGACGACAGTCGTGCTGCACTCCGCCACTTGTGGAACTCCAGGGAGTTTTTTTGTAACTTCACCGAATTCCACGTAGCAAAGCTAGGCCTGCTTAGAGTTCTGAGCATTGGTAAAGTCACAACTGTCCAGGCTTCTCAATGCCTATCAGGGACACAGAGTCAAGAGTTTTCCATTTCCAATTGTCCCTTGATTTGTAGTGGTGGCTAAACTGACCATGCATTGTTGGCACGTTTAAACTTATATGGTCACAGTCAACACACATCTTAGTGACATGTTATTTTATTTACATGTGCATTAACTGAGGTAGCAGACTGGCCCACTTCTTTGTACAACAACACCTCATTGTATAAATGCCCAGTGGAGGGCCAGACAGAGTACTTGGGGGGGAAAATTTCCAGAGACAAAATTGAGGAAGAGGCAGAGTTCAGTCAGCAGGCTGATTGCAGTGTTATTGGGAAGAATGACAAAATTGGCAGTCCGTATTAAAGTCCAAGATTAGTGTAGCAGAGTCATTCAGAGGACAGTGGAAGCTGATGTTCCGAGGCATGATGGTAAGCACAGGTCCAAGCAGAAACTGTCCATTTGACACAGGTGAATGCTACCGCTGATGTTTGCACCAGACTCTTACTTCATCCACATCTTCCCCCTCTGATGTGTCATGTGCCTCTCGTGTCCCTGATGGTGGATTGTGTGGAGCACTGTGAGGCTGTGACATATCAGGGGGGGGGGGAAGAGGTGGATGTTGAAGGTGCAGCAGCCTTCATCTGTGCGAAATGATGAGGCATCACTGCAGTGATGATAAGTTGCAGAGCTTGCAAGACTCGAGCAACATCTCTGTGGTAGGCTGCCATGGCAGCCAAGTGTGAAGCCTGCAACCGCTCCATGCTCTCCATGATCTTTCACATTTCACGCAACTCCTTGGTGACATTGCTGGAGCCACTTTGACTGGACAGTTGTTCTCCAGCGATGTCAGCCATATAAGGCGGGAGTGCATGGTGCGGACTGTGGGTACCTCTGAAGGACTCTAGATGGTCCCTAATGGGACTGAGACACCCACAGATCCCATTAATTTTGGCCACAAGGCTGTCAAACCCCACCCGCACCTGATCAGGTATCTCACGCTGGACTACGTTGAAATGTTAACAGTGGGTCCTCAAAGTCCTGGAAGACAGCTGTGGTGGTAGGTGCTTGCTGCTGGGTGTTTTGTGCAGCTGGTCGGACACCCATGATGCTGCTGGATGTCCCTGCTTCCGGAAATGGGCTGCCAATGGAGTTGAACAGTTCTATTTTAAATAAATAAATAAATAAAAACCTGGTTCTTCCAGCAATGATTAGGGTGGTCTTCTTCAGTAAGTTTTCTTGGCAGTTCTTTCTTTCTTTAATCTGTCCTTGGCTCTGGGAAACCCACTGCGGGTAGCTGTGCGCCTTATAAGTTTAAATAAATAAATTGGACGGTGTCCTGGTCAATGGTTGAGATGTTTTCTTCCTCGTCATCATTGAAGAGTGTGACAGGCTGCTGATCATGAGGTGATGTTTCTCCCTCTGCAATGTAAAGGGGAGATGCTGTTGTATGCGTATCTCAACTCTGGTCAGGCATATACGCAGTTTACAGGCAGACTGCATGACAAAGTCCATTCACTATTTTAGAAAGCTACACCTATTACACACATGCTTGTAAATCATCGTACAACATCACTGATGTGACATTTGGGTTGA
Source organism: Lissotriton helveticus (assembly GCF_964261635.1). Classification (NCBI taxonomy): domain Eukaryota; kingdom Metazoa; phylum Chordata; class Amphibia; order Caudata; family Salamandridae; genus Lissotriton; species Lissotriton helveticus. The sequence goes on from NC_136063.1 coordinate 808,329,229, forward strand.
ACATGGTTTTTGACAGTGTCCCTGTAGGTCAACTGTGAGGGGCCTGTTCCTGCACACATGACGCACCTGTTATATCCTCTGTTCAGTATGACAGTGGTGCAGGTGATACAACCTTGACAATGCTGATTTGATCAGATTCATGAGTATGTACACTGTATTGTGGTTGAGTCACTCCTACTCATTCGAGTTTACATGTAGTTGTTATTAGCTAGTTTTAGAGGTGTAGATTGGATAGCACCCCACCTTGATGTTGCCACTGCCACATGGTTATTATTGCGGCATGAGGAGGGCAATCATGCGCTTGAGATCAGGGTTGCTGTGATGTACTCCATGATATGGCAAGTTGATGTGCTTGATGTGCCATGCTCCAACAAGTGTCTATCTATTTGAAGGAAGCAAAATGTTGCAAGCCGGAGGACATGTGTTCTTAGTCAGGCTTATTGCACTGCAGACATTTTTCTTGCCTCACGGGGTCATAGTTACAATGAAGTGACAGAGTGAGGGCTTCTCCTTACGGGATTAACACAGCACTCCTCCACCTAAGTAACACAGGCCTGCACCATAGTTACAAGTTTATGGTGCAGCCCTGTGTTTCAGCCTGCACTGGCGCTTAGTTTCTCAGCGTGGCACAAAAACAGGCACCTTTGTTAGATAGTGCAAGTATGTCTGTTTATTTGCAGGGAGAGATCCCCTTCATGCGCATTAACAATGATTGACAATTTGCTGTTTCTATGTGTGCTGCACAATGCAGTGCACATGGAAACATCAAAAACATCGAGAAATTAGTGATTTATATTTGTTTCCATGTTTGAGATCATGTTTTTTCTGGCCATAATTTTTTAATAGCCTATTGACCTCACCCTTGTGAGTATAGGGCAGCGTGTTTTTCAATGGGTATTGCGAGGGAACACCCAACACAACACCCATTACCCTCTCCTCTTACGCCAAGTAAAGTATGTAAGTAGCCCTTGATTACATGGCAGCACTTTACACTGGCTTGTAAGTGGGGTGAAGTCCCTGTCACCACCCTCAACTTCACAGCAAGTGACATTGGTGTGGTGATGGGGGCTTGTAGATATGCCCCTCAGATGGACACATGGATGATACATGCTGTTATGCTCGGGGTAATTGGATGCCTTGGCTTGTATAAGGATGTTTAGAGACATGACTGCCTATGCATTTGTTCACTGCCACTGTTGGCTTTACTTAAGGAATGGTTTCAATGCATGTCAATGTGTCTTAGACATCCCACACATTGTGCAAGGGTGTCTGAGTTGAGTTGAAGATTGTACATGTTCAGGAAGGGGCGCCTTACTGTACATGCACTATCTTCCCCACAGCAAAGACACCTCTGCAGAATGGTGCCAGTGTGGCTGCATTGGTGGTGGCCTATTAAGTTTGCACCAGCGCAGGGTGGTTCACAGGCCTGCATCATATTGTTGTCAATGTGATACAGCCCTGTGTTCCCAATTTGGCTGAGTGTGATGTTGAGCCAAGGAGGCTAATGCAACAATTTGAAACCTCTCCAGTCAATATGCCCCTTTGCTTGGTTATGTAGCCCATAGTTTTCAGACTCATGAATGGCTCATTTTCTGTATATTAGAACATTGTGATGTGCTGAATTACAAGTCAGTGACACCAACATTATGTGTCTTTATATGTATTCAACATCTAAAGTGACATGTGTATATATCCCCAGGTACCTATGTATCTGGAAATAGAGCTGCACACAGTGTGGGTGTGCACTGAGGAATATTTAGTTGGACATGAGCAACATTGGCAACCACCCCTCACTCCCTGGTTGTTACTTACCCTGTTAATGATGTAGCTGGTCATGTTAACACTATCCTATCCCTGGACTCCAAATACCGACTCCTCGCAGATGACTGTGGACACTTGTTCCTCCAAGGCATCCAGCTCCTCCTGTGGTGCTGGACGTCCTCCTCCGGTCTGCCGTGCTGCCTGCCAATTGTTAGACAGTTTCTGCTTGGTCTTGTACTTAGCATCATGCCACCGCTTCTTGCAGTCGGTTACTGTCATCTTGACTTCTGCTACTTTATTCACCTTGGCTACACTGCCATATTGCATTTTTAATCACCCAATGACACAGTGGAGCTGACAAAGGGCTGGTGTTGTTTGTCTGTCACCTCTGCAATCAGGATCTCATTTTCCAGCTGGCTGAACCTGATTTTCCTCTTCCCCTCAGTCTCTGGGTGGTCCTCCTGGCTGTTAGAGGGGCTAGGAGGGTTGTTGTCTCCAGCAGTACTGGTTCCAGGTTGGCCCGTGTTGCTTCCTGGATAGTAATTATTTTTTGTGCTTTTCTGGTTTTATGTAGAATATTTTTCCTGCGAAGCGTGAAAAAAGTGCTGTTATGCTGATTAACATGCATTTTCTACCCAATGACTGGCCGGCAGTTCCTCTTGAAATGACCTGTATCCAGCCATTCCAGGCGGAACTTGGATGCGAACTTACAGCGGTTCAAGTTTTGGAATTTAATTCCGTACTTATTGACGGTTGTCTAACTACATGGACCAATCTCCATTATTGGATTTTGACTGGCTTGGCTGATTGAAGTTTCCAGCCCTCATTACAAGCGCGATCATCAGTGGGATTCCCACAAAGCCATAGAATTAGGTGGACTGCCACCCCATCAATTTGACTAAGAACCCACATCCCACGAGTTTTGGCAGGTATGTGACAAGGCCCCACCCTGTCATGTAGAAGACCCACAAGGCCAAGGTTCAAACCACCCTTATAGCCACAAGACGGGTCGAAACATCGACGCCTCCCTAATTGGCCTGGACCCCGAGTCTACCCCCAATGTGCCATACATGAATATATTTCTATGCAAACTGTAACAAATAGAAGTTTATTAAATTGTGGCCAGGCCCAATAGGACGGTGATCTACAACCAGTCCAACTGCTTTAATTTATGAAGTTTTTAGTTTTCCTTATGTCATCACCTTGATTACTCTCCTTCACTACCTTACAACCGAGCACCTTTCTTTTACGCACGTTCCCTCTCGAGCACCCTCCCCTATGAAATGATAAACGTACAGTCAAGACTGTTTCACCATGACATGAGAATAAAATGCATGGTGAATTGAACTATGGGTTGTTGCACTTCTCTGTTTAATTTTGGATAGCGTATTGAGTACTATGAGCTGTTACACTGTTTTTTTACGCTGGCTCATGAAATAATTAGCTGAACATACCAACTAGGGAAAACTGATTTGTGTCTTGTAAAAATAAGGTCTAGGACCATTGTTTTTTGTATCATACAAACATTCTACCACACACCACTTTAGCTGTAGATTTAGGTTTTATGGGATTGCCAAGTTGGGAGCCAGCTTTCTGTTCTCGCCTCTGCTCCTTCGTCTCATGCTTCACCACCCTGTCTCACTGGGGTTGGACCTTTATTAGGGAGGGCAGCAGTTTACCCAAGCCCCGGGCTGAGTCTGTCCCTTCAAGTACTCCCCAGACACACCTTGCGAAGCCGGCCAGAGAAGCAATTATGATTTACTGTCTGTGTTGGATCAGATGCTCTCTATAATATTTGTGGAGGGGGCAGAGGGTGAGGGTCCCACTGTGTTGAACATCGACCTGTGTCTGTGTGTCTGAGCATGAGCACATTTAGTATCGGTAAGCATGCTTGCTTAGGTATAATACATGTCTCCAGGTGTATATATTACTATGTCACATATGTGCGAGCATGTGTGATCTACATCAATGAGTGGGTGGGTGTAGTGTCCCAATGTGCAGGTGTGCATGAACTATAGAAAAGCCTAACCTGTCCTGTTTGCTAATGGCAGATGCTGCAAGATGAGGAAAAGACGCTGCGTAGATCATATGGGAAGAAATTGATGTTGGCTCTTAGCCAGAGGAGTAGCCTCAATTTGTCCGACTTGTTTTCAGAAAAAGTGATTTTTTTTCCAACCAGGCCCTTGGAGACCTCGTTAACCAGCACCTGGTGTCGAGTAGTAGGTGCAGGACCTGCTGGGCAGTCATTTGACTTCCTCTGGATCTGGCGATGCTGCTGCCAGCTGCTCCTACACAGATGGCGGGAAGGTGCCATATGCCGTTCTGACACATTTCCTGTCACTGACATCAACCCATTACGAAGTAGACAGTAACTTGGTGGTCTGTAAAGCGGCAGTTTTTATATTCAATTATATGACAAAAAAGGATGACGTTCTTGGTGCATACGATATGAGGCAACCGTTGGCCAAGCTTTTTAGAGGCTTAAACTACAGTAAGGTTCTCCCGTCACTGCTTGATTAGTGTAAATACCCCACTTTTAAATTAATGTCGTTGGGAGAACCTCGTCATTCATTATAATAGAGCTCACTTCCAGGAGAGCCATTCTATGTGTTCACAGAAGAAGTATTGCTTTTCATTGCCTTTTTTTCTTAGAAAACATGAAACTAATCTAAAGAGTGGTAGCTGGAAACCAATACTGGATTTTAGAAGCATTTGTTTCTCCCTGAGCAACTCGGTATTTCAATGACTTCATGCTGCTCCAATCCTTCTATTCACAGAACATATTTCATTGCAAATTGTTATTTAGTTTTGGAAAATCATATATATAATGTATCGTCTGACTTGAAGGAATGCCGTTATTTAGTTACATCCCCTGAGGTTAATATATTTTTTTAAGTGTACAGTATACGCTTACATACATTTTAAATGTTGGAAGAAACAGAAACAAGGGAAGTGCACATTCACCTGTTTTCCAAACCCGTTGGGTGAGTATTTACGTGCAGTGTAGACTAATGTCCGGAATTCAGAACGCTAAAAACTATTTACTGTACTTTTTATTAATTTCTTTTTTCTTTCGATTTAGCAATGTTTTCCCTCATGTCTTGCTTTTCTATGCAACACTGGCTTGATTTGCAATGTCATTTGCTCATCTAAGTTCAACTTAATGTGAACATGGTATGAATTATTATTGGAAATAGACTTTTTATATTCACAAAACGTGAATTTGCACTCATAAATCCATAACATATACATAATATTATACCTCCATAGTGTAATATAATGTGGGAGTTAGCCTGCTCTCTGGGACAGGGAGTGGGTGTTCCAGGGCAGGAATGCTATGTAAAGTTAGTGACTACCTAATTACTTGCCACTTGTGAGGTTAAGAATTTCAACGCCCCTTTCGGCTCAGGATGCCTTTGGGGATTTACTGATTTGTACAAGAGCCTATTCCATTCCAAATATTAGTAAGTAGGAGTACTTTGTCTAAGCAAAGGTAAAAAAAGAAAAAATACATCTCAGAGGCTAACCAGATTGTATTTAAGAGACTGCTGATGTTTTAAACTGTGCTTGGAAGGTGTATGAAGAACTTGTTTTTTGGCTAGAAAAATTATTTGTTTAAGTGTGCAAAAAGCAGTATTTTAGCGGCTTTAGATTTGGTCATTACATGCAGAGTTGAACAGGAACTACAGAGTGTGGATTGAGCTTGTTTGTATCCAAGGAGATTCTGACTTCAGGGCCTCTTCCCTGCCCCCCAGTTTGTGTTTAAGGTAATGTGTCCCTTATATAGGTTTCCTACTGATTGGTGCAGCTATGCTGCGATTGGTTCCTAGGTCTATCGTTCTATAGGTCCTAGGGCTTAGGGTTAGAGTTCTGACTAGCTGATAGGTCTGGGGTTCTGATTGATTCCTAGGGCTATGCTTTCTATTGGACTTAGGGTCTAGGGTTTAGCTGTTGATTGGTTGAAAGGGTCAGGTCTCACCATTTATACTGAGGCTTATGGCTAGGTCAGGTTTAGGGCTAGGGTGGCCAAAGGTCACCTGACCTAGTGCAATGTAACCATAGGGCTCAGAGCATCTCAGCCTGGATGTCGAAGCTAGGGGAAGAGAGGACAAGGGCAGTTGCCTGTTTGGGCCTGTATAGGACAAGTCAAGCCTAGCACCAGAAATGCTGCCCTTTTTTATCATTCACCAGCAACTACCCTAAGCCATTCACATCCACAAACATATTAACATTCCCTTGACAAATGCACACTACTCACTTACCACAAACAAACCCTATCCACACTTCAGTGTAACAACAACCACTACAAAACCCCATAAACCACACGTATACAGCCTTGTATCCAAACTACCACACAATGCCAAGTTCACTCTCACTCAAAACCCCACTCTGTCCTATACCACTAACATATCCACACATCACCAACACAACACAAAGTCACATTATACGTAACTTAAATCCATCCAGAAACATACTCCCTGTTCATGCAAAACACCATCTCCACTTCTCCTAAAAGACCCCTTTCTGTCACCACCTAACCTATACTCAGTCTCCCAATATATCATACACCAACACCCTTCTATTTGTTTTACCACAAACACACAACGAAACATTCCTTAGACTTCACTCCACCACACTTATTACCTTTTCCTGCTATCAAATCAAACATAAACACTCATAAGTCTAGACCATCCCCTCTCCCACACCACATACAGTCTTTTCCAAAATACATCACCTCCCCCTTTACCATTCAACTTCAACTCACCAACAGTACTTTACATGCAAATCCCTACCAGAAAACCACTACAGGAATATCTCCTCTCAATACTCCACCAAAACAAAACATAGCACACACCAGCAGATTAAAATCTCACACACAAACATTATGTCGTAATACATTCAGTCACAAATTAGAAACAAACACCCACTCCAAACCTCACTGGGCATGGGCGGATTTTGCGGATCCACGATCCGCGGATTTGCGGATTTGCGGATCGTGGATTTGGGGCGGGGCTTCCATGCGAGTGCACATGCCTCTTGTGTGGGTAAAAGGTCTGAGACCGATCAGAGCAGTAGATGAAGAGACAGACCCTCCTGGTCACAGCAACAGCAAAGGGATTGCGCTCCTGAAAGTCAAGGATGCAAAGGCCTCTGTCCAGCATCACAGCTGATTTTCGACGGTAGATTTTGGAAGAAGGCACACCTGCCCAGCCTCGATGACGAGCACGATTGTTTTTTGGGCTGATGAATGAGTCACTGCATTTGAGCTTCAACTAGTTCCAGCGACCATGTGTGTGTTACTATGCAATCGCCCCGAAGGGCGCAGGGGTCCCTTAGGTGAGCTGTCCATCATAGTGGGTCAATGGCGGGAAGACGGTGCACACCGCGAGTGTGTGGGTGGGGCTTCCATGCGAGTGCACATGCCTCTTGTGTGGGTAAAAGGTCTGAGACCGATCAGAGCAGTAGAGGAAGAGACAGACCCTCCTGGTCACAGGAACAGCAAAGGGATTGCGCTCCTGAAAGTCAAGGATGCAAAGGCCTCTGTCCAGCATCACAGCTGATTTTCGACGGTAGATTTTGGAAGAAGGTACACCTGCCCAGCCTCGATGACGAGCACGATTGTTTTTTGGGCTGATGAATGAGTCACTGCATTTGAGCTTCAACTAGTTCCAGCGACCATGTGTGTGTTACTCTGCAATCGCCCCGAAGGGCGCAGGGGTCCCTTAGGTGAGCTGTCCATCATAGTGGGTCAATGGCGGGAAGACGGTGCACACCGCGAGTGTATGGGCGGGGCTTCCATGCGAGTGCACATGCCTCTTGTGTGGGTAAAAGGTCTGAGACCGATCAGAGCAGTAGATGAAGAGACAGACCCTCCTGGTCACAGGAACAGCAAAGGGATTGCGCTCCTGAAAGTCAAGGATGCAAAGGCCTCTGTCCAGCATCACAGCTGATTTTCGACGGTAGATTTGGGAAGAAGGCACACCTGCCTGGCCTGTTGTACCTATTTTACGATGGCGCCGGCAAGCTGCCAGCGCCATCCTAAAATAGTTACTAAATTAGCTTCAACAGGAAGCTCTAATAGATAAAATCGAGCACCTGCTTTATTTTATCTATTAGAGCTTCCTGTTGAAGCTAACTTAGTAACTATTTTAGGATGGCGCCGGCAGCTTGCCGGCGCCATCGTAAAATAGTTACAACAGGCCAGGCTTCAACTTTTGCCCCGGGCCCGGATCCGCCGCTCGCGGATTTGCGAATTCTCTGTAAATTCGCCGGAGTTCGCGGATCTCAAATTTACCGAAAATTCGCAAAATCCGCGAACGGAACGGATTTTGCGCCCATCCTTACTCATGACTACAAAAATAATATAAATCCTAAACCATCTTTACTTCCAAATTTTCTATCGCTACTAACATCTACCACAAATATGGCGGTACAACTCTCAGCCACCTTCCTCCATTCATTACACAATTTAGAACCTTACAAAATGAACCTTGTTCTCCACCACAACCCCTATTCCATACATCTTCCACCCTACACAGATGTAAACAAAATAAACAACATGCCACTCTTCACAACTCTTCCTGTCTATTACACAACAAGGCGGCCCTGCGAAAACAACACAGCTTATCATCTCACTCTCAACTACCATCTTCATCACTTACACACGCAGACCCAAAAAATGCCTTCTAAGCCTGCTGGACGAGGAATATGATATAAAAAACAAGACTATTGCTATCCTCATACAGTTAATAAAACCACCAATGACACACCTGCTACAAGTTCCAAAAATACTGTCACTCTTCTAGAAAACAAAGTCACACCACCACCAAAATATTATTCTCTAAACTGCCTACTAATAACTGTTTGATAACTCTCTGAAAACAAGCACCACATCTATGACCTACTCACTGACAGACAACCTGACTTACTCTTCATAACTGAATCATGGTTGGGAGATGAAAGCCATTCCTCCAGGCTGTCAAATGATTCCACAAAGTCGAATAGGCAAAAGGGTAGGTGGACTCTCTGTTTTATTCAAGCAAACAATCTCACCAAGGTTATGAGGCCCTCATAACCGGATGCAACCCTAAGCCAACTTTCTCCTGTAACTTTTTTCTCCTTTACAGACCACCACCTAGAAATGCAACATTCTCAGACACATTTCTAGACACAGTTTCAAACCTTTTAACACTACACTTCAACCTATTCATTCTTGATGACCTAAACATTTGGTTTGACAAACCAAATCTGCCCTATCCAAAAACTACCATCATTGGCTTTGTCACACTGAACCTACATATGATTGTACACAGAGAAGCACTTACCTGCTAGACGCTGCAACGCCGCCACCGCCAGGAGTCATTTTGGGGCAAACAGGCACCTGGTAGAAAGCCGCCACCGCCGAGAGTCATCTTCCCTCACGCCACACGCGCCGCCGCTCCGGGACTTCAATTCCCGGCAGCCTACGCGGCGGCGCGCCTACCAACGACGCGAGGGCGCCAGGAGGAGGCGCAATAAAGCGCCTCAGTTACCGGCGGAGCAGGGGGACACAGAGAAGCACTTACCTGCTAGACGCTGCAACGCCGCCACCGCCAGGAGTCATTTTGGGGCGGGCAGGCACCTGGTGGAAAGCCGCCACCGCCGAGAGTCATCTTCCCTCGCGCCACACGCGCCGCCGCTCCGGGACCTCAATTCCCGGCGGCCTACGCAGCGGCGCGCCTACCAACGACGCGAGGGCGCCAGGAGGAGGCGCAATAAAGCGCCTCAGTTACCCGCTGCGCGGGACGCGAGCGGGACGCCCGGGGCTAAGCCCGGGCAAAGGGCGGGCCCTCTACGGCCCTCATCGGCAGGAAGAGGCAGGTGCAGGGCCTGACCCCCTGGTTCACCAGAGACGCGTCCACAAGTAAGACTTAGTTGCTCTGTTGTTTACCGTGTTACATATAGATGACGACTAAAAAGAAACCTGCTGTTCTGCCCGCTAATACCATGGATAATTATGTTGTGCAAACAGTAAAGAAAATAAATGAACAAAGGAGGGAATCACTTGGGCTAAGCCAGTCACCAGATTTGCGCAGGTTAAGCCCTACTTTACCTATGTCAGCTGAGGATAGCCCCTTCGTGATGGTGGAAACCAGGGCCTCAACTAACGATTCACCTATGATTGAGACTGACAGCCAGCCACTGATCACGTTAGCATCCCCTGTTATTCTGGATGTAGACTTTGATAATGTTATTGATTCAGATCCAGACACTGTTACTGGTCCTGTGGAGGATGATCTACCACTGATTGAGCACACACCCCGGCCTGTGCGTGCCTGTGTGAAGAATCAGCGGAAACAGGGTGGTCAAAGGCCAAGAGTGAAAAGGAAAAGAACATTATCCCCAGGTTCCTCGAGAGCTCCTCTAAAGGCAGTAGGGGAAGGGACTATAAGAAACAGAGGAGAGGATGAAATGTTTGCTAAACTGCTTGAGGTTGTAGAGGGTAAACTTATCGAAATTGTAAAACCTCTGATCTCTAAAATAGATAAACTGCAGGCGGAAGTAAAAAGACTTGGAGGTATGCAAACTAAGTTGACGGAGGAAATAGGTAGTCTTAATACTTCATTATTAACAAGAAATATTACAGAAGGGGTTAATCAAGCCGGAGAAGGGATACCTGGTGTGCTGACCGATCCAGCCCATACGCCGGCCCCAAAAGTTAATCATAATATAACAACAGTAGAAGGGCGCCCGTTGATAGTTAATATTCCACAAGCACAAGTCCACGGTACAGACCCTCTGCAGTTTATCGAGGAAGCCTCACCTGTTGTATTAGTGTTAGCTAATGTACCCCAGTTGGATGACGGTATTATCGAGTCAGCCAGCTCTCTGAGTAGTAAGGCCCTTCACTGGCTCTCTGGTAATATGAGGTTAGCGCCTGGTGGGTTACAGCAACTGGCGCATGATATCAAAGCAGTTAAACGTGTTCCCTGGATAGGGAATCGCCCCAAAAGATTTAAAGGGGACTGCGTGGCGGTAACATTTGCACATCCCAATATACTTCCTAATGTTCTAACACATATTTTTCCACCTCAGCGTAGAAGAGGTACGGTGGTTCCCCTAACACTAACATTTTTCCATGGGGAACAGCAAAATGTAACCCTACCAAAAACGCCAGCATTAGGATGGGATAACAACTTGAATAACAACTTGAATATGCATAACCGCTGGGCATCCCCGCTAGTACCAAGTATGCTATTGCACAATAGATATGATGCCCTGTCTGGTCTTAACAACTGCGATTGACAAGAGGTCAGACACGAGTCTGCCGAAGTGGTTGCAGGAGTAGATTCACATCAGCCCCCAAATACAACTGGTAGTATACTGCCTAAGTCTGTGGGTACATCTTGCAATACCTTAGTGGGGGCGTCAACAACTTGCCTTATTGCCAGTTGGAATATAGCAGGACTAGTTTCTAAATTAAATGTACTAGGGTGGCTAGAACTAATCAGAACATTTGATATCTTATGTTTACAAGAGACCTGGTGTCTAAATTTTAAGGGCCTTGATGGTTTTGTAGCATATGAGTTACCAGCAGTGGCAACTACCTCAGGGAGGGCCAAAGGTGGTTTGCTAATTCTGATTTCTGTGAAAATGCGAATCAGGGTGAAGGAGCATATCACTGTGGGCAATAATTCCCAACTGCTGTGGTTAGCGGATGAGGCAGACAAAAACATTCTGTTGATTAATATGTATAATAATGTTTTTGATGCCAGCAGATATACGGTTATTTTAGAATTAGACGTCGCAATCAAACAATTGATGAAAGCTTCTAATACAGTTTTTGAATTCATATATGTTGGAGATTTTAACATTTCTGTTTGCCCTCTCTCTAACCAAAAGTTGTGTGGCACTTTGAATCGTGTTGGAGAGCCAGCTACACACTTCCAACACAATACATATGGAGAAACTTTGAACTCCTTCCTACTCGCCTACGATTTGGAGATCCTAGAGATTGAGCAGGACGGGAAGGGTGATAGTTTGCCAACCTTTGTGGGGAGAGGGGCGAACACTGTGATTGATTTTATTTGCATGTCTTCCGAATTAGCTCATTTTAGTTCTGATGTCAAGGTTGTAGACCATATGGTTAGTGATCATAACTGTCTTGTTATTGAAACTAGGTTTTGGGAAGTTTGTATAATTCCAGATAGTAGTCCTATTTTAAACATTGAGGTACATAGGCCGAATGGATTCAGAATAAGGTGGGCAGGGGATAAAGCTGAAGTAACTTCTAATTGCATTATCTCCTGCTGCTTAAATGACATTACATCAATTATTGATGAGAAACCGAATATGGAGGCCAGTATTTCCCACTTTATAAAAATCAATGTTTTTATTAGTAGTAAGTTTACTAGGTCTGCTGGAAATTTTAATAATAAAGCAAGGGGATGGTTTAATAATGCATGTACTGTGGCACTGAAGACACTAAAAAAGGCATTATCCATCAAACCTAGAGACAAAACAGTTGTAGCTAAGCTTAGATCTGACTATAATTTAGCTCTTAAGCAAAGGAAAGTTGAATTACGTGAGGAAGCTTGGGAGCGATTTGATCTAGCGGCTGTATCGAATAATTGTACGCTTTTTTGGGCAGTAGTAAACAGCCCCTTTTTAAAAGATGATAAGCTTCCCGTGTTAACCTCAAACGTGGGCAAGGAATCATGGGTACAGCATTTTTCTGGCATTTTTAATCCTAACACGGTAACGTTGCCGATAAGTTGCTCTTGGCCAGTACTTAACCTAGATATCACCTTACAGGAGGTCCTAAGTAGTATCAGGGCTAGTAAGGGCGGTAAGGCCCAGGGACCCGATGCTGTCCCAGTTGATGTGTACAAATTCGCGCCTGAGACTTGGGGGCCAGTACTAGCCAAAGTTTTTAACGCTGCTGTTCGCTATACTATTCCGTGCACCTGGTCTGAATCTATAATAGTTCCAATTCATAAGAAAGGGGACCGAGGAAACGCTAAAAACTACCGGCCAATTTCATTGTTGGATTCGTCCGTCAAGATTATGAGCCGTGTACTCCTCGTCCGATTGGAAGAATGGGCAGAGTCTAATCAAATAATGACAGACTGCCAATACGGGTTCAGGAAAGGAAGAGGTTGCATTGAACAATGCTTAAATCTGGAGCTCCTGATTGGGAAATACACCCGAGCAAAAAATGGTTCACTTTACCTCTGTTTCGCTGATTTGAGCAGCGCTTTTGACCTGGTGGATCACGCCATACTATGGACTACTTTGCTAGAAATGGGAGCACCTAGGGAAATTATATACTTTCTGGCCCGTTTATACGAGAGGCTTAGCTCGAGTGTCCGGTACGGGCCTTCGGGCGAATGCACAGACAAATTCAGGGTCAGGAGAGGTATCAGACAAGGGTGTGTATTGGCACCCTTGCTTTTCACTCTGTTTATTAATGAAATAGACTCGATCTTAAAGAGGGCACCAGCGGACGCACCTAGAGTAAACACAAGCACCATCCCCGTGTTACTCTATGCGGACGACGCTGTGTTGCTCTCTAGGACTCCCCGGGGTCTACAGCTTTTGATGGATAAATTTGTGGCCTTTATCGAAAAAAGAAAGCTGGTCATTAACAAAAGCAAGACATTTGTGATGGAGTGCGGAGCTAGTAAGGTGAAAACTAAAAAGCCCTATAGGTATCTCATTGATGGCCAAGTGGTGCAGTGTGTGGAAAACTTTTGCTACCTGGGAGTTAACTTTTCCAAAAACGGTCACTGGGATGTCGAGCACAAGGTGGTGCGCGACAAAATGATCAGGAGTGCCAATGGAATATTTGCATTTGCAAGTAAATTAGGTAGTAGAAGGCCTAAAGAAATGCTTAAGATCTTTGAAGCTAGGTGTCTCTCGGCTGCCCTCTACGGAGCAGGGGTATGGGGGGTATCCAGGGTAGAATCTCTACAGGTAGAAGAGAATATGTTTCTGAAAAAATTACTGTGTCTCCCGACCTCTACTGCTAATAGTTTGGTCCATAAAGAACTAGGACTACATCATATAAACGATCTATTATTATTGAGACCTTTGATGTTGTGGCGTTCGGTCTGGATGAAAGACGAAACCTCATTTAATAGGGCCATCATTGAGGATTGTTTACGTCTAGACTATTTTCTCAAAATCCCATGGATTAAATACACAATTGAATCCTTCTCTAGTGTGTTTGGGTTTAACGTTACATTAGATCACTGTTCTGCCTCGGATCTCTCTAAGGAGAGTCTGAAATCAATTTTCTTAAATCATTGTGCAGAAAGACGAGCTACGGATGATCTTAAACTTTCCACCTGTATACGTTATAACCATTTGAACGAATTTGTGGGCCTACATCCTTACCTCCTCCAGGTGACCAAAGGGCAACACCGGTTTGTTCTCACCAGGATGAGGATGGGTACGGTCCACCTATTGGTTGCATTCCCTGAGATTAAGATGCGCCCTACAGGTCCATGTCGGTGCGACAATATTTCAGAACAAAGCACAGAGCACTTTCTACTTATATGTAACCTGTATAGCGAATGTCGTAAATTCTTTTTAAAACCTTTATTTATTAAATTTGGAGCAAGAACTGTTAAAGCGGCAATGAAATTACTTTTTAACTTGCATCACCCTGACATCTGTTTTTACACGGCTAGTTATTTACTTAGGGCCATTAGCTATAGGAAAAGCATGATTTTTTAAAAATAAATATCAAATTTCTTATAACATTTTATCTATTGGAAAATTTTTAAGTGTGTCATTTGATCCGTTATATGTATCTTACTGTATTTTTAGCTGATTGCGATCGTTAAGTGCATTTTCTTTTAACATGTATTGTATGTAAGTACTTTTATGGACATGATTTACATGTTTCCGAATAAAGTTTTTGAATTGAATTGATTGTACACAAACCCACACACATCGCTGGATATATCCTAGATGTCATTTGTGCAAATCCAGAACTAGGTAACTTTCTATAGATTACTTCAGTCCATGTCATACGCCATTTGGTAGCTTTGCAAAATAAAACAGCACAAATCAACACATCTACTGCCACTTTATAAGCATCCACTGATCGACAGTGGAACAAACTAAATTTTGAATACTCAGAAACGCAACTAACATCAGACACAGATCTAGATACAATAAATTCAGTTCAAATACTTTGTGAGTGGCTACCGGAAGTTTTAAATATCCTAATACCACTAAGAACAACAAAACCGAACAAACAAAAAGAAAGCAAGTACCTTAGGGAAATACAAAACTAAAACATATAAAACAACAAATTTGAAAGCAGCAATGCACATGGCTCAAAACAAACAGCAATCAAGTCAAATTTCACCTACACAAACTTAACAGAATGTCAAAATCAACAATAAAAAAATCCAAGAAAAGGTAATGTCAGACTAAATTCAAAATACTAAATGTACACATTGAGAATGTTATAAAATTAGCACCGAATTTCATAAACCTAAATTCAAAGAAAGAATTCATCGGATTACTCATGTTTTCACTGAAAAACTGGCAAATCATAACACAACCAAAGCAGACACCTTGGACTCATTTAAAACAAGGGAATACCACCAGCATCAATCCATTTCTAAAAATCTCCCCCCCAAGAATAGTCTATTCCAACCTCTGCATTTCTTCAAACAAGTATCACAAAGTGACTTTATGGATATGGTCATAGCAAACAGGTCTTCTGGCTGGCCTTCTGAACCTTGCCCAACACACATTTTCAGGATTTTTTTTATCTACCTCTGCTGCAACACCAGTAAGGAGAATCATTGATAATTCTTTAACCACAGGAATCTTTCCAGAAATCTTTAAAAAAGGCTTACATATACCCATTATTAAAGAAAGCAAATCAAGATCCGCATGATCCCAACAACTACAGACCAATTACAAATGGACCTTTCCTAGGCAAACTGATAGAAAAATCTGCATTCACCCAGTTATCACAATTCAGTCACAATAACTCGATACTGTCAGACAATTAAAAGGGTTTCTCCTGAAGGTGAGGCACAGAATTTACCCTCATTGTCATCTAGCTGTTCTAAAAAACACAGAAGACTGTAACGGGTTTGCTGCACTATTTCTCTTGGACCTCTCAGCTGCCCTCGACACAGTTGACCATGACACCCTAATATAAGGACTCTATGAAGCCGGCATGGAGGGGTCTGCTCTTGACTGTTTCACATCCTACCTTCAAAACAGAACAAATATCATCCGTACTCCCGATTTCTCATCCAAACCGTACTCCACAAAAGCAGGGGGCCTCAAGGCTCTGTCATCTCACCCATGCTCTTCAACATCTAAATACATTAATTGCTGGCATTGATCAATGAATTTCAGCTCACATGCTCTAACTATGTAGATGACACACAAATGCACCTTAAACTGGAAAGTCCGATATACATTAAAAACTCAAAAATCTTCAGTTTCCTCAGAGCTGATTATCAGTGGATGAAATTAAACCATCTCAAATTGAATGCTTCCAAATCTGAAATACTCACATGTGGCAACTTGAAAAATTATGACTCATTCTGTGCCTGATCTGACAATCTGGGACCACCTCCTAAAGTATCTAAGGATGAAAGAAACCTTGGAATGACCATGGACTCCTTGTTATCAATGGATGCAAGTGGACAAGTTACCAAGAGCAAGCTTCATTACTATGAAAACTCTGCGAAACATTTCCTCCCATCTGGGATTTCCACACAAAGTCCAGGCTACTGTCTCTTTTATACTGTCTAAATGTGATTGCGCCAATGCAATGGCCTCTACCAGGAATCATCATTATCAACTGTGAAAAGACTACAACAGATTCAGAACTCTTCTATCAGAGTACACCTAGAAGTAAAGCCACAAGCCCACAACTCCCCTGCCTTGAGGGCCCTACATTGGTTACCGGTTGCCAGAAGATCCACCTTCAATCTACTTTGTAACATCCCTAAAGCAATACATGCATCAGGGCTGCTTTTTGTCAGGAATAAAATCACCCAAATACGTTCAACAAGGGAACCTCCGCTCAAGATTGGCACCACATCACAAAATCCCACCATACAAGAAAAAGACTGTCGGTAGTTCATCTTTTCTGTTTGAGCAGCCAAACAATGGAATTTATTACTGCCAAGCATTCGATCCAAGGATAACTATCTTATCTTCAGAGACTACTCAAGAGTTGGCTTTTTCCTACATAACCAACATATTCAAACAGTAATGTCCACATATAACTGTGTATGTAAACAATTAAAATGTGGTTATATGTATGTAGCTAGAGATTTGTGTGTGTATGTATATACACACCACCCTTTACAGAAAAACAACTGCGGGAAACTCAACGCTTCATGCTTCAAGTGCACACTCACAACATCTGGTACAAAGCATCCCATAAGGAGAGCTTTTAACAATCAAAAGAATATGTATTACTAGAGGAGAGAAAGAAAAATGTACCAGGGAGGCACTTTAAAGATTTCGTGATAGAGGGTATAAAACATCCACCCTCAATCAAGCAGTAGTAAAAGTCAATAATAGACCTAGAGATTTCCTGTTTGAACCTACTAAAACCAAAGCTGAACCAACACAAGAAGAAAAAAATACACCCAGACTCATCCTTACTTACACTCAACAAGAGCGTCAAATTAGAGCCATCCAAAAATGCAATTGGCCAATCATCCTTACGGATGCAGTCTTGGCACCAGATTTACCTAACTGCCCTACCATCACTTTCAGAAAAGGCATCTCGATGAGGACGCAAATAGTGAGAAAAAGCCCAGAAACCATTATTAAAAAGTCTACTTGGCTACAACCAAGACAAGGTTTCTATAAATGCTCCTCATGCCGAGCGTGCAGATTTGGCATAAACACCACAAAATACATGACCCCCTTTAGTCCTAATGAGTATAGGATCAAAGGCAGTTACAACTGCAAAACCGAGTATGCTCTATATGTCCTGACATGCACCTGTGGTCTGAGATATGTGGGCAGTACAAAACTACAGATGCATGTCAGGATTTTGCAGGATTTCAATGAAGCAAAGCTGAGTTTGCTACGGCAGGGTGGGTGCCATAGCAAACAGCAATGTCCCGGGGGTGAGCATTCCGGGACATTGCAGGAGCCGGCCCTGGGGGGTGGTGGTCCCCAGGGCCATAAAGGGCTCCAAGAAGGGGGCTGCGCGGCCCCCTCCCAGCATTTTCAAAGCCCCAGGGAGGTGGTGGTCCTCGGGGGTCAGACACAGACCCCCACATTTAAATATTAAATAGGCTAGGGTGCACTGAGAGCAGCTGTCATCTTTAAACATGAAAACAAACATGGAGTAAAATAAAAGTGAACAATAAAGGCCAAGTTAAATAAAAAAATGTAGGGTACATCTCAGTGTTAAGAAAGCAAATTAATGAAATAATTGAAGCTAATGTGGCAAGTGAACAAGGATACCGAGGAATATATTGCAGATTAACCACTATCATGAACATGATGATAACCATACATGAATCCCATTGCTAAATGCAAAAGTACGAGGTGCATCCCTGTATGCATTAACAAGTCAATACAATGTTCATGACCTGTATGAATGGCAATGGATGCCTTTACCTATGTGCCTATGGCGCTGAGTAGCACTAGCAGGAATGGAAAGGCAGCATTCTCACATGATTGATGATGCCCCCACATTGTGCTGGATTTTGCAAATATAATGCAGGTAGTGCCATATTAAGCCCTTATCCGCATAGACAATATTATAAATGTGCGTAATGGGGTCTGGCGTGTGGCTCAACATCGGGCGCTTGCCAATACCCCCGCTTGAATCCCCAAAGCAAAACCATAATTGTGTGCCTCTAGGAGTACCACAGCATATGTGTAAGATTCGCATATCAGCAAAAAGGATCACACGGGATGCAGGCAAAGGTCCAAAACTTCAAGTTTATTCTGGAGTAAGAAGAAATCCATCCAGTTGCAGCAACAGCTCCAGTAACATTTTAAAGCAACACAATTCCATTACCTAGGATACCAGCTTCCAGCCAAGAACCTCTGGTTACCTAGGCAGCGTGACATCATAAGCATAAACACCTTCAGACGGCAAACCCCTTCCCCCATTAACAGAGAGAGAAAGAGGAGAAGGGAGAAGAGAGAAGGAAAACAAAGAATAAACATTGAGGAGCAGAGTTCCCCTCAAGACACAAAATCCTTCAAGTAGCTTGGCCTCTTAACAACTCTAGAGGACACACGTGAAGAAGCAGGCAACATGAGATTGGCATTTTTATCAATCACAGAACTTCCACAACCCTCAGCACCTGTAGAAGCATGCGACATGGGATTGGCATTTTTTACCAATCAAAGAACTTCCACAACCCTCAGCACCTTTGCAAACTGAGACCCTGCCCAGATTCCAAATCCTATGGTACTGAGTTTTACCGGCATTTAAAAAAATCTTTTATGACACTTATGGGTTTGGAAAATGTAACTTTGGGACCCGGTTGTCTGATGACAACTAGATCTCTCACACTGACCACGGTTTCTTTGGTAGACTTTCTGGAATCAAAGTATAACTTCTTGGAAAGGCATTTGGCTTCTTCACTCTTCCGCCAATCAGAAGAGACTTTCTAAGAAGAAGAAGACATAACAGATTCCTCAAGATGCCTACCCCAAGAGGGTTCAACCAAGGTACAGGGAGACCTGGCCCTAAAGAGGACAAAAGGAGACATTCCAGTAGTGCTGTGTGGTGTTAACCTATAACTTTCCACCTTTTTTAGCACCTCATCTTTCCAGTTTAGACCAGAACTTTTGGCACACAAGATGGTTTCCTTCATCACCCTATTGCACCTTTCCACCATTCCATTGGTTTCTGGGTGATAAAGGAAACATTTCTTGTGCTTGATGCCAAGGTCTTTAAGGAATGTCTCCATTTCTCCTGAGACTAACTGCACCCCGTTATCGGTGAGGATGGTTTCAGGGTACCCCTCCTTGGCAATAAGAGAATTTAAAACTTAATAACTGACCCAGTTTCTATGCTGGTGGTAATTCGAATCTCAGGCCACCTGGAAAATAGATCCAAAAGCACTAAGACAAACATCTGCTGGCCATTAGAGTGAACTGGCCCTAATATAACCAGATTCAGAAAAGGGGGTGGTGATGAACAGAGTGTCTGAATTAAGCAGACCACTCTTACCCAGTCCAAAGATCAGGGCTTGATCCATCACCGTTATTTAGCTCACTGCCCCATCCCAGCTCAGAACCTGGCTATATGCAAATTAGTCTGTCCCTGGCCCAGTGCATCATGGGAACAGGGCAGACCAAACTACCAAGCCAATTCTTCACCAGAAAGGAGACAAGCTACCGGGGACCGGTTTCTGGCATTTCAGCCTCGTCGGCCCGGCTTGCTTGAATACTGATGGAGCAGTGAGCAAGGGACTCATGTCTGAGTATACCCTGCCACACCTATAGTGGCCAAAAACGATTCAGAAAAGGGGGTGGTGATGAACAGAGTGTCTGAATTAAGCAGACCACTCTTACCCAGTCCAAAGATCAGGGCTTGATCCATCACCGTTATTTAGCTCACTGCCCCATCCCAGCTCAGAACCTGGCTATATGCAAATTAGTCTGTCCCTGGCCCAGTGCATCATGGGAACAGGGCAGACCAAACTACCAAGCCAATTCTTCACCAGAAAGGAGACAAGCTACCGGGGACCGGTTTCTGGCATTTCAGCCTCGTCGGCCCAGCTTGCTTGAATCCTGATGGAGCAGTGAGCAAGGGACTCATGTCTGAGTATACCCTGCCACACCTATAGTGGCCAAAAACGATTCAGAAAAGGGGGTGGTGATGAACAGAGTGTCTGAATTAAGCAGACCACTCTTACCCAGTCCAAAGATCAGGGCTTGATCCATCACCGTTATTTAGCTCACTGCCCCATCCCAGCTCAGAACCTGGCTATATGCAAATTAGTCTGTCCCTGGCCCAGTGCATCATGGGAACAGGGCAGACCAAACTACCAAGCCAATTCTTCACCAGAAAGGAGACAAGCTACCGGGGACCGGTTTCTGGCATTTCAGCCTCGTCGGCCCGGCTTGCTTGAATCCTGATGGAGCAGTGAGCAAGGGACTCATGTCTGAGTATACCCTGCCACACCTATAGTGGCCAAAAACGATTCAGAAAAGGGGGTGGTGATGAACAGAGTGTCTGAATTAAGCAGACCACTCTTACCCAGTCCAAAGATCAGGGCTTGATCCATCACCGTTATTTAGCTCACTGCCCCATCCCAGCTCAGAACCTGGCTATATGCAAATTAGTCTGTCCCTGGCCCAGTGCATCATGGGAACAGGGCAGACCAAACTACCAAGCCAATTCTTCACCAGAAAGGAGACAAGCTACCGGGGACCAGTATAACCAGAGCCACCCCCTTCCATGGACCACAGGGAAGATCCCTGATCACCAAAGGTTGGACCCTGGTGAATTTAGATTACTCACTAGTGGCACGCACAATGCAATCCCTCACAACTCTTTCAACATAAAGATCTATACCCAGCCACCAATAGGAGGAACACAGTCTCTCTTTTGTTTTTTTACATTCCAGAATGTGACCTGTGAGCTAAATCAATCATAAATTGGCAAAGTTTATGCGGTTGAATGAGCCTTGTACCACGTAACAGCACTCCATCACGCACAGCTAACTCATCTCTGAGACCCCAATACTTGGCAGTCTCTTATTAAGCCTGTTTCTTTGATTGCCACCCTTTATGAATGAGGGACAAGAGTTCCAAGAGCACAGGATCAGAAGAGAGTTCAAGTCACCATTGGTGCTCATCAATGATCCCTTCACCAACCACACAAACATGAAAATCATTAGCATTATACTCTCCATCAAGGACAAAATCTTCAAACTCTCCCACCAACCTTGACAGGGTGTCAGCTATGCCATTCTCTACCCCTGGAATGTATCTGATCTCAAAATCATATTCTTGGAGAGCTATGACCCATTTTGTTATACAACTAAAAAAACAGGTCTATCCCTTTGTTTGTGAAAGTTTCACAGAAGGGTTTATGGTCTGTCTTGACCAGGAACTTGGTCCTCCACAAACACTTTTTGAGCTTCCTAATAGGCCAATACACCGCCAGAGCCTACCGTTCGATGATGGAGGAGTGAGACTTAGGGTCCTTGAGCCCCCCATCTAGGTCCTGTTAGAGAACGGCTCCTAAACCTTTAGGACTGGTGTCCGTCGTAATTATAGTGATCTTGGAGGTATCGAAACTTTGAAGCTTGGGAGCGTCCTTTAGTTTTTCCTTAACGGAAAATGAACTTGCGCTCACATTCTTTACTCCATCTGAATTCCAACCCTTTCCTCAAAAGATCTCTCATCCTACAACTAGCTTCAGCAAAATTTCCAATGAACTTATTGTAATACTCAATCATTCCTAGAAACTCTCTGCAGGAAGGGGCAGAGATGTGGGAAATGGTGTTGATTAAGTCAGACTTGGGGGCAATACTGTCACCAGAGATAGTATGTCCTAAATAATGGATGGAGGAGGTACTAAAATGACTTTTTTCAGACTTAATAGTAATGTTTGCTTCACTCATTCTCCCCGAGACAGCATGTAACCGTTCATCGTGCTCCTCTTGATTCTTTTCCAATATAAGAATGTCACCCTGGTAGACACACACCCCTTTGCAGCTCTTAGGTACCCTTTCCATAACACGTTGAAAAATGGACGCCACAAACACAAGTCCGAACGGCATCCTCACAAACCTAAATGTTCTGAAGGAAGTAATGAAAGCTGTGTAATCCCTGGAAGTTTCAGCAAGTTCAATCTGGTGGTAGGCAGAAGCTAGATTGATGGTGCTGAACACCTTGGCACCACCCAACAATACCAAACGTTCTGAGATGTTTGGGAGGGGATATCGATCAACCACCACACACTTGTTCAGCTGTCTCAAATCAAAACACAGGCGGAGAGACCCATTGGCCTTCGAGCTGCCACCACGGGGGCCAACCAATCAGTGCCCTGGACTTCCTCAATGATACCTACTCTCTTGAGCTCGGACAGCTCTTTACTCATCTCATCTCTTACTGCTAAGGAGACACTCCTAACTTTGCAGCTTGAGGGATGAGAGTCTGGGCGAAGACGTATGTCAAGCTTGAAGTCCTTGAGGCAACCGAGTTCATCCCTCAACACATTTGGCAAACTTAGTTTGGCCCTAGTTTCAATATCAAGGTCCGACTTTCCAAGAACTGCATTAACCTCGTTCTTCACTTTAATGGGGACGTCGCTACCCTGGTCAAGCATGACTCCCAATTCCCCTTGATGGAACCAGCTGACTATACTGTCCCCTCTTTCTGAGACATGCATTTTCCCAGAAGTGTAATGGTTCTGGTATTCAATGAAACCCATGAAGTAACCACACAGTGGAATGGGCTAACCACCATAGGCCAAGGGGCGTATATCCGGTCTCAGAAGCGGAGTCTTATGCGCAAACTTCCTCAGATAAAATGCCCTTGAAACTGTAGTGGTTTCGGCACCAGAGTCAAGCAGAACCCTTGTGGTTTCTCCTCAACTAGAATATCATTCATGGGGCAAGACTTAAGTTCTTTACGAGTGTCCACTTGGACAACAATGTGTCCACAGACAAAGTCTTCTTCAAGTATTTCAGCTTCCACACTTTTGACATTAGAAGAAGGCCTCTTGGATTTGCAGACAATTGAGAGATGGCCCTTCTTACATTTTGAGCAAATTACATTTAATGCAGGACACTCCTTGTCATTGGCTAAGTGACCTGCTTTATCACATCTGTAACACTGCCCCACAAAAGGCTTACTTTTTGTTTTAGAGATATTGTCAGGTTTGTGAATGCTCATGCTTTCTTCCTTGATGACTTGAACAGATGACTGCTTATCCTTTTTCATAATGTCAACACACTTGAGAGAGTGCTCCACCCCCTTTGCTACTTGAATCACCTAATCTAATGAGGGTTCATCCCTCAACCAAAGCTCTTCACTGATTCTTTCAATGTTGCAACCCAAAATGTAATTGGTCCCTGGTCCTCTCATCTACTAACTCTGCAAATGTTCAGGATGAGTCCAGCTTCCTAAGTTGGGTAATGTATCCTTCAACAGTTTCACCATCATTCTGCAGTCTTTTAGCAAATTGATACCTCTCCAATATGGTGCTAACTTTGGGCAAGTAATGTTTATCCAGTTTCTTCATGCAAATCTCAAATTCATTTAAATCTCTCCCTTCAGCATCACTGAGATCAGGAAGATGATCAAAAACGTCTTGCTCTTCTGACCCCAAGCAATGGAGAAGGAGCGAGGACCTGCGCTCTGCACTGATACTCACTCCACAAATTCTAGCATAGCGCTCGAATACTCTTTTCCGTTTCTGCCACTTAAAGGGTGGCTTGCCAGGAGACATAAGAAAGAAAGGGGGTGCAGTGACATTCTGCATGGCTGATAGTACAATAGAATGAAAGGGCAGAAAGGAAAGGAGAATGGAGAAGCAAGATAAATGTGAGAATAGTAAGTCAGTTTAAGAACCATATGACAATGAGTAAAGCTATACAATTTGCACGCAAACTGAAGATCAAATTAAGAAATGTAATCGAGATTTATATTGCCGCTGTAGCAGACTGTAGTAGAAGACTGTATTAGACTCCTGTGTTCAGCAAAAGTGTGTGTATCACTGAAGTATTACATGGGTAGAATACTATCATCAGCAAATGTGTGCGTATCCAGAAGTGATACGCAACTAAGAGAAATAGGGCACATGTGTGTGTGTCACAGATAGTGTGCACATAGTAACAGTGAGGAGGCAAAACACATCAATAAAACGAGCACTAATTGTGTGCGTTTCACAGAAGGGCCACGTAGGAAGCAAGTAATCGTCTTGGGAGTGTGTGTGCCACTGATGCTGTGAAACGTCACACAACACAAAATAATTGCAGTGAGAAGCAAAAGAAAGTGTGCGTGTCTCAATGATGACACTCCGGGTAAGGAGAGCAGGTTCAGATGCAAAGCAAAGATGTCGGCATGCTGCATGGTACCGCAGGTCAAAGAGCTCATGCAGTGGTTGTAAGTTGGAGCGCACACGAAGGATCCATGAGAGTGACATGCTTGGGTTCGGGAGCTCTGTGGATAATGGCAGAGTAGGGCTCGAGAGGACACAATTGTCAGTTGAGGGTACTTTCTAAAGTCAACACCCCAAAAACTCAAACATAGCAAACATAGAAGATGGCAAAGGGAAACTAATTGAGTTTGGAGCCAAATGGTCACGAAGAAATGAAAGCGACTAAAGTTCAACATCCAGCTTGACACCAGGTTACATAACGTGCGAGACACCACACCACCAAACCAGAGTAGACTAGCCACTGATTGACAGAAAAAAAAACACAAGGGCCAGTTGCAAGAGGTAGGAGCCCGTATCGGTAGAGCAAAGCGTTGTAAAAGGGGCAAAAAGAAAGCAAAAAGCGGCGATGCTCCCAGTCCCGGACCCAAGCTTCATCAGTGCTAAGGGTCAAATTTAACGTGCTGCGTGTTGAGGGGTGGTGGGGTCAATAGATGGTAAATGAATGCACAGTACCTGGAGAAGGAGTCAAGTACCTGAGAGAGTCCATAGAGAAAAGAGACTGTGGTAAATGTGTCTTTCTTTCATTTTATTTGTAGTTTCAGTAGTTTATGTCACTGTGTCTTACATAAGAAGAGTTGTTGTACATCATCTTAGAATTATCGTATGTAATATATGTAATATAGAACTTACTTGTGTGGAGTTGAGGTTCGAATGCCAGAGAAGCGGTTGGAGTTAATCTGACAAGACGCCTAAGCTTGTGCACCAGTGGGTCATTTATACTACTTAAATAAATAGGTTTTTAACTTTATTTGACTCCTCCGCTTTTTAAAGAGACCCTCAGATGAGATGTTGAAAGTGGAGTCTTGTTGGGTTCGTCTTTCCTTTCAGCTGCTGACTACGCCAGTGTAAGATCCAGAGATCAGCTGAAAGGATCACGCAGGAGGCAGGTAAAGCTCCAAAACTTCATGTTTATTCTGGAGTAAGAAGAAACCCATAAAGTTGCAGCAACAGCTTCAGTAACATTTCGAAGCAAAACAATTCCATTACCTAGGATACCAGCTTCCAGCCAGGAACCTCTGGTTACCTAGGCAGCGTGACATCATAAGCATGAACACTTTCAGAAGCCACAATATGGAAGTGTCACAATTTAGGCACTCCCCAAGTGATCATGTCTGACACAGTCCCTTTGTAAATGGTATGCAGGCAAACAGCCCATCCCAAGCGGGCATGGTTGTGAATGGCTTGTGCCAGGAGGTTCCCTTTGCATGCCACCCTGGTTATGAGCAGGTTCCAACAGTTGCTAATGAATTAATCTTCCTCGCAAAAGGTTTTGCTACTCATAGCCATCTAAATAGAAGCCAGGTTAATGGACCTGACACAACTTCTGTAGGTACAAGTATTGAGCATGCGAGCAATGAAGTCCTGCCTAAGTAGGCTAATGAGTCTTATGGTTGCTCAGGTGGTGATCACTGAGAAAGTGTTGCTAAAAAAGCGAAGAAGAAAAAGAGCTCCGCTGGCTATTGTCAGAACCAATCAGTGAAAGTACCTAGGTGAAATAAAGAAAAATGATTAAATCCAACATACTGATCATCACAGTACCCGGTTGTACAGCACTTCACTAAGTTACACTTCCAAAATGAAAAGTTACTCAAATTTATGGTGATTGACAATATCGAACCAAACATCAGGGGCGGTAAGAGGGAACATAAAGAGCGGGTTCCAGTATCCAAGTATATTCTTAACTTTGATAAACTGGCACCCCTGGATTTGAATTCCAGTGAAGAAATGTCTGTGTATCTTGGTTGATTTGTGAATTTTCATGATAACTTCTTTCTTTCCTTTAGACTTTTTGTTTGTTGTTGTATGTTGAGCTAATTTAATCACTTTTCTATCTTTTTTCTTTTTTTCCTAGGTACTGATTGGTACTGAGAGTGGCTGGATCAAGTCCACAAGCCGAAATGCTTTGCAGGGGCTAGAGCACCCTGAATAGAACCTTCTATTCATTCCCTCCTGAGTGCATGTGACTCGTTGATTTTGAATATTCTCATTGAAATATACCAGGCACCACGCACGGCACCATGAAACACCTTCAAGAGGTAGCACGGCAAAAGTGGACTGTTATGTTATATATACATTTAACCCCTCCCATGCTCGTGACGGAACCGTTCCGTCACGAGCCTCGGGTGGGCTGTGCTGGTGATGGAACGTTTCCGTCACGGCCCGCTCGCCGTGCCTGCACGGCGCGAATTCCGCGCCTGCGCTGACGTTCTGAAGAGCGGGCGGGGCCGTGACAGAACCGTTCCGTCACAAGCACAGCTCACCCGTGGGCTTACGTCCTTTCGGAAGGGGAAGGAGTTTGGTGGTATGTGTTTGGTGCGGCTACGAGCACCTTTGAGCCCCCCATCCACAAGAGTTCGGTGGAAGCTGTTGCAAGAAGTTGTTTAGCCCAAAGCGCTTGGGAAACGCCGAACATCCGCACCCCGCAGTGAATTGTCAGCCCGGTAACTGCTGGATTGTGCATTACACGATAATATCCATACTTACTTAAGAAGTGGATGTCCCGACACGTTGTGGGTTAACACGCGGTTTGGTGAAGGTTTGAAGATCCCACCCCCCTCCACCGTACCATCCAGGTACCACATGTGAATGAACTGCAGACACCGCCCACTTGGACTAGTACTTAGGAGACCACGCCTGCAGCTCACAGACTCAGAGCACATCATCCCTGCGGAAGTATGATAGAGTGTCTCCACTAATCCCTAATGTGGCGCTCTATGTTTCAAGTGGACAGTGGTGAAGCACAGCGATATGAGGCACTTTGAAGAAGGCACCACGCCGAAACATGTCATGCCGTTCGTCTGTCCAGTAATAAAAGCGGAGAAAATTCAAGCAAATCTGTGTGTGGGCTCACGTCCTTTCGGAAAGGGAAGGGTTTTGGTGGTATATATATATATATATATATATATATATAGATATATATATATATCTATATATATATATATATATATATATATTCACTGAAAAAAACATAGGTTTCAGGAGTTATATAGTTAGGAATTCGTTTTTTAAAAACCTTTGAAATTCACTCAAAAAACTATAAGTTTTAGTGGTGTTATAGTTAGCTGGACAGTTTACTCATACAAAACCAATGAAATTGCTCCTATATAGTTAGTTGTACTAACTATATTTCGCGCACCCGCAATCCACTGCTGATGATGTCACATATTAGATCATTCATGTCATGGTCAGTGACATCACTGATGACATCTCAAATGACATCACTGATGACATCACTAATGACATCATCCAGTGAATGTGGTTTGCTTCGTTATTTAAATATGCATTATATATATATAGCAATTTACATTGAAGAATGAGTGGATATATATAAATAAATATTTGAATGGAGGATTTAGTAGCAGTGTAATTAACTGTTTACTTGACCAATTTATAATGTCTCACTAAATATAGTGGATAGTGACTAAACTGTGTGAATATCTGTATCACTTTGTCAGTTGTTGTATAAACTGATTCTACAGTTGGTTACTAGCTATGTGAAAGTCTATATTAGTTATTCATTAGTTAACTGAGTATTTGTATGGGAGTGTGAAAGTGTGAGTGGTTCAGTGGGGGGTGTGTGACTGTCCAAAGATGTGTGAATAGTTGATTCAGTAGATATTTGAAGTTAAAACTACATGTTCTAACAGTTTGGGTGAGGGAATCTCTTTATGGGTGTGGTGATGAGCAAATATATTTCTCAAAGGTACAGGCCCAACAAACTAGAAAAATAAAAGGCAGTGTATGTGTCAGTTATATATAAATAAGTATACATAAGACACAATGATTGTGTGAGTGACTGTATGGATAACTATATACTTGTAATAATGATTTTATAATTCACTAAGTATGACTTACTATCTAAATGAATAGAAGAAGTGGTGTTTGTATAAGTGTTTTGCTAAGTAAATATGTAAGTATGATCCATTGTTTGCATAAGTGAGTAGGATGACTTCATATATGAATAGGATGCGTGCTGTTGTTTAATGTCGATATAGATGTATAAGTAGGAATGAACAATGGGAGCACACTGCTAGCCTCTCCGCCGGATCGCCCCTCTGCATTCTGGTATATGCAGTGCGTATAACTTGAAAAGTTAGGAAAAAGTTCATGAGTGTTTCACCAAGGTTGGTGCAAGCAAGTGCTTGATATTTCCAGTATCTCTAGAGACGAGACATGGTTCGTGTTTTGGTGAAACACTCATGAACTTTTTCCTAACTTTTCAAGTTATACGCACTGCATATACCAGAATGCAGAGGGGCGATCCGGCAGAGAGGCTAGCAGTGTGCTCCCATTGTTGATTCCTGTTAAAGGGCTCCCATGATCCCCCAAGCTGACGAGCTTTTGGAGATGCACCTGCGTGCCTGTGAGGCAACGAAGTCTGTGACGGTTGCTTGGCGGCCCTCTCAGCCACCCCAGAACTTTTCTCTACTGATGAAGGATACTATCCCGAAACACGAACCATGTTATTGTTTTTTGAGTGAATTTCAAAGGTTTTTTTAAAACTAATTCCTAACTATATATCTCCTGAAACCTATGGTTTTTTCAGTGAATTTCAAAGGTTTTTTTAAATGCTAATTCCTAACTATATAAGGCCTGAAACCTATGGTTTTTTCAGTGAATTTCAAAGGTTTTTTAAATGCTGATTCCTAACTATATAAGGCCTGAAACCTATGGTTTTTTCAGTGAATTTCAAAGGTTTTTTAAATGCTAATTCCTAACTATATAAGGCCTGAACCCTATGGTTTTTTCAGTGAATTTCAAAGGTTTTTTAAATGCTAATTCCTAACTATATAAGGCCTGAAACCTATGGTTTTTTCAGTGTTTTAAAAAAAATATGGATTGGTTAACTGGCTTATTAAGTGTATCTTAGTGAATACATATATTAGCGAGTAATGTTTAAATATTTAAATATATGCATGAGTGATGTAATATGTGACGTCATCAGCAGTGCATTGCAGATGTGCAAGTTATAGTGAGTCCAACTAACGTGGGAATTTCAATGGTTTTATGCGAGTAAAATTTCCAGCTAACTATAACTGGTGTGAAACCTATGGTTTTTACAGTGAATTTCAAAGGTTTTTAAAATGCTAATTCCAAACTATAACTGGTGTGTAACCTATGGTTTTTTCAGTGAATATATATATATATAACATTTCTATGGCAAAATGAAACCCCTCATTTTGTTCCTTTTCAAATTAAATGTATTAAGTGTTACCACTTTACTCCAATCAAGATGACTTCAGGTGTGCCATACTTTTGTCATAAGTAAGACTGTTAGCGTTCTAGTTGTTCTTTAGAACACTCTGGGACATTCTGTCATTGGGCTATAGTTGGGCGACTTCTGGCTGATATTTGGCCTACATTTGGGCTCTTTTGTCTCTGGTGGCCATCTTGGGAGACTGCATATCAGAATTTTTTTAATGAAATATAAGAGGATTTGAGAAGTCACTCAAAGTATGCCCTAATTTTTCTTTCTTCAGCACTAATCATAATTACTATGGCAAAATGAACCCCCTCGCCAGTAGGTAGTTATAGTTAGGACCTAGTTTCCATAGGAAATCCGCAACATTCTATTGGGAATAGCTTTGGCGTCAATGGACGGAATTGGCTGAAGTTCTCCAAGAACATGGTCAGCTCTGCTCCGCTCCTTCCCTGAAAGTTTGGGGGGGATTCGTCAAGCGGGGCCGAGATAAAAGGGGGGTCCCAAAACGTCTTTTCCCCATGTTAATTTCCATAGGGCGGATGGACTCACTTTTAGCCCGAACGGCTGAATGGATTTCCCCCAAACGTGGCAAAATTGTAGGGACTGGTAGCCCGATGTGCCTTTGCTATGTCTCAAGATATGTGCTCCAGTGCATTTTGAGTAATTTAGGTTAAAAAAAATATATATATCTATAAGCGCGCCCCGGTACAACGACCGGGGCGCGTACCAGTGCGCTACGCGAGTACCCGAGCGGAAAGCTGATTGACTCTCGGGTGTCTGTCAACATTCCAAACAGTCCGGAGCGGCCGCCATCTTGTGTCTCGGTAGGATCGAGACACAAGAGGTGGCAAAAACAAAGGGGGAAATGACCAAAAGGGGGCAAGGTAGACCCCCCTATCCCCTGGGTTTGATGTGGGGGCCATAAAAGTGCCCCTAAGGGACAAAAAAAAAATTCAATTTTCGCGGGGGAGCGCCCGGTACGTGCACCGGGGAGCGTACCAGGGAGCGTACCATGGAGAAAAAAGAATGACAGAGTTTTTAAAAAATGTAGATTTTTTTTATAAATTGGAGGTAGTTCTAAAAAGAACTTTTTTTATTCTTTTTGTTGTTTTATATTTTTTTTATTGTTTTTTTGAACATTTTTTACTTTTTTGGGCTTTTATGAACAATTTTATATTTTTTTTGCAATTTTTATGGGGACAAACAAAAAACTGCGAATTGTAAATTGCTCAACTGGAGCAAAAAAAATCAGGAAAAAATTAAGGTTTCTTTCTGCAGTTGTGGTTGTCTCCAGCACGGTTGATGAGTTTGATGCTTTGCTCCCCATAGGAAATTGTAGTCCCGCAAAATATACAAACTATTTTATAATCACCAAACTGGCGTTGGATATTTGGGACCATCTCCCTTGTCTCTGGACCCGATGGAGTGGGTTGATTTGTTTTGGAGGTGCTGGGAGAAGATTGGGGAGGGTTTCTGGTCAGTTCTCTGACCTCTGCCGCAGCATAGTTGTTTGGGTGCCTGCGTTGCATATGGCGAAGCATTGTATGGTTCCCAAATGAATATTTTTTTGCAGGGTTCCCCCTGGAAAGTACAGTGCCACAGATGAGACATGTCACTTTTGCAGAATTTACTTTCTTTGCACCCCTTGGGATTTTAAAAAACTCCCACACAAAGTGCTCCTTAGGTTTATAGGGGGTATTATCTTCAGGCAGGAACCGCCTCTCCTCCTCCTCCTCCTCCTCCTCCTCTTCTTCTTCTTCACCACCACTGTGGTGTTGTGGTGGTCCTTGTGGTGGTGGTGGTGGTGGTTGAGATGCTCCTGCTGCTGCTGCTACTGTAGCCATTTCTCAGGTGTGCAAACAGGTCTTCCTCAGTCAAAGTAAAAAGTGAGAAAGAGGAAAAAAGGTGGGGGCTTTCATCATTTGGAAAAACAAACTGCTCTGAACCAATGAAAAGTGTTATTTTCAGGTCACATGACCCGGAGCCGCTTACGCTACGCGCCCCGGGGCACGCCCCGGGGCGCGCCCGGGTGCGCTTACGTATCGCGATCGTATGCGCTCGGGCGCTTCCGGATGCGCTTACGCCGTACGTCATAAGACGCATCACACGGCTACGCGATACGTCACGATGATGTTTTCGTTCACGGAAATAGCGCTAACGGGACGCTCACCGGTACGCGCACCGAGGCGCGCCGCAAGAGCGTTCCAGGGCAAAAAATAAACATGAACAATATACATAAAAAAAATAGTATTACATAAATATACAACATAGCATTCATTATAAAAAATATTATATTTCATAGCTATAGAAATTTGCTATTAAAAAACCTATTAAATTCACTGAAAAAACCATAGGTTTGACACCAGTTATAGTTAGCTGGAAATTTTACTGACATAAAACCATTGAAATTCCCACGTTATAGTTAGTTGGACTCACTATAACTCGCGCGCCCGCAATGCACTGCTGATGATGTCACATATTACATCATTCATGACATGGTTAGTGACATCACTGATGACATCACTGATGACATCTCAAATGACATCACTGATGACATCACTGACGACATCTCAAATGACATCATCCATGTGATAATACAATACACCTCCTCACACTCTAATCTAACCCATGATACACCTAGTGTTAAATACAAACTAACATTCCTGAAACCATTGACACAGTAAAACCACTTACCACATACGCACTCACTGATTTCTAGGTCTACACACACATCCACTCATTCACCCATACAATCTTTCATACATACAGTCACTCATCAATACAAGACCAACATATGCACTCATACACCTATACAGAGACTCACACACTGCCACTCATCCATGGAGTTACTCATACACCTAGTCAGTCATGTAAAGAATCAATCACACTCCCATTTCCACAACTATACAGTTAAACACACAAAACCGTGCTTATTTAAACATAGACTAACACATACTTACTGTCACGATGTCAATGGCTACTACATAGAACCACTAACCTCTGAGAGATGTCAACAGGAACGTTGGATAGAAGTAATCCCCCCTTCTTCTCCAGGACGCACAACACACAGAGTGAATAAAGACACCGCTATGTATCTATGCCCCCCGGGGAAAAAGGAAGTGGAAAAAATAATAAACTCTGCCGAAGAGAGACTTCTGGGACTAAGTTCGGTTTTCATCCACCTGCACTCACGCTGGACACTAAGAACCCCCAGAGGCACTGCAGATAAGAAAATGACAAGAAACCTTTGGTTAGGGACCCATTAAGCACACAGAGGCCTGATGAATAAACATGCATTCATGTACATACTAACATGTGTGGCAGTTTCTGTAAGGCAGGCAATGTCTCTCTTATCTGATCCGGCAGACTTGAATCAAATCAATAAGGCTTCAATAATGACAACCCCAAATCAGCAAGGCAAAACAAAATAAGCTTCAAATCAGCAAGGATATCAGGAAAAAGGCAAAATCAGCAAGGTAAGGCAAGCAACACGTCTTCCGTGTTTGAGGAATTCCAAGAGACTGTACAGCGTGTACCGGTACCGGTACTAAAGGATCCAAGGCAAGGTATCAGATACAAAATATAGATGAAATAATACAATCCCAAAGAAAACACTTGTGTGACGGAGACGGCAAACGCGCTCCTGCGCGGGTCTCACAAACGTCACGGAGTCTCGGGACCACCCGTCTCACAATTGCGGGTACTAAAACAAAGTAACTGGAAGCGGTAGGAATATCTGTGATTGCAGCTCTTTGGGCTGCCAAGGAAGAGGCCGTAGGGACTGAGGCAGGGTAAACAGCGCCCACCCTCTCTTTTCTATCGTACAATGGAAAATACCTGGAAAAAGCTCGAGGGAGCTCACGAAGGCTTCTGCATTTGATCTCGGAAGAATCCAGATTGACAAGCCCAGATCGGTGACCTCGGAAGGGCTTTGTAGACATGGGACTTCCGAGTCTTACTCACGGCGCCTCTGGGAAATGTAGTTCCGCGTACGCCAGGCTCCCTCTGGTGGAGGTTTGAGGTTATGACCCCGCCTGATGGAAAGGACACAAGCTGTCAATCCCCTACCTTTCCGGGCACCCATCGTGATCGCTACAGAACCCCCTCTCGAGGACCGACGTCCCGGCGGTCGTCCAAGCTTGCCAGGATGTGCAGCATGGAACTGACCCACCAACAAAGGGCAATGCAGGTTGGCAGAGGGCTCCCAGGTCCTATCCTCCAACCCAAAACCTTTCCATGCCACCAGGTACTGCAGCCTACTACGGGACAGACGGGAGTCCAAAATCTCTTCCACCTCATACTCATCCTCACCATCAACCTCAATGGGGCCAGGCCTTGAGGGAAGACGCATACCCACCAGACAGGGCCTAAGCAGGGACACATGAAACACGGGATGAACCCGCCAAGAAAGGGGGAGTGACAAACGGACAGCCACAGGGTTCACGATCCCCTCAATTACATAGGGCCCTATGTATTTGGGAGCCAGCTTACCCCTCCCCTTCAATCGCAGGTTCTTAGTGGATAACCACACCTAGTCCCCCACCTTGTACTCAGGTTCAGGGGCCCGCTTCCTATCTGCACACATTTTCTGAGCTGCCTGGGATAGAGCCAATTGGCGTCTAGCGTCTAGCAACACAGCTCGCAGGTGAGCATGATGTTCCTGAATGGAAGGGTGTGTGGAGGTGACAGGCCATTCAAAGGGGAGCATTTCAGGATGGAACCCATACAAACAAAAGAAGGGTGAACACCCTAACGTGGAGTGTTCTGCATTATTGTAGGCGAATTCCGCCATCCAGACCAGAGGGAACCAGTCAGCCGAGTTCTGAGGTGCAAAACAACGAAGGTATTGTTCCAGAGACTGGTTGAGCCGTTCTGTCTTTCCATCGGTTTGGGGATGGAAACTGGTGGATAACCGAGCCTCCATATGCAGCACCTGACAGAGAGATTTCCAAAAGCGAGAGGTGAATTGGGGTCCCCGATCTGTGATAAGGACCCTGGGTATTCCATGTGCTCTCACCACATGTTGGAGAAATACCATGGCCAGTTCAGAGGAGGTGGGTAGCTTTTTCAGGGGAATGAAATGTCCCATCTTTGTCAAATGGTCGATTAGTACCAGGATAGTGGTATTGTCCTCACAAGGGGGCATTTCAACAATAAAATCCATCGAAACAGTGTGCCAAGGAGAAGGGGGAACAGGAATGGGACGTAGCAACCCCACATGTTTGGAATGGCTGGTTTTACTTTGAGCACAGATGGCACATTTATTTACATAGTCTTTGACATCTTTTCGCAATGTGGGCCACCAAAATGATCTTTCAACACCGGCAATAGTTTTATATTCTCCCAGATGGCCTCCCAACGTTGAATCATGAAACCAGGTCAAGACTTGTTCCTGGAGCGTGCTTAGTGGAATGTATAGAGCATGGAAATGGTATAGCAGATCCTCCTTGGTACTTCTATGGACAGGATCTTCTTGTATCCAAGAGTTGATATCAATTCCAGATACTGCTACTTTCACGTCTTCAAGGAAGTCCTGGGTCATCACAAACGCCAGTGTAGATTCCGGTAATGCAGAGGGAGAAAGGATGGCTGGAGGGTCTGTATCGGTTTCCGGAGAAAGGTCTATCAGGTCGACCCTGCGTGATAAGGCATCAGCTTTGCCGTTTTGGGGTCCTGGTCTGAACTTGATGATAAAGTCGTAATCCGAGAAAAAGAGCGACCACCGTAGTTGTCTTGGTGTCAATGCTCTTGCTGTTTTAAGGAATAAAAGATTCCTATGATCCGTGTACATCTCTACCGTATGAAGGGCACCCAACAGATGATGCCTCCATTCTTCACATGCTCATTTAATGGCCAGCAGTTCCTTGTCTGTGATAGAATAGTTTACCTCACACGGTGTAAGTTTTCTGGAATAGAAAGCCACCGGATGTAGTTGTCCAGTGTCTGGATGACGTTGGGACAATACCCCACCCAGTGCAAACTGTGAGGCATCTGTCTTCACCACAGAAGGCAAATTGGGATCCGGATGACGCAGGATGGGAGCTTGGGTGAAATGTGTCTTTAATGTTCCGAAAGCTTGATTAGCCTCCTGAGTCCATTCAAACGGTACATTCTTTCTCAACAGTCTGGATATGGGGGTGATGATGCGAGAAAAGTCTTTAATGAAGCGCCGGTAATAATTAGCAAACCCCAAAAAACTCTGCACAGATTTGACTTGGCTGGGTGCTTTCCACTGGGTTATGGCTTCTACCTTGCTCATGTCCATTTGGAATCCCTGGGCATTGATGACATATCCCAGAAAAGCCACTTCTTTGACTTGAAACAGGCATTTGTCTAATTTGGCAAAGAGGGAATGAACACGAAGTCGATCCAGGACCGTCTTGACGTGGCAAATGTGTTCTTGTTGGTTGCGGGAATATACCAGAATGTCATTGATATATACGATACAGATGGTTTCCAGAAGTCCTCTCAGTACTTCATCCATGAAGTACTGGAAGGCGGCAGGGACGTTAAATAGCCCGAAAGGCATTACTTGGTATTCGTATAAGCCGAACTTTGTTCGGAAGGCGGTTTTCCACTCATCACCTGGTTTTACTCGTACCAGGTGATAGGCTCCACGGAGGTCCAATTTAGTGAAAATATGTGCCCCTCGCAGCTGATCCAAAAGTACTGGTATGAGGGGCAAAGGGTATCTGTTTTTTATAGTCACCTTATTTATAGACCGGTAGTCTATACACGTTCGGAGTTCATCACAATCCTTTTTCGATATAAAGAAGAGCGGAGATGAAGCAGGGGATGTGGAATGACGAATAAACCCCGAGGCAAGATTTTCCTCCAAATACGTTTTCAGGTAACGTGTCTCTGGCTCTGTGAGGGCGTACACTCGGCTGCAGGGAATATCCGCCCCTGGAACAAGATCAATACGACAGTCGTAGGTTCGGTGTGGTGGAAGCTGAGTTGCTTTTTGTTTGTCAAAGACATCCTGATATTCAGAGTAGACTCCTGGAAGAGCGCTGGCACAGCAGTACCTTCCTTCTGTGCGTCCCTGGGCGAGAAGAGTTGCCTGGGTTTCATGAGTGGTTTCCTCGTTTGAATATGGAGGGCTGCAATGTTCTCTACAGAAAGGTGACGTTAGAGACACAGTACGTTCTGTCCATTTAATGACTGGATCATGTAATGTTAACCATGGCATACCAAGAATCAGGCAGAACTGGGGAGCATCAATGATATCGAATTGAATTGTCTCGTAATGATTCTCGCCGATGTACATGGTTAGTGGTACAGTGTGAAATCTAACAGGACCGGATGTCAGTGCCTTTCCGTCCACGGCTTTCACCATTTCGGGGATTCTCTTCTTCTCATAGGGAACACCGATCTTCCAGGCATACTGTTGATCTATGAAATTCCCTGTGGCGCCGGAGTCCAATAAGGCAGACACAGTAAGAGAGTTAACAGTAGTAATCCACAGAGAGACATTGATGTTCATGTGAGCCACTGAAGATTGAAGCGTGTTGGCTAGGTACAATGGGATCCTTTCTTCTTTTTCTGAACCCAAGACGGAGACCCCGTCCATACTTGGGATCTTCAGTTTTCCGACTCTTGTGTTACTGCAACTTGTCTTCGGGGACCCATACCAGGGTTAGTCGTTTTGCCTCTAGCTCGACATTCCCTAATGAAGTGGCCGCTTTTCCCGCAGTAATGACACAGCTTTTGTTGGCGTCTTTTCTCTCGTTCTTCAGGGGTAAGAGGGCCCCGAACTCCCCCTATCTGCATGGGCTCGGACCCCGTCTCGGCCTTGGATGAATCCTCGGGAGGGGGACGAGATCTCGGGAAGTAGGAACGCACTTCTCCTCGATTCTTGTCTCCTTTCCTGTCTTGTACTCTGTGGTCAAGCTGAACAGCAAGATCAATCATTTCTTCACACGTCTTGGGTAACTGAACCACTTGCGAGAGAACATCCTTCAATTCCCCACGTAGTCCTCGGTAGAAAAGAGTGGTTCGCTTCTCTGGAGGCCATTCTGTTTCCACGACCAGACGATTAAAGGTGGTAATGTAAGTCAATAAATCTTGCGACCCTTGACGGAGAGTGATCAGTTCACGGTCGCGGGACAGCATATGCGTTTTCCGGTCAAACAGTTTCCTCATTTCAATACAGAAGTCTTGGAAGTTGTGTAGTACTGGATCGTTCCGTTCCATCAGAGGAATCGTCCAACTGGCCGCATTGCCCCCCATATACGACATCATGAACGAGGTCTTTGATGCATCATCCACAAATACGGTAGGTTTGCAAAGGAAATGGAGTCTACACTGGTTGAGGAACGTTTCACATGTCTTGGTGTCCCCATAGAATCGTTCGGGAGGGGCTAGAGGTATCCCAGGGTTTTGAATAACGGGGACTGTGGGAATAGGACCTGGAGAGGGAGGAATGGAGGTTTGGTGAGTATAGAACCCACCCCCATGAGATGCCCCATCCGGGGTATGTGAAGGAGGGGGGAGCGTCCCTTCTCTTATATAACTCTTCCCTTTTCTAACAATGCCCGCTACCTTTCTTCTCAGTGAACCTACTTCAGTTCTTAGATCATGGTTCTCCTGACGTGTGGCATGTACTTCCTGCTGGAGTGCATATAAACTCTCCAGCAACGAAGCCAACACCGTATTTGTATCCATCGCTCGGGCTGAACGGAATCGTGGGCTTGTCAATCTGTCACGATGTCAATGGCTACTACACAGAACCACTAACCTCTGAGAGATGTCAACAGGAACGCTGGATAGAAGTAATCCCCCCTTCTTCTCCAGGACGCACAACACACAGAGTGAATCAAGACACCGCTATGTATCTCTGCCCCCCGGGGAAAAGGGAAGTGGAAAAAATAATAAACTCTGCCGAAGAGAGACTTCTGGGACTAAGTTCGGTTTTCATCCACCTGCACTCACGCTGGACACTAAGAACCCCCAGAGGCACTGCAGATAAGAAAATGACAAGAAACCTTTGGTTAGAGACCCATTAAGCACACAGAGGCCTGATGAATAAACATGCATTCATGTACATACTAACATGTGTGGCAGTTTCTGTAAGGCAGGCAATGTCTCTCTTATCTGATCCGGCAGACTTGAATCAAATCAATAAGGCTTCAATAATGACAACCCCAAATCAGCAAGGCAAAACAAAATAAGCTTCAAATCAGCAAGGATATCAGGAAAAAGGCAAAATCAGCAAGGTAAGGCAAGCAACAAGTCTTCCGTGTTTGAGGAATTCCAAGAGACTGTACAGCGTGTACCGGTACCGGTACTAAAGGATCCAAGGCAAGGTATCAGATACAAAATATAGATGAAATAATACAATCCCAAAGAAAACACTTGTGTGACGGAGACGGCAAACGCGCTCCTGTGCGGGTCTCACAAACGTCACGGAGTCTCGGGACCACCCGTCTCACAATTGCGGGTACTAAAACAAAGTAACTGGAAGCGGTAGGAATATCTGTGATTGCAGCTCTTTGGGCTGCCAATGAAGAGGCCGTAGGGACTCAGGCAGGGTAAATAGTGCCCACCCTCTCTTTTCTATCGTACAATGGAAAATACCTGGAAAAAGCTCGAGGGAGCTCACGAAGGCTTCTGCACTTGATCTCGGAAGAATCCGGATTGACAAGCCCAGATCGGTGACCTCGGAAGGGCTTTGTAGACATGGGACTTCCGAGTCTTACTCACGGCGCCTCTGAAGGACACAAGCTGTCAATCCCCTACCTTTCCTGGCACCCATCGTGATCGCTACACTTACTGTCTTTTACAATCACTGATACAAGTACATATTGATAGATACAGTCACTTATGCAATCACAGGCTGTTATATATATAGGGCCATATGTAGGTAAATTGCATTTACCGAATCGTAAATACCGAATTTTACCGATTCGGTATTTACAATTCGGTAAATGCAATGTAGGTAGTTATTCCTTAACAATTACCGAATCGGTAAGAATCGGTAATTACCGAATCGGTAATTACCGATTCGGTATTTGCCATTGATTCCTATGGGCCTTGAAGCCCATAGGATTCAATAGCAAATACCGAATCGGTAATTACCGATTCGGTAAAATTACCGATTTTACAAGGGGGACAGGGTGTCACTTTGACACCCTGTTGCACCCCTGTTTCTGGCTTTTATGCCACGTGACACACGGACATGCCCTTAGGGCATGTCTGTGTGCCACATGGCACAGGTGTACATGCACAGATGTGCATGTACACAGGAATTAGTTATTTACCATGCCATAATATTTCATGGTAAATAACGAATTCCTAAGGGCCTGTGGCACTGTTTCCAGTGCCACCTTCATCCCATATTACCGATTCTGTACATTTACCGAATCGGTAATTTACAGATTCGGTAAATTTACCGATTCGGTAAATATACAGAATCGGTAATATTTTGGCCACCTACATCAGAAAATCAAAATACCGGTCGGTAACGGCCGAAATCGGCCGTTACCGACCGGTAATTGGCCACCTACATATGGCCCATAGTCATTTATATATGACAACTCTCACATGCAGCAGCTTACACAACAACAAACATAATGATGTACACATTCAGACAGTTTAGTCACTAACCCATGCATTCACTAAGACACATTTAATCACTCACTCATACAGTCAGTCACGCACCTACTAAATCCTTCATCCAGACACTCATACATACACTCATTCTTCAATATGTAAAACATATTTTAACTTTACAGAAACACACAGACACTGGATGATGTTATCAATGATGTCATCAGTGATGTCATTTGAGATGTCATCAGTGATGTCATCAGTGATGTCATTTGAGATGTCATCAGTGATGTCATCAGTGATGTCACTAACCATGTCATGAATGATGTAATATGTGACATCATCAGCAGTGCATTGCGGGCGCGCGAGTTATAGTGAGTCCAACTAACTATAACGTGGGAATTTCAATGGTTTTATGTCAGTAAAATTTCCAGCTAACTATAACTGGTGTCAAACCTATGATTTTTTTCAGTGAATATATATATATGTGTGTGTTGTTTGAAGCATTTGATAAAGTCAGTCATGCTGAAACGCGTCATGCTGGTTCATTAAAGCTGCTGGTTCCACTAACCCATGTGTGCTTGGATCTTTTCCTAGGGAGGTCCTGGACTTGGATATTCGGTGTGCCCATGAGCGCCCATCCTAAAAGTAGTTTGGCAGGTTGAGTGGCACATGGTGGAGGTTTCAATGTTTTTGGAAACAGCCGAACTGCCGCAGCCCATGGTGAAAGCTTGAATGACACTCGTTGGGACTGACTCCAGTCTGAAATTGAACGGGGTGAAAGCGGCAGGATGAGGGCTGTGTGAGACTGGCAACACGGTACTTGGGCCATTGGTGTATGTGAGGGGGAATAGCTGGCGCCACCCACTGGGGATGAGCGGGGCCGGACTGGGAACCAAAACCGGCCCTGGCAAAGTGCTCGGCCGCCCCCCCCCTCCCCACTCGGGGGAGTTGGAGGTGCCGCCGAGCGCTTTGCCGGGCTGGTTTTCGGCCGATTTTGTTGCAGGGCCGATTTTGCAGCTATGCTGCAAAAACGTCACTGTAACAAAATCGACCCCCAGGGGCCCAAAACCTGCCCACACCCTTGCGGCGCACCGGGGGATTGCCCGGTGCCCGCTATGGCCAGTCCGGGCCTGGGGATGAGGTACCTTTCTGGAGTGCCTGCACCTACAAACCCAGAGTGTTGGGATCAGGATTCCTCCACGCCCACCTGTGGGTCTCCGTTTTGAACAGTGAATAACTGCAACATTTGTTGTTTGAAGCATTTAATAAAGGCAGTCATGCTGAAACACGTCATGCTGGTACATTAAAGCTGCTGGTTCCAGTAACCCGTGTGTGCTCGGATCTTTTTCTATGGAGGACCTGGACTTGGACATTCCGTGCGGCCACGAGCACCTTGAGCGCCCATCCTAAAAGTAGTTCATCAGATTCAGTGGCACATGGTGTGGATTTCAACGTTTCTGGCAACTGCTGAACCACTGCAGCCCATGGTGAAAACTTGAATGACACTCGTTGGGACTGACTCCAGTCTGAAATTGATTGGGGTGAAAGCGGCAGGATGAGGGCTGTGCGAGCCTGGCAACATGGTACGTGGGCCATTGGTGTATGCGAGGGGGATAAGCTGGGGCCACCCACCTAGGAGGAGGTACTTACCTGCACCTATGAACGCAGAGTGTTGGGATCAGGGATTCCTCCACGCCCACCTGTGGGTCTCCGCCTATCAGAATGAAGCCAGTGGCGTTTTAAACAGTGGAAACCTGCAACACGTGCTGTTTGTAGCATTTGATAAAGGCAGTCATGCTGGCTCATTAAAGCTGCTGGTTCCACTAACCTGTGTGTGCTCGGATCTTTTTCTAGGTAGGTCCTGTACTTGGACATATATATATACAATTTAAACTGTGAGTGAAAAGATGGAATGTGGAATGCTTATTTATATGACTACTCCTATTAAGGTGTAAAGTTACATCTTCTTCTGTGATAATATAAAAAGATGTAAATCTACTCCGACCATAGCTGCACAAGTACAGTACTAGATTTACATGTTTTCATGAATTTGGCTCCTCTGGTGAAAAATAAACTGGTGCACTTCTCATACTTACTGAAGCACTTGCCCCTGTTTTTTTCATCTATAGCTTGAATGAGATGCCAATTCGGGAAATTCCCTATGGAGGCATATGCCCCATGCATTTACGCCTGTTTAACGCATTGTGAATCTACGCACAAGGTTTAATCAGAAAACGTCATCCTCATACTAAACAATGGCTAATACACGCACAAGGACTGTATAAATAAAGGACATGACCGGAAGCTTTGACTTTCTCTAGATGTAAGTGAAACTAACATTTGGACAAATCATCTGTGAATCAGGCCTTAAGGGTTGAGAGAAACATTTCTAACCCCTATGACACTTTCATTCACCATGAAGTGAAGCATGTTGAATAATACATCACCTACGTCTCTGCTGGCATTTCGTGGTGTAAGTATCCCATCGCTGCATGTCGTTTATTATTTTACAGCAATATTGTTGCAGTCTCCTGTGTTCAGCTCTATTTTTGGCACTTCCATACGGACAGAGCCAA
Source organism: Lissotriton helveticus (assembly GCF_964261635.1). Taxonomy (NCBI): domain Eukaryota; kingdom Metazoa; phylum Chordata; class Amphibia; order Caudata; family Salamandridae; genus Lissotriton; species Lissotriton helveticus. Next base: position 808,372,454 of record NC_136063.1, read on the forward strand.
AACTCAGTGCTGGGCAGCAGAGTGACAATGTCTGAGTCACTACAAAAAGTCCATATGGCCTTTGTTCGTGCGAGCATGAGAACCTGTGTTCGGCAATGAGTACATTGTGCAGAGCTGCTTGTTACAGCTGAGGTTCCCACTCCACCCGCAGACTGGCAGTGCTTTCAGATCCTGCGCGTGCAGCCGCATTCCTGCCAATCACATACGCGGGGATTGTTAAAAACCTATTAATAGCCCTTCTAGCATTTCTAACCCCGATATTTTTTCGTGACACATAAGCCTGGCTGAACTTCACGAGCAGTGACATTTCACACTTTTCTGAGAAAGTAGAGCGTATACTTGTAGCTTGTCCAAAAATGACACCATTTTCATTGGTAAAGCGCTGTGGCTCGAGATAGCGGAGTTCATTTTGTTTTATGACACCTGGAAAAAAGCAGAAATGAAATGCTGGTACTTTATGTTGGATGCAATGGAGAAAAGGTGCAATAACGGGTAAGTGTGGCCTGGCAACATCAGCATAAATAGGATTGAACAGTTTTTAAACATGCTATTCAAAGCAATTTCAATCTCACAGACGTGATGGGCAGAAACACCTACCTTAATATTACTCTGAGCACATTCCATTCTATCGAGTTTTATCTCACCTGTGCTGTTACGACAGAAACCAATGCTGTCAGTATCATTCTTGACCTGTGCCCTGTAGGAACAGCCTGCCTGTACTGAGTGGGCATATCTATCTGATTAGGAACAAGAGAAACCCAGACATGTTTCAGATTTGATGAGCCTCATCAATGAGCTGCGCGTGAGTCCCATAAATGCAGCGACCTTGTCAACCATGTCCAGGGGTGTAGTTTCAGGGGTAGTATTTGGGGCGTTACAACCCCCCTAATAATTGTATTTTGTGATAGATGGTCGGGTACAGGTGCTTTGAGTCGAGTATGGTGCAGTGTCTGTCAGATTCACAAGGAACGTTTACACACAGACAAAAACACACACACACTCTCTTCTGCTCTATTTAGAAAGACTTCCAAAATGTTGCTTATTTTACAAGATAATGTGCTTTCTCTCACATAGTACCCATACCAATCCATATTCCTCTATTTTTCCGTGGCCCCTTAAGTAGGGTGACCAGAATTTTTTTTTAATGGGGACAGTTCATAGACATAGAAGTAAGACTACAGTTTGCAGTAACGGTCGTCATAAAAGTAGGACTATTTGACAGCTGTCATAGACATGGGAAAGGGACTAAAATGACAGCCGCCTCCACAGACACAGATGAAGAATTACAGACAAATCATATGTGTGACACAGACTTATCCGAGAGAGACGTCAAGGTTTCAGTGACCATCACCCGTATGACCCGCTAATTGCACGGTGCGATATCCTTACCTGGTGACACTCATGGCTTCCTGTGGATTGCAAAGTATGACTCACTGTACAGCCTGGACAACATGGCCTGGAGGCGCGGATTGAGCAGCAAATCCGAATTGCCGGGGCACGCAGTGGCTCGGGTTGTGAGCCTTCCAGTGCCTGCAGCCTGGCCAGCCTTGGCAGAGAGTGTTACAGCCCAAGTAAGTTTAAGTTTTAAGCATGGGTGCCAATGGCAGCATGCGATCAGGCAGCTGCAGCGCCTGTGGTGTTACACAAACTGTGAAATGGGTTGCAAGGCTGGTGCTGCGTAAAGTGTGTTTTATGCTGTTGGGGCCTCTCTGACATAGGTTCCCTATTGGGCCAGGTCACTCACATGACGTCAGAGAGTGGCCCGAGTCCTGATGTTCTCCTGACTTTCGTTTGCTGGGAAGGAGGGGGGCACCGCAAAGGCTGACAGTCTTTAAGTAGATTTTTCTGCTGGCCCATCCAACAACAGTAGCCACCAGAGTGTCGTTAGGGCCTCACGCATCTTTTTTGGGCTGGGTCCCACCTTGGAGAGAGGCACAGGTTACTCATGTGACGTCAGAGGGTGGCCCCAAGTCCGGATGTTTTTCTGACTTTAGTTTGCAGGGAAGGAGGGGGGGGCACCACAAAGGCTGGCAATCTTTATGTTGTTTCTCTGCTGGCCTATCCAACAACAGTAGCCACCAGAGTGTTGTTAGCAGGGCCTCGCACATCCTGTTTGGGCTGGGTCCCACCTTGGAGAGAGGCCCTGGACTGAGTGATGCTCTGCTCAGGATCATTAATTACGAGGGAGGAACAAGAGGGTCCAGCATAAGTCAGCATAGGCTGAAGGTACAAGCCTCAAAAAACAAACAACCACAAAAAAACAACAACAAAAAACGCTCCTGACAGTGTGCAGAGAGAGCCTTGATGTAATATGTTGCAAGGGAGTTTCCTGATATTTGTACGATTCTAAGTATATTTACCTAAACATGAGTATACATGAAAGTTGTTTAACCAATACTTCTTACGCTTTGCAGCAGCTACTGTAGAGTTTCTAGTTGCTGAAAATTGTGTCATTTCTGATACTTATAAGTTTCTCTCGTTTTAATATCTTGATTTTGCTCGCAAGAAAGTGCCACTCATAGTCATTAAAATGTCACTCATAATTACTCTGAAATTCTGAAAATGTCACACATAGAAATCTGAAACCTTGGCAGCAATGCATGTAACATTACTATTCACTTTGTCAATTGTTCTTAGCTGCATAAGATAAATAAGCAACACATTTAGGCTTTGTTGTACATAACATTGAAAATGCTTCAGTTCTTGGATGATGAGACTGTGAAAGAACTATAACGGGTCTCTTTGAAGGCAGTGAAGGGTAGTATTGCTGCAGCAGTAAGATGTTTTTTTCATCCTGAGGGCAAAAATGGACATCCCAATAGAGACCCGTCTCAGCATCTGTACTAAGTAAGGAGAGAAATGTCCCGGTTTTTAAATAGTGTTTCAGTGCGAGACACTATTTAAAAACCGGGACATTTCTCCGTTTAACTCGGGCACTGCACTAAAACCGGGACATTTCTGTAATTGGGAGCAAAGTGTCGGGACACGGGGACACTGCTCCGAAATCAGGGACCATCCGGGGAAAACCGGGATGTCTGGTCACCCTACCCTTAAGCCCCTTTTGTGCACCCTGCTTGTCGTATAATGTAATTTAACATTATGTGCCAGCGTGATTGTTGGGAAATCTGAAGCGCACCCCCCCTACTGACCAACCTATGCCCCTGACCACATCTGGCCGTAGGCAATCTGATTGAAAGGACTCACATGGCCAGCAGAAAAGTCATGTATGGAAATATTTGAATTCATTTAAACCATTGGTTATAACTTGAGAGTCGTTCCTTTGGCTGCCATCTTGAATGTCCATTTGCAGAAAAGAGACAGCCTCATTCAAATCGGTCTTGCCCCAGCAGACTCGGACAATTCAGCCGGAAGTGCTTGGCATATGCTTTATGAACTGGAGCACAAGCAATCATAGTCATCATGCCGCCATCTTGCTTTGGAGGGTTGGATTAATTCAAACAGCATCACTGGTCACTTTTTTGTCTTTCTGAGTGAGTTTCCATAATTGGCATGGATATGTTCATTTGTGTGCAACAAGGACTAAAGCATCACATTGCTGATGAGATCCAATGAGGTTGATACAGGACTCGTTCCTGTTCAAAGGGGACGGGGCCTTTCAATTTAGACGTTACTGTACCCTAAGGGATATTGAAGATTAGTTTAAGTTAATTTTATTGTGATGATTAATAAAAATCGTTACAATCTTCGAACAGGTTAAAATTACAAATTTTGTGCAAAATAAAAAATACATATTCTATCACTGGTAAAAGAGACAACACCGATCTTATTTCATCCGATACAGTACATTGTTAAAGTCAAGTTCTTTAGCAAGGTTTTGATAGTATTGTTTATGCCGCAGCGGCCTTCAAGCCTCGATCCGCTCTTTGTACTAGACTTTAAGAGCCTTTTATCAGTTCAATTTATTGAAGATTAGTTTCCATACTATTCGACTGACTGCATGTACACAGTGAGTCAAAATGTGATGGCATGGAACGGAATGCACTTAGAGCGTTGGCTAACATTTGAGATTAAATCAAAGATTTGATGGGTCACTGTTTATTTCATGTTCACTTAAAAAATTTACGAATGCAAATACTGACCAAATATCTGGTGGGTGTAGTTATTTATCATAATACAAATAGCTAGTTTTGCAAAGCCCAAAGGTCTTAGCTCTAAAAGGCTGACCTATTGGCTTCGTCAATGCTTTTTTCCAATCGAATGTGTCAAGACGCATGTGCGCGATATGGTGGGCAATCTTGCAAACTAAGTTTTTATGAAAGAAAACCAATCCCAAAATGGTGCTCATTCTCATGTATGTCTCATGATGCCTGCATTGTAGTGTGTGCATGCACATGCGCCTTAACCTATGGTGACCATTTTTAATTTACTGTTCTAGATTTGACAGATAGCCAGGTTAGAACAGGACATTACAATTTTACAAAGTGAAAAACAAAGGCCCGCAAAGTGCAAGAAAATAAGCTAGTGGTCAAACAGCACTTAGAAGTTGATGGGCCCTTGTAAAATATATATACAGATGCATATACAAATGTTAAAAAATGAACATGGGGTTTAGTCAGGCTGGCCAAGATGCTGGGCGTACTGTGATTTCACAGATCCTGCATTATACTGTGGCTGGGGAAGGCGGGCATTATATCCTGCTTGTGGTCCGGTGGAGGGTGACGCGGCTTGGGGGCGGCAGGCCTAACTGGACCCTGGACAAGGGACGCTGCCTCAGGCGGGAGGCCACCTGTGGCACCTGGACCTCGCCAGGGTGCAGATATTGGTACTCAGCATGGCACTCTGTTTTGCTGGCCTGAACACCTGTGTGTGGAAACCCCTCAGGGCACCAAGGAGTCCTCCAGAGACTGAACACTGGTGCCTGCAGAGGAGGAGGGGCATGCAACCCTGAGGGGGAGGCCATGGTACAGACGAGCAGCTCAGCAGGTGTGGGAACGTTGAGTGTCTCCCCACCCCAGGTCTTGGAACTGCCATCCCAGGGAGCCACTGAGGCTTACATGGCTCTGCTGGGTCGCTGGACTAGCCAGGTGAGAAACCAGTCTCCTGGGCCCTGCGATGGACCGCTGGCATTACACCACCCGGTTAATTGGGTGCCAGTTAGCTTGCACATTTGGGCCGATGTGCCTTCCTAGACTGTAAACCACAGATGGCCTGGAGACAGGAGGGGTGTGGTGGCTTGGCCTTGCCCCCTGGAAAGCCCTCAGTCCACCTAATCAAACTCATACCCTGTCTCCTCATTTTGAAAAAGTTTGCCCAAGCCACCATGTCCACTAGGTGGGAAGTGTTCTGGGAATCCTGAGACTGCTGGTACTGGGCGCTGATGAGGAAAGAGTGGCGGCACATTTGCTTGGTCTGGGAGGACACTGTCTGGGAGAAATATTGCCTGCTGCTCCTGGATGCTTGTCCTGCCCGTTCTAGTCGATATGGAGGGGAACAAGAGGGGCAGGCTCTGAATTTGGGGCCTTGGATCTGCACACCCGATAGCCCATTTTCCCCCAAGCTTACGAAGGGTGAGGACCAGTGATTGGGCTGCTTCTGTGTCTCCTTGCCATCACAGGGTGAATTCTCATAAGAGACAATCAGGCCATTAGATGGAGAAAAACAAAGCCCACAACTCATGGGCACAGACAAAGATGGGCAGGTTCACTACTCGGCGTGTCTCAACCACATAACCACCCAGCAAATGTCGGAAGTCAGCAAAAATGTCATGATCCTGCCAAAAATCTGGGCTTCCTGAATTGCTGTGGAAGCTAAAATCCGTGACGTGGGTGCTGATGTTTTGCTTCTCTATCAAGATTTATGCATTGTAGTAGGCAGTTTAATAGAGTAAATGCTCGATGTCAGCACTTGTAAATGAAGTGGTTAGCCTCTGATCTAATGTGTTGAGGCTGCATGCTACCACCAAGACCTTCAAGGTGAAGGAGGGAGATGCAAAAAATAAATCCAGATGTAATAACCTCTGGTTTGTTTTATTTCCACAAGCTGAGGGGTCCACTTCTCCAGAAAAGTTCCTGGATGACTGGAAAGACTATCCCGCTGAGTGTTGTCACCCTGGGATGGAATCAAAAGACGGCATAGGGTGTTTATTTAGAAGCCCCCCTCCTGGGGCACCCCCATGACCCATGTTTGCTTGAGTATTTCATTTTCATTACAGAGACGCAATCCTAAGCGAAACAACCAAAAAGGGGAATTGCTATATCATTCGTCCCACATCATGATTTACCTGGAGTACACTAGACAGGTTCAGAACAACGGAAATCATTTGAGGTGGTGAAATGGCAGCTTTGTGCAATGAACCAGCAATACATGCTACTCTTCCATGACAAGCTCAGAGTGCTTCATAGTTCCAAGACCTATTTTAGACTCCTCAGAGGTACTTGTGAGTGGGCGTCTGACAGGACGTAACTGGGACACTATGGGGCTCCACAGCTGGACTCCCCGAGCCAATGGGATTGCCCTCCTGTGGATAACTTATCCTTGCCTGGCGGATGAAGAACCCACTTGCACAAAGCTGAGGGCAACCTAGGGATTCCCCAGACTAATATAAGATAGGCAAAAGCCCAGTTGTATAGGCCCTAGGGATGAAAGAGGTCTGCTAGTGGACATGATGGACATGGTCACTGAAAAACCTTGTGTCTCTTACGAGGAAAGTTCATGGGATGGAGAGATGATGACATTTTGAGCTGTAGAGGTTACCAGCCTTTACCACTGTGGAGGGAGAGAGCTCTATCTTCTGATTACTGTCAGTGATGGGATGATTAGTACTTATTAACATTGTATACATCCTAGGAGACATCTTGAAAAGAATTCAAGATTTGAATTAGTGTTGTGATATATATTCTGAATGGTAATGGGCTTGACAATGTATATGTATTAGTTTTGAACTTTGCTCCAGGGACTTGTTTGTTAAGTGGAAACACTATGTGACAATAACAATAATCAAATACACTGTTTGATCTGATTGATTCTAAGGATCTAGTGTTAAATTTAATTATTTCACTCTCTCAAAAGTAAATACTGTGATTGATCGCCTGCAGGATACCATGTTTTAGTTTTGAATAACTACAGAGAGTATGCAGTCCTTTGTGTGGAGGCAAGAGACACCCTACTCAAGTGTAAGTAGGGCTGTACCCAGGCCCGCCCTTCCATCCTGCCAGTGGTGGCCCATCCAGGCACACCTAAGCTCTCTATTGTGTGTGGCTGTCTAGGAGGAATACACAAAACCTACCTGTCAGTTACACCCATTCATGTGACCCAGAGACAGGCTGCAGGCACAACATGGCTAAGGCACAGAAATGTCAACTTTCTAAAAGTGACCTTTTCAAAATTGTAATTTAAAATTAGACTTCACCATAAGAGAGCACATCAAAAAGGAGTGGACACCAACACAAAGACAAAGACACCAAAACATGAACAAGTTACCTGTTCCCATTTGGAAGTTACAACAAATGTAATACGGTAACTTCAATGCTATCTTATGGGAGAGGTAGGCCTGGCAGTAGCAAACAAATACAATTAATTTAAATGTTTTCACCTACAGAACATGTAAAACTAAAAGGTACATGTCAAACCATTGAAATGCAATGCACCCTGCCCTCTGGGCTGCTCACGGCCTAACCTAGGGGTGACGTACATGTATTAAAGATAAAGGTTTGGGTCTGGCAAAAGCTTAATTTTGCCAGGTCTATATGGCAGTTTTAAAATTGCATACACGAAGTGCAATGGTAGACCTGAGACATGATAAATGGGGTACTTAATTGGGTGGCACAATCAGTGCTGCAGGCCTGCTAGTAGCATTTAATTTAGAGGCGGTGGGCACAGGTAGTGCCACCTTACTAGGGAATTTCAAGTTAATGAAATATGCCAATTGGGTGAAAACCAATTCTGTTTTAAGGCGAGAGCACAAGCACTCAAGCACTGATTATCAGAGCCCAAAGCCAGCAAAAACAAGGTCAGCAAACAGGGGGGTTGAAAGCAAAATGTTAGGGGAGCAAACCATGCCAAAAATGCTAGGTCTGTTAGCGGCGCTGTAGACAACTATAAATAAACGGAGTGCTGAATAAAAAGTAAAAAATGATTTCCATCAAGTCTGCAGTTGAAAGACACAACTCATCCAACCACTACTCTGAGACTAAAATGATACGGGGCAGTGCAATCAAGAACAGGGAGGAAAGCCATTGAATAAAGATCAAACACCTTACAGAGACAAAAAGGGCATTCATTCATTACCAAGGGGCTAACCCAAAGCCCACTCCAAGTATAGCTTAGGTTTTGGAAAGAATGGGCCAACCACTAAATCAGACCTAAAAAGATCATCCACAAGAAAATGCTTTTTGCAACGTGTTTTGCTTAGTAACAAACAATGCAAGGAGTTGTGATTAAAAATAAGTGCTTATCTGAATTTAGTGTTCACCACACTGCGCTTACATATAATTCATTTATTGTCCCAGAAATATTGTTTACAAAAATATCACTCAAATGAAGTCACTGATAGAAAATGTACACCCAGAAGGATGATATTAAGGCAATATTCTTGCTTTTGAAATTCTGACATACAAGGCATCAAAAATCATATGGTTAACAATGTTAACATTGCACTAAAACTCAAAGGCTTAGGCACCATCAATTCTAGGCAGCCAAACTCATCCTGGTCTGTTCATGGTATTCCACCTACCTGATCCCTAAAATCTCTGGGGCAGATTTACAAGCCCCTTGCAACACTTTTGCGCCGCTGTTGTGTCACTTTTGTAAAGTAAAAAATGTGGCCAATATACAACGCAACTAGGGAGATGCGTCACATTGTAAAGCCCTGCATTATGTTATGTCTGCGTCAGGTATAATGTATGCAGGGTGGGCGTTTCAATGCAGGAAAGCCTCGTAAAAGTGATACAGTGAAATCCACACTTCTAGGATGCCGCTGCATCAAAACCTTACGCCTGCTTGAAGCAGGCATAAGAAGTGAGGCAGTGTAGTGGTAATAGGCCTCAAAATGCGTTGCTGGAGTAGCATTGTTCATGCAACACAACTCCATCAATGCGTGACTCTTGCCTCAACAGATGAGTCAGAATTTCTGACACATCTGTCAATCCTTGCGCCAAGGTGCGCCGTATTGTAGATACGGCGCATCAATCAATCAATCAATCAGAACATTTGTAAAGTGCACTACTTACCCTTGAGGGTCTCAAGGCGCAAGGGGTGCTGCTACTGCTTGAATAGCCAGGTCTTGAGGAGTCTTCTGAAGGTTAGCTGGTCCTGGGTCTGCAGTAGGGGGATGGGGAGGGTGTTTCAGGTCTTGGTGGTGAGGTGGGAGAACGATCTGCTGCTGGAGGTTGCTTTACGGATGCGGGGGACTGTGGCGAGGGCGAGGTCGGTGGAGCGGAGCTGGCAGTTGGGGGTGTAGAAGTTCTGTCGTCTGTTGAGGTATGCTGGTCCGGTGTTGTGGAGTGCCGTGTGTGCATGGGTGAGGAGCTTGAAGGTGATCCTTTTGTTGACAGGGAGCCAGTGAAGTTCTCTCAGGTGGGGTGTGATGTGGCTTCGGCGAGGGATGTCGAGGATCAAGCATGCAGAGACGTTTTGAATGCGTTGAAGTTGTTTCAGGAGTTTGGCCAAAGCTCCTGCATAGAGGGCGTTTCCGTAGTCCAACCTGCTGCTGACAAGGGCCTGGGTGACCATTCTTCTTGTCTCGGTGGGGATCCACCTGTAGATCTTGTGGAGCATGCAGAGGGTGTTGATGCAGGGGGATGAGACAACGTTGACCTGTTTTGTCATGGAGAGAGCAGAGTCGAGAATGAACCCATGGGTGTATGCGTGGTCTCTGGGTGTTGGGGCAGTTCCCAGTGCGGTCAGCCACCAGGAGTCGTCCCAGGCAGTGGGGGTGGTGCAGAGGATAAGGACTTCCGTCTTGTCGAGTTTAGCTTCAGTCAGCTGTTCTTCATCCATTCAGCGCCGGCTTTCAATCCTTCATGGAGGTTGGTTTTGGCGGTGAGGGGGTACTTCGTGGTGGAGAGGATCAGCTGGGTGTCGTCGGCGTAGGAGATGATGTTGAGGTCATGCAGTCGGGCGACGTGGGCTGGCAGTGCCATGTAGATGTTGAACATTGTTGGGGCGAGGGATGAGCCCTGGGGTACACCGCAGATGATCTCGGTAGCTTTGGAGCGGAAAGGGGGAGGCAGACGCTCTGGCTTCTGACAGAGAGGAAGGAAGTGGTCCAGTCCGGTAAACATCGTTTACAACGATGTTTTCACAACGCGGTACCTTTACACCGCGGCTGTGACAACGCAAGTCGTTACCACGACTTGCGCTGGAGGGCGCTCAAGGTCTAAAAATAGTTAATTTACTATCCTAACACCTTCCCTAGGGTCCACGGGGACTGGTGTTAGAATAGTAAATTAAACTATTCGAAATCCGCGCCCCCCCAACGCAAGTCGTGGTAACGACTTGCGTTGTCACGGCCGCGTTGTAAAGGTATGCGTTGTGACGGTACGCGTTGTACCGTCATATATCCGTCCAGTCCAGAGCCTTGTCTTGGATCACAGCGTTGTTGAGGCGTGTGCGTAGGGTGCAGTGGCAGACAGTGTCGAAGGCGGCTGACATGTCCAGGAGGATGAGGGCCGTGGTTTCTCCATTGTCCAGCAGGGCCCTGATGTCATCGGTGGGAAAAACGGGGCAGGAACGGTGAGGGAACAGAAGGCAAAGGGAGGCACAGGGCACAGAGTTTAACTATAAAAACAAAAGTATAAAAAACTAAACAATTAACAATAAAAATGGAAGCAATATAGTAAAAAGCAGACCTACTGCCAGCCACTGGCCACCAGGGATGAGGCACAGATGGGGGAAACGGCCATTACAACGAAGCCTTTACAACGAAATCGTTAACCACGCATGCAGTACAACACATGCGTGGTTAACACGAAAGCCTTTACCACGCATACCTTTACTACGAGGTTTGTAGTAAAGGTATATGTGGTAAAGGTAAAAAGTAAAAAAAGGGGGGCTTGGGGGGGTCTCCCCCCCAAAAAAGGAGCTCACCTGAAGTCACGTCGGGTATCAGCGTCGTTTAAGAGAAAACGGAAAATAAACTTCCGCTTTCTCTTAACGACGTATGACGTCACCACGCTAGTAATTGTGGTAAATGTTATGCGTGGTAAACGAATTCCGTTGTAACGCATGCGTGGTAAAGGCATGCGTTGCAACGGAATTCGTTGTAACGTCATATATTCCACAGATGGTAGCCTGCGGGTGGAGGAGGGCCTCACACTCGCGGCAGTGGCAGCAGCATCGAGCAGGGAAACACAGGCACAACAGGTGGTGCTGTTGCGGCATGAGGAGCGACTTGCCTGGAGCAGGGTCAAGGGTCGCTCTCCTCACCGCAGAGCGGATGCGATAAGAAGGGGAGGTGGGGCGGAGGAGCATCCATGGTGGTGCAAGGGTTTCTCAGGGTGGCGCAGGAAAAGTGACGCATCTCTACAGATGCATCACTTTCTAGTAAATCCTGTGTTTTAGACTTCAAAGCGTCCCTTGACCAATTTAACCAGAGCACCCACAGTTTTAAAGATGTGGTCATGGTAGATTCCTAGCAAAGGACAAAGTTCAAGAAGAGATATTATGTGGTACATCAAAAGCAGCCCGTATTTTGTATTACATGTTCTCACATGTGTTTGACTGTGTAGTAGGGAAGAAGAAAACTTGCTTCAACGTGTCCTGGTCATTTCTGGAAGATCGCATCTACACAACACTTTGCTAAGATCAATGTCAAGTTTTCATCAGAGAACTGTCATTCCATTTTCCCTTGCGGTTATATTTACATCTATTCTTGGTTCTGAAGGTAATTAATCAAGATATTGTGCACGCAGTGGCAGAATGATAACCTGCAAGAGGTAGTTCAGAAGTGGACATTTAAACTACAGGTCATAAAACTTGATTGAAGTTCTTTAAGGAGATAATGACATCTTTTCAATAAAGGCTCGGAGATACCACGGACAAGTGATTGGCACAAATTAACCACATTCTTTTAGAAAACGTTGCTTTAGATCGCTTTACATACATTTGTTTCGTTTAGTGATTTGTAAACTTTGCAAGTCAGCTTTAATGAACACATTGAACAGTTTACCTTTTCAAAAACGAATATGGAGAAGCTAATTTCTCTTTCTGTGACACTACAGCCATGAAGGAGAAGAACCAGAGAACCAGTGTCTGAATTACAGACATTGTTACTAGGAAACAAACATTTAACATCCAGCTTTCCCAAGTGGCCTAATATTGACTTAATAGGACAAAACTTTTGTCCCTCAATTGCCTATTTTTCATTAGCTGAAAATTGTTGGAATATGTAGAAGATATTTGGTGCAAAAACGTGCTGTAGAAAGCATGCCTTTTGTGGTGTTATAGGAATTAATGTTGCTCCTTTTACAGTATGAACACTAGTCATTTCTATGTTGTACACGAAAAATATAACAGTTTTTTGGGCTACTCCTGGCAATGTAACCAGGGAATTGTATCTTAAATTCAAGGTTATTTTCAGTAAGTATTGATGTGGAAAATGTCACTCAATGTAATGGAGAACAGCGTGTGTAAATTATACATTTAGGGCCTCATTTATGAGGAATTGGCGTACGGCAGTGCTGCAAGTCTTCTTGCTGAGCTATCCTACACTCATGTAAAGGGCAGGCATGCACTGTATTCATGAAGTGCATTCATGTCCTTTGGAACTGGTGCACAATTTATTGCCTGGCGCCAACGTTGACACCTTTGCACAATGGTGCAGGGGTGCCTCATTTGCAGGAAGGATTGTTTTTGTGCAGAAAGGGGCATGAGGCGTTTTCCTCTTTCTATGTGTGCTGCAGAATACAGCACACATGGAAAGAGGAAAAAACGAAGAGAAATAAAAATATTTCTCCTCATTAATACCTCCTCTGGGGAGGCGTAAGGTGTTGCCCCAGATTTACATGAATAAGTAAATCGGGGGCAGTGTAAAAAAACATGTCTGTTGCGTGCGCATACCGCCCATGGAATGCCTCCTTGATGCAGAGTAAGTCACAGAAGCGACTTGTGCTGCTTTGTCTTACTCCATATCAATGAGTCCATGTAAAGCCATGCAGAGTGACTTTGCTTTGCCTCATAGATATAATTGAGATGCTGCCGCTGCTAGAGCATTCAAAAAATTTACTCTCCAGCCGTGAAAGCCTCTCATAAATAAGCCCCAAGAATGGTAAAAAGAATGAAATAAATATGAATTATAAATACTGTTTGCGTATTATACACACTTTGCCATGCCATTATTGTACGTATGGAATGGGTGTCTTGCAATAAAAATGACTAACGACTGCACAAAAAGGTTGTGGAGCTACACCATAGGTAGTTATGACAAGAGAGCCAGTGTATAAGGCAGAAACATCCTAGACAATTTGGGAGTGGAGAGGGTTGGTTTAGTGGTCTACAAGTTGCTGTGCGAAGATAAGTGCCCTCATTTGAATAGAAAGGAGGACGAGGACTATATTCTCCTTTATGTTACTCTTGGTTTCCAATTTTGGGGTGTTGTTACTCAGGGAGCTGTGGTTGCTGTGGGAGATTCGTTCCTTGGAGGCCAAGTCAGCAGGGGCTGCTCCTCTGTTAGAGAGGAGGAGCATTGCTGTGCCTACTAAAATGCCCCCAAAAGCCTAAGAGATGAAAAATTAAATGGTAATTAAGTAAATGTATTGCCATTTTGTTTTTCATCCACCTGTCACAAACCGAGTGGCAGGATGGAGAGGGGCGTGCTGAGCGGCAGCAGAAGGGAGGAGGTTAGCCTGCCTAGGCACTCCATTTCAAAGTGCGCATGTCCCTTTGGCCGGCCATCTAGCGCCGGCCAGCTAGACATGCGCACTTTGAAACGCCTTGAACCCAGCTGTCTTAAAACAGCTGGGTTAGACCAAGCACACACTCCAGTGCCCTTGGGAGCGCCAAGAGAGGCCGCTCCCTTCAGTCCTGGCGCCTCTCTCATGCTTGTTCACAGCATGAGAGCAGCACCAGGATTTATTAGGAGACTTGTCTGGGGCCCTCACTGAACACTGGACTGCAGTGAGAAGGTGGACATGCAGTGAAGAGGAAGAAGTATCCATTATGTACGGTAAGTGGATTTTTTATATTTTACCTGAGACGCTCAGTGCGATAGTGTATGCAACTACCCACCATCCATTTACCTGCCTACCACTCTCCTTAGATGCCAGCCACCACTGCAAGTAAGGTTGGCACAGCACAAATTAAATACAAAGGAGGCTGTCAGAGGGGAGGCAGGAAGTTCAAATGTGATCCTGATTAACTGCTGTGAAGTTTGGATGAGGCAGGATGCAGTGTGATGGACTCTTATCAAAGAGGCGAGGTGTGTTTCTGGCACTCCTTTGGCGAGGATTTCCTCCATCAAGGTCAGAGGTATTCTCACGACTTCGATTGTACTTTGGCTATCAAAGGCAGCCTGACCCCTGTCTCAGCAATTTTTAAGCAAAACAACCCAGGAAGAGTAAATGTTATATACAAAGAGCAAAGAGTTGCCTACAGCGAGTAATTAATTCATTTCCTCGCACCTAAAATTACTTTTCTAAAATCATGTGCATCGAATCGGACCTACTGCTGTTCATAAAGTGCCTAACATTCCACAGTTTAATATATATATAGAACATTTAACTTACTCCATCTCGCAGCTACGTTTTTTTCTAAATATTCCTACTGTTATGAACAGGGCCGGCTTTAACACTGGGGGCGCCCTGTGTGATAAAGTCTGTTTGTGCCCCCCCGCCCCACCACCCATGCCACGAAGTTCCTCACTAGCGCCCTTTAACAGTGCCCTCCACTTCTCCATAATCATTGTCTCTCAGATTCATTTAGTTTTATAGCATCACTCATACCAGTGTAAAGTGTCAGAGCACGTAACATCATACACACATTGCACAGAGACAATTATACATGTGTAAATCAGTATATAGGGAATCTTACATCAGACAGGACTACAAGGTATATGAGTCACATGTCATCCATAATGGTAGGCAGTTTAGATTAAGAGTCCTAAGTCCGGAAAACCCCAAATTCAGAATTTAATACTTAACACCATTATTAGGGATTCTCTTCAATAGGAATTGATTTCTCCCCGCAGTGTTCTATACTAGGATTTTAGCTTAAAAACTGCACGTAACAAAAGGATCTGTCTGACAGAAGCAGTACCACATTGACCTACTTTACATTATATGCACTTATTGATCTGCATGGTAAACGTTATTTGCAGCAGGCACTTTAACCCTCTGTACTACCTTACAAGCAGTAAAAACTTCGTAGACAAAACTCCGGTCTCTCTCCAGGAAGATGATTAATCACCGGAGTTATCTTGACATTTTAATTGTTGCCTGTATATTGTTGGATGCCGGGAACGCGGCAGCAGGTACTTTTAAAAGGAGAATATATTCACAAACTGATGCCCCCACCCCAAGTCAGTGCCCGGTGCGGTGGCACCGATCGCACCGCCCTAGAGCCGGCCCTGGTTATGAATACCTTGCGATTTTGACTGGGTAGCTCTCTGTAGTCCACATGGCAGGCCTGTGCAAAAAAGACAATGCTAATAAAATACATGCATGAATAATATCACTGCTGCTTTAAGCAAACAGCCTCTGCAAGCAGTGGCAGCCCCTCCGCTAAGGCGGAGGTGCCCTGCCCCACAGCTCTCGGAGCAGTGCAAAATGAAAAATAAAATGATATTAAAAAAAGTTACTATCATTTTATTTTTAGCATTTTCCAGCCAGGTTAGTGCAGGGCTAGGCCTGGCTCCCGTGACGTTGAGGGAGGAGGAGTGGGTGCTGCACCTTAAGTGCGCATGACTGTCTTCGCCGGCCCAACAGTCATGTGAACTTGGCCTATTCTCCACCAGGCTGCAATGGACAGCCCAGTGGAGAACATGCACAGGCCTGTGAGTCCCCATCTGAGCACCGCACCACAGAATTCAGACCAAACACAAGCCTGCTGTCATGGTGACAGCAGTGTCGTGATTGGCATAAGTGAGCCTAGAAACTGCTAGGAGGTGGCAGAACAGCAAGGAGGAAGGAGAGGCTGTGCGGGGCCAGTGAGGAGCATGTAATATTTTTTTTTCTAAACCCCCTGCCACCATTACCTACAAGGTGCCGCTGTCCTGTCTGTAGGGTAGATTGTAATGATTATATATGCAATAGAGGACACACATTTAAAGTTAGACGTGTTTGGTGTATGGGGCAAAAATGTAGTTTAATGGAGAAGATTAATACTGCTTTACTCAGAGCTCTTTATGCCAGAAACTAATATCTGCCTTTTTCTTACGCTAAACTTACTACTTCTAATGAGTTGCTGGTGTACTACTGTTGCGATATGGTCTAGAGACGAAGACATACCCGAGCAAGCAAGAAATGTAAGCAAATAAATCGTAGGAGTAGTGTTTTTACAATGCAGTCAGGTTTTCTGAATGAAAGAGTGTAGCAACTGCTGTATATCTGGGAGATATAACATGCCTTCTGCCTGTTTCATCTGGAGTTCTGTAAACCCATGCAGACTGGCAACTAGATTTACTGCACCCGAGGCGACTGACTGAAGTGGGAGTTGAAACACACAAGCACGTCACCATAGGACACAAAGAAATATTTCAAGCCCTTTGTCGCTTTCTCTGGATAAAGCACGCGCTCCAAGGGAAACTATCCACTGTCCCCTTTCATGGAACAACGTACAGTCAGACACTTTCCTTTGAGAAGAGATGATTCGGTCTCCACAGTCTGTCTTTGGCATGTTTTCAGTGAAAGCACCAGGGAGACTGTTGTTTTTGTTTTTTCGTTTTAACTGCTACACAGTTAAATTTCAAGGCTACTCAAAAACCACGTGAATTGAAAATAAAAACTAAAATTCAGAATTTGTAAAGAGGTTTTTGTCAGCAAGTCGTTGACAACTCAGGATTTCTGACGGTTGATGATGACATCTGCTTTGATTTCTACATCACAAATTCGAGACCCAGCGTGGGCCGCTCAGGCATTTATCCTTCTGGGGTGGCTGCACTGAGTTCCATAACGTTGGTTAGTAGTAACTCCTGCTATGTGCTATAGCAGAGCATATGTACACGTTATGACCTCAATTACGAGATAGTGGTAAAAACTGCCAAACTTGCAATGGTAAAATACAGTTTGAAAGGGGTCCGCTAAATAACGAATGTTACATAAAGCTGATGATGGGTTTTTACTGTGGACCGCCGAATCAGTATTTAACTCATGCATTAAATGCCGAATGTGTACTATATACTGCATGTGGTAAACACACAGGACCATATTATCAAGAACGGCGCTTTAGAGGCAGGAAACTGTCGCTAAAGCGGCGATAAGGGGCTTGATAATATGCGCTAGAGAATTCCAATAGAAGCCCAGGTTTGATGTCCTTGACACCAGAACCTGGGCTTCTATACGAATTCCCTAGGGCATAATATCAAGCCCCTTATCACCGCTTTAGCGTCAGTTTCCTGCCGCTAAAGCGGCGATAATGTTTGCGCTGTTCTTGGTAATATGGCCCACAGGGTTCACTGATAGAATATCGATGTTCAGAATATCGATGTTCAAAATATTGGAAAAAATATATAGACTACAAAAATATTGATTCCTATACCTACACAGGCAAGTACAAAAATACTGATGTAAAAATATAGATGAAAAAAATATTGATTTAAATACATATATAAAATAATATATATGAAACATTAATATTAATTTTAACAAAATAAATTACATTTATTATACATTTTTACAAAATAATACACATAAACGTAATAAACAATAGACATACAAACATTATAATTTATACCTATAAATATATATCCACAGAATCCTCTTCCCTCCTTGAAAGGACGACAAGCCACACCTGCCAGGTACGATTAGAGTATTTTAATCGGGCACAAACAGACGCGTTTCAAGCTCACGGGCTCTTGGTCACATGACCACTGTTGGACCTGGCCCTTTTTGGCAGGTTCACACCGAAAAATTTTGCTTTTTCCTAGCCTGTTTCTGGAACCTAGTGTTGATGGTTTTAGGCCTTTGCGCACTTTTTCACTGTGGTACAGTGTAAAGTGCGTGAGCTCTCTGTGTATGTGTGGTGAGTGACCTGCCCTCCCATAGGAATGAATGGGGAATATGTATGCCCATGGTAGTTCCTGATGTGTGGGGAGTGCAGGGTCGAGTTTGATATGTGTGAACTCGTGAGATTGAATGCTGCGTAATGGTGTATGCGGCATGGTTGTGTCTAGTCTAGAAGTACCACTTTTAGAAGTTGGCATATTTGTGTAGTGAGTCTGCTGGCACGTGATTGGCTGGTGAGCCTGGCCCAGGAGTGCCTGGGCCTGCTTGTGGATTGACTGTCTGGCCTGAGTGTGACAGGGGCTGCAGAGCCCCCAGGGGATTGTCTGAGTCAGCCCGTGGATGAAAGGCAGCATCTGCTGCCAGGGAAGTGGGAGGAGATCACACCTGATAGTGACAGGGCTGTGCCTGCCTGACCACAATGCTGGCTCCACCCCCTGCTGGGCGACTGTCACCTCTGTCCCTGATACTGAGAGGAAGAAGGAAGCCAGGAAACCCCCAGTGCCTCAGCAACACCCAGAACTGGTTTAGACCGGGCTCAGGGCCCACTTGCACAAAGACTTCAAAGGACTTCAAAGACTTTTAGGGGTATAAGAGAAGGACCCCTGACTACAGAAAAGTTAGATTCTACCATCAACAAGGAACCTCTGCTGGAAGAAGGACTGCTGGAGAACTAAAGGAAGATTGCCTTGCTGTGTGCTCTAAGGGCTGACCTGTTCTGCTGTTGCAACTGAAAGCTGAGGAGGAGAAAGGGACTTTGCTGTGTGCTGTGACCCTACCTGCTTGAAACTGC
Organism: Lissotriton helveticus; assembly: GCF_964261635.1. Lineage (NCBI taxonomy): Eukaryota > Metazoa > Chordata > Amphibia > Caudata > Salamandridae > Lissotriton > Lissotriton helveticus. The sequence continues at coordinate 808,391,360 of NC_136063.1, forward strand.
CAAGACTTTGCTGTGTGCTGTGTCTGCAACTTGAATCTCCAAGGGCCTGAGAAGAGCTGGTCCCCTGTCTGCAACACGGGGACATAAAGGTTGCCCAAGGACTACAAAACTCTGCTGTGCCCCCTGAAACTGCTGTGTGGTAAAGAAATCGTGAAACACTGTTGTTTGGCTGTGTAGCGCACTGGCTGCTCTCTATTCTGAGTGAGGGCACTGCTCTGACCCAGCCTGCCGTGTGGCCGAGATCGACGTGTTCATCGACACGTGTGGGGTGAAGATCTGAGGTTTGTGGGCCTTCCCAGTGCAAGACGCACTGAAAACAACTGTGTGCCGCTTCACCGCCGCTGCCCGGGGCCAGGAATATCCCTAGAAGTGACCGTTCGTGAACGGGAGCTGCAGCGGCGAAGATCGGAGCCGCCGTGCTCCCATTGGCTGAAGGAGCCGAGCCCCCTCACTAACGCCGGACGGGATAGGCCCGTGCGCCGCAGCGTCATCAAGATTGCCGCGCCGTGATTGGCTGAGGAGCGGAGCATCATCGCCGATCTGTCCCGGGAGCCGCACTGCCATTGGCTGACTCCCGGGTGTGGAAGGAGGCTCGACCCGAACGCCGCGACTGGATTGGTTCCCGGCCTCAGGTCCTCGGGGAGTGCTACGCGATCACCGCGGGACCCGGGGAAGAGTGACCCGACCTCGCCGTGGGAGTTCGCGAAGTGCCCCTGCCCCCGGCCTGCCGTCTCTGCTCCCCGCCGCTCCCGAAGGACTGAGAGCGGGCGGAGAGGTTGCTGAGACCGGCCAGGCCTGAGCGCGAGTGAGCGCTGATAGGCGAGGTGCGCCTGAGGCCTGGGGAAGCGCCGAACAAGGGAAAAGGAGTCCCCCCAGCATTCCGGTGAGGCGCGCTTGTAGCGCGAAGGGCCCCTGGCGTTAGGGGCTGATTCTTTTGTCCAATTTAACAGCTGGCATTGTTTTTACTGCTCGTTTTTCGAGCTAATATAAAGTAACTCAATATTACTCGTTTTTAATATTGAAGGACAAGAGAATTGAGACTGCTTTGATTAAAGAACTTCCTATTTACCAGTGCAACCACTAAGATTATGTGCAACATTTACCTGAAGAAGTAATTAACATATATTGATGATTCCTACTGCTGAAACTAGATAAAGATATATATATTTTTATAAAATATACTTACCTGTGTGGTCTCAGTTTGTGGTGGATTGGGGATTATTGTTGTGTTGAGTGCAATTATTATACACATTGCCTTGGGGATAAGCCTTCCTGCTTGCACCAAGCTACCTAGAGGGAGAGCGGAGGTTATCTACTGTGTGTATTCCTTCACCCTGACTAGAAGCAAGGGTCCCTACTTGGTCTAAGGTACTTACCTCTGCCAATTAGAGATCCCCAGATCTAACAACCACCACATGTGGAGAAGTGTGGCTCAGGGGTTAGAGGCGGCAGACCCGGAAGCTGAGATCGATCCTGGACCAGGGTTCAATTCCCCACCTCGGCGGGTCTTGGGCTAAAAAATCCACGGACTCGATAATTCTCGTTCCGGTGCCTACTCAACTCACGGGTTCACACTCTGCGACTCTGGGCAATAGCTTGCTTAATCTCCACTACGGCCCCTCGCGGCGGTATGCCTGGCTTTCACCTTGTGGATACCCTGCCGGGGTTATCACACAGGGGAATACCAGGACGGGTTCCCTAAGCAAGCGCCTTGAGACCTCTGGGTGATTAGTGCGCTATATAAATCGAAATACATTTACATTTACATTTACATTTACATTCGTTCATCAGCTGATATAGCAAAAAACTAATGGCAAAGGACATCGCCTTTTGGTCTGGAACGCTAACAAACCTCTTCAACTATGCTTTGCGAACAGCCACAATCCCGGACTCATGGCGGGGTGCTAACATCCACCCAATTTATAAATCAGGATCACGCGCCTCACCCAATAACTATAGACTCATCGCTTGGAGGACTTGAGGCTATGGCTAAAAGACCACAACCTGATGCCGATGAATCAAACAGGGTTTACTGCTAATTCAGGGACCAGGACTAATTTGTTAGCAGTATCAATCATTGTAGACAAAGCTTTTTCAACATCCAGGTCAGTGATCTGCTGCTTTGTTGATTTCAAAGCAGTATTTGATAGAGTCCCCAGGGCGGCCTTATGGGTAAAACTAAGGAAGTGGGGGATCCCAGAGTCTTTGTTAGAGGCTATTATCCAACTACACTCCCGCACCTGGGTCCTGGTGAAGCTGGGGTCCGGCACACATCTCTCGCGGAAAATGATGACAACTAGGGGCGTGAAGCAGGGTTGTGTGCTGGCCCCCCTTCTCTTCAATCTGTTCATTGCAGATCTGCCGACGACCCTGGATGACACAAATAGTCACCCCCCCAAGGGTGGGAGGCCTGGCATTAAGCAACATATTGTACGCTGACGATCTGGTTCTCTTCAGTCTTACAAGGGTTGGGCTACAAAGGCTCCTCGACAAACTGCTCAGCTACACGATCATGAACCAGCTAGAGGTCAATTTAAAGAAAACGCAAGTCATCCCCTTTGGTAAGAAACGTTATACTGGTGGCGGGTGGTTATTTAACAACGTACGCCTCGTCACAGGTCAGTCGTACAAATACCTAGGTGTTCATCTGGATTCTAGACGTAATCTTTCAAAACAGCGCCGTGAGATCACAGTTAAAGCTACAACTCTTGCGGTGTCACTAGGCAAGCTCTCTAAAAAAACTCTCAGGTCCAACACTATTGCCTCTTTTAGAAGTAATGAGAGCTAAAATTGGCCCCACTTTAACATATGGCATGGAGACATTCAGGGGTAAATTGAACTCCGCCCGGAATAGGCACACGCCAAAAATTTATAAAAAGGTTCTCCAGCTACCAAAGTCCGCATCTGCTGCACAGATAAGACTAGAGATGGGGCTATCAAACTATGATGCCTCTGATATCCGGGTATACCTGAACCTCTGTCATAAACTGAGGCAGGCGGACCCTGGCACACTACAATCCCTAGTCTGGTTAGAAATCTCCCGGATAAATTCAGGTGGAACGTTCGGCCGCCTCTTTAAGGACGCAATTCAGCAAACTTCAGCGAGTGATTTATGGGCCCTTAACCCCAGTCAGACAGCTTTTAAAATGGGGATTAAAAAATGTGTGAGAATGAAATCCCTCATCATGGATAAAGCACTTTTTTCGAAACGCAGCCATGCTTGGGCTCCTTTAAAATCATACAGTCAGCTAGCCCCTGCCTCTTAATTGGCCAGCACATACACTTTGTATCTTAAACGTAGTTTTACCGCTATTAGAATGGGTGATTGGCGTTTCTTGCAAGATCTACCCACATGGCGACGCACGGCGGAGGACCTAACTTGCAGAGGATGTGGCAAAGCAGCTGAAATTCAGCTGCATGTGGTCTGCCTCTGCCCAGCCCTCAACTCCAAACGCAGGTCCAAACTTAAAGCCGAATGGAATAAGCAGGGTGTCAGGTCCTGTAGGCAAGCAATTATGGTGGCTTTGAACCCCGAAAATACTGTTTTAAATGTAAAACTCACAAAATTCATTCAGCTGGCATACCGCACGTTTAACCAAAATGGGTCCTGCTAATGCGCCCCCCTACACTTTTTTAATCTTGATGTACCCCACAATAGTTTTTAATTTAGAGGGGGGACAAAATGAAACATTAACATAGTGATTTAGGACTGTTGGTTGTCTTACACATGTACGGTACCACTGACAACGGGTTCCTCACAAAAGGGTTGACGGGAAAAGTATCTTGCACAACATGTTTTAACCTATCCTTTCTCTCATCATTATCACCCTGTGTTTTTATTTTTATTTTAAACTGTCATGGAATAAGGAGGTCCAAGAGTGGATAATCTCTACTTTTATTAAGGCTGGCTAATTGTCTGTTACATGTTTCTCTTCGCTTTTTACAGTAGCTACACAATGTGAATTTTGTAACTTCTTTTAAAGATATATGTTTATATCTAAATAAAGATATTCTAATTCTTTAAAGTATTACTCCGTGCTCTTATAAGTAAGTTGTACATTTTCGTGGAGTGGTCGTGCTCGTAACACTATCTTCTATCTGTGGTTTGTTTGATTCATCCTGCAACAGCACAGTTTCTAGAAAGATGAAAGGGAGAGAGGCGGTGATTAGATTCATAAATATAAAAAGATAATACTGGTTGGCAACTTCATCGTGCCTCATTCTATGCTAACAGAATTAATTTCCATGATTTCCTCATTTTCCATAGTTACCGAAGCTCATAGTACACCAACAAAACACCAAAGATTCAACAAAAAAATAATAATTAACAGGTAAAAATCAGATTGTCATGGAATCTGAGTATCCAGAAGAGGGTATGGAAGGTCTCGGTCAGATTATTCATAAATGCACATACATTTCCTCATCGATGTTCATCCCTAAAGGTGCGATACAGCCTGCCTGTAGAATGAACCTGGATTCTGCCCTGCGCAATGCTGTTAAACGATCTCCTCCTCTCACGTGTTTAGGAATCGAGTCAAGGGCAAACAACTTCGCCTTGGTCCAATCCCCATCATGGTGTTTGTGAAAGTGTTTAGCTGTGCTATAGGAAAAGTTCTTGTTCGTGATTGCACTCCAATGCTCAAGAATTCGCTTTTTGACGGGAAAGGTGGTTGAGCCAATGTACCATTTGCCGCAAGGGCATGTCACTACATAGACTACATGGTCTGTGGTGCATTGGATGTTCTTATTGATTTTCCACCTCTTCTTAACCCTGTTGAGTTCTACCTCCCTCACATTGGAGCTGTGACTACAAGCCTTGCATTTTCCACACTTAAAAAATCCTCCCTTTGCCGCAAGCCATACTTTCTTCTTTTCTAAGTGACTGTGAACTATCACGTCCTTGATAGATTTGCCCTTTCTGTAGGTTATTGATGGATGTGGGCCTAGTCGTTCCCTAAGGGCTTTATCCTGTAAAAGGATGTCCCATCTCTTTCTCACAATCTGGCTGAACTCGGGGGATTGGGTGTTGTAGGTTGTTATTAGTCATATAGGGGCGTTCAATGTCATTTGTGTGGTTTTAGGTATTTTGAATAGTGCTTCTTTTCGATCAATTTGGGCCACCCTCTCTTCACCTTTCCTGAGCATGTTGGGGTGGTAGCCTCTCACAGCGAACCTTTTATGCATTGATTCTTTGTGTTTCGTGAATGTCTCTTTGGTACTGCAGTTTCTCCTGGCGCGTAGAAACTCGCCAAAAGGAATTGCCCATCTAAAACTGGGGGGGGGGGGGGGGGGTGACAGCTCGTTGAGTGGAGGACAGAATTCCCGGCCGTTTCTTTCCTGAAAATTTCTGTCTCAATTTTATTCTCAACAATTTTAAGTTTTATATCAAGGAAGTCAACGGTCTTCTGACTGTGTTGCATAGTAAATCTTAGGTTCAAACAGTTCAAGTTGAGAGCATCCACAAACTTAACCAGCTCTTGTTCTCTCCCCTCCCATACAAAAAAGACATTGTCAATGTAGCGGAGCCAAACATTCACGCAGGTAGTCCAGTGTTCCAGGGCATAATTTCTGAGCACCTGCTCCTCCCACCAGCCTACCAATAGATTGGCGTAGCGGGGGGTAAACCAGGTGCCCATCGATGTGCCCTGGATCTGCTTGTACAGTACCCCGTTAAATAGAAAACATTTTCCTCCAGACATAGTTCTATCATTTGGAGTAACATTTTAGAGTGTGCTTCAAGGTGTCTACTTCTTGTTCTTAAAAAATATTTGCATGCCCTCAGTCCATCCCAGAATCGAATGGATGTGTAAGCTCTCAACATCTAAACACACCAGCCAAAAGTGAGACTCCCAATTGATGTTCTCTACTTTCTGAAAGAAGTCCTTGGTGTCTTCTATGTGTGATGTGAGATCTTTTACATAGTTTTTGAGGAAGTAGTCCACGTGATGAGAGACATTTTCTAATAGGCTGTTGATAGACGACACTATTGGTCTTCCTGGGGGTTGTGTCTGGTTCTTATGTACCTTCGGTAGAAGGTAGAATGTGGGTGTATTAGGATTTTCATTGATAAGAAACTTGGACTCAACCCATTTTAACAGTTTCTCACTAGCCCACCCTTGGATGTGCTGGTGTACTCTGCTCTGTAGTTTGGTTAAATATGTGTGGTCCCCTTTAGTGTAGCATGTGGTGTCGGATAACTGTCTCATTGCTTCATTTATGTACATTTTCTTATCCCACAAAACTACGTTCAGCCCTTATCGGATGGCTTTATGACGATCGAGTCGTCATTCTTCAATTCCATCAGTGCCGCCCTCATTTCTGGTGTTATATTTTGTTTATCTAGTGGTCTGTTGAGAAGTTTAAGCATGTCATTGTTGACCAGGTCATGGAACCGATCTATATTGTCCCGTGGTAACTGAGGTCTATATCTAGATTTAGGTCTAAAAGGTGTGATCACGGTGTTAGTATTGGTTATAGAGGTTAAGTTATCAGGTGCAAAAGTAATCTCAGTATTGCCTTGGGTAGCGGGTGTCTGTGGTTCTGTCAGTTCTACCCCACCCTCATCATGAAGAATAACTAAAACATTTTGCTATTCATTGTCCTGATCCAATGTAATACTAGTACCGTCAGACAATTGTCGGTCAAGTTTCCTATTGGAATGGATCTTATGCAGATATTTATAGAGGCGATCCTTAATGCCATCTAGATTTGTTATCCCTTCCCTTTCTAATATGTCAGTTGCTCCTCTCGTCACCCATTGTGTGGAATAGTTTACCCCCGATGACCTTGTGTCTGTGCAGTTCCTCACCACGTGCTGTTTTTACCAAACATTCATCCTTATTCCCCTGCCCCCCCCCTGTTCTCCCCCCTCCCTCTAGAGTCCCCGCCCTTCTACGGGCAAATAGGTCAATTATGACCTATGTGTAGCCTCTATGTCGCTGTAGTGTCGCCCCTCCCTCCTACCCATGCCTACTGTGTTATCCCATTTACGCTGGTAAGACTGTATGTACCCTATGGTGTTTTGCCTGGGCTTCCCCCTCTATTATTCCTCCCCCTATGCTGTTCTGTAAGTTCCGCCAGGAATTCCCCTGCCTTGATTTCCGAAAAAAACTTCCTGGTCACCCCCCCATTAATAATCTTTAATCTTGCAGGGTACAAAAGGTATGCCTCCGCACCTATTTTCTGGAAAGGGGTGATCAGTTGTCTTAACTTCCATCTTCTCTCAACTGTTACGTGACAGAAGTCAGGCCTAGCAAAAAACGTAACCCCGTCATATGTTTTCCTAGAGTCCGGCCTGGCTCTGTCCATGATCTCCTGCCTTGCGAGGAAGTTCCCTAGAAACACAAGCATTGCCCTAGGTAGTGCATCTTGCTGGCCCCCTCGTTTCTTCTTCAGTGTCAGTGGGAATCTATGGGCTCTCTGGACTTCTGTCTCCCACTGCCACTGGGACTCAGGAAAAGCCCCCTTCAAGAGCTTGATGACATACCCTCTCGGATCCTGCCCTTCCACCCCTTCTTCTAGGCCAAGGAGTCTCACATTGTTCCGCCTCTGGCGGTTTTCAAAGTCTTCAATCTTCCATTGGAGATCTTCCACAATCTTTCCTTGCTCCGTTTTGAACTCCTGCCAATCCGTTGTCTCGTCTTCCAACCTCCCAGTACGCTCTTCCACTTGCGTAACCCTCTCCTCAACTTCTTCATATTTTTTGTTTAGCTTTCTGATTGATGCTCGTATTTTTTTTGTATCTTGCCTTGCTCTCCGGCTTTCCGCCCTAGCCTCAGACTGTATCTGCTTTAGTGTGCTAAACATCAGGTCCATTGTTACAATCTGATGTGTAGGCCTTGATTTCGGCCCTCCACTTGCCCCTTCTTCATGGCCGCTTTCATGGTATACCCCTGAGGTGGCTGAATAATCCCACGATAATTTTTTGTTCATGCTGCTTGGGGCCCCCCCTCCGTTACGCCTTGCCACAAACTTCTTTTTCTTCTGTGTGCTTTTATCCCTGGAGCTTCTGCTCACATCTGAGTCTGTGGAAGCGTCCATGGAGCTTTCTCCCTCCTGGTCGCTTATGCTGGTGGAGTCCGACCCTTCATTGACAGTATAGAACTCGGAAGAGCCTCCTCTAGTTCCCTTGCTCCCAGCCCGCTCGTGCTCTTGCTGAGAATCCAGGCTCAATAGGCTTCCCCATTTCATGTCCTGGGTTTGACTGTTGGCATTATTCAGCCCTGCTTCGACCGACAACAAGGCATCTAGCATTTGTGTATTATTCTGCCTTTCCAGTTCCTCCAAGGCCTCCCCAGCCCCCCCCTGCGCTCCCCCGCTCACCGTGGGTATAGTCCTCTCTTTCCCTGCAGAGCCGGCGTTCTCCGCGTGTTGCAAGATAGCATTGGACGTCTCTGCCGGTTGCCCGGCAACCGTGACGCTTGCGTCCTCGAGGCCGGCTGTCTCAGCTTCCGCGTTCAGCGTGGGTAGGTGATTCTTGCCGCCGGCTGTCTCCTCATCAAGGGTCGGGGGGTTGGGGAGTATCTTGACCGAAAAGGTCTCTGCTAAGGTAGGCTGCCTCATAATGACTATGTCCTTGTTGGGGGGGGAGATTCGCCCGCTGGGATCTATCTGTTTCTTTCCCAGATAAGGCGCCATCCTGCTGTATCTGTATCTCTTTTTGTGCCTTGCTCACTCCGGACGCAGTCAACCTTGTGTCCGGTTTCCTTTCGGCTCTCTCTGCTTTCTTCTGCTGAGCCTTCGAAAGTACGCTGGATGCAGGGTTCTGTTTCTTGCTCGTACCTGGCATCTTTGGTAAAGCTCTCGGCCCTGAGCCGTCTCGTAATACTGGACCTTTAGTTGTCCCGGTTGCGGTCGTCAATTTCTCCTTCTCCTTCTCCTGTTTTGAGCGTTGTGACATCGTGCGGATTGTTGTAACGGTTCTGAGTAAACTCCTCCAGTAGTTCCTCCAATCTTGCACTACTGATAGAACCACTCGTTTAAACCGGCACTCTGTTCCACTGATACCACTTCCTTCTGTAGTAATGAGGGTTAATCCGCCATGTAGCTGCATATCATCGTTCAGAATACCAGCATCTTAATCTTTACGCAGGAGAGAGGGTGATGTGCGACTTCACTCTACAGCGCTGTAGCGGCCATCTTGCCCCCGCCGCGCAACTAGCATATTAGAAAGGGAAGGCATAACAAATCTAGATGGCATTAAGGATCGCCTCTATAAATATCTGTGGGCTAAATGATGGGGGGAAGAGACAGAAAGTGGCTACTATGCTAAGATTGCTGAAATTAGACATAGCTTGTCTTCAAGAGACGCACATAGAGGGAAAAAACAAATATGTGTTAGATCAAATGGGCTTTGAGGTACTTGCATACACTAGACAAGATTCTAGAACAAGGGGGGTGGCCATATTAGCCAAGAAGGGGGTTTTCAAAATTAAGGGGGAAAAAAAGAGGATCAATGGGGGAGATGGGTCATGATTGAGGGAGAATCAGCGGCAGGATGTTGTACTATTGTTTCTGTTTACGGCTCCACAGATGATGATCCAGAGACTTTTGAATTTTTAGACCAGGAGCTATCGTTGTGGCCGGAACCAATTATTTGTTGTGTGGATTTTAATATTAATGGTTTGATGGGTCTGACGGGTTTGGGTTTGACGGGAGGGGGGATATATGCGGGAAGGAAGAAGAAAGTTTGCAAAGCTATATGTAATTTAGCGCAGCACAACGCATTAGTTGATGTGTGGGCTCAGAAAAACCCACTTGGGACGGGGAGCACATACTATTCGGCGCCACACAGGATGGTGGCTAGATTGGATTATTTTCTGATATCTAGCTCTTTGCTAGGTGCTAGTCGGCTGGAGAGGCTCCCTAAGATTTTATCGGATCATAATCCGCTCGTATTAACTCTCCCGCCGGTTACTGGGGGAGAAAGAAAGCCTTATATCTGGACTTTCGAAAGAGGGCTTCTAAAAGAAGAAAAGTATCTGAAGAGAATGCGTATCTGGATCAGACAATTCTGGGAGTCTAATAGAGGCTCAGCCACAGCTGGTGTTGTCTGGGATGCCTTTAAGGCTGGTATCAGGGGGGAGACCCTATGCTACACGCTTCAAAGGACTAAGAGGGAGAAAGTCGAAATGGCTAAAAAGATAAGGGACCTAGCAGAATTAGAAGACCGCTTAATTTTAGCCATCTCCAATCAAGACCCAATAGAAGATCTATTATTAAATATAGAGGTGAATAAAGCAGAGGCTGGGGAGAGCATAGTAAGGAGAACGGCAGCTAACCATCTAGCCAAAAGGGAGAAAAGTTACGAGTATAACGAGAGAATAGGCCATCTCCTAGCAATCCAGACTAGACAAAATATAGCAGCAGGGGAGATAAAGGAAATAAACAATGGGGCGGGAGTTGTAGTAAATAAGGTAGCCGATGTACAGGAGGTTTTTAGGAAATTCTATGTCACGCTTTATGAACAGACCCTCAGTAACACAAAACTGGAAATTAGGGAGTATTTGAAGGACATACCACACGTATTCTTACAGGGTGAAGAGAAGGAAAAGTTAGACCTCATATTTACAGCACATGAAGTACAGGAAGCGGTGAAAAACCTACCTTTGGGGAAAGCCACAGGCCCAGACCAAATCCCTGCAGAATTTTATAAAACTTTTTGGGATGTATTGGGAAAGGATATGTATGAGACTCTCGTCCAGGCACAGACAGGAAAATCAGTCCCACAGTCATGGGCAGGGGCTGATATCATTGTGATACTTAAGAAGGACAAACCCCCGCTAGAACCAGGGTCCTATAGACCGATAACGCTTATGAACGCAGATGCAAAAATCTACTCGAAAACACTGGCACAAAGATTAAGTAGGGTCATAGAGCACGTAGTTAGCACCTCGCAGCACGGGTTTATCCCAGGGAAGGGGACCACACAGCACAAGAGGCAAATGATCACTATTTTGGACGCCATGGGGGTTGCAGGAGATCCTGTCGCGGCTGTATTCCTGGACGCGGAGAAGGCCTTTGACAGGGTCTCCTAAAACTACCTGTGGGAGGTAATGGAGTGGTTTGGTATTGGCAATGGTTATATTAGGGCAATTCAGGCATTATACCTAGACCCTTCTGCTAGAATAAGAATTAATAAAGGACACACTGAGGCAGTCCAGATTAAACGCGGGACAAGACAGGGATGCCCAGCATCACCGCTTCTGTTTGCCCTGTATATTGACCCTATTCTGCGTAGATTTGAAAAGAACTTTATGATCTCACCAGTTAAACTACATGGTATAAGCTATAAAGTATTCGTGTATGCGAATGACGTGGCCATCATTACAAACAACCCAGAAAGGGCTCTCCAGGAGATAGAGAAGGAGGCGTCATGCTTTGGAGCAATTTCAGGATATCGGATCAATAGAGAGAAAACGCAAATAGTTCAGAACAGTGATACGATACATCACGACACCAGAGTGGTAGATGAAGCAACATATTTGGGAATAAAAGTCACTGCAGATTTAGACAGCCTAGTAGAGCTTAATATGAGACCATTACTAAATAAAGTAAAAGAAAATACCGAAAGGATACATAAACTACACCTGACCCTGATGGGACGCATAAATGTGCTTAAAATGACCACATTCCCAAAGTTTTTGTATTTATTTAGAGCCATTCCATTGTTCTTTGAACATTCTTGGTTCAACAAAATAGAAGCAATAGTAAATAAATGTATTTGGGCACAGGGTAAGACCAGGAGAGCCTACCGACACCTTACACTTCCAAGGGAAAAGGGGGGATGGAGGGCACCGGATTTCAGGCTCTATTATTGAGCTGTAGCTATGCAGTATTTTCAGGGGCTAATCGGGAGCGGGGGAACAGAGCAAGGGGACATCACACCTGGATTCACTAATGTATATATTGCACTGTTGGGGGACGGGGCTAAGAACGGGTTTCTGAACACAATTGATTTTAGTTACTTCAAACATACAAGATTCAAAACTTTGCGAGCTGCGTATAACATCTGGAAGGCGATATAAAAAAAACTGGGCCTAGGCAGGCACAACAGTTATACACGCCTGTACATGAATCATTCTCTACCTGGAGATATTTTTAGGGACTCGGTTATGAGGGACTGGGATAATAAAGGGATTAAGAAGATTGGGAATCTCATGGACCAACAGGGGGGAATCCTGCAGTTTCAGGAGCTCCAAATAAAATTTAAGCTAGCAAGTAATAGCTTCTTTAAATATCTACAAATAAGAAGCTATTTATTAAATAAACAGGGCGGTGCACTTGGCTTCGGCACATGTCGCGTAATGGATTACATAGAGCGCTGCACTCACTGCACAATTCGGCAGTTATACGTAGAACTGTATCTATACAAAAGTGATGACATGGCTAAATTTGCCACGAAGTGGGCCGAAAAAGTGGGATTACAGCCAGAGGGATTTAAGATGTCCCTAGACTTGGGCCATACAGTGCTATGCTCAGCAACCCTACAGTCACAGCATAATAAGACACTGTACTCACTATATTATACCCCTGCTAGGATTGCACAATGGGGAGGAAGCACGGGAATAACTTGACCGCGTTGCGACTCAACGAATGCAGACATTGTTCACATGTTCTCACAATGCCCACAATTGTATTCTTTAAAAAATGATATTGAGAATTTTATGGATGGATCACTGGGCTTAAAAATTAAGCTTTCAGATGAGTTATTATTGCTGGGGGTGCTGCCAGGGATAGCCGATATCCCTACGGAGTTTATGTTTATGGTAACCGCAGTGTTTCGAATATGTATAGCAACATCATGGCTTGACAGGGTACCACCAACCTTTCAAACTTGGATTGCTAGGCTACTATCAACTTATAATTTGGAAAAAGCAATATATGATAGAAAGGGACGAAGAGCTAGAATTCTGGGCAGGAAGATATGGCAACCTATAGCAAATTGGAAAAATGTGCTGACTAACCGGTAGGAGACCTCTGGCGCTAGTGTCAATACACTTGTCGTACATATAGGGGGAAAAAATGTATTCCCTCTCTCTTTGTGCAAAGAACTAATTTGTAGTAACTTGTAAATTTCTGTGTCACGATCAAAATGATATAATTTGTATAAGTGTGCTGTAACATTTATTGGATTTCTTGGGAAAAATGTCAAAAGTTTAATCAATAAAAAAACAAAAAGAAAAGGAATGGATCTTATGCAATTTAAGCTTCCTAACAAACATATACATATCTATACGTGTCTGTATATAGTCAAATTGCAGATCAGGACAGAATGTCAGTCCTAATCTTAAGACCTTTTCTTCATTTTCAGATAATTGTCTATTTGATAGATTCATTACCGCTAATTCCGTGGTTCGTGTATCCATTATTTGCTCTTCTGCATCTTGTTTCTGTTTCCCACTCCAGTATTGTCTGAGCTTGCTGCACCGCTGCCGTCGTTTTTTGGTTTTACCTTGCCTCCTCGGCCTTGATAGCGGGTTCTTCCTCTTATTGACTGTTCGTTGGCCTCCATCATGAGGCACATTTCGTCGGGAAAAAACGTTACATCAGAACTAAGCATGGGCGTAAAATCCGCTCCGCTCGCGGATTTTTTGGATTTTCGGCAAATTCGCAATCCGCGAACTCTCGCGAATTTGTCGAAAATCCGTGAATTCGCTCGCGGCGGATTTTTTGCTTGGTGATACAATATTGCGGCGCGCGGCGTGGTGCACGGCGTTCACTTTCCGTCATTCAGCGTTTGCCGAGTTGTTTTTATCGATCATATTTTGCGAGTGCTGCGCCATGTTGGATCTTGCTGCGGGATCCCGCGGGAGTTTGGCGCCCGCGAATACGTAATCGCAGCTTGCCACCTTGCACAGCATGCCTCGCGAGAGTTCGCAATTGCGAACACGTAGTTGCGGGGGAAAGGAACAATCTCGCACTCGCGAAATAGAGATTTAGCAATTCTGCACAAGAAATCCACCAGCAAACAGGATAAACCTTCAGAAAATGATGATTTTTATTAGAATCACTCCTCAGGTTGACATTTGCGTGGCCTTTTTTTTTGCAAGGAGTCCATTTTTTTGGGGGGGGAGGAAGGAAGTGCCCCACAGTCTCCAACTTCCTGTTCCTGTCCAGCAGGCTCCTCCCAGTGCTTTCTTCATGTGCTGGTCACTTTCATTTGGACCTTGACCTGGAAGGATTACTTTTTGTGGGTGCTGCTGGATATTTGGATTTGAGGCCTTTTTGACTTTCTTTGGATCACTTTTGGATTAGAAATCAACTTTCACAAGTAAGTTTGTTTGGGGCATTACAGTTGCTGCAACTACAATTTTGGAACTTTTTCAGAACATTAAATAAAATATATTGTGGGTAGCCTAGCCACAGTATCCAGTAGGACCAGTGTTGGTTATGGGTGCATGATACAAGTGTTTTGTTGAATTTAAACACCATTGAGGCCATGGATGGGCTGGGATTGTGCTGATTTTTGTTGTTTTTGTCGTTTTTTGGGGGCTGCTGGTGGGGCCCTTTGCCCAGGGGTGGTGAGTGTTGCATGGGCCTAGTCTTTCTGTGGGGTGTCTTCTTGAATGTAAACACCATTGAGGCCATGGATGGGCTGGGATTGTGCTGATTTTTGTGTTTTTATCGTTTTTTTTGGGCTGCTGGTGTGGCCTTTTGCCCAGGGGTAGTGGTGCTTGAACTGAGTGTGCCTGTGGTGTGGTCTCACTCTCTTTAATGTAAAAATCCTGGATGGCATTGGATTGTGGTGATTTTTGGGTGTTTTTCTGGTTTTTTGGGGTGTACTGTTGATGTGGACTGGCCATGTGGGTGGTGGTGGTGGCCATCTTGAGTGCTGGCTGGTACAGGCAACATGTGCTTGGGGTGCAAGGGGCCATTTTGAAGAGAGGCAGTGTCTGAGGCCTGCACCTATTTAGCCTACTTTTCATCCATTATCCCCAGGGGTAGTGAGTGTTGCATGGGCCTAGTCTTTCTGTGGGGTGTCTTCTTGAATTTAAACACCATTGAGGGCATGGATGGGCTATGATTGTGCTGAATTTTGTGGTTTTTGTCGTTTTTTTGGGGCTGCTGGTGGGGCCCTTTGCCCAGGGGTGGTGAGTGTTGCATGGGCCCAGTCTTTCTGTGGGGTGTCCTCTTGAATTTAAAAACCATTGAGGCCATGGATGGGCTGGGATTGTGCTGTTTTTTGTGTTTTTTTGTCATTTTTTGGGGGCTGCTGGTGTGGCCTTTTGCCCAGGGGTAGTGGTGCATGGACTGAGTGTGCCTGTGGGGTCTCACTCTCTATAATGTAAACATCCTGGATGGCATTGGATTGTGGTGATTTTAGGGTGTTTTTCTGTTTTTTTGGGGTGTACTGTTGATGTGGACTGGCCATGTGGGTGGTGGTGGTGGCCATCTTGAGTGCTGGCTGGTACAGGCAACATGTGCTTGGGGTGCAAGGGGCCATTTTGAAGAGAGGCATTGTCTGAGGCCTGCACTTATTTTGCCTACTTTTCATCCATTATCCCCAGGGGTAGTGAGTGTTGCATGGGCCTAGTCTTTCTGTGGGGTGTCTTCTTGAATTTAAACACCATTGAGGGCATGGATGGGCTAGGATTGTGCTAAATTTTGTGGTTTTTGTCGTTTTTTGGAGCTGCTGGTGGGGCCCTTTGCCCAGGGGTGGTGAGGGTTGCATGGGCCCAGTCTTTCTGTGGGGTGTCCTCTTGAATTTAAACACCATTGAGCCCATGGATGGGCTGGGATTGTGCTGTTTTTGAGTGTTTTTTGATGTTTTTTTGGGGCTGCTGGTGTGGCCTTTTGCCCAGGGGTAATGGTGCATGGACTGAGTGTGCCTGTGGGGTATCACTCTCTTTAATGTAAACATCCTGGATGGCATTGGATTGTGGTGATTTTGGGGTGTTTTTCTGTTTTTTTGGGGTGTACTGTTGATGTGGACTGGCCATGTGGGTGGTGGTGGTGGCCATCTTGAGTGCTGGCTGGTACAGGCAACATGTGCTTGGGGTGCAAGGGGCCATTTTGAAGAGAGGCAGTGTCTGAGGCCTGCACTTATTTTGCCTACTTTTCATCCATTATCCCCAGGGGTAGTGACTCAGTGTTTCATGGGTCTAGTCTTTCTGTGTGGTGTCTTGAATGTAAACATCATGGATGGCATGGGATTGTGCTTATTTTTCTGTGTTTTTCCATTTTTTGGGGTGTATAACTGGACTGATGTTCCTCTGTCTTCCATTGCTTTTAGGTGCACAAGACTCTAGAGAACCACCAGTGCCAGGAAGAAGTCCTGCAGCGGTGTGTGTGTGCAGCATAACGTCACGCGACGTCACGTCTGGACACAGAGAACTCTGCTACTCGTGCAACTGATGCCTGCTGTTCTGAAGAAGATGGCCCCAAAAAAAGTTACCCGTAGCTCCTCTAGCAAGAAAGTTGCCAGTAAGGAGCAGAAGAAGCAAGTTACCAAGGAGACTGGTGTGCCGGCCGCCCCTTTTTTTGGGAGTAAAAAAAAAAGTACGCCTGCAGCAGCAGCTGGATCTGCTGGGGACCAAGCTGGGAGCAGCACCCCCGCTCCATTGGGCTCAGTGCCACCACCACCACCACGCCAACTTAAGTCCAAGCCCTTCAGTGCTGCAGAGGCACTTAGTCTAGTTGTTCAATCACCATCGACCAGTGATGTTGGCTCATCGCAAGAAAGTAGCAGCAATGTCCCTCAATCAACACAGGTTGTTGTAACTCATCTTACGAGTGTTGAACAACCACAGCCGCAACAAAAACCACATGTGCAAGTACAAGCCCAAGTACATGTGGAAGGAGAGGCAGCGCAAGGAGATGCGCAAGCAGAGGTGCATGGAGGGTCACAAGTGCCCACAATAGTTGTTCCTCCCGAAGTAGGGGCACATCAGGAAATCGACAATCAAGGCGAGGTATCATTTGAGGAAGACACTCCTCCTGATGATCATTCATTGTCTTCCACACCCCTAGCAAGGAAGAGATCAAGGGTGGTGTCTACATCTTCTTCAAGTACACCTCCTTCTGATGATACGGATCAAAATTGGGAACCAGCACCACTGTCGTCTGAGAGTGAGGCACATGATCTGACAAAGGTAGTTAAGCGTAAAAGGAAGCTCGTCCAAAGTCTCAGAGCTATGGAGTGTGATGATGAGGCTCAACAAGAAGTGGCGGATACTGCTGCTGATGAAGACTCTGACAACGACGACCCAGTCATCATAAAGGTCACTGCAGCCCCAGCGGGCATGCAGCAAACAGACATTTTGACCCTAGCCCGAAAAGCTGCTGAGCGTGATGATGATGATGTTGTCGACGAGGAGGCAGTGGAAACACCACAATCATTGGAGTTAAGTACACCAACTCGTACCGCTTCCATATTTCTTTCTCACAAGAAGGGACCTCCATCCACCTCGACCTTAATTAGTGGCGGTGAAAGTGCACAACGTACAAAAGTTGGGCAATCCAGATCCTCCACTTCATCTGGCATTAGCAGCATGACCACCACCACCAGTATCGCCGCCTCCTCCAGGCCCCACAGACACTTCAAGTCCCCAGTTTGGGACTTCTTTACTGTTTGCCCAAAAAGGGAAAAGTTCGCCATTTGTACCCTGTGTAAGCTTGCAGTTAGTCGTGGTAAGTCAGGTACCAACTATGGTACCGGAGGCCAGAGAGGTCATCTTGAGAGACAGCACACTGTCCAATGGTTTGCGCACCTAGATGCGATCAAGGAAGCCCGAATTGGAAGTCAAGAAAACGTTGATGTTGCATCTGATGATGACGAGGAGGAAGAAGACGTGTCAAACACTTCACTTACACCCAGTACCCCTGTCAGCAGCACACCCCGTGGGAGGTACACTAAGAGTGTTGGAGCGAGTGAGACACCAACGCGCAAAAGTTCACAGGCGAGCATAATTGGGTCAACGAAGTCATTATCATCCCGTAAATGCTTGGTCCAGGGCAACATTAGAACCATGTTTTCTTCAGACGCGCCATATGAACGCAACCACCCACTGACGTGTCTGTATAACACTAAGCTGGCTAAAATGCTAGCTGTGGACCTTCTCCCTTTTTCTTTTGTAGAAGCGGTAGGTTTTCTAGAATTAGTGGCAACGCTCTGCCCTAAATGGAAGGTTCCTAGCCGGTTCTATTTTGCCAGAGTTGCGGTTCCAGCACTACATGAAGATGTGCTGGAGGCGATTGGGGCAGCTTTGCAGAAGAGTGCTGTTCACACAATACATCTGACAACAGACATGTGGACCAGTGGCGCAGGCGCTGATTACATGTGCATCACTGCACACTGGGTCTCTTTTTCAGGTGTTAAAGCAAAGCTAAACGCAGGTGTTGACCCGGACCAAGTTTTTGAAGCTGCTCGGAAACATGCAACACTAGCCATGTTTGGCTTGGAGAAAAGTCACACATCACAAAACATTTTGGACGAGTTTAACAAAAAGGTCTTTCACTGGCTGTCCCCAAAAAAACGCCAGATTGGTTATGTTTCCACGGATAATGGCGCCAATGTAGTTAAGGCCATGGCGCTGGGTGACTATTTCAGAGTGCCGTGTTTGGCGCACTGTATCAACCTGGTAGTTCAAAAATTCTTGAGTGATAAAGACAGTCCAGCGTTTGAGGTAATGGCCACCTGCCGCAAAATGTGCAACCATTTCAGCCATTCTTTTAAGGCCCGGAAGCATCTGAGGAGCCTGCTACTTGAACGTCGAATGCCAGTGAAAGCACTCATCCAGGAGGTGGCAACACGTTGGAACTCAACCTTCTACATGCTTGAGCGTCTGTATGAGCAGTATACGGTACTCGATCACTATTTCTTAAAAGAGGGTACAGCTCAGAAGGACCTGCAGATGGGTGCGGCGCAATGGGACATAGTTAAAAGCCTGACAGACATGCTTCGTCCTTTTGAGTTCTTCACGCGTGCAGTCAGCCAGGAGGACTGTAATTTGGGAAAAGCTATCCCATTGTTGTGCATGCTGGAGCACCAACTGAAGGCAGTGTCTTCTGAGTTAGAAAAAGATGAAAAAAAAAAGACCCTTTTCTTTTGTCGGAGAAATTATTAGAGCGCCTACGTGGTGATGAACGTCTTAAAAAGATCAACTGAGAACAGCATTACATTTGTGCTACTATTCTGGATCCACGCTACAAAAAGGCGCTGGCAGGCCAAGCATTCTTTCCTTTTGCTGATGAAGATGTTAAAAAGTACAAACGTTCTCTAGCCTGGTCAGCCAAGAGGTTTGAAAAAGAACGGCAGGATATTGAAGGAGAAGGCAGTACATCAGCAGGCCATCCCCAGTCAAAAGAATCCACTTCTGCACCTGTGGCTGTGGCACAAGTGACCTCTCAGCCGTTAAAGACACCGGCAACCGGATCATCTGCACCACACACAAGAGTAACAGTGGCTGCTGAAGAGGATTGGCTAACTTTGCTTGGGTATGGTTCTCGAAAAAAGGTCACAGGCACAGCAAAAAGTAAGCAAAGTGGAGGAACCGTTGAGGACCTTGAGTCGATGGTGCAGGACTATCTGAATGACTCAACAGAGGTCTTTCTTAATGATGAGCCATTGCAGTATTGGCATGGGAAAAAACAATTGTGGCCACAGCTCTCCAACCTGGCTATAAACTATTTGTCTTGCCCACTCGCAAGTGTGTCTTCTGAACGTGTTTTCAGTGCTGCTGGTGGCATTGTAACTCCCAAACGGAGCCGCCTCTCGCCCAAAAATGTGGAGAGGCTAACAATGATCAAGATGAATCCGCACCTCATACCACCAGATTACAAAGTACGAGAAAGCACGCCGCATGAAGACGAGGAGGACGGCAACGTAGATGAGGGGATTTGTTCTCTGTTCGGTGACGCTGACCTCATCCTGTCTGAATTTGCAGAGTATGATGACGAAATCTTCTTCTTATTCCCTGACACCGAGCCCTGAAAATGAGACAATGAATCAATAACTTTCTTTTTCGTCCTTATTCACTTTTATTCCTGTGTGTCTGTCTTTCTTTGTTTTGCACAGTTAATTTAATTCAAACTTTAATCACCTAATCCCAAAAACAAGTCCATCAGCAGAACTGTCTTCACTTGTTTGCTTATTGATTTGAAGGTGCCGCAGTCTACATTCCTCAGGTTCACAAGTTCAGAAGAACATGCTCCTCTATCCTCCTCCTCCTATTTCCCTCAAAGCAGAGGGCTGGATTACGCCCAATGAAGAAAGACTCAGCACTTGTGGGGGTGTTCTACTTCTTTGCGGGTGAGTTGACGGCTCTGGGCCCATTGCTGTGAAGCTCTAATAACGGATAAAAGTGTTTTGGACCAAATATGAGGCGGAAATTTCTTGCAGTTTTTGCTGACTTGCTTGCCTTTGAGGTGCTCTTTGGCGGGGTTCCGGGTGTTTGTGGGTGAGTTTTGGGGTCTGGGAGCACTGCTGCGACAGTCTAATCTTGATTGCATTTGCTTTTCAGGAAATCCGTGGTGGAAAACAGGAGTTATGATGATGATGACCTAGCTGCACAGCGCGTTTGGACCAAAGGCCGAGAGATATTGTAAGTATGAGATTTTGCTTTTTGGCTGTTTGGGGGTGTTGTCGTGTGCTTTTTTGCGGGTGGGTTGGCGGGAAACTTGGGGCATTCCTGGGAAGGTCTAATACCGGATAGAAGTGGTTTGGACAAAATCCATAAGGAAAAGCCTTTTTTTTGCTATTTCTTCTGACATCTTGCTCAATGTAGCGTTTTCGGGGGCCTGTTTGGGGGGCTTCCTGGTGTTTGTGGGTGGGTTGCGGGGTCTCTGTCGAAGCACTGCTGCGACAGTCTAATCTTGATTGCATTTGCTTTTCAGGAAATCCGTGGTGAAAAACAGGAGTTATGATGATGACCTAGCTGCACAGCGCGTTTGGACCGAAGGCCGAGAGATATTGTAAGTATGAGATTTTGCTTTTTGGCTGTTTGGGGGTGTTGTCGCGTGCTTTTTTGTGGGTGGGTTGGCGGGTCTCTTGGGGCATTCCTGGGAAGGTCTAATACCGGATAGAAGTGGTTTGGACAAAATCCATAAGGAAAAGCCTTTTTTTGCTATTTCTTCTGACATCTTGCTCAATGTAGCGTTTTCGGGTACTTGTTTGGGGGGCTTCCTGGTGTTTGTGGGTGGGTCGAGGGGTCTCTGTCGAAGCACTGCTGCGACAGTCTAATCTTGATTGCATTTGCTTTTCAGGAAATCCGTGGTGGAAAACAGGAGTTATGATGATGATGACCTAGCTGCACAGCGCATTTGGACCGAAGGCTGAGAGATATTGTAAGTATGAGATTTTGCTTTTTGGCTGTTTGGGGGTGTTGTCGCGTGCTTTTTTGCGGGTGGGTTGGCGGGTCTCTTGGGGCATTCCTGGGAAGGTCTAATACCGGATAGAAGTGGTTTGGACAAAATCCATAAGGAAAAGCCTTTTTTTTGCTATTTCTTCTGACATCTTGTTCAATGTAGCGTTTTCGGGGGCCTGTTTGGGGGGCTTCCTGGTGTTTGTGGGTGGGTTGCGGGGTCTCTGTCGAAGCACTGCTGCGACAGTCTAATCTTGATTGCATTTGCTTTTCAGGAAATCCGTGGTGGAAAACAGGAGTTATGATGATGATGACCTAGCTGCACAGCGCGTTTGGTCCGAAGGCCGAGAGATATTGTAAGTATGAGATTTTGCTTTTTGGCTGTTTGGGGGTGTTGTCGCGTGCTTTTTTGCGGGTGGGTTGGCGGGTCTCTTGGGGCATTCCTGGGAAGGTCTAATACCGGATAGAAGTGGTTTGGACAAAATCGATAAGGAAAAGCCTTTTTTTTGCTATTTCTTCTGACATCTTGCTCAATGTAGCGTTTTCGGGGGCCTGTTTGGGGGGCTTCCTGGTGTTTGTGGGTGGGTTGCGGGGTCTCTGTCGAAGCACTGCTGCGACAGTCTAATCTTGATTGCATTTGCTTTTCAGGAAATCCGTGGTGGAAAACAGGAGTTATGATGATGATGACCTAGCTGCACAGCGCGTTTGGACCGAAGGCCGAGAGATATTGTAAGTATGACATTTTGCTTTTTGGCTGTTTGGGGGTGTTGTCGCGTGCTTTTTTCCGGGTGGGTTGGCGGGTCTCTTGGGGCATTCCTGGGAAGGTCTAATACCGGATAGAAGTGGTTTGGACAAAATCCATAAGGAAAAGCCATTTTTTTGCTATTTCTTCTGACATCTTGCTCAATGTAGCATTTTCGGGGGCCTGTTTGGGGGGCTTCCTGGTGTTTGTGGGTGGGTTGCGGGGTCTCTGTCGAAGCACTGCTGCGACAGTCTAATCTTGATTGCATTTGCTTTTCAGGAAATCCATGGTGGAAAACAGGAGTTATGATGATGATGACCTAGCTGCACAGCGCGTTTGGACCGAAGGCCGAGAGATATTGTAAGTATGAGATTTTGCTTTTTGGCTGTTTGGGGGTGTTGTCGCGTGCTTTTTTGCGGGTGGGTTGGCGGGTCTCTTGGGGCATTCCTGGGAAGGTCTAATACCGGATAGAAGTGGTTTGGACAAAATCCATAAGGAAAAGCCATTTTTTTGCTATTTCTTCTGACATCTTGCTCAATGTAGCGTTTTCGGGGGCCTGTTTGGGGGGCTTCCTGGTGTTTGTGGGTGGGTTGCGGGGTCTCTGTCGAAGCACTGCTGCGACAGTCTAATCTTGATTGCATTTGCTTTTCAGGAAATCCGTGGTGGAAAACAGGAGTTATGATGATGATGACCTAGCTGCACAGCGCGTTTGGACCGAAGGCCGAGAGATATTGTAAGTATGAGATTTTGCTTTTTGGCTGTTTGGGGGTGTTGTTGCGTGCTTTTTTGCTGCTGGGTTGGCGGGTCTCTTGGGGCATTCCTGGGAAGGTCTAATACCGGATAGAAGTGGTTTGGACAAAATCCATAAGGAAAAGCCTTTTGGCACTTTTTGTAACTTAGGGTTTGTTAGGGTTAGCCCTAGCAGCAGGATTGCATGTGTTTCGGGTGTTCTAGATTTTTGCAACTGAGTTCTGGGGTCTTAGAGCACTCTTGGAGCGATTCTGGCTATGGATACTTTTGCTTGCTTGCAAGTGGTTTGAATACAATCCACGGTGGGTAAGGGTGTATTTGGGCCTACTTTTACTTTCAAAGTACGTTTTGTCACCATTTTTCTGCTAGGCCTCGTTTTTTGAGATCTGATTGGGGGTCTTCTACATTTTTGCGACTGGCTTTAGTAAGGGTCTTGGTGGGAGCATTGCTGGGAAGGTCTAATTTTGTTCTAAAACACAGTTTACAGTACACCTAGCTTGAGGGGAAAGATCCGCTAAATTAATTTGGCCATACTTATTTATCCTTAAAAAGGTGACTCAGACAGATTACGCAATTTCAAAAATATTGTACTGTCTATTAGGAAAATCAAAGTGTGACTTTTTGCACCACACAGCGTACATACCTTATATTTATTTATCAGTGGTATTGTAATAGCACTTCCTGTTTTCCGTTCAATAATTACAGGCCGGGTTTCAGTCAACATCCGCCAGGCAGGCAGTGGACAGGGTGTCTTCTGTCAGTGGTCACTGGTCACCAACATTGATGGACGAAGCGTCAGCTGGAATGGAGAAGTACCGCTAATAAGAGGAATTGTTTGCTGCATGCAACTTACTTACCAAATTCAACAGGACAACTCCAACAACATACAGAATACAGATACAGTATCCATTGTTTTCTTCTATGAGTGTGACTGCATGTGGTTAGCTTTAGTTTGTACCCAAAGATTTCTTTATCTTCAATTATTGTTTGTCCATGCTGTGCTTTTTTTTTCTTCTCTCAACAAAACCTACCCAAAAAGAAGCCCCCATTCCCATCCATTTTCCAAACCCTAACCCTCTTCCCCCGGGCTGTGTGGTTTTGCTTGATGTCTGACTAAATGACATCAATAATTCCACACACTTGCTGGGGAGGATAAGGTCATAGCAACAGGCTGGTGAAGGAATACAAGGATATATTCTAGACTTACTCAGCTTCAGTACTATTTCTTGTAGTAGTAGGAGCCAATGTCAAATAAATTCAACGCAAGTACTAGTTATACTTGCAATACTTTACCATTTGTTAGGCTACATTGTGGCACTGTTCTAGTGTACTGTCACCTGCTATATTCTCTATCGTACCGTAACCGTTGTAATGCTACAGTAAGGACAAACCAGGTTTCGTTTTCTTTTTTTCCATAGGCATGCAACTGCCACTGTGTCACACCACTAGTACCACCGCAACGAGGAAATTTCATCCGCCCAGGATTGCCAACCTTAATCCCCATTTCCCGTGGAGCCAGCCCAGGGCCTAGCCCTAATTTCTAACACAAATTACAGGTAAGATAAGCGTTTGGTGGGAGGTAGTATAATGGAGTATTAGGAGTAGACGAGAGATTGACGGTAGTACTACTAAAGTCCTAGGACTCTTCAGGAAAACAAACTTACTGTTAAACCCCCACCCACCAGACTGAAAAGCAGTAAAAAACAGGTATGGTCAGATAAAGTTTAAAAAAAGTATATTTATGTAGCCCTAACAAAATAATCTCCGTCAAGACCCTCCCTAACCCCAACGATTGTCTTTGAAAAGTCCCAAAAAGAACCCAACTCCCAAATCCCACCCCCCAAAAGTCTCTAAAAAAAGGGCAAGGGACACTCCACTACTGGAGGGTGCTGGTGAATTTTGCGGCCAGGGCATCATACTCCTTACAGAGGGTGGCTTGGTCGAAGCGGAGGCCCTCCACCAAGTTCTTGTACCTAAGGACCTCCTGCTCCAGGTAGGACATTCTGACTCCTAGGCGGCGCTGGCGTGCCTTGCAACTCCTGTGGGGGGCAGCTGGTCTTTTTGCTGCTTGGCGGTGGCGGTTGGCTTTGTTAGCCCGGCTCCGTACCGCTGGAGCACTGCACTGGCTGGCAGCCCATGGGGGCACGGAGGAGGATGCAGCTGTCCCAGTGGAGGATGTTGTGGTTCCACCGGTTGACTGCGTGTCATCCTCCTCCAGGGCCACCAGCCGCCGATATTCGGCGACAGTGGCATCCAGCCTCCGTTGCCGGGCCATTCGAGCCTGCTCCCTCCGTGATGTCGATTTGGAAGGAGCAACTATATGAAGAAAGAAAGACATAGTCTGTAACCAATGCTCCTTAACATTAATAACACAAAGTGATTGAGCCGAAAGTTGTGTCACAGTACAAGTAGCAAATTGAAAGCACAGTACATAACTATTGAGGACAGTATCTATCTAACCTCCCACTTCTGCATCCTTGCTCTAACATTAGTGGGAGTTTAATGAACAAATTCTACGACCACTATGGACTTCCATTACAGTCGACTATGACAGTACACCAGTCTTCTTCTTCTTCTTCTCGCTTGTTTAGGAAAATTGGTACGTTATCTTATGCAAGCCGGCAGAATGCCAGCACAGTGAACTTGCACCCGAGAAAAACAGACGCACACCATGATGAGTGAGACAGACTTGCGTTACTGTATCGGTCCAGTACATGCAGGTGGTGAAGCTATTACTTTTCTATTAGGGGTGGCACTGAGAATACTCTGTTACAAGGGCTACTGCTTAATTAATTTACCTTTCACCCTACAGTGCAAATGAGTACTAGAAAAGGAAAATGAAGAAGCTAAATAATTTGATTATCTATCACTTCACATGGGATGTATTTGATGACATATGGGATGACTTTAGGTGCTTTGCTTATTATTGAGTGAACAGTGATACACCCACACATGAATGACGTACTACTACTAAACTTAAGTTATTAAGAGAGGTACGGAGTGTCCACCGTAATAACCGGATATATGCTGTGCTTGCAGTTGCAATACAAACTACTGCTACTATTCATGGTAGTATTGGACAAATTCACAATTTATTTTCCTTGCCTTCCCTACACTGGAACGGACGTGCGGGTGCGGTGTTACATGCTCTTCAAGGTAACACTTAGTTCATCCAGTGACCATCTACTCTCTCTAGATACACATGTGCTATCTAAGAGTCAGATAATACCATGCTCCAGGCATCCATCCATTCAAAGTATATGCACACATACAGTTTCTGTTTCACCCACCCAGGCTGTTGTCCTTCCACCCATCCTTGCTTCATCATTGACCCAGCCATGCACCATACCATATTCTTTCCATCCCAGCCACCTCGGGGGCCAAGCAAACACATATCATTCTTCTTTGCCAGCCATCATAAAATTTCTCGTCCTTCCACACTTACTTACACCCTTCTTTCGCTTTTCGTTCATCCCATCCATCAAGTTCATCTAAGATCTTATTGGGATTCTTCTCACCAAAAACTTCACAGCTAAGTCGAAGTACATTTAGAGGAGGCTACTACCTGGTTGATTTATAATACACCCGTGCAGAAAGCACACTATGCAGTCTTTAATCTCAATAAGTAAGGAATATATAGCTTACCTCTTCCCGCCACCACCGTGCGAACCCTCACAGGAACGTCCGGCACTTGCACCGCCTCCTCCCCAGAGTCCTCGCCCAACACCACCACCTCCGCGCTGGCCTCGCCACCAGATGTTCCACCTACAAAGTACATTTAAGAATGTTAGAATACACCACTCACTACTATATAATATTTGGTCTAGGAGGAATAAACAAATGTTAAAAAAACGAAATACAATGTAATAATTTGTAACTGTCTACTCTAAAGTAAAAATGTCCCTTTTTCCACAAGAAATGTGTCCAATTAATCGTTAGCACTAAGCACTTTTCCATTTTCAGTTAAACGTTTACTTTTATGACAAATTTGATTTTAATAAATGTGTTTACTTTTAATAAAGCTTTTAAACTTAAATAGACTCTGTGGTTTTTGGTCCTCCAGACTAGAGTGGATGAGCTAAAGGTTTTGGAATTTTTGCAAGCATGAGTGCCTCTGGCACTTCTTGACTCTGACTCCTTACTCTTGTCCTGCGTTGGATAATCTAATGATCATTGGGGATCAATCATCGGTGACTTTGGGAGCTAAATGACTCTGCCACACTATCTAGTCATTAAGGAGATTGGGGGGTTCTTCAAAGTCTGATATCACTGAGGTATGTGGAAAGAAAGTCTACCTGCGCCTATTATAATTGATAAACAATGCACTATTTAGTGTTCATAGTTCGGTTTGTGCAGATTTGTCCCTGCAACAGTAGTAGAATGGATTGTCCTCCTATCCAAACCAAAAGTAAAGTAGTATCTTATTCTTTCTTGGTGGTCATTCACCTTTTTATTGTTGGCAATTGTCAAAGCATAAACATTTAGAAGACTTGAAAAGACATTATGGACAATCCCAGAGGACTGCACTCAGTGCATAGAGCTATTGCTGACTAGAATGGGAGTCCAATGGAATTGCCAAATGTGCAATCTTAGTTAGCTACACAGACAGACTAATAAGAATAATCTAGTAATACCACAGGGAGTCATAGTCGAGGCAGGATAAGAATTTAGATCCAGTCTACAAGAAGATCAAAGACAATTTAGAAAAAATCGAATGAGGAACGCTAGGAAAAAATAGGTACTCTATATTAAAATTAAACCTTACTGGGGCCAGCAAAGGAGCCCTCGCCTGCCCGATCCTGGCCTGCATCCTCCTGAACAGCACCCTCCTCCTCCTCCTCCTGTGTCCTCTTGCCCTTGGGGGGAGCTGATGTACAACATGAAAGAAAGAAAGACCAGAAAACATGGATGACATTTGTCAACCAAATCAAACATTTCAAAAGAACAATAACAAAATATTTTAGAGAAATAGCAAATAGATAGACAACTATTCCACTGGATATATTGACCTATCTCATGTGGTATACTACGTTATTCATATTGCCTGATTTGCGGACCGTTGACTTTGAAAGTTCCTATGTAACTCACTAAACAGACTACTAAAAAGGTTTGCCTAGGCCTGGCAGGCAGCAGTCCGCAGCACGCGAAGTGACAGACAAAGTCCATCCTGCTTGCAGATCAGTGAATACTCAAACTATCAATCCACCGACCACCACCACTATTTCTTCTTATAGCCATGTGTCTAAAAGGAAGTACTGGACTTCAGTCTGTTGGGGCTGATTTAGAAGTCCCTTGCGGCTCACATTCCTCCATTCCTCCGGCGCAAGGGAGGGCGTTCCTGCGCAGGAACGAATCCTAAAAGTGGCTGAGGGAAATCTACAAGATGTCAATCAGTCACTTTTAGGACAATGATGCGTGATTAAAACCCTGCGCCTGCTTGAAGCCGACGTACGGCTTGATGCAGCATTGGGGAGATAGGGCACCCCAGAGCATTGCTGGAGCTGCGCCATCTTTGGCACGCAACTCCAGCAATGCGCCGCCTTTACGGCACAGATGCGTAAGGCTTCTGTGACGTTTTCGGCCAATGGGTGGTGGTGGTGGCATGGCGCACAATTACTGCCGCATCCCTGCTACTTTGCAGGGATGCGCCGGTAATTGAAAATATGACCCTTAGTGTCTAGCATTACGCAGTTCTTTACACTACACTCATACATATTTTCTCAGGCCAATGAAATGAACACAAAATACAAAACAAATACGCATAGTAGCAAGCAAAGCTACTGAGAAGGAGAGCAGTGCACCTGAAATACATAGAAGATTTTGAAATATAATTTACCTACAATGTAATCGGCAGCATTATTGCTCTTGGTAAAGAACAAAGATTTGCAAATAACAGAGCCGGATAAAACAGAGTAGTGATGAAATAGCTAGAAATAGCTACTACTACTCACCAAGCCCGGGGACCTCTACGCCGAGCACGTCCAGCAAGTCCCGTTCCCGGTCCATGACATCCGTCCAGCGGTGGGTGGCCTGGGTATAGGTGCGCCGGACCCCCAGAAACAAGGCCCGGCACACCTTTCCCACCGCTTCCGGCGCTCCCGGATGCCATAGCCGGTTGCGATCTTGGCGCTGGACGTAGAAGATTAGTGCGCCCACCTCCTCCACGCTAAAGATCTCCCGTGGCATCACTTGCTCCCCCCTCAAACGCCCACGGGGTGCGGGACCCTTC
Source organism: Lissotriton helveticus (assembly GCF_964261635.1). Classification (NCBI taxonomy): domain Eukaryota; kingdom Metazoa; phylum Chordata; class Amphibia; order Caudata; family Salamandridae; genus Lissotriton; species Lissotriton helveticus. Next base: position 808,420,383 of record NC_136063.1, read on the forward strand.
CCCTTCTCAAGGTGCTTCCCGGCTCCCTTTACCATGGTCTGGGCAGAAATGAAGTTAAATGATAAAGAAGAAATTGAATAGGGAAGAAGAAAAGAAAAGAGTTTAAAAAAGTAGTTTAAAATTAACTAAAAGTAGCAGAAAACACAAAAATATAGAGCTAGAAAAATAGAGGGATAGATAATAAGTAAAATAGATCAAATAAACTTCAAACAAGCAAAGGATGGCAGAGATTCAGAGAGGATACAGAAAGCATGCCCAGAACCATAGCAATGAATGAGAAACAAGATGGCCGCGCCCATTTACGACCGCGTGGGTAAGTTCGCGCGAGATTTTCCTCGCGATCACGCGCAAAATTGTACTAGCGAGCAGCACACTTTGCGAGATTACACATAGCGGCCGGAAACGGAATTACGTCACGCAAACAAGATGGCCGCGCCCGTGTACGACCGCGTGGGTAAGTTCGCAAACGTATCACTACAAGCGCCTTGCGAACACGCAAAAAATCACGCGAACATACACGGCGCAAAAAAAAAAATAGTGTATTCGCACGCATTCGCGGCTTCCGAAATCGATCTCGCACGGATTCGCGCCCCGCAAATTGCGCGAAATTGCAGAAAAACTATTTTTGCTAAACTGAAAGCAATCACCAGGTGCAAAAGTTCAAACTTAACATTAGTAACCATTCACTCTAGTGCTTCCTGAGGGGCCCCTCCAGAGTTCAGTTGCCTATTTGCAACTATTCTATGACCCTGCTATGACCCAAACAGCAGGCTCATAGAATAGCTACAAGTAGACCATAAAGGTCCTGTGAAAAAAAATTGCACTGCAACAGAAAGCAAATTACAGATAAGGAAGGAAGCAGGTGCCAGCCAGACTGGAAGTTTCAAAATTACTGACACATTAATCACCCCCAAATTAATTCATGGCAGTGGAAGAAGGGCAGGTGTGCTTGCTTTCACTGCAACAGAAAGCAAATTACCGATAAGGAAGGAAGCAGGTGCCAGCCAGACTGGAAGTTTCTAAATCACTGACACATTAATCAACCCCAAATTAATTCATGGCAGTTGAAGCAGGGCAGGTGTGCTTGCTTTTTTTCACTCCCATAATCTACAGTGATAAACAAACCTAATGGGTGGCAGTGAGGATGTACCAGAGGGTGGCATGGGTGTACCAGAGGGTGGCAGTGGTGAAACAGAGGGTGCTGTGAACCTGTGATGATAAACCAGACGTAGAAACAACATAGTCGCGGCCGTTGCGAGCCGAAAAGTAAGTTCGCAATTGCGAAATGGTCCACAAATCCTTGCGAACGCTCGCCAACACAAAAACCGTAAAAATCCGCAAATCCGCAAATCCGCGAGAGTTCGCGTATTTTTGCGGATTGCGAATCCGTAAATTCGCAAATTCGCGTACGTGAGATCCGCTAGATCCGCCCATGCTTAATCAGAACTGGACTGCACATTCCCATCCATTGAGCTTGCGTCAGAACTCAAGCTTGTACCCGATTGCCACCTGTCCTTATCCGCCATTCCCAGTGCTTTATCCTTCAAAAGCGAGGAGCGCGGTTTATCGAATTTCTTAGCAAATGTCAAAATTCTTCCTGACTTGTAGTCGCGTTCATCGCGCTCAAACTTGCGCTGCTTTCTAGCGATTAAGTCCTTTTCAAACTTTTTCACTTTATCATCCACAGTTGCCAAAGTCTTTGATACATCGGTCTGGTCAGTTTCTTTCGCCAGGTCATCTAGAAGCATTTGGATTTCCTTCAATAGGTCTTCATGCTCCTCCCATGCGTTCTTTACCAGGATCTGCATCATGACTTTAGAACAGGCATTAGTATTTTCACGCCATGCTTTCAAGACCTCCGGTTTGGATTTGTTGAGCGTCGGGACAATAAAAATGCGCAAGCCTTGGGGGACACGATCCATCTCTATATAGTTCGGCAGAGATGTCGCTTCCCACTAGTGGCTGAGCTCCTTCTTCCGCAATCTCTCCAGTGAGTGTCCTTTCTGTTTTAGCGATGTCACTCCAGGGGGTGTTGTGTCTCCAGACCCATTCGCTCCGACTCTATCGGGCCCTTTCTGTTTCTTGAAAATGCTCTCTGCCGAGGCCTCCCGCCCCTTCAAGAACCCCATTGCCCGAAATGCAGTTTGGTCCTCCGACCATGTTCGTACCTGGTTGCGCTACAGACAGAGATTGTGCATGCCCTGGCTGCCGTTCTACTGCTGATTTCCCCTCTCACCATCTGCAGTTCAGCGCAGCATAGAGGAGTTCTACCTCGATCATGTTGGGGAGACTTATCCCGCGTAGAGACTTAAGACAGCCGGCGGGCGGAGATTTTCTGACTTCACGTCACTTCACAAGCACGGCGCAGCTCTCCACTCTTCCAAAGTCGGGCCGGGGCTCATCACTCGAGCGGGCGCCACCGCTCAGTCAAATCCACAGAATCCTCTTCACTCCTTGAAAGGACGACAAGCCACACTAGCCAGGTACGATTAGAGTATTTTAATCGGGCACAAACAGACGCGTTTCGAGCTCACGGGCTCTTGGTCACATGACCACCACATTCGTTCATCAGCTGATATAGCAAAAAACATAATGGCAAAGGAAGAGAGACTCGGTGTTTACAATATTCACACAGAGCTCATAACGGTGCAATTTATAAATTCAACATAAATTAATAACAAGTGCACATCTTCCTGGTGTTTGGTGTAATTCAGTGCTTGGTGTTGAAATAAAAGAACATTTTCAAGTGATGGCTCGCATAATGGTATAGTACCCAATTTAGAAAGGTAGAGGAGGGATATGGAAGAAGGAATGAGAGAGAGAGAATTAAGGCAATGAAAATGAGAGAAAGACATAGGAGGGGAGGAGAGAAAGTAAGAGAGAATAACAGGGTAAATTCTAAATATATATTATTTTAACATAATTAATAAACTTTTATCTTTAATTTATTTTAAAACTTTAAAATTATATAACAATAACACATATATATAAATAAATTAAAATATATAAAAACATTCTAGAATAAATGAAAATATTAAACGATGGAAACATATTTAAATTGTCCAATACAATCAGTGCAACAGTAAGAAAATTGTTGGAGAGCAAAATAATAAAATTCACTATTCCCACTCCAGTGAGTGCAACAGTAGGGAAAGTGTTGGCTAGTGGAGGGGTGAAAATTACTATTCCCACTTTAATAAGAGCAACTGTACAGAAAATGTTGGATAGCGGAGGGGTACAAATTACTCTTCCCACTCCGGTGAGTGCAACAGCAGGGAAAGTGTTGGTTAGCGGAGGGGTAACAATGACTATTCCCACTCCAGTGAATGCCAAGTACGATAAGTGTTGGAAAGCAAAGTTGCAAAAAATGTATTACCACTCCAGTGGGTACAACAGTAGGGAAAGTGTTGAATAGCAGAGAGGTAAAAATTACTATTCCAACTCCAGTGAGTGCAACAGTAGGGAAAGTGCAGCATGGTGGAGAGATAACAATTACTATTCACACTCCAGTGAATGTAACAGTAGGGAAAGTGCTGGATAGCGGAGTGGTAAAAATTACTATTCCAACTCCAGCGAGTGCAACAGTAGGGAAAGTACAGGATAAATACAATATCAATACTACATTAGGATAACCACATAATGTTGAGAACATGTTCTAACCCCTGAAGTGCTACATACTTAAGTGCGTTGCCAAGCAAAAAAAAAAGAATAGCACGTGGTGGTAGATAGCGAGAGGACAAAATGATGCTAGTAACCAAAATATGTGCCCTCTCCATACACTCGTCCACTGTTGAAAGAGATTATTGGAAGGAGACCCTGGGCCCTGGTGTCATTATGGAGCCCTCACAAACCGAAGTGCCATGCTTCATCATTGTGCCTGCTCCTTGTTGGTTGGGCACTACAATGCCAGACGGGCACCCACTAGGGGGCTCCTTATCCGAGATCTATTTCCTCTGTGAGCTCGCTGCGTTGTGCCTAATCCTATAGTGAAAGGTAAGGTGGTGGTGTGTGATTAAAATAGGCCCTAACTCACTGGACACTTTTAATCAAATTAAGGGGAGGCAGGTTTGACTAAACACAAAGTGAAAACTAAATAAGACATAGGGGCTCATTACAATCTCGTTTGGAAAGCCTTTGCCCAACAGTCAGAATTCTCATGACGGCATCAGAGCCCTAACTTCCAACCAACTTGGTCAGTTTCCAGTCCAACTGTTTGCGGTCAAAACGTAAATCCGGCCAATTATTCTGACTCGATTCCGACCGACTCGCGGTGTATTCCTGTCGGTTGGAACCGCACCATACCCTCTATGGACACCGTTTACACCATCAGATTACGATTCCATTTTCTAACAGCCTGTCGGAAAGTGACTTTGGGTGCCAACGGTTGGCGGCCGAGTGGGTACCTAAGCTACCCCACTGTGAAACCCTGCACTATGTAGCAGGCACCATGGGGTGCATGCCACATGGTCCGGGGTTTTCCACACACACCTCATTTCCTCATAGGAGCCTGTGTTACGGCCGGGCCTAAGGACGTAACACGGGCTCTCATAGGAAACAATGGGAATCCTACCGAACAGTGTTGGGTCGCATCGTACTCCGGAGGTCGGAACCCCCAAACGCAAGTCTGTCGGTCCCAAATTCTGAGATGGTGCCGGGCAGAAGAGTTCTGTCCAACATCGTAATGAGACCCTTAATGCATCAGAAATTTGCCCTATCAAGGGAAGGTCAACGTGTTTCATAGAATTCTACAGGTGCACCTTTACTTGGGAAAGAGGACTGCTAGGCTTCGACTAGGTTGAAAACATAATCCTAAGCATAATGTTGGGTGCAGCTGATGGGGCACCAGTTTACAGGGCCCCGGGTACCTGGATCTTGTCAACCAAAGGGACGGTAATGGTTGAGGGGGCGATTCCGATCTGGGTCGGAAAGCACTCCAAACAAGCCGGATTCGAGCTGTTTTCCGACTGATCCGGACTCCTGCAGTCCGACTGAGCGAGTACGATGTGGCCGTATGCCGTCATACTCGGTTCGGTTGGGCTCCCATAGGAGTCAATGGGACCGGTCGTACGACGCGTTCATGGGCTCCCATTGACTGAATGGGTATGTCGCGGACAAGTGTGCCCCCCTACAGTGGGTACGCATTGGCGCCATCCGCACCTTACTTGCCTGTGTTGGAAAGACCCATGGGTCTCCCCCTGTGTTAGAGTCATAAGGCTGCGGGTAACAGGGGTCCGACGCGGACACCTGAAGTCCGACTCTGGGAGCTATTGTGAGCCAGACGCTCCGACTCGATCCAGCTGTCTGAATCGAGCATCGTACTAGCTCGGTCTCCATTGCTTGCCACGGGTTGCTTATGAACGAGTTGTACGGAGCGGATCGGACCCGGAAACTATTCGGATGGAGATTTTGCATCATACTTCAATGTCCGGATCCATGTACGACTAAGACGGAATTCCAGCCTCCGAATCGGATCCGCTAATGCCAAACCCGATTCGGTGCCCTTCCGACCGAGATCGGAATCGGCCCCTAACTGTGTGTGTACTTATCACTGGGCTTAATATTGCCTCTGGTGATTTGGGTGCTTTGATGAGAGTGCCTTGAGGTACTTTGTTTGTGGTTCTGATGAAATGCCGTGGATCTATTCAGGGACCAACGGTGGTATGAAATATATCGGATTTCCCTTGATATACGCACATTATGGGTGCCCGTGCCGTGTCCCCTGTGCCCCTGAAGAACTGAGGTACTTAATTATGAGAGGGTTTTCAAACCTTAGGACAGCCACATGGACAGTAAGGATGCCATAAGTCCCACCTTATGATACTCTGTCCAGATTTTACTGATACAATTAAGATCACTATATGTTAGGTCTTAAAAATGACAGAAACTATGGGGCCCATTAGCATGTCAGGCTGACCACCACCGCCCGCATGGCGGTGGTGATCCGCCCAACATTTGTGCCCGCCTGCATGCCAATTCCCCCCGTCATAGTACTATAGCTCATGCCAATTCCCCCGGTCATATTACTATGGTGGGGGCCCCCCCGGCGGATGGAAAGACCGTCTGCCGGTTTTCCGCCAGTAAGCAATCCACCTGATTGTCTACCGGCGGAAAAGCAGTTAATATGGTGACGATGTCTGGTAGACACCGCCATCCATATTATGATGCATGCGGGGTGTTGCCTCGTTGCCACCACGGTAAGGCAGGTGGTTCTCACAATTGGGGGCCTGTAACGGGACCCCTAGGGATTCTGGAAGGTGGGGGGTGCACATGGGGGGTACCTATGGTACCCCCCTGCCGTTCGATGTACAACATGGCAGGCACCGCATGGTACGTGACACGTTGTGTATGGAACTGCACGACATGCCTTTGTGGCATTGCAGCGGGCAGTGCTGAGAGCACCGCCTGCCGCGGTGTCAAGAATGCAGAATGCACCCGCCAGTGTGGCGGGTGCATCCTAATGTCACCAACGGGACCCCTGCACCAATGGCATGCAGTCCCATTCTACAAAAGGATGGCAGGGGGACTTTGTCCTAATGATGCCCCATGTGTTCCAATAGCACCATGCCATTTTGGTTATTACCACATGGCAATAGGCTTAATGAGGGGCATGGTTAAAAGTAAAATATACATGACAGGTGCCCCTTAAATAAGGAAAGTCTAATAGTCAGATGCTCTTAAAAATCAGCAGAATAAACCTGCTTTGGAAATGGAAATAAAAGTTCTATGTTCTTGGCAACCAATTTGGAACTTATTATCGGTGGCCTCCTTACTTTTGAAGTGTTATGGAATCTTTCCTGTTAAACCTTTCAAATCTGATGAGGGTTGATCTCACTTGACCATATTGTCTGCAACTAGAAATAATCTAGTTTATATGTGGTACCCAATAAATAAATAAATAAATACATGATTAGATGTGTAGGTTATGTAAGCACTCTTGAGTGGTGTTTGAACAAAATATCAAATACAAAATATTGTGATACACAAATATCATGTTAAGAATGATGGAATTGTTAAATCAAAGGAGAGAGTGAGGACTAGGTAAGCTAGTCCGAATCCCCGTTATTATATGTCAAAAATCAAAAGAGGACTAGCTAAGTTACTGGAGAAAGGGACTCAATGGAGTACGTGTGTCGGCAACCCAGTAGGTTTTTTCAAAAAGCCCTCACCCACCAACCTAGTTGGTTGCATGCTTCATCATGGTAAGGGGACACCTATACCGCCTGGCGCCTTCCTTTTCAGCTGCAGTAGGCGCGCAGCGCTTTTAAACTGGCAATTTTACTCGTTTTTTGTGTGTTTTGTTAAATTTAGACTGTGCACCTGGTTTTTACCTGTTTGTCATCAGCGAGGTAGCGCCCACATTCTTACACCATAATTGTGCCCCCCACCGCTTGCAGAAGCGGAGCGCTGTCATCTTGCATAATTTTTCTGGGCAGGAAGTAGGGCCGCCATCTTGGGGCTGCTGTCTTGCAGCGTGCCACCTCACTCAGCGCTCTAGTTCTCCGCGGGGAGAACGAGGAGGCTGTATTTAAGGCGAGCTGGTGGGAGCTGCTCGACCATTATGGTAAGGGGACACCTATACCGCCTGGCGCCTTCCTTTTCAGCTGCAGTAGGCGCGCAGCGCTTTTAAACTGGCAATTTTACTCGTTTTTTGTGTGTTTTGTTAAATTTAGACTGTGCACCTGGTTTTTACCTGTTTGTCATCAGCGAGGTAGCGCCCACATTCTTACACCATAATTGTGCCCCCCACCGCTTGCAGAAGCGGAGCGCTGTCATCTTGCATAATTTTTCTGGGCAGGAAGTAGGGCCGCCATCTTGGGGCTGCTGTCTTGCAGCGTGCCACCTCACTCAGCGCTCTAGTTCTCCGCGGGGAGAACGAGGAGGCTGTATTTAAAGCTCGCGTCCTCCGCGCAGCGGTGACACGTAGCGGAGGCGCCTGACTCGCGCCTGAGTCAAGCCAGAGTCCTGCCCGTCTGCGCCCGTCAGCGTCCCGGAGGCGTTTCGGGCGGCAGGCGGGGCTCTGGTCTCCCAGCATGTGCAAACCCGGCGCACTTTGTGTGCGGTATTCATCTGAGGAGCTGTGCTCTCTGAATTTTCGGGAGAGCCGGTGCTGCTCTGTCTTTCCGGCACGCTATAGGGGTAAGCTTCTCTGCCCGGGCTGTAGCTGGCGCCCCAATCGGGCTTTGTCATCTGCCCCTACTAGTAACAACGTGGGCACAGAGTATGCCTGCATGCTGCTAAATACCAGATCGGCGTGCTGTCATGCGCAAGACATCTTTGAGCTCCTCGAGACAGAGAAGCCTCTCTGCTTATTGCTGACCGAGACATGGTGGGGAGAGTTTTCGAACCCCGATGTGGCGATGGCAATTCCGCCGGAGTATAACATCTTCAGGAAGGACAGGGTCAAGGGCAGGGGTGGAGGTGTCGCACTGGTGGTGAAGAAGGGCACGGTTTGCACCGTCTTGCAGACGGAGGATATCCGTGGCTCGGAGTCGCTTGCTTTTTCTATCATGCTAGCGCCGCACCAATCAGTGAAAGGACTCCTGGTCTATCGACCACCAGGCCCGCCCGGTACGTTCTTTGCTGATCTCGATTCGGTGTTGCTGGGACTGGCCCTGAGAGCAGAGCACTGCATAGTAGCGGGGGACTTTAACATCCGGATGAACGATCCGTCTGACCCCGCTGCTATAAAGCTTTCCGACACCTTGACTCCGCTGGGTTTTATCCCCTACTTGAAGGGGCCGACTCATGCTAAGGGGCACACGCTGGATCAGGTCTTTTCCACTTCACCTTTGGTGGTGAAAGAGATTCTTCCGGTCTTGTGGTCGGATCACTGCCTCGCCAAATTTTCTATCAGTGGCATTGTCAGGTCGTCCATCCCTGTCCCTCAGCAACGGGTAGGTGCTGCCAGAGCTTTTAATAGAGTGACCCCTGAGATGTTAGCTCAGGCCGCTGTGGATCACCCCTGTCCTCTTGTCGGGGACCTGGAGAGAGACTTGGAGTCCCTGCAGGAGTGGCTTGTGGATAGGCTTGATGATCTGGCCCCGGTGCTGCCTCCCCGCTTAACATCAAAGCGGGTCTCGGCCCCTTGGTTTACTGCAGCACTGCGGGCTACGCGGCAGCAGTGCAAGGTAGCCGAAAGGGCCTGGCGGGCACACTATGACAGTGTGGACAGGTCTGCCTATAAACTCGTGGTGAATGCCTACCATCGGGATATCCGCCTCGCAAAGAAAATCTTTCTTGCGGGTAGAATTGACGCAGCCTCGAACTCTAGTAAGGAGATCTTTACTATTGTGAGAGAATTTATTTCTCCTCGGACCGTCACGTCGGATGAGGTGCCCTTAGAGTCCTGGGCGGCGGATCTTGCCTTTTTTTTACGGCCAAGATAAAGCTTATACAGGACTCTTTTCCATCGGGAGCGCCTGAGGAAACATCGCCTACTCCCGCGGTTGGCCTTTCCCCTCCCGTTTGGCAGGGCGCCGTCTTGGCCGAGTTTCAATCTTTGCCGGCCTCTGCCTCCCTAGCACTTATGGGCAATTTAAAATCTGGGTCGCCACTTGACCCATGCCCAGCTAAGCTTTTGGGTAAGTTGGCGGAGGTGGTTAACCCACTGGCGAACCCTCTTCTCAATCTTTCGTTGAGCCAGGGAGTGGTTCCGCCAGGATGGAAGCAGGCAATGGTCATCCCGCTGCTAAAAAAACCGGGGCTCGACCCGAAGGTCCCAGCCAATCATAGACCGATTTCGCTGTTGCCGGCCCTCGTTAAAATCCTGGAGAAGCACGTCCAGTCGGTGCTCTCCAATTTCCTGGAGTCTCATGAGATCTTGCACGACTCCCAGTCTGGCTTCCGTACAAATCGTAGCACCGAAACCACGCTCCTTGAGGTTTCTGAAACCATCAAGGGAGTGTTGGATACCGGGGATAAAGTCATGCTGGTGTTGTTGGACCTGTCGGCGGCTTTTGACACCGTCCCCCATGATGGCCTTCTCGCAAGACTCTATGAGATTGGCCTGCGGGGGACGGTGTTCAAATGGTTTTCATCCTTTCTTGCCGACCGCCGGCAAACGATCTGGACGCCGCCTGACACCGCTGTGATGCCGCCATTGGGAGTCGGGGTCCCCCAGGGCTCTATTTTGAGCCCGACCCTCTTTAACATCTTTCTGACTCCCTTGGCGGCGATCGTGGAGTCTTTCGGTGTCCGGATCGTGTCATATGCCGACGACATCCAGCTCCTCTTCTCATGCGAGAGAGGGGCCGACTTTGACGGGGAGAGTATCCGGAATTGCCTTGGGGCGGTGTTTTCATGGTTTCAACTGCACAGCCTCAAGTGCAATTCCGATAAGTCCGAGGTACTCTTTTTCGGGTGCGATGCGGAGCCTAGCTGGCAGGCCTGGTGGCCCATTGACATGTTCCCTCCGTCCGGTTCTTCCCCTATGGCTAAGAACTTGGGGGTTAAGATGGATGGGGGACTGTCAATGAAAGCCCAGATTTTTGGGGTGACCGGCACCTGCTTCGGTCTTTTAAAGATGCTGCGGAGGTTCCTGCCTCTTTTGTCGGAGGAGCATAGGAGGCTGACAGTGCAGGCCCTGATAGGCTCCAGGTTGGATTACGCCAACATTCTTTACCTGGGCCTACCTGAGTACCTGCTGCAGCGGCTTCAGGTTGCGCAGAACACGGCGGCCAGGGCCATTTTTGGTCTAAACAGACGCGCCAGCGCCTCCGGGCTAATGAGGAGTTTGCATTGGCTACCGATCCGTAAACGGATCGCTTTTAAGGCCATGATATTGGCCTATAAGGCACTCCACGCAGTAGGAGCAAAACATCTCCAAAAGAGAGTGGTCTTTTACCAGCCGGGCCGCTCTCTGCGGTCCGAATCGTTGCTTATGGCGGCCGTCCCTCGTATTAAGAGAGCTCGTTTGGGCGGCCGCTCTTTCAGTCTGCTGGCCCCACAGATGTGGAATTCGCTTCCACTCTCACTTCGGGGAGCGACCAGTCTTTTGGACTTTAGGAGAGGTCTTAAAACCTGGTTGTTTACCCAGTAGGCCTCCCTAGCCGCTCTTCCTTGTTCTCTGTGTTGTGGTGTTTTCTTTTTAATTGTGTTATGTTATTCTGAATCTGTTCCCCTTACTCAAAGCGCAGGGACACTCTTTTTGAGTATCCGTTGCGCTATATAAAAAACATAAATAACATAACATAACATAACATAAATAACATAACATCATCGGGCCCACCACAGTGACACCTAATGTGTCCCGGGTGTGCTTCAACGCCAGATTACTGCGGAGCTGGTATACTTGCTGAGTGTGCAGTGTAGTGAGTGAGAAGGTGAAAGTTAAAAAACCGTACAGAAGGTCCCAGTACCCGAGGGTAAAACAATATTTTAATTTACTGGGCCCCTGTTGGTTATTTAAAAGGCAGACGGACGTGTTGGAGTATGGATTATGACCTCCAGCGTCCTGTGTGGTCTACATGTTTCAGCCTGGCCTTTTTTAATTTGAAACAGGCTTTCCTCAGGACCAAGTGAGTATGTGTAAAAGGTGTAAATTAAATAAATAAACTAAATTATAGTGATTGTGTTATTTTTACTATGTGTAGCACTCTCTAAGGTGCTGTATGGGTGAGAGGGGGATTCCCTCTCGCTTTGCTACATATAACATAAAGGGGACACAGACAGACGTACAGAGTAGAGTCACATTAGCATGGTTTTGCAAGTTAAGCGTCATTCAGCCGTCTTATAATGTGAGTGATCGAACTATGTTTGGCTAAAGTGTGGTCATGTCAGTGACAGGACCTGTGTGGTTTTTTATCTAGAAGCCGGTTGTAGTGGTGGGCTAGAAAAGCGAGTTTTTTCAATGTGAGGTTCAGGTAAGTAAAAGAACATTATCCTCACACAGGCTTTTTTCTGTACAAAGCTTCCTTGGGTCACCTGGCAGAGAAAAAGACCCTGAAAGAGGTTGTAACAGTTTTGAATTGTATCCGACCTGTAGGGAAAGAGATCTCAACACCTTACCCCAGTAGTTGCTGTAGTGCGCAGTCCATTTACTCACGGAATTGCCGGTCTGGTTCCTCCTTGGACCTATCGTCCTTCTGCGGTGCCCGAATGTGAAAGGAGGGCCTTGCCGATCGTGTTTAAATAGCCTTGTTAATCTTTTTCACCTGTGTAAGTGTAGAGATAAAGGGAGGGGTGCAGTCGCGCAAAAAGCTATGTCATTGCCGCCGGGCGCATGCGCAATGGTGTAGTGTTTCTCGCCGGGCGCATGCGCACTGGTTTAGTAGTTCTCGCGCATGCACGAAGTAGTGCTGAAGGCGCACGTCGGTGTGCTCATGCGCGGGGTATAGACAGAGGTTGTGATGTGGAAAAAACACCTCATTGGGATAGCGCATCTTTGCTGCGCGTGTTATAAGGGCATTTTTGAGTGTGAGGCCCAGTTATGAAGTAAGAATTGGGGGACATTCCCAATTGGGGGGTTGTTAAAAAATTAATAGAAACAATTGCACATTAATAAGCACAGAGGTGCGAAGTATGGACTGGGTAAGAGAGAAGGAAAAAGGAACAGATTGTTTAGGATAATTCTCAGTTCAGTTTGTTAGTGAATTCCATGGTATGGAATCATTCAGGCCTCCAATATTTGTGGACAATCTATATATCCAGCGTTGTTCCTTTTGGAGGAGGTGCCTGTCATTATTTTCTGTTGTGTCAAATTGTTCTATGACAGTCCATGTGAAGTCATTGGGAGTGTGGTTATGAGACAAAAAATGGTCTGTTAATTTACTTATGTTTTTACCACATCGGATGGTGCTCCTGTGTTCTGTCATTCTGGTTTTTACCTTACGGGTAGTCATCCCGACGTATCGCAGTCCACATCTGCAAGTTATTAGGTATACCAGGTTGGAAGAGTTGCAATTGGTAAACTGACGTTGTGTCCATGTTCTACCTGGTTCCAGGTCCAGGGTTTTGGATGGAGATGTTAAATGGCATACGCTGCAGTTGTTGCACGGTTGGTGTCCTGTAAGTTTTGGTAAGCCCCATATGTTGAGGATTGTGTTGTCTTTGGGAGCATTGTTAGGTCGGGGTCTTGTGTGGACTAGTGAGTCTTTTAGGTTTTTTGCTCTTTTGTAGGCAAACCTTGGTTTTTCCCAATTCCTAGTGCCTGAGTTTATAATCCTCCAATTTCTGTTGATGATGTTGGAGACCTGATTTGATACAGTGTTATATGTGGTAACACAGGTGAGGGTGGGTTCTTCAGGCGGTCTCGTGGTTGTCTCAAGTAGTGCCTCTCTATTTTGATTCCGCACCCTTTTGCAGGTGGCTTTTAACATCCTGGTGGGGTATCCTCTGTCTTCTAGTTTATGGATTAGGGCAGTTGATTGTTGTCTGAAATCCTTCTCACTCACTACACTGCACACTCAGCAAGTATACCAGCTCCGCAGTAATCTGGCGTTGAAGCACACCCGGGACACATTAGGTGTCACTGTGGTGGGCCCGATGATGAAGCATGCCACCAACTAGGTTGGTGGGTGAGGGCTTTTTGAAAAAACCTACTGGTTTGCCGACACACGTACTCCATTGAGTCCCTTTCTCCTGTAACTTAGCTAGTCCTCTTTTGATTTTTGACAAGAATGATGGAATGACAAAAATATTGTCGTCGGGAATATCAAAGGAAGGAATATTGTTTTAAGTGTTTTAATACTGTTGTAAAAAAAATTTGTGAAAATATTTTCTATATAATATTTTCTAATGATTAATTTATGAATCCTTTTTTTCTAAAATGCTTTACTTTATTTTTATGGTATTTTTGTGTTAGTATTTTTAGTACTTTTTTTAGGCATTTCTACAAATGTACAATTTTTATATAATACATTTCATTAATTTGTATAATTAATGTATATGTAATTATGTTATAGGAGCTGGATGTTAAGTTTTATGGGGAAAAGGGTGGAGAGATTATTAAAATGAGTGAATATTAATTTGCTTATATGTCACTTTTTGAAAAAAATATGCGAAATTGTTTTTTATTAATTTATTTCAATGTACTTAATTCAAATTAAAAACATGTACATTTGTCATATAATTTAAAACAATGTGAACATTTGTAAGATAGTTTGTAATATTGTTTAACTATATATTTTACAAATAAATAATATTGCTTTATATTTTTATCATAAAATGTATTTTTCTTGGAGAAGATTTATTTTTGTTTGCATTTAAATTTCTAACTTATATTATTTATTTATTGAAAACAAATTGCAATATTCATTTTACTTCACTTTAGAAATCAATAACGTATTTTCTTAATAATACTTTGGGGACGATTACAAGATCTCGGTCGGAAAGCCGCTAACCTTAGGTTTTCCGACTGAGATGGTCGGTTTCACTTCCGACCGCCTAATTACAATTTAGGCGGTCAGAAGTGAAACCAGCCGGTCATTCCGGCTGGATTCGGCGGGTTCAACGTACCCGTCGGCCAGTCAGAGACCGGCCCGTAATCCATATGGAAATCGTTTTACGTCGTCCGTATTACAATGCTCGTTTTCCGGCAGGCTTTCCATGTCGGGCTTTTTGACATGGTAAGCCTGTCGGAAAGCGAGTTTTGGGGCCCATAGTAGGATCCCATTCTGTTTTCTGCCTCCAGTTGAGGCCGATGGTGCCCCCTAGTTGATCCCTTAACTGTGTGGCAAGCACCCTGAGGTGCCTGCCACGAGGCTAAGCGATGAACACAACCTCCCATTTCCCTAAGGGAGCTTGTGCTATGGCCGGTTTATGGCCAAAGCACATGCTCCCATAGGGAAATGTGAGTATGCGACCGCACCATGTGTGGTCGCATCGTAATTAGGTGGTCAGGACTGCTGACTGGAGGTCTTTCAGACCACTATACTCAACGGTCTGCCCTACATCATAATAAGCCCCTTTGTTTAAAACAATGTAAGAATTATATGTAAAAATGTAAAAGTTATAATGTATTCAGAAATGTATTGTTTTTATATATTAAATTATTATGCTGAACATGTATTTAATATGTTTTAATATGTTTAAAAATACATGTACCTTTAAAAATTGATAATATTTTTGCATTTTATATTGTATTATAATTATTAATTTAATAGATGTATTGAATTATTGATTAGATAGTGTTATAAACTAGGTAACTGAATATAATTTACATATTTATGTGTGCAATTATAAATGATTATATATTATGCATAGATGCCATTATAAATGTAATATGAAATAATTGTTATGCACTTTTTAAAATTAGTTATAGTATTAAATGTAATCTGTGATAAATGTAATGATATATATTATAAATACCAATTTAATATGGTAATTTGTAACGTTAACTATATAGGATATTTTATTATTAGGTAAGAGTGTGTTATAGTTATTGTTTTTATTTATTTGAAAACAACTTTTTTACAATTTATACTATGGAGTATGGATAATAAATGTAAACCCTTTAGTGTTCAACATCTTCTAAATTGTTTTAGATTGGATTTTGAATAGCAAATGTATACTAATTTGAGTCCTAAACCTTCCCCAAAATAGTTTAGATTGGAGTGGGACTAGTAGATGTAATCTCCAGAGTGTCCAACACCTTCCCTAAAATATTTTATATTGGATTGGAATTGTAAATGCAGCCATTTAGTATCTAACACTTTCCCCACAATGGTTTAGATTGGAGTGGGAATAGTCAAAGTAATCCTGCTAGAGTCCAACACCGTCCAGTCAAAATGGTTTAGATTGGAGTGGGGCTAGTAAATATAACCCATTTAGTGACCAACACCTTGCCCAAAATTGCTTAGATTTTAATTTGAATTTTAAATGTATCACCTCTAGTGTTCAACACCTTAGCCAAATAATTTTAGCTTGGAGTGGGAATAGTAAATCTAATCCCTTTAATGTTCAAATGTCTTCCACAAAATGGTTTAGATAGGAGTTGGCGTTGCAATTTCACACGATAACTAATATTTGTATTTTTTTTCTTTCGAATAATGAATGTACATAGCACAGTTTGTAATTTATAAAAACAATATTTGTTAGATATATATGTATATGTTTCATATTAAATATATATTTTTACACATAAGGAAAAAATATATATTTAAACAAGTTTTATAGCGGTTTTAATATTAAATATAGCATGTAAATAATATTTATTTTTTTATAAATTTTTATATTTTCTTTTAAAGTTTTTTACAATGTGCACTTTTTTTGTACATTAATACAGTTGTTTCACATACATTTTTTAAACAATGCTGACATTCTTTTTTAGGTATAATTTAAATAATACTATGGTCCCGATTATGATGTAGGTGGAGGTTTCATGTTAAAATATCGATTTCAAAAATGTAGTTGAAAAGATTTCGATGTAAAAATATTGATTTAAAAAATATCGAATTCCTATACTTAAACAGGTAAGTACAATAATATCTACTCAAAAATATCGATGTAAAAAACTATAGATGTAAAAAATATCGACTTTAAAAAATAACATAAATTAAAATTAATTAATTAAAAAAGATTAATATTATTAACAAAATCATTTTTTTTTTCTAAATTTCTTTATTGTTCAGTTCATAGCATATAACATTTACAAATCAATCGTTGAAATCATTAATGTAGGAATGTTGCATAGTTACAAAAATAAAATCAAAACAAGAATAACAAAAATAACATGGAAAGAGAAAAAAAAAGCTATTACAAACGGAAGGCAGCTAAATTTCAAATCGACTTCTCCGTATGTTGTAACCTAGGCTGCCAAATTGTAATCCCTAATTGTTTCTACCTCAAAAGTTTTATACAATACAAACTAAATTCAAGATTAAACACATTATAAAACTTAGCACGCCACATTTCATATGATGGTGCTGCTGGTTGCAGCCACATAGAGGCAACACATAATCGGACAACGGCCATAGCCATGAATATAAAATATCGAAAAGGATAACAAAATTGCATGGGTTCCATATCCTCACCCACTCCAACTAACATGATCTCTCGAGAAATGTTAACAGCAACCAGCCGCGGCCCGTGGAGGGAGTTACGGTGGGGCAGGGAGGAGGGGAGGGGGAGGGGCAGGGTGGAGGTTTCTAAAAACCGGCATAAGGATAATTGCAGGTAAGTACAAAATTTAATTAATGAAACGAAATTCGTAGGGCGCACAGCATCGCATTTTGCCATTCTGTGCGAGCTACGAATTTCGTTTTATTAAGTAAATTGTGTACTTACCTGCAATTATCCTTAGGCCGGTTTTTAGAAACCTCCACCCTGCCCCTCCCCCTCTCCGCCTCTCTGCCCCACCGTAACTCCCTCCACGGGCCGCGGCTGACAGCAACCCCCATAGTTTGTAATAGAAATTCTGAGATGCCATCTAAAAATTGTTTAACACTATAAAATCAAAAAATATATGTGCAATGTCAGCTTTTATCCACCTGACACCTAAAGCATTTCCCGTCATGAAGCCCACCCCACTGCATCTTTTTTATAGGTGTATAATATAAATTAAACAAAGTTTTATAGTGTTGGGTGCGTAGATTTGCGACAGAAGAACTTTACTTGCCATATCAATTGATTGTTGCACATATGAGCCAGTATTGCCAAATCTATCCCTCCACTTTGCTTCCTGCATCTCCATATCATCCCGCTGAGTCGCCTGCAATATATCGTACAGTATCCTAATCTTGGCTCTTTTAATCAAAGCCTCTAGTAAATCATTAGTTATTATGGGCGAGTGTCTACAGTATTTATTAATACAATGTCAAGTATTTGAAAAATCATTTAGATATTTTATAACGTTGAACTAAGTCTGAGAAAGAAACAAGTACTCCCGCACTGTAAATATCCCCTAAACGTCGTATCCCCTTATCCCTCCACATATTCATCTTTGTATGTCAAAAAACCAAAGGGAATATTTCCATGGAGTTAAAAGGCGTATAATAACCAATCCGGTTTCTGGATACCATCTAGCGTATCATCTTCCACGCCTTATAGGCAGCTAATATAATTTTAAATCGCGTTCTTTTAAAGTAGCTTGGTTCAAAGAACTTAAGCAGAGCCTCGCTTGCCTGGTTCCCCAACAACATCTGATATATATTGAGGGCTTCAAAAGACCTAACCTCAGTCACCAGGTACTGCATAATCTGTAAAAGGCAAACTAAATAATAAAAAACTAAATTGGGAACTCCCCACCCACCACGTGTCAGGGGATAGCGTCATATATTTTGAAGCCCGCCAAGATTTCTTCCAACTCCATATAAACCTGTTTACAACAGCCTGAAGCTGCATTAAATGTAGTCGTGTGAACTCTAGCGGTACAGTCCTAAAAAAGTACATTATCCGGGGAAGTATACACATTTTTAGAAGGTTTTATCGCCTACCATTGGTAAGTGCAAACACTCAACCCTTTCCAGTTGACTTCGTACTGAAGCTAATATATCTGCCCAATTCACTTCCACTATTTATTTAAGTGACATCCTAAACTTTATGCCCAAATATCTTGCTTCTGGTGTAAAAGGTGCTGCACCAGGACAGAGCCCCTCTGTACAAAAAACCTGGGTTTTAGTAACATTTAGCTTATACCCAGCAACTTCCCCGAATAGCTGAGTCAGGTTCTCAATCTCACGAACGGCTTGCTCTGGGCCAGATGTTACTATCGCTATATCATCTGCGTAAGCAAGAACACGTACCTGATGCTGCCCAACTACCATTGATTGTATTCCATTAGTAGTCTCCAATTTTAACAACAATGGGTTAATATAGATAGCGAAAAGTAAAGGCGAGCAGGGGCATCCCTGCCGGGTGCCCCTAGTTATATAGACAATCACTTCAAAACCTATTGTTCTTGATGTCCGTTAAGGGGGGGTGAACGGGCCGGTCTATCTCTTGGGGAAAGCCATGTGTCTTCTCAACATGTTGAGCCACCCCATGCTGAGCCACCCCAGGCGGATTTAGGCATTGAGAATGAGCCTGTATTAAGGAATGACAATGACATTTTCAGTGATGATAGGAATGAGCCTACTAGTAGTAAGGAAAGCGAGATTTATTCACTTTCAGAGCACTCAGAAGAGTCCGATATGGAAGGAGATTTTCAACTACAGGATGAAGGGCTTGGAGACGTTACCCCTACAACCATGGATACAAGCCAAATTCAGAATTCCTATTTGGGAGGTGTATCTACAGAAGCATGTACCGTACGGAAGAAAACTAAGGCAGGAATGGCTGGACTAGCGATGACAGAAATGCCTGATTGGAAGATATCCAGTGGGGAGCAGTCGTTTGAAGGGTTGGACTTATCTGACCATGTAAACGAGGGCTCAGCTGTGGAGATACAAAGCCATGTATCATTGGAGGAGATTTATAAATTAATTTCAGAGCACAGGCTGGAAGCATGGGCGGAGAATTTGAAAACACATACTGCGTGCAGGAAGCTGCAAAACACAGTTAGACAGCTGGCAAAATTATGTAATGACTTTACCGAGAGGATGGCAGTAGCGGAGATTCGCATGTCACTACTAGAAGATGGTCGCTCAAAAAAACGCAGTTGCAGATATAAAAGCCAACAAGGATGATGTGCACGATAAGCTAGTGGATTTAGAAAACCTCCTGCGCCGCAACAACCTGCGTATTTTAGGGGTGCCAGAAGTACTTGAGGGGCAAGATGTGCGAAAACTTGTAGCTGAGTTGTTTGAAGAGGCACTGCCTGCGTTGAAAGAATGGAACTGGCCGCAAGAAATCCAACAGGCACACAGATTTCCGTTTCGGCAATGGCCAGCAAGGAGTGGGCAAGCGGTGCAACAACCACGAGCTATTTTGATTTCCCTCAATAATTTCTTGGCTAGGCAGGCAATATATGACCTGGCCAGACCAGATAAGAAGAGAACTGGTAAAGGGACGCAATTCTTTGTGAGACCCGATTTCTGCCACTCTACAGTGGAAAAAAGAGGGCAGCTGCGGCAGTTGTTCTTATTACAACCAGCTACTTTAAAAACTGTTAATAGGGGACAGATACGTTTTTTCACTTCAGTCATTGCAGCCAAGGAATATCTTCAATCTTTGGGTTGGGGAAAATTATACAGATTAATGGATCCTGTATGTAGTGATATGATTGTTTAATTTCTCTTGTCACTTCTTGTGTTTGTTTTGCTTTTTCTTAAGCGGCATATCTAAGAATAAGGGAAAGGTGAGCACCAACTGGGCTATTCACCGAGCATCACAAGGGCGATTGGCCCTAAGGCCTCTTTGAAGGGGGAGGGTCACGGGCAGGGGGGTTGGGGGGATCTTTTGAGTGGTGGTGGTGGGGGGTTGCAGAAGGTCACTGGAGAATAAGGAGTTGAGTAGGGATCTGTTAAAGGGCAAAAACTCAGTTCATAGCATGTATGGTAGGAACCTTAGAGCATATTTGTTGTATATATTGATGGCCATGAGAAACTTACATAGTAATGGCACACAGGAAGCCGCAAATTTGTTCATTTAATGTTTGTGGACTGAACAACGTCCCCAAGAGGAAATGTGTTATTGCTGAACTTCGGCTAATAAGCCCTGATATTCTTTTTCTGCAAGAGACGCATGTTGCCTGGTCTGATCGAAGGATACTGTCCGAGCTGGGATTTATATTGTCATCAACTTCGAAACAATCTACTATGAATAGGGAGGGTGGCAATTTTGGTGCGTCATGGTATAATGGGCACGGGTAAAGAGAGGGTGGATAATTTTGGGAGGTGGGCTATTACTGAGTGTATTCTAGGGGGCACCAAGATTACGGTCTTTGCTGTATATGGGTCAAATCTGGATGAGGCTGAGATTTTAGAGTTTCTGAATGTCGAGCTGGCACTTTGGGGGACCCCTTGATACTATTTTGGGATTTTAATATACATGGGGATGCACAAACGTGGGATCCTCATTTTGCCAAGTATAAAGGGCATAAGCCTAAAGTATTCAGGGCCTTGCAGCAACTTTTACAGGATCACGGATTAGTGGATGGGTGGATGACTGTGTACCGTGGTGATCCGGGTTATACATTCTTTTCGTCCCCACACAACAAGCTTGTTCGGTTAGACTATATTTGTTTACCTCGGCTGCTGACTGTTGGTGCAAAGATGCAGGTGTGGCCCTGTATTACATCAGATCATGGCCCCATGGTTATGGACCTTGCTAGTCTTAGCCTTCTGCGGGAACAGCGGTCTTTTACATTCAATAAAAAACTGCTAAGTGATGAGGAGTATATTCGCCATATCCAAATCTGGACTGTGATGTTCTTGGATAGCAATATAGGATCGGCAGCCCAACCAATGATCTGGGAATCCTTGAAAGCTGGGTTAAGGGGTGAAACACTTATTTATGGCTGGGCTAAGCAGAAACGACAGAAAGAACATATGCTGGGCTTACTTGAGGAGCTAAAGAAGGCTGAGTGTGAATATATACCAGCAGTTAAAATTAATGTGGATAGTAAAGAAGCGCAAACTAAGACGGCACGTTGCAAGGCTCGGGTTAATGGGGTATGGAGTCAAGAAATAGCTGCTCAGTTTAAAATTCATAAGGAAGAAAGATATGAATATGGGGAAGCAACTGGTAGATGCCTATCTCAAAGACTGCGGGGCAGACAAACCTCCCAGCGAATTGAAATTATTGAGGATTGTAAGGGGGGCATAGCTGAGACCATGGAAGGCATAATGGTGGTATTTCATTTGTAGTATAAGGAACTATATACCCAAGAGTATGTGGAGCTGGGCAGCATAGAGCGGTATCTCCATAATTGTGATTTAATTAAATTAGGACTAATCGAGCGGGAGGAGCTAGAATCTCCTATTACTATGCTAGAACTTCAGACTGCAATAGATGGATCAGCGTTAGGGAAAGCGACAGGCCCGGATAAACTCCCTTTGGCGGTTTATCACATACTTTTTCCTATTATAAAGGATGATATGCTTGCCACTTTTATAGAAGCTCAATGTGGGAATCCCCCACCATCTTAGGATAATGCTAACATAGTGGTTTTCAAAAAGAAGGATAAATCTCCTAGGCTCCCGGGATCGTATACACCAATATCAATTATAAATGCTGATGGTAAGGTGTATTTAAAGATTCTTGCAACACGGTTAGCACAAGTTATACCATCGTTGTTATCCCTGCACCAGCATGGTTTTTTGCATGGTAGGAGCACAGTTAACCACCTGCACAGGGTTAGTGCATCGCTAGACTATGCTACTACATGGCAAGAGCAAATAGGTATAATTTTTTTAGATACCGAAAAAGCATTCGACCGTGTATCGTGGTCATTTTTGTGAGCTATAATGCGAAGGATGGGGTTTGGCCCCCAATTCTTGGTAGCATTAAAGACTTGTGGAGAAGTGTGGCTCAATGGTTAGAGCGGCAGACCCTGATGCAGAGGTCTAGCCCGGGACCAGGGTTCAATTCCCCGCTTCGGCGGGTCTTGCGCTAAAAAATTCCACGGACCTTATAATTCTCGCCTCGGTGCCTATTCCAATCATGGAGTCCCACTCTGCAACTCTGGGCAATAGCTTGCTTAATCTCCACAACGGCCCCCACAACGCTAAGGATGCCTGGCCTCCACCTTGGGGGTGCCCAGGAGTGGACACCTCACAGGGAAAGCCAGGATGGGTTCCACAGCGGTATTCGTACAAGCGCCTTGAGACCCTTGCGGGTGAGTAGTGCGCTATTCAAGTATCATTTTACATTTTATGTATAAATGCCCGCAGGCTAAAATTTGTACAATGAGGAAAGTATCATCCTTTCTATATAAAACAAAATAAATTAAATGTAATATATATTTAAACTAATTATAACAAATAAAATCAATTTATTAAATATAAACACAAAACAATATTTACATATACATATATTTACTTACATTCATTTTATTAACTATTATATTTATTTCATTTATAAAGTTTTTAAATCATATAAAAATAAAATAAACCCAGATATAAATAATTTAAAATCAAATATTCTATTTGTAATTAACACATTCAACTATTTAAAAAATAATACATACATTTAATAACAAAATCAAAACATCAGTAGTTAAAACGTTGGATAGCGAAGGGGAAAAAATTACTATTCTCACTCCAGTGAGTGCAACAGTAGAAAAAGCGCTGGAAAGCAGAGGCGTAAAAATTACTATTCCCACTCCAATGAGTGCAACAGTATGGTAAGCGCTGGATTGCGGAGGGGTAAAAATAACTTTTCCCACTCCAGTGAGTGCAACAGTAGGGAAAGCGCTGGATAGCGTAGGGGTAACATTACTATTCTTACTCCAATCAGTGCAATAGTAGGGAAAGCGCTGAATAGCGGAGGGGTAAAAATGACTATTCCCACTACAGTGACGGCAACAGTAGGGAAAACGCTAGATAGCGGAGAGGTAAAAATGACTATTCCCACTCCAATTAGTGCAACAGTAGGGAAAGCGCTGGATAGCAGAGAGGTATAAATTACTATTCCCACTCCAGTGAGTGCAACAGTAGGGAAAGCGCTGGATCCCAAAACAATCAAAAATAAAACCATTAATATTTTTATTACATTTAATTTCCAATATTAACATAATTAATATATCAATTAAAATATATTATTATTAACAAAGATAAAAAAAATAATGACCCATTATTTAACACTATAAAATCCACAACACACACCTACAATTAATTACACAATTACATTTAATACATACTAATTAATTAATAAAACATATTTTATTATTATTTATTAATTAATCAATAAAAAATAATTACTTACCACCTTTCACACCATTTACACATATTAACACCAAAACATACTCCTAAAATTAATTACACAATTACAATTAATAATTACTAATTAATTGATAGTAATTAACTTAAAAGTATTTAATAATTAATCAATATTTTTTTTATTAATTACCACCTTTCACACAATTTACACATATAAACACAACAACACACACCTAAAAGTATTTAAGCAATTAGCCTAATTATTTAGTAATTGACTCATTGAAATAAATTAACTAGTTATTAAACTATTATTAATTAATCAATTAACACATTAATTATTCAATACATTTTATAAAATTAAATTACTTCCGACCCTATTCCCCTATGAACCCACAACCCCAACAGAACTAAAAACGCAGAATTAAACTTAAATTAATAACTAGTAAAACTCTAAACATATAATAAATTAACAAACAATTCTCATTAAAAACACTAAAATTATTAATAAATCGATATTTTTGTAAACTATATTTTTGTAAACGAAATGTATTACAAAGATATTTATGTATTCGATATTACTTACCTGTCAGTCGATATTCTTGTCAACTATATTTTTGTTCTCGATATTTCTTCTCCACAATATTTTTGCGGCAATATTTTTGCGGCGATCTTTCTTCTCTGCAGTCCCATCGACATCCAACGTAGCGGTCTGACTGGTGTATTATGATGCAGTCGGTTGGACCACAGCAGGCTGAGAGACCGACCGATGCCTTAGATAGACTCAAGGAGCCCATGGGAGGGTTGGTCCGACCATAATCCTTGCAATGGGGTAGGTGCCTGTGGAGGCACCGTAGTAGGGAATACGATGGCCCTTTCCAACTGCCTTTTTATGGCAGACTGACTACCTTGAAAAGGCAGCTTGAATGGGACTTTGAGGGGCCCGTAGCAGAGCCCCGATCCCCTGTGTGCCTCCACAATGGGTCCTGGGGGGCACATGTGGTGTCCCCGCAAACATCCATGCAAAATGTGCAAGGGTGTTTACAAAATCCCTTTTCTGGGCCGCAGCACATTTTGTAATGGTAAAAGGCATTTTTATGATCCCCTACATGGCGGTCGCATTGTCATCAGGCAGGTGGAACATCCGATATATAGTCGGTCGGACACCTGCCCGAAACCATGCAGGTCAGACGCTCGTCCGTCCGCCACCTTAATCAGGCCCTATATTTATATTTTAGTATATATTTTGTACTTTACATAATTGTTTGATATTTTCATATAATTTGTTTGACATGTCCTACATTATTTAACATTTCTGCATGTTTTAAACTGTTTTTGAACAGTTTTAAATTAAATTCGCATTGTTTTCTATAGGAAGATATTCGTTGTTGGTTTAATTTACCATCCTGCTTTTTTATGGCTAGCTTAACTTTTGTAATCTATTTGTCATATTTTTAGTCAGTTTTCCTGGAATTAGTCACAGGAAGGTGCTGCTGTTTGTCAGAGCAGGTAAGACCCTTTTTAAGGATTTTCATAGTTTTGTAAGGGTTGTGGAATGTAGGGGGTACTAGTAAATAGTAGGTATAGCGTTTTCTTGTGGTTTCTAAAAGGTGTATTGTAGTTTTGATAATTTTGTTTACCAGCGTTATGTGTTATGCTTAAGTAGAGTTTGGTATTGTAGTGATGTATCATTATTATATGTAATAGTTTGTTATTTTATGTCCATTGAATAGATTCACTTTGAGAATACTCTTTTTGTGGGTGGGTATAGTGTTTGATTTTACAGGTTTCTCGATCAGAAAGCATTGTATGGATGATCGGATGTTGAGGTTTTTTTTTCAAGAAAACAATTTGCGTTTCTAGTAAATCAGTATCTTTAATTTTGATTTACTTAGATTTTTTGGGTTCCAGGAAGCATTTCTTTCTTTAACCACTTTTTCAGTGGTTTTTATGGTTTATTAAGACTTAGGATTGTTTTGATGGATTTCTGTAAAACCTGTTGTATTTTTCTATTTTTTAGGGATTTTTTAAAATTATTTTGCTGAATTATATTTTTGAATTTAGGGATCTGCAGCTAGAGAACATTAAGTTATATGCAAGTGAATTTTTTGGGTGGAAAATGTTATATATTATTATATGAGTGTATTTTATGTCTTTTTATTTGAATAACACTTGTTATATAAAATGTTGAGTGTTGTAGTTAATTGTTTCTATTTGATTTTACTTGCATTTTTGAAGCTTCTGGTTGGCGACTCTTTCATTTTTTAACTAATTGATATACATATTATTTGGTCGGATAAGTAAAGACCTGACAACCACTGCACAATCCACTGCATTTGAGTGGCAAAAACATAGTGCTCAAACTGTGGGGACGCTAAGCCTCCAGCGTTAGTGGAGGCACAGAGTTTTTGCCAGGTCAACCCTGCATCTTGATATGTTCCAGATAAGTCTCCGACCTGTTGTTAAAATTTCCGAAAGAATACAGCTGAAATATAGAGGGGAATATTGTTGAAAAAGCAAAGGAGATGGGGTAAAACCACTGTTTTGAGTAGGGACCCCCTCTCCATAACTGCCAGTGGCAGAGTTCACCAAAATGTAATTTGTGCATGTAATGTCATCAATACTGTTGTGATGTTGCCATTACACATATCCGTTGCAGTGCAATATATCTGTATGTCTGGCTACGTAAAGTGTGCAGTTCTCATTCCAGTCATGTCCCTCCTATCTCCAAGTCAGGGTTGGCTACATTTGGAAGGAAGGGGAATATGCAAGACATCGCATACCTCCTGCAAGTATAGTAGCATGCTATCAGCATATAAGTGGACAACATGTAGTTCTCTGCCCAGTGTAACACCCTAGAGAGGTCCCTGATGGCATAGCATTAAAGCCAACGGTTCACAAGCTAGCGAGAACAGCATCGGTGATAACGCACAGGCTTGTTGTGTACCTCTGTGAATAGGGATATCTGCTGATGGGAGGGGTCCTGTTTTGACTCTGATTAACGGGTCAGTATATAATAATTTCAGCAGCCTAAGGAAACAAGTGGCAATTACATATTGGGCCAATGCAGCAAATGAATAATCCCATTCTTGGGAATCAAAGGCCTTCTCTTGGTCCAATACCAAACAGCCAGCTCAATTCCAGGTGGTGGGGGCGTAATTCAGGATCCTGAAAAAACAGCATAAATTCACATTATTGTTATGTGTGGGGACAAAACCATCCAGATCCAGGTGCACCAGGGTCTGGACCAGCTGTGCTAAGCAGTCCGCAAACATTTTCGCTAAAATATTATAGTCAGTATTAAGTAACGCTAGTGGTCTATATGAGCCTGCGAAATCAGCATTCTTATTTAGTTTAGGTAAATATATGACAGTTGCCGTTCTCTGGGAGCCTGAAAGGGCTTTGTCACACATTTTCAGCAGTTGTGGGGTGTGTTATGCGATATATGCCTTATAAAACAGCAAGCTATTTGGTACGGGGTTTTTCCATTTAACAGCGGCCTAATAGCATTCCAGAATGTTGTCAAAGTTATAGGTTCATCTAATTCCAGACATTCGGCAACAGGAATGCTGGGTATAGGGAATTCAGTGAAAAATGATCTGTATTTATCCCATTTACAGTCAATGACTGACTGATAGACTTTGGTTTGATGTTGAGTCAGCTCTCTGTGGATGTCAGTTTGGGTGTGTAGAAGGGCGAATGTGCTTGAGCGCAATGTTATATTGGGTCTATGGCGCTGAGTGTGCAGCATAGTTGAAACAGCGCAGATATTACAGTAAAGCTGTATGTTTGCGCTGTGTATCAGTAAGTGCAGTCAGGTCTCCTGGGTTGTCTACAGCCCAGGTTTCCAGCTTTTTAAGTTTGCCTTGTAAACTAGTATGTCATGCTTAAGTCCACGTCTTATATCACTCTGTGTGCCTAAACAATGACCCCTCAATGTCACCTTGAATGCATCCCATTCAATTAGGGTAGAGGAAACTGTAACCACATTGTGTTAAAACTAGTCATCAACCATCGTGCCCAATGAATCATGAAAAGGTCGGTCTTCTAATAATGCTGCCTGAAACCTCCAAATCATAATAGGGGGATTGTGGTCTCCCATTGCAGGCATAATAGTTGGGGATTAGGATTGTAGTGTGTGCGTCTTAAGTAGTGTAAGAAGAGAAGTACTGACAGAATGGCTACTGTTCTGTCGATATGGACATGTAATTTGTGTAGGGCAGAATAAAAGGAGTGGACCTGCACTACTTGGTTGCTTTGCTGCCATGTGGACAGGCAATTCATAATATGCTCGGTAGTGCTACAGTGGCACCCCCAGCATATTACTGCACCTGATCACTGAGCCACCACCGCGGGATCCTAGATGACGGCGGTCCTGTGGCGGTCTGGCCACTACACTTAGAATACTGCAGGCAGGCCCACAGAAGTGGCAGTTTTTGGACCGTCACCATGAGTAGGGCGGTACTGTGGACTGCCATATTTGTAATTAATAAGTACCTAGTACAGATTGTTGGAGGTGTCTCCATATGCTTTGGTTTACATATATGGCTGGGTGTGTGTAAAGTTTTAGGATAGTTTGTTCAAAATCTGTTATTATTTTATGTGGAGGTGTGGTTGTTTACTTTAATTTTATTATGATTTAGTGGCTTGTAGAAAGGGTTAATTTGTTTATTGGATAGTAGGGTGTATAAAAATAGTATATTAGTGTGTTCATATTTACCATGTATGGTAGATTTATGAGTGAATGGTTTGGGACAAATTTTGAATGTCCAATCCTTCATCCATGTTTGACATTGGTCTAGTTTTAATAGGTTATTTGCGGTAGAAATGATTAAGATGTGTTTTTCATTGTTACGGTTATCATGTAAGAGGAGGGGTTTCTCATTAAGGGGCCTATTAGGATGGCGGGCGGGCGGATGGACCTGGGACCTTCCACCATAGGTGCGTCGGTCCCGCCCACCCTAGTAGGATGACCTCGCCACACTGGCGGGTACATCCTGGTACATTAACATTGCGGACGGTGCTGATGCCTGCCCCCCGACCCCCACCCCCACAGGGGGCTGCAACGGGCCCCAAAAGTAATTTCCTGGGGGAGGAGCTTGGCGCGCATCCATGATGGCCGCGTGAGCAAAGGGCTCCCGAGGACCCTCGCTGCCTCCCGCACTTATCCTGGATATTATCCTGATTTGATGGACGGTCATTGAAGACACAGCCCGGCTGATGTACTAGCAGGCTTCTGGGTCGGAATCGGACGCAGGGTCACCGAGTTACGCCATCCTGAAGTTTGCGGCCTCCTCCCTTGAATCGCCTGGGCCTTGAGTTGTGGCTCTACCCGGGTCGTAACTCAACAACAACGGCTGGCGGGGATCAGTTCACGGCCTCACTTCACTTTCGGTTTCGTTTCTCCTGCGCACCACCTCCCTCTGCCGGGTGACGGCTGATCGGACTGGCCCCCTTGCCAGTTCATTGGGCTTGGAGCTAGCGACAGTTTGGCTGTGGACTCAAATTGCCTCAACTTCGCCTCTGGTGTTCTAGTGGGTGAATTCTAACGAGCCATTTGGACCCGATCCCAAGCCTCCCTTCGGGGCACCCGGCTCGACATGACGGGCAAGCCCGAGGGTGAAAGACAGAAAATCAAGACCAACTTCCGAGGAGGCTCAACCCAGACGAATGTCATGGACCGCTACACACTTTCTAAAGGATCCCCCGGTGGCACGCCTAAGACCCGGGAGGAGGCTGTCGACGATCCTGCTGTATCGGCGGACCTAACGCTACAGGACGTGATGGGCGCCATTGCTGGTATCAAGTCCTCTATCGGCCAACAATATGAAGCCCTGGCTCTGAAGCTGGACACGGTGGCCATTGATGTCAACCTCATTCGAACCGATTTGGCCAAGACGAACGAGAGGGTGAAGTCACTTGACATTAAAACATCAAGCCTCACAACGGATGTGTCCGACTTGCAAACAGAAGTGCGGACCTCAGAACTGCCAATGACTTCTTTGCTCGTCGCTTGGAGGATTTTGAGGGCCGTGCACGGCGCAACAACGTGCGTATTATTGGGGTCCCGGAGGATTCTAGTTCACTCTCCACTGATCTTCGAGTGGAGGACCTTATCCTCAATCATCTTGCTCCCAAGAGCCTGAGCAAATTCTTCGCCATTGAACGTGCACATAGGGTGCCGGGGGGGCAGGCGAAGCCCGGTTTCCCCCCCGTCAGATTATCGCACGGATCTTCAACTTCAGAGATCGCGACGCCATTTTGCAGGCGGCACGGACGGGCGGTCCTACGCAGTTCGAGAACGCTGCTGTGAACTTTTATCCAGACTTTTCTCAATCGGTCCAGAAACAACTATTCCTAATGAACAGCTGTCTTCTTTGATCATTCCCTTCGTATCCTGGGGGGTAGCGGGGATGGCGGGACCCTTTCCTCCTCTGGGGATTCTTTGTGTAGATTATTTGTTTGTTTGTATTTGTTAGGGCGACAGGCACACTGCAAATTGGGGTGGCTTCTGAGTCTGTGCAGGGGTGCAGGGTGGGGGGGAGTTGTGTTGGGAATATTGAGGGGAGGGAGGGAAATGTGTTGGGGTTGTTCGTTTTTTCTTTTCCAAGGCAAAGAACTTTCACTATTTCTGACATTGGTGTGGTGCTCATTTTGAGATGGGAGCTTATAGTGGATTCGGATGGGGGGTAGGGGGTTGAAGGTACTGTGCTGGAATGTGAATGGGTTGGGTGATCGGATAAAGAGGGGGGTAGTTGCACAGCTTTTGCGGGGCCTTTTGCCTGACATTGTTTTGCTACAAGAGACTCACTTGAGTGGGAATACTTGCCACGCCCTTAATAGACGGGGTTTCCGTCTTGTTGCCCACTCTGGATTTACATCTAGTTCTAGAGGGGTGGGCATATTGCTTAGGACTTCCCTCCCCTTTGAGGTTGATGGTGTGGTCCTCGATGCCAGGGGTCGATATGTTGCACTTGTCGGGCGGTGGGAGGGGAAAACGGTCTCGTTGGTGTCGGTGTATGTCCCTCCTGGCCTGCAATCCACGACATTTGCTGACTTGGGGCAGGTGGTTCTGGGTCTCCCTGAAGGTGTTTTGATATCGGGTGGTGACCTTCCTGCTGCGCAATCCTGGTTGGGTGACTTTCTGGAGACATTTGGGCTTGTAGATTGTTGGAGGCTAATGCATCCTGAGCAGACTCAGTTTACCTTCCACTCGGGAGCACATGGTAGTCTTTCAAGACTGGAATATATCCTGATACCGGCTGCCCTGTCCCCTTCGATTGGCGAGATTAGACCCCTGGCTCGGGGTATATCAGACCATTCCCCTGTCTGGTTTTATTTTCATCTTCACTCAGGCGCTGCAGGGAGGGTGGCCCCGATTAACCCCTGGTACCTTCTTAACCCCAAAACCCGTACTGAATTGATTAAATCATTTGATCTGTATTTCGCTGAAAACTTGGGTTCTGTGTCTTCACCTGTTTCGTTGTGGGAAGCTTTCAAAACTGTTATCAGGGGCCAGGCATTGTCTTTGATTGGGTGTGCCAAGAAATGTAAGAATGAGGCAATTGTCCATCTCGAGACAGAAATTACAGACTTAGAGACTGCATTGGAGCGAGATGTGACTCGAGAAGCATTGCATGTTCTCCACCTTAAACAATTGGAATATAAAACTTTAGTTACTGATGCGGCCAGGATGATGAGCAGGGAAAAGCAGGGACGGTTATATGATGTAGGCGATAAAGCAGGAAAATTGATTGCCTGGCTGGATAGAAAGGAGAGTGCGAGTCGTGTGGTTCCTGTAATTGAGAAATTGGATGGTGTACGCGTGACGGACCCTGTTGGAATTGTTGAATGCTTTGCTGACTATTTCCGAGAGGTATATACCTCGGTGTACGACAGGCCTGAGGAGGACTCTCAATTGTTGCTTAAAGATATATCACTGCCGTGTTTGTCAGAATCAGATCGGGATTGTTTGGATGCCGCCCCTCGGTGGATGAGGTGGTTCTCGCGTTGCGCTCCGTTCGTTCCGGCAGGGCTTCGGGTCCCAATGGCCTTCCTATAGAATGCGCGAGAAAATGGCTCCCTCCCTAGGGATCAGCGCCTTGCGACCATTGTGGTGATCCACAAGGAGGGCAAGCCTAGGGATCGCTGCTCGTCTTATAGGCCTATTTCGCTCCTAAACGCGGAGCCTAAGATTCTCGCCAAGCTACTCGCTAATCGTCTGATTACGGTGATTAGCGACCTGATCCATCCGGATCAGTCGGGTTTTATCCCTCATCGTAACACGGCATTAAATTTGCAACGTTTGCATGGTGTTCTCGCGAGGGCCCCGACGTTGTGTGAACCGGCCACCTTGGTGTCCTTGGACGCCACGATGGCCTTTGACACTATTGAATGGTCGTATCTTTGGGCCGCGCTTGCCAAGTTCGGATTTGGCGCCGGCTTTATTGGTTGGGTCAAGCTCCTGTATGAAACGCCACTGGCGCAGGTGGTGGTTAATGGTCGGGTTTCCATGCCTTTTGCTCTCGAGGGGGGCACGCGGCAGGGCTGTCCATTGTCTCCGCTTATTTTTGCTCTTGCGTTGGAGCCTCTCGCCGCTTGGTTGCGGTGGGAGCCTTCAATGATGGGCATACGTTGGACACCGGAATTCGAAGATCGTATCTCCTTATATGCGGATGATATTTTGTTATACCTCACATCTCCCCAAAAATCGCTTAACGTATTGTTCGACGTGCTTACCTCCTTCGGGAGGAACTCGGGCCTTGCTATCAATTGGTCAAAATCCTATATCTACGTGCTCGCGGGTGATGTCCCTCGTTTACCGTGGGGCTGTCCCATCCAGTTGTCACAGTCCGGTTTTAAATACTTGGGTGTGTTTATTACGCTGGATCCGACGGTTCGCTACGAACGAAATTTACTCCCCCCCACTCCAAAGGCTGCGCTCGGATGTAGTGCGCTGGCGTAAACTACCGTTGTCTCCCTTGGGGCGTGCGGCCCTTTTTAAAATGATGTCCTTACCGCGATTTCTATATGCACTTTAGAATAGTTTTGATGTGATCCCGTCGGCATATTTTCGAGAGGTAGAATCATTGCAGAGGCAGTTGATATGGGGCAGACGTTCGCGCATCCCTCTTCTAAAATTAACACTCCCCTGGTATGATGGCGGCATTGCGCTCCAGGATATTCGTAGGTACCATTGGGCTTCCCAACTCGCTGCCATCAACCATGGGATGTATGGCCCGGCACTGAATCAGGCCTTTGAAATGGATAAGTTGCTGATCCCGGGGGGTGACTACTACAGGGCGCTTTACTCGGGGTCCTCCCGTCCACAATTCTCGGGACCTACCGCTATAGCCGTGCGGGTATGGCATAGCGCGACTGCGGCTATGGGCTGGAGTGGTAGACTAACCGGCGCCACTCCGCTTTACGCCTCCGCGAAATTGGGTTGTTTATGGAAGACTAAGGGATTTGACAAATGGGACACGATCGGTATCAGTAAAGTGCGTGATCTCTGAGTTAAGGGAGGGGTGAAGGCTTTTTCGGATCTACAAGCGGAATATAAGCTGAGTGACAGGGAAATTTTTCGTTATGTTCAAGTACGCCATGCTTTAACTTCTGTGTTCCCTGTGGGTAGTGATATTCCGGAGTCCTCCCCCCTTGAAGATCGTATATTAGATGGTCACGTGCCGGATAGTACTATCTCATTGTTTTATAAAAAGATGATTAATGACCGATCGGGTCTGCTTGATCGCCTTCGTGCAGCCTGGATTGCTGATGGTATTGAACTGGATGATGAGGACTGGCAATCTGCGATCTCCTCTCCTAGGGAGGTTGCGATTCCGGCCCGCCTCCGTCTTGTCCAACTCAAGATCCTCCACAGAATCTATGTTACCGGCCCCGTCTGATCCATATGGGCTATTCTACGGATGGCTTGTGTAGGCGTGGCTGTGGTCTCCTAGGAACCTATCTACATGTAATCTGGGAATGCCCTGAGGTTGTCCTTTTTTTGAACCGTATACATGATGTGATGAGTGAAGTGACGGGTGTTGTGATGATGCCAGAAGCCCGGCAAAGTTTGTTGAATGTGTGGGGTCCGAATGATTATGGTGTGTCGCAGCTTCGGTGGGTGACTCTTGCTAATATGGTAGCCAAACGTGATATTGCACAATTGTGGGGGTCCCCGAGGCCGCCTACAGTGACTGCTTGGAAAGAGAGTGTGGATTGGTGCATGTTCAGAGAGAAGACAGTGTATATCGCGAGAGGTAGACCCGGAAAATGGGGAAGGATTTGGAACCAGTGGAACTCGTATCGGGGAGATATATGTACGCCCCCACTGGCAGAAATTCCTAGTCCTTCTCAGTCACCCTGACCTGCATTCCTTCTAGCTTTGTTACATTGAGCTGTTTATGTGCACTTTCGCCTTTGGCCCCCCCCCCCCTTATCGGTCTTCCAAGTATTTTTCTCCTATTGACATGTATCTCCCGTCCTCCTCGAGCACAGGCCTAACGGATGTACTATTGTCATATTGCCTTGACTGTTTGTTGATGTGTTTTTTTCTGTTTATATAATCAAAAGTAAAAAAAAAAAAAAAGTAATTTCCTGCATGCCTTTCCATGGTGGAGTCTCCGCCTGCTGCTTGGTGTATGCAAATGCGGGGGGGTACCACAGGTACCTCCTCTTTGCACCCACCACCTCAGACTTCCCCAGGGGGCCCGCAGGGAGGCCCCAAAGCAAAGACCGCCTGCATTTCCGTGGCGGAAAGGCACCTCTAGCCACACATCATACTATGGCTGGCGGTGTCCATTGGACACCGCCACCATATTATTCCTTTTCCGCCCCGGTCGCCGAGGTCCTCCCCGCCATACTAATATGGCGGGGGGGGAAACAGGAGATGATGGCGGGCAGATTGCCCCCACCAGGCTGGCGGTGGCCACCGCCAGCCTGGCGGGGGCAATCCGCCCGCCATCATAATGGGCCCCTTAGTCTTGATTTCCTGTGGTCTAACATGATAGAGGGCCTTATGTACAATGCAAAGTGCCTTGAACATTATGTGCTTTTTTATTGGGAGTCAGTGCAGGTTGTGTAGTCCCTTGGACATCTACTGCCATTATGGAATATCCACGGTGAGCCCTGGCAGTGCATTCTGCACTAATTGCAGTTTGACTTCAGTGTTGTTGTTGGTCTCAAGGTAAAGCACATTGGAATTATCAACCTGAAGGAGACCAATGTCAAGGTTAATTGTTTCTGTGCAGAAAGGGGATGAATGGAAAGATTTTCTTCAACATTCTGATGATCCAGAAACAGGTAGTCATTGTATGGTTGCAGTGCCAGTCCAGTGAAAGCTAGCAGTGGGTGGTAAACTTTGCTCCATCTGCAGAGTTTTCAGAGTTTTGCCTACTCCATGCTCCGCTAGGAGTACCAGGTTTGGCAAACCCTCTGAATACCTCCAGCAGAGCAGAGTTTACTGCTGTGGCCAGGGCTCACCCCTATGTTTGTATATGTAACTGAGTTGCCTTTAAAAACAGCGAGGCACTAGACCTCAAGAACAATCCATGGCAGCTCAAAATGAATGTGTTTGTCCCATGCACGACCTGGAGGTGGTACAGGAAGGCCTAATATAAGGATGTTTTCTCAATGTAAATCAGAGGCAGAGCCTCGAACAGTCATACAATAATGTCATTAGATCGTATGCATGACATGAACAGAAGGGGCAAACCTCTGCAGTAAGATAAAATTTGAATGCACTTACATGAGTGTAAGCGCATTAAAAGAAACCTTGCTGCTAAAAGCGAGGCTGCACCTTAAGAATGCACCATAGTGCTATTCTGTGTGCAAAGGTATGTGTGCCATACGCCACCTGGCCTTTGTGTGCAGATTAGAACCCATGAGATGTTCAAGGATCAGCAAGGCATGAAACAGCCGCTCTGCATCACTATTCTTTTTTTTCTTTTTTATTCTTTTGCAATTTTTATGCAAGGAGTAAACAAGCATTACAAACACATGAAAAGAAAAAAATATATATAAAGCACATTTACATGGGGTCAGCAAGAAAAGAATTGTGTATATTAGACAACAACAAGAGAAAAAAAAAGAAAAAAAGAAAAACAAAGCAATCAAATGGAGGAGCCAATGTGTCTTAAATCCATTCTGTCACGGGGGCCCACAGCCTTGCCCCAAAAATTCTCTTCTTGCTCCCTTTAGTCTTATAAATGGCATTTTCCAATTTGTACATTGCCAACAGTTTTGCCCGCCGAGAAAGAAATGTGGGAGGGTCAGGAGAAATCCAGTCCTTCGTGATGCAGGCTCGTAAAATTGCCATACAAATAAATACAAAAGCAATTGGTGTTTTAGATGCAGCTAAAGCAGGTTCTGTCTGAACTCCTGTAAGCACTAACTCCCCAGTAATGCAAATTGGCACGCGAATTACCAATGCCAAAAAATTTTCAATAGCCGTAATTAAATCCAACAATTTAGGGCATGGAAAAAACATATGAAGCGCATCTGCCGCAAAGGCCCCACATCTACTACATTTGGTTCCAGCACCAGTACCCCATTTTGAAATTTTACCCGGAGTATAATACATATCACAAACAGACATATAGTGCTGTGACCGCATCCTCCCTGTCAATAAAACTTGGTTTGCTAATAGTATAGAATTAGTTAAATCTATCCCTTCCATATATAGCTTACTTGCCCACTTCTCCTGGCATTGCTTTAGATCTGATGGCATTAGCTTTATCAAATTAGAATACAAAAACCCAATAGGCGTTCTTTTCTCCAAAAGATCTATCAATGGAAAATTTTCAAGTTGGGCATCTAAATCTGGACCAAGCGTATTCAAAAAGCTATGGATATGCAGGTATTTAAAGAAGTCCTGTCTTGGCAAACCAAATTGAGTTTGAAGATCTGCAAAATCAGGTAAAATACCTTGAGGACAGATATCTCCTAAGCGACACTATTCACAGACATTGTTCACCACTAATCCCATTCCCAGCACACTGCCTACTGACTGCGCAGAGGACATATTCTGAGCAGCCAGGAATTATCGGCTACAGGGGCGTTAATTTCTGCTGGCCACAGCGGTTTGTTGTATACAACATTGCACGACTGCTCGAGACATCACTGGTTGGATTTATGTATTTTCATTTTGTATTGTGTGATCTGTGCGCGAAGTGCTTCACACAATCAAACACATACTTCAATATACATAAAACAGTGCACGAATAATGGATAGCAGACAGAAGTACATTATGTGCCATATCAAATCAAATCAAAATTCGCTTTATTCTATTCAAATATTAAATCATAAAAGCAGGATACAAGAAAAACATACATCAATTCTACAAAATATTTTAAAAACAATTAAAATACATTATTAAAAAGACTTCAGCATCGTACTTCATCGGCCAGTTGCTCGCAATGTGGGGATGAGATATTACATTGTTTTTCTAAATATAAAAACCCCTTTCATATATTTAGCTATACAATCATTCAAAATGTCATTTTCTAAAAGTTGTAGTTTAATAAATGCGGGACGGCATTGCCTCAGTCCTAGCTCTTTCAAAATTAGCAAAATCCATCTTTTCCTTAACAAGGTATAAAAAGTGCAGAAAAACATAATGTGAATCGTGGTCTGTGAGGATATATCGTCACATGGGCAAGGGTCTAGGGGGCGTGACCAATCGTTCATGTTTAGAAATGTAACAGTGTTATGAAAATTACCTAAGCGTAAGCGTGTTAATAACATCCTGTCATAACTTCCCTTTGTATTTAAAAGGTATGGTTGAATCCCTGGTTGTATCAGTAGCAATTGGTTCTGTCTAACAGTTGGTTTGTCATTATTAAGAGAGAATCTCAAATTGTCTAAAAAGTTCATGCAGATGGTCTTTAGCTCTTGCCTTTGGATGGTAGATATGCTAACAGGGTTGTGGAAGTATTCAGGATGTCCCAAGTTGGCCACGAAATGCTTGACATAGTTAAGCCACGGGATACTTGAAACACGCTGTAGTCTCAGGCAATCTTCAATCATGTCCCCATTAAGACCTGTGGCCAAGCTTGACCAAACCTTGTGCCACAAAAGGACCGGCTGCGTTTTAATTAGGTCGGTCAGATATGGCATTCCTAGCTCGACATGGACAATGTACGTACCTGTACTGTTTGTGATAGCTAAAAGATATCTAAAAAATGTATTCTCTATTGTCTGCAATGAATCAACATTTACATATCCCCATATTCCGGCTCCATACACGGTAGTTGAAATGCATCTAGCTTTATAAATTGTGAGCAATTCGACGATGGGACACTTACCTGGCTTCCTGGCAAAATTTGTCAGAGCTCCTATGGCTTTGATGATTGCAACTTTCTTGCTCTAATAGCGTATGCCCATGACCCCCCTTTATCGAAAACAACACCAAGGTATGAAAAAAAGCAAACAAATTCCAGTGTCTTGTTATCAATAACGATGTCCCGACACTTAACACTCGGCTTGCTACATTTCATGACATACGTTTTTGTTATATTGACATTAAGATCTAAGCTAGACATGCATGTTACAAAGCTCGTGACACTTTTTGGCAATCCAATATGTGTGTGGGATGAAAGAACAGTGTCATCCGCATATAGTAAAGCTCCTATAGGTCGTTTACCAATGCGGGGTAGATCCCAACATTCCCTGGATAGTGTGACACCTAAGCCATTTATATACAAGGTGAAAAGGAAGGGGGCTAGCACACACCCCTGCCTGACCTCCTTCTTAACAGGGAAGTTTGGGCTACATAGTCCTGCACTGCCATATCGGATACTTGCCTGGGCTCCTTGATATAACTGGCGTAGAAAATTAATAAGCACCAACTCTACCCCCATAGACTCGAGGATGCTCCAAAGTTTCTGGTGAATCACACAGTCAAAAGCCAAGCTCAGGTCGACAAAGCATAAAAAAAGATTCCCAGGTTTAGTTTGAATGTATTTTCCAAATATCATACTTAAATTTAGGCTTTGCTCCACCGTGCCTAGACCTGGACGAAACCCATACTGTAGTTCCGAGATTACTCCCTTCTGCCCACGTCTGCAGTCTGTTTAAAATGACTCGGCCTGCCACTTTCACAAAGGAATCCAGAAGTGAAATTGGTCTGTAGCAGTCTGGGTCATTACGATCCCCTTTTTTGAAGATGGGGACGAGTATAGAGTCAGCCCAGGTGGGTATGAAACCCTGTTTACAGCATGCTTTCAAAACAGAGGTTAGTAAAGGACCCCATAACAATGTGTTGTATTTGTATAGATCAACGGGTATACAATCTGGGCCAGGGGCTTTACCGCCAGTACTCAAATTGATGGCCAGTATCACCTCATCCACAGTGAAGTCAATGTTTATAGGGAAATAGCTTGTGGGACTTGCTCTAAGTTCCGTGCGTTGATCTTTGTCTGAGTTATCACTATAGAGTTTGGGAAAATTGGACACCCATTGATGTTCTCCAATGTTGATCACAATACTGGGATTGTTTTTAGAAGCCAGGAAAGGGGCATTTATTGCTGTCCAAAAACCTTTTGCATCTTTTAGTTCTTAAGCTTTATGGAGGGCCTCCCACAACCGTGATTTTATTGCTTCTTTGCGGGCTCTGAGTGAGGTTCTATAGACAGCTCTGGCCTTTTTTTATTTCTTCCAGGTCTCTTACAAGCTTATGTAGGGCAATTTTAAACTCTGTGTGGGCTTTGCTACATTTGGTGTCAAACCTAACCGTATTGTTAGTTCAGGGTTTTTTATATTCTGTCAATAATTCCTTCTTCAGAGCTTGGGATATGTTGTGAAAAGAATTAAAAATGTCATGGTGTGCGGCAAACTCGTCCAGACAGACTGCAACTTCATGCATGCAATTGCTTAAAAATGACTTAGTTAGCTTTAGGGGGTCCACACCTTTCCATTTAATGGTGTAGCCATTAGGTCTATTAACTGCAATATCCTGCACAGGGTAAATATCCTGATGGCTTTTGGTTAGTACTTCAGTTGTCATGTCGAAGGTAAGGCTGTTGGGGTAATGGTCGCTATAAGTAACGGTGTGAGTTCCAAAATTAGATATTCTAATGGCATATCTATTAGAAACCAGTGCATAGTCTATGATAGAACACCTCCCACGGCCGTTGAAGGTGCTGCTAAAAGATATAGATGGTGAACACAATTTATTTGCAAAACCCATATCCTCTGCGTATTTTATATATTTAATTTATCCCCGAGTGGTGTATGCGAAAAGTGGTTGGTATCATTATCATCATCAGATGTTAGTCCACTAACACGGCCATTGGCATGATGGCACAGGCCAATATTAAAGTCCCCTCCCCAGATTACACAAATGTCTTTGTTTGATTCCTCCCACATTTTACTTAAATCCTTCTCTAAATGCCTCAGGACTGCCTCTTTTTGCGCTACTGGAAAATTATTATAAAAGTTGACTATTGCAGTGCAGTGGGTCTTGTCAGTGTTCAGTGTTACTAGTTGATAATAGATATTTGACCCAGTGAAAACTAGGTTTTGGGCCTTCATCCTATAGAAAAAGTGGGTGGATAATCCACCCTATTTCCTCCCATTGCTAGTGGGTACGGCAGAAGTAAAAAAAAATTTACACCCATTAATGTGCTGTGCGGTATCCACCCAGGTCTCTTGGACACACAATATATCATAGGTTTATACAAATTCTAGCCAGTCAGGATTGTTGAGTTTAGTGAGTATGCCTGCCACGTTCCAGAATAGTATTTTACTGGGACATGCCCTACTCTTATCATACCATTACAACGCATAGTGCTTTGGGGCGCTGGATAGTGAATAGTTTAATTTACTATTCCAACTCCTGTCCCCGTGGATAGTAGGGAAGGTGTTGGACAGTAAATTAAACCGATTCCCTATCCTAGAGCACCCCCCAGCGCAATGCGTTGTAATGGTTTGCGTTGTAAAAGTTGCGTCGTAAAGGCACTGCGTGGTAAAAGTTGCGTTGTAAAGGATGTTTCCCTTCCTCAAGAAATGAGGTCAGCAGTTCAGAGCCCTATCTGTGATACCCAACTCCTGTAATATTTGATCAGCAGGGATAGTGAGATGGCATCGAGTCTGTAGACAGACCCACAGGATCAGCTCCGCAGCCAGCCCTGAATCCACTAAGCGCCTGATACTGGCAGTAGAAGATAAAAGAGTTGTTTCTGTTTCATGATTTTCCCAGACCCTGAACTGTGACATGTCCAACAGACTCCATTCCTTCACACGAGCCATCGAGTGGCTATTAATCTGTTTCTCCAAGTTCTTGATGTCAATATTGGGCTTCTTGAGAAGAGCCTTCACTATTGCTTCCTTCCAAAGGCGAGCATAGCACCCTGACACGATGGCTTCGTTCATCATCGCTGATAATGGTTGAGTCACCAGTTGCAACATTTTTGGTGCACATGGCTCAATGAGGGAACCCGATTATGGTTTTGAGAAGGTGCAGTTCAACAAGCTCCGGTGTAAGACGAGGTAAACCCGCAAGAATCTTTACAATTTTTTCCCTGGCTTCTGCAGATTTTAGGGCGTCTGGCTGCAGCTTTCTACTTGAAGTCAGCATATCATCAGCGTCTGTTTTAGGGACTTCAAACTCGTTACAAATATTTGAGATTTTAAGTTGAAAAGTCTCTGCTAGCTGGTTACATAGTTATTGTGAACATTCGATTTTAGGCAAAGCCAGAGTTGTTGGTAACTGCTGAATAACTTAAAAATGTTATTTCGAGGACTTAGACGCCTTAATTTTGTTGGTGCAGTAGATGGCTTGTTCTTCTTTTGAGAGCTCATTTGCAGTCTCTGAACACATTCGTATATGTAGACCATTCCTGCACGTCATAATCTTTCCTCCAGGCAAGTTCCCTGACACTGAAGGCCTGCCTGAGAAGCCTTAATCTTACTGTAAACCAGGGGGCAGTGGGCAGTTTCCTCCTGGGTTTCACTTCCTGTATAAGTGCTAACCTTATCTGCTGCAGTGCACAGCCAGGTTGAGAAGTCCCAGACCCTCTGTCCACACCCTTCAGGACAATAAGGGGCTTGCTTCCAAGAGCAATAGCAAAGGATTCTGCTGACACTCCCTTCCAGTCCCTCCTGAGGGTCTTACTATTGGTGGGCATATCCCTGCTATGGGCAGGTGTCAACCGGGCCGGCTTTAGCTCTTGTGGCACCTGGTGCAGCAATCTCTTTTGATGCCCCCTCCTTCAACATGACCTCTTCCTCGGATTCCCTCACTACCATCTGGGAAAAGGTGCCCCTCATCTAGCCATAGTCCCTCTCTCAAATACATTTAATTTGTTTTAAAGTTCTGGTAAAGGCTGGCTTTACTATTCCACTCAGCTATCCACATTAAATACAGATCAGTTCTTTTCAGCAGGCATATTAACCCTCTGCATTACTTTACAGCAAGTCAAAACTGCCACAAGACAAAACGCTGATCTCTCTCCTCTAGCAGGAATATTAATCACAAGAGTTCTCGTGACATTTTTATTGTGCCTGAAAGCTGGACACACAAGGAACTCTGCAGCAGGTGCTTTAAATTGTTCCTTATTGCTAACCTCAGCACCCCCCTGAGGTTAGTGCTCTCCCTCCAGGTGAGCACCCAGTATGGCCTCATCAGTTGCACCACCCTTAAGCTGGCCCTTGGGGGCAAGGTGAGTGAAAAGGAGACTGCCCAGTGATCTCACCAAATGAGGGGAACCACCTTCTGTAAAGAGAACTGGGGGGGGCAGTGGAAAAAATCCCATCTAGTGTGTGTCCTGCTACATGCGTAGGGGCTGTGACCGAATGTAAAAGCCCACGGTAGGCCAAAGTCTCTTTCAGTGTCATAGAATGTCTTTTTGCACCATCCTCCAAGTGAAAATGGAAGTCCCCCAAGATGGTAATGTTACTATTTGCCTTGTGGTACTCTAAAATTAGATATTTTGGTCGGGAAAGACGTCCTGGGTCCTCGGGCCTGTAGATTAGCATTAAGCTAACAGATTAGTAAGTACCTCTTAAGCCACAGCTATCACAAATGCAAGTTTTAGATCATACATTTCAGCAAATCCAAACAACATGCATGGATGAGCGTTACCATCCCATCATATCTTCAGTAGTGGTTCTTAAGAATACGCAGCAGTTGGGGGCTTTTCTAGGCAGGCAGAACCAGAGGTCATGGCGCCTGATGCTGACAGGTGCAAATGGTCTTACCTTTGGCACGCGCGCGGCACATCCACACACTCATGTCCCTTATGTAGCATCTCCGCTCTAGAGAACAACTAGAGCGCTAATTTGAAAGATGTCCCCCAAAATCAGCCAGGAGGTGGGCAACACAACATCTCCCTCCACAACAATGCTTTTCTTAATGGGCCACGGCAGGTCAAGGAGAATGTCAGTTTCCCTATATTAGGACTATGACATATTTTAAATAGTGTCACAAATTAAACAACGCTTAACCAACAGAAACATTTAAAAATGCTTGTGAACTTCAGAAGGCACCAAGACTACTGGAGTGTCCACACACACATGCCCCTTATATAGCATCTCTGGTCTAGAGATGTTAGTAGTTACTAGTCACAATTTGTGTGCCTCTTATATTGTTAGTTTAATTGATTGCATAACATTATTGATAAATTCTGTTTACGGTGTGTTTTTATTGGTTAGTGTTATTTTAGTTTTAATTTTTTTCCAGTTATTGCCTTATATGGTTAATACTAATTAGTGCCCATTCAATTACGCTGAATATATAGTTCTATATTTTTGTTTTAATTTTTATGTATAATTGATGAATATATATTAATTATTTTTGCTTCTTATTCAAATGTTAGTATTTGTTGGAAATATAGTTTTTTAATGAATATTTTATTGCATTGTAGTGTATCATTTTGGGGGTGCTATTTATGTTTATTCTTGTAATGTAAAATGGTTATAATGACGTTGGAATATTTTTGTATTTGTAATGTGTATGTTCAATTTTTGTTCAATGTAAAATTGTGTAATATTTATGTTTTATTATAGGAAATATTTATTTAGGGTGATTTTAATGTATTGGAATATTTTGCGTGTTGGAATATTTTTGACTATATGTGTATCTAAATGTTACAATATTTTTGTTATCGATTTAAGTTAAAATAGATATTTTTAACAATGATGTTTTGGTTATTGACATTTGTGTTTTTATAAGTTAAGTATAGAAAGGCTATACTTTTGTGAACAATATTTATTTTCCGATAATTTTATGAATGGATATTGTGCCAGTGATGCCGCTTGAGTATTGCTGTAGGAAAGCCAATCACCATTTTCCTGTTGCTTTTCTTTGGCTATCACCTTCTGCATAATGTGTACATGGTCTATAAACTGGGTTTCTGTATTTTAGTATATTAATCGCTTTTACAAAAACTGAGCACTAATTGTGGTTGTGTTCAAACTAAGCAGCCCATAACTTTTCAAAGGTCTGTTCTCTTAGTAAGGCTTCCCTCACTGAGGCTTAGTGGCATTGTGGTAGATGTCATTTTTTCAATCTTCCCTTAGCAGTAAAACGCGGCTCAATTTAATTTAATTCAAACATTTTGTACAGTTTAATTTTCACTAATGTACCTGCCTGACTTTAGGGCGTTTCGATTCAACTGAAGCTCTTCAATGAAACTTAACTTTCGTTGGTGGTGCGGACATTGAATACTGTGCCACGACTCAAAGGCAGACTTAATGAAGGCACACACATGTGAAAAGATCAGTCCTGCTTCGAGTGCCATCACAATCTGCACTTGTTTTATTTTTTTATTTTTAACTTACGGGCTCCGGGACATGTAGTCTGTGCTGAAATGCTGCTACCTTGATGAACAGGTACCTTGTTCTGCGTCCTAGGTGGAACAACTAACTCGATCCCACTTACCAATTGAATTGTACTTCTACATTCAAAGTGACTCTACAAAACAAGG
The DNA here is from genome assembly GCF_964261635.1 of Lissotriton helveticus. Lineage (NCBI taxonomy): Eukaryota > Metazoa > Chordata > Amphibia > Caudata > Salamandridae > Lissotriton > Lissotriton helveticus. Next base: position 808,465,004 of record NC_136063.1, read on the forward strand.
TTAAATTCCTCTGGAGAGAGTTAGTGTAAGGAAAATTGCATGATTTCAGGAAACTTCCTTGGAGAAAATTAACATAAACTAATAGTTTAAATGGAAGGAGATTATCCCATTGAATATTGACCAGTATTTTATTGCTAAAGGTTGATTAAAATATCAACAAATTGAATAAATTCATCTAACAATGTTATGAGGCCTAAAGTTATGTGCTGCTTTGTTAGAGTGCTACCACAGCCTATTTTTATGCCCCGGTCACCATTTATGTTATGTGGCCTCAAACGCGTGCTCTACAACAAACTGCTTCAGTAAATAAATAATTGTGGAAGATGAACAGATGCCCAGGCCTCTGTATGTATGTTTGGACCACTAGAAAGAGACGTATTATTATTCTAAGTGTGACACCCCCCGGACCCCCGTATTACTAGGATCAGTATTCAAATAATGACTATAGTGTGCAATACCAATCAGGTGATTTAGAATTTGGCAGGAAATCTACCGTCCAGCAGGAGTGGTGGAGACATGGCTACCACTGACTTGCTGGAGAGGTTTTAGCTGAAAGTTACCAGTACAGTGTGAGGTGACAAACTTAAATGCTGGTCGGCCTCTGCATCCTGGTGGCTCGAGACCATCTTTTAGTTTAGCAGTGTCCTACAGTGAAGAGTGAACACCAAAAATGCAGAGGGGACACATATTTGATTACAGTAAACAGTATAACAGGGCAGCAAAAAGCAAGCATTGGAATAAAATCAATACATGCATTGATTGCCCTAAAACAAAGTGGAGAACCACTGCTTGCTTATAGGCCTCTAATAAAAATGAAAACCTTACCCATTATTGCAATAATAGAGGCTCATATTATGCTTGTTTAAAGCAAGTTTGTAATAAAATACCATCATTGCAAAAGTACAGTTAAAAATAAACTCTACAAACAGGACAAAGTAGCACATATGTCAATGAAAAAGAGCTGTTCCAGATAGAGTAAGCACATATTAGTAAAGAGGTGTGTACAATAGTCTGTCAACATGCCTACCCTATAGAACACGGGTACTCAAAGTACGGCCCACGGGCCGCCAGTGGCCCAGAAAACCTTCCTTGGCGGCCTGCGGACCTTATAGACATCGTACCTGTGTTCTTTTTTTTCTATCTAAGTGTCAGCAAACACTGCCGGTACTGCTCTGTGGGGGCCGGGCGATTCCAGCCCCAGTCAGAGTGGAGCTGCAGGGGCACTAAGAAGAGGTGAACAAAGCCTCATTAACATGTATATGGTCTTTTAAAGACCTGTCAAGTACTGGGGTGCGGCTGTGTGTCTGCCTGGGAAGCTGTGTCAGCCCGGGCTGACACACATACACGTGGGGGGGGGTAGGGGGGAGGACAGCGGGTGTGGTGACAGTGGACAGCAGGAACTGAGAGCCTGGTGAGGTGGGAGGGCAGCAGGGAGTGAGAGCCCGGGTGAGGAGGGAGGGCAGCAGCGAGTGAGAGCCCGGGTATGGTGGGAGGGCAGTAGGGAGTGAGAGCCCGGGTGAGGTGACAGAGGACAGCAGGACCTTAGAGCCCGGTGAGGTGGGAAGGCAGCAGGGAGTGAGAGTCCGGGTGAGATGGGAGGTGGGAGGGTAGCAGGAGTGAGAGCCGGTGAGGTGACAGAGGGCAGCAGGGAGTGAGAGCCGGATGAGGTGACAGAGGGCAGCAGAGAGTGAGAGCCAGGTGAGGTGACAGAGGGCAGCAGGGAGTGAGAGCCGGGTGAGGTGGGAGGGCAGCAGGGAGTAAGAGCCCGGTGAGGTGGGAGGGCAGCAGGGAGTGAGAGCCCGGTGAGGTGGGAGGGCAGCAGGAACTGAGAGCCTGGTGAGGTCACAGAGGGCAGCAGGAACTGAGAGCCGGGTGAGGTGCCAGAGGGCAGCAGGGAGTGGAGCCGGGTGAGGTGGAAGTGCAGCAGGGAGTGAAAGCCCGGGTGAGGTTGGAGGGCAGCAGGGCATGAGAGCCCAGTGAGGTGACAGAGGGCAGCAGGGAGTGAGAGCTGGGTGAGGTGACAGAGGGCAGCAGGGAGTGAGAGCTGGGTGAGGTGACAGAGGGCAGCAGGGAGTGAGAGCCGGGTGAGGTGGCAGCAGGGAGTGAGAGCCGGGTGAGGTGAGACAGATAGAGATAGAGACAGATAAAGACATATAGAGACAGAGACAGGCAGAGACAGATAGAGACAGGGGAAGACAGAGCTAGATAGGGTCAGAGACAGGGACAGACAGAGACAGGTAGAGGCAGAGACAGATAGAGGTAGAGACAGACAGCGATAGAGACAGAGAGAGAGAGAATGACAGAGAGAGAGACAGAGAGAGACAGAGATATAGGCAGGGACAGATTGAGACAAAGACAGACAGAGGCAGAGACAGACTAAGACAGGCAGAGACAGAGAGTGAGACATGGGAGGGAGACAGATTGAGGCAAGCCTATTTACAAATAATCTCCTAAACAGAAACAAATGAGCAGCAGGGTCAGAAAAATAAAAAGTTATCTAAAATCAATCAATCAATTAATCAGTCAATCAGTAACATTTTATTTGGCTTAAATGAGCCATAAAAGATACACAATATTCCCAACTTCACACATATACAATCAATCCCTAAAAAAGTTATTAATTAAGAAAAGTATAAGTATAAATATTGATCCGAGCATCACTAAACAAACAATGGTTGGTTTTAGCAATTTCCTTATTCTAATAGCGCAATGTACAACATTGTTTACGGGAAAATAGGCTCTATCAGATAAAAACTGTTGAATAAAAACATATGCAGGTCTATATTACCTCATTGTTAAAATATTCTATATTGATAACAAATTGCGATCTCTGGGGACCATATAAGATTTACCAAAAAACATAAATCGCATCGTGGTCTGAATAGACTGATTGTCACAAGGGCTACATGGAAGGTATTGGAACCGGGAACCACACTTCGAAAACGGCACTGGGAAAAGTATACCATTCAATCTAAACCAATAAGATAAAATCTATGTTGTGAGTTAGCTCTAAAAGAGATACCAGGCTCCATAATCCCCCAGGTCGTTAGTTACAGTGTCATGAGCTCCCGCCTATAATTTACAATATTCTCTTGAGGACCTTATATTCTCACAAAATTACAAAAACAAATTCTTTATTAAAAAAAAAAAAAAAACTTTGCCAGATGCATTAATCAGATCAGGGTAGCTAAATAATTCAGTGATGCCTAACTGAAAGTAGAACTTTTTACCATGAGATTCTCAGTACATTATCCAGAGCTAGACATCCCTGAATTATTGACCTTGTGAAGCTGGCCTCTGGCTACATCCAAACTGAGACTGGAGCAGTGTATTCTGAACTCCACCCTCTGCATATACTTTATTTATGTTACAGTATATCCACAAGTTTGGCTCCAATTCATGGACCCCTGGCGCTCTCCTCCCGGTGCGTGACTCATCGACAGAGCCAAGTCGAACAATATTCCCACAACCTTCTCTCTCCAAGAAGAAATGGTCCGCACTCACAATGCCCGATGTTTCCACAATGTCTTCATTTGCAGCAAGGCTTCCGATTCAAACAGAAATACCGAAGCGTTTCGTTAGTTACTACTAACTTGGTCACGGGCATTGTGAGTGCGGACCATTTCTTCTTGGGGAGAGAAGGTTGTGGGAATGTTACAGTATATATCTATGTATTCAACGTGTACATTAACTCATTAACTTGTGTGTTTCACATTTATGAATTATCATAAATAATTTTGCAGGGCGCATTTAAAAATCCCACTGTAGTGTATTGGAGTGAAAAAAATCACACATATTTACATTTATTGGATAGTTACGTTATGATTGTGACAGTTTCCTTTGTAGGGTTATTAACGCTATGATGGGCCTTCAATTTGATTCTCGAGCTAACTTAGCTTGACATTTGGACTTAGCTGAGTGTTCAACATTTTGAACTCAGTTTAGTGCTCATTCATTTCTTTGCAATGCGTTATTATGTTCCTTGTTAGAGAAAATACTTATTATTCTGTACTAGAATAATAGTAAGGCACGAAGATGAGAAGCTGGCAGCAAGGACAGAGAAATGACAGAGGAGCCTTGTGTACCCAGTGTACCAGGAACGCTCTATTTAGTACAGCCTCAGCGAGGACGCACCGCCCAAAGGTAGGGTGCTACTCCGGACTCTATACAGATTGGGGGCTTTTAAGTGTTGTTGGGCCTTTAACCCTTAATGTATTTTTTACTTTTTTACGTGATGCTCTTTTTATGTTGTGTATTCTGTTTTTTTGTGCGAAGCATAGAGCACGGGTTAGGTGCCCGCTTCAACTGATTGCCGGCCATTTTGTGGTGCCGTCAATCAGCGGAGGTCAGCAGTCCAACTGCTGCACGCCCGGCTCTGTTTAGTACGGCTGTGGTGCGGACACGTGCAACGGGCAAGCCCGTCTGCACCCGTACATTCCTGACCGTGCCCAGGGCCCAGGACCTCTGAACACAGTCACTTCAGGGCCACAGGAACCCCCCGCCCCCACATAACCAATATCCCACAAATAACACACAGACACCATTGTTGAGATTGGGAAATATTGCTGCAGGTTTATTGTTACATACAACATTATGGAATCACGTTGGGTTATCTTACGGGCAATCCAAGAGCAGGCCGCATTCTCGCCACCTGCCCGCCTGATGAGCCAATCAGCACAGTGGCGAACCACCCAGCTGCTGCACCATTATGGTAATACACTACTCACGCCCCTTGCAAGGCGTATCTAGGCAAACCCCCGGTTGCACAGGCCCACAACCGCCCGAAGGACTACTGGGGCGCCGACTCGGATTCCTAGACCTCCCATGAGGTTCTAGGTTAGGCTCTGGCACCCCTATGTGCCCGCTGAAGTACTGCATTGCACCTCTCTGTTTCCGGATTGCCCTGTAACTCCACCTGCAACGAAAAAGGAACACATTAAACTCCCTCAGGAGTCCCCCCCATACTTGACACTCAGGGTTAGAGGTAGGGAGGGAAAGAGTGTCCCGACGTGTCTGCCGCAACGTCCGGAGCGTCAAAGAGGCCGCACAATGGCCGGTGGGAGAGATATACCCTCACCCAGCCCGTGCCCCCGGACGTGCGTCACTAGACCGCCCCCTCCACCTAGGCAAACCTGCCCTGAGGGGGGGTGGCCAACTTACCAGCTGGGGGAGGGCGGGGGCAGCCCTCCGTGACTAAGGGCCCGCCCTCCTGATGGCCACCGGGTGGCCTCGGGCAGGCGCATAGTCACTTCAGGGCCACAGGAACCCCCCGCCCCCACATAACCAATATCCCACAAATAACACACAGACACCAGTGTTGAGATTGGGAAATATTGCTGCAGGTTTATTGTTACATACAACATTATGTAATCACGTTGGGTTATCTTACGGGCAATCCAAGGGCAGGCCGCATTATGGCCACCTGCCCGCCTGATGAGCCAATCAGCACAGTGGCGAACCACCCAGCTGCTGCACCATTATGGTAATACACTACTCACGCCCCTTGCAGGGCGTATCTAGGCAAACCCCCGGTTGCACAGGCCCACAACCGCCCGAAGGACTACTGGGGCGCCCACTCGGATTCCTAGACCTCCCATGAGGTTCTAGGTTAGGCTCTGGCACCCCTATGTGCCCGCTGAAGTACTGTATTGCACCTCTCTGTTTCCGGATTGCCCTGTAACTCCACCACAGCCCGTGCGATGGTCCCCGCCGTCGCACGGGTCCCCCACCAACGCTACTCCTTTTACCTGCAACCTTTGCTCTGCAAAGCCTCTTTTAAATCGATGAGGAATAAGTCTAAGCCAACCGGCGTAAGGTGGACTCCATCCTCCTCGAAGTAACCCTTGACTTTATCCTGTATCATCTCATGTCTTATGAACCCCAAACCCCTCTGATGGGTAAATTTTTTCATGGCGCTGTTGATTTTCTTCCTGGACCTATCAATCGACTGGCATGGTGTAGCGCCTCGCCACACTCTACGTGGCAAAATTTCAGACCACCAAATCTCGCACTCCCGCATGAGTCCGCAGATGACCCCAATATCTTCCTTTATTCTCTGGAGTAAGACCGACCTCCCCCAGTTAGTAAGGTCATTACCGCCCAGGTGAATCACCAAGGGTCAGGTGGTGGTCTCACGGTAGCGAAGCTACCTGTAATCTGTACCCCAGACTATTCCAACGCATGCCAGGGAAACCCATCCAAGGACAGTCAATATTAGCGAATCCCTGCGTCCAGTGCCTGATCGCTGCCCATCGGCCCAACCTGGCGACCGTGGAGTGCCCCAAGACCCACACTCTTGACCCTGTCAAAGAAAACAAACGCAATCGCTGTAAATGTTTATTTGACCAAGAATGTACAACACAAGCAAAGAGCCTTTGACTTTGTCCTGAATGGTTTCATGTTTGAAGAAACCCAGACCACTCCGTTGGGAAAATTTCTTCAAGGCGCTGTGCTTTCCTTCCTAGACCTTACAATTGCTTGGCACCACTTAGCGCCCCACCAGTGACCTGATCCTGACATGACAATACATGCTTGAAGAAACCCAGGCCCTTCTGCCACTAATCTGCAGATACCCCGGGTCTTACTCTTTTACAACATAATGTAACCATCCCCGGGTCGTGAAGTCATACTCCCAGGTAACTGACAAAGTGAAAAGGAGGGGCCCCTACTTCTGAAGGCGCCTCGTAAAATTAATAGGCGTTCCAGCACCAACCTTGACACTCAAACACCCTTCACGACAAGCGACAGCAGGCTACACCCAGCTACGTTACACTTCTGCTGTACGCCACTCTCCGCATACATAGAGACGGTGTGCCTACGAACAACGCTAGTGCTGCTATACTCAAAGAGCACAGAGGCATAGAAGGGATAAATACATATCCTACTATATAACTAAGACGATGTCCTTGCATGTGCCAATACAGGATTGGAAAGGTAAAACAGCAGGCATCACCAGCACTCTCGGGTATTAGTCTGGAAACAGCTTAGGCCATGCTACCTCTATGATAGCTTGTCTGAAGGTTGACTTAGGACCACCACAAGGGGAAAGCTGGGATTGCAACCAAGTGCCCCCTTACGATCCCGACCTGTATCAAGACACGCCTGCTGAAACCAAAAGCCCCTCCGACGCTAATGAGCCTATACCCCCGGGAACAAACCCTCTACAGCAATAGTGTAGACTATCCCAGGTTCGTGAGGTCATACCCATGGAAGGAGCCCCAGGGATGAGGGGGGCTCCCCTGATGATATCGCTCTCTAATCTAAACACTAGGCGAACCAGCGCTTACCACTGAGACCCCACCACACACCTTCACACAAAGCATCAGCAGACTACCCCCAGTAATGTATAACTTCTGCCGAAACGCAGTTCTCAAATTCAACTGTAACTGTGCTTTGTGTATGCTTGTGCAACTATACTAAGCAAAGTACAGCGGGATATTACAGTGCGCAAAGCATAATTTATTTTAACTTGCGAGGAGGACTTACATATACACAGGATTGCAAAGGAAAACAGCTGGTAACACATGCCCCCTAGAACCTGGAGGCTGCTCAACCATGCTACCTCAAACCTCAGGCCATCTTCTCACCTTGGGAGGAGCACAAAGGAATCTAGAGGTTACTCAGGTTCAACACGAGGCTGTTCAACGCAAGCCAGGGGAGCCCAACCACGCTAACCCTGAACGAGAAGCCGTGGGTCCATTTCCTGATAGGAGCCCATCGTGCAATCCACCACCCCAATGGAAATGAACAACAGGGGGCTGGACTACCAGATAGGCATTCTGAGTCCTCATCCAGTTGTTGCTTCACTTACTGAGCAATCCTAGTTGAGAGTCTTCTAGGGGCCCACCCTATAGGTATTATTGGCAGTCCAGGCACAGGCAGTGGTTGCAGTTGCTCCACTAGCGTGAAATGAGGTGACACTGCAGGCTGTAGGCCCTACACACTACTGAGAGGCAGCAGAAGCTCCCGACTGAAGGCTCAGCAGGTAGGCTGCCTTCCAGATTCCATAGCCTTGGAAGAAAACAGACGACAGCAGTATAAGGGAGAGCTAATAAACTATTGGCATGCGACCTTTTCTCCATAGGTTAAGTTAAAACAGTGCAGGTACCATGAATGTACATAAGCAAGACTAACTATACCACTTGGTAAGGCCCCAGGATAGATATGCGCATGGGGTTAATATGCCCTATTAGCTTAGGGCTAGCCTTAGGATTTGCTGCTATTCTAATTTTGGCACATCTAAGACGGACTTCCATAAGTTAAAACCATGCCATGACAGTTCAGTCAGATAATACACAAGAGTGAGGGCCCCACCCCTTAAGCGCCACAGGAATAAGCCCAGCAGGAATCTGTCATATGTATGATATTAAGGGCCAATATTAATTTCCCCACAGCCAAAGAGTCACATAACGTGGCTCGGGGCTCCCCATACCACACATACACGTGTAATTAAATGGGTTGCCTGCTCTTCTGTAATAAAACTGACGCACCAGACGCCAAATTGCAGTGAGATCTTGTTGTGAGAGAGTCCGATAACTTGGAAGTGATCTTCTACCAGTGTAATAACTCGAAGTGACATACACTACTACTGAACTCTTGAGTCCGCTAAATGCTACAAAGCAACGATTGGTTACCAGACAGCACCATTACTACGCCTGCGTAACCATTCGCTCCTGGATAGGCCTGTCTACAAGCAGGTAGGGATTGGACCACCTGGGCCCGGAACCTCGCGGCAAGGTGGCCCACCTTCCAGCACACGTGTAAACCAGCCAGAGGCTGTTCACACTGGGCTCATCCATAAGAAGTGTTCGATACTTATCCAATGTTTAATGCTCTGGCTGTATGGAGCATCCTTTTGTCTGTGCTAAAATATGGATAATAAGCAAGTTATAGGTCCGCACACCCCGCCTGCAGGACTCAACCGTAAACACCTTTCGGCTCAAGGGCGGAATAGTCAAGCGGGGATCAGAGACGTACAAATATATGGGCCGCGAGGAAAGAAACAATATACATGGGAGTGAACTTCAGGGGAGTGCCAGCCCCCACTGTATGTACAATGACCAAAATAGACGCTAGACCCAGGAAAAGTGCCTAAGGAAGCACCTTTGTCACCTGCTTCCACGCTAATGTGGCCTACGTGCCTTCCGTGCTGGCGGGCGCCGCCCTACAAGAATAGAAGCTAAAATTAGATGTAGTACAATCCTGACGCTCCAGAAGGCCTTAACATTGCACAAGAGCAGTTGTCCATACCCATGCAGGTACACTGAGCGCGCAACTACGCGCCTCTCCAGGAACGAGCAGGCATACCTGGGTCAGCCATATAATGCTTTAGGTGTACACAGGTGGCCTGAACTACTGCACGTCCCTTGTGCATCCTGTAGATCTAGCTTGGTGCTTACCTGATGCCACATACCTCTCTAACATCGGGCACCCAGTTACCTGTATACATGGCGGAATCAAGCAGAGTACACTGGCAGGTGTTCTCGTGTACCACACCCCCCTCAAGCAGGTACTCAGGCCCGAGTTCATATATCTGCCGGCACTCCGGTGCATGTATCTGCGAGTATATACTATAACTAGAGTCCGTGTGAACAAGCACTAGTGGTGTTGTATCCTGCACATACGTAAAGGTGCATTGTAGTTGCGTGCTAACACAAGAAAGAACAACCCGGAGGCCACCCTATATATGCAGTTCGCATACCGAGCCTGCCAGGCGCATCCAGGAGGGTGTGAGGGGTGCTCACATCTGCTCGTCCCGAGCCCAACTACCCAGCACACCTCATCCCCAGCCTGTAACTGAACCTCAACAAGTAAGATTGAAGCCCTCTGCTGATGACGGGAGAAACCTCAAGTGGAGGAATTATATCCCCAGGCTCTGGAGGTGTCATACCAGTGTTTTCTAGTGCTTGTTGTCTGATAATGCGTGCAGTGGGAACCTATTACCTGCGGCTGAGTATGTACAAAGCAGGCTTCACGTTTAGCTTATCATGTTCGCAATGCCGCCCCTTGACTGACTTAACTTCCAGTACATGTACTCAAGCCACCCGGGCCTGCGGTAACTGATGAGTAGTCACGACCGCCTAAAAAGCATTTTCCTAATTTGGGAATTCGCAGATTACGACCTCCGCGAGCGTGCAGGAGCCTCAATATAGACCGCCACCCTGGGAGCTGTTCGTCACCCATGGCCCGATTTCGTAAGACAGGGGAAGGCAAAGATGGTTCCCAGGAAAATGGTCATGCTGGAAGTGATCTATAATCGTACCTGCAGCTGTTGCAAGAATTCTGACGTCAACCCCGTGTCTAGATCACGCTCGTGGGCAGGGCAGGCAAGTCGAAAGTAGCGCGCTATGATGAATTATGTGGGTCGAAGGGAAAGCGGGGCCACAACCCAACTGGCGCCGGAGCGACAGCCTGCAGGCAAATGGGGTGCCCGGGCCTGCAAAAGCCGATACCCGGGAAGAGGCAAGGGAGGAGCTCGACTAATAACACTCACCCCCCGGACGAGCGGCTCAAGTAGCTCGCCCGCACACCGGACGGCCCTGCGCGATAAGGAACCCTAATAACCAAACTAGTCCAACCCGCGCTGGAAGCGAGGTCCCAGCAAGCTGAGACACAATACTTCCCCTGTTAAATGGCCCGAGCGAGACGCGACCTGGGCATCGAGGTGCAATACCTAGCTCCGATTGCCTTTCATGACACATTCAATTTGTTAGACGGCAAATTGAATGAATCATAATCACAGGATGTTCGGCGACCTCGCCGAGATTCGAACCCGGGGCACCGGGTTCACGGACGCCCGCCCTACCCGTTCGGCCCCCTCCTCTCAAAGTAATAGGCAGGCCGGGCAATCTCCCCTCGAGGGCGCAGGGTAGCAGCACCCCCGGGTTGTGTCAAGGTTCGATGTTAGTAGCTCCTGCAGGCTGTCTGCTGACCGGACCATAGTTGGCGAAACAGACACCTGGCTGCAGATGATGAATTTTATCTATCCAAGTAATTATTCATTGTGGCCACAGTACATCGCCGCAAGCAAACGGTACCATAATAGAATAAATGTGCATCCAGCTGGGCATATGATAAAAGGGGGGGATTGTGTGTTCTCGGTTTACCCCAAAGGTGTCCCCCTGGACATGCAACGTGTCAGCAGAACACACACGAATTGCGGCAGGCAAAAGGTCTCCATTTGGAATATACTGCATGGCCCAGCATCCGTCAGCATACACGAACAACAGAAAATGCGAACACTGACAGATACCTCGCGAACACTAAAGTACCCATGATATGGCAAGGAATCAACTTCGTGTAAATAAAAGTTCACAGGCCATCGATGGCTCGCTGGGGACTAACATGGTGAAGGATTCACCCAGTCCGCCCACTTCACTCATACAGTAGATTAACTGCCTAACAGGTATGGAAACCAGGCTGTTTTGAACCGAGCCGACGAACCTCGTGTGGCCATTCACAGGTATCAGAGCGCATTACATATTTTCGAAGTACGTTACACTTTTACATTTTCCAGTTACTTTCATTATAGGCACGGGGAGATTAAGTGATATGCCCAGAATCGCAGAGGTTTTTTTTTTTTTTTTTTTTTTGGCGTCGTTGTCGAGACTCGAACCCAGTTTCCCAGGTCAGAAATCATGCGCCTTAGCCGTTAGGCCAACTCCTCTCCGTATTTCAGCGTACGTGCGAGTTGCTGGCGGACCATGATGCGTGGGGGTAATCTTGGTATCACGCTAAGCGGTCGCCCACGTGCCCCCCAAACACATTACCCCCACACGACCTCAAAACTCTTTTTTACTTATTAAGCCCCCTTGTGGCGAGACCATCTTTTGTACACGCCTCACCTGTGATCTCTTAAAAGATGGCCCTCAGTCTGCTTAACATGTACTTTGTGCTCGCGCTCATCCAGCCCCCTCCCCCCGTGCACTAACCAGCAACGTTAGGCCGAGGTGAGGGAGCACCAACAGGGGGGGGGGACACACCCTGCATCACGTACAGCCCCCCAACGCCGCACAAGGGCAATGCAGGCACCAGACGGCAGTGCAATAAACAAAGGACCGACGATCGGCCACTGCCCCCCATGGCCCGTGAGGCGACAGATTCGCCACCCTTCTGGCATCTGCACACGGGACTGGGGCATGGACTTACCCGGCACCGAACACATGGGGCCCACAGCCAACGACATAATTCACTGGGCCGCCCACTACATGTGCGGTGGACGCAGGGGATAACGGACGCGGGGCAGGGAGGAAGAACCGCGTCAGCACACCCCTACCACTAAAAGGCAGGGACGCCCTCGGCGCGCATTGTACACGCACGCGGCCCAAGGCAGCTGCGGCTGCGACCCCCAAGCAACAGCGAGGACAACCCGGTGCAATCCATCGCGGCAATTGGGCCGCTCAAGCTCGAGCAAAGGGGGGGGGCACGGAAGAAACTCCGGGCACCACGGCATCATGGCCCAAGTCACCCCGGCAAACATGCGGGCAACTCGACCCGCGACCACCGCACGAGGAAAGTGCATCGTGTGCCACAGACGGGGACGACCACAGAGCAGCCATGCACGCCTCGCCGGCTCGGAGCGGGACCGGGCCCCCACAACCAGGTGGCGGCAGGGAAGGCGCCCACTCGTGCCATAGGCCCCGGGCCGACCAACGGGTGCCACTCAGCAGGGTTTCCCCCTTACAACAAGAGCGACCCCAGGGCCGCCAAACGGGGGGTGGGGTCCCAAGTGCCTGGTTCCCTAGCACGAGGGCCCCCAACAAGCTCATCGCTGCCGCCCCGTCGTCCCCTGTCGCTTAGCAGTCTCTTGTGGCAAGCCGCCAAGGTGACCCGCTCCGGACAGTTCTGACCCTGGCGATGCCATGCGGGGACGGGAGGCCTGTGGCGGATTTACGCCCGATAAGGGGGGCAAGGCAAGGCCAACCCGTGGGCCTCCTGCGACAGCCAAATACTGCCAGGCAGGAACCCGTAACCCCCACCTCCACAGCGGCCCGACGCTAAGCGGGCCGCCTAGCCATCGCTCTGTAACCTCAAGGGAGGGAGTAGGCGGAGGGGGGGTAATGCCCGCAGGCCTCAGGACATGGGACACTCACCGTGTCGAAGCCCCGACGAAAGAGTGTCCCGACGTGTCTGCCGCAACGTCTGGAGCGCCAAAGAGGCCGCACAATGGCCGGTGGGAGAGAGATACCCTCACCCAGCCCGTGCCCCCGGACGTGCGTCACTAGACCGCCCCCCTCCACCTAGGCCAACCTGCCCTGAGGGGGGTGGCCAACTTACCAGCTGGGGGAGGGCGGGGGCAGCCCTCCGTGACTAAGGGCCCGCCCTCCTGATGGCCACCGGGTGGCCTCGGGCAGGCGCATTTACAGAGGAGTGCTCTGTTGTACGATTCTGGTGATCTGATGGCATTCCATCCGGTCTGTTTGTTTGGAAGGCTGCCAGATGGTTTGGATCCTATGTTAAACCCTCTCTTCTGATCCCACTGATCTTTTTCAGTTAAATTAAAGGACTCTAATCCTATAGAAATACGAGATAACATTGATCCCAGCTGTATAGCTACTACTGTTATGGATAGAAGCAGGGATGCTATTTGCTTTTACAGCCTCAACTGCTGGTCTCTACCCAGGCACTAGCAACATCTGTTTGATTTCTTGGAAGAGAAGTCTCTGGATGCTCTATTTCTTACAGTGACTTGGCTTAGTGAGGCCTCTGCACCTGACATAATTGCTGCTCTTCCTTCATGTTACGTGATGGTAAGAAAAGATAGACAACATAAAATGGGAGGCGGTATTGCTATCCTTTTTAAAGATAAATCTAAATGTAAAACAAAAGCTCTTTCTATTGATGATGGCAAAGCGGTATACTTCTCACTATGTCTTTCACATAATTTTACAGTTTAGGAAGCTCTTATATACTGTCCACCAGGACATGCCAGTAACTGGTGTACCACTATTTCAGATCTCCTCTCTCCTCTAGTCCTTAGGTGGAACAACATTATTTTGCTGGGTGACCTTAATATTCACTCAGAGGACCAGATGGGTCGCAAGGGTACTACACTCCTGGAAAATCTGAATGTATGAAACCTGTCTCTGCATCTCAACTCTCACTCATGAGGCTGGGCATCTTCTGGACCCCATTTTTTCTAATATAGAGGATCTCTGTAAAGCCGCCTATTCTGCTACCCTGGTCTGACCATATGCCTGTTCTTTTCTTCATCAGAATTCCACCTCAACCATCTGCAGGCCTTCACAAACCTATGATCAAGTTCAGGAATTGGTGCAAATTTGATGCCCCAGCTTTCAACACACTACTTCATAGCTCCAAACCAGACCTAATGCAGAAGGCTAAAGCAGATCAGGCTCTGATAGACCTTTGGATTGGAAACACCTTGGAGTCTATTCTCCCTCTGACAACTGAAGGCCACTATGAGGTTGCATCTGCAAGCCCCTTTGTTTAATTATATGCTTCATCTAGAAAAAAATGCTTAAAGGGTCTCGAAAGACTTTGGAGGAAAACAAATGTGTCGGAGGCTAAAGCCAAATACAAAACTGTATCAATAAATATTATGCACTTTACAGAGCAGTGCGAGCATCCTGCTATTCAGAAAAAATGTCCAATGCTAAGAACTGTCCTAAGACACTTCTCAGTGTAGGAAATGAATAGTCTGATCCCAGTAAACTCTCCCCTGTTCCTCTTCTGTCTAATTAGCAATGTACAGAACTAGCACTGTTTTTGAGAACAAGGTAGCCACAATTCAATTGAAACTGGTGGTAAACACTAGGGCAGGTTCACAAGTGGAGAACTCTGATAGTGTAATTCAGCAGCCTCCTAAATTGAACCTGCATCCCTCCCATTATATGCCAGGTTTGGTTAACAAAATTTCGGCTTATGGCCTCAGCTAGACTTTGCTGGGTTTTTGTCCATTTTACAGCCTAATAAATCAGGCTCTCCTCTAGACCCACTTTCTCCAGCTAAGCTGCGGCTTTTTGATCCTGACTTGCTACAAGCAGGGGTAGACTTGCTCAACTCCTCACTTTGGGCCCGATTCACAGAATGAACGTAAGACTAAATCCTAAACTTACTCCTGTTTGGTATTCACAGAATGCACTTACTACTTTCGGGATTCACAGAGTGAACTTACTACTTTCGGGATTCACAGAATAAACTTACTACTTTTGGTATTCACTGAATAGATTTAAGACTACTAACTCTAAGTCTGAAATCGGGGAGTAAATTCCGGCCCGGAGGCGGAGCTTACGGCTCAGAGGCGGAGCTTACGGCCTGGAGGCGGAGCTTCCGGCCCGGAGTCGGAGCTTGCGGCCCAGAGTTGGAGATTTCAGCATGGCAAAAATCCCCACCTCCGAGCCGGAAGTTCCGCCTCCGGGCCGGAAGCTCCGCCTCCGGGCCGGAAGCTCCGCCTCCAGGCCGTAAGCTCCGCCTCCAGACCGTAAGCTCCGCCTCCGGGCCGGAATTTACTCCCCGATTTCGGACTTAGAGTTACAAGTCTAAAATCTATTCTGTGAATACCGAAAGTAGTAAGTTTATTCTGTGAATCCCGAAAGTAGTAAGTTCACTCTGTGAATCCCGAAAGTAGTAAGTGCATTCTGTGAATACCAAATAGTAGTAAGTTTAGGATTTAGTCTTAAGTTCATTCTGTGAATCGGGCCCTTTATTAGGGTTGTGTTCCACGATCTTGGAAACATGCCATGGTCCTTCCACTTTTGAAGAAACCAATCTTGATTCTACTAATTTGGCTAACTTCAGACCCATCTCTTTGCTGCCTCTTTACTCCAAAATGTTAGAAAAGCATATACATTCATGTCTTACCACTTTTGGGAAGCCCAGCAACTTCTCCACCCCTCTCAATCGGGGTTTAGAACAGTACACAGTACGGAGTCCGCCCTCCTTGGGGGCACAGAACATATAAAATGACTCTTGGATGAGGGTGGTACAGCCACACTGATTCTGTTGGATCTCAGTGCGGCCTTTGATATGGTGTCCTACTCCATCCTTGTGGGAAGATTGAGGACTGCATGCCTTGAGGGAAAAGACCTAGCTTGGCTGATTTCTTGAAAGATAGATCATTTCAAGTCTTTTCTTCAGACATTAGGTCTGGGGCTTGTGACTGACTTCCGGTGTACCTCAAGGCTCTGCGCTGAGCCCTATGCTGTTCAATCTTTATCTGCACCCCCTTGTGGACATGGTGGAGAGTTGCAGTCTGACAATGTTTTCCTATGCTGATGACAATCAAATCATTTTCTCTTTGTCGTCCCCACAGGTGCATAACCCTGAGTCTCTCAACATCCCTGAAACCTTTGTTTTTTTTCAGTGAATTTCTAAGGATTTTTAAATGCTAATTCCTAACTCTACCATCCCTGTAATCTTTGTTTATTTAGTGCATTTCTAAGGTTTTTTTAACTAGTAGTCTTGTTTGCTGAGTGGTACAGAAAGGGGGCTGGGCCTCCCACTAGCTCTCAGGAATTCCGCTTGGTGCGGCTTACAGGATGTTCCAGGAGGACTTCTGGGCCCCCAAGGTTTCTCTGGAGCCAAGGGGACTTTATCCCCCAACTAGCAGTGCACTGGTAGGCACATTTTGAGTGGTGGAGAAAGGGGGTGTGGCCACTGACGACCTCTCAGCAATCCTGCTGTGTGGGGCCTACTGGAGGTAACATGAGGGGTGGTTGCATGGTTACATGTACTATTCCCTCTCCGGTCTGTGCAACTGTAGGGAAAGTACTTCACTTCAAACTCATTACATATTTGAATAACCCTAGTAATTCATTGAAAATATATAACACTCTTAATATAAATAATATTAATGTGCATACAAATATATATAACAATAGAAAACAATTATACAATTTGATTAATTAAACAATTTTACATTTAATTGTCAAATAAAAAATAATTATTGTTTAATTATCACTTAATTACCTTTCCACACTATACCCCTACAAACCTAGCAGGCCACACCTAAAATATAACTAAAACAATATGTATGTTAACCAACTTACATAATTAATAATCCATTAAATAATTAGGTAATAATTCATTGTTAATTAATTGTTACTTAATAATTTTCCACCCCACAGCCATACAAACCCAGCAGCCACAACTAAAATATAAAAAACATAATATAACGCAATATACATGCATATTAATCAATTAAAATATTACTAACAATTATTAACTAAGTATATTTAGGGATTACTGAATTTACTTCCATACCTATACCCCTACAAACCTAACAACCCGCACCTAAAAGAAAAGAACATTTCCTAAATAAGGGTAAAATAATTGATTTGGACCAAGGAAAGTGTAATACGTTATTAACTGCACACCTGAGAACATTAGTTAAAATTAGAGCCCATAGATTTATATTAATTTTAAAGCATTTATTGGGACGCTGTTTGGGCTTGGTGCTTTGCTGCTAGGACTTCTCTTGATTGTGAAGATGACTTTATCAACTTGAATTATGGAGTATTATGTACCACTTGTTCCTCCCTAATGTCAGGGGGAAGAGGAGACAGGATGAAAATAGGAGTTAACATTGGTGAATTGATCCACCCACTAATCTGCTGATAGAAAAAGCATTCACCTTAGTGGAGGAAGCATCATTAAAAAAAAGACGAGTTAATGACCTTCCAGAAAAGACCACTATCATGGGTTGTGCTTGACGCAGCTATTGTTCCCCAAACACCATCCCTTATTGTAGCTTTTCTTGCTGGCAGAGCATCTCTGTACCTTTACCTATGGGATTGCAATTCTTCAAGGTGAGCATAAGCTCATTATAGGAACATGTAACTCAAACCATGTACGTGATCTGGCCACTGCACGCCCTATGGGTGTGTTCAATCGAGAATTTAATGTGTCACATATTAAATGTAAAGAATTCAGCATCATTGTGGCCTCTGTATTCTAATACAAGTACACTCAGAAGTCCTCTACATTTAAATTGTACAAATCTGAAGGCAGACAAGTAGGGTTATCCTTTGACCACTAGAACATGACCCCCTTTTTTAGTAATTCGACCTCTGGCATTCTCTCAATAGATACCTTATGACAGTGACTAAAATATAAGCACAGATAGAAGGTTATTGTCTCTAGCACAATTAGGTGTGACCCTAATATCTGCAAAGTATCGGAACAGATCATCAGAAAATAAAATAAAACAAATAATGCTAACGGTATCTCCACCAGTAAACATAGGAACTAAATAAGGAGCAAAAGGACAGCTCTCTAATGAAAGAGTAATGTTGTGCTTCATCAAGAGGCTTTTAAGAGGCTTCATAAGGGTTATGAACAAAATATATTAGGACATCTCATCTTGTGTTAGATAGTGCACAAAATGAGTTGGAAGGATGTTTACCCAAGTTGATGTTAAAATCCCTGTCCACAATATGAAAAAGGTGTATCCTTTCCCACAACACCATTTATCCACCTTATATTTAAGGGGTTTAATAACATCCAAATGTTTGCAATCAAACGTATTGTTCTAAAAAATGATAACCAGGATATTAAACAAACCCTCAAATTGGATATGTAGTAACTGGTGAAACTGTGATTCAGAGAAAAACGTATAACTGTCACTGAGCAAAGGATCAATATCAAAATGCTTCCCCTTTATCCCTGCTTGCTCTTGAAGGAGTAGCTAAGGAATGGAAAGAATAGTATGCATCTATGGGAAACATGACTTTAGCCCAAATCTCTTGGGTGCAGATGAGAGTATTGAGTTTGCTGATGACTCCAGCCACATTCTAGGAAACCAATTTGACAATACCAGAGAGGTGCACCTACATGATTTCTGGGAGTGCTCCTATTGGAACCTATAATGTCTGAGCACAAGTATATGCAGGCCAACTGGGATGAGGAACAATTACCAAGTTTACAGAGGCAGGTGGTTCAAAAGTATCAGTAGTAACAACCCAAAGGGCCTGATTACGATGGTAGTGAACCCGCCACCGGCAGGCTGCCGGTGGTGGGCTCACCTCCATCGTAAGGTCAATTTCCGCCTACCACATTGTGATGTATTGTGATGGCGGACAGTGTGCATAGTGGATGGAAAGTCCATCTGCCACGGGACCGACAGCAGCAATCATTAGGATAGCCTGTTGGACCGCGCCCCCATCCACAGAATGGTGGTGGTGCCTAGCAGGCACCATCCGCCAGATTTGGATGCTGCATCCTCATCAGCCTTTCAGGGATGTACTTTGGAGGCCTGTACAGGGGCTGCTTGTTTGTTCACTTGGGGGACACCTATGGTGCCGCCTACATTTCCCTGCACCATGTGGCGGCACAGAATGGTGCCTGCCACGTAGTGCAGGAAAATGCAAACAGTGCATTTTTAACCTTTTCAGCGCGACCGCGATTCCCCCTCCGGTGCTGGGCCGTAATAAAAACGGGTGTGGTCGTGACGGAACGGTTCCGTCATGAGCACAGCTCAACCGTAGCTCATGACGGAACCGTTCCGTCATGAGCATGGAAGGGGTTAACATTGTGGTGGGTGCTGCAGCCAGCAGCACCAGTTGCAATGTTAAACATGCCATTTGCAGCCACCGTGGTGGCAGCGGCATCATAACATCATTTGATGGCCTTATAGGTGGCCAGTCCCAATCCCTGGGATGATGGCAGACAGACTGAAGTCCACCTGCCATTGTAATGAGCCTCAAAATCTGGGAAATTAATCTGATCCCCTGGCCTACAGATGATGTTTGCCTAGAAATATAACAATGCACTGGTCAATAAAAATATAAGAGGGAAAATGCCTTAATATTGCTACACTCATCTTTCTCACAGATCAACCTATATAGTACCTAAGCTGCTAAAAAGAGGTCTCTAAAATGTACAACAATACAGTCTACCCTGAATAATGTACACCTATTGCCCACCCATGGAACTCTTCTCACCATGATGATTTTATCATAAAGTTGCTGGCTCAGGCCACACCACCTTGACAACCAGTGGGCCACCTTAATCTTTAAACCTCCCCATAATTGTTTTGAATTATAGTGCAATGGATTCACAACCACATGAGGAATACAACTGTGACCACTGTAAAACAAAGAGGGATTTACATATATACATGGATAGAGAAATAGATGTATTCTGCACTATTCATTGCTACTACCCCAAGCTGATGGCCTACTGATTTAGACTGAGCACTCACCAACTTGATGGAGTGCTAGTAACTAATAGTTATCCTTGGAACAAGTGCCCACATGGAACTCATTTCTGGAAAAAAGCATTCTAGGACCGGTTTTGGGCTTTCAGCCCTCATCACCTAGGATAGCTTGACTCCAGTGGCATGGAGAGCACGGAACCCATGTCTGGGCATACACATCCCACTTGGGGTGGCAATTTCAAAAAGAACAATTGATGGACAAAATGCACAACAATGTCATACATTCACCCCAGTACAGAGATCTGGGCCTAAATCCATCGTTTTTTTGCTCACCGTGCATTCCAGTTTGGACACAGCCATATGCAAATCAGTCTTGGTCCTGCACCCAATGGGAACAGTCCGGCCTGAACTGCCAGGCCAGGTCCGCTTGGACTGGAAACAAGCATCCTAGGACCGGTTTCTGTCTTTCAGCTCTCATCAGCCAGGATAGCTTGATTCCAGTGGCATCGAGAGCACAATACCCATGACTGGGCATACCCGTCCCACTCGGGGTGAAAAATGCAAAAAGAACAATTGATGGACAGAATGCAGAACAATGTCATACATTCACCCCAGTACAGAGACCTGGGCCTAAATCCATTGTTTTTTGCTCACCATGCATTCCAGTTTGGACCCAGCCATATGCAAATTAGTCTTGACCCTGCGCCCAATGGGAATAGTCCAGCCCGAACTACCAGGCCAGGTCCGCCCTGGACTGGAAACATGCATCCTAGGACTGGTTTCGGGCTTTCAGCCCTCATCAGCCAGGATAGCTTGACTCCAGTGGCATGGAGAGCACGAGTCCCACGTCTGGGCATACCAATATTGTTAATTCCATCAGCATTAACATTTAATAAATGGTTGGAATTCTTTTTTTTTTAAACAGCCAGTATTTTGTACACAGCTACGATTCAGCTGAGCCAAGATTTATTTGAAAGACAAATATATAGTTTGAACACATTTATGAAAGAAAACAAACAACTTGTGAGTGAGAAAAAGATTGTCTCACAAAAGAGACGAAGAAGAATGCAAAGACCCCAGGCGAGAAGAAAACCAAAACTGAGCAAAACTGAGCAAAGGAAAAAAGGGTGAAGAAAAATTGTGAATATCAACGGTTTATTGTTTTACAGCAGTTTGTATTCAGTACAATAACAGGTACAGGAAATTATTCAGTGTATAAAAAATATATATAAGACCGCCTGTATTTGTACATATGTTGATGATGTTTCGACTCTTAAAATTACAGCCACAGTTAACGGGTTAAAGATAAAAAGCACCTGTCAGTTTCACTACAGGATGAAATGGAGAATGAAGGTGGCTGGAGTTATAACAATGGCTCAACTTGAAAAGAGGCGAGCAGCTCAATGGACTCTGATTAGAATGACAAAGTCCGGCAAGTTCAAGACATTGTATTTAAAATCAAGTAGAATTAACTATTGTAAATAGCCTATTCTGTCCGTGAAAAAAAAAAAGAGTACTTGTTTTGAAAAAAACGCTTACCTAGCAGGGCTGATTATGCTCCTGTATACACCTTTGTAGATGGCTCTCCCTGTCAGTGATGGCGTCTATGAGACAGGCTCGGCCCAGCCAGTAAAGATAAAAAAGAGGCATCATGCTGCGTAGCTTCTTCGGACGTGGACGTGGACGTGGACGTGATGGCCTCGGAAGGACGCTTATGGTGGATATGAAAAATAAGAAGGCACGATCTGGATGGATCAGTACAACTGCCAAAGATTGGTAATGTATATGAAAGCAAAAAAAGTAATATGTTCCCTGAAAATACTAAGAAGAAGGAAATTAGAATAAAATGACATTTTTGATGAGAAAATTATTCATGGCAGGGGCACGAGTCATAGTTACCTTAGGGCACGAGTTATAGTTATGAGAGGTAACTATAATCTTAACTGGTGAATTTCTGTGTTTTATAGAGTTTAACTGTAACTGAAAGTTTCACCTAACTTTAACGTTACTTTAACCTTTGTTTTTTTTCAGTCAATGTAAGAAAGGAGCTAGAATACAGCCCTGACGAACCCCCTCGGTTAAAGCGATTTATTGTTTTTCTCCCCATACTACCATATCATACCCTGACTGATTTGCATGTAACCTACGTAGAAGGACTACCAAAGCGTCTTCTATTCCAATGCCTCCCAACATTGCGCAGAAATTGTCCCTATTGACAGTATCAAAAGCCCTTGATGAGTCCATGAAGGCCAGATGTATCGAACTCTTCATGGACGTTGTGTACTTGCTGACAATCAGAGACAAATTGAGACATTGTTCAGTCATGCCGATAACCTGACTGAAGCCTTTTTGTTTTTTTACAAGAATCCTATTTGCGGCTGACCACTCCTCTAGTCGGGCCAATAGAACCCTATCTAGGACCTTTACTGTCACATCAATCAGAGATATTGCCTATGATAGGCTGGACCATAATCTTTTTAGAAGGAGTGTCGTGAATGAATTGATTGTTTCAATTAATAAAAATTGTTCCAAAAGGCCGTGCACAGTGTGTCCTTCGGTAATTATTAGAAACAACATTGTATCATTTAATTTAGTACATTTCGAACAGTTACAAAGGGCAGGAAATATAAATCCATTAAATGTGATATATGCTCACTGATTTGGGCCTGTGGTCTGCCTTTAGACCAAGGCTCGAACTTTGCTTATGAGTTCTTTTTTTTAATTTTTTTTTTTATTTAGATTGTCCTCATACCACCGTAAGCGTCTGCAATCATAACATTAGACCCCTTTGATCCTGAACGCCCATGGTCCATGTTCCTGCATACACTACGGGCCGCCAGGCCTGCTTCTTTGTACTAGGCTTGGTTTAATCCTTGGACGATCTTAAACCAACTTTAGTGCCTTTCCCCAGCACACCAAGGGCGCCCAAACGTTACCTTCCGTACGATCAAGCCTTGCCATTGCAAGTGCGGCCCGGAGCCACTTCTCATAAAGGGGAGCAGCTGGATCTTTCCATAATATGCATAGTTCCCTGCGGGCCAACAGAATTACATTTTAAAAAAGGCCAATCTGTGCTCTAGACATGGAATTTCCAAGTGAAGAATTTAAGCCAAAAATAACTGATGCTGGGTCTAAATTATCCTTTTTTCCAATTATACCTGTTGGTGCCTTTTCTACGTTCTGCCAGTACCCTTTGAGTTGGGGACATTCATAAAACATATGCAGATCGTCTGCCTTGAGCATACCACATTTAGGGCATCTGGGGGTTGGGTTGTCGACAAATTTGGCAACTCTATATGGGGTGTAATAAATCCTATTTAGAGTAAAAAAATGTTTTTTCTTCAAGGAGGCTGATTTTACGAACTTATAAAGGTTTGTGATAAATGGAAAAAAATACTCTGCAGCACTATTTTCTAATATTGATGTTCTCCATACCATGTGGGGTGAAGGTAGTTCGATATCTTCTCTATCTAATAGGTACCTATACCATATCCCAACTTCCTTTTTAAGAGGGGTGGGGTTTTGCAGTTTGAACTCTATTTCCCAGTTTCCGCCAATATTATTCTTTTCTGCTGTAAACCATGAGCATAGTTGTAAATATTTAAACCGTGAAAAAGAATCCCCGATTCTTGCTTTCAGAACCTCCCATGGATAAACCCCATCTGCTGATATTAGTTCTGACCATGTGCTTATACCTGCAAGTTCAATTGGCACCACCAAACCATCCTTCAAACATTCAGGAAGCCCAGGAGAATCCCAGATTGGGGCGAGGTCTGAGTAGTATTTTATACCCCACCTAGTTTTCAGATTTTGCCATACGTTGAGTGCTGCCCGGATGACCTTCAGTCGGACCTTTTTGAAGAACCTTATGGCTCCAAATTTGTACAAAAATCCTTCTCCGCCTCCCTCCTGTATTGCCATTGTTTTTAGGATCATCCCCCAGTTGTTGTTGCGAGGACTGGTCAGAAGGCTTCGGATGTTTTTAAACTGAAAAGAAAGGCAGTAGCAGAAAATATCCGGTAGTGCGAGTCCCCCCTTAAGTAATCTTCTCTTCAGCTTTTTCCAGGACAGTCTGGTGCTTTTGTTGGCCCATACAAAACTACCGATCTTACTCTGAATTTTCCCGATAAGCTTAGAGGAGAATTCGAGGGGAATAGCGCTAAAGAGGTATGTTAGCTTGGGTAAAATTACCATCTTGACTATATTTACACGACCGTAAATTGTAAGTTGGAGGTTTCTCCACCTAAGGAAAAGATGGTCAATTTCCTTTATCACTCTATTTAAGTTAGTCAGGGGTATGTTTATCAGGTCTTGCTCTATACCAATTCCCAAATATTTAAATCCTGGTCCCTCTCGTCTTTCCCAGCCTTCGACCCCCCACAACATTATCTCGGTCTTAAGAGTATTAACTGCATAACCGGAGAATCTTCCGAACTCGCTTAGGGAATGCTCGACCTTTGGGAGGACCTCAGTAGGGTTGTTAGTATATATTAACAGGTCATCCGCATACAGAGCGAGCTTGATATTAAGGTCTTGTACCCGAAAAGGAGTTATTTAAGGATCTAGCCTAAGCGTTTGTGCCAGTGGCTCTATATAAATGTTGAAGAATAAGGGTGAAATAGGGCACCCTTGTCGGGTGCCTCTCCTTATTTAAAATCTAGATGTTAGTTTGCCATTTAGAAGAATATTGGCTGATGCGCCGTCATAGCATTTAATTAATGATCGTATAAAGAGTGGCCAAATCCCATGACTCTTAGAGTTTCCCAGAGGAAGATCCAACTAACGCGATCAAACGCCTTGGCGGCGTTGTACGCTGCTACTGCTAGTGGTTCTGACTTTACTATCGCTAAATCTATACAGCCGATTAATTGTAATGTCTGTTCCTGTATATATCTGCCCGGAGTAAACCCCTTCTGCTCCTCTCCTATTACCTGTGGTATCATCTTGACCAATCTCCCTGCCAAAACGCTTGTGAAGATCTTATAATCTGCGTTAAGCAGGGAGATTGGCCTATAGGAGTCTGCCTTCCGTAGGCTCTTACCGGGTTTTAGTATGAGAACGATAGTTGCTTCCTTCCAGGACGGGGGTATTTTCCCCCCTCCTATATAGATGTAATTAAATAGCTCAAGAAGTCTAGATGTTATTGCATCATCCAAGATTTTATAGACTTCCCCTGGAAGTGCATCTGTCCCCGCTGCCTTGTTGTTTTTGATTTTAGCAATGTGCAGTTTTATCTCTTCCTCCGTTATTGGTCTTTCGAGTGACTCTTTGCTGTCAGTGGGCAATCTCGGCAGATCTATATTATTGAGCCACTCTTGAATGCAGTCAACATCAGGACCTACCTCCTCATTATAAATTTCCGAACACAGGTTGACCAGGCTCCATATCTTCATGCTTACCAGATATGGTACCTAGTTCGTCTACTTCTAGCTGGTTAATGTTATTTTTAATCCTGTCAGCTTTTAACTTCCAAGCTAATATGGCACTAGCTCTCTCCCCGTATTCGTAATGCTCCATTTTATGAACATTCCATTTGACTTTCACTTTTTCCTCCAACTTGCCTCGATATTCTAGGCGAATTCGTTCTAACTCTTTTAGAATCAAGGGGAGGGTTTCTGGTTGGCAGTTCAGCCTAGCATTCTCTAGTCTAGATATCTCAAATTCCATTTTTTGGAATTCTGTCCTATTTTTCTTATTTTTAAAAGATGTAAAACTATGAAATACTCCCCGGATATAGGCCTTAAAAGCCTCCCATACCATGTCGGGAGTTGTTGACCCTGCATTATCTAAAAAGAATTTGATTGTGGAGTCCTTAATCTTGGTGATCAGCTCTGGATCTACTAGTATGTCTGTATTTAACGTCCAACGGGGAGGTGATTTAGTTATGCTGCCTACATAGGTGAATGTTATAGGTACGTGGTCTGAGAGGATAGATGGCTGAACAAGGATATCCTCCATATTTTCAACTCCATATCTTCATGCTTACCAGATGTGGTACCTAGTTTGTCTACTTCTAGCTGGTTAATGTTATTTTTAATCCTGTCAGCTTTTAACTTCCAAGCTAATATGGCACTAGCTCTCTCCCCGTATTCATAATGCTCCATTTTATGAACATTCCATTTGGCTTTCACTTTTTCCTCCAACTTGCCTCGGTATTCTAGGCAAATTCGTTCTAACTCTTTTAGAATCAAGGGGAGGGTTTCTGGTTGGCAGTTCAGCCTAGCATTCTCTAGTCTAGATATCTCAAATTCAATTTTTTGGAATTCTGTCCTATTCTTCTTATTTTTAAAAGATGTAAAACTATGAAATACTCCCCGGATATAGGCCTTAAAAGCCTCCCATACCATGTCGGGGGTTGTTGACCCTGCATTATCTAAAAAGAATTTGATTGTGGAGTCCTTAATCTTGGTGATCAGCTTTGGATCTACTAGTATGTCTGTATTTAACGTCCAACGGGGAGGTGATTTAGTTATGCTGCCTACATAGGTGAATGTTATAGGTACGTGGTCTGAGAGGATAGATGGCTGAACAAGGATATCCTCCATATTTTCTACCCCTATTGCATCTGTTAGGATATAATCAATTCTGGAGGAATGGCCGTGTTTTTTACTGAAATAGGTAAACCTTAATCCTATTCCTCCCTTGGCTTCCCATACGTCCACCAGACCCAAATCATGGATCATATTGATCATTGTTCTCCGAGTGTGCGGTGCAGCTACATGTTTGCTATAGTTAGACCTATCCCTGACAGGATCTAATAGAACATTAAAGTCCCCCCTAATATGATTGAGGTTGTGACTCCAGTTAATATAGCCTGGACTTTAACTCCTTCTATGCTAATGACAAGGTCAGCTCGTCATGCAGTACCACTGGAGCTGTGCTTATGACGAGCTGACCTTGTCATGAACAATGGTAAATCTGGGAATGCAGCACAGGAGAAAAATACCCTGTAGCATTGAAGGTGTTAAGGAGGCAACCAGGATCATCTATATTTGGCCCATAATAGGACACCATAGCAATCTCAGTCCCCCGACCTGAGCCTGCACCAAAATCCACCTATCAGAGAAGACCGTTGTTACTTTTTTAATAGCGTTGGTGACTCCCTTCCTTATCAGTACTGCCACCCCCTTGTTGTGTGTCGTATTTTGGGAGCAGATGAAATGCTCTATCCATTTGTATCTACCAAAGACTTCTTTGGTTTCTACTTAGCGATGGTGTGTTTCCTGAATAAGAAATATCTGGGCAGTAGACTGCTCAAGATATTTCAAAACTAGGCGCTGTCTTCTGCTACACCATAATCCGTTAACGTTCCACAATAGGAACTGTAACCTATCTCCAACCATTTATGTCTATGGTACTCTACTTCCAATCTAGAGTCACTGCTCCAAGCTAGCTTACCTCTCCTTAGCAGTACTAGGTTTGAGGACAAGAATTTTTTTTCATTTTTTCCCACTGCAACCCCACCCGTGCCACACCCACCCCCACCCTCTACCCCCTGTGAGTCCTGCCTCGACAGCATATTGATGCATAGCCAAAATTCTGCTTGTCTACTGGAGATTAAAAGACTGTGGATGTGCAGCCATAGGGAATCTTCTTGTTGCTTTTTGAAGTTCCATATGTTTCTTCTGTGTGAGTTCTAAGCTGTCAGCCTTTTTTGGAGTCCTGTTTCAACTCTTGCACTTTTGTAGTTGCGGTTGGCGTGTCTCAATGCCTTCTTGCTTAGTTGGATTTTTTCACACCGTAGCTGATATTTGCAGCACACCCTTTCTTTGGATTCTGACCAATGGCTTGGTTTTGCCCCTTGCAGAAGGTGGTACAGCCCGGCACCAGTTTTGACCATTTAACAGGTATGTTCCCCTCAATGTAGTTGATGTTGAGTATTGGCCAATTGTTTTTCCAGGCTGCCAAGCCAGATGTGTCGATTTTATTCCACTGTAGTTGACTTAGGAGCGTGTGTATTTCCCTCCATTAGATGCATCCAGGGGAATAATGTGCTTAAGGCTAACCGTTTGTAAAGAAATAGCTGTGACCGGTGGGAGGTGATCACTGGTCTGCTGTGCTGGTTCTAGAAATACTCCCACGTGTTCTTGAAGGCAATAGCTCATCAAAATGTGATCAATAGTTGATTTGGGTTGTGCCTCTTGTACAGACTTTAGTGTGTAAGTGTTTAGAAATGTATTAAGCAATCTGTTTCTGTTCCCAAGTTGTGAGTATTGAAGTCACCAACCATTATTATCTCACATTTCGGGCAGTTGCTGAACAGTTCTTCAAGTGTGTTGACCAGTTCCCTGATCTTGCCATGCCTCGGGCTATCTTTGCAATTGAAGTAAACATTCAAGAGTAGGATCGTTATTGGGAACCCTTTTTAGTTTCAGGCTTTCAAAGTGTAAGGCTTGGACCATGTCTGTGCTTTTTGGGGATTTTGATGTTATGGTAGTACCCAAGCTTATGTATATGGATAGGCCCCCTGATGGCTTTCCGAATGTTTAATGCTTTTTTGCTGGGTGTTATATCCTGGTATAATCAATGGGGCGAGTATCCAGGTTTACTGGAGACACAGCAAGTCCCCTGTCTGTAAAAATGCGAAGGCAACTCTGTTCTGTAGCATGATCTTCAGCCGGTACAAGTTCCAAGAAATTATTTTTATGGTCTTGTTTGTTCTACTCGCAGGCCAGTTGAGTCTCTTTGTGTTAGGAGCAGTTTGATTGCCAACCTGACAGGGTTGTTACTGCTCCATCCTGATCATATGTGTACGGCCCCACTTTTCCTCTTTCGGTGATTTTGTATCCTGTTGCAGAGGAAAAGGGTGAGAAATGTATTCTCAAGTTGGAGAATAGTTTAGGATAAGCAGCTTTGGTTGTGCCTCTTAAATGGACTTTCTCTGCGACTGTGTTTTTCTGTTTGTGGGTCCGCCCGTTAGCATGTGTAGATAGTTTTCCACTTTGGGTTCATATACATTTATCCCCCATTTCGCGAATTGGTCCTTTTCTGTCATAATCATTTGGGCTACTGTCGATTCTTTTGTAGTATTGTTGTTCAGGGCCTTGAATTGAATTCAGATTAGATCTTCTGGTGTGAGTTGTATTAACTCTGGAATGTATTGGAGAATTTGTAAAATATTAGCCCTATATAATGTTTCTAAACCTCCCGATGATGTATATTTGGGCGTAAGCACTATGATGTTGTTTACTGATTCTCTTCCGGCATGGATCCTTGGCCTTGTGGTAGCGGTGTATGTTTCCAGGAAATATCTGTTTGTTATAGTTGCTCTGATGTCTGTTTGGGCTGCATTGATCTCCCGTAGCCCTATTCTGTTTATTTGGGGGAGAAGTATTCTTGTGCTATCAATATTGGGTGGAGGCACATCTTGCTCCTGCCTGTTTAGATGCTGTGCTGTGTTGTTACCCCCTCTATTGTCAATTTGTAGAGGTAATTTGATCTTCTTTGGGGCTTGCTTCTGCCCGTCATCAACTGGACCATCCCCACAGCACGGCTTTGTGTGTGGTTGTACTACATGTGCTGTAGTTGGCTGGTCATTCCCTGGACTGATGATGGACCTCACCTTTTGAAAGATTGGGTACAGTTTCTGTGGCCTGAATAGTTTTAGTGGTTTGTCCACCTTTAGGTCCATTTTGTGACCCTGGTTATGCTTCCAGACATAAATGTAGTTCCTTTACACAGCGCCGGTGTTTGATGTTTTTTGTTTGCTTTTTCAGGCATTTTTTTGTCCTTTTGGATAGCAATTTACTAAGTTCCACATTTTTAGCCTAGGTAGAGGACTTAACTTATAAACATTGGTTATATGGAGCATGATTTGGGCTCTTCATTATTATCAACTGGGGGATGGTTGGGAAGATTTCTTCTCCAGCTGTCTCATTACTTGCGTTGGTTTGTTACTTAAGTTGGAGCCCTGTCCTCTACGCGAGGGTCCGGATGATCTGTGATTGTTGTTTGACTTAGTTTTAATTCTGTGACTAGTGATGTAAAAACTTCTGGCATAGAGCTGAGCTCCTGGGGGCGTGGCTAAGCGCGCAACAGGAATGGCCGCCTTGGGGTAGAGCTCCGCTCTGAGCTCCCCTTCCCGGCGCATTTCTCCAGTGAAGCACAGCCTGCAGCCGGCAGAAAACCGCCGGCGCTGCCACGAGACATTGCCTCTAAGCACCCTGCCGACTTTGGGGAAGAACGGCACACCCGCGACGCACCGAAGATTCCGCGGCGTTAGGGCCGCACGCGTCGCTCCCGACCTCGGGGGACGCTCAGGAAAGACCGAGGCTTCGGCTGGCGTAGAAGGCCCAGACTCGCGGCCTACATGCAAAGCGAACACATGGGGCCGTGGTGCAGGGACGAAACGCGGCGCCCGGCCTGACCTGACCGGAAGTTCCACATGCTGAGCACTGGCTATGCCGACACCTGACCGGCCGAGCGGCTGAAAGTGACCGGATGGGGCCGATCTGACCGACACGAACCGGAGGTAGGGGGAGCGGAGCTGATCCACCGACTGCGGAGGCCTACTCCTGCCCGCCTGGTGTGCCTGAAGCCTTGCTCCTCCACCAGGCGGTCAGCAATGACGGAGCTGAGCGGCCACGAGGGGTGAATGGTGCGCGGTTGGACGGCGGAAACGATCGGACTGCCAACGCGCCTATTGCAACACGCCTGCATATTGGCAAGAAACGGTGGGAACGCACAGGCGCCCACAGCCGGGGAAACAAGACGCCCACGACGCTGCCTACACCACGTGAGTGCCGAAGTGGCCTGCATGGACCACCACCGCCCCTGACCCACCACAGGGGGACACGCGCTGGCCCTGCGCTACCTACAAACACGGACACACCGTCCTAGCTAGCGCCGGACGCTGCGGGCTGCCGACACGGAGCCACGGACACAGGCGCCTGCTCACCTGCGGGCCGCGAATTCTGAGGACTAGTCCATTCACCCACCGCCTGACGACCACACGCACAAGCTGGTCATCTGGGGGTGAAGCACGCCGCTAGAACGGAAACAACGCTGTGGTGCAGATGTCTACCGGACCTAGAACACGAACTGGGACTGGCAGCACAAACCCAAAGGGCAAGATGGACAAGTCCGGGAAGAGCAATGATCCGGACCAAACGGCGGCGAAGCTGGACACCATGCTGGCGGCGATGGAGAGGCTAGAAGAGTCAATACACCTAACCCGCACCTCCCTGGCCACCAAAATTGATAGCGTGGTCATCGACCTAACACACCTGAGGGCGGACCATAAAAAACTGGCAGAACGCACCACGACCTTAGAGGGTGCTATGCAGACGCTTCAGCCTCAAGCCAACCAGTCGCACAAGCACATACAGGATTTATTGAACAGGGTGGAGTTCTTGGAGGACAGAGCCAAAGACGCGGAAGGTAGGACCCGCAGGAACAACGTGCGCTTGGTCAGAGTCCCGGAGAAATGGGAAGGGAGGACCCCAGAGGAGCACATGGAACAATGGCTGAAGGGCATACTACCAGAGGGATCACTCTCCCCACACTTCGTAATAGAGTGTGCTCACAGGGTCCCCACCAAACCTCTGGCAACAGGCTCTAACCCGAGACCCATGCTGCTCCGCATAATGAACTATCGCGACAGAGACTCCATACTGCGAGAAACACGCAAACTCCATGAGATCCGGATTGAAAACGCGTCAGTAATGTTCTTTCCGGACTACACTGTACAGGTCCAGCGGCAAAGACATGACTTTATGGCGGTGAAAAAACGGCTGCGGGAGCTAGACCTACAGTACTCTCTGCTGTTTCCTGCAAAGTTGAGGGTTGTGGCCGGGGAGCGGACTCATTTCTTCACGGACCCCGCGGAAGTGGAAGCATGGCTGGACAGCGGAGTAGATACAGACCCCAAAACAACTGCGGGTCCTGCGCCCCGGCGACAATCCGGAGGCAACAGACGAAGGCGTCGACCCCGCTAGAGGTCTCAGACTGAGACGCGACCAACGGCAAGAACTCCCCCTCCAGCGGACGCAACGAGGCAGGAGAAACAGGACGCCCTCCGCCTGGTGATGGAACTCAGTGGATCCCCTGCATGGAGCAACGTGGCGGGCAGCGGCGCGCAGGAACTCCACAGCGATGACGAAGCCATTTATGGTGTGCCGGACTCCCCAACATCGGATGAATGACCAGACGTCACTCCCCAAACAGCGGACTACATCAGCTAACTGCACGACGAGCACAACACTCTGAAGGGACATTTGCCAACAACCATCGCTACGGATCTGAAGGAACGCGCCAATACAACCGCAACGCAGCGGCGGCAAGGAACACTTGCGGCAGCGACCTACACCCCTGACCCTACCAGCCGCACATGAGACACGCACATGCCAGGCGCCTCCTCAGTGAGCACGAATCCAAGACTCAACATTGAGTGCCCGTACTTGACCGAGGTGCAGCTACAGAGACGCTTTGCTTCGCCTAGTAGCAGCTCGATTGGGACACGTAATGTATAGAATTTCATGCATATACAAAAGGGGTTCACTGTATGCAAGGGCGGCTTAGACTGGTACATTCCTCCCGGGAAGGCAGTGGGCCTTTATAGAACAACTATACTGACTCAGAACTACTGATCACATGCACATAGCACAAACACCCCCTCAGATTTAAATTTTGTTGCTCTCCTAGAGAGTATGGACCGCTCTCACCCTCCACCACACAACTCACAGGCACGGAATACTGCGAATGCACTACAGGAATGATCCACACAATGGGATCTACATGATGGGTGGCGCACTCGCAATCCACACTCCAGAGTCTACTCATATTATTCGGGAGCGCACGCCCTGCATGTACGCCTTGATAGGTACATGGTAACCAGTGAGATCCTAACACATGTCACAGATGCCTGCTACATGGGCCGCACGCACTCTGATCACAACCCACATCTATTGGAACTGGTGTGGGAACAACCACGGCCCCCCGATACCCACATGGCGGTTACAGCCTGACCTACTATTGGATGGCCCATTTAGAGGTTCCATCTGCATGCAAACAGCACAATATTTCGAAGACAACTCAGGCACGGCGTCGACACCACAGATTGAATGGGACGCTTTTAAAGTGGTCCTCAGGGGGCAATGTCTAGGCACCCAGGCCCATTCCCGACGGCAATTAGAGGCAGATCTCAGACGCTTAGAATCAGACTTGTTGCAAGCGGAGCAGGCAGCGGCCTCAGGCGCGAACACCGACTTATTGGAAGCACGGGCGGAACATGGCAGGCTGATTGACAGGTTGAAAAATTTTAATTACAAGGCCCACTCAGCCCGCACACACCACACTGGAGACAAGCCTGGCAAACTGCTGGTTTGGCTGATACAACGCGAAGAACGCACGACGCCAGTGACGACGATGCAATCAGTGGCTGGCCCGAAAGTGTACACCCAGGCGAAAATACACGAGGCCTTTGTGGCGCACTACAGCACGCTATACGTGTCCCGTCTTCTAACCACACCACCCACCATAACTGAATATCTAGACGGCGTCGCACTGCCTGCCCTAACGGATGACCAACAGGCCGACCTAGGGTCGCTGTTGATAGCAGAGGAGCTCCGTGAGGCCATCTTTGCCCTCTCGAATGGCAAAGCCCCCGGCCCAGATGGGTTGCCGGCGGAATATTACCAAGCCTGCTCCGATATCCTGATCCCGGAGCTCCTCAAGGTGTACGCAGCGGCACTGGAAGACTCGGCTTTACCCCAGTCGATGAATGAGGCGACACTAGTGTCCCTTCTCAAACCGGGTAGGGATGGTACGCACCTCGGCTCGTATAGACCTCTAGCGCTGCTGAACACAGATTATAAGATACTGGCATCGACCCTCGCCCGACGACTGGCAGGCCTGGTGCCCACTAGATGCACCTCCCACAACATACGGAGGCTGTTCCGAGTGCAAACATATGCAGTACAAGATTGGCCTAGGTCAGGCTGCCTAGTCCTAGACCTAGAGAAGGCATTTGACTCGGTCGAGTGGCCCTACCTACTGGCTGTGTTGCGCAGATTCGAGCTTGGGGAT
Source organism: Lissotriton helveticus (assembly GCF_964261635.1). Lineage (NCBI taxonomy): Eukaryota > Metazoa > Chordata > Amphibia > Caudata > Salamandridae > Lissotriton > Lissotriton helveticus. The sequence continues at coordinate 808,499,145 of NC_136063.1, forward strand.
GACTATATTAAACTGGTCGGATTGCTCTACAGACACCCTGTGGTGCGAGTCCGCACGGGCAAGCTGCTGTCCGACGCCATTAGGGTGCGACACGGCACCAGACAAGGCTGCCCACTATCCCCTTTACTCTTTTCACTGGCGATAGAACCCCTTGCAGGAATATTGCGCAATAGGGGTATGCGATGGGGCATCCCGCTGACGGATGGTATACACGTAGTCGGATGTATGACGTTACAACGCATACTTTTACTCCGCGTACCATTACAACGCGGTATTTACAACGAATACCGTTACAACGCATAGCGCTTTGGGGTGCTGGATAGTGGTAAGTATAATTTACTATTCTAACTCCAGTCCCCGTGGACCCTAGGGAAGGTGTTGGATAGTAAATTAAACTTACCTCTTATCCTAGAGCGCCCCCCAGCGCAATGCGTTGTAATGTCATGCGTTGTAATGCCCGCGTTGTAATGGTAGTGCGGAGTAAAAGTTGCGTCGTAACGGGTGTATACCCACGTAGTCTCGCTATATGCGGACGACCTACTCTTGTACGTCAGGGACCTCACCCAAATACCACCGGAACTCTCGGAGATCTTCCGATCCTTCGATAACGTGTCAGGCCTCAAGGTAAACTGGGCCAAATCAGGGGCGTATTCGTTCAACCCCGACATCCTGGACCCTGAAATTAGGATTAATGGCGAACAAGTGCCGTGGCATCATACCACGTTCAAGTACCTGGGAATATATATATACAGGACGCCCCCGGACATCCTGGACGGCAACCTAACACGCGCCATAACGTCCATAAGGTCCCAAATTGCCTTTTGGAAGTCCCTACCGCTCAACGTCCCGAGCAGAGTGACATTGACGAAAGTGATCGTTCTCCCAAGACTCCTATATTACTTCGCCAACATCCCGGTATACGTACAGGCCCGCACCTTCAAAGAACTAGCATCCATGATCAGGGACCTGATATGGAACACAGGGAGGCCCAGAGTAGCCCTGCAAAAACTATATACGCCGGTTAGTGCGGGTGGCCTTGCAGTACCGAACCTAGAACTCTGCTATCTAGCTGCGCAACTACAGTGGGTAACTGCCTGGCTCGCAGGAAACCGCCTGGAGGACGCGGCCACGGCCACAGATGCGCTGTCATCCACACAGATACATACCTTATTCCACCCCCTGACACACCCGAGGAGAACGTCACAACTGCATGTAGATGTGGCGGTGCGATGCTACGTCAGGAGCTTGCGGCTCACGAGACACACCAAACCATATGCCCCAGCACTCCCACTCCTAGGCACCCCCAAAAACACCTCAGTTGTCACGGAAACAGCACTGGAACACTGGACTCGCACTGGAGTGGACACCATGGCGGACATGTACGCCGATGGTGCCCTGATACCTTTTTTGACACTAGCTACTGACACGGGTCTCCCAGCGGGACAGTTCTTACAACACGCCTCCATAATTATGGCATACACGCAAAGATGGGGTAACATCACAGAGGAACTACCAACACATCAATTGCTACAGAGCCTACATGACATGGGGAACGGTACACATGTGGTGCACTGGCTGTATCAAGCACTACTGTCGCACACGCAACACACGCTACAGCCGCTCCGTGACAAGTGGGCAATTGACAGGGGGAGGGACTGGACAGATAAGAAGTGGGAGATGGTACTACTGGGACCCAGGAACATTCCCCGCAACGCACGCTTCAAATTGATCCAGGTCTATATACTGCATAGGGCGTACCTCTCGCCTGACAAAATTAACCGGTACTTCCCGGGCGCTACAGCTGGCTGCCCGAGATGTGCTCTGGAGGGAGCAGACTTGCTGCACATGCTGTGGCGGTGCCCGCGGCTTCAGACGTACTGGCGGACTGTGCTAGCGATACTGGAAAAATGCACGGCCATGCTGATACCGCACACATGGGAGGCATGCATACTAGGCCTGTATAAACGATCCAAATTAAATAGAGTCCCTTCTCGTTTCTGGGACCTTGGCCTCCTCACGGCCAAACGACTGATCACAAAACACTGGAAGCGAGCTACCCCACCCCTGACGGAACACTGGCACACGTCCCTAGACAACTGGGCGAGAGCGGAAAGCACCACCCTCCATAATGAGGAAACAGCAGGTCTAAGACAGTTCCCAATAGCGGCATTATGGGATGGACTGCTAAGCTCCTTTCATAGGGAATGCCAACTCGCACAGAACCCCACGAATGGCGACCACCCGGACGATGCCACCAATACGTCCCTTGCTGACGTCCCAAGCTGACCGACATGGTGATACCCCGCCCGACACTCCCCTCATACCAAAGACCTGCCGCAGCTGACCCATTGTCCTCCCCAGAGCTACACTCACACCGATAGTCACTATTCAATAGCGCCCGCACGCCCCTACTACATCGATGCACCCTCAACTTGACATACACACCACACTTCCATATCAGATAACCATATTCCCCCTTTCCTTTTCCCCCTTTGTTGTTGTTTTTTTCTTCATTGTTTATCTAGGAATGTCATCTCCTCTGTTGCGCCAACACGGTTGGAACATTTGTGATATCATGATGTATGAAGCGGAGAACTACTGCATTGTGTGACGCGCCCCGCAAACATGACAGACATCTCTGAGATGTAGTAATATGTATATTGTAACATTCATGTTTTCATTCCTCCTGTGACTTCAATAAAGGATATTTAAACAAAAAAAAATAGAGCTGAGCTCCTCAATGATTGGAAGGCAGGAACACCTCACAAAGTGCTGCTTCTTCAACATTTCCAGATTCCCATCTCAATGATCAATTTTCGCTGCTATGTTCGTTATAGCTGTTGCTATTGCCTACATAGTGTCCTTTTGAATTTCAAGTTTTTGCGTTTCGCATGTGATGGCATTATTGGTGGTCGTCAATGTTGAGTTTATTGAGGATAAAAGAGAATTTTGGTGGGAGCACCTGGATTGAGTTGTGAGCTTTGTCTCGCCAAGTAGATGGTAGGAGTGCTGTTTCCACCAGGGGCTATTGACCCGAAGTCCCAAAAGAGATAAGCTTTTTTTGAAAGTGAAGGGCTTCATTGCTGCAGGCTTTGTGAAAGGTACAGATCGTGATGAGGGCCGCTGCCTCTCATCTGGAGGGTCACCTAGTCTTTTCCTTCCTGGTTTTGCGTTTCACCTTTCGGGGAGTCCAGTGCTGATGATATTTCTAGGGCTTCGGGTTTTCCTTGCCCTGTCTCACCTTGCATGGAATTCCTGGATCAAAGCATGATCAGCTCCACTTTTAAAGGGGCTGGAGATACTCACATTGGCCAGATTCTCACAATAGTGCAAATTAGGTTCCTGACTGTGGCAGTCATCTGCTTGTTGCCTCACCTGGTTTGCTGAGGTTGGTTGATGTGGTGTAGCCCTACTGCGTGGCTCCCCTTTCACTAATGCTCTGAGCGCTGCAGGCGTTGGCATGAAGTACTTGCAGATTGTCATGATATTGAGTTTGAGTGTACGACGGGGGTGGACTCAAGCTGGACTTGAGTCTCCATAGATGGTGATCTCATGGTGTTGGTTTTACTAGAGGATGTTTTAGTCCCTGGCATCCTCTTTGTCATTTTCCACCCCGGTAGCGTGCTAGCTCATTTATTTTCTTTTAGAAAGGTCCTGTGCCACAACCCGAAAGGTAATTTACAAGCCAGTTTCCACATGTGTGCAGGGCATTTGCATTCTTTACCAGTGGTCGCTCTTCTACAAGTTGCTCTGTTTTCTGGATTTTTCCGGGGTATATTTAACGTCATTTGACACGGCTCGGCTGTGCTTTTCCGGGTCCAACTAGTCTTGTGTATGTGGTTGCTTTTTGATTGCTTTCACTGTACTGGCCTGCTGAATGTCTAGGACTTCACATTTGTTCACCCTTTAGCTGTCTCCGAATGTGGCGAGAACCTCTGGGCCGGGCAGGTCCAGGCATCTTCTTGGGCCCTCCCCAGCTCCGGTGCCAGAAGAGGAATAGGAGCCGGGGCGGCAAGGAATGGAGGCCCTGGGGGGTTGATGGTAATAGTAGTGGTCCCCCTTGTCTCCCTTACCAAAGAGGTAATGGCCACCCTGTCTCCCCTTAACTCCCTGTGTTCTCCCCTTACCAACAGCCACAACGGCCAACAGCAGGAATATGTGGGGTGGGGCCCCCTCCAAGACAAGCCATACCAGCCTATTGTCGCCCACTTCCGCCTTGGTATGGGGCTTCCACCGGCCCAGCCTGCCCCACTGCTTATCTGCCTGCCGCTGTCTCGTCCTCGCATCGCCCCCTCACAGCAGCTCCAAATGGTGGGGGCCTCTGCAACCCCTTACTGATTCCAGCTCTTCTGCTCCTCCCACGGCGGTTCCAGAGGTGCTGTTGTACTGGCCGAGGGGAGGTGGGTACAGGTGCATTGTGGTTCAGGCTCTGCCACGCTCCGGCTCAGGCTTGAGCAATCGTTCGCCGAGCCATGACTTTCAAAATGCAATGCCGAGTGCATAGAAGGAGTGTCTTTGCTAAAAGGACAAAATAATACATGTTTGGCTTGATTGATATTTTTTTAAGTAAGTGCAAGCTTGGCCATAGCCCTTGGTTGTGGCCACTATTAAGTTCCAGCAAGCTGTGGTAGATGCGTAATAGATATATCTGGTCATCGAAAGGCTCAATCAATGTTATGCTGTGCAACCTCTCATCTACTATTTTACTTGCTTTGTACGTATGTATGAGTCATAAAAGTAAACTACTCCTTTGTACAAATGTAGGTGTACTTACTGATGAAAACACAAAGAATAACTGTGGGTCTAAACATGTAAACCAGCTATGTGTGTGGAAATGGCTGTGTGTAAGCTGCAAATGTAAGCAAACGACAGGACATTTACCTATTGTGAGTAAGTGTCCATCAGTTACTGTTCCAGTACCGCCCAATTCATCATGTAGTCTACTACACAGTAGGTAGTCCGAGTTAACCAACTCCAGGGTGTTATTGGGAGATGGTTGGTATTGATGAGGTAGTTTATAGGGTGATAGGTAGATGTTGTTTGTAACTGAAAGCAGTGCAAATGTGATTAGTGAATAGTGATAAAAGAAGAGGTGTGTCTGTAGTTAACTCGGACTACCTACTGTGTAGTAGACCACATGATGAATTGGATGGTACAGGAACAGTAACTGATGGACACTTACTCACAATAGGTAAATGTCCTGTAGTTTGCTTACATTTGCAGCTTACACACAGCCATTTCCACACACATAGCTGGTTTACATGTTTAGACCCACAGTTATTCTTTGTGTTTTCATCAGTAAGTACACCTACATTTGTACAAAGGAGTAGTTTACTTTTATGACTCATACATATATACAAAGCAAGTAAAATAGGCAAATGTCCTGTAGTTTGCTTACATTTGCAGCTTACACACAGCCATTTCCACACACATAGCTGGTTTACATGTTTAGACCCACAGGTATTCTTTGTGTTTTCTATAGTTTAAAGGGGGATTATAACTGTGCCTAGGTCGTTAAATATTCCCTCGGACCCTCTCTCCAATTTTTTTGCGTATTGTATGGTGTACTTACTGATACATTAAGTACTCATGCTTTTCTGTTGTTGCTTTATATGTATATTAGTCCAGTTCATAAACTATTTCCCTGTTACTAAAATATGGCTAAGTAGAAATCAATTAGGGCCTCATTATGACGTAGCTGGATCGGAACCAACCAGCATTCAGTCGGCGGCTGGACTGCAGTATTATGATGTGACCGCCCATAGTGCGAAAATACTCCCATTTCTCTGTGGGAGCTTGTGCGACAGTTGGAAACCGGCCACAGCACAAGCTCACATTGAGAAATGGGAGTTTGCATAAATCCCTGCACCCTGTGGAAGGTACCTCATGGTGACTGCCACAGGGAGCAGGGATTTACAGGGGTACACCACAGCCATAGGCTGCAAAGGGAAGAGAGCCCTGTTGGGGGCCTCCAAAGTCACATTCCATCACCTTTCGATGGTGGAAAGGCAGGCATGGAAAAGCTGTCTGAAACTGACATCATTATGCAGATGGCGAAAACGCCGTCCTTAAGGGATTACATTGCAGTTCCGACTGGCCGACAGACTCTTTGAGCTCGTTGGAAGATAGTCAATCAGACTGGCCGCCTTCATTGTAATAATTCTGAAAAGGGGGTGGTGATGGACAGAGCATCTGAATTAAACAGAACACTCATACCCAGTCAAAAGATCAGGGCTGTCCATCACCACCCCCTTTTCTGAATCGTTTTGGCCACTATAGGAGTGGCAGGGTATGCTCAGACATGAGTCCCTTGCTCACTGCACCATCAGGATTCAAGCAAGCCGGGCCGAAGACGGCTGTAATGCCAGAAACCGGTCCCCGGAAGCTTGTTTTCTTTCCAGTAAAGAATTGGCTTGGTAGTTTGGTCTGCTCTGTTCCCATGATGCACTGGGCCAGGGACAGACTAATTTGCATGTAGCCAGGTTCTGAACTGGGATGGTGCAGTGAGCTAAAAAGGTGATGGATCAAGCCCTGATCTTTTGACTGGGTATGAGTGTTCTGTTTAACTCAGATGCTCTGTCAATCACCACCCCCTTTTCTGATTCATTGTAATAAGGCGGTTGGACTGTAAACCTTAGATGTCGGTTCAGAAAACCTACCGACCTGCGGTCGGAGGCTTTCCAACTGACATCATAATAGGGCCCTAAATTGGAAAATGGCCTGCCACATTTGTGAAATAATGCATATAAAGGGCTGTGTCACCAATTATCAATTAATTACTATATTGTATGTCATTCTGAATATTTGTTGTAACCAACATATGTATCAGTATCTATATGTTAAGTTTGTAATGTAACAGAATTATGAGAGCGTTGTGCTGTGTGCAAATTCAGGTGGTTCTTCTTTCTGCATGTACAAATACTGAATTCTTGCACAAACACACAAGTGGAGTAAAGGGAAACGTTTTACTGCTCTGAAGAAATTGAAAGTATGGCATCATGTTTGATAAAAGGAATGTATCATTAATGTATTACCAGCAGCCCACTATTTATTGAAGTGAAATTGAGTGCACTGCATCGTTTGTAAGCACAGAATGTTATGTGATACACATCTACAAACAGACGGTTTTATCTATTACTCTGTTCAATATGGAGTTGTAATATGCAGCTAATGCAATTCCATATGTGATTCCATTGATTGCTGCCACCGAAGATATTTCTGAATGCAATGTGGAATAGCTGGCATGGGTGTCAGTCAATGGCAGTCAGAGCCCTTTATTTGCATTCACAAAAAAAAAAATGTGCTTGAAAATATTGTGACTATTAAGTGGGTACTGGATACAAGGGAATCAGTTTATGCCATTGTGGTTTTGAAACAACACAACTACCAAATGCTTAAAGGTAGCCTGCTTGAACAAGTCTGCTGTCTGTGCAGGTTGATGCAACCTAGGTAAGCCCTTATTAAGAGTCTACTGTAGCTTGACCTGGGACTCTGTCCTCTGGATTTACTAATACGAGGGTCATCAGTAACTTGGAAGGTACAAAATATCAGGGTGTAATGTGTGGGGCACTTAGGGACCTGATAAATGAGATAGCTCCAGTTATGGCCCCATTGGAATTACAGTTGGGTGGCAATAACCTTATTACCTTTACCTCTAGGGCAATAACAACCATCATTGCCCATAGGTGCGAGCAATACCACCTAATATAACAGGCACCCAAATAATGATGATCATTACGATGCATTCTCTTTTTCCCTAAAGCATATAGCGTTGGTGGCGCCTGGTGCAACACTGTTTTTGGTGCACCCACCAACATGAATCCACCTCGGATTCCTTCACTACCGCCTGGCAAAAGTGCCCCTCATCCCTCTGTAGCCCCTCTCTCACATACATTTCATTCGTTTCAAAGCGTGGGTGAAGACTGGTTTTACTAATCCAATCAGCTATCCATGAAAAAATACAGATCTGTTCTTTGCAGCAGGCATATTAACCCTCTGCGCTACTTTATGGTGAGTCAAAACTGCTCCTAGACAAAGCTCCATTTCTCTCTCTCTCTAGCAGGAACATTAATCACAAGAGTTATCTTGATGTTGTATTACTGCCTGAAAGCCAGAGGCACATGGAACTCTGCAGCAGGTGCCTTTCAATCCTAAGTTATTGCTCAACACAGCGCCCCCTCCAGGTCTGCACCCAGTGCAGCAGCACCAGTTGCACTGCCCTTCAGCCGGCCCTGCTTTAAAGTTCCTACAAATAGCTTCAAAACTGCGAATATTAAATAAGAATAAAAATTAATATTTTCAAAGTTTGGCCCTGAAAGATTCTTACAGCTGGAGTAGCGTGGAGAATGCACTTGCAGTGTGTATAATGTGAATGTTAGTCCATTTACCCGTGTATTCGTCTCTATTGAGACAGAAATGGGAAGAGGGAATTAAGTTCGCTACAAAAGGCATGAACTTCCGTTGTGTTCTCTGTGTTAACAAATGATCCAATGGAGCAAGCATGAGAAGGCATTGGATTCTGCCAAGTTTCTAATGAAGGGCTGAAAATCACTGACCTTATATGATTTGCTTGAAACTTCCTCCAGCGTCTGGCTGGCTATTTTGTGGAAATGATGAATGTATTAAATCCGTGAAAATTACTGAGCATGGACCTTTTTAATCCACAGCATTAGATCCGATGTCAAGTTGTTTGAAAAACAGAAAATAGAACTAAAATGGTGTAGGTGCATTGAATTCGATTGTGTCTTAACTTCATTCTGTATTGATTTGTGATTTTTATCAATCTCAGAGAAAATAGTAACTGACGCCTATTTTGCGGGAACCTGTTTCACAATACTTCTTCGTATTAACCCTCTTACTTGAAGGTGCATTTTTTAAATTCAAAAATTGTATTTGATATTTTAATGAATATCCACGTGGGTATAGGAAATGTAACTCTGCAAAATTGATCCCTTATTACATTATAATAAAAGAAGCTCGCTAATTATCAGTGACAATAGACGATTATTGGGAGAATACATATATGGCCCAATTCACAAAGGCGTTTATGAGCACGTCAAGATATAATAGTATAGGAATACCACCCACGTGTTCACAAATGCCTTAATGTATTGGCCTGAAACGCCCAGAATCCTACTAGTTAAAATAGGCAGATTACTTTCTTTTGTACTAAATGTATATGAATGTGTAGCTGTACCTTTTCATATTTGTTGTTGAAATAAAATGATGAAAGATATAAGTGCAAAGGTTGCCGAATTCAACCAGCATGTCCTAGGCTGAGACACCCACTCCTCTTCCTCCAACATCCCGTCCCGGATACATATAAATAAATTATTTTTTATCTGAGGTCATAAAGTTATTGGCCCTGATCATGACTTGAAAGAAGTTTGAGAAGACAGACTGCCCCAGCCCATCCAAGGCAGTCTACCCATTCGGTGGCATTAACATATTATAATGACTGAGGAATGTATCTGCCTTACTGCTCCCTCCACATCATCCTTTAGATCTATTTTTCAGAGACAGACATTGGTATGCAACCATTGTGCATTTCGAAGCTCAAGATCTGGTCTATCGCCTACTTTTACCACTTACCTTTTTTGAGTGATTATCTGCCCAGTTAACGGACTGGACATTTACATCTTTATGCATTCCCTTGTTCACAGTCCATGGATCAAGAAACTTTCATTCTTTTTTCATATTTATGTTGGAACAGCTTAATCACTATCTGGTCCTTTTAAAATAAATTTGAAAGAAAGATCCTTCAAAACGTTATCCAAAAGGGATACTGTTTTAATTCACACCCCAGCAAGGAATTTCTAGTGTCACCAGCAAACAAGGTATTTTTGCGATTACATTTTATTATGCAGTGGAAAAGTTTGATTTCACAACTGATCTATTCAGACATAGGGCCCTAATATGATGTTGGGCAGAGTTTCCTCTGCCCGACATCATCTCGGTCAAGGGACCGATCTACACCCAGTCGGCGGTCCCAATCGAGTAATTAGGATGCGACCGAACACTGTTCGGTCGCAGTCCTATACTTTACAATGGGAGCATGCATTCCGGCTGGAATGCATGCTCCCATTGTAAAATAGGAGGTGCAGTTCATCCCTGGACCCCATGGGGTTCAGGGATCAACAGGGGGCTCGGCCTCCAACTGGAGGCTGTGAACCCATGGGGGCCCCTAAAGTCAAGTTCTGACAGCCTTTCTGTGTCGGAAAGGCCAGCACAGAAAGGCTGCCGAAACCGGACATCGTAATCCCAAGAGTTGAAAGAGCTGCCCTTGGCATAACTGACAGTATTACAACTGGCGGACGGGTTCTCCAAGCCCGTCAGAAGCCAGTCGAAATGACCAGTTGGATTCCTTTCCGACCACCTCTATCATAATGAGGTGGGTGGAAAGGAATCCGACCGGAAATTTACGATGCTGTCGGAAAGGCTCCAACCAACAGTCATAGCCTTTTCCGACCGCATCGTAATCAGGCCCCTAGGGCCAGATGTAGGAAGGCCTTTACCGGTCGGTAACGGCCGATTTCGGCCGTTACCGACCGGTATTTGGGTTTTGAAATGTAGGGGGCATATTATTTACAGAATCTGTATATTTACTGATTCGGTAAATTTACAGATTCGGTAAAATACCAAATCGGTAAATATATCGATTCTGTAAATCAATATGTAGGTGGCACTGTAATCAGTGCCACAGGCCCTTATCGAATCGTTATTTACCATGGAATAGTATTCCATGGTAAATAACGAATTACAGTGTACATGCACATCTGTGCATGTGTGCATGTACACCTGTGCCATGTGGCACACAGACATGCCCCAAGGGCATGTCTGTGTGTCACATGGCTACGAGATGGGGTCCGCTGCACTCCACGGTACTCGAGGTAATGATGAGGGTAATTAATAGAGTTCAATAATTTAGGGTGCTCAGGGTGAACCCCTTCTGTCCGGTAGGGGCAGAACAATGAAATCGAAGAAAGGACCTTACAGGCATAAGGTAAGAAACCTGAGCACTCCTGTTGTGCTGGATAAATGCAAATTACTCAAGGGTATTCATGTGAAATGAAATGAAATGAAATGAAATGAAATGAAATGAAAAATTGCATTTGTATAGCGCATAACTGCCCTAGGGCCTCGCAGCGCGTTCAAAGTTTTAATCACTTTGTAGTATTACAGAATGTAATTCATCCTGCTAAATCAAAGATATTCCTTAGGGTGAAGTAATTCAAATGAAACATTGCGGGATGATTCCATAATAAAGACAGTTCAATACTTCATGGTTGTATATTTAACAACAACGTGTGTCAATGTCCCCGATGCATTTTGGGCTGGAAGCTCTTCTTCAGGGGGTCAATGTATTCCGTGGTGTAGCGCGGTGAACGCATGAAATTAGAGCAGTTTACGCGATGAAACACCACCCGTAGAATGCGGAAGTGTCACATGGCACACAAGCCCGAAACAGGGGTGCAACAAGGTGTCAAAGTGACACCCTGTCCCCCTTGTAAAATCGGTAATTTTACCGATTCGGTAATTACCGAATCGGTATTTGCTATTGAATCCTATGGGCTTCAAGGCCCATAGGAATCAATGGCAAATACCGATTCGGTAATTACCAAATCGGTAATTACCGAATCTTACAGATTCTGTATTTTTACCGAATTATTTACCTACATAGCAATTACCGAATTGTAAATACCGAATCGGTAAAATTCGGTATTTACCATTCAGTAAATTGCTATTACCTACATCTGGCCCCTAGTCTCTGAGATAAATGATGTATGTGATTAATGGAGAAAACAAAACCACAGTTGAGGATACTAATTCATAATAAACCTATTTTGATGAAAGACAATTTTAAGGAAATACAATTACAATAAAGGAAGCATTTTAATGGTAAGATAATTTTAAGGAAACATCCAAAATGTAATTAACCCTTAACTTCAGAGCCCTTTTTTGGCTATTTGGGGTCAGTCATGCTTAGGGATCCATAACTTTTTTCCCTCTCAAGGTATCCACACCAAATTTGTGTCCATTTTTCCAACATCTGGGGCATTCTTAAGGTACCATGGGTCTGTGGAGTCCCCTGAAGGGGACTGAGAAAATAGGCAAAATTAGGTAAATATTGAGTTTCTGAGGAAAAATGGGAAACAATGTTCTCCAGATAAAAGTGTCTGTATTTTTCCTAAAAATTGCATCAATGAATGATTTGCTGGGCTAAAGTCATCATTTTCCCAGCTTTCAGGAACATGCACAGCTGAATAAAAAAACTATTTTTTAGCACAGTTTTGGCATTTTCAAAGAGGTAGCCCATTTTTCCCATGTTTTGTGCCCTAAGCCTACTTCCAGTTTGTGAAAACAGATCAAGCCAAGGTCAGTGGGGGGCCCTGGTGAGGGCTCCCATTGACCTTGGTTTGAGCTGCTCCTGTAGTGGTCACTAATAAGCCACACAAATGGGGCACCTCTTTTATCGGCACAAGTGGGGTATTGCAACGTGGTATGAGGTCCCTAATCCAGCAGCTAAGCCTATTGCTTAAGTCTCAACACAGCAATTTAGGGCCTTTTGACTAATTGTCTCTTGGCTCACCCCCACAAGTGGGGTACTGTTCTCATCAGGAGACATGTGGGAACGTAGGGTGGTAGGAAACCCGTGGTTCCCTTCAGATTCCTGAACTTTTTGTCACAGAAATATGAGGAAAATGTGTTTCATGCCAAAGTTTGCTATTTGCAAGGGCTTCTGGGAAGAATTATCTGATGAGAGTCTCACCATTCGCACACTAATTTTCAAAAATGTGTGTGCAGGTTTTCTTGGTGTCAGAAGAGCTAGGGCCCAAAATCCATAGCACCCACATTGCAAAAACAGGCGTGTTTTCATTGCATAAATTTGATCTGTCTATGTTGTGTTTTTACCGTTTTCCAAATGTGGGCGCTAAGGCTACCCACACAAATGGGGCTCACTTGTTATGTGGACACATGTGGGATCGCTGGTTGGGTGTCAATCCGTGGATCTCAACAGAATACAGAAATTTCAAACACAAAATGTAAATAAATGAGTAATGTTTGTTGAGTACGCACATTAAAGTTTGTGGAGCATTATGGGAAAGTGAACGAATCAAGGCAAGTGAGGCTGGACACCTCTGGGTGTTTAGATTGAAGAAAAAACACAAATGAGTTGTTAGGAAGGGCCATATTTACATCTTGACTGACAAATAAGGCTCAGTTGCCCTGGTAGAGGAATTAACATCTGCCATGAGGAGACTACTCCGCCCACCAAATTTAGAAATGACCGCAAAGTTGGTGGTAAATTCAAAAACATTGATGCTATGGCAGCATCTGAGACTTACCAGTATATGCAAATCATACACACCCTAATGTCTGCCCGCCCTTCGGGATCAGACCTTCCAGAATTGTATCTGCTAGAGGACAGACTACATTTGACTGAATTGACAGTAAAGCTATACCGAAAACATATAAAAAATTATTAAATACCATGCCTGGCCACCTTACAAAATTACGAGAGCAATGGGAGGTTAATTTAGGAGAACTAGAAGAGTAAGACTGGCAGGAAGCACTTGCTTCACCTAGAGAAGTAGCCATAGACTCCAGACTAAAACTAATACAACTCAGAGTACTACATAGAGCCTATTATTCCTGTAACACTATGACAAAAATGTAGACGACAATGTAAGACAGAAGGCACATTCTTCCACATTCTGTGTGAATGTCCTCTCATCCAGATGTACTGGAGAGCGATAGTGACACAACTACATAAAGTGACAGGCAAGGAAATTCAACAAACACCACAACTATGTTTGCTCAATATATGGGGACCAACAGACCGCAACAGTAAAGAACCTATTATGGTCACGCTAGGCTTTGCTATAGGCACCCAAAACATTGCATGAAAGTGGGGAGTGGATGCACTGCCCACCATGGCAGAATGGGTGAGGGATATGGACTGGGCAATGGTGGCAGAAAGCACAGTCTATGAAAAAAGAGGGTGCCCCAAGAAATGGGAACAAATCTGGAGCATGTGGAACACACACATGGGACAAATGTGTGTCCCAATTGTACTCGGGAATGGGAAAACCCCAGGCAGAGGTCAAGCAGGAGGGAATACCAAATTGTAATCTTCCAATGTGAGAACTACTCGTCAGTGGGCATTGATGTATTAGAGGAGATGACGTGATGTGGTAATGTCAGTTTCTGTAATAATCAAATGTGTGTAAGTTTAACAATAAAAAAGAGTTTTAAAAAAACATTGATGGGCACTGCCGTCATGGCAGTTCTTGTCAATGCCTTTTTGTGTTTGACTCACTACTCCATTAACATGATAGAGCCATTCATCAATTAATTTTTTTAATTTTCAAAAACAAAATCCCGAAATCAGATTTGCTTTTTGAAAAAAAAAATCTGCTCTCAATCTGGGAGTTATCTTGCATGGCAAGGGGGGTATTAGACATTTTTCACTGTCCCTTACCACCATTATTTTCCAGGTGGCAACAGGCAGTGAAGACTGCCCTGTATGTCTGAACATCTAAATTAGGTGGGTGGACACAGGGTTCAGCCGCAGATGGCCCTTACGCAGTTGGGAAATGGAGGAGGTGCAACCATGCATGGAGATGGAGTAGTCTTCCCCACAGTTTAATCAACGGTCCGTCCGCATTTATATCAGGCAGGCAGGCCATTATCTTCACGGTAAGGATAGTATATTGTCCTTGCAATGGAGTGTCCTTACTGCCACAGATATAAATCTGGTACTCATTTTTTTTTATTAATCCAACACTTACACTGGTTGGTTTTAGCACCCCCAAAAATGCTAGCTTTTCAACACAAAAACTTATCAAAGTAGCTGAATATTGAAACCAAGACTGGTGGAGGGGAGTCATAAAGCCTTGTGATGGCACCAATCACTTTATGGTCTACTCACATGCCATTCATGCACCACACACAAGACTTTCATCCCGCTGGCCACTGACACAATACAACAGATCAGTGCATATCAGCATACTGCTGCCATTCAAGGGTCTATCACATTCATATACACAGGACAAAATCCCCATTCAAGACAACCTCTCAGCCAGTCATCAACAAAATTGCACACAAACACACCACAAACAAACCTCAATAACCACTTATATGGTCAGGCATGCTGATAGGTGGTGCATCCACAACCTTCACAAATGAACATTTTGACTACATTTTTACCACCTGTCAAGTAATCACTTCCATTCTGAATATCACCAAATGCCTGCCTAGTGAACCATTACTCATTGCTCCCATGACAGCCACATGAGTCTCAGGAAGACATGTCTTACATGGGTCTTTAGTACACTTACTGTACTGTAGTAAATCCAACTCATTCCAGTTTCTGAACGCAAGCTGGGGGTGGCCAAGACTGCCTCCTGAGGCCTACATTGTTCGAATTGAGTGAACACATGTACCTTTGAAACTAAGGCAAACATACTGGGGAATACTGCCTAAGTTCCTTAAAGAGCATATGATAAACTAGGAAGGAAAAGCACACCTTTGCATTGTATCATGCCAGCGCATGATCTTCAAACATCTTGATGGTGTGACACAAATGCAAATGTGTGCTTTTCCTGATTAATCCATTTAGCTCTATGGGATTGTCTAAGGAACCAAGGCCCAGATGTAGGTAGCCAAATACCGGTCGGTAACGGCCGATTTCGGCCGTTACCGACCGGTATTTGGCTTTTGAGATGTAGGGGGATTGCAACAGGCCATTTCGGTAATTTTACCGATTCGGTAAATATACCGGTCGGTAAATTTACCGACCGGTATTTTTACAGAATCGGTAAAATTGAGATGTAGGTGGGACTCTTCTGAGTCCCACAAGACCTACAAATTCGGTATTTTACCATCAAATTCAATTTGATGGTAAAATACCGATTCAGGTGTGCATGCACATGTGTGCATGCACACCTGTGCCATATGACAGGCAGACCTGCCCTTAGGGCAGGTATGCCTGCCACATGGCCCCCGAACCTTTTGTGGGGGTGCTAGAGGGTGTCAAAGTGACACCCCCTGCACCCTTGTCAAAATCGGTATTTACCGATTCGGTAAATACCGACCGGTAATGCCCCATTCATTCCTATGGGCTTCAAAGCCCATAGGAATGAATGGAGCATTACCGGTCGGTATTTACCCGATCGGTAAATACAGATATTTACCGATTCGGTAAATGGAACATCTGGATGTTCCTACATACCCCCCTTCTTATTTACCGATTCTTAATTACCGAATCGGTAAAATTCGGTAATTAAGAATCGGTAAATAAGTTCTACCTACATCTGGCCTCTAGAGGTCCATTTTGCATTGTTGGCCTTGTCTAGAGGTACACCTCTATCTGTAGGAATGACCACTTTCTCCACACAATACAAAGATGTACTTCTCTCTATTTGTTTACCCCACCAGAACTGTCCAACTAACTGACTGGCCTGTTCTACATTGTAGACTCTGTCCTTAATAACTCTTGCATGTATTGCTTACAATTTCCCTTATTGAAGTTCAGAAGATTCCATGGTTTCTAGGGAATATTAATTAGATGACCTTTATCCTGATGAGACCCGAAGACTAACTACAGGTTGAATTGTCGACAAAGGTGTCGAAAAGGCCCTTAGTATGTCCATGATTTCCTCAAGTAGAGGAACACATATTTTATGACTGCTTGCCTAGTAAGTAGTGGCCATAGAAGGTAGGTATCCACCCACTGCCGTTGAACTGTTTACCTTTCACCAGCTCCACTTCAGTTAATTTTCCAATACTTCACTTTTGTATGGTACAACATAAAGAAAGTAGGAAAATAAAGTACTGGCTGAGATGAGCACTGGGGACAGTAAACACAACTCTCCTGTCTCTTTCCCTGCTTAGCTCAGACTCAACAATAAAGACATGGTTGAGTCTTTTTTACTGTTTCAGGAATGCGATCAGCAAAGTGTTGATATTGAAGTATTGCCATGTCATCCAAAGAACGCGAAGTGGAGGCTGCTGCTTTTGTAGCACTAAGACTTTCAATGATGGGCAAGGAAATACATGAGTCTTCCTGAGGTGGTCTGATGATATACAACATGCACATTGTATGTTGCCATCTGGATCAAGTGGGTTAACAGCTTCTCATACCAGGTGCAAGTTTTATGGCTCACATTGTATGGCAGAAAAATATGGTAATTCTTAGCCACTCCACCCATGTATTTGTTGTAATCAAGTATACAGGTCGACTTGTGAACTTCGGCCATCTGACCCCAAATTATGTCAGGGAAGTGCTCTTGTCATGAATTGTAGGGAGCATGTACACATCAAGCTTATCAGAGAACTTGACTTGTAAGACGTTCATTGAAACACAACGTAGTGCTCTGGGATTTCTGGAGATTCTTAGAAACAAGCTCCTTCTCTTTGCAGCAACAATGAACTGTACTGCATGCCACAATGCCAGTTTTGCTCAGCTCCCTTAACAGTTCTACACCTGTATAGAAGTTTTCCACTTACAAGCAATAACCCTTCTAAAGGAGTGGCTGAACAAGCTTCCATACAAGCATTTCTGAGACTCCTAGCGTGGAAGGGCAATCTACAGGGTTTAGAGTGAAGCCCCTCCCTGTATACACTCTAAAGCTGTACACATAGCCAGCAGAACTGTCACACAGCATGTACAAATTGATGCCATAGTGAGGTCTTTTGCTCGCAATGGATTTTCTGAACAACAGCCACCTTTGGTACATGATCAAGGTCTGGTCAACCGCTATATTATTAGCAGGAGTATAAATCTATAGAAACTTGGCAGACAAATATGCTCCATTATATGCTGAATTTTGAACAACATGTCATGGTCAGGATGGTCCCAGGGCAATGCAGCAGAGTTATCATGGAAATAGAGCCTATGCTGCAATAGCAAAAAACAATCATAGCTTATGTATGGTGTGCAGATGGGGGTTATCCAAATTGTGCGAGTATCCCAGTAGAACTGCAAGCTTGGTTTGTGCACTAACCCTATTTTAAGCTTGAGGCCCAAAAATGTCTTTAACTCCTCAAGTGATGTGGAAGCACATGGGTGTGCATTGAGTGAGGCCCTAGAGTGCATCCATGCTCCCTCAGAATTTAGTTTGGCAAGCAAATTTGCTTGCTGCACAATTTGCTCAAGAAAGTCAACATCAAAAAAAAGATAGACATAGTCAATTGACAGAATACTGGCTGCATCAACTTTACATCCAGCGTCGCAAGTGAAAGGCGAAATATTGAGCTGAACTTAATCGGTGGGGTTGCCAAGAGAGCACTTCGTCTATGCTTGCCATTGCAGAAGCCAGCTCACTGGATTGGTCTGATCTGCTATAGTCACTCCTTTGCACAGACTGCGCTTGCATCGATAGAACTCAGCTGACTAAAAATCACTTCTAGATTTTGCTCCATTTTCCTCTCACTCAGATTGTGTCTCAGTATCTGCTGTCTGTGTCTCTGATGCTGCCTCTGAGCTGTCCTCCATAACCCGAGTTAGGGCCTGAGCAACAGCCATCCACCGAGATGCCTTCTCTGCTGACTGGCTAAAACCATCCTTCTAAAACACTGTCCTACGAAGAAGGCAGAAATAATTTTCTAAACCAGTCAGTGTGTGTGTGAGATGTGGGCAAAAGTAAATAAACACAAAATTACTTATCTGGTTACCTGTATCTGCAGATTCTTCAATGATACTAAACAAAAGACAAAAAAGACACAGTAGTACTTCACCTTGCAGCATACTCATCACCACAGCATACATTTGTCATGGCTTATGCAAAATATTATTGTTGTGGGACCTGCTGGGCATTTCCAGTCATTCAGTATAAAAGTTGTTTCCTGAAACCAAAAACTACAATTATTTCAAGGGTGGAGGGGTGTCTGAAAGACACCCTGCTGCACCCCTGAAATGTACATGTGTGTGCATATGGCGCACATACATGCCCCATGGGCATGTGTGTGCGTCACATGCCACCTTTAAAAATGCAAAATTGTGCATTTGTTGAGGACATCGCAAATTACCATCAACTACAAGTTGGTGGTAATTTGCGATTCCTTAACAAAAATTCGCAAAAGAAAAATGCTTCATATATAGCATTTAAGGAATCGCAAAATTTGCGATTCCTTAAATGCTATGGCAAATTAAGGAATCGCAAATCTTTGCAATTTCTTAATTTGCGAATTTTTGATACATTCAAAAACATGCAAAACAACATTTGCGAGTAGCAAAGGCCGAAATTCTGCAAATTTCGGCCTTTGCGAGTCGCAAAACGGTTGATACATCTGCCCCTAAATGATGACTAGTCAACATTGCACAGGGCCTGCCACTGCATGAGAACATGTTGCCACATTTGTACTCACTTTTAAAATAAATCTGCAGATTATGTGGGAATGATAGATTTTGTGGCAGTTTTTTTAATAAATGTGTGCTTTTCACCTGGAAGCTCAATAGCCTCCCAGGGGAAAACAGACATTTATTTTAAAAAAGCCACCTGATCTATAATTTTTGCATAATCTGCAGATTTACATAGGAAAAAATGTTTGCACCTCAAATGGGTTCAAACAACCCCTTGACTCTTATTTTTTACATTTTTTTTGTAGGAGAGTTCTGGTTTCCCACTGGGGCTTTGATCGCCATCCCCCACCATTTTTAAAACAATAAAAAAGAATCCATCATTTAGACACTATTTGAACTCTTGCATCCAAAATGTACCCACGGGTGCAGAACTAAATGCTACAGGCACAAACAGCAGTAGCCAGCAGCCACTTACTCTCTTAGCTTTTTGTTCCTGGTCTCCTGCGGTAAGAGGTTTGCCCCAAATTACTCTTTATTACTGAAGATGGAGTACTTGGATCATTTTTGTAATTTTAAGAATATTGTGCAAATATTGAAATTACTCTGATTACTGCTGCATAATTACAGGTTTGTTCTGGCCTAGTGTTGATGGGTTTTAAGGTTCATGGATGGATGGGGCGTAAGTTATAGTGCCTTTCACATACCAGTTACTACCCATATAGCATTGACTCATCTATTCACTCACTGACACACCAATACACACACTCACTCATCCATAAGCCCTTCATACACATTTACTAACCAATAGAGCCACTCACTCACCAACTCACTCATCCATACAGGCAGTTAAACACCCCCTCACTCACCCACACAGGCACTCAGACACCCATAGAGGTATTCAGACAACCAATCACTCACCCGTACAGAAACTCACTTACACTTTCACACACCCATACAACTACCTAGACACCAACTGACCAACAGATAGAGTCACTGAGACACCTAATAACTCACTTATACAGATAGTCACGCACTCACCGAATCATCCAAAAAGGCACCCATACACCCACTGATTCACCAATAAAAATTTGAATATATATTTAACACTCATAAACGTTTTTAAGAACACTCAGAGTCACTGGATAACTATAACTCACACTCCTGGAATGCAATGCTGAGGACATCACATATTACATCACTCATGACATGGTCAGTGACATCAGTTATGACATCACTGATGACATCTCAAATGACATCACTGATTAGACATTGAGCAATACATCTGCATGGTGCACCACGTATTGTTGTATTTGTCATCTATGTATTTAAAAAGTACATTACCCATTTATTTCAGGATATTTTTGATTTTCACTATGCTGTCGCAATTGCCAAGGACATACCACAAATACTTCATGTATTTGACAAAGTGTAAAACACATATATAAAAAATAGCAACAGGGAATCTCCTTAACAATCAATTAATGCACAGGTGATACATCTAACCTCAAACATACATTGTCCCACTACGACATTGATTATTCATCTTTTATTTATCAAAAAAGTATATAATTTTTTATATATTTACTTACTATCTTGTACATGATTTTAACAACATTGGCGCTCCATAAGCATGTTATAGAAACATCTCAAAACACAGTCAAACACCACAAAGGACGAAATAAACAATCATACAAAGCACAATTGTTAGATTTGGGGGTCTCTAGTTGGCACATGTAGGTACTTGTGACAAATAGGGACCCTTGCCTCTAGTCAGGGTAAGAGGGGACACTCCTAAAATAACCCCTGCTCACCCCCTTGGTAGCTTGGCACGAGCAGACAAGCTTATCTCAGAGGCAGTGTGTGAAGCATTTGTGAACACATAAAGTAACCCAGTGACAACACTACAGATGGACACCACACAGTTGCATATTAAAATAAGTATTCTTTAGATAGAGTTAACACAAGACCACAGATGACAAAAATCCACAATACTGTTCTTAAAATGGGAGAATTAGCTTAGTTCTCTTCAGAACTTAAAATGCGACACTTTGAGTCAATGTACCTTAAGATGCGACACCCAGGGCAACAAAAGTGTTGCAGGAAAGGTGATGCAGTAGTCACTTACACGCAAGGCCGATGATGCATTGAAGATCTGGTGCAAAGAAATAAAGATGGCGCTTTCTCCTTGATGCGACACCCTTCCCGGTGATGCTGCGGTGTCTGCTGTGACATAGATCCTCTTTCCCGGTGATGCAAGATGCTTTACACTATGTGAGCAGTGACAGGCCCTGCGACACGCTTCCCAGTGATGCAGCGGCGACTGCTGCGATGTCGATCCTCTCCCCTGGCGATGCGAGTTGCTTCCACAACGATGCGAGCCACGACAGGCCCTGCGACACTCTTACCGGTGATGCAGCGGCGTCTGCTGCGACGTCGATCCTCTTCTCCGGCGATGAGCCATGACAGGCCCTGCAACACGCTTCTCGGAGATGCAGCAGCATCTGATGCGACGTCGATCCTCTTCTCCTGCGACACTCTTGCCGGTGATGTGGTGGCATCTGCTGCGATGTCGATCCTTTTCTCCGGCGATGCGAGGCACTTCGTGTTGTGAAGCGGCAGTTCGGCGACACGCTTCCTGTTCTTGAGTCGCGCTTCCAGCTCCTTGCGGCACGCACGTCCTCAAAAAGTCCAGCACAACTGCAGGCACTTCAAGAGGACTCTTGGGAAGCTGGTTGGTGAAGTCTGTTGTCCCTGAGACTTCAGCAGGAGGCAAGCTCTGTTCTCAAGCCCTTGGAGATACTTACCCAAGTTGATGAAAGTACACACAAAGTTCCTCTCTCCTTTCTTTGGCAGTCAGGCAACCACTGCAGGCCAATCCCCCAAGCAGCACTTCAGCTTAGGGATAGTCTCTCCTCAGTTTCTTCTGCTTCCTCTCCTCAGCAACGGTTTCTTCTTGTTCTCCAAAAGTGATATAAATCTCTGGGGTTTGGGGCCCCTCTTTCATACACAGTTTCTCTTTGTTCTCTGAAGGCAGAGAGGCCTTTGCCTAGTCCAAACCAGTACTGGTCAGTCCTGGAGCACTCTGTTCACAGGACTCCTTCTTTCCTTTCACAGTGCAGGGCAGGGACATCAGACATACCACAGGAGGTGGAGCCAGCATTGTTAAGGGAAGGCACAGCCCTATTCAGGTCCACCCTGTCTCCTGGAATCCCCCAGCCCCTGTCACTCAAACTCCAGATTAGGAATACACAACCTAACAGAGGCAGGCTTAAATAGTTAGACAAGAAAATACCTACTTTCTAAAAGTGGTATTATCTAACACAGAATGTTAAAAACCAACTTCACTAAAAGATGTATTTATCATTCTGAGTTCAGGCATACGAAACTCAAATTTCTACCTAGTTTCCTGAGTCAGTTAGGATTATAAGATGTAATAATCAAACTGCCCATTCTACCCTATGGGGAATAGGTAGCCTTGCAATAGTGAAAAAAGAAAATGGCTGTAATACACTTATAGGACATGCCACACACATCAGGGCTTGTCCTACCTTATAATTGCAATGCACCCTGCCCTTGGGCCTACCATAGGGGTGTTAGATATGAGGAAAAGGGAAGGTTTAGGGACTGCCAAGTGGGTGCATTTGCCCAGTCAACATGGCAGTACCAGACTGCACACAGGCTCTACAATGGCAGGCCTTAGACACACTATTACAGGCTGCTTCTGTGGGTGGCACAACCAGTGCTGCAAGTCCACCAGTAGCATTTGGTTTACAAGCCCGGGGCACCCTCAGTGCACTGTACTAGAGTCTGACAAGTAAACCAAACCAGCCAATCATGGAGTCACTAATCTATATATCAATTTACAATAGGGAGAGCATATGCACTTTAGCACTGATCAGCAGTGGTAAAGTAACCAGAGTCATAAAACCACCACAAACAGGCCAGACAAAATACAGGAGGAAGGCAAAAAGTTCAGGGATGACCCTGCAAAAAGGGCCAAGTCCAACAACAATCATACCCAATAACATAAACAGACTATGTTTTGAGATGTTTCTATAACATGCTCATGGGGATGAATAATCAATGTCATAGTGGGGCAATGTATTTTTGAGGTTAGATGTATCACCTATGCATTAATTGATTTTTAAGGAGAGGTTCCTTGTTGCTATTTGTGATTTGTTCCCTGCTCTTCTCTCCTTATATTCAGTGTTTCAGGGACCTTCTTATGTTTTTTTATTACAACACATATATAGACATACTATACATAAAGTTTCAGCGTAGCTATTTAGTAAGACACTAATTTAATTGCCCCCTTGTATTCATTTGTTGAAACAATTGGATCAAAAATGCATTTTCCTTCTTCACAGCAACAGTAATGATGTCAGTAGTCACAAATACAAATGACAAAGTATAAAACAGATATAAAGACATATTTTACACAAAGTTTGAGTCTTGCTGCTTAGTAACATAATTGTTTACCTTTATTTTAACAACACACTTGACAAAAACAACAGTTTCCAAAAATAACTTTCAACATCAGAACTCACAAATAGGACACAACTAGCAAACAAAGAAATGTCATTCACCCATATAACTACTCATTGTCACCCAAACTCATTTTGAAAATTGTGCTGGTTTTGAACCTTTTTTCACTATTTCTACAAAAATAACTACAGAACTATGCACAGAAAACCAGGACCTCGGTGTGTAGTGGTGTATCAGAAAGCCCACCTTGGTGCCCAGAAACCTATTCCGACTAGCTATAGTGTCTCATTCATTCTCCATACTACAGCACAGCTACCAATTGATAGACATCCTAGAGCATGTCACTCGGTCCCTCTCAGGAATCGTGGGGAGAAGAACACTCTTTCGTTCAAACACTCATACTTGTCCACAACGTGAGTAAACAGAGACATGATATAATTTAAAATGTTTATTTTAACTAACATGCTCTATAATGTAGTACACGAGCCAATACTAGCAGCAAAATGCATAACAACAATATAATCAGCTTGGTTACAATTCCATAAAGCACAAAAGGGGAAATCATATTATGATGATTGTGGAAACAGGACAGTTCTCCTGCAAAAATGCCCCAGCAGTCTATTCATGAGATTGAAGCCATGTAGTAATGCATGCAAAAGCAGCAAAATGGCTGCCAAGCACATACTAACTAATGCTAACTTAGCAATGTCTGCAGTTAATCCCATGACCTCACTACACTTGTAAATCAAAGACCAGAACTAAATTGGTGAGGTGCAGCATATGTGAGAAGACAATATCTCAGGTCAAAACAAAAAAATACTCATATGGTACAACAAGCATACTGTACCACTTGAAAACATAAAAGGAGAATCAACTTAAAATTACATAGAGAAAGCTATGAGAGGAATCATCAGTCTCTAGACCTCCAACTCCTGCTCCTGCTCCTGAAATGCAGAGAAGATGCAGTGAAATGTCTCCAGAACTAAAGCGATTTGCTACCTTCTGCATGAAATATAACACCATTGTATCAATTTTGCAGAATGTGAAAAACCATACTTATAAATTTTTTGTTTTTATTTTATTGCAGCACTTCAAGCACTGTGAAAAAAAGGGAACAAAGACAAATTTATTAGGATTTCAATTTGAACATTAGGCAACCAAAACAAGATACAATTGTGTAATGGAGAAGAGACTTCTTAAATGCAACGTAAGGCTGCTTTTATTATAGTGCCTCTGTTTATTTTTTATTTGTAGTAACATAATGTAGTCCTGTAATGTTTTATAATACCTTTTCTTCAGTTAAAAACAGACTTTCATTTCTAACAACTTGCTGTAAACAATACTCCTAATAAGCCAAATTATGTCTCAGAAACTCATAATTCATATACATTTCAACACATTTTGTTCAACACATTTTGTTATACCAAAATGTCCTAAGAACTTAGGTTCTAGAAATAGCAGATATAAGTTTGTTAGCTTTTTAGGTAGTCTTGATTTGAATGACATCTCTATGTCCTTCCTCTATGAAATCTTTGAGATATTGTGTAGTGTGTAGAGGTTATAATAACTCCTTCATGAAATATGTTTAATATAGTTGTGAAACTTCTATTTTAAATAGAAATGTGTCCAGCTACAAAGTTTGTAATTTCAGATTCTAATTTACTACCATCCACTTTGCATCGTTGTGGAATGACTATGACAAATTTACCATAAGTTTGCTCTAACAACGTATACCTAAGTTCTAATCTGCAGTTTGAACAGGTCATATCTTGATGGATGTTTTTGGTTACATTTTCAAAGGCCACAGCTTTACAATCTCTTAAGTTCATGTAGAGGAATCATTTCAAATTAATTCAAGTACTAGAGGTGAATTCACAATGTTCAAAATGATTGTATCATTTTCTCAAACCAAATAATTCATTGATATTCAGATTATCTTCTCTTAATAGTCCTAGCATTACCATTACAAACTCTTGAGCATCATGCTGAACATTTTGAGAAAACACTACTAATCCAGTACAATACTCTGCCTTTTAACCCTTTCTGCAGCTCTGCTGGTGGTAACTTGCCTGTCTTTGGCCCCATATGGACTATACCCTGGAATAAATGTATACTTTGTATGAGAATTGACTCAAAAACATTTAAAACCTTTAAGGGTTTCTGGAATGAGACCGAGTACTGACTTGTTATGCACAGCTCCAGCGGGCATTTTATTATCCTCTAATTTATTATAACAGTACTTACATATAACGTGCTGTGTGGACAAGACAAAGTGTTCCTCTACAAATAAGAAGACAGCAAACCTTTGCCAGTTATCATTATTGTCTTTTTACTTTTTAAATACAAGTTAACAGTCTATGTTTAAATCTTATAGTGAGTGTGTTGACAGCATATAAAACATACTCTGTTTTTTAGAGCACACTATGTTAAATTTTGTAATCTCTTCTTCAAAACTCTCAACTATAATACGTGTGTCCTATTATTCAACTTCTCCTGTTATCAACTCTTCATTTTCTGTCCAGTCCTGTTCGGGACAAAAGAAACAAAAATGCAAATCATCAGAAACCTTTTCTACCTCAGTCACAGTACCATACAAAAGTGCTCTATTCCTTTCTCCTAAACATAAAGCATGAATTTTCACAGAGAACAACATCCTTACTAAAGTTCACAATGTTGAGAGGGGTACAGCTTACATTCTGAAATGATGAAAGGTGCTTTGCCACACTATCTTTGATAAACAAGATACATAACAGTTGGGACTATATCTATCACTCATTGTTGAAGTAATTCAGTCAGTATCAAACTAACTATTTTAGTGTGTCTATCGCTTTCTAGTGAGCTATGTGTGAGAGAAGTTTGCATATCACACTTAATTGTATGTATAATTGCATACATAGCTGTCTAGGAGCATACCTTGCTCTATTATTCAGCATGCACATGAATCAGTAACTTTCTAAAACTATAAATAACAATTCTCACTTTTCAAAGCCCAAATCCTTTTCTTAGTGGCATACCTACATCATTTCTCAAATATTTCATGCGCCTTTAAAACATATATTCAGCATTTCTCAAAGAAAATCGAAACACCAAGTGAAGCTAGCGCAAGAACTCTCAAGAGACATTCTGCACTATTAACCCTCCTCATTTTTAAACAGAGGATGTTTAAAGAAATGCACCACTCTCACCATACACATGACATTTTCAACAGGCCGTAAAAGAACATAGATCACCATGTAA
This sequence comes from Lissotriton helveticus, assembly GCF_964261635.1. Lineage (NCBI taxonomy): Eukaryota > Metazoa > Chordata > Amphibia > Caudata > Salamandridae > Lissotriton > Lissotriton helveticus. The sequence continues at coordinate 808,526,173 of NC_136063.1, forward strand.
TCATATATGTGGTTTCATGATAGATATACACCTTCAAGTCATCTTTCCAAAAATATATAGTTATCTACATGTTAAAGTAAACCCAAGAGTCTCATCGTACATATAATTATCTGCAAACATCTAAACATATGCAAACTAGTCATATAAGTTAAAACACACATTGACAAACACTAACTAATACATACCTACCAAGTATTACTACTTTATAATACATATACAGGTGAAGTACATTTTCTTATATTTTATTTATAACTATACCAATCCTGATTAATAATGTGATTAAAGGTACTACAATTCCCAGATAGCAAATAACATGGATCTGTCTTTTCTGCACATGATGCTTAGATATTTAAAACATTGTCATTTTTAAACCATTGCTCATTGTAACTTTCAACAGTACTAACATCTGATATATTTGTTTTCATATCACTGTCATACCTTTGCTTTTTCTAACTTCCATATACTGCTTCATTTCAAATCAAAGCAACTATAAAATTCCACTCTATGATCATGAGAAAATCAGCAAATTAAATTGTGTCTTTCATTTTAGACTACTCTATGTCCACTTGTGAATGGTTAGCATCTGTTAACCCTTTCGCTCTCTTTCAAAATGAGGTTCCTGTCTCTATATGCTCACAATGATTTTGTGATCAACAGGAGTCCAAACCGACATTTAGCTTCAGTTTCTTTTAATTTAAATACTGCAAAACAGTTTATTACATAGTCATGAGTTGGAAATTAAAGTTTATCTTTACTTAAATTGTGTCATAACTCCTCAACTTGTAAAACAAAATGTTCTGTCTCTTTAACAACCTTCCCCAATACACTCTTAGCTCAGTATACCTAGCAACCCAGTGGAACCTGTAGGTCACTAGCTCACAGCACATTCTTTAAGGACCGTGCTACTTCCAGATGAGATACAACAGGTGTGGTTTACTCTACAGATTCAAAAGCATATCCATGTCTGTATTACATTTATTTTTTAAACAACAGCCAATATTAGGACTTCTAGTTATTACATCCAACACATTACCTAATTTTATTCTGCTTTTCATTTGGAAAACTACCTCATTCAGCTCGAACCTTTTTCTGACTGTTATTGCTACTTCACTTCAAAATGTTTAGGGTGTGGGTTGCTGGTCACAACTATGTCTATTGGGCTAAAGAGCTGCAAAACGAGAGGCATTACAGGGACTTGGGTATGCCAAATATGGAGAATACTAGGGTTGGCCAGAGAGGGTTATAGTTTCATCAGTTGCTGGCTTTGGTTAAAACCATTGTGGATTGCAGAGCTCCTCACATCATGATTGTGCACTGTGGTGGGAATGACCTCAGAACATTGACTGGAGTAGGACTGGAAACCCTAATGAAGGATACCTTTGCTGAATTGATGTAGCTTTTCCCTCACACTGTCTTGTTGTACTCTACTATATGCCAAAGACAGAGATAGAAATTGTAAAATCAATTCTGTCTACAGATTGACAAAGCCAGGAAACATGTTATTAAGACTGTTTGTGCTTTCCTCATACCATAAAATGGGCTCTATCTACAACAACAACTTGCATTTTAACATGCATGGAATCTATAAAAGTGATCAAAATCACTTTATAAATGAATGGAACAGGGTGTTTCTAAGCAACCCGAAACTCTACATACAGTCTCATCTGTAGCTGTCTCAACGCAAAGGCTCTTGTCAGAGCCTCCCAAGAGCCTAAAATTGGGTTCTTTTCTTGTTAAAGATTTTTTTTTATTTTTCAAATTTGCGGCACCATCACGATGATCGCGATCACATTGTGAAATCACAAAAAAGCAGACATTCAACAACCACCACCATATTCAAAATGTTTAAATTAAAAATTCAACCTAACTATTACAATATACATATTACTAACTACATAACTGTTTAAAAAACATGTTTGTACACATATTTTTCTAGTAATATAAAAAAAACTGTGTTTGAACTCTACTTCCTGACTTTGCGATGACATTGAGAGTAAGCCTGGGCAAAGTACTACGCTATGCTTGTGTAGTTTGCGAAGTTTGCGCTACTTCGCACTACGCGAATTTTCAAATAGCACAGTGCAAACATGTGTAGCATAGCGTAGCATAGTGCAGCGGTCATTTTTGCTTGCTCGCGGTCCTCAACGTCAAGTTGGCGACCGCGAGCAAGCAAAATGACATCCTAGCGAGACATTTTCCTCGTAAGCGATCAGCAACATCAAGTTGTCGACCGCGACCGTGGAAAATAAACCTCCCGGCGAGCTTCTCAACATGGGGGGTCATGTTTCTCATTGCAAGTGGTCACGTATGCTCGTGACCGCTCGCGATGAGAAACTACCAGTCCACGTTGAGAAAGCTGCCGCTAAAGTAGAAATCTACTTGAGCGGCAGAAAACGACAACTTGCACTGTGCAAGATGCAGTTTGCACTGATTTCACAGTGCGGACAAGCATCCGGCACTGTGCAATCAGTGCGAACAAGATTTTGCACAGTGCTCTACGCACTTCGCGTAGCTACGTGTAGCGCTACTTCGCAAACTACGCCCAGGGTTAATTGAGAGTCGCAATGGCTTCAGTAACTGTGGTGATTGTGACCTTTTTGGAAGGTGTAAAACACATATATGCACACATTTTAGACACTGAGGTTTTACAAGTCCAGTGTTTAAAATCATAATTTTCTTTTTTTCAATTATTTTTATTCTTTTTCTTAGCCATAAATGTAATACATTATACAAAATAAATACAAAAAAACACCAATAACCAATAACAAAATACAAAATGGAGAGCATACATAGCACACAAAAAAAATAGCATAATTCGGGACTTAATACAATTAACACACATGTACCAGAAAGAGACATCAACAATACTAATGGCACATTTTTTGAATGAACTGCAAATTATTAGTCCCATTGGAGGCTAGACCACACCCTTTTAAATTTTGACCCAGAGCGCGGTCCTCTAGCTTTAGTTAGTGCTAATTCCATTTTGAATATTTGTCTAAGTAAGACCCAAAATTCAATAATGCTTGGACTTGTTTTTTGAATCCATACTCGAGCTATACATAAATGAGCAAACGTTATAATAATTGGAACTATTAATCTCATGTGGCTGCCCGTGTCTGGTACTACCCCTAATACTATTTCCTGTAGTAATGTAAGCGCTTAAGTTACACCTGACCAGAATATATTCAACCTTGGACAAGTAACGAACATATGGCGTAAATCTGCAGCATACTCTTGACATTTTGGGCAAGATGATTTAGCCAATGGTTGAGTCGTAGATTACTTAGAAATCAGCTCAGGAGTGTAGTGCAGCATAAACATAGTCCTATGTTGCTGAAATTCCCAATTAACTGATGTTACTTCTGAGTCTATAGTTTCTAATTAATCCTGTACCTCCTCATTTATCATATCAGTTTAAAAAATCTGACTTAATTTTGCTGCTACATGTAGGCCAATTATCGCTAACAGCTGCTAATAGTTTCTGATAGACTATACCAATAGTTGCTCGTCCTAAAGTCTGAAAGAGTACAGATAGTACTTCAGAAGGACTCAGCATCTCTAATATACTCTGACTGCATATAAAGTAGCCCCTTATTTGCAAGTATTTAAAAAATGTACTCTGTAGCAGCCCTAACTCTTCTTTAGGGCTGAAAAATATTGAAACCCTTGTCCATCGTAAAGCTGACCAAGCTGAGATATGCCCTTGCGCTGCCAACATCTACCAGCGTGATCATGGAATATGTTGGGCAACATAGGAATGCCCCACAGCATTGTGCATGCGTACAACACTGGCAGATATTGTTCCTTACAAATATCTTGCCATGCCTGGCTTGTAATAGTTAGGGTTGGACAATTTATAAGCAGGAACCATGTATTTGGTTCACAGGTGAAAGCCATGCGGTGCCAGTATCAGGCCCATTATGTAAGCTTCAAATTCGACCAACAAATGCGGCCTAAAAATACAGTTTGAACGCTGGGACCTTTAAGCTACCTTGTTTATATGATAATTTTATATACCAAAGAGCTCTTGCAAGTCTATCACCCCATTTAAAACTACCTACGGCACTATGTAGACGCTTAAAAAACGTCCACAGCACCCTTAGTGGGATTGTGCTATATAGATGCAAAGATTTTGGAAGAATATTCATTTTTACTACATTACACCTCCCGAATATACTAAGAAGAAGCCAGTGCCAACTACGTAGTTTTGCCAAAACCTTATTTAGCAGTGGCTCATAGTTCAGAGAGACAACGTCATCGACTCGGCTACTGAGACAGACTCCAGGATAAGTTGGCATTGTTGTAAACCCAAATATTGATGGAGCCGTTTCAGGTTGAAAATTTAAAATTGTCTGGGTCTTGTTCAAATTTAATTTATAGCAGGAAAAGGAGCCAAAACATTGTGCCTCTTGTGTAATTTCGACTATGGCATCTACTCGTCTGGTAGAGAAAATAGCAATATTATCCGCATATGCGGTTAATTTTAATTACCGACCACTAAGAGACACTGGAGAAATCTTAGCGTTTTGCAGCAGGTGCTTTATAAAAGGCTTACTATAAAGAGTGAACAGAAATGGGGATAACGGACAATCCTGCTGCATACCCCTTTGAACAGCTAAATGGGGTGAGGAGAGGCCATTAATCTTAACTACTGCAGTCGGATTGCTGAGATGAACCTTTGACCGAGGCCGAGTGATGCCATAGTAGGCCATAATGCTCCACAGGCAACTCGGTCAAAGCCCTTCTCGGTGTCCAGCATCAACATCCCTATATGCTGATTTAATTGGCAAGAGACATCAAATGCAGCAATAGCTGTATTCATAGGAGCTGCTGTGCCTTTACCTGGGACAAAGCCATGTTCTTGTTCCAAGACTAAGGGATGAATAATAGAAGCCAGCCGAGAGGTGAGGATTTTAGAGAAAATGTTTGTGCTGCGATTATATTGGTAGCCGCGAAGACATCGCAAAATGACAAAACAAAAGTAGATATTCAATAGCCACCTCCACATACAAGACTTATACCTGCAAAATAGATCATAACCAACACATTAAACAAATTACTACCTAAAACAATGTATAATAGCATGTATAACTCACTTAATATCTCTATACCAGTGTAGAACTCTTCCGGTGGAATCTGTGAATGCATGTATCAATCTATCAGTAATTCTCTCATTCAATGTATAAGTATTTCAGTGGACCAGTGAGAGGGTGCATCAGTCTATCAACAGTTCTGAAACTAACTGTGTGACAGTCTCAGTGCATCCATGAGTGGGTGCATCAATGTCTCAATGCGTCTGTGAGTAGGTGCATGAGTGCCTTTGTGCATTTGTAAGTACAAGTGTCTGACTGGATCTGTGAGTGAATATGAGTGTCGAAGTGCATGTGTCAGTGGGTAAGCGAGTGGGTGCATGAGTGGGTCTGTGGCTGAGTGCACGAGTCTCTCTGTGGGCCTATGACTGGGAGTGTGAATGTCTGAGTTGTTCTGTGAGTGGGTGCATGGGTGTCCGAGTGCAACTGTGCGTGGATGTGTGAGTTTCTGAGTGTATGAGTGACTGAGTGCACAAGTCTCTGTACATGGGTGTGTAACTCCCTGAGTGAGTCTGTAAGTGGGTGTATTAGTATCTGAGTGGTTAAGTGAGTGGGTCCATGAGTGTCCACGTGCATCTGTGAGTGGGTATAAGAGTCTCTAAGTGGTTATGAGACTGTACGCATAAGTCTATGAGTGGATCTCTAAGTAGGTGCGTGACTGTCTGAGTGGGTCTGTACATGGATGTGTCACTCTCAGAGTGAGTCTGTAAGTCGGTGCATGAGTACCTGAATGAGTATTTGAGTAGGTACATGAGTATCTGTGTGGGTATGTGACTGGATGTATAAGTGTGTGAGTGGGTATGTGAATGGGTATATATAAGTGTCTGAGTCAGTTTGTGAGTGCATACATAAGTCTGTGACTGTGACCAGTGCGGGTGTGTATATAGATAATTTGTGTTTATTATTTTTACCAATATTCACAGTGTTGCCATGATAGTTGTGATGTCCCCACGATGATACACGGGAAGGCTGTGCTGGCGGTTGCAGTGTTTTCGTAAATATCGCGCATGATTGAAAAATACATTTTGAACACAAAACTTGTGTCACTAATACCCCTATTTTTGAAACATGGTGTCAGAGTACCTCCACCCTGAGACCTTATCTTAGCTTTGACTCAAATTTTCAGCTCGGGAGCCACTCTCCAATGATAAAATGGGGGCTGCAACTTTCTGTCCCAGTTGCGTCCAGCCAATCAGAGCATTTCCGCTGGTGCGCGCTTTCGCGATTTACTTCAAACACAACGCAATTTACCCACAATCACCGTGAAACCACCGCAACTTTCTGTTCAGGTTGTGTCCAGCCAATCAGAGCACTCCTGTTGGTGCTTGCTGTCACGATTTGCCTCGAACATGTCGCGATTTAGCCAGATCAGTTGACTGGGGGTAAGTGTTTGATTTGCTCAAGCGTTCCGTCCATCATCCCCTTTGGTATCGCTTTGTTTGCCCTAAGTTGGTAGGGTATGCCCTGGCGTGGGTCCCTTGCTCACTCTGCCACTGGATTCAAGATAGCCTGGCTGATGAGTGTTATGAATCCGAAACTGGTCCCAGTATGCTTGTTTCCGGTCCACGGAAGACATGGCTTTGCGGTTCGGGCTGGACTGTTCCCATGAGGCACAGGGTCAGACTGATTTGCATATGGCCATGTCTGAATTGGGGTGGTGCAGTGAGCTAAAGAATGATGATGGATTAAACCCAGATCAGTTGACTGGGGATGAGTGTTTGATTTGCTCAGGCTCTCCATCCATCATCCCCTTTGGTATCGCGATTTAGCTGCAAGCACCATGAAAAGGCCGCAAGATATCCACGACGAGAGATATCATTGTATTGTTCTAATTTCATTTCACAAAAACTACAGAATGGATTTGCACTAAATAACAAAAAATCCAATCTGCGTAACAACATCTACCTTTCTGCCAAAGTTGGTGTAATTCCATCCAGATATTTAGTTTGTAGGTTTGACAGCGCATTCATATGGGAATTACCATTACAAATGTACCCTTATTTTGTGCCCCTATTTCTCAATCCTCATAGCATAGATCACCCCAGACTTTCCTTGACACACAGAACCTACTTTGACATTTTCTTTTGAAAGATTTCATGAAGATATGTCAAAAATATATAGGCAAGTTAAAAAATGCTTTACCTATGGAAACTAGGTCCTAACTATAACTACCTACTGGCAACCGACAATAGGTAATATATAAATATAAATATATATATGCAAATAAAAAGCAGAGAACTCTGGGTAGTTCACAAGTTTAGGTAGAGAGCAGCCCCTATATAAAGCACCCTACAACACCAGCGACACTCTGAATGTTCTCACCTTAAATGTCTGTTTTCTATTAAAGTTTTTAAGCATAGGATTAGCACATTGTTATCCATGCTGAAATAGAAGGGGACAAAGTCTTTAGCCATTTCTATAGCACCATCTTTAAGCATAGGATTGGCACAGTGCCACCCATGCCCTGATGCCGTGATGCCACTGACCATGTCATGAGTGATGTAATATGTGAGGTCATAAGCAGTGCATTGCAGGGGCATAAGTTATAGTTACTGCAGGCAACTATAACTGCTGAATTTCTATGGTTTTGTAGGAGTGAAATCATATCCTAACTATAACGTCACTGTAACCTTTGTTTTTTTCGGTGAATTTCTATGGTATTTTTTAATTCTTTTTCCGAACTATAACGTCCCTGTAACATTGGGTTTTTCAGGGAATTTCTATGTTTTAAAAAAAAATCTACTTTATAACTATAACATCCCTGTAACCTTTGTTTTTTAAGTGAATGTTTTTAAATAGTAGTCACATTTGCAAAGTGATGGGAAAAGGTGCAGGCCTCCACCAGCTCCCAGCAATCACAGGAGGCAACAGGAGGAGTTCTTAGCCCCCAAGGACCCTCAGCATCCAAGAGGAATAACTCCCCCAACCTGTAGTGTGCTAGGAGGATTGCAGAGTGGTAGAGAAAGAAGATGAGCCTCCAACAAACTCTGACCAATTCCGCTGTGTGCCACATACTGAAGGTAATAGTAGGGGTTGGTGGCCCTCAAGTACCCTTATCAGCCAAGGGGATTTTATCTCCCAACAAGATCGGTGCCAGGAGGCCTCCTTACAGAGTGGATGAGAAAGGGGGTGGGGCCTCCGGCGACTTCCCCGCCTTTAAAAAATATATACACATATATTATTTGAAGGGACCGCATGGCCCCCTTTCCCGGGCCGATTTCAGCCCCAGGTACCGTATCCCCTGTGGCCGGGCCTTTTTGTAATGCTGGGGGGCCACGCATGCCCTAGGATTTGGCCCACTTGGGGGTTTCTTTCAAAAGACATGCGAGGGGCAGCACTTTGAAAAAAATTGCCACACATCCGCTGACTCACCCACAATGGTGGCTAAATGAAATAAAATGCTTCTATCCCCTGACGGGGACCCTGTGGGACCCCCCACCATATCTGCGGAGTCAGGTTATTCCTACCCTTCCCGCTTTTCTTTTTTGAAAACTTTTTTGTGTGATTCCCAAGATGGCCGCTAAAATTTCCTGGTTGAAGTGTTAGGCAGCCAATCAAATTTCAGTAGGGTCTCAATATGCTGTTGGCCTCCCAGATATCCATATTTAAACTTAAATATCTTTAAAACTACTGAACATCTAGCTTTTTCCCAAATTTGGTTTGGGCTGTAATCATGTTCAAAAAATTAAAAATCCCCATAGACATAACATAAGGGAAAACATGTTTTGGGACCCCTTTTTTCTTGGCACCTTCTTGATGGATCACCCTAAAACTTTCAACACAGCAGCTGGAGCAAAAAGGGGATGTTTTTTTTTTTTAAATTGTGAAGATTCGTCAAGCAGTGCCAAAGTTATTAGCAAACAAATGTGGTCCTAACTAAAACTACCTACTGGCGACCGCCAGTATGTAATATATAATATATATTAAATATATGCAAAGGGGGGTAATGTGTCACACCCTGGGAACCGCCATCTCCTTATGGCTGTGTCATAAGTTAGTGTGGAGGAGAGTCTGTATGGCATCCCCGCAGTCCTGGGGACAGCCTCATCACCAAGGCTTTACATTTAAATAATGCAGGGGGCCCCATAGCCAAGACAACCACCACCTCCCTGGGACTAAATGGGAAAATAGTACGGGGATGCACCCCCGCAGCCCCAGGACTGCCACCTCCCTGGGCTAAGTGAGAAAAAATGCAGAGGGCATACACCCCTCTGCAGTTCCGGGGACCAGCACTTCCTCAGGCTTTACATTTAAATAAAGCGGGGGTGCATGGCCCCCGGAGCCCCAGTGTCAACTACCTCCCTGGCCCATTCACTACAATATATGCCGGGGTTGCCCTGGGCAACCAAGGCAGGCCCATGCACCATCACCTCCCTGAGGCTAAATGAGAAAATAATGTCCTCCGCAGCACCGGGAACCACCACATCCCAGGGCAATCAACAATCAAAGTAGCCCCAGGGACTGCCACCACCCAGAGGTCAATAATTATATATGCAGGGAGTCCATAGCAGACACCCGGCCTAAGGGAACACTACCTCCCTGGGGCAAATTAGAACAAAGAAGGGGTGCCTCTCCTAGAGGTGTAGATGGCTCTGGGGACCACCAACCCAGGGCTGGTTCCATAAATGTCCCGAGTTACCCACCCTGGGACATTGCAGTTTACTATGGCTTGGTGGAAGCTCCCGTCAAGCCATAGCAAACTCTGCTCAGCAGAATTCTTTTTGGGTAAAGGGGGCTGCATTTTAGCAGCTCCATGTGTCCAAAAACAATGCCAGCTCCGGCAGGAGGTGAATAGCCGGCAGGAACCCCATGGGCCTTCAGGCTCAGCTCTCCAAAGGATTCCCAATATCAAAAACTAGGTGCCCTGGGTGGTACCCAGGCACCCAGTACTGTGGCCATGCCTCGGGATGGACTCAGTTTATGTTGCATATTTCAGTAACAGACTGAGATCTCTCTGGTAAATACACCTTTCTCATGTTTTATAAATTAAATAAATAAAGTGCTGGTCCCAGGAGATGGGGTCCCTGGGGCCAAACTCGGCCCAGGGAAAGGGGACCGTAGGGCCCCCGCCTCATTCTAAAAATGCCTGGCTCAGGGGATGGAGTGACAAGGCACACCCCTATCTGCAGCACTCTGCAATTTCACCTCCTGGTGTGCTGTGGGTTAGGGGATGAAGTCACTTGGGGTGCTGAGGGTCCTTAGGGGCCAGCAAGACCTCCTGTTACCGCCAGTAAGTCCCATACAGTGGGATTGCTGAGGGGTGATCAGAGGCCGTGCCCCCTTTCTCCAGCACAAACATGGTTCCTGGTACACTACTAGTTGGGGGATGAAGTCCCCTTGGCTGCTGTGGCTCCGTGTGGGTAAGCAACCCCTCCTGCTATCTCCAGTATGACCCACACAGTGGGATTGCGAAGAGGTCTTCAGAGGCCACGCCCCATTTTCTCCACAACTGTGCAAACATGTTTTCTGATTCACTAATGGTTGGGAAATAGAGTCCTCTTGGATGCTGAGGTACCTTGGGGCCAAGAAGCTGTCCTGATACTTTCTGTAAGTCCGACACAGTGGGATTCCTTAGAGCTGGTCAGAGGCCCACTCACTTTTTCCACCACTCTGCAAACGCCATTACTACTTACAAAACCATAGAAATTTACTGAAAAACCCCAAAGGTTACAGGGACGTTATAGTTAGTAAATGTAAAAAAAAACCTTAGAAATTCACTATATATATCACCTACTGGCGGTCGCCAGTAGGTAGTTATAGTTAGAACCTAGTTTCCATAAGAAAAAGGTTTTTAATTTGCCAATATCTTTGATGCCGTTTGACGAATCTTCGTGAAATTTTCCAAAAAATAGGGCCGGACCACTCAGTTTGTGTGTTTCAGGGTGATTTGTCAAGCCAGAGTTGAGAAAAAAGGGGGGTCCCAAAGCGTGTTTTCTCCACGTTATTTTCCATAGGAAAATTTAGTACAGGCTACTGCTGAACAAAATTTTACCAAATTTGATAAAAAGGTAGGTATTGGTTTAAAGTGCGCCCTTTTTTTTAAATGGTGTAAATCCATTCAGTATTTCCTGAGAAATAAAAAAAGAAAAATATCGATATCTAAGCACCGAGGAGTCACAAACCCTCCCGAGCACTAGCCCAATTCTGATTGGCTGCCAGCACACCAACCCCAGAAGTGTTGGAAGCCATCTTGTGACTCGATAACCAAGTCACAAGAAAAAAGGTGAAGTAAAGATAAAAAAATGAAAAGGGGGCAGGGTAGAAACACCCTGACCCTCTAGGCCTGCTCAGTGGGACCCACCGGGTCCGATAAAAGCATTTTAAAAAAAAATCCGCAGAATTTGCGCTGGGTGCACAAATCCTGTAGAGAAAATAAAAAATAATTAAGCGCGGACTCACAGGCTTCATTTAAATTATCCCCCAGGTGGGCCAGGTCCCGGGGTAATGCCACAATTATGTCGCGGGGGCCCCCATAGCCCCAGGGACCACCACCTCCCCGGGGCTATGCAAATTATATGTAGGAGGGCACGTGGCCACCCACAGCCCTGGGGACCGCCACCTCCCTGGGGCTTGTTTAGTAATCTATGGTGCGGCCCCATGACCCAGGGACTGCCACCTCCCCGAGACTTTCTTTATTTATTTATGGGGGCTCGGAGGGCCCCCCAACCCCCGGGGACCACCACCTCCCCGGGGCTGTGCAAATGATGGGAGGGGGGCCGCGCAGCCTCCCTCCAAGATCCCTTGATGGCCCTGGGGACCGCCACTCCCAAGGGCCAGCTCCTGTAATGTCCCGGGAGACCCACCCCTGCGACATTGCCATTTGCTCCCACCCTGCCATAGTAAACTCTGCTTTGCTTGATTGAAGTGAGAGCAGGTAAAACATGCAGCTCCCCTTGTGCAAAAGCAATGCTGGCTCCCACAGGAGGCGGGGAGCCGGTGGGACCGTGGGGGCATTGGGGCTCCCCCCATGGTCCCCAAAGGAGCAGCCAGGACCCAGGGGAAATAAAAATATACATATTTTTTTAAACGGTGGCCGCGGGGAATGGGGTCCCCAGGGCCATAACTGGCCAAATGGCCCCCTCCAAAGAGTTTAATTATTTTTTTTTAAAAAAGACTGGCCATGCCTGGGGGATTCAATCCCCGGGGCCGAAATTGGCCACGGTAGGTGGGCCACGCGGCCCCCTTCCCATTTTGTTAAATTTCTTTTTATAAATAGGGCCCAAAAATAGTAAAAGAAGGGGGGCCGCACAACCCTCCTTCTAAAATATAAAATAAAAAATGCTGGCATCTCACCGGAAGCCCACCTCCTCACTGCACCACTCTGCAAACACAGCTTCTGGTGCACTGCTGGTGGGGTGATGAAGTCCTCTTGTGTCCTGAGGACCTCAAGACACAAGTGGACTTCATCCTCCAAGCAGCAGAGCACCAGAAGCTGCATTTGCAGCATGGTGTAAAAAGAGACATTGCCTCGGAACACCTCACTGCAACGCAGCGCTGTCGCACTTACTGGAGACATCGTGTGGGCTAGTTGCCCCCAGGGACCCTCGGGATTCAAGGGGACTTAATCCCCCAAGTTACAACGTGCCAGGGGCGCATTTGCACAGTGGTGCAGGGAGGGGACGGGCCTGATATAACAAGTGAGCAAACCCTGGCACATTGCAAATTGAGGGGGAAAAGTCCCATTCAATCCTGAGGGTTCCTGGGGGCCAACGTGCCCACCAAGTACCTCCAGTGAGCACCACAGAGCTGTGTTGCAGAGAAGTGGTCCGAGGCCACACCCCTTTTTACACCACTGTGCAAATGTGGTTTCTGGTGCACTATTGGTGGGGTGATGAGGTCCTCTTGTGTCCTGAGGATTCAAGGGTAATTAATAGGGACATTATAGTTAGAAATTAGCATTAATAGGGACATTACAGTTAGAAATTAGCATTTTAAAAACCTTAGAAATTCACTGAAAAAAACATACGTTTTAGGGAAGTTATAGTTAAAAATTAGCATTTAAAAAGCCTTAGAAATTCACAGGAAAAAACACAGGTGTCAGCGACGTTAAAGTTAGTTGGACATTTCATTCGTACAAAACTAAAGAAATTCAGCCGTTATAGTTAGTAGAGCTAACTATAACTTGCAGCCCTGCAATGCACTGCTGATAACGTCACATATTACATCACTCATGACATGGTCAGTAACATCACAGATGACATCTCAAATGACATCACTGATGGCAGGGGTGTCTATGATTTTTGTCATAGAATTAATACAGAACTCGGTGAAGTTATGAGCGTCATGCATGGAGGGGGAAGGAGAAGGAAGTTATTGCTAAAAGCTGACATAGTGAGTGCATAGCACTTTCCTCCATTGAGCATGTCAATTGGTAGTGAAGATGAGGTCGTACAGTAAGGTACATTTATTGTAGCAGAAGTAGGGATCAGTGATAAGAGTTTCTTTGTTAAGGTTGAACATTTTATGATTGAAATTTGTCATGGCATTTTTGGATAGGTTGGGTGGGTATTTTGTTAAGTATAAGACCTTTCCTGTGGGGGACAGTAGTGTAGTGTAGTTCCTATCATCCCAATAGGCTCTGCGCATTGGAATAATACCTACAGCAGTAAAGGCCTAGGCCAGACGTTAACTAGGTCTACTACTGTCGATACTAGACTTAAAGTTTTGGGTTTTGCCAGCTAGCTCAGAGTTCACTAGAAACTTTCTCGAATGTTCAGGAAGGACTTAACTTCCCTGATTAGACAAGAAGGGATTTAGTTTCTGACAACCATAGAACATGACAACTTTGCTCTCCCCTAATCAAGAGTATATCTCGAGAGTCGTGTGAACAAAAGGCAATTTATTTTACTCAGTCAGTACGTGCATTCTTAGTCTCATCAGATTGTAGAGAAAAGGAAGAGACGGGCGTGTTCAATAAAAAGGTGTTATTTATTGATCAGTCTCTTTTCTCATACAAGAGAAATGGATCGATATTATTGCAATACTTATAGCTAAGTAAAGTGCATACATTAAAAGCAATAGTATAAAATAATACTGTAAAAACATTGATATGGTTTCTAAGCCATAAGATGTTTTAAAATGAATAAAATATATTACATACACATATACATTTGACTAAACGTACTCAACTGGTGTTTCTAAATACGCCTACCCCGTGTACCTGACCTAAGCCTAGTACGTGGGCGGGAATAGAAAGTTACAGTTTAAGTTAAGTTTGTTTTTGCCAAGTAAATAACTAAAGAATTCTCTGTGAGGGGTTATTCAGTTCTGTACCTGGAATCTAGGTTGAATGAGGGATGGTATCTCTCTCTCTGGTCTCGATATTCCAGGCTGCCTGCGAGGGCTACCCGGAAGCGCCGGTGCTGGATCTCTCGGCAGGAGAAATCAGCGCGTCTCGTTCTCAGCGCGTCAGGAAGGCGGGGCTGTGCCAGCGGGGTCTGCTCTGCTCTGGGCTTCGGCAAGTATGGCTGCTCCGTCTCGTCACCACGCGTGTTTTTGCATAGGGCAATATCGGTAATATTTATACCTTTAAGGTGCCGAGATTGACGTAAGGATGGACATAGATACGTCAGGAAGGATGTCATACGACTTGCTCGTTAGCACATTCTTTTGCTGAAGTTCTCGGTGAAATCAAAACAATGGCCGCAGGGTTTTGCCCAGGTTGTCATAGGTTTGATTTGTTATGAGAACTCCGTATGCCTTATCAGGGGCTGGAGGAATATCGCTTGTCTAATTAGACCGCAAGCGTTATGACCTAATCAGATAACACGTTCCTGTGCCGTAGTGTGACTGCGTCAGATAACGGTATCTGCATCATGGGGGTTTTCTGCCTCATGGGCTGACTGTTAGTTAACTTGTTGGTTTGTTTAACCAGAATAGGGTCAGGAATAGGGGGATCGATTCAGAACCTATAGGAATACATCACACCCACTCCACGCTAACTATGGTCATATTTACTAATCTATGCATAGTAAAACATAGTACAACATATTATAGAGTATTGTGTATACCTTACCACCCCAAAATACATAAATGCATTTTGAAATTTTCAAATATACTGAAAAGTTGCAATCATATGTATTGTATGCACTCAAGCTGTTTAATAATGCTAAGGTAATCACGCATTTGTATACATTATTGCTTATTTGGTATATGAGAATATACACATGAAATGGCTCTTAATACAGAAAAAAGTTCGAGACCATTCCATCACAGAATAAAATATTTAAAATATTTATGAACATACCAGCGGGCAGCTAATGTCTATAAGCTATGTCTATAAGCTATCTAAAATTTAGAAACCTTAGTTCTTTAAGAATAGTTCTTACTTTAAGCAGAAGATAGTGTCCCGAAAAATATGAAAAAATAATTTGGGGCTGCTGAAAAATTGCTGTCTGTGAACCGGAGGGAAAATTGTTCATGTGACTTTATTTTTAAAGTTGAAGGCCGAATTCAGGGAACGCCGTGTGCGAGCTTGTTCAAAAGTCTCTATTTCTGCTCTGGTGAGAACATCATATCATTTAGGCTTTCGAAAAAACTGTCAACAGCTTCCTGGGAAAGTTCCACTAACTCGGAAATAGGTGTAATCATGCATTCGTGCGCATGATTGTTTCCATTGACATTCTGATTTGCATTGCTGACAGAAGGTCGTACCTGATCGATGCTGCTTTCATCTTGAACTTCACTACCCATCAATCGTAGTGGTGAAGCTTCCACGAATGCCGTCATCAGGATTGGTAGCCTTTGAGGGCAGCACAAAGCATGAACCTTGATCGGGCTCAACAATGTTTCTGCATCCATTGGCGCATCCGATTGTAGCGTCAGACAGGTGTCTAACACGCATTCTTCTCCGCATAGCAGACACCTTAATACAGGTAAAACACATCTTTGCCACATTGTTCGAAATGATAGAAACCAAGTCATGTTCAGGTCTCTAAGCCGGGAGAGTCCCAGGATTTTTGATA
This sequence comes from Lissotriton helveticus, assembly GCF_964261635.1. Lineage (NCBI taxonomy): Eukaryota > Metazoa > Chordata > Amphibia > Caudata > Salamandridae > Lissotriton > Lissotriton helveticus. Next base: position 808,542,230 of record NC_136063.1, read on the forward strand.
TCCGGTCCCGGTATCCAATGGCTAGGATTGTTTCTTCCCTTGTCGCAAGAGTTTTGTCTGTGACATGGGTTGCCATACCGAAAAATAAGGACCAAGAATAGGATTCCTGCAATTAGTCCCAAGATCAGGGGAAGTCCGCCAAAAATCGAATGGACGAAATCTGGAAAAATACCCAGTATGGCTTTGAATGGTGTTAATGCCATCGAAAATACTGTCTTAAATACCTTTGAGACCCCATTGGTATCAGAAATATTTAAGATTTCGTTTAGTATTTCTGCGAAATGTATGGGGGAATTAGTTGATAACAATGAATGTATCTCTGCAGTCGTCCTTGCGACTTGTAGATCATACGTTTCTTTTGATGACGTGAGCCTTGTAGGCGTCTGAAGAAGCACTGTTTTCATTCTGCTTAAAGTATCTATTCGAATAGAAGTAATTTTCAAATTGGGCCATGCCCTTGCCTCCCTGTCTGGAAAGGAGCTGGGGAACAATGAGCGTCCACAGCACTTGACCTTCGCAGTCGTAGTTACTAGATAAGGAGTCCCGGGCATAAGACTACAACATCTGCGGTCTACAATTAGAATGTAACTCCCATTATAGAGTCTTTGAAAGAATGGTTCTATTTCTGTTGCAGGTGCGCCTTGCTGGTGACATGAAAGGTTGTATGAATTCCCTTCACAGGCTCCATGCAAACTAATTCCGTTACACAGAAGCGTGCCGCTTAGTGACATCGCACAATTATTGCCACTTAGAAACACTTTCTGTCCTTTATTACTGACACATGCATGTGAATAGGGCAGGTTCCATGATGTTTTAATGTACCCCTTTCCCAATTTCTCGTACATGCCAGCCTGTATATATTTTTGGCAGTATTGAAACCTGAAGGTTGAGATTGGAATATTTATTATCCCATGTATTATCCATTCACTGACAGGTCGTTCTGACATTGTCACTGGTAATCTTTCGAGTTTTTCAATGCTCAAGATTGTATAATCAGCACCCTTTTGTGCCATACTGATTTGTCTATCAGTAAGGTTAAAGATTTGGAATAGTGACGTTGTGTTGATTAAACGCCAAGGCACATAGCCTGAACGCAGATTTTGTAACGTCCAGCCAAGCTGTACAATAGAGCGCAATTGTGACTGACCGTGTTGTAATAACAGTAAGTCTTGCGACAATATGTCGATTGCTGAAGACACAATGCTGTCCAAAGAAAAAATTCTGGAGGACAGAGTCATTAACCCATTGTCCACTACAGAAAGTGATTTTTCCAAATTAATACGGTCAATTTCCCGTATTCTCTCTGCTGTTTCAATTTGAGTAACCTTCCAGGCCTCATTGTATGCTGCATATACAGAGGCTGCTATGAAACGTTTTTGACGCTGTTTGCGCGGTCCCATAATGAAATCACGCAAGTCAGCACCATCAGTAAGTAAAGTTAGGTGTTGTTTAATTTCTGCCAGTGTGGAAGTTTGTAGCCATTGAAGGCATAATTTGCCCACACTGTACGTGGTTATTATCCCTGGGTGATGTCTTTGGGGATATCTAGGGTCTGGCCTGGTCATTTTGAACCCCTGTGTTTTGTTCAGGAATCTATCTTGACAGTTATTTGTATCTGTGGGCCAGATCAACCACTGTTTCCAATCAGGATGTGTTCTGTTTTGGTTAAATACATAATTTACGTCTATCTCTTCAACTGTAGAGCTATTGCTGAACATTGTTGGCTTTGGAATAGACGGTTTATTTAAGTCTTTGATTTTGGCTAGGCCAAGACAGGTGGATTGTTGAACAGTGTCATTTAAAAATATCATTTGTTCTGGGATCATGCAGGCTCTAAACATAGATTCTATACCCTGTACTTGCCATTCTTTTGTACCCCAAACACTTTTCAATTCAACATTCTTGTCCCAATAATCAAAACCAAAAGTATTCATTTTTTCAAAGAATGAGTCTGAATATATCAATTTTGTGTTGGTTATCATGGTCTTTGTCCCTGTCTTGTTTGACAATTTAAAATAGAATGCTTCAGCATTACTTGTGTTAAAACCTGAAAAGTATGAATATTTGTCATAGAAGGTCCTTGAGCTTCCTTTTGGAGGGGTTGCACAATGTTCCCATTGATTATAATTTAAAACATTTCTAGGTTGTGCAGATCTATGTAAAAAATGGTTACCATAGTGGTTATAACAGTACATACTATCATAATTTGTAGAACCCTGCAAATAATCATGTTTGGTAAATTTAGCAGACATTACTAAGTCAGACATCATATTATTAATGCTTTCGAAGTCCCAATCATCAGCAAATGAGCTTGGTTTTGCAAAGTCACTCAATGAGATCTTAATTTGGTGTGGATATTTCAGGATTTCGACCGGACCATAAATTTCATAGTCAGTGTTGTCCCAGGCTACCCCACCAGGTATCGGATTGGCTGTGAAGTTGACTGAAGAAAGTTCTCTTTTCTCGATGTGTGAAGATGTGTGTGGTTTGAGGATCAAGTTGATTTTCTGACTTGCTGTGTCCATTTTTGCATATTTTCCCTCAATAAAGCGTCCCAAAGTGAGCCATGATGCGCCAAAGTATGAGGATAAATGCACCAAAACCCACCCAAAATTCAATCCATGGAGAAATCAGATATGTTTCTTTCAATTGTTTCAAAAGTTCTTTAGCTTTATCTTTAAAGGTTTTTGATGATGGCTGTGTCTTTGATTCACTGAACCCTTCAGAGGAATCATCAAAGTTTATGAAGTAGCCGGATGCAGTTCTGTCAATTGTGCCAATTGGTTCAGGATTTCTGTTTCTTGCATTTTCACTTGGTACTTCATTATAGATTGGTGTGTCTCTGCTAAATGTTTTTATTTGGGTTTTCAGAGGTCTGAGTTCTATTGCATTGTTGCATAGTCCTTGTTGTTTTTCTGTAGGCGTTTCGAATGTGATGAGCCTCTTCGTTAGGACCTCTGTACTGGTAGCAAACCTTGGTGTTCTGCTACTTATTGGGAGTCCACTTGGCCTACTGTTTGTTATCGGCCACATGTTGTGGTTTTACCAGGTCGATGGATACAACTCGGTTCTCCTTTTTTCCAGCAAGTGGCGGTAGTACAACTGATCTTGTCCCGTTGACAGACAAGACAGGAACTGCTTTTCTGTAAGAAGGCCCAAATTCCTTCTTTACCGCGATCTTTTCCCTGACTAGATCCCCGACTTTTGGAATCCAGACAGGTCTTGCTGGGACAGGTGGTGGTTCTTCAGTGGTTGTTGGCTGTTGTTTCAATTTTATGTTGCTCAGGTCTTTTCTTGTTTTGTTTAAGTCCTGCAAAATAGCCAAACGGTCTTTGATATCAAAGCTTTTTTCTTTCACCACTGAAGTCTGACTATCAATGTCAGAGATCAACATCCTAGTTCCAAATAATAATTCGTACGCACTGAATCCCTTCAGAGAATTTCTTGGCAAGTTATTTAGACTACGTTGGACACTTATTAGATGTTTGACCCACCCAGCTCCCGAACCTAATACCTTTGCCGTTATAGATTGCTTTATGTCACGGTTTTTTCTTTCAACAATTCCGTTCCCCTCAGGGTGTAATGGACAAGAGTACCGCAATGCCACGCCCATGCTGACCATGGCCTCCTTGTAAGCTCTAGAGCTAAAAGCAGGACCGTGGTCCGAATGCAGCATGCCAATTGCGTATGTGCCGATAAAGACTCGCAAATCTTTTATAACAGTTCTGGCGTCAGCCGTTCGCTGGGGCCACATCCATATGAATCTCGTGCATGAATCCACTGCGACCAAGATATATTTATAGTTACCATCCCTTTGTAAGGGACCACAGTGGTCTAGATAAACACAGGATAATGGTTTATCCGAGATTAGAAGGGGCGTCTGCGCTGGACGTCTCACCGTTGATACTTTCATTTTTTGACATATTTCACATTCTAGAACATAGTTCCTTGTTTGTCTTCTCATTTGTGGCCACCAGTACCTCTGTTTTAATAATGATACTGTGGCTGAGACGCCAGCATGGATGGAAGCAAGCCCTTCGTGTGCCGCTATTATTAGTCCTAACCTGTGTTCCATGTTTGGAATTGCCCTATCCCCCACTCCAGGGATTCGAGCAAAAGGAACATTGTTTGCATCAGTTATGTATGAGTATTTTACTGGAAAGCCTTTCGGGAGTGTTTCTATCGAATCCTTTTCTGAAGCGCTGACAGCTTGTAATATTTCGCTGTCTATTTTTGTTTTTGACCGGGTGATGGCAGCTACGGAAGCCGTTTGCACAGCTGCTTTCGCGGCCTCATCAGCCAATGAATTCCCTGCAACGTGAACGCCATCACGTTGATGACTCAGCGTATGAATCACGTGAGTCTTTGGTAGTTCTTTTTGTAAAAGAACTACTTGTTCCCAGAGCATTTTATGCTTGATTGTGCCTCCTTTTGCATCCTTAAAACCATTCTGAAGCCAGATCTGCAAATATTCATTATAAGACTGAACGCAATAATACGAATCGCACACTATGAGTGTGGGGAATTCTCGATCGGTATTTTCAAGCGCCATCTTGAATGCCAGTAGTTCAGCTCGCTGAGCCGTACAATCTCCTAAAGATTGTGTTTTAGTGATTGCTGGTTTAAATTTTCCTTCGTGCCAGCGACCTTTAACGATCGCGCACGCAGCACTGTAAGCTTGCTTACCCCCCACCGCGGGTTGTGCTGATCCGTCTGTATATATTATACAGCCGTAGTGTTCTAGAGGCAAAATTTCGGTCGGCGGAGGACATTCAAATTCATATTGGAGAAATTCTTGTGTTTTTAAATAAGGATCAAATTCGTACGCCACGTCTGTTGCAGCAAGAGAATTAGCCCATTGTATCCATCTCGGATGGAGAGCCTTAGCATTTGGAATGCTTGCTTTCGTTACAGCCTCTAGGGCTGGTATCGGTGTCACGATTATTATTCGTTTACCTTGTGCCAGGGCTCGTTCTTTTGCTATAGCTGTCTGTGTTGCAGTAAGAATTTTTTCCGTTGGGCTAAATTTCATTTCAGCCTTAGTGTACAAGTGTGATTTGAATGCAATTGGTACCTTTTCTCCCTCATTAGAGGTCAGGTATGTGAATCCGCATCTCCCTGGGATGACTCGAATCACAAGATTGCGTGTGTTATCACGTGTTTCTAATTTTGTTTTAATTAGCATGTCTGTTTGTAGGGATCTCAAAATTTCTGTGTGTATTTGAGTCCAATTGGATCTTTTAAAATCGGGTTTTATCAGATCATAAAGGGGTTTGACCCTTTCTGCGTAATTTGCAATGTATGTTCTTCCGAAATTTAGGAAGCCTAGGATTGACTGTAAGTTTTTTAGTGTTCTCGGTGCTTGGAGTACGGCACATTTCTCTAGGAAATTGTCAGCCAGGCTTTTGCCTTCGCTTGATAATTCATATCCTAAGAACAGGACTGTCAGATGGGCAATTCTGGATTTTTTAAAGTTGAATTTGTAACCCTCTGCTGCGAACCCAAGTATTATGGTGTTCACTCTTTTCAAGTGAGTCTCCAAGTCATCATCTGTTAAGTATATGTCATCGACATAAGATAATGCTTCATCATCATATAGTTGTAGTAATTCTGTTACTCTCGCTGAGAATACCCCCGGGCTGTTCTTGTACCCCTGGGCTAACCGACAGAATTGTTTTTGAGTGCCATTTATTGAGAATGCAGTTAAATATCTGCTCTCTGGTGCTATGTTTTGACAAAAGAATCCATTAGAGATGTCTAATGTTGTTTTGTATTTTTTGCGCACTATGTTATTCATTAGTGCAGCACTATGTGAGTTTTGCACTGCAAAGGTTTTGCAACATGTGTTAAGGTGTCGGTAATCCAAAACTAGACGGTATGAATTGTCTGGTTTGGAGACCGGAAACAAAGGGTTGTTCATTTGTGAGGTGCAAGTTTCAATCACCCCCTGGTATTCTAGCTGATCTAGTATTTCATTTACCTGTTTTTTAGCTTCTTGCTTAATTGGGTACTGCCTTTGTGCAGTTGGTTGTGATTTTAACTGGATTTTGTGAGGAGGGGAGTCCTCATCCCATCCCACGTGATTTTTATATAAATCAGGAGCTAGAGCCACTGCCCACTTTCTAGCAAGTGTGTATTTTTTATGAATAGGAATTTGATTTGAGAAGGCAGGCATAATTATTTATTCGCCATGAGGGCACTCCCTGACAAACTCTGGTGGCCAGTCTTTTTCAGCTAGAAGGATATCATAGCCCTTGGAGAGATTATCCCAAAATAGTCCCCTTATTTTTCTAGTCTTATCCCCCTCTATACGCAATGTTATTTCGTATATTTTGTGAGGTTTGCTAACTCTGGTGTCCGCAGTTTCCACTTGAAGATATTCATTCGTGTCCACTGTCTCCAGATGATTCATAAGGACTTTGCGAGCTATGCTCACTTCTGCTGCGCTGTCTAGCATTGTCTGAGCCCATTCTCCGTTTTTCAGTTGTGTCCTCAGTATTCTCGGCATTGTTAACTATTTTAATGCTGGCTACCTTCTTTTTTGGAAATTGTAATTTCTTTTTTAGCTGAGCAGGTTCCTTGTCTTTGGACTTGGCGTGCTCTTCTCTTTGTTCTGATCGTCCTCTTCTTTCCGATTTCTGCGAGGAAGTCTGAAAAGATTGAGAGGGACGTGTATCAATGTCTTGATATCTATCAGGCTTTTTTATATTATCCCTATTCCTAAGGTTATATCTTTTCCCAGAGGGGTCACTCTGAGGTGACCTGTGTCTTTGGTTCAGAGATTTTTCTCTTCGTCTAGGAGACCTTCCTCTGGACTGGAATTTCTTTTCTTTAGGATTGGATTGTTTGTTTCCAACCCAGTTCTTTTTTGGTGATGTAGAATTATTATTAAAAAATATTTTTTCAGGACTTTCAATTAGTTGCGGTTTTACTGGTATTCCACCTAAACTATCTCTACCTAGTTCCTCATAGGATTTTTCTATGATTCTGGCAATTTCAGCTGGTTGGTCTGCTATATCTGTCTCTTTTAACCTCTGGCGGATCGCCACGTTTGCTGCTTCACCTTTTATGTTGGCTAATAATATAGCCGAGACCTGCTTGAAGTCTTTCAGTAATTTCATACCAAGAGTTAAAGCGGGTTCTGGACCATATTCATCTTGAATTTGTTTTAGCACATCTGGTATTACCGAAATGGATGGAACACCGTGCGTTTTTGTGTAGATGGAAGCAAAGACTGTACCCCAAGTGTCACAGTCCTCAATGTGTGGTGCGATTCCCATTGGAAGACAGATAGTCAGAATCCTGTGCTTTTCTAGCGGGGTAGTGTCTGGAAACACCGCCTCTATTTGGGTTATTTTCTGCGCTAGCCAGAATGGTATTTGTTCCCGTTTAGCCGGTACTTTACCTAGGCAGGACTGGATGTTCTGTGGTGTAATTTTATTTGTGTTCCCCTGGTGAGGGGTCAGCTGTGGGAGTTTAATCGCTGGTTGAATTGTTGAAGTCCGCATCACATACTGGACTAATTGTCTATGTATTTTTATTAATTGTTTTAGCTGTGTTAGCAAGTTAGCTGCAGACATCCCGTCGATGTCTGGATGTGGTGTGTATCCGGCTAGGACCGGCCACGTTGCTCCTGGTCTACCTAAAGGACCGAGCCTGGTGATGTGATTATTATGTTTTAGGGCGCCATCAAATAAGAGCAAATGCTCTTGAAATTTGAGTGGTACTTCCACCTCCTCGAAAGGAGTGTAATTTTCAGGAGGTTCCTCTATTTTGTAATAGTGGAAGTACTTTGTTACAGGATTTGCTGCTGGAAAATTTATCCATGAATAGTATACCTCTGTCTGCCGATATTCGTGTGCCTCAATTACGAATATGACTGTACCACCTCTAGGTGTCAGTCCATTTTCTATAAGTTTTATGGTTATAGATTTCCTTTTGATGACCGGAATGAGTATTATATCCGGTCTGCGTCTTGCATGGTAGCATCAGCTGCTGCGAGTTCAGTTGCTAATCTAACTGCCTCTCTTTCTTCATCACTGTCTCCCATTTTACTGACAGGATGGTTATTTTTTTGTTTGTTTGCAGATCAGGTTTCTTATGGAAACAAAGATTAGATGCACAATATTTTGGAACAGTGTATCCTTCAACGTTGACTTATACCAAGAACCATACATAGGAGTTCCCTCCTGCGAGGTCTGGCGGATATAACCTTTCACCCACTCCAGACGTCTTTGGAGTATTATGGGAAAAGGGGTCTGAGTGAGAAAGCACGACTGAGTTACTCTAAATGTCTTACGTTAGTTTTATCGCCCTTTCCAAACGCGTTGGGCGCCATGTAGTGTAGTTCCTATCATCCCAATAGGCTCTGCGCATTGGAATAATACCTACAGCAGTAAAGGCCTAGGCCAGACGTTAACTAGGTCTACTACTGTCGATACTAGACTTAAAGTTTTGGGTTTTGCCAGCTAGCTCAGAGTTCACTAGAAACTTTCTCAAATGTTCAGGAAGGACTTAACTTCCCTGATTAGACAAGAAGGGATTTAGTTTCTGACAACCATAGAACATGACAACTTTGCTCTCCCCTAATCAAGAGTATATCTCGAGAGTCGTGTGAACAAAAGGCAATTTATTTTACTCAGTCAGTACGTGCATTCTTAGTCTCATCAGATTGTAGAGAAAAGGAAGAGACGGGCGTGTTCAATAAAAAGGTGTTATTTATTGATCAGTCTCTTTTCTCATACAAGAGAAATGGATCGATATTATTGCAATACTTATAGCTAAGTAAAGTGCATACATTAAAAGCAATAGTATAAAATAATACTGTAAAAACATTGATATGGTTTCTAAGCCATAAGATGTTTTAAAATGAATAAAATATATTACATACACATATACATTTGACTTAACGTACTCAACTGGTGTTTCTAAATACGCCTACCCCGTGTACCTGACCTAAGCCTAGTACGTGGGCGGGAATAGAAAGTTACAGTTTAAGTTAAGTTTGTTTTTGCCAAGTAAATAACTAAAGAATTCTCTGTGAGGGGTTATTCAGTTCTGTACCTGGAATCTAGGTTGAATGAGGGATGGTATCTCTCTCTCTGGTCTCGATATTCCAGGCTGCCTGCGAGGGCTACCCGGAAGCGCCGGTGCTGGATCTCTCGGCAGGAGAAATCAGCGCGTCTCGTTCTCAGCGCGTCAGGAAGGCGGGGCTGTGCCAGCGGGGTCTGCTCTGCTCTGGGCTTCGGCAAGTATGGCTGCTCCGTCTCGTCACCACGCGTGTTTTTGCATAGGGCAATATCGGTAATATTTATACCTTTAAGGTGCCGAGATTGACGTAAGGATGGACATAGATACGTCAATAAGGATGTCATACGACTTGCTCGTTAGCACATTCTTTTGCTGAAGTTCTCGGTGAAATCAAAACAATGGCCGCAGGGTTTTGCCCAGGTTGTCATAGGTTTGATTTGTTATGAGAACTCCGTATGCCTTATCAGGGGCTGGAGGAATATCGCTTGTCTAATTAGATCGCAAGTGTTATGACCTAATCAGATAACACGTTCCTGTGCCGTAGTGTGACTGCGTCAGATAACGGTATCTGCATCATGGGGGTTTTCTGCCTCATGGGCTGACTGTTAGTTAACTTGTTGGTTTGTTTAACCAGAATAGGGTCAGGAATAGGGGGATCGATTCAGAACCTATAGGAATACATCACAGTAGGTCGGTCAGCTTGTTAGTGATGGAAGGATCTATGCTGGATTCAGTCGGCATGTAAGAGCTGGAAGGAGCGGATGAGTGCCTTTTCAAGCTGGGTGCTCTTTATGCGAAGAATGGCAAGGAGGATCAAAAACTGTATCTGTAGCCAGGTCCATTTTGGGTGTTTATGAGGTACGTTATCTATGTCTAGATCAAAAAAGTGGTGTAAGTAGGTGACATTTTTAGTGGTCGTTTGAAATGCAATTATAGAGTAGCAAAAATGGAGTGAGATATACAGTATACATGTACATAACACATGGGCGGGTGAAATACTTCTTACAACATTACAATAGCAGATGAGAAGTTAAGGATCAACAAGGTGTGGAGGAGTCATCTATGTCCCAGTCTGAATAGAGTCAGACACCAGGGATAGTAGCACAGGTCTCATACCATTGACTCGAATAGTCAGAGTCATGAAGAATGGAGGGGGTGTCAGGCTCAGCCTTTCAGATACCCCTCTGCCGTGAGCACTACGTTTTGTTCAAGAATTTACCTGTTAGTACCGTGTAGGGCCAAGCAGCCAGCATAAAAGAAGCATAGATCCATAGGTATCAGCCTCCACACACTTGACCCACTATTAATAGGATTGCAGAAGAAATGCAAATCACTCAGTTTAGTTTGCATATTTCAGTGACAGATGGAGATCCCTCTGGTATAAACATCTCACAGGTTAAAGTTATTTTTTTTGCATGAAATGGATAATCTAAAAATATGTACATGTAACGGTTAAAATGCTTATTTACGTCCCAAAGGTTCAATATGAAAATAGAGGACATCCAACCAAGCAACATAGAATCCCTGAATGTAGTACATAGATTGCATAGGATCATCATAATAGCAACTGGGAGAATCATTCATCTAATATATCTGGCTCACGTCAAGAGGCAGATAAAATTCACATAGTACTGAGGCAGAGCTAGCATGGTTTCATATTGTCAGTGGCATTTGAGAGAACACAGTGAAAAATGTAAGTTCCCTATGGTTGCTTCTTGCAAGTAGGTCCAATTGCACGAGGAAACCTGGATTGGGCTAGTGGTGATCGGAACCCCGGCACAAGATGGGACATTCCCTCCTCTAAAATTGAACAGTTTCATCAAACAAATGGGTTGGGGAGGACCAAGTCAACAATCGGCTTCGGCATCACTGTGGGAGTAAACAAAGTCAAAATGGCATCAACAGAACTCCAGGAGAATGACGGTGCAACAGGGCAAAACAGCAATGTGCTCCCAGGCAAGAGGTGTGGACCAGGGGAGGACAGAGAGCACCTTCAGAGGAAATGGCAGCTCCTTCTCTGAAGGAATGAATGATTCCAGCTCTAGGATGAGTAGGGGCAGAGAGCAAGTGGCCCCAACATCCACGCAACATCCATGCAAGAAAGGCATTGATGGCACTTCAGGGACTCACAGACACAAGAGCCGTTGTCTTCTGGAGTCAGCGTTGGTCACAGGGGGTGGCCAGATCCCCTCACCACCTTAGCAAGTAAAGGTGGCAGGCTCCTTTGTTCATTGCAAACTTAAAGTATCAAAACCCAATGGGCTCAAATTTAGACTTACGTGGTGTACACCACTCAAGCGGGAAAAGAGGCAACTCCTTTTTGTTAGTTAACCCTCACACACCCTATTGGTGTCATGCTTCATCACAGGGTTCACCCTGACTCCTAAAGATCAGGGTGGGTTCGACCGTATTTCAGGGAGCGCTTAGAAGAAGTAGGCCACAGGATCTGGAGATACAAATGCTTCTGAGTTCCCCAGGTATTCCTTTATTGGCGGGACGTAGTGGATATAAAAAATTAAATATATACAGGGGGTCATTTGGAGGTAATGTTCCTATGACCCTAAAGGTGCACTAATATGTTTCAGCCCTTAGTCAATGGCCAGGGCTTTCTTTAGGGCATATTGTGGTTCACACCCTGGAATTTAATAAATGATATTCCTATGTATTTTTAAGTGATGGAGTAGAAAGCTGCTCTCTGGTGAAAAGTATATGGAGGGTATACTTATCTCTCCATCCAGAAAGAACATAAAAATCAGCCTATAAGACAAGAGTGGGAAGAAACAAAAGAATACAACTGTTTTTGCATTTCATTATATTTTTTTATGTACAACAACAATTTTTGCATTTCATCACATTTTTTATATATATGCACTCCCATTGTGCTCAGTGTGCTTTCACTCTTTTGACAGTGATCTGTGACCATAACAATGAGCTATTCATGCGTAATCGTGTCCACGAGACTACTACTAGCAGTATGCGTCCAGTGCTCGCATTCCATTCCTACTCATATAATAGTGAATATCTAGTGATAGTTTAAAAACAAACTCCATTATATCTCCCGCAAATGAACGATTACATCGGTATTACAACTGGCATCCACTACGTATATTATTCCAATGATGAGTGTGTTACTCAAACTCTGTCAGCCCAAGTGATATCGGGTACAGGCCTTACCCAAGTATGGTGGAAAAAGCGTGTCGCATGGGGATCAGGAAAGGGGTAGCCTTTTAGTCATACACTGTGGGGAAGTCAGGATAGAAATCAACCTTAACAGTGTATGCTCCCATCATAAAAAAAGACGTTTTACCTCGATCCTGCAATGTTGCCTAATAAGGTCATTTACTACTCCAAAGGTCCTGCCCCTCGCGTCACCTATTAGGGTCCCTCATCTCCCAGCATTAGCACTCAATATCTCTGGGTCGTGGCTATAAATAGGAAGAACTTTGTGTTTTTTATTTTTTTACGAGGCAGCACACTGCCGCTTTCGTGATGACGGTGCTATGTGTCATGTTCTAATAGGGAGAAACTCCTTTGTTCCCCAATTTATTATTCATCCTAGCCCAGTCCTGAACTCAGACAAGCAAGGACCTCAGAGCAAGCAGCACCTACAGTACCTCCCACACCAGGCTGTAGGTTGCAAACCAGTGCACTCTGGTGAGAGCTGACATCCAGGAGGACCTGGCCTGGCAGTTCGGGCTGGACTGTTCGCATGTGGAGGAAGGTCAAGCCTGATTTGCACATGGCTGAGCCCAAACTGGGGTGGCATATGAGCAAAATAACCCACATAATCTTCACGGGGGTGAGTGGTTTAAAAGTTCAGCACTCCATCCATCATCTTGATGCGTTTGCTATGTTCACCATTTGTGGCCAAGGGTTTGCCCGGAGGTGGGTCCCTTGCTCGTGTGCCACTGGACTCAAGCTAACCTGGCTGATAATTGGTGATATCCCGAAACTGGTCCCAGGATGCTTGTTTCTGGTCCAGGTAGGACATGGAATGGCGGTTCAGGTCGGGCTTTTCTCATGAGGAGAAGGGTTAAGACTGATTTGCATATGGCTGGATCCAAATTGGGGTAGCATGGTGAGCAAACGCATGATGGATTAATCCCAGATCTCTTGACTGGGGATAAGTAGTTGAAAGTTTCAGCACTCCATCCATCATCTTCTTGTGTATGCTATGTTTGCCCCAAGTGGCCAAGGGTATTCCCAGACATAGTTCCCCTGGTCTCCGTGCAATTGGATTCAAGCTACTCTGGCTGATGAGGGGAGATACCCTGAAATAAGTCTATGGATGCTTGTTCCTGGTCCACGGAGGACCTGGCCTCTCAGTTTGGGCTGGACTGTTCCCATGAGGAGCAGGGCCAAGGCTGGTTTGTGTAAGGCTGGGTCTAAACTGGGGTGGCATATTGAGCAAAAGAATGATGGATTAAACCCTGATCTCTTGACTGGGGGAGAGTGGTTGAAAAGTTTCAGCACTCCGTCAATCATCTTGTTGTGTTTCCTATGAATGCCCTAAGTGGCAGAGGGTATGCCCAGACATGGGTCCCATGCTTGCTGTGCTTCTGGATTCAAGCTAGCCTGGCTGATGACGGGCGAGACCGGTCCCAGGATTTTTGTTTTCAGTCTGGGGAAGTTCTGACCTGGCAGTTTTGGCTGGACTGTTCCCAAAAAGACCAGGGTCAAGATTGATTTGCATATGGCTATGTCCAAACTGATGTGGCATAGTGAGCAAAAGAATAGTGGATTAAACCCAGATCTCTTGACTGCGGGTGAGTGGTTGGAAAGTTTCAGCATTCCGTCCATCATCTTGTGTTTGCTAAAAGCACACAAAGCCAACAGTAGTTATCTGGTTGAGCCGGACTAGGACAACGTTTTATGTTTAGGCTGACCACGATGGAGTGCAAGTCAGATCCAGGGACCAAGTTAGACATACTGAACAAAGTATCTTAAATCTATGTTGCGGAGCATTGCAAGATCCTGCATGGAGGATGCCTCACGCAACAATAGTTCTGATGGTCTGTGTGAGGATGTGTTGTGCAGCTGTGATTCTGTGGAGTTGAGGGGCTGCGATGCAAGGTCCTGCCTCAAGAAGGTGTTGCCCAGCTGCAGTTCTGAAGAGCTGCGAGGTCCTGCATTGGAGATGTGTTGAACATTGGCACTTCCAATGTGGGGCTGCAAGGGTATGCATTGCGCTGCGTCAGTTGTGCTTGGACCACAGATGGCTGACAAAGCACCTTTAGGCCCACTTCAAAGAGTCCAGGACTGGCGTGGCACAACTTGGGGGACACGACTCATAACAGACAGATGGTGCTAAGTTCACGGTAATTGAAGCCTTTTCTGTCCCTGAGGCTCGGATTAGGAGGCCAGTCAACTAGCCTTTGGAGTCACTCTGGTGGTCCTAGGTTCAAGATGCAGATCCAGTCCCTTGACTGAGACAGCAGGGTAGCAGAGTAGCAGGGAAGCAGTCTTTCTTGCAGCAGAGCAGCAAACCAGTCCTTCTGAGCCTTCCACAGGTCCAGAGGTATACTGAAGAGTTGGGCATGAGAGTTCAACATGTATATTTGGTACCAGCTTTGAAATAGGAGAAAGTACTGGAGGTCTACCACTTCAGAGTTGTTTGCAATGTCCTGCCTCCCAGCCCTAGCTCTGCTTGTGTGTGGGCTGTGTGTGCACAAACAACTGATGTCAACCAATTTTTGTTTTTGTGCTGCAGTAGAGACTTTGTGATGTGCAAGATGTGCAAGTGTGGCAGATGACAGCTCTTCCCCTCAATAAGTCAGAGATGGACCATCCTGTCAACACCTAGTCATCCCTTCCTCACTGCCTGGGAACAATACACAAGGACCAACTGCCAGCTACACCTAGGCATATGACCAAGGATATAGACTGCAGGCAGTTAGGACAGAAAAATGTAAACTTCCTAAAAGTGAACAATAAGAGATATGCAGCTGTAATGCACTCAGTAGACTTATTTAAACAAACTCATCAATTCAACTAGATAGAACAATGCATTAATCACAAATTATGTGTGCACCAGGTAAGAGGCCCTGCAAGCCTCTTGTTCAAACAGACGAAAGGTTCCCCGATAACTATCTGGAAATCCCAGTGCACTGCTAAAGGTGTCACTCAACAAAGTGTACTAAGTATTTAACTCAATATTTTCAAAAGGTTTGTGACTTATTGACACATTTCTCAACAGTCCACAATAAAGTACTCAAATGAATCAAAACGAAGTGTTCATCAAATCTTCGTAAGTAGCTCTACGTTGTTTTTATTTTTGGAACTTGTTGCAGCGATTCACAAAATCAAGGCGATATGCTTAACATCAGCATCAATAGTGGATTTTAAAAGTCCCAATGCATTTCGGGCGAACAAACCAGCCCTTCATCAGGCGAATCTGGAGAACAATAGTAAATACAGTATAATGAGAGTTTCCCTAAAGTATAATGACTATAGGCTCATAGAAAAGGAGGAAAGGAGAAACACGACAGGCAATTTACCAAAACGTGACTGAAATGTCGAGAAGACCGAGTGATAAGAACCCAAACCAACAGGGGTGCATAAGCGAAAAGAAAATACACATGTATCTGCCGTGCCCAAAAACAAAAATCAAAACTGTGAGCGATCGTGAGAGCAGTCGTACGAGAAACATACCGTGGCTTCTGAAGAATGTAATTAAAGCGCACAATAAGGCAACCAATAGGAAAAACGGTAGCCTGCAAAAAAGGGAGTTTCAACAATGACCATGAGTGTGCAAAAAGCAAATCTGCAAGATGTGATTGCTGGTAATAAACAAGAGATTCTTACCAAGTAACAAGGCATGAATGGGCTCGTAAAGTTGAAGAACACAGTGACGTTCGAGTCCCGATTTAAGAAAGCCGGAGCACCGAACGCGCGGTGGATATAAACCAAGAAATGAATCTGTGGACAGGCATTATATAAAGCTTGGTCAAATTCAGAACATTAATATTATGGTATGGGAAACAGCGAGAAAAACCATATGGACTCACCAGCAAAGAGCCAGTACGCCGATAGAGTCTTGCAGTGAACAAACGCCAGTAGCAACAAACGAGCCGCTACGCATAAACGCTATAAAAACGTGTCGCAAGTGAGCGTGTGAGAAATAGAAAACGGACTAGATCAAAAAAGGGAAAGCGGCCATATTGGAGTGTCTTGCAAGTGAGCGTGTGAGAAATAGAGAACAGACTATACGAGAAAAAGAGGAAAGCGGCCATATTGGAGTGTGTAAAACCCTTGAATTAGCAAACAAAAAAAGATTTGAAACAAAACAGTATCATAATTAGTAAAAGTTCCCAGACAAAAGAAAAAGAGTGAAAATAGGAAAAACAATAACACAAGCAGTTAGGTCTATCCAGCATCCTCATTATGTAGCTAACAGAAATAAAAATGCAATAAAAGGCAAGCATAGAATTTCAACAAAGCAAAGAATTAAGGTACATAATATACAACTCATATGGAGTCACAACATTCATAGAAAGCAAGAGAGTTCAAATGTATCATTAAGCCCCATGGGGGACAGTGTCTGCATGAACCAAATCCAGTATATCTCACGTTGTGATAAACATGTTGACATGTCTCTATCAGAGCGATTCTCAACAACCTCTAGAACCCCAAATCTGAGCTGAGCTATACTGTGTTTAAGAGCTTGCCAATGTTGGGCTATAGGGCTATAGGGGAACTGATGGTGCTCGTCCTGATCCGACTCTTATGCTCAGTAATTCGAGTGCGAAGGGTTCTTTCAGATTTCCCAACATAATACAAGTCACATGGGCATTTAATTAAATAAATAACATGGTGACTGTTACAATTAGCATTAAAATTCAAAGGAATTGTTTTGCCTGATCTTGGGTGAGAGAACTGTTTCCCAGTGATATCATTGTTGCAATGTGAACAATTCATGCATTTGGTCATCCCTTTTACAGGAACAGATGATTTTTCTTGAGGTCTATTCAAAATGTCTTTGAGATTGTTGGATCTTTTGTAGGCAAACAAAGGAGGCTCAAAAACATGCCTTTGAAGTCTGGTTCAGATTGAAGAAGAATCCATCTGTCAAGTATGATAGATTTCAACAACTTGGAATGAGTCGAATATGTGGAAACAAATACTTCCCTAATGGATGTTACTGATTTGGCTTTCTTCTTCAACAAATCTTCGCGACACAAACCAGATGACCAGTTGACTGCCTGGTCTACAACTACAGGAGGATAACCCCCGCTTAAATACTTGTCTTTGGATTCTATGATCTTCTGCATGCCAGCCTCAATGTTAGAAGTGATCCGCTTGATCCGCAAAAATTGCAAAAAGGGTAGGTGGCGTTTTAGTGACCAAGAATGAAAGCTTTGGTACAACAGAGCATTTTTGCGATCAGTGTGTTTGGTAAACATGTAAGTTTCAATGGTACGGTTAGACAGAGTAAGTAAAACATCCAGAAATGCTATACTACAAGAATCAATTTGGTGGGTGAATTGAATCCGTGGGTTAATGATATTGAGTTTGTGAACCACATTTTCCAGATCACTCCGTGACCCCTGCCAGATGATAAGAATATCATCAATGTAACAACGATAAACAATAAGATTGGAGGTCCATTGTGGGTCAGATAGGATGTGCTCAGTCTCAAATTTAAACATGTAAATATTTGCATAGCAGAGAGCCCCCGAAAAGCCCATTGATGTACCATTATTCTGGAGAAAAAATTGCCCCTTCCATTGAAAGTAGCTGTGAAATAAACAGAAATGGAGTATTTCCAACAAAAAAATTTTGCTGGCCCTGATATTGTCTTCTCTGAGTAACGCCCATTCGATCGCCTCGATCCCTTCAAGATGAGGAATGGAAGTGTACAGCGAAACTACATCAACTGTATACAACCAGATTTCACCACTCATAGGAATGGGAGTGTCTCGGAGAATGGTCAACAGATGAGTGGTGTCTTGAACATAAGATGGACACGACTGAACTATTGGTTGGAGAAAAGTGTCAAGATAGTGTCCGAGTGAATCATGAATAGAACCACAACCAGAGACGATAGGTCTCAATAGGGGTCAGTGAGGCATTTGTGGATTTTGGGCAACATGTACAGACGAGGTCTGCGCGGAAACCTGGTTGACAAAAATTCTTTGGTTCTAGCGGTAATCCATTTCATTTCAACAGCATGTGTCAAGATAGTATCCAACACACGCAAACATTCATTGGTGGGATCTTGGGGTAAAGGCAAATAAGTAGATGAATCTTGCAACATTATCTCAACTTTCTCCTCATACTTATTGCGGTCCATGACCACTAAAGTGCCACCTGCTTTAGTGAAATGTAACAGGATGTTAGTCTGCAAAGATTGTAATGCAGTTCTCTCTCCTCGTGATAAGTTGGAAGAGGCACTTGATGAAGATGGTAACCTAGAAATGTCTTGTTTAACCAAAGTTTCAAAAAGATCAATGGTTTTATGAGAGATAGGTGGAACAAAAGTGCTCTTAGGTTTGAACTCAAGGCTCAAGGTACTCATCTTCATCTTGAGGCGCATCTGTAGTCTCAATAGTGGAAAAAAGTCTCAGTCTAAGTTTTTTAGTGAATCTGAACAATGCAACTTGTGAATCTAAACTCTTGGGTTGGTTGGTGGGTACAAAGGAACATCCTTTATTGAGTACCACCATTTGACTCTTAGAGAGTTTCTTTGTCCGATGTGGTTTTCCCGAATCGATGACCTCTATGGGTTTGACTGCCTCTGTTGTTGCCTCTAATGGTGGTTGGTTGGCAGCCGGGCTGGTCGCCAAAAAAGAAACCTTAGTGGTGCTAGAACTCCCTGTATCGGGTTCGCTCAGGGGCAATGAAACAGTGGAGGGCACAGGAGGACAAGACATCTGAGTGTCAGTGACAGAAGCTAGACTCTCCTCAGAAGAGGTGGTCCCTTGTTTCTGCCAACTACGTTTTTGGGCATAAACTTAGGCCCAGGAATACACTTCGTCAAGTTTATAGTCTATAGTATCACGACGAAATTTCCTCACTTTGCGCTCATGGATGTCCTTAGCATATGCATCAAGTCTAGTGTTAATGTCATTAAGAGTGGTGGTCCAGGAGTCAGTTTCCATACGTTGAACTAAATTAGCCTGTAGATCTTTGATTTCAGATTCAAGGCCCTCTAGTACTTGAGACAACTCTTCAACTATTAAAAGAATGAGGTCTAAAGAGTATTTATTTAAAATTGCAAACCACTTTTCCATGAATTTTTTATTCATTTTGAAAAGCATTGGTTTAATTGCGAGACGGAGTCCCCTTGGTATGCGACTACCTCTATCATATTGAATGAGGGTAGTGGCATGAAGGCGTTGATTTATCTCTCTCCGCATAAGGTATTCCAATTGTTGAATTTGCTGCTAAATAGGACCCGAGGTAGTGTCGAACTTCCTGACCTCTTTAATGAGCCCATAGATATCAGCCGCCTCTGCAGCTGAGTAAACTTTAGTTTGAGCTTTATTTTCAGTTAGATGCAAAATATCATCAAAAGACGACATATTAAAGTACAAAACAATACAACAGGTGGTGCAAACAGTAGCTGCGGGGCAGAAAGTATTTGTGAACAATATGAGATAGGCAGCTGTAATGCACTCAGTAGACTTATTTAAACAAACTCATCAATTCAACTAGATAGAACAATATATTAATCACAAATTATGCGTGCACCAGGTAAGAGGCCCTGCAAGCCTCTGGTTCAAACAGACGAAAGGTTCCCAGATAACTATCTGGAAATCCCAGTGCACTGCTAAAGGTGTCACTCAACAAAGTGCACTAAGTATTTAACTCAATATTTTCAAAAAGTTTGTGACTTATTGACACATTTCTCAACAGTCCACAATAAAGTACTCAAATGAATCAAAACGAAGTGCTCATCAAATCTTCATAAGTAGCTGTACGTTGTTTTTATTCTTGGAACTTGTTGCAGCATATCACAAAATCAAGGCGATATGCTTAACATCAGCATCAATAGTGGATTTAGTCCCAATGCATTTCGGGCTAACAAACCAGCCCTTCATCAGGGGGATCTGCAGAACAATAGTAAATACAGTATAATGAGAGTTTCCCAAAAGTATAATGACTATAGGCTCATAGAAAAGGAGGAAAGGAGAAGCACAACAGGCAATTTACCAAAACGTGACTGAAATGGCGAGAAGACCGTGTGATAAGAACCCAAACCAACAGGGGTGCACAAGCGAAAAGAAAATACACATGCATCTACCGTGCCCAAAAACAAATATGAAAACTGTGAGCGATCGTGAGAGTAGTCGTACGAGAAACATACCGTGGCTTCTGAAGAATGTAATTAAAGCGCACGATAAGGCAACCGATACGAAAAACGGTAGCCTGCAAAAAAGGGAGTTTCAACAATGACCATGAGTGTGCAAAAAGCAAATCTGAAAGATGTGATTGCTGGTAATAAACAAGAGATTCTTACTAAGTAACACGGCATAAATGGGCTCGTAAACTTGAAGAACACAGTGACGTTCGAGTCCCGATTTAAGAAAGCCGGAGCACCGACGGCGCGGTGGCTATAAACCAAGAAATGAATCTGTGGACAAGCAGTATATAAAGCTTGGTCAAATTCAGAAAACTAATATTATGGTATAGGAAACAGCGAGAAAAACCATATGGACTCACCAGCAAAAAGCCAGTACGCTGATAGATTCTTGCAGTGAACAAATGCTAGTAGCAACAAACGAGCCCCTACACGTGAACGCTATAAAAACGTGTTGCAAGTGAGCATGTGAGAAATAGAAAATGGACTAGACGAAAAAAGAGAAAGCGGCCATATTGGAGTGTGTTGCTGGTGAGCGTATGAGAAATAGAGAACAGACTAAACGAGAAAAAGAGGAAAGCGGCCATATTGGAGTGTGTAAAACCCTCGAATTAGCAAACAAAAAAAGATTTGAAACAAAACAGTATCATAATTAGTAAAAGTCCCAAACAAAAGAAAAAGAGTGAAAATAGGAAAAACAATAACACAAGCAGTTAGGTCTATCCAGCATCCTCATTATGTAGCTAGCAGAAATAAAAATGCAATAAAAGGCAAACGTAGATGTAAAAAAACATTGACACCAAATTACATATATTCAATGAGTAGAACTGGAGCTGTGCTTTTTCAAAGATTTAAGTTAAAATAGTGGTTAAAAGCAGAAAGTGCCAACAGTGGTTATCTGGTTGTACTGGATCAAGAACAAGTCACAGGGTCAGGCTGGCCACAATGGAGCACTGACCAGATATAGTGACCATATTTGGCTCCTCAACAATGTACCTTAAATCCGGATTGGGGAGCATTGCAGATCCTGCATGGAGAATGTCTTGTGCAGTCGCAGATCTGTTGGGCAGTTGGCTGTGATATGAGGTTCTGCGTTGTGTTTGTGTTGCGCAGCAGCAATTCCAGGGAGCTGCGGGGCTGCGATGCCAGTTCCTGCATCAGGGATGTTTCATGCAGTGACTGTTCCGAAGAGTTGAGGGGTTGCTATGCAAGGTCCTGCATTGAGCAGACATCATGCAGCGGCAGTTCTGAAGACATGCAGGGTCCTGCATTGGGGATGTGTTGTGCAGTGGCAGTTCTGATATAGGGCTGCAAGGTGATGCAACGTGCTACGTCAGTTCCGCTTGGACCACAGCTTGGCTGGCCGAGCACTTTCAGGCCCATTGTCAAGGATCCAGGACTGGAGTGTCACCATGTGGGGGCCAAAACTCACAGTACAGCACACAGAGTCACGGTGGTTGGGACCTTTTCTCTCCCTGAGGCTCTGGTTAGGAGGCCAGCCAACTGGCCCATGAAGTCCTTTTAGAGGCCCTGGGTTCACGATGCAGGTTCAGTCATTTCACTTAGGCAGCAGAGTAACAGGGCAGCAGAGTTGCAGTCCTTCTTGCAGCAGTGAAGCATAGTGGTTATTATAAGTCTTTCACAGGTCCAGAGATGTACACAAGTTGGCTCTGAGGGTCCAATATTTTACCTTGGGGCCAGTTTTGAACTAGGAGAAGGTTCTGGAGGTTTCCCACCCCAGAGGTGTTTTGAATTTCCTGCCTCCCTGGCCTGGCCCCAGCTTGTCTTCAGGGACAAAAGTCTAGTGTCAATCATCTTATGAGTGTGCTGTAACAGAGCCTTTGTGATGTACATGTGTGGTAGGTGACAACTCCTACCCCTGATCTAGTCAGAGATGGTCCATTCTGCCAACACCTAGCCCCCCTTTGTTAAACTGTCTGTGAGCAATACACATAGATCAGCAGCCAGCTACACTTAGTCATGCAACCAAGGATACAGGCTGCAGGCACCAAATGGTTAGGAGAGGAAAATGTCAACGTTCTAAAAGGGGCATTTTCAGAATAGTGACTTGAATTCTGACTTTACCATTAAAGGGGGGTTTAAAATTATAATTCTTTAGACATCAAACTCAATGTTCCTACTAATTCTCAAAAGTAATAATTTAACCCAATGCTATCCTATGGGAGAGGTAGGACTTTCAGTAGTGAAACAAATGTAAGAGTTTTTCACTAGCAGGACACGTAAACCTTAAAATGTCCAACTTTGTATATACACTTTACCCTTCCCTATGGGGTTTTTCAGGGCCTACACTAGGGGTGGCTTATATGTATTAAAAAGTAAGGTTTAGAGCTGGTAAAAGGTTTATTTAGCCAGGTCGACATGGCAATTTAAACTGCACACACAGGCTGCAATGGCAGGCCTCAGTTTTTAAAAGGCTACTTAAGTGGTTGCCACAATGAGTGCTGAAGGCCTACTAGTAGCATTTAATCAACAGGCCCTGGGTACATATAGTACCCTTGCACTAGAGACTTGTAAGTAAAGTAAATGTACATATTTGATGCAAGCCTATGATACCATGTTTTAGGAAGCGAGCGCACTCACTTTAGCTCGGGTTAGCAGTGGGCAGCCAATAAATACATTGAACTGTTCTTTGTGAACTTCTTCGCTTTCATTTTCTCATCCATTTCACTTTCTTGATTTGTTAGCTGCATTGTACTTAAAAATATTAGTCTGAAGCAGAACGATATTCGTCTGCTCTTGGTTTGTCTGTGGTTCGGACTTGAAATATTTTCTGTAATTCGCAGTACCGCTGTTTTCCCAGCTTGTTGTAACAGGGTAGAAGGCGTGTTTTTTGTTTTGCGACATTATTTTTACACTCGCCTTGACAAGTCTCTTGCCGCAACAGCAGTAACAAGGTGGCAGCCAGTTCAGCTCCTCTGCGGGATTTCTTCTCATCGCGTGACCCCGTGCTGTCGCTTTCTGTTCTTTCTTCGGCTTGACTATTATGACTTGTTCACTTATGGCTACTTCATTCGAGATCCAGGCATCTGCTCTGAAACTGAAACTAGAAATGTAACTCGGAGTGAACACAGTAATTGGTATATCTGCAGGCAAGGACCTTAAACAGAAAACAAATACAATTATTTTAAAAGAAAATACAAGTTGTAATGTCACATTTGATTTCCTCGGTTTTGCCGAGTATGCTGGCTATTACAGCAAGTGCATTTCATTTTGTTATATCATTGAAGGCTGGGCTAGGAGAGGGTATTTATTTTGTTCATTCAAACAGTGCAGGAGCGGGCATTGAGGCAGCCAATTAGATGCTGTTGAACGCATCATACAAACAAGATGTGAACAAGCAAACCCAGTGAATTTCCAAATGCACTACACGAGAGGGATGTTTTTATTTGTAATCGTCCTTCCAGAGACATAGGGTTCATTCGTTACTCTTCCAATCTTACACTGCTTTTCTTCATGAGGTGCATCTGGGGTGGAGACAGAAACCAGCTTTCCTGCCCTAAAATGTTACTGTTTGGCCTGGCTGATGTGTTGTTAATGTTTCTTCAACTATACATACATGGGTCTTTTAGTCCCTCCCACGGGAGGTATTTGCACTCACCAAATGCTCACTGTACGGTATAGTATTTTGCCTCATATCGAGTCAGTGGCGGCTGCTATCGAATGGGGGCGGTGAGGCTGGTGGGGGAAGGAGGGAATGAAAAAAAACAAAAAAGCACTTACCTGGGTTAGGTACAGACAGCCGCCGCCTTTCCTCTGTCCTTTCCTTCTTCCTGTCTCAAGTTCTGGCATCACGGAAGCAACCACGCTCCCACACTCTCAAAGCCAAGCATGAGACTGCTGTCATCTGCGTGACGGTTGCAGTAAACAGAGGCAGCAATATGGCTCAGAACCTGGGGCAAATTAATATTGTACCAGCTATAGTGGTTCATGGAATTGATTAATATAAGCAACACAAACACTATTTACTTACAAATAAAAAAAGACAGAAATCAATAATAAAGAGGTACCCATAACAATTTGTAAGAAAAATGATCTGTTATATTCATAAGAGATAACAAACTTCAGCGTGGTACTATGCACAAATGGTGCTCACAAGGTTACACAAACACAATGATAACAACATACATTTCACAGTGTAAACAGAAAAGGAATGGCAAAAGTTAAAAATGCACAAGGCAGGTCCATCAATCAACAGGAACATAAATGCAATGAAGGCTTCCTCTTTAAATGTTCCCAAAAGAAGAAAATGCACAAAACGGGGCCATCAAATAACAGAACATAAATGCAATGTATGCTTCCTCTTAAATGTTTGACAAAGGAAGGTGTTGACCGCTTTTGACCTTATTAATTTGTTAGGTCATCATCAGGACAGGGGACAATTGTGCAGAGCAACCAGCATCACAATTCTGTAACTTGAAGAAAACAAAATTGAAGTGGTACCAAGCCAATGAGTTGACTGAGTCATATGAGGCATAGCACAAGACAAAGTCCAAGTGTCATGCAGAAAATACTAATTGTGAGAGTAAAAAAAACCCCACCACCAAGATTAAACCAGTTAAAAGGCATATAAAGAAAGTAGGATTAAAAAGTGAACCTACCCCACTCGCCTCGGTTGATGCTAATCCTGCACAAATCTACTTATGCACTCACCAAGAATAAACCAGACAGAGGCCGAAAACGGAGGAATGTAAACACCTGTCAGTCACCGCAAGTAGTGTTACCAGTAATGGAATCTTGTACAAAAAACACATGTTTATGTCAGTTGGAATTCCACGGAACCTGAACTTTGGTTCCTATAATATAAATGAATCTCAATTATCAAATGTCCCAAAAAACAAAGGCAGAAAAACCGGGCGAGGACAGGAAATGCAAGAAGAACTCACCCACAAAAGATCAATATAGCCATATAGAAATTTCGCTGTGGCATCAGGAGAGGGTCCTATTCACGACTTGTAAGGACTGCTCCAACCTCACTTCCTCCAATTCATCTAGTACTGATGAGAAAATAGATACAAGAATACTAAGTTTAAAACAAGTAGTAATTCTCAGACATTCTGGCTTACTCAGGGTCATCTCTTACTTAAAGCCACTTAGGCCTCGATTTCAAGTGGCTTGTTAATTATGATGGGCCGAGTAAGGGGAGTACAAGTTTTTTTGTTGTTGTTTTTAAGTGGGAAACTTTGGCTGCTGAAAAAAGACCAATTCCTGAAGTCATTACCTAAAATAATTGGAATTCGGGTTATATCATTGGAATTGCCAATTCCTACAGTAACTGCTTAGGAGCGTATTTTTCAGCAGAGTACTCTGAAGGTTAAAGACCCTGCTCCATACACCTGTAGTCTGCAGATCCCAAGGAGATATGAACAACTGGAAGTTATGATGACATAGACATTGTCAACGGGAGAGTTGGAGAGGAGTTGATTACACCAGGGATTCGGATCCTGGCTGTGGAGAGGTATTCCTGACTGTGGAAAGGTATATCTGGAACAAAAAGGCAGAGCAGTACATTAAGAAGACATGCCAGTAGCTTCCTGCCCGGGACTGTCTTGTTAGTTGCCTAAATTCATACAGGCACATAAGGAACACCGTCATTTTGCCAGGCCCACCTTTCTTATGGTATTCAGTTCAGTTCAAAAGACTTTATTCGGCTATATTTCATAACCAGAAAAGTACAAAAAATCACGATAAAATTCACAAGCATCAAACATTGATAAAAGAATAGAAAAGGAGAACAATCTACACAGTATATATACACAGGCCAAAGTCATGTTATCATTGTCTTGCGCAAATAAAATACACTTTTAAGAAATGCCACAACGGAAGAAACAGAGAAAATATCCTCCAAAGTCTGTATAGCCAGAAATGCGGGGCGACAGTGTCTCAGATTCATATATTTTAAAATTGGCACAATCCATCTCTTCCTAGATATCAAATAAAATCTACAGAAGAATAGGATGTGTATGTCCGATTGGTCAGAGACATTGTCGCAAGGGCATTTAGACAGAACCCTTGCCCAGTCATTTGTGGCTGGGAAACTCAGTAATCTAAACAAAATTCCAAATCTGAATCTGGTCAATAAAAACCTTTCGTGCTCTTTCATGTGTAGGTTTAAATAGGGCTGGATGGTCCTTCCTTTAGTGACCGTTTGATGAGAAATCACAGTCTTTTTTAACATTTCACCTGATTGTCTTTGGTTCACAAGGAAGTTTAAGCACAAAGATTTCAGAGTCTTCCTGGTAATATTGAGCATGGTTTCCGGCTCATCAAAGAACTCCGGGTGTTTAATATTGTTACAAACAGTTTTGATATAACATAACCACTTTATCCTTTTTGCCCCATCCAACTTTAACGCATCTCCCAATATGAGTCTATTTAGATGACATCTCTCATTGGTCCATACCCGGTGCCATAAGAGGATCGATTGAATTCTGATTAGATCTTCCAAGAAGGGGATTCCCAATTCTGTATGGCAATTATAGTTGGACATGCTCGTTGGGAGTGCCAATAGGTATCGTAAAAAACCATTTTTTGTTACTTGTAATCTACTAACGTTTAAGTTTCCCCATATAGCTGCCCCATATAATGCCACTGAAACACAGCTAGTCTTATACATGTATATAAGCTCTTTGACTGGCTTTTTGCCCATCTTTTTACTAAAGGACCTAAGGGCCATGATGGCTTTGGAGAATAGTAAATTCCTAGCCTGTATTGCACTATTCCAGTTTCCAGTATGCTCAAAGAGAATCCCCAGATATGGGAAAGTTGGAGTGTGCTGTAGAGGGGTTGTTCTAATGAACATGGTCTTTTTCTTTTGGCGGACATTACCACCACAATTCATTACAAAAGTCTTAGTGCAATTTATTTGTAATTCAAGTTTATCCATAAAGGCACTGAAAGACGAGATCATGGTCTGCATGGCTAAGGGGGTTCTCGCCATAAGCACGGTATCATCTGCATAAATAAGTGCAGGTAACCGACGGGCTGAGGCGTTTGGCATGTCGATACATTCCTGTAGAAGTGTGTCCTCTAAGTTATTGATATAAATACAAAATAAAAATGGGGCAAGAACACACCCCTGCCTCACGCCCCTACCAACTCTGAATTCCCTTGTGCATTCACCATTTAGGCCAAATCTGACCATTGCACTAGCCCCATTATACAGTTCTCTTAGAAAGCTAATAATGTTTGCTTCTACTCCCAAACTGGTTAGAATAGTCCATAATTTACCATGGTTTACAAAATCAAATGCCGAGGTAAGATCTAGAAAGGTTAGAAAAAGTCTACCTCCCTTAGCCGTTGTATATTTCTCTATCAACATTGATAGATTAAGTACTTGCTCAATAGTGCCAACTCCTTCTCGGAACCCATATTGAAGATCACTTATGATATGGTGTTCCTCTGCCCATTTCTGGAGTCTATCTTAGATGACTCTCCCAATAATTTTAATGGTGGAGTCAAGCAGAGATATGGGCCGATAACAAGCACAACTAGATCTATCTCCTTTTTTTAAAATTGGAATTATAATTGATTTGTACCACGTATCAAGTAAGCCCTCAGAGCTGGCAGCATTGAAGGTTCTAGTAAGTAACGGGGCCCAAAGACAGATGTTCCTCTTAAAAATGTCTACTGGAACACCGTCAGAACCTGGTGCCTTACCCCCGAGACTGGACTTAATACCCTTGATTACCTCTTCCAATAGGAAATTAAGTTGCTGCCCTTCTACGTACTTTTTCTTAACCATGGGCGCTCTTGTTAAGTCAGTGGTAGCTGCTACTGAGTTATAAAGAGTTTCAAAATGCTTAACCCAATCTCCTTCATTTACAGCTATCTCCATACGGGCCTTTGAGCTATCTTTAAAAAAAGGAGCATTAACTGCTTTCCAAAAAGCAGTCATGTCCTTTAATTCTGAGGCCTCCATAATAGCTGTCCATGCTTTATTTTTTAACAGCTGTTTTTGAGTTTTAAGTGCAGTCTTATACTCTTTGCGAAGGATCTTTATCAGGGGTTGATTTCTCACTCGCTGTTGCAGGGCCAGTTTAAGTTTTTTGTGAGCCTTGCTACAGGCCGGTGTAAACCAGCCTCTGATTTTCATTAGGTTCTTATTAGCCTTGACATTAACCCATAGACCCTTTTTTATACTAGCAGTTATCTCTTTAAAATTAGTTATAATTTCTGCGTCCTCAGATTCCGGGTCCAAGCAGACGTCAAAGTTTGTACTACAGGCATTGACAAGTTTACTGAGGAATACCTCGGGGACCACCCTAGTCCATTTAAGGGCGTATCCATTTTGCCTATATATATGTCTACGTCAACAGAAAAAGGCCCAGCTCTTTTGTGCACAGTTAGATCTGCGTCCAATAGTTCTATCCTTATCGGGAAATGATCACTAAGGGGAGTATTTAAAACATTATAATTGACAATACAATCCCTATAACATGATGAAATAAGGATAAAGTCAATAGTTGACATCGATCCTCTGCCGTTAAAGGTTGGGGTGAATATGATCTTATTATAACATAATTCATTTGCGAACCCTAGATCGTAAATAAACAGGATCTCATTTAATGCATTCCCCAATATTGAGTGCTCGAAATGAGATGTATTAATATCCCTTTCCATGGTTAAGCCGCAATTTCCTGTTCCAGATCTTTCACAAAGAGAACAGTTAAAATCCCCACCCCATATTACCGTGTACAATCTGTTAGAACCATTGATAATACCATCTAACTTATTGTTCAGGGTTTTAAGTACCGACACTATATCTACAAGAGGAATGTCATTATAAAAATTAACTATTAATATAGAGACAGAGCTACTAAAATGCACCCCAACAATATGAAAAAAACAGGTATGAAAATATAGATGAAGTTTTTTGAAAATTAGACGATTTGAAATATACATGCATAAACCCCCTTTCGCTCGTCCATGTACAGAACCTACAGCGGGAATCGAAACAGTTTTAAAACCACTTAAATGATATTCACTCTTTGTCCATGTTTCTTGGAGACAAATTACATCACAATTTTCAGTGAAGTGCTTGCAATCTGGGTTCTCTATTTTTGCCCTCAGGCCAGCTATATTCCAAAATGTGATAGACCATTGTTTCCAGGAGCTTTCAGTTAATCCGCGGCTGATACGTTGCCCGCTGTCTATAATAGTTTCCATGAGACCCCCCCAAGATTTCCTTGCCTATAGGGGTTTCGTGGTGCTTATCAGTCCCACTGTGCTCCTCCAATATACTGACAGGTTCAACTCGACCAGGGTCAACCCTATTACCATCACTACTCTCTTTTGGGGTAATTTCCCTTATCATTATAATACTCATGTTAACCGTATTTACCTTCCCAAGGTCAGGATTGCTTGTCTCTGCTATAATTTGGCTGTTAGGCCTGTACCCACAAGGAGATTTCTCCGTCCGACGTGGTACAATGAGTCATTCATTTTCATTCAGACCAGACAGGGGATGAAATAGATTGGATAACGGTATGTCCCAGTATTTCCTGGGATTATTGATGTAAAAATGATTATTATCAACCGAAGGTTGTTGTAGATTTGGGTACATAGGTTGGAAGAAAGAGTTATCGTTCTTACTGTGATATCTATGGGCAGCCGGGTTCGAGATGAAATTTCGTCTATATGTTGGATCAGGTCTACGCATCAATGGAGGGTAATTTGTGGACATGGGTTGGTGAAAAGGGGTATCATTCTCGCTGAAATATCTATGGACAGCCTGGTTCCGGGTTGTATTTGATTTATATGGTACATCAGATCTACGCTTCATTGGGGGGTAGTTCATGGACAGCATTGATGGAGTATTTAAGGGCGTCATCAGAGCTTCTGGGTAGAAGTAGCTCAGATTCCGCGTTGATATGCCTCCCTCACATCTCCCGGGAAACCCGTCACTAATATATGTGACTAGTCTATGATCTTTGAAGTTGACTATTATCACGTCCCCTTCAATGTCCCTGGGTCGTAAACCCACCCAGTTGCAGCGTCTCACTGAAACTATTTCTCCATTTAGATGCAGAGGGAGTGGTCTATTCTTACGCAGCCAGTGAATGACTTTGTTTTTAAGACTAGAATTATGTTCTATATTTTCAACTGGCATGGCCGGGACACCTGTAAGAATAATAACATAATTTGATGATTCCGGGGGTAAGTCTGCTACATTACTAGATTTAGTTCTAATTGTATTTGTAGCCTTACTAGGGAGATCCTTCGTGATTTGGCCTCTTTTTAATACACCTGTATGAGGTTTTTCTTTGTTTGTTTTTCAGTGACTGTGGCGATTTTGATGCCCACCGATTCGTTTGATTTTGTAGCGACTGGCATGTTGTTAGATGTGCTTGTATCAGATTGTTGCCTAGATGAGTTATTGGAATACTGTTTGGCTGCAGAGTGCATTTTATTTTGGTTATTAGATAGCTGATGATCTGTCGAACTTTTCTCTGGCAGAATCTGATCCATTTTCTCCCCCAGCCTTTTAACTCTTTCAGTAAGAGGAAGTATTAGTGCTTTTAGGAGGCATTCAATATCCTCTAAAAGCCCTTTATAATTAGGGGCAAATTTCGAATTAACAGTTGGATGCCCTGTAGAATCTGCCTTCCCTGCATCTTTAATTATCTTATGTGGAGAGTACATGTTACTAGTAGCCTTGGGGAGAAATCTGTCCCCCTTTCTAACCCCTCCCTTTCTTCTCCTCTTTCTTGGCGGAGAGCGAAAAACGCTATTAGTCCCCTTAGTAAAATATTTTTTGGACTTTTTATCAGATACAGCAATCGGATGTAAGTCTATTGCTAGGGGTGTAAACACAGGAGAAGGAACGTTTATATTATGCAGGGGTACCACATCAATAGATAGAGGTGTACTTAGGTCAATTAGAGAATTGGATATTTGGGTTGACTCAATAGTATTGGAATCAGAAAGAGCTATAATATCGTCTGAAGCTGATTGGCTATCTTGGAATATTAGTGGTATATTTTCTGTGCTGAATAAATCAGCATCAGTTTCTTTATGTGTAGCTAAGTCTGATAGGGTACATGTGTCAACCTTCTGGGGAGCAGGGAGTGGTTGTTTTTTAAGGAGTTCAATAGAGAAACGACGCTCAGCCCGCTTCTCTGCCAGCGTAATCTCTCTATCAACCTCACTTTTAACTCTAGCAAAATATTTATCCAATGGGCCAAGAATAGATACTCCTACAGTGCTAGGTAAAGAATTCAAATCTGATGAAGACATCTTAGGTATGAGGAAATATATAAAACAACGTTTTTAAAATGGCCCTTAAGGCATATAAGTTCACAATTAACAATGAACCCAGTTATACGATACAAGTCATATATCGCATAACTTGCGTTAGTATAAGAAAGGTAAAGGGCTGTATACAATATTAAGGAACAATACCACTATCCCGATGTCCAAATGTCAGGGGAGGTGGCCCAGCCCAGCCTCCTTCGGCCCCGGACGGCCACAGACGGTCCTGCCCTTGTCCCGGGCTTCTCCCGGTCGCTCCCGCGCGCTCCAGCGCAGCGAGCCAGGCTGTTGTATTTGTACGATCAGAGTGAGAGGGGAGGAGCCTGCAGGGAGAGCGTCCCAGATGGTGTCAATGGAGGCGGGCGGGCGCTCCTGGGACTTGTAGTCCTGCGCCCACCCTCGCTCGCAGCCCTGCTCCAGCAAACGCCCCAAGAAGTCAGTACAGGCAAACAAGAATACCTCCTCAGCCAGACGTCGCAGATAGTGGAGTGACAAGAGCCCCACACGAAGCGGGACCCGCGCAGCGGGTTCCGCGAGAGGTAATGGGAAGAGTGCAGCAGCTCGCAGTCCCAAACGTAGGAGCAAAGAAAAAGTGTTCCAGCGAGTGTCTTGATTCACGTGTATTTGCAGTGGTTTCTGGTGGGGAGGAGCCTGCAGGGAGAGCGTCCCAGGTGGTGTCAATGGAGGCGGGCGGGCGCTCCTGGGACTTGTAGTCCTGCGCCCACCCTCGCTCGCAGCCCTGCTCCAGCAAACGCCCCAAGAAGTCAGTACAGGCAAACAAGAATACCTCCTCAGCCAGACGTCGCAGATAGTGGAGTGACAAGAGCCCCACACGAAGCGGGACCCGCGCAGCGGGTTCCGCGAGAGGTAATGGGAAGAGTGCAGCAGCTCGCAGTCCCAAACGTAGGAGCAAAGAAAAAGTGTTCCAGCGAGTGTCTTGATTCACGTGTATTTGCAGTGGTTTCTGGTGGGGAGGAGCCTGCAGGGAGAGCGTCCCAGGTGGTGTCAATGGAGGCGGGCGGGCGCTCCTGGGACTTGTAGTCCTGCGCCCACCCTCGCTCGCAGCCCTGCTCCAGCAAACGCCCCAAGAAGTCAGTACAGGCAAACAAGAATACCTCCTCAGCCAGACGTCGCAGATAGTGGAGTGACAAGAGCCCCACACGAAGCGGGACCCGCGCAGCGGGTTCCGCGAGAGGTAATGGGAAGAGTGCAGCAGCTCGCAGTCCCAAACGTAGGAGCAAAGAAAAAGTGTTCCAGCGAGTGTCTTGATTCACGGGTATTTGCAGTGGTTTCTGGTGGGGAGGAGCCTGCAGGGAGAGCGTCCCAGGTGGTGTCAATGGAGGCGGGTGGGCGCTCCTGGGACTTGTAGTCCTGCGCCCACCCTCGCTCGCAGCCCTGCTCCAGCAAACGCCCCAAGAAGTCAGTACAGGCAAACAAGAATACCTCCTCAGCCCGACGTCGCAGATAGTGGAGTGACAAGAGCCCCACACGAAGCGGGACTCGCGCAGCGGGTTCCGCGAGAGGTAATGGGAAGAGTGCAGCAGCTCGCAGTCCCAAACGTAGGAGCAAAGAAAAAGTGTTCCAGCGAGTGTCTTGATTCACGTGTATTTGCAGTGGTTTCTGGTGGGGAGGAGCCTGCAGGGAGAGCGTCCCAGGTGGTGTCAATGGAGGTGGGCGGGCGCTCCTGGGACTTGTAGTCCTGCGCCCACCCTCGCTCGCAGCCCTGCTCCAGCAAACGCCCCAAGAAGTCAGTACAGGCAAACAAGAATACCTCCTCAGCCAGACGTCGCAGATAGTGGAGTGACAAGAGCCCCACACGAAGCGGGACCCGCGCAGCGGGTTCCGCGAGAGGTATTGGGAAGAGTGCAGCAGCTCGCAGTCCCAAACGTAGGAGCAAAGAAAAAGTGTTCCAGCGAGTGTATTGATTCACGGGTATTTGCAGTGGTTTCTGGTGGGGAGGAGCCTGCAGGGAGAGCGTCCCAGGTGGTGTCAATGGAGGCGGGCGGGCGCTCCTGGGACTTGTAGTCCTGCGCCCACCCTCGCTCGCAGCCCTGCTCCAGCAAACGCCCCAAGAAGTCAGTACAGGCAAACAAGAATACCTCCTCAGCCAGACGTCGCAGATAGTGGAGTGACAAGAGCCCCACACGAAGCGGGACCCGCGCAGCGGGTACCGCGAGAGGTAATGGGAAGAGTGCAGCAGCTCGCAGTCCCAAACTTAGGAGCCAAGAAAAAGTGTTCCAGCGAGTGTCTTGATTCACAGGTATTTGCAGTGGTTTCTGGTGGGGAGGAGCCTGCAGGGAGAGCGTCCCAGGTGGTGTCAATGGAGGCGGGCGGGCGCTCCTGGGACTTGTAGTCCTGCGCCCACCCTCGCTCGCAGCCCTGCTCCAGCAAACGCCCCAAGAAGTCAGTACAGGCAAACAAGAATACCTCCTCAGCCCGACGTCGCAGATAGTGGAGTGACAAGAGCCCCACACGAAGCGGGACTCGCGCAGCGGGTTCCGCGAGAGGTAATGGGAAGAGTGCAGCAGCTCGCAGTCCCAAACGTAGGAGCAAAGAAAAAGTGTTTTTCTTTCTTATGACAGATAGTGAAAGTGAGCCTCAAGAATTCCACTTAAATCCATAGGCCACCAACATCCATCTACATGATAGTGCAGATTATTTCTTCCTCCCTGTTAGACCTGGCCTTTCTTGGCGTTATTACCCCAGACTATTTGCCTCTACCTCCTCTATTTTTGGTGCTGTGATAGATTTTGTGTTGCCAACTTAGATGCTTTGGACACTTTATGACTGCTAAACAGTGACAAAGTGCAAGTGTTCCCTGTATTAAGTGTAGTGGTAAGTGGTTGTCCATGATTGGTATGTTTGCATTACTAAGTAAAGTCCCTAGTAAAGTGCACTATGTGTCCCAGGGCTGGTAATGCAACTGCTACTAATGGGCCTGCAGCACTATTTGTGCCACACACACAAGTAGCCTTAAAAAGGGAATTCAGGCCTCCATTGCAGGGCCTACGTGCAGTTTGATGAACTGCCATGTTATTCTGACAAGTGCACTCACTTGCCAGACCTTACCCTACCCTTTCTGTGCACATCACACACCCCTATAGTAAGTCTAGGATACCCCCTTGGGCAGGGCACAGTACATGTGAAAGACATGTACTAAGGTGTGTGCCATGTCCTGACAGTGAAATAATCTCCATTTCGTTTTCACTGTGGAAAGGCCATCTTGCCCATAGGATAGATTGGGTAGGCTGTGTAATATGTTTTCCAGTCTATCTTCATAAAATCTTAAGATGGAAAGGTGAAGTTTAGTGTGCCTGAACGCACAGTGTAATAACACATCTTTTTATGACGGTGGTTTTTGCACTGTATGTTTAAAAGCCATTCTTTTGGAAGTGGCTGAGTTTTTATGCTCTAACATTTCTGTGTGTCTCTACATGGCTGTGGGTTCACTGTCTGGATTTGAAAAGGATAGGATCTGGAGAATGTCTTGACCCAGGGGAGGAGGTGAGACAGCAACAGGCTGACCTGCATCTGGAGTGTAGGGGGAGGAGAAGCCCCTAGAGGTGAAGAGGCCTGGGTTGCTTCTATAAAACAAGTGTCCCATCTCCTGCTGAGTGATTGAGAATCCAGACCCCCACTAATCAAAGGAAGAAAGCTGTCACTGGCAGGAAGGCACCCAGAACTGGTTTGAACAGGGGTCAGTGCCCCCTGAAACACAAAGGGCCTTATTTATGGAGGCCTTGCGCCGCCGGTGCGTCACTTTTTCCCATGTTAAAAGTGACGCAACGAAGGCGCAAGGCCTTCATAAATAAGACCCAAAGAGTTCAAAGCCATTGAGGGGTATACCTATGAGAGTTGAAACCCCTGAACTTTGGAGAATGGCGTGATCAAGTGTGAACAAGACTGGAACTACTTTGCGGTCAAGAGGACATTTGCCAAGGAAGAAACAACTGAAGAGACTGAAGAATAGGACTGACCCTTGCTGTGTGTTCTGCGGCTGGCATGCAGTTTGCTGTTTTAACCAAGGAAAGGCTAAAGGGACTTTTCTGTGATCCAGCGGCTCACCAGCACCAGCAACAGGTACTCCAATACCATATACTCACCTGGGCCCATAAACACTCACACAACCTGGCTATAACCGCTGGAGTCACAGTTTATGATTTTCTACTATTTCAAGATTACTCACCTCTTATTCTCGACCAATCTTTCACTGATCAAAAAGTTCTTACCTCTGGTCAATGGACCATTAGTTGAACTAGTTGATGGTAAAATTACATGAAATAATCTTCTTATATTTATGAAATGACAACAGACTCAGGAAATATTTTAAAACTTTATCTAAACTTAATTTCATGTGAACCACTTACAAAGTACAGTACAGTCTCCGTCACTCATAGACAGGAAGATTCGATTAATCAGTCATCCAACTCATACTTTATATCTTGCAATGACTTATGCTCAGAAAGGAGAAGTTAGAGAGAAAAGAACATTGGAACTTTACAAAGAAATATAGTTACCTAGGATGGTGTGGAAACCAACCCCCTGGCCAAAGAACTGGGAAGGGTCTCCACGGAAAGATCAGGCGACAAATGGCTTCAGGACAGGAATCAGGACAGGATAGATAGCATCTCTACCACCAACACTTGCGTAGCACCCCTCTCTGACACTCTCTTCCTCCTCGAGATTCTTCCACAATCTTCTTCTAAGTGAATTAATTTAAGATAAATGGTTCTGCATTCGATTCTTCATCAGCATCTCTTGTCACTCTGACAGCATCATGAGCTCTGCAGCATTCCGCAAATCTCCGTCTAACTAACTAACTAAGACTACCTCAATTCTACCCTACAATATTCATGCACCACCCATTAATATTTCAATATTGTGAAACTACTAACTCTGATTGGTCAGGCAAAGGGGGAATGATCTAGCAATAGCAAGAAATGGGGGACCCCCTCTCATGTTACTTGAGGCCAGGGAAAAGAGGGGAATTACAATCTAAACAATAATGAATATTTCCCTCATAGCCTATCAATCCCTTTACTTAGACATTGTTCCTACTCATTTGAACAGACATTATAATACAACAGTGACACATGTAATCATCTCATTAGTCTTTTTATTTATCAAAAGTTATATTTTTTATCTTCTTTTTTTATTAAAAGGTTCTTTTCAAAGACCTATAGTACGTGAACATTTCTTATTTTTTCTCATGGTTATAAATCCATCTTCATTGATAAGAATTCAGATCTGAAACAAATATTATTCTAGGATACATACAAATACATTACAAAACACATACTTTGAGGAAAAAACATACAATCACCCTGGTTAAAGTTTCATAAATACACCCATACTACAGTTACTCAAATTCAACCACTTTCATACCACAGTTGAGTATAGTGTGTGGCCAGGAAGATTCCTGCCACAACTGGGGACCACAGTAAGCAATACAGGGTTCCACGCCAGGTCAATGCGCGTTTCGGTGGGATAAAAATGTAAAGGACCACCTTCCTCAGGACCTATCCAGATATCTGCTCTAATCTTTTAATGACCATTGAATGAGATCAGTGAATTGTATAAAATCTCGACATGTGATCTTCGTGCAGCCTGAGACCTGTGTGTGGAGTGCCCAGTGATCATGCACCCGGAGCTTAAGGAAGACTCAGCGATGCTGGGTGCATGTGCTTTGTGGCAGAATGAGATCTTCGTAACTGTAGCGTCCCGGACCGGCAGTCCCAGAGGAGCTGAGTTGCTGGCCCGAGATGCTGTTACCAATTCATAAAGCTGCATTCGAGGCCCAGCTGCTGGACAAGGAGAGAAGAGTCGGTTTGTGCCCCCAGGTAACGTGTCTCAGCTCCTGGGATGGGGCGCGTGCTTGGAGGGAGAGGCTCTCAGCCTCTCTCTCATGTCGGCAGCGCAAGCCTCTGCTTTGGCTCGTATCACCGCCCGTATTGCCAAGGGATTGGCAGTACAGGGGGCCAGAGTGCGGAGCTGCATTTTTTATTACATCGTACCGTGTTGGGGGCATCTGTTGAGAGGCGAATGCAAGTCAGAGGCGTAGAGACCGCCTAAGGCCCGGTGATCGGGGTCTGAGTGTATTACACATTATTCCATTTCTGCAGAACTGAGTACCTGACTGTCGTATTACACATTGCATCATTTCTGCATTACGGAGTACCTGATTAGAGTATTACACATTGCATTTTTCTTGCATAACGAACTACCTGATTAGTGTATGACGCATGGCATTTTATCTGCATAACGAACTACCTGATTGTCGTATGGTGCATTGCATTGTTTTTGCATATCAAACTACCTGATTAGCGTATTGCGCATTGCATTGTTCCTGCCTAACAAATTACCTGATTAATGTATTACGCATTGCCTTATTTCTGCATAACGACATACCTGGTGGTTGTATTACACATTGCATTATTTTACCTTGCAAAGTGCCAGATTGTTGTTCACGCATTGCATTTTTTTCATTGCAGAGGGTCTAATTGCTGCGTTATGTCTTACAGTATTTTTACATTGCAAAAGTGCCCCATTCTAGCATTACGAACTGTATGACATGATATTAGGAGTACAGGAGAAGGTTTAGAAGTGCTCATTAATACCGCCAGAACTTACAAGGGCTGGCTGGCTTAACAACCGGCCTGGAGAAATAGGACACCGCCTCATATGTTGGATTTATATTGTGTGGTCTTATCGTGTATCTTTTTATATAAAGTTTTGCTCGATTTTATAAAACTTGTGTGGAGTCTATTTGTGGTGTCATCATTGGTTTGTTGTGAGCATGGTTGCAAACACTTTACACATTTGCCTTGAAGATAAGCCTGGCTGCTTGTGCCAAACTACCGAGGGGGTTAGCAGGGCTAGCTAAGAAGGTGACCTTCCTTTCCCTGATGTTGGAACATGGGTACCTACTTAGCCCAAGGTACCTACCTCAGCCAACCAGGGATCCCAGGTCTAACACTCCCGCTAACAAATATTTTTTCCTAAATACCTAAAGAACTCCAGCTCTGTGGTGTGTGCCCTATTTCTCACCGTAATGGTGAGCAAGTTCCTTCCTAAGAATACCAGTCAGCAGGTTTATGAGTAGGGCAAGCTATGATGTTCAAAGATGGCAGCCTTGCCACATGTAAATCTCTAGTTTACATCTCTCAGTCACTACTATGTATTATTGGACCCTCACATATTGTATGCAACAGCCTAAAACAGACTAAGAAAGTAGCCCACAATTCATTATCAGTTTTCAGATCTGGCAAAAGCTTCTTTGGTCGTCATGTATCAAGTTGTGACCAACTTCTGCTGCCTTATGGCCTGAGGTACTGGGTTTTTCAGAACCGGTATCGAACCGGTAACCCAGCGGTGCCAGGGTACACCCAGAGACCTCGGGTTCTCCTGATTCCGACCACAGAAACTCAGAGTCTTCTAGGTGAAGTCAAGGATCGATTTTATTGGCTGCAACCAAGGTAACAAGTGTCCTAGAAGTACAACACACGGGAAGTATATTCTCAGGAGACTGCTCGCCTTTACAAAGTCAGGCTTCTCTTCTTATACAGAATCTTAAGCTTCAGGCAAACATTCTTGGTTTTACGGTAGATCATTGACATATTTTCAATACAAAGAAAAAGCTGAGACATGATGACATGTCCATATTTCACTTCGTGCTGCCTACAACAAATCACCCGGTAGGGCCCAACATTTCATCAGATATCGGTGGACCCCCAATAAAAACGGGCACCTCCCCACCATAAAGCAAGTGAAGCAAAAGAGCAGAGACAGATGTGAGCAAGATACGGCAGGTGTGTGCGGTGAAATGGTTGTATGGCTTGTCGAGCCTTGATGTTATCTTGTTCGGCCACTGGGAGGGGAACTGACCTAACAGGTTTGGCCTGGGGCAACGGTTCCAACTTGCACAGGTCACAGGAAAGTCGATTAAGGTGCGCGTGTCCTTTTGAGGTCGAATTTAGCTGGGTTAAGGCCTATGTAAAGGGCAACTCACAAAATGGCTGCCATACATAAAATGGAAACCAAGGGTTCTGAACGATAATGGCGATTTCGAGGTGAAATTGTCACTTGAATACGCTGAACATGCTTGTACATGGTGTACTCGTCATTCTCGGTCTTTTGATACTAAATTCGTCATGTTATGACGAAGTTTTTATTCTCGAGTCCAGAATAATTACACCAGTCCAGAATTTTCAGAACCACAAACCCTCCTTTTGCCCTTATATAGGCAATTAATCTATCCTCATGCTAATCTGAGTCCAGATCTATATTCCTAAAGTCATTGAGATGTTGCTGTAACATCATTCTAGTACTTAGTTCATCTCTTGATACAGGCTTCCTTACACATGATGTGACACAAAGGCCACATATTGCAGGAGCACACTGTACGCATAGTCAGAACAGAAAAAGAATGATTAAGACCATCCCAATGACCATCAGAATTTTCCAGCCCCAGGCGGATATCAGTTCCCAGAACCATCCCATTAATGACCAATCTCCTTTATCCACATGAATAGATTCGGAAATCTTATGTAGTTTGGAGATGGCCTGGTACACCGTTGGAGCGTTATCTGGGATGAAAACACAGCAACTTGATTGGATCAATCTACATACCCCACCTCGGTCTGCAAGTATGACATCTAATGCGACCCTGTTCTGAAGGGTCATAAGTCGGTCCGACTGGAGCTCAGCAGTCAAGTTACTAAGGGCACCAGCAGTTTCAATCACGGTGGATTCAACCACCCTTGTCAATTGCCTTATGTTCCTGCTGTTAGCCATAGATCCCCAGAACGGCAGAAAACCCTTTGCAAAGTCCCCAAATTCTTGACCTGCAGTGTCTTCTTTACTCAAGACACCTCTAACTACCCTTGTCTTGTGGTAATCTGTCGCTGCTGTGTAGGTGGGAGGCAACAGGAATGAAACAAAACATGAGCCCGAAAAGTCAGGGGGCAACCATGTATAGGCTCTATCATGGCAGATGAAATAGGTACCCTTAGCTGCTAGAAACGCAGGGGAATTCTGGGACCCAAAAACATACGTTTCTGTACAGACACTTTTCCCTAACTGAGCTCTGGGATTCCTGCCAATACCTTGCAGACACAGGTGACCCTGATGGGGTACAATCCAAATCGGGACGATCTTTTAGTTTGCTGTTTCTCACTTAAGGTAGCTCCATATCCGGTCACGTTCCAACCTATATATGCAAATATCTCATCTTCCGGGGTATTTTCATAAGAAATTTCTTCCTTAATCATGTCAACTATGCCTTTGACTAGGGCGCTAGTCTTGAGGTTGTCTTTTACAGAACGTAGGGGTTGGACTTCACGTGCGTATATGAACATTGTTCTGAATGCCCACACAGAACCATTATGGCTGAAAGGCAGGACTAGATAAGGGATACCTTTGTCCGTAGTGTGAGGCATAAGGCCACAAACCCAACAGTTAGTTGTGTTCATTACCAGTTGGTGTTGGTGTAAAAGCTGAACAAAGGAGTTATTATTAAACTCTAACCTTCTAGCTGATTTGTGTTCAGGAAGGGGTTGAAAAGAGTGTGGGGAGATAGTAGAAGGAGGTATGGGTGATGCAGTGGGTACGAATGTTACACGAAAAGAGAATAAAACGTAACTTATTAAAAATATCATCATATTGAATAACATACAAATGCACAATATTAAAAAGCTTTTCTTTGTCATCCCTTTACATAATTTGCGTTTAAAGTTCATTGGTTTGGCAGGTCTCTCCACTTCGGAAAACTCCATCCTCTCTAAAGTGCTGCCCGCGGTGGGAGGTTGACTCTGCTAGGGGATGCTTCTGTCAGTCTAGGGCAACTCCCTTGGACCGACCAGAACTACCGACCTAACGTCGTCAGCTGCACCCCAAAAACTTTAAGCAACCGCGGCCCTAGCAGCGGAACCTGGATGGCGGTTCGAAAAACAAAAATAAGCAAGTTTTCTTCAGATGGGAGAGCTGCACATAAAAAAATTGTGTTTTGGAAGGAAAAATAATTTTTTTATTAGTCCATGGATCTTGGTCTCGAATTGCAAAAGGAATTTCTTTTATTAGTTCGTATTTCTCGGTCTCAAATTATACCGTTGTCTTCCAGGTACTGTTTGGTCCTGGAACAAGAGTTCAGGCTCTGTAGCGTTCAATCGCTTGGATGGTGGCACAGCCTTGCGCAAAATGTTCTTGCTTACACGTTCAAAGTTAGTTCCTTCTATATGTGCATCACTGAAAGGTATGACATGTGGCACGGTTTCAGGTTCTGGGTCAGCGACACCCTTCTGGACCCACTGGTCATAAGGCAGAGGGAAAGGGATTTTCTTACAATGGATCCCGTGGACCCAGTTGGCCTTCCCCTCCACCCGAACGGCTGACCTTGTGGAAAGAAGGACGAGGTGCGGTCCGGTCCACCTGGGCTGGTGGTTCTTAGTTCTCTGGAAGTTTTGGACCAACACCCAGGATCCAGGGTCGATGGCGTGACCTGGAGTCTCAGAGACCGGAGGCAGGGTGTCGTGAACCTGTTGATGCAAAACACGCAATTTAGCCGTCAATTCATACAGATAATCAATCACAACAGGGTGTTCAATCTCGCTGAATCTTGTGGGTCTAGGCACTCCCCATATGTTGGCTGGCCGTCCAAAAACGATCTCGTAAGGGCTAAGTTTCACTCGCGAATGCACAGTCATTCTGGTGGACAGGAGTGCTAAAGGGAGAGCGTCAGGCCATTTAAGACCCGTGCTCGCTTGGATTTTGGCCAATTTAAGTTTTAAAGTGCCGTTGTAGCATTCTACTAATCCAGCTGATTGGGGGTGATTTGCAGCGTGGAACTTCTGCCGAATACCTAGCCCTTCACATACATTCTTCATCACACGACCCACAAATTCACTCCCATTGTCAGACCAGACCATTCTAGGCATTCCAAATCTGGGGAAGTACTCTTTCACAAGGGCTTTCGCTGTGGACAAGGCAGTGTTGTCTTTTAGGGGGTATGCTTCCACCCATCTTGAGAAGGCACAAACAACAACGAGTACATATTTTAAGTTGTTGCACCTCTCCATGTGAATGAAATCTAGCTGCAAAACCTCAAACGGATACGTAGGAGGTGCAAAATGACCAGCTGGAGTTGGGGTTCCCCTACCAGGATTATGTTTCAAACATACCATGCAATTCTTGATGACATTCTCTGCACACTTGGGAATTCCTGAATTTTGCCATACTGCGGCCAACAACTCGCAAATCCCTTTTACGCTGATATGAGCCATTCCATGAGCCATTGTAACCACTGCAAGCACATATGCGTCGGGTAACAACCATCTCTGATGCTCTGATAGTTCAATCCAGCAACCATTCGTATCCATTCTGCCCGTACTTTCTCTCCACGTGCTCCACTCTTTCTCTGTGGCCTCAGCTTGGATGGACTTCACACTCTCTATCGTGTCTTCACACATTCCAACATCACCAGTCCATCTTGCAGGGCCTGCAACATACATTCGGCTCATCACATTCTTTGCCGTTTCCTTCGCGATCTCATCAGCAAATGCATTTCCACGACCAACATCATCAGTCACCTTCTTGTGGGCACTACATTTCACAATCGCCATTTGCAGAGGCAAGGTCAGTGATTCAAGAAGCTCATTCACCAACTGACCATTAAGCATGGGCGGATTTTGCGAATTGGCAATCCGCGAACTTGCGTATTTACGGATTCGCAATCCGCAAAATCCGCGAACTCTTGCGAATTTGCGGATTTTTTTTTTTTGTGTTCGCAAGGATTTCTGCCAGTTCGCGAGGGTTCTGTACCAGTTCGCAATTGCGAACTTACTTGTCGGCTCGCAACGGCCGCGACTATGTTGTTTCTACATCTGGTTCATCATCACAGGTTCACAGCACCCTCTGTTTCACCACTGCCACCCTGTGGTACACCCATGCCACCCTCTGGTACATCACTGCCACCCTCTGGTTGGTTTATCACTGTAGATTATGGGGGTGAAAAAAAGCAAGAACACCTGCCCTGCTTCAACTGACATGAATTAATTTGGGGTTGATTAATGTGTCACTGAATTTAAACTTCCAGTCTGGCTGGCACCTGCTTCCTTATCTGTAATTTGCTTTCTGTTGCAGTGCAATTTTTTTTCACAGGACCTTTGTGGCCTATAGTTGCAAGTAGGCAACTGAACTCTGAAGGGGCTCCTCAGGAAGCACTACAGGGAATGGTTACTAATGATAAGATTAAATTTTTGCCCCTGTAGAGTGCTTTTCAGCTTTGTCTGTAATTGCTTTCTGTTGCAGGGTAATTTTTTTAACAGGACCTTTGTTGTATACTTGTAGCTATTCTCTGAGCCTGCTGTGAGGGTCAGAGCAGGGTCATAGAATAGTTACAAGTAGGCAAATGAACTCTGAAGAGGCCCCTCAGGAAGCACTACAGGGAATGGTTACTAATGATAAGATTGAACTTTTGCACCTGCTGAGTGCTTTCAGTTCTGCAAAAATCCAAATATCCAGCAGCATCCACAAAAAGTAATCCTTCCAGGTCACGATCCAAATCAAAGTGACCAGCACATGAAGAAAGCACTGGGAGGAGCCTGGTGGACAGGAACAGGAAGTTGGAGACTGTGGGGCACTTCCTCCCTCCCACCCCCACCCCCCAAAATGGACTCCTTGCAAAGAAAAAGTGCAGGCAAATGTGAACCTGAGGAGTTATTTTGATAAAAATCATAATTTTCAAGGTTTATGCTGCCTGCTGGTGGATTTCTTGTGCGAAATTGCAAATTTTGCAATATCGCAATTGCGAGATTGTCGCTGCCCGCCGCATCTACGTGTTCGCAAGTGTTTACTCCCGCAAAATTGTATAGTATTCTAGTTGGCAAGTGCGACCAAGCAAAAAATCCACTTCGCACGGATTTTATGAATTTTCGGCAAGTTCGCGAGAGTTCGCGGATTGCAAATTTACCGAAAATCCGCAAAATCCGCGAGCGGAACGGATTTTACGCCCATGCTTACTGACCATGCTGAATCTTAGCTCCATGCGAAGTCAGGAACCCACGTTCTCTCCATAATCGTCCAAAACTGTGAGCCACTCCAAATGCATACTGACTATTAGTGTAGATAGTCACTTTCATTCCTTTAGACAACACACATGCTCTCGTGAGCGCAATTAATTCTGCCGCTTGAGCTGAATTATGTGGGACACGTGCAGCCTCAACAATTGTATGCAAAGTCGTGACAGCATATGCTGCAGTCGTGTCACCATTCGGGAGTTTGAAGCATGAACCATCCACCCACAATGTACCATCACATTCAGCAAGAGGAGTATCGGATAGATCTACTCTCCCTTTCGTC
Source organism: Lissotriton helveticus (assembly GCF_964261635.1). Taxonomy (NCBI): domain Eukaryota; kingdom Metazoa; phylum Chordata; class Amphibia; order Caudata; family Salamandridae; genus Lissotriton; species Lissotriton helveticus. Next base: position 808,587,186 of record NC_136063.1, read on the forward strand.
TCTTCCTCTGTTCTAAGAAAACAATCGTGCTGTTCTGAAACACCTGATTCCTCTACAATAGGCAATAATGTGGCTAGGTTTAAAGTATTGCACCTTTTTATGTGCACATGACTCTCTAACAATGTTAATTCATAACCTGACAATCGAGCACTAGTTAAGTGCTGTGTCTTGGTTCTATTTAACAACGTGTCTACCGCATGTGGGACCATCACGACTAGTGTATTATTCATTACTAGACCAGAAGACTGTCGAATAGAAACAGCTGCTGCTGCTGTGGCTTTCAAACAACTTGGCAACGCTCTAGCTACCAGATCCAAAGTCGACGAAAAATAGGCACATGGACGCTGCCTACCTCCAAACAACTGAGTCAATACTGACAATGCACTGCCCTCCTTCTCGTGGACATACAATGTAAAAGGCTTACTGTAGTTGCGGGTACATAACACAGGGGCCGAACATAATGCTGTGCGTAATTCAGAAAAACTTTTCTGACATTCTTCAGACCAAGGAATAGGATTGGGTGATTTTTATATGTTAATGCCACCAAGGGTTTGGCTAATAACGAAACATTCGGAATCCACTGTCTACAGTACGATGTAATGCCCAAGAAAGCAGGCACTTCTCTCTGTGTTTTTGGCACACTCAATTTCGCTATTGCCTGAATTCTTTCTGGGGTCAGTTTCCTTCCCTCCTTCGATAAGAGGTGACCTAAGTAGGTCACCTCTTGTCGGCAATATTGCAGTTTGGAAAGTGACACCTTGTGATGAAAATCACACAGATGACGCAATAATGACAGCGTGGCCTTTTTACAAATTTCCTCAGTATCTGCAGCAATGAGCAAATCATCCACATACTGAATAAGGGCAGCACCTCTAGGTAAAACAATTGTATCAAGCTGTGTTTTTAGAGCTTGACTATATATTGACAGACTTTCACAGTAGCCCTGAGGAGCGCGTTTAAAGCGGAAGCTGCAACCTCCTAAACTGAAGGAAAAAATATCCCTGCTTTCTTCAGCAATTGGAATGCTGAAGAAAGCATTCTTCAGGTCAATCACGGAAAACCAAGTGGCAGAAGCTGGAATCATAGTCAATAATGTGGTAATGTCGGGGACAACTGGGAATTGTGGCACAACTATTTTATTCACCTCTCTAAGATCAATCACGAATCTGTACACAGGTGGCTGAGAGGGATCAGTTCGTTTTAAAACAGGCAGAACAGGACTATTGCAAACGTTGCCTCGTGTTTCTTCAATCACATCTTTTTCAATCAATTCGTAAACGATCGCTAGCAAAGCTTTTTCACCTTCACTAGATATGCTATATTGGGGAATTCGTGGCATTTTAACATTGGCTTTCAATGTTACAACATATGGTGGTATTTCTAAAAGACCCACATCATTTGGACCAGCTGCCCAAAGAATATCTGGAAGAAACGACAATTCTGCTGGAAGTTTATCCCTCGACAAATACATTGGAGAAACCACCTTTCTACCTAAAGTAAGCTGTACTCCTGAAGGAGAACAGTACAAAGTCGCATACAATCTTTTTAACAGATCCAATCCCAACAAGTTTTCACCACAACCTGTTGTCAGAATAAGGGGTGCTTCTAATTCACAAGGACCAACAGAAAGGGACAAACGGTCAGAAATTGGATTTCTAACTGGGGCGCCAGACAAACCTACGGATACATTCGTTTCGCCAGACAAAGGTGCGCCAGGGAGTTTGGAGTGCATAATAGAACTCTTTGTAGCACCAGTATCCAACAGAAAAGGTTCTGACACACCTGATGTAATCACCTCAACGTAAGGTCCACTCTGATCTACTGGAACTGAAACAACTCCCTCTCTTTGTCTATGGCTGTCCTAGCAATCATTACTTTCCCAATCTTCTGCATAGTAATCGTCAGCATAGTACTGAGCTGTCCTACCAGATGCATTATTCTGTTGATCAAACCTATTCATCGAACTTTGAGGTGGAAGAGGCTGTGTGTTCTGGGGGAAATTTCCACGTCCTCTACCTCTAGACGCTTGCTGAACACCTCTACCTCTTGTGTTTGAAACACCATTCGCACGTTGTAACAGGATAGGGCAACTATACTTAAAATGACCTTCTTCCTTGCAATATGAACACGGGTTGGGACCTACTTGGACACGTGGTTGATTATACTCAGCTCTTTGTGAGTTCCTCTGATACTGTTGAGGCTGTTGATAATTATTCTGATAGTTGTTCTGACCACCATTATTTTGGCTATTACCACCACCGCGTGGCGGATAGGCTTGCTGTAACAAAACCTTCGTTTTCAACTCTTTAGTTTTCTTGTCTGCTCTATCTTTCTCGTCTTTGTCTCTATTTTCGTAATATTAGGCAGGGGCCAATATCTGTGCTGAAGATGACACAGCCCAAGAACTTTCTGAATCCTTTAGCTTTTTACACAATTCTGGAAGCAGATTGTGCACGAATTTATCGACAAACAATCTCTGACCACCCTCCGTGGTCATATCTTGACCGCTGTGGTCGACAAATGTTTCTTCAAACCTGGTGAAGAAATCGGAGACTGTCTCTTCTTTCTTCTGCTTGCATGCAGACAACTTATCCCAATTTACACGTACTGCAGGCATTATCGTTTTCATGTAATCAACTATTCTACCAGGCAGTTCTGCTATCAAAGGCTCAGGCTTAGCACCACCAACTTGTCGGGCATCTGTAGCAGCAATATTAGCCCATGAGTCACCTAACTCCTGGTCATGGTCTGTATGACGAATTTTACCCCATAAAGGCTGTGGAACCACATTCCCAAATAGCATATCGATATCGGCTAAATTCATTATACATGATCCAGCAGTCTGTGACAACTCTTTGTAATACCCTGCAGGATTTTTACGCGGATCAGGTAATGTCTGTTTGAGTGCTAAAACTTCAGCTCGCTTCCATGGGACATGTACCCATACACGCTGAAAGTGTGGCAGAATAGGGGGGTCGACAGTTGTGTTGCCCTCTCTCCATTGTGGGGGAACTTCTCTCATGGGGTACTGTCGCGCCTTTTTCCTACTAGATGTATCATGCTCAGATTGTGACCCAGAAGCGCTCCCCTTACTCCGATATGATAATAATATTTCAACCGCTCTTTCGACATCGGGACCTACGATCATGCCCTCTCCAAACTTGAACCGCACACGACACAACTCTTGCGGGTTGCATTCTAGATCATTGTCTTCCAAATCCTCACAAAGGAAGACGCACATTTATTCAAAGATATATCTCTGCGTCGGTGCTTCCCATTGATGGAAGACTTCCATGACAGACTCTACATCATATTTTACAGTATCCATAACCCATTTACGTGCTAAATGATTCAGTGAATCTCTCTCTTGATAGTCAGGCAGTCGACTTCGCAACTGTCTGCGTCCCATGTTAGGGGTCGTAGTAGGCGACCTGAAAAGAGGTGCGAAAAGGTTAGTAACAGTGCTGGCCATTTTCTGCCGAACGGAAGGTGAAACTGAAGGAAGAACGGGTGGAAGAACAGGGTGAGACAAGGCAGGGTCAGAAGCAATAGCAGAGGGATCATTAGGAGAAACAGAAAGTGCACTAGGCGAAGTGGTAGAAAGCACAGGTGGAACAGAGGTGATCGGTGGGCCTTGAGGAGGCTGCACCAAAGGAGCAGGAGCCAGCTGAAGAATAGCTGATGGGTGCTGTGGAGGAACAGGGGGCACAGGCTGCACAACTAAAGATTGCGGAGGTGCAGTGGCATTTTGCGCATAGGGGGGTGGCGAACTTAACAAATGCGATATTAATGGATCTTTTTCAAGCTCTTTTGCTGCCTCTTGCTGAAGAGACGGCAAAACCGGATAGCATTTATCCATTGCCATTTTACGTTGCCTGTGCAACTGCTCACTCGTCTGCTCCTCTTCATTGTCTTTAAACTGCATAGCAGCTTGCATTACTGAAAATCCCCCTTCTCTCTTATTTTTCTTAGCTAATTTGATTTCCTTCTGTTTGGACTCCTTACGCCATAGGCGGAAAGAGTCAAACATTGCCGGCCGGGCTTTCTTCTTGAAAAGTTTAACTTCGAGATTGTCTAAGATTTCAGTGTCAAAACTACCGTGTTGGGGCCATTTTAAAACACCATCTTTTCTGGTGTATTTGATCCACACTTCGTTATATGTGATGGGGCCTACTCCATGTTTCACATACAACTCATAAGTTGGAGTTCCAACTGGAGGAACCGGACACGAGTCCTCCAATCGGGAGTCCCTATTATTACAACCAAGACAAAACAAATTTCCAAGTCTAAGACCAGGCATTTTCGCTCTCTAGTCTAGTACCAAACTTCAAAGGATTATCGATTACGATATTTCTCGTGAATACACGAGTCCTTTGGCTTTGGTGCTTGCAAGTACCAAATCAAAACCAACTAAGGACTGGGAGACGCTCCACTTATACTTAACTGAAATATCGATGACGTCACCAGAAGACTCGTCTCAGTGTTTCGCTCTACCAAACTTCAAGGGTCCAAATCAGGGCGATAGCCAGGGCAGCAGTCCTTTGTAGCCGTCGGGAAGCGGGGAACCTCGCAGCAAAGACCTTCGGACCACGTCGACATGCAGGGGTCGATGAAGTGGTTGGCCGTCCTCCGGAATTTTCACACGAAGCTCCTCACGAACCTCTGGCTGGGCTGGTACCGCTGGAATCACCCCAAACGATGGGCGCCAACTGAGGTACTGGGTTTTTCAGAACCAGTATCGAACCGGTAACCCAGCGGTGCCAGGGTACACCCAGAGACCTCGGGTTCTCCTGATTCAGACCACAGAAACTCAGAGTCTTCTAGGTGAAGTCAAGGATCGATTTTATTGGCTGCAACCAAGGTAACAAGTGTCCTAGAAGTACAATACACGGGAAGTATATTCTCAGGAGACTGCTCGCCTTTACAAAGTCAGGCTTCTCTTCTTATACAGAATCTTAAGCTTCAGGCAAACATTCTTGGTTTTACGGTAGATCATTGACATATTTTCAATACAAAGAAAAAGCAGAGACATGATGACATGTCCATATTTCACTTCGTGCTGCCTACAACAAATCACCCGGTAGGGCCCAACATTTCATCAGATATCGGTGGAGCAAATGAAGCAAAAGAGCAGAGACAGATGTGAGCAAGATACGGCAGGTGTGTGCGCTGAAATGGTTTTATGGCTTGTCGAGCCTTGATGTTATCTTGTTCGGTCACTGGGAGGGGAACTGACCTAACAGGTTTGGCCTGGGGCAACGGTTCCAACTTGCACAGGTCACAGGAAAGTCGATTAAGGTGCGCGTGTCCTTTTGAGGTCGAATTTAGCTGGGTTAAGGCCTATGTAAAGGGCAACTCACAAAATGGCTGCCATACATAAAATGGAAACCAAGGGTTCTGAACGATAATGGCGATTTCGAGGTGAAATTGTCACTCGAATACGCTGAAAATGCTTGTACATGGTGTACTCGTCATTCTCGGTCTTTTGATACTAAATTCGTCATGTTATGACGAAGTTTTTATTCTCGAGTCCAGAATAATTACACCAGTCCAGAATTTTCAGAACCACAGGCCAACATCTTGCTGACTGCTATGGAACTACAATTTAAAAATTACATGGAGTCTAGCCACCACAGTTTACCCTATGGACTGATGTAAAATACTTAGCCCACAACCTCTTAGAGCACTTGCAATAGTTTATCTTCTGCGTACTCAAATTCTTCATAAAACTCCACCAGGAGATTGTCACTCTGATGACTGAAAAGTTTGACGCCGGGTGCCACTCGTAGTCGGTTTTGTGGATTCCTGCTTTGCCGTGATTGTACCTGGAGGTGACCTGCTTCGCTGGTGATAGCGTTTTGGAACTTTAGTTGCCAGCCCGAGACCGGGACTGCGAGGCCCATCAGGCAGTGCGTTATTAACACCTCGCACACCTGCCGCCTCTTCCCGGGTCTCCTCCCCTCTGCTGTTCCTGCCTGGGCCCTTTAAAACACGACTCGCGGCCCCCGCTCCGCGGGAGCCGCTCGTAGTCAGTTTTGTGGATTCATGCTTTGCCGTGATTGTACCTGGAGGTGACCTGCTTCGCTGGTGATAGCGTTTTGGAACTTTGGTTGCCAGCCCGAGACCGGGACTGCGAGGCCCATCAGGCAGTGCGTTATCAACACCTCGCACACCTGCGGCCTCTTCCCGGGTCTCCTCCCCTTCAGCCTGTTTCCATCATTTTAGGCGGTCCCATAGCACGTTAGCGGGACGCGTGCGTGGGACGCAGCTCGGGACGAAGCCCGGACAAAGGGCGGACAGTCTGAGACTGACCGTGACTGGACTGGGCCAGGATTCTTATTCGTTGTTTTCGCGGCCTCCTTGCGGCGCTTTGATCGTAAGACTCATCGTTGCCAACACCCTCGAGTACTGTTTTGTACTGTGTTCCATTGCTAATTGTTATTTTTTGTTTTCACCTGAGCCTCCCGTGACACCATCTCATTGAGTGCGATATGTCTAAACAAAAGTCATCCTCTGTCTCTAATACTATAGACAACTACCTAGTGCAGGTAGTGAGTAAAATAAACAGTTCAAGAAGGATATCACTGGGCTTGAGTTCCACTCCTGTAATTCCTACACAGAACTCCCTATCCGAACCAAACCTGGACGAAGTCCCGATACAGGTACATCGTAGTGACACCTCGGATAATGTATTCACTCAGGAAGACAACCTCGACCAAACCATCTCTACTGCTATTAGTTTGGTCAATGATACCCTAGATCAATCTAACATGACCCCAGAAAAATCCCTCCCCCCCCCTCCCCTGTGTCCGTACCAGCAGTTAGAGCAGTTAGAGCATGTAGAAAGGACCTGAACAAATGTGGCGGGTTACGCTCTAGTAGGAAAAGAATCGCCTCCCCTCCTAAAACTGTGCCCATAAAAGATGTAACAGGGGAGCTTGGTGGAAAGGTGACACTGGAGGATGATCAAATTAAAATACTTGTGAGCATGATTGATTCTAAGATTTAAGGTATCGTTAAACCACTGATAGCCAAAATTGACCATCTAACAGCAGAGGTAAATAGGCTTGGGGGCATTATAAATAAGACAGTGGAAGAGGTGGGCAATACACAAACTTTAGCCCCAAGTAGAGCCGATCCTATAGTAAATGCACCAGGCGCCGGGATAGAGGGCAGGGGTAAAGCGGCCCCAATTCCCCGAACGCCCCATCATATTGCACCCAATAACAACCAGGGCATAAATACTGAAGCTCGTCCATCCAAACCCACGAGTACAGGTATTGAGAAAGGCCCGGTTCAACTTATTGTAGAGGCCTCCCCCCTAGTCCTGGTCCTGGCCAATGTACCTTCTTTAAAGCCGCGCCAAGAGGAAACTACCGCTTCCTTGATTAGTAAAGCTTTTCACTGGTTATCCAACAACATGGTGATATCCCCTTGGGGTAAGCAGCAATTAACTGAGGAAATCACCATGGCTAGAAGGGTGGATTGGATAGGGAATGGGGTTAAAAAATGTAATGGTGATTGTGTAGTCTTGCATTTTTTAAATCCAGAAGTACTTCCTGAGGTCCTGCAGAACCTCTTTCCTCCACAACGTAGGAGCACAGATATTATCCCGTTAACTTTGGACTTTTTTTATCACCGAAGTAAAATAGGGAACCCAAGTATTCTAAAGACTAAGTGGAACCCGCTGTCACACAAATGGGGTAAGGTCCCCCAATCTAGCGAATGGGAAATCAATCTAGAGAATCGATTTGGGCACTGTCAAACCTGAATGAATGTGATTGACTTAAACGGATTGACAGAGTAGCGCCAATTGAATCACTGGAGCTAAAAAACATAGATACTCCCATAGAGAAGGAGCCTTGTCTGATATATGCCATCTCCTCGCTCTCGAGGAAAAGGGTAGAGGAAGCATCTACCCCAAGCAGTAGAAGCAAGAATAGACACCTGGAGTTACAGCCAGACCCCTCTATGGTAGAACTAAGTTTAGTTTCCGAACCAGCTGCATCTGTGTTTGATCCCCTACGCCACTGCCATGTCAATATAGATTTAGAAACAAGGTTGGGGGACGAATTAAAAGGCTTTTCTCTACCTCAGGTCCCCCTAGACGTAGAGGTAGATGAAACGGTAGAGACAGGGTTGTCCTTTCTTTCCTGGAACATTGCTGGAATTACCAACAAGCTGTCATCACCTGAATGGTGTACATTTATAGATCAATTTGACATCCTACTGTTCCAGGAAACATGGTCAGTGATTCCGATACACCACGTTGGGTTCCTTAATTTCTATATCCCAGCCACAAAAAACCCTAAGGGTCGTCCAGTAGGGGGTTTGATAATCTGGGTTCGCCAAAATTTATGCTGCAGAATCCAACCAAGGAGCCCTCTACTTAATGACATATTGTCAATCACTCTTACCTGGGCCAATGGTTATGGGATGGCCATATTTAATATCTACGCCAGGGGAGTAGCGGGTGGTAAAACATCAGAAGTAATAACCGCTCTGGATCATGAGCTTGAAGCTCTCCCAATACATATGTTCTTTATTGTGGGGGGCGATGTTAATACCACTTTTGAACCGCTAGGCCATGAGGATCAAATCCTAACCGAAGAAGAGAATAGCAAGTGGGGTATCCCACAGCTAGAACTCCCCGTAGTTAATAAATGGACAGCGGCGGCCATCCAACTGAAGGCCCTATGCTTAGCAAGAGGACTCAGAGCAGCAAATGGACGAACCCCTTCAGATCGACTGGGGAACAAAACATTTGATAATGGTAGATTCTCCAGTCGAATAGATTATATCCTACTGGACATCAGAATATGGTATAGGCTGATTGATATGGCAGTCAAAACCCGATTAGAGAGCGACCATAACCCTCTTTGCATGGTCTTTAAAACAAATGCAGGGTTAAGAAAACTAAACCAGGGGGGTGGTAAAACCACTTTAGATATAGTAACCTCGAATAACCAGCGCCACATAAAATGGGGCAGACTTACCGAGGATACGGAGAGGTTAGAGGAGCTCAAAAAAGTTGTGCTAGAAGCAGTGGCTGAGATTAACTCACATGTTAACGAGCAAAACTTTCCTGAAATTATGCTTGATGCCCACACGACTTTTTTTACCAAACTTCAGGAGTTTTTTAAGAAGGAGAAGAAATCAGGAAATGCCCAGAATAAACTGCCCAAATTAGGATGGTACGACAAGACTTGAAGAGAAGCCCGCCAGAACCTTAGTGTAGAACTTAGAAATAAGAACATTCTAGGCATAAGAAAGGCGAGGGACACTTATAGGAAGGTACAAAAAGAGGCTAAGGAAAAGTGGGATGAGGCCCACTGGCGTGATCTGAAATCCGCCTGTGACGCAAGGAATCAGAGTCATTTTTGGGCTCTGGTTAAAGGAGGAGGGGTGGCACAACCCCCACAGAATCACGTAGCTCAAAACCAATGGGTTGACTTTTTTAGACCTCAATATGCGCATGTGCCAACTGAAGGGGAATATACTTTACCCCCTACAGTTTTTTACCAACATCAGCTATTCACCTTAAAAGACATCAGTATAGCGTTGGACTGTGTGACAGGAGGTCGTGCCCCAGGAATGGATGCCATACCAGCAGATGTGTTCCTAAGTGATCGCCCATCCTGGTGTCAGTATTTCGAGTGGCTAGCAAACTCTGTGGCCAGAGGTGCACCAATACCGACCTCCTGGAAGGGTGCAGAAATAATTCCAGTTTTCAAAAAGGGGAACAAATCATTACCCAGCAACTATAGACCTATTAGTCTAATAGACTCTGCTCAAAAGGTAATAGGTTGTCTAATACAAAACAAATTACAAACCTGGATCGATGAAAAAGATATTTTATCCCCCTACCAAGCCGGATTTCGTCCCTGCACAAGCTCAGTTGACCAGGTCTTCTTCTTCATAGCCCTTTACTGGAGGAATGTGATGCTTACAAATGGAACTCTCTATGCCGTATTTGTAGACTTAAAATCAGCTTTTGATTTAGTTCCTCGTTCTAAGCTTTGGGGGGTACTTGCTGAAGCGGGGATGGCCCCGGAACTATTGACGCTACTCGTCCGCTTACATGAGAACAATTATGCCAGAATCAGGTGGGGTGCCCAGGGTGAGGTGACAGACTCATTCCCTGTCGAACGTGGGGTTCGGCAGGGGTGTGTCTTGGCACCGACACTGTTCTCTATCTACATCAATTGTAAACCATCTAAGCAGTTCCCCCACCGATGCAATGATTCTGGCTGGAGCACGTGTGCCTGTTCTCATGTTTGCGGACGACACACTCATAGTTTCACGTACACCTAGTGGGCTCCAGAAGGCAGTAAATGCCTTCGGTGAGTTTTGTAAAGCACATGGTCTTGAGATAAATACATCTAAAACCAAGTTCATGTGCTTAAACCAGCGGAATACCTTTAGGGGCTCAATAAATTTCAATGCTATCCCCTTAGAACAGGTTGAGGCATTCACGTATCTGGGAATAAACCTCCAATGTAACTTGAGCTGGAAGAATCATATTGATATGACTGTCCTAAAATTTCATCAATTGGCAAGAGTAGTGGCCCATAAACATAAAGTCTCACTGACCAAGCCCATCACCCCTGCCCTAGAAATCTACAACATGAAGGTGCCTCTTTATACGGCTCGGAACTTTGGGGTTTCTCCAACCTGAAACAATTAACTTTGGCGGAAAATAGCTTCTTTCGCCGCCTGATTGGGGTCCCCCAAAGTACCCCTACCGTACCATTGGCATATGATCTAGGCAGGAAAAACATCAAGGACTTGGCTCGGCTACGTCCTTTACTATATTGGAGACGCCTTATGACCACTCCTGAACTTGTGCGTTTTGCATCTGCCCTAAAGGATATCATTAGGGCAGACCGTTTTCATTCGATTCCGTGGTTAAAAGAAATAAGAGGGCTGCTTAGTAAGCTGGATCTAGACCATCTGTGGAATTCTCCCAATGCTGAAAGTTTTCCCCCAAAGGCTACATTAAAGAACATGTATTGGGAAATGGTATGGTCGTCTACTCAATGTACTGGCTCTAATACAAACCTAACAGGATGTTACTTGAATATCAAATCTGTACCATCATGTGAGCCTTATTGGGACATTATTGAAAAGCTACTCGATAGAAAACTGTACTTTCAGTTTAGAATCGGGACGTTACCTACAAAGGCGTTCACCTGTAAATGGTCGATTAACCAGGACGATAAGTGTCCCCATTGTAAAGATTTGACAGAGAATACGGCCCATATACTGCTTGTTTGCCCCTTATATGTTAACCCACGAGGTATATGGATAAAACCAGCGTGTCTAAATTTAGGAACACGCAGGTGTACAGAGGCATTAAGAATATTAGAATCGGACTGCACACCTTATTTGGCGATTGCTGTCGCAAAATTCCTAGGTTGGTCATGGATCATATGCACCCGCACCTTACAACAGCTAGACACTGTTTAATGAAATTATTGATATGGTTGATTGTTTTGATTTCATGTAGTTAATTTTGCAAATGACAGCATTATGTTTAATGAGTTTCTTAAATGACGTTGATTTTAATATTGTTGTAGTATTTATTGTGTAGGGAAGATTGTAAAACTGCTTTTATGACTGCTGTCGAATAAAGTTTTTGAAATGGAAAAGTTTGACATATTCATACCAACAAATACGGCCTCTTCTCTCTCTAATGTCTCTTAATCTTCTTCTTTCCTTTGTTCTTTAGTAAGTCTGGGCAATCAAATATATCCCAAAAGCTTGTCAGTTTATTCCTCACACGAAAATGGGCTGTGTGTGCTATTTCTGAAAATAAGGGAGTCAACATTGGTGTCCTTGCAGTGCTTAATTTGTGCCGGTGCTTTCCGGTGCTTAGCACCGGCACTTATCGGTCAGGGTCGGGTCTACACAGGATATCAGCTGCTCCCTGACTTCACACAAGTCTTCCTAGTGGCGGAGAAGAGCTGATAAGCATTCAGCCATCTTGGGACACTGACCTCATGGGGAGCAGGGTGGGGTGGGGGTCCGCCAGCCACATGCCTGATGCAGACATTTACACACTCCTCCGAGATGTGCTGCTAGCAGCTGCTTGCTGGGCTCAGTAAGGTCATAAATAGTTAAAGATTTCTGCTCTCAGCACTGGACTGGCTAAGAGATCAATGTAACAAATCTGCCCGGCCATATATTCCTCCGGCGCCGCGTGATGACACACTGCTACAATGTTGCGATTCCCCCCGCGATGCAGCTCTGGCTGTCACCCAGACATCACGGGCCCTTCAGGTTATGTGCTAGTACTTGCTGGCGCCATGGGGGACCATCAACACATCCTGTCTATCTGAGCGGGGAGTTAAGTTTTTTTAGGGAGGGACATGGCTGGTTGCTAAATTTGTCGCCTGCAAACCATTCATGGCTTTTGCAGCTTCCTGCTGCAGCTCGCACCGACCCAAGCCTGGCTACAGTGTACTGTCTCTTGCTGCACCCTGCCAAATTCAAGTCTTGCCACAGCCGAGGGACGCAGAGGAAGGAGTCAGTGACCCCCGTTGCACCAGTTGTTGCAGGACCGTCGGTCACTGGACGGTCCTGCTCTGAACTTATTGAACAGCCTGGACGAATTGAGTACGTGAGTAAAAAAAAAAAGTTTTGGATTTACTTTCATTTGCCGTTTTATTTTGCTAGATGTCAATACAGAGTTATTTAAATACTTCCTACCAGATTCATGTGTAGTAAGCGAGGGAAAAATAATCTACTCTGAATCCCCACGGAGGCCTGGCAGAGAAAGGCAGGGGTCATAGCGAGAGCTGGTTTCACTGCTCCCCCTCCCCCCCCCCCACCCCCGCCTGCAACCAGCAGCACAAGGTCCATTGATCCAGCCTTTACAGAGGTGAACAGCCCTGGAATTCCTTAAAGTAAGTGAGTGCCTCTAAAGTAATCTTTCCAAGAGACACGTGTATTTTATATGGGGTGTTTATGTTGTTTCACACTTGTGAGCACACCTCTGATGCATGACTACAGGGGGACTGAGTGTTTACCTCCCCACCCACCTGCTAAACATACAGCGGGCTTATAATAGCTGCAGGCACGTCTTTGTGAAAAAGGCCTTATTAACCCCACATCGCCTTCTGGCAGAAATCTGTTTATTTTTAGAGTCTGCCATTGATTGACGGCAGAATCCCCAGAGTATGAAAGAGCACGTATGGGCACGAATCCTGCCAGAATGTTCTGCAGCAACTACTTGAGGGACGAGCAGCGACTAATTTAAATATACCCATAAAAGATCTTATTCGCCAATCACGTCACCCCATGACCTGGGATCACTTCTACCTTAACCTGACCTACTCACTGCTTAGGGAACATTCTCAGGCTGCTTGAAAACACATGAGGGAAATTCAGTTCAATTCAATTCAATTAACTTTATTTCGATAAAAAGTATCATAAAAGTTCATAGGAAGTACAATAAAATATAGTCATTAAAATGTTTGTAAAACCATTATATACATGAGTACTACACTATATACAGGTATTACATATGTCTTGGTTAATCGAATTAATCACAATATAGGATGTAAAAAATTAGATTTTTGTTAAAATTAAAAAAAAAAAAAATTACATTTTTAAAAAGCACTGTATAAGCATTTCCTATAGACATGATCGGTACCAGCTGTAATCGGTAATCTTGTTACAATTCATATTTTTTCTCCCGCTTTTTTCCTTATGAAATACACTGCAAGCAGATACCTACTAATGCCATATACAAGAACCTGACGTGTATCTGTTAATAGGATTCTTTCTGCATCTCTGCACCTCCGCACTCCTAGATTCATACAAAGAGGTTTAATCCACTTTAGCCGTTGAGCCTTGTAGGCAGGGCAGAAGAACAGAACATGCATGATGTCCTCCCTCCCACCTCCATTACACATGGTGCATATATCATCACTGTTCTTGTTCCACCTTGCAACACAACTTTTTAACAAGAGTATTCTATACCTAAATTTAAGGTATAGGGTTTTAGCTAGTGGTGGGTTCACGTCATTCAGGAAGGATTCATAGTGAGGGCCTACTTTGAACAACAGAAATTCTCTGGTTAGGGAGCCATTTGATATATCATTAGTTCTGTGTTCGTTCATATAGACCCAAAATATAGCTTTTAATGTCCTTCTCGAATTAGGGGTTATTGCATTAGGGCTATTCCAAAAATGAGACAGTCCTACCCTCTCGAACCATACTCTTATGTATGTGAACCATGTAATGCAGTTAGAGATATCCAGATCTTTTAACTCCTCTAACTCTGTTCTATTATGAAGGAGTGCCGGTGTGGTCCATAACCGCACCCAGAACATTAGTGGTCTAAGTATCGCGTGATGATCAGTGCGCCTCATCTTGAGGTCTAACATCATCAGAATTGTAGGGGTACACACGGGTATCTTTAGGAGAGATCTGTAGAATATGTTTTCTTTCACCGCAAATGATTTTTTACATGCAGGGCCCCACAGTTCAGCCCCATATAAGGCCGCCGCTTGAGCTTTAGCTCGGTACACCTCAAGTGCAGGAAGCACTGCTTTATTCTGGCTATCCCCGTGCCTTTTTAATATGGGGCGACTGTTCTGAATTAGAAGTAGCTTTCTTTTTTCAATTTGGCTTTTCCCCTGCATTTTAGAGTCGAGTGAGACTCCCAAATAACTAAAGTTTTGAACATATTCCAGTTTTTGGTTGCCTAGGACCAGATTTCCTCTGAAAGAGCTGTAGGGGTTTATGGCCATATATTTGGTGTTGCTAGCATTTATCTCTAATCCTTTGTCACTACAATAAGATGCAAAGGAGTTGAGAAGACGCTGTAAACCATTTGCAGTTTGAGATATTAGAATGGTGTCATCTGCGAACAATAGGGACGACACCACCTCTCCCCCCAGTTTAGGTGAATCATTTCTGCATTTACCTAAATAAATGGGAACATCATTAACAAACAAGGAAAAGAGGGTAGGCGCCAGGACGCAGCCCTGGCGCACTCCTCTTTTTATGGGGATGGGACTCGTTAATTCACCCCCAGGGCCCCACCTTACCTTAGCGAAGTTATCACGGTGTAATCTTATTAGCTGCTCTATGATATTGGCGGGTAGTCCCTGTTTCTCAAGTGCTTTCCACAGCAGATGCCTGGGGATGAGGTCAAATGCAGCTCTTAAGTCAATAAATGCCACACACAAATGGCCCTTCTTTAGACTAATGTATTTCCAGGTCAAACAGCAAAACCTGAACACTTGATCTATTGTGCTGATTTTGGTTCTGAATCCCGCTTAGAATTTGGAAAGTACATTCCCTTCTTCAATCCATAGATTGATTCTATTTAAAAGGTGCCTGGCATACATTTTTTGCAGTATATCTATCAAACTGATAGGGCGGTAATTAGCCGGGTCACTCCTATCCCCCTTTTTGTAGATACAGATAATTACTGCCCCCCTCCATGAAACAGGTATTTCAGCTCCCGCAGCTATAAAATTAAACAAGTGATTAAGATACGGCCCCCAGATACTCGGGTCATGTTTGTACAAGTCTCCTGGAATGGAGTCTAGACCGGGGGCTTTACTTTTTTTCCCCATATTTATTGCTAAAATTGATTCCTCTAGGTTAAACTCCAGGATACGCTCTTCCTGGTTAGACACTGAGTGGCAGTCCCACTCGACCTCAGAATCCGGGGCTGAGTATAGGGAAGTGAAGTGGTTTCTCCACGTCGCCTTTGAGGTTTCCAGGCTTCCAGCGTCCACATTGCCAAACCGCTACAGGAGTAGCATTTCATCTTTCCAGCTCGTTGTGACCCAGGAGGGAGAAAAAACATCTTTTGCGAGGCCGCAGAGGAGGCGAGAGGCGCGGCCCCGGGACTGCGAGGTACAGCGTCAATACCACCAGCTGTTTCCTCTTCCCGCGTGAGCCGCGCCCCCTCCCAGTGCCACGCCCCCTCGAAGGTGCTCATAACCTCTCGCGACACCCGCTGCGCGGGTGCCGCTCGCCTTTGAGGTTTCCAGGCTTCCAGCGTCCACATTGCCAAACCGCTACAGGAGTAGCATTTCATCTTTCCAGCTCGTTGTGACCCAGGAGGGAGAAAAAACATCTTTTGCGAGGCCGCAGAGGAGGCGAGAGGCGCGGCCCCGGGACTGCGTGGTACAGCGTCAATACCACCAGCTGTTTCCTCTTCCCGCATGAGCCGCGCCCCCTCCCAGTGCCACGCCCCCTCGAAGGTGCTCATAACCTCTCGCGACACCCGCTGCGCGGGTGCCGCTCGCCTTTGAGGTTTCCAGGCTTCCAGCGTCCACATTGCCAAACCGCTACAGGAGTAGCATTTCATCTTTCCAGCTCGTTGTGACCCAGGAGGGAGAAAAAACATCTTTTGCGAGGCCGCAGAGGAGGCGAGAGGCGCGGCCCCGGGACTGCGAGGTACAGCGTCAATACCACCAGCTGTTTCCTCTTCCCGCGTGAGCCGCGCCCCCTCCCAGTGCCACGCCCCCTCGAAGGTGCTCATAACCTCTCGCGACACCCGCTGCGCGGGTGCCGCTCGCCTTTGAGGTTTCCAGGCTTCCAGCGTCCACATTGCCAAACCGCTACAGGAGTAGCATTTCATCTTTCCAGCTCGTTGTGACCCAGGAGGGAGAAAAAACATCTTTTGCGAGGCCGCAGAGGAGGCGAGAGGCGCGGCCCCGGGACTGCGTGGTACAGCGTCAATACCACCAGCTGTTTCCTCTTCCCGCGTGAGCCGCGCCCCCTCCCAGTGCCACGCCCCCTCGAAGGTGCTCATAACCTCTCGTGACACCCGCTGCGCGGGTGCCGCTCGCCTTTGAGGTTTCCAGGCTTCCAGTGTCCACATTGCCAAACCGCTACAGGAGTAGCATTTCATCTTTCCAGCTCGTTGTGACCCAGGAGGGAGAAAAAACATCTTTTGCGAGGCCGCAGAGGAGGCGAGAGGCGCGGCCCCGGGACTGCGAGGTACAGCGTCAATACCACCAGCTGTTTCCTCTTCCCGCGTGAGCCGCGCCCCCTCCCAGTGCCACGCCCCCTCGAAGGTGCTCATAACCTCTCGCGACACCCGCTGCGCGGGTGCCGCTCGCCTTTGAGGTTTCCAGGCTTCCAGCGTCCACATTGCCAAACCGCTACAGGAGTAGCATTTCATCTTTACAGCTCGTTGTGACCCAGGAGGGAGAAAAAACATCTTTTGCGAGGCCGCAGAGGAGGCGAGAGGCGCGGCCCCGGGACTGCGAGGTACAGCGTCAATACCACCAGCTGTTTCCTCTTCCCGCGTGAGCCGCGCCCCCTCCCAGTGCCACGCCCCCTCGAAGGTGCTCATAACCTCTCGCGACACCCGCTGCGCGGGTGCCGCTCGCCTTTGAGGTTTCCAGGCTTCCAGCGTCCACATTGCCAAACCGCTACAGGAGTAGCATTTCATCTTTCCAGCTCGTTGTGACCCAGGAGGGAGAAAAAACATCTTTTGCGAGGCCGCAGAGGAGGCGAGAGGCGTGGCCCCGGGACTGCGAGGTACAGCGTCAATACCACCAGCTGTTTCCTCTTCCCGCGTGAGCCGCGCCCCCTCCCAGTGCCACACCCCCTCTTACCCTACAGAGATTTATGCAAGGCCATTAACGCGCATCGCGGGACGCGCGCGGGTCGCAGCCCGGGGCGAAGCCCGGGCCAAGGGCGGGCCCGTTGTTGCCCGTTAGTGACCGGCAGAGACCGGACTGGGCCACCCCTCTTGGTTCTTTGTACTGCCTTCATAGTCATTTTATAAGTCCCCATATATGTCTGTTATGCCTGGAAGAACAAGAAGTAAAACCAAATCTGCGATGGCCGTAGCCCAAATTACTGGGCCTATTGACCAATTCATATCCCGGGTCAACGAGACAATTGACCACAGTATCTCTTTACTGGAACGAAGAGTATCATTGGACCTTATGAACGCTAAACGCTCGTCCTTGGGTCCCTTATCAACTGTAAACTCACCCCCCCAGCAAATTGTAACCAATCGTTCTCTTCCTTTACCTCAACCTGCTGCTGGTACACTTACTGTACCAAACTCAGTAGACTTATCAGTCTCTCACCTTGAGTCTGATTCATCATTTGTTGACCTAGAGACCACTCCAGACCTTGAAGCTTGCCAAACACCTGAAAGGACAGAGCCCACTACAGATAACTGTCTTCAGGATTCAGGGAAAGGATGCATTCCCGTATTGTCAGAACTAAGGAATATGTCTAAAACCAAGAAAAAACCTAAAACTAACAACAGGAATCATAACCTTGTGACACCAGCTCCAAATTCATCATCAGGCATACCCTGCTGGGTCGAAAATATGGTAGCAGACCTAAAATCAGATCTTGAAGCCTCAATATCGGCCCAAATCAAGCCCTTAATGTCCAAAATTGATAGACTAACATCTTTTATCAATACTAAATGGTCTAATAAGACAAGTGGAAACGTGCCCACTCAGATTCAAGGGAAAACTAAAGAAGCGCCCTCGGCGAATGTTATCAACAGCAACCTGCCAAAAGATCCCACCATAAAGGCCAATTTTATATCGGATAAACCGGGAGTAGTACCCCAAAGGGGGGAAAAGGCTCCTGCACCGTTACCAACCTTTAGTGGTGCAGTCTCTACCACAAAGCCCCAAACTCCTTCTGGTTCCAAAAAAGTGCCTAATCAATCTGTTAAGGGGCCTAAAAATATAGCCACCACCTCGACAGCAACTACTTCTCTTAACAAGTCTGATGATCCTAAGCCTAGGTCGGCTCGTTTTAAGTCAATAAACTTGCCGCCGGAAGTATCACCCTTTGTGGTCGTACTGACGTGGGTGCCACCACTGAAGGAGGGGAGAAGAGAAACCCTGGCCGAATTAAAAAATAAATGCGCCCAGTGGCTCCACATGCATAAACCTCTGCCCAATAACATGTGTGGTGAAATACACGCAGTTAGAAGAGGAGATTGGGTAGGTAAAACCACCAAGACTATAGCAGGTGATGTTATAACTATTAATTTTAGGAGTACAGGGGTAGTGAACTATATTTGCAACTCACCTAATAGTGGGCCGGCTACCCAAATATACCCCCTTCCCTCGTCCTACTTTCTACCCATGCCCCCAAGACAATTTCCCCCTCAATTTAGCTTTCCATTAAATAGAGGGTATACACATGCTCCACATCATACTACTCATCAGTGGCAGCATCCATGGCAGGGTCCACCCCCTCCTCTTGACCCCTTTGTATCCCAGTTTGCCCACTGGAATAGATTCAGTGCGCTGGAAGAGGTGGACTGACTTAATTCCAATGAAGCTCTCCCCATGTATTTTACCACCAATAGGGGTGAGGAGGAGGACTCACATGCTATGTCTTACCTGTTATGCCCCAAAATTCCAACTGTGACAGCCACTAGCCTGATTAAGCCACCATCCTCTGCTTTTGAGAGGGAATGTACTGAATCCCCTAGCCTGGGAGTCACCGTTGGCAATAGAAGAGAAACCAACAAGGAGAAAATAAAAATCCTTAGTTGGAACCTTGCGGGCATCCATAGGAAACTGGATCTACCTGAGTGGAGTGATCTGGTTGAAGCACATAAGATCTGCATGTTTCAAGAGACCTGGAGCACAGAACCACTCCACCGGGTTGGGTTTGTCACCTTTTTTATCCCAGCAGTAAAACCCATGAATGGGAAGGGGCGTCCATCGGGGGGTCTCATTACTTGGGTAAGCATCTCCCTGAACTGTAGAATAACATCTAAACAGATAAATAATCCAGATATCTTAGGCATTCTACTATGTAATCCATGTAGAGCTTTGTCTTTGGCTCTCTACAACGTTTATGCTAGAGGTACAAAAAATGGGCACACTTCAACCGTAATATCAGATCTTGAAGTGCAACTCAGGGATTGTAAAGAAGCTGACTATACCCTAGTAGCAGGTGATTTTAATTGCACCTATGAGCCACTCCCCCTAGATGGTATCCCTGACTTGGGCGAAGAAGACAGTAGATGGGGCATCCCTTCACTCTCCATCCCTCCGATTAGGCGCTGGACCCGCAGTGCAGTACAGCTAAATGCACTGACCTTAGAGTTTGGGCTAAGAGCCAGCAATGGCCGTACACCTTCTGATCGGATGGGCGCCCCGACGTTCAACAGGGTTGGTCATACCTCAAGGATTGACTACATCCTGCCGGACTTGGGGCTTTGGAGTTGGGTGGATGATATGACAGTCATACCAACTGTCGAGAGCGACCATAATTCGCTTTCCCTAACTATCACGAATCCCTGGTCTAATACAGCACTGTCAGCTCCCTCCAAATGCTTGCATAAGGTTACTGTTTCCTTTTGTGGAAGGCGCTTGAAGTGGGACAAAGTTGTCAGTAACCCTGACAAACTTGCTAACATAGAGGTGGTTCTTGCGGCCTCACAAACAGAATTTGATATTATTGATTTAGCCACGGCAGCGGACAGAGCAACACCCATTTTTGAAGCTGCTGTTAAGACTATAGGGGAAGCCTTTTGGGTCAAGGGCAACGCAGGGAAGTTTAGGCCCCAGAATAAACCCAAGGGAATGCATGTCTGGTATACAGGAGCTTGCAGGAATGCTAAGTCCCGGCTAATTGAAGCCGTCAAAGGCAAATCTCAACCCCAAATACAGCTAGCCAGGAAAGAACATAAGAGAATACTGGGTCTAGCAAAAAAGGAGTGGGAAGAAGCCTACTGGCTTACTCTTAAAGAAGCTAGCTTTAAGAAGGATTCTAGATGTTTTTGGGACACTATTAGAGCTCGGAACAGGCCTGATAGTGATCTAATAACTTGTAATATCCCTAGTCAGGCGTGGGTCAAACATTTCTCTAAGCTATACTCCCGCCAAGCTGACCAATCGCTGATGAGCGTTTCCCAAGGGGGGGTTGCGGGTCCATCATTGCTCCCTCCAATCTGGAACATTCAGCCTAGCGATTTTGATTTTACTATTAAGGAGGTTGAATATGCCATAGGCACTATTCTTCCCCAAAAAGCGGCAGGCCCGGATGGTATCCCTGGTGACCTTTTAAGATCTGACATCTCAAAGTGGGGTAAATTCATCCATTCCCTACTTGTCGCTATTTGTAGGGGCGCCCCTGTCCCCTCCTCGTGGAAAGGGGCGGAAGTGGTCCCCATCTATAAAAAAGGCCCCAGGGAAGACCCGTCAAATTATAGGCCCATTAGCCTGTTGGATATCAGCCAAAAAGTAGTTGGCAAGGTTATACTGCTAAGAATTTTAAATTGGGTAGAAGAAAATAAAATCCTCACTGACTACCAGGCGGGTTTTAGAGTAGGAACTGGGACAATCGAGCAAGCTTTTAGGCTCATGATGGTTTACTGGAAGGTTGTGGTCATAGGCAAGGGCAGTCTTTATCTCGCGTTCATCGATTTAAAGACTGCCTTTGACCTTGTACCTAGGGAGACCTTATGGAGCGTACTGGCCGATATGGGGTTACCGCACTACTTGCTTGTGTTGCTTGTTAGGTTGCACGAAAAGAGTTTTGCCCAGATTAGGTGGGGCCCAGGGGGAGAAAAAACTAATAGTATCCCGGTAGAGAGAGGTGTACGCCAGGGATGCGTCCTGGCTCCCACCCTTTTCTCTCTTTATATCAATGGGGTGGTTGAGCATCTTCGGAAACACCCTTCAGATGAACCATCCCTGGCTGGCGAACGCATACCAACCCTCCTCTTCGCGGATAATACCCTTTTACTATCCAAAACCCCTATAGGTCTCCAAAGACTCCTAAATAACTTTCAATCCTTCTGTGCTAATCGTGGCCTGGTAATCAACACTAGTAAGACAAAATATCTTGTTCTGAATCCTCCCAAAAAACCAGTCCGCTCTCCTATTTTGAATACTGAACCGCTGGAAAGGGTCGAAGTTTTCGACTATCTTGGGATACGCATCTCACATAAAATGGATTGGTCACCACATATGGACAAAATGCTTTTAACTCATAAGAGAATAACAGAAGCTCTTCTGAAAGAACAACGCTCCTGTAAAACAAGACCTATAGCTACTGTCCTAGAGATCTACTCGGTCAAGGGTGTCAGCTCTGCCCTTTATGGGGCCGAACTCTGGGGGTCAGCCATTTCCGATGCTCTACCAAGATCTGAGACGAAATTTTGCCGAGCGATTATGTCTCTACCGCAGGGAACACCCACGGTCCCTAGGATGTCGCCCAATTGATGATCTCGCAAAATTTCGACCACTCTTGTTATGGGCGCGGCTGTGGCGTGTGGAGGAACTCAGCAAATACGCCCAAGGCCTTGCAGAAATCATGTCACTACCTGGGTGGCACAAAATTAAATGGTTAAGAGACATGAAGTTGCTGCTAGCTAATCTGGGCCTAAATGAGGCGTGGATAAATAGAACTTCTCCCCCGAAGTTAATGCTCAAGAAACTTTATTGAGACTGGATCTCCACAAAAAGAAATACTAGTACTACCATGGGCAGACTTACTGAGGATTTCCTGAAGTTTAAAGACCAACCTAAACGGGAACTGTATCTTGACACTATCGAAAAACCCTTTGATAGGGCTCTATATTTTAAATTTAGAGCAGGAACTCTTCCCCTTTATTCTTTTACTTCGAGTTGGAAATCACACGTTCAAACCACAGAGCTTTGTCCAGCGAGCTCACTTAAACCAGAGTCATTGGCGCATTTTATGTTTGAATGCACAGAGTATGCAATTCCAAGGAGGGTTTGGCTCAAAAATTTATGTCGGCAGTTAGGTACCAAGAGTCATGTGACTGCAATCAGGATTTTAATGTCTGATAGCCGTCCCACCTATGCTTGTGTTCTAGCTAAATTTTTATCATGGGGTTGGTCCATCCGTATCAAGAGGCTAAAATTAACTGTTTAATTCCTTTTTACTGTTTAAATGAATTGCTTATAAATTTGTAAAAATGATCTATATATGCTTTTTTATTTTATAAATTATTGTGTATTGTGTTTATGTGCTGCTTTTATGATAACTTTTTTTATCGAAATAAAGCCTTTTTGACTTTGACTTTGACGTCTTTTCATCCAGATATACTTCTCCGGTACCCTTTTCTTTGTGATTTTTGTTAGCCACTAATTTCCAGAATAAAAAAGAATCTTTGTTCCTTGCTGCCGTTAGCATGTCTGACCATATTAAATCATCCCAGGCCGATTTGGCATTCATGAGAGCTTTCTTGTAACTTTGTCGCGCTTCCCTTACCTTTGAGCTATTATCCTTAGTTTTGATTGAGTTTAGTAGTTCAGATTTAGCCCTGCGGCAAGCTTTATTATACCATGGTTTCCCCATGGACCTCCTACTTCCAGTTGCTGAATCTACTTTAACTGTCTTTGTTAGCATGGGTACTATTGCACTGAAAAGTTCCTTATGTAATTCCAGGAACAAATCCCCATCTGTTGGAGCTTCAGTATTTATGATGGGGGAAAAAGTTGTCGCTAATAAGTTGTAAATGTTTGATAAATTAGTTCCATTGCCCAAAATCTGTGCTCATTTAACTGCTCGACGATTGTTGGAAACAATTACATTATCAGTTCTTGCAGGATGGGAACTAGTATAATCTGCAACACTAGGTATTATCGTACCTTTTAATAGTAGTTCGATTGGCCGGTGGTCACTTTCCAATCTTAGCTCTACCTTGCAGTCAATTGCATATTTCCAAAGGTCGAGGGACAAAACTATATAGTCTTGCTTGCTATGGGAATTATTCCTGTAAAAGGTAGGAACCATCATTTTATCAGAAGGGAGACGGCCACTACATGATCTTAACCCCATTGATCATCATTAGACTCATTATTTGGAGTGCAAGAGATGTGCGTGGGACCGATTTTAAACTGGATAGTTCGGGTATCTCGTTTACCATGTCTTCCTCCTCGTAAATATATTCCAGTCCCTTTATTGGCTCATATTCACAATTAAAATCACCTCTTAATATTACACGTGTACCTATACTGTTCCTACTGATAACCTGTTCCAGTTGGACGAATACTAACGATTCTTTTGATGCCGGGCAAGGTCGGCTATAGACGTTGTATACATGCTGGGCCCTGCAATCATTAGTCACTATTCTAATGCAAAGAATGTCGAGAGAGTGCGTCTCTAGCTGCTGCACTGTTCCATTGATGGTAATTTTAGTCCAGATAACTATACCTCCGGATGGCCTGCCTCTGGGTGAAGGGGTGGCTGCAATAAAAAAACTTTTGTAGCCCACACGGTGTACGTTCCTAATAGCCCACGTCTCCTGCAATAAACATATGTCAAATTTCTCAATATATTTGTTCCACCCCGGGTCTATTGTGTTCTTCCTCAAACCAGCTATATTCCATGACATGATGTTTAAATGAGTGTCAATTGGGTCAGTAGGTACTATGGGATTGTTAATAATACCTGGGCTCATTTCAGTTAGAATGGCTAAATCTTTGTCATAGATGTTATCCCGATCACTTATTCCGTTATTTACACATAAGGTGAATTTGTTGCCTACATATATTTTAGATTCCACCCTTGCCTGATTTCCCTGGATGTATGATGGATGCAGTCAATCCACTGCTTCCAACTGGGATAGCTCTTGGAACCTATTGGACAGAGCAATCAAACCAATGTTATTGGGAAAGGCTACAGTTTTGATGTGATGAGTTTTATAGAAATAACCCAATGGAAGAGCATGAATGTTTGTTTGGGTTGTGGAAGTTTCTTCATGGGATCTTAACAGGGATCGGACCAGATGTGGGTGTCTAAAGTTGATGACTATACAGTCCCCAGAGATGTCTTTCGGTGAGACGCCCACCCACCCTACTCTTCGTACCATTATGATATCGTTGGCTCCCCTCTGATTGAAATTTTTATGTTTGACTAGCCACTCGATAGTTTTATTTTTTAAATTACTCCACGATTCCAGTTGGTTTCTTTTTAGGACCGGCACACCTGTCAACACTATGACATAGGGGCATGAGGCGGGAGGGAGGTCCAATACGTCCGTATTGGGGACCAAATCTGTCCCTTTGGGGCTGTATTGTATACCGCTACCTAATTTGTGCGGGGCACCATGTATATCCTTACCTATAGCTGGAGTTGGTGGAAGCTTCCTCTTAGACGGAGACAGACCAACCGACTCCTTGGTAGCATTAGGGCATGGTCTATCTAAATTAGTCCCACCTGTATCCTTTGTGTTACCCACCGGTGCTTGTACATCAATGTGCCCCCCAATCTTTATTAACGGAGCTTCTAGTGTAGCGATCAGCTCTTGGCCTTTTGCTACTAATGTTTTCCCTTCATCTATACTCTTCCCCAAGTGGATAACAGCAGTATTAAGTTGAACGTTTTCAGCATTCAACTCTCGAAGTTTGCTGTTCAGTGACTCTTCTATTTGTTTATGAATTGAGGATAAGGCTGCTTTTAAGAAGGCTGTCATTGACTGTTCAAGACCTTCTAATACTCTTATGTCCCTTGCAAATTCATTAACGTAAATGCCTTCGGTTTGTGTACCCATGGACCTAGATATGGGCCCTGAAGTTATTGTTTCCTTACATGTGACCCCCCCTTTGATAACAGGTTTTGTTTTCTGGCTGATCTTCTTCTCCCTGGTTGGGTTGTCGCTCTTCTCAATATTAATTTGACCCCTAACCCCTTGAGCCTTAGCAGTCCGCAATCTGCTCGAAATGCCCGAGCTTGACGCTAAGTTGTCAGTGACCTGATTTATGGTCGAAGGGGAATCGACAGAAGGGCTCTCGTTATTTGAATTTTGCATAACTTGGACAGTTTGTGATAATGGATGTTCCAATGTTGACGTGTCCATATGAGTTACATAGGTCGGCAATTTAGAAGGATCCAAGGAAAATCTTCTCTGTACAAGATTGATCTTGCGTTCTACAATTGCCTCCGCTCTTGAAATACAATCGTCCAAAGTACCATTACGTTTTGTCACAGATCTTTTGCTCAGTGTTAGTCTAGACATAGTTAGTGATTACAGTCCACTTGCGTAATATATAGGGGAGTAATGAACAGGGCTATGGTCAGAGCACCAGCACAGTGAGGAGGATTAACGACAAACGATGACTACAATTATGAAGAGGGTACCTTTACTCCGATTAGATGAACCTCAAAGGGTGTGGGCCCAGCCCGGCCTCCTTCGACCTGTGACGGCCTAGGACAGCCCGCCCTCTGCGAGGGAAATTCAGAGATAGAAGGGAAGAGAGGTAAAGGGAATGTTAGGAAATTTTGATGTTCATATAACAATATGCCATCTTACGTTTACTTTGAAGTGCTCGAGGGGAACAGAAGTGTAAGGGAGTATAGGGAAGAGAGGAATGTTCTGGAATATTGGGTAATGAGACATAGGGATGACGCCCTAGGCGGCTGTTTCATATTACTTTTCCTGCACTGCCTAAGGACGATTCAGTGGCAGAATTGTATATATAAGTGTAGCAGTAATTGTGAACGCACCCTACGTCAGACATCATTTTTGACATTGGCACACAGTATTACTACACGGGGCCAGAAGAGATATTTGTAAAGCTTCTCCCCTGCCTTGTATTACCACGACCGGACCACCAGACAGGTGGTCCACCGGAGGAATTATTAATTGCTGCTGCTGAAGAAGATAAAGAACAACGTCAGAGAGAGACCTTTAAATCAGCTGGGCCTCTCCCTGCCTGCAGAAACTAATTAAAGTGTTGCAGCGAACTATTGTATTGTTTTAGTTTGGAGGGGTAGGTGCTGTGGACTCGCTGACTCAGGCTGGCATGGATGGCATGGATGGCATCCAGGCTAAGAGCACACAATAACAGAAGTCATTAAGTGCCATTACCAGCCAGAATACAGCACTCCTCACAGTGAAGACACGCTGCTTAGCTCCGGTGACATCTCTGTTCAGGCACACACACACACATTCTGTAATTCAAGTTCACTTTTAAGTTGTTATAGGCTTCTCATATTTTATATTATGGTATATTGCTTAGTATAGCACACTAATCACCCAAGAGGGTATCCGGGTGCTTTGGCAGTTGTGTAGGTGTGAGGTATTCTAGGTGCTTATGTGAAGTGCCAGGGCTTTAGCTTCTTGCGGAACTCAAGAAGTGAGGAGGTGGCTCTGATGTGTTGAGACCTGTGAATGTGGGTAGACCGAATAATGGAAGTGGGTGGAGCCACTGAAGTAAGTGGGTGGAGCCGGAGAAGTGGGTGTGGCCTCCTAGAAAAATGTTAGCACCTGCACTTAATATTTTACAAATTAGGCACTGTGTCCTTGTAAGCATTTGTATGTACCCTGTGCCTTAAGCAAAGTGATAAACCACCTGTCATAATAGCCAGGCCCATAAATGTCTGGCCTTGTGTCTCTTATTCTGAACCTATCCCTGTAAGTCTCTGAATTACCCTATTTTCCAGAGTCTTATCAATGCTTCTCTTCTCTTTCAATAACTCCACCCTCATCTTTTGTTGAAAGATAGATGTAATTTAGAATTTCGAGATTTGGCTTCACATATTTTAAAGTCTCCACAAATATCTTTTCCCAGTCCTCTAACTATCATCTTCACAGCTACCTATTCTATCTCATGAAAAAAGCCAGTGTATTCACCTTAAGAAACATTGTGGTCAGTTACTACCTGGATGCTGCCTCAGAATGCTATGTCTAGAAGCAACTGTCTATGTAGAATCGTGGCCCTCAACTTCCATTTAGAAACACCTCCTCAAATACCCCAGTTGGAGTGAGTGATTGGAAAATACCTTCCCAAATATGCTAGCTTGCCAAAGCTGATAAAGAGGTAAACTCTGATGAAAATTTAATTTAATCTCATGTAAATTAATTTGTCAGGGAAGCAAAAGGACGTCTTTTTGGATCTTTTGTTTTTATCTCAAATGTTGACCATTTCTAGATGTGAAAACATTTCACTCAGCCCCAGTAGATATAAAATAGAGTAACTCCCTGTCCCACAACACCATAACCCAAAAATAAAGAGTCATACATTAACTAAATCTTCACAAAAGACTGCCTTCATTATTGCAAGTATGTTAACACTCCAAATGTCCCTCCCATCTGGTTAGTAAATGATCAATACATATCAGTCTCATGGGTTTGAAACATCTCTTTGTATCACCATTGGAACCCCTGGTACCACCCAAATGGCCACCAGAGTAGCGCATGCTAATTGATGAATACTGTGCATCTTCTCTATTTTCCTGACTATCTGTCATGTTCCTATATTGTTAAGAGCATGTATACTGTAATGCCCTAATTGCTCTCAATGCCACAAAAAATATGACACAATCCTGGGCATTTTTGGGAAAGTATTTAATGTTCTAATATTCCTTCTTCTAAATTGTACCTTTATATTGATCTAATAGTATTATTATGTCCACATTGTGCACTTCAAGCTATTGTAGCTATCGTTACCACAGTTAACACTCTCCAATAGCAAGCTGGGCCTTGCGATTTCAAAGCAAATTTTTAACCTCAACTCTCACGCACCAGGGCATATTTACCCAAGATCAGGATTTGTGAGAGGAACGTAGTGAATCAAACAACTAATAAAGAAGCTTCCGAAATAAGCAATTTCGCCCAGCTTTCTGTGCTGTTTTGGAAGCAAGCTGCCCCCTTCTCTACTTTAAGAAATCCAATAATTATGCATGTTAGGCACTTAAGAGCAGACATGCTGCACACAGCATACTTGAAATTCCTGCAACAATTGCTCCATAAAGACACCTTTGCATGGCCTATGGGCATCGCTGCCATCCCTCATTCCCTAGTGGAGCACAGAGGCAACTGCAAACATGTGATCCTGTAACACAACTCCCCTATGGCTTTGACCAGAAAAGCTACAACAAAACATGCCTAAACCCCTGTGGTGATTATGTCATCCAGGGCCCTATGCACTTTTTCCAATATGAAAAAGCTGGACGAACCCATCAGCTTCAGGCAGTTTTTTCAATAGATCTTTATTATATGTTCCAGGACTTACAAACCATCAACAGCCTCGTTCACAAACCCAGATAGTGACAGTGATGGCTCCACTCTGTTTCTGGGTAAACAAGCTTAAAACAATTTTTGATTCTTTTTTCTATCTACAGTTTCATATTTGTCCCTTCTATATTCGCAAATATGTCTGCTCTTTTTGTGCAACATCACCTTAAACTTCTCCTACTCTCTTCTGCTTTGGTTTTAATTTAGTTGCTATACCCTTTGCTTTTCATATGCCAAAATATTTCTGTAATTCCACATCACCTTTTAGGTCACTGCACTTTATACGAGACCTTTTCAGCGGATGGCCACTTATAGAAAAAAAAGGTGTAGTTGGGCCTATGGTGGTGATGTAGAGTCATGAAAGCCCTTAGGGCGACACTAGTAAAGGAATGTGGCACCATAGTGTACTCTCATTCCTTCACTGTGGCACATCTTTTGTAGGTGATCCACCATTTTGGGGCATGTATCGGGAAACATTTACTTACAGTCATCTGGCCTGTATTGGCATTCCTATCCTTGCCCACAAAATTATGAGAGATATATTACATCAGTCAGTAAAATGTAAGGAGGATTTTCCTTTTCTAATACAACATAGTTCACTAGAAAATTAGGAACTGATAATGTATCACACCTACACTCTTCTACCCAGGAAGTCCACTTGAGAAACCCTCTTTTCACCAAAGCTCTGTAGAGTAGGCATAATACATCTGGCTAAACTAATTTGCTAATCAAGTGAACAAGGTTACATTTATATTCTGAGAGTGTGTTTTGCCAAGAATGACCTGAGATAGATAAAACAATAACTTGCCCTTACAACCTTTTAAGCTACACCATGTTACCTCCGACTTCTGTCTCAAGTACTGCACACTGTGAAAAAATTTGTTATTTCTGCCAGACCTCTCATGAAGCATGATTTTTGCTAAATAAATCCTGCTTGATCAAATGTGCTCATATTTGTGTGACTAATTAAAACAATGACTAATGTTGTGAAAATCATTAACATGGGTGACCATTTTACACGTTTTTGTGAAAAAGTGCAAAATGAAGCAAATCACGTGTGTGGTAAAATTGCTTATTATAGAATGCCACACCATTGGTATGGGTGTTGTAATTTGGGAATAGTTTTCCCAACGGTTTATCATGTGAATAAAAATGCTAAAGCCAATGAAAAGAAACTAGCACAGAGTAAAAGAGGAATTAGTGCCGCTGAAATAGTGGGAGATATTTTTGGTGCATTGATACCTTGAGTCAGAGTAATTTTGTACTCACATAAAATTAGAAAATTGTCTACAGTAGTTGATAGTTTATCAACGGATACTTCTCGTGGGTTTTTAATGATCAATACAGAGATGGTGGCCATGAGATCCATGGTTTTACAAAATCGACTTGCTCTTGATGTATTATTGGCAAAAGAGGGCCGAGTCGGCAGTATGTTGAAGATTCAACAATGTTGCACTTATATCCCTGAATAAAGTAAAGATTTAGAGGGCTATATTAGTAATATTACACATTTACATAATGATTTAAAGGAACTGAAGGTTGATGGTGCATGGGAAAAACTTGGTAAGTGTTTTTCCTCAGTAGGTAATTGGTTTTTAACACTAAGTAATCGCTTGTTAGGGAGAATACTAACAACTATAATTTCTATACCTGCTGGCGCCCTAATGGTGATTTTAATTTGCAAATGCTGTAAGACCAAGCAAACAGAGACTATACGTAGAGCAAGAAAAAGAAAAAGAGAAGAAATAGAGGGCTATATTAGTAATATTACACATTTACATAATGATTTAAAGGAACTGAAGGTTGATGGTGCATGGGAAAAACTTGGTAAGTGTTTTTCCTCAGTAGGTAATTGGTTTTTAACACTAAGTAATCGCTTGTTAGGGAGAATACTAACAACTATAATTTCTATACCTGCTGGCGCCCTAATGGTGATTTTAATTTGCAAATGCTGTAAGACCAAGCAAACAGAGACTATACGTAGAGCAAGAAAAAGAAAAAGAGAAGAAATAGAGTTGGAAGACAGGAAAGGAGCTTATTATGAGGTAATGAGAGATGTAGAGGGTAGAAGGTAAAACAGATGAAAACTACTTCTTTTTGAAGAAAAAAATCAGATCGTAATGAGAGTTTGTGTACTATATGACGGCTTGAGTCACCATCAAATGGGGGATTGATGAAATATGTTTTTTGCAAAATAAATCCTGCTTGATTAAGTTTGCTCATTTTTCTGTAACTAATGAAAACTTTGACTAATGGTGTGAAAATCATTAACATGGGTGACCATTTTATACGTTTTCATGAAAAAGTGCAAAACGAAGCACAGCAGGTGTAGAAAATGAAAGTAGCATTAAACGTGCAGAGAGCATGAATAAATATAGTTTTCTTTTATGAGAAATAAAACATTTACGGAAGAAAGAGAATTTAAAATAACATTTAGAACATTTATGAAAACATTTTCTTCACTTATAATGTAGAAGAGACATAATAATTAATAATGAGCATATTTTGAATATGTTTGTGGATTTAATTAAAAATATTGAATCATTTGCCATAATGGGCTTTTACGACTTTCCGTTGTAAACATTTAACTGAAACGTTTTATTTTCCTAGAGAAATATGCTTTACAAAATCCTATTCAGGCCTCAAACCTTGCTTGAATGATTTTTCTTTTCTTAAAAATGTAGGCATCGGAAGAAATTTATTTTGTCCTTTACTAGTTCTAAAATTCTGTGTTAGTTTGTTTAACTGTGCACAAATTAATCTCTAGGAATTTCCTTCTTGATTATTCTTTTGTGAATGAAGTTGCCGACAAAGGTTACAAGCCAGTGTGAAATGTGCACAAGGATGTGACTAATGTTGCAAGATGTTTTCCTGCTTCCGTGTGTGGTAAATAAAATATTACCCTGGCTGAATTTCTAGGCATTAACAATTAGCATGCATCAAGTGAGAAGCAGAGTCCGTGGTATCTGAGTTAAAATGGGCTTTATTCCAATAACTCGAGTCAAAGGGAGAATTAGTTCCATCACCACAGAGGTTCAGGAAGAGTCTTCTAACATTTAATAACAAAACATTATATTATATACTTTTTACTCCTTGTACATAGGAGCAGGCGCAAGACAGAAAATGAGATAAGAACATGTGGGTGTACATGAGGGTGTGTACTTTGATGAGTCATAGCGAGGTGATAGGTAGGTGTCATAGGTGGGTGGGTACTTAGAGGAGGAGTTGGCATGACCAGCTCGAACTGTGCCCTAATTGTGCAACTTTGAGCATGACGTGCAATTGACGTGTAACTGGGAGGAAGCTGACTTTCAACCTAGCAGAGAGATCTTTTATGTCAAGGCGACCAGCACATCTAGTACAACTGATATCTAGAGTCAGCAAGCAAAAGAAGCAAAGGTTGTTCGTCACTAGAAGACAGAGAGGGCATATTTATTCGTTGCATGAGCTTTCTATGGGTGCAAGCACTGTGATTTACTTAAATGGAGACAGAATGGCTAGGCCTATCTCCCTCGGACGGGTTCTGTGTACTTTTCCTCTGATAACTGTTATTCATAATACTGTCTTGGCCTCTTGCTGGGTCGGAGGGACGTAACTGCAGCTTCAGTGTGTCAGGAGTCATGAAACACCCTTATTTCAGAAAAGTGGCTCGGGCTGCGCCACAAAATGGGTTCATTACATATTTATTTAAAAGTGCACAATGCAATGCAAATACATGGGCCTTATGCTAACTTAATGTTTGGGAGACTTTGATGACTGGCATTTCTAATGCAGGACATGATTGCAGAGGCCTAGTGATTCAGGCCACTACAGGAAATATGCATGGGTGACATGCACATGACATGTAACATAGGGTATATGTAGAGGACATATTTGGTCATATTTGGTCAGGCAAAATATCATTTTCCTCATTCCCTCCTTGTTCCCTACATAACCCTTTAGGATACATCTATATTCATGAGACCGTATAGTTCATCATACAGAATCATTTGTTCATCTTTAACTCTTTGTTTACGTGGATGGGGAATACAGGCAGTGGCACACAGGCCGCAAATCGCCGGACCACACTGCAGACAGAGACAGCAACCAAATACCATAAGTAGGGCCATTCCTAGGAAGGATATAACTTTCCATCCCCATGCAGATATTACACCCCAGAACCAACTGGACCAAGTCCATGTGCCTGGATCTTGATGTATGGCATTAGCAATCTTGTGGAGTCTTGTTATAGCTTCGTACACAGATGGGGCATTATCTGGGATGAAAACGCAACAACTAGATCGGATGACTCTACAGGCTCCGCCCCTATCCGCCAAGATGACATCTAGAACGAGGCGGTTTTGAAGAACGACAAGTCTAATAGCAGACTGTTCCTGGGTCAAGTTCGCCAGGGCAGATGCAGTTATATTTACAACTGTTTCAAGAGTCCTTGTTAACCTGCGTATCAGTTTACTGTTTTGGATGGGACCTATGAAGAAAAAGAATCCTCTGTTGAAATCTGTATATTGCTCCCATGCTGTTTCAGTCTGATCGATACCTGCAGAATCTGTCTCTCTCTTTTGTCTAACATGTTCTAGTCGTGAATCTCTGTGATAATTGGATGGGGCTAGAAAAACGGGTGGCAATAAGAATGCTATATAACAAGTCCCACCCCAGTCTAAGGGCAGATGTACATAGGCTGTTTGACCACAAATGAAATAGGTATGGCGTGATGTTTTGAAAGAAGATAGTCCGTTATCATCAAACTCTACTACAGTGTTACACTCGCTGTGTCCCATATGTACTGAGCCTTTCTTATTAACACATAAATCACCTTTTGCTGGCAGGACTGATATAAACGGTGGACCTGTATTTTGCTTGGGCTGAACATTTAACATTATAAAATTAACAGATGCATTTCCCTGTTCGTACTCTTCATTCTCTAAATCGGATCCCTTTCTTTGGGGGAATCCGTCTTTGTCTGGAAAGCATGCTTCATTCATTACTTTATTCAGGTTTCCATATATCCAGCCACCTGGATAAGCTATGTACCTTCTATCTATTGAGGTCATTAGAGCAAACCATGCTCCACACGAACCATTGTGTGAGAACGGTAAAGGGTAGAATGGCAGAACTCCCTTCGTTTCTTGATAAGGAGGCAGTTGGCCACATACCCAGCAGTCAGTTGCATTGCTGGTCTGATGAGAATGGTGTAACATTCGAATAAATGTATTGTTACGTAGTGCAAGTCGATATGACAGTTCATGGGGAGGCAGGTCACTAAATGTGTGCTCTGCGGTGCTGTTACTGGAAGAGTGTATATGTGAGGAAATGGGAAAGAAAACATGTAGCAATAAACTGACACCAATTATAACAATGCACAGAATAAAAAGGATGATTAAGGTAACTATACATCTACTGCGTAATCTCTTGCAGTATTTTTCCTTCTTATCTCTCTTCTTGCTATTCTCATATGTGATCTTATACATGTCAGAATCGAGTCTAACCGATTCACCACCGGGTGGGCTTAAACAATTAAACTACGTCTGACTTACTAGTTCTTAACCTATACTCTTGCTGAGGGGTATTTTCTAGCAAAGGTCTTCTTTATTAAAAGTTTAAAAGTTCCAATGTTCCAAAGTTCCAAATAGTGATGAAGGTGAGTTCGGCCTTTACGTCCTTCCACCAACTTCGGCGTCTTCCAGCGTGGCTCAAGGGGACTTGAACGATCAAAGATCCTGAGGAGTCCAAATTCTCCTGGTGCTATGGCATGTTCCTTGACCTGGGTGTTGTCAGGGAAGGCGGCAGCAACCTGTGAACAACAAGAGAGTAGTGCAGAAATCAAGGAAGCCAGGTAATCTGTCAGCATGTTACTGTCAACATCAGTTAGTTTTTCATTTTTAGGCATAGGCGTACCCCACATATATACTCCATAAGGAGATAGGCCTGTTCTGGAATGAGCTACCATACGCATGTAAAAGAGGGCGACCGGCAAGGCCACCATCCAATCCACGCCTATTTCTGTACAGTTCTCAGCAACTTTTGTCTTAATTGTCTGGTTTGTCTTTCTACAAGGCCTGTGGCTTCTGGGTGTCTGACACAATGGAATTTCATGTATAACCTGACAGAAGGGACACTTGTTTCATTAATTCAGAGGAGAATGGCTGATTGTTATCTGAATAGATCACATGAGGTAATTCATATCTGGGGAAGTACTGCGCACTAATTGTCTGGCTGTTGTAACAGCAGTATAATCTGGAACTGGATATGCTTCTGTCCATCTAGACAGTGCACAACTACTAAGACATGTTTGTTGATTCCTCTACATCTGTCCATTTGGATATAATCCGTCTGGAGAACCTCAAAAGGGTGGTCAGGAGGATGAAATCCGCCTAGTTCCACCGGAATGCCTTTACCTGGATTGAACTGACAACAGATCATACATGTTCGCACTTTCTGTTGCACATAGGTGCTTGTTAAACCAAATATACTGTAAGCTGTCTATCATTGCCTTCTCTCCTAAGTGTGTTGGACTATGTGCTGAGAAGAAAACAATGTACCTTTTCCCTTAGTCATCTAACCTTGGTTAGTCTGGACCCCTCCTTGTTCAGTCCATTTCTTTATCTCATCTGTGGTGGCATGTGTCTGTATGTCGAGTACATCTTGTGTAGGGTCCCTGACTGTCATACTTTATATCAGTAATGGTGCCTCTGTCCTTGTCGTGTCTGGTGGTGTCTGTGCTGTCTGAGCTGTTCGGTCTGCCAGGTCATTACCCTGGGTAATGGTGTTTGTAACTTTGGTATGAGCTTTATATTTCAGGATAGAAATGGCTGTAGGTAAATGTATGGCCTCTAACAGGGCCTGAATAAGCTGGCTGTGCTGAATCTTGCTCCCATGGGAGGTCAAGACTACGCCAAAGGCATATTGTGAGTCTGTATAAATGATTGCTTTCAAGTGCTTTGCTCTTATGCAGGCTTGTGTCAGAGCAATGAGCTCTGCTGCTTGTGCTGACAGGGTGTCTATATTCTGTGTCTCTATGACTTCAGTGGTCACGGCATACGCTGCTACTAAGTCTCCTGTACTTGTTCTCATGCATGATCCATCTACATAGAGTGTCAGGCCTGGGTTTAGAAGTGCAATATCTGTCAGGTCTTGTCTTGGTTTATTCATTACGTCCACACAGTCATGTGGTGATGCATATACTGTACTTGAGGGCAAAAGCGTTGCAGGATTCAGAATGTTACAACGTCTGATCTCTATGTGTGGTTGAAATAATGTCAGTTCATATCCTGTCAGTCTCGCTACAGTCAAATGTAAAAATAAATAAAAATAAAAAAGCATAAAATGTTTACTGTAACATGGAGTCGCTAAAGCTGGCGCTTGACATAATGCTCTTTTTAATTCCTCAAATGCCAAGGTGTGTTCTTGTGTCCTAGGGAGAACAGTCAAAATGGCTGCCTCCTGTGTAGTTAACTGTATGAGCGGTTTGCTAGATATGCATACTGGGGAATCCATTGCCTACAGTAAGAAGTAAGGCCAATAAAGGCACGTACTTCCTTTTGTGTCCTGGGCTGTGAAAGGTTAGTAATGAGCTGTATGGTTCTTGTGTTAGCTGTCTACCTGGTGTACCCTCCTTGGAAAGCAAGTGTTGTACACCACTTGCTTTACACAGAAAGTGCAAGACTGTCAGAGATGCAATGTCACAGTCTGGTTCTGATCTTGCTGTAATTAGAATGTCGTTTATGTGTTGGCAGGCATGTGAATACTGTCTAGCTGTCTTTAGTGTCTGACTGAAAATGCTAGGGCTCACTGTCATCAATCTAGCAAAAATAATTATATAAAAATAAATAAATAAATAAAAATGAATCCTCAATTCAAAAGCACTATTTTATATTGGGGAACCTCTATCCAAAACCTCTGCAATTTTACAATAAATCCTACTCTAAATCCTGGTAATAGTATGACCATACTAACTACAATATGTTCTCTAAATGTATCTGAATAAAATCCACATTATTCTTGTCATAAACAGAAGGCCTAGAAGCCTCGATACTCCTTTGAGAAACAGCCCCTCCCTCTAGAATTATGTTCGCGCTCGGAGCTTTGAATCAATTCCAAGCCGGGCTACACTGAGATCTACAATTGAATGACTGCCAGATGCTGAACTCATTGCAAGAGCAAGACTCCTGCCAATTATTCTGTTTACACTACTGGGGGAATAACTATCCATTTGCAAGCGTTACATTATCTGAAGTCAATGAAGCTGGCTGCAAGGAAGAGCCTGACTCAGCTGGAGGACAGCCAATAATTGTCCGCGGAAAGGAATTGGAGGATGGCCAATATCAACAGACAGGCACTCCAAGAGAGAAAAAGCCCTCCCTTTACATAAACAATTACTGGGAGCCAGGCCATCTCGGTCTCGGACTGTGTCTCAAGGTTAAAAACACATTCCTTGTACTTCAAAACATATCTGTTCCCAGGCCAGAGCTTTTCTAACTTTAACTGAAGCAAAATTTAAAACGTGGTAAAAAGTAAATTAATAAAGACATATATTTTTTTGTAACTGAGTGACATGCTAGCATTTTAAAATAATTCTGTACTGCTACTAGATGCAAGGGAAAAAATAAACAGAACAAAACAAT
Organism: Lissotriton helveticus; assembly: GCF_964261635.1. Classification (NCBI taxonomy): domain Eukaryota; kingdom Metazoa; phylum Chordata; class Amphibia; order Caudata; family Salamandridae; genus Lissotriton; species Lissotriton helveticus. Next base: position 808,624,773 of record NC_136063.1, read on the forward strand.
CATGGCATGGAAACACACCATATTTTACTTTTTGGAAAATAACATGTCGAACTCCTTAATTCTGCATTGCATAACCAATATTTTCATAAGTAAGTGTGCAACCTTTTCTATTCTACCTATTAAAAGGGCCAGATTCATACTTTTTCAAAAGGCCATGTTTTCTAATTTTAGTGGGGACTGTTCTCTGCACATATTAATTGAAGCAGCCTGTCAAAGTACATAGGTGAGCTTTAAAAATAAATGAATGCAAATCAAACTAATGTAGGGGACTCTTAGCAATGCACTAAGATGGTAGTGTATTGTAGCTATCAAAAAGGGCCACGTTCATTAATTTACAAATAGCCATTTTCCTGAGTGAGTGTGATAACTGTCACACGCTATTCTAAAGGGCAGCTTGCATTGGGAAAAATAATAATTCATATTTTCTAGAAACATCCCTATTTAAACAAAAAACACTGTTGCATTACACTAATTTAAAGCACATTCTCTTAGATCGGTCTGTTCTATAATTTCTTCTCAACCGTGAAAACATTAAAGCACTCTTTGTGGTGCAAACCCTTATCTCACATTTCAGAAATACGCCCATTGGATAACATGGCAAATCGCACCTCCACACAAAACATGCTTTTTCCACCACTTCCACAGCTCAGATCCTTTTCAAATTTTGCATCACAGTAGTCCAAGCTATTCCCTAAATCCTCACCAAAAAGCAACCAAATCCCTCCACTGGAACAGGTACGAATTTCCGCTCAAAAACACGCCCCCCCCCCGCAAACACCCAAAAAAAAACGCCAAAATCCCTCAACACCTTGTTAAAACAAATACTGCCTTCTCAATAAAAGATATTAACTCTTTGGCAGCCGAAGCACAATCATTCCCCAATGACTGCAGTACATGGGAAAGTCATGAACTCATCTCTCCACGTTATCACATAACACATACGCACATCTTCAAAACATTTTCTCTAAGCACTTGAAAGAGATCCAGCTCTCTCCTGCCTAACGTAATGGCTAGGGACCTGATGATAACATGCTCTGCACAAGCCATAACTACATGGCGCTATTTACAAGCCATATTTACAAGAAACTCAACAAGTCACAAAAATGACACGCTATTCACAAGGCATATTTACAAGGAGCTATACTTAAGAAAATTCAACAAACTACTCACAAGTCTTAATCTCAAGTCGCTATTCACAAGCAACTACAAGCCATTCACAAGGCGTTACACACATGGATGTAACAAACTATTCACAAGTCTTAAGCACAAAGCGCAATTCACAAATAAACCAACTAGTTACTCACAAGGCACTTTCGCAGTCCAGAAGGGACTTGTCTAGATACAAGGAAATGAACGCTTCAGATGCTGTCGGCTTTAATTCTACATACTCTAAAGGGTACAGGTGGTGGCGTTCTCTACCTACTGGGTCTTTCTGAGGTGGTCACTTTAGCTAGTTTTTTCTGACAGAACGGGATAAATACCAGTTAACAACGGCATTTCTTGGCTTGTTTAGTTCTCTCTGCTTTATTGAATTCTTTCTCTGTTCTCCTATGTCACTCTTTGCGTCATAACTCAATGGCATCTTTCTGAGAGGGTCTTGACTTTCTTTTTCAAATGGCGTTTAGCCCATGCTTATTATACATAAAATGACCAGGTGTGTCTCTAGGCCGGATATTAACTGTCTATTCTAGTAAACCTCTTCTGGTCCCTATCTGACGTAATTTTGAAAACAGAAACCAATACAATGGAAACACAATACACAAAAATAGACTGTAACAATCAACAATCATTCACACTAAAACAACATAACATTGAAACACTAAAACAGATACAACCTAAACTGATACAGAGAGTTAAACATATACTTGAAAAACAGTTTGTGCACTGAAAATACAGTACAACCATACCGGTCCCAAAGATTGAGACACGTCTTTACCGGGCCCACGTTTAACTTAACCGTGGACCCGTCTTGACCGTTCCCACCTTTTACCGTGGGCACGTCTTGACCGTTCTCATTTAAAATGAGCCCGTCTTGAAACTTGATACATTTCCCATAGTGGTACTCACCGCGAAAGCAGAACTTGAAACTTGAAGGCCTCGGAAACTTGACTTGACTACGCTTGCGCCTTGGAACAGGTGGACCTCTGGAGACCTCGGACCTTGCTCTCTCACGGGCTGGGCCTCTGGTTGAGACGATCCGCGATTCTCACCGCCTCACATGGATGCCTGGTCGCAGTCCGTCCTCCTCCGTGGGCCTGAGGGAGTGGCAGGAAGTCCTGCTGGTGCGCTTTGAAGTCCGTCACGGCTGTAGAAGGGGGCAAAGACTAGACCGACAACTCCGGCGAGTGGGGAAAGGGATATGTCCCTGTAAGGGCGCCAAATTATGTGGTAAATAAAATATTACCCTGGCTGAATTTCTAGGCATTAACAATTAGCATGCATCAAGTGAGAAGCAGAGTCCGTGGTATCTGAGTTAAAATGGGCTTTATTCCAATAACTCGAGTCAAAGGGAGAATTAGTTCCATCACCACAGAGGTTCAGGAAGAGTCTTCTAACATTTAATAACAAAACATTATATTATATACTTTTTACTCCTTGTACATAGGAGCAGGCGCAAGACAGAAAATGAGATAAGAACATGTGGGTGTACATGAGGGTGTGTACTTTGATGAGTCATAGCGAGGTGATAGGTAGGTGTCATAGGTGGGTGGGTACTTAGAGGAGGAGTTGGCATGACCAGCTCGAACTGTGCCCTAATTGTGCAACTTTGAGCATGACGTGCAATTGACGTGTAACTGGGAGGAGGCTGACTTTCAACCTAGCAGAGAGATCTTTTATGTCAAGGCGACCAGCACATCTAGTACAACTGATATCTAGAGTCAGCAAGCAAAAGAAGCAAAGGTTGTTCGTCACTAAAAGACAGAGAGGGCATATTTATTCGTTGCATGAGCTTTCTATGGGTGCAAGCACTGTGATTTACTTAAATGGAGACAGAATGGCTAGGCCTATCTCCCTCGGACGGGTTCTGTGTACTTTTCCGCTGATAACTGGTAGTCATAATACTGTCTTGGCCTCTTGCTGGGTCGGAGGGACGTAACTGCAGCTTCAGTGTGTCAGGAGTCATGAAACACCCTTATTTCAGAAAAGTGGCTCGGGCTGCGCCACAAAATGGGTTCATTACATATTTATTTAAAAGTGCACAATGCAATGCAAATACATGGGCCTTATGCTAACTTAATGTTTGGGAGACTTTGATGACTGGCATTTCTAATGCAGGACATGATTGCAGAGGCCTAGTGATTCAGGCCACTACGGGAAATATGCATGGGTGACATGCACATGACATGTAACATAGGGTATATGTAGAGGACATATTTGGTCATATTTGGTCAGGCAAAATATCATTTTCCTCACGTGGAAGGATGACTTCATTAGAATTAACAATGAATTACCTGATGGAACTTTGTGGAGATGGAATGGTCAGACAATCCCCCTATTCTGAAAGCCACTGAAATTGTGTAGAAGCTGTGAATTATACTTTAGGAGATTGGACATTTAACATTTAGGGTATAAATATTTGTGCAAAAAAGAGTTATGTAGTAGCTGCTTCAAGAGAGGAGAGCCTTGCTTGTGTTTTCTCTATGCTACTTGGGCTGGCTGCTGTATTTTCTATACCGAGACTGAACTGTCCTGATTGCCTTTGCACTTCATCGGCTGGTGATGTTGACTTAAGCTATTCCTTTTTGGCCGAGTGCTTAGCTCTTTTTCTTATTGCACTTTGTGCAATAATTCTCTAGGTTCGTATGAAATCGAATTGCACATTGACAACTAACTATTTTCCTTTTGTCTATTTCTCTCTCCACTCATGCCTGTGATTGATATTTGGACACATTTTTTATTAAACTGCTTTTTTTATGTGTGATTTTACCTGTAAAATTGTTCTAATGAAGATTCTTATAAAGTTTTCTATTGTGTTCGTGTACTGACCATTTATGTTCTGAAAATATTAGATAAAAGTGACTTGATAAGTATCAGGAGATTGTCATTATTAATGAGTTATTGACAGATTTCTAAATATTGTGACTGATGTTAAGTTAGACATTTCTTTCAATTAGGGTCCTCATGGAGGAAATGTATCTGCCTTTTCATTACCAAGTCCCTATTAGCTCTACAAAAAGATTCATCGGAGGACTTGGTTTGTAAGTGGTAATTGAGTTCTCATGGGCCCCAACTGCTGACTATAAAACGAATCTTGGGGTATAGAAATTATGCATCACCTCCTCATCTTTCCATCCCCCTTGCCTCTGATTGCTCAGTCCTCTAAAGGACCATTAAAAATTCCTGGAATCTTGTCAAAAACCGTAGGTGATTTTACCTCAGGCTCTGTTTCATCCTTTTCAGGTATCACAAAGAACTGGCAAAGACTGATAATAAAGTTATGAAGACTTTGTTCCTCCCGCCTGACTAGCAAGATAATTATTCCTGTTAGAGATTTCCTCAACGGAATATTTTCTATAGCCAGCCTCAAGAAACCCTGACCCAACAACCGCATCTATCTGTCAGCAGCTGTTATTCAGCCCCCTTTCTATCAACAGCTATCCTTCAAACCACCTTCTGCCATTGTTATCTAGGAAACAAAATGCATTTTCAGTAAATGTGATATACACAAACACACGAAAACATATACTGCTCTTTATTGTAAAAAGATTAACCATCAGAGCACTCTGCTGTCTCACACTGCAAATGTCTTATCTTCACAGTAATATCTGTTTCTATATTGCCAGCATACAGATATCTTCTAGCTCTACCTATAACAAATGTATGCTGTGTAGGGTAAATTAAAAGAGTTAAAACACTATTATTAAAGTGGTCTTTAATGCAGTCAGTCAGTCAAATTTACTTTATTCGGTTTATGTGCAAACCATAAAAGCGTACTAAAAGACATATAGTGTCAAAAGATGATTTACATATAAAAAACATTTAAAAATATTTAAAAAATATGCGAGTATTTACTTACATAGAACAGCCAAAAAGGCAGTTTGGGTAAATTTCATCAGGACATGACAATAAGTTAAAACATGTACAATCTGGGCTTAGCTTATTTTCCCTATGGTTTTTACAGCAGCGGAAAGAAAGTGGGCAATGTTGAAAATGTCCCATACATTTGTCAACATCTGCAGATAGAGTAGAGCTGGCTTGACTTGCACAAAGCCCTTATTAACTAATATGGGAAGAATAAAGCGCTTCCGGATACCAGTAAGGTGCTCGCAAAAAAACATAAAGTGCATGATATCCTGCCCAGAGAAATTGTCACAAGTACAGGCCCCAAGATCTTCAACCCTCTTCCAGCCTGGCGAATCATCAAGGAGAAAATGAAATTGATTTAATCTGAACCTAATCAATAAAAATCAGTGATTAGGGTTTGTGACAATATCCAAATATGGTTCCATGGACAGGGTGGTTTTCCGTAATTAATGAGCCCTTACTGTCGCCTTTTCCAGCTCCCTCTCTTCTCTTGCCATACTGGCTGCTCGCAGGTATGTTTCTTTAGTCCATTTTACATCTCCCATCTGTAGCTTTTCTGGTGAGTTATATAATCCAGGTCTACCCAGCTTTTCTGATAGATCATGGACATATTTGAGCCAGGGGATACAATGCCCACGATCAAGTGCCATACAATCTTTCAGGATTTCATGGTTTAGCACTAATTCAGGGTTTAACCAAGTTACTATCCATTTTAACTAGGGTGCCACAGCAATTGAATCTTCAACAAAACCTATTCCATTTTCCTGCTGGACAATGTAATTGGCTGTCGATTGCGGGACAGATAGAATGTTCCTAAGGAACCTATCTTCAACCATCTGGACTGCCTTCGCGTTCTTAATGCCCCACAGATCGCCCCCATACATTGCAAGGGATACACATTTAGCTTTATATATTTGAAAAAGGGCCTTCATTGGTCTGGCTCCTAGTTTGCGGGCAAAGCCTAGGACAGACGATGTTGCTCTGGTCAAAACTGTTTTTTTGCTAAAATTTGAGTTCCCCAGGATCCCTGGTCGTGAAATAGAACTCCTAAATAAGGGAACGTCGAGACCCTAGTTAATATATTCCCCTCACAATGAAGAGTTTTGACCCTTGTGGTTCTCTAAACAATAGCCATTACATCAGGTCCAGTGATCTCATAAAAGCCGCGAAGGAGTTTAAAAGCAATTGAAGTCCTATCGCAGTTCTAGCTAAAAGAGCGGCATCGTCCGCATTAAGGAGTGCCGGGATCATATGTTTCCCAGCACAGGGAATATCTTTACATGAGGCACGTAAAATGGAATCCAAATTGTTAATATATAGTGTAAAAAGCAGGGGCGCCAAAATACACCCCTGCCTAACACCATTAACAATAGGTATTCCTTCGGTGCAATTGCCCATCTGGTCGTACTTCACAGTAGCAGACAAGTCCCTGTGTAGATCTGCTAAAAAGTGGACGATGTTTTTGTCGACTCCTAGAATGAGGAGCATTGTCCACAATTTGGATCTGTTCACTCGGTCAAAGGCCGAGGACAGGTCCATAACGGCCAGGAAAAGTGAACCCTTCTTAGCGACTGTATATTTCCCAATCAATAATTGCAAGTTTAGGCATTGGTATATCATGCCCATCCCCTTTCTAAAACCATACTGCACGACAGAGAGTGTTCCCATCTCCCCCAGCCAACCAGTTAGTTGGCTTAACACCACCCTTCCTAATACCTTAACTGAGGAATCAATGAGAGATATTCGGGCGGTAGCAGCTAGGATCCCCTCTGTTACCTTTTTTAAAAATTGGGACTAAAACGGATTTTGCCCATGTGTTAGGCAGACCCAGTTGACAGGCATTGACAAAGACATTATACAACATCTTTGACCATGTCTTAATGTCGGATTTAAAAAGGTCTGCCGGCACTCCGTCCGGTCCAGGGGCCTTATTGCTCGTCATTTGGGTTATTGCCTCCGATACCTCTAACTCGGTAAAAGATAAGGTATATTCCTCAATATTAAGGTTCTGGTTAGCACATGTATCTTCCCCATCATAAACTTGTTTAAAGTGACTATACCAACCCTGTTCCTGAATACCACAGTCAAGTTAGCTATTACAGGTTTCATGAAAAAAGGGCCTATTGACCATTGCCCAAAATGTAGCGCTATTATTGACGACATCTATAGATAAAAGCTCATTCCATGCTTCCTCCCTAATTTCCTTCTTCCAGTTCCTTAAGGCCATTTTATATATGTGCCTTAGGCCGGCTATAGCTGATTTGTCCAGGAGGGTGGATTTCAATGCTGCCAATAACTTCCGATGGGCTATGGAACAATTGTGGTCAAACCATCTCTCCCCGACCCTTTCATGACCCTTACATGGCCGTTTCAGATCCCTGTCTATTTGAGCACAGATTTTGGCATAGGCCACCAAGACCTCCTCATCCACCCTGCCCGCTGTCAGACAGATGGACATTTCATGACCAACCTTAGCTACTAAGTTGTCATGAAACTCAAGAGGCACCACCCTGCACCATTTTAATCGACGAGCTTGGTCTGTGGGCCGTATATCTAAAATACCCACTGTCCTATTGGGTTTTTCCTTTTTTTTTAAATCATCTACCAAGGTCAGTGTGACAGGGTTGTGAAGGTAGACCAGGAAACACTATACCCACTTACCCTATGGGCCACTGCCGTGCTAACAAAAAAATAATCAATAGTTGATCCAGGGCCCTTACCTTTAAAAGTAGGGACTTCCCCCTCAGTTTGCTTTGGGTAAGTCAGGTCATTTTCTGCCACCAGTTCCTCCAAATAGGATCCCTGTGGTGAATGCTCAAAATGTCTTGGTCAGTCGGTCCTAGACTATCCCAAACATAACAATTTCCTTTCCAGCTGTGTACATTAAAATCGCCCAGCACAAAAACCGAATAGCAATGTGTAATTTTTTTACTATATGATTCCAAAGAATCATGTAAACTGACTAAGTGTTCATTTAAAAAAGCTTTATCAAAAGAATTATACAAACTGACAATGAGCCAAATACCAGCATCCTTGGTTAGGATTTGTACGGCCAAACAATAAGGTGTACCAGTCTCCACTTTAGTATAAGTGCCCTCAATTCTCAGGGAGATCAAGGTCAGTAACCCTCCCTTTGCCCTCCCCATTGAGGAAACAATTGCTGGTGACCAAAATGCTGTATAACCATCCAAAAAAAGTATTTTTAATATCCCAGGTTTCCTGCAGCCCAATAATATCACACTTGGTGAGACAGTCCCTCCATTTAGTGTCGTTGGCCTTGTTACTCAGCCCAGCGATGTTCCAGCTAAGTATCCTTGCCCCTACATGAGTGTTCCTCATCGGGGTACTTAATACAAGAGACTCCTTATTTGCTGCAGTCCCACTGGGCGTAATAATCTCTGCTAATACTGGGGGATCCAGTCAATCCATCTCCTCAAGGTTGGTAAATATCTCAAATCTGTTTTGCGTTGGAACAATAATTTTATTTGGTACCCGGGGTTGTACCCAGCCATACACGTCTATCCTGCTTTTTACTATTGGTAATGTCTTGCGATAAAAGAACCCTAGGGGTAAGATATTAATACCTACACCCCTTAGGTTCCTTGTCCCTGCTCTCTCAAGTATCAATTAAACAATTTCCAAAATTAAGCACCACACAGTCCCCACCACTCAATTTAACAGAGTCCCCGATCCAGGGGACTCTGCGTGTCATTTTAAAATCTCTGAAGAGGCAGCTGCCCAACCCAGTTAAATTGTCGAGATAATGGAGGGCTTTATTTCTAAGAGATGACCAATGTTCCTCTGTTCCTTGCTGTAAAGGGGGGACATTTGATAATATAACGGTTTGGTTCTTGCCTACAGCCCGTGCTTACATGGGCAGGATCCGTAATGCGTCTCTCAACCATGGGGACTTGGGTGTTGCTACTTTGTCCCATGATAGATCCATTTTGCAATGTACGTTGTCCCGTGACTTCTTCCCTATTCCCTTCCCTATTCCTGACGGCTAACCCCATTAGCCCCCCCCCCCCCCCCCCCCCAAGGAGCTCTGGGGTGACAATAAATGATTCTCAATTTTACACAATCTGCCATCTATGTCCTCGAGTTTTCTATAGATGGGGTTAACTATGGATTGTAGTTTCTCTTCCAATTTCGCTATTAAGCTATTTTCCATATCAGACTGGGCCTGCGTGGGGGAGTACTGTGGGTTCACACTTGATGACATATTTTTACTTGGGGTGACAGTGTTTTGTGGGCGGCCCTTCCTCCCCTGAGAGCCCCTAGTTTTAGGTACCTTGCTAGCCTGATTTGTGGTAACTGGAGTACTGCCTGCCTTCCTTTTCTTTAATGTAATACTAGTGCTAGCAGCAACCCCACCATTCCCTGCGTGCTCTAAACGTTGCTGACGAGTAAGGATGTTTGAGGCGGTGGGTTGGTTAGGGGGCGAATTTTCCGCAACAGGGGGTAAGGTATCTGAAACTACAGGCGAGGATGCAGGAGCTGGATTATGTATCTGGACCTCGTATGTGTTTTGTGCCCCTCTTGTTTCCATTGTGTCTGTTGTCAATACCGACCCCTGCTGAGAGAATCCCATAGGGGCCCGGTTAAAATCTAGGGACAGCCTTTTTTCGGTCTTCTCAATCTGCTGTAGTAGTTCAGATTCAGCCCTGATAAAAAATGCGTCAAGGGTCCCTGTGACGCTTAACCCCCCTCCTCCTTTGGTTTGGCCCCTATTCATTTTTAACAAGGGAGCCCAGACAAGGTTAAAAGAACTATTACAACAACCTTCAATAAAGTCTCACGCAAAAGTCCTACTTGCTGACCCAAGCTCTTTAAAGTTCCTTGTTGCACAAAGGGTCCAAATGAAAGGGGGATGGTCCAGCCTAGCCTCTTCCAGTCACGGACGGGCGCAGACGTGCCCGGGCACGCCCGCGCGCGTCCCGCGCTACGGGAGTCACCCTGCTGCCTTATGCGCCTCCGGTACAAAAGGGGGTGGTGATGAACGGAGCATCTGAACCAGTCAAACACTCACACCCAGTCAAAAGATCTGGGTTTAATCCATCACCGTTCTTTAGCCCACTCTGCCACCCCAATTCAGACATGGCTATATGCAAATCAGTCTGACCCTGTGCCTCATGGGAACAGTCCAGCCCGAACTGCCAAGCCATGCCTTCCCTGGACCGGAAACAAGCTTCCGAGGACCGGTTTCTGGCATTACAGCCGTCTTCAGCACGGCTTGCTTGACTCCAGTGGCAAAGTGAGCAAGGGACTCACGTCTGAGCATACCCTGCCACACTTATGGTGGCCAAAAGCGGTACAAAAGGGGGTGGTGATGGACGGAGCATCTGAACCAATCAAACACTCACACCCAGTCAAAAGATCTGGGTTTAATCCATCACCGTTCTTTAGCCCACTCTGCCACCCAAGTTCAGACATGGCTATATGCAAATCAGTCTGACCCTGTGCCTCATGGGAACAGTCCAGCCCGAACTGCCAAGCCATGCCTTCCCTGGACCGGAAACAAGCTTCCAAGGATCGGTTTCTGGCATTACAGCCGTCTTCAGCCCGGCTTGCTTGAATCCAGTGGCAAAGTGAGCAAGGGACTCACGTCTGAGCATACCCTGCCACACTTATGGCGGCCAAAAGCGGTGCAAAAGGGGGTGGTGATTGGCGGAGCATCTAAACCAATCAAAAACTCACACCCAGTCAAAACATCTGGGTTTAATCCATCACCGTTCTTTAGCCCACTCTGCCACCCCAGTTCAGACATGGCTATATGCAAATCAGTCTGACCCTGTGCCTCATGGCAACAGCCCAGCCCGAACTGCCAAGCCATGCCTTCCCTGGACCGGAAACAAGCTTCCGAGGACCGGTTTCTGGCACTACAGCCGTCTTCAGCCCGGCTTGCTTGAATCCAGTGGCAAAGTGAGCAAGGGACTCACGTCTGAGCATACCCTGCCACACTTATGGCGGCCAAAAGCGGTACAAAAGGGGGTGGTGATGGACGGAGCATTTGAACCAATCAAACACTCACACCCAGTCAAAAGATCTGGGTTTAATCCATCACCGTTCTTTAGCCCACTCTGCCACCCCAGTTCAGACATGGCTATATGCAAATCAGTCTGACCCTGTGCCTCATGGGCACAGTCCAGCACGATCTGCCAAGCCATGCCTTCCCTGGACCAGAAGCAAGCTTCCAAGGACCGGTTTCTGGCATTACAGCCGTCTTCAGCCCGGCTTGCTTGAATCCAGTGGCAAAGTGAGCAAGGGACTCACGTCTGAGCATACCCTGCCACACTTATGGCGGCCAAAAGTGGTACAAAAGGGGGTGGTGATGGATGGAGCATCTGAACCAATCAAACACTCACACCCAGTCAAAAGATCTGGGTTTAATCCATCACCGTTCTTTAGCCCACTCTGCCACCCCAGTTCAGACATGGCTATATGCAAATCAGTCTGACCCTGTGCCTCATGGGAACAGTCCAGCCTGAACTGCCAAGCCATGCCTTCCCTGGACCGGAAACAAGCTTCCGAGGAGCGGTTTCTGGCATTACAGCCGTCTTCAGCCCGGCTTGCTTGAATCCAGTGGCAAAGTGAGCAAGGGACTCACGTCTGAGCATACCCTGCCACACTTATGGCGGCCAAAAGCGGTACAAAAGGGGGTGGTGATGGACGGAGCATCTGAACCAATCAAACACTCACACCCAGTCAAAAGATCTGGGTTTAATACATCACCGTTCTTTAGCCCACTCTGCCACCCCAGTTCAGACATGGCTATATGCAAAGCAGTCTGACCCAGTGCCTCATGGGAACAGTCCAGCCCGAACTGCCAAGCCATGCCTTCCCTGGACCGGAAACAAGCTTCCGAGGATCGGTTTCTGGCATTACAGCCGTTTTCAGCCCGGCGCTGGTGAGTGACGCGGTGAGTGAGCGCCGCCTATGGCTGCCGGGAGAACGAGTCCCCCGCTGACGCTGCTGCTCCGGGCGTGTAATGTAGGCTAGCCCCCAACTGGAGCTTCTGTCATGATTTTGGCAGGTGTAACAAGCCCCCACTGGCGCTTCTCCAACGATCCAGTCAAAACATAGGGGCTGATTCCAATTCCGGTTGGAAATTGGACCAACCGACTTGGACCGGGAACAGGTTCCCACCAACACGTACAGGCACCATACGACCTGTGCAGTAAGATGAAACGCCCGTGACCTACAACCGACCCGTACAGAATACAAGCCGTACAGAAATCAGTAATTCGGCCGGAAACTGGACGCGAGCCGCACCGACCGACACGAACCAGGAATGAACCCGACCCACACGTACCGACAACGTCCGACACACACAGTACGATGCAATGCGTATGGAACCAGACCGACTCGCACAGAGCCCAAGCCGCATGAGCGACACGCACAGAAAACAGGTACCTGGGGCAAGAGAGACCTTGGCGACCAACTCGTATGCAACACAGAAGAAAGTCAACGTGAAAGACTCAGAAAAGCCCGCACAAGTCAACATGAGTGTCCGACTCTGTCAGAAGAATGTCTCCTACATGTCCACAAAACGCAAAGGAAAAACCACAAAAAAGGACCGCGCAAGCAATGACAAAGTCAATAAATACAAAAAAAAAGTGTAACAAAGACACACCCAGAACTCCATCTATATAAAGGCCAACATCACTACCATGGTCCTTTGCAAAGACAACAGACCAGCCAGCACAGAACAACTTCAGACAGCAACCACAGACACACTCACAACTCACCCAGCACACAACCTTCACACCATCAGTACCCCTTCAAAAGCACTCCAAAATACACCTAGCAAAACTGACACCCACCCTCCATCACCTACACCCACACAAACACATCACTCCCGACCACCACCCATCACCATGCCCCCTAAGAAGAATCCACAGTACACAGATAGTGAGTTAGAAGTATTGATCGATGAAATCCTCAGAGTGGAGCCACATTTGTTTGGTACATTGGTACAAAGGACCCCCATGTCACAGAAAACCAAGATGTGGGCGAGGATTGTGGACAAGGTGAACGCACAGGCACCAATGTTTCACACAAAGACTGACATCCAGAACAGATGGTATGATGTGCGCATGAGGGTCAAGAAGCTCCTCGAGAAGGAATACGCCTTGAGCCAGCGCACTGGCGGTGGCCCTCCTGCCAAACCAGTATACTTCAGGTCCTGGGAGGAGAAGGTGCAGGACATCCTACCACCAGAGAGCATCCATGGCCTAGCAGACATACCAGAGCCTGGTGAGTACACAACCAATATACTCAATATTGAGTCGCAATACACACACATCACCTCTAAGAGGACAGTGAAACCATGCACGGATAGCAAAGGCATAGTAAACAAAAGCTAATCAGCCCAAGAAGTGTATGCTAGTCAGACAAACACAATACCGGCCACATCATAGAGATTTGTAACTGTGTCATGACATGTACAAACCTACCAACAAATAAAGCAAGGCAGTGGCACTAATCTAAATAAACACTGTCAGACATTCTTGTCACCACAACCACTACCTCACAGTGAAGCTGACTGACAGGAACGAATAGTGTGTATGCTGGCGAAGTGAGTGTATCCAAAAGCATGATGGGGTGGTTGTCACAGATAATCATCCCCCTCCCTATTAAACTATCAACACCTCTCTGAACCATGCTCACCTCACAGGGTGTGTAAATGGACTGACAAGATCTCTGTGACTGGGCTCTGTTGAGGGGAGCACAAGGCCCTGCTGGGAACTGGCCACCAACAAACAACCCGAGTGCACTGTCAGCCATTTGTCAACACAGGCACACACCCTCACAGGGAAGCACAGTCCAAAGGAGGGAAGTGAGGGCATGCTGGGAAGGGGGGGTGTAGCCAAGAGCATGGTGGGCATACAGTCACTGACAATCCTCACCCACCTACATGGCACAGCAAGCTCACACTGAACCATGCTCACCTTACAGGGGGTGGAAATGGACGGGCAAGAACTCTGTGACTGGGCTCTGTTGTGGGGAGCACAAGGCCCTGCTGGGAACTGGCCACCAAAAAACAACCGGACTGCAATGTCAGCCATCTTGTCAGCACAGGCACACCCCCTCACAGGGAAGAAGAGTCCAAAGGAGGGAAGTGAGGGCATGCTGGGAAGGGGGTGTAGCCAAGAGCATGGTGGGAGTTGCAGTCACGGACAATCCTCACCCACCTACATGGCCCAGCAAGCTCACACTGAACCATGCGCACCTTACAGGGGGTGGAAATGGATTGGCAAGAACTCTATGACTGGGCTCTGTTGTGGGGAGCACAAGGCCCTGCTGGGAACTGGCCACCAACAAACAACCGGATTGCACTGTCAATCATCTTGTCAGCACAGGCATACACCCTCACTGGGAAGCAGAGTCCAAAGGAGGGAAGTGAGGGCATGCTGGGAAGGGGGTATAGCCATGAGCATGGTGGGAGTTGCAGACATTGACAATCCTCACCCATTCACATGGCCCAGCAAGCTCACACTGAACCATGCTCACCTCACTGTGGGTGGAAATGAACTGGCAAGAACTACGTGACTGGGTTCTGTTGTGGGGAGCACAAGGCCCTGCTGGGAACTGGCCATCAACAATCAACCGGACTGCACTGTCAGCCATCTTGTCAGCACAGGCATACCCCCTCACAGGGACGTAGTGTCCAAAGGAGGGAAGTGAGGGCATGCTGGGAAGGGGGTGTAGCCAAGAGCATGGTGGGAGTTGCAGTCACTGACAATCCACACTTACCTACATGGCTCAGCAAGCTCACACTGAACCATGCTCACCTCACAGGGGGTGGAAATGGACTGGCAAGAACTCTGTGACTGGGCTCTGTTGTGGGAGCACAAGGCCCTGCTGGGAACTGGCCACCAACAAACAACCAGAATGCACTGTCAGCCATCTTGTCAGCACAGATACACCTCCTCACAGGGAAGCAGAGTCCAAAGGAGGGAAGTGAGGGCATGCTGGGAAGGGGGGTGTAGCCAAGACCATGGTGGGAGTTGCAGTCACTGAAAATCCTTACCCACCTACATGGCCCAGCAAGCTCACACTGAACCATGCTCACCTCACAGGGGGTGGAAATGGATTGACAAGGTCTCTGTGACTGGGCTCTGTTGTGCGGAACACAAGGCCCTGCTGAGAACTGGCCACCAACAAACAACCGGAATGAACTGCCAGCCATCTTGTCAGCACAGGCACACCCCCTCACAGGGAAGCAGAGTCAAATGTGAACAGGGATGACACCCCTGTGTCAGCCACCTGATGGCCCTTGAGTACCAATGGCCCTGTACAGTGAAATCCATACATGAGCTGGGCATGCACACACTTCACATAAACAATGAGATTCTATCAATGTGGGGAGTGATTATTTGTGTCGTTGTTGTTGACTGTGAAGACCTAGGGGTCCATTAGGATGGCGGGCGGATTGCCCCCGCCAGGCAGGCGGTAGCCACCGCCGGCCTGGCGGGGGCAATCCACCCGCCATCCTGACTAAAAACACCCCCCGCCATATTATCATGGCATGGTTGGCCGCGGCGGACGGAAAGACGTCCGCCGCTTTTCCGCCCCGGTCGCCTTGCGGCCGGGGCGGTAATGGGACCATATGGTGGCGGTGTCTATCAGACACCGCCATCCATATTAGGATGCCTGTCTGCAGCTGCTTTTCCGTGGCGGCAATGCCGCCACAGAAAGGCATGCGGTGATTGCTTGTGTGGGCCCGTTACGGGCCCCCAAGGACTCGGGGGTGGTGGGGGGTGCACATGGGGGGTACCTATGGTACCCCCCAGCAGTTCCATGCACAGCATGGCAGGCACCGCGCGGTGCCTGCCATGCTGTGCATGGAAGTGCACGACATGCCTTCCTGGCATTGTGGCGGGCGGTGCTGAATGCACCGTCCGCCACAATGGAATGAATGCAGGATGCGCCCGCCACTGTGGCGGGCGCATCCTAATGCTGCACACGGGACCCCCGCCCTTAGGGCGGGCGGTCCCCTACTACGACAGGATGGCGGGCGGACTAAGTCCGCCCGTTATCCTAATGGACCCCCTAGTGTCTATAAATGGTGAGTAAGGCTCCGTTTTGCGGGTGGCAAAAAAGGAGCACTATGTGCTTTTAAAATACCCCTCACACACTATGAATCCCATAGTGTCATGCTTCATCATAGGGGTCTTCCCGTCCCTCTACGGGGCGGGGGGTGCTGAGACCTACGAACTACGCGGGAGCACTTGATATAGTGACGATAGGCTATGTGTGATGTGAGGACAGTGATAAGTGAATGGGTGGTAGGGGCCTAGCTCAGTGTAGATGTGCTAATGAAAAATTAAAAGTTCCCTGGCTAGTAGAAAAATGATTTATTAACTTCCCTGGCTGGGAACATTAAAAAGGGGGGGTGGGTGTAGTAGAACGAAATACGTTATCTACTGGGTCGACATGACATGTTTCATAAGCAGACCCCTACTGCTTACTCTTCAGGACCTCTAGTGGTCCCTACTGACAATACTCAATTATAGATAAATATAGTATGCCTAAAGTCCTAGACTTGGTAGCAAAAATAAGCTACCAAGTACTGCTGCTGGGCTTGAGTGGGCCCGCGGCGAAGCGTGAAAAAGGTTGACCTGTTGTGGTCCCTCTAAGGAGAAAGGAGAGGGCACTACTGGGAAAGCAGCCAGTCTACCTCCAGGTGGAGGCACAGCATATTTGCAACAATGGGGGCCCAATGATAATGGTGCTACAGTACACTGATGCGGAGAACAAAGATATACCGCCCCATGCCTGTGTACGCTTATGAGGGTTTTTTAGTAAGGAATGAAAATACATAAATATCCTGGTTGCACAGGAAGAGTGATCCATTTCCCCCTCCTTGATTTTCAGTACTAACATTGCAGGATGAATGGATCAGTACCTCTTCCTCACTCCCCATTGCTAAATACATATGTGAACCATTGATGCCTGTATTACCATAACTGACAATATGTGTCTCTTCCAAACACAGGTGGTGCTGGGGACACAGCAGAAAGTGAAGAAGAGTCCCTGTCCCATACTCTGGTGGAGGCTGAGCTCTCTGGTGTGGATCTGGCTCTGTCCTCTTTGGATGACGAAGAACAACCTGGCACCTCAACTGTGAGTCATCATGCAGCCCCAGCAGCACAAACATCTGCACCCCCTGTGCCCACGCCTATGACGTCTGACAACAGACCGAGCACCCCTGCCAACACGGACAGACCTAGGACACAGAATTCAAACAGCACAGGGACACAGGCACCTAGGAAGCTACAGACAATACCACCAGTAGCAACACCCAAGGGGGCCTGGGGTCACCTGTGAATGCCACTGCACGTCCTGCCCATGTGGCTAGGGGTGGTAGGCAGAGGTCACTGCCTGCAGAGGGGCTTGGACTGCATGATGACCCCCAAATGCTACGTAGTGGGGATCCTCAAGGACATGCAAATGGAGCAGGCTGGCCATCATGCACGCATGGAGGCCAAGTGGGATGAACTTACTGCCATGTATAGGGACATATTGACATATCTCCGCTAGATCAGCACAAATATGTTCACATATCCCTGTGTGCCCACAACATCTGTTGCTTCAAGATCTGCAAATGCAAAAGGGAGGGAGTATGAATCAGGTGGAGAGTCTGATGCACCTCAGATGTCTGCACTTGAGGATCCCCCCGAGAAGAAGAGGGGTCGTCCAAAGAAGGACAAGTGAGACACAGATGTCCATGCACATCCCTAAGGAACCCAGAACCTGTTTTGGATATTGGCCTTTGTGTGCAAAGCGTTCACCTTGTTGCACATGACACAACTCCCCAACATGACATGGAGGGTTCATGTTGTTCTAATGTAGCAGATGAATGTGGACTTTACTATGAATATTTCAGCTACCAAGACTTCAAACTCATCTGTGAACTTTGGATTCCAACCCTTATGTACAGCACCCACAATCCTGTGCATTATCTCCACACATGTATGTAAATAAACTCACTATTACACTACACTTGCCTATGTTGTGATTCAAACTTGGTATGTGTCATGGAGATGATGATCTGCTGAAGAACACAGTGCATACCAACTACTACAGCAATGTTATTACCGTTATGTGACTCATGTTGATGTGACACATATGAGGGAGACACAACACTAGGGCACCACAACACATACCATCATCATGGCCATGTGACACATTGCCTACAAAGATGTTTCCCAGAAATACAGTGGAATGCACAGACACCACACCTATCCACAGTCAGTGGTAACAAGCCCACAGGTGCGGTAAGCAAATGTCAGTCACATGTGTGATGACAGACAACACACATAACTAAGTGAAGCACAGGTTCATTACACATCAGCAACAAGTTTATTACCAACAGTTACAAGGTAATTCCACGTGACAGTGGGCACACGGTCACCAAGTGTTGTCGAATTGAGCTTCAGGGGTGTGTGGTACATCACATGATGGGATACTAGAAATTCCACCCTGGGATTGGATTCTGGTTGTTGGGTGTCAGAGTTGACCAAGCAACAGAAAACGTACCTTGGGAAGGACAGACATAAGACACAGTCAGAAGCACACCAGAACAGGATAGAAATGCAATACACATGCACAAAACATGTCACAAGAAACCTACACAGAAACGAGTTAGCATGTCGACACTATTGTGGACTACAGACCATCTGACAATTATTATTATTATTATTATTATTATTATTAAATGAAATGTATAGGTAGCGCAACTAAACCCGTAGGCATCAAGGCGCTGATGATGGTAAATGGAAAGCTCAAAAATCACCTAAGAAGGAGTTATGGATAGGCTTCTTGAAAAAGCCAGGTCTTAAGGGCTTTACGGAACAGAGTGTGGGAGGAGATCACCTTGAGGTCGTTGGGGAGTGTATTCCATAGTCTGGGTGCAGGGAAGCGGAAGGACCTTCCGCCCCATCTGGCCTTGACTATACGAGGGACAACTAGCAGGGTTTTGCTGGAAGAGCGGAGTGCTCTACCAGGGGTATAATAGGCCACCAGAGCGCGAATAGCCTCCGGTCCAGACTCATTGAGGGCATGGTGTTTAAGGCATAAGGCCTTAAAATTAATCCTCGCCTGCATGGGGAGCCAGTGCAGACTATTTCTGATGGCCGAGCCCGAGGAGCGTTTGGGGGCACCCACAACAAACGGGCAGCCGCATTCTGCACAGTCTGGAGGCGATGGACCAGCGATGGACCAGACCATTGCTAATACCAAGGTAAAGTGCATTGCAATAGACCAGTCTGGAGGCAATGAGCGCCATTACTACCTGTTTGCGTGACTGAGGGGAGAGATAATGAATAATTTTTCTTAAGATCCTCAGCGCATTGCAACAGGTGGACACAGTCCTGCTGACCTGCTTGTCTAGCGAGAGAGTAGTGTCCAGAATGACCCCAAGATTGCGGGCAAATAGGGACGGCAAGGGGCAGGTGCCTAGCACAGAAGGCCACCAGTCCATGGACCAGATCTCACTTTTGCCCCCAAAAATGAGGACCTCCGTTTTCTCCCCATTAAGCTTGAGGAAGTTCTCAACCATCCAACCGGCGACCGCCTCCATGCAGTTTTTAAAGTTAAGAGCAGTTATGCTCGCAGATTGAGAAATGGAGGCCATAATCTGCGTATCGTCGGCGTAGGAGAGAACTTCTAGCCCAAAGGATCTTATAAGCCTGGCGAGTGGGGCAACATAGACGTTAAAAAGCGTCGGGCTCAGTGAGGAGCCCTGAGGGACCCCACACTTCACAGCCTTAATGGGTGACATATACTCGCCAATCACTATTAGATCATGTATAATTACAATGAAGTTTGCATTGACTCTGAACATTGTAATGCATTTTTATCATAGGAATTTTTTATGCATATTTGAATAATTAAAACTAATTGTATTGGAAAAAGCAGTTTTGTCTAATGTCATTGTAGTTAATTCTATCTACAAGTGTACCTGCTAGTTACGTTTGTGCTTGCCTGGGAACTTTTGCTTACATATATACTCGCCAAGCTTCACCCTTTGCTTCCGTGGATTGAGGAAGGATGTTGGGAGGCTGAGAGCAGAAACCTTGACTCCCAGCTTACTGAGTCGGCTGGCCAGAATGGTAGGGGACAGGGTGTCGAAAGCAGCCGTAAGGTCAAGTAGCACCAGTAAGGTGGTCTGACCGGTGTCGACCTTAGAACGGATGCTGTCGACAACCACTGTGAGCACCGACTCAGTGCTGTGAGTCCTCCGGAAACCGTGCTGTGAAGGATCAAGGGAGTTGGAACTGTCAAGGAAAGCGCTCAGATGGAGATTGAGATGAGCCTCTAGGAGTTTGGCAGGGGCAGGGAGAAGGGAAATGGGACGAAAGTTCTTGAGTATCCCAGGGTCCAAGGTGGGTTTTTTCAACAGAGGCTTGACAGTGGCCATTTTCCAAGAGAGGGGATAGGTCCCCTCTGAAATGGCCCGATTCATAACCTCCATCAAAGGGGGCAGAATAGTCTGTCTACAATCCTTAAGGACCTTTAAGGGGCATGGGTCTGACGGTGAACCGGACTTTAGTTTGTCCAGCAGCGTGTTAAGATGTATAGAAGTAATGAGAGGAAACTGGGAGAGGGAATGGGAAGGGGCAGGAGCTTGGTCTTCAGAAACAAAAATCGGGGAGGTGGCAGGTAGGGAACTGGAGTTAAGGATTTCTAGGTCAGTGTAAATGTCCGAGATCTTTTCATGGAAAAATGTAGCGATCTGGTCACACAGTACCTGGGAGGCTGTAATAGGGTCAGGAGTCTGAATAAGGGAAAGATTATCCACTATCTTAAAGAGATCACTAGGAGATTTCAGCGAGGATGTAAGCTTGGAGTAATAGGCCTGTTTTTCTATGAGGACAGCAGCTTTGTAGCCTTTGAGAAGGAATTTATGTTTTTCCTTCTCTACGGGGTCCAGGTGTGTCCTCCAGAGCCTTTCCTGACAAGACACATCATTGCACGCATCCAGTCAAGTACCACACGGACAAACTCAAACAGCAACTGAGCAGCACCAACACATCTCAGGCTAACTCAATACATTGACATGACAACCCTGTAAACTCACATGCAGCTGAAGAAGTTGTTGATGAGCTGTGTGCGGATTTCACCCTCATCATCATCATCATCATCATTGGCATTGTGGCCCAGGCCAGGATCCTCCACAGGTGGCGGATGTAGGTCATCGTCATCCTGTATGAGAGACTGCTTCTTCCGCACTGCCATATTGTGTAGCATGCAGCATACTATGATAATCTTGCACACCTTTGCAGGCTCATATGGGAGGGCCCCTCCGGTCTTGTCCAGGCAGCGGAAGCGGCTGTTCAGGACACCAAAGGTCTGCTCAATCACTCTCCTGGTTCGAACATGTGCGTCATTGTAGTGCCTCTTGGCTGCTGTCACAGGATTCCTGAGGGGTGTCAGCAGCCACAGCATGTTGGGGTATCCAGAGTCACCTACATACAAAGAATTGCACATTAGTTGAGTCTTGTAAGAGGGTGGGATACAACATTGCCAAACACACACAATGGTAAACAGTACACACCAACAAGTCAGGCACGCTGGTTTGGCATCTGTGACATCATCGCCCCAATGTGCCTACTCCTCATGATGTAGGCATCGTGTGCAGAACCAGGGAAATGTACACAGACAAGTGTGATACACATGTCCGCTAGACATACCACCAGAGCATTGATGGAGTGGAAATGTTTACTGTTCTGGTATGTTTGCTCATTTGCCCGTGGTGGTACCAGGGCCACCTGTGTACCATCAATTGATCCAATGACGTTCGGCATCCTCCCCAGTCTATAAAAAGCATCCTTTATGTCAGTGAGTTCACCAGGGCTAGGAAACTTGATGTATAAGTCAAGGAAATGCAACATCCCTTCCAAGACATCACAAAGCACACAGCTGAACATAGTTTGTCACATCCCACCAGCAGTAGCCACAGTGTACTGGAAGGTACCGGTAGCAAAGAAGTGCAGGGCTGCCATCACCTTCACCTTTGGGGTCAGTGCTGTAGGGTATGGCCGGCTAGGTAGCAGATGTGGTGCCAAATGCTCCGCCAACTCCTCAATCAGTGGCCTGGTGAAACGGTACCATCAGCTGAAATCGGTAAACAACCTTTACCACGAAGTTTTTACCACGCGGTACCTTTACCACGCGGCCGTTACAACGCAAGTCGTTACCATGACTTGCGCTGGAGGGCGCTGTGGGATAAGGAATTTTATAAATTTATATTCCAACACCTTCCCTACTGTTACGGGGACTGGTGTTGGAATATAAAATTATAAAAATCCTAAATCCGCGCCCTCCAATGCAAGTCGTGGTAACGACTTGCGTTGTAGCGGCCGCGTGGTAAAGGTATGCGTTGTTACATCCGATGAAATCGCGTTCCACAATGCTTTCAAGGTCTGGAAACGGTCTATGGACTGCTGGTGCCCTGCAGTACAGAGATGGGCAAAGTAAGATTTACATTCCTCCACCCATGTGGCACTGACCTTGCAAAATATCACATGATACATCATAGCAATACACAATGAACTGAGGTGTGTGCTGTTGGGTATGGACACATATGTTAGCTTCATGCCAATCATCTCACATATCAATTAGACAAGTGTACATAGGTTCCATGGAGTGCAATGGAAAATCATTGGGCTGTGGCACAGTACCTATTTACTGCTGTCACGTACGAAACACACAACACAGTGACAAGTGAGGACCAATGTTTCACAGGCATTACAGCTCCAATACAGGAAGATAGCCAAGGTCCCTGTATTGCCACATGGACACTGGAATGACATGGCGTATCATGTACACATCACAACAAAGCATGAGTCCCACAGGTAATGGCCCCTGTGGTCTCTGCAGGCCATACATGGACGTCTCTGAGACACACACACACA
Organism: Lissotriton helveticus; assembly: GCF_964261635.1. Taxonomy (NCBI): domain Eukaryota; kingdom Metazoa; phylum Chordata; class Amphibia; order Caudata; family Salamandridae; genus Lissotriton; species Lissotriton helveticus. The sequence goes on from NC_136063.1 coordinate 808,647,722, forward strand.
CCATCAATGTTGATGCACAAAGCACATGGTGGAGACTGACTCCCAATGGGCACATGGAACCAGAGACATCTGAGACACAACATGCACACAGACTGTGGGTGTACATCATAATTGTGGCTATGGGACTCGCTGTGATATACATACCATCCCACCCTGGAATCAGTGTGTATGTGACAGGATATACACATATCCAAATTACTACTGTGTCCATGGCTCATGCCCATAACTGAACAGTTGCACAATACATTGGTGAGGTGTACAACACAAAAAGGATTCTGTCCCCATGAACCCGTGCCCAGCCTGGGAGTGGCTGCACCAAAGTGCCACACAAGAAAACAAATGTTACCCCCCATACACACACAGGTAAGGCAGCCTTATGTGCCATGGAATGAGGTGTGGCACATGCTGTGGTGTTCGTCCTCACTCGGAACACGGAACCATTGCAGATTGGATCTCACGCAGATCTTCTCCTACAAACATCGCTGTGAATACTAGGGTTTATCCTCCCCTCCAATGCCATAGTGATTTACGCTCTGATAACTCCCTTGGATTCTGATCTAACTAAGTTCATTTGGACAGCATCACCTTCAGACAGTGTACGAATAGTATTCCACCAAGGTGCACGCTTTGGCACACCTAACTGTTTTTTCCAAGACCCCTGGATACTTTTGACTCAACTCCAGATCGGATCCCTTTCCTACTACACGTTTACTACAACATTTGAGTCCTGCGCCCTGCCGGGTCGGAATTATCACCGGCAGAGCGACTTCCCTAGAGACTGATCCTTTCATCATAGCCCTGAGGAGTCGCAGGAAAACTATCCCACTAGCGACGAAACACGTGTCGGCTGGATTGCTTTGAAGAACATTAAATACTTCACTTCTTATGAACCACATGGTGAATCTCTTCTAATTTATCCACAGGCTTTGTTTCTAATTGTACAAGTGTCTACACTGACACATCACATTATATGTAATGGTTGTTTGCAAGGGTATTCTGTTGCGTACATGCTGTGGTGTTATAGGTGTGCCCCTGAGTCCCTGGCAAGTAATTCTGTGTGTTATCCATCAGCAAGTCACACCAATGTGAACCGACGTGGGTGACTTCAACAGAGACACGTCGTCGTGCAGTTGTGGTCTGAGCCATGAGCACGGCTTGGCCATTGACTGCAATGTGAACTGACGTGGGTGACTCAAATGCATACGTGTTTTGCATGCATGGACCGAGTCGTGCGCACACCTTGGCCATTGACTGCACGATGCGTATGCATTGAAGACACCCGCGTCGGTTCACACTGCAGTCAATGGCCAAGGCGGCTCAATCCAGAACTGCACGGCGCATATGCAATGTGAACCGACGTGGGCGACTTCTACAGAGACACGTCCTGCAGTTCCGGACCGAGCCGTGTGCGTGGCTTGGCCATTGACTGCAATGTGAACCAACTCAGGTGAATTTTTTGCAGGCGCGTCGTACAGGCATGGACCGAGACGGTAAACGTCATTTACAACGCGGTGTTTACACCGCACAACCTTTACCTCGCTGCCATTACAACGCAAGTCATTACTACGACTTGCGCTGGATGGCGCTGTTGGTTAAGGAATATTGTAATTTTATATTCCAACACCTTCCCTACTGTTACGTGGGCTGGTGTTGGAATAGAAAATTATAATAATCCTCAATCCGCGCCCTCCAACGCAAGTGGTTGTAACGACTTGCGTTGTAAAATCCGCAATGTAAAGTACCGCGATCAAAATGATTGCGTTGTACTGTCCTACATCCGACTGAGACATGCGCACGCTTAGCCCATTGAATCGTATGGAGATGCGAACATGTGGATTTTAAAAATACGCTTCGTACAGTCAGTTTACCGGGCCGTGTGCACTCCTTGGCTTTGGACTGTCATGGAAATGGACGCAAATTCAAAACTTGAACAAGCCGTGCGCTGGAAATTTAGTTGGATGACTAAAACAATGTTGCAATCCTAGGGTGTCATGAAGGGAAAAATTTGAACGATGTGGCAGACGTGTACGAGTCTTACAATTCCATGGATTAGACAGATTCATAGAATGCAACCGTGTTGGACCTATCAGTGAGGAGACATGGCACAGAATCTGCCTCTGCAGCACTGATATAAGGCTGGCAGTCCCCCACAGAGCTCACTTGCCTGCACTACATGCTACAGGACCACATCTCTGCTTCCACTGCTGCTGTCTCTGCATCCTCTGGCTGCTGCAATGGCAGGTACTATGGAGAGGGCCCCAGCCTTTACAGAGGAGGAGAACCAGGCCCTGCTGGATGGGGTTCTCCCACAGTACTTCAAGCTGTATGGGAAACCAGGCGAGCAGGTGAGTGTGTAGTCCACTGCCTACCTAATTGTGCAAGTTGTCTGACTAGCAGTAATAAAAGTGTGTACAGCAATGGGAAGCATATGCACTGAGTACTTTCAGCACTCAAAGTGTGTAGGTACATGTGATGAACAGGTGTCCTGCTGCAAAGGTGCAGTAGTGCTAGTTTTTACTTCCCAGGCAATGTTACCATGTCAGACCCGCAGCACAAATGTCCATTTCCATGGGTGCACTACTTGTGTACCTCTTTAGCTTTGTGATGACTACATGTATTTTCAACTGTGTGCAGCACAATTATTTGGCATGTGTAATAATGTCCTTTTCACTTTGTCTTGCTCACAGGTTGATGCCCACCAGAAGCAGCAGATCTGGCTGACCATCGCCCGGGCAGTAAGATCTGTGGGGGTCTACAAGCGCCGGATGGGCAACTGCCAGAAGAGGTGGCAGGACCTTCAGCGTTGGTCCCGGAGGATCGCAAGAGTCCAGCTGAAGCTGTCGCCTCTTTGCCATAGGGACGGACACCGGACCCTGACCCCCCACATTCTCTGGATTCTGGTGGTGGTCTTCCTGGACCTGGATGGGCAACTGAAGGCCAGACAGCAGCAAGGAGGGGGTAAGTCAATGCCCAATTCATGAACTATGTCTGACATGCTATTTGAAGTCTTTTGGCCTGGTCATCCTTAGACATTACGTTGGTCTTGTAGTCCTGGACTCATGTCCCTCAATTGTGTAAAGCACACTCATCATCTGATCCACAGTTTTGGCCCCTCTAGTCTGTGACTTTTTCACTTGGTTACTGTGTCCCTCTAGTCAGCTATGCCTAAGGTTCTGGACAGCATATGTTACTGGGACTCTGATGTGTGCTTCGTGGGTGGGTCAATTGCTTGCACGAGGCCTGATCCCTGACATGTGTTCTGTGTGTGCCTTTGATATGTGTTCCAATTGCTGGTCTGACTCACCATATGTGTCTGGGGTATTTAAAACACACCCATGCAGCAGGTGAGGCCATTTAGTGGCCTCAGGAGTATGTATATCAAGTGTATCACACTTGCCCAGACACCTGTCTACTGTCCAGGCCTACACACTGTCTCAGGTTTACCTGGGCAGTCATGCCCACTCCAGGGCATTGGGAGACTCTGTACTCACACTCCTGTGTATCAGCCTACTGATTGTGCTTAGTGAAATGTGCCATCAGGTGTCTCACTTTATGCCATTGTGGTGTGGCTTCCTTTTTGGGACAACTGGTGTGTCCATAATTTGTAGGGTCAGCAGGACATCTGAGATGTGACTATAGGAGACAATACCTGTGCACCATATAGGTGTATGATCACTTGACTGTGCACAATGCTGTTTGCAACAGTGATTTTCAGGCAACTGTGTTTCATTCACAGCAGACTGTGAGGTGCTCATGTTCAGGGAGTTGTGTTTGCAGTCACTCATATGTCTGAATTTTGTGATGTGGGTCATCATAGTCCAGAATTTGTTTTTGACAGGGGACGGACAAGTGCACTTGTCAACTGCAGAGTTTGCTTTGGCCATGACCTATTGTGACACAGTGCAGATTGTTGTTGTCCGGATGCCCTTCCCCTATGACATGTGGCAGTGATAACTGACTTACCATGCATGCCTGTGCCAGGGCATTGAACTTGCTAAGAGGGATCCTGCATTGGAGTCAAAGGTGCTCCATGCACCCCATTGTGTCATTGACTATCAGGACGTGAGGACATCATAGTGTATTGTGCTGCTAGGGATGACAAGCATATGAACTGAGACTCTGGCCATCCATACATCCTGACACCTGTACTGAGTGAGTGTACACTTGTAAAGCGCATGGCTACCAAAGGCCTTTCAGCGCTGGAGACAAGCATAAAATAAAAGCAGAGCAGCAGACTCAGGGGAACAGCAGAGTCTTTAGATGTTTGCATGAGATGTGATGTGTGTGTATAGTAACAAACTTCTACATGTTCACTTGCATGTCCAATAACTGTGTAGGTGGTGCATGTGTGCACATTGGGGTATTAGCAGCCAAAGATGCAACAGACATATGGGTGCAAGTCCAGGAGGGATATGGGTGCCATGGTTGATGGTCAGACTGGCAATTGCCCTATGTAAACCAGTGTGGGCAGTTTGAGCAGTGATCAGCTGACGATGCCAGAGCTTGCCCTGTGATGTGCTGTAATCACTGTGTTGTGTGCAGTCAGTGCAGGCGACTAATGTGGGTCTTGTTTTCCTAATTCTATCCAGATACATCCATGGGCACAGGAGGGGATGGCTTCACGGAACAGGATGAGCCGCAGAGCCAGACTGGGACAGAAACCGAGGAGTTGGAGGGACCCATTGGCACGGAGAGTGAGGGGAGCCACACTGAAGTGTCCTTAGCACCATCTACCTCAGCTGAGGGCCACAGCAGCTCAGAGGATGACTCCCTTGTGGGGGCAGGTGTCAGCAGCCAGCAATCCACAGCTAGTGAGGCTGTTCCCGCCACCACCGCCACCACCACCCTCCCATCGGATCCCATCCCAGAGGTCCGTGGCAGCTCCGTGATCGGGAGCATGTATCCTTCATGCCACGCACCACACCCCCTGCCCCTGTGACCCCTGCTGCCTTGAGTGTGGAGTCTGTGGATTTGTTTAAACAGATCCATGTAGGGCAGACATCAATGTTGAGTGTCCTCCATGCACACAACAGTCTGTTGACACAACTGGTGTCGTTCATGGAGGGCATCTCATCGGGCAACTCTGCCCTACAGAGGACCAATCAGTCCATGGCCTCCTCCCTGATGTCAGCAGTGTCCCTCCTCCAACACTCCCTCACCCCTCCTGCCTCTACCCTATCCACAATTCCTAGCATCCTACCTGTCCCAAGCACACACACACCAGCACAGTCACCCAAACACACAGATAAAGACAGCACACAAACACCCAAACTAAAGTCCAAATGTGCAACCAAGCAAAGGCAGGGGACTGATACTACAATCACAGGGGATGGTTTGCAAACACACACAAAGGCATCCACAACTACTCCTCCAATCCTTCTCCCTCCAAGAGCCCTCCCCTTGCCTCACCTGCAGCCCCATCTCCAAAGAAGCTCTTCCTGTGTGACCTTGGCCTCTTCCCCACCGATCCAGGAGATCCAAGGTACAGGGGAAGAGGATGTCCCCACACACAGAGGGGAGTTCCCCTCACAACCGTACACCCTCCCCTGTTGTAAATTTATCTAGGACCCTATTTAAATATTCCCGATTCATGCCCTTATGTGGTTATAACAAAACATATCTTTATAAAGGCATAAGAATCATATCCATATTTAGTCATAGCCAATGCAGTCCAAATACGGCAAGGCTACTCCCATAGACTCCTAGAAAGTACAACGCATTCTTTAAACAAACCAAGCCTCCAGCAGCCGGGGAAATCCCCCCTGCTTTTGTTTTGATTTGAACAAGAACTCCTGGAGTCCAGAAAGAACTGTAAGCTCTTAGTGACGTCTTATGTCCAACCTTACGTCAAACCCGGCACCTTCCAGGTATAAATATACCAACGTTTGCCTTAAGCAAACACACGGTGGTTTGGAGCAGAGCGGCTATCTACTTGCCCAAAGGCCAGCTGATGCGAGAGCCGAAGGAAGCCGACCCTCCCCTTGACGCACTGAGAGAGACGCTGTCTTTTCTCCTGCCGAGAAATCCAGCTCCAGTGTTTCCAGTCACCCTTGCGGGTTGCTGGGAGATCGAGTCCTGAGAAAGAGATACAAGACCTCCTTCATTCTATAACCAAGGTACGGAGCTGATTAGATCCTTAGAGAATTCTTGATTCAGATTCTTGGCAAAAACTAACTTAACTTAAACTGCAGCTCATATACTCCTTCCCACGTACTAGGCTTAGGTTAGGTACACCGGGGTAGGCGTATCCTAGAAGCACCAGTTGAGTACGTTTAGTCAATGATTTTATGTATGTATATATTTTATCCATTTTAAGTATCATATGGCTCAGAAACCATATCAATCCTTTTATAGTATTATTTCATAATACTACTTTTACTGTACGCACTTTACTTTATAAAAAGTATTGCAATTGTGATAATTCACTTCTCTTGCAAGAGAAAGAAGACTGCTCAATAAATAACACCTTTCATTGAAAACGCCCGTCTCTCTATTTCTCTGCACTCTGGTGAAACTAAGCTGCACGATTGACTGAGTGAAATAGCTGTCTATTGTTTTCACACGACTCTGGAGATATACTTCTTGTTCTGGAGGGAGCAAAGTTGTCATGTTTATGCGGTTGTCAGGAACTAATCCCTTCTTGTCTAATCAGGAAAGTTAACTCCTTCCTGTTCATTCGAGAAAGTTTCTAGTGACCTCTGAGCTAGCAGGCATTCATAATTAAGTCTAACATATTCAGTAGAGACCTAGTCGACCTCAGTCCTACGTCTAAACTATCGTTTATGTTATTCCAATGCGCAGAGCCCATTGGGAATATAGGAACTACACTACACCCCCAGGCACTAGCAGACTGAGGCCCCCACCCGCAAGTCCCCCTGTACCCGAAAGAGCAAGACCCTACCCCAACCCCACTTCTCCAATGCACAGTCTCCTTCCTCCATCCCCCAGGTTAGCACTCCACAGGTTCCCCCACCACACCCTTCCTCAGGTTCCCCCACCCACAGATACATCATCCCCAAAATGCTCAGGCCCTCCCCCCCTACCACTTGCTCTTCCACCACCACCACCCCCGGTCAGTGTGTTTGTGCAACTGGTGTGGAACCGTGGTCCCCCCTCTGTCCTACCAACCTCACTTGAACCCCATTCCACTCCCATGGAGTTAGGCACTGCAGTGGAGTCCACGTCCACCCAGTCTGACTTGAGCCCTGCAGTGGGGACCCAGTCCACTACATCTGACCTGCCCACTGCAGTTGTTATGGCACCTACCCCATCAGACTTGGGCCCCACAGTTGTAACCACACACACCATGACAGACACTTGCACTGCAGTTGCCTGTGACTCTCCTGCACCCACCACCCCTTCACTGCCTCCTTCTGCTGAGCCCTGATCCTGTCCCTGTGGTGCCTGGCATGTCCCCATGTATGCCCCTCAGATTGAATGTCCCCTGTTGTTCACAGTGCAGGCAAGCAACTGGTGACAGGTGTCACTAACACCAAATTTGGACTTTCTCTATGGACTGGACTTTGGCCTTTAGTTCATTATGGACTTTCAGTTGCAGTTTTCAATTTGCTGAATGAAGCCTTTTTTGTTATCCTTGTGAATTTGATTTTGCTGTACATTATGTTGATGATGTTTGCCTTGACCTTGCTGTTATGATGCTGCTTTTCCAATGTGTAATACTAAGGTGTTAATGTGATGTACTCCTTGTGGTCCATTAGATATGTATCCTGTTCTGTTTGGTATCCATGTCATCCTTTGCAGCTAACAGTGTGTGTCATGATTAAGTAATTTTTCACAGTGATGTCAACATTTCATTTGCATGGTCACATCTGTGGCTTGCACCCATGCACATATGATGTGCTTCCCATTTTCCAATTAGTCTATTTCCCTGACTGTGGGCCCATCTCCACTGGACATGCAGGTGTGGGCATCATTGGTGTAGGAATCAACCTATTATTTGTATATGGAATCTTAATGCTAGGTCGCTTGTCAAGCATCATCTCGACATTAACGATCTGCTTGGCGGGGAGTTGCCTGACCTATTCTGTGTAACAGAGACCTGGCTGCAGGATGCCGACACGGCCATTGTCAATTTGGCCTTCCCGCCGGAATACTCGGTATTCACCTTGAATCGGACCTCAAGAGGCGGTGGGATAGCTCTTGCTGTCAAATCCTGTTATTCCTGTACATGGCATGGGCAAAAAATCCCGGGGTGCGAAAGCGCCCTGTTTAAGGTCGCCATTACATCTAACTTCACCTTGTCGGGACTAGTGATCTATCGGCCCCCAGGGAGTGAAGTGGCCTTTAGAGCAGCGTTACCTGACGTTATTAGCAATCTGGCTACGGGGTGCTCCAATTTCACCATCATTGGAGACTTAAATCTGCACTTCGATAACTCCAGCAGTCCCTCAGTATCCAGTTTCTTGGCAGACCTTGAGGCGCTACAGCTGAATCAGTTGGTGACGCAGCCCACACACTCAGGGGGTCACACCCTTGATCCGTTTTTTACCAATCTTACGGAAGCCTGCGTCACCAGTTACACACCCCTGGCATGGACTGATCATTATTTGATACAGATCCACTGCCCTATTGTGGCCAGTCTACCTAAGCCAGTGGTGTGTATTGTTCCAAGACGACGCTGGAACAAACTCAAGTTGGATGAGTTCTTCCATCTTTTATCGGCTGATCCATTTGACGTCTCTGGCCTGCCTGATCAGGTATACGATAGGTTCAGCGATTGGGTCTCTAGGGCCCTGGACACCCTTATTCCCTTGGTAACCTGCAAAACTAGAACCGGCAAGGCCAGCCCCTGGTACGACGACTCGCTGCGGGCTCTGAAGGTCTCTTGTAGGCGCGCCGAGCGGGCGTGGCGTAAAGCCTACGCCAGCTCAAAGAAAGCTCTATATCTGTCAGCGGTGAAGGTGTACCATCGGGCGGTATGTAGAACGCGTGCCGCTTTTTACGCGACACAATTCCGGAATAGCTCGAACCCGGCAAAGGCTATCTTCAAGGTATTGAAAGACCTTACTGCCAAAAAAGTCACAACATCACATCAGAGCTCTGTGGAGCATTGTGAAAAGTTGGCAGGGTTTTTCTTGGAAAAGGTGAATGCCATCTATCGAGCCTTTCCGTCGGTCGTCCCCTCGGCGAATCCACCTCTTAAGCCACCGCCATCTGAGGGATTACATTCTCTACCTTTGCTAACTTTGGATAGCCTAGGCACTTTGGCTCGCAGAGTGAAGTCTGGGTCCCCAGAGGATCCACTTTGCCCTGCAGTGTTCAAGGACCTAGCGGTACTTGACATCTCACCGCTTTGTTCCTTGGTCAATTTGTCGCTAACATCTGGTGTAGTTCCACTGAAGTGGAAGCGAGCCATGGTTCGACCTATTCTTAAAAAACCTAGCCTGGACGGGAGCAAGCCGGAGAGCTATCGGCCTATTTCACTCTTGCCGTGGCCGGCTAAGGTGATGGAGGCACACGTAAATGCTGTTCTCTCGGAACATCTCTGTCGAGCAGATATTCTCGACGCTACGCAGAATGGGTTTAGGGCAGGTCACAGCACGGAGACGGCTCTGCTTTATATGGTGGAGCACCTTCGCTCCGTGCTTGACGCGGGACAAACGGCAGCGCTTGTGCTATTAGATCTAAGCGCTGCCTTTGACACCGTCTCGCACCCTATCCTTCTGCTGCGTCTTGAGGAGGCTGGTGTTACCGGCACTGCTCTTGAGTGGTTCCGGTCGTTCTTAACCAACCGGGCCTTTAGCGTGACCGTCCCGCCTTACCAGTCCAAATTCCATCTGTTGAACCTGGGCGTCCCCCAAGGCTCCTCGCTGAGCCCTACGCTGTTTAATCTTTACGTTAGGCCGCTAGCTGAGGTTGTCAAACAATGGGGTATGACCATGGTGTCATATGCCGATGACACCCAGCTAGCGGTCACGATCAGCGGGGACGCCGAAGTCGACGCCTCCAGGTTTCAACAAGGACTGAGGGCGGTCGCTAGCTGGATGACGTCCAATCGTCTTCAGCTAAACGCTAGTAAGACCGAGGTCATGGTATTTGGCAGACAGCCGGAACTGTGGGGAGAGAGATGGTGGCCGGGGGAGCTGGGTCCTGCTCCCATCCCAGTCGCCGAGCTTAAGAACCTCGGGGTCTGGCTGGACCCTTCCCTTACGTTTGCTTGCCACACTAAACGCACGGCTGCATGCTGCTTCGGCATCCTGCGTGGGCTTCGTCCTGTGCTAAAGTTCTTCGATGCCCCCACCAGGCAACTCATGATCCAAGCTACTGTCATCTCTAGGCTGGATTATGCGAGTTCCTTGCTGGCCGGTCTGAATGTGGCAGAAATCGGGCGCCTACAGAGGATCCAGAATGCCGCAGCGAGAGCGGTAGTAGGCCTTCCAAGATTCTGTCCTACCTCCAGTACCATACGGGCGCTGCATTGGCTCCCGGTGGCCCAGCGGATCCAGTTTAAGGTCCTCTGCGTCGCCTATAAAATCTTGAAGGGGTCCCCGGCAATGATCCTTACGACCCTCCTGGCCAATTACATCCCAGCCCGACCCTTAAGGTCGGCAGACCTCGAATTGGCCGTTGTGCCGCGCTTCAAGCGAAGTAGGGCTGGTGGACGCTCATTTCGAGTGCGTGCAGCTGCTCTGTGGAACTCCTTACCCCCGGCAATTCGCGCTATGAGCGATTTGCTTTCCTTTCGTCGCGCTGTGAAAACATTTTTATTTCCTTAGTTGTATGCTTGTGCTTTTATGGTTTAGTTTAGTTTAGTTGTGTTGTGTAGCTGCCTTGTCGGGCGCCAGGACGCTCCTTAGCTGGAGCATCTGTGCGCCAAATAAAAATCACATAACATAACATAACATAACATAACTGTGTCCTCTGTGCAACTAGCTAGACATATGTATTGAATATGTGCAGATGACTTAAGTACCCAGGCTGATATGACTAGTGCCTACATTGGGTGGTATTTGATGGTTGGATGGACAAGTGTTGTGCTGACATGCCTGTGATCTGCTGGAACTGTTTTTGCACCTCTGTGTTTCCACAGGAGTTAAGTCTCCTCAAGTTATTGTGTTGTTCCGTGACATTGGCTGGGCCCATGGCGTGTGTTGTGTGGGCGTGTCTGTGTGTGTCCCCATCCCTTTTTCTACACAGGCTGTGTTCCCTTTATATGTTTGTGTTGGTGATGCTTGCTGAGTTGTCCTGTGTTCATCGCACACCTTTTCCGTGTCTTCCAGATATGTGGGGGCATGGGACACCACTGTTCATTTGTGTGTCATCACTATGTTTTGTCAGTTCTGAGTGGTGATGTTGTACTCAGACGCAGATGGTACACAGCCAGGGCTCCCCAGGGCACTTCTTTGTTCGCAATGTCATGTAGATGTCCATAGGTGATACTTTTCAGTGATTGAGACATGTGTATGTGTCTGTCACTTCTCCCACTCGTCAGGTTCAGAGGTGTAATGTTGGCAGGTTTCAGCATGTGTGGCTTTTGGTCCTCCTTCGCTTCTGCATTGTCCTCGGACTGTGTCAGGGATTCCAAAGGTTACTGGAAATTTTACGTCATGGCCATCTACCGCATTCTGTGCAGTATGTCTGTCATTCACTGTGGTTGTAGACTGTCCTTGTGTGATGGGTCTGTGCACCTTATATCCTCCCAACATTACTATGTTTATCATTGGTGCCTGTGCATATTACAAGTCCATGTGGGCATCACTAATGCACATCGGTGCAGTTCAGGGTGTGTGGTCTTGAGAGTGGACAGATGTGAATGTTTGCATGGCTGGGCCCCTACCTCCCTTTTGTCCCTGGTTGACGGGCCATGCTGAGTGATTAGTGTTTGTGTAGGTGCGATGTATGTTTGTGGCACAGGACACTTGTCAGAGTTACCCACTTTGAACAACATCTCCCTTTGGCATCACAGTGGACCTTTCATGCAGGCTTGTGTCACCCCAATTTATGGTCCCTGGGGGTAGTGTTGTTGTTGGTCTGTCTCATGCTGTTTTAGTTACCGTTCATTCCAGCTTGTGTCACATGTGTCTGTTGGGATCCCTCTCATCTTACAATGCCTGATTGCCCACTAAGGGGTGCACCATTGATGGCTTACTTTTGTATGGTACTGTGTCGACATCTGTGTCATTGTGGTTCAGCCCCCCCTCATGTGTTGTGTAGTTGCCTGGGGATACTGAGACACACACAAACACATGTTGTATTAGATGTGCAGTGTGAGGTTGCCTGTTTGTGTTTGTGCATCTGCACCAGTGCATTGGTATTGATGTTGTTGGCAATTATCTGGATGTTGTTTTGGTGATTTTCCCTGCTGTTCCTGTGAGCCATATCTCATCATTCTGCACATTTATCCTGGTTGTTGTGTCCCATTGCTGCCATGGAATGGGATTTTGTGATCTGACCTACAGTCTACACAGTATGTATTGCTTTGTGTGTCTATTTTCGAGATGTGTGTATGCATAATGATGGTCACTTCTACTTTTGTGTCATTGTACACTGTATGCAATTTCAGCCCCCATGGGTGTTGCTTGTCTGCACATGGCTAAGACTATGGTTTATTGTCACAGCACTGTTTGCCTCATCACATCTCTGTGGGTATGTGACACAACCACTACTTTGCCACAAAAGTGTTTCATGTGTTGAGACCAAGAATAATACGTGCTGTTTGGCATTTACTGCTTTTACCATGATGACACTTACCTTTAGGTCACTGTGATGATGGGGGGTTTAGCCCCATTACCACGATGCTCAACTTTTGGTGCAGTTTGTAGCCAATTTACATTGGATCTACACAGTGATGGGGGGTTAGAGCACATTGACACAATGATGTTGTGATGCTTGACTTGTGTACTTTTTGGTCACAGATGTGATACTAGTTACATTGTATGTTCTAACTCATATTCACTGTTGGGAGCATTTGTCAAACACTACACACTGTTGTCATCATGTTAGGGGGGTGTATTTTGCTGGCATACCTGATGTGAATGTATGATGGATGTGTGGCGCATCACCCATCCTATGGGTGGGGGTGTTGATATTGATAGTCACACAGCCCCTTATGAGATGGGGTGGCAGAAGTGTTAGGCAACATTACACATATGGGTGGGGGTGGCAATAGTGGTGAGCAACATGCCCCTATAAGTGGGGGGCAGTAGTGGTGGGCAACATGCCCATATGAGTGGGGGTGGCAGTAGTGTTAGGCAACATGACACATATGGGTGGGGGTGGTAGTAGTGGTGAGCAACATGCCCCTATGAGTGGGGGGCAGTAGTGTTAGGCAACATGCCCCTATGAGTGGGGGGCAGTAGTGCTAGGCAACATGACACATATGGGTAGGGCTGGCAGTAGTGGTGGGCAACATGACACATATTGGTGGGGGTGGCAGTAGTGGTGGGCAACATGCCCCTATGAGTGGGGTGGCAGTAGTGTTAGGAAACATGCCCCTATGAGTGGGGGGTAGTAGTGTTAGGCAACATGACACATATGGGTGGGGCTGGAAGTAGTGGTGGGCAACATGGCACTTATGGGTGGGGGTGGCAGTAGTGGTGGGCAAGATGACACATATGGGTGGGGCGGGCAGTACTGGTGGGCAACATGGCACATATGGGTGGGGGTGGCAGTAGTGGTGGGCAATATGCCCCTTTGAGTGGGGTGGCAGTAGTGTTAGGCATCATGCCCCTATGAGCGGGTGGGCAGTAGTGTTAGGCAACATGACACATATGGGTGGGGCTGGCAGTAGTGGTGGGTAACATGACACATATGGGTGGGGGTGGCAGGAGTGGGGGGCAACATTACACCTATGGTTGGAGTGGCAGTAGTGTTAGGCAACATGACACATATGGGTGGGGTGGTAGTAGTGGTGGGCAACATGGCCCTATGAGTGGGGGCAGTAGTGGTGGGCAACATGCCCCATTGAGTGGGGCTGGCAGTAGTGGTGGGCAACATGCCCCTATGAGTGGGGGTGGCAGTAGTGTTAGGCCACATGGCACATATGGGTGGGGTGGCAGTAGTGGTGAGCAACATGCCCCTATGAGTGGGGTGGCAGTAGTGTTAGGCAACATTCTCCTATGTGTGGGGGCAGTAGTGTTAGGCAACATGACACATATGGGTGGGGCTGGCAGTGGTGGTGGGCAACATGACAAATATAGGGGGGGGTGTCAGTAGTGGTGGGCAACATGACACATATGGGTGGGGCTGACAGTAGTGGTGGGCAACATGACACTTATGGGGGGTAGTGTTGTTAGCCAACATGGAACATATGGGTGGGGGTGGTAGTAGTGGTGGGCAAAATGCCCCAATGAGTGGGGGGCAGTAGTGGTGGGCAACATGCCTAATGAGTGGGGGGGCAGTAGTGTTGGGCAACGTGACACATATGGGTGAGGCTGGCAGTAGTGGTGGGCAACATGACACATATGGGTGGGGGTGGCAGTAGTGGTGGGCAAAATGCCCCTATGAGTGGGGGGCAGTAGTGGTGGGCAGCATGCCCCTGTGAGTGGGGAGGGTACTCATGTTAGGCACCACACCCCTTTGAGTGGGGGGCAGTAGTGTTGGGCAACATGACATATATGGGTGGGGTTGGCAGTAGTGGTGGGCAACATGACACATATGGGTGGGGGTGGTAGTAGTGTTAGGCAACATGACACATATGGCTGGGGTGATAGTAGTGGTGGGCAGCATGCCCCAATGAGTGGGGGGGAATATTGATAGCTATGCAAGCCCTATGGAGGCCTGTTGCTAGTGGACAGGGTCTGGACCCCCTGGGTGTGTTTGACATTTGGCGGGTACCTGTCGTTCATTTGTGTGGTGGGAGTCTAACTTACCTTCTGCACCATCCGTGTCTGTTCCTGATCCGGTCATGGATATACAGATATACAGGACTGGTATGACCTGCGTGATGGGATTCATGATGAGTTCGTCTCGTAGCCGTGTATTGTGTTCTGGCACGAATCATATCTGATATGCAGCTTTACCGAATGCTGGGACGTGCTGTTCGTGGTGACCCGTTCGGCGCATAGGAAGTACGCATCGCACTTGACTGGCCGGATATTGCAGTGATAATGGTGCCGTGTGACTCGAATTGTGTTTTTACTGATCAGTCTCGTATGGAAAATGTGGATGGAGTCGGAGCGTACGTGTCGGTCGGGAATTTTGCACTTTTCCGCATTGTACTTCCTTGCCCGGACGGTCCTGCTCCTGGTGCGTTTTGGCCATAAGGTAGGGCTACGAACAGATCTCGGGGAGCTGTCCGACTGAGATCGGAATCAACCCCATAGTATGAACCTCCACGAATCAAGTTCTGAGAAAAATGACAATGCTGGGTTGCACAGATGTGTAGAGCTTTTGATATCTGCAAAACGTATATTAAGTTATTACAGTGAGAGGAGCTGCGATTAGCTACCCTATTAAAACCTGTCAAGGACTCGGGGGCGTGGCTTGGACGCCGGCTAAGATGGCGGCGTAACCGAGCGCTCCGTTACCGACCAGCTCCTGTCTCCACACGAAGGGCATCATGTCGGCGAATTCTTCTATTCCGACCACCGTCCCGCAAACCGGAACGTGAGCAGAGCCCGGCGCCCTCACTGTTTCCGTTTTTTGCGTGACAACGAAGGAGCTACCGAAGGATTTTGTCTTGCGACTGCTGCCACCATTTTGTGCGCCGGCCGCGGAACACAGCGGCGGCCGGCACCTCAGCACATTTCTTCACTCAGACGGTCCTCGGCTCTCGTGGAAGAAGTTGTACCTCACCTTATGAAGTGCTGAATTTGCAGCTGCACCCTTGGTAAGCCTTCTGCAACTAGCTTTTTGAAGCGCCCTTCTACTCAAGCTTCGCCTGCATTATGCTATGAGGCATTTATAGACTATTACCATATGTGACATACAGCAGCAACGCTTCATAACGTTCTCATTTGCGCCTCTACTGTACTTTCCCCTCAATGCCTTCTCAGGAGATCTCTCAATTGCGGTGCAAACCACGTTAAAGCTCCATTCTTTTACTTTTCAGTCACCAATGTCTGCGCAAGCTGCGTGGGGTCTTGTATTCATCCTGCTGCCAACGCGTTACACGCCAGTGGTGTTTTCCTCAAAAGGGGCCGCTCAGCACACGTGTCCTTCTCCTCTCATGCTCAGCTACGCTTCTCTGCAGTGTTCGCCCTTCATGATGCTATTCTCTTGACTTTTTCTGAGACGCCCTCTTTTCTCATGTTCTGCCAGTGACGCATTCAAGACCTTTTTGGGATTTACTTACCTCCTTTCATCCTCAACGGTCGCTACTTACATGAACTTTGCCATACGCTGCTCTCCTGCAGCGCTATTTCTCACTAATTGGTGCTTCTGTTTTCCCATGCATTGAACATTCTGACAGGACTCTTCCTCTCACCAATTGCCTTCAGTCCCGCGTTCTTGGCTGATTTTTTCCCTGTGGATTGTTTCTTCTACGCAGTGTGACCACTACTCATCACAACATTGATGTTGCGAGGTTCTCCTGTCCTCCTTATGCTCCTGGGGCCGGATGTAGGTAGGCCGTTACCGGTCGGTAACGGCCGAAAATACCGATTTTCGGCCGTTACCGACCGGTATTGAGCGTTCGGTATGTAGGTGACCAAAAATAGGCTGAATCGGTAAATTTACCGATCGGTAAATTTACCGATCAGTAAAATACCGATAACGGAATTTTACCGATCGGTAATGTTACCGATTGGTAATGTTACCGATCGGTAATGTTACCGATCGGTAATGTTACCGATCGGTAATGTTACCGATCGGTAATGTTACCGATCGGTAATGTTACCGATCGGTAAATAAGAATAGGTAAAATTGAACATTGAGATGTAGGGAGGCTCAGAAATACCGATTTTGCCTCAAAATCGGTATTTAAGAGTCGGTATTTACCATGGATTCAAATCAGGTGGTAACCAGGTGCAGCCTATAAAAAAGGACCCAAAATGCAATTCATGCAGCCTATAAAAAAGGACCCAAAATGCAATTCTGTTTGCACAATGGCGGCATTCTATGTAATAGCAAGACGTCTACGGCTACGGGAGGAAGGAGAGAGGGAATGGCTGAGACAGGAGCAGGTCTACAGGCAGAGGGTCACCCTGTTCATGCTGACAGAGGAGGAGATACTACAAAGGTACAGGTTGGCTCCAGACACCATCATGGAGCTCATCAGGGACCTTAAACCACTGTTGGAGCACCCCACCCCAAGGGCACATGCAATTCCAACACATGTGCAGGTGCTGTGCAGCCTCCACCTGCTGGCGTCTGGGAGCTACCAGAGCGTGGTTGCTGTGGCGGGAGGGGTGACCCAGAGCAGCCTCTCAAGGTTTTTTTCACAGATTCCTTGACGCCATGTTGCACAGGATGGAGCATTACATTTCATTTCCATCCACCCATGCTGAACTGGTACAAACAAAATCAGACTTCTACCAGATGGCAAGATTTCCCCATATCATCGGATGCATTGATGGGACACACATCCCCATTTGTCCCCCTGCTGCCACAGAATACATTTACCGCAATAGGAAGTCAAGCCACACCATCAACGTCCAGGTGATTTGTGATGCAAAGTACGTCATCACAGACCTTGTAGCTAAATTCCCTGGAAGTACACATGACTCCTATATATTTCAGAACAGCGGCATCTATGAACGGCTGTCAGCAGGGGAATTTGGCGAAGGATACCTCCTAGGTAAGACAGAGTCTGCGACAGCATTCACACATATTGCAGTGAGATTTACAAGTATGCATGTGAGTAATGTATTCCCATTTCCCTTTTAGGAGACAGTGCATATGCCCTACGTTCTTTTATCCTCACTCCCTACCTCAACCCCTCCACACCCAGCCAAAGGAGGTATAACCGGGCACACAAAAGTACAAGGAATGTGGTAGAACGGACATTTGGCATCTGGAAGAGCAAATTTAGATGCCTTCACAAGAGTGGAGGCGCAAGGCAGTATACCCCCACAACATGCTGCAAAATCATAGCTGCCTGTGCCATGTTGCACAACTTGGCTGTGAGAAAGGGTACAGAGGTGGAGTTGTCAGACTACGAGGATCATGACGACGACAATGCCGTGCCTGACATACAACCTGCTGGAGTCACAACACCAAGTGATGGGAGATACAGGCGTGAGGAAATAACAAGCAACTATTTCTGAGTAAGTAATGACACACAGACAGGTTGTGAATGGAAGTAAAGTATTTATCTGTTGGCACGAACTTACAGCACTTAGGTGCAACAAATTAAAATGTACAAAGGTGGGGACAACATGTCCAGGGTTACTTCACCCAAACTTGGAGAGTCACTTTCTCTGCCGCTTCCCAGACACACTGGGATTATCCCCACTGCCTTCCTCCAGGCTTGAAGGCTCAGCTGCGCGCCTCCGGCTCCTACGAGCAGGCACCACAGCACTACCCAAGCTGCTGCGGCTACTACTGTCCTCTCCTTCAGCCACATCCAGGGCAGCATTGTGAGCAGCATTTGTGATCATCATTGCCTCTAGGGCACTGGTTATTGTGGCTATGCCCCTTGTGACCTCTGCCGTATTTTGTGTTAGGCTTTCCTGCATATTGTTTCCTCTCCTGCATAGCTGTGCAGTGGCAGTGGCAAGGCGATTCAGCTCCCTGTTGGTAGCGTGGGCGTCCCTGCGCCTTGCGTTCTCGATGTGGTCCATCTTATCGCACAGCTGCGTGATAGCAGACGTAATACCAGCAGCTAGGTTGTCATTCGATTTTACCATGTCCCTGTTGCTATTGGCTATATCATTAATGCCCTTCCCCATCTCTCCTACAGTTTGATTGAGGGCACGGAATTGCCGGTGGCAGGCCTGGATGGATCTGCCCTGCATGCGCTGGATGCGCACCATGCTTCCCTCCAGCCCCCGGAAGACAGTGCCTTCTCCAGTGCCTCCTGCAGTGCTGGGCATGCGGCGACGTCTGTGCATGGTGTCTTGATGAGTGTTTGCCTGCAGTGCAGCATGAGGCATAGATGGAGTTTGCTCAGCCTGATCTAATGCTGCCTCCATCAAGGGCAGTGTGGCCACGAGTCGCCTCCTGGCTGGTGGTGTTGCAGGTGCAGCCTGTTGCATTACTGGGGAAGTCTCCGAAGAGAATACTAATGCAGGTGATTGTGACAGGTGTGGGGAGTGTGGAAGGTCGGGGGTGAGGTCTGTCTCCTCCTCCTGTGCAATGCCACTTGTGTCCTCCTCATCTTGCGATGCTTGCACATGGCTTGGCCCTGCCTCCTCACTCTCCTCCCTCGCTGCTGCAGTCCCTGGTGTCGATGTGCCTTGCCTGGCTGATGGTGCCCCTAGGTGTAAATAAGCGTATGTACATTGATTGTTACTGTGTCACAGTGACTATAAATAAATCTTTACACATTTAACTTTCATGATTCTGCAATACTTTCACTGCCTTGCTGATGTCTGTTCAGTTATACATGGTCTAATATTAGCTGACTACATTTCCCATAATGCATTGCTCCTGTATAGTGCTAGCAGTACTGGACTGGGCTTGGCCTGTGCACAGAGGTTTAAGGGATGCTGCCTGGTATGGGGTGTTGTGCTGCGCATGCATCTTACCTTTTGATTTGGCTCGGGCTGAGCTGTCCACTGCTCCCAGTCCCACCACACTGTCTCGCTCGATGGTAGACGCCACCAACTCCTCCAGCTCAGTCAGGGGGGGTGCTGGATTCCTGCCTCCTCCAGTGACACCAGCCTGTTTATGCTGCTCTGCAAGCTTCTTCTTGGTTTGGCTCCTGAGGTCATAAAATCTTTTCTTTAACTCCTCCATGCTCCTGGTGGTGACTCCCACTGCATTTACCCTTTCCACTATGTGCAGCCACAGCTTTCGCTTAGCTGACTCAGCCAGGGTGAGGGACAGCTTCCCAAATAGTTGGGTGTGCACCCTGACCACCTCCTCAACTAGGCCTTGAAGCTCAGTGTTGCTGAACTTAATTTTTCTCTTTTGCTCTGCCTTCTGGCTCTCAGTGCTGCTTGCCATTATTCCTGGGTTTTAAACACAAACAACTCTCTCCCTGCTCCTCTCTCTGTGTGCTCTGCTCTGCCTGTCTCCAGAACTTTCTAATGAGTTGCAGCTGGCTGGGCAGGCACTTCCTGGGAGGAAGGGGGAGGGTGGTTGCACCTGATTGGCTGTTGTGTTAAGTTTCACTTTTGTTTGCTGCACGTTTTTTTGTAATACCGATCTGTATTTACCGATCGGTATTTGCCGATCAGTATTTACCGATCGGTATTTCCAATGCATTCCTATGGGCCAAAAGGCCCATAGGAATGCATTGGAAATGCCGATCGGTAAATGCCGATCGGTACATACCGATCGGTAAATACCGATCGGTAAATACCGATCATCCGATACCGACTTTTACCGAATCGGTAAATTATACAGATTTTTTACCTACATATCATTTTCCGATTTTTAAATACCGATTCGGTAAAATTCGGTATTTAAGAATCGGTAAAATGGATTTACCTACATCTGGCCCCTGGTTCTTTGATTGCCTTTTATGGGGAAACTACGTACTTTGAAGCTCACTTCTCTCCCGAAACTACCATCTGGATCTGATTCTGATTCTCCTAACCAGGAAATGGAGGAGGGTAAACCCTCGAAATCTGACTCAGCCCATGGGGCTATTCCTAAAGCTCAAGCTGGAGGCAAGGCACAACCTTCTCTGACTTCATCCAAGCGGCTGAAGAAAGATCCACCATCTCCTGGGAGCAACTCTTCTTCCTCCTCCATGGATCTCATTCTGGAAGAACTCCGTGCCTTCAAACCCTTTATGGAAGCCACCACAAAAAACATGCAGGCTATGCAGGAGAAGTGGACATCTTTGGATTCACGCGTCACGACTTTGGAACAATCCTCAGACTCTTTACATTCTTCCTGCTCCCGCATTCCTTCAATAGAGGCTGAAATTCTTCTCCTCAGGCGTCAAACTGAGGATTTGGAAAATAGAAATCGCAGGAACAACCTTCGCTTATACGGCCTTCCGGAACTTTCAGAGGGGTCCAATCCTACCGTCTTTTTCCAATCTTTCCTTGCGAAGATACTGGACGCTCCGGCCTTATCCTCCATCAATATTCAGCGAGCACACCGTCTTGGACCCAGGGTTGCTACCAAGCCTAGAGGTGTTATCATGCTGTTTTTGCAGTATACTGATCTCCTGCAGGTCCTCTCAGCCGCCAAACTCAAAAAGCAAATCATGTGGGAGGGTCACCATCTCTATCTTTCGCAGGACGTTTCCAAGGCCACCGCAGATCGAAGCAAAAGGTTTTTAGACTTGAGACCTCAGTTACGAGCTATTAATGCTAGATACGGTCTCCTACATCCTTGTCTCTTCAAGGTTACGTATAAAGACAAAACCACCACATATGAAGATCCTGCGGCTTTGCAAGCCTTTCTTCGCAAGTTGAATCCGGATGTTATGGACACCTCCAAACCTGGCTGAAAACTCTTGTTGTCCTTTGTCTGATACTTCTTCCTGATCTCGTCTGATTATGGTTCTACTTTTTCTTCCTTAGTGTTGTTTATTCTGTTTTAATTGATGTTTCTTACTCTAATAGCTGTTTTGTTCATTTATTCTACAGCTTTATATACTATTATACTTAGTCGAGTCATGTTTTCACTGTGATTTCTTATATTATTCCCTAATGTATATCTCCTTCCTTCCTTTAAGATACTTCCCTCGTCGACCCTTCTTGATGCTTCCTAATGTTCTTTGTCTTGCCCATTTGGATCTCTACATATCACTGGTTGGTTACTCGCTTTGGTTGTTGACGTCGTCATCTCCCGCAAACCACCATCCCCATTCCTGTCTGGGTTTTCTTCGTTTTTCGTAAGTATGTCTTTCAGTCGTTCGTTTCGAACTTGTACTGTCTCTATGTTCATTTCTGTCCCTTTCCTCTTTCCCCTTTTTCTTTTCTTGCATTCTCTTTTACCTTTTCCCTGGACTCTTCTTCATTTTTCTTTCCCCTTTTCTGATGTCCCTTCTTCTCTCTATCACATCTGCCATTTCCTCATACATATACTCCTTCTCCTTTTCTTCTCTCTTTCTTTTCCTCTTCCTGTTCTCTTTCATCTTCTTCATCTTTCTTATTTTTCTTCATTGTATTTTTTATGCATTACTGTGCATGTTGCACTCAGTTGTTTTTCTGAATCATTCCGTTCCGTGTGACCACATGGAATGTTAAGGGATTAACAAATCCTATTAAAAGACAGAGGGTTCTCTCACACTTAGCTAGACTTAAAACTGATGTTGCTCTTCTTCAAGAGACTCACCTTGCTGAACCAGAAGCTTTGAAACTTAAACGTTGCTGGGTGGGTCATGTTTTTTGTTCTCCTACAGGTTCTCGGAAAAATGGTGTTGTTCTTTTGTTACACAAAAAATTAAATGTCTCCTCGATTACCTTTGAATGTGATGTTGATGGCCGTTGGCTCATTGTTAACTTACTTATTGATAACATTCCCCTCACCCTCTTTGATGTATATGCTCCTACTGGAATCGATAAATCCTTCTGGCCTACTATCTCTTCTAAATTATCCTCCCTCCCTGGCGATTATATACTTCTTGGAGGAGATTGCAACCAGGTTGTTGATCCATTCCTCGATCGCCATTCGAAAGCTCCTTTTGTTCCCTCCAGAATGCATACACAGTTTGTGAACTCCCTTCAAAATAATGCCTTAGTGGATATTTGGAGATTATGCAATCCAGATGTTAGAGAGTACAGCTTCTTTTCCCCTCCTCATCAATCCCAATCCCGCATTGACCACATTTTTATTAGTAAGTCCCTTTCCCAACACGCCATCCGCTCTGAAATTGGCTCTATCTTACTTTCTGACCACGCCCCAGTTTTTGTAGATCTTGATCTACTCCCATTTTCCCCTCACTCTGGAAGGTGGCGTTTCAATAATACTTTACTTTTAGACCCCTCCTTTTGTACCGAATTCACTTCCTTTGCCAAAGAATTTTAACTTCTAAACCAATCCCCTGACTCATCTTTTGTTTCAGTTTGGGATTCATTTAAAGCAGCCTCTAGAGGTTTTATTATTAATTTTGTATCTCTGCGAAAGAAACTTCGAGAGGCCAAGTCGGAGGAATTTTTGACTGACATCAAGGCTCTAGAGCTTGCTTATTATTCTTCTAAATCTGACATCTCCCTTAAGGCTCTTATTGACGCTAACATTTCGTTTAACAAATTTACAACAGATGCTACTTCTAACATCTTACTAAAATGTAATTCTAGATATTATGGGGGTAAGAACAAGATGGGGAAACTTTTAGCCAATTATTTAAAGATTCGTAAGGAACGTACAAAGATTCAATCTATCAAGACTTCCTCCGGTGAATCCACATTTAAAGATAAGGATATTCTTTCTGAATTTGTCAAATTTTATGATTCTCTTTCTACCCCTGAACAGATCCCATCGTCTGATGACCTTCTTTCTTACTTTCAATCTCTTCCATCTCCCTCGGTTTCACATGTTGACTTCCACTCTTTGGAGCAAGATATTTCACTTTCTGAAATCTCCCATGCTGTATCCACACTCCGTCACGGTAAATCTCCGGGCTCTGATGTGTTTATCATTGAATTTTACAGTCATTTTGCTTCTCTTCTTCTTCCTAAACTATTACTCTTATTTCAATCTTTCTCTGCTACCGGTTCCTCTAGCGGTTCTTTTCAACAAGCCTTAATCTACTTAATTCCAAAAGAAGATAAAGACCACTCTTTGTGCAAAAATTACAGGCCAATATCTTTAGTTAACACTGATTACAAAATTTTAGCAAAGATACTAGCTCTTCGTATGGATCCCCTTTTGCCTGATTTAATTGGTCCAGAACAATCCGGCTTTGTCAAGGGACGTCTCGCCTCTGATAATTCTCGGGTATTTCTTAATATTCTTAGCAAATCTTCCTCCTTGACTCTGCCCTTTGCGGCTATTTCCCTGGACGCGGAGAAGGCTTTTGATAGGATAGGGTGGGATTTCATGTTTCAAGCTTTATGTTGGATTGGTATTCCTTCTAAATTCATTTCCATTATTTCTTTGCTTTACTCTAATCCTCAAGCTTCTATTTTCGCTAATGGAGTGTCCTCGGACTATTTTTCTTTACACAGAGGGGTTCGTCAAGGTTGCCCCTTGTCTCCTTTGCTTTTTGTTTTAGCCTTAGAACTTTTCCTTACTAAGATACGATTAGATGATACTATTTCTGGCTTTCATTTTGGTTCCCAACAGGTCAAATTTTCAGTTTACGCTGATGATATTCTTTTTTATTGCTCCGACCCTGCCATCTCCATTCCTTCTTTTCTTCATCAGGTCTCTTCTTTCTCTGCGGTTTCCGGATATCACTTGAACGCTGACAAGTGTGAAATTTTACCTCTGAATCTTCTATGTCAAAAACATCTCTTTTCTTCTACAGGTTTTTCATGGCAACCATCTAAAATCAAATACCTAGGAGTTTGGTTTGCTCCTCTTTTATCCGATACTCCTAAATTAAACTTTGACTATATTTACAAGAAAATGGATTCAGCTATCTCTCGCTGGCATCCGCTCTTTTTATCCTGGTGGGGTCGACTCAATTCTATTAAAATGATGCTATCCCCCTTACTTCTCTATACCATTTCCATGCTTCCTTTACACATTCCTCTCTCTTTCTTCAAAAAAATTGACTCCTTGTTACTTAAATTCCTCTGGAACGGTAGACGCCCCCGAATAGCTCTTGCTTCTTTACGTAAAGACAAAAATCATTCTGGAGTACGTTTTCCAGATTTCAAACAGTATCACCGTGCTTTTTCTTTCAAGCAATCGATCCGTTGGTTTTCGTCTTCTCAGCCTCATTATCCCCCTGTATGGCGAAGCATGGAATCTTTTTTTCATCTCTCCCTTCACCTTTCGCGAATTCTTATCTTTTACTTCTTCTCTAACCCGCTTTCGTTCACCTATTCTTTCGCATTCTCGCACTCTTCTCTCTCCTTACTTAACTTCTTCTTACCCATCACTCCTTTCCATACACGAGCAACCAATTTGGAATAATAACCTTCTAAAAATCCGTAACCGTACTATTTTTTGGAAAACCTGGCATTCTCGTGGAATTTGCTGGATTTTTCAACTTCTTAATCAAGGTACACCTCTCCCTTTCAAGGATCTTCAATCTCTTTTCTCTCTACCTGCTTCTGCTCGTTCGCAATACAATTCCCTTTCTCCTGCCTTGATCTCTTATCTTCACTCTCTTTTACCCACCAATGAGATTCCCATAGATCGTAGGCCCACATCCCTTTTGTTGGAGTCCTCCCCTTCCGCATCCGCTCTATATAATTCTTTCTGTCCCATCACTAATAGATTGAAGTCTCGTGTTGAAATTGCGTGGGAGTCGGATTTTTCTCAGGATTGGCCTGTACTTCTTTGGGATAAACTTTGGACTAAACTTCATAAGACCTCTAGAGCTGCTAACACTACCCAAACTTTGTTTTTCATTTTTCATAGAACTTTATTTACACCACTTGCCATGTCCCGCTTTTCACCGGACACTCCCTCTACATGTTGGTCCTGTTCTTGTCCTTCTGCTGATCTTAAACATATGTTGTTTGAATGACCCCTACTTCTCAGTTTTGGCAATCAGTCTGGCAGCAAATACAAAAGATTTTCCATCTTCAGGTCCCTTTCTCTCCATCTCTAGTATTTCTTGGCTCCCTCTCATCAGAGCTCCCTCTTTCCCCCAAACATTATCCTTTACTAGACCTTTTCATTGCTGTTGCCTTCCATATTATTACCTCAAACTGGAAACAGGCTACTAATATTTCATATCAGTCTTGGTGGAATGCAATCTGTTTTAATCATCGTTTAGACACCAATTATGTATCCCCCATCTCCCTAGCTATCAAACATGATTTGATTTGGCTCCCTTTAACAACATACCTCCCTTCTCCTGCTCCAGCCCATCCCTCTCCTGATCCTGATACAGTTGAAGTTCGCAAACCTCCGTGATTTTCTTATTCATATTTGTACCTTTTTCTTTACCTATTATGATTATTATATCTCATTTTCTTGTATATTATCTACTGCAATTATTACTCTTATGTTGTGCTCATATTACTTCATGCTTGTAATGCTTACTTTTTATGCCATGTGTATTTTTCATTATACTGTTTATTTCATTCATTCATTGTAATTCTTCTCCCCCTCCTCCCTTCCTTTCCCCTTATTTTATCCTTTTTCCTTAATAAATCAAACTTAAAAAAAAAAAACTGTCAAGGACAAAGAAAGTGATCATCACTTGTCAAAATATTGAAGACAAGGAAAGAACCAAAAAATAAACAAAAGAGGAAATAAAGGCAGGAGTGGTTAGAAGGTAATGCCATGCCTCTTAGGATAATCTGTTTCCAGTCCTTTGCTTTCAGTTAACACTTCAGTGTACACGGAAAAAGTATTGCTGATTCAGTAAGATCAGACTAACATGTGTAAAAGAGAAAAAGCATGAATTAATATCTATATCATATGAAAATAAATCATATGAACAGCAGGAAACTAGAAGGGTCCAAATTGGAAGCATCTTTGAAAGAGAAGCTGTTCTAGGTCTTTTGTAAACATGAAGAGCAAAGTATTTGTACGGAGAGAAGAAAATGGTTGCAGATTCTGCTGGTTCATACAGAAAATGATTGTGATACAATACAGTGAGCTGTTTTTGAACAATAGAAATTCCTAAAGGACGAATTCACTGCTTTAAACATCTCTGTGTCTTTCAGCTTTTTTATCAGGTATTATGGAAAGCCAGTGGGTAAAATATTATCAAAGATTCAGTATTTATGTTGAAATGATTGCTGTAGTCCAATCTCGAGAGGATGTAAGATTAAACAGACTTCAGTTCTTATTCATAGATAAAGTACTGATAGAGAATGTTATTAAAAATGCAAAAATAATAATAGTTGAAATCATATTTTTATGCTAACCTGAAATTTATATTGAACTGACACGACATTTAAAATGTGCAAAATGAAGTTTATAGCTATATTTATTATCACCAGGCCTCAAAATGCCTAAAGCAACATTTTCTTTACTAGTGACTTAACCAAATGTGCTAAGGCGTGCAGAAAATGTTTCAAATGAGACCGTACCCTGACATTCTTTCAAATGAAAGACATCACATAACACTGCAGAATGCTTGTCTTTAATAATAACATTTTGAAAATGCTTGCTAAGAAAGCTTTATCGTTGAATAAAACAGATCACACAAAATGCAATGCATAAATAGAAATGCTGACCCTTTTTATAATATTTTCCTTGTATAATTATAAGATGTGCTGCTAAATAATATTTCATTGCAGCCAATGTTTATATTTCACATACTAAATTGTTTAGTTAACATACAATTCATTTTATTAAAAGGTTAAGAAAGTAGCCATATCCATGGGAAAAGGAGCATTGCAAATTGAAAAGCCTCATTAGTGGACACTATTTTAATATAGCCTTATAGCCTATACCAGTCATTAGAGGCATGCTTCAGTGTGAAAGGCCCGATCCTTAAAAAAGGATACGGAGGGCTATAAGGCTATTAGAGCATTGGCCTGTTGTAGACAACACCTTTCACATAGAATGAAAACAATATAGTTGCAGCTCAGTCTGCACATGGTGCGCACGCGGTAAAATAAATAAACCTACCTTTGTTTCTGGCGGACGATGGTGGCTGGCTTTATGTTAAATACCGCACTCCGGACTCCACTGCCTGAAGATATTGCTGAGGACACATTTAAAATCTTCTGCAATTGCTTTCCGATCTTCTCTCGACCTAATCAGGATGACGATGACAGGGCATTCAAAAAATTAACGTCAAGAATGCCAGGCAAAGGAAAGGTGTTTTCTATTTTTAGTGACAGTAATTGGTGTTTTTTCTGCACATGCGCTTGGTATGAAGTGGACATTTTGTAAATAACGAAGAGCCCGCCTGTAGTATCCTGCATATGTATTGTGATTTCCACCACCTGCTCAGCCTGTGCCTGTGCTCTGAACTCAATAGATTGTTGGAGTCTGGATGAGCCTCGGAATGTTGGGACACAGAGAGGTGAAGTGACAGTTGGGCATGGGCTGAGCAGGAGACAGGCTGCTCCTTGTGGGGCTGTCCTTTAGAACTTAACTACTTGTTATCTACTTGAATAAAGCATCTTTAAATACTACCTTCATGCGTGGACTTCCTCACTACACCACACCATGTTGTTTAACTCCGAAAGCTAGAAAGGGCAATGGTTTTATTTAAATGAGGTAAGTGAGGCCCACATTTTAGATTAATAAGGAGGCTCGTTAAAGTGTCGGCCTCATTTTGAAACATAATTATATATTGTTGTACATGCACCCATACATGTAGAGTCTTGCTAAAATAGTCATTCAGTTCATTAAAATTCAGCTTCACAACGGCCTGCACTCATATCTTCGCCTCTCACTGAGTTTGTTGTCATCCATAAAAAATGTGTTTATCTAGGACAGAATGTACTTTCAACTCAGCAATTATGTCAATAGCATTTCTCCACCAAACTTACCTCCCAGTTAAATGGAATATGTATTTAACAATACTTTTTCTATATGGGTAACTGCTTCAAAAAGCAGACTCTATGTTCATTGACCCCCCAATCTGTTGCGTTGAACTGCTATTTGCCACAGAGTAAAAAGAATAAGGCCTGTCTTGTGAAAACATTTTACATTTAGCCAATGCTTGGTAATAGAATCGAAATGGGAAATATAAGCCTGTTTGCTAGGCATGAAGTAAGAATCAATTACATATTCTGAGTGCTATTAATGTCTGTTTCAGTTGAATATTTTGTTTTTCTTAAGTTCATTGTATTATTTTCACAGGGGCCCCTTGTGTATTTCTGGCAGTGCAGCTGAAGTGTGGAACGATTACTACTGTCTGAAATTATAGTTAATACCATGATTTCTTTTGTTTTCGATCTGCTTTCAAAAGAAAAAAACACCTATAAAAAAGCTGCTAATTTGGGCTTTCACATCTAGCCTAATTTAGGAATGGTTGAGCATCGATGATTTCTCAACTGGGGAGAGGATGTGGCCTTACAGCTGGAGCGGTCAACCTCAAGCCAGGTTTGAGTCTCAGCTGGAACGCTCAACATCCTGTGATTCTAGGCAAATCACCTAATCTCCCAGTGCTGAACAAAAATGAATGTGTCCATCTGTAACGCAACTAGTGCTAATGTAAAGCACTCTGATACCTTCGGTCCAGTTTGCACTGTATAAAACTCTGGGGAAAAAATGTCAAATGCAGGGCTTTAAGTGGGTTGGGTCCAGCCAGTGCACCCTGGCAGTTCTGAAAAGCAGGTGCCAAAACGGGTCTCTTGCGGGCTCTCCATTTTTGCCCTCAGCATCAGGGTGAAACAAATCTTAATTCTGAAGCAGTACCACCCTTTACTGACATTGTAAATTAAAAAATACTCGTTGTGTTTGACATTTTCATCATGTCACAACTGAAGCATTTTCAATATTATAAACAACAAAGCCATAGTTGTTGCTTACCTATCTTATGCAACTAACAAGCATTGATAAAGCCAATAGTCTTGGTTTGTTGTAGGTGTGATGTTACTTATTGTAATATATATCTGGATGTAATGACAGAAGCAGCAAAATACCATTCGGGCTGCACACTAAGCTAAGCACAGATTTTTAGCTTGTGTGTTTTTAAGCCACGTACTTGATTACATTGACCACGCCCCTTTGAGAGAGCACCCAGTTTTTTAATCCTACTTAAACCCCTGCTGAAATGTGCTGCTAGTTGCCAGTGTGATGTTTTAGCTCCATCAGGCAGGAAATTATGTTCACTTTTGCCACAAACTGACAGCACTGGGTATATGGGTTAGTTTTTCCATCAAACCCAATGGCTTTTCTGACATTGGGTCAATAATGCTCACAAATTGGCCTGTATGAGGCATAGTGCTTTCTGCATTACATTCCTTTTATATGCATTTAAAAAAAACAACACTTCCAACCTTTCACTTTCATTTTTGGAGGTGCCCTGCTCATAGACCCAAAAGAAGCAGATTTATTCCGACATCTGTTAAAAGCCTGACTTAAAATGCCCCTTACAACTATTGGTACTTTGAAGGACTGGTTTGTTCTCTACATCTGAAACTGCGACTAATTTAATAAAAGTTAACGGATCAAGATAATATTTTTCAGATTTAGCACTGGTAAAAGATAATACAGAGAATGGCTGTTTCAAGTAAGAACATTAGATTGATAGGCACTCCTTCCAAGGTGGGAGTTTACCCAAACTTTTTTTTAAAAACAGGTCATAACATGAAAATAAAACAGACAGTTCACAACCGTACTTGAACATTAAGGACTTTAACAGTGGTATGAAACTGTATACAGACAGGGAGAATAAAAAAACAACACACAGCTAAGTTTGTGAATAAATATTATTTATTACACAACTAACATCACCCTGTGATACAATTACAGTACTAAATCATGGAATAACAAGTTACAAATGTAGGCGTTAAACATGTACAGTAATACTTTTGGGAAAGAACAAACTTTGCAAAGCATGACAACCATCAGAAATATTTTGTTACAGTAAGCTTTCATTTATACGCTTTCATTTCATAAAAAATTGAACATTGCCATTAAATGTGATGTTACAGTGTGAGAAAATATCTAAAATATTTTTTTTCATATTGTGATCTGCTCTGCTCCCTGGTATCTTCAAATAAGGATTGTCTTCTATTTTTACACAAGTATATGGCCCATATATGTATTTTCCTTGGTATTGTCACCTGCATTTGCTAGTACAGTGGACCATATATTTCGATCTTCAGATGATGCTTTCCAGTAACTCTGTACACTGGTTCTGCTTTTGGGGTCAGTGACTGCCATAATCTGTCAAGCTTCAAGACCATTATCTGCAAGCAATTGCACAGCTGTAGTGCGCAGACAATGGTTTGGGTAAATAGGGAGACTCCACGTTATTGAACCTGTTTGGTAGGAGGAGAAACTGTTCCGGATTACCTCCTGTTGTTGTTGCTTGCCCGAGGATTTTCCGCCCAAGGACATTTCTTTGTCTTTTCATGTCTTTTTTTAACAGAGACGTGGCTCGGGTAGGTTCTTAACCGGATGTTGCCTGCGCCCTTCCCTCTAACTATACCATCTTAAGGAGGGATAGAGTTGGGGGCAGAGGCGGTGGGGTGGCCTTAAAAGCGGATAAAGCCTTGGAATGCTCCTCTTTTCCTGTGGAGAATATCGCAGGTTGCGAAGCTTTAGGCTTTTCACTGAGTCTTTCTGCCTCTCAGACATGCACAGGGATTCTCGTCTATAGACCGCCTGGGCCTATTGGCTCTTTTTTCGAAGACCTGCAGGCGGCTCTCTCGGTACCCTGCTTGCGATCAGCACACTGTATGTTGTTGGGCGACTTAAATCTACATATGGACTCGTTACTGGATGCTGATGCATCCAAGTTGCGGGATATTACTGCGCTGCTGGGGCTAGCCCCTTTTATTGACAGTCCCACCCACATCAAAGGCCACACATTAGATTTAATCTTTTCCACGGTCCCGATTGAGGTGTCCCCACCGCTCCCAGTTCTTTGGTCTGACCATTTTTTAATAAATTTCGTCATTTCGTGCGGATTTAGAGCCAGCCATAGAACGCAGAAGGAGGGGTTCCGTCAGTCCAGAGCGTTTCACCTGGTGACAGCAGATATGCTATCGGATGCTCTCTGTCAACACCCGTGTAAACTTACAGGGAACTTATACGCTCACCTGAATTTGGTTCAGGAATGGCTGCAAATGAGATTTGTAGAGCTGTCTCCAGTGAAGCCAACTAGAACAGCCCCCTGCCATGATTCCGCGCCTTGGTTCACTTCTGCCTTACTGAATATGCGCCAAGACTGTAAAAAAGCGGAAAGACTCTGGCGGCGCAAATATGACCCTGTGGAGAAACTTAAATACCGAGACGCTATAAAACAGTACCACAAACGTATCTCGGAAGCCAAAAAAGAACATCTGGAGCATAGAATAGATCGGGCGGACAACACGAGCAGAGAACTTTTCAGAATTGTGAAAGAGTTTGTTGATCCTGCTGCTGGCGCCCTCACACACTCTCATACAGAAGAGTGGATTAGGAAGTTGGCCGACTTTTTTGTCACAAAAATCAAAATCATTCAAGATTCCTTCCCCCCTGTGGCTCTCCCCGCGGCTGCTGACGACTTATGTCTTACTTGGAGTCCAGTACCATCCTTGGAGGAAGAGACCAGACCCACATTATCGGTCTTCCCACAGTTGTCCTATGAAACATCGCTGGAGCTACTGTCGCGGCTTCAATCTGGCTCACCCCTGGATGCATGCCCAGCAAAGTGTTTGGGCAGGGTGGCATCGGCAGTAAACAGCTTGTTGAACCCCCTGCTCAATCTGTCTTTGAGTTCTGGAGTGGTGCCCAGGGAATGGAAACACGCGCTTATTCTGCCGCTGATCAAAAAACCTCTGTTAGATCCTTTGCTGCCGGCCAACTACAGACCAATCTCCCTCCTCCCTGCTCTGGCGAAGGTGGTTGAGAAGCATGTTCAGCATACACTCACCACCTTTATTGAGAATAACAATCTTCTCCATGATTCTCAATCGGGTTTCCGTGCCAATTACAGCACGGAGACAGCCCTAGTGGAGGTAACCGACGCCATCAGGGAGACACTCGATCGAGGGGGAAGGGCGATGTTGGTTATGTTGGACTTATCGGCGGCTTTTGACACCGTCCCTCATGCCGGTCTCCTTTTAAGACTCAGGGAGATCGGACTGCGGGGGACGGTGCTGGATTGGTTTCAATCCTTTCTATCGGGCCGCCGGCAGGTGATCTGGGCTCCACCGTTCTCAGCTGAAATGCCATCGCTTGAGGTTGGGGTTCCTCAAGGTTCCATTCTGAGCCCCACCATATTTAACATCTATATGGCTCCTCTGGCGGTGGTAGCGGAGGCTTTGGGGGCCCGGATCATCTCATATGCTGACGATACCCAGCTCCTGTTTACGTGCAGCAAAGGAGAGGTTTTTGACGGCGACAGGATTAAAGACTGTCTGAGTGCAGTCTTCGCGTGGTTTCAGCGGCACAGCCTGAAGTGCAACTCGGATAAGTCCGAGTTGCTTTTCTTCGGCTGTGCCCCCGATCCGAGCTGGAGGTCGTGGTGGCCCCAGGACATGTTCCCTCCTGAGAAGTCATCCTCCCAAGTGAAAAATCTGGGAGTGGTTTTTGACGATGATCTATCGTTTCGTCCCCATATTATGGGGTTAGCAGGGAAATGCTTCGGCATTCTTAAAATGCTGAGGAAATTTCTGCCACTGCTTTCCCTGCAATACCGAAAGACTATAGTCCAGGCACTAGTGGGGTCACGATTAGATTACGCAAATGCGCTCTTTGCAGGTCTGCCCAAGTATTTACTGGCCAGACTGCAAATTGTTCAAAATTCGGCGGCCCGAGCTATATTTGGTCTGCCTAGAAGAGCCGGTGCGTCTCTGCTTTTAAAGAGGCTGCATTGGTTGCCTATTTCGAAAAGAATTAGGTTCAAAATTCTCACGCTGGCGTTTAAAGCCCTTCATGATGTAGGTCCCAACTACATAAGGAAGCGTACTGCTTTCTATGTGCCACGGAGGTTGCTGCGGTCAGCAGACTTGGCTAAAATGGAGGTGCCTATTATCAAACGAGTCCGGATGGGAGGGCGGTCCTTTCAATATGTGGCAGCGTGCCTTTGGAATGAGCTCCCTTTCTCCCTCCGTAAAGCTAACTGTCTTTTAGCTTTTAGGAAAGAGCTGAAGACCATGCTCTTCGCCGTGTAACCACTGTGACTGTAGCGTCCGCTTTTCGTTGTGTTCTTGGATTTCAGGTCTCTTTGCTAAAGCGCCGGGACACCTCCTGGGGTAGCCGTGCGCTCTAAAAGTATGGCCGTAACATAACATAACATTTTGCAACTGCTCACCGGACCCGCTTTGTGGGTCCCGCATCGCGCTCCCTGGTCACTGCCTGCCTGATTTGTGGACTAGTGTTGAGGCGCTGTGGTGAGGAGAGGCGAGGGGGAGATCGGCGGCAGGGCTGCGAGCGATGTTACAGGGACTCCGTCTCCCAGGAGTCCCTGTATGATCAATTGACTCCACCTGGTCCGCTCTCCCTGCCTGCCCCGCCCCCGGCCCCGAAGGATCAAAAAGCACTGACTCTCGTGCATCGGTGGGAGACTCCACGTTATTGAACCTGTTTGGTAGGAGGAGAAACTGTTCCGGATTACCTCCTGTTGTTGTTGCTTGCCCGAGGATTTTCCGCCCAAGGACATTTTGCAACTGCTCGCCGGACCCGCTTCGTGGGTCCCGCGTCGTGCTCCCTGGTCACTGCCTGCCTGCTTTGTGGACTAGTGTTGAGGCGCTGTGGTGGGGAGAGGCGAGGGGGAGATCGGCGGCAGGGCTGCGAGCGACATTACAGGGACTCCGTCTCCCAGGAGTCCCTGTATGATCAATTGACTCCACCTGGTCCGCTCTCCCTGCCTGCCCCGCCCCCGGCCACGAAGGATCAAAAAGCACTGCCTCTCGTGCATCGGTGGGAGACTCCACGTTATTGAACCTGTTTGGTAGGAGGAGAAACTGTTCCGGATTACCTCCTGTTGTTGTTGCTTGCCCGAGGATTTTCCGCCCAAGGACATTTTGTAACTGCTCGCCGGACTTTGCGCTCCCTGGTCACTGCCTGCCTGCTTTGTGGACTAGTGTTGAGGCGCTGTGGTGAGGAGAGGCAAGGGGGAGATCGGCGGCAGGGCTGCGAGCGATATTACAGGGACTCCGTCTCCCAGGAGTCCCTGTATGACCAATTGACTCCACCTGGTCCGCTCTCCCTGCCTGCCCCGCCCCCGGCCACGAAGGATCAAAAAGCACTGCCTCTCGTGCATCGGTGGGAGACTCCACGTTATTGAACCTGTTTGGTAGGAGGAGAAACTGTTCCGGATTACCTCCTGTTGTTGTTGCTTGCCCGAGGATTTTCCGCCCAAGGACATTTTGCAACTGCTCGCCGGACCCGCTTGGCGGGTCCCGCGTCGCGCTCCCTGGTCACTGCCTGCCTGCTTTGTGGACTAGTGTTGAGGCGCTGTGGTGAGGAGAGGCAAGGGGGAGATCGGCGGCAGGGCTGCGAGCGATATTACAGGGACTCCGTCTCCCAGGAGTCCCTATATGACCAATTGACTCCACCTGGTCCGCTCTCCCTACCTGTCCCGCCCCCCATCCACTCTTCATAGCACTCAGAGTTTACCGCTGCGCGGGAGCGCGTGGGAGCGTCCCGTGAGAAGCCCGGGACAAGGGCGGGCCGTCTGTGGCCGTCAGGGGCTGCAGGAGGCTGTAACCTCCAGCTTCGAATGTTGTCTGGACATTGCTTGGTCTTGTTGTAGTGAGTTGTTTTTCTCTTGTAGTCATAAAAACTGTTAGTACCACGAGTAGGACTTTACTGACGTGCACCTTGTGCCGGGGCTTATTGTGATTACAACTGTCAATTCCATAGTTAGCCTGTTTAAACATGTGCTCGCTTTCACCAAACCTCTTACCTTCTACAGTAGAGGTTGCAATATTAGGCCCTTTAGACAAATATTTTCGTAGGGCTACCAGCGAGCTTGACAGAGAAATTGCCTTAGCTGAGAGACGTGCTACAGCAGGCTATCTGTTGAACTCCTTAAATATCCTCTAGAGAAGCAGCCGTCTCTGAGCTTTCCAGCGCTGGCCCTCTCTCCAGCACTGGCAATTGACCCTGTACCTAATGTACTTAATGTCTGCCCACTTTTGGATAAATCACCGCTAGTTGTCCTGAAGTCTAGCACTGATGGGGTGGAGTGTATAACTGATCCAGGCTCTTTTACTGAGGATGAAGCTTTGGCCGTAGGGCCTGCTAACGCTCTAGTCCCCATGCCTGTTCCTAACATCACCCATATCCTTGGGGAACCCCCTCTTCCACCAGTATTGCTGCCACGGGCAGTAGCCAGAATGGTCCACACTGAAAGGAAAAGACTTGCTAGCCCTCGCAAAGGTTACCATCCTAATCCCCATAGGAAGATTAGGAAACTTGCCACTAGGGTAGGAGTGACTCAAAAAATTGCTGGGGTGGTTGTAGACTGTTCACAGAATGACATGGGGGGTGTCCCCCCTGGCGTGTTACCAGCTAAATCATGTGCTGCTTTGCCTATGGTCTCCCCCGTGCCCACACCCCCTGAGATCCCCCTGATTGATCAGATTGAGAAGATGATGAAATCTTTATTGTCTCCGGTTATAGAAAGGGTCAAAAGGTTGGCGGAGCGATTAGATACCTTCGAACAAGCGACTTTGGATAATTTTTTCTCCACCAAATCTTTAATCAAATTACATTCCAGGATCAGGGACGATGATTTAGGGGGGGAGTGTCTGCTAGGTTGACCTTTGTCAATCCACGGGATTCATCTAATATAATTGGTACGGTTGAGGGGTTGCCAGCGGTTGAGGCACAAGATTTACCTGCTGCCTCTGCCAATGGGGGCGATCGGAACCACGGGCTGGCAATAGATAATACCCTTAAACTCCTCGATCGTCCTAGAGCTATATTCACTGACTCTAAGAAGTCTGCACGTTCTGAGGCCAATGGCAAAAAGGGTGCTGCTAATTCTAGAAACACGGGAACCAGTAAGGCTCTCGAGCCAGCTCCATCCAGAAGAACTAGTGCCATTCCTCCTCTTATTATCCTCCCTGACGCACCCCCCCTAAAGAGGTCTCTAGAATACCTCCCATGAATTTGCCCCCTGATTGCCACCCTTATGTCACGGTCCTTACCAACGTACCACTCTTGTTGGTTGGGCAGCCAGTATCCTACCAGATGTTAAAAAACAAAACCATGCACTGGCTAAGGATTAATAGACCACTACCCAGGGAAATAGATGGGTTGATTCTGGGTGTTAGAAGGGTAGGGTGGGTGGGGCACGGACATAAGCGCTTCGAGGGGGATTGTGCGGTGGTAAATTTCAAGGATGTAAGGGTTGCCCAGCTAATTTGTAATCAGAACCTAGGGATTGGTGGTGCCGGCATTGGAGTGGTTGATCTGTCTTACTTTTACCCGAGAGCAGTAGGCAATCACTATAGTTTGAACCCAGTTGGCGGAGGAAGGTGTAACTTTACCCCTCCTGGGAATGCTCTCTTCCCTATGGCTTACCAGCCAGCTGTATGGCAGGGGTCATATGGGAGGTTGCCAGGATACTGATATGAAACTCCCCAGGGTTGGTTCCACCCTCCTTGGATCCGGGACCTTTGACAGAGTCTCACGGTTTGGAGCCTGACATTACCAGCTTGTTATCCCCCTCAGTCGCCTGTAGCCCCCAAGCATGGGACAGTAATCATGATGCGGCGACTAAGCAAGGACTAAGTTCACCTCAGATACCCCTCGATGGGGAGTGGGTTCCCAACCTCGTACCTTACAACGAGCCAGCTGTGGCGGATCCAGTTCTAAGGATTCTCAGCTGGAACGTTGCGGGTATTTCGAGGAATCTGGCTGTCCCAGAATGGAATACCTTTGTGGAGGGCTACCCTATTTGTATTTTCCAAGAAACCTGGAGTAGGGAGCCTTGCCACAAGGTAGGTTACTCGTCTTTTTTCTTACCGGCTCTGCAATCTCATTCTGGGAAGGGCCGCCCTTCGGGAGGCCTCCTCATATGGGTCGCCATCTCACTTGGATGTCAAGTTAACCAGTTAGTGTCAAATTCTTTTGACCTTCTGAGTATATCACTCAAGGGACCCAGGAGAGGGCTGAACCTAGATATTCACAACATCTATGCTAGGAGCATGAAGGGGGGGTCGCGTTCGCCCACAGTCACAGAGTTGGAATCCTTACTCAGGCAGGGTACCAATAGTTCTTGTGTCCTGGTTGCAGGGGATTTCAACTGTACGTTTGAGCCCCTGGGACTGGAGGATACCCTGGTGACTGTTGATGATGATATTAGGAGAGGAATACCTGCTCTAACCTTACCCCCATCAGAAGGTGGTCCCAAGTGGCGGTCCAAATCTACTCCCTAAACATAGAATTTGGCCTTAGGGCGGTGAATGGGAGGACGACCTTGGACTTATCTGGAGCGCATACTTATAATAGGGTGGATCACACGTCTAGGATAGATTACATCCTACTTGACGTAAAACTTTGGGGTTATCTTCACGATATGAAGGTACTCTCTTCGGTCGAGAGCGACCATAACCCCCTATCTCTTGCCCTCCGTCCCTTGTGGAAGGGGAGCTTTGGGTGTCTAGGCCTCTTTCGGCGCCTGCCTATCAGGAAGTATACCCTTCCAATTGTGGTAGACGCCTAAAGTGGAGTAAGCTCAGCATGGATGAAAAGAAAGTGTCAGCTATTGTGGCTCTCTTGGACTCTGCACAGTCCCAACTGGACGTAATGACCACCCAGCCCGAGGGAGTTTCAGTGCTATTCTGTGATACCACCAAGGCTCTGAGTGAGCTTTTTCTCCTCCCATGTAAGGCATCACGAGCCGTCAAGAGCGAGAATATGCCGAACCCGTATGGTTGGTATACCAAAAAATGCAGGGAGAAAAAACACTTCTTGTTGGGTGCTGTTAAAAGTAAATCATTGGCCGCCATAAGACAGGCAAGGAAAGAGTACTCGCAGATTATTTCTGTAGCTAAGAGAGAATGGGAGGACAAGTTCTGGTCGGATCTTAGGAAAGCAAGCTCAGACAGGGATGCTAGAAGCTTCTGGAACCTTATAAGATCCAAGGACAGGCCAGCAAGCACTTTGATCACGTGCAACATCCCTGCCCAGAGCTGGTTCAACCATTTCTCGTCTCTCTATACATCCACTGAGTCAATTACTCTCTCCACACTTTCTCTGGCGGTTTGCCCATTGGGCTTGGAGTTTGCTCCCTTCACGGCTAGAGAGGTGGAGGACGTAATCAAGACATTGGTGCCCTTGAAAGCAGCTGGGCCCGATGGGCTATCGGGCGATCTATTACGGGCGAATCCTAAAGCCTGGGGGAAGATTATTTCATCACTGTTGATTGCCATTAGTGAAGGTGCGCCAGTACCGGAATCCTGAAAGGGGGCAGAGGTTGTCCCGATATTCAAAAAAGGGTGTCGGGACAGCCCTGCCAACTACAGGCCTATTAGTTTGATCGACTCTTCCCAAAAAGTGGCAGGGAAGGTGATTCTGGGAAGGGTACTCCAGTGGGTGGAAGACAACCATATCCTGTCGGACCTCCAAGCCGGATTTCGTTCTGGCAACGGGACCATCGAACAGGCCTTCAGATTGGCTCTTCTACACTGGAAGGTGGTTGTGCTGGGTGGGGGCAGTCTTTATCTGGCCTTTATAGACCTAAAGACTGCCTTCGACCTGGTCCCCAGAGAGAAGCTATGGAGGGTCCTGCTAGATCTGGGGTTGCCCGTGTATATTTTATCCCTCTTGGTAAA
Organism: Lissotriton helveticus; assembly: GCF_964261635.1. Taxonomy (NCBI): domain Eukaryota; kingdom Metazoa; phylum Chordata; class Amphibia; order Caudata; family Salamandridae; genus Lissotriton; species Lissotriton helveticus. Next base: position 808,687,168 of record NC_136063.1, read on the forward strand.
ATTACATTCCGGTAATTTTGCGCAGGTTCGTTGGGGCACGAAGGGCGAAAAAACTAATAGGATCCCTGTGGGTAGGGGCGTCCGCCAGGGATGCGTGTTAGCTCCCACACTGTTTTCTCTCTACGTAAACGGTGTAGTTGAGCATTTGTGAAGAATTCCCTCGTATGCTCCATCCCTGGCGGGCAAACGGATCCCAACACTGCTTTTCGCAGATGACACCCTCCTTATTTCAAAGTCCCCTATGGGGCTCCAGAACCTGCTGAATAGTTTTCAGGAGTTTTGCCGGTTGAGGGGGTTGGTAATTAATACTGAGAAAACTAAGTTCCTGGTTATGAATCCCCCAAAGAAACTTGGACAACCTCCGGCTTTGAACTCCGATCCATTAGAGAGGGTATCTGAATTTGACTACCTGGGTATTCGCCTTAATGATTCCTTTACCTGGAATCCGCACATTAAAAAAATGCTTCTGGGCCACAAAAGGGTGGGAGGTACTTTGCTTAAGGAACAACGATCCTCCACAAGTAAACCCAAAGCCCCTGTGGTGGAAATTTATAGAGCCAGAGGGGTTAGCGCTGCACTAAATGGGGCGGAGCTGTGGGGTACCTGCAACCTGGATGTACTAGCAAGATCGGAGAGCAAATTTTTGAAAGATCTAATGGCTCTCCCTTTGAGCACACCCACTATACCAGTGCTTCTGGATCTAGGTTGCAGATCCATTAAAGACCAAGCACAACTCCGCCCTTCGCTTCTTTGGGCCCGGCTGTGGCGAGTGCCCGAACTAGCCTCTTACGCGGAAGCGTTAGCAGAGGTTATGGCCATGGTAGGTTGGTCCAGGATTAAATGGCTGAGAGATGTCAAATGGTTATTAGCAGAGATAGGGTTAGCAGATGCCTGGGCAGTAAGATCCGCCCCTCTGAAAGCTATGATTAAAAAGCTGTACTGGAACTGGGTCTCAACTAAACTACATTCAGACCCACGACAGTGCAATTCTACCGTAGCTTTTTTGAGGATTTAAGACTTGGTGGCCTGTGAAACCTACCTAGATATTATCTCCATTCCTTTTGACCGCTCTCTCTACTTTAAGTTCAGAGTGGGAACTCTCCCAGTGGGTGAAGTAGTTGCCCGCTGGAAACGGCCACTCCAAAATTCTCCGTTCTGTGCGCTCTGTCCTTCCCGTTTAGAGTCCGTGGCCCACATTATTTTCGAATGTCCGGACTACCGTGCTCCGAGGAGCAGGTTGCTTAAACCTCTATGCAGACTCCTAGGCACCCGTCAACATCTAGTGGCGATGCATATTTTAATGTCTGACACTTCTACTGTGATTGTATGTGCTGTGTCAACGTTTTTAAAATGGTCTTGGTTGATTCGAGCAAGAAGGCTTTCTCTATCAATTTAATCCAGTCTTAAACCGTATTTTATTCTCCCATGGTTTTTAACATTCTGTTTGTAAATACAATGTGTTGCTTTTTATATTGCATTTTGTATCCCTTGTACACGCTTTTATGGTATTTTTATATAAAAATAAAGCCTATCAATTAATCAGGTTTGTGTAAATGTGACTTATCCTGCTTTTCTGCTAATTTCTTTCATTAGTCCTCCAATTGTGTTTTTCCCGAGAGGCTTCTTGAAATATCAAACAGAGGCACTTGCAGCATCCTCCACAGTAAGTTCAATTGGTTGAGCATAGAAGCACGTGCAATCTCTGGGCAATTTCAAAAAATAACATTTCAAAGATTTCACAGGACACATATCATTGCCTGGCTGGGCATATATGCGACCTCTGTTTTGGTATCATAGTTTCTCATGTACTTCTTTGTGGTTTTTTGTTTGTTCATTAAAAGGTAAGGATGTATACACTTGGTTGTTTTCATCTACTTGGAAGGTGAAAGTATTTTTGGCAACTCCTGTAATTCTTCCCTGCCACGTCTCGCAAGGTGTTGTTGAGTATCAAAAAAAACTTTGTACCGTAGTGAAATAGGTTCATCACAGTTCAAGATAGCACAGAGTTTTATCAATGACAAGTCCTGTGCTTATATAAACTCTTTTCTAATACTGATATCTTTGCCTTCTCTACGTTTTCTTTTTTTAATTGCTACTAACACATTGTTAGCGGGTGCAAATACAGCATCATGCTTGATAATACTAGCTCTGCTAAACGGAGGATTATTCATTTGTCCATTTAGTCCAGCCCTTGCTGATATAAGGCTTTGATTACTGTAACATTCCCCCTTAGCATTTCTTACCTCTGAATAAAAATGTCTCAGAAGGCTACAGAGTTCAGGCAGTGGTTTCATCTCAAAGTCTGGCACATGCCCATTTTCTACCAACCAGTCACCCATTGTGTTGCTGTTCTATTGTTGGTGTCAGGCCTCTGCTCTTCAAGTATATCCAGTTAATGTGCAGCAAAGTTTTGGTGACAATTTCCAGGCATCTCCCTTTGTACTCCAGCAGATTTAGTTACCCATTCATCAATGGAAGGGTGTCAAAATAAATTGAAAGATTTGTTGAGGCTTTTCACAAAACTGTACATATCTTGAAGGATTTGCCATTGCTACTGCTCAGCTCTTCACCTTGGTATGACTTTGATTTTAGACACTAGAATGGCTTGCTCTTGGCAGTTTGTGGAGTTTAGAACCCTCAGTTGAGAGGGCCTTTACCAGTAAATACAGATCTCTGGAGCTGCATTGTCTTTAGTGGAGCTCTCAACAATCCAATGCTCTTATATAGCCTTATATCCCGCCGTAGGGGGCTATACCGGCTATTAAAGGCCCGCTCCCACGTTAAAGGCCTGAGCCGAAGGCGAGGGACTTTAACAAGGGACAGGACTTTAATAGCTGGTATAGCCCTTCTATGAAGAGCTATAAGGCTATTAGAACATTCTGCCACTAGAGGGCAGAATATTCTAACAAATGAAACAAAGGCTTCTTGAAGCTCGAGAGGATTTAAGTCCCCTCAAGCCCCAAGAGGCCTTTGTAACACACTGGAATGTTGCTCTGCAGGCCTTTACCAGCCCATAGAAGCAGGGAGGCCTCCATTGTCTACATTGGAGCTCTAACATTCCAATGTTCTAATAATGTTTGACATTTCATGATATTTTCTGTAATCCATTGCACCTAACGTGAAAAAAGGAGAAGAGAAACTGTTCACAGAAGAATACCAAAAACTGATTGGACGAGAGGGGAGGAAGATACAACGTGATCTGCAACATTTCTTGCAACTGTTCATATTAGTGCGTGTTCCTAGAGTAGGTTAATGCCTTATTTCATTCTCCTGCTCCAAACACTTCTGATTTTCCTTTACGCTGGACAGTAACAGCTTAATGCAAAAGGCTGAACACTAATTTGTTATGCTTTTCAAATCTGTGGTTGATCGCAGTTTGTTACTGCTAGTGCAATATTATTTAACTTTATTTCCTAGAGACGTTACTGAATCTATGAACCTCTCTTCATGGGCAGTTCAGCAGATCTTGATTGATTGAATTTGAGCTTCATGCTCTATCTCATTCTTTCCTCTTGAATTTTGAACTCTTTATGGGTTTCCGCTAACTCCATTTTCACCCCATTCTTAGAATAGGGAGTCTTTACTTTATGGAATGTGCTTGATGCATTATTGATTATGATTTGTTCTAACCAAATTTTTTTATTATCAGCAATTCTGTTAATTGACTGATAACAGAACTATCTGAATAAGAGCATTTACTAGAAATCTTAATGAAAATAAAGCCCTTCAAACTTATACCAAACTCTCATTATTGACAGAATTTATAATTGGTTTTGTGTAGTGGTGGTTTCTCTTTGTGGGCCTCGGGGCTAGTTACATTTATCAAGAGAATTAATTTTGAAATTCCCAAAGAATAACACATGTTATTCTTTGGGATTTCCAAAATTAAATCTTCACTCACTGTCTTTGTGAGTCTGCCCACTCACCATTTTCACCAACAATACCGTTGCATCTCCCGTCTGTTGTCAGGTGACACTTTGCTCCTGTATGTCCGGCCCCAAAGAAGCCTGCTACATGGTGTTTGCCGGCTTAGAACCTCACAGCCCTGGCATCAGCTAGGCAAAGACAAAGCTGCAAGGCCCAGTCTTCACCCCCTGATGGTGTGGACGTTAAGTTAGCCCGGGGGTACTAAATACAAGCCCGGGATCGCTAACTGTCCACGTCAATTAGAGAGTGGAGGAGAGCTTGTCACAGTGTCACCCCACCCCTTCCCAACTCATCACAGGGTGTGGTGGGACCCACCCTGTGACGAGTTAGGAAAGGGTGTGACAGGCGGGAAGCTGAGGAGTCAAGTCTGCACAGACTCGATCTCAGACTGCTTCCCGCGTGAGTCTGCAGTGGCAGTCATTTTACTGCATCACTCCTCGAGATGAACGGACTGCATTAGAGCGGAGAGCAGTGAGGAGGCAATCTATCTTGAAGCAACACCAGCAGCAGCAGGTCCATGTGGTTGCTTGCCGCTGCCACACTACAGGCTGCTAGGTTGCTGTCCAGAGTAGGGCAGTAGGAAGGACTGGACCAGTTGTGAACTCAGGCAGTTCACCAGGTAAGGCCCAGGCGGGCAGTTTACGTGTTTAACTATTAACTTATAGGTCAGTTCAGCTGTAACTGTATGTCTGGTATTGAATATTCTCTGACAGGGTCGGATTGGGAAGGTGGGCATGGGGCGATGGGCGGGTGCTTCAGGGGCACATGTGGGCCGTTTTTTTAGCCTCTGTATACTAGAACATGTCAGAGAGTCAGAGACGCTAATGACTTTCTCAAGTACTTCATGGAGGCGAGCAGCATTCCAGACACGTCTATAAGAATGGCATAAGTATATTTATTACTCAGTGGCCCACAGCCTTCTAGGTTGACCTGTTAAAGCTAGGTACGAAGACTGTAGACGTTTCTGGGTTTTGAGGACTGCCTAGCGAAAGCAAGATAAAATCACAAAACTTGGCTATGTTTTTGCTTCATACAGTATACTTTAGCCGCTCCTATGCGTCACATAGCTTAATGTGCCTCGTGGGCAGATCTGTGTATGACACTGAAATATGACTTGATTTGGCAATTACGTGACATCCGGATAAATTAACTCGGTTATTGTAGCGCTTCAATACCAAGGAGGCATTTGGGCACTCGGGAAACTATTACTATTGCCTGGCCCATGCAGGAGGTGCCACATGCCAGGGCTGGCATAGTGCACTCAAAAGCACAAGTCTGCCTGGGGCTAGGGGCCTCGGTTGGCACATGGCACCTCTTTATTTTTAAATGGCTGGTAAATGCTGAGTAATCAGACGCGCATCACGATGCTGCCCAGCGAAGGCGCCTGCCTGCATCTTACCTACATAATGCCTCCGCCTCCTGGCTTAATCAGAACATGATACAGAGCTTTTTCCAACCCCCAGTAGCTAATTATATTATTCTGCAGACATCATTGTCCCCAGAAGACACCCCCTTCCACATCAATTAAGCCTCCATCGGCGTGACAGCCCGCCAAAATGTTTTGAATAAGGAATGTGGAGACAATGGCTTTGTAATGGATGCAGAACACAAGCAGGGGGAATCCCCAGAGAGAGAGGGGAACACCGGGGCAGGATGGCAACGAGGGGCTGTGGACCAAGTGGTGGGGGAGAAGGTACCTGCAGCTTTACTGTGCTAGGCGGCTTGTTTGTCAAAGTATGAGTCAGCAGCCGCATAACTACAATTATGATATATGAAGTGCTTATTTTGAACACTACCTATGAGGTAATGCCGCGTGAATGCCTTCCATAACATACACGGCTTCCGGCTATCAAATAGTGCTTTGTGGCACACGTGTCACATGAGCCTTCACCGACACTGGTCCATTTGTGAAGGTTATTTGAGGTGTGCAAACGGGGTGGCATGGATGAAATAGCGATATACCGTAGTACTGCTGGCCTTCCCATGTGTAAATCCGTCCTCAGTGATATACGGTAATGTTTTGACACTGTAATTGTAGAGGCATGTAAATTCATCATTTTTACTTACAACTCTACTTTCAGAATCTCAGTCAGAACGGCTGCTGAGAAAAAATAGGTACGTTTAAAAATAATTTCACCTTAGGGCAGATTTGAACGCGTACATCTATTAAATTGTTGTTCAATTTCTTTTGTTGCCTGTGTTTGTTCTTGTTTTAAATTCGCTTTCTTTTCTCTTTCCAATAGAGTTGCACATTCATGAATGTTTTTGACTATTCCTTTCCCGTTTTACATAACATGTGTACTGCATTCTGGGAACGGCAAACTAGATTTTCCAAGAGTAATTATAAAACCCAAACTACACAAAAGGTGCATATCAATAAAATAGTTCCCTGAAAATCGTTAGTTAATTGAGGTTGACAGGTGTAAAGAGGCCAGAAACAAAAACTTCAAAAGACATGAATCCACAAGTAAGGTACTACAATAATCCTATATCTCTCACATACTATCATAAATTTAACCCAGCATGTATCAAAATCAGAACACAATAGGATAAGGACCGATGAAGGTCACCTTTGATGGCTGATCGTATTTTTCCTACTTTTTTCTGCTCAGAAAACATTTCCAACATTTCTCAAATGTGAAGGCCACGTCTCTCGCTTTCCATGTGGGCTTCTGTTCCCGTTGTACAGAGTTCCACATGAAGGAGTGAAATATTTATAGAGCACAAATTAATTGTGGTTTATTTATTATTATTCATGAGGCCTTGGAACTGATGATAGTTTGAGGGGAAGCAGTGGCCTGTTTCTGTTTAGCACAGTGGCTTCCGAAAGTCTTAAAAATGCACCATTTGCCTACTATTTTAAAAAATTTTCTCGCCCCAAACCCTCCTTGGGTGGTTCTGGCTCGCTCGCTATGCTTGCTCGCATGGTGTGCGCCACCACAAAATTTACGCCCGCCACTTTCAAATGTCACCAGGTGCCACTGGTTTTGTGATTATAATTTACGCAATCTTTAGCTCCTGATCTTCTCATATTTGAAGGCAAAGGTATGTCACATAGAGATAAGTGCTGACTGCCCACTGAATGGGGATCAACCCTGTTTGAGTTGGATAAAGATGATAAACCATTTTATTTAAATTGATTCCCACTCGGGCAGTACCTAATGCCATATAGAGTTTAAATTGAGTCATGCAATTTATTACGGACTACTAATTTGGGAATTTATTTACGATTTGGTGGAGCAGGAGTCCACTGGCGAATAGGGAGGCTTGGACCCTACCTAACCAATTGTTCCTCTACCTAACTTAGAGGCGGAGGAACCACAAATTGTCCAATTGCAGATCCTCATGAAGTTCAGCTCTTGGAAAATCTTGGGACAGCAGTGACTTTTAAACATGATGATAGACAGAAGAAAAAGAGTGTTTAGGACACATTTTAAGAAATGAAAAGTGTTAGAGAGTAATGAGGAAGAAGATTTGGTTTGAAATTTGTCTCGTCGAGATTGGAAATGGGAGTGCATTATTTAAAGACTGTTATCAAAAGCTTCCGTTGTAATAAATGATCTATTTACATCAGCTATCAGAGGTTTACAGGAAGAGGTGGCATGTTTAGTCTGTAAGTAATTTATATATTCCTTGAAACAATTAAGTATTCATTTAGAATGTCTGGCTAGACATCAGTATCATTAGAAAATGGTCAATTCTAAGGCAAGTGCAGAGGTATTTATCATTGATGAGAGTCAGGGTTTACATTAGGAAGCAGGTGTTAAATACTTTTAGAAGTATATTTGTGAAATGCTAAAAGTAGTAGTTAATTCTCAAGGAGCAAAGGCAAGATTTTATCAAGAGATGCTGGGGAATTTTAGCAAGGGCCTTATCGCTGCTTTAGCGGCCCTTTTTGCCGATAAAGCGGCATTATTTTTATCGCCCTATTAGCAAGCCAGCGCTAACATGTGTTAGCGCCAGCTTTCCGGCGTTATCTGCCAGTTTTCCTATCGCCTTGCATGTCAGCGATAATTATCGCTAATGACATGCAAGGTAGGCATTCCTTACAAAAAGCACACAGAAAAGGTCGCTAAAACAACTTTGTTCTATTAGCAAAGCTGTCCCGCGATGACAAAAGTCACGCTAAGCCCCAATCATTGCAATATGCTATCGCCTGAGTGAAACCTGACTTACCATTAATGCCTATGGGAGGTGGATTGTAAGGTTAAGTCCACACTCCCCTACTACGAGGCCTGACATTAGCGCTGTGAAATCCTTGCAGGATTTCACACGCTAATGTTCATTATCGCATTCTATCGCAGGATTTCTGTTAGCTAAGCGCTGCTAATACGCCGCTAACACAGCGCGTAATCCAGCGATAGCTAGCGATAATTAAAATTGCGCTAAGTGCGCATTGCGATATTTATCCCAGACTGTAGATAATATGCCCCACTGTGTCTAGGGGAAGTATAATCACAGAATGTCCACTTACTGGAGTAGTATCACATAGAAAGAGATAGCGACATTAAATATATTCCTTTGTGAGGATTATTGATCAGAGTAGAAGAGAAACTTTATTTAATTAAATATGAGGATTAAACACATATTATTAGATTTTCAACAGTGTGAGTAACCTAACTCAAATTAAATCAATGCACCGTTACCATATAATGTTTCTGATGCTGAATGATTGTCCGAATAATTTGCATCCAAGTGAGATTAGGCATATCACCATATCTATAAACTTAACATTGGAAGTATATCACACACATTTTAACTGTATTCCAATTTATGCATCCACTGAAAAGTGTGCAGCTATTGGTCTCGAATTCTTAACCAAACATTTTGATCACAGACCTAAGACACTCGATGTAGTTCTCAGGGCCTAAAGGTCCAAAAGTGAGGAGAGAGATCCAAAAGTAGAAACCATAATAGATAATCAGCTCATCTTGTAGTAGATCCTTTGTAAAGGCATGCATCATAATTCACGTACAAATATTCCCAACTCAGATGGGTATCATCATCAGCCATTGCTGGGAAGAAGCAAAGAAAATCAAGGCTGTCCCTAATAAATGCCAATGTCGAATATTCATTTACCCCTATCCAGAGTTGCTATCTGTGTATTAAAATATTTGTGACTTGATGCAAAAACAATACTCCATACTCACATGCTTGGTCCTCAATTTATCTCGCAAACACAATTGAGCCTTGTACCCTTTTAGACATGACACGCTTGGGTGTTAGTCTCTCAAACATTTTGCCTTCACCCCACCTGTTTTTAATTTTTTTTTTTATTGCTCTAGGACTCTACTACTGCAAACCAGTGCTGAAGTGCATGTGAACTCTGCCAACTATTACCCAGCACCTAATTTGCAGACTTAGGGGTCGATTAGGATGGCGGACGGAAACGGGTTCCGTCCGCCAAGGACGCGGCCAAGATACTCCCGACCGCTCCGCGGAGAAACCGCCGTTGCGATTAGGATAATAATGCCATGAAACTCCGTCCGCGGCGGACGGAGTACATCAAACCCCGTCCGCGGCGGACGGAGTACACCTGAGACCGCCGCAAGCGGACGGAACCTAAGAAACTCCGTCCGCCGCGGACGAACATGACCGCGGGAACATGCACAGCCACCGCAATACCTGCAGATGCTCCGTTCCCGCCTTAAGGACAACGCCGCCAGTCCCACGGAACTCACCTCCATTCACGACCGCTGCGGAAACAATGCAACGAGAAACCCAGCATCCCAGCGGAAGGACAACACGAACACCATCCCTACCGTCAAACCAATTTACAAATGGCTGACGGAAGTAAATACAAAACACACTACACAGGACACCCACCCGCCTAAAACACCCACACCAATCACAAGCCACAATGACAACCCCCCAAGCACCTACTAATCCACACTAGTCAACACACCCACCTAGCACCTGACTGCCAACAACCATTGGGACACAACCACGACACAGACTATAAAATTACTCCCACCCACTACCAAAATCCTTTGCATCACAGCATAGCTGCTAGCAAGAGGCCAGAGACGACGGACATCAGAGACAAATTGCACACATACAACCACCACCCAAACACACCCACCACACAAACACCCACCACACCATTCCTACACACCACACACCTGCACCTCCCAAACCAATCAACCCTCACCTTGAGCACCACACACCATGGCACCCAAAAAAAAAAACAAATTCACGGAGACAGAGTTGAAGGTCATGGTGGATGAAATCATCCGTGTTGAACCCCACTTATTTGGGACACTAGTCCAGCAGACCACCGTGGCCAACAAAAATCACATGTGGGACAGGATAGTAAATCGGGTGAATGTGTCAGGGACCGTGCCAAGGACAAAGCACGAGATCCAGAGGCGGTGGCATGACCTAAAAACCAGGGTCAAAGGCATCCGTGCTAAAAACCATCTGCATATCTGAGAAAAAGCGTAGTGCTGGCCGTACAAATACTTTGTAACGTCTCCTTAATTGGAGTAACAAATCACCTATTGATTGAGGATTTGTATGGTATTTTTATTTATACCTTATGAATTATTCATTTTCAAACAACACATTATAGTTTGACGAAAAAGACATCCAATATATACACAATTATTCAAAAACTCAACAGTACAAAATTATGACACTACTACATAAAACATGAAGCAAAACATTTCATATGCACATTTCATATGTACATTTGCACAATATTCAAATTTGGTCAATATCATATATACATTACCAAAATGTTCATATTATTGATGCAATTCCAATCAAGGAATGGTGAACACAATTAAGAGAAAATCAAGAAGAAATCAAATGGAGAACAGATGAATCAGTAACATGCACAATCGTAATCAGTGAAAGAAAAGAAAACACTGAATCAATGTTTCAATCATTCAAAAGTGCTATTCTCCAATAGGCCGACGCGTTTCGAACTCGAGATATGAATTAACGGGTTCTCATCAGGGCTGGGTGATTTTCCTGTTTGATTTTGTGCAAAAAATAAAGAGAAAAATATATACATGAGTTCCTGAATTAAAAAAGCCTCTGTAAAAAGCTCCAATGTGAACTGTAATTATGATGGGGTTACCTTACAAAAGGCCGTCGCACTTTTTCTATAGGGTTTCAGTTGGGGGGTTCAGTTGCTTATTGTGGTCCCTGCCGGAATTTCTGAAAGAGGGACAATTTGTGCCAGGATAAAGTCAGTTTTTGATGCCAACAGCGTGCACCATTTTATGGACATTTGTGACATTTATTACCTGAAGCTGTTTGCATGGGGCATCTCTGGTGATTACACAGGGGACTTGTGACGTGCCCACCGGGACCGGTTGCGAGCCTAAAGGGTTAAAATGGGGTGGGATGTAAAAGATACTCGTTTTTTGCTGAACCAGGTATGCAAAGTTTTAACTGAGCAACGCATGTACCTGCGCTTGGCTTCAAGTTTTTTCAAAACCTCCGTCGGTTATACTGGTGTATCACAGATGATTTTCGGGCAGATCAGCGTGGTTTAGTGCAGTGCAGGACCTGCAAGTGGCAACATAGGTCGTTTGTACCATCATTACCAAAAAGCGCTGACTTCTAAACTCACATTATCATAATGCAAGGCAACAATTATTCACAACAGGCAGACGCTTGTACCTTGAATTCAGGTCATGTATTTTGAACTGCTTGTTGTGAGTTTAGGGCTGCATCCCTGAAGACCAAGTCAGATCATGATTAAATCTGCAGGAAAAAACGGGCGCTCAGTCACTGACTGGTTTATTTATAAAATATCCCTGATTCAAAGCGGTAGCGATTGCTGGGGTTCACTTACCTTTTGGCTTTGTGTTAAAGGCTCTCCTTCCAAGTGCTGGCGACCAAACATCAATGCGCCATGTTGGAAGGGGGGTGGGTACTATATTAAGTCACCTGACTTCAGGAATTGTGGGACATGTAGTCCGGGGATATGTCATTATGTTTCTGCAGTGGAGATTTACATTTATAGTCTTGAAATTTCAGACATAGAGTTTAGCCCAGTCTGGTGGCTATTAAATCGTAATATCAAGTAAGCTTCCTTTTTAAGTAGGGCATCATCAACATCAAGGACTCTTCTATTGTGCCCAATTGTGTGCAGGACTGTCCATTTAAAGTCCATCTCTGTGTGCCCATGATCCACAAAATGTTGTACCATGGGAGCAGATGTGACTTTATTCTTAATGCGCGATCTATGTTGGGTGACTCGGGCATTAATTTGCTGGTTCGTTTTGCCTATGTACAGTTTGTTGCACACGCAAATAATTGCGTAAACCACATTTTTGGTTTTGCAATTGCTGAAGTTTTCATTTTTCCATTTTGTATGTCTGTGGGTGAATTCACTGCCCTCGATCGTTGTGTCACACGACACGCAGGTGCCACATCTGTGGTGGCCCGTGATCTGTTTCAAGCCCCATGCTGATAGCAAGTCATGTTTAGGTTTATCCACCCTTATATCAGCACGAATAATCTGTTGTCCGATGCTTTTATTTTTTTTAAAAGCAAAGATGGGCTTCGGAAATGGGCATTCCAGCTCTTCAAGCAAATGCCAGTTCTTAAGCATAGTCTGTCTAATTTGGTGGGCATGGGCGCCAAACGTTGTCACACAAACTATTTTGTCTAGTTCCGGTTTGGTTTTGCGTTCGAGTAGGCACTCTCGTGGAGTGTAACGTGCCCTCTTGCATGCGTGTTTGAGCAGTTTTCTGGGGTAACCCCTCGTCACCATCTCTTCGCAAAAATTCTTGGCATGTGAATCAAAATCTGTAATCTCTGAGCAGTTCCTCCTTATGCGGAGCAGCTGTCCATAGGGCAAATTAGTCCTCAAATTCCTTGGGTGTGCACTCTGATGGTGGAGGATAGTATTTCTGTCAGTCTCTTTCTTAAAAAGAGATGATTTGAGACGTCCTTCCTTACATTTTATTTCAACATCTAGGAACGTCATCGTAGCATTGCTCTGTTCCATTGAAAACTTAATGTCCGGATGCTTATTATTGAGCCACTGATGGAATTCAGTCAATTCGGTGTGGTTCCCCTGCCACAGGAGCCACATGTCGTCAATATATCTGAGCCACTGTTTAATGTGTTTCTTGTATGGATTATTGTTCTCCACGAATTTGTTCTCGTACTCAGCCATAAACAATACGGCCATCTCCGGCGCATAGGGACAACCCATGGCTGTCCCCTTGATTTGAACGAAGAACTCATCGTTAAAGCGAAAGTAATTTTTCTTCAACGTGAGCTCAGCAAGTTCTAAAATGAAAGACGTGGGAACCCTGTGTGGTCGTATTCTCCTATCTAGGTATAGCTCCATCACCTCTAGTGCTTCACTTTGAGGGATTTGCGTATACAATGATGTCACGTCCATTGTGACCATGATTTCGGTGGAGGCGTTGAACTCCATGTTTTCAATTTTTACCAGGAAATCCGTGTTGTCCTGTAAGTATGATTTAACAGTGGTCAAAAACGGTTTCAAAAAATAGTCAACGTATTTGGACAGCGGTTCCAGGCACGAGTCACACCCTGAGACGATCGGTCTTCCAGGGGGCTCTGCTGGGTTCTTATGTATCTTGGGAAGAAGATATAACACGGGTGTGCGGGGGAATTTTTTCACTAGAAAGTCTTTTTCTTTCCCACCCACATACCCACCGTCATATCCCTTTTGGATAAGGTCCACAATTATTCCTTGGATTTCTTTTGTTGGGTCCACAGTTACTTTTCTGTACCTGGTTTGGTTGTTTACCTGGAGTTCACCTTCCTTCAAGTATTTATCCCTCGGCCACAGAACCGTTGCTCCGCCCTTGTCGGCGGGCTTTACTATGATTGTGCCGTCTTCGCTGAGGCCCCTCAGTGCTATCCGTTGGTTTTTACTCAAATTGGGTTTGACAAACATGTGCTTTTTCTCAAGATTGTTAATTGAGGAAAGAACCACTTCCTCAAAAGCACGAATCTGTTTAGGAATATTCTGGTTGTGAAAGAAAGCCTTGAGCCGGATCTTACAACCAGCCACTCACAAACAACTATGAAACAACTGGGCTGAGGAACAAGTCCACATTTATTCCCAACCAGAATATTCCTAAACAGATTCGTGCTTTTGAGGAAGTGGTTCTTTCCTCAATTAACAATCTTGAGAAAAAGCACATGTTTGTCAAACCCAATTTGAGTAAAAACCAACGGATAGCACTGAGGGGCCTCAGCGAAGACGGCACAATCATAGTAAAGCCCGCCGACAAGGGCGGAGCAACGGTTCTGTGGCCGAGGGATAAATACTTGAAGGAAGGTGAACTCCAGGTAAACAACCAAACCTGGTACAGAAAAGTAACTGTGGACCCAACAAAAGAAATCCAAGGAATAATTGTGGACCTTATCCAAAAGGGATATGACGGTGGGTATGTGGGTGGGAAAGAAAAAGACTTTCTAGTGAAAAAATTCCCCCGCACACCCGTGTTATATCTTCTTTCCAAGATACATAAGAACCCAGCAGAGCCCCCTGGAAGACCGATCGTCTCAGGGTGTGACTCGTGCCTGGAACCGCTGTCCAAATACGTTGACTATTTTTTGAAACCGTTTTTGACCACTGTTAAATCATACTTACAGGACACCACGGATTTCCTGGTAAAAATTGAAAACATGGAGTTCAACGCCTCCACCGAAATCATGGTCACAATGGACGTGACATCATTGTATACGCAAATCCCTCAAAGTGAAGCACTAGAGGTGATGGAGCTATACCTAGATAGGAGAATACGACCACACAGGGTTCCCACGTCTTTCATTTTAGAACTTGCTGAGCTCACGTTGAAGAAAAATTACTTTCGCTTTAACGATGAGTTCTTCGTTCAAATCAAGGGGACAGCCATGGGTTGTCCCTATGCGCCGGAGATGGCCGTATTGTTTATGGCTGAGTACGAGAACAAATTCGTGGAGAACAATAATCCATACAAGAAACACATTAAACAGTGGCTCAGATATATTGACGACGTGTGGCTCCTGTGGCAGGGGAACCACACCGAATTGACTGAATTCCATCAGTGGCTCAATAATAAGCATCCGGACATTAAGTTTTCAATGGAACAGAGCAATGCTACGATGACGTTCCTAGATGTTGAAATAAAATGTAAGGAAGGACGTCTCAAATCATCTCTTTTTAAGAAAGAGACTGACAGAAATACTATCCTCCACCATCAGAGTGCACACCCAAGGAATTTGAGGACTAATTTGCCCTATGGACAGCTGCTCCGCATAAGGAGGAACTGCTCAGAGATTACAGATTTTGATTCACATGCCAAGAATTTTTGCGAAGAGATGGTGACGAGGGGTTACCCCAGAAAACTGCTCAAACACGCATGCAAGAGGGCACGTTACACTCCACGAGAGTGCCTACTCGAACGCAAAACCAAACCGGAACTAGACAAAATAGTTTGTGTGACAACGTTTGGCGCCCATGCCCACCAAATTAGACAGACTATACTTAAGAACTGGCATTTGCTTGAAGAGCTGGAATGCCCATTTCCGAAGCCCATCTTTGCTTTTAAAAAAAATAAAAACATCGGACAACAGATTATTCGTGCTGATATAAGGGTGGATAAACCTAAACATGACTTGCTATCAGCATCGGGCTTGAAACAGATCACGGGCCACCACAGATGTGGCACCTGCGTGTCCTGTGACACAACGATCGAGGGCAGTGAATTCACCCACAGACATACAAAATGGAAAAATGAAAACTTCAGCAATTGCAAAACCAAAAATGTGGTTTACGCAATTATTTGCGTGTGCAACAAACTGTACATAGGCAAAACGAACCAGCAAATTAATGCCCGAGTCACCCAACATAGATCGCGCATTAAGAATAAAGTCACATCTGCTCCCATGGTACAACATTTTGTGGATCATGGGCACACAGAGATGGACTTTAAATGGACAGTCCTGCACACAATTGGGCACAATAGAAGAGTCCTTGATGTTGATGATGCCCTACTTAAAAAGGAAGCTTACTTGATATTACGATTTAATAGCCACCAGACTGGGCTAAACTCTATGTCTGAAATTTCAAGACTATAAATGTAAATCTCCACTGCAGAAACATAATGACATATCCCCGGACTACATGTCCCACAATTCCTGAAGTCAGGTGACTTAATATAGTACCCACCCCCCTTCCAACATGGCGCATTGATGTTTGGTCGCCAGCACTTGGAAGGAGAGCCTTTAACACAAAGCCAAAAGGTAAGTGAACCCCAGCAATCGCTAACGCTTTGAATCAGGGATATTTTATAAATAAACCAGTCAGTGACTGAGCGCCCGTTTTTTCCTGCAGATTTAATCACGATCTGACTTGGTCTTCAGGGATGCAGCCCTAAACTCGCAACAAGCAGTTCAAAATACATGACCTGAATTCAAGGTACAAGCGTCTGCCTGTTGTGAATAATTGTTGCCTTGCATTATGATAATGTGAGTTTAGAAGTCAGCGCTTTTTGGTAATGATGGTACAAACGACCTATGTTGCCACTTGCAGGTCCTGCACTGCACTAAACCACGCTGATCTGCCCGAAAATCATCTGTGATACACCAGTATAACCGACGGAGGTTTTGAAAAAACTTGAAGCCAAGCGCAGGTACATGCGTTGCTCAGTTAAAACTTTGCATACCTGGTTCAGCAAAAAACGAGTATCTTTTACATCCCACCCCATTTTAACCCTTTAGGCTCGCAACCGGTCCCGGTGGGCACGTCACAAGTCCCCTGTGTAATCACCAGAGATGCCCCATGCAAACAGCTTCAGGTAATAAATGTCACAAATGTCCATAAAATGGTGCACGCTGTTGGCATCAAAAACTGACTTTATCCTGGCACAAATTGTCCCTCTTTCAGAAATTCCGG
Source organism: Lissotriton helveticus (assembly GCF_964261635.1). NCBI lineage: Eukaryota > Metazoa > Chordata > Amphibia > Caudata > Salamandridae > Lissotriton > Lissotriton helveticus. Next base: position 808,703,978 of record NC_136063.1, read on the forward strand.
CAGGGACCACAATAAGCAACTGAACCCCCCAACTGAAACCCTATAGAAAAAGTGCGACGGCCTTTTGTAAGGTAACCCCATCATAATTACAGTTCAAATTGGAGCTTTTTACAGAGGCTTTTTTAATTCAGGAACTCATGTATATATTTTTCTCTTTATTTTTTGCACAAAATCAAACAGGAAAATCACCCAGCCCTGATGAGAACCCGTTAATTCATATCTCGAGTTCGAAACGCGTCGGCCTATTGGAGAATAGCACTTTTGAATGATTGAAACATTGATTCAGTGTTTTCTTTTCTTTCACTGATTAAGATTGTGCATGTTACTGATTCATCTGTTCTCCATTTGATTTCTTCTTGATTCTCTCTTAATTGTGTTCACCATTCCTTGATTGGAATTGCATCAATAATATGAACATTTTGGTAATGTATATATGATATTGACCAAATTTGAATATTGTGCAAATGTACATATGAAATGTGCATATGAAATGTTTTGCTTCATGTTTTATGTACTAGTGTCATAATTTTGTACTGTTGAGTTTTTGAATAATTGTGTATATATTGGATGTCTTTTTCGTCAAACTATAATGTGTTGTTTGAAAATGAATAATTCATAAGGTATAAATAAAAATACCATACAAATCCTCAATCAATAGGTGATTTGTTACTCCAATTAAGGAGACGTTACAAAGTATTTGTACGGCCAGCACTACGCTTTTTCTAAGATTTACATATGGTCCAGCTGCCCGTACGTCCCAGGACCTAACTCCCTGTTTACAAAAACCATCTGCAAGCACATCACACTGGCGGCGGCACACCCCCGGAGCCCATACCCTATACTGATTGGGAGGAAAAGGTGCTGGGCATACTGCACCCAGAGAGTCTGGAAGGAATTGAGGAAGGAGAAGAGGCTGGTAAGTACAAACCAAGCACCACAAGCACATAGACATGGCCTGCCTCACACAACTGAGAAGAAGAAGCTCCCAGGCTCTAACCCATGCATGTGGGCTAAATACTCACCAAAATGTAAAGGACTCCCTACAGGCCCCCATGTCCACAGGGAGGGTGGTGGTGTGTGGGGTGTGTGAGAGAGGTCACAACTACAACTCCCAACAGGCCCCCATGTCTACAGGGAGGGTGGTGGTGTGTGGGGTGTGTGCGAGAGGTCACAACTACAACTCCCAACAGGCGCCCATGTCCACAGGGAGGGTGGTGGTATGTGGGGTGTGTGAGAGAGGTCACAACTACAACTCCCAACAGGCCCCCATGTCCACAGAGAGGGTGGTGGTGTGTGGGGTGTGTGCGAGAGGTCACAACTACAACTCCCAACAGGCCCCCATGTCCACAGGGAGGGTGGTGGTGTGTGGGGTGTGTGAGAGAGGTCACAACTACAACTCCCAACAGGCCCCCATGTCCACAGGGAGGGTGGGGTGTGTGCGAGAGGTCACAACCACAACTCCTAACAGGCCCCCATGTCCACAGGGAGGGTGGAGGTGTGTGGGGTGTGTGCGAGAGGTCACAACTACAACTCCCAACAGGCCCCCATGTCCACAGGGAGGGTGGTGGAGGGTGGGGTGTGTGCGAGAGGTCACAACTACAACTCCCAACAGGCCCCCATGTCCACAGGGAGGGTGGTGGTGTGTGGGGTATGTGTGAGAGGTCACAACTACAACTCCCAACAGGCCCCCATGTCCACAGGGAGGGTGGTGGTGTGTGGGGTGTCGGAGAGAGGTCACAACTACAACTACCAACAGGCCCCCATGTCCACAGGGAGGGTGGTGGAGGGTGGGGTGTGTGCGAGAGGTCACAACTACAACTCCCAACAGGCCCCCATGTCCACAGGGAGGGTGGTGGTGTGTGGGGTGTGTGCGAGAGGTCACAACTACAACTCCCAACAGGCCCCCATGTCCACAGGGAGGGTGGTGGAGGGTGGGGTGTGTGCGAGAGGTCACAACTACAACTCCCAACAGGCCCCCATGTCCACAGGGAGGGTGGTGGTGTGTGGGGTGTGTGCGAGAGGTCACAACTACAACTCCCAACAGGCCCCCATGTCCACAGGGAGGGTGGTGGTGTGTGGGGTGTGTGCGAGAGGTCACAACTACAACTCCCAACAGGCCCCCATGTCCACAGGGAGGGTGGTGGAGGGTGGAGTGTGTGAGAGAGGACACTGAAAAGTAATGTATGGCAAACAAAACATGTCATGTCCAAAGTATTGATCATCAAAATCTTTTCCCACAGGTGATCGCAATTTGACTGGTGAAACCAGCAACCCGCAGCAACATTCTCCTCACTCACATCCAGGACTCTCTTGGGACGATGCCACAGCCAGCTCCGGTGCGGAGGAGGGAGCGGCCCAATGCACACTGCCAGGGCCATCTGGCTCACTGGAAATCCCTGCCTCAACAACCGTGGCCTGTGTCACTCCTGAAACACCTGCCACAGTGAGCTGTAGACCCACCACCACCACCTCCACCACCACCATTACCACCACTCCTGCCTGTGCCACCCTGCCTGACCCACTGCAAGACGCAGGGCCATCACCATCCCAGGCAAGCAGGGAGAGTGGACGGGAAAGGAGAGAGCCGAGGCAACATCCCCCAAGCAGGAGTACCTCACACCGGCGAGCTGGGGAAGGACACCCACCCCATCCTGGCACTGAGACACTGGAAGCCCTCGGCAGAGTCCAGGCTTCCTATGAGCATGGGCAGGGACATGCTGATCGTGCCCACCAGGACTCGGTTGATAACACCAATGTGTTGCGGTCCATTGACAGCCGCCTTGGCCAAATAGTGGACCTCCTGGGCCAGCACACATCACTGTGGAGGGTATGGTTAGACCGCAACACCCCCCCTCAACCAAGTGTCCAGCCGCCACGGTCAGCAACACCACCGCCACCGCCACCTGTGCCCCTGGACATGGATGTGGCCCCTGAGCAACCTGCCCCACAAGCTGACTCCGTACCGCCTCCAAGACAGAGGGGCCGTCCGAGGCTGGATGGAGGTGAGAGCAGTGGGGATGCTCCATCTACACGCTCAAAGAGGGGCCGACAATGACTGTAACACTGCCTGAGGCTGCCATCCACCCGCAAACTATCCTGTCCCACTACGCCAAGTATTGGCACAGGTCTGCTGGACTAGCCGGACATCACCCAATGTGGTGTCAGCACGGACATTTCATCTGCCATGACCTTCAACTCACACTCCCCCACCCAACACTTACTTGTATATATATCCACCAGCACCAATGCACAACCTGTAAATAAATTTCACTTACACACTCAATGATGTGTTGCCTTCATGTTTATTCACATGATTGTCTCAGAAACAGACCTGACCAGGTGCAGGAAACCATGTCGTACAGAATCCTGCCGCTGTGGGAGTGACCTAGGGAAAATCAGTGACAGCAAACACACGTCAGGTAAGTGAATCACACCCATCACAACACACAGCAGTGCAAAATTCCACAAACTACACACATCACGAAATCAGTGGATGAGAGGACACACATCATGGAGACTTGCAATTCCAGAGAAATAAACACACACACATGCAAACATAACATACCAGAACAGGCAGCTGATGAACACCACATCCACACACCACCAGCAAACATACATAACGCATTGTCAACAGGCACAAGAGGTAGTCACTCACATTCAAATGAGCTGACGCCTCTGGTCCATACCTTCCTCCTCACCACTATCCTCATCAGTCGACATGGGTGGGATGGGAGGCCGAGGAACTTGTTGGTCTTCAGGCTCCAAGATCAGTTCAATGTTATTGCGCACTACCAGGTTGTGGAGCATGCAGCAGGCAATCACGATCCTGCATACTTTGCCTGGTGAGTAAGGCAGGGCCCCTCCGGTCTTATCCAGGCACCGAAACCTGGACTTTAGCAGTCCAAAAGTACATTCCACCACTCTACGTGTCCTTCCATGGGCATCATTGTAGCGCATTTCACCCGCTGTAGTAGGATTACGTATGGGACTCAGGAGCCAGGGCAGGTTTGGGTACGCCGAGTCGCCTATGTAGGGGGATGACAGACACAAATATCACAACCAGAATTGGTGGGTACCCCATGCCACACCGAAATCACAACAAGCCACGCGTGTCCTGGACGCAGATTTGCCATCCATTGGGGGACAATGCTGCTCCGCATGATGTGGGAGTCATGTGCGGAGCCTGGGAATCTTGCACACACATGGGAGATGATGTTGTCGGCCAGGCACACCACCTGCACGTTCAGCGAATGATAGTGCTTCCGATTCCTATAAACCGGCTCACGTGCCCGTGGTGGAATGAGAGTGATATGTGTGCCATCAATGGAACCCACTACGTGTGGTATCTGGCCCAGTGCATAGAAGTCTGCTTTGACTGCTGCCAACTCTTCCGGCCGTGGGAAATGGATGTAGTCATCCTTGTACAGCATCATGGCTTTTAGAACATCCCGAAGTACCATGCAGAACATTGACTGTGACATATCCCTGGCATGTCCAACTGTGTACTGAAAGGTGCCAGTTGCAAAAACGTGTAGTGCCGCCATCACCTTAGCTGTGGGTGTAATGGAACCAGGATACGTCCTTCGTGGCTGCAGATGAGGAGACAATTGGTCTACAAGCTCCATCAATCTACGTCGATCTAGCCGGAATTTCCTGATCACCTCCTCGTCAACCATATCCTCCAGCACAGTGTATGGGCGATGGACATTTGGAGCCCTCCTGTGTGGGAGTAGATGTAATATAAGTCAACTTACAAACATCGCATGGCTCTGCAACTCCATCACATGTAAGCCAACACTAGCAAGAAGATAAATGTTGTGGACAATAGTCATATGTGTGACATCTCAGAAAGTTACGACAATACGGAGTGCCCCATGAACAACGTGCTGCCACTAGCAACATGAAGTGTGTCAACATGTACAATGCAACTTGGTCTCATGTCAACATTACTGCCAACAAGACATGTGTAAGGACCCAAATGTGTACAAGCCACATCACAGACACACATGCACGTGCAAACACAAAACGATAATGCTACACACACTCCATGCCATCATGCACCAATGACAACACTGACAATGGTGAGCATCCGCTCATTACATGCATGGTCAAACAACAGGCAACACACATACGCATACACAGAATGCATGTGTACCCCCACCATTGTTATTAGCACACATTAACTAGACACTGACAACAGATTCATAATGAGGCGAGACAGGCCTGATGTACTGTGTAGATGTGAAGAATTTGAAACGTGTGTAGGGAAATACAAGACGTCAACATGTCGACATGCACATGTGTAGCACATGGTGTGCACATCAATGGGCATAGTATGAACACACATGATATAGTGCATGACATATGCAGTTTCGCCAGCACGGTCACAACCCTCATAACGCAATAGCGGACTATACAGCACGGTGCAGCGGTCCAATTAATAACATCATTGGCGCCGCCATGGCGGTGCATGCCTTCCGCGATTTCCAAATGGGCATACGCGTCCCGCGTTCCCTCTTCCCATTGGCTGCATGTGTACGGACCGTCACGGTCACACATCGGCAACCGCATGTGCAAGCTTCCGGGACGGATGCTCCTCTTGCAACAATGTTCAATCAGTGGTGCCACCTGGCGGACATGGATGCCAACGCCTACGTCACCCACCGCCGGGCCAGGCCGGTCAACACCCGGTGGTGGGTGACCGGCCTGGCACGGCGGTGGGTGACCGGCCTGGCCCAGCGGTGGGTGACTGGCCTGGCCCGGCGGTGGGTGACATGGCTGGCACGGCGGTTGTGCACCCGGCCTGGCACGGCCGGTGTACGATGGATGATGCAACGTGACTGTAAGGGGGGTCATGACCAGCCATTTCGATTTCCATAATTACAAGTATGTGTTGGCCTGCACCTCCCCCGCGGAAGGCGTGCACCGCCATGGTGGCGCCACTGATTGAACATTGTTGCAAAAGTTGCAACCGTTGTGGAAGTGCGCACTTGCGGTTGCCGATGTGTGTCCGGACGGCACGTGCACAGGCAGCCAATGGGAAGAGGTCACGCGGGGCGCGTATGCGCCATCGACAATGGCGGAAACAGTGCACCGCCACACCAGGGCCTGTCATTGGGCCTTTTCGAATGAGGCATCCAGGGGGAACCAATAGCTGGCCACGTGTGCCACTGACATGGGCTCTGGGCCCTATATATGTGTGACTTTCACAAGCACACATTCACTGCTTTGATCCAGTGCTGCCTGTGACCATCACCTCGACCTGCTGCTGCTGAGCTGACCAACGGCTGCTGCCTGTGACCATCACCTCGACCTGCTGCTGCTGAGCTGACCAACGGCTGCTGCCTTTGACCATCACCTCGACCTGCTGCTGCTGAGCTGACCAACGGCTGCTGCTGTTGTGCCACAGTCCAGGACCTTGCCATGCAGGGAGTGCGAGAGACCCGGTCGCGTCCCTTCACCGCAGCGGAGCTGGATGTCCTTGTGGACGGTGTGCTCAGCCACTACCAACGGCTCTACGGTGCACCCGGACAGGTGGTAAGTACAGTGGTGTACATGTTGTTGGTCATGAGGTGTTCAGTGGCTCCTGTCTAATGCAGGCCTGGCGGTGTGCTGTGGGACCTTTACATGTGTAGTGCTGAGCATGGCTGCATGTTGAATCGTGTTACTGTGATGTTTGTGCATGTCATACTGTCCACTTACGTTACCCTCTTGTCTCCCATCATGGCAGGTAAAGCTGCACGTTCGCAAGGCCGTGTGGAGGACGATAGCACGTGATGTACGGGCAGTGGAGGGGTTCAATAGACGACACACACACTGCCACAAGCGCTGGGACGACATCTCCAGGCTTAGCAAGAATGTGGCGGAGATGACACTGGGGATGATTCCAAGATCTACACATCTAGCCCGCCGCACCATGACCCCTCTTATGCACCGTATCATTGCTGTGACGCATCCTGACCTGTCTGCCCAGCTGAGTGGGGAACCACAGCAAACTAGCGGTAAGCAGATTGTATGTGTATGTTACTTGGGCCTGCAATGCATGTATTTCTGCTCAGACACAGTAGTGGCTTCCGTGGTGCGTAGGTTTAGCTGAAATACCATGCTGGTGCCATTAGCGGAGTAGGCGTTGGCATCCATGTCCGCCAGGTGGACAGCCCACTTGCTTGGTAGTTGAAGGTTCCAGGACATGCCGTTGAGGTCTGTGGTCCCATGGCATGACATGTGTGCAGATAGTAGGGGTGGGACGTGTGCAGGATGTGTGCTACATGTACAATGTATGTAATGGAATCCTAGATCTGTTGTCCTTCACTACGTGAGTGTGGCACTTACTCACACCGCGTTTCTCTCTATTTCAGCTTTGGCAGAGGGCACTGACCCACAGACGACGGAGATGAGTGGTGGCAATGCTTCCGAATCAGAGGTCACACACACGCAGACTGACACTGAAGAGGGCAGCCCCGGAGAGGGGGACAGGACCGTCCCTGAGGACTCGCATGTGGAAACACCATCGCCCTCATCCTCAGAAAGTGTTGGTGAGTCCGCACTGTTGGCACAGACAGGGAGTGGGCAATCGACACCTTCAGTCGGGACACAGCACACAGGGCCCACACTGCCACCCACTGCAACATGTACTGCTCGTGCTCGCCAGAGGAGGGGGAGCAGAGTTGCCTTCGGTGCAGGAACCGCCACCCCTGCCCCAGTGACACAAAGTGCATTTTGTGCAGAGGCTGTTGATCTGCTGTGACAGCTGTGTGTAGGGCAGACCAACATGATCAATGCATTCCAAGACCACGATAGGAAGTTGGGGCAGGTGGTGGCATTCATGGAGGGGATGCATGGCGATGTTGCTGGTCTCCACAGAACAGTTCAGTCATTGGCAAACACTGTGTCCTCAGCCACTGTACAGTCGCATAGACAGGGTGCTACTTCTGTACTACCATACACACCACTTGATGTTACAGGGGAGAGTGAGTCTTCAGACCAGGCCTCTTATTCTGGTTATTACACTAGGAGCAGCCACAGGCAGCAAGGCAGGGCACGGAGGGCACAGACACCATCCCCTAAGCCTGTGGTCTCTTTATCCGAAGACGACACGTCCAGCACTGGAGTTGACAGACAGGATCATGTAGGGATGTGTATGGAAATGGATTCACATGCTACACAGCCATCCACCACCAATGTGACTCCAAAGCCAAGGCCATCTCCCAAGAGCAGGGACACTCCCAAGAGCAGGGACACTCCCAAGGACAAGGACAGTAACAAGGTAAGGGCACCTCCCAAGAGCAGGGACATTTCCAGGGACAAGGACAGTACCAAGGAAAGGGAACCTCCCAAGAGCAGGGACACTCCCAAGGACAAGGACAGTACCAAGCTAAGGGCACCTCCCAAGAGCAGGGACATTTCCAGGGACAAGGACAGTACCAAGGAAAGGGCACCTCCCAAGAGCAGGGACACTCCCAAGGACAAGGACAGTACCAAGGAAAGGGCACCTCCCAAGAGCAGGGACACTCCCAAGGACAAGGACAAGGACAGTACCAAGGAAAGGGCACCTCCCAAGAGCAGGAACACTCCCAAGGACAGTACCAATGAAAGGGCACCTCCCAAGAGCAGGGACACTCCCAAGGACTGTACCAAGGTAAGGGCACCTCCCAAGAGCAGGCTAGCTTCAAAAGAGAGGGACACTACAATGGACATGTCTGCACCCAGGGACAGGGCACCGGAAAGGGATCAGGGCCATTCCAGGGACAGGACACCTCCAACGTCCAAGGGACATCCCATGGCCAAGGGTTCTCCCATGGACACGAGCACCATCAAGGACAGGCATATTTCACCCCTGGCTGCACTGAGGATGATGTTTAAGGAACGTACAGCACATGTATCAGCGGTGGAGTCCACCCATACCTCTACTCCCATCCACGCCCCGCTAAAGCAGAGGAAGGAGTACACTGTTGTTGCATCCCCCATCACACATGATGCAGAGGGCAGAAGGCAGAAGGCAGGCCCACAGCAAATGGCAGGCAGGGTCCAGCACGTCCCCTGAGAGCAGACCACCACAAGCACATGATACACCTTTGATGTCTGGTGATGCCACTCCACTTACCAGTCCAGGCATGTCCGGGGTGCCCCTACGTTTCACAAAGAAACGGAGACACACACCAGTGAGACCTGAACACCCCAATGTTGCTACAGTACAGCTGTCCCCAGCTCCCAGAGCCACCCTGCCTCCTGGCCCATACAGCCCTGTGGCTCACCATTTCAGTGGTCCTAGTGGCTCAGCTGCTGTTCACTCACATGTGTCAGGTGCAGGCATGGTATTTGTTGGTCAGTGTACAGGGACATGTCCGGCCAGTGTGTCTGGGTCTATGGCACATGTGTCAGTCAGTAGATCGGTGGCTGTGTCTCACACTCCTGTTGCTGGTGCTGGCGGTGTGTCTGGGTCTATGGCACATGTGTCAGTCAGTAGATCGGTGGCTGTGTCTCACACTCCTGTTTCTGGTGCTGGCGGCGTGTCTGGGTCTAGGGCTCATGTGTCAGTCAGTAGATCGGTGGCGGTGTCTCACATTCCTGTTGCTGGTGCTGGCGGTGTGTCTGGGTCTATGGCTCATGTGTCAGTCAGTAGATCGGTGGCTGTGTCTCACACTCCTGTTGCTGGTGCTGGCCTTGTGTCTGGGTCTATGGCTCATGTGTCAGTCAGTAGATCGGTGGCTGTGTCTCACACTCCTGTTGCTGGTGCTGGTGCTGTGTCTGGGTCTATGGCACATGTGTCAGTCACCACAGCTGTGGCTGTGTCTCACACTCCTGTGTCTGGTGCTGGCGGTGTGTCTGGGTCTATGGCTCATGTGTCAGTCAGTAGATCGGTGGCTGTGTCTCACACTCCTGTTGCTGGTGCTGGCGGTGTGTCCGAGGCGAGTTGTTCAAGCAGTCCACCAGATTCTGTGGTGTGAGGTCTAGTTGCCGTCAGTCACACGTCATTTAAGTTTGTGTGTAGATTGACGAATGTAACCACCTACGTTTTATTACTCTACTTGTGACGGGTCGCTTGACACACGTACTTGGCTAGCCAATGATGTACCTGCTCTGTTGGGCACAGTGCCCTGTTGCTGTTCTGATACTGCATTCTGCCCTCTCACGTGCTGCCAATGATGTACCTGCTCTGTTGGGCACAGTGCCCTGTTGCTGTTCTGATACTGCATTCTGCCCTCTCACGTGCTGACAATGATGTACCTGCTCTGTTGGGCACAGTGCCCTGTTGCTGTTGTGATACTGCATTCTGCCCTCTCACGTGCTGCCTCTGATGGACCTGTTCAGTGCAATGGACTGTTGATGCACTTAGCCCCTCTCACGTGCTGCCTCTGATGGACCTGTTCAGTGCAATGGACTGTTGATGCACTTAGCCCCTCTCACGTGCTGCCTCTGATGGACCTGTACAGTGCAATGGACTGTTGATGCACTTAGCCCCTCTCACGTGCTGCCTCTGATGGACCTGTTCAGTGCAATAGACTGTTGATGCACTTAGCCCCTCTCACGTGCTGCCTCTGATGGACCTGTTCAGTGCAATGGACTGTTGATGCACTTAGCCCCTCTCATGTGCTGCCTCTGATTGACCTGTTCAGTACAACGGACTGTTGTTGCACTTAGCCCCTCTCATGTGCTGCCTCTGATGGACCTGTTCAGTGCAATGGACTGTTGATGCACTTAGCCCCTCTCACGTGATGCCTCTGATGGACCTGCTCTGTTGTCCACAATGCCCTGTTGCTGTTCTGATACTGTATTCTGCCCTCTCATGTGCTGCCTCTGATGGACCTGCCCTGTTGTTCACAATGCCCTGTTGCTGTTCTGATACTGCATTCTGCCCTCTCACGTGCTGCCAATGATGTACCTGCTCTGTTGGGCACAGTGCCCTGTTGCTGTTCTGATACTGCATTCTGCCCTCTCACGTGCTGCCAATGATGTACCTGCTCTGTTGTCCACAATGCCCTGTTGCTGTTCTGATACTGCATTCTGCCCTCTCACGTGCTGCCAATGATGTACCTGCTCTGTTGTCCACAATACCCTGTTGCTGTTCTGATACTGCATTCTGCCCTCTCACGTGCTGCCAATGATGTACCTGCTCTGTTGTCCACAATGTCCTGTTGCTGTTCTTATACTGCATTCTGCCCTCTCACGTGCTGCCAATGATGTACCTGCTCTGTTGTCCACAATGCCCTGTTGCTGTTCTGATACTGCATTCTGCCCTCTCACGTGCTGCCAATGATGTACCTGCTCTGTTGTCCACAATGCCCTGTTGCTGTTCTGATACTGCATTCTGCCCTCTCACGTGCTGCCAATGATGTACCTGCTCTGTTGGGCACAGTGCCCTATTGCTGTTCTGATACTGCATTCTGCCCTCTCACGTGCTGCCAATGATGTACCTGCTCTGTTGTCCACAATGCCCTGTTGCTGTTCTGATACTGCATTCTGCCCTCTCACGTGCTGCCAATGATGTACCTGCTCTGTTGGGCACAGTGCCCTGTTGCTGTTCTGATACTGCATTCTGCCCTCTCACGTGCTGCCACTGATGTACCTGCTCTGTTGGGCACAATGCCCATGCTCTTGGATAATCAGATATTTTGCACCTATTATGTTGAATAAAGCTAATAAATCATGTTTTGTGTTTTGTCGCTGTCATTCCTGGTTGTGTACTTCAATTGTGTATATTTTGGTGCGTTCGTCAATGTATTTCCTGTGACATGACACTCCCCCTCCCAACGTCACAGCCCTGCCAGGTACTCCCCTTCCGGAAGAAAATGGTGTGTAGTGTACCTGCGTTGTCGTCGATGATGGTCCTTGACTTGCTGGTGGAGGATCGCGAAGAGTATCGGAAAAGCGTGTAGCGCTGGGTCCATGTGGGCGAGCTGCTTGTGGTGGGTATCTTCGCAATGTGTGGTTTGTTCGCTGTGGGGAATCCGCCATGTTCAGGCAGGTTGTTTTTCCGCAGCGGTTTTATGTGTGTTTTCCGCCATCGTGATTTGGGACACGGTCGGAGACATCATTCCGTACGGCGGTGTCTCTGGATTGGTTACTTCCGCCGCGGGGTCGGGTGTAGTTCCGCGGCAGTGCGTTCTCTTCCGCCGCGTACGGAGTTTTCACAGTTTTTCCCATCCTAATATGGCGGTTGAACTGTCCGCGGACGGAAAAGGGCTTTTTCCGCCTACTCCAGGACGGCGGTCGTCCTTCCGTCCGCCATCCTAATGAGCCCCTTAATTTGTGTAAGGCCCAAGTAGTGGTACTGCATGTGCATAGGGCATGCAAATTAAATGCTACTAGTGGGCCTTCAGCATCCATGCCAGCCACTAATGTAGCCTTTTAGAACATGACACAGGCATCCCGTAGCTCAGTTCTAAAATCCTGTTACAACATAGCAAGCTAAGCAAATTTGCCAGGCCTATACCTTCCTTTTTAATACGTATAAGTCACACTTACGGTAGGCTTAAAGGCTTATAGGTTGAATGTATTGTATTTAAAAAAGTGTTGGTTTATTTTTACATGTCTTCATATTGAAAAACTCCAAATGTCGTTTTCAGTATTACAAGGCTGGGATAAAATAGGTCACCTTTTACAATTAATAAGTGATAACTTAAGTTTGGGAGCAGATAGAAAAATAATATTTACACTCAGATGAACTATAGTTTAAAACCCTCTTGCATGACAATGTCAGATTGTAAGTCACAATTCTGTAAATGACACTTTTAGAAAACTGGCATTTTCTTTTCATAACCATTTGTGACTTCTGCCAGCATTCTGGGCCACGTGACTGTGATTAGCTTAGCTGTTGCCCTTTGTATATTCCATCCAGAATAGACCATCCTGCCAGAATGAGTGGTGCAGAGTGAGTTATTCTCTGTCCCTCTTGCATTTCAAGCATCCTTGAAGCTACTTGACAGGGGTGTCCCATTGAAGCTAATTAGAGCATTGGCAGGGGAAGAAATGAACCTTCCCAAACCAGAGAGGGTGGGGGGGTGTCATTGAGAATCCCCCCACTTCAAATGTTGGTATCAGGTATAAATCTTGAACCACTCATCAGACCTTTTTTGGGCCTGTGGAATACTCAGAAGAAGGACTGCCCTGCTGCCTTCTGCTTGAAGAACTGGCCTGCTGCCCTGTTGTCCTGCTAACCTACTTCCCTGCTGCACTATTTTCCTGCTACCCTGCTGCTCTGCGGTCCTTCTGCTGAAGGAAGGAAGCCAGGACCTGCTCCTTGAATGCAGGACCAGCAAAGTGACTCCAAGGGCTAATTCACTGGCCTCCTGTTCTGAGCTACAGGGGCCCAACAACCTCCAAAGGTCTCCCCGAAACAGCCCAGCCGACTTTCTGTAGTAGACCTGCCAGGATCAGCAAATCAACTTCTGACTCTTGCTGGCCTCTGCTGGAGGGAATCCCTGATCCCTAAGAGGTGCCTCCCCAGGCCCTAGATCCTTGTCTGGCATCAAGAGACCTCTTACTTGCCTACCTGAAAGTTCCATGAAATCCGACACAAAGCGATGCAAAATCTCGCCGCACAGCTGCCACCTTCAATGGAACCAATGCTGGTGATGCAAATCCCAGAAAACCTCACAGCACATTGCACACTTCATGGGAACTGACCATGAGTGACGCAAAGCACTGCAAAATCTTGCCACACAGATGAAAGCTTATCAGAACTGACTCTAAGAGACACAAAGCACTGCAAGACCTCACGGCACAGCTGAAAGCTCATCAGATGCAGCATGATGCAACTTGATGCAGCAGCTTCTAATCAGCACCTCATCTGAACCCACACACTGTGATGCAACTAAGGGTGGGCAGAACTTATAGAGTTTCACTCTGTTGAATTCAATAGAGTTACAGCAAAACTCTGTGAGATTACAAGAAATTCAGCAAATGAGGAGAAAATATGCAACTCACACAGCTTGTGCTACAATTTAGTGCTGGTAGCGTGAGCAGTGCTGAAAATAAGCATGAATGGCACCATGGGTTGGTCAAGAGCTTGTAGCCATTCAAGTGGATTTTGCTCCTGCTCAAGTTACTCGAGTTGCAGCAAATCTATTCGTATGACAGCCCTCAGACTGTGACTTCTCACAAATACCAGCAATCGTCCATGTTAGAAAATCGTGCTAGGGGATGCCAAATCTTGCTTGTGCTCACCATTGGTGGAATAGGTGGAATTTGGCCAGAATTCTGCGATAAAGAGTAATGCAGAGTGGCCAAAATCCTGCCCGTTCCATGGGCAGAACAGAACATTCTGTCCACCAGTGGATGCAACTAGACTCAGCACCTCACAGCTCCTGATAATCAGCCCAATTGGAACCAACAGAAGTTGATGCAGTGTGACGCAGGACCTCGCATCTCAGCCCAAGTACAAACTGGAACACTGTCCAGCAGGCCAAAGTCGGTTCTGCACCAGACCAACGCTCCATCGCAGTGCCAGGAACATGTGACATTGTCCTCGTCTGTCGCAACCAGATAATAACCACAGTTGGCACGTTGCCCTTTTCAGTGCTACTTTTACCTACAACTTTGAAATTGCATATCTCTAGTTCGACTAACTAGGTTTTTGTCATTCTGGTATCATTTTATTTATTAACATGTACTCTAGTTTTCTGGATTGGTATGAGATTTTTCTTGTGATGTGTTTTCCCTTTATTACTGGTTGTGTTCTGCTTTTACCCAAGCTACCAGAGAGTTAAGCACTTGTTAATTTAGTGCCTTTTTTGTGGTTTACCCTGACAATTATTGTTGTTGCTGCTTTCACCCCCTCACCCAATAATCCAATTTCCCTCATCGACTCAGCTAATAATTCCCTTTTCATGCCTGGCAATAACGGACACCTTTCCCTGATTAATCAGCATAGGTGCCAGAACAAATACACTTGGATCCCATTTACTATTAAAATTACAGTTCGTGCAGCAACTCTAATATCTCATTCTGATTTAGGTGAGACAATGAGACCTATATACTTCATTTGGGTGTCAAAACATAGGTTTTAGGAATCAAGTAGTGTTATAGAGACAGAAAATAACTCTTCAGAGCAACTCTGCAGCCATTTTCCTAAATAGCAGCTCTAGAATGATGTGTTTTAGGCATCATATTGGTAATTTTTTAAAATATTGTTTTTATTTCAGGTTTTCCGTTGATTCAAGTTCGTAAACTTGAGTGAAGCAGGTGGTAGCAGCTGATCTTTACCTCCTGACAGAGTGTTGGTAACTATAAAATCTGAGGACTCCTTCAACAAAGAAAAATGTGTCACATGCCAAACTAATCCGAAAGAAAATCTAACAACAACTGCGGCTGGACAGAAGAGAGTTGGAGATGCTGCAGAAATACGGCAAGATGAAGTTAACAAAAGATTGAAACTGATGGGTGAAGAGGATCACATATTTTATCATTGTAGCAACAAGTGCTTCAAGTTGTATACAGTGAAAGAAAGCATAGAAAAACATTGTCAAAAAACTAGCAGAAACCATTGAATCGGGAATGATGAAAAAACAAAGAACAGAACATGCGTTTATGTGCAGCTAGTTTCTGTCAAGATTATGTCTTTAGCTGAGTAGCTGATCTAAACAACGAGGTGAATTGAATGTATTTTAAGCAGAGGAGATCCCAGCAGCAATGCCAGCCTTAAGTTAAGTTTGCACTCTTTGAAAAGCAAATTAAGTTTTAAAGCCACTCTTGAGTGCTGGCTACGGGTTCAAACTCAGTGAGATCAGAGAAATAATGAAATTGCGATTTTTCTGGTAACAATGAACAATGACAGAATTTATTTTTGTCAGTCTAACAAAAATAATGAGCCATGTTAGACTTGGCATCTTTGGAGTGTTTCCCCGGTCTTTTTGCTTTCTGACCTCCCAGTTTTGACTATGTTTTTGCTGGTTTAGTGTCGCTGCGCACTTTCTCACTGCTGTTCAGCATTAAATTGCAAGTGCTCTTGTTGTAAATAGTTTTTAAAAAAATGTTTAGTCCTCACATGTGATAAACCAGTAAAGGATGTATGGTTTGGTATAATCAGGTTCTGGAGTCATGTTGTATACCCACAGACTGCTGGGAAGTGTGTCCCCTGATACACCTTCATTCTATCATTTTTTGAGGTTGTGGTGTAACCCCCACCCTACCTCTCCTTGGATGAGGATGTCTTAATCCTTTGGCCTTTAGAGTATCATGTCTAGTGATGGTCTGGGTTGAAAGATGCCAGAGATTCCCAGGTGCTGACCCTCTTTGTGGACCCATTTATACAATCCAATCTACCTATCCGCCTTGCAGATGTTCACCAGCCTGCGCCTTGCCAGCATTGTGCTAGAAACCCAGTTAATGCAGATTTCCCTTTGTGCTATTATTATCAAGACTAATAGACATTGTTCCTGCATCTTCCTATTCTCCCCTTTAAACCCATCCCCTTCTATGATCCCAAATATAATCAATGACAGGCTTACCTCTATTCTCCTTTTCATAATGGCTGATAATATCTTAACCACTTCCTGCCAGTAACCTTGGACTTCTGTACATTGCCAGAACATGTGTACATCATCCGCTCTCTCCATTTCACATTTCAGGCAGCACTTAATATTTCCTCCCATTTTGGGTAATTTTTTAGGGGGCCAGTAAACCTTGTCTAAGGAAAACAGATATTTTTTTCTTAAGGGTGCATATCTGACAAATGACCAAAGTGTAGTCACCGATACTTGCCAGAGAAGTGATCGGTCAGCTGTGGGCAGGGCATCTTTACACTATTCTTCCATTAGAGGGTTGGAAACATCTTCCTCTTGGGCCAGCATCGAGTACCACTTTGTCACCTCTTTCTTTTGCATGTTAATGAAACAGACTATTTCCTTCCAGTCAGTGGGTCGTCCCACACTCGCTTGATATCGAGCCCAACTCACTAGTTTCAAGTACCTAAACCTAGATAGCTTGTTGTTCGTTTTCTTTGCTAGGTAGTCCCAGGAGATTGAGTTGTTCTCATCCATCAAGTGGCCCCATTTCCCTATTGCCACATCCATTAGTGGTGTAGTTAGTGTGTCTTGGCGGCACAAAGGGGTTCCCTGAGATTTCCAAATTAGAGCCATTTTTCAATATTGGGTTATTCTACTGACCTGTATCTATAGCTTTTATGCTGCACTCAATACAGATTAATAACTGGTTGCAAAGGGACCCCTTATAAAAACTGGCGCAGGATAAAGAGCAATATCTTAATAAACAAATAAGCTCGGGAGACATTTAAATGCAATTGAACATTTAAAAAAGGGGAAAGCCCTACGGCCAGATGGAATTCCAGTGAATTATGTGAAGCTCTGGCAGATTAAATCACTCCTGTATTGAGCTCTCTATTTAATACAACTTATATAGAAGAACGCCTGTCCCAGAGACAACGAATGATGACATAATAACATTCATTCTAAAACCACATAAAAATCCAAATAAATGTGAGTCATATAGGCCGATATCACTACTAAATAATGATTATAAGCTATATTCAAATATTTTGGCCAAAAGACTCAATAAAGTAATGGGAGAGTTAATCAACATATCTCAAAAAGGGTTTATGAAGGACAGACAGCTGAATCCTCTTATTCATGATCTGGTGGGCGCCATAGATGAAAACCTCCCCTTAGCCATTATGACATTGGATGCCGCCAAGGCATTTGATAGGGTGAGTTGGTCTCTTTTACATGCAGTTTTAAGACATAATGGGTTAGGGAATAAGTTCAAGTATGCAATAAAGAATATATATAGACGCCCCCGCGAGGATTTTAATCAACGGCTCCCTCACCCAACAATTGGAGATAGGCAAAGGTACCCTGCAAGGTTGTCCCCTATCCCCTTCATTGTTTATTCTATACATTGAGCCCTTGGCAAGGAGAATCAGGGGAGAACAGAAGATCATGCCCTTCCAATATCGAGACTGGGTTAATAAAGAGGCCTTTATGCGGATGATTTACTGATTTATACAAAAGATCTCATAGGGGCCTTCTCAATCATCTTGCATACGAATCACTGACTAAATATCGACAGATACAATATTGAGCTACAATTATATCGATACAAAATTATCGATAACATTAATATCGACATCATATACTTATCTAAATACTTACAAAAATATCGAAAAACATAAATATCGACATTACAAATATCGCTAACACACTTATCGAAATGTAAAAATCGTCCTTCATTAAAATACATTTAATATCGTTCACAATAATATTGACAACACTAATATCGTAAATTTAAATATATCGACTTTATAAAAGTGTAATAGTATCTAATTATTACAACATAAATATGAATACATTATTAATAACAGTACAAAATTAATAATTACAAATAACAGTTTTACTACATAAAAAAATATATTGAAACAACATGAAAATACAAAAATATTATTAAGAACATTACTACATTAAACATTAACAGTATTAAATACTACTATTATAATTTAATTCTATAACCTAACTCATGACAAAAGCAATTTAAATATATATACAAAATTATACACAACTTACTACTTAGGAGTCGATTCCGATCTCGTTCGGACAGCTCCTCGAGAGCTGTCTATAGCCTCACCTTATGGTCGAATCGTACCAGGAGCAGGATCGTCCGGATGAGAAAGTAAGATGTGGAAAAGTGCCAAATTTGCGTCAGACACGTACGCTCTGACTCAATCCACATTTTCTGTACAAGTCTGACCCGTAAACACACAATTTGCGTCGCACGGCACCATAAACACTGCAATTTCCGGCCGGTCAAGTACGATACGTACTTCCTACGCGTCGGACGGGTCGCCACGTACAGCACGTCCCAGCATCCGGTAGAGCTGCATATCATGAACGATTTGCGCCAGAACACAATACATGGCTACGAGACGGACCAGCCAGCAACGGGTACGAGACAAACGCATCATGAATCCCACCGCGCAGGTCATACCAGTCCTGTACATCTATGACCGGATCAGGAACAGACGCGGATGGCGCAGATGGTAAGTCGGACACCCACCATACAAACAAACAACACGTACCCACCCAACGTCACACACACCCAGGGGATCCAGACCCTGTCCACTAGCACAGGCCTCTGTAGGGGTCGCATGGCCATCACCACTGCCACTCCCACCCATAGGGGCATGTTGCCCACCACTACTGCCACCCCCACCCTTAGGTGTCATGATGTCTATCTCTATTGCCACCCCACCCATAGGGGCATGTTGCAAACCACTACTGCCACCCCACCCATAGGGGCATGTTGCAAACAACTACTGCCACCCCATCCATAGGGGCATGTTGCCCATCACTACTGCCACCCCACCCATATGAATACAAGGATCAGAACAAATGCCAGTACTGATTTCTATTTACCACATCACTTTACACTAAAGGCTACAGTAAATATATCAATGGTCTCAAAGAAAGGTGAATTTCTCAAATTTATTTTAATTTCAAACTTTATTTTTGATTTGTAAACAATACAATTCTGCACAAATATTTCGCCAATGTAAAAACAACAATCACAAGAAAAACATACCTTATTTTATCACATCGATACTTCATAAAAAACACCTCACCCGTTCAATGTTCTCACCCATCTATATCATACTCACTGCCGATTCATAACCCACTCTACACATTCATACATCATACCACGGGAGGCGCCCCAAGTGGTTTCGCTATTATAAGCGAGGGCTTCCCACCGGACAATACACAGCGCACTAAATCAAGCAACACAGCAATTTTTGAAACCAATTCTAATGCACCATCATAACAAATTAAACAGTTGAATCCGAAACTGTATGTGCATTAAACATAACCATTTGAATTAGAATGTGTTTGCTTGACTTAAAAGGGCACAAGGTCGACTCATTTCGAGCCCTGTGACTTTCAGGGTTCTCCTCAGGACCATGAAGATCTACAAAACACAGAAAAACAACAAACAATCTGTTACTACTTAGAACCATGCAAAAAGTGAAACCGCACCCCACTTATGCTTAAGCTTCTTACCTTATGCCGCATGTACAAATCCCCACTCTTACTGTCATTAAATCAAGTAAGTTTACGGGGATGCGCTTGGAAATGCCAGCTTGATCCAAGTAATTCTGTAAATTTGTGGGACATATAGTATGCTCCTGTTTCGGGTTTTTAACTATCACTTGGTCGTAATGCGACCAAAACAGTTGGACCATGTGCTATGTGCTAAATACATCCCCCCTAACATCATGACAACAGTGTGTACTGTTTGACAGATACCTCCAACAGTGAATATGAGTTAGAACATACAGTATAACTACCATCACATGTGTGACCAGAAACAGATTGTGGACT
Organism: Lissotriton helveticus; assembly: GCF_964261635.1. Classification (NCBI taxonomy): domain Eukaryota; kingdom Metazoa; phylum Chordata; class Amphibia; order Caudata; family Salamandridae; genus Lissotriton; species Lissotriton helveticus. Next base: position 808,724,302 of record NC_136063.1, read on the forward strand.
ACACAAGTCAAGCATCACAATAGCACTGTGTCAATGTGCTCTAACACCCATCACTGTGTAGATGCAATGTAAATTGTGTGGTTACAAACTGCAGCAAACGTTGAGCATTGTGGTAATGGGGTGTAATACCCCATCATCACAGTGACCTAAAGGTAAGTGTCATCATGGTAAGAGCAGCTAATGCCAAACAGCATGTATGATTCCTGGTCTCAACACATGAAACACTTTTGTGGCAAAGTAGTGGTTGTGTCACATACCCACAGAGATGTGATGAGGCAAACAGTGATGTGAAAATAAAACACACTCAAGCCCATGTGCAGACAAGCAACACCCATTGGGGCTGACATTGCATACAGTGTACAATGACACAAAAGCAGATGTGACCATCATAATCAATACACACATTTCGAAAACAGAAACACAAAGCAATACATCCTGTGTAGACTGTATGTGTCAGGTCACAAAATCCCATTCCATGGCAGGAATGAGCACATCATCCAAGATCAACGTGCAAAATGATGAGATATGACTCACAGGGACTGCAGGGAAATCCCCACAACAATATCCACACAATTGCCCACAACAGCAATACCAATGCACTGGTGCAGATGCACAAACACAAACAGGCAACCTCATACTGCACATCTCACACAACATGTGTTTGTGTGTGTCTCAGTATCCCCAGGCAACTACACAACACATGAGGGGGGCTGACTGAACCACGATGACACAGATGTGGACACAGTGCCATACAAAAGTAAGCCATCAATTGTGCAGCCCTTATTGGGCAATCAGGCATTGTAAGATGAGAGGGATCCCAACAGACACATGTGGCACAAGCTGGAATGAACAGAAACTAAAACAACATGAGGCAGACCGACAACAGCTCTACCTCCAGGGACCATAAATTGGGGTGACACAAGCCTGCATGAAAGGTCCACTGTGATGCCAAAGGGAGATGTCGTTCAAACTGGCAAACTCTGACATGTATCCTGTGCCACAAACATACCTCACACCTACTCAAATACAAATCACTCAGCATGGCCCGTCAACCAGGGACAAAAGCGAGGCAGGGGCCCAGCAATGCAAACATTCACATCTGTCCACCCTCAACACCACACACCCTGAACTGCACCAATGTGCATCAGTGAAGCCCACATGGATTGGTAAAATTGCACAGGCACCCATGATAAACACAGTAATGTTGGGAGGATCTAAGGTGCACAGACTCATCACACAAGGACAGTCTACCACCACGGTAAATGACAGACATACTGCACAGTATGCGGTACATGGCCATGACATCAAATCTCCAGTAACCTTTGGAATCCCTGACACAGTCCCAGGACAATGCAGACGCCAAGGAGAACCACCAGGCACCCATGCTGAAACCTGCCAACATTGCACCTCTGAACACAATGAGTGAGAGCAGTCACACACACATACACATGTCTGAAAGGTACTACCTATGGATATCTACATGATACTGCTAACAAACAAGTGCCCTGGGGAGCCCTGACTGTGTACCATCTGCGTGTAACTACATCATCACCACTCAGAACAGACAAATCATAATGATGACACACAACTGAACAGTAGTGTCTCATGCACCCACACATCTGGAAGCCACGGACAACGATGTGTGAGGAACACAGAACAACTCAGCAAGCAACACCAACACACACTGATATGCACACACAACACACACAATGGGCCCAGGCAATGTTATGGAACAACACACTAACTTGAGGGGACTCAACTCCTGTGGAAGCACAGTTGTGCAAAACACAGTTCCAGCAGGTCACAGTGATGTCAGCACAACACGTGTTCAGTCAACCATCATACACCACCCAATGTAGGCACTAGTCACATCAGCCTGGGTACGGTAGTGTCCCTTAAGTTATCTGCACATACTCAATACATATGTCTAGCTAGTTGCATAGAGGACACACCTGCATGTCCAGTGGAGATTGGCCCACAGTCAGGGAAATAGACAAATAGGACAATGGAAAGCACATCAATTGTGCATAGGTGCAAGCCACAGATGTGACCATGCAAATGAAATGTTGATATCATTGTGCAAGATTACATAATCATGACACACCCAGTTAGTTGCAAAGGATGACATGGATACCAGACAGAACAGGATACATATCTCATGGACCACATGGAGTACAGCACATCATCACCTCAGTATTAAACATTGTAAAAACAGCATCATTACACCAAGGTCAAGGCAAACATCACCTATATATTGTACAACAAAATCAAATTCACAAGGATAACAAAAAAGGCTTTATTCAGCAAATTGAAAACTGAAACGGAAAGTCCAAATAAAATAAAGGCCAATGTCCAGTCCATATAGAATGTCCAAATTGGGTGTGAGTGACACCTTTCACACGTTGCTTGCCTGCACTGTGACCGACAGGGGACATCCACTCTGCGGGGCATACATGGGGGCATGCCAGGCACCACATAGAGAGGATCAGGGCTCAGCAGAAGGAGGCAGTGAAGGGGTGGTGGGTGCAGGAGAGTTACTGGCAACTGCAGTGGAGGTGTCAGTCATGGTGTGTTCCGTCACAACTGTGGGGCACAAGTCTGATGGGGTGGGTGCCGGAACAACTGCAGTGGGCCGGTCAGATGTAGTGGACTGGGTCCCCACTGCAGTGTCCAAGTCAGACTGGGCGGACGTGCACTCCACTGCAGTGCCTAACTCCATGGGAGGGGAATGGGGTTCAGGTGAGGTTGGTAGGACAGAGGGGGGGCCATGGTCCCCACACCAGTTGCACAAACAGGCTGACCGGGGGTGGTGGTGGTGGAAGTGCAAGTGGTGGGCGGGAGGGCCTGAGCATTTTGGGTATGATGTATCTGTGGGTGGGGAACCTGGGGCAGGGTGTGGCGGGGGAACCTGTGGAGTGCTGACCTAGGGGATGGAGGAAGAAGACTGTGCAGTGGAGCTTTGGGGTGCGGGTGGGGTTTCTGTCTTCCGGGTAGGGGTGGACTTGCGGGTTCAAGTTCAAGCTCATGCATTTATAAAGCGCACTACTCACCCAGAGGGTCTCAAGGCGCTGGTGGGAGGGGTTTACTTTTTATCGAATAGCCATGTTTTCAGTTCTTTTCTGAAGGAGATGTGATTCTGAGTAAGGCGGAGGTGGGTGGGGAGGGAGTTCCAGGTCTTGGCAGCCAGGAAGGAGAAGGATCTGCCACCCATGGTTGTTTTTCGGATGCGCGGGACTGCGGCGAGGGCTTGATTGGATGATCTAAGTTGGCGGGTGGGATAGTAGAAGGACAGTCGGGTGTTGAGGCATTCGGGTCCTAGATTATAAAGGGCCTTGTGTGCGTGGGTAAGAAGGCGGAAAGTAATTCTTTTGTTGACGGGAAGCCAGTGGAGGTTTTTTAAGTGACCGGTGATGTGCTCTTGGCGCGAGATGTCTAATATGAGTCTCGCTGATGCGTTTTGGATGCGCTGGAGCTTTTTCTGCAATTTTGTTGTAATTCCTGCGTAGAGTGTGTTGCCATAGTCCAGTCGACTCGTGACCAGTGCATGGGTGACAGTCTTTCTTGTTTCGAGGGGGATCCAGCGGAAGATCTTTTTGAGAATGCGAAGGACGTTGAAGCAGGAGGACGATACGGCGTTGACTTGTCTGGACATTGAGAGGGAGGAGTCTAGAATGAAGCCAAGGTTACGTGCATGGTCTGTGGGTGTGGGCGCAGATCCCAGAGCGGAAGGCCACCAGGAGTCGTCCCAAGCTGAGGGGGAGGATCCTAGGATGAGCACCTCCGTCTTGTCTGAGTTGAGTTTTAAGCGGCTCTGTTTCATCCATTCGGCTACTTCTTTCATGCCTTCGTGAAGGTTGTTTTTGGTGGTGTTGGGGTCTTTGGTGAGGGAAAGGATTAGCTGGGTGTCGTCGGCGTAGGAGATGATGTTGAGGTTGTGTTGACGTGCGATGGAGGCGAGGGGACTCATGTAGACGTTGAAGAGGGTGGGACTGAGTGAGGAGCCTTGAGGTACGCCGCAGATGACTTCGGTGGGCTCTGAGTAGAATGGGGGGAGTCGGACTCTCTGTGTTCTCCCGGCTAGGAATGAGATGATCCAGTCCAAGGCTTTTCCTTGTATGCCGATGTTGTTGAGGCATTGTATGAGGGTGTTGTGACACACAGTGTCGAAGGCGGCGGACAGGTCGAGTAGAATGAGGGCCACTGTTTCACCGTTGTCCAGGAGTGCTCGGATGTCGTCGGTCGCCGCAATGAGGGCGGTTTCGGTGCTGTGTTTGGCTCGAAAGCCGTTCTGTGAGGGATCCAGGGAGTTGTTGGATTCAAGGAAGGCTGCTAGTTGGCTATTGACGGCTTTCTCAATGACTTTGGCCGGGAAAGGGAGGAGGGAAATGGGTCGGTAGTTTTTCAGATCTGAGGGGTCTGCTGTTGGTTTTTTCAGAAGGGCGCTGAGTTCGGCGTGTTTCCATATTTCTGGAAAGGTGGCGGAGTCGAAGGAGCAGTTGATGACATCGCGGAGTTGGGGAGCGATGATGGAGTCAGCTTTGTTGAAGATGTAGTGGGGGCAGGGGTCAGAAGGTGAGCCAGAGTGGATTGAGTTCATGAGGCGAATGGTGTCTTCAATGGTGATTGGGTTCCAGGAGTTGAGGTAGTTAGTTGGAGGGGTGGGATCTGAAGGGGGTGGGGTGAGTTGGTCATTGGGAGTGTTCTTGAAGCTGTTGTGGATGTCGGCAATTTTGTTGTGGAAGAAGGAGGATAGCGCATCGCAGAGGTCTTGGGAGTTAGTGATGTCGTTGGACGCTGCGGGAGGGTTGGTGAATTCTTTGACGATATTGAAGAGTTCCTTGCTGTTATGAGAATTGTTGTCGAGGCGGTCCTTAAGTGCTGATTTCTTGGCGGATCGGATCAGTTGGTGGTGTTTGCGGGTGGCTGTCTTGAGGGAGGCCATGTTGTCTGAGGTTGGTTCTTTTCTCCAATTCTTCTCCAGGGTGCGGCATGTCTTCTTGGATTTTTTAAGGTCATCATTGAACCAGGGAGCTTTTTTGCTGGATAATTTCGACTGGTGTTTTTTCAGGGGTGCTAGTTCGTCCGCACTGTGGGTAATCCATTGCCTGAGGTTGGTGGCCGCTAGGTCTGGGTCCGTTGCCAGAGTGGGAGTGTTTTGGCGGAGTGATGTGAGGAGTTGTTCGGTGGTGATTTTGTTCCATTTTCTTCGGGGAATGGGTTGTGGACGGTTGTGGGTCAGGGTTGTTTTGTAGCTGAAGTGAACACAGCTGTGATCCGTCCAGTGGAGAGCTGTAGTGTGATCGAAGGAGATGTGCTTGCTGGAGGTGAAGATAGGGTCGAGCGTGTGTCCGGCTATGTGAGTGGGGGTGTCAACAAGTTGTTTGAGTCCGAGATTGGACAGGTTCTCCAGAAGGGTGGTGGTGTTGATGTCGAGAATGTTGTCAAGGTGGTAGTTGAGGTCTCCTAGAAGAATGTAGTTCTCGGAGGCGAGGGCGTGCGGGCTGACGAAGTCAGTGATGTCGTCGCTGAATTGAGATCGGGTGCCTGGGGGCCTGTAAATGAGGGTTCCTCTAAGTGTGGTCCTGGGGTCGGTGTGGATCTGAAAGTGGAGGTGTTCGGCGGTTGCAAGATTGACGTCAGAGCTGGTTGTAATTTTGATGGTGTTTCTATGGACGATGGCGATGCCTCCTCCGGTTTTTTTATTGGTGCGGTCTTTTCGAATGATCTTGTAAGTGTCCGGTATGGCTATGGCGATGTCGGGGGCAGAAGATGCATTCATCCAAGTTTCAGTAAGGAAGGCGATGTCAGGTGACGCAGTGTCGATTAGGTCCCAGAGTTCGGTTGCATGTCTGTGGACCGAGCGGGTGTTCAGTAGGATGCATTTCAAGTCGTTGGGTTCGGATCTGTGTGTGGAGGAAGTGTGTTTGGTGAGGGTCCTGACGCAGTTGAACTTACAGGAGAGGCAGGAGAATGGGCCGTGGGTACGTCCTGGGGTAGCTTCGCAGCAAAGTGGGGTGCGTCCGGCGTTGAGGGCGAGGAGAGTAGCGGCATCATAGGTTATTCTGGGGGGTTGGGAGCGGCATAGAGCAGGGGGTCTGGCGCTGGGCGCGGTCCAGGCGCAGATGGGCGTAGACGGGCTTACCTTTGGCGCACCTTCGGCGCACAAGGGGCGCGAAACGCTGCGCGTGAGCGCTGCGCGCTGATGCATTTGTCATATATGGATAGTGGAGGGGGCGGAGCGTGAGAGGGGCAGCAGGGAGGCGGGAGCGAGGTTCAAGGAGGGTCAGGGACGGTCAGAGAATCAACAAAATGGCAGTCAGGTAAACAAAGGTTGCGAGCGTCTCAACCAACAAAAGCCACAATGTGAATGGAGCTCTATGCAGGGCAAGACTATCTCAGGCCAGCAGAAGGAAAGCGCTATATCAGGTGAAGCCAGTAAGCGCTTGTGCAGGGCTAATCACTAATCACCACACTCGAAAAGTTATTCAATTAGGCAGCAAGGCACAGCAGTGTCACAGAGCGCGGCGCAGCTTTCAATTCCTAAATTAAATGAAATGCGAGGCAGTCCAAAATTATATTAAATGCGAGGCAGCAGAATTCAGCAGCAATAGGTACGATACCAGCCAGGAGAGGAGAGGAGGAGGGGGAGCGACCGTTTCTGGTGTTAGCAGGGCGGTCACAGTTCACCACGAGGATGTGGGCAGCCTATATCTCTGTGTGTGGGAGGGGCAGCAGGGAGGCGGGAGCGAGGTTCAGGGAGGGTCAGGGACGGTCAGAGAATCAACAAAATGGCAGTCAGGTAAACAAAGGTTGCGAGCGTCTCAACCAACAAAAGCCACAATGTGAATGGAGCGCTATGCAGGGCAAGACTATCTCAGGCCAGCAGAAGGAAAGCGCTATATCAGGTGAAGCCAGTAAGCGCTTGTGCAGGGCTAATCACTAATCACCACACTCGAAAAGTTATTCAATTAGGCAGCAAGGCACAGCAGTGTCACAGAGCGCGGCACAGCTTTCAATTCCTAAATTAAATGAAATGCGAGGCAGAATTCAAAGCGCTATATCAGGTGAAGCCAGAAAGCGCTGTGCAGGGCTAATCACTAATCACCACACTCGAAAAGTTATTCAATTAGGCAGCAAGGCACAGCAGTTTCACAGAGCGCGGCGCAGCTTTCAATTCTTAAATTAAATGAAATGCGAGGCAGTCCAAAATTAAATTAAATGCGAGGCAGCAGAATTCAGCAGCAATAGGTACGATACCAGCCAGGAGAGGAGAGGAGGAGGGGGAGCGACCGTTTCTGGTGTTAGCAGGGCGGGTGGGGGCCTCAGTCTGCGTGCGCCTGAGGGAGGGTGTGAGGGGCACTCTCCCCTCTGTGTGTGGGGACTTCCTCTTCCATCTGTACCCTGGTTCTGCTGGATCGGTGGGAAAGAGGCCAAGGTCACACAGGAAGAGCTTCTTTGGAGATGGGGTTGCAGGTGAGGCAAGGGAGAGGGATCGGAGGACTGCGGAGTGGTTGTGGATGCCTGTGTGTGTGTTTGCAGGCTATCCCCTCTGAGTGCGGTATGAGTCCCCTGACTTTGCTTATGTGCACGTTTGGACCTTGGTTTGGGTGTTTGTGTGCTGTCCTTGTCTGTGTGTTTGGGTGACTGTGCTAGTGTGTGTGTGCTGGAGACAGGTAGGGTGTTTGGAATTGTGGATGGGGCAGAGGCAGGAGGGGTGAGGGACTGTTGGAGGAGGGACACTGCTGCCGTCAGGGAGGAGGCCATGGACTGATTGGTCCTCTGTAGGGTAGACATGCCCGATGAGATGCCCTCCATGAATGACACCAGTTGTGTCAACAGACTGGTGTGTGCATGGAGGACACTCAGCATTGATGTCTGCCCTACATGGATCTGTTTAAGCAAGTCCACAGACTATACACTCAGGGCAGCAGGGGCCACAGGGGCAGGGCAGGGGGTGCGGTGCGTGGCATGAAGGATACATGCTCCCGATCACGGGAGCTGCCACGGACCTCTGGGATGGGATCCGATGGGAGGGTGGTGGTGGCGGTGGTGGCAGGAACAGCCTCACTAGCTGTGGATTGCTGGCTGCTGACACCTGCCCCCACAAAGGTGTCATCCTCTGAGCTGCTGTGGCCCTCAGCTGAGGTGGATGGTGCTGAGGACTCTTCAGTGTGGCTCCCCTCACTCTCCGTGCCAATGGGTCCCTCCAACTCCTCGGTTGCTGGCCCAGTCTGGCTCTGCGGCTCATTCGCTTCCGTGGCACTGCCCCTCCTGTGCCCTTGGACGTATCTGGATATAATTTGGAAAACACTAACCACATTAGTCGCCTGCACTGACTGCACACAACACAGAGATTACTACACATCACAGGGCAAGCTCTGGCATTGCCAGCTGATAATTGCTCAAACTGCCCACAATGGTTTGCATAGGGCAATTGCCAGTCTGAGCATCAACCATGTCACCCATATCCCTCCTGGACTTGTACCCATATGTCTGTTGCATGTTGGCTGCTAATACTCCAAAGTACACACATGCACCACCTACACAGTTGTTGGACATGCAAGTGACCATGTAGAAGTTTGTTATTATACACACACATCACATGACATGCCGCTCACTCAGTACAGGTGTCAGGATGAATGGATGCCTAGAGTCCCATTTCACATTCTTGTGATGCCTCGCAGAAACACACACAATGATGTCCTCACGTCCTGATAGTCAACGACACAAAGGGGTGCATGGAGCACCTTTTACTCCAGTGCAGGATCCCTCCTAGCAAGTTCAATGCCCTGGCACAGGTATGCATGGTAAGTCAGTCATCACTGCCACATGTCATAGGGGCAGGGCACCCGGACAACAACAGTCTGCACTGTGTCACAATCATACGTTATGGCCAAAGCAAACTCTGCAGCTGACAAGTGCACTTGTTTGTCCCCTGCCAAAAACATAGGGAGTCATTAAGATGGCAGGCGGACCCTATCGGGAAATGGGACCGCCCGCCATAAGTGCGGGGGTCCCGTGGGGGCAATTAGGATGCGCCCACCACAGTGGTGGGCGCATCCTGCATTCCTGTCATTGTGGCGGGCAGTGCGCTGAGCACCGCCCACCACAATGCCAGGAAGGTGCCTGACATTTTGTGCATGGAACTGCAGGGGGGTACCATAGGTACCCCCATGTGCACCCCCACCCCCGGAGTACCTGGGGGCCCGCAACGGGCCCCCGCAGTCTATTCTCGCATGCCAAGGCATCATTCAGCACCCATGTTAATATGGTTGGCGGTGTCTAACAGACACCGCCACCATATTAAACCCTTTTGCACCCGGTCAACTGGTTGACTGGGCAGAAAAGCGGCGGATGGTCTTTCCGTCCGCCGCGGTCCCCTCGCCATAGAAATATAGCAAGCGGAAGTGGGTGGCGGGCGGGGTCGGATCACGGGTGGATCGCCACCACCATGCGGGCGGTGGCGATCTGCCCATGATCCTAATGCGCCCCATAATCTGGACTTTGATGAACCCACATCACAAAAATCAGACATATATGGTGCACAGGTATCGTCCCCATAGTCTCATCTCAGATGGCCTGCTGACACAAACATTATGGACACACCAGTTTTCACAAAAAGGAAGCCACACCACAATGACATACAGTCAGCACCTGATGGCACATTTCACTAAGCACTATCAGTAGGTTGATACACGGGAGTGTGAATATAGAGTCTCCCAATGCCCTGGAGAGCACATGACTGCCCAGGTAAACCTGAAACAGTATATAGTCCTGGACAGTAGGCAGGTGTCTGGGCAGGTGTGACACACTTGATATACATACTCCTGAGGCCACTAAATGGGCTCACATGCTGCATGGGTGTGTTTTAAATACCCCAGGCACATGTGGCAAGTCAGACCAGCAATTCAAACACATATGAAAGGCACACACAGAACACATGCCAGAGATCAGGCATTGTGCAAAGAATTGACCCACCTACGAAGCACACATCAGAGTCCCAGTAATATATATTGTCCAGGACCTTAAGCATAGTTGACTGCAGGGACACAGTGCCCAAGTGAAAAAAGTCACAGACGATAGGGGCCACAACTGTGGATCAGATGAGAAGTGTGACTTACACAATTGAGGGACATGAGTCCAGGACTACAAGACCAATGTAATGTGGAAGTATGACCAGGCCAAAACACTGCAAATAGCATGTCAGACATAGTTCACAAATTGGGCATGGACGCACCCCCTCCTTGCTGCTGTCTGGCCTTCAGTTGCCCATCCAGGTCCGGGGACACCACCGCCAGAATCCGGAGCATGTGGGGGGTCAGGGTCCAGTGTCCACCCCAACGGCGGGGAGGTGACAGCTTCAGCTGGACCCTTGCGATCCTCCGAGTCCAACCCCGAAGGTCCTGCCACCTCTTCTGGCAGTTGCAGATCCGGCGCTTGTAGACCCCCACTAATCTTACTGCCCGGGCGATGGTCAGCCTGATCTCCTGCTTCTGGTGGGCATCAACCTGCGAGGATGACAAAGTGAAGAGGACATTACCACACATGCCTCATAATTGTGCTGCACACAGTTGAAAATACATGTAGTCATCACAAAGCTAAAATAGGTACACAGGTAGTGCACCCATGGAAAAGGACATTTGTGCTGCAGGTCTGACATGGTAACATTGCTTGGGAATCAAAAGCTAGCACTACTGCACTTTTGCCGCAGGACAACTGTTCATCACATGTACCCACAACTTTGGGTGCTGAAAGTACTCAGTACATATGCTTCCCACCGCTGTACACACTTCTATTACTGCTAGTCATACAACTTGCACAATTGGTAGGCAGTGGACTGCACACTCACCTGTTTCCCTGGTTTCCCATACAGCTTGCAGTACTGTGGGAGGACCCCGTCCAGCAGGGCCTGGTTGTCCTCCTCTGTGAAGGCTGGGGTCCTCTCCAGAGTATGTGCCATTGCAGTAGCCAGAGGATGCAGAGACAGTGGTAGCAGAGATGTTGTCCTGTAGCATGTAGTGAAGGCAAGTGAGCTCTCTGGGGGCCTGCCAGCCTTATATCAGTGCTGCAGAGGCAGGTTCTGTGCCATGTCTCCTTACTGATAGGTCCAACATGGTTGCATTCTATGAATCTGTCCAATCCAAGGGAAAGTAAGACTCATACATGTCTCCGCATCGTTCTAAATTTCACCTTCATGACACCCTAGGATTGCAACATTGTTGTACGCATCCAACTGAATTTCCAGCGCAAGACTCTCACAAATTTTGAATTTGCGTCCGTCTCCATGACAGTCCATTGCCAAGGAGTGCACACGGCTCGGTAAACTGACTGTAGGACGCATTTTGAAAATCCACACACCCGTCTCCTTATGATTCAATGGCAAAGGCGTGCGCACGACTAGGTCTATGCATGTACGATACGTCTACATAAAAGTCACCTGCGCAGTTCAGATTGCATCAATGGCCAAGCCGTGCGCACGGCTCAGTGCAGTACTGCACGACGCGTCACTGTAGGAGTCACCTGCGTCTGGCCACATTGCATAGGCGTGGTACATGCATGGACCGAGCCGTGCGCACGCCCTGGCATGTAAGGCTGCATTACCTGTGTGTGTATAGGGGGGCAACATTTGTTTTCTTGTGTGGCACTTTGGTGCAGCCACTCCCATGCTGGGCACGGGTTCATGGGGACAGAATCCTATTTGTGTTGTGCACCTCATCAATGTAATGCTCATATGTTCAGTTATGGACATGAGTCATGGACACAGTTGCAGTTTGGATATGTGTAGGACCTGTCACATACACCCTGAGTCCAGGGTGGGATGGTATGTACGTCACAGCACGACCCATAGCCACAATTATGATGTCCACCCACAGTCTGTGTGCATGTTGTGTCTCAGAAGTCTATGGTTCCATGTGCCCAATGGGAGTCAGTCTCCACCATGTGCTTTGTGCATCAACATTGATGGTGTGTGTGTGTCTCAAAGACGTCCATGTATGGCCTGCAGAGACCACAGGGGCCACCTCCTGTGGAACTCATGATTTGTTGTGGGTTGTATATGATTCGCCATGTCATTCCAGTGCCCATGTGGCAATACAGGGACCATGGCAATCTTCCTGTCATGGAGTTGTAATGCCTGTGAAACATCAGTTCTCACTTGTCACTGTGTTGTGTGTTTTGTATGTGACATCAGTACATAGGTACTGTGCCACAGCCCAGTGATTTGCCACTGCACTCCATGAAACTTATGTACACAAGTCTCATTGATATGTGAGAGGATGGCATGAAGGTGACATATGTGTCCATACCCAACAGCACATATCTCAGTTCATAGTGTATTGCTATGATGTATCATGTGATATTTTGCAAGGTCAGTGCCACATGGGTGGAGGAATGTATAATCTTACTTTGCCCATCTCTGTACTGCAAGGCACCAACTGTCCAGACCTTGACAGCATGGTGGAATGGGATTTCATCCAACGTTACCACTTCACTAGGCCACTGATTGAGGAGTTGGCGGAGTAGTTGGCGCCACATCTGCTACCTGGCCGGATATACCCTACTGCACTGACCCCAAAGGTGAAGGTGATGGCAGCCCTGCACTTCTTTGCTACGGGTAAATTTCAGTACACTGTGGCTACTGCTGGTGGGATGTCACAAACTATGTTCAGCTGTTTGCTTCGTGATGTCTTGGAGGGGATGTTGCATTTCCTTGACTCGTACATCAGGTTTACTAACCCTGGTGAACTCACTGACATAAAGGATGCTTTTTATAGACTGGGGAGGATGCCGAACGTCATTGGATCAATTGATGGTACACATTTGGCCCTGATACCACCACGGGCACATGAGAAGACATACCGGAACAGGAAACATTTCCACTCCATCAATGCTCTGGTGGTATGTCTAGCGGACATTTGTATCACACATGTGTGTGTACGTTTCCTGGGTTCTGACACGATGCCTTCATCATGAGGAGTAGTCGTATTGCATTGATGATGTCACAGATGCCAAACCAGCGTGCCTGGCTTGTTGGTGTGTACTGTTTTCCATTGTGTGTGTTTGGCAATGTTGTATACCACCCTCTTACAAGACTCAACTAATGTGCAATTCTTTGTATGTAGGTGACTCTAGATATCCCAACATGCCGTGGTTGCTGACACCCCTCAGGAACCCTGTGACAGCAGCCGAGATGCGCTACAATGAGGCACATCGTCAAACCAGGAGAGTGCTAGAGTGTACCTTTGGTCTCCTGAAAAGCCGCTTCCGCTGCCTGGACAAGAGTCTGGACAAGACCGTAGGGGCCCTCCCCTATGAACAACATCCCCCACCTGTAAAGGATCCTGACCTGGACCACGATGCCAGTGATGATGATGAGGGTGACGTCCGCACACAGCTCATCAACAACTTCTTCAGTTGAATGTGAGTTTACAGGATTGTTATGACAATGTCTTGAGTTAGCCTGAGATGTGTTGGTGCTACTCAGTTGCTATTTGAGTTTGTCGATGTGGTACTTGACTGGATGCGTGCAGTGATGCGTCCTGTCAGATGATCTGTAGTCCACAATAGTGTCGACATGCTAACTTGTTTCTGTGTAGGTTTCTTGTGACATGTTTTGTGCATGTGTATTGCATTTCTATACTATTCTGGTGTGCTTCTGACTGTGTGTTATATCTGTACTTCCCATGGTACTTTGCCTGTTGCTTCTTCAACTCTGACACCCAACAACCAGAATCCAATCCCAGGGTGGAACTTCTAGTATCCCATCATGTGATGTGCCTCACACCCCTTAAGCATAATTCTACAACACTTGGTGACCGTGTGCCCACTGTCAGGTGGAATTACCTGCAACTGTTGTGTAATACACTTGTTGCTGAAGTGTAATGCACCTGTGCTTCACTTAGTTATGTGTGTTGTCTGTCTTCACACATCTGACTGACATTTGCTTACCTCACCTGTGGGCTTGTTACTACTGACTGTGGATAGGTGTGGTGTCTGTGCATTCCACCGTATTTCTAGGAAACATCGTTGTAGGCAATGTGTCACATTGGCATGGTAAGTATGTGTTGTGGTGCCCTAGTGTGTGTCTCCCTCATATGTGTGACATCAACATCAGTCACATTACGGAAATGACATTACTGTAGTAGTTGGCATGCACTGTGTTCTTCGGCAGATCATCATCTCCATGACACATACCAAGTTTGAATCACAACATAGGCAAACATAGTGTAATAGTGAGTCTATTTACATACATGTGTGGAGGCAGTGCACAGGATTGTGGGTGCTGTACATAAGGTTTGGAATCCAAAGTTCACAGATGAGTTTGAAGTCTTGGTAGATGAAATATCCAGACTAAAGTCCACATTCATCTGCTACATTAGAACAACAGGAACCCTTAATGTCATGTAGGGGAGTTGTGTCATGTGCAACAAGGTGAACGCTTTGCACACAAAGGCCAATATCCAAAACAGGTTCTGGGTTCCTGGGGGATGTGCATGGACATCTGTGGCTCACTTGTCCTTCTTCGGATGACCCCTCTTCTTCTTCTTGGGGGGATCCTCAGTGCAGGTATTTGCAGTGCATCGGACTCTCCACCAGATTTATCCTCACTCCCTGTGGCATTTGCAGATGTTGCAGCAACAGATGTTGTGGGTACCCAGGGAGGTGTGGACATATTTCTGCTGATCTGGTGGAGCAAGTCAATATGTCGCTATGCACCGCAGTAAGTTTGTCTCACTTGGCCTCCATGCATGCATGATGGCCAGCCTGCTCCTGTTGCATGTCCTTGAGGATCCCCACTACCTTTCCGAATCCTCCGGTGCTATCCTGGTACGCATCTTGTGGTTCTGAAAATTCTGGATTCATATAATCATTTTGGACTCGAGAATTAAAACTCTCCGAAACATGACGAATTTGGTATCAAAAGACCGAGAATGACGAGTACATTATGCACAAGCATTTTCATCGCATTCGAGTGATGGTTACACCTCAAAATCGTCACTTATATCTTGAACCCTTGGCTTCCATTTTGTATATGGCAGCCATTTTGTGTGTTGCCCTTTACATAGGCCTTAATCCAGCTGAATTCAATTCAGCAAGGACACATACTCCTTAATCGACTTTTCTTTGACCTATACAAGTTGGAACCATTGCCCCAGGCCAAACTCGTTAGGTCAGTTCCCCTCCCAGTGGCCGAGCAAGATAGCATCAAGGCTCAACAAGCCATAAAACCATTTCAGCGCGCACACCTGCCGTATCTCGCTCACATCTGTCTCCACTCCTTTTCTTCATTTTCTTTATGATGGGGAGGTAACCATTTTTATTGGGGGTCCAGCGATATCTGATGAAATGTTGGGCCTTGCCAGGTGATTTGTTATGGGCAGCACGACGTGAAATATGTACATGTCATCATGACTCTGCTTTTCTTTTGTAAACAAAACCTGTAAATGATATACTACGAATTCGAAGAATGTTTGCCTGAAGCCGAATATTCTGTATAAAGAGAGAAGCCTGATTTTGTAAAATTGAGCAGTCTCCTGAGAATATACTCCCCGTGTGTTGTACTTCTTGGACACTTGTTACCTTGGTTGCAGCCAATAAAAATCGATCCTTGACTTCACCTAGAAGACTCCGAGTTTCTGTAGGTCTGAATCAGGAAGAACTCGAGGTCTTTGGGGTGTTGTCCCTGGCACCGCTAGGTTACCGGTTCTGTGCCGGTTCTTAGGAAAACCCAGTACCTCAGTTGGCGCCCAACGTTTGGGGCGATTCCAGCGGTACCAGCCCAGCCAGAGGTTTGTGAGGAGCTTTGTGTGGAAATTCCGGAGGACGGCCAACCACTTCAACGACCCCTGCATGTCGACGTGGTCCGAAGGTCTTTGCTGCGAGGTTCCCCGCTTCCCGACGGCTACGAAGGACTGCTGCCCTGGCTATCGCCCTGATTTGGACCCTTGAAGTTTGGTAGAGCGAAACACTGAGACGAGTCTTCTGGTGAAGTCATCGATATTTCAGTTAAGTATAAGTGGAGCGTCTCCCAGTCCTTAGTTGGTCTTAGTTTTTGGTATCCTTTGGGATAGTTTTGTTGGTACTTGCAAGCACCAAAACCGAGGGACTTGTGTATTCACAAGAACTATCGTAATCGATAAATCCTTCGAAGTTTGGAACTAGACTAGAGAGCGAAGATGCCTAGTCTTAGACTTGGAAACTTATTTTGTCTTGGTGGTAATAATAGGGACTCCCGATTGGAGGATTCATGTCCGGTTCCTCCGGTTGGAACTCCAACTTACGAGTTATATGTGAAACATGGGGTAGGCCCCATCACATACAATGAAGTGTGGATCAAATACACCAGAAAAGATGGTGTTTTAAAATGGCCCCAATATGGTAGCTTTGATACCGAAATCTTAGATAATCTTGAAGTTAAACTGTTCAAAAAGAAAGCCCGGCCGGCAATGTTTGACTCTTTCCGCCTAAGGCGTAAGGAGTCCAAACAGAAGGAAATTAAATTAGCTAAGAAAAATAAGAGAGAAGGAGGACTTTCAGTAATGCAAGCTGCTATGCAGTAAAAAGACAATGAAGAAGAGCAGATGAGTGAACAGTTGCACAGGCAACGTAAAATGGTAATAGACAAATGTTATCCAGTCTTGCCGACTCCTAAGCAAGATACAGCAAAAGAACGTGAAAAAGATCCATTAATGTCGCATTTATTAAGTTCGCCACCCCCCTATGCGCAGAATGCTACGGCACCACTGCAGCCTTTAGTTGTGCAACCTACGCCTTCTGTTCCTCTACAGCACCAACCAGCTACTCTTCAGCTGGCTCATACTTCTCTGATGAAGCCTCCTCAAGGCTCACCGACCATTCCTGTTTCACCTGTACTCTCTACTTCTCCTAATGCTCCCTCTACAATTGTGCCTAGCGCTCCTTCTATTTCTCCCGATGTATCCTCTGCTATTGTCTCTGCCCCTGCCTTTTCTCACCCAGTTTTTCCACCCGTTCTTCCTTCAGTTTCACCTTCCATTCGGCAGAAAATGGCCAGCACTGTCACTAACCTTTTCTCGCCTCTTTTCGGGTCGCCTACCACGACCTCTAACATGGAACGCAGACAGTTGCGAAATCGACTGCCTGACTATCAAGAAAGAGACTCACTGAATCGTTTAGCAAGAAAATGGGTTATGGACACTGTAAAATATGATTTACAGTCTGTCATGGAAGTCTTCCATCAATGGGAAGCACCGACGCAAAGATATGTCTTTGAACAAATGTGCGTCTTTCTTTGTGAGGATTTGGAAGACAATGATCTAGAATGCAACCCGCAAGAATTGTGTCGTGTGCGATATAAGTTCGGAGAGGGTATGTCCAGATGTCGAGAAAGCGGTTGAAATATTGTTATTATATCGGAGTAAGGGGAGCGCTTCTGGGTCACAATCTGAGCATGGCACATCTAGTAGGAAAAAGGCGCGACAATACCCCATGAGGGAAGTTCCCCCACAATGGAGAGAGGGCGACACGACTGTCGACCCCCCTATTCCGCCACATTTTCAGCGTGTATGGGTACATGTCCCATGGAAGTGAGCTGAAGTTCTGGCACTCAAACAGACATTACCTGATCCGCGTAAAAATCCTGCAGGGTATTACAAAGAGTTGTCACAAACTGCTGGATCATGTATAATGAATTTAGCCGATATAGATATGCTATTTGGGAATGTTGTTCCACAGCCTTTATGGAGTAAGATTCGTCATACGGACCACGATCAGGAATTAGGTGACCAATGGGCTAATATTGCTACGGCAGATGCCCGACAAGTTGGTGGTGCCAAGCCTGAGCCTTTGATAGCAGAACTCCCCGGTAAAATAGTAGATTACATGAAAACGATAATGCCTGCAATACGTGTAAATTGGGACAAGTTGTCTGCATGCAAGCAGAAGAAAGAAGAAACTGTCTCAGATTTCTTCACCAGGTTTGAAGAAACATTTGTCGATCACAGTGGTCAGGATATGACCACCGAAGGTGGTCAGAGATTGTTCGTCGATAAATTCGTGCACAATCTGCTTCCAGAATTGTGTAAAAAGTTAAAGGATTCAGAAAGTTCTTGGGCAGTTTCGTCTTCAGCGCAGATATTAGCTACAGTACTATGAAAATAGGGACAAAGACGAGAAAGACAGAGCAGAAAAGAAAACTAAGGAGTTGAAAACGAAGGTTTTGTTACAACAGGCATATCCGCCACGCGGTGGTGGTAATCAAAATAATAGTGGCCAGAATCACTATCAGAATAACTTTCAGCACCCTCAACAGTATCACAGGAACTCGCAAAGAGTCGAGTATACTCAGCCACGTGTCACTATAGGCCCCAATCAGTGTTTATATTGCAAGGAAGAAGGTCATTTTAAAAATAATTGTCCAATTCTGTTACAGCGTACAAATGGTGGTTCGAACACAAGAGGTCGAGGCGTTCAGCAAGCCTCCAGAGGTAGAGGACGTGGAAACGTCCCCCAAAACGCACGTCCACTTCCACCACAAAATTCGATGAATAGGTTTGATCAGCAGAACAACACATCTGACAGAACAGCTCAATACTATGTTGATGATTACTATACAGAAAGTGAAAATTGGGAAACTTATGATTGCTAGGACAGCCATAGACAAAGAGAGGGAGTTGTTTCAGTTCCAGTAGATCAGAGTGGACCATACGTTGAGGTAATTACATCGGGTGTGTTGGAACCTTTTCTTTTGGATACTGATGCTATGAAGAGTTCTATTATGCACTCCAAACTCCCTGGCGCACCTTTGTCTGGCGAAACGAACATTTCCGTAGGTTTTTCTGGCGCCCCAGTTAGAAATCCGATTTCTGACCCTCTGTCTCTTTCTGTTGGTCCTTGCGAATTCAAAGCGCCCCTCATTCTGACAACAGGTTGTGGTGAAAACTTGCTAGGATTGGATTTGTTAAAAAGATTGTATGCGACTTTATACTGTTCTCCTTCAGTAGTACAACTTACTTTAGGTAAGAAAGTGGTTTCTCCCATGTACCTGTCAAGAGATAAACTTCCAGCAGAATTGTCGTTTCTTCCAGATATCCTTTGGGCCGCTGGTCCTAATGATGTGGGTCTTTTAGAAATACCACCATATGTTGTAACATTGAAAACCAATGTGAAAATGCCACGAATTCCCCAATACCGAATTTCTAGTGAAGGTGAAAAAGCGTTGCTAGCGATCGTTTATGAATTGATTGAAAAGGATGTGATCGAAGGAACACGAGGCAACGTTTGCAATAGTCCTGTTCTGCCTGTTTTAAAACAAACTGACCCTTCTCAGCCACCTGTGTACAGATTCGTAATTGATCTTAGAGAGGTCAATAAAATAGTCGTGCCACAATTCCCAGTTGTCCCCGACATTACAACATTATTGACTATGATTCCAGCTTCTGCGTCTTGGTTTTCGGTGATTGACCTGAAGAATGCTTTCTTCAGCATCCCAATTGCTGAAGAGAGCAGGGATATTTTTTCCTTCAGTTTAGGAGGTCGCAGCTTCCGCTTTAAACGCGCTCCTCAGGGCTACTGTGAAAGTCCTTCAATATATAGTCAAGCTCTAAAAACACAGCTTGATACGATTGTTTTGCCTAAAGGTGCTACTCTTGTACAGTATGTTGATGATCTGCTCATTGCTGCAGATACTGAGAAAATCTGTAAAAAGGCAACGCTGTCATTATTGCGCCATCTGTGTGATTTGCATCACAAGGTGTCACTTTCCAAGCTGCAATATTGCAGACAAGAAGTGACCTACTTAGGTCACCTCTTATCGAAGGAGGGAAGGAAACTGACCCCAGAAAGAATTCAGGCAATAGCGAAATTGAGTGTGCCAAGAACACAGAGAGAAGTGCGTGCTTTCTTGGGCATTACATCGTACTGTAGACAGTGGATTCCAAATTTTTCGTTATTGGCCAAACCTTTGGTGGCATTAACATGTAAAGGCACACCCAATCCCATTCCTTGGTCTGAAGAGTGTCAGAAAAGTTTTCTCGAATTGCGCACAGCATTATGTTCGGCACCTGTGTTGGGTACCCCCAACTACAGTAAGCCTTTCACATTGTATGTCCACGAGAAAGAGGGCTGTGCATTGTCTGTGTTGACTCAGTTGTTTGGAGGTAGGCAGCGTCCATGTGCTTATTTTTCGGCGACTTTGGATCTGGTAGCTAAAGCATTGCCAAGTTGTTTAAGAGCCACAGCGGCAGCAGCTGTTTCTATTCGACAGTCTGCTGGTCTAGTAATGAATAATACACTAGTCGTGATGGTCCCACATGCAGTAGACACGTTGTTAAATAGAACCAAGACACAGCACTTAACTAGTGCTCGTCTGTCCAGTTACGAACTGACATCACTAGCGAGTCATGTGCACATAAAAAGGTGCAGCACCTTAAACCTAGCTACGTTATTGCCAATTGCAGAGGAATCAGATGTTTCAGAACAGCACGATTGTTTTCTCAGAACAGAAGAAGAAACAAAAGGGAGAATAGATTTATCGGACACTCCTCTTGCTGAATGTGATGGTACATTATGGGTGGATGGTTCATGCTTCAAGCTCCCGAGTGGTGACACAACTGCAGCATATGCTGTCACGACTTTGCATACAGTTGTTGAAGCTGCACGTGTCCCACATAATTCAGCTCAAGCAGCAGAATTAATTGTGCTCACAAGAGCATGTGTGTTGTCTAAAGGAATGAAAGTGACTGTCTATACCGACAGCCAGTATGCATTTGGAGTGGCTCACAGTTTTGGACGATTGTGGAGAGAACGTGGATTCCTGACTTCGCATGGAGCTAAGATTCAGCATGGTCAGTTGGTGAATGAGCTTCTTGAATCACTGACCCTGCCCCTGCAAATGGCGATTGTGAAATGTAGTGCTCACAAGAAGGTGACTGATGACGTTGGTCGTGGAAATGCATTCGCTGATGAAATCGCGAAAGAAACTGCAAAGAATGTGATGAGCCGGATGTATGTTGCAGGACCTGCAAGATGGACTGGTGATGTGGGAATGTGTGAAGACACGATGGAAAGTGTGAAATCTATCCAAGCTGAGGCTACAGAGAAAGAGTTGAGCATGTGGAGAGAAAGTACGGGTAGGATGGATGCAAATGGTTGTTGGGTTGAATTGTCTGAACACCAGAGATGGTTGTTACCCGATGCGTACGTGCTTGCAGTAGTTACAATGGCTCATGGAATGGCTCATATCAGCGTGAAAGGGATTTGCGAGTTGTTGGCTCCAGTATGGAAGAATTCAGGGATTCCCAAGTGTGCAGAGAACGTTGTCAAGAATTGCATGGTATGCTTGAAACACAATCCTGGTAGGGGAACCCCAACTCCAGCTGGTCATTTTGCACCTCCTACGTATCCGTTCGAGGTTTTGCAGCTAGATTTCATCCACATGGAGAGGTGCAACAATTTAAAATACGTGCTATTTGTTGTTTGTGCCTTCTCAAGATGGGTAGAAGCATATCCCCTAAAAGACAATACTGCCATGTCCACAGCGAAAGCCCTTGTAAAAGAGTACTTCCCGAGATTCGGAATGCCTAGAATGATCTGGTCTGACAACGGGAGTGAATTTATAGGCCGTGTGATGAAGAATGTATGTGAGGGATTAGGTATCAGACAGAAGTTCCATGCTGCAAATCATCCCCAATCAGCTGGATTAGTAGAATGCTACAACGGCACTTTAAAACTCAAACTGGCCAAAATCCAAGCAAGCACAGGTCTTAAATGGCCTGATGCTCTAACCTTAGCACTCCTGTCCACCAGAATGACTGTGCACTCACGAGTGAAACTTAGTCCATATGAGATAGTTTTTGGCCGGCCAGCCAATATATGGGGAGTGCCTAGACCCAGAAAATTTAGTGAACTGGAACACCCTGTTTTGCTCAATTATTTGTATGAATTGATGGCTAAATTGCGTGTTTTGTATCAACAGGTTCACGACACCCTGCCTCCGGTCTCTGAAACTCCAGGCCACACCATTGCCCCTGGATCCTGGGTGCTGGTTAGAAATTTTCAACGGACAAAGAACGACCAGCCGAGGTGGACCGGACCGCACCTCGTCCTTCTTTCCACCAGGTCAGCTGTTCGGGTGGAGGGGAAGGCCAACTGGGTCCACGGGACCCATTGCAAGAAAATACCTTCTCCTCTACCTCATGACCAGTGGGTCCAGAAGGGTGTCACTGATCCAGAACCTGATACCGTGCCACATGCCGTCCCTTTTAATGATTTGCACGTAAAAAGAACTGACTCTGAACCAGAAAATGAGAACATTTCGCACAAGGCTGTGCCACCATCCAAGCTATTGAACACTGCAGAGCCTGACCTTTTGTTTCCGGATCAGACAATACCTGGGAAACAACGATATGATCTAAGACCGAGAAAAACGAACTAATAAAACTATTTCTTTTGCAAATTGAGACCAAAACCTATGGACAAATAAATATATTTTTTCCCTCCAAAGTACCATTTTTGAAAAGCGCAGCTCTCCCATCTAAGAAACTGGCTCATTTTTGATTTTTCGAACCGCCATCCGGGTTCCTCTGCTAGGGCCGCGGTTGCCTAAAAAGTCTTTGGGGTGCAGCTAACGGCGTTAGGTCGGTAGTTCTGGTTGGTCTAAGGGAGTTGCCCTGGACTGACAGAAGCATCCTTTTGTGGAAAAGTAAATTTTGCCATGTTATATGTGCCTACGTGTTCCCCATCTTATGCTATATGTGCATGATCGATATGCATGTATCCCCCTATGATCGATTAAAGACGCAATTATAGTTGTGTCCAACTCTAGTATGCCGGTTTCCAGTTCTCGTGAAAGCAACGAGTATTAGGCCTATGTTGCCACGTTTTACAGTGTGCACGTTAATTCAGTAAAATGTCCCCGTTTCTAGGCCTCAAAAGGGCCCGGACACCAGATTCAAGCTCCAGTCTCCTGAACCCACTCCGAGGAGCGATACAGCCCCCACCTGCATACCTGACCCTTCACTTCCTTTCGCGCAGCACAGTGCCCGGCCCGGCCTGGCTCTGCCTGCCTGTCTGCCAAGAGTATGTTATGCTTCTAGTTATCAGTCCAGCCCTCCTTCTTTGCATTCCTAAGCTACTGAATCGCATCAATAATTTCAGCCATGGTCTAGCCTTTCTGTCTCCATGCAAGAGAAATACTGTATTAATATTCATAGAATATTCCTAACACACGCAATACATGTAGAATAATGCATGCACCAGCCTTAGTGTCAAGTAGCCTTTGCCCTGATAACTTTTGGATTCTATCAACATGTACCCCAAACACCAGATACCAGATATGATATAGGTACATGTCGTCCTGACACCGCAGACTTTAGTCTCCTCTTCTAGTGCAGAAGTCATAGTCCCCAGTTCTCCCTAGGTAACACGTCATTGCCCGTTTGCGCGCACCACTAGGTTAAAGGTCCCAGCTGCTCGAGTAGCCCCCTCCATGTTTTCCGCCCCATTCATGACACTTCTGTGACGTTCATACCACATGTCTATGTATACGCCCTGTACACGCCTTCTTGTTACACCCATTCTGTCCTTATCTTTCGCGACTGCTACGAGTTACGCCTACTGCTACGCCTACTGTATTGAATGTAATGTAATTGTTTTAGTATATATACTGTATACTGTTAATGTGATGTGCCCACTCTACCTACCCCACTTCTTCCCCTGGCGTTCCTGCCATTTTCCCTGCCCCCGGCAGCTGCCTTCCTTCCTATTTTATTTCAGGCTGTCCCGTTCCAGTCCCTTCCCTTTTGCCTGAATAAATCCTTCTGACTCGGACACATCGGATCCTGCCTCTTATTTATTGAGCTATCTGTTCTTGTTAATCCAGTCAAAAATAGTACCGGTAATTAATTATTTATTTACCACATAATGGCGCCCGAATAGGGACTTGCCCTTTCCCCACGCGCCGGCGAAGCCACGCAGGCCCCCTGACCCTCTGCAGCCGTGACGGAACCATACCGTGCACGTGCAGATATTTCTGCTTCAAGTATCCCTCAGGCCCACGGAGGAGACGGAGGTTGCGGTCCAGCATCCAGACGAGGCGGTGAGGAACGCGGCGAGTCCCGACCAGAGCCCAAGCCGAGAGTGCAAGGTCCGAAGTATCTGGAGGCCCACCTGTAACTGAAGTCCGAAGTTCGTAGTCCGACGTCGTAGTAGTCCAGTCCAGTCCAGCCCAGTCCGAGGCCTTCCAGTTTCTGCTTTCCCGGTGAGTACCGTCACAGGGGGGTATCTAGACAGGAGCATTAGTTTGCTCCTGGTCCGATGGGTTTGGGTACGCAGACCCAGCACGAAGTATCCACCTAGGTGGGTACGGGTCCTGACGTGTCTCTTTATGGGACCGGTATGTTCTGTACTGTTTTAGCAGTGCATCCAGTAATTCTAGTAAGTTTCATTTTCAAGAAATTCATGTGTTCTGTTTTCAGTGTATCAGGTAGTATTTCTGTTCGAACTGTTATTCATGTATTTTTATGTCATGGTATGAGAGTTTTGTTTGCTATGTTATTACTGTGATTATTATATATTGTGTTTCAAGTGTATTCCCGAAATGCCTCTGTTTTCCAAGTTACGTCAGTTAAAAACCAGAAAAGGGTTACTCGAGGAAGCAGTTCCTGTCCCTCCTAGGGACAGTCCAGGACATTTTATGTATCACAAGCATGGCTTAGATGCCATAATATATCTAGACTTGTGGTCTGATTATACCAAAGATCTCGAAGAGAAATATAGATGGCCTGTATCAGGTACATGGGATGCCGAGTGCATCATGCGAGTAGAAGAAGCATTATGGAAAAAGAAAGCCAGACAGTCCCAGAAAGATGCCATCGAGTTATGGCGCAAAGAATCTCACAAAAGAACCGAAAAAGAATTCAGAAAAACAGAATTAAGTAGGGAATCCTCAGAGAAAGCCCAAGAAAGGGAATTAATCGAAGAAGGTGAACGAGTTAGAGCAGAACAGTCAGACAGACAGAGAAATGCCCTTATTAAGGGTATGTATCCTCTTCTTGCCGAGGGCTTGCCAAAAGCAACCCCGGAAGCATCCCGTAATTTTCCACCGCCATTGGTCCCGATTAAGCTACGTCATAAACCGACCGCAGCTGATATTTTTCTTTCGTCCTATTTGGACGACACAGTCCCAGCATATGCAAATCCTGTCCCGCCTGCTCCTGTTAATAATGTAATTCCGGTTCCTCCAGTCACTGGTTCCGGGGACCAAGTTAATGTGCCAGTACCCCCGGACCAGTCCGCACCACGTGTGATGCCGGTTACTTTACCAGCACGTCCAGCCTTAATAGACGATTCTAGTTCAGGAGGAGCGATAGGAGGTGCCCCTATCACCCCGCCTCAAACAAAACGAATGACGCTGAGAGAAGCAGCGTTACAGCGTACGCCAAAAGTAACTACATACGCAGATCTCAAGCGAAACCTTACTGATTGCGCATATGATCCAGTACCAGGCGAGGATCACATGCTCCTGTATTCAATACGTTTAAGACGAGTTGCCAACTTTTTGGTCACCCTGCCCGACATGAAAGAACATCTAGACAGAATATATCGTTTTATCCGTACAGGGGAGAATCCAGGAAGTATTCACGAAGCTATGGCACACAGAAAGGTCGATATTCAAAGTATGATTCTGCAATTTATGATTAACTGTTTAATAAGAGAACAAGATTACCCTGATAAAGACAAGGAAGAAATGAAAGTCCTGGCTAGGTGGAGTGACAATATAGCCGAGGAAAAACACAAGACACAAGGTTGTATAGAAAGTATGTACAGGAAAATCCGTAAAGAAATTGTAAGTATACACGAGAAAGAGAGAGTAAGTAGAGCAACCGAGAAAGAGAATGACTCTTCCAGTGAAGAGGTAGACAGCGAGAATCCTTCCAGAATAGCGTATGTAGGTAGAACTAGGCTTTCCGACCGACATTCATATCTGGATTACAAGAAAGTTTTTCCCTCTCCAGCACCAGAACAATGTTCTCTGGAACAAGTATTCCAAGTTACCGATCACATTCTGAAATCACGAATAGGTTATAGTGAGCTCAGTACCATGCATGAACAAGAACTAGCCCGATCAGCAGTCCGGTGGACTACTGATTCTACCACTTTTCCAGACGAAATAGTGGCACAAATGTTTCTGAAACTGCCCCCAGCCGAGCAACGATTGGTGGGTATGTATATGATCCAGCACCTCATTACACTGTATGAGGATCAGCATTCTGATCCAGGTCCTCTACATGATGTATTAAACGAGTTACTCCAGTACAGATGGAAAGGTCTAGGTACCGATTTAATTAGTGTCATTCTAGAACAGCGCCACAAATACCGAACGTTTCTGAATCCACATTTTGTTCACGTCTCACCCCCAGAAAGTAAATCATTCTACATAGACAGACAGAATCCGTTACGGGAAGTACATCCAGTCAAGAAAGAGGGTGGTGGTCTAGAACGAGTATTTGTTTACACCCCCATCACAAAGATGGAACTCTTAGAAATGAAGAAGTTAATTCCCTGTCACGATAAAGATCCAGCAGGGTTCCACCGTGAATTAAAAGACATGCTCCGCATGGGAGAATACACGTATCCAGATATCATTAAAATGTTAAAGGTCCTGTTGCCTGCGGGCATATATGAAAAACTCAAAGAAAAAGAATGGGAGGTGGGAGAGAAAAAGATAGATTGGACAGCTTTAGAAGCTGAAGATAATACACGAGTCCCAGGTACCGGTCTTGGGGATAAAGCTAAAGAATTGCCCGAGTTATTGATACAAGTTTTGCCAAGATTACTAGCCACGAAAAAGGAAGACTGGGATGCCATCTCAGCCTGTAAACAGAAACAAGACGAAGATACTAGTGATTTTTATTCTAGATTTGAGAAATGTTTTATTATTAATAGTGGTCTGAAAACAAGTAGTGAATCATACCCTGATCTTTTTGTTACTAAACTAGTCGAGAATTCAAGTCCACAAGTTAAAAATCGAGTACTGAAAGTCGAAAGTACCTGGCAAGCTAATTCTCCGTCACAGATGCTCCAAATGCTCAAGTACCACCAGAACAGAATCAGGGAAGAGCAGGAACACGAAAGGAGACGTATGAAAGACACGAAAATGAAAGTATTAGTTGCACAGTCTGTTCCACAAGACAGTCAGAAGAGGGGTACGAATCAAGCCAGTCATCCCGCAGTTCCCGTTAAAGGGACATGTAATTATTGTAAACAGCCCGGTCATTTTATAAACGAGTGTGCAGTTCTGAAACACAACATAGCTACTGGTAAGACTAAAGAAAGACCACGTCCGCGTAGACAAGAACAAGTTTCACAGACTTCCCAGCAACCACAGAATGCACAACAGACAGTTACAGCACCGCAGCCTATCGCTGCCACACAACACGTTACACAGCAGATGTACCAGTATGCACAGTCCGAGTACCCAGATTATCAGCCGTATTCATGAAACAGCCTAGAGAGGGAGGCAGGCTTGCCTCTCATCGAGATTCCTGTAGATCAAGAGGGTCCCTATGTACACAGTCAAGTATTAGGGAAAGATAGAAAGTTTCTGATTGATACAGGGGCAAGTAGGACTACCATCAGTCATGACGAGGTTCCAGGGGCTCCGCTCTCAGGCTCTAGAAATGTTTCCCTTGGATTTTCAGGAAAGCCTATTGTTAATGAAATATCGAAACCAGTTACTCTAGAAGTTGGTCCATTGTCCTGAACTACAGATCTATTACTAACGAAATCTTGTCCAGAAAATGTATTAGGCATTAAGACATTGAAAGAATTAGGAGCAGTCATATGCTGCTCCCCAGAAGGAGTACGTCTGTTCCTCCGAGATTTTAAAGGTCATTATGTATTACGTGATTTTGATCCAAGATTATTGAATGTACCACAGCATTTATGGGCGCAAGGTCCAACTGACGTAGGTTGTATGCATATCACACCCCATCGTGTGACTCTGAAACAAGGTGTTGTATTACCACGAATCAGACAGTACAAATTGCCACCTGAGGCTGTAGCAGCCTTATCCAAAATTATTGACGAGCTTATTGTTGAAGGAGTGGTTGTAGAAACTGACTCCAATGTATGTAATTCTCCTATCATCCCAATTCTGAAACGTACTGATCCAAATGCACCTCCAGTTTATCGATTAGTGATTGACCTTCGAGAACTTAATAAATGCATCATACCCCAGTACCCAGTGGTTCCCGATATTTCTTCCCTCTTGACAGCCATTGATTTCGAAGCCACATTCTTTACAGTTATTGATCTCAAGAATGCATTTTTCAGTGTCCCCATTCACCCAGACAGCCAGTTCCTTTTCGGATTCTGTTTAAATGGAAGGAGCTATAAATTTACACGAGCTCCTCAAGGTTTCACAGAAAGTCCTAGCATTTACAGTCAAGCACTTAAAAGACAACTAGACAATATTCACATGCCAACTGACACTGCCCTGCTCCAGTATGTCGATGATCTACTGATCACAGCCCGTTCTGAACGTGACTGCGAGCGTGCGTCACTTACAGTCCTGTATTTTCTGGCCGAGATGGGGCACAAGGTGTCCCCGTCCAAATTACAATTCTGTGTCCAGCAAGTGGTCTACTTAGGACACTTACTGTCCAAGAGGGGTAGGCAGTTGACACCTGACCGTATCCAGTTAATAGCACGTCTTCCGCAGCCCAAGACTCAGAAGGAGGTACGAGCTTTTATCGGCCTCACTTCTTACTGCAGACAATGGATTCCTCAGTATGCATTTCTAGCCAAGCCACTGATACAGTTAACGACACAGGAGGCAGCCGTATCGACTGTCCTCCCTTGGACCCAGGAACATACACTTGTTTTTAACGAGTTAAAGAAAGCTTTATGTAATGCACCTGTCCTAGCAACACCGAACTACAGTAAGCCTTTTACACTTTTTGTCACAGAACGTGATGGTACTGCATTATCTGTTCTCACACAAGATCAAGCAGGACAATACAAGCCCTGTGCTTATTTTTCTAGCACATTAGATTCAGTGGCCCAGGCTCTGCCTGCGTGCCTCAAGTCAGTTGCAGCCACAGCACTAGCTATCAGACAAAGTGATTCCATAGTGTTAGGACACTCCCTGACAGTACAAGTTCCACACTCCGTCGAAGTTCTTTTAAACCGAACTCAGACTCAGCACTTGACAATTGCACGTTTAACAGGTTATGAACTGACATTGTTCCAACCACACATAGAAATCAGACGCTGCAACATTTTAAATCCAGCTACACTGTTACCGTCAGTTACTTCAAATCCTGCTGCACATGACTGTGTGGAAGTTGTTAACACCATGACAAAGCCAAGACAAGACTTGACAGATATTGCATTACCTGATCCAGACCTGACACTTTATGTGGATGGTTCATGTATGAGAACAAGTACAGGAGAACTAGTAGCCGCGTATGCAGTGACTACTGACACCGAAGTTATAGAAACACACCGTATTGACACCCTGTCTGCCCAAGCAGCAGAGCTCGTCGCTCTGACCCAAGCCTGCATACGTGCCAAGAACCTGAAAGTAAATATATACACAGACTCACGTTATGCATTCGGAGTCGTACACGACTTCGGAGTGCTCTGGCAGGAGAGAGGTTTCATGACTTCTCATGGAACCAAGATTCAGCATGGTCTCCTTATTCAAGCTCTGTTAGATGCAATACATTTACAGACAGCTATCGCTATCATGAAGTGCAAGGCACATACGAAAGTCACTGACATCATTTCCCAAGGTAACGATCTAGCAGATCGAACAGCCAAGTTCACAGCTCAGACTCCAGACATTCCAGTTAACACGACCCTGACATACACTCCAGAACAGACTACTTGTATGACAGTTAAGGACCCTACACAAGATGTCATAGATATACAGTCACATGCTACTCCCGATGAAATCAAGAAATGGTCCGAACAAGGAGGGGTCCAGACAGATCAAGGATGGTTGACGAAGGGAAAAGCCACATGGTTTCTCCCCGACTCTATGGTTCAAATCATTATTAACACCGCACATAGTCCAGCACATTTAGGAGAAAAAGCTATGTTAGACAGTATTCAGAACCTTTGGTTCAACAAGCATTTACGAGCAGCAGCCAAGCAGAAAGTCCGTACCTGTATGATATGTTGTCAGTTCAATCCAGGTAAAAGTGTCCCGGTGGAACAAGGTGGATTCCAACCCCCTGACCACCCTTTTGAAGTCCTCCAGATGGATTACATTCAGATGGAGCGATGTCGAGGTTTCAAGTATGTCCTCGTAGTTGTATGCGCTTTGTCCAGGTGGACAGAAGCATATCCAGTTCCAGATTACACAGCTGCGACCACTGCCAGGCAGTTGGTTCGTGAGTACTTTCCCCGCTACGGATTACCTAGGGTCGTGTATTCAGATAACGGCCAGCCATTCTCATCCGAGCTCATGAAACAAGTATCCCTTCTGTTAGGGTACCAGTGGAAGTTCCATTGTGTACGCCATCCTGAAGCAGCCGGTCTCGTAGAGAGACATAATCAGACTTTGAAAATCCGCATTGCTAAAGTATGTACAGAAAAAGGTGTAGATTGGTTAATAGCCCTGCCAGTTGCTCTTTTTTATATGAGAATGGTTGCACATTCCAGATCAGGTCTGTCCCCGTACGAGGTCGTATCCAAATATGTGGGGTACACCTATGCCCCGAAAGATTACAGACGTTTCCAGTAATATGCTGACAGATTACCTAGCTTCCTTGATGTCTGCACTACAATCTTGTCGTTCACAGGTTGCCGCTGCATTTCCAGACAACACTGAGGTGAAACCGCATGAAGTCGTTCCGGGGGATGTCGTCCTGGTGCGCAATTTTGATCGTTCAAGTCCGTTGGAGCCCCGTTGGAAGGAACCCCAGCTGGTGTTGTTAACAACAAGGACCGCCGTCAAGCTCGAGGGACGCAAAGGCTGGGTGCATACCAGCCACATCAAGAAATTCCATGGATTACGACAAAAGACATTTATCAAAGACTGCCCTATTCTCAAGGACTGCCCAAACACAGACTCTGAATTCAAACTCCCCCTGTTAGAGAAAACTCCGCAGCAGGAGTATAAAGCAAAACTCCGGTCTAGTAAAATAAGTCAGCCAGTTTAATTGTCTAAGTCCCTCTCGGGTGAAACGGTTAGACAGGTTCCTGACATGTATGAGACAGACCCACACAGTGAGAGAGTTAGTCAAAACTCTACGAGATGTATTATCGTTCTATTCTTTTTATTATTCTTGAGTCTTATGGTTACATGCATAAGTTATGCGTTACATTTATGTTTTCCGATTTCACATGTACATATGTTTTCTAATGTTACAGTAGAGCACACATTTAGTGATCTGCCTCCTCACGAGTTATCCTATCGTCTTGCTATGCGAAATAACACCTTTATCCGAATGTTGCACTATTCACACCAGACTAGCAATGCCACTAATTGTTGGGTGTGTGGTCGACTCCCCCCTTTCCAGACACCGAAGGGAGTTCTGCCACTCTTTCCTTAATGGTTCGTGTGGAGCATGGTCCACGTTAACGTCATACTCAACTGATATGTCCTTCCTGAATCGCACATGTTTCCCAGACAAGCAGGGTCTTTCCCATAGAACAGGGTTAGATCTAGAAAATGAAGTATATGATTTAGGTAATTATTCCTCGAATTTCATGGTCCTGAATGTCCAGTCCGATACTACTCCAGATTTACCTGCTATTTCAGTTCTACCAGTCAAAGGCGAATTATGTGTCAGAAAGAATGGTTCCGCACATGTAGGACATAGTGATTGTACTACTGTGGTCCAGTATAGTGACAGTGGGACATCTATTTTCAAAGCCTCACGTCATTCTTATTTTGTCTGTGGTCAGACCGCATATGTTCGTCTACCCCTCGATTGGGATGGAACATGTTACATTGCCTTCCTACTGCCACCAGTTTTTCTAGCCCCATCCGATTATCATCGAAATACACATCTAGTACACATTAGACATAAAAGGGAGATCGAGTCCCCAATTGTCGATCAAACTGAAACTACTCTAGAACAGTATCAAGATTTCAATAAAGGTTTCTTCTTCTTTATAGGACCTGTCCAGAATAGTAAGTTAATACGTAGGTTAACCAGAACCCTTGAAGCAGTAGTGAATGAGACTACTTCCGCTCTAGGTAACCTAACCGAAGAGCAATCTGCTATGAGATTTGTTGTGCTCCAAAATCGTCTCGTTCTTGACGTCATACTGGCCGATAGAGGAGGAGCTTGTAGAGTCATCGGATCTAGTTGCTGCATTTTCATTCCTAATAACGCGCCGTCTGTTTATTCAGCTATAACCAGACTTCATAAAATTGCCCATCAGTTACACCAGAATCCAGGCACCTGGACATGGTCCGGTTGGCTCTGGAGTATCATATCTGCCTGGGGATGGAAAGTATTGTCATTCCTAGGTATAGCAGTAATGATTATATTCAGTTGCTGCCTCTGTTTACAATGTGGCCCTGCGATTTGCGGCATGTGTGCTACCTCTTGTATTCCTAGTCCTAGGTCCCGTTCTAAGACAATTCGAGACGAGCAAATGATGCTATATGAAATGATAGATGGTATCATGAATATAGATGTTTCCTGATGGAAACGTAGGGCACAAGGAGGGAATGTGGAAAAGTAAATTTTGCCATGTTATATGTGCCTACGTGTTCCCCATCTTATGCTATATGTGCATGATCGATATGCATGTATCCCCCTATGATCGATTAAAGACGCAATTATAGTTGTGTCCAACTCTAGTATGCCGGTTTCCAGTTCTCGTGAAAGCAACGAGTATTAGGCCTATGTTGCCACGTTTTACAGTGTGCACGTTAATTCAGTAAAATGTCCCCGTTTCTAGGCCTCAAAAGGGCCCGGACACCAGATTCAAGCTCCAGTCTCCTGAACCCACTCCGAAGAGCGATACAGCCCCCACCTGCATCCCTGACCCTTCACTTCCTTACGCGCAGCACAGTGCCCGGCCTGGCTCTGCCTGCCTGTCTGCCAAGAGTATGTTATGCTTCTAGTTATCAGTCCAGCCCTCCTTCTTTGCATTCCTAAGCTACTGAATCGCATCAATAATTTCAGCCATGGTCTAGCCTTTCTGTCTCCATGCAAGAGAAATACTGTATTAATATTCATAGAATATTCCTAACACACGCAATACATGTAGAATAATGCATGCACCAGCCTTAGTGTCAAGTAGCCTTTGCCCTGATAACTTTTGGATTTTATCAACATGTACCCCAAACACCAGATACCAGATATGATATAGGTACATGTCGTCCTGACACCGCAGACTTTAGTCTCCTCTTCTAGTGCAGAAGTCATAGTCCCCAGTTCTCCCTAGGTAACACGTCATTCCCGTTTGCGCGCACCACTAGGTTAAAGGTCCCAGCTGCTCGAGTAGCCCCCTCCATGTTTTCCGCCCCATTCATGACACTTCTTTGACGTTCATACCACATGTCTATGTATACGCCCTGTACACGCCTTCTTGTTACACCCATTCTGTCCTTATCTTTCGCGACTGCTACGAGTTACGCCTACTGCTACGCCTACTGTATTGAATGTAATGTAATTGTTTTAGTATATATACTGTATACTGTTAATGTGATGTGCCCACTCTACCTACCCCACTTCTTCCCCTGGCGTTCCTGCCATTTTCCCTGCCCCCGGCAGCTGCCTTCCTTCCTATTTTATTTCAGGCTGTCCCGTTCCAGTCCCTTCCCTTTTGCCTGAATAAATCCTTCTGACTCGGACACATCGGATCCTGCCTCTTATTTATTGAGCTATCTGTTCTTGTTAATCCAGTCAAAAATAGTACCGGTAATTAATTATTTATTTACCACACTTTAGCAGAATCAACCTACCACCGCAGGCAGCACTCTAGAGAGGATGGAGTTTCCCGATGTGGAGAGACCTGCCAAACGAACGAACTTTAAGAACAGACTGCGCAACGTAATGACAAAGAGAAGTTTTATAATATTGTGCATTTTTATGCTGTTTAGTATAATGGTATTTTTAATGAGTTACATTTGCACCCACTGCATCGCCCATACCTCCTCCCACTGTTTCCTCTCATTCTTTTCACCCCCTTTCTGACCATGAATCCAATAGAAGGTTAGAGTTCATTAATAACTCCTTCATTCAGCTCTTGCACCAACACCAACTAGTAATGAACACAACTAACTGTTGGGTGTGTGGTCTGATGCCTCACACTACGGATAAAGGTATCCCTTATCTAGTTCTGCCTTTCAGTCATAATGGCTCTGTGTGGGCATACAGAACAATGTTCATATATGCACGAGAAGTCCAACCCCTACGTTCTGTAAAAGACAACCTCAAGACTAGTGCCCTAGTCAAAGGTATAGTTGACATGATTAAGGAAGTAATTTCTTATGAAGATACTCCGGATGATGAGATACTTGCATATGTCGGTTGGAACGTGACCGGGTATGGGGCTACTTTAA
Source organism: Lissotriton helveticus (assembly GCF_964261635.1). Taxonomy (NCBI): domain Eukaryota; kingdom Metazoa; phylum Chordata; class Amphibia; order Caudata; family Salamandridae; genus Lissotriton; species Lissotriton helveticus. The sequence goes on from NC_136063.1 coordinate 808,758,815, forward strand.
GTGAGAAACAGCAAGCAAAGAGATCTTCCCCGATCTGGATTGTACCCCATCAGGGTAACCTGTGTCTGCAAGGTATTGGCAAGAACCCCAGAGCTCAGTTAGGGAGAAGTGTCTGTACAGAAACGTATGTTTTTGGGTCTCAGACTTCCCCTGCGTTTTTAGCAGCTAAGGGTACTTATTTCATCTGCCATGATAAAGCCTATACATGGTTGCCCCCTGACTTTTCGGGCTCATGTTTTGTTTCATTCCTGTTGCCTCCCACCTACACAGCAGCGGCGGACTACCACCGGACAAGGATAGTTAGAGGTGTCTTGAGTAAAGAAGACACTGCAGGTCAAGAATTTGGGGACTTTGCAAAGGGTTTCCTGCCGTTCTGGGGAGCCATGGCTAACAGTAGGAACATAAGGCAATTGACAAGGGTAGTTGAGTCCACCATGACCGAAACTACTGGTGCCCTTAGTAACTTGACTGCTGAGCTCCAGTCGGATCGACTTATGACCCTTCAGAACCGGGTCGCTTTAGATGTTATACTTGCAGACCGAGGTGGGGTATGCAGATTGATCCAATCTAGCTGCTGTATTTTCATCCCAGATAACGCTCCAACGGTGTACCAGGCCATCTCCAGGCTACATAAGATTTCCGAATCTATTCATCTGGATAAAGGAGAGTTGTCGTTAATGGGATGGTTCTGGGAACTGATATCTGCCTGGGGATGGAAAATCCTAATGGTCATTGGGATGGTCTTAGCCATTCTCTTCCTGTTCTGTCTGTGCATACAGTGTGCTCCTTCAATATGTGGCCTCTGTGTTACATCATGTGTAAGGAAGCCTGTGTCAAGAGATGAACTAAGTACTAGAATGATGTTACAGCAACATCTCAATGACTTTAGGAATATAGATCTGGACTCAGACTAACATGAGGATAGATTAATTGCCTATGTAAGGGCAAAAGGAGGGTTTGTGGTCCTGAAAATTCTGGATTCATATAATCATTTTGGACTCGAGAATTAAAACTCTCCGAAACATGACGAATTTGGTATCAAAAGACCGAGAATGACGAGTACATTATGCACAAGCATTTTCATCGCATTCGAGTGATGGTTACACCTCAAAATCGTCACTTATATCTTGAACCCTTGGCTTCCATTTTGTATATGGCAGCCATTTTGTGTGTTGCCCTTTACATAGGCCTTAATCCAGCTGAATTCAATTCAGGAAGGACACATACTCCTTAATCGACTTTTCTTTGACCTATACAAGTTGGAACCATTGCCCCAGGCCAAACTCGTTAGGTCAGTTCCCCTCCCAGTGGCCGAGCAAGATAGCATCAAGGCTCAACAAGCCATAAAACCATTTCAGCGCGCACACCAGCCGTATCTCGCTCACATCTGTCTCCACTCCTTTTCTTCATTTTCTTTATGATGGGGAGGTAACCATTTTTATTGGGGGTCCAGCGATGTCTGATGAAATGTTGGGCCTTGCCAGGTGATTTGTTATGGGCAGCACGACGTGAAATATGTACATGTCATCATGACTCTGCTTTTCTTTTGTAACCAAAACCTGTAAATGATATACTACGAATTCGAAGAATGTTTGCCTGAAGCCGAATATTCTGTATAAAGAGAGAAGCCTGATTTTGTAAAATTGAGCAGTCTCCTGAGAATATACTCCCCATGTGTTGTACTTCTAGGACACTTGTTACCTTGGTTGCAGCCAATAAAAATTGATCCTTGACTTCACCTAGAAGACTCCGAGTTTCAGTAGGTCTGAATCAGGAAGATCTCGAGGTCTTTGGGGTGTTGTCCCTGGCACCGCTGGGTTACCGGTTCTGTGCCGGTTCTTAAGAAAACCCAGTACCTCAGTCTATGATGCTCAGAAGTTGGGGGTCATCATGCAGTCCAGGCCCCTCTGCAGGCCGTGACCTCTGCCTAATACCCCTCCCACCACCCCTAGCCACACCGCCAGGACCTGTGGTGGCATGCACAGGTGACCCTGGGACCCCATGGCTGTTGCTACTGGTGGTATTGTCCGTGGCTTCCTGGGTGGCTGGTGTCCTTGTACTATTTGAATTCTGTGTCCTAGGTCTGTCCGTGTTGGCAGGGGGTTCTAGGTCTCTTGCCATATGGTGTTTGACATGGGTGCAGGGGGTCAGATGTTTGTGCTGCTGGGGCTGCCTGATGACTCACACCAGAGGTGCCAGGTTGTTTTTCGTCATCCGAAGAGGACAGAGCCAGATCCACACCAGAGAGCTCATCCTCCACCAGAGTCTGAGACAGGGACTCCTCTTCACTTGCTGCTGTGTCCCAAGCACCACCTGTGTTTGGAAGAGACACACATTGTCAGTTATGTTACTACAGGCATCAATGGTTCACATATGTATTTAGCAACCGGGAGGGAGGAAGAGGTACTGATCCATTCAGCATGCAATGGTTAGTACTAAGAATCAAGGAGGGAGGAATGGATCACTCGTCCTGTGCAACCAGGGTATTTACGTATTTTCATTCCTTACTAAATACCCTCATATACGTACACAGGCACAGGGCGGTATAGCTTGTTTCTCTGCCTCAGTGTACTGTAGCAGCATTTTCATTGGGTCTCCTTTATTGGAAATTGCTGAGCATCCACCTGTAGGTGGACTGGTTGCTTTCCCAGTAGTGTCCAGAGAAGAAAAAGCCTCTAGGATCACATGGGGCTGAAACATGTTGACCAACAGTGAACAAGCATGGTGCGATGGATCAGTAGCTGGATCCACACACGCAACACCTTTGTTTCTAACTTCATACATCACAATGTTCACCATTTTACCCTAGCCTTTGGGTGATGTGAGGGATTTTGACTCACAGCACTTGAGCACAGAAACGCACTCCTAATTTTCATCTCTGGACACTACTGGCAAAACCAGCCAGTTTACCTCCAGGTGGAGGCACAGCATATTAGCAACAATAGAGAGCCTATGATAATGCTGCTACAGTACACTGAGGCGGAAAACCAAAATATATCGCACTACGCCTGTGTACGTATGTGAGGTTTTCAATGAAGGCAACACAATACGCAAAGACCCGGGTTGCACAGGACGAGTGAACCATTCCCCCTCCTTGATTTTAGCATCAATGGTTCATATACATGACATTTACAATGGAACTTCAGGATGCGTGCCTGTACACTGCATTGTCTTAGGTCGTCACAGACAGAGAATAATATTGTTGTTGCACATTGTCCAGCCAACATGAAGCATTTCAATGTGCATGTTGAAGTGTGTGCATGCCCAGCTCCTGTATGGATTTCACTATACATGGCCATTGGTACTCAAGGGCCATCAGGTGGCTGACACAGGAGTGTCTTCGCTATTCACATTTGACTGTGCTTCCCTGTGAGGGGGTATGCCTGTGCTGACAAAATGGCTGACAGTGCAGTCCTGGTGTTTATTGGTGGCCAATCCCTGCAGGGCCTTTTGCTCCCCACAACAGAGCCCAATCACATAGTTCTTGCCAGTCCATTCCCCCCCTGTGAGGTGAGCATGGTTCAGTGTGAGCTGGCTGGGCCATATAGGTGGCTGAGGATTGTGAGTGATGCAACTCCCACCATGCTCTGGGACACACACCCTTCCCAGCATGCCCTCACTTCCCTCCTTTGGACTCTGCTTCCCTGTGAGGGGGTGTGCCTGTGCTGACAAGATGGCTGACAGTGCAGTCCTGGTGTTTGTTGATGGCCAATTCCCAGCAGGGCCTTCTGCTCCCCATAACAGAGCCCAGTCACAGAGATCCTGTCAGTCCATTTAAACTTCCTGTGAGGTGAGCATGGTTCAGAGAGGTGTTGATGGTCCAATTGGGAGGGGGAGCATTATCTGTGACAACAACCCCATCATGCTTTTGGATACACTCACTTCACCAGCATACCCACTATTTCTTCCTGTCAGTCAGCTACACTGTGAGGTAGTGGTTGTGGTGGCCAAAATGTCTGACTGTTTATTTAGATTAGTGCCACTGCTTTGCTCTATTTGTTGGTAGGTTTGCACATGTCATGACCCAGTTACAAATCACTATGATGTGGCCAGTATTGTGTTTGACTGACTGGCATACACTTCTTGGGCTGATTAGCTTTTGTTTAGTATGCCTTTGCTATCAGTGCATGGTTTTACTGTCCCCTTAATCGGACTGGTAGCAGCTCCTCGAAGCAGCTCCTCACGCTGGGATCCCTATACTGGGAATATCCCGTTTAGCGCCAGCACTCGCCGAATCTCTTTAACCAGATTTGTAACAGGATTACAGGATTACTACAACACTAAAGAATTCACCCCCTTTGGGATTTGGCCCTCCCATACCCGGTGCGTACCACGGAGTTGATGCCAACCTGCGACTTTGAACCGCCACATCTGCCCCCTGCATTCGACAATCGGCGGATCGGATGCCATCCTGCGACTTCGAGCCACCGCATCCGCCACCCCTGGAATCGACAACCGGTGGCTGGTTCCGACCCCCTCAAGTCGGCTATTGTTCGCCTTGACCATCCTGTCCGCACCGTGTCGAGTCTCCCTCAAGCCCACTGGCTGGTGACTCCATGTGTGCCGTGGACTCATCCTGCAGGATGCGACACCTGCAGACCAGCGACTAACCGGTGTGTCCGTCCTGCACCAGCCGCCCAGCAAGGAAGCCCCCCTCCGATACCCCTGACGCTGATTCCATGCCTTCAGTGACCCGAGGCCTTGCGCCTGTGACCTGCTCACTGCTAGGGGCTCGTGGTTACGGTGGAGCACAGGGCTGGGACTAGCCTGCTCCTACACCCTCGCACCAAAGACCGCTCCACTCCTGCTGACCCTCAGAACCGGTCCTCCAACCAGCGGCCAGATCGGAACTCGCACTACAGAATCGCCTGGCCTGCCAGAAACACAGAAGAATCGGGAGAACAGTGCGCTCTCGCTACATTGCCCCACCCCCAAGGAAAATCGCTCCTTTTTGTTGTTCGCCCATCGACCCCAGGATCTACAGAGCTCCCATGAAGGTACTGTCTGCCGCGATCTCTTATTTCACATTTTTGCTGGTCACTGTTATTTTTGACTACTCTCCTGCTGCCTGTCCTATTTTTGATCGCCCCCTTCTCCCTCTACATTGAGCATTGCCAGAGGAAACTTTCCTTTTGCTGCACCCCAAAATGGCTGTGTTTAGAAACACCCCCATTAATATCTTTGTTCTGCCTCTCAAAATGGCGGTACCTGTGTTTAGAAAACACCCCCATTAGCAGCTTTGTTTTCGCCTCTCAAAATGGATGTGGTCATAAACCTCAGCTACCATCGCACCTCCCCCTCCCACTGACCATCACTTAGCCCTGTTAAAATCAGTGTGCTACTGTGATCACCAAAACTGTGATAGGACTGGACACCCCAAATCAATCGAAATTGAAATAGGACTAGGATACCGATACTGGTCTACTCGCCCTCTCTTAACACTCCTACCCTACTCATCACGATAGAAACAGGACCTATCCCCTCATACCACCATTGATATAGACATCAAGATAGGACATCGCCTCCTCACTCCTATCATGGATACAGACAAAAGGACCATACCACCACTCTCCTCCACCCTAAAGTGTCAGCCATCTTGGACTAGTCCTATACTAGTCTTAGACTAGTCACACCGCAGGTGTCCCTATCACTACTGCTACTTCCCTTTTTAGCCACTCTCTCTCTTTCCTATGTGAGATATAGAAATCAAAATAGGACAACGCCCCCCTACTCTTGTCCTGGAAACAGACAAAGGAATATACCACCACTCTTCTCCACCCTTAGGTGTCGGCCATCTTAGACTAGTCTTAGACTGGTCTTTGACTAGTCCCTCCACAGGCTTCCCTATGACATTTTCCTCAGCTCCTACTTCCCTATTTAGCCACTCTCTCTTCTCCTAAAGTGTCGACCATCTTAGACTAGTCCTGTCTGGTCTTAGTCCAGTCCCACCTCAGGCATCCTAATCACTTTCTCTTCAGCTGCTACCTCCACTCTACAGTACCTCACCTTTACAACATCTCTCACCATGGAACTCACAGGCACCCACACATATAAAATCATTTACCCCCCAAGCTCACAAAAAAATCTGCCAAAAAAGTCAAACACAACTTTCTTAAAGCCCACCCAGAAACACCCTTTGCAGACCCATATTTTTCACCGCGATATGGACTCACGACCACCAACATCATCTTCTACACTAAACGCAGAGCACAATGGAGGAAAGCCTTCTAATCCTTACTCATGATTTCCTCCTCAAAGAAGTCCGCACATGGTCTTCGGATATCTATTTTACCATCACAACTCTTCCAAGCAACAGCAAACATCACTATATACAACAACAGCACTATCCTCATTCAGTCCACGGATCGTAGCCTCAACCTATTTGATACATTATTCCCTATCATTAAAGAGCAGTTAGCCACTCCCCTGACCCCCTCCTAACCCACCCCCACTCCCTACACCCAAACCAATTCTTCTACTAGTCAGCCCCCCACCCCCCCACCCCCTACCCTCTTGACTCCTAGTTGCCCAGAGCTGCTCGCCTCCCCCAACCCCCCTACCCCACCCTACAATACACTTCTCCTCTCTCCCAGCCCCTCCCCTTCTCTCTCCACCCCACTTCCTCTCACATCAAGCCCCCCCTCCCCTACCACCTCCCCACAACCCCCCACATCCAGCCTCCCACCCTCCATCACCACCCCCCCTCCTCTCACTTATAGTCCACCCTCCTCCGGCTACTTTTCCTCCCCACCCCCTCTCACATCAAGCCACCTCTCCTCCTCTACCACCACCACCACCACCCCTCCTCCTCACCATCTAGCCCCCTCCTCCCTCGCCAGCCCTCCTCTTTGCACACCTAATCCCGCCTCCTCATTTACCAACCCCTACCCCACACCTAGTCCCCCCTCCTCTTCTTGCATCATCACTACCCTTCCCCCCTCACACCTAGTCCCCCCTCCACTATCCTCCCACACCTAATCCACCCCCCTCCTCTCACATCTTCACCCCCCCTCCTCTCACACCTAATCCTTCCCCCTCCTCTCATATCTTCACCCTCCTCCTCTTACACCTAATCCCCCCTCCTCTCACACCTTCACTCCCCCTCCTCTCACACCTAATCCTCCCCCCTCCTCTCATATCTTCACCCCTCCTCTCACACCTAATCCCCCTCCTCCTCTCACACCTTCACTTCCCCTCCTCTCAAACCCAACCCCCTCCTCTCACACCTTCACTCCCCCTAACCCCCCTCTTCTCAACCCCCCTCCCCTCACTACTACTCCCCCCTCCCATACCACTTTGTGTCCCCCCTCCTCCTATACCACTTCTAGTCCACCCCCCTATACCACCCCCCACCCGGTCACTCCCCCCACACCCTCTCAATGTTACCACACAAATGCCCTCCACTGAACCCCCTACCTCACCTCCTCTCCCTCCCCGCCCTCCCTCACCTCCTCTATTCCCACCCCTAATACATACCCAACACTCTATCTACCTCCGCCCCATACTCTTTCCACGCCTTTATCAGTTCTCACACCGTACCGAGTCAAATCTTCTCAACATATACCTTGCCCTTCCATCCCCACCACTACCATTCCTAACTCCACTCTGGACAAGATTATGTCCTCCCTTTTCCAAATTAAAGACGAGCTACAAACCTTCAAAGAACTCTTTGCAAATCAACTTAGACACCCCTCTCCCTGATACCCTCTTACACCGCAAATCCTCCGCCCCACCCACACGCTTACACAAGCACAGCCCCCCTCACTGGACCTCTATCCCTGCCCACAACCCTTCCACCCGACCCATTTGATGCATCAATCCACTGACACGGTATGACATACGTGTCCTTCTAGACTCCTACGATACCGCCTCCATGGCCCACACAGCCACCAGGCACCTCCCCATCCTCACTATCCATTCCAACCCACACAGGCCCACCACTCTAAATACTAGAGGCACCATCTCTAACAATCTTACTAAAGTCACCCTCACTTTGGACCCCTTCGCCTCCAGCAACACCCCAAGGCTCAAATGCACATTACTTAACTGCAGATCTGCCCCCAGACACGCATTTGACATAGCCGACCTCATTATCGCACATGACCTTGACCTTACCATACTCACCGAAACCTGGTTAACAGAATCCTCCTCCCCCTCATGCATGGACATTCTAGTTCCCCCAAACTATCACATCATCAGATTAGACAGAGCCTGCAAGACAGGAGGTGGAATAGCATATATTCACCTAAGTAACCTCTCAGTAACCAGAGCTGTCTTCCCTACATTCTCCTCTTGTGAACACATCTGCCTCGACGTCAACAGTGAGGGCAATCCAGTATGTTCTCTACATATTATTTACCACCCTCCAGGAGACAACCTCACCTTTACTGAACACCTCATGGACATGATCACTACGTACTCGGGTCGACATATGACACAAATATTCCTTGGTGACCTCAACCTCCACTGGAATGATCAAAACGACGCGCTGGTCAACAGTCTCAAAAACTTCCTCAACACTCTAGACCTCACCCAAATCTGCAAAAGCCCCACTCACGACAAAGGCTCTATCCTTGACCTCATCATTTCCAAAGGTGGCGCCAACCAACTAGACTCAATCCAATCCTGTGACTGGTCTGACCACCACATAATCACATTCTTCATCAACGAACTTGTGAAAATTTGCCCAGCCCAAGCGACCAAACCCAAGACCTGGAAAAGGGACCTGAAGAAACTTAATCCCAACTCTTCACCCTCTCCCAGCTACAACCTTCTCCTGCCCCCCACAGGCAACAACGATGTTCAGTCCCTCACCGATCATTACCTCAAGTCAATGACCACGATAATCAACGAAGTTGCCCCCCTTCAGTTAAAAAGAGTCTCCTCCAAAAGCTCTAAAACATGGTACGATGGTCCGCTTAATGACGATAGACGAGCCCAGAGAAAAGCTGAGCGTAATTGGAGATCTACTCCATCAGCTATGCACCTCAATACACTTAAGAAAAAAAGAAATGCTTACTTCAGGAAAATCAAAAGATCGAAAGCTGACTTCTTTAGCCATCAACTAGACCAAGCAAAAAACCGACCAAAAAAACTCTTTGAAATGATAAAATCTCAGTCCAAGGACGTTCCACAACGACTACCTAACACATCCAGCATTCTACCGTCATGTGAGGAATTCTCTACCTTCTTCAATCTAAAAACAGTTAACATCAAGAACAATCTCCTCATTGATCAAAACCTATACTCCAGCCCCCACAGCAAAACACCCATCAAACTAAAAAGCGATGCTACCTGGTCACCCTTCGATACTTACACAGAAGATTCTATAGGCAAGATCCTTAGTACCCTGAAACCCTCCAATCACCTATCGGACCCTCTACCTGCAAACGCTGTAAAAGATCTCAGCCCTTGGCTTCTCCCGCTCCAGACCAAAATCATTAATAGCTCTCTTCAACAAGGATGCATCCCGGACTCCCTCAAAGTGGGACAAATATCGCCCATACTAAAGAAACCTACAGCCGACCCTACTGACCCTAATAACTATCGCACTATCTCCAACATCCCTACTTTAGCCAAATTGCTAGCAAAATGTGTACACCTCCAACTGACTAAACACATCGATCACTTTGACCTCCTCAACCGACACCAATCCGGCTTCCGTGCAGGCCACAGCACTGAATCAGCCATGACACACATTATTGATGACACGCTTCAAATTCTTGACCAAAATGGTACCTGTCTCCTCATCCTACTCGACCTTTCCTCAGCATTCGACACGGTCAAACACGAGAACTTACTTGATCTGTTGAACACCAGAATGGGTCTCTCAGGGACTGTACTCAAATGGTTCACCTCCGTCCTTCATAACCTCGGAAATTCAAAATTAACAACACCATGTCCAGCCCCGTTCCAGTAACATTAGGCGTCCCGCAAGGATCATCCTTATCCCCAACCTAGTTCAATCTAGTCATGGAGCCACTCACCGCACTGCTTCATGCCTCTAATGTGCAATTCCAAATGTACGCGGACGATACCCAACTCTACCTCAAACTACAATCCCCGGAAGACATCAAACTTCTCAACGAAACGCTCAAGGACACACAGACATGGCTGGCAGTGAACCATCTCAAACTTAATGCACTAAAGACTGAATTCTTACTAATAGCCCCCCCTCCAAAATCCCCATCGCTCAAGACTGGCTTCAACACCTCAATGCATTCAACGTCCAACCTATCATTGTAGACTCATCAAAATCCTTAGGTATTACCCTTGACTCCAATCTTAATATGCAACGACATATCAGTAATGCAACAAAGGGAGCTAATTTCCAAAACAACACCTTGAGGAAACTGAAACCCTTCCTCCAACCAACGACTTTCGAACTGCAGTCCAAGCGCTAGTTATCCCTCGAATTGAGTATAGAAGTACCGCCCTCTGAGGCCTCCCACTATCTACAACTGCACCATTAGGTATAATAATTATGAACAGACTAGGAAAGTAGACCATTTGCGCTAGCTTAAATTAAAGTGAACATCCAATGATAAATGTGAATGTGAATTTTATAGATATCACCGCCATTTAAAGTAAGAGGATCTGCATTAATGAGGTCCTGATCTACGCTAGCAACAGGTTGATGACAACAAGCTGCTAAACAGGTATCATAATCACTAACTAATTAGTAAAGGAGACTAAAGGCACTAGCTATAATAAATGTATCTTAGAATCTGAATGTCTATATAAATTTTTAAACAGGTATCGCCATCCTGATTGAGCCAATTGTGAAAATTCAGCGGGGCAAATATTATCGCTGGTTACGTCAGAGATTGCAGATCGCGATATTATCCAAACAGGTAGAACTGATCATTTAGTTCCAAAGCTAAACATTTGAAAAGACATGACTCGCACATGTCTAGAAAGTAATGCATATATCTCTCTATTAGAAATCACTCCAAATTGGTATAAACATCGGACAGAGACACCATAACCACACAGACCTGAATTATTGGAGGCATATCTGTAATGGTACGTTTTAGGAAAAGTTATGGGCAGTCTATAAATAGAATAAGTGTGAAAATTATTAAAAAGTAGATGTCACATAAGTTTAGAGGGTGGGCTCTAAGCTTTAATAATCCCCTATTACAATCCCCATATTCCCATATATATGACCTAAGCTCCCATCTGCAGGCAAGTGATCAGTTACTAATGTTATAATGTAAATAGAAAAGTAATGATTAGATTAACAAATGTATTTATTGTATATAATTGTTTACTAAAGAGTGTAAGATATGTATATAAATGTATAGATAAGAAATCAGATGGGTAGAAAAATGTAGCACCCAGCGGGTCAGGGTGGACTTCTAGCTTTGGGATATTTCCCCACAATAAGCACAGAGATAAATCTTCACAGAGAAGATTTAGTAGAAGTAACGTACAAAGACGCTGAGAATGATAGATAAGCATTCATGAATATACCACTAAAATATCATTTCTTATTATTATAGCTTCTGTTGATGTTGCAAAGGAAATCACAGAATTCCTGAGGAAGGCGATTGGCCGAAACGCGTCGGAAAGGAATATATTCTGTGTTTAACAATTAACGTGTCTAAACTGTGTAGATATTTTATGTATTAGGCAAAGTTTCGTGTTATATGTAAATATGTGTGTACAATAATGACTGAAACAGGCATATAAGAAGTAAAAAAAGAAAATACGAGTGTTTTTTTAAAAAAAAGTGTATATATCAAATCTACACTACAAAAAGAGATATAAAATAGAAATAAAAAGATTTAACACTCAAAGATATTTGGTGGAGCAGTTCTTATCTTGTCTCTACGTCTGAGTTACTCTGTTAAATAATCACGCGCAACCCGGTGTGTACAGTTCTCTCCTTACAAAAATTTAGTATACCTTGCTAGGGTTTATCCTTTATTGCAGGGGCCCCAACTTTACAAAAGAGATATTCTCGCGGCAGGTCCGTGAGGGGTAGTAGTTAAATATATCAATAGGCTAAATATTCTGCCATAATTTAATCAAACAAATTAGGGATTTCCCCTGGCGTAGGGTCCTCCCTTCTGTGAAGTTGCTACATACATCTACCTGTCAAACATTCTTCTTAGAAAATAAAGTATTTTAAATAACAATTCGATTTTAATAATTCAAAATTAGATTGTATTAAATATGGCGAAACTGCCATCATTCGGATTCACGGATGAGCAATTTGCCAACATGGTAGGGAGTTCAGTCTCTTTTGGAGAATCCATCACTACTGGTCAGGACCAAAATAAAGAAGTAAACACACTTTTAGGATTAAGAAAAAAGCTTAAACGTATAGAACAGCATGGACAGTTTATGCTTCAATACTTAAAAGCAGGTGTGATACCACAGGGTCTGAGGGTACGTAATATCCCAGGTCTATTCACACACATCAAAGAGTTCCTGGAACGCTGGTCTCTAATATCGAACCGGTGTTCCAGGGACTACATGATGTTAATAGTAGAGACAGCGAAAGGAATGCTACAGGAATTGGCCAAAGAAATTGCAGAACTAGAAGACAAGATTAAGAAATCAGGTATTCTGGAAGATGTAAAAAAAACGCTAGATGAAATAGAAAAAGACGTGGAATCTTACGCAGAGTACCTTATAAAAAGGAAAACAGACAAACTGCAAAAAGATATCAAATTCTTTAAAAAAGAAACAGTGTATCCTTACCTCTCGGATAATTACTATACCAATAGTGAAGAAGGAATAGATACCTGGGGACCTAGACAGAATAGGTATGGGAAAAAGGTTAATACCTTTTCGGAATCTTCAGGCTCAGATAGCGATGGAGCCTCATATGATGGAGGTCAGCAACGCGGAAGGCCCAATTCTAGATACCAAGGCAGACGTCCTTTTTTAGGCCAGCGCCCAATGAGACGCACGAATTGGAGACCTCAATACCATCAAAGGTTTCAGAATGCGCCACAACAGGAATATCAACACCCAGCACATCAAGAGATGGGCTACGATCATTATCTAGAGACAAGGAACAACCGCTACTGGAAGAATTAGATCAATTGCCCATATTTAATCTAACCACCCAAAGGCTATCCCTAGACACTATTGAAGTTCTGTCTAAAGGTCTCTCGTTCGCTCCACACTCGGGGCTGAATAAGTTTGATCTATTCAGAGACTTGCAAATTTTCCTCAGAAAAATCAGATTGAAATTCTTTTTTCAGAACAAAGACCCCAATGTAGAACCCATGAATCTATCAGGCTTGAAACCCAAGTCTATGTTCACACCTACTTTAGAACAAGTTCCATCTCAGGTAGCTATTTTTGAGCAAATAATGTACGAGAAATTCACTAACATCACCAACTATGTCCCAAAACCAGAATTTAATTTGACATTAAGTCAATATAAAGCAATGAATATGATTAAGAACAATGACAAAATCACAATAAAAGCCTGTGATAAAGGAGGGGGCATAGTGGTCTATGACACGACACAATATGTTTCCAAAATGGAGGTGATGTTAAGTGATTTTCGATTCTATGCCTCAATAACCAAAGATCCAACAATTCAAACCAAAAATAAAATCAAAAAGCTGACAAATCAGGCACTCCGAAACGGTGAGATATGTAATAAGGAGAGTGAATATCTCAACGTAGAGAAACCCAGACTAGCAAGCATCTATGGCATCCCTAAGGTGCATAAAGACACGCAAGATCCACCCCTAAGACCAATTGTAACAACTATAGGCTCGGTGACAGAACCACTAGCTAAATATATAGACACAATACTATGCCCACATGTTGCGAAGATCCCAGGACATGTGCAGGACACTAGACAGATTATAAACCTCGTAGAGAATGTGCCCTATTGCAACACAGCTCATATCCTAGTTACAATGGACATTGTAACATTATATAGTAACATTCCAATCTCTGGGGCACTCCATGCCACACACTGGTTTATACAAAAATATCACATCCAGTGCCCAACTGTATTTGTCTTAGAATGCCTGAATATTGTCTTGAATGACAATGTGTTTGAATTTAACAGTAAGCTTTACAAACAGCAACAGGGAGTCAGTACGGGGGCTGCTTGTGCGCCCACCATAGCCAATATCTACATGGCCCATTACGAATCTCAATTTGTTTTTAATGAGGTTGCACCCTATTTTGAGTCAGTGACCAACTGGGCAAGATATATAGATGATGTGTTCTTCATCTGGATTGACAATGAAGATAAGTTAAAAGATTTTTTACAGTGGATTGATTTATGTGACAGCAACATCAGATTCACACACCATGCAGATAGGGAACAAGTAAACTACCTAGATGTAGTGATAAAACATAAAAGTGGCTCCTTAATCGTTGACCTCTTTGTTAAGCCCACTGCAAAAAATACACTTCTCCACTATGATAGTTATCACCCAGCAACCCAAAAAAATAGTGTACCGTTCGGAGAATTCCTTAGGTTGAGGCGTAACTGCACAAATATACAAGATTATGATATAAAAGCTGCCTCTATGAAAGAAAAATTCCTGACCAGAGGATACCCCAAGAAAATTATAAGAGACTCATTTAAACGGGCTCGTTTTTATGACCGACAAAGTCTGCTACAACCGAAAAAAAGCAAAGAGATCCCCCAACTGGTCTTTGTAACAAAGCATTCTAACATTAACGAAAGGATTAGACAGACTGTCTGTGCCAATTGGCACGTCTTAAATGCTAATGTTCCCAAATCAGACAAGATACCTAAGCCCATTTTTGCATACAAAAAAAATAAAACACTCAAGGATCACATAGTGAGATCAAGAATGACAACTAATACAACCAGCGTACAGCGAGCAATAACAAATATGAAACCCGTGACAGGTAATTACAGCTGTTCGAATTGCAAATCCTGTCAAAGCTCAATACAAGGTGAAAGTCTCACCTTTAATAAACAAGTTATAAGACCATCAGATTTAAATAATTGTAGAACCACAAATGTGATCTATTTGATAATATGTCCCTGTCAAAAAGGATATGTTGGACAGACAGGCAGAGCCCTAAATGTCAGACTGACAGAGCATAGGTCTGCAATAAGAACTCAAAAATTAGTGGCCCCGATGGTGAGTCACTACGTAGAATGTAACCATACGTCTGATCACATATCTTGGTTCATCCTTGAAAGAATAAACCCAAGAGCGGGATTAGATCAAGACAAAATCCGTAAAATGAGAGAGGTTTATTGGATTTTTCTTTTGGGCACAGCAATGAATGGTCTTAACGCTGAAATACCGTGGGAACAAGCAATAATGTAACATGATAATTAGCTAATAGAAATTGTGGAAATTATATGGGAATGACTAAAGGGGAAGGTATACCTTTGTAAATGTGTTGAGTGACTGAAAGATGTTAATAGCAATGATTGATTATTGCCTGTAGATGGCAGCACTCAATTGAACCATGTATGAAACATGCCAATAGTCTCTATGGGTCTTATAACATAGAGCGGGTAGAAAGGTCGATAATAATTTAAGTACAATGGTTTGAAGCCTGACAATATAGACAAACGTGAGCACAATAGTTACAACGATCAGCGCGATATTCATATCTTTAAAAATCCAGTTAAGTCTTAAATTAATAATTTAGCACGATATTCATATCTTTACAATCTAGTTGAGTCTTAAATTAATAATTTTTCCACACACCCCTTATCAGACATATGCCTCCATAAATACATAGGAAGAGTAATAAGTAGTAAATAGTAGGTACATAAAAGCTTTAGACACTTAACGCGAGTAGAACTTAATAAAATGAATAAGTAGCTGTACTATAAACCGAACCGCTTGCATATGGCGCACTTGGTCAACTTTAATAACGGTACATCTGCGAGAAATGTTTAATAAAATCCTCCAGTAAAATATATGTACCCACTTGAATAAATATAAGTTATCACCAGCTGCAAAGTTAGCGTATATAATATCCGGAGACTTAACAAACGGAGGGGAAGGGAAGTAAAAGCGGGCATATATATAATAAATAAATCACACCACTCCAAGATGGCGGGTCTATTCATCCTTTTGATCAAGTCCGCCAGGAGACTATCCATACTGCGCGAGAACACGCGAAGTCTCGAGAGAAGCGTACAGTCTGGCGCCAAAAACGAGTAACATAAAGGGAGTTAGATTTCCCCATCATTTCAACAAACAGAATTACTTGGTGGTTACAAGGCGATGCAAGGATTTATTACGGCGGCAACAGACGATATATAAGGTAAGAATAGGGGGTGGTCCACTTAGAATAAATAGACGTCCGTCTAAGAATAACCATTTAAAATAGAATTCTTTTCTTTCCCCCGCCTCCTCTCCCCTTCTCTTTTTTTCTTTCACCGTAAGCGGTGATACAGAGAGCGAGCTCCTAGATGAAGCGGTACACCAGGTGAACGCCTCTACAAACAGGAGTCCCACAGCAATAATCTCTCGTGCGATACAAAACAGACGAAGCTCAAAGATTAATAACACAGGTGGGACCTTCACTTTGAGGTCAAAAATGCTATAAATTTAAAAACTGAATGACACAGATTTTCTAATAAGAAATATAAAATTTATTGAATTTTGTAGACATCCTTATTCACCCAAGTAGACAAATGGGCAATAAATGAAGTTTGCATCGACGTGATCAAAAGATTGAGGCTACCAAGCACCAATCCAGGTATAATAATTATGAACAGACTAGGAAAGTAGACCATTTGCGCTAGCTTAAATTAAAGTGAACATCCAATGATAAATGTGAATGTGAATTTTATAGATATCACCGCCATTTAAAGTAAGAGGATCTGAATTAATGAGGTCCTGATCTACGCTAGCAACAGGTTGATGACAACAAGCTGCTAAACAGGTATCATAATCACTAACTAATTAGTAAAGGAGACTAAAGGCACTAACTATAATAAATGTATCTTAGAATCTGAATGTCTATATAAATTTTTAAACAGGTATCGCCATCCTGATTGAGCCAATTGTGAAAATTCAGCGGGGCAAATATTATCGCTGGTTACGTCAGAGATTGCAGATCGCGATATTATCCAAACAGGTAGAACTGATCATTTAGTTCCAAAGCTAAACATTTGAAAAGACATGACTCGCACATGTCTAGAAAGTAATGCATATATCTCTCTATTAGAAATCACTCCAAATTGGTATAAACATCGGACAGAGACACCATAACCACACAGACCTGAATTATTGGAGGCATATCTGTAATGGTACGTTTTAGGAAAAGTTATGGGCAGTCTATAAATAGAATAAGTGTGAAAATTATTAAAAAGTAGATGTCACATAAGTTTAGAGGGTGGGCTCTAAGCTTTAATAATCCCCTATTACAATCCCCATATTCCCATATATATGACCTAAGCTCCCATCTGCAGGCAAGTGATCAGTTACTAATGTTATAATGTAAATAGAAAAGTGATGATTAGATTAACAAATGTATTTATTGTATATAATTGTTTACTAAAGAGTGTAAGATATGTATATAAATGTATAGATAAGAAATCAGATGGGTAGAAAAATGTAGCACCCAGCGGGTCAGGGTGGACTTCTAGCTTTGGGATATTTCCCCACAATAAGCACAGAGATAAATCTTCACAGAGAAGATTTAGTAGAAGTAACGTACAAAGACGCTGAGAATGATAGATAAGCATTCATGAATATACCACTAAAATATAATTTCTTATTATTATAGCTTCTGTTGATGTTGCAAAGGAAATCACAGAATTCCTGAGGAAGGCGATTGGCCGAAACGCGTCGGAAAGGAATATATTCTGTGTTTAACAATTAACGTGTCTAAACTGTGTAGATATTTTATGTATTAGGCAAAGTTTCGTGTTATATGTAAATATGTGTGTACAATAATGACTGAAACAGGCATATAAGAAGTAAAAAAAGAAAATACGAGTGTTTTTTTAAAAAAAAGTGTATATATCAAATCTACACTACAAAAAGAGATATAAAATAGAAATAAAAAGATTTAACACTCAAAGATATTTGGTGGAGCAGTTCTTATCTTGTCTCTACGTCTGAGTTACTCTGTTAAATAATCACGCGCAACCCGGTGTGTACAGTTCTCTCCTTACAAAAATTTAGTATACCTTGCTAGGGTTTATCCTTTATTGCAGGGGCCCCAACTTTACAAAAGAGACACCCTTCGATACTTACACAGAAGATTCTATAGGCAAGATCCTTAGTACCCTGAAACCCTCCAATCACCTATCGGACCCTCTACCTGCAAACGCTGTAAAAGATCTCAGCCCTTGGCTTCTCCCGCTCCAGACCAAAATCATTAATAGCTCTCTTCAACAAGGATGCATCCCGGACTCCCTCAAAGTGGGACAAGTATCGCCCATACTAAAGAAACCTACAGCCGACCCT
Organism: Lissotriton helveticus; assembly: GCF_964261635.1. Lineage (NCBI taxonomy): Eukaryota > Metazoa > Chordata > Amphibia > Caudata > Salamandridae > Lissotriton > Lissotriton helveticus. The sequence continues at coordinate 808,777,222 of NC_136063.1, forward strand.
ACTGACCCTAATAACTATCGCACTATCTCCAACATCCCTACTTTAGCCAAATTGCTAGCAAAATGTGTACACCTCCAACTGACTAAACACATCGATCACTTTGACCTCCTCAACCGACACCAATCCGGCTTCCGTGCAGGCCACAGCACTGAATCAGCCATGACACACATTATTGATGACACGCTTCAAATTCTTGACCAAAATGGTACCTGTCTCCTCATCCTACTCGACCTTTCCTCAGCATTCGACACGGTCAAACACGAGAACTTACTTGATCTGTTGAACACCAGAATGGGTCTCTCAGGGACTGTACTCAAATGGTTCACCTCCGTCCTTCATAACCTCGGAAATTCAAAATTAACAACACCATGTCCAGCCCCGTTCCAGTAACATTAGGCGTCCCGCAAGGATCATCCTTATCCCCAACCTAGTTCAATCTAGTCATGGAGCCACTCACCGCACTGCTTCATGCCTCTAATGTGCAATTCCAAATGTACGCGGACGATACCCAACTCTACCTCAAACTACAATCCCCGGAAGACATCAAACTTCTCAACGAAACGCTCAAGGACACACAGACATGGCTGGCAGAGAACCATCTCAAACTTAATGCACTAAAGACTGAATTCTTACTAATAGCCCCCCCTCCAAAATCCCCATCGCTCAAGACTGGCTTCAACACCTCAATGCATTCAACGTCCAACCTATCATTGTAGACTCATCAAAATCCTTAGGTATTACCCTTGACTCCAATCTTAATATGCAACGACATATCAGTAATGCAACAAAGGGAGCTAATTTCCAAAACAACACCTTGAGGAAACTGAAACCCTTCCTCCAACCAACGACTTTCGAACTGCAGTCCAAGCGCTAGTTATCCCTCGAATTGAGTATAGAAGTACCGCCCTCTGAGGCCTCCCACTATCTACAACTGCACCATTAGGAGCCTCTATCAACATGACCGCCCTCAAACACGCTACCCGCAAGCACCACCAGCTCATCCGCACCACCAAGAAGAAATCCCTGAAGGAACGACTGGACAACAACGCCCACGAAAGCAAAGAGCTCTTCACTATCGTCAAGGAGTTCTCCAACCCCAGCACCGGCACCAACGACATCACTCCGTCACAAGACCTCTGCGACTCCCTCGCCTCGTTCTTCCACCGCAAGATCGCCGACATCCACAACAGCTTCGGCGCCCCACCCACGCACCCAACCGTCGAACCAACGCCCCCCACCGCCACCCTTCGCACCTGGACCACGGTGACCACCGAAGACACAGCCCGCACGATGAACACCATCCACTCCGGATCACCGACCGACCCCTGCCCACACCACGTTTTCAACAAGGCCGACTCCACCATCGCACCCCAACTCCGGAACATCATCAACGCCTCCTTCAACACCGCCACCTTCCCGGAGAGCTGGAAGCACGCCGAGATCAGCGCCCTCCTGAAGAAACCTACAGCGGACCCCACCGATCTCAAACACTTCCGCCCCATCTCACTCCTCCCTTTTCCTGCTAAAGTCATTGAGAAGATCGTCAACAGACAGCTGACCGCCTTCCTCGAGACGAACAGATCCCTCGACCCCTCGCAGTCCGGCTTCAGAGCCAACCACAGCACCGAGACCGCCCTCATCGCAGCCACCGACGACATCTGGACCCTGCTCGACAAGGGGGAAACAGTGGCCCTCATCCTCCTGGACCTCTCCGCTGCGTTCGACACGGTCTGCCACCGCACCCTAGTCCAGCGCCTCAGCAACATCGGTATCCAAGAGAAGGCACTGGAGTGGATCATCTCGTTCCTCGCCGGAAGAACACAAAGAGTCCGCCTCCCCCCGTTTCGCTCCGAGGCCACCGAAGTCATCTGCGGCGTCCCGCAAGGATCTTCACTCAGCCCCACCCTCTTCAACATCTACATGAAACCTCTCGCAGCCATCGCACGCCAGCACAACCTCAACATCATCTCTTACGCCGACGACACCCAGCTGATCCTCTCCCTCACCAGAGACCCCGACACCGCCAGAACCTGCCTACACGAAGGGATGAAAGACGTCGCCGAGTGGATGAAGGACAGCCGCCTGAAACTGAACTCGGACAAGACGGAAGTCCTCATCCTGGGATCTTCGCCCTCCGCCTGGGACGACTCCTGGTGGCCCCCAGCCCTAGGCACCGCATCCAAGCCAACCGACCACACACGCAACCTGGGCTTCATACTGGACCCCTCCCTCTCGATGACCAGACAAGTCAACGCCGTCTCCTCATCGTGCTTCAACACCCTGCGTATGCTTCGCAAGATCTTCCGCTGGATCCCGACCGAGACCAGGAAGACTGTCACCCAGGCACTCGTCACCAGCCGACTGGACCACGGAAACGCCCTCTACGCCGGAACCAGAGCCAAGCTACAGAAAAGACTCCAGGGCATCCAGAACGCCTCCGCCCGACTCATCCTGGAAGTGCCCCGACGCAGCCACATCTCCAGCCACCTGAGGAACCTGCACTGGCTCCCCATCGACAGGAGGATCACGTTCCGGCTCCTCACCCACGCACACAAGTCTCTCCATGACCTGGGCCCCAAGTACCTCAACGAACGCCTGACCTTCTACACGCCCACCCGCCAGCTACGGTCCACCAGCCTCGCCCTCGCAGCCGTACCACGCATCCGAAGAGCCACCGCCGGAGGAAGATCCTTCTCTTACCTGGCTGCCAAGACTTGGAACTCCCTCCCCATCAACCTTCGGCTGACCCAGGACCATCTCGCCTTCAGGAAACAACTCTAGACCTGGCTGTTCGAGCAGTAGCATACCCCTCCCCCCAAGCGCCTTGAGACCCTCCCGGGTGAGTAGTGCGCTATACAAATGGCATGATTGATTGATTGATTGAATGTGGCAGCAAGGCTCATCACTGGATCAAAAAAACGCTCACACATCTCTCCCGACTTAAAATCTCTGAACTGGCTACCTTACGAAGGCAGGATACATCTGCAAATCGCATGCATTACGCACAAGGCCTTACAACACAACTCCCCCAGTTATATTGCTCAGAAATTGACAATCTCAGGAGGCTCAAGAGCAACAAGAAGTGCACAAACTCTCCTCCTGAAATCACAAAGATTTCACAAGAAAAAAACTTAGAAACGCTCCTTCTCAGGGATGGCTCCCAGGATCTGGTATTCCCTCCCCCCAGAAACAAGGCTTATCTCATCCACTGCATCCTTCGAAAAGGAAGTCAAATCGATACTCATGGCAAAATTCACTTGAATATATACTTTGGAAATATTGTTTTTGACTGTCTATCTCTCCACTGTATTACATTGTTCTGCCACGTCGTATTTCTCTTTTGTAAAGCGCTCTGATATCTGTAAGGATCTTGTTTGCGCTATATAAAACTTTGAAATAAACAAATAAATAAATTGCGACACAATATTGAGTATATTGCTTGTGTACCCACCATGCTCTGGTATGTCTGATAGGCCTTGGACGCTCTCTGGTGGTAGGATGTCCCTCACCTTCTCCTCCCAGGACCTGAAGTAGACTGGTTTGGCAGGAGGTCCACCGCCAGTGCGCTGACTCAAGGCGTGTTCCTTCTGGAGGAGCTTTTTGACCCTCCTGCTCACATCATGCCATCTGTTCTGGATGTTGGTCTTTGTGCAAAACATTGGGGCTTGTGGGTTCACTTTGTCCACAATCTTCTCTCACATCTTGTTTTTCTGTGACATGGGGGTCCTTTGTAACAATGTACCAAACAAATGTGGCTCCACTCTGAGGATTTCATCTACCAATACTTCTAACTCAACATCTGTGAACTGTGGATTCTTCTTAGCGGGCATGATGATGGGTGGTGGTGAGGAGTGATGTGTGTGTATGGGTGTGGGTGCAAGTGAGGGTGGGTGGGTATCTGTTTTGCTAGGTGTATGTGGGAGAGCTTTTGGAGGGGTGCTGATGGTGTGAAGTGTGTGTGATATGTGAGTTGTGTCTGTGGTTGCTGTCTGCAGTTGTTCTGTGCTGGCTGGTCTGTTGTATTTGCAAAGGATCACAGTAGTGAATTTTGGCCTTTATAAAGGTGGAGTTGTGGGTGTGTCTTTGTGACTTTTTTGGGGGTATTTATTGACTTTGTCATTGCTGATTAGTCCTTTTTTGTGTTTTTTCCTTTGTGTTTTGTGGTTATAGGAGACGATCTTCGGACCGAGTCGGACGTTCATGTTGGCTCGTGCGAGGTGCTCTGTGTCTTTCACTCTAACTTTGTTCTGTGTTGCATACAAGTCGGTCGCAGAGGTTTCTCTCGCTTCAGGTACCTGTTTTATGTGCGTGTTGGTCATGTGGGTTGGGCTCCGTGCGAGTCGGTCTGGTTTCATATGCATTGCATCATACTGTGCGTGTCGGACGTTGCGGGTACGTCTCGGTTGGGTTCATTCCTGGTTCGTGTTGGTCGGTGCGGCTTGTGTCCAGTTTCTGGCTGAATTACTGATTTCTGTATGGCTTGGTCGTACGGCATGTTTTCTGTACGGGTTGGTTGTAGATCATGGGCTTTACATCGTACTGCATGGGTCCTATGTTGCTTGTAGGTGTCTGTCGGACTCCGTTCCCGGTCCAAGTCGGTTGGTCCGATTTCCAGCCGGAATCGGAATCGACCTCTAATTAGCGTTTTCCTTATTTAGAAACTATCTACCAAAACATTTTTTAACAAAATACAAATTAACCAATAGAAACACTTAAAATTCAAACTAACCAATGAAATCAAGATAACAACATCCAAAACACCGTATAAACAGGAGGGTTCCTGTCTCCTGAGGCGGAAAGCCGGGAGAAGCAGCATTTGATTGTTTACTTGTGTTTTTAAATACTACTTCTTTTAACTTCAAGCACTTTGCACCTGAGGGCGCCGTGCAGCGGATCTAGCGCTGTCACGTGCCCCCCCTCTACCGGCTCCCATCGCCGCTGGCCACGCCCACTTGTAGGCCACGCCCCCTCACGCCCTTTTTTAAGCGCTGAACACGAGCGCGCTGTTGGTTCCTGTCTCCTGAGGCGGAAAGCCGGGAGAAGCAGCATTTGATTGTTTACTTGTGTTTTTAAATACTACTTCTTTTAACTTCAAGCACTTTGCACCTGAGGGCGCCGTGCAGCGGACCTAGCGCTGTCACGTGCCCCCCCTCTACCGGCTCCCATCGCCACTGGCCACGCCCACTTTTAGGCCACGCCCCCTCCCGCCCTTTTTTAAGCACTGAACACGAGCGCGCTGTTGGTTCCTGTCTCCTGAGGCGGAAAGCCGGGAGAAGCAGCATTTGATTGTTTACTTGTGTTTTTAAATACTACTTCTTTTAACTTCGAGCACTTTGCACCTGAGGGCGCCGTGCAGCGGATCTAGCGCTGTCACGTGCCCCCCCTCTACCGGCTCCCATCGCCGCTGGCCACGCCCACTTGTAGGCCACGCCCCCTCCCGCCCCTAAGGACCTCTATCTCAATGTGCAACTCCAGAACGCGCAGCGGACGTGCGCAGCGGGCGCGCCGTTTGCGCGCTGAAGGCGCGCCTAAGGCAAGCCCGTCTGCGCCCGTCTGCGGCCGGACGGGGCTAGGGGCATGTCCCCATGCCAAATTAACATCGTACTCTACTGAGGAGCTCACTACCCTCCAGGGCCACTGGCCACTCTCAGAATCTGTTCGCAGCCACATTGTTTTACTAGGGCTTGCCCCTCCATCTTTGCCAACACTGACGCTGCCTTTGCCGGCCTCTTCACCGCTGTGCTCTTCCTTGCCTGACCCCCCTCCTCCTACTCCTTCATTATCTGTTCTTTTGCTTAACACAAGGTCAGCGGTCAAACACCACCACGAGCTGTTTGTCCTGCTTGATTCCGAGAAGCCCGACTTACTGCTCCTGACCGAAACCTGGTTTTGTGATTCTTCCCTACCCGCACTCTTGGCCGCCATCCCCCCTTCCTACGCTGCTCTGCGCGCCGATCGCCCCGCGGGTAGGATGGGTGGTGGTGTGGCCTTAATTGCTCGGTCCGATTTTAATTTTCAATTTCTTCCCTCTCCCCCCATTGCCCCAACTGAATTCCTTGTAGTCCGCTCCCTATCCTTTTCCCCACCAATTACGTGCCTCTTGATGTACCGTCCACCCCAGCCTTCGTCTCTGTTTTTGCCAGCATTTCAAGACCTATTGGCCACTCTGGCGGTCAATTATGCCTCGGTCTTGGTGCTAGGCGATTTTAACTACTGGCCCTCAGATCCTTCAGAGTGCACCGCATCTAAAGAATTCACTGAATCTCTCCTTTTCCTGAACTTTGTCCCTCACATATCCGTCCCTACACATTCTCATGGTCACATACTTGACTAGGTTTGGTCCCTCAACCTTCCTGTTTCCCCGGTGTCTGTATCTCCCTGTCCCTGGTCCGACCATGCCCTTATCTCTTTTTCCATCCTTCTCAAACCTATTTCTAAGGTCCCACATGCCAGAAACACCTGGGCGCGGAATTGGAACCGAGTTGATCTTCCCTCCCTGACCTCCCTGCTTCAGAACTCCTCTCCGACCCTCACTGGTCTTTCATCCAATTCCCAAGCCATCGCTATCAATACCTGGCTGGCTGGAGGTTGCGACTCGGTTGCCCCACTCCGTCGTATCTCTACCCGACGACCTAAGGACTCCAACAGTTGGTTCAACGACAACTTAAAAGAACAAAAACTGACCTTACGGCAAGCAGAGAGACAGTGGAGAAGAAACTACTGCCCCTTATTAAAAACTCACTACTCAACACTACTAACTGAGTATAAGAAAGCCATCTTAGTTGCCAAAACCTCCTATTTTTCCACAAAAATAATGACAGCGGAAAATAAATCTAGGGAGATTTTCGGTATAGTTAATGACCTAGCCTATTCCGATAGAGCCTCACCTCAAATCCCCCTAACCCAGCCCCTGTGTGACCAATTAAACTCCTACTTTCTGGACAAGATTGCAACCATTAAGGCTAACATTCCCCTCCCTTCCTCTACTTTTGTTGACCCTTCCCCTCCCCCTGTTCAGTGCCACCTTACTTCAATTCCCCTCCTTACTGAGGAAGTATTCTTAAAGATACTTCCTAAAGTCAAATCTGGTTCTCCGGCAGACATCTGTCCGGCACGAATCCTACAACAGATCTACTCTGCTTGTCCCCAGCCTCCCATTACTTTCCTTAATAGCTCCCTTACTCAGGGAGTGGTGATCCCCGCTCTTAAATCAGCTACAATAGTGCCCATTTTAAAGAAGCCCGGCGCTGACCCATCTATCTCAGCTAATTACCGCCCCATTTCCCTGCTGCCATATTTGGGCAAGGTGCTTGAGCGCCATGTCACCTCGATACTCAGCACCCACGTAGAAGCAAATGGGGGTCTGGCATCTCGTCAGGCCGGCTTCCGCCCCAGGCATTCTACCGAATCTGTCGTGGTGTCAGTCTTGGACAACCTCAGGGAGGGTATGGATCACAACAAACGTCAGGCTCTGGTGCTCCTCGACCTCTCCGCCGCCTTTGACACGGTGGACCATACCATCTTACTTTCACGTGTCAGGGCGGCGGGAATTGAGGGCTCAGCCCTGGTCTGGCTATCCTCCTTCCTGAGGGACCGCACCCAGGCGGTTCGGTTGGGGGACTTCACGACCACCCCACTTCAAGTCACCTGCGGTGTCCCCCAGGGTTCCTCTCTTTCTCCCTTGTTATTCAATCTTTACATCTTTCCTCTAATCTTGGCCCTTCAGCAGCTGGAGGTCACCGTTTATAATTACGCGGATGACCTCCAGCTCATCTTTAACCTCTCCTCTTCTCCCCTCTCTATCTCAAACTTCCAGTCCATTATGATTTTCATCAGGGACTGGATGAACCACAACCATCTCAAGCTGAACCCGGACAAAACCGAGTTGGTTCTCACAGGTGGTTCTTCCAGTCCCTGGAACTCTCTCTTCTGGCCCTCTTCTTTTGGTCCCTCCCCCACTCCTTCCTCCACAGTTAAAACCCTGGGTGTCAAAATAAACAACCAACTCACCTTACACTCACAAATCAGCACTGTGGTTTCTTCCTGTTTCCTCACTCTCAGAACCATCCGCGCTGTCTCCCGCTTCTTTTCCCCCCAGGCATTTAAGCTGATCATGTCCGCGCTGGTGATCTCGCGGCTGGACTATGCCAATGCCCTGTACAACGGCATCCCAGCATACAGCCTGCGTAAGCTCCAGATGGTCCAGAACCAAGCGGCTCGGTTGGTGTATGGTTTCCCACGTTTTCACCACTTTACACCCCTCCTTAAGGAGCTCCATTGGCTTCCTGTCAAGGAACGCTCCCTCTTTAAAACCGGCTGTATGGTCTTTCAGGCCCGCCAGGGCACTGCCCCAGCCTTCATTTCCTCTGTGATCAATGAATATGTCCCGGTCAGAGAGCTTCGTTCTTCCTCTAAATCCCTCCTGCAAATCCCGCGTTTTAAACGTAAAAAGTGGGGGGGAGCCAACTTTTCAACTTTGGCCCCCACCTTTTGGAACTCCCTCCCCGACCATTTACGATCTGCCACACAATACTCCTCCTTCCGCAAAGATCTAAAAACGTTTTTGTTCAAACAGGCCTTTTCCTTGTAACTTGTCCTTCCTTTACCTGCACCAGGTTCACTCCGTCCCCAGTTGCTGGACCTACTACTATAGCGCCAAGAAACCGTAGGGTGAACGCCGCGCTTTACAAATGTTTTTTAAATTAAATTAAATTAAATAAACAATTAAAATTCATGCCTTTTCCACACCCAAAAAAAGAAAACTAAAGAAGGAGAAACTCTTCAAAATTCCAATACAGATATAAGAATATGAACATGTACCAGATAATTAACTCTATCAAAAGAAAGTAAACTAAATAAAACTCAATAATACTAAAAGAAAAAAACGTTAAACAATAAGATACATAAGGCCATGGGTAAACAGGAAGGGTTTTCCAGAGGGAGGGGGGATGGGGGAAGGGTAGGGGGTGGGAAGCGTGGGGGGGGGAAATCAAAAAATAATCCTCAGAGGCCAAAGGGCTACCAGCGATGTAAAGATCAGTTGTATTTTTAGAAAGAATGACGGGGGCTAATAAGAAAGAATTAAGGATTTTGTCCTGGAACGTCAATATGTTACGGGTGAAATCCAGGAGAATGATTATTTTCAAATATTTAGAAGACTCATTGGCTCATATAATTATTTTGCAAGAGACCCATTTAAATGAAGTAGAAAGCAAGGATACGTTTGGAACTCAGAAGTGAATAGCTTATAAGTATTATACACCCCAGACTATGGTGACTAAAGGGGTTGCAATTTTAGTTAGGGAAGGGGTGCAGTTTTCTTTTGGAGCTATGGTGGCAGATCCTGGGGGGAGATGGCTTATAGTTCAGGCCATGGTGGCTGGGAAAGATCTTGTCCTGGTTGGATATTATGGACCAAATATTGATGACCTGGGACCTTTAGACAAATTAGCAGCCGAATTACTAAGTTTTTCTGGCAATATTGTTATGGCAGGAGATTTTAACACGGTTATGGATAAGGACCTAGACCACTCTGGAAAGAGGGATCAGAGGAATGTTAAGATGTCTAACAGAGTAAAAATGCTGCTAACACAGCATGGAATGTGTGATATTTGGCGCATTAAATCAGGCCAGAAAGTGGGCTTTACATATTACAATCAAAAGTATAGACATAGGTCAAGGATAGACTACTTTCTGTTAGATCTAAGGATGGTGGAACATGTAACAAGTATCAGTCATGTAGGAGTACATCTGTCGGATCATTCTGCTATCCTTTTACATTTGACGTTTGGCCAAAAAACGCAGAACCTGGTTTGGAGACTAGATCGTACGATTTTGTTAGATCAAGAAGCCATGGAGACTGTAGATAGAGAACTGGAGTTTTTTTTGACTGCGAACACAGACTCCTTCCAAGCCAGATGTGGTATGGGACACGTGTAAAGCCTTTTTGAGGGGGAGGCTGGGGGCTTTAGGGGCAAAGAAGAGAAGGATATATTATAGTAGAATTACTGACTTGGAAGAAAAAATTTGACAATATGAGGCAAAGATCATGGGGGAAAACGAGCAGCAGTTAAGGGACCAGGCCATTTTCGACAATTTAAAACTGAAGGCTGAATTATTCACACTTCTTGCAGCCACAAATAAAGAGAGATGGGATGCTAGTAGCTTGGCACATTTTAGTTATGGAGAGGGGTGTGGCAAGCTTCTGGCATGGAAAGCAAAGAAGGAAATTAGAGTGGATGGGTCTGAAGGAGACAGAGCTATTACAGACAGTGGTGAGATTGCAGAAGCTTTTTTTGAAAAAATTTCCACGGTTTACAAAGAGGAGTTAATACCAGACCCACAAGAGGTGATAGCATGGTCACAGCTAATTAAGCCACTCCCAACCCAATACAAACAGGTTTTGAATTCAGAAATTTCACTGATGGAGGTGGAAAAAGCTATAAAAAATGGTAAGAGAGGTAAGGCCCCGGGCCAGACGGTCTTCCCTTGGAAGTATATAGGACATTGATTGGCTCAATTGCCCCTTTTTTACATCGAGTATTTAATAATATCTTTAAAGGAGACACAGTGATGCCGGAGTCTTGGAATGAGGCGGTAATAGTCTTGATCTCAAAACCCGGCAAATCACCTAAATACTTAGATGCATACAGGCCAATATCATTATTAAATAATGACTATAAACTGTTTACCAAAATTATGGCCGATAGACTGAGTCAAGTTATCCCACAATTAGTTCATGAGGACCAAAAGGGATTCATGAAGGGTAGATATTTAAAAGAACTCACCTTCGCAGTGGTTGGCGCAATAGACATGGCAACAGTTTTTAATCTCCCGCCTGCTCTTATTGCCCTTGACGCCGCCAAGGCATTTGATCGTGTGAACTGGCTTTATCTAAAGAAACTTATTCAGCATCTAGGATTAGGTCCAAGCTATACCAACACCTTGCTATCATTGTATAGCTCTCCTACCTCCAAGGTGCTTGTTAATGGCATTTTGACACCTTCTTTTAGGGTAATGAGGGGTACGCGCCAGGGCTGCCCGATTTCTCCATTATTATTTAATTTATAATTTATATATAGAGCCGCTAGCCAGCAGGATTAGAGATATGGATACAATAGCCCCTTTCAGAGCTGGCGAGTGGAATAAGAAGATTGGTCTCTATGCGGACGATATTATTATTTTTACTTCAAACTTGAAAGAGTCAATGGGAAATATATTTAAGCTTACTGAAGAATTTGGCAAGGTATCAGGGTATGAAATCAACGAGAGTAAAACAGAGCTAATGGCATGGAATTTGGACACTAAAGACACTAAATGTAAGAAGGAGATGAGATACCTACGAGTGAGAATAACGCAGAATATAGCGGATTTAACAAAAATTAACTTTCTCAAGGTGAAGAAAGAAATAGGGGCTATATTGCGAAATTGGAGTCATCTACCTCTCACTCTGTTTGGCCGTACCAACCTGATTAAAATGGTAATTTTACCAAAACTTACTTTTTTATTTGAAACAATTCCCTGGGACTTTGATAAGAAAGGGCTTAAAAGATTACAAAGCGAGATTTGTTCTTTTATTTGGGCCTCTAAGGGATCTCGCCTATCTTGGAAGAAAATCAGAAGAAGATGGGACAAGGGCAGGCTATCAGCCCCAGATTTTCTGTTATATGACTGGGCTTTTCGTCTAAAAAATTTGAGAGAGCTTATGGGAACACCGAAGGCTACAACCATAGGGCATATTTTTTTGGCTATGCTAAGTTTGAGCAATTATGACCAAGACGGATTCATGCATAAATTTTCAGACCCAAATTTTTTTTTTAAAGTGAAACTAAAATCTCTACGAGAAGCAGCAGAGCTTTGGTATAAAATTAGGAAACTAGCAAAGTTGAGTTATTTTGGATATAGGTCTTCCATATGGAACACACCAGGAGCACCGTCTTGGGCAGAGGATGCATTGGCTATCCCGTTGAAAATAGCAGGATTAAAAACTTGGGGAGACTTATTTCCAGAGGGAAAGTTGATTGGCTGGATACAAGGGGCACAGGTGTGGGGCAAAGGGTTATCTAAATTTAAATACTTGCAGATGCAAAGTTGGGCAAACAAGTGGGACATTGTTATTGGTCTCCAGAATGACTTTGAGGACAAAATATTTTCTCCACAATCACTCAAGAAGGAAGTTGCGACATGGTATTGGGCAACGGTGGAGATGGAAGATGGCCCGTTCACATTGCCGGAACTGCTATGGGGAGATTGCTTGCCGGATATCGCTACAGAAAATCAATGGCAAGTAATGATGACTATACTTTATAAAACAGTAAAATCTGCAAATTTAAGGAGAAATGTTTTGTTTACTATCCGTAGAGCATATTGGACTCCCCGTAGATTATCGAAGTTTAAAGCTGGTGGACGAGTTGAGTGTCCAAAATGCAGAAATATAAATGTGGATGACCTGCACATGTTCGTGGAGTGTTTGAACATCAGACAATTCTGGGAGGCAGTAAGCAACTGTTTGTCACAATCAATTGGCTGTACGATAGAGGTAAGCCCTGAATTAATTATTACTGGGAGACATGATTTACATGACAATAGAATGAATGATAAAGTAAAGCTAGTTTTTTATGGGGTTCTGCTAGCTCGCAGGGAAATTTGTAAGGTATGGGTAGAAGCCACGACACCGACACTTATGGATTGGCTAAAGAGTATGAGATACTTTGCGACACTAGACTCCAAAGGTCGGTTGAATAAGAAGCACAGATTTTGGTTACCTTTTCTGCAACATTTTGGGTAAGGAGTGGGCCTTCGCCTTGGTATAGTGTAAGAAATCAAGACATAAAATGAAAAATCCTATGATTAAGGCCTTGGCCTATCTCGCAGGCATGTTGAACAGGTCCGTCCTTCGTGAAGGCGGAGTCAGAGACCGGGCTGCGGCCTCCGGTAGAGCTGTGCCATTGTCTTTACAGGGTGGTATAAAGGATTTTGGCCCAGTACTGGCTGGAGAGCCGCATATGCTCGTGTCTATAGCCAGCATATTAGATAAAAAGCCCAGAGCGGAAACAATCGAACAATGGGTGGCGTAAAGGCTAATGAGGATTAAAAAAAAAAAAAAGATACATAAGTTCAAAATGAATCAGTCTTCTTTCTATTTTATATTTCCACTACAGAAAACTCTCAAGAAAACGAACACACTACATAAAACAACAAAAAAACACAACTAACAAGTTAAGTATTTTTGAAACAACTTTAAATAAATATATTAAACAATCCCCCAAACTCAATACCAATCCCAAACACCCTACCCACCCCTGTAAAAAATATACAAAGAAATAATAAAATGAATGTACTTTTATTTTTCAGACAAAGAAAATACCAAAAGAACATTTCACAACTAAAGAGCAAACGTCATCAAACTCAAATACATAAAGACCAATTTTGTAAGTATATTGTAAAAAAATATTTGTTTGTTTAAATCAAAATGCATAGAATGGCATATTTAATAACTGTAATATACATTTATGATAGATTTAAACAGTTCAAGGGGTGGAGAGCGCACCAGACATGCCCCAACGAAATTACCTCTTAGCATGATGGTACATGAAGTTCATTATTTCTCGCTCAATTCAAAGTGTTCGTAGCCAGTGCTGTATTATCAGTTTCAGTTCGTATTCCTAGACACGTGTTTCGTGATTCTTCACTCATCAGTAGGGAAAAAGCAAAGTTCATAGGTTGTAGTGCGTGCTGCCTTGTCTCTCAGGACCAGTTCAACTCACAGCAATGAAGGTACAGGCTCCCGAGCTCGTCAGCTCACAAAATTTAAACAGTTCAAGGGGTGGAGAGCGCACCAGACACGCCCCAACGAAATTACCTCTTAGCATGATGGTACATGAAGTTCATTATTTCTCGCTCAATTCAAAGTGTTCGTAGCCAGTGCTGTATTATCAGTTTCAGTTGGTATCCCTGGACACGTGTTTCGTGATTCTTCACTCATCAATAGGGAAAAAGCAAAGTTCATAGGTTGTAGTGCGTGCTGCCTTGTCTCTCAGGACCAGTTCCACTCACAGCATGAAGGTGCAGGCTCCCGAGCTCGTCAGCTCACAACATTTAAACAGTTCAAGGGGTGGAGAGCGCACCAGACACGCCCCAACGAAATTACCTCTTAGCATGATGGTCCTACCTCCCTGAAAATTTATCATAGATTTGCCTGCATCGAAATGACTGGAGGAGCAGAATTTATAACCAGCCAGAAATGAAAAATTTTATTACGCTGTATGGGATACGCTTACACACAGGAAAAACCATTTGGATAAAAAGTTAACTAGAAATGCTATAAATACTACTCTAATAAATGTTATGGGCGTGCTACGACAAGGGGGGCAACAGTACTGTACATCAGGGAACATAACCACCCACCAAACATGACTGAAATAGAAGTCAGATCTGCATTGGAAACAATAAAGGAAGCTAGCACAAGTTCTCAAAAACCTGCAAGTGTAATTTTAAAAGAGCAGCTTCCCAAAATTCCTAAAACAGCTACTGCACAAATGCCATCTGTAGCTTCATTAAAGAGAACTATAGCACGTACTAAAAAAGCTACTACTACTACCACCCCAATTCATAGAACATATAATAAAGTTATTATAAGCCCTGAACAATGTATTACTTTAATTAAAGAACCATTTGTCATTTTTGATAATAAAAGCAATGAAAAAAGATGAATAATATTCAGAACGGCAACTAATCTCTTAAAAGTACAAGAATGTCCATACTGGATGATGGATGGGACTTTTACTATATGTTCCAAGCCCTTTTTTCCAACTGTACACAATACATGGGCTACATCACAATTGCAATATACCACTCATTTACGCATTATTACCAAACAAACACAACTCAACATACATGGAACTATTAAATACAATAAAACAAAAAACTAATGACTTTTCCCCACAAAAAATAATTCTGGATTTTGAAAAGTCAATGATTAATGCTATATTAAAAACACACCCCCATACCTGCATTCAAGGCTGTTACTATCATTTTAATCAGTGCTTATGGAGGAACGTGCAAAAATCAGCACTAAGCATTGAATATGCAACTAATTCTTCTTTTGCATTTCAAATAAAAAAATTAACAGCACGAGCTTCTGTGCCTGACACAGACGTCGCAGAACATTACAATGTCCTAATAAACATCACCTTCTACAAACAAGATGAAGAAAAACGAAGTCCACTATTGGACTATTTTGAGGACACATGGGTTGGCAGACTACATAGATCTGACCACAGAAGAAACCCTAGGGGGTCGATTCCGATCTCGGTCGGACAGCTCTCCGAGAGCTGTCCTTGGCCTTACCTAACGTCAAATCATACCAGGAGCGGGACCGTCCGGGCGAGGAAGTACAATGCGGAAAAGTGCCAATTTCCCGAACGACATGTACGCTCCGACTCCATCCTCATTTTCCGTACGAGTCTGACCCGTAAACACACAATTTGAGTCACACGGCACAATTAACACAGCAATTTCCAGCCGGTCAAGTACGATGCGTACTTCCTACACCCCGGACGGGTCACCAAGTACAGCATGTCCCAGCATCCAGTAAATCTGCATATCAGGTACGATTCGCGCCAGAACACAATACACGGCTACGAGACGGACCAGCTAGAAACGGGTACGAGGTGAACGCATCATGAATCCCATTGCGCAGAGCATACCAGTCCTGTACATCTATGACCGGATCAGGAACCGACGCGGACGGCCACCCACCATACAAACAAACAACACGTATGTGCCAAATGTCACACACATCCAGGGGGTCCAGATCCTGTCCACTAGCAACAGGCCTCCATAGGGGTTGCATGCCCATCACCACTGCTACCCCCACTCATAGGAGCATGTTGCCCATCACTACTGCCACCCCCACCTACATGTGTCATGTTGCCCATCACTACTGTCACCCCACTCATAGGGGCATGTTGCCCATCACTACTGCCCCCCACCCATATGTGTCATGTTGCCTAACACTACTGCCCCCCACTCATAAGGGCATGTTGTCCATCACTACTGCCCCCCACTCATATGTGTCATGTTGCCCATCACTATTGCCACCACCACCCATATGTGTCATGTTGCCTAACACTACTGCCCCACCACTCATAGGGGTATGTTGCACATCACTTCTGCCCCCCCACCCATATGTGTCATGTTACCTAACAGTTATGCCCCCTACTCATAGGGGAATGTTGCCCATCACTACTGCCCTCCACCCATATGTGTCATGTTGCCTATCACTACTGCCCCCCCACTCATAGGGGCATATTGCCCATCACTACTGCCACCCCCACCCAGATGTGTCATATTGCCCATCACTACTGCCCCCACCCATATGTGTCATGTTGCCCATCACTACTGCTCCCATTCATAGGGGCATGTTGCTCACCAATGTTCCCTAACACAACTGCCCCACCCATATGTGTCATGTTGCCCATCACTACAGCCACCATCACCCATATGTGTCATGTTGCCTAACACTACTGCCACCCCCACCCGTAGGGGCATGTTGCCTAAAACTACTGCCCCCCCACCCATATGTTTCATGTTGCCCATCACTACTGCCCCCCACTCATAGGGGCATGTTGCCTATCACTACTGCCCCCACTCATAGGGGCATGTTGCCCATCACTACTGCCCCCACCCATATGTGTCATGTTGCCCATCACTACTGCCCCCCACCCATATGTGTCATGTTGCCCATCACTACTGCCCCCCCCACTCATAGGGGCATGTTGCCCATCACTACTGCCACCCTCACCCATAGGGGCATGTTGCCTAAACTACTGCCACCCCCACCCATATGTGTCATATTGCCCATCACTACTGCCACCCCACTCATAGGGGCATGTTGCCCAGCACTACTGCCACCCCCACCCACAGGGGCATGTTGCCTAACACTACTGCCCCCCACAAATATGTGTCATGTTGCCCATCACTACTGCTAACCCACTCATAGGGGCATGTTGCCCATCACTGCTGCCCCCCACTCATAGGGGCATGTTGTCCATCACTACTGCCCCCTACCCATATGTGTCATGTTTCCTAACACTACTGTCCCCCCACTCCTAGGGGCATGTTGCCCATCACTATTGCCCCCTCACACATATGTGTCATGTTGCCTAACACTACTGCCCCCCCCACTCATAGGGGCATGTTGCCCATCACTACTGCCACCCCACTCATAGGGGCATGTTGCCCGTCACTACTGCCTCCCCACCCATATGTTTCATGTTGCCCATCACTACTGCCACCCCACTCATAGGGGCATGTTGCCCATCACTACTGCCCCCATCCATATGTGTCATGTTGCCCATCACTACACCCCCCACTCATAGTGGCATGTAACCCATCACTACTGACACCCTCACCCATAGGGGCATGTTGCCTAACACTACTGTCCCTCCACCCATATGTGTCATGTTGCCCATCACTACTGCCACACCACTCATAGGGGCATGTTGCCCATCACTACTGCCCCCATCCATATGTGTCATGTTGCCCATCACTACCTCCCCCCACTCATAGTGGCATGCAACCCATCACTACTGACACCCTCACCCATAGGGCCATGTTGCCTAAGACTACTGTCCCTCCACCCATATGTGTCATGTTGCCCATCACTACTGCCACACCACTCATAGGGGAATGTTGCCCACCACTACTGCTACCCCCACCCATATGTGTCATGTTGCCCATCACTACTGCCACCCCCACCCATATGTGTCATGTTGCCCATCACTACTGCCACCCCCACCCAGATGTGTCATATTGCCCATCACTACTGCCCCCACCCATATGTGTCATGTTGCCCATCACTACTGCTCCCATTCATAGGGGCATGTTGCTCACCACTACTGCCACCCCCAACAATAGGGGTCTGTGTGACTATCAATATCAACACCCCACCCATAGGATGGGTGATGCGCTACACATCCATTATACATCAACCTCAGGTATGTCAGCAAAATACATCCCCCCTAACATCATGACAGCAGTGTGTAGTGTTTGACAAATACCCCCAACAGTGATTATGAGTTAGAACATACAATTTTACTACCATCACATTTGTGACCAAAAGCAATGTGTGGACAACACAAGGCAAGCATCATAATAGCACTTTGTGAATGTACTCTAACCCCACATCACTGTGTAGATCCAATGTAAATTGTGTGGTTAAAAGCTGCAGCAAAAGTTGAGCATTGTGGTAATGGGGCTAAATCCCCCATCATCAAAGTGACCTAAAGGTAAGTGTCATCATGGCAAAAGCAGCAAATGCCAAACAGCATGTATGATTCCTGGTCTCAACACATGGAACACTTTTGTGGCAAAGTAGTGGTTGTGTCACATGCCCACAGAGTTGTGGTGAGGCAAACAGTGAAAATAAAACATATTTCAGCCATGTGCAGACAAGCAACACCCATGGGGGCTGACATTGCATACATTGTACAATGACACAAAAGCAGAACTGACCATCATAATGCATACACACATCTCGAAAATAGACACACAAAGCAATACATCCTGTGTAGACTGTAGGTGTCATATCACAGAATCCCATTCCATGGCAGGAATGAACACATCATCCAGGATCAATGTGCAAAATGATGAGATATGACTCACAGGGACTGCAGGGAAATCACCACAACAATATCCACACAATTGCCCACAACAGCAATACCAATGCACTGGTGCAGATGCACAAACACAAACAGGCAACCTCACACTGCACATCTCACACAACATGTGTTTGTGTGTGTCTCAGTTTCCCCCGGCCAACTACACAACACATGGGGGGGGGTGACCCACAATGACACAGATGTGGACACAGTGCCATACAAAAGTAATCCATCAATTGGGCACCCCTTAGTGGGCAATCAGGCATTGTAAGATGAAAGGGATCCCAACAGACACATGTGACACAAGCTGGAATGAAGAGTAACTAAAACAGCTTTAGACAGACCCACAACAGCACTGCCCCCAGGGACCATACATTGGGGTCACACAAGCCTGCATGAAAGGTCCACTGTGATGCTAAAGGTAGATGTTGTTCAAACAGGGAATCTCAGACATGTGTCCTGTGCCACAAATATACATCACACCTACACAAACACAAATCACTCAGCATGGCCCGTCAACCAGGGACAAAAGGGAGGTAGGGGCCCAGCCATGCAAATATTCACATCTGTCCACCCTCAACACCACACACCCTGAATTGCACCGATGTGCATCAGTGAAGCCCACATGTATTGGTAACATTGCGCAGGCACCCATGATAAACACAGTAATGTTGGGAGGATCTAAGGTGCACATACTCACCACACAAGGACAGTCTACAACCACGGTGAATGACAGACAAACTGCACAGTAAGCGGTACATGGCCATGACATCAAATCTCCAATAACCTTTGGAATCCCTGACACAGTCCCAGGGCAATGCAGAAGCCAAGGAGATTCACAAGGCACACATGCTGAAACCTGTCAACATTGTACCTCTGAACCTGACGAGTGGGAGCGGTTACACACACATACACATGTGTCAATCACTGAAAGGTACCACCAATGGACATTTACATTATATTGCTAACAAACAAGTGCCCTAGGGAGCCCTGACTGTGTACCATCTGTGTCTGACTACATCATCATCACTCAGAACTGACAAATACTAGTGATGACACACAAATGAACAGTAGTGTCTCATCTACCCACATATCTGGAAGTCACGGACAAAGATGTGTGATGAACACAGGACAACTCAGCAAGCATCACCAACACAAACATATTAAGGGAACACAGCCTGTGTAGAAAAAAGGGATGGAACACACACAGACATACCCACACAACACACACCATGGGCCCAGGCAATGTCACGGAACAACACACTAACTTGAGGGGACTAAATTCCTGTGGAAGCACAGCTCTGCAAAACACAGTTCCAGCAGGTCACATTCATGTCAGCACAACACTTGTTCATTCAACCATCAAATACCACCCAATGTAGGCACTAGTCACATCAGCCTGGGTACGGTAGTGTCCCCTAAGTCATCTGCACATATTCAATACATATGTCCAGCTAGTTGCACAGAGGACACAGTTGACTCCTACACCAATGATGCCCACACCTGCATGTCCAGTGGATATGGGCCCACAGTCAGGGAAATAGACTAATTGGATAATGGGAAGCACATCATATGTGCATGGGTGCAAGCCACAGATGTGACCATGCAAATGAAATGTTGACAACACTGGGAAAAGTTACTTAATCATGACACAGCCAGTTAACTGCAAAGGATGACATGGATACCAAACAGAACAGGATACATATATCATGGACCACATGGAGTACATCACATCAACACCTCAGTATTGAACATTGGAAAACCAGCATCATAACAGCAAGGTCAAGGCAAACATCATCAACATAATGTACAGCAAAATCAAAATCACAAGGATAACAAAAAAGGCTTTATTCAGCAAATTGAAAACTGAAACTGAAAGTCCATAATGAAATGAAGGCCCATGTCCAGTCCATTGAGAAAGTCCAAATTGGGTGTGAGTGACACCTGTCACCCGTTGCTTGCCTGCACTGTGAACGACATGGGACTTACTTTGAGGGGAATACATGGGGGCATGACAGGCACCGCAGGGAAAGTATCAGGGCTCAGCAGAAGGAGGCAGTGAAGGGGTAGTGGGTGCAGGAGAGTCGCTGGCAACTGCAGTTGAGGTGTCTGTCATGGTGTGTGCCGTCACAACTGTGGGCCACAAGTCTGATGGGGTCGGTGCTGTAACAGCTGCAGTGGGTAGGTCAGATGTAGTGGACTGGGTTCCCACTGCAGGGCCCAAGTCAGTCTAGGTGGACGTGGACTCCACTGCAGTGCCTAACCCCATGGGAGCGGAATGGGGTTCAGGTGAGGTTGTAGGACAGAGGAAGGGCCACGGTCCCCACACCAGTTGCACAGACAGGCTGACTGGGGGTAGTGGTAGTGGAAGAGCAAGTGGAAGGGGGGAGGGCTTGAGCATTTTGGGGAGGATGTATCTGTGGGAGATGGAACCTGGGGCAGGGTGAGCGGGTGAACCTGTGGAGTGCTGACCTGGGATGAGATGTCCTCCATTAATGACACTAGTTGTGTCAACAGACTGGTGTGTGCATGGAGGTCACTCAGCAATGATGTCTGCACTACATGGATCTGTTTAAGCAAGACCACAAACTCCACACTCAGGGCAGCAGGGGACACAGTGGCAGGGAGTGCGGTGCCTGGCATGAAGGAGACATGTTCCCGAGCGCAGGAGCTGCAACGGACCTCTGGGATGGGAGCCGATGGGAGGGTGGTGGTGGTGGTCGCGGGAACAGCCTCACTAGCTGTGGTTTGCTGGCTGCTGACACCCGCCCCTACAAGGGAGTCATCCTCTGAGCTGCTGTGGTTCTCAGCTGAGGTGGATGGTTCTGAGGACTCCTCGTGTGGCTCCCCTCACCCTCTGTGCCACTGGGTCCCTCCAACTCCTGGGTTGCTGGCCCAGTCTGGCTCTGCGGCTCATCCGGTTTCGTGGCGCTGTCCCCTCCTGTGCCAGTGGATGTATCTGGATAGAATTAGGAAAACAAGACCCACAATTGTTGCCTGCACTGACTGCACACACCACAGTGATTATGGCACATCATAGGGCAAGGTGTGGCATAGTCTGCTGATCATTGATCAAACTGCCTACACTGGTTTACATAAGGCAATTGCCAGTCTGACCATCAACCATGGCACCCATATCCCTCCTGGACTTGCACCCATATGTCTGTTGCATGTTGGGTGCTAATACCCCAATGTGCACACATGCACCACCTACACAGTTGTTGGACTTGCAAGTGAACATGTAGAAGTTTGTTACTATACACACACACATCACATCTCATGCCACTCTCCCAGTACAGGTGTCAGGATGTATGGATGGCCAGAGTCTCAGTTCACTTGCTTGTGATGACTAGCTGCACCACACACAATGATGTCCTCACATCCTGATAGTCAATGAAACAGTGGGGTGCATGGAGCACCTTTGACCCCAATGCAGGATCCCTCTTAGCAAGTTCAATGCCCTGGCACAGGCATGCATGGTAAGTCAGTCATCACTGCCACATGTCATAGAGGCAGGGCATCCAGACAACAACAGTCTGCACTGTGTCACAATCATAGGTCAAGGCCAAAGCAAACTCTGCAGCTGACAAGTGCACTTGTCCCCCCCTGTCAAAAACATATTCTGGACTATGATGAGCCCACATCCCAAAAATCAGACATATGAGTGACTTCAAACAGAACTCCATGAACATGAGTACCTCACAGTCTGCTGCGAATGAAACACAGCTGCTTGGAATTCACTGTTGCATACAGCATTGTGCACAGTCATGTGACCACACACCTATTTGGTGCACAGGTATCGTCTCCTATAGTCACATCTCAGATGTCTTGCTGACCCTAAAAATGATGGACACACCATTTGTCCCAAAAAGAAAGCCACACCACAATGACATAGAGTCAGACACCTGATGGCACATTTCACTAAGCACAATCAGTAGGTTGATACACAGGAGTGTGAGTACAGAGTCTCCCAATGCCCTGGAGTGGGCATGACTGCCCATGTCAACCTGAAACAGTGTATAGGCCTGAACAGTAGGCAGGTGTCTGGGCAAGTTTGACACACTTGATATACATACTCCTGAGGCCACTAAATGGACTCACCTGCTGCATGGGTGTCTTTTAAATACCCCAGACACATATGACGAGTCAGACCAGCAATTGGAACACATATCAAAGGCACACACAGAACACATGTCAGAAATCAGGCATTGTGCAAACAATTGACCCACCAATGGAGCACACATTAGAGTCCGAGTAACATATGCTGTCCAGAACCTTGAGCATAGCTGACTGCAGGGACACAGTGCCCAAGTAAAAAAAGTCACAGACTGTAGGAGCGACAACTGTGGATCAGATGAGGAGTGTGCTTTACGCAATTGAGGGACATGAGTCCAGGACGACAAGAACAACGTAATGTGGAAGTATGATCAAGCCAAAAGCAAATCAGACATAGTTCACAAATTGGGCATGGACTTACCCCCTCCTTGCTGCTGTCTGGCCTTCAGTTACCCATCCAGGTCTGGGAAGACCACCGCCTGTATCCGGAGCATGTGGTGGGTCAGGGTCCGGTGTCCGCCCCTATGGTGAGGAGGCGACAGCTTCAGCTGAACCTTTTTGATCCTCTGGGTCCAGCCCTGAAGGTCCTGCCACCTCTTCTGGCAGTTGCGGATCCAGCGCTTGTAGACCCCCACTGATCTTACTGCCCGGGCGATGGTCAGCCAGATCTCCTGCTCCTGGTGGGCATCAACCTGTGAGGATGACAAAGTGAAGAGGACATTACCACACATGCCACATAATTGTGCTGCACACAGTTGAAAATACATATAGGCATCACAAAGCTAAAAGAGGTACACAGGTAGTGCACCCATGGAAATGGACATTTGTGCTGCAGGTCTGACATGGTAACACTGCCTGGGAATTAAAAGCTAGCACTACTGCACTTTTGCAGCAGGACACCTGTTTATCACATGTACCTACACACTTTGGGTGCTGAAAGCACTCAGTGCATATGCTTCCCACCGCTGTGCACACTTCTATTACTGCTATTCAGACAACTTGCACAATTAGGTAGGCAGTGGACTGCTCACTGACCTGATCCCCTGGTTTTCCATACAGTTGCAGTACTGTGGGAGGACCCCGTCCAGCAGGGCCTGGTTCTCCTCCTCAGTGAAAGCTGGGGCCCTCTCCAGAAAACGTGCCATTGCAGTAGCCAGAGGATGCAGAGACAGCAGCAGTGGTAGCAAAGATGTGGTCCTGTAGCATGTAGTGCAGGCAAGTGAGCTCTTTGGGGACCTGCCAGCCTTAAATCAGTGCTGCAGAGGCAGCATCTGTGCCATGTCTCCTTACTGATAGGTCCAACACAGTTGCATTCTATGAATCTGTCCAATCCATTGAATTGTAAGACTCGTACACGTCTTCCGCATCATTCAAATTTTCACCTTAATGACACCCTAGGATTGCAACATTGTTGTAGGCATGCAAGTAAATTTCCAACGCACGTCTCCTACAAGTTTTGAATTCGCATCCGACGCGTCTCTGTTGAAGTTACCCGTGTCGGTTGTGAACTGATGTGGGTGACTCAAATGCATAAGCGTCATACATGCATGGATCGAGCCGTGCGCACTCCTTGGCCATTGACTGCAATGTGAACCGACGTAGGTGATTCCAATGCATACGTGTCGTGTAGTTAATGGCCAAGGCATGTGCACGACTCGGTCCATGCATGTACGACACTTATGCGTTTGAGTCACCCGCGTCGGTTCACATTGCAGTCAATGACCATGCCGTGCTCACGGTTTGGACCACAACTACACGGCACGCCTCTGTTGAAATCACCTGCGTCGGTTCACATTGGTGTGACTTGCTGATGGATTACACACAGAATCACTTGCTAGGGACTCAGGGGCACACCTACAACACCACAGCATGTGCCACACTTCATTTCAGGGCACGTAAGGCTGCATGAACTGTGTGTGTATGGGGGCAACATTTGTTTTCTTGTGTGGCACTTTGGTGGAGCCACTCCCAGGCTGGGCATGGGTTCATGGGGACAGAAATCTTTTTGTGTTGTGCACCTCATCAATGTAATGTGCAACTGTTCAGTTATGGGCATGAGTCATGGACACAGTAGCAGTTTGGATATGTGTATGACCTGTCACATACACCCTGAGTCCAGGGTGGGATGGTATGTACGTCTCAGCGAGACCCATAGCCACAATTATGATGTACACCCACAGTCTGTGTGCATGTTGTGTCTCAGATGCCTCTGGTTCCATTCGTCCAATGGGAGTCAGTCTCCACCATGTGCTTTGTGCATCAACATTGATGGTGTGTGTGTGTCTCAGAGACATCCATGTATGCCTTGCAGAAACCACAGGGGCCACTACCTGTGGGACTCATGCTTTGTTGTGGGGTGTACATGATACCCCATGCCATGCCAGTGTCCATGTGGCAATACAGGGTACATGGCTATCTTCCTGTCATGGAGCTGTAATGCCTTTGAAACATCAGTCCTCACTTGTCACTGTGTTGTGTGTTTCGTACGTGGCAGCAGTACATAGGTACTGTGCCACAGCCCAATGATTTGCCATTGCACTCAATGGAATTTATGTACACATGTCTAATTGATATGTGAGATGATGAGCATGAAGGTGACATGTGTCCATACCCAACAGCACACAACTCAGTTCATTGTGTATTGCTATGATGTATCATGTCATAGTGTGCAAGGTCAGTGCCACATGGGTGGAGGAATGTAAAATCTTACTTTGCCGATCTCTGTACTGCAGGGCACAAGCAGTCCATCGATCATTCCCAGACCTTGAAAGCAGGTGGAACGCGATTTCATCGGACGGTACCGCTGCACCAGGACACTGATTGAGGAGTTGGTGGAGCAGTGGGCACCACATCTGCTACCTTTGCGGCCATACCCTACAGCACTGACCCCAAAGGTGTGGGTGATGGCAGCCCTGCACTTCTTTGCTACCGGTACCTTCCAGTACACTGTGGCTACTGCTGGTGGGATGTCACAAAATATGTTCAGCTGTGTGCTTGGTGATGTCTTGGATGGGATGTTGCATTTCCTTGACTTGTAAATCAGGTTTCCTAGCCCTGGTGTACTCATTGACATAAAGGATGCTTTTTATAGACTGGGGAGGATGCCGAATGTCAATGGATCAATTGATGGTACTCATGTGGCCTTGATACCACCACGGGCACATGAGCAGACATACCGGAACAGGAAACATTTCCACTCCATCAATGCTCTGGTGGTATGTCTAGCGGACATGTGTATCACACATGTGTGTGTAGGTTTTCCTGGTTCTGTGCACAATGCCTACGTCATGAGGAGTAGTCGCATTGCGGCGATGATGACACCGATGCCAAACCAGCGTGCCTGGCTTGTTGGTGTGTACTGTTTACCATTGTGTGTGTTTGACAATGTTGTATCCCACCCTCTTACAAGACTCAACTAATGTGCAATTCTTTGTATGTGTGTGACTCTGGATACCCCAACATGCCGTGGTTGCTGACACCCCTCAGGAACACTGTGAGAGCAGCCGAGATGTGCTACATTGAGGCATATGGTCGAACCAGGAGAGTGATTGAGCGGACCTTTGGTCTCCTGAAAAGCCGCTTCTGTTGCCTAGACAAGACCAAAGGGGCCCTCCCATATGAGCCTGCAATGGTGTGCAAGATTATCATAGTATGCAGCATGCTACACAACATGGCAATGCAGAAGAAGATGCCTCTCATCCAGGATGATGATGACCTACATCCGCCACCTGTGTAGGATCCTGGCCTGGGCCACGATGCCAGTGATGATGATGATGATGGTGACCTCCGCAGACAGGTCATCAACAACTTCTTCAGCTGAATGTGAGTTTACAGGGTTGTTATGTCAATGTATTGAGTTAGTCTGAGATGTGTTGGTGCTGCTCACTTGCTGTTTGAGTTAGTATGCGTGCTACTTGGCTGGATGCGTGCAGTGATGTGTCCTGTCAGATATTCTGTAGTCCACATTAGTGTCGACATGCTAACTTGTTTCTGTGTTGGTTTCATGTGACATGTTTTGTGCATGTGTATTGCACTTCTATCCTGTGCTGTTGTGCTACTGACTGTGTCTTATGTCTGTCCCTCCCAAGGTACTTTGCCTGTTGCTTGGTCAACTCTGACACCCAACAACCAGAATCAAATCCCAGGGTGGAACTTCTAGTATGCCATCATGTGATGTACCACCCACCCCTGAAGTTCAATTCTACAACACTTGGTGACCGTGTGCTCGCTCTCACGTGGAATTACCTTGCAACTGTTGTGTAATAAACTTGTTGCTGATGTGTAATGAACCTGTGCTTCACTTAGTTATGTGTGTTGTCTGTCTTCACACACCTGACTGACATTTGCTTACCTCACCTGTGGGCATGTTACCACTGACTGTGGGTAGGTGTGCTGTCTGTGCATTCCACTGTATTTCTGGGAAACATCTTTGAAGGCAATCTGTCACATGGCCATGGTGAGTATGTGTTGTGGTGCCCTAGTGTTGTGTCTCCCTCATATGTGTCACATCAACATGAGTCACATAACGGTAATAACATTGCTGTGGTAGTTGGCATGCACTGTGTTCTTCGTCAGATAGTCATCTCATGACACTTACCAAGTTTGAATAAAAACATAGGCAAGTATACTGTAATAGTGAGTTTATTTACATACATGTGTGGAGATAGTGCAAAGGATTGTGGGTGCTGTACATAAGGTTTGGAATCCAAAGTTCACAGATGAGTTTGAAGTCTTGGTAGATGAAATATCCAGAATTAAGTCCACATTCATCTGCTACATTAGAACAACATGAACCCTCCATGTCATGTTGGGGAGTTGTGTCATGTGCAACAAGGTGAACGCTTTGCATACAAAGGCCAATATCCAAAACAGGTTCTGGGTCCATAGGGGATGTGCATGGACATCTGTGACTCACCTGTCCTTCTTCGGATGACCCATCTTCTCCTTCTGGGGGGAATCCTCAAGTGTAGGCGTCTTGGGTGCATCGGACTATCCATCAGATTCACCCTTCCTATTTGTGGCATTTGCAGATGTTGCAGCAACAGATGTTGTGAGCACACAGGGAGGTGTGGACATGTTGGTGCAGATCTGGTGGAGACATGTCAATATGTCCCTATGCACCCCAGTAAGATTGTCCCACTTGGCCTCCATGCGAGCATGATGGCCAGCCTGCTCCTGTTGCATGTCCTTGAGGATCCCCACTACCTGGCCGAATCCTCCGGTGCTATCCTGGTATGCATTTATGATGAGTAGCAGTTGGGAGTTATCATGTAGGTCAGGCCCCTCTACAGGCCAGGACCTCTGCCTACCACCCCTCCCATCACCCCAAGCCACACAGGCAGGACCTGCCGTGGTACGCCCAGGTGTTCCTGGGCCCCCATGGGGGTTGCTACTGGTGGTGTTGTCCGTAGCTTCCTGGATGGCCGGTGTCCCTGTGCTGTATGAATTCTGTGTCCTAGGTCTGTTCGTGTTGACAGGGGTGCTCAGTCTGTTGCCAGATGTTGTAGGCGTGGGTGCAGGGGTACAGATGTTTGTGCTGCTGGGGCATGATGACTCACACCGGAGGTGCCAGGTTGTACTTGATCATCCAAAATCCAAAAAGGACAGAGCCAGATCCACACCAGAGAGCTCATCCTCCACCAGAGTCTGGGACAGGGACTCCTCTTCACTTGCTGCTGTGTCCCCAACACCACCTGTGCTTGGAAGAGACAAACATTGTCAGTTATGTTACTACAGGCATCAATTGTTCACATATGTATTTAGCAACGGGGAGAGAGGAAGAGGTACTGATCCATTCAGCTTGCAATGGTTGTTACTAAAAATAAAGGAGGAGGGAATGGATCACTCGTCCTGTGCAACCAGGGTATTTATGTATTTTAATTCCTTACTAAATACCCTCATATACGTACACAGGCATGGGGCGGTATATGTTGGTTCTCCGCCTCAGTGTACTGTACCAGCATTATCATTGGGTCTCCATTGTCGCAAATATGCTGTGCCTCCACCTGGAGGTAGACTGGCTGCTTTCCCAGAAGTGTCCAGAGAAGAAAAAGCCTCTGGGATCACATGGAGCTGAAACATGTTGACCAACATTGACTAACCCTAGTGCGATGGATCAGTAGCTGTATCCACACACGCAACACCTTAATTTTAATCTCTGGACACTACTGGGAAACCATCCAGTTTACCTCCAGGTGGAGGCACAGCATATTTGAAACAATGGAGACCCAATCATAATGCTGCTACAGTACACTGAGGCGCAAAACCAAGATATACCGCACTACGCCTGTGTACGTTTGTGAGGTTTTCAATGAAGGCAACACAATACGTAAAGACCCGGGTTGCACAGGACGAGTGAACCAGTCTCCCATCCTTGATTTTTGTATCAATGGTTCATATACATGACATTTGCAACAGTACGCAGGATGCGTGCCTGTGCACTGCATTGTCTTAGGTCGTCCCGGACAGAGATTGATATTGTTGTTGCACATTGTCCAGCCAACATGAAGCATTTCAATTTGCATGTTGAAGTGTGTGCATGCCCAGCTCATGTATGGATTTCACTGTACATGGCCATTGGTACTCAAGGGCCATCAGGTGGCTGACACAGGAGTGTCATCCATGTTCACATTTGACTCTGCTTCCCTGTGAGGGGCTGTGCCTGTGCTGACAAGATAGCTGACAGTGCAGTCCTGTTGTTTGTTGGTGGCCAGCTCCCAGCAGGGCCTTGTGCTCCCCACAACAGAGCCCAGTCCCAGAGATCTTTTCAGTCCATTTTCACCCTCTGTGAGGTGAGCATGGTTCAGTGTGTGCTTGCTGGGCCATGTAGGTGGCTGAGGATTGTCAGTGACTGCAAATCCTACCATGGTCTTGGCTACACCCCCTTCCCAGCATGCCTTCACTTCCTTCCTTTTGACTCTGCTTCCCTGTGAGGGAATGTGACAGCAATGGCAAGATGGCTGACAGTACAGTCCTGTTGTTTGTTGGTGGCCAGTTCCCATGAGGGCCTTGTGCTCCCCACAACAGAGTCCAGTCTCAAAGATCTTGTCAGTCCATTTCCACTCCCTGTGAGGTGAGCATGGTTCAGTGTGAGCTTGCTGGGCCATGTAGGTGTGTGAGGATTGCCAGTGACTGCAACTCCCATCATGCTCTTGACTACACCCCCTTCCCAGCATGCCCTCACTTCCCTCCTTTGCACTCTGCTTCCCTGTGAGAGGGTGTGCAAGTGCTGACAAGATGGCTGACAGTGCAATCCTGTTGGTGGCCAGTTCCCAGCAGGGCCTTGTGCTCCCTACAACAAGGCCCAGTCACAGAGTTTTTGCCAGTCCATTTCCACCCCCTGTGAGGAGAGCATGGTTCAGAGAGGTGTTGATGGTCCAATTGGGAGGGGTAGCATTAGCTGTTACATCAACCCCATCATGCTTTTTGATACACTCACTTCACCAGCATATACACTATTCATTCTTGTCAGTCAGCTTCGCTGTCAGGTAGTGGTTGTGATGGCAAGAATGTCTGACAGTGTTTATTTAGATTAGTCCCACTACCTTGCTCTATTTGTTGGTAGGTTTGTACATGTCATGACACAGTTACAAATCACTATGATGTGGCCGGTATTGTGTTTGTCTGACTAACATACACTTCTTGGGCTGATTAGCTTTTGTTTACTATGCCTTTGCTATCAGTGCTTGGTTTCACTGTCCCCTTGACTGTGATGTGTGTGTATTGCAACACGAAATTCCGTATATTGGTTGTGTACTCACCAGGCTTTGGTATGTCTGCTAGGCCATGGACGTGCCCTGGTGGTAGCATGCCCCGCACCTTCTCCTCCCAGGACATGAAGTATACTGGTTTGGCAGGAGGGTAATTGCGATTAGTCAACTCGTGGTCCTTGCAGATGAGGTTCTTGACCCTCCTCCGCACATCATACCACCTGTTCTGGATGTCGGTCTTTGTGCGAAACATTGGTGCTTGTGCGTTCACCTTGTCCACAATACTCGCCCACATCTTTGTTTTCTGTGACATGGAGGTCCTTTGTACCAATGTACCAAACAAATGTGGCTTCACTCTGAGGATTTCATCTAACAATACTTCTAAATCAATATCTGTGAACTGTTGATTCTTCTTAGGGGGCATGGTGATGGGTGGTGGTGGGGAGTGATGTGTGTGTGTGGGTGCAAGTGAGGTGGGTGGGTGTCAGTTTTGCTAGGTGTATGTGGGCGTGCTTTTGGAGGGGTGCTGATGGTGTGGAGGTTGTGTGATGAGTGAGTTGTGAGTGTGTCTGTGGTTGCTGTCTGAAGTTGTCCTGTGCTGGCTGGTCTGTTGTATTTGCAAAAGATCATGGTAGTAAATGTTGGCCTTTATATAGGTGGAGTTGTGGGTGTGTCTTAGTTACACTTTTTTTTGGGGGGGGGTATTTATTGACGGTCATTGCTTGATTGGTCCCTTTTTGTGTTTTTTCCTTTGTGTTTTGTGGACATGTAGGAGTCGTTCTTCGGACCGAGTCAGACGCTCATGTAGGCTTTCGCGGGCTTCTCCGAGTCTTTCACACTGACTGTTCTGTGTTGCATACGAGTCGGTCGCAGGCGTCTCTCTCGCTTCAGGTACCTCTTTTCTCTGCATGTCGGTCATGCGGCTTGGCCTCCGTGCAAGTCGGTCTGGTTTCATACGCATTGAATTATACTGTGCGTGTCGTACGTCGGGGGTACGTGTGGATTGGGTTAATTCCTGTTTCATGTCCGACGGTGCGGCTCGTGTCCCGTTTCTGGATGAATTACTGATATCTGTACAGCTCGGTTGTATGGCTTGTATTCCGTACGGGTCAGTTGTAGGTCATGAAAGTTGCATCATACTGCATGGGTCGTACGGTGCCTGTACGTGTCGGTCAGACACCGTTCTCTTTCCGAGTCGGTTGGTCCGATTTCCAACCGGATTCGGAATTGGCGTCTACATTTATAATTCCCTGGTGGAACATCTACAGAAGCACTTTAAATGGGGAATTCAAAACTAATAAAGCAGTAGAAGGATGGCATAGTGCCTTCCTTCAATCAACAGGCAGAACCAAACCAACACTAGAAAAATGTATATCATGCCTACAAAAAGAACAGAGATATAAATAGTTCTGAATGAAACAATCCATAACTCAATTAACTCCAAAAACATCAAAACAAACTATACAAATGCATAAATATCTAGAACAACAAGTAAAATTGTACCCTAGTACAAAAGGCCTGGAGTACCTAAACATGATAGCTAAAACTCTTCTTTAAAGCATTAATACAAATAAAATACAAAATACTCATCTTTTAAACATACCATAGAACAAAAAATATGACTGTGTGTAACATATTTTTGATTTTGTAATAAAATATATTAACACACATTATTAATATTTGTAATAAAATAAAATTCAACAAAAATAAAAAAAACATTTCTCACCCACAATAAAAAATAATAAATAAACTTACCATGTTTATTCCAATTCCTGTAACATCTATTTTCTGCTGGCACAATCCAAATAAATAAATAGAAAAACTTCCCCCCAAAAATTGGAAAAATACAACTGTAGCAAAAATAAATAATTTATGTAGCAAAGGTCCATGGGAAATCCATAAAAAGCCGGAAAATGCATAAAATAGTAAAAAACGCTCCAGGAAAGCCAAAAAATTTAAAGAAGTGTAAGAAATGTATTAGTCAATAAAGCTAAATAACAAACACTTCTTTACCAAAAAACGACTCCTTACGACACAAGCAACTTCTGAAAATAAAAAGTTTTGAAACAAAAGCACATACACTCCCACCCACATAAAACAACACATAAACAGTTAATAACACTACTACTAACTTTAATTTTGATAAAAGTAAACATTAAATACCGTATTTCTAACTCTCTAAACAGGCCTACACAACGTTAAAAATACGTAAAAACACCACACGTAACTTTAACATATTACTGTTCTGAATATAACTAATAAATATCTAACTACACTAAACACTATCTAACTAGGTTCAAATTTTTAAACCAAGAAAATAAACCTTACCTTTAGCGATGTGAAGTGTCTTCCAAAAGGGGATTTCTCACCTGGTTTTAACTAGCGCGGTAGCGCCCACATTCTTGCACTATAATCGTGCCCCCCACCGCTTGCAGAAGCGGAGCACTGTCACCGGCATTTGGATTGTGGGCAGGAAGTTGGGCCGCCATATTGGGGCTGCTGCCTTGCAGCGCGCCACCTCACTCAGTGCTCTAGTTCTCCGTGTGGAGAACCAGGAGGCTGCACTTAAAGCTCGCTCCTCCCGCGCAGCGGTGACGCGCAGCGGAGGCGCCTGACTCGCGCCTGAGTCAAGCCAGAGTCCTGCCCGTCTGCGCCCGTCCGCGTCCCGGAGGCGTTTCGGTCGGCGGGTGGGGCTCTGCTATTCCAGCATGTGCATAGTTGGCGCACCTATTGTGCGCTATACGTTTAAGGAGCTGTGCTCTCTAAATCATCGGGAGAGCCGCTGCTGTTCGGTCTTTCCTGGCCGCCACAGGGGTAAGTTTCGTTGCCCTTGTTGTGGCTGGCGTCCCAACCGGGCGCTGTCATCTGCCCCTATTAGTAACATAGCTGGCGCAGAGTATTCCTGCATGCTGCTCAACACCAGATCGGCGTGCAGTCATGCGCAAGACATCTTCGAGCTACTCGATACAGAGAAGCCACTCTGTTTAATGTTGACCGAGACTTGGTGGGGAGAGGCCTCCAACCCTGACGTGGTGACGGCAATCCCGCCTGATTACAACATCTTCAGGAAGGACAGAGCCAGGGGAAGGGGTGGAGGGGTCGCACTGGTGGTGAAGAAGGGCACGCTGTGTACCGTCTTGCCTACGGAGGACATCCGCGGCTCGGAATCGCTGGCCTTTTCTATCACGCTAGCGCCGCACCAATCAGTGAAGGGACTTTTGGTCTATCGACCCCCTGGTCCGCCCGGAACGTTCTTTGCAGATCTCGACTCGGTGCTGCTGGGCCTGGCCTTGAGAGCAGAACATTGTATAGTAGCGGGGGATTTTAACTTTCGGATGGATGATCCGTCTGACCCGGCTGCTATAAAACTTTCCGAGGCCATGACCCCGCTGGGTCTTATCCCTTACCTGCAGGGGCCGACTCACGTCAAGGGGCATACTCTTGACCAGGTCTTTTCCTCATCTCCTCTGGTGGTAAAGGAGATTCTCCCGGTTCTGTGGTTCGATCACTGGCTTGCCAAATTTGCAATCACTGGCACTGCCAGGTCGTCCATCTCTGTCCCACAACAACGGGGACGAGCGTTCAGAGCGTTTAACAGAGTGTCCCCCGAGATGCTTGCGCAGGCTGCATCGGATCATCCCTGTCTTCTCTCCGGTGAGCTGGAGAGAGACTTGGAGTCCCTGCAAGCATGGCTTTCCGATAGGCTTAACGACCTGGCCCCTGTGTTGCCCCCCCGCTTGACACCTAAGCGGGTGTCGGCCCCTTGGTTTACCACTGCACTGTGGGCTAAGCGGCAGCAGTGCAAGGTAGCCGAACGGGCCTGGCGGGCACACTATGATAGTACGGACAGGCTGGCCTACAAGGCTGTGGTTAAGGTTTACCACCGGGATATCCGCCTTGAAAAAAAAGCCTATCTTGCGGGGAGAATTGAAGCGGCCTCTAATTCCAGCAAGGAGATCTTTACCATAGTTAGAGAATTTATTTCTCCTCGGACCATCACTTCGGTAGAGGTGCCCTTAGAATCTTGGGCGGCGGACCTTGCTTGTTTTTTTACAAGCAAGATAAAACTTATACAGGACTCTTTTCCATCGGGAGCTCCTGTTAGGCCGCCTACATCTGCGGCCGGTATGTTCCCTCCGGTCTCGCAGGGTGTCACATTGGCTGCGTTTCCATCTTTGCCAGCCCCAGCCTTCTTAGCGCTTATGGGCAACTTGAAATCTGGGTCTCCACTGGACCCTTGCCCAGCTAAGCTTTTGGGTAGGTTGGCGGAAGTGATTAATCCACTGGCGAACCCCCTTCTGAATCTCTCGTTGAGTCAGGGAGTGGTTCCGCCAGTCTGGAAGCAGGCAATGGTCATCCCGCTGCTTAAAAAACCGGGTCTTGACCCGAAGGTCCCAGCCAATTATAGGCCGATTTCTTTGTTGCCGGCTCTCGTAAAGATCTTGGAGAAACACGTTCATTCGGTGCTCTCCAACTTTTTGTAGACCCACGAGATCTTACATGACTCCCAGTCTGGCTTCCGCTCAAATCGTAGCACCGAGACCGCGCTCCTTGAGGTTTCTGAAACTATCAAAGGGGTGCTGGACACCGGGGGCAAAGTCATGCTGGTGTTGTTGGACTTGTCGGTGGCTTTTGACACCGTCCCCCATGATGGCCTTCTCGCAAGACTCTATGAGATCGGCCTTCGGGGGACGGTGCTCAGCTGTTTTTCGTCCTTTCTAGCTGGCCGCCGGCAAACGGTCTGGACATCGCCTGACACCGCCGTGATGCCGCCTTTGGGAGTTGGGGTCCCTCAGGGCTCTATATTGAGCCCGACCCTCTTTAACATCTTTATGACCCCTTTGGCGGCGGTGGCGGAGTCGTTCGGTGCCCGGATCGTGTCGTATGCCGACGACACCCAGCTCCTCTTTTCTTGTGAGAGAGGGGCTGACTTTGACGGGGATAGTATCCGGAATTGCCTTGGGGCTGTGTTTACTTGGTTCCAACTGAACAGCCTCAAGTGCAATTCCGATAAGTCCGAGGTACTCTTCTTCGGGTGCGACACGGAGCCCAGCTGCCAGGCCTGGTGGCCCATCGATATGTTCCCTCCGTCCGGTTCTTCCCCTATGGCTAAGAACTTGGGGGTTAAGATGGACAAGGGGCTGACGATGAAAGCCCAGATCCTTGGGGTGGCCGGCACCTGCTTCGGTCTTTTAAAGATGCTGCGGAGGTTCCTGCCTCTTCTGTCGGAGGAGCACAGGAGGCTGACTGTGCAGGCTCTGATAGGCTCCAGGTTGGATTATGCCAACATTCTTTACCTGGGCCTACCAGAGTACCTGGTGCAGCGGCTTCAAGTTGCGCAGAATGCGGCTGCCAGGGCCATTTTTGGTCTAAACAGACGTGCCAGCGTCTCGGGTCTATTGCTGGCGCTGCATTGGCTACCCATCCGCAAACGGATCGCCTTTAAGGCAATGACTTTGGCATACAAGGCTCTCCATGCGGTGGGAGCAAAGCATCTCCAAAGGAGACTGGCCTTTTACCATCCGGCCCGCTCTCTGAGGTCAGAGTCCTTACTTCTGGCGGTTGTTCCTCGAGTCAAGAGAGCGCGCCTGGGCGGCCGCTCCTTTGGCCTGCTGGCTCCGCAGATGTGGAACTCGCTTCCGCTCCCACTTCGGGGGGCCTCTAGTCTTCTTGACTTTAGGAGGGGTCTAAAAACCTGGCTGTTCACCCAGGAGGCCACCAGCAGTCCCTTTTTAGGGCTCGCCTGGCGTTGGAGCGCGAAGCGCTCCCGCCAGCGAGTTCTATAGTCACCTTCCTCCCTGTCAAGGGAGTAGCAGCTGTGAACGAGCCCGACACAGAGCTGGGAACGAGCCGACTCAGGTCCGTGAACGCGCGGGAACGTCAACGTGCACGTTCACGCGCGTCACGCTCCTGTCCTCCCGCTTCTCTGCCGAGGCGCGCTCCAGGCCGACTTGCGGTTGCGGTGTGCGTCACAGCGTGTTCCAGCGGCCGGAGGTAGGTAAGTGAGGGACGGGGGGCGGCGGGATTTGTTTGCTTTGTTGCTAGCTTGTTTTGTTTTTTTAACCATGAAAATGCAGACTTGTTTCCTTACTCTGATGGAAGGTAGATTCCTACTTGTGTGATGATTGATGCATTCCCTTTGCCCCTGAGAATTTATGTATTCCCTGCACTCTTGCTTGTGTTGAGAATGCAAAGAAGTTTGATTCAGAAAACTCAATTCGGATTTGGTGGGTTTGTATGTATGTTTTTCTGTTTGATTTTATTTTCAATTTTTTTTCTCTTCATTAGTTTTATTGAGTTTTGCAATATACATAGGAGATTACTATATGAACTCCCATAAACAACTAATACACACGAGTTTGCACAGTCAATCCCGACCCCCTCTCTTACCAGCCCGCACCAATAAGACATTTTCTGTTTTGTGAGTGAAAATGCACACAGGTGACAAGGCTGTCCTGTTAATTCCTCTGTTTGTTTCAGCAGCCAATGAAGCCTGTAGGACCTCTGGACATGGAACCTATTCATGAGGTGCAGGACGAGGCGGTGATGCTGGACTTTCTGAATACATGGAAAAAAGCGAGTCTGGTAGGTAAATCACACAGATTGAGGATTCTGTAATGGGTCCTCTGTGGAGAAGCTTGTGTTTGATCGGACAATGGGCACAGCTTTGTTTTCTCGTCTGAAATACTCATGGCACCTCTTGTGAATCGGTAGCATATTTTCTGCAAGGAATAGTTCAAAGCACTTCCCCATCGCTCCTCAAACCTCCTATTTATCTATTCTCAGTCAGGATGCTTGACACTACTTTAGTAACTCATTCTCTCCTCTTTTGTGTCAGTGCATGAGCGTTGTCCGTTGGCTAGTACTTGAGTTTAACGTGAGTGCAATTGGGTATCTATTATCTATTGCCTTTCACTCTCGCAGTTCTTTTTTTTTTTTTCTATCATTCTAAAACCCTTTCTGCATTGCCCAGGCACGTGGCTGTCCTGCAAGCTAGTCCAAAAACTGTATGCTTCATTTTTTGTGTCTAGTCTGTCAAAATTCTCCCTATTGTTACTTTAAATACTTCACAATTATGTGGGGGACCTTTTGGATATTTTGGTGGCATCCGATTTCCCCACCTCGAGCATACCACAAGTTTCTTAAGATGGTTATTTGGATCTTAAGTGCGAGGATTGATGCTTAAACAACATTACTTCCGACTTTTGTTAACATCTTCCCTCCTTTTTTTGACTGGAGATACTAACTCTACCCATGGTTACTCTTTTAGCAGAGCTGTTCAACTTCCTCTAAAGGCCGTACCCACCCTTTTACACCTCTCCATTCTCCCTAGAGCTACCAGTGCCCATAAACTGCCTGAAAGTTAAATTTATGTGCTTCTCTTTCTCAAATCTGTGACATAAATGGTTTGCAAATCTCCTTCAGTTGCAGAAAATTAGCATCCGCTGTGTGCAAGGCACATGTTTTCTGTGCACGGTACACTTTGAAATGTCTTGTACTAATTCAATAGTGAGAATAGTAGTTTGAGGCTCTGCACGCTATTATACTTATAATACTTATATTTAATTTATTGTGATGCAAGTTGCATTCTGTGAGGATGGGGCCTACTACTTCTCGTGGTTACGTCTGAAAAAAGGTTACAGAGTGCTATTCACCTTACGTGAGAATTTTACTCTAAATAAAAGCTCCCCCTAGAGTTTTTGTGCTAGGTGTGTGTTCATTGTTTTTCTAAAGTTTGTCCCAATTCATCCACCCTGCCTTTGTGGCAAGTCGGTGCCAAACGTGTTCAGCGTTTTGCTGCTCAGTCCATAAAAGAACAAACACGAAAAAATAAAATAAGAGAAATAGTTTGAAGGGAGGAAATTCCCCATTTTTTTTTTCAATTGCTTACCTTCCATTATGTGTGTACCAATGTGATTTGGATGAATTGGGACATACATTAGTAAAATAATGACCAAACACTTAACTCAAAATATAAGATCCCCCAAGAGTATTTGTGCTACGTTTTCTCTTGTAAGGTGACTAGTATTCTGTAACCCTTTTTGACTAATGCAATAGTCACTGGAAATCGGTTTGTAAAGTTGCTAAGTGATCATGTGGGGTGTATATCTGCCTGCAGCAGCTTCCTGCTCCTTTCTGCTTGGTGCAGTTGTGTTCTTCTTTCATAGCTGCTGCTTCCTTGATTCATTAATGTCTCAAACTCCCATAGCCCCCAGTGGCATCATTATTTAGTATGTGCTACCGCCACCTGCTACGGCCCTTGTTTCAGTTACTTTTTTCATTATCTCCACTGCCTTGTGCCCCCGTGCTCCCCCTCTGTGCAGTTGCCTCCTGCCTGGGGTTTCTCCCCTTGTGTAGTTGCCTTCCGTCTTATGCCCTCCCACCCCATATGCTGCAGCCTAATGCATGGGCGTAACCTTCCTGTCCCCTTTCACCTAGTGCTGCTGCCTCTTACCATTCCCCCCATCCCCTTGTGTGGCTGCCTCCCGCTTTGGTTTTTTCCCCCCTTGTCCATCTGTCTTCCTCCTTGGGCTCATGTCCACCTTCCACTTTTGCAGCTGCTTCCTGCCTTGGGCCCCTCTTTCAGCAGACCAGCTTTTTTAGCACTGTTACGTCTGAGATTTTCCTCCTCTGCGGATGCCTCTGGTTTTCTTCTTGCTCTCGGAGCACCTTCTTTTTAGGTCTCGCCTCTCAATGCCCATGCGCATTGAGCGAGACTATAGGGGCTTAAACAAGGTTTACCTAGACTGGCGATTTGATGCTGTGCCCGTGCGCTTTTAGGTCAATGCGCAAGCGCATTGACCTAAAATACGCGTGCACATCATCAAATCGCCATCTGTTCCCCAGCAGCACTCCTCCCACTCCTTTGAAGTGAAGCTTAGCTTCACTTCAAAGGCCCCTGCCGCTTCACACTCGCCGCTCTCCCCGCTCCGCCCCGTGTCGCATTTATCCTCCCCGCTCCCCACAGCAATGCCCTCCGTCTTGTTTCCCTTTGCTGTTTTATCTAGCATAAACTCGATACAGAGGTGGGCGCTTTACATAAGCATCAGTTACATTACAGGAAGGCACATTCAGCCACATATAAGCTTGGCATGCATTCCTTACATTCTACAGAGGTAGAGTTTGGAAAGTGAGTGTAGGCATGTTATGCAAGTATGTCTCATGTAGTTGCACGGTCCATACATTACAACGGGAGCATGAACTTGGGGTCAGGTATAAATTGCATGCATAGTCTTTTATTTTTTTTGTTTATTTACATAGACATTATTAGTCTGTTCAGATCCCTGCAATCTGCAGGGCTTGCTTTGCAACCACGCCGCCACCGAGGAATGCTTGTTTCTTCTACTAGTTTGTTTGACTCGAATGTTTCTTAAAACCGGGCACGATGTAGGGCCATCTGGTGGTCAAGTTGATGCTCCACGTGTTTTACTCGTACATGTTTTCTACAAGATTTTTGCTCGTCATAAATCCGATTTGCTTCTTCTACAATCAAATTCACCCGATTACTTTGGCAGCGTGTAGTTTAATAACGTATGCGCCCATTGCCATATTAGAAATAATTGCACTGGTGCAAAATATAGAGTAACGCCATTATTTTTTTCTTTGTAATATGATAGAAAACTGCACATACTCAAGACCATAGTACAATAATATATTTTGTACCAGGTCAAAGGGAAGGCTATTGACAGAGTAGGTAGCCACCACATCCACCACCAACAAGTCCACGACAACCACCACCGTGTCCACCACCACCACATCCACCACCACTACGTCCACCACCACTACGTCCACCACCACTACGTCCACCACCACCACATCCACCATCACCTCCACATCCACCACCACATCCACCACCACATCCACCATCACATCCACCGCCACATCCACCGCCACATCCACCGCCACATCCACCGCCACATCCACCGCCACATCCACCACACCCACCACCACTACCTCCACCACCCCATCCACCACCACCCCATCCACCACCACCACCACCCCATCCACCACCGCATCCACCATCACCACCGCATCCACCATCACCACCGCATCCACCATCACCACCGCATCCACCATCACCACATCCACCGCATCCACCATCACCACATCCACCGCATCCACCACCACCACATCCACCACCACATCCACCATCACCTCCACATCCACCATGACATCCACATCCACCACCACATCCACCACCACCACATGCACCACCACCACATCCACCACCACATCCACCACCACATCCACCACCACATCCACCACCACATCCACCGCATCCACCACCACCACATCCACCACCACATCCACCACCATCATCCACCACATCCACCACCACATCCACCACCACTTCCACCACCACCGCATCCACCACCACCACATCCACCGCATCCACCACCACCACATCCACCGCATCCACCACATCCACCGCATCCACCACCACATCCACCATCACCTCCACATCCACCATGACATCCACCACCACATCCACCACCACTTCCACCGCATCCACCACTTCCACCACCACCGCATCCACCATCACCACCGCATCCACCACCACATCCACCGCATCCACCACCACATCCACCATCACCTCCACAATGACATCCACCGCCACATCCACCACCACATCCACCACATCCACCACCACCACATCCACCACATGCACCACCACCGCATCCACCACACCCACCACCACCGCATCCACCACACCCACCACCACCACATCCACCACCACATCCAATGCATCCACCACCACCACATCCACCACATACACCACATCCACCACCACATCCACCACATACACCACATCCACCACCACATCCACTTCCAACACCACATCCACCACCACCACATGCACCACCACCGCATCCACCACCACATCCACCACCACCACATCCACCACATCCACCACCACATCCACCATATCCACCACCAC
The DNA here is from genome assembly GCF_964261635.1 of Lissotriton helveticus. Classification (NCBI taxonomy): domain Eukaryota; kingdom Metazoa; phylum Chordata; class Amphibia; order Caudata; family Salamandridae; genus Lissotriton; species Lissotriton helveticus. The sequence goes on from NC_136063.1 coordinate 808,818,588, forward strand.
ATCCACCACCACTTCCACCACCACCGCATGCACCACCACCACCGCATGCACCACCACCACCGCATCCACCACCACCGCATCCACCACCACATCAACCACCACATCCACCACCACCACCACCACATCCACATCCACCACCTCATCCACCACCGCATCCACATCCACCACACCCACCATCACTTCCACCACCACATCCACCACCACATCCACCACCACTTTCACCACATCCACCACCACCACATCCACCACCACCACATCCACCACCTCCACCACATCCACCTCCACATCCACCCCCACATCCACCACCATCACCACCACATCCACCATCACCACCACCACATCCACCATCACCACCACCACCACATCCACCACCACATCCACCACCACCATATCCCCCAGATTCACCACCACCACATCTATATATGTGTGTGTGTGTGTAGGTGCAAATGCAATGTTCTTGGATTTTCGTCACAATAAAATACACTGAACATAATCTTCACAAAAGTTATTTACAAACGTTTAAGCTATTGCCATTATAAATTACAATACATTTTAATTATTAATTATTTACAAAATGAAAAGCCATTGTTATTTGTAATATCAATACATCTAAGTCACGTAAATACAACACACATTGCATTACAAATGCTATAGGTGTCACATTTGCGAAAGTTAAAACTATTGACATTGTAACTGACAAAGCTATTAATTTAGCTATTTTCAAAACCAACACATAAATAAAAAAAGTGTCATTTACAATACCAATCGCTCAAACTTTCCTAATGCGAGACCTATTGCATTTCCAATGCTTGTTTTACTCATTTGTTCTTTTTTACTTATTTGTTCTGTACTCTCTTTTTACTCTGTTATGTTATTGCGAATTAGTTCTCCTTACCTAAAGCGCCGGGACACTCTTTTTGAGTAACCGTTGCGCTATACAAAAGAATAAATAACATAACATAACATAACATAACCACGAGCTTCTCTTCAACCAAAATGACACAAAACAGCATTACCCGGTTACAAAATAGAAGGCCCAAACACAAATATAAAGTTTGACCATAGAAAATGTAACTCATTTAATGCAGTAAAATATTATTTGACATAGAAAAATTGTACAACTATTTAAATAAATTACTAGAAATATGTTTTATTTTAATAAAAATTTGTTAAATAATTTACCTGATTTGTAAAATTATAAAAATAAATATTATAATAAATATATATTTTTTTCTAATGGCAGAAAAAAGTAAATAACAAAACAAGTATACATAATTGATATAAATGTTTTTCATGCATAATAAAAATAAATTTGTGTTTAAAAATTATTTTAAGTTTAAGAAAATGTAAAAATAATTAATATTAAGATTTTTGATATTAATATTAATAAACAATCTAACATGTATGTACAAAAATATAAAAATATTAAACATTTATATTATATAAAAACTGTTTACACTTTCTCTGTGTAAATATATCCAATACCTATTACTGTATTAAATATAATTTAAAAAAACCAAAATTAAACCAAAATTATAATGTTTTGTAAATAATTAATACCGCCTAAAATATGTACAAAGTAATGTCAATGTACATAACATATTTTCTGAAATATATGCACTAATATGTTTCTATTGAATTATAATGTAGTACAATATTTTACTGCATTATATTACTCAAATTAAAAAACAATAACAAATTATAACTTCTACAATAAAAATGGTGTGGTTTTCTAATAGTTTTTTTATTTTGCTTTTATTATTTATATTTTACATATAGAAACAACTATTTATTTCTCACAAACATTATGATAAATACATATTTTCAATATATTAACCACTATTACCTATTTTTAAAATCCAAAACTATCTTATATATTAGTTCCTATTAATAAAATCTGCTATATTAATACACATATTATTTTAAAACTTAAATATTATTTATTATCCTACACTATACTTAATTAATAAACTATTGCAACTCAAATATATAATATTTGAATACAGTTGCTGTAAAGTAAAAAAAAATATGTACTACTCCAGCATAAATTAATTTGAAGCAAATGCTGGACACTAAACATAATTAATTTACTATTCCCACTCCAGTCTAAATTAATTAGGGTAGGTGCTGAACACTAAACATAATTAATTTACTATTCCCACTCCAATATAAATTAATTTGAAGCAAATGCTGGACACTAAACATAATGAATGTACTATTCCCACTCCACTATAAATTAATTGGGGTAGGTGATGGACACTGAACATGATTAATTTACTGTTCCCACTCCAATCTATAATAAATTAGGTTAGGTGCTGGACACTAAACATTATTAATTTACTATTCCCACTCCAATCTATAATAATTTAGGGTAGTTGCTGGACACTAAACATAATTAATTTACTATTCCCACTCCAGTCTAAATTAATTAGGGTAGGTGCTGGACACTAAACAGAAATAATTTACTATTTCCATTACAGTCTAAATTAATTAGGGTAGGAGCTCGACAGTAAACATAATTAATTTACTATTCCCACTCCAGTCTATAACAATTTAGGGAAGGTGCTGGGCAGTAAACATAATTCATTTACTATTCCCACTACAGTGTATAACAATTTAGGGTAGGTGTTTAACAGTAACCATAATTAATTTACTATTCCCAATCCAATCTTTAATACATTAGGGTAGATGCTGGACATTAAAGATCATTAAGTTACTACTCCCACTCCAATCTATAATAAATTAGGGTAGGTTCTGGACACTAAACATAATTAATTTACTATTCCCACTCCAATCTACAATAAATTAGGGTAGGTGCTGGACACGAAACATAATTAATTTACTATTCCCACTCCAGTCTATAATAATTTAGGGTAGGTGCTGGACACTAAAGATAATTAATTTACTATTCCCAACCAGTCTACATTATTTAGGGTAGTTGCTGGACACTAAACAAAATTAATTTACTATTCCCAATTCAGTGCAAAGTAAATTAAGCTATTTACAAATCACTAAACAGCATCAATTTAGGCGAACTAGCAACAATACACAAAAATATTACAGACTCCCTTCAACATGACTTGTTCACATCCGCCATGAAAAAGAAGGGCTTAAAGCCAAAGATCTCGTGGTATAATGCCACGTGCAGGAATGCAAAGGCGCACTTGATAGCTGCTATTAAGGGACGCCTTGGCAGGGAAGAAATTAGTGACAGGAGAAAAAACTACAAGAGCCTTGTGGTGAATGCCAAGGCGGAATGGGATCATGATTACTGGGAGACCCTCACGAAAGCACTATCAACCAGAGATTCACGTAAATTCTGGCGGGTAGTAGCGAATGGTACGACTGAGCTATCTCCAGCACTTGAGCCAAATATAGCCCCTTCTGCGTGGCAGGCCCACTTTGAAGCATTGTATGAGCAGGGTGTTGGGGATCCCACTAACGAGTGCTCTCTGACTTGTCCAACCTCCTCCGGGCCTCCTTTTACAGAGAAAGAAGTGAGGCAGGCCATTAAGAGCTTATCTGCTGGAAAAGCACCTGGATTGGACGGGGTTCCGGGGGACCTGTTCAAACAGGAACCAGGGATTTGGGCACCTTACCTCACACTTATGTTCAATGCTATTCAGGGTGGAATGACTGTACCAGATACTTGGATGGGAGCAGAGGTAGTCCCAATCTTTAAAAAGGGATCCCCTCTGCTCCCATCCAACTATCGTCCTATCAGTCTGATAGATATATCCCAAAAACTCTTTGGCAGACTGATTCTAAATCGTTTGCAGGTGTGGATTCAAGAAATGGATATCCTGTCACCATACCAGGCAGGATTTCGGGAGGGTGTATCTACCACTGACCAAATCTTCAGGCTTCAACTGCTCTATTGGAGAACAGCGGTTATCGAGGGCGGCAGTCTATACACCATCTTTGTAGACCTTCGTGCCGCCTTCGATTTGGTTCCCAGAGCAAGGTTGTGGAGCGTCATGAAGGACCTGAACGTCCCTGAGGACATTTTGGCAATCCTGATGAGACTCCACTCCAACAATTATGCCCGCGTTAGGTGTGGCAAAGGTGGCAAGCTAACCGAAAGGTTCCCCGTTCGCAGAGGTGTAAGACAGGGTTGCGTGCTTGCACCCACCCTGTTTTGTATCTTTGTGAACGGGGTAGTTGCCCACCTCAACAGGATTGTTAACGCTGATGCCCCAAAGTTGACCGGCAACAGGGTGCCCGCAATCATGTTTGCGGACGACACCCTGCTGCTGTCTAAATCTCCGATGGGGATCCAACGTATTTTGGATGGCTTCCTAGACTTTTGCTCTGAGAGGGGATTGGAAATAAACCCCCAAAAAACCAAATTTATGATTTTAAATCCGAGTGCCCGAAATAGAGCCCCTCCCAACCTAGGAACGATCCAGTTAGAACGGGTCCATAACATTGAATACTTGGGCATTACGATAAATGAATATTTCGCTTGGTCATCCCACCAGGCCAAAATGACCATCAAACTGGCACAGTTGGCGGGTGGCACTTTGCGCCTGGCGAATAAATCAAGCTATCGACCCCTTGCCCCAATTATTCATATATACAAGATGCAAGCGAGAGCAGGGGTCACTTATGGGGGTGAGCTGTGGGGCTATATTCAACACCCGAAGCTGCAGGTCAGCGAGAACAAATTTTTGAGACAGCTAGTCACCCTTCCCCAGAGTACCCCTTTACTTCCACTCAGGCTAGATCTGGGTATCACTCCAATAACAGAGGAACTGGGACTCAAACCCCTAAAATTCTGGAGGCGTCTGTGGTCTAGCCCTGATCTTATAACTTACAGAGAGGAATTACAGGAATTCCTGGAAATAGGGAAGTTAAAGAAGATTCCTTGGCTGACCTATGTCAAGGGAAGGCTCGAAGAAATTGGGCTCTCAGAATTATGGACTGACCCTATCAATTCATGCACGAAAACCTCCAAGAAGGTACTTACGAGCGCCTACAATGATATGATGCTCACTAAAGCCTTCAATAACTCCCCTGAGGGGTCCCTGACAAAATCATTCCTGAAAATTAAAGACACTTACTCTCTTGAAAAGGTATTGGACAATATTTCCCCCGCATTAACAAGGAAATTGTTCCTCCAGTGGCGCTATGGATGTCTGCCTTTGGCCTCGTACACAGCGTCTTGGACAGCGTGTTCTACGACACCATCGTGCCCGATGTGTGCCTACCCGAAAGAGGATGACATCCACGCAATCTTCTTCTGTAGGGGTTATGACCGAAGTAGAAAATATTGGCTAGTCCCTGCGCTTAGGAACCTGGGATTTAGATCTTTTCATACTGCGTATAGAGTTCTAAAATCTGACCTCTCCCCTAATGTAGTTTTTGCACTGTCAAAATTTTTAACTGCATTATGGGTTACTCGAACTCGCATGCTGAAAAGATTGGTATAACGGACTCCTTCAGCGATTTCCCCGAGTGTTTTATTTAATATTTAATGATTTTTATCACTGATCACTTCATGTTTAATAAGTTTTTAAAATGTCTGTTTTTGTTGTATCTTTTATGATCTGTGATCGAAATAAAGATTTTTTTGAATTGAATTGAATATTAAGATTTTTGATATTAATATTAATAAACAATCTAACATGTATGTACAAAAATATAAAAATATTAAACATTTATATTATATAAAAACTGTTTACACTTTCTCTGTGTAAATATATCCAATACCTATTACTGTATTAAATATAATTTAAAAAAACCAAAATTATAATGTTTTGTAAATAATTAATACCGCCTAAAATATGTACAAAGTAATGTCAATGTACATAACATATTTTCTGAAATATATGCACTAATATGTTTCTATTGAATTATAATGTAGTACAATATTTTACTGCATTATATTACTCAAATTAAAAAACAATAACAAATTATAACTTCTACAATAAAAATGGTGTGGTTTTCTAATAGTTTTTTTATTTTGCTTTTATTATTTATATTTTACATATAGAAACAACTATTTATTTCTCACAAACATTATGATAAATACATATTTTCAATATATTAACCACTATTACCTATTTTTAAAATCCAAAACTATCTTATATATTAGTTCCTATTAATAAAATCTGCTATATTAATACACATATTATTTTAAAACTTAAATATTATTTATTATCCTACACTATACTTAATTAATATACTATTGCAACTCAAATATATAATATTTGAATACAGTTGCTGTAAAGTAAAAAAAAATATGTACTACTCCAGCATAAATTAATTTGAAGCAAATGCTGGACACTAAACATAATTAATTTACTATTACCACTCCAGTCTAAATTAATTAGGGTAGGTGCTGAACACTAAACATAATTAATTTACTATTCCCACTCCAATATAAATTAATTTGAAGCAAATGCTGGACACTAAACATAATGAATGTACTATTCCCACTCCACTATAAATTAATTGGGGTAGGTGATGGACACTGAACATGATTAATTTACTGTTCCCACTCCAATCTATAATAAATTAGGTTAGGTGCTGGACACTAAACATTATTAATTTACTATTCCCACTCCAATCTATAATAATTTAGGGTAGTTGCTGGACACTAAACATAATTAATTTACTATTCCCACTCCAGTCTAAATTAATTAGGGTAGGTGCTGGACACTAAACAGAAATAATTTACTATTTCCATTACAGTCTAAATTAATTAGGGTAGGAGCTCGACAGTAAACATAATTAATTTACTATTCCCACTCCAGTCTATAACAATTTAGGGAAGGTGCTGGGCAGTAAACATAATTCATTTACTATTCCCACTACAGTGTATAACAATTTAGGGTAGGTGTTTAACAGTAACCATAATTAATTTACTATTCCCAATCCAATCTTTAATACATTAGGGTAGATGCTGGACATTAAAGATCATTAAGTTACTACTCCCACTCCAATCTATAATAAATTAGGGTAGGTGCTGGACACTAAACATAATTAATTTACTATTCCCACTCCAATCTACAATAAATTAGGGTAGGTGCTGGACACGAAACATAATTAATTTACTATTCCCACTCCAGTCTATAATAATTTAGGGTAGGTGCTGGACACTAAAGATAATTAATTTACTATTCCCAACCAGTCTACATTATTTAGGGTAGTTGCTGGACACTAAACAAAATTAATTTACTATTCCCAATTCAGTGCAAAGTAAATTAAGCTATTTACAAATCACTAAACAGCATCAATTTCCTCAACCCAAATTTTTTTTCTAAACACTACACACCCTTATCCCCTATAAATGCAACATCCCAAAAAATAAATTACATTTCAAAATTATTTTTCAAAATTACATTTTATATTTATAAATACATTTTAAATGTTACTAAAAATTAAATATTATTTATTTTAAAATATATATTTTTAAAACACTCCCCAACCTTATCCCTTATAAACCCTAAATTACACTCCTAACAATAAATTTCAAATTTAATTTTCAAAAAAAAATTTGTTTTTATAAATAAATTATACATTTTATAACAAATTAAATAATATTTAATAAAAAATATGTATATATTTGAAACACTCCCCACCCCTCTCCCCTATAAACCCAACATTCCTCGCCTAAAATTAAATTTCAAATGAATTTGTCCAAATTCAATTAAAAAAAAAGTAAATTCTATATTTTATTAAATTTTTTAAAATATTTAATTAAAAACCTATATTTTTAAAGCACTCCCCACCCTTATCCCCTATAAATCCAACATCCCACTCCTAAAATAAAATTTAACATTTACTTTTCAAAATTTCAATTTTTATTTATATTTATAATCAAAATGTTATGAAAAATTTAAAAATATTTAATTAAAAATATGTATTCTTAAAATACTCTCTACCCTTATCCCCTATAAACCCAACATCCCGCTCCTAATATTATATATGACATTTTTAATAACATTTTCATAATTTAATGTATAATAAATACCTTTTAATACTTTCAAAATAACATTTTAAACACTTATATAAAAAAATTGCAGAAAATAACATTAACAAAATACTACACTTAATCGATATTTTTACACTACTATATTTTGACATTCGTTATATTCTACTTCTATATCTTAGTAAACATACCATTATCGAGATTTTTAACATCGACATACAAAACATCGATATTTGTTACTATCGATATTCTATACTCGATTTCTTTGTATATTGATATTAAAATTTTGATACTTTCACTGCTCACCCTTGCATACATTAAAAGACTTCAGGAAGGTAGCAGAATACAGTTTAATTACGTAAAAACCGAGATAATGGCCTGGAATATATCTCTAGATGCCATCTTGGAAAAAAGTGAGAAAAAAGAAATTAGATACTTGGGAGTCCAGGTGATCAAAAACTTGGAAAATATGGCCCAGGTAAATTTCCTGAAGCTCATGAAGGAAACTAAGAGGCTACTAAAGCTCTGGTCCCATTTCCCCTTATCCATCATAGGTAGGACTAACCTAATCAAAATGATGATTCTTCCAAAGTTCAACTTTTTTATTTAATGCATTACCCCTTCTTTTTGAGGCCAAATGGTTTAGGAAAATACAAGGAGAAGTGAGCAATTTTATATGGACTAATAAAGGCATAAGAATCGCCAGGAAAAAGCTCTGCAAGAAAAAGATAGATGGTTGAATAGCCCTTCCAGACTTTCAGCTGTATTGTTGGGCTTTTCAATTGAAAAACGTCTGAATACTGTTAACAAAGAACCGCCAACAGGCCAGGCCATGCCATGGAGCTTTAACTAAGGATCTGGCAAAAAAAATTCAAAAAAGTCTGGCTCCTGTTGTAAATTGTGTTATGGATTGGTGTTTCCATGTTTGGCATATATGATTTACTAGTAAGTCCCTATTACAGTGCACTGAGAGTGCCAGGGCCTGTAAATCAAATGCTACTAGTGGGCCTGCAGCACTGATTGTGCCACCCAAAGGAGTAGCAATGTCAAGGTAACTCAGACCTGCCACAGCAGAGTCTGTGCGCAGTTTGTAACTACCATGTCGACTTGGCAAGTGCACCCACTTGCCAGGCCCTTATCTTCCCTTTTCTTACATATAAGTCACCCCTAAAGTAGGCCCAAGATACCCACGTGGGCAGGGTGCTGTGTATGTTAAAGGTAGGACATGTCCTGGTGTGTGACATGTCCTGGTAGTGAATTTCAGTGAATTACAGAACGTCTATCTGTCCCATAGGGTAGAATGGGAGTTTATTTATAACCTGAGTTTATTTATAACATCTTGTAAATACAACTTCCCATTGGGAAAAGATAGGAAAAGAGAGTTTAGTATGCCTAGGCCCAGAATGTAAATATGCGTCTTTTAGTAAGGGTGATTTTTATGTTCTATGTTTGGAAATACCACTTATAGAGAGTAGGTATTTTCTTGCTTAGCCATTCTGTGTGCCTCTGCTGGGTTTGTGGATTGACTGTCTATTTCTGGAGTGACAGGGGCTGATGATGTGCATTCTCTTCAGCCAGCCACTTGGGGGATCGAGATGTGTCCTGCCGATCCTGGATGAGTCAGGGCTGAGCTGAATAGAACTGCTCTGCATTTAGAGTAGTGGGAGGAGATTACCTTGCACTTGAATAGGACTGGTCTGCTGTAGACAACACTGTCTCCGCCTTCTGCTGGGAAGCTGGGCCAGAGAGGACCAAACTGGTTTGGACTAAGCTAAGATACTCTTTGCCTGGGAGAACAAAGGAATTTTGAGTATAAATATTGGGGCCCAGACCCCAGAACTTCAGAACAGTTTTGGAACTAAGGAGACTGCCAAGAATTAGAGCTGTAGAAGCTGTGAGAAGGAACTACCACTTTGTGGTGTGCTTTGCTGTGTTGGCTTGCAATGGCTGCTTCTGTCTTGGCAAGTGAAAGGACTGGACTAAACTTTCTGCAAATTCTTTGCGAGAGTTTCTCCAAAAGCTTGAGGTAGAGCTTGCCCCCTGTTCAAGAAGTCTCAGGAACAGCAAAGACTCCAAGTTCATCTGCTACCAGCACTGGGGACTTTGGGGGTCATTAGGATGGGGGGTGGACTTTGCCCGCCCGCCATCCTCACGGGGATTGGGACCGCCCGCCATAAGGGCGGGGGTCCCGTGGTGGGGATTAGGATGCGCCCGCCACAGTGGCAGGCGCATCCCTCATTTTTAACATTGTGGCGGGTGGTGCTCTCAGCACCGCCAGCTACAATGCTAAAAATGCATGTATGCATTTGCATACACAAAGCGACAGGCACCGCCGGTGCCTGCCGCTTCGTGTATGCAAATGCTGGGGGTACCACAGGTACCCTCCCATGTGCACCCCCCACCTCTCCTCCACTCTGGGGGCCCGCAGGGGCGATGCCGCCACGGAAAGGCATCTATCTAAGCCCATTGTAATATGGCTGGTGGTGTAGTGTAATGTATTTATACTAATGAGGTTTGGGCCTAATGTGTTTATGCCTAGTGTCATGTCATGATATTTTAGGATGGTGTCTAAAGCTAATATGATAATTATGGTGCTAGTAGCTACTGGTTGTGTTTTATATTTACTACCTGCATTGTGATGGTTCTGACAGTGGCCCGATTGGCCCTGTCTTGTATATTATCCCCTGTAAATATTGCCTTGTGCCAGTTGGCACAGTGTAAATATGTGATTATGTTTCTAATGTGTTTATGATAATACAAAGGCTATTTTTATATAACCTTGGTACCTCTGGGATAAGCCTGACTGCTCGTGCCAAGCTACCAAGGGGGTGAACAGGGGTTATCTCCAGCGTGTAATTCCCTTGCCCTGACTAGAGTGGTGGTTTCTGCCTGGCTTTGGCGCAAGTCTTAGCCAAGCAGAAATCCCATTTCTAACAGAAATCAACAGTAAGAACCAGCTCTCTGGCCATAAAACAGGCCGACAAACTGCTAAATAAAATGGCCCACACACTGATCTGTTCGACCAGCCTATCGGACACTTCCTGATTGCCCTGTACAGCAGTCTGACTCTGCTGAGTGCAGGCGCAACCTCCTATTTGCACCTGAATCGAGGTTTCCAGATCAAATTAAATAAAGGGTATTGTTACCTTCCACCTCATAGATCACCTTCAAATTTTTAACAGATTTTTAGCACGTGTGTGTGCAGACCTCTAAGTGCCTCAATGTCGGATGTGTAACATCTGTGTCTACTCATGACAGTGCACACTTCAGTGGCAGAGTTCGATGACTATACAGTGAGCCCTTTGGAACACTGTCTCTGCCACAAATCTTTTCTCCCTGGAATCTTAAGTGGTGCTGGAGCAGCACTATTTTACCACCTTAAACGTTGGTAAAGGGTTGCTTGTCATAGGAACTTTAAAGGCATTGCTGCTTTTGACTGGAATTGTATCAACATATGTTGCAAAATCTAAAGGAAATAACCAACCATTATACAAGAATTAACATAACAACACGAGGTTGACATAACTCGGCACAACTCAACAAAACAATCAAAATAGAACCCAAAGCAATCACAGCGCAGCACAACAACGTCACATTGCAGTAGTGCAGCACAAACAATAACAGAACATACGACAAATATTCACAAACATTCTTGTCACACAGCGCTACCTCCAGAAGCCTCTTTTCCTAATAGGGTGATAATATGCACCAAGTACTGGATCAACTTACCACAATGGACACGAATTTGCATCAGTAGAAAATGTTGTCTGACCCACCCTTGAAGTGGCACTTGTAGAACTCATTTTACGTGATATGGAGGTAAGAGGGGTAGTTGTATTGTATTCCTGCTCATTCCAGAGGATGTACCGAGCCTGCATGACACCGGAAGCTTAAAACTCTCCATTCCGGTGATGAGAGCTGCAGTTTGTTTACAAGGCATGTATTTTCCTGTACACATCCCTCTGTATCATAAAATATGCCCCATGTTTCCGTTGACAAGTTGTTTTTGCAAACTTACAATCTATAGTTACTTTGGAAAAATCTCGTTGCCTGTCAGTTTCACTTCCAGTTTGTGATCTCACCCAGAAAACTCAGAAATACGTCCATGCACAGCAGGGTGAGAACACAGAAGAATGTGCTTTCTCTCAGTGGACTTGCCATCCTTGTTATTGTGGAATTCTTTTTTTCTTTCTAGTGAAGCTCAGCGGCTTGTTTCGACTTTGTGCCTGCCAACGCTCGTTAAAGTCATTTATAACCCATTGCAGGATTCTTGTCAATAATGTCCAACAGTGGAAGTGTTACATGCAGTTTAGATGATGCACAGCGCCTCCCTGGGGGCACAATTGATTTTGAATTACAAGACAAGAAGTGATATAATCACCCAAAAAACAGCGAGGTCTGCAACCATCCTCAACTTTTGACATTTGTGAGATTATCCGCATACCTCTATGCCAGCAATTTTCACTCCAGACCTGAAAGCAATATGAAAAACAGGTTTGAAGTTGGGATAATAAATACTTTGAGAACATCCAACACATACATACACCTTTAGCTCAAAATAAAACTACATTTCGCTTTGTCTTTGTTTGGTTTCTGGGTAGTACATATCTGGTATTCTAAATCACATTTCTCCTGTTCTCTTTAACTTGCGGTTGTTATCTTTACATTTTAAAGTGTCCTTTAAAATTAGACTGACTTATTTTCATGGCCTATGCTCTTGGTCAATGAATGAGCCACAATCACTGTAGAGTGGATCAACCTGCTAGGTGGAAACGCTCGGGATTGCAATGATGTGGACACAGTGGGGCCCATTAGGATAACGGGCGGACCGCCACTGCCCGTATGGCGGTGGCGATCCGCCCACCAAAAACCTCCGCCTGCTTCTATTTCCCCCCGCCACAATACCTTGGTGGGGGGACCCCGGCTGACGGGAAGACCGTCCGCCCGTTTTCCCATCCATATATGTATGCAGGCGGGGACATGCCTTGAAAGGCAGGCGGTTCTTGACATTGGGGGCCAGTAGCGGGTCCGCAGGGATCCTGGGGGATGGGGGGTGTACATGGGGGGTACCTATGGTACCCCCCAGCAGTTCCATGCACAACATGGCAGGCACTGCGCGGTGCCTGCCATGTTGTGCATGGAAGTGCACAACATGCCTTCGTGGTATTGTGGCGGGCGGTTCTGAGTGCACCACCGGCCACAATGACAGGAATGCAGGATGCGCCCGCCACTTTGGCGGGTGCATCCTAATGTCCCCCACGGGACCCCCGCCCTTATGGCGGGTGGTCCCATTTACCGATAGGATGGCGGGTGGACAAAGTCTGCCCGCCATTCTAATGAGCCCCAAAGTGTTGAAGCTAATAACGAAATGTGGTGTTTGTACACCTTGCAATGGGGAATAACACACTCTACGCGTTATTCCCAATTCTGCAAAGTGAAATTTGGAACCAAGTGCAATTTACACTCCCTTTAATTTGTGCACCCAGCACTGAATATGTGGGTGCGCAAATTACACGTACATTTTGAAGCCTAATTGTGATCAGAGTATTAGGACTAGGCCTGGGCGGAGTTTGTAATCTGCAGAGTGCGTTACATTATGCCCTTCACACTGATTTTTAGCACTGGGTGTTTGTCCTGCACTATAAAAGTAGCGAGAACAGCATCACGTGCAGCGCAAAAGGGGGTTGCTTCTTTCAGCTGCTCGAATAGAAGTTCTACTCAAGCAGCAGCTTCCTCAATGCGAATGCAAGGTTTCTCAACCTGTGTGTTAGTTTCGGAACTCCACCAGCTCCGCGGTGTGCGATAAACTCTGCAAAAGGAGCAGAGTTTACCACCCAGGCCTAGTTAGGACTAGGCAGCGAAGTGAACATTTTCTAACAGGTCCAAAACAGCAAAGCTTGGATAGCCAATGCCTAGAAATCCCCAGGTTTTGCTCAACTAAACTGCTGAAGGCCTATCTTTCTCATTCCTTACCTTTGCCTTTATGTTTATTAATTTTGTAATGAACACACAAAGGCAGATCCAGCTCAAGGTGCCGACACAGCAAACAATAAAATAAGAACCATGCATAGTATGCAACATGACACACTATACATAGAAATCCATGTGCGTAATATAAACGTGCATGAATAATGTTCATTGTATAACCTGGCAAGCTTAGTCTTCATTTAAAAAGGTGCGCTCAACAAATAATTTTTCAGGTTAACTTTAAATTTTCAATAATAGATATTGCAAGGATAAAGGAAGTTCATTCCATAATCGTATGTCTGCCACAGTAAGGGCCTAATTCCAGGTACAGTGGAGTGATATCCCCAGATGTTGCTCCTGTACCTAGGATCACTGAGACCTATTTTACCTGGCCGAACCGCTAGACGGTAAAGTTGAGCGTAAAATGGACAGATGCAGCAGGCACAGGCAAACCCTGGACTACAACCAATTCCTTACTATAGGACAGAGGGAGCTTGCAACATGAACCTGTTTCTGTGTCATCTTATTTCATTGTGTGTTCTTTCACTTCCCCTTGAAATAGTGTTTTTTTACATGTGGTGGAGATTTATCAGATTTTTTTCCAAATTAAGTTTTGTTTTTTAACTTAGGTCTGTATAGCTCTCTGTTACCCCCTTACCCTTAAACCTGTGCTTTATGTGCTGTAGAAAAAATATATATAATTGTAAGCTTTTGAACTCATTTACTAAAGGTTTCTGGGGTTGCAAAGCTTGTGAGTCAGGCTTAGACCCCACAAAAACACCTTCATCCAATGTACAAAACCCCTTGTACGAGAAGTGAAATGTCTTTCCTGGATATCACTGGATTTCTCATCATTCATCTGCACAGGAAATGACATCACTGGATTTCTCATCATTCAGATGCACATGAAGTGGCATCACTGGATTTTCTATTATCAATCGTTACAGAAATTAACATAAATGGATTTCCAATCACCCATATGCACAGGAATTGACAACACTGGTTTCCTGCCAAAACCATCTTAAAATAAGATGCCAAGCAGGAGGACTTTATCTCCAGCATCCATCTGCACAAGAAGTGTCAGCAGTGCATTTTCTACCATCTATCTGCACAAGAGTGACATCGTTGAATTTCCCATCATCCATCTGCACAGGAAGTGGCATCACTTCTTGCCTTCTTCTTACTCCAATAAACTCATCAGGGCGTCCAATCACCATAGTATCCTCATCAAAGGGATTTTCAGATCCCCAGCTACCTTGTGAATATCTCTGTAGTGAAAGCTCTTCTGCGCCTGTGGTGGATGCACCTTCATTACTGTTGAAGGCCAGGCAAGCCTCCATATTTAAGTGGCCTGGTCAGCATTCTGTTTTGTTTCTCAGCAACAAGCCTCAAAAGGGGGAACTTGTTGTTAAAAAGCAAAAAACAAGTATCCTTCTCTGTGCTTTAACTAACAGTCCCACAGGGGTAAAAGGGAGCTCTACGAGAGGAATGGCCACCTCCTTAGCAGAGGCCTAGTTGCATCTCTGTCAGAAATCTGTAGGTCAGCATCATGGGCATCTCCAGCAAAATTCCTTAAACATTATAAGGTCTTCCCGAATTTGAAGCTTCAGGACTGTTTTGGGTTCAAAAGTGCTTTCGGGTATGAAGTAGTAACCATTTCCCTCAACTTATTAAAGAGTGCTTGTGTACAGCAATATGGGATATTTGTTGTCCTGGTCTATCATCGCTTGCTATAGCTCACAAGTGGTTAATGGTGGGAAAAAAGGCATGGAAGGTAATGCTTCAATTACTTACTGGTTGATTGCTTGAATGTTGTAGTAGGCAAAACCGCCAACAACAATTATTTCTTGTCTCGTTCTGGATATTCTTGTCTCGTTCTGGATATTTTTTTGTTTATTGCCGAAAAATTTCTAAAACGTGATGTGCTTGCATACTCAGGGCAGGTAATTGTAAGTATTAAGGGATACAATGTGCTGGGTGTACTTTGAGTGCAATGGACATACTATTTAATTGTAGTGGGGTGGAGAAGAACTTGAAATATTTTTCGAATTTTCCTTCTGTTTCTCCACCTGTACAGTTAGTGTCCTGGTGTGTTGTAATCTGTATTGCCTTGTGTACTAGTCTCCTGTAGACCAGAGATGGTATTCTCGTTTTTATTATTCCTGTTTCTCAGGGTCTCAGCTGCTGCTTTACTTGGGAGCTAGGATCCTGTGGATAGGCCTATATTTTCATCCAAGTTTGGGTTATTTTGTGTAATCCTAGCATGTGTTTGGCAGCAGAGGCTACAAGGAAGACATCCATCATGCCTTTTTTTTCTGGACACATTTATACTTATCATGTGCTTATCTGTCATTTTGATAAATATGCTTATTTGTGGGTGGGTGTGCGTGTGTGTGTGCGTAATTGTGTGTGCATGTGTGTGTGTGTGATGGCTGTTTGATATGTAAAATTTAAATGTAAATGTAATTTGTATTGTAAAGCGCACTAATACCCCAACTGGGGTGTCCTGGCGCTGTAAAGCAATACCGCTGTGGAACCCTTCCTGGCTTTTCCCTGTGAAATATCCACTCTTGGGCACCCCCAAGGTGAAGCCAGGTATCCCAGCGCTGTTGGGGCCATTGTGGAGATTAAGCAAGCTATTGCCCAGAGTTGCAGAGTGGGACCCATGATTAGAATAGGCACCGAGGCGAGAATTGTCAGGTCCGAGGAAATTGCGCCCCAGACCCACCGAGGCAGGAATTGAACCCTGGTCCCGGGCCAGACCTCTGCATCAGGGTCTGCCGCTCTAACAATTGAGCCACACTTCTCCATGAAGTCATTGCATGTTCTGTCAGTTTGAAAAAATTCATCTGTTCATTTTAAGGCGTTTGGAGCCTCTTTGGAACCCACAAATATTTTTGCTAATCTTGGACTTTTTTCTTTAAATGTGTTTCTATTTGCGTCTTTGGACTACGAAAACGCTCATGACCTTCGATATTATTTTTTACTTTTCATCAGTCTCAATCTTTTTTTCTTGGAAATTTATGGGCCCTTGAAGGTCCACAAATAATATTCCCAATCGTAATATAATTTTTACTTTAGCTGTCCTGGGATACTAGTGGTTTGTGTACGGGCCTAGTATCTATGCAAAATGTACAGTATTTTAAAGAATCCTTGCCCTGCATGTGCTCGTACGAGAGAGGGGCATCCAGGTAGACAGCAATGTTGCCTTTGATGTCCAGGCCTTATTTCACGCCATATCTTTGTTAACCATTTTGTAAACCATTACTGTGTACAGGCCACAAAGGTATTTTTCCGAACGAAGTTGCAGTTTCCGGTTTTCCGCAGGGGCTCTGGCTGACCTGTAACTAATATTACTTACTTTCTCATTATCCCCAATTCACCGCATACCGTTCTGGTGTGTGTAGAAAATATGTTGTGTGTGTACCACAGATATTGTTTTCCAGACTTTCAATACTTTTCCAATCCCACTGTTGTCATCTCATGAGTCTAAGCAGACTGCATACTTATTACGTATTTTTCTCCAATATCCTTAAATGTGTTACTTATTGTCATAGTGTGTGTGGATTCTTGCGTTGTGTGCTGTACACTAATTTTTTTTTTTCAGAATTATAGTTCCCTGGCCTCCTCCTTACTCTTGTAGTTGCCACAGGGTCCCTGATGTCTCATGTCCGCAACTGCATACATGCCAGCAGGCCTGATTCAGGTGGGAGACTCCCAATTTTCGAGGCCAAAAATGGCTTTATTTTGGCCGTCTTCTGGCTGAAATGACATCTGCTTCAATAGAAGTCTACGAGGGAAATTCATTCTCTCAATTATTTTTCTAAAAACTCACACTTTCCTGTTCTAAAATGTTGGCATGTATGTAACTATGTAGTTCAAACTTCCGTCCTTCATCAGACCGAGAAAGCAATCTTGAAGCAAAGTTGATTTTAAGCAAGATGACATGATGCCTTTCGACCCGACAGTGTGTTGCTTACATCAGTCTTGCTTCTGGTGCAGTGTCTTACATACTGACACTGACACCCAGGGCTTTAAGTTGGGAATGGTCCATCTAAGTAGAGGCATGGTCTAAATAAAGATAACTAGTGTAGCAGTACCCCATGCTCTGACAAGCCGTCAGCTCTAGGACTCCTCAGAGCCCCCCCATCCCCTCTGTGTGGCAGCCCAGTCTGAGACAGATTCCCGGGCGCACACACAGCCGCACCCGAGCACTTCACAGGTCTTTAAAAGACCATTTGCAAGTTAATGAGTCTTTGTTGTTTTTCACCCCTTCTTAGAGCCCCTGCATCTCCACACTTCCTACAACTGTGCCCACGGGCGTTTTGTTCAACACTGCAAATGCTCCTTCCTCCCCTTCATCGCCCCGTGGGTATGCCAGTGGGTGCTTATCGCCAGGACACTGAATAGGCCCCTCTGTGGCTTTAACACTGGCGGTAAACACACCGAGAGGCTTGTGGTGTTCCAAACAACTGGGCGATGCTGCAGGCCAGCGTCGCAGCGCACAAAATCAGCCTGCTGTTATCACACTTGCAAAATAGGGCTGTCACATCCTCGTTATGATGCGGTCACATAAAATTTCCTTCTGTGCAAACACGTTTGTATTATTTCACATCTAACTTTTGTTTGGCTGGACTTTTACAAGCAAGTTTCCCATGATTAGAAGTAAAGAAGAGATATCAAAATGTAGGCAGTTTCTCACACAAAGTGGTTTAAGCTGCTAAATGATCTCACTTGAGTTACCATTGAAAGCACATTGCCAATGAGTGTGGCACTCTAGTTGCGCCTCTGATCGAACTGGTGTGGGGATGCCAGGGGTACTGGGAGCGCATTAGCTTGATCTGCTTAAGCAGTGCGCGCGCATGCTCACCCGAAACACCAACAAAAACTGGAACGTCTGGTCTCCCTACCTTTGACCTTTGAGGTCCGAAAATAAAGCCCCCTAGAAACCCGTTTTGAGGCCCCCCCAAAAAACTGGGGGTGCTCAGACCCCCCCCACTTCAAGCCCTGTTGACACCTGGCGTGACCAATTGCTTTAGGGTAAAGTGCCCTAAAGCACATAATAGTGTGAATAGTACTAAACATATAGCTTGGCTTCAACACACGGGTGTGTTTCCCCATCGCATAAATTTGAATGATAACAAGACAAGATGAATGGAGCTTAAATACAGTAACGTTATTTACTAACAACATTCTTCTTGGTCATAGAAATTAAAGGAAATAGTTCATATAACATCTAAATTTGATAAAGTAAATACAATTGGAGTTCAACCAAATACATTCATTAATATTTATTTCTATAGTGTAGTGTACAGTTAAATCAAATGATTCAGTATATAAAAAAGACTAAAATTCACAACTCATAAGAAGAAGCCCAACAGCGTATCATAAAAATAAAGACACTAGCGGGCATTAGATAATTAGGACTGCCTCATATTCACCTACGAAGGCATTTTATGCTTCATGTATGGCACAACATTAAGCCAAAATTATTGAAGACCTACGTTAAGTCCAAAATTCCCAAATTGCAATTTCCTCATCGGTCTTAAAAATAATGAGATGATGACATACGTTACAAACCAGTAACCCAAATAAAGTGCTAATTGACCATATAAAGTTCACAAACTGATTTTAAACATTTAGAATATTAAAGCCCCTCAAAAATGAAACGAAATGACAGATTGAAAAAAAGACAACATCATTCCAATTCAAGGTCTACATGTAACTCCTCACTGTATAAAAGTATGGTACATCCTGCTTTATGTATTTAGACTCCAAAATCCACAGTGCACTAATTATCACCTCTTCTTGGATTCTTAGCGCCAGTATCAATTCCAAAAAACAAATGTCTTTACATCTGCTGTTATGCAATTTAGCAAAATGTTTAGCTGTGCCGTTTGTCAAGTCTTTATTACTTATCGTCCTTATATGTTCTAGATGGCCTTTTTTTACTGAAAAGATTGTGCTGCCAATGTACCACTTTTGACAAAGACATAGGGGTCGATTCCGATTCGGGAAAAAAAAGACCGTACGATTTGTATCCGGAGCCCTCTCCGTACGAATCGTACCTGTCCATCCGAGTCCCATAGTACGATCCGTATTCCGTGAATCTGTCCGAATCGTCGCGATCCGTACATATTGCAAGGCTGAAACCATGAACCGCACGACTCGTACACATGCTGTACGACTCATACACATGCCGTACGACCCAACGAGTATGATCCGGACCGGGGTATGAGGACGCAATTCGTACGGGTCCCGGTCAGGTAAGGGCGAGTCGTACGGAAAAGCACACATACACATACACACTTTAAGGTCCATACACCCCATGATCCCAGGGGTACACACCGTACCCCTGCGATCATGGGGTGTACGCACCGTACCCCATGTACGATGGGTGTACGCACCGTACACCCATCGTACATGGGGTACGGTGCGTACACCCATCGTACATGGGGTACGGTGCGTACCCCCCATGATCGCAGGGGTATGCACCGTACCCCTGCGATCATGGGGGGTGCGCACCGTACCCGGGGGGGCCGTTCCATACCTGTTTCGGCGTGAACTCTGCTTTTACGGCTGTTTTCAGCTCCCGTAGAAAAAGGGTCGTACGGTGGGTACCCGACACGTATCGTACTTGCTGGGTCGTAAAAACCAGCCGCGAACTGTACAGATGTCACGTATAGCGGGTTCTGAGGGAGATTCGGATGGGGATTTGGTTTGTACGGTCTCTGTACGACTCGTACGGAGTACGGCTCCTGGTACGAAACGTACTTCGTCGTACGTACGGGGGACGTTGCAGGGTACGATTCGTATGGGAAAAACGCTGCGAACGGCTATTCGGAGCGGTTTTTCCCGAATCGGAATCGGCCCCATAGTGTCACATATACAATTCATTCTGTTTTACATGTGATATGTTTGTTAAAATAATATGTCTGCTTGGTCAGTGGCCAATCTCATTCATTCATGCTAGGGTTATATTTGCAAGTCTTGCAATTTCCTCAAGGAAAGAAACCCTTGGGAGTACGTTGTGTTTGGGTAGGAAGATCAAACCTTGTTGCAGGAATTCTGTTTGGAAAAAGAACTATGCCTTGGACCACAGGATGTCAGAATGTAGGGACTGAGTAACCGTCCCACATCTGTACCTTTGCGCCCAAATCCAAAAATCGCATAGTGACTTACCTGCCCTTCTCACCTACCCACAGAGTAGCAGGTAAATTGGCACTCCAGAACACAACTCTCTAATCCTCAGGGGAATCGTGAAAACAGATCATCACCTTTTGTTTTCTCACTCAATGATGTCCATAATAAATGAAATAAAGACACGAGGGAAGTTTACAATATTTATTGGAACTATTGTGCTCTATTATGATGCAACTGTGCTGCAATCAGAAAACATACATAACTAAGCAGAGTAATCAACATTATTAGTAAACTGTATACAATGAAAAGCCCTATCATAATGATATATCGGCCTAAGCTTACCCTCACTACGTGAGCCCAGTGAAATATCCGTGAACTCTGGGATTAGAACCCGGCCCCATACCTGGCATTTAAAATTAGGTAGGCTACATCTCAGGTTGCGCAAAGGTAGTGCATCCATTGCAGGAATTTTCCCATCTGCAAGAATCCTCCTCTCTGTTTTCAAAAGGCTAGTCTCGGTGCATATGATAAGAGGTATCTCACTTGAAAACTGCAGCTATTCCTTTGTATTGTGTCTAAATGCCAGGCTATTCTGCTAGCTGATCACAGAAAAAACAGGGCATGGTAATGTTTGACCCTGTCCAAAATATTGAGACTGATTCCCAGAAAGGAGAACTGAATAATAAAAACATGTGCAGTGTATTTCGAAAATAATACAGTGGCACAAAAGCAAACTTGTTGTGTGTAACAGGTGCAAATCAAAGCAGCCTACAACATGCACTTAGGCTAAAATAAGGGAGAACTAAGTAGGCCCTAAAGGGAACGCACAACAAACTTATCCCAAATTGAAGGACATTATTTATAGGTAATAGCTGGACTGGAGCCAGTCTTATCTTTTGGCATCTCATCATTGCTAATAATGTCCCAATGTGTTTTAAGGATGGCCCTGAGTCAGAAACAAGACAGTAGTTTTTTTTTTATATTACATTTTTTTACATACATTGAGTGGAAAGCCAATCATGCTACATTTATCATTTCACCACTTGATCAAAAAGATATTATTTCAAATCAGTGGTGTGGCCCCTTTTTTCTATAGTAGCTAGCAGAGAGGCGGTGGTACTTTGTCAGAGTGGACATGTATAATTTTCCCAGAAAACTGTTAAATGAGGAGAATCAGAGTAGGGATGGAGGTTGGTTAAAGGTTAGACACATAGAAATGGACAATCCAAAATAGAGCATACATTGTGGCTTACAAGGCAGATTGTGCACAACTCTCCAACATACATCATGCTGAATGGTCATTAAACTATTAAAAAAAGGACACAGCTGGGAAGGCACTCATGTCATACTTATCAACTTGCCACTTCGAGTGACAAGCCATTAATTCAATTAACACATTTTCATTCTAGAGTGCTATATCTCTCATGTTTCATAGTAGTCAAATAGACAATGCCAAGCTTGGGCAAAGGCCACATGTAGCTTTTTGAGGAACTGGTAGCTTCTACTGTAGTGGTTGATGTTAATGGTGACATTTCTGACTGACCAAAGGGTTGAATGAGTTGTATCTTTGTTAATTCCCATGTCAAAAATGATACGTCCTTAATCAATTATATTTATGCATGCACACTGAGCACATCAGTCTGTTTTGAGAGTTAAAACAATTACAAAGAAGGAATCTTTCACGCACTGCGTTGTTTAGTTGAAGTGTTTTCTATGGATTGTGTTAGTGTGATCTTGTGAGAAATTGGGTTGTCAGTGGTGGGGGTGACGCCATGCTCAAGCAACAGCCATAATGCGATAAATGGTGATCCACAAAAAGTCTCTAAATTAACCTGTTCTTAAGCTTGGCACTAAAGAACTCAGGAATAACTTAGAGACAATGTGTAAACAAGTTATGTAATACTTAAATAGTAACAATGTGAGAACAAAAAAATGGAAAATCCCAAACAAATTTAGAATTATTTGACACCAAAATTAAACAAATTCAATAAATAGTACCAGAGTTGTGAATTTCTGAACTTTTAAGTGCAAAATAGCACCCAAAGGATCAAAGCGCCAAACGAGGACATCTAGTCATGTGAGACCCAGGCAAGGTACAAAGTTAGAGCCAACAGCGATTGAGCGTGGTTCAGATACACCAAGTGGATTGGGCGTGGTCTCCGCTCACATTCACACTTAGAAGAAATTTCAGAGGAAAATGTCTGAGAATGTTAAGTTCAGAGGGGCAAAGCAGCTGGCGTTGTTCGAGGACGAGGCTTCATCATCGGGGAGTAGCTGGGCAAAGTTGCAGTGAAGATTTCTTCGTTCAGGCTTACTCTCCTTATAGGAAGTTGAACATTTCCAGTGGGAAAAAGCTGCAGGTGGTAGCTGACAAGTGTGCAATGAGGCCGGATATCCTTCTGCAAAGAACCGCTGAACAGTATTTGCTGCTGAGGAGAAAAACTGCCACAAAGTGACACCTACAGGTGACGCATCTTGGGCAGATCTACAAGCAGGTAGGTCACATTCTTGTGAGGGTTCACAAAGCACATTTTGGAAAAAACGTCTTGGATCCAGGTTTTGGATTGGGGCTAGCTAGGCACCTTGAGCACCACTTCCAATGGCCCAGGACTGGAGAAGTACAATTTGGAGGGTAAGGACTTACTCATGCCAGCCAACTAACCATTGAACCGAATTCTGGAAGTCCTGGGTTCATAGAGAAGAACAGGACTCAAGCAGCCGAACAGATCTCTGGGGCTCAGAGGAGGCTTCAGGTAGAAGAGCAGTCCTTCTGGGTGCAGCAAAGCAGTCCTTCTGAAGTGCACAGCAGGTCATAGCAGCAGTCAGCTCTCAGGTAGTCCTTATGCAGGCCCAGGTGTGAACTGAATAGTGGGTCTGAGGGTCCTGTTTTTATACCTGATGCCTCCTTTGAAGTAGGAATAGTTTCTTGAGGTTTCCCATTACAGACCTGTGTGGAATTTCCTGCCTCCATTACCTGGTCCTTGTTTGTCTGCAGTCACCACAGACTAGTGTGAAGTTCTTTGTGTGAGATCAGGGCACAGTCTATTGAAGTGCAAGAGGGGATGTGTACAGCTATGTCCCACATCTTGCCTGAGTGGCCCATTTAGTCACACCTAATCTCTCTGTTGTGAGGCTGTCTGGGTGGAATATACAAAAACCAACTACCAACTGCACCTAATCATGTGACCCAGGACAAGGCTGCAGGAACCAAATTGTAGGAAAAAAACGCCAACTTTCTACAAGTGGCAATTATAGAATAGTGACTTAAAATCCAATGTTACCATTAAAGAGGATTTGAAATTACAATTCTTAAGACACCAAACATGACCTTACTACCTGACCTCAATCAAATGTTAGCACTTTTTAAACAGGACTTATTAAATATAATAAGGTAACCCAATGCAGCATTTATGAAAAATGTGTTTGTGAGTTTCTCTCTACTAGGACATATAAACCTTAAAAGTATATGCCCAACTTAATTACAATGCACTCTTCCCAATGGGATACCTCAGACCTAATTTAGGAGTTTATTTTTATGTACTAAAAAGGGAGTTTGAGACTAGTCAAGGGGTTTATTTTGCCAAGTCAAATGCGTAATTTAAAACAGCCAACAGGCTGCAATGGCAGTCCTGAAACGTGTTTGAAAAGGCTAATTAAGTGGGTGGCATAGTACCTTCTGCAGGCTCAATTGTAGCATTTAATTTACACGTCCTGGGAACAGGTAGGCCACTTTACCTGAGACATATAAGTAAAGTAAATATGCCAATCAAGTGTAAGTCAATTTCATCATGTTTTTAGTGATTGAACACACGCATTTTAGCACTGGTTAGCTGCCCTAAGGCTAACAAAAAGGAATTCAGAAAAATAGGAGGGGTGCAGGCAAAATGTTAAGAGGAGAACATGCAGAGAGGGCCAAGTTTAACAGGTATGTCGATTTTTGTCTTCACTTGAGACTGCAGCTGAATGAATGGTGATTATGATGACTGAAGACTCCCCCTCCACTTCATCATCCTTTGGTGATTATCTGTCATGTCATTTCACCTTTAAGAGTGAAATTCCTATTCATTTTCATCCTGGGGTGTCTCTCCACATTTTGAGTAAACAGACTTGTCCTTCCGAAAATGTCAATTGCCTCGTTTTCACTTTAAAAAAAAATCCAAGGATACAGTGGGTGCAGGACATCACTGGCTGCAAGACAGGACTGACTGTAGGACTGCTGCATTTTACCATGCTGATACACCAACTGGAATTTGAATTCGAACATCCTAGTACTTCTATAACGTGTTTGGTATTGCCATAGGTGCCAATTCTCTTAAGCTTCCTGCAACCGTGGGCCTGATGTAGGTTTAAAAACAGCTGTGAAATCAGTGTGATGCTGCTGGCAACACCACAACATTCTGGAAAGGTTGATGACAAAAGCACTTGAGGTCTTTTTTGTACTTTTTGCAGTATTGTACTTTCATGTTGCAACACTTGATTCATGATCCAACTCCAAAAAAGGTACTTAAAGTTGCACTTCATGTATTCTTTGGAAGATGTTAATATTGAAATGTTTGTTCTACCACACAAAACTTGGTCTGTTGCAAGTCCAGCAATGGTATAGTTTATCCTTTTTTATTTTTTTATTTATTTATTGATAATCCATGAGTACACAAAAAGGCACATATATTGCAGCAAAAAGAAATCAAATCAAAGAAGAAAATCAATACAGAGAATCAAATCATCATAGCAGAGGATAATACATCGCATCGGTAAACCCATAAATTTGCGAAATTAGGGCTGATAAAAAAATATATATATACAGACAAAACAGCACAGCAGACCCTGGGCAAGACATTTATAACTCCTTATATGGGTCGCGATTGCCCCACATATTTGACGACCTAGTTTCAGTTTCATATTTGACGACCTAGTTTCAGTTTCCGTCTACCTTTCAGAGCATATAGACTGTATTCCATATTAAACATTGAAAGAAACCTTGCCCTCCATGCCTCAAATGATGGGGCGTCTTTTTGTAACCACATTGATGCAATGCAAAGCCAAGCCACAGCTGGGGCCGGAAAGTTCAAAGATAAAAATTTACTAGATAGTTTATCCGCTGTTGATCCCATCTCCACCCCCAACAAGATCTGAGTGGCAGACAGTTGTACAGGCCCCCCCAGGATTTCTGCTAGAAATATTTCCATATGTCGAAACAGCGTGCCTAAATTTCCACACAAGTAAAAAAAAAGCACCACATCAGCAGCTTCAGTCCCACAGCGAAAACACTTTCCCTCCTTGCCTCCCCCCACTTAGATATTTTGTCTGGTGTGTAGTATAAATTAAAGATAGTTTTAAAATGTTGGGCATAGAGATTAACGGACATAAACAATCGTCTCGACAAGTCAATGGAAGTCTCAACCTGTATTCCCTGACATCCCAATCTGTTATCCCATTTGCGACTGTGGGCTTCCAAATCATTGGCCATTGTGCCCTGCATTAAGGTATAGAGTGTACTGATCCGTGCATCTTTCCTCACTGCCTCAATGAGAGGGTTTACTTGAATTTTCCATCGGGCTTTTAACAAATAATAACGGACTTGTAGATATTTGAAGAAATCCGCCCAAGTCAAATGAAATTGATCCCTTAACTGGTCGAAGGACTTCAACCCACCCTCCGCAAATAGGTCACCAACAGTACACACCCCTTTAGCCCGCCAATTGTCTACCACCCGTTCCCAAAATACTGCTGGGAGAAGGGTGGTTGCTGTTAACAGAGTATACCAAGACACCCTTTCCACCTCATACTTCTTTTTGACAGCTGTCCATATTTTATAGGCCGCAATAAGAACTTTAAACCTTGTGCGCTTGTAATAACTCCAGTCCACATTGAGAAACAGTCGATTTTTAGCAGAACTGCCTAGCAGCATGAGATAAATAGAAGGAGACTCAGCCATAGCAGTTGGTCCTGCCCCAGTCAGCAATATATTTATGTGTTGCAGCATATAAATAAATAATAAATCCACATTTGTAAAGCGCACAATCACCCGTAAGGGTCTCTAGGCGCTGGGGGCAGTCGGGAAGATTAAGCAAGCTATTGCCCAGTGTCACATGGTGCTGGGCTAATCTGCCGCCGGTGCCGGGGATCGAACCGTGATCCCCAGATTCCCGAGTCAGTCGCCCTGGCCGCGGCGCCACACCTCTTACATACCATACACACATAGTAGTACAATGTAAAATCCGGGACGGCCCTGCCCCCTTGACCCCTCGGCAAAACCATATAACGCATCGCTCTTCGTGCTTTACCCTGGGCCCATAAAAATCTGGCGCATACAGACTGTAGAGCAAGATTAGCTCGTGAAATCTCCAAAGGCACCGATCTTAAAAAGTATAGAATTTTCGGCAAGATCAACATCTTAAGAACGTTGCATCTTCCCACCATAGACAGATGGAAACATTCCCATTGATCCAGTTGTTTGCGAGCACCCGCCACCAACCACCCCCAATTAGATTCAACCAATGCACTCAGACAGGCCGTATCCTAATCCCCAAATAAACCACCTCCTGCAAGAACCTTTGGTCCACATATGCCCCTATGTTAACACATAGAATTTGTGTCTTAGATGTATTCAACTTATTGCCAGATACCTCCCCATACTGTGCTGCCAGTCGCTATATTTCAGACATCGCTGTTGCTGGATTAGTTGTTACTACGGTATAGTTTATCTATTGATAGTATTATCCCTGCATCAAATACTCAATAGGTGCAAGGTTTTTGATGATACAATTTGTAGCCCCCATTGATGAATTGTCAACAGCTGATCAGATCAATGAGCAGAGTATATACTGCCTGTCTAAAAGTGGTACTTATTCTTCCCAACATGCACACCAAAGTATAAGCTCCAATTTAAATGATAAATCTGCCATCTTTTTGGTCCAGAGACCAACACTTTACCTTGCCTCTTAACAGATCTTTTTAAAATGAATTACTCTTTTTCTGCTGTACAATTTGTCCGCGATTCCACTTCTGATGGCCAATGATAGAATGCACCAATTTAAAAACAATACCTTTCCTTAATATATTATTGAACTGTGTCCTCCCTGTTGTGAATTTTGTTAGGTGAAACTATGTATCTTGTGAATCTGTGTGAGCACACCTCCTTATTTGCAACTTGCATGCATGTATATGTATCAACGGTTTACAATTGATATTGCAATTGCAAACAATTGTTTGGATACTGACACTTCAAAGTGGGTTGTATCTGTTTGCAAAATGCAAGGGAAAGCTTTCATTTTGAGAATTCTGACTGAAGACATTAGACATTAGGCGAAGCAGACACTGGTCTAGGGCGCTAATGCTGCTCGCCCAATATGCCTTCACCTTATCTGTATATTTATTTTTATTGCAGCCCCTGCCGCTTATAGCATTTTGTAAATGTCAATGCAGTCATTAAAATCTACTGCCCCTCATATTTCTCAGTGAATTCACAGGCATGTGGTAGGACTCTTAGCATAACTGGAATAATTGGTGACTCCAGTACAAAAATGCTCAATTATAGTGGCTATCATTCAGAAATATGTACTCATGTATCAACCATGATGACAATAGTTAGAAGAAAGTAGTGAAAAAGTGACCACCCCTACCTAAAGATAGAACTATGCAGGGGCAACTGGTAACATTTGAAACTGGTGGGCGAGCGAATTCCCCCACTGCTTCCCAACAGCTTTCAATAAAACAGCAAGCATCATGCAACATAATCACAAACTAAATCACTACACTGACATTCATTACACTAATATTTGAAATTAAATTAAATGTTACTTCCCCACGGGCTGCGCGTCCTCCTTGGTATTCTTCTGCAGTCTGTGGCTTCGAACACTGGTCAGAGAGCTAACTCTCCTAACCAATCCAGACCCTACTCTTATACAATTAAACAGCATGAGAGGAGTACCAGGATTGGATGGAGTTAGCTGGCATTTTCCTGGTGGGTGGGAAGGGTTTGGCCGGTTTTAGACCGGTGGGGGCCGTTTTTGTTGCTGCAAAATCAGCCCCCTGTAACAAAAGTGCAGCAGCAGTGTTTCCCACCAGTATTTAACACCCCCCCCTCCCCAAGGCCAGTCTGATGTAATTGCGAGGTCTGGTTTGCAGTCTCAGTCCAGTCCTGCTTGCTCTTCACCCAGATGTCTAGCACAGATGGAGTTGGAGAGCTTCAAAGTGCGCATGTCAGGCTGACGGTCGCAACACAGGTGGCGAAAGTGCCTTGTGCACCTTGGAGTGTCTGGCCACTTCTCCAGTTCTCCAAGCAGACATTCAGCAGCAGAGGACAGACCCCACATTTCACCAGGCTTGTGTTAGGCTGCAGCTGTGCTTCGTAGAAAATAAAGTGGCAATGAAATCATTTCATTGCTATTTGATTTTTAAAGTTTGCTACATGTGGTTCGCGGGGCGACTCTTCTCCAGTCTAATAAAGGAACCACCGCTGGAACTAAGAGGAGTTTCTACTTGTCTTGGAAAATAAAGCTGCAACAGATTTTTTATGTATCCCATCTTTTCATTGCATGCCCATAATACTTCAGGAATATATACACGAAAACATGAGTTAAGTAGATATGCCTAGGAATCATGAGCCACTTTTTGTGTAAGAAAGTGTTTACATTTTATTTGATTTTATAAACAAAATCAAGACACATATCATATCCAATTATTACAATGACAGAATAAAATTAGATAAAATAGCAATTTCTGAAAATAACTAATAAAATTGTGAATTTTATATACAAAAATTACAATACATTATCAATAATAATAATACAGGGAAATCTATTAGATTGAGTGATAAACATGCCCTAAATGTAATAATGGTTAGAAGCAATTAGCTATCATAACCATAATAGTGTATAAGAAGGGAAAGGGGTGAAGAAGGAAAAGGGTGCTAGGGAACTATAAATAGGCAGAGAACTGGCAATATGTACGCGAATATAATCAAACAAAAATAATGAAGAAACTGGATTGTATTTTATTGTAATTGTATTGTAATTGCATTGATATAGCACTTTCTACCTCTAGCAAGGCGTCAAAGCGATTTTTCGGCGAGTGGCACACTACTCCAGAACCCATAAAGGATTAGTGGTGAATCACTATAGTAAAGATATGAACGTAATTTGAGTGGTGGATATATAAGTCAGTTATTTGGTTTGAGAAGGACAGTGGAGAGAAAGATGAGGGAAAAAGGTTTGCATTTATATGGCGCTTGTACCCCTGATGGGGTGTTGAAGTGCTTTTTCAGCAAGTAGCACGCTCCTCTGGAACCGATACAGCGTTAGTGGTGAATTAGTATAATGAAATATGAAAGTAATTTGAGTGGTGGATATGTTAGTCAGTTGTTTGGATTGAGAAGGATAGCAAAGGTTTAGAAGAGGTAAAAATGTTTATATTTATATAGCGCTTGCTACCCCTGATGAGGTGTTGTAGTGCTTTTTTGGTGAGTAGCATGTAACTCCGGAACCCATAAAAGATTAGTGGTGAATTAGTATAGTAAAATATGAAATTAACTTGAGTGGTGGACATGTTAGTCTGTTATTTAGTTTGAAAAGGATAGTGGAGGGAGTGAGACGCGCAAGCGCGCAATACAAGATGGCCGCCACCTAGAGAGCTCCGGTGCGTCAACCCCGTTTTTCTTAATTAAAACGCTGACATTTTGTCAGAAATGCTGGACAAAAATGTGGTAGCTTATGTTTTTAAGGCAGTACCTGTGAGGTGTAGTGCTTTTTGATGATTTCTGGAACAGCCAGGTCAGTCAGTCAGGGGACGGAGCAATTGTGCAGGAAAGGGCCTGGTTTGGGCCTAGCCACTCCCATAGCTCATCATAGCTGCTGCACCAGCTTTACTAAGGATTTCTTCTTGCTGCCTTATAACTTTGCTCCTATTATTTATTTTCTCACTAAAAAGTTTGACTTTTGGCACATAAATAAAATGGAAAATAAGAATTCTATTCATACCAAAAGAAGGCAGCAAGTTTCACCCACACCAATTAAATCAGAGGTGTGGAATCATCAGAACCTTCATTATCACTAAGTTTAGATGAAATTCAAGCTCTTCGCATTAACACAGACTCTATTGCTTCAGAAGTTAAAAATGTTCGAAAAGAAATGGCAAGCTTATCAATGAAAATCTCTGATAATGCCATTAAAATTCAGGATAATAAGACTAAGCTTGACTTTCTTAACTCACTTGTTGCAAAAATAACACCAATGTCTACACAACTTTTAGTCATGGAAAATCGCAACAGGCAATACAACCTACGCATTTTTTATTTACCAGAAGAGGTTGAGGGTAACAACTGCAGACTGTATTTAGAAAAATTGATTCCAGGCCTTCTACAAATTAAATTAGCAGAAAAATTTGAGATTGATAAGGCCCACAGAATTCCTTCACATCGCAATCCTAAGCATACTAAACCTCGTCAAAAGATTTTCAAGGATCTTCGACATCACCATCTGGTTTTGATTCGAAAAGCTGCGCGGGAGATTCCTTCCTTGATGGTCAATGGGAACAACATTTTCATTCATTAGGATTTTGCAAAAGATACTGTTTCAACTCACAAGGAGTTTTCTGCTCTGCATTCCCAATTGCGAAGTCTTGGGTTCAAATATGGTCTTTTTAACCCTTCTACTATGCATATCTGGAAGGACAATTTTTCAAAAGATTTTCAACGTCCTGATGATTTAAGTCGCTTTTTGGACCAACATTCGCACCACTCCATGGATACTCATGACTTTAATACTTGATTTCAGCGACATTCTTATGTCCTGACAAGATAATTGCTTATGTCTAGTTCGGTCTCCAATGGTTCTGGTCATACTTGTAGAACGTATGTGCGTTTCTTTCTTGATATTAATGTACTTTGTTTATCCTTTTCTCCCTGTTTTCTTTTCTTCCTGTCCTTTTACTAAGTCTAGAGTTACTGTTTTCTTCTATTTCTTATCTATTTTTTCTTCCCCTCTTCTTGCTTCCTTACTTTTTTTTCCCATCTCTTACTTATTGCTATTGTTCACAATATTAAAGTCGTTTCTCTTAATGTTAAAGGTTTGTGTCACCCAGTTAAACGTACCAAAATTTTAGATTACTTAGGTAGTTGTAAGGCAGATATTTGTTTCATTCAAGAGACTCATATTGATGATAAAATAATAAATTATATGAAAAAAGTGGGTAGATACTATTGTTTCGTCTCTTGCTAATGGTAAGAAAAACGGTGTAGCTATCTTCTTTGAAAAAAAAATACATTGTCAAGTTTTAAGTAAAACCTCAGATGCAGATGGTAGATACATCATTGTTAAAATTAAAATTCATGATTCAGTCTTATTTTTATTTAACATTTATGGTCCTACTGCAGACGACCCTGCTTTTTGGTCTAATATTACCACAGAAGTCTTAAAGTTGAGCAAAGTTCAGTTGATTCTTGGAGGCAATTTTAAAGTTATTGCTGACCCATTATTAGATAGATTATCTAGTACTAAATTTCAACCTCCTAAGGTTTTTCATGCTTTTAAATCCTTTAGTCATACCACCAAGTTAGCTGACATTTGGCGTTTACATTTCCCTACTGACAAATGCTTTACATTTTTTTTCCAATCCCCATAATTCACATTCCAGGATTGATTATTTTTTAATTTCCACACAACTTATCCAATCTGCAACGAATCCTCTGATTGGAAATATTAATATATCTGATCATGCCTTGATTTCCTTTGTTATAAATCTAATTTCCACTTTTGCAAAACAAATTAGATGGCAAATGAATACTAGCATTGTCCTTATTGAACATAATAAACCAAAAATCTTAAAGGCCATTCAAGATTATTTTTTGCTTAACCCTGAAGACTCCACGTCTATGGTCAATAGATAGGATGCCTTTAAGGCCTATATTAGGGGTGTTACTATTTCTATTATGGCCTATGAGAATAAAACTTTCAATGCTCATATCAAACACCTGGAAAAACAAATAGCGAAATTTGAAAGACTTTTTATTACGTCCAATGATTCTCAATTCAGGGTCAAGCTGCAAAAGCTTCGATGTGAATTTAACTCGGTCCTCAGTAAAAGAGCTGGCATCCAAATCTCCAAATCTAATGCTAAATTTCGTTTTAATGCTAATCAATCTGGGAAGTTACTAGCGAATGTTTTGCGTATTAAAAAAGATAAGACGCAGATTACCTCAATTCAGGGTCCTAATGGCAAAATTGCACTATCCCACAATTATATTGTTAAATAATTTTTAGATTTTTACTCTACTCTATATTATAAGCCAGATTTTCATGATGTCTCTTTATTTGACTCTTTTTTAAATACTTGTGATTTGCCCAAAATTTCACAATCAGATAGGCTTGGACTAGATTGACCCATTACGTCTGATTAAATTTTAACAGCAATAAAATCTCCATAAAAAAAATAAGTCCCCCAGCCCTGATGGTATTCCACCTGAATTTTATAAAGAATTCCAATCCCAACTTTTACCTTATCTATTTCAACTTTTTACTTTTTTTTGTTTTTCTGGAACTATCTCATGTTCTTTTACTGATGCTTTAATTATTGTACTTCCCAAACCAAAACCCTACCCTTGTTTCAAATTATCGTCCGATATCTTTAATTAATAAAGACTGTAAATTATATGCTAAAATTCTTGCCTCTAGATTAGCCCCTATACTTGGCTCTATTATTCATCCAGATCAATCAGGCCTTATGAAGAATAGATGTTCTGCGAACAACACAAGAACCTTGTTGTATGCAATTGAACAGAGTTCTACTTTAATTGCACCCTCAGGAATTATGGCTTTAGATGCAGAAAAAGCCTTTGATAAAATCCATTTGCAATTTTTATTTTGGACCTTACTATCATTTAATTTTGGTCCCTTGTTTATTCGTATTATTTCTGCCTTATATTTTGCTCCCACTGATCGGTTATTTATCAATGGTCAAATATCTAGTCAATTTTCCCTTTTTAGAGGCACAAGGCAAGGCTGTCCCCTTTCTACCCTTTCTCCACTTTTATTTCTAATTGGAATTGAGCCTTTCCTTATTTATATAAGAAAATGTGATAACATTAAAGGCATTACGTTGAAGAATGTTACTATCAAAACCTTAGGTTATGCTGATGATGTGTTCCATGGTTTCTGGTTACAAACTTAATATTAATAAAACAGAATTGTTCCCCTGTACTCCTGATATGTTACCGATGACTGACATTATTTGGCAAAAACATTAATTGAAATATCTTGGTATTCTGTTTTCGTCCTCCATCAAAGCAACATTAACATTGAATAGTAATGTTATCCTAAATTATATTAAAGATAAAACTTCTAAATGGTCCTCACTTCATCTCTCTTGGTGGGGTAGAATGCAATCCATTAAAATGAATATTGCTCCTAAAATCTTTTATACCCTTGCTATGATTTCTACTCAGTTTCCGTTAAAATTTTATAAAGATGTTGATAAAATATTAACCAAATTTCTCTGGAAAAAATAAATCTCCTCGAATTGGTTATAAAAAACTAAAAATACCTAAATGTAATGCTGGTTTTGGCTTACCTGACTTTTTTCTATATCATAAAGCATTTATATTAAAACAAAGTTCTATATGGTTTATTTTGTCCTCTGTAATTAACCCTCCTATTTGGTTCAATATACAGAAATCTCTTGTTAACCCTTGTCCATTGCGAACCTTGCTAACAATGTCTAACAAGTCTACAGTCCTACACCATTCAGTTATAATCAAAGCCTCAAAACTAATTTTTTGTGACTTAGATTAAAATTAGGTCATACTGCACATTTATCATTATGGCATAGTAACGTTATTAAATTGAATAGAAATGTGAATTTCTGGAATTCTTGGATTAAGGCTGGTATCTTCTATCTTAAAGATATATATTATATCCAAGCTGTCTCTATGTCTATGTCTCTATGTCTTCTCATACAGTTCATATTTTGTACAAAAAATTAGCTACCTCAATAGGTAATAATTTAAATATGATTTCAATATTCTGGAATAACAAACTTTCCCTTTCTTTATCTCATGACATTTGGAAAATTATTTGGCTTAATAGTATTTCAGTATGGCTACCAGTGTCACTTTACCAGACCAACTCTTATATCTTGTTCAATTGTTTATGCACCCCAATACGCTTATTCCGTGCAAAACTGCTACAATCTGAAACATGTTGGCATTGTAAAATGCACCCAGGATTCTTGCAACATATGCTATTTGATTGCCATTTAATTTCTAAATTTTGGTCTGATGTTTGGGATATTATGCTAAAGATATTACCTATTCAAGATGTTCTTTCTTATAAATTATTAATTTGTAAATCGGTCGATCTTGTGCATAGCCTAACTGATTTAGAAGAAAAACTGTTTAATTTCTTAATGTCAGCTGCTTTAAACTCCATTACTTTTTGTTGGAAAAATATTTCAGATCTATCTGTTCATGCTTGGTGGTCATGGGTCATTTTTACAAGAAGAGGAGTGCAATTATCTCTGACTGGGTTTAATCATAAGTCTCTTTTTTATCAATCCTTTTAGTTACCTATAGATACATATTTGTCATCATAAATGTATTTTTGCACCTGTTATATAGTCTAATATCATTATATTGCATTATTTATATGTTAATAGTGACTCTACTTTATAAAAGATGAAATAGTATGTACTCATGTTCCCATTTCCCTTTTTTTCTTTTTGTTATTCTCCTTTCCCTTTTATTGAGTATTGATATTTAGATACCTATTACATTATACTGTTGTTTATATATTTCTTCATATTTTGATTAGGTATTTTTGCTTATGTATAACTTTTTTTTGTATTGTCTGTTTATGTCATTTATTTTGAAAATTCAATAAAATCATTTTGAACACACACAAAAAGAAAAGGATAGTTGAGGAATAGGAGGGAAGGATTTATAATTGTTTTTATTTTTGCTTTGGAGCTTATAGCAGTAGGAGGAGTATTGGGAAGAATACAAAAGAGGTGGAGGGAGGATGAGTAAAAGGGAGGTGGAGGGGGAAGAGTCAGAAGGAGGGTTTAGAAAGGCTTGTTTTGGGGGATCAGAATAGTAAAAAATTGTTCTACTGTAAAACTATATATATTATTTCCCTCTGAAAAAATAAAAGTCTTTGTTCCTAACTGGAGTCTCTACTTTATGTTGCATTCAAAAGCACCTTAAATACACATTCCAGGAGGATTTTACTTGTAAATGACCCTTGACCTTGGGTAGAATACGACACACTCTTCCTTGTATGCTGCGAGGAATATGCCACTGCCAGACACGTTTTCACTGGAACAGAAATTCATCTTGATGTTGTTTGGCAATTGCAGAACCACTTGAGCTTTTAGTATTGCAGTTTATGTTACAAAAACACCGATAGCTTTATTCTGTTGTAAATCAAAGATTCGCACGAAGGTGTATTTCAGAGACAATGGCATGTCACTGGCAGGCTGAGACAAGATAAGAGTTTTATACAGCAATATAAATGTCACATCAGAGCGTGGGCTCTGTAAATAATATCTTTAAATGTATGCTTTACTCCCATGCACTGTACTGTGTCAAGTTGATGTCTTGTTAAAATATTTACTATGCTACTGGGAATATGCCATATTAAAAAGAAAAATAACTTGTGAAAAGAAAACTGCCTGCCATTTTTAAAACAAGCTAGGTATAGGAAGATGAATGAACTGCCTTGTTTAATTCGTGCAAAGATTAATTCCGAATGATTGCAATCATGTTTCATAATGAAAATAAGTGAAAACGCAATATTTGTGTACACTAACTATATAATCCAATTCCACTGTAATTTTGATCATTTTCTAAAATATTGAGACTGTTTATTTTTAAGTTAAGATTACATGTTACTGTTCAGAGGCGCCCACATCATTGTTTCAAGAGGTGAGAACGGAGCATAATAATGTATGTGCTGTCATCTAAGTTATAGTTACAGGATGCAGCGCTGATTAAACAATGGCTTCATTTTAAAAGCAGACCTGAGTTCATAAATATTTGCTCAGCGATCAGTATCATTATGTAATAAAGATTTTGGTAATATGAAACCATGGTATATAATTGGCTATCAAATCGCATATTGATCTTTCTGCTTTTTAACAAGGTTTACTGATTGTATTTACCAACGTTTATCTTTAATTTTGCATAAGGTGTGAGTCTTTCTGATTCATAACAGTGCTTTTGCTACCCTTTCTGAATCACAAATAGCAGGCAGCATTAAAGGTACATTCTCCTCCTAGATATTTCAAAAGGTAGGTGTAGTTAACTAAGTTATTAGTTGCAGAGGATATGAGTCCTTCAAAAGTAATAAGAGGCTTATTTATGAGTGGCTTGCGCCGCCGGAGTGTCACTTTTTCTGACACTCCGGTGGCACAAACCTTCCAACCAAATCAATGAATCTTGCATGCCCACATAGAGATGTTGTGAGACAAAGCAGTGCAAGTCACTGCGTTGCCTTACTCTGTGCTAGGGAGGTGTTCCATAGGTATTTTGATGGGTTTTTCCATGCAAGACCCATGGATTTTTTACGCTGCACAAGATTTACTTAATCACGCAAGCCTAGGACAGCACCAAAACCTTATGCCTTCCCAGAACATGAATAACAAGGAGAAATATTGTATATATTTTTACTTTGCATGTGTGCCTCATTCTGCATCAGACATAGAAAGAGGAAAATGCCTCTCAGGATTGTTTTTCTGCAGGAAGGTGCCCCTTCCTGCACTAAAATAATCCTGCTTGCAACGCATACACCCTTGCACCATGGTGCTTGTGTTTGTGCTAGGCAGCAAATTGTGTACCAGTGCAGGGGAAAGGACAGGAATGCACTGTATTTCAAAAAAAACATTGTATTCCTGCCCTTTCACATTGGCGTAGGGCAGCACCACAAGAAGACTCGCGGCACTGCCCTACGCCAATTCGCTATAAATAAGGCCCATAGTCTGAAATTGATTGATGGGCTGTGCAAGATGCAGGTCTGCCACCATATAGTTCACAACATACATTATAAACACCACATACGCATACATACAAGTACTGAAAGGGACTTTTGGAGAAATGGTTTCAGGTATTATCTACTATAGTTCTTCAAGTTCAGCGCATTGGCTTTAGCGGTTGGCCGTAATTGTTGGTATCAGTCCATGGCATTTGGTGGATTTGAACTACCAAAAAATGTTGTCCAATCGTACAGCACAGTTAATTATTTATTTATCAATATGTATAGTTTAATGTTATTGTGCTACGCTCCACAGCCCCAGTTATAGTGTTCTGTTGTTGTGTAGTTCCAATAAATCCCCAGGACCTGCGCATTTTGGATTACCTAAACTGAGGGCTTGGGGTCCCAACTGCTTCCAGACACCCACAGAGGATATGTCAGCCGTTAGAGCAGTTAGCTCCACAGTGCCACTACCACCCCCTGTATTCTACAGTGGTGTAGGTAGTTTCTGGCAACCTCTAAACATGACAACCCTGATTCATCAGAGATGGTGGAAAACATGACTGCTTACTTTCAGAAATTCCACTGGTTTGGTGATTAGGATGTTTCAATAAGTATTTATTGGTCCAGCGACAGCCTTGTGTAATGTGCTGCAACAATCAACAGACAGAAGCAGACAAAAGAGATTGCAAGTTGCAATATATCAAATAGTAGACACATTTTTACCATAGTGCTAATCAGATGAACATAATCAGTTCAGATAAAAACAGTAGCGCTTGCATATTCCTAACATGTGTGCCCTAATTAATTTGCCTAAATCTACCTAGCCTAGATCTGTATGTTTAGCATGTATATGCATGTTTGTAGCCAAGAATCCCATAGGGAATAGCCAACCCCTCACCTGATGGTTGAGAATGAAGGTCTCTGCTTCAAGGATGACTCACCGCAAGGGATGTCAGACATCTGCGTACCAAATATTCAGCATGGAGGACCCGGTGTCAGCTTGGAAAAAATTCTTCTCTAATTTGCAGGGGGGAATAAGGGTCTTATATACTAGAGTGGTTAGTCCAGGGTTTCTTCTAGAATAAATATGTTTTGAAAACAGCCACAACTGTTTTGAAAACAATCATGAATGTTTTTCCAAACAAATATGATTATGCACAGCTGGTTGTTGGCTAAGGATGAAAAAAGTGGTGACCCTCATACAGAATAATTATACCGTGCCTGAGGGTATTGTTGTTTACATCAGGTACAGGGATTATAATAGAATACGGAGAACCTGGTGTCGAAGAGACAGGAGCAACCTACTAGGTAAAAGGTCACCTGTTTAGAATTGTTATTGTGTGATTGGGACAATGTATGTAAAATGAGGTATACATGACAGGACTATCCTAAAGGACATTACACCCACTCATCAAGAGGTGAACAGGGTCAGCTAGGTAATGATAAAGCTAATGCTATGAAAAGGCATACAAATCATTTACAATAAAACATTCTACAATCACTTTTAAAGCCTGATAAAATGTCATACAAAAAAGCAATTTTTCCCTAAAAGATTTCCGAATAGTCATCTAAGCTTGTATATGCAGTTGCTATTGCACTGAGCACCTTGAAAGCCATTATGCTCAGTAAGAGAAGAGAAGGAAAAATAAAACAAAGTCAGTTTTGTCCTTCAATTTAGTAAATGTTTAAGAAGTCGCCAAACGGTTCTCAGCACAGGGGACGCCAGATTGTTTAAGAATCCTGCACTGGAGACTCAACATTGCTGAACATCGTATTCGCAGGTGGCAATCCCTCCTGAACTTCCAGTATCATATTCAGTGAGCAAAGATGTTCATCTCCGGTTCCCACAACAGCCACTGGGCAAGATTTAGTTGCCTACACGCAGGATACCAATGCCTGTACCTCTGTAGCAGAGCCAATTTCCCTTCCAACAGGAGCAGAAGCATCTCTTGGAGGCTCTAGAAATATCGTCATCAACATGAGAATATGCTGTGGACAATTGTACACGTGGGCCTACTTGGGCTCCAGGAACACTTCTATGTACAGCGGGGCAACTGATGGAAGTGTCAGACACAGGTCCAACATGCAGCCAAATCCGCAGAATAGTCAACGGAACACAGGCAGGACACAGTCTAGCCAGACCGTTCTAAAAGACAGGAATCAATGTACACTCAGCTCTTGAAGCTGAGGGGTAGTCAGGTAGAACACCATAAGCTCACAACAACATCAGTCCAGCAGTGTTCTCTCCATTTCTTGATGGAGTGAAACGTCCATTGCGAAGCAAAAGGGTTAGAATTGGGATGCCTGCTACTGATAGCAGGAACAAAGAAAGCCCTCCAAAAACGCATGAAGGCTGGAATTACTCCGAAGATGGTCTGAAAGGTGGTTAGGAAACCTGATCCAAGTCGCTTTAAAAAGTGTACAATCCCACTCGTATCAGACATGTTACAGATACAATGAACCATTTCTCCACAATATAGATCGGGAAGTTCGTACGGACCAGGGCCTGTATCTCTGCTGAAGACCTTGCAAACTGGAGATCGAAAGTCTCTCGGTCTGAAGTTAAGGTCACATTTTGTTGAAACAAAATGGCCTTCAGTCTGCTCAGCAAAATTATGAAACATTCAATGAATGCCAAAGTGGTGCTTCCCTAACTGTGCGAGTTGGGGGAAACAATACATGCTTACAGCAAACAAACCTGATGTTTACCGTGACTAGACTTGCAATGCCTGGTGCCATCCTGAAACAGCCTTGATCGTTCAGGATTAAATAAATCTCCTTTGATAGCAACTCAAATACTAGATGAATCACTACAGCTGGGTAGCCTTTCAAGTAGCAAG
Source organism: Lissotriton helveticus (assembly GCF_964261635.1). NCBI lineage: Eukaryota > Metazoa > Chordata > Amphibia > Caudata > Salamandridae > Lissotriton > Lissotriton helveticus. Next base: position 808,859,435 of record NC_136063.1, read on the forward strand.
ATAAATTCACTTTTGACGCATTACACTCTCCGTGAAGTGACAATTCTTTGCACACTAAAGACCCACTTAAAGCCTTTCCATAGTCAGTACCACTTAAGAAAACGTCAGGGTCCTTATTTATGCACCTATATCTATACGGTAACTCCCAGGTCTCCTGTATGTACCCTTTATCAAATGCAAAACAACAGTTGATGGACAGAATGCAGAACAATGTCATACATTCACCCCAGTACAGAGATCTGGGCCTAAATCCATCGTTTTTGTGCACTCCACACCACCCCAGTTCAGACATGGCCATATGCAAATCAGCCTTGATCCTGTGCCTCATGGGAAGAGTCCAGCACGAACTGCCAAGACATGTCTTCCCTGGACCGGAATCAAGCAAATCAAGCATCCTAGGACCGGTTTCTGGCTATCAGCCATCTTCAGCCAGGATAGCTTGACTCCAGTAGTGTGGAGAGCATGTGACTGACATCTGAACATACCCATCCCACTCAGGGTGACAAATGCAAAACAACAGTTGATGGACAGAATGCAGAACAATGTCATACATTCACCCCAGTACAGAGATCTGGGCCCAAATCCATCGATTTTTTTGCACTCCACACCACCCCAGTTCAGACATGACCATATGCAAATCAGCCTTGACCCTGTGCCTCATGGGATCAGTCTAGCCCGAACTGCCAAGACATGTCTTCCCTGGACCGGAATCAAGCAAATCAAGCATCCTAGGACCGGTTTCTGGCTATCAGCCGTCTTCAGCCAGGATAGCTTGACTCCAGTGGTGTGGAGAGCATGTGACTGACGTCTGAGCATACCCATCCCACTCAGGGTGACAAATGCAAAACAACAGTTGATGGACAGAATGCAGAACAATGTCATACATTCACCCCAGTACAGAGATCTGGGCCTAAATCCATCGATTTTTTTGCACTCCACACCACCCCAGTTCAGACATGGCCATATGCAAATCAGCCTTGACCCTGTGCCTCATGGGAACAGTCCAGCCCGAACTGCCAAGACATGTCTTCCCTGGACCGGAATCAAGCATCCTAGGACCGGTTTCAGGCTATCAGCCGTCTTCAGCCAGGATAGCTTGACTCCAGTGGTGTGGAGAGCATGGGACTCACGTCTGAGCATACCCATCCCACTCGGGGTGACAAATGCAAAACAACAGTTGATGGACAGAATGCAGAACAATGTCATACATTCACCCAAGTACAGAGTTTGCATATGGCCATGTCTGAACTGGGGTGGCAGAGTGGGCTAAAGAACGGTGGTGGATTAAACCCAGATCTGTTAACTGGGTGTGAGTGTTTGATTGGTTCAGAAGCTCCGTCCATCAACACCCCTTTTGTACCCCTTCATCAAATACTTCATACCTGCCGGCTTGGATGTATCTAAAACAGTATTAGAACTGGAAAGTCGCGATAGGCAGTGTGATATAGCCATTGATTTAACACTATCATAGACGGTAACTCTGCTACTGTAAAAGGTAACTTCTCTAAATTTTCAATGAGCAGCATGGTGTACTTTACATCTCTGCATGCCCTGGTCAACAGTCTGTTGGTCAGAATATAAGCAGAGAACAAACTTGAGCCATTAATGTACCGCCATAGCACGGGGCAGGAATGCAATGATTGTAGCGTCCAACTGAAAAGCACAATTGAGCGCAATTGAGATTGCCCATGTTTTAGAATTGAAAAATCTTGTTCCATTATGTCCATCGCTGAGGACACAATGTTGCCCAGTAAATATATACGCAAAGAAAGTTTGGCCACACCGTTCTCTACCACAGCCAAGTCCTTTTCTAGGTTAATCCTATCAATCTCACGTAATCTCTCACCAGCATCCTGTTCAATTTAGATGGCAATTAAAAAGCATTTGTTACTCGATTTCTTGGGACCTAGCATAAAATCCCTAAGATGCTTGTTGTCTGACAGAAGGCACAAGTGTTGGTTCATCTGTTATAGGGTTGAGGTTTTTAGCCATTCTAGGCACAACTTCCCAACTCAATAAGAAGTCACAACACCTGGGTCGTCTGTGAGTACATAGCGTGGGTCACGCCTATGGATACTAAATCCTGTGGTGGTACCCTTGAATCTTGTTTGCCATCTATTTGTGTTGTTACGCCAAACCAACCATCCATTCCAATTTGGAGCTGAAGAATTGTATATGCCATTCTGTATCATTGTACCCAGTACCTTCTCATTAATCAGTGTATCATTTGATATACCTTCAATAGATATGGGTGATGGGATGTGTGGTGTTTTCAGGTCTTTAATTTTTGCAAACCTGCAGCAGGTAGTCTTTTGAACTGTTCTGTTCAGGTAAATTATCTGTAATGTTATGCGGCAAGCTCTAAATAAAGCCTCTGTTTCCTGACCCTGTCAATCTTTTGTCCCCCAGATGGATGTTGTGTCTATCTTGTTCCTCCAACAGTCAAAACCTTGTATAGACAATTGGGAGATAAAAGGTGCTGAATATATGAGCTTGGTATTTGTTAGCATCATTTTCTTTGCAGTTGCATTTGTTCACGTAAGCTTATAACAATATGACATTGGGTCTGTTGTATTTAAACCTGAAAAGTGTGTCAATTTTAGTGTGAATGTTACAGAACTACCCTTTGGCGTGTCAGGCAATGTTACCATGGATGGTAAGTGTTAACAGTTCATGGGACACTAGCTCTGTGCAAAAAGTGATGACCATAATGCTGGTAACAATACATACTGTCGAAGTCAGGTGTGTCTTCGTACAATTCCCTGTAAGAAAATGCAGCAGATTGTTCTAAATCCGAGAGCATTGTCTTTACAGTCTCAATTTCCCAATTATGAAAGAGTATTCTCGACGTAATGAAATCATTCAATGAAATTTTAAATGCATGTGGAATGTTCAAATGTTGAGTAGGACCAAATACACCATATAAAAACCCTATCCCAAAATATACCATCTGCTACTGGAACTGCTGTAATGTTCACTAGGGACAGGTCTCTCTGTTCATGGTGTGATGACATATGAGGTTTCAAGACCAAGTTTACAGGTTGTACTGCAGAGCGTTGTGGGAGGGAATGTCTATTCATTAGTAGGAAAAAGACAGTTACTATACCAATCCAAATTAACAGAAATTTGCAGCCACATGCATCAAGCTAAAAACCGGTCGCAAACTGCCCCTTTGCGACAGGTATTTTTGCATTTGGTGTGCATCATCCCAAATGCAAAAATTGCAATTTAAGGAATCTCTAAATTGAGATTCCTTAAATTGCGATTGCATTTAAGGAATCCCAAATTGAGATTCCTTAAATGCAATGCATCAGAGTAAAAAAATTAGCGATTTTGCTAATAGGAGTAGCAAATTACCATGAAGTTGAACTTTATGGTAATTTGCAAAAACTTTGAAAAATGCACTTTTGTGCCATTTTCAAAGTTTCAAGTTGCGCACACACATGCCCTTAGGGCATGTATGTGCGCAACGTATGTGTACAGACCAATTTCAGGGGTTCAACAGGGTGTCCTTTTGACACCCTGGCACCCTTGAAATTGCATTCTCAATTTGCGATTCTCTAATTGAGAATCGCAAATTGAGAATGTCTTCCCATTCATTCTTATTGGCCTCTAGGCCCATAGGAATGAATGGGGAGGTATTCCTTAATTGCGATTCGCAATTTGCGAGTCACAATTAAGGAATGTTTAGAAATTGCTACTTTTAAGGATTTCTACATGCATAGGCTTTTGCAATTCCTTAATTGCGATTCCTTAAAAATCGCAATTAAGGAATCGCAAAAGCCAATATTGATGCATGTGCCTGATGATCCCTAATGTAAACCAAAGATTCAACCAAGGGGACGCAAAGTAAGTCTTTTTCAGCCAGAGATCGAATTGTCAAAATGTTTCTTTCTTGGAGATGGGTGGCGTTTGCTCAGGTTCACTTGGATCTGATGAAAAGTCATTGAAGTTGATGAAGTAGTCAGACGCAGTTCGATCTATCTTTGAGAGCTCAGCAGTGTTTTTAGAACTGGCAGTTGCTGCTTGTGAAGACACATTGATGTAAAGTTCAATATTGGGCTGAATTGCAATTTGCTTTTCAGTTTCATTTGGATGTTGTTCAGTTTCATCCGGTGCAATTTGTACTTTGTTATTTGCTACTCCGGCATCTTGCGCAGAGGAGTCTTGAAACGTTATTAGTCTTTCCATCTGAACTTCCCGTATGGTAGCAGGAGCATATCTGCGGCTATTTAGGACTCCACGCGGGCTGCTGTTGAGAATCAGCCCCATATTGTGGTTTGATCAGATCAATGAAGACAAATCTTTTTTTTCTTTGCCAGCAAGAGGCGGAAGAAGTACTGTTCTTGTTCCTTGAACCGCCAGGACAGGTACAGGTGTTCTGTAGGATGGCCCAAACTCCTTCTTGCCCATGATCTTTTCTCTGACCAGGTCCCCAATCTTTGGGACCCAGACAGGTCTAGCCGGAACCGGTTTCACTTCCCCATTGGTGGTGATTTTTACTTGGATGTTGCTTTGTAATGCTCTGAATTAATCGAGTACCTGTAAGATAGCTAAACGAGGTTTTACTTCTGCCACTGTTCTGGCATAATCGAGGTCAGGTACCCACATTCTTGTCCCAAACAGGATCTTATAGGGGGTGCGTCCTCCCAAGGATTTTCTTAGCATAGTGTTTAGTGCCCTCTGGACCCCAAAGAGTTGATTGACCCAACTACCACCGCACCTAATAACCTTGCTGTTAAGGATTGCTTTAGGTCCTGGTTTTTCCTCTCCACCACCGAATTTCCCTCAGGTTGGTAGGGGGATGAGTACTGCAAGGCATGCTCATACTTTCCATGGCTTCCTTGTAAGCCCAAGAGCTATATGCAAGGCCACGGTCGTAATGTAAAGTGCCAATTGCGTATGTCCCGATGAAGACTTGCAAATCCTTTATTACAGTTTGAGCATCAGCCGAGCACTGAGGCCAAACCCATAGGAATCTAAAGCATGAATCCACCGCCACCAAGATGTACTTGTAAGCCTCGTCTGAATTTAAGGGGTACAGTGATCCAAATAGACACATGTGAGAGGTCTGCCTGAGATGAGTAATGGTGTTTGTGGTGGCCATGCTACGGTAGAACCTTTAACCTTCTGACAGATGTTGCACTTTAAGACATAAGCCTTTGTTTGTTTAGACAAAGTTGGCCACCAGAATCGCCGCTTCAGTAGCGAAACTGTAACACTGACTTCTGCATGTGCAGGGCCAGACCCTCTTGTGCAGCTAGAATTAAACCTAATCTGTGATCCATGTTTGGTATAACTCTATCCCCTTTCCTGGAATTTGAGCATACGGTGTGTTTTGTGCATCTAATTTATAGGAATATTTTTTGTAAAACCCTTCATGTTGGCAGAGCCATTCTTTGAGGCGTTGGCAGCAATCAATATGTCTCTGTCTATCCTTGTGCTAGAGCAAGTGACTGCAACAAATGCAGCAGTTCGCACTGTCACTTTTCCGGCTTCATCAGCCAGTGAATTTCCTTCAACGTGTAACACGCTGATGACTCAAGGTGTGAATAACTTAAGCCAGTGGCAGACATGCTTTCAGCTTTGCCACTTGTCCCCATAACAATTTATGTTTACTTGTGCAAACCTTGGAATCTCTAAACCCATTCGTGCCCCAGTAATGAAGATATTCATTGTAAGTCTGTAGAAGAAATTGCACACTATCAGTGTGGGGAACTTCCGATCCGTATATTGTAGTGCTAGTTTCAGGGCTTTCAGCTCTGCCAACTGTGCTGTACAATCTCCTAGAGATTGCGTAGTCGTATTGCTGAGATGGAACTTACCTTCCTGCATGCGCCCCTTCACTATCGCACATGCTGTGCTATGCTGGTATTTACTTCCTATGGCAGGCTGAGCAGAACCATCAGTATAAATGATGTATTCATATTTTTCTTGAGGCAATATTTTATTTGGGAGAGGGTATTCTTGTTTGTACTGCAGGAATGCTCGCGTTTTAATGCAGAATCGTATTAGTAAGCTGCATCTGTTGCAGTGAAAGAATTAGCCTATTGTATCCAACGCAGATACAGTGCTTTTGCATTTGAAATGTTTTCTTTGGAAAAAGCTTCTAAAGTCAGTGCCGGGGTTACAACAATAATGTGTTTCCCATGTGCTAGTGCTCCTTCTCTCACTATAGCAGTCTGTACTGCGGTCAATATTTTTTCAGTTGCCACAAATCAAATTTCAGCATTTGTGTATAAATGTGATTTGTATGCAATTGGGACAGTCTCACCTTCTTTGAAAGTGATATATGTATATCCTGATAAACCCGGGACTACCCGGATCACCAAGTTAGTGGTATTCACACGTGTGTGAAAATGTTTAGATGCCACTATGTCATCCTGAACTGAACCTAGAGTTTCTGTGTGTTGTTGTGTCCATTGATGTGGTGTGAAATCAGGTCTGATTAAGTTGTAAAAACTATTTACTCTTTCTGTGTAATCTAGAATGTATGTTCTGCCAAAATGTAGAAATCCTAAAAAGTATTGCAAACCTTTGAGAGTCTTTGGAGGTTGGAGCAGCGCACACTTTTCTAAAGAGTTGGCTGCAAACTCTTGCCTTCACTTGATAGCTCATATCCCAAAATAGGACACTGAGATGAGCAATTTTGGATTTTTTAAAATTAAACTTGCAGCCCAAATTGGCGAATCCCACAATTATGTTGGTCACCCTGCACAAGTGTTCAAGTAATTCATCGTCCATCAGATAGATATATTCTACATAGGACACTGTTTTCTCATCGCATGTTTGTAATATTTTTGACCCTCTTGCCGAGAATAGCCCCGGGCTGTTCTTATACCCTTGGGGCAAATGACAGAAGTGACACTGAGTGCAGAGGGCAGAAATTGCTGTCAAATATCTGCTGTCTGGAGCTATATTTTGGGAGAAAAATTCATTCAAGATATCTAATGTTTCGTATTTTTTCTGCACAATGTTACTCATTAAAGCAGCACTGTGTACATTTTGAACTGCAAATATTTCTGTGCATGTGTTTAAATGTCAGTAATCTAAAACTAGATAGTAAGTGCTGTCAGGTTTCTTTACTGGAAACAAAGGATTGTACATCAGGGAAGTGCAAGACTCAATTACCCCTTGGTATTGGAGTTGGTCTAAGATTTCTATGACCTGTCTTTTTGCATCATTTTTTATAGGGCGCTGTCTTTGAGGATTTGGAGTAGATTTTAATGAGATTTTGTGGTGAGTAGACTCCATGTACCACCCTACATGGTTGCAGTATAATGCCACAGCTAGCGCCCACTCCTGTGCGTATGAATGTTTTAAAGATTCGGAGAACGCAGGCAAAATGACGCTTTCCCCTTTTGGGCGCTCCATCACAAACTCAGGCAGCCAATCTTTTTTTTGCTGGCAGTATGTCATATCCACATGTTAAGACTCCCAAAATAGATCTTTAACCTTTCTTGAGATGTCCCCCTCTATTTGGAGTATAACTTCATACAGTCTATGTGGGACACTAACTATGGTATCAGGTGTTTCCACTGTGATATGTTCATTCAATACAGCTGTCACCAGAAAATCCCTTAGGTTCTAGTGAGCTATTACTTCTGCTGCGCTGTCTAGTATCATCAGAGCCCATTCCCTGTTTAGAAGCAGAGTCCTCAGTAACCTGGGCATGTCTAAATTTCAAGCCAGCTACTTTATTCTTTTTGAATTGAGGTTTTACATTAGGTTGCTCTTCTTGTTTGATAATGTAATCTGAATTGCGATGTGTTTCCCATTTTGTCTTAAGTCGATCTTCTTGCTTTTGTTCTGATCACCCGTCCCGCTCTAAATTTTTTACTGAACCCTGAAAGGAACGAAAGGAACATGTATCAGTGTCCTGATACCTGTCAGGTTTCCTAATGTTATCACATTTCCTAAGGTTATACCTCTTCTCAGAGGACTCCTGTTGGGGAGACCCACCCCTTGATCGTGAATTCGGTCCTGTATTGTTATATTTAGAACTTTTATTTTCCCATTTCGTTTAGAAGTAGCAAGTGCTTGCTTCGAGGTTTCCTTGTAGGGACTACCCGCCATTTGTGGCTTCTCTGCTTTGGTTCCCAAATTATCTATACCTAATGCAGCATAGGTTTCTTCAATAATTTTTGGTAATTCTTGCTCCTTATTTATAGGTGCTATTTCCCTTAGGTGGCTGTGTATCGCCACTGCTACTGCCTCCCCCTTTACGTTGCTCAGCATGATTGCAGAGACTTGGGCAAAGTTACCCATCAGTTTCATTCCCAAGTCCAGGGCAGGTCCTGCCCCATACTCATTCTGTATCTGTTTCAATACCTCTGGAACAACTGCTGTGGAAGGGGTACTGTGTATTCTGATGTATACGGCAGCAAAGACTGTTCCCCAAGTGGTACAATCTTCAATATAGGGAACCATTCCCATTGGCAAGCCAATTGTTAGCATTCTATGTTTTTCCTGTGGACCTGTATGGGCAAATATTGCTCCTAGCTGTACAATTCTTTGTGCAATCCAGAATGGAATTTGCTTCTGTTTGGAAGGAATTGTCCCTATTACTGATTTCAGTGACTGTGGGTTAATTGTAGGTGTGGTCTGATGTGGACAGACCAGAGCACTTCTCGCAAATTGGACTGTCAATGTTCACATGACGAATTGGACAATGTGTCTGTATAGCCTGACTATGTCTTTGTATGTTGTGCGGACTTCATTCATTGGTAGTGTATCAATCTCAGGATGTGGCGTGTATGTCGCTAAGATCGCCCAGGTTGCTCCTTCTCTGCTGAGTGGACCGAGTCTCACAACAGATGTTATGTGTAGGAGGGCACCTTTAAACCAATTTTTGTATTGCTGGAAAGTTTACAGGACGTCAATGTCTTCGTATAGAATGTATTCTTCTGGTGGTTCAACTACAATGTATGTGTGAAACAAATTGTCACCGGATCTGCAGGTGTGAACTGAATGCAAGGATAGAATTCTTCTGATCCAAATACCTTGTATGTCTCAATCACGAAGGTAATACAGCCACCTGCTGCTGGTACGCCGTGTTCTAACAATTTCATAGTCAATGCATGTCTGTAGTTCTCTGTAATGTTGAGAGCGTCAGCCAATTCTTCTTCCCCCTAGCTACTCGCAGGGTTAGTCATTTTTAAAAACGATGAGAAAACGTTAAGAGGTAGGGTTTTGCACAATGTGGGAACCTTTTATCCTTACAAGCTTGCTAAATCTTTAGCCAATACACAGAGTATATCTGCTCAGCTGAGGTGGATTTCCCTTCCAACTTCCGACGTCTCTGAAAAGTGTGAGTAGGGCTTTCTGAGAAAGCACGACTGAACTACTCAGATTTTAACTGTTAATGTAAGAACCAAACCAATGCTGGTGGTGCCATGCTGTGCAGTTCCTAGGAATCCCCAGGACCTGCGAGTTTTGGATAACCTATACTGAGGGCGTGGTGTCCCAACCACTTCCGGACACCCCTACAGTATATGTCAGCCAATAGGCCAGATAGCTCTATAGTACCACTACCACCCACTTGCAGTCTACACGACAACCCTGATTCCTCAGGGAATGTGGAAAACAGTACTGTACATTTTGCTGAGACACTCGTGCTTGCTTACACTCAGAAAATACACAGGATGGCGATTAGGACATTTCAATAAGCATTTATTGGTCCAGTGACAGCCTTGTGTAAAACATATGTACTGCGACAATCAGGAGACAAAAGCATACAAAAGAGATTGCTAGTACCAATATAGTAAATAGTAGATACATTTCTACCATAGTGCTAATAAGCTGAACATTAGCAGTTCTGATAAAAACAGTAGCTCTCGCATATTCCTAAAATGCGTGACTAAAGGTACCTAGCCTAGATCTGTATGTGTATTATATGCGTGTCTGTAGCCATGAATCCCCAAGGGAAGAACCAGCCCCCTGACCGGATGATTGAGAATGAATGACCCCATCTCTGCTTCAAGTATGACACCCTGCAAGGGATGTCAGACTGCTGCGTGTTGAAGATTCAGCCTGCAAGACCCCTGTTAGAACTGGGATTTCTGGTTGGCTAAGGCTTGCGCCAAAGCCAAGCAGAAACCACCACTCTAGTCAGGGCAAGGGAGTTACACGCCAAACACAACCCCTGCTCACCCCCTTGGTAGCTTGGCACGAGCAGTCAGGCATATCCCGGAGGCAATGTGTAAAGCATTTGCGCACGCACACAGCAACAACATCCCAGGCACACTAAAAAAGGAACTCCACACAAGGTTATATAAAAATTGCTTTTGTATTCTCATAACACATCAGATAGTAATCACACAATATACATTGTGCCAACTGGTACGGGCAATATTCAAAAGGGATTATTTACACAGGACAGGGCGACGTGGGCCACTGTCAGGATCAACACTTAGCAGAAATTGGTACAAGTAAAACTAGATCATGAACCTACAACCAGTAGCCACTGGTAACCACTGTACTCCACCTCAACCTGTAACATAACTTTACATTATGCACAGTCACATCAGGCGCGAATTACATCCTGCGCCAACCTCACCAGCATAAACACATTATGCAATCTCTCACTAGTCTAAACACATTAGACCCTACCTCCTAAGTATAACTCACATTTAGGGGCGTAAATCACAGTGAATTATAATCTCACTAACACGAACCTAAATAGGTAAAACAACCTCATAAGCCTAAACCATATCTAGAGGTATCCAAAACAGGGTGCGTAAAACATACTAAATGCATTACATTTCCTAGCACCGCAATCACTTCAGCACATAAATCACATTAGGGCCTTGCGCCCTATACCTCTACCAGCCCCCCTGGCCAACTGGCAATCCAAGAAGTGGCTCAAATGTCTGTGTCCAGAATGTTAGGGCGCGCTGCTACGGCAGCACCAGTCAGGGGTGCGCCATCTGCGCAAGCCTAAATGTTGCAGCTGCCCACTACTTGCTGGGCAGCTGAGAACAAGAATAGGGCCTAAACGCTGCAGCTGGCTCTCAGTGCTGCGCAGCTGTGGAGGCCAACGTAGGGGCGAAGGGAGTGCGACTCACTCCTAGGTTCACCAAGAACAGGTCCCCTGAAAGAAAAGCCTTAACGGTGCAGCTGCCCACTACTTGCTGGGCAGCTGTGAATGCAAAACTGCGGCATGGGCCCTCACTGGCCCTTAGGAACAAACTGCGCCAAATGCTGGAGCCCTCTGGCTCTGGAAATAAATACTGCACATTTTGGAGCCCTTTAGGCTCTGAAATAAACAAGGTGCAAAACGTAGGAGCCCTCTAGACTCTAAAATAGCTTAGGGGCGTTGGAGTCATCTGGCTCTATAAATAATCATACCCGCTAGGAGCACACTGGCTCCTGAAACAATTATGCACCAATTGTTGGAGCCACGCATGGGCTCAGTAAACCACTAATAAAACATTGGGGTGGCCCACTGCCATCCGGGCCACTCTAAATGCACCAACTATGCCCCCTAAAATGTGGACGGAACACGGGCCCCCCCAAACACTGGAGAAAAGTGCCCACCATGGCTAGCACGGGCCCACGGGGCCTTGGGACCCCCATGGGGACCTTCTAGACTATGTCCCCATGTTAGAGCGGCCCACTGGACTGATGGGCCGCTCTGACCGGGGCCTCTCTTCACTCGGGCCATACTGCCGAACAAGGATGGCAGCCCCCACCCCTTTCACTCACCGGGTCTCTCGACGCTGCCGGTCTCCACTTCGCCCAGTCCCTCTTCTTGTCAGCACGGTGCAGGCAGGGCTCTCTCTCCTAACGAGAGCCCCGCTGCCTCCTGTTGTCAGTCTTCACCCGGTCCCCCATCTCGCGACCGGGACTCAGGTTGTGGAGCCCTCACGGCTCCGGGCAGCAATCTTCTACTGGGGCTCCCTCTTGGTCATCGGAGCCCGCAACATTCCGGCCGGTTTTATGCTGGCGGCCCCGGGACTCTCCTCAGCTCACGGGAGCCCCGGGCCGCGGGAGGCCCTCTCTCGGCCGGCTTCCTTTTTCCGGTCTGCCGCGGCCCCGCCCCCGTCACAGGCAACCTTTCCTGACTTCCGGGGCGGCCGCGGTAGGACTCTCGGGGCAATTTCAGCTGCACAACACTGAGGGGCAGGCACCCTCGAAAATGAAAATGAAAAGCGGGGTGGGCACCCGCTGTAATTTAAAAATAGAAAAGCCCACGGCCATAATGCAGGGTGGGCACCTGCTTGAAAACATCTCAATAAGCGGGGTGGGCACCCGCAGCTGCCACAAAGGCAATCTCAGGGAAATCCCACGCCGAGGATTCCCTTTCCTCGTTAGTCAGCGCCACCAAGTCCCCGCATTCCTCCTTCCTTGGGGAATTTAAAATACTGCGCTCCCAAAGCACTTAGGCTATAACAAGCCTGGGCAAAAGCAGGAATAGAGCAATAGGTCCAAGAGAAAGTCCATCAGGGGGGGAATGAAGGGCCAAGGGGCCAGCACAGAGGGCACTCCAGCAAGGAGGCAGCCCCCATGGCGGTCCCTCCTGGGCCCCACCAGCAGCAAGCCTCCCCTCTGTCAGGATTTCAAAAGAGAACATTTTTCATGGGGTCACATCCCCTTTTTATACACAGAAATCCTTTGTTAACAAGGAGCAGGCAAAGGGAGAACCAGCTACATCTGGTTCAGGGGAAATCCTGAGCACTTTGTTTTGCTCAGCCCCTCTCTCCCTTTCACTGAACATCATACTCCCCATCAGGAATACTCTGGCAAAGAGATCCAGGACCTCGGCCCCCTGGTATTCGGAGGAGCTTAGGGACTTCAAACGAAAGTGTAAAAGGCTAGAGAGAAAGTGGCGCCTGGGCTATACAGACCCAGACAAAATCTTCTACAGAAAATCCATCAGTGATTACAAGAAGGAGATAAAGAAAGCTCAAACCTTGTACTATACACACAAAATCTCCGAAGCCACCTCTAACTCTAAGGAAATCTACCGGATTGTAAAGAGTCTTACCAAACTACCTCAACCCCCCGTAAACAGTGAAGATTTACAAGCTCGCTGCAATGATTTAGCAGGCTTTTTCCACAACAAAGTGGATCTCATCTACTAATCATTCTCAAACCCCATCTCAAATGCCCCAGTAGACATCCTGACTAGCCCTAAGCAGGATAAACTAGGAAATCTGTCATCTGTGCTAGTTGAGCTCCCTCCACTAAACCTGGACTTGCTTGCCACTTTAATGAGGCAGGTAAAATCAGGCTCTCCCTGTGATCCTGCGCCGCCGAGTTCCCTAATGGCCGTTAGCCACACCATCCTTCCTGTTATGTTGGAGGTACTTAATGCCTCAATCTCCACTAACACAGTTCCATCTGCATGGAAAGAGGCTAGAGTGAAGGCACTCGTGAAGAAACCTAACATGGACATAAACAACTTTAGTAATTATCGTCCCATTTCCCTGCTCCCCTGAATTAGCAAGATACTAGAGAAATATATCAACAGTCTTTTGACTCATTTTCTAGAAAACAACCATCTGCTTGACCCCTCACAAACAGGTCCCGCCCCAAACATGGGACGGAGTCTGCTTTGCTGGCAGTTTTGGAGGAAACTAGAGGAATCTTGGATCGAGGAGGATCGGCGGCTGTCATCCTCCTCGATCTAAGCGCTGCTTTTGACACCGTGAATCATGAAATCTTACTGCAGCGTCTCTATGATATTGGAATCCGAGGGGGAGCGCTGAAATGGATTAGGTATTTCCTGAGTGACAGAACCTTTCAGGTTTTTGAGGGAAAAACCACCTCCACCAGCAGACCTTTGGGCTGCGGGGTCCCGCAGGGCTCCTCGCTTAGCCCGACGTTGTTTAACGTCTACATGAGGCCGCTGGCTGGGCTCGTCCATCCATATGGTATTAAGATCATTACCTATGCAGATGATACCCAGCTAGTGGTCTCTCTGATTCGGACTGAGAGCTCTGCGGACATGGTAGATCTGGCAGGTTGCCTGAGTGAAGTGAACAGCTGGATGACCCTGTCTTGTCTCAAGCTTAATGGGGACAAGACAGAGGTCATGCTGTTGGGTCACTCAGCTCCATCTTCGGTAGACTCGTTCTGGCCAGCCGTCTGGGCTCCCCTCCAGCCCCCAAGAAAGCCATTAAGAGCTTGGGCATCTGGCTGGATAGGTCCCTGACCTTAGATTATCAGGCCACCAAGCTATCGGCCACCTGTTTTGGCCTTCTCAGAATGTTAAGGAGGATACTTCCCCTGTTACCATTCGAGGCCAAACAAATTGTTGTACAGGGACTGATCCACTCTAGGTTAGATTTTGGGAACGCACTTTATCTTGGAGCCCCCGACACCACATTGCGGAAACTGCAAGTTATCCAAAACTGTGCGGCCCGCACCCTACTGCAAATTCCCCATAGGCTTTCTGCCAGACCTGGCCTGAAATCATTGCACTGGCTCCCTGTTAGGGACAGGATTAGCTTCAAGTCCCTCTGTATTGCCCACCAGTCATTCTGGGAAACAGGTCCAGCATTTAATCTACCTTTAATCACTCCGTATCTCCCTGGAAGACAGCTGCATTCAACTAATGCACTTCTTGCTGTCGTGCCCAGGGTTAAATGGACTAGAGCTGGGGGCCGCTCTTTCAATCTAAACGTGGCCAGGTTGTGGAACACTCTCCCACCCTACTTAAGGTCCAATCCCGACCTAACCTCCTTCAGGAAACAACGGAAAACATTTTTGTTCAATAAATAGGTTTTCACCATCCTCTCGTGCTATCCGCCCATCTGCTGGATCACCTTTTAGTCACAGCGCTTGGACGCCTCCGGGCAGCTATCTGCGCTTTATAAAACTCATTTTCATTTCATTCATTTCATTTCATTTCACTGGCCAGGCTAGGGACATCAGACGCACCACAGGGGGTGGAGCCAGCATTGTGGAGGGGAGGCCCAACCCTTTTCAGGTCCCAAGTGCACTCCTCCCACCCATCAACATGCAGATCTCTCCATTCACCACCGGAGCAGACCCAACCTGACTCCTGGAGCCAGGCACACCAGCCAGCTCCAGCCAATCACAAGCCAGACAGTCAATTCACATTTACTGCACAGACATACCAACTTCTAGAAGTGGCACCTCCACACTAGACACAATAAATCCGCGCACATCATCGCGCAGCATTTAATCACACGAGTTCGCACATACCAAACTCGACCCTGCACTCCCCACACATCAGGAACTACCATGGACACACATATTCCCGATGCATTCCTATTGGAGGGCAGGCCACTCTCACCACACATGCGCAGAGGCCTAAAATTACCAATACCAGGTTACAGAAACAGGCGAGGGAAATGCAAACCATTTCGGGTGAAACTGCCAAAAGGGCCAAGTCCAACAACCCCATGTCAGCTTGAAAGGAATTCTCCTCTAATTTGCAAGGGGAAAAGGGTCTTATATACTAGAGTTGTCAGTCCAGGATTTCTTCTAGAATGCATATGATTTGAAAACAGCCACAACTGTTTTGAAAACAATCATGAATGTTTTTCCAAACAAATGTAATCATGCACAGTTGGCTGTTGGCCAAGGATGAAAAAAGTGGTGACCTTTATACAGAATAATTACTCTGTGCCGTAGGACATGTTCAGGTATAGGGATTATGATGGAATACCAAGAGCCTGGTATCGAAGAGACAGGAGCAAGCTACTAGGTAAAAGGTTACCTTTTTAGAATCGTTTTGTCGTGTGGATGGGACAATGTATTTAAAATGGGGTATACATGACAGGACTATCCTACAGGACATAACACTGTGTATTCTTGGTGGTTGCCACCTTGTCTCTCAAGCTCTTCCATTGCAGCAGCCCAGAATGCAGTGCAGAAAAAGAGCACACATGTTTATTGGGGGTTAGGTGGAGGTAACTGAGGTGTACAGCCTTCATGTCATAATAGGGCTGATTGTGATGTCCCTTCCTAGTCCCCAGTACTGTGGCGTAACAAAGCTTGAGGGTGCGCCCGACGCTCTGGACCCAGTGAGGAGACCCCAGGCCCGCCCATGCAAAGTGCTTGAGGAGCCCCCTGGAGTTCGGGGCCCTCGCCGCACCACAGGGCTGCAGGGGCTATTGTTATACTACTTCTCCCGTGCAGCTTATTAAATGAGTGGTACAGTCAGGCGACCCATTAATTTATTATGCAATCTCTGCTAAATACAGAAGATTGTGGCCAAAATCCAAGCCCAATTTTTTGCCATCAAAATGAAACATAAAACTAAGGGGGGGTTTTGACTACAGATACCATTAATAAATGCACACAATGGACCGCATTTCACAAAGGTAAGCTTACACATTTGTTTAAGTTTATACTTTTTCAGTATTCACGAAACTGTATTTTAACGGAAAGTTTGAACTTGACCCAGTATCGGGTATCAGAGCGCTTTACATAGCACCAGTTGCTTTACATGAGTACACACATTCATTTTTGTTAGGCACAGAGAGATTAAGGGGCATATTACCAAGCTATAGCGATAATTATCGCTAAGCTTAGTTAGCGGTCAAAATTATATCGCTGAGCTTCGCCCATTTTTATCGCTTAGGAGCCTTGATATTATCAAGGTTTATCTCCTAAGCGATAAAAATCGGCCGAAATGCATGAATATCGCTGAAAAGTCAGCGATATTCATGCATTACCGAGCAAATGCTCTTAGCCATGTTATCCACCTACCATTGGATAACATTGCTAAGAACTGCTCTGGGCAGGCGTTAGCTTTTAGAGATAATCGTGTTTAGCGCAATTATTTCCAAAAGTTGGTAAAAGGGGATATCGATGTTAGCGACTGTTTCCAGTCGCTAACATCTTGGCACGCCCACTTTGCATGTCATTAGCGATAATTATCGCTGACATGCAAAGTGGGCCCCTAAATGCCCGCTATCTCCTAATAGCTGTCGCTAACTGGTGTTAGCGACAGCTAGGTAATAGGGCGATGAAATTATCGCCGCTTTAGCGGGAAAAATTCCCGCTAAAGCGGCGATAAGTCCCTTGGTAATATGCCCATAAGTGATTTGTCCAGAATCACAGGAGGTTCAGCATCATTGCCGTGACTCGAACCCGATTCCCCAGATTCGAGGTTGCCCACCCTAGCTGTTAGGCCAACTCCTCTCTTTGCACATAAAAAAATAGGTCTGCCCAGCCTTTTTATGTCTGGAGTTCTCTGCCCCAACTGCGGCGTCACTGATCTCATAAACATACTAGTAAAATGTAGTTTTGTAATTACTGAAAATCCTAAACTTACACAAACGTGTAAGTTTCCCTTTGGGAATCAGGCCCAATGGGGAAGAGTTGTATACATTTCCCTGCTCCTGTGATCTTACATTGTACATAGACTGCAATGCCTTCATACCTGCAAACAATATCTTGTTTCTAAGCAGTGTCACTTGTCAGAACTCCTGAGTATAATGTAGAGTTCTTCTGATGAAGCAAAGCTTCGCATATTTTGCGGCTTGCCGAAATCAAGAACCTCGTTTATGTATAACAAGGTAATAAATGTACGTCTTACTAACATTCATATTAAGTTTGAGTAAAGTTTATGACGCTTGCCTATGTGTATTTCTAATGAATTTAATCCATGTCCTCTAAAATGGCCGCCGCTTGTATTTTAGTTACTGCGCATGCGTCAGCCACACTCACGTGTCCTGACGCGTCTGCAGAAGTGGAGGGAAAGTTGTGCGCATGCGTAATTCATAGTTGTGCTTATCATGTGGTACAGCTCGTGCCACTGCTCTTGTGTCCGTCTCAATGTAGCTAACATTTAATTGCATAAGTTTATATCTTGATGATGAGTTAAAAGTACCAACCCTGTGATGTGTTTTTCATAATGACATTATTATGTATTAATTTGTTTTCGCTTACTTTTCATGTACCGCGGGAAATGGGGGTCTGAGTGAGAGGAGAGCCATATTGGAGGTCCCTTCTGCGCCTGTGCAACATTCGGCAGCACGAGGGACCTTGGCTGATGGAACATAGCCAGCTGGCAATGATGGGCGAGATGCTCCTGAGAAAGTCACCTCTGCCCTGCGAGAACAGCGAATGTGGCTCCTTATGTGATACATTGTATTGTTGCGCTACTGTTAGCTCATGGGAACCCCAAATCTGCTAGGCGGTACCCAAATATGTTAATGAAGGCTTCAATTCGCGTATTGTGATTGGTGTGTTACCCAAACCCTACCTTAGGACCAATCGAAATTGAGGGATTCTGACACTTTGCAACATTGGGGGGTGGTACACTGTCCCCAAACTGTATATCTACCCTGGGTTCACCTAGTGAACCGTCCGACTTGTCTGGTTTAGCTGACCTGTCACTGACCCAACGCACTCAATAGGTGACCGAAGATACAGAGCGCTGCGGAGCACTCTGTCCGAATTTGACCATAGACTAAGGTTTTACTGAACCTTAAAGTGCTGGCAAGGCACTTAACTGGGAGTTCGTTGACCCAATCGGGGTCTTGATCGATAGCTGCAGAGCGGGTGGAGTGCAGGCGTTGCTTCCGAACTGTGGGTTCCGGTCCTGTCCTGAAGAGGGTCCTGTCCTGAGGGTTTGCTGTCCTGTCCTGAGGGTCCTGTCCTGATTCCTATTCCGAGGGTATCCTGTCCTGGGTGTCCATTCTGCACCTGCTGTCCTTTGAGGGGTATCCTTCCTTGAGGGTTTCCTGTCCTTAACTGACCCGTGGCCAGGGTTTGGTTTCCACACCTTTTTCTAGGTAAATATTACTCTGAACCTCTTAAAATTCTTGCACCTTCTGAATTTCTAACTTTTGCTTAAATAAAAGTTCAACATTGCATATGTTATATTTCCATGCCTTTCCGCAACTATTGAACAGTCATTTATAATTTTGCAAAGTTATTCTTATGTCTTCTCAATTGTTAGAAATTATATTTTGCATAGCAGTGTGTCATTTTCTGATATGGTCTAGAACTTCGTTGCCTAGATTGTTCAAAGGCCCCTTCACCTTAAGTGAAGCGTGTTATTCATTATAAGCTCTTCTACAGTAACACACACATAGTCTATCCCTGTTTAGATAATACTGACTTGCATAGTATCTTTTCTCGTTACATTTTACTAATACTTTGATGATTACTCTGTCATTATTTCTTTCTGCCTATGTGATTTACGTTATCTTGGTTATTGATTGCCTTATTTTGCTGTATCTCATGCAAGAAAATATTGAACTTTAGATAAACATTTTAAAACTTCCAGTTGTCCGTGGTCATTTAAACAGTATTTGAATGATATTGGTTGGGTTTGTATTTTGCTGCCTTTTCCTTTACAGCTAGCTCCCTGATTCATTGTGGTCATTAGGCACCTGCATCGGTGGATGGTAAGTCGGGTGCACTAAAAATTGGTAGCAGGGAACACACACACCAACCTGATAGAGCTCGTGAAGTCACCTGATCGATGTATATGGTGATTTGAAAGGTATATGGGCCCTGAAGCCGGAAACGGCGAAAACTGTTGGTCGGGTGGCCTCGCGCGCTCTATCAGTTTTCTGGTAGCTAGAGGATGGTTAGGGACTAGTTGAGAGCAAGGCAGGGATTAGTTGGACTAGATAAGTCGGAAGCTGCTATTATATTAATGCTGCTATAAGAGCGGCTGTTCTGAGGGAACTGATCACTCTCTTGTGAATACGCTGCTGAAACTCATGAATTTTTGTATTGTTATTATTCTTGTTCTTATATTGTTATATGTACTAATCCATGCAATTGTCAACCGTCTTGTTTCTTGTTGTCCGAACTCCCCGGGGAATTGAAAGGGCAAGTGGTGAATAGAATCCATTGTCCTGAGGTCACAGGTTCGAGGAAAGTTAGGTGCAGGTTAGGATAACCGGGAAGCACTAACTAGGGTTTTCTGAATACATGTGTGAATAAATGACAGTAACGGGGTTCATAGGCAAAATTCCCATAGTGGCGTAACCTAGTAAGGGTCACATCGGAAGAGTAGCAGGTTCCTCGGAGCTAGCGTGAAAGCAGAGGGGTCCGCTGAGAAACCTTAAACTCGGAATATATCCCGGAAAGAAGTGGATGAGTTTAGGGGAATAACAGGTTCACCGATGCTAGAGTGAAGGGTAGGCGGAAGAGATCTGCCCACAGCGAGTGAAAAGTAAATGGAAGTAGTTTACTTGTTGTAAAAGAATTCTTTCTCTGTCTAGACACTTGAGCACTGTGGCGAATGTGTATTTGTTGTAAAATAACCAAGCACTGAGCACTTTAAAAGAAAGAAAGTTTCCGTTACCTTGTGAAGGGAGGGAGTCAGTCGCGAAGCGCCTCTGACGTTACTCTGTGCCGCGCTGGGATTGGTGGACGCAGCGGGCGGGTAGCGGAGCTGAAATTGTAAAGGAGGGGTGAGCGCCGGAGCGTGGGAACTGTCTCACGAAGGGGTCGCGCACCCATTGGCGGAGCTTATTTTGTGTCGCGCACCCATTGGTTGCACGAATTTTCTGAAGCGCGTTCTGATTGGAGGTAGTTTGTAAACAAAGTTAGCGCAGAAGTCGTATGTGGCACTCGCGGACTACAGAGACTCGACCTGATCCAAGGCATCTAGGGTTTGAAAGGGATCAGTGGAAGGCTAACAGATACGATATTATGTACGGAACCAAGAGAAAAATGTCCCTTGTAAGTAAGGTGAAAAATTATTTTAAAACGGACAAACCAATTAAATCTAGGGAAGGTGTTCTTGTCCCAGCACCCAATACTCCTGCCTCATTCATGATGTTTGACCGAGGGTACAATACCTGTGTGTGGCTGGAGAATTGGGTGAAGTACACAAAAGATGACGGAGTATTGGCGTTTCCGTTAGATGGTACTTTCAATGGTAGGATCTTATTTAATTTAAGAACCCGAATGAATGAACTGCATCCCAGACCAAGACTAACGCAGTATGAGGCATTAGAGGAATGGGAGATTGAGGCTTTTGAAAGAGAAAGACCCCGAATGGACAAGGGTTTGACCAAGTGGTACCCCAGGCAGAAACAGGAATCCAGGGATAAAAGGATGAAACAGTGGAGGCAGAGCATGATTGTTGAGGGTCTGTTTCCCATGATGCCGGCATGTCATAACATTGGAGCGGGTGAGAAAAGTACTGAAAAATGTAAGCATTGGGGGGCCCTGGGGGATTCAGATGATGAACTAATAGATGACATCTGTACCAGAAGTCCGCCACCTTACAATGAGGGAACCCGACCTTCCAGTGTAGGAGATGTTCCCCGACGCCACTTCCTAAAGGAAGAAGACAGGTCCCTGGGACTGGGAGGGGGTGGTCAAGTATTACCCTATCCTGAGAAACCCGAACTGGCGGAAACAAGGGATATATATCCCAAAGTGCCCGCAAGTCAGGAAGAAAAATATCCACGTACGAAAACTTTTTTCCCCAGACCCTTGTATGAAAGCGAAGAGAAACCTTCGAATTCGGGACTGCCTTTTGTTCAACCTCCATATGGGGAAGAGCGCAGGTCCTTTAATACTGGAACTTTATTCCCGAAACCAAATTATGGGGGAGGGCCAAGTGAAACGCATCCTACTGCCCCGAGTTTTACTCCTCCATTGACCCCACAGATATTACATGACACAACTCTAAGAAGGGTACTAGTGGAAAAGGAGCAAGAGGCTCTAGCTAGACAAAGAACAGAAATAATTCAGAAAATTTCTCAGATAAATACCAGTCCTGAGGCATTGACTATTCCAGTAACTATTGGACCGGTGGTCCCGTTATACGGAAATAGTCAGGGAAATCCGATTACTCCAGTCATGACCCCAGTCATAGCAACCCCGAGACAGGAACCAATCATCATAGATGATCAGTCCAGTGAGTGCGAGTCTGAAGTTGCATTCTTGGAATTGCCAAACAAACAGACTGGAAAGGGAATACAGCAGAGGTATAACCCTTTTAATACAAAAGAAATTAAATTAGAGACAGCAACAGGTACTAGGAATGTCTCTCTGGTAACTCCGGATGAAATTGAGAGTTGGAGTCGTGAATTAGAAAAGCAGACTCCGCAAACAAAGCCTTTAGACCTCTACAAGCTGAGGGTTGAAATAGAAGAATTAATGGCAGGAAATGTGGGGTTGGATCGATTGAATACCTACTCTGAGGAAGAATTATCGTTCATATGTAAAAGCTTTACAAGGAACACCAGAGTGCTCCACGAAAAACTGACCGAAACAGCAGTTAGTATGGGGGTAGATATCTCAAAATCCAAGCCCTTACAGAAACCGTACAGAGCAGACTTCTCAGACAAAGATATAGAACACCTGAATGTGGCAGGGAAGAAGTTGCAGATTAAAGAATTAATGGGGGTACTGCAGAAATGGGGAGATGTGGAAAAATGGAGAAGCAGGTGGGCGAAAAAGAGGGAAGAAGTTCGCTCCCGACAAGTGACTCCCGAGTTTGCTTTAAGAGAGGTAGAAAAACCTGAGCAGTTATGCCCCATGCGCGAAGTTCCAGGAGGGAAATATGTGCATGTCCCCTGGTCTAGGCAGGATATTGTGTCCTTCACGAACGATTTTCCAAAATTAAGAGAGAAACCAGTTGACTGGTACCGGCAAGTGGAGAGGTTCGTGAAGGTACAGAAATGTCTGTGGAAAGACCTGGATGGGTTTTTCGACATTGTGGTTCCAGTAGATTTATGGACCCAGTGTAAAATAAACATAGACTGGCCGAGTGAGGAGTACCCCAGAAACAAGGAAACTGGAGAGCCATCAAAGGATGTCATGCGAAAATATGAGCAGGTAATTCAGCATTTGAAAGAAAAGGTGCCCGCAAAGGAAACTGATTGGACAAAAATAGATAGAACAACACAGGAAAGGGACGAGACAGTGCACTCCTTCTATGAGAGGTTATTGCAGGTATTTAAAACATACAGTGGTATTGACAACATCGACCTGAAGGATATGACGCACTTTATTTACAGGTTTGTAAATGGTTTAAGACCTGAAATTTGTCAGTGGATAAAAGACAATAAAATCTGTTGGCATACTAAGAAAATGGATGAGGTCCTGCGGTACGCTAAGTACTGCGAGGACGAGATGGCAGAAAAGAAAAAGGCCCTTAAGGAGAAGGTTATGTGGGCTCAGGTGAAGCTCGCAGAACAACAGGAAAAACAATTGAGTAACATGGTTAAAAATGCTGAGAACAAAAGTCCTGGGGGAGGGGGTGGAGGAAAGCCCCGGCCCAAATTTAGCAGGGAAGAGGCTATGAAAAAATTTCCCTGCCATCAGTGCGGCGAAATTGGACACTGGCGAAACGAGTGTCCCCAATTAGTCGATGTTAATGAGAAAACTCCTGATTTAATTCCACAGACGCAGAAAGAAAGACCAAGAAAGACTCAACCCCAGGTAAAAACAGTTCAGGTGCCTCGAGCACCCAAACAGGTATACAGGGGAAGACAGGCAGAAAATGAAGAGATAGAGGTTTGGGAAAGCGGGGAGAACAGAAATACAGCAACTTCGCAGTATCTGCTGAATGATACCTTCCTTTGTAATGATCAAGACTGACGGGGCCTGAGAGGGGAGGACGAGGAGTGCGTACTTGGCGCTTCCTTGCCGGTAGACCAGTCTGGACCATATATTGAAGGAAAGGTTGACGGAAATGATGTCACCTTTCTGTTGGACACTGGCGCTACCCGTTCTACTGTAAGAACAGTGGACGTTCCAAACCTACCCCTCTCGGGAGAAAATATCCAAGTAGTAGGTGTATCTAATCAATTGATTAGTACTCCTGTTACCGAACCAATGGAGATTTCAATTGGAAATT
Organism: Lissotriton helveticus; assembly: GCF_964261635.1. NCBI lineage: Eukaryota > Metazoa > Chordata > Amphibia > Caudata > Salamandridae > Lissotriton > Lissotriton helveticus. Next base: position 808,883,199 of record NC_136063.1, read on the forward strand.
TTAAACAGATGCATAGATTTGTCGTCTGTGACACCAGTCCAGTGAATCTACTGGGACGTGATTTGCTGTGCAAAATGAACTGTACCATCTTTTGCACACCAAAAGGTGTTGAAATACAGACCCCAGATGAAGACGGCATTTATAAATTATTATTGCTTAGACCTGACTCAGAAATTAAAAGATTGACCCTGCAGGACTTGCCCCAAGAACTACAGGAAGCCGTAAAGCCAGAGGTGTGGGATTTCACTGGAAAAGATGTGGGTTTGATGAAAGATGTGGACCCCATACAAATAGCCATCAAGGACAATGCAGTATATCCTAACACTAGGCCCTACCGAATGAATGCTGAAGTAAAAGCAGGTGTCACTCTGGAAATACAAAAACTATTGGAAGGAAACATCATACAGGAAGTGATGAGCAGCCCATGCAACTCACCGATTATGGGCATTAAAAAGCCTAGTGGCAAGTATAGGGTAGTGCAGGACCTGAGAAAGGTTAACAAAATTGTAGTTCCTTGCTGCCCTATTGTCCCAAACCCTGCAGTGATATTGTACCAGATTCCTTGGGATGCTGAGTGGTTCACTGTGATTGATTTGTGTCATGCATTTTTTTCGATACCCCTGCACCCCGACAGCAAATTTCTTTTCTCATTTGCCTTCGAGGGTCACGTGTATTGTTGGAACCGGGTCCCTCAAGGGTATACAGAGAGCCCCTCTATCTTTAATCAGATCTTGAAAAAATGTCTAGAGACTTTGATCTTACCTGGGAACTCTGTGTTAGTCCAGTACATAGACGACCTTCTACTGGCGTCTAAAAGTCACCGGGACTGTGTAGTTGACACCATTGCCCTCCTAAACCACCTGTGTGAGAAAGGGCATAAAGTGGCCCCTGACAAACTACAGTTCTGTGCAAAATCAGTGAAATATCTAGGACACCAGATAGAAAAGGGTGTCAGAAAAGTCACTTCAGAAAGAGTGAGAATAATTCAAAAAATGCAGTTGCCCCGTACTCAAAAAGAAGTCAGAATGTTCCTGGGTGTATTAGGGTACTGCAGGCAGTGGATTCTGGGATTTGCAGCCTTAGCCAGGCCCTTGATAAAAATGACCACGAGAGGAATGCCAGATGTTGTACAGTGGGACGATGAAAGTCTAATGGCTTTCACAAGATTGAAAAACTGTCTGTGTACAGCCCCTGCGTTGGGAATGCCAGATTATTCCAAAGAGTTTGCCCTTTTCTGTGACACTCGCGATAATTGCGCATTGTCTGTCCTGACTCAAGAACATGGCACGACCAGAAGGCCTGTGGCTTATTTCTCTGCCACACTGGACCCAGTAGCTGCTGGGTTACCAGGCTGTCTAAAAGCAGTAGCTGCTACCTGTGCAAGTTTGGAACAGAGTGAGTCCATTGTCATGGGACATCCTGTGACTGTGTATGTTTCACATGGAGTGGTAATTCTATTGACCAGAACTAAAACACAGTATCTCACCCCTAGTCGGCTGACTAAATACGAGAGGATTCTTGTGGGTGCAGCAAATGTAAGCATTGTTAGGTGCGGTATTCTGAACCCTGCCACCTTACTCCCCGACCCCTTGGAAATGGAAGGTGGGGATGATGATGAACATGATTGTATTGATCTGACAGAGTTCAGTACCAAGCCACGCCCAGACATAAAAGAAGTACCATTGCCTGAGCATGATAAAGAACTATTTGTGGATGGTTCCTGCCTAAGACATGAATTAGGAGGCTTGAGTGCTGCTTATGCAGTAGTGTCTTTCACAAAAATTGAACAAGCAGGTTACCTATATAACATCAAGTCTGCACAAGTAGCCGAATTGATAGCCATGATAATGGCTTGCAAAATTGGGAAGGACTTACGCATAACAGTGTATACTGACAGTCAGTACTGTTATGGCGTTGTGCATGACTTTGGCCAATTATGGCTGCAGAGGGAATTCATGACTTCCTCAGGTACTCCCATTCGGAATGCAAAAGTTGTTCATGACCTTTTAGAGGCCATCCAGTTGCCCAAAGAACTGGCAGTGGTAAAATGTACTGCTCATCAAAGGAGCATGGACAGAGTATCTCTGGGAAACGATTATGCTGATCGAGTGGCTCAATGGTGTGCCAAAGATCGGTATATTGTAAATCCAAAACGAGGGGGGCCAGGAACCAGCTGCCAGCTTCAGGTGTTTGAGGAAGTGCCTACATGGGATGAGGTGAGAGAGTGGCAGGAGTCGGCTCCTTGGCAAGAAAGGGAGAAATGGAAGGAGGATGGCTGTAGACCGAGACGTGTGGATGGTGTGATTTTGGGCCCAACTGGTATGCCTGTGTTACCCCGACACTTGCTTGGCACAATGGCAAGATTAATACATGAAGGATCACACATTGGTAGGGATGCCATGATTCTGGTATTTCAACAGACTTGGTACAGTAAAAAGTTCAGGAAGGTAGCAGAGTCCCTCTGCCAGAGGTGCCTGTCATGTCAACAGATGAACCCAGGCAAAAGGACAATGGTTGAGCTGAGCAAGATTGGGAGGTCAGGGGGTCCCTTTATAAAGATACAGGTTGATTTCATCACCATGCCCCGTTGTGAAGGGAAACGATATGTCCTTGTCATTGTTTGCGTATTTTCAAAATGGGTAGAAGCTTACCCTACTCCTCAAAGTGACGCACTGACAGTAGCGAAGTGTTTACTAAAAGAACTGATACCTAGGTTCGGAATACCATGCATTATTGAATCAGATAAGGGTGGACATTTCCAGAATGACATACTGGCTGAACTTTGTAAGGCCTTTGGAATAAGGCAGAAACTCCATTGTGCATACCACCCAGAGGCTTCTGGAATAGTGGAACAAGTAAATGGAACTATCAAAAACAGACTAGCAAAACTGACAGATGCTACTGGCATGAACTGGGTGAAGGCCCTGCCCCTGGTCCTGATGGGACTGAGAAGTGTTCCAGACCGCAAGACAGGCCTAAGTCCCCATGAAATCATTATGGGAAGAGTGATGAGACAAGCATGGGTGCCAGGAAGCAAACTGTTGAGTATTACTGATGATTTGGTGCTTGAATACTGCAGAAGATTGGGTGACCAAGTGCGTTCTATCTCTCGCCAGATTGGAGACGACGGCATCCTTAATCCAACGACTCCTCTCCACAACTTGGTTCCAGGAGACTGGGTCAAAATAAAGAAGCACACTCGATCAAGCTGTCTGGCACCAAGGTGGGGAATTAAACGCCAAGTAATCCTGGTAACAACCACTGCAGTGAAAGTCGCAGGTGTTCCCCAGTGGATCCACGCCGGACACACTCAGAAGGTATTGCCAGACAAAGGATTTGAAGAACCAGGGCAACCAGCAGAGGACCCTGAAGGAGCCAGACCAGTAGCAACTGACAACGAGCAGCCCAGCACCAGTCAGGTTGCAGGAACAGCAGACGTTGGCCCAGGAGTAGTTGACTGCGAACTGCCAAGAAACCAGCCTGCTGAAGAGGTCCAGGAAACTGAGCCAGGAGTAGCTGAAGACGAGCTGCCAAGCATATGGCCAGAAGAATGGATACCGATGATTGATCTGACCGAAGATCCTATCAGAACAAGAGAACGACTTAGTGAAGGTAGAGAGTGGACTAGTCAGGAACAGCAAGGCACAGGCGAAGATCCTCAGCCACTTGAGATTCAAATCAAAACTGAGGAAGGAGAAGGTCAGACAGGGACAGAGCACGTGATTGATACAGATCAAGTGAATAAGACTGAACAAGTGCCCGATACTGAACAAGTGCAAGATACAGAACAAGTGTTTGATACTCCTCCATTAACTCCTGATGTGGATAAGGGACAGACTAGACATAGAGTAATAGTTCGAGCAGAAGAAAATCAAGAGATCGAAGTGCTTGAACAGGATCAGATAGAGTTAGAAAAACGGGTTCAGGAAACAGGAACAGAAACAGAGACAATCGAAAGCCAAAAACAAAATATTCCTGAACAAGGCCAGATTAGCAACCAGGCAGAAGAATTTGATGCTAGCCCTGGAACTAGTCAGATAAGGGAAGTAGGAGAAGAAAGTGGAGAAGAATTACCACAAGATAAAGAGAACAAGAGAATAAGGAAAGAGAGTGAAGTCAAAGTACCGACTAAGAGACTAAAGAAAAGAAACAACCTTGAGCCTAGGTTCGTAAAAAGACTGAGACTAAGGATAAAGACAGTGGAAGAAAAACGTGCAGAAGCAAGAAGAAGTGCTCGAATAGCAGAGCAAGAAGAAGACTCTTCCAAAAGAAGGAGTGAGCGAATAAAAAGACAAAACAAAAAGTACAAGTCTCCTGAATGGACACTGGTTTTGGAAGAACTTGAAGATCTTGATATAACTGACGTGAGCGACGGAGAACCTGTCCCAGAGTACTCAGCTGAAGAGGAAGACGAACCACCGTGAATTCGCACAAAGTAAGCTAGTTGTGTAAAAAAGTAAAAAAGAGGGGTGAGAACACTCCTTCTGAGCTAAAATGTCTGATTCAACGGTGAATGGTAGACCTAGTTGCAGCCGTTTTAAGACGTGTTGCAAGGTGTGTATATGTAGTGTAGTAGTACTGATAGTTATCTGGATAGGATTAACAATTTTCATTCCCTTTGCTGTAAGTAAAGATACTAACATTGTCCCTACTGAAGTTGTAAATACTGACAGTGAGGAGCTAACAACACAGAGTGTAGAAAGACATGAGAGAGCATTGAGACAAACTAAACGAGACTTAGAAGCATCAGATGAGGGAGGACTACATTATCATGGAATGAAGAACAGGACACATTTAAATGTTTTCGCAAACTTGTTAATACACTATGTAGAGACTATGGAAATTGAAGATTGCTATGTCTGCATGAAGCTACCTACTTCGGTGGCTGAAGGCGTGACATACCATCATCTGCCATTGACATATGGAATTTCCTGTAGCATTTTAGCTAGTTTATTTTACAAAAGGGGACCGTTACAGTATTATTACTCTAACAATGACGTGATCTTTTCTGAACTGCCTATACGTGGGAACTTGAATCCTGTACATACCAAAACTGACACCATAAGATATATGGGAGACTACTTTCTGACTATAGGGAACATTGACATAGCAGATGCACACAGAGATAACTTGACTTGTTCTTTGCGTGAGCAGGAAAAAATGTTCCTGAACATGGCAGAGAAAAGGAGAATTAAAATTCAGAAGAAGGCTAATGACGAAAGTCAGAAAAAGCCAAAGTGGGCAGAAAACATGGAAGGCACCTCATCTGGTGGAGCGGGTCCTGCTCTGTTGCTGGATTTTGAAAAGAAAGGCAAGCTATGTCTTCACCGCGAGAGGACTAGCTATTATAATAATGTTTTCATTGGTTCCAGTGAATGCGAACATAATTACAAGGTAATTGGAGGTTGGGGTTTCAAAAATGGGTCAGAGCCTGTGTTTCCTGGAATTTATTACATTTGTGGGGACAAGGCTTATTTCAAATTGCCGGATCACTGGTATGGGAGCTGCTACTTTGGCATTGTTTTCCCGAAAATATACCATGTGAATGGAAAAGCTGGAAGCAATGAAGATACTAACGGCTTAGTGCGTAGTAAAAGAGAAAGTATAGGTGAAATTATGGGTAGTATTTTCAGTGCACTGATACCTGGAGTGGGAGTGGTTCTGAACACTCACAGAATTTGCAAATTGTCTACTATAGTAGATGTGCTGTCTACTGAAACAGCTCATGGATTTCTGCTGGTCAATACTGAAATGGTTGCGATCAGATCAATGGTTTTACAAAATCGACTTGCTCTTGACACCTTATTAGCGAAAGAGGGCGGAGTCTGCCGGATGTTGAAGGCGCAACATTGTTGCACTTATATTCCGGACAAAAGTGTACAGATCAAAAGATATGTGAAAAACATTACTAATTTGGCAAAGGAACTCAAACCACTCGAGGTTGATAGTGCCTGGAAGAGACTGGTAGATGGTCTCTCAAATGTAGGTCATTGGCTTGCTAGCATAGGTAAAGGATTATTATTCAAAATTCTGATGCCAATTGGTATTATAGGTCTTATTATACTTTCCATTTTCTTATGCTGTAAATACCGCAAGCGCACCAAAAAGCACGAGGTTAATGCAAGAGGAGTGAAACGAAGTGTGGATGAGATTGAATTAGAGGAAGTGAATGATCAGATATACAAAAAGGTGAAGACTTCTCACCCTGCTAAAACTGAAAGAGAAAAGCTAGAACGGTTGCTGGAAGAAATAGAACTTTATAAAGTGTGAAAGAAAGTTGGCATCTGGTTCCATTATAATTTGTGATGATAGTAGATATCATCAAAGAGGGGATTGATGAAGCAAAGCTTCGCATATTTTGCGGCTTGCCGAAATCAAGAACCTCGTTTATGTATAACAAGGTAATAAATGTACGTCTTACTAACATTCATATTAAGTTTGAGTAAAGTTTATGACGCTTGCCTATGTGTATTTCTAATGAATTTAATCCATGTCCTCTAAAATGGCCGCCGCTTGTATTTTAGTTACTGCGCATGCGTCAGCCACACTCACGTGTCCTGACGCGTCTGCAGAAGTGGAGGGAAAGTTGTGCGCATGCGTAATTCATAGTTGTGCTTATCATGTGGTACAGCTCGTGCCACTGCTCTTGTGTCCGTCTCAATGTAGCTAACATTTAATTGCATAAGTTTATATCTTGATGATGAGTTAAAAGTACCAACCCTGTGATGTGTTTTTCATAATGACATTATTATGTATTAATTTGTTTTCGCTTACTTTTCATGTACCGCGGGAAATGGGGGTCTGAGTGAGAGGAGAGCCATATTGGAGGTCCCTTCTGCGCCTGTGCAACATTCGGCAGCACGAGGGACCTTGGCTGATGGAACATAGCCAGCTGGCAATGATGGGCGAGATGCTCCTGAGAAAGTCACCTCTGCCCTGCGAGAACAGCGAATGTGGCTCCTTATGTGATACATTGTATTGTTGCGCTACTGTTAGCTCATGGGAACCCCAAATCTGCTAGGCGGTACCCAAATATGTTAATGAAGGCTTCAATTCGCGTATTGTGATTGGTGTGTTACCCAAACCCTACCTTAGGACCAATCGAAATTGAGGGATTCTGACACTTTGCAACATTGGGGGGTGGTACACTGTCCCCAAACTGTATATCTACCCTGGGTTCACCTAGTGAACCGTCCGACTTGTCTGGTTTAGCTGACCTGTCACTGACCCAACGCACTCAATAGGTGACCGAAGATACAGAGCGCTGTGGAGCACTCTGTCCGAATTTGACCATAGACTAAGGTTTTACTGAACCTTAAAGTGCTGGCAAGGCACTTAACTGGGAGTTCGTTGACCCAATCGGGGTCTTGATCGATAGCTGCAGAGCGGGTGGAGTGCAGGCGTTGCTTCCGAACTGTGGGTTCCGGTCCTGTCCTGAAGAGGGTCCTGTCCTGAGGGTTTGCTGTCCTGTCCTGAGGGTCCTGTCCTGATTCCTATTCCGAGGGTATCCTGTCCTGGGTGTCCATTCTGCACCTGCTGTCCTTTGAGGGGTATCCTTCCTTGAGGGTTTCCTGTCCTTAACTGACCCGTGGCCAGGGTTTGGTTTCCACACCTTTTTCTAGGTAAATATTACTCTGAACCTCTTAAAATTCTTGCACCTTCTGAATTTCTAACTTTTGCTTAAATAAAAGTTCAACATTGCATATGTTATATTTCCATGCCTTTCCGCAACTATTGAACAGTCATTTATAATTTTGCAAAGTTATTCTTATGTCTTCTCAATTGTTAGAAATTATATTTTGCATAGCAGTGTGTCATTTTCTGATATGGTCTAGAACTTCGTTGCCTAGATTGTTCAAAGGCCCCTTCACCTTAAGTGAAGCGTGTTATTCATTATAAGCTCTTCTACAGTAACACACACATAGTCTATCCCTGTTTAGATAATACTGACTTGCATAGTATCTTTTCTCGTTACATTTTACTAATACTTTGATGATTACTCTGTCATTATTTCTTTCTGCCTATGTGATTTACGTTATCTTGGTTATTGATTGCCTTATTTTGCTGTATCTCATGCAAGAAAATATTGAACTTTAGATAAACATTTTAAAACTTCCAGTTGTCCGTGGTCATTTAAACAGTATTTGAATGATATTGGTTGGGTTTGTATTTTGCTGCCTTTTCCTTTACAGCTAGCTCCCTGATTCATTGTGGTCATTAGGCACCTGCATCGGTGGATGGTAAGTCGGGTGCACTAAAAATTGGTAGCAGGGAACACACACACCAACCTGATAGAGCTCGTGAAGTCACCTGATCGATGTATATGGTGATTTGAAAGGTATATGGGCCCTGAAGCCGGAAACGGCGAAAACTGTTGGTCGGGTGGCCTCGCGCGCTCTATCACTTCCACCGAGCTCAAGGTAGCCGCGAGACTAGTAAATCAAGAAGTATGAGGGGGCTTTTATCAAGTTCACTCAAAAGCATGTCAGAAAACCTTAATAATGACCTTGCCCCTATACATTACCCACATATATATCTATGCCGCACGTTTTAGATCCGAATATTGGTGTGTTGATGGACATTCCGTCCAAGGAGAAATCTAAGTTGTATGTGGTAAAGGTTATTTAAGGATTTCTAAACCTGTCCGATTTATTTTTTCAATGTGCTAGATCACGTATAAATTTTTGATTTTGACAATAAAATCTAACCACAATAAACTATAATATAATAGTCTAAACAAAACTGGTTGTTGGTAGGAACAGATGCCAGCCCGGCAGGAAGTGGGTCTGTGTTCATATAAAAATGTCCATCACACACTGCAGACTTCTGATTATTCAAGAAGGCAGATGAATGAAGGCTCACATAGTCCACACCTGATCTGGGTGTTTCAGATCAGTCATTTTGAGCTGTATTTTATTTTTTTATTTTATACAATGATAAAGACCATTTTCTTAAATCAACTGGGCGAACATTAATACGCCTTTGGTTCTGGTTTTGTATGCAGAACATGTTTATGCTGTCAGATATTTACCAGCTTAAAATCATATAAGTGTTCATGGGCCTTCACAAACACTATTATGAAAGTCAGGAATGTACACATTAAGGGAAAGCTTTGGGGAGCTTTTTTTTTTTAATAAAAGCTTAATATTGATTCGATTATAGTTATTGTGTGCAGCTCATTGCTGTGAGTTACCCAAATTAGATAAGTTGCTAAGAGAAGATATTAATTATGTTATACACATTGTTCTTTTTGAATTATACATAACAGGAACTAGGCATTACTCTTGAACTTCTAATGTTGATTGTTTTCGAAGAGAATTAGGTTAAAGCTGCTTACTGTACAGCCTGCAGCCCGCTACAGTAAGCACTTGTCTCTGACTCCAGGGTCCTCTAGTAATGGCCTAAGATAGTTCAGCCTGCTACTAGAACCACACAGCTCAAAGTCTAGGGACCCCCAATAATGGCCCAGGCTACTGTAGTCTGCTTCAGCAACCAAATGTCTTTGACTCCTGGGACTTCAAGTCAAGTCAAGTCAAGTCAAAATTTGTATAGCGCACTACTCACCCAGAGGGTCTCAAGGCGCTTGAGGGAGAGGGGATCTCTACTTATCAAATAGCCAGGTTTTGAGTTGTTTTCTGAAGGAGAGGTGGTTCTGTGTGAGGCGGAGGTGGGTGGGGAGGGAATTCCAGGTTTTGGCCGCTAGGTAGGAGAAAGATCTTCCTCCCATGGTGGCCTCTTCGGATGCGTAGAATCGCGGCGAGGGCTTGATTGGACGAACATAGTTGGCGACTTTGAGTGAAGGCCTACCACGGTGCTGCACCCTATTTCAGTCAAGTGCAGATTGCAGCATTAAGTATCTCCAAGGGCATGCAAATTGGATACCACTGCTTCTAAATGCAATCTTACTTTTTCTTGGGGTTAATGTATCAGTTTTTCTAGCAGAGAATTGTTTTCTTTGGGCCTGATTCATAAAGTTAAACGTTCCCCTTCATGTAAGCTTACACTTGTATACCATTCACAAGGGGGTTTATGAGTAATATCTTTGCAAGTGCGGACTCTCAGCACATAAAAAGGTAGGTTTACTACTCGTAAATCCCTTTGTGAATAGCTCACAATGGTAAACTTACACAAAAGTATAAATTTACCTTTGTGAATTAGGCCCTTTGTGTTTTTGCAGTTCATTAAGCTGATAATTGTAACTAACAAGTATTTAGTGCTGGTCATAACAGTTTCATAACCTATATTTATGTATTACTTTGAATAAAAATATTGTGAAAAATATTTTTGTGCTGCTAGGTAAGCAAGCAAGTGCCACAAGTGTTTTATTGACACATTCACATATGCATTACTTTATGCATTGTTGTGAAGTGGGCTCAATTCAGAATGTAGTTTTTGGAAAGGTTAGATTTCAACCAGTAACATATTTCATGGAACAAACCTACTCACTGAGAAAACAGTTTGGCTAATGATTTCACCATAATGCCTTAGGCTAGGCTCTAAGAAGCTCATCAGTGGAGATCTTGAACCCTCATCCCTGCAGGGTATAGGTGCCGCACACTCTTGAAGAAGGGAGCACCAAAACAAAATCTCTGTTTCTAACACCAGCCACATTTGAAACCCATCTGTGTGTCCACGCATTGCTATTTAAAAGAACAAAGCGAGTATAATCCGCTACGCTTCACCCCACTACCAACATGCGGGCATGCATTATTAAGGTGTGGTTGGTTAGTTAAAATGTAACCCACCCCCTTTACTTATAGCGAGACTACCCGCCCCCGTATTCCCCCTTAATGGGTGCTTTAGTGTAGATAAGCAGGTGGTAGAAAACTATGCGGCCTTCTGTGCACAGACAACCTCTAGGCTAGACCAGAGTGCCCCTTTAAAAAATCATAAGAAAGTAGGTAGACCCTCGGCCCCATGGTTTAATGAAAAATAAAAAAATATGAAACAGGGATGTAAGCAGGCTGAGAGGAAATGGAGAAAGGTTTACGCAGACGAGGACAAAATCATCTGGAAGGCAGCAATCATTAACTATAAAAAAGACATTTTTATAGCAAAGGCAGAGCACTTGCCTGATACCATTTTGAAAGCTCCCAATAGTACAAGAAGTATTTTTAGAATAATGAATGATATGGTTAATCCAGACTGTTCTAAAAATAAGATTCTTCCCATCAGGGCCTCAGTGACAGTCTACCGACCTTTTTTGAAGACAAGATAAGAAAGATTATTGATGGACTCAAAATGGGCGATTTGACTTGGGAGGAAGAAGATCACTATGATAATACTAGAGGTTCACCAGATACAAAAAAGCTGAGAAGGGCAGGGATGGAGAACCCAAGTTCCTTAGACCACCTTGGGATATTCTCAGTGGAGGATTTTAATAGAGTGGCTCTAGGCGTTTCCTCAGGATCACCTTTGGACCCATTACCACACAAAATCTGGAAGGAATTAGGAACAGAACTGTTCCCCATACACCGGCACTGGTGAAACCACTTCTGAAAAAAAACAACGCTTGATCCAATTTGCTCTAAAAATTATAGACCTATTTTTCTGCTACCCTACCCAGTAAAGATTGTAGAGCGACTGGTCAGTAGGAGACTCTCTAAGTACCTAGAAACCAATAACATTCTGGAGGACATGCAATCTGGCTTCCGTCCCGGCCATGGAACGGGGACCGGTCTAGTGACCGTGTTGGACAATCTTCGAATGCGAGCAGAGAGGGGACAATCAGCTATACTGATTTTGCTTGACCTGTTTGCCGCATTTGACACGGTCAACCTTGAGGTCCTTCTTTCCAGACTCGAAGAGATTGGGGTAGTGGGCACAGCGTGAAGTGGTTGCAATCCTACCTATCTAATAGGCGACAGGCAATGGCCCTCCCTCCTTATCAATCTGAATTCACCTACATTCTGCATGGTGTCCCTCAGGATCTGCGATTAGTACAATACTGTTTAACATCTATATGAGCCCTCTGATTGCTGTCATAAGGTTTCACAATGTCAATATTGTAAACTATGCAGATGATACCCAACCTATTTTATCATTTGAGGGGGACCGGTCTATATCCTTGGAAGACTTTCATGCCTGCATGCAGAATACGGCACACTGGCTAAAAGATAACTTGTTACAATTTAATGCTGGTAAGACTGAGGTCATCTACTGGGCAGCAGGGAAGTTTTCTCTACCACTTCCCATCAATTTTTTGCCCCTACCCGCAGCCACTCCACCGGCAACCTCTGCAACAGTGCGTAACTTAGGAGTTATGCTCAATGACAGACTGAGCCTAGAAACACATGTTAATAAAACAGTGGGGAGTTGCTTTTCCATTATGAGAGCCCTTCGCAAGATTCTCCCCATACTGCCAGCCCAGGCCCGAGCGCTGATAGTGAGAAGTACCATCTTAAGCAGGCTAGATTTTTGAAACGCCTTGCTGCTGGAGTCCCCAAGATATTTGATCGAGAGACCCCAGAGGAGTCAAACAATGGCAGATAAGCTAGCTTTAAGAAAGCCACAACGCTCATCTGATTCCCAGACTCTGTTGGAGCTCCTCTGGCTTTCTGTATTGCAAAGAGTACAATTTAAGTCACTCTGAATAGTGTTCAAGGCTCTGCATGGGGCTGGACCTAAACCAATGCAGAACACATTTTCTTGGTATGCTCCTGCCCGGAGCCTCTGCTCTTCCTCTGCCAAGTTGGTAAAAGTGCCAAGATCTAAAAGAACTAAATCAGCAGGTAGGGCCTCTGGCATCGCAGCTGCACGACTCTCGAACAACCTTCCACCTGAGATGGGACAGCTAGAAGAGCTTCTTCAGTTTAGGAAAAGGCTGAAGACATGGCTCTATCCTAGAGCATGATTTCACTTACTCATTTAGATACCCCACGTACCATGAGCTCAGTTGGGCACAGGTATGATAGCGCTAGGATACCCGTAGGGTGATAGTGTGCTCTATAAGTGACGATAACAATAACAGTATTTAAGCTGTATAAAGAAGGGCTCAATTTCCCTCGTGCAACTGGACTCAAACTGTATGTTTTGACATAGTGTAATCTAATGGGATGAAGGATCCCTCGCTCGCCTTACCTCCTTGAGATTAATGTCACTTAGATGTACAACCATGTGTTCCCTTTAGAACACCAGCTTGTTTTAATCCACACCCTTAAATCCTATTTCCTGATACATGCCAGTCACATGTGGCCACTGACCTATCATGAACCTACAATACTGGTCTTAGTGTTATGCCTCAACATGGGCGCTATCTTAGATTAGAACAGGTGTGGACAAGAATGTAAATCTTGTCCTAAATGAACGACAGTAGCACTAAGCCTAGACACTAAGCCTATACATCAGTACAAGGGGTTTATCATTGCTTATATCCATCCTGCCAGAGTGGGGTATACGGTATGCAGCAAATATTACTGGATGAAGATAATTAAAGAGAATCTCATCAATTATCCCGATCCTCCCTATTATGTAACCCGACCATCTAATGTTAATATTTGAGATAAATCATTGCTCCTTAATCTTTATCCTATCATCTGGTTTTCCTCCTCCATTGTGGAAGATCCAGGAAACAGGGATTATAAAATCTACTAGTAAAATACCATTGATACCCGTTGGGAAAATGGAATTGAACCCATGTTCTTTGTCCAAGGAATATTCCCTTGAAGATTCGGAATATGTGGCATGCTAAAGCGGAATTTATAGAATGTTTGCTACAACGTCTGAAAAAGCTTTCAATTTTTCATCTCTGGAGGATTAGGGCAAATTGTGGAGGCTACTTAATGAAAAAATGACTTCAGAGGACAACATTTTCTCATTTGCCCTGATTACAGCTTTTTAATGTAAGAAGAAAGAATTCAGTCAGACATCTCATACCAGGTGTCCAATCTCATGGAGCCATACCTAGGTGTAGCTTATATTCTTGCCCACTGACAGATTTTGAGGGCCAGAAATTCTTCAGAAGATTCTAAGTCCACTTAGTGATGTAAAACCTTCACTGGCTATGATTTCCAAGGTTTCCCAATCAAATATGTTGTTGCATAGCTTGGAGCTTAAGTAGGATCCCAAAATCAATGAACTGATCATATGGAGCCCATCTCAACCACAGCTTCCCACTTCATCTCAAAAGCAGATTTTGACTTCTATAAAAGGGGCAAAGGGCAAAGCTAAAACTCTTGACCATTTGTGAGCCACTAGACCTTATCTTAACTAACTATGTTACCCTTTCAGAAATGGAGGGCATCAATGATCCCAGTCAGTCGCATCCTATAATGGATCAGAAATTCTCTATGGTATTCCATGAACACATTTGATTTTTTTACAACAGATCCTAATGTCATATGTGTGTTGTTTTTGTGTCCTTTTAATTATTATATTCTATTCTTTGTAAAAAAATTGATTTAGGAATTTGAAATTATTTTTTTATTGGCTAAAATGTTGATTTGACATTCGTGTGAATGTACTATGTGAGAAATTATTTCTACTTTTTCCAAGCTAGTAATGGAAAGCATGGGATTCCTCACAGAAACCTACTCATACTTTTTAGAACTACATTGTTTAATTGTGTAGGAGCGCAGCCTCTGAAGCCTCCTAGTCCCCTCACTCCTATAGTATCTCAATACTGTTTTCTACAAATGCATGCCAACAAAAGGTAACTGGTGAATGGCTTTAATGTGTTCTGGAGAGATGTCCTAATTTATAGTACTCAAAGTAGTACATTCCAAAACACAAAGAATGCCCTGACATTAATGTTTGAATCGATTGCTGTAATTATCAAAAAGTGCACCTCAACACTCTACTGTTGGTGCTAAACTCATTTTAAGTAATAAAAACATATTTCTTCACTGATTGATTGTTTCCTTTATTGAAGTAAGTGCCCATTATAAACATGTCATACACTACCACTGTAATGAAGATTGAAGGCCTTCCATTAAAACCGTGAGGACTGAGGGGAATGGAAATTAAGAGGCTGATTATGATGGTGGATGGACTTCAGTCCATCCGCCATTTTATCGGGGATTGGGTGTGCCCGACATGCTGTCGGCGGTCTCGCAGTAGGCATTGCAATGGGACCGCCATCACAGCAGTTGCAATGCCTATATTTTACATTGTGGGTTGCTGCTGGCTGCCACATGGTACAGGGATATGTAGGGGGTACAATAGATGCCCCCCAACACCCACAACCAAGGAGTAGGAGGGTAGGGGCCCACAATGTCCCTTTCCGCCAGCATTTCCATGGCGGGGAATCCCAACGGCGGTGCCTGGTAGGCACCACCAGCATTGTAGGAACTACACGCCCCTCCACCGCACCGGTGGGCTCAAGGAGCCTGGTGTATGCATCACGGTTTGTCTTCACAACCTCCACACGTCCGCTCGCTATCATAATATTGCGTGTGGTAAAGTTGGTTACGATGACGGAGAGCCTGTCCCGACAGACTGTCAGTGGTGGTCTCTTCGCCATTGTAATCAGCCCCTAAGTTTTTAATAATTGTCATGAGGTGCATACCCATCAAGAATACAAAGAATGAGGCGCTGCATCACCAGTATGAGATCTTAACCGCATGCGTGCGGGCGGAATTCCGCCCGTACGCTGGGTTTTGCGAAACCGCACTTTACGTGACGAGCTGGGCTCGTCATGAGCGTGCGAGGAGGCTACGCCATGACGAGCCCAGCTCGTCATGAGCGTCGAAGGGGTTAATAGATGAGGAGGAGTGTTAAGGAACACAATTTCAAGCATTCTACAGTAGATTATGTAAGAATCGGTAAAACCCTGGAAATGAGAAGAGTGCCATGATGCATCTGTTATTCAGCATAAAATGTCACGCTTTCCAATTAAATGTGTTTAATTGATAAAATGAGGAAATTCTCTCTATTGATTCCCTCCTCTGATGGCTAGAATGGCCATCACAATTTATCACAAATTAATCTCTAATGTATGAATGAATGAATGAGACAGCATTTGTGTAGTGCCTAGCTACTCGATGAGTGTCCCGGTGCTAGCAGGGCATCACCACACTTTGTAGTCTAGTTCCTATTTTCCCAATAGGCTCTGCGCATTGGAATAATATATCTTATAGATGTGACGTAGGACTTATATCTACTAGGTCTCTATTGAATATATTAAACTTAATTGTGAGTGCCAACTAGCTCAGAGGTCACTAGAAACTTTCTCGAATTCACAAGAAGGGATTTTGTTTCTGACAACCGCATAAACATGACAACTTTGTTTCCCCAAGATAAAACTGATCTTCAGAGTCGTGGAAACAATAGATAGATATTTTACCCCAGTCATTCGTGCATGCTTCGTTTCACCAGAGGTGCAGAGAAATAGAGAGACGGGCGTTGTCAATAAAAGTATTTATTCAACAGTCTTCTTTCTCAAGCAGAAGAAATGAACTGCTACAATTGTGATACTGGTTGCAAAGTATAATGCGTACAGTAAGAAAAGTATTATAAAATAATACTGTAAAAGCATTGTATGGTTCCTAGACCATAAATAAATACATACATAAATAACAAAGGCTAAAAAGTACTCAACTGGTGCTTCTAAAATACGTCTACCCCGATGTACCTAACCTAAGTCTAGTACGAGGGAAGAAGTAAGTGTGGTGTAGCATAGGTTTTGTATTCTTTTGCCAAGAATCTATCCAAGATTTCTCTTAGGGTCTAATTAGCTCTGTACCTTGGTTTAGAATGAAGGAGGTCAGTCTCAGGACTTGATTTCCCAACAACCCGCAAGGGTAGCTTGGAAACACTGGAGCTGAATTTCTCGGCCAGAGAAAAGACAGCGTCTCTCTCAGTGCGTCTGCTGGAGGGTCAGCCTCCTTCGGCACTTGCTGTAGCAGGATGCATCGGGCAAGTAGATAGTCGAACTGCTCCAAACCACAGTGTGTTTGCTTGGGCAAGTGTGGGCATATTTATACCTTGAAGGTGCAGAGTTTGACATAAAGGTGGACATAATAACATCATCAAAGAGTCTCAGTTCTTTGAAAACTCCATGAGTTCTTGGACAAATCAATATTCAAGCAAGGTCAAGTCCCTAGCTGCTGAAGCCGAGTTTTCCAAGAAATCGTTGTGGATTTTCTGAACTAGTGGAAGTAGCCATGCCGTATTTGGACTGCATGAGCTATGTCTAAATATGGTTATGATTTCTATGCCTATATAAGGATATGGTGATTTATACCTATATAAGGGCATGAATCAGGAAAGTTACACTAGGGTCCGAAAATGCTATACAACACCCACTCGACTTTATTATGTTCAACATTACTAAATCTCAGCACTAAAACATATCTAAAGCATGTGTTTACAATCCCACCCAAAAATACATAAAATGCATTTGAAAATCGTTGTACACATAAAATGACATTTGCACAGTACGCATTTAAAAGTAATGATTTCATTGTAAGCATATAATATGATATTGGCAATGGCAACTGAATGAATCACGAAATTCCATTTATGAAATGGCTCTTAGTTACAGAAGAAAAGTCGAGACCATCCCAAATCAGAATATATAAACTGTTTTCGATTTCTGGATAAGGTCAATATTGTTTCTAGGAAGTATTCAAAGAATTCTTGTTCTCTAAGAATAGTTCTACTTTAAGCAGATTGCTTTGTGCCAAAGTTCATTTTTGGAAATAAGTCAATTCAAATCGTAGAAAAATAGAGTTCCAAAGTTAGAAATGTTTTGTTTTGAAACAGCAAAGGTCGAATTTCAGAGTTGAAAGAACGCTGTTTGCTAACTTCAAAAGTTATTCTCGGTGTCAGGAGAAAACATTAAATCGTCTAGGCTGGCAAAGAAATCGTCTACCACAGTAGATGAAAGTTGAACCACTTCATTAAGTAGATCAATCGTACACAGATGAGAAGCATCGCCGTCAGCGTCAGCCGCGTTAGCAATGTTCGCAGTAGATGGTACCTGTGTGCCTGATGGTCCGCGTATCTCACCCTCTGCAGGAATTCCCAGTGAGATGTCAATAAATGCTGTCATCAGGATTGGTAGCCCGTTGGGGGCAACACAATGCACGAGCCATTACCGGACCAAGCAAAGCGTCAACATCCGTTGGCAGTGCTGATGGAAGTGTTAGACAGATATCCAACACGCATTCCTCTCCACAAAGCAGGCATCGTAGAACAGGTAAGATACAATCTTGCCAGATTGGTCTGAATGACAGGAACCACGTGGTATTCAGATCTCTCAAACGAGCCAAGCCAAGAATCTGTGTTATGCGTTCAAGATACTGCATTGCCAGAAGAGTGTTCTCCATGGTAATCTGGGTATCGCTGGTGACGGGACTTGCCATACGGAGAAGGAGGAATAAAAAGTGGTATCCCTGCTACGAGTCCCAAGATGAGAGGCAGGTCGCCGAACACACAAGTGCACGAAGTTAGGAAAAATGCCTAGGACTGCTTCAAAGGGTGCTAACAGACCCGAAAAAATCATCTTAAATACATGTACAATACCACTGGTATCAGACATGTTTAAGATTAAGGGTGGGCGGCCAGCTACGCTCCGTGCACGGAGTGCACGGAGTGCCGTCTTCTACGCATTTTGCGTAGCGGGCGTAGCCAGGCGGCACTACGCGCGCTCCGCAGACGGAGCGTAGCCGGCCGCCACCCGCCTCCCTCCCGCCCTCCCTAAATATTTAAATAAAAGGATTGAAAGGTTTTAAAAACACTTACCGGGCGGCCGCGCATGCGCATTAGTATCCGAAATGGCGGCGGCGCGAATCCAGGGACGGGAGAGGGAGCCCCGGGGACGCGGCGGACAGGTAAGTGTTTTTAAAACCAGTTTGACTCCTTTTATTTAAATATTTAGGGAGGGCGGGAGGGAGGCGGGCGGCGCGTAGTGGGGCTACGCGGAGTGCGCGGGTGGGCGTAGTTTTGCGCCCTCTTCACGTAGCTCCGCGAAGCCCCACTCCGCACACTACGCCCAGGGTTATTTAAGATACGACCTAACATTTCTGCGAAATGTATGGGGCAGTTTGTTGATAATAAGGTACGTATCACCGCAGAGGACCTTGCAACTTGCAGATCATACATCTCTCTGGGCGAGGTCAGTGGCACCATTTTTTGCTAAAAGAATGGCTATCATTCTGCATAAAGTATCAATTCGTATAGAAGAGATGTTCAGTGAAGGCCATAGTGGTGACTCCCTGTCTGTTTTATTTTCAGAAACAATACTTGAATACAGCAAGTGACCCTGGCTGACACACTAACGAGATAGGCTATTCCTGGCATCATTCCACAATAGCTGTGATCATTCAGCATTATGTAGCTCCCATTGGAAAGCTGCCTAATAATTGGACCTATCACTGCTGCCGGGGAACCCTGCAGGTGTCATGATAAGTTGCTGGAGGAACTATTACAGGCTCCATGTTAAATAATGCCTAAACATAGAAGTGTACCGCTTAATGTTGTTTTGCTTTTTTTACCACTAAGAAATACCTCCTTTCCCCACTCCAAAATTTGTGTGTGTATGGTAAATCCCAGGTCGACTTTATGTATTCTTTACCCAACCTTTCATGCAGGCCTGCTGGTATGCGTTTTAAGCAATATTGAACTGAAAAATCGTCACTGGTATCGTGATGGTGCCATGTATTATCCATTCAACAGATGGTTTCTCAGAAACAGTTAATGGTAATCTTTCCAGTTTTTCTAAGCTCAGCACCGTATAGTCTGCTCCCCTCTATGCCAAAGAGATTTGTTTATATGTAAGGTTAAATCCAGTAAACAATGACGTGGTTTTTATTAGACGCCAAGGCGCATAGCCTGAACGAAGGTTTTGTACAGTCCAGCCTAGCAGCATTATTGAACGTAACTGAGACTGGCCATGTTGTAACATTAGCAAGTCCTGTTTCATTATGTCTATGGCAGAGGATACAATGGTGTCCAAAGAATACATTCTGGATGACAGAGTTGTTAACCCATTGTCAACTACAGAGAGAGCTTTCTCCAAATTAATACGATCAATTTCTCGTATTCGTTCTGCAGTTTCCATTTGCGTGACTTTCCATGCTTCATTGTAAGCAGCGTAAATACCGACGTATATGAAACGTTTATGACGTGGTTTACGAGGCCGTTGTAAGAAGTCTCTCAATTCAGCGCCATCTTGCAGTAAAGTTAAGTGTTGTTTTATTTCTGGGAGTGTGTACTTTTGTAGCCACTCAAGGCACAGTTTACCTGCACTGTAAGTTGTTATTATCCCTGGATGTTGACTCTGGACATTACTTGGATCTGGCCTAGTTACTGTAAACCCTTGTGTCTTGTTCAGGAATCTATCTTGACAGGTATTCGTGTCTGTGGGCCAGATTGACAATTTTTTTCTTATCAGAATTAGTTCTGTTTTGTTGCAAAATATAATTTACGTCTACCTCCTCATCTGTAGTTCTATTACTATCAGGTGTGGGGTTAGGTATGGAGGGTTTGTTTAAATCGTTTATCTTAGCCAGGCCGAGACAAGATGTCTGTTGAACAGTTTCATTTAAGAACATTATTTGTTCTGGGATGATGCAGGCTCTGAATAATGCTTCTAAACCTTGTAACTGTCAGTCTTTTGTGCCCCAGCCAGTTTTTGTCTCAATGTTGTCTTTCCAAAAGTCAAAACCTAATGTGGACAATTGAGCATAAAAGGCTGCAGAATAAATTTGCTTAGTATTAGTTAACATACTTTTCATGCCTGTCTTATTAACATTTTTAAAGTAAAATGTTTCTGGATTTGTGACATTCAAACCTGAGAAGTATGGACATTTTTCATAAAATGTTTTTGAGCTACCCTTTGGTGGCGTTGGACAATGTTCCCATTGATTATAAGTTAAAGCATTTCTAGGGTTTGCAGATTTGGGCAAATAATGATGACGAAAATTATTAAAACAATACATTTCTTCATAATTTGATGAACCATCTAAGTATTCATGTTTTGCAAATTTAGCTGACATTTTTAAATCTGCCATAATGTTTTTAACAGTTTAAAAGGCCCAATCATAAGAAAATGTACTCGGTGAAACAAAATCACTCAAGGAAACGTTAAACTGGAGTGGAATATTCAGCAGCTTGATAGCGCCATAAATGTCATAATCACTACTATCCCATGCTATACCACCTGGTAGAGGAACGGCTGTGATGTTTACTGATGACAGCTCTCTTTGTTCACGATGAGATAATTTGTGTGGTTCAGGAGCAAGTTGATGTTCTTACTTGCTGTGTCCATTTTACTATATTTTCCATCTATCAACTTTCCCAAACTTAAAGAAAGAATGAGCCATAGTAGGAGAAAAAGTACACCTAACACAATCCAAAATTCAACCCATGGTGAAACCAGATATGTATTTGCATGCTGGTGAAAAAGTTCTTTTACTTGTTCCTTGAAAGTTTTGTTTGTTGGCATTGTTTCAGGGTCACTGGGATCCTCAGAAAAGGTATCGAAGTTGATGAAGTAGCCAGGGGCAGTTCTGTCAATTGTTGGTATTGCATCCGGATTATTTGAAATCGCTGGAGCTGCTTGTTCCCTTGACATGTTAGTATAGTCAGATCCTACATCATTGTACACGTGACTTTCTTGACAAACTGTTATTTGGGTTTCAAGAGGCACAAGTTTATGGCTTTGTTGCATAGTCCTTCTTTTCTCACTGCAGATTCTTCAAAGGTGATGAGTCTTTCAGTTTGAACCGCTTGGATGGTAGCAAGATTTGGTCGCCTGCTACATCTTTGGAGTCAACTCGGCCTACTACTTATTATCGGCCACATGGTGTAGTTTTGCCAGGTCAAATGATACGGACCGGTTCTCCTTTCTTCTAGCAAGGGGCGGCAGTAGCACTGTTCTTGATCCATGGATTGCTGGTACAGGTACTGGTTTTCTGTAATAAGGCCTAAATTCCTCATCCGCTATTTTCTCTCTGACCAGATCCCCAAACTTTGGAATCCAGACAGGTCTTGCTGGGTCAGGTGGTTTTTCTTCAGTGGTTATTGGCTTTTGTATTGTGTTGCTTAGACTTCTTCTTGTTTCATTGAAGTCCTGCAAAACAGCCAAACGGTCTTTGATATCAAATGGTTTTTGTTCCACCACTGAAGTATGACAATCGAGATCTTCGACCATCATTCTAGTACCACAAAGGATTTCATATGGAGTGATTCCACCCAGAGAATTTCTTGGCAGGTTATTAAGACTACGTTGGTCACTTATTAGATGTTTGACCCACCCGTTACCCAAACCTAATATCCTGGCTGTTATAGATTGCTTTATGTCACGTTTTTTTTCTTTCCACAACCGAATTTCCCTCAGGATGGAATGGACTTGAGTACCGCAATCCAACGCCCAAGCTGGCCATGGCCTCTTTGTAAGCCCGAGAGCTGAAAGCTGGACCCTGGTCAGAATGAAGCGTGCCGATTGCGTATGTGCCGATAAAGACTTGCAAATCTTTTATAACAGTTCAGGCGTCAGCCTAGCACTGAGGCCTTATCCAAATGTGGATAGTCTAATGCTATCTAACAAGGGTGTCTGTACTGGGCTGGCTACACTGTAGTCAGGAATCTGGTGGAGCTCCAAGCTGTGATCTCTGTAACAGACATCGCAAATAATTCTAAATTCGTAAATGTGGGTGCTTATCCCTGGCCACCAGTACATCTCTTGTAATTCTAGTAGAGATTTAGAGATCCCTTGATGTATCAGACCCTCTCCCATATGTGCTTCTTGAATCAAAGCACCTCTCGGATTCCTGTTTGGGATTACCCTATCCCCCACTCCAGGGATTCAAGCAAAAGGAACAGAGTTTGCATCAATTATGTATGTATATTCAAGTGGATAGTTTAGAGGTAACGCTGCTACGCTGCCTTTGCTTGTGGCATTGACAGCTAGCATTGTTTCACCATCTATTTTTGTTTTTGAACGAGTGATTGCAGCTACGGAAGCTGATTGTACAGCCGCCTTTGCGGCTTCATCAGCCAATGAATTCCCTGCAACGTGAACGCCATCACGCTGATGACTCAGTGTATGGATCACGTGAATCTTCTGTAGTTCTTTCTGTAAAAGAACTACTTGTTCCCCAAGCAATTTATGCTTGATTGTGCCACCTTTTGTGTCTTTGAAACCATTTAGAACCCAATTATGCAAGTATTCATTGTAAGACTGGACGCAGTAATACGAAGCACACACTATGAGTGTGGGGAATTCGCGATCGGTATTTTCAAGCTCCATCTTGAAAGCTTGGAGTTCAGCTCACTGAACTGTACAGTCTCCGAGGGATTGAGTTTTTGTGACCAAAGGTCTGAATTTACCATCACGCCAGCGACCTTTAAAAATCGCGCATGCAGCACTGTAAGCTCGTTTTTCCCCCATCGCGGGTTGTGCTGATCTGTCTGTATAAATTATACATGTATAATGTTCTAGAGGCAGAATCTCGGTGGGCAGAGGACATTCTTGTTCGTGTTGGGGAAATTCTTGAGTCTTCAAGTAGGGGTCAAAAACATATTCAATGTCTGTTGCAGCAAGAAAATTAACCCATTGTATCCATCTTGGATGTAAAGCTTTTGCATTTGGAATGCTTGCCTTCGTCTGTAAAGCAGGTACAGGAGTAACGACTTTTATGCGTTTACCCTGTGCGAGGGCTCTCTCTTTTGCTACTGCAGTTTGAACCGCTGTCAGAATTTTTTCTGTTGAAGTGAATTTAATTTCAGCTTGTGTGTACAAGTGTGATTTGTAAGCTATTGGTACCTTTTCACCTTCATTAAAGGTTAGGTACGTGAATCCGCCGCTCCCTGGGATGATTCAGATTACACAAGGTTGCGTGCATTTACACGTGTCGTGTCTGTAAATGGGTTGTTGCTAACATGTCTGTTTGCGCTGAACACAAAACTTCAGTGTGTTTTTGAGTCCAATTAGTAGGCTTGAAATCAGGTTTGATTAATTTGTGGAGAGGTGTAACCTTTTATGCGTAATTTAGAATGTAAGTTCTTCCGAAATTCAGGAATCCTAGAACTGACTGTAAGTTTTTCAGCGTTTTTGGAGGTTGGATCAGCGCACATTTCTATAAAAAATTTGCTGCCAGGCTTTTGCCTTCACTTGAAAGTTCATATCCCAAGAATAGGACGCTGAGGTGGGAAATTCTTGATTTTTTAAAGTTGAATTTATTCCCTTCCGAGGCGAATCCAAGTATTATAATGTTCACCCTGGTCAAGTGCCTGTCCGAATCGTCATCTGTAAGATAGATGTCATCGACAAAGGATAATGCCTCATCATCATACGTTTGCAGTAATTCTGTTACTCTGGCTGAAAAATTCCCAGGACTGTTCTTGAATCCCTGTGGAAGACGACAGAAGTGACGCTGTGTCCCCATAATTGAGGAAGCGGTCAAGTACCTGCTTTCAGGTACGATATTTTGACAGAAGAAACCGTTTGAAATATCTAATGTGGTTTTATATTTTTTGCGCACAATGATATTCATCAGTGCTGCACTATGTGCATTTTGTACTGCAAAGGTTTTGCAACAAGAATTTAAATGTCTGTAGTCCAAAACTAGACAATAAGTATTGTCTGGTTTGGAGACAGGAAACAAAGGATTGTTCATGGACGAGGTGCATGTTTCAATCACCCCTTGGTATGCAAGTTGATCTAGGATCTCCCTGACCTGTTTTTTAGCTTCTTGCTTAACTGGATACTGCCTCTGAGCAGTAGGTTAATTTTTTATCTTGATCTTATGGTGAGGAGAGTCCTCATCCCATCCCACATGATTTTTATATAATGCTCGAGCCTTGGCTACAGCCCATTTTCTGGCATAGGTGTATTTTTTATGAATAGGAATATGATTTGAGAAGGCTGGTATAATGATCTCTTCACCATGTGGGCACTCCCTGACAAATTCAGGAGGCCAGTCTTTTTCAGCCAGAAGAATGTCATAACCCTTTGATAGCTTCTCCAGAAAGAGTGCTTTTATTTTTCTAGTTATATCCCCTTCTAATCAGAGTGCTACTTTATGTAACTTATGGGGTACACTAACCCTGGTATCGGCAGTTTCAACCTAAATGTATTCATTCAGGTCCACTGTCTCCAAATGAACCTTCAGGATCTTGCGAGCTATGGTAATCTCTGCTGCGCTGTCCAGCATTGTCTGGGCCCACTCCCCGTTCTTGAGTTGTGTCCTCAAGATCCTCGGCATGTCTGATTTTAAGACTTGCTACCTTCATTTTGCTAAATTGAGTTTTCTTATTTTTCGGAACGTGTTGATCCTCTTTGGACTTCACACGTTCTTCCTTGTGTTCTGATCGTCCTCTTCTTTCGGATTTCTGCGAGGAAGTCTGAAAGGTACGAATGGAACGTGTATCAGTATCTTGATATCTATCAGGTTTTCTCAAATTTTCCCTGTTACTGAGGTTATCCCTCTTTTCAGAGGCCTCCTTTTGAGGAGACCTTCCTCTTGATTGAGACAGCTTCTCTTGTATCCTTCAACGTTGAACAAAATCAAAAACTAATAGATAGGATTTTTCGTCCTACTCAGTTATGGCGGATATTTTATCCGTTAACCCACTCCAGACGTCTATTGGAGTATTTTACGGGAAAAAAGGGGTCTCTGTGAAAAGCACGACTGAGTTACTCTAGTATCTAGCGTTAAATTAGTGCCTAACCAAACGATGGGCACCATGTAGTGTAGTTCCTATATTCCCAATAGGCTCTGCGCATTGGAATAATATATCCTATAGATATGACTTAGGGCTTATGTCTACTAGGTCTCTATCGAATATATTAAACTTAATTGTGAGTGCCAGCTAGCTCAGAGGTCACTAGAAACTTTCTCGAATTCACAAGAAGGGATTTAGTTTCTGACACCCGCATCAACATGACAACTTTGTTTCCCCAAGATAAAACTGATCTTCAGAGTCGTGGAAACAATAGATAGATATTTTACTAAGTCATTCATGCATGCTTCGTTTCACCAGAGGTGCAGAGAAATAGAGAGACGGGCGTTGTCAGTAAAAGTATTTATTGAACAGTCTTCTTTCTCAAGCAGAAGAAATTAACTGCTACAATCGTGATACTGGTTGCAAAGTATAATGTGTACAGTAAGAAGAGTATTATAAAAATAATACTGTAAAAGCATGGTATGGTTCCTAGACCATAAATAAATACATACATAAATAACAAAGGCTAAAAAGTACTCAACTGGTGCTTCTAAAATACGTCTACCCCGATGTACCTAACCTAAGTCTAGTACGAGGGCTAGATGTAGGTAACTGTAAATTACCGATTCGAAAATACCGAATTATACCGACTCGGTATTTTCGAATCGGTAATTGCTTTGTAGATAAAAAAATCGGTAAAAATTACCGAATCGTTAAGATTCGGTAATTACCGAATCAGTATTTACCAATTCGGTAATTGCTATTCATTCCTATGGGCCTGGTGGCCCATAGGAATGCATATCAATTACCGAATCAGTAAATACCGATTCAGTAAAATAGGGAAAGAGTCAAGGGTGGCAGGGTGTCACTTTGACACCCTGTTGCACCCCTGATTAGTGCTTGTGTGCACATGTGGCACACATACATGCCCTAAGGTCATGTATGTATGCCACATGGCACAGTTGAAAATGCATTGATTGGCATTTTCTAAGGTAATCCTTATTTACCACCAACTAATAGTTGGTGGTAAATAACGAATCCTTAAAGCACATGATCACTGTTTAAAGTGCTTCCTACATGTCATTTACTGATTCGGTAAATACCGAATCGGTAAATGATGATTCGGTAAATACCGAATCGGTAAATACTGATTCGGTATTTACCGAATCTGTAAATTTGCCCCCTACATAACAAAAGCCTATTACCGGTCGGTAACAGCCGATTTCGGCCGTTACCGACCGGTAATGGCCTTTCTACATCAGGCCCTAAGTGTGGTGTAGCATAAGTTTTGTATTCTTTTGCCAAGAATCTATCCAAGATTTCTCTTAGGGTCTAATCAGCTCCGTACCTTCGTTTAGAATGAAGGAGGTCAGTCTCAAGACTCGATTTCCCAACAACCCGCAAGGGTAGCTTGGAAACAATGTAGCTGGATTTCTCGGCCAAAGAAAAGACAGCGTCTCTCTCAGTGAGTCTGCTGGAGGGTCGGCTTCCTTCGGCACTTGCTGTAGCAGGATGCGCCGGGCAAGTAGATAGTCGAACTGCTCCAAACCACCGTGTGTTTGCTTGGGCAAGTGTGGGCATATTTATACCTTGAAGGCGCTGAATTTGACGTAAAGGTGGACATACTAACATCATCAAAGAGTCTCAGTTCTTTGAAAACTCCATGAGTTCTCGGACAAACCAATATTCAAGCAAGGGGAAGTCCCTAGCTGCTGAAGCCGAGTTTTCCAAGAAATCGTTGTGGATTTTCGGAACTAGTGGAAGTAGCCATGCCGTATTTGGATTGCATGAACTAAATCTAAATATGGTTATGATTTCTATGCCTATATAAGGATATGGTGATTTATACCTATATAAGGGCATGAATCGGGAACATTACACTAGGGTCCTAAAATGCTATACAACTTAACAGCTAGGAACACTTTAGTTGCAGAATGGCCAGGTGTTTACTTGCTTCCTGAAAGAGGACAATTCCATAGTGGCCCGAAGAGCCAGTGGGAGTTGGCTCCAGGATTGGGCACCCAAGAGCGCAAAAGATCTACCTCTGGTTCTAATCCTACGGACCCTGGGAATGATAGCCAGTTGGCTGGAGGATGACCTCAGAGTCCCAGAAGGGAAGTAGTGCGATATCCCTCTCCTGATGTAGGTGGCGGCATTACCATGTAGGTCTTTATGTACCAAAACCAGTACCTTGAATTTAATCTTTTTTTTTCTCCGTTAGCCAATGCAGGGCCCTGCGATATGGGGGCATATGAGTTTCAGGAGCCAGATTAAGAATTAATCTAGCTGCCACATTTTGAACCACTTGCAAGCGGTTCAAGAGATAATCAGGCAAACCCACATATAGGACTCTTCCATAGTCCAGTCTGGAAGTGATTAGGGCCTGGATCATTATTTTCCTTGTGTAAATTGACAGAAGAGGTAGTATTTGAATACCCAAGCTTTTACAGAATTTTGAAGAGTGGTTGGCGAAGGCGTATCCTGGGGCCATTATGACCTCTAGATCACAGAAGGTTGAGTTACAAAGAAAATAATCTCCGATTTGTCTGGATTGCATTTAAGTTTTTGACCAACAAATTAAAAACCTTGTAGAGGCATGCTCTGATGTTCTCACCCTCAAAGTGTTTGCCTTTCTCACATGTAAAGAGAAGCTGAGTTTCGTCTGCGTAAGAAGTTACTTTGGTGCCACATGATTTGGCCAAGTCCGCAAGCGAAGTCAGGTACACATTAAAGAGTGTAGGGCTTAGAGCTGAGCCCTGTGGGATGCCCACCTTCAGATACTGAATGATGGAAGTATTCGGAGGAATCAAGACTTCCCAACTTCTATTATCCAGAAACAAGGTCAGCAACTTTAGGGCATGCCACCAATTCCGAAACTCTGTAGCCTCTTCAGTAGTCTGTCATAGGGAACAGTATCGAAGGGCGCTGAGAGATCCAGCATAAACAAAAAGGCCCTTCCTCCATGATCCAGACTCTCTTTAATGTGCCAAGTGACCTCTAACGGAGTTGTTTCTGTGCTTGCTACAACCATCCATGAAACCAGATTGACTGTAATGTAGCACATTGGTATTTTCCAGGTAGCCTGAGATTATGGAATTGACATGTTTTCCAGCACTTTAGAAAAGGCTGGAAGTATTGATATAGGTAGGCAGTAGGCTAGAACGTTATGATCAGCTGATGACTTCTTGAGTAACAGAAGAATGCTGGCGTGCTTCCATGCAGAGGGCATTATTCCAGAGGTTAGAGAGGTGTTTGAAACTTTCTTCCTTGCTGTGTCATTTATCTTACTCCTTAAGTTCTGCATTTCCTTCAACAACCATTGCTTTTTCTTTTCTTTAATTCTCTTTCTTGATAGGCAACGTCTAAATCCTTTATACACAGCAATAGGTATGCTAAGCAAATGGCAATAATCAATACAGGTTTTAATATGATCCCTAAGAATACACTCCCCATATTTCCAAGCCAACTACTTATTGCAGAAGCTCCTTTACCTAAGTTTCCTAACACACTAGTTATTTCTAAGGATTCTATTTCAGGCTTTAAGTAAAAAAGCTCCTTAACAAATACCTATATCATCTTACTCTTGTCAGGTATATATGAACAGCAGTGTTATGCTTTCAACATCTTACAGACTCCTCCTTTCTCTATCAGTAATATATCTAAAGCCAATTTATTTTGCAAAACCATTGATCTAATAGCTACTAATTCTGTACTGACTACTAGCAATGCACCAGATGTACATGTGGATAACTTATCCTCTGCTGTAGAAAGGTTTCTCATGTTCTCATCATTTAGGACTATTTCCATGGAGGGAATGAATTCACCAAATATATCTCCAACTAATTGTGTTGCATCAATTATACTACATTTATGTCTGTGAGATGGATTCATTGTTAGAACATTTATACTATTTGTGGTTTAGGAAGTTTTGATAGGGAGGAACAAGATGGCGGACTGAAGCCGCTACGGAGCAGGGCTGGTGGTGGATCTTACCGTACCCATGCTAGTAGACTGAAAATATAGGGAGATTATCTGCCTCTGTCTTTTTATGAGATTTGGCTGCTCGTTCCAAGAATAAAAACTTGCTGGGGGAGAAATATATCTAGCGGAGAACAGTATCTGACGTGCAGTCTGATCAGGGCTGGAGAAGCAGATGTGGCGGCCGTTTGGAAGTCGTTTCGGCAGACTGCTTCAGCTTGTACGGCTGCCTGCACTGGGATCGGTGGCTGATCAGCAATCGGCTGGTCGAGTCTGGCAGGTATTCTCGGATTCACTCCTACGGCAACACCGGGTTCTGGCGTGCTGAAGAGAATGGCACCTAAGAATCCATTGAGGCACACTTGTGCTGGCAGGAATGCCGGTGCGGGAGAAGCGAGTGCCGCTGATGGTGAAACTGTGGCGGAATTGGCCTCAGAGAAAACAACGGTGAAAATTGCAGAGAAAACGGGACAGCTGACTGGTAAGCCTCTTCTACGTTTACCGCTGCTCGGGAAAATAGCGGAGTCTCTTGCCTGCAATGCGGGGAATGCTGCAGAAGAGAGCAGTGGAAACAAAGTGACTCCAGGGACGTCAACAGATTTATTATGCAACATAGTAGCTATTGTGAATAGGGTGGATAATGAGGCTGCCAGTGTTTCTGGGGGGAATATCATTGGAAACATGGAAGCAGAAATAGGTTGAACAGTTGAAAGGCCAAATTTTGATCCAAGGGTCTGCACAAATACTGAAGTGCCAGTGACTTTGAATTCCAGAATCCCGAAAATACCGGGGGAGAAAGTACAGGAGGAAAAAATTCCAGGTGAAAATTCAACTGATCTCTCTGGGCTATCTAAGTCATCGGAGAATTTGCTTATTGCGCCAAACGCCTCAGGCTCTTTTTCTACTGATATTTTCACAGCCATCGCTACCGAGACTTTAAAATATGATACAGTGGCGGAACTGGGCGCAAAGATCTCTCTGGCTATAGATGAAATGATAGATGAGACGGATGCAATAGAGGAAGTGGACTCTGACGAAAATTATGTGGAATTAATGGATGATCAGATCCGCACTCCTACGGATGCAAATAAATCTGCCTGTATCAAGAAAGGGAGAGGAAAATATAAAAATGAGTTAAAAAAAATAACCGGCAAACAGAATACCATGACAACAATGAGAAAAGTTATCGCAGAGTATAGCCCTTTGCGGAAGTGGGTGCAGGCAAAGGGCGGTGTTAAGTCTATGGCACTGCCGATCTCTAGCACTAGCCCTACGGATGTAATTCCAGTGCCTGATAAGTTGGATAAGCTCGACAAGCCTAAGCCTAAACCGAGTAAACCGGAGTGGGGCCAATCTGCAACGTCTGCAAAATCGGCTCTAACATCAGCTTCAATGTCAATACCAACGTCAATACCAGCCCTAACCCTTGCCCCAGCTGCGATCACTGCCCAGGCTTATGCTATAGAAGGCTTTAATTTGACTCCAGCGGCTTCACAGTCAAGAGACAGGGCTACGACCTCGGCCATGGATAGCCAGGAAGATCTACCACCACCATTTAGTCTGATACTACAAACACTACACGAACAAAGACAAGAAGCACAACAGCACTATTTACAAATGCGAGAGGATAGTAGCAAAACACAATCTTCCTTACAGGAGATGGCAGGTAAATTAGGCTGTATGTCTCAAGAAGTCGCAGAGCTGCAACAAAGGGTCGTGGGCACCAAAGAAAAATTGGCATACACAGAAGTCACTGCGAACAAACATGAGGCTCAGATTGCAAGTATGCAGGCTAAGCTGGAGGATATGGGGAACCCGCAGCGCCGACAAAACCTTGGACTTTTTGGGATTGCGGAGGGGGCTGAAGGAGCAGACCCGAGGGCATATTTGGTACAACTACTCCAGAAGGCATTTCGCGAGCACTCCGATTGGGATTGGGACTCACAGATACAAAGGGCTCATAGACTGCCGCTGGTACAAAGAAACAAGGGGGGTCAATACCCTCGGCCATTGTTGATTAATCTGGGAAACTTCCTATTACGACAGGCTATTTCGTTAAAAGCTAGAACTAACACTCCTGTTTCAGTAGATTCTGTCACATTTTTTGTGAGATCAGATTTAAGTAAAGCCACAATGGAAAGGCGCTGGAAGTTGCGTCAATTCATAGATCCAATAAAGGCCCTTGGCGGACAAGTCTATCCACAGGAACCAGCCCGGTTAAAAGTATTTAAGAGCGGTTGTACATATTTCTTTCTGGATAAAAAGAAGCAGAACAATTTGTAACCAAGTGGCAAACTTAAGCTGCAGATAAAATTCTAAATAATGTGAAATAAAGATCCTAACACTATTTAGATTATCGGAAAGAGACGTGATCTAACAACATGAAATAAGGACTAGAACATTCTGAACATTGCTAGAAAGACACCCGGACTCTCGATGTAGATGTCTGATCAGTTAAATTGAGAGTAGGGACGCTAAAGATTTTGTTTTCTGATCTTTTCTTCTCATCCCCATTAAGTATAGTATTGGGAATGAGAACAGAGAATTCGAATCTCATGTTCGTATTTAAAAAACATTTTTTTTTAAGGCAGAATAATATGGGTGCAGGGCTGATCCCCAAGGCTGTGACTCTGTAAGGCTGCCCAGACAGCGGCAGCTGGCTCAAAAGAGGAGTCCTCCTCTGGGGGTAAAGGGGAGGTTTGGGGTGGGTGGATCAGGGAATGGTGGTGGGTGGGTTCTGGGGAGGGGGGAAAAAAACTGGGAAAAAAACAACACAAGGATGGACGTAAAGATCTTTTAGGATGTATCAGTTGAGATGTCTGGCCTGGAACGTGGCGAGTTTGAATAGTAGGAACAAAAGAAGATTAGTTTTGGAAGAGCTAAGGATGTATAACCCACAAATAGCTTTGATATCGGAGACTCATATCTCTTACAAAGATCGAAATTTGCTAAAGCAATTAGGTTAGGATGTAGTTGTAAATACAGACTTAAATGCTTCAATACAAGGAGTAGCTATTCTCAAACAAAAACAATTTAGAGTAGAAACTGGTAAAACTGCTATAGATAAAGCGGGGAGATGGGCTATAGCTGAACTGGTACTTGAGGGCTGTAAATACACGTTTTGCGTCATATATGGCTCGAATATAGATGATCCCTCAATTTTCGATCAAGTAAATATGGAGCTGCTGGGTTGGGAGGGAGAGCACATAATAATGGGTGATTTCAATTGTATTATGAGCTATGATATCGACACTACTAGACGAGGGGCGTTTCAGAGGATGCGAAGGACATGTGCTGCTATCACGGACTTGGGTCGAATACATGCTATAAGGGATGCGTGGCAGGTACTATGTCCAAAAGTAGCCGGTTACACTTATTATTCTGCTGCACATAAATTATGCTCACGCATAGACATGGCCTGGGTCACGGATAAGGTTTTAGAATCCAGTACTATGGAAATCTGCCCAAGAGTGACCTCTGACCACAATCCTATTTTCCTTTCTTTTAATATTTCAGTAGAGAGGTCAGGTCCTAGGTCTTTCTCATTCCCTAGATATTTATCTTTAAATATAGACTTCTTAACACAACTGAAGGAACATTTGAAAGAATTTATCGATATAAATATCAACTCGGCCTCACCAATTTTTGTATGGGATGCTTGTAAAGCTAGAATAAGGGGCTTTACGCAACAACTTATATGGAGACAGAATAACAAACGTAAGAGAGAAAATGAGAAAACTATTGCTAATATAATTTCAATTGAGAATCAATTAGCCGAGGCATTACTCTTGGGATCGGCAAAGACGGAAGAACTGGGCTTTAGCTTGATAGATCTTAAGTCCGCTCTGAAAAGTACACTCAGGGAAAAAAGCATTGATAAATTAAAGAAGTATCATCTATTACAGTACAAGAGTGGAGAAAAAATAGGCAAGATTTTGGCATACAAAGTTGCAGAGGATAGGGCCTAAACTGTTATAAAAGCAATTAAGGGGCCTAATAATCTGGTCTATAACAATCCTAGGCAGATTCTGCAACAATTTGTTAATTACTATCAAAAACTCTATACTCCTGAAAGCCATATACCAAAAGATGAGATACTCAGATATATAGATAGGAGCACAATAAAATGTATGGGGAACAACAATTCTGATTCACTAACAGACGATATTACAAGAGCAGAAATTAGACTTGCAATCAATGCTTTGCCGTCAGGCAAAGCAACAGGAGAGAATTCAATACCCTTGGAATTATACAAGACATGTATGGAGGAGTTGATCCCACTCTTTAGTCAGGTTATTAGTTTTATCGGGCAGGAAAAAAGGCCCCTAACTCTTGGAATTCTACACAATTTGTCTTGTTTCGAAAAAAACAAAAAAGGCTGATGAGTGTGGGTCTTATAGACCCATCTCGCGTATAAATAATGATGCAAAAAATTTCGCTAAAGTTTTAGCGACTCGTTTGGCACCAATAATGTCTAGTATGGTCTCACCTCAGCAACATGGGTTTATCCCAAAAAGCGATACTACATCCCATATTAATATGGCTCTGACAGCATTTGACATTGCTCGGACTAAGTCGACCTCACTCGGTATGACATTATTAGATGCTGAAAAAGCTTTCGACCGAGTGGGGTGGGAATTTCTCTGGGCTACGCTGTCAGCGTTTGACTTCAAAGGCCAATTTCTGAATTGGATACAGGCTTTACATGACAACCCGACTGCTAATATCAGCTACGCAGGGATGCATATGTCTACATTTTCTATATCTCGAGGCACACGACAAGGGTGTCCCCTTTCACCCCTGCTTTTTGCTTTAACAATGGAGCCATTTTTATTAGCTTTACAGAATCAATCCCGGATAGCCCCTTTTGTATTAGGTCCGAACTCTCTTAAAATTACAGCATATGCAGACGACATTGCAATATATTCAACAGATGTGTCTGCAGCTATGAAGGGAATTATCCAAGAGGCAAATAGATTTGGTGCTATCTCTGGATACAGACTGAATACTAATAAAACCCAAGTCTTAATGAATTATAAATCTTCTGTTTCAATACAGAGAGTATGTAGCGTTGCTACTTATTTAGGGGTTAGAATCTCTGCAAAAATAGATGAAATAGCTGCATTAAATTACGAGGCACTACTAAAAGAAACAGCTACCTCATTTAAAAAATGGCATAAGGTGCCGCTAAGTATTAGTGGCAGGATAAATTTAATAAAAATGAAGATCCTGCCCAAATACCTTTATTTATTTCGGTCTATCCCTTTACGGGTGGACAACCTCTACTTTAAACGCCTAGATGGGATCCTTAGTAGCTTTATTTGGGGGTACAAAAAGCTCACCGAGTAATTGCCTTATTACAACTTCCATTCAACCAAGCAGGTCTCGATTTCCCAGATTTTAAATTATATTTTTGGTCAGCTTTTCTTACTCGTTTTCGTAGCTTATTAAATCCTATCAATAATCTTTTTTTTCATAAATTTATGCTGGGTTAAGATTCCAATATGTTTTTTTTCAGATTTAACGACCCAAATTATTTTAAGAGGGTCAAATTTAAGACCGCACGGCTCATCGTAAATATTTGGCGTGCATTTCTTATCAAGTGCGAGACATCGTTTTATCACTCTAGACTTCCCTTATGGGACAATCCACGTCTTCCAGAAATTTTTCATGATAAATTTGGTAAACATCTATCCAGCCTGGGCATTAAAATTCTTGGGACCTATATGACCATAATGGATTCATGACATTCCATGCATTGAAGGTTGTATATAATCTTACAAAAGGGGTTCGGTTTAAGTACTATCAGATAAGTGATTAATTTATATGTAGGCTGAATCTTACAGCCATTTCAGATTCTGACATTTGGAACTGCTTATATGCGGTAAAGGATAAATCGCTGATTAGTACTGGATACAAAAGTTTAAATTGCTATAGGACTGATGACTGTGTGAAATTAGCGAAGAGATGGTGTAAAAAAAATCAGCACTGTTGT
Organism: Lissotriton helveticus; assembly: GCF_964261635.1. Taxonomy (NCBI): domain Eukaryota; kingdom Metazoa; phylum Chordata; class Amphibia; order Caudata; family Salamandridae; genus Lissotriton; species Lissotriton helveticus. The sequence goes on from NC_136063.1 coordinate 808,918,783, forward strand.
TACAGCCAATACTATCTCCATAGCTCTTAACAGCATTAGCAGATCAGTACATTCTTCCAATTTAAGGCTGCAACAATATAGAACAATATGCCAGTTATACCACACTCCGGAAAGAATAACAAAATGGCCCTCAAACTATTCTAACAGTGATGCCCAAAATGTGACCTAAGGGCAGCCGACCTGAAACATATGTTTTTTCTCTGTCCTGAATTAACAGAATTTTGGGAGGGAGTCACTAAAGCTCTTACTCAGAGATTTGGGAGACCCTTCTCACTTACAGCTTTAGAAGTATTAGTGGGTGGGCAGAACTGGAATACCTGTCAGAAAGATGTAATAATTATTTTAATTGCCTGTGCTAGACTGACAATAGCCCGGGTCTGGATATCGCGGAGCCCACCGACGGTTCTGGAGTGGTGGAGTCTGGTTAAGGAAACATATGATATGGAATATGCACTGGTAAATACAAGGGGATTGAATCATTACGGAAACTGGGGAATATCTGGGGATCGTTTATCTGATTTTTCAATTCTTGGTATTTGGTGTTATAATTACTACGAATCGCTAAAATTACTTTTCTGTTTAACAAATTCTTTCTTTTTTTTTCTTTTCTTTCTGATGTTATGTGTTTGTAACTTGTTATCTCTCATGTTGTCAATAAAAAAAATATTTAAAAAAAAAGAACATTTATACTATTTACATAGTACATTTAGGGAACAATACATCTAAATTACAAACACCTCCATATTCAGCAGGTAATTGAAAAATGCATCTTGTCCACAAATGAAATATTCTCTAGGAATAACTGGTTCCTCTCCTGTTAAAATCTGAGCAGGTCCTACCAGAACTTCAAATGTATGTTCGCAACTACTTATCCCCATGAGCCTGGTTTTAATATGATTCCTCCTTTTGCAAAAACATATTTTCCCTTTCTGTCATTTTTCTAGCTTCACTTTGAGCTATATCATTTACTTTCTATACTCATCTACTTCTTCTTTCCAACCACCTTTAACACATCTTTTTGCTTTGTTGTGTTATGAAACATGAGAGCTCTCCTTTCCTCTAATGCCAGGGTGAATTTATTTTCTAACGGCTTCATTGAACATGTCATATTCCGTTCATAAGCTTTAACAGTGTCTATCTTTGTTAAAGAAAAAACAAGCTGTCTCCATCTCCTTAGCCTGTATGTGGGGGTACATTTTTTTGTGAAGAGCGACTTTAGAATGGATAACATTATAATTGGAAAATTAATATGAACAATTCATTCAGTCAATAAAATAAGCTAAGCAATATAGTATATGTAACTACACATGAAAGTGGAATATGATGGTATGTTACATCCTCAGTAGCTAAAGAAGGTAAGTGTGCTCAAGCATAAGAGTCCTTAGCATAAAAAGTGTGTGTATTCTTGAACTAATCTAGAATAATAATTTGATGTCAAATCCCAATTTGTAGCATCTATAAATGAAGCTTTTATTTTTTTTCTCATGTACTATATGCACAGGTGATGTAGGTGCAGGTTTAGATCTAAGTGTTTCTATCGCAGGGGTAAAACTCATGGCACTATAAGAACTATGAATGCTAACATAGTAACCATTAGTGTAGCAGCAACCACTATTCTATGCTTAGTCTTGGTAAGGAAACACGTTTGTCTACAGCCAGATCTTCAGCAGAATATACCAGCAAATATAGCAGCAAGCAGATGCTATATTCTGCATTGGGATTTACTTGTGCAACATGACCAGACCATTGATCATTTTACTTGCAGTTAATTTCATTCAGCTTAAACACTATAGTCATTAAACAAACAAAGAGTTTCCGACAGGAGATATTTCCAACTCATTTACTTATTTTAGGAATAAGGTAACGATATATCTGTCGGCAAACACATAACTATAATAAGGTAGCAAAAAAAAAGTTAATAATACAGTAAAGATTGTGGCTAGGTGTAATTCTTAATATATTAACCTGAATGTTATTAATCATACAGTATAGCATTTGCATGGGTTATATAAAAACTCACTTCTACTTTGTCAGAGTCAGATCACCAAACATTCTTTGTTCTCAATTCCAGTGGTAATCCTGGACAGCTCTAGGGTCCACACAACGTATTTTCGTCCTTCTATTTTAAGAGATATGTCTTCCAAACTGAAGGAGCTCATTAGTCCATACAGCAATATATGTGGTTGTGGTGGACAATTCCTCAGAGTCACAAGAACTCAATTCACTACTATAGTCTAATACTATTGCTTAAAAAAAGACAAAAGCCAGAACCAAACATGACATAACCCCAGTAGGAAATAAATCCTAAAGATTGTAAGCCCAGAGCTCCATCCCACAATGTACTCACAGGCAATAGTGGAGCAAATATGTATATGGTTACCATATCCCTAAAATAAGTAAATACAGATGCCACCTTGTTTGTTTAATGTTCATACCGAGTCTCTTGTAAAAATATTGTGTCAGCCTATTGTGTTGCGTTATATACACAATAATCTTCATGAGGCATCAATAGCCCTACTCAGTCTTCTTCTTAGTATGTCAACCCTACTCTTCTACTGCAACCTTGGCCCAAGGGAATTCTTCATAATTCCTTGTATTTATTTTCTTTATACAATAATTGTAATGTTCATTTATCAGTCTTTTTCAATATTCTGGCTGGACATAGTTCATAGTTCAAAATATCAGGTATTGTTGTATTGAATAAGTTAGGTCTCAGACTTCAAACTTGGTTTTTGATTTTGTTTAAAAAATCTTGAATCATGGGGGGCTTGGTTTACCGCCGAAGGGAATGGCCGCTCGGTTGCTTCACTCCGGAGTGCCACTCCCAAAACATCCATACAGCTTGTGTTCCGCTGGCCCGAATCTCACCCCAGTGGTCTCCTTGAGGTGCGGTGGTGTCTGGCAAGAGATCGGCTGAGTTTGGGACAGATTGGTGGCGTGTCCGGTGGGCGCTCCGTGGACCGGATCGTCACCGGAGGTCCGGCCAGCAGAGGTGAGGTGGCACGAAAGGAGCGGGCTACGCAAGGCCGCGGCTGCAGCCTACCCCGACGGAGCCCTAAAACACTGGCGGGGAGCGCCCGTCTGAGTACAGCACACCATAACTAGACTTGCGAATGGTACAGTAACCCCCCTGGGACCTTTGGTGAGACGGAGGCCAAGTGAGTGAGATGGCGGCCCCCGCTGTGCATACGAGTGTAGGAAGGAGCACACTCCGTTTGTCCGCCGCTGAGGCCTACCCCGACAGAGCCTTGAAATATTGGCGGTGGGCGTCCAGCTGAGCACAGCCCTCACCCGCAACCTGGGCGATTGATGCAATACTCCACCCTGGGGCCCGGGTGAGACCGGGTTCAAGGGAGCGTGACGGTGGCCCCTGTGGTGAAAACGAGGGCAGGCCTTGATTTGCTGGCATGAAGGGGTCTGGGTGTGGCCCTGCGATCCCCAGGGTGATATTTTGTTGGAGTCCCATTGGCTAACAAACTGACTATGTGGGGACAATTTCTGGCCCTTAAACAACAAGAAACAGTTTTGGTCATACTGAGAACAGTGATCTATCCCTGAAACAGCCTTGGAGGCACAGAGTGGGCCCGGTTGGGCAACTCGCCCCTGTCAGACTACTGGGGCCTGGGGATTTTTGACGACGGGACCCTGGAGGTCTATTTAAAGATTTAATGTTTGCAGGATAGGAGATGTGGACACTGGTGTGCTGTTGAGAAAGTGACTGCCCGGGCTCATTGCGATTCTTTGAGTGCCGGGTGGAGAGGGTATCGCCTCGTGGGACTGTCTGGATTCTTACCTCCCCCAAGTATTGGCCTGATCCACAGAGTTGCCGAGAGAGGAGTGGTGGCGGAAATGCCTTGACTGCCAAGGGGGGAGAGACTTTACCTGCCTCCGGGCCACTATCTGTGTGGGCTCGGTTGGTGAGGGCTCCACCGGGAGGATATTCGTGCAGCGAGTCTAGCCACACATTCCTGTGTGTGGGGTGCCTTCTGCAAAAACCAACAGGCCGAGTGGGGGACTCCAGTGCAGGCAGCGGAGAGTAGCGGTCGCACTCCACCATCGAGTAGTGCCACCTGGATGAGGATCATGGCATTTGGATGCAACAACCATACGGTGACGCAGAACAAGCTGGAGAATTTGCTTGGCAAAAGCAACAGAGTGATGATCGAGGAGAGACGGCGACCCCAAGTGGCACAATGGAACCTACGAACAAGGATCTCTTCGAGGTAATCACAGCAATAAGGACCTCCCTCGAGGTGAGGATCGACACGGTGGCAACAGACGTGGCACTGATCCGGGAAGATATGAAGAAGATAGCGGAGCGCATGGGGACAATAGAGAGCACCACCAAGGACCTGGTCACTGACACCACCCTTCTTAAGCGACAGGTTGCCGAGCTGCGCTCGTCCCACGAGGCAATGGCCCTACAGCTGGATAACTATGAAGGAAGAATGCGGCGCAACAACGTCCGAATTTCGTGTGTGCCGGAAGGCTCAGAGGGGCAGCCCACGGACCTTTTTGTTGGAAGAACTGGTCCTTAAATATCTACAACCACGAGGACTCTCTAAATGATTCTCGATCTAAAGGGCTCAACGTGTGCCGTTCGTAGCCGGGTGCACCCCAGAGGCCGCTCCTTGCCCGGGTGTTTAACTTCCGAGACCGTGATATTATTCCTCAAATGGCAAGGGCGGCCCCGCCACTGACCTTCGACAACAGTAAGTTCATATTCTTTCCAGATTTTACTTTGAGAGTGCAGAAACAACGCCGCAGCTTCCTGGAGGTGAAAAGGGCCCTACCTGACCAAGAGGTAAAATATGCAATGATGTTCCCCACCAGCTGAGAGTTGAAGCCAATGGGAAATCGTTGTTTTTCACTCGTCCGGAGGATGCCTTGGACTGGCTGGAAGGCTGGCGCACCGTCAAAAAGAAATCAAAGAAAGGATTCTCGGCTGCTGATAATGCTTGGTGTGATGTTGCAGCCTCACATGTGCAAGAGTATTGAGTGCTGAATTGGCTGGAGGGGCTGGGTGGGGGACGATGTCTATGCACTGCAGGGAGCCACGGCCAAAGTGTTAAAATCTAGATTGCGACTTAAACATTACGAACGAAGTTTGTGGTTCTGCCCGCTACCGAGCCCCTTGAAGATGATGGAAGCGCCCGATACGAAGATGATGGAGCAACCGGATATCCAAAGACACACTACAGGAACCCAAAGACTGACAGGTTACACAGCTCAAAGACTATTGCACTCTTTATCACCCTTCTCTTTTGCCTCCTCCTCGTGACCACCCTCTGGATCGTGGAAGAAAGTGCACCAGCTCGTGAGGTATTTCTAACCACTGCACAGCCTACCACCATGAAAGAACACCATCTGATCTCTCTTTCACCTCAACTCCGAGAGAGACGAAAGGAGTTTTGGAACAACTCTTTTGTGCAGTTGCTGCACCAGCACAACCTTGCCGCCAATGCCACAAATTGCTGGATCTGTGGACTGTTGCCACATGCCACCGGACATTTCATCCCCTTCATCCCTTCACCTTTCTCTGTCCATGGTTCCTGCCTTGCTTGGCTGATCCTCTTGCAAGAGAGTTACAGGGATAATGCCACCTCTGGAAAAACCATGTCGCACTTTTATCATGGAGTCTGGCTGAACAAAACAGGAAGAACTGCTGCTCCCTTCTGCCCGCTGACAACCAATGTCTCAGTTCACATGGACATTCCGGTCGAAGAACGAATTGAAATGCAGGTGTTCAACAACCCAGCCAGACCCACCTTCTCTTACCTCCAAAAACGAGCAGCTGCCACCCTGACTGTAGCCCTGTCTGTTGTCAACATCTCGGGCCTTGTATGCATCGAAGGTCTCGGCACGCAGTTGGTGGGCCACAGCACTTGCCGCATCACTAGAACTTTGGACTCAACTGACCCAACCTCTTTCGTCACCTCTCCGAACATGTACTTTGTCTGTGGTACAAAAGCCTACACTTGGCTCCCAAAGGGTTGGAGAGGTACCTGCTACATTGCCTTCGTCCTTCCTCCCACCTATGTGGCTCCAGCAAACCATCACCGACAAAAGCGAGCGAGAGACATTGAACAAGCCGACTCCACCGGAGCACAATTCCTGGATGCAATAAAGGGACTTGTTCCACTCTGGGGTCCGATGGCGAACAGCCGTGCCATCCGACATTTGACCCAGGCAGTCGAAAGGACAATGAACATCACAGCTGGCATCCTCACAAACAATACAGCCGAGCTTCAGGCGGTCCGCCTGGTGGCCCTTCAGAACCGCCTTGTTCTGGATGTGGTTCTAGCGGATCGTGGAGGAGCATGCCGTATCATCGGGTCTAGCTGTTGCACCTTCATACCAGACAATTCGCCCTCAGTCTACAAGGCCATTGAACATCTCCATAGACTCTCCTCAGAAGTTCATCAGGAACAAGAAGAATGGTCGCTTGGGAGTTGGTTTTGGAATACTGTAAAGGACTGGGGCTGGAGGTTGTTCATGATCATCTTGATACCGATTATTGTGATATGTAGATTCTGCCTGGGTATTCAATGCTTGCCACCTCTGTGCTCACTTTGTGCCAACTGCATCTGCCCTAAGACTCTGGACTTTGAAACTGAACGCATTAAAGCATTGTATGATGTAGAGATCCGTAACATGATGGGAATAGACATAGACTGACAAGCTGGCTAGATATGTTGAAAAGGGAGGACTGTTAAAATCTAGATTGCGACTTAAACATTATCGGCGCCATCTTGTCCTTTCAGGCTCATATGTGCGCGTAAGCAGCAGCCATTTTGAATGCCATGGCCTCTCTGCCCACTGCCGATAGCCAGCGCTTCTTTCTCTCCCTCTCTCTCGACCTCGCAGACATCCCCCCGCGCATTGACAGCCCCCGCTCTCACACGCTCGGGCCATAAACCACCTCTTTCAGCGCGACCCTGCCTCGGATCCACATCCCGTACCCGGCCAACACCTCCCTCCGTCCCTTTGATGCACACATCCTTTGATGGACCCCCATCCTCTGTGCCCGATTGTCCAGCCCGATCCCAGGCCGTCACCTAGCCCTGCGGATGCAGTTTATTGCCCATACAGTAGGCAGCTGCCCCTCTTCAAAGGATCTAAGACTAATCGAAACCCCCTCCCACCCCATGAGATCCGATCAGCCGCACACATTCCGGGAATCAACGGAATATCCATCTGCGCTACAGTCATCACCTGCTGAGACCGGGGTGGGGACTTCTACTGTCACTGTGTGTGGGAACGGGCATGAAGCTGGGATTTCAGGGATGTCTTCCGTACTTCAAAGCATTTACAGGAATGTGTTTCATGCAATAAAGTCATAAACCTGTGTATAAGAGGCCAGGCCTCAGAGATGCGGTTAGAGCACCTCGAGAAGATACCCTGTTGTCTGATTTGACGTGTTCTGCTCCGTCGGAATAAACCTCTGTTTCCTGCCTTCCAGTCTCCAGCGCCTGCCTCTTTGTTTGATAATTTCGAGTGGTATGAGAGGCGATTAATGCCGGGCAATACTTGGGTATTTATCGATCGAAATCTGCCTCACCTTTTACAGTTGGCGACCCAAACGTGGGGCCCATCAGCGACACGTGGATCCAGTGAGAGAGGTCCTGACGACAGAGTGAACGACTGCAACAATCGGGAAGTGCACCTGCCCGATAGACCCTCGTCTGGCAGCCGATCATCCGAACTTCACCGGTTCCGAACAGACCTCTCTCGAGTGATCTACGGTCCTGACTGGGACCCATCAGGACTGCCGCAGCGATTACGGAGAATAGAGGACGATCGGGCGCTGGAAGCGGAAGACGAGAAACTGTCCTTGTGGTCCGGGTAAGGTCGTGTAAACACGACAAATTGCGAAAAGATTATCTGACTGTCTGAAAATACTAGTATTTGCTCTCTGAATTGTTTTTGAGATATTCTCTGGCTGCAAACGGGGAAGAATAGAAATATTCTCTCTTCCTTTGCAGATAGTGAAGGGTAGGTAACGCGGACTTTTGTCCCCCGCTGTAATCTGTCGTGCCTATTTTTCTCCCCACTGACTGATTGATTGTTCGAACATTGGTTGTTCGAAGCTGGTTCTTTTTGAGGTATTCTCTGTTTGCAAATAACGTAGAATAGAAATATTCTGTCTAGTCTTTGCAAGTAGTAATAAAATAGGTAGTGCGGACCTTTGTCCCCCTCTGTAATCTGTCATGCCTATCTTCTCCCCACTGAATAGTAGTTGGTTCAACCCGGACCGCCTATTAGAGATGAACCATCCAGCTCCACTGGAAGGCACCCCTAATAAGGACATGTTCACTAAATACGGACTAGTCGCCATAGCTTATAGTAAACTATGGCATAAATATACAAGGAAGGATCAGGAAAGTCAGTGGCCACTGATAGGATCCTTTGATGATAATAAAATAAACGTACTGGAAACAGCCCTTCGTAACAATAAGGCAACGCCCACTATGCTCGACAGCCTCGGCATGTGGCGCAAAGAAGCAGAACAACGGAAAAAGAGAAACGTAGTCAGATTAGAGAAAGAGCTACGAAAAGCAGCTCACCTAGCTGCTAGAAAGTTGGAGGAAGAGATAAAGGAAAGGGAGAAAGCCAAACAGAAACAAGAGTCTGAAACATCAGGCCAGTGTCCCGTCCGAACCCCCTCTATGCTCTACCCTGAGTTACCCTCGAAACAACGAGCGAACAATGACTTATTGTTAGGTCCCCCAATCATCTACATGCCTCCTCCATACGCCCCTTCCCAAACCTTAGTACAACCCCCGCAGCCCCCAAGTACGGGTGAGAATAGTGCCAAGACCTCGGTCCTCACGGCCTCCGCGCCGGACGAACCCCTTGTACTCAACACAGCACAAGCAGTAGCACTAGATGACCCTGAAACTAGAAGGAAAGATTCCACTAGAATGAACCGATTGAGCAAAGATGAACGAGTAGGGATCGATAAGATAGTGAAGACACTGGTGGAACGAAAAGAGAACGAGGAATATGTAACAGACATGTACAATTCGTATGCCAATAGCCACAGACGACACTTTGTTGTGCGATTTTGTTATCACACCCTCAATGCCTATGAGGATCAGTACCAAGATAAAGGTCCTGAGAGGTTAACGACCCTCTATAGGAAAGTTGACATTGGGGATGAAGGCGAGTGTGATGTGACGAACCTCTTCGCGCGTACGCTTGAAGTCTTCCGCCACCTCACTGAACAGAGACCAGAAACTAGCGCTGCGGCTCCTGTAGCGGCTGAACCCCAAACCGAAAAAGCTAATACTATGATGCCTATAAAGGAGGCCGCTCCCTACTGGGTTCCCCCAAGAGGACAGGGAACACATGACGACATTAACCACCAAGATGCAAGAGGGAGAGTTGTTTACAACTGGGTCTACCAACCATGGGATCGGCAAGACATTTTGACGTTCCGAAAATCGTTGCCTGATTTATGAAAGAACCCCACCGCCTTTTATACTGAATTAGGCACAGCCTTGGGTTCGACGATTATGACCCTAGCGGACATCGATTTGTTTTTCGGGCTATGTCTGCCAGCTGATGTGTGGAAGCAAATCCGGAAAGTCGACCACCTTGAGCTGTTCGGACATACCTGGTCGCAACTCGATGGCATAGATAGGCAACGAGAGCCTGGGCAGAAACCTTTAAATTCCATTCTAGACCTCCCAGACAAGATCGTCCAGAAATTGAAAACCCTGATCCCAGAAAAGAAAGTGGATTGGTCGATAGTAACGGCCTGCCGCCAGAAACCCCAGGAAGACGTATCAGAATACTTCTCCCGGTTTGAAACGGTGTTCTCCGATTACAGCGGCAAGGACATGACCACTGCAACCGGACATCATCTGTTTGTCCAGAATTACGTCAAAGGTCTGTCACAGGAGGTCTCACAGAAACTACAGACTAGCGAGAGTAGTTGGGCAGCCTCCAAACCCGCGGCTATCCTTCAGATGGCCCAGTACTATGAGCATCAAAAGAATGAGAACGATAGGGTGACTGAGAAAAAGAAAAAGGACTTGAAGGAAAGGGTGATGATTGCTCAGTTGCAAGGGGTGACTAGTGGAAGAGAACAGTACAAAGGAAGCTACCAATCGAATGCTCCGAGAAATCCACCCCCTAGAGACCGTACACCCGCACCCTACACCCCACGAACAGACATCGACGAGAACCAGTGTGCGTTTTGCAAAGGATTTGGCCATTGGAAATCCCAGTGTCCGGTTCGGCTAGAAGCAATCAAAAATAGGGACACGAGAGACGTAGCAAGCGAGCCAAGAAATAGAGGACAGGGACGAGGGAACACAAACGACACCAACAACGACAGATCAGGCAGACCGAATACGTTTGACCGTCCCCGAAAGAACCAGTACCAACAGTCTGACTACGACAATGCCCGCGACTTCGCATAGGACCGCCAAAGGCAAGGGAGGGATCCAGTCGAGCTCAAAGTTGACCAGCAAGGTCCTTATGTTACCGCTAAGGTCCTGGGTACGAAGTCTCCATTTTTGGTAGACACTGGCGCAACACGCAGCGCGTTATCTAAACGACTGATTCCGAGGGCACCCTTGTCTGGCTCACATGTAACATCGATAGGTTTTGATGGAACGCCCTCCACTAACCCCTTGTCCGCAATGATCTCCTTCGACTTGGAAAATAACACCACTGACACCACGTTCCTACTTTCATCCAACACCCCTGATGCTATTATGGGACTTGACATATTGAAGCATTTCCGAGCTACTATTAGGTGTTCACAAGATGGGGTTCGAGTCATTCTGTACGACAACCCGACTATGCTCAGATCCTGTCCCACTTTACGCATGTTTTCCATCACCGACGCTGACTTGTCCCTACTCGACACTCTACCTCTGTACCTATGGGTAAAGACTGACTCGGACGTAGGACGCATGATGAAAGACCCAGTACACATAACTGTTCGACAGGACGCAGTGCTCCCAAAACTTCCACAATATCGGATATCGCCCGAGGGCGAGAAGGCATTGGTAGAGATCATCCAGTCCCTGATAGATGCAGGAGTGGTAGAGGAAGTAGTTAGCAATGTTTGCAACAGCCCTATCCTACCTATTGTAAAGAAGCAGGGTGAGGGAGATGAAAAGGCGTACCGCTTCATCATCGACCTACGAGAGGTCAACAAAGTAGTTGTACCCCAGTACCCCGTAGTCTCAGACATCACCACTGCTACCACCTTCACGGTAATCGACCTCAAGAACGCCTTCTTCTCCATCCCTATCCACCCAGACAGCCGCTACCTTTTCGGCTTCACCTTAAAATCCCGCTCATATAGATTTTGTAGAGCACCCCAAGGCTACACTGAAAGTCCTAGCATCTACAGCCAGGCCCTCAAGAGACAGCTTGACGCAGTCCAGTTACCGGACGGAGTGGTGTTGATACAGCACGTCGATGATATCCTTTTGGCGGCCGACACCACTCCACTTGCAGTCACTGCCACCATCCAACTCCTGCACTTCCTCACGGAGAATGGCCACAAGGTCTCCAAAAAGAAGTTGCAATTTTGCCAACCCCAGGTCACTTACCTAGGCCATCTCCTGTCCAAAGACGGGAGGAAGCTTACGCCCGACCGAATTCAGACCATCCTGGACACCCCTGTCCCTAAGACACAGAAACAAGTCCGCTCCCTAGTAGGCCTCACCTCCTTCTGTCGACAGTGGTTACCAAATTTCAGCCTCATTGTGAATCCACTACTTTCCCTGCTGGCTAAAGATGTCCCCTTCCCGCTCCCTTGGACCCCGAGTGCCAATCCTCCTTCAGAGAACTACAAGACGCCCTTTGTTCCGCACCAGTCTTAGGAACCCCCGATTACACAAAGCCCTTCTCCCTCTACACTCACGAAAGGGAGGGGTGCGCTTTGTCTGTCCTGACTCAGTCCATTGGCCCCAAGCAACGCCCATGTGCCTACTTCTCTGCCACTCTTGACCCCGTAGCCAGAGCTTTGCCTGCCTGCCTTCGAGCTGTAGCTGCCGCTGCTATCTCTATCCGACAGAGTGAGGGGATCGTACTCTCGAATTCCCTTACGGTGTTAGTGCCCCATGCGGTTGACACCCTCCTAAACCAGACTAAGACGCAACACCTGACTAGTGCACGACTGACTGGGTACGAACTGACTCTGCTTGCACCCAATATCACTCTGAAAAGATGCACCACACTGAATCCAGCAACATTGTTGCCCCTACCGGAGAACGACCCCAATGTGCCCCCGATACATGACTGTGTGACCCTCACGGACGAACAGACCAGGAGCAGAGTTGATCTCCGAGACACTGCTTTTCCAGATCCCGACTGAGAGCTATGGGTAGAAGGCTCTTGTATCAAACTCCCCGATGGCACTACCTCAGCCGCTTATGCAGTTACCACAGCCCGAACTGTAGTTGAGACAGCCCGCATCACACAACGATCTGCACAGGCAGCGGAACTGATCGCCCTCACACGAGCATGTATCCTAGCAGCCGGGACGACAGCGAATATTTACACAGACAGCCAGTATGCCTTCGGGGTAGTTCACCATTTTGGGCTCTTGTGGAAGGAGAGGGGATTCCTGACCTCACACGGCACACCCATCCTACACGGAGATCTAGTCTCCGCTCTGACTGAAGCAGTCCTCCTCCCGAAACAACTTGCTGTAATCAAATGCCAGGCACACAAAAAGGTTACGGACATCATTGGGCAGGGGAATGCACTGGCCGACATCACTGCCCGGACCACAGCTGAGAATAGGACAATGACACGCATGTATGTGACCAGGTCACAAACAGAAAAATGGAAGGACGCTAGGGAAACTATTAGGGACATCCAGATGGCGAGCTTATCCCACGAACTGACTGAATGGGCACGGGTGGGACTGAAAGACGATGAAGGCTGCTGGCGGACAAAAGACACGAACAAATGGTTGCTACCCAATTCATACTTGATCCCCATACTGACCATGGCACACTCCCCTGCACACATAGGATCTGCCCCTATGGCCGAACTTGTCTCCAAAGTTTGGCACAATGACAGAATTACAGACTCAACCAAACGCCTAGTTCAGCAATGTCTGATATGCCTGCAACACAACCCTGGGAAAGGAACTGTTGTACCCCGGGGAGGGTTTGGGGTCCCCAACCATCCATTCGAAGTCCTGCAGATGGACTACATCCAGCTAGAGAGATGCCAAGGCCTAAAGTATGTGCTTGTTGTCGTGTGCGCATTTAGCAAGTGGGTGGAAGCCTATCCAACTCGCGACAACACTGCCATTGCTACTGAGAAGGTCTTACTGAAGGAATTCTTCCCTCGCTACGGCCTTTGTCGAATTTTGTGGAGCGACAACGGCCCCCGCTTCGTAGCCGAGGTTATCCAGCTCATCCTGAAGGGGTTGGGTGTAAAGCAAAATTTCCACGCAGTCTTCCACCCCCAATCTGCTGGACTGGTTGAGCGACATAATGCCACGCTGAAGCTCAAACTAGCAAAGAAAGTGTTCACCACAGGACTGAAATGGCCAGACGCTCTCCCTTTGGCATTGCTGTCAATGCGTTCCACCCCTACCAAACACCACTTGACTCCTTATGAGGTCGTTTTTGGCAGGCCTATGAGCATCTGGTCTGCACCAAAACCGACATCCCTTCATGACGTCCCGGACGTCCTTATGTCTGACTATCTGTACAATTTGACCAAAACACTGTCTATTATCCATCAACAGGTGCTGCAGGCCATCCCCGACACTTCCAGGGGCCTCGGGCACGAGATCCAACCAGGTGATTTCGTCTTGATCCGGAATTTCCAGCGAGCAAAGAGTCTGGAACCTCGGTGGACGGGCCCCTGGCAAGTCTTGATCACCACCCGAACAGCTCTTCGAGTGGAAGGGAAGCGGAACTGGCTGCACGCACACCACTGCAAGAAAATCTCCTCAACGCTGACGACGACCGAAGACGTGGCTACCCAAGAAGAGCTCCTGAACAAAGACCGACCATCCTTGAGCTGTTACCCTGACACAGAGACACTTGAATTGGCAGAATTTCCCCGATCCCACTGTGCCATCCAGAGAAGGGTATAACCTGCGACGAAAGGAGGGAGCTTCGGCTAAGCAGACCACTGACTAAGTTACAATTCTCAGAGCGGTGGCCTAACACTACTAAGGCTGTCAGGAGAGAAACCAAACGAAGTTTGTGGTTCTGCCCGCTACCGAGCCCCTTGAAGATGATGGAAGCGCCCGATACGAAGATGATGGAAGCAACCGGATATCCGAAGACACACTACAGGAACCCAAAGACTGACAGGTTACACAGCTCAAAGACTATTGCACTCTTTATCACCCTTCTCTTTTGCCTCCTCCTCGTGACCACCCTCTGGATCGTGGAAGAAAGTGCACCAGCTCGTGAGGTATTTCTAACCACTGCACAGCCTACCACCATGAAAGAACACCATCTGATCCCTCTTTCACCTCAACTCCGAGAGAGACGGAAGGAGTTTTGGAACAACTCTTTTGTACAGTTGCTACACCAGCACAACCTTGCCGCCAATGCCACAAATTGCTGGATCTGTGGACTGTTGCCACATGCCACCGGACATTCCATCCCCTTCATCCCTTCACCTTTCTCGGTCCATGGTTCCTGCCTTGCTTGGCTGATCCTCTTGCAAGAGAGTTACAGGGATAATGCCACCTCTGGAAAAACCATGTCGCATTTTTATCATTGAGTCTGGCTGAACAAAACAGGAAGAACTGCTGCTCCCTTCTGCCCGCTGACAACCAATGTCTCAGTTCACATGGACATTCCGGCCGAAGAACGAATTGAAATGCAGGTGTTCAACAACCCAGCCAGACCCACCTTCTCTTACCTCCAAAAACGAGCAGCTGCCACCCTGACTGTAGCCCTGTCTGTTGTCAACATCTCGGGCCTTGTATGCATCGAAGGTCTCGGCACGCAGTTGGTGGGCCACAGCACTTGCCGCATCACTAGAACTTTGGACTCAACTGACCCAACCTCTTTCATCACCTCTCCGAACATGTACTTTGTCTGTGGTACAAAAGCCTACACTTGGCTCCCAAAGGGTTGGAGAGGTACCTGCTACATTGCCTTCGTCCTTCCTCCCACCTATGTGGCTCCAGCAAACCATCACCGACAAAAGCGAGCGAGAGACATTGAACAAGCCGACTCCACCGGAGCACAATTCCTGGATGCAATAAAGGGACTTGTTCCACTCTGGGGTCCGATGGCGAACAGCCGTGCCATCCGACATTTGACCCAGGCAGTCGAAACGACAATGAACATCACAGCTGGCATCCTCACAAACAATACAGCCGAGCTTCAGGCGGTCCGCCTGGTGGCCCTTCAGAACCGCCTTGTTCTGGATGTGGTTCTAGCGGATCGTGGAGGAGCATGCCGTATCATCGGGTCTAGCTGTTGCACCTTCATACCAGACAATTCGCCCTCAGTCTACAAGGCCATTGAACATCTCCATAGACTCTCCTCAGAAGTTCATCAGGAACAAGAAGAATGGTCGCTTGGGAGTTGGTTTTGGAATACTGTAAAGGACTGGGGGTGGAGGTTGTTTATGATCATCTTGATACCGATTATTGTGATATGTAGATTCTGCCTGGGTATTCAATGCTTGCCACCTCTGTGCTCACTTTGTGCCAACTGCATCTGCCCTAAGACTCTGGACTTTGAAACTGAACGCATTAAAGCATTGTATGATGTAGAGATCCGTAACATGATGGGAATAGACATAGACTGACAAGCTGGCTAGATATGTTGAAAAGGGAGGACTGTTAAAATCTAGATTGCGACTTAAACATTATCGGCGCCATCTTGTCCTTTCAGGCTCATATGTGCGCGTAAGCAGCAGCCATTTTGAATGCCATGGCCTCTCTGCCCACTGCCGATAGCCAGCGCTTCTTTCTCTCCCTCTCTCTCGACCTCGCAGACATCCCTCCCGCGCATTGACAGCCCCCGCTCTCACACGCTCGGGCCATAAACCACCTCTTTCAGCGCGACCCTGCCTCGGATCCACATCCCGTACCCGGCCAACACCTCCCTCCGTCCCTTTGATGCACACATCCTTTGATGGACCCCCATCCTCTGTGCCCGATTGTCCAGCCCGATCCCAGGCCGTCACCTAGCCCTGCGGATGCAGTTTATTGCCCATACATTAGGCAGCTGCCCCTCTTCAAAGGATCTAAGACTAATCGAAACCCCCTCCCACCCCATGAGATCCGATCAGCCGCACACATTCCGGGAATCGACGGAATATCCAGCTGCGCTACAGTCATCACCTGCTGAGACCGGGGTGGGGACTTCTACTGTCACTGTGTGTGGGAACAGGCATGAAGCGGGGATTTCAGGGATGTCTTCCGTACTTCAAAGCATTTACAGGAATGTGTTTCATGCAATAAAGTCATAAACCTGTGTATAAGAGGCCAGGCCTCAGAGATGCGGTTAGAGCACCTCGAGAAGATACCCTGTTGTCTGATTTGACGTGTTCTGCTCCGTCGGAATAAACCTCTGTTTCCTGCCTTCCAGTCTCTCTTTGTTTGATAATTTCGAGTGGTATGAGAGGCGATTAACGCCGGGCAATACTTGGGTATTTATCGATCGAAATCTGCCTCACCTTTTACAAAAGGGATTGACCTGGTTCCATAATAGACCTTTAGGGTTTTCATTTGTATGCTCCTTAATCGTTTGTAGCTGTTCTACAGTCGTTATTACTTCTGATGGGCTGCGGTCATGCTTGTGATCATTCAAGGACACTGCCAGATGACGGTCTGGTGCCGCAGCGGGCCTCTGGACTGTGCTTTCTTTCAGGGAAGGGGGTCAGGCCAAGTGGCGCAGCGTTTACTGGTTGTGTATATGTAGCTTGGGAGTGGGGTAGCTCACGTTCCCTGGAGTTGTTTATGGGTGGGCGACAGGCACTCTGCATGTTGGGGGTGGCAGGCGGTTTTAGTCTCGTTGAGCAGGGAGGAGGGTGAGGACTTAAAGGGGTGGGCAAGTTTGGGTTTGAGTTGTTGGGGGGTTAGTAGAAACAGTTTTTTTGCAGCAGGATGAAGTGGCAGCTTGTGTGTGCACATCTTAGTTGGCATCAACTCCCAGGTCACCGACAAAATGCTTCAAGGCACTGTATGGCAAGGTAGTGGCCTAGGAGTCACCCTGAAGGATGCCTCGGAGGGTTCAGGACTATGCAGACTCTCCGTGATGACCATAATACTACTAATTTGCGCTGATGGCGAGAGGTCAGGGAATTAAACTTACCACCTGGAATGTCAACAGGTTGGGAGACAAAATTAAGAGAGGCATAGTGTTGCAATATATCCATCGGCAGGGGCTTGATATAGTACTGTTTCAAGAAACTCATCTGACAGGGAATTCATGTATTGCCCTCAATAGAAAGGGATATCATATGGTCGTACACTCGGGCTTCACTGCCTGATCTAGAGGAGTGGGGGTTCTTCTCCGTAAAAGTAGCCTTTATGTGGTACAGAACACTTGGACAGATCCACATGGTAGATATGCAGCATGTACTGGTATGTGGGAGGGCAAAGTTATTAATGTTATTTCCAGGGACACCCCACCTGGACTACAACGCTTAACTCTGATGGATGTTGGGGTGCTACTACTGAACCTGCCTGTGGGAATTTGGGTAATGGGAGGTGACTGCAACTTTACGATGGATGGCCTACTCGACCGGTCCCCGCCCAGACGTGACTCAACACACTGTTCACAACTCCGTGATATTACAAATGCTTTGGGGATGGTAGATATTTGGAGATGGTCGCACCCCCATGACACACACTTTACGTTTCAATCTAGGGTACATGGCAGTCAACCAAGACTTGATTATCAGTTCACCCATGCCCAACACATACACAAATGTACTGCCTCCGCTTGCGTGGCGCGAGGAATATCAGATCATTCCCCTGTTCAGGTGGTCCTCGGTGCTCAACGCGCTAAACAACCTGGTCCGATCATGATACAGCCATGGGCACTAAACATTCCACACATTAGAGATGACCTGCGGCGAGATACAGATTATTACTTTGAGGAGAATATGGGGTCAGTTAAGTTGGCAATTACACTATGGGGTGCCTACGGGACAGTGATCAAGGGGAGGGCACTATCTCTGATGGTGGGTCATAGGGCCGAGCGTAACAAGAGGGTGGTCGAATTGGAGACGGATATTCTGCACCTTGAGGCTGCCATATCTCGGGCTCTGAACCTGATACACAACACCGTCTCAATATCAAAAGGCAGGACTATAGACAATTGTTCCTAGAAGATGCCACCAGGCGTTCCTTGGCCACTCATCACCGGACGTATAAGTAAGGTGAGCGTACTGGTAAACTATTGGCATGGCTAGAATGCAAGGAACAGTCAGGAAGATGGGTGCGTGCAGTAAAAGGACCTAACGACAATTTAATCACTGATCCACAGGGCATCGCTGACGCCTTTGGGACCCATTATTAACGTGTGTACGGAATCCCGAAAGCCTCATAAGGTTCGATGGCTGCAGATCTCTTCGCTACTATAGAGGTAGCTAGTATCTCCCAGCAGGTTAGGGAGGAATTAGACAAAGATATATCTTTAGATGAGATTCAGGAAACAATCCAGGACATTTTTGCTGGTAAAGCGATGGGTCCTAACGGGCTCCCTATCAAAACCATGGCATTGAAGCTAGCGCCCCATTTAATCTACATAACGAAAGTTATGAGAATGACCTTCTCCTGGCTGATATTTGCGCAGCCACCATAGTGGTAATCCACAGCCCGGTAAACTGGTGGAAGAGTGCTCTTCGTACTGGCCCATATCTCTGATTAATGTGGAGGCCAAAACTTTGGTCAAACTGTTTGCTAACCGTCTGCTCCCTTATCTCATCAATCGAGTTCATCCGGACCAGTCGGGATTCATGCCAGGTCGGAATACGGCACGGAATCTGCAAAGGGTACATGGCGCACTGGGACGTGAAGAAACATTCGAGGAGGAAGGGATTCTGTTGCCACTTGATGCCAAAATGGCATTCGACACTAGTGCCTGGGAGTATTTGATGCAGTACTAGCCCGCATCGGGTTTGGACCCAAATTGATCGGGTGTATCAGACTACTTTATACACAACCCATGGAGCACGTTTCAGTGAACAACCATCATTCCATTTCCTTCCCCCTCTGTCGAGGCACGAGGCAAGGATGCCCACTGTCACTACTCCTTTTTGCCTTGGTCCTTGAGCCTCTAGCAGTCTGGATCAGGGGGAACCCATGCATTAGAGGCATTAAGTGGACTTGAGACCATGAAGACCGCATATAACTTTATGCGGATGACATTGTGCTTTATCTTGCTTCACCAGCGCGATCGTTACGCTGAGTACTTCATATTTTTCATAAAACTGGTCCAAATCCCAGATGTACTCGCTCTGGGGAGACCCCCGCAAAGCCCTCGAGGATATAATATTCCGGTAGCAACCCAGGGTTTTCGGTACTTGGGCATCTTTATCACGACTGATGCTGCACTATTCTTTGAACAAAACTTACTGGGACTGATACAGAGGTTTAGATCAGACCTCACACATTGGAAGACACTCCCCCTTACTCTCCTGGGACATGTGTCTCTATTCAAAATGCTCGCCCTACTGCGTTTTCTTTATGCTCTACAAAATGCACCTAATCCAGTCCCTAACTCTTACTTTTTGCAGATTGAAGTGGCAGTGAGGGACTTACTGTGGGAGAATAGACAGCCTCGCATAGCCATAAATAAGCTCACTATGGGATGGTACGATGGGGGTATTGGGTTGCCGGATATGCGCCTCTACTATCAGGCTTCGCAATTAACGGCCATTAATAGATGGGTGTTTGGGCCACAAGATGACCCCAGTTTTCGCACTGACCACTGGCTAATAGGTAAAGGGGGCTATAATAGAGCATTATACACAAACAATAGCAAACTACCAATGACTGGCCCCACAGCACGTACGGTGTAAGTGTGGCATGTTGTCCAGTGGCGGCTGGGGGTGGTAGGGACACCTAACGAAGGATACCCCTCTGTTGGAACCAGACATTTTAGGCCACCTCAGTACCTGTTCAGGGTTTGACAAATGGGACATGATAAGGATTTCCACAGTGGGGGATATGTGGGTGTAGGGGAAGAAGGCAAAGTTTGCGGACCTCCAAGTTAAGTACCAACTAGCACAGTCGGAGGCCTCACCCCGAGAGGTGGCCATTCCGATGCGACTTCGACTGGTTCAACTCAAGATTCTCCATCGGATATATTTTGACGCTATATTGTTATTCCGATTGGGTCGGAGGCCTGATCCACTCTGCCTCCGATGCTGTAATCAGGCTGGCACATTCATACACATCCTTTGGGACTGCCCCCATATACAGCAATACTGGAAAGACGTCACCCAACAATTGACCAGGACTTGTGACAAATCTATACAGCCATCTCCCACGCTATGTCTCCTAAATATCTGGGAAGCAACGGACCTCACACAAGCGGAGCAGTCTTGGGTCACTATGGGTGGAGTATAGCAAAACGGAATATTGCTCAGAAGTGGGGGGTGGACAGGACACCTCACCTGTGGGATTGGGCAAAGAACATGGACTATGCCATGATTGCCGAAAAAACTGTGTAAAAAGGTATAGGGTGCCCACGAAAATGGGATCATAAGTGGGGTAGCTGGAACAAATACAGGGGTGAGATATGCATATCTCCTTTTTTTTAAAATATCTTTATTAGATGTTTTTACATAGACGTAAAGTTCAGCAGTACAGAGTAGTTCATCATATATACAATACAATCAATTCTTAAAATAAATAGTTATTTCTAGGCTAACATTTCTCCTTTGTACAAAAGGTCTAAACAAGAACATCTATCCGTCCACAGTGTGACTTTGTATCTACTGTAACAGTGGGTCCCACAACATCATACCTCTTTTACGTTTATTACCCCCTTTTCTTTTATATATGGCCACCTCTAAGCTGCATGTTGCCAACAAGCGGGCGCTCCATTGCTGCAACGCTGGTGGATACGGGTCTAGCCAGGCTGACCCAATGCATAACCTTAAAACAGCCATTGCCACAAAAATCAGCCCTTGCATATGTTTCGGCCGGTTAGCATTTGCTATACCCAACAGTATTTCCTCTGTTGTGATACTTACTGCTGTTTTAAATATTTCTGATAAAAAGCCGGAAATTTCTACGGTCAAATTTGATGATGCATTACATGAAGCAAACATATGCATGATATTAGCCTCATATAGTGTGCAACGTGGACATGTTGTTTCCTTTCCGGTCCCCCATTTTTCTATTTTATTCGGGGTGTAATACAGTGAAAAAAAGGTTTTATAAAATTGGGCTTGTAGTTTTATCGACATTAAGCAGGTCTGTGATAGTTCATATGAGGGAAGGAGGGTTTGGGGCAATACTAATTTAGCCTGCCAATTAACCATCTGCTTCTCCATATCATCCGGAAACTGCGAGATGAAAGACTCGTATATCGCCATGATGGTTAGGATAGATTTTTTACGTACATTCTCCATCATTTTAATTGCTAGGAATTTTACTCTACCCCCCCTTTCTTTGTCAGAAAATCTCTCACCTCTAGGTATTTAAAAAAATCCCTATGGCTGAGGTCATAATTGTTACGTAATTGGTCAAATGTCTTCAGCCCAATCAACGTATAAAAGCAGCCAAGCTGTACAATCCCTGCCTGTATCCACCTATCCATGCAGCTATCACTGAAAAGCTCTGGGAGGTCATCATTTTTTAATAATGGAGTATTGTGAGAGTATCACCCAAGTCCCAGTAATTTTCGAACATTACCCCAAACCTTGTATATGCCGGAGATGGTCTTGAATTTAACCTTCTTGAAATAGCTGTCATTAACATGTTGCCAGAGGCATCCTTCACAACCCCTTCCCAATATAAGTTCTTGTGGAGTGGGGATATTATCATTTATTCTGCTATTCGTCCCTGTAGAGATGAGTACTGCGCAATATATTAATATGGTAGCCCAGTAATACGATTTAAAATTGGGCGTGCCAGTCCCCCTCTATCTTTTGGTAATGTCATGGATCTAAGGGCCCTAAGTGGCCTCTTATAAACCTGGAGAGCATAGACTCAATGGATTTAAACAATTGAGGAGGGAATTCAAAGCAGATTGACCTAAACAAAATATAAAAATTTGGGTAAAAAGAGCATTTTGATCACATTACATCTGCCACCTATAGTTAGGTGTAGGTTATTCAGCCAGGCCAGTTCTTTTTTTGTATGTTGCATCAGTGGTTCCACATTATTACTAACTATATTTTCTACTTTTGCAGTTATGCTAACCCCTCGGTATGTAGCTTTATCTATGACTCAGTCATCCCTCATCCTAACTGTGTCATTAAGAATAATCTAGGTTTTACCTTGATTTAATTTATATCCAGAGACTGCTCCAAAACTCAGGGCCTCCTCTTTTTATCGCATTTATTGCAGTAATAGGATTGCTGGTGACTGGAGGGATGTCATCCGCATATGCCAATGTTTTTGTCTCGTAATCTCGTGCCCAAATTGGTGGTACTAACATATTATTTTCTAGTCTGCGGATGAGCGGGTCAATATAAATCGCGAATAGAAGAGGGGAGCACGGGCACCCCTGCCTCGTCCCCCTAGTAATGATTATTTTTTCCGACAATACCCCATTAATCATCACCATAGCTACTGATTCAACGTATAACATTTGTACTGCTTTTATAAATCCCTCTCTAATCCCACTATGTAACATTGCAGCCCAGATGTATTTCCAGGAGACCCCATTGATAGTTTTTTCAGCATCGAGAAATATAAGTGCTATAGGATCTCCTGTCACCTCTTTAAAATCAAAGAGATAAATTACCCTTTGGACATGATCAATTGTAGATCTCCAGGGGATGAACCCGTGCTGATGGCCAGATACGATTGTATGTATAATTGGTGCCAGTCGGCTAGCTAATAGTTTGAAATATATTTTGGAATCTCCGTTATCAACGTGATAGGACAATAAGACCCAAGCTCTATAGGATTTTTTTTTTAAAGTCCACGATTTTAGCTGATGACCATGAGGCTGGTGGCATCCCCCCCTGAAAAATATGAACAAATAAATCCTGTATTATTTCTTTTAGTTGGGATGAAAATTTTACATAAAACTCTGTTGGGGTTCCATCGATACCAGCTGCTTTCCCCGTAGCAAGACTATTCATAGAGAGAAAGATCTCATCCCTGTATGGAGGATTATCTAAACTTTCTTGGTCCTCTTTCTCAAATCTTGCCGGTAGATTTAAATTTAGATATGCCTCAGGTTTGCCCTGTTGATTCTCTACGTCTTCATACAAATCCTGATAAAATTGCTGAAATGTAGCTCTTATTTCAGAGGATTCAGTCTTTAATTTATTTTACTATATTAGCTGAATTTTCTTCTTGTGTGCGGACCGCTAATTGGTGGCCCACTTGTTCATTCAGTTCATATATCTTCTCTTTATGTGTTGTCGCCTTGGCTACTGCTTTTTCCATTAGGATATCAATAATTTAATTTTTCGCTATCGCCACCCAATTCGCCATCAGTTACTCGCCCCTCGTGAACGGTCTTAATTTGATCTCCCTCAGCCCTACCCAAATTATGCTCTAAAATCACCATCTTTTGTTTGGCCTCTTTGCTAGAGCTAAGAGAGAATTGCAGTGTCTCCCCTCTGATAGCCGCCTTTAGGGCATCCCAAACCACATCTATTGCTGCACTACCTAAATTATCCTCCAAGAATTCCGGAATCCATCTCCTCATATGTTGACAACATTTCTCATTACTGAGTAATGCTCTTTCGAACGTGCATATTCTCATATTAGGTTTGTTTATTCCACATTCTAGACTTAACACTAGAGGATTATGGTCCGATAAAACCCTTGGCAATTTTTCTATTACTCTGGCAGAGCTCAAAGAACTAGATATAAACATATATGGGCCCATTAGGATGGCGTGCGGATTGCCCCGCCAGGCTGGCGGTAGCCACCGCCAGCCTGGCAGGGGCAATCCGCCCGACATCCGCACCTAAATTCCCCCGCCATATTAGGATGGCAGGGGGGACCGCGGTGGACGGAAAGACCGGAGGCCGCTTTTCCGCCCCGGTCGCCTTGCGGTGGGGGGGGCACATGGGGGTTACCTGTGTTACCCCCCTGCATTTGCATTAACAAAGCGGCAGGCACCACGCGGTGCCTGCAGGTTGTTAATGTAAATGCATATGTGCAATTTTAGCATTGTGGCGGGCGGTGCTGAGAGCACCGCCCACCACAATGCTAAACATGCAGAATGCATCGCCCCAACTGGACCCCTGCCCTTATGGTGGGCGGTCCCAAACACCGATCGGATGGCGGGCAGACTAAGTCCGCCCGACATCATAATGACCCCCATAGTCTAGCAGCGCATGCCGAGAATGCGGATAAGAGTAATACGTATATCCAGGATCCTCAGAGTGCTCTAATTGCCAGCCATCAATCAGCCCATGTAACACACACATATCTTTCAGTGCCTGGAAGACTTTCGGTTTCCTACCTTGATATTTAAAGCCTGGCTCCGAAGACCAGTCACCTGGCAAATTAAGATTGAGATCCCCACACACTATCAACAGGAGAGGCCAGTGAGCCAGTTCATCAGCCACGCTAGACAACACATCTGGGTCATCGCTAATATTACCATAGATAGTACATAATGTCATTTTACTTTCCCCATTGTCATAGTGACATTTTGTGATCACCCAGCGTCCACATTTATCAGCTAGTGATTGTGTAAATTGTAGACCACCCCCTTTTGCCAAGATAGCCACCCCCCTGGCTCACACCCCCTGTGTTGAAGCAGTAATAAGCTGATACCCTAGTGTATTAAGCAAATATCGTTGCGAACCCTTGATATGAGTCCCTTGTAGACATATGATATTAGCCCCAGTCATCTGTAATCCAACAGCTACTTTCTGTCTTTTCTTTGCGTCATTAAGGCCACATATGTTGGCAGTCAAAATTTTCAACCCAGCCATGGTAGTGTTTGTTCACCTCATCCATACTTAACTATAGTTGTGTCCCTCAATTTAAACCATACTTGCCCTTCTTTGATATTTCTATTCTTGCATTGACCCCCCCACCCTGCACCTATCAAGTATACCTTGTGTCTACAAATCCACAGTTTCGCCCTCCCTCCTTCCCAACCCCCACCCCGCCATTATCTAAGCCGCCAGGCTCAATCCTGAGCCTGTGTGATAGCGTCTAAACCAACCTCACCCACTCTCCACACCCCCTTCCCTCAAATATACACATTCCTCCGCTTAAATGTTTTCCCTTACCCGGCTTCCCACATAACCCAACTGTAAAAAAAAAAGAGAATAGCAAAATGACTCCATACAAGACTATCCAAATAGTACAAAACGACAAATGCAACTATTGATTATTCTTGAAAGGTCTAGCATTCCCTGCAATGATTTCCTTCAATGTTTGCTCAGCTTGTATCTCTGATGTGAAAAACAAGGTTTTTCCTTGCGAGATTACTTTCAATTTTTCAGCGTTCTGGAGGAAAGCTACTGCTCCTGCTTTTTGAAACGGTGTGATCAGCTGTCGGAGCCTCCAGCGTCTCTCCACTGTGGCATGCGCAAAATCCGGTTTAGCAAAAAATGAAGAATTTTCCCAGGTCCGTCTTTTATTAGGTCTTGCCAGGTCGTACACTACCTGTCGGAGCAAAAAGTTTTCAAAGTATATCAGAATGACTCATGGATATGATTGATCATTTCAAGGGTGCTTGGACATTGTCATCGGGAATCTGTGCACACGTTGGATTTCTTTGTCCCAGTCTCATTGTGTTAGTTCTGGAATCGCATTTTTGAACAGGTTAATGGTAAATGCACGAATATCACTTCCTTCACTATTCTCGGGGATCCCTAGAATCCTTAGATTATTCCGGCGTTGGCGGTTTTCTGCCTCCTCCAGTTTCCACATAATGTCGTTCACTGAGCTCTCCTGTGAAGTCGCCTGTGTTTTTAAAGCTTCGACTGTGGTTTTAAGTGCTTCCGTCCGATTCTCAACCATACTCATCCTTTCCGCTATTTCAGTGCAAGTCTTCCAATTTTGCACACTGAGCCTTGTAGTTTTTTGCCGCTACTCGGGCATGTCGATTTTCCGTTTTAACCTCATTTTGAAATCACTTAACGATTGCAGAATCGTAGCTAATGTGGGTTCAGATGACTGCTAAGAGTCCTTATGGACCACCATGCCCCTTTGTGGTCTCTTCTCTAAGCTCACTGTTCCATGTGATCCCAACAGGGAGAGCAACTGTGTGTCTGAATAGTCCCACCCGAGCTCGTCCTCTTCCTCAGTTCCACCCCGCTTACAGGCATTCTTCTTTCCTGCCGAGAGCTTCTTTGATTTCCTGGGCACCTTTCTACCCCCCTGTTGACTACAATTGCTTGTTGAGGTATCTGCGCACCCATCATCGCTGCTACCACTATGCGATTCCATGACATCCAATTCACAGGATTCTTCATTCGGTGAGAAAAAGTTTTCCATCACATCGGGGACAGGAAGCCCATCTCTGTGTTATCTAAAAGACCTTGGTGTATACCTTCTGCCACTGCGAGCAGCAACTGTCTTACATCCTGACTTGCACTGAGGTCGCTTAGCTTTCTCCTTTTAATCCGTCTCAGTTTTGTCATTATTGGGAGGGGTAGGCTGTAACAAGTTACTTTCTTTGCTTTCTTACCTCTCTTGTTGAGTATTTGCAGGAGTATCCTCTATGCTCAGTACAGTGTACTCATTGCTTGACCCCCAGGACATTTGCATGTTATTTGAATCGGTCAGGTTCTCCTGAATTATTGTCTGAATTTCACCAGTATTCTCGCTGTTAGCCAAATCATTTGTCTGATTTTTCATCTGACCTCACTCCTTACTGTTCAAATCCTTTTTAGAAAACAGACTCGAAATAACCGTCTGCTTTATTCCAGATTCTCCTGCAGTTAAACTGCCTGGGCTGAAGGACTTAGCATTTTTTCCATTATTAATGTTCCTCTTCTTACCCCCGCCTTGGTCGGACTTCTTCACTTCAATGTCCGATTTCGGGTCAGGTTCACGCCGCACTGAGGTAGAATTTGCCTGTGATGTTGCGCGTGCCTTGCTTCGAGCTCCTCGTGCTGCCATAGCCATCGTCTTCCCGTAATACACTACCACACATCCGGCTTCTTGGTTGCTAGGCGATTCAAGCCAGTTCTCATCTGAGCTCCCCCAGCTGGAGACTGCCGTCAGCAACAGCCAGGCTAGCACTTCCCAGCGGGAACAACAGTTCTTTCGCTCTGCTTTTCCAAAGACTCTATTATCAGTCGTCACCTGCTCTCCTTCACGCCAGCGAGACCAGACTTCAGGACCAGGGTGCATTCTTGGCCACACAACATCGGCACTCGTTTGAGGGTTGGGGTGATGTGGAGGTAGGCTCCCGAGGTCTTTACTCAGCCGCCATCTTGGACCTCTCCTGAGATCTGCATATCTCCTACGGTGGAACTGAGGAGGGCGAGTTTAATATTTTTTGGGGGAAAAGATGAGGAGTTGATGGCCCACGCACAAGGCAACTAAGATTACAACGTTAAGGTGGTGAACCAATGGGGAGTTATCCCGCTGTCTTGACCTGGGCGCACAGTTGTAACTATCATACTAAGTGTAAAGCCGTTAATGATTATGGTCCTATGTGATCCTGATGGATTGAAGGGTGTGATGCAATGCTGAGACCTTGTATAATTTTGACGAAGATGTCTACATAATGTCATTTGATGCTGCAGTTTGTTCTTAATAAAAACTGTTTTTTTTTTAAAATCTTGAATCATATGCTGTGATAATGCAGATTTCATGGAGGTTCTGTTTTCAGTTGATGTGAATCATTGACTGTTGGGTTAGGCACGTTCTCTATGAAACGTTCATTCAGGTGCTTAATACCTACAATAAGGAACCCTTGCTCTCTTAAATGTCCTTGGTGTCTGTTGATCGTCATCTGTATCACTTATACTACTAGATTCTGTTTCTTTGATGATGGCTTGAGGTCTGTATTCAACTGACCGACTAGATTTCAAGTGTCTCTTATTCCTTGGCACTTTCTCTATCTTTTTTAGTTTTTAACTCCTTGTGTTTATTCCTTCACCAGGGCAATTTGGTTGTTCTGGTAATAATTCAGTTGGTTGCCCTCTACCAGGTCTCAGATCTTCATCTTCAGGTGAAAATCTACACCACTTTGTGAGATTTTAGGAACTTGGACAGGTGAGGATTCTAATGAATGTCACCCCCTTGTGGTCCATTAGGACATACAGACAGAGGAGGTTGTGGACTTGGCTCGAATGTCACCACCTCAATGAGTAGACACCTCACTCTTTTGGTGTGAAAGGCATTAATCCAGTTGGGCATCCCAGCACATTTCACAGCAGTTTGATAATCAGGATCACCTGATAAAGCCCCTTGCCATCTTGGTTTCAAGCAGTATTTTCAGACATGCTTTTGACAAGGACCCAGTCGCTGAGGTTAAGAATGTGAGACTCAGTATGGCAGTGACAGCTTCAACTTAGTGAGAGACAGACTGCAAAACATTAGCAAACCCCTTGCAGTTGTTGAGAATCATGTCATCTATGATATTTACAAGCACATTTGCAGGCCCGGCAGGCAGTCGCATGGCACGTCCCATGAGTACTTCATGTGGCAACAATCCTGTTCTTCTGTCAGGGGTGCTTCGGAGACTCATCAATTCTAATGGCAAGGCTTTTGGCCATTTCAGACAGGTAGATGCACACACTTTGATCTAACGTGATTTAAATGTACCATTGATCTGTTCAACTATCCCTGAAGCTTCTGGTCAATACCTACAATAGAATCTTTGTTTCACTTGTAACGGCACACACAGCATTGTAAGGATCTCTTTGTGAAAATGAGCCCCTTGGTCTGACTCCAGACAAATTGCTAATCGGAACCTGGGTATGAGTTCTTGCAACAGCAGTTTGGATACAGTGAAACTGTCATTTCTCTATATTGGATAGGGTTCCACTCATTGAGAGTAAATGCACACTATGAAACCATTTCAAACAGGAATTTTTATAAAAACTGACTGCATCCTGTTAAAGGGTCCTTCTGACCTTCCCATGTGATGCAATGTTACAGAGGTTCTTTACCCTACATTTGCTTGCTGACAGGTCACACATCTATGGCATAATTCCTCAGCTAGAACTATAAATTGGGGTTAAAATCATTTCTGCCTAAATAATCTCACCATGACATCCCTTCCAAAGTGTGGAGGGTCATAAAAATGTTGACATGGGAAATAACAGGCTATTAGGCAACATTGGTCTTTCATCAGCTGAAACCCAAATGTCATTCGCTTTTTTACAACATTCTGCTCTGATCCATCCTTGCTGCTCTGTCTCAAACACTTATTCCTGCAATCTCTTGATTTCCTCCCACACATCAGCTACTGACAACAGCATTGAAAAGGTGATATCCTCATCAGATTAATGTGCATATTCTTAGTTAAATGCACATGACACAATAGCACAATACTGAACTTCATCTACATTAGGGGTAGGCAGAAATGGCAGAGCTTCTATGGACTGTGCATTTAATACCAACAATGTATTGTGGCAATTGTAATCCTTCAAACAGTCTTATCACATACTCTCCACTTCAGATATGTGATCAGGATGAAATCATGAAATCATGAAACTACTTATGGACCACATTAAAGCCATACTGATTATCAATAAATATTGTCCGCATAATTGCTCTGAAAGATAATATGCTGGGGTAAGGTAGAAGCAATTCTGCCACTGGTGCGAAGGTAACACCTCAAAGCCAGGAGGCTTTCCCCACTTCTTGAAATGTCCAAACAGCATCAGCTGCTCTCAAATACCCTACATTATCTCTTAGACATGAGCCGTCAATAAAGATTACACAGTTGCGCTCATCAAGAGGTTCATCCTTGGTTTCAGATCTTGACTTGGTGCATAAATCTGTGACATTGAGACAGTCATGTATTCCCCATCAATTTAATTTTTAGTCAATGGAAACAGTGTAGCTGGATTAAGAGTTTGACATCATTAAGGATGACATTTTCGGCTGCAAAAATCAATTGTTCATATTTTGGAAGTCTGATGGTTGTCTGATATTGAGTCTTGGTTCAAGTGAGCAAGATCGCCACAGAGTGAGAAACCATCACAGTAACAGGATGTTCCCTGACTATATTCCCACTTCTCTCAATACTGACACCAACTGCTGCAACCACTTTAAGGCAGCAGGCAGTCCTGAGGCAACAGGGTGAAGGGTAGTTGAAAAATATGTCACAGGTCATTGAGTGTCTCCATGCAAATGAGTAAGCACTGAGGGATCTCACCCCGCCCTTAGTTCAAAACAAAATAAACATTTTACTGTAATGAGGCCTTCCTAGTGCTGGAGCACAACAGAAACTTTCACTCAGGTGTAGGAATGCGTTTAGACATTGTTGCCCCATGGAACCAGATCAGGCACATCAGTGTGCATCCGGCTCAGTAAAGGATTGGTCACCAGGGAAAAATATGTATTCACTTTCTACAGTAGCCCACCGTTCCCAGAAACATTCTGACTTCTCTCTGCATTTTAGGTGGATTCATTTTCAGGATTGCTGTGATTCTCACTTGTGACGCTTTACTTGTTACATTTTCAATGAGATGTCCTAAATACAGGACCACTTTTTGGCAGTTTTCAGCTAAATGATTCAGCAATCCAAATGTATCCTGTTTGCAAGATTCTTGTGTACTTGACACAAGTAGGTCGTCAATTTACTGTACAAGAACTGAGTTGCAAGGCATTGTTAAAGTTTCAAGATTATTTTTCATGATCTGATTGAAGTTTGAGGGCTTTCTGTATACCCTTGTGGAACTCTGCACCCCCCCAAAAAAAAAGCTGCTTTCAATTACAAATGTGAAGAGAAACTGGCTATCCTCATGTAAGGGATAGAGGAAAAGATTGACAGAGATCCACAACAGTGATCCCTTCTGCATCACAGGGAATCTTAACTAATATTGTAGCTAGATTCGGTACAATGGGCCAACATGAGATGACTATGTTGTTCATTTTTGTAAGACCTGCACAATTCTATACTTGTATTGGGATTCTGCAAGCCCATAATTGGTCAGGTTCAAATACTTCCAACTATTTCTCTCAAAATTCTTTGTTTTTACATTGATCCAATCACTTGAGTGATTCCACCCACTGTTCAGGCATAAGAGTGCATAGTGGCATTCTCAGGAATACTGCATTTCAAATTCAAATTCAAAATTCTTTATTTCGGCTATACAGCCATAAAAGAACATGGATATGCATTACAATTATTTTGTACAAAAGACAAAATGCAGACAAAATACAAACAAAAATGCATTCCATATTAAAAACCAATCACAAATATAAACAACATTAAATCTAGAAGGAGCCACCCACTATCTACTAGAACTAGATCAATTATGTCTCTACGAATAGGCACAATTACAATTGTTGTCCACTTTTTTTCCTTAGGAAAAAGATAGAATGTAAAAATCTGCTGACACTAAATATTATTGGTTGCGTTGTATTAGTAGAAAAAATTCTAAGCGCTTGTGTGCATGACCTCATGCCTAATAGTAGGCATATTGGTTTGATCCATCTTTTTCTTGCCTGAACATACGCAGGACAGAAAAAGAGGATGTGGGCCTCATTTTCTATCTGATGACGTTCGCACATAGTGCAAACTTCATCTGTCGCTGTAGATGAAATATTTGAACTCCTAGTCCAACGTGCCAAAGTTGTCTTTATTAAAAGATTCCCATACCTAAATTTAAGAAACAAAGTTTTGGCAAGAGGGGGCTCTATTTCGTCCATAAAGGTCTCAAATGATGGCTCGTCCTTAAAAGTAAGGAATTTTGTTACTAGAGTCCCACCAGTTGAGACTCCTGTAGTCGTATGAACGATAAATGCCCAAAAGGCCCTTTTTAAAATCAGTTTTGAATTAGATGGAAGTTGATCTGGATTCTCCCAAAAATGTATTAAACCTATTTTACTGAGCCAGTTTTTGACGTGCTTAAACCATGGGATAATTTTTAGATTGTCGAGCACCATAATTTCTTTTAGCCCGTCTCTGTAATCTTGAAGTTCGGGAACCCGCCATAGTCTAACCCACAGCATCAATGGGCGGATAATAATGTGGTGGTCAGTTCTTTTGATATTTAAATCGAACTGAAGTGGCACTAAGGGAGTGCCTCTCGGGACCCTTGTCAGACTTCTCATGAAATTATTGTCCAGGACTCTAAAAGTGTCCTTGGACCCAGGTCCCCAAATCTCAGCGCCGTATAACGCTGCTGGTTGGACCTTGAATTTATAAAGTTCAATGGCCGGAGACACGGCTTTACTTGGGTTCAAATACTTCCAACTATTTCTCTCAAAATTCTTTGTTTTTACATTGATCCAATCACTTGAGTGATTCCACCCACTGTTCAGGCATAAGAGTGCATAGTGGCATTCTCAGGAATACTGCATTTGGTTTACTCGTTATTCAGACAGGTTCCACACCTTTAATAAGTCTCATGTTTTTCCCTGAAACGTCCCATACTTTGGCCTTTACAGTGTCTCCTAAATTAGGAGGTACATTTTCCATTGTTCTTACAGGGAACAATACTACGACTGTTCCTTTCCTGGCCATTTTAAATTCAACATCTTCATCATGTGTTTGGAAATTAGCACCATCTGGTGTACAGTAAATAGTGCAATTTAATTTGCACAAGAGAGTCTTCCTACCAGATTTACAGGACTTCAGTCACACACAGCAAGTTGGTGA
Source organism: Lissotriton helveticus (assembly GCF_964261635.1). Taxonomy (NCBI): domain Eukaryota; kingdom Metazoa; phylum Chordata; class Amphibia; order Caudata; family Salamandridae; genus Lissotriton; species Lissotriton helveticus. The sequence continues at coordinate 808,951,653 of NC_136063.1, forward strand.
TGAACTTTTTACAGGTGATTCTATCTTTACAGGAACATACTTCAAGATACGGTTAGATATTAGCTTATCTGTGACACCTGCAACGTAGATCTTCTTTCCCAAGAGGATTAAGTCAGGGACTTCCCCTGTTCTAACAGTGGAATGGGTAGCACCGGTGTCAAACAGAAATGACACTTAGTGGCCATTTACCTCTCCTTCTACAAATGAATCACTCAGCTCTACCTCTAAGACTGTACCAAGTACGCTATCTTTCTCTCCCCTCAGGCACTGTCATTGTGAATTCTCAGAGTCAGGGCTCTTGTTACTAGCTGATTTTGGAAATGAATTGGAATTGCTCTTGGTGCTCCATTCATATTAAACTTGGGGTTAGCCATGTTTTGTGGGGCCTTTGGGAATTTTGGAACCTGCATCATAGCGACTTGTTACTGATCTGGTGTTGTATTAATTGAACTGGGACCTGAACTGCGACATTTTGCATTTGAGTTGGAGTCACACCTTGCATTTGCCCATTATAATGTTCTCGGTTATGATTCTGTTTACACTCCTTTTTCCAATGACAGAGCTTGTTGCAATATTAACAAGGAGTCATCCTCTTCATAGACGCAATATCTGCTCCTAATTTTGGATCAACTGAAACACCACAACATCTTCATTGTGGAAGACCAATTCCAGCTTGGGCCATTTGACCTCCATTCTGGAAAGCAGCACCATGTATTCAGCCAACATTTCCTACATATGACTGATTTTGGAAACCTTTCTGAGCCTGCTTCGTCTGGGCCAACATAACCTTTTCCTAGAGACTTTTCTGCTTCATCTCTTGTTCATTGCTACAGTATTAAACATACCCCGGGCTCTCATCTAAAGGTTTTGTCAGCCAGCAAATCACTTTTAGTTGTATGTACATACTGATTTCTGGTCGCAACCCAAGAACGAACTGTGACACAAATCTTCCCATATATCCCTTTTCTGGATTGTCTTGTCCACTGTGCTGTTTGAACCCCTGTAATAATTGTTTATAATAAGCAAGCACTGATTCTTTGACTTCCCAAGTTGTTATGTTAATTTTCCACCAATCAATGTCCCTTGCTGGTACCTTTCCCTTCAAAAAGGTAATCACCTCATCATCCATTGTCATCATTATAGATGAGGGTGCACAGGTACATGCATCTCTTGGTGTCTCTTCACGTGGCCATTGCACAGCTATTTTACACTCATCCCATATGTCACTTGGTGTCACAATATTGAAAAAAGTATTCATATCTGACCAGATAACCTTCAAAATTTTCACAAACCTGTCAACCTGTGTATATCATTGGGCAGGATTTTCCCTCAGTTTAGGAAACATTTTCAGGAATGTCACAAGATCACATCGACTCCATGGCACATGAACATAGCCTCCACCTAGTATCTCCCTCATGGGGAATGTTAAAGTGTCATCTTCATCTGGGGGTACTGGAGGTGCCTTACCATTTACCTCTGTAGCATCGGATTGTTAAATTTTCTTTTCCTGCTTCTTCATCCTTTCGCTCTCCAATCTGTAAAAATTGCCCAAATTCAGAATACACCTAACCAATTCGGCAGTGTGCAACTTCATTCCTGAAGTTCGGATTGTAACAATCACCTCATCATCTGTGTTCCAAATATTTTCTGTAAAGGAATACTTTTAGAGAGATTTGCTTCATGTTTCTCTGACAATTCTGTCAGCTTCTCGTGTGTAGTAGCTGCATGCCTTGTAATTTCCTTACTCAGATTCATCAGTTAATTGTCCTGGCATTGATTCAAATGCGAAATATCCCAACATCCCCTAAGAATTTCTTCGAATTCTACCTTCAATTGTGGTACATGTAGAGGTCCCACCCTTTCATGACTAGTATATGGTCTCTCTGCATCTCCTGTTCCTTTTGTCTCAGTAGTTTGCTCAGATCATGGGGGCCGAATCTGATTTTCCAATGTTCCAGTTTCCCCATGTGCCATTGAAGTTGTAAAAGCACTCCTTCTCCCTTCTCTTAAGGACTGAACATTCTCTGGTGGGGTCCAAGCGACACTGTACTGTGGAAATCCTAATGCTCCCTTCTTTTCAGTGATTGTGTGCCATTGACAAAGTCACAAACATTTATGGACTACTATATTTGTCACCCTACAATGACCTGGCATACCTTCAGCTGGATCCCCCTCACAGACAGGGACACGCACACATCACCTCTCAATAAATCTCAAAGGGCCAGATTCCGAGTCTGGTTGTCCTCGGACCGCTGGATTTGTGGTGGCGTGGTGGTGGCAGATCCATCCACCGCAGCACCAGTGGTCTGACCACCCGATTACGACTCTGGCAGTCGGACTGCACTAAGACCACCAGCTCTGCCAGGGAATTGACGCTCCCTGACGTAGGAGTAGCAGTCAGAGGGCGCAATATGCTTGGTGGGACCACACAGTCACACCGACCATATTACAAGTTTCCTCACAGCCAGGCTTTTCATGGCGGTGGACCTGCTATGAAAAGCCTGGCAGAGAGGAATAACCCCCTTGTGGGGATGCACACATGTGGGGCATAACATGTGCCCCTCTGTGTGCATGCACATATAGATTCCTGCATGGCATGGGCTTACGAGTCCATGCCATGCAGGAACCTTCTGAGGCGTTCTCATTGCAGGGCACCACAAAGGGAACTGCCACGCCACCCGCCGCCAGACTATGAATACGTCGTAATCTGGCAGGCAGGAAGCACAAGCTTTGGAGGAGCAGTTGCATGTCAGTTGCACCGCCGGGCCACTGCTCTGACCAAAGACTATGTGATGTTACAACGCGATCAAAATGATCTCAGTATGTAACATCACAGTTTTTACAATGACTTGCGCTGGAGGTCGCTGGACTTAGAAGTAGTAAGATTTACTATTCCAACACCAGTCTACATACAGTAGGGAAGGTGTTTGAATAGTAAATCTTACTATTCCTTGGGTTATAGTGCCCTCCAGTGGAATTCGATGTAACACTTGCATTGTAATGCCAGAGTTCTAAATGGATCGTGGTGTAATCACCACGATGTAAAGGATGTTTCCACAGATGAAATTTCATAATTTGGCACGTTTTGAAATATTGATTGACTACAACGATTTAACAATAATTGTACAAAAATCAAATAATTGTTTTCAATGGTTTTTGTTCAAATCAGTTCAGTTCAGTACAAATCAATATTTACTGTCACCCTCAACATAGTCCTTTCTTTGCAAATCTATAATATGGCACCTGATGACTCACCAACCAATCCCAGCGTGACACTAAACACCAAATACTCCCTGACAAAATGTTCCCTCCTTGCAGTGGTTCACCCTCCTTTACAATTTTATCGTACCCTAAATTTCAAACATTTAAGCACACACACTAAATAAATAACTTGTGTCTGCTCCACGAAATAAATCAAAGTAGTTCATTCACACAAGAAACAGTCAGGATTCACCATCCAACTTCTGCACACACAAATGAAGTCTTGACCTGGATATAACCCTTACTTATATAATTTCCCCTTTGTGCAACAGGTTCCACTAATATCAATTACTATTACTACAATTATAACAATTTATTATAGTTCCTATCTCAATTGTGTGGTTGGTAGTACCTCAAGAACCGATATCAAAAACTTTAGCACACAAGTAATACCACAATATCTCATAACTGTCCCAGGATCTTGAATTGCACCGAGTCTGCAAGCAACTTCAACTGCTCAGCTTCAAACGTATATACACAGCTAAACCATAGACATTACCAGGATGCAAGACACATAACTTCACATAACGTAAGCTCAATATGGACAATTGTGACACATAATCCAATTGATACTCACACCACCACCATTAGAGACACTTTCCGAACTGCAAACTCCTTCAGTCTTCAAGTTTGAGCAATGAACTTGAGGGACATGAGCAATTTTAAGCTGTCAAATTTTGATTTGATTTTAGCTCGATATCTCCTGTGACATCACCCATCACTCTGCTGCCACTTGCTGGAGCTGGGAATCTTGTATCTTAGTCTTCGAATATAATCAATAAATAATCCCTGCCATTGGCTGTATGAACCTTTGTTCAGCGACAAGAAGTATTGAGAAGGAGCAGTCATTTACATCGAGCACCATGTACAGTGAAGTCTCTTTGGGGCTTTACAGGAAACAATAGAGAGAGTTTGTGTGTATTAAAGGGTTTTAACAATCCATTCAGATTCATTTATTTATTCAGTAAGTGTTAATAGTTTGTCATCATCATTACAGATTCAAATAATACATTAGCTGATATTTCAAAACAAGGTAACATGCCACGTTTAGTAAGGAATATAAGTAAATCAGAGGAAAAAACAGCTAATGTCTTTCATAATGCAATTCCCTAATCTAAGGTAATTGAAGTTTAAATCTTTGAAATCATCTTCATCGATGAGCAAGGTAAGGTGTCAAGTTCAAAAACCCAAAATAAGAGTTCTTATGAGAGAAATAGAAACGCATAAGCATGAAGCCTTAACACGTAAGCAACAGAGATTAGCAAAATCTGAAAAAGTATTCTCAGATATAAATCAGCAGGTGTACCAAATCCCTAAGGGAGAGATGCGGAAGGCTTAAATGGGGTCTCTCCTGGAAGAGTTGCACTCTGCTCTAGGAATACGCACTAATATAAATATGCTAAAACATAATTGCAGCAATTGATACATTCCTGTACCCAATGTCTAATCAATTCTCAGCAAACTCTGGGATCAAGTAAACTCTCTTGTTTCTCCTATCTTCACAATAGACTACAGAATAATGTCCTTGAAACAATATATTGTTCACAACTTGCAGTTCAGACAGTTCTTCCCACAAGTCCAATTTTCTGCCATCTCCTCTTCTTCTGGTGAGAACCTCACTATCAGTTGTCTAATATATAACAAATGCCTATTGATGAGCTAACAGAAGGCTTCTGGAATGTTACAGCATCTGCAGCGGAAGAGAAAACATATTGTGCAAGACAACAGTTTGAAGTGAAAACGTGCCTTTTAACCGTAACATGTAAAATCAATGTTTAATATGGCATCAGTAGTTTTGCTAATGTCAGTCAGTACATTATGTTACTTAATGTGTCTGCTTGCGACACCTAAGTATGATTACTTACTGCAAAAGTGGATTCTTGATGCATGTGATATTCAACGTAAAATTTCGCACTTTCCATTAAAATTCGTTTAATTTGCAAAATGTGGAAATTCGTTCTATCGCTTGAGAGTGTAACAGTAGTCAAAAGCATATTGTTTTTTTCCAGCATCATAATATAGATTCACTGATTTGTAACTGCTTACTCATTGTATTAATATGTTGATATATAAACAGCAAGATACATACTGCAGTGTAAAGTAGTTAAACCAACATTATGCTGATAATCCTACAAAACAAGACGCCATCTCCCTCAATGCACAAGATATTCGAATCTCCATGACAACTGCTGCATTCTCGCAGGTCTTTATGGATCAGTGACACCATCTGTAGCCAAGTCTCAAGGAAATGCATCCAAAACAATTTAAATAGATAGTCTGTATTACATTTAAGTAATTAGCAAACAAACGGACAGCAAGTGTGCGACCGTTCTCTCCTTCATGTATTTCACTCTTTCTCCACACACCTACGCAATATTTTCTACCTGGAAAAGTTTCCAGAATTCATGCTGCAAAGCAACTTAAACACATTTATTAGTTTGCAAGTGCAAAGTCATAATTCACGATACATAAATAAATAGTCCTGGCATGTATTGTTTAGTGGGGGGAAAAAATCAAGTATGTATGCTTTTATTATTCTATCTCTGATGGATTCAAATGATTTACCCTCTTGTTTTGTTATCTCTTCTTGCGATGCCAGGCTTTCATTCCTCATGTTTTTTATTATTATATCACCAGTGGATTCAATTGCTTTATCATATCGTGTTGTTATTTCTGTTTGCAATGCTGGGCATTCATCCCTCCAGGGTGCGCATATTTCTGCCAAGAATAGGAAGTCTTCTGTCAAAGTACAAAGAGATGGAACTGCTGTGTTAAAGGTTACTTAATACTGCAGATCCCATTTTTTACATGTCACTGAAGCTTTAATGGGGTAAGAAACAAAGGTGACACTTCCTGTGAGTGAGTAATTTTACGTATACGTGTTTCTTGTTGTGTTTCTGTTGAGTGTTTATGTCTGTGTGAGAGCTAAAGAAAAGGAAGATCGATGAAAAGAAATGAAAGAGATAAAGAAAAAGCATACAATGTTACATGCGGAGTTCATGAGGGGAAAATAACTTTCCAGTCATGTATGAGCAAAGATTAGGGTCTTTACCCGCGGCTGCTTTCTCTTATTATTATTGTTGCTGTTAAGATTATTGTTGTTGCTATTGTTATTTATAATTTTGTTGTTGTTGTTAGTATCATTGTGATTAGTACCGATATTTTGCAGTGCGGGTTAGACCCGGTAGGTTACAAACTGCTTCACAGAAGGATATATTGCAGGTTAATCTGGTCAGATAAGTGGAATTAAATGAGACTCCTCACACATTACGAGATGACTAAAAAATTGTAGCAACAGAAAATACAGGACAGTTTTGTATAGATTCAATAGACTCATTGAGAGTAGTGTTCCTGCCCTCATAACATTAACAAGTAAAATGTATAGGCCCTCTTCACAAAGGTTAATTTACAACCAAATTTAATTTTTGGACACCTTGCCAAAGGGATTTCTGGCATGTTATTAAGCCAATTTACGTGGGTGGAGATTTCTGCCACGAATGCAGAGATATTTGAAGCCGAAAATCCACTACAGGATGGGCAAATGCGTATTTACAGGCATAGCTGTCCTTGAATATTTGAGAACACCCACCAGCATTTAAGTTGGTTGACATTTCCAAACTACAATCTAAAACCGTCCTACAATGGAAATTGTTTGAAATTTTCTCCAGCAAAGGGCTGACGTAATTCTCCTTCTAGGGTGTCAAAAAGAAGTAATGATCCCCACATTTGGTGTAGGAGAAGGGCTTTCTCCATGAGGGAAAATAGTGTCCCTGCAGAGAAGAATAAGTGCATTTTTACGGGGGATCTATTCCTCCTGCATGGAGTTCTCTGCTATGGACAACTCCATATAGAGGGAACTGAAGGAAAAGTTAGGAATCACAAGAATCCCAATGGAATCTGGATGGAAACCTGCCAATGTACAGCTTTCCATGGTGATTCCAGTTTGAATGGGTAAAATGCAAAAAGTAGAAAGTCTGCAACAGCACATAAAAGTAAATATGGTGGTGCAGATTTACTACTTTTTTGCTAATATGACCTTATATAACCGGCTATTCTTAAAGGGATGCTACATTATTGTATACAATCAGAATAAATACTGAATTACATTCTCGATCTTAGTCATTTCCTTATATAAATCAGTTGCATCTCTCCGTTAGTGTGAGAGCCAGGCAAGTCCAAACGCTTTTGTAGAGGGTGGTTGGCAAAGATTTTGTGGGACCCTTCTTTGGCTTCATTTTGAGAAACAGCTCCTAATTAGTGAAACCTGAATGCTGGAGAAAGGGAAAATACAGGGCCCAATTTACAAGTGTAAACCTGGACCTGAAGTCTAAGTTTAGACTTGAAGTCTAAGTTTAGATCTGAAGTCTAAGGGCCCAATTCACAAAGGTAAACATAGACTTCAGGTCTAAGTTTACCATTGTGAATTTGGCACACAGTATTTCGTTATAACTTGTGGTGTTGCAGAAGTAGCAGCATAGCAAAACAAGTGTTCAGGTCTGCTCTGTATTATCTAAATCATGGGTTCTCACAAAAGAAAATTCCAGGGGCCGAAATGTTTTGTCTGTGGTCAGACCGAGGGCTGCACTGATGCCAGCAAGGTAGTCATCGGGGAATGGTAGAGGGTGCAAGGTGGGTGTAGGGTAAGTGAAGCATGTCCAGAAAACCTGGGATCAATCTCGGCTTCCCCACTTCACCAAATTGTGTGATCCTAGGCAATTGTTTTATTTTACTTTCTCTTCTTTTTCTTCATTTTAACATACATGAGGACCTAGAAATACATGGTTCAGTATGTGTGATGTACAAAACCTTCTTCTGTGTTTGATTTAATAAACTATAATGTTGTTCATTTATAATAGCATCCCCGGCCACCCAAGGGTTGCACATAACAACAGACCTGCCTCTTAGTTCACTATTAGCATTGTTTTTTATTTTTTTGCAAGGGGGACCACCCAGGCTTGCTTCCATGAGCTGGGGACAACCGCCATAGAGAGAGACAGATTGATCACCTGGCCCAAGGGAGTAAGGAGCACAGATAAGATCTTCATAAATTCTTCCAGCTTCAGTGGATCGGTTGGAGAGCCAGACTTAATCTTGCTATAGAGCACAGACAGCTCCTCTTGTGAGATTGGCGGGAAGGCAGCCAGAGTATGCATAGAGTGGGGTCTAGACACACGATCAGAGCATAATGCTATCTGTGTGAAGGACTTATAGATCGTTTCCACCTTTTCATCAAAGAAGGAGGCAAGATTCTCACATTGCTTATCTGAAGATATTGAGGTCGTATTGCGGGCTGTTGATGATTTAAGAGCTTTTAGTATCGAAAATATACTTTTGGAGGGGTTCTTACTGCTCCTAATCTCATCTGCATGGTAGGATGCCTGGTCAGTCTGAGTAGTCCTGTGGTATTTCTTAATGGCTGCCTGATAGCACACCTTCAAATTAGGGTTGTAATCCCTTCTCCGAGCTCTATCTAGCATTTTACACACCTTACGCAAGGATGTAAGCTTAGCATTGTACCAAGAAATGGGTTTGGTGGTACAACTTAATGCATATTTCCCAACGTGCAATTATGATTAGAATTATTAAGAGTTGCTCCAGTAGTTTCCTATTCTTCCCAACAAGGCCACCATTATCCAAAATCCCAAAAATAATCAAGGAAAGGCTTACCTCCATCTTCCTTTTCAAAATAGACGTCAGAATCTTACCCACTTCTAGCCAGTAATCATGAACACCTGGGCACTGCTAAAACATGTGCACATGACCTGCTTTAGCCAGTCCGCACTTCGGACAACACTTGATATCCCCTCCTATTCTGGAATAATTCTTGTGGGTTCAATAAACTCTATGTAAAGTAAAAAGATGATTCTTGTTTTCATGGAGCATATTTGACAAACGACCATAGCATGTTCAGAGATACTTGCCACAGAGATGGTAAGTCAACGTTGGGTAGCTCATCTTTCCATTTTCCTTCCAGTGGTATGTTATGGCAGTCTTCCTCTTGTCCAGTCAGCTGTAACTCCTACAGAGGAGTTGTCCCCCTATGCACAGCACTTAAAGATCACAGTAGGGTTCAAAAGGTTGAAATGAATAATAGTACCAAAGATTGTAACAAGTTCACTGTAGGTTATTTAATGATCAATCAGTTTCATCACAGTGGCATTATAATTCATGCCTCTTCGTGTTCATTATACAGTTCATCAAGGAAGTGCTTGAATGATTCATAACCAAATGCATATAGCCGAATTTCCATCCACAATTAATATTTATCCCAATGCATTTCGGGCATCATCTGTGCCTTTCATCAGGGGAAAATTCTGCAAATAAACAAACATATTCTAGTCTTACAGGGGAGCCTATCGAGTAAACAATGGGTGTACAGACAAGTACTATTGAATGTCACATGCATGTTAAACAAAACAGTATCACAAAAGCATGTATCGTCAGTGATTATATTCATGCATCAAATAAGTCTCTGAGTAATGATGATAGCAAAGATGAATGCGAGATACATCGCGAGGTGAGAAATGGTATGATGCGGAATATACGCGTGTCAAACAATAATTTCGTGCATAGAAGCGTTATAGTAAGAAGTGCAGGGTGAATTGAGTTTCAAATAAAACGCATACACAAATGTGCACAAATGGTGTATGAAGGTCATTCAACAAGGTGTGCTTACGGTTGTCGTTGAATCCAGAGCAGTGAGGAAAAATAAAAGAAAAACGTGAAAAAACGGCAGTGTGATGCCATGCAACAATAGGAGGTCGGTTTTAAAAATGTCGCGGTCCCCGTGAACCGAGGTACTTACAAAAGGAAGGCAATTGAAGGCGTGTTGTTGTGACGGTCGTTAGAATTCGAAGGCAGAAAAGTGTGCCGAGACTAAAGCCGCGGTCAAAAGTGATCTCGTCCAAAAAGGGGAACCCGACTGTAATATTGGGCCTCAGGCCCACATGCTGAGGAATGACGGACACTGATACCCAGGGTATGCTTCAGTAACTGGCCAAGAGCACGTGCGCTCCGCCCTATTTATTAACTGTGTCACGTGACTCGTGACATCAGTGGTGGGTGGGTGTAGAGTGTAGGTCTACACAGCACAACAACTAGAACGTGTCCAGCAGGACATTACATTCCTCCCCAACTTAATAAAAGTTGAGACAACACAAAAGTCCGAACCTGTGGGAGGAAAAACACAAAATATGCAATCTCCGAACTTTAGGAGATGTCTCTTCAGCTGAAAAGTTTGTTCTCTTGGGCTCGACGTGCTGGTCCTCGGTGGGCGTGCTCTTCTGGAGTTGCGCCATGGCAGTATGTTCTTCAGTCCATTGAGATCTTGCTTTCGGGGTGACGCTGAATATGACGACCAGATGGTGGACTTGATGGAGGTTGTCTTATACTGGTCCGTCGGGCTTCTCCACTGTAGGCAGCTTGGTTTCATAGGGAGGGATTGAAAGGCACCCCTCTCACTGGGATGCCCCTCTCGCGGGAATTCTCCTGCCACGAGATGTCCGTAGGCCCTCTTCTTCAGGTTTCCGCTGGGCAGGGTGTTCTCTGCAGCGTTGCTCCAACTCCACAAGCCGGTGTGAATGGAGGAGGCAATGAGATTACTACCATGCATCCGTAGCTCCGCCTGGAGGGTGGTTGTTGACTCTTTCCTTTGCGCACAAGTTCCTCTTCTTCCTGGGACACGCAGGGTAGACGGCTATGGACCCATCTCTCGTGTCGGGACCCTCTGCCACCGGTGTCCCTGAGGCCATTGCCCCTTGAATATCCACGGGCTGGTATGGGGTGGTCAGTTCTCCCTCTGCGGGGCGTCTGAGCGTTCTCGCCATCCAGACTTCCGCTCAATCCCAAAGGTGGGTGTTGCCAATGGTACAGCCTGTTCATTCCTGCAGTCGACGGGTTGTCAGAGGACTCGTAGGTAGGGGCCTGTTCTTCACCTAGTGCTACAGATGTTCCCCTGGACTTGTAGGCCCTGGTATTCGATGTTGTGGTGCATGTCACCTTCTCTTCTGGTGGGTGTGCAGACTTGTCACACCTCTCCTCACCTTTCTGGACGTTGCTGTTCTTGATGGCGTCGTGCCACATGATTCCTTTCTCCTTCTCCTTCCCTTCGTGGCGTCGTGCCACTCGTTCTCCATCTTCTTTTCTTCTTCGCGACGCGGTCCGGTCATCTTGCCGCTCTTGTCCTCCTGACCAGGTTTCTCCGAGCGGCGTGCACTCCGCCTGTTTCCTTCTGGTCTTGTCCTGGCTCTAGGACACTGTCTTCTTTTCCACTCTGTGACTGGACCAGTCGTCGCGACCTTCTCCTGTTAATGGTTATACTTCTGGTTCTTGAGGGTGTCGAAGTTCGTTGGTTCCTTGGTCACGGACCACGTCTTGCTTGAACTTCTTGAACCTCTTACCAGTCCACACTGCCGGTCTCTGGCAGTGGTGTTGACTGGCGCAGGTGGTGATGGTGGTTGCCAGCCATGTAGAGACTCTGGATGATAGGTGTTAGTGACTTACTGGGAGTGTTGGATGTCCGGAGAGATTTGGCAGCCATGTGCCTCTGCTTTGTTGATGTTGACCGTAGGTGGCGGCTTGACACGTAGAGTGTACGGTTCCTCTCTTGCCTGTTGTGGGGCCACTGCCGACTCCATCTTGAGGCGGTGAGAGGGCGGCCGCTCAGTGCTGATCTTCGACCTTGGCATCTGCGGACGGGAGCAGGGATGCCGACTGACTCAGACTGCCGCGCTCGGGGATGGACGGTCGCCTGGGGGAGCGTTGGGATGAGACGTGGACTGCGCTTGCTGCGGCTTATGTTTGGTTCATCCGTGGGGCTGTCTCCTGGGACGTCGGTCTGCCTTGGTGGCTGTCTGGCGTGTCAGGGTGTGCTTCTTGGCTGGCTGTGAGTCCTCTGTCTTCTCCCTTTGTTGGCTTGTTCAGTCCACCTGTGCTCATCCGGTCTTTGGGGTGACAGAGCCGTCACTCTTCTTTTCTTCGAGGGCGTTGCGTTTGGACCTCGAGGTGGCGCTGTCGTGGCGCCGGCTTCTGCTTTTGCTCTGGCGTGCTTGGCTGGCTAGTCACTTGGTGAGGTGATTCTTGTTTGCTGGGCGACGTGACTTCTGGTCTTGTGTTGCTGTTCGTTGGAGCACACGGTGCTGTGGCGGCCTGCCACGTGGGGTGTGTAACTCCTCTCTTGCCGATCTTGGGTCGTGGCCGACTCCGTCTTCAGGCAGGGTGAGGGAGGACACCGTGGGTGGTCTTCGGCCTACTGTAGGGCTTCGCTGTGGCGGTGGAGATGTGTGTGCTCTCCGACCCGCGTTCAGCAGTGTTTCTGCATGGAGAGGTTTCCTGGGTGCTGACTGCGCAGTCAGGTTCACAGGCGCGACCTCCTGCGCGCTTCTGGCTTTGCGTGGTCTTGCGTCTTCATGCTGTCTGTGATCCCTGGGATTGTCACTTGATTCCGTTGCAGTGCTTCTGCGTTGGCGCGCTTTTGTCTGCGCTCTTCATGTGCTTCGCTGTGTCCGGAGGGTTGCACCACCGCTCCTGTGACTTTCGCTGGTGCTTCCGTATGGGGTTCCGGGCTTTGGTGCCCGTGTGGTGCTTCAGGAGGGTTGCGTCACCTCTCCGTTTACCTTTCTTTTCGTGTGCTGATGGCTGTGCTTCTTGCCTTCTCGGGCGCACTTGCTGTGTGTCCTCTTAAGTGTTCAGTGTGGAGTTGCTTCACTCCTGGCGCGTTCCTTGTGCTTCTGGCGTGTTCGTGCATCATCCCTCTTTGTTGTCAAGGGCTGGATGGCGGCTGGGCGCCATTCGGGCGTGGCAGTGTTTAGTTGGATGTGGCAGGCTGTACAGTCTCTGTGCTGCTGTGTACGTTGCTGCGTAGTGCTTTTTTTCTTTTGTCCTTAACACTGGGCGGTGCCCTGGCACTGCTCTGGCATATCTGTATGCCTCACGTCGTCTTGGGGAGAGGTGTAAGGCTTCTCTTGGGTCGCCATGGGCTTGTTGGCGTGACTGGAATCATTTCTCTGGCTGTGACTGCTTCGCATGGCCACTAGATGGCAGTGTGCACTCTGAGATTTGTTGGCTGCTGTTGCTGACCAATTAGTGGGAAGCTGTGTGGTGCCCTGGTGCAGCTGGTCCAAAGGGTACAGTGCCGCTCCGGGGATCGCAGGTCTGCAGCCGTTGGTCGCGGTGGGCCATTAGTGTGCTGGGCCGCCACTTCTGGTAGGTTAGTGGGGTACAGCTGGTGTGTTGTGCCTCTGTCTCAGAGTCTGGCAGCGTCTTCTGGACATCAATCAATCAAAGCATTTATATAGCGCACTACTCACCCAGAGGGTCTCAAGGCGCTAGGGGAGGGGGTTCCGCTACTGCTCGAACAGCCAGGTCTTGAGTTGCTTCCTGAAGGCGAGGTGGTCCTGGGTCAGGCGGAGGTGAGTCGGGAGGGAGTTCCATGTCTTGGCGGCGAGGTAGGAGAAGGACCGTCCCCCCTGTGGTGGCTCTTCGGATGCGGGGGATGGCGGCGAGGGCGTGGCCGGTCGATCGGAGCTGGCGTTTGGGAGCGTAGAAGTTGAGGCGACTGTTGAGGTACCCTGGGCCTTGGTTGTGTAGGGCTTTGTGTGCGTGGGTGAGGAGATGGAAGGTGATTCTCTTGTTGACCGGGAGCCAGTGCAGGTCTCTCAGGTGTCCGGAGATGTGGCTGCGACGGGGGATGTCCAGGATGAGTCGTGCTGAGGCGTTCTGGATCCGCTGGAGTCTCTTCTGGAGTTTGGCGGTGGTTCCGGCGTAGAGGGAGTTGCCGTAGTCCAGGCGGCTGGTGACGAGGGCCTGGGTGACCGTCTTCCTGGTCTCGGTGGGGATCCACCGGAAGATCCACCGGAAGACATTGCCGGTTTCTCCTCTTCCTTGGCTGCATTGGTTGCCTCTGGCTGTCTTCTACCACTTGGCTGGTGCAGACAGGAAGCTGAAACTGAGGATGTTTCCCTCCTCCAACCACCAGCTAGTGTGCGTGTCAGTTGTGTGTTCTCAGATGCAGTGGGGCACTTTGGCCACCAGGTGGCGCTGCAGCCCTTGTCCAGGCGGCAGAACGGAAAACGCTCGATGTGGTCTGGAGGTCGGACGGGGCAGAAAGACTCACCGGCAGGTAGGGAGTGTTTCTGTGTGTTTAGTTTAGTGTTCAGGATTGCTTCTGTGTGCACTCTCGCAGGCAGTGGCAAGAGCTGTGAGTCTGGCGGGTGCTTGTTACAGGCTCTTGGGCTCGCATCTTCTTCTTTGCTTTCAGTGCGTGGGGGCGATCAGTGGCGGCATCCGGCGCTGGATGCAGGCGCCTGCTGGCAATTTAGAGAATGTGGCCGCGCGCCTACCTCTGGACTGTACTGGTCGCCTGTAGGAGGTAGGGGGGCACAGTCAGAGCACCGTTTACGGGCTGGGCGTCACACAGCTTGCTGGCGGTTTAAGCATGAGCAGAGTCGTCTTGGCTTGTTCGTGCAGCGTGAAGCAGCCTTGGTTGTCGCTTTCACTAGGTGTGCACCAGGCGGGCGGGTGAGAGACTTCCCACGCTCACCGTCTGTGCTGGGCTCCGCTTCGCACCAGTGCGGTCAGGCAGCTCTACGCGGTCTTTGGCGCCTCCTGGGCACGGGACACTCACCACCCTGCTGTGGGCGCCGCTCGGACTCCGGGCATCATACTGCCTGTTGCGGTGGGCGAAGACATTCCTCCCTTGCGGCAGCGACCGCCCCTGCGTAGGAGTCGCGATGATGGCAGCATGAGGAGGGTCCCAGGGGCTCTCCGGGGTTCAGGTATCTGTAGCGCCTCACCACCAAATTTCGTGGGCAGTTCTCGCCTCATGGCGCCGAGGCCACTCCCGAGCCAAAGCAGCCTCTCACGTCATCACAGGCTGTGGCCAGCGGCCGGGGTTATGCACCGCAGTGAGGCGGCTCTGCGCCCTTCCCTCACAGGCCGCTGCGAGCCGGCCGGCAGTTGCACGGTCACGCCGTGGAGTCAGACGGGTGACGGCGCCTCAGGGTACATCACCGTTCCTACCTTGAGGCAGAAGTAGCTGTCTTGCACGGGGGCTGGAACCCCCTCGTCGCCATTGTAATATTGGTCCTCAGGCCCACATGCTGAGGAATGACGGACACTGATACCCAGGGTATGCTTCAGTAACTGGCCAAGAGACGTGCGCTCCGCCCTATTTATTAACTGTGTCACGTGACTCGTGACATCAGTGGTGGGTGGGTGTAGAGTGTAGGTCTACACAGCACAACAACTAGAACGTGTCCAGCAGGACATTACACCGACCATGAACATAAACATGTGACTATAGACTGTGTATAGAAAAGTGAGCGCCATGTTGAAACAGCCACAAAACGATGTTAGTGACAAAATAACAGTGAAGAATCGCATGGGTTATGGTGAAAGTGACGCAAGCAGGACTAAGTATGAGACAAAAAAATGTGAGCATGAATACACATATGTAATGGAAGATAAAAAAACAACGTAAAAGTACTGCATTCACAGATATATGTACTTGAATATACATGCATTGTAATTAATTTTGTATAAATGCCTCCATCTAATGAGCTGTCAAACATGTTGTCCTTCTAACAGTCATACACATCCTTGCTTCTAATATAATTTCTCAGAAAACTTTATGTATACTTTTAGGCAGACGTTTTAACTGACATCCCATGTTGAGCATGTTTTTGCAGATAAGCCCGAACCTTGCACGCACTATCTAGGTTTGGTGATGAGTCAGCTTGTGTAATATTAACTAATGTAATCAAGAATGTTTAAATAACATGAGACTGCCTACGAAAGGCAGAGTTACTTGGGAACTGATTGTTTTGTGACTGTCAGCCCGAGTTTAGAAATAAATATCCACAAATGTAACATGAACTTGTGCACATTTCCTTTCTTTATGAAATCATTTTTTTACATAAGGGAGAAACCGGCCCTGGGTTGCTGTCATTCTGGTTCAGAGAGGTCTGGCATAGCCATTTGGGCTGGACTGTTTTAATTGAAGCAGGGTCAAGACTGATTTACATATGGCTGGGTTCAAACTGAGGTGGCATGATGTGCAAAATACAGTGGACTGGGAGGTGGCCCGAGTTTTTACCAGTGCCTGTGATTATTTCAAGCATTCCATCCATCACTTTTTTGTATACTTTAGTGTGTCACCCTAAGTGGTAAGGATATGCCCAGAAAGGACTCCTGTGCACCTTATAACCACGATAACCCCACCTACACTAGATGCTATGTCAATATATAGGTCTGTGTCATTACCATAAGAAAGGCCTACTGCCTTTGTCGGAGTGTTACCACATCGGTAAAAGAAGCCACATTTTATAATTTACAAATGTAACTGTGCAGTGGGTGTTTTTTTCATATCAAAGATCTATTTTTGTTGCAAAAAAGAAAGTCAAAATTTATGGAGCCAACTTGTATCATAAAAATAAAAGGCCAGACGGTGATAGCTAGCAATGGGCAGTAATGGAAGATGGCTTGCTTGATAAAAATCAACAGTAGATTAGACAAGTAGTAAAAATTGGGAGGCCAAGACAAACAGGTGTTACGGAAAGTTATAAAATTGATAAATACCAAGCAAAGTTTATTATTAATGTTGGGCAGTATTTGCATGTCATGATATTTATAGGTAGATGCATGTTTTCCTATGTTTTAATTGTTTTGGTCTTTTTTTGTGAAAGGGGAGATCAATGTGGTATCTAGTATTAAGAATGAGGATGGTTTTATACTAGAAAAATATTGTTGAGCTTATATTATAGGATGTTTTATAGAATGTGAGGATGTAGAGGGAGAGCACTCTGGAGTCAGTTGGTGCTGAACTCCTGGGCCCTACAGATCTTCTGCATGTTGTTCATGTTTCCTGCAATAAATAACTTCTTTGAAGTAACATTGCTGTCTCGAAATCTTCACTTCACAGGAGTCTTCCACAGCCAGCCAGCAGAATATTCTCCATGCTACAGTTGCCATGTTTCAATGTCTCCTGGCACCTTAAAGGACACCAGTGTGTCAGCGGAGTCAAGGACCAGTCTACAGAAGTCCAAAGTAAACTTTCCAGGGTCTCGCACCAGATCCATTCCTCCAACTGCTCCGTAGGGGGCATATGGTATATCAGCATCACTGGGCCAGGAGAAGCCCATCCTTTTCCTGGGGAGTCTACTGGAGTCAAAGTCTTAAAGTCTATCCTTGCAAGGGCATCATGTGGCTTTTCCTACCAACCAGGCAGTCCAGGGTCTTCTCTTCTGTCTCTCTCTTGTGCAGAGTGTTTTAAAGTGAGGCTGGACATTTCTAGAATCAAGGCACCCCTAACAAATCCTAGGGCACCACATTATCCCTCCACCCCTATCCAAACCTTTTGCACTGGATTTCTGGACAATCCAATATGGTGACTTTCACTTGTCTGTGGAAATACCTTCCATATGAGTGTCAGCTCTGCCCTAGATGACACAGTTGCCTGATTCTATAACGCCAAAACCTCAAAGGGGCCTCTTTTGTGTGGCTCCAGAAGTCTGGCCCTTCTCCTTTGTTTTGGTAGACCTGGCTGTCCCTGAAAGGGTGTAGTGTGAGAAGCTAATTAATAGATAGTTCTTCCTGCCCAATCCTTTTTTAGGAATTGGGTCAAGCACTGCTAATGGGTCTTTTATGTGAGGAGGCATTTGATCCCACTGCTGGTGGGAGAGTAGTTAGTTTGGCTCAGTGGGGGGATGGGGTTCAAAGACTTGGAATCTGATTATGAGCTGAGTCATAGAAATATAAAAATTCTTTAAGCGCTATAGGTTAAAAGTTCAAAACTGGGCTGTCAAATGTGAAAATCCAGGGGGCTAAATGGGCCCATTTGCTACAATCCCGCTTATATATAGGAAGCTCTATACACACTCAAGGCAGAGAGCTGTATTGTGCTGGTTCTTCGTCCCTCCTTTCGATGTAGTCAATGTTCCATCATGCAGGTATCAGTGGGAAAGAACATGAAAGGATGAAATAGGAAAAGCGATATTCACATAGCATATTTTATTGCATAGCAACAAACCCAAGGTACCTATATGTTAAATGAATAAAGAAGCAAAAACATGTAGTGAACTATCAGGTGTCCAGATAAAACTATAATTGGAGCCAGGAAACACTGACTAAAGAGCCCCATTTAGGATGGAACCAGTCTTGGGTGCTTGTTTTCCAGTTAGGGGTGGATGGACTGCCACTTTGGGCTAGGCTGGGCTGTTCTGATTGGAGCAGGTTCAAGACTGAATTGCATGTGGCTAGGTCAAACTGAGGTGTTACGTTGGTCAAAAGAACCAAGGGTTGGAATACTACTCTGAGCGATTGTCAGACAAATAACAAGCGTTCCTCCAATCAATTTTTATGCATTTGATGTGCCACCTTGATTGGCAAGGGTATGCCCAAAGGTGGATCCCATGCTCACTATGCCATTGGAGTCCAACCGCACTGAACTGGAGAGCCCCACTCAGGGACACACTGAATTTGGGTTGCTTGTGTTCCAGTTCACATAGGACCTGGCCTAGCAGCTCAGGCTGAACTCTTCCGATTGAAGCAGGGTCAAGACTGATTTGCATATGCGTGCGTTCAAACTGAGTTGGCAAACAAACAATGGGTTGGAATGCTCACCCCGGAGTGGTTGCCTAAGGTTAGAAAAATTGCAAGCATTCCTCCCATCATCCTTTGTGTTTCAAACAAAACTACCTACACCCAGAACAAAATGTTTACTAATATGCAAAAAATCAATGTACAGTGCCTGTCAGTACAGATTAGAATGTGTATCGTTTTTGAAAAAATTAGATGCCTTGCGATTCAGATAAGGAGATCTAGATCAGGATTTAATCTTCCGAAGATGATGTTGCAATGATTTCTGCTCATACACAGAGCTGTGCACAGAGACCTAGGAAATTAGTGAATTGTGGTGTACCAGAAACTCACCTCAGTACCTAGAAAACCCCAACCAGGAATGGTGGGAAGTGAGAACACTCTTTTGTTATACTCTCATACCAGTCCACAACAGGAGTAAAAAAGAGACACGGTAAGGTTAAAATATTTATTTTAACGACATGATCTCAAGTTCAGTATTTTAGTCAACATAAGCAAACATATGATTAAAAATAATATGGTCAGCATGGTTACAACTTCATAAAATACAAAAGGACGTATCATATTACAATGATAGTGCAAACAGGTGATATAGCCCCTAGTTTAAACGGCCTCCCTATATAGGAACTATGTATTATAAAACTATAGAAGGTCTCTTGAGCTTGTTTTGGGGGACCCCATTACCTGTCCGCTCAGTAAGTGTAAATTACATCTGGATCGGCTAATCTCTCTGTATCCCTGGAATCTTTCAAGTGTGTGAAGTTATGGCAAGTGTGCTATGATAAAGGCACCAGAATCCTACTCGGCTTGCAGCTGCCAAAATGTTGTGTCTAGAATGTGTACACGGGCCGATAAACAGGCTCGCATGTTATGATAATCTGGACGGCTCAGCACTCACTGTACAGACTGGGGGCACGATGTATGTCTAGTGATGTCAAAAAACAAACCCTTTCTCTTGTATAGAACTTCATGAAAGCCAGCTTTGCAAAAACAGCTAAGCAGTGTTGTGTGCAAAAAGCAGCAAAAGGGAAAATGGTGTTTAAACTTCTAATAAGCCATGCTAACTTAACATGCACGCAAAAAGGGGAAACAACATTTACAACGCAACTTTTACAACGCACTACCATTACAACGAAACTTTTACAACGCAACATATATTACAACGCATGCAATTACAATGCAACAATTACAACGCATGACACTACAACGTACACCACTACAACGCATGTCATTACAACGCAGTCATTACAACGCATACCATTACAACGCATAACATTACCATCCAACACTTACCCTACTGTTGCACCCCCTGGAGTTGGAATAGTAATTTTTACCCCTACACTATCCAACACTTACCCTACTGTTGCACCCCCTGGAGTTAGAATAGTAATTTTCACCCCTACACTATCCAACACTTACCCTACTGTTGAACCCCCCTGGAGTTAGAATAGAAATGTTTACCCCTACACTATCCAATACTTACCAAACATGCAATGCAATGTTATGCGTTGTAATGGTATGCGTTGTAAAGGTTTTATGCGTTGTAATGGAATACGTTGTAAATGTAGTTTTTAAAATTTCGTAGTAATGGCATGAGTTGTAATGGAGTGCGTTGTAATGGATGTTGCGCTGTAAAAAATGCGTTGTAAAGGTATGCGTTGTAAAAGTGTGCGTTGTAGTGACATACATCCCACAAAAAGAGGCCCATAAACCATACTACAATGACATTTGTGGGTGGCCCACTTCTCAATGCAGATGTTAAGGAAAGGCAAATTGTTCCCATTTCAACTCTCTGTAAAACTAAGAATAAGGAAAATTAACAAGACTAAGGGGCATATGTCTCAAAAACATCTATTTGAGAATCCCAAAATGCAATTTTTAGCTAATCGCATTTTGAGAATTGCAAATCGCGATGTAAATAAAAAGTTATAAACATTTAGCGATTTCTAAAAAATCGCAGAACATGCTGCAAATCCCGTTTTGCTATTCCTTATTTGCGAAATTCGCAAAGAAGAAATCGCAAATTCAGGGAATCTGCAATTCAGGTGCAGCTTGATGACATCACACCAAGGAAGTGGGAGTGAACAGCTGCACCTGATTGCCTGAGGCAGAGTTATAGCCTGTGAGGAGAGGCAGAGGAGTGAGCACATCATTCACAGTCAGCTACAATGGAGGCACAGGAAAAAAACAGAAGGACAAGGAGGGTGCAGGGAGAAAGATAAAACAAGTTTAGTGAAAGGGAGCAGGAGGTGCTGATTGAGGAGTTGGTGTGCAGGCATGAACTCCTATTTGGCAAAAAAGCACTCCGTGTACCTGAGTCCAGAAAGAGGAAGATCTGGCTGGATATACAGGAAAAGGTCAATGCTGTCGGTGTGAACCAGCGCACGATCAAGGAGTTAAGGAAGCGATGGCATGTTATGCGCCAAAGGTCCACGGAGAAGGTGGCAGCCAGGCTTTCAGAGGCCAATAAGACAGGGGTGGAACATCAGCTGCAACCAACTCAACACGCCATGAGGAGTTGGTGGAGTCCACCCTCCTGCCTGAGAGAATCAGTGGTGTGGCTGACTTAGATAGCTCCGACTCTGCAAACACCAGCCAAGGTAAGATGCATGTCAAATGCAGCCACACACATCACCATCCCATTCACACAATCAGGAATGCACCAATCACAAACTACACATGTCACTCCGGTCCACTTTTTCCAGCACACATAGCAATGCATCATGGGAGACGTAGTCAGAGGCATAACAGTGGAACAATGAGACACAGCAATGTTAACGCCGTATGTGAATACCTTTAAAGGGAAAAAGCAATAGATAGAGGTTAGCCAATACAAATTAAGAAAACTTTATTGAGTGAGAAATGCAGACAATGTCACAAATTCAAAGTTTCCCTTTCCATCCACAGCACAAGCTAGGACACAGGAGGACAGCACAGGAGCCGAGGAGGCAGAACATGTGGAGGAGCAGGCAGGGCCAGGGGACTCCGTCAAATCCACAGACACCACACCTGTCCCATGGACAAAGAGCACCATTTTGCCATCACTGCCACCACTGGAGGATGACACAGAGTCCACAGGTGAGGATGATGCACAGACAGAGTCAGGGCAGAGTGTGACCCAGGTGCCGGACCAGCACAAACCACCAACAGTAAGAGGCAGGCCAAGGGCCAGCATCAGCTTTGCCACAGAAGAAGAGGCCACAGTATTTGCTAGACCCGAGGGCAGCATGCTGCAGATACAGCACCTGCAACTTAAATCAATGAGATACATCAACCGGCAACTGTGCACAGTGAACAGAAGCATGCGCTACATGGGGGAGGGCATCATGGACATGGCAGATCCAAGAAGGCACAGTGGGAGACAGGGTGCAACACCTGTGGACACAAGGGAGGGCAGTCAGCACCCAGAACGGGCAGCAGCAGTTCACCCTAGGAGGAAATAAACTGGCAACACTGAGTCACGCAAATGGGTGAGGCAACCCATTCCTACAGGACTCCAGACTTGCATGAATGCCTGCACTGTGGACCTAACATATGCTATGTACAGCGACATTTATTGAGTCGGTCAGGCTGTGTGACGAAATTTCATCCTGCAGTTAAGGGTTTGAATAAACACAGACCTGCTAAAAAAAACTCCATTGCACCATGTCATTATTACTCACCTAGAAGTAGTTCTGTGTGATTTCAGCCCGTCACTGCTGTCCGGCAGCTGCCCCAACTACAACTGCTGGTCTGCCAGGGGGACCTGGGCCATCATCCTCAGAAGTATCAGTATAAGTCAGTTCTATTGGGATGCCTTTTTTCATTGCTATGTTGTGTAGCATTGCACAGGTTGCCACAAACTTGCAGCAGGTCTCAGGGCTATATTGGAGTGCTCCTCTGCTTTTGTGCAGGCAGTGGAACCTGCTTTTCAGGATCCCAAAGGTCAGCTCAATTACACAGCACGTAGGTTTGTGTGCACAGTTGTATCTCCTCTCCCTTGCATTGGCTGGATTTTGGTATAGTGTCAGGATGAAGTCCCGCACTGCATATGCACTGTCACCTGCAGGAATTGAAACAACCGGTGAGTCAATGTCCCACACCCCAAAGATGTACTGTATGTAGGGATGTGTTGGACCTGGCCTCATGGTGTGGTCCCCCCTGTTCCTCAGCACCCTGTTAGTTAGCCCTGCATACAGAAACCCCTGGTCATCCCGTTCCCTGTCCGCCCCGCTCCCTACATGACCCTACCGACGGACGACCATCCCCGCATCTCGCCCTCCATCTTCCCGGTACCGGGCACCCAGAACCTGCATCACCACTCAGGGCCCCCGGCAGCCATTACCCTTCCCGAGGTCCCTGACTCCATAGCCCCCAGTGTGACCCCGGCCCCAGCAAAACTTAGGTTCCAGACGTGCCATGCCCGGCTGGGGGGTAGAGGGCTTCCTGAGAGAGATAAGACCAAGGAGTTTCGATCACACCTCTGGCCTCCCCGAGAGCTGACTCAAGACCCTGCTGGGCGTCTGGAAATCTCCGGGCGCATCTTCAAAGGGATCAAAGGGCCAGCCGACGGGAAACTCCGACGACCAGCCCCGAGGCATGAGATCTCTGCTTGCGAAGGTCCGGACTTCAAAGGGCCATGGCACTATATCAAGGCCCGCCCTAGAACTAGCGAGCAGTGGAATTCTGGACAAGAGAGCCCTGCTGACCTGGTCACGGCTCAGCCATTTTGGAGAAGATCGATATTTGAAATTTGGAACTTGTGCAAGCCCTGTTGACGTTGTCGCGGCTCATCCTCGTGGAGAAGGAACTGTGGAACCTCGGAGCCCTGCTGACCTCGTCGCGGCTCATACTTGTAACTAAGAAGGACATTAGTGGAACATACTGAGCCCTGCTGACGTGGCCGCGGCTCCCCAAGAACCAACAGACACTCTGTTCACTCCGGATCGAGCCCTGCAGACCTCGTCGCAGCTCGAGGAGTACCCTGGTCCGGCTAGACCATCGACACTACCAACACGACCTGGCTCGAGAAGAAGTGAGTGGAGCAGCAAATACGACCCCCATCTTCCGTACCCCCCGGCTCGAGGATTGAGAGCTGTGCGCAGGGTACACTTCATACTGGCCCCATACTGTGACTGTTCTGCCTCCCTACTCCCTACAACCGAGAATTTACGATCCCTTGATCGCTTGTAAATACGTATTCATTTTGACCTTATATCTACGGCTTGATAAATAATCCTGTATACTGAGCTCTAGGGTGTGGGGTCAGTTTATAAGAGTGGTGGGAAGATCAGTGGGTACGATCTCCGATACGAAGTCCTCCCCGGCGAGGAACTCACATCAGGGCTTGGCAGTATTCCTGGGAGAGGTGGGCCACGGATTGGTCGGGAGAGCATATCCGGCCCCTCTGGGATCACCCCTTCTAACAGGATGTTTGCCATGCATTTAGCTAGCAGGTAGACTCCCCAAACTCACCAGCATTGAGACATCAGTATATCCCACTATGTCTAAAGATGACAGAGTTGTGCGTGCTGCCTCGGTATTTAGCTACAATGTCATTGATGATATGTTTGGCATTGCAGATGACCTGTATGTCCAGGGAATGGTATGATTTACGGTTTCTTAATACATATTCATTGGTTGATGGGGGTGTGAGGGCCACATGGGTCCCATCTATGCAGCCAATTACGTGGGGGAATTGTGCAATCTGGTAGAAGTCCAGTTTTGTTTGTTGTAATGCCTGTTGTGTGCTGGGGAATTGTATGTGATGTTGTAGCCTCTATACAATAGCATCTAGGAATGCATGGAGGAAGCGCGACAGCCCACTCTGGGAAACCCCACCTCCCACTGCTACCACCCCTTGGAAACTACCTGAGTCCAGAAGGTGCAGTGAGCACAGGACCTGCACATGGGAAGGAATGCTTTGGGTCCTGCTTGTTGGGTGTTCCAGAAGGGGTTTCAGCTCCTCTATCAGTTCTTAAATGCTATTTGCGTCCAACCTGTACTTCTCATGGATCTCCTCCTCAGTCTGCTGGAACAGAGTGATGCGCACTCTGAAAATCCGTTCCTGTCGCCGCCTCCTCTGTGCAGCTGCCTGGATTCTCAGCCTCCTGGCTATCGCATATAGCGCTGCCATTGTGGAAATCCCTGTTGCATTGTGGGCCTGTTTATATAGCTTGCACCTGGTTACTACCTGCATTGACTTGGAGGTAAAATTGATGTGCAAAATTGCAAATTTTCATAATTGGCAATTTGTGATTTTTTCATACATTGCTCTGCAAATTCTCAAACTGCGATTTCCCATTTTGCGATTGTCACAGGCTGTGTATCGCAGAGAAATTTGCAGATTTGGGGCCTCGCAAAATAATAAATCACTAAAATATAGATTTTTTTATTTTGCAATGCGAAAATGTGCCATACATCGCGTTTGTCCATTTCGCAATCGCAAACACTGTTGTCATGCGATTTGTAGTGTTTGGGATCGCGATATCGTTTCATACATATGCCCCGTAAGTCCAAAGAGACAATCTTAGTTTTCGAAATATTAATCCAAAGATCTTTGAAAATGCGTAATTGATAAATTGTTCAGAGACCACTGTAAGCCTTCTACCATGTAATCTAACGGTAAGGTGCTATCTGTGTAAAGCCTGATGTAAAGTGAGCTATTACCTAGCTTAAGGTGACAATATCTTACATTATTTAGTTCCTGGTCCATGAAAGCAGTATACAGTCAGAATATGGAAGTGGCCAGGACATATCCTTGTTTCAACCCTTTATTAGCGTGGATCAATTTGTTAAACACTATTTTGCTCACCATATGGTATTATAATCCAAAAGGTGTTCTACACTAATCTTGCAATGCCCTATGTTGCACAAATTTCCCAAAGGATGTAACATTTTTCCAAAAGAGCCTGCATATGAATATAGTGAGCTTTCAGAGGGTGCACCATCCTCAAAGACAAGTACAGGGATGCACCTGCCTCTCTCAAAAGGAACATCCCTCGCAGTTTTAAAAGGTGGCATTTTGAATGATTAAGAAACACATTAAAAAAACAAATTGCCATACCACTGACACATTATTTGTAGAAAGGGGAATGAATTTGACAATTCTCCTTCAGGCCAAAATCTAACTCTGTTATCTTAATGAAGCTACACCAGGAATTCCATCAAAGCATGCCTAAGGAGTTTGTGAAGTGGGGAGTTGTCATGTAACAGTATTGAATGCTTGTTTTTTATCAAGCACTTTAATTCAGACACCTGTGACAGTGAGCTAATTACCTGATGGGCTTCAAGTCATATATTTATTTATTTATTTATTTAATTTTGTAATTTGTTGAGCGCGGCGAATACCCGTGGGCGTCTCGGCGCTCAGTGACTGTCAGAAGTGATATTCAACAGTAATACTAATCTTTGATCATTCATGGGTGCACAGGCACTGCAATCTCTGCAAAAGCTATATGATATCAAATAAACACCTACGTTGGTCTTAGAAACAAGTTGCCCACATTGTGCAAACAATGTCTGGCCAACATAACACCAAAGAAAAACTATTTGGAAAGTCAACAAAGCCAATATGACACTGAAACAGAAAGGCCCTTGGCCAATGGAAACCCCAGAGTTTACAACGGAAGAAACTATGAATGATAAGTGTGAACAGGGAGGCATATCATTGGTGGCTATTATAAGGGAATTAAGGATGGCCTCATCTTACAAGGAATAGTCTGCTTCCACAAGCAATGACGCTTGAAGATAGACACAATGGAAACACAGGTCTCTGATCCTGAAGACTGATTCTAGAAAATGGAGGCTAAACTTAAGTGACAGGAATAACTTTTGAGTGCTACAAAGGACTAGAACCATGTTAGGGACAAACATTCCTATATGTCCTATGACAAGACTAGGAAGCAACTCAAAGATTACTAAGTAGAAACTGAAAATAGGATAAGATACCACAACATACGAAAATTATGGTTAGGAAAAAAACATTGGTACCAGCCAAGAACGTAATCGCCTAACGGCTATACGTTTTCCCCAACTGCTGAGCTGTTATTGTGATATTATGGAGCACTAAGCGTTCATCCAAAATTTAAACCAGAGGTATTCAGGGCAAATTAGCATCTTTTTTCCCTGAATTTTTTGTAATTCTTAAGGTATCCAGGGTGTGTGGATTCACCAGGAAGGAACTGAGCAAACAGCTAAAACATGGCAATTTGTTTTTGTGGGAGAAATAGGAAAAAGCTATGAGCAAGAAAGTGTCTTTTTTTCTAAAAACGACATTGATAAATGGGTTGAAATGCTAAGATCAACCTCTTCTCAGCTTTCAAGAACAGGCAGAGTTATAATAAAACAAATGAACTTCTACAGCTATTTATTTCTGAAAGGTAGACTGCACTGGATTCAGCAGTTTAAGTATATTGCTTATGGTTTTCTCAAAGAAACGAGACACTGACAAAAAAATGTGATGAAAATACGTAGGAAATAATTCAAATAGGTGTATTCATCTGTAACTTTTGGTTCCAGTGACCGGTTTAAAAGTGGAAAGCATACCATTTTGGCTGCTAGACTTTTCTGATTGCACCACTATGTAATGATTTGTTGGTTGTTCAAAAAACCACCGATACCTAGAGTAACAGCTGAGTTGTGAATTATAATGATTTTCATTTGGTATAGACTAAGCAGCAATTTATACGGTAAAATCTAATGAATGAAAAATTGATGTGAGAAATACTTTTTTTCAAATGTGTCCCAGATACTGAGTTTAGGAATAGTGGTTGTTTATACTAATCTGAGGGGGATATTCTCAAGAACCTGCGATAATCATCGCCAGAATCAGTTAATGCAATGTTTCATATCTCCATTTATCGCGGGAAAACAACTCAGTGTTAACGTCCTATTCACAACAAGGCAGTAACATGTGATAGTTTCCCAATAACGTGTCAAATGTCTGCGATAAAGTCACCGGAACGGCGATAAAAATCTAAACCCGAACGTGAAAAAAGTTGCGATGGGCCCAAACGCTATAAAAAAATCTGCGATCATCTTCGCTAGGCCTGCAATCCACACACGTCAGGCAGGCAAAATCACTATAAAAGTAGAAAACAAAAACCACAAACAAAACAAAAACAACTGCGAAGCACAATGGAGGTAGCCGGAGCAAGTACAGAGGACAACCAGAACCCCACAAGCCCCACGGTGGACAAGCCTGGGAACTCTGAGTCAGGGAAGGGCAAGGAGAAGAAGAGAAAGGCGTGGTTCAGTCCCCAGAAAAACAGGATCCTTATAACGGAGGTGAGAGAACACCATCAACTACTGTTCCTCACCTCCACTGTGTCATTGGCAAATAAAAATTGAAAATGCAGTCCATCGTGGACAAGGTGAATGCAGTGAGAGTGCTCAGGAGGATAATGGAAGAGGTCAAGAGGCGCTGGAATGATGTGAAACGCAAAACCAAGCAGAAACTCGGCAACAACCAGAAGGCAGCAATGCAGACTGGAGGTGGGAGTCGAGCTCCACAGGAGAAGCTGGACGAGATGGAGGAAATGGTGTCCACAGTCATCAGTGGAGAGACAGTGGCAGGAGTTGGGGGTCCGGACACTGTTCAACATGACCTAACACAACAGCAACAAGGTGAGTAACGACAGGGACTGGGGGGATGGGGGAGATGGACACAATGGCTCACATGCACAATTAAGTATAGAACAGTGCACACCCACAATGACTCTGGATCATGTCCCTGATCCCCTTGGCACACTGCAGCACACCTAGAAACAGCAATTATGCCCCCGTTGCCTATGTGCCCAGAGGGGGCCCTTCCCACACACCAATCTCACAACCAACCCATGCACATGTTCCAAACCCAGCAAAGAGGCGTGTCTGTGAGCAACACTGACAATACAAGTGACACTGCATGACAAATAGCATTGCTGCAGTCAATATACCATGAAATGTTGCACGCCACGACACTGCGGTTGACCACATCGGTAAAGGAGCAGGTCACACTCTGACACATCCAAATGCACAAACAACCCCTGACGTCAACAACATATCTGCGGACAAACCATGCGCCAGACTTCCAACTCCCACCAAGAGCCCAATGTACCCAAGTATGCAACATCTCAGCACTGTATCAGCACAAAAGTCAAAGGCACACATGAAAGGGATAAGGGGCAGCAAAATCAGAGCAGCAGGGGCGACTCTCCCAAATTCAGCACACACACATAACATTCAGAGCACATCAACATTGACAACAATGTGGTACAAACTGCAACACGTTCACAACAGATAGAGGATATAACTGCTGCCGGTTGTGTGTAGAAACTGGTCATTCACATTTGGCATAGCAGGGAAATGTGAGTTGATAATGTACAAGTACAAAGACACATCCGTGATGTTGTCAAAATGTCCACCATCCCCCATCAAATAGGCAGCTCCTCCCAAACGGTCACTATGTACACTGTCCTGCAGTCTGTGTGTAAACATGTACTATGCGTCAACATACATGTGAACACAATGTTAACCTGCATCTCCCCTTCACATTGCAGAGGGAGAATAAATACCTTCTGCAGAGCAGACCCAACATCTCTTCACTGATGATGAAGAGGACCTCCCCACCTTCGACACAGATGCCCTCCAACATCTCATGGACAGCTTTGGCACCCCACCTCCAGAAGCAAGGCAGCCCAGCTGCATCGAGGAGACCCCACCCCCTGCACAGACCACACAGCAGGAAGCACCCACCACCACGGCTGTCTCCCAGAACCCCTGCGAACAACGCATGGCCTTCCAACTCCATGGTTTGGGGTTCCAGGAAAAGATGGTTGAACAGGTGCGGGTGGGGTTCGACCTCATGGCATCCAAACTAGATGCCATACGTGGGTGTCTAAGTCTCTTCAGGGACCACTCACAGTCCCTAATGGACACCCAGAGTCTGCTCAATGCTCTCCAATGATCCATGGCTCACATTGCTGGAGTCCTGACTCAGAGAAAAGAAAAACTGTCTAGTCAGAGTGAGTCCAGCGATGTCAGCCGGGAGTTGGGACACATGCAGAGGATCATGGAGAACATGGAGCGGACGCAGGCAGAACGGCAGCCACGGCTGCAAACCAGCGAGAGGTAGCTAGGTTCTTCCATAACCCTGCAGACCCTCATCATGGCATTGCTGCCACAAGGCCTGGCTGCTGCTACCATTCCACCCACACCTCCATCCCGTGAAGTGTCAGTGCCACACAGTGTGGCAGACATTCCACCTCCGGCCCCTGATGTGTCACTGCCACACAGTGATGCAGACAAAACAACACCACCCACATGTGAGGCAAATCATACATCAGAGGACATAGATGCGGAAGAGTCTGCCTCAGTGGTAAGAAGGATGCAATAGCATTCATCTCCGCTATATGGCCTGTTTCTGCTTGGTTCTGCCCTCTGCATCATCACCTTCCACTCTCCCCTGATATACTCTGCGACACTCACATTGGACCTCAACATGGAATGCCATATTCTGTTTGGTTACCAATGACACAGCAATCAGACTGCGGACTGAACTCTTCCTCTTCCAATGAACTTCTCATTCCCTAAAGGTCTCTGGCTGGCCCTCCATGGGGCAACAATGTAAAGTGGGGTTTGCATGGCCCTGTACTGCTCCAGCTACAAACCTCCACTGAATGTGCATTAAATGTTCAAATTTATACAGATGTGTCACGTCTATGATCATTCAAGTGTGGAAGTATGGGTGAATGTATGGTCAGTGATTCCCCCTTACGTCCATGTTGCTCATGTTGTGGGGCTTGAGTTGCAGGGTGCAACATTACCGATTGCGGTCCGGGTGGTGCCAACATTAAAACAGAGACACATAATTTAGTAACTTCCTTGTGCAGCCCAGAACGGAACCACGCCCAGAGCCCTGGGGTCAATGTTCACACCCTTATGCTGGACTGGCATACGCCAGGCCAGCCTACTTAATTTACGCTTACAGGGGGGGACAACGCTACATGCCCCAGGTCTTCCCTTTGGTGATCTGCTGATCATAGGTCTAGTTGTCAGCATGCCACAGCCACTCCCTGAGGGCTGGCTTACACCCACACCACACCCATCCAGCTCAGGCGTCACATGACATGTGACCCTGCCAATAAATTGGGTCAGGCGCATGTGCACGAGGCCATTTCCACTATCTATCTGAGTGTGTCTGTGTGGTCATTATTTATGCATGAGGGCCTAGGGCCCTACCACATCACATTCCCCACTGCCGGAGTCTGCACCACGAGACTCAATCATAAAGGCCCATGACTTGCGGTGCACAGAGTTGGTGGCAGCCGAGGGACTTTGGCCGGCACGGGCCTACCGCCATGAGACGGTGAGTTAGTGGCACCAGAGCTGAGCGGGTGTGCAGTCTGCGATGATGCGTAGGCCTTGATACGCCGTCCTGCCAATCAAGGTTCGATTTGAATTGTGAGTCCAGCTGGACCGCAGTGTGCGCCGAAGGCAGCAGGCTGAGTAGACATGACTATATGACGTGGTGCAGCAGGGTGCGTTGTGGACTGGTGGCACGGAATCCAGCAACGGCTAAGGAGGTTGCTTCGGCACGTGGTGGGCCCTCTTGGAGACAGGCCGGTGGTGGCAGGTGCGCATTAAGGCCTGGGTGCGCAGGGTCGGGCAGTCATCGCTGGGCGACGGACCAGTCTGGGGACCAGGGCTGGGGTGCTTGCGGAAGATGTAGGAATCATGCACAATGCCTGGGAAGTTTGCGACGACATTGTTGAACAGGTCCGGGTGGCCCAGTTTTGCCTGCACATTGATGGAATGCGTGTGGTTTCTGTTGCGGTGATTGTTTGCTGTGTCGGCATGGGCACAAGTAGTACATGTGTGCAGTCAATTGCCCCCAACATGTGCAGGAAGCCTGCTATGGCGGAGTTACCTTGCTTGGTCTCTGGCTGTTCCTGCACAGTGTGGGGGTAGTGAAGTTGCAGGGGTATAAATCTGATACAAACTGTGATGCTTTCAGGTATTGTAAATCCTGCCTAATGAGACCGTAACAGAAGTTCGTGTGGTTGTAACCTTCCTTTTCTTTCCTGCGAAGGTTACGACCACATGAACTTCTCTTACGGTCTTTTGTGCAGGATTGGTCATACCTGTAAGCATTCCGGTTTGTCCAAGTGCAATACACTTTACCAGATTACGTTTGTGACCATACGGACGCTTGACCATTTGTCACCATTTTTCAGGTTTCTGAATACAGACTTTGAGAATATGGAATTGTATTGGGGATTTCCCAGATGATATGCAGTTAATTAGATCCACAAGTTGCCCTGGTGAACTTCCTCGTTGTGAATTGAACGCATTGGCTGATGTTTTCGTGTTGTTAATTTATGTTTTTGTAATAAAGAACTGTTTTTTCACTACTGTTGACTACTGGACCTCATGACTTGGTGGATACTCATTTCAGAAACCACAACCTCTGATCTGGAGAACAGAAGCGCCAGGCAATGGCTGGGGTTATCATGGTTGCGTAGGAATGCTACGAATTGGGACTACTGTGTGGTGCGGACACAGGGGCCCGTCGTTGCTTTTGTGGACATGCATCCAAGACATGTGTGAGGGAGTTTGATAGGGCTGGCTGTGAGACTCCTCCGACTTTGGCAGTTGTTGGTTGGAAGGTACCAGAGGCCAACAGGTGCAGCACTGCCAGCAGCTTTGTCTGCAGAGGGATGTTGGTTGTCTGCTGTGTTGGTACCATCAGCCTGTGGGCAATGTGGGTCAGGATGCGGAGGATGGATGTCCATTTGAGCCTGTAGTGGGCGATGACATACTCTGGCGTTTAGTCTCTGAGGCTGGTGCATTTTCAGAAGGCCCGCTGTCTTGTACTGCGCTGCCTCGGTGGTAGTCCGGGGGAGGGGGTCCTGAGGTTGGGGGTGGTCCTGGGGGTGGTTGCGGTGAGTGTTGTGGCCCTCTTGGGTCTCCAAGCTAAATGATCATTGGTTCCATGGCATCTGTTGGTCTTCAGATGTGGCTCTGGGCTGGGCTCCCTTTCATACTGCAGGTTGTCGGCTGGCTGATTGTTGAGATTATCGCAAAGTGGTGTTTTCATGTGTTTTTGTACGGGAACGCCTACTCTACATATCATTAGCGTTAGTTATCGCTCTCATCCGTGGCAATGTTTTTTTGCAGAAGCTATCGCTGGAAAACTGGCTATATCGGCAGTTTGCACCAGCTTGAGAATGGGGCAATAATTCTCTCACCACTTTTGCTACGCTAAAGTGCCAATAATAAGTCCTTGAGAATATGCCCCTGAATTTGTTGTTATTCATATTACTAGTCAATTCAGAGGGCATTTTCTAAAAAAGTGATCTTTCTAGCACACTGTACGCCAAATGGGGAGAGAACATTCTATTGATTATAACAAATGTTCCACTATTCTATGTTCCCACACTTCCCCTGATGAAAATGGTTCCCCACGGTATACAACCTTTACAACGCAACTTTTACAACACACTACCATTACAACGAAACTTTTACAACGCAACATCCATTACAATGCATGCATTTACAACGCAGTCATTACAACGCATGACACTATAACGCACACCACTACAACGCATGCAATTACAACGCAGTCATTACAACGCATACCATTACAACGCATAGCATTACAACACATAGTACCCTTACACTATCCGACACTTACCCTTCTGTTGCACCCCTTGGAGTTAGAATAGTAATTTTTACCCCTACCCTATCCAACACTTACCCTACTGTTGCACCCCCTGGAGTTAGAATAGTAATTTTTACCCCTACACTATCCAACACTTACCTTACATGCAATGCAATGTAATGCGTTGTAATGGTATGCGTTGTAAATGTAGTATGCATTGTAGTGGAATGCGTTGTAAAGGTAGTTCCAAAGAATTCGTTGTAATGGCATGCGTTGTAATGGTGTGCGTTGTAATGGATGTTGCAGTGTAAAAAATGCGTTGTAAAGGTAGGCGTTGTAAAAGTATGCGTTGTAACGTCATACATCCTTCCCCACTTGTGCGGCGGGCCTGTCTCTCGCAACAACAAGGAGACATCACAATTTTGCCTTACAACTTGACTCGTTCTGGGATATGAGTACAGCTCATGCTAGGCCGGAAACTGGGGAATTCCACCAAACCCAGACATTTCTGAAAGCTAGATGTCCACAGTGGTGTGACTTGCATGGATCCCATTACATTTTCATACCCAGAATTGCCTGAAAAATCAGCATAAAAGAAGTTGGCAACAAGGACCAATGAGATACTAAACATGTTGTGGCTTATTTAATTCATCCCAAGCAGGCTACATTTTATAATGTCTTATGGGTTAAGACGCTTGCTGCAGAGTTCTTTTTGTTTACAAAAATGTCATAGGTTTCATAACGGTAAGATAACTTTGGTGGTCCATGCACTTGCTGCAGAAATGTGTGCAATATCTAGTCACAGATTTGACTCATCACTAAATAACAGAAAATTGATGAGCCTGCTGCAAACCACAACGTGTAACATGCATGTCCCAGGTTTGTTTTTCATATAGACAACTAGGTTACGGCTTTTGATGCAGAGATCCTTGTGTTACCTGCAGGCCACGTTATAATCGTTGTAATGTATCACAGTGCATTATGAACAGGCACAAGACACTGCATGCAAGCTATATAATAAAAGTATAGAACTGTCCTGTTTTTTTATCTGTTGCTGTTATAAGGTTGCAAAAAATGATTCCTCTGAGTAGAAAGGACTTTTTTGTAAGTGGCATGTAAAAGGTTATTCGGGTAACTTCTCATATGCCTAGATAAGTCTGACCTTATTACAGTGAATTAATATCTTACATTACGCTCTGGAAGCTTAGAAAACTCAAATACCAGGCCCTGGTACATAGTGTATATCTTGGGCAGTGTTTGTAGTGGGTGGCATATATTGAGAACAACATTACCAAGGTTTTTTAATTTTACAAAAGCATTTACTATACATTTCGTTAACAATCATTCTTGAACAGTTAATGCTGACACTGAATTGCCCAAAAGAAAAGAAGTGGGTCTCCTGCACTGTGAAGCAAGATGAAGGACAGATAGCTAATGAGGAAACACGCTTCCTCTTCAGAGTGCCTGCATTGTATTATGTAGAAAGAAATGTAAATGTGTGCAAATGGTTAATCAGCAAATCTAAAGGCTGCTTGGGAGATAGAGTACACTTTAATTGAATGCTTTGGTTGACATTTCTTGCTGTCAACAGTTATGTTATTTTTGTGAGATTTTTACTAGGTTCATTCTGATTGTATATTATTAAATATATGACTTTCGAAAGCACTAAGATCATTAAAACGAGTAATCTTTGAGTATGTTTTTTAGAAGCTGGCCTTAAAGTGCGTGCAGCTCATCTTACACTGTATGTAAGAATTCTTTAGGAAATGACTTACATTTTCACTGTGCTTTTTGTTATAGACCAAGACACCACATCACTTTAAATGCACATATTACTATTCCTCAGGAAATATCAACCTTGATTCAAATCAGTGACCCTCGGCGGCACAGCATTCTTCTTTAATCCAAAAGAACATTTTGGCCAAACATTTTCACCTTCCTATTGATGTTGGCGGGGATACTCGGAGGGAAAGGCCAAGCTCTTTTGGACTGCCCCTCACCTCATCATTCCATGTGAACACTGATGTCAATTGGAAACACCAGACGATCGTGTCCCACTGCGATCACTTAGTGCATTGCAGGACAGGATGAGTGTTGACTGAAAGCTGAGAATCTCACCTTCTAAGTGACTCCTCTCCTGAGGCACCATTCAATGAACCATGAAGATTGGGGGCTTTTTCTGCCCCCCTCCCCGTGACCTTAGGACACACCAGGATGTTTTCCCTGACACCAGTCCCTGCAACTGATGTCACCATGCCAATGGCACAATCACTTGTAAATACTAAAGATGGGGGACTGGGCAGGCTGTTAGGTCCCCAGGACTTGGTTGGCGGGTGTCAACTCTCTCCCCCCACTCCAGACCGCAATCCGCCGCGAAGCCCTATTCTATTCAGGGAAGGTTTTGAACAAGAGCACACGAATAAGCTATGTCTCACCAATATCAACAAAATCCTCATTGAATGCATGGTAGGAATATAGGGTGCCTTTTTCCCTACTCCTCCCTTCTTATATGTATTCTCATGGTCCTGATGAAGCACTCTGGGATCCAATAGGGACCAAATAGAAGCGCGAAACATGTCGACCTCTCACTTTTAGACACCACACCACATTGTGACATGGGTTGAGAGAAGAGGGAATCTATTTGTTTTTTCCCCTCTCTATCTGCATAAAGAGCATCTCCATCCCCGCTCCGATTTTAGCCTAACCCTGAGGACCCTTTAATAAATACATTAGGGCACCAATGGGTTATTTTATTTCACTCACCCTCATAACTTGGCCCACAGACCCACATTCACAACTGCGGCAGCTCCTAAAAGATCTCCATCAAAGTGCCCTCTTTGAGTGCCCGTGAGGGACTGCAGGGCCACCCACACGAGGAGCACTGACCAATGATGACGCTTTACACCCGCAAGGGTATGTGAGGGCACAACACATACAGGAGTACCACTCCCTTCTTTGACACACTCATTCCTTATCTTTGGAGACACCTTACCCTTACTTGCACCCATAATAGGCTGCATTCTGCTTACTCTCTTTTAGGAAATGGTACTTTCTTTAATATTTACAAGTGTCTATAGGAGCATTGGTACAGGACCTTTTTCTAATTAGCTCCTTGTCCCTCCCTCTTTGCATTGTTGTTACAATGACTCAATCACCTCTGTTGCAGGAACCAATCCCCCGGGTCGCTGTGGTAATCTTCCACTCCAGTCAAGGAAGTTTGAACTTGCACACAGAAGTAGCTTTCTTGGTGATGGCCGCTTGGTCATGACGTCCCTGTCTACAATGCCTGTTGATTTGCTCTGTCGCTAGGGAAGGTAGAGCCCCCACGAAGTAATAGAAAGCATCTTACACAACATATTTTGCTTGCAGTGGACACCTGGTTCCAGGTTCTTTTGGCATACACAGTTCTCTTCTTACCTCCAAAAAGGGATTCAGACCTATCAAATGCCATCCTTGCCTACTTCCCTTACTACATTACAAAATAAAATGTCTAAATGAAACTTGAAAAGTGGAAGCACAGCTCCAAACAAGGAAACACTTATAGACAAAAAACAATTACAGTCTAGCCATTCAACAACACAACTTCTATTTTCAAGAAATTGTAAAGCAATTGAAATGTAAGAATATGCAACACATGATGTCCGTTCAGCCTAGGCTGGGAATTTTAGTAAGCAGAAAGTTCCCTGGATAAGTATGGCAGTAGCATGCTACAAGACAAATTGAAATCAGGACTACTGGATCCACCAAATAAAAAACAACCAGAAATTGAACTGGGAACAGAGGGGTAGAGATCCAACTCATCCTAATTGAGACAAACAATAACTGCCATGATTAAAATGCATGCTCAAGCAAGCACGGGGTGCAAGTTTTCTCATCTCTTGAGGATGATGGAGACATTCAACATATGCTTTTTATCAATGACACTACCATTTCCCGTGCTTTATGTACTTTGTATGTTTCTATGAGTTGATTTAAGTAGATCCTTGGTCAAACAGTATTGCTCCTGAGAACCCTCCCTCTGAGGTATGTGGTTGAGGGACAAAAATGAATCAATCCACAGGCACCCACTGGTTGACTTTCAAATCACTGAATCAATCAAATGGGATTTGTATATAGAAAGTTTTCACCCGCAAGGGTATCCAGGTGCTCAGGTGCTGGGGGCTTCTGCTGCTGGGTGGAGTCAGTCGAACAGCCAGGTCTTCAGACCCTTTATGAATTTCTGCAGGGATGGGCAGATCTGGATGGAGAGGAGGAGGCTGTTCCAGGTCTTTTCAACCAGGTGGGTGAATGAGTGGCTGACACTCTTGCTTCAGGTGAGTCAGTGAGATTTTAGGAGGCTGTGGATGCCGGTGACAGGTTGTTGGGAGTTAAAGTGTTCATAGATGTTGTACCGCTTTTGGCCGCCATAAGTGTGGCAGGGTATGCTCAGACGTGAGTCCCTTGCTCACTTTGCCACTGGATTCAAGCAAGCCGGGCTGAAGACGGCTGGAATGCCAGAAACCGGTCCTCGGAAGCTTGTTTCCGGTCTAGGGAAGACATGGCTTGGCAGTTCGGGCTGGACTGTTCCCATGAGGCGCAGGGTCAGACTGATTTGCATATAGCCATGTCTGAACTGGGGTGGCAGAGTGGGCTAAAGAACGGTGATGGATTAAAACCAGATCTTTTGACTGGGTGTGAGTGTTTGATTGATTCAGATGCTCCGTCCATCACCACCCCCTTTTGTACCGCTTTTGGCCGCCATAAGTGTGGCAGGGTATGCTCAGACATGAGTCCCTTGCTCACTTTGCCACTGGATTCAAGCAAGCCGGGCTGAAGACGGCTGGAATGCCAGAAACCGGTCCTCGGAAGCTTGTTTCCGGTCCAGGGAAGACATGGCTTGGCAGTTCGGGCTGGACTGTTCCCATGAGGCACTGGGTCAGACTGATTTGCATATAGCCATGTCTGAACTGGGGTGGCAGAGTGGGCTAAAGAACGGTGATGGATTAAACCCAGATCTTTTGACTGGGTGTGAGTGTTTGATTGATTCAGATGCTCCGTCCATCACCACCCCCTTTTGTACCGCTTGTGAGTTTGGTGGCATGGCTGTACCTGACTCTGTTGCTGGCTGTACAGATGGGATCTATTGTGAATCTTGTTATGTGAGTGGGGTCGGTGACAAGTTGGGATAGGCTGAGGTTGTTAATGCTCTCGAGTAAGTTGTCTGTGTTGGCGTAATTGGGATCGTTGATGTGAAACTTAAGGTTTCCGAGGAAGATGAAGTTCTTGAAGTTAATGGCCAGAGGGAGGATAAAGTCGGGAATGGCCTTGCAGAAGATATTTATTACAAAAAATGCTGAGCTGTTCCTAGAGAGGAGAGATATGTGTCAAGGGATGAGGAGAATGTTGTAAGGGTAAAGGGAAATTACCCCTGGGTATCCATTTTGTTTGATTTAATGCCCTCACACACCTTTGCAGGTTTCATGCTTCATCATTTGGGCTTGCTCCTCGTTGGGTCGGCGGTGCAATACCCAACGGGCAACACCTCAAAGAGGGGCTCTTTAGCGGAGATCTTTTTCCAACAGCCGTTTAGATGAAGTGCGGGTGTATCTCTCCTCTCTAGGAATAGCTCAGCATTTTTTGTAATAACTTGATCTTGCGGGCAGTAGCTGTAGCTGGACCTTCTACTTACTTTTAAGTAGTAATAGCCCGCTCCTCCTCTCTTTGTACCCATAAACTTGCAGAAGATAGGTCATGGCCCTGGTGGTCTGTAGGCAAGGATACCTCTGATAGTGGTTTTGCCATCTGTGTTGAGTTGGAAGTTGAGGTGTTGCATGAAGGGTGTGGTGTCTTTGGTGGCGGCTGTGCAGTGGAGGGATTCCTTGTGGATGATGGCTATTCCAATCCATGTTTGTTGATGTGGTCCTGTGTATAATCTTGTATCCGTTGGAGATGGCGATGTCGGGGGCTGATGTGGGGTTGAGCCAGGTTTCGATGATGAAGATGATGTCGGGAGTGAGGGATGTGCTGGTGACCCAGATCTTGGGGGCATGTTTGTGGAGCGATCAGGTGTTGATCAGGAGGCAGTGGGGTTGTCCCGTCTCACTAGTGGTGGGAGGGGCCCGTGGTTGGGCTTTCTGACATCGCAGGAGAAGAGGCACTGTTGACAGGAGAAGGGTCCTGCTATTGAGTGTGGGGATGTGCGGTTGCAGATGTTGTTGCAGGGATCAGGGCCGTTCTCTTGGTGCTGGTGTAGCTGTGGGTTGGTGGAGATCTAGGGTTCCTGGCGCTGGGTACTTAGCATGGTCCAGGCACAGACAGGCGCAGACAGGCTTGCCTTTCGCGCCTCAGGTATACTGTAAGAAAAATGGATTTAACAATGAGGTTAAGAGATCTATCATATTATTTTATTTGAAGAAGAGGGATGCTGCATACCTTTAATTGAAGAAACACCCCTGATATGTCCAGAAGATGCCAATCGAGAAAGGAGGTTGGTGGGGATTGTTTAAGCAGCTGAATGGCAAAGTAGCAATTTGAGGGAAGCAGTGATAATATCTCACAAAATACTTAGGGCCTGATTCACAAAGGTTTAGTTGGTACATGTTTGGTTTAATGAATAGCAAAATAATAGTAAACTTTCACCAAAAGTGATAATTTACCTTTGTGAATCAGGCCCTAAATGCGCTTGATT
Source organism: Lissotriton helveticus (assembly GCF_964261635.1). Taxonomy (NCBI): domain Eukaryota; kingdom Metazoa; phylum Chordata; class Amphibia; order Caudata; family Salamandridae; genus Lissotriton; species Lissotriton helveticus. Next base: position 808,991,798 of record NC_136063.1, read on the forward strand.
CGAAAATTATGCAAGAGGTTAGTTCCTGGTATGTAACTGTCTGAGCACAATTATATGGGAGGAACCTAGTGATATTGAATGCAGCAAGTAAGGGTCTTTTTATGAAAAGTTGCTAGTCTACCTCATATCCAAATTAAAAAAAATATGGGAGAAAGACTTCAACCCAGTGCCAGTTTTACTGAAAACCAGTAGGAGAGAGTGATCACCCTGAGCACTTAGTATAACATGGTAAAAGACAAATGGGAAATAATCTAATAGAGCATGATGGATGACCGTCAATTTAGTATCTGTTATTGGAAATTGATTTAATAACAATTTTGATATCTACACTATCATTGTGGAGGGCCAGCAAGAGGGCTACAGTTAAAGGGTAATTCATATAGGGTAGAGGGTGTAGCCTTGTGGTTAGAGCTGTCGACCTCAAAGCTGGGGAACCGTGTTCGAGTCTTGGCAATGACGCTCAACATCCTGTGATTCTGTGCAAATCACTTAACACCTTCGCTGCGGCTGCAATTCCGCCGCAGAGCTAGGGGGGAGGGGGGCAGCGTGGCGCTCCCATGCTCATGACAGAACCGCTCCGTCACGAGCCTCGGGCGCGCTGTGCTTGTGACAGAGTGGTTCCGTCACGGCCCCGCCCGCCCAATAGAATGCGCCACGCAGGCGCGAAATAAGCACCGCGCAGGCGCGCCGAGCGGGCCGTGATGGATCCGCTCCGTCACCAGCACAGCGCGACCGAGGCTGGTGATGGAGCAGGTCTGTCACCAGCATGGAAGAGGTTAATCTTCCCGTGCTTAACAAAAATGAATGTGTCCTTCTGTAAGGAAACTGGTGCTCATGTAAAGCGCTCTGACATCCAATGTCTCGGGTCTAGTTTGCGCTATATAAAACTCTTTAAAAAAAATATGTCTAGAACAAGCTTAAAGGTGAAGAGATTTAGGCAGCAGAAAAACGAGGAAGCAACTTTAGCGAAATGATGATTATATCTTACAAACAACAGTATACCATTGAACAGAAAAATAGGCATGACAAAATGGCATGTGTACAGTTCTTCATGCACAATGTTATAGTACAAACCTGCTGATAATGAAATGGGTAGATATTTTAGGAACAATAACTACCCTAATTGACCTCATATCCAAATTAACTTTGCTGATGACTATACTTGACTATACACATTATTAAAACATATTGTGGAACAGGTTCAATGCATTACTATATCCAGTGAAAGTACATGTGACAGAGGGGTGTACACCCTCTTCAAATGCATCATTCCACATTAATATGCTGCCATTCCCAACATCCCTTAATAAGTACAATTGGATAGACATTAGATGTTGCACTACATTTGTAGAACTTAAGTGGAACCAGAAACCACATTAGACCATGCACTAGTATGTCTTAATTTGGAGCCACAGGACTGGAGCCCCATATGCAGATGCAATAGTGTGTCAAATGACAGGGGGTTCAACGAGAACATACAAGAAGCCACCATAGAATTATTTGAATTTAAAGAGACTCATGAGGGCAGAAGACTATGCTTTGGCGCACACTCAAAGCTGTGAAGAAAGACACTTTAATTGTGCTCTCAGAGGAAAAGGGAAAACAGCTAGACAACTAACAATGCATTACAGCATAATAAAGAATTTAGAAGCAAAAACGGACTACCTCTTGAAACATTGGAATGAACTAGATTAAGCTAGGAGAGTCCTCATAAACACAAAACTGGCCACACACAGTGAGGTGGAATGTATTGTACAACAATTCTATTAGTAGCTGATCTGCACTGCTGCGGCAGAAGATCTATTGGGGTGCAGCAGGACCACCGCCGAGCATATATATACGACGCTGAGTACAAGCGCCGGTTGATTCATTGGTAGATCTCCTGAGGCGGAAGCCGGGAGCGTGTTCTGATAAAAATTTTAAATTCGAGAGTCACTTATTGTGTGTTGTAGTACTTACCCCTCTCCCCCTCCTGGCATTTTACTCTGGGCACTAATCTGATCCTGGTCAGGCCGCGCAGCGGAGTTCAGCGCTGCCGCGGAAGAATCACTTCCAACTATTGCCGCCATTCCGGCGTTCATTGAGGCCACGCCCCTTTCCTGAGCCATACCCACCACCTCCCCTCGTCCGTAATTACAAATCATGTGCTTCTTCCGGACGCGCAGCGGACGAGCACAGCGGGAGCGGCGTTGGCGTCCCGAAGGCGCGCCTAAGGCAAGCCCGTCTGCGCCCGTCCGTGCCAAGGTAGCGCCGTGCGCCACCTACGCTGCCTGTTTCGGTTTATCTCATCCTGAACAGCTACCTTCTGGACCCCCATACTCAAGAGAGTCGCTTCTTCTTATTGGTAAGCACTATGCGGATAAAGGAACATTTACTTTGTCACACTCGGCACTTCCACGAGCCGACTTTCTGAGTAATGATCTTTTAAAGTGTGGGCTTCTGAATGTGAGGTCCCTACCTAGGCACAGCACAGAGATCCAGCTCCTGATTGAAACTCATGAATTAGATATCCTTTTCCTGACGGAAACATGGACCCGTCCTGACTGTGCGGTAGACCCCGGATTTGCTTGCCCTACTGGGTTTAAATTTCTTCACACTCCTAGACCGAGTGGAAGAGGCGGGGGGGTAGGTGTTATTTTCAGAGCGGCCTGCAGTATTAAGGTGTTTGTTTTAGACCCCACCGCGGGCACACAGCTTCTTGGCTTATCAATTCATGCCCACTCTGGTACTACGGTTACTGGAGTAGTGTGCTATCGCCCGCCTGGGGCGTTCAGCCTTCAACAGCAACAAGCTTTACTGACTACCCTCACCGACATTGCCGTCTCTCATCACAAGGTGATTATCCTTGGGGACTTTAATCTCTGGCGCAACGTCGCCCTTGACTCAGGTCTTGGCAACTTGTTCCAAACTTGTGAAAGTTTCGGCCTTCACCAGCTGGTGACTGGGGCAACCCATAAAGCTGCACACCTCTTAGATTTGTTATTTGCCGTTCCTCATTTGGTGATTATGGGGGAAGCCTTACCTATGGAGTGGACTGACCACTCCCTGGTTAAATTTTTTATACACATGAACGGTGGTCTCCACAAGGTCCCTGCAACGTTCAGGGATTTTAAGTGCAGAGATTGGAGGGCTCTCGCACGTCTGCACTCCCTTGGCAGGGTTTTCCACACTGATCAGCTTTTCAATGGGGAGAGGCAAATAGAAGATAACTATACCTCTCTCTGCAGTGGCATCACTACTATCCTTGAGGCACATGTTCCGCTAAAAATACGTAGCTGTAAAGATAAGGACTCTGCCCCCTGGTTTAATGACAATCTAAGAAACCTAAAACTGGGATGTAAACAAGCGGAGAGAAGATGGAGACGGGACTATAACGAAACCTCTAAGGAGGTGTGGAAAAACAAGGTCATGACTTATAAGAATCAGATTAACAAATCTAAGGCAGAACACTACTCTTCTGTGATCTGCAATTCCACCAATAATTCTAGGAGCATTTTTAACATACTCAACAGTGTCACTAATCCTGAGTGCTCCAGAAACGCCATCGTCCCGTCCCAAGATCTGTGCGATTATCTTGCTGTATTTTTCAAAGACAAAATTGACCTTATCCTTAAGGACCTGAATACTCCAGATTGTATCCCGCCCTCTGACATAAGATCTGGGCCTCCCGCGGCATGGGCGATTGGCCCAGTCATGGCCACAAAAGATCTGCTACGTGAGTTCCCACCCCTTACGTACGAGGCCTTCACGGAGCTTGCCAGAGGGATTTCATCTGGGTCTCCTCTGGATCCCGTACCACCTAAAATCTGGAAGGAATTCGAGGAAGAATTATTTCCCTCACTTCACCTCATTTGTAACCAGTCTCTGGTGACTGGTACTGTTCCAGCTCAATGGAAGCGGGCGCTAGTCTCTCCTTTGTTAAAAAAGCCCTCCCTGGACCCAGACTGCTCAAAAAATTATAGGCCCATTTCCGTGCTACCAAGATCGTCGAGCGTTTGGTTAGTAACACTCTTTCTAACCATCTGGAATGTCATCAACTACTAGATGGGGATCAATTTGGTTTCCGACCTGCCCATGGAAACGAAACAGCTCTTATCACCGCTATGGACGAGCTTCAAAGGCGGGCAGACAGAAGGCAGGCAGCGTTTTTGATCCTGCTTGATATGTCTGCCGCCTTTGATACGGTGAACCATAAGATTCTGCTGAGGCGGCTGTTTGAGGCAGGAGTGAGAGGAACAGCTTTGCAGTGGTTCCAATCATTCCTGCAGGATAGGCAGCAGGCAGTGTCCATGCCACCTTTTCAGTCAGCCTTCTCTTTAATATCACATGGGGTCCCCCAGGGCTCGGCAATTAGCCCGAATCTTTTTAATCTGTATCTCAGACCTTTGATCTCTCTTACTAAAAGCTTTAATATCAGGATTGTCAATTATGCTGACGACACGCAGATGATCCTCTCCCTAGAAGGGGAGGAATCAACATCTGTGGAAGTGCTCTACAATTGCCTGCGTGTTACGTCTCGGTGGCTAAAGGACAACTCCCTCCAGTTTAATGCAGGAAAGACGGAGGTGCTCTTTAGCGCCGGAACCAAGATCTCCCGGCCATTCCCAAACAACTTTTGGCCCCCGGAAACTGGGTCCATAGTACTGCCGGTGGAATCAGTCCACAATCTTGGGGTCATGATGGACCAACGGCTCAGTATGGAGACGCATGTGCAAAAGACGTCTGCCTGCTGCTTTGCCATCCTTCGATCTCTGAGGAAAGTCCTGCCGCTCCTCCCAAATCATGCCCGTGCCCAAGTGGTAAGGTGTACTATCCTCAGCAGGTTGGACTATTGTAATGCCCTTCTGCTCGGTTCCCCTGGGTTCCTGCTGGACAGGCTCCAAAGGGTCCAATCCACTGCGGCCAAGCTTGCCTTAGGGCTTCAGAGAAGATCTCACGGGCCGTCTGCTCTGGGCAAACTTCCTTGGCTGCCGGTTAGACAGAGGATACAATTCAAGGCCCTCTGCATAGTCTTTAGGGCTCTCCACGGTTTTGGCCCATCCCCTTTGCCATCGAAGTTTGCCTGATATTCACCAACCAGGCGACTTCGATCTTCTGATGCTAAGCTGATAGTGGTACCCAGATTCAGGAAAGTCCGAGCTGGTGGCAGATCCTTTGAGGTGGCTGCTGCTAAACTTTGGAATACTCTTCCGGTTGAGCTTAGACACATCACTGAACTCCTCCCTTTAAGAAAAATGATTAAAACCTGGCTATTTCCCAAGGTAACGGCCTGAAAGCTCACACTCCCTGTGTTCATTTCCGCCTCCTCAGACCTCATCAGCGCCAGGATGCCTGCAATGGTGATAGTTCGCGCTTTATAAGTTTGTTAAATAAATAAATAAATAAATATATGATAATGTGTTTGCGGAGGTTGCTTCCTTTATTCCAAAGGGTACTGCTCTTATGGTTGCTCACAGAAGTAATTTTAATTTGATAAAACTTTTAAAGAAATTCCTGATGCCCCCTTCCTGATACCTGCCTAAGCACTTGAGCAGTCACCAGAAGTAATCTTGAAAGAGCTGGCAACTAACGTACTTTCTTTAATGTGGCCTCTGTTGTAACCCTAATGTCATTAATTGGTAGGTCTGTATGATTTTAATTGAATACAATTAGGTATTATTATAGAAAATGTTGGAAATCCCTGGTATATGGAATGAACAAGTGACCTATGCACGTATTTCTTTTGCAGAAAGTTTACAAAACAGAGTTCTGGCTCATTTGATTTGATTATATGCTATGCTAGAACAATGAACATGAGAACAGAACGTAAAAAAGCAATACTAAAAATTGATAATGTAAATTTTTTTCTAATCTGTTTGGAGTGCAAAATGTATTTGGTAAAATTGAAAAAGAATAAAGAGAGTAATTGGCTGTTCTACCACAGGATGTTACCTTTTAATGATAGAGAAGTCGATACAAGTTAAGTGTTTCAAAAGTCGCATGTTGAGCCTTTCTCTTCAAAGGAAGGGGATCATTCTATTGGGGAAGCAGAACCCCATACTCCAATATTTATGACACCCCAAAATTCAGATCACCCCCAAACTAACATCAGGCAGTTGTGGAGCAGGTGGATCTTGCACAAAAGGCACCCACCACAACATCACTTTAGCAAAATAAATCAGTGGGACCACTCAATAATTGAGTTCTAGATCAAAGGAACTTTTAAGGATTTTATTACAAAACTCTCCTCAAAATCGAGAGGTACAGAATACACGTTTTAAAGGCTCAAATGCAGTGTGTTACAGAGTAGTCCAAATCAGAACAAAAAAAGTCCCAAGTGAGTATTTAAAATCAGAAAAGAAATGGGCAGCAAATCTAAATGAAATATTCCCAAATCTCTCGCTCAGAATTACAAGGAAATCCGACAGCATCACTAGCAGTAAGCGAAAGTCTGCCCTAATGTCTCTGTCAGAGTTACAAGGGAAGCGGACACTATTTCTAGTAGTAAGGGAAAGTTTTCTTTCCCGAAATTAATGGGATTTTATCAACAATTCTTGCAAAATAAATTAGAAAAACAGCTAAATCATTGTGGCATGATTGAAAGTAACAGCTCTCTCTGCAAATCAGAATAGTCTACATCACTGCCTATCATAGCACCTCTACCGGTGAAGGGCAAACTAATATGAAACAATTAAATAAAGAGTCTTTACACAAATGAAAAAGACAAGACTTGGAAACTGAGCTACAGCAGAAGGGTCTTGGAAAAATGTTACAGTTAGGAACACTAGAAAGATTATTCAGAGCACAACAGGAAAATGACATCATCTTGACTTTGTTCTACTGAGCTGTGGGGAGAGATGATGTACAGTGGGACGAGATGGGAAGGAGTAAATATCAGTAAAAACCTCCCTCAGAACAGCATCAATTTTATCTAAGATAAAGTTTCATGTAACAATGTTGCACAAATAAACCATGCTAATAAACACACTTTGATAAGTTGTATTAAACTTGTTTTTGCCCAAAGTTTATTAATTCAACATTTACGTATCGTATCTCACATAAAAATCGTTATTCACTACTAATATTTTTCCACAAAAATATAAACTCAGAAAAATTCTATTGCATTATGCGAAGGATATGATGCAGAATAAAACATAAAAGTATTTAAAAAGAAGTCCAAATGATTTTATATCTGGTTATTAAACATTACTCCAAATTTTCAGGAGAGTTATCTTTATTATTAGACAAAGTGCACACTACTAAGCTGAGAGCCAGCTCCAAACCAAATTCCAAGGATAAAGCCCATATAAAAGTACATTCTAAGGCAGGGAAAACTAAAGATGAATGTGAATATTTACAGACTGTCTAGGCTTTAGATATTTAACAAATCTTTGCCCAATCTTGGTACGCACTCAAGCCCAGAACATCCACTCTGTACAAAAATTTTGGGGAACCATTGCACTATACACAATGAGGACTGGCTGAAGTGAGGGTTGACCATAATCACGTAAAAAACAATTCAAACCTGCCATGGTTGAGAGAGCTTTAGATGTAGGCATATTAAATGCAAAAATGACAAATGTATACCCTATCTTCACTATTCTCATTCCCCTGAGTACCAAATCTTAACAGCCTCCAACATTTTTGAACATCTTTTCCAAGGATTGCAAAAATCATTTCTTCCCAATTTTCCTTATAGAATATAACCTTATTATGTATTATTCTGTTTTTATACTGTTAGAACAGTTCACGGTAAACCAAGTTTTCTTATATTTTATTTAAATGTATTTTATTGAATTTTCTGAGGTACAGACAAACAAAATATAGTTGTGAACTAAAGAAAATTACAGAGGGGTGCAGTGTGTTGCACCGGTATATAGGCGATGCAGCAGAGGGGGAAGGGGAAAGACTGTGCAATCAATACGTGACTGTTTTTAAAATTCCAGTAGTAATCAATTATACATCCAAAGTACATGTAAACGTGAGCTAAAAGGTGGTGTAATTAAACTTAGTATTCATTTCATACATAGGATGCAAAGCAACTTTATGTTAGGTTTAAATTACAGACTAAAAAGAAACACTTGTCCCTAAGTCACACAAATATCTTGTAAGTCATAATACCGTCTGCTACAGTAATACTCTAGGAGGCAGTAATTGACTAATAACTAACCCAAAGAAATGTTACAACTCCCATCAATACGAATATACAGGAAGTACACTCAACGTCAGCGGAAAATCTGTGGAATACAATATACTGAAGAGATAATTCAACATTTAAAAACATCAGTTATTTATTAAAAACCACAATCCAAGGCATTACCCTGGGGTCAATACAAAGAACAACAATTGCATACAAATTCATAAAAAAAATTCATAAAAAAACCAAAAGTCGACGCGGCGTTTCGGTGCTTGTGAAGATGAGACAACTTCTTCAGGAGGGTTTTTATCTCTAGAAAGGAATACAACAGTTAAAAACTACATCTCTCACAGATTTCCTGCGAAATCTGTGGGAGATGTAGTTTTTAACTGTTGTATTTCTTTCTAGAGATAAAAACCGTCCTGAAGAAGGTGTCCCATCTTCCGCTGACGTTGAGTGTACTTCCTGTATATTCGTATTGATGGGAGTTGTAACATTTCTTTGGGTTAGTTATTAGTCAATTACTGCCTCCTAGAGTATTACTGTAGCAGACGGTATTATGACTTACAAGATATTTTTGTGACTTAGGGACAAGTGTTTCTTTTTAGTCTTGTCTACCCTGTCCCTTATTGGTTCAGAGGGTACCTCCCTTTTTGTTTGGAGGTTTAAGTTACAGACATTAAGAGATCCTGAGAAGTGTTGCAGGGATTCTGCATATGCAGAGAACTATGTGCAGGAAAACAGGACCTCGGTGTGTAGGGGCTAAGCCTCCCTGCCGCCTCAGTACCCAATATCCCTGAAAGAACTAGCTATAGTATCTCATGCGTCCTCCTACATAATCACGAAGCTACAAATGATTGGACAACCCAGAACACAACACTCCCGACTCTCTCAGGAATCGTGGTAGCAAGATGTTCCCTTTCGCTCACTTACTCATGCTAGTCCACAATAAGAATAGAGAGAGTGTGGTATCTCCCACTCCTTCTCCCCCCCCGGCAGCTCCGCATGTAATGGTGCTGCTCGCGGTGACATCACTTAGAATGTCACCGCGACCAGCGTTCCAAGGCGAGCGCCGTGGGGAGAGTATGAAGTTGCCACCTGTTGTGGCTGTTGCTGTGGCTGAGGTCGCTGCCTTTCTATTTACTCACTGCGTGGTAATAAAGTTCTCGACCTGCCGACAACCTTGTCTGTGCTTAATGACCGATACTACACTGGCGACGAGGGTCAAGTGGGGACGGCGACCTCAACACGCATGCAGAACCAGGAGGCGCAGTGAAACATGCGAAGTGTAATTCATGGCACTCCGAAGGCAGACTAAAGTGCTGCGGAACACTTGCGGTAAGGAGCGGAGGTGGAACGACACCAGCTGGATGTGGCAAGTGGAAAAATATTCAGACGTTGACACAGGAGAAGGGAAAAAACCTGTGTAATAGTGTGTCAGCCATGGACAGGCGCCCGGCGCTCTTATGTGCTTGTGAAGGAGCAGACCTAGCGTGAATCATTGGGGCATGTCACGGAGGTGTTGAGGAGCGGAGGTGAGGAGCGGCAGTGAGCCGTGCTCTCCATGTCAGAGCGCTAGCTGAGACCATCGGGCAATAAAGCATCGCTAGGAATGCCTGAAGTGTCTGAGGGGCGCGAGACGAGCAACCGTCTAAACAGTTTTGAGGTGCTGTCGGCGCTTGGCAGTGTGAGTTTAGACCGGCTGTGAGTCACATCTGTGCCATTTGTTGGGTGACTGTCACGAGCTCTATCCTGTCAGCGCGTCAAGTCTCAGGCACTTGTTCAGTTACGGCGCTGTGACTGGGTGTGCCATCATCGGAGGGACTGGTGTGTGAGCAGGGCCAGACGGAGAGTGCATCGTGTACCTTGGAATTGTGGCGAGCCAAGTCATTACACTTTTATTATCATTACGGTTGCAGGATCATCACCCCTCGTGGAACCTGTGACTCACTTGTGTTACCATTTTCCATTGCTCCGTCTTCTGCACAACAGTGGAATTGACTTTGTTGAACCAGCCCTGCCGGTAGTGTGAGGAAGAGAATCAGAGCGATTTGTCCCTTACCGACTGGTGACGTCCTGTGCGTGAATGACGACAGGGCAGTTATTCATGTGTGAAATTCGACTCAATGTTTACTGACTTCGACGCCACACTGCCACTCAGTGGTGTAAAATGAAAATGTTTTATCCCATATCATTTTTAGGAATGCAGACTTAGTTGATTTGCTTGGAAAATCCTCAGTGATCTGTACATGTGTTATACCCTGTTTCTGCACACCGATCATTTTATATTTTCTCATACCCCTCTGAACCCTGAAGTGTACATTCCTTACTCACTCATAGGAGGGCTCTAATATTTACGGCAACCATGCAGAGCGTAACACCTCCACCCTTCTTCCTGACTAACCCTGGGGAACCTGCAATTCAATGGAAAAAGTGGAAAAAAGTGTTTTTAAATTATGCTACTGTGTGTGGCCCTAATCTTGGGCTAGAAAGGAAGGTAGCATTATTGGCATATTACTTAGGAGCAGAGGGGGAAGAAGTTTTAGATCACCTCCCAGATCTAGGGGCGCAGGAGGCAAGGGGCCTGAATGAGCTGGAAGTAAGCTTGAAGAAATTATACTTACACTATCTCCCTAAGATTAGCACCATAATGGAGAGATACCATTTTGGGAAAAGAGTACAGAAGGAAGGGGAATCCATTAAATATTTTGTGTCTGATTTAAGAAAACTAGCTGCTACCTGCAAGTTTGGTGGAGCAAGTGCAGAAAGGATCAGGGACCAGTTTGTGTTAACTTGTAGGATGGAACGAGTACGTGAAGAATTGTGGTTGAAAGATGACCCACCATTGAGAGAGGTTTTAATAGTGGCCAAATAGGTGGAACACATGTTGCAATGCGTCAGTGAAATCAAACAGGACAGTGGTGAAAAGAAAAGTGAAGACAAACCTAAAGTAAGCGAGGTAGTGACTGAATGTGAGGCTGTGTCTGTGATCAAGGGTCAGAAAATAGTGGGCAAAGAGCAGAAAGAGAACAAGATGGGATGGTCATTGAAGGGTACCTGTTATAGATGTGGTAAGCAAGGGCACATGGCCAATGACAAGGAGTGCCCTGCCCTCAAGTTCACATGCAACAAGTGTGGAAAGAAAGGTCATTTCAGGCAGTATTGCAAAAGTGGACAGGGATTCAGCAGACAGAGTAAGGACAGGACCAACACAGTATGTGACGAAATAGTTGTGCAAGTAGGTGAAGGAAAGATCGGCAGTATCAAAGACACCATTTGTGATGAAATTGTTGTGCAAGTTGGTGAAGGTCAGGTCTGCAGCCCTAAGGACACCATAATAGTAAGGGGTACTGAATTGCAGGCATTGTTTGATTCCTGTTCAAGAATAACTATCATCAGCGCAAAGGAATTCTCACGGGTGTCCAAGGGGAGGATCAGCATGAGGAGGATGGATGTAAGGCCCGGGGGGTATGCTGGTCGCCCTATCTCTATGAAAGGTTACTTCTGGGACAAAATTGAATACAAGGACAGGACAACAGTGTCTAAAGTTTATGTGTCTACTGTAGGTGATAACATTTTGGATTGGCAGGCACAGAAGGAGTTGGGGGTCTATCTCAATCCCAATAGCAATCCCCAAATTTTAATACAAGAAGTAAAAGAGCCAACGGAAGATTTAGTGACAGAGTTCAAGGAAGTATTTAATGAAGAGCTTGGGTGTCTGAAGAATCACTGCCACAGGATCAAGCTTAAAGAAAACGCAAAGCCTGTAGTAGCCAAAGTAAGGAAGCTACCTATTTCCATCCAAGAAGCAGTGAAGACTGAACTTGTAATATTGTGCAAAGCAGGAGTCATCGAACCGGTAGAAGCGACGGAATGGCTGGCACCAATCGTGGCCGCACAGAAAAAGGATGGGTCGGTTCGGCTGTGCATTGATCTCAGGGCTTTGAACAAAGAGGTCGTGGTCGACCATTTCCCACTGCCCAACATCTCCCAGATGATGAGCATGCTAGAGGGCGCAAGAGTATTCTCCACACTTGACCTTACTTCAGCTTATTTTCAGATCAAGCTGCATGAAGAGTCGCAAGAACTCACAGCGTTTGTGACGCCCATGGGCGCATACAAGTTCAAGAGGATGCCCTTCGGTCTGGTTTCAGCGGCAGCCGTGTTCCAGAGGATCATGGCCAACATCTTGAGAGGAATTCCTGGAGTAGTGTGCTACCAGGACGATGTGCTGGTATTTGCTAAAGACCATGAGTAACATGACAAGAGACTGAGACAAGTGCTGGTCAGGTTTAGGTCGCAAGGACTAACTGTGAAGAGGGAAAAGTGCGTGTTTGGCTGCAGGGAACTGAATTTCTTAGGACACAAGGTAACAGCCGAAGGAATCCGTCCGAAAGCAGAGCTCCAGAACACCATCGTGAATTTGGTGCCCCCAAAGACCAAGGATGAAATCAACTCCTTCATGGGAATGATTGAGTTCTACAGCAAATTCATACGGAACTTTGCAGGAAGGACGTATGCCATCCGGCTGCTGTTAAAAAAAGACATGGTGTTCAGCTGGAGCCAGGAGTGCCAAAGAGAGTTTGAAGATGTGAGGAATGCACTCGCGGAAGCGCCCAGCCTAAAGTCTTTCATACCCAATCGTGTGACCATGGTCACCACCGATGCAAGGGCAAAAGGGCTTGGAGCGGTTCTCACTCAAGTAAGCAAGGACGGAGAAGAAACAATAGCTTTCGCCTCAAAATCCCTACAAAAGTCTGAGAACAATTACTCCATGATCGAAAAAGAAGCCTTAGCAGTATTCTGGGCATTGGGCAAATTCAGGGATTTCCTGTGGGGCACAAAATTCATTCTTCGTACTGACCACAAACCATTGGTGGAGGTCTTCGGTAAAAAGGGCCTGGATGCTATCTCTAGCAGGATCAGGCGTTGGGTTGTTGGCCTTCAAGAATACACATTCAGTGTTGAGTACGTCCCTGGAACACGTAATTTTGCAGCAGACTGTCTCTCACGGTTGGTGAAAGAAAATGATGTGAACGATACTCATGACAAGGTGGAAGATGAAATTGAAGAGCAACAACTGGAAAATGTGTGCGCCATTCAGAGAGCAATAGGTGAGGAAGAATGGAAAAGGGCACTCAAGGAGGACGAAGTCTTGGATGTGGTGTGCAGGAGAGTAAAGGACAGATGGAAACATGAAGATAAACGGGTTGATGCTCTACGGCCATTCTGGATTGTCAAAGACGAGCTGTCCGTAGTCGACGAATGTCTGTTCAGGGGGACGAGGTTGGTACCTCCCGCGGCGGTGAGAGAAAATCTGGTAGATATGGCTCACGATGGCCACCTGGGCATCACCAAGACCAAACAAAGATTGAGAGAAGACCACTGGTGGCCGGGCATGGACCTCGCGATTGAAAGGAAAGTAAGAGACTGCATTCCGTGTAGTGTCAGTGACAAAGTGCTGAGACAACTGACGCCTCCAATGGTGTGCAGGCCACCGCCATCAGGACCCTGGGAAGAGTTGGCGCTGGACATTGTTGGCCCATTGACGGGAGAAGTGCGCACGCCGTACATACTGGTGCTTATGGATTTGTACTCCCGGTGGCCAGAAGTGAAGTTGGTGAGTGAAATCACAACGAAGGCCGTCATTGAGTTCCTTCAAGATTTGTTCATTAGGGAAGGACTACCCAGCAGTCTACTCACGGACAATGGGGTGCAACTGTGTTTGAAAAAGATGGAAGACTTCCTAGAGGAGAGAGGTATCACACACAAGCGTTGTGCCCTGTATCACCCGGAGACCAATGGCATGGTCGAGCGTTTTAACAAGACCCTCAAAGAGAGCATTCAGTTAGCCAAGACCAGCGGCATGAACTGGAAGTATGGAGGCGAATAGAAGCGTACAGGTTCACCCCGCACCAAAGGACGGGTGTCACCCCTTTTGAGTTGCTCCGTGCTAGAATACCCAACACCAAACTATCGCCGGGTTGGATGGGGTGGCATAAGGGATGGTCGGACCACTCCAAAGAAGCGAAGGGATTAGTGAGACAGGAAGAAGCCATGGTGGGGAGGAAAGAAAGGTTCGACAAGCTCCACTCTACTCAGGAGGCGGGGTTTAAAGTAGGGGATGACATTAAGATCAGGACACCCACTGGCAGGGCAAGTTGGTCAGAATACAGTAGGCCCACCAAGATCACTAAATTGTTTAGGAATGCTGTCAAGACCCAGGAAGGAAAGATCTGGAACCTGGAAAGGGTAGTGAGATATCACCCCCCTGGGCAAGATTCACGTAGTGGAAGTGGGCAGGAAAATGATTCCGAGGGGAGCGTGGTTCCCCCCCAGGGAACTGTGGCTGGTCCCCCAACCGGGTGGGAGGACTAGCCAGAGAGTGACTAGACCACCCAGACACCTGGATCAGTATGTGATGATGTAATCTCTGTGGCACTGTTAGATTCTTATGTTCAATTCTGATGCCTCATTGTGCAGGGAAAGGGGGATGTGTGGTATCTCCCACTCCTTCTCCCCCCCCGGCAGCTCCGCATGTAATGGTGCTGCTCGCGGTGACATCACTTAGAATGTCACCGCGACCAGCGTTCCAAGGCGAGCGCCGTGGGGAGAGTGTGAAGTTGCCACCTGTTGTGGCTGTTGCTGTGGCTGAGGTCGCTGCCTTTCTATTTACTCACTGCGTGGTAATAAAGTTCTCGACCTTCCGACAACCTTGTCCGTGCTTAATGACCGATACTACACAGAGTCACTGTCCTAGTTCAAAAATGTTTATTTTAACTATAGTGCTCTATGATGCAGTATACAAGCCACTACCAGCAGCAAAACGCATAAACCTAAAACAGTTAGCATTGTAGCAAGTCCATAAACTATGAAAGGGGATGTCATCCTATACAGACAGTGGATAAAGGAGTATAAGGCCTAACCACCATCCCCTTGGAAAGAAGACATCCATACTGATATTATAAAGAGAGAGCCCAAACCTTCGAGGCGGGCAATCTCAGTAACCACAGCACCAATCACAACACCCAATACAGCGTTGGAAAGGGCAGTTGCAACAGAAGGACATAGGCTATGCAGACGGGCACCATATACATTTTTTTTATTGTTTTTATTAACTTTTCCAGAAACAGTGGTGTTCATCACAATCATACAGTGCAAGACATACAATTGTACCGTAGGACACGATATACATTTCAAATGTAAAAGAACCGTACCAGCAAAGTAGTCCCTTGTGGGCGTGTCTGCGTTGTGCTGTGGGCGTGGGCTAGGGACGTGACTAACGCTGGGGGCATGTGGTACGGCCATCACATCGTGGGCTGGGGGCGTGACAAACGCTGGGGGCGTGACAAATGCTGGGGGCGTGTGTCCGCCCTTCATGCCACGTGAGTCCTACATACAAGTGCGAATTACGTTTCTGCGCAGCTTTAAGGGGCACGCTGGGGGCGTGAGAAACGCTGGGGGCGTGTGTCCGGCCTTCATGCCATGTGAACGCAATTGCGCTGCATCAAGGGGCACGCTGGGGGGGTGAGAAATGCTGGGGGCGTGGGCTACGTTCTGCCCTTCATGCCATGTGGTTCGTACATTAATCAGAAGATCGTCTGCTGTGGCCGTGTGCTGGGGGCATGACAAATGCGTTCAGCTGGAGGCCTGGTAAGTAACATTAATGCAGCCCTCCTGCGCGCTGTTACTGAACTCTCTCATTCAACTAAATTAGACGCGCCTGCTACCATCAACCAGGGCTCTAGCCGGGCTCAGGCGGCGGATCAGTACACTAATTACATGCGCCTGATAACATCAAACAGGCCTGCATCTGGGCCTCAAGCGGGGGAACACGCAAATGAGCGTGTCTGCGGGGACAATTACTGCAGCCTCTCCTACTCGCTGCCACTGAACTCTCTCATTAAACGGATTTACCAGCGTCTGATAATTCTCTCATTCAACAACATTACACGCGCCTGCTAACATCAACCAGGGCTGTAGCCGGGATCAGGCGGCGGATCACTACACCAATTACACGCGCCTGCTAACATCAACCAGGGCTGCAGCTGGCCCTTCTCCGTCCCTATTCTAATGAAACAAAAAATGTTGTCTACCACGAGATTTTAAAATAAATTGCCCTTGCCAAATACACACATTACACACATTCTATTTCATACCCGGACAACGTCGGGACGGGCTGCTAGTTTCATTATATAAAGGAAAAGCTCTTGGCTTTTGTCAGCATACCTTAGTGCCTAGATGGTAGTATTACATCATAGGAACCGTATAACTCTTCTCCCTGGAAAGGTCCCTCTCCAAGTGTGCATTAAACCAACATGCAACCCCGTAATATCAAAGCACGAGTTTCAAGCAGCTGTGTGTTTTGTCTAAGTGCTAGGAACTGACCAGACAGAATCTACCTTGCACTCTGTGTTCAGACTAAACTCCAGGAACAGGCAGAGGACGCAGAAAACAGACATTTCTCATGTGAAAGGCACAAACAAAGTCTTGCAAAATGAAGTCATGTAGTAACGTGCGCAAAAGCAGCATCATGGCAGCAGAACTCATGCTAACTTAGCAATGTCGACAATGACCCCAACGGCCATATGACAGAAGAACATATAGAATATGCATACATCCGTTCGTATAACTTTGATCTTGATATGCATGTGGAAGAGTATCTTTAATCGGCTTCTACGAGCGCTGTAACTTTATTAACCTGTGCTTCAACAAATTACATTCAGTGTCAAACCATGCATTCCTTTTTCTCCGCTTTATAGCTTTATAGCATTACTGTTTTAGATTTCTTCCATCAATAAATAACTAAACACACAACAATATATCTATATACTGATTTACCCAATCCCTTCATGTGATACATGGGAATTTGGATCATATTTGTTTCGTAGATCCATCATAGCCTGGATATGTTGCACACTTATCTGTGTAGTAAGTCGATTTGGAAATTCAGTATCTAGCAGCATAATTACATCTCTTCTTGGCATTTTCAATGAAATGTTAGCTCTTATCAGACAATTATTGCTCATTTGGTATGTGAGCACTTGGAACTTCTCAAACAGGGACAAAAGCAGTGCTTGTGTCAAAATATAATCTAAGGGCCTTATCAAGCTTCCTCAGCTATATGTCCGGTGAGTCGGTATATCAGAAGCTAAGCACCCACTGAGGCAGGCAAAACTTTGGCTCTGTAAGCAACTTTGCAATTTGAAAGGAATCGAAAGGTATCTTAAATGCTTCCAATAATTCCTCAGCACTCGCCTCTTGTGATGCAGTTGTAATCGCAAATTAAAATCTTGCAGATTTGTCTTAAATCTTCTTCCAATAATCCGAATTGCACTGAGTTAATCTTATGTTCCCTTTGGATTATATACATATTTACTATAATCATACTCCCTACTGTTTTACATTGATTTAACAGATCTATTTTAGCAGCATGCATCCTTTTACTTTTCATTGGCACCTGTGTTACCCCGGCTCGGTGGCGGCATCAGCAGGTGTCGTCGGTGAGAACAGGGTCGCGGTGCAGCGTTGCGGCGGTGCTCTCTGCGGGGCCCAGTGTTCAGCGTGAAGCAAGACGGTGTGGAGTGTGATGCCCACAGGTCGCGGTGCGAGCAGCGGCTCAGTGGCGGCATCAGCAGGCATCATCGGTAAGACCAGGGTCGCGGTTTGGCATTTTGGCGGTGCCCTCTGCGGTGCCTTCAGGACACAGAGTCGGCAGCGGCGTCATAGACGTTGTTGAGTTGCTTTTCTTCTGTCGCAGCACAAAACACACAGTCCCCAGTGCTTAGGGCAGAAGAGCCTGAAGCCTTTGCTGTTCTTGAGACTTCTTGAACAGGGGGCAAGCTCTACCTCAAGCCCTTGGAGAAACTCACAAAAGTAGAAAGTTCAATCCAGTCCTTTCACTGCCCAAGACAGAAGCAGCAACTGTAGGCAAACACAGCAAAGTGCACAGCAAAGTTGTAGTCCCTCCTCAGAGCTTTTACAGCTCTTCTTCGTGACAGTCTTCTTGATCCAAAAGAGTTCTAAAGTTCAGGGGTCTGAGCCCCAGTATTTGTATCCAGAAATCATTTGATCCTCTAGGCAGAGGGTGTCTGTGCCCAGCCAGAACCAAGTCTGCCTTCTCTGGTGTGATTTCCTGGCAGGGGGTGGGGACGGCATTGTCAGAGGCAGACCAGGCCCTTTGAGATGCAAGGAATTCTCCTCTCTCTTCCCCATCACAGCCCAGGTCTATTCAGCCCTTTTCTGACCTACCTAGACTATCGGGAGCCACACTTGCTTCCTAGCCATCTGCCATCCAAAACCCATACAGGCAATCCACATTCCAGCAGAGGCACATGGGATGACTGAGCAAGAAAATACCTACTTCCTAAAAGTGGTATTTTCAAACACAATGTAAATATCACCTTTACTAAAAGATGCAACGTTAGATACTGAGTTCAGGCATACTAAATTTTATTTTTCCACCTAGTTCCCAGGGCCAGTTATGTTTTTAAGATGTTATAAACAAACTGACCCATTCTGTCCTATTGGGAACCGGTAGCCTTGCAATATTGAAAAATGAAATGGGCTGTAATCACTATGAGGATATGCTACGCACACCAGGGCATGTCCTACCTTTCACGTACACTGCACCCTGCCCACAGGGCTCCTTTCGGCCTACCTTAGGGGTGCCTGACATGTAAGAAAAGGGAAGGTTAGGGACTGGCCAGTGTGTGCACGGACCAAGTCGACATGACAGTTACAAACTGTGCGCAGACTCTGCAATGGAAGGTTTGAGGTACCTTTTCCTGGCTCCTCACAAGGGTGGCACAATCCGTGCTGCATGCCCACGCATAGCATTTGATTCCCTGGGCCTGGCACACTCAGTGCACTTTACTAGGGACTGACAAGAAAACCAAACAGACAATCGGGGAAACACCATTCCATAACATACTTTACCACAGGAGCACTTGCACTTTACCACTGATCAGCAGTGCGAAAAGTGGGAAGAAATACTACGCCAGCAAAAACAGAGTCAAAACCGTGAGGACAGTATGCAAATACTCAGAGGAAACACGCCAAAAGATGCCAAGTCTAACACATGTCCCCTCCAGCTAAAAGTAGGGAGAACTACCCAACCTCCTGGGAGATCCCTTCACCAAGGCAGAAGAACCTGGACAGACCATCAGCATTGGCGTGTTCTGTGCCAGGACAGCGTTCCACCGTAAAGTCCATTCCCTGTAGGGAGATGGACCACCACAGCAGTTTTGAATTCTCACCTCTCATTTGCATTAACCACCTGAGGGGCCTGTGGTCTGTGTGAACCCAGAAGTGATTGCCAAACTGGTAGGGCCTCAGCTTCTTCAGTGCCCAGGCCACAGCGAAAGCTTCCCTTTCTATGGCACTCCACGTCTATTCCCTGGGGAGTAGTCTGCCGCTAATGAAGACTACAGGTTGGTCTAGGCCCTCTTCGTTCAGCTGTGAGAGCACCGCTCCCACACCATGCTCTGAAGTGTCAGTCTGCATGACGAATTCCTTGGAGAAGTCAGGTGCCTTGAACACGGGTGCCGTGCACAAGGCAGCCTTCAGGTCATCAAAAGCCTTCTGGCAGGACTCAGTCCAGATTACCTTCCTGGGCTGCTTCCTGGAAGTCAGCTCAGTTAATGGGGCAACAATGGTGCCATAACCCTTAACGAATCTCCGGTAGTACCCAGTGAGTCCTAAAAAGGCCCTCACCTCTGTCTAGGTCTTTGGGGGCTCCCAAGCCAGAAAGGTGTCAATCTTGGGTGGTAGGGGCGCCACCTAGCCTCTCCCTACCTGGTGTCCCAAGCACACCACAGAATCCTGCCCAATCTGGCACTTACTGGCCTTGATCGTGGGGCCTGCCCTCTGCAGCGCCTTCAACACTTTACAGAGGTGCTGCACGTATTCTTGCCAGCTGGAACTGAACACTGAAATGTCATCCAGGTAGGCGGCACTGAAACCCTCCAGCCAACACCTGGTTGACCAACCTCTGAAAGGTGGTAGGGGCAATCTTCAACCGAAAGGGCATCACCCGGAACCGGTAATGTCCTACCGGGGTTGGAAATGTTGACCTCTCCTTGGCCCCATCGGTTAAGGCAATCTGCCAGTACCCTAACGTTAAATCAAACGTGCTGAGGAACTTGGCAGCTCCCAACCGATCAATGAGCTTATCAGCCCTCGGGATGGGATGTGCATCAGTCCTGGTGACGGCATTGAGCCCACGGTAGTCCACACAAAACCGCAGTTCTGGAGTGGCCCCGGGTGCAGCAGCCTTAGGGGCCAAGACCACTTGGCTGGCCCATGGACTGCTGGATGGCTCAACCACCCCTAACGCCAACATCTTAGAGACCTCCTCCTTGATGCTGACCTTGGGCGTACATTTGATTCCCAGGCCCTGGCACACTAAGTGCACTTTATTAGGGGCTGACAAGAAAACCAAACAGCCAGTGAAACACCAATCCATAACATACTCTACCACAGGGGAACTTGCACTTTACCACTGATCAGCAGTGCAAAAAGTGCACAGAAACACTACGCCAGCAAAAACAGAGTCAAAACCGGGAAGGCGGAAAACAAAAACTCAGGGTAAGCACGGCAAAAGATGCAAAGTCTAACACCCCATTATCAATTTGTGTTGAAATCAAAGTAATTAATCCTCCTTAGTTACGCCCGGAACAACTTGGCGAAGTTTCAGAATAGATCTGAGTGAAAGACAGGGAGATCATCCAAAATTGGTTTAATTTGGTCAAATTCCAGGATGCATTTTAACCCATGCACATTCCATATCAGTAAAGAGAGGCTGTCTGGAGATGTATTATCAGTATCAATGGCAATTAACTTGGAGAATTACTGCTAAATGTACTCATCTGGGTTGATTGTGTCAAATCTATTATACCTATTCACTGCTAAATTTATAAGGAGATTATCTTTATTATACCCAACTGTTCTATTTGATGAATTGATCTTACATAGATTATGTCTATTATAACAACCGTTCTATTTGATTCGATGATCATACATGCGTTTAGAACAAGATTTACTTGTCTGATGTCAAGGCCTGCCGGAGAATATAGAAATGTCCCTGCATTTGGGATTTTATCTTATGGAGGTGGTACAAATTCCATCCCTTTTAAGGTCAATTTTCACTTGCATCCTCTATATTTTTCTTAGTAGAAAATATGTGACCACTGTTATTTCCTTTGTGTATGTTCCATAAAGAAATCCCACTTGTTTAAGGTTGCTAGCGGGTATATCTTTTAAGGCTGTGCATGAGTGAAAAAACTCGAGTAACTTCGACGTATTTAGCGATCTCATCGTACTAGCTCTCTTCCCTTGTTTGATAACATCAAGGTAAATTGCCAATAGTGCCTCGTGTGTTTACAAATCCACACAATTATTGGGGACATTTCTTGTGTGATCAAAGTGAAAAATGTAAATGTTCCTGGTGCTTCATCAGTAAGGATAAGGAATTTGAATATAATATGTTTTCCGTCACTGAAATATTTGGAGTTTACCTCACTTTTTTGCTGCCTTTTTGATTAGACCCCACTTCCTTTTGCAGCAATGTTTCTATCAAGGTCACAATATGATCCTTTTTGTCTTCTATGTTGATCCAGGAGACAGCTCACCCTTGCCCACTTAATAAATGAGGTTTGAATGACAGCTTAGGAGTCTGACTATGTTCTGTTCTTCTATACTCCATGTGCTGCTAAGAGGTGTGTTCCATCCCAGCTCCTCCAACTTCTGATGTGCCATGCAAAGATTTGCCTTTGGATATAGTTTGGACTGAGTGAGCCTATAGTGGGTCCATGTTTGCATACTATGCTGCATACATTACATTTACTGAATGTACCAGATCATAGGCATTTGAGATGGTCGGGTTCTGAGTCCTTGTGAAGAATCAGACTCAGATACCCTGTGAATGCTTCTGGCAGTCAGTAGGAGATGGAGAAAACCGAGTTGCACATGGCCACGGATGCAGTTATTACAAAAGCTCTACTTGTAATACATGACAGGGATGGTAAAGGTATTCAAAACCAAGTACTTGTGACTGCCGGGAGTTAGGAAGCCTGTGCATGGCATTCGTAGTGTCGACAGCAGACCGCATTCAGACATAGCTATTTAGTGCTCATACAATATTCTCAGGAAAAACAAAGTAAGTAAGGTGCAAATATTTATTAGTAGATAAAGTGCCATTACTCTGTGTTTGACAGTGTAAGAACTCTAATGCTACAGAGGTCAAGCATCTTTCTTCCCCCTCCATCTACCCTCATACAATGCTTATTGTATAGCATGGGTGTAAAGAGGAAGGGGATGTAGGAGATAGACACTTCAATGGTTTGGCACTGCTAATATAGAATTGCTACCTCATAGAGCCTGATTCTGAGTGATGCACTGGGCCAGGGACAGACTAATTTGCATATAGCCAGGTTCTGAGCTGGGATGGGGCAGTGAGATAAATAACGGTGATGGATCAAGCCCTGATCTTTGGACTGGGTAAGAGTGGTCTGCTTAATTCAGACACTCTGTTCATCACCACCCCCTTTTCTGAACTGATTCTGAGTGGGTCAGAACATTTTAAGTTGCATAGAATTGTCTCCATTTGGTAGTTAGTGAGTGTTATAAAGTTCACACCTTTTGTTAAATTTTGGCAGGTCAATCCTGCTGGAACTTAAAAGTGGGAAATTGTATAGTATTTACAGTGACAGTGGTAATCACCAAAATCAATGGTATTGCGCCAAAACCCAGAAAAAGTGCAATTTTTCACACTGGATATATTCCGAACCCGAGAAGTCATATTTTATCAGGTGCGATAAATTGCGCCTTCAGTTACACTTCAAGGTCCCAGTGGTTACCTTTTGTGTGATCAATTACATATTTACAGAGTTGCTGAAACTTTACATTTCCAATACTTTCAGGAAAATCCTGTGATAAGACTTGCTCCCTCCAAGAAAATTCCCCCGGATGGTCTATGGGTGTGATTTAAAAGCATTTCTTTGCTTTTCCTTGCATTTGGCTAAGTCGCTCTAGCTCAATAGGAAGAATTGTATTTGTCAGAACCCTTAATAAGTCACTACAGTAAGCATTATATTTTCTCAGATGGATTTCTTGAAATAATATATATTTTTTCATATTTTCATATTTGCTATTCTGGTTTCTCAAACTTAGTGATAGTAACATTGCTTTCAACGTGTATATTGTTAGCATACACACATGAACATAGTTGCTAGAGTGAACGGCAGCTTTATTGCAACTTCCAGAGGAACTTCAAATGTCCAAGAGTACACAGAGTGCAGGAGTCAGTCTGTCCCAGTTGGACTAAATGAGGGACTTTCAGGCCAGTTATCTAGAAAATAGGGTAGAGCAAATATTGCCTTGTGTCGGTGGAACCGAGGGAGTCAGCTAATACTGCAATTTCACTAAATTGTTTAATACCTCTTTTACGTGTTGACTTTTTCAGTTTGTAGCAAGCTCAAACAGTCTGGTCTTGAAGAAAAGAGAGGTGCATTGTTAAAAGCCACATTATCAGTATCATTTTACAGCAAACGGTGGCTGTACCACAGTTAACACTGGAGGTAGAGGTTTCTGCCATCCTATCCCAGCAATAACAAGTTTAACCATCATGCTGGGGGGACTGGAAGTGGCGGTAAAACCAGAGCTGCCGTCTTTGGACCAGGGAAACCAGGGGAAGGTTCCCTGGGCTCAGAAATGAGTGTGACCTTGTTTAATTAATGTACCTCGGGCTCATGTAAAGCGCTCCAATACCTTCGGGTCCAGGTATATATATTGTATTATTATTGTCAGCGTTTAGCCGTCCAAATAAGTTGTGGTACGGAGCCACAGACAGCAGTATTCACAGGGACTCTGCAAACTTTATGCAAATCAGTGGACATTGCTTGACGTTCGATGTGGTAAGAGACAACGGAAAATAACGATCCTGCAAAAAAACAGCTCCTTCAGTCGATAGTGTTGGAATCTAATGACAGATCACATATATGACTTGGATTGAAGATGTAAAAGCAAGACTAGAGTGAGAAAGCTTACAGAACCTGAGCAGCAAATCGCCATCACAGATAAAATAGACCAGCAAGGGCGCTTTCATTGTTGTTGTGCAGGCTTCTACGGTGTAACTTGTATGTCAAGGTTTTTTCTGCGCCTATTCGTGCACTTTTTCAATTTAACAAAGACAGAACCGTAAGACATATAATTCAATAGAAATACATCCTGAGCGGCAAGGTTTCCTCATTGTCATGAAAACATCCCCTCTTCCATGACTGTGTGGCGTGCTCTGCTACATACACGTCATTCCTATTCGCAGTTTCAAGATCCTTCACTTTTTCATGCCTTCTTCCTCTTCACCACTTCCTGTGCGTAGGTGTGTTCCATTGCCATGATGGAAGCATATTATATGCAGCACAACGTAAAGAAATGTATGGCTAATTTGAAAACCTACTTCAAAGGCATGTTTCACAATTATGTGTGGTGTGTAAAGACAAGTTTTATCATATGACAAGCAGTTGCAGCACTGTGCTCGCTCCAGTCACAAATGCTAATCAAACAAAGGATGGAGGGAATGCTGAATATATCATACATTCACCCCGTCAAGAGATCTGGGTTAACTCCATCATTCTTTTGCTCACCATGCCACCCCAATTTAGACCCAGCCACATGCAAATGAGTCTTGTTCTCATGGGAACAGTCCAGACCAAACTGCCAATAGAGGTGCTCCCTTGACCGAAAAAAAGTATCCTGGGACCGGTTTCTGGATATTGCCCTTCATCAGCCAGGCAAGCTTGAATCCAGTAGCACAGTAAGCAAGGGACCCACGTCTGGGCATACCCATCCCACTTAGGGTGAAAAGTGCTACACAAACAAATGATGGACGGAATGCTGAATAAATCATACTCATTCCTCAGTCAAGAGATCTGGGTTCAATCCATTGTTCTTTTGCTCACCATACCACCCCAGTTTAGACCCAGACATATGCAAATCAGTCTTAACCCTTTGCCTCATGGGAACAGTTCAAACCAACTGCCAAGCCAGGCCCTCCGTGCACTGGAAACAAGCATCCTGGGACAAGTTTCTGGGTATTACCCTTCATCAGCCAGGCTAACTTGAATCCAGTGGCACAGTGAGCAAGGGAGCCACGTCTGGGCATACCCAATCCACTTAGGATGAAAAGTGCTACGCAAACAAATGATGGACGGAATGCTGAATAAGTTATCCATTCACTTCCAGTCAAGAGATCTGGGTTAAATCCATCGTTCTTTTGCTCACCATGCCACCCCAGTTTCAACCAAGCCATATGCAAATCCGTCTTAACCATGTGCCTCATGGGAATAGTCCAGACCTAATTGCCAAGCCAGGTTCTTCCTGGACTGGAAACAAGCATCCTGGGACCGGGTTCTGGGTATTACCCTTCATCAGCCAGGCTAGCTTGAAGCCAGTTGCAATGTGAGCAAGGGACCCACGTCTGGGCATACCCATCCCACTTGGGGTGAAAAGTGCTAAGCAAACAAATGATGGGCAGAATGCTGAATAAATCATACATTCATCCCCAGTCAGGAGATCTGGGTTAAATCCATCTTTCTTTTGCTCACCATGCCAGCCCAGTTTAGACTCAGCCATATGCAAATGAGTCATGACCCTGTGCCTCATGGAAACAGTCCAGACCAAATTGCCAAACCAGGCCTCCCTCGACCGGAAACAAGCATACTGGGACCGGTTTCTGGATATTACCCTTCATCAGCCAGGATAGCTTGAATCCAGTGGCACAGTGAGCAAGGGACCCACGTCTGGACATACCCATCCCGCTTAGAGCGAAAAGTGCTAGGCAAACAAACGATGGACGGAATGCTGAATAAATCATTCATTCACCCCCAGTCAAGCGATCTGGAATAAATCCATTGTTCTTTTGCTCACCATGCCACCCCAGTTTAGTCCCAGCCATATGCAAATCAGTCCAGTCCTGTGCCTCATGGGAACAGTCCAGACCGAACTGCCAAGCCAGGTCCTCCCTGGACCAGAAACAAGCATCCTGGGACCGGTTTCTGGGTATTACTCTTCATCAGCCAGGCTAGCTTGAATCCAGTGGCACAGTGAGCAAAGGACCCACGTTTGGGCATACCCATCCCTCAATAGTGCTGGAATCTAATGAAAGATCACATATATGACTTGGATTGCAGATGCAAAAGCAAGACTAGAGTGAGAAAGCTTACAGAACTTGAGCAGCAAATCGCCATCACAGATAAAGTAGACCAGCAAGGGCGCTTTTATTGCTGTTGTGCAGGCTTCTACAGTGTAACTTGTATGTCAAGGTTTTTTCATCGCTTATTCGTGCACTTTTTCAATTTAACGAATACAGAACCATAAGACATATAATTCAATAGAAATACATCCTGAGTGGCAAGGTGTCCTCATTGTCATGAAAACATCCACTCTTCCATGACTGTGTGTCGTGCTCTTCTACATGCACGTCATTCTTATTAGCTGTGTCAAGATCCTTCACTTTTTCATGTCTTCTTTCTCTTCACCACTTCCTGTGCGTAGGTGTGTTCCATTGCTATGATGGATGCATATTATATGCAGCACAGAGTACAGAAATTTATGGCTAAATTGAAAACCTACTTCAAAGGCATGCTTCACTATTTTGTGTAGTGTGGGAAGACAGGTTTTATCATATGACAAGCAGTTGTAGCACTGTGCTCTCTCCAGTCACAAAGCACCTCCGGTAAGGGAAGAGCAGTGAAGGGAAGTCACTAGAGTTTAAGCAGTGTTCACAAAAATCACTGACCCAGAATACAAATTATATCATTGGTTGTAGTTGAAAACTCATTAGCCACCTAAGAGTTTAAACAAGAGGTGTTTATCTCTTGAAGTAGGGGAAGGAAAGAAGTGTGGGTTCACCTAGGGAGGTTAGAACACCTATATTGTTTATACCAGAAGAGGCTATTCAGTGGCACACCTAAATCTGATTCCCTTTACTGCTGTGGCCCCCTTACAAGAGCCCCGTACTTTTCCTCAGTAGCTCTGCCTCTTTCCAGATCTACCAAAAACTTTCCAGAAATGAGAAATTACGGTGGAAGTTAGTGATTCTGTCAAAAAACAAAGGGATCCACCCTTATGGGAATGTATAGAAGTGTTCCTTCAAACTTTGTGTGTCTCCTACAATGGTGGAAAGAACACAGCTTTGTTTAAATACCCCTCACCCACCAAAAGGACCCTTGGTGGCATGCTTCATCATGACGGTCTTCCCGCCCTGCTGCGGGATGGGGCGTGCCTTGACCCACGACAATGTTGGAGCACTGTTTATGAAAAACAAAATTATGTGTGGTGCAGGAGTGTGAGTGGAAGGGTCAGAAGTGAGTGAATGGTGAAAAATTAAAAAATACCTGTCTCAGTGGAAAAAATAAATTTTAATGTTCTTTCGAGCTGGTATCATTAAAAGTGGGGAATGAGATGGAGATACTATGCTTTAATGAGCAGTGTCTCCTGTGTCAACATGTTTCAAAGCCCTCCCCAGGCTTCTCATCAGGCCCTAGAAGAGATCCCTTCTACACTCAAATCAAATCAACGGTCTATTTACATATAATCCTTACTAAGTGGTACACATACATTTAAACATGCACAGTATACTATACCCCAGTAGGTATATTGCTGAATAGTTTTCTTATATAGCCCAGATAATGCCCCATGAGCCTTCAAATGGGGAGGGAAGGGGCACCTACAGTCACACAACTATCAAGGTTACCTCCTCACCAGGACACTGCCCCATAAGAGTGGATCCCTTTGTTTTTTGACAGTATAACTTGAGGACGTATCCACCTCTTCTGCTCTTTTGAGCATTACAGCTTCACTCCCTTCTTGTGTTACTTTGAAGTTAGTGATTCCACACCAATACTCCTAGAGATTCCTTATTTCTACACAGAATTACAACAGAGTTTCCACCAGAGAAGCCACTTCAAATCAAAAACAGCTTTATTCGGTGTAAAATGTACATCCATAAAAGCATACTCATGAAAAACATTAATAAAATAGATCACAGGTACAAATATACACATTTAAAATTTCAATTAATTTACAATTAATTTTTCATAGAGATTCCAGGGGATCATTAATCAAAATATATCAGGGGTTGCAACCAGGAAATAGTGCCACACACAAATATCATATCAATATAGGTGTCTGCAGATATTTTACTAATTAATATGATCACTTTTCTCATACAGTAATTCATGTAAGTGTACTAAATCCTTCCTACGCATTACTGCCCTTAAAATAAAACGAACAACAGTGCAAATAATCTTCATATTGTCAAGACTACATAGAAAGTTAAAAGCATTTTTATAATTATACAACCTATTTGTTAAAAAAGAGGTTTTAAAACATATTTCCGAATATCACTGTACAAGGTACAGAACAGTATAAAGTGTATTGTGGACTGGGTTTTTTTTCCATTACATGGGCAATTTGGTAAATTGTACGGACCCATTTTCTTGTCACGAAAAGCAGTTATATGGTGTATTGTGCCAAATCTTAACTGTGTTAAATAGAATCTGTGTTGGGCATTTCTTGTCATTATAGCTTATGTCTGTATACCCTGCACAGAAGGGATTTGACTATAAGCAGTATTGAATGATTACGTATTTGTATCGCGCATGGCTACCCGAAGGCATCCCAGCGCTTCAGACAACGTTCATTCACCAAAAGCTAGACGAATAGCAGAGTTTTCAGTGACTTCCTGAAATTAAGATGGTTGCTTTCCATTTTAATATAGAGTGGAAGAGAGTTCCAGAGTCTTGAGGCCTGAAGGGAGAAGCGTCGGCCACCCATACGCACTCTCCTGATTTTTGGAATTGTCAGGAGATTTTTATTGGAGGATCTTAATTCCCGACTTGGGAGGTAGGGACAGAATAGTGATTGCATCAGTACGGGTGCTGTTTTGTAAATTACTTTATGGACCGTAACCAAGGTTTTGAATTCGATCCTCTGCTGCACTGGAAGCCAGTGCAGCTGGCGAAGTGCGGGTTTAGCACATGTTCTCTGCGGGACGTTCAGCAACAAACGTGCTGCGCAATTCTGAACAGTCTGCAGTATCTTAATTTTCCCTTGGGGGGAACCTAAGTATAGTGCATTAGAATAGTCTAGGTGTGACAGGATCAACGCCTGCACTAGGATCCTTCTGGCTTCAAAAGGAAGAAGAATCATAATTTTCCTCAGAAGCCTAATAAGAGCATAGCAAGTGGCAGCCACCTTCCGGGCCTGCACGGAAAAACTAAGAGCAGGGTCCATCCATACACCTAGGCTCTTAATTTTGGTCTTGGGCTTGGGTGGTTGGCCTAGACTGTCCGGCCACCATTCCTCCACTGTGGTAGGTGCCTTGTATCCCAGCATCATCACCTCAGTCTTTGTCCCATTCAGTTTTAGGAAGGATTTATCCATCCATTACCGAACTTTATTTAGGCAGATCGAGAGGCTTTCAAAGGGGGCATCATGCGTAGAAAGTGAAATAAACAGTTGTGTGTCATCTGCGTATGTAACGAGTTGTACTCCCCAGGGAAGCACCACCTCAGCCAAAGGCCTCATGTAGATATTAAATAAGGTGGGGCTGAGGGACGAACCCTGGGGTACACCGCAGTTAAGACACATTTGGGGGCAGGAAGCCTCGTTTTCAAAGACCACAAAGGTCCTCTCGGACAGAAAGGAATTCAGCCACTGTAATGCGCGGCCCGAGACACCAACTTCCTCCAGTCTGTGATCTAATAATAATATGGCCGCATGATTCCCACTGTCTATGATCTTCCTTGCTTTCTCAACCACTGTGATAAGTGCAGTTTCAGTGCCCTGATTTCTCCTAAACCCTGTCTGAGTAGAATGAAGGAGATTATTATCCTCCATAAAAGTAGAAAGTAAAGAATTCACATATTTCTCTGTAAGTTTGCTAATAGAGGGCAAGAGAGATATGGGGCGATAATTTGCCCAATCTTCAGGGTTAAGGTTAGGTTTCTTCAACAGGGCCCTAACTCTGGCCTGTTTCCAAGTAGACGGTACCAGGCCTGAAGTCAAAGAGGCATTGATCACCTCCTGAATAACTGGGGCCACAGTGTCAGATACAAGGTTTAATATGGGAGGGGGAGCGGGATCATTCGGGGAACCAGATTTTAAATTCCTTAAAAGGCACTGAGTGGTAGGAAGGTCAATAGGATCAAATTCATTTAATTGGGTAAGAGCCATGTGAGATACAGGGGAAGATCCAGTGGGAGGGTTGTGAAAAGATGAATATATGGTGGCTACCTTGGTAAAAAAGAATTTGGCCAATTCTTCGCAACGTACCTGAGCCAGTCCTGGATCTTCAATAGGGGCAGGGGGGTTAACCAGGGATTTAAAAATTTTAAAAATTTCTCTTGGGGAATTGGCAGCTGTACTAATTTTTGTCTGAAAGTAGTTGGATTGGGTGATTTTAATCTCCTCCTTATACTTTTTCAAGGCAAGTTTGTAATTGGCCCTATCGCTTTCAGAGTAATGTTTTCTCCACTGTCTTTCCTGTTGTTTACAAGCACGCTTCAATAGTTTCAGATCAGGCGTGTACCAGGCCTTCTTGTTCTTCCCAGTTCTGTGGGATAATTCTATCTTAGGGAGGGTGAGGTCCAAGGAGGCCTCCACCCACTGGGTGAGAGACATATCAGCTTGCAGTAGGTCAGAGGAAATTTTGGGTAAGGTGTTCTTAAGATTAGTATCCCAATTATCCAATGAGAGTTTCGACCAAATCCGACACGATTTTTTCGTGAGTTTGGTATGTTCGACTTGCTTCTGAGAGGGCATAAAAAACAATATTAATGAGTGATCAGACCAAGGGATCCTTATAACATTGTCATAGCTAAGGGAGTCAACATTAGTATAGCAGTGATCAAGGATATGTCCTGCCGTATGTGTGGGGTCAGTAACTAGTTGTTTCAAATGGAGAACTTCCAAACCAGTGATCCGATTTGTAGAAGCTGGCGCGTCAACTTCCTCTGCATAGATGTTAAAATCCCCCAAGATGGTAAGGTTGGGGAAAGTGCTAGAGTAGTTTATAGCTGTTCAGGAGAGATCATCACAGAATTGCCCATATGGGCCTGGGGGTCTATAAAGCAAGATTCCTGAAAAGGTGCAAATAGGAGAAAAAGAGATGGCAAATTTAAGGCTTTCAGCTCCAGAGATAGAAAGTTTTTCAATTCGAATCCTTATATATAATGGCGATCCCTCCCCCCCGACCATCAGGTCGATCTTGTCTATGTATTGCGTAATTGGGGGGTAGAGCCCGTACAATATCCGGTTGGGAACTATCATTAGTCCACGTTTCCGTAAGGAAAAGTACATCTAAATCTCGTTCCTCCACTAGCAGAGCAAGCTCAATCGCATGTTTAGGTAAGGAGCGGCAGTTGAGTAACGCCAGACGGTATTTATCAATGCCAACTCCCATGCGGCAAGATTTGTGGGGGGGGAGAATGTATCTGCATCCAGTACAGGAGTTAGTGGCGCAGGTATGCGCACCCAGTATGATGCAATTAGGAGTAACATGTTCCATCAAATTCATCAACTCATTCCGACTATACGAGAGAACAGATCTCACCTGTGTTGCACAGGTTAGCATTGTGGCCCCTGGTCCCGGTCTGGCCCGGACGGGCACAGACGGGCTATCCTTAGGCGCTCCTTTGGCGCGAAGATGGCGCATCCGCAAAGCGCGTCCGCTGCGCGGAGAAGTGCACGATTGATTAAATACTAGCGCCGAGTGCCTCAGGAGAGTGGGCGTGTCTCACGAGCAATAGCAATTCCTGATTAAATACTAGCGCCGAGTGCCTTGCGCCTCAGAAGCTAGACTGCACCCAACCTGGGAGATACCTCCCTAAGATGGCCGCCGCGTTCCTTGTACTTGCCTCCTAAGATCGAGGCTGGACTGAGCCCTCAATCGGCGCAGTCAAAAGAGTAAGGAATGAATTTAAAATGCCACCAAGGCTAAAGAAATAATGTAACACAAGTTATAACAAAGTTTTAAAAACGAACAGACGTAAAGTTCAGAGTGTGCTGGGGCAGTGTGTGTCTCCCGGCTTCCGCCTCAGGAGAGTAACACTATGTTTATGATTTATCTCTTTAGTTCTAATACAGGCCATGGCTGAGATATATCTTGACTTCAACTCGATTTTACTGATGTCTAATATAGATGTTAAATCTCTTTTGTCAAGGTCTATCATACAATCTGTCAGTAACTTTTGGATATACTCAAACCATGGAATTTTTTTCCAGTGATCAAGAGCCAGGCAGTCCATTATTATATCCGTAGTAAATTTTGTCTCTTCTTTTGCCCAAAAACCTTGCCAGAGTGTAAGGCCTGCTAATTTGATGGTATCATTTATATAAGAAACAGCCAATTCTTTATGTACAATGTAATTGGCTGTGGAATTTGGTACTGCCATTACCCCCAGGTCCCTCCTGTCCTCGTCCCCTTCATTAATAACCAATGAGATAACCTATCTCCCAGACAGAAAAAAGAAAAGCCGGAATGCTGGTACACCCCTCCCCCTCCCTACTGGGAGTATATAAGGGTACAGTACCCAGCATGCCTCCTGTTCTTTTTTCTGTCTTCTGACAGTTTTTCTGCATGGATCCAGGAGCCTGTTGGCTCCTGGGACTTACCTGTTGCTGGGCTTCGGGTAGGGCTGGTCCTCTGGGTTTCCCTTCCTGCCGGGCTTGCGGGGTTCCCTGTGGATTCCTCCAGGCTGCTCCTGCTGGCTGGGCGTGATCTTCTGTGGTGGCGCTAGGGGTGTCCGGTCCGAGTCTCTGTTCTGCCGGGCTTCACAGAGACTCGTCGGTGTTTCCCTGTTGCTCCGGTGGTACGGCGGCCCCTGTGCAGCTGGGGCGCTTCCTTCCCGTGTGTGCCTGACTTCCTTTGATTGCAGCAGGAAGTCAGGCGTTTTGACGGCGAGGACGGCTGGCGGCGGTGTTTTGGGGATGTTGCCGGTCCTTCCTCGTAAGTACCGCGTAGCGGAGCTTCTTTTTCTTTAAATCGATATGTTCCTGCTCTGTGCCTGCATTTTTTTGTGGCTTGCTGGGCGTGCAGTGCTTTTCTTCCCTTTGCTGTTGGAGCGCTGTGTTGGGGACATTATATTCGGCCATTGCCTTCCCTGTGGTCGGGCTTCTGGAGGCTTCCCTCCTGGGCTTTGGTGGCCTTGGGTTCCTCTCTGGGAGAATTTTCCGCTGGTGCAGTGATGGGGAAGCGTGCAAAGAAGAGCAGGCATCTGGCTGAGTCCTCCTCTTCTTCCTCTGAGTATTCTTCTTCTTCTCCTGCCCGTTCAAAGCATCGTTCCAAGGGTGGTGATGCTCGTTTGAAGCGGCTGACTCGTGAGACTTTGTTGGAGATGGGGGGTGCTCCCAGGTCCAGGTCCTCTGGTTGTGCCCCGCCTCCTTCTTCTTCCTCTGAGTCTGGGGATGAGTGGTTGGAGAATGATGTTCAGAAGGGCAAGTATGTGGACAAGGACATGTTGCCTGAGTTATTGGGTCATGTTAAGGCGAATATGGGCTTCCCTGCTGATGACGTCCCTAGTACTTCTGGGGGTTCCTTGCTCCACCAGTTCCAGTGCTCTGCTCCAGTGGTTATGCCTGTCCATCCTTGTGTCAAGGAGGTTTTGGATCTGGAGTGGAAGGATCCTGACCGCATTTTGCTCCCTCGCTTCATGGCGAAGCTCTATCCCCTGCAGGATATGGCTATGGTTCTACCTGACTCTGTGCCTGTGGATTCCTTTATGGCAAGTCTGGTGGGGCGCACTTCTTTGGCGGAGGAAGCAGTTGTGCGTGATTCGGTGGACAAATAGGTGGATTCCTCCCTGCGTAAGGTTTATTCTGGTTCTCATCTGGCGCTCCGGGCTGGCATCTACGGGACTTATGTGGCTCAGTCTCTGCTTTCGGACTTGAAGACTTTGTATGGATCCATGGATGATTCTACTGACTGTACTGATATTCTGGCCCATGTGGAACGTCAGGTGGAATTTCTTTCTGACATTTCCTTTGATGTGGTGCGGGCTTCTGCCCTTTCAGGGGGTGCTTGTGTGGCTGCTCGTAGGAACTTGGTCCTGAAGGACTGGAAGACGGATTCGGCCCAGAAAACTGCTGCTTTGAGACTGCCTTTTCAGGGTTCTATGTTGTTTGGTGGGGAATTGGAGGACAAATTGCATAGGCTGTTCAAGGAGAAGAAGCATTCTTCCTCTTTCAAGCAGTCCGCTGCTCCTCAGGTTTCTTCCAGGCCTCGGCCCTGCTTCAATCCTCCGTCTCGCAGACAGTTTTCCAGGGGTCGAGGACGTTTTCAGTCTGGCTGAGGTCGGGACAAGAAGGCGAAGTCCCCTCCTGCAAAACCTCGTTCCTGACTATCTCGCATCAGAGGCCGGATCCTTGGTCGGAGGTCGTCTTCGGTTCTTTCTTCCGGCTTGGATGTCCTCCTGTTCAGACTTTTGGGTCCTGGACGTTATCCGCTTGGGGTACCTCTTGGAATTTTCAGTCGCTCCTCCGGACTCGGGGGTCCGTCCGACTCCATGGCCGTCCTGTCCGTCCAAACAGGCGGAGCTGTCCCTGGGGGTCCAGTCTCTGTTGGACAAGAGGGCTGTGCAGTTGGTTCCTCCGGGGGAGATGGGTCAGGGTTTTTACTCCATCATTTTTCTGGTCCCCAAGGTGACAGGAGGGTATCGTCTGGTTCTGGACTTGAAGGCCCTGAACAAGTTTGTGCTGCGGGTTCCGTTCAAGTAGGAGACTCTGCAGCGGGTGATTCCTCTGGTTCTCAGGGGTCATTACATGTGCACTCTGGATCTTCAGGATGCCTACTATCACTTACCTGTCCATCCTCTTTCTCGTCCTTACCTGCGGTTTTGTCTTCTGGGGGTGCATTACCAGTTCATGGTTCTTCCCTTCGGCCTGAGGTGGGCTCCCTGGGTGTTTACCAAGGTGGTGGCTCCCTTGGTAGCTTTCTTGCACCTCCAGGGGATGATGGTTTATCCGTATCTGACCGATTGGCTCCTGCATGCTCCCTCAGCGGATCTGTTGTTGAGGGATCAGAGGTAGGAGTGTTTGGCCTTGAGGGACCATGGCTTCCTGTTGAAACTCCCCAAATGCCAGCTTCTGCCGTCTCAGGACTTGCAGTTCATCGGGGCGCGTTTCCGCACGGATTTGAATCGGGTCTTCTCGCCAGTGGCTCGTGCTGTGACCCTGTGTTCCCTGGCACATCGGTTTCTGGTGGGTTGGTCCTTCCAGGTCCGTCTTTGGTTGCGCCTTCTGGGCCTGATGGCGGCCACAGTGTTTACGGTGCCTTGGGCATGTTTCCATCTTCGTCCTCTGTGGTCCTACCTGCTGACTCGGTGGGATCCTTTGTCGGGGGACTTGTCCCTTTTGGTTCCTGTGTCCCTGTCGATCCTTCCTGCCCTGCGTTGGTGGTCTCTGTCATCCAATCTGGACAAGGGCTTGCCTCTGCAGTCTCCTCCTCCGGTGGTCCTTACGATGGATGCCAGCGCTCTGGGCTGGGGGGCGACTTTGGGGTCGGAGTGCCTTCAGGGTCGGTGGTCCCTCCTGGAGGGTCGTCGGTCTTCGAACTGGCGGGAGTTGTCTGCTGTGTGTCGGGCTGTCCGGGGGTTTCGGCTCCTTCTGGTGGGCCAGCATGTGTTGGTTCGGTCGGACAACTCGGTGACGGTGGCCTACTTGAATACCCAGGGCGGTATCCGTTCTCGGTCCCTGAACGCGGTGGTGTCCCCCTTGTTTTGCTGGGCAGAGTGCCATCTGTTGTCCCTGGAGGCTGTACATGTCCGGGGGGGGACAATGGGGTGGCGGATGCCCTCAGTTGTTTTTTTCCTGCCTCCCTGGAGTTGGCCTTGACCCCAGTGGCCTTTCGTCTGGTGAGCGTGAGGTTTGGTCTTTCCTTTCTGGACCTCTTTGCTTCCCGGCACAATGCGCAGCTTCCCCGTTTCTTCTCCCGGATTCCTCAGGAGGGGTCTTGGGGGGTGGATGCCCTGTCCCTTCCTTGGCCTTCCCGCCTGCTGTACGCCGTTCCTCCTCTGGTTCTGATCTCTCGCTTTCTGTCTCGGCTGTTGCTGGAGGATCGGGAGGTGGTGGTGGCGGTGCCTTTCTGGCCCTGCAGGTCTTGGTTTCCCCCGCTGATGCTGTTGGCTGTTAAGGGTCCGTTGTTCTTCCCCTTCCCTCCGTCTCCATTACGGTCCTCTCCGATGTTGCCCCTGCGGCGGCTTCGGCTGTCGGTTTGGCGGTTGAGAGGCAGTGGTGGTGGAATAGGGGTCTCCCGGAGCATTTAGCCTTGGTTATTCAGCAGTCTCGGAAGCCTTCTACCCTTCAGTCCTATGGTAGGCATTGGGGTAACTTTGAGCGTTGGTGTCTTGGCCTGGCTTTGTCACTCTTGGTTTGTCCTTTGTCGGATGTTCTTCAGTTCCTTTGGGATGGGTTCGAGAAGCGTTTGTCTGTCTCTACTCTCCGGGCTCAGTGGGCTGCTATCAGGGCATTTCGGGCCCCTTGGGGGAATCTGTCTGATGTGGATGGTCTGGTTTCCCGACTGTTGCGTAGTTTTTCAAATTCCCGCCCTGTGGTGCGTCCTTCTTTTCCTCTCTGGGATCTTCCCTTGGTTTGGAGGATTCTTGTTGGATGCTACCTTTAAGACTTTGGAGTAGGTTGATATAAAGTTTGTCACCCTCAAGGTTGATTTTTTGGTGGCTATCACTTCTGCTCGTTGGATGCTTTGATGGCTCGGGAGCCTTTTCTGTCCTTTTCTGCTGACGGGGTGGTTCTTCGTTTGGATTCCTCCTTCGTTCCTAAGGTTTCCTCCCAATTCCATCGCTCTCAGGAGCTGGTCCTGCCTGCTTTGTGTTCGGCTCAGGTGGACGGGGACGACGTTCCTTGGTCCTTGCTGGATGTTTGCCGGGCTTTGCGGGTTTATGTGGATCGGACCTGTGACTTTCGGCTTTCTGACTCCCTGTTTGGTTGAAGCATGTTATTGTTCTGGCCTATTCCCTTTCTGGTTCTCCCCCCCAGCTGGGGTTCAGGGGCGTTCTACTCGGGGGATGGCTGCTTCCTGGGCGGAGGTTCATGGGGTGTCCCTTTCTGAAATTTGTAGGGCCGCCACTTGGGCTTCTGCTAATACCTTTGTTAGGCATTACCGTATCCAGAATGTTCTGGGGGATGACACTAACTTTGGTTTGGGGGTTCTTCGGGCTGTGTGTTCCTGATTCCCCTTGTTTTCCTTTATACTGTGCTGTTGTTTTCAATAAATTGCTGGGTTTTGCTGTGCTGCTGTGTCCTGGTGGTTTGTTGTTTGATGATGGCCGGTTGCTGCTTGGGTATTCTCATTGGTTATCAATGAAGGGGACGAGGACAGGAGGGACCTGGGGGTAATGGCCTATTACTTACCGGTAATCTTCATTACTCCGGGTCCCGTTGTCCTCGTCCCCTTCATTACATCCCTCCCTCCCTCCCGGACTTTCCGGCCCTCATCTTAGGCTTGGTGGTTCAGGAGGCATGCTGGGTACTGTACCCTTATATACTCCAAGTAGGGAGGGGGAGGGGTGTACCAGCATTCCTGCTTTTCTTTTTTCTGTCTAGGAGATAGGTTATCTCATCGGTTCATAATGAAGGGGACGAGGACAACGGGACCCGGAGTAATGAAGATTACCGGTAAGTAATAGGACAATACAATTTATTTTCTTCGATTTGTAGGGATATGGTATTTTCTCTCCCCCATATGGCAGCCCCATAACAAGCACCAGTAACACATCTGGTTCTATATAAGGTAAGTATTCCCCTAACAGGCTTGTTACCCATTTTGGCTGAAGCCACTTGTTTTAAGTGTACACTCCTTGAATGGCACTTGTCTCGTCTTTTGGAGCGAGACCACACACAAAATGCTAACTTTGCCAGAGGTGCTGAGGGAATGCAGCAGTACCAATGTGAAACAGTTAAGTTGAAAATAATATAACTTCCAATCGTAAAATAATGTAAAAATTGTCATGGGGACATGGGAAAAATGTGCTTAAAAGTGTACTTATCCATTTTATCTAAGACAGGTGAAAAGCCTCCTTAGGCTGAGGAAGACTTGTCTTTCATGTGCTTTCGGTGCACTCCCTGGACTAAATCCAACTCCTTCCACGGTGTGGAAGTTTGGGTATCTGAGGGTGCTCTTAGGGTCCATTATTTAACATTAAAAACTGGGCTGAACATGCTAGGATAGTCTTATACATTTTTAAAAGAGCACACATTTGGGATTTATATCCCAAATGGACTAAAAAGTGACTAAAAAGTCATGTAATTTTAACCCAGGTTTATTTGAAGACCTCCTTCTACTCCTACTGTGCAGCAATTTTCCAATTTGGTTGGCCACCATAGCATTACTTGGGCCATGATTCTCCTTGATAGATTGACCCCTTCCATCACCACACTGCCAACTCTCCAGGTTTTGCTTCACAAGCTTTGCCTCAAAGCCCAATTCTCAAATGTTTTTGTGACTTTTTATGGTAGTCCACTTGTGATATTTTGTCGTGAATGGTTTCACCAGCACTATCTTGCCTGAAAACTATTGCTGATGATGTCTAAACAAGTGTGACCAAAAGAAATGGCGGCACAAGTTTACAGTTAAACCATAATGACTGGCATACTTTGAATGTCAAAGGAATAGGTCTATGATAAATGTCATACATTCAAATTCTGTATTTTAAACATTCTATATGAAAAGATTTGAAGCAATCCCTTTTGAGCTCACGCGTTGGGAACTGAGACCCATCAATATATCACTTCGATGAAACAAAATTAAAACATAAGTATATTTATCTTCAAAGATAGTACTTTTTAAACAGGTTGCACAGATATATTACTTCCTACACCACGTTTTCCTTGGTGCAAAATTAAACTCAATGACATAAGGTTAATTTCCAAAGTGTACATCCCTATACTGTTCTTTTTTACATTGGTTGTGTGGGTAACATTTTCTAAACTGATGTTCGCATTTGGTGGATTTCAGAGACTTATTGAAAAAACCCTCATACAACTTTTAGAACATTTCTTCCCAGCAGATCATGCCTCCTTTCATCTCATTTCCAAGGCAGTACACTCTTACATCAAACACATCATTACTAGAAAGAGGCGAATTCTCCACAGTGTGATTTTATCTTAAATTGTGGCATTTAAAATAATCTTCTCAATTAATAAATTATAACATCATTACATCCTGATGCACCAACAAGCCTTGCCAGGTGCTGTTTTAAACAGCGTAATATATAATGTTTATATAAATGCCAAAGATCTTCTCTAAATTCTGTACTACTTTAGAATGCTTTTCATAACAAGGTAGAGGTGCCTGGTGGAATGGTACAGCTAATTGTGCAGGAACCCACCTTTCTCTCATTTTATGCAAATATCTGTTTTATTTGCATTTTTGTCACACAGGCAGAACCTCAATCAATTAATGAGATTTAAAGTGAAGATAAAGAGATCTAGAATATGGCTTACTTTTCCAACTGTAAATAAAAGTAAATTACAACTACATTTACGGTGCTTTATAATATAAATCTCTCTTCCAAAATATTTATATTCTATTGAAAACTATGATACGTTTTTAGGTCTGGCATGCAGACAGCTTTAGCTGTCTGTTGTTTATACCTACTGTTTCAAAATACATAACTTATACTTATAGTGAACTTTTGGTCAGATCCTTGTTCAAGATTGGATGGCTTTTGAGAGGGCGCGCGACGCGGCGATCAAGATGGCTGCTCCCCCCTGAGCTCCGCGATTTCGGCGGTGCTTCTGCTGCGAAGGTTCCGTTCCTAGAAGGCGTTTCTCGGCGTAAACGGCCGTTTCCAGCGTCAGAACTGCCCCCCAGCACATGGGTATGTTTCTTCACGCTTTCCTGATCGTTTTGGTCATTTTTTTTGCATAAATGCACTTACCTCGGAAACGGCCGCCATTTTGTTTTTTATTTTTCTCAGTTTTTTTTATTTTTGCTTCTAAACCACCCAGAATGTGCCCACTTCAGGAATATCGCCCAATGGCCTTGTTTTTTTTACTATTACAATGGTTTTTAAGGGCATTTGAACTCTTTTGTGGCATTTGGTGACTTTTTCTTGGCTTCCCCTTTGTCGTCGGACCTTGGCCTCTACTATTTACCTCAACACTTGCCTTGACATTGTTCTGTTGGGGTTTTGCATCTCCTGGGCCCATTCCAACTTCCTTTTTGTGCTCTGCAGACTCCCAGTGGCACATTATTTCAGCATTTCACTGCTCCTTTTGGTATTTTGCAGCCCTCATCCTACAGTACGCTGCTCATACTTTAACTTACGCCTTTAATTTTTCTTTTTGTTGGCTTTGCCAATATGGAGCACGGACATACTACAAAAGCTTCCAATGCAGCTCCCACCTCACGTAAGGATTCTACATCTGTGGGCAAACGCCTCAAAAAGGACCCACCATCTCCTTCCAAGTCTCCGCCTCCTGTCACTCTTGAGGACCTTATGGAAGAACTTCGCTTAATTTGCCCTTTTATTGCAGACACCACTGCTACCCTGCAAAGGCTGGATGATAAGTGGTCTAATCTTGACAAAAGGGTTACTGATGTTGAGCAAAAAATCAGTGACGCCCAAGATATTGCCGCCAAACTGGAAAATCTCACCAAGGAGGTTCAGGTCCTCAAGAAAACGTCTGAAGATTTGGAAAATCGAAATAGACGCAACAATCTACATATTTATGGTGTTCCGGAGAATTCTGAAGGGTCCGACATTATCCTTTTTCTGAAGACTCAAGTCTTACCAATTGTTGGTATGCCTAAACATGTGGATGTCAATATTCAACGAGCGCACCGTCTGGGTCCTAAAAACTCCTCCTCATCTTCAAAACCTAGAGGCATTATTGCTTATTTTCTTCTCTATTCTGACCTCATGACTATTCTCCATTCAGCCAAACAACACAAGCAACTGCTATGGTCAGGCCACAAGCTATTTTTTTCTCAGGATGTCTCCAAACCGACTGCGACGCGTCGAAAATAATTTCTGGATCTGCGGCCTATGCTTCGTTCCATGAATGCTAGATATGGTCTTATTCATCCTTGCTTCTTCAAGGTTACATACAAGGAATGGTCTTACAGCTTCGAGGATCCGGCTGATCTCTGCAGATTCATTCATTCCCACAGAGAAGATTCCATGGAGCAAAGCGGCTCTTAGCTTACAATGTCTCTGTCTCTGTGTTTATTTTATTGTCTACCATGTGTTGACTTGTTGCCTCCTTTCATATCACCTCACTCTTTTGTTTTTATCGTTCCTTAGGTCCGTTTCCTGTTGATTCGTTTGCCCTCCTCTCCATCGTATTGTGTCATCGTTCGTTTCCGTCATCCCAGTACGCTGATTGCCTGCATACTTGTTCGGTAAGTCTCCTTCATTTGTTCTTATGTCGTGCTCGGTCCTTGGTTCTCTTTGTATTTCTTTTCTTTTTCTAGTCTTTTCTTCTTTTGGCTCCTCGGACTGTGTTCTCGACCTTTATATTTTTCTTCTTGTGCAGTCGTCTTTTCTCGCTGCTCCCGCTCTCACTTCATTGTCCTTTTTTTGTTACGTGTTCTGTATGGCTGGAACCTTTTTGGTTCTTCTCGCCATCCTTCTTCTTGCTGTCCTCTCTAGGGTTGCTTTTGGCTCCCTTCTTCCTTCCTACTTACTTCCCTTTCCTTTTCTTCCTTCTCCTTTTTGGTTTCTCTCAGCATCTTTTACTTCACTCATCCTTCCCCTATTACTCTTCTTTCCTCTTTTCCGACGCAATGGTACTAGTTCCTCTTATCCCTTCTTCTCATTTTCTCTTATTCCCCCTTTGCACCTCCTTATGATGGTATTATATCGTCTTTCTTTGATATCTCTTTCCATTTATGTTTGGGGTTTATTCTGCTCCTCTTTTTATTTCATCATGTTTGTTGCGAGTTACCTCTTTCTATTTTCTTGCCTTTTTTCTCTTCCTGCCTGCACTACTTTCTTACTCTATTCCTTTTTCACTTTCTTCCTATGAAAGGTTTTCGTCTCATTTCTTGGAATGTTAAGGGTCTCCGCAACCCTATCAAGAAACAACGTGTTTTGTCTCATCTTGCCCGTTTACAATGTCAAATTGCCTTTCTTCAAGAAACGCATCTTTCTGATTTGTCAATGTTACGTAGACAGTGGGTTGGGGATGTTTTTTGTTCTCCGGCTGTTAATCATAAGAATGGTGTTGTTATTCTATTTCACAAAGCTCTGTCTGTGCAAATACAAAAAGAATCTGCCGATTCTAATGGTAGGTGGTTGTTCCTAGATTGTACGGTTAACGATGTTCACCTCTCCCTTTGCAATGTTTATGGTCCGAATGGTATTGATCCCTCTTTCTGGAATGACTTTCCCTCCCTCCTCTCCTCTAATGCTAATGAAGATATGATTGTTGGGAGGGATTGTAATCAATTGAAGGACCCTTTTCTGGATCACAAATCACAGGCACGTTATGTTCCCAATAAAATGCAGAAGTCCTTCCACAGATCCATCTCTTCTAGAGGTCTCATAGATTCATGGAGAATCTCACACCCTGATTCTCTTGAATTTTCCTTTCTTTCTCCTGTACATGCCTCCCTCTCCCTTATTGATTACATCTTTCTCTCCCATCACGCCTTCCAATTCATGACCAATTCTGAAATAGGCTCTATCCTTATCCCTGATCACGCCCCTGTTA
The DNA here is from genome assembly GCF_964261635.1 of Lissotriton helveticus. Classification (NCBI taxonomy): domain Eukaryota; kingdom Metazoa; phylum Chordata; class Amphibia; order Caudata; family Salamandridae; genus Lissotriton; species Lissotriton helveticus. The sequence continues at coordinate 809,034,648 of NC_136063.1, forward strand.
TTTTGGATATGGACTATCCTTCCCCCTCACCCCAGTCCAGCAGATGGCGCTTTAACAACTCCCTTTTACTTGATCCCTCATTCACTGAACACTTTACTCACTTCATGGATGATTTCTTTATTAACAACTTACACACCTCTTCTGATTTTCATTTCATTTGGTATGCTTTCAAGGCTACTGCTCGTGGCTGTATCATTGACTTCGTGTCACACAAAAAGAAGAAGGCACTTTCACAGTCCTCTTCTTTTCTTAAACGTATCAAGGAACTTGAGCATCTTTATTATACTACCAACTCTCCCGATTCATTGTCTTCTCTCATTACTGCTAAAATGCAATTTAATAAACACTCTTGGGACTCTGCTTCTAATCAGCTTCTCCAATTCAATGTAAAAATGTATGGTGGCCGTAATAAGGCTGGTAAAGCTTTAGCGAATTATCTCAAAGTTAAAAAACAAAAATCTAAGATAGTTACCATTACGGACCCTCACGGCTCTCCTCAATCCTCTGATTCTAAAATTCTTGATTGTTTTGTTCAATTCTACTCCACCCTTTATACCCCTGAGTCGACCCCTTCTGTTGACCAATTGGATTCCTTCTTTCATTCCATCCCTAAGCCTCCCACCCCTTTGGTGGATTTCTCTCCTCTTGATGCCCCAATTTCGGACAAAGACATTCTTGCTGCCCTTTCTCTCCTCCCCAAAGATAAGACGCCTGGCCCTGATGTCTTTACAGTTCGTTTCTTCCTACATTTTAAATCTGTCTTGGTTCCCCATCTACTCCAATTACTTAATAATTTTATTAATACAGGTGAGTCTAAAGGTTCCTTCACGCAGGCTATGCTTGTTATACTCCCTAAAAAGATACAGATCCTTCCCTGTGCAAAAATTACAGACTCATCTCCCTGATCAATACTGATTGTAAAATATATGCGAAACTTTTGGCCTTACGTATCAATTCTATTATCCCCGATTTAGTTAATATCCACCAATCTGGGTTTGTCAAAGGCAGGTCTATTACCGACAATTCGAGGACCCTTCTCAACATTAATCATCTCTCTGCTAAAATGGATAACCCTATAGCAGCCATTACCCTGGACGCCGAGAAGGCTTTTGACTGTGTTAATTGGGATTTCATGTTCGGTGCCCTGAGATGGCAGGGTTTTAGCCCCACTTTCCTCAAATATGTCCAAATACTATATTCTGCTCCCTCTACTTCTATCTGGATTAATAGTATGCAATCCGCTTATTTTCCCCTCCACAGAGGAACCAGGCAAGGTTGCCCATTATCCCCTCTCCTTTTTATTTTAGCGCTAGAACCTTTCCTTGAAAAAATCCGACAATCCCCTTCTTATTCCGGTTTTGTCTACAAGGATGTAGAGACTAAATTCACTGCTTATGCAGATGATATTTTGCTTTACATTTCCAACCCTGCTGTTGCCCTTCCTGCTTTCTTTTCCTTATTACATGATTATTCCTCCGGCTCCGGTTACAAATTAAATATTGATAAAACAGAAGTTCTCCTGCTTAATCAGTTTTGTCTTCCTCACATGTTTCATGGCTCTGGTTTTCAGTGGAATTCTAGTTCCATCAAATGTCTCGGAGTCCTTTATGCCAACACTATTAGAGAGACTATTAAAATCAATCCTTCCGACATCCTTAAAAAACTTTCTTCCCTTATAGAACGCTGGTCTCCCCTTTTCCTCTCTTGGTGGGGTCGTCTCTCTACAATCAAAATGATGCTCCTTCTTATTGTGAACTTTTGTCTTTCTATGCTCCCTCTTTCCCTCCCTCATTTCTTTTTTAAGTCATTAATAGTCTCTTTTCCAAATTCCTATGGAATAAGCGTAAGGCTAGAGTCTCTCTGATTCGCCTTCAACAACCTAAACATCTCGGTGGAGTTAATTTCCCGAACATTTCACGTTTTCACTCTGCCTTCTCTCTCAAACAAATTTGGCCTTTTCTTCTTGACTCCACCTCCTCACCTATAACAGCTTGGAGCTCTCTGGAATCAGCTCAAAGTATCCCTTTTTCTTTTCTTACTGCTTCTAATCTCACCCAGCCACCCCCTAAGTTTGCCTCGCCTATTTTTAAACATTCTAAAGCTTTAACACTTGCCCTTTTCCGTTCATTTTCCTTGCCCTCTTCTCTTCACTTGGATACTCCATTATGGTATAACAAATCCCTTAAACTGCGCAATCGAGCACTGTTCTGGAAGGAATGGATCGATAAAGGAATTCTTACTTATAGACAGCTTCTTTCCAATAAGGCTTTACTAACCTATCAGGAACTCCGCGCCTCTTTTGGTATCTCCAACAAACACTTTTCACACTTTCATGCACTTCTCCCTATATTATCCTCTATTATCCTACAGGACATCCCTCCTTCCTTCTCTCCTCCTCTTCTTGCCTCCCCTCCAAATTTTCATATCTCTCTTAGAGCCTCGGCCATTTATAAACTACTCTCTCCCTCCCCAATTGATAGACCTAAAACTAAACTTGAACTTATTTGGGAGTTGGACCTAGGTCATACTGTCTTTGAGCTCACCTGGGATTCCATTTGGTCCAAATTACACTCAGCTTCTCGTTCTGCCAGCACCACGCAGACCCTCTACTTTTTCTATAATAGACTTTTCTATACTCCTTGTGACCTATTTAAATTCAAATGATTAGACTCTAAAAAATGTTGGTCTTGTTCTTGCATTACTAGTGATTTGCTACACATGATTTTTCTATGCCCTAAAGTTCAACTAATGAGGTCGCAAGTTTGGTCTACACTTAACAATATTTTATCTACTACTGTTCCTTTTGATATCTCTTCTGTTTTTCTGGGTGGTATAGCCCCTGTTTGGGATGTCCCGCCCCATAATCATAAATTTATTGATCTATGTATTGCTATTGCTTTTCAAATTATCACAACTAACTGGAAAGATACTAAGAATGTTGTTTACATTGCTTGGTGGAATTTACTTTGTCATCATCATAGATTAGATCGTGCATGTGCTTCATCCATCCCCTTGTTGATCAAACGTGATTTATTATGGTTCCCTTTAACAGATTTTTTATCTAGATGTACCCCATAATTACTTGTTATACTTATATTTTACAATATCCTTTCCCGACTTTCATTGTAATAATTTTTTAATTGCTGCATTTTTTCTTTCTTTCCCTCTTCCTTTCTTTTTTCCTTCCTCCCTTCTTTCTTTCTCCCAAAATGTAAACTTATAAAAGCATATTCTCCTTAGTACATTGTTCACCCCCTCCGGGGTTTTAGTCTTATTGGTGCAATGTCTTCCATTACATTTCTCAAATTTGCTCCTAATTTTTTTATTGCTATTGTACTGATGTTTTACATTGCTTTAATCTACTCAAGAAAGCTTTTCAAACTTAAAGATTGGATAGCTTTGAGGTCTCTCTCAATTGTATGCTCTTGAGTCAATGGCTTTTCTCCCTATCATGTTGGTTTTTCGGCCCAGGAACTTCCGGTCAAACAATGTTCTGAGTAGATGAGTTGCATTATTCCTTGCAGAATTTATATTTTTTCTTTTTTATTCAGCGCTCCATGGGAGTGCATGTGTTTCCTTGCTCTCTAGCCGTAATTTTTCCTCACCTTTCCTCTAATCACTGTCTTTTTACCCCTCTTCTCCTGTGTCCCCTGATGCTACCCATGTTATTTTTTTTAATTTACTTTGCTTATGAGAGACTGCAAGCTGCAAAGTGATGCCGCACTGCTTGCATACCTTTTCTTTACTTTTTAAAGATTGTGATTTACTGTTCTAACATAGTCATTCCCTTGTTAGAAGTGTAATTTAAAAATGCCCGCCATACAGTTCTTAACAATGCCAACAATGCATCACGAAGAGTAAGAACACAGGCACATAACCTGTGCATAAAGAAGCATGCATGCACATATATGGCCCTTTTAGGAAGGGCTTTCTATAATAGAAACCCCACAGCAAGATAGCCATCCTTGAGCGCACATCTTCCTTGACATGTGTTCCCATGTGTTTTGAAGCATGCTATCACATGCACTTGGCAAAAAGCATTGAGAAGAGGCCGATTGGCCTTGCCAATTCTTGTTAATAATGGAATCAAAAAAACGAATTACTTTAGTGGGAAAGGTAAATTCAGATTTTCAGAGGAATAACTCAAAAACAAACAAGCACTGAAAGGAGCCAAGGAAAACGAAACAGAAGTCATCTGATTCCTCTTTCAGTCACTGGGGCACTGTGCTGCTTTCTACTATCATAAAATACCATGATGCATTCATGCAAGCGAAGACGAAAACACATACCACCACAGTAGAAAGTGCCATATCAGCATTTTTTTTATGCAAATCACCACCCACAACTCCACACCAGCAACTCATTTCACCCACGTCACTCATTAACCAGTGGCGTAACACAGGCCCCCACAGCCTCCGCGGTGTGGGGGGCCCCAAGTTCCAGATGGCCCCCTCAGCACAGTACTCTGCCTGTAGTGCTCCTAAATGGGTCTGGAGGCGGCCCCTCCATGTACCTTGCAGGGGGTCCCCCTCAAGTTTCGTTACGCCAGTGTCATTCACATTGATGTATGTTCCACAGTTGGGCATTCAGCAGACATAGTTAACCTCATAAATCACTCAATGTCCTTTTCACAGAATCCTGACTAATATCAGCCTCATCTTCTGTCTCTATCCAACTAACTTCACATGGCTATGCAATTCTACACCAAATAAGCTTGTCATAGCTAATGTGGATGTTACAGTCAATCACATACTATTATCAATCACCCATGGAACTCAAATTTTTCATAGTACAGAATCATGTCCTCTTAATTTCCACGTGTAATTGTGGGCAATTTAACTTGAAAAACATTATGCCATTCTCTTCAGAATCACACACAATGAACCTCATTACAAAGGCCAACCCAAGATAAATCAAATCACGTGAAAACTTGAACTTCCTCATTCCCAGCCATTAACAGCCTTGTGCTTTAAGTCCAAGAACTCCAATGGCAGAAACTTACCCAAGCATCTTAAATGGCCCAGCGCAATACTGTAGGTTCCAAACCTTCATCACATAATATATATCCCAAAGCCAACAGGAGAAAAATACGCAAACTAGAAAAATGAGGGCACAAATAGCATTCTCCTGAAAATTGCTTTCCACCCTAAGCTGCGTGTTTATAGATACAAAATCCTCATTGACTTGTACACTGACTGTAACAGAGTAGATCAACCTGCACTTATTCATATATTGTGCTGCTTGATGGTAGCTAGCGCTGCACTTAACTGATTCCCCAGTCATATCTCAGACAGCACTGCACAGTCTTTTAACAGCTGAATGCCTATCTCATTTGTGGTAGCGGTATTCCAGGGCACCCTCTTTCCTCTTTATATCGTCTGTCCTGATAAGATGATATCATCATTTTGCTTTGCTTCCTGCATCCTCAAAGTAAATACTCACAAAATACACACAATGTAACAATTAGAATTCCAGCCCAAATGCAGGACAGAAATAGTAGAAATAGGGTTTCTTGATGCCAATGTGAGAATTGAAGATAACAGAAACAACTATATTCTAATTCACCTTGATCCCTCAGCAGAGTTTGACATCCTAAAACTCTATGATTTCCTTTCCAATTTCTCTTCCGACATGCACATCTTGCACCAATTCCTAGACTGGTCTGCCTCCTTTTTCAGAGGCATGTAACAATATTTGTCTGCAAAATGCTTATGAATGCCCCACGCTTCATTACCCAATGTGTGTTCCATGGGCCAGCCTTTCTGTAATGTTCCTCATTAATTATTGGAAAGGAACCATGTTCACCAATCAAATTACCCTCATGCATCAATCTTCTTAAACAAAACTCCCAAAGTACCACCATTCAAATGAGAGGCCCTTCAAAGTAATAAGCTGAATGTCCACAACGTATTTGCATTGTAGGTTTTTCAAATCATAGCTTAATAAGAATTCTAAACACCTTGTTTCTAGCAGTCTTCTTTGGAAACGTAAGCATAAACTGATTAACCACACCTTCTGATTGCTCTCTCTAATCATCATCTTTTTTATTATTACAAGTAAGGGAGAAGTTCCATTGCAATTCATTTGGAAAACAAAAAATTCAGTTAATATCTAAATGTTACAAAGTATTAGAGACTGAGATACTTTGTTGCCATGAGAATATTTCGGGAGTATTTTTCTATTTCTCTTTTTTGGACCAAACTTCCATATACAAGGGGTAAATGTGAATTAGCGGCTCCCGAAGTACAGCAGAAGCACTCATTTTTGGAATGGTCCTCAAATTATCAGAAATGTCAACATATTTCTCAAATGTTTATAGAATTATTTTTCACTGTCTTTTTAGGTCTGGAGTTAACTTAGACCTATTATTTTCACTAAAATGATTTATGTTATGTACTTACTGAAAGGAGGTTTCACCCACCTCTTTCATCCATTGGTCCCTTGTGTCATTCACATTTTGCTTCTGCCTATTGCAGCATACAATGTGGTGCAGTGGACCAGCCTACTTCAGCCACTATTTTATTTCACCTTAAGTGACTACATTTTGCTCTTTCACAATGAGCACATCTGCACACAAGGTAGTTTCATCTAGTGCCATTGTTTTTGTTTTTACTTTATAATTACTTTGGTGTTGTCTTTGAGTTTAGAGCCTGAGGTGAAAGTATGACCTTTCTAACAGATATGAGCACAGGTCACATTCCACACTTTATCAGTTCCTGTTTCCTGGCAATGCTGTAGTAAATTGCTTTTGAAATGTCCTTACTTTGTCTGACTGCAGGTATTTTACAAAATAAATGATTGTCTCTATTTGAAATAGTTATGTATTAAATGTAATCCTTTTTACTATGCATGCAGTACACAAACAAAAGCCTTCATTATTACACATGTGAATTCATAAGCAGGCAATTATTCAGAACACAATTATTCTGAGCTCAACTCCACCAACTGTCTTTTAATAAATGTTCCCATTAAGAAAATCAGTGTATTTTGTGTTTACTTTGCAGCACTGTGCCCATGAAGAAAATCAGCCTTTATCATGTTTAATTTTCAGCACTTGTAACACTTTTTAAATATGTATTTCCTTCTTTCTTCTAAGTTTGCTTCTTTGTTACCTTCAGTCTTCTTTATTTGCATCTTTCTTTTATTCGTCTTCCTCTCTTTCCTTCTTGTTTGCTTTGTTTCCCACCTTCTTTCCTTCCTTCCTTCTTTTCATTTCTTTCTTTCCTCGTTTTTCTTCCTTTCTTTTTTCTTTCCCTCCTTGTTATATTCCATCATTACTTTTTTCTTTCCATCTTTCATTCTTTATTTCTTTCCTACTTTCTATGGATATTTCAACTCTTTTCTTTTTATCCTTCTTGACTGTGTTCCTTCTTTCTGTTTTGCCTTCTTTTCTTCTTTTTTTTCTTTCCTTCCATTCTTTCCTTCCTTTCTTTTTTCTTCCTGTCCCTTCCATTCATCTTTTCTTCCTTCTTTCTGTCCTTCTTTCCTTCTTTCCTCCTGCCTTCTTTCTTTCTGTTTTCCTTTCTTTTTCTTGTTTTTCCTTTCTCTTTTCTTTCTTACTTTCTTTCTTTCTTTCTTTCTTTCTTTTTCCCTTTCTTTTTTCTTTTGTGTTTTTGTCCCTCCCTTCTTGCCCTCTTTTTCATGTTTTTCTTCCTGCCTTCTTGCCTTCTTTCTTTCTGTCTTTATTTCCCATTCCTTTCTTCCTTTCCTTCCCTTCCTTCTTTCTTTCTTTCTTTCATTCTTTCTTACTTTTTTCCTTTTTTCTTGCTTTTTTCCTTCTTGTCTTCTCTCTTTCTTGCCTTCATTTTTTCTCGCTTTTTTCCTGTTCTTATTTCTCAAAGGCAAGAGGCTGCCAGCCAATGGCAGCACAATTAGTTTTTTAGGTCTGTGTTAGTCAAGACCTTTTCATATTACAAAAATGATGTGCATGACATCATAACTTTAAAAGGGTTTTCAGCCACACTTCATCCATTTGTCTGTGGTTGTGTCATTCACATTTTTCTTCAACCCACTCAATCATGAATCATGGGGAATGGGTCAGCCCACTTCAGCTATTAGCTGACTTCACTATGAGTTACTACATGCTATCCTTTTACAATAAGCACATCCACAAACAAAGTAGTTCCCCTCCGTGCCAGGGAGTACTATGGTAATGTGTGTGTTTTTTTAGACCAAAAAATGTTTTGCTTTTAGTTATTTTGTTTAGATTGACAAATACCCAGCAGCTTCCCAAAGAATAACGTTTTGCAAAAACCAGGACAAAACAAATGGCTGACCCAACACCCAACTCATTGAATTTGCCAATTCTTGTTTTTATTTTCAGCACTCATTTCTACCCAGGCCGTGCTGTGTTAGATTTGCATTTTTGGGTGGTTACTGGCTGGGAAACCAAGCAGACAAAGAAAAAACATCAGTATCTCCATTCTAAATACCAGAAGACTGTTTCACTTCCTCCTCCTCAAAAGGACCACATGTGTGTCCTCAATTGATCTAGTCACAGGTCATCTTCAAGATTCTTATAAATCCTAGTGTCAAAATCGTGGACATTCACAGATTTTGTGCATTTATATGCCAACATTTTCCTGACAACTAATACATCTATAACTATGCTCTGTGGCAATGTTTGTAATTGTTCTAGTTTGCATCGCAATTAATACAATGAAAACATTAATTTGTTGCAGATGTGTAATCTATAGGAGGCAGTGCATACCTGGATTCGTATTGCACCAGTCCTCCTCTGTTAAAATGGAACTGAAATCTCGCAGCCTTCGAATTGTAATCTTCCTGTGACTTCGTATTATGGGCCTCATTAATCATTTATACACTGATGCCCCGAAGCCCCTGTAGGAAGAGAGGTGGATTATGGCATCAAATATTCCTTATTTTCTTTTTATAACAGAGAAATAACGTTGGAACTGAAAAGATTGAAAAATCATTTTTAATTTATTCTGCTATTCAGTAAATGGGTTAAACCCGTGTCATCTATTGTGCTGGTCTCAACAGCCTTAATTCCACTACCCCTCATCACCATAGTCAGCTCTCCTAGGAGGTTGGGATTTCCCCAAGACTTTATACATCTATCTCTCCAGTCTCTTTCAATTTCTTTCTTGCATGTATCCTCAGCAAACGCCTTTAAGGTTAAAAATCCGTCTTTTTAAGCATGTTGGAAGAGTAAATGGACATACGAATCCTCGTAATCCATGTTCCTTGGTTCAATTTATGAAACAATTACATGAAGAAATAGTCCATCTGGGTGTTAGATAAAAATTTGCGGCGGAAAGAATGCAAATGTGGCTACAGATAAAAATGCAAACTATAGTGACCCCCCCATAGTAGGGGGCGCCAAACATACATTTGACTATTTTATGTGTCTTTTCGGCTCAGAGGACTAATTTGGCTTTCATAATTTTACTGGGTCTTTTCAGGCGAATTTTGACTAGGCTACCGCAGAATTTTGAAGGACTGGTTTCTGGGCATTAATCATTATACGTTCCCTTTTAGTTTTATTTACTTTGTAGCGGGAACTCTTTGAAAATATGTATATTACCGCTCATACTTTGCCATATTCGATTGATCTTGTGCTAGAAAGAGGACGCCATTGTGTGCATATAGCAGAATCTTGGCTTCTGAAAAGGGTATTATGACTAGACCAAACCTGTCCAGTCATAATGTGCTGGTGGTCTGATAAAATTCATAAGCCAAAGGGAAGAGAGAGTACCTCAGTCAATTTTTATTTTGTCAAATGAAAACAATTACAATAATAAATCAATCTGAGAACACTAGTAAAATGGTATCATTTATCAATGGTACCAGGTATCTAAATACTTCTTTTGGATCAGCTTTATGTACTTTAATGTTTAAAAATGCTGTAATTCAGAGTTATTACCTGAAATGTTAATTGTTTAAACAATCATATAAAGCAACTCAGAATTATATCCCGTCTAGCCAAATATACACCTGATATAGTGCTCCTACAAGTCACTCACCTCACAGATTCGGAAGCACATAAACTGAGGACGTCATGGGTTGGCACAGTGTTTGTTTCTCCCACTACAACTAACAAGAATAGTGTTATTGTTCTCTGTAATCAGCATCTAGACATTTCTCTTTTTTTTTTAAAGATAAGGATAGTGAGGGTAGATGAATTGTTACTAAGATCATTGTTTATACAATTCCTCTGTTTATAATATCTATGGCTCTGCTCAGAACGACTTTTTATTTTTGCCTGATATTTAAAGAAATGTCATCAATTTGATGAAGAATACTTTCTTTTAGCTGGTGACTGTGTACGCAATTGCTGACCCTTTTCCAGACAGACACTCTCCAATTGAGTTCATCCCTCATAAAATGCACCATTCCTGAACTGGGTAATGCAAGAGAAACTACAGACTACACATTAGAAAACATTAGGAAAGATGTAGTATGAGGCTCACTTCCCTGCCAAGGAAACGATTACTGGCTGGCTGCTTAACACAACAGGAAATGGAATGAGATCCGACAATGAGAAACACTGGATATCATACCTTGACCGCATATTTAGAAAATCCTGGCAGAAGATGCAGTAAGTTCATCGGCTACTTGAAGTAAATAAAACAGAAGCGGAACATATAGGAGGCACTGGCACACACACCTAACCCCCCCTTCCTTCAATTAGGCATTGGATAATGGTGCCAAATATCCGATACTGTCAAAACAGCTGCTTTCATTCCAGCCATCGGAGCCCTACTGCACAATGTGGTCTGGTGGGCAGACATTGACGAACTCTGTGCAGTGGTGTACGAATGATGGATTGGGAGCACAGAATACAGGGTTGCTTTGTGTGTGCATGTTTGAGTTATATTTGCTCTGGTCTACTGTACAATCTACTTCAGTGTCAAGGCACAATAGGAGTTAGAATAGTACGTACACAGTCAAGTATGGGCAAATGGCCCTTATGCACATAGAATGACGTGTTGTGTTAGTGCCAAACAAGCACACCTTCATACCATAAATAACCAGATTTATCAGGAAATCTTTAAAAAAACAGCCAATATTCAAGAAAAGAAACAATAATCTATCCATGCTGATGTTATTGATAATGTCAACTTTAAGGTAATCAGTCTCACCTGTGATGTAATTGTAGTAATTAGTGATGTCCCCAGACACTCCTTCGTTTTGGCCACACCCATTTGTTATGTCCATCTTCCACCCCTGCGGACAACCTTTGCCTGTACACAACAGGCGTTTGCCTCATGGCTTTCCCCTGCAGTGCACATGCAAATCAAATCAAAGCGTTATTGTTTGAGCAAATCAACCCATTAAGAATTACAGCTTACATTTGTACCTAAACTATAAAGAAGCAAAAAACTCCATGTAATAGTTAAATATGCACTACATATTTCTTAGAAAACTTTTATACAAATCTAGACATGATCAGTAAGTCTTTCCAATTAGCTGCATGTACTTTAATTGAAAGGCACATTCTATTGTACTGCTTCTAGTATTACAAATTGCAGTCTCTGGGGGCGTGGCTTGCCATGATGGAAGATGGCAACTGTCTAGAGTGGCTCGGCGGCCTTTCTGAGAAAACCACCATTAATCCGCCTTATAATCTGTCATCGGCACCAAGTGGCACTTGTACAAGGAGTGCTCCCTGCCCGGATAGCAGCGATACTATTTTGAGCGGAAAAGAGCTTGGTCCTGGACTACAGCCCCGAGGCCTGGGATGCGGACGGATACCTGTCCTCAAGTGGTGGAGGCGGGAGCAGCTTGAGCGCCCGGTGTGTCAGACTTCATCTCTCCTTCTTGGAGCGGTTTCTCACTGCCCCCTCTGGTTAGGTTGAGCAGGAGTCAGACTTCCTGCGCTGATGCCTGCCAGCGGTGAGGAGCGTCATCATCGGCGGCATGAATCAAGCGGGGCCAGTCTCATGCCTGGACTGACCCGGGGCCCAGCGGGGATACTGTGGCGAGTGTTGTCACCCTTGGGGAGCAGAGCTTTAACTCTGGTGCCTGGATAAGCTTCTTGGTGGCGGAGGGTGCTCATATCTGAGGTGTGAATGGGGCGGGACTCATCCAATGATTGAATCTGCCTGGGCCTGGTGGTGAAACTATGGCAGGTGCCACCTCATTTGGGCCGTGGGGGTGCCTTTTCCCCCAGCCCCCCTCATTTAATAATTTACTGCAGGGTACTAATGCTGTAGCTGAGTGGCGAGTGAGGTATGGCCTTGGACCTGCTGATTTCCCAGTGGACCATGGTGGCTCGTGGTGAACATACGAACGTGAGGCTGGTCCGAGCCCGGGGAGACTTGGCATGCGAGTACAAATGGCCTGCATCTGAGCTTCTCCAGTCAGTTCCCTACTGGTGTGACTTGGGGATAATCAACTGCAGATCTGGGAGGGAAATCCACCAGACTGCCAGCCACACTCTCCTCTACCTGGGCAGGTGGCAGTGAGTACCGATTCCATAACTCCCCCCCACAGGTCTCATTCATTCTGAACGTTTGGGCCATCATCCGGGTCTCAGGCCTGTAGGATGATGGGTTGCAAGGGCCAGCGCAGCATGCAACAGACTAAGCTGGATAAATAAACCCTATCCAGAGGGTCATCCAACGCTGAGGAGGCACTGGTGGTCACGCCAATATTCGAGGTCTCCTCCTCCCCTGCTGCTCTCCCATCTATGCTACAGGACATAATGGCTGCCATTCAAGGAGTCACATCGAATCTTGCTGCCAAGATAGTTTTGGTGACCACTGAGGTCTCTCTGTTGAGGACAGACCTTCGAAGTATGGATGCTCCCATGAAGGAGGTGGTAGATGTCACAACCTTTCATGCAATGGATACCAAGACTCTCCGGGCTCAGGTTCTTGAGCTATGCACCACTACTCTAGACTCTAGAAGCCAATCTGCAGAATCAGGAGGGCACTCTCGGTGTAATAATGTCCGCTTTATTGGGGTGCCAGAAAAGCAAGAGGTCCCGGCAGTTGATCCCTTTATGGAGAATTTAATAACAAAAACGCTCCAACTCTGGGGCTTGTCTAATTATTCTTCGGTGGAACGAGCCCATCACACCCTGGGGACCCAACCTAAGCGGGGTGCCCCACCACATCCCATAATTGCGAGGATATTCAACTACTGAAGGATGGATCAGGGCTCCCCAGTGTAGGATTGCTACAATATCCATCAATTGGTGGATGTCCACTGCCAATGGTTCGAGTGCTCTTAAGAGAAGCAGTGGGAGCGAGCACCCCTGCAAAGACCTGCGTCAGATTTGGAAGGGTTCTAATAAATCCTCTCTGCAGTTCACTTGTGCAGAGGTAGCGTCCTATAACCATTGGCATCATCAGGCAATGATATCATCACCAAAGCCAAAATGGCAGAGGGCTGCTAAGAAATATCCCCATTCTATGTAGATGAACGCCTTTTCAGCATCAAGAGAGAGGATCAGCACTTCTTCTGGCATATCTTTGTCCAGCCAGAGGACATGAGCCAGGGTTCTGAGGGGGCTGCAAGATGTTTTGCTTGGGACGAAACAGAACTGTATGGGTTGAAAGATTGTAGGGATGACTTTCTTAAGCCGGGCTCCCCATATGCTGACCAGAATCTTAACATCCCTCTGATCCTGGGAGAGATATGAGTTGGCAACTGCCACAAACCAGCAGGTCATTACCTGGCTTGGGAAGCACTGGAATGAGGGCCTTATTGGAAAAGCCATATTCTCCGGGAGCCCTGCTGTAGGGTGTGGCATAGATGGCATGCATAATTTCCTCTCTTGTGATCACTCCTTAGAGTAGCACCTGCACCTTTGCTATTCAGTTGGGGGAGGTGGACTGTGCTGAGACACTATCAACTAGGGCCACACCAGTGACATGTCATAGGGCATAGAGGTCTCTATAGTACTCCATGACGCATCTGCTATCCCTTGGAGATATATGATGAGGGGGCCAGTTCCCTCCTTAATGACAAGATAGTGAAAGCTGCCTCATGTTGTCAGAGCTGAGCCTCAAGAAACCTATGGGCCTTTTCACCCTGTTTGTAATGATGGCACCTGAATGTGTGGAGCACATGCTCTGCCTTGGAGGTTAAAAGGGTGCTAAGGTACATTTTTACCATTGTTGGGTGAAGTTGGTGGGTTGCCGAGCAGCATGGCTGAGTCAGATCCCGGATTGTCATTTCCAGGGAGGCCTGATGGCCACTCTCATCTTATTATGGAGGGCCACTACTCAAATGAGTTGACCTCTGATGGTGGCCTTCACCACCACCCAGAGCGTCTGAGTGGATGTAACAGATCCTGTGTTATCATTAAAAAAAGTTTTAAGGTAAGATTTGAGGACTGTTTTTCTCTCAGGCATCTTGTAAGTTGAAACATTAAACCTCTCAGGCATCCAGATTGATTGCATCAGTCCTAAACATAGCAAGAGGTCATTCAGATAGTGGTCGAAGAGTGAGCCTTTCAGGATGTGAGTATCTAGTACTATCAGCATGAGGGATTGGAAGATGAGGAAGTAATCTAGTCTAGACCGGGTGCTGTGCGCAAGCGAAAGTAAGTATATGACTTGTCAGCCAGGGTAAGAAGGTGCCATATATCAAGAATGCTAAGGTGCTCTTGAATGTCACATAGGCAGTAGCGGCTCATGCAGGTAAGCGTGGTGAGGTGAATGTGACAAATGACAAGATAGGGCATGTAAAATAAATAAATAAACCACTTACCTTGCGCTCACTTCATCACCAACAGGCGATGCAGCAAGCACAAGGTAAGTGGTTTTATTTATTTTACATGCCCTATCCCATCATTTGTCACTTTCACCCCCTACCCCTGCCCCACCCAGCCCCACCCTACCGCCTCACCATGCTGAAATGCACAGGCTGCCACTGCACATAGGATTGCTCTGTCTGCATTGGTCGCCTTATCTAGAAGGCTAAAGCAGCCCAGCACAGCATCTAGGGCAATGATCCAGTCCCCCCTCTAAAAATATTGGTGTGGTGCCTAGTTCCACAAGGATATAGTTAAGATGCAGGTGAAATATCTCTGTATTCCCTAGAGGGTTCATAGATTGACCCCACACAAAGGGTCTTGTCAAGGATCTTAAAATGAGCAAAGGCATATCTTCCCTCCAGGTCTGCCCATGTCTTGATGATGGCACAAGAAAGTAATTTGCACAGCAGAATGGCTACTCTGCATTTTAGTGTTGTAAGCATATCTCCGGGGATCCACTGGTTAGATATGCTGCTATGGATAATCTTGCCCAGTGGAATCCTGCAAGGTGCCCAAGAAGGTTCCAAGAAGGCTTGCAAGTCCTCTGGTTCTAGGAAGTCTCTGGACTTGGCAACCATACTGATCCACATGCAGGGTGGTTTGAACAGTGCATATTTAATGCCCTATTTGTGCAGCGCAGGCTGAAGAAATAGGAAGGCCCTTCACTTTTCATTTGTCTCTCTGGAGAAATTCACCACTATACGGATTGTAGTCATTGGGTACATGTTTGCAAGCAGACGGAAGAATTTTTTCTGACCTGGGGGTGTCTCAAGAATAATACCCCGAGAGGGCGAAGTTTCTCTTGATTGGCAGGCCTGTGGGCGTGCATACGATGAATGCGTTGAATCTCGAGGGGTGTTGTAAAAGTCAATTGCACTAGGCATGGTAGTAAGTTACATATGAAAAGCTCTGAATTGTCCTGCTCAATCTTCTCTAGGAAGACAAAAAACATACATTGAATACCTGGCTCCTGTCCACTTGGTCAGAGATCTTATGTTGTAATAGCCAAGCCCTGGTCATCAGATTGTATTGATGGAAATTAAAGTGCAGTAAGTCTAGTGTCAGTGCTATCCAGATATCCCTGGAACACCCCAATTTCTGTACTGATAGACTTCCTGTCAGCGGTGAGGTCCATGATCTTGGCATCCATCATTTCAATTCTGTGACTCACTACTGTGATTTTTATGTAGGATGTAGGATGCAGTCCATTGGGTCGTCCTAGCACCCCTGCAGCGATGATGTGGAAGGTTAAAGTTGGTCAACAACCTCTTTGAAGACCAGCTGGTGAGTCGCCTTCCTGGAAGGCATGGGCAACAGTCATCCGTGGGTAGCTCAAGTAGGGGGGGGGTGCAGGTTCTGATCCTAGCTCCTGTTGTTCCCACCGGCAGACCAAGCCCCCAAAACTCTAGGTCTCAAGCCAAGAAGTCAAGAAGGCAGGGAGTGCCTGTAGGCAGGTAGGATATCTGCCACCTCCTGACTGGGAGATGACAATCCAAATGAATGAGCATCTTGTTTGTGAGCATCTTGGGCTCCTAGAGGACTATCAGAGCTGTCAAAAGATAGGAACCAACC
Source organism: Lissotriton helveticus (assembly GCF_964261635.1). NCBI lineage: Eukaryota > Metazoa > Chordata > Amphibia > Caudata > Salamandridae > Lissotriton > Lissotriton helveticus. The sequence goes on from NC_136063.1 coordinate 809,050,951, forward strand.
CGGCTGTGTGTGTGAGACAATAAAGTTGAGGTGTTGTGCAGGCCAGCCAAAAGGGGCAGGGGTAGTCTGCTCTTGTTGCAGGAGGTTGCCAGCAGGTCTGCATGATAGAAATGATCTCCAATCTCTGTTCTCCAGCCAGGTGATAGAGGTCTGCCAGTCAATATTGTACTGAGTTAGAGCAATCCAGAGGTCCTGTGGTAGGTGCTATCTGGCTGAGAAAGGCCATGCCAGGATTGGTGGACCATCCCCACCATTAGTGTGGGGCCCTCTTGCATGGCCTCTCAATGTACCTCTTCCCTGCCAGAGATGGGAAGATCCCTGTGCACGTGGGTGAGGTGACTGAGTGCAAACTGTACTCAGTGCATGAAACACTCAAGTAGAACTTTGGCCCCAGGTTGTGCTGGGAGGTTATCCGCTGTGAATGGTTGGGGGCTTCTAGAGTGGCATGTTAAAACAGTTGCTTCACGAGGGCCACAGAGGCGGCTTGGTGGATGAGGGAGTCCAGTCACCAGGCCTCCTGGGAGAACCTCTCCCTTCCAAGAGCAAAGGCCTGCCAGTCGAGGAAGGGGCCTGTTTGAGGCGGGGCATCCTCTGAGCCCGTAGGCGAAGTGATGGGGTGCAGGCTGCACTTGATGCGTGCGGTCATGCTCAAAGAGGCCGATGGGCCCTAGGGTGGGTTGGTAGGTCTCCCGCAGCAATCAGCTGGCGCAGTGTGCCACAAAAATTACTCCCTGTGGTCTGCAGTGGAGCCTTTGAGGAGAGGGAAAATAGTCACCAAAGCAGGAAGGCCTCACATGTGCAGCTCCTCTTCCTGCGAGCAGTGAGCCTGTGACTGCAGCTGGCAAGGTTTTGCCAGCCAGGGGAGTGTTGGGACCATGTGCTGCCCAGTGCTCTTTAAGGCCATAGAAAGGCTACAGCATGTGTCTGGTGATGCCCCAGCTGAGCAGTATCATGTTGCAAGCAGTTTCACGTCTGGGTGCCACCCTGATAGTGTAGAAAACTATCTAGCAGTCCAAAGCGATTGGGAGATTCAGCATCATGCAGTCATCTTTGTAAGCAGCCACCCTCCACTCCTTCTGAGCAACTTTAAATGATGCTCCTGGGTGTGTATCATATAAGAAGTTCAGAAATGTAGGGGATTCATCAATCAGTATTTTTACAGAAAATATTAGTAGTTTTAAAGTTTGCTTGTGTTGGTGTAAATACCTTCAAATATGTATTTTCATTCAAATTGAGTTAAGCATTGTAGGATAATTTCTTTAATCCAGAATAATGCTTCAAAACACATTTGGCTGTCATACTAGAAGAAGTTGGCTTGTAAAAAATTGTGGATCTTATTTACAATATTTTGACGCACAGCAATGCAGCAAGCCTTCCTGCTGCGCTGGTGTGGGTCAAAAGAAAAGAGCAAGAATATGCTCTATATACAAGATACAGTGCATTCCTGTCCCTTTCCCCATGCGCTGGGAACTAATGGGCTGCCATGCGCCAACGCAGGCCTCCTTTCCCCATGGTGCAAGGGTGTCTGCATTCTAGGGGTGACTTTTTGCTGTGCAGGAGGGAACACGTTCCTTCACACAACAAAAATCACAAAAGGTGTTTTCCTCTTTCTGTGTGTGCTGCAGCAGCACACATAGAAAAAAAGAACAACAAGGAGAAATAAAGGTATTTCTCCCCGTTACGCCTCCCTTACACCTCCCCTGTGAAGGCATAAGAATCTGATGCATTCTCAGGTTTACAAACCTTGTAAGTCAGGAAATGCATCAGGTTCCATGGATGTTGCGTGGAAACACCCACAGCAACATCTATGGAACGCCCCTTTCACACAGAGTAATGCATGAAAGGGGGCCATATTTACAAGTTCATGAAAAGCCATGCAGGGTGACTTTACGGGGCCTTATAAATATGGGCAGGCCCATTACTCCGCCGTGCGTCAATAAAAAGTGACGTACTGGCAGCTCAAAGGGCTTAGAAACAAGTTCCTGTATTTCGAATTAATGATTGTAGCAATGCAAATATATCTCATTAATCTCAGTATACTTACAAAAAAGCTTAATTCTTTAATCATTTTACGTACGGGAAATGATTTGGTTTAAAGCAAATCATTTTCAAGGTTTTTTTTCAAGTTTCTGGAGAGTTTCTTTACTAATTAAATCCGATAAGGCAATATCCAGATTTGTATGTGATGTGTAAATACTGGAACTTTTGCATCGTTGTTGAACTTTATGACCTATAACGCTAGTAAGATACACACATGGATTTTAATTAGTTACTTAGTTAAAATCAAGCAGTCACTATGCCTTAGCCAGCACCTGAAGATATGCACGTTGCAAGCATCATATAATAATTGTACATCAGAATGTGCCTCATTTTACAGGTAGATTTAATTTGAATAGATATTTTTGCAATCAATGAAAAATAGCTCTCTAAATGACCCTCTAGTGCTCCTAGGTAAAAACAAGCCATTGATTATCTCACACTTCTGTAGCATAATGCAAATGATGGTAGTTTACTTTCTGCCCAACTCAGGGCCTGAAGTACTATTCCCATTGGCAAACCAAGGTTGTGGAATTTGCACACAAAATGGCTTGCAAATGTGACCAGTTTACTAATAGGTGACATTGCAAATTGCCCAATGGGGGTGAGTCGCAAAACAGCCTTCCTAATGAGTATAAATTATGCAGGTCACTATTCGCTACGCACAGTAATTAGCTGCAAACTCAGGGATGGAGGCCTTCAATAGATATCAGATCTTCTGCCTGGCATTTGCACTCCCAAAAGGACAACACTTTTTTAAATCAGTCAATGTCCAATACAGAGATCGGTGCTGTTTTTTATTTTGATTATTTTCCCATTTTGGGTAGACATTGGGGAGAATGAAGTAACCTGCATGAGTGAGAAAAAGGTACATTAAGTGCCTGATAGTGGATTAAAGAATGCCATTCTTTGTATATGGTGCATCGATGTTTAATTGCACCGGACGCTGGCTTCAGAGCAGAGTTTTGGGCACCAACACTCTTTCTTTCACAAATTAAGCACTACTCTGAACCACTGCCTATTTTTCTGAGGCCATCAAAATAATTGCCTAAGTGGAAGAAGTGAATGCGCTACCACCCCCTTTCTGGTGTTGTTTCAGATTAATGGTTTGCAACCACAATTGAAATCACAAAGCATATATAAATCTTTTTCTGGCAGGCATTGTCTTGCATTGCCTGGGAGATCAAGTGTGCTCTGGTTATGTCCCTATCTCCTTTAGAAGAAATGTAAAGACTTTTCTGCTGAAAGATTTCTTTCACCTGCCATAGAGTTAGCTCTATTTTTCCCTTCTTCTCTGGCCAATATATTTTTTCCATGCCATGTTCCTAATTGATATCTTTCTTGTAAGTCTCATTTTCTTACATGCTTGTAAGGCTTGTAAAGTACTCTACAGTCCTCACTTGCAAATGAGTGTTCCAGTAGTAGTGAAGTACATGCATGTGTATTGTAGTAGATAGGGATAGTGCTGGTGGTAATTTAGTTTTGTGTATGTACCATTCTTTCTTAGGGAGTGTGACCTACGATGCCATTAACCTCACAACAATAATTCATGGTACACCACCAAAAAACAAAATACTCTGTCCACCAAATTTGAACTTCCCCCATTCTATTTAGAGTCAGTGGAATGGCCCTGTTTCCCCTTGTAGAAACCTTTGACAGACAGCCTGACTTACACTGGGCCATCGGTCAATTGATATCAGACCATTTCCCTACTACGAAAGGACATTCCAGTATATTTTTTCTTGTTCAGAACTGCAAGGGTTAACCTGGAGGTCCCAAACAAGAAATCGGATTGCTAATCATGTTGCACTGGGAAAACTCTCCCTGCATATTAGAGCGACTAACATATACATATGGATTATGTAGCTCATTACCATCTTATTTGAAGGATACAACAAACTTCCTCGAGAAAATTCAAAATGTCCAATGAACATATGGACTCATCATGGTCACAATAGATGTATGCTCCCCATATACATAGATTTTGCATTCTGACGGTATCACGGCTGTACAAGAGTTCCTCAAAACCAGATCAGTTAGCTTCTTGGAGCATTCAGCCATGCTCCTAGAAATGTTATATTGCCTTACCCATAACATCTTTCTCTTCAATGGTGAACTCTTTCTACAAAACAGGGAACGGCAATTGGTACATCATTCACTCCCACGTACGCAAATCTACTCATGGGAGCCTGGGAGAAGGGTGTATTAACTGGCCAGCATAAGTCCAATATAAAAATCTGGAATAGATTTATCGATGACCTGTTTGTGATTTGGGAAGGTGAATAAGATGAATTAGAAAATGTCATTGAGTCACTGAACAGGAACTATTTCAACCTAAATTTCACATCTAACACTAGCAGGGATAGTGTGATATTCCTAGATGTGGAAGTATTTATCAAGAACAACAAAATCTGCAGCAAAATACATTGGAAACCCACAGCCTGCAACAGTATACTCCACGCAAACAGTAGGCATCATCAACATCTGAAGTGGAGTATACCACATGGACAAATGTCGCAGGTTAAGAGAAACTGCTCTGAAATAAATGATGTAGAATTACAAATTGATGAAATGAGTGCCCATTTCCTAGAGAGAGGATACCCATTGGAGGTAATTAGAATTGCCAGAACAAAGGTCAACCAGAAATCAAGATAACTGTTACTAATGTTCCAACAAGAAGATCTGGCAGAAAAAGATGAAGAGGTTGGATTATTACGACTGATTATTGATTTCATTATTGAGAACAAGGAACTGAAAAAAATTGTAAAAAAGAACGGGAATGTACTAATGCTAGGAGATATGTTGACACAGAGTCACCTTGAAATCATGGCCCCCCAAAAAACAACTTTGCTAACTACTCCAAGATTCTGGAAATGCCCCAAATGTAGGACATGTGAATATGGCCAGAATACATCAAAATTCATCTTGCAGAATGGTAAAATGGAAAAGATTTTGGACCACATAACATGTGAGTCCAAATATGTGGTTTACATACTGGAATGTCCCTGCAAAAACAATATGTTGGGAGTACAATTAACAAAGTAAAATTGAGAATATTCCAACATCTGCGAGCCATCAAGAACAAAGACTTCACCTATCCCCCCTGGAAACATTTCTTTGAACATCATTCCAGTAATGACCATGAATGTAGGTAGTTCGGCATTAAGATCGTACCCCCAGGAAACAGAGGTGGTGATAGGACAATGGAGTTAAGAAAAATGTAGTTGAGATACATTCTAGCGTCAATTGAAAGAAAGGGGGTCCGTTGCACTTTACCTGAGGGACGCTGCCTTTGGTTTTTCTTTGCCCGCCAGTCCTGCCTGTCTGCTCGTCTCCCTCCCGCTGCCGCACCAACACGCCTGAGCGGCCGCCGAGCGGAGGGGGACCAGGGCCACAGACCACAAGCCCCAGCCTGCACAGCGGCGGAAGCCGACGACGCCCATACTTCCAGCGCCAGGAGGCGCATAAGAGGGAGAGTTGCCCCTGTGGAGCGGGGGGTCAATTGAAAGAAAGGGGGTCCGTTGCACTTTACCTGAGGGACGCTGCCTTTGGTTTTTCTGTGCCCGCCAGTCCTGTCTGTCTGCTCGTCTCCCTCCCGCTGCCGCACCAACACGCCTGAGCGGCCGCCGAGCGGAGGGGGACCAGGGCCACAGACCACAAGCCCCAGCCTGCACAGCGGCGGAAGCCGACGACGCCCATACTTCCAGCGCCAGGAGGCGCATAAGAGGGAGAGTTTCCCCCGCGTCGCGGGACCGCGCGCGGGTCCGCGCCGGGCTAAGCCTGGGCAAAGGGCGGGCCCTCTGTGGCCCTCAGAGGCCGGAGGAGGACGGGACGGGGCCACCCCCCCTGACACTCTAAAACTTTCTCTCCCTGATATTTCGGGAAGGGACAATTTCTTGCGGCTGTGTTATAGCTTAACATCCAACAATGTCTCATAAGGGATTGACCAATAATTCCATCTGTCGGACAGGCTTGCATTCTGGGTCAAAGGTTCCATGTAGGCTATCTCCGCAAACCGCATTAACAAATGACCTTGTTAAGACCAACATATCCTCCAACCAACCGTCCGACACAAAGCATGGCATACCGCTACAACTCTCGCTGTTGGACGAATTAAACTCGATCTGCAAAACGAGGTATGCCACTGTGAATTCCAGAAATGAAACCAAAACTCCCTCCCCTTGCCCCGTTTAAAGAACCAGTTTGTCAACCCCAATCCCTAGCCCTCTGGTGTATCTTCCCCAACCCATTCTCAATACACCAAACACAGTCCTTCCCCAGTCCCCATCTGGAAGGAAGTGGGAGAGGGTCAACCCCACTGGGATCAAATCAAAACAACAAAAACTGTGTTTTAGTTCCCCACTCACTGCTTCGAACCCATTATCAAAATTGGAAGAAAAAATAGACCAAGTGGTATTATCCTTCAATTCAGACCTTTTGTCCCACATTAAAGAACTGGTCAGCTCACTCATTTCACCCTTGCTTGTCAAAATTTCCACCCTAGAGGACAGGTTGTTGGGAATAGAGAAATGTTTAAAGGCAAACCAAATTCATACTGATAATCCTGTTACAAGAATCTGTTCCAATCCACCTGATTCAAGCACTAACAATCCAACTCACCTCCCAGTCCCTACCCTTCCATCCCCTAACCCCCCTAAAGTTAATCCCAAATCCAGCTCCTTACAACATACTGCTACAAGGGTAGAGCCTAACACAACACAACACACATACAGCTACATCCGGAGGCTGTACCATTTGTGTGTGTTCTTGCAGGAGTCCCAGCGCTTAAACGTGGAAAAAGTGAGCGGGAACTAGACTTACTCAACAAAGCCACGCACTGGTTAACTAAAAACCGGCCCCTGCCCCTAGGTTTGGACGGTATCATCATGTCGGTTAGAAGGGTGGGTTGGCTAGGCCACCTAAAAAAAGATATTGATGGTGATCTTGTCTTAATAAAATTTAAAAGTTGCTTAGTCGTTCCTTACCTGCGAACTGTGTACCCCCGTGAAGGTGTTGGCCCCATATCCGTCTGGGATCTACGAGACTTTTACCCAAGTATGGTCTATGGCGCTCATCCAAAATCAAGGGCAGAGTCAGCACACTGGAAGAGTAGAAATACCAGTGCACTCTATGGCCATAGCTTTTCCACCTTCAATCACTCCGGAACAATGCACACAGGCCATGGGTATAGAAAATAATGAATCCTGCTATGAAACAAAGGAACTAACTCATGTTGCATGGACCAACGCTGTGGTTTTGTCATTCTGTTTTGTGTATGTAACTTTTGTCATGAATGTTTTTAAATGTTTGCTTTTATGATTTTAAACAAAAATCGAATAAAGCTGAATTGAATTGAATTACATTCTAGCGATAGGGATAGAGAATCCTTTCAGTCACAATCTGGATGCGGAACTCCATATACACTTACAATGATGACTCTAAAATATTGAACTAGATTCTTATAGTCTTAGAATGAAGGGACAATCTGAGAAACATCACATCGAGAAATCCTATACCCTTTACCAGAGAGAATTCAATGTAAATAATAAGGGGAAACAGAAGGGGAGAGTTCACTAATAATTTATGCACAGGACCACTTTGACAATTGATATGGAGATCAAATAATTTTAGGGGTTTAGAGATATAGGGATCATACTTTATGAACCTCATACTTAGGAAATATTAGTGAATACAATCTTTTTTATCTCGTCCTGATTACATATACACAAATGAAAAGAGATTTTATACTTAAGATATACTATCCCAGAACTAGTTATAGTGGAAAATGAACTCTGCACTGATCTCATGAATGTTCTTATTGATTGTTTTAAATTGTTTTTATCCATTTTAATCATACTGACCTCTTTTTGTACTTCACATGCATAATTGTATTATTGGAGTAATAACTTTTAAGATGTATATATTATGTACTTTTTATAGTTTCACCTTCAATGATTTTATGATTAGAAGGTTTTACAGATGGAACCATGTGATCAAATTTTGCATGAACTTTAGAAACAGTTCAGGTACCAATGCTGCTATTTCAACACCCTCTTTCCCCCATAACAAAAATGATTACATATTTTATTGTTTACATATCTCTTGGCTCATTATTGGGTGCACTTTCTCGGCACTTGCACTTTATTATTGAAATTATATAGTTGCATATACTTGGCGTATGATAATGTAGAATACTTTGATAAAAGATCACTAATGTACTTTACATTTAGTGATAAAGCAAAAATAAAAATGGTGGACACAGAATACCTTCAGAGTCGCCAGTAGGTAGTTATGGTTAGGACCTAGTTACCAAAGGAAAAAGGCAACGTTCTATTCCCAATAACGTTGGCCCCGATTGCCGAATCTTTGCGAAATTTTAAAAACTGATGGACTGCTTCGGTCCGTTCCTATGTTAAAAGGTGCAGGGTGATTCGGCAAATGGGGGCCGAGAAAAAAGGGGGTTCCAAAACATGTTTTCTCCATGCAGTTTTCCATAGTTAACTTTAGACACAGCTACAGCCCAAATTGCTGAACGGAATTCCACCAAATTTGACAAAAAGGTAGCCCTTGGTTCAGAAAGAGCCCTTTTTGTTAAATGGTGTAAATCCATTCAGTAGTTTTTCAAATATTAATGGGAAAAGAAGTATATATCTGGGCGGAGCCTAACCACACATTTCATCGTAAGATCTGATTGCCTACATTACATTATAAATTATTTGTTGATGGTACCATACTCATTTTAGGAATTGTGGTGTGTTTTAAGGTGCTTTTACAATGTGAAAAAACCTTCTGCTTGGATATCATGAATCATGTTTGAGAGAAAATTATTTTCTCATGCTTTTCCCACGGAGGTTTGAAAGGTGATCTATAAGCTAAACTGAGAGCATATTTTCTGTAAATTCACATTATCTTTCTCAGTTATGTGAGAATGAAGTCTGACATTCTCAGTAAAACATGTACATCCAACAAGGGCAGAGACCGTCAGTTGATTCCTTTGTGTTCTATCACAGCTTCCCAGAGTGTTCTAAAGAACAACTAGAGTGCTAACAGTCCTACTTATGACAAACGTATTGCACACCTGAAGCCATCTTGATTGGAATAAAGTGGTAACTCTTAAAATATTTAATTTAAAGAGGAACACAATGAGGGGGTTCATTTTGCCATAGAAATTATGATTAGTGCTGCAGAACAAAAAAGTAGGGCACATTTTGACTTCTCAAATCCTCTTCTATTTCATAAAAAAATTCTGACATGCAGACTAAAACATGCATTTTCAATACCAGCAGCAGACTTCCCTGATTAGCAGTAGCTTTACTACAGTGATCTAATGAGCAAATAGAGTGCTAACATTCAGAATTTATGGCAAATGTGTGACACATCTGAATGCCTTCTTGATGGAATCAAAGTAAAAAACTGACAGTATTTCCTACTGAGGAGACTGTAGTAAATGAGGAAATTAGGAAACCTCATAACAAATAAATCTCCCAAGATGGCCACCAGAGACAAAAGAGCCCAAATAAAGCACAAATATCACCCAGATGTAGCCCAATGACAGAAGTGTGCAAAAAACTTTTTATTTTTTGTGTTTTTGCAGTTTTATATAGTGCAGACTTGTCAGGTATTGGAGTGCTTTACAGGATCATTGGTTACATCACGCAAGAACAACACCATTTTGGTTTTAGACATGGGGAGATTAAGTGATTTGATCAGAATTACAGAAAGTCAAGCTGAAGTAGGAACTCCAACCTGGTTCCCCAGTTGCAAAGTCTGCAGCTCTGGAAGTAACACCACATCCTCTCCCCTAAGTGCAACATTTAATCAAGTGGTCAACTGGATAAAAAAAACCTAAAGATAACAAATACATTAAAAGTGCTTTGTTGCTATTTGTAAACTTAGAAAATATGTCCTCATTTTAGTTTTTTAGAGCACTAACCATAATTTTGATGCAAATACGACCCTCTCATATATGTAATTTCTAAAGGAAATGTTCTAGGTATTACAGTTTTGAATACATCAAGATGACATCAGGCGTTCCACACTGTTGTAATGAATATAGAATGTTAGCAATCTAGTTGTTCATTAGGATACTGTTGAGAGGCAGAGGCCTGGGGCACGGACTCTGAAAATTGAAGGCAGGTAGGAGGGTGCAGAGGCAACAATTTGACCACACTGGGAAGGCAGGAAGGGCAGTGGCAGCATAACAGACTATGGAGGGCAATGGAAAGGGGGGCAGGGACAACAAACCAACAATACAGGACTGGCAAGAGAGGCTGTGGTAATATAATAGACCAGTGTGGTCTGAAGGAAGAGGCAGTGGTAGTACAACCATACACGCTAACAGACCCGATTCAGCCAGGAAACGTCCAATGTTTTTAAGCCTAAATGGGCTTTATTTGTTCTGTCTCCTGTCTACAGTCTCCTCTTTTTCAATGTAAGTCAAAGGAGAAAATCAATACCCCAGTTTTTTTTCCAAATCTCTGTTGTATATTGATTCTTCTTGTAAGCCATATTACAAGAAGAATCAATATACAACAATCTCCCTCTTACCAAGTTCAAAATGTTAACACGTATGGTACAGTGGATCATGGAAGGCAGGAGAAATTGGGGTAGGGACATGGACTCAGATAACAGAGGACAGGAGGGACATGGAGACGTGCACCAAACTGACCCTACAGGGCAGGCATCAGGGTTTGCAGCAGCACAATACACCACAATACACCACACAGGACATGGGAGTGCAGCACAACAATCCATAGAAAGCAAAAGGGAGGGGACAGGACCATGCACATGAACAACAGAGAGAAAGCTGCAGCATAACGGACTACAAAGGGCAGGAGGGACGGATCTGGGGCATTACAATGGAACAGACAAGCCAGGAGGGAGGGAATAGGGTTCTGCACATGGAAACAGAGGGCTGGGGGCAAGGGGACAGGGCAGGAGCAGCAAGATGACCAAGAAGGTCAGGCAGGATGGGCACTAGAAGCAAGACACACCATGGAGAGCAACAGTGAGACTATAATTGCATACACACATACCATGGAGGAAAGGTGGGAGGGGTTCAGGAGCAGCTATCTGACCACACAGGGAAGGTGAGATGGGCTGTGGCAGCACAGAAGACCATGCATGGCAAGCAGGATGGTTAGTGGCAGCACAATGGCTATGATGGGCAAGAAGGAGGGTGCAGGGGCATGCACAAAGGACCATGGAGGATAGAAGGGAGGGTGAGGACCTGGGCACAGTAAAAGAGAGTTCAGGGGAAGGGGCCTCACAACAGACCACGCAGGGCAGGCAGGAGGGGGAGTTGCAGCACAACAGACAAGGGAGGGCAGAAGGGTTTGGCAGTAAAATGGACCATGGGGACAGGAGGAATGGGATAGGGGCATGGAATGTGAACAGGCAGGGTGGAGGTGGCAAGGACAGGTTACCGTCGTCTGACAATGCTAGGCAGGTGAGAGGGGAGTGGCAGCTCAACAGAACACTAGGAGTAGATAGGAGTGGCAGGTCCATGGAACATAGAGGGCAAAAAGGATGGAGCAGGGGCATGCACACAGACATCGAAGGGCAGGGGGAAGCAGAATAGGGGCAGCAACCTAAGCACAGAGGCTAAGCAGGAGGTCAATGATGGGGCATAGTATTGGGCAATGGAGGGCAGGAGGAGTGGACTGGTACAACATGCTAAATGGAGGGCAGTGGCAGCACATCAGACCATGCATGGCAGGAGGGAGGATGCTAGTCCATGGATTCAGACAACAGAGGATAGGGAGGAGGTGGATGGGGCGGCAAGCTAACTGTTCAGGGAAGGCGGGAAGGCCAGTGGCCTAATGGCTAGGGCGCTCGACCTCGGACCTGGGGATCTGGGTTCGAGTCTCGGTAAGGACGCCAAAAACCTCCTGTGATTCTGGGCAAATCACTTAATCTCCACGTGGCTAAAATGAATGTGTGTCCGTCCTCATGTAGCATAACTGGTGCTATGTAAAGCGCTCTGATACCTGATTCGGTTCGGGTCTAGTTCGCGCTATATAAAACTCTGCAAAAAAAAAAAACGGCCACACAGGGCTGTAATAGGTAAGCAGTGACATGGACTTGGACAATGGATGGCTATAATGTATATGATGAACCAATGAAATCTTTTTTTTGAGGTCACATGGGATCCGCGCACTTTGTGCTCACGGAGCACGCACCCGACCTGACTTCACGAAAATATATTTCAAAATAATATACGTTTATTATGAGTAAAAATATACTATTTTGATGAATATCCTAGATAATCTCTTGCCCTAATATGTATATTAAAGACACATACATATAATTTTAGAGATACATTTTTTTTGCGGGAGCCGCGCACACAGCACGCATCCCACGCGCTCCAGCACGTGTATGACGTCACGTGGGACCCGCCACCACACAAGCATCACGTACCGTAATACGCATGTGTCACAAATGCGCGGGAGCAGGAGTCGTGGACTGGTCGCATACCAATCGTGCACATCACGTAATAATAAATGTATATGATGTAAATGAAAAACACGTAGCCGTCGCACACCGTAAGCGGATCCTTCATGACTTTTCTAAAATGGCAGAATCCGCGCAGCCACCGTGATGTGTACCCTTTGGGTGCGCGACTCCGACATTTTTTGGGAATGAAAAGAAAACAATATAAATATATTAAAATAAAAAAATAGAACAAAAAATTAAACAATATTTCAGTATGAATGTTTTTTTTTGCAATTTTCAGAAAAATATATAATGTTATTAAATGAATAAAATATTGATAACTAAACAGTTAAAAAACTAGAAAATCTGTACAAAAAAATAGGTATAACTACTATTACACTTGAAAATTAGCGTTTAAGAAAGCTTTGAAATTCACTAAAAAAACAGGTTTCAGAGACGTTATAGTTAGAAATTAGCATTTTAAAAATCTTTGGAATTCACTGAAAAAACTATAGGTTTCAGAGACATTATAGTTAGAAATTAGCATTTAAAAAATCTTAGAAATTCACAGAAAAAAACATAGGTTTCATGAGTGTAATAGTTAGCTGGACATTTCACTCGTAAATAGCCATAGACAGTCCTCTGGTATAGTTACTTCCGCAATGTCATTTGAGAAGTCATCAGTGTTGTCATCAGTGATGTCACTGACCATGTCATGAATGATGTGGAGTAGTGTGGCTCACTGGTTAGAGGCGGCAGGCCTGAGAGCAGAAGTCAGCCTGGGACCAGGGTTCAATTCCCGACGCGGCAGGGTCATGGACCTTGGTCAGCGGACTTGATAATTCTCGCTTCGGTGCTTACTCTAATCAGGGGTTCCACTCAGCAACTCTGGGCATTAGCTTGCCTAATCTCCACAACGGCCCCACCAATTCCGGGGATGCCTGGCTCCACCTTGGGGACTCCCAGCAAGGGACCATCCCACAGGGAAAGCCAGGACGGGTTCCCCAGAGTTATACAGCGCCAGGACGCCCCGTTGCTGGGGCAGCTGTGCGCTTTACAAGTATACTACATTTACATTTACATTTACATGTAATATGTAACTTCATTAGCAGTGCATTGCGGGTGTACAAGTTACAGTTAGCGGAACTAACTATATTAAAGGAATTTCTATGGTTTTGTACGAGTGAAATGTCCAGCTAACTATAACACCCCTGGAACCTATGTTTTTTTCTGTGAATATAAATATAGGTATATGTGAACAAGCGCTCCGTGGAGGGCGAAACGCGTCACAACAAGGTTTATGAATGCAATAAAGCTCACGGCTTTGGCTTAAAGAACCTGGACCCTGTGTTTTATTTTGAACCAAGTGCTCGGTGGTACTCCGTTGTTTTGCGATATATACACGTATATGTATATATTACCTACTGGTGGTCACCAGTAGGTAGTTATAGTTAGAACCTAGTTTCCATAGGAAAAGCATTTTTTGTTTTGCCAATAACTTTGGTGCCGTTTGACGAATCTTCACGATATTTTCAAAACTAATTGTTCACTCGGGTCAGCTCCTGTCCCCAGTATTTTGCGGTGATTCATCCAGGGGGGATCCAGAAAAAAGGGGGGGCTCCCCACATTTCAAACCAGGAATCGTTGGCAGCCATCTTGGGCCATCTTGTGCCTCGGACTGCGAAAAAGGGAAAAAGGTGAGGAAAACTATAAAAAACAAAAAGGGGGCATGGTATCAACACCCTGACCCCCCAGGCCTGCTCAGGGGATCCCTGTGAGGCCCAAAAAAAGCATTTTTTTAAACGTTTTCGGCCGGGTCGTGCTGGGTGCACGAACCTGGTTAATTGTGTAGCGGGGGCCCCGCAGCCTCGGGCACCACCACCTGCCCGGGGCTTTATGATATATGTGCGGGGGGATGTGATATACTTCTGACTGCCATACTAAATGTGTTTTATATACAATAGAACTATCTCAGTTTATACATGTAAACCAATCACACAATCACTTTCTGCACTTTATTAATGATGTGCACAATTGTAAATTCACAAAAATTTCAACAATACACCTTGCATTTGGTCATTTGTCAAATATTACATTTTCCAAATATTGATACTTTTTTGTTCCTGTTTGTGACACAATGAACTACCATTGTCCATGCTTCAAATAATGATACACTGCTCAACATACCCCACCGTAGCAATATTTCAAACCCCTGACAACTCAACCTTTGACCACTATCCTACACTGGTGAAAATATCCTCTCATGATGACGACCACTTTTCATCACCTGACATTAAGTTGTACCTCCTAAAGACCTCACAACCATGATGGACATCAACATCTCCCTTTCTACAGGTGTTATATTCCCTGCAACTGGCCAAATCTTATCATTCCCCAGAAATCATAATATTGACCCATGTGAGTGCTCTGATTACTGCACAATCATATAGCTTCTCTTCTGTGGGAATTTAAAAAATGGCTGTAACTAACAAGCTTCAAGAGCCATTTGATCTCCACAATTTCCCTTTATCCTACCGGTTTGTGTTTTCTGCTGAATATTGTGACTGTACCATATAGTTAGTAGACAACACTACATCTAGCACAGGTTATGTGAACCTGGTGCTCCTTGACAAGTCACTTGATACTGTTGACCGCTAGGTGTGGGAATAGTTTTATCCTTTTCTTATATCATATTAAATGCATTATAAACTGAGCTTATTTTAATCTAAAGTGTGTTTACACTGTCCTTCATCTTGCATTGATATCACAATACATAATGTGATGACTACTACTGTTGTTTCTTATTCTAAATAAACAATTGCAAGTGGTACACTAATAAACAGAGAGCAGTTCAATTTAGCAACTAGCATGCTTCAATAAACTGTGAGAATGACTGAAATCCAATGTAATAGGACTGTGAGAGAATCTCAGAATATATTTCGTAGTAAAATGTTTCTTCTGGCTAATTCCTTATTTGTGCAGTTCCTGAGAGGCCTGCACCTCTGTAGAATATCTGAAAGTCTTTATCTAAATCCCTCTAAAAGGAAGTGTGTGGAACCTGGCCCTGTCTGCACTGTCACCCCTAAACATTTTTCCTTTTACCCTCCACTTTTTGTTGCATTCATTTATATTGGCCTTAGGACTCGGGGCACTTTACCACTGCTAACCTCTGCTAAAGTTTTTGTGCCCACTCCCCTAAACATGGTTTGATTGGCATATACCTGATTGGCCTATTTAATGTACCTATAAGTCCCTAGTATAGGGGCATTCATATATTCAGGGCCTGTAAATTGAATGCTATCAGTGGGCCTGCAGCACCTATTATACCACCCGCTTAAGTACCCCTTCACATGTCTCAGGCCCAGCATTGCAGAGCCTGTATGTGCACTTTTAAATTGCCATTTCAACCTGGTAAAATAATCCTTTTGCCCAGCCTGAATCTTATTTTTAATACATATCAGTCATCGCTAAGGTAGGCCCTTAATAGCCCCATGGGCGGAGTGCAGTGTATTTAAAAAGTTCAATGATCAATAACGATTCCTTGGCTGGATTATTTAGAATAGTTAAAATAGTCTCAGCCATGCAGAAAATCTGGGTGCATGGTGCTTTACTACTAAGGTCATCATCACAAAATCCATAGTAATTCAGGATGCAATAATTTTGCTCCTAGAATTAGGATAATGTCTGCTGCTTGAGAGCAACATCCTAGTACTGCCAGCAACAACAATGATTCTAAGCACATTGCAGCTGAACAGCGCTAGATATTAGGATACTGTCAAAACCAAAGTACGTGTACATGGATACTCTCTCACATTGACACTGTATTTCAAAATTATTGAAAATGGCTGTTTGCATCCTCAGCATTAGGACTCAGAGACTGCCAAACATAATCATCACACAGGTTATCCTGATCAATCCATGTGCAAATAAGGGCCAGTTCAGAATACTGCCACGTCTCTACTGGCAGGTGCTTTCTCTTGGTGGCAGATGATTCCATCAATTCTCACAAGGCAGGGATCATGTCCGTTAATTAAGCCAATATTAAAATGTAAAAATGATGACCACTGTTAGATCTGAAATCCTTGGTGTGGTTTACCCCCAAACCTTTTACCTTCACCCCTACTGTTTGTTGAATTTGTTTTTGTTGGCTTTAGGACTCTGTGCACTTTACCATTGCCAACCAGTTCCAGTGTCGGCTCCTCTGCTAAGGCAAAGGAGCATCGCCCCATTGCCACAGCGGAAATAAATGATTATAACTTGCGGTATTATCATTTTATTTTCTCCTATGTCTGCCCACATATGTGTGAAGGGGCGGGAGCAGTGGTTGAACCCTCCTAAAGTGCGCAATGAGTGCTTGGACTGCCCTATCGGGCCGCCCAAATCAGTCATGTGCACTTTGCATGGTCTCCATGCAGGCTGCATCGCAGCCTACATGGCGAACATGCCTAGGCCTCCAGTCAGTGTCTGAGCGCCGAAAAACAGCGCTCAGACCAATCACAATGCTGCCAAGGCAGCGTTGTGATTGGCTGACTGGGAGCCTGGGGGGTTTTCCTGTGGCTAACTCTGAGCAAGGGAGGACTACGGAGGAGAGACAGTAAGGAAGCGGCAAAAAGGTAAGGGGCATATTATCAAGAACCGGTGTTAAAATTATCGCCGTTTTATCAGCAGAAAACTGCCGATAAAACGGTGATAATGGGCTTGATAATACGACCTTGTTAATTCCCATAGAAGCCCATGTTCTGGTGTTAACAAGGGCTTCTAGGGAATTAACAAGGGTGTATTATCAAGCCCATTATCGCCGTTTTATCGGCTGTTTCCTGCCGATAAAACGGCGATAATTTTAACAAAGGTCCTTGATAATATGCCCCTAAGTGTTTAATTTGTTTGATTTTTAGCCACTTCCCCGCCTCATCTCCCCCTCCTGCATCCTCCACCCTACCTCACGTGTTACCCCCCCTCTCATCCCACCCCCCGACCTCCGATTGGTGCCGGCCACACCTGATCACTTATAAAGTGCTCGTTCCTTCAAACATGGTAAAATTAGCATATACCTAACTGGCACATTTAGTTTACTTGTATCTCCCAAGCCAATGGTACTACATGTACCAAGGGCCTGTAAATTAAGTGCTACTAATGGATCAACAACAATTGATGTAACACCCACTAAAGTAGGCTTTTAAACAATATCTCCTGCCTTCCACTGCAGGCTGTAGTGCAGTTTTAAGCTGCCATTTCGAAATGGCAAAATAAAGCTTTTGCAAACACAAGGTGGACTTTTGCCAGGCCTAAATCATCCTTTTTAATACCTATATGTCACCCATAGGTTAGGCCCTGAAGGCGAGTGAAGTGTATTTGAAAAGTAGGACATGTAAACTTAAGTTTTACATGTCCTGACAGTGAAAAAACTTTAGTTTTTTTGCTGTTGTAAGGCCTATCTCTCTCCCTAACACTTAGTTACCTTATAACTTTTAATAAGTGCTAATGTTTGTTTCTTATGGAGCCATTGTTGTATTCCCTATGTTAGCCTAATTATGTACATTGCCACAATGGCACCAAAATCGCTGCTCGGTTCCATGACTGCATGCTGGCTGTCAGTTCTTGAATGAGTAAGTACTGCCTGAAGCTAAGTTCAGGTAAGACCAAGGTAGTTCTGTTTGGAAATATCTCCCCAACATGGTCCCAGCTTGGTGGCCGAAAAAACTGGCCCCCTACCTATCCCGGTGACCAAGGCAAAAAACCTAGGAGTGTTAATTAATGAAAAATGTAACTTTGGACAGCAGGTCAACTCTATCATATCCTCTTTTTTTTATCTGCACAAATCTATAAAAACAGCCCGGCCCTATATTCCTGTCCACACAAAGAAGACCGGAATTACCACTTTAGTCATATCTAAGCTAGACTATTGTAATGGCTTCAGAGAATGCAGAACACAGCAGCCAGGCTTCTCCTAGGCATTCCCAAATTCTGGTCTGTTGCTAAGGATATTCAGGAACTGCACCGGCTTCCGGTAAGAAGCGCCATACAAATTTAAGGCCCTATGTATCACCTATAGGTCTTTACATGACACTGGTCTTCAGTTTCTTGTGACAGTCCTTCAAATGGTACTCCCTCAACAGCTCTCCCTTGCCTATGCAGGGGCAAAACATATGCTGCGACCCAAAATCCAAAAGGCGAACTACGGTGGCAGAAGCTTCTGATCAGGATCCATCAAACTCTGGAATTGTCTACCCAGCTACATAAGAGCCCTGCCAACTTTATTCTCCTTTGAGTAGGACCTCAAAACCTGGTTCTTTATTAACTAGGTCTTGTTTTTTTCTTGCTCAGGACAACTAGCGCCAAAACACATTTGGTATACGTGTGCTCAATAAATTGTCATAACATAACATAACAGCACATTATAGGCCGCTTTTGTTTTGCACACGTAGTCAGCACATGTTTATGTAGTTTGTTCTTTTCCTGAGATTTCGTCGGAACTGCCTAGGTAAGGTCAAACAACATTGCTCCTTACTCTCTGAGGTCTGGCACTAGCACCTAAACATAATAAAGGAATACAGTTGCTGTTTTTGAACACACATATCTTGTTATAACACCCAGGAGCAAAGGTCCTGATAGAAGAGGGACGCATCAGCTGAGATGTAGAGCAACTAAATATGTATGCTAAGGGATGTGGTCTGCCACTAAGCCCAGAGTTCTATATTCTATAATCGCTTAGCGTTTGTTATGAGGGTGGGTTTAGCCAAATCTGTCAGATAATATGACAGGGCTTTTTATTGCGTAGGGTCTGCTAATCATGCTAATGACATTACTGACCTGTATCTGTTTTCCAGTTGTGGTGCAGTTATTGCATACTAGAGCACAATAGTTTAAATAAATATTGTAAACTTCCTTTGTGTCTCTTTTCTATTTATTGTGGACAAGTACGAGTGAGGGAACAAAAGGGGGTGACCTGCTACCGCGATCCCTGGGAGGGGTGTCAAATCACTTGTCTTAGGAGGTTTGGAGGGCGATTGAGGGACTATAAGTTAGTCGCTTTCAGGCCCATAGATACTGATGAAGTATGGTAACTCAGTCCTTCAATGCAGATGTTCTATGGCCCCACGCATAGCCCTGTTCCGGAGCAAGAATCCCTGCAACACCAACTTTAGATTGGAAGCTTATAAAGGCATGTTGTTTACAATCAAACAAATTGTAATTCATAATCCTCTTTAATGCTCAAGTCAGATTTAACCCTTTCAGTGCATCGGACGCCCACCCTTTATTTCACCCGCACCGCGGCCAAATTCGCGCCGCGGTCAACGGGTTAAGTTAGAATTCTGAAAATGCCACTTTTAAAAAGTTAGCATTTTCTTGTCCCAACCAACTGTGATTTTTGCTAGTGTGAATGGTTCTGCTGTTGGGGTTTTTGTATTACTTCCAGACTGTGACACAAAGGGGCTTTAGGTGTGGACAGGATGGGCCGTACTGACAGAATGGCTGTAGAGGAGCTGTACTCACCTCACTTACACTTCAAGGGGCTTTGACTACAACCATGCAAGGGAACCTGACAAGAGGACTGCTCCATCTGTTGTCACCCCCAAACAGTTTGCAGTCTTGACCATGGAAGGGGAAGAAACTTTAGAGGACAGGTTTTGGGGGAGGACAGGAAGCCCCCAATATATAGACTGTCACCAGGTATAAATACGGGACTTCAATATCTATTATTCAGAGCACTCCAGAACCAATTAAAGGCTCAGAAGAATGACTGGTGTGCTGTCAGAGGACTGCCCTTCTGCTTGAGGGACTGCCTTGCTGCCTGTAAAGGAAGCTTGGGCCTGCTTGCATTTACATATACTACCCAGAGTGACTCCAAGGCTCAGGTGGATGACCTCCTGTGTGAGCTGCAAGGAAACAACAAGCTTCAGAGGCCACAGTTCCAGAGTTGCAAATTCATAGAATACCTACAGTCCCTCCGCAATGAAACACAGTGAAGCAGTATGCACACTAAACAATGTAATCTGCTCCACAAGAGCAGAGAACAACATGCTAGAGTGGGCAATCTACATATTGCAGACCGAATGCAGGAATACACCCCATGCGACTGCTCACTGTACCACAGTGCCAAAGACCATGGCAAGCTTTGTAAAAGATATTATCCCTCAGTACTCACAACCTTCCTACATGAATTCTTGGGACCTATAATGAGTCAGGCTAAAGTAATACAAGCTGTTCATTTGAACGCTTACCTCCAGTCAATCGGGTCTCTAAGTTTAGATCTTCATTTTTGGAATTTAATATGCCCTTCACATGAAAGCAAGTTTTAGATGCCCTTCCAACCATTGAAGTGGGTCAAAATTGCATGAAACATTACTTGCGCCACTGCAGTGAGAATACATGACTATCCTCTGCGCTTCCCATTGCCTTCTACATGGCCCACCTGTTCAAGAGTAAATAATAAAGACAATGGTGCTTCTAAAACCAAAATGGACTGCAACCTGTCCACAGAGGGAGACTTGTGTGATGGAACCTGACATAGCCCCCTATCTCTCTCACCATGACTCCATTCTTGCGACCTAGTCACATTGTTGGGATCAGTCCTGATGTCATTTAATACCACAGCATGGCCTGTTCCAAAGTCTCCAGAATTTCCCTGAATACAATGCTACATTTCTACTTCATGTTACCTATTTGCCTTTGTATTTGTATCCACTTGATGTTTCCACCCAGCTTTTCTTGTTCATCCTTCTAAACTATTGTGTTTTATTCCCAAATCCCACTGAAAGACTAGTGGAGCCTAAGCACTGGACAGGATGTTAGAGTATCTACCGGTTTCTGTACAAACAATCTTGGTTTTTGCATCATTCCTACTGTAAATAAAGTCACTTTTTCCTGTATTGATAACTATGATTCTTATTTTGCTCTTTGTGGATGGGATACCCTGTCAGTTTGTGATAAATATATTGTTCAGTGTTTTATCAGTGCCATAGGCTACAATAAACGTGTTAGGCGGCTGACAGGAAAACTACCATCCAACTAGTTCTAAATAATACCCTAAGTAAAATGACTTCTATTCTTCTGATCAGGCCATGAAAATCATAGGTCACATAGGCCCTCTTGTGCAAACATTCCATCTAGGAAATCATATATTGCGACATACAACGAAACATAATTATCGATTTCTGAAATAGAATGTGCTTATATGGATTATGTGTATAAAGGGGTCACAATTTGTTCCCAACTTCTACCGAAAGCTTTGGTCGGTTCACAATATACCAACGCATATAAAAGGGACAGTTTGTAGCCGTGCGCTTGACTTAGAAGTGCGCTTTTCTCTCCCTCTTGAGGCGAAAGCCGGGAGGTCTCTTTATTCCTTTCACCTTGCAGAATTTTAAAATCATTTGTGTTAGTTGACTTCTGCGTGATTTAATAAGCTTTTTTAACCAGGACACACTGCTGAGACCTCGCAGAGATCTCTCCCCCTCCTCGCTTCCTGGCCACTCGCAGCCGAGTACCGACGCTGAGAGCCGGTCTCGGGAGGCGATCCAAAAAACAGTGGCCATATTGGGTGTGGGCTAGCGCTGTGACGCGCTCTAGCTGCACATAGCTGCATATAAAAGGGACAGATTGTAGCCGTGCGCTTGACTTAGAAGTGCGCTTTTCTCACCCTCTTGAGGCGGAAGCCGGGACGTCTCTCTATTCCTTTCACCTTGCAGAATTTTAAAATAATTTGTGTTAGTTGACTTCTACTTGATTTAATAAGCTTTTTTAACCAGGACACACTGCTGAGACCGCGCAGAGATCTCTCCCCCCCTCGCTTCCTGGCCACTCTCAGCCGAGTACCGACGCTGAGAGCCGGTCTCGGGAAGCGATCCAAAAAACAGCGTCCATATTGGGTGTGGGCTAGCGCTGTGACGCGCTTTAGCTGCACATAGCTGCATATAAAAGGGTCAGATTGTAGCCGTGCGCTTGACTTGGAAGTGCGCTTTTCTCACCCTCTTGAGGCGGAAGCCGGGAGGTCTCTCTATTCCTTTCACCTTGCAGAATTTTAAAATCATTTGTGTTAGTTGACTTCTGCTTGATTTAATAAGCTTTTTTAACCAGGACACACTGTTGAGACCTCGCAGAGATCTCTCCCCCCCCCTCGCTTTCTGGCCACTCTCAGCCGAGTACCGACGCTGAGAGCTGGTCTCGGGAGGCGATCCCAAAAAACAGCAGCCATATTGGGTGTGGGCTAGTGCTGTGACGCGCTCTAGCTGCACATAGCTGCATATAAAAGGGACAGATTGTAGCCGTGCACTTGACTTAGAAGTGCGCTTTTCTCACCCTCTTGAGGCGGAAGCCGGGAGGTCTCTCTATTCCTTTCACCTTGCAGAATTTTAAAATCATTTGTGTTAGTTGACTTCTGCTTGATTTAATAAGCTTTTTTAACCAAGACACACTGCTGAGACCTCGCAGAGATCTCTCCCCCCCTCACTTCCTGGCCACTCTCAGCGGAGTACCGATGCTGAGAGCCGGTCTCGGGAGGCGATCCAAAAAACAGCGGCCATATTGGGTATGGGCTAGCACTGTGACGTGCTCTAGCTGCACATAGCTGCATATAAAAGGGACAGATTGTAGCCATGCGCTTGACTTAGAAGTTCGCTTGTCTCACCCTCTTGAGGTGGAAGCCGGGAGGTCTCTCTATTCCTTTCACCTTGCAGAATTTTAAAATCATTTGTGTTAGTTGACTTCTGCTTAATTTAATAAGCTTTTTTAACCAGGACACACTGCTGAGACCTCGCAGAGATCTCTCCCCCTCCTCGCTTCCTGGCCACTCGCAGCCGAGTACCGACGCTGAGAACCGGTCTCGGGAGGCGATCCAAAAAACAGTGGCCATATGGGTGTGGGCTAGCGCTGTGACGCGCTCTAGCTGCACATAGCTGCATATAAAAGGGACAGATTGTAGCCGTGCGATTGACTTAGAAGTGCGCTTTTCTCACCCTCTTGAGGCGGAAGCCGGGAGGTCTCTCTATTCCTTTCACCTTGCAGAATTTTAAAATAATTTGTGTTAGTTGACTTCTACTTGATTTAATAAGCTTTTTTAACCAGGACACACTGCTGAGACCTCGCAGAGATCTCTCCCCCCCCTCGCTTCCTGGCCACTCTCAGCCGAGTACCGACGCTGAGAGCCGGTCTCGGGAAGCGATCCAAAAAACAGCGCCCATATTGGGTGTGGGCTAGCGCTTTGACGCGCTTTAGCTGCACATAGCTGCATATAAAAGGGTCAGATTGTAGCCGTGCGCTTGACTTGGAAGTGCGCTTTTCTCACCCTCTTGAGGCGGAAGCCGGGAGGTCTCTCTATTCCTTTCACCTTGCAGAATTTTAAAAACATTTGTGTTAGTTGACTTCTGCTTGATTTAATAAGCTTTTTTAACCAGGACACACTGTTGAGACCTCGCAGAGATCTCTCCCCCCCCTCGCTTTCTGGCCACTCTCAGCCGAGTACCGACGCTGAGAGCTGGTCTCGGGAGGCGATCCAAAAAAACAGCAGCCATATTGGGTGTGGGCTAGTGCTGTGACGCGCTCTAGCTGCACATAGCTGCATATAAAAGGGACAGATTGTAGCCGTGCACTTGACTTAGAAGTGCGCTTTTCTCACCCTCTTGAGGCGGAAGCCGGGAGGTCTCTCTATTCCTTTCACCTTGCAGAATTTTAAAATCATTTGTGTTAGTTGACTTCTGCTTGATTTAATAAGCTTTTTTAACCAAGACACACTGCTGAGACCTCGCAGAGATCTCTCCCCCCCTCACTTCCTGGCCACTCTCAGCGGAGTACCGACGCTGAGAGCCGGTCTCGGGAGGCGATCCAAAAACAGCGGCCATATTGGGTATGGGCTAGCACTGTGACGTGCTCTAGCTGCACATAGCTGCATATAAAAGGGACAGATTGTAGCCATGCGCTTGACTTAGAAGTTCGCTTGTCTCACCCTCTTGAGGCGGAAGCCGGGAGGTCTCTCTATTCCTTTCACCTTGCAGAATTTTAAAATCATTTGTGTTAGTTGACTTCTGCTTGATTTAATAAGCTTTTTTAACCAGGCACACTGCTGAGACCTCGCAGAGATCTCTCTCCCCCCCTCGTTTCCTGGCCACTCTCAGCCGAGTACCGACGCTGAGAGACGGTCTCGGGAGTCGATCCAAACAACAGCGGCCATATTGGGTGTGGGCTAGCGCTGTGACGCGCTCTAGCTGCACATAGCTGCATATAAAAGGGACAGATTGTAGCTGTGCGCTTGACTTAGAAGTGCGCTTTTCTCACCCTCTTGAGGCGGAAGCCGGGAGGTCTCTCTATTCCTTTCACCTTGCAGAATTTTAAAATCATTTGTGTTAGTTGACTTCTGCTTGATTTAATAAGCTTTTTTAACCAGGACACTCTGCTGAGACCTCGCAGAGATCTCTCCCCCCTCACTTCCTGGCCACTCTCAGCGGAGTACCGACGCTGAGAGCCGGTCTCAGGAGGCGATCCAAAAAACAGCGGCCATATTGGGTATGGGCTAGCACTGTGACGTGCTCTAGCTGCACATAGCTGCATATAAAAGGGACAGATTGTAGCCGTGCGCTTGACTTAGAAGTTCGCTTGTCTCACCCTCTTGAGGCGGAAGCCGGGAGGTCTCTATTCCTTTCACCTTGCAGAATTTTAAAATCATTTGTGTTAGTTGACTTCTGCTTGATTTAATAAGCTTTTTTAACCAGGCACACTGCTGAGACCTCGCAGAGATCTCTCTCCCCCCCTCGCTTCCTGGCCACTCTCAGCTGAGTAC
Organism: Lissotriton helveticus; assembly: GCF_964261635.1. Lineage (NCBI taxonomy): Eukaryota > Metazoa > Chordata > Amphibia > Caudata > Salamandridae > Lissotriton > Lissotriton helveticus. Next base: position 809,076,194 of record NC_136063.1, read on the forward strand.
CGACGCTGAGAGCCGGTCTCGGGAGTCGATCCAAACAACAGCGGCCATATTGGGTGGGGGCTAGCGCTGTGACGCGCTCTAGCTGCACATAGCTGCATATAAAAGGGACAGATTGTAGCTGTGCGCTTGACTTAGAAGTGCGCTTTTCTCACCCTCTTGAGGCGGAAGCCGGGAGGTCTCTCTATTCCTTTCACCTTGCAGAATTTTAAAATCATTTGTGTTAGTTGACTTCTGCTTGATTTAATAAGCTTTTTTAACCAGGACACACTGCTGAGACCTCGCAGAGATCTCTACCCCCCCTCGCTTCCTGGCCACTCTCAGCCGAGTACTGACGCTGAGAGCCGGTCTCGGGAGGCAATTCAAAAAACAGCGGCCATATTGGGTGTGGGCTAGCGCAGTGACGCGCTCTAGCTGCACATAAAAGGGGACGATCATGTCTCCGCGCAGTGGACGCGGTCAGCGGACGCGCCGGACCTGTGCCGGAGTCGTGCCAGAGTAACGCCCGTCTGCGCCTGTCCGCGGCCGAACGGGGCAAGGTGCCACCACGCCTGGTCCTCTTAACAAAAGTCCTGTGACATATAGCAATACTACTTTATACAGGTTACGACCAACTGAGAAGGCGAACTGTCAACACTCATTGGATCCTGCTAAACCTCCATTGCTATGCCGACACTGTTGTAGGCATTTTAAAAGGCACGAACATCTAGACAGAGACTTTACATCCACTATACAATATAATATGGCTCTTTTAAACTGCAGATCCCTCTCAAAACACTGTATGGAAATAGCCCTTCTAATTGAAGAACACAAACCTGACGCCATATTTCTGACTGAAACGTGGCTTCAAACAGGGAACGAACCAGATATTGTTTGCGCTCTCCCAATAGGGTATAACATCTGCAGAATAGATCGCAGCATAGGGCGTGGCGGAGGTTTAGCAATTATCTATAAGGACACTTACAGTTGCCGTCTCCTACCTTCAACGTTTAAAGAAGGAGAAAATCTCCCCTTCTCTTTAGAACTGTCCCCCACTGACTGCTTATCAGGTACTTTAATCTATCGTCCTCCTGAGGCGCTAAATGAATTTATTCCTAAACTCATTGACTTAGCCTCAGAACAAGTGGTAGCCATGGCCAATTATACCACGCTAGGGGATTTCTATATACATTTAGATGATACCTCCCTTTCCACCACTAGTAATCTATTATTAGGTCTCCAAGCCCCGGGTCTTGACTTGAAGTGCCTCTATTCCAACACACGAAAAAGGCCACCTTCTTGACCCTATATTTAGTAACTTACAGAATCTTGCTTCAGGAGACCCCATCCCCCTACCATGGACGGACCACTTCCTAATTCCCCTATTCTGGGTTACAAAAACCACGTGAGGGGCACAACCCTCTAACATAACATGGGACCGGAAATGGGGTTAGCTACCCTGGGATAAATGACAGGCATCCCTTAAAGCCACCAAGCCAACACTAGGAGCCAATATTGAAGAGGCTAATACCAACTTTAATGCTTGGATCCAAGAGACATTGGATTCTACACTCCCTAAAGTCATCATACAGAAATGTAGTAGGAAAAACGCAGCTCCCTGGTATAGCCCTCAACTGAGAGTATTAAAACAAACTTGCCGTAAGCTGGAAAGGATTTGGAGATTAAATCCCCTACAAGATACAAAAGATACCTACAGACAGGCTATCAGGAGATATAAAAATGAGATAAAAGATACCCAGGCAAAATACTATGAGGATAAAATAGGAACTGCGGCGAACTCCCCTAAAGAGATCTTCCGAATAGCCAAAACACTGATTACCCCGTCACAAACTCTCCCTTTTAGTGAAGGAGCTCTTGAACGCTGAAACCTTTTAGCAGTATTCTTTAAAGAAAAAATAGAGGCGATATATAATACTTTTCCCTCTAATCAAGCTGACATAGAGGGCTACAATACTGCAGATTTAACTGGTGTACCAGTACTTGACCATTTAGATCCTCTGAATTTAGAAACACTCGATATAATTACCAGGAAAGTCGTCTCGGGCTCTCCGACGGACGTGGCTCCGCCCAAACAGATAATGGCAGTAATCAAGACTGTCCAAACCACCATAATGGAGATACTAAATCTCTCCATATCAACAGGGACAGTTCACCTGTGGTGGAAATGCGCAATGGTAAAAGCATTGATTAAAAAGCCTAGTTTGGACTCTTCTATATTATCTAATTATCGTCCAATTTCCCTCCTGCCACGGCTCAGTAAATTACTGGAAAAACACGTAAATAATATTCTCACCAACCACCTGGAATCCAACAGAATGTTGGACGACACCCAAACTGGCTTTCGCCCTAACCATGGAACAGAGACGGCACTACTGTTAGTGACCGAGGAGGCAAGGAGATTGGTGGACGAAGGAGGAAAGGCCGTGATCATTCTGTTGGACCTCAGTGCAGCATTCGACACGGTCAACCATTCCATCTTGATCAACCGTCTCAGAATGAACGGTGTGTCGGATGCTGCCCTGAATTGGCTCACCTCCTTCGTCAGCAATCGCCAGTTTCAAGTCTTTGAGGGAGACGTGATCTCGTCCACCCAATCTCTGGAATGTGGGGTCCCACAAGTTTCGGCTCTAAGCCCAACGCTCTTCAACGTATATTTGAAGCCGTTGGCAGCCGTTATCCATCCATTCGGCATTAAAATCGTCAGCTATGCAGACGATACCCAGTTAGTGGTATCTCTGGGCCAAGATGGAAGATTGTCTGATAGGGTAGCACCCTGCCTTGAAGCAGTGGCCGGATGGATGAAGAACTCCTACCTCCGGCTTAACGGAGAAAAAAAAGAGATTATCCTACTAGGCAACTCCTCCCCCGCCCCACTTATTCCCTCATGGCCTGCATGTCTAGGCCCAGCTTCACCGCCTAAGCCACATACAAAGAGTCTGGGTGTGTGGCTAGATGATAAACTTAACTTTAATCATCAAGCCACTGTTTTATCATCACCTTATTACGGCCTGCTGAGGATGATACAAAAAATTCTTCCCCTCCTCCCATTTGAAGCACGCAGGATCATGATCCAGGCTCTTATTCTTTCTCAACTGGATTATGGGAACTCCCTGTACTTGGGAGCTCCACTGTCCACAATGAACAAACTACAAGTGGTACAAAACAGCGCAGCAAGATTGCTCCTCCAGGTCCCTAGGAGACAATCGCCAAAACCAGCACTTCGTCGACTTCACTGGCTGCCTATGAGTGCCAGTGTTCAGTTCAAGGCACTGTGTATAGCCCATAAAGCTATATGGAAAACAGGCCCTTATATTCTTCATCCTATACTACCACGTTACCTACCATCTAGGTCCCTTCGCTCTACTAATCAAGTTTTAGCAATCACCAGGAAGATCAAGAAAGCAAGGTGGGGAGGACGCTCCTTCTCATATTCAGCGGCCACGTTGTGGAATGATCTTCCCCAGCCAGTAAGAGAGATCCGCAGCATGACTGCTTTCCGCAAACATCTGAAGACCTACCTATTCGATCGGTAGTCTTTGCGAAATTGAAATGGCCACTCCTGATTCTAAGCGCTACGAGGCCTCCGGGTAGTATAGGCGCTATACAAATATTCTTTCATTCATTCATAGTGAGTTGCAATTCGACATACCTCATTAATGTACAAGAAGTAGGTCACAAATTATGTCCACTCTGTTTGTCTCGAGTCACAAGCATGGTGGCCTGCGAGGATTAACAGACCTTCATGTCTGTGGTTGATTTTAAGTGAAGCAATCTTTTGTTTTTGAAATGAAGCTCATTTTCCTTAAAGGAAAATAGAATGCATTTAAAAAAAATTGAAAATGACAATCATTTTTTAATAGTAAGCAATAGTCCCATGCTCCTAAAAAAATCTTTTTGTTAACATTCCCAAATGGGAAGGAGTCCCTTTGGGACTTCTTCCCATTTGGGAATGGCTTACCACCTCTGGATATCGTCACAAAACATGAATACACGCCATACGGAATCAATATAATCAAGGGAGTCTGTTAACATGCCCCTCTAAAATACCAATTTGGTATGAATTTCCAAACGCAAATAGTGGTTCGCTAACATGTTACCGAATCGCAGTTTGAGCTTTGTTGGTGACAAAGGCTACCGCAAAATAATTATGTACGTTCTCTGGACTACAAAAAGCTTTGTATTTCAGAATGCTCCAAAAGACTCCAAACTATTCAAAATGCAAACGCTGGGCCGGACTCGCTCATAAGGACAGTCATACTACTGACCTTATTTTTGCCTTGAATAATTTTATAACTATTGATAAAACACTTCCCCAGATATGTACTGATCATTTTGTCATCCTTTTATGTTTTCATTTTAGATTCTTCACAGTCTATATCCTCTTCAACCAAAACCTTCATCTTGGCACGTCCTTGGGCAAAACTGTTGCCTGGAGCTTCGTAAAGTGCTTTTTGCTACATTTCTTCAGCTAAATAAATATCAAGTTGAGTTTGACAATGCTATTTCAGCCTCCACTGGGGCACATTAGTCAGAGGCAGCTTTATAAGCTGAATATTCTGTGGAGGAAGCTGCAGTTTTATATTACATTTGGATTAATCGAGGTTTGGACTCAAGTATTACGCTTAAAAATATTGCCTTCATAAAAGACCTTCTGCAGCGTGATACAATGATGACCTCAGGCTAGCTAATTTTAAGTGCCAAGCTGTGGAAAAGTGATGGTAAGCAAATTACTCTATAGAATTTAAGTCTGAATTAGAAGAGTTGAAAAAATGTATAATGCACCCATACATGCTGATAAAGCATAATAATATGCTACTACTCAGGGCATCTCACACTTCTCTTCTCAAAAACTTTTTTCTGTAGTACAGCTTCTAGCAAAACCATCTTGCACCTCCTATATAGTTGAACATTCCCAACAGCTGTGTGACTCACTCTCACTTTATCTTGAGGAAAAAATGTAAAATATAATTATGAGTCACATTGTTCGAGTTAATCTAGATAATTTAGATTTAAAACCTAGCCCCATTCAACAGAGAGTTGAGATGGAGAGTATGACCCACACGAATACAAATCTTGGCTCTCTCAAAGACAACAGGATATGTAGCCTGTTCAATTCTTTATCACTAGGCTCACTCTTGGATCCATTTACCCCCAAGTTTTGAAAACTGCCATCATATCACCGACCGCCCCCCCCCCCTCCAATCTGTTTGTAATCTTTCACTGTCTATTGGAGTACCGCCATCTGACTGGAAAAAGTCCATGGTGGTTACTCTTTTGAAAAACCCTTTAGCTAACCTCTCTGTCTCTAATCATTTTAGACATATTTCCTTGCAAAAGCACATCAACAAGCTTATTTCCAATTTTCTTGAAGATCATGATCTACTTTATCTGGCATAGATTTACTTTCGGTGGGCTCATGACACAGATTTGGCTTTGGTAGTCTTATTAACCGATCTTAGGAAGGCAAAGAGCAATGGTCATTTTGTACCATTGAAATGAAATGAAATGAAAAGGCGATTTGTAAAGCGCGATGGCTACCCTAAGGCGTCCCAGCGCTGCGGAGGTCGGGGCAAAGGCAGAGCTGCAGGGAGTTTCACAAGTTTGTTGAAAAGCCAGGTTTTAAGGAGCTTACGGAATGTCAGTAGTTTGGGCTCTGATCTGATTGTGAGGGGGAGCGTGTTCCAGAGCTTGGCCAGGTTGTAAGAAAGTGAGCGGCCTCCGCACCTGGCTCTCTTAACTCGGGGTACTGTGGTGAGGTAAGAGACCCCAGATCTAAGGTGTCTATTGGGGTGGTAGGGGTTTACTAGGAGAAGGTTGATGGAGGGGCCTGTTCCCCAATAGGACCGGTGGGCGATGCACATGGCCTTGAATTCAATCCTTGCTTTTACTGGGAGCCAATGGAGGTCCTTCAGTCAGGGTTTAACTGAAGCTCGGCGAGGGATTTGGAGAAAAGTCCTGGCTGCGCAGTTCTGGATAATTTGGAGTTTGTTTAGGTTGGACTGCGGAGCCCCAATTCTAGTTGCATTGGTGCAACTAGATTTGTTGCTGCCTTTGATAAGTAAATCATAACATCCTGATTTCTAGGTTAAGGGAAGTCAGTGTTCAAGGTGTGACTCTGAAGTCAAATCCATCTTATTTGGCTGGCAGAACACAAGCAATACACCTCCCTCCTTTCGTATCCAAGTTCAAAGAAGTAGGAAAGGGAGACCCTCAGGGTTCTTCACTTAGTCCTATTTTGTTTAACATCTATCTTAAACCTTTGGAAAAAATCATTTGTAGCCATGGAATACATTTTAGGAACTACTGACACATAAAATATTTTGTCAGTAGATCAATTTAGTCCTTTGCTGCTTGCCTCCATTCATTACTGTCTTAGGGACATCTCCTTATATCTAGGAATTAATCCACTTAAATTCAATGCGGACAAAATGAAAATTCTCCACTGCTCCATTGGTAATCCTCTTCTTCTTCTGCCAGCCAACATTTGGCCTCTACCTACCAACTCTACTCTGGATACCTCCCCCTGGTTCGTAACTCCGGAGTTTATATGGATGCAGATTAGTTACTTTCTATTCAAGTGAACACAGTCTCTTTTATGTGTCTTGGTCTATTAAGAACACTATGCAAAATCTTACCATTTCCCACCTCTTAAAACTGACCGCAAGTGGTCCAGCCACCTATTTTGAGTCGTCTGGACTATTATAATGCTCTGATTTTAGGGGTTCCTTACTCCTTTGCCAAACTGATGAGTCAGACTCAGACAGCTACTTCCAAGGTTGGTCTGTCTCGTCTTCACTCTTCTTGTTCAGCAGTGTCTCCAAAAGGATCAGATGTAATGCTTTGTTGATAGCACATAGAGCTTTACATGAGTCTGGCCCTCATTTTTTGCAATCAAGAGTCCGTTGTTAAAGACCTTCCCTCTGACAATGCTAACTTACTTATTGCGCATCAAATGAAGAGATGCTGACTTGGCGTCTGTTCTTTCTTGGTGCAGGCCACTTTGTTGTTGTACTCACTGCCTATACAATTATGTTAAATTTATGACCTCCTAACATTTAGGAAATGCCCCAAAACCTGGTTTTATACACTTTATTGAATTATTCTTTGTTTTGTAGTCTCAAAATCTTCACATTCAGTTAATCTGTTCCTTACTTCCCTGTTTAAGCGGCAGTGCAACTTCAAGTAACAGTAGCAGTCTATAAGTGTAAATAATAATATTATTAACAGCAGACTGAATATGTAGCTAGCATTTTCTCAAAATTTGACAAAACTGCCCAGGCTTCTGGTCAGGAAGAAAGTGACCTTTACGATCATACCCTATTTTTTATTAGCCAATCCTTTTTTTTTTTTTTTTTTAAATATTTTTATTGATCATTGCAAGAGAGACAGACATAAGAAAAATTAGGAGAAAGACATACGAGATTCATAAAACGTTAAGAGCTTATACAATAGTCAATGATACAGAGGAACATTTAAAGGAGAAAAAAAATAAAAAATAATAATAATTTTTTAAATAAGTTATGATTTTAGCCAGCATTAGCTAAACAATAACGTTATAAGAAAGGTCTCCAAATTTTCTCTCTTTTCCTTAGAGATTGAGGTCCCCTTAGTTTTGCTAGTGAGAGTTCCATCAACTGTATCTCCTTGCTTAAAGCCCACCATTCCGATATGTGCGGGGGATGAGGAGAGATCCATGCCCTAGCTATGACCAGTCGTGCACAAGCAATTAAGATAGTAATGAGGTCTTTGAATATGTTACTTGTATCCTGCAAATCAAGTAAGACCAGCTGTGCAGTGAGTTTCGGGCTAATTATTTGTTTGTGGGAAAGTATGTCTTCTATTTTTCCCCAAAATTCAGTCAGAGACGGGCATGAAAAAAACATATGAACTAGATCGGCAGCATGTAAGTCACATTTAGGACACTTTGTACGACTATTAACATCATTGTTGCCTGCCCAGCTAGATATTCTCTGCGGCGTGTAGTAAAGTTGACAAATGGTTCTATAGTGCTGTAGTCTTAAGCTAGAGGACTGGACCACCTGATTGATTTGACGTAATGAGCCCGAAATTTGGTTTGGTGTTATATTTATACCCATCTTATTGGTCCATTTGATAGCAAGTTTGCTACAGTCGTCCATTTTTAGATTTATTAGACATGCGTACCCCTCACTAATAATTGATTTAGTTTTGTTAGAATACAGACAATTTAGAATATCTGATTGGCTAGCATCTTTAATTTTCATTTTTCTCACTAGAACGTCTTTCATTTGTATGTATTTAAAGTACATGGCATCATCCAATTTATTTATAGTTTTTAATAGCGTGAAATCTAAAAAGCCCTCATGTCCGAAAAGGTCTCCTAATGTACGAACCCCACATCTAGCCCAGGAAATACCTGCCCCATCAGAGAAAATTCCGGGAAGGCCTGGGTTGTCCCATAAAGGTAAATTTGAATGAAAGAAAGAAAATTTCCCATAATTCATGATGGTGTTCCAAATGGCGATAATTTCTCTAGCGGTCTTAAATTTAACACGTTTGAAAAAATTGGGATCATGGACCCTTAATAGAAAATGGCTGCTATCAGAGCCTAACATGAACTCATAATAAAAAGGTGGAGGTAGTTTCGTGGTGAGCAAGCTTCGAAGACGAGAGAAAAAAGTAGCAAAAAAATATAGTTTAAAGTCAGGGAGCTTCAGTCCACCTTTCTCAGTGGAGAGTTTCAATGATTGGATAGATCTGCGGGCTTTCTTATAGCCCCATATGTAGCTACTACATAACCCATCAAGTCTTTTGAAAAAAGCACTGCTAAGTCGAAGGGGGATGCATCTAAATAAGTAAAGAAATTTGGGGGCAATTTTCATTTTAATAAGGTTAATCCGACCGACAAGGCTCAGTGGGATCTTGTGCCATTTTTAAAAGACAGTGCCACTTCTTTCAAGAGTGGACTGTAGTTGAGAGCGATTAAGTCTCCAAGATGAGCTGACATTTTTATTCCAAGGTAAGTAGCATTGGTGCAGATACCAGGGACTGGGGTCAATGTTTTATAGTTGGCTATAATTTGCGTCTTGTTTAAATTTAATTTATACCCCGAGACCTTCCCAAAATCTTCTGATTCTCTAATAATCAGGGGTAGTGATTTAACTACATCAGTTGTGAAGATGGCTATATCATCCGCGTATGAAGTTATTTTTAGATCATGTCTACCAAATTGAAAAGGACTAATGTTCATTTGAGTCATAAGTGCATTTAAAAATGGTTCTAAGGAAAGAGCAAACAGCAGGGGTGAAAGAGGACACCCCTGCCGGGTTCCTCTTGCTATCTGAAATTTGGTAGAGTCCATGCCTGCATAACTTATCTTAGCTGTAGGTTGGTCGTACAGGGATCTGATCCAGCCAATGTAGTTACTTTGGAAACCGAATGCCCTAAGAACGGCCCAGAGATAATCCCACCCCACTCGGTCAAACGCTTTTTCCACGTCAAGCATGATCATACCGAGTGGGGAGAGCTCCGTAGAAGCTATATCAAAGGCGGTGATTGCCATATTGACGTGGGCCGTTGTGTCTCTCCCTGTGACAAACCCATGCTGTTGGATGTTAACCAGCTCTGACATGTGGGGGGCTAACCGAGTGGCCAATATTTTGGCAAAGGCCTTAGCATCAGTGTTTATCAAAGAAATGGGCCTGTAGGACCCGCAATCGTTGGCTGGCTTCTGTTTTTTTATGAAAAATACTATTTTAGCCTTATTCCATGAAGCTGGCGCTTTCCCTGTTTCTCTAATTGCATTGATAACTAAACTGAACAGGGGAGCTAATTCCTGTGAACATATTTTATATAGTTCGATTGGGATTAAATCTTCCCCGGCCGCTTTACCGGACGGAAGAGAAGCTATTGCTGATCTTATCTCCATAATAGAGATATCATCCTCCAATTGATTGAACCTTAAACCGTTATTTTGATTGGCCAGATGTCTATTAATGTAAGATAAGATAAGATCGCTAGAAGGGGAGTTCTCAGGTGTATATAGCCTAGTGTAATAGTTAACAAACTGATTTAGTATATCATCCAATTGAGTGTGACAGACCCCATTGTCATCTTTTATAGCTTTGATCATAGTCTTCGCTTTCTTGTCAGCAACTTTATATGCTAATAATTTTCCTATTTTATCCCCACTTTCGTACTGTGAAAGATGATACTGATGCAGTTTCTGACTATGTCTTTCAATCAAGATCTTTTTAGTAACAATCTTCAAATTGATCAGATCCATCTTTATCTGATCGACGTTAGGCGTTTCTTGCTGCAAAGCTTGTATTAGATGATTTTCCAAAGCTATAAGATTAGAAGTCAGTGTTTTAGTCTCTTTCCGCCTTTCTGAGTTTATCCGTAAGACGTATTGTTGTACGAAGCCCCTAATGCTAGCTTTACAAGCATCCCAAACGTGTATTACAGCCACAGAATTTAAATTAATCAGTACAAATTCAGTGATGTGTTGCTTAAGCTGGGCAGTAAAGATTGTATCTGAAAAGTGAATTGTCTGAGCTCTTGTTTTTTAGTCAGTATATTGATTTCGATCAGTATAGGGTTATGATCAGACGTCACTCTGGGACATAGCTCTATTGTACAATTATTCGTGATTCTCTCTGTAGCCCAAGCCATATCAATTCTGGAACATAATTTATGAGGTGCTGAATAATATGTAAAACCGGCTACATTAGGGTGTATAGTACGCCAAACATCTTTCAGATTGTGTATGTGACTTAGTTCTAATATCGCTGCTCTAACTTTACACATCCGGGTTAGTGCATGACGTCGGGTTGTATCTAAATGATAGTTCATCACACAATTAAAATCGCCCATAATGAGTAGTTCGCCTTCCCAATCTAATAATTCCATAGTTAATCTATCATACATAGTTGGATCATCAATATTAGGGCCATAAACCACACAAAATACATATTTAAAATGCTCCAGTTCGGCTTGAATGATAGCCCATCTTCCCTTTGAGTCAGCAGTTGTCCGTGTAATTTCTAAATTCAAATGTTTACACTTCATTATAGCAACCCCCCGTATGGAAGCGCCCAAAGTTGAACAAGTAATAAGATCATACCCCAAATGACCAAGCAGTTTTTTATCTTTTACACCAATATGAGTTTCTGTAAGCAACGCAAGATGGGGTTTGTACAAATTAAGCTCTTCCTGAACCAATCGACGTTTATTTTTACTGTTAAGGCCGGCTACATTCCAACTTAAGCATCTAAAGAAAAACATTTTCTGAAAAAAAAACAATAGCATAGTGATATATATTCCTCTGTTTTTAAATCATTATATAGAATAGTGATTGTATTTTGTCTTTGCTTCCAAATTAAGTCTCGAGCAATGATTATTTTTTCCCTCTTTTTTAACCCCACCCAAACCAATTCCCCACCCACCCTCCCTAGTACAATTGGGGAGAACACCCCACTAACCTTACTGCCACTAGAGAGGCAGCTCTTAAGAGCAGCAGCAGAGAGGCTACGACCGGAACCCCCGCCACAAGAAGAACAATGAAAAAAGAAGAGAATAAAGGAGAGAGTAAAAGAGGAGGGAGAGGGGAAGAAAAAAAAAAAATTTAATGAAATAAAAATAAAAAAGGGGGAGGAGGGGAGGAACAGTGAGAGAAGAAGAAAAAAAATAATAATAATGTTTTATCAGAGTACCGCTATTAGAAACCAGTGATATAATAAAGACCTAACTAGTATCACAGTTCAGCTGATATTCAATGTATCTAGTAGGGCCCATTTCCGTGCCCTCTGCTATATCCAATATACCTAGACATTGTTCCTCACCCTCCTTCCCCTCCCTCTCTCTCTTTATGTGTATGACTTAGTCATAGACTTAATCATAGGCTAAACTTAGAAAGTGCAGTCTCTGCTTCTTTTAAATCAGTAAAGAAGTAAGATCGGCCGGCCTTAATAACTTTAAGACGAGCAGGCTCTTGTAAGTAGACCTCACAACCGATAGATTTAAAAGAATCAATCATCTGGCGGAGCTTCCACCTTCTATCCATCGTATTTTTGCTTAGATCAGATCTAACAAAAAAAGTGATGTTTTCAACTGTGACCGGGGTATTTGGTCTCGCTTTTAGTGAGACCGCCTGTCTCAGTAGATAGTTCCCGAAATAGATCAGAAGAGGACGTGGAAATTTGCTGGTCTTATCTCTTTGAAAAATAGGAAGCCTGTGAACTCTCTGTAGCTGCGAGTCCCAATCCCAGTCTGAAAGGTCTATAAAGGCTTTTTGAAACAGTTTGACAACATAAGCCCGAGGGTCTGAGCCTTCAGACCCCTCCGGAATACCAAAAAGACGTAGATTTTGCCGTCTTTGACGGTTTTCCATGTCCTCGAGCTTAATTTCAAGGTTTGAGATTTGCGCTGCATGTTGGTTGGTGAGAGTGTTGGGAGAATCAAGATGGCGGGTTGACGCCGCCTCGGAGCAGTAACGTTGTACGAGGCTCCCGTTCCCCCCGCCGCTGAAATCTTTCTGGGCTATGGGGAGAGAGAATTATTGCAACAGTGGCTGAAGCATCATGGAAAAATAGCGTGAAACAGCTAAAACAAAGGATAAAACTTATTTTGCTCGTGACCTGATCGGAGGCTGCAGCTGGACGTTTTCCGCCCTGGTCCGGGCGGCGTCTGGCCGTGCTGGGCGCCTGGAGCTCGAACCTTTTGCTGTGTTGCAGTCCGGCGGCCGGCTGATGCTCCGTTCCCTGGGCGGCTGGTGCAGGCGGCGTCTGTCCGCTCTGGGCATCTGGAGCTCGGGCACGCTGCTACATCGCGGTTCGGTGGCCCGCTGGGCGGCTCTTGCTTCATTGTCGACTTCGTCTGTGGACGGAGCTGCGCCGAGGAGGCTGGCGCAGCCGAGACGCTCTGACCTGCTTAACCCATTACAGTCAGGAAACGCGCCTCAGATGAAGATGGGGCCAAAGATCACGGCGCGAGTTACTCGCGCTGGAAAGGGGGCCAACACCGAAGCAGTGGCACAGATGTCAACTCCCAAGAGTGTCACTAACACTCTTTCAACCACTGCCGGGAAGACAACGCAGCAAGCGGGTAAGCCTTTACTCAGTGCTCCACTCTTTACTGGTGCAAATTCTAGCCTTGACCCCCATAACCAGCCTACCTCGAGGGATTGCAATTTCGTTTCGGACACAAAGCCATTCTCTGCAATAATGATACTAACTCTGCAGTTTCAGTAGAAAGTGTAGCTGCAGGGGAAAAGAATGGTCAGAAACAAGCAGGGCTCATATCTGAGATGCCCTATGATGTACTGCCCGAGATTAAAAGTAACTGTGTAAGGGCTGAGATGGACATAGACACTGGGGGTGGCCTGGCTGCTGATGAGAGGAGAAAGAGCGACCTGGGGTTAGCTAGAGATAAGGAGGTCTTCAATGTTGGTGAATCCGGAAGTGGTGTTATTTCAACTGAAAATAATGGGACAAATGATGAGGCACTCTTGCCGTCTTCGCGACGAGATCTTGAGCTGCATTCTGAAATGATTAACACACTGGAATTTGGCACTCTAAATATGGAAGGGGCAGAAGCTACAGTAATCATCGAATCTACTGAATTTGTAGAAGGCAGCCCTATTGCCGAGAATGAAGAGGAACCTGGCGACCCTGACGACTATGAAGACATAAGTAATGACGTCATGGGCACCGGCAAAACCCTGGGTCGCAAGAAGGGTAAAGCTAAAGCAAAAAATAGATTTAAGAAAGGCAATACCGTTACTTCCTCTGACAATCTACGTGCCAAATTGATCAGAGATGAAAGCCCCCTCCGTAAATGGATCCAGGCTAGGGGAGGAGTCAAGTCCATGGCTCTGCGTCTATCTGGTGCCAATATTGAAGATGTCAATCAAAAAGAAGGAGCCCAAACCGCTATGAGTGCTTTGCACTCCCCGACTCTTGTTCCGGTAGAATTGGCACCAATTCGGAGGGAGCAAACTGCTGAACCGGGTGTTAAATCAATGGTTGATGCCTCAAAATTTCCCGAAGCGACTTCTCAGCCCCTTCTCACTGAGTTGTCTTTAGAGCCAGAGCCAGAGCCCTCAGCCTCTTGTGATCCCTCGGAATCTGCATCTATACCAGGAATACCCCCGAAACAAATAGGAGACGCTCCGTCCTCTTTCAACCTTATTTTAAAGACACTTACTGATCATAAACATGAAGCACTTCAACATTTTTTTCAGCTCAGAGAAGACAACAACATGCTTCAGAATTCTATGATGGAGGTCTCTAGTAAATTAGGGGGTGTCACACAAGAGATGGAGGATTTGAAACAGAGAGTTGTCGAAGTAGAGGAGGGCGCTATGCGTACTGAATCTCTCATTAGCCAATCCACAATGCTCCTTCTTTTTCTCAGGTCGTCTCCATCTCTATTTTCCTTCTTGAATTCGTAAGTTTTCCTTACCAAGAATTTGTCAGGGTCAGAAAAGAGGTGGATTTTTTGTTTGAAACACTTACCTTGAAGAAAAGGCCAATAACATGATGCTTGCTGTTAGAAAACTTTGGAAAACATGACTTGTTGCAAGACAGAATGATTGTCAATTGTTAAAAAAAATAACGAGGTGAATAGATATGTACCAAAGGTAATTTATGACAATGAAGACATTAATGCACATGAGAATTGTGGCCCAATCGCATGTCATTATTCAACATAATTTATTCATGATGCCACAAATGTATATATATTTTGCTGTTCACTTTTCATTCTGTAGTTTTTTGAGATACAGTTACAAAGATGGCTGGAAACATATATATACTGCCATTTACATACATACCAAACATACATGATATATACACTTTCAAAAAAGCCCATCCATTCCTTGTCCCTCAATAGTTTACTGTACACTATAGGTGGTTATCCACTTGCTCTATTCCATGATCCACCTGGAGGTATTCACAAGAGCAGGCAATAACCTTTAAAACAAAAGGCCTATTGGTCACTGCCCTGCCAAAAGTTCCAATTTTAGTCACAAATTAAATTACATCCAAGGACTTCTCTGGTTCAAAATGTCAATGCATTTTGGTCAAATCGGATTGAGGCCTAATCTGGACCAAAGACAGACAAGAAATAATATCTATAAATTAAACAAAAACATACATTATCATCATTGTCAAGGATGTTGTCAGAAATTGGGTTTCTGGTTGGCAGAGATATGCACCCTCTCCAAGCAGGAACCACAATCCTAGTTAGAGTGAGTCAGATACTCATCCTAAATT
Organism: Lissotriton helveticus; assembly: GCF_964261635.1. Classification (NCBI taxonomy): domain Eukaryota; kingdom Metazoa; phylum Chordata; class Amphibia; order Caudata; family Salamandridae; genus Lissotriton; species Lissotriton helveticus. Next base: position 809,091,445 of record NC_136063.1, read on the forward strand.
AACCTGTGATCACCCTCTGGTAACTTGGCACAGAGCAGTCGGGCTTACCTTAAGAGGCAATGTGTAAAGTATTTGTGCAACACTTCAAACAGTAAAACAGTGAAAACACCACCCAATAAGATACCACATCTGGTTAGAATATTAGGGTTTAATTTCATAAACAAAACAAGACCTAAATGACAAAAATCCAATAAGTATAACTCGGTTGATGATAATAGGTGGTGCATCGTCTCCTTCCCTTTCTGTTCCTCCCTCCTTCTCTTTCTTTTTGTCTGTCTCCTTTGCCCTCTCTCCCCTGCTAAAACCTCTCTCACAACTGTCTTCTCACCATCACGCTTGTCACTCTCTTTACTCCTTTTTCTCTCTGTGTGCTTCTTTCTCCCTCTCTAACTCATCCTCATCTGTCTCTTCCACCTCTCACTTATCTTTCTTAACTGTCCCTTTCCCACCTCAATCCCACCTCTCGCCTTCCCTTTCCGTCTTTCTCATTTGTCTCTTTGTTGAGACTTCCTCTTTAATGCGATTTCTGTCCTTTCCGTAGCACTCCTGCCCGTCCTATTGTCTCACACACACTGTTTTCCCTTGTTTTTTCTCTGCCCACTCCACTGCTCTGGAGCACCAAAAGTCATGAGGGCACCTTTTGCCAAGCCCTCTCCACCAGCAACATTAAATTAAAAAAGTACTACAAGTTTTTACTTTATGCTTGGGGAAACACACGTAGTTCCTTCCCAAAGCTGCCAATTATTTTGCTTGCCTGTGAACAAAGGCCTCACGGAGCTCGAGCGGATTGCCACCCGTGAGTCCTTTGTTTTATTTATTAGAACATTCTGCCCTCCAGTGGAGAAATGTTCTAATAGCCTTATAGCACTCTATAGTTGTGCTATACTGGCTTTAAAGTCCAGCTCCATTATTAAAGGCCCTCACCTTGCACTTTTTTACACTTTATACTTTTTTCATTCCCACGTCCTCAGGTCAGGGTGGGCCTTAGCGCACCCATACCGCCGAGGTTTAGTCCATTTTGGACCTGATGAATGCCAGGTTAATGTACACCACTATTGGCAGAAACATGTTGACCTGACCCCAGCTAGAGGAAGTTGCCAAACGATTTATTTGGCCCACTTCCAACACTCTGTTTTTAACGTGTCTGATTGATCGCCAAATTAAAATTCTTTCTGTACGATACAATTCTGACATTTTTAACTTTAAGAACACTATCACCAACTCACTCCACAAATAAACCCACTCCGCAGTAAATCTGGCGTTGAAGCACACCGGGGAGGCATTCGGCCTCCCCCGGTGGGGCCCTATGATGAAGCATGTCACCAACTAGTGGTGAGTGAGGGCTTTCTATACAGACTTAATTGGTTTTGTACTCCCATTTCTTTCTCATGCTCTTCTAAGTTGTGATTATAGTAATTACACTCTTCTGTTGTTTAAAGTATTGACTGGGGAACAAGAGTGTAGTCATTAAATTTTTCGCTCCCTCTTCTTTTGATCATGGATAGCCTGAATTTAACCCAGGGAGGAAATCACACAGGTAGTATCTGTAATTTATGTTTAGTTGTCAGTAACACGATGATGACAAAGTTGTATTTGATTATTGTGTTTACACCTTAGGTCATGGGATATTACGCAACAGGGTGGGGTCGAGAATTGTAGGTTGGGGATGATACACACGGGGATACCAATGGATGATGAAATTAGTTTTGGCAGCACAGCACAGTTTTATTTGAAGGTCAGAAAAGTATTATTAATTTATTGTTGCTGCACATAGAAGATCTTGGTTGGTTGACATACATTTATTCACTATTACAGATACCCCTGACGAAGATCAAGTATGATCGAAATGCATTGGGTGAATTTGAATGTCAATGGAGGATTCGAGTTTCTTAAACGTGCTTGTGATTAAGCCTGGATTAGCAATTCTAAAGCAAATAACATACTTGAAATCATGGAATCTCGTACCTTTGATGTGAGAGACTAAAATGGAAAAGACTATAAATAAATGGATTGAAACTTTTGAATACTTTTGATTACTTTTTGAGTACGTGAAGAATGTGAATCACAAACGTGTATAAGGCTGTGTAACTCTTAAATGATGCGCAAGGAGCGCACCATATCGTTTCTTAGTATTCGCACAGGTGCATTCGGAATGGTGCACAACAGAGTGCATGCACGCCAAACTTGACAAAAAAACAACGTGATAAACAATGGTGGAGTATAATAAAACGGAGGGGTGTGCTTCAGGACATTTAAATAAGATAGCCTGAATTTTCCTCATAATTTTTTTATCATCCATTTCGATTTCAAGGTTTTTATAAATAACGTGCTGCTATTGTTTTGAATTTTAAATTAAATCTGTATGTATTTTCTTGAGACCTGTGAAGCTCTATATAATCCATATTGTGTACACTTTCAAGTATTCAAGGATACCGTTGTCTACACTCATGATGAAATACGCTCCTGTGGATATTTGCAATATTATTGTATTGTTTTCTAAATGTTATGATGGAATGCTTTTTTTAGAATGCTTTCATGGTTATATAGTTATATACCGAATAAAACTTGTTTGACTTTGACTTTGTGTATGTATTATGTCACTCATTTTTTTAGAGGTTATAGGTAGGAGGACTGTTGTATTTGAGTTGACTGTGTGAGGTATGTCACTCAAGTCTACTACTATTGTTGTGCTTGTGGGATGATGTAGGTATATCACCCACTGTTGGTGTTGTTTTTGTGAAGTTTCTATGTGAACAAGTCATTCAGCTCCCCCACTACTATGTGGTTGTGGTATGATGTAGGATCATCACCCACGGTTGGTGTGTGTTTCTTATGGCTTTATGGGAGTAAGTCATTCAGGTCTACCACTCCTACATCATTGTGGGATGATGTAGTGAAGGAAGTGGCCCTTAGGGGCCACCCGGGTTATTTACAACCACCTCCTAAGCCTTTCCAAGTAATGAAGAGTCGGTCAGACAGTAAAAAATACAAACATGACTTTATTAGCAATACTATACAGAGGAGTCCAATCTGACCTGCACCCTAAGATGTATGCCGGGGGACTGGCCCCCAAACAGTCTGTAACACAATATGATTCTACCCAAGAGCCTCCAACCACACCCTTAGTGGAAAGTTACCGGTTAATGCCGAACATGAACAATATAGGAACGGAGGACTATTAGTGTCTCAAAGATGCTGTACTGAGGCTTGGCATCTCCTAACCTGAGAGCAAAGTTGCACACAAGGATAGGAATGCAAGGGCAGAATGACCTATTCATTAGGAAGCCATAATCCAACCTTGAGCAGGGAAGAAAATAATAGCTGAATATAGTGTTCTGCTGAGGCAAGCAATACGAATATTGAGACCTAGTTCAGACACAGCCTAACGCGGATTATGAAATATAAAATGGAGTCAGACTCGCTAACTAAAGCTTACATGCTACAGGGATAACTCAGTGGGTTGCATAACATGAATATAAGATTTAGCCACACACTGCTACCTAATATAGCATGAAAACAAGTGCATAGCAGAAATGGGATTTTCAAACCTAACAGACCCTCCTTTTAGCATGGATGGCTAAATGCTTTATTGAGGCTATCCGGTAGGGTCTTTACAATTCTAATCAGGAGGAGAAATCTCTATTCACATGATCAATATCTTAATAGTCAGAAATGTTCAAATGCTCGCTATTAAGCAGGTAAACTATAAGAGATATGTTGACCTGAAAAATGTCTACATAAATGCTCATCCACCCATCTATCTCTTTTTGAAGCATGATCTTAACATTTGTATTGCATGGATATTCTCTTCTTAGGAGTCAATGTACCTCCTCAATAGACACAACAAGCTAGGAGACAGTGCATACAAGGGCCTATTTCTTGTGTAACATATTTTTACATTGTAGCTGATGGAATCTGTGATATGTAGATGAGGCAACAAATACAGTGGGAAAAACAGAAAAGAAAGGAAACATTTGCAATCCATCCACTCAGATGCTAAGTATGAACTTGTGATCCATGAGCGAGGTTAACATTATGATACAGAATGTAAGACGGGCCTATTGTCATGTTCTGTCTGTAAATGAAGTCATATGTTCTCACCCACCTTAATCTCCCCACTCCTGGATACAAAAATGAACTGTCATATGAACTATCATAACAGGTGCACAATGCACACATTCATTTGTAGTGCAGAAATCAATAAATGTCATATCTGGGACTGGAGAACAGAATCGAAGGTACACCAATCTAGACACTTGTATCATCATTTTATGTCCTCCTGTGCTCCCCTGTGCGAAGAGCCAAAGTAACAAACATGTTCACAAGAAAAGCAGGTGCTGCATGGACTTGAGAGTGCACAGAATACTTCTCATCCAGGGAGTGGAATGTTCCTAACACTATTATTAGAAAAATAACAACTAGGGATGCAACCTGCACTTTTTATGTACCGATCCCGCTCTGGACAGGGAGGTGCAAAAAGTCTACTTTCCTCATCAGTTGAGTGACCAAACGGTTACATGGCGATAGGTAGAGAAATGTAACACAATGGAATTGTTGACCAAGGAACAGGATGGGCAAAGCTCTTCTTTCCAGTGTCTTTCAGAGAGCAATCACTGGTAGGCTCCTATTGTTCATCTGGCGTAGGCGCTGTTGAGCACAGACGGTGGAGCTACTCAACTAGCTCTTTCTGGAAAAATCCTCTTCACTCAGGATAGGGCACCCTCCCTCCTTGGAGGACACCTTCAACTAATCTTGTTCAGTGTCCAGGCCAGTGCACACATCTCTTCATCCCTACTCTATCGCTGGTACCTTAGACAGGGTACTTGCATCCTATTCTTCATCCATGAAGTCCATCCCTACTAATGCAACTTTCCCTCTGGTGCACTGTTCTTCCGTCGTGGCGCTAATTGTGCCTCAATACTCCGGGCACAAGGGGGGTCAAGAAAAAATTGGGTCAGACTCAAGAGGACCAGGGAGCAGAGACTCAACCTTAGGCGAGCCCACAGGTGGGGATCAATGGGCTAGGACTCAAGCACAGGTACACCAAGAGGCTCGGGCTCCTCAATAGCCCCTCTTTCTTTTATTTTTCAGTGGTAGTGCCTCGTCCAGCACTTCTTTGCTCTGCAGCTCCGCCTCAATCATATTCATGGATGTTCCATAACAATCAGCCAGGTTGTGCATCACGTCCGGGGCCCCCCTTTCTTTTAATGACTGCAGGGTGTCGCGGACCTATTAGTGGGTAGAATGTAGAATTTTAATTAACTGGCAAGGATAAAACATTATACAATCGATTGTTTTCTCTCCCAACTCCAAGTAGTGGGGTAAGCCTTAATTCATTTACTAAGCTCTGAAAGAACAATCTGGACATACTTTGAATCATTGCATCTGTCCATACCTATATAATTCATCTGAAAAACCTCAAAAAGGGGATTTCAAAGCAATGGCTTGTTTGTGTTTCTTATCTTAGCAAGCTTGTGTTCAATAAGTCATAGAGCTCACAACACAGCTTCTACTATTTGAACCTTCGCTCCTGTGCAGGTCTGCAGACACCTCTAGAATTATATTTCTAAGTAAGCCAACCTAAATATTGCATTTGGAACCATGCTCTCAAGTTATAGTTGTGGCAGGAAAATGTAAAATTGCTAATTTAACTGAGATTCTGATTATATATATGACTGACAAAGTAAGCATAATGTAGCAAGTGCATGAATTCTCAAACAAAACTTGTTGTTCCAAACAAGCTCTTGTAGAGCTATGTGCTCTTCAAACTGTTAACCACCAAAATGTGTGGTACACAATTACCGGAGGCATACAGGTACCCTTTCCAGTATTGTGCATCATGTGCACCATACATTACACAAACTGGGCCATGTATTATCATAATTGGGGGAAAGACATAGGCATCTAGCAACATTCGTTTTCTTTTCTTTTTTTTTGTTTCTGGCCTACCAATTCACCAGCTCTAGTAAGGGCTATCATCTCAATTACACAGGCTAACTGATAAGAGACTTGCAATGTCTCAGCGGCTGTATGTAGTGTTTCGGTAACATGAGCAATAGTGGTGGTGCCACTTGGGAATTTAAACAGGAGCCATCGACCTATAGTTCCCCTTAAGGATCAGATAAGGGAACATCAGTCTAGTCTACCCGTCCTTTCATCTTCTTTTCAATTCAATTCCATCAATTTACACAAAGGAGGGGAAGTAACATGGTTGACTTCAAGGTGACACACTTCTAATCATGACAATTTTTCCGACCAGTACTTTTTTATAGCCAGTTAGACATGCACTGGTGAGGTGCTGTGTCTCTGTGTATTCAAGTGCATGTTCACAGCATAGAGTACCATATATGTGAACTCAGTGGCTAAAGCAAGTCCAGCTGATTGTCTTATGGAGACAGCCACCGTCATGACCATTCCTAGACTGCTCAGGAGGTCACTTGTGATGGCGTCAAAGACAGAAAGTGCACACAAAAAACAATCTTGTGTACTTACAACACAAAACAGCACACAGCAATATATGTACCAGGCACAGAAGCCAAAGAAAAACAAAGTTTGTTAGTTCCCCAAAAAGACTATTTCATGCACCTCATTTAATGTGTTACTTCGCCAAGGAGCTAATCTCCTACCCCCCTTCGACAGTGGGTGATCTAAGCAGGTGACCTCCTGTCATCAATACTTACCTCTTTTGTAGCTTGGCACGAACAGACAGACTTATCCCAAAGGCAATGTATAAAGTATGTGTAACAATACTCACAGTAACACAGTGAAGACACAATTAAAAGACACCACACCAAATGCACATCCTTTTCCTCTGTAACACTGAAACAAGACAATCAATCCACAAAAGACAGAAACACACGGAAAAGTTGGACAAGGAAATATCTGCTTCCTAAAAGTGCTGTGTTCAAACACAGACTTTAAAGATCATACGTACTAAAAGATGTATTATCAAATTCTGAGCTCATTCCTATTTCCTATCAAATCCCTTTGAAGGAAATACTAGTAAAATGTTACAAAAATTCCCCATTCCGTCCTATCAGCAGGACAGCCGTTCAATAGTGAAAAAGGAAAATGGCATCTTTTCACCACCAGGACATGCCACACACACCAGCACACATCAGCACATATCACACTCCTCACATACACCGCATCCCACCCGGGGGGGGGGGCTATTGACAAACTGTATGCAGACACTGCGGTGGCAGGCTCGAGATGTCATTTCCAGGCCACTTGTGAATGGCACAGTCAGCGCTGCAAGCCTACTAGTAGCTATTTATTTACCAGCTTGCCACAATCAGTGCACTTCACTAGGGATCTACTAGTAAAACCAATATGCCAATCAGGGAGAACCAAGCACAATATCAATTTACACAGAAAGCACTCACACTGTGACACAGATCAGCAGTGGTAAAATACCCAAAGCATATAAGCCAGCAAAAATGAAAACCAGCGCAGCATCAAAATGTAGGAGATGGAGGCAAAAAGTCAGGGGAAACCACAGCAAGGATGCCATGTCCAACACTATTTAACTGCACTATCCCTACAACCTTGCTGTGTCAAGAACGATGAGCAGTAACTACCTTATTTCTATTTCCATTTTTCTATTTCTATTTAAAATTATTTGTACAGCGCACGTACACCAGCGGTTTCATGGCGCTAAGCTGACAGAGAACTGGGCAGAAAAACAGGGGCTAATTGGAACCTGTAAATGAGAAAATGATGTATTAATTAAAGAATTTGGCAAAAAGATGTGCCTTGAGCTGTTTCCGGAACAACAGGTAAGAGGTTGAAGCTCTGAGCTCTAAAGGCAACGAATTCCAGAAAATCGGAGCGAGGGTCGCAAATTTCGAGCCTCCCCATTTCTTTCTTCGGAACCGCGGAACAGTAAGAAGGGATTGGGTAGATGACCGCAGTTCCCTGGAGGGAACATAGGGGATAATCTCAGATGAGATGAAAGCCGGTGCCGTGCCCAGTCGTGCTTGAAAGGTGATAGAAGCAAGCTTATATTTGTAAGACTTTTTATTTTTCATTTTATGGATGCCCTGTCTGTTCTACATGATCCTAAAAGGCACAGCAGAGCCTATGTCTTTTACCAGCCAATGTGGATCCAGACAAAGACCTATCATATATATTCTATAAGCCATACTGCCAAAGAATGCACATTAGATCAGCGACAGAGAAATATTGAGCAGCAGAAGAAGCATAATAATAGCCAGAGCAGCAAACAACTGCGAGGGCCACATTTTTATTTTTCCTTTGAACTACACACAGGTCAGTCACACTTTGTTAACACAATCGAAATAGTGGGACTACTACTTTGTACCAGCCTTTTCCTCACCAACACCTTTCTCAACCAAATCCGGAATCATACACAACAAGGCTCGTGAAATCTGTAGGAATCCCAGCTCAACATCGCCTGTTGCCCACAAAGTGGGTGGCATATCTGCAAAACTCGGGGGGGGGGGGGGAATAAACACTACTCTCTACTTACAATAAGGCCCATCATCAGACATTCACCTGCCTGAGAGCAGTGATATTAGGATGCCAAACCCATCATATGCTCATCACAATGAGGCATTAACTGAAATGAAAAATGCACAAACAAAAGGACCAATAAGCAGAGCAAGAGAGCGCAAAACATGTGCTACAACTAATCTGAAAAACCCACCAATATACGCATAGTACTGTTCTGTGTTAAATATATAACAGAAAGAAACAATATAGACCAATTACTTCCCAATATCTACATCCAAGTCGCTATTGCAAAAACACAATAAAAATGAATCTGCAAACAAACAATCAAATTTCTATGTTAAGACACAAATCTTGCCCACTAAAATCTAAATAACACCTTCACTCTCTCATCTTTCCTCTGACAGCAACAACCAGAACAGCCTGAACGTCTCTGCAGGAATATTAACAGCAGAAGTATAAGAACAACTGAATTTTAAAGCAATAAAATCAGAGGGATATTTGTAAATTGACAATTCTGGAAACAATGCTACAGCTGTCTCCTGCTGGGCCCCTTTAAATGATACATACTCATCAGGAATCTGATATTTATCATCATCTGGTGTACCACATTAATCTGTGCCTTACCTTTCTCTAATGAACATAGTGTTGCCACAACTTTCTCTAAAATGTATTGTATTTTCTCCTTTTAAAACTCCAACAACTTTGATATTGCACCCTTATTTCCGCTTGCGAAAAAACACATTGTAGGTCTCTGTTCATTACCTGCAAACCATTTTCTTGATCAAACCCTCTCTGTACCATCATATATTCATATATATATATATATATATATATATATATATATATATATATATATATATATATATATATATATATATATATATATATATATATATAAACTCTTCTTACTTCATTCCCTGTCCAGCGCTATAGTACCCTTCGTCCTTCAGAATACCATCTGTTAGTTTTCCTTGAAATCAAACCAATATTTACTATACGTGCACACTAATCTGATCAGAGAACACTAATCCAATCACCAACTGAGTCACAAAGAATCTCATGCCACTGGCTCCAGGACATTCTATTTACCAGTGATGTGAAAACTCAAGATACACACTTTCACAAAATTCAGGAACCAATTATTTTAGCTCCTGTGTTGTTGTTTTAATCTGCACCCAATTAGCATTCTTCGCTGGCTTTCTGCCCTTCAGGAAAGTCTGGCTCTGTGCAGTGCATCTCTTCCTGTCTGTGTCAGGCGCTGGGCATGGCCCCACCTTCCTCTCTATCTTCACAGAACTCTCTATCCAGCACCTCAGGTCTCTTGTTTGCTGCTCTCAGTCTCCTTGCTCGATGAGCCCCCTCCTTGGGAATTCCTTCCTTATCTCACTGAAGGCGACAGCAGGCCTACTACACACTGAATTCACAAGCTATCAACTTTGAAAATCCTTTTATTCAGCTAAAGAAACACTGCCTGGAGTGCTTGAAACACTTTTTCCAAATTGAATACTCGTTCTATTGTGGGCAAATCCAAATAAATCACACCCACTCAAATCAATCATAAGTTAACTTCTGAGCTTGCACCAAATTCCTAGGTACCAATTTTCAGAATGCAGTTCGTGTCCGTAGCTGGAAGGCTCTAAGTACCAACCCATTGCCCCATTTTTCCCTTTCCAGAACTCCTGACTTCCTTTCATGGAGAGACCGAACTGAATGTTACCAACTAATATGGAGGATTGCCAATTTGTAATGCATTTATTGGCTCCAAAGAAAACGTGCTAAGTAAATTAATAAAGTCTGCATTTCCTTGAACATAATGGGGCCGATTCTGATCCTGGAAAAACGCTGTACAAATCGTGGTATGGAGCGTTTTCCTCATACAACTCGTACTTGTAAGGAGGCCCCTACAACCTAGGAAGTACGATCCGTACAAATAGACGCACTCCATACAAATTGTAAAAAAGACCATACAACTCATATATACAAGCGATTCCAATTCGGATTGCTCTGTACGCGACGTTCCCGGCAGCAGTTTACAACCCGGCAAGTACAATTCGTACAAACGGCACTCCGTACGGCTCTTTTTTTACAAGAGCCAAAAAGTACCGGAAAAACCTTGTACACCCCGAAAACAGTACGAGACAGACCTCCTCGTGTACACGTCATACACCCCATGAATACCGGGGTATGGTGCGTATGTACGGTGCGCACGGATGACACGGAAAGTGGGGTACGGTGCGTACATACGCGATGAAGGGGTACTGGTCGTGTACGCACCGTACAAGCACCGTACCCCAAAATCGCGTACGTACGGTGTGTACATGCACGATGTTGGGGTACACACCATACAAACGCCTGGCATGTGGGCAGACCCCTGTATGCCTCATACCCCTATACGACCCGTACCCCGATAGGAGTCGTACCCCGAGAACGAGTCATACCAGGGTATGAGGCGTATAGGGGCTCGCTTCATTGCCCGGTACGAGTCATTCCCCGTATACAGGCCATTTTCCATACAAATCGTATGCTGACAACCCGGTACGAATGGTACTTGACGGGTTGGACAGCCTTTTTACAAATTGTATGGTCTTTTTTACAAGTCCGTGTCGTACAGCTTTTCCCGATCCGATTTGTAAGGATCGGGCCGATCTGTATGTATTTTTCCCGTACGAATCGTACTACACGGGTTGGAAATGACTTTTACAATTTGTATGGAAAAAAATACAAATCCTATTTGTATGGAAAATAAAAATCCAGGATCAGAATCGGCCCCAATATGTGAACTATAACAACAATAGGAAGATTAGCATGTGTTTTCACTTGTGTTCTAGAGTCACTATCAAGACATTCAAATTGGAGGCTAATTTGATTTTCCCTGAAATTGTTGCCATCGCGGTGGACTGATCTTGATTATCAGATAAGGCATGTTTGATATACAACTTGTGATCAGTTGTAGATCTACACAAAAAATGTACCACTTAGTCCAACTATATCTCCACATTTTAATTCTATAGTGATAGCTCCGTTGTTGTAGCTGCGGAGTGCAACTAACTCCTATGGAAACTGAATCATCCGTGCAAGGTCAATTCTTTAGTAAACTGGATCTCTAGGAAAAGTAAGCACAGGAATATTGCCAAAGAAAATATCTTCTATGTTGGTTTGGTGAGAGCCACCATGTTTGTTGTTACTCTCCACAGAAATTGAATATAGATCGTGCTATTGTTCAGAATGTTGGCTTAATTGGATCACCACTTTGTGATTGTCTTATCTTTGTTTACACATTGGTTATCATGATTAACTGCTGTATCTAACGATCACAGTTAAACTTAATTTACATAAATGTAATTGTATGCATTATGTCTATATAAGGGTCCTTGCTATATGCAATATCTATCGTCCTGAAGATGGTCTGACGGACTGACGCCGCCAAAGACCAAAACGTCGACTTTACCATCTACTTCCAAAATACTCAATGTATTTAAGTGACTGTTATTTGTATCAGGAGATATGTCACTTCTTGATTATATTGGAATAGATTTTTTTATTCATGAATTGTAGGATAAGTTGCACTATACCTCCTTCATGATTTATTGCTGAATTAATTTTTGACTGTCTGTACCCTTCTTAAACTTGAAATGTATTTGTATTTCTACAAAAAGACATTCTAGTGTTTGCGCTGTTTTTCTCTGTCCATTCATTGAATGTTTAAATTGGTGAAATTCTGGTTTGAGATCTGATTAGACTTAACCATTGAGTAATTCCTTTACAAATAACTATAAAACACCCTTTTCTAAGTAAAATCCCTTGTAGGCACCTTGACTTGATACTGTTTATTAGGATAAGTCATTCAGGTCTTCCACTACTAAGTGGCTGTGGAATGATGTAAGAACATCATCCACTGTTGGTGTGTGTTGTGATGGCTTTATGAGGATAAGTCATTCAGGTCTACCACCTTTGGGTGGTTTTGGGAAGGTCGTGAGTGATTCTCCCACTCATAAATGTAACGGTGATGCTTTAGTGTGATTGAGAGGGCTTTCCTCCTTATGTTTGGCTACCATGCGCCTAAGGCAAGTCCGTCTGCTCCCGTCCATGCCCGACCGGGACCAGGGGTCAGAACCCCTGCATCTGGGCCCCAAGAAATGCTCCGCTATCCCAGCTCGGTGCTGAAGCAGCTGAACAAAATTCCTGGTCCCAGCTGTACGCGCTCCATTTCCTTGGACGAATATCATGATAGGTGCCGATATTGTGATTTCATATTTACCCCACGGGTCTCCCCGACGGCTTAGAGGGGCCCCACCTATCTGCTACTCTCGCTTAACTGCAGATCCCTGCCCAAACATACGGCTGAGAATTTCACACTGCTATAGGATCTTGGGCCTGAGGTTTTGTTCCTCACGGAAACATGGCTTAACCCCTGTTCAGAACCTGAGATGAATCAAGCACTTAATCCAGAGGAGGGACAGAATGTCAGGGATGGGCGGTGGGATTTCCATAATATATAAAGATCACCTGGCCTGTAGACTACTAGATAGTCCACTGGCAGACTGTGAGATTGTTCATTTTGCAATCGAATTTACCCCCTCACTGTCATTCTTGGGCATTCTTATTTACTGCCCACCTGGGTCAATGGGCCAATTTGACAAATCCCTGATGGAGACTGTCATAACCCTGGCTAGCACTCCAGCTAACTTCACTCTTCTGGGAGACTTTGATTTGCACTTTGATGATCCTTTAGCATCATCATTGACCAAACTAACACAAGACCTGATCGCATGTCAACTCCACCAGAAGGTCTCCCAAGCAACTCAAATCAAGGGTCACCTTCTGGATCCTATTTTCTCTAACCTTATGGTCCTCAAAGCCAAAGCGCCCACACCCATACCATGGTCTGACCATTTCCTTATTTCCATAATATGGTTCCCTTCAACCCTCGCACCACACTCAACGCGAACACTGGTCTGATCTTGGTCCAAACTCCCGTTGGAAGAGTGGGTGGGTTCAGGTAATGAAAAACAAAGAACCACATTTGGAACTTAATCCTATCCCATCCATCATTGCCTTGAGGAAGTCATTAATTGGATGAGTCTTTCTCAATTAAAACTCAACGGTGACAAGAATGAGCTCATGCTACTTGGCAACCAGCTAAACTTCAAAGCCAACACTATGTGGCCAGCCTGTATGGGTTCGGTACCCACACTGAAAACAGAAATAAAAAGAATGGGTGTCTGGTTGGACAAAGACCTCTCATTCAAAGTTCAAGCCAGAAAAACCACTGCACTTTGTTTTGGCTTGCTAAGAATGATTCGCAAATTTCTGTCACTACCACCAGATCAAGCTAAAAAAACCTTGGTCCAAGCACTTATCTTATCAAGAATAGACTATGGTGATGCCCTTTACTTGGGTGCCCCCATCCACATAATCTCAAAATTGCAGACCGTGCAGAATTCTGCTGCAAGACTGCTTATGGGAACCCAGAAACAAAGCTCTGCAAAACCGGCACATGCTCCATTGGTTACCGGTGAAGGAAAGAATCAACTTCAAGGCCCTGTGCATCGCCCATAAGTCCCTAGGTGGAAATGGGCCTCCCATCATCAAATCTTTGATCCACCCTTACAAGGCCACAGAAGCCTTCGTTCGAATGAGATGTACCTTGCAGTGGTACCAAGGGTAAGAAGGCCAAAAGTGGAGAACGACGCTTCTTATATAATTCCTCCAAGCTGTAGAACAGCTTGCTGTTGCAGCTGCATTGACAACCTAACCACTTAGCTTTTCGTAAACAACTTAAAACCTGGCTCTTTCCTTAGAAGGAAGTCCCTACTCTAGTGATCACACAGCGCATGCACTATACAAAAAAACCCTTCTTCTATGGGGTAGTCCCGACTGCACCTTCAGTGGTTGGTTCCCTACGTGTTGCCTTTCATGTCAGCCTGGCCAGCTGGCATGTCTGTGTCATTAGGAGTTTGGCAGAGGAGATGTGGAATGGATGAGTGAATGGTGTTGCTAATGGAAAGGGGGAAGATGTGCGAGGTGTGTTTGTTTTATTTATGAGTATATGATCATAACGGCATGTTGACGTGTACCACTTCTTTATATTTATAAGGCCAATATGCTTGCACTCAACAAGTTACATGCATGTATTCTGATTACATATATATCTTCATTTAGCATGAATTGTCATTTATAAGTAATAACTTGCATTCATTTATTGCATTTGGATTTTGTGACATGTACCATCCCTATATTTAAAATTGCAATATGTTTACTTACTGAGTACAGCAACATGTGTGCTACTCCTTTCCACCTGTTCCTTCCATGCACTCTTCTTGCCTCTTGTTCTGCTATTTTGTAGAGGTGCATAGAGTAGTCACTAATGCTCTTCCAGTGTTTGTAAAGAAGGGAGATATACCTGCTACTCAGCCACTGCGACTGGGTTGTGGGATGTTGTTGTGTGGTGATGCTGTGGAATGTGGAGGTTTGAAAGAGTCAGTTGGAGAATGGGCTGAGCAGCAGGAAGGATGCTTCTGGTGGGGCTCTTCATGAGAAGAACTTAATAAACCATCTTTACCAATCTACACATATGACCAATGGACTTCATTTAATTACAACAGCCTCCTTCAATGAAACAAATAAACCATAATAAAGAGATTACGTTTCTAGAGACATACAACACACTGGTCTTGAGAAAAAGACGTACTGATGAGCTAAAAGGGGACTGCCCATCAGAGGACAGAGGATGTATCCTTCAGCAGAAAAGCACGGGGAAGCATATTGTCATGCCTGAAGGCTAACAACACATTCTACAAAAGGCAAAAAATAAATAGGTTCCTTATGAGGTCGGTATTTGTACTCTGAATTTGCACTTTCCCACTTTGCTAAACAAATAATTTTGCATGACTTACATGTTGTACAAGTGGGGTAACGCAACATAGTGGGGGCCCCCTGCAGAATGTGATGAAAGACCCTGGCATCTCAAAGATCGCATAGATATTCATTGGTTTTGTGCTCAATTGGGGCCCGCTGAATGGCTGCAGGGGCCTGCTCAGAAAGCAGAGTGTTTTTCCCAAGCATTTAAATGTTTCTTAATCCATGCGATTGCATGCAATCTGCAGTTCATGCAATGGCATGGCTTAGAGTGTGGGGGGCGCCCTCTAAAAGAAGAAACCTGGGGGCCTCCTGGATGGGGGGGGGCTGCGGTGGCCTCTGTTACGCCAAGTGGTGGCAGGCACAGGTAAGAGCGGTGGGGCAGGGGCAGGGGCAGGGGCAGGGAAGGGTGGAGGGTCAGGTAAGTCGACATATGATGGGATAAGTGAAATTAAATGCAAAAATATAAAATCACTTACCTTGCACTTGACGCATCGCCAACTTAGCAACGCGACAAGCGCAGGATAAGAGTTTTTTAAAAAAAATTATTGAACTTATCCTGTCATTTGTCGACTACCCCGAGCCCCACCCCGGCCGCCCCTCCGTCTCACCGCTTTTACCTGTGCCGGCCGCGACTGGTTACGCCCATGGTTGCGCCAATTTATCACTTATGCTTTTATATATTTTGTTTTGAATTCTCAAGATATCAAGGTAATTCTCCTGGAAGGATAATATTATATTTTGATTAGGTTTAAGTGGCTAGTTATCTCATTAGGCATTACGCATCCTGTAAGTTTGAAAACTTGCAGTCAAGGTTGATGTCAATGGAAATAAGTTATCAATGATCCTTACTGAGAACGTTGCAGGATTTGAGAACCACAAGGGTTGAGAGATCTGGCAGTTACCGAACAGAGCTGTGGCAGGCGAGGGCTCAGGCTTGGCCCATAGTCTCTGGGCACCAAACATTGGTTGTCTCTCTTTGGTGTTGCAAAAAGTACCCGTATACTTAAACAAGGGTCTAGCTTATAATTAATCATGTACCTGGCGTACTTAATATGGAAAAACAGTGGTTCCAGAACCGGTAAACCAAAAGTACAATCAACTACAGGACAATGAATGTCATAACATTGTTATGACATGAAATACAAGCATGCAATGAGGCAAAAACTATAAATATTTTTTTTAACTGAATCACGATGCATAGGAGAAATAACAAAAGGGATGACAATGAAGCAATAATTAACGTTAAATGCTAGGTGCTCAAGTGATTCACACAACTTACTGAAGAGATACAAGCTGTAAATAAACGTAACAATCCAATGACCAAAGAAAGCAATATGTATTGGGTTGTACTACAATTAATTGAGAAATTTGAATACATACAAAAATGAATTGAAGAAAAGGGTTAATATGGGAGTAGTCAAAGAAGTGTTGGCCCATAGGAATAGGAGGATCGTCATCAGGAGTGAGAATTGAAGAAGGCCCACGATGGGTACCTAAAATAGTAGAATGCCAGTAAAGTTCAGGATGGCAGCTAGGGTGGGCGAACCCATGTAATTATGCAAAATCGTGGTGGAATTCTGTGAGATTATGCAGAATCGCGCAAGGAGTGCAACTAATATTTAGTTATTTTTTCCAAGCACAAAATGCACACTCGCATCAACAATGGACCCAAGGATGCATTTTCCACAAAGAAAATGGTTTCAAATACAACAGTACTGGAACTGCTGTTACAAGCGTCCCCTGGCACTCTGTCCCTGGGCTCTTGGGCAGGCATTTGTGCCTGAAAATATGCAAAATTATGCAAATGGGGGCGATCACATAATTTGGGGTAGTTTCGCATTACAAGAGTAATTAGCTATATTCCAATTAGTCTACCACATTTCAAATTTTGCTGAGGCCTAATAGCAACATGCCCAGAGAAGCAAAACAATATACACCAGAGCTAAGGTCCCTAGTTCCTACATGGAGGAGGGAAAGACTGAAAATCAATACAATTAGGTTTGGCAGTTATTGTGTGAGCGCTCCTGGAGAAGTGATGCACACCAAATCAACTTCTTACAAAATGAAGCACATCAGGAAAATGTAAAATGTAATTTAGTAAGATACCCAGCAAGGTAGGGTATCTGAGCAAGGAGAGCATGTTATGTAATGTATGAAAGCTTACTTAAATGCAGGAAAGAAATGGTTTGCCATACAGATGAGGTCCAATGCTGACCCAGGGCACATTATGCAGTATGCAGGACAAGTGTCAGTACAGTCTACAAGTAAGCAGGACAGGGTCAAAATAAATTCCTTGAAGTTGCCCCGAAATGAGCAGTTAGAAAATAATGATGATTTCACACAGTGCACGTGATAAGACATCTGCCAGAAGAAAATGTCACTCAATAATTTGGGATGCAGCCACATTGGTGTGGTTAAACACAAATAAACAGTCCTGTCGCCTGTAAGAGTGAAGATACACAGGAATGCGGAGAACCTCTGCCAGGTTGGGAGCTGTACTTAAGATGTACGCAGTATGGTGTGATGAGGAGAGGTGGGCAGGCTAAAGCAAGCCTGGCTGATGAGGGGTGATGCCCTGAAACCGGTCCCAGCTTGTTTCCCGTCCATGGAGGACCTGGCTTTGCAGTTCAGGCTGGACTCTTCCCATGAGGCACAGGGTCAAGACAGATTTTCATATGGCTGGGACTCAACTGGGGTGCCATGGTGAGCAAAAGAACAATGGATTTAACCCAGATCACTTGACTGGGGGTGAGTGTTTGATTTGCTCTGCATTTCATCCATCATCTGTGTGCCTTTTGCTTTCTTGTCCTAAGGGCACCGGGTATGCCCAGCCATGGGCCCCTTGCTCACTGTGCTACTGGATTTAAGCTAGCCTGGCTGATGAGGGGTGAGGCCCCGAAACTGGTATCAGGATGCTTGTTTCCTGTCCGGGGAGGACCTGGCTAGGTAGTTCAGGCTGGACTGTTCCCATGAGGTAATGGGTCAGGACTGATTTGCATATGGCTGGGTCTCAACTGGGGTGGCATGGTGAGAAAAAGAATGATGGATTTAACCCAGATCTCTTGACTGGGGTGAATGTTTGATTTGGTCTGCATTTCGCCCATCATCTGTGAGCCTTTTGCTTTATTGCTCTAAGTGTGCCTGGTGTGCCCAGCCGTGGGTCCTGCGCTCACTGTGCTACTGGATTTAAGCTAGCATGGCTGATGAGGGTTGAGACCCCGAAACTGGTACCAGGATGCTTGTTTCCTGTCCGGGGAGGACCAGGTTTGGTAGTTTGATCTGGACTGTTCCCATGAGGCTCAGGGTTAAGCCTGATTTGCATACGCCTGGGTCTCAACTGGGGTGGTATGGTGAGCAGGAGAATGATGGATTTAACCCAGATTCCTTGACTGGGGTTGAATATTTGATTTGCTCTGCATTCCATCAATCATCTGTGTGCCTTTTACTTTTAGAAAGTAGACATTTCTCTGTTCTTAACTTTGCTCTGGGTGCCTGCAATCTGTCTTCAATATACGTCGATGCTGTTTGACAGCTACACTTTGTGTATTTCCTGTAGACAGCCACAAAAAGAGGAAGGGCTGGGTGTGACAGAGGGCTCATCTGCATTCTGATAGCCTTCCTTTGTAGGAAGAGGAAGAGATGGATCAAACTTACATCTGAATAGGCTGTATCTTGTACTCACAGAAAGGACTGTTTACCCCCTCCCACTCACAGATAGCCTGGTAGACTGGGCTGGGTTGAAAGGGATCCTTGTGCACTTCAGAGAGTTCCCTGAAGTCACCCCCTACATCAAAAGCACTTTTGGGTATGAATACTGGGGACCCTACCAAATCAGTACACTACTGGACCTGGGAAAACTCTGCTGGAGTAAAGACTGCTGTGCTCAAAGGATTGCAACTTTGCTGTGACTAACTGTTCTGAGAGACTGCTTCTCTTCTTTGCTATGCTACCCTGCTGCCTGCTGATCTCTGCCCTTCTGATGACAGGACTGGGCCCATCTCAGTTGAACCCAGAGTGACTCCAAGGGCTTCCTGTCTTGCCACTTGTTTTCTGATTTCTCAGGGACACAAAAGACTTCCTGCAAATTTGCTGATGCTGCTGGACTCATTGATACCTACCTCTGCCTGATGTGCCCCCTCCAGTCCTGGGCATCAGAAGTGGTTTTTGCAGCTGATTTCTGCAAAAAACGGCTCACAGCATTGACTTCATGAGAATTTAAGCCACATCGCCCTTCAACGCTGACACTGAGGCTGCTCATCGATGAAGAATCCACAGCCTGCGTGGCTTGACTGTGATGTCCTGCGCAGCGTGACTACGACACATTGCATTTACTTCAACGGAGCTCAATGACGACCCAGGACCCCTTTTGTGCGTGCCGACAACACAGTGGAATCTCGACAAATGCTCAACCCAAGGTATTTTTTTTAACAGAGCCTGTTTGGGTCCTGTAGCCAGCCTGCCCTCCATCGTGGTCGGCCTGATCTTTGAATTTGCACTGGTCTCTTGCAATCTCAAGTAACCTTTTAACCGCTAGTGACTTCTAAGCACTATTTTCACATTTAGGGGTTGATTACGATGGCGGACGGAAGGGAGACCGCCGGCCTGGAGTAGGCGGAAAATGTATTTTTCATGTCCGCCTGCCGCGGTCACTCCGTCCGCCATATTAGGATGGTAAACACTGTCAAAAGTCCGTACGCGGCGGAAGAGCACGCACCGCCGCGGAACTACACCAGACCACGCGGCGGACGTAACCAATCCAGAGACACTGCCGTACGGAATGACGTCTCCGACCATCCTCCAAATCACGATGGCGGAAGACACACATAAAATCGCTGCGGAAAAACAACCTGCCTGAACACGGCGGATTCCCCACATCAAAGATACAACACATTGCAGAGATACCCACCACAAGCAGATCGCCGTCATGGACCCTGCGCTACACGCATTACCGATACTCTACGTGCTCCACCACCAGCAAGTCATGGACCATCATCGACGACGACGCAGGTACGCCAACCCACCAATTGCTGTCGGAAGGGGAGTACCTGCCAGGGCTGTGACGTTGGAAGGGGGAGTGTCATTTTTGAGAAACTACATTGACGATCGCACCAATATATCCACAATTGAAGTACACAACCAGGAATGACAACGACAAACCACAAAACATGATTTACTAGCTTTATTTAACATAATAGGTGTATAATCTCAGAGTATTCAAGAGCATGAGCATTGTGGCCAACAGAACAGGTACATCACTGGCAGCATATGAGAGGGCAGAATGCATTATCAGAACAGCAACAGGGCATTGTGGCCAACAGAGCAGGTACATCACTGGCAGCACGTGAGAGGGGTTAAGTGCATCAACAGTCCATTGCACAGAACAGGTACATCAATGGCAGCAAATGAGAGGGCAGAATGCATTATCAGAACAGCAACAGGGCATTGTGGCCAACAGAGCAGGTACGTCACTGGCAGCATATGAGAGGGCAGAATGCATGATCAGAACAGCAACAGGGCATTGTGGCCAACAGAGCAGGTACATCACTGGCAGCACGTGAGGGGGCTAAGTGCATCAACAGTCCATTGCACAGAACAGGTACATCACTGGCAGCAAATGAGAGGGGCTAAGTGCATCAACAGTCCATTGCACAGAACAGGTACATCACTGGCAGCACGTGAGAGGGGCTAAGTGCATCAACAGTCCATTGCACAGAACAGGTACATCATTGGCAGCACGTGAGAGGGGCTAAGTGCATTAACAGTCCATTTCACAGAACAGGTACATCATTGGCAGCACGTGAGAGGGGCTAAGTGCATCAACAGTCCATTGCACAGAACAGGTACATCATTGGCAGCACGTGAGAGGGGCTAAGTGCATCAACAGTCCATTGCACAGAACAGGTACATCACTGGCAGCATATGACAGGGCAGAATACATTATCAGAACAGCAACAGGGCATTGTGACCAACAGAGCAGGTACATCACTGGCAGCACGTGAGAGGGGCTAAGTGCATCAACAGTCCATTGCACAGAACAGGTACATCATTGGCAGCACGTGAGAGGGGCTAAGTGCATCAACAGTTCATTGCACAGAACGGGTACATCACTGGCAGCACGTGAGAGGGGCTAAGTGCATCAACAGTCCATTGCACAGAGTAGGTACATCACTGGCAGCACGTGAGAGGGGCTAAGTGCATCAACAGTCCATTGCACAGAACAGGTACATCACTGGCAGCAAATGAGAGGGCAGAATGCATTATCAGAACAGCAACAGGGCATTGTGGCCAACAGAGCAGGTACATCACTGGCAGCATATGAGAGGGCAGATTGCATGATCAGAACAGCAACAGGGCATTGTGGCCAACAGAGCAGGTACATCACTGGCAGCACGTGAGAGGGGCTAAGTGCATCAACAGTCCATTGCACAGAACAGGTACATCACTGGCAGCAAATGAGAGGGGCTAAGTGCATCAACAGTCCATTGCACAGAACAGGTACAGCACTGGCAGCACATGAGAGGGGCTAAGTGCATCAACAGTCCATTGCACAGAACAGGTACATCACTGGCTACCCAAGTACGTGTGTCAAGCGACCCGTCCCAAGGACATTAATAATGCTAGGGTGGTTACATTCGTCAATCTACACACAAAGTAAAATGACATGTGAGTGATGTCAACTAAACCTCACACCACAGAATCTGGTGGACTGCTTGAACTACTCGCCTCGGACACACTTCCAGCACCAGAAACTGGAGTGTGAGACACAGCCACCGATCTACTGACTGACACATGAGCCATAGACCCAGACACACTGCCAGCACCAGCAACAGGAGTTTGAAACACAGCCACCGCTGTAGTGACTGACACATGAGCCATAGACCCAGACACACTGTCAGCACCAGCAACAGGAGTGTGACACACAGCCACCAATCTACTGACTGACACATGAGCCATAGACCCAGACACACTGCCAGCACCAGAAACAGGAGTGTGAGACACAGCCACAGATCTACTGACTGACACATGAGCCATAGACCCAGACACACTGCCAGCACCAGCAACAGGAGTTTGAGACACAGCCACAGCTGTGGTGACTGACACATGAGCCATAGACCCAGACACACCACCTGCACAAGAAACAGGAGTGTGAGACACAGCCACAGATCTACTGACTGACAGATGAGCCATAGACCCAGACACACTGCCAGGACAAGTCCCTGTACAGTGACCAACAAATACCATGCCTGCATCTGACACATGAGAGTGGCGGACACACACAGTGCCAGTACCTGCAACAGGAGAGGGCACAACTGACACAGTGCTACTACATGATGCATGACAGCGAACAATAGACACAGTGCCACTATCTGACACATGAGAGTGAACTGCAGCTGAGCCTCTAGGAACACTGGAATGATGAGCCACAGGGCTGTATGGGCCAGGAGGCAGGGTGGCTCTGGGAGCTGGGGAAAGCTGTACTGGAGCGACATTGAGGTGGTCAGGTGTCACTGGTGTGCGCCTCTGTTTCTTTGTGAAATGTAGGGGCACCCCGGACATGACTGAACTGGTAAGTGGAGTGGCATCATCAGACATCAAAGGTGGATCATGTGCTTGTGGTGGTCTGGGGACGTGCTGGACCCTGCCTGTCGTTTGC
Organism: Lissotriton helveticus; assembly: GCF_964261635.1. NCBI lineage: Eukaryota > Metazoa > Chordata > Amphibia > Caudata > Salamandridae > Lissotriton > Lissotriton helveticus. Next base: position 809,114,435 of record NC_136063.1, read on the forward strand.
TGTGGGCCTGCCTTCTGCCCTCTGCATCATGTGTAATGGGGGATGCAACAACAGTGTACTCCTTCCTCTGCTTCTGCGGGGTGTGGATGGGAGTAGAGGTATGGGGGACTCCACCGCTGACACATGTGTTGTACGTTCCTTCAACAACATCAGCCTCAGTGCAGCCAGGGGTGATGTATGCCTGTCCTTGATGGAGCTCGTGTCCATGGGAGAACCCTTGGCCATGGGATGTGCCTTGGACGTAGGAGGTGTCCTGTCTCTGGAATGTCCCTGATCCCTGGGAGGTGCCCTGTCCCTGGGTGCAAACTTGTCCATTGTAGTGTCCCTCTCCTTTGAAGCGACCTTGCCCTTGGGAGTGTCCCTGCTCTTGGGAGGTGCCCTTTCCTTTGTAGTGTCCTTGTCCTTGGGTGTGTCCCTGCTCATGGGAGGTGTCCTTTCCTTTGTAGTGTCCTTGTCCTTGGGAGTGTCCCTGCTCTTGGGAAGTGCCCTTTCCTTTGTAGTGTCCTTGTCCTTGTGAGTGTCCCTGCTCTTGGGAGGTGCCATTTCCTTTGTAGTGTCCTTGTCCTTGGGAGTGTCCCTGCTCTTGGGAGGTGCCCTTTCCTTTGTAGTGTCCTTATCCTTGGGAGTGTCCCTGCTCTTGGGAGGTGCCCTTTCCTTTGTAGTGTCCTTGTCCTTGGGAGTGTCCCTGCTCTTGGGATGTGCCCTTTCCTTTGTAGTGTCCTTGTCCTTGGGAGTGTCCCTGCTCTTGGGAGGTGCCCTTTCCTTTGTAGTGTCCTTGTCCTTGGGAGTGTCCCTGCTCTTGGGAGGTGCCCTTTCCTTTGTAGTGTCTTTGTCCTTGGGAGTGTCCCTGCACTTGGGAGGTGCCCTTGCCTTGGGAGTACCTTTTGTGGGGGATGCCTTTGTAGCATGTGAAGGCATTTCCCCCAACACCCCTTGATGATCCTGTGTGTCAACTCCAGTGTAGCTCACGTCGTCTTCGGTGAAAGATATCCCAGTCCTAGGGGATGGTGTCTGTGCCCTCCGTGCCCTGCCTTGCTGCCTGTGGCTGCTTCTAGTGAAATAACCTGAATAAGAGGCCTGGTCTGAAAATTCACTCTCCCCTGAAACATCAAGTGGTGTGGATGGTGGCACAGAAGTAGCACCCTGTCTATGCGACTGTACAATGGCTGAAGACACAGTGTTTGCTAATGACTGAACTGTTCTGTGGAGACCAGCAACATCGCCATGCATCCCCTCCATGAATGCCACCACCTGCCCCAACTTCCTATCGTGGTCTTGAAATGCATTGATCATGTTGGTCTGCCCTACACACAGCTGTCACAGCAGATCTACTGCCTCAGCACAAAGTGCACTTTGTGTCACAGGGGCAGGCTCTGCGGTGCCTGCACCGAAGGCAACTCTGCCCCCCCCTACTCTGGCGAGCACGAGCAGTGCATGTTGCAGTGGGTGACAGTGTGGGCCCTGTGTGCTGTGTCCCGACTGAAGGTGTTGATTGCCCACTCCCTGTCTGTGACAACAGTGATGACTCACCAACACTGTTTGATGATGAGGAAGATGGTGTTTCCACTTGTGAGTCCTCTGGTATGGTTCTGTCTCCCCCTCCGTGGCTGCCCTCTTCAGTGTCAGTCTGCGTGTGTGTGATTTTGGATCCGGATGCATTGCCACCACTCATCTCCGTAGTCTGTGGGTCCGTGCCCTCTGCCAAAGCTGAGGAGAGAGAAAAGAGTTTTACCTAGGTGCCACACTCACGTATTGAATGTTAAAAAATCACAACTTTCCTTACAGTTGAATAACATGATTCACCCATCCTGCATACGAACCACCCCTACCAGACATCCTCATTGCAAAGAACCGGTGTTGGCTGTGAAACATGTACATAATACAAACAGGGCAACTGCATGCAGTCCAGCACACATGTCATGCCATGGGACCACAGACCTCAAGGGCATGTCCTGGAACCCTCAAATACAAAGCAAGTGGCATGACCACATGCCGGACATGGAGACTAACGCTCACTCCGCTAATGGCAACTACATGCAATTGCAGCCAAACAAACGCACCACGGATGTCACTACTGTGTATGAGCACCAATACATGCATGCACTCACAAGTCTCACACACATACAGTCTGCTTACCGCTAGTTTGCTGTTGATCCCCTCCCAGCTGGGCGGACAGGCCAGGATGCGTCACAGCAATGATACGGTGCATTAGAGGGGTCATGGTGCGTCGGGCCAGACGGGTTGATCTTGGAATCATCCCCAGTGTCATCTCGGCAACATTCTTGCTCAGCCTGGATATGTCGTCCCAGCGCTTGTGGCAGTGTGTCTGTCGTCTCTTGCACACCCCCACTGCCCGTACATCACGTGCTATTGTCCTCCACACGGCCTTGCGAAGGTGCAGCTTGACCTACCATGATGGGAGACAAGAGGGAAACGTCAGTGGACCGTTTGACATTCACAAACATCGCAGAAACACGTATCTTCATGCAGCCATGCTCAGTACAACACATGTGAAGGCCCCTTAGCACACCGCCAAGCTTGCAGAACCCAGGAGTCAGTGACCACTTCATGCCCACCAACATGTTCCACACTGCACTTACCACCTGTCCGGGGGCACCGTATAGCCGGTCATAGTGGCTGAGCACACCGTCCACAAGGACTTCCAGCTCCGCTGCGGAGAAGGGACGAGACCGGGTCTCTCGCACTCCCTGCATGGCAACGTTCACGAACGTGGCAGTACCGAAGCAGTTGTTGGATATCTCAGCAGCAGCAGGTCGAGGTGATGGTCGCAGGCAGCAGTTGTTGGATATCTCAGCAGCAGCAGGTCGAGGTGATGGTCGCAGGCAGCAGTTGTTGGATATCTCAACAGCAGCAGGTCGAGGTGATGGTCGCAGGCAGCAGTTGTTGGATATCTCAGCAGCAGCAGGTCGAGGTGATGGTCCCAGGCAGCAGTGGCTGAAAGCAGTGAATGTGTGCAGCCGAAATTCACACATATATAGGGCCTAGAGCTCATATCAGTGGCAAGCGTCTGCAGCTATTGGTTTTCCCAGGATGCCTCATTCAAAAAGAGCCAATGAGTGGCCCTGGTGAGGCGGTGCACGGCTTCCACTATATTTGAATGCGCATACGCGCCCCGCGTTACCTATTTCTATTGGCTACATGTGCACGGACCGTCACGGTCACAGATCTGCAACCGAATGTGCGCGCTTCCGCCACGGTGCATCATTTGAACAATATCAAAGCCTGGCATCGCCATGGCGGTGCACGCATTACGCGTGGGCGGTGCAGGCTAACACATACTTTTTAATATGCAATTCAAAATGTCAGTTGATGCCCCCCCTTACAGTCACATTGCAGCACCCACCACACACTGCCGGTCCAGGCCGGTCAACCACCGCCGGTCCAGGCCAGTCACCCACTGCCGGGTGGTGGCAGGTCACACACCGCCGGTCCAGGCCGGTCACCCACCGCCGGTCCAGGCCAGTCACCCACCGCCGGGTGGTGGCAAGCCACACACCGCCGGTCCAGGCCGGTCACCCACCGCTGGTCCAGGCCAGTCACCCACCACCGGGTGGAGGCCGGTCACACACCGCCGGTCCAGGCCGGTCACCCACTGCCGGGTGGTGGCTGGTCACACACCGCCGGGCCAGGCCGGTCACCCAACGCCGGTCCAGGCCAGTCACCCACCGCCGGGTTGTGGCCGGTCACACACCACCAGTCCAGGTCAGTCACCCACCGCCGGGTGGTAGCCGGTCACACACCGCCGGTCCAGGCCAGTCACCCATCGCGGGTGGTGGCCGGTCACACACCGCCAGCACCCGTTGGTGTATAACCGGCCACCACCCGGCGGTGGGTGACTGGCCTGGACCGGCGGTGGGTGACCGGCCTGGACCGGCGGTGGGTGACCGGCCTGGACCAGCGGTGGGTGACCGGGTGCTGCAATGTGACTGTAAGGGGGGTATCAACTGCCATTTCATATTGCATATTATAAAGTATGAGTTGGCCTGCACCACCCACGCGAAATGCGTGCACCGCCATAGCGACGCCACTGACTGTTCATTCTCATATGATGCACCGTCGCGGTAGTCCGCACATGCGTTATGAGGGGTGTGGCCATGATGGTACTTGTCCATGCAGCATATGTCATGCACAATATCATGAACAACGATCATCTTCTGTGTAGGTGGAAGGCGTCCACACATGGCATATGTACACACACTGCATGTCTCCGCACACATGTAATGTTGACAGTTGTACATGTGTGTTAGGACATGTACAGAATGCTGCAACTATCATGGTGTCAAGTCAATGGCCCGTGGCCACGTGTGCATTTCATATCCACTTTTTGTCATGTGTAGTCATACTATTGACCTTGCCAGTGGTTAACTATGGTTATTGATGTGCACCCAAGTTGCAACACATGTGCATGGCGACGTGTTGACGTCTTGGTTTTGCGTACACACGTTTAAATTCATACACATCTACACAGTACTTCAAGGGTGTCTAACCACATTCAGAAGCTGTTGTGAGTGTGTGGTTTGTGTGTGCAAGTAACAATGATGGGGGTATACATGCATTCTGTGTATGCGTATGTGTGTTGCCTGTAGTGTGCCCATGCATGTCATGTGAGGATGCCCAGCATTGTAGGTGGGGTCATTGGTGCATGAAGACAAGGAGGGTGTGTTCCATGTTCGTATTGTATGTGCACGTGCATGTGTGTCTGTGGTGACGCTTGTCCACATTTGGGTCCTCAGTCATGTGTTGTTGGCACTTCTTCAGACATGTGTGCACGATACATTGGACATGTTTGCACACCTGATGTTGTGTGTGGCACAACATTTGTTTTGTATTTATCTGGATTGCATTAAATATTGGTCACATAACACATATGAGCATTGTCGGCAACAAGTTTTATTTGTATTGTGTTTGTCAACATGTGATAGTGTGGAACAGCTAGGCGTTGTTGGTCAATTGACATCTGCTCCCATCTACTCCCACACAGGAGGGCTCCAAATGTGCATCGACCATACACTGTGCTGGAGGACATGGTTGACGAGGAGGTGATCCGCAAATTCCGGCTTGATCGACGTAGATTGCTGGAGCCTGTAGCCCAATTGTCACCTCATCTGCAGCCACGCAGAACATATCCTGGAGCTATTACACCCACAGCAAAGGTGATGGCGGCAATTCACGTCTTTGCAACTGGCACCTTCCAGTACACAGTTGGACATGCCGGGGGGATGTCACAATTAAGCATGAGCGCAAAATCCGCTCCGATCGCGGATTTTTCGGATTTTCGGTAAATCCGCGATCCGCGAACTCTCGCGAATTTACCGAGAATCCGCAATCCGCGATCGGAGCGGATTTTGCGGTCAAAAGTTCAAGCCCCATGTAAATAATTTACGATGGCGCCGGCAAGCTGCCAGCGCCATCCTCAAATGGTTACTTAATTAGCTTCGACAGGAAGCTCTAACAGATAAGATAAAGCAGGGGCTCGAGCGCCTGCTTTATTTTATCAGTTGGAGCTTCCTGTTGAAGCTAATTAAGTAACTTTTGCAGGATGGCGCTGGCAGCTTGCCGTCGCCATCGTAAATTATTTACATGGTGTCTTCTTCTTGAATAAATATGAAGGGCAGGGTTCATTCTGGCACGACGGTCCTGGCACAAAAAAAAAACCTCAACAGGAAACACTTGCAGATATCAATAACGCATGTGCCCTAGTTGAAGCTTAAATTCAGTGACTCATTCATCAGCCCAAAAATAATCGTGAGCGCCCCCGTCCGTTTGGCCCCGCCCACACACTCGAGGTGTGCACCGTCTTCCCGCCATTTACCCACTATGATGGCCATTTCACTCCAGGGACCCCTGCGCACTTCGGCGCGATTGCATAGTAACACACACTTGGTCGCTGGAACTAGTTGAAGTGCAAATGCAGTGACTCATTCATCAGCCCAAAAAAAATTGTGAGCGTTGGGAGGCTGGGCAGATGTGCCTTCTTCACAAATATACCATCGAAAATCCGCTGTGATGCTGCCCAGATGCATTTGCATCTTTGACTTTCACGAGCGCAACCCCCGTGCTGTTCCTGTGACCAGGGGGCTTCTGTCTCTTAATCTGCTGCTCTGATCGATCTCTGACCTTTAATACACACAAGAGGCATGTGCGCTCGCATGGAAGCCCCGTCCGTTTGGCCCCGCCCACAAACTCGAGGAAGCCCCGCCCCCAAATCCGCAGATCCGCTAAATCCGCGGATTTTGCGGATCCACGATCCGTGAATCCGCAAATTCGTGAATCGTGGATCCGCAAAATGCGCCCATGCTTAGTCACAATCCATGTTCAGCATGGTACTGCGGGATGTTCTGAATGCCATGATGCTTTACAAGGATGAGTACATCCATTTTCCACGGCCGGCAGAGTTGGAAGCAGTCAAAGGGGACTTCTATGCCCTGGCACAGATACCACACGTAGTGGGTTCCATTGATGGCACACATATCGGTCTCATTCCACCCCAGGCACGTGAGCCTGTATATCGCAATCGAAAGCACTACCATTCGATGAACGTGCCGGTGGTATGCCTGGCTGACAACATCATCTCCCATGTGTGTGCCAGATTTCCAGGCTCCGCACATGACTCACACATCCTGCGGAGCAGCATTGTCCCCCAACTGATGGCTAATCTGCATCCAGAACGTGCGTGGCTTGCAGGTGAGTATGCTGTGAGGACAGTTGTGTTGTATGTGTCGAATGGTGTACCCACCAATCCTGGTAATGATATTAGTGTCTGTCATCCCCCCACATAGGTGACTCTGCGTACCCAAACCGACCGTGGCTGCTGAGTCCCATACGTAATCCTACAACACCTGGTGAAATGCGTTATAATGATGCCCATGGGAGGACACGTCGAGTGGTAGAACGTACTTTTGGACTGCTGAAGTCTAGGTTTCGCTGCCTGGATAGAACCGGAGGGGCCCTACCATACTCACCAGGCAAAGTATGCAGAATCGTGATTGCCTGCTGCATGCTCCACAACCTGGCCTTGCGAAATAACATTGAACTGATCATGGACCCTGAAGACCAACAGGTTGCTCGACCTCCCCTCCCACCCATGTCGACTGATGAGGATAGTGGTGAGGAAGAAGGTGTGGACCAGAGGCGTCAGCTCATTGATCGCTATTTCCCTTGAATGTGAGTAACTACCTCTTGTGCAGCCAGACAATGCGTGATGTATGTTTGCTGGTGGAGTGTGGATGTGGTGTGTCTATGATGCCTGTTCTGGTATATTCTGTTTGCAAATGTGTGTGGTAGATGGTGTACATGCAATGCTCCCTGATGTGTGTCCTGTGATCCACTTAATTGGTGATGAGTGTGGTTTGTGGGATGTTGAAGTACAGTGTGTTGTGATAGGTGTGTATCACTTTCCTGACCTGTGTTTGTTGTTCTCTCATTATCCCTAGGTCACTCCCACAGAGGCATGATTCTCAACAACATTGATCCCTGCACCTGGTAACGTTACATTCTAAGACAATCATGTGATTAAAACATGGAGGCCACACATCATTGAGTGTTTACGTGATATTTATTAACAGGTTGAGGATTGATGTTGGTGCATATTTACAAAGAAGTGTTGGGGGAGTGAGAGATGAAGGTCATGGCAGATGAAAACACCGTGGGGACACCACATTGTGTGATGTTCAGCTAGTTCAACAGACGTGTGCCAATGCTTGGCATTGTGGGGCAGGATAGTTGGCAGAGTGAATGGCAGGCTCAAGCAAGGGCGAAGTCATTGGCGGCCCCTCTTAGAGCAGGTAGATGAGGCATTACCACTGCTCTCACCGGGATCCAGCCTCGGACAGCCCCTCTGTCTTGGAGCCGGAGCGGAGACAGCTGTGGGGGCAGGTTGGTCAGGGGCCACCTCCCTGTCCGTGGGCTCAGGTGTAGATGGCGGTGGTGTTGGTGACCGGTCCCGCTGGGCACTTGGGTGAGGGGTGGTGGTGTGGCGCGGGATAGCCAGTCCCTCCACAGAGCAGTTTGCTGGCCCATGAGGTCCACAATTTGGCCTATGCGGGTATCAATGGACCCCAACAGATGACTGCTCTCTTGTGAGTCTTGGTGGGCCCAATCAGACTGTGCCTGCGACCGCTCATAGGAGGCATGGACTCTGGCGATGGCTTCCAGGGTTTCGGCGCCAGGATGGGGTGGGTGTCCTTCCCCACCTCGCCTAACAACTGCACTCCTGGTTGTGAGCTGTGCCCTCACCTGTGTCCTCTCACGTCCACTCTCCCTGCTTGCCTGGGATGTTGATGGCCCATCATCGGCCGATGGGTCAGGCAGGGTGGCACAGGCAGGAGTAGTGGTGGTGGTGGTGGTGGCTGCACAGCTCACAATGGCAGGTGTTGGTGTGGTGACACAGGCCGAGGTGGTGGATGCAGTGATGTCCTGGGAGCCTGATGGCACTGGAAGTCTGCTTGGGCCCGCATCTTCCTCTGCACCTGAGCTGGCAATGGTATCATCCCCAGAGAGTCCGTGCTGTGAGGGGGCGACTGGTGCTGGCGGTTGCTGCTTTCGCCAGTCAAGTTTCGATCACCTGAGGGACAAGATTATCATGATCAATGCTGTGGACATGACATGTTTTTGGTACCAACATTATAAATCAATAACCTCTCTCACACACCCCACCCACCACCAGCCTCCCTGTGGACCTGGGGGCCTGTTGGGAGTTGTAGTGCTGGTCTCTCACACACCCCACCCACCACCACCCTCCCTGTGGACCTGGGGGCCTGTTGGGAGTTGTAGTGCTGGTCTAACACACACCCCACCCACCTCTCACCCCCCCCCCCACCCACCACCACCCTCCCTGTGGACATGGGGGCCTGTTGGGAGTTGTAGTGCTGGTCTAACACACACCCCACCCACCTCTCACACACCCCCCACCACCCACCCTGTGGACATGGGGGCCTGTTGGGAGTTGTAGTGCTGGTCTAACATACACCCCACCCACCTCTCACACACACCCCACCACCCTCCCTGTGGACATGGGGGCCTGTTGGGAGTTGTAGTGCTGGTCTCTCACACACCCCACCCACCACCACCCTCCCTGTGGACATGGGGGCCTGTTGGGAGTTGTAGTGCTGGTCTCTCACATACCCCACCCACCACCACCCTCCTTGTGGACATGGGGGCCTGTTGGGAGTTGTAGTGCTGGTCTCTCACACACCCCACCCAATACCACCCTCCCTGTGGACATGGGGGCCTGTTGAGAGTTATTGTGCTGGTCTAACACACACCCCACCCACCTCTCACACACACCCCACCACCCTCCCTGTGGACATGGGGGCCTGTTGGGAGTTGTAGTGCTGGTCTCTCACACACACCACCACCCTCCATGTGGACATGGGGGCCTGTTGGGAGTTGTAGTGCTGGTCTCTCACACACCCCACCCACCACCACCCTCCCTGTGGACATGGGGGCCTGTTGGGAGTTGAAGTGCTGGTCTCTCACACACCCCACCCAACACCACCCTCCCTGTAGACATGGGATCCTGTTGGGAGTTGTAGTGCTGGTCTAACACACACCCCACCCACCTCTCACACACACCCCACCACCCTCCCTGTGGACATGGGGGCCTGTTGGGAGTTGTAGTGCTGGTCTCTCACACACCCCACCCACCACTACCCTCCCTGTGGACATGGGGGCCTGTTGGGAGTTGTAGTGCCGGTCTCTCACACACCGCACCCACCACCACCCTCCCTGTGGACCTGGGGGCCTGTTGGGTGTTGTAGTGCTGGTCTCTCACACACCCCACCCAACTCCACCCTCCCTGTGGACATGGGGGCCTGTTGGGAGTTGTAGTGCTGGTCTAACACACACCCCACCCACCTCTCACACAAACCACACCACCCTCCCTGTGGACATGGGGGCCTGTTGGGAGTTGTAGTGCTGGTCTAACACACACACCACCCACCTCTCACACACCCCCCACCCACCACCACCCTCCCTGTGGACATGGGGGCCTGTTGGGAGTTGTAGTGCTGGTCGAACACACACCCCACCCACCTCTCACACACACCCCACCCACCACCACCCTCCCTGTGGACATGGGGGCCTGTTGGGAGTTGTAGTGCTGGTCTCTCACTTACCCCACCCACCACCACCCTCCCTGTGGACATGGGGGCCTGTTGGGAGTTGTAGTGCTGGTCTCTCACACACCTCACCCACCACCACCCTCCCTGTGGACATGGGGGCCTGTTGGGAGTTGTAGTGCTGGTCTCTCACACACGCCACCCAACACCACCCTCCCTGTAGACATGGGGGCCTGTTGGCAGTTGTAATGCTGGTCTAACACACACCCCACCCACCTCTCACACACACCCCACCACCCTCCCTGTGGACATGGGGGCCTGTTGGGAGTTGTAGTGCCGGTCTCTCACACACCCCACCCACCACCACCCTCCCTGTGGAACTGGGGGCCTGTTGGGTGTTGTAGTGCTGGTCTCTCATACACCCCACCCAACACCACCCTCCCTGTGGACATGGGGACCTGTTGGGAGTTGTAGTGCTGGTCTAACACACACCCCACCTACCTCTCACACACACCCCACCACCCTCCCTGTGGACATGGGGGCCTGTTGGGAGTTGTGGTGCTGGTCTAACACACACCCCACCCACCTCTCACACACCCCCCACCCACCACCACCCTCCCTGTGGACATGGTGGCCTGTTGGGAGTTGTAGTGCTGGTCTAACACACACACCACCCACCTCTCACACACACCCCACCCACCACCACCCTCCCTGTGGACATGGGGGCCTGTTGGGAGTATTAGTGCTGGTCTCTCACACACCCCACCCACCACCACCCTCCCTGTGGACATGGGGGCCTGTTGGGAGTTGTAGTGCTGGCTGCTTTGCCAACATGCAAGGCTGGAAACGTAGGTGGCAACATTTGTGTTTGGTCATGGTGTGTGTATTTGAGGCCAAGACTTCACATTTGGGTGACTATGTGGCCCACATGCATGGATTGGAGCCTGGGAGATGTGTCTTGTCAGTTGTGCAAGGCAGACCATGTCAGTGTGATGGTGGTGATTGGTTTGTACTTACCAGCCTCTAGTCCCTTTTTGATTCCTTCCAGGCTCTCAGGGTGCAGTATGCCCAGCACCTTCTCCTCCCATTCTGCATATGGTATGGGCTCCGGGGGAGTGCCGCCGCCAGTGTGGTGTGCCCACAGGTGGTTCTTTGCCCTGATGCCTTTCACCCTTGTCTTGAGGTCGTGCCACCGCCTCTGGATCTCGTGTTTGGTGCATGGCACAGTACCTGACGCATTCACTCTGGTCACTATCCTGTCCCACATGTTGTTTTTGGTTGCCACGGTGGTCTGCTGGACTAGGGTGCCGAAGAGATGTGGTTCGACACAGATGATTTCATCCACCATGACCTTCAACTCACTGTCTGTGAACTTGGGATTTTTCTTTGGTGCCATGGTGTGTGATGTGCAAGGTGTTGGTGGGGTGTGGTGGGATGTGCAGGTGTGTGGTGTGTAGGGATGGTGTGATGGGTGTTTGTGTGGTGGGTGTGTTTGTGTGCAGGTTGTATGTGTGTTTTTGTGTGTCTGCTGTTCGCCGTATTCAGCCTCTTGCTTGCAGCTATGCTGTGATGCAAAGGATTGTGGTTGTGGCAGGGGTCCATTTTATACTCTGTGTGGTGGTTGTGTCCCAATGGTTGTTGCCAGTCAGGTGTTCTGTGGGTGTGTTGACTTGGGTGTATTTTTCAGTGCTTCGGGGGGTTTCATTGTGGCGTGTAGTTGCTATGGGTGGGTGTTTCAGGTGGGTGGGTGTACTGTTTAGTGTGTTTTGTATTTACTTCCGTCACCCATTTTGTAATCGGTTTGACGGAAGGAATGGTGTTCGTGTGGTCCTTCCGTTTGTCGATGTATTGTTTCCGATGCGGTCGAGGTAGGATGTGAGTTCCGTTGGACTGGCGGCGGTATCCTAACCGCGAGGCCGGAGCCTCCGCAGGTATTGCGGCGGATGTGCCTGTTCGCGCGGTCGAGGGTGTTTCTTTGGTACCGTCCGCTTGCGGCGGTCTTTGGTGTGCTCCGTCCGCCGCGGACGGTGTTTGCTGTGATCCGTCCGCCGCGGTCGGAGTTTCTTCACATTATTATCCTAATCGCACCGGCTGTTTATCCGTGGAGCGGTCGGGAGTATTTTTGCCGCAACCATGGCGGACGGAACCCGTTTCCGTCCGCCATCTTAATAGGCCCCTTAATCTTTAAAAGTCCATCTCTCAAATTCTACTGATTGGATATTTGTCATTGTGGTCTTGTTTTACTCAGACAAATATTCTCTATTTTTCTAAACCTGTGTGAAGTCTTTTTGTAGTGTTTTCATTGAGTCACTGTAATTTAAGTGTTGCACAGAAACTTTACACATTGCCTCTTAAGTTAAACCTGCCTGCTCTGTGCCAGGCTAGCAGAGCGTGAGCACATGTTAATTTAGGGTGTGTATCTGGCTTGCCCTTATTAGGGTGGTGGTCCCTATTGGATCTGGGTGCAAACCCCTGCCAACTAGAGACTCCATTTCTAACAGCTCTTAAGCCAGGTATAGCTTGATTCAAGTGGCACTGTGCAGGCCCTCCCATCACGTTTTGTGTATTTCATGTACCGCCCTAAGTGGCATGGTATCGCCCAGACATAGGTCCCATGCTCACTCTCTCACTGGAACCAAGCTGTACCCGGCTGATGAGACCAGAACTAGATTGACCTGGGTTGCTTGTGTTCTGGTTCAGGGTGTTCTGGCTTTGCTGTTCGGGCTGGACTGTTCCCATAAGGGGCAGGGTCATGACAGAATTACATATGGCTGGGTCCAAACTGAGGACGCATGGTGAGCAAAAGATTGATGGGTTGGAGTGCTACCCTAATCGATTGCAAGCAGTCTCCCATCACCTTTTGTGTGTTACTTTTTGAAAGTTGTCATTTTACTGCCTTAGTTATTTTGTGACTGTAGCCTGTTCCTGGGTCACATCATTTGGTAAAATTTAAAATTAGACTTAGTTTACTCCTCCCTGACAGCCACACAATGGAGGTATTAGGTGTGCCTGGATGGCCATCACTGGCAGGATGGGGAGGGCACCACTTGCAAATCAATAGGATGTGCCCTGCCTTCACACAAAGGAATTTACACAAGTGCATTGTGCCTGCAGCCAGGCTGAAGTCAGTACAGGGGAGGCTAGAAATACCAAGCACTTCACAGAGATACTCTAGAAACTTCTTGCTACTTCAAAGAAGGTGCCAGGTACAAAATAGGACCCTCCGATCCCCTCTTTAGTTTACTTACTGTATCTGCAGAAGGATTTTCAGGTAGTCATGCACTCACCTGGTCCCATCCGCGGAGACGCGGGATGGAGCGAGTCGAGGCGAGGACCTTTTGACCATTAAATCACAGTGGCAGAATCCTTCCCTCCCGTAAAACAAGGCTCATGGAGCATTGACTCCTACCAGTTCTAGCTTACTTTCAGGAATACTGACTGGGCGTACATATTAATAATACCGACTGGGTACTGTATCTATTACTCTTTTTTTCACCTTTTTGTACATAGCACTTTTTACTCTGCACCATTTGATAGCAACGAAGTGAGCACTGAAGGGATCATCTTTAGTCCTGATGAAGAAGCCTTGATACTTCGAAACATGTTGACTTGACCAGGAGTATCCACACATTAAAACGCAGGAAATCTCCGAATTAGCATTTTAAAAATACCAGCCTATGACCTATTAAATTCCTTAAGTCTATAAGGCCAGGTATTTTTTAACCCACTCACCTCATCCATCCCTGACCCTTCCTCTCACTACCCATACATCACACATAGCACCAGAGTAACAGTGCTCCAGCGTAGTCGCTAGTCGTAGCACGCCCCGTCCCGCAGAGGGGCGGGAAGGCCCCTATGATGAAGCATGACACCAAGGACCCTTTAGGTGTGTGAGGAGTATTTAAGCAAACACTGTGTATGCCCTACCAAGTTTTGGAACACTTTCCTTTGAACATTTTGTTTTGAATAAACTTAGTTGAGGTGGGCATATCCACCCCCAGTGCCCGTGAGGGACATTACCTCTTCACTTCCTAATCCTGTTTTTCATTGCTGCTGTGATCAGCCATGCACTTTAGAAGACTACTTTGCAGCACCTGGAAGGACTGCTCTGCTGCCTGAATCCTGCCTTGAGCCATCATAGTTCTAGCCTGCCGCTTGAGCCCTGTTCCACTGCTTAAATCCAGGACTTCCACTGTGAATCCAAGGGCTAGTTGGCTGGCCTCTTGATCAGAGCCTCAGGGACAGAAGAGGCTTCAACCACCAAGAAACCGCACTAGGACTGAACCTGGGAAAGTCCTGACCCTCCATGTAGCATCTCTCCAGTTCTGAACCCTTGGAAATTGTGCTAAAAGAGCCAAAACCTTGGGACTTAGTCATTTTTCGGGCTAAGAACTGCTCTGAGAACTGAGAGTTGACCGGGACCAACCTGCTCGTCTTTCCACCCAAGGTGCCTCACCACTTCGCCGGACTTTGCTTCAGCTCCCACTACATTCCTCTCCACAGCAGAAAATCCTGTTCAGGGGACCCTCACAGAAGGGGAATCCAGCATCATGAAGCGCTCTTTGGCTATAGCCTCCAGCCTTATCCCGCTGGAGATTTTCGACTTCCAAAAAAAGAAACTAAGTCTGAACGTGGACAATTTCATCACAATTTTGTCCAGCTGCTTTCCGATGATGGGGCTCTCTCCTCGGACACCGCCGGCAGCCTTGCTCTGCTGAACTTTCCCTTCTGAGGCAATTTTTCAACAAAATTTCTTTACAGTCCAAAGGTAAGCATTAACTGGGTCACATCCACTTCTTTTATCCAACTTCCACTCCATCATATTTTTCTACATTAAGCCGGTCTTTCACAAATGGATGATGGTGGTTGCTGTTTTGATCTTTTAGGTGGTATTTTATACCTTAAACTTAAAAATGTATAACTCTAGTTGTACTGATTGGATTTTTGTCATTTTAGTGTCAAATAATTTATTATAATTTACTCTATTTGTTTACTTTATTACTGTTTGTGTGCTGCATAAATACTTTACATATACTTTACACATTTGCACATTGCCTCTAAGTTAAGCCTGACTGCTTTTGTGCTGAGCTACCATAGGGTTAAGCAAAGGTTAATTTAGTTACTTTTTTGCTTCGACCTGACAGGGATTGTGGCTGTTGCTTGAGCAGAGTTAACACCCATCTCAACCACCAACCCAATTTCTCACAATAACGCTGCATACATATGTTGTTAATATTGCTCTTTTTTTTATACTGTTAGGAAATTGCATCTTAAGGGCATTTTTATCATTAATCAAATGCGAAATATGTCATCAGCCATGAATTTCTTTTTATTTTTTAACAATCTGGATGAGACAATTTCTTGTCTAAATACATGAAAGCAAATATTAAAACCTTATATCTTTTTGCTGTGTGGCTGTAATGATATAGGCTGTCTGTAATATGTTTTTAAAATGTATCTTTTAATTTATATAATGTTTTTGATATCCAATACACTACATGTAATAAACTTGAAAGTAGGTGTTGGGAGTAGATGTAATTGAAGTGCACACTTACTTAGTCAAAACATTAAAAGGAGTTTCAAAACGCTCTAAAGACAATTCTTAGCTTTAGCTCCACAAGTATACTTGATACCTGAATTGCACAGGAGAAACTGAGGCTTAAAATGTAGGAGAGTGCACACACATGTTTTCATTGAGGGCGTGCAGGAAAGGTGGATAAACATTTATTTTAAAACTAGAAAAACTTCTGACAATATTAAAATCGATAATTTATGAGTACATCTCACAGAGGTAGGATTGTGAAAATATTAGTAAGCCTGCAATGTGCATGGATTTCTTACACTTTATCTGGCATCTAGAGCATAATTTACAAATGATCAAATCATAATATGTTTTTTGTGTGAAATGGGCATACATTGTACCCATGTGCAACTATAAATAATGCATGTCATAGTTTTAGAGTTGATACGTGGGAATCTCTGTACGAGTAAACTTGTATTCTTTTCTTTTGTTGCTGTTACAATTAGATGTGTATAGGCCTCCTATGGTAAGACATTGCGTATGCAAATAAACAAGAATTGCCTTTGTTTTGAAGGTTTCATTAAATTTGTTGATTATGCTAAAATATGTTACAGCGGTGAGATAATGATAAATGCATGTTTGTGTGGGATATATTCTGTATGTTTGCTATAATGTTAAAATGATATGAAACCCATCTGCTCTTCCCATGTTAATCTTTCTTAGCACAGGTGGAAATTGCAATTTTAGATGGTGAGAGAGAAGTTGGATTTGCATGCCATAAAACACAACAAATGTGTTCCTTCTTTCATGTTCGCCAAAATTACCAACAGCTAATAGGGAGCTAATCCTGGACTTGATGTTTAAGGGCCACAAAATGAGTAGCTCTTTTTTGCCTAGTGACTGCTTTATGACTCATTCTTATAGACCAATTCCGATGGCATTCAGAAAGGCTCCGGATGGGATTCGGTATTGCAGAATCCGATTCGGAACCCATGTTTCTGAACGAATCGGACACATTTCCCAATGACCGATTACGATGCCCAGAAACTGTTTGGGCAGTCCAAATCAGTTCTGAAAGGCATTTGGACAGCCTGAGTCATTTGGAGCGAATCTCACAGCTCTATGGACACGGTTTCCGAACAAGCAAATTCGATGACCAATTTAGATAGGCGTTCCAATTCCGTCTGCCCGACATGAAACAACTGTCAAAATCTGTCTTTGGGGGCCCATTGCGGACCCCCTTCACCCGGAGCCGTCAGATTGGGGCCTATGGGGGTACACAAGGGACCCCTCTTCCCAACCATGCACCCCATGGTGCCTGCTACAGGGTGCAAGCTTTTTCCCAACCACCCCTTTCTTCAATGGGAGGCTGTGTTCTCGTTCGGAACACAGGCTCCCATTGAAGACAATGTCAGTCTGGCTGAACAACATTGGGAAGTTCAGACTTGCAGGACCAGATTTGTTCAGATACGATTTTGAGACCGAATCATTTGGACAGTTTCCGAACAACATCGGAATCAGCCTCTTAGTTTTGTGCTGTAACTGATGCACAAAACAGTCACATTACAATTTGTAAAGAGTCACAAAAAGTTATTCCTGGTCATTATGCCTGATGCAGGATTCCTTTTGCAACTCATTGTGAATGCAGAGAAGTAAGCCTACGAGGGAGAGCTGGCCTCTGTTCCCCGGCCCTTATCCCTTAAAGAGATAGAAGCTGTAATTACAAGAGAAAATTGGTATCCCATGAAGAGCATCAGGGAAGCGTAGGGAGGGCAACTGTCCCTGGACCACTGTCTGATCCCCATGGCAGCTGCTATAATTCCCAAGGTGGAAGTTGCCTTAATTAGATGGCACTTCATGTCAGGTGTTGGTATTTGTTCAGTGGTTTGCAACTACAGTTATGGATTTAAACAAATGATGTGTTTCATAGTGAATCACAGTGAGTAGAGTAACACTCATTTAACTCTCCTTCCCCTTTAAAAGTAACATTGAGTCTTGAAAAGGCAATTTTCAAATCAGAAAAACTTTTATAATGCATAAAATACCTTTTATGCTTTGCAACATTCTCTTTTGCATTCAAAATGCTTGAGATTTTGTGAATTGCTAGCTTTTTGAGCTCAAAAGAGTTTCATGCATCAGACCCTTGACCCCTAGGTCAAGATTTATAAGGAAGTCACCATGCAGCAAGTAAAGTTGCTGTGCTGTGAAGCTTGAAAGGGAGAGAGCAGAACAGAACCATGCCTACTAAGATGTGGTGCTTTTCTCCACTCTCCCTGCACTGGCACACTTCAAGCAGACATTCGCCAGCGTAGACACCCTTGCACTATAGTGCACAGCAGGCACGGGTTTTGTAGATTTTATAGTACAAAGCCTATACTTTAAGGCTTTCCCACTTTGTATGAACGCTGTAGAATGCAGAACGCATGCAAAATTTGAAAAAACAAGGAGGAATGAAAACAATTCTCCTAGTTGTGCCTGCCTTGAAGAGGTGTAGGGTTCTGGTGCAAATCCCAGTCTACAGTTCTTTGTAGATAGAGATCTGAGTCAAACCCCACGGGTGGTTGCATGGGAACACCCATCCATGCACCACCCTTGGAATGCCCCCTTAACCGCATGCGTGCGGGCGGAATTCCGCTCGTACGCTGAGATTTTTAAAACCGCACTTTACATGACGAGCTGGGCTCTTCATGAGCGTGCGAGGAGGCTACCTCATGGCGAGCCTAGCTCGTCATGAGCATGGAAGGGGTTAATGCAAAGTAATGCAAGGCAGCACATTGCACAAAATTGTGCTATTTTGGGTTACTATCCAACTCAAATTACTCTGAGCTCTACTTCTTTGGGATATAACTTGCTTGAATGCATCACATGAAAGAAAAGCGCTTTGATTGCATTACTTTCACCCACATCAGTTGAGATTTATCAGGAAATAAGCAATCCCATTACGTTAGAATTACAGCTTGAACCATATAAAACATAATCCTCTTAGCACAATACTAATTTTAGACCGTGATCAAGTTAAGCTGTACAGGAAAGACTAGTTGTCAATTAATTTCTAATATACTGAGAATTTGTAGTGGCTAAAAATTCAATTATACTATTTCAGCATATTACCTTTTATAAGTAAAAGCTATTTTGCAGGAAAACATATTTTGACATGAAATCTCATCAACTCGTTCATCGGAGCATGCTCCTTAGAAAAATAATAGAAACATATGCAAAGGAGACTGTATAAATTATATGAATGTATTCTTTGTTCTTGCTGGGTTTTTTTTAACTTGCACTATATTTGCGAAGTTTGTGAACTAATATTTATGTCATGAAGCTCGATCTGCTGAGAGAAATACATATAGTAAATGATCAATCGTGAGGAACACAGTTTCCCATTTCATATGTGTGGACCAACACACCAAATCACAGAGAAAGCGAAAAGGCCTGGTTAGTTATAGGGAAAAGCTTTTGTGTGCGGAGCATGAAGGTGTTTATGTTTTAGTTTCCTAGGCTGCTTCCCAATAGAGGCACTTGAAACGAGCGATATTAGAAAATGGGCAATTGACTCGCTAGCCAGAGAAGACAATCTTTTTTTCCATTTTGTAGTAAGCAAAGACATTTATCACGGCAAATGTGCTAATTTTGATGATGTGCTTCAGCCTGGAGTGGATGAAGAACGCAGGAGAGAAGCAGTATCATTCACCCAGGATTATTAGTTTTCATTTGCTTAAACTCATAGGCTCTACTTCACCTATCTTTTTTTTTTAAACAGGGGGCAATTTTAACCTTTTGGGATCTTAATCTTTCTTATCACCTGATATTCCCACTACTGGAGTATTACCTTAACTTTTCTAGACACAAGAAACATCTTGTGCCTCTTTCGAACAGACTATTGGCAAATATGTTCTCTTCACCACAGGGATTGCTACTTACGACTAGTCTAGAATTCTTATTGACTTCTTACCATCACCGTCTACACATACTGGTGCCTACTTATTTCTTTTTTTTTATCTGAGCATACCGCTACGGCCGAATAAATGTAAGTTGCACTAAGGTCACAACATATACTTTAGAATATCTGCAATATATTGGGATACTTCTTTTTTCCAATTAGCATGTTTTCATCAACAGCACGTTCTTGTGATAATACAGAGGTTTGGGCACACCTTTCGGAAGCACTGCGTCAGATACGCATAAAGTGAGCATTCTAATTGGATATTGACCGTAATCTCTAGACATCTAAGGTAGGTCTCTTATAACTATCAGCTCTGCATCCACTTGACATCACAGTGTTGTATTGTTCCAATGCATAGGGTTAGCGTATTAGTTTTTTTATTTACGCTGGCGCTCGACACGGTGTCATACCATGATCCCTATTCAACCGTGGATTTTCTTAAAATCACAACATAATTTCTCCTATTTACTTTTATCACAACCATCGCATTCCACAGAAAATCCAATTATGTGCTGTTTTATATTACCTTGCTTGTACCCTTTTTCCTTTTTTATCTTACTCTTTCTTTATCTTTTTCTCTTTTTTTCTACTTGTGCAACTAAATTGTTCATTCTAAATTATGCAATCTATTCTTCTAAACTTCTTGCAGCCTTGAAAAAGTCACTGTGTGACGAAACACATGTTTGCTGTTTCTGAAGGAATGGATTAGTAACCTTTCACTGTACAGAAGTCTACAACTTTTCCATAAAGATAATAAATTATATTTTGTTTTGAAAAGACGAGTCCTTAATGTCTGTATCTCATGTGAATTTTCAATACTATTGGAGTGCTTGGGTTGTCTGAAACGTAATTTTCATTATGCTGATATAATTTAGAGTAATCTCTGGAATTTTGTGTTGTGATTATTGGGCTTAATGCCTGAGATTACTCCTTTATACCATCTCGTATAATCAAGATTTCTGTATGGGGAATAAAATGAACACGAGTGTACATGAACAAAGCAATTTGTGCAAAGCAACAACACAAATATCTTGCATCACTATTTTTGTTTCTTTTTTTTGTTTGTTTGTAGATTGATGGCCTGAAACTAAATTTAGGGATGGAGTAGGCAGGTTGATGTGAAAGTAAGGAATAATGGACATGGTGGACGGTGGAGGATTGGGGTTCATAATATTTACCCATTTTCCGTGTGGCTTTGTTAATTTTGCCCACATGTGTCTTCCACTGTGCTGTGGTTTGTTTTTGGGGCCTAATATGATATAGGTCTTGGAAGACAAGTAGTT
The DNA here is from genome assembly GCF_964261635.1 of Lissotriton helveticus. Classification (NCBI taxonomy): domain Eukaryota; kingdom Metazoa; phylum Chordata; class Amphibia; order Caudata; family Salamandridae; genus Lissotriton; species Lissotriton helveticus. The sequence goes on from NC_136063.1 coordinate 809,135,261, forward strand.
TTAATATATTTTTCACATTCTCAGTTCTTCTATGCTAGAGATATGTTTAGTGCATTCAAACCTGATAAATGTGCAGGACTTCCTCAAAAAAAGAAGCAGTAGTCAACAACATACTGGTCACCTGTAACAGGATTTGCATTCATTTCAGTGATTCTTTCAAAGCCCAGAAGCAGATGAGGATCAGCTTGCTAATACAGTATCTGTGAAAACCCTCATACAGGAGGTGCTAACCCATTGGAATTCCACTGTCTACATGTTGCAATACCTATTTGAGCAGTACAGCTTTATCAATGGATACATACCGAAAAGAAGAGGGTATGCAACTGCCTAAAACAAGATAATGGAGGATGAAGAATTGGACTAGTGGAGTGCCTGATCCAAATGCTGGTGCCTTTTAAGATTTTGACACAAGACGTCAGCAAGAAGGCCAGTACCAACAGCCAAATGATAACATTGTTCCATTAGGACCATTTGCAAAGGGTGGGAAACACATTTACTAATGTCATTGATGAAGCAGCTACTACGATCAACATCTAAATGCTTATGTGAACACAAGTCAATAGCTGCAAAACGAAATTGTGTACTTTGAAAAGTCCTCATGTGCCACAATACTGGATCCACTGTGCAATGAAGCCTTATCCACTTTTTAAACAGTGAACGTCCCAATTTACAAGAACAAGATTGTCAGAAAAATTGGGCGAGCAAGAAGATGGACAACTGCAAATTCAAGGCTGTAACAGAACTGAAGTGCTGCCTTCAACCTCTGGAGAGCATGGTGTTGGCCCAAAATCAAGAAGCATATCATAACATATTACCTTATATGAGATTATTAGCTATAAATCTGAGAGGGGAACAGCCATTACAACGTGTGTTTTACCACGCATTGCTTTTACATCGCATGCATTACAACGCATGCAATGTTTCAACGCGTGGTAAAACCACGCATACCAATACATCGCATGCGCTTTTACAACGCATGCATTGTAATGTGTAATGGCGGCGGGGGCGGCTATCCACGTCGTTGTGAGGAAACTTAGGCTGTTTCCTCATAACAACGTGCAGCAAGCAGGAAGGAGGAAGCAGGATACGACGGCGACGGTGGAGAGGAGAGAGGTAAGGGGGTTTGTGCATGGGGTGGGGGTTACTTTTGTAGGGTTTAGGGTCGTTTAAAAGTAGTGTGGTTATGTTTGTGTTGTGTGTGTTTTTTAAAAAACGTTTTATTGTGTGCTGTGGTGTTGTCGTGTTTGTTTAGTATAGTGTATGAGGCAGGGTAGTGTAGTGTTTATGTAGTGTAGTGATTTAGGTTTTAGGGTAGTGTAGTGCTTAGTGTAGTGTATTAGTGTTTAGGGTAGTGTTGTAGTGTTTATGTAGTGTACTGATTTAGGTTGTAGTGTAGTAGTGTTTGTGTAGTGTAGTGTTCAGGGTTTAGGGTAGAGTAGTAGTGTTTGTGTAGTGTAGTGTTTTAGGGTTTAGGGTAGTGTAGTGTAGGGGTGGGAGTAGTGTGGGTAGCGTAGTAGTGTTTTAGGGTTTAGGGTAGTGTAGGGGTGAGATTAGTGTGGGTAGTGTAGTAGTGTTTTAGGGTTAGGGTAGTGTGGGGGTAAGAGTAGTGTGGGTAGTGTAGTAGTGTTTTAGGGTTTAGGGTAGTGTAGGGGTGAGAGTAGTGTGGGTAGCGTAGTAGTGTTTTAGGGTTTAGGGTAGTGTAGGGGTGAGAGTAGTGTGGGTAGCGTAGTAGTGTTTTAGGGTTTAGGGTAGTGTAGGGGTGGGAGTAGTGTGGGTAGCGTAGTAGTGTTTTAGGGTTTAGGGTAGTGTAGGGGTGAGAGTAGTGTGGGTAGCGTAGTAGTGTTTTAGGGTTTAGGGTTGTGTAGGGGTGAGAGTAGTGTGGGTAGCGTAGTAGTGTTTTAGGGTTTAGGTTAGTGTAGGGGTGGGAGTAGTGTGGGTAGCGTAGTAGTGTTTTAGGATTTAGGGTAGTGTAGTGGTGGGAGTAGTGTGGGTAGTGTAGTAGTGGTTTAGGGTTTAGGGCAGTGTAGGAGTGGGAGTAGTGTGGGTAGTGTAGTGTGGTAGTGTTTTTGGGTTGGGGTAGTGTAGGGGTGGGAGTAGTGTGTTGTGTAGGTGTAGGGATGTCACTTACCTTGCATACTTTTACCACAAGTATGGCTTTACCACGCATGCCTTTGCGTTGTAATGGCATGCGTGGTAAAGGCATCCTCGTGGTAAAAGTATGCAATGTAATGGTCTGCAATGTCATTGACATCGCGTAGTAATACCCGCGTTGTAATGGCATACGTGGTATTACTATGCGATGTATTGCCATACATTCATCTGAGAAGAATATGCAAATAAAATATATGACTTACAGGCACCAGAGGAAATGCCTTGCAGCATAGTGGTAGCAGAAGAAGATGATTTCCCTCTCCGAGCACTTCTTTTCTTTGGTGTTCCTGAAAGGAGGAAAGAAAAAGATAACTTTGATTAAGAGTAGTGCTATCTACAATGATATTAAAGTGCATGTAATATAGGCAAATTAATATACTGCTTGAGTAACTGACCAATTTCCACTCTTTAGCCTCAACCATAAAAAAAGCTCCCTTTCATAGAAATTGGATTATAACTACAAATTATATTGCTGCTCCACTTTCTTCTTTCATTTTCGCTACTGTCACACTAAAGCAATCAGTAATCAAAGTCGAAAATATTGTGCAGCTCCTTACTGAGAAGACTGTGCTGCAACATAAGTCCCACCACCACTGAAATCTTTCCTCTGTAATTCCAACCTTCTGCCCTTCAACTAAGCCTGAGTATGCCTAGCTCCGACACTGCCTGCTGACTTCCCAGGCAAATTCCACTGACTCACTGTGAATTTGTAGAGCATCCCAGTACCTGGCACTCTGACTTTATGTCTAATGCACTCCACTTCTCCTAATACTGATGGAGAGCGGTAATTTCTTCTGGTATTTTCTCAATGCAAAACCCTCATGCTACCTCTAATTTACCGCTCAAAAGGTGTTGGGCCCTTCACACCATGTATTACCTTCAGGAGACTTTAAATAAAGATGAACAGTCAAAATACAATTATTATTGTAAGCCAATAAAGAGAGTTGTTGATTATTTTAAAGGGTTTTATTTTCTAGTCAAAAGTTAATTTTTCTCTGACCCTTTATTCATTAGTAAAATATCAATTAGGTTACAGAATTTGGAAAACAGGAAAAATATCAATAATACAGAACACAATACAATCTGCATATAAGCATTACATGTAGTTATAAAAAATGTGGCGCAAAAGTCTTAAAGAGTTTCTAAGAAAAATAGTCTTGCAAAGCTAATCAGTACTTAAATAGTTTGCAAAAATATGCTATTAAGAGAAATAAATGCATAAATCAAATAAATCTTTTCAGACCTAATTAATTAGTCAAACATAAACTTAAAGTTTAGCATCTAATCCTATCCTGATCCACTGCACTCTCTGTCTGTCTGTGTCTAAAGAGGAAAGCAGCCCGCCCTTCACAGGCCTCAAAGGAATGTGGCATGAAGTGGCAAGATATGACGTGGAAGCAAGAAACCTCCCCCTGACACTCCTCGGACGCAAGCCCGCCCTTCAGCAATCTCCCGGGACGTTTCTCGTACCTAACCCATAGAAGCCAGCTGAGCTGAGAAAAAGAAGAAGTGCCAGTCCCCATCCAGAGAGGACAGTATTTATACCATAATTATTGGCAGAGTACACAAAGATGTAACATTTTTCAGTAAAACCTTTACGTGATTGGTCAGTCATGATGCATGAGGTCACACTTCCCTGACTCATTCTAAAAACCTGACTTCACTAGTCTTAACAAAAGAAGCATACATGAATAACTACATTTATAAACATTTGCAAGATTTACTAGGAAAAATGTTTCAATCTAATTCATCCTTCCTTCCTTCTCAGCGCAGTCAGAACGGATACTTTTAACTAACTGGTACATTGGCACAGTCACAAAAATTCAGGTTGTCCTTGACTTTTTGTCATGAGGAAAGCTGCCACAGTCTGCGCATGCTCCCTTCTCATTAAATTGCAAGTCATAGCCTTGATGGCTTCACAGGCAGCCATGTTTTGTGTAGGCCCCAAAAATAAAACAAACACAAAGATAATATTAATTTCATGTAAATCAGCCCATTATGTTTCCCTCCCTCATACTAATACCCCTTATAAATGTTTACCTAGCCAAGCTATTAGTGAAAAGCAGCTTTTCTATTATTTATGACAACATGCAAAATAAATGTGAAAATAGCATTTTCATGCTTTTAGTGTAACATTTAAAAGCACACACAGTTAATATAGCGCACACAGTTAATACAGCACACACAACAACATGCTTTAATGTTTTAGATAGCTTTTCATGCAAACAAGCATTTAGTCCCTTGTGTCGTGTTTGGTGCATTATTAATTCACACACATTATAAAAAGAGGTGTTATTAACTGAAAATGTTTATCAAAATATGCAACAAGTCAAAGTCTATTAAGACAGAAATAGTGAATGTAGATTATATGGGATGGGCTGGGAAGAGAGAAACACATTCTATTTATCTTCAAAGGTAAAAAGGCCACTTTTTCTCTACATTGCAAAAAAAATCAGCAAAAGCATTTTCACACTGAAGTGAATAGGCCTCACTTTCAGGTTTTTCATGTGCCATGTTTTTAAGTTGCACCAAAATGTGAGTGGCAATTTAAATGCAGCCTGTCTGAAGCACAAAAATAAAACAATGCCTGACTGCAGATGAAATCTGCTCCATCAATCCACCCTTCTGATAATTCAAATCATACTAAAATGATTTATAATTCATCACACATATTTCATTTCACAAGTGACAATTTTTTGTTATTTTTTTTTTAAATTGCAAAAGCTGAGCATATAAGAATGTTACTTCTATTTCTAAGGCAAACACAAGTTTGGTCTGTAATCAGATCATATATAGCCAAGTTCAATTGTTTTAGTGCAGAGTTCTGTAAGTAGCTTTTTGGAACAGTTAGTCTTCTTTAAAATAAGTAACTAAAATAATAAAAAAGGAATTCAACATGACAGTTTCAGCATTTCTTTGCTCTGTGTCATCAGCTTGCCATCAGAATGGCTCATAAAGTGTGGCATTCTGTACTTTTTCCATGCAAATTAGACTACTTAGGTGCTGAGAAACTCTGGCAGAGCACCATCAATCCTTTGCACTTTTTCAACCAAGGCCTTTCACTCTTATTTTCACTTTGATCAGATTCAGATGTTTCACCACAGCATCTCTTAGATCAAAGCCGTTGCACCATCCATTATGCAGATCTTGTGTAGCAGCTGCAATCTGGTGAGAAACTGCACACTGTACATCAACCAGACCTACAAAGCAATGGCTAGTGTTCTCCTCCGTGTTTTCCACAAGTGCATTTGCATATGCATTTTCAAGCCACTTTAGTGTTGCTGAAACACAGTCTTTTGCAAAAGGTAACTCTGTGCTGCCATTGTGTTGCTTTATTATGCGTGACACTTCAGACAGATGGCTACAATCCATTTCTTGTCCAATCTGTTGTTCTGCACTCATTATCTTTGAGACCACATTATGATCTGATTTCAGAGAAACTGGCAATCTATACCTGGGCATCAGTCTTTGCAATAACACATTTGCCACTTTGCAGTTGTCATTTTTCTCAAAAACAGTTCTGATACAACCCTGTTGTGCTGCTTCAAAAACATTTTCTTGAGCCTCTTTAAATTTAACTGTGAAGATTCCATAGAATGTACATGCTAACAGAACACAAATGTGTCCAACTGAATTAGCATTTCTCTCTCCCATGACTACAGTGACTCCCAATTGAGCAGATATACTGCATGTTATGGTAAGGGCAATCAATTTCGAATTTTGGGCTGGGGTAATTACTAAAAGCCATGAAGCTTTGACAACATCATGTATAAGGAGCACAGCATGTGCTGCTTTTAATGTGTCACCTTTCAAACTTGGGCCATCTACAAAAAGGACACTGTTGGGCTGACTCAGATGTTCATCCTTCAAGTCTGAATTTGGCTTTATGCATATTTTCATGATATTTAGACACTCATATTCATTTTCATCACAATCCAATCCATTTGCTGCCATTTCTGTGAAGTTAAGGTCAAAGGTCATTGGGCAATACATCACAGACCCTTGAACACATTCATCTTTTCCAATAGGCAATGAGAGAGCGCAGCCCTCCCTCTCACTGCAAATTAGTGTATTTTCTTTCAAATAAACTTTCATTCCTAGTGCTGGGGCGCGCCATTTTTTCTCTTTCAACTCTAGGAATGCTTTTGTGCAGTTGTTGTCCAATGGAAGCGGATCAGACACACCTGAGTGTGTCAGCCTCAGTAAAGGCTTAGCCACTAGGGAAAGGTTTAGTAACCACTCTCTATGGTAGCTAACCATTCCCAAAAATGTCCTGACTTCTTTCTGAATTTGAGGTGGAGTCATCTTGGAAATTATTTCCACCCTCTCTGGTGACACCTTTCTACCTCCCTTTCCAATTTTGTGTCCCAGACATTCATCTTCTTTTTGACAGTACTCCTGACTATTCTCATGCAATGGCACTGTGACATGAACTTGGCAAAAATCAATAAAAATAAGCCATTCTTCACCACATGGAATGTGAAAAAATATATTGGCTGGATTCGGTACCACAGGACAACATGGAAAAAATATGCTTTTAATCTCCTGCACTATTCTGTTCTTTTCATTTATTTTCTGTGAACCTATGATCAGAAAGTTACACAAACTTCTAATCAATTCCATCAAAAATCCTTTTATTGGTAAAATTCCTGCAACTGATTGTGTTCCTGAATACATGTCATCTGGTTCAAATTTTAATAAGACATGTTCAGCACATTTTATTAGCCTGGCATCCTTCTCTGTGAACTCTCTTATTTCTGTGTTTATTATTTTTTCCAAAGCAGAAGGTAATTTTTCAACAGTCTTTTCTGAAAACAATGCTACAACTGTCTCTTGATGGGCCATTTTAAAATGTACATCCTCATCAGGAATCTGAAAAATAACATTATCTGATGTACAGTAATCTGAGCTGCTTACTTTGCAAAATAATTGTTTTCCTGCTAGGCCTGAGTCACAGACAACAGTTTTGCAGTTTTCCTCAAATGGGCCTATTTTTGGTGCACATTTTTCTAAAACTGGGTTTGTAATTTCTTTCTTTAAAACTCCTGCAATTAAATCTGGACTTTCCACTGCCTTCACAATGGAATTGGTCAATTTAGAATTGTGAGTGTTAAAACTCTCATTTGCAAACAGAGCAACCTGTTGGACTGGGTTCTGTTTTTGTCTCTGGAAACAATTCACATTTACTCTGGGCAACTTATTTAAATTAATTTTAGTATTTTCCATATTTTGTGGGACCATTTGTGCTTGACAAATTCCTGCCATTGGTACCTGTACTGACATTTGCATTTGCGTAACTGGCATATTTTGCACCTGCATTTCTCCATGTTTTTGTGCATCATGTTTACATTCATTTTTCTTCTTCCAATGCTCAAATCTGTTACAAAGATGGCAAAAGGACACATTTTCCAGCAGTACAACATCCATACCTGAATTTGCACTAACCAAAATACCTTTACTTCCATCCTGTGCTCTTTTAATCTGTACCCAATCAACATCCTTTGCTGGCACTCTGCCCTTCAGGAAAATAATCACTGCTATATTTTCCTCCATAACAACAGAAAATGATGGTGCATTCATGCAAACCCTTTTCACTGTCTCTTCACCTGGCCTTTCCACAACTTTAGATTCAAACCACAATTTAGTCTGCATGGCAATGTAAAAGAACATTTCCAAATTAATGCACAACTCTTTTAAAAAGTCATCAAATCCATCAACTTGTGGGTACCACAGCACAATTCTGTCTCTCAATTGTGGGAATGTGTTCAGAAATGCTGCAAGTTCACTTTTATTCTGAAGCATAGGAACATACATTTCTCCCACCTTTTCTCTCAATGAGTAAGCAAAAGCTTCTCCCTCATTCTGCTTATTATTTTTCTCAACTAAATCTGGTGGCTTCTTTTCCTTATCCATTTTCCTTGCTATTTCTGGTGGTTTCTTTTTCTTCTCATGTTTTCTTGCCCACTTGTCTCCTAATTTTTCAAGCTCATTGCATTTAAAACCATATTTTATTTCTGTAATGTGCAAATGCATTCCTGAAGAACACATTTTCTCATTTGCTTCATCATCCATGTGTACCCTGACACTTTTCTGAAATGGAAAACTTCCTGAAACATCAGTTTCATATTTATGAGCCAAATCTGTCAGTCCATTATGTGTAGTTAATGCACATGCAGCTGTTTCCATACTCAGGGAAATTAATTCTTTTTCCTGACACTGGTTCACATTTTCATTATTTAAACAGCAGGGATTGTTCATTTCTTCATGTTCACATGTTGAATTTAAAACACTAAGCGGTTTCTCTTTTTCAGGGCCTGTGTTAATATGTTCTCCCATGTTCTCTATCTTTTTAATCACTGCTGCTTCCTCAGAGCAGGTTTGAAAAATCCCATTTTCAAATATATTTATTTTATTCTGGGCTGCAGATGTTGTAAATACCATTTTCCCCTCACCTTTCAGTGCTTGGTGTACTTTCTGTTCAATAATCTGTGTATTCTGAGTTTCTGAACTAAACCCTGCCATAATCACTCCTTCTACAGCCCTTTGCACCTTTTCAGTAGGGCCCATATTAATTGGGACAGTCATAATTTTCCTAGGCATTATCTGTGCATCTGCAGTTTGCAATTCTTGAACTAAATCAGGCACATTTAAAGCAGTAACACCTGGAGGTATCACTGTCAGTACTGAATCAACAGGTAGTGGGTCAATATACAATGTCTGCACATTTCTCTCAGTCTGTATTTCTCTCTGTTCAACAGAAGCAGTAGCCCCTGTAGTATTTACTGGTGCACTATTTTCAGTCTTTTTCATGGGAACCACATAAAGTGGTAGGCACTCAGTTAACAATTCATCCATTATTTCATCCTCTGAATCATTATTTATTCGAAGCTCTTTGTCAGCATTAATTCCCTTCTCCTGTATATGGTTCTTTACCTTTTCATCCTCACTTGCTTTCTCTCTTGCTGCTTTTTCCCACAGGCTTAAGGCCTCAAATTGTACAGCTTTAGATGGTGTCTTTATTTCACATAACACTTCCCTTAATTTGTCAATAATTTGCAATTCAAAAGTACCATCTTTTGGAAACCTCAAAGCACCCTCTTTTTCAGTAATCTTGCACCATTGTTGAACCCACATACATGTGTTTTGTCCCAAACTCGTAGACATAAAATGCACAGGTGTTCCTTCAGGAGCATCACCAATAAAAAACAAATTTTTCACTTTACCTCCTAACAGCTTCTTTAAACCTTCAAACAGTTTCATTTTTGCAATAGTTCAATGCAATTTCTTTTCTCCAAAGCTGTCAGTCTCAATTTTAGTCAGTTTTACTCCTACCACTGACCCTCCACAAAATCTTACTTCAATATTTCTCTTAATCAATAACTCTGTTAGTAACAACAGAAATACATTCGCTACTCTGTCTGTTGTGCTAAATAAAGGATAGATTATATTCACTGCGAGTAACACATTCCGCTTACCCTTCACAAAGTAAGACCTTCCGTTTACTCTTCAAACACTACAGGTAAATCCCTTCCGCTTACCTTTCACTCAAGCTCAGAAGAACCTGCTACTCCTTTGGACTTATCCTTCAGGATATATCTTAGTCCAAAGTTTCACCAGCAAACCCTTTTGCTGTCAATCAAGCTCAGAAGAACCTGCTACTCCTTTGGACTTATCCTTCAGGATATATCTTAGTCCAAAGTTTCACCATCGAACCCTTTTGCTATCAATCAAGCTCAGAAGAACCTGCTACTCCTTTAGTGTGACCCTTTCTAGGTGATATCAGACTAAAGTTTCACCAGCGAACTCTTTGCTATCAATCACTCACACAGAAAATAGTCCCTAATTTAACACTGCCAGCCCTACCTAGCTTCTCAGTGTTATTCCAACAGACAAGTAACCTCAGTGCAGTGTGGCTTCCATTTACCACCCGCTATTCCTTCCCGGGATTCCACAGGTGTGCATACCTGCGTGTTCCAGACAACATAGAACAAGACACTAACTTAACATGAAGAGTTAAAACATGTAATCAATAACCAAAAAAGTATGTCCTATGAAATTACCAATATAATCAATAACACCATCAATTCAAAATGAGCAAAATATCACCAACAGTAAAAAATCCTTACTATTTTCAACACTTCAAAAAAACATGCTAGCATATTAACAACATTTCACAACCCTATTGATACTCACACCACTTCTTGCATCACCTGCCAGTACTGCTTTGCCAGTCTTCAGGTTCTGAGCATTGGAGTCAGGAATCAGGACTTGGACATTTATCTAACTTGGGCAATTATTTTATTTCCCTCTTAAGGTCAATGATCCATTAGTTGAGTAGTTGATGGTGAAATCAATAATTACTAATCACCAAACTAATCAATAATGACCATCCTCTGCTTACCAAAAACTGATGGAGAGCGGTAATTTCTTCTGGTAGTTTCTCAATGCAAAACCCTCATGCTACCTCTAATTTACCGCTCAAAAGGTGTTGGGCCCTTCACACCATGTATTACCTTCAGGAGACTTTAAATAAAGATGAACAGTCAAAATACAATTATTATTGTAAGCCAATAAAGAGAGTTGTTGATTATTTTAAAGGGTTTTATTTTCTAGTCAAAAGTTAATTTTTCTCTGACCCTTTATTCATTAGTAAAATATCAATTAGGTTACAGAATTTGGAAAACAGGAAAAATATCAATAATACAGAACACATTACAGTCTGCATATAAGCATTACATGTAGTTATAAAAAATGTGGCGCAAAAGTCTTAAAGAGTTTCTAAGAAAAATAGTCTTGCAAAGCTAATCAGTACTTAAATAGTTTGCAAAAATATGCTATTAAGAGAAATAAATGCATAAATCAAATACATCTTTTCAGACCTAATTAATTAGTCAAACATAAACTTAAAGTTTAGCATCTAATCCTATCCTGATCCACTGCACTCTCTGTCTGTCTGTGTCTAAAGAGGAAAGCAGCCCGCCCTTCACAGGCCTCAAAGGAATGTGGCATGAAGTGCCAAGATATGACGTGGAAGCAAGAAACCTCCCCCTGACACTCCTCGGACGCAAGCCCGCCCTTCAGCAATCTCCCGGGACGTTTCTCGTACCTAACCCATAGAAGCCAGCTGAGCTGAGAAAAAGAAGAAGTGCCAGTCCCCATCCAGAGAGGACAGTATTTATACCATAATTATTGGCAGAGTACACAAAGATGTAACATTTTTCAGTAAAACCTTTACGTGATTGGTCAGTCATGATGCATGAGGTCACACTTCCCTGACTCATTCTAAAAACCTGACTTCACTAGTCTTAACAAAAGAAGCATACATGAATAACTACATTTATAAACATTTGCAACATTTACTAGGAAAAATGTTTCAATCTAATTCATCCTTCCTTCCTTCTCAGCGCAGTCAGAACGGATACTTTTAACTAACTGGTACATTGGCACAGTCACAAAAATTCAGGTTGTCCTTGACTTTTTGTCATGAGGAAAGCTGCCACAGTCTGCGCATGCTCCCTTCTCATTAAATTGCAAGTCATAGCCTTGATGGATTCACAGGCAGCCATGTTTTGTGTAGGCCCCAAAAATAAAACAAACACAAAGATAATATTAATTTCATGTAAATCAGCCCATTATGTTTCCCTCCCTCATACTAATACCCCTTATAAATGTTTACCTAGCCAAGCTATTAGTGAAAAGCAGCTTTTCTATTATTCATGACAACATGCAAAATAAATGTGAAAATAGCATTTTCATGCTTTTAGTGTAACATTTAAAAGCACACACAGTTAATATAGCGCACACAGTTAATACAGCACACACAACAACATGCTTTAATGTTTTAGATAGCTTTTCATGCAAACAAGCATTTAGTCCCTTGTGTCGTGTTTGGTGCGGTATACAACCTTTAGCACGCAACTTTTACCACGACCTACCATTACTACGCAACTTTTACAACGCAGGACCCTTTACCACGCATACCATTACAACGCTGGTATTTACAACGCAGGTACTTTTACAACGCATACCATTACAACGTAAGTATTGGTAAGTATATAATTTTAATTAAAATATTTTAGGTTTGCGTTTTGGGTAAATGGGTATTTTTAGGGTTCAGGGTCAGTTTTCAGTTTTTGGGTAAAGGGGTATTTTTAGGGTTCAGGGTCAGTTTTCAGTTTTTGGGTAAAGGGGTATGTTTAGGGTTCAGGGTCAGTTTTCAGTTTTTGGGTAAATGGGTATTTTTAGGGTTCAGGGTCAGTTTTCAGTTTTTGGGTAAAGGGGTATTTTTAGGGTTCAGGGTCAGTTTTCAGTTTTTGGGTAAAGGGGTATTTTTAGGGTTCAGGGTCAGTTTTCAGTTTTTGGGTAAAGGGGTATTTTTAGGGTTCAGGGTCAGTTTTCAGTTTTTGGGTAAAGGGGTATTTTTAGGGTTCAGGGTCAGTTTTCAGTTTTTGGATAAAGGGGTATTTTTAGGGTTCAGGGTCAGTTTTCAGTTTTTGGGTAAAGGGGTATTTTTAGGGTTCAGGGTCAGTTTTCAGTTTTTGGGTAAAGGGGTATTTTTAGGGTTCAGGGTCAGTTTTCAGTTTTTGGGTAAAGGGGTATTTTTAGGGTTCAGGGTCAGTTTTCAGTTTTTGGGTAAAGGGGTATTTTTAGGGTTCAGGGTCAGTTTTCAGTTTTTGGGTAAAGGGGTATTTTTAGGGTTCAGGGTCAGTTTTCAGTTTTTGGGTACAGGGGTATTTTTAGGGTTCAGGGTCAGTTTTCAGTTTTTGGGGTACAGGGGTATTTTTAGGGTTCAGGGTCAGTTTTCAGTTTTTGGGGTACAGGGGTATTTTTAGGGTTCAGGGCTGGGTTTGGGTTTTGGGGTTCAGGGGTATTTTTAGGTTTTAGGGCTGGGTTTGGGTTTTGGGGTACAGGGGTATTTTTAACATATATATTTAAAAATTAATAATTACATATTAACATAAATAATTAAAATATTAAATATTAAAAAAATAATTTATTAATTAAAAAAAATATTATTAATAATTATTTTACCATATTATTTACTTACCTATACTTACGTTGTAATGGTATGCGTTGTAATAGTACCTGCGTTGTAAATACCAGCGTTGTAATGGTATGCGTGGTAAAGGGTCCTGCATTGTAAAAAATGCGTGGTAATGGTCTGCGTGGTAAAAGTCCGCGTTGTAACGTCATATATCCGTTTGGTGCATTATTAATTCACACACATTATAAAAAGAGGTGTTATTAACTGAAAATGTTTATCAAAATATGCAACAAGTCAAAGTCTATTAAGACAGAAATAGTGAATGTAGATTATATGGGATGGGCTGGGAAGAGAGAAACACATTCTATTTATCTTCAAAGGTAAAAAGGCCACTTTTTCTCTACATTGCAAAAAAAATCAGCAAAAGCATTTTCACACTGAAGTGAATAGGCCTCACTTTCAGGTTTTTCATGTGCCATGTTTTTAAGTTGCACCAAAATGTGCGTGGCAATTTAAATGCAGCCTGTCTGAAGCACAAAAATAAAACAATGCCTGACTGCAGATGAAATCTGCTCCATCAATACTCTCCCTGGTATGCCACACCAGTCTCAGTCTGGACCAAACACGGTTCAATTTCTACCTAAAACCTATGAGGAAAACACATTTACATATAAATAACATAATTTATACATTAAGGGACCGATTAACAAAGGCAACATGCATTTTAAGTAATTTAAACTTTTGAGTACATTTACTACTTTGTGGCTTTCCCCATGTTGGTGGAGCTTTACCCTCATTATCATGTGAGTTTATAGGTTAATCCCAGATTCTGATAGGTACATGGAGTGAAGTACTCTGTTGAAGTGTTTTTTTCTTCTTTATTCGAAAGATAATTGTGAAAGTTAAAAAACAGCTGACACGTGTTTCGCCCAAAGGGCCAGCAGGCCAGGGCTTTTTAAAGGCTAGTTATTAGATGTGTTTATGCATTATACATTTATGTGATTGTAAAAGTAGACCACAGTATCAAAGAGGTGGTAAGGGAAATTGTGGAGGGTACCCCATGAGAGATTTATATTGGTGTGATAAAGGGCATCGGAGAAAAACACCTGTGATTATAGGGAGTTGTTAGAGGAGGATAAGGAAGAAAAAGGGAAGAAGCAAAAAGAAAAAATATATTTAAATGAGGTATACCTCAATAAATATCAGTGAAAAATCCTCACTCATTTTTGGCTATTCATAAAATCTGAGTGTAAATTTGTTCCAAAAGTGTAACTTACATATCTCCACCAAATCGAAGGGCTTAAGGGCTATTAACAAACTGAAGGGGCTATTCACAAAGAAAACCTTCTTAATTCAGTAAGTTACACATGCAAATGATTCTTGCACTTTTAAGTAAGTTTACTACTTTGTCAATTCACAAAATCTGAGTGTAAAGTCACTCAAAAGTGCAAGTTACCTTGTACATACATGGCAATGATTAATAATAATTACTATTATAAAACATTTTACTCAAAACAATCATAAGCATATCTTGGAGTGTTTCATTGAAACTCTTCAGGCCACAAAATGATTCCATAGAACCAACCACAAGGGGTCTCCACACCCTTGCTTACCAGCATACAGCTCCATCTCGTAGTGCTTTAAAAAATATGGAAAACCTTGGATTAGTTATTCAATTACCTAAAAGATTTACAGCACATGTAAGAGCCCAGTGCCCAGTGTACAGATTGGTATGTTATGTTATGTTATGTTATGTTATGTTATGTTATGTTATGTTAAAAATGGACTTGTAAAGCGCACAGCAGAGTATCTCGGCGCTGAGACAGAAAGATACAGAGGCCAGAGGCCAGAGGGGGAACTGCGATCCCGGGGTGGGCGGCCGTTATACTGCTTGTTGGAACAGCCAGGTTTTCAATTGTTTCCTGAAAGCCAGTATATTCTTGGCCTGCCTAAGCCGAAGAGGCAGCTTGTTCCAGTATCCAGCCACTTGCACTTGGAACGAGCGACCGCCACGGCGGGCTCTGAGACACCTTGGAGTGACCATTAGGTGTTGGTGTGCTGACCTAAAGGATCTACCAGGTACATAGTATGAAACTCTTCTGCGGATGTAAAGCGCCCCCATGCCATGCAGAGCTTTGAAAGCCAGGACCAGAGCTTTGAAGAGTATTCTGCATCAGACAGGCAACCAATGCAGATTCTTCAGGTGGTGGGAGATCCGGTCTCTAGGACTGAGTCTCAAAAGTGCCCTGGCTGCCGTGTTCTGCACGACTTGCAGTCTATTGAGTAAAAACTCCGGAAGGCCCAGATAGAGGACGTTGGCATAGTCCAATCTGGAGGTAATAAGGGCCTGAACGACTTTCTTTCTGTGTGAGGTCGGTAATAGGAATTGAAACCTACGGCGCCTTTTCAAGAGACTGAAACACGTGCCCGCTGGATGTTTATGGGTTCCTCTGTACTACCACGGAACCTGTAGAGAAAATTCCTTCTGACTCTAGTGAAGTCTTTACTTCTTATTCTAGACCCATGGTACTAAAAATGTTTGCAGAACACAGAGGTTTTAAATAAAGTTAAGTTTAATGTGAAGGGGTCATTATTTCCAACTTTGACATTAGGGGTTTCCTTTCAAGCCCAAATATGTAAAAAGTTTGCAAATGTGTAGGAAAGTGAACTTTTTGACATGGTGAACCCTTCAGCCCCATTTTGCCTGGTATGTGATGTGATTTCAACTGGAAGTGCACTGGGTTCCTGCTAACCATGTCCACAGTGCCAGATCTCTTTCCCAAAACTGTGCAATTGTTTTCCCCAAATGGCAATACCCCAAATGGCAATACCTTTAGTACCCTCTGTAAGTCCCTAGTAGATGGTACCCCAGGTACTTAGGGCTTAAGGCTCTAAAGAGGATCCCGAAGGGCTGCAGC
Source organism: Lissotriton helveticus (assembly GCF_964261635.1). NCBI lineage: Eukaryota > Metazoa > Chordata > Amphibia > Caudata > Salamandridae > Lissotriton > Lissotriton helveticus. The sequence continues at coordinate 809,151,314 of NC_136063.1, forward strand.
ACATATTGTGCCACCCTAAAGGATCCCTCACCAAGCTCACGCAAACTGTCACTGTAGGTTGCATGTCTTGGTGCAGACAGAAGTGAAAACACCACATGACACATCCCTGTGGGCCATGTCCCTTAACACTGCACGTAATATTTGAAAGTCACGCTTTCAGCAGGCTCTACAGCCCTAAGGCAGAGTGCCTTATCCTACATGCAATGGCATACCTGCATGAGCAGATATGCCCCAATACTGGTCAGTTCCATTACTGCCAGTACAAGTGAACAGGGAAGCCATTTTAAAACATGTGCTTGACACTAGTGAAAAAGAGTTCCCCAGCTACATGATGGCTTCACTGAAAAGAGGGATGTTTGGTATCAAACATCTTGTATGAATAAACCCACACCAGTATTAGATTTAGTAATACATGCGCCCAAAGGACACCCTAGAGGTGCCCCCTGAAAACCAACCAGCCCCTGATGTGATTGACTGGCTTTTGTAGGGTGAGGGCCATTCAGGAGGCCGGAAACCAGGCCTGCTGGGGCAGGGTGTATTTTCACCTCCTCCCACAGGTAGACTTGCAAATTATTATTCCGAGACAGGGGAGTTTCAAAGCAACTACTACCTTTGGTAAGCAAATCTGACTTCTCCCACAGGGGAAGAAACCAACCATCTTTGTCCAGAGCCATTTAGCACCTGGACAGGTGGAAGAATTATCTAACCCAATTTGGGTTCGGGAAGGGCCATGGGACCGAGACGGCCCTCATCAAGGCAATTGACGAGATCAGGATGATCCTAGACCAAGGCGGCGCGGCAGTCCTGATACTACTGGACCTGTCCGCCGCCTTTGACACGGTCGATCACACTACCCTAATCGACCCTGTCTCCTATATAGGCATTAACCATAATGCCAAAGCCCTTCTAGCCTCTTTCCTCAACAACTGCACCCAATCAGTAAAACTAGGCGACTTCCATTCCCCGGTATTTGCTCTTCCCTGTGGTGTGCCCCAAAGATCCTCCATAAGTCCGACCTTATTTAACATCGATATGTAGGACTTGGCCAGGGTCATCAAAGCACAGGGGATGAGGCTAACTTCATATGCCGACGACACACAACTGGTGCTGGCCGTACATAACGATGGAGGAGCAGTTGCGGACAGATTCCAGGAGGGCATGCTAGCCGTCAGCTCCTGGATGGCAAGCAACTGCCTAAAACCTAACTCTGATAAAACGGAACTAATGATCTTTGGCAGGCTTGCCCCTGGGTGGTCTCCCACTTGGTGGCCAAAAGATCTGGGATACCCACCAGAACCGGTCACTAAGGTCAGGAACTTGGGTGTACTGTTTGACGACAAGCTCTCGTTCATCCACCACGCAAATGCCGTCGTCTCTTCTTCCTTCTACACCCTAAAAATGATAAGGAAACTTCTACCATTCCTCCTCGCCAGCGCTGCCAAGACCCTGATGTCCACACTGATCATGTCAAAAGTAGACTACTGCAACAGACTCCTTCTAAAGGTCCAGGAGAAAGTCCTGAACAAGCTGCAATTAGTTCAGAATGCAGCGGCCAGAATTTTGTCCGGCACCCCCAAGTCCAAATCGATCTCACCTGTCATACGTCAACTCCACTGGTTGCCTAGCAGAAGCGGAACCACATTTAAAGCACTGTGCATCGTGTATAAAGCGATCAACAACACAGGACCAGAGTTTCTCAAAAAAGTACTATGCCCATACGCCCCGAACAGACCTCTGCGCTCCTCCACAGCTCACCTACTCACTGTCCCCCGCACTAAGAAAACCTCCTGGGGAGACCGATGTTTTACAGCAGCCACAGCCAGACTTTGGAATACCCTCCCCCTCCACATTAAAAGCAGTCCTACCCTCATGACATTTAGGAAGCTAGTAAAAACCTGGCTCTTCAACCAGTAGTCACCACACTCAGCTGCTTTCCTCCTGCTTTACTCCACAGCGCCGAGACACCCCAGGGTATTTGTGCGCTTTATAAGTTGCATAAATAAATAAATAAAATGTAGGCATGTCCACCCTCAGGCTAGTGACACCCCTAAAGTAGGCTTTCTGAAGTGGAGACAACATTTTAAAGTTAGCTATATTGGTGATGGCAAAATTGGGAATTCTGGGACAGGGTAACGACCACCTCCTCCAGGTAGTGGTTATATAGGGGACGTAGTGAACCCAAGGGTGGGTAGCCCATTGGCTACAACCCTAAAGGCTCCTAATATCCTTAAATTCAATACTTAGGGTGTTGGACTTGGCCTTTTTGGCAGGTTCACCCCAAAAAATTTTGCGTTCTCCTAGCCTTTTTCTGTAACCTGGTGTTGGTGATTTTAGGCCTCTGCGCACTTTAGCACTGAGGCCCAGTGTAAAGTGCGTGCGCTCTCTGTGTATGTGTGGTGAGACTGGCCTGGCTTCCCATAGGGGAGATGTGTGTTCCTGGTATGAGAGGTATTCAGGGGCGAGTTTAGTATGTGCGAACTCGTGAGAATAAATGCTGCGCAATGGTGTGCGCAGATTTATTGTGACTAGTGGAGAAGTGCCACTTTTAGAAGTTGGCATTTCTGTGTGCAGTGTGTCTGCCTGCCTGGTGTGAATTGCATGTCTGGCTTGTGATTGACAGGGGCTGGCTGGTGTGGTTGGCTCCAGGAGCCAGGATGGGTTTGCCCAGTGGTGAATAGGGAGATCTGCATGTAGATGGGAGGGAGGAGTTGCACCTGGGACCTGAATAGGGCTGTGCCTTCCCTCCACAATGCTGGCTTCACCTCCTGTGGTGCCTCTGATGTCCCTGGCCTGTCCTGTGAATGGAGAGGGGAGCTGAGCAAAACAAAGTGCTCCTGAACCAGTTGTATCTGGATCTCCCCTTGCCTGCACCTTTGAGACAAAGGATTCAGTGGTATAGGAAGGGGCTGTGACCCCATGTAAAATGTTCTGCTTTGGATCCTGAGTCCTGCAGGGTGTGCTGCTGCTGGGGCTCAGGAGGACTTGCCAGGAGGGCTGCCTCCCTTGGCCCAGCTATGCCCTGGAACCTTTTTGCTTTATGTCCTTATTTAAGGACTTTGGGGACTGTGTGCTTTATTCCTTGCCCCAGGACTTTGGCTTCCTCTATTGCTGCTGGAAGCGCTATCTGTTAAATGGCCCAGTTGAGGAGGAGAGTGGGCTGCGCAGCACGATGCTGCAGCCCCTTTAAAAGGGAATCCCCAGCGTGGGGATTCCCCCATGATACCGACCTTGCGGGTGCCCACCCTACTTATTTAATTATTTCCAATGCGCAGGTTCCCACCCTACGACTTTGCCTTTATCTTATGGCGCGGGTGCCCACCCCGGATGCTGCCTGCCTCATGTGTTCTTAAACTAGAGCAGGTGCCCACCCCGCGTCTCACCGCCGCGGCACCGGGAAGGAGAATTCCGGCAAAACCGGAAGTCAGGCAGCATTGTGCCTGCGGCGGGCGGGACTTCCGATTTTTCGGAGGAAGTCCCGCGCACGCCACCGGCGCCTCAGAAAGCCGTCCGGGAGGAGAAGCAGCCGCCTGCCGGTGCGGGGCTCCCAAGGCTGAGGGAGAACCCCGTGGGCGCCAGCAAGTAAAGAGGGTGGCGGCCGGAGTCCAGGAAAGCCCCGGGTCTCAGGAGGGGGCCCGGGTGAAGAAGTGCTGTTTTTGCCTGTGGAGGGGGCGCGAGGCATATTGCTGGTACCTGCACCCACCGCATCTGCGATGAGGAGCCTTCCCCCATGCCAAGAGCCGGTAGGTCGAGACGGCTAGAGGTGGGGAGGCCACACGACTGCGCACGGTGCCAATTCAGTGAGCCGACCCGCAGTTGCGTGCAGGTCCGATGGCGTGGCATATTTTGTGAGAGGCCCTAGAGATGGGCCTGATTCTTTCCGGAGCCAGTGCGCTCCATAGGGGCAAGTTTATTTTTATCACCAGGGCTCGCCCATGGGGCCTCATTGTTTTCCTGAACCCCGTGGCTCCCACGTTTGGGGCCTACGCTTTTCCCCATGATGGCAGTCTGAGCGGGCCCACCAGGAGAGCGGGCCGCTCTCAAGTGGGGTACCATTGTTTTCAGAGCCTATGCATGGCTCCAACATTTTGAGGGCACGTTTGTTCTCTTTATGTGGCGCACAATTATTTCAGGAGCCCGTGTGCTCCAGGGGACATTATTTCTAGAGCCGGAGCGGCTCCAACGCTGTGCATCATGATTTCCAGAGCCAGATGGCTCCAACTTTGGGCACAGTAATTTCAAGGGCCAGTGAGAGCCCAGGCCGCATTGTGACTTTTACAGCTGCCCAGCAAGTAGTGGGCAGCTGCACTGTTTAGGTCAAGTTTTCTTTTAGGGGACATGGTTAAGCCAGGAGTGAGATGCACTCCTTCACTTCCGCCTTTTCCTGCACAGCTGCGCAGCACTTGGTGCCAGCTGCATGGTTTAGGCACCCTTGACCTTCGCTGCCTAGGCAGCAGCCCTGACTCTTTGGACATAGGGCATTTGAGCCCCATTTTGAGTTGGCCAGGGGGATTGTTACCTTTAAAGGGCGCCAGGCCCTAATGTGATTTATGTGCTAAAATTGATTTTGGTGCTAGGAAATGTAATTCATGTAGTATGTTTTAGGCACCCTGTGTTATACCTCTAAATGTGGTCTTTAAGGATTATGAGGTTGTTTTGCCTATCAGGGTTTATGCTAGTGAGATTATGTTTCACTGTGTGAGTTATGCCCCTAATGTGAGTTATGCTTAAGAGGTTAGGGTCTAAGGTGTTTAGACTTCTGAGAGGATTGCATAATGTGTTTATGCTGGAGAGGTTGGTGCAGAATGTAATTTGCGCCTGATGTGATACTGTGCATAAGGTAGTTTATGATACAGGCTGATGCTAAGTACAGTGATTACCAGTGGTTATTGGTTGTACGTTTATGATCTGTTTTACATTTACTAAGTTTGCTTTGTGATGGTTCTGACAGTGGTCCATGTGGCTCTGTCATGTGTAAATAATTCCCTTGTAAATATTGCCCAGTGCCAGTTGGCACAGTGTATATTTTGTGATTACTATTCTAATGTGTTATGAGAATGCGAAGGCTATTTTTTATATAACCTTGTGTGGAGTTCCTTTTGTAGTGTGCCTGGGATGTTGTTTTTGTGTGCGTGTGCAAATGCTTTACACATGGCCTCCGGGATAAGCCTGATTGCTCGTGCCAAGCTACCAAGGGGGTGAGCAGGGGTTATCTTTGGCGTGTAACTCCCAAGCCCTGACTAGAGTGGTGGTCTCTGCCTGGCTTTGGCGCAAGCCTTAGCCAACCAGAAATCCCATTTCTAACATAGGGGAACCCTGGCATCAGAGAAAAAGAAGAAGAATGAGCAAAGAGCCGTGAAAAGCAAGAACTTTAGTAGAAGCACCTGACTTGGTGCCAACCCTGCTAGCCTATCTGCTGTTCCCGAAAATTGAGCCAAAATCGATTCATCCTGCAAGTTGCTGTGCCTCCAAAAGTCAGGCAAAACTGCCACCATTTCTGCCAACACTCAGGAACTTCTATGGAGCAGCAGAGCTGTTTCTCTGCATCCTGCATGCACCCAAAGAGACCTGAGAGGACTGCAGACCACCAAAACCTAACACTAGAAATCACCACTGCACTGTGCCGCCTATCCCAAGCTGAAGTGGACCAACTGTGCCAGCCCTCCAGAGACAAAGCTGACCCTGTGCTTGCCCACTGTGAACTTCCCAATGACACCTGTAGCCTTTGTTTGCAGGCCCCTCTACTGCAAGTGCTCCCAGTGACAAAAATCTGACCCCTGAAGACACCTCTTCACCCGTCCCCCCTGGCCAAAGTTGCCCCGAAACATCGTGAGAACTGAGTCCCCCCGTTGGTTAAGATCGACTGGCTTCACAGTCCAAGCCTGTAGCCTCTTTTTGACTGGACCGATCCCCGTATGATAATATTGGGCACCCGATGCTGCACTGCACTTAACCGCCTTCGTGAAAACGGAGGTGGCCTGTTGGTGCTGCCTTCGACCTTGCCCCATGCTCACCTTAAGTCCAGGGGATTGGTTGTGTATTTCGCTGTACTGTACCTGAATGGCGTAGTTGTTTTTTCCTCCCATAGGATAACATTGCAGCTTCAGAAAACTGCATTAAGGGGGTCAATACGATGACGGACAGACTTCAGTCCATCTGCCATCGTATCGTATTTGGGACCGCCCGCCTACAAGGTGGCGGTCCCACAGGGCAAATTATGATGTGACCCCCATCGTGGAGGTCACATTGCCCATGTTTTGTACTGCGGCAGGCGTTGCGCTCTGCAGCACTTGCTGCAAGACAAAACAGGCATCCCACACATATCCTTGCACTATGTGGCAGGCACCATGCCGTGCCTACCATATGGTGTAGGGATATGGTGCCCCCCAGTGCCTATGTCCCTGGGGGCTAGGGGGGCCTGCTATGGGCCCCCAAATATGTATCTCCCTGTTGTTTTGCAGCAGGTTGACCGCTGCAGAACGACCAGCAGAAAGGGATATTGTAATCCCTACAGCGGTGCCTGACAGGCACTGCCGCCATTCTGGGAATACAGGGAGGTCCAACGGACGGTTGGATACAGACCCCCTGTCGGGACCGTGGAAGTCAGAGTTTCCGATCACCACCCGTCCAGAAGCCATTATAATATGGCGGAAGGAGATCCCTGTTCTGATGGCGGGTAGATTGCCACCAAAAACCTGTCAGTGGCGGTTTCCACGCCACAGTAATCAGCCCCTAAGTGCCTACTATTTAAGTGCAAGAGTATTCCTCTTGAATAATGTACTAACCTGATCGTATTTATTCTCCTGCCTAAACATATATAAAGATACATGTTATTTTTATAAATTGGTGTAGATCTCCTCATTGAGTTGAGTGCATCATTTCCAGACTCTTGTGTGTATTTGTGGATGTCTAACACGCCTCTCTGATAAGCTTAGGGCTGCTTGATTACACAACCCTCTAGATGAGCACCTTGGGATTGCTTGAGCAAGCCCTTGTCAACTGGTAAGGGAATACCTGGACTATTTGCACGATATACCATATAAAAAGCCAGTTTCCTACAAAATGTTATTGAAAGTGTTTCATTTTTAGCTGTCTCTGAACTGTTGTACTCAAAAATGGTACTAATGTACCAATGAATCCCAGTAACACCACATCTGATTGGTTGGTGGGACTTTATTCATGCAAACTGAAGTAGTTTCAGCTCAATTTCCTGAATTTGGGATTTGGATATCACTTGATTCACACCTTGTACAATCTATCCTTATTTTTTTGATTCATCTCTTTTTTTCAGGTTTAGACCACAAATAACTTTGAGAATGGCACCAGGGGCAGGGCATCCTGAACATCATGACCCTGAAGAGTTAGAGGAGGAAAGTAGAGATCCTCCCAACTTCATAGTTTGGGAGTTCTTTACAATTCCACTAGTGAGAAGACAGCTTCTACAAAGAAAGTCACATGGAATATATGTGGCAGAGTTGACTATTTTTTAATTCTTGTAATGCTGGAGAACAGCAGTACTGGTGCCACAGAAGTACTTCAGAACCAATGATAGAGCTATCTTTAACTCTTAATGCAGGTTAATACGTTCATACCCAACCTAAGCACCTCTTTAAATGCTAATTTCTTGAAAACTTCTAAAAGCATTAACAGCAAATCACAAGAAGCACGCTTTCTGACTTACGTTTTACCTTTGTGTCAAATTTGGTATAATTCCCCATCCAACTGTTTTTTCTCTATTAAAGAGTAATCTTTCCAATTGGAATTTAAATAAGAAAGTACACCTTTGTCTTCCTTTTTCTTGACAGATCTGCATAAAACTTTCCACAAAGGAGTCAACGTAGATCATCTTTTTCCTTTGAAAGTTTAGTGCAGATTTGTGAAATGGAGCCAACATTATTAAGAAAATAAAAAATACCTTTCTTATGGAAAGTCTGACCTAGCTATAACTACACTGCCAGAGTAATATATACCTATAATGTAAATGATGCCTCCTGCAAAGTAATTATAAAACATTTTAAGTTTAAGCATTATTTACCTGTCTCCATCATCTCAATGCCAAACAGGTCGACGAGCTCCTGCTTCCAATCCAGGATGTCAGGCCAGGGGTGCATGTCCTGCCTCTGAGTTCAGGAGACCCGGTTGCGATGGCCCATGCTGCGCAGCACTCTCCCACGGTGCATGGTCTGCACCAAAACTAGGCTATACATATTGTCAGGCCTGCTGACAACATTAAGGTAAGGATAAAATACCAGCACAGCCAGCTTATCCTCCCAAAAATGTTGCATGTGGTAGCTGTGTCACCCTTGTGCCTATGTTGTTGGATTTCAGTGATCACCTCCTATTGCAAGCAGACTGCCTCAAGCTGTAACTGTGCGGAGGCAGTCTGTTAGACCTGGCATCATTGGTGTGGGTTTCCCGTGTATTTTTTGCCTTTGCATTCTGGTATTTTGCTGTGTGTTGGACTTTGTTTTTGCTGGTTAAGATGCTTCGGGCACTTTGCCACTCCTGTTCAGTGCCAAAGAACAAGTGCTCCCACTAAATTGTTGTTATGGATTGGTGATTCCATGATTGACATATTTGATTTACCAGTCAGCCCCCAGTACAGTGCACTGTGTGTGCCCAGGGCCTGTCAATCAAACGCTGCTAGTGGCCTGCAGCATTGATTGTGCCACCCACATAAGCAGCCTGTAAATGTAACTCAGATATTCCATTGCAGTGTCTGTGTGCAGTTTGGTACTGCCATGTGGACCAGGCAAGTGCACCCACTTGCCAGGCCCTACTCTCCCCTTTTCTTACATGTGAGTCACCCCTATGTTGTGGCCAAAGTACCTCTGTGGGCAGGGTGCAGTGAATGTGAAAGGTAGGACATGTCTTGACATGTGTAGCATGTCCTGATAGTAAAATACTTCCAGTTTATGTTTTCAGTATTGAAAGACTATCTGCCCCATACTGCCCCTTTGCTGTGTGCTGTATGGGGTTGGTCTGCAGTGGCTGTTTCTGCCAAGGAAAGGACAAGTACTTTGCTTTGTGCAGTGTCCACTGCTTGAGGAAGATCTCCAAGGGCTTGAAGTAGAGCTTGCCTCCTGTTTTGAAGTCTCAGGGATACAAAGACTCCACCCCAGCTCCCCTGAACTCCGTTTCCGGAGTTCTGACCTGCCAGAGGTGCCTGTTGCTGTTCTGGGCCTATGGAGGTTGTTCCTGCTGTTGGGAGCAGGAAATGTAACGCAACAAGGAGAAGTGTGACACATCTTTACCTGTTTCCGATTAATTGCCAAAGAAACTGACGCAAAGCCTGCTCGTGGCTCGAGAAATCGCTGCACGCCCCATCGAGTGCACCAATCTATGAAAGCCGAGATCCCCGCACCAATTCCAACACAGGTCCTGCTGTGTGACTGCAAGAACCAACACATTGTAGGACCACGGCTGAAGAAATCAATGCAAGAGCCATTGCTGCTGCCACATTGAGAAACTAACAATCACCAATCCTCATGCATCGTACTGGGGAGCCGAGTCTACAAGGACGCTGGGGCCGCAGTCAGAAACCGACGCATCACCTCCCCGCACAGTAAGGAACTGATGCATCACCTTCCCTGTAGATGTTCTTGCTTTTGATTTTGACACTTCAAAGGTAGTTTGTGTTGAAAGTGTTGCATCTGCAACTTGCTTTGAACAGAACTATTTCTACCTTTTGAAATTAAAATATTTTTATTACTGCTTTGTGGATTTTTGTCATTTTGGTCTGGTATGGTATGGTTTAGATAAGGACTACTTACTTTTCTGAGCTTGTGTGATGTCCATTTGTAGTGTTTTCACTTTGTTACTGTATGTGTGCACAAATGCTTTACACACTGCCTCTGAGATAAGCCTTTCTACTTGTGCCAAGATATCAAGGGGTTGAGCAGCGGTTATTTTATGAGTCAGATGGAGCAAGGACTCGTGAAAAAGAGACTTGCTGGGAAGCAATCTGCTCATGTAACCACTAACCCAGTACTAAACTTGTATTGTGGAAATAACATGCATTTACATAACATTTATTAGTAAGACCAAAGCTTGCCTATGTGTCTTATTAACCAGTAACTCAAGTGTGATTCTAAAATGGGCGCTAACCGATAATCTTTAGTGCGCATGCGTCTACTGCATCTACGTAGTAAGCCGTATCTTTTGCTTTGAGGGAACTTTCTGCACTTGCGCGGTAGCTAACCAAATAGCCGCTGAAAGCTCAGATGCTTGCCACCTGCTTGCTGAAAAACTAAACTCAGCTATTCTACTAATGCTAATGAGGGAAGAGTAATAATAAGTAAAGGGGATTAAAGTAGAGATACGTGGTTTACAGTGAAACCATTTCTTTTAGATGTTAAAATTTGTCTTTATGACTCTTTCTATAGTGCTTATTACTTACCTAAAAACTCACACCACAGTCTATTCCCTCTCATTCTACTGCACATGCGTAGTGCAACCAAGCTGAAGGACGCAATGTCAACTTGTACCTCGTCCAAGGTTTCCTGAGGATACTTTCATGGGAACTGGATGACAGTCACCTGGAATGGATGGGAACTACTGTTTTTTCCCTCTAATATGTGAGAATTACATTTTGAATAACGGGTGGGAATAAAGACTGATGTATAAAACGTAAGGGGTGGGATTTTAAAACAAAGAGCTGGAAGACATAATGGGAAATAAGCATGGTGTGACGATCACCTCCCCTTGCCTGTCCAATCAGAGTTAGTAGTTTCATAAGTTTGAGACATTAATGGGCCGTACTAGCATACAGAAATATATAATTGAGGTAGCATTAGTTAGTTAGTTAGCTAGAGACCGGGATGCTGTCCGAGAGCACGGAGAAGTTCCAGACGGAGATGCAGAAGAAGAATCGAATTGCTGAACCAATTATCTTAACCAAATTAATTTAGAAGAAGATTGCGGAAGAATCTCGAGGAGGAAGAGAGTGTCAGAGAGGGGTGCTAAACACTCGTCGGTGATAGAGAGGTTGTCTGCCTGCATAGTTCGCTCTGTAACATTTGAACTGGTATTTGTGCATTGTCCGTGTATGCATCTCTGTGCTGCGCTGTAAGGTTACGCATTGTAGTTGTGCTTTGAACCGATAGTGCTCCATTGTACTTTGTTTGCACCCAGGCTCGCCGAGTTTCGTTTTCCCCCAGTAGCAACCATTTTGTGGCTTGTTGTGACTCCCAGGACGTAGCTCCACCCCGCGCCCGCCTCCCAGCTGACCCTGCCTCGCCCCTCCCCTTACACCTACATATGACAGATGTCTCCCCGCGCAGCGGCCATGCGCAGCGGTCGCGCCTCATGCGCGCCGAAGGTGCGCCAAAGGTAAGCCCGTCTACGCCCGTCCGCGCCTGGACCGCGACCAGCGCCTGTCCCCCTGCCCTATGCCGCCCCCAACCCCGCAGAGTAACTTATGATGCCGCTACTCTCCTCGCCTTCAACGCAGGACGCACCCCTCTATGCCGCGTAGCTACCCCAGGACGTACCCACGGCCCATTCTCCTGCCTCTCCTGTAAGTTCAACTGCTTCAGGACCCTCACCAAACATACTTCCTCCACACTCAGCTCCGAACCCAACGACTTGAAATGCATCCTACTGAACACCCGCTCGGTCCACAGACACGCAACCGAACTCTGGGACCTAATCGACACTGTGTCACCTGACATTGCCTTCCTCACTGAAACTTGGATGAACGCATCTTCTGCCCCCGACATCGCCATAGCCATACCGGACACTTACAAGATCATTCGAAAAGACCGCACCATTAAAAAAACTGGAGGAGGCATCGCCATCGTCCATAGAAACACCATCAAAATTACAACCAGCTCTGACGACAATCTTGCAACCGCCGAACACCTCCACTTTCAGATCCACACCGACCCCAGGACCACCCTTAGAGGAACCCTCATCTACAGACCCCCAGGCACCCGATCTCAATTCAGCGACGACATCACTGACTTTGTCAGCCCGCACGCCCTCGCCTCCGAGAACTACATCCTTCTAGGAGACCTCAACTACCACATTGACAACATTCTCGACAACAACACCACCACCCTCCTGGACAACCTGTCCAACCTCGGACTCAAACAACTTGTTGACACCCCCACTCACACAGCCGGACACACACTCGACCCTATCTTCACCTCCAGCAAGCACATCTCCTTCGATCACACTACAGCTCTCCACTGGACGGATCACAGCTGTGTTCACTTCAGCTACAAACTGGATGACAGTCACCTGGAATGGATGGGAACTACTGTTTTTTCCCTCTAATATGTGAGAATTACATTTTGAATAACGGGTTGGAATAAAGACTGATGTATAAAACGTAAGGGGTGGGATTTTAAAACAAAGAGCTGGAAGACATAATGGGAAATAAGCATGGTGTGACGATCACCTCCCCTTGCCTGTCCAATCAGAGTTAGTAGTTTCATAAGTTTGAGACATTAATGGGCCGTACTAGCATACAGAAATATATAATTGAGGTAGCATTAGTTAGTTAGTTAGCTGGACACCGGGATGCTGTCCGAGAGCACGGAGAAGTTCCAGACGGAGATGCAGAAGAAGAATCGAATTGCTGAACCAATTATCTTAACCAAATTAATTTAGAAGAAGATTGCGGAAGAATCTCGAGGAGGAAGAGAGTGTCAGAGAGGGGTGCTAAGCACTCGTCGGTGATAGAGAGGTTGTCTGCCTTGCTCTGATTCCTGTCCTGAAGCATTTGTACGCCAGATATTTCCTGGGGGACCCTTTCCAATTCCTACGCCTGGGAGTTGGTTTTCACACCATTCTTGGTAAACATAAATAAATAATATGTATGAGCTTGTGTGCTTTTCTCTCTATCCTCTCCCTTTCATGCAATGTCATTGCAAAGTATAAATGAATACAATTTGATTTATTATTTGAATCTTCCTTCCTGTTGGAAACAGAGTGTGTTCTGTACTGTGTAAGTGGTTCGCATAAATTTAATCTGAGATAAAATTTTAAATTACATCCCGGCTCTGTGATCATTTCCAAGGTGTAAGTATATTGAAACCATATGCCATTTTACCATCAACTCGATCCAACTAATGGTCCATTGACCAGAGGAAAGAACTTTTGATCAGTAAAAGATTAGTTAGGGACAATAGATAACTAATCTAAAGAATTACAAAAACATGACCCCAGAAGTTATTGCCAGTGTGTTGTGAAGGAACTTATGGGCCCAGGTGAGGATGTGGTGTTAGATTACTTGTTGCTGGTAACCCTCTGGAGCAAGTGTATCCCCCCTTACCCTGACTAGGAAGAAGAGTCCCTAATTGGACAAAGGTACATACCTTTGCCAACTAGAGACCCTCATTTCTAACACAGGTCATACAAAATAAAAAGCAAAATGGACAGCCAAGGGAAAAAATGCAAAATAAAATGGCTCACTTAAAGGAGACTAAAGAGTCAAAAGAAACTGCAGCTCTCTTGGAGCCTAGAGGTAGCAATCAAAGCGTTATTCAATTTAATGACTTGGATACACTGGAGTGCTAATGGCTATGACTGGTAAAGCTGAGAGTGTTGAGTGTCTCCGGGGATGTGGTCAAAGGGGCATACCTTATGGGACTGTCCTGCTTTTCAGCCATACTGGAGAGGAGCAATGAGGACCCAAGTGGTGGTTGCCGGGCTCCCTTTGACCCCAGGAGTGAAACTTCGCATCTTGGTCATATGGGGTGACCAGGAACCTAACAGATATCATTGTCTGTTTTGTAACTTAGGATTGGTAATAGCTCAGTGAAATATTGCACAACTGTGGGGTGCCGTGACACTACCTCAGATGGAGTGATGGAGTGTATGTATGCACTGGTGCATGGGAGCCGAGCCTTTAGCCTTTGAAGGGAAAGGTTGACCACAAAAGTTTGAGAACATTTGGTTTCCCTAGTACGTAAGTAAATAAGTAATATGCTTGTAAAGCGTTCAAATGGCAAGGCGTCTTGGCTCTAAGGGAGGACACAGGTTTAGCACAGGAGAGAAATGTTACTTTTGCCTAGCAAATAGCCACGTCTTCAGCAACTTCCTAAAACAAGGTCTGGACGGTTGGAGTCTGATGTAGTCAGGTAACTGGTTCCAAAGTTTAGACGCACGGTATCTCAGGCTCCTCCTCCCCATCTAGCTCTGTGTATCCTGGGAATCTGGACTAGACCTTGGTTAGCCGATCTAAGGTTGCGCCGAGGAATGTACTGTAGAAATAGTTTCTGTAGATCCGCCGCTCCACCCCCAAACTGGATTTTATGTACCAAGCACAAAGGAATTTTCAACAGTATTTTGGCTGCAGCATTTTGGGTACACTGCAGTTTTGAGAGTCGTTGCCTATTAATGCCCATGAAGAGGGCATTACAGTAGTTAGTCCTTGAAAAGATCAATGCAATGATAACTGATGTCAGTAAGTCCGGAGGAATAAAAGGGAAGATTTTACGGTGAACTTTCACCTGGAAGAAGCACGCTGACTCTCCTGACCTGCTTGGGAAGAGGTCGCTCCCCTCCACGCTCCACGCTCCTAACGATTGGTGACTCAGAAGCGCCTTAAAACCACCCTGCGGTATCGTAGCGCCTCCAGCTGACTCCACAGCGCGTCCTCCCCCGCAATACTCCCGCTGCCTGCATAGTTCGCTCTGTAACATTTGAACTGGTATTTGTGCATTGTCCGTGTATGCATCTCTGTGCTGCGCTGTAAGGTTACGCATTGTAGTTGTGCTTTGAACCGATAGTGCTCCATTGTACTTTGTTTGCACCCAGGCTCGCCGAGTTTCGTTTTCCCCCAGTAACAACCATTTTGTGGCTTGTTGTGACTCCCAGGACGTAGCTCCACCCCGCGCCCGCCTCCCAGCTGACCCTGCCTCCCACAGACTGTGGTAATCGTACCCCACCATCCCCTCGCCGTGACTCTCCTGACCTGCTTGGGAAGAGGTCGCTCCCCTCCACGCTCCACGCTCCTAACGATTGGTGACTCAGAAGCGCCTTAAAACCACCCTGCGGTATCGTAGCGCCTCCAGCTGACTCCACAGCGCGTCCTCCCCCGCAATACTCCCGCTGCCTGCATAGTTCGCTCTGTAACATTTGAACTGGTATTTGTGCATTGTCCGTGTATGCATCTCTGTGCTGCGCTGTAAGGTTACGCATTGTAGTTGTGCTTTGAACCGATAGTGCTCCATTGTACTTTGTTTGCACCCAGGCTCGCCGAGTTTCGTTTTCCCCCAGTAGCAACCATTTTGTGGCTTGTTGTGACTCCCAGGACGTAGCTCCACCCCGCGCCCGCCTCCCAGCTGACCCTGCCTCCCACAGACTGTGGTAATCGTACCCCACCATCCCCTCGCCGTGACTCTCCTGACCTGCTTGGGAAGAGGTCGCTCCCCTCCAAGCTCCACGCTCCTAACGATTGGTGACTCAGAAGCGCCTTAAAACCACCCTGCGGTATCGTAGCGCCTCCAGCTGACTCCACAGCGTGTCCTCCCCCGCAATACTCCCGCTGCCTGCATAGTTCGCTCTGTAACATTTGAACTGGTATTTGTGCATTGTCCGTGTATGCATCTCTGTGCTGCGCTGTAAGGTTACGCATTGTAGTTGTGCTTTGAACCGATAGTGCTCCATTGTACTTTGTTTGCACCCAGGCTCGCCGAGTTTCGTTTTCCCCCAGTAGCAACCATTTTGTGGCTTGTTGTGACTCCCAGGACGTAGCTCCACCCCGCGCCCGCCTCCCAGCTGACCCTGCCTCCCACAGACTGTGGTAATCGTACCCCACCATCCCCTCGCCGTGACTCTCCTGACCTGCTTGGGAAGAGGTCGCTCCCCTCCACGCTCCACGCTCCTAACGATTGGTGACTCAGAAGCACCTTAAAACCACCCTGCGGTATCGTAGCGCCTCCAGCTGACTCCACAGCGCGTCCTCCCCCGCAATACTCCCGCTGCCTGCATAGTTCGCTCTGTAACATTTGAACTGGTATTTGTGCATTGTCCGTGTATGCATCTCTGTGCTGCGCTGTAAGGTTACGCATTGTAGTTGTGCTTTGAACCGATAGTGCTCCATTGTACTTTGTTTGCACCCAGGCTCGCCGAGTTTCGTTTTCCCCCAGTAGCAACCATTTTTTGGCTTGTTGTGACTCCCAGGACGTAGCTCCACCCCGCGCCCGCCTCCCAGCTGACCCTGCCTCCCACAGACTGTGGTAATCGTACCCCACCATCCCCTCGCCGTGACTCTCCTGACCTGCTTGGGAAGAGGTCGCTCCCCTCCACGCTCCACGCCTCTAACGATTGGTGACTCAGAAGCACCTTAAAACCACCCTGCGGTATCGTAGCGCCTCCAGCTGACTCCACAGCGCGTGCTCCCCCGCAATACTCCCGCTGCCTGCATAGTTCGCTCTGTAACATTTGAACTGGTATTTGTGCATTGTCCGTGTATGCATCTCTGTGCTGCGCTGTAAGGTTACGCATTGTAGTTGTGCTTTGAACCGATAGTGCTCCATTGTACTTTGTTTGCACCCAGGCTCGCCGAGTTTCGTTTTCCCCCAGTAGCAACCATTTTGTGGCTTGTTGTGACTCCCAGGACGTAGCTCCACCCCGCGCCCGCCTCCCAGCTGACCCTGCCTCGCCCCTCCCCTTACACCTACATATGACAGATGTCTCCCCGCACAGCGGCCACGCGCAGCGGTCGCGCCTCATGCGCGCCGAAGGTGCGCCAAAGGTAAGCCCGTCTACGCCCGTCCGCGCCTGGACCGCGACCAGCGCCCGTCCCCCTGCCCTATGCCGCCCCCAACCCCCCAGAGTAACTTATGATGCCGCTACTCTCCTCGCCTTCAACGCAGGACGCATCCCTCTATGCCGCGTAGCTACCCCAGGACGTACCCACGGCCCATTCTCCTGCCTCTCCTGTAAGTTCAACTGCTTCAGGACCCTCACCAAACATACTTCCTCCACACTCAGCTCCGAACCCAACGACTTGAAATGCATCCTACTGAACACCCGCTCGGTCCACAGACACGCAACCGAACTCTGGGACCTAATCGACACTGTGTCACCTGACATTGCCTTCCTCACTGAAACTTGGATGAACGCATCTTCTGCCCCCGACATCGCCATAGCCATACCGGACACTTACAAGATCATTCGAAAAGACCGCACCATTAAAAAAACTGGAGGAGGCATCGCCATCGTCCATAGAAACACCATCAAAATTACAACCAGCTCTGACGACAATCTTGCAACCGCCGAACACCTCCACTTTCAGATCCACACCGACCCCAGGACCACCCTTAGAGGAACCCTCATCTACAGACCCCCAGGCACCCGATCTCAATTCAGCGACGACATCACTGACTTCGTCAGCCCGCACGCCCTCGCCTCCGAGAACTACATCCTTCTAGGAGACCTCAACTACCACATTGACAACATTCTCGACAACAACACCACCACCCTTCTGGACAACCTGTCCAACCTCGGACTCAAACAACTTGTTGACACCCCCACTCACACAGCCGGACACACACTCGACCCTATCTTCACCTCCAGCAAGCACATCTCCTTCGATCACACTACAGCTCTCCACTGGACGGATCACAGCTGTGTTCACTTCAGCTACAAACTGGATGACAGTCACCTGGAATGGATGGGAACTACTGTTTTTTCCCTCTAATATGTGAGAATTACATTTTGAATAACGGGTGGGAATAAAGACTGATGTATAAAACGTAAAGGGTGGGATTTTAAAACAAAGAGCTGGAAGACATAATGGGAAATAAGCATGGTGTGACGATCACCTCCCCTTGCCTGTCCAATCAGAGTTAGTAGTTTCATAAGTTTGAGACATTAATGGGCCGTACTAGCATACAGAAATATATAATTGAGGTAGCATTAGTTAGTTAGTTAGCTAGAGACCGGGATGCTGTCCGAGAGCACGGAGAAGTTCCAGACGGAGATGCAGAAGAAGAATCGAATTGCTGAACCAATTATCTTAACCAAATTAATTTAGAAGAAGATTGCGGAAGAATCTCGAGGAGGAAGAGAGTGTCAGAGAGGGGTGCTAAGCACTCGTCGGTGATAGAGAGGTTGTCTGCCTTGCTCTGATTCCTGTCCTGAAGCATTTGTACGCCAGATATTTCCTGGGGGACCCTTTCCAATTCCTACGCCTGGGAGTTGGTTTTCACACCATTCTTGGTAAACATAAATAAATAATATGTATGAGCTTGTGTGCTTTTCTCTCTATCCTCTCCCTTTCATGCAATGTCATTGCAAAGTATAAATGAATACAATTTGATTTATTATTTGAATCTTCCTTCCTGTTGGAAACAGAGTGTGTTCTGTACTGTGTAAGTGGTTCGCATAAATGTAATCTGAGATAAAATTTTAAATTACATCCCGGCTCTGTGATCATTTCCAAGGTGTAAGTATATTGAAACCATATGCCATTTTACCATCAACTCGATCCAACTAATGGTCCATTGACCAGAGGAAAGAACTTTTGATCAGTAAAAGATTAGTTAGGGACAATAGATAACTAATCTAAAGAATTACAAAAACATGACCCCAGAAGTTATTGCCAGTGTGTTGTGAAGGAACTTATGGGCCCAGGTGAGGATGTGGTGTTAGATTACTTGTTGCTGGTAACCCTCTGGAGCAAGTGTATCCCCCCTTACCCTGACTAGGAAGAAGAGTCCCTAATTGGACAAAGGTACATACCTTTGCCAACTAGAGACCCTCATTTCTAACACAGGTCATACAAAATAAAAAGCAAAATGGACAGCCAAGGGAAAAAAAGCAAAATAAAATGGCTCACTTAAAGGAGACTAAAGAGTCAAAAGAAACTGCAGCTCTCTTGGAGCCTAGAGGTAGCAATCAAAGCGTTATTCAATTTAATGACTTGGATACACTGGAGTGCTAATGGCTATGACTGGTAAAGCTGAGAGTGTTGAGCGTCTCCGGGGATGTGGTCAAAGGGGCATACCTTATGGGACTGTCCTGCTTTTCAGCCATACTGGAGAGGAGCAATGAGGACCCAAGTGGTGGTTGCCGGGCTCCCTTTGACCCCAGGAGTGAAACTTCGCATCTTGGTCATATGAGGTGACCAGGAACCTAACAGATATCATTGTCTGTTTTGTAACTTAGGATTGGTAATAGCTCAGTGAAATATTGCACAACTGTGGGGCGCCGTGACACTACCTCAGATGGAGTGATGGAGTGTATGTATGCACTGGTGCATGGGAGCCGAGCCTTTAGCCTTTGAAGGGAAAGGTTGACCACAAAAGTTTGAGAACATTTGGTTTCCCCTAGTACGTAAGTAAATAAGTAATATGCTTGTAAAGCGTTCAAATGGCAAGGCGTCTTGGCTCTAAGGGAGGACACAGGTTTAGCACAGGAGAGAAATGTTACTTTTGCCTAGCAAATAGCCACGTCTTCAGCAACTTCCTAAAACAAGGTCTGGATGGTTGGAGTCTGATGTAGTCAGGTAACTGGTTCCAAAGTTTAGATGCACGGTATCTCAGGCTCCTCCTCCCCATCTAGCTCTGTGTATCCTGGGAATCTGGACTAGACCTTGGTTAGCCGATCTAAGGTTGCGCCGAGGAATGTACTGTAGAAATAGTTTCTGTAGATCCGCCGCTCCACCCCCAAACTGGATTTTATGTACCAAGCACAAAGGAATTTTCAACAGCATTCTGGCTGCAGCATTTTGGGTACACTGCAGTTTTGAGGGTCGTTGCCTATTAATGCCCATGAAGAGGGCATTACAGTAGTTAGTCCTTGAAAAGATCAATGCAATGATAACTGATGTCAGTAAGTCCGGAGGAATAAAAGGGAAGATTTTACGGTGGACTTTCACCTGGAAGAAGCACGCTGACTCTCCTGACCTGCTTGGGAAGAGGTCGCTCCCCTCCACGCTCCACGCTCCTAACGATTGGTCACTCAGAAGCGCCTTAAAACCACCCTGCGGTATCGTAGCGCCTCCAGCTGACTCCACAGCGCGTCCTCCCCCGCAATACTCCCGCTGCCTGCATAGTTCGCTCTGTAACATTTGAACTGGTATTTGTGCATTGTCCGTGTATGCATCTCTGTGCTGCGCTGTAAGGTTACGCATTGTAGTTGTGCTTTGAACCGATAGTGCTCCATTGTACTTTGTTTGCACCCAGGCTCGCAGAGTTTCGTTTTCCCCCAGTAACAACCATTTTGTGGCTTGTTGTGACTCCCAGGACGTAGCTCCACCCCGCGCCCGCCTCCCAGCTGACCCTGCCTCCCACAGACTGTGGTAATCGCACCCCACCATCCCCTCGCCGTGAATCTCCTGACCTGCTTGGGAAGAGGTCGCTCCCCTCCACGCTCCACGCTCCTAACGATTGGTGACTCAGAAGCGCCTTAAAACCACCCTGCGGTATCGTAGCGCCTCCAGCTGACTCCACAGCGCGTCCTCCCCCGCAATACTCCTGCTGCCTGCATAGTTCGCTCTGTAACATTTGAACTGGTATTTGTGCATTGTCCGTGTATGCATCTCTGTGCTGCGCTGTAAGGTTACGCATTGTAGTTGTGCTTTGAACCGATAGTGCTCCATTGTACTTTGTTTGCACCCAGGCTCGCCGAGTTTCGTTTTCCCCCAGTAGCAACCATTTTGTGGCTTGTTGTGACTCCCAGGACGTAGCTCCACCCCGCGCCCGCCTCCCAGCTGACCCTGCCTCGCCCCTCCCCTTACACCTACATATGACAGATGTCTCCCCGCGCAGCGGCCACGCGCAGCGGTCGCGCCTCATGCGCGCCGAAGGTGCACCAAAGGTAAGCCCGTCTACGCCCGTCCGCGCCTGGACCGCGACCAGCGCCCGTCCCCCTGCCCTATGCCGCCCCCAACCCCCCAGAGTAACTTATGATGCCGCTACTCTCCTCGCCTTCAACGCAGGACGCACCCCTCTATGCCGCGTAGCTACCCCAGGACGTACCCACGGTCCATTCTCCTGCCTCTCCTGTAAGTTCAACTGCTTCAGGACCCTCACCAAACATACTTCCTCCACACTCAGCTCCGAACCCAACGACTTGAAATGCATCCTACTGAACACCGGCTCGGTCCACAGACACGCAACCGAACTCTGGGACCTAATCGACACTGTGTCACCTGACATTGCCTTCCTCACTGAAACTTGGATGAACGCATCTTCTGCCCCCGACATCGCCATAGCCATACCGGACACTTACAAGATCATTCGAAAAGACCGCACCATTAAAAAAACTGGAGGAGGCATCGCCATCGTCCATAGAAACACCATCAAAATTACAACCAGCTCTGACGACAATCTTGCAACCGCCGAACACCTCCACTTTCAGATCCACACCGACCCCAGGACCACCCTTAGAGGAACCCTCATCTACAGACCCCCAGGCACCCGATCTCAATTCAGCGACGACATCACTGACTTCGTCAGCCCGCACGCCCTCGCCTCCGAGAACTACATCCTTCTAGGAGACCTCAACTACCACATTGACAACATTCTCGACAACAACACCACCACCCTCCTGGACAACCTGTCCAACCTCGGACTCAAACAACTTGTTGACACCCCCACTCACACAGCCGGACACACACTCGACCCTATCTTCACCTCCAGCAAGCACATCTCCTTCGATCACACTACAGCTCTCCACTGGACGGATCACAGCTGTGTTCACTTCAGCTACAAAACAACCCTGACCCACAACCGGCCACAACCCATTCCCCGAAGAAATTGGAACAAAATCACCACCGACCGACTCCTCGCATCCCTCAGCCAAAACACTCCCACCCTAACAACGGACCCAGACCAAGCGGCCACAAACCTCAGGCAATGGATTACACACAGTGCGGACGAACTAGCACCCCTGAAAAAACACCAGTTGAAATCATTCAGCAAAAAGGCTCCCTGGTTCAATGATGACCTTAAAAAATCCAAGAAGACATGCCGCACCCTGGAGAAGAATTGGAGAAAAGAACCAACCTCAGACAACATGACCTCACCAACTAATTCGATCCGCCAAGAAATCAGCATTTAAGGACCGTCTCGACAACAATTCTCATAACAGCAAGGAACTCTTCAATATCGTCAAAGAATTCACCAACCCTCCCGCAGCATCCAACGACATCACTAACTCCCAATACCTCTGCAATGCGCTATCCTCCTTCTTCTACAACAAAATTGCCGACATCCACAACAGCTTCAAGAATACTCCCAATGACCAACTCACCCCACCCCCTTCTGATCCCACCCCTCCAACTAACTACCTCAATTCCTGGAACCCAATCACCATCGAAGATACCATTCGCCTCATGAACTCAATCCACTCTGGCTCACCTTCTGACCCCTGCCCCCACTACATCTTCAACAAAGCTGACTCCATCATCGCTCCCCAACTCCGCGATGTCATCAACTGCTCCTTCAACTCAGCCACCTTTCCAGAAATATGGAAACACGCAGAACTCAGCGCCCTTCTGAAAAAACCAACAGCAGACCCCTCAGAACTGAAAAACTACCGACCATCTCCCTCCTCCCTTTCCCGGCCAAAGTCATCGAGAAAGCCGTCAACAGCCAACTCGCAGCCTTCCTTGAATCCAACAACTCCCTGGATCCCTCACAGAACGGCTTTCGAGCCAAACACAGCACCGAAACCGCCCTCATTGCGGCGACCGACGACATCCGAGCACTCCTGGACAACGGCGAAACAGTGGCCCTCATTCTACTCGACCTCTCCGCCGCCTTTGACATTGTCTGTCACAACACCCTCATACAACGCCTCAACAACATCGGCATACAAGGAAAAGCCTTGGACTGGATCATCTTGTTCCTATCCGGGAGAACACAGAGAGTCCGACTCCCCCCTTTCTACTCAGAGCCCACCGAAGTCATCTGCGACGTACCTCAAGGCTCCTCACTCAGTCCCACCCTCTTCAACGTCTACATGAGTCCCCTCGCCTCCATCGCACGTCGACACAACCTCAACATCATCTCCTATGCCGACGACACCCAGCTGATACTTTCCCTCACCAAAGACCCCAACACCGCCAAGGACAACCTTCACGAAGGTATGAAAGAAGTAGCCGAATGGATGAAACAGAGCCGCCTAAAACTCAACTCAGACAAAACTGAGGTGCTCATCCTTGGATCCTCCCCCTCAGCTTGGGACGACTCTTGGTGGCCTTCCGCTCTGGGATCAGCGCCCACACCCACTGACCATGCATGTAACCTTGGCTTCATCCTAGACTCCTCTCTCTCAATGTCCAGACAAGTCAACGCCGTATCGTCCTCCTGCTTCAACGTCCTTCGCATTCTCAAAAAGATCTTCCGCTGGATCCCCCTCGAAACAAGAAAGACTGTCACCCATGCATTGGTCACGAGTCGACTGGACTATGGCAACACTCTCTACGCCGGAATTACAACAAAATTGCAGAAAAAGCTCCAGCGCATCCAAAACGCATCAGCGAGACTCATATTAGACATCCCGCGCCAAGAGCACATCACCGGTCACCTAAAAAACCTCCACTGGCTTCCCGTCAACAAAAGAATTACTTTCCGCCTTCTTACCCACGCACACAAGGCCCTTTATAATCTAGGACCAGAATGCCTCAACTCCCGACTGTCCTTCTACTATCCCACCCGCCAACTAAGATCATCCATTCAAGCCCTCGCCGCAGTCCCGCGCATCCGAAAAACCACCATGGGTGGCAGATCCTTCTCCTTCCTGGCTGCCAAGACCTGGAACTCACTCCCCACCCACCTTCGCCTTACTCAGAATCACATCTCCTTCAGAAAAGAACTGAAAACTTGGCTATTCGATAAACAATGAACCCCTCCCTCTAGCGCCTTGAGACCCTCTGGGTGAGTAGTGCGCTCTATAAATGCCTGAACTTGAACTTGCTGATGTAAGCTGGTTAATTTGGCCTTGAAAGCTCAGCTGATCGTCCACTCAGATTCCCAAGTTCCTGACCTTTCCTGCAGGTATAGGGCCATTTCCTGCCTCTGCTGGCCACCAGTCCTGGTCCCAGAGTGGTGCACCAGCCCCAAACTCCATCACTCAATTTTCTGGTATTTAGTTTGAGATAGTTCTGGTGCATCCGGTCCATCATGTGTTTTAGACAGCTGTGAAATCTTACTTCAATAGTGTCAACATTGGAAGAGATGGAAATGTCCAGTTGGGTGTCATCAGCATCAGCATATGACACTAGTGAAAAGCAATGCCTTCTGGTTAACTCAACCAGAGTTGTCACGTAAATGTTAAAGAGTGTTGGGGACATGCTGACAACTGGGGAACTCCACAGGGGAGGGTGAACCTCTCTGATTGGCGGTTGCCCTAACATACTCTTTATTCCCTATCCGAAGGAAAGAGACCAGAAGACTATTGTGGACTACTATAGTGTGGAGTATATGGAGGTGCCCCCATGACATAAGTGTCACCCTATTGAGCCCTCAATGGGACTGCTGGGTTTACAACATTGTACTATCCGTCCAGTCGATGTTACATGCTTTGGCATCACTATGAACTGTTGCTCAGCTGCTTGCGAGGTCCCAGGGCAGGAGGTCAGATTATGCTACACTGGGGATGCTTTACGGGCCCTTGATTCCAACATCTCTCTCTCTCAAGGTAGTTGGGATGTTTTTGTTGGCAGCAACAATGTGTGACTTTAGGCTGGGCTTGCGACTTGCTATTTCTGACCAAGTTAGCACACCTTCTCATCGACCTACGAGGGCCACCCCCATTGTTGCAGCTCTGATTAATGTTCGATCCCTTAGGAAACCTCAGACGGATATTTTTGATTTCATTGATGATGAATTTTTAGACCTACTATCCATTACGGAGTCTTGGCTTGATTATACATCAGACCCCGTCGTTAAGCTTGCCACGCCTGTGGGATATAAGATTTTTAGAGCCGATCGCCCTGAAGGGAGAGGGGCTGTGTGGCCATATGTATTAAGAACAAGTGGGATTTACGCAGAGGAGATGTTAGCTTATGGGGAGGCGGTGTTCTATTTTAGTATTCGCTTCTCGGGCCACTTTACTTTGGAAGGCTCATTAATCTACAGGCCTCCTGGTCTGGTGGGACCTTTCATACAGGTCTGTGGGGACGCCATAGCTCCCAGGGCGCTGAGATACTCCCACTACCTTGTCTTAGGGGAACGTCAATATCCATCTTGATCAGGATGAGGCTAAGGATTGGTGTTATTTGCTGGATATCCTTCACTTGGCCCAATTGGACCAGCGGGTTAGACTCCCTACCCATCAGGCTAGCCATATACAGGACCCAATTTGCACTAACTTCCCCATTTTGATCAGAGACCCATGCCCAGTCTCTTGGTCTGACCACTTTGTAACATACTTTTCATGGGACGTGACGTATGCCGAGCCCTTAGCACGTTTATTTCACAAACTTGCCTTTGGCAAAATTGCCCCTTGTGCGTTCAACCAAGTCCTGAAAACCTCCAGACCTATCCTCTCAGGTGACCTTGAGGACCGACTTGATGATTTAACCTGCTGGCTCTTTAAGTCAGTTGACATTATCGCCCCCAGTGCTCTCCTAGTTTGTCTAGGAAATCCCCTTCTAAACCTTGGTTCATCCCTGAGCTTAAAGCGCTCAAACATGAATGTAAGATTTTTGAGCGAGCATGGCGTCGCAGTGATTACTGACCCACAGCCAAGCTGAATCTCAGAATCAAACAGAAGGTCTATTATGAGGCCATAACTTCTGCCAAAAGGCAATTCTATTCAAACTGTATTGACTCTGCTAAAACCAATGTGAAAGAAATGTTTGCGATTGTTCAGAGCTTTACGTACCCTTCAGCTCAAGCTAGCGTGTCATCTTCCTCAGTCACCTGGTGCGATACTCTCTCTAATTTCTTCTTGGATAAGATCTGCACTATCCAGGCAGCTTTTTCGCCCGGTGACAATGGGACCGTGGCAACTGTTTTGCCTTCACCTGCTGGCGTTGAACATCGCTTGGATGCTTTTAAGCCAGTGGATTAGCCTGACTCTCTTAAAATTCTTAAGAGTTTAAAATCTGGCTCACGTTCTGATCCTTGCCCTGCTAGAGTGCTAGCTGCAGCAGCAGAGACGATTAATGTAGAGGTGAACAGCATTATCACTTAGTCTCTCCAGACAGCCAGTGTACCAGTGGCCTGGAAGCAAGCCAGGATTCTGCCACTTTTAAAAAAGCCGTCACTAGACCCTCTCAATACAGGGAACTACCAGACAATTTTCCTTTTACCTGGCCTGGCCAAGGTGTGCGGGAAGGTTGTCAACAAACAACTCACCGCATTCCTTGAGAGGGAGGGTATTCTACATCCAGCACAGTCAGGGTTCTGGGCTTCCCACTGCACCGAATCGGTCCTGGTGGAGGTCGTGGAGGCCATCCGGGAGTGTCGGCACGCCGGCGGGAGGGCAGCATTAATTCTGCTTGACCTCTTGGCGGCGTTCAACACGGTCTCGCATTCTCTCCTCCTTTTGCGACTTACCAGGATGAGTGTGTCAGGTATTGCCTGGAATTGGCTTAGATCCTTCTTAGAAGGTCAGGCCAGGCAGATTTGGATTCCTCTGTCCACCTCCTCTCTACAATCTGTGATCACAGGAGTTCCCCAGGGGTCTTCCCTTGGTCCCCTTCTCTTTAACATTTATGTGAAACCTTTAGTTTATCTGGCCGAGAGCCTGGGGGCCAAGGTGATGGCCTACGCGGATGATATCCAGCTGCTATTTACTTGGGATGATAATGATGAGTCAGTCTCCGTGATTCACCACTGTATCTCAGCCATTTTTAAATGGTTAGCAGCTGTGCAATTAAAGTGTAAAGAGGAGAAGTCAGAGATTCTCCTCTTTGGAAAATTCCCTTCTAACTTCGGGGAATCTCTTTGGCCTCCTGAGTTCCCCTTGCCCACCTCTGTAGGGAAGCCTGCCAAACATTTCGGGATGTGGTTTGACGAGAGCCTCTCCTTCTCAAACCATACCAAGAAGCTGGGCGGCAATTGTTTTTGTTCTCCTCAAGACTCTGAGGAAATTATTTCCTCTTCTTCCCCAGGCAGCGAGAGAAACAGTCACCTGTGCACTCATTCTGTCCAGGCTAGGCTACATTGGCATTCCGGGCATTTTGCTGAAAAAGCTCCAGGTGGTCCAAAATGCGGCATCTCCGCCAGGAACTGTGTGCAACATCACCTTCACTCACTGCACTTGCTCCCCGTGGTGGAAGTTCAAATCGTTGGTTTTGGCCCACCGAGCTCTGCATGGCCTTGGTCCACTCGATCTACAAAAATGGTTCTCTTTCTGTGTTCCATCAGAACAGTCGCGCTCTACATCCCTTCACCTTGCTCAGGTTCCCTGAATCAAATAACAGAGGCTAGGAGGCAGTTCATTGGCAAGGAAGGCAGCTGTTGCTTGGAACGCATTGCCCCTTGCCCTACGCAACATTCCGAACCCAGCAGTATTCAAGAAAAACTTGAAAACACATCTTTTCGCTTAAACAGACACCCTCACCCTTTTTGGCATCATGCCAGGAGACTTGTGAGTATACTTGCGGGCTACAAATTAAAATAACATAACATAACCTAATACACAAGCTGAGGTTGCACAAATTTTGAACACCCCTAATTACTACTCTCTCAAGCTGCATTTTAATGTTATTTGGCATGAACTACTGTCAGTCCCCACCTACTGCAGCCTCTAACCCCGACCATGCAAACAGTCACAAACTTGACCCACGCCCCGCTCAATTTGCATTCAACCTCACCAGAGACCAGCCCTGTGCCTACCTGAGTACAAATTGAGGTGGTGGGTTTCTGATGGTGCCTGTGAGTAGGTGAAGTCTGGGGTACTTTGGGTGGCTAGTAAGTACATGACATCTTGCTAATGGGATTTACCAGGTGCATTAAATAACTCACCCTACTCCTCACAACTTGAAATCAGGGTTAGTATAGTCAGGCAGCAAAGCTTTATGTAAAATTGCACAAGTTGTGCAGGCTCAACTTGCAGAGCTATTTTTTGGGATACACATATAGTTCATGCTCAGACCCTAGACAGCAGAACTCTGAAAATATACAAAGCCAGAAGAAGAGATAGGACTGGGCAAAGAAACGGGCCATGCAATAGGAACACCATTGGTTTAGAATCTGTAAAGTTTTCAGGTGAATCTATAGATGGTGAGAATAAGTGAGGGGCATCCATATTCTGAGCCAGGTGAAGTATTTCACCCTATTAAGGAGAGGAAGGGCAGGTTTGGGCTAGGCCAAACAACACGGAAGTGTAACTGATTAGCGGGGAAGTAAACTTTAACCCCTTCCATGCTCATGACGGAACGGTTCCGTCATCAGCGTCGGTGCTCCGGTGCTGATGACGGAACATTTCCGTCATGAGTCAATGTGATTTATGACCCTTCAGCACTGCAGCGAAATTCGCGCAGCACTGAAGGGGTTAAAGACACAAAACAAGGAGTTTGATAGAAGAGAGGTATTGAAACAGATATGATAGGATTGAAGGGGGGTGGCTGGTTAACTGGTTCATCCTGAAGAAGAGAATGTAAATCAGCACGGCATATTTGGAGTGCAAAGGCCGTCTTCTATTTTGTGGGTACATTTCCCGAAAATTATTGTGTGTCACATATAACGTAACCTTAGTAGCAGTGTCACACGATTAACTGTGTAAGTGAAAATGGCACAGAGATTTTTCAAGGCCTATGCCTGAAGATTACGATCTAACATGCTTAATTCACATAATAAAATACCATCATACTATTCCCTTGGCTTTCCTCTTCCCATATAAATGAGCAATGCTGGTAAACAGAAATCCTAGAAGACAAAAGAGGTACGGTGTTCCTGGGTGGCAAGTTGGCCACCTGGTGAGTACTCAGAGTGGTGGAGAGGTGGGGAATACCTACTTTCGGAACTGGGACCCTCACACACCCACCAAGCTAGGTGTCATGGTTCATCATATGGGTCTGCTCCTCGTCGAGCCGGTACTGCAATGCTTGATGGGCACCCATAAAGGGGCTCTTTATCGGAGATCTTTTGTTCCTTGCCGTATAGGTGCCGTGGGTGTGAGGGGCCTGGTCAGATGTAGATGTGGTGTGTGGGTAAACAGGTAAGGGAATCCTCTATAATTACTTTTATTCTGTGGAGGTCACAACCTGATTAAAAAGTTAAAAAAAGAAGGAGGGCGACTATTTTGTTTGAATCTGACAAAAATTACGCTCTACCCCTTAGTTGTCAACATGTTTCTCACCTATAAAATGTCTCTAATAGATCAGTTGGCAATTCCTCAGGACCTAGTGACTAAATGAAAACTATCTACAGTGTGTGGTGTGGTTCTACATACCACTTCTTCTCTCGGTAGGACGTTGCCCCGGAGAAAAGCAGCCAACCTCTTAAGGATTCAAGTGCTGCTTCATCCGAACTAAGTGGAGTATATGGACACTCAACGTAGTGTTGCTCCTCCCGCTCAGAGCAGTCTGGCTCACCTACCCGCTCCGCTGCATCAGGAAGGAGCGAGTAGGTGAGCCGACGGGGTCCAGTGTCAGAGGGACATACGCAGGTACCAAGCGGGTGCCTGGCGACGCGGGTGGTATGCCATTCTCACCACCACCCCACTCCCGAGACCCATGGTGTGAGGATTTCTCACATCAAACGTGCAAACTGGGTTCTCTAAATCAGAGGGCAACCACCCATTTTTATGATTGCACATTTTTAACACTTATTTTTCACTTTCATGTCCTCAGGTCAGGGTGGGCCTTAGCGCGCCCATACCACCGAGGTATAGTTCTTAGGCCCTGATGAATGCCAGGTAATTTACACCACAATGGCAGAAACATGTTGACCCCACTAAATGGAAAGTAGCTGAACAATCTATTTAGCTTCCTTCCTACACCTTCTTTTTAATGTGTCTGATTGGCCACTTAATAAAGTTATTTCGGACACAATCTAGACATTTTTAAACCACTCTACCACACCTTCACCCATCACTACCAAAAAACCCAGCTCCGCAGTAGTTCTGGCGCTGAAGCACACCGGGGAGGCACTCGGCCTCTCCCGGTGAGGCCTGATGATGAAGCATGTCACCAACTAGGTTGGTGAGTGAGGGCTTTCTATAAAAATCTAATACAATTTTTTACATGCTCCCTTTCTTCTTATGAAGTAGTCACACTCTTTTGTTGTTTATACTTCCTTATCTGTTGGACCAAGAGTGTTTCATCTACACTATCCCTCACGCTCTTGTTGATAACGAGCGTTGAGGAAGAGTGACATTCTTCCCTTCACACAAGACATGACATATTTTTTTTACAATGTTAAAGTGTATTTTCTTAAGGTTTATGTTAAGCTTGATCCAAATTTGATTAAAACAGATCTTCAAAATATTTTCTTGGAATTAGCAAACACATAAGACCTGATTCAAAAAGGCAAACATACACTTTTGTGTAATATTACGACTGTTTCCTATTCAGAAAGGTTATTTTACTAGTCGTAGTAGTAGCAGTAGTAGTATCTTTATGACTGATGAGTCTCCGCACATAAAAAGATTGAACTGTCCCATCTTTTTATATGCGGAGACTCAGCAGTTGTAAAGGTACGACTCGTAAAGAACTTTGTGAATAGAAAAAAATTGTAAATGTAAGTGTAAGTTTGCCTTTATGAATCGGCCCATCGAATGCGTAAGCATAAATAAATCTGTTGTTAAGACATTCAGGGCCATATTTACTAAGGGCTTGTGTCGCCATTGCGTCACGCAAAGCGACGCAAGCCCTTCACTGTAATTAACTAAACCATGCAAAGCCACCTTGCGTGGCTCTGTGTGGTTTAGTAAATCCCAGGTAATGCAAGGCAGTGTATTTCGCTGCCTCGCGTTACGATGCGCCAGGAAGGCATTCCATGGGTGGAGTGGGTGCATTCCCATGCATCCACCCATGAATTTTGGTGCATTCCCAGATTTACAAAGTGTTTTAAACCTGGGAATGCAACAAAATGGAACGCCTCCCAGACCCAGGCATAACGAGGAGAAATATCTTAATTTCTACCTTTTGCCTCCTTCTTCTAGGTGTGATGCAATCACCACCACACATAGAAAAAGGGAAATGTATTTAAGTATTGTTTTTGCTTGGCGTGGCTTACGCGCCGTCGGAGGATGGCGGCTCTCCCATGAGCTCCGGAGAGTTACGGGATTTTCAGCATTGAATTGACCTCTGTTATCGCACTCAGAAGCCTGAATTCTAGTCTCCTTATCGGCGGAACATGGTCCGCGACCACTGAAGGCATTTTTTGAGGGTTCATTGCCGTTTTCACGGCTTGTACGAACTTCGGCGTTTTGCAGCTTCCTCGGGACGCGGACGGCAGCCATTTTGAGCCGCTGAGCCCGCGTCCTCTCACAGGATATCGAGACACCTTCTGCTGTCACTTATCCCTTTATCAGTCACCGTTGCCATCGCGTTGCCACCCTCTATTCATCAAATTCCAAGGTATGGCGTAAATCGCGATTTTGTGGCTGTTTCTCTCATGGCTTGTCTCCTACCAACTGTTTCTAATTTTGTGTCCCTGTGAGACAACGGCCGCTATTTTAGGTATTGGCGCGGAGCTGTGCTTTTACATTGTTATATCTGCTGCCATGCTCTGGTTTCTCCTCCTTGGTGCGTCCTACCTGTTTTTTTTATATGAGCACCTGCTGATATGGTTCTTATTTCATTCTCTGAGGCTCTTCCTGTCCTAATCTGCTGCAGAAACTGAGCATCTTAATTGTACACATCCTATCAGACAACACAGTGGCTGCTGCCTTCATCCTATTTTTGTGCGATTATTGTGTGGTCTGCAATTATCTATTTTTGTGAGAAATTCTTTGAGGGTTGTGAAGAGTTCTACATCTATTCTGAACTCACATTCTGGCCTCCATTCTGGTGTACTCTTCCGGTGTCGCAATGGCGCATGACGCAAGCAATATAAAGTCCTCTCAAACCGGCACAAAGTCTAAACGTCTTAAGAATTACCTCTCCAAATCCCGTTCTGGATTCCATCTTAGAGGAGGTACGGGGTCTTCAACCTTTTATGTCTGCCACTAATGAAAAGCTCAAGCAAATTGAGGAACCATGGGTCATTATGGAAGGCAAGGTTTTGAATTTAGAACAACACATCAGTGATATTCAGGATGTCTCCTCTAAAGTTCCTCTACTGGAAAAAGAGATTCAAAAGTTAAAACTTCATACTGAGGATTTAGAAAATCGTAATCGCAGGAACAATCTATGTATTTATGGTGTTCCGGAGAATTTTGAGGAGTCTGACATGGTGTCCTCCATTCGAAAACTCCTGCATGATCTTTTAGATCTTCAACCTGCCTCTCACCCTCTTAACATCCAGAGGGCACACCGCCTTGGCCGTCTTAATTCCAATGCGTCTAAACCTCGTGGTATTATCATTCTATTCCTTGAGTTTGCTGAGTTATTGACTGTCCTGAAGGCTGCTAGACTCAAACGCCGTCTCATATGGTCCGGGCATAATATTTTTATTTCTCAAGACCTTTCGAATGCAACAAATGCCCAGCGCAAGGAATTTTTGAATCTTCGCCCTCAGATGAGACAGTTGAACATCCAATATGGTATCTTACATCCTTGTTTTTTTAAAATTATACATAATGGCCGTACCCGCTCGTTTGATGATCCTCAGAAGCTTCACGAATATCTTCAGAGTGTTTCCTTGCCTACCATGGACACTAATACTTTATATTTTTCTTCTTCTTGACTAAATTTGTTATGATGTTATGATCGATCTGGCTTCGTTATGTTTTTCCTTTCCATATAAGTCTTTTCTTAAGGTCCTGTCTTTTCATCCTTTTCTCGCCCATCTTTGCTCTTCTGCTGCTCGCTGGGGTCTGTCTCCTCTGTGGTGTCTCCTCGCTCCCGATGTCTTGGTCTTTTCTTTCTTCTCAGACCTGGCATTTTTGCCTTGATCTGTCTACTTACTTTTCTCTTTTTACCTATCTCTTTTCTCTCTCCTCCCTTGCTGGCTCTTTCCTCGTCTGTCTGCCTATCTTGTCTCGTACACTCTCCCAATTTCATTTTCCTGAACTCTCTTTTTTTTTTGGTTTCCATATTTCTTGTGGTTGTTCACAATAACTTTGGGCGCATTTATTCCTATCAATGTGCTTGTGTTGGGTATTTTATGCATATGTGATGTATTCGTTTACTGTGTCCTTTTTTGTAGCCGTTCTCCTGCAGTGTGTCTACTCCAGGTGTTTCCCCTCCTCCTCACCATCCATCATGTGTAATTTTGTAACGTGGAATGTTTGAGGTCTTGGACATCCTGTCAAGCGTCAGAAGGTATTGTCTCACTTATCCAAGCTCAATTCACAAGTTGTTTTTCTCCAAGAGACCCACTGTACGGATGTTGAATCATCTAAGCTAAAAAGATAATGGGTGGGTCAAGTGGTGTTCTCTCCTGCTGTCAACAAAAAAGGGGGCGCTCTCCATCCTCTCCTTCAAGTATTGTCCAATATAGAATCGATGTTTTGAGCAGAGTTGTTTTCTTCGTTAATAGTTCATCCAAGATGGATTTAGCACCTTTGCCCTCTGTAACAGCCTGATCCCAACTTTTTATTTGCAAATACTTAAATTTGGATAGATTTTTATCTGTGAGAGCAGAAATGTCTTCCCAGCTCAAAAGATTACCTTCAGGCATTAGCTGGCCCCATAGTCTGATATTTGCGATCTGGAGAGCTAGGGATAATCGATCTTTAGTCCATTCTGGGGCGCCCGGAGAGTCCCAAATTGGTGCTAAGTTGGCATAATATTGGATGTTAAGCTTTTTCCTTACTCTAGCCCATACATGTGCCATGTCTCTAAAAACCTTTAGACGCACTTTTTTTTAAAAATCGCATACCTCCAAACTTAAACATAAATGCATGAGACCCTCCCTGAGTCTCAGAAAGCATATTTTGAAACATAATGTCTGTTTCTGTACCCCCTAAAGTATCAAATAAGGTAATTCCAGCTTTCAATAATAGGGTCCAGGCATGCACTCTCAGATCAGGTGCACACAGCCCACCGTTGCCTTTTTTCCTTCGTAGTTTTTCCAAGAAATTCTTATACCTTTTGAGGCCCAGATAAACGAATTCCATTTAGCTTGTATTTTAGTTAATCTAGCTTCTTTAAAAGCCAGTGGAATGTTCTGAAATATATATATTATTTTGGGTACCAGCATCATTTTTACTATATTGATCCTACCAATTAAGGTCAGGGGCAGGAGTGCCCAGTTTTTTAGGGAATCCGCCATTTCTTTATCGATCTTTTCAAGATTTTTTTCTGCAAGTTGATTTATGTCCTGTGTGATTTGAATTCCCAGATATCTGATTTGGTTTTTCAGAATTGGAATGTGATTAATCTGAGGAATATTCCAGCACATACACTCTGATTAAGCTTGATTGATCAGGTATCCGGAAATTTGACCAAATTGCTCTGCAGCTTTGTAAATGAGTGGAATTGATTTAATAGGGTCAGTGGTATATAGCATCAAATCGTCCGCATAAAGGGCAACTTTCTTCACCCAATTTTTGTATTTAAAAGGTAGAATACCTTGGTCTTGTCTGATCTTTTCTGCGAATGATTCCATATATAAATCAAATAGTAGAGGTGATAACGGACACCCTTGTCTTGTCCCCCTTTGGATTTTTATAGGAGAAGATAGACTGCCATTTATTAGTAATCTGGCCTTCGGAGCTTGGTAAAATGCTGCTATTGTGCCACAAAAGTTTTTTCCCAAATTAACCTTTGCTAATACTTTAGTAAGGAATTCCCAGTTGACACGGTCAAAAGCCTTTGCGGCATCCAAGGTAATAACCGCTAATTGGATTTTGTATTGGGAGGCAGCATCTATTGCTCCCACCAGTGCTTGTATGAGCTCTTGTATAGAGCGACCCCTAATAAAGCCCGTCTGATCTAAGTGTAGAAGTTTAGCTGCCGAGCCGTTCAATCTTTTCGCTAGTATATTTGCCATAAGCTTATAATCAGTGTTGAGGAGAGAGATGGGCCTATATGAATCACACTGATATGCTCTCTTCATTGGTTTTAAAATGAGAACTACTGTGGCCTTGTTCCAAGAAACAGGGATGTTATCCCCTTCCTCAAATATACCGGAAAATAGCCTTCTCAGAATGGGTATAATTACCGGAGCTAATAGTTTGTAAATTTCTGATGGTAACCCGTCAGGGCCTGGAGCCTTACTTTTCTTGGCGGAATCTATCGCCGCAGCTATTTCGATGGAGCTAATCTCTCTACTAAGATTACAGGAGGACTGCTCATCTAAAGCTTGAACCTGGTATTGGTCAAGCCATGAATATATTGATTGTTGTTGAGGGCGTAAATCTTCTCTATATACTTCGTCAAAGTGATGGAAAAAGGCCTGCTCAATATCTAGCCTGTTATCAGAAATCACATCCGTGTCTGTAATCTGCACTTCTTTTATGGAGTTCTTTTCATTATCTTTTTTAGTTTTCCAGGCTAAGAGTTTTCCACTGGCCTCTCCATATTCGAAATGTGCTAGTGCACTAGCCTGCCAGCGCTTCCTCAGCCTTCCATCTAATACCTGCTCTAGTTCTAATTTACAGGTTAGCAGATCTTTTTTATTGTTGTTCTCTTCATCTGGGGAGCTGGGGACTAGCACGGTTTGTTCTAGGGCCCTTATTCTTTCTTCGATCTGTGTGATTTGTGCCCTATATGCTTGATGTTTTGCAATCTGGTATGCTAGTAATCGCCCTCTTAAAAAAGCTTTATACATGTCCCAGACGATTGGGAGTGTGGCTGTATCTAGGTTAAATGTGAAAAACTCATTTGATTCTTCGATCAATTTATTTGTTACTTCTTCATCCAAAAGAATGCTTCTATCTACAGTCCATCTCTTGACCAGCTGGGGTCCTGACAGCCTTAAAGTTAGAGTGACCCCTGAGTGATCGGAGATATGAGCAGCGAGATGTTTTATCTCCTCCACTTGTTGGACTAAATGTTCTGCGATTAGAAAAAAATCTAGTCTCGATTTGTGACGGAGTTTCTTATTATGGAATGTGAATTCTCTTTTTATACCATTTTTTTGCCGCCAGATATCTTTCCAACCAAACTGAACTATTGCATTGGATAATATTGCGCTGGTTTTAGGATTATGAGAGAACCTGGCCGCAGATGTTTTATCCAGTTTTGGATCAATTACAAGATTAAAGTCCCCTGCAAAAATGATTGGATCCTCAAAATCTAAAAGTTCAACTAGAAGGTCTTTTAAAGGTAGGGGGTCATCTGAATTTGGACCATAATATCCTACAATCGTGAATTTATGCGAATGTTGTTTTATCTTTGCTATAGCCCATCTTCCCCTTTTATCGGACCTAGACTGTATCAAATGTATCCCTGAATTAGATTTCGTCAATATAGCAACCCCTTTAGTAGAGAAATGTTGTGAAGAAGTTATAATCTGTTGAATCCATTTTTTTTCTCAAAGATATCTCTTAATTCTTGTTCAGTAGAGTGAGTCTCTTGTAAAATAAATATGTTTTCGGGTGCGTCCTTTAAGTACTGAAGGATTCTCTCCCTTCTGTGTTTAACTCGTAGTCCGTTCACATTCCATGATAGAATCCTAATATATGATGCTGTTGTTACCCTACCTTGCGCTATCTGTCCTGGCAAGGGTATAAACAGAAAAAATTAAAATTTGGCGATTTGGATTTTTTTTTTTCCCCGATGCTCCCCACCCAGTGTCCCCCCCCCTCGCTCCCTTGAACATCCCGTGCTCCCCTGGAGAACCCCCCTCCTTTTCTTGGCCTAGCTTGGCCATTGAGACTCTTCCGCCCGGGCGTTTTGTATGTTTAAGTTGTGAGTTGTAAAAAAGAAAATCAGCTAACCGTATATAGAAAAATTAGAAGAGTATGATGCTAATGATAGAGGATACCTCATCTAGAATCTTTAGTAATTTTAATGTTTATTAGCTTGTTCTCTCTGATAGTCATCTGTAAGTAGTTGAAGGTATTCCTCTGCTTCATCTAACCATTTTAGAACTTTCATTTTATTTTTATACATCACTTTCAGTGATGCAGGAAATTTGAGCTGAGCAGTAGCGCCTAGTTGTTTGGAGGGTTCTAACAGTTTGCCAAGCTCCCACTGCCTAGATGCTGTAATGGAGTAGACATCAGACCTAATCTGGTAAGAAAATCCTTCTGAAGAGAGTTCACTAGTACTTAAAGTTCTATTAAGGATCTCCTCTTTTAAAGTGTAAGTCTGAAAATACACCAGGATTTTTCTAGGTCTGCTTTTATTCGGTTTCAACCTGAATGGGTCCCTGTGAACTCGCTGGATATCTTTTATTATTTCTTCTTCTGATACCTCCAGCTCGATAGTTTGCTTGATCGATCTAGCTACGAAGTCCTTAATGTTGCCCGCCTCTGCCCCTTCCGGAACTTTCAGGAGGCGCAGATTATTGCGTCTTTGCGCATTTTCTTGGGACTCCATTTTTTCCTGGAGCACTTGCTCCCTTTGTTTGAGATCCTCGAGCTTCTTATTATGCTGGTTGGCAAGCTTTTTTAGATCAACAACTGAGGAATCCAATTCAGAAGTTCTGGTGGCTAATGCGTCAAATTTCTCCTTCAACTCCTGCTGATTGGTTAGTGTGGCTTCGAGACCACTTTTTACCTCGAAACTCAGAGCTTTTAGTATTGATATAACTGACTGATCCATATTTTCTGCGTTCGGTGGGACCGTGAATATGTCATCCTTACTGTTTATGTTCATTGTCTGTACTGATTGAGTTGGTACTCCCCCCTCTAAATAAGGTTCAGGTCCAAGTTCGGGTTCCTTATCCTCACAGTATGTTTTAAGTTGTTTGGGGATTTCTGCTGGCCCTATGGCTGACCCTGTAGCTTGTTCCAGCACCGGTTCCATCTCTAAACCTTCTAAGGGTTGGTATCTGTTGAAAGTTGGGAGACCTTTTACAGACACCTCTGCTGAGACCTGATCGGACGGTTTAAGTTCCAGAACTGTAGGTACAGTTTTGAAATATGCCTTCAAAGACGGAGGTGGCTTTACCCTTTCAGCTGTCTTCTGTGCTTTTAAGTTCTTTTTACCAGTTCTCTTTAAGGATTTTGCCTTAGTTTGGGGTAACGGCAGAGATTCTGTTGACACATTTGGCATATGTTGTTTCCCTCCTCTACTCCTAAGAGTATACCCCAAGTCCTGGGAACCTGCTGACTGTTTTTCTGTCATATACAAATCGGGATCTGAGGGTTCTAGGGAAGCTAGAGAAGCTACTTTAATGAAAATCTTGCTTAGCCCATTGCATTGTGGGATTGGTAGTTTAGAGTTTCCAGTGCTTTCAATATTATGGTGTCTATATCCAGCTTTTCTTCCCTTTTTCAACTCAAGTGCCGCATAGACCCACCGTATTAACCCTTGTTTTGAAAACATGAGAGGTTCCTACCTTTTGGAGTGCAAAAAGAAGTCTGTATATAAAATGCCGTGACTATATGGATACTCCTATCCGGAATGCTCCAGACGCCGAAGATGCAGCAGGGAGAGTAGGACACTGCTTCCGTTATACCGCTGGTCTTGCTACTTGCAGAGAATTTTGTGTGGGCTGATTTCTGCAATTTCTGCATTCCCTGCCGCTGCCTGTCTGCTCTCCGCAGTGCTCCGCAGTGCTCGTGGTTTCAGCGTTCCTCCTGCTTCTGGACTCCGGCGTCCTGGTGTCGATGCCGGCGTGTGTTTTGCCTGCCTTCAGCGTCTGCTTCCCGTTAGATGATCCATAATCACGGGCTCCTTACAATACGTCCCTTCTAGAAGCCGCAGAGAGACTCCTATGCATCCGCGGCATTCGCGGCTCAAAACGGCTGATTTCAGGTTCACTCTATGCCGTCTCCACTCTCGCCATTCCTACCGCAGTAACGAACGCCCGGAGCTCCTGAGCCTCGCGACTAGCCACGCCTGCTAGCCGCCATGTTCTCAATACTTGAAGGAGAGGATGGAGAGTTCAACCTTCCAGAACATCTATGGGGAGACCAAGTCCCGGATGCCGACTTGCAGAACTTATGGCAAGTATCCTTTGATTTATTACACCTTACGGTCTCACCTGCCAATTTAAAGCGGAATCACTTGTTTTCTCTCCATAGGGTATACTGGTCTCCGGCCAGGATTGCTAAAATTTCGAAGGGGACTACTCCCTGCTGTCCAAAGTGCTATCTGGAAAAAGCAGACGATCTCCATATGTTTATGACCTACCCCGCACTATCACAATTTTGGTTTGAAGTACAAGAAGGTATGAAAGCCCTCTTTGGGTATGAAATACAGGTTAGTACACAACAAGTATTTTTTGGAATTCCCTCCAATTACGAGGAAGTATCTCAAGACAGTAATAAGTTATTTTTATACTTAATTATTTTAGCACGTAGGGAAATATGTAAATTGTGGGTGAGTACCAATGCACCAATATATTTAGACTGGCTTAGGGCAATCAGGCACACTCTTAGCTTAGATAAAGTGGTATGGCAGAGAAGAAAGCATTTTTGGACTCCTTGTATTAATTGGCTCGATGGACTATGAACCAACTTTGTCCAATGATTATGCCTTTTTGCGGAACGAACCACCCTAAGATCAGTCCAAGGGTCTGGTAAAGTGTAAGACTGAGCTGACTATTGACATGGTGGTATTGCAAGATTCATATTGGGTGTCTTCAAAAAGAGCTTCCATAAAGATTCTCTGTATAATCAATACCGAAAATATCTTTTTGGCGTATGAGGACAAAAAAAAAAAAAAATAGGGGGCGTTGCTATTTTGTTTCATAAAGGTTTGTCTGTCCAAATTTTATCTTCTCAAACCGATGATGAGGGTCGTTGGATAATGGCTATGGTTGTGATTCAAAATAAAACATTGGTTTTATTAAACATTTATGGTCCTGTTCGACCTGACCCCAAATTTTGGAATGATGTTAAAATTCTTATCTCCTCCATTGATTGCCCAAATATTGTAATTGCTGGTGATTTTAACCAGTGGTTAGATCCTTTTTCCGATAGACTCTCCTCAAGCAAATTTAATCCCGATAAATCTCATAAATGTTTCCAATCTACCATTGCCTCTCGTCCCCTCTATGATGTATGGAAAACTTGCAATCCTGACTACCTTGAATATACCTTTTTCTCGAGTGTCCACCACACTCGCTCAAGGATTGACTACGTTTTGGTCAGTAAGTCTCTACTCCCTTCAATTCAAAAATCCGAAATAGGTTCGATTTTTGTTTCAGACCATGCTCCTGTACATGCGGCCCTTGATCTTACCCTTACATCTTCTAAATTTAGTCGCTGGGAATTCAATACATTTCTATTGTCTGATAATGTTTTTGTAAAAGAAGTTACGGTGTTTATTAATGAATTTTTCACTTTTAACAACCCGTCGGACACCTCTATACCTAATAATTGGGATGCTTTCAAAACATCCCTTCGTGCATTCACTATCTCCTATGTCTCTAAAAAAAAGAAACTAAATAGAACTAAATATGAAGACCAACTCAAGAATATCAAACGACTTGAACACTTGTATTTCTCCTCTAAATCTACTGATGCTCTTCAGAACCTAGTTAAAGCGAAAGCTGAGCTCAATAAAATTGCTACAGTTGAAGCTTGTAATACCTTGCTAAAAGTCAAATCCAAATTCCATGGGGGTCAAAACAAGGCTGGTAAAATGTTGGCAAATTATCTAAAAATCAAATCTGATCGTAAAACCGTAGGTCCTATCCTTAATGAATCTATCAATAAACTGGTTACATCAGATGAGGACATTGCGGAAGTTTTTCATAACTACTACCATACTCTTTATACCGATGACACTCATCCTTCTGCTCAAAACTTAACATCTTTTTTTGATGGCCTCCCCCCTCCTCCGTCGCTT
Organism: Lissotriton helveticus; assembly: GCF_964261635.1. Lineage (NCBI taxonomy): Eukaryota > Metazoa > Chordata > Amphibia > Caudata > Salamandridae > Lissotriton > Lissotriton helveticus. The sequence goes on from NC_136063.1 coordinate 809,192,193, forward strand.
CCTGATGAGTTTGACCAGTTAGAGAAAGACATTTCCCGTCAAGAAGTCCTTCAAGCTATCAACTCCCTGAAAAAATCAAAGGCACCTGGTCCTGACGGATTGCCAGTTGAGTTTTACTCTACATTTCATGCCATTTTTGTGCCTAAGTTACTTCAAATTTTAATTCTTTTATCGCTAACGCTAAGGCCTCAGGGTCTTTCATGGATGCTCTGATTATCATAATTCCCAAACCCGACAGAGATCATTCCCAGTGTAAAAATGATCGTCCTATATCCTTGATTAATTATGACTGTAAAATTTTTGCTACAATTCTTGCGTCTCGTCTTGGTTCTCTTATCCCACTTTTGATTAAAACTGACCAAGTTGGATTTGTAAAAGGCAGGCTGGCCGCTGATAATGCACGTATGTTTTCTAATATTATCTCTCACAGTAAAAATTTCAAAGCCCCTCTAGCAGCCTTTTCCTTGGATGCTGAGAAAGCCTTTGACAGCATCAATTGGCAATTTATGTTTCGTACCCTACACTGGTTTGGCTTTGGTCCCTCTTTTATTTCCCTGGTCAAGCTCATACTCCTCTCCTCATGCCAGTATTTTTGTTAATAACCAATTTTCTATTTTTTTTTCCTTATCTAGGGGTACAAGACAAGGTTGTCCTCTTTCCCCGTTTATATTTATCCTCTGTCTTGAACCCTTTCTGGAACGAATCCGCACTAACCCTAACATTAATGGTTTTCAAGTCACCTCTATTGAAACAAAAATATCTGCTTATGCTGATGACATCTTAGTTTACATGGCTAATCCTGTCTTGTCCCTCCCTCCTTTTTTGGAAGAAGTTCGCTTATATTCCTCCATTTCAGGCTACAAACTTAACCTATCTAAGACAGAAGTTTTACCTTTAAATTCCATCTGTTATCAATACATGTTTAACTCTACTGATTTCACGTGGTGCCCTTCCAAGATTAAATATCTTGGCATTTGGTTTTCTTCATCCCTTATTGACACACTCAAACTTACTTTTGCATTCCTTATCAAGAAAATCCAATCCCTCCTTCATACTTGGTCTCCCTTTTTCTTATCCTGGTGGGGTAGACTTGATACTATTAAAATGATGATTACGCCACATATACTTTACACTGTTCTATGCTTCATATAAAAATACCTAATTCCTATTTTACTCGCATAAATTCTATTTGTTCTAAATCCCTTATGGAATGATAAACACCCTCGCATTGCATTACACAAACTCATCCGCCCCAAGAATGAAGGTGGTGTCAGTTTCCCCAACTTTAAAACTTACCACTCTGCTTTCCTGATTAAACAATCCTTCTCTTTAGCCTATGACTTTATGGATACCCCTTTACCCAGTTGGATTGTTTTTGAACGCTCACTGTTAAAGGATTTTTCGTTTCAACACACTGTCTTTATGTCAAATTGTCCTTTTTTGGCTAAACACCCGGTGCTAAAATATTCCCAAACACTACTGCATGACACATTTTCTAAGGATTTATCTCCTCTTCAATGTTTTTTATCATCCATTGTGTGGTATAATAAATTCCTCAAATATAAGGGCAAGTCATTCTATTACAAATATTGGAAAGAAAAGGATAATTTATTTGTTCACCAATTTTTCTCTAATAATTCTATTATTCCTTTTCATGAAATGCAAACTTTATATCAATTGCCCATATCTTGTTTTACTGAGTATACCAATATTACTACCACCATACAATCTCACTTATCAACCCTCTCCGCTCCTGATACCCTACCGTCTTTCTCTCCATCAACTCCCCTTTATCCTTTGTTTTCACCACACCAACCTAAAGCTGCCCTTGTTTATAAACTACGGTTATCTAACGTTATTGACCGTACTAAATCAGCTACTGAGCTTGCTTGGGGAACTGATTTATCTATTTCTTTATCTGTTGATGTTTGGGATCGCTTATGGTCCAAATTATTTAAAGTTTCTATTGCTGCTCGTATTACTCAATCACTATTCTTTATCTATCATAGAGTTGTTATTACACCTGTAAGTGTTGCTAAGTTTTCGCCATCGTCTTCTACACTATGTTGGTCATGTTCTTTAGAAACAGGTACACTTAAACATCAATTATACGAGTGCACTTCTGTTTTATCTTTTTGGAATTCTGTTTGGAATATTTGCATGCGTATGTTTCACTGTTCCTTTTCTTTATCATTATTGAATGTGTTTTTAGGCTCTGTATCAGATGATATAGATATTGTACCATCTAATGCTAGATTACTTGATCTTTTCATTGCTATTGCGTTTAAAGTGATTCTATCTTGTTGGAAAGATAACTCCAAATTATCTGTACTTACCTGGTGGAACTTCATATGTGACGAGCATAGGATTGCTGTCGCTTCCTTTTCCTCTGTCTCTTTTAAAAATAAATCTGATCTCCTATGGCTCCCTTTTACCACCTATCTCTCGTCCAAACCTCCTAACTGATTACTTGCACCTTTCCTTCTTTACACATATTCCCCTTACTCTTGCTCTAGCTTTCTTTTCCTCTTCTTTTTGCTTCCGTCCCTCCTCTTCTTCTCCTCTTTTTCTTCATTTCTTGTTCTTTATTTTCCTTTTCTTCCCCTCTGTCCCCGTTTTAACCCTTTATTTTCCATTCATTATATGCCTCATGTTTTTTTTTCTCATTATGTTCATTTGTACCATTATATGACTTTGTATCGTGTTTGTTAAAACCTAATGAAAATTTTCTTAAACTGAAAAAAAAAAAAAGAAAAAAGTATTGTTTTTGCGAAGGAAGGTACCCCTCTTGAACAAAAACAATCCTGCCAAAACTGAAAGCATTTTTGCACTATCGTGCAAGAGTGCCTGCATTGACTATAGACAACACATAGTGCGTCAGCAAAAGGCGGTAGCAGAAATGCGCCAAATCTTTGTAAATATCGTTGCATTGTTTATGTCTCCCTTTCATGCAGAGCACTTCAGCAAGTTGCCTTGCTGCAATGCATTGCATGAAATGTTAGCTGTGGCGGCTGGCACTCTAAGTATCTGGTGTGACAACAATTGACCAGCAATGCATGGTCAACGCCAAAGCTGTCAGTTATGGCTCGTTTATAATGAACCCTAAATGAGAACTCTGGGGTAGAAGCTGCAGGCAATGCGAGTCTTACAGTGTATCAGTGGGTTAAGTATAAAAAAATAAAAATGCACTCACCCACTGTATACCCGGTTCGTTTGCTTCTGTCCCTCGGGGCTGGTCAGGTCTGCAGGCTGCAGCAGTTCTCCCATGCTAATCCAAATGCTTCTCACATGCTGATGATCATGTTAGCAGCACCTGGATTGGCTGGATCTGGCTGTCTGGATGCACCCAAAGGCCCTGGGGGCCTTTGCCTGCTCTCCACTTAGATGTCTTAGACAGCCGAGCGGAGAGGTTTACAGTGCTCATTACAGGCCGGCCATTGCAAGACAGCAGACCAAAGTGACATGCATAGTGTAAACTGGTAGGGTGAATCCCACTCCCCTGCTGCCAGTCAGCAGCAGTGGCCCCACCCCTAAACACCGCTCAGGCTGGGGAAAGGGGAAAATAAAATGGTGATGAAATCTTTTTATAGCCGTTCTATTTTTCACCCTTTGAGGTGCTGTCAGTGGGCGGGTGATGCTCCAATGCCCTAATGGAGGGGCCACCGCTGAATGTTAGTAAATCTGCCACAACTGTCTTAAGTTCTTACAAATTCAACAATTTAGGTCTCATTTCCAAGATGGCCGGTGACTGCAGGAAAAGACACAGCGCACTCGAATTACAGTTTCTGGCCAGTATCTCGACCCCAGTCACTCACCATCACAAGTTGTTGGAACGATAATAGGTATTAATTTAAACGTGGAATTACAGGATCATGATTCATGTGGAAAATCATTTTTGTGCATAGAAACACATTTGTTTTTTGGGGGTGCTTTACTCCACCAGCTCGATGTGGAATAGGATGAGGCAGTATGTCCGCTATATCGTACTCCTGACTTGAAATAAGGCCACGTGTGCATGAGCTGCAGACGTCACAGCCCGGAAATAGTAAAAAGTGGTTGAGTATGAGAATTTGCAAGTTAACAGAAAGCTCTGTAGACAAGTGTAATATCTTAAAAACAGGTGCAACGCTCTGCTGGGGCTCCAGTGCTCCCACTCATGCTACAGCCCTAGGACCGCATTTTACATTTATTCCCTGCAAATGTCTAGGACAAAACGTGTGTCTGGGAGTTTGTGTGCAGCAGTCCCTGCTCTAGTCCTAATTCAGAGCCCAATGCAGTGTGATCTACACCTTTTGCACACCCCACACCCCTATGACAGTCCATGTTTGTTGACCGAGAATTACATTTTTACCCCTAACTTAAGGTGTAGAAATGTAATACAATCCATTGATATGTGCAGGTCCTTTACATCTATAGAGGCCAATTGTGCTTGCTTTGGTGATGTGAGTAAAGTGGCCGAAGCCTATTGATATCATAAGGATTTGCCCTACTCTCACTTTAATGGAAGACAGTTTCATCTACTCTAACATTCTAGAAGGTCTGTTTCGAGATTGCAAGTTCAAAAGCGGCTTTCACCTGCCCACCCCCGCCCACAATTTTCGACTATGAATTGTGGTCTGTAGAACATACAAATGTGACCCTACTTTTGTGAGGGGTCACTTGCTCTTAGAACACAATCAAGAATTGCCAAAGTAGCTGACATGGACCGAACTGTAATCTACCTTTTTTCTGTTTTAATCTTGATAAAACAAGGAATCCTTAGCATCTTATTCTGGTCGCAGTGCCCTTTTCTACATTAATGGTTTCTTTTGTTTGGGTCAAAAACACAGTGTATTCTTGATTTATTAGTTTCCCGTATGTTTATAATATTGATAGATGTGTATGGTGGTCCCAGGCACATTATTTGGCAGCAGAATGACAACGTGGACTATCTGAAAAAAGCCAACATAAATAGATGATACAGGTAGCATTTAATCAGACAATACAATTGATTAATTCAGATAGTAAACATGCTTGCTTCATCTGCAGGTATTCGCTATGTTTAGCTCACAAACATTATGATATAAATCATGTACTAGAAGATGCTTTTGCTGTCTTCCTTAAATCTTTTTTAAAGGGTGGGGTGCTAATTCAGCGAAATGTCTGAAAGGAACAGGCACGGCCAGAGAAAGTAAAATAAAAAAGAAATAAAACCACTTACCTTGCGCTCGTAAGTAAGTGGATTTTTTTTATTTTACTTGCCAAAACCCACAGCTTCAGTGGGACCACATATTGCAGCTATCTGGCTTCAAGAGAACTTTGGCAGATACAGCCTGAAGCTGTGCCCCATTGGTACATTTCAACTTCCATTTCAGAAACTAAGTCCAAAGGTAAGACTCGCAATTCCTTGTGGTCAGCCTGAACTCATGCTTAGATCCTGATCAACTGTGAACAGTGACTTCTGATTGACACTTTCAATTTTTTGTCGTTTCCCCTAAATCTGTAAACATTAATATCTCTGGTTCCCATTATTGAATTGTGTCTTTTTGGTGTCATTTTTGATGTGTTGAGCTTTGGATCTTTACTGTTTTGTACTACTAAATACTTTACACATTTTCCTAAATTAAGCCTGCTTGCTCTGTGCCATAGCTACCAAAGGCTTGAGTCCTTGTTTAAATTATGGAAACTGTGTTTCACCCTAACAAGTTAGTGACCTTATTTTATGCAGTGGATTCCCATAGACCCCCATTAATAACCCATTGTCATACACTGGTCTATTTCAGACATCATAAATGAGAGGAGCTCCAAACAATGCTGCAGGATCATTATGAGAGTGCATGAATCAAACTTCAATCCACATGGCATGAGTGCAGCTTCCATTCTCATGGCATACAGGTTTGACAGGAACAGCACTATGCCCATACTGTCTCATATAGAGGAGGACTTAAAATTAGTGTATGGGCAACAATATATCTACATTGCTTAGTTTCTGGGGGCTATCATTGTGCCATTTCCATGGAAAATGGCATCTCTACCCAGGCCTTTCCACAAATACAGCAGTGAATCATGTATGTCCTTATGGGATATTGAACCATCATATTGCTTTTCAGGCAGAATGGCACACTGTATGCACAGTCTAATCCCAGTTATTAAGCTTTCACCAACTTCAGAAATGTTAGCACTATTAACTGCACACACATCCAGCTGATACCACCCAAGGACAGAATGAAGGTGTAGAGAAGTAGGCAAATGAACTATTTCAATATTGTAGAGGCAGGCAATGGAGAAATGTGGGTGTCAGATTCCCTCGGTTAGCACAGGATTCAACTGAACCTGCATTTCCAGGCCATAGGACGACATTTAGATATATAAATCATCTGTCACCCAGACACATGCACTACAAAAACTCATTAGGATGGAAGTAACAAATGTACATGACATCCCAAAACATATACTGTCCCAATGACAGATGCTCTGCATGTACTTTCATCAAAATGCCTTGAAAACACACATGTTGGTTGTCTGTGCACATGCTGAAAGGAGACATGTCCATAGTAATAAAAAATCTTCATATACTCAGAGATGACTTTGGATACCATTTATATTTTTGGCTGTTGATGCCCATTCTTGTTGCACTAAAATACAGAAGGAAAGATGCAGTAGTAAATACCAACAAACCAGGTACATCACTGCATGAGCAATTGAAATATTGACATCAGAGCTCCATTGTTTGATTTTCAGTTGTGGAGAATGGATATATTCTGGAGAAACAAGTGCCACATTGTGATACTTTCTAGTATCCAACACACCATCACTGTATGGTATGATTTGGCTACCCTGTTTTAGGTTTAAACCTATAATGCTTGATAAAACCCCACCGAAAGGTAAACAGCCCTCATCAGTGAAAATATACACCTGCACAATCACAAACTGAATGCCATTCAAAGAAAGGAAAATGATAGATAATTCATCGTTATATTTCTTTCTGAAGGACCCAACACAATGGAAATGAGCTATTCTAGTTAGTATCAGGAAAGACTGGTCAGCGATTATTCTGCTTGAGTTTTGTTATTTAGGTATTTCACTAAAATATAGTTTATTTTTCCTTTCATTTCATCTAGTTTTGTATGCTTAGAGTAATGGTGCAGGGTTTAGAAGCACATTTCAGGTCAGATATAATTAGTATATACAGTGTAGAGAACCTGAGAATATTAAAATCATATTTGATCTTTTGACAGTGATTATTTCTTTAACTGATCGGTGAGATGGCTGGCGCACAGCAATCCTCGTCAATATGTACTATTACATTTACCCAGACACAGAATGGGTAAACCCCTCTGATACTTCTACTCCCTTTTCTAACAGGTCAGCTTTGATAGCAGGTCAACTGCCAAACATGCTAGGCAGTAAATGCAAAGTGAAGGGAACTATACCTGTGAAAAGAGTGCTGTCACCATGCTCATGGGATAGTGGTGCAACTATGACACAAGACTTTGCACATACATGCACAATTAACAGCTGCAAGTTGCCTCATTGGTATAGTGATACCTTCAGTTAATCCTTGCAACTGCACTTTACTGCTGGGGTTTTGAACCCATAGCTACAATGCTAACAGCAACATTTAAAGTCCAAGAATATAATGTGATGTCTGTTAAAAGGTCAGGACTGAATTAAAGCGAAACATTTGTCATGGGGACATATGGCAGCTATGAATGTCCACACAACAGCAGAGCCACCTTAATGTAGTCAGGGAAGAAGTGCAGAAAAGCAGTTGCTATCAGGTTTAAAGGATCCTGTTTCAGGTGCTGTAGAACGTCGGGCTACAAATTAATCTGGTGAAATAAAAAAATGTTAAAGGTTTTGTGATGTTCTATGGTGTTGGGTGGGTTGACCACCCCTACAGTGTCATTATATTAAGTAAGAAGAGTAGGTGAATGACTCCTACCTGTGTTCCATTATTTGTTTTATATTTTATTGAAAATAGCATTCTTGATTTCTTATTCCATTAATAGTCCTGTAAACCAGATAAAGTCCTGATAGAGTGCATGTGAGAGGTTATGAGAAAGGTTAATTAGATATGAGTGTAAGTGAGAGTATAATACAAGACTTTCGATGCTCAAAACTGTTTTTATAAGTCAATTGGACACACTGCCAGTAGTAAAACACTACGTACCTTGCATTACATCTCCTTTAAATTAAATATGGTATCTATAACAATTACTGCAGAAAAGCAACATTGGGTTGTAAACCCTGGATAAACACAGCTGTTCTTCCATTTTTGGGGTTAGACAGCTGAATAAACACTGGCAAGCACATATTTCAAGAGATTTGTAAAATAACTGGGAAAATACCAATGCAATCTACAAAAAAAGTAAACACAGAACACAGGACAGCCTAAATACAATGTACCTATAGAGCAGGCTGAAGGTATATCCCATGACTCTGATACATATGAAGATGTGCTTACAAACTCCCAGAATAAATATACTGTGACAAGGACTTTTTACATGAGATTATCTTGTTGCAAACTCCTTTCACCTTTAGCACACATCCTATATATGTTAATTCTCAGAGCCCAAACACACCCCAAGCTAAGGGATCCCCGATAGTATTTCATTGCATAACCCTAAGAAACCAGATAAACATAACCACCTTCTTCTTCCCTCCCTATCCCTGTGGCCCCATTAATAAAAACATTTTTGAAACACTTCTCTAACACCAGGTGTCACACATTTCTTCTTATAGATCAGATAATATTCATGCTTGCAGAGGGATGTGTGGTGTCACAGGTGTTACAATATAGTAAGAGGCCAATGTTAGTTTGACATTTTCCATGTTGAAGAATGTGTGTGATTCGTCTTGAGCTTTATCTAGGATAGACACATACAGACAGAATAATGCATTTTTAAGAAAGTGGGTTATTCGTTCTTAAGGATGTAGGTCCTTCACATCCAGCAATCTTCCATTTAGTGGGAACCAAGTACCCTGTTGTAGTGGGTAGTGAGGTTGAGCAATGAAAGGCCTAGGGTCAGATTGATCAAAATGTGATGCAGCACAATGCAGCAAGACAACTTGCTTTGCTGCACTATGTCAAATGGAGATCTATCAAGATATGGCAAATTCCTGCATTCTCCTTGCACTGGCGCAATTGTGGCTGCCTAGTGCCAATGCTGGCTCCCTTGCGCCATGGTGCATAGCAGACAGGATTGACTTTGTGCAGGAAGGGACCTTCCTGCTCAAAAACAATCCTTAGAGGCTTTTTCCTCTTTCTAAGTTTCCTGAGAGAGGAAACAATGAGGAGAAATACAGATATTTCTCCTAGTGCCTCTGTCGGCAAGACATAAAATTGTGATGCATTTCCAGGTTTACCAATCTTGGTAAATCTGGGAATGTGCAGTAAACCATGGGTAGATGCGTGGAAACATCCACGCTTCACCAACGCTCCTCCCACGCTCCACCTATGTAACACCTTTCCGGTGCAGGGTAATGCAAGGGAGTGACTTGTACTGGCTTGCATTGCTCCAGATTTACCAAGCCACGCAAGGTGGACTTGCATGGCTTGGTAAATCTGACATAAGTATTGCATTGCCCTTACGCTGCCTTGCGTGACGTAAGGGCATAGTAATCTTATGATAAATCTCGCCTTAGTAAGAAAAGGTGATGTAAGCTAGTACACCAGTCTGCAGGCAAGCGGCAATCAACACCCAAAAGATCACTATCCAGTCGGTGCTTTTACTTGTAAAAAGGCCGATTGCTTTTTTATGCACAAATTACTCATTACTATGTAGTGATTTACAAATATACTAGCAGCCCGCCCCAGCGTTGCCTGGGGCAGAAGGGGGCTGGGGGCAGCATTTCCGGATTGCGGCAGCATTGCCCGGGGCAGAAGGGGCCTGGGGGCAACATTTCAGGCTTGGGTGCACTCCTGTCCCGGCCCCGCCTGCCCCGACATTGCCCAGACCGCCTCCCGCCTCCCTCCCGCCTTCCGCAGCCCGCCCCAGCGTTGCCTGGGGCAGAAGGGGGCAGCATTTCCGGATTGCGGCAGCATTGCCCGGGGCAGAAGGGGGCTGTGGGCAACATTTCAGGCTTGGGTGCACTCCCGCCCGCCCCGACATTGCCCACACCGCCTCTCGCCTCCCGCCTCTCTCCCACCTCCCGCCTCCCGCCTCGCCTTTGCCTTTGCCTTACCTTAACCGCCGCTCTTCCCCGCACTCCGGACTTCACCGCCACTCCTCGCTGCGCGTCACCGCTCCTCCCCGCCTGTTGTCATCACGCACGTTGCAGACATCGCTAGGTCGCGGCCAGCGCTATGTCGCGGCCGGCGCTACTTTTAGGGGACTACTTTGTTTTTAAAGTTTAATTTTTTAATTTACGTTTTTATTTTTATTTTATGCAGCCTATGTCCATCTACACACCCTGAGGATTACAACAATGTATTGGGTGTGTGGATTGGCGCTGTGGTACCCGAGTTTACCTTGCCAAAATGTTTCTGTTCTCTCTTTATAATAGTAGTATAGATTCATGATGGATGGGTGAAAACTTTTGGTGACACCCTCCTAACAGTTCACACTGCTAGCAAGTTCTGAATGCTATAACCACATTACGTCCATGTGTACTAAACACAATACAGTGGCGTGTATTTAAGAAAAGGGAAGTCTATTGGCTTTATCATAATGTCCCCACATCAACAGAAGCAGAAATATGTCATAATAAACCAATGCAACACCATTAAAATCACTAAGGATAATACCATCCTACAGTGACTCTCTTTAGGGCCTGCAATGACATACTGTTAACTTTATGATTGCCAGTAAAGCATTGCAATGATCACCATTCAAAGATGTCATGAGTAACTGTTAACTCCGTGATTGTCAATAAAGCAGTTCACTGACCTTCATTAATACATGTTATGGTCCACAGTTAAATTAGTGATTATCAGTAGCTCATTTCACATGTCAATAGACTTTGTTTGACTTTTAACAGGCTGCAAAATAATCTTAGAATCAGCGTGAAGGGTTCTTCACACTCCAAAGCCTAAGGAGAATAACATAAATCCCAGGAAGTGCTTAAAATACATTGACATTTTTCCCTGGATCATCGCTTTAACCTCCTGTGAGACTTAGGGCAACAAGTACAATTTTGGGCCAAAGGTTCCTTTGGGGATGCCACACTGCTGACACCCCCATAAAGTGTTTTAGTGCTGCACTGGTGCCCCTGTCCTTCCTGGGACATTACAAGAAGCAATATGCAAATGGTCAGAGTAGTGGATTATGGTATGATTCTTCACTCCAGCAGATCTACCCACCATGAGCTCTTTGATGTGGCCTTGGACTTTCCTTTTGATTTTTATCTTTTTATTAATGAAGTGGCCTCACACAACAGCTGGCATTTTCTTTCCTCCTCATTAGGGACCAAGGTGTCCCTCCATATGCTGCTCATCTTTTTTATAGCCATACTGGTCAGTGCTCTCCCACCCATGGCAAGCGTGGGTGGGAATCTCCTTTGTGGACGGTTCATCACCCTCCAGACATGAACACACAAGGGGTGTTTGGGAAAGCATCTATTGCTGCTCATGGGGCTCCATCTCCAGGCTTCCTTCTTCAGGACTGGGTGAGATGGGGGCCACCAGGGACAAAGTATTAAAAATCAGGGGTGAGATCAATTTCTAACATACAAACAGTGTGGCATCTAATCTCTGAGTCTGAATGTGGAAAAACTGTACTTTGATGCATATTTCACCGATAATGTATACTATGATAAGCAGACACTCTTTTTAGTTAAGCACTCCAGACTTACACTATGAACACACGCTCACATTATTAAACCTACACCAGGTTGGCAGAATTCCTGGTGTGTCCCTTTTGTGAGAGGCTACCTGTGCACAGATACAGGGTTGAGCTTGAAGTTAATTCCACACGCTCAGCCTGCACACGAGTGCATATGTATGTATACACTGGTTCACATGAAGTCAATCCAGAACCTCTTACCCTAGTTGCGCAGCAGCAGACCGTGTTTTAAAATGTGGACACTGGAAGGTAGTACTTCCAATCCATTTTAACAGGGTTTGCAAAGGCTAAAATCAATCAAATCCAGGGGGTTAAATGGGTGTGAACTCATTTTCCTATACATTTCATCTGCATAAGGGTCATTGTACACCCTCACATATTTTAACATAATGTCCTTTCGGTGACTTATTTACAGTATATCTGCCTCATTAGAGGTGCATTGACTGGGAAACATAGGATAGGCATGAGCAGTAAGTGAAAGTATACCTGTATACTGAATACCAGACCTTGAGTAGTACTGAAACTCGTTAAGCTTCTGACTCACTGCTCAATTACCTCCTTGCTCATCACCCAAATGTGATGGAGTCCTTTTCTTACAGATTAGGTCACCACTTGAACTGACAAACCTTGTGGCATGGACATGAGTTTTAAAAGTCATTTGTGCCAACCAAGAGCCAGGTTCACTGATTAAAATGTTTTGTAAGTACCACTTCAGCCCTAAGCAGGTTAAAAAACAAAATGCATTTGCCACATTTGTATATATACAGTATAACTACAGAGGATGTGCTAGAAATATTGAGCCACTTGAGTCAATTGAGTGTTGACAGTCTATTGTTGTTGGGCTCCTGTTCGTCCGAGGGAATGAGGCCACCGGGCAGAGGTTTCCTGATATCATGCAAATTATGGATTTATTGTTTACATTTTTACAGCATCAAACTGGTGGTTTATGCACCCTGAGACATGCCATGATTTGGCAGAGCCACATTGATCATCTTTGATGTGCGTCTCAGGTCCATTTATAAAGGTGAAGTTTGCCATATCGCTTGATTGTGTCTCTTATAGTTTTTAAGACTGCTGCTAATGTAAGTATTGTCTGTAGAAGCTCATGCTCGTAGGCCGGTATTTTTGAGTTGTTGCTCTGCATTTCATGCAATTTGACTATGAATGGGGTATATGTTTCCGCAGATATATGTGCAGGATTGTGGTCACATTCACTTTGGGGAAAGAGGTCTGTTAGACTTGGCAACTTTTGGGGTGTTTCCCCTGAGTTTTTGCTTTCTACCTTCCGGTTTTGACTCTGCTTTTGCTGGTGTAGTGTTTGTGCGCACTTTTCTGACTGCTGATCAAATGGTAAAGTGCAAGAGCTCCAGTGGTAAATTGTGTGATGGATTGGTGTTTCCAGGATTGGGTATTTTATTTCCTTGTTAGTCCCTGGTAAAGAGCACTGAGTGTGCCAGGGCCAGTAAATCAAATGCTACTAGTCTGCTCAGAAAATCAATGAAAAGGGCGTGGTATTACAATCGAGATGCATTATTGACAGTCAAGGAACACAAAAGTCAAACCAATATAGTATGTGTTTCCACTTTTGGGACACATTTAAATGTGATTAAGAAAATAGTCACCAAACATTGGAATCTGCTGAGTTCCATGCCGGAATTTATGCAAAAAACGATGTTTGCCTTCAAAAGGGGCACTAACCTCCAAGACAGACTGATTCATGCATATGAAGATCTGTCTAATAAAAACACTGTTGAAAATATGAGACAAATAGTACCAATTGTTGGCCACTACAAATGCAGTAATTGTACAGCTTGCCTAACAACTACTACAGTAAAATCCTGTGTGATTAATGAGGTAACATTTGAAGCAAAATCCTTCTTGAACTGTAACACCATGAATGTTATTTATTGTATAGAGTGCCCATGCTCATTACATTATATTGGAAAAACTATTCAACCAATTAAAAAAAGAATTTTACAACACCAATCCCGAATTCGTTGCAGAAAAGAAAATGCACCCTTAGTTGAGCATTATCTGCGTTTGGGTCATAAAGAGACTGATATGAAATGGTGGGTACTTGAGGTGATCAAACCCAATAAGAGACAAAACAATGTAGACAAAATACTCTCCTTGCGGGAAGGTAAATTAATTTGCCAAACTGATACAGTTACTCGAGGCTTAAAATCGTCCACTGAATGGCATGCACTAGCATGTCTTTGATGCTCGAAGTTGATTTGACATTTCTACTGTCTAAATAATGTACGAATACTCTGTAATGCTTTCACTGTTAATTACGTCATCATATTTAACAAAAGTACAACTTCGATACTGGTGATGAGTTGATTTATATATCGTATACAATTTTTTACCTAATGTTGTCACACTTATGTGGTAATGGAAATATTCATCTATGATGAGGTCGATAAAAGTCTACTTTGATGAAAATAAAAAGTTTAAATAAAGATACTAGGCTGATGACACATGATTATACTACCCAGTATCAAATTGGCATTAAAACAAATTCCAATGAGTATATCAAATCAATAATCAAGCGACAAGATAAACTACAACTTGATAATTTTTCTTTCCATAATGAAGGAGAGGGCGGTTCACTCTATTCGGGTAGACATTCAATAATACATCTTTGACTACATTCAAAGATGGTGCCTGTATAGTAATAGTAGTCCGTCCTTGCGCTACGCATTCTGTGTAGTCCTCTTTTGCGCTCCAAACGAACATAAAAGCCAATCGATTCCACCACGATGGTTGTTCTTCGTAACTGACCAGACGCTGTGCTGCAGTCCGTTGACGCTCTGTTCTCTCTCAGGTAATTGTCTATTATCCTTAGTTTAACGTTAAAGTTTAAACTATAGCGTAATACCTTGTTGGATTTAATATAAGAGGATATTTATTAACCTTACCTCTAGATTCTTGTTCAAGACGATTAATTTGCTCCATGCTGTCTGAAGAATAACACCAAATAAAATAAGGTAATAAATCCTAACAATACGGAAGACAAATAAGTCCGGATTACGAAAATCAATATATCACTGTATGAGAGATCCTTATTCCCAAGATTTTAAAATACAAGCATTGTCACGTTGATTCAAATAAGGTAACCATATATTAACGATGGTAGTTAAAGGAAAGAAAAACTGATATAATTGATATACACCCTAAAGCCCGAATCTTATTATGTACAATTGCAGATTCGTGTATACTATCCGTCTTTCCCGATCAAGCTTTCCACCAACTTCTTGATATAGGACGAATTTGCAGGTATGGTAAGATATTGGTCCTGTTTTATAATCCACAGGCAACTGTTAGATATAATACAGGCCCCTCATCAGTATCTTTTTGAGTCCTTTCTTTAACCGCAAGTAACACTAACAATCGTACGTCGGTGTCTGACTTAGTATAAAGCCATAGAAGTGAGCTGCTAAATATAAAAAGATCAAAACAATCGCCAGAAATGTTTTTTTAAAATGGGTATAAGATATTCCAAACTAATCAGATGAATTTTGGATATAAATCAATTTACTTTAGGTTGTTTCATTTACTTTGATAAAGTTGTACATTTATTGGTCAATTCGAATATCATATGTTCCTTTAATGTCCTACATTGTATCTATTGATGTCTGATTAGTTTTTTACAATTTGTCTAAAAGTAAATGCAATCGAGTGTACCAGATTCATATTGGCAAAATGTAAATAGATTTTTGTATGTTTTTTTGTCAACTGTTGTAGAAGTCTCACTGTATAAAGGTACATATATGTTTAGTGTTTGTCATGTAGTTCTATTCCACACAGGTGTACTATGATGTAATTACAATGTATAGATTGATTTAATTGTAATTGTAAATATTTTTTGTTTCATTTTACAATAGGGCAGTACAAATATAAATCTAACAGTCCTGAAGATGGTCTCAAAGATATATACATAGGAGACCGAAACGTCGACCTTCGCCCTTATCCTACTTAATTGCCAATAGTTTGAAATAGGATAGGTCGGAACAGGACCTACAGAGTATTAGATTGATACATCATTGCTTTTCCTATAGGCCTGTTGATATATTTGTATTATAAAGTCTGTATGCCTTTCAATTTTGCTTTTGATAAATTCAAAATTTTCATATACATCTGGTTTGTTGTTGTTTCTGTATGTTATTTCATGTTTTTTGTATAAATATTTGATTTTGGTTTTGACTAAAATCATACAATTATTGATTAACTCTGTTTTTAGGACCATTGATTTGTCCTTCTGAGATTTTGTTAAATTAATGAGAAAAATTTCACAAACTAATTCCCTTGAAGGCATCCTTTACCCTTTCACTAGTGAGCCTGCAGCACTGATTGTGCCACCCACTTGAGTAGCCCTAAAAAGGTAACTCAGACCTGCCATTGCAGAGTCTTCACGCAGTTTGTGACTTCCATGTCGACTTGGGGAGTGCACCCACTTGCCAGGCCCTAAACATTCCCCTTTCTACATGCAGTGTATGTGAAAGGTAGGATATGCCCTCGTGTGTGTGCATGTCCTAATAGTGAATCACAGCCCATTTTGTTTTTCACTATGGCAAGGTTACCTGTTCCACATAGGACAGGATGAAAAGTCTGTTTATAACATTTTACAAACATAACTGGCCTGGGGAACTAGGTGGGAAAATACAGTTTGGTTTGCCTGATTTTTACATTCTGTGTTTGACAATACCACTTTTAGAAAGTAGGTGTTTTCTTGCTCAGTCATTCTGTGTGCCTCTGCTGGAATGTGGGTTGCCTGTCTGGGTTTTGGATGAAAGAAGGCTGGGGAGCAGGAGTGACTCCAGATAGTCTAGGTAGGGTCAGGAATGGGCTGGATGGACCTGGGCTGCATTGGGGAAAGGGGGAGTAGATTTCCTTGCACCTCAAATGGCCTGGTCTGCCTCTGACAATGCTGTCTCCACCTCCTGCCAGGAAATCACACCAACTGGTTCTGGCTCGGCACAGACACTCTCTGCCTAAGAGATCAAAGGATTTTGGAATATAAATATTAGGGCCCAGACCCCTGAACTTTAGAAGTCTTTTGGATAAATAAGACTGCCAAGAAGAAGAGCTGGACAAGCTGTAAGGAGGAACTACCACTTTGCCGTGTGCTTTCCTGTGTTGGCCTTCAGTGGCTGCTTCTGTCTTGGGTAGTGAAAGGACTGGACTGAACTTTCTGCAATCTACTTTTGTGAGTTTCTCCAAGGGCTTGAGGTAGAGCTTGCCCCCTGTTCAAGAAGTCTCAGGAACAGCAAATACTTCAAGCTCTCTGCCCTCAGCACTGGGAACGATGTGGTTTGTGCTGCAACAGAAGAAAAGTAACCTGACAATGTCTTCGATGCCACTGCCGACTCCGAGTACCGAAGGCACCGCAGAGGGCACCGCCGCATAGCCGCAACACGACCCTGGTCTCAAAGACAATGACTACTGACACCGCCACTGAGCCGCTATTTGCACAGCGACCTGTGGGCACCACACACTGCACCTCCATGCTGCATGATGATGCCTTGGCACCGCAGAGGGCACAGCCACAACGCTACACTGCGACCCTGGTCTCACCGACGACGCCTGCTGATGCTGCCACATAGCCGCTGCTGGCACCGCGACTTGCGGGCACCATACTCAGCACTACCTCGTTCACGACAATGCCTTGGCCTCCCCGATGACGACACTCCACGCCGAAACCGATACTGCTGCTTGCACCGTGTTTCGACGGCACGGCTCGTAAAGTTTCACGACGCACCGCCATCATCCTGCGCCGCAGCCTTGGACTACTGATGCCAGCGATGATCCCAGTTCATCAGCAGACGACAGCGCTTCAGCAACAACGACATCACTGCTTGCACTGTGACCTGCCAGCATCGTGACGAGCACAGCCTTCATCTTGCACCGTGGCCCTGGTCTTACCGATGACGCCATCCGATGCTGCTACAGAGCCGCTGCTCACACAGTGACCTGAGGGTACCGCACGCCACACCGCTGTACTTCGCATCACAGCACACAATGCCTGCCGAAGCCAGCACCCCTGACTCCAACAGAGAGGAGATCGACCTGTGGCGCGTGTGACTTCGAGGGCCCCAGTGACTCCTACACTGACCTCCAGAACTGACGCCTGCGGATGCCGTGCTTTGGGAAGCTCAACGAGAGTTTGCTGATGCCCTGAATTTCTGAAAGGTACTGTTTGCAGGTCTTCCCGACACCCTGGCTGGCCCGCGACGCAGCGGTCAGCCAGAACTGTTTGGATTTGTTTGCTTACGACACCGTGATATCCCCCGACAGAGCTATCAACATCAAGGAACTATTTTTAAAACATATTTTGATTAATGAAGATTTTGAAGTTCTGTATCATGGATTTTTATTGTTTTTGGTCTTGTCTTAAGTATAGAAAAATATTGGATATTTTTCTAAACTGGTGTGGTGTCCTTTTGTAGTGTTTACACTGTATTTCTGTTGGTTATGTGCAAATGCTTTACACACTGCCTCTGAGATAAGCCTGACTGCTCGTGCCAAGCTACCAAGGGGGTGAGCAGGGGTTATCCCCAAGGAATTCAAGAAGGGGATGATATACAAAGGTGGTTTCAGGGGTACGAGGCAGCAATCCACATGCATGGGGTCCCTGAGGAGAATTGGGGAGCAGGAGTGTGACCTCTATTCCCAGAAGAAGCAAGGGATACATTAATAGCTTTGAGTAAAGGGTATCACCTCACCTATCCAGACATGATGCCCTTCTCACTAAGTATGGTATTACTCCTGAAAAGTACAGGGATCAGTTCAGGTCCAGTAAGAAGTCTGATGTCAACACTTGGTTGGAATGTGTGGATGTGTTTTGCTGGTAACTGGATGGCTGGGTGAAGGGCAGTAATCGGACAGACTTTCAGGAGCTCTACAATTTGATTCCATGGGAACACTTGTCTAGTCTATGTTTTGCAGATATGCACCAGCACCTGGTTGATAGTAAGCTGACTGACTCCAGGAAGCTTGCTATGGAGGCAGACCACTGGGTGAGTACCAGGGTCCACAAGAAAGCATTTGTGGGAGACTCAGCCAAAGGCGGGCTGGGTCCACAGCAGAAAAGTTGGGGGGACAAGGGTAAAGCACAGGAGTTTTTCAAAGAGCCCCAAACTAACACCCAGGGTAAAGGTTCCCACCCTCAGAGATAAGAAACAAGTGGTCACATCAGGAAAGCATCAAGGAACTATTTTTAAAGCATATTTTGATAAAAGAAGATTTTAAAGTACTGTATCATGGATTTCTATCATTTTTGGTCTTGTCTTAAGTATATAAAAATATTGAATAAACTGGTGGGGTGTCCTTTTGTTGTGTTTAAACTGTATTACTGTTGGTTATGTGCAAATGCTTTACACACTGCCTCTGAGATAAGCCTGACTGCTCGTGCCAAGCCACCAAGGGGGTGAGCAGGGGTTATTTTAGGAGTGTAACTCCTTTTATCCTGCCTAGGAAGAAGGGTCCCTATTTGGACAAAGGTGCAAGCCCTTGTCAACTAGAGATCCCCATTTCTAACAAAGTCCGAAATGAATGGCTATTGTCAAATATGTTGGTCATTCTGCATTGGGTGAGGATGATATAGTAAATACAAACAGGCCACAAGCTCTGAGTTTTATAGCTGTGGTCTTCCCTATGAGGAGAATCATAAGGAGTGTGGAGTAGACTGCTCACCCACAACTTATCATGGCATACTTCATTATAGGCGTCTGTCCACATGACGGTAGGTAAATACCACCATGGCAGATTGAACCACATATCGGAGTTCTTAGATAAATCACTATGGTATTTTTAGCAGGGATCCAGAGAAGACAAAAAGTCTTATGACATACCCAAGGAAATGTCCTTTATATTAATTGGGTACTGTAGACATGGTTAAAAAGAAAACTGTCTTGAGAACCGAGTCTGCAGCTGTTTTTCCCCCACCGAGATCTCCATTGATTTTAACAGGGCCCCGAACACTTCCTTTCCATTCTGCACCTGGCTGACCCTGCACAGCTGGTGGTGCAGTATCAATGCTCTCTAATGATCCCACCAGTGCTGATCGTAACCTCCAGGACTTCTGTCCCTGACCCACAGGTACTTATACTTACCTGTAACCGGTGCCTCTTTAAGGTGCCCCCAGCCTCCATAGGATAACATTGAGTCAAGTGACCTCTGTACCCGGCCGCCCCAGTGTCACTGGTAGTACAGTATCTACCTTGGTTTGACCCTTGGCCAGTGATTACCAAAACCCCTAGAGACTGAATTTTAAAATCGCTTACTTACCTGTAAGTTACTCACCAGTATTTTTCCCCATAGGATTGCATTGGTTTTTCACTGTATTGTACTAGGTGTGATCCTAAATACAAAGAATCTTTTTCTGTACCGAAAAGCATTTCATGCACATGTAAAGTATAGATTTATGCTATACAAACCTGTTGAAATCCATTGAAAGTATTGTGTAAAAGTTTTCTTACCTGTAACTGAGTTCAACGTGATTCCTAGAAATAAAAGTAACTAAAGTAATATTTTTCTACAAACATTGGCCTGGAGTCCGCCATTGAGTGTGTGTTACTGCCTTGTATGAGTATGTATACCAATTGCATTCACACCACCCTCTGATGAACCTAACTTCTCAGCCCAGCTACCAATAAATTGAGAGTAAGGTATTATCTATTTTAACCTCTGCCCTACCTTTGGGGAGTCACTGAACCCTGTGCACACTATACCTCTTTTTGGTAAAGTATATACAGAGCCAACTTCCTACAATAAGCCTTTGGTGATTCAACTTACATAAGGGTGTGTAGTTACGCTTTAGGTGACTGATGACTGTTTGCCACACAAAGGGGATTTACCAAGATGGATACTGGATGATGTCATTGCAGATAGCAGCAATAGATTTTGCTGGCTGGAAGGTATCCGTGCATGAGTCTCTTATGTTTTTTGCCTGTAGCTATTTCCCCTAGGTGTTTGGAATATCTGCATTCTGTCCCTGGTCCAGGTGTTTTACGCCTAATTTTAAACTTGTTTTGGTCGTTCCCAAAACATTCCAAGGTACCTCATCATATTTTTTCAATCCATATCTGTCACCTTTATTCACATGTAATATCTTTAGGGTATAATACCTTCTAACAATGTGTCAGGAGTCTTATTATATCTGATGTGCATTCATTACCTTGGTCTCCTGTGCCTTCTGTTACATGGATTCCTACAACTACTCATACGATCTTCACAACATTGTGCACTTTATACTCTCGAAGTTGGCATCTCAAGACAGGACTGGTCTTCCACCTATTGAATGTATATCCCTTTAGTGGTAAGCAAGGGGTGCATGTCCATACCTTTTTGGTTGTGACTCCATATGTTCACGCTGACTTTTGTGGAGAAGTGTGGCTCACTGGTTAGAGGAGGCAGACCTGGAAGCAGACGTCAGCCTGGGACCAGGGTTCAATTCCCGGCTCGGCGGGGTCTTGAGTCCTAAAATGTCCATGGACTCGACAATTCTCTCTCCGGTGCCTACTCGATTCATGGGTTCACACTCTGCGACTCTGGGCAATAGCTTGCTTAATCTCCACAACGGCCCCTCGCGGTGGGATGCCTGGCTTTCACCTTGCGGATACCCTGCCGGGGTTATCTCACAGGGGAATACCAGGACGGGTTCCCTAAGCAAGCGCTTAGAAACCGCTTGGTGATTTGCGCTATATAAATTCCTGTACATTTACATTTACTTTTATACCAACTTGCATTGCATTGCTATCATATTTCTTTCACCAATGGGGGAGCGGGAAATGATTCTCCCAGAAGGCTCATTTGGCTCATAGTTGAGGCATGTGCTCTATCTTTCTTCTAAATTAATTTCTGGTTCTTCATGAGCTGTTCCAAGGTGTTTTTCATACAAATCTGGTAGTTACATTTCCAGCATGTTTAATGATTCCGCACATGCACCATTATTTTGCATAGATTCACAGTGTGTGCAATGGCTAGTGTAATACTACAATGCATTTACACGATTTCCACAAAATCAAGAGTTTTACCACAGCTTCTGCTGACTTCATGATGAGGGCTAAACAAGAAGAAGCCTGTAGTAATATTATTTGTACTCAGCAGTATTTGCACCAAGGGCCATACTGCAGAAAATGCCATGGAGGTGCAAGGGGCAAGTGCGCCTGCTTTGTGTGCTCTCAGGGTACTTTGCTATTAGTGAAGGGGCTGCAGATGGTAGTGCGGCTATTTCTGTAATACAGACAGTGCTGGTGGACATGTAAACCCCAGGGCTGTCTCAAGAGGGCCTGGCCCCATGCAAATGAGGGAATTTCTTTCCCTCTTCACCTGTGCGCCCCCGCCGCATTGTGGACGTGGCCGCAAAGGCAAAGAAGCTGTGAGAAGGCACACTGAAAGTGTGTCAAAAAAGGTAGTACACTGTCAGTGCACCTCCTGATGGAAGCCCTCTAGAGGGAAGAATGGGGTTCCTATGGACCCCCAGACATATGCTTGCAGGCTGGTGCAGTCACTCACTACACCCACCTGCAAGGGGATCTCTAATCCCACTTTAAAGTGCAGGTTGGTTGCCGCCAGCACATTGAAACACGAGCAGCTTTAAAGCAGCTGCTCTGAATTTCACTTGAATGCGCTGCCCCAGGGCAGCATGAGTGCACATTGGGGGCACTGTATTCACTATAATAGGGTGCACTTTCCCTGTTTGCTCATGACACACCTATTTGAAGGGGTGCAGTGCCGCAAGCAGGAAAAGTATGTCATTAGTGTAATAGGATCCCAGGTCACCTGCAAGTTTCTAAGTGAGGCACTATATGTGATGAGGTCCTATTGCATTCATGACATGGTAACCCCAATAAAGAGTACCTATTTACAATTGTGTAGGAAAAATGTGCACAAGATTGCATTAGCAATGTTAGTGTGTTCTTTCTCATTTTGGGCCACAGGTATGAAACAATTTTTCATTCGCAAACGGTGCAAATCGCAAAATTAGGCCGTTTGCGAATGCAAAATAGCCTTTCATTATAAATAAAAGGCTTTGTGGTTGCAATTTTAGATACTCACAAAAATTTCCTAAAATTGTTACTAGAAATTGGGATCGCAAATTGTGCTCCACTTAGCACATGTACCAGCATTTTCTAAATGCAAACTGTGCATTTAGGAAAATGCTATTACCATCAACTTCAAGCCGATGGCAACCATGCGCACATTTTTTTTTAATACAAAAAAGCAAGTTTCAAAGTGCCATGTACCACATACCTGCCCTTAGGGCAGATGTGCGCTTTACATGTGCACATTTTTGGGGGGGTACTTCGGAGGGCTTAGGCCCCCGGGCAGCCTTGTCTTTGCGTTACCCAATTTACGATTACTAATTAGGTAATCGCAAATTAACTAATGCAAAAGCATTTGCACCTATGGGCCTTTAGACGAATAGAAACAAATGGAGTAGTATTACCTAATAGCAATTACCCATTTACTGAATTGCTATTTGGCAATATTAAGCAATCGCTAAATATTTGGCAAATCCTTATATGCATAGCATTTTGTGGTTACCAAATAGTGTTTTGGTAAAAATCGCTATTTGTTAATCGCGAATTGCTTTTTTGATACATGTGGCCTTTATCTCGCTGAAAGCAAAATCTGAAAGGAAGAGGCGAGTACTAACGATTACCCAGCTTTACTTAAAATTAAGCCCTTTTTCTTTTGTCCAAGTGTTACATCCCATAATACAGTACGCTCTTTTTTGCATATCTTTTGCTATCCACATTATATATTGAGATGACTGTCAATGCTCTTTAACCACGATCATATATTGCCAATTTACTTTCCATCTCTTCCATTCTAATGCAAACAAATCATCTCATGCAATTGCACCTTCAAAGCATCACTCCTCTTTATATCGAATTCTTCTTTGTGCGTTGTTTCTGCTTCAAATGTTATTTGGCAATAGAGTGCCTTCTAACGTTATGTTTGTGCCATTTGCTCGCTCTCTCCATCGCTAGAACATGTCAGACAAAAACATAAATATTTGAGCAGTCTGTGATCCCAGACAATTTCCACCACAGGTCACCCTGGAGTATTCGGTACAGGACTTACGAGTGAAGAATATCAGTATACATTGCATTGAGTAGACACATGAACATTGATCTAAGAATACAGTAGTTTGGGGAGGCAACATTTATAAACCTTATTAAGTACAACATGGAAGCTATTTCCTGCGTATTAGTCCTCTTTGTAGCAGCAATCAAGGATGCTCTGAGATGTTTAAATATCAGGGTAACTTAATTGTGTAGATTTATAAACTGTAAGATGTCCTTTTTCTAAATTATGTTCCGCAACCATGGGCATAAAGGAAGACAAGCAATAAAAAACATTACCGATTACCAAATAGCAATGACCTATTTACCGAATTGCTATTTGGTAATATTAAGGAATCACTGAGGGCCACATGTAGGTAGCCCAATACCTGTCGGTAACAGCCGAAATTACAGAATTTCAGCCGTTACCGGGCATTTGAGATGTAGGAGGCAGGTTTAAGGATTCGGTAATTTACCGAACGGCAATGTAAGGAATCGGTAAATTACCGAATTCTAATACCGATTCGGTAAATTACCGAATCCTTAATGTAGGGAGCACTCAAGTGAGTGCATTTTTCATTTAAGGATTCGGTATTTACCACCAACTACAAGTTGGTGGTAAATATTGAAAACCTTTGAAAAAGCAAATTTGTGCTTTTCCAAAAGTGCCTTGTGGCAGACATACATGCCCTTAGGGCATGTATGTCTGCCACATGTGCACCCATGCACTCACGATTTAGGGGTGCAACAGGGTGTCAATGTGACACCCTGCCACCCTTGTAAGTCTTCCCCCTATTACTGATTCGGGATTTACCGAATGGGTAATTCTCATTCATTCCTATGGGCCTCCAGGCCCATAGGGATGAATGGGAATTAACGAATCGGTAAATACCGAATCGGTAATTACCGAATTTTACCGATTCTCTCAAATTTACCGAGTTTTTTCCTACATAGCATTTACCGATTCTAATATACCGAATCTGTAAAATTCGGTATTTTAGAATCGGTAAATGTAGATTACCTACATATGGCCCTTAATCTTTGGCGATTCCTTACATGCATAGCATGTTGCGGTTACCAAATAGTGTTTTGATAAAAATCGCTATTTTGTAATTACAAAATGCTTTTTTGATAGATTTGGTCTTTATCTTGCAGAGAGCAAAATCTGAAGGAAGAGACGAGTATTAACAATTACCAGCTTGTCCTGTTGTGATGTTACCAATACATTAATGCACACACCACTAGACATGCTTTTTGAGGCCACAGAAAGGAAATTTGAATATTATTGCCATGTCCAATGGTGAAAGTATGTTCTTGTCTCTTTTAGTAAAAACTGAAATATACTGACCGACTTCCTCGTTGCAAGATAAAAACACTGCTGTGCTTCCTCTCTGCAGGTGAAAACTGGGGGGATATTTGCAACTGAAGTGGCGGAGTGAGGCGTTAGTCATCATGGCTTAATGCCTCACATCACCACTTCAGAAATGCATGGCTTCGCCATATTTACAAGAATATGGTGCAGCCCTGCTCTTCCCCCTGCGTTGGCGCTACACCTAGCAGTGTAGGGCCAATGCAGGCACCCTTGCACCATAGTGCAAGGGTGTCTGCGTGCAGCGGAAAGATTGTTCATGTACAGGGAAGTCCCCCTTCCTGTACATAAACAATCTTTATATGCCATTTTGTCACTTCTAAGTGTGCTGCTTAATGCAGCACACATGAAAGTTACAACATTTCTTTTTTTAAAGATTGTCTATGTGCCGTGAGGAGAACTTTCCTGTACATAAAACTTTTCTGTACATAAACAATCCAAGGCTTTTTGCTTTTTTTATGTGTGCTGCACAATACAGCACACATTAAAAAAGCAAAAACGAGGCGAAATTAAGCATTTCTCCTTGTTTAGCCAACTTAAGACCAGGTATTCCCTGATCTTAGGGGCTCATTACGATGCCGGACGCAAACCCATCTGTGCTGGTGGCGGAAAATGTTCTTTACCCGCTCCAGGTGCAGTCATTACGACCACCAAATTACAATGGTCCAACAGAGGCCATTTTTCATCCCGCGGAGTCTGTCAGGGTCCGCATGTTTTTTGCGCACGCAAGGGTGGCGGACTGAGCCTATAGAGCAAGTGTGGCATCCGCCAACCAGATTACGATGTTGCAAACAGCCCTTCCCACCGCTGTGTAAAAACCACCACGTCGTGGATTGCGGAAACACAACAACGGAGAGGAAAAGAGGATACAGTCCCCATCTTAACCTTCGGAGCCGACATGGATCCTGCGCCACAGGTTGCAGAGCAAGCACACTGCAATATCAAAATATGTATACCGAAGGCTCCCATTGGCTGATGGCTCATTCACAAAGTGGTTGCCACACTGCGGTGGCCTGGAAGCTGCGACTGCAACCCTGCATCAATCAATTGGGGCCAATATGTGTCATCACTGTGGATGCCAGCTACCGCGCATGCGAACACATACTGCATTAGCATTGTCGCTATGCGAATTGCATCACTCAGCACAACTCATTCGCCTAAAGTGATTGGTGCACCCCAGGTGTAATGTTGTGGGCCACAAGGCCCCCATGCATATCAAGTAACCACACACACAGACACTGTACTTGTATGGGAGAACTGACCCAGGGCACGTGCGTCCGTCCCAGTTTGTTGGCAGGGTCCCAGGTCCAGTGACACCTGTGCTGGGTCGCTGTGGGGTGGGGGGTAAACCAGCCCTCTGGGAGTGGCTGGTACAACAGAACAGCTAGAACAGTGACCAGCTGGTCACTACACTGTGAAGGTCTGAGAGAGTGTGACCTTTGAGTCAAGTCTTCACACACATGACATGGCAAAGAAAGGAGAGAGAAATCACAATCATTGTCATGCCTCATGGCCATCATGGACTGAAATGAGGGAAGGAATAAAAAAGGACAAAGGTCTCTCACTCTGTACCAATGTGGTGTAATGAAACATCCAACCTGTGAACATCGCTCGTATATCCCTTGACATCTGACTGGCGTCCCATAGCCAGGGGTCGTCTTGTAAAGGGCCAGTGATGTACGCAGACAATTAGAGGTGTCCATTGTCTGCAATTCAGACATACCTGTAATCCCCAGCACTTCCTAAACATGTACTGGTGTGGCGTGCAGTCTGCCTAGCTGCAAGTGCCAGTAAATGTCCTCACACACATCATAAGAGTGCACATGTGGAACAAACAAACATAGCTCTGACTGACATCAACGGACATTGGCAGCCATGTGTGCATGTATTCACAATCAATGTGCATCTGTGTCTCATTCAGGTGAACATTGCAATGTCTGTCACGCAAAGTACCCACACACCCACGCAGGACTGACCCCATAATGTCCACATGTGTCTGTCCCCGTGCTGTACACCCATGTTGCGTTGTCTGGATGACACTCACTGCCCTCATTCCGTAATGTTTTTGGGAATATGGGTACTAAAGCTTGTGGTCATGTAGTGGCAGCAGCTACATGCAACTCAGCACTGATTCAGGGAAAAACGAGTGCTGTGCCATCAAAACACAGGGCAGCTCATCCTTGATGTTGCAGTGTACTATATGCCATACACATTGACTTCTTTGGATGTTGTAGTGTCAGTATGGCGAGTGAGTGAAGAAAAACAACGTCTGAATGCAGGTCACCTGTGCATTTCATGTGACCCTGAGTCCTTTCAAGGTTGTAGTTGTATGAGTCTCTGGTTAAGCTGTTCCCCACATCTCATCTATAACTTAGCTCATGCTCATGTACTCTGACATACATAGGAGACCACCCATCCTTCGACCTGGCCTTGCGACGATGGAGGACCTCGAAATCATCCCGAAATTCCACTTTGATCGCCATGCACTACGTAACCTATGTGCCCAGTTGGAGCTCCATATGAAACCCAAACAAATATATCCGGCTGCATTGTCTTCTACAGTGAAGGTCATGGCTGCACTGCATTTCTCCGCTAGTATGTTTTTCCATTACACTGTGGACAGCGCTGGTGTGATGTCACAGCCCATGTTCAGCATGGTGTTGCATGACGTCCTGTCAGCATTGATGCTTTACCAGGACAGACATGTCTACTTCCAGAGGAGGGATGAATTAGCAGCTGTGAAGGGGGAGTCCCATGAGCTGGGAGCATGCCCGGTTCTAGCCGGTGGGCCAGACCCACTCAAACATGAGCCTAGCCCACCCAAACATGAGCTGTAGCCCTGGCAGTGATGGCACGAAGGCCAGTAGTAAATGGCCACTCTCAGTTCTGGGAGTTGCGGGATTGGGCCTGAGCCCTCTCTCACAGGCACCCCGCCTATTCATGCAGGTAATATATGGCATGGCCAAGGGGACAAATTCTCTCTTCTGCACCGGGTAACCTTAACTGTTCTGCTGTGTGAATATTTCCTTTTCAGTTCCACAGGGAGAAGGAAAGTTCATTATTCCGGCAGAGATGTTGAGGGGGGGCCAGGATCTTCCCCAAGTACGAAAACGGCCGATCCCCGCTCTGCTCTATGCAGACGACGCCGTGATACTGGCTCGTACCCCACGCGAACTACAGAAGGCCTTGGATAGGTATGCAGACTTCATGGGGACCCTTGACTTACATATAAACATAAAGAAGACGTATGTAATGGTAGCAGGTTCAGGGAAAAAACGGGTCAAAGATATATTTCTTAATAACCAAAAACTTGAAGATACGGCCCATTATCCCTACCTGGGTATCATAATAGATGAGAAACTGAATTGGAAGGCTGCAGTTGAGGCAAGAAAACACCTCCTCATGAGAGCTATCGTCGCCCTCATACATTTTTCACTGAGATTGGGCAATAGGTCCCCCGTAGAACTGTTAAAAATGTATAGTGCCAAATGCCAGGCAATAGCCCTGTACGGGGCTGGAGTGTGGGGGCATGTAAACACCAGTGCCCTACAGGTGGCAGAAAACACTTTTTTAAGATTTCTTTTAGCGGCACCCAAACGAATTTCTACATTGGCATGTCACATGGAACTGGGGATCAATATCTAGGGTACCTGGCAAAAATTCAACCTCTTTTACTTTTGCGACGTATTTGGATTTCCGAAAAGAATCTATTGACTAAGGAAATCATGGCAGATTTTATGGCTTTGGACTATTCACAAAACATTAGTTGGCTCCTCTATGTGAGAAATTTTCTAGCTGATCTAGGTTTGGAGTCCTTCTATACAAAACCTGAGAAGATCTGTGAGATTTCGAGGAAGGATCTGAAAGCAAGGGCACTGAGCCATTTAGAAGCTTTAAGGCTTGCCAGTGAAGCCATGAAAGCTTCTGCCCTACATGTAATTGTGGTTCAGACTACTCTGCAAATTCAGCCCTATTTAACACTTGATCTCAAAGTATTTGAGCGACTAGTTCTAACGAGATTTAGATTAAATCTTTTCCATCGACTAGTAGCATTCCCAATGAGAAACAGCTGGGAGCCAATTCTTATGCCTTGCCCCTGCGATGAAACATCAGAGCAGACGACCATACACACTGTCTTGTTCTGTAAATGTTATCATGATCATCGAAAAATTTGGCTGTTACCTTTGCTAAAACTGTGGGGTATTAGGCAATGTCGTCCAGCTATTTTACGGCTGCAGTTCTTAGAGTCTGAACGCATTTGCTATCATGTCGTCAATTTTTTTAAATGTATTTTTAAACATAGAACAAATTTGTAAAGAATATTTTTGTTATCTTGTACAGACAGTAATTGACAATGTTAGTGTGGAAAGTTTCGTTTTTAACTTGCAATAATTGTCTATTATGCGTTAATATGTTTATATGTCCGTAATGCTGCTTTTATGGTTTTCTAATTTGTAAAACCGAATAAAGAAACATTCTTCTTCATTATTCCTGATTCACCTTACCTGGCCACTGCAGCTGCTCATCAGATCCGGCAGTGAGTAGGAATCA
Source organism: Lissotriton helveticus (assembly GCF_964261635.1). Taxonomy (NCBI): domain Eukaryota; kingdom Metazoa; phylum Chordata; class Amphibia; order Caudata; family Salamandridae; genus Lissotriton; species Lissotriton helveticus. Next base: position 809,221,952 of record NC_136063.1, read on the forward strand.
AGTAGGTGAGTAAATGTCTGGCTTTTTGTTCTTTTTAAAATCATCAGGGAAGGCCCAGGAAGACCTGTATACTTTTAGAACAAAATTTTGTTTCACCATCTAGGCTCAGCCACGGATGTAAGACTGTAGTGTGCGTTGGGCACCATGTAGTGTAGTTCCTATATTCCCAATAGGCTCTGCTCATTGGAATAACATATACTACAGATTAGACGTAGGACTGAGGTCGACTAGGTCTCTATCAAATATATTAGACTTAATTGTGAGTGCCAGCTAACTCAGAGGTCAGCAGAAACTTTCTCGAATAAACAAGAAGGCATTTGTTTCTCACAACCGCTTAAAACATGACAACTTTGTTTCCCGAGATAAAAACATATCTTCAGAGTCACGGAAACAATAGATAGTTATTTCACTCAGTCAATCGTGCATGCTTTGTTTCATCAGAGGTGCAGAAAAATAGAGAGACGGGGGTTTTCAATAAAAGTATTTATTGAACAGTCTTCTTTCTCATGCAGAGGACATGAACTGCTACAATCGTAATACTGGTTGCAAAGTACAATGCGTACAGTACGAAGAGTATTATAAAATAATACTGTAAAAGCATGATATGGTTTTTAAGCCATATAAAATAACATAGAATACATACATTAGTAAATAAAAACTAAAAGTACTCAACTGGTGCTTCTAAAATACGCCAACCCCGGTGTACCTAACCTAGGTCTAGTACAAGGGAAGAAGTAAGTGAGGTGTAGCTTAGTTTCAGTATTCTTTTGCCAAGAACCTATCCAAGATTTCTCTAAGAGTCTAATCAGCTCCGTACCTTGGTTTTAGAATGAAGGAGGTCTGGTATCTCTCTCTCAGAACTCGATTTCCCACCAACCCACAAGGGTAGCTTGGAAACACTGGAGCTGGATTTCTCGTCAAGAGAAAAGACAGCGTCTCTCTCAGTGCGTCTGCTGGAGGGTTGGCTTCCTTCGGCACTTGCTGCGGTGAGCTGTGTCGTGTAGGTAGATAGTCGAACTGCTCCAAACCACCGTGTGTTTGTCTGGGCAAGTGTGGGCATATTTATACCTTGAAGTTGCCTAGTTTGACGTAAGGTTGGACATAATAACGTAATCAAAGACTCAGTTCTTTGAAAACTCCATGAGTTCTTGAATAAATCAATATGCAAGCAAGGGGAAGTCCCTGTCTATTGAAGGCGGGTTTTTCCAAGAAATCGTTGTGGATTTTCGGAACTAGTGGAAGTAGCCATGCCATATTTGGACTGCATAGGCTAAGTCTAAATATGGTTGTGAATTCTATGCCTTTATAAGGATAGGGTGATTTATACCTATATACGGGCATGAATCAGGAAAATTATACTAGGGCCCTAAATTCATAAACAACACCCACTCCACTTTATTATGTTTAACATTACTAAATTATAGGCACTAAAACATATCTAAAGCATGTGTTTACAATCCCACCCAAAATACACAAAATGCATTTGATAAGGTTGCACACGAAAAATGAGCATGTGACTGTACGAATTTAGGAATAGTGTTTTCATACGAAGTATATAGCATCAAAGTATTAATACTAACTAAATGAATAACGAAATGTACATTTATGGAATGGCTCTTATTACAGAAAAAAATTCGAGACCATCCAATAGCAGAAATAATACACTTTTTTGCTTTGAGGATAAGGTTAAATATTGTCTCTAGGAAGTATTCAAAGACTTCTTGTTCTCTAAGAATAGTTCTACTTTAAGCAGATTACTTAGTGCCAAAAAAAAGTTCAATTTTGGAAAAAAGTCATATAAAAAATAGTAGAGAAAATAGAGTTCCAGAATTAGAAGTTTTGTTTTGACGAGCGAAGGTCGAATTCAGAGTTCATGGAACGCCGTGTGCTAATTTCGAAAGTTATTCTTGGTGTCAGGAGAAAACATCAAATAGTCTAAGCTGGCAAAGAAATGGTCTACCTCAGTAGGTGAAAGTGGAACTACTTCATTAAGTCGATTGTGCACAGATGAGAAGCATCGCCGTCAACGTCATTCGCATTAGCAATGTTTCTTAGTAGATGGTACCTGTGTGCCTGTTGTTCCACTTACCTCACCATTAGCTGTAGTTGCTGGTGAGATCTCTACGAATGCCATCATCAGGATTGGCAACTGTTGGGGGAAACACGATGCATGAACCATTACCGGACCTTGCAAAGCGTCAACAGCTGTTGGCAGTGCTGATGGAAGTGTAAGACAAACTTCCAACACTCATTCTTCTCCACAAAGCAGGCATCGTAGAACAGGTAAGATGCAATCTTGCAAGATTGATCTGAATGAAAGAAACCATGTGGTATTCAGATCTCTTAAATGAGCCAAGCCAAGAAGCTGTGTAATTCTGTTACGTGTACCGCATGCCTAGGAGAGTGTTCTCCATGGTAGTCTGGATATCGTTTGTGACTAGACTTGCCATATCGGAGCAGAAGAAATAAAAATAGAATTCCTGCTACGAGTCCCAAAATGAGAGGCAGGCCGCCGAATACAGAGTGCACGAAATTTGAAAAAAAGGCCTAGGTCTGCTTCAAAGGGTGCTAACAGTCTCGAAAAAACTGTCTTAAATACATGTACAATACTACTCGTATCAGACATGTTTAAGATACAACCTAATATTTCGGCGAAATGTATTGGACAGTTCGTTGATAATAGGACATGTATCTCCGCAGAAGTCCTTGCGACTTGCAGATCATGCATTTCTCTGGACGAGGTCAGTGGCACAATTTTTTGCAAAAGAATGGCTTTTATTCTGCATAAAGTATCAATTCGTGTAGAAGAGATATTCAGTGAAGGCCATAGCGGCGACTCCCGGTCTGTCTTGCTTTTAGGAAACAATACTTGCATACAACAAGTGACCCTGGCTGACACACTAACTAGATAGGCTATACCTGGCATCATTCCACAACAGCTGTGATCACTCAACATTATGTAGCTACCATTGGACAACTGCCTAAAAACTGGATCTAGCACCGCTGCTGGAGAACCATGCTGGTGGCAAGAATGGGTATTTGTAGAACCCTCGCAGGCTCCGTGTAAATTAATACCTTGACATAAAAGTGTACCGCTTAGCGAGTTCCTACAATTTTTCCCACTAAGAAATACCTCCTTTCCCCCACTCCAACATTTGTGTGTGTATGGTATATTCCAGGTCGACTTAATGTACTCTTTACCCAACCTTTCATACAGGCCCGCTGGTATGTGTCTTAAGCAATACTGAAACTGGAAAATCGTCACTGGTATCGTGATGGTGCCATGTATTATCCATTCCACGAATGGCTTCTCAGAAACAGTTAATGGTAATCTTTCCAGTTTTTCTATGCTCAGCACCGTATAGTCTGCTCCTCTTTGTGCCAAAGAGATTTGTGTATCTGTAAGGTTAAATACAGTCCAATACGAGGTCCAAGTAAGAAGTCTCGTAAATCAACCCTTTCTTTAAGTAAAGTTAAGTGTTGTTTAATTTCTGGAAGTGTGGATTTCTGTAGCCACTCAAGTCATAGTTTTCCTACACTGTATATTGTATCTATCCCTGGATGTTGTCTCTGGGAATATCTTGGATCTGGCCTAGTTACTGTGAACTCTTGTGTTTTGTTCAGGAATCTATCTTGACAGTTATTCGTGTCTGTGGGCCAGATTAACCATTTTTCCAATCAGGATTAGCTCTGTTCTGTTGTAAAATCTGTTTTACGTCCACCTCCTCATCTGCAGTGCTATTACTGTGAGTTTTGGGTTTAGGTATGGACGGTTTGTTTAAATCTTTTATCTTAGCCAAGCCAAGACAAGATGTTTGTTGAGCAGTGTCATTTAAAAACATTATTATTTCTGGGATAATGCAGTCTCTGAATAAGGCTTCAAAACCTTGCACCTGCCAGTCCTTTGTGCCCCAGACAGTTTTTGTCTCAATGTTGTCTTTCCAAAAGTTAAACTCTAATGTAGACAGCTGAGCATAAATGTTTGCAGAATAAATGTGTTTAGTATTATTCAACATGTTTTTCATCCCTGTCTTATTCACATTTTTGAAATAAAACGTTTCTGGATTTGTGACATTAAACCCCGAATGGAAATTTTTCATAAAATGTTTTTGAACTGCCTTTTGGCGGTGTTGGACAATGTTTCCATTAATTATAAGTAAAAACATTTCTAGGGTTTGCAGATTTGTGCAAATAATGGTGACCATGAAGATTAAAACAATACATTTGTCCATAATCTGATGAACCTTCTAAGTATTCATGTTTTGTGAATTTAGCTGACATTTCTAAATCTGTCATCATATTATTAACTGTTTCAAAGTCCCAATCATCAGAAAATGTGCTGGGTGAGACAAAGTCACTCAAAGAAACCTTAAACTGGTGTAGAATCTTCAATAATTCCACCGGGCCATAAATGTCATAATCAGTTGTGTCCCATGCTATACCACCGGGTATAGGAACGGCTGTGATGTTCACTGATGACAGGTCTCTTTGTTCACGATGAGATGATTTGTGAGGTTTCAGGAGCAAACTGATATTCTTACTTGCTGTGTCCATTGTACTGTATTTTCTATCTATCATCTTTCCCAAACTTAAAACAAGAATGAGCCAAAGTAGGAGAAAAAATACACCTAACACAATCCAAAATTCAACCCATGGTGAAACCAAATATGTATTTTCATCTTAATGAAAGAGTTCGGTTATCTTTTCTTTGAAATTTTTATTTGCTGGTGTATTTTCAGGTTCACTGGGATCCTCTGAAAATGTTTCAAAATTGATAAAATAGCCCGAGGCAGTTCTGTCAATTGTTGGAATTGCATCAGGATTGTTTGGAATCGCTGGAGCTGTTTCTTCCTTTGTCATAATTGTATAGTCAGAAGCTATGTAATTGTATACAGTTGTTTCTTGACAAACTGTTATTTGGGTCTAAAGAGGTACCAGTTCCATGGCTTGGATGCATAGGCCTTCTTTTCTCACTGCAGTTTTATCAAAGGTGATAAGTCTTTTAGTTTGAACCTCTTGGATTGTAGCAAGATTCGGTCATCTGCTACATCTTGGGAGACCATTGGGCATACTACTTATTATCGGCCACATGATGTGGTTTGACGAGGTCGATGGACACCACTCTGTTCTCTATTTTTACAGCAAGTGGTGGTAGTAACACTGATCTTGTTCCGTGGTTTGCTAAGACAGGTACTGGTTTTCAGTAAGAAGGCCCAAATTCCTTTTTCACCGCGATCTTTTCCCTGACTAGATCCCCAATCTTTGGAAACCAGACAGGTCTTGCTGGGACAGGTGGTTTTTCTTCAGTGGTCGTTGGCTTTTGTGTTGTGTTGCTCAGACTTCTTCTTATTTCATTTAAGTCCTGTAAAACAGCCAAACGGTCTTTGATATCAAAAGGTTTTTTTTTCCACCACTGAAGTATGACGATCAAGATCCTGGATGATCATTCTAGTACCAAACAGTAATTCATATGGAGTGATTCCACCCAGAGAATTTCTTGGCAGATTATTAAGACTACTTTGGACACTTATTAGATGTTTGACCCACCCATCACCCGAGTCTAATACCCTAGCAGTTATAGATTGCTTTATGTTACGTTTTTTTGTTTCCACTACCGCATTTCCCTCAGGATGGAATGGACTTGAGTACCGCAATGCAAAGCCCAAGCTGGCCATGGCCTCTTTGTAAGCTCGAGAGCTAAACGCAGGACCCTTGTCAGAAAGTAGCGTGCCGATTGCGTATGTGCCAATAAAGACTCGTAAATCTTTTATAACAGTTCGGGCGTCAGCCGAGCGCTGAGGCCACATCCAAATGAATCTTCCTAATAGTTGTGGGACCGCATTCGTCCATTGCGATGACTGCGTGTAGAAAGTCTAATGCTGGCTAACAGTGTTGTCTGTACTGGGCTGGCTACACTGTAGTCAGGTATCTGGTGGCTCCCAAAGCTATGATCTCTGTAACAGGTATCACAGTTAATTCCGAATTCGTAAATATGGACATTCATCCCTGGCCACCAGTACATCTCTTTCAGTTCTATTAGAGATTTTGAGATCCCTTGATATGTCAGACCCTCTCCCATATGTGCTTCTTGAATCAAAGCACCTCTCCGTTTTTCTGTATGAAATTACCGTATCCCCCACTCCAGGGATTTAAGCAAAAGGAACATAGTTGGCATCAATTATGTATGTGTACACGAGTGGATAGTTTAGAGGTAACGCAGCTTCGCTGCCTTTGCTTGTGGCATTGACAGCTAACATTGTTTCACCGTCTATTTTTGTTTTTGAATGAGTGATTACAGCTACGGAAACCGTTTGCACAGCTTCCTTCGCGGCTTCATCAGCCAATGAATTCCCTGCAACGTGAATGCCATCACGCTGATGACTCAGTGTATGGATCACATGAGTCTTTTGTAGTTCTTTCTGTAATAGAACTACTTGTTCCCAAAGCATTTTATGCTAAATTTGTCCACCTTTTGCGTCTTTGAAACCGTTTTGAACCCAGTTCTGCAGATATTCATTGTAAGACTGGACGCAGTAATACGAATCGCACACTATGGGGCCGATTCACAGAACTAACTTAAGACAAAATCCTAAACTTACTACTTTTGGTATTCACAGAAGTTAGGATTTTGTCTTAAGACAAACTTAAGACAGACTTTAACATGTCTGTTTGCACTGAATGCAACATTTCTGTGTGTTTTTGAGTCCAATTAGTTGGTTTGAAATCAGACTTTATTAGTTCGTAGAGAGGTTTAACCCTTTCTGCGTAATTTAGAAATAAGTTCTTCCAAAATTCAGGAAACCTAGAATTGACTGTAAGTTTTTCAGCGTTTTTGGAGGTTGGAGCAGCGCACATTTCTCTAGAAAGTTTGCTGCTAGGCTTGAAAGTTTGTATCCTAAAAATAGGACGTTGAGGTGGGCAATTCGTGATTTCTTAAAATTGAGTTTGTACCCTCCAGAAGCGAACCCAAGTATTATGGTGTTCACTCTTTTCAAGTGCATGTCCGAATCATTTTCTGTAAGATAGATGTCATCGACATAAGATAATGCCTCATCATCGTACGTTTGTAGTAACTCTGTTACTCTGGCTGAAAATAACTCTGGACTATTCTTGAATCCCTGGGGGAGACAGCAAAATTGGTGCTGTGTCCCCATAATTGAGATAGCGGTCAAGTTCCTGCTTTCTGGTGCAATGTTTTGACAGAAGAAACCATTAGAAATATCTAATGTGGTTTTATATTTTTTCCGCACAATGTTATTAATCAGTGCTGCACTGTGTGCATTTTGTACTGCAAAAGTTTTGCAACAAGAGTTTAAGGGCCAGATGTAGGTAGCCAAATACCGGTCGGTAACGGTCGAAATTCGGAAATTTCCGCCGTTACCGACCAGTATTTGGAAAATGAGATGTAGGAGTCAAAATCCTACTGAATCGGTAAATACGAGTCGGTATTCTACTGATTCGGAATTTACCGAATTCTAATTTACCGATTTCTTATTTTCCGAATTGGTAAATAGGAAATGGTAAAAAATGACTATCGAGATGTAGGAAACCTAAAAAATACCGAATTCCATGAAATTCAGTATTTAAGAGTCGGTATTTACCATGGATTGAAAGCAGGTGGTAACCAGGTGCAGGCTATAAAATAAGGACCCAAAATGCAACAGTGTAACCAGAATGGCGGAATTCTACGTCATAGCAAGGCGGCTACGGCTACAGGCAGCAGGAGAGAGGGTATGGAGAAGAGAGGAACAAGTGTACAGGCAGAGGATAACGCTCTTCCAACTGACTGAGCCAGAGATACTGCAAAGATACAGGCTACACCCCCAAACCATCCTGGACTTGATCAGGGACCTGTGCCCACTCCTGGTTCACCCAACACCAAGGACGTACACCATCCCACCCCATGTGCAGGTGCTGTGTAGCCTACACCTGCTTGCCTCTGGGAGGTACCAGAGTGTGATTGCTGCAGTAGGTGGTGTGTCCCAGAGCTGCCTGTCCCGTTTCTTTAGGAAGTTCCTTGAGGCCATGATGCAGAGAATGCATCATTATATTAGGTTCCCTGACACACCTACGGAACTTGCGAAGACCAAACTGGCACACTTCCCTCGCGTCATAGGCTGTATAGATGGCACCCACACCCCACTCTGCCCACCTGCAGCCACAGAACACATTTACAGGAACCGGAAGTCAACGCACTCAATCAATGTGCAGGTGATATGCAATGCTGGCAACATCATAACAGACATTGTGGCCAAATTTCCAGGGAGTACCCACGACTCGTACATCTTCCAAAACAGTGGGATATACACAAGCCTTGTTGCTGGAGAATTCGGGGATGGATACCTGCTAGGTAAATAACTGTGACACACCCTGATAGTCAATGCAGATGAATCAATCATGTGTATGTAACTAATGGCACTCTCTTTCCCACCTAGGCGATTGTGCTCATGCTCTGCGGCCCTTTGTTCTCACCCCCTACATCAATCCACCAACCAGGAGTGAGAGGCGTTACAATGTGGCACACAGAGCAACACACAGAGTAGTAGAACGGACATTTAGACTTCTGAAAAGGAGGTTCTGCTGCCTCCACATGAGTGGAGGTACACGGCAGTACACTCCAATCATCTGCTGCAAAATAATTGTGGCCTGTGCCATGCTGCACAACCTTGCCACCAAGGAAGGCACAGAGGTGGAGATCATACATCATGAGGACATTGATGATGGCACAGAACAGGCAGATCCCTATGCGGCAGGAGCAGCGCAAGCCACAGATGGGAGACTGAGATGGGCAGAGATCACACGCAGCTATTTCTAAGTAAGTACGGAGACACAGGCAGGCTTAGTATTTGAATTATGTAGTTTAATAGCCACCAAGGCAGTTTACAAATACCACACCATGGTACTACAATGTCTGTATTCCACACTGGGTGGTCACAGTTCACCTCACCGTGACCTGTCCTGTGGGTTGAAGGCATCATCAATGTTTGCACCCACGCACTACAGTGTGGGATGCACGAGGCTGGGTGTCAACGGTTGCAGTGGTGCCTGGGTCAGCAGATTGGCGCCTGCTGCTCCTTCGAATGTCAGGAACAGGAGTGCTAGAGCCACTCCTGCTGGTGGAGTCTTCTGTGTCCCTAACACCTCTGTGAGTAGTAGCTCCATGGCAGAGGTTACTCTCCCCATCCCCCTCGACAAATCCGTGCAGTAGTGCACAATGTAATCCTGCATGGCGACAGAGCGCCGACATAGCAGAGAGGTTGCTGTGGCAAGCCGGTTCATTGCTTTGGTCTGTTGCCGCATGCACTGTCGATCCCTGGACCTCTCGGGAGTGGTCACTATCTAGTTTTTCGCAGAGACCACTCATGCACTGTGTCATGTCCCTCATTCCCTCTGCCATGGACTGCATGCTCTCTGTCATGGAGCCAATCTCACGGTCTATGTTGGCCATTCTGGAATTCAATATGCGCACCTGTCTATGTACTGACAAAATGCCCTTTGCCTGCAGGCGCTGGACTTTAACCATGGTGGCCTCAAGACCACAGAAGACCCCCTCTCCATCCTAGCCTTTGCCTCTCCCCCATACCCTTCGGCCTTGGACACCGGCACGCACAGCTCCAGATGAAGTCTGCTGCCCAGCGTTGTCAGCCAGAGGTGGATTTGTTGGTGTAAGACCCTCCACATCTTCCTCATCTGATGACTCCAGAATCCTGAGAGGGGACACATCATGCCTCCTTGGCCTTCCCAGCACGGATGACTCTGAGGTTGGTGTGGGGGAAAGTGCTGGTGGTTCCAACTGTTGTGAGCCAAACAGCAGAGGTGACAGAGGCTGTGGTGTGGTGGCTCGCTCTGGTGTAGTGGCTGCCTGCGCTGTGCGTGTGTGTGGCAGAACAGTGGTTTGACCTGCTCTTTCGGGGGTTTCATCACTCCTCTCCATTGCCGGTGCCCTCTCCTCCATTTCCTGCGCTGTACTGCGCAATGACTCTCCTGTGGACAGATATGAACATTGGGTCAGTGGTGTTGTACACCTGTGTGTCATTATTAAATCACATTCTTATCACAAAATTGCCTAGTCCTCAACAGCTTATGGATGTAGTGTGTGGCATGCCTTGCTGATTTCTTGGTTGACTGCATTGAAGTATGTTCCTATGACTACGTCTCCCATGATGCATTGCTGGTAATAACTAAAACCAGTTCTGGAGTGTGATGCAGACACCCACATTGGGGAAGGGGGTCAGGGAAAAGGGTGGGGATTCATGTCCATGCATCTTACCTTGTTTTTTTGCAGCTCTGGCTGAGCTGTCAGCATCCCCGATCCCATGGATACTTTCTGGCTCCAGGGTGGATTCCACCAGCTGCTCCAGGTCTGTTAGTCTTGGTGCACGGTTCCTCCCTCCACCTGTGGCTCCAGCTTCGTTTCTCTGGGCTGCAAGTTTCTTTTTTGTTATGATCCGCAGATCATACCATCTTTTTTTCAGGTCATCAATGTCTCTGTGAATGACCCCAATGGCATTGACCTTGGACTGGATCTCCAGCCAGGTGTTCCTTTTAACAGACTCTGCAACATGCAGAGACTGCTTGCCGAAGAGCTGGCTGTGGTGTTTCACAACCTCCTCCACCAGCACCTGCAGTTCTGCTGAGCTGAATTTCATTTTCCTCTTACGCTCAGCTCCATCCTTCTGGCCATCCTGGGACTCCATTATGCAGGTAAGCTATGCTCAGGGCAGCCTGTTCCTCTGTGTTTCCTCCAGCTCTCCAAAGAGTTCAGTTGCTCTGCACCTGCATAGGTGTGGCCACTTCCAGGTACTGGGGAGGTGTAGTTGCATCTGATTGGTTGGTTCCTCTGTTGCTTTGTTGTGGGGTGTGGTGGGTGTTCCTGATTGGTTGACAGGCTCAATTGGGTGTTTTTTGAATTTTCTGAATCGGTATTTACCAAATCAGTAAATACCAATTCGGAAAATACCGATTTGGTAATTCCCATTCATTCCTATGGGCCTGGAAGCCCATAGGGTTGAATGGTAAATACCGATACGAGAAATCCGAATGTTACCGACTCTGTATTTTTTACCGAATTTTTACCTACATCTCGTTTTCCGTTTCTGAAATACCGAATCGGTATGATTCGGTATTTAAGAGTCGGTAAACTGGGATTACCTACATCTGGCCCTAAGTGTCTGTAGTCCAAAACTAGACGATATGTATTGTCTGGCTTGGAGACAGGAAACAAAGGATTGTTCATAGATGAGGTGATTGTTTCAATCACCCCTTGTTATTCAAGTTGATTTAAAATCTCCCTGACCTGATTTTTAGCTTCCTTTTTAACAGGATATTGCCTTTGCATTGTTGGTTGATTTTTTAACTGGATTTTATGGTGAGGGGAATCCTCATCATATCCTACATGATTTTTATATATAGCTGGGGCCTGGGCCACAGCCCATTTCCTGGCATATGTGTATTTTTTATGAATTGGAATATGATTTGAGAAGGCTGGCATAATCACATCTTCGCCATGTGGGCACTCCCTGACAAATTCAGGTGGCCAGTCTTGTTCAGCTAGACGAATGTCATAACCCTTAGATACCTTCTCCGAAAAGAGTGCTTTTATTTTTCAAGTTATGTCCCCCTCCATCCGAAGTGTTACTTCATATAACTTATGGGGTACACTAACCCTGGTGTCTGCAGTTTCAACTTGAATGCATTCATTCAAGTCCACTGTCTCCAGATGATCCTTCAGGATCTTGGGAGCTATGGTCACTGCGCTGTCTAGCATTGTCTGGGCCCACTCCCCGTTCTTGAGTTGTGTCCTCAAGATCCTTGGCATGTCTGATCTTTACACTTGCTACCTTCTTTTTTGTGAATTAAGTTTTCTTAATTTTTGGAATGTGCTGTTCGTCTTTGGACTTCATGCGTTCTTCCTTTTGTTCTGATTGTCCTCTTCTTTCGGATTTCTGCAAGGAAGTCTGAAAGGTACGAGAGGAACGTATCTTGATATCTATCAGGTTTTCTTTTCAGAGGGCTCCTGTTGAAGAGACCTTCCTCTGGACTCAGAACGCTTCTCTTTTGGAAGTGTCTGTTTAGTGTTTTCCCACTTCTTTTTAGGAGTAGTGAGATTATTCTTAATGAAAAAGTTTTCAGGAGTTTCAGTTAGTTGGGGTTTTACTGGTCTCCCACCCAAACTATCTCTACCTAGTTCTTCATAGGATTTTTCAATAATTCTTGCAAGTTCATATGGTTGCTCTGTTATATCAGTTTCTTTTAGTTTTTGGCGGATTGCCACGGATGCTGCTTCACCTTTTATGTTGGCTAATAGTATAGCCGAGACTTGTTTGAAAACTTTTAGTAAGTTCATACCAAGATTTAAGGCAGGTTCTGGTCCGTATTAATTTTGAATCTGTCTTAGGACGTCTGGTATTACCGCCATAGACGGAACACCATGTGTTTTTGTGTAGATTGAAGCAAAGACTATACCCCAGGTATCACAGTCCTCCTCGTGTGGTGTGATCCCCATTGGTAAACAGTTTCTTAGAATCCTGTGTTTCTCATGAGGTGTATTATCGGGAAATACTGCCTCTATTTGAGTAATTTTTTGAGCTAACCAGAATTGAATTTGTTCCCGTTTTGCAGGTAATTTACCAATGACTGATTGTATAGTCTGTGGTGTAATTTTGTTTGTGTTCCCCTGATGAGGGGTGTGCTGTGGAATCCTTATAGCAGGTTGGACTGTTAAAGTCCGCATGACATATTGAACCAACTGTCTATGTATTTTAAAACACTGTTTTAGTTGAGCTAACAGTTCTGGACCTGTCATTTGTTCAATGTCAGGATGTGGTGTATAGCTGGCTAGTACCGGCCATGTTGCTCCTGGTCTACCTAGTGGACCGAGCCTGGTAATGTGATTTTGATGATGTAGGGTGCCTTTAAACCAGAGCTTATGCTCTTGGTAAGTTAGTGGAATTTCAACGTCCTCGAAAGGAATGTATTCCACTGGATGTTCCTCTATCTTATAGAAGTGGAACAAATGTGTTGTTGGATTTGCTTGTGGAACGATAATTCATGAATAGAATACCTCTGTCCACCGATATTCATGTGCCTCTATAACAAATATTACTCTACCACCTCTGGGTGATAGCCATTTTCTATAAGTTTTATAGCTATAGTTTTCCTTAAGTTTACAGGGATGAGTATAGCATCCGGCTCATCCTGTTGGAGACCTTTGTTGTCTAAAACTGCCTGAGCTGCTGCTGCAGCTCTCTCCCTTTCATCGTCACTCTCCGTCATTTTGTTGACCAAAAGTTTTGCAGAGCAAGTTTCAAGAAAACAAAGATAAGGTGCACAATATTTTTGGAACACTGTATCCTTCAACGTTGAACAAACCAAAAAACTAATACAAAGGATTTTCGTCCTACTCAGTTATGGCGGATATTATATCCTTTTACACACTCCAGATGTCTATTAGAATATCTTACGGGAAAAATTGGTCTGTGTGAAAAGCATGACTGAGTTACTCTAGTATATAGCATTAAAGTATCCCCTTACCAAACGTTGGGCGCCATGTAGTGTAGTTCCTATATTCCCTATAGGCTCTGCGCATTGGAATAACATATACTATAGATTAGACGTCGGACTGAGGTCCACTAGGTCTCTATCGAAATTATTAGACTTAATTGTGAGTGCCAGCTAGGTCAGAGGTCACTAGAAACTTTCTCGGATAAACAAGAAGGGATTAGTTTCTGACAACCGCTTAAAACATGACAACTTTGTTTCCCGAGATAAAAACGTTTCTTCAGAGTCGCAGAAACAATAGATAGTTATTTCACTCAGTCAATCGTGCATGCTTCGTTTCACCAGAGTTGCAGAGAAATAGAGAGACGGGGCATTTTCAATAAAAGTATTGATTGAACAGTCTTCTTTCTCATGCAGAGGAAATTAACTGCTACAATGGTAATAGTGGTTGCAAAGTATGATGTGTACAGTACGAAGAGTATTATAAAATAATACTGTAAAAGCATGATATGGTTTTTAAGCCATATAAAATAACATAGAATACATACATTAATAAATATAGACTAAAAGTACTCAACTGGTGCTTCTAAAATACGCCTACCCCGGTATACCTAACCTAGGTCTAGTACAAGGGAAGAAGTAAGTGAGGTGTAGCTTAGTTTCAGTATTCTTTTGCCAAGAACCTATCCAAGATTTCTCTAGGGGTCTAATCAGCTCCGTACCTTGGTTTTAGAATGAAGGAGGTCTGGTATCTCTCTCTCAGGACTCAATTTCCCAACAACCCAAAAGGGTAGCTTGGAAACACTGGAGCTAGATTTCTCGTCAAGAGAAAAGACAGCGTCTCTCTCAGTGCGTCTGCTGGAAGGTCGGCTTCCTTCGGCACTAGCTGCGGTGAGCTGTGTTGTGTAGGTAGATAGTCAAACTGCTCCAAACCACCGTGTGTTTGTCTGGGCAAGTGTGGACATATTTATACCTTGAAGGTGCCTAGTTTGACATAATTTTGTCATCAAAGACTCAGTTCTTTGAAAACTCCATGAGTCCTTGGATAAATCAATATTCAAGCAAGCGGAAGTCCCTGTCTGCTGAAGGCGGGTTTTTCCAAGAAATCGTGTGGATTTTCGGAACTAGTGGAAGTAGCCATACCGTATTTGCATAGGCTATGTCTAAATATGGTTATGATTTCTATGCCTGTATAAGGATAGGGTGATTTATACCTATATATGGGCATGAATCGGGAAAATTACGCGAGGGTCCTAAATTCATATACAACAACACAACAAGAAAATGTCCAGATAACTGGTGATTAATGATCCTGCCAATCCTTTGTCTGTTGTCAGTCTTGAAATGCAGATAAGGGTCATTTTATGTGGATAGCTCTGTGGGTTACTTCTTTTGTCATAGAGATTCTTTGAACTGCAGTTCAGAAGTTACAATCCTATCATAGGAGAGTGACCTAGGAACTGTCATCAAAGAGCTGCATGATAACCTGAATGATATAGTTTGAACTTAGCTTTATTTCTGTGTTGTAATATAGTCAGAACTTCCCCAGTCTTTCACCATTCTAATGTTGACAAAGAGAGTTTGTTGGGGCAGATATCCATTGTTATCAGTAAGCCAACCCTTAACCACAGGGGTGTGCATTAAATCCTGAGTTTGTGCTTCTCCAGGCCAAATGCTCTTAAGATTTACTGCCCACCAGTATGGATGACGTGATTCCTACACCTTGTAATCCTCATTGGCTCTGGTGACATTCCCTGTAGACTGATTTACTTACAAACTTGAATGATTGACTGTCTCTGCACAATGTGTGCGTGATGTAAGGTATGTCACACCATACACTGATATGAGTAGAGCTATACAACAAATGAAATGCATATGAGAGAGTGGCTATGGAGCGATGAGGTGCGCTGGTGGATGGTGGCAGTGAGGGAATCCGAGGAGGAGGGCCTGAATGAGAGCCTGAGAAGTGTCACTTGCCTGATACTCCGCCACAAAAAACCTCCTTCTCCCATCAGAAGGAAATCATATGAAAAAAACACATTTTGAGAGTGATAACATCTAGAAAGAGATTTGGAAAGAAAAGAATGTGTTTCACAGGCCCTTGTAAAACTGAGGAGAGATAAAGGAGAGCGCTGAAGCAGACCTGGAGAGAGATATAAGGGACAAAGTGTGCCCGCAATGGCCCATCCAAATGCATCCTTGGCCAACCCAAATAAAAATGCCTGGAGGCGGGCCTGCCTTGAAGGCATCCCAAATGTTGTGGGAGCCATTGATGGTACACTCATTGCCCTCGTTCCACCACAGGCAAGTGAAAAGATCTATAGTAACCACAAACACTATCACTCCATCAACGTGCCTTTGGTATGCCAGGCGGATCAGATCATCTCACACGTGTGTGCAAAGTATCCTGGGTTGGCACATGACTGCTACAACTTGTGTAATAGCAGCAGCCCCCCGCTCCCATTCCGAACATGCCCAGTGACGATGACAGTGATGAGAAGGCCTTTGCCAGCATCAACAGCTCATCGTCAACTACTCCCGTTGAGTGTAAGTTAACAATGAGCAACTATGACTGTGTCTGTGTGCCTTGCTGTTGTCTCACGAACTCTGACAATTGTTCCTGAGATTTTGTACACATACTAGACTTTGCGCAGGATTAGAGAACTTGGGCATGCAGGGACTGAGTACCCTGAAGCGCCCCTAAGCACAGGACCCAATTGCCATACTGCCTCACTAGCTCTCCTACTCACTCACAGGTATTCAAGTGTCTGTATACAAGTAGATAAGTAAAGACAAGAAACGGTTAGAAATGTGCACTTTTTACTACAGTGTCAAAACATGCAACATACATACCATAACAAGTTGAGAATGCATGAGTACCAAACCAGTTACCACAGTGACATATCCATTTAACATGAAGCAAGATGTTGCATCAATAATCCCTCTGGACGAAGACCCACAAGCATATCCCCCCACCCCTTGCAGTAAGGAGTTGTATGGGATGTCCCTGGTCTATGGGCTTTGTCAGCAGACCTCATTCCACAGCCTATATATGGTGAAATGTACATTACATTTGCTGTGTCGCTTTTATCACTGGACGGATCACTATCCAATTGTGGGGCATCTAGCCTGCCTTCCCATGACATCTGAAAGGGATCTGTGTCTTCTTACAGCTGTGAGACTTCATTGAGTCGGGGTACTAGGGCCAAACCAGACCAGAATGACAAGATACAATGTTCTCCAACCACGGACAGAATGTTCAGACAGTACTCCTCCATGCAGAGAACAAGCTATGCGGACACTTCTCATGTGACAGACATATACTAAGATACTTGCAGGGCACAAGTCCAATAAAAAGAAGTGGGGGGACCGACCAAGTAAGACAAAATGCAAATGACCTCACAACGTCATGATGTAGCACTATAAAAGAACTAAAATAGTGTGACTAAAATTATTCGTGCAAATACTGGGACAGACTAACCCATCTTACAGTCTTACAGTGTCTGCATTGATACACAGGGACTGAACAAAGGCAAAATCATGCCTCCCTTAAGTACCTGTGAAGAGAAGGCAATCTGTGTGCCTATGTTTCCCTCTGTGGCATCTACATTCAAATGTAAGGTTCAAGGGGTCTCCAGTCACCATATACAAACAAAAGGAGGCCGGATGGCCCATTAACTTCGGCCTAGCTGGAGGTAAAATAAGGCCCCCTCGCTGCCTGCATGTTGCTGCTGGGAATGGAGAGCAGTCAACGTGCAGGTGCTGCTGAACGTGTCCCGGCATCTGAAAATTATACCGGGACAAGTTCAGCATTTTTCGATGGGGCCTAAATTCTTGGCAGGGGGTACGCCATCCACCCTGTGAAAAGAGGGGGGGGGGCACCGTGTACCTGCATGTACCCCCCACCTCGAGCCCTGGGGACTTGCAAAACAATTACGCCAATCAATATTTGTGCGCTACAGCTGCATAATGGAAGCCGGGCTCATGCCAGATGACAATGTGCACAACGGTCAAATGACGGCCTACACTTGCTCAGGTCCGTGGTACCAACCGAAACAGACCGCAGAGGACAGCATAGGCAAAGCCAATGCAGACGGGGCTAAAGTAAAAGGGCTGAATCAGGAGGCGTGAAGAAAGGTAAACAAAAATTGAATCATTCACCAACAGTTCCTGTTAAGTAGTTACAAATCCAAGAAGGCACAGACAGCTTCGAAGGCAATCAGTTCCAAAAGAATATCCAAATCATCCTCAGCAAAAAGGACCACCTTCCAATCCAGCAGTAGGAAGGAACAGATGTGCTCCTCGCACCACAAGTTTGAAAGGAGCATCCCATTGCAAGCTGGGAAAGGTTTAATGTAGGCATTGCACAGGAGCCGTTGTGCAAACACGCAGGCGCTGCTGTCAGCCTGTCTGACATATTGAAAGGCATCCCATAAACGTGTCTCACCGAAGCAGTCCAGCCCGTGGACCAACAAAGAACTCACCTACAGCTCATGATCCAGGTCAGCAAGGTATGTGTTTGAAAGGCAAACATCCATGGCCCACCTAAAGGGACATCTTCTGCATGAAAAGATAGGTTGCAAGCAGGTGAAATACGCATGGCAGAACCTTGACCTGTAACTGATGCACGGCACAGCCAATGAGACACATCCAAAGAGAAGCTGCATGTGGTCACACTACAGTTACAACTGACCGGGCAAGGCCTTGCCCACAGGACAGTCAGATATGGCGTGAGAGCACTCTTGGAACCAGCGCTCATCTGTACAGCCGAAGTAATGATCTGAAACTGCTAAATGCAGTATGGAATTTGTAGGAATGGCACCCGGTGGCACTCCAGAAAAAACATGAAACTAAGGGACAAGGCTGAAGCCCATATGTTTGAAAATAGTGTGAAACGGCCTTCAGTATCAGATGTTATCAATAATTTGTGTGTCATTTCTCTGTGAAAAAAAGTGGGAGTGCTGTATTCAGCAGTGACTGAATCAAACGGGACGGTTCAGACACCTGGAATTGGAAGGTTTCTGAACTGGTGTGGGAGCAACTACTTGTCTAAACAGAAGCCCATTGTGCCTGCACACTTATTGAAATATGCTTTCGCTGTGGGTATATGAGGCCCCAAATGGATATTCACAATCATATATGGGGGAGTTAGGGAACATTGCCACAAAAGGAACACGTTGTACAACAGTCCTATACACATGATGCCTGGCCTGTGCCCGCAGCAGTTGTGCTCAAGCAGGTGAAGATAAGTATGTTTGGAAAATAGATTTAGCATGGGTATGTTGTCAGGGACTGGTGTTCATGTGGGTAAAAATGTATAAATCGCATGTCACATGAAAAGCCCTGTGCAACAGTACTTGAGTGTGTGAATGCGACAATGTCACCATTGTCCACATGACAGGATGTGTTGTGATGCTGGCTCTTGTAGGCACACTGCTAAGGATTTAATTGTTCTGCGCAGTCACTGATCACAATGTACCTTACCTCTACTGATGTAGGATGATAACGTGACACATGTGTCTACAGAATCACAGCACTGACCTACACCAACCTTGGTGACACATGACAATGATGACGATGACACAAGTGAGCATTTCACCGGAACTGCATTTACCAGGATTCTAAAGGGTGAACTGTCTTGGGAGGTATAGTCGTGTGCTCCAGTCCCCCACTGTCCATGTTGATGGTGTTGGCCGGTGTTCTCTTGAAGGTATATTGTACAGTGTTGCCTAGTGGTGTGATAGTGGTGACCATCTTGCCTTCCTCACGAGTGGTCGCTCCCCTCGCATCCTCCTCCTGTTACTTGTGGTATCGTTACGCTCATCTGCTCGCAATTTGATCCGCTTGCGCGCTCCTCTAAGCTTTATCCCTGTGCAATATTGTGTTTAGCACTCTCATAGCGCTTTGACTACGTGCACCTCTAGGCATTATTTATTGCACTATAGTGTTTCCATTTCCATAGACTGTGCTTATATTTTCATAGCGCTTTGTCTGCGTGCACCTCTGGGCATTTACTCAGAGCTTGATTGTGATTGTGTTTAAAGTGCCATAGACTGTATTTAATTTCCATAGCGCTTTGTCTGCGTGCATTTGGCTGTACATTTCCTTGGATTGATTTTACCTTCAGCATAGCGCTTCCACTCCGCGCTTGAATACGCTCCCACTGCGGCAGTACCCTAACTATATCTGGCCCTCATAGCGCCCCTTTGCCCCCACTGCCAGTGCCCCTTCTCGCCCTGCATTGCAGCGTTTGTTGTTGTTGTTGCTGCCATTTTGTCTGTTGACCCGAGCCCTCCTTCGACCTCGCTCCCGCCTCCCTGCTGCCCCTCCCACGCTCCGCCCCCCGACTATCCATTTAATGACTAATTCCCCAACGCGCAGTGTCCACGCGCTGCGGCCGCGCCGAAGGTGCGCCAAAGGTAAGCCCGTCTGCGCCCGTCCGCGCCTGGACCGCGCCCAGCGCCAGACCCCCTGGTCCCCGCCGCACCCAATTCACTAGATTCACATATGATGCCGCAACTCTCCTCGCCCTCAACCCCGGTCGCACACCACAATGCTGCAAAGCCACCCCAGGACATACCCACGGCCCATTCACCTGCCTATCCTGCAAGTTCAACTGTTCCAGGACCCTCACCAAACCCACCTCCTCCACACGCAACCCCGAATCTAACCACCTAAAGTGCATCCTGCTCAACACCCGCTCGGTCCACAGACACGCTACGGAACTCTGGGACCTACTCGACACTGCTTCACCTGACATCGCCTTCCTTACAGAAACATGGATGAACACATCATCAGCACCCGACATCGCCATAGCCATACCGATCGGCTACAAGATTACCCGTAAAGACCGCACCAACCAAACAGGAGGAGGAATCGCCATCATCCATAAGAACACCATCAAAGTCACGACCAGCACCGATGATAATCTTACATCTGCCGAACATCTCCACTTTCAGATCCACACCGACCCTAGGACCACACTTAGAGGCACCCTCATCTACAGGCCCCCAGGCACCCACACTCAATTCAGCGATGACATCACGGACTTCGTCAGCCCACTTGCCCTCGCCTCTGAGAACTACATTCTTTTAGGCGACTTCAACTACCACCTTGACAACAAACAAGACAACAACACCACCTCCCTTTTGGACAACCTGACCAATCTTGGACTCAAACAACTCGTTGACGCCCCCACCCACGTAGCCGGACACACGCTCGACCCTATCTTCACCTCCAGCAAGCACATCTCCTTCAATCGCACCACAGACCTCCACTGGACAGACCACAGCTGTGTTCACTTCAGCTACAAAACCACTCCGAACCACAACCGCCCACAACCTATTCCTCGAAGAAACTGGAACAAAATCACTTCCGACCAACTCCTCACATCACTCAATCAAAACCCTCCCACCCTCTCATTGGACCCAAACCAGGCAGCCACCAATCTCAAACAATGGATCACCCACAGCGCTGATGAATTAGCACCCCTGAAAAAACACCAGATCAAATCAGCCAACAAAAAGGCTCCCTGGTTCAACAATGACCTTAAAAAATCCAAGAAGCTATGCCGCACCCTGGAGAAAACATGGAGAAAAAACCCGACCACAGACAACATGTCCACCCTTAAGGCAGCCACCCGCATACACCACCAACTGATTCGATCCGCCAAGAAATCAGCATTCAAGGATCGTCTCGACAACAACTCTCACAACAGCAAGGAACTCTTCAACATCGTTAAAGAATTCACCAACCCCAACGCAGCATCCAACGACATCACTCCTTCCCAAGACCTCTGCGACGCGTTATCCTCCTTCTTCTACAACAAAATTGCCGACATCCACAACAGCTTCGAGAACACTCCCAGCGCTCAACCCTCCCCACCGCCCTCAGATCCAACCCCGCCAACTAACAATCTTAGCGCCTGGAACCTAATCACCACCGAAGAAACCATCCGCCTAATGAACTCAATCCACTCTGGCTCGCCAACTGACCCCTGCCCCCACCACATCTTCAATAAAGCGGACTCCATCATCGCACCTCATCTCCGTGATGTCATCAACTGCTCGTTCAACTCTGCCACCTTTCCAGAAAGCTGGAAACACGCCTAACTCAGCGCCCTCCTGAAGAAACCCACAGCAGACCCCTCTGAACTTAAAAACTACCGGCCCATCTCCCTCCTCCCATTCCCGGCCACAGTAATCGAGAAAGCCGTCAACAGCCAGCTCGCCGCCTTCCTTGAATCCAACAACTCCCTAGACCCATCCCAATCCAGATTTCGAGCCAAACACAGCACCAAAACTGCCCTAATTGCAGCTACTGACGACATCCGAACTCTACTGGACAACGGTGAAACAGTGGCCCTCATTCTACTTGACCTCTCCGCCGCTTTCGACACAGCCTGCCACAGTACCCTTATACAACGCCTCAGCAACATCGGCATACAAGGAAAAACCTTGAACTGGATCACCTCATTCCTCGCTGGGAGAACACAAAGAGTCCGACTTCCCCCTTTCAACTCTAAAGCCACCGAAGTCATCTGTGGCGTACCACAAGGATCTTCACTCAGTCCCACCCTCTTCAACGTTTACATGAGTCCACTCGCTTCCATCGCGCGTCAACACAACCTCAACATCATCTCTTACGCCGACGACACCCAGCTAATCCTTTCCCTCACCAAAGACCCCAACACCGCCAAAACCAATCTTCACGAAGGCATGAAAGAAGTAGCCGAATGGTTGAAACACAGTCGCCTAAAACTCAACTCAGACAAAACGGAGGTGTTTATCCTAGGATCTTCCCCCACTGCCTGGGACGACTCTTGGTGGCCTTCTGCTCTGGGCATAGCACCCACACCCACTGACCACGTACGTAACCTTGGCTTCATCCTAGACTCCTCTCTCTCAATGTCCAGACAAGTCAACGCAGTCTCATCCTCTTGCTTCAACATACTTCGCACTCTCAAAAAGATCTTCCGCTGGATCCCCCTCGAGACAGGAAAAACCGTCACCCACGCACTGGTCACAAGTCGACTGGATTATGGTAATACATTATACGCCGGAATCACAGCAAAATTACAGAAAAAACTCCAACGCATCAAAAACGCATCAGCGAGACTCATATTAGACATCCCTCGCCAAGATCACATCACCGAACACCTAAAAGACCTCCACTGGCTTCCCGTCAACAAAAGAATCACATTCCGCCTTCTCACCCACGCACACAAAGCCCTCTACAATCTAGGTCCCGAATGCCTCAACACTCGCCTGTCCTTCTACAAACCCACCCGCCAACTAAGATCGTCCAATCAAGCCCTTGCCGCATTCCTACGCATCCGAAAATCCACCATGGGTGGCAGATCCTTCTCCTTCCTTGCCGCCAAGACTTGGAACTCACACCCCACTCACCTCCGCCTTATTCAAAATCACATCGCCTTCAGAAAAGATCTCAAAACTTGGATATTCGACAAATAATGACCCCCTCCCCAAGCGCCTTGAGACCCTCTGGGTGAGCAGTGCGCTATACAAATTCTAGAACTTGAACTTGAACTTGCACTTTTGCGGGTATTTCATGATCTGTCAATGTACTGTCATTTCCTTGCGTTTTTCCAGGTTCCTCCACTCTCTCAATGGATTTTGGCTCTTACATATTCGGATACATTGCAATGTGAGTTAACATGTACTGTGATGAAAATGCTCTTCACACCACGGCATACTGTTGTGAGTTGTGTTTATTGCACAATGAGTGACAGGTGAGAGGTGATTTTGAAAGTGATGTGACATAGATAGTTAAGGTAGAACACTGAAGTCCAACAGAACACTCCTATCCTCGTGGCAATGTGGGATCTGATTTACAACAAAGTCAAAGCTCAGTGTTACAGTGGTGAGATCAGCGGTTGCTCCGAGAACTGGTACGGCACGGTGCTGTGCCACGTAATCATCCCGGGATCTTTTTTGGATGCCCCCTCTGCCGTTTACCAGGGGGGGCACCTGCAGCATGCTCAGAGGTGTCTGAGGATTCGCTGTGGTGTGACTCATCCCTCCCTGTGGCTTCTGCTGGGGTAGTGTGGCTATCACCTGACAGGCCGGGGGAGGGGGCAGGCAGCTATTAGAGCCGCTAGCATGTCCCAAAGAACATCCACAAGCTGGGCTGATGTACTCAGCAATTTGTCCCAAGCGAGTGTCCATGGACCTCTGCAGTAGACGCTGTTCCTCAGTTCTTCAAGGGCCTGGGGCATTTGTCTGCGTTTCTGTTGGTATGCACCAAGGACAGTTTGCATGTTGTCCAGGGCCTCAGTCTCATTGTCCTCCTGTGACTGTCCCCCAGTAGGCCACCCTTCTGCCCTAAAGCCATGGACCTGTGGGGTTGCCAGGTGCCACTGCCGCACACCATCCCCAGGATCCCAGGTGTGCCTTGTGGTATTTGCATATGCTGGAACAGGGACAGTGTTGGAGGCAGTGGTGGTGATGGTGGAGTTGGCTTAATTTGGAAAAAGGGGACCCTATATGTCTAATAGACTTGCTACACATAGGGAAGATAACTAGTGTAGGTAAAGGTCTATAGCTAAGCCAGTTAATAGTTGACAAAATAACAGACTAAATACTAAAGTAGAACATTTTTTGATAATTTGTATCCCACATAGATCAAACTAGTCACACATGAGTGATAGAAAAAATATTCATTTTATTTATTAGTGAATTTTTTATATTATTTGCTTATAAGATTATTATGAGCCATGGATGTTTGTATTGACCTCATACTATACAAAGATTTGATTTCAAAAACCGATATTTGTTATAAACATTCATATATGGATTTCGAGCATCTTAAAAACAAAACAAATAAACAAATAAACCATAGTCGCTTTTAGATGGAGGCAATGCGGTAGATAAGAACTACGAGTGTTTCGGCATGTGGGCCTTCATCAGGTTACCGTCTTTTGCGCTGAAACAAGATATATCACGGTCAGAAAGTATACTCTGAGTAGGGTTCAGGTACGATTTAAGATGTAGAAGGAACACCAACCAATATGGACGATAAGATTGTATCATCTAGTTGGATAGCTGGTTGAGAATATAAATGTGTCCACGTGTTTAGTGATTATTCCAGACGTAAAAAGATGGAGGTACCAGCAAGGTATGAAGCCCTAAATGTCGAACGGAAATGAGGTGCCTTATAATACGAACTATAGGTATCCACTACAGGATGGGCAGTATGAAACCAGTGAGCATCACGTAGGATTGGCCTGAGATAAAATGAAAGGGGACATTACGGAAAAATCAGTCCATATTCGCCTTAGAGTCGGCTGAATAAGTCCGTCAATCTGCGAGAAGATAGATATGGGGTGCCGCTCGCAGCCGTGTTTAGAGGGCGTATTTGTGTTTGACATTACCGGCTTTCTGTGACTCTGTGCCGATTTGGGGGCGGATTTCCAGCATCGAGAGCAGGGCTGCGAGGACCAGCAGTCTGAGCGTGCTCTCCACCGCCGCTGAGCCCTCTTCCCGCCCTCCACCTTCCTGTATATAACTGTGACTACTTACGCGACCCACGGGACGCGCGCGGGTGCACGCGGGCGAAGCCTGGGCAAAGGGCGGGCCGTCTGTGGCCATCCGGGGCTGGCCAAGGCTGGGCTGGGCCACCCTATTAACATTTCTTTTGGACTATTGAAAGTAAGAAGTTTTTAATTCTACACTATAACGTGTATTTATGTATTAGTAGTCTTGTATACACCATTCGTAAAGCACAATCTATTACTGCCATCCAGCTGTGACTCCTTACAAGAACCGGTAACCCCTCATACCCTCTCTGTTTCTGATTTAATGTTTAATTGGCCGAAGATACTGAGAGAGTATGAGTTTACGCACCAGCACAGGAAGGACATCGTTGGTGGGTGGTTCTGTTAGAGGGACATTAGACGGTTTTATCACCAGGGCGGCTTCCGTATTAGAAAAGGAAATAGTTTTGACTGAAAAGTGCATTCCAGGGAACTTGCAACCAAAAAGCGATCGTCGCTGGGTTCCATTAGATTCGCAGCTACACCTAGTGTGACCAACTGGCATTGGTGCAAATTCAGGACGGTGAGTGTAAAAATTCAGGACAAAGGGTCAAAATTCAGGACACAAATTCAGGACAGGAGGTCAAAATTCAGGACAAAACTTCAGGACAATTGGTAAGTTTTACAGACACATCAGAGGTCGCGCAATAGTATATAAGTAAGCCCAGCCATTTCCAAACATATTCAACCATTTGCAAACCTATTCATCATGTATCCTTCCATCTATCATTTCACTCATCCATCCCTTCATCCATCCCCTCATCCATCCTTTCACTCATCCTCCATTATCCATCCATCCATCCACCCTTTCACCCTATCCATCTGTACACTTATCCATCCACTCTTCATCCCATCCATCCATTCACTCATCCATTCAGCCATTTACCCTTTCATCAATCCGGCCATCCTTTCACTTACTAATGCTTCCACCCATCCACTCTTTTAGTCATCCATCCATCCTCCCTTTCTCTCTCCATCGACCCTTTCACTTAGCCATCCTTCCATCCATCCATCCATCCACCCACCCATCCATCCATCCATCCATCTACTCATCCACTCATGAATCCATCCATTGACCCTATCACTCATCCATCTATCATTTCACTCCTTCACACATCTATTCATCCTTTTGTCCATCTAGCCTCCCATTCACTCACTCATCCATCCTTACATCCACCCTTTCACTCATACATCCATTCATTTACCCTTGCACTTATCAATCCATCAATCCATCCATCATTTCACTCATCCACCCACCCACCCACCCATCATCCACCCACCCACCCACCCACCATCCACCCACTCATCCATCCTTTCACCCACCCACCATCCAATCCACTCATCCATCCTTTCACCCACCCACCATCCAATCCACTCATCCATCCTTTCACCCACCCACCATCCACCCACCCATTCATCCATCCATCCATCCTTTCATCCACCCACTCATCATCCATCCATCCTTTCACCCACCCACTCATCATCCATCCATCCTTTCACCCACCCACTCTCCATCCATCCATCCTTTCACCCACCCATCATCCATCCATCCATCCGTCCTTCCCCTCATCATCCAGCCATCCATCCATCCATCCTTTTCCCTCATCATCCATCCATCCATCCTTCTACCCACCCACTCATCATCCATCCATCCTTCCCCTCATCATCCATCCACCCTTCCCCTCATCATCCATCCATCCTTTCACCTACCCCCTCATCATCCATACATTCCCTCATCATCCATCCATCCATCCTTTCACCCACCCCCTCATCATCCATCCATCCTTCCACTCATTTTTTTTAAACTGTATTTTTATTGCAGATTTAGAAAACATACATTTATACATTCCGATGTGCCCGCCACTCCCAAACGCCACCCACACATCGTCAAGTAGTCTTCTACACAGCCGGTGTGCCCACATCCCGGAGGCCGGGCGGCATCATTTAGATAGTGCTCAACCCTGGTAATAGCATAAGGGAGCAACGACCTTCACTCTGTTAGACATTCTAGTATCTGCCTTTTAACTCTATTGCCCCACTCCCTAATTGTCGGACAGTCCGTCCCTAAGCTCAAACAGGAGATTCTAGCGTGTGCCACTATTATTACCTGAGTTCCCCTCACTAACCCTCCTGTCCCCTGTGGCAATCACCCCTTGGGGACACACCTCACTTACACTCATCCTAGTCATGGAAGTATCAAGCACACTACTCAAAACATCAACTCATGCCATCCTCCTATGTTAGAGTCCCCCTAAAACAAAATATCCACCCTTCCACTCATCATCCATCCATCCACCCTTCCCCTCATCATCCATCCTTTCACCCACCCCCTCATCATCCATCCATCCTCCCCCTCATCATCCATCCATCCATCCTTCCCCTCATCATCCATCCATCCATCCTTTCACCCACCCATCCATCCTTCCCCTCCATCCATCCCCTCATCCATCCATCCATCCCCTCATCCATCCTTTCCCTCATCCATCCATCCTTCCTTCCCCTCATACATCCATCCCCTCATCCAGCCATCCTTCCCCTCATCCATCCATCCTTTCACCCACCCACTCATCATCCATCGATCCATCCATCCTTTCACCCACCCAATCTCCATCCATCCATCCTTTCACCCACCCATCATCCATCCATCAATCCCTCCTTCCCCTCATCATCCATCCTTTTCCCTCATCATCCATCCATCCATCCTTCTACCCACCCACTCATCATCCATCCATCCTTCCCCTCATCATCCATCCATCCTTCCCCTCATCATCCATCCATCCTTTCACCCACCCCCTCATCATCCATCCATTCCCTCATCATCCATCCATCCATCTTTTCACCCACCCCCTCATCATCCATCCATCCTGCCCATCATCCATCCATCCTTCCCCTCATCATCCATCCATCCTTTCACCCACCCTCTCATCATCCATCCATTCCCTCATCATCCATCCATCCATCCTTTCACCCACCCCCTCATCATCCATTAATCCACCCTTCCCCTCATCATCCATCCATCCACCCTTCCCCTCATCATCCATCCTTTCACCCACCCTCTCATCATCCATCCATCCTTTCCCTCATCATCCATCCATCCATCCTTTCACCCACCCATCCATCCTTTCACCCACCCATTGATCCTTCCCCTCCATCCATCCCCTCATCCATCCATCCCCTCGTCCATCCATCCTTCCCCTCATCCATCCTTCCCCTCAACCATCCATCCTTCCTTACCCTCATCCATCCATCCCCTCATCCATCCATCATTCCCCTCATCTATCCATCCATCCTTCCCCTCATCCATCCTTCCTTTCATCCATCATCCATCCTTCCCCTCACCCATCCATCCTTCTTATCCATTTATCCTTCCCCTCATCCATCCATCCTTCTCCTCATCCATCCATCCTTCCCCTCATCCATCATCCAGCTACCCTTTCACCCATATATCCAGGTATTTATATTTTCTATTCATCCTTCCCCTCACTCATCAATCCATCCATCCTCTCTCATTATCCATTTATTCAATCTTTCATTCATCCATTCACCCTTTCACTAATTCATCCAGCCATTCACCCATCCCTTCACTTACTTACTCGCCCACCTTTCATATTAATTTTGAGCTGAGCCCTTTTGAGAAGAGGCCCATCAAGAACTTCGCCCTCGCTGCAGGGGCCGTTCCAGGACTGGGACAGAAGCCACCGAGGGCAGAGACAGGATCCACCACAGGGGGGGACAGGAGCCATCACAGGCGGGGTGGACTGGAGCCACAACATGGGGGGACAGGAGCCATCATAGGCGGGGGGGTGGACTGGAGCCACCACATGGGGGGACAGGAGCCATCACTGAGGGGAGGGCAGGAGCCATCACAGGAGAGGGAACAGGATCCACCAGGGTGGGCACAGGGGTGGGCATGCAGTATTCTAGTATCATTTTGGGCTTCTCTCCCCCTCCTGCACAAGACAACGAGAAGAGAGGCTCTCTGTCTAAAATGCCATCCCCTACTGTGATGTACAGTACTTACAGGAGATACTCTAAGATAACTGATTGAACTGATTGTCCTCCATACTTTGTTAATCAGTGTGGGTGCGAGTGTGCCATTTCTTTATTTTATTACATTATAGACTGCATGTTTGAAGAACCGAGGTTTGCTTACAATTTAGTGATAATTAAGCTCGGTGAAGAGAAGCACATGCTGCCTCGGTGTAATCAGGGGTGTAATCTGGCCGAGTCTAGGATGTTTGGGGCCCTGGGCTGAGGGGAATGTGTGAGGCCCCCTCTAAATTGCAGAGCCGTGACCATTCAGGGCTGTTTGCATCTGAATGGATGCCCCTGCTCCTGAACCTGCAGCCCCTACCTCTCAGTCCCCTTAGAGCGCCTCTTAACAGCTCATCAAGGGCTGGAGGTGTGAAGGTTTCCATTCCGCTGTGCCTCTCCAATGCTGCTGAGTATCTGAGGAGCTTTGGTGCAGCATCGGAGTGAAGAAGGGAGGTGGGTGCAAGCTGGGCCCTGTTAAAATGACAGACAAATGGCGTCCGTTAAAGAATCCTTCACGGACAACGGACAGACGGCCGAAATTACGGACTGTCCGTGAAATTTACGGACGGTTGGTCACCCTAGCTACACCCCGAGGCATATGATAGCAAATGATCAATCTCTTGGGTCTGGGGATCTACTACAGCCGCAACAAATTCAATTACCTCCAATTAAGGCAAACAGAAACGATTTTACCCTAGAAACATCATTGGATATTGCATCCGAGGAAGAACTATCTGTAATTTCTGACAGGTCCCCTTTGAAAGATAAATCGGGTATCAAAAATAGAGACCATGGTCCTACTACCAAAAAAAGGAAGTGTGGGAGGAGCAGTAAGGGTGGTAGGAATCCAAAAACATCAAAAGCATCTAACAGCCCCGTAGGGAATGTATGTCCAACTATAAGTAAGACCGTTCCCGACCATTATCTCCCACCTACTCTTACCACCAAAGAACTAATGGGGAATTTGGAGCAATTGTGTAAATCACTGATATTGCCATTGCTGGAAAGAGTAAAAAGTATGGGAGAACAATTAGAGCGTATCGAAAAGGAAATGGTAACGCATACAAAATTGATTGGTGATTTTGGCCGACCTAGACAGATAGAAAACAGCCATAATACCCCGAGCCACATAACAGGGACCTGTTACCTGTACAAGATCAGAATATCTTGGTTGAACAACATATTGATAAAGGCCCCGTCACTACCAGGGGGGGAGAAAAATGATGACCAGGCATATCTGCAAGGCCCCCCACAAAAAAACTGTTACTGGCCCCCCACTCACTAAACGCCACAGAGGAAATCAGGAAAAGATAGATCTGCCACCTGAGGATGTCCCCTACGTTGTGGTTTTAACCGGGGTTCCGGAATTAGTGGAAGAAAAAACGGAGGAATATAAACAGCTAAAAAATGAAGTGCTCTATTGGCTGTGTAAAAATAGACCGCTACCACCAAATATTAATGGTGAAATCCTCAACGTAAGGAGATTGGGTGGGGTGAGAATAGACCAAAGGACATTAAGGGGGACATTATCATCGTCAATTTTAGCGATCAAAGAGCAGTCAGATTTATTGGTGATTGGTACGTTGTGGGAGGTAGGGAGGAGATCTCCACTCACGATTTAAGTTATTTCTATCCACGATCAATGCTGGCATATTCCCCAAGACCCCGTGCCCCATATGGGCCTAGTACAGCACATTTTGGTTTTAGTCTTCCAACCTTTAATCGCTTTTCCACGCTGTATGGGCTTGGAGGAGTTGATTGACTCCCTAACCAGGGTATGGGGGATACTTTGAAAGACATACAGTCCCCTAAACAAGAATTTTCGTTGGTTGGTCAGCTAGGTAATCAACCAAATCTAGTACGGGGCGATACTTCTTTGCCGGAGCCAAATCGTACTGTATTCGAGATAGGTAACGCCGCAACCGGAGGTATTGATTTTACTTTGGGTGTTGCTTCACCCACCACAGTTCTAGAAAAGACAATGGTACCTGGCATGACCGATGATGATCTACAGACATTTCGGTCTACCACACCATTAGATATTATCACAGCCACTGAGTTTCCGCTGGTAAAGCTTCTTTCTTAGAACATAGCTGGTTTGGGCTCCAAGGTAGAAGCTGGTATTGGTTTGAAGTTTCTCGAGAAACATAACATAATATGTCTCCAGGAGACTTGGTCCACCACCGAAATCTACCTGGTGGGGTATAAAACTTACTTTTCTCCCGCAGTTACTGAAGCATGAGGTAGGGCCAAAGGTGGCCTAAGTATATTCATAGCAAATACAATAGGGGGGGTAAAAATAATACCGTTAGAATTGGAAGCAAACTACCAATTACTTAGTCTTTGCTTTAATAACAAGGTCACTGTTCTCCTCGTTAATTTCTATAATAATCTATCAGAAGGAGAATTGCTGAAGACTATGCGCAAATTGCGGTACAAACTATCCTCCTTATTAAGGGGTTTTGCGGGTGGAAATGGGGTAATTATTATTTGGGGGGGGACTTTAACCATCACCCATGCCAGCATAGTAACAGAAATCTGTGTGGGATCGTGGACGAAAATGAAGAACCTATAGTCCACTTCCTCCATTCGAATACTGGAAACTACCTAAATGAAACCCTCGCAGACTTGGATCTGATAATTGTAAACAAAAGGAATAATGTTGGTCAATATTTGGATCCAATATTTCTCGGAAGGGGGAGTCAGACCACGATAGATTTCATTCTGATATCAAATACCTTGGCCAACCGTGTTACTAGCTTTGCCGTATTGATTAATACACTAAGCGACCACAGTGCTCTTAGTTTAGAATTCCGCTCATTTATTGAGCACAATACGCAATCTATAGCTAGTGCTTTGAGACAAAACACTCTGCATTTCGATAAAATAAATGGATACAGTATAAAATGGGAGAAAGTTGACCCCCTAGACATAACAAGAAAAGTTTTACAAATGGCCCGTTCCTCAATCGCCAAATGTTTAGATTTGTCTGTAACAAATGCGGAGGTCTTAAGTAACTTCAGCGTGGTTTTAAAAACAATAAATGAATCCCTTTTGGTAAAGATAAAAAACAATCACCCAAAGAAAGCAGG
The DNA here is from genome assembly GCF_964261635.1 of Lissotriton helveticus. Lineage (NCBI taxonomy): Eukaryota > Metazoa > Chordata > Amphibia > Caudata > Salamandridae > Lissotriton > Lissotriton helveticus. The sequence goes on from NC_136063.1 coordinate 809,254,133, forward strand.
GTGGTTTAATCATAAATGCACAATAGCACATTCTAAGCTAAAGATAGCCCTACAAAAAACAAGCAGAGTGGTGCAGGAAATAATAAAACTTAGGAGGGAGTATAACATTGCACTAAAAGAGAGAAGGTCCGAATTAAAACAAGCTTTATGGGACCAACTCCATAAAAGTTCCATCGATAAAAATAGTGCAGTGTTCCGGACAGTTGTTAAATCTCCCTTTTTGGCTGATCATAAAAATATACCGTCTCTAGATGTGGCCATTGATGAATCTGCGTGGGTGGCGCATTCTCAAAGATCTTTCAGAAGGGTTCGGCTGATACAGGAGGAGTTTTAGGCACCACCACTGTGTCCCCCAAACCAAGCTACCCAATTTTATTAGACATTACTATCAACGAGGTACTCCAGGCCCTAAAAGCCAGTAAAAACGGTAAAGCCCCTGGACCCGATGGGATTCCTATAGACCTATTTAAGTGGAACTTGGATCTAAGGGCCCCAATACTGAACAGGGTTCTTAAGGCAGCGACGGAGGTGGCCTATTGGACTCCTGGACAAAGTCAATCATGGTCCCCATCTTTAAGAAGGGTGACCGCCAGGAGGCATCCTGTTATCTCCCGATCTCACTCCTGGACTCTCTGGGCAAAGTGGCAGGCAGAGTTGTTCTTGGGCGTCTTCAGCAGTGGGCGAACGATGATGGGGTCCTCTCGGACCACCAATTTGGGTTCCGCGAGGGTTTTGGAACAACTGAACAGGCCCTAAACTTGACTCTGTTACTGGGCAAATATGCATGTGCGAAGGCGGGCAGACGGGGAACATCCTTTACAACACAACTATTACTACGCAGTACTTTTACAACTCAACTTTTACAACGCAGGTTCCATTACAACGCATGTTTTTACAATGCAGGCCATTACAACGCATGCCATTACTACGTAATTTTTATCGATTTTTTAATATAATGTTTTAAATGATATATATTGTGTTTTTTGAGATTTGTAAGTTATTATTTGAATTAAAAAATTAAAAAATGTTCTTAATAAATAAAATATAGATTATTAATTTAAATTATTTAATAACATTATTATTACTCTTGTTTAATCTATGTATAAAATGTAAAGTAGTTTTACATTTAAAATATCAAACATGAATCTATGTATTACATTTTTAGTATTTTAAAAAATAAAAAATAAAACTTGAAAATATTTATTAAAAAAATCTGTTTTATTTTTTATTAAAAAGTGAAATTAATACTATTGATTAATATATGTAAAATTAATATATATGATAAGATATTTAAAATTAAAATGTGAAATTATTTATAGAAAAAAACGTGTTTTTTTATAAAAAAATGAAATTAATACTCTTGTTTATTATATGTTAAATTAATATATATGATAAGTTAAATAATATTTAATTATAAAAAGTTACAAAAATAGATAAATAATTTATTTAAAAAATAAAAAAGTTTGAATATTGTAGTTTATTTAAGATATAATTAAAAAGAAATTAATAAATTAAAAAAAATACTAAAGTATTAATACTAAAGTATTAATATTCTTGATTCAAAAATTTACAATTATACTATTTAAAATTTTTTAAAAAATATATATATTTTGTATAGTTAAAAATATTTAAAAAAATAAAAAGTATTAATACTTTTGTTTAATATGTGTAAAAGAAACTAAAAAAATATTAATACTGTTGTTTAATATATGTTTTATAATTACAAGTAATGTAATGAAAAAGAAAATTTAAATAAGAAAAGTAGAAAAAAAATATAAATAAAATGTATATATTTTGATACAAAAATAGAATAAATAAAAATATTAATAAAAATAATAAAGTTTTTGTTTTACGTTTTAAATAAAAAATATAAACTAAAATAAAAAAGTTCACACGCTTTCTCATAGAGTTTAATGAAAAGTTATGTCCTTCATTTATTTCTATAGCACCTTGTTTGTATTCCGGAGAGCAGTTTACTTACTTCATTTTCAGCTACATGCGGGACAGAGCAGAACAAAGTGGAACAAGTACATAGGTAAGAACTGTATAATAGTAATTAAGGAAGTATATTTTGCATTTTAAAAAGACAATACATAGAAAATTGTAAATTAAAATACGCAAAATGGATTTATTATTATATAATTATATTATTATATAAATAAAAATATTAAATATTTAATTTTACGTTAACATTTTTTTTTTTTTAAAGTATAAAAAAAAGTTCCCACGCTTTCTCATAGAGTTTAATGAAAAGTTATGTCCTTCATTTATTTCTATAGCACCTTGTATGTATTCCCAAGAGCAGTTTACTTACTTTATTTTCAGCTACATGCGGGACGGAGCAGAACAAAGTGGAACAAGTACAGAGGTAAGAACTGTATAATAGTAATTAAGGAAGTATATTTTGCATTTTTAAAAGACAATACATAGTAAATTGTAAATTAAAATACGCAAAACGGATTTATTTGAAAATATATTTATTTGAAAAATATATATGTTGATTGTAAATATTTTTAATAATTTTGTTAGAATTTTTGAGACAACAATATATTTTTAAACATATATAAATAAATGTTTATTTCCAAATTTATGTAAAATAATACATAATAATAATAAATTGTCTTTTTTTTCTGTTAGTTGCAGATGATGACGTACACGCGTAAACGTGCTGAGACGCGGCCATTTTGGAGAGCGTCGTTGGACAATGCAGCAGCAAGCAGATCTGCGCTCAGGTAGGATACATTTAAAACTTTATTTACAAACAGTTTATTGCTTTGAATTAAATATATTGTAAGGAGAGAATAAGGGGAGGTTGCAAATGTAATGAAATGTGTAATGTTTACGTTTTCAGAATTGCGCCGATCATTTAGCTAGATTATGCCTTAGTCGGGTCGCAGGAAAAGAGTAGGAATTGTAAAGAAATGTTTAAGTATTGCTGTTAAAAAAAGTTTATATAGTATACTTTATAAATTGAATGTGAATGTTTACGATGAATACAACATGCATAAAGATTAGAAGACAAGGAGAAGATCGAAATTGTGGATTTGTTCCCCGTGGATTTTGGATATTTTTTATGGTTTTTAAATGGGAAATGAAATATAAGAAGATTGTTTGAAAAGATTTTGTTTGCCGAATCGGGAAGGTTTTTGGATTTGATCATTGATGAATTGGAGTTTTTTTGTCCATTTTGGAGATTGTTTTCAAAAAGAAGATTTGTTTTGGAATCATTTTTCGAAGGATTGAATTTGGATTATTTTTCTGCTTGGGAGAACTTTTTAGAAAAGAAGATTTTTTTTTATAAAAACAAAGATTAGAAGATGGTTTATTTGCCAATTTTGGAACATTGGTAAAAATGGATTTCGATCTTGGAATGCCTTTTTTGAACAAAAATGGAATGTTGTACTCATCGATGAAAAATGGATTGACAAAAAAAGAACATGGGCATTTTTAAGAAAAAATTATTTTAAAAAATAAGGAGTGGTATTTTGGGTGGATTATATTGTTCTGTGGATTGCTTTTCGGTAAAAAGAAGAAAAAGAAGACGATAGAAGACATCTTCAGGTAAGGTGACCCGACATTATATTGTAAAAATGTGTATTTTTTAATAAAAAAGCCAATTAAATTTAATGTAAAAGAAATTTAGGGCAAAGCAGGAGAGTAATGTTTTTGTTTAGGTTAGAAATGTAGTATGTTAGCAACATTATCAAGGTAGTCTAAAGCCACACACAACGAAAATTGTTGTAAAATAGCCAATAGTCTCTCAGACATTTCTTTTGATCTTTTGGAGATTCGTGGATTTAGACCACCTGTTAATGTTTGTGAGATTCTCATTTCTTGAAAACTTTGCTCCTTCTTCAAAGTTTTCAAAAAATGATAGAAATTTGGATGAGGTTTGCCAATTGTATGGTTGAAGGAGTTATGCCATCCCTCTATGGCATTGTTTGTTTTTGCTTCTCCTTCTAAACAGCTCGTGTAGCAGTTCCACCACTCCACATAGAAACGTGGCTTCCTACTGCGACCCGACCTGCTTGGATGTATGACATTACAACGCATGCTTTTACCACGCATGCCTTTACAACGCTGTTTTTACAACGCATAGTGCTTTGGGGCGCTGGATAGTGAATAGTTTAATTTACTATTCCAACTCCAGTCCCCGTGGATAGTAGGGAAGGTGTTGGATAGTAAATTAAACCTATTCCCTATCTTAGAGCGGCCCCCAGCGCAATGCGTTGTAATGGTTTGCGTTGTAAAAGTTGCGTCGTAAAGGCACTGCGTGGTAAAAGTTGCGTTGTAAAGGATGTTTCCCGACCTGCTTAGATGCCCAATCCATGTGTCCTCAAAATAATTTAGCAAGGGTGCCAATTTCTCTTCATTTTTTGTACAAAACTCTGATTCAGTAATTGCAGTGTAGTACTCGTCTACACTTTCAGGAGGAACAAAGCAAATAGCAGTTAGTTTTTTAAGTTCGTATTGTAGTTTGCTATCCTTAGAATAATCTACAACCAGGGATGTTTTTTGTAATTTATGCCAAAATGCCTGGGGAAAATGGAAAAAACATCCCTGAATTTGAGTATCCGTGTACGTTTTGGTGATCACATTGATCATTGCAAATTCGAAATCAATAATGATTTTCCTAGGACTTTTGTTACAGGTTTTGCTTTTAATCACTGATAAAAGCTCAGTGTAGGTTGCAGATTGTTTGTCAGGTAGCAAACTGTACACTAAGGGCACTACATTGTTGTTAATTTTAGCGTGAATAGTGTAAATTTGAGTGAATGGTTGGGGCGTGCTTTTAAACGTCCCATCCATCATCCAAATTTCACTATTCTCTAATTTGACAAGGTTACGGGGAGCACTAAAGATATGTATACGTTTCAGAGGGTTTTGATTGTCGTGCAGGAGGAAAGGTTCATTAGAAAAAGAAATGGTGAGTTCTTGTGGAATGTTAATGTCAGAAAAGGTATGTGGAGTGGTAGTATTAGTTTTACTTGCCTGCTTTTTTCGTTGAATTATTCTTCTCAGATTTGGGATTATAGGCATATTACTAGCTATATGACTGGGGACATGCTGGGCAACCTCCCTTAAAATAGAACCCGAAGTGTCATTGGAGGTGCTTGCAATATCTTTCATCTCATTTACAGTTTCTCTAATTTCAATGTCCATTGCTGAGGCAGAGTGGTTGTGCTCAGTTGTACTTATGATTGTTCCATCCAGAGTAACCGCTCTGCCTTTGCAATGGCTTGAGTAATATTGCACGCACCTCCAATGCCTTCGTGGTTCACTTATTCTCTCCTTACAATATATATATCCTGAATGTTTAAGAAGTCTGTTTCCTTTGTTGGATTTTATGTATCTTGCTGTTTTGTCAGATGACATTTTCTGCAATAAAATTTTTTTTTTGTGATAAAATGTAAATTACTTATGTTCATTTTAAAACAGTTAAACATTTTTACCCCTACACTATTCATCACTTTCTCTACTGCTGAATTTTCCTGGAGTTAGAATACTAAATATACCCCTACACTATCCATCACTTACCTTACTGTTGCAATTTAATGGAGTTAGAATAGTAAATTATTTCCCTACTCTATCCATCACTTTCCCTACTGCTGCACCTTCCTGGAGTTAGAATAGTAAAGTATACCCCTACACTATCCATCACTTTCCCTACTGCTGCACCTTCCTGGAGTTAGCTCAGCTGAGGAATGGTGTGTTTCGCTTCTAACCAATGAGTAACCAAGCTTGATGTCAAAGTTTTATTACGAATACGGCTTTTGTGTTCCGTTTTTAAACCAAATTAAAACTGAATAAGTAAGCAACTAACATTAGTATCTCATGAGTTTATCTTGGCAGATGGAGTTCTGCCTTTGGTAGTGCAGGAAGGGCCTGGTGACGTCCGTCACCAGATTGTGTTTATTGCCATAAACCAGGCAGCTGATGATTAATGCCTGGGTGGGTATATTCTGGGAGTTCAAAGAAAGCCACCGAAAGATCTTCCTAAAAAGGCGCTGTGTGCTAAAGCAGGTGCCACAGGTGGAGGTAATCAGGTCTTTCATAGATAGTATGTTGTCTGAAGAATACCCAGATTACTGGCTGGGCAGAGGGGCAGAGCCAAGTTCAGCTGTCCACAAGTCGTCTGCCAAAGGATATTTTTTCTGCCCCTATTCGATTGGAAAAACAACAATTGATGGACAGAATGCAGAACAATGTCATACATTCACCCCAGTACAGAGATCTGGGCCTAAATCCATCGTTATATTGCTTCCCATGCCATTCCAGTTTGAACCCAGCGATCTGCAAATCAGTCTTGACCCTGCGCCCAATGGGAATAGTCCAGCCCGAACTGCCAGAACAGGTCCTCCCTGGACTGGAAACAAACATTCTAGGACCTGTTTCGGAATTTCACCCGCCATCAGCCAGGATGGCTTGACTCCAGTGGCATGGAGATAACTGGACCCACATTTGGGCAATACCTGTCCGACTCGTGGAGACAAATGCAAAATCAACAATTGATGGACAGAATGCAGAGCAATGTCATACATTCATCCCAGTACAGAGATCAGGGCCTAAATCCATTGGTTTTTGCTCCCCATGTCATGCCAGTTACTGGATTCAAGCTTGCAAGGCAAAGGGCTCTCTGTCCTTAATGGTCACCTCGCCATTGAGCACTGCAAGTGGGTTCTCACTAGTATGAGTGAGACACTGGGGGAGAGCTACGTTTAAGGTACACCCATAACTTTTGAATTTCACATCTTGTTATGGTTTGTTCTGGGGCCATCATTACACCTCAACCAACTGAAATTCCCCATTACCTTTAATTTGTTAAGCAAATATAATTATATACATAAAGCAGCCCAGGCTCTTAACTAACAGGTTGTACAGCTCTCTGGAGGCCTCAACAGTGGCAGGAGAGAGCACTGAAATTACAGCCGAAAATAAAAACACTGACTGCAAAGAAAAGCAAGAAAAAAAGTGTCTTAATGTCCAAAAAAGACTGCAGAGGAAAGCAAGAAAAACAATCTTCTCAGGGTCATATGTACAAAAACTTAACACCGCCGTAGCGTCAATATTTTGATGTTACGGCAGCGGTTTTTTTAATCCCTTTATTTACAAGTTGCCGTTAACTGCAATCAGCAGCACTTTTCCAGGGTAAACGTGAATTTTCAAGATCGCCACTTCTATTAGCTGGACTTAACGAAAATGAGATGCAAGTTAGGCATTCCCGTGCAAAACTGACACTAACCCCACTTTGTGATATTTACAAGGAATTTCTTATATGGTACAAAACCAAAAATACTGCCTCTAAATCCAGTTAGAGGCAGTTTTTTAAGATAAGAAAATAGCAGGCCGTAAAAATGGTGTAAACACAGGGCCTCATTTCAGAAGATTTTGGCTCTGCCCTGCTACAAAACTACTGGACAGGAATGCGCACCATCAGTATGTTAGGGCGCATTCCTGGGCGTCATTCATGAAAAGTGTTGCATCGCTGCGACAAAACAGTGTTGTATAACTTTTCACTACGCCCTTCTTATGACACCATGGATGTGCTGTATTCACTGTATGGTGCTCCATGTCGCAATTAATGACAGCTACGTCTGGAATCCTGACATATCTGTCAGCACTAAAGTCACGCATTGCTGCAGTTGTGTCACAAGCATGACACAATTCCAGCAATGTATGGGGCCAGCCTATCCCTGTGGCACTGCGTCATGCTTACGTCTACTATGAGGCAGGCATAAGGTACTGATGCAGTGGCATCCTACAATTGTTGCAGTGAAATCTGCTGGATTTCACTGCACCAATACTATGAGGCTTTGTTGCGCGAGAATACCCACCCTGCATACATCATTCCTGATGTAGGTATAATGTGGCACAGGGCTTCACAAGGCCACGCATATGCCGAGATGCGTCACTTTGCAAACACGGCACAACATGGTGCAAGAATCATGCTGCAAGTACGTCAAGAAAATTATGCACCAGCAGGTTGAAAATGTCAGAATCGGCTCATGAATAACCCCCTCCCCCTGTCTTTTCAGCCTTTGTTGGCTCACAATGGCTGCCATGTGCCAACACACCATGGTGCAAGGGTGACTGTGTTGCGGAGTTGATTGATGTTGTGGCTCGAACTCTTCTTGAGACATCTGCAGGTCGGGCTGGACTAGTGGAGGGCCGGAGTGAACCAGTTGGCCTTCTTGGAGTGTTGTTTGCCAGGGTGTTGGTGCAGTTGGAGTTCCTTTGGTGGAGGTTGCGCGCTGCGGTGTTGGCATCTGTAATCGTTGGCGTAGTGGTGGTGGTGCTGAGGAAGCTGATGGGAAGTTCTTCAGTGGCCTGGAGCCAGCTGTGACGGGGGCAAAGGTGGCGATGGTGTACGGTGGGCATGGTGAAGGCATGATGTAAACAATGATGGTCGGTACAGGAGAGTCCTGTGGTGTGGCTGTAGTTGAAATTCCCGCTGGTGGAGAAGATGGCTTGAGCGTGTGTCAGGATATGTGGGTTGGTTTGGTGACTAGTTGCTTGAGTCCGATGTTGGCGAGGTTATTGAACTTGAGGTCTCTGAGTAGTATGTAGTTGGTGGATGGGAGAGCCTGGAGTGCAATGAGGCCTACAATGGCATTGGTGAATGGGGGTTCATGGCCCAGGGGGCCTGTAGATTCGGGTGCCCGGAGAGTGGTGTTGAGGTTGGTCCGGATCTGTAAGTGGAGGTGTTCCATGGTCGCCGTTGGGCCATTAAAGTGCGTGGTCAGTCGGAGTGTGCCTTTTCTAGACAATGGCAACGCCTCCTCCTGGCCGCTCGGAGTGATCCATGCAGATGAATTTGTAGCCGTCATGATTTGTGATGGCAATGTCTCGTCTGGAACAGAAGTTGGTCCAGGTTTCTGTGAAGAATTCGATGTTTGAAGAGGTGGTGTCGAGGAAGTCACATGTTTCTGTTGCATGTTTGTGGAGGGACCGCACATTGAGGAGGATGCAGTTGAGCCGGTCAGCTGCGCTGTTGGTTGGGGTGCACCTGGGACCTGAATAGGGCTGGGCTTTTCCCACACAATGCTGGCTCCACCCCCTGTGGTGCGACTGATGACTTCCGATGGTTTATACTCGAGAAAATCGTGGCCCAACCCGGAGTTGACTCCACCAACCTCCGCAGAAAAAGGGAGGTATTTTGGATCTTTATGTTCAACTCAGTCACCAAAGGCCATAATGAGGAATGCCCATGGCACAATGCCCTATTATGAGGCCCATTTGTGTGCCCACATACCATGTCCCCTACATAATCAGCTATACTGGAACTGCTGCTCTCAATTCCCTCATAGGCCATTATACCCTAAGGCCATAATGAGGAATGCCCACGGCCCAATGCCCCATTATAAGGCCCACCTGTGTGCTCACATACCCTGTTCACCTTACTATCAGCTATACTGGAACTGCTGCCCCTTATTCCTTCATAGGCCTCATTTCTTAAAAACTATCCACTCTAAAATGTCCGCCGTGGTGTCTCCTTGGTATCCTTAAAAATTCCGCCCCTCCTCGATCCTTTCCCCCATTCCAAAATGGCCGCTACCTAATCTCTTAGAGAGTCTTTGTCCGTCTGCGCTTTCCTTGCGCTTACAGACACCTGATATCAATTAGGCATACTCCTCACATAAAATCCCCGTGATCTATAGACACTCCCTGCCTTTGCACCCCTTGAAGAGGACGCCGCTCCGCGGTCCGCGTTATCGCTCCCGAACCAGGTAATTAGACCGCCCGCCTGACGATATGACGATTACGGGAAGGACGCCGATTCCTTCAACTGAGCCTCGCTAACCCGCTGTTTTATTTTATTTGGCAGGACCGCCCTTGGCACCCACCCGTATCCCCTGCCTGGAGTGAACTGATGGTCCTGAGAGCCCCTGCCCCTATAGTTCGAGGTAAGAGACCGTCTATAATCCACCAGCCTCTCCCCCCATGCTAAATTCATCCCACCGTGATGAATTTTAACTCTTGTGTCATCTTTGTAGGGTGCACCTTGCTGCTCCTCACTGAAGGGGAATTAAGCACACCTACCCAACTTACAAAGACTCTTCTTGAGCCCTACTACCCGAGGACGCTGATCTGGACCTCCTAACCCCGTGAGTTCCATTAGCAGCTCGGTAACTCATTGTCTACAGCTTATTAATCTCTTGCTGACATATAGACCGTACCATTGAATGCACTTGCTGCTATATAAATTGTAGAAAGCTTGCGTGCTTGGTATCGCTTTAACCCTGCCCCAGCCTCATTAACATGTACCGTGAATGTATAATTATGTGCTCCGCAGGGGATGGTCCTTGAACTGGAGTGACCCACAGATGTCAACTAAAAATCTTTATCCTTAACGGAACGGCTGTATAACTAAGGAACCCGTCCTCTTGCGAAATATCCGACTCTCCCCTCTCCATCTCAGGTACCTATGTGCTCTATATCAAAAACGAATTAACCTGTCTGAATGAGCGGAACCTATAACTGTAATCCAACCAAAACCCCACTTACACAGCCCATGTTCACGGATGTACCATGTTTGATCTGTCCTTTTCTCTTGTTATGCTCAGAACTGCCCATCCCGTGGGCCCCTTGGAAACTGAAACCACCCCGCGGGGAAACCAAAGGGGAAGAACAATCACCTGGAGGCTGCACTTCAAAATTTGTTTAGTGCCTTCCCCTCAAGTCGAACCCGTCTCTCCACTAAGTGTTGACCCCTCCATATAACCTTCGCACTGTGTGTGTTAAATTGGTAAGTTCCTGATGTAACTATCACGTAGTTAGATTCGGTTCCCTTCTGCTTATTCCACTGACCTAGCACCCAAACCACCCATTATTTCATCCGCAGGAACTGAGAGTAAATGGCCGCTGGCCCATAGAGATCCTCCCCCCTAAAGTGACATGATGTCTGAATGAATGTTTTGACTGAGCCCATGTGAACTCACCTCCCTAGAGGAGCCCGTATTTGTACCGAGTGACGCCTACATATCAGAGCGGTGATATACACCTTGAGTTATTTTCTCTAGCACTATGTGTCAGAAAAATTCCTTCCTCTTTTTAATGTTTATTGTGCATAAATTGTTATCTTGAAACTAGACCCACGATGTGAAAATGTTTTGAATATTTAAAAGTACCATGTTGAATAATTCCTAATGATTACTGCATATAAGTCTCTGCCACCTGCACTACCATCTTAAGGTGGCTGAGAAAAATCAGGTGGATGCTTCCAGCTGATACCCTGAGGATAGTAGTCCAGGCCCTCGTCACCTCACGCTTGGACTACGGGAACATTCTGCTTCTGGGTGCCTGTAAAGAGGTAACAAAGAAACTTCAGGTGGTCCAGAATGTGGCAGTCCGACTTCTCTGTAACTTGCCTGCTAGGTCATCGGCTTCTATCCATCTGCGCAAGTTGCATTGGTTGCGCATTGAGAGCCGAGTAAAGTTTAAAGCGCTCTGCATAATGCACCATATTAAAATGGGTAAAGCTCCTGAATATCTATCTTCCCTAGTCCAGCAGTATGTTCCGTCCCGTACATTGAGATCTTCTACACAAAATAAGTTTACGACCCCGCGGGTCAACAGAGCTAAAATGGGCGGCCGCTCGTTTGCTCTTTTGGCACCCTCTCTATGGAACTCTATGCCCCAGTCCCTGCGTTCTGAAACATGTTACCTGTTATTCCGCAAGGGAATAAAGACCTGGCTTTTTAACACTTAATTTTGTATTTCACTCCCCCCTCAACTCACTCATTCTCTGTTTATCTTTAGCGCCGGGAAACCTTCGGGTAGCTGTGCGCTCAATAAATACAATAATAATAATAATAATAATAATAATCTCAGTCCTAGCAGCCATTGTTAAATCTGCCCTGCAGGCTACCATGCATCTTTATAACCGTTTGTGTGTGAATGTGTGAAATAGTGTATTGATTGTGGTTGTGAGTGAGAATATCTGCAGTGGATGACTGTGGGAGTATGTGGGACCTGTATAGATGTATGTCATTGTAAATATTGTATAGCACCCTATATCTCAGATTCTAAATGAACTGGCATTTTATATGGTTTTCTTAGCTCCCATTTTGAATTTCTTACATCAAATCCAACTTAATTAATGATCAATAAAATATATATATTTTCTCTCAAAAGGTGTATGTCTACCTGTGCCCGCTTTGATATGTATCATCTTGTCACCCTTGTTTATATGTAAGGATCCCCTAGTGGGACCTTTAAACTGACCCTGGCAGGGTCTCTTGTTGTTCTATTCAGCGACTGATGACCCTAGCCTGACTAGTGAATGAGAGGGGTGGCTGAGCACATCAAGAGTGCTCCTAAACCAGCTGCGCCTGGTTTTGACCCCACCCTGCACCTTTAGACAAAGGATTGTGCTGTATAAAAAGGGTGCTGTGACACCCTGAAGAGGTTCTTGTCTTGCTACTTGAATCCTGACAGGGGCGTGCTGCTGCTTGGGCCCAGGGGAAGGATTGCCTCCCTGGGCCCTGCCCAGCCCCTGGATACCTGATGGACTTTGCTGTTAGGACCTTTATTTAGACCTCGCTGCTGGGACCTTTCTTGCTGTAGGGGTCACTTCCGGGGCCTCTGATGGTTTCTGTGCCCCAGCGCCTCGTAGGCGCTTTATTTTCCCATGTGTGGGCAGAGCGCTGTTGTTTTCCCTCGGGGGAAGCGCTCCTACCCTTGTCATTGCCTCGCAGGTGTCACCCTGCCATATGCCCGCAGTTACACATTTTTATGTAAGGGTGCCACCCCTTTTTCTACTTTTATTTCGTGCACCGAGGGTGCCCACCCCTCGGGGCAGCCCCGCAAAGAGAGTGCGGCCTCAGTCGCTGCAAAAACGGTGGGCGAGACTTCCGGTTTCGCTAGGGAAGTCCTATGCCTGCCACCGGCACCAGGAAGAGGAGCATGGCGGCGGGTCGGCAGGGATCCCATGAGCGGAGGGAGCCCTACTGCTTCTGGTAGAGTTACCGGTGGAGCGGATCTCCGCGAGGCTCTCAGGAGCGAGAGAGCCCCGCCCGCTGCCACCGCCGAGTGAGTGCTACAGCCAGTGAGGAGGGGACAAGAGAGGGCCGACGCCAGAAGGTGAGGGAGTCCCCGAGGAGCGGGGACTCCCCTGTGCCGCCACGAGCCCAGAGTCCTGCCGGAAGAGGAGAAGCCGGTGAGTGGGGACTCCAGGGGGGCTCAGTGTTGTGGCCTATCATGGGGCCCTGACAGTGGTCGGACGGAGTCAGAGCAGCCCCAGATGGCAGCTGGCCGCTCCATCGATGCTGGTGCCATTGTAGTTGGAGCCTCGAAGGCTATGTGGGGGCATAATATTTTGCGGAGTCAGTGCGCTCCGCCCTGTTCTGAAGTGTCTTCAGGGCGGCCCCGGATGGCAGTGGGCCGCCCCAACGTTTTGTAGATGGCCCCTGAGCCCCGTGGCTCCCACATTGGGGGCAGGTTGGTGTAAGGAGCTAGATGTCTCCCCCCCCGCCCCACAAGAATTGTTGTAAAGGGCCAGAGGAGCCCGTGCTGAGCCCCGTGGCTCCAACGATAGGGGCATTTCTTTCTTTAAGAAGCCAGAGTGCTCCCATGCCCAAATTATTTTTCTGAGCCTAGATGGCTCCTGGGCACAGTTGATTTTCGGGCCTAGAGGGCTCCAAAAGTGCGCAATGTGTATTACAGAGCCAGATGGCTCAGCTTGGCGCAGTTATATTTTAGAGCCAGTGAGAGCCCTGGCGCAGTTTTGTTGATTTACAGCTGCCCAGCAAGTAGTGGGCAGCTGCACCGTGTAGGCTTTTTGTTTCTTTTAGGTGGACCTGTTCTTTGTGAACCCCGGAGTGAGTCGCACTCCCTTCACCCCTACCTTGGCCTGTCACAGCTGCGCAGCACTTAGTGCCAGCTGCAGCGTTTAGGACGGCCCTTGTGATTGTCATCAGCTGCCCAGCAAGTAGTGGGCAGCTGCAATGTTTAGGTTTGCGCCGTTGGCGCACCCCTGACTGGCACTGCGATGGCAGCGCGCCCTGACATTCTGGACACAGGGCATTTGAGCCCCTTCTCGAGATGGCCAGTTGGCCAGGGGGCTGGTATGTGGGTCGGGCGCAAGGCCCTAATGTGATTTCTGCGCAATGTAATTTTATTATGTTTAGAATGGTAATTGCCTAATGTGATTTTTGCGCAATGTGATGTTATTATGATTATGAGGTTATTTCACCTATGTGGGTTTATGTTAGTGAGAGTTTACTTCACTGTGAGTTACGCCCCTAAATGTGATTTATTCTTAGGAGGCAGAGTCTAATGTGTTTAGACTAGTGAGCGATGGCCTACTGTAGTTATACTGTTTAGGCCTAAATGTGATTGCTGCGTAATGTGCTTCGCCTTTATGCTTGTGTCATACTTATAAATGTGCTTATGCTTAGAAGTTTACTTTGCCTAGTATAGTTTATACTAGAGAGGTTATGTGTCCATGCGGGATCTAGGCCTATGGTTATTAGTATTGCGTAGTGTGTACCTACCTGTTACCAGTGGTTACTGGTTGTGATCTATAATTGTTATTTGGTATTACAGTTATTCTAAGTGCTAGTTCTACTAAGTGCTGATTCTGACAGTGGCCCACGCGGCCCTGTCCTGGTGTAATTAATCCCTTGTGAATATTGCCCGTGCCAGTTGGCACAATGTATATTGTGTGATTACTATCTGATGTGTTTTGACAATACAAAAGTTATTTTTATATAACCTTGTGTGGAGTTCCTTTTGTGGTGTGCCTAGGATGTTGTTGCTGTTGTGTGCGTGTGCAAATGTTTTACACATTGCCTCCGGGATAAGCCTGTCTGCTCGTGCCAAGCTACCAAGGGGGTGAGCAGGGGTTATCTTGGCGTGTGACCCCCTTGCCCTGACTAGAATGGTGGTTTCTGCCTGGCTTTGGTGTACGCCTTAGCCAACCAGAAAATCCCAGTTCTAACATTGTTGGTCAGCGGTGAAGATTAGGACTTATGTTTGCGCCGTACCACAGCAACAACTGGCTACATTACAAAACTCTGCATTCTAGATAGTCACATGTTTGGGATTATTGTTTGTGATTTTTTTTTCCTCAAGAGTGTCATTTTCAAATGGTGTTCCTGCACTTTATGTTTAGTGGCAGAAGAGAGAGAATGACAGGGCGGGACGCCAGTAGAGGGGGAGGTTCCCATAGATAAGGAATCCCTTGCTGGGTCCAGTGCCCAATCCCTGTTCCTGTCCCTGTGTGGGTAGATGGAAGAGAGGGAGTGTGGAGGAGAAATGACTTGCTCGGGAGGGTGGTTATCCCCTGAGTGTAGTGTGTGTGTCTGGATTCCCCAGTATGGTAGGATCCAGTGGTGGCAGCTAAAATGTGTCCAGTGCGTGAAGTCCAATTCCCAGTTCCCAGAGTATGGTGCCTGGTGCTCAGTAAGAGGGGTACAGGTTGAGAGTCAGGGGCAGTGAGGAACTGTCTCACCAGTCTGGAGGGGGAGTGTGTGGCTGAGTGGTGTGTTGAACTGGAGGAGTTGGTGTGAGTGTTTTTTAAAAGGAGCTTGCATGGGAGGTGTACCTCTGGTGGTGTGCAGGATGTCCTGCAGAGGCACTGGTGGGACGGTGTGTCCCACGTTGGCCCGAAACCCTGTCTCAGGGCCTGTAGGGTTCCCTAAGGGAGCGCCAGGTCAGGGGCCTAAGCTGTACTTACAGGTCATTTGAGGAGGGTCTTCCTTTGTCTAGAGGACGGGGAGTGTCTGTAACCAGAACTTCGGAGGTCCTGGGTTGGGCAGTACCGCTCCTAAGTGGAGGATGCAGAAGTCCTGGTTCACTGGGCATTTGACCCTCTTGAGTGTTTGACCATTTGTGGGGCCTCTGGAGGTCGGTCCCCGAGGAGGGAGGAGTCCAGGTTCAGGTTCAGCCTGAACTGGAGGGAAGGGCATATGTAATCAGTGTCCTGACCCGTTTGGCTCCCAGGGGTACCGCTCCAAGCTGGGAGGGTACAGACCTCTGGAAGGGGTGCAGAGGGACGGTGTCCTTGCCCCTGACCCCGGTGCAACCTGAGGGTTTAGACCCTAGGTTGGGAGATTAGGAAACTTCCAGGTCAAGAAGGAATCTCTGCCAAAGTAGATCAGCTGAAGAGACTGAGGGGGCTGCCCTTGCTGTGTGATCTGGGGCTCACCTGCAGTTTGTTGTTTCCACTAAGGTAGAGGAAAGGAGACTTTGCTGTGTGCTGTGTCCCCCCACTTGCTTGAAGAGGGACTGTGCTGTGTGCTTTGTACCTCCAAAGTGAAATAGTTTCCAGATCCCAGGTGGTACACCAGTGATGGAGAAAGGTCCTGCTCTGGTAGGAGAGATGTGTTCTGGTGGGTGCTTCCCTGGGAGGGTGCGGAACCCCAGAAGTAGAAGTAGAGGTAGGGTGGGGCATTCTTGCCCTTGACCTCTGGTCAGCCTGAGGGTATGGTTCCTAGGTTGAAGGATCAGTGGTAGTTGTAGCTACACTGAGAGGGAGAGTGGAGAATGGCTATTGTGTGCCAGGGGTTACTGTCCCCCACTCTGTAGATTGGTCAGGGCCTGTGACATTTGGATGGCCTAGGGCCTGGTCCTGGACGACTAGAGAGTGCCAGTGATGTATCCTTTTTGGGCCAGAGAGCTCTTGTGGAGAGGAAACCATGTGGGTTCAGAGTGGCGTAGAACCGGAGGGTGTCCCTGCCGTGCGGGCCTGTGTCCGTGTTTTGTCGCCCAAAGCAGGGAAGCCCATAAAGGGAATGATTGGTCTACCCTGCGTTTTGGCTGGAAGGGGGTTGTGTTGGACCCGGCCCTTTTTGGCAGGATCACCCCGAAACTTTTTGCTTTTTCCTAGCCTGTTTCTGTAACCTGGTGTTGGTGGTTTTAGGCCTCTGCTTACTTTTTCACTGTGGTACAGTGTAAAGTGCGTGAGCTCTCTGTGTATGTGTGAGAGAGACATGCCCTCCCATAGGAATGCATGGGGAATATGTGTGACCATGGTAGTTCCTGATGTGTGGGGAGGGCAGGGTCGAGTTTGGTTTGTGCAAACTCGTGAGATTGAATGCTGCGCAATGATGTGTGCGGTGTGAATGTGTCTAGTGTGGAAGTGCCACTTCTAGACATGGGTGTGCGTGTGTAGTGAGTGTGCTGGCACGTGATTGGCTGGAGCTGGCTGGTGAGCCTGGCTCCAAGAGTCTGGATGGGTCTGCCCCGGTGGTGAGTGGAGAGATTAGCATGTTGACGTGAGGGAGGGGTGCACCTGGGACCTGAATAGGGCTGGGCTTTTCCCACACAATGCTGGCTCCACCCCCTGTGGTGCTACTGATGACCCTAGCCTTACTAGTGAATGAGAGGGGTGGCTGAGCACATCAAGAGTGCTCCCAAACCAGCTGCACCTGGTTTTGCCCCCACCCTGCACCTTTAGACAAAGGATTGTGGTATATAAAAAGGGTGCTGTGACACCCTGAAGAGGTTCTTGTCTTCCTACTTCAATCCTGCCAGGAGTGTGCTGCTGCTTGGGCCCAGGGGAAGGCTTGCCTCCCTGGGCCCTACCCAGCCCCTGGATACCTGATGGACTTTGCTGTTAGGACCTTTATTTGGTCCTCGTTGCTGGGACCCTTCTTGCTGTAGGGGTCACTTCTGGGGCCTCTGATGGTTTCTGTGCCCCAGCGCCTCGTGGGCGCTTTATATTCCCATGTGTGGGCAGAGCGCTGTTGTTTTCCCTCAGGGGAAGCGCACCTACCCTTGTCATTGCCTCGCAGGTGCCACCCTGCCATATGCCCGCAGTTACACATTTTTATGTAAGGGTGCCACCCCTTTTTGATAGGCGCCTTAACGGGTGCCCACCCCGTTTCTACTTTTATTTCGTGCACCGAGGGTGCCCACCCCTCGGGGCAGCCCCGCAAAGAGAGTGCGGCCGCAGTCGCGGTGAAAACGGATGTCAGGCACTGTGGTGCCTGACGGTGGGCGGGACTTCCTTTTTGGCTAGGGAAGTCCCGCGCCTTCTTCCGGCACCAGGAAGAGTAGCATGGCGGCGGGTCGGCAGGGCTCCCGTGAGCGGAGGGAGCCCTGCAGCTTCTGGTAGAGTTACCGGTGGAGCGGATCTCCACGAGGCTCTCAGGAGTGAGAGAGCCCCGCCCGCTGCCACCGCCGAGTGAGTGCTGCAGCAGTGAGGAGGGGACGAGAGAGGGTCGACGCCAGAAGGAGACGGAGTCCCCAAGGAGCGGGGACTCCCCCGTGTCGCCATGAGCCCAGAGTCCCACTGGAAGAGGAGAAGCCAGTGAGTGGGGACTCCAGGGGGGCTCAGTGTTGTGGCCTATCATGGGGCCCTGACGGTGGTCAGACGGAGTCAGAGCGGCCCCAAATGGCAGCGGGCCGCTCCAACGATGCTGACACGATGTAGTTGGAGCCTCGAGGGCTCCGTTGGGGCATAATAATTTGCGGAGTCAGTGCGCTCCGCACTGTTCAGAAGTGCCTTCAGGGCGGCCCCGGATGGCAGTGGGCCACCCCAACGTTTTGTAGATGGCCCCTGAGCCCCGTGGCTCCCACGTTGGGGGCAGGTTGGTGTAAGGAGCTAGATGTCTCCCCCCACCCCACAAGCGTTGTTGTAAAGGGCCAGAGGAGCCCGTGCTGAGCCCCGTGGCTCCAACGATGAATGCATTTCTTTCTTTACGGAGCCAGAGTGTCCCCATGCCCACATTATTTTTCAGAGCGCAGATGGATCCTGGGCACAGTTGATTTTCGGGCCTAGAGGGCTCCAAAAGTGTGCAATGTGTATTTCAGAGCCAGATGGCTCAGCTTGGCGCAGTTATGTTCTAGGGCCAGTGAGGGCCCTGGCACAGTTTTGTTGATTTACAGCTGCCCAGCAAGAAGTGGGCAGCTGCACCGTTTAGGCTTTTTGTTTCTTTTAGGGGGACCTGTTCTTTGTGAACCCCGGAGTGAGTCGCACTCCCTTCACCCCTACCTTGACCTGTCACAGCGGCGCAGCACTTAGTGCCAGCTGCAGCGTTTAGGCCCTTGTGATTGTCATCAGCTGCCCAGCAAGTAGTGGGCAGCTGCAACGTTTAGGTTTGCGCCGTTGGCGCATCCCTGACTGGCGCTGCGATGGCAGCGCGCCCTGACATTCTGGACACAGGGCATTTGAGACCCTTCTCGAGATGGCCAGTTGGCCAGGGGGCTGGTATGTAGGTAGGGCCCTAATGTGATTTCTGCGCAATGTGCTTTTACTATGTTTAGAATGGTAATTGCCTAATGAGATTTTTGTGCAATGAGATGTTACTATGATTATGAGGTTATTTTACCTATGTGGGTTTATGTTAGTGAGAGTTTACTTAACTGTGAGTTACGCCCCTAAATGTGATTTATTCTTAGGAGGCAGAGTCTAATGTGTTTAGACTAGTGAGAGATGGCCTACTGTATTTATACTGTTTAGGCCTCAATGTGATTGCTGCTTAATGTGCTTCGCCTTTATGCTTGTGTCATACTTCTAAATGTGATCATGCTTAGAAGTTTACTTTGCCTAGTATAGTTTATACTAGAGAGGTTATGTGTCCATGCGGGATCTAGGCCTATGGTTATTAGTATTGCGTAGTGTGTACCTACCTGTTACCAGTGGTTACTGGTTGTGATCTATAATTGTTATTTGGTATTACAGTTATTCTAAGTGCTAGTTCTACTAAGTGCTGATTCTGACAGTGGCCTACGCGGCCCTGTCCTGGTGTAAATAATCCCTTGTGAATATTGCCCGTGCCAGTTGGCACAATGAATATTGTGTGATAACTATCTGATGTGTTTTGACAATACAAAAGTTATTTTTATATAACCTTGTGTGGAGTTCCTTTTGTGGTGTGCCTAAGATGTTGTTGCTGTTGTGTGCGTGTGCAAATGGTTTACACATTGCCTCAGGGATAAGCCAGTCTGCTCGTGCCAAGCTACCAAGGGGGTGAGCAAGGGTTATCTTGGCATGTGACCCTCTTGCCCTGACTAGAATGGTGGTTTCTGCCTGGCTTTGGCGTGAGCCTTACCCAACCAGTTCTAACAGTTGGATGGGTAGCAAGACACGCTGGTGTTCTAATGTGGCAGAAGGTGCATTTGCAGTCTCGACAGGTGCAGGGTGCAAGAGAATTCTACGATGCTGCTAGATGGTAGGCGGTGTGGCATTCAGGTTTGCTGGCAAGGAGCGTGCTGGCATCGTAGTGGTGGAGTGTCTGAAAGGAAGAGTCCTTGGTGCTGGGCACAGTCCAGGGGAGGATGGACGCAGATTGGCTTGCCTTTGATGCACCAGTGGTACGCACGTTGCACATGGCCACACAGCTGCCACCAATATGTAGGGCTGCCGGGGACTGGACAATTGGGAGGTGGGAAATGCAGGAAAGGACACTGGAGGGGGCAGAGATGTGGGGGGGAGCAGGGGTTGTAAATTCATTTTAAAACAATTCTTACCTTGAGGCCGGGTCCCTCGTCTTCTGTGCTCCTGCTCTCCTGAGTCTGCTTCCAGGAAGCAGGAAGCCAGGCTCCCTCCTCTAAACCAATCACAACGCTGCAATGCGGCATTGTGATTGTTCTTGAGCATTGTGACAAGGCGTTCAGCCAGGGGCTGGAGGGGTGGGCATGTTCTCCATGCAGGATGTAATTCAGCCTGCATTGGGAACAGGGATGTACATATGACTAGTTTTGGTGGCCTGGGAGGGCCGACCAAATAGCGATTGCACACTTGAGTTGGCATACCACTTCACCCCTGCCCTGCTCCGTGGGTAGAGCAGCCCCACCCCCCCTCCTGCCTGCATTGCATGAGTACATTAAAAAGTTATCATCATGTTATGTTTCCTCTTATTGCACTGCCTGAAAGCAGTGGGGCGACGCTCAACGGCCATAGCGGATGAGCTTCAACTGGGGGTGCATCACCCACAGATGCTAGGCCTGGGCCTGTCTCGACCCCCGGGCCTCCTCCACTACGCGTCTCACCTTCTCATCACCTGGACATTGATACCTTGGCGCAATCCGCTGCACTCTCTCCAAATCTGTGACTCAGCCAGCAGGAGCCTCAGACTGGTGGGATTTCACAAGCCTGGGTACAGCAGTCGCTGCACAGTCCGCTGGGCAACCTCCCGATGCAGGTGATGCAACAGGGTCCCCTTAGGCATGAAGTTGCAGCACTCCCACCACACAAGTTTGGCGCAGCTCAGGGGCCTCACCCTCTACAGAGTCCGGTCAGCACAAAATCCTCCGGCCTGTGATGCAGAGATGCACAGCCCACCATTGGTAATCTTCTCCGTGCACCCCAGTCATAGTGGTGGCACATGGCATGCGATGCAGACCTCCCTATGTTGGTGTGCAGGAGCGCCTCTACCATGTACAGCTTCAAGGGGCACCACACGGTCTTCTCACACAGATCAGCAACGTGTCTCCATGCGACCTGGCAGACTTCACCACCAGCTAAGGGAAATTGCTAATGCCTTAATGTCTACCGCCATGGCCCATCAACTCCACAGCACATGCGCATCCCACTCCGGGTCCCAGACCCCTTCCCAGCATGGCCTCTGGGCCCCGGGAACTGTCCGTGCTTTCAAGATTTTGGATGCTATGGTGTTGCAAGGAGTACGCAATGATAAGTGATGCATCACTGGTTTTGCCCAGCGATGTGCCTCTTTTCATGATTGTAACTCTGAATTTCCTCTTCCCCTGGGACTCTGGCTGGTCATCCTGGCTGTTGGGAGGCTTGGAGGGGTTGTTGATCTGTGTTGCACTTGGCCCTGGCTGCTCCATTCTGCATACCATTGGTTTTTATTCCTATTTTTTATTAGAGGTGGACTTATAGGCTATTTTTGCCTATAGAGGCGGAAATAGTCACATTGGGCTGACTAACATGAGTTTTTTGCCGCTAATGGGCCTGTCGTCAGTTTTCCCCTGCTTACGTCAGAATTTGCATCGCCTTCACACTAGTATTAGCGGCAGTTTTCACCAGGGCAACCTGAAACTATGGCATTGTAGCAACGTATTGTATTTTGGTGCTAAGCCGTGTTAAGAAAACTGGCGCTAACTAACACTAACCCTAGTTAACAGTAGTTCTTGCACACATACCCGTCAGTGTCCAAAAATGTGAGGACACATCTGCTCATGCACCAAGTTGTGAGGCAAGGACATAAACACTATGGAGCCTATACAAAAACTTGATTATTGTAGTAAGTTTAACAGTACTACTATGGTACTATTACAGTACTGCCAAATGCTATTCACACACCTGCACAAATGTTTACCATAAACTATATTTACAATGTGTTTTGAGTTAAATACACTTTTTTTTTAATTTTCCTATATTTTACCATAGGTAGTCTCCACAGTTGTGGAAGAGATCTCTATTTGGCCGAGTAGAGAGAAAATTTAAAAAGTTTATTAAACTTAGAAAAAGTGAGATAAACATATTTTATGTTAAATAATGCTGTTATATAATTAGTTTGAATGCAGAACAAATGAAAAAATGCTATAGCACTTTAAACTGTTCAGTGGCTCAGCAGGCGTTTACTTACACATGTAAATTTGGCTCCACCTCCGTTTCAGAGGGTCGAGACATGTAAGTTTACAATTGTGATTAACTTTACATGCAGATTTTTCAAATAGCCAAAACTAGTAAAGTTACTCAAAAGAGTATGAGTAAATTACATTTGTAAATTACTTACAAACATAATGTATCATTGTGAATAGCCCGTATGCTGGTATTTCACAGGGTGCTCCAGAAGCAGAAAGTGAATCACATTACAAAGATCAACTATTATTCAGCAGAATGTGTGGTCTATGTGGTCAAGTGTTCCCAAATGATCAGCGGCTGTCTAGCATTTTGCAACAAGAACAGCTTAGATTATCACTTGTAAACATGTTATTTTGAATTAATAAAAAAAGATAGGCACTGTTGCATACATATTCATATATGTCATCAATATGCTGGTCACCATAAGGAAAGAGTGCAAAAAAACATACTATCAGTGCCCGACCTGACACAAGCTTTCCTTCATACCTCAAGTCAGTAGTGATGTTATGGATTTATTACATCACCACTCCTACTTCAGAGGATCTGTGTATGAGTCGTCTAGGTAATAAAAGAACATGAGATTATTGCAATGCTATCCACACCAGTCTCATGACAGCATTAACTGTAAACTAGAAACGTCCCGGATCAACACTTCACATCTCATTCTCAACCAGTTTTTTCGGTTTTGCTCTCTCAAGTTCAGTATGCAGTGTCTTGTAGATCTGTCACAGCTCACAGTACAAAGCCTTCATCATGCAGCCCTCTAAAACTGCCTTGTTGTGTACTTGACACCTTTTTCATAAATTGTCTTAGAGCAAGCCCCTCTTATGCGTAGAACATCATGATGACCTCTCTGATTTCACCTCAGAGGGCAAACGTCGACTACTGAGTTACAGATGAATAAAACTGATATCATGATACCATTTACAGACATGACCGGAATATATTCATACCATCCTTCATGTCAGTGATGTTTTAAAATAGTCTTGTTATTTTCATACATGTTTGTTCACTGCGTCATCCGCACCTCTTTCACTTGCCACCATATTAATAAATGAATTCTAAGTAAAATAATTTTATTTTGAGACCTGAATCATTAATCATATGCAGTTCAATAATTGTGTTGTGTGGAAATGCACACTACTATTTCATCCTGCATTGTTTGAGAATAAGTCCAGAGGGGATATTATTCTTGACACCCTTCTCAAATTGTGTCTCTTCATCTGCAAGGACCAAGTTGTATTGATACCATATTGGATTTTAATAAGGGAAAACACCAGTGCTTAACCTATAAAAAAAAGTGCCGGTGCCCAAAGCTCTGCTCCGAAAATCTAAGCGTGGCGAATACCAAGTCTGGTAGTCTTCAAACTGGGAAACATCCTTTACCGCGCAACTTTTACCACGCAGTGCCTTTACAACGCAGGTTTTACAACGAAAACCATTACAACGCATTGCACTGGGGGGCGCTCTAGGATAGGGAATAGTTTTAATTTACTATCCAACACCTTCCCTACTATCCACGGGGACTGGAGTTGGAATAGTAAATTAAACTATTCACTATCCAGCACCCCCCAAAGCAATGCGTTGTAAAGGCTTGCATTGTAAAACTTGCGTAGTAACAGCATGCGTGGTAAAAGCATGCATTGTAACAACGTACATCCCTTAAAAATACCTTGCGCCTCTTTAACAACCAGACACTCCATGCCCCTTTATTGCACTCTTGAAGGCTCCTGCTTTCTTCCTCGGTAAAGGTTTTGGCATCTCTTTCTTACTTCGTCTTTCTGCTCTGCATGCTTTCCTGCTCTCGCTTACTACATATCGGTTGTGGAAAAATAAGTGCTGGCCCCCAAAAAGAGGTGCCAGTGACTGTGCACCCCCACCGGCAACCACCAGCACAAATTAAGCACTGTTCGACAACACCATTTCATAACAGTTTGCACCGTTTACAATAATAATTTGTTTTTGTAGTGCTCTATAATCTAAGTGCTTTAATAACAGATGTCACTATTAACTTCTCATAATACTCAATTTATCGAACATCACATTTGAAAGTGACCTCCAAATAACTGCTTTGTTGCAGCAGCAACATTCAGCTCAATAAGCTGAATAATCTGAAATAAGCTGATATCAAGCAAGAACTCAGCTACATGTCTTCAAGGCCTGATGGACGTACCAGCTAACTGAACACCTAAGCCTCACCTCCTGACTGCTTTAATCATTTGGACTATTAAATACAAGGGATTTGGGGGACGGTCCCTTCACAACAAGAGATCCACCCTGTTTCAAATTGGGTTCCTGGTTGTGTGGAGTGTGAGCCCTGGTCAAGCAGCATCACAAACATAGTCAGGGTAAGGCACAAGCAAGCCCCAAATTAGCTTGTGCTCACCCTCTGGTAGCTTGACACAGAGAAGTGAGGCTTACTTTGAAGGCAATTTGTAAAAACATTTGTTCAACACTTCAAACAGTAAAACGGTGAAAACACCATACAAAAAGGTCCCACACCAGGTTTAGGGAATTGGGAGACCTAAACAACAACAATCCAAATCAGTAAAATTGGAGATATTGAGTTTTAAAGTTCTAAAGTGAAATAGCACCAAAAAGCACAAAACGTCAACAAGGGATATCTGGTCACGCTGGACCGGGACAAAGTCACATGTTCAGGCTGACCCCGATAGAGCACGGGCCGGCTACAGAGACCAAGTTAAGCCTGCTGAACAAAACACCCTAAATCCTCGCTGTAGAGCATTGCAAGGGTCTGGGTCACAGAAGTGCTGCGCAGCCATGGCGATGCATCAGTTCTGGGATCTGGCAAGACTGCAGTGTGAGGTTCTGTAGTGTCAATACTGAGGATCCAGACGGCAAGGTTTCAATGGAAAGTCCTGGTGTAAGGAGTATGGCGTGCAGCTGGCTGATGTGTCAGTTCTGAAGAACTTTGGTCAGTCAGCTGGTCAACACATACAGTTGAGCATGGGCCAATGATTTATACATTGTTTTTTGTCGTTTCCTCCTGATTCATCTTTCAGCTGCGAAAAAAGAGCAAGTGCTTCGGATATTTCACTGCACAGAGGTGTGGGTTGCATGACACAACACATGAGTCATATTAGTATTACACTCTAAAACAGCGATCCCTAGGTGCTTCATTTGAGATGTTTTCCTTTTCTCTTACAGATTACCCCTGACGACGGGACAATGCGTCCCGAAATGCGTTGGGTTATTGCAATTTATTGCATCTAATTTGGTTTTCGTTATGAATCTGTTATAATATTGTTGTTTTGTGAAAGAAACATTTAAACTAAAAGAACAAATGTATGTGTATGTAACATAACTGAATTTCTGTGGATTTTGCATTAAAAATGTATTTGCATGGGGGGGGCGTGGCTTGCGCGCCGCTGCATGATGGTGTGGTGCGCCTGAGCTCCAGGGCGACGAGGTCCGTTGGAGGTCCTATTATCCGTTTCCAGGTGCCCCTGTGCAGCGAAAAAGCTCTCCCTGGCTGGGTAAACATGCTGAGAGCATTTTGTTCACGTTTCCGTAGCTTCCCGGCCCTGGCTGTGTGATTTCTCACAGACAGCAGTGACGCTCGTTATCTTTACGAGCGGCCGCCATTTTAGCTGCCTGTGGCGGAGTTTGGAATTTCTCCTCAGGAGCGACGACTTGGATTCATTCTTGCCGGTTCAACGAGTTCTCAGGTGCTATTATATATATTTAGTTACTTTGTGACTATTCATTCCGTTTTTTTTTTCCCTCTGCGCTGCTTGGCTAATATTTTGTGGCTATTTCTGCCTACTGACGTTTTGGATTACCTTGGTGCAACAGTTTGAAGCTGGAGCTGCATTTCATTTATTCTATGTAACTCTGCTTTTGCCTGCTAGCTTTTGGAAGTCTCTGATATTTTTTGCCTAGAGTGTATGCCATATAAGTCCGCCTTTTTGATTTATTCTGCCTGCATGCTCCCAGTGCGCTCTATTCCTTTACTTTTGGTGGAAATTACTCCCCCTTTGACCATCTTTGCCTGCCTCTATTATACCTCACGTGGCATTATCTTATTTTTTTTCTGTGGCTGGTGTTTCATGGCTAATAATCAGACGGGAAAGGATCACTTGTCCTGCACAACCTTCGGTTTCTTGCAGGAGTGGGGGGTGTGTCCCAAATTAAAAGACCCTCATGCACGTGATGGGTATGGTGGAGTTGTAGCGGTGTATCTTGATTCTCCGCTTTTTTTATTCACGTGTGTGCATAATCATCAGGTCGATCAGGTTATGCAACCGCCACCAGGAGGTGTTGACCCAAGGTTGAAGCAGTAGTGAGCCAGTGATGAGGGATTGTTAAAAAGGCCCGGATTACCAGAAGGTGAATTTTAATAGGTCTGGGTTCGGGTCTTGTAAACTCTGGTATTGTGTATCATGAGATACTTATTAGGAGTAATTGATGCACTCAGAGTATAGTTAAAAGGTTTTTGTGAAGGGAAAAGAAATTAGGTCGACATGTTTCTGCCTTCTACGCCTTGGTAGGACTTACAGGCTTTCATCAGGACCGTTATGTGAAATAACGTGAAGGTAATGGGGTGTGGTCAAAGTGCTCAAATGGAGTGAAAAGAAAAAGGTATATTGACCTGTCTCTTGTTTCGAATGAGGTCACAGTGTACCTGTAGGGGAAAAAATATATACACATACGTTTTCAATACACAGGGGAGAGGGTAAAAGGGGAAACACCAAACAGAAAACTGTATCTCAAGTCTATCAATTGACAGACTTTAGCAACAACTAAAAAATGGCAATACTTCATTCATGGCCGCTATCAATGGCAATGTCAACTCTCTCTTCTCCCTACAGCAGTAAGGACTACAATGCAGACGACAATGCCTCTAATTATGGATCACATAGCGGTGCATCAAGCGCAGGTTCGGATCAAGGATCGGACCAACACAGCAATTCTAACAAAACATATTTCCAAAATAGGAGAGGAAACCGCCGAGGACGCAACTCGTGGCGGCCCCCATTCTTTCAAACGAATCCACAAGGGATGCCTTTCCAATCTTTCAACCCTCACTTCCAGGGGTGGATGAACCCATACTTCCAAGGTCCTCAAATGATGAATCACCAGATACCAATACAGAAAGGTCAGAATTTCCAACAGAATATACCTTTTTTAGGGAACGGCCCAGCTCCCCAAAGAACCCGGAGAAGAGGAGTAACCTGGTCCGATCAATCCAGGCAAGTACAGACGAGGAGTGTAACCAAAGCCAAAACCGGTACAACCACAAATCCCTCATCGTAAATCTCACTGAGAAGATCTTAACCAAGGATGAAGAACTCGTACTCAACAAGGGCCTTGGTTATGTCCCGACACCGAAGCTAGATCTGTTTAAAACCAAATGTGAAGTTGCAGAGTTCTGCCGCAAACTGAAGTTAAAAGCATTTTTCAAAGGACACCAAATTCCCAACAGGGAAGGAGATACAACCTTGAGGAACAAGTCATTTTTCTGTCCTCTGAATCCCCAAATTCCAATTGAAATACAGGCTTTCGAGCAGGCCATCTTTAAAGCCATAGATGGACTAGCAGATGAACCTCCAAAACCCTTCCAAAATCTCTCTAGAACGGAACAAGCAGCCCTAAACGCCCTTAAAGAGGATCACAACATAGTCATCAAACCGGCCGATAAAGGCGGAGGAGTGGTTCTCCTCACAACCGAGGGCTATGACCAACAATGTATGGATCTCATCAAGGATAACAAATTCTACAAAATTCTGACTACAGACCCTTCACCGAGATTACAGAGAACTATCGCGATGATGATAGAAGAGGGAGAGACCAACAATTGGATCTCAAAAAAAGAAGAGGAGTCTCTAGGGACCAACACACCTCGCATTCCCTACTTCTACTCGTTACCAAAAACACACAAAGGACGAGTACCACCACCCGGACGACCGATCATGTCGGGTATAGGTTCTCTTTTAGAACCCTTGTCTCAGTTTGCAGACCAATATCTCAGGCCTTTGGTCCAAAAGACACCGACGTACTTACGAGACACAAGAGATCTACTGACCAAGTTACAAGACGTCGAATACTCTCCTGACACCATGCTCCTGGTCGGATTCGACGTCGAGAGCTTATATACTAGCCTCCCACAAAATAAAACAATAGATACACTTGAGAACATACTTTTCAATTCAACCTGGAATTATAAGACCCCCAGACATTTTGTGCTGGAATGTTGCCGGCTGGCACTTATGGAAACATTTTTCCAATATAAAGACAATCTATACCTACAGTGCCACGGGACATCAATGGGCAGCACCTTTGCCCCGAGTGTGGCAGGTCTATACGTCAGTACCTTTGAGGACCTACACATCCTGAAGGAGAACAACAACCCTTATCGTCGCCATATACTGTTCTGGAAACGGTATATAGACGACATTTTTGTCATTTGGCAAGGGGATGAAGCCAGCTTAAGTGAGTTCCACACCTGGCTTAACCAAAGAGATGACTGTCTAAAATTCACTTACTGCACGAACCGGGAAAGCATAGACTTTCTGGATGTAACAATTTATGCGGCGGAAGGAACACTCCAGACCCGGACGTTCTTCAAGACAACTGCTAAAAACAGCCTACTCTCTTTCAAGAGTTTTCACCCCCGCCCTCTGAAGGAAAACTTGCCATACAGCCAATTTCTGAGGCTTAAACGCAACTGCAGCAATATCACTGAATACAAGTCACAAGCTGATGACTTATGCAAAAAACTGGAAGCCCGAGATTATCCACAGAGAGTGATTAATAAATGCAAAAAACGCGCCAGAAATCAGAATAGGGAGGCGCTTCTTGAGACCACACCAAAATCACCTTCGGATGAAGTCACCTGTGTAACTACATACAGCCCAGTGACCAATAGTGTCAAGAAAATCGTTAATAAGAACTGGCGCATTTTAACATCAGGGAACCTTTCATGGCCAAAGCCGAGGTTTGCAAACAGAAGGAGCCGAAATTTGAGAGACATTCTTGTCCATACCAGACCTCCACCAAAGCCCACAAGAGGACTAACTGATCCATGGGGTAATCCCCAAGTAACAGGACATTATCCATGTGGTTCATGCTCGGTTTGCAGTCTGACAAGACCCACCAAAGAACTCCAATTACAACCGGAGTTCAAATGGACCATACGCCATCACACCAACTGTAATACCACCCACGTGATATACATGATCACTTGCCCATGCAACCTCAGATACATAGGCATGACATGTAGAAAAGCCAAGCATAGACTTTGTGAACACAAAAGCAACGTGAAATGCAAGAAGAGCACCACAAAAATGGCCAACCATTTCCTTGAGAAGGGCCATACAACTCAAGATCTCAACTGGGTCATCCTAGAAACTTTACCCAACAAAGACAGGAATGCTGAGAAAATCCTCTTTGAAAAAGAGCAAAGGTGGGTGCATAGACTGGGAACTGACCGGGAGCTGAATGACAATATCCCCTGGCTCAGTCTGAATAGGAAATAGAAAAATGTGGCTCATGTTACTGAACTGTACTAAATAAGAACTGACAATGGAGACCATTTGTTAACCCAACATGAACATTACTCAAACCGGATTTTGTTCTCCCTCCCTCCTTGTTCCCCCCATGTTGGATTTACAATCAATGTTCCCCCCAATGTTGGATTTACAATCTTTATTCCCCCAATGTTGGTCTAACAATTTTTGTTCCTCCTTTGCTGTTTCTATAATCTAAGTTCCTTCTGCGCCCAATATACCGTGCAAAGAGTTGAAAACCCATTTTATAAATGACAACGAAGTCCGCGTTGCAACCACATCATATCACTCGGCTAGTCCTTTTAAAAAACAGGCTGACTCGGTACCTTGATACCGATCTCGCTAAAACTAATAAGAACAACATAGAGCACAGCGTGAGCGTCACCACAGGTCGTCATGGCGACACGCAGTGCAACCAATCAGATTCCACGCCATGAGTCATTAATGAACAGGAAACAGAAGACTCTGTTTCCGGGTAAAAGAAGGCAGCGCGCTCGCAGAAGACGCCAGGACAGGACGAAATAGGTAGCGCGACTGTAGGCAAAACAGTCCAACAACCGCGAGTATTGCAGCTAACCGCCTTTAATAACATCTTTCCCCTCTGTTTAGTCCCCTGAATAGCCTTCTTACCTGATTGCAGCGCTTTATTTATATGCGCGAGGTAACTATACTATCACGCCGAATCAAGCATGTTAGATAACAGGAGCACACCTTGATAAGTACACGTGTGTTCTGGCACGGCATTACGCATGTTTTTTGAAATATTGGATAAAGGCATAACTATTTGTATAACTAAGCGTGTGGAAGATCTCACAATGACATTTAAGCGAGCACAACACGGTTCTGGAAACCTACAGTTCGTTTCACAATTGAATACATTGCACAGACATTAACGCTGAGACTACATGCATGTTATATCCACCTCTGAGCATGCCTTGACCCTCTGTCAGAGTATGGAGAGTTGAAGAGAGAGTTGACATTGCCATTGATAGCGGCCATGAATGAAGTATTGCCATTTTTTAGTTGTTGCTAAAGTCTGTCAATTGATAGACTTGGGATACAGTTTTCTGTTTGGTGTTTCCCCTTGTACCCTCTCCCCTGTGTGTTGAAAACGTATGTGTATATATTTTTTCCCCTACAGGTACACTGTGACCTCATTCGAAACAAGAGACAGGTCAATATACCTTTTTCTTTTCACTCCATTTGAGCACTTTGACCACACCCCATTACCTTCACGTTATTTCACATAACGGTCCTGATGAAAGCCTGTAAGTCCTACCAAGGCATAGAAGGCAGAAACATGTCGACCTAATTTCTTTTCCCTTCACAAAAACCTTTTAACTATACTCTGAGTGCATCAACTACTCCTAATAAGTATCTCATGATACACAATACCAGAATTTACAAGACCCGAACCCAGACCTATTAAAATTCACTTTCTGGTAATCCGGGCCTTTTTAACAATCCCTCATCACTGGCTCACTACTGCTTCAACCTCCCTGGTGGAGGTTGCATAACCTGATCGACCTGATGATTATGCACACACGTGAATAAAAAAAGCGGAGAATCAAGATACACCGCTACAACTCCACCATACCCATCACGTGCATGAGGGTCTTTTAATTTGGGACACACCCCCCGCTCCTGCAAGAAACCGAAGGTTGTGCAGGACAAGTGATCCTTTCCCGTCTGATTATTATATATACTTTGGAAACTGATTGGATCAGCTTTCTACCTCCCTATTTTGATGAAAAGATTATGAGCAGCGCACAGCTGTGGGAGTCTTGACCAAAAATTCTGACCAAGAAATCCCCTTGATCAGAATACTGCCTCGAAGATTTCGTGATGGCTGAGAACCTGGGATTAAGTTATTCCATCGAAGAAATCGACGCAATACTTTCCAGACCGGCACTATTTATGAACAGTGACCCCACTCAGACTCTCTCTAGCTCCACGGAGTGGGATGAACTAACAGAAATAAAAAAAGAACAAGTAAGAACAGCCGTTCACGGCATAATAATGACGGAATACCTCAGAGTTAATGCAGCACCCAGAGGACTCTGGGTCACCAACGCCCGAGGATTTTTCTGAAGGACCTTCCATTCAGAAAAGACTGGTCTGCCATCTCATGGAAGAGCACAAGGGACTACCTAGTCCTAATCATTAAAACCGCCACAAGACTAACAGAAGAACTCACAGTGAAAATCGAAATTTTGGAGACAAAACTGAACAACACTGTGAACATCACTATCTATAAGAATAGATTAGAGGAGATAAATAAAGAAATGAGCAACACCCACGAGTATTTGACACAAACCAAACTACAGAAGTTAGCAAAAGAACTCAAGAAGTTCTCTTTAGAGAAGATACATCCCTATAGCAGTAAGGACTACAATGCAGATGACAATGCCTCTAATTATGGATCACATAGCGGTGCATCAAGCACAGGTTCGGATCAAGGATCGGACCAACACAGCAATTCTAACAAAACATATTTCCAAAATAGGAGAGGAAACCGCCGAGGACACTACTCGTGGCGGCCCCCATTCTTTTAAATGAATCCACAAGGGATGCCTTTCCAATCTTTCAACCCTCACTTCCAGGGGTGGATGAACCCATACTTCCAAGGTCCTCAAATGATGAATCACCAGATACCAATACAAACAGGTCAGAATTTCCAACAGAATATACCTTTTTTAGGGAACGGCCCAGCTCCCCAAAGAGCCCGGAGAAGAGGAGTAACCTGGTCCGATCAATCCAGGCAAGTACAGACGAGGAGTTTAACCAAAGCCAAAACCGGTACAACCACGAATCCCTCATCGTGAATCTCACTGAGAAGATCTTAACCAAGGATGAAGAACTCGTACTCAACAAGGGCCTTGGTTATGTCCCGACACCGAAGCTAGATCTGTTTAAAACCAAATGTGAAGTTGCAGAGTTCTGCCGCAAACTGAAGTTAAAAGCATTTTTCAAAGGAGACCAAATTCCCAACAGGGAAGGAGATACAACCTTGAGGAACAAGTCATCTTTCTGTCCTCTGAATCCCCAAATTCCAATTGAAATACAGACTTTCGAGCAGGCCATCTTCAAAGCCATAGATGGACTAGCAGATGAACCTCCAAAACCCTTCCAAAATCTCTCTAGAACGGAACAAGCAGCCCTAAACGCCCTTAAAGAGGATCACAACATAGTCATCAAACCGGCCGATAAAGGCGGAGGAGTGGTTCTCCTCACAACCGAGGGCTATGACCAACAATGTATGGATCTCCTCAAGGATAACGAATTCTACAAAATTCTGACTACAGACCCAACACCGAGATTACAGAGAACTATCGCGATGATGATAGAAGAGGGAGAGACCAACAATTGGATCTCAAAAAAAGAAGGGGAGTATCTAGGGACCAACACACCTCGCATTCCCTACTTCTACTCGTTACCAAAAACACACAAAGGACGAGTACCACCACCCGGACGACGGATCGTGTCGGGTATAGGTTCTCTTTTAGAACCCTTGTCTCAGTTTGCAGACCAATATCTCAGGCCTTTGGTCCAAAAGACACCGACGTACTTACGAGACACAAGAGATCTACTGACCAAGTTACAAGACGTCGAATACTCTCCTGACACCATGCTCCTGGTCGGATTCGACGTCGAGAGCTTATATACTAGCCTCCCACAAAATAAAACAATGGATACACTTGAGAACATACTTTTCAATTCAACCTGGAATTATAAGACCCCCAGACATTTTGTGCTGGAATGTTGCCGGCTGGCACTTATGGAAACATTTTTCCAATATAAAGACAATCTATACCTACAGTGCCACGGGACATCAATTGGCAGCACCTTTGCCCCGAGTGTGGCAGGTCTATACGTCAGTACCTTTGAGGACCTACACATCCTGAAGGAGAACAACAACCCTTATCGTCGCCATATACTGTTCTGGAAACGGTATATAGACGACATTTTTGTCATTTGGCAAGGGGATGAAGCCAGCTTAAGTGAGTTCCAAACCTGGCTTAACCAAAGAGATGACTGTCTAAAATTCACTTACTGCATGAACCGGGAAAGCATAGACTTTCTGGATGTAACAATTTATGCGGCAGAAGGAACACTCCAGACCCGGACGTTCTTCAAGACAACTGCTAAAAACAGCCTACTCTCTTTCAAGAGTTTTCACCCCCGCCCTCTGAAGGAAAACTTGCCATACAGCCAATTTCTGAGGCTTAAACGCAACTGCAGCAATATCACTGAATACAAGTCACAAGCTGATGACTTATGCAAAAAAAGTGGAAGCCCGAGATTATCCACAGAGAGTGATTAATAAATGCAAAAAACGCGCCAGAAATCAGAATAGGGAGGCGCTTCTTGAGACCACACCAAAATCACCTTCGGATGAAGTCACCTGTGTAACTACATACAGCCCAGTGACCAATAGTGTCAAGAAAATCATTAATGAGAACTGGCGCATTTTAACATCAGGGAACCTTTCATGGCCAAAGCCGAGGTTTGCAAACAGAAGGAGCCGAAATTTGAGAGACATTCTTGTCCATACCAGACCTCCACCAAAGCCCACAAGAGGACTAACTGAACTATGGGGTAATCCCCAAGTAACAGGACATTATCCATGTGGTTCATGCTCGGTTTGCAGTCTGACAAGACCCACCAAAGAACTCCAATTACAACCGGAGTTCAAATGGACCATACGCCATCACACCAACTGTAATACCACCCACGTGATATACATGATCACTTGCCCACGCAACCTCAGATACATAGGCATGACATGTAGAAAAGCCAAGCAGAGACTTTGTGAACACAAAAGCAATGTGAAATGCAAGAAGAGCACCACAAAAATGGCCAACCATTTCCTTGAGAAGGGCCATACAACTCAAGATCTCAACTGGGTCATCCTAGAAACTTTACCCAACAAAGACAGTAATGCTGAGAAAATCCTCTTTGAAAAAGAGCAAAGGTGGGTGCATAGGCTGGGAACTGACCGGGAGCTGAATGACAATATCCCCTGGCTCAGTCTGAATAGGAAATAGAAAAATATGGCTGATGTTACTGAACTGTACTAAATAAGAACTGACCATGGAGACCATTTGTTAACCCAACATGAACATTACTCAAACCGGATTTGGTTCTCCCTCCCTCCTTGTTCCCCCCATGTTGGATTTACAATCAATGTTCCCCCCAATGTTGGATTTACAATCTTTATTCCCCCAATGTTGGTCTAACAATTTTTGTTCCTCCTTTGCTGTTTCTATAATCTAAGTTCCTTCTGCGCCCAATATACCGTGCAAAGAGTTGAAAACCTGTTTTATAAATGACAACGAAGTCCGCGTTGCAACCACATCATATCACTCGGCTAGTCCTTTTAAAAAACAGGCTGACTCGGTACCTTGATACCGATCTCGCTAAAACTAATAAGAACAACATAGAGCACAGCGTGAGCGTCACCACAGGTCGTCATGGCGACACGCAGTGCAACCAATCAGATTCCACGCCATGAGTCATTACTGAACAGGAAACAGAAGACTCTGTTTCCGGGTAAAAGAAGGCAGCGCGCTCGCAGAAGACGCCAGGACAGGACGAAATAGGTAGCGCGACTGTAGGCAAAACAGTCCAACAACCGCAAGTATTGCAGCTAACCGCCTTTAATAACATCTTTCCCCTCTGTTTAGTCCCCTGAATAGCCTTCTTACCTGATTGGAGCGCTTTATTTATATGCGCGAGGTAACTATACTATCACGCCGAATCAAGCATGTTAGATAACAGGAGCACGCCTTGATAAGTACACGTGTGTTCTGGCACGGTATTACGCATGTTTTTTGAAATATTGGATAAAGGCATAACTATTTGTATAACTAAGCGTGTGGTAGATCTCACAATGACATTTAAGCGAGCACAACACGGTTCTGGAAACCTACAGTTCGTTTCACAATTGAATACATTGCACAGACATTAACGCTGAGACTACATGCATGTTATATCCACCTCTGAGCATGCCTTGACCCTCTGTCAGAGTATGGAGAGTTGAAGAGAGAGTTGACATTGCCATTGATAGCGGCCATGAATGAAGTATTGCCATTTTTTAGTTGTTGCTAAAGTCTGTCAATTGATAGACTTGAGATACAGTTTTCTGTTTGGTGTTTCCCCTTGTACCCTTTCCCCTGTGTGTTGAAAACGTATGTGTATATATTTTTTCCCCTACAGGTACACTGTGACCTCATTCGAAACAAGAGACAAGTCAATATACCTTTTTCTTTTCACTCCATTTGAGCACTTTGACCACACCCCATTACCTTCACGTTATTTCACATAACGGTCCTGATGAAAGCCTGTAAGTCCTACCAAGGCGTAGAAGGCAGAAACATGTCGACCTAATTTCTTTTCCCTTCACAAAAACCTTTTAACTATACTCTGAGTGCATCAACTACTCCTAATAAGTATCTCATGATACACAATACCAGAGTTTACAAGACCCGAACCCAGACCTATTAAAATTCACTTTCTGGTAATCCGGGCCTTTTTAACAATCCCTCATCACTGGCTCACTACTGCTTCAACCTTGGGTCAACACCTCCTGGTGGAGGTTGCATAACCTGATCAACCTGATGATTATGCACACACGTGAATAAAAAAAGCGGAGAATCAAGATACACCGCTACAACTCCACCATACCCATCACATGCATGAGGGTCTTTTAATTTGGGACACACCCCCCGCTCCTGCAAGAAACCGAAGGTTGTGCAGGACAAGTGATCCTTTCCCGTCTGATTATTATATATACTTTGGAAACTGATTTGATCAGCTTTCTACCTCCATATTTTGATGAAAAGATGGTGTTTCATGGCTACAAATATGGGCCGGACATCAAATACTAAGGATGTTAAGGATCCCGGTGCCTCTCTTAAAAGACTCAAATCACTGTCTCCCACGCCTGAGTCTTCTCAATCGGACACCAATACCACTCTTGATGCAATCTTGACAAGACTCAATGAGGTTCATGATATTGCGCAGTCAACAAAAACTAACACAGATTTACTTCAAGTGGAGGTGTCTGCTATCAGGAATGACTTTAAGGCTCTCTCTATTCGTGTTTCGGCCACGGAAACACGTATTAGTGGTGCAGAGGATAATATGCAGAAGCAATCTAGGTCTCTTTCCCGAATGGAGCGCTCAATGGCGGCATTGCGAAGGGATCTCACGGAGCAGGAGGACCGTAATCGCAGATCTAATCTGCGCATTTTTGGTCTGCCGGAAGATGCAGAGAAATCATCCTCCTCGATGATTGATTTTCTATACCAATGGATTCCTTCTACTCTACAAATCTCCTTCCAGAGAGACTTTGAATTAGAAAGGGCTCATCGTGTCCCTACCTTTCGTTCTAAATCTGCCACTCAGTCAAGAGCGATAATTTTCAAACCACTGCGTCACCAACACACGGAGCAGATTCTTGCCCACATGAGGAAGGTTAAAGCTGTTAACTGGGAAGGTCATCGAATTTCAATCTCTCAGGACTTCGCCAGGGATACTGTGATAAGGAGGAAGGGTTTTCTTAATCTTCGGAAACGTCTTACTGACATGAACATCCCCTTTTCCTTTTCTGGTTCATCGAAATTTCGTATTACCTTCAAAGGTCGCTCCAGAATTTTTGATGAACCCGCAGACCTAACCTCTTTCTTGGACAATCAGATGGAACTGCGGATGGAACTTCAAATGGCAGCTTCGCTTGATCCTGGTGCTTCTGGCACCTGAAGTTTATACTTATACCTCCTCTGCTTTTTCTCTTGGTTTCAGATCTGGTGACTTAGTTGTCTTTTCTGATCTGTATGGCGGTTTTATGTTCCTCTGTTGTTGATATATTAGTGTTATCTGGTTGTGGCTTTGCCACTTGGTTTGGTTTGTGTTGTCTGTTTGGGACTTTGCCACTTCGTTTCGTTTCATATCTGCAATGAGTTGTCTTTTTTTTTTTTCAGGTCTCTTCAGGTTCTCTCTTTTAGTTCTGTGTAGTCTTCTTATTGCTCACTGTTGTTGGTGTTCTGTTCTTACCGTATGTGTAGTGTGGTCACTTAAAGTATACGATTTGTCTTTTTCTTTCCCTTCTATGTGCGTTTTCTATTTATATGATGTCCTCCACCACTCTGTTCAGTATACCTTTTTTATATCTCTTCTAACTTTCTTGTGGTATTCCTTTTGTGCTTATTTGTCTTTTTTCTTTCCCTATGCTTGTTCTCTGCCCGTGGTGGCTTTCGCTTCTTCTATTATCTCACTTTCTAGCTTCTTTTATTTCCTTCTCTTTTATGTATGAGTATTGTGTCTTATGTCCATCTTTTGATCTTCTCTTTCCTTTGACTCTAATTTTTGTCACTTTTATTGTTGGTTCTTTATATAGTCCTTTCGCCTGACATTTATCTCATATTGTTTGCTCTTTAGTGTATACATCATTAATTACTCCATGCATTGTATTATGGATTGGTTATATCAACTGTTTCATTGATGCTTATTAAGTACGCATATATAGATAATGTTCAATGCTTATTATGATATAAGTTGTTTATATATCTAGCTTATGCTTAGTTTCATTGCTTGCTTCCTTACCTGATATTATATGTTGCTTCTCTACCCTAGCTCTAAGTTTATTCTATTTATTCTTCACGTTCTAGCCTCCTGTTCTTCTACTTTTCATTAATATATAGTTGAGATGTTCCTGTATTTTCAAATCAAATTACTTCTAACAAGTTATATATATTTCATGAATTTTAATTAATTGTTTATCTTTAATTTTTGCATATTCATCTTCATGATATCGTGATTTTTTTCTATTTTACCCATTTTCATGCGTCATTGCTTGTTCTACTCAATAGCTGGTTGGCGCCTCTCTCTCTTGTGTTTCCTTTATTTTCTTTATACTACACTTTATAGTCCTCTTCGGAAGTACTCTTTTTCTTTTACATATTCTCTACTAATATTTCTCATGATTGCCTTGACTCTGTTTTATTTATTCTTCGTTTTCTTTTATGATGTTTATGGTGCTTTCTTTCTTTATAATATGACATATTCAATTTGCTATTGCACTTACTTTATTAGGTGTCTTTTTCTCTTCTACTTATGCTACTCTTCTATCATATACTCTATATGCTACCTATGTCTTAACTTGCTACATGCTTTCTGACTTTATAGACTCACATGATGAATTTGATTTGTAATATTCTAATGCTATTGGTTCGTATTTCAGATGTTTCTTTCTCCTCATTCAGTTTATCCAGCTATGTACTGTATTGGGGCTGTTGGTATTATATGAACTTTCCCTTCCTGATGGTCCCCTTGCTCGCCTTCCCACGTTCCCCCTAGTATGAGTTTGGTCTTTTTCAGACCTCCCCTGCTGGTTCCTCTCCTCCTTCTGCTTTCTCCTCTCTTCTCTCTCTTCTTCTTTCGGATTTCCCCCATGGACTCTTCCTCCTCGACATTAGTGTTTGTTGTCTGGACGCTTGGATTTGTGCTGGTTGATTTTTATTTTCTATCTCGAGCCTCTGTTATCTTTCTATCTGCTTGTCAATGTCGGGTTTGAATGTGTTGTCCCTTAATGTTAAGGGTTTAAATCATCCAGTGAAAAGATCAAAAATTTTAGATTATTGCAAATCTCTCTCTTCAGATCTAGTCCTTTTTCAGGAAACTAAGGTTTCTACCAGAGAGGCACTATTCCTGAAGAAAGATTGGGTCTCGGATGTTGTTTGTTCAGATGCTTGTGGTAAAAGAAATGGGGTCATTACTTTAATTTCAAAACATTCCGGACTATCCATACTTTCTTCTGATCATGATATTGAAGGTCGTTGGTTATTAACTAAGTTGTCTGATGGCAATACTGATCTTTATGTCATGAATATTTATGCCCCTAACAAAGATGATCCGTCCTTTTGGAACACCGTTACCAAAAAGTTGCATGACATACCTCATTCTGGGAATCTTATCGTTGGTGGAGATTTTAACTTACCAATGGATCCCATTTTAGATAGAAATTCAGCTTTTCAGTTTCGCCCTCCAAAATCTCATAAACAACTGCTTAACATGTGTTCCCTAACTCATCTTCAAGATGTATGGCGTCTTCACAACACCACTGGTAGTGATTTTTCCTTCTTTTCTTCACCTCATTCTACCTTTTCTCGTATTGATTATTTATTAGTTCACTCCTCTCTGGTTTCGGCTTCCTCCTCTCCGCTTATTCATCCTATTCTGATTTCTGATCACGCCGCGGTTACTTTTACTTTGTCGTCCTTTGCTCCTAAATCAAGAGTTCGTTCCTGGAGACTCAATACAGAAATTTTATATGATACTGCCCAGATTGATGAGTTTTCTACGGATATCGAAACCTTTTTCCTTGAGAATGAAGGCTCGGTCTCTTCCCCAATTGTCCTTTGGGACTCGTTCAAATGTACCTTCCGTGGCCAGGCTATTAAGTGTATGTCAAAAAGGAATGCTGCTATTAAAAAAGAACTTATTGATCTAGCAGCGGAAATCAAAAGTCTGGAATCTACCTTTAGACACTCTAAGGATAAATCTTGTCTACAGACAATCAAGCAATTAAAGTACAAATATAATACTATAGTTACCAAAAGAGCCCATATTGGGGTTCAGGCTCAAAAATCCAAAAGACTTTTATTAAAAAATCGGGCTGGGAAGATTCTCGCGGCCACATTGAAATTTCAGGATTCCTCCTTTAAGTCTTCTCAAATCTCTTCTATTAATGATCATCTTGGTTGTAAAAAATTTCAGACTGGAGAAATTCTTGAAGTCTTTCGTGAGTTCTACAATAACTTATATACCCCTTCTAATCAGGCCTCTTTTGAGCAATGTCAGGACTTCTTGAAATCTGTTCCGGTGAAGTCGGTATCCGTGGAAGATAGCATTTTGTTAAATGGTCCGATTACTCCGGAAGAAATTATTGCCGCAATTAAAGCTACTCGTTCCGGGAAGGCTCCAGGGCCTGACGGATACCCTATTCTGTTCTATAAAACCTTTCTTCCTGTGATTGTTCCTAAGCTTCAATCTGTCTTTGACGCTTTTATTAAGGATGGATCTGTGTCTGGCACGGCGGCTGAGGCTACCATTGTAGTGATTCCAAAAGAGGGAAAAGATCATTCAGAACCCAAAAACTTCCGTCCTATTTCCCTTCTTAACATGGAGGCTAAAATTTTTGCTAAAATTTTAGCCAAGAGATTAGAATCCTTTATTCCTAACTTGGTCCATCCCTCTCAAACGGGGTTTGTAAAGGGCCGTCTTGCGCGTGACAATATACGTACATTTTGCCATATTCTCGGAGCAGCTAAACGTTCTCATCTCCCTGCTGCGGCTTTGGCCCTGGATGCTGAAAAGGCCTTTGACAAGGTCTCTTGGCCTTTCCTTCGTGCTGTCTTGTGTGCACATAATCTAGGTGACTCCTTCATTAACATGGTAATGTCCCTATATTCTCAACCTAGAGCTAACATAAGAGTCAATGGTGCTACGTCGTCCTTTTTTAATCTTCGCCAGGGCACCAGACAGGGTTGTCCTTTATCTCCACTTTTGTTTTTATTATCCATTGATCCTCTGCTCAGATTGATTGAGTTACACCCAGACATTAAAGGTTTTGCTTTTGGTCCTCATCGTATTAAAACTGCTGCGTACGCGGATGATGTTCTTATTTTCTCAGATGATATTACATTGGCTATCCCGGCTATTTCGGATACGATTTCCCTTTTTTCGAAGGTTTCAGGTTACACCTTAAATAAGGATAAGACTGAGATGTTCCCCTTGAATTGATACTGTTTTTCTTCGCATATGGGCTCGGCTGGTTTCAAATGGCAGTCTAAGCAGTTAAAATATTTGGGTATCTATTTTTGCTCTACGTTATATGCTACTATTGCTTATAATGAATCCCAAACTCTTCTCAAGTTCGTCGTCTTTTGGATACTTGGTCTCCTAAGCACATTTCCTGGTGGGGTCGACTTCAGACCCTCAAAATGATGGTAACACCTATTATTAATTTTGTATCCTCTATGCTCCCAGTAAAGTTGTCAGATTCCTTCTTTCATGACGTTGATGTTCTGACCTCTAAATTTGTATGGAATGACAAACGGGCTAGGATTGCATATAAATTTTTACGGAAGCCTTGTGATATGGGAGGATGCAATCTTCCGGATTGGGAAAAGTACCAAACTGCCTTTTTGGCGTCTCAAGGTGCTCTTTGGTTCTCTGCTCCCCCTATTCATGTTCCCTCCTGGTTGTTAATAGAGCAGGAATTGGCTTCTCCATTACCGACTGCCTCCTTTTGCACTGCGTCTACCTTGTCTATCCTGTTCTCCCGCTCTATTATTCTGGATACTCTTGCGGCGATACGGAAGGTAGACAAGAAAGTGGCGATTCCACTTCACAAATCTAGGTGGTCATCTATTTGGAGGAATTCTAAAATTAAAATTAATATTGATCCTTCTCTGATGTCTTATTGGGCTACTAAGGGGATCTCGCTTGTTAAACATCTTTATGGTCCTAATGATGAGCCACTTCCTTTCTCGTCTTTAGCTCAACAACATTCTTTAACTAATTTGGATTTCTATACTTTTCTTAAAATCAAAGTAGCTCTTGCTAGGGTGCGTCTTCATCCTAATTCCCCTACGATTACTCTCTTTCAAATATGGTCCAAATCTGGTCATGTTGCCTCTAAAATCTACAAATTTTTATCTTCCGTTTCATTACCTACCCATACGGTTGCTCAACAAAAGTGGTTGCACCATTTTGATCGAGGTGTTACTGACCATATTTCTTCTGACACCTGGCAGTTGATTGGCAAACTTTCTCTTCGTAATAAGATCGCCCCTTCGTTGATGCAATCTAAAAAAATTTCCGTCAACCTCCTTCATTGGACTCCTGTTCGGTTACATTCGCTTAATCTCAAAGAGGATAACCTATGTTGGAGCTGTGGTGTGTTACCAGGTGATTTTCTGCATATGTTTTTTGAATGTTCCCTCCTCCAACCCTATTGGGACCTCATTCATAAACACCTAATGCTCATCTTTGATATTAAGTTCCAACTTTCCTTGCCATTAATTCTTTTGGGTCCATTAGCTGTCCCAGTCCCTCTCCCCTTAGATCCCATGGATTTACAGCTGTTGGATCTCCTATTGACTATTGCAGTGAAAGTAATTCTTATGGAATGGAAATCCTTTTCCTCTGTTTCTTATCATACTTGGTGGGCTTGGGTTTCCTTTTTGCGAAGTGCTCATACTTCGGTTGATCATGATCATCTTTCTCCATCTATTGCTAGTGGAGTCTTGATTTGCGCTGGATAATTATATGGATTTGTCAGCACAGGGGTTGATTGAACAATATCCTTTCGATTTGTCTGTATGAATGGCGTCTTGTTTGGTGGAGTGGTTCGGTGGAAATCCTTCTCTCTTCCTTTCTTCTCCTCCTTTTCTGTCCTCTTTCCTTTTCCATCTTTTTCCTCTTTTCTTTCTTTCTTTCTTCTTTCTTTTTCCTTTTTCTATCTTCCCTTGATCATACCAGCTGATAGTGATACTCTTGATTGTAGACTCGGCCTAGCCTCTTAGCTTATTTCACTTCATTCATTTCTCAGTTCTTGGCGGGCTACTTTTGTTTACTGATGTCCTTGCTACGAATCATTTTTGAATCCTAGCTTCTGACTGCTTTTTGTTTGTTATCAATTGTATCACTTTTTTCATGTATGGTGTATATTCATTTGCTTCTTTATAATAATAAAATTCTTCTGAAATCAATTTTTTTTTTATTTGCATTGAATATTTGTATCATTTGAAAATAGTTTGTGTTGGAGTCCTAGTCACTATTTG
Source organism: Lissotriton helveticus (assembly GCF_964261635.1). Lineage (NCBI taxonomy): Eukaryota > Metazoa > Chordata > Amphibia > Caudata > Salamandridae > Lissotriton > Lissotriton helveticus. Next base: position 809,298,013 of record NC_136063.1, read on the forward strand.
GGGTTAGGCCACTTTCACGTCATATGATATATGCTTAGCAGGCATATCCCCAACACTGCACACATACCGTTATACACAGTCTAGCTTCATTAATTGAGTGCGCTCCTCACCTAAAAATTCATAGTTCTGAAGAGCTGACAGGTTGCAGTGCGGAATCCTGGGTCATCATCGAGGCTGCCATTGACAAGAGATGCGAGGACCTGGGCAAGAGATGAGCCACACAGTAGACGATGCTTCAGTTCCGAGTACTGCAAAGGTGATGCGGGCCTTCTGCACTGGGTCCAATCAATGTAGAAGCAGCGATGCGTTGGTTGTGATCGAGGATGCACTGCTCGGTTAAGGAGAAGCATAGGTTCGGCTCAGGGATGCACCGTTCTAAGAGAAGATTTGTTACTTCCCCTAGTAAGCACCTTAGGCCCACTTCCAAGGGTCCAAGACTTGGATGGTACCACTTGGCAGGTGGACTCACAGATGGCAGAGTCCAGGTGCAGATGCAGTGCTGTTGAAAACCTGTTATGTCGATGAGGCTTCAGATCAGGAGGCCAGCCTACTAGCTCTTGGAGTCACTCTGGGTTCTGGGCTCAAAAGATGCATGTCCAGTCCTCACTCAGGCAAGAGGGCAGCAGGCAATATGTCAGCATAGAATATAAGGAGTCCAGTAGAGTAGCAGTCCAGCAAAGTGGCAGTCATTTCAGCAATACACCTGTCATTCTTTCTAGCAGAGTATCCACAGGTCCAGAGTGTTTTAAACTGGTGATGTCCTTATTTTTTATACTGTTGCGTCGTTGAAGTGGCCCTGCCATGCCTACCCTGGCCCCAGGCAAACAAAAGGAGGTAGGAAGGTCTTTGTGGGGGGACGGGCCATAGCCTGTTCATGTGTTAGTGTGACTGGTCTCAGCTTCTCCCTCCCATTTTATCAGTGATAGCGCACTTACTGGCAGATGCATCAACGAAAATACCTCCCGGTAAAACACCGAATCGGTAAAACAGGCCGATACCGAAAGTAAAACCAGAAAATGCTATGCATCAAACAATAAATCGGAAAAAATATAAAGAATCGCTAAAAGCCCACGCGGTAAATTACCGAATCACTAAACAGACAATCGGAATTACCGAACCCCAAATCAGACCTCGGAAATACCGAATCGCTATTAACGAACCGCAATGGTATGCATGAAAAGTCGCTAATACCGAAAATCCCTAAAATCGCTATTTAGCATGAGCAAAATAAGGGGAATCACAATCAGGAGGTAAAGTTAACTGAAGGACAGAAAAAAAATTCCAACCCCATCAGCAGGTGCTGACAATCAGTAACCCTTCATAAATGCCCTTGGAAACCCCACATGTCAACCAAAATGGCTGCCCTGTACGTGCTTGCTAGGAGGAGGAGGATCAATGCCCAGGCCCAGCGCAGGAGGATGATACAGGACAGGATCTTCAGGGTGCGCATAACTTTGCTGGGGCAGACCGAGGAACAGGTGTACGACAAGTATAGACTCAACCGTGCCATGATAATGCGCCTAATAGCAGACCTGGAACCATTACTGCAGCACGAGACCCATAGGACCTACGCCATACCAGCCCATGTGCAGGTCCTATGCTGCCTGCACCTGCTTGCGTCTGGAAGCTTTCAGGGGGTAATAGCTGAGACTGGAGGCGTGTCGCAAAGTGCGCTATCACGATTCTTCCACCGGTTCCTAGAGGCCATGCTGACATTAATAAATCACCACATTACCTTCCCCACAACCCCCCAGCAGCTGACCCGCACCAAACTGGAATTCTACCAGGTGGCACAATTCCCCCATGTCATCGGGTGTGTTGACTGCACGCATGTCGCCATCTGTCCTCCATCAGCCACCGAATACATATTCCGTAACCGGAAGTCATACCATTCTATCAATGTGCAGGTGGTGTGCAATGCCAAGTACATAATTACGGACCTTGTAGCCCAATTCCCCGGGAGCACACACGACGCCTACATATTCCGTCACTGTGGCCTCCACAGGCGCCTGATCAACGGTGAATTCGGAGAGGGACACCTACTAGGTACATATAGATGCATCATCGTGCTCTCCAACCACTCCATCCCCACATGTATATTTTCATTCATTCTGATTACCATTCTCTCCCCATCCTGCAGGTGGCAGCACATAGGCATTGCGTGAATATCTCCTCACTCCCTATCTCAACCCAGCTACACCGCAAGAGCAGCGCTACAACAGAGCACACATTAGCACCAGGAATGTGGTTGAGCGGACATTTGGCATCCTCAAGAGCCGCTTCCGAATACTGCACAAGACTGGAGGTGCCTTGCAGTACGACCCAGTGACCTGCTGCCAGATCATTGCTGTGTGTGCCATCCTGCACAACATCGCCACACGCAGGGGGATACCCATAGAGGTGGACGGAGAGGATGAACTACGTGCACAGCAACCCCCCCCAACACCGACAGGCGCATGTGCCCAACACAGCTGAAGGGCAAAGGAGGCGGACATACATTACACGGAATCATTTCTGAGACAGGTAAGAGAGTGACTTGACAACAGGATCAGTTTTGCAAGGGTTTAATGGGCATGGACATCTGACTGGTGCAGAAATACGTAACACAAACATGCTGCTGCTGCAATTAAAGTCTAACTAAAATTGTCCCTTCTCAGAATGGGTGATGCGTGCGGCATCTCAGTCTGACCCTGGTTACGTCACCAAGGACAGTGTGACTTTGCCACATGTTCACTTCCGTTTGCCGCGTACCCCCAGTCTCTTGTCCTGTGACTCCTCGGCTTCTACACAATGGGAGTCAGTGGCAGTTGCATTGCGGCCACTGCGCCTCCTCCCGCTGGACTCCGACAGGGAGACGCTGCTAACACTGGAGGCTGCCTCACTCCCCTCTTCCGCTCCCAGACTGCTGACACTGGCTGACCCAGGCTTCAGTTGCTCCACTGCAGTGGTCACTCTCTCAAGGGCCTTTGCCACATCCCCACAATAATGACCTAGGTCCACTTGCAGGGACACAGACCTGCAGGACAGCACAGCCGTGCTGTTGCACAGCTTATTAATGGCCTTGTTTGTTGTATTCACTGCCAGCATGATCTGCCTGTGGCGAAGGTGCTCACTCCGTTGGCCTGTGACCACGGCACGTGTCAGTTCTTGCAGGCACAGCTTGATTTCATTGTTGCCGGCAGCTACGGAAGTGGTGTGCTCACGCACAGCGTCAGTCATGTTGCCTAGTTTGTTGCAAAGTTTGGTCATGGAGAGTTTCATGGCACCCATGTGTCTCCCCTGCAGGCGCTGGACACGCAGTATCCGGGTCTCCACAACTCCGTACCCTTCGGACAGATCGACTGGTCTTGCAGCAGCCCTAACCGGGGGCACAGCCCTCTGCCTGATGCGCTGTCGTGCTGCAGTTTGGCTGGTTGGAGTGACGACAGCCTGGCGTGGAACATTTGGGTGTGCTGAACTGTGATCCGACTCCATCACGGGCAGGGAGGGAACATCTGCTCTGCGGAGTGGCCCGCACTGGTGGTGGTGGTGGTGGTGGTGTCTTGGACCGCGAGGGTGGTGGTGGTGGTGTCTTGGACCACAAGGGTGGTGGTGGTGTTGGCTTGGACCGCAGGGATGGTGGAGGTGTTGTCCGCCGTGGTGGTGAAGGGGATGATATGGCTTCAGCTCCCTGTGAGCACTCCGCATCTGACAACACTGGCGTCTCTGAGATGACGAGGCGGGCACTGTCGTCAGAATCGATGGGGGATGCATCTGTGTGTGAAACAGTGCATAGTTATTAGCATGGTATAGTATGTGACAATAGCTGTGGCATCTCACAATAAATTACTTTTTCTGACTGACATTTGGCCCTTTGCTGCTGTATTCATCTCTGGGCTCTGGCATGCACCCATTCATGTATTGACTACAACTCCCATGGTGCAACACAGTGGTGAGGGTATGTGTTTTAGGGCAACGCTACATGTGCACTGGGGCTAGCATGGGGGATTGGGCAGGGACTTAGTACGCGCTGCATTGTTACGCTGCCATGCTTCTTACCTTGTCCTCCTTCCGCAGCACCTGAGGTGTCCAGACGTGTGACCCCCGGTTCTATGGTGGACTCCACTAGATCCTCTAGGGCTGTGTTAGGCATCACATTGGATGTGCCCCCTCCTGTGCCAGCAGCATCCTTGACCCTCTGCGCTATCCTCTCCTTGGCCCTCTTACGCAGGTCGTACCAGCGTTTTTTCAGGTCATCGATGCTGCGGTGGGTGACTCCGCAGGCATTTACCTTGTCCTTGATGCGCAGCCACATCTTTTGTTTTTCTGCCTCTGGCACCTTCAGCGACAACTTCCCAAACAGTCGGTCATTGTTGCTGGTCACACATTCTATTAGGATTTCCAGCTCCTTATCAGAAAACTTGCGTTTTCGCTTTCGGGGTGTGTCCTTTCCCTGCTGGGGGGCCTCCTTCTCCATCTTGTCCTGCTTGCCTTGTCCTGGTTGCTACTGGTTCTGTCAGGGTCCTCAAATCCTGTGCTCTGCCTCCTCCTCTGTGCTACTCCGAACACTAAATGCAGCGTGGCTGTCCTACTTCCTGGTTGTGATGTCATCGGTCTGCTTCCGAGGCGTCGCGTAAATTTACCGTTTTCGCTATTACCGAATTCGCAAATACCGGATTCACTAATACCGATTCGGTATTAGCTAACTCGGTAATTGCTACTCTCGCTGTCGTACTTTCGGTATTTAATAGCGATTTTTACCGATTCGGTAATCTTTAACGAATATTTTGATGCATCGCGGTTTGCATGTCCTTAATAGCGATTCGTTATTTTTCGCTATTACCGACATGTATTACCGATTGTTGATGCATATGCCTGTTAGTCACCCAGAAGCTCTCATTGTGTTTGGCTGGCTAGGAAGAATACATAAAGGCCAATGGCCAGCTTTGCTCAGTCATTTCACCAGAGGCAGGCTGCAGGCATCAAAAGACTAAGACAAGAAAAGGGCATCTTTCTAATAGATTTTTCAGGATTGTAATTTAAAATCCGATTTCACCATAAATTAGGATTTTATATTAGGATTGCATAGACACAAATAATAAACCACTTATATCTTCCTATTGGAATTTACACTTATAAACGGTAATATGGTAATTCCAAAGTTTATCCTATGGAAGATAAAGGCCTTGCAGTAAAGAAAAATTAATTTTAGAGTTTTTTCACTACTAGGAAATGTAAAACTTAAACGTACATGTTCAGCTTTTTAAATACATTGCACCCTACCCTCTGAGCAGTCCAGGGCCTACCATAGGGGTGACTTATATATATTGGAAATGAAGGTTTGGGCATGGCAAGAAGATCAACTTGCTAGGTCAACATGGCAGTTTAAAACTGCACACATAGGCTCTGCCATAGCAGGCCTGAGACTTGGTTAAAGGACTACTTAAGTGGGTGGCACAATCAGTGCTGTAAGCCCATTAGTAGCATTTAATTTACAACCTCTGGGCATGTGTAGTGCTCTTTATTAGGGACTTATGCATACATTAAATGTGCCAATGTGGGATAAGCCAATGTTACCACATTTTAGGGAAAGAGAACAAACACTCAGAAGTGGGAAAGTGCGCAGAATCCTAAGGCCAGCAAAAACAGGAGGTCTGAAGACAAAAAGTTAGGGGAAACTATACCAAGGATGCCAAGTCTAACAAGTGCCCCCTCAGCTGAAAGTGGGAGGAGCATCCCAACTCCAGCTCTATAAAGGGGGCAACGATGGTGCCAAACCCCTTGTCAAATATTCTGTAATAGCCAGTGACTAGCTGTGGCGGGCTTCCTCGACTTTGGTGGAATCGAGTGGTGTCGGCGTTCGTCGCCTATAGATAGGGCTAATACCTTGTATATTATTACGTTTGGATTTGAATACATATTTGTGCCTCGAACTAAATAAGGAGAAGTACGGTCTTGTGGTTCCTTTCAGGAATACAAAATGAGGAACCAAGAGTGAGATATCTCGCGACACGATAAATACATATAATAAATAGGGAGTCTTTACTTTGGAATATATTATTACCACAAGATGGATAAATTACAACAACGGCATATTACTCTTATCATGGAGGTTTGATATATATATATGAAGTAATCGTTTGGATTTGACTGCGCTCGATACAAATCTTTTGCCCTGAGGAAGTTCTATTTTTAGAACGAAACGCGTTGGCTGGCTATCTGCATAAACTTTTTGAAAGGAACATTAAAGATATTTTGAAATATATACCGGGACTCAGCGCATCAATAAGGACAATAACTAAGGGATCTTGTTCACTGTTTGGACTTACTTAGTAAGCGGTGCTATTCTGTACTTAAGGCAATTTGTTATTCACCCTATGTGAAGGGTGGTGCCCCTTGTCAGAGGGCACTTTGGAATCAGCACGCAGAACGATCAAAGGACTTTGGTTTGTGAAAACATAGGGTTTGGTGCCTTTTTGTTGTATTTTAGGTCCACTTTCCAAAGTGTAAGTGTAGCCAGTGAGGCCTAAGGAGGCTCTCACCTCTGTCTGAGTCTTGGGGGGTTTCCAAGCCAGGATGGTTTCAATTTTGGTTTGGAGAGGTTGCACCTTGCCTCCTCCCACATGGTGACCCAAGAAGACCACTGAACCCCTCCCTATCTGGCAGTGACTGGCCTTGCTAGTCAGGCCTGCCCTCTACAGAGCCTGAAGCACTTCCGTTAGGTGGCACTGATTGCCATCCCAGCTAGATCTGAAGACTGCAATGTCATCTAGATAGGCAGCACTGAAGTTCTCCACCCCAGTCAGGACCTGATTGACAAACTCTGGAAGGTGCCAGGGGCATTCTTTAACCCAAAGGGCCTTACACGGAACTAGAAGTGCCCTTCTGGGGTAGAGAATGCAGAACTATCTTTGGCCCCGCTGTTCAAGGTGATCTGCCAGTTTCCAGATGTTAAGTCAAGCGTGCCGAGGAACATGTCAGCTCCCTGTCCCTCAATGAGCTCATCAGCTCTGAGGATGGGGGGTGCCCCAGTCTTGGTGAACACATTGAGCCCACTTTAGTCCACACAGAACCTAAGTTCTGGTGTGACACCTGGAGGTTCAGCCTTGGGGACCAACAGCACTGGGATGGAGCAAGGGCAGTTTGAGAGCTTAATAACCCATATCTTAAGCATCTTGGAGGCCTCCTTCATAATGCTGGCTCAGACAACCTGTAAATTGCATTCTTCACATGCCTACTGCCCACAGTATCAATAACATTGGTATATCATGTGGTGAGTCATAGGGGAGTGAGAGAATAAATAGATGCAAACTGTCCCAGCAACTTGTGGCAGTCTCTCTGTTGGTCTAGGGTCCGCTTAGGGAAGAAGCTTACACCCTCCACTGACCCCTACTGCTTCTTGGAAGGAAGGAGGTCTAGGAGAGGTTTACTCTCCTCTTACATCCCATCATCAGTGACGAGGAGCATGATTAACTCAGACCTCTTGAAGTGGGGCATGAAGCAGTTGACATGTAGGACCCTCAAAGGGTTCCCGGGAGTCTTGAGGTCCACCAAGTAGGTGACATCATTCTTGCACTCCTTCACCTCATAAGGCCAAGACTAGCGGTCTTGTAGGGCCCTGGGCTCCACATGCTCCATTACCCACAATTTTTGTCCAGTCTGAAACTTGGACCAGAGTGGCATTCTGTTCAGAATGCTGTTTCATATCCTCCAGTGTGGCTTCCCAGATTTTCCTGTGCTAGCTTCTGGAACTGTGTTGTCTGTTTTGGTCTCCAGAGACCCAATGATGTCTATGTCAAAACTTTCAAAGGGGGTTCCAACAACAGGAACATGTTGCAGGGGAGCCTTTCGCTTCCCTCCTGACTCACCACTATCCTGGAAGGTAGAAAGGCACCTGCAGAATGCTTCTGAGGCCTTACTCATTTAAGGCCAGTAGAAGTGGGTAACAAGCATCTCAAAGATCTTGTTCTGCCCCAAATGACCTGCATGGGGTACATCATGAGTGAGCCCAAGTAAGAAGGCCCTGTAATACTGGGGGACCACCAACACACGGGTTGAACCAGGCTCAGGCACCTTAAGTTCACTAGCAAGGAGACCATTCTCCCAAGGAACCAGGTGGTATCCAGAGGTGTCACCAGCTGCACGCTGCTGTAGACCCACAAGAGTAAGGCATTCCCTCTGCACCTTGCTGAACTCCTCCCTCGTGGGACCACCTTCCTGCTGCCAGTTGGGCAGCTGAGGCAGGGTCCCCAGGTCGGTCACATTCTCCCCTGTAGGCTCCAGACAATCTCCCTCAGTGTCAGCCACCTCCCGGACCATAGGAGTCCCAGGAGCAGGTTTCCTGCACTCCTTTCCCTTCCTCCCCATTCCTGGCACCTGGGCTATTCCTCAAGGCTCCAGGTCCTCCTGATTTCCTTCCTTGGGCTACAATAGACCGTGTGGTCGGACACACCCTCTCAGGCAACCCCAACATCTCCAAGTGGGACCTGAGCTCTAAGTCATTGCCAAGCAGACAGTCAACAGGAATGGACAGGTTTCCAGCTACCCTCAAGGAATCTAAGACCTCCACTCCACTCAATGAGAACCAGAGCCACTGGATAGTGACTCTCATAGTTGTCAGCTACAGCAACTTGGTGGAATGATGTAAGGACTTCCTGCTCTGAGGTCACTAGTTGGCATCTGACATTTGCCTTGCTGACTCCAGTCTCTCTCAGATCCTCCACCCTCTGCCCATTGATGATGACCCACTCCCTGTATTTCTTAGTATTGATAGGTATCTGAGTTCTCTGCACTATTTCTCCATCACCCAAGAACTCTAGGGTCACCTCTACTCTGACCCCCAAACTATCTGCGACACTCTCCTCCCCAAGTGCTACAGTAGTCAACCCCAATGACTGCCCACCAGTGGGGGGCTGTGTCGGCTTGAGACACTTGGCATCCTCCTTGAAATGCCCTTTTGGTTGGTACTCACAGCATTCAGGGGGTGCCTTTCCTGAAGACTCGCTGTCAAGGAACAATCTCTTCTTTTTCTTAGTTAGGGGATGGCAGTCTGACCCAGGGAACTAGTTTGAGCCCTTTATTGAACTCCTTCTTGTTTTTATTTTTGTCTTCTCCATTCCTTCTTCTTGTGGTGATCTCCCTCAGCCCTCCTTATGGACCCTGGTGCTAAACCAGCCATCCACGTGCTTAGCAAGCTCCCTGGGATCAGTGAGCTTACTATCAATCAAGTGTTGGCACAGCTCTGGAAAACAACTACTGAACATGTGCTCTCCTACAAACAGATCATACAGCCCTTTGTAAACATCTACTTCACCTCCCTTCACTTAACCATCCAGTTCCTTGCAAAAGGAATCCACATAAGTCTCCTGGGGTAGCTTCTGGCTGTCCCTAAAATTCTGCCTATACTTTTCTGGAGTCAGACCATATTTGCTAAGATTGGCTTCCTTTATGGGGAGGGATACTTCATCCTGTCTTCCTTCACAAGGGCCAGTAGGGTGTCCTTCCCTTTGCTAGGGACATGCCTCCACAGACTAGCCCCAATCCTACTCTGGGATCTTGCACATCTGTAAGGCAGTCGCATAAACCTCATATCACTTATCAATACTGTCTCCCACAACTAAGTCAGGGACCAGACCTTTAGTAATGTGGACCCTCCTATCTCCAGAGAGCACTGCAGGCATGCTGGTCAGGCTCCTGGAAGACAAACTGCTCCCTGCACTGTAAGGGATTTTCAACCATGGGAGTAGGTTACCCCCCCTCCTCAATAGAGTGTACTCCAAGCACCTCTGTTGGTCCTCCTCAGATCCTTCCTCATCATCTGATGGCGGCTGCTGGGCCAACGCCTATGAACAAAATTGGACAATGAAGGGGACCCCTAAAAATAAGTGAGGGGAAGCAACCCAGAGGAAAAACCTTTACAAACAACATAAGCACTAGCTTCTCCACATACTTCACAAAACAGAATTCCTAAGATAATAAGGACCATAGATCAGGCCAATTCTACTAATATGTTATTTACATAATGTGTATTAAAATAACATTTTGCACTACTCAGTATCACAGAGTCATATAAACCAAAATATATATACAAGAATAAAGTGAGCTCGCTACATGTTCAGAAACAAAAAATGAACCAAAAATATCATCACAATTCAAGGCACTAACACCCACCCATACTAGCAGAAACAACATGCATTCCAGACATTTAAATCAAAAAAATTCTAAAACATTAGTGCTTGCCCTATATTTTGTTTTAACATCCATGTACAAGTTAATAAAAAAGCTCAAAATGTTCCTTTGTTTTTTTAATTTTGATCATAAATCAGACTATATGCACACTGGGAAAACAAATAACCCAACAAGATTGCGCCAACGCAATCAGGGAGAATTTAAACTCAAATTGGTCTTAGATATGGGATGGCTGTGTACATCAAATTCCTAATGGCACTGCACAAGCACAAGTCCTATCCTCACTGCTGATCACTAATGTTAGACATTGGGTTCCTGTTGACTGGGGAGTGTGTGCCCGACTAAGGCCCTTTTGCAAAATGCTCCTCAGTGTGCAACTCAAAGTGCCTCGTGCAGCATTATAAAGTTCTATGCAAGCCAGATTAAAGCCCTCTTACCAGGTTTAGAGAATAGCCGAGCTACTAATGCAAATTGTTAAATGTTTCTAGGATATTGGATATTTCGGTCCTTCACAGGTCAGCTTTGGCTGCCACTCATGGAGGAATAGTTATATTAGCTTTGAAGGATTTTACCGCGGGCCACTTTTGTCGGAGCTTGCTGAGAGGAGGGGACTCTAACCCCAGAGGCACCCATGCCAGGAGGAGCTCTCCAGCCACGTCACTCCCACGTCATGCCCGCTGCGTTGAGACCCTTAAGACCAGCACAGGGCCCCCGCAGCGTGGGGCACACTGAAAGATTTTACCGCGGGTCACTTTCGCCAGAGCTTGCTGAGAGGAGAGGACTCTAACCCCCAGAGGCACCTGCGCCAGGAGGCACTCTTCAGTCGCGTCACTCCCGCATCATTCCCACTGCGTTGAGGCCCTTAAGACCAGCACAGGGCCCCCATGGCTGTTAGGGGAGCCCCAGGGACAAGTGCTGCAGGCCCAGTCAGAACAATAGACTCCTTCGTAACCAGGGTGGCTGATGCCATAACAAAGGAGACAGCCTTAACTGAGAAAAAACTCTCCCTGGAGACTTAGAAAATAGCACTGGGCAATGTTGAGCGCGGTTTAATTCAGGAGGAAAACAGTGCCCCAACAGAAGAAATATGTTCTACCATACCCCAAATCATATTGTCAGAAGGCCAAATGGGTGTCCAGGATTCACTTAATGGTATTCCTGTGGCTACTCTAACAGTAGGTGATGATTTGGATTGCCCCCCGACCAAGAAACAACGAACTGGTGGAAGGAAAGCTTTGAGAAAGTCTCTGCGGACAAAAACAACTCTGCCACCGACACCGGATGAATTAAACCTGAACTGCTGTTGGACAGCCTCTTCTTAAGACTGGAGACTATGACCAAAGCCTTGTTAGTACCTGTAATCTCCAAGTTAGAAGGCATCAAGTAAAAATTTGACTCTTTTGTTTACATACATAATAACTGTTCTTCTGGGTATGACACAGTAGCCGGATGGAGGGGGGGGGGGGGCGCTTGTTAATGTTAATGTTATTTGCATTTGTAAAGCGCTGCTGTTACCAATAAAGGTGTCCTGACGCTTGTCAAGTCCCTACTGGTCCGGAACACATACCCAAAGTTGGCAGCACCCAAATACATCAGGCAACTAGTCCTCAAGCCCAATTGGGTACGTCTCATCCTAGTAATACAATTACTGACTGTGCCCTGGGGGGTGGTCACTGCATCCCAGGCAGCTCATCAGGAAGCCCGGGAAAGTGTCAACGAGGACCCGCTATCTGCACACACTTTAGTTCACCACAAATGGTTAACATCTGCAAACAAATGCATAATTGATCTCCCACCCCAATCAGCACCCTTGGTAGCTGTGCATTTGGGGGTTACTCCACTAACATCTGCAATTAAGGAAACCTCAATGCATCTGATACAAAAGACCATTCACTGGCGTAATAATAATGTGACCAATGGCTTAAATATTACTCCAGACATCATCATGGCCAGAAGGGTTGGTTGGATCGGCCATGGGACTAGGAAAAATATGGAGGGGGATTGTATAATTGTCAACTTCAAGCATCCCATGCAAGCCAAAGCATTAGTAGATTGTCAACACAAAAGTGGTATCAAATCTAAAATTAAAATAGTCCCATTGCAAACTTTTTATCCTCCTAAACATTACTTAGTAAACTGCGACTGGCAGATGCCCGGTTGGGAGAGGCTGTTTAAGCTGGTTACACGCCCCCAAGAAAGAAGCTCAAACACTACACTACCACTAACAAATCGGTTTTTACCACTAGTTAACCCGCAGGAACTTGATGCAAATGATTGACTGGTTATGGCAGTGGGGACAACACAGGTCAAGAATTTACAACCAAAAGCTTATATTGAACCAATAACAGTTGCCCCCACACCCCAAAGCTTGTTGGATAATCCTCCTAGCTCTGCCCCTATCCCAGTTATTTCCAATGATGCTTCAATGAAGGTATTGTCCTGGAATATAGCTGCGCTTAGGTCAAAGAAGGGTGATACTTCTTGGGTACACTTCCTTGCCAAACACCATATTATTGCTCCACAAGAGACCTGGGAACCCAATGATTGATTTTATCTTGATGGCTTCATCTCGTTTTGCAAACACGCACTCCTGTCTAATATGGGCAGAGCCAAGGGAGGCCTTCTTATAATGTACAGTCTTAAACTTTGTTATAGGGCCAAAATGATTAATTCTCCATCACCGCACGTGTTAGCAGTGGAACTGTCGGAAAAGAAACTTACCACCTTGTTAGTGGTGAATTTTCATAATTCCTTTTCCAGGACTCATTAGACCGAACACCTCATGGCCTTAGAAGACCTAGTAAAAAATTATGGGGAAAGCAGACAAGCTTATTATGACAAGCTAATTGTGGGGGAATTTAACACTCGAAAATGTTGCCTTAACTGTCCCTCAATGTCGGAGGAGGAAGACGATTTACAGGGGTCAAACCACTTTGAGCACACACCATCAGGAACTTTCTTTGAAGGCCTGCACTCTGTGTTTAATCTGTATTATTTACAACAACTAGATAAGTCTGCCCTGGTTCCCACCTATGTAGGTAATGATAGCTCAAGTATAATTGATAATAATTTTCTATCTGCCTTATTAACTTCGGCTGTACAGATTTTTAACGTTATTTGTAATTGTTTTAGTGACCACAATCCTTTAATATTGGATCCCCACCTCTCTTCTGTCTTAAAAGGGGGGCTGCAAACAAAATTACCAATACAAATATCAGTACCAAAGACCAGGCGCGAAGGTTGAGGTGGGAAAAGATCACTCCAGAGAATTTCTTGGAGAACCTGTATACCACCTGTGCCTCGGAGCTCCAAGTATGTATCGACCTAGCACTTTAGGACAGAGCTACCTTAGATGCCTTTGATATCATCATAAAACAGGCCGGTTCTAATTTAGTGACTAAAACCAAAATGAAATCCCCAAAACTAAAAAGGTGGTTTGATGGTACTTGTTTAGTCGCCCATAAGGAGCTAATGAAGGCTGTTAAGCAAAAACTGAGGAACACAATACTAACTAGGAGCTGCAGGAAGGCGTATAAATTGGCAGTTCATGAGAGGAAAAAACAATTAAGAGAGCATGCATGGGAGGAGCTTGGTCACGCTAGAGTCCTGTCTGATAGCTCTAGATTTTGGTCTATGGTTAACAGTCCCCTTTTTTCTCATATGTCAAATTCCAGCAAGGATTGCATAATACCTGCAGAGAAATGGGTCCAGCATTTTGGAAATTTTTATAGTAACCACAATCCAGCAGAAGCTGTGGGACATACAGTTCCCAGACTAGCTATCTCCCCTCTCAATCTCAGAACAGATGAGGTCTATAAAGCCATTATTTCAACATCAGGTGGAAAAGAACCTGGCCCTGACGGGGTACGAGCTGACCTCTATGAGGCAGACCCCAAAGTCTGGGCCAAGATTTTAACACATGTTTTTAATGCTGCATGTGCTTACGGCTTCCCCTTGTCATGGGCAAAGGCAGTCATTGTCCCCATTTTTAAAAACGGTCCACGTGACGACCCGGCATGTTATAGACCAATTTCACTTTTAGATTCTGCATCTTAAATTATGGGTAAGGTAGTTCTGGATCGCCTCACAGCCTGACTTGATCACAACAATGTTATCTCCGATCTCCAATATGGATTCAGGCAGGGGAAAGGACACTAGGTCAATGCCTGAATCTCCATTTGGTGATTGGGAAGTACACCATTGCCAAGGTAGGTGTCCTGCATCTGGCCTTTATGGATCTAACCTCAGCTTTTGACCTTGTCAACAGGTCTAAGCTGTGGTTGATCCTTTGTGATACAGGGCTACATGCAGAACTGATCTCCTTCCTGCATACTGCTCATGCTAATACCACAGCCGTGGTACAGTTCAATGAAGACGGCAAACTGACAGATTCTTGGCCAGTAGGAAGGCGGGGTTCGACAGGTGTGCATTTTGGCTACCCTGTTATTTACGCTATACATTAATAAATTGGAGGACACCTTAATATCATGCTGCAAGGACATACCTAGGGCGGCACCAAAATGATCCCTGCATAGCTGTACGCCGACTACACAGTCTTATCGTCTAGAACTGCAAGGAGCTTGCAATAACTCCTAAACTGTTTTATAGATTTTATGAATTCCTTAGATTAAAAACCGAATTTTAAGAAATCTTACGCCATGTCCATCGGTTCTCAAAAGGCGGCCAAGGCCAAATTTTATTGTAATGGGGACGAATTAACTAAGGTACCCAGGTTCCCATACTTAGGGGTACTCTTTGATTACCAAGGTACATGGTGTGCGAAACGAACACTTAAAAAGAATGTCCTAGCTAGAGCGGCAGGGGGCCACTCTGGACTTTGCAAAAAGATTAGGGTCAAAACCCCTCTCTGCACTTCTGAAGGTCTATAACGCAAAATGTATTCCCATGGCTATGTAAGGATGTGATAGTTGGGGCTAAAAGGATGTGAAGGGCATACAAGTGGCGCAGAATTGTTTTATGCGCAAACTTCTTCGGGGCCATGTTGCTATTCCTGTTTACAGTCTGCATAAAGAATTGGGGATGGGGTATATTTTGGACCAGATTGCAGTTGCCCCGTTGTTATGATGGCTCAGATTCTGGGCAAAACCTTCCCCAAATTTAAACCAACTCATAATTTCGGATTGCACTGCGCTAGAGAGAGCCCTACACATCCCTTTGCTGAAATACATAAATGAAGAGACAAGAAGTCTTGGCTGTCCAGAACTGTTTTTTACCCTGAGGCCCCTGGGCAAGACCACGATTATAGATTTTAAACAGCAGTTTGTGGATAGGCAGAAATGCCTCAGGAGGAGGTTGAGTTAGCTAAACGCTCGGTGAGAAGGTATGTCACATTGAGTCTAGGCCCGCAGCTACAACCATATTTATCTTATGTCAACAAATAATACCATTGCTTTCTTTTGACAAGATTCCATTTTAATATGGTTACCTGGCTGCTGGCATTTCCAAGAGGATACGCAAAATCTGCATCACTAAAACCTTGCTCTTGTGATAACTTCTCGGAACAGGATAACTTGCCTCTAATGTTCTTCTGTGCTTATAATGATTCTTTGCGCAGGCAGCACATTTTTACTTTACTTAGAGATTGTCAGTTTGCCCAAATGAGGCCAGCCCTGCTCTATCTACAAATGCTAGCCTCACCTATGGTTTGTTTTTAGGTCGCTAGCTTTTTAGTTGGGCCATTAGACATAGGACCAGACTATCGCTGCAATAGCAATCCTGTGTTACCTGCTGGTTCAAATATGTTTTCTTAACTAATGCCTTGCATTTTTAAATGTGATATTAACTATGGACTTGGTTTACTATTCTAGCACAGTTGCACTTTATATGATATCGTTTTTTAAGGGTTTTTTAATATGAATACTGAGACTGTAATGCGGGATGATTTTATTATAATGTATTTTGATGGAATGTGTATTTTTATAATATTGTATGCTTTTATGACTTTTGGCTGTCGGATAAAGTACTTTTGACTGACTGACTGATATTAGCTGTGATTAATGCTCAAAAAGGGTGATATGGATGAGGCAATCAACTGATACTCTTAAGGGGATAGCTAGTGTTCAAAAGCACGCCACTGTCAGGGCAACCTGCCATTACTCTACAAAGAGCAGGAAGTTAATGTCCTTTCTATTGAAATACTCATTTTGGTATGAGTTAACATACCCAAGTTACTTTTAATGGCTGCGGCGAATGCCACATTGGTTTCACATAGATTCATCTGGGGATGTCCATAGGAAAGACATGCATGAACATGGGATTTGAAAACATTAGCTACCAAGACTTCTGAACGTCCTTGGTAAGCTTTATTACATCTACTATTGAGAGCAAATCCTCAAGAAAACCGAGGACTAGGACCAACTAGTGAACTGGGCTTTTTCAGTAAGTACTAGAATGGAGTAGTTACAAAATGATTGTTGGCTTCTTGTTGGAGCAAGAATATCTTGTTAGCAGAATCTCCCAGCACTGTTAGTCAGCAAACGACCAAGATGGACCAACAGGAGGAACAAACACTTTCAACAGCATGGATATATATTTGGTACACATATTTGTATTCATTTATAATGTGCATTGGAACTGTGTAATATTTCTGTTAGCTATATTTCTTCATGGTTTTTAGAGAAAGGAAATAGTGTCTAGTGCCCATATTTATTGATGTGGAAATTACCACAGCAAAGGTATCCCAAAAGGGTAGTCTACCTGTGGCTGTGTTCTTTTATACACAAGTACTGAGGAGAGAATAGATATGAACCAAATGGTAGGATTAAGTGCTGAATGGAAGACTTGTACATTTACACTTAACTCAGTGATGTCCATAAATATGAAGCTTTCTGATATAGGGAACTGTAATGTTCTTACCAAATTCATCTATATATCTGCAAGTGACTAATTTTATGTAAGTCAAATGAATAGCAGTTCATGCCTTTGACATAAAGTATATTCTTGATAACCCCCTTTCCTGAAACATTTGTCTAATAGCTGCAGCATGGGCATTTCGAAACCTCTCTATATAAACAAAAATGTCTATGTACTGTTGCATCAGCTCTAACTTACTTATTGGAATCAACTCCAAGTATGATTGCCACTGTGGTTGGCAAAATGTTTGATGTTTGCAAGATAGGCTTGACTTGAAGTTTGCTTTAAATGTTCTTAAAAATGTGTAACACTTGTATAAATATTCCATGTTTACTTCTAAGTTTTTATTCGTTCTATATGTAAAGTCTGTATTAATCTGAAATGTATTCTAAACATTGAGACCCAGATTCACAAAGGTTTAGTCTCGAGTTAGCATTGCTTTTTAACGCACACCTAACACTAAACCTGTTGGGGGCTTAACAAGCCAATTCAAATTGGTATTTCCTTTGGTGTGTATGGAAAAGTAACACAAAGCAGCATGAAACGCTGCTTTGCATACCTTTGCGTTAAGGGGGCATTACATGGGTATTCCTATGCAATCACTCATGCTTTTGTTGCAAAACCCTATTTACTAACATTAGTAGACAAGGTTTGGCTCCCAAAATTAACGCAGTTGAAAAGCAGACATTAAAAGGAGAAATGTTTTCATTTCTCCTTGCTTTCCCGACTTTACATATGTGCTGCACTGTACATCACACATACAATGTAGTACAAGGTTTTAAACTTGTCTAGCCATTGTATTTAGTACAGGAAGTGTATCCTTCCGGTACAAAACCTATGGTAGGCTCAGGCACCCACCCTAGCACAATGGCACTAAGGTGTGTGCCAGACGC
This sequence comes from Lissotriton helveticus, assembly GCF_964261635.1. Classification (NCBI taxonomy): domain Eukaryota; kingdom Metazoa; phylum Chordata; class Amphibia; order Caudata; family Salamandridae; genus Lissotriton; species Lissotriton helveticus. Next base: position 809,315,946 of record NC_136063.1, read on the forward strand.
AATGCAGCACAAATCCGCACAGGCACTAGAGAGTGTGGAGGAAAGTTCCATATTTCCGTGAATATGGCGCTCTCCTGCTCCCTCCCTGTCACGCTAAGCAGAGCAGCCTCTTTGGGAGCTGTGCTGCGTTGCATGGAACCTTTGTGAATCTGGGCCTTGGTGTGCTACTTTAGTGACAAAAATGTGTACTAAATAATTTTGAAATGTAATTGAAATTGACATATATTCACATTTCTGTTCTAACAACCCTGATCTGACTCACAAATCCCTGCAAGTAAAAGCTGTACATATGCTCCCGTAGGACATGATTGTACATTTGATGTGTATTTCTAAAGAGTTTCATGCTGAAACCTATGACTATCAGTAGAACTCTATGTCAATGGTATTGTTCGACAAGTCCTCCAATAAACAATGTGTACTTATTCCATTAGGTGCAACACCTGCATGAGAAAATCATGCACAATAAATTTTTGGGGCATAATTAACTTCCTTCCTCCACAGTCTTTTTTAACCCCTATTCCCGGTTAAAAAAAACACGGGAGCTCTTACGTTTATGACAGTGGAAATCTGCTTTGTTGCTAGACTTTCCACAATCTTAAAAGCACTTCATTATCACAAAATTCCACAGATGCTTACAGGGCAGGACCAGAATCCAAAATCAACTCTGGAAAAAATGTTGGAATCCAGCCCACCTTGCAGGAGGGGCCATGCATAATTGGGTCATGAGGGCATGTTTGGGTTCATGGCAACCCATTGTGCTCTGAAAGCAGTCCCGTAGATTGGTGCCCATTGGGGAAACTACAGAGTCACAGAATGGCCAGTCTGGCCTTGAAAGCTGATTCTGACAATTAGGATGTAGAGAATACATGAGTATTTTTTCTTCCACCAAATAATTACTTCTCTCTAGGGAACTGATATTCAATGAGATATTTTCAAAGCAAATGTAACAAACTTTCATCAATATTCATTATGATTACATTCTCTCTATTATAATAATTTACAAAATTATTTCCCCAACCAATAATGGCGCACCCTTTGTGCATATTTAGCTATGTACAAATGGAGATCTGGAAATAAGCAGATGCGCAGAAAAAATAATGACAGTGGAACATTCAATCCGCTACACATTACGTTGAAAAAATGGCTGTCTTAGAATCTGTGCCATTAAGTAGAAAATAATGCAGTACATTTCCTATTATGATAACGACCTTGAAAAAAGATGAAATGTTCCCCTGCCAGGAATCACTAACAAAGAATCGTATTTACTGTTTGAGTAGCATTCTTATAAGCTATTTGTTCATATAATGTGATTTCTTGCAGCGACAAATTATTACTCCAAAGGCATTACTGCCTTTTATTTTCGCTTCCACTATAACTGTCATTTGTGTGTGTTTTTGCCTTGCCACACAAAAATAATCTTCCTGATTGTATCAGATAGCTAACATCCATAGTTTTTGCTACATGCACTATGATAAAATAAAATATACGCATATTAACAGAAAGTAGGACCTATTCATTATAGTACACTGGAAAGAATTTATGCTGGAATTGTACTGCCGCTTTACAAACTAAATATTCTGATAAAGTATTGATTTACACTATAAATAAATGTACCTTACTCGTAAGTTAGATCGTATTCACATACTGGTGTAAGACAGTGGATTCATCGATTTTAACTTAATTAAGACTGAGTTAAATAAGCATTTCGGGTTGCATCTGTGCGCAGTCCCATGTGTATGGCAGGGGAGTAGTTAGAGAATTCCCATAAAAATGCAGTCTACACACACTCGACTGTAACTTTTTTTTTATATTCACTAACAACTTTAAGTGCATTATTTACATGTATCTTCATCATTAAGTTACAACTAGGAGATCCAGATGTAAATGCTGAAGAAAATATGGGATGAAACACCAAGCATTCAAATTGCAAACATTTCAATTAAGACAAGAAAGAATATCTAAAATTTATTTCAAAATGGAACATTTCTTAATCCTAAATTAGTGTATTTGATGTGTATTCATGAAAGAACACTCAAGGATGCAGTTGAAGGCGTCTTTTCTTTGTTAAGACATTCTTAAGTCACTCCTGTTTGGCAGAGGAGATTGTTGAATACCAACTACAGATGTAACAAAAAATACGTATTTCCTCCTTTAGAATTGAAAAACCCCAAGTTGCTGATAGATACTTTGAAATCACAGAGTCTCTATCATTAGAATAGTCCCTCAGTTGCCAGTCTGGAAGTGGAAGTTTTTAAAGCAGTGTTGCGGTGTGCCACTGGGTGGTCGAGTGGAGCCAAAATAGGCACCGCCTGGCTTGTTGAGTTCAGATCCTTTCTTTCCACTCCTTTAGATGTGGATTCTTACATGGACACTGTTGCGCCTGGAGCTCTCCGCAGGATCAATCCGCAAACATTTTGCCTTCACCCCTCCTTTTTGGTGAAATAGCTTTTCTTGACTTTAGGACTCTCCGCGCTTTACCACTGCTAACCAGTAGTAAAGTGCTTGTGCTCTCACCCTAAAACAAGGTAGAATTGGCCACATCCAATTGCCACATTTAATTTACTTGTAAGTCCCTAATATATGGTATTATTTTTACTGAGTGCCTGTAAATTAAATGCTACTAGTGGGCTGCACCACTCATTGTGCTCCCCACTAAAGTGGTCTTTCAAAACATATCTGAGGCCTGCCATTGCAGCCTGTAGTACACCTTTAAACTGTCATTTCGACGTGGCAAAATAAACCTTTTGACAAGCCTAAACCTTCCTTTTAAAAGCATATAAGTCACCCCTAAGTTAGTTCCTAAAGGTTCACAGGTCAGAGTGCATTTTAATTAAAAAGTAGGACCTTAGGGTTTACATTTTACATGTCCTGGTAGTAAAAAAGCCCTAAAGTTGTTTTTCACTACTGTAAGCCCTTTCACTTCCATTGACTAACATTGGGTTACCGAAGTACATTTAATAAGTGCTAACTTTGGACGGGAAGCAGGTAGATAAGTCATGCTTAGACTCAAATGAATTGTCATTTAAATACTTTCTAATGGTAAAGTAGGATTTTAAGTAACATTTCTGAAAATGCCACTTTTTCTTACCCAAACCATTTGTGCCTTCTGCCAGTGTTCTGGGTCACATGACTGTGAATGGCTCAGCCATGATGGATTAGGGTTGGAGGTGTTCTCTGACTGACTTACACTTCAAAGGGCTTGCCTCCAGCACACACAAAGGAAACTGACACTAGCCTTTTGTCACCTAAACTTGATGGAGGAACGGATGGACCTTCCAGAACCAGATGTTTGTGTGGTACAGAGTGTTCCCTCACACACTAAGGCTGGCACCAGGAATAAATATTGAACCCCCAGAATAACTCTTCAGTACATTCTTGGACCTGTGGGCATACAGAAGAAAGACTGCCCTGCTACCAGACCACTGCCACGCTCTAATGAGAGGACTGCTGTGCTGCATGAGGACTGACATGCTGTTTGAGAAGGAAGACTGTCCCTGCCTACCTTAATCTCAGGATAACCTGAGTGACTCCAAGGGTCAGTTGGCTGACCTCCTGTTTGGCTATAGAGACAGAACAAGCTTCAGTGGCCTACCTGCATTTGCCCAGCTGACCTGCGGCAACTTGACCTGTCTGAACCTGCAACCAGACCTGACTGAGCCCAGCTGCTGGCCTCTGCTTAGAGTGAGTCCTGATCCCCAAAAGGTGCCCTCCAGGTCCTGTACCAGTGGCTGACATCAGAGTGTACTTTTCCACACCTAACTGTGGGTTCCATCATATTTAACTCAGCATGACACAACTCGATGAAGGACCTCACATCACAGCCCTTGCAGCTCCCAGTTGGAATGACACAGAGCAACGCAACCCGATGCAGAATGTTGCATCGCAGTCCTCATAGCTCCAGATTGGACCTGACACAGCATAAAGCAACTCGATGCAGGACTTTGCATTGCAGCACCATGTAGCTCCTGATCAGAACTGAAGCAGAGAGTCTCAAAGCCTTGCATCAAGAATATACGGTACAACTCTCAGAGGAACTAACAATGTCCCTATATCCAGCCCTTGCTCCTTTGCGGTTGGACTGAACTTGTGACTTTGTCCTGGTCCAGCACAACCAGATAACCATAGTTGACGCTTTGTTCTTCTTGGTCCTATTTTCACTTAAATCTTTAAAACTGAATATCTACAGTTCTACTGATTGGATTTTTGTCGTTCTGGTATCAATTTATTTACTCAAATGTACTATATTGTCCAAATATTTAGGGTTTTCCTTGTGCTCTATTTTTACTATTAGTGTGCTGCATCAACACTTACACATTGCCTCTAAGTTAAGCCTTACTGTTTTTGTGCCAAGCTACCAGAGGTTCAAGCACAGTTTAATTTATTGTCTTTGTAGGTTCACACTGACAATGTTTGTGGTTCTTGCCTGAATGAGGCTTCCACCCCCTCAACCAATAACCCAATTTCATACAGGCACTATGTCCCCTTCTGAAATTACAGGATTAAAAATATTTAGGGACGGTTGCAAGTAGATGTCTGTGACAGACCCTCACAAGTTATATCTTGGTGTTTGTGTATAGGAATCAACTCCAATTTCTGTGAGGAATAAGACCTCTTGAACCTGAAGGAAATCAAGGAATATAAAAGGAAGCTTCATATCATACACTGGAATAATAGGCACAAGTCTCTCCCCTCTGTTCAAAGTTGAGAGCAAGGACTCGCTCCTGTTCACAGAGACATTTCCGTGGCAGGTCCTTATCACAGATTAAGTCTTTGGGTAAGTCCAAATCAAAGTTAAAGAGGCAAGCAAAGCAGGACGTATCCCCATCCTTCCAATCTCTATCTCCAGAGAATTCATTAGACTGTCAATGTGTCACTTGATCTTGCTCCAGATCCACCACAGAGTCAATTAAAAAATGTACCCCTAAGCACTGTGAATGCCCCCTGTCATCACAGATTTTGCAGAAGAGCAAGGCCTTCATGAAGTCTATTTAGCATATTTTGTGCATGTTTCTGGTTCCCTCAGATGCACGTTTGGGCCCCAAGTTTCTGCAAGGGCATACAGTGGGGTTACCACCATTGGATCCGTACATGGCACTTTCTCTGCTCCCCAGACCCACTTTGGGTTCTACAATGATGTTAGTGCCGACTTCTGCTCTGGCACCAATTTCTATGCCAGTACCTTTGACATTGATTTCGACATTGGTACTGATGTTGCTGGTCCTGGAAGAAGACAATATCCTTCTTTAGATGTCTGACTCTGAGTCAAACTTGTCTCAGCTTTGACCAGGGCATTTTTGGAATCTACATTGATGTGCATGGTCTCTCTTCAGTTTGATTCTGACAGAACACTATGCTTTCCATAGAGCAGCCCCCAGGTGCTCCACCAACCTTTTGGCTAAGACTCTGACCAGAGACGGCCACCTTTTGGAGGTGACAATGCTGATGATGAGGATTTGTTTCTCTGACACTACAATGAGTGCAATTTGTATATGGATGTACAGGAGGCTAGTGGGCTTGATATTCCCCCTGATGGTGGGTTGACTTCTCACCCTGGACCTCCAATAGAAGAAACTGTTTCCTTTGCTGTGGCCATTGTACATGCAGCGGAGGTCTTGAACCTAACATTTCCCTCTGTGGAGATCTAAACTAATCTCCTTACAGAGATTCTGCAACCAGGGCAGGTTTCCTCTTAGCCTTTTTTGTCCTTTAATAAGGTGCTGCCTGATACATTGATGGGCACATGGGCAAAGCCTTGTTCATGCACACCAGTAAACAGGCAGGTTGCTAGATGCCACAGCCTGGCATCTGAATCACACTCTGGATAGTCCGGTGGTTCAGTCTTCTACCAGCAAGGTGAATCCCACCTCTTTCCTTATGAAATCTCCAGAGAAAGGGTTGAATATGACGCACATGTTCTGGCCTCCCTGGTACTATTCATTCAGGATGGCCAGGCTGTAGTTAAATATGTCATTAGTCTGGCTTGGACACCACCAATTGCTTTTGCTGAGTAGTCGGTACCAGCGGGGACCTAGATCGCCATTCTTCGCTGAAATCTACTGTTTTTCTAGGGATGTTTTGGCCTCCCTTATGGCCCCTTATGTTTGTCTACTGGGTGAAAAAAGTGGCTTCTGCCCTGGAACGCTTTAGAGAAAGCTGGGCCACAGCTCATTGCTTGGGCCTTCTGCTCCTACCAGGCATATCCCTAGCAAACCTGTACCCTTTTGGGTTTCGGGGATTGTACAGATAGATAGTATATTCCCTTCCTCCATTTCCACAGCCAGCACCAGATGTCTTTTCAGGGTAGGGGCCAGAAATCAGCAGGATAGCATGCCAAAAGCAAGGGCACTTATGTTGTCAGTCCCCCAGCCTAGTGGCAGTTGCCTTTAATTCTCTTTAGCTTGCCCTTAGCTGCTCACAATTTTCCTGAAGGAGGCCAGATCTAACACTTTCTCCAGGGGAGCAACAGATTACATCAGACATCAGACTTCAATGTGTCTAATGGGGCTAACCCTGCCATTCCTTTTCGACCTAAAACATTTTCCACGTACATCAGAGCAGCTTTTTAAGGGCCTTGATCAGGCTACCACTTTGGGGCATCTTCTGTCACAGCAACTTGTCTGGGTTCTGTACCCAGACCTGTGTCATTTACACCTTCAGGCGTGGGATTGAATAGCAGTAGTTGACTTAGCTCAACCTAATTGCTAAGGTTGTAGAAGTTTTCCTGGCGGCGTGTGTGGAAAAGTAAATTTTGCCATGTTCTGTGTCCCTACGTGTTCCCCATCTTATGTTATGTGTGCATGATTAATATGCATATGTATTCCCCATGTTCGATTAAAGACGCAATTACAGTTGTGTCCATCCCTAGTATGCCAGTTCCCAGTTCTCGTGAATACTACGACTATCAGGCCTATGTAAAGTTACGTTGCCACGTTTCTCAGTGTGCACGTTATTTCATTGTAAAGTCCCCGTTTCTAGGCCTCAAAAGGGCCCGGACACCAGATTCAACTCCTGTCTCCTGAGCCCTCGCTGAGGAGCGATACAGCCCCCACCTGTATTCCTGACCCTTCACTTACTTCCTGCCTCACAGTGCCCGGCTCGGCCTGGTTCTGCCTGCTAGTCTGCCAAGAGTATGTTATGATTCTAGTTATCAGTTCAGCCCTCCTTCTCTGCATTCCTAAACTACTGAATCGCATCAATAGTTTCCGTCATCGTCTAGCCCTTACGTCTCCATGTAAGAGAAATACTGTATTTATGGTCATTTAATATTCTTCATCACGCACTACATGTAGAATAATGCATGCTCCAGTCTTAGAGTCTGTTAGCCTCTCCCCTCCTGACTCTTAGTTTATATCAACATGTTCTCTAAACATCAGATACTAGATATTGTTTAGGCACATGTCGCCCTGACTCTCCAGACTTCAGTCTCTGCTCCTAGCGCAGAAGTCATAGCCCCCAGCTTCTCCTAGTAACACGTCATTGTCAGTTTGCGCGCACTATTAGGTTAGAGGTCCCGGCTCCTTAGGTAGCCCCCTCCATGTTTCCGCCCCATTTATGACATATTCTGTTACGTTTACATCACATGTCTATGTATACGCCTCCTGTTACACCCACTTTCATCCTTATCTTTCGCGACTGCTATTGACCACACCCACTGCTCCGCCTATTGTATGTATTGTAGTGCAACTGTTTTAGTATATATGCTTGTGTACTGTTATTAAAGTTAGCGCGCGCTCATCCCAGATCCAGCCCCGGCAGCTGCCGGGCTCTGCCATCCTATTCCTGTGCAGGTTGTCCTGTTCCTGTCCTTTATGCTGTATTAAACCTGCAAACTCCTACTACCTCGAATCTTGACTCTTATTTATTGAGCTATCTGTTATTGCTATGTCCAGTCAAACCTAGATCCGGTATTATTTATTTATATACCACATAATGGCGCCCGAACAGGGACTTGCCCTTTCCCCACGCGCCGGTGAAGCCACGTATGCCCCCTGACCCTCTGCAGCCGTGACGGAACCATACCGGCCACGTGCAGATATTTCTGCTTCAAGTATCCCTCAGGCCCACGGAGGAGACGGAGGTTGCGGTCCAGCATCCAGACGAGGCGGTGGAGGAACGCGGCGAGTCCCGACCAGAGCCCAAGCCGAGAGTCCAAGGTCCGAGGTATCCGGAGGCCCACCCGTAACAGAAGTCCGAAGTCCGTCTGTCCGGCGTCGAAAGCAGTCCAGTCCAGTCCGAGGCCTTCCGTTCTTGCTGCCCGGTGAGTACCGTTGCTAGGGTAGTATCTAGACAGGGTCAATCTAATTGTCTCTGGTCCGTGGGGTTTGGTGGTACACAGATCCCAAAACGAAGTGTCCACTTCGGTGGATGCGGGTCCTGACGTGTCTCTTTATGAGACCGGTAAGTTTCGTACTGTTTCAGCAGTGCATCTAGTCTCTGTTCTAGCCAGTTCTGTTCTCGAGAAAATTCATGTATTCTGTTTTCCGTATTCCAGGTAGTATTTTGTCAGAACTGTTATTTTAAATGTTCTTCATGTATTTTAATGTCGTGGTATGAGAGTGGTGTAATTATCGTGTTTATTTTGTATTGTATTGTGTCTAGATTACAGTTCAGTCATGCCTTTATTTTCTAAACTACGTCAGTTAAAAACCAGAAAAGGTCTGTTAGAAGAAGCAGTTCCTGTCCCGCCTAGGGACAGTCCAGGTCATTTTATGTATCAGAAGCATGGCATAAGTGCCATATTATATCTAGATTTATGGGTAGAGTACACCAAAGAGTTAGAAGAAAAGTATAGATGGCCCGTATCAGGTACGTGGGATGCCGAGTGCATCATGCGAGTAGAAGAAGCATTATGGAAAAAGAAAGCCAGACAGTCACAGAAAGATGCCATCGAGTTATGGCGCAAAGAATCTCATAAAAGAACCGAAAAAGAAATCAGAAAGTCAGAATTAAGTAGAGAATCCTTAGAACGAGCCCAAGAAAGGGAATTAATCGAGATAGGTGAACGAGTTAAAACCGAACAGTCAGACAGACAGAGGAATGCCCTCATTAAGGGTATGTATCCTCTTCTTGCCGAGGGCTTGCCAAAAGCGACCCCGGAGGCATCCAGTAATTTTCCGCCACCATTAGTTCCGACCAAGCTACGTCACAAACCGACCGCAGCTGATATTTTCATCTCGTCCTACTTGGACGACACAGTCCCAGAATATGTAAATCCTGTTCCGTCAGTCCCTGTAAATCATGCAATTCCTGCTCCTCCAGACACCGGAGTACCTGCCACGGTACCCCCGGTCCAGCCTACATTACAATTTCCCGCCGCGCCAGTACGAAGAGTATCAGTCGACGATTCCAGTTTAGGGGCCGCAGGAGGAGGTCCTCCTGGTACCCCGCCACCACACCAACGAGTAACGTTAGTCGAGTTACATGAATGTGCGTTACAGCGTACGCCCAAATATAAGTCCGTTGCAGATATCCGACGAGCTCTTACTGAATGCCGCTATGATCCAGTTGCAGGTGATGATAGTACAGTTATATATTCCATCCGTGTAAGACGGGTGACCGGGTATTTGGACACCCTACCGAATATGAAAGAAGATCTAGACAGAATATATCGTTTCATCCGTACAGGGGATGATCCAGAAAGTATTGGCGAAGCCATGTCTCAAAGGAAAGCTGAGATCCAGCTCATGCTATTAAAGTTTCTGATTAATTGTTTAATAAGAGAACAAGATTACCCGTCCAAAGATCCGGCCGAAATGAGAATCCTGACAAGGTGGAGTGATAATATAGCCGAGGGTAAACACAGAACTATCAGTAGTATAGAGAGTATGTACAAGAGAATTCGTAAGGAAATAATAAAGTTACACGAACAACGTAAAGCAGCACAAGTAAGCGAGAAAGAGAATGACTCTTCTACTGAAGAGGTAGACGACGAGAATCCCGCCAGAATAGCGTATGTAGGAAAATCTAGATTTCCAGACCGCCATTTACGCCTAGAACACAAGTCAGTTTTTCATCACCCAGCACCAGAACAAGGTTCTCTAGAACAAGTATTTCAAGCTATCGATCATATTCTGAAATCACGAATCGGTTATAGTAAGTTAAGTACTATGCATGAACAAGAACTAGCCCGATCAGCAGTCCGATGGATTACTGATTCTATCACTTTTCCAGACGAAATAGTGGCACAAATGTTTCTGAAACTGCCCCCAGCCGAGCAACGACTGGTGGGTATGTATATGATCCAGCACCTCATTACTCTGTATGAGGGTCAACATTCTGATCCAGGTCCGTTACACGATGTCCTGAACGAGTTACTCCAGTATAGATGGAAAGGTTTAGGTACCGATTTAATTAGTGTCATTCTAGAACAGCGCCACAAATATAGAACGTTCCTGAAACCGCATTTTGTTCATGTCTCACCTCCAGGAAGTAAACCCTTTTACATAGACAGACAGAATCCGTTACGAGAAGTACACCCAGTCAGGACAGCAGATGGTGAAATGCAACGAGTGTTTGTTTACACTCCGATTACAAAGATGGAACTCTTAGAGATGAAGAAATTAATTCCCTGTTATGACAAAGATCCAGCAGGGTTCCACCGAGAATTAAAAGACATGCTCCGTATGGGAGAATACACGTATCCAGATATTATTAAAATGCTAAAGGTCCTGTTGCCCGCAGGGGTATACGAGAAACTCAAGGAAAAAGAATGGGAGGTGGGAGAGAAAAAGATCGATTGGGCAGTTCTAGAAGCTGAAGATAAGATACGAGTACCAGGTACCGGTCTTGGAGAGAAATGTAAAGAATTACCTGAATTGTTAATACAAGTTTTGCCCAGGTTATTAGCCACTAAAAAGGAAGACTGGGATGCAATCTCAGCCTGTAAATAATAATAATAATAATACTGGACTTTATACAGCGCGAACAGCTACCTCACAAGGAGGTGTCCCGGCGCTAGTAGTTCACCGATAACCTGGGCCAAAGAGGGGAAGCTAGCGTTGCTGGGTGAAAAGCCAGGTCTTTAGCAATTTCTTAAAGCAGGGTTCGGTTGGAGCCTGTTGAATTGCTTGTGGTAGGGAGTTCCACAAAGCGGAGACATTCGCTGAGAAGGTCCGACCGCCTAGTCGGGCCTTCTTAGCACGTGGGACAGCCAGTAGAACACGGTCATTGGACCGTAGTGCGCGGCTTTGGGAGTATCTTGGGAGACGGTTTTTCAGGTATTGTGGGCAGGAACCATGCAAAGATCTGAATGCAAGCGTCAGCGCTTTGAATTTTGTTCTGTTGGCAACTGGTAGCCAATGCAGGGTACGAAGATGCGGAGAGACTGACTGCTTAAACGGGATTCGCAGTAACAGTCTCGCAGCCGCATTCTGAACTACCTGAAGCTTGTGAGTCAGGTATTTAGGGAGGCCAAGATACAAGCCATTGGCATAATCCAGTCGTGAGGTAACAGTTGCGTGGACAACTGTTTTTCTGCAGCCCACCGGTAGAAGTTTTAAAATTTTACGAAGGTTTCTTAGCTTGCTCAGGCAGCATCCGGCCACTTGTTGGATATGGGATGTAAAGGACATATTATCGTCCCATCTCACTCCAAGATTTTTTGCCGAGTGACTGGGTGACGGGGGTGGGCCCATCTCCGTAGGCCACCAGAGTTCTGGGGCGGGGGTGGGGCCCTTCCCGAAGAAGATGACTTCGGTTTTATTGGCATTTAATTTTAGTTTATTAGTGTTCATCCAGTGTGCTATGTCCTGGAGACAGCCTTTGAAATTTGCGAAGGAGTCTTGCGTCATCTCTGAGTACGGAAATACCAACTGGGTGTCGTCAGCATACGAGATTGCCTTGACACCCCAGTTGGCAATTAACGCAAAGAGAGGTGCCAGATAGATGTTAAACAAAAGGGGGCTGAGGGCCGAACCCTGCGGGACTCCACAGCTGAGGGGTTTGGGTGAGGAGGAGATTGTCCCGAGTGCCACCTTCTGCGTTCTCAGAGATAGATAGGAGCTTATCCATCCCAGTGCACTATCCTGAATACCTATCGCTGCCAGCCGGCTGAGTAGTCTGGCATGGTCCACCGTATCGAAGGCGGCCGACAGATCCAGGAGTACCAGCATTGCTGAGTTTCCTGCATCCATCGACCACCTCACTGACTCGGCTACCTCTATGAGTGCTGTTTCGGTGCTAAAGCCGGGACGGAAACCCGATTGAGTTTCATGTAGAGTATTGTTGGATTCCACGAATTTGCTCAGTTGGCGCTGTATAACTTTTTCTAGCATTTTTCCCGGGGCAGCCAACAGGGATATTGGTCGAAGATTCGTGAGGTCATCTGGGTCTCCATTGGGTTTTTTCTTTAGGGGTAGGAGAGTAGCGTGCTTCCACACGTCCGGGAAAATGCCCGATGTGATGGAAGAATTCCAGATATCTTGAAGCGTGGGGGCTACCGAGTCCGCTATGGCATTCCATAGTTTAGCTGGACAGGGATCATCAGGGGAGCCGGATTTGCAGCGGCTTAGTTCTTGCCTTACCTCGTTCAGGGGGATATACGTGAACTGGGTGAGGGTCTCTCCTAGCTCGCCATTATTCGCTAGGTCCTGCTTCACTGTTTTTACTACTGGACCAAAAGAGTTGTATACTTTTTTAATTTTATGATCAAAGAACTCTGAGATTTGCTCACATAGCGTAGCTGTGGGTACCACCTCTCTTTCAATGCACTTTGGTTTGAAGAATGACTGTACCACTTTGAAAACTTGTTTGCTAGACTGTTCTGCCTGAAGAATCGAGTCCGCATAGAAGCGCTTTTTACTTTTCCTGATGGCTTTCCGAAGTTTTTTGGAGGCTTCCTTATACCTAACTTTTTCTTCCAGACCGTAGTTTGCTCTCCAGCGTCTCTCCAATTTTTTACATGCCGCTTTCTCATTCCTAAGTTCCTGCGAGAACCAGGGAGCTGAGGGGGAGTCTCTTTTTGATAGAGCCCGGGAAGCTGGAGCAATGGAGGAAACCATCTTTCTGATCCATTCATTGAGCAGTATCGCATCCGTATTGGCATTGTTTGTCAAGGAAGGGGTCGTTTGTGCAAGGACCGGGCACATAGTATCAGGGGTCAGCTTACTCCATTGCCTCTTCATGAAGTAGCATTTACTCGACGCAGGAATATCATTCATAATGTTGAGTGTAAATGGGACGAGTGAGTGGTCTGACCATGTCAGGGGGAGAGGTATCTCAGGTAGTACATTCTTAATATTAGAAAAGATGAGATCAATAGTATGTCCCCCTGTATGTGTAGGGCCCTCATTGATCAGTCTGAGGCTGGCCATATTTAGCGTGGTTCTGAGTAGCTCTGCCATGGCACAATCGGGTTTATCCATATGGATATTGAAGTCGCCTACCACAATAAAAAGGGGATGGAGGAGCGAACTCTGGACAATCGTATCTAGTAAAATAGTTAGGTAGGGGTCCGCGCCGACCGGGGGGCGATATATCACTAGTCCTGCTAGTGATAGCTGTGGGCTCACTTGGAAGCAGAAGTGGAGGCCTTCAATTCCTTGAATAGTAGTGGGGGCTGAGGATGTCAGTACTAAATGCTCTTTGAATATAATGGCTACACCACCGCCTCTTTTAGTCCCGGGGCGGTTGGCAAGGCATATTTTAAATCCCAGAGGGACTGCAAGTGCAATGGAAGTAACATTTTCCTCTTTGAGCCAGGTTTCAGTTAAAAACAGGATATCCCATTCCTGCTCTTCAAGTAAAAGCCATACATCATCTGCGTGTTTTGCTAAGGATCTGCAGTTGAGTAGGCCCGCCCTGAGGCTGGTTTGAAATGGGGATTTGGGTTTAAGGAGTGACAGCGAGGCATCGCTGCCGATGGCTATCCCGCAATTATTACAGCGCTGAGGGGAGTTGAAGGTCATAGGGTCTATAGAGTGAGGACAACATTTAGAAAGGGGGGCAAGCGCCATTAGGTCCTCACCTGACCATGCAGTCCTTCCAACTTGTGCTTCACTGCCGGCAGTATGACTGGCCCCGGCCGCGGTCTGGTCGCGGACGGGCGCAGACGGGCTTGCCTTAGGCGCGCCTTCGGCGCGCAAACGGCGCGCCAGCTGCGCACGTCCGCTGCGCGTTCTGGGGATGCACATTTTAAGTAGTGGACCGTTAGGGCGGGAGGGGGCGTGGCCAAAAGTGGGCGTGGCCAGCGGCGCTGGGAGGCGATCGAGGGTGTCACGTGACAGCGCTTAGGTCCGCTGTACGTCTCCCTAAAGTGCCAGAGTGCAAAGTATTAAAATCACAGTATCAACACAATTTTTAAAAGTGCCAGAGTGCAAAGTATTAAAATCACAGTATCAACACAATTTTAAAAGGAGGAAATGCAGCAACTCCCGGCTTTTCGCCTCAGGAGACAGGAACTAGGCGAGCGCTCGTGGTTCAGCGCTCTAAGTAGGGCGGGAAGGGGGCGTGGCCAAAAGTGGGCGTGGCCAGCGGCGCTGGGAGGCGATCGAGGGTGTCACGTGACAGCGCTTAGGTCCGCTGTACGTCTCCCTAAAGTGCCAGAGTGCAAAGTATTAAAATCACAGTATCGACACAATTTTTAAAAGTGCCAGAGTGCAAAGTATTAAAATCACAGTATCAACACAATTTTAAAAGGAGGAAATGCAGCAACTCCCGGCTTTTCGCCTCAGGAGACAGGAACTAGGCGAGCGCTCGTGGTTCAGCGCTCTAAGTAGGGCGGGAAGGGGGCGTGGCCGAAGTTCCAGGGGCTCCGCTCTCAGGCTCTAGAAATGTTTCCCTTGGATTTTCAGGAAAGCCTATTGTAAACGAGATATCTAAGCCAGTTACTCTAGAAGTAGGTCCATTGTCCCGCACTACTGATCTGTTCCTTACGAAGTCATGTCCAGAAAATCTGTTAGGTATTAGGACACTGAAAGAATTAGGTGCAGTTATTTGCTGTTCCCCCGAGGGAATACGACTGTTTCTACGTGACTTCAAGGGTCACTATGTATTACGAGATTTTGATCCGAGATTGTCTAATGTTCCGCAGCATCTATGGGCGCAAGGTCCAACTGATGTAGGTCTTATGCAAATCACACCCCATCGTGTGACTCTCAAGCCAGGTGTAGTGTTACCACGAATCAGACAGTACAGATTGCCACCTGAGGCTGTAGCAGCCTTATCCAAAATTATTGACGAGCTCATCGCTCAAGGAGTAGTTGTAGAAACTACTTCCAATGTATGTAATTCTCCGATCATTCCAGTCATGAAACGTACTGATCCAAATGCACCCCCAGTATATCGATTAGTGATTGACCTTCGAGAACTCAATAAATGTATTATTCCCCAGTACCCAGTTGTTCCAGATATCTCTTCCCTATTGACAGCCATTGATTCCGAAGCCTCATTTTTTACAGTCATAGACCTCAAGAACGCGTTTTTCAGTGTCCCCATTCATCCAGACAGCCAGTTTCTTTTCGGATTTTGTTTAAATGGAAGGAGCTATATGTTCACACGAGCTCCTCAAGGTTTCACAGAAAGTCCTAGCATTTACAGTCAAGCACTTAAGAGACAACTAGACAACATTCACATGCCAACAGACACTGCCCTGCTCCAATATGTCGATGATCTACTGATCACAGCCTGTTCTGAACGTGCTTGCGAGCGAGCATCACTTACAGTCTTGTATTTCCTTGCCGAGATGGGGGAAAGGTGTCCCCTTCGAAGCTTCAATTCTGTGTCCAGCAAGTGATCTACTTAGGCCACTTACTGTCCAAGTGGGGTAGGCAGTTGACACCAGACCGTATCCAGTTAATAACGAGTCTTCCTCAGCCCAAGACACAGAAGGAGGTACGTGCTTTTATCGGCCTTACTTCTTATTGCAGACAATGGATTCCTCAGTATGCATTTCTAGCTAAACCACTGATACAGTTAACGACACAGGAGGCAGCCGTATCGACTGTCCTCCCTTGGACATCTGAACATACACTTAGTTTCAATGAGTTGAAGAAAGCCTTATGCCAAGCACCTGTTTTAGCTACACCGAACTACAGTAAGCCTTTTACACTTTTCGTCACAGAACGTGAAGGTACAGCATTATCTGTTCTCACACAAGATCAAGCAGGACAATACAAGCCCTGTGCTTATTTTTCGAGCACATTAGATCCTGTAGCCCAGGCTCTGCCTGCGTGCCTCAAGTCAGTTGCAGCCACAGCACTAGCTATCAGACAAAGTGATTCCATAGTATTAGGACATTCCTTGACAGTACAAGTTCCACACTCTGTGGAAGTTCTTTTAAACCGAACACAGACTCAGCACTTGACAATTGCACGTTTAACAGGTTATGAACTGACACTGTTCCAGCCACACATAGAAATCAGACGCTGCAACGTTCTAAATCCTGCTACACTATTACCGTCAGTTAATTCGAATCCTGCCACACATGACTGTGTGGAAGTAGTTAACACCATGACAAAGCCAAGACAAGATCTGACAGATATTCCATTACCAGATCCCGACCTGACACTTTATGTGGATGGTTCATGTATGAGAACAAGTACAGGAGAACTAGTAGCCGCGTATGCAGTGACTACTGACACTGAAGTTATAGAAACACACAGTATTGACACCCTGTCTGCTCAAGCAGCAGAGCTAGTTGCTCTGACACAAGCCTGCATACACGCTAAGAACCTGAAAGTTAATGTTTATACAGATTCACGCTACGCATTCGGAGTTGTACACGACTTCGGAGTGCTCTGGCAGGAGAGAGGTTTCATGACTTCTCATGGAACCAAGATTCAGCATGGTCTCCTTATTCAAGCTCTGTTAGATGCCATACATTTACCGACATCTATTGCTATCATGAAGTGCAAAGCACATACGAAAGTTACTGACATTATTTCTCAAGGTAATGATCTAGCAGATCGCACAGCCAAGCTTACAGCACAGACTCCAGACATTTCAGTTAATCCGACACAGACACATACTCCAGCTCCGACTACCTGTATGACAGTTAAGGACCCTACTCAAGATGTCATAGATATCCAGTTACATGCTACTCCCGAAGAAATCAAGAAATGGTCCGAACAAGGAGGGGTCCAGACAGATCAGGGATGGGTAACGAAGGGTAGAGCCACATGGTTTCTCCCCGACTCTATGGTTCAAGTCATTATCAATACCGCACATAGTCCAGCCCATTTAGGAGAAAAAGCTATGTTAGACAGTATCCAGAACATTTGGTTCAATAAGCATTTACGAGCTGCAGCCAAGCAGAAAGTCCGTACCTGTATGATATGTTGCCAGTTCAATCCAGGTAAAAGTGTCCCGGTGGAACAAGGTGGATTCCAGCCCCCTGACCACCCTTTTGAAGTCCTCCAGATGGATTATATTCAGATGGAGCGATGTCGAGGTTTCAAGTATGTCCTTGTAGTTGTATGCGCTTTGTCCAGGTGGACAGAGGCATATCCAGTTCCAGATTACACAGCCGCGACCACTGCCAAGCAGTTGGTTCGTGAATTCTTCCCCCGTTACGGACTCCCTAGGGTCGTATATTCTGATAACGGCCAGCCATTCTCATCTGAGCTCATGAAACACATCTCCCTGTTGTTAGGGTACCAGTGGAAGTTCCATTGTGTACGCCATCCTGAAGCAGCCGGTCTCGTAGAGAGACATAACCAGACCCTGAAAATCCGCATTGCCAAAATATGTAAAGAGAAAGGTGTGGACTGGTTAGTAGCTCTGCCAGTCGCTCTGTTTTATATGCGCATGGTCGCACATTCCAGATCAGGTCTGTCCCCGTACGAGGTCGTATTCGGCCGCCCCCCTAATATGTGGGGTACACCTAGACCCCGAAGTATTACCGATGTTTCAAGTAATATGCTGACAGATTACCTAGCTTCCTTGATGTCTGCCCTACACTCTTGTCGTTCACAGGTTTCCGCCGCATTTCCAGACAATACCGAGGTGGCACTGCATGACATCGTTCCCGGAAGTTTGGTTCTTGTGAGGAACTTTGATCGTTCAAGTCCGCTGGAGCCTCGCTGGAAGGAGCCAAAACAGGTCGTCCTGGCCACCCGTACTGCCGTCAAGCTGGAAGGCAGGAAGGGCTGGGTCCACCTGTCTCACGTGAAAAAGTTTTATGGACTAAAGACTGTTTCCAAGAACATTTCCGAGGATTTTAAGGATTGCCAAAGTACTATTCTTATGTACTGTCCCGCAAAAGACAATGATACAAATCCCTCCCTGTTAGAGAAAACTCCGCAACAGGAGTATAAGCTAAAATTAAGGTCTAGTAAAATAAGTCAGCCAGTTTGATTGTCTAAGTCCTCCCCTAGGTGAAACGGTTAGACCGGTTTCTGACATGTATAAAATAGACCCCCATAGTGAGAGAGTTAGTCAAAACTCAATCCGATGTATCGTTTTTCTAAGTTTCATATTGTTTTTCAGCCTCATGATTACCTGCACAGGTTATGCATTTTATTTGTGTTTTCCAGTTTCTCATGTAAATAAGTCTTCTATTGTTACAGTAGAGCACACGTTTAGTGATCTGCCTCCTCATGAACTATCTTATCGTCTTGCTATGCGTAATAATTCCTTTATCCGCATGTTACATTATTCACACCAGACCAGCAATGCCACTAATTGTTGGGTGTGTGGTCGACTCCCCCCTTTCCAGACACCGAAGGGAGTTCTGCCACTGTTTCCTTATCCATTTTCACATAATGGTTCGTGTGGAGCATGGTCCACGTTAACGTCATCCTCAACTGATATGTCCTTTCTGAACAGTACATGTTTTCCAGACAAGCAAGGTCTTCCCCACAGAACAGGGTTAGATCTAGAAAATGAAGTTTATAATTTAGGTAATTATTCTTCGAATTTCATGGTCCTGAATGTTCAGTCTGATACTACTCCAGACTTACCTGCTATGTCAGTACTACCAGTCAAAGGTGAATTATGTGTCAGAAATAATGGTTCCGTACATGTAGGAAATAGTGATTGTACTACTATTGTCAAGTATAGTGACAGTGGGAAATCTATTTTCAAAGCTTCACGTCATTCTTATTTTGTTTGTGGTCAGACCGCATATGTTCGTTTGCCCCTCGATTGGGAGGGAACCTGTTACATTGCCTTCCTACTGCCACCAGTTTTTCTAGCCCCACCTGACTACCATAGGAATTCCCACCTAGTACATATCAGACACAAGAGAGACCTCCCGATTGTCGATTATACTGAAACTGCTATAGAACAATATATAGATATCAATAAAGGTGTCTTCCCCTACTTAGGTACTGTCGTGAATAGTAAACTGATACGTAGATTAACCAGAACACTCGAAGCAGTAGTGATTGAGACTACTTCTGCTCTAGGTAATTTAACCGAGGAGCAATCCTTTATGAGAATTGTCGTGCTCCAGAATCGTCTCGTCCTTGACGTCATACTGGCCGATAGGGGCGGGGCATGTAGAGTCATCGGATCTAGTTGCTGCATTTTCATTCCTAATAACGCGCCGTCTGTTTATTCAGCTATAACCAGACTCCATAAAATTGCCCATATGTTACACCAAGATCCAGGCACCTGGACATGGTCCGGTTGGTTCTGGAATATGATTTCCGCCTGGGGATGGAAAGTATTGTCCTTTCTAGGTATTGCAGTAGCGATCATATTCAGTTGTTGCCTTTGTATACAATGTGGCCCTGCGATTTGTGGCATTTGTAATACCTCTTGTATTCCTAGTCCCAAGTCCCGTTCTAAATCCAGTCCCAAGAAAATTCGAGACGAGCAAATGATACTGTATGAAATGATAGATGGTATCATGAATATTGATGTTTCCTGATGGAAACGTAGTGACAAGGAGGGAATGTGGAAAAGTAAATTTTGCCATGTTCTGTGTCCCTACGTGTTCCCCATCTTATGTTATGTGTGCATGATTAATATGCATATGTATTCCCCATGTTCGATTAAAGACGCAATTACAGTTGTGTCCATCCCTAGTATGCCAGTTCCCAGTTCTCGTGAATACTACGAATATCAGGCCTATGTAAAGTTACGTTGCCACGTTTCTCAGTGTGCACGTTATTTCATTGTAAAGTCCCCGTTTCTAGGCCTCAAAAGGGCCCGGACACCAGATTCAACTCCTGTCTCCTGAGCCCTCGCTGAGGAGCGATACAGCCCCCACCTGTATTCCTGACCCTTCACTTACTTCCTGCCTCACAGTGCCCGGCTCGGCCTGGTTCTGCCTGCTAGTCTGCCAAGAGTATGTTATGATTCTAGTTATCAGTTCAGCCCTCCTTCTCTGCATTCCTAAACTACTGAATCGCATCAATAGTTTCCGTCATCGTCTAGCCCTTACGTCTCCATGTAAGAGAAATACTGTATTTATGGTCATTTAATATTCTTCATCACGCACTACATGTAGAATAATGCATGCTCCAGTCTTAGAGTCTGTTAGCCTCTCCCCTCCTGACTCTTAGTTTATATCAACATGTTCTCTAAACATCAGATACTAGATATTGTTTAGGCACATGTCGCCCTGACTCTCCAGACTTCAGTCTCTGCTCCTAGCGCAGAAGTCATAGCCCCCAGCTTCTCCTAGTAACACGTCATTGTCAGTTTGCGCGCACTATTAGGTTAGAGGTCCCGGCTCCTTAGGTAGCCCCCTCCATGTTTCCGCCCCATTTATGACATATTCTGTTACGTTTACATCACATGTCTATGTATACGCCTCCTGTTACACCCACTTTCATCCTTATCTTTCGCGACTGCTATTGACCACACCCACTGCTCCGCCTATTGTATGTATTGTAGTGCAACTGTTTTAGTATATATGCTTGTGTACTGTTATTAAAGTTAGCGCGCGCTCATCCCAGATCCAGCCCCGGCAGCTGCCGGGCTCTGCCATCCTATTCCTGTGCAGGTTGTCCTGTTCCTGTCCTTTATGCTGTATTAAACCTGCAAACTCCTACTACCTCGAATCTTGACTCTTATTTATTGAGCTATCTGTTATTGCTATGTCCAGTCAAACCTAGATCCGGTATTATTTATTTATATACCACACGTGGTGCAGCTCTACAAAATCCATTCATGCAGAGTGCTGGGACAAGTTTGTGGCCTGTTATGAAGTCTGTAACACTGACCTGTTGCAAGCTAAACTTGCTGATGTTTTATTGTTTGATTTGCCTTTGGTGCAGCAAGGACTTGCAGAACACACCATTTAAGGTTATCTGTTTGCCCTTTCTGTCTTTTTGTGTCTACCAGCCTTCCTTTTTTAAATCACTTGTTATGAGATTTTTAAAAGGTGTAATAGATATGCTGCCCCCAAACTCTTTATGGTGCCTCGGGGTGATCTTAGTTTAGTCTTTTACTTTCCTCATGTTCTCCATTTGAGCACAGTTGCTGTTTGTGTCTACTGAATTTAAAAACTGTTTTCCTTGTTGCAGTTACCTCAGCCCATCACATGAGTGTGCTTTATCCCCTCTCAGCGCAACCTCCCAATATCACATTTTTTCCCGACAAACTGGTGTTGAGGGCCAAAGCAGCCTTTTTGCCAAAAGTCATAACTCCTTTACAAATTGGGCAATCCATTATCCTCCCAATGTTCTTTGCTCTGCCTTACCCCTCGATAGAGAAGGAGAGACTCCACTGGTTGGACCCCCAAAATAGCTTTGAGATGGGGTTAAGTGGGGCTCCCTGGGGCAAAGAAAGGTGACATGTGAGCATGGAGCTAAAACAACACCTCCTACTGGCACACAGCAGCACCTCGGTGAAAAACGCAGATCGAGTTCGGTGACTGGGAAACATTCTAAAGGTGAGGAACCTATGGGTAGATTGAGAATCCACCCGAAACAAGTGTTACCAAAGGAAAATAACTTAGGGGCATATTATCAAGGACAGGCGATACATTATCGCCACTTTTATCGGCAGGAAACTGCCGATAAAGCGGCGATAATGGCCTTGATAATATGCTCTATGAATTCCAATCGAAGCCCATGTTAGATGTGAACACATCTAACCTGGGCTTCGATTGGAATTCATAGAGCATATTATCAAGGCCATTATCGCCGCTTTATCGGCTGTTTCCTGCCGATAAAAGTGGCGATAATGTATCGCCTGTCCTTGATAATATGCTCCAATATTTTCTGGGTAAAAACCTCCAAATATAGAGTACATTCTTCTCTACAAGACACAACAGTTTCCCAATGAAGGGGTACTTTCAGCCAAAGTATTGTACTCCGTTTTTAGAGTTTGCTCAGCAATTGAAGGACTTTCAGTACCATCCAGACACTAAATGATGCCCTTGGCTGGAATTTAAGAGTTGTGAATGTTCCGAAAGATCAGACATTTACGCTTGTTTTCATAATCAGGGGACCCTGTTTTCTCTGCTACTTTCACAATAAATGCATGCATATATGTATCAAGTACATAGATATCAATAGTGCAGATCGTGTGGTGGCACAGGAGCCCAGGGGAGCCCTCTGCACCCCAATTATATATTTCTTAACCACCTAACAATAAGTAAAGGGCAGTGGGCATTTCCATAGTTGCTTTAGAGTCTATGACTCCCTCAAAAGACTGCTGGTATGGGTTTGTGTGTACACATAGGTATTGACATTGATATAACACAGAGGGAGCAGGGGAGCGCTGGAACTCTCTAAATAGAGTGGTAATGGAGACAATCACATCCGGTATTTGAAAGGGAAGAAATGTGATTAAAAAAACAGTAAAGACTAAAAACTTTGGGGCATATTATCAAGGACAGGCGATACATTATCGCCACTTTTATCGGCAGGAAACTGCCGATAAAGCAGCGATAATGGCCTTGATAATATGCTCTATGAATTCCAATCGAAGCCCATGTTAGATGTGAACACATCTAACCTGGGCTTCGATTGGAATTCATAGAGCATATTATCAAGGCCATTATCGCCGCTTTATCGGCAGTTTCCTGCCGATAAAAGCGGCGATAATGTATCGCCTGTCCTTGAAAACATGCCCCTTTATTCTGAGTGGTGTAGTAACATTAAAACGTGGTGCAAATTTGGTTCTTCTTACCTGATGGACCGTTGCCATATATTTCTTATAAAAGTTTCAGTAGCCACAACAAAATAAAGTATCATACCAGCACATTAAGTAAAAAAGCCCCTGTGCTGTCCAGCATGGAAGCAAGATATTTGGAAGGCCTATAACAGCTTACCTTTAATACCGGCTTCTGTTTACCCTCAAATTATATGTGTGACCCATTTATGTTACTGGTTAGATGTTGAAGTGCTGCAATGGACCAGATACTATGGGCTCAATTTTGATGTCAGTCGGAGCTGCCTCCGACCGCCACTGTCGCGATCTTGGGACCAACCGACCGTCCAGTCGGCGGTCCCAACACTGCATGGTGCGGTCCCCTACTACCACTTCTCTACGGGAGCTTGTGCTATGGCCGTAAACGAGCTGTAGCACAAGCTCCAATAGAGAAATGGGAAACCCTGTTAATCCCTTCACCATGTGGCATGTGGCATGAGGTGCAGGGATTACATGCACTCCCTCAGCCCCCAACCAGAGGCCACAAGGAGAAGGGGGCCCCTAGGGCCCTCAAACTTGCTTTCCGACAGGCTGGTGGAAACGCCGTCCATTGGGATTACGGGCCAGTCTCGGTCTGACCAACAGGCTCCTTGAGCCCGCTGGAAGCCAGCCGGAATGACTGGCCGGTTTCAAATCTGACTGCATAGATTGTAATTCGGCTGTCGGAATTGAAACTGTCAATGACGGTCAGAAAGCCTCTGGCCTGGGGTCGGAGGCTTTTTGACCAACATCAAAGTAGGCCCCTTAGTATGGAACCAGTGAGAAAGTAGAGATGTTTCCTTTTTCTTAGAATTGTATGCTATAGCTAATTGTGCCAGCCCCAGTCCCTCTATCACCATGTGCCAATCATGCATAACCATGGCCTTTAGAGCGTTTGGTTTCAGGTCCAGGAGCATTACTACTGGAGAAGTTGGAGTCGGATAATCCTACATTTCCCAACATTTATTAAATGCCTCTGCCCAGAAAGAATAGAAATCTGGATACCACCATCATTTGTGCAGCGAGTCTCCAATAGCTCCCATCCCTTCAGAATTTGGGATTTGCAATAGGGATCATCCGGGGAAGGAAGAGGTTGTATAGATTCAGCCATACCACAATTTCTTTATTTCAGACCTTCCAACCCAGTTTCTGTTCCTATTCCTTGTTGTGTTTCCAATATTGTGGTGCTGTACATGCAAGCATTCCAAGCACAGATTTATAATACTGTCCCTGGTGCATATTAGTTTACAAAAAATTGCCTAAAAAGTTGACTTTTCTCTAGTTGCTACCAGCCAGATGCAGATTCAATTCCTAATCTGCCGGATTGAATTCCCAGTTTGCCGTAACGCAGGCGCTCCCTTTCGGTGAGGTGAAATTCAGCTTTAGATTGTACAAATGTTTAGAGGAATTTGTGCAATACATATCAAATATCACTCTACATCCCTTGCCCCTCCAGTGTTGAAATGCTTGATCTACCAATTCAGGGGTCAATTCTTCACTGACGTGGACAGGGGTGTAGAGCTAGGGATTTGTTATAAGGCTACTTATCTCAACAAAGCTATCCCAAATCCACAAGGTCTTACTACCTTGTGTACTCGGATAGGAGGTGAGCCGTCTGAACTTTTCAATCCATATCAAGTCCCAGAAAGGCTGGCATGCTTTTGCATGGTCTACATGGATCCACGTTTGACTCAGATTCTGCCTATATCATTCTGTGACTTTTCTCAGTGGGTCATGGCATAGTAATGGTGAGCTGGAGCACACCCGTATCTCTCACCTGAATGAGAAAGTCTATGGCTCTTACCCCTCCATAAAACTGAAACAGAATACGTTGAATGTGCTTTAAAGGAGCTCTTCCCACCCAAACAGGGAGGGCTTTGAATAGATAGAAAAGGATCAGGAGAACATACATCTTAATAGAATTGATCCAGGATTCAGTAAATCATTAGTTTCCTCAAAACTCAAGATCCCATTTGATTGCAACCAGTAGGAAGGCATAATTAGTGAAGGGAAGGTCTTTATGGGATATGGTATTTTTTAGCCCTAGGTTTTTTATATATTTCTTGGCACATCAAAATTGAAATTATCATTCTCACTCTTTGGTCTCATCTTCTGAAGGGTTAAATTCAGAGATTCTGATTTATCATAATTAAGAAGTATGTCATCTACATATTAAGTGATTTTGTGTTCCTGGAAGCGGATTTTAATACCTGTGACCTCTTCTGACTGTTGAATTTAGCAAGTGAAGAGGTCTATGAATAGGGCAAACCGAGATGGCAACCCCAGAACAACCAAATGTTGTTGAAAGCTCCCTTATCCAAGTATCCCTCCCCACAACAGTCATCTTCTTTTCCTCAGACTAGACCTCCAACCAACAGCCAAGGTAAGAACAGGAGGAGCAGAAAAAGAGGCACCTAAAGATGAAAGTCCACCCTCACCTGCCTTATCAGTGTCTCCTTGGATTGTTCGAATTTCAGCGCCGTTCTTGAACCCCTGAGCCAGGGTCCCGGAGGGGTGTTTGAGAAGGACAGCTCTATTCGTTAGCAGTTACCTTTTGAGTGAGTAGGCCAGAGTCCGCTTTTCCTGGAGTTTCTTCATGGTCTGCATCCAAAAATGGGAGTACCAAAAGCTGAGCAGCCTGCATCTTATCCATGATGTGGAATAACTTTCACTCCTTCTCAAAAGTCAAACCAGAGGATATGTCTATCTGTATCTGACATTATCTTCTTTCAATTTCCTGGTGACTGATTTATAGTCTACTTGTTTTTAGGGAGTAGCTTTGAAGATATTTTGATGGATGATACATATCTGGTCCTTAAAGGAGCTCTTATTTTTTGTCACACACCTTCTTGGCTAGAATCTCTCTTTGCTTCTGTGCTTGTTGAGACCTTTTGAGGCAAACTCAGTGGACCATATCAAGCAATACTTTCTGATGTTCATCTCTCAACATATAGAAGAACATGCCCAATACAAAGTCTTCAAGATTAGATTCCTCAACGTCCTCTCCCATTCCTTATATACCCAGATTTTCGTGGCAGGAGCAGTTCTCAAGATCTTCTAGTTTGAATGATGCGTCCTGCAATTGCTGGTCAATAGACTCTCTACTAAGAGACTTGTTTGCCTGTGCAGTTTCTAACATATCTGTTGGGACGGAAAAGTCCTCTGCATGCTAATGAGTGTGCACCTCTGCCCTGAGCACCTAACTCTACTGATGTCTGGATACCTATTGCTGATTTTTGTTATCATGGGCAAGAACAGATCATGTATGTGCAACATGACATAAGCCTGTCTCACAAATTGCAGTCTTATTGGTCCTGGAGGGCCACCCAAAGCGCTACCTCATAGTGGTGGATGGTTACTGCCTATACCACGAGTTAGGCAGCACAAGCACAGTGGTGGCAGCATACTGTGTAGTGATCAGTACGAGTGAACAGGTCCTTTTTAACCTGTGTCATTGGAGTGAAGCTTACAGGCTCACTCATCGTTAAAGTTTGACCTCCATGTCCATAATGCACTTTTGACCTACATTGGTTTGTTGTGAAGTGCAGTGCAGCACAGGAGTGGTGTATCTGCGATCGATATATGTTTGCTTGGGAAGACTACAATACAGGGACAATGCAGTACTGAGCACAGCGTGCATAGTGAGTGCAGGTGCTGGATGTATGTGTGCCTCCACAGGGCACTGCGAGAAACTGGGTTGTTGATTGACTGGGGTGTGTGCCCTAGTCAAGAAACAGCCGCAATCCCTGTCAGGGTAAAGCACAAAAGTCACTAAAATAACCTGTACTTAACCCTGGATAGCACAAAAAGCAGGCAGGCTAATTTAGAGGAAAAGTGTAAAGTATTTATGTAGCACACAAACAGTAATAAATTGAAAACACAACTCAATAAAAACCCCACATCATTTCAGAAACATGAGAGTACATTTGAATACATTATTTGACACCAAAATGACAAAAATCCAATCAGTAGAACTTGAGTTATACATTTTAACTAAAAGATCAAAGTGCCAACCATGGACATTTGGTCGTGTGACACCAGGTAAAGGTTGAAAAATATGGCTGACCATGATGGAGCATGGGTCTGATAAAAGAAGTGGATTGGGCCTAGTCGGTGCTTACCTTCGGTCTTTGGAAAGAATTTGAAGTAAAGGTTCAGAGAAGGTAATGTTCAGAGGGTCACGCAGGCAGTGTCTGAGGAGGAGGTGCCATTGTTAGAGAGCCAATGGACAGAGTCGCGGTGAAGAGTTCTACGTTCAGGCTTAGTCACTTTTTTGGAAGATGAAAATCTGCAGCTGGACGAGGCACTAAGTTGTAGCACACATAAGTTCCATAAGGACATAAACCCCTTTGGTGAAGGAAGCTGAACAGAATTTTCTGCTGTGGAGAAGAATGTAGTAGGAGCTGCCGCAAAGTCAGGCCAAATGGCAATGCACATTGGGCAGATTGATGAGCAGGTTGATCCGGTTATTCTCTTGGTTCTCAGAATAAGAGCAGTTTTTATCCCAAAAACGTCCTGTGTTTTAGATTTTGGCTATCCAGGAACCTTCAACACCATAACCAAGGGCCCAGGACTGAAGAGGCACCACTTGGGTGGTCAGGACTTGCTGCTCAGGCTGGGCACAGCAGTGGGTTCAAGATGGTAGGAGCCTGTTATGTTTATTTGGGTCTGAAAATGAGTTCAGCAAACTAGCCCTCGGAGTCATCCTGATAGTTCTGAGTTCAAGTAATGAAGCAGGATTCAAGCACCAGGACAGGCTTTCAAGGGTTTAAGGCAGACTCCAAGCTGCAAACCAGCCATACAGGTGCAGAAAATCTGCCTTGTGGAGTACACAGCGGGTTGCAGCAGTAGGAAGTCTTCTGAAGGCCTTCCCAAGGTTCAGCAAATAAACTAAAGAGTGAGTCCGAGGGCCTAATTCTATACCTGGTACCTTCTTTGAAGTAGGGGAATTTTCTAGTGGCTTCTCTTTGAAGTGCTTGAAATATCCTGACTCCTCTGCCCTGGCTCCAGGCTGGCTGCAGGGACAATGCAGTAGCGATAGGCCCTTTGTGTGAAAGAGGAGCACAGCCTATTTAGTTCCAAGTGGGGTGGTGCCCAGCTCTGCCCCCATCCTGACAGCTGATTGTCGATTCAGGCACACCTAATCCCTCTAATGTGTGACTGTCTGTGAGGAATTCACAAAGTAAAAAAGATACTCCTGGTGTATACAGAGTAATGTGCATGGCCTCTGTAACGTGCATGGAAGCAACGTTGATAATAATCAGTATAGGTCCCCTAATGCAAGAAAATGCACATATTGTACTTAAAATCGATATTTGCAAAATAAACAAAAGATCAGGTAAAGAAAACCTGTACATGCATAATAGCAACAACGATATTCATCTCAGAATTTACCATATTACTGTTGGATCTGGGGGTCTCTAGTTGGTAATGGTGTTCACCTTTGTCCAAATAGGAACCCTTACTTCTAAGTCAGGATAAGGGGATTACACTCCTAAATAAACCCTGTTCACCCCCTTGAATTTGAATTTAAATTTAAAAACATTTATATAGCGCACATTTACCACGCGGTTTCTTGGCGCTTTTAGATTGCGAGAAGGCAGCAGGAGCAGAGAAGGATTTAAACAACGTGGGCTCGGGAGAAAAGCAGAGTTTTGAGGCCTTTACGG
Source organism: Lissotriton helveticus (assembly GCF_964261635.1). Taxonomy (NCBI): domain Eukaryota; kingdom Metazoa; phylum Chordata; class Amphibia; order Caudata; family Salamandridae; genus Lissotriton; species Lissotriton helveticus. Next base: position 809,344,640 of record NC_136063.1, read on the forward strand.
AACTCAGTGTAAAGGGATGTCATGCGAAGTTCCGCGGGGAGGGAGTTCCAAAACATAGGGGCAAGGACTGCATATTTGGTTCCACCCGCCTTTTTCTTCCTAAACCGGTGAGTGGTGAGGAGTGCCTGATGGGTAGAGCGGAGCTCTCTGCCCGGTACATAGGGTTTAACAGCGGAGCAGATAAACTCCGGGGCAGTGCCCATTTTAGCCTGGAAGGTAAGACAACCAAGCTTAAATAAGGCTCGCTCTCTCACTGGCAGCCAGTGCAGTGCCTGCAATAAAGGGGTGGAGCGGTGATATGTAGGCAGGCCGTGAATCAGGCGGGCAGCCTGGTTCTGCACTAGCTGCAGCCGGTGGATGGCATAGGCCGGAGCGCCATTATAGATGATGTTGCCATAATCAAGGCGCGAGAGCACCATGGCCATCACTATGATCTTTAAGGCAGGTATGGAGAAAAAGCGAGAGATCTTCCTGATAGTTCTAAGAGAAAAAAAGCAAGAAGAAACAACCGAATTCACCTGTGAGTGAACAGAAAGTGAAGAATTAAGAAAGATACCAAGGGTTTTGACCTTAGGAACGGGAAACGGGGGAACACCGAGTGAAGATGGCCAGTGGGAAGGGGACCAGGGACTGCAACCACCTCCGGTCAAGACTAACTCCGTCTTGTCCGGATTGAGTTTGAGGTGGTTGCAGTTCATCCAATCTTGTATGAACAGCATAACAGACTGGACATTCTGGGAGGATGAAGGGGAGTGAGAAAGGTTAAAGATTAGCTGGAGGTCATCGGCGTAGTTAAACACCGTGACCTCGAGCTGCTGTAACATAAAAATGAGGGGGTAGATGTATAAATTAAACAAAAGAGGGGAAAGTGAAGAACCTCGGGGGACCCCGCAAGCAACCTTACGAGGGGAGGCCCTGAAACCAGCTAGGTGGACCGCCTGAGCCCTGTCACTCAGGAAGGACTCAATCCAGGCGAGGGCAAGGCCCTCTATGCCCGCCGCCCTGACACGGGTAAGAAGAGTGGAGTGGTCCACCGTGTCAAAAGCGGCGGACAGATCTAAAAGAATGAGGGCCTGTGGTAAGTTGGTGTCAATGCCCTCGCGTAGGTAGTCCATCACTGAGATCACCACCTTCTCCGTTGAATGGAGGGGGCGAAAGCCCGCCTGCCGAGGGGAGAGGCAGTGGTTGTTTTCCACATAGGCGCTCAGGGTGCAGGTTACATGGGTTTCCAGGACCTTGCCCAGGTAAGGCAGGAGAGAAATGGGGCGGTAGTTGGAAGGGGATGAGGGGTCGGCACCAGCTTTTTTTAAGATAGGAATGATAGCCGCAGATTTGTGGGCAGCGGGAACCACTCCATTCCTGAGTGAATCGTTCAGAAGGGTAAGGGGGGGAATTGGACAGGCTAGGAAGATATCTCTCAGGATATAAGCAGGGGCAAAGTCCAGGGGGGAACCTGACTTCACCTTTTGGAGCAGAGGAGGGAGCGTGACTTTTGTCAGAAGGGGAATGGAAGTGAGTTTAGAGGTAGCAGCAGGAGGGGAAGGATTGATGAATGTGGGGGATGGAGGGGGGATGTTGGCCTTAATCTTTGCGACTTTATCAACGAAAAAATCGTTGAGCGAATCGCAGAGCGGTTGTGAGGGGGGGATCGAGGCCGTGACTCTGTTGGATGAGGCAAGCTCGTGTACCGTGGCGAAGATTTCTTTAGATTGTGACTCCGCAGACAGAATCCTGTTAGAATAAAACAGGGTCTTAGCATCTAGGATGCCTTGCTTGTAGACCTTAAGTACGGAAAGGTAGGCATTTTTTTGGGCAGGGCAGTATGTTTTCCTCCATGCGCGCTCTGCTCTGCGCGCGGCCAACTTTTTCGCCTTAAGATCAGGAGTGAACCAACGGTTAGCAGCATGATTCCGCTTAACCGTGATCCGTCTTAATGAAGCAAAGTCGTCGCCTGCGTGGGTAAGCCAGTTGTTAATGGTGTCCAGTTGGACCGGGCGGCGAGGCCGATAAGATTGGGGCTAGAGTTGGCCAGGAGTGTGCACAGAGATGGCATGTCAGCTTTACCCCATTTTCTGACCCAGATGTTCTTAGGAAGAGGAAATTTGACAGCTGGGGCTAAGGCAAGGGAAAAGGAGATTAAAAAATGGTCAGACCAGGAACAGGGGGAAATGGTAAGTGGAGTGGCGGGGATGTTCAGGGTCCAAACCTGATCGAGCGAGTGGCCAAGTGCGTGAGTAGGACTGTGGACATGAGAGGTGAAGTTGAGGCTGATCATAAGGTCAGTAAAGTCTTTAGAGGAGGGGCTTTCGGCAGGATAATTAGGCCAATAGTTCAGGTCACCTAAAACTAGCACTGACAAGTTGTTTACTACCAGTGTTGCGAGAGTGTCCTGAAGATTAGAAACGAAGGTGGGGGTGGGATGGGGGGGACGGTAGATGAGGACAACAGTTAGGGGAGTGGAGTGGGAGCTAGAACGAATTATCAAGCAGTCGACTTCCGGAATGGGAGGGGAGGGAAGGATCTGAAAGTGGAGGTCAGTATGAGCTATCAGGGCCACTCCGCCGCCTCTCCTGCCCTCCGGTCGATCCGCTCGGATGGTAGAGTATGAGGGAGGTAGAGCAGCTAGGACATTGGGCAGGGAGTCGGCCTTGAACCAGGTCTCTGTTAAAAACAAGAGATCCGGTTTATGGGTATCGATATAGTCAAATAGCTCATACTGGTGGCTGACTGCTGATCGAGTGTTGAGAAGCACGGCCGTGGTGTTAAAGGCCGGAGTGTGGGGAGCAGGTACAGTGGAAGGGATGGGAGAGACAGTGCGGGGCGAAGTGAGCAGGCCAGCTGTAGTGGCTGGGGGAATAGGCGGAAGACTAGAAAGAAGGCCCAAATGTTTCAGCCGATCGAAGGTAGACAGGCTGATAGTGCCAGGGGTCCAAAGTGACAGAAGACTGAGGGAAGAATAGGACAGGAGAGGAGCATTAGGAAGTGCCCCTAGCCCCGGCCGGCCGCGGACGGGCGCAGACGGGCTGGACTCTGGCGTGACTCCGGCGCGTCTACGGCGCGCCCGCTGCGCTCGTCCGCTGCGCTGACACATGAGGGACGTTTAAATGGAGAAGCAGCGTGGGGGGAGTGGCGTGGGTGGGGTCGGGCGATCTAGCCCAAGCCAAGATGGCGGCCACGGCTGGTACAAGCCCGCGATAAAATTAGCTGCCAGCCAGCCCTCACAGCCCCTAAGAAGCAAGGTAGGTAATTAGTAGACCTGTTGATGTTCAGTACAGGTTAATAAATGCATTTACAAGCAAAGTTAAAATTACAAGCGCGCCTCCGCTCTCGATCAGCGTAACACCGCGCAAAAGTTAAAAAGTATGGACGTAGCCCTCAGCTCCTGCTAGCAAGCCCACTGCCACCGGGCTGCTCGCAATCACTGGGACAACGTCAGAAGTGCTCCTAAATGGAGAAGCAGCGTGGGGGGAGTGGCGTGGGTGGGGTCGGGCGATCTAGCCCAAGCCAAGATGGCGGCCACGGCTGGTACAAGCCCTTGGCAACTTGGCATGAGCAGGCAGGCTTATCTCAGAGGCAGTGTGTTAAGCATTTGTGAATATAGACAGTATACACAGTAATACAGTGAAAACACTACATATGGACACAACACAGATTTTTATAAAAATAGGTATTCTTTATATAGACTTAACACAAGACCACAAAGGACAAAAATCCACAATACTATACTTAAAGTTGAATTAAAGATGATAAAAGTTGCTTAGTTCAAGTTGATGATAAATGCGACAAAGTTCTCAACAAAGTACCTGGATGCGTAACGCAAAATGAACAAAAGGCTCGCAAAAGGGGAGATGCGTTGGTTCCGTGATCCAAGGAAATGATGCCCCGTGACTCAATGCTTGCGCAGAGCAGGGGATGTGTTGTGATCTTTATCGGTGCGGGGGTGATGCGTAGGTTCTCGGCTTGTGGTCCGGTTATGATGCGCAAGATGGCACCTCGATGCGATAATCCTGGTGCGATGAGAGAAGATGGAGCCCTTGAGGCGACGATGCGATGACGATGCGTAGACGCCCTGGCAGCCTGCGACGATTCTGTACTTTGGAGCTGCGACAGGCCCTGCGACACACTCTTCCGGTGATGCGATAGCAGGCAGCTTTGATGAAGACATGCTTCCTGGGATATGTGGCGGCAGCGCGCTTCTCTGGCGATGCGATGATTTCAGCTGCGGCAGCGTCACGCTTCTTCTCGATGCGTTGCGTTGCGCTTCCAGCTCCCAGCGACATGCAGGTTTTGGCATACAGAACTCCCAGCAAGGACACTCTGAGGGGAGCTGGAGATGAAGTCTTTTGTCCCTGAGACTTCAGCAGGAGGCAAGCACAAAATCAAGCCTTTGGAGATTATTTTGTAAGATGATGAAAGTCCTTAAAAAGTTATTTCTCCTTTCCTTGGCAATGAAGCAACCACAGCTTCCTTGGTTCTTCTCATTGGCAAAAGGTTTCTTGTTTCCAGAAGTGATCTAAAGTTCTTGGGTCTGAGTCTCAATATTTATACTACTTTTCTCTTTGTTCTCTGAAGGCAGAGAGGCTGCTGTCTAGTTCAAACCAGTTCCTGAGCACTCTGTTTATAGGACTCCTTCTTTCCTTTCACAGTGCAGGGCAGAAGCATCAGACACCCCATAGGAGGTGGAGCCAGCATTGTGAAGGGAAAGCACAACCCTGGAGCACATTGTTGACATGATTCCTTCTCTTCTTTCACAGTGCAGGGCAGAAACATCAGCCGCACCCCAGGAGGTTTAGCTAGCATTGTGGAGGGAAGGCCCAGCCCTATTCAGGTCCCAGGTGCAACTCCTCCTTCCCATCTAGATGCAGATCTCCCTATTTACCACTGGGCTGATCCATCCTGTCTCCTGGAATCCCCCAGCTCTGTCACTCAAAACTCCAGACAAGGAATACACAACCTAACAGAGGCAAGATATGGATAGTTAGACAAGGAAATACCTACTTTCTAAAAGTGGTATTTTCAAACACAGAATGTTAAAACCAAAGTTACTAAAATATGTATTTTATCATTCTGAGTTCAGGCATATTAAATTCGAATTTCTACCATGTTCCCTGAGTCAGTTAGGATTATAGGATGTAATAATCTAACTGTCCATTCTGGTCTATGGAGAACAGGTAGCCTTGCAATAGTGAACAACAAAAATGGCTGTAATTCACTATTAAGACATGCAACACACACCAGGGCATGTCCAACCTTATACTTACAATGCACCTTGCCCTTGGGCCTACCTTAGGGGTGTCTGATATGAATAAAATGGAAGGTTTAGGGACTGGCAATATGGTGCACTTACCAAGTCGACATGGCGGTCACAGACTGCACGTAGGCCTTGCAATGGCAAGCCAGAGACACACTTTACAAGCTGCTCCTGTGGGTGGCACAACCAGAGCTGCAAGCCCACCAGCAGCATTTGATTTACAAGCCCTGGGCACTCATGGTGCACTGTACTAGGGTCTGACAAGTAAATCAAATAACCCAATGATGGAATCACTAATTAGTACATCAATTTAAGGGAGCACTTGCACTGTGGCACTAAATAGCAGCCGCACAGTGCCCAAAGCATATAACCAGCAAAAACATATAAAAATAGAGGAGGCAATCAGTAAGAAAAATGGAAGGGAGACTCACGCCAATTATGCCAGGTCTAACAATTACCATTTTAGAAATGCTGTACATTATACATGTACTTGTATAATGGCCAATCTGCTGAAATAATTTATCATTACTGCCATGCACATTCTTCTTTACACTACTGTAGTATTTCTTCGATTTTCCTTTACTCCTCACTGTTGCACTACCGGGTGTAGATCAAGCTCATCTGCTGCACGGTAGCTTTAAAACCATTGGGCACAAATGGCATACTTTTACAAGTACTTGTATGCCTGCACAATGTTGCAGAGCTGTTTTTAAATCCTATAAGGTAATTAGGGTTCTTTTTCACATCCGTACTGAACGCTGTTGTTATTGGTACATTCCGTGTTTTTTTCACATTATGTTGTTGGTATTTTATGTTTTGAGCATGCCTGTTCGAATTTACATGATACAGCTTTCAAACACGCCTTCAGCCCTTCCACAGTGCACATGAATTTTCAGTTTCCATGATCACTATGCACATTTAGTTGTTGTAGCAACACAATCTTGCATGTACGTTTATTTGGATACACTTGTCTTTGATATCACAATCTTGCATGTTAGAGTATTCCGATATGATTGTTTTTTTAAAACACTTGAGGCCAGATGTAGGTAGGAATCATTTACCGATTTTTAATTACCGAATTTTACCGATTCGGTAATTAAGAATCGGTAAATATGAAGGGTGGACGTGTAGGTCCATCCAGATGTTTTTTTTACCGAATCGGTAAAAATCTGTATTTACCGATTCGGTAAATACCGACCATTCATTCCTATGGGCTATGAAGCCCATAGGAAAGAATGGGCATTACCGATTCGGTATTTACCGAATCGGTAAATACCGAATTCCACAAGGGTGCAGGGGGTGTCACTTTGACACCCTCTAGCACTCCCAAAACATGTTCGGGTGCCATGTGGCAGGCATACCTGCCCTAAGGGCAGGTCTGCCTGTCATATGGCACAGGTGTGCATGCACACATGTGCATGCACACCGGAATCGGTATTTTATCATCAAATAGAATTGATGGTAAAATACCAATTCTGTAAGGCTTGTGGGACTCTGAAGAGTCCCACCTACATCTCATAATTACCGAATCGGTAAAAATACCGATTCGGTATTTTACAGATTCTGTAAATTTACCGATCGGTAAATTTACCGAATCTGTAAAATTCAGGGCCCTACATACCAATTCTGATTTACCAGACAATTTGGGAACACTTGTTTGAACAAAGATTGCATTGGAGTAGGTTGGTTCACTGGGAGTACGCATGTATATTTTAGTTTCAAGTCATGTTTTGGATAAACGTTGTAGCTTGGCACAATTGATTTTATTTTTGGCACTGTACAATTGTTTTTTCTCAGAGAAGCACCTCAATCGCAACACTTTTTGGCACTGACATTGCGCATATTTTCATGTGTCATTCGATAGACCCCTTGAATCATTCTGCATCAATTTGTTCTGCTTTGCGTTGCTCTACATTTTCAAAGTCGCGCAGGGCCACACAAGGTGATCTTGCGTGGCTTGATAAATCTAACTTAATAGTTGTGACCCCTTGCACAAACAGTGGTGGCCTGCACAGGTAAGTGCGGTGAGTTGCGGCGGGTTGGGGGTGAAGGTGCCAGATGAGGGGGCTAGTTAAAATGAAATGGAAAAATAAATAAAACCATTCACATTGCACTTGCTGCAGCGCTGCATCGCCGACTCGGGGGCAAGGAAAGTGGGTTTTTAATTCATTTTTTTCATTTTACCTAACCATTGGTCTGTCGACTTCCACCACCCACCCCACCCCCGCCCCAACACTCTTACCTGTGCAGACCGCCACTGGACATAACTCTTTCATGAATATGACCCTATGTTTCTACATGGTCCAGCCATTTTTGATATCTTACCCTAGGTAGCAGAATTGTAACAGTCAAGCATAATGAAAGCATAGTTGGGTCAGATTATGCTTCAATTCAGAAAATGCCTTACAACTCTCAATTTCATATTTTTACATTTAATGTATGATTTGTTGTCTTTTATTCTCAATTTCAACTCTTTTTTGCCTGTCCTGCATAGGCTAATCTGCATTGATGTTTGAAAATATATATTTTAACGTCTCAGTATCACTTGTGGCTAAGGTTTCTATTTGTAGTGTTTTACCATTGTGAGGCTGAGTAATTTCAGGTCTTTGTAAGAGAAATGAAATTAAAATATTTCTAGCTCGAAGTGTCAAAATGTTTCAATTTTAATAAAAACACATTGGCATGGATGATGCTTTTTGTTCTTCACATATTCTTAACAGAAGTCAAAAACAAATCAATAAACAAAAACTTACATCTCCCTTAAGTATCCAACCACCTTTTTACCAACCCATTCACCAATCCCAGTTGCCTTCCACCTCCAAAAGTATGAGACACCATTTTACTGCCTCGTTTTTTGCCATGTCAGGAATAGTTCTGAAATCTAAATCTGGTATAACATGTGTACCACGGAAGTGATTGTATCATTCTGAAGCTTCATCCTCCAATACCTCAACAGGCGGCAAGATAATTTCCTTACAAGACTCAAGGCAAGCATTTTGCATCAAACCATTTAATGCAAGTCCTCCAGTAGTTCAAAGAATCCAAAAACAACACACTAAACCAAAATCTCCAGAATAGAAAGCCCCAACACATAAATACTTGCCCCTCAGAATGTTAATCCTCTTTTAAATTCTGCTCCTGGAGGAGATAAGTAGTCTATCATTCATTTACTGGTAGAGTTGTGAGAGGTTATGAGCTGAGTTTCAATTTAATTTGAAGGTTTCAAATGTATGGAAACAATTGGTTGAATGGGAGTATGACTGAAATTATTTAATGGGCCAAAGTCCTATGCACACGTATAACAGTTTTTAATGAGACTTCATAAAGTCATATGAGCAAAAGGAATATTAAAGTCCAAGTGGATCTGTACTTTGTCTTTTTATGTAACATCAAAAAGCAACCAGCCAACATGTGTTTCGTCACAGTGGGAAGTATCCCGCGACTTCTTCAGGGCTGGGAATGATACAATAGGTAGTATATAAACAGACAATACTGCAACATGTAGAAAAAAGGGAGGAATTGCCTCACTAATCAAAATTGTGGTGAGTGTGAATCACCTAATAGCGTGGAAACCCTAGATATATTCTTCAACCGCACGTGACAGTACGGTCGCTTCGACAGATCGGAACTGCAAAAATAAAAACAGCATTTGTATTTTGGTGATATGTGAAGTGCCACACTTACTATATAGTGAGGACCACATAACCCGCAACAAAAGACACACAGTAAAATGACTGTAAGGTTACGAAAACAGAGCGCAAATTGAAGTTCTTATGGATAGTAGTACACAATTTAGCAAAAACTGAGGATGTTTAATTGAATTAAGTGCTACCTGTACTTCAAACATGGTTATTCTTCTGAGTCTAAGACAATGAGATAGTAAAACAATCCCTTATTAGGGGAACCTATACTGGAAACCACCAGGGCGGAAAAAATTGATACAATAATGTGCCTAAAAGGAAGTAACACATGCTCTCACCACTCCGCCGGTGATAATTCCAACCCGGGTGGTCACATAGATAAAAGTGTTGTAGCAATGTCGTTAAATTAAGTAAGAAATGTCATTGAAGGTACCTGAATAAGTAATGAGGTATAATAGTAATTAGAAGACTGCCAATCAAACCAATAACCGCGCCAGGATACTTGCTAGTAACAGAGCGCGTTATAAAAGTTTTTATAACATAACAAATAACAATAACAGTAATTGTCAAAATAATCTCAGGGACTGTCAAATATCTATACAGCTCTTACCTAAGTAACGGTAATCTTGTAGGCAGGTTGAAAAAGTGTATGTCCAGGGAAGCAACTAAACGGGTAACCTGGTTGTATCGATTTAAGTTAACAAAACTACATATAAATAGTAACATGTATAAATAACAGGAAGAGTATAGATTGCCACTCTCTCTAAATCCTTACCTAGGTAACGGTGTTCCTATGTGGACCGTGTCGTAATGTCACCGAAGGGTTAGATAGATCGCTTCATGCGTTATTCGATCAGGAAATTAGAACAAGCCCTTATTACCGGAACAGCAAACTCTGGAACGGCTTTCTATCCGCAAGGAAGAATGGTATCAAGAACAAGAGGTGCTCGAGGAAGGAGTAAGGCAGGTACAGGAAATCAACGTTATTATAGTGACTTATTTAAGTTTTTTCCAATGAAGAGTAGGTGGTTATTTGAAACATTTTGTGGAAAGATGGAAGGATATCACACAAAAACTTGTATTATAGAAATGTTTCAAGAATTTAAATAGAGTGTTTAGAGACACCTCATCAGGTTCAAAAGCCAAGCGAGTTGAACCTAAACAAGGATCAATAAGACATAGAAGAGGAGGAGATAAATTCCATATTAGATAAAGGAGTATTTGTCAAGGTAAGAGAGAAGGAAAGAGGATTTGTAAGTACACATAGGGTATCCATCGTTTGAGGGACATGCTTTTGAAGGACGATTGGTTGGTTAAATTAGATCTCAAGGATGCTTATTTCACAATACCAATGGGAAAGATGAGTCAGCCTTACCTACAATTTCGCTGGTGAAGACAACTTTATCAGTTTCAATGCCTTCCTTTTGGTTGTGTTTGGGCACCTTGGTGTTTTACCAGGTTATTGAGAGCTGTAATTTTTTACCTGACAGAAAGAGGAGTTCACATGGTTACATATCTAGACAACATGATTCTGATGTCGCAATGTGTGGAACAACTACAGTAGGACTGGCATTGGTGAAAGGTGTGTTAGAAGATTTGAATTTCATTGTGAGGAAGGAAAATGTTTTGGTTCCAACACAGATTTTGGAGTTCTTGGGTTTCAACATAGGTACCATGAGAGTGATGTTATTTTTACCTGAAAAGAAAATGAATAAGATAAAAATGGAGACTCGAGATGTTTTGAGTAAGGAATGTTTGACATTATGGGATTTGGCAAGATTGATAGGATTTTTGTTATCCTCAATTCAGGCAGTATTTCCAGGGCTGTTGCATTATCGGGCTCTTCGGAGAGTGAAGGCACAGCCTTTGAGAAAAGGTTTATTGTATGGCAACAGGGTCTTGATGGATCTAGAGGTGAAGATGGAGTTATGTTGGTGGATGGAGAATCTAGAAGCTTGGATAGGTCAAGCCATTTTTTGATGCATACCCAATTTTGTATTGTAGATAGATGCAAGTATGACAAGTGAGATAAGTGAGATTATGTTGACAGGAGATGGGTGGTTTGTGGTCAGATCTGGAAAGGAGGTAACATATAAAGAGTTTAGAGTTTAAAACACGGCAATATGCACTGAAAAGTTTCAGAAACATTTTGCAAGGCAATGTAGCATGGTTGAAAATGGACATTGTTTCTGTGGGCTGCAGGTCCCTTTGTCTGTCAGATTTAGCAAAGGAATGGCTTTTTGTCTGCAGCACAATGTAGGTTTGAGGGCAGAGTATTTGCCTGTGAAGAAGAATGTAACTGTGGATTGATATTCAAGGTACTTGAGAGATTTCAGCGACTGGAAGTTGGATCCGGTATGTTTCAGTAAGATAGATTAGGCTTGGGGACCATCGCAGGTGGAACTTTCACAATAAAGAGGTTTTACAGTTGGATGCCGAATCCGGAAGCACTAGCCGTAGATGCATTGAAGCAGGTATGGAAAGGATTAGGAGGTTTTGCATGTCCACCTTTTCCAAAGATTCAGAGGGTGTTGAAGAAGGTTTGCAAGGATAAGTGTCAGATTGTTTTGATATCGCCTTTTTGGACTTCATGGCATGGTTTCTAATGGTCATTGAGTTGAGTTTCAAAGTACTTTTTTGATTTCAGCAAGAGAAGGTCTTTTGAGCACTGGAGATGGAAAGGAGCATCCTTTAGTGAGGTTGAAAGTTTTGAGCCTTCTTATATGGAGGATATCAGGGGATCTGCGGATGCCTTAGAACTTTGAGGAAGGCTGCTGTGTTAATCAAGGTCAAGAGCACCAGGAAAAAGGAGAACATGTAAAGGAATTTGGAAAGTTGTGCGTTTGTCGGTGCATGGGGAGGTTGGATTCTGTGGAGGCTCCTGTAATGGAGGTTGCACATATTCTGGTAGAACTGTACAAGAAAGGTCTCAGTTATAGAGCATTGAATTGCTCTAGGTCTGCAATTTCTGCATGTCATAGTAAAGTGAATGGTAAGTATCTAGGTAGGTATGTGATGGTATGTAGGGTGTTGAAGAGTATTAGATTAAGAAGACCCCCATTACCAAGATATAATGTGTTATGGGAAGTGACTTTAGTTTTATCTTTGTTTACTTCCTGGACAAGCAATTGGTTCTTGGATTTGAAGAGGCTTTTTATGAAGTTGGATTCTTTACATTGTTTAATTTGTTGCCGCATAGTATCAGATGTCATGTCATTGGAGGCAAGTAATAGATTATATGTTCCAGTTAGAGTTCTATTTGACATACAGAAGAAATCTAAAAATATGTTAGAAAGTATATTTTATTTAAAGTTTGAAAAATGTGAGAAAATGTGTGTAGCATGATGTTTGCAGGAGTATAAATCCAGAATGGAAGATTTTAGACCAGAAGGTGTAAGTCAACTGTTAATTTCATTTGTCAACCATCAAAACAGTGACTTTGGCAATCATTACTACTTGGGTCAAATGGACTATGAGTGAGGCAGGAAGTGATTTGAAAATGTTTCAAGCACATTCTATGAGCGGTGCAATGACTAGTAAGGCATTTTGGAGTGGTGGTGGGTTGTAATTAATTATGTGAGTTGCCGATTGGTTGAATGCAAATGTATTTGCACAAAATTATTTTAAACCTATTGAATTTATGTCTAATGTTGTGGTGGAAGGTTTCTAACTAAACCTGGACGTAGTTTGCAGAGTTCGGTGCTATGAAGTGCTAAAAAAAGTCACTGCACTAGGCGGAGCTCCGCAAGCGGTGAAGTTCGTTAGATAAATGCTGTTCATGGTGATTTTCAGTGCCGGGTGTTTGTCCGCACTGTGCAATCATCACGAACGACTCCATGCACAGCGCATGCGGGCGCTGTTTCCTATCTGCCGATCGATAGATTTTTTACTCGAGTGGCAGCATGGCCAATGCAAACGGACGGTTTCTCAACGTGAGCGATCCGTGCATACGTGACTACCGCAATGAGAAATCTGACCCCCTGCATTGAGAAATCTCACCAGAAGGTTAATTTTCCACACTCACGCTCGCCAACTTTATGTTGATGATCAAGAATGAGGAAAAATCTCACCCTGTGGTGTATTTTCATCACTCGCCAACTTAATGTTGATGAGCGCAAGTGAGGAAAAAAAACTCTGAACTCCACAAGCTCTGTGCAAAAAACTCAGCACATTTTGCGGGCGGAGCAGAGTCCACTGCCCAGGCTTACTTCTAACATGCATAATAATAGCCTCCGGTCTTAATCAAAAACAATTTTCCAATTAAAACAAGTCTATAATTTAGATTTAATTAAAGACACACTGGGTAGCATTATCCCGCCCTCTATACTCATCATAAAATAATAATATTAATAACTGAAACATTTTATAAGCAAAGATGTTAATTACATCTTATAGAGATTGTTTACAAGTATTGTTTGGCTAATTCTTAAGGGTTTGATTATCACACTAATTTGAGTCATTTTTTTTGTAGATATTCATCAGTAAGGTAGTTTAAAAAAGAAGTTAGGCTAAAGAAGAGGGAGAAGACATCAATTTCAGTGTTCATTGCATCATTTAAAAGAGGATGGACATTCTGAGTGGGATGAATTTATGTGTTGGGGAGTTCTATTCAGGTTAATTGTGCTGCATTTTGGGTTATTTGAACAGCTGCATGAGTAGCATTAAAAGATTTAATGCATAATGCTAGTCTCCATGCCTTTAATGAAATCTAGATTATTGTCTCAATTTAATAGGAAAATAACCATTCTCCCTCAACCTCTTACTCCTCTTTTCACTCCCATCCTGTAACCGAAACAATAGTAAATTCCATACTGCACTCAGCAAACAAGTGTGGGCAACATCTTGCCATCCTTGCATGGTATTCCCTCAAATATGTTACCTTCACTCCGTCACTTTGCTAAACTCTTTTTGTTGGCATGCTAACTCTGTGTACTTTACCATGGCTAACCAATGCTCAAATGCTGATGCCTTCCCCATAACAGGTGTTGAAATTGGCCTACACCTAATTGGCATATTTATTGGCTTGTAAGTCCCGAACATATGATACTACATGTACCCCATGACTGTACTTTAAATGGCACTAGTGAGCTGCAGCACTCATTGTGCCACTCACTGAAGTGGATATTTACAAAATGTCTCAGACCTGCCACTGCAGCCTGTGGTGTATTTTTAAACTGCCATTTTGATCCGGAAAAATAAAACATTTGCCTGGCCTAAACAATTTTTTAATAACTTATAAGTCACCCCTTAGTTAGGCCGTAAAGTTCCATATGACAGGGTGCATGGTATTTATAAGGTCGCATATTTTTGTTTACGTTTTACATTTCCTGACAGTAAAAAACTGCTAAAGTCATTTTTCGCTGGGGTAAGATCTGTCTCTTCCATAGACTAACAATAGGTTATCTTTTATATTTATTAAGTGCTAACTTCAAATTGGGATGTTCTCATACCCTGATTACATTTCAAAGGTCCCTGCCTACAGGGCACACAAATGAACCAGACGCCAGGCCTCCCCTTGCCTTTGTCACCCTAGATAACTTGGAGCCAGTCCAGAACCAGTTTTGGGGGTAGGCCAGGGAATTCTCTCACACAAAGGCTGGCGCCAAGTATAAAAATGGGTGCTTCAAAACCTTTCGTCAGGACACTCCTGATCCTGTGATACATTCACAATAAGGACTGTCGTGCTAACAGAAGGGCATACTTGTTGTCTAAAGAAAGAAGACTGGATGTGCTAGCCGTGATCCCAGGCTACACTGAGTCACTTCAAGGGTCAGTTCGCTGGCCTCCTGTGTGACTCGAAGGGACACTAGTTTCCAGAGGCCTCCTCACATCTTCCCAGCTGACCAAGACCAAATGAATCTGCCTGGACCTGCCTGAGCACTGCTGGAGTGACTCCTAATTCCCAAGAAGTGTCCCAAGACCTGGGCCGCTGGCTGGCATCAGTAAGAACTCCTCCTGAAGAAAAGGTGAAGTTAAAGATGTTTTGTGCATCCTCACAACTGCAAAGTGACCTCTTCATGCCACAAATTGACCACAACCGCGATCATGACGCTCCTGCGGATCATGCTCTTTGAGCCGACAGTGACTGTCCACGATAACCTGCAATGTGAGACCTGCATTTGACCTTGACAGCAACTGTCTGTGACAATCACTGAATGCAAAGCTCCAGCGACTACCCTTTCTACATGCTATTGTGATAAACATCCGAGGTGCTAGACCTATTCCTCGTGCTGAAAGCCTTCTACTCGTGGCCCCCTGACAACACAAACAGAACTCTTTTCACCAGACTTAAGAGGGAGGCTCGTCAGTGGTACTAAGCTGCTTCCTGTATCAGACCCATCCATCGTGGTCAGTCTGAACTTGTGAATTTCCCCCGATCTGGTGCGACCAGATAACTGCAAGTGGCACTTTATGCCTCCCACCAGATTCTCACTGTGGCCTGTGTGTGTAATGGTAGGGTGTCTATTTTCCGGGTACAGTAGAGCAAAGAAGTATGGCCATGTGCTGCCATATTGGGTCCGTCAATCCGTACACTGGCTTTGATGCATCAGAAAATACCCAGTCATTGATCACCCCAAAGTGTGAAGTCCAACACTATTTTCGTATGTCAGGGATCATCAGGCACCCCTCGTAGACACCCCCCATGAAGTTTCCCCAATGCAATTCTGGAGCATCCCCCATCCCACAAATGTTGTTGCACTAAACTGTCTATCTTTTGAAATAAGTCATGCAGGTCCTTGTATGGCGTATTCTGTAGTATATAAAGTAGCCTCAGAAGGGTCATCATTATAAATAATAACGCTCTCCCCATGAACAAGAGCAAAGTTCTGCCAATGCTGAACATCCCAGAGATTCTGCTTAAGAAACTCATCACCGTTCCGAGTTATGTATATTCCCAGGTATTTGAATCCCTCACGTGCAACCTTGATCATTCATGTGGCCTGTAATTTGAAAGCCCCCACCTCACGGGAAAGATCAGGGCTTTTTCCCAATTAATTTAGTATACAGAGTATCTCTCAAACAATGAGATATACAGTACCCTATCAATCATCATTTGACTGTGCAAATGAATATCCCAACTTGATGATGTCAAATACCATGGGGGCATTGAGGGTATGTAGAACAACTTCCTCAGACTGAGGTTCTTCGTTTGAATGGCGCAAGCCATATAGGCGTCTCAAGTTGAGACTGGTTCCCATGCATAGCAAAAAGGCTTATTGATAGGGGTAGACTACCGACTTAAGGACCAATTTGAGTCTGTTCGCTAGGGCCTTTGCTAGGACCTTTGCTTCGATATTCAGCAAAGAGATGGGCCTGCACGAATTGTATGATTCCTGTGGTTTGTCTTTCTTTAAGAGGATAACTATCATTGCCATCCTTTGGTCCTCAGTCAATATGCCATCCTCTTGAGCTATGTTGAACATGTTCACCATGTATCCTGCTATTTGTGGTGCCATGCATTTATGCAATTTTGCGGGTAGCCCGTTGGACCCCGCTGCTGTGCCTGATTGTAAGTCTCAAATCGCCTGTTCAACCTCCTCGACTGTCATGTACTGCTCGAGTGACAATTAGTCGTCTACAGAGAGGGATGGAAGATGGTTTTGCAGTATGACACGAAGACCTCGGCTATCTCCTTGCCGGAGGAGTGAAGCGCTCCCTCGGCATCCCTGATTTCTGATACCCTGTTGCAATCCCTGTCTCTCTTTTCCAGCCAAGCAATTAGTGTGCTGGCCTTATCACCTATGTGAAACAGGCACTGCTGGGTGGCCACATTGAGCTTTTGGATCGGGTTCTTCAATAGATCTTTCAGTTCATGCTGTTTGAGTTGGAGCTTGTGCTGTGTTCCCTGAATATCTGCCTCAGCCCCCAGCACCCTAGATTTGAGTTGTAGAAATCCCTTTCTCTATCATCACATTCTAGCTTTGTTCTCCTTCTCCTTACCCTCTATCTGGGACTTTACTTGTCCTCGAAGGATGGTCTTAAATGCCTCCCTCAGGACTCCCACTGATTGGACCAATCCCACAATCTGTGTCACCCCCTATCTCAATTTGTCGTGAACGATACTCCCTTTAAGTGCTACAGATTTATCCTTGGAGGCGACGTCATGTCCCTGACTGGATTATCTAGTATCACATGCAGAGGAGAGTGGTTGGAAACCCCCTGGCCCTGTGGGAGGCTCCATGGAAACGACCAGCAAAGAGCTTCTGAGTGAAAATATAATCCAACTGGTATTTACTACCATGTACCGCTGAGAAGTATTGCTGAGCATCCAGAAGGTGCTCACGCCACAGGTCCACCTGTCCTAGTACCTCAGCAAATGTTCCTGGTGGGATAGGGTCGCCAGCCCCACTTGAGGTTATGTCTCTGTCCCTCCCCTGGTTCACCACTGTATTCAAGTCACCACCCATTATCAAGATTTCCTGGGGCTAGGCTCAATAGTACTGAACCCAAAGAACGGAAAAGTTTAGGTGTGGAGCCGTGGTGGCATGTTGACAGAACAATTACGTAGTGTGAGTTCCTCCCATGTCCCGGGCTGTGTGACATATCTGCCCAAGGGGTTTATACATTTTTGATGTGGGATGAATGTCACTGCGGAACGGAGCAAAATGCCTAAGCCTCTGGAGCTAGTTGTGAAGCCAGCACGAGCTAATAGTGTGTATCCAAAACGATGGAGCACCTTGTAAGTGTGTCTCCTGCAAGAGAACTATGTCAGGGCCTTGTCTACGAAGATACTGCATTCACACCGTTCACTTTATGTTGTGTCCCAGACTGTTGACGTTCATATGAGGGTCTTTAATGTTATGTGCACGTGGTGTGGTAGTCGTAACAGTTCAATCCTGAGGGATGTGCGATCTTGAGTGGACGAATAGCTGGCATCCTCAATGCCTGGTGCTTCCCCAACGTACATAAGGATGTTGTGTTATTTGCGGAGCGTGTTGTAGTGCAACCTGAACATACTAAACACAAAGCAATGAAAATCTGAAATTTTTTCCAATGTAACGCCCCTCTCCCTACTACCTTGCTCAATGGGTCAAAAACCACCCATCTCCTCAACATGAACAGAAAACCCACTGGAGCCAGGGACACTTAGGCAAAGCAGGGAAGGGGAGCATGAAAGGAGGGGGCATGCAGTTGACAAACCTCCCACTACGTCAATTGATGGAAGGAGGGCTAAGCACAGCTCTGTTGTGGATTTTTCCTGTTTGAATTAGGGAAGTAATTATTTGGAGGAGATGTGTTGTTAGCAAGGCCCAAGGAGGGAAGAAGTCTGCTGGGAGACACCCTAAGTGGGGAGTGTTCCTATTTTGTGTTATCAGAGTTCAATATGCCATTGTTTTTTTTGTTTATTTTTCTGATGCTTCTTACTTGATATTCATCTTAAACTATTGGGATAAATCACTGATTTCGAATCAGGAGACAACACTGCAGTGAAAGAGATATTCTGGAGTCTATGGTCACGGAGGAGAAGAGAGCCGCTAGGCCAGATACCTGACAGAGGAAAGAAGAATGTACACATAATCGTTAGACTGTAAACTTTTGATTTCCTTCATCTCATAATATCAACGACTCTTGAAAGCCAAATAAGACTCGTTTAGCCCTTAAGGAGTGTATTCTCTGCTTTTTGGTGAACCAAAGCCATAGCTCATGACAGTCTATTATTAAATTGTTACAACAATGACAGCTTGTAAAAGGAAATGTCCACCTTTTTTACTATCAAAGTATGTCTCATCTGCAATGTATCATTCACTATTAATAGCCTGCTGTTCATGTTATTTTTCTTGAAAACACAGTCATATATTTATATCTACTCATTCATTTCTAAGAGTGTGCGGTGATTTGTTGTTACATTCCAATGTCTCGTAAATAATGTTTAATTTGTAGCCTTGCATCGAGAAATGCAGGTTTGTCTTTCCCAATAGATCTATCGCTTCTGTTTTTTGTAAGGCTTTTAAGCTGTTTCTGCTCTGCATTTTTACCACTTTGTTTAGCAATCTTTAATCATAACCTTGATCTTTAAATCGCAGGAGTTATTTTCCTTATCCAATTATGAAACAATTGTTTTAATTGCAGTAGTTGACTGTACTGTAATACTTGTTTTAATGCTGTGGACAGCAACATGTTGCATGAATGCTTCACAGGGTTTCTGCTTTTGGTGTATAAATGTATCTTTAGTACCCTATGTTGATCACTTTTACATCCAAAAAGGAAGCACCTTTTGTGGATGCTTATAATATGAATTTAAATGAATGATTAAAAGATTGAATGATTATAGATACCTACTAAAATTCATTATAGCAAAATCCAGATGTGTCATCAGTATAATATCGTCAGATCTTCACTTTTCGGTTTCTTTTTCTCAATCTTTAGAATATTTTGTTGCTCAATTTTGTTCATCAATATATGATGAGGTTATGTTGCTTCTCACAAAAGTTAATTCTGTATTTAAAAAATGAGTACTAGAACCGAAAGTAACAAATATATGGGATGTAATATGAATCATTGTTCAAGACAGCTCTGAGCATCTCATGATGATTCTTAATAACATCTCTCAATGGCTTCAAGACCTTCATTTTGTGTAATGTTTCCATAAAGATTTTATGTCACTGTCATCCAATATTACTTTATCGAATTGATACAGAAAATCAGTTTTAGCTTTGATTAGAAATAAACTTGTCGACATCCTTGCAGATGAGAATAATAATATTTGGCAAAAGCTACTAATATTAACTGTATAAGTATCAGCTCTACTATAGGGCACATTAAAAGATTTTTTCTGTACCCCACTGGTAATAAACAGCATATCATACACTGACTATCTGCATCAATGGTTTATGCCTTTGTACGTCTTAATGTGTACTTGTTTTAACAAAAGGTATTTAACAAAAATCAGGATGCAAGAGGTACAATTTGTAGAGTATAGCAAATATCACTGAAGAGACCCCATGGCTTTTTGGATAGTTGATTCCCTGTGCAAAGTATTTTTTTACATTTACTATGTGAGGCAGTAAAAATTTTCTCCGTGTGTTAGTATTGCAGTACTGTGGCAATACACTCGAATTTGACAGTACACTCGAATTTGGACTTTGCACTGTAGTAATGAACGCGGAAATGAGCCTTTATTAGTACAGCTGCTGTAAATGACATTATTGGGCAACATTTGTTTTACTGCCATGGTATGCATATGTGTGTCTGCGTGTGTTTTACCTACTGGTAGTCCTACTGACCATGTCTCCATAGGAAAGGTGTTTGTGACTTGCCTATATCTTTGGCGACGGTTGACAAATCTTCATAAAATAAGTTACTCAGTGATTCTTGCTTTGCATGGAAAATGGCTGAGAAAAAAGGGGCGGTCAAAAACGTGCTTTTTCTATTTTAATTCCCATAGGAATGTTAGACATGACTACAGCCTGAATAAACGGATTTGCACCACATTTGGCAGAAAGGTGACTGTTGGTCCAGAAAGCGACTTCTTTGTGAATTCGGTGAAAAAACGTTTAGTAGTTTTGGAGATAATAAAGGAAATTGAAATTTGTATATATAGGGAAATCCTTCCCAATATTGTGCCAAGATCTGATTGAAGGCCAACCCTTCAACCAGGAAGTGCTGGCAGCCATCTTGGGAGATTGCTTTAGCTGAGTCCCATAAAAAAATGTTAAAAAAATAAATGGGGGCAGGGTAGGAATACTTCGAGCCCTTCCCTCTGGTAATGAGGTCCCAGAGGGACCCTGAGAGAGGCAAAAAGCACTTACTAGAGCTTTGAGTCTGTCGCAAAAATGTAAAAAAGACAGGTGGAGGCTCCGGTGCTTGCTTTGAATACAGCCCTCGGGTATGCCAGGTCCCGGGGCACCGAGGTCCCCTTCTGAAGCTCATTGAGCCCCTGGGACCACCACCTTCCTTGGGCTAAAGAAAGATTAATGAGGGGGCCCCACCTTATCGGGCTAAATACCATCCACAAGTAAGTCCCCCACAGTGGGATAGCTGGGACCTTGTCAGAGGCCCCGCCCCTTTCTCAACCACTCTGCAAAGGGGACTTCAGGCACACTACTGGTTAGGAAATGAAGTTCCCTTGGCTAGTGGGGGTTGGTGTTGCCAAGAACCCCTAATTTTGGCACAAGTAAGTCCCCCACAGAGGGATTAGTCAGACCTCTTCAGAGCCTCATCCCCGTTTTCTCAACCACTCTGCAAAGGGGCCTCCTGTGGTGCTACTGGTTGGTGGATGCAGTTTTCCTGACTGCTGAGAGTCAGGGAAAAAACAAGTGCACCAGGAGGCACGTTTGCAGAGTGGTGAAGGAAAGGGTTGGGGTCTCTGATGAGCTGTATCAGGAATCACAGTTCCACATGGGAGAGGGGTCACACTGAGCACCAAGGGCGGATCTGCGGATTTCAGAAAGCATCAAAAAAATATTTACACACTTTATAACTTAACAATTTATGCTTACAGCCCACTTATATCCCCCTCATATGGTCAGGGAATCTCTACCCGGACCCCTTCATGAACATTATAGCCAAAATTTCAGCCCCGAAGACCATTTCCCGATAAAAGAAAGTGGCAGCCACAACTTCTCTGTCAAGTTGCGTCCAGCCAATCAGATTTTTTCCTTGGCGCGTGGATCCATGGATCGCCACACAGTGGATCCATGGATGATCTGCATCTTTATATATATATCTCTATTTTTGTACTTTTAATACCTCTAAAACTCCTGAGTGGATTTACACCAAATCACAAAAATCGTGTTATCTGGAACAAATTCTACCATTCTGCTAAATTTGGTGTATTTCTGCTCAGCAGTTCAGGCTGTAGTTGTGTTCAAAGCCCTTATAGGAAACCAAATAGGGAATATGATTGGGGACCCCTCTTTTTCTCAAACCCCGCTTGACGGATCACCCAGAAACTTTCAACACAGCAGCTAACCCAACTAAAATATAAGTTTTGAACATTTTGTGAAGTGGCGCGAAACTTATTGTGCAAACAAATGCTCTTCATATGGAAACTAGGTCCTAACTACAACTACCTACTGGTGACCACCAGTAGGTAATGCATATATAGAGATGTGTGTTTGTGTGTATATATGTACTTATATCTATGTGTGCATATATATATGTATATACTCTCTGAAAAAAATAAAGATTACAGTGATGTTAGATTTAGACTCAGATTTCCCTCTTACAAAACCTTTAAAATTCAACAGTTATAGTTACCTAAGCTTACTATAACTTACACCCCCAGCAATGCACTGCTTATGACATCACATATTACATCGTCATTACATGGTCAATGACATTACTGATGACATCTCAAATGAGCGGGAGGTGTTGGTCCCAGGGGCCTTGGGAGGGTACGTGAGGCCACCCCCAGGTGAAAAGTAAAAAGCCCCAGAAAGGTGGTTGTCCCCGGGGTTGCAGGGGAGGCCATATGGGCCTTCCCTGCAATAATGTAAATTAATGTGGGGCCCGCATCAGTTTACTTATGTTTGCCCCGGGGAGGTGGCAGTCCCTGGTGCGTGGGTGTGCCGCATGGGAACCCCTCCCAGTTTTATAAAAACTGCTCCCGGGATTTGGCCCACCTGGCGGCTTTATCAAAAAGATGCTTAGGAGACCTGCATGTTTTTAAAACAGTTTTTGCCACAGATCCATCTGCGAATTACCATCAAAATTCAATAACAATTGCTTTTAACCACCTGCGTGTCCCTGTGGTATCCCCACCATATCTGGGGGGGGGTCAGTGTATTCCTACCCTACCCGCTTTTCCTTTTTTTAACTTTTTTGTGGGACTCAGCTTCAAGTCGAGTCCCAAGATGGCTGCCAACACTTCCTGGTTGAAGTGTTGGCAGCCAATCAAATTTCAGTAGACTCTGTGAGTCCACTGCAAGGACTCACGACCCCAAATATCTATGTCTTTTAAACGTAAATATCTCTGAAACGATTTACACCAAGTCACAAAAATGACGCTTTTTAAACCAACATCTAGCTTTCTGCTAAATTTGGTGTAATTCCGTTCAGAGGTTCGGGCTGTAGTCCTGCTCAAAAAATGAAAAGTCCCCATAGACATAACATGGAGAAAACACTTGACGGATCACCCCAAAACTTTTAAATGAGCAGCTGAACCAAAAGGGTGAAGTTTTGCGAAAATTTCGTGTAGTTTCGTCGAGCAGCGCCTAAGTTATTGCCAAGACAAAAATGCTTTTCCTATGGAAATACATATCTATATGAGCTAACTGCATTTGTGCCTGTTTAGTAGCATATCATGGCAATATTTGGTGTTTAGAGGAGTTATGATGAATTTTGGCCCAGGTGCACTATTCAAATCATGGCCATTTTGACTGTAAGGTAACTGCACTTGTGACTGCGTGTTTAGTAGTAAAATTTAGCAACAATCTGGGTTTAGTGGGGTCCCTAGAGATTTTGGCCCGGCGCCAATGCACCTGCTGCACCATTCAATTTTAATCCCTTTGAACTGAAAGGTAACTTTAATTGTGACTGCCTGTTAAGTAGTCAAATATAGCAATATTGTGTGTTTAGAGGTGTTCTGATAACTTTTGGGTCCAGTGCTACTGCACCTGCTGCACCATTCAAATCATGACCCTGTTGTCGGCAAGGTAACTGCACTTGTGGTTGACTTTTTAGGAATAATCTATAGCAATCTTAAGTGTTTAGTGGTGTGCCTGGAGCGTTGGGTTCCGGTGTCACTGCACCTTCTGCACCATTGAAATCAGCACCCTAGTACCTGCACAGTATTTACACTTGTGACTGCTTATTTAGTAGTTAAATATAGCATTATTTGGTGTTTTGAGAGGTTCTGACAACTTTTGGCCCAGTGCAACTGCACCTGCAGCATCACTGAAATCATGACCCTCATTCCTGCTTGATAACTGCATTTGTGACTGCCTGTTTAGTAGTAATGTTTAGCAATATTCTGTCTTTAGTCGGGTCTCTTGAACTTTTGGGCCCGGTGCCATTGCACCTGCTGCACTATTCAATTCAAGCCCCCTTTTAACTGCAAGATAACTGAAATTGTCTCTGCCTCTATTGTAGTAAAATATATCAATATTAGGTGTTTCTAAGAGGTCATGACAAATGTTGGGCCCGGTGCCACTGCACCTGCTGCACCATTTAAATTATGACCCTGTTGTCTGCAAGGTAACTGCACTTGTGGCTGCCTTTTTAGTAGTAAAATATAGCACTTGCCTTGGGATCACAGATTACTGGACTTTGGACACAGCTTTTATTTGTCTACCTGTTTGTGCCCCCGTCACCCTCCCCTCTTTTTTAATGTTGTGTCTCTCCCCCTCCTCTTTCCCAACTTCATTCGCTGTCTACTTTCCCTGCTCCTACCCCTCCCCCCTGACTCGCTCCCCTTGCCTACTTTGTCCCTTATGCATATGCCCTTATTGTTTCTCTCGACCGAACATGTAACTATGTAGCTATGCTCTAACAACTGTATACCCTCTGTAACAATGTAACCTGCAACTGTGGTCTGATACTCCTGTAAAGCGCTTTGATACCTCTGGGTCTAGCCAGGGCTATATAAAACCTTTAAAATAAATGAAATATTAAATGTTTAGTGGGATGCCTAGAGATTTTGGTCCTGGTGCTACTGCACCTGCTCCACCATTCAAATCATGACCCTATCGCCTGCTAGATAAATGCACTTGTGACTGTCTTGTTTAGTAGTAAACTTTAATTATAATCTGGGTTTAGTGGGTCCCCTAAAGCTTTTGTCCCGAGTGCCACTGCACCTGCTGCACCATTCAAATCAAACCCCTTTAAACTGGAAGGTAACTGCAATTGTGACTGCCGATTTGGTAGTCAAATATAAGTATTTAGATGAGTTCTGACAACGTTTGGCCCTGGTGCTCTTACACCTGATGCACCATTCAAATGATGACCCTGTTGTCTGCAAGGTAATTGCACTTGTGGTTGCCTGTTCAGGAATAAAATATAAAAATATTATGTGTTTATTGGAGTGCCTGGATCTTTTGGTCCTAGTGCAATTTCGCCTGCTGCACTATTGAAATCATTACCCTTGTGCCTGCTAGATAAGGGCACTCATGACTGCCTGTTTAGTTGTAAAATGTAGCAATATTAGGTGTTTAGAGGAGTTCTGAAAACGTTTGGGCCCGTGCCACTGCACCTGCTACACCATTCAAATAATGACCCTGTTGCCTGCAAGATAACTGCACTTGTGACTGCCTGCTTAGTAGTAAAATTTAGCAATATTTGCTGTTTAGTTGAGTTATGACAGCTTTTGGGCCCAATGCCACTTCACATGCTGCACCATTTAAATCAAGCCCTCTTATCTTCAAGGTAACTGCAATTATGACTGCCCTTTTAGTAGTAAAATATAGTAATATTAGATGTTTAGTGGGGTGCCTCGAGATTTTGGTCCTGGCACTACTGCACCTGCTGCACCATTCACATCACGGCTCTAGTGACTGCTCGATAACTGCATTTGTGACTGCCTCTATAGTAGTAAAATATAACCATAGTATGTGTTTGAAGGAGTTCTGACAATTTTTGGGCCCGGTGCTATTGCACCTGCTGCATCATTCAAATCATGACCCTGTTGTCTGCAAGGTAATTTCACTTGCGGTTGCCTCTTTAGGAATAAAATATAGCAATATAGTGTTTAGTGGAGTGCCGGGAGCTTTTAGTCCTATTGCCACTGCACCTGCGCACTAGCACTATTGAACTCATGACCCTAGTGCTTGCTAGATAAATGCCCTTATGACTGCCTGTTTTGTAGTAAAATATAGAATTATTAGGAGTTTAGGGGAGTTCTGAGAACTTTTTGGCCCGGTGCCTCTACACCTGCTGCACAATTGAAATCATGACACTGTTGTCTGCAAGGTAAATGTACTTATGACTGCCTGTTTAGTGAGTGAAACATAGCAATTTTAGATGTCTAGTGTGGTCCCTAGAGCTTATGCCCTGGTGCCACTGCACCCACTGCACTGTTTAAATCAAGTCCCTTTTAACTGCAAGGTAACTGCATTAGTGACTGCTGGTTTAGTAGTCAAATATAGCAATATTATGTGCTTAGAGAAGTTTTGACAACTTTTTGGTCCGGTCCTACCACACCTGCTGCTCCATTCAAATCATGAGCCTGTTGTCTGCAAGGTAACTTCACTTGTGGCTGCATGTTTTGTAGTAAAATATAGCATAGCTCTTGTATATGAACTTTATTTTTAACGTGCAATGTTCATTACAATGTTTAGAATTTAATCATGATGACCAAATGGATTAAGTTGAAAATATCAATCCGATAATATCTACAAAGTGCAAAGAAAAGTACGGAGGCATGAATAGGAAATGTCACAAACGTTCTAAGGCTAAGGCCTCTGCTTTTCACACCTAAGTTATAAAAAGCAATCATTCCAGCATACTGTTAGACGCTGTCTGCCTTTTCCGTGGGAAGAGCTCTTATCATGACAGTGAATAGAGCTTAAACAGTGTGAACAGCTTTCGTAGAAGTATCGTAAATGGGTGCAGCCAGGTGAATTTAACAAAAAAGGAGTTCCACACAAAAGCAAATTAACACAGTAATTCGGCATAGAAACTGATAAAAGCCCCCTTTTCATATGTATTAAATACAAGAGATTTCACAAGCACAGCACAAGCGCTCTGCTTACGAAACCGAAAACCGTGGCAACACCTTCTCTTCATAAAAGAAAATACTATGCACTGTGGAGCCTGTGCTGCACTGGAGAGTGGAAATCTTTGCTAGCCAGGACTCAAGAGCAGGAACTTCATAAAAAGACTGGCACTAAAAATGAAGTGAACAATGAAAGCATGCTGATTTTGCAACAGGGAAGAAACTGAAAATAAAGTTAAATAAAATAACAGATTTGATGGAAAAGGGTAAAACTGGATTTAGACGGGTGGAAAAGAGGCATGCCTACTAAATCATAATCAAAAGTAGCTGCTCATGTTGATCACATCACATGTGATCTTGAGAGATTTTCTAGTGAAAATGGTGTCCTCGTTTCTATTTTTTGTACACGAGGGAACACCAGTGCATTACACAGAGTTTTGCATAATTATTATGGAACTTCATTTGCATGGGGAAAACTATATAGTGCCCTCCAGCCTACCCACCATCTAATATGAACTTGGAATATATGAGCCATTGCTGAATGGGTGTCATCCATCCCACAGGATGTAGAAGTATTGAATTCACTTTATTGTGACAGACTAAAAAAATATAGGATGATCAATCAGAATGTCAGTGCATAGCTGTTCTTAAAATTGATAGCAGAATTTATTCCATCGAAGTTAGTGAAAAATTACAATAATGTGCCATTATACTTTCTTTCAACTAAAGTGGGTGATTTGTGCAACTGTCCTCAATTAAAGAGTGTTGCTTAATGTATACAAAGACAAAAAAGTCTCTGAGCTGGAGCAAACAGAAAATCAATACAAACAGGAAAATGTGGTCAATGTGGGCGTCTGCGAGAAAAGTGCTGTGTGGATCTTAAACCTGAATGCTTCATTCAGAGATAGATTTGTTTTGTCAGCGCATCTGAGCTACTGCTTCTTGCCAACAAAAACCCCACTTCCAGTACAATACTTGGTGAAGTTTGCCTCTGCCTGTTTATTGTAGTAATTGCATTCTTGATTTTGGTATTGGTAAATGCACACTTCCTGTGTCTTGTACAAACAGTTTTAGAATTCTGCTTACAGCTAGTTCTCTGCTATGAATGTGACAAAGGGCCTCATGTATAAAGGGGCAGATTTATGAAGGCCTTGCGCCGCCGGTGCGTCACTTTTTCCCATGTTAAAAATGACGCACCTGCGGCGCAAGGCTTTCATAAATCTGCCCCAAAGTGTTTTAAGGGTCGCAAAACTCTCGGATTCGATAGACATGAGGGTTTGCTATGGGAATCATCCATAACAATGCAGCTATTACTTTGAAATGCCTTTACAGCGCAGGCATTACATCGTTAGTGTACTCATTAAAAAGTAACAGGACATTTTGGAAAACTAAATGCCATAAAATGCAAGACTAATGTAAGTGTAAGTATAAGTGTCAGAAAAGGGTCATACGTCTGTTAAAGACGAGAACCCTCACTCACCCAAAGGTGAGTGAGGGTTCATCATTTGCTTCCCTCTTGCACACTGTGCCCGCAAGGTACATAGTGTGGGCTACAACTCTCCCTCAGGTGAGGAGCCTGAGGTGTTTTTAATCGTACAATGGAAATAGGAGTGAGGGGCAGAGTGCAAATTATATTTCAAAAAGTGATTTAAAACTAACTCATGGGAGACAAATGAACTTTAATGGGTGCCCCGATGGTTACGACTAAAAAGCTAAGTGAGAAAAGTGGGGGTTTGGATATTCCCTATTAAGTTCAGGACGACATGTTTCTGCCTGCGTGACATACTGGTTCATGGCATTCCTCAGGACACACTTATAGTCACTCTGCTATTTTTGTGTCAAAATAATATGTGGAAAAAATACCATACTCTGATGTAATGGCATCAGGTCATAGTGGTACCAGCAGCAGTCTGGTTTACAATCTGCAAGAGATATAAACTTGTATTAAACATGGTATATATTAAATACTTTTCTTAAAATATTTGTGTACACACACACCCCCCAGTGTGACACTCTCTTCACAACACATGTGATACACTCTTTTGGCATGCTATCGTGGTTAAACTTCTCACCACTTAGGTACTATTAATGTACCTTCACCTTCCAGGAGTCCTTTACCTACAGATCTCAGAATGCTGAAGGTGTAAACATAAATATAAAAATAAATTTAGAATGACCAAAATTAGAATGAAGGTTTAAACACACACCAAAACTCTCTATTACATACCCTGGTATAAATTATCCAATTCCTTCTATTTCTTTTTCCTTTGACAATGTTATCAACTTATTTGCATAACCATTGAGCCACCCACTTCATGTGAGATCATACCCGTCCTTACTATCAAGCCCCTTCATTGGGACCACTATGTGGGATAATTACTTCTCATGTTCTGGCCTCAGGGCGCTTAATAGTTGTATGTATCTGG
Source organism: Lissotriton helveticus (assembly GCF_964261635.1). Taxonomy (NCBI): domain Eukaryota; kingdom Metazoa; phylum Chordata; class Amphibia; order Caudata; family Salamandridae; genus Lissotriton; species Lissotriton helveticus. The sequence continues at coordinate 809,373,551 of NC_136063.1, forward strand.
CTTGACATGCCTGTTCAATATGTAATCATTTCAAGATTTGGAAATAGTTTTCCCTGCAACTGTAGTCTCCTATTATTCCTGATTAAACTACATATGTATTACAGGAATACTATATATGATGGTGTTCATATTTCTACATCATGCCTGTTTTATTCTTTATGTGTACCAATTCTAAATATTATCGGCACGACTAATGGTGCATCTCTCTCCACACTGAAAGATATCATTATGTGCCACATTGCTGAAAAATCGCGAGGAGACAAAAACGCACACACCGGTGGCTTACAAACTTGCATCCTCCCCATGGCACCTACGCAAGACCCAGGAGGTAAAGCCTACCTTCTTTTCTATTGTCTGCTGCATTTTCAGTAAAAGCCGGAGGGGAACAACCTTCGTTATCCTACGGTTTTAACTGCCATTCTCGTGGTTGTGAACCTCATGTCCCGGAAGTAGTATCTTACACTTCCCAATCTTCATGTCAAATGGAATTGTAGTTCCGATTTGTACTACAACCAATCTGCGTGATAACGAAGAAATTAAATACAACAGTGCAAATAAATGAAACGTAAGTGCAAGGAAATTAAAAAATAGACGGGTGTCTATCATGTTTCTAAATGATGGCTGTAATGAGTATATTATTATAACCACGTCATACTTTAGAGAGAAAAGAATGGAACATGTGTCAGTCTTATAATCATAATAATTAGCACTAAAGGCCAACTCTTATGATCGTGGGTATGTTCCACATTGATCAAGAAGTTGTTCCATCCCTCAATGGCAATATTAGTCTTTGCTCCTCCCTCTAAGCAGGTAGTGTAACAGTTCCACCACTTGATTGGAAACCTCAGACTCCTTTTGCGACCTGACCTGCTTAGATGACCAATCCATGTGTACTCGAAGTAATTTTGTAGGGTGCCCAATTTTTCTTCATTTGCAGTAAAATACTCAGATTCATTAATATATGTGTAGTATTCATCCACACTGTCAGGTGGAACAATGCACAATGCTGTTTTTTTAATTCAAATTGCAATTTACTGTCTGATAGGTAAACCTCAACTAACGATGTTTTTTGAATTTTTCACCAATATGCCTGTGAAAAGTGAAACAAATTCCTTGAATTTGGGTTTACGGGTAGGTTTTAGTAATGGTGTTAATGATTGATAATTCAAAGTCAATTATCACTATTCTAGGACTTTTGCTTTAAGTTTTAGATTTTACCACTGTTAAAAGTGCAGTGTATGTTGAGGATTAATTATCACGGAGTAAACAGTACACTAAGGGAACTACGGTGTTATTAATGTAGGCATGCAATGGAAAATAAAGCTCCCAGGCAATAGTTAACGTGTGCAATGCAGGAAATGAGTTCAAAGAAAGAAAGTAGTTAAAAAAACAGTAAATCTTAATTATATAAACAAATACATTTGTCATTTAAAATCATCAACAAATGACTTTCAATAAACGATTTTTAATTGTAGAGATGGTTTCTTTAGAAGAAACCATCTCTACCAATTAAAAATCGTTTATTTTTTATTCGAGGATTTTATGATATGTATCAATGAAAGTCATTGGTTCATGATTTTAAATTACACATGTATTTGTTTATATAAATCAAATTTACTGTTTTTTTAACTTCTTTCTTTGAACTCATTTCCTGCATTGCACACGTTAACTATTGCCTTGGAGCTTTATTTTCCATTGTATGTTTACTCTGTCCCAGGTATTGAATCAATTCACAGGGTGTCCTTGATATTCACATATTAATGTAGGCATGGACACTGTATATTTGGGTGAACAGATGGGGTGTGGATTTAAACGTCCCATCCATCATCCAAATATCACTACTCTCCAATTGCAAAAGGGTACTGGGTGTGGTAAAGATTAATATTCTCTTTTGAGGATGTTTCTTGTGCAATAGAAAGGTTTCATTAGCAACAGTGACAGATAGCTCAGGAGGAATGTTAATATCAGAGAATGTTTGGGGTGTTACATGTTGGGGGCTACTTGCCTGTCTTTTCCTTTGAATAATTATTCTTAAGTTAGAGGTTGTGGGCTTTGAACTTGCTACATGCATTGGAATGTTTTGGGATACCTCTCTCAAAACTGAGCCACAGGGTTCATTGGAGGTGCATGCAAGGTCTTTTATTTGATTAATGTTTTATCTTACCTCTATCTCCATTGCAGAGGCAGAGGAGTCATGCTCTGTGGTCCTTTCAACAGTATCAAGAGTAACCGCTCTGTCTGTACCATGGGATGAGTAATATTGCACATGACTCCTGAGCTCAGTTAGTCTCTCCTGACAAATAAATATAGCCACCATATTTTAGGAAAAAATTATCTCTTTGTGACATAAGATAGCTGGCTTGTCTTCTTGTTGCCAATATGATGTTTTCTATACAAGAGGATTGAAAAAGAGTTTTTTTGGTATTGCTTTTAAAAATGATTGTAAGCCTACAAAGTAAATGTTGTTATTTTTACACGTATGTTTATTGACATTTCTGCAATCAATTTTTAATTTCTATCGCTTTTGTTAAAAGCTTATCTAGATTGGCATTGTTTATTTATTACAACCTGTAAAAAACTGGTTAATAATTTTTCAGGTTGCCTATTGAGTGCACTTAGAATATGCAGATTATATTTTGTCATGCTTTTCACTTTTCCTTGGTTTGATTGCCTGCTCTGGTTTGTAGTTGTGTCCTTTGAAAAGAGAAATATGCATTTTTAACTGCAAATGTAGTTTGCCTCACATTAGTAAACTTGCTTGGTTTGCTTGCCTGTTCTTTTGCTGATTTAGATTTTTTCTTCAACTGATTCAACTGTTTTAATTCTTTTTCTTCGGTGTGACATTGGGTTGGTCTAAAATGTAAAGTGGATTTTTAAACAGATGTTTTGAAAAACATTCTCACTTTTGCTTCAGTTTGACAAATTAAAATTGGATTTCTGTAACAGGTTGTTGTGCATTTGAGTTCCAGCTTGGTTAAAGGATATATTTTGCTTAGTTTTGGTTACAATATAAGTATTTGGAACAATTATACCTGTGATAGGCCTTCGACTTGTTTAACCTCTGTTTGGAAGATGATTTCCTGTCCTGTTGATGGTTTTCAACCCAATGTTATCCTCAAAAATAATTAATTAACCTATGGAAAAAAATGTTAAAGGACTTTCTTTTAATTGTTTACATTTCATGGTGCAACTGACCAGCTTCTTCCATGAGCCAAGCATTCTCTGAGATTAGAATAGTAATTTTGCCCACTACCATTGACCAGCACTTTCCCTCAGGCAAGCACTCTGTGGTGTTAGAATAGTAATTTGTCCCCCATCAGTGTCCAGCACCTTCCCTCAGGCAAGCACACAGTGGAGTTGGCTTAGTATTTTTGCATCCCAGCACCTTCACTGAGGCAAGCACACGTGGTGTTAGAATAGTATTTTAGCCCTCCACCACTGACCAGCCCCTGCCCTGAAGCAAACACAGTGTGGAGTTAGAATAGTATTTTTGCCCCCCAACACTACCAGCCCTTTGCCGGAGACAAGCACACCGTGGTGTTAGAATATTATTTGTGCCCCCAACAGTGACCAGCACCTTCCCTGAGGCATGCACACCGTGGAGTTAGAATAGTATTTTTCCCCCACCACCGACCAGCACCTTCTCTGAGGCAAGAACCCGTGGAGTTAGAATATACATTTTGCCCACCACCAGTGACCAACACCTTCCCTGAGGCAAACACACAGTGGAGTTAGAATAGTAATTTTGCCTCCCACCAGTAACTAGCACCTTCCCTTAGCCAAGCACACTGTAGAGTTAGAATAATATTTTTGTACCCCACCACTGACCAGCACCTTCCCTGAAGCAAGCACCTTGCAGAGTTGGAATAGTATTTTTGCCTCTAACCACTGACCAGCTGCCTCTCTATGTTTTCTTGAATTTTAATATTTTTATATATATATATATATACTATATTTAAAATCGATTTATGAAATTACAAATCTTAAATTAGATTTTTATGTTTTTCCCATATAACTAACCACCATTTATTATTTCAAATATACGCTTAATTTATTTATTTTGCCTTATGTGTGACTCAACTTTTGACACCAAACGGTTTGTACATGGCGCAATAACCTACGATTTGCGTGACCACACTAATTGCAATTCCCAAAATGTGGTCTATGCCATATGGTGCCCCTGCCAGCTCATTTATATGGGGCAAATTACTCAATCAATTAAGGTTTGTTTGTCTCAGCACAAAAGCAAAAATGAACATGCGCCCCATGTATCTCATTTCATTGAAAACAACCATACGCCTTCCTAACTGCGTTGGCAGGTGATTGAAATGATTAAGAAGCCATGTAGGGGTGGTGACATTGCAAATATATTTAACAAGTCTGAATGTCGCTGGATTCTTTGATGCAACAGTATTAACAAAGGTCTAAATACCCTTGAGGAGTGGCATACCATTATATCTAGATGAGTTTTTTTATATTTGTATATGTTCATCTGTTGTCCCATTAGGTTGGGTTTTGACTATTGTGGTCTTTTGACAGGAACTATAATGTATGTCAATGCACAAATGTACACTATGATCCTTTATATGACTCTTGTGATCCTTTCTTTCTTGCTTTTTGAGATTTATGATCATTAAGTTAATTGAGGGTTTATTCGTTCATGATTGTGATCATTGTGTAAACCTATCCATAGGAATAGGATATTGTTGTTTGCATGGATCTTTGGGCGCTCTTATAGTGATTTTTGCAATCCTGATTACAAAACTCTGTATTTCACAATTATTATGGTATATTGTTAATTGTTTGAATTGATAGAAAACTCATCTGCATGGAGCATTGCAATTTTGTTAACATCTTATGTGCTCACATTTGATTCTTCTTATATATGTTGTACAACTAAGCAGCACTCTATGGATGTGACTGTTTTATAAAGAATTGTTGACATATAATGCAAGTGATTTGCTCTTCACGATCTGAAAATGAATTCAGTGCATTTGGGATCCATTATGGGGTGACATTTGATCTTTCTTATATATGTTGTAAAACTAATCATCACCCTATGGATGTGATTATTTTATAAAGAATTGTTGACATATAATGCTAATGATTTGCTCTTCACGAACAGACATGAATTTAGTGCGTTTTTGTTCCATAATTATCTACAGAGATGGATGGATTCTGTATTTATTTCGCTCTCTGGTTCTATATCTACTTCTATGGGTGCACTGTTTATTATTATTTTATTTAATTTATTATTATTTTTATTTTTGCCTTTCTTACAATCTGTCTTGGTCTGTAAATTCTACATCTGTTCTTTTCCTTTCTTGAGTGCTTGGTTGATATGGTCTTTAGATATTCCCAAAAGGTTAGTGTAGATTGCCAGCTTTAAAATGGCCGACACATTTCTGTCCTCTAGCCACCATGAGACCGCTAGTCCGCTTTCTATGCCTATAGGCGAAAATCCCAGTCCACTTTCTATGCCTATGGGCTAGGGGCTATAAATGCTCAGCGTCTGTTGGCCTTCACTTTTCTCCAGCTGTTTTTCAGGCAAGTGCTTGACCGTTATGCTGGTTGGACCGGGTGAAGCCAAGAGGGGCAATGGGTACTATTCTAGTTTATGTTGCTTTATTTTTTATTCGCTAACTATTTTCTGCTCCTTTCATTCCTATCTGTAATTGACTGCATTAAGTCGTATCTCTTCCCTTATAAAATTCAGGTGGGGCTGGTTCTGGTCATTACTTATTTTCCATGCAATAATTGTGCACTTTATCGGTATGGCATACTTCGTTATGATTATTGCAGTGTGAACATCCTCCATACAAGGTTGCCATATTCATACCCTCTTCTACCCCAGATAAGTCTAATGCCGGAGTGTTTTCTGTATATTAGGTATAACTCATTTGCATTAATATAAAAATAGTTTTTGTCATAACTATCGCAGCGTAAACATCCTGCATTTTGAGGTCGCTGCGTATTTAAATCTGCATTTATAATTTTTTATTTATGTTTAGTGCCTGAGTGGTCTTTGTATACTTAGTAGATCTTTTTAAGTATACATACACTAAAGGATAATTCCCTTGATAGTTCGTCCACCTCTTGATATTGGTCTTTGTACATTTTCAGATTAGGTGAGCCCATCGCCTGTGATCTCCTATACCAGCCCGGTTGTTAAATTCTTCACTAATTACTTCTACTTGTAGTTATTGTATATTTTGATTGTCACCTTCAGGGTAGCACTACTGGTTACTATGCAGTTCTTTATTTTTATTTTATTTACTTTGCAGTTTTGGACTTGTGGAGAACAGCTCAATTAGTCCTGTCTCCTTCAATAACTTTTAAAGTCCTCTGAACTACTTTATCATATTTGGCCATGTGAATTGTCATACTTCAATGAGGCTGTATGTATTTAATTTAGACAGCCCATTATATTGTGTTCTGAGTTGCTATTTTCTTTATCTTTCCTTCATCTTTTTCATTTTGCCGTTCAATTTGTATCCTTACAGAGTTTTAGCTCTTCTTGTGCGGTATCTATGGTATCCCCCAACATTTCACTGCACCAAGTGGCAAGCACTGTGTGGTGCCTGCCATGTTATGCAGTGAATTGCCAGACAATGTCAAATTGCAGAATGCAACCATCATGGTGGCAGTCGCAACCTAATTCGCGGTGCGGGACCGCCGCATGTCTGGCAGCCGGTCCCAACACCACGGGGATGGCAGGCGGACTCAGGTCCGCCGGCCTGCTAATGAAGCCCCTACATTTTCTCTTTGGAAATGGATTGTCTGACTTGACTGAATCTTCTGTCGCACTGACTCTGACTTTGTATCTGTTGTGGGTCTTTCGGTTTTGGCTTATCCCTCATTTCTTTTTGGTTCTTTTTCTTTGCACATTTAATCTATACTTTCTTGCACTATATTTTCTAAATAGTGACTATTGCTTTTTGCTAGTTGCTATTTTCCTGATAACCATGTACATATTTTCTTTTTTAGATGTTTTATTGAAAATTGCTTGGACGCTCCTAAGTTTATTGTCTTGTCCTGATGATGACCTTCTGAATTCATTTTTGGTTGAAATGCCATTGACGCTTTAATGTGGCCCTAAATGAAGAGGACGCATTTTTTTGCTGTGTGCTGTTTCTGTTTTTTCTGAACCCAGCCCTTGTATATTGTCCCTCAGCCACTTTGTTTGATTATACACTGTATTTTTTGTACTGTTTGTGTAAACCTATGAACGCTATTATTGTCTTATGATTGTTTGTCTATCTTTGTTAATAATAATAAACAAAACTGTTCTACTTCATTGAAATATTGTATATATGGGTATCCCATGCCCAAATAATATTGGGCTGTCTTTTCTTCTTTCTCTCCCCCTTTTTTTCTTACATGTCTCCTTTTTGTGTGGCTTAATTATTTGAGTGTTATACTTGAACCCTTGCTTGGATTCCAGCCCCACCACTGACCAGCACCTTCTCTGAGGCAAACACACAGTGGTGTTAGAATAGTAATTTTGCCCCCCACAACTAGCCAGCAACTTCCCTGCGGCAAGCACCCTCTGGAGTTAGAATAGAAATTTTGCCTCCCACCAGTAACTGGTAGTATGGGAGAACAAGTGTACCCTGATATGTGAACCTGGGGTTTGGCATATGTTTAGACAAAATAATGGTTCAATGTTGGCCACAGTGGGTCCAGAGCAGGAAATGTGATCCTCAAAGAGGATACTGAAATTTAAGTATAAACAAAGGGATTCGTCATACTGGGAAAGAAGAGTAGGGTAACATATGTCGTGTAAAATGGACAATTTATTTTACACAGATTTTTAAGTACTTTAAATAGTTTTCAGCTGCACACACAGAGTGAAAAGTGGGCGTGTCGTGACAAGGTGAAAGTGAATTTAAAAACATCACATCACATTGACAACAGAAAACGAAACTCCACGAGATTATAGACAGTGTAAGGAGTTCCTGTTGCAGGGGACCCCTACATCAGGAACTGCTAACAACGGAATTCATGCCGTAGTGCCCATCTGAGGAACCCTTACTCAGCTGATTACGGGGCATGCACTAGAAGGAGACGTGACGCATACGTGAGAGCGGCCATTTTTAAAAAAAGTCCGCGGTTCAGTTTTTCTGCAACTTAAGAAGCTTCACGCAATCAACGCGATGCCACAAAAGAAATTATCTGAAAAACGCTCGTACAAGGAGAGAAAACGTGAGTGAACTATCGAAATTTGGTGGCAAAAGGAAAAAATAAAAGGAAACGAACACAAACGATCAAGTGATCTTTCTTTTAAAGCACAACAGCGGATAGAATCCAGCCTCAGATCTGGGCAGGCGAAAACGGAGGATTATACCTTACCGGACAGTGCTAGGCAAATGGAAAAGAATGTAGATCTAATGATACAGTTGAAAAAGACTGGCACATTGGGGATGGATCCAGAATTGTACCCGGTTTCTGAAGTGTATTCTGCTCTAGCAGGAGCTCAAACACATATGCCTACTGTGCACAGCAGTACGCCTACTATGTATAGTAGTACACCTACTAATCTATCCCAAGCTGCTGACTTATTAGACCCTTCTGTTGAAAGGATATCAGGAGTCTCAGTGGTTAAGGGGGATGATAAGGGGGCAGGAAACTGTTTGAACATAAGCGAGAATGCTTGGTCAGGGGGGATTATGGAGATTTTGTATGCATTAGAAAGAACCCTCTCCGCAATCTTATCTCCGTTTGAAAAAAGCACATTAAATACTGATCATATATTGGAAGTTCTCTCGACAATATTGGTAAGGGTTCAAGATCTTAAGCAGATTAAGCAAGCCCTAACAAACCCAGAAAAGGCTCCTTTAGTATCCAGCCAAGCACGTCAAATACAAAATGGGACGCAAAATAGTGATACAAAACCAGTGGAGGGGGAAATAAAAGAAATGATTGTGGGTCCTGAAAGTGCTTCTCCCGAAGGAAAGATAATTATAAGCTCGTTTCGAGCAAATCTTCACAAGAGTGCACAGGTCACTACAAGAATGGAAAACTTAGAATTAGAGGTACCCTCAACTCCAAATCCATTACGTGTTTACCCAATTTGAAAAAAAAAGTAATTAAAAAAAATTAAGTCTACAGTTACCTGAAGAATCAGCTAACATCTTAGTTAGTGAACCTTTAGGAGAGGTCTCGATAGTGAGGAAAGGTAACGCTAAAAATGGCCGTAGGGGGAAGAAGAAGATGAAGCATCGTCATTTCCTGAAATGTAAACAGAAAAAACTGCGGTTCCATCTTGAAAGTGAAATAACAAATTGCTCTACATCCCCATCTATCAAAGAGAATATAAGGCCTCTGGGTCAAACTACAGTGAATGAGAGTCAAAAACAGGGGCAAGACAATGACATTCAGCCGAATAGTTCGAATTTAGTGTTGATTGCCCCTTCGAACCAAGAGGGTCAGGAAGAAAGTGGGCTAACTCATGACATAAGCAGTGACCTTATATTAAGAAGTATATTGGATAATTTAGGTGACCCTGTAATAGAACCAAATACAGCTCCTGGAGGTGCCGTACGGCACCCCTGTGGGCAGGATCTGTCACCAATGAGGCACAAGTCCAGCCAGGGGATAGGTGGGGGGTGGGGAGTGACTACGGCTGTTAACAGTAAAGGCGGGTAAGTTAGAAAGAGATTTATCCCTGGGACAACCAGGTATCAATCAAATAAGGTATACTGGTACAGGCGCCGGTCAAGTGAGTAGGGTTTTAACTTTTAGCTCCCTGTTCGAAGCTGAACCAATGCTATTGAATAGAAGTGCCCTCCTTAAGATATTGACTGAAACAGAGGATCTGGGGTTAATCACCAGCAAAGATGTTGAATTGGAACACTTAGATTAGAGGAGTGCACCCCCTAGAACTAAAGCTACTTTGCATCAGGGGTAGTGTCAGCACTGGTTTTAGCAAACGTCGATGGTTTTAGGAATAGAGGAATAGACGTGATCCCTAGTGTAGTCCCTTGTAGTGTTCCGTCCGAAAGTCTTGGAAATATTTATCATGCGCACGGGAATGGCTCCACTGAGTACGGGGGTGTAAACACCCACATAAAGTATGAGGACATAGAAATAACAGTAGGAAGAAACATGGGTGTTAGAGAAATCAATATTTTAGCACCTGTGGTTCGGTGGGTCCCCAGTGCAAATGGGGAAGATGAGATATCAAAGTGGAGCTGGGTTGCATGTGCTCTGAATGGGGCAAAAACATCCACCATAAAGCCCACAGATTGGGGGTAGCCACTTGGGGAACATCATATCATGGAATGTGGCGGGGTTAGGAAAATGAAGTTATAAGCTTAAAGCTTTAGTAGAATGAGACCCCAAGATAATCTGCCTCCTTGAAACGTGGCCGGGGGAGGAGTTCCATTTTGAGAACTTTTATGTGTACTGTAGCACAGCAAACAAATCTGTAAAAGGGCATGCAAGTGGAGGCTTAGCCATCCTACTCAGTTGCGACATAGCATGGGACCCTGTGATCTATAAGCATCCCTCAAATTGCTGTATTTGTGCAAAGCTGAAAATAGGAGAAGATAACTTGGGGCAAGTGATGTTTCTGTTATTGGTAAATGTGTATATTCCCCCGGGGAGGGCGTCTAATCCATTGGTCGACTCCATTTGCACTTTTGTGCAAAGCTTAGGTAACACTGAAGAATGCACACGTATAATGATGGTAGGGGATTTTAATGCTAAGCTATGTAATAGTGCACTCTTGTCGTTCTCTAATCCGGACCTGGAGGAGGTTTGGTCTATCCTAGAGTCTGTATTTCCGGCCCAATTAAAATCGGATAAATGTGGCCTATCCCTTTTGCAAAATTTCAGGAAACTAGACCTTGCACTTTTAAATGGTAGATTCCTGGAGGACTCTCCCGCTGCTTACACCTTTAATGGGACATATGGCCACTCTTCAATTGATTATATGGCAGTCTCCTTTCAATTGTTTAGTGCATGCTTTCAGTTTAAGCTACTCCCCACAAAGTTGAGTGACCATAACATTCTAGAGGCAAATATGGTTATAAAAACTGAGAAGCCTGAACTCTGGAATCAGAAATTAAAACGTCACTTATTCCCAAAATAATGGCCGTACTTGCTGGTCATATAAGTCGCTTCCAAACTTTTAGAGGGTTTTCAAGAATATTTTTTTTAGCCCAAGTCAGGAGACACCGGTCCTGAGGTATGAGAGGGTTTTGGCAGCAATTAGAAGATTAGGAAAGAATAAGCAAGGTGTGAGAGTCCCCCCAATAGCAATAATACGATGGGAAATTAAAAAAGTGAACAAGGAGATTAATGGTTTAATTAGAGACCAATTTAGAGAGCCCAGGTTACAAAGGCAGAGAGAGATATATAGGCTAAAACAGGTTCGGAAAAGGAAAATAGCATCAGATCGGATGATGGCTGAAGCCGAAAAATGGGTTAATTTACGAGAAGTGGCTTTATCCAGGGATACTAGAAAGTATTGGGCATTGATAGCAAAGTTCTGTGATGGGAGATAAAAATCAAAATCCATTTTTATCCCAGAAATCGAATGGTTTATTTTTATTTCCCAGCTTTATGCGCCAAATCACCCAGCTGATCAGATCGAAGAGGTAATTTAATGCTTCACTAACGGGGGGTTATTTGAGAGCACCGACACGTTTGGAGATTGAAGGATATATAAAAGGGGCGAGATACTCTAGTGCAATGGGGCCAGATAATGTTCCTGTAGCCATAATAAAACAGGACAGTGATGACTAGGCAAAATTTTTACATCCGTTGTTTGTCCACTGTTATAATGATGGGGACATCCCACTATCTTGGAAGGGAAGTATATTAGTCCCGTTATATAAGAAGGGCCCTAAAAACTCCCTGGCCAGTTTTAGACAAATTTCCCTTTTTGATGCAACGGGGAAACTGTTTGCAAAGAGTATCCTTTGCCACTTGCAACAGTGGGCATTCAGAAACAATTATATCCCCTTGGAACAAACAGGATTCCGTAACAATAGTGGCACACTGGATAACATCTCTATTTTGCTAACCTTAACCGAAAAATATCCAGTAGGCCGGGGGTCCCGTTATACTCCGCTTTTATAGATTTCTCCACAGCGTTCGACAGGGTAGATCGGGGGACGCTGTGGAGGAAATTGGTTACAATGGGGATACCAGGGAACCTCCTAAGATTAATAATTGCCTCCATTCTTCGACCTGGACAAAAGTTTTATTGGGGGGGCACTAGCCCTCTCAAAGAAAATAAGAACACATAACGGGCTGAAGCAGGGGTGCCTCCTGGCCCCTTTACTCTTTTCCATTTACATCAATGATCTGCCGAGTAGTGTAGGACAGAGTAAAGGGGACCCTCCTCAATTAGGTAACCAAAAACTGAGTTGTCTGTTATATGCAGATGATGCAATAATAATGGATTCAACACCAATTGGATTGCAAAGATGACTGACCGCGCTAGTTAGGTATACAGAATAGTATTTTTTAAAAATAGATATTTCGAAAAGTAAAGTTATGATTTTTAGTTATCAAGGCTGTAAGGTCAGAAAAAATTTGAATCGGTTTCTGGGAAAGGAAAAACTGGAAGTAGTAACCTTTTATCCATATTTAGGAAAAATATTTACTAACACGTGTTCAGCCAATAGACACATGGATCATTGCAGAGGGAAAGCGATTTCACAAGCCTCTGCAATTAATCGCCTGTACACGCAATGTGGGAAAAGACATTTCTCGCATATTATTTCAGTCTATAAAATAAGGATCCCACCGACTCTGAACTACGCTAGCGAAACAATAGATGCGCAAGAGTGGGCCAAATTTGAGAAAGTGGAAGGAAAGATCTGGCAAGTCAAATCTGTAACCTAAATCGTGCAGCGCCGATTGCAGCGCTTAGGCTCGAATTTGATCTCCTTTCCACATATGTGTTATCAATGACTGCATACTTAAGGTGGTGTAATGCTCTGATAAATGGGTCTGACAATTTACTAAGGGCAGCATTGCACAGGGAAATATTTGTAAATATGTTGGGAAAAAGTGCTATTTTTAGAAATTATTTAAGAGCATTATGAATGTTTGGTTTAGATATGGACGGGGCAGCGATTCTATGTAAAACAGCCTTAAAGAAGATAATTAAGAAAACAATATATGTGGTTTCCCGTGAAAGAGATTCTAAATTGTGCTCAATGAACAGAAGTATGGATTGTATTGTTGGGGGTACCATTATTAAAAAAAAACAACCGTATGTCTTATGGAACCTGAAACATGGCGTACGTAGGGTGATGCTGTTAATAAGATTGAATTTATTACCCCAAAGAATTGTAACTGGTTCCTGGGAGGGTATTCCTAAAAGTGAAAGGTATTGTCAGCTATGTAATTTTGGTATACAAGATTTGAATCATGTTTTGTTTGTGTGCCCTGCACTCCATTCAATACGACGCAGACATTTAAGGATTGGTTTATTAAAGTATAACATTTCCACAGCAGAACAGGCCCGCAATTGCCTCCTGTACCCTTCATCCGAACTGATCTGTTTTAAAATGTTCCGTTTTTTAAAGAATTGTTCAATATTTTTTAAGATTGTAAAAAGTTCTTATGATTTGAATGTTTATAGCACTTGTATTCTGCATATGTGCATCTTTTAAGAAACCGTATGGTGCTAGTTATTGATGGTAAGGACCATTCTATGTGAATCCACAGAGCACTTGCACTTTATTGCTTATTTTATAAAAAATACCCTGCTGTTAGGGGTGGTTGGGAAATACTTTCCCAAAAAGTTGCACGGAACACTTGCACTTTTTTTCGACGCGTTAGTCGTCTTGCTCAAGTTCTTACGTGCACTTTGTAAGATATTTTTTTGCTGCTAGTTAATTGTTGGTATAGAGTGTTCCATAGAGGTTGCTTAGAGCATTAGCACTTTATTGCGCACCTTATAAAAACTTTTTGCTGCTGGTATTAATTGGGATAGCTTTTCCAAAAGAAGATGCACAGAGCACTTGCACTTTTTTTTCAACTTCCGCCCCTAAGTTTAGGCTCCTATGTTTACATCCAAACATGTGCAAAAACAACTATTGATGGACAGAATGCAGAACAATGTCATACATTCACCCCAGTACAGAGATTTGGGCCTAAATCCATCGTTTTGTTGCTCACCACACCACGCCAATTCAGATATGGCCATATGCAAATCAGCCTTGACCCAGCGTAGGAGATGATGTTGAGGTCGTGATGGCCGACCACTTGTGCGAGGGGGGCCATGTAGACATTGAACAGCGTTGGGCTGAGGGATGAGCTGTTGTTGCCTTCCAGGTGGCGGGCCAGTTGCATGTTGACGATTTTCTCGATGATCTTTGCCGGGAATGGGAGCAGGGAGATGGGCCGGAAATTCTTGAGGTCCTTGGGGTCCGCTTTGGGCTTCTTGAGGAGGGCGTTGATTTCGGCGTGCTTCCAGCTTTCCGGGAATGTCGCTGTTTAGAAGGAGATGTTGATGACCTTCCGTAGTTGGGGTGCGATGGCTGCGTCTGCTTTGTTGAATACGTGGTGTGGGCACGGTTAAGATTGAGATCCTGAGTGGATGGAGTTCATGACTTTGCGTGTCTCGTCGTTGTTGATGTTGGACCAGAAGGTCAGGTGGTTGGCACTGGTGGAGTTCACAGGGGAGGTGGAGTCTGGCGTAGTCGGGGCAGTCGTGGTGTTGAAGCTGTCGTGGATGTCAGCGATCTTGCGGTGGAAGAAGAGGGCTAGTGAGTCGCACAGTTCATTTGAGGGCGGGATGTCGTTGGTGTTGGCGCTGGGGTTGGAGAGTTCCTTTACGAGGCTGGAGAGCTCTTTGCTGTCATGTGCGTTGTTATCCCAGCGGTCTTTGAAGGAGGATCTCTTGGCTAATCTGATGAGGTGGTGGTGTCTGCGGGTGGCGTCCTTGTGGGCTGCGTGGTTGTCCGGTGTGTGTTCGTGGAGCCATGTCTTCTCCAGTTTCCGGCATGCGCGTATAGAGGTATGGAGCTCATCGGTGAATCAGGTGGCTCTCTTGTTGGCATGGCTGTTGGAGGGTTTCTTGAGCGGGTGTGGGTGTTGGTGCAGGTGTCGCTCCACTGCCTGAGGTTTCGGGCACGACGTCTGGATTGATGGGGTCGGTGGGTGGGTTCTTGGCAAGGGAGGTGATCAGCTGGTCTTCAGTGACTTTTCTCCAGCCGCGGCGAGGCAGCTGTTGGGTGCTGTGGTGCATGGTTGGTTTCTTGAAGGTGAAATGGATGCAGCGGTGGTCGGTCCAGTGGAGTTCGGTGGTGTGGTCGAAGGTGACGTGGGAGCTTGTGGAGAAGATGGGATCCAGGGTTTGGCCGGCTGCGTGGATGGGTGCAGTGACGAGTTGTCTATGGCTAAGGTTGGCGAGGTTGTCGATCAGGGTGGCGGAGTTGCCGTCGTTGTTGTTCTCGAGGTGGAAGTTTAGGTCCCCGAGGAGGATGTAGTGCTTGGAGACGAGTGCGTGGGTGCTGGCGAGGTCGGTGATGGAAACGCAGAACTGAGCCCAGGGTCCAGGCGTTCTGTAGATGAGTGTTCCTCTGAGGGTGGTGTTGGGGTTGGTGTGGATCCGGAAGTGCAGGTGTTCGGCGGTGTTGAGGGTGTCGTCTGCATGGGTGGCGACCTTGAGGGTGGACTTGTGGACAATGGCTATTCTTCCTTCGATTCCGTTGGCTCGATCCCTGCAGGTGATCTTGTAGCCGTCTGGGATGGCTATGGCGATGTTGTGTGCCGAGGAGTCGATCCACCAGATCTCGGTCAGGAAGGCCACGTCTGGGGCGGAGGTGTCGAGCAGATCCCAGAGCTCAACAGTGTGTTGGCGTGCGGAGTGGGTGTTGAGGAGTATGCAGCGGAGGTGATTGGGTCTAGTCCTTGGAGGTTTGGTGGTTCTGTCGCAGGTGAAGCTGCAGGTGTGGCAGGAGAAGGGTCCGTGGGTCCGTTTTGGGGCGGCCTGAAAGCAGGTGTGGTTGCGGCTGGCATTAAAGTGCGTGTAGAATGCTGGCGTCATAGTGGATTCTGGTGTCGTGGCATTCGCGGGGTCCAGGGGTTCTGGCGCTGGGTACGGTCCAGGTGCGGACGGGCGCAGACGGGCTTGCCTTAGGCACGCCTGCTGCGCGCGTCTTCTGCGCGGCAGCTTCTCGGCCTGCATATGAGGTGGCTGGGAGGCGGGAACGGGGAGGCAAATGGGTGTGCAGGGGGGGGCGGGGCCGCAGGGAAGCAGCGGCGGGAAAGGGAGCAGCGGGGGCAGGGGGAACTGGCTCACAGGGCAGAGGGGAGGGAAAACCCAGGTAACAAGGAGGCAGCAGGGAGGCAGGGACCAGGCAGTCAGGTGACGAGCAGCGGCGTGGGGGCGACCTGCCTGCAAGCAGGGTCAAAGGTAACAAAAAGGCGTAGAAATATCACAAAAAACAGGGGGAAATGAGTGGCACAGAGGCACAAAGGTCACAAGAAAGGGCAGAAAGGTCACAAAAGACGGGGGGAATTAGTGGCACAGAGGCAGAAAGCTCACAAGAAAGAGCAGAAAGGTCACAAAAAAACAGGGGGAAACGAGTGGCACAGGCAGGCAGAAAGGTCCCAAGAAAGGGCAGAAAGGTCACAAAAAACAGGGGGAAACAAGTGGCACAGAGGCAGAAAGCTCACAAGAAAGGGCAGAAAGGTCACAAAAAAACGGAGGGAAACGAGTGGCACAGAGGCAGAAAGGTCCCAAGCAAGGGCAGAAAGGTCACAGAAATGTAGGGGCAGCTAAGCAACAGAAGGCAAAACGGGCAGAGAGACACTGGGTCGTGAGGGGAGCAGAAGGAAAAACCGGGCAGAGAGACACGGGGCAGCAAGGGAGAGAACTGCCACAGGTGGTGCTGTGCGGAGGGGGAGCGACCTACCTGGAAGGGTCAAGGGTCGCTCTCCTCACCGCGCAGTAGCGGGCTTATATGGGGAGGTGGGAGGGAGGAGCAGCTGGGAGGTGGGGTAGTGAATGGGCAGTCAGGGGGATGGCGACGCAGCGACGAGGGGCGACGAAGGAAACAGAAGGTAAAAGGTCACAAGAATACAGGGGGAAACGAGTGGCACAGAGGCAGAAAGGTCCAAGGAAAGAGCGGAAAAGGTCACAAAAAACGGGGGGAAACGAGTGGCACAGAGGCACAAAGGTCCCAAGAAAGGGCAGAAAAGGTCACAAAAAATGGGGGGAAACGAGTAGCACAGAGGCAGAAAGGTCCCAAGAAGGGGGCAGAAAAGGTCACAAAAAACGGGGGGAAACGAGTGGCACCGAGGCACAAAGGTCACAAGAAAGGGCAGAAAAGGTCACAAAAAATGGGGGGAAGCGAATGGCACAGAGGCAGAAAGGTCCCAAGAAAGGGCAGAAAAGTTCACAAAAACCCGGCAGGAAACGAGTGGCACAGAGGCAGAAAGGTCACAAGAAAGGGCTGAAAAGGTCACAAAAAATGGGGGGAACCGAGTGGCACAGAGGCACAAAGGTCCCAAGAAAGGGCAGAAAAGGTCACAAAAAATGGGGGAAACGAGTGGCACAGAGGCAGAAAGGTCCCAAGAAAGGGCAGAAAAGGTCACAAAAAATGGGGGGAAACGAGTGGCACAGAGGCACAAAGGTCCCAAGAAAGGGCAGAAAAGGTCACAAAAACGGGGGGTAACGAGTGGCACAGAGGCACAAAGGTCCCAAGAAAGGGCAGAAAAGTCAGAAAAAACGGGGGGAAACGAGTGGCACAGAGGCAGAAAGGTTCCAAGAAAGGGCAGAAAGGTCACAGAAATGTAGGGGCAGCTAAGCAACAGAAGGCAAAACGGGCAAAGAGACAGGGGGGCTGCGAGGGAAGCAGAAGGAAAAACCGGGCAGAGAGACACAGGGCAGGGAGGGAGAGAATGGGCACATCGGTGCTGTGCGGAGGGGGAGCGACCTACCTGGAAGGGTCATGAGTCATCTCAATTAAAACGTTCACAGGGTACCCCATTGAGGTTTGTGGATTCAGAACATTAAATTACGCCTTCAAGGGAAGGGAGGCAATCTGCAAAGTCTATGTGTCCGCAGTGGGACCCTCTGTATTTGGATGGTTGGACCAAGGGGATCTAGGAATCAAGCTTGACCCCAGTAGGTCAGATCCAGTCCTGGTTGTGCATGACAGCGAAGACTATAGCAAGTCCTTGTTAAATGCATTTCCCAGTGTCTTCAATGGAGAAATTGGTGCACTTAAGGGATACAAACATAAAATTCAAGTCAAGTGCGGTGCAGTCCCAGCAGTGCATAAGTATGTAACTTGCCATTTTTTGTGAAAGAGGAAGTGAAGTCACAGCTTGACAAGCTTCTTCAAGATGGAAATATAGAACACGTTGAGGCGTCCGAATGGGTGGCACCATTGGTCATGGTTAAACGGCCTAACAGCAGTTTGAGACTATGCATCGATTTGCACGATCTTAATCGCAACATAGTGGTTGAACAATACCCACTGCCAAGGATCAATGAGATGCTTGCAAAAACAAAAGGTGTGAAATGGTTTTCGACAATAGACTTGAAATCCGCCTATCACCAGGTCCCACTGCATTGGAAGAGCAAGAAACCACGTTCGTAACGCCTTTCGGATGTTACCAGTTCAATAAAGTCCCCTTCGATTTAGTCTCTGCGGCAGCAATGTTTCAGAGACTAATGCAAAACATTTTTGAGGGCATCCCAGATTTGTTGTTGCTTCAAGATGACATTCTTGTCATGGGAAAATCTAGGCAGGAGCATAACAACAAAGTAAACCAAGTTCTTGGCATACTTGCAGCAAAGGGTTTGACAGCAGAATACAAAAAGTGCAGGTTCACTTGCCGCAAGGTTAACTATTTGGGGCATGAAATAACAGGTGATGGTATATGTCCGTAGAAGGAACTGTTGAAGGCCAGCAACGACGCACCAGTGCCAAAGAACATGGAGGAGCTACGATCCTTCCTATGACTGGTAGGAATTTACGCAAAATTCATAAAGAATTTCTCTCACAAAACATATTCCCTTAGACAATTGTTAAAATTGACGAACAAATTCATATGGGACGAGGATTGTCAGGACACTTTAAATTCTTTAAAAAAAGAAATGTGTTCAACTGTACCATTGCAGGGTTTTGATCCTCAACTCGAAAACATTATCACAACTGATGCGAGTGGCAGGGGACTGGGTGCTGTTTTAACCCAAAGAGATGCTAAAGGACAAGAGTCTACCATAGCCTTTGCCTCACGCGCCCTGACTCCAAGTGAGGAAAAATTTGCAGTCATGGAACATGAGGCACTGGCATGCGTCTGGGGCCTTGAGCACTTCAGGCAGTTTGTCTGGGGTGGCAAGGTTATTCTACGCAGTGACCATAAGCCACTGACAAAAGTCTTTACCACCAAGGGGTTGTACGCAGCGTCGCCTAGGCTTGCAAGGCTATCGGTACGATTGTTTGATTACAATTATGTTGTAGAATATGTCCCTGGAGTAAAGAATGTAGTTGCTGACTTTTTGAGCCGCATGCCCATACCAGAGCATGAGAAGTGTGACGAAAGTGATGAACTATGTATCGCCAATATAAAAGAGGAAATAGAGGGAATCTCTCTAGGTGAATGGATTTCAGAACAAAACAAGGAAAAAGTATTGTGTGAAGTGAGTGATATGATGACAAAGGGATGGAGTACCAAGAACACCTTGCCAGAAAGATTGAAACATTTCTGGGAGGTGAGTCATGAACTCTCCCATGAAAATGGGTTACTGTTAAGGGGGGGAAAAGTTGTCCCGCCTAACACGCTTAGAAGGAAAATACTCGAGACTTGCCACGAAGGGCATATAGGCATCGCAAAAATCAAGAATAGAATCAAGAACAGTTATTGGTGGCCCGGTGTAAGTCTAGCCTTTAGGGACTGCACCTTATGCCTTAATTCGGACAAATCACAGGTGACTTTTAGATCCCCACTACAACCCATTCCCTGCCTATCCAAGCCGTGGGAGAGGGTGGGAGTAGACATTATGGGGCCCATAATGGAAAATGGGGAACAGGTGTACATTATTGTCCTTATCGACCATTTCTTAAAATGGCCTGAGGTCAAATTTGTCACTCAACAGATTCCTTAAGTGTTGTAAAATTTCCAGACGAAGTGTTCACATGCGAGGGGCTACCCAAAACCATTGTCAGTGACAACGGGCCTCAATTCATGTCCAACACTTTCAAGAGCTACATTCAGAGAAACAAAATCTGTCACAAAACCACCTCTGTATACCACCCCGCAGGTAACGAAGTGGTGGAGAGATTCAACAGAGTCATAAAAGGAATTGTACAACTGGCTAATAGCAATAAACGGGAATGGAAACAGGAAACACTTAAAACCGTGTGGGCATACCGCATCACACCATGTGCCTCTACTGGCCATAGCCCATTTGAGCTGATGCGAGGAAGAACTCCCTTGTCAAAGAACAATGTAGGTTGGGTCAAGGCAGCGAAAAGGGTCAATTGGTCTACAGAGAAAGTTAGGAGTAAGCTCAAGGTAGCACAAGCCAGCTGCAAGGAAAGGTATGATTTAAAGCATGGGTGAAAACCTGTCAAGCTTGACATTGGAACACCGTTAAGGTTAAAAAGAGCGGTCACATCAGCAAGGGAAATGACAGATTCACACAGCCCCTTCCTGTTTGCAAAGTGTTCTGCAATTCAGCCTTGCTAAGTGATGGTAGGGTGTGGTACTTCTCAGCCCTTTCACGTTGCAAAGACACCCAGGTTGACCACAACTGCAATACTCAAACCCTTACACATGCCTTGGGTGGTGCGTTCACTCGATTGTCAGACGATAAAATGGACTGCGAATTTCACACGCATAACACGCCTGGGCATTCCACTCCAGGGCTAACCAAGGCCTCTCCCACCAGCAGAGGGCCGCGTACCACAAGTACGGGTAGAACGAGTAGAATGTTACCTCCCACAGCCGCACTTGACACTGGTCCCAACCATGTCACCAGCAGGGTGGGTAGAAGGTTATTACCACCAGTTAAACTGTCAGACTATGTTTGAGAATGATGCATTGTACATATCCTTACTCGTTGTATCCTCATTATGCATTTTACCCACTTTAATGTTCCTTTTCGTCTTCCTACCTTCTCTCTCTCTCTCTCTCTCTCTCTCTCTCTCTCTCTCTCTCCCTCTCTCTCCCTCTCTCTCTCTCTCTCTCTCCCTCTCTCTCCCTCTCTCTCCCTCTCTCTCCCTCTCTCTCCCTCTCTCTCTCTCTCTCTCTCTCTCTCTCCCCCCCCCCCTTTCTCTTTTACCTTAAGGGGGAAGATAAATTATGATTGCCATGTGTGCCCTTACGGACACCGTATCACTGCTCCCGACGTCACCAGCTGTCAACACTGGAATGTTGACTGTTGACAGCTGGTGGCTGGCTGAGCCGAGCCTTTGTTAAGCTACGTACTACACGGAACCAGTGTTGGTGCAATTTGAATAAAGAAGTTCTTCACAACTTGCTTAATGGTCGGAGAATCTTTACATTCCACTCAAAATGAAAGGCAATCTTTCGCAGAGTTTGCACAATGCTGCTTCAGAACTTGTGCCCTCCCTGCCAGTCTATCAGTTATCCAATGGCTGTCAGTTGCATTGAGCATTCAGCGAGGATGAAGCGCGATCAATGAGTGCATTGCCCTCCATCAGATCTGGAGCTTGGGAGTATGGTGACTTCAGACTCTGTATGAACAAAATGTGAAAACAAGCATGCCTAAGGTAATGACATTGACCCAGCTTGCCAATGTGCCACAAAAGTAAAAACAGTTTGGTCCATTGAAAAATACTGTAGCATTTATTTGGTAATCTGAAAGGAGAAGCAAAATTAATTGACTCAGGAACACAAAATTCCTAAAGCCATTCAACGTTCCCTTCATGTATTAAAATGGCATAACCAGTTATGTCCTCCTGGCATGCTAACCTATCATTCTCCATCTGTCGCTCAAATTATTTTTTGCTGCATTTGACAAAATATTTAACAACAAGGGGTGGTGATGGACAGAGTTTCTGAATTAAGCAGAATACTCTCACCCAGTCAAGAGATCAGGGCTAGATCCAACACCGTTTTTGAGCTCACTGCACCATCCCAGTTCAGAACCTGGCTATATGCAAATTAGTCTGTTCCTGTCCCAGTGCATGATGGGAACAGGGCAAACCAAACTACCAAGCCAATTCTTACACTGGGAAGGAAACAAGCTTCCGGGGACCGGTTTCTGGCATTTCAGCCGTCGTCGGCCCGGCTTGCTTGAATCCTGATGGTGCAATGAGCAAGGGACTCACATCTGAGTATACCCTTCCACGCTTAGGGTGGACAAAATATTTAACAACAAGGGGTGGTGATGGACAGAGTTTCTGAATTAAGCAGAATACTCTCACCCAGTCAAGAGATCAGGGCTAGATCCAACACCGTTTTTTAGCTCACTGCACCATCCCAGTTCAGAACCTGGCTATATGCAAATTAGTCTGTTCCTGTCCCAGTGCATGATGGGAACAGGGCAAACCAAACTACCAAGCCAATTCTTACACTGGGAAGGAAACAAGCTTCCGGGGACCGGTTTCTGGCATTTCAGCCGTCGTCGGCCCGGCTTGCTTGAATCCTGATGGTGCAATGAGCAAGGGACTCACATCTGAGTATACCCTTCCACGCTTAGGGTGGACAAAATATTTAACAACAAGGGGTGGTGATGGACAGAGTTTCTGAATTAAGCAGAATACTCTCACCCAGTCAAGAGATCAGGGCTAGATCCAACACCGTTTTTTAGCTCACTGCACCATCCCAGTTCAGAACCTGGCTATATGCAAATTAGTCTGTTCCTGTCCCAGTGCATGATGGGAACAGGGCAAACCAAACTACCAAGCCAATTCTTACACTGGGAAGGAAACAAGCTTCCGGGGACCGGCTTCTGGCATTTCAGCCGTCGTCGGCTCGGCTTGCTTGAATCCTGATGGTGCAATGAGCAAGGGACTCACATCTGAGTATACCCTTCCACGCTTAAGGTGGACAAAATATTTAACAACAAGGGGTGGTGATGGACAGAGTTTCTGAATTAAGCAGAATACTCTCACCCAGTCAAGAGAGCTCACTGCACCATCCCAGTTCAGAACCTGGCTATATGCAAATTAGTCTGTTCCTGTCCCAGTGCATGATGGGAACAGGGCAAACCAAACTACCAAGCCAATTCTTACACTGGGAAGGAAACAAGCTTCCGTTTTTGGCCACTATAGGTGTGGCAGGGTATGCTCAGACATGAGTCCCTTGCTCACTGCTCCATCAGGATTCAAGCAAGCCGGGCCGACGACGGCTGAAATGCTAGAAACCTCCCGGAAGCTTGTCTCCTTTCTGGTGAAGAATTGGCTTGGTAGTTTGGTCTGCCCTGTTCCCATGATGCACTGGGCCAGGGACAGACTAATTTGCATATAGCCAGGTTCTGAGCTGGGATGGGGCAGTGAGCTAAATAACGGTGATGGATCAAGCCCTGACCTTTGGACTGGGTAAGAGTGGTCTGCTTAATTCAGACACTCTGTTCATCACCACCCCCTTTTCTGAATCGCATTTGACAAAAAGCTTTTTTGTTTTCATGGTGGCTCGTGTTTGACCTCCACATTACATTTCTACATTACCACTTGAATACTTTCCCTTGGGTTTGCCATTTTTTCTCAGTTTGACCCGAACAGCAGAATCTTGCTCCTGGCAGTTGCCAGACACGGGTATATTCTTATGCCTTTTCTGTTTTTTAAACTTCGAGATTCACTCAAACATGTCTCATACAAAGAAGCAAACGCCCACACATTATAGAAAAAAACGGCACGTTGTTCTGCTTTCTGCCCATTTCTCTTTGTTTGCTCTATGTGGTTTACCTGTGATAGTCTCCGAAAACTAGCCGACTTTGCATTTATTTATTTATTTATTTTATTTATACTCTTTTATAGTGCTGGAATTCAACCCCCGAAAGGGTATCTCCGCGCTTACGCTTTACCGAGGGGCCAGGACCTAGTTCTGAACTGTGAAGGAGATGGGGAGACATTCCCAGCAGGAGACAAATAGAAAAGTTTTCAAGGACTTCTTGAAGGATTGGAAATTGGTAGTATTTTTGAGGGCAGAGGGCAGTGAGTTCCATAGGATGGGGCCTTTGTAGGACAGGGCTCGCCCTCCCTGCCTAGCTTTTTCTATCCTTGGAACCTGGAGTTGTTGCTGACTGCTGGAGCGCAGGGTGCGACTGGGTTTGTAGGGTGTGAATTTTTCTTTTAAATATTTAGGGCCATTGCCAAACAGACATCTGTGAATAGTGCAGCAGATTTTAAATTTTACACGCTGTCTAATTGGCAACCAGTGGAGTTTTGTCAAGAGGGGGAGTGAGGCAGACCTTGGCTGGGCGTTGAGAACTAGTCTCGCAGCAGTGTTCTGGACCACCTGTAGTCTCTGAAGTTGTGCCTCATTGGCCAAGATCAGCAGGCCATAACAGTAGTCCAGTCTACTGATTACCAAGGCCTGAACGAGAGTCTTCCTGTAAGGATCTGATAGGAATGGGAAGACTCGTCGTAACAGTCCAATGACCCGGAAGCAGGATCCTGCTACTTGATTTGTGTGCTCTTTAAGCAGAAGAGTTTTGTCTATCCGCACACCAAGGTTTTTAACAATCTGTTTGGGGCTTGGTGTTGGTCCTAAATCCGGGGGCCACCATTCCGGGGACCACAAAAGTGTGGCCTCCCCAAACAGCATAACCTCAGTCTTGCCTACATTGCACTGGAGGCAATTAAAGGCCATCCAGTCAGATATTGCCCTCATTCTGTCTGCAAAAGATTTTTGTATTGCGGGCGTTAGGGTTTTAAAGGGGAACAAAAGCTGAGTGTCGTCAGCGTACGACACAGGGGTGAACCCATAAGATCTTACAACGTCCGCCAAGGGGGCCACATACACGTTAAAAAGTGTGGGGCTTAGGCATGAGCCCTGTGGCACTCCCTTGGTGAGCTCCCTTGAGATGGAATGATGAGAGCCCAATCTGACCTCTTGTTGTCGATCCGAAAGAAAGCGTTCCAGCCAGGAGAGAGCCGCACCTTCTATTCCCATCTCCCTCAGACGATCGAGAAGTATCTCATGAGACACAGTGTCGAAGGCAGCGGATAAATCTAACAGCACTAGAATCATGGAGTCTCCTCCATCCATTGACATCTTGATGTTATCGGTCACTGAGAGGAGGGCAGATTCTGTGCTTCGATTGGGCCTGAATCCAGATTGAGAAGAATCTAGGCCCTCCGCTGCCTCAATGTATTTGGACAAGTGAGTGTTTACGTGTCTCTCGGTCATCTTGCTGAGAAGAGGTAAGAGGGAGATGGGTCGGAGGTTAGAGAGAGCGGTCCATGGAATTGCTGCATTCTTTCGGATAGGGTTCACCACTGCTTTTTTCCATTCTGTGGGCACAGATCCTTCCCTGAGAGAATGGTTAATCAGTGTTTGGATGTGGGGCCCAAGCAGATTTTGCAGGGAAGCAGTTATTTTGGCTGATAGAAAGTCATCTGGAGATCCAGATTTTATGTGGCTCAAGAGGGAGGTGAGATCTGAATCATTGACTGTTGGAAATGTCGTAAGTGTGGTTTTTCTCCGTGTGGGCAGAGTAGGAGGAGAGAGAGAATTGTTACTTTTTTGATTGGAGGCCTGTAAGATTTTATCATAAATCAAGTTGATTTTATTTTCGAAGAACAAAGAGATTTCGTTGCATAATTTTGGGGAGAAGTCGTCAGGGCTTTTGCATGCGATGGGTTTTACAAACTCCTGGAGAATTTTAAATAACTACTTAGATCGGTTACCCGCTTCTGCAAGTTGTTGGGAGAGGCTATTCCTCCGAGCAAGTTTAATATTTTTATAATATTTAGTCTGGGCCTCATGATGTGCTTTCTTGTTTACTTCAGTTCGTCAACTGTCACCTCTAATGTTCTTATTTTCATTAATGTTTTCATGAGGCAAATTTACAATCCGCATCTAGGCCAATGGTTGTTTCCGCACCCAAAATTACCAGGTCTGTGAACGAAGGGCACAGTTTTACCAGGTTCGGGTGTCCACACAAAAAAACACAGTTGGGAAAGGGTCAGGGGTTGCGAGCAGAGGCACAGCCTGTCCCCAACGCACCCTCTCTAGTGCTACAGGTGAAATTTCTCACGTTCTCAGACACCTCTTCCTCCGAGTCTACAAGTGATTCAGACCCAGGGGAGGGGTCCTCCAATAGAAATCAGCAACAAAAAAGGCCTTTTTTAGGGCATGGCTAGCAACAAGCATGTACGAGATTCAAACCCAATGGGAGATGACAACGCGCAAACAACACTACAAGTCATGAACAAATCTCCAATTATCAATATATCAAATAAGGTGCTTATGAAGGCTGAAATGGAGGTACTCGAACTAGGATTGTCCTTTGTCCCTGGTACTATGATGGACTTCACAAAAGTTAAAATGGAAGTCATTGAATTCTTCAGGAAGATTCGCTTGAAGTGGTTCTTTAGAAATTCTCCAGATTTTGCCTCTACTGAAGTCTCAGGATTGAGAAACACATCTTCGTTCTGCCCTCCGAACTACAACATGCCCAAAGAATTAATAACATTCGAACATGCGGTACTTTCAGCACTCAGTGTCATCGAGAAAAAGCGAGCTTTTGTTCCAGCAAACATCACCCGACAACATAAGGAGGCCATTGATAACTTGGGGAACCAGCGAGACGCGGTAATTCGACCGGCAGACAAAGGGGGAGCCGTGGTCCTTTGGTCAAAGGACCTATACAAAACCGAAGGCACGAAACATGTGAAAAATTTGGAATGGAACCGACCAATCTCCAACGACCCTACCATCCAAATATTACAAGAAATAACATCGATTGTGGATGATGCCAAGGAGAAAGGCATTTTGGGAAAAAAGTAAGCAGAATATCTGGTGAAAAACATCCCGAACACCTCATTTACACTTTTTACCAAAAGTGCATAAGGATGCCTCAACCCCACCCGGCCGACCGATAGTCTCTGGGTGCGATTCAATCTTTGAACCAGTGTCCAAATTCGTAGATGTTTTTTTAAAACCATTTGTATCAGAGGTTCCTTCACACTTACGGGACACAATGGAATTTATAAATAAGGTGGAAGGATTTCAATTCGATCCCACAACCCAGATACTTGCAACAATGGACGTAACGTCCTTATACACGCAAATTCCCCAACAAGATGGTTTAGAAGCTATGGAGATATACCTTGAAAAAAGACCTCGTCCACATCGAGTGCCAACGGATTTGATCCTACGCCTTGCAGCATTGGCTCTAAAAAGAAACTTTTTCAAGTTTGAGGACGACCTGTTCTTACAGGTCAAGGGGACCGCGATGGGTTGTCCTTTTGCGCCTGAAATGGCGATACTGTATATGGCGCAATATGAAGACAAGTACATATCTGTACAATGTACATATAAAACAGTGGCAAAGGTACATTGATGACGTGTGGTGCATCTGGGAGTGATCATCCACGGCCCTGGAGGAATTCCATCAATGGCTGAATAACCGCAGTCCTGATATCAAATTCAGCCTGACATATGATTGCAAGTCTCTATCTTTCCTAGATGTGGAAATAAAACACAGTCCTGAGGGGTTGATGTCCTCGTTGTACCTCAAGAAAACGAACAAAAACAACGCTTTGCACTTTCGTAGTTATCATCCAAGAAATTTGAAAAATAACCTCCCCTACGGACAATTCCTTAGGGTGAGGCGCAATTGTTCGAGGGTGGAAGACTTCGAGATACATGGCGAAGCCCTGTGCCAAAAGCTGCAAGAAAGAGGGTATCCACGCAAGCTGGTCAAGCATTCAATGAAACGAGCACGCTGGACCCCGAGAGAACATCTATTGCAAAAGAAATACAAACCGCCCACGGAACGGATGCTGTGCGTTTCCACGTTTGGGCCCCACACACAACCCGTGCAGAGAATCATTCGAAACCATTGGCATTTGGTGTAAGATGCTATTCCCCAGGTTGGCAAACCTCTGTTTGCATTAACGAAGAACTGCAGTATAGGGCAACAAATCATTTTGACACGCCCCCCGGTCAAAAAAGCCACACAGAGCACCCTCTTTGGGCCAGGCCCAGTGAAAGGACACCATAAATGTGGAACCTGTTCGGCATGCGACACTACTGTAGAAGGAACATTGTTTAGTGATGCCAAAAGATTTTGGAGACATGATCTGTTTACAAATTGTAAATCCAAATATGTCATATATGCCATTATATGCCAGTACCAGCTTATTTATATTGGCAAAACAACACAGGAAGTGCGACAACGGATTGTCCAACACCGGTCGAGGTTGAAAAACAAGGTTCTGTCTGCCCCACTAGTGGCTCATTTTTTGGAAAATAATCATGGCCCCAATGAGTTCAAATGGACGATTTTGTCAGCAATTAAAATTGCCGCAGGTGCCGGAGGAGACCCTGATCTCCAACTCTCCCAGAGAGAAGCATTTTTGACTATGAAATTCAATACAACAATCAACGGATTGAACAAACTTTCTGAATTGAGCAATTTAAGATAATTGTGGTTACTGAGTTCGTTTCCGAATAAGTATGCTCACAAATTATGGTGCAAAATGTGTAAACGCATGAAAGATACCAAGAGGCAAAACAACAGGACGGATACAGTATACGCACTACAAAGACCAAGTGCCCCGGCGAGTCACGTCGACGGAATGGCTCCCTCAAAAAAACGCATACGCCTTGTGTCGCGTGCTGACGTCTAACGCGGAAGCTGCCAGCGGTTAGCTGCATCGAGCGCAATACATGGAGCAGAAGTAAGTGAAAGACTTGAAACTCAGCTTATAAGTCAAATTAGTTGGCTAGATAACCTTCTGAAATGTGTGCTTCATGTTATGTTCACAGACCCGGTAGATAGGATTTATAAAGAACATCCCCGCCATAACCATGATTCCATCGGGATAAATTCCATCTGTAAGGTATGTGAAAAACGCTTTGTAGCAGAGTCGAATGTTAGATATACACCGTGTACAAGGGCAACTAAATCGCTGCTTAATTGTTGTTTACAGCACCGGGTACCATCAAAAAACTGCCAATAGATAGAGGACAGATAAAAAACTACCGCGAGGTAGGATATCTAATCGCGTTTTTTTTGTTGTTGTTAGCCGAGTCTCTGAAAATATAACATTATAGCGACTCTGGGCATTTCTTATATTTTGTACACCTGCAGAATCTTAGCGCCTTTGCGAGAAGCAACACAGTCGCTTCATCAAGACTTCACACCAGGTACTTTTGTTGAGGTTGAAGGGAGTGTAAGTCAGAAAAGAAAAGGATCAGTTGTTCTCACACCGTTTATATATTTATTTGTATGTTCCACAGGACAGTTTCCAGTCCAGGTCCTGAGGAGAACCCCTAAAATACATTCGGGTTCGAAACACGTTGACTCTGTGTTGGAACGGGATTCAGGAAGGGCATATCAGGATTTTAAATTAAGACATTGTTTACCTGAGAACTGACCCTTGGATTTATATGTTTCCAGCACAGGCAAGCAAGTAGGCCAGCAAAAAGAATTGAAGGGCCCCTTGTTTGTTGGTTTTATATCGGGACTGGTGCCCCATGCATTGAGTGAACAGAGGCATCTTCTTTCTGTGTCTTTTTCATATATATGGTGTAATTGTAAATATGTCTCATTTATACTGTCTGTAAAAATGTGTGTTTTGAATACCGTACTTCATGTGTATTTTGCTAATGAAAAGGTTTTGATGCTCGGACATATGTAAATGCTTTCTTAAAAATTATGGAATAAGTAAAAATTACTAAATGAAAAGTGTTCCCGCTTAGGATTCTTTAGGCTAAGTGGGGCTCGATTAGGTTTTCCAAATAATCTATCTGGCCATCTGTTTTGTTGTTCTAATTTAGAGTGGTAGGCCAGTTAGTACATAGACCCAAGCCTTCTTTGGGTTTACTGGTAGTAGGGCGAGCACTCGCTCGCAAGGCTTTTCTTGGCTCAAGCAAACTAAATAGCGTGCAACATCAATTGAGGTCAGGGCAGGTGATCCCACCCTGAGACTTGACATGTCCGACAAAGATACATTATCATTTAGTGATGATCACATTCAAAAACTTATATCTGACTCTACACTTTTCCCTTCTATAAATTTGAGCAACTCGGCCAAACAACAAAATATTAGTGACAAACTGATTAGACTACAAAAGAAAAACATGAGAACCGAATTACACGGCCACTTTTTACTAGCAAGTCTCAGAGCAGGTGTCATTCCCGGGGGCTTGCAGGTGAAAAATGTTCCGGTGATTTTCACCGATGATCCAGTGTACAGGAAGGGGTTCAGTTGTATAAGCACGAAGTGCAGTAGAGACCTGATGGTGCATACCATTGAAACTGCCCAACGCATCTGTAAGAAAGAACAGGAAGAGATAGAGGAGCAACTAAAGGCGATCAAGGAAGCAAAAGTACTCTTGGAGAGAATCGAGAAAGAACTAGCAACGTTTAAAGATCACACAATCAATTTCAAGACTACCAAATTTGAGAAAGATAAGAAAACCTTCAATCTGGAGACTGTGTATCCTTATTTAAAAGACGAGTTTTACACGCGACCAGATTCTACAAGGTACTTGAATACATAACAAGGAAGATCAAAGAAGAAATTTCTCATGTTCTCAGACACCTCTTCCTCCGAGTCTACAAGTGATTCAGACCCAGGGGAGGGGTCCTCCAATAGAAATCAGCAACAAAAAAGGCCTTTTTTAGGGCAGGGCCAGCAACAAGCACGTACGAGATTCAAACCCCAATGGGAGATGACAACGCGCAAACAACACTACAAGTCAAGAATAAATCTCCAATTATCAATATATAAAATAAGGTGCTTACGAAGGCTGAAATGGAGGTACTCGAACTAGGATTGTCCTTTGTCCCTGGTACTATGATGGACTTCACAAAAGTTAAAATGGAAGTCATTGAATTCTTCGGGAAGATTTGCTTGAAGTGGTTCTTTAGAGATTCTCCAGATTTTACCTCTACTGAAGTCTCAGGATTGAGAAACAAATATTCGTTCTGCCCTCCGAACTACAACATGCCCAAAGAAATAATAACCTTCGAACATGCGGTACTTTCAGCACTCAGTGTCATCGAGAAAAAGCGATCTTTTGTTCCAGCAAACATCACCCGACAACATAAGGAGGCCATTGATAACTTGAGGAACCAGCGAGATGCGGTAATTCGACCGGAAGACAAAGGGGGAGCGGTGGTCCTTTGGTCAAAGGACCTATACAAAACCGAAGGCACGAAACATGTGAAAAATTTGGAATGGTACCGACCAATCTCCAATGACCCTACCATCCAAAAATTACAAGAAATAACATCGATTGTGGATGATGCCAAGGAGAAAGGCATTTTGGGAAAAAAGGAAGCAGAATATCTGGTGAAAAAACATCCCCGAACACCTCATTTATACTTTTTACCAAAAGTGCATAAGGATGCCTCAAACCCACCCGGCCGATCGATAGTCTCCGGGTGCGATTCAATCTTTGAACTAGTGTCCAAATTCGTAGATGTTTTTTTAAAACCGTTTGTATCAGAGGTTCCTTCACACCTACGGGACACAATGGATTTATAAATAAGGTGGAAGGATTTCAATTCGATCCCATAACCCAGATACTTGCAACAATGGACGTAACGTCCTCATACACGCAAATTCCCCAAAAAGATGGTTTAGAAGCTATGGAGAAATACCTTGAAAAAAGACCTCGTCCACATCGAGTGCCAACGGATTTGATCCTACGCCTTGCAGCATTGGCTCTAAAATGAAACTTTTTCAAGTTTGAGGACGACCTGTTCTTACAGGTCAAGGGGACCGCGATGGGTTGTCCTTTTGCGCCTGAAATGGCGATACTGTATATGGCGCAATATGAAGACAAGTACATATACAATGATAACCCATACAATGTACATATAAAACAGTGGCTAAGGTACATTAATGACATGTGGTGCATCTGGGAGGGATCATCCACGGCCCTGGAGGAATTCCATCAATGGCTGAATAACAGCAGTCCTGATATCAAATTCAGCCTGACATATGATTGCAAATCTCTATCTTTCCTAGATGTGGAAATAAAACACACCCTGAGGGGTTGATGTCCTCGTTGTAGCTCAAGAAAACGGACAAAAACAACGCTTTGCACTTTCGTAGTTATCATCCAAGAAATTTGAAAAATAACCTCCCCTACGGACAATTTCTTAGGGTGAGGCGCAATTGTTTGAGGGTGGAAGACTTCGAGATACATGGCGAAGCCCTGTGCCAACAGCTGCAAGAAAGAGGGTATCCACGCAAGCTGGTCAAACAATCAATGAAAAGAGCACGCTGGACCCCGAGAGAACATCTATTGCAAAAGAAATATAAACCGCCCATGGAACGGATGGTGTGCGTTTCCACGTTTGGGCCCCACACACAACCTGTGCAGAAAATCATTCGAAACCATTGGCATTTGGTGGAAGATGCTATTCCCCAGGTTGGCAAACCTCTGTTTGCATTAAAGAAGAACCACAGTATAGCGCAACAAATCATTTCGACACGACCCCCGGTCAAAAAAGCCACCCAGAGCACCCTCTTTGGGTCAGGCCCAGTGAAAGGACACCATAAATGTGGAACCTGTTCGGCATGCGACACTACTGTAGAAGGAACATTGTTTAGTGATGGCACAAGATTTTGGAGACATGACCTGTTTACAAATTGTAAATCCAAATATGTCATATATGCATTATATGCCTGTGCCAGCTTATTTATATTGGCAAAACAACACCGGAAGCGCGACAACGGATTGTCCAACACCGGTCGAGCTTGAAGAACAAGGTTCTGTCCGCCCCACTAGTGGCTCATTTTTTGGAAAAGAATCATGGCCCCAATGAGTTCAAATGGACGATTTTGTCAGCAATTAAAATTGCCGCAGGTGCCGGAGGAGACCCTGATCTCCAACTCTCCCAGAGAGAAGCATTTTTGATTTTGAAATTCAATACAACAATGAACGGATTGAATGAACTTCCTGAATTGAGCAATTTAAGATAATTGTGGTTCCTGAGTTAGTTTCCGAATAAGTATGCTCACAAATTATGGTGCAAAATGTGTAAACGCATGAAAGATACCAAGAGGCAAAACAACAGGATAGATACAGTATACGCACTACAAAGACCAAGTGCCCCGGCGAGTCACGTTGACAGAATGGCTCCCTCAAAAAAACACATATGCCTTGTGTCGCGTGCTGACGTCTAACGAGGAAACTGCCAGCGGTTAGCTGCATCGAGCGCAATACACGGAGCAGAAGTAAGTGAAAGACTTGAAACTCAGCTTATAAGGCAAAGTAGTTGGCTAGACAAGCTTCTGAAATGTGTGCTTCATGTTATGTTCACAGACCCGGTAGATAGGATTTATAACGAACATCCCTGTGATAACCATGATTCCATCGGGATAAATTCCATCTGTAAGGTATGTGAAAAACGCTTTGTAGCAGAGTCGAATGTTAGATATACACCGTGTACAAGGGCAACTAAATCGCTGCTTAATTGTTGTTTACAGCACCGGGTACCATAAAAAAACTGCAATAGATCGAGGACAGATAAAAAACTACCGCGAGGTAGGATATCTAATCACGTGTATGTTTTGTTGTTAGCCGAGTCTCTGAAAATATAACATTATAGCGACTCTGGGCTTTTCTTATATTTTGTACACCTGCAGAATCTTAGCGCCCTTGCGAGAAGCAACACAGTCGCTTCATCAAGACTTCACAGCACGTACTTTTGTTGAGGTTGAAGGGAGTGTAATTCAAAAAAGAAAAGGATCAGTTGTTCTCACACCGTTTATATATTTATTTGTATGTTCCACAGTACAGGACAGTTTCCAGTCCAGGTCCTGAGGAGAAGCCCCAAAATACATTCGGGTTCGAAACACGTTGACTCTGCGTTGCAACGGGATTCAGGAAGGGCATATCAGGACTTTAAATTAAGACATTGTTTACCTGAGAACTGACCCTTGGATTTATATGTTTTCAGTACAGTCAAGCAAGTAGGCCAGCAAAAAGAATTGAACGGCCCCTTGTTTGTTGGTTTTATATCAGGACTGGTGCCCCATGCATTGAGTGAACAGAAGCATCTTCTTTCTGTGTCTTTTTCATATATATGGTGTAATTGTAAATACGTCTCAATTATACTGTCTGTAAAAATGTGTGTTTTGAATACCGTACTTTATGTGTATTTTGCTAATGAAAAGGTTTCGATGCTCGGACATATGTAAATGCTTTCTTAAAAATTATGGAATAAGTAAAAATTACTAAATGAAAAGTGTGCCGCTTAGAATTCTTTAGGCTAAGTGGGGCTAGATTAGGTTTTCCAAATAATCTATCTGGCCATCGGTTTTGTTGTTCTAATTTTGAGTGGTCTAGGCCAGTTAGTACATAGACCCAAGCCTTCTTTGGTTTAAAAGTGGCATTTTTAAAACAGTAATGGTAAATCCAACATCACCAGTTAGGAGAATTTATCATGACCATTACAAAGGTGAGAACCATGAAAAGGCCACTCCTCTCTGATCAGGAATTACAGCTTAACATTATATTAAGGAATTCCCAATGCTAGTCTATGAGAGAGGCAGGCCTCAGAGTAGTGAAAAATGAATGTGGGGACTTGTCACTACCAGGCGATGTAAAGATTAAACAACCATTGGGCCCATACATCAAAAATCGATAAAACGAGTCCTTATTTGCGATAAATAAGGAATCGTATATAAGGATTCGTTTTCTATGATGCATCAACAGATTCGGTATTTATTACTGAATCGTTAAAAATCGTTAAAATATACCAAAACCACAATAGCGAGAAGGCAAAATAAAGATTAGCTAATACCGAATTAGCAAATACCGATTCGGTATTTGCGAGTTCGGTATTAGCGAATTCGCCAAAAGAAGAGTCACATTGGAAGCAGGTTGATGACATCAAAACCAGGAAGTCATCCACCCCATGCTTCATTCAGTGCCCTGAGGAGCTCATAGGAGGAAGCAGAGCACAGGAGCCGAGCAGAGACACTCTAATCCCACAAACCAGCAACACCACTGCAATCCAGGATGGACAAGGATGCACCCCAAAACACAGACATGCCCAGAAAGAGGAAGAGGAAGTTTTCTGACAAGGAACTGGAACTTCTGATTGAGGGAGTAAGCAGCAAGCATGACAAGCTGTTTGGTAAGCTGTCACTAAATGTGCCTGAGGCGGAGAAGCGCAAGATCTGGCTGCGCATCAAGGAGAGGGTGAATGCGGTTGAAGTCACGCACCGCAGCATAGACGACCTAAAGAAGAGGTGGTATGACCTCAGGAAAAGGGAGAAGGAGAGAATTGCTGAAAGGGTGAAGGATGCAGCTGCC
Source organism: Lissotriton helveticus (assembly GCF_964261635.1). NCBI lineage: Eukaryota > Metazoa > Chordata > Amphibia > Caudata > Salamandridae > Lissotriton > Lissotriton helveticus. The sequence continues at coordinate 809,408,960 of NC_136063.1, forward strand.
ACAGGAGGGGGTACATCCACAGTCACTCCCAACACAGCCCTGGAGGACCTCATTGAGAGTACCATTGAGCCTGAGGCAGTCGTGGGGGTCACCCAATTGGACACTTCTGGTGCTGCGACTGGAGAACAAGGTAAGATGCATGCCTGTGCTGATATGCAGCATGTTGCCTACCCATGCCCATCCCCCAAGCCAATCACAGTGCACAGGTAGAAGTGCCTAACACATATACCCTCACAGAAGTGTTGCATCTTTGGAGTTGTAGTCATGTCATCCTAGTGTGCATGTATGATCCCCAATGTAAAAGAAATGACACCAGGAGCACAGGGCAAACAGTCTGCCCAAATATGTCATTTATGAATTTGAAAGTTTGCAAAATGATTAATATATACAGTTAGAAAAAACTATAACAATGCACTGTTTAAAACACAGATGTATCACCCCTGGACTCTGATGACAGCGGACGCCTCATTATATCAGAAACACCGGCAGGGACCTATGGAAAGACTCTGCATGGACGTCATTCCACAACACCACCACCACCACCAACAACATCATCATCACCACCAGCACCACCACCACGGACAGCACCACCAAGACGCAGGGCAATTGTCCCCTCCCTGCAGGTGATGGAGAAGAAGCAGAGGCCAGCAGCCACAAATGTTTCACAACAGTCACTTGTCACTCCGCCAGCTCCAACACCAGCACGTGTCCAAATCTGACAGCGGCGCAGGCCCCTGGGAAGATTTGCAGAGGGATATGAAGAGCCTGCACACAACTACTGTGTGGTTGAGTCACAGATGCTGCGTGTTCAGCGCCTGCAGGGGAGACACATGGGAGCAATGAACATTAACAAGGCAAAATTGGCTAGCAAAATGGGCACATTGACAGACGCTGTGCGTGAAATGACTACAGCCATTGCTGAGGGGAATAGAGACATCAAACTGTGCCTACAGGAGCTAACCCGTGCCGTCCTAGCAGGGCAACACAGTGAGCGCAGGAGGCTTTGCCAGAATTTGTTCCTTTCCAATGCATCCATTAGGGCCATAACAAAGCTCTGCAACAGCACAGCTGTACTTTCACGAAGATCTGTGTCACTGCAGGTTGACCTGGGCCATTACTGTGGTGATGTGGCCAAGGCCTTGGGCCAAGTGACCACTGCAGATGAGCATCTGCAGTCTGGGACATTTAGAGGCAGCAATTTGGGAGTGGAGGAGGGGAGTGAGGGGGCATCAAGTGTCAGCAGAGTCTCTGTGCCGGAGAGCAGCGATAGAAGGCGCAGTTCACGCAGCACCACAGCCACTGACACACATCGTGGTGATGTGGAGGAGTCTTCCGACAGGAGGCTGGGGGTACGTGGAAGGGGCAAATAGCCATGTACTACCGGCTATTTGGCCATGGTTATGTAACCATGGGCCACCTACATTACTTCAAGATACTCCCGTGATGCCAACGGATATGTATCGCTAACAATGTTTTGAGTCTGCGTCATGTAGAAGTATCATTCATATTCACTTGACAAGTGCTCATGTGTATTAAACATTTGCACACCAGATTATGTAGTGATGGCTCATTCTTACCTGTCTCTGAAGTGATGTTGTGTGATGTATGTCCGCCTCCTTTGACCTTCAGCTGTGTTAGGCACGTGTGCCTGTTGGTGTTGTGGGGGGGTTCCTGCCCCCGAAAGTTGTCATCTCCGTTCACCTCTATTGGTATCCCCCTTCTTGTGGCAATGTTGTGCAGCATGGCACACACTGCTATTATCCGGCAGCAGGTTATCGGGTCATACTGCAATGCCCCTTCTGTCTTGTGTAGGATCCGGAAGTGACTCTTGAGGATGCCAAAGGTTCACTCTACCACATTCTTGGTACTGATGTGTGCTGCCTTGTAGCGCTGCTCCTGAAGTGTTGCTGGGTTGAGGTAGGGAGTGAGGAGATATTCACGCAAGGCGTGTGCACTGTCACCTGCAGGGTGGGGAGCAAAGGGTTAGCGGCATGAATATAACTATATATGTGAGGATGGAGTTAATGAATAGGCAAATGTATGTACCTAGTAGGTGTCCCTCTCCAAATTCACCGTTGAGCAGACGCCTGTGAATGCCACTGTGTCGGAATATGTAGGCGTTGTGTGTGCTTCCAGGAAATTGCACTACTATGTCCGTAATGATGTGCTTGGCATTGCACACGACCTGCATGTTTATGGAGTGATAGGATGTCCGGTTGCGGAATATGTATTTGTTGGCTGAGGGAGGACATATGGGGACATGCGTGCAGTCAACGCATCCTATGACATGGGGAAATTGTGCCACCTGGAAGAAGTCCTGTTTGGTGCGGTTTAACTGCTGTAGGGTTGTGGGGAAGGTGATGTGGGTATGTATCATTGTCAGCATGGCATCTAGGAATTTGCGGAAGAAGCGTGAAAGTGTGCATTGCGACACGCCTCCGGCAACCGGTACAACGCCCTGAAAACTTCGTGACGCCAGCAGGTGAAGGCTGCATAGGACCTGGACGTGGGCAGGGATGGCATTGGTCCTACGGGTCTGGTGCTGCAGTAGTGGTTCAAGGTCAGCAATGAGGTGCATGATCATGTCACGATTCAGCCTGTACTTGTCATAGATGGCTTCCTCAGTCTGGCCCAGCAATGTGATGCACACCATGAATACCCTCTCCTGGATCCTCCTCCTGCACTGTGCTGCAGCATTGATTCCCATCCTCCTAGCAAGCACGTAGAGGGCAGCCATTTTGGAAGACAAATAGGGTCACCAGAGGCATATTGAAGGGTTTCTGATTGTATCCACCTGTAGGTAAATTATTATATATTTTTTTTTTACTTCATTCAACTTTACCTCCTGGTTGAGATTCCCCTTATTTTGCTCATGCTAAATAGCGATTTTGTGGATTTTCGGTATTTGCGATTTTTGATGCATTTCGTTGCGAGTTTTGAATACCAATTCGGTATGACCTAGGGCTGATGTTTTTCTCAGTATTACCGATTCGCTATTTTGCAATTCGGTATTTTACCACGGGTTTTTTTTTGTGACTCTTTATTTTTTCGGTATTGGGGTTGATGCATTGGGATTTCAGGTTTTGTGTTCGGTAACTGCCTGTTTTACCGATTCGCTATTTTACCGGGAGCTATTTTGGTTGATGCATGTGGCAGCAAGTCCTTCCTTTCACTTCTTACATGGCACCATGTCCTTAGTTGTTACTTAGGGCCTACCATATGGGTGGCTTATATGTACTAAAAGGGGAGTATGAGACATGGCAAGAATGTTTAAATGGCAAGTTGAAGAGGCAGTAAATTGCACACAGGCACTACAATGGCAGGCCTAAGACAGGTTTGAAAAGTGGAAGGCACAATCAGTGCTGCAGGCCGACTGGTAACATTTACAGGCCCTGGGTATCTGGTATACCTTTTTACAAGTGACTGCCTACTAAATTAAATATACCTATTAGGTATAAGCCAATGTCACCATGTTTAGGGGAGAAGCACAGGCAGTTTAACACTTGTTAGCAGTGGTAAAGTGCTCAGCGTCCTAAGGCCAACAAAAAGAATCAGAAAAAACAGGAGGTAAAAGGCAAAAAGTCTGGGGAAATTCCACCTTAAGGATGACAGATATAACACATGAACCCCCCCAGCTAAAAGTGGGTAGATCTACCCAACCTCAAGGGAGTTCTCATCACTAAGGTGGAAAAACCTAGATCGACCATCAGCATTGGCGTCTTCTACCCCATGTCTGTGTTCCGCCCTGGAGTCCATACCCTGTAGGGAAATGGACCACCTCACAGTTTTGGAATCTCACCCCTAATCTGAATGAGCCACTGGAGGGGCCTGTGGTTAGTCTGAATCAGGAAGTGGGTTCCAAACAGGTATGGTGTCAACTTCTTCAGTGCTTCAGTGCAAAATCTATTCTTTCAATAACACTCCACCTTTGATCCCTGGGGAGTAACCTCCCAAAGATCAAGGCTGCAGGTTGGTCTAGGCCTTCCTCATTAAGGTGGTATAGTATTGCCCCATGCCATTCTCTGAGACATCTGTTTGAACAATGAACTATTTGGAGAAGTCAGGGGCACTGAGCACACGATCTCTGCACATGGCCTGCTTGGGAGACTTAAATGCTGTCTGGCATGCCTCTGTCCAAATCACATTTCTGGGCTGCTTCTTAGAAGTCAGCTCAGTCAAGGGGGCAACAATGGTGCCATAACCCTTGACAAACCTCTTACAGTACCCAGTGATGCCCAGAAATACTCTGGGCTTTGGGGGTATGCCAGGGGATGATGATTTCTATCTGGGCCTGAAGGGTTTGCACCTTCCCCCTGCTCAACTGGTTTTCAAAATACAGCACGGACCCCTATCCTATCTGGCACTTACTTGCCTTGATAGTCAGGCCTGCCTGTTCCAGAGCCTGAAGTACTTCCTTGAGATGAAAAAAATGGCCCTTCCAGCTGCTACTGACAAAAAGTATATAATCTAGATAGACAGCGCAGAAGGCCTCCTTACCAGCAAAGATGTGTTTCATCAGCCTGTGGAAGGTGGCAGAGGCATTGTTCAATCCAAAGGGCATCACCCTAAACTGACAGTGGCTTTCTGGAGTATAGAAGGCTGACCTTTCCTTTGCTCCTTCTGTTAGAGCTATTTACCAGTACCCTGATGTAAGATCAAAGATACTAAGATACTGAGCAGCCCTGAACTGTCAATCAGCTCATCAGCCCTAGGGATGGGGTGAGAATCTGTCTTTGTCACTGAATTTAGCCCTCTGTATTCTTCACAAAACAGTTCAGATGCGTCGCCGGGTGGGGCAGCTTTTTGTGCCAAAACCACAAAACTGGATCAGAGGCGATGCAATTTGGACACTTCAGAGTTAATACTGGGCCTCACCATATTTAAACACATGTAAGATATATTCCTAACAGGAAGGTTGTCACCTGTGTCCACATCATGGGTACACCGGTGGGTAGTTCCAGGGATAAGGGAGAACAGAGAAGAGTACTGTCCTAACACTTGGGGGCATTCTCTCTGTTGTTCAGGAGTTAGAGTGGGGGAAAAAATTACTCCTTCTGCAGACCCACCCTTCTCCATGAAGTCCAAGAGGTCAGGCAGAAGTTCATTATCCTCTTCCTCTTCTCCACCTGTCACCAACAGCATGGTAAGATCAGACCTCTCAAATAATGGCTTGAGGCGATTTACATGTAGCACCCTTAGGGTTGCCTAGGGCCTTTTGGTCCACCAGGTATCTGTCCTCACTCTTTCTTTCACTCACCTCAAAGGGCCTATTCAAGTGATCCATGAGGGCCGAAGGTCTATCAGCTACATCATCCACACTTTCTGACCAGATTGAAACTCCACAGTGGTAGAAATATTGTCATACCACTCCTTATGAATTCCTGGCTGGCTTCAAGGTTACTGGAAACTTGCTTCCACAACTTAGCCATCTGGCTTCTGAAGGCCAGCATCTAGCTCACTACATCCTGTGGTACTTTCCTGGGAGCTTGCTCCCACCCTTCTTTCACCAGACTCAGAGGTCCTTTGACTGGTTGCCATACACAGATTAAGGGGCTGAAACCCACTCCTCTCTGTGGCACCTCTCTGTAACCAAAGAGGTGTGGTAAGAGGATATTTCATTTTTTCCCCAGGGCCTCTGGCCGGCCTGTGACCATGCCCTTCAGGGTCTTGTTAACCCTCACAACAAGCCAGTTGGTTTGTGGATAGTAAGGGGTGGAGAACTCATAGGTTACACCACACTCGTTCCACATTGACTGCATATAAGCAGACATGAAGATTGTGCCCCTTACAGACACAACTTTCTTGAGGAAACCAACTTTGGAAAAAATCCCCATACAGCCCTTTGCCACTTTATGTGCAGTCATGGTTCTCATAGGGATTGCCTCTGGATACCTAGTGGCGTGATCCACCAGAACAAGGATTTACCTTTTGCCTGAAGCAGTCTGGGGATCTATAGGCCTTACAAAGTCGATGCCCACCCTATCAAAGTGTGTGCCACTGACAGACAATAGATTAGGGGAGGCTTTAAGTCTCTGCCCTGTCTTCCCTCTGGCCTAACAGGTCATATAAGTCCTACCCAAAGCATCTGAGGAATTATTGATCCTAGGGCAATAGAAGTGGGGTACAAGCCTTGCAAAGGTCGTGTCTTATGAAAGTGAAGTGAAACATACACCAAATACGATATTCTTTCTTTTGGTCCATTGATACAATTCTTCAATTTTTTACTTAGTTTTGTACTTAATTAACATTCATGCATGGTTAACAATCTCCAAGATTCCACATAATTTACGGGTGCTGAGTAAATGTGGACTATTGGAGATTGTTAATCATGCATGAATGTTAATTAAGTACAAAACTAAGTATAACATTGAAGTATTGTATCAATGGACCAAAAGAAAGAATATCGTATTTGGTGTATGTTTCACTTTGCTCACATTACATTTTTATCCTCAAGCTTGTGCCAGCTAAGAACTGTTGCGTAAACAGCGTAGCGATTAAACATCCGAGGGCAGAGCGGGGCAAACAATTGTGTTCCTGAGGGTGGTTTGATTACGACAGTTGCGAGCTTTGAGTGGAACAATGAGGCCAAAATGGTGGCTTATAGGAGTTACAACTCTTAAATACCTTGCAATAGATGAAGGTTGAATCAAGGTAATGATGTGGGTGTGGTTACGGAGTTTAAAACCACGAGTTTAAATGGGAAAATATCAGGAGTAACACTTGGGAGAGACATTCAGAACGTCATGTTCGTAGTTGATTAGTGAAGAAAGGTAAGTTAACACACTGTACATTTGATGGTAAACAACAACGGTTAAACACACGTAATCTCTAGGGCTTCTGTCTATTGAATATCTTGTATGTTGATAGCACAGATTGTTATTTTAAGCGTAACAAGTAAGAATGGCATAACTCAAACCGATTCAGCAACAAAGTTTGATGACGTTTTTATACGCTCACAGAGGGAAAGCGCTGTTTACGGGAGGGATAGTGTGGTGTAGAATGGGGCGCTGTAAACAACTCATTGATTTATATGGACATGTGGTAATAAGCACATTATGTTAATGGCAATACATTTGATTTTAACTTTACAGATATGAACCCCTGACGAAGGGCCGTAATGGCTTGAAATGCATTGGGTTAAGCATTTGTATTTACTTTTGAAACAAGGGATTTTAACATGCTGTATTAAAGGCGATTGACCATACATGCACTTGAAAATTGGAATCACCTTCCTTTGAACAGTTCAACAAACGAACAATAAAAATTGAAAATATAAACTGAAAACAGTGGATTGTGGATTAAATTTGGTTTAAGATGAAGTTTATCATCCAACATGGTGTGATGTATCCTGGGACTGATAGTAATTGGTATATTAGTGTTTTTTTACGTATACTACCGACGCTTTAAGGATGAAGCGTATACCAGGATAGCTCCCTAGAAGAATACATTCAGACAAACTTGTTAAAAAAAGAGGTGTGCGAGGGTGTGCGAGGCACAAACTTTTTCATAAAGTATTTTTGCAACACACGCACAGTAACACAATGACTACACCACAAAAAGACTCCAAAAAGGTTTAGAAAAATAGATTATCATATTATGAACAAAAAAAGACCAAAATAGTAAAAATCCAATATATAGAAGTAGATGTATTGAATTTAAAGAATAATTCCAGTAAAGTGATTAGAAGGAACTAGTGCAAAAAAGGTTACTTTAGTCTGTGCTGGACTGGGAAAAAGTAAAACTGTGGGCAGACCACAATTAAATGCTGGCCAGCTACAGGACCCACACAGGCCCCGGTGAAGAAAGTACCTTCCCTTGTTGCAAACAGCGAGATACACTGATGTCGTGGCCCGAAGGTGCAGGATGTGTCGATCTTCTCCACAAAGTGAAATCAATGCTTGAATTCCAAATACGGGTGTCGGGGTCAAAATATGTCGAGCAATGCAGGGGGTTCTGCCATGCAGTCAAGGGGCTGCGTCAATCTCACCAAGCTGCAGCAGAGGTGATACGCTCTTCGATGCTTTGATTTCTGGAGGCAAAGCACTAAGTCTGCGGCAAGTCGCCGATTTTACTCCTGTGATTGGATCGATGCGCCGGTTCTGCTACACGCAGAAAGGGCATGCGATGAAATCCTTGTTGCAAGTTTCTGGACCACTTCCAGTGACCCAGGCACAGGAGCAGGGGTAAAAACTTTGATATCCCAGAGTCTCAAGCACCAAGAGGCAAGCCAACAAGCCCTTGGGGAACATTTGGAATTTAGCTCTCCTTCAGCAGAGTCAGACAGCAGAAGGCAGCAGGGCAACAAACAGTAGGCCTTCTAGATCAGCAGTACAGTTAAGTCCTTTAAGCAGCACAGCGGTTCTTCTGGCAGAGCACCAGTGATAACCCCAGTAATGTCTGTTTTGATGGGGTCGGAGACCCAGTACTTACACCCAAAATTGCCTTTGACGTGGAGGGTGAATTCAAAGCAGCTCTCTGAAGTGCATATGTATCCGTTTCCACCCAGTCCTGTCTGACAGGCTATCTGTGGGGGGTAATCAGTCCTTTGTTTAGGGACAGGACTCTTCCCAATCAAGGGATGTGTTGGCCCTTCCCTTCAGTCCTTCCCAAGCAAGACCATTAAAATGCAGATGTATGTAGATGGGTTTTCAGACACACCTATCGTTCCTGAGCTGTGGGTATCTAGAGGGAATGTACAAAGTGTGGCTGTCACCCACTCCACAGGTGTATTAGAGACAGCCTAATAGAGCAGTATGTGTGGAGAAATGTCCACTTTCTATAAGTGTCATTTCTAAAACAGTAAAAAAAATGTATCCAACTTCACCAGTGATGAAGATATATCATTACTATTCTAAAGGTATGAGACATAAAAAAGCACTCATCTCTGATCAGGAATTAAAGCTTAAAGGTCAATTAGGAATTCCCAATGCTAGCCTATGTGAGGGGTAGGCCTCACAGTAGTGAAAAATGGATTTGGGGTTTTGTTACTACCAGGACATGTAAAAGTCAAACACACATGCCCTACCTTTTACTTACATGGCACCATGCCCTTAGGGTTACTTAGGGCCTACTTTATGGGTGACATATGTAATAAAGGGTTGGAGTGCCAAGTCTAAGTGGCAGTAAATTGCACACACTGCCAGGCCTGAGACAGGTTTAAAAGGCTACGCATATGGATGGCCCAGTCAGTGCTGCATGCCCACTAGTAGCATTTGACTTACAGGCCGTGGGTATATGTTACACCTATTTACAAGGGATTTACTAGTAAATCAAATATGCCAATCAGGTATACACCAATGTCACCACGTTTAGGGGAGAAGCACATGCACTTTAACACTGATTAGCAGTGATAAAGTGCCCAGAGTCGTAAGGCCAACAAAAAGAATCATAAAAAAAGGAGGCAAAAAGTCAGTGAGTCAACTGCATCAAATACTCAGTTGTTAAATTGCTGCACAGCAGTCAGCATGTCCTGAGCCAACTCAATGGAGTGACTCAAAAAGGTGTTTGCAAGATGCTCTTGCTTAATTGTTGCCCATACCCTGCATGATGTTTGGTAGAAAGATTTGACAGAAAGTCTATGTAGGCACATGTAAGCAAAAGAAAAAGGGACCACATAGTGAGCCGACCAAATAAGTGGAACTGAATGGAGAATGGATATGCAGGTAGAATTGGTGAACAATGAGTCTAACAGTTGTCCAGCCATGTTGGGAAGAGAGAAGACCAGCTGTGACAATATACTGATAACGAGTCAATAACTGCAATAGAAGCAAGAGAAAGCTCAGTATTTACTTATGAATGGAGTGAGGTACTCCAATACGAGGTTACAAAGGAGTGCCTAGGACCCGGAGGGGCGGAGGTGATAAATGACCACCGCCATTAGAGAGTTGGTATAGCACAGATCTAGTTTGAAATTAATGGTCTTTACTTCAGAAAAGGCAGGGTGTTGATTATGGAGCAGGACAAGAAAAACCAGAAATTAATGTCTACTCGTCCTACTGGCTTATAAAAACAATCCTTGTGGAGGATGGAAAATATTGCAGAACTAGAAGATGTTATGTCTGGGTCCAAAGAACATTTAAGCCAAGCTTCAGAGAACAAAATAGCATCTGGGTCATACAACACGATAAAACCAAAGATATAAAGATGGTGTCTAGCCAAGGAATAAGGTAACATTTGTCTGCTGAGGTCTGGAGTACAGTACGGATTCGGGAAGTAGGTGACCCATGGCTGTAGAATTGTAGTATCTGGAGGCTCTACCTTACACAGGGCTCTTGATAGTGTGCACTTCAAAAGGATAAATGCTACATGACTAACCTTTGAGCTTAAATGAGCACAGAATTGAAGAGCATTAGAAGTGTCAGTCTTAGGGTAATTCATCACTGATGACAAGTGGTAAAGTGATTGTGCTCACACCCCTATTTATGGTTAAATTGTTTTACAACTGATTGTCATATGTCTTTTACTTAAAACTCCCTTTTAGAGTGTTATATAAAATACCCAGGGACTGTAAGTTAAATGCTACTGGTGGATCTGCGGGACTTATTGTGTCACCCACTAAAGTAACTCCTGCCATTTCTGTCTAAATGCAGTTTAAGACTTCTAGTTCGACTTCGCAATATAACCCCTTGCCAAGCCATAAACTCTCCTTTATTGCATATGTCACCACTAAGGCAGGATACACTGTAATTAAATGGTTGGACATGTACTTTTAAGTTTTACATATTGTGGTAGTTAAAAATACCTACATTTGTTTATCACTACTGTGAGGCCTACCTATCCCATAAGATAACATTAGGTTGCCTCATTACATTTAATAAGGGCTAATTTTTGATTTAAGACAGGTGAGCATTTCATGTTTGGTAGCTATGAAATTGTAAAATGCTCTTTAATGGGAAAGTCATAGTTTACATTCCAATTTTGAGAATGCCACTTTTAGAAAGGTGACAAATTCAAAAAGAACAGATGATGGACAGAATGCTGAACAAATCAAACATTCATCCCAGTCACAGATCTGGGCTAAATCCATTGTTTTGTTGCTTGCCAAGCCATTCCTGTTTGGGCGCAGCCGTATGCAAAACGGTCTTAACCCTGCTCCCCATGGGAACAGTTTGGCTTGAAATGGCAAGCCAGGTTCTCGCTGGAGCAGAAAGTGGCACTGACTGGGCCCAATCCACTTCTTATGTTCGACCGGCACTCCATCACTGTCAGCCATATTTTTTTGCTCTGATCCGGTCTCACATGAATAGATCTTCGAAGTAGGTGCTTTGAACTATTAGGCGCTCGTTTTTCAAAAATCTTTAATAGTTCTTAACTCCGGTTTTACTAATGTTTTTTTTGTCATTTTGGGGTCAAATAATGTATTAATACGTGAAACGTGAAACTTGACACCGCATTAGCAGCGCGGCCATACCGGCGCAATTGGTTTTTAAATATCCTGTTTTTCATTTACTTTGCGTATAATTTGAATTTGCCCTGTTTTTAATCTGCCCTTCCTACTGGCCACCTACCTGCATTGTAATTGTGCCTCCACCGCTGGTCGAGCGGGTCCTGGTTCCCGGGGGTTTGTCTCAGCGCTCGCCATCTTGGGGGCGGAAGAGACACTTGCAGGACGCTATTCTCGAGCGCTCTAGCGTCCCAGCGCTCTGCCAATTAGGGAAACGCCTACTTAAGGCGCTCTACACAGCGCGCAGCGGTGACGCGCAGCGGACGCGCCTTCACTGCGCCTGAGTCATGCCAGAGTCCTGCCCGTCTGTGCCCATCTGTGCCCGTCCGTGCCAGTACGGGCATAGGGACTATATCGATTTTACCATCTCGGTCGGCTGTACGAATTATGCCTTCTACACCCCTATGTTACTCCGGTGAGGCCCTGAAATCTATCCGCCCTCTGACTTCCTTAGACTGTACCACCTGTACTCTACCGACCCACAAATTCCAATGTGCTGGCTGCGAGTTCTACACTAGTAAAATGTCTACCTATAGGGCAATGAACCAGGTTCGAACACGAGGCAGACGGAGGAATAAAAAAAAAAACTCTACATATTCCACTCTCCAGTTTTGGAGCATCAACTGTAGGTCCCTCCCAAAACATAAATCAAATATCTTTGATTTTCTTGTTACTGAGCAGCCAGACGCTTTGTTTCTCACTGAGACCTGGCTCCACGAAAGTTCTGGCCCAGACATTGCCGTCGCAGTCCCTAACAACTACGTCATGCTGAGGCAGGACAGAGCCTCCGGAAAGGGAGGGGGCATTGCTATTATTTTCAAGTCCTGTTATTTTTGCAAACTCGAGGCCTTTCCCTTATCGGGATGTGAAGCGGCGCTTTTTAAACTCGCAATCAATCCCCAATTCATAATGTCTGGCCTTTTGATTTATCACCCCCCTGGCAATGCCCACGCATGGACATCTTCACTTGCCGACTCCATTGCTCCGCTGCTTCTGAGGGCAGCAAATTTTACAATTCTTGGAGACCTAAATTTGCATCTTGAAGATCCCTTATGCACTATTAGTAAGTGTTTTTTAACCGATCTTGAGGTTCTTGGCCTTACATTGTGCAACTTGTGTTCCACTCATTCGGCGGGGCATCTATTGGACCCTATTCTTGCTACCCTTCCTTTTGATTGCTCCCAGAGTGCTCGCCCACTAGAGTGGTCGGACCACTTTGCAGTCCATTTTGCTCTATCTAACATCAAGCAAACTGCTGAGAGCAGCCACGGCATGGGAGATTTAATTCATCGGTGGGGTAAACTCGACGTTATGAAGTTTAACCAGCACCTTTCTAATACCCGCCCTGAGAACAACGATGTCCCACTTAGGGATTTGAACTCTGCTGTATCTCACTGGCTTACCAATGCGGTAAATACTGTTCTTCCCCCTATCCCGAAACTCTCCAGATCTCATTGCTGCCTGGCACCCTGGTTCTCGGCCGATTTAAAGGCCTTACGAATCAATTGCAAGGCTCTTGAAAGAAAATGGAGGCATTCTTATTCGGCTTCTTGGAAGATTGCCTATAAAGAAGCCTTGAAGGGATACCATTCCCAATGTAAAGCTATGAGAGCTGCGTATACTGTAAACACAGTAACACAAGCACAGAATTGCCCCCGCACCCTTTTTGCGGTTGTTAAAAAACTGACAGGAGCAGATACCATCCCGACTCCCCCGGCCTTGGAAGAAGCCCAGTGCAATGCTATTGCGGAATTTTTTATTGCCAAGGTTGAGCACATATATAAATCTATGAGCACTCCCATGACAGACAGTGAACATCTACTGGGACCAACCGTCGTGAAAGATCCCCTGAATCCAAAGGCAGCGGTAACTCACTGGCAACTATTTGATGACATCTCATTTGCCTCGTGCCTTAACAGCGTCAGATCCGGCTCACCGTGTGATCCGGTACCTGCAAAGATCTTAAAGCTGTTGGATCTTGAACCTCGGCGAGTTCTTATGAGACTTTTGAATGCCTCATTAAATGAGTCCCACGTGCTACCTGATTGGAAGCACGCTATGGTGGTCCCTCTCCTAAAAAAGGCCGGAGCTGATATGTCCAACCTCGCCAAATTCAGACCGATATCCCTGTTGGCTGTTCTATCTAAAGTGTTGGAGAGGCATGTGAACACACAGCTTACTCATCTTGCAGAAAATCAGAACTTTTTACATCCTTCTCAGTCCGGCTTTCGTGCGCATTATTCCACCGAGACTGCGCTACTCGGGGTAACGGAGAGGCTACGACACGGTATCGATCACGGGGAAACTCTTGCCCTCATCCTTTTGGATTTGAGCGCTGCGTTCGATACTGTGTCTCATTCCATCCTATTGAACTCTCTCCGGTCCCTGGGAGTAGATGGTCCTGCGTTGGCCTGGATTGCCTCCTTTTTAAGTGAGCGCACTTTCCAGGTTTTTCCACGAAAGCCGCATCTGAGATTTGTCCTTCGGCGTATGGTGTCCCTCAGGGGTCCATCCTCAGCCCGTTAATATTCAATATTTATATCAAACCTCTAGCTTCCATCATAGAGGACGCTGAGCTGACTATTTTTTCATACGCCGATGACACACAAATTGTTTTCTCCCTCTCCAGCACAGAAGGCAGCAGTGTGTCTAAGCTGAAAATTGGATTGTCACGCGTGGCTGAGTGGATGCAGAGGCATCTCCTCAAGCTAAATGGTGACAAGACCGAGATTGTCATCTTGGGGAAACACAAAGAGCTTTGGGGCCCGCAACACTGGCCTGGTGCCATGGGTCCCCTTCCCCAACCGGTCCCTGTGGTTCGCAACCTCGGATTCCTCATAGTCGACAAGCTCTCCATGAGGCAACAGGCTACCAAGGTGGATGCCATCTGTTTTTCCACCTTGAGATGGCTTTAGAAAATTATTTGGATGTTGCCATATGTCACCAGGAGAACCGTTGTCCAAGCGTTAGTAACATCTCGCCTGGACTATGGCAACGTCCTCTACCTTGGCGCCGATGCTGCGACCATAAATAAATTGCAGGTTGTGCAGAATTCGTCGGCTCGACTCTTATGTAACATCCCTAGGAGTTCCTCGGCCACCCAGGCTCTCCGCGCTTTACATTGGCTCAAGGTCCCGAGCCGCATCAAGTTCAAAGCCTTATGCTACCTTTTTAAAATCAAGCAGGGCTCAGCCCCTCTGTATCTTCAGAACCTTGTTCTACCTTACAGGCCCAGCCGTACATTAAGATCGTCGGCTAACTGTGATTTTGTCATCCCAAGATTCAAACTTGTGAAGATGGGGGGAAGATCCTTTTCCCACCTAGGTCCCAAATCTTGGAATGCCCTACCCACTGCCCTGAAAACCGAGACTAATTTGTTCTGTTTTCAGAAAAAAATTAAAACTTTACTTTTATTTATTTATTTATTTTATTTAAGTTTTTGTAGAGCGCGTAGTCATCCAGCGGGTATCCCAGCGCTGAACCTCGTAGTCCAGAAAAATGGAATTGCGGGAGAGAGGGTGGTTTAAGGGAAGAGGAGGGTTTTAAGTAATTTCCTGAAGCGCAGGAGGTTGGGTTCTGATCTGAGTTTCAAGGGTAGGGCGTTCCATTGTTGAGCTGTGTGCACCGAGAAGCGGCGACCTCCTGTGCGGGCCTTTTTCACCCTGGGGACCACAATAAAGTTTCCATGGTCTGATCGGAGCGCTCTGGTAGGTTTATAGGGTGTGATCCAGTTGCTTAGGATAGGTGGACCTGCATTGTGCAGTACTTTGTGAGCCAGGCACAGGGCCTTGAATATAACTCTTTCCCTGATCGGTAACCAGTGTAGTTTTTTCAGTGCCGGTTTGGCTGATGTTCTGGCTGGGGTATTCGTGAGCAGCCGGGCAGCGGCGTTCTGTGTTTTTTGTAGTATTTGGAGAGTGGTTTCCGGGGCTCCTAAGTAAATGGCGTTGCTGTAGTCCAGCCTGGACACCACAAGACCTTGGATCAGTAAAAGTCGGGACTGGAAAGGGAGTAGAGAGAGCACCTTTCTGCATGATCTAAGTAGGCCGTAGCAGGTTCCCGCCGTTTTCCTCGCCTGCGTTCTAAAGGTGAGATCTTTCTCTAGCCATACTCCTAAACTCTTGACTTCCATCTTAGGGGTAGGGGGTTCACCCATACAGATGGGCCAGATGTTTGGTGGAAGATTCTGTGTTTTCTGCCCTAGGAGGAGAATCTCCGTTTTTGACCCATTTAATTTCAGGTTGGAGTCGCTCATCCATTGATGGATATTGGAGAGGCAGTCATGGAGATTGGAAGGCTCTAGCTTGGGGTGAGATAAAGTTACCACCAGCTGAGTGTCGTCAGCATAACTGACGATGGTGACTCCAAAAGGGGAGACCAACTCCTCCAGTGGGGCCATATACACGTTGAACAACGTGGGGCTTAATGATGAGCCCTGTGGCACACCACACCGGAGGGGGATGGAGAGGGAGCGGCTTTCACCTTCCCAGACTTGGAAAGAGCGTTGGTGAAGAAAGGACGCGAGCCATTTCAATGCTGTGTCTTTCACTCCGATGTTTTCTAGACGTTGGGTTAGGACCTGATGGCTGACAGTGTCGAAGGCCGCGCTCAGATCCAGGAGGACCACTGCCACTGATCCTCCTGAATCGAGAATTTCTCTGGTCTTCTCCACTGCTGCGAGGAGCGCTGTGTCAGTGCCCTGGCCTGGTCGAAAACCCGTCTGGGAGTTCTTGAGGAGAAGGTTAGATTCCAGGAAATGCGACAGCTTTTTGTTTACCAGTTTCTCTGCAACCTTGCCTATCCAGGGGAGGAGAGAGATAGGTCTATAGTTAGAGAGGTTCTCTGGATCTAGTGATGGCTTCTTAAGGAGCCCTTTCACGACCGCCTCCTTCCAACTCATAGGGACTTCGCCATGGGCTAAGGAGGTGTTAATAAGGGCGGTTAGCGGGGGCACAATGGTCTGGGCGATGTCTTTGAGAAATCTTATAGGTACTTGGTCGCTGGGGGCGCCACTCTTGATTGACGTAAAGGATGTTTCAACTTCCTCCATGGAAACCGGGCCCAGTGTTGCTAGCTGGGGTGCATCGGGTTTCGCGGGGGAATTTCTATGAGGGGGTTGTAGGTCCTTAGAGTTCCCCGGGATGTCAAGTTTAGCAGCAGGGAGAGAGACAAGGATTTTTTTAATTTTTTCGTTAAAGAAGGTGGCTAGATTGACGCATTTTTCTTCTGCTGCTTTGGGATCCATAGGTTTTTGAGGGGGGTTAGGGACATGGAGGAGCTCTTTAAGGATAAGGAAGGTCTCCTTGGCTGAGCAGGAGGAGTTCTTTATTTTATCTTCATAGAAGGTCCGTTTGGCGTTATGCAGAGCTAGTTTGTACGCTTTCAGAGATATCTGATAGGCATCTTTCTCCTTCGCAGACTTGTCTTTCCTCCAGATACGTTCTGTCCTCTTGCACTCCTTCCTTAGTGCGTTCAGGAGAGGTGTGTACCATGGGGCTGGATTGATCCTTTTGATGTGTTTAAGGGTGCTGGTTAGCGGGACAAGACTGTCTAGGGAGTGGGTAAGCCAGCCGTTAAATTCTCTATCCGCCGTGTAGGGATCCGATGAGAGGGGTGCGGTTGACTCTCTTAACTTCGCTTCCCACTCCTCTGGTATCAGCTTGTGCCACCGTCTCCCGAGTGTCCTGGTTTTGTGTTTTAGAGCCGGGGTGGTTTGGGGGTCCCAGTACATGGGGACCAGTAGGTGGTCTGTCCATGGGAGGGGGGTAGGGTCTTGGGTTTTGAGGGTCCTGATATTAGTGAAGATCGGGTCCAGGATCTGGCCCTTCTCATGGGTGGCTTTCAAGTTCAGGAGGTGAAGATCGACTGATGTTAGATCTTCTAGTAGGTTTGTTGCGGTATTATCCGCCGGGTCCAGGAAATGCAGATTAAGATCCCCTAATAGTAGGAAATTGGATGCAGTGATTGTTTTTAGTATGACGTAATCCAATAGGGTGCCAGCGAATTCCCCTAGCGGGCCTGGCGGTCGGTACACTAGTAGTCCCGACAGCGAGACTGTTGGCGAGATCTGGAGAGTAAAGTTGCAGTTTTCACAGTCTTGTACATTACCTTTTTCAATTCTATTCTTTTCCAATAGACTTCTGGCTGTTTTAGCTGTTAATAATGCTGCTGTAAATGTCCATTTTCTTCTTCAGTCTATCCCTTGCGCCGGGAAACCCACTGCGGGTAGCTGTTGCGCAA
Source organism: Lissotriton helveticus (assembly GCF_964261635.1). Classification (NCBI taxonomy): domain Eukaryota; kingdom Metazoa; phylum Chordata; class Amphibia; order Caudata; family Salamandridae; genus Lissotriton; species Lissotriton helveticus. The sequence goes on from NC_136063.1 coordinate 809,426,643, forward strand.
TATAAGTTTTAAATAAATAAATAAATAAAATATTTACTCTATTTTTCTTAATTGGAGTGGGATTTTTCATGTGTTGTGTTTTGCTTTATTAATGCTTGTGTGATGTATAAATATTTTACACATTGCCTCTAAGTTATGTAGTGTAGTTCCTATATTCCCAATAGGCTCTACGCATTGGAATAATATATCCTATAGATGTGACGTAGGACTTATGTCTACTAGGTCTCTATCGAATATATTAGACTGAATTGTGAGTGTCAGCTAGCTCAGAGGTCACTAGACACTTTCTCGAGTTCACAAGAAGGGATTTAGTTTCTGACAACCGCATGAACATGACAACTTTGTTTCCCCAAGATAAAACTGATCTTCAGAGTCGTGGAAACAATAGATAGATATTTTACTCAGTCATTCGTGCATGCTTCGTATCACCAGAAGTGCAGAGACATAGATAGACGGGCGTTTTCAATAAAAGGTATTTATTGAACAGTCTTCTTTCTCAAGCATAGGAAATGAACTGCTACACTCATGATACTGGTTGCAAAATATAGTGCATACAGTAAAAAGAGTAGAATAAAATAATACTAAAAGAGCATTGTATGGTTCCTAGACCATAGACGAATACATACATAAATAACAGAGGCTAAAAAGTACTCAACTGGTGCTTCTAAAATACGCCTACCCCGATGTACCTAACCTAAGCTTAGTACGAGGGAAGAAGTAAGTGTAGCATAAATTTAGTATTCTTTGCCAATAATCTATCCAAGATTTCTCTTAGGGTCTAATCAGCTCCGTACCTTGGTTTAGAATGCAGAAGGTCAATCTCAGGACTCGATTTCCCAACAACCCGCAAGGGTAGCTTGGAAAAACTGGAGCTGGATTTCTCGGCAGGAGAAAAGACAGCGTCTCTCTCAGTGCGTCTGCTGGAGGGTCGGCTTCCTTTGGCACTTGCTGTAGCAGGATACGTCGGGCAAGTAGATAGTCAAACTGCTCCAAACCACTGTGTGTTTCCTATGGCAAGTATGGACATATTTATACCTTGAAGGTGATGAGTTTGACGTAAAGGTGAACATAATAACGTCATCAAAGAGTCTCAGTTCTTTGAAAACTCCATGAGTTCTTGGACAAATCAATATTCAAGCAAGGGGAAGTCCCTAACTGCTGAAGCCAAGTTTTCCAAGAAATCGTTGTGGATTTTCGGAACTAGTGGAAGTAGCCCTGCCATATTTGGACTGCATGAGCTATGTCTAAATATGGTTATGATTTCTATGCCTATATAAGGATATGGTGCTTTATACCTATGTAAGGGCATGAATCGGGAAAATTACAGTAGGGTCCTAAAATACTATACAACAGTTAAGCCTGTCTGCTTTTTGTGCCGTGCTACCCAGGGTTAAGAAGCTTTCAGACCAACATCATATTTGGCCCCTATATGTTTATTCCAAGTCCAATTCAGTGGTGAAGTAAGGCCTTTAAAGAATATTTAGGAAACATTGTAGTTGGTTTGCCTGAACTTCTATTACACTATTTAGAATTGACCTGGTGACAGATGGCCCTACCAGTGCTTCCTCTTAATATTGTATGTAACTGTCCTCAAAGGAGAAACAATGGCGTAGGCATTATCACAGGAAGAGCTGTGAGTGATAGCTAAATGGGCTGATGAAGGGAACCCTCTCAAAGTTTAAATATCAACAACTAAAAAGTTGGGAGCAAAGTAGAGAATCGACATTGGGCGCAGGCAATATCTTAGAAGATCAATAGAAAACAAGGAAGTAGCACTCTGGTATTGGCACCTTCAGAATACCAAGGATGGGGAGTTCACTCTGGCTGAGGAGCTTTGGGGAAACTACTTGCCGAGGGAGCAGTTGCAGAATGTTTGGCAAGTATCTATGCGCACACTTTACATCATTGTCAAGCCTGCTTTTTTAAGAAGAAACCACCTTTTTTCACTTCAAAGGGCATATATATCACCCAAAAAACTATCTAAGATGGGGGAAGGAAGCCGAACCAGCTGTGCTAAATGTGGGCTGGAAAAAGCAACAAATGTGCATATGTTCTATCAATGGCCCACAATCAGCGAGTTCTGGAAAAAACAACAAAAACAACAATGTCAGGTATTTTGGCTCATCAAATAAAGGTAAGCCTCTCATTGGTTATCCTTGGGGTGGCTTACGAACTTGTAGGTATTTTTAAACAAAGCAAAGGTGCACCACCCATAAATTCTATCAGCAAGAAGCAATTTAATTGTCCATAACCAGAAAATAAAGAAGTCTACGGTGTTTCTTTTTTCTTTCCTTTTTCTTTATTTTTATTCCAGAACAAACACAGCGTTTAACACAACGGAAAGCCAACGTGTTTCCTCCATTTACAGGACTTCTTCAGGGCTGTTAAGTACAAATGAATAAAAATACAAATATAAGGACAAACTTCCAACAAACATGTGATGCTTCATAAAAGATGACAAAAAATGGTTTAGTTTGCCCTAAGGACACAACAGAGACAGACTAACAAGATATTAAAACATTTTCATATGTCACAAAAACAATGATACATAAATTCTCCCTGCTCTTGCTCATAGGGCAGAGTTATATTTAAAAAAAAGGGACACACAGTCCCAGCCAGGACTGTGTTAATCCATGAAATCCTCATATGTGCATATCTCCTACGGCAACAAACTATATTGAAGAAACACTAAAATCTAATATCATTGGTTTCAAAAGAGAAAAGGAAAGAAAGGGGGGGTTGAGTAGCTAAGAAGAGTCTCACAAAAAGTCCTTAGAGAGAGGTCCGAAAAAGTGGAAACAGGGTTAGGATAAAATGTAGAACCAACGATAGAAGAGGGAAGTAGAGAGTGTAAAAACACCTGTGAGTAGGGGAGGTGTGACATCATAATGATGGTAAACGTGATAATCTACTAGAAAAGGTTGGTAAAATATCAACACATCAAAAAGCATCAGAGAACCTAGGGGTACAAGTTAAAGAAAATGTAATAGTGGGGCTATCAAGGACAGCCCACAATTTTATCAATCACATCAAGATAAAGGAATACTGGTGGAGGGGAGGAATACATAGAGCGTCACTCTTCAAAATTACACTCAATGCATACTGTTTCAACCTCTGAATCGAAGAAGAAATGGGGGAGTGGTACCCACCATAACAGTAAGACAGTATCAAGCCTTTACCGATGTTTTTGAGAAGAGGGTATGAATTCTTACTGGATATCGTTCCCCGTCAAGGGCGGTCTATAAGGTATGAGGCAATGATTAAGTGCTACATAAAGATCAGGTGCAGTAATCTCAAAACAACTCTTACATCCCTTAAGGTCAACACTTACATTATATTTAAAGCGGTGACCCTGTATATATCTTAGTAAAAGGTCAAATTGACCAACAGGGCCACATCCAAATTTAAAGGCTTCGTTCCCCCGGCAAAAAAGGGTCTGCAAAGTATAAGGAAAAAAGTAAAATGCAAGAGTGATGATATCACAACAAGTCTTATAACTCGTGTAGCAATCACTTACATTATATTAAGAGATATTATCCTAATTCTATAGCTCAATAGGTAAAAAATACAAAGCAGGGACACGTCCAAGTTTACAGGCGTCTTAATCAGCCAACCTCACAGAGGAAACAGTAATGGGACAGTGGTGACTGATATCTGGAATCGAACAGATTAAAAAGGGAAAGGTGGGTAATCATTCCCTGTCCTGTATATCAGTTGGCAACTTCTCATATAGATCAAAGTTGCCCGATGAGTGGTTTCAAAATCAAGCATCATGCTTAAAAATCATAGCATACCTTACTAAGATGGTTTATATAACATCCCGTCACGTCCATATAACGATCCCTTGATACAGGGTATGTGCCTAGTGAAATGGGAACCGTTTTACACCTGGGGAAAAAATAGAAAGCTATATGTTAAGTGGAAAGCATCCTGTGATATCATAAGTCAATAATATCTTATGTGCAACCAAGAAGCTAAACAGCCGAAGTCCATGGTATCAATAGTCATGACAACGAACTTGTAGGTAGCATTAGAGATTTGTTGTTCTATGCAATACTACTGGCCAGAAGACAAATATGTTGTAAATGGGTGAGTGGTATACCACCACAGCATTCAGACTGGTTAGTGTCCTTCATGTATATGGATCTATTGGGGAAAAAGTCTAAGAAGAAAGCTTTCTGTAACCCCCTATTAGTACAGATGGAGAGCCCGGAAGGGTTGTTGTAAAGTTTGAAGGTAAATTGCTGATACAAGATCATAACTATATCCAATGATTTCACACTCCTGGACTGCTACAGGGCCACTACACACTTTGAAAATCTAAGCAGTGTCGGTGTTCACACCGTGTGAGAGAGACAGCCGCAAGCATGGTTGGTGCCCAATGTAGTATGCCCGTCAGCGGTCAGTATCTCTCTCGATAATAAGGGCATTCTGAGGTGAATGAGGACAAAAAAAAGAAGGTAAAATCTGCTTAATGTGTCCGACCCACAGTTCACTGCATTTGACGTAAAATTAGGCCTAGGTCATAGTCAACTCCAAACAATGGCTAATGATTTCCGCTTTCTTTTTTCTTGGTGCTTTTTACCTTAAATCTTCAAAATACATATCTCCTGGTCACATTACTGGATTTTTGCCGGTTCCATGTTTTATTGCTCACTAAATATTTCTCTTTTTAGGGCTCGGGCCTACGTCACACGAAGTGGGGCGGGGCTTCCGAGCTCTAATGTTATAAAAAAAAAAAGTTCAGAAAGGGCTGTGGGCTGCCGCATTCCAGAAAGCGTGCCTTTTTTGCGTGTGGTATTCTGCCATGTGAATGGTAATTGGTCCAGGCAAGGCTGTGTTTAAGTAAGGCAGCACGGCATAGGGCTTTGGAATTTTTGCAATGTCCACTTCCTGCATAAAGTGTTTGGACACGCGCAGAAGAATACATAAATCCTCAATTACCAGCTGTCCGAGGTGCCGGTAATTGAAGGCAGATGGTGCTGGGAGCGTGTGCACTGATGTGTTTTTTTCCCTTGAGCTCTGTGTGCGCGCCGGCAAACCCGCGCCTGCTCTTTGACTGAGGTAGGCTAAACAAGCATTGGCAAAGCAAATAGGACTCTCCTATACAAAATCTGTTGGTTTTGTCAGGGATATGTTTAGCCATGTTGTACAGCAGCCTGGCTGCTATGCAGCACAGCTGAAAGTAAAAAAACAAGCAAAGTGCTTTGATAAGCACTCGTGCCCACTCACCCGAACTCAAACTTTTAATATCAAAATAGAAGATCACTTTAATTTACTGCCCTCATAACAGACCCCTGGCAGTAGCTCTCGTTGTCCTCTTACCAGATCCCTTGCATCTTCCCAGCTATTGCCAGATTCCTCACTCGCTCCCTGTCTCGTCACCATGACTCACTCTCTCCACCCTTTCATAAAAAAAACACTCCACCTCGCTTTCCTCTCACTGGGAGCCTCACATTTACTCTCACAGTCCGGTTACCAGATTCCTACTGCTGTTGTACCAGATCACTCATTGTACTATCATTCAGTGTCCTATCATTAGAGACTTGCTTCAGGCAGAGTAGGGAGGGCAGAGTAGGGAGGGCAGAGTAGGGAGGGCAGAGTAGGGAGGGCAGAGTAGGGAGGGCAGAGTAGGGAGTGCAGAGTAGGGAGAGGAGAAGTGAGTAGTGAGTAGTGAGTAGAGTAGTGAGTAGTGAGTAGAGTAGTGAGTAGAGTAGTGAGTAGAGTAGTGAGTAGAGTAGTGAGTAGAGTAGTGAGTTGAGTAGTGAGTAGAGTAGTGAGTAGAGTAGTGAGTAGAGTAGTGAGTAGTGAGTAGTGAGTAGTGAGTAGTGAGTAGAGTAGTGAGTAGTGAGTAGAGTAGTGAGTAGAGTAGTGAGTAGTTAGTGCAGAGTAGTGAGTAGAGTAGTGAGTAGAGTAGTGAGTAGAGAGTGCAGAGTAGTGAGTAGAGTAGTGAGTAGAGTAGTGAGTAGTGAGTAGAGTAGTGAGTAGAGTAGTGAGTAGAGTAGTGAGTAGTGAGTAGAGTAGTGAGTAGAGTAGTGAGTAGTGAGTGCAGAGTAGTGAGTAGTGAGTAGAGTAGTGAGTAGAGTAGTGAGTAGAGTGCAGAGTAGTGAGTAGTGAGTGCAGAGTAGTGAGTAGTGAGTAGAGCAGTGAGTAGAGTAGTGAGTAGTGAGTGCAGAGTAGAGTAGTGAGTAGTGAGTGCAGAGTAGTGAGTGCAGAGTAGTGAGTGCAGAGTAGTGAGTAGAGTAGTGAGTGCAGAGTAGTGAGTAGAGTAGTGAGTAGAGTAGTGAGTAGAGTAGTGAGTAGAGAGTGTAGAGTAGTGAGTGCAGAGTAGTGAGTAGTGAGTGCAGAGTAGTGAGTAGAGTAGTGAGTAGAGTAGTGAGTAGAGTAGTGAGTAGAGTAGTGAGTAGTTAGTGCAGAGTAGTGAGTAGAGTAGTGAGTAGAGTAGTGAGTAGTGAGTGCAGAGTAGTGAGTAGTGAGTAGAGTAGTGAGTAGAGTGCTGAGTAGTGAGTGCAGAGTAGTGAGTAGTGAGTAGAGCAGTGAGTAGAGTAGTGAGTAGTGAGTGCAGAGTAGTGAGTAGAGTAGTGAGTAGTGAGTGCAGAGTAGTGAGTGCAGAGTAGTGAGTGCAGAGTAGTGAGTAGAGTAGTGAGTGCAGAGTAGTGAGTAGAGTAGTGAGTAGTGAGTAGAGTAGTGAGTAGAGTAGTGAGTAGAGAGTGCAGAGTAGTGAGTAGTGAGTGCAGAGTAGTGAGTAGTGAGTGCAGAGTAGTGAGTAGAGTAGTGAGTAGAGTAGTGAGTAGTTAGTGTAGAGTAGTGAGTAGAGTAGTGAGTAGAGTAGTGAGTAGAGAGTGCAGAGTAGTGAGTAGAGTAGTGAGTAGAGTAGTGAGTAGTGAGTGCAGAGTAGTGAGTAGTGAGTAGTGAGTAGAGTAGTGAGTAGAGTAGTGAGTAGAGTAGTGAGTAGTGAGTGCAGCGTAGTGAGTAGTGAGTAGAGTAGTGAGTAGTGAGTGCAGAGTAGTGAGTAGTGAGTGCAGTAGTGAGTAGTGAGTAGAGTAGTGAGTAGTGAGTAGAGTAGTGAGTAGAGTAGAGTAGTGAGTAGAGTAGTGAATAGAGAGTGCAGAGTAGTGAGTAGAGTAGTGAGTAGAGTAGTGAGTAGTGAGTGCAGAGTAGTGAGTAGTGAGTAGAGTAGTGAGTAGAGTAGTGAGTAGAGTAGTGAGTAGTGAGTAGAGTAGTGAGTAGAGTAGTGAGTAGTGAGTGCAGAGTAGTGAGTAGTGAGTAGAGTAGTGAGTAGTGAGTGCAGAGTAGTGAGTAGTGAGTGCAGTAGTGAGTAGTGAGTAGTGAGTAGAGTAGTGAGTAGAGTAGAGTAGTGAGTAGAGTAGTGAGTAGAGTAGAGTAGAGTAGTGAGTAGAGTAGTGAGTAGAGTAGTGAGTAGAGTAGTGTGCAGAGTAGTGTGCAGAGTAGTGAGTAGTGAGTAGAGTAGTGAGTAGAGTAGTGTGCAGAGTAGTGTGCAGAGTAGTGAGTAGTGAGTGCAGAGTAGTGAGTAGTGAGTGCAGAGTAGTGAGTAGTGAGTAGAGTAGTGAGTAGTGAGTAGAGTAGTGAGTAGTGAGTAGAGTAGTGAGTAGAGTAGTGAGTGCAGAGTAGTGAGTAGTGAGTGCAGAGTAGTGAGTAGTGAGTGCAGAGTAGTGAGTAGAGTAGTGAGTAGTGAGTAGAGTAGTGAGTAGTGAGTAGAGTAGTGAGTAGAGTAGTGAGTAGTGAGTGCAGAGTAGTGAGTGCAGAGTAGTGAGTGCAGAGTAGTGAGTGCAGAGTAGTGAGTAGAGTAGTGAGTAGAGTAGTGAGTAGAGTAGTGAGTAGAGTAGTGAGTAGTTAGTGCAGAGTAGTGAGTAGAGTAGTGAGTAGTGAGTAGAGTAGTGAGTAGAGTAGTGAGTAGAGTAGTGAGTAGAGTAGTGAGTAGTGAGTGCAGAGTAGTGAGTAATGAGTAGAGTAGTGAGTAGAGTAGTGAGTAGAGAGTGCAGAGTAGTGAGTAGTGAGTAGAGTAGTGAGTAGAGTAGTGAGTAGAGTAGTGAGTAGTGAGTAGAGTAGTGAGTAGAGTAGTGAGTAGTGAGTGCAGAGTAGTGAGTAGTGAGTAGAGTAGTGACTAGTGAGTAGAGTAGTGAGTAGTGAGTAGAGTAGTGAGTAGTGAGTAGAGTAGTGAGTAGAGAGTGCAGAGTAGTGAGTAGTGAGTGCAGAGTAGTGAGTAGTGAGTGCAGAGTAGTGAGTAGAGTAGTGAGTACAGTAGTGAGTAGTTAGTGCAGAGTAGTGAGTAGTGAGTAGAGTAGTGATTAGTGAGTGCTGAGTAGTGAGTAGTGAGTAGAGTAGTGAGTAGAGTAGTGAGTAGTGAGTAGAGTAGTGAGTAGAGTAGTGAGTAGTGAGTAGAGTAGTGAGTAGTGAGTGCAGAGTAGTGAGTAGTGTAGTGAGTAGAGTAGTGAGTAGAGTAGTGAGTAGAGTAGTGAGTAGAGAGTGCAGAGTAGTGAGTAGTGAGTGCAGAGTAGTGAGTAGTGAGTGCAGAGTAGTGAGTAGAGTAGTGAGTAGAGTAGTGAGTAGTTAGTGCAGAGTAGTGAGTAGAGTAGTGAGTAGAGTAGTGAGAAGAGTAGTGAGTAGAGTACTGAGTAGTGAGTGCAGAGTAGTGAGTAGTGAGTAGAGTAGTGAGTAGTGAGTGCAGAGTAGTGAGTAGTGAGTAGAGTAGTGAGTAGAGTAGTGAGTAGTGAGTAGAGTAGTGAGTAGTGAGTGCAGAGTAGTGAGTAGAGTGAGTAGTGAGTGCAGAGTAGTGAGTAGTGAGTAGAGTAGTGAGTAGAGTAGTGAGTAGAGTAGTGAGTAGTGAGTGCAGAGTAGTGAGTAGTGAGTAGAGTAGTGAGTAGAGTAGTGAGTAGAGTGCAGAGTAGTGAGTAGTGAGTAGTGAGTGCAGAGTAGTGAGTAGTGAGTAGAGCAGTGAGTAGAGTAGTGAGTAGTGAGTGCAGAGTAGTGAGTAGAGTAGTGAGTAGTGAGTGCAGAGTAGTGAGTGCAGAGTAGTTAGTGCAGAGTAGTGAGTAGAGTAGTGAGTGCAGAGTAGTGAGTAGAGTAGTGAGTAGAGTAGTGAGTAGAGTAGTGAGTAGAGAGTGTAGAGTAGTGAGTGCAGAGTAGTGAGTAGTGAGTGCAGAGTAGTGAGTAGAGTAGTGAGTAGAGTAGTGAGTAGAGTAGTGAGTAGAGTAGCGAGTAGTTAGTGCAGAGTAGTGAGTAGAGTAGTGAGTAGTGAGTGCAGAGTAGTGAGTAGTGAGTAGAGTAGTGAGTAGAGTGCTGAGTAGTGAGTGCAGAGTAGTGAGTAGTGAGTAGAGAAGTGAGTAGAGTAGTGAGTAGTGAGTGCAGAGTAGTGAGTAGAGTAGTGAGTAGTGAGTGCAGAGTAGTGAGTGCAGAGTAGTGAGTAGAGTAGTGAGTGCAGAGTAGTGAGTAGAGTAGTGAGTAGTGAGTAGAGTAGTGAGTAGAGTAGTGAGTAGAGATTGCAGAGTAGTGAGTAGTGAGTGCAGAGTAGTGAGTAGTGAGTGCAGAGTAGTGAGTAGAGTAGTGAGTAGAGTAGTGAGTAGTTAGTGCAGAGTAGTGAGTAGAGTAGTGAGTAGAGTAGTGAGTAGAGAGTGCAGAGTAGTGAGTAGAGTAGTGAGTAGAGTAGTGAGTAGTGAGTGCAGAGTAGTGAGTAGTGAGTAGAGTAGTGAGTAGAGTAGTGAGTAGAGTAGTGAGTAGAGTAGTGAGTAGTGAGTGCAGCGTAGTGAGTAGTGAGTAGAGTAGTGAGTAGTGAGTGCAGAGTAGTGAGTAGTGAGTGCAGTAGTGAGTAGTGAGTAGAGTAGTGAGTAGTGAGTAGAGTAGTGAGTAGAGTAGAGTAGTGAGTAGAGTAGTGAATAGAGAGTGCAGAGTAGTGAGTAGAGTAGTGAGTAGAGTAGTGAGTAGTGAGTGCAGAGTAGTGAGTAGTGAGTAGAGTAGTGAGTAGAGTAGGGGATAGAGTAGTGAGTAGTGAGTAGAGTAGTGAGTAGAGTAGTGAGTAGTGAGTGCAGAGTAGTGAGTAGTGAGTAGAGTAGTGAGTAGTGAGTGCAGAGTAGGGAGTAGTGAGTGCAGTAGTGAGTAGTGAGTAGTGAGTAGAGTAGTGAGTAGAGTAGAGTAGTGAGTAGAGTAGTGAGTAGAGTAGTGAGTAGAGTAGAGTAGTGAGTAGAGTAGTGAGTAGAGTAGTGAGTAGAGTAGTGTGCAGAGTAGTGTGCAGAGTAGTGTGCAGAGTAGTGAGTAGAGTAGTGAGTAGAGTAGTGTGCAGAGTAGTGTGCAGAGTAGTGAGTAGTGAGTGCAGAGTAGTGAGTAGTGAGTGCAGAGTAGTGAGTAGTGAGTAGAGTAGTGAGTAGTGAGTAGAGTAGTGAGTAGTGAGTAGAGTAGTGAGTAGAGTAGTGAGTGCAGAGTAGTGAGTGCAAAGTAGTGAGTAGTGAGTGCAGAGTAGTGAGTAGAGTAGTGAGTAGTGAGTAGAGTAGTGAGTAGTGAGTAGAGTAGTGAGTAGAGTAGTGAGTAGTGAGTGCAGAGTAGTGAGTAGAGTAGTGAGTAGTGAGTGCAGAGTAGTGAGTGCAGAGTAGTGAGTAGAGTAGTGAGTAGAGTAGTGAGTAGAGTAGTGAGTAGAGTAGTGAGTAGTTAGTGCAGAGTAGTGAGTAGAGTAGTGAGTAGTGAGTAGAGTAGTGAGTAGAGTAGTGAGTAGAGTAGTGAGTAGAGTAGTGAGTAGTGAGTGCAGAGTAGTGAGTAATGAGTAGAGTAGTGAGTAGAGTAGTGAGTAGAGAGTGCAGAGTAGTGAGTAGTGAGTAGAGTAGTGAGTAGAGTAGTGAGTAGAGTAGTGAGTAGTGAGTAGAGTAGTGAGTAGAGTAGTGAGTAGTGAGTGCAGAGTAGTGAGTAGTGAGTAGAGTAGTGACTAGTGAGAAGAGTAGTGAGTAGTGAGTAGATTAGTGAGTAGTGAGTAGAGTAGTGAGTAGAGAGTGCAGAGTAGTGAGTAGTGAGTGCAGAGTAGTGAGTAGTGAGTGCAGAGTAGTGAGTAGAGTAGTGAGTACAGTAGTGAGTAGTTAGTGCAGAGTAGTGAGTAGTGAGTAGAGTAGTGATTAGTGAGTGCTGAGTAGTGAGTAGTGAGTAGAGTAGTGAGTAGAGTAGTGAGTAGTGAGTAGAGTAGTGAGTAGAGTAGTGAGTAGTGAGTAGAGTAGTGAGTAGTGAGTGCAGAGTAGTGAGTAGTGTAGTGAGTAGAGTAGTGAGTAGAGTAGTGAGTAGAGTAGTGAGTAGAGAGTGCAGAGTAGTGAGTAGTGAGTGCAGAGTAGTGAGTAGTGAGTGCAGAGTAGTGAGTAGAGTAGTGAGTAGAGTAGTGAGTAGAGTAGTGAGTAGTTAGTGCAGAGTAGTGAGTAGAGTAGTGAGTAGAGTAGTGAGAAGAGTAGTGAGTAGAGTACTGAGTAGTGAGTGCAGAGTAGTGAGTAGTGAGTAGAGTAGTGAGTAGAGTAGTGAGTAGTGAGTGCAGAGTAGTGAGTAGTGAGTAGAGTAGTGAGTAGAGTAGTGAGTAGTGAGTAGAGTAGTGAGTAGTGAGTGCAGAGTAGTGAGTAGAGTGAGTAGTGAGTGCAGAGTAGTGAGTAGTGAGTAGAGTAGTGAGTAGAGTAGTGAGTAGAGTAGTGAGTAGAGTAGTGAGTAGAGTAGTGAGTAGAGTAGTGAGTAGTGAGTAGTGAGTAGAGTAGTGAGTAGTGAGTGCAGAGTAGTGAGTAGTGAGTAGAGTAGTGAGTAGAGTAGTGAGTAGAGTAGTGAGTAGTGAGTAGAGTAGTGAGTAGAGTAGTAAGTAGTGAGTGCAGAGTAGTGAGTAGTGAGTGCAGAGTAGTGAGTAGTGAGTAGAGTAGTGAGTAGAGTAGTGAGTAGAGTAGTGAGTAGAGTAGTGAGTAGAGTAGTGAGTAGTGAGTAGAGTAGTGAGTAGAGTAGTGAGTAGAGTAGTGAGTAGAGTAGTGAGTAGTGAGTGCAGAGTAGTGAGTAGTGAGTAGAGTAGTGAGTAGAGTAGTGAGTAGAGTAGTGAGTAGAGTAGTGAGTAGAGTAGTGTGCAGAGTAGTGTGCAGAGTAGTGTGCAGAGTAGTGTGCAGAGTAGTGTGCAGAGTAGTGTGCAGAGTAGTGAGTAGTGAGTAGAGTAGTGAGTAGAGTAGTGTGCAGAGTAGTGTGCAGAGTAGTGAGTAGTGAGTGCAGAGTAGTGAGTAGTGAGTAGAGTAGTGAGTAGAGTAGTGAGTAGAGTAGTGAGTAGTGAGTAGAGTAGTGAGTAGAGTAGTGAGTAGTGAGTGCAGAGTAGTGAGTAGTGAGTGCAGAGTAGTGAGTAGTGAGTAGAGTAGTGAGTAGAGTAGTGAGTAGAGTAGTGAGTAGTGAGTGCAGAGTAGTGAGTAGTGAGTAGAGTAGTGAGTAGAGTAGAGTAGTGAGTAGAGTAGTGAGTAGAGTAGTGAGTAGTGAGTGCAGAGTAGTGAGTAGTGAGTAGAGTAGTGAGTAGAGTAGTGAGTAGAGTAGTGAGTAGAGTAGTGTGCAGAGTAGTGTGCAGAGTAGTGTGCAGAGTAGTGTGCAGAGTAGTGTGCAGAGTAGTGTGCAGAGTAGTGAGTAGTGAGTAGAGTAGTGAGTAGAGTAGTGTGCAGAGTAGTGTGCAGAGTAGTGAGTAGTGAGTGCAGAGTAGTGAGTAGTGAGTAGAGTAGTGAGTAGTGAGTAGAGTAGTGAGTAGTGAGTAGAGTAGTGAGTAGAGTAGTGAGTAGAGTAGTGAGTGCAGAGCAGTGAGTAGTGAGTGCAGAGTAGTGAGTGCAGAGTATGTGAGTAGAGTAGTGAGTAGTGAGTAGAGTAGTGAGTAGAGTAGTGAGTAGGGAGTAGAGTAGTGAGTAGAGTAGTGAGTAGTGAGTGCAGAGTAGTGAGTAGAGTAGTGAGTAGAGTAGTGAGTAGAGTAGTGAGTAGTGAGTGCAGAGTAGTGAGTAGAATAGTGAGTAGAGTAGTGAGTAGAGTAGTGAGTGCAGAGTAGTGAGTAGTGAGTAGAGTAGTGAGTTGTGAGTGCAGACTAGTGAGTAGTGAGTAGAGTAGTGAGTTGTGAGTGCAGAGTAGTGAGTAGAGTAGTGAGTAGAGTAGTGAGTAGAGTAGTGAGTAGAGTAGTGAGTAGAGTAGTGAGTACAGTAGTGAGTAGAGTAGTGAGTAGTGAGTGCAGAGTAGTGAGTAGAGTAGTGAGTAGAGTAGTGAGTAGTGAGTAGAGTAGTGAGTAGAGTAGTGAGTATGGAGTGCAGAGTAGTGAGTAGTGAGTAGTGAGTAGAGTAGTGAGTAGTGAGTAGAGTAGAGTAGTGAGTAGTGAGTGCAGAGTAGTGAGTAGAGTAGTGAGTAGAGTAGTGAGTAGTGAGTAGAGTAGTGAGGTGAGTAGTCAGTAGTGAGTATAGTGAGTAGAGTAGTGAGTAGAGTAGTGAGTAGTGAGTATAGTGAGTTGAGTAGTGAGTAGAGTAGTGAGTAGAGTAGTGTGCAGAGTAGTGAGTAGTGAGTGCAGAGTAGTGAGTAGAGTAGTGAGAGAAGTAGTGAGTAGAGTAGTGAGGTGAGTAGTGAGTAGTGAGTGCAGAGTAGTGAGTAGAGTAGTCATTAGTGAGTAGAGTAGTGAGTAGAGTAGTGAGGTGAGTAGAGTAGTGAGTAAAGTAGTGAGTGCAGAGTAGTGAGTAGAGAAGTGAGTAGTGAGTAGAGAAGTGAGTAGTGAGTAGAGTAGTGAGTAGAGTAGTGAGTAGTGAGTAGAAAGTAGTGAGTAGAGTAGTGAGTAGTGAGTGGAGAGTAGTGAGTAGTGAGCAGAGTAGTGAGTAGTGAGCAGAGTAGTGAGCAGAGTAGTGAGTAGTGAGCAGAGTAGTGAGTAGTGAGCAGAGTAGTGAGTAGTGAGTGCAGAGTAGTGAGTAGTGTAGTGAGTAGTGTAGTGAGTAGAGTAGTGAGTAGAGTAGTGAGTAGAGTAGTGAGGTGAGTAGTGAGTAGAGTAGTGAGTAGTGAGTAGAGTAGTTAGTGAGCAGAGTAGTGAGTAGTGAGTGCAGAGTAGTGAGTAGAGTAGTGAGTAGAGTAGTGAGTAGAGTAGTGAGTAGAGTAGTGAGTAGTGAGTAGAAAGTAGTGAGTAGAGTAGTGAGTAGAGTAGTGAGTAGTGAGTAGAGTAGTGAGTAGAGTAGTGGGTAGAGTAGTGGGTAAAGTAGTGGGTAGAGTAGTGGGTAGAGTAGTGAGTAGAGTAGTGAGTAGTGAGTAGAGTAGTGAGTAGAGTAGTGAGTGCAGAATAGTGAGTAGAGTAGTGAGTAGTGAGTAGAGTAGTAAGTAGTGAGTAGAGTAGTGAGTAGAGTAGTGAGGTGAGTAGAGTAGTGAGTAAAGTAGTGAGTGCAGAGAAGTGAGTAGTGAGTAGAGAAGTGAGTAGTGAGTAGAGAAGTGAGTAGTGAGTAGAGTAGTGAGTAGTGAGTAGAGTAGTGAGGTGAGTAGTGAGTGCAGAGTAGTGAGTATAGTAGTCAGTAGTGAGTAGAGTAGTGAGTAGAGTAGTGAGGTGAGTAGAGTAGTGAGTAAAGTAGTGAGTGCAGAGTAGTGAGTAGAGAAGTGAGTAGTGAGTAGAGAAGTGAGTAGTGAGTAGAGTAGTGAGTAGTGAGTAGAGTAGTGAGTAGTGAGTAGAGTAGTGAGTAGTGAGTAGTGAGTAGAGTAGTGAGTGCAGAGTAGTGAGTAGAGAAGTGAGTAGTGAGCAGAGTAGTGAGTAGTGAGTGCAGAGTAGTGAGTAGAGTAGTGAGTAGAGTAGTGAGTAGAGTAGTGAGTAGTGAGTGCAGAGTAGTGAGTAGTGAGTAGAGTAGAGTAGTGAGTAGGACATCACAGGCAGCAGCTGTGCAAGCTTCTTACACTCACAAGGAGATCATAGGCAGCTGAGTTGCAAGCTTCTCCCACTCACAAGAAGGACATCACAAACAGCAGTGGTGCAAGCTTCTCACACTCACAAGAACGACATCACAGGCAGCAGCAGTGCAAGCTACTTACACTCACAAGGAGATGACAGGCAGCAGAGGTGCAAGCTTCTCACACGCGCAAGAACGACATCACAAGCAGCAGTGGTGCAAGCTTCCCTTACACACTCACAGCAGGTACTGTGCCAAGGCAGCAGCAGCAACAGAGCAAGAGTCCCTTACAAAGAACAGGCACAGCACAGAGATGCACAATGCAATCTTCTCATACTCACAGGCAGCAGCGGTGCAAGCTTCTCACACTCACACGAAGGACATCACAGGCAGCAGCTGTGCAAGCTTGTTACACTCACAAGGATACCACAGGCAGCTGAGGTGCAAGCTTCTCCCACTCACAAGAAGGACATCACAAGCAGCAGCGGTGCAAGCTTCCCTCACACACTCACAGCAGGTACTGTGCCAAGGCAGCAGCAGCAACAGAGCAAGAGTCCCTTTTAAAGAACAGGCACAGCACAGAGATGCACAATGCAATCTTCTCATACTCACAGGCAGCAGCTGTGCAAGGTTCTCACACTCAAGAACGACATCACAGGCAGCAGCTGTGCAAGCTTCTCACACTCACAAGAACGACATCACAGGCAGCAGCAGTGCAAGCTTCTTACACTCACAAGAAGGACATCACAGGCAGCAGCAGTGCAAGCTTCTTACACTCACAAGGACACCACAGGCAGCAGAGGTGCAAGCTTCTCACACTCACAAGAAGGACAACACAGGCAGTAACGGTGCAATATTCTCACACTCACAAGGAGATCACTGGCAGTACACACCACATGAACACACTCCATAACACATAGCAACAATACATTGGCATTTACAATGCCATTAGCTCAAACTCAAATAGATCCGAGCCCGATTGCATTTCTAATGCTTGTTTTTTATTGGGTGTGAGTTTTTTTTGTGTTGTATTTTTAGCTGTTGTGTTCCTGCTAACTGCTTTACATATTGACCTATGTTAAGCATGTCTGCTGTGGGTTATAGCTACCAGGGAGTTGAGCCCATGTTTACATTATTGAAACTGTGTTTTACCTTAACAACTTTGTGGCCTTATTCTTAGTGGTGAACTCACATCCACCCCAATTAATAATCTATTTCCTTACAATAAGCATTCAAATAATAATAAATATGTCTGAAAAGAAATATTTAAAATCTCTCTAACACTGCATTGTACCGATGTTTGAGACACATATCACACAAGACTTAAAATGGTTATTTAAGTAGCATGCCCATTTCTATGATGTATAACATTATATTGTAAAAATATTTTTTCAATTACACAATATATTTTATATTCTGGATGTAAAATGCATTGTTGCAGTTTTAAAGTTATTTAATTTGTAGTAAATTCTGTGGTGCATCATTTGTACATGTCCACTAACATATAGTTTCAAAAGAAAATGTAATCATATTTTGAGTAAATCATTTTTTTACATAACTTTTGCAGTTGAGGAGAAAGATTTTCACATAACGTTTGTGATGAACAATCTGATCTATTACAAATATGTTTTTAACTGTAAAATAGGCATGTTATTTACCTTTGTTTAACGAAGGTGCAGAATTATTTTATCTGATATCTTTCAAACTGGTAAAGGGTGTATGTTACCAGTTCACATAGCAATCAATATACTTTACAACTGTGAAATATACATAGCCATATACTTATCTATTAAACATAGAACCTATCATTATAAATAATGACAAAGACAAACATTACTTTAGCTAACCTTAAGAAAATCTTTATCAAATATGTTGCAAAAACACCCAAAGCAGTACCTTCCCCACCACAATTACCCACACAACATGTCAGTTTTTCCGTTGTTTATCCTCAGGATTGTTTTGATGCTCAAAAGGGGCCCTCCTCTAGATCATCCCAAGTCTGGCAATCAATCCTCAGACTGTTAAGGAGATCAAGCGGGGGAAAATTGGTCCGGAGGGGAACAGCTGGGCGGATGAAACTGGAGACCTGTAATACATACAAAGCACGAAATAAGTGGTATGCCACCTGAGGTACCAACACGCAATACTATGAACATGATAGGCAACACCTCACCTGTAATGCAAACAGGAATGCTGTAGTAAGAGTGAAATAGAACAGGCTTCTTCTCATTCCCTAGGTATGCCTATAGCAACAGAGAAAAGAGAACATATTTATCGGGCTTCCCCCTACCCCTTTAATAAGCCAGTGTAGTAAGGAAGGGATGATGGAGCATACCTACCCTAATCAGAAATGAGGAGGACAAGGAAGCCTTGAATCAACTCAGAATGACGACTATATCACTCTTCTCCAAAGGAATAAACGAAAGTAAAGTGGAAAGCACTGGTTACATCACCAAAGGTTCATGACATCCCCTCCGAGGTGTGACTCTCAATAGTGGAACTCAGGAGTCCCAAATAGGGCGTACTAATGATAACACACACCCTTCTTGATTCATACACACCTACGCACAGAAGTCTGTGGAATGGTTTCTCTGATAACAAAGTACAGAAAAGCAGCCCAGAACGGTACCAAAGAAAATCACTGTTTGTTGCAGATACTTCTCTGCAACTGCAACTCCGGGATATGACACTCTCGAATGTTAAAGGTACAAACCCCTTGGTGTTTCGAATAGACAGAGAACAAACCCCCACTAAGAAAACCTGAAACGTGGGTTCTGTCAGTTGCGGGCGCTTCCTAAGCCCCACCAAGTAATCCAGCGTTGTTAGAGGCACAACGAATGAGCGTAGCGGGTGTGTACAGGGTCCCACCCGAACGTTACCAGGAGGCAAGCACCCTGCAACCACCTCAGGCGCTTCCAAAGCCCCACCAAGTAATCCAAGAAAAGAATCGATGACGGTAACCAAGTTTGCCAGCAACCAGGTTCACGGAACAACTCCGACAAGCCAAGAACAAAGAATAATCGGCAACGCGTCATCTGTTAGTGCCGTATTATCCTGTTTCCTGTCGCACGGCGTCATACCGCCGCGCCGCGCTCGGCATCATGGGAACTGTAGTTTCTGATCCCGCAGAGTCTATAAACCCGCAGGCAGTGATCTACCAGCGGCCGGGGAATCCTGACAGGACACCCCCCCAATGCAAGATTTACTGACTGCCACCAGGTCTGCCAGGATGCAAGAGATGGAACTTCCGCACCAGTCTGGGGGCATGCACAGCTGCCACAGGCTCCCAGGAGTCCTCCTCAGGCCCATACCCCTTCCATGACACCAAGTACTGGAGCCTACCACGCACTCTCCGTGAGTCCAAAATGCACCGCACCTCATACTCCACATCATGACACACTCTCACAGGGACAGGGGTACGACCACGAGGACACCCAGCCGGTTTGAGCAGGGAAACATGAAACACTGGATGTATCCGGAAGTGCGCTGGAAGGCGCAGTTTTACAGCTACAGGGTTGACGTGTCTGATCACTTGGTAAGGCCCAATGAACCTGGGGTTGAATACACTGTACTTGCGGAAACGGATGTTTCGAGTAGACAACCACACCCACTCCCCCTTGCTGTATTCCGGACATGACCGGCGATGTTTATCAGCCTGAGCCTTGTATTTCTGTTTTGCTTTCTCCAGGTTATTTCGTGCTTGTATCATGGTCTTCCGTAGCTGTACCAATCTGGAACGCAACTTAGGGATCTTAACCTCAGTGGAAGGGACACTCAAAGGGGCAAACCGTGGGTGAAACCCATAGGTGCAAAAAAACGGGGTGTACAACGTGGAGGTATGTAAAGCATCGTTGTAAGCTACCTCAGCTGTCCATAACCAGTCAACCCATGCCTCGGTAGTGGTGTCTACAAAACAACGTAAATATTGCTTGAGGGTTTGGTTTAACCTTTCGGTCTGGCCATCCGTTTGGGGATGGAAGCTGGTGGACAACGAAGAGGCAACGCCTAACTTAGCACACCATGCCTTCCAAAACCGTGCAGTGAACTGTGCCCCCCTGTCTGACACTATGACCCTGGGGAGCCCATGTAACCTGACCACATGTATGAGCAATAAATGGGCTAACCGGCAAGCAGTAGGAACCCCTTTACACGCGATGAAGTGGCCCATCTTAGTTAGGTAGTCTACAACCACGATTATTGCGGTCATGCCTTGATCTTTGGGGAGACCCACTACAAAGTCTACGGAGAAGCTCTCCCACGGACTCACAGGAGTTGGCATGGTTTGCAGAAGTCCCTGTGCAGGTCGATGATCACTCTTGGCCTGAGAACAAATGGTACACTTTTTTACCCACGCAAGCACATCAGGGCGGATGGTTGGCCACCAGAAAGTTCGAAGCATTTTCTCTAGGGTTTTCATTCCTCCCGTATGTCCGGCACAGGGAAGATTGTGACACCACTGGAAAGCCTGTTTTCGTAATGCGAGCGTAGGAAGGAGCAACTGGGGGCCTTTCCTTGGCAACCCTTGTCGGAGTCTCCACTCCGGATGTAATCGGATCCAGGATTTCCAAGCAAAAGTTTGTATACCCCTTTTGATCTTGTGAAGAAAATCCTCGGTGTGTGTCACTCCCACCACCTTCTGGGGTTCAATAATGCTTTTTTCTGGTGTAAATCGCACCACGTGGTTGTTCTCTTGGCGGGTCAGTGCATCCGCCTTCCTGTTTTCGCATCCTGGACGAAAAGTGACAAAAAAGTTATATTCAGCAAAGAACAACATCCAGCGGAGTTGTCTGTGGGTTAGGTGTCTGGCTGCCCGCATAAACTGCAAGTTCCGATGGTCAGTGTACACCGTAATTTGCTGAGAAGCACCCATCAACCAATGCCTCCATTCGACGAATGCATCCTTTATTGCTAGCAGTTCTTTCTCCGCAATGGTGTAATTGCGCTCTGCAGTGTTCAATTTGCGGGACATGAAGGCAATGGGGTGCAGATGGCCTGTATTCACATTTCTTTGCGAGAGGACTGCCCCAATTGCAAGTTCAGAGGCATCGGCTTCCACCACAAAAGGGAGCTTTGGATCGGCATGAGTTAGTACGGGTGCTGATGTGAATGCGGCTTTCAGTTGGTCAAAGGCATTTTGTTCTGCAATCCCCCACACAAACAGGACATTTTTTCTGGTTAGCCTAGTGAGCGGAGTCACCATTTCAGAGAAGTGTGAGATGAATCTCCTGTAGAAGTTAGCGAATCCGAGGAGGCCTTGAATGTCTTTGATGCTGCTAGGTCTAGGCCACTCCACGATTGCTCGTACCTTCCGTTCTGCCATCACCTGTCCTGAAGGAGTGAGCATGACCCCTAGGAACTCCACGGTGGTCACATGGAACTCACATTTTGTCAGTTTGCAATACAGATGATGCTGTTGTAAAGCTTGGAGAACTTGACACACATGTCCTCGGTGTTCCTGGTCGTTATTGGAATAGATAAGGATATCATCTATGTAGACTACTACAAAGATGTCGAGAAAGTCCCTTAAAACCTCGTTCAGGAAGAACTGGAAGGAGGCTGGAGCGTTACAAAGCCCAAAGGGCATCACAAGATATTCGA
Source organism: Lissotriton helveticus (assembly GCF_964261635.1). Lineage (NCBI taxonomy): Eukaryota > Metazoa > Chordata > Amphibia > Caudata > Salamandridae > Lissotriton > Lissotriton helveticus. The sequence continues at coordinate 809,447,111 of NC_136063.1, forward strand.
AGAGCCCGTACTGCGTCTTAAATGCTGTTTTCCACTCGTCGCCTTTTCGCATGCGTACTAAGTGATATGCTCCTCTGAGGTCCAATTTTGTATATATGTTGGCTGCTCGTACTTGCTCCAAAAGCACGGGTATCAGGGGGAGCGGGTACTGATTCTTTATGGTTATGGCATTTAATGCCCTGTAGTCGATGCAGCAGCGTAACTCCCCATTAGCTTTGGGAATAAAGAAAAGTGGGGAGGCCGCGGGAGACCTAGAAGGTCGAATGAATCCCAACGTAAGGAGGTTGTCCAAGTATTCTCGGAGATGCTCCGTTTCAGGTTGAGAGAGAGCATATATTCTCCCACATGGGATCACAGACCCTGGTACCAGCTCAATCCGGCAATCGTATTCCCGATGTGGTGGGAGCACCTCGGCCTTACTCTTACTGAAGACTTCCCCGTACTCCTGGTAACAACTGGGTAGTGACACTTCTTTTTCTGCTGCAGTAGAGACACAATGAGTGATAGCCAGGACCGCGGAAGGTCGGAAGTCTCCCCCGATGCATTGCTCTTGACAGTACTCAGAGAGAAACTCCAAAGACTGTTCTGTCCACCAAATGGACGGTTCGTGTTTCTTCAACCAGGGAAGTCCCAGGATCACTCCATACTGAGGTGCATAAATAAGGTTGAATGACAGTAGTTCTTTATGGTAACCCCCATACCATAACTCATACTCAGGAGTATGTTGAGTGATCGGACCGGATTCCAGCACATGTCCATCCACAGCGAACACCACTTCCGGGACTTGTTTTGTAACAGGAGTCACCCCCAATCTACGAGCTTCCTCTATATCCATGAAACAGCCTGTAGCACCTGAGTCTACCATAGCTCTAATGTTCTTTGGGGTTTGGTCTATCCACAATTCCATGTCCAGGAAGAACAGATGAGTTCCCGTGCAGAGTTCCTCTGTCACTGAAGGGATGAATAGTTTGCTTGAGTCGCTCCCTTCCCCTACACTCAAGCTTTGGAGTTTTCCGACTCCTTTTCTGCTGAAGACACAGCCATTTGTCCGGGACGATAACGACCTCCTTTAGGTTTGACAGGGCATTCGCGCAAAAAATGTCCTTTTTCCCCACAGTAAAGACAAAGCCCATTTTTGCGACGATGTTCTCTTTCATTAGGAGTCAGAGACGCCCTTACGGCTCCTATTTCCATCGGTTCCGTCTTTCCCTCTGATTTTTCGCCACTAGCCGATTTATCTCCCAGGACTAACGGTCTGTCTCTTCTTCCTTGTTCTCCCTTTCTTTCTCTTAACCTGTGATCCAATCTTAGGGCCAAATTTATAAGGGCAGCACAAGTGGTAGGTTGGGGGTCAACCTGCGCAAATACGTCTTTCAGATTCTCTGTGAGTCCCTGGTAGAACAAGACCGTTTGCTTTGCTTCAGGCCAATCGGTTTCGGATATTAATCTCCGAAAGTGATTCAGGTATGTAACTAAATCAGATGATCCCTGTTTGAGTAAGAGCAATTCTTTATCAGCTGAAAATGTTTCAGCTCTCCTATCAAACGTCTTTTCAAATTCTGCTCGAAATAGATCCTAATCATACAGGATGGGGTCATTACTCCTGACTATAGGGACAGCCCACTGCGCTGCCTCTCCACCCAGATAAGATATCAAAAAGGAGACCCTTGCTTGATTAGTCAGAAAACATTTGGGTTTACATGTGAAATGTAACATGACCTGGGTCATAAAGACCTGCACCTTTTTTCTATCCCCTAAGAAACGTTCAGGGGGGGGCAACGGGACTGGAGAAGGCATTTCCACCACTACTGAAGCAGGCGCAGGGGTACCCACGTCAAAAGGGTTTCTCTGTAATGCGTCAACCCGAACTTGCAGAGCAGCCGTTTCTTGACGAGAAGCAGCAAGTTCTGCCTGTACTTGGCCTAAGGCCTCCAGCACATCGTCTAGTGAGGCCATCCCGAACTCAATACAATCAGGAGGATAAGAACTCTTGGGCCGATTATTCTGTCAGTTTTTCCGTTGTTTATCCTCAGGATTGTTTTGATGCTCAAAAGGGGCCCTCCTCTAGATCATCCCAAGTCTGGCAATCAATCCTCAGACTGTTAAGGAGATCAAGCGGGGGAAAATTGGTCCGGAGGGGAACAGCTGGGCGGATGAAACTGGAGACCTGTAATACATACAAAGCACGAAATAAGTGGTATGCCACCTGAGGTACCAACACGCTATACTATGAACATGATAGGCAACACCTCACCTGTAATGCAAACAGGAATGCTGTAGTAAGAGTGAAATAGAACAGGCTTCTTCTCATTCCCTAGGTATGCCTATAGCAACAGAGAAAAGAGAACATATTTATCGGGCTTCCCTCTACCCCTTTAATAAGCCAGTGTAGTAAGGAAGGGATGATGGAGCATACCTACCCTAATCAGAAATGAGGAGGACAAGGAAGCCTTGAATCAACTCAGAATGACGACTATATCACGCTTCTCCAAAGGAATAAACGAAAGTAAAGTGGAAAGCACTGGTTACATCACCAAAGGTTCATGACATCCCCTCCGAGGTGTGACTCTCAATAGTGGAACTCAGGAGTCCCAAATAGGGCGTACTAATGATAACACACACCCTTCTTGATTCATACACACCTACGCACAGAAGTCTGTGGAATGGTTTCTCTGATAACAAAGTACAGAAAAGCAGCCCAGAACGGTACCAAAGAAAATCACTGTTTGTTGCAGATACTTCTCTGCAACTGCAACTCCGGGATATGACACTCTCGAATGTTAAAGGTACAAACCCCTTGGTGTTTCGAATAGACAGAGAACAAACCCCCACTGAGAAAACCTGAAACGTGGGTTCTGTCAGTTGCGGGCGCTTCCTAAGCCCCACCAAGTAATCCAGCGTTGTTAGAGGCACAACGAATGAGCGTAGCGGGTGTGTACAGGGTCCCACCCGAACATTACCAGGAGGCAAGCACCCTGCAACCACCTCGGGCGCTTCCAAAGCCCCACCAAGTAATCCAAGAAAAGAATCGATGACGGTAACCAAGTTTACCAGCAACCAGGTTCACGGAACAACTCCGACAAGCCAAGAACAAAGAATAATCGGCAACGCGTCATCTGTTAGTGCCGTATTATCCTGTTTCCTGTCGCACGGCGTCATACCGCCGCGCCGCGCTCGGCATCATGGGAACTGTAGTTTCTGATCCCGCAGAGTCTATAAACCCGCAGGCAGTGATCTACCAGCGGCCGGGGAATCCTGACACAACATTATAAACATTCATTAAACACAGTAAAAACCTGAAGTAGTCTGGTAACCGGAGGGTAAGTTGTCTTCTCCTCTATGATTTTAATTAGAATGAGCTTGCAGACTACGACTGTCATCCTTACTCTCTTTAGTGATATATATGGACAGCGACAGAGTCTTATGTACGGCCACTGGTTGTTTAAAAAATTGGGGTCTAGGGAATGAGTTTGACTATTATTTCTGTATGTTGTACTTCATGTTTTGTGTGTATATATAAATTGGTTGTTGAATAAATGTAAAAAGATGAATGGTCCCAACCAGATATATAATAAGAAATGAATTACGGTTGGGACTTGGAATGGATTATGAATGCGATTTTCTTTGAAATATAATTCAACATTGGATGGGAGTAGGACCCCATGCGCAGGAGTAATTTAATGTACTCCGATGTAAGTATTTCATGATATCTGTCCCTCCACTTCATAGTCCCCTTTTTTGAACTTTGGTCATGTAAAATAATGCACCAAACAGTATTAAATGGAAACATTGTCAAGAGTGACAACTTTGGGTGTCAATATCCAAATGTTCCTTCTTTGCAGGTTTTCCCAAATGTTCCTTCTATGCAGGTTTGCAACAGTAATAACACAAATTATCCCTATCTTTGTATGCAGAAAAAGTGTTAGATTCTGTTTATTACGTGGGCTGACTCATTATGTAGGTTTACATTTTTTTAAGTTTAAGTTCTTATATAAAGATCTAATTTCAACAATAACTTTTTTAGGTTCATTTTAAACACTTATCTCTACTAGGCAATATAGCATACAGGATGGCACAGTATCCCCGCTATTCTTTCGCACTAGAAGCCCCGTCAGCAACTATTTTCCAGAATGTTATGGTAAAGGAGTTGCTGAGGGAGGCATATCAATGAAATGTCTTAATGCATATAGACAGGAATATGTTCTTGACTCTTACTATGAACAATAGTGATGCACAGATTTAGATGTGTCCATTCTGATGTTTTATAAACATACTTAAGTAACCTGGTCTACTGTGCAATTGTGTTAGAATGGATTCAGTATTAGGTACATTAGGATGCTAATGGAAAGCACATAGCGGCATTTCTAAAATTAGACAATCACAGGACAATACCTATGTGGGAGTAGTACACAAGTAATACATAGGAATATTGTGTACGTTTTTCTCAATTATGCCTGTTCACAATGATAATCTCAGACCCTTAATTTTGTAAACATAGTCCGTCATAAGCCAATTTATGACACTAATGTTTAGGCTCTGTTTGCAACACATATACAATATTCTTAAGTCTCATAGACTTAAACATATATTTCAGGTTTTGATGCTATATGTCATGACCCAGTTTGGATAGAGAACAAGAAACACTAATTATGAACAGAGGATTTGGGCTACATGTACATCGGATGAGGTCCCAGTAAAGTTGTTGACTTCTGGAGGGAAAGTACAGACCGAGAAAAATTCATGCCCAACAAAAGTCCATCATCAGCTGAATATGTTGGTGCTTTTGCCTTCGTTCAGACTTTGTCTTTCTTTTTGACCTCGAATCCCTCCTGAGTGTCAAGATTGCAAGCTGTAGGCAAACAGGACTCCACAAGGCCAGATATTATCCTATCCGCGATGTCCTAATGAAACAGATTTGCTGCAACAGAAAAGCTTAAAGTGGGAGCAACCTGAATATTTGGCCCAGCAGCAGTGCACTTTTTTCAGATTGATTTGGCATGTTTGGCTCTTAAGACCTCTAGAGTACCATGACAAACAGTTGCAAATCCCGGGTTTTTAATAGGTACACTTTGATACAGCCAAGTGTAGCAGGACCTCAGGAATTGCACTTAGGGCATCAACACTCACTCCAGTAGAAGCCTCCAGCATGATCCAGGGCAGGTCCAGTTAGAACTAATCAGCTGGGTTTTTCAGGAGAAGGAATTCTTGAAGCTTATTTTGTACCTGTGGCTTAACAGGGGGTCATCCTACAGACCCTTGGAGTTCACTTCTTTATCCTGGGTAAATGTGGGAACAGATCTAGCCTTTCAGGTTTCTTTAGAGAACTCAACAGCAATTATTCTGCCTTCCACAGGTCCATTAGTGTTGTTCTGCAGACACTACTGGACCTATAAGACTTGATATATTTAGTCTTGGCACTAGTCTGTTGGTAGGGATGACTCCTGCTCCCTCCCTAACCCATATGGAGAAGGTTTCTAGGGTGGCCGTACCCACATTTGTAACAGTCGCTTTGTATACTACTGTAAACAATCACGCAAGGCCCCTCCGCCAAATCCAGGATGGTGAAACCCTTCTCCCCTTATACAGAGTCTGTGTGCCTGGCCCAGAGGTGTGGCCAGAGAAATGAGCTACCCCTTCTCTGTGGTCACCTCAAACCAGTTCTTCGGGCAGCTCCTCTTGTACTGGATTGGTGCCTGTCTGACTGCTGGGAAAACAAAATACCCACCCAAGTGTCAGCTAACAGTTGCCTGTGACAGGGTAGGCCTCTATCTAGTTAATCAACCTCCTGGGTTCAGCCAGCTGGTCATATTGTCAAAGAAACAGAATACCTTCCCACATGCAAAGCCTTTGACTTGCTCTGGGAGCAGTTTTGACACCTCATCAAGAGGGCTATGAAGCTTGCAGGAGATAGTTGGAGCTCATTCAAATGGGCCTCCAGATGCTTTGGGCAAGGAAAAGGCAACTTTGTAACAGGACCTTTTCTAGAATATTTGTGACAAATATGACTTCACCAGTGACTCTGGAATTGTAATAAATATTTTAGAAAGTGGTTCATTGTTAAGTTTAATATTGAATGTGAGTGCTTTCATAAGGAACAGCCAACCCTGCTACAGTGAAAATAGCTTCTTGGACCTTTTCACTGTAAGGACATGTTTAGCATTAAACCTTTACATGTCCTACATTTAAAAAACATGCACACTGCCTTATAGGCAATGAGGCCTACTTTGGGCCAATGTATTAATACTCAATAAGAAGTTTAGGTTTGTCAAAAGGAGGTATTTTGACAAGTCGAATTTTCTTTCATAAAACTGCCCAGCCAGGCAGTTCAAAGACCTGCAGCCAAGTTTTTACTGTTTCTGTAGGAGGCAGCCCAATGGGTGCTGTAGTCCACTGATGCAATTTAGCTTATGGACCCTGGGTACACTTTGTACCATATGCTAGAGACTTATAAATAAGTTAAATTTGCCAATTAGGAGTACATCCAATTTTGACATGTTTTCCCATGTTTTAGGAGCCATAGCACATGCACTAGGACCTGGTCAATCCTGGTGCACAGAGTGAACAACCCAGGAGCATCAGTTGAATACAATTGGGATGTTATTGCAAAAACAGGCATCTTCCTGCACACATATGCGTACTATGGGTACCAGTGTATAGGAAAGCTAAACAAACACTATAGGGTTCCATATTCACTAAGGTTCATTGTACTGTTTTGTTCATTAGGGCTATGTAACATTTTATACCTTTAACCCTCATCAAATATTTCAAATGAATTCTACATGAATGTGTTTAGTTCTCTCTGAAATGAAGATGAACAACATTGCTGCACTGTTTCAAGCACGCATGAGGCACTGGGTCAGACTGATTTGCATATAGCCATGTCTGAACTGGGGTGGCTGGGTGAGCTAAAGAATGGTGATGGATTAAACCCTGATCAGTTGACTGGGGGTGAGTGTTTGAGTTGCTCAAAGGCTCCGTCCATCATCCCCTTTTGTATCGCTTTGTTCACCCTAAGTGTGGCAGGGTATGCTCAGACGTGAGTCCCTTGCTCACTTGGCCACTGGATTCAAGATAGCCTGGCTGATGAGGATTATGAATCCGAAACCGGTCCCAGGATGCTCGTTTCCAGTCCAGGGAAGACATGGCTTGGCAGTTCGGGCTGGACTGTTCCCATGAGGCACAGGGTCAGACTGATTTGCATATAGCCATGTCTGAACTGGGGTGGCTGGGTGAGCTAAAGAATGGTGATGGATTAAACCCAGATCAGTTGACTGGGGGTGAGTGTTTGATTTGCTGATACGCTCCGTCCATCATCCCCTTTTGTATTGCCAATCACAATATTACATAATTGTCATGAAGTAGTCATTTACAGACCTTAAGTCCTCGTCTTGAGTAACATTGGTTGTCAATTCCATATTTTATTAGATACAGTCTTCCAATGGGAAGTCCGTTTAGAGATTACAGGACTAGAGTGATATGATCAGAGTGAAAAAACTCAGGCAGCACTCTGAATGCTAAGTGATGGATGGCTTTCAGTAGTCCACAATAAATTCTGGGATGCCACTGAGATGATTGCTATAGTGTAGTCAAGACTATAACAGGGCATGTGTTAGTTTCTTAGGGGCATATTATCAAGGGCTTTAAAAGCCAAAGAAGCGGAGAAAAAAATATCGCCCTATCAACAGCAGGGTGCTAACATGCAAAATCGCATGTTAGCACCCTTTTCCACTACGCTCCCCTTTTCATCTCTAATGAGATGCAAAGTGGGAGTTCCAGTGCAAAATAATAGGAGAAATGTCGCTAAGCGACATTTCTCCCATTATCAAGCTTCACGCTAACCCTGTTAGAGACAAAAAAAGCAGCACTAACCACGGTTACCGCTGCTTTTGTACGTCTGCTAATTTTCAGACTTAGCCATGTAACCCAATGGGAGGTGGATTACATGGCTAAGATCGCCCTGCCCTATCAGCAAGGTTTCGCTGGTTGCAGTGGGATTATCGCTGGATTTCCAGCGATTATCACACTGTTTACCACCTAACGCATGGATTCCTATCGCTTGGGAGATAAGTGTTGCTGATAGCACGCTATCTCGGCGATGGAATCCAGCGTTAGCATGCAATAATTATCCTCGCGCTAAAAGCCCTGAGCGATAAATATCGCAGGGCCTTGCTAATATGCCCCTTAATGACTTCTGGTTGCAGCAGAACCAACAATGTTTTCCCTCGATAAGAGTAGCTGATAGCTTGGGTTCCTAACCAATATTTCGATCTGATTTTGAAGGTCCTTTGAATTTTCTTTCAATCTTGTAGTGTATTTGAAAATGGTGTGAATGACAGCATTGAACAACATGGACCAATTGGCTAGAATCCACATGCAGAAATGTCCCTTCCTAAGTATATGCATACGTCTTTCCTGTAGCCAACTCTGAAAGTAGACCTTGTCACTGAGAATATATTATGCAACTTGAACATTATATTTTTTGAAAGTCTTTTCAGATTTTTATAACGTCTGTCAGGTAAGTTACATCTGAAAGAAAAGTAGAGTAGCATACTCCTACTCACAAGCAGTGTGCACGACGCACTCAGGTTTATGAATATGCTACTTTAAACTCATTGTTGTCTAAAGGAACTTTGTTGATTTTGATTGAGGGAGACAATCCTACAGCTTAGTGACAGCTAAAAATGTAGCCTTAGCTATGTCATAATTTAGATGCCTTCCGTGGAAAAAAAATTCTTATAACATCCACATATCTCATTGTGTGTCTCTAAATAGTATCCAAAGTACCTGTATAGTGGACTTTTTTCATTTAACATTTTTTTTGCCATGTTAGAAAAATAGTTCTATTTGTACTGCTTAGAGTCACTTTTTTAACATTTGCACAACATATTGATACTTTGCAGGAAGAAAGGGTGGCTGCAGCCCTTTCATTCCACTTGCGCAGTGATGCATCTTAAATGTGGTGCAAGTCTGTAAAAAGTTCCCTGCTCAACCCAGCAATATTTATCTTTGACGTAAAGCAGCGCTGCTTCCGGTTTTGAAAATCTGGGCCTTAGTCTTCAGCCTTAAAGGAAATGGTAGAAAATCTAAGCACTGTAAATACTAACAACAGTGCCACACTGCTCACAGACTGGCATTCGCTCATTCCCTGAATAACCCTTAATTGCTCAGAGTACTGATCAAACATTACCAGAAGCATTGTTCCACCTCTCGCGTACTAGCATGTCTGCCCTGCCAACAGCACTTCCACACCCATCAGACTTTCACTCACACACTGCAAGAAGCAATCTCACAGCTATTAAATATTGTAGCCATGCACTACTGACACCCTTCCATGCATCACAATCCGTCAATACTGACAGCACTACCACAACAGTCCCACACTAGCAGTCTCACACTGCACAACAGCACTCATACCCTTCACAGATTACCATCAGTCTATTACTCTTCACAGACAATAAGTCCATCACTCCCAGAAACACTCTCATACCCCTCTGCAGACCAGAAGTTACACAATACTGGAAGCACTCTCACACCTCCTCACATACTAGCAACAAAGATGATAGGTCTGGCTTATAACTCAAAGTGTGTGTTCATTGAGGAGTACGTTTGTATAGGTATGCCATTGTAGATGGGTGATGGGTGAATGCAAGAATGAGTCAATGAGTAAATAAATAGAGCAATGAGTCGAAGGATGAGTGACTTAGAACGTGGATAGATGGATGAGTGACTGCTCGTATGGAAGCTTTCAGACGTTTTCAATTACAAGTCATACCAACTGATAGGGACATTATTGTCAGAATTTGTGGACACATACAAAATTCTCAATAGTGTACTTTATTCCTATTTTTTGTTACTTGATTCCACAGAATCTTCCAAAGGGATGAACAGATCAGAGGTCATTATTTCCTAATCTTTTAGGCAGTGCAATAGATATTTCAATATTATTATAATAATTATTTTAAAACACATTTTAGCATGAAAATGTATTCAAGAATGAGTTTTTGAAAAGGATGACCAGATACCATAGTGATAAAGGTTATTTTTGCAAGGAATTGGGATGAGCAAAGCATGTGCCTAAAATGTTAATACTTTTAATTAGGCTCAAGCATGCAGGCTATCGAATCGAGGCATAGTCGGGGACATATGGAGGTGGCCCCAGCGCTCAAATCCCGTGACAGCAAACATTCTATGTCCCTGGAGCACCTTGTAGAAGACAGTTTTCAAGGGGCACAGCATGGGGTCCTGGAGAGCACCAATGCAGTGTCAGCACCTACTGTGGTAGGGCATACAGAACCCGATCGGAGCTTGCCTAGTGGCGGAGCAGGCAAAGGTGACAGACAGCCTGCCCAGAACCCAAAGGGGCCCCAGATAACAGCGGGGCTATGTGAGCTCCACAATAATCTTCAGCCAGTGGCTCTGTGGGACCAGCGACCGAACGCCACACCACCACTGCCTGGATCACTCACTGAGACTGAGTTCAGTACACTTCAGACCTGCCAGAGACTCCAAGAAGACCTGGGCGTGGCGCAGGTGTGGAGTCCTCCCCCCATCACTGCTAAAGGTGGGGCTTTGACTGTGACACCCCGCCAGACTGGAACCAGCCTCTGGAGGAACAGGATGGGCAGCGTGGTTACTCTGACGCCTGAGGAGTGACTGCTGGGGGAGGACTCGGGGACCAAGGAGGTGAGGGCAACTGGATAAGGACAGTGCCACCTTCAGACCACAGAAGGAATCACAATACGACACAACACTGTCAGCCTTCTATCCAAAGGAGATGGACGCCATTCGAGGGGCAAAGGGCTGAACTTCATTTGGCCTATTGCTGCGCTGGGGCATTGGGAGGTCCCACAGTCGGAGAAGCATAATCCACAGTCACGTGGAGGACTGGGTGCAGTCGCTAGCACCCATGTCTCGCAATGACGCGGATTAGGACCTGGAGCAAGCGAAAGAGAAGCTCCTGGGAGGACGAGAACCTGTGAGGTGAGAACCAGGTGGACAGGAACGAAAAAAGAGGTAACAGAGTGGCGAGGGTGCACATGCTTGTGGTGCCATAACAGATATCGTTTGAGATGGGTACAGAGCCGATCTGGGCTGAATACCCTGGGGTGATGCAAGCTTAATGATTTCAGAGACACACCTGACTCAGATCACTGGCAGAGACACTCACCGGAGGCGCTCCTGTGATCTCAATACAACTCCATTCCTACAGCGCAAAGTCTGCAGTGAGTAGGTGACTCCTGCCATTACACCAAACAAAAGCTCCAACGAACTAGTCATGGTGTGGCATAACACTGCCAAACCGCTGCAGTGGGGAAATACATCCCGGCTGAAGGGAGTAAAGCACACACTGATAGGTCAATCAGGATACTAGAGATACATACAGCCATCATACTGGCTGCCATAGAAGACAATAATGTAGCCCTAGAGATCAGAATAGGAAGAGTCTTACAGGACGTGGCTATATTATGGATCGACCACAAGAAATTAGTGGAGAGGGTGACAGAGGTGGAATTTACACTAGCCTAGACCCAGCCTAAAATTGCCAACCACAATTCCCCAATACAGGTACTGGAGAAAGAGATGATTATCCTGAGGAGAAGAATTGATGACGCGGCAGGGAGGTTGCGCAGCAAAAGCGTCTCACTGGTGGGAATCCTGGAAAGGAAAACTGACTATCCTCGGTGGTGATCAAAGGGAAAACATCCCACTATTTATGGTGAATGGTGCCCACAGAGTCCCCAGTAGACCACCACAGCCAGGGGCACCACCACATGCTACTGTAGCCAGAGTGCTCAATTTACGAGACAGAGATGCTATATTACAAAAGACACAAGCAAATAAGCCACGGCAGTTGGACGGGGCAACATCAATATCTACCCAAACTACACCATGTTTGTACAACAACAGGATGAAGCATTAATTAGGGTTAATCAATATCTATGCCACCTAGATCTCCCTTTTGCCTTGTTCTTCCCTGCAAAGCTCTGAGTAATTATGAAAGGTGCTGCTGCAGATGTGTGGGACTGTCAAGAAAGGCCTGGATACCCATTACTAGAGATACGGATCACAACTCGACCAAGCTTTGGCGAGATTGAGTCATAACAAAACCCTGAAATACACCACTGTGGTCACCACCAAAGATCAGGCCAATCTTGAACAGGATAAAGTGGTGGTAGAGCTCCAACGTGAACAATCCCAGGACATTACCATTCACTGGGAGCCCCTAGATCGAGAGAGACGGAGAGCATTGGAGATGAGAACTCAGAGCCTGGAGGATTAGATGACAAGCAATGACTGCCCACGTTCACACCAATGACAGCTGAAGAGATTTTCTGATCCAGAAACACTTAATTCATAGAAGCCTGACTGAACTACAGGTAGGCCCCAGGGGAGTGTCTGGTGAAGATATGACCACTCCACTGTGGCCCAGAGCCCTGAGCCCTGTATTATCATACTGCGGTGTGATCTGTAAGTGTTAATGTTAAGGTTAACGAAAGTCAGTATGAATGAGCAACAGATGTATTGTGAACTGGGGTGGCGGTCAGTTTGAAGACCGCAGCATGGTAAGGTAGGGTGGGGAGGGAGTTGGAGATGCATTATTACATTTCTAAAAACACCAAGAAGCACGGGAATTATGGGGGTACACAGTACCCAGGGGAAATGAGAGCGGTGGGAAGGAGGCCCGAAACATCAAACATGACAACTCACACACTGAAACTGCTGACAATGAATGTCAGCGAACTGGGCAGCAAAATTAAACGGGTCCTAGTGACAAAGGTGCTGACTAGATTTTCAGCAGATATGGTTTTGCTTCAGTAAACACACATGAAAGGCACTAAATGGGAGGCAACGAACAGAGAGAAATATATAGTAGTACACCACAGGCTCTAGGAAAGTAGAGAACCTGATTAGGAATGCAATAGAGTTAAACATCATCAGAACAGATGACTTGGGTAGCTACACTGCAGTACAGGGGGATTGGAAGGAAGAAACAATAGAGCTGGTAAATGTATACATCTTGTCTGGTTTACAAATGGATACACTACAAACTCTGGGTTGTTTACTCATGGAATTACCACAGTCTCTAACTATATTAGGAGGGAATTTCAATATGAGATTAGATACATGCCCAGACAGAACCTCTGCCAGATGGGCATCCTGGCCCTTTTCCGGGAAACTTTACTCCTTCATTCAAGCACTGGGTTTGGGGGACATCTGGAGAATAATGCAAGAGCCTCGGCTGGGCTACTCCTATTATTGAGGAGCATACAACACTCACTCTCATATAGACTATTTATTTGCCCCAGTCTCAGCACTACATATGTTCCGTGAAGCAGAAAACAAAGTGAGGGAAATCTCTGACCACTCACCCCTCAGCATCCAATTAGAGACCAAGAAAATATGGGGTAAGTGAGAATGGAGAATGGCTGCATAGCGCCTAACCAACAAAACAAGTAGAGCGCCTACATAAGGCCACTGAACACTATTTTAAAGATAACACGGGTCAAGTGAAGGGAGCATCTATGCTTTGGAAGGTCTATAAAATCATTATACTGGGAGTGAGATTATCAGGGGAAATGGGAGAAAAAAGGAAGAGAGGAGAGCAATGTGAGGCAGTGTAAAGAAAAATAGTAGATATAGAGAGGAAATATCTCCCAACCCTTATAGGCAAAAAAAGCCTACACTACACTGAAGCAGGAGGAATATCGGGCGATGCCAACCAATGCATTCAAGAACACCTATGTTGCACAACAAAAACGTACCTATGAGATGGGAGATAAGGTGGGTAGGCTCCTTGCATGGCTCAGCTGCAAGGAATCAGATAGACATTATATCCGATTAATCATAGCCCTAAATGGCACACTGACCTTGGGCAGTCAGGCACTAGCGGCCGCTGTGGCAGATCTTATGAAGATCTTCTATACATAGGAGCTACTCCAGCCTGAGATGGACTTAAAAGATTTTGTCTGAGACTGCACTTGTAGGCAGTTAGTGATTCACAAGGCAATAACACTAGAAGCAATAACACAAGCCCGCCGGCGCACCAAAGGCAAGCCTGTCTGTGCCTGTCCGCACTCAGGGCCAGCTCCCCTGCTCAAAGTTTACCAGGTATGGTTAAAACTATACATTATTCTAGTAAAGATTTGAAACATCTAAATCTCATCACTTCTACCCAGAATTGCTGAAGCCTTCTTCTTGACTCTATGCCTCCTCAGGTTCAAATGACCTGTCCAGGGTGTAACACTAAGTTACCAGAGTTTCTGTTTCAACCAATAGCTGCCTTAAAACATCAGCAAATATCAATTGAAAAGGGTGCATCCCTCTCTGTTCAGAAATGTGCCCTTTTCAATGCAAGGTCTCTGGTTAAACACAGCTTGGACTGTCCCTCTCTTATTGAAGATGAGAAGATATTTGTTGCTTTCATTACAGAAACGACGACGGACGAGGTGTCCGGTCCGGACTTAGTGAAAGCCACACCTCCCGATTACCTCTGTTACACGCCAAACAGACTACAGAGGAAAGGGGGGGACTAGCGGCCATTTACCACAACTCTATCACAGCGTCTTTCAATCCTATAGTCAATGAGGTATGTTAAGTATTGGAGTTTTGTCTTTATCTTTCACACCAATATACTTTTAGAGGCTCTCTCATTTATAGGCCACCAAGCCTGAGAGGACGATTTTTAACACAAGTAGGCAGCATACTTGAAAAGGGGATCAGCACCAACTCCTATACTATTTTGGATTTTAATGATCATATGGAGTCACTCTCCTACCCAGATTCCAGCAGTCTGCTGGATCTGATGAAGGGCAGCAACTTAGAGCATCAGGTGACAGGTGTAACCCATCAGGCTGGCCATGTTATACTGCATTTTTTTCGAAAAATCTGCAGTTGTCATTTACGAGCATCTTTCCCCTAGTTTGGACAGACCACTCAGCAGTTTTGGTTGAGCTTACCATGCTGGACCGCACGGTTCTGAAACTGTCAACAAAATACTCAGAGAAAAAAGCATGGAACAAGATAGAAGCAGAGGAGTTACACCAACTGTTAACCTCGACTACTACCTCAATAGAGGCAACTAAGTCATATACTAATTGATTAAAAGCAACAGAGAACAAGTTAGCACCAAAAAAAACGCATTCGCCATGCCAGGAGCAGCCTTTCTCCCCTTGGTATTCTCAGGAGCTTAGGAACCATAAATTGTCCTGTAAGCACCTGGAAAGAATATGGAGGAAGGAATACAAAGAAAAGGATAAAAAGGAATATATAGTTAGCCTTGCATATTACCACCAGATGCTTCAAAGTAATAAACAAGAGTATTTTACTATTGTAATTAAATCCGCCAAAAACCTGCCTAAAAATCTTTTAAAAATAGTAAATACCTTACTCCACCCATGCTCTCCCACCATTCCAGCTAGTCAAGCGCTGTGCAATAAAATTGCCAAATTCTTTTTCAATAAAGTTAATGTCATTTTTTTAACTTTTTTGGATTCCTCAGCCAAAATAATGATCGATTTGGCAACATATCAGATGACAGTAAAAAATGATGCCCCATGATTAGATAGTGTTGCGTTTTTAACGGAATCAGACACTCTCAATCTATTGGCGAAAGTGAAGTTAGGCTTCCCGTATGATCCTTGTCCGAGTTCGGTAGTAAAATTAGCTGCAGAACCTGTGTCACAAAAACTGACTTCCATCATTAGCATAATGTATACAGAAGGATACTTTCCTAGTGTTGGACTTGGCCCTTTTTGCAGGTTCATCTCTGAACTTTTTGCCTTCCTCCTCTATTTTTTATGACCTGTTGTTGGCTGTTTTATGACTCTGGGCACTTTACCACTGCTGATCAGTGCTAAAGTGCATATGCTCTCCCTATTATAAATTAATGTATGAATTAGTGATTCCATGATTGGCTTGTTTGGTTTACTTGTCAGACCCTAGTACAGTGCACTGAGTGTGCCCAGGGCTTTTAAATCCAAATTTGCAGCGCTGGTTATGCCACCCACTAAAGCAGCCTGTAAAAGCGTGTCTCAGGTCTGCTATTGCAGAGCCTGCGTGCAGTCTGGTAGTGCCATGCTGACTGGGCAAGTGCACCCACTTGCCAATCCCTAAACTTTCCCCATTCTTCATACCAGACACCCCTATGGTAGGCCCAAGGGCAGGGTGCATTGCAAGTATAAGGTAGGACATGCCACACAAACCAGGGCATGTCCTACCTTATACTTACAATACAATAGTGAATTACAGCCATTTTCACTATTGCAAGGCTTTCTGTTCTCCATAGGCCAGAATGGTTTTAACATTCTGTGTTTGAAAATACCACTTTTGGAAAGTAGGCATTTTCTTGTCCAATTATCCAAGCCTGCCTCTGCTAAGTTGTGCATTCCTTGTCTGGAGTTTGAGTGACAGGGTTGGGGGACTTCAGGAGACAGGGTGAGTCCGCCCAGTGGTGAATAGAGAGATCTGCATCTAGATGGGAGGGAGGAGTTGCACCTGCGACCTGAATAGGACTGTGCCTCCCCCCCACAGTGCTGGCTCCACTCCCTGTAGTGTGTCTAGAAAGTGCTCCAGAACAGGTTTGACCTGGGCAAAGGCCCCTCTGCCCTCAGAGGACAAAGGATTTTGGGGTATAACTATTGGGACCCTAATCCCAAGAAATTAGATCACTTTTGGACTACAAGAAGAAACCTCTGCTGAGGAGAGGAACCTGAAGAAACTGAGGAGAGACTACTCCTAAGCTGAAGTGCTGCTTAGGGGACTGGCCTGCAGTGGACAACAGACTTCAACCCCCAGCTCCCCAGAGCTCTTTGGAAGTGCCTGCTGCTGTTTTGGGCCTTCTGAGGGACTGCGTGTCACAAGGAGCTGGAAGCGTGACTCAACGAGAAAGAAGCGTGTCGCCGTCGTTGCTGCTGCCGTCGCAACTCCGAAAGAGGCTGTAGCTGTCCTATTGCACCGCATCGAAAGAAGTGTCTTGCAACAAGGAAGAATCGTGTCCCCACCGATGCAGTTGCTGTTGCATCGTGAATGTCGGCGCTGTAGCTGTCGTATTGCACCGCATCAAGGAAAGCGCCTCGCATCCCCGGAGAAGCGCGCCGAGGTCAGAGCTGCTGCCGTCGCATCTTGGATGTCGCCGCTGTAGTTTACGCATCGTGCGGAAGATTCTCACAAACACCGGAGTAGAGTGTCGCAGCTGAAGCTGTTGCCATCGCATCGTGGAACAAGGGTGTCGCTGCTGCAGCTGAC
This sequence comes from Lissotriton helveticus, assembly GCF_964261635.1. NCBI lineage: Eukaryota > Metazoa > Chordata > Amphibia > Caudata > Salamandridae > Lissotriton > Lissotriton helveticus. The sequence goes on from NC_136063.1 coordinate 809,464,355, forward strand.
ACATCGAATCGAGACTTCTTGCATCATGGGAGAAGCGTGCCGCATCTGGAAGATCTTCACATCTTTATTTCTTTGCACCAGAACTTTGCCGCATTTCCATCGCTGCAACATTACTTGTTGTGAAAGCACAATGCATCGTAAGGTACATTGACGCAAAGTATTGCATCTTAAGAACTGAACTGAACTAAGCTAAAACTATTGTGGATTTTTGTCATTTGTTGTCTTGTGTTATGTCTATATAAATAATACTTATTTTTAATATGCAACTGTGTGGTGTCCATTCGTAGTGTTGTCACTGGGTCACTGTATGTAGTCACAAATGCTTTACACACTGCCTCTGAGATAAGCCTGTCTGCTCATGCCAAGCTACCAAGGGGGTGAGCAGGGGTTATTTTAGGAGTGTACCCCCTTACCCTGACTAGAGGCAAGGGTCCCTATTTGTCACAAGTACCTACCTGTGCCAACTAGAGACCCCCAAATCTAACACCTATAGACTGGAAAAATGCATCAATGTTGCCCCTGTTGAAACCCAGCCTGGAGGCTAATGATCCAAATAGTTGTAGACCCATATCCAGACTACCACTTCTGGCAAAAATCATAGAAATAAATATGAATGCTCAACTCAATAAGTTTCTGCATGATTCTCAGGCGCTAAACCCAACTCAGTATGGGTTCAGAGAGGGCCACAGTACGGAGACTGCACTCCTCAAGTCCACAGAAGAGATCAGGACCATTCTGGACCAAGGAGGGAAGGCCGTATTGATCATGCTAGACTTATCTGCAGCATTCGACATGGTCCATCATGCTTTGCTGATGGACCGATTGGATGAGATAGGAGTCAAGGACACAGTCTGGAAACTTCTCGAATCCTTTCTTTTTGACAGAATGCAAACGGTGGCCCTGGAAGAAATTGAAGCAGAATCATTTTCTCTACCTTGTGGTGTCCCGCAGGGGCCGACATTGAGCCCAACAGTTTTTAATGTTTATGTGTCTTCATTGGCACCCCTAAAGAAATCTTTTGGTTTCACTTTGACTTCCTACGTGGAAGACACCCAAATTGTGGTGACTTTACAACCAGAAGTGATCCAGGAAACCGCGTTGAGGTTGCAGGACTGTATGAACGCCGTGGGTGGATTATTTCTGCCCATTTCCCCTTTCTTTATTTCTGCCCATTTCCCCTTTCTTTCCCTCTGCTCCTTCACTCGTTTTCTCTCGTTTTTCTACCCTTTCTATATTTCACCTTTCTGCATCTCTGCTCTTTTGTGCCTTATTTCTGCCCATTTTCCCTTTCTCTCCCTCTGCTCCTTCACTCGTTTTTCTACTCTTTCTATCTTTCACCTTTCTGCTCTTTTCTGCATCTCTGCTCTTTTGTGCCTTATTTCTGCTTATTTTCCCTTTTTCTTTATCCCTTCTTTCCTCCCGTTACCTTTCCCCACCGCTGCTGCCCCCGCAGCCCCTCCCCCCCCAGCGCGACCGGCCCAATCCAGCTCCCCTCCCCGCTCCCGCCTCCCAGCTGTCCAGCCCTCCCCGACCCCTACTTAATGGCGGCCACTGCGGGGACAGGCGAGCAAGACCACTGACTCATTGTCAGTGAAATTGCTCTCCCACCCTCGCAGCTCCACCATTAAGTGAGGTGCCCCTGCACTCTTGAGTGTTGGTGATCGAGGCCCTCCTCCACCCGCAGGTTTCCCTGCGCCTCATCCCTGGTGGTCCAGTGGACCTCTGTCTCCTTTCTCTCACTCTGCTCCTTCACTCGGTTTTCTACTCTTTCTATCGTTCACCTTTCTGCACCTTTCTGCATCTCTGCTCTTTTGTGCCTTATTTCTGCCCATTTTCCCTTTCTCTCCCTCTGCTCCTTCACTCGTTTTTCTACTCTTTCTATCTTTCACCTTTCTGCTCTTTTCTGCATCTCTGCTCTTTTGTGCCTTATTTCTGCTTATTTTCCCTTTTTCTTTATCCCTTCTTTCCTCCCTTTACCTTTCCCCGCCGCTGCTGCCCCCGTGGCCCCTCCCCCCCCAGCGCGACCGGTCCAATCCAGCTCCCCTCCCCGCTCCCGCCTCCCAGCTGTCCAGCCCTTCCCGACCCCTACATAATGGCGGCCGCGCGGCCGCGGGCTGCGGGCGCGCCGCTGGTGCACCAAAGGCGCTTCAATGGCAAGCACGTCTGCGCCCGTCTGCGACCCGTCCGCGACCAGCACCAGGAACCCTGGACCTCCGCCTCGCCAATGCTACTACCCAGCAGCACTCCACGCACTCAACCCAGGCTGCAACAACAACTGCAAGCTAGCATCACCAGCCGACACCCATGGACCCTTCAGCTGTCACTGCTGCCGGCACACCTGCAGCACCGCCAAGAACACGGATCCAGCACAACCCGCCCACAAGAACACAACCGAACCGAAGACCCTGCAATGCATCCTCCTCAACGTCCGATCCCTCCACAAACACGCCACAGAAATCTGGGACCTACTTGACAGCACCACCCCAGACGTAGCATTCTTCACCGAAACCTGGACCAACGCCACCTCGGGACTGGACATCGCCATCGCCATCCCCCAAGGATACAAGATCTCCAGGAAGGACCGCCCAACCCACCCAGGAGGAGGAATCGCCATCGTCCACAAATCCAGCCTCCGCCTGAGCACACTCCCTGACGAGTCCACAGAACTGATGGAACACCTTCACTTCAAGATACTGGCCAGCCCCACTGCCGCCCTCCGAGGAACCCTCATCTACCGACCCCTGGACCCCGCGGACCCTTCGCCAACTTCATCATGGACATTATCTCCCCGCAGGCCATCGCATCCACCAACTACACCCTGCTGGGAGACCTCAACTTCCACCTTGACAATCAACTGGACCCCAACACCACATGCCTCCTGGACAACCTCCACAACATTGGACTCCGCCAGATCGTGACCGAGCCCACGCACTCAGCAGGACACACCCTCGACCCCCTCTTCACTACAGGAAACTCCATCACCTTCAGCCACACCACCGAATTCCCATGGACTGATCATCGTTGCGTCCACTTCACCTTCAGAACACCCACCATCCACAGACACCAGCACCTGCTTCCACAAAGAAACTGGACCAAAATCACCGACGACCAGCTCACTTCCTCACTCAACAACTCCACCCCAACCATCGCGGAAAACGACGACCCCAACACCGCAGCCCGAACCCTGCATAGATGGATCTCGGACAGCACCAACACCATAGCCCCCCCCCCAAGAAAAACAACAATACCCGTGCCAAGAAAGCCAGATGGTTTACCACCGAACTTCGAGAATCCAGGCGCACATGCCGCCGCCTCAAAAAGGCCTGGAGAAACACCAAATCCACAGAAGCCCACAACAACTTCAGAGCTGCCATCAACGCCCACCGTCAACTCATCAGAGAAACGAGGAAAAAAGCAATTGAAGACAGAATCTCCACCCACGCACACAACAGTAAGGAACTCTTCAGCATCATCAAGGAGTTCGCCCAACCCACCAGCGAGTCTACCGACATCCCTCCCTCACAAGACCTCTGCGACAAACTCAGCACCTTTTTCCACCACAAAATCAAGAGCATCTACGACAACTTCGACGAAGACAACCAACACACTGAACCCTCACCAACCACCCCGACACCCGGAAACCAGCGATTGATGACTGGACAGCCCTCACCACCGAAGACACACTGAAGACAATGAAGTCAATCCACTCAGGGTCTCCCACGGACCCCTGCCCCACCACATCTTCAACAGAGCCGCCGACACCATCGCACCCATGCTCCGCCACACCATCAACCGCTCCCTGGCGACTGCCTCGTTCCCCGACGACTGGAAACACGCCGAGGTGAACCCCCTCCTAAAGAAACCCTCAGCAGACCCCACCGACCTCAAAAACTACAGACCCATCTCCCTGCTCCCGTTCCCAGCGAAAGTCATCGAGAAAGCCATCAACAGCCAACTCGCCACATTCATTGAAGAACACACCATCCTCGACTCCTCCCAATCCGGCTTCAGAAAAAAACACAGTACGGAAACCACCCTCCTCGCCGCAACAGACGACATCCGCACCCTACTGGACAAAGGAGAAACAGTAGCCCTCATCCTCCTCGACCTATCAGCGGCGTTCGACACAGTCTCCCACCGCACCCTAATACGCAGACTCTATGACGCAGGAATCCAGGACAAGGCCCTCGACTGGATCTGCTCCTTCCTCTCCGGCAGGACGCAGCGGGTCAGACTCCGCCCTTTCCTGTCGGACCCCACACCTACCACCTGCGGAGTCCCCCAGGGCTCCTCCCTCAGCCCGACGCTCTTCAACGTTTACATGGCTCCACTTGCCCCCATCGTCAGAACTTACGGACTCAACATCGTGTCATACGCAGACGACACCCAGCTCATCCTCTCCCTATCCAACGAGCCCAACACCGCCAGACGCAACTTTCGAGAAGGCATGGAAGCCGTCGTCAAATGGATGAAAAACAGCTGCCTACAACTAAACACCAACAAAACAGAAGTACTCATCATGGGCCCAAACCCCGACGCCTGGAGCGACAACTGGTGGCCCACCGCCCTCGGAAACCCGCCAACCCCCACAGACCACGCACGCAACCTGGGAATCATCCTGGACTCCGAGCTCAAAATGGACCGCCAGATCAACTCTGTCTCATCTTCCTGCTTCCACACCCTCCGCCTCCTTCGTAAGACCTTCAAATGAATCCCCCTCGAACACCGAAAGACATTCACTCACGCCCTGGTCACCAGCAGACTCGACTACGGCAACGCACTCTACGCCGGAATAAACAAAAACCTCATCCGCAAGCTACAGAACATCCAGAACGCTGCCGCAAGACTGGTCCTCAACCTGCCAAAACACTGCCACATCTCCCAGCACCTGCGCACACTCCACTGGCTCCCCGTCGAGGCGAGAATCACCTTTAAGATGCTCACCCACGCACACAAGGCCCTCCACGGCACTGGACCAGCATACCTGAACAGCCGACTCAAATTCCACGCACCCCAAAGGACCCTACGATCAGCCCAGCTCTCCTATGCCGTGGTCCCCCGCACTAGAAAGACCAGATCGGGAGGCCGCTCCTTCTCCTTCCTCGCTGCCAAAGCATGGAACGCCCTTCCGCTCCACCTCAGACAGACAACATCGCTCCCCATCTTCGCAAGAAACCTCAAAACCTGGCTCTTCGACAGACCCCCTCCTTGATGGAATGCAACATGCACCCCCCCCCCCACCCCTAGCGCCTTGAGACCCTTACGGGTGAGTAGTCGCACTTTAACAAACCCCTGATTGATTGATTGATGGATGGCCCAAAACTGCTTGAAACTCAACTCTAGCATAATGGAGGTTGCGTTGTTCGGCAACAACTCCAACTTCTGGGACCCTTATTGTTGGCCGGAGGCTTCAGATCTGCTCCCCGCTCCTATTAGGAAGAGGAAGAATCTAGGAGTATGGATAGACGATAGACTGAGTTCAGGGAGCAGGTGAACAGAGTAACTTGTTCGACATTGTATATCCTCAAATCTTGCATAAAAAATAATGGCACTACTACCCAAAGATGCACGACAAACAGTTGTTACTGCATTAATAATGTCCAGATATTGTAACAGTCTATATCTTAAGATCCATGAAGGATCGTTGAATAAACTACAGATTCTGCAGAACGCAGCAGCCAGACTTCTTACAGGCACAGCAAAGTTCAAATCAATCTCAGCCAAAATTAAAAAACTTCACTGGCTGCCGGTCGGGAAGCATACTCAATTCAAGTCTCTATGTCTGGTCTTTAAAGCCCTCCATAGAACCTGACCATAATTTCTAAAACAGCGTTCCCGCTGGTATATACCAAAAAGAGCACTGCGGTCATCAGATACAAAATTTGTGATTGTTCCCTGGGTGAAAAAAGTCAACTAGGGTGGCAGAAGCTTTATAGCTAATGCGGCCAAATCATGGAATGCTCTTCCACTATTCTTAAGAATCATGACCAATGTTCTGGCTTTTAGGAAGGCACTGAAAACATGGTTGTTTTTAAATTGATCTTGTCAAATTCCCACATCATTTTAGTCTCCAGTAGGCCTTGACGCAGTGCCAGAACACCTTCAGGTAACAGTTAGCACTCTATAAATACCAATTACATTAGCATGAACAAGAGGACTTAACAATGAAGGAGGTACAGCTGACACTCACACAATTGCAACCTGGGTAACCCAGCATCTGAATGGATTTCTGGCAGAATTCCTAAAGAGAATGGCCAGTGAGAGAGTTCCACGTTTACATAAGATGTACATTGAAGCCTGCCATATAGGAAAACTCCCTAGTGATCTTGAGACTGCAACAATTGCACTTATACCCAAAGAAGGAAAACCTATAGCTTGATGGGATTCCTACCGGCCAATCTCGCTCCTCAATTCAGAAAAGAAAATACTGGCAAAAGGCCCTAGCAAACTGGCTGGGAAGCATGATATTGGATTTCGTGCATCCAGACCAGAATGTATTCATGCCCCATAGATCCACAAAGATCAACCTATGCTGATTGTACAACAACATAGCAGCTGCCCATAGCCGTGGTTTCGTTAGATGTGAATAAAGCATTTGACTTAATGGAATGGTCCTTCCTGTGTGACATCCTTAAGAAAATTAAATTCTAGCCCAAATAACTGATGTGAGTCAAACCCCAGGGCACGCATTGAAGTAAATTGGGTCTTCTACTGGGAATTTCCAATAAAGAGGGACATGAGACGGGGTTGCCCCCTATCACCAATGTTATTTGCTCTTGCCATTGAGGAGCTAGCAGAATGGATAAGGGTAGATGCCCAGATATGAGGATTGAGATGGAACACTACACAAGAGTGAGTGAGATTTTTGTGACCTACAGGAACTACTCGAGACTGAGCATAAATTGGGAGAAATCAATGATATTCCCAATTGTTAGCTGACAACCACCAAAATTCCTACTGATGCCACTGAGGAGTGGAAACTACCATTTTAAATACTTGGGATTGCATACATCCAAAGATGAAAAGACACATTATGTCGATAATTTTGCCCCACTCCTTAGCAGACTAGAATTGGATATTAAACTCTTGAGATTGTTACTGCTCTTGGTGATGACTCGGGCAGAGATTTTCTAAATTATTGCATTACTCAGATTCCCATAAATACTATAGAACAGCCCATATGCAATCCTGAACACTTTTTTTCAGCTGCTTAACAGGTTAATAAGATCCTTGCTATGGATAGATGCCCATCATGAATAGTGCTCTCAATGCTCCACCACTTGGTATATGATGCGAGAATAGCTTTCCTGAATGTTCAAATATACTATGAGGCAGAACAAGCCAGCATTTTGAATGATTGGGACTCTCCCCCATTGGATAACCCAGCATTTTGACTAGACCGCACGGCGATGGACGGGAAGGGTTACTGTAATAATGAGGTCCATTGGCCAAAGTGTAGTTAAAGATGATTTATTAAGTCTTAGTTGAAGGTTGGAAAGTTCATGTACAGCATCCCCACCAGGAGCAGCCTACCTGTTATTCAGTCCATACTCCAACTGTCACACTTCACATCACCCAAACATTTCATTCATCATCACCACACCAACATTCCAGGCAGCACATTCAAAGTGGCTGAGCAGCTAGGGAGAAAGCAACAGGAGAGAGGGATACATACATATACAGGATGCTACATATCCTCACACTTTAAATAACACAACAAAATGAATTGCAAAGCAGGCTAACAGCAAGGCACTAAACTGGGCCCTTTAAATGCATTGCTGGGCTTCAGGAAGTGAGGCCTGATTTGCCTCTCAATGCTAGAGGACGTATAGGATGCGAACAGCATGGCCCAATTTAAAAGACAGCTTTATTATCCTGATTTAAAAGGTGAACTTGAAGCACTATTGCTCTTGTTCTAAAAAATTTAAATTGCCCCTCATCAATACTTAATTTTGCCCTTTTATCTCATAGGTCAATAACTTAAGGTATGAACCTTCAGCTATTTACAAATATTAAAAGCCTGATTTACAAAAAAATAGTTAGACCAGGCATTTGTATAATGAAGGTAGTTTAGGAGCAAGAACGGTTCCATAAGAGATAGTGCCCATTTTCTGCCGTTCCTGCTCCCGTCTTTCCCATGCCCTTCTACAGAGGGCCCTGCACAATCCTGGTCAACTAGAGGAGGCCATAGTCAATTTGCGTTCACTTACACGTGCAATCGTCCTGTAGCTTGACACTACCGGTCCATAAACTAGCCTTTTAAAATAACTCCGCATACCCGCCAAAGGAAACCAACCTACAGTACCCCTCTCCAGGGCAGAATAAGATAGAAAACAATTACCCCATATTCAGCTTATCCGCTTATTACAAATTGTAGTGCCTGTCAGCCTCCCTTTCCTACTCTGGTGAATACATGCTTTAATTATCTACCAGGCCTGTTACCAATTTTCCTTTGCATTTTGAGGAACAAGAGCTTTCTTACATTCATGAAAAACACATTTCTAATTTTCTAGTTGTAGTCAGCTTTAGCTGTCTGGCATATCAATTGTTATTACTTTTCTAAACTATATATAGAGGGCGCTTCAGAAGTGTACTTTCTCATTATCGTGCTATTGGCCGAACTGTATATTTTTGCACTTCCCATGCAGCATTCCAATTCAATTGAATGAGGTGCATTGTTTTTAGGGGCACCAGTAGCTCGTGAGGACAATTTGGTGAACGAAGAAGACATCTTCGAAAGAAGGATTCGCCCACTGATTAAATTAGTGCGTTATGGAAGGTTTACAAAATAAACATGAGATGTTATTTTTTAAAGACCATTCTTTCTGCACAAGGATGCAACATTCAAAATATAAACAAATAATTATAGAAAAATGATGACACCTGACAAATATCATATTGTGCTTAGATACCTTTTACAATATATTTGAAGTCAATGATCTGCTTATAATTCAGCTTGCCTTGCTGTTACTGAGAAAGACAGCTTTTTTTGTTCATGTTGCCTGCTAGTTAGTGTCTGCCTGCACTTACTCTGCTGACTTTGTGTTTTTTTTATGTAGAGATCCGGAAAGCCTGATCCCAAGAGAGCCAATCAACATATTTTTGTATTTTATCAGTTTTATTGAGGAAAACAGGACAGGAATACAACTATACATGTAATTAACATATAATCACGTATTGTGTGTTCTGTCACAGCCGTACAGATGAGAAAAATCAACAATAGTCCCTGTTAGAAACTGGAGGCCTCATTTAGAAGGCCATTGCGCCGCTGGTGCGTCACTTTTTTGATGCACCGGCGGTGCAGTGTGCCTGCCTGTCCATATTTACAAGGTCACCTTGGGTCACTTTTCATGACTTTGTAAATATGGGTCCTTTTCACGCATTACTCTGCGTGAAATGGGCTTTCCATGGGTGTTGCTGTGGGTGTTTCCACGCAACATCCATGGAACCTGACACATTCCCAGATTTACAAAGTTTTGTAAAGATGGGAATGCATCAGAATACTAGGAGTGGTGCAGTGAGGAGAAATACTTTTATTCCTCCTCATGTTTTCCTCTTTCTATGCGTGCTGCTTTCTGCAGCATGCATAGAAAGAGGAAAATGACATCAATGATTGTTTTTGTGCAGGAAGATGTACCTTCCTGTACAAAAACAATCATCCATGCAACGCAAGCACACTTGCAACATGACACAAGGGTGCCTGTGTCACTGCACGGAAAAGCACAAGGGTGCATCATATTATTGTTAATAAGATGCATCCCTGTGCTTCTAAAATGACGCAGCTCAGCGCAGCAAAAAAGCTTGCAGCGCCGTGCTGCATCAGTTTTATGTAAATGAGGCCCTGGATCTCTAGTTGGCACAGGTTTGCACCCTGTCTAAGCAGGGTCCACAATCCTAATCAAGGTAAATCAGATGCACACCCAAAATTAACCTGTGCTCGCCCTCTGGTAGCTTGGCACAGAGCAGTCAGGCTTAACTTAAGAGGCAATGAGTAAAGTATTTTTACGACACTTAAATTACAGTAACTCAATAAAAACACTACCAAATAACTTCACAGATGTTTAGAAAAATAGGGACTATTTATATGTGTAACACAAGATCAGAAGAATAAAAATCCAATCAATAGAAGTCGAGATATGAATTTTTAAATATCAAATGTAAAAATAGTGCTTAGAAGTCACTAGCGGTCAAAATGTTACTTGAAGTCATGACCGACCGGTGCAAATTCAAAGTTTGGGTCGACCGTGATGGAGGGCAGGCCAGCTACAGGACCCCTGCAGGTCCCACTGAAGAAATACCTTGGATGGAGCTTTTGTTGATGTCGACAGCTATTGCTTTGTCATTCAAGACGTGCAAACAAAGAAGGGTCCACGTCATCATCGAGCTCCGTTGAAGTCAATTCAATGCATTGTTATCAAGCCACGCAGAGTGTTGTTATTGAGCCATGCAGGCTGGGCATCTGATGTAATCAAAAAGCCTCTGCATCAGTGTAGAAAGTCGGTGTAGCAGAATTTCTCATGCAGTCAGAGCAGTGCATTGGTTTTTGCACAAATCAGCTGCAGAACCCAATTCTCAGACCCAGGACTGGCAGGTGCAACTCACGCTAGGGTAGGCCTCCCCGATGGAGGATGCAGGATTGCAGGTAGTCTTTTGTGTCTCTGAGACTTCAAAAAACAGGAGGCAAGCCAGCATGCATTTGTAGTCAATCTGGGTTCAAGTGAGATGGGTCCAGTCTTTGTCCTTGTCAGGGCAGATATCAGCTGGCAGCAAGGCAGCTCAGCAAAACAGAGAGGCAGTTCCTCGGAGCAGTCAGTCCAGGCAGAGTGGCAATCCTTTAGGCACAGTTTCAAACAAAGGGGGGAGAGAGAGAGAGTCAGTGGATTCAGTCTCCCTAGTCATGCGAATAAACAAAGTAGAATCCACTCAGAGTGGCGGTGATCCCTAAAATGATGGGGAACACACAGTGTTGTTTAAATGCCCCTCACACACCAACAGGCCCCTTGGTGTCATGCTTCATCATCGGGGCCTTCGCACCCCTCTACGGGATGCGGCGTGCTACGACTCACGACTGCGCAGGAGCACTAAATCGTGAACTATGTGAGGGGGTGTGTTACTAAGGAGTGAGTGAAGTGAGGTGAAAAAGTGAATAGTTAAAAAATACCTGGCACGTAGGTGAAAAATAAATTTATTAAATCCCCGGCTGGTATTATTAAAAAAGAAGTGCAAGATGGGGTTGTAGGAATACGTATTAGGGTATTACAACCACCACAAAAGTGTCAACATGTTTCGGAGCACGAGGGCTCCTTCTTCAGGACAAGGATAAGCACATACCCTCACCTTACTCGCATGTAAATATAAAAGTGTTAAAAAATATTTACAACAATGTGTAATGGACCTAATAGTGTTATATATGTAGGTAGATGCAGTTGCGCCCAATTGGCGTTAGATGAAAACCTGTGGAAAGAAAGCACAATAAACACACTGGTCTACAGTGCACAAACCAAGGAGAGAAGAAAAATGCTTCTCTTAGTACAACAAGGTAAACCCAAAAATAAGGGAACCCTGTAAAGAAAAATGAAAAAATATATATATATACATATGGACAAACACACCACATACAGAAATACATTCACAATGTGGAAATACTCTCTACCCAGATGGAAAGAGAGAGAGAGAAAACAGGTAATATAAGGCTTACTTATAGTTCTCAAATGCAAAACCTCATGAGCCTATGCGTGTTATTGGGGGATCCTTCCTTACTGCTCAGTAAAGTAACCTAAAAGACATTGATATATGGGATTTAGTTTGTTACAGGCACCAACAACCTAAAGCGCCAGAATAATGCTTTTAGTCATGACCCAACTCACGGTTACTGCAATGGCTAGTTGCCTGCCTTCCCTCAACGCGGCTCCGATGAAGTGAGCGTTGATCGCGTCGGTAACTCATTTATACCCTCCCGACAGATAATTAGTCGAGGTAGATTGAATAATGAGGCCCGGGGAATGCCCAAATACGGAGTCTACAATGCCAGGGAATCCGGAGCTGCGCGATCAGCTCGCGTTACACATAGCGCATGCGTACCCCTGTCTGTGCCACAGTATTGAATCCGCATGCGCGGAAGGAAATACAACCGCGCATGCGCGAAGCAATGGCACCTGTAAAGGGCGTGACCTACGCCGCAATGCTGAATGCGCATGCGCGAGGGGGAAAAAAAGCACGAAACGGTGGCATTGGAAATGTAAACACGCATATTGGGTGCAGGGGCACTGAAATAGGACTAATACACCCAAGAATCAGGTAGCGCTGTCAAAAATGAACAGCTGGTGTAGTAAATCACGTAGGAATTGTATCCTCCCTATCTTGGCCCAAGAGGTACTAGAAATAAATAAACCTGATGGCAGTATAGTATAAAACTGATACAGTGGAGACACATCATGGGGGACAGTATATCTTAATGGGACATCCATGATATTTTGATAATTCTTAATAGCCCCATTAACTACGAACTTCCCTTAACAGGCAGAGATGTAGAGTTCAGTGCGGGAGGGTCTAGTACAGCTTATCTTAGTAAATTCCAAGGAATGGAGTCATTGAGCCCGGTGGTATCAGTTCCAAGACGGAACACCCACCTCTGTTCTTTTTCCAGAAGACCTACTTCCGAGGGCAGTTGTTCAATTATTGTCCACTGCAACTCGTTGACACAGTGTTGATGTTCAATAAAGTGGGCTGACATTTTTGTTGTAAGTTTTTTGCACCTGATATTGCTCTTGTGCTCATTGAGTCTCACTCTCACTGGTCTCGTTGTCATCCCCACATATTCTTTCCCACAAGGACACGTGATCAAATATACAACATTCTTGCTGTTACAATTGGTAAAAGCACGTTGTTCCCAGTTTGTCCCATTGTTAAGGGAAGTTCGTAGTTAATGGGGCTATTAAGAATTATCAAAATATCATGGATGTCCCATTAAGATATACTGTCCCCCATGATGTGTCTCCACTGTATCAGTTTTATACTATACTGCCATCAGGTTTATTTATTTCTAGTACCTCTTGGGCCAAGATAGGGAGGATACAATTCCTACATGATTTACTACACCAGCTGTTCATTTTTGACAGCGCTACCTGATTCTTGGGTGTATTAGTCCTATTTCAGTGCCCCTGCACCCAATATTTACATTTCCAATGCCACCGTTTCGCGCTTTTTTCCCCCTCGCGCATGCTCATTCAGCATTGCGGCGTAGGTCACGCCCTTTACAAGTGCCATTGCTTCGCGCATGCGCGGTTGTATTTCCTTCCGCGCATGCGGATTCAATACTGTGGCACAGACAGGGGTACGCATGCGCTATGTGTAACGCGAGCTGATCGCGCAGCTCCGGATTCCTTGGCATTATAGACTCCGTATTTGGGCATTCCCCGGGCCTCATTATTCAATCTACCTCGACTAATTATCTGTCGGGAGGGTATAAATGAGTTACCGACGCGATCAACGCTCACTTCATCGGAGCCGCGTTGAGGGAAGGCAGGCAACTAGCCATTGCAGTAACCGTGAGTTGGGTCATGACTAAAAGCATTATTCTGGCGCTTTAGGTTGTTGGTGCCTGTAACAAACTAAATCCCATATATCAATGTCTTTTAGGTTACTTTACTGAGCAGTAAGGAAGGATCCCCCAATAACACGCATAGGCTCATGAGGTTTTGCATTTGAGAACTATAAGTAAGCCTTATATTACCTGTTTTCTCTCTCTCTCTTTCCATCTGGGTAGAGAGTATTTCCACATTGTGAATGTATGTCTGTATGTGGTGTGTTTGTCCATATGTATATATATATATTTTTTCATTTTTCTTTACAGGGTTCCCTTATTTTTGGGTTTACCTTGTTGTACTAAGAGAAGCATTTTTCTTCTCTCCTTGGTTTGTGCACTGTAGACCAGTGTGTTTATTGTGCTTTCTTTCCACAGGTTTTCATCTAACGCCAATTGGGCGCAACTGCATCTACCTACATATATAACACTATTAGGTACATTACACATTGTTGTAAATATTTTTTAACACTTTTATATTTACATGTGAGTAAGGTGAGGGTATGTGCTTATCCTTGTCCTGAAGAAGGAGCCCTCGTGCTCCGAAACATGTTGACACTTTTGTGGTGGTTGTAATACCCTAATACGTATTCCTACAACCCCATCTTGCACTTCTTTTTTAATAATACCAGCCGGGGATTTAATAAATTTATTTTTCACCTACGTGCCAGGTATTTTTTAACTATTCACTTCTTCACCTCACTTCACTCACTCCTTAGTAACACACCCCCTCACATAGTTCACGATTTAGTGCTCCTGTGCAGTCGTGAGTCGTAGCACGCCGCATCCCGTAGAGGGGTGCGAAGGCCCCGATGATGAAGCATGACACCAAGGGGCCTGTTGGTGTGTGAGGGGCATTTAAACAACACTGTGTGTTCCCTATCATTTTAGGGATCACCGCCACTCTGAGTGGATTCTACTTTGTTTATTCGCAATCCTTTAGGCACAGCAGTCTTGACTACACAGAGTTCTTCCCTGGTCCAGTGGAGTACAGAGCTGGTAGATTCGGAGCCCCAGTACGTGTATCCAAAAGTGCCTATGATGTAGGGAGTGACTAAAAAGGAGCTCCCTGAAGTGCACAAGTATCCCTTTGAACCCAGCCCTGTCTGCCAGGCTATCTGTAGGGGTAATCAGTCCTTTGTGTGAGCACAGGACACAGCCTATTCAGATGTAAGTGTGAGCCACGTCTCCCCTTTCCTGTCCTGGAAGGCTATCAGAATGTAAATGAATGTTCTGCTACACCAAGCCCACCCTGTGTTTGTTGCTGTCTCGAGGGATTGCACAAAGTGTAGCTATCATCCAGCCCAGACGTGTATTGAAGACAGGCTGCAGGCTCACCAAGCAATGTTAAGAGCAGAGAAATGTCCACCTTCTAAAAGTGGCATTCTAAAATGGTAAAGACAAATCCAACTTTACCACTAAAGAAGCTTTATCACCAACATTCCAAAGATATGAAACATGATGTAGCTACTCCTTTCTGTTCAGGAACTACAGCTTAAAAAGTAGTTGAAGGAAATCCCAATGCTAGCCCATGAGAGTACTAGCCGCACAGCAGTGAAAATAAAATATAACAGTTTGTCACTACCAGGACATGTAAAACTTAAAAGTATATGTCTTCCCTTTTAGTTACACAGCACCCTAGTTAGCCTTAGGGGCTACCTAGGGAGAAAAAGGTGGTCCTCCTAACTTCTACTGAGGACAGCAATGTTATCCAGGTAGACAGATGAGAAGGCCTCCAACCCAACAAGGACCAGGTTCACCAGCCTCCGGTAGGTGGCAGGAGCATTCTTTAACTCAAAGGGCATCATCCAATACTGATAGTGGCCCTGTAGAGTGGAGAAGGCTGACCTCCCCTTGGCTCCCTCTCTTAGTTCGATGTGCCAGTACCCTGATGTAAGATCAAAAGTACTTGAGAACTGGATAGCCCCTAACCTGTCTATCAGCTCATCCGCCCTAGGGATCGGATTAGCATCAGTATTGGTCACAGAATTTAGCCCTCTATAATCCACATAGAACCTCAGTTCAGGTGTGGTGCCCAATCGGGCTGCTTTTGTTTTTACCAGATCCACAGGACTGGACTAGAGGCTACTGGAGGGTTCTATCACCCCCAACTCCAGCATCTTAGAGACTTGCTATTGGTGCCAGCACTCACCTTATCCAAAAACCTGTAAGATTTAATCTTGACAGGGAGGTTGTCCTCTGTGTCCACCTCTTGGGTACAAGGGTAGATAATCTCACAAGTAAGGGAGTAAAGAGAGGAGTACGGTTCCAACACTTGGCAACAGTCTCTCTGCTGTTGAGGAGTCCTCCCTTTTAGTTACACAGCACCCTGCCCATAGGCTGCCTACGGCCTACCTTAGGGGTGACTTATGTGTAATAAAAGGGGAGTTTTATGGCTTGGCAAGTGGTTTTAAATGACAAGTCAAGGTGGCAGTAAGCTGCACACACAGGCCCTGCAAATGCAGGCCTGAGACAGGTTTGAAAGGTCACTTATGTGGATGGCACAACCAGTGCTGCAGACTCACTAGTAGCATTTAGATTGCAGGTCCTGGGTCTAAGGTATAGCACTTTACAAGCAATTTACAGGCAAACTAGATATGTCAATCAGGTATACACCAATGTCAGCATGTTTAGAGGAGAAGCACATGCACTTTAGCACTGGTCAGTAGAGGTAAAATGCTCAAAGTTCTAAGAGCACCAAAAAGATAGAGCAAAAAGTGGAGGTAAGCAGGCAAAAAGTAGGGGAAGACCACCCAAGGATGACAAGTCTTTCAGTCCCCACCCAGTCAGTCTAGCAAAAGAAGATACAATGCACAACTCAATATGACAGCAGTGTGGAATGTGGTAGTAGAAATGGGACATGACCTATGTGAGGCAGTCAACGAAACAGCAGGACCCACCCGAGAATTAGGTGTCAGCTCATCTCAAGTTAGTGAGGGGAGGGGATTGGGATAGGGCAGTGGTTTCTAAGTTGAGGGCTTCAAGAAACAGAGACCTAGTTTTTGAGAATTGGCCAGACCGGAGGAATGGAAAAGGAGATGGAGGGAGTCCAGTCCAAGGTGGTGGAAGGGAAAGGGGAAATAATGGGTTTTGGTCAGTGTCCCATTCAGCCAGGTACTTCATGGGGGAAAGGGGGAGCAAGCCAGAACACATGGTCCTAATCTGGGTTCATGGACCAGATCAGACTAAAGAAGGAGGGGAATCCTGGGGGTCAACATCAAGATTCAGCAATGGGGACTTCAAACAGATCAGCTTTATCCTATAGTTGAAAAAGACTGTGCTCATATATTGCCACTTAGTACATTTCAGTGAGCCATTTCTTCATGTGAGGGTGTGAAGTGCGAGTGCTAGCGGCTGAGGATTCAAAGTTTGGCTGTGATCAAAGCCATGGCCAAAAATCATTGTGTACGGGTGGTGAGATCTACATTGTCATGGAGCATGATCAGAGGGAACTGTAGTGGAGAAGGTAAGACAATCACGAGAAGAGTGTGGCACAGATGTAGCACCACAGTTGAGCAACGCTTGGGCAGTCATTAGCATATGCACCATATCACAGTGAGGATAGAGGCCCCTACAGAATTTTGAAGTGGGAAAGAAGGCCTTCTGTTGTGAGATTTTGGGGTTCCAATACCAATTCTGGACTGTTTTAAAGAGGCAGAACTTCATTCAAGCCTCGTGCCTCTCTTCCCTTAGATCTGCAATCAAGTTTTTCTAATCCTTGTCCATGTACTGAAGGCCTAACTCGGTTTGCCATGACGTGTGGAGAGAGGTCAAGAGAAGGCGGGAGTGGAGGTGGTGGACCAACAGGTTGTAAAGTCCAGACATGAACCCTTTATGGGTTCCCCAGAGGTCCAGGAGTTGGTGGATGGGGGAGAGTGAGATATTCCATGGCTTAGTCCCCAGGACGCCATGCAGACAGTGTTGCAGTTGGGAGTAGCGCCATAGTTGTGTAGTAGGCAAACAGTACTCTTCCTGCAGGTCACCTAAGGTTGCCAGTTTGACATTAAGCAGGACATCCTCAAGGGTCAGCACCCCAGCTGTCTTCCAGTCTATTAACCTCAGATCGTCGGCCCACTTACAGGACAGCATTATCTACAGGGGTGCCTGTCAGTGGAGCCTGACTGGGCTACCTGTGAGTTTTTTGGTATATTTCTAGACTTGCATCATTGTACGTGCCTCCGGGTTGGGGGGTAGTGTAGAGGATGTTTTATTGTGATAAAGGATGTCGAGGCCTGTGCCACTGCTTGTCTGGGCATGTTCCGGGCAGTAGTACAATTCTATACAAGGTACTTTCAGCCCTTTGTATTTCCTCTGTGCTATCTATTTCGAGAAGGATAGTCGAGGTCTCTTAACAGAGGTCTCTGTTGACCAGGATACCTAAATATTTAAATCTGTGTTGTTTCCAGTTAAACAGGAAGTCAGTAATGGAAGTTTTTGTCACAATGCAGGACACAGGGAGAGCTTTGCTTTTGTCCCAGTTGATTAGCTATATAGCGAGCATAGAAGCAGCTAAAAGTGTTTGCTATGCCTTGTAGATAATGGACTAGTCTGTCTGAGGGGTCACTGATTGCTTGTATAGCCACTGAAGCCTCCCTCTGTCAAATTTGGGCTGCCAAAAGCCTGCACGCCCTCTCCCCTTGTTCATAATGGCAGGCCTTAAGTTTGTATAGGGCATATTCTGCCTTAGATGTAAAGAGGGTGTTGAGTTTTATCTTGGCTTTTTCCAGTACGTGTCTGGTGGTCACAGTCAGTATCGCCGTGTACTCATGGGTGTATCTAGTGAAGTCGCATTCTAGTACGAGTTGTTGCGGTACTCGTTGTGTATTTGCTAGTGCAGCATCCCTCATAAACTACCCACATAGGGTGGCTTTAGCAGCGGCCCATAAAGTTTAGGCAGATACCCTTTTTGCCAGATAGGTACGTGGTCATATGTGATTGGAGTAGCTTCTTTCCTTAAGGTGATTTATAGTGCACCACATTGAAGTGCCAAGGTTTGTGAGTGAGGATCCGCAAGTTCAGGTCTTGATCTCAACAGACTGGGGTATGATCTGATAGGGAGCCCTCTACGATAGTGCAATTTCGGGTCGTCTGTGAGATTCAGCGTGATATGAAATAGTAGTCTAAGCTCAATTAAATACCATGGGATGCTGAGAAGAAGGAATAGTCTTTGTCTGAAAATGTAGAAGGCGCCATATACCAGATAATCTTTGGTCTTGGCATTGTTCTTGCAAGATGGCACTGTGTGCATTGTTTAACTTATTGATGGGGCACGTTGGTTCCATAACTGCATCCAGCACCAGATTCCAGACCATCCAAGCACTATGTTAGAAATGTTGAGTTCAGTCAATGGATCATGGAGGCGGGGAAGGAATCGGAGCATAGATGGTACCCACCCCAGGGAGTGCAGAGCCAACTATGAGCTTTACAAGGGCGTAGTGGCCCTCATCATCTACCCACCTCTGGAGAATAGTGCAGGGGAGGCTCTAGTGGATGAAGATGGCCATGATGCCTTTACAGGGAGACGACGAAAAAGAGCTAGATCCGGTGTAAATAAGGACAGGGGGAAGGGGCTTGCAACTGCGTGCAACCTCTCCCACCCAGTCTCGAAGAAGTTTGTCTGCCTCTTTGATGGTGAGGTGGGTCTCCTGCAGAAGGGCAATGGATGCTTTATGGGGGGAAAGATAGAACAGGATCTTTTCACATTTTATGTAATTGGTCGGCCCATTCACATTAAGAGATGATGAGAGAACGGTTCCTCATGGAGCAGAACTGGCTTAGTAGTGGTGGAGGGGATATGGTAGTTCGGGTTGATATCTGTCTGGGCCATGTGGGTGGGGTACAAGGGGCGAGGAGTGGGGGTGCTGAGTGTATATGCAGTTGGACCCACAGAGCAGGGAGGTTTTAAAGGTGGTGTGTGTGGTGTGGACAGTGGCGGTCGGGTGTGAGGCATATAAGATCAGAAGGGGTGGGGTACGGTGTTCACCAAGGCCTTAAATTAAATTATCAGCAGTGTATCTAAACCTCCCAGAGAGTCCTTATCTGCCATATTGAATGGACGGCAGCCAGCTGGGGGAGAAAGGGTCTGTAGATGCCAATGCCAAGATGAGAGCATTGAGCCTGGTGTGTGGCAATTGCAAAAATGGAAGGGGTAGGGTGTGGGGGTCATACTCGTGGAGGAGGCCCAATCCAAAAGGCAGAGGCAAAAATGGCCACTCACAGCCATAGTGGCATCACAGTATAGACAGTGGCGGGAGGGAAGGCCAGGGGTGCATAAATGCTGGGAAATCCTTCAGGCACTGAGGGGTTAATAACATGGCAGGATGACAGGTGAACAAATGTCAACAATGATAAGCAGTGCAATGAACAAGAGAGAAGAGAAGCCTGGGCAAAGTGCAGCTCTTTTATAAAGCATGGAATGGAGGACTCTTTTGACTTTGCCATCAGAGTGGGAAAAAAAGGTAATTGGGTATGATATAGGATTGCTGGGTTGGCGAGGGGGTGAAGGGAGGGCAAAGAAAGGGTGGAAGGAAGGGGTGGGAAGAATCGGTATTAATTAATGAAATTTGGGCGAAATGAAGCTGAATCTAGATCGGGCTTACCCTTTTTTTTAAACAGGATAATAGTTGTTAAGCGCCAAGAGTCTGGGATCCTACCAAGCTGGGCTTCTCTAAGAATTAATAAAACGTCCTGCTTAATCACAGCCCGGAATGTAGTGTAAAATTCCAAAGGGATAAAATCGGGGCCCGCTGCTTTACCACTGGCCAAAGAATTTAGCGCTACTTTGGCTTCTAGATTAGCATCGGTAGTCTCTCCGTTGGTTTCTATTCACCACCATGGCTTCATCCCTGGAAGGGACACGGCGGACCACGTTCGTCGGGTCATAGCTCTTTTTGATTGGGCCCAAGTCACACAGTCCCCTCTTGGAGCAATCTTCCTAGATGCTGAAAAAGCGTTTGACAGGGTTGCTTGGGCCTTTTTGTGGAAAGTTTTACATTGGAAGGGCTTTTCCTCTAATTTCATACATGCTTTTCAGTCATTGTATATTGCCCCCCAAGCAACCCTGTCAATCTCAGGGGCTGTCTCAAAAGCTATTGACATTGGCAGGGGTACGAGACAGGGGTGTCCCTGTTCACCTCTTCTATTTGCCTTATACATCGACCCCTTTATTAGCAAGTTAGAGCTTTCCCGGAACATCGAGTTGGTTAAGAACAATGCAGTCGATTTCAAAGTGTTGGCATATGCTGACGATCTTGTGGTTCTTACTAGTAATGTTTCATCCTCGTTTGCAGCAATTAAGAATATAGCGGTAGCCTTTGGGCATCTCTCCGGTTATAAACTTAATGTCCAAAAAACCCAGGGTATTCAGTCATCGGCCATGGGAATATCTGATGTCCCAACTTTGCAAAGTGCTATGTACCTGGGTATTAAGATCACTGCAGCAGTTGAACAACTACCGGAAGTGAACATTTTGCCCATAATAGATACTGTGAATTCTACTTTGCAAAGGCTTGACAACCTTCATTTGTCCTTATTTGGCAGGAGGAATGTATTGAAGATGTTGGTTCTCCCAAAATTCTTATACATATTCAGGACTATACCGCTGGAATTTGCCCAGGCTAGTCTTTCCAGTGCGCAAAGATACTGTAACCGCTTTTTGTGGAGCTACCATTCTCCAAGGAGGGCTGCTAAATGGATGTGTCTCCCATTAGGTAGGGGTGGGTGGTCAGTCCCTAATTTATTGTTTTATAACTGGGCCGCTCTCATACAGCACTTGGCTGCCCCACTATTTGCCGCACAAGCGATACTTCCACCTGCATGTACTCCTTCTATTTTTGAGATTGGCTTAGGGGCAGTTGCTAATGGGACTCTTCTTTCAGTTTTAGAGCCTAGTTATTATAAAAAAACAAAGTTTAAGCTTATTTTAGCAATGTTTTCAGTTTGGAGGAAGGTGCGCCGATATTGCTCTATCCCCAATATCAATTTTTACACACCCCTGTCTGCCGCTAGGCTCTTGCCACCTATTTTTCAAGATTATGTTACATTTAGGTGGAACTCTTTGTGTATCAATGTATTGGGTGACCTAGCTCAAGATGGGAGTGTAGCCTCCTTTTCATTTATCAACGATAAGTATGGACTGGATGCTCATGAATTTTTCAAGGATGTATGACGTTACAACGCAGGCTATTACAACGCCTGCCTTTACAACGCGTTTTTTACATCGCAAACCTTTACAACGCATAGCGCTTAGAGGTGCTGGATAGTGGTAAGTATAATTTTCTATTCCAACTCCAGTTCCCGTGGACACTAGGGAAGGTGTTGGATAGAAAATGTAACGTATTCCCTATCCTAGAGCGCCCCCCAGCGCAATGCGTTGTAATGGTTTGCGTTGTAATGACCGCGTTGTAATGGTAGTGCGTTGTAATAGTTTTGTTGTAAAGGTTGTTCACCATTGTTCAAGTACCTTCAGGTACGCAGCTACCTAACCCAGCTTCATCATACTGTTCCAGCTGCCTTATCTAGAAGTTCACTGATGGATTTGATCTTAAGGAGGGCTTGCATTGGTGATTTGTACCAAAATGTAATGCTGGCCCTTCCGGACGACCTTGAGGTACAGAACGCAAAATGAGAAGCTAAGTTGGGGAAGGGTGGTTTGGCTATTGTTTATGCATTAGAGCTTTCCAATTCTGTGTTAATTTCAGGGAGCTTACGTTCTCAAAGCTACATGGCCCTATTTGATTTGTATTTTACTCCCGCTAAAATATCAAAATGGGGAGGTGTCACTGTCCATGGATGTCCGCGATGTGGTTTTGTTTCAGCAAATGATACACACATGTTTTTCTCATGTACTAAGTTAGATTCGTTCTTACAAGATGTACAATCATTTATTAATACATCTCTCAAATTACCGGTGGTATTATCCGCTGAATTGGTTATCATGGGTTGCGAGTCTGATATGTATGTGTCTAGGTCCTCCTATTAAGTAGCGCTTCTGTGTATTTTTATGTCTTTAATTCGTCTATGCATAACGTCGGAATGGATTAATCCGGTTCCGCCTACTTTTTTAAATTGGAAGGCAAGGTTAATAGCCCTTTATAATTTAGAATCAGCAGTGTTTTTGAGAGGGGGTAAGAGGCGGCGCGAAAAAGGTTTGAAAATTTGGGGGCCAATTAGGCTTTGGCTGAATAATTAATTGTTTGCAGTCCCATTATTGAAATTTTGTTTCTGTTACCTGTATATACATCTTTGTTTATTTAACGCATACTTATTTTTCCCAAAGTCTTCTTCTTGTTATTTTTTTCTCTGTTTTATGCATTCTGATTTTTGTGATCACAATGATTTGTAATTGGATTTTATTATGTTTGCCTGGATTTAATCACCAGTTAATGTATTTTCTTTGAGTATCCTCAAGCTGACCAATAAAAATATTAAAAAAAAAAAAAAGGAAGGGGTGGGAAGGATGAGATTAAAGGGGGTGATTGAGAGGGGGAAGGCAGGTTGAGGCAAAGGCAATAGCAGGAGGAAAAGTAACAAGTATAGAAAGATAGCTGAGGGTAGAGCAATATACAGTGAAGAGATAAGATGAGCAAGAGACAAACGGAGGACCACCCAGACATGTGTGAGAGTAGGCTTTGTCCCAGGAGCAGTTCACATGGGTTGAAAGGGTGCTTCATCAGAGATGTTGAGAATTTTAAGAGATGATCTGGACTTATGAAGGTTGTCTGAGTGAGTCAGTTCTTCCAAATGTTTTTGTTTTCTCTGCCTCTCTGGTTTCCGTGGGGGTCGATCATGAAGTCGTCCACATTATGGTGGATCAGATCAGGATGTGTGTTGCTACCATCCAATTCCCCAAACTGCGGATGGGTTGCGTCCATGGAGAAGTCATTCAGGGAGTCCAGGAAGCACGCCAGGATGGTGGGGTCATGAAAGACTCTAGAGCGGCCATTCTTGATAATCCACATGACAGCCAGCACTAGAAGTGCATATTTGATGTCCCACTTCCTAAACTTGGCCCAAAGAGCAAAGAAAGCACATCTTTTATTACTGGTCTCTGCTGAGAAATCCACCGCGATGTGGAACCGGCCTCCCTTAATGTCATATGGTCTGTGTTCTCACACTGTTGCAAGTATCAGCCTGATGTGGAAAACATAGAAAATGGGATGCCTGGCCCCCTCAACTGGCATTGGACACCGGGCCTGGATTTTGTGCACTAACTTAATTTCGAGAGGGGGCGTAAAAGCAAGCCCAGTCACATTTGGGATAAGCTCCAGCAAGAACGTACGTGTATCAGAACCCTCTATTTTATCCAGTATGCCATAATATCTGATGTTGTCACAGTAGGAGTAATCTTCCAGATCAATGAGTTTCTTATGTATCCACCATAGGCAGGTGCATAGTCAGTTAAGACCGAGTAAGAGGCATCCAAGTGTGCAGGGAGGCCCCTCTGGTCAATGGGTCAGTGGGGGGTCAGCACAATAGTGTCCCCTCTTCGTGAGGTCCCCCCAGTGGTCGAAATGCTCAATGGTTGCTGAGAAACCAGTACTCCATGTGACAGAAGAGACCTTGGTAGTAGCAGCGGCTGGCACAGGTGGGGCGGTGGGATGGGGTGGGGCAAGGTGGAAGGGTGTTAAGTCGACAGACGATGGAATAGGTATAATTAACTAAATAAAAAATATATATTCTGTTGTCTGTCGGCTTTCACCCTGCCATGCCCTGTCTCGCCCCACCCCACCACCGCTCTGCATTTACCTGTGCTGGCCACCGCTGCGTGGTAGGGCTTAGTAGGACTCAGTTCCTCCTAGGGTTGTGGCATCTGAGAGTGCTCCTGTTTCATCCAACGGGTGTGTGGAAGTGTTCCTGGGCATTGGCTGTCTCCTGGTGAGGCACAGGATGGCTACAGTGTGGCTGCAAGGTGGTCCACGGGCCACTTGGGGCCAGGCCCCAGTAGAAAAGGCTTCAGTAGAGCCTATTAGGATTAGGCTGCTTCCTGGTCAGCAATGTCTTAGAGCACTCCTGCGGTGCCCAGTGGGGCACATAAGTGGTGCTGATCTCTGGCTCTCTCCCTGAGAGCTTAAGATAATTACAGTGTGGCTGCAGGATGGCTGCTGGGCCAGTAGAGATCAATGCCCCAGCAGTGGCAATGGATGCAGTGCGCAGCTCAGGCTGCCACAGGTGCTGGAATGTAGGGTCCTCTAGGCTGCTCAAGAGCGGTCATCAAGTTCTCGGACAGGGGTTGGTATGTGCCTCTGGGGATAATGGAGAGTTTCTCATCGGTTTGCTGGGGCCAAGGCACCATGGAAGGTAGTGGCGAAGTTGCTCAGGGGAAAGTGGCCATTTTGGACAATGGCCAGACTTTGCCTCCTCGAATCAACACATAGTAATAATATGTCTCTTTTTTATTTTGACTGCTATGTTAATTAAAACACTTCAAATCTTGCAGCTACAAACACTGGATTGTAATATCAATGTTGCTCACCATAGATGAAGGCGCCACACAAGGCAATGTCCATAGAAGGTGTCAGTGCACAAGGCATGCCTGTGAAAAATAGAGAGATGGTCTGAACATAGAAAACACATGGGTAAAGGTAGGCTCCACATCTGACTAATATAGCATGTAAATGGAATGAGACTGTTTTCAATTATTGATGCCTGAAATCTACTGATATAGGAGCAGAAGAAAGAAAATTTCATTGGCTTGTTACCTGAGTTTTTCTGTTTTGCAAATATATTATTTTAATCAAATCATTATCAAATAGTGTACTCTGGTATTTATTATTGCTAATTGAGTTTCCAAAATATGCCTTTATTTCTACTCCTTTAAAATTGTTACCTTTACTAATGTGAATGTACTCTGTCTTTAAATGGTCATAGCTCCTTTCTAAAATGGCCATCATTGAAACAGATAGAAATCCTTTACCACTTAAACATTTACTGAGTTGCAGCAAGTTAGGATTTCAGTCTGTGCCCCTGCTGCTGCTAGTTGACCGAGACACGTGCTGCTTGTTGATCCTAGATATGTAAGTTTAAGAGGGCAGAACGTGGTATTTCACAGTGGAGCAGGTATCGTAGCTGACTTTCCAAAGGCAGGCAATCTTGGAAAGTAAACAAAAGGTATCAACCTTAGTTCCAATAAAAATAGGGCTACTTTCAAACATAGGGAAAGGTGAGTGTCATACAGTACTAAGGGGAGTGTTGCAATCTTACATCCCACAACACAAACCACAGTTGACCACACGCAGTATACAATGTTAGACAATGGTAGAAATGGGAAAAGGGGATTGGGATAAGAGAGAAAACAAAGGCTCTGGATATCACCACTCTAAAGCAAAAACAACAATTGATGGACAGAATGCAGAACAATGTCATACATTCACCCCAGTACAGAGATCTGGGCCTAAATCCATCGTTTTATTGCACTCCACACCACCCCAGTTCAGACATGGCCATATGCAAATCAGCCTTGACCCTGGGCCTCATGGGAACAGTCCAGCTCGAACTGCCAAGCCATGTCTTCCCTGGACCGGAATCAAGCATCCTAGGACCAGTTTCTGGCTATCAGCTGTCATCAGCCAGGATAGCTTGACTCCTGTGGTGTGCAAAGCACGGGACTCATGACTGAGCATACCCGTACCACTTGGGGTGACAACTGGAAAAACAACAATTGATGGACAGAATGCAGAACAATGTCATACATTCACCCCAGTACAGAGATCTGGGCCTCAATTCATCGTTTATTTGCACTCCACACCACCCCAGTTCAGACATGGCCATATGCAAATCAGCCTTGACCTTGTGCCTCATGGTAACAGTCCAGCCCAAACTGCCAAGGGTATGCCCGGACGTGGGTCCCGTGCTCACTAGGCCACTGGAGTCAAGCTATCCAGGCTGATGACGGCTGATAGCCAGAAACCGGTCCTAGGATGCTTGATTCCGGTCCAGGGAAGACATGGCTTGGCAGTTCGGGCTGGACTGTTCCCATAATGCAGAGGGTCAAGACTGATTTGAATATAGCCATGTCTGAACTGGGGTGGCTTGGTGAGCAAAATAACGATTGATTAAACCCAGATCTGTGACTGGGGGTGAATGTTTTGCCATTGTGCAACATTCCGACCATCATCTTGTGTGTTTTGCTGTTCACCCTATGTGGGAAGGGTATGCCCAGATGTGGGTCCCGTGCTCACTTCTTGAACATTAGCCCCAGCAAAACTGAGGTTCTGCAAAAAAATCTTAAATCTTGTAAGTTATTTCAATAGTTAAATGGGAACAGTCAACTAATATCAGCCTTAAAGAATGAAGGGTTCATAAATGATGCAAACATGTAAAAACAGTACCTTTAATGATAAACTATCTTGCTTTTCCATTTATCGGTTCAAACTAGAGATAATTATTTTTTCACTTTTTGATTTAATGGTACCTAGCAACTTTATACAATTGTGCCTTGATTATATATTATTTTATAGTATAATATATAATAATATAGAAAGCTCCTGCAAGCCTAATAAGCAATTGAGGATAGACGACAACAGTAGGAGTGATGATAAGACTGATTTTGTCTGATTATTTCTACCTACTCTGATTTCACTTTGACGTCTGCTGATAACACAGAAGATATATTTTTTGATTGATGTGCCTGGTGCATGAAGCAGCATATACAAAAATATTATGCTTTTTGGTGAACACCTTACAATGGTGTCATCTGTAAAAATCTTTCAAATTAACTCAACAATTTATAGTCTGTCTCTCAAAACAAGACAGGCAAGAGCCATTGGAAGGACTTTTTGCCTGCCTGTTGTCAAACTTATCAGTATTATTCATTACTTTGACATACGGCCAGATTCATCAATGTCCCGTTTTGCGAGTCCTTAGTAGCGATTATTAAGGAATCGCTATTAAAGACTCGCAAAACGGGATTCATGTAGAAAACGCAAAAATAATTGCGATTTCTACAGCTTCCTTATTTGCGATTAGCAAATTGCTAATCGCAAATGAGGAATGACTCCCCATTTATTTCTATGGGCCTGATGCGATTTCAAGGGTGCCAGGGGTTTCCAAAGGACACCCTGTAGCACCCCTGAAATGGTGATTTACACTGATGTTACACACACACATGTCCAAAGGACATGTGTGTGTGTAACATACAACTTAAAAAAATGCACTAAAGTGCATTTTTCTAAGTTTTCGCTATTTACCACGAAGTCAGACTTCGCGGTAAATAGCGGCCAAAAATTGCGATTTCGCAATTCTAAAATGGTTCATGAATTGCATTTAAGGAATCTCAAAGAAAGATTCCTTAAATGCATTTCCTTGAAAATTAGCGATTTCGCATTTTGCGATTTTTGCATTTGGGATGATGAATCCCAAATGCATAAATTGCGCTCGCAAAGGGCCAGATTCTCAGAATCTGGCTCTTTGCGAGCGGTTTTGTGCTTGATGAATCTGGCTGATACATGTCTTCATTTTCCTGGTCATTAATATTTGAGGTTTGCCTTATCCCAATAAGGGCATAATTACTAAAAGTTCTTGCAACACAGGGCAGCAAGCAACGTTGTTGTGCTGCTTTTCATGTACCGGAGAAAGCTGACCAGCGCCATATCTACAAAAAAATGGAGCTCTTCAGCTCTATACCTTCACTTGTTCACCTAAGACTGCCTAGCGCCAGTGCAGGCACCCTTGTGTCATGGTACAAGGATGTCTGCATTACAGGCAGGACTGACTGACTGACTGATATTGAGCTCTAAAGAACACCTTCCTGCACTAAAATAATGCTAAGAGACAATTTTCTCTTTCTTATGTCTGATACAGAATGCATCACAGATAGAAAGAGGAAGTTACTAGGAGACTTAAATGTAATTCTCCTCGTTACACCTCAGTACAAGATGATGAGTTTCCTTTCAAAGTCATGCAAGGTAGCACAATTAGCCTCTTGTGTGGCCTTGTAAGTCTCATTTAAGGCCTTGTGTTGCCTTAGAAGATTTGAGAATATTTTGGTATATGTGTCATCTATCATCAAAGTCCCCATGTTCCCTCAACTGTTTTTCTGCGATGAAAAGCAAATCTTGATTGACAATAGGTTAAGCAGATTCTGAAGCTTCAAAAAGTGCAATCTGAGTACCAAGGGGTGAGCCCACAAATGATGAAGTACATAAATGATTTGCCTACAATGCTCAAAACTGTAGAGCAGGTACATTACAAGGACATCCACACTGATAATAGTGCACAGTGGGTCACTTATAAAACACAGAGCACCCCATTGTGCCATGAGAATATTTATGTAGAGCCCCTGTAGGAACCTACGCTGTAGAAAATTCAGCACCAAGTAAGAGTCACAGACATAGGCTTTCAAACCCGTAAATATATTACACCTAGCAAAATACTGTCAATGGTGAACATAAAAAGAGTGGGGTGATGGGTGACAGCTCTGAGGAATGAAACCATCACCTTCCTTGAACAGCCCAACCACTGAAGATATAACCATTCAGTCTACAGGTTGTCAGGCACAGTGGAAGATGGCTACCCTGATGAAGAATTGGCCACCTGTGCAAAAGGAGACACTAGGACTTGCAAGCCAAGAACTGGACACTTGCCCATTGACAATTCTGTGGCACCCTCTGGTGACAGGATACATGCTTCCATCCCATTCCTTCGGGTAGGAGCCTTTGAACAGTAATGTGGGAGAAGACTATCGAAATTGGTCTTTCCTTGGATACCCCAGCTGAGACAAGAGGACCTGAACAATCTCTGAGCATATACCTCAATTGGTTCACCTTTGAATTTCCCTTCCTTGCATGTTAAGAAGTCATCAAAAAGAGGTAAAAGGGTTTAATTCACAGGCAGAGGTAATGTGCCACATCCACAAGGTCTTGAAACCTTTCCGTTTCTGTTGACTGGTGTACATATTTGTCAACTACTTGTCTGGTCAGGTTATTCTGGCCTCAATAGAGTGACCTTCAGGAAGGAGATTGAAAATATACACAGCCCGAAACACTGTTGAGCTTTCTCTTCAATTGAAGCAGTTTGCTGCCTTACTCAAAAGTTATTTCTCATGAATCATCTCATCCTCCAGTGTTGTCCTAAGCCTAAGAAACTGGAATCGGTCACAACCATCGTGGGTTGGAAGGGTTAAGAGAGAGAGATAGACACACATAAAGTAGGCTCGTATCCATCAATCATGAGGCAAGGGCACCCCTGACCTGAGAAGATAAGATTAATAATGAACTAGAATACTGCCTGGTAGGTTGCAATCAGCTAAGCTGCAAAAACGGCCCAGTAACAAAAACGAAAACCGGCCCCAACCATTGCGGCGCACCGGGGGATTGCCCGGTGCCCGCAACGGCCAGTCTGGGCCTGGTTGCAATGATCTCATGAGGTAAGAGACCAGGGGTTTGAGGTATAGGCATGCCAATGGCACCTTCTTTTGTCACAAAGGTATAACCCTGAACCTGTACATGCCCTTGCTGAATCATAATCTGCTAAACCAAGGGCCAGCAGACGTGCTCCGAGAGTGGTCAATTGGTGTAGACGAAGAAGCACCATCTCCCATATCTGTACAGAGTTTATCATTGATGAAAAGTTCGACCTAGACTGGTATGAAATATTATTTATTTAAATTGACGTACAAACTAATATCTGGAAACTCCTTATAGACTTCGAAGGCATCTTCTTGTACCTTAAAAAAGAACGATCACAGATTAGCCAATCGTGGGAAAAAATGAACTCCTTGTGCCTGTACATTGGTGACCAAAGGTGCTGTTTCCTTTGTAAAAACACTTGGCGTGCATGTCATTCTGATGGGCAAGACAGAGAAATGTTAATAAGCTGCCTCACAAAATACCAGTGAAATTGCGAGTGGGAATTTTCACCTGGAGAGACATACTTTTGAAGAAAATTTCGCATGCATCAATTTACGTTTCAGATATAGGCAATGCCTGATGTTCCAGGGCAGCCTTTGAACCATGAAGATAATGCGTTATACACCATGCCAAGGTAATGCTAATTAGGCTACTGCTGAAGTACTTCAAAAGCTTACTGAAATTTTTCAAACAATTCTATATTCTTTGTCTTTGGGAAACCTGGAATTAGGAATGTTATCTTTTGATATAATTTGTAAATTATGACAGTCTTGCAAAACAAAAAGAGGCACAGAGATAGGCTAACAGGTGGCTTGTCCATATTTGTTTCTAATAAGTTAGCTCATTGGGTCAGCATTATTCCTACAAATTCAAGATAGCTCTTAGTTGGTGGTCTGACAATTAGAGATGCCTGTATGAGAGCAAATAATTGCTTAATGATCAAAATGTACTTTTTCCCTATCTATAATTGGAGGCTGGAATAAACTAAGGGGCTTATTACAAGTCTGGCGGCCAACAGACTGCAAGACTCTTGGGGTGGGGGGGCGTGGTGGTGGCAGTATCCTAACTCACTATTATGACATGGGAGGTCAGGCCACCCTGGGACCACCGCAACTGCCAAGCATCAGAGATCACGTGGGGTCAGCGGTCTTGAGGCCACAATATGCTTGGTGTGGCCACTGCAGTCCGCCAAGCATTTTACGAGTTTCCTCACCGCTACAATTTTCATGGCGGTGCTACCTCCATGAAAAGTGTAGCAGTGAGGAAACAAAGGAGGCCCTACAGGGCCACTTGGTGCCTCTGTGTCATGGGATGCATGCAAGGGGGCACAGGGTGTGCCCCCGCCTGCATGCACCCCCATGTTTTTGCACAGAATGACATGCACAACACAGGCACCACTGTGGGAACGCCAGAGAACTGCCTGCCAGTGACTTAAAAGGTCATAATCTGGCGGTGGTCTGTTTTGGCGTTTGTGGTGTGGGAATAGCACAGCAGCGTGGCGGCCTGCACTCACACAGCCAAAGTCATTATAAGGCCCTCAAACTATAGGAAATAAAATCTCTGCTTCTGGAATTCACTTAAAATCTTATAAACAATTTTCTGATTGGGCCCAGTAATTTAAGAGCCAGGACAGTAATAACAACTTGTATCACCCTTGGCAAGCTCCATTCCTCCAAAGTAAAAAATCTATAGACAAATGTGTCTATTATTCAAGACAGGGCTCTAGGGATGTATTGTGGCATTACTCTTGCTTTCATTGTATCTGTCTGAACTTCTGGGCAAGTTGGATTCACTTCGAGTTGTTTTGCCAGGGGCGGGTGGCAAGAAAATCACAGCCCTGGATCATTGCCAAAAATAACAATCACACCAATATCATGATACCGAAATATCATATAAAAATGATTGGTTATGAAATTTTATTTATAATGGTGAACACAAAAATATCCTCCAAAAAATCACACACCTACTTAGAGACCCACTCTCAGACTCATGGGCACAGTCTCATACCCACTTAGAGACTCTTGCACCCACTCACAGACCCTTCCGGTCAGTAATGTACCCACTCACAGTCCCACTCAGATACTCATGCACCCACTTACAGACTCACTCAGAAAGTCGGGCACCCATGTACAGACCCAGTCAGAGATCCACACACCCACTTACAGACCCACTCACACACAAAGGTATGTACTCACAGACCCACTGAGACACTCACACACCCACTGACAGACCCACTGAGACACTCATACACCTACGTATAGATCCACTCAAACACTCATTTACCCACTCACATTCCAATACAGTCATTCACACATACTGTCACAGATTTTGTCAGATAGTTATGCACTCAGCCGCTCACTCATACACTCAGACTCACATAGACACTCATAGACTCACTCAGATGTACATGCACCTACTCACTCACTCACTCAGAGACTTACATAGGCACTCACAGACCCACCCAGACACTCAACCCCAGTCACAGACCCTCTCAGACACTCATGCATGTACCTGTTCACTCACCCACTCAGAGACTTATGCTCTCAACCACAGAACCATTGAGACACTAACAGATTCATTCAGACACGCATACGCCCATTCACCGACCACTCAGACATTCACACACCTTTACAGTCACTCACACAGCCACTCACAGACCCACTCACAGACTTGTGCATCCAGTCACTCATATACTCAGACACTCACGCACCCACTCACAGTTGCACTCAGAGACCCATGCACCCATTCACAGAACCACTCAGACACTCATGCTCATAGTCATAGACCCACTGAAAGACTTATGCACTCAACCACAGACCCACTCAGACACACATGCACCCACTCACTCACCCACTGAGACATGCACTTAGACACGTGTGTCCACCCACAGATTCAGTCAGACAGTCATATACTTACTTTCAAATGCACAAAGGCACTCATGAACCTACTCACAGATAGACTGAGAGACTCTTGCAACCAAATCACAGATCCATTGAGGCCCTGATGCACCTAGTCATAGATGCACTGAGACAATCGCGCAGTTTGTTACAGAACAATTGATAGACTGATGCACCGTCTCATGGATCCACTGAAATACTTAACCAGTGAATGATAGACCTACTGATACAGTAATTCACGCAGTCACAGATTCCACTGAGTTATACACTGTGTTATAGTGTTTTAGAGAAAGTAAGGGAGTTATTGATGCTATTATGGAGTCTTTTAGATAGTAATGTGTTTAGTGTGTTGGTTATAATCTATTTTGCAGTTATAAGTTTTGTATGTGGTGGTGGTTATTTAATGGGGTCTTTTGTTTTTGTTATTTTGCGACAAATTTACGGTGATCATAGCTACTGATTACTTTGCAGCATCCGGCATTATCGCGAAAAAATTAAAATTAGTTTAAAAGATTGTTAAACCTCTAGTGTCTAAAATACTGTAAAATGTGTGCATATATGTGTCTTACATCTCTAAATAAACGCACCATCACTGTGGTTACCAAAGGCATTGCGACTATCGCGTCATCGCAAAGACGGGAAGCAGGGTCCAAGCACAGTGTTTAAAAAAACATACTGGAAAAATATGTATATAAACATGTTTTTTAGGCAGTGATGTAATTAGTAATGTGTGCATTATAATAGATTGAAATTTTAAAGTTAGAATTTTTTAAGGTGATGGCGGTCTTTGAATGTCTGCTTTTGTTGTGTGATTTTGTGACGTGGTTGTGATCAAGGTGACATTGTCGCAAATGTTTTTTTTTAAATTATTAAACAGGAAAATTAACAAACGTTTTGCTCTTGGGTCGTGGAGTTTGTATAAGACAGCTATAGTTCAGACTGTATGCAGAGTTTCTGGTTGCTTAGAAACACTCTGTTACCTTTGTCTGTAATGTGAACTCCATCACTTCTATAGATTCCATGCACGTTAAAACACAGGCTGGTGTTGTAGATTGAGCACGTTATGGTCTCTGAGGACAGCAGAAACAGTTTTAGTACCATGTTTCCTGCCTACGTCAATCTGTGGACAAAATTGATTTGACCACTTCCATTTCTGACTTTGGCATATATTAGAATAAACCAAGACGGTGTGAGGGAAATGCAGCATCAGTTCTGCAAAGGGATCCTTCAGTAGGATTTCCAGCCCTACCCGAGTCATTGGGCCTAGGTCATTGCCACGATGGTGCACAATCATGAGGTGAGGTGCTCAACAATCCACAATGGTTTTAATCAAAGGTAGCAATTGATGAAACTTTACCCCTCTCTGGCCAAACCAACTAATTTCCACATTTGGCAAACCAAAGTACCTGTCAACACCTCTCATTTATTGCAGCCTCTTTAGCCCAATAGACAGAGCTGTGGCCCACAATCCATACTCTAATCATTTTTAATTTAAAGACCAATAGCAGTCAGCAGAAGGCTGGTTTTGAATGAGGTATTTTTCCAAAATGTTTTTTTGTTTAAAGATATATTTCATTGGATGCTGACAGCATGTGAGTGAATGACATTAGGTAGTGTGTTGAATGCAATAGGTAAAAGTTTTATTTTTGGCTGTGGTTTATAAAAATAAATGTAATATAGACATGGATATGCTTTTGAATCTGTGGAGTAAACCACACCTGTTGTATCTCTTTTTGAAGTAGCCTGTTCCTTCTAGAATGTGATGTGAACGTGTGCCCTATTGGTTCTACTGAGTTGCTATGTACACTGATTTAAGAGTGTATTGCGGGAAAGGGTGCCAAGGAGACAGAACATTTATTTTAAGGTTGAGGAGTTCTGAAACAATTTAAGTAATGGTAACTCTAATTTCCAACACAGGACTATGTAATAAACTGTTGTACAGTATTTAAATTTGAAGAAACTGAAGCTAAATATCGGATTGCACTCCCGTTTTCTTTGTGATTACTCCACAATGGTCATGAAAAATCACGAACATGCAGAGACAGGAACCTCATTTTGAAAAAGAGGGAAAGTGTTAACAGATGCCAAACATTCACAAGTAGAGATACAGTAGTCTAAAATGAAAGATATGAATTCATTTGCCACCTCTTCCATGATCATAGAGTGGAAAGTTGAAGAGATTGCCATTTTATAGTTTCTTTCTATGAGAGTGGTGTACCATTTGGTGCTTCGTTTTTACAACTTTTTACAGTGTCAAAACTTTCCAGAAAGATCTAAAACAGCAATATAAATAATCCATGAACTCAATTCACTGGTATGTATATAACTTTTAAAATTTTAAAAAAATGTACATTAGAAATGAAGATGTATATGGGAGTTTGATAAAAAAGTCTATCACAGTGATGTGAAAAAAAATATATCAAGTGAACTGTTTATGCCAGAGAGTATGTCTTCAAGATATTAGTAGTGTTGAAAGTTACCATGAGCAATGCCTTTAATAATGACAATGTTTTTAAATGTCTGAGCATCATGTGCAGAACAGACAGATCTTCGTTATTTGCATTCTGGGAACTATAGTACTTTTAGTCACATTTTTATTTAATTATTAGGAGTAGTGTAGTCATAAATTAAACATATGGAAATGTGCTGTGCCTGTATATGGATTATAAAGTAGTAATGCTTTTTAGATATGTATTAGGAAATGTTTGTCAATGTTGTTTTTAACTTATATGACTGGTTTGCTCATGTTTAGTTGGAGAGATATGTTTTTTCTGGTTGCAGATATGTATATGCGTGATGAGACTTTTGAGTTCACTTAAAGATGTAGAGAACTATATATTTTTGGGAAGACGGCCTGAAGGTGTGTATATTATAAAATTACATACATTTTTACATGGTAATCTGTGTTTTTTAAGGCTGTTGGAATTTCATATATATAGTGAGGGTAGTGCATTTCTTTGAACATGCTCTGTTTAAAATTGAGGAGGTTAATAGTGCAGAAAATCTCTTGAAAGTTCATTGGCCAGCTTCACTGTGTAACTTTTCTTTGAGAAATGCTAGAAATATTTTAGAAATAATGTAGGTATGCCATTAAGAAAAGATTTTGTGCTTTGAAAAAGTGAGAATTGTTGTTTGCAGTATTAGAAACTTACCAATGCATGTGCACGATGAGTAACAGAGCAACGTTATGCTTCTAAAGAGCTATCTATCCAATTATATATCAAGTGAGATATTTAAACTTCACTCACACATGACTCAGTAGAAAAGGATAGATACACTAAAATAGGTAGGGCCCGATTCACAGAATTAACTTAAGACAAAATCCTAAACGTACTACTTTTGGTATTCACAGAATGCACTTACTACTTTTGGTATTCACAGAATGCACTTACTACTGTTGGTATTCACAGAATGGATTTACGACTACTAACTTTATGTCCGCATTTGGGCCGGGATTCTGGCCCGGTGGCGGAGCTTGTGGCCCAGAGGGGAGCTTCTTGCTCGGAGGCAGAGTTTGCGGCCCAGAGGCTTAGCTTCCAGCTTGGAGGCGGAGCATGCGGCCCAGAGGTGGAGATTTCCGTCTGGGAAGCTTGATTCGGGTCCAGGGAAGACATGGCTTGGCAGTTCGGGCTGGAATGTTCCCATGAGGCACAGGGTCAGACTGATTTGCATATGGCCATGTCCGAACTGGGGTGGCGGAGTGAGCTAAAGAACGGTGATGAATTAAACCCAGATCAGTTGACTGGGGGTGAGTGTTTGTATTGTGAACGCTCTGTCCATCATCACCTTTGGTTTTTCTTTGTTTGCCCTAAGTTGGCAGGGTATGCTCAGACGTGAGTCCCTTGCTCACTTTGCCACTGGAGTCAAGCAAGCCCGGCTGAAGACGGCTGTAATGCCAGAAACCGGTCCTGGGAAGCTTGATTCCGGTCCAAGGAAGACATGGCTTGGCAGTTCGGGCTGGACTGTTCCCATGAGGCACAGGGTCAGACTGATTTGCATATGGCCATCTCTGAAATGGGGTGGCGGAGTGAGCTAAAGAACGGTGATGGATTAAACCCAGATCAGTTGACTGGGGGTGAGTGTTTGTATTGTCAACGCTCCATCCATCATCACCTTTGGTATTTCCATGGCTAAATCTCCACCACAGGCCGGAATCCCCACCTCTGGGAAAAAATCTCCGCCTCCAAGCCGGAAGCTCCGCCTCCGGGCCGCAAGCTCCACCTCTAATCGGGAAGCTCTGCCTCCGGGCCGAAAGCTCCACCTACGGGCCGGAATCTACGGCCCGAGTGCGGACATAAAGTTAGTAGTCGCAAATCCATTCTGTGAATACCAAAAGTAGTAAGTGCATTCTGTAAATGCCAAAAGTAGTAAGTTTAGGATTTTGTCTTAAGTTAATTCTGTGAATCGGGCCCGTAGTTTCGTACTAACAGGAGGACTTAAAAATGAGTTATAGATATAGTCACAACTGTTATGTGTCTATCAACAATGAAGGTACTTTCACAGTAAGCCAGGCACTAATCAGACACTCATGCAATCAGTCAGTCACTACTAAGGAATTCATCAAAGCACTCATGAATTGTCTATGTACTTATTCAATTACCAAGGCATTACATTTACACTCTTGTAATCACGCAGGCACTAATTGTGTAGTCATTACACTATACAGGCACTACCCATGCATTCATCCATACACCCAAGCACTAACCATTCACTAATACAATCACCAAGTCTGTACACATGCAGTCATTCAAACACCCAGGGACAACCCATGCACTCATCCAAACACCCACTTACAGCTTATACACTCATATTAATCCTAAGGAACAACCCATGCACTCATCCAATTACGCAGGCAGTGCCATTGCAGTGAACCTATCACCCCTCCAGAACCTTAGCACTCGTTCAATTACTGAGGCAATACAGTTGCACTAATACAATCACCCCGGTAGTACACTTGCTTTCATGCAGTCATTCAAACTTTAACAGTGGACTCATGCAATCATCTAATCAGCAAGACACTACCCATGTACTTATCTTAATACCCAGGCACTACCTGTTCACTCAGCCAACAACATATCGGCAGAAGCCATGTACTCATCCATTCACTGAAACACTATTCATGCCTCGTCCAATCTGCTAGGAGATATGTTTGCACTTAAACAATCATATATGCACTATTCATGTATTCTATAAGCATGTGTGTCCTTATACTGCAGTCTTTTCCCCCGCAGGGAATCACAACGCGGTCGTTACAATGACCGAGTTGTGATTCCACATACCATTACTCCGCAAGTCAGAACAACGTCTTGCGGAAGGGGGCACTGGATGTTGGAATAGTATAATTTACTATTCCAACTCCAGTCTGTGCGGACACTAGGGAAGGTGTTGGATTTTAAATCCAACACCTCACACCCCCCCCCCCCTCCGCAAGTCGTTGTTCCGACTTGTGGAGTAATGGTATGCGGAATCACAACGCTGTTGTTGTAATGCCCGCGTTGTGATTCCCTGCGGGGAAAATGCTTTGTGGTAAACGTTGTTTACCCTTCTATAAATCACCTATACACTATGCATTCACTTCTACAATCATCCAGGCACAGGAGTTGCACTCATTTAATTATCCAACCGGTATCTATGCATGTCTTGAAAGATTGAGGTATTAGACATGCACATATCTAATCATGCAGGCACTATTCATGCACTCATCTAAACACCCAGATAGTAGTGATTTACTCATGCAAACACGCAGGCAGTAACTATGCAGATATGGAATGGCCCATGAGTTCTCATGTATACAGGGAATCATTCAAGTACTACCAGTGTCCTCAGGGAATCAACTAGGCACTACCATTGCACTCATTCAATCAGCCTGGAAGTATTGATGTATTCCACCAAAAACACATGTCTTTACAAGTTTTAGTGAGGAATATGCAGTCTTTTTGAACCATCTGGGGAATTATATATGCAACTTGTCACACACTCTTTGCATGTACTCAGAAGGATTAGTGAGCTATAAGCTCTGATAGAGTTTCATTTGCAGATTTTTATATGCAGTTTCCCACAATTTAAATGTGAGACATTGAAGCAGAAAAGTACTGAGATACTGAATACACCAGTGGCACAGTGGTAGAGAGGCATATAGATAGATCTTATGTTGTTTCAGATTTACCGTGTTGAGACACTGTATACACGTCTGCACTTTGGTTGATGTTCATTTTAAAACCTACTATACAAGGGATAAACTTGTCTTTCACCATGTATAAGTGAGAAGTGAGATATGGTGCAGCTGTGATGTAGGAGAGGGTGCTATAATGTTAAAAGGTAACTAATAAATAAAGTTTTATGTTTTGCTTTGGGTTTGGTATATTGTAGTCAGTGCATGTAGTTATATAGCTAAGTTCATCTGTAGATGAAAAATGCAACATAACATAAAAACTATTTTTGTATTATGTGTAAGTCAGTAGTACAGTAGTTGGTATTTTGTTTTTTACAGAAGAATATATGCATAAGTACAGATATTTAGAATGCATACAAAAGTTTGGAGGAAAAGCTATAGTATCTCTGCAGGACTGACACAGAAAAGGTAAAAAATTTAGAAAAGTGGTGAAAGAAAAAAGAGCTAATGGTAAAAGGACAGTGTCATTTCTTAAAAATATATCTGGACAATAATGTAAATAATACAAGACTATGAGAAACAATAGGAGTGGAAAAATCTATATTACAAGAACAGGAAACAGTGTAACAAAGATGGACACACCTTAACCAGGAGACGTTTAAGGAAATCAGAGCCAAGTTGTTTCGAAGTAGTTGATAAGGCCTTTGCTTTAAAGAGGAAGCTTTTCATTTCGATGCGAAAGATAATGAAAAAACAGAACAAAAGATTAGATTACAGAAGTTAATTTTTTATCATTTTTAGTGGAGAATGGATTCATACTTCTACTACAGAGCCTTTCTCTAATGAAAAAAGCTATATGAAGGATAACACATTAGTTCATACTATTGAGGAAAGTGGACAATACTATGAAATGAAGAATGGTACTCGTTTAGCGAAAGAGGTTATAGTGTCTAGACATGTAGAACAAGGAATTGCAGAAGAAGCACAGGGAAGGTATAGTCAGGCCCTGAACACAAATGGTATTGTAGTAGTGTTTGTAGTATTTGACAGCAATCCATTGATATACTAAGAACATTTCTAGATATCTTTCCAAGGCGAAGTTTAAAACACAAAATAAGTACTTTACAAAGACTGGATCCTTGTACGTTTAGAAAGCATACACATTTGGAGGGACACTCAGGACTTTGTTTATCAAAGATAGTGTGGCAAAGCACCTTTCATCATTTCAGGATATCAGCTGTACACCTCCCAACAATGCAAAATTTAGTTAGGGGGTTGCACCATGTGAAAATTCCTGCCTTGTGTTTGGGAGAAATGAATAGAGCACTTTTGTATGGTATTTTGGAAGAGGTAGAAAAGGTTGGTGATGATGTGCAGTTTCATTTATTTTGTCCAGAGCAGGACTCTATGAAAAATGAAGAGTTGATAACAGGAGGAGTTGCAGAACAGGACACAGGTATTATAATTGATAGCTTTGAAGAAGAGATTACAAAATGTAACACAGTGTGTGCTGAAAAAACAGAATTTGTTTTGATATATTGTCGATACAATCACTACAAGATTGAAACACCGACTGTTGATTTGTATTTTAAAAAGCGAAAAAGAAAATAATGATAACTGGCAAAGGTTTGCTGTGTACCTATTTGTAGAGGAATGCTTTATCTTGTCCATGCAGCAAGATATATGTAAGTACTGCTATAATAAATTAGAGGATAATAAAATGCCAGCTAGAGCTGAACATAACAAGTCAATACCGGTTCCTATTCCAGAACCACTTCAAGGTTTTAAATGTTTATGAGTCAATTCTTACCTAAAGTATACACCCATTTCAGGCTATAGTCTGTATGGAGCCTGTTAGATCTGGGGGTCTCTAGTTGGCAATGGTATTCACCTTTGTCCAAATAGGGACCCTTACTTTTTCTTGATGCGTTGTGCTTCCAGCTCCCAGCGGCACGCAAGTGACTGGAGTCAGAACTCCCAGCAAGGAAATTCAGGAGGGAGCTGGAGGTGAAGTCTTTTGGCCCTGAGACTTCAGCAGGAGGCAAGCACAGTTTAAGCCCTTGCAGAATATTCTGTAGATGAAAGTCCTTAAAAAGTTCCTTCTCCTTTCCCTTGGCAATGAAGCAACCACTGTAGGCCAACTCAGCAAACAGCACACTGGCAGAGGGGCAGTCCAACTCCTGCAGCTTCCTTGGTTCGTCTCCTTGGCATAAAGATTTCTTGTTCTAGAAGTGATCTAAAGTCTGTGGGACTGGGTACAAATATTTATACCCCACAATCCTTTGTTCTCTGAAGGCAGAGAGGCCTCTGCTTAGTTCAAACCAGTTCTTGAGCACTTTGCTGACATGACTCTCTTCTTCCTTTCACTGTGCAGGGCAGAAACATCAGCCACCCCACAGGAGGGGGAACCAGCACAGGAGAGGGAAGAGACAGCTCTGGAGCACTCTGTTGACATGATTCCCCTTCCTCTTTCACAGTGCAGGGCAGAGACA
This sequence comes from Lissotriton helveticus, assembly GCF_964261635.1. Classification (NCBI taxonomy): domain Eukaryota; kingdom Metazoa; phylum Chordata; class Amphibia; order Caudata; family Salamandridae; genus Lissotriton; species Lissotriton helveticus. The sequence continues at coordinate 809,505,784 of NC_136063.1, forward strand.
TCAGACAAGCCACAGGAGGTGGAGCCAGCATTGTAGATGGAAGGCCCAGCCCTATTCAAGTCCCAGATGCACACCTTCCTCCCATCTAGGGGTAAATCTCCCTATTCACCTCTGGGCTGTCCCAGACTGTCTCCTGGAATTCCCCAGCCCTGTCACTCACAAACCCAGACAATGAATACACAACTCAGCAGAGGCAGGCTCAAATGGTAATGCAAGCAAATACCTGCTTTCTAAAAGTGGTATTTGCAAACACAGAATATTGAAGTAAACTTTACTAAAAGATGTATTTTATTATTCTGAATTCAGGCATACTAAACTCAAATTTCTACAGTGTTCCCTGAGTCAGTTAGGATTGTAAGGATGTAACAATCTTCCCTGCCCATTCTGGCCTATGAGAACAGGTAGCCTTCAATAGTGAAAAATGAAAATGGCTGTAATTCACTATTAGAACATGCTACACACATCAGAGCATGTCCTACCTTATACTTACAATGCACCCTGCCCTTGGGCCTACCATAGGGGTGTCTGATATAAAGCAAAGGGAAGGTTTAGGGACTGGCAAGTGGGTGCACTTGGCCAAGTCGACATGGCAGTACTAGACTGCACACAGGCCTTGCAATGGCAGGCCTGAGACATACTTTACAAGCTGCTTCTGTGGGTGGCACAACCAGTGCTGCAAGCCCACCAGCAGTATTTGATCTATAAGCCCTGGGCACACATGGTGCACTGTACTAGGGGCTGACAGTAAATCAAATAACCCAAATGTGGAATAACCAATCAGTACATCAATTTAACATAGGGAGCACTTGCACTGTGGCACTGATTAGCAGTGGCACAGTGCCCAAAGCATAAATCCAGCAAAAAAATATCAAAACAGAGGAGGCAATCCATCAAAAATGGAAGGGAGACTCACGCCAATGATGTCAGGTCTAACACGTGTCCCCTCCAGCTGAAATGTGGGGAGAACTACCCTTCCCCTTGGGAGTTCTCTTCACTAAGGCGGAAAAATCTGAACAGACCATCAGCGTTGGCGTGTTCTGTACCAGGGCGGAGTTCCACCGTAAAGTCCATACACTGCCGGGAGATGGACCACCTCAACAACTTTGGGTTCACACCCCTCATCTGCATTAGCCATCTGAGGGGCCTGTGGTCGGTCTGAACCCGGAAGTGAGTCCCAAAAGGTATGGTCTCAACTTCTTCAGTGCCCAGACCTCAGCAAATGCCTCACGCTCAATTGCACTGCACCTCTGTTCCCGAAGGCTACAGGTTGGTCAAAGCCCTCTTCAGTAATCTGTGATAGAACAGCCCCCACACCATGCTCTGAAGCGTCTGTCTGTACAATGAATTATTTTGAGAAGTTGGGCGTCTAAAGCACGGGTTCTGTGCACATGGCAGTCTTCAGGGCATCAAAAGCCTTCTGACAGGTGTCAGTCCAGTTCACTTTCTTGGGCTGCTTCCTGGAAGTCAGCTTAGTCGAGGGTGCAACAATGTTGCCATACCCCTTCACAAACCTCCTGTAGTACCCCGTGAGTCCTAAAACGGCTCTCACCTGTGTCTGAGTCTTTGGGGGTTCCCATGCCAGGATGGTATCAATCTTGGGTTGTAGGGGCGCCACCTGGCCGCTTCCTACCTGGTGACCCAAGTACACAACGGAACCCTGCCCGATCTGACACTTACTTGCCTTGATCGTGAGGCCTGCCTTGCGCAGGGCCATCAACACTTCCCAGAGGTGCTGCAAGTGTTCTTCCCAACTGGTGCTGAACACTGCAATGTCATCCAGGTAGGTGGCACTGAAATCCTCCAGCCCAGCCAACACCAGGTTGACCAACCTCTGAAAGGTGGCAGGTGCATTCTTCATCCTAAAGGGCATAACCCGGAATTGGTAGTGCCCATCTGGTGTGGAGAATGCTGACCTCTCCTTAGCCCCATCAGTCAAGGCGATCTGCCAGTACCCAGACGACAAATCAAACGTGCTGAGGTACAGTGCAGCCCCTAAACGATCAATGAGCTCATCAGGTCTGGGGATGGGGTGTGCATCAGTCCTGGTGACTGAATTGAGCCCTCTGTAGTCCACACAGAACCGGAGTTCAGGTGCGGCACCCGGCGAGGTAGCCTTTGGGACCAAGACCACTGGGCTGGCCCAAGTACTGTTGGAGGACTCAATGACCCCTAAAGCAAACATCTTGGAGATTTCCTCCTTAATGTAAGCCCTAACCTTGTCAGTCACTCTGTAAGCCTTGTGCTTCACAGGGGGACTGTCGCCAGTGTCCACATCATGGATGCACCACTCTGTGACTCCAGGAACCAAGGAAAATAGATCAGAGAATTGCCCCAACAGTTGTCGACAATCATGCTGCTGATCAGGGGTCAGGGTGGCAGAGAGGCTGACACCATCCACTGACCCATCTTGCTCTGCTGCAGACAGGAGGTCAGGAAGAGGCTCGGTCTCCTCCTCCATTCCATCATCTGTCGCTAGGAGCAAGCCCACTTCGGACCTTTTCTAAGTGGGGCTTCAGGCGGTTAACATGAAGGACCCTCAAAGGGTTCCTTGGAGACCGCAAGTTCACCAGATAGGTGACATCACTCTTGCACTCCACCACCTCGTATGGACCGGTCCACCTGTCCTGGAGCGCACAAGGCTCCACAGGGGCCATGACCCAAACTTTCTGTCCAGGTTGAAGCTCAATCAGAGTGGCATTCTGATCGTACCACCGCTTCATCTCTTCCTGGCTGGCTTCCAGATTCGCCTGAGCGAGATCCCTGAAACGCCGAGTCTAGTTCCTGAAGTCCAGCATGCAGCTATATACATCCTGGGGAGGTTTCCTGGGAGATTGCTCCCAGCCTTCCTTGACCAGACTTAAAGGTCCTCTTACCGGGTGACCATACAAAAGCTCAAAGGGGATGAACCCTAGAGACTGTTGTGGCACCTCTCGGTAGGCAAACAGAAGGCATCGCAAGAGGACGTCCCACTTACACCTCATTGGTTCTTTAAGACCCATGATCATGCCCTTAAGGGTCCGGTTGAAGCTTTCAACCAGCCCATTATCTTGTGGGTGGTAAGGAGTGGTGAACTTGTAGGTAACACCACACTCCTTCCACAGAGACTTCATATCATTAGAAATGAAGTGTGTACCTTGGTCAGACACAGTCTCTCTGTGGAACCTCACACGGGAGAAGATCCCCTTCAGTGCACGTCCCACCACGGAGGCCGTCACTGTCCTGAGCGGAATGGCTTCCGGGTACCGGGTAGCATGGTCCATCAAGACCAGGATAAACCTGTTGCCCATGGCTCTCTTGGGGTCCAGTGGCCCCACAATGTCAATGCCCACCGGGTCAATGGGGGTACTGACTATAGGGAAAGGTTGGAGAGGGGCCTTGTGGCTCCTTCCACTTTTCCCACTTGCCTGGCAAATTTGACAGGTCCTACAATGAGTATCTGAACTCTTCCCCATCTAGGGCCAATAAAAGTGGGAGACAAGCCTTTCAAAGGTCTTGTTCTGCCTCAGATGACCAGCTAAAGGAACATCATGAGCCAAACCCAGTAGAAAGGCTTTGAGGCGCTGGGGTACCACCAGCACACGGGCTGACCCAGGCTCAGCAACCTTAGGTTCGCTATACAGGAGACCATTCTCCCAGTAGATCCAATGTGATCCAGACTGATCATCTGCCGCCAGGTTTGTGGCCTGTTTCCTCAAACCCACAAGAGAAGGGCACTTCTGCTGCTCTTTACAAAATTCCTCCCTGGAGGGATCCCCTTCTTGCTGCCAATGGGTCAGCTCAGGTAGGTTCCCCAGTTCAGAAACTTGCTCACCAGTGGGTACCAGGGCATCCTCCTCAAGGTCTGCCTCCTCCTGGACTGTGGGAACAATTGAGGCTGGTTTCCCGTGCCCCTTACCTCTTCTCTTTAAGGCAGGTCCCTGGGCCATATTTTCAGGCTCCAGGATCTCTTGAACACCCTTAGCTGCCATAGACCGAGTGGTCACACATGCCCACTTAGGCAGACCCAACATCTCTAAATGCGCCTTCCTCTTTACCTTCATCCAAGAGGAGTTTTTTAAATCATTGCCTAACATACAATCAACAGGCATGGATGGCCTCACAGCTTCTTGAAGAGTACCAGAGACCCCCCACCCCACTCAAAGGGAACTTGAGCCACTTTGCAATGGCTCTCTGTGTTGTCAGTGGCAACAACTGGGAAGAATGCATGAGAGACTACCTGCTCTTCAGAGACCAAGTGACACTTGACAGCCGTCACACTTGCTCCTGTGTCTCTGAGAGCCTCCACTCTATGGCCATTGATGGTCACCCACTGCCTGTATTTTTTTGTGTTCTCAGGCAGTTGAGTTTTAGGGACCATCTCAAAGTCTCCTAATGAGACAAGGGACATTTCTGCAGGACCCCACCCACCTTGGGCACCCATCTCCTCCCCACCCAGGGCTACACTGGCCATCTGACGGGTGGTGCATGGGGTGGCACATACTGTCCTTTCTGAGGACACTGGGGATCATATCAAAGGTGTCCCACCTGCTTACACTGAAAGCAGGTAACATGCCCCCTATGTTTACCCTTGTCCCCCCCTCTTCTGCTGGGGACCGTGCTCAACTTTGGCGGAGTCTCCCACAAGACCCTTGTGGACCCTGGTACTGACCCATTGGTCCCCCTCTTCAGCAAGCTTTCTAGGATTAGTCAACTTGCTATCAATAAGGTGCTGGCGTAGCTCTGGAGAACAATTAGCAGACAAGCGTTCCCTAGCAATCAAATCAGAGAGCCCTTGAAAATTATCAACATTGCTACCCCTCACCCAACCATCCATAGCTCTGCAAAAGAAAGACACATATTCTACCCAAATGGTTCCCTCCAGTTTCTTACAATTTCTAAACCTCTGTCTATAGAGTTCTGGAGTTAACCCATACCTTGTCATCAGTGCTTCCTTCATGTAGTGATAAGACATCCTATGCTCACTGGGTAGGTCTAACAAAGTATTCCTCCCCTCAGTCAGAAAGCGGCCCCACAACCCCGCTCCCCAATCCTTCTCAGGGACCCGGTGGGCCAACATTGCTTTCTCATAGGCTGCAAACCACTGACCAATATCTTCACCTTTGTGAAAATCCTTGATGACATCTTTGGGACTATGTACCCTGTGTTCTGAAGGCACAGATGGTGCGCTGCCACCAGAGGGATTGATTTCTAAGCCCTTGGCCTTGATCTCTAACTCCCTCAACATTCTCTCATGCTCCATTCTCATTCTTTCCCTTTCCAAAGACAACATGTTATTCTTTGTTTCCCTCTTACTCTCCATCTTAAGCTTAACCAACTCCAGCTTGTGCGCCCTATTTCTCTCCCTGTCTTCCAACTCTCTGGGGGACAGGTCTTTGGAAGAGATGCTTCTGCCAGGCGGGGACGGCACCCCTCCCCTGGCTGGAAACACTGGCCTATCTTTTTGCCCATCTGCATCCCCAACAGGCTCCACCACAAGATCAGGGACATTTCTGGCTTCTACCCATGCCCTTAGCGCCTTTTGGTTGTCTTCCTTTTTAGAAATGCCTGGTTTAGCAACTTTCAATTTCCTGCAGAGATACTTGAGCTGTTTCACAGTGTAGGTTTCCAACCTCTCTTCCTTAAAATCAAGATCCATAGATGCAACAGATGCTGGTCTACTCATGGTAGCAAAAATTGGGAGTTTTCCGGAAAAACTGACACTCCAAGGAAAAAGGATTCTAAAAAAAGAAATACGTGGTCCCGTTTGGTCTGCACGCACTAGTAGTGTACACCAATAACTGTATATGAAACACAAATGCAAAGTCCAAATCCTGACCGCTGACCACCAATGTTAGATCTGGGGGTCTCTTGTTGGCAATGGTATTCACCTTTGTCCAAATAGGGACCCTTACTTCTAAGTCAGGATAAGGGGATTACACTCCTTAATAACACCTGCTCACCCTCTTGGTAGCTTGGCACGAGCAGACAGGCTTATCTCAGAGGCAGTGTGTTAAGCATTTGTGTATGTACAATAATACAGTGATAACACTACAGATGGACACCACACAGGTTTTATAAAAATAAGTATTCTTTATATAGACTTAACACAAGACCACAAACGACAAAAATCCACAATACTACACTTATGATTACTTAAAAGATGATTAAAGTCTCTTAGTTCAAGTTGATGGTAGGTGCGACAAAGTTCTCAACAAAGTACCTGGATGCGTAACGTAAAGTAGACAAAAAGACTCGCAGAAGGGGAGATGCATCGGCTCCGTGACCCGGGGGAACAGTTGTGTCCTTCATCAATGCTTGCGCAGAGTAGGGGACTCGTCGTGAGCCTTGCCGGTGCGGAGGTGATGCGTAGATTCTCGGCCTGCAGGCCTGTTGCGGTGCGCAAGATGGCGCCTTGATGCGATGCGGTGATCCAGTTGTGATGCAAGAAGATGGCGCCCTTGATGCGGCGATGCGATGACGATGCGATGACGCCCTGGCAGTCTTGCGGCGACTCTGTACTTTGGAGCCGTGACAGGGCCGGCGATGCGATGGCGACTCTCTCGATGGCGTCACGCTTCTCCGGCGATGCGACAGCAGACAGCTTCAATGAACACACGCTTCCAGGGAGATGCGACGGTGGCTCACTGCTCCAGCGTTGCGATGATTTCAGCTGCGGCGGCGACACGCTTCTTGATGCGTTGCGCTTCCAGCTCCCAGCGGCACGCAAGTGACTGGAGTCAGAATTCCCAGCAGAGAAATTCAGGAGGGAGCTGGAGGTGAAGTCTTTTGGCCCTGAGACTTCAGCAAGAGGCAAGCACAGTTCAAGCCCTTGGAGAATATTCTGTAGGGATGAAAGTCCTTACAAAGTTTCTTCTCTTTCCCCTTGGCAATGAAGCAACCACTGCAGGCCAACCCAGCAAACAGCACACTGGCAGAGGGGCAGTCTAACTCCTGCAGCTTCCTTGGTTCTTCTCTTTTACAGAAAGGATTCTTGTTCCAGAAGTGATATAAAGTCTGTGGGACTGGGTCCCAATATTTATACCCCAAAATCCTAGTTCAAACAAGTTCCTGAGCACTTTCTTGACATGACTCTCTTCTTCCTTTCACTGTGCAGGGCAGAGACATCAGCCGCCCCACAGGAGATGGAGCCAGCACAGGGGAGGAAGACACAGCTCTGGAGCACTCTGTTGACATGATTCCCCTTCCTCTTTCACAGTGCAGGGCAGAGACATCAGACAAGCCACAGGAGGTGGAGCCAGCATTGTAGAGGGAAGGCCCAGCCCTATTCAGGTCCCAGGTGCACACATCATTCCCATCTGGGGGTAAATCTCCCTATTCACCACTGCGCTGTCCCAGACTGTCTCCTGGAATTCCCCAGCCCTGTCACTCACAAATCCAGACAAGGAATACACAACTCAGCAGAGGCAGGCTCAAATGGTCAGGCAAGCAAATACCTGCTTTCTTAAAGTGGTATTTGCAAACACAGAATATTAAAATAAACTGTACTAAAAGATGTTTTTTATTATTCTGAATTCATGCATACTAAACTCGAATTTCTACTGTGTTCCCTGAGTCAGTTAGGATTGTAAGGAAGTAACAATCTTCCCTGCCCATTCTGGCCTATGAGAACAGGTAGCCTTCAATAGTGAAAAACGAAAATGGCTGTAATTCACTATTAGAACATGCTACACACATCATAGCATGTCCTACCTTATACTTACAATGCACCCTGCCCTTGGGCCTACCATAGGGATGTCAGATATAAAGCAAAGGGAAGGTTTAGGGACTGGCAAGTGGGTGCACTTGGCCAAGTCGACATGGCAGTGCTAGACTGCACACAGGTCTTGCAATGGCAGGCCTGAGACATACTTTACAAGCTGCTTCTGTGGGTGGACAACCAGTGCTGCAATCCCACCAGCAGTATTTGCCCTGGGCACACATGGTGCACTGTACTAGGGGCTGACAGTAAATCAAATAACCCAATTGTGGAATAACCAATCAGTACATCAATTTAACATAGGGAGCACTTGCACTGTGGCACTGATTAGCAGTGGCACAGTGCCCAAAGCATAAATCTAGCAAAAACATATCAAAACAGAGGAGGCAATCCGTCAACAATGGAAGGGAGACTCATGCCAATGAGGTCAGGTCTAACAGAGCCATAGACGGGCAAGTTAACAAAAACAGAGCTGTAGAGTAGTGTACTGGATTGGTAGTTTTTTCTCAACATCTTCAGCAGGGGAAACATCCTAAACAACGAAGTTTAAACAACGGCTAACCTTAACAATGAAGTCTTAACAAGGAAGATTCACATTCCACGAAGTCATGAACCACGAAGTCCTGAACCGTGACTTTTCAATTAAGTCCTTTACAATGAGGAATCATACCTCCGGGAAGTATGTGAAGTCTCTCACTTCTCTCCGCACTCCTACCCCTCAACTACACTTTGATTGGGCGTTGTTGGAGTGTTACGTGACTCATCTCCGCTCAAAGCTACCCACGCCCGACTTTAAGTAAAAAGGAAGTAATCTCTGTGTTTTAAAGATCATGACAGAAAAGACAACAAAGGCAAGTAACCTTGATTGCTAACTGAAGTGCAAGAAATCCGCCGTGAAAGGATAGAAATGTTTACATAAAACGGGCTCCAGTCTTCACTTTTTAACCTCGCAAAAACTTGCTCTAAAACCATCAGGTAGATGTGATTAAAATGCTCTAAATGAGGAAATCCATCTTGAAAAATTTTGGCCTATTACCTTTGAAGATTTCGGAATTAAGGACAGAAGCCGTGTCCCTGGCTCCGCGGTTTAATTAGCAGCCAGCTCAGCTTTAACACATGGTCAACAAGGATGAAGTAAAGAGAGGTGTGACGAATCCCCTGTGAAGGGCTGCAGCAGAAGAGTTTGTGAGGTATAAAAAAATAATACTATATATAAAAAAATATACAAAGAATAAATGATCAAACAAATGGGTAACGAGCAAAAAAAAAATATTTTGTGGAAGCTTTGTAATTACAATACTGCCATCTATTGGCCAGTCACAAAGTGATTCTTTTCGTGGTTTAGTAAGTCGTTGGAAAATAAAGTAGTGGTTAAGGATAGCTCGTTGAAAAGCTTTCGTGGTTGAGGAAGTCGTGATTTAGGAAGTAGTTGTTTAGACATATAAACCTTCACCAGGATACTAAAGACTTTTTAATGGTACAATGCGTAGTTTGATGGGTGAATACAATTTTTCTGCTTTGTGTATTAATGAGTCGATGTTGAAAGTTATTTTTTTTAATTGTTGTATTTGCCGAATGTGTTGTTAAAATAAATTTAAACCATTATGTTACTAAACAGCTAGATTCAAACTTTCTGTAAAATATGTCTATATATCGATTTCACACTTGTATTTGTGACTACTGATGTCATTATGACTTCCAGCGTTACTGTGAAGAAGGAAAATGCATTTTTGTAGATATTTCGACAAATAAATACAAAGGGGAAATTAAATTAGTATATTACTAAATAACGGCAGCGGACATTCGCAACAACAAAATCCCGATCCAAATGCCGTAACAGGTACGAGCAGAGGGCAGACAACCTTGACGAATGTGTGACTACAGGTCCAGCCCCTTGCAGGATTCAGGCTGTACATGGCAAGTTCACCATAGTTTTACAGCAGCCCTAGGAGGATACAATTTCCGTCCTTTACCGCACCTTAGCCTGTGCGACACTTGTCACTCCAAATGGCCAAGTAGACTATACCTGACCATCACATTCTTTAACACACACTACCACACAGGTCCTGAAGAAAGTCAGCACACTTTGGAGCCTAGCTGAAAGATGTAGACCTTTTTTCCAGGATATCAGAGGCATAATAATAAACTCTACACATATCCACCTTTCTCCATTTAACCCCGTCATAGGGCCCACCATTAAAAATGAAACTTTATTAAAAGGGACCCTATGGACAGTTTTTAACATCACTTTCACTACACCACTTTGCACGCATAAAATCCTGCTCCGCTGTAATTCAGGCATCGTGGCACACCCTAGATCACTCAGCACCTTGGGTGGGACCCGGTGATGAAGCATGCCACCAATTAGGTTGGTGGGTGAGGGTTTTCATAAAAAAACGAATGGTTTCCCACACATAAACAACAAGCTTCAAGAGTGTTGATTACACTTTGTCAAAAACCCGTGGTATTCACAGTGTGTCCTTGACAATTACACTAATTGAACCACACAGGTACAACCTATGCACTCATACAATCACCAGGCACTACTCGTGCACTTATGTAATTACCCAGACATTACCTATGCATATATCCAATAACCCAGGCACTACTCAGTCACTCATTCAGTCACCCCCATACTACCCACACACTCATGCAATCACCCAGGCAGTACCCAATCACGCAGGCACTAGTCATGCACTCATACAATAACTCAGGCACTACCCATGCACCCATCCAAACACCCAGATAGTACCCAAAAAGTCATCCAATTATCCAGGCACAACCTATGCAGTCATACAATTATCCAGGCACTACCCATGCATATATACAATCACCCAGGCACTACTCAGGTACTCGTCCAATCTTCCACGTACAACGAAGAGACTCATCCAATCACCCAGACACTACCCAGGCACTCATCTAATTACCCAGGCAGCTGCTATGCACTAATCAATCATCCGAGCACTACCCATGCCCTCATCCAATCCCTCAGGCACTACCCATTCCCTCATACAATCACCTAGGCACTACCTATGCAGTCATGTATTCACCCATTCACTACCCATGCATTTTTACAATCACTAAAGCACTAATCATGCACTCATCCAATCATCCAGGAACTACTCAGAGGCTCATTCAATCACCCAGACACTAATCTAATTAACCTGGCAGTTCCTATGCACTCATCAATCATCCTGGTACAAACCATGCAGTCATAAAATTAGCCAGGCACCACACATGCACTTATAGAATCATCCGAGCACCACTCTTGCACTCATTCTAGCATCCTTACAACACTTATGCACTCATTCAATCATTTATGCATCACTCATGCACTCATTCTAACATCCATGCACCGCTCATACACTCATTCATTCATTCAACATATCTTTTTTTTGCCAGAAAAGACAGTTCTGAAAAGAACCATTTTGGGGGAATAATTCTGTGTTCTTGTTGTGTTTTTCCAAAAATAAAATGGCAACAAAAATAACATAATTGTAACACTAACCAAAGTGTGCCTAAAGTACTGCAATAAAAAAAGCAAAACAGATTACCAATTATGTTTCTTTATATTCTGTAAAATTACATCTAGAGACTGCTCCCCGGCTGCTACAATGGTGTTACAGTCCATGCAGAAGGTAACAAAACTTTTTAGGTCTGGTGACATTTCACTGCATCTTCTGTCTACTTCAGGGGGACTTTTGTCACCAGGAGCAGGAGGTCTGGAAGCTGATAATCCCTCTATTTATCTCTCTCTTTGTGCAGTTTAATGTGGCTTCCTGTGGTATGTTTTTAAGTGGTAAAATACACTTTTTGTACCACATGAATATTTTTTTGCTGTGCCTCAAAATAATGTCTTCTCACACAGGGTGCAACTCACCAATTTAGCTGTGGTCTTCGATTCACCAGATGGAACAGTGAAAAATTCCCACGTTATGCTTTGTTTCTTCATTTGAGGTTCTTCATCTGAAGACTCTTCCTGTGCAGCTGGGACCTCCTGCTCCTGAACAACTTCAACCAGATGTAGGCCTTCCTGCAACTGTTGTGATGACATTTTATTTTTGCAAATAAATTGCCAAAAAGCCAAAAACAGTAACATTTAGAAAATCAGTTTAGGAAAGCTCCTCTAATAAACTAACCAGTACCTGGAAAGTTCAAAAAGGGAGAAATGGGTGGGTACTTCCTTTCATAAAGGAAAGCGTGTAAACCAATTACATTTCTTTATTTAGAAGTCAAGCACTGTTTGCGAGTACCGTCGTCGTCGCAACTTCCGGCGTCTCTGCTAAAAATGAAAGTTATTTTGGGAACAGCTCTTTCTGACAAACGAGTAGGGAAAATAAACTTATACCAATATGTTATTAATGTGTTTTACACTTCACCGAAAACATGTGGTATTCCTGGCCACCGATGTCCTCGCAACTTCCAGTGTCACTGAGAAGAAGTAAAATACATTTTAGATGTACTTTTTTTGACAAATGTATACATAGGGGAACGTTTAATCAATACATTACTAAACAGCTAGAGTCAACCATCAAACAAAACATGACTGTATATCTGTTTGACACTTCAAAAAACACGCGCTTATCATGACCATTAATGTCATTGTGAATACCGGTGGCTTCGTGACAAAAGAAAATCCATCTCAGATGTACTTTTTTTGACAAATATATGAAAAGGAAAAAGGCAAATCAATATCTTACTAAATACCTAGACTCAAATTTACAAATTTTCTATATATGTGTTTATGTGTTTAACACTTTACCAAAATCATGCGATATTCGCGACTACCGACGTCATTAAAACTTCCGGTGTCGCCGCGAAGACGTAAAAATGCATTATAGATGTACTTTTTTCGACAAATGTATAACTTGCGCCCCCGCAATGCCCTGCTTATGACCTCACATATTACATCAGTCATGACATGGTCAGTGACATCACTCATTACATTAGTAATGAGTGATGTCACTGATGACATCATCAACAGAATCTCTGATGCACTCACTCACACCCCAATATAACCATTAATACACCCATTCTAACTTCCACACCACCATTGTCAAAACGATGAACACACCCATTGCAGTACTTACACACCCACTCAATATTTCATAGGTCTACAGACACATCCACTCACTCACCCATACAGCCACTCGTACACTCCCTCACTAATACAGCCACTGACATATCTACTCGTACACCCATACAATCACTCACACACTGTCAGTCACTCATAGAGCTCCTCACACACCTAATCACTCACCCACACAGTCAATCACAGTCACTTACTCACCCATACAGATACACTCAGACCCACTCACTTACTCATACAGATACTAACATGTACTCACTCACTTATACAGTAACTGACACAAGCACACACTCACCCATGCAGCCACCATCACAATCCCTCACTCACACATACAGTCACTCATACATACTCCAACACTCACCTATACTGCCTTTCACATATTCAGCTACTCACCTCTATATCACTGACATATCCATTCACTCACTGACACAGCCATACACACACCCTACTCACCTATATAGCCCCTCACTGACGCACTCACTAACCCATAAAGCCATGGACTCATCTACTCACTCATCCATGCAGGCAGTCACACCCTCTCATCCACCCATATAGGTACTCAGACAGCTAATCAATCACCCATACAGCCACTCACCAACCCATACAGCCACTTATACACAAACTGACAGACTGATACAGACATTCTCACAATCTACTCATTCACCCATACATTGACTCACTTATAGAGTGAGCCACACACCCACTTAATCATCCATACAGGCACTCATACGCCCACTGATTCATCAATACACCTTGTTATATATATTTAACATTCAAACTTTTTAAAAACACTCACATTCACTGGATGATGCCATCAGTGATGTCCTCAGTGATGTCACTGACCATGTCTTGATTGATGTACTATTTGAGGTCATAAGCAGTGCATTGCAGGGGCACAAGTTCTAGCTAACTGCTGAATTTTTCAGGTTTGGTATTTGTCAGCCTCACTATAGCGTCCCTGTAACCTTTGTTTTTTTCAATGAATATATATATTCACTGTTAGACTTGGCCTCTTTTGGAGTGTTTCCCCTATCTTTTTGCTTTCCGACATCCCAGTTTTAACTCTGATTTTGCTAGTTCAGTGTCTCTGCTCGCTTTCTCACTGATGTTCAGTGTTAAAGTGCAAGTGCTCCAGTTGTAAATTGTTGTTATGGGTAGGTGATTCCATGATTGGTCATTTGATTTACTAGTCAGTCCCCAGTACAGTGCACTGTGGGTGCCCAGGGCCAGTAAATCAAATGCTGCTAGTGGGCTTAGAGCACTGGTTGTGCCACCCATACAAGCAGCCCTTTAAAGGTAACTAAGGCCTGCCACTGCAGGGTCTGTGCGCAGTTTGTAACTGATATGTCAATTTGGCAAGTGCACCCAATTGCCAAGCCCTACCCTTCCCTTTTCATACATATTAGTCACCCATAAGGTAGGCCCAAGGTACCCCTGTGGGCAGGGTGCAGTGTATGTGAAAGGTAGGACATGCCATGATGTGTTAGGCATGTCCTGATAGTGAAATACTACCAATTTTGTTCTCCACCATTGAAAGCCTGTCTGGCCCATAGGAAAGCATGGGAGTTTACAACATCTTATAAATATAACTTTCCATTGGAACCAGATAGGAAAATAAAGTTTAGTATGCCTGAACTCAGAATCTAAAGATGCAGCTTTTAGTAAAGGTGATTTTTAAATTCTGTGTTTGAAATACCACTTTTAGAACGTAGGTATTTTCTAGCTTAGCCATCATGTGTGCCTCTGCTAGGATGTGGATTGACTGTCTGGCGTTGTAGGGGCAGGAGCTGGGGGTGTGTAGTGGCTCCAGAGAGTCTGATGGATCAAGGCTGGACTGACTAGACCTGGGCTGCATTTAGAGTGGTGGGAGGAGATTTCCTCGCACATTAATGGGCCTGGTCTGCCTCCCACAATGCTGTTTCCACCCCCTACCAGGAAGCTGGGCCAGAGAGGACAGAACAGGTTTGGACTAAGCACAGATACACTCTCTGCCTGAGAGGACAAAATAATTTGGGGTATAAATATTGGGGCCCAGACTCCAGAACTTTAGAACTCTTTTGGAACCAAGAAGACTGCCAAGAAGAAGAGCTGGAGAAACTGTGAGGAGGGACTTCTACTTTGCTGTGTGCTTTCTTTGTTGGCCTACAGTGGCTACTTCTGTCTTGGGCAGTAAAAGGACTGGACTGAACTTTCTGCAATTTCTTTTTGCGAGTTTCTCAAAGGGCTTGAGGTAGAGCTTGCCCCCTGTTCAAGAAGTCTCAGGAACAGCAAAGACTTCAAGTTCTTCTTCCACTTCTTCCATCAGCACTAGGAACTGTGTGTGTTTGTGCTGCAACAGAAGAAAAACAACCCAATGCCGTCTAGGATGCTGCTGCTGACTCCATGTCCTGAAGGCACCGCAGAGGGCACCGCCAAAAGCTGCAGTGCAACCCTGGTCTCACTGATGGCGCCACCTCACCCCACCACCGAGCCTCTGCTTGCACTGTGACCTGTGGGCACTACACTACGCACTGCCTTGCTTCACGCCATCGCCTTGGTATCCCAGACGATGCTGCTCTACACCGACCTCGATGCTGCTACTTGCACCATGGTTCAAGGGCACTGTTCATAAGTTACACAACATACCATCCTCATCCCGCACTCCATCCTTGGCCTACCGATGTCAGCACCATCGACTCCAGTTCGTCAGGAGATGACAGTACTTCAGCAACTACGACGATGCTGCTTGCACCGTTACCTGTCAGCACTGCGACGAGCACCGCATGACTTCACACTGCAGCCCTGGTCTTACCGACGCAGCTGGATGACCGTCACCAAGCCGCTGCCTGCACTGAGACCTGAGGGCACCGCACACTTCACTGCTACACTTAGCACCTCAGCCCGATGCCCTCCAATGCCATCGCTTCCGACTTCAACCATGAGGACTTCAATCTGCAACGGGTGTGACTTCAAGGGCCCGACGACTCCTGCACTGACCAACAGAACCAACGCCTGCAGATGCAGGCTCTTCGGGGCTCATTGAGAGGTCGCCGACACCCTGCATTTCTAAAGGTACTGTTTTGCGGGTCTTCTTCACTCCGCGGTCAGCCAGAACTGTTTGGATTTGTCGTTCACAATTCTGTGATAGCTCCAGATGGAGCTATCGACTTAACGGAACTGTATTTCAAGTCTATTTTGAATATTGACAAATTCTTACTGTATTGCCATATTTTATCATTTTTGGTCTTGTTTTGGATATATAGAAATATTGGATATTTTTGTAAACTCATGTGGTGTCCTTTTGTAGTGCTTTCAGTGTGTTACTGTTGGTTATGTGCAAATGCTTTACACACTGCCTCTAAGATAAGCCTGACTGCTCTTGCCAAGCCTCCAAGGGGAGGAGCAGGGGTAATTTTAGGAGTGTAACTCCCTTATCCTGACTAAAAGGAAGGGTCCCTACTTGGACAAAGATGCAAACCCTTGGCAACTAGAGACCGCCATTTCTAATATTCACTTTAAAAGTTTTAATCCATAGAAATATTTTAAATTGCATCAGCCATAATACATTGCATAATGGAAAATTATGTCACTTGACCTGGGAAATAAATGTTACACAGGGTTAGAGGGGAGTTAACTCATGATCAAGGTTTGTGAAGAGACCAAACCAAATTGGGTTTATGTACTTGTAATAAAGCAACAAGCAAGAAAAATTCATCAGTGAGTGTGGTCCCCTATTCTGGTGCTATGGTGGCAGGTGTGGAAAATATATATTTATATATGAAAAAAATATAAAATCAAACAATATTTTTTAAAAAGTACTGAATTCTTGGAATAATAGATATCGTATTTCTACTACAGTCTGTGCAACAGTAGGGAAAGCTATAGACATCGGAGAGGTGAAATTTACTATCCTCACTCTAGTCTGTGCAAAAGTAGGGAAAGCATTGAACTTCAGAGGTGTTACATTTACTATTCCCATAACAGTCTGTGCAGAAGTAGGGAAAGCATTGGAGGTGGTAAGATTTACTATTCCCTCTCCAGTCTATGCAAAAATAGAGAAAACGTTGAACTGGAGGGATTGCATTTACTATTCCCACTCCAGTCTGCCCAACAATAGGGAAAGTGTTCGACAACGGCGGTGAAAATTATACTATTCCCACTCCAGTCTGTGCTACAGTAGGGAAAGCGTTGTACTTTAGAGAGGTAAAATGTACTATTCCCACTTCAGTCTATGCGACAGTAGAGAAAGCATTGGACTTCGTAGAAGTAACATTTACTAATCCCACTCCAGTCTGTGCAACAATAGGGCAAGTGTTGGACTTTGGATGGGTAACTGCCACAACCCCCACTCACCTGAAAACCAGGTACCGCAGGAACGAAGAGAGCCTCCTCTCTCACCTCCAAACCAATCCTCCACCCAGATTATCTCAGTATGGGCGATTGATTCCAAGGGGAAGGGGGAGAGAATTTACCTCACTCACGAGGTGTTTTCGGGATGTGAAGGGATGGCACTAGGTGAGTCCTTGGCGTGATGGTTTCAAAGGTGTGCGCCTAGTCGACTCGCGGACACGGCGTTTTGGAAGACCAGACATATCAAAGTCTATGGGAACTTTTCCCTCTAATAATTAGCGGTCCTGCATAAGGACTTCTTTTTCTACTGTCGGTCTCATCTTGTGACAAGCAGGATCACTGTGATGTACATGACTATTTTAGATAGACAGCACACCTTTGAAACCATCACGCCGAGGAGGATAAATACTCACGTCCTTTCATTAAACACAATACGGACAAGAGGGACATAATTATCGTGACTGGTATACTTTTACTTCTGGAGTCGAATAGGTATATTCCAGCACTTATCAAGGGATCAAGATTTTCCATCCAGGACCGACTACTGGCTGTTGTGAACCAGGGAAAACTTATTGAAAACTCATTGACAACTTTTAGGCTTCATACAATACGGCGTTCTATTAACAAAAAGCCCTGATGAAGTTCTCTGATTGAGAACGAAACGCGTTGGTTGGAAAGTAAAGTGTTTTCTTGGACATTGAAAATGAAATAAAGAAACTATATTTAATTAACTCTGTGATCTTTGGACTTCTTTTCCTTGCGCACGCCCACACAATTGTATCTCAGAATGGGCGATTGATTCCAAGGGGAAGGGGGAGAGAATTTACCTCACTCACGAGGTGTTTTCGGGATGTGTAGGGATGGCACTGGGTGAGACGTCAACAGGGGACGCTGACCAAATGAAAAGGGAATCAGATGGCATCTGTGGGATGACCTTCAGTAGGTCCTGGAAAACAGAAAGGTAAGAGATTGTTTTTGGAAAAAGGTGAGAATCCAAATAAGGAACAATACATACTTCTTATGCAATGCAGGAGTAAAGGAAACCAGAAGTATACTCTTACCCTAAAAAAACAACTTATGGTACGGGAGGATATTGTCCACTGAAAAGGTATGTTCCCATTGGTTCAATATAACGCAAACAACAAAACAAAGTCTCGAGATATCCTGCCTGGGAGGCGGTGCCGCCAGCTCCTGCTGTGCACCTCGAGGAGCAAATAAAAGGAATCAAAGGATAGCGTTGGAGGCGGTGTCGCCGGCTCCTGCCATGTGCCTCTGTGAGTAGATAAAAGGAATTAAGGTATGGCGATGCTACCTGCTGGGAAGACAGAGTCTTGCACTATAGGAACAAATAGTAAGACCTTTAAGCACTAACAAATGGTACTTCCGTAGACTTAGCAGCTCCTGCCGTGTTCATGAATCAGATGCGGTTTCTTCACCGCGTTGTCATTTACCCTCGCGGCTCCTACCGCGCTTACAATGTTAAGGGGCGATTGTCGTTTTTGATCTGCCTCGCGGCTCCGACCGCGTTTCAATGTCAAGCGGCGGTTGCCGCGTTTGTGTTGCCTTGCGGCTCCAGCTGCATTTCCTTACTAAGCGGCGGTTGCTGCGTCTTGAATTTCCTTGCGGCTTCAGCCACGCTGCAATGTCAAGCGGCGGTTGCCGCATCTTGGGCTTCCTAGCGGATTGGGCAGCGCTTCAAAATTAAGCAGCTGTTTCTGCGTCTTGGATTTCCTTGCGGCTCCGGCCACAATTCAAGTTCAGGCGGCTGTTGCCACGCTTGGATTTTCTTGCGGTTCTGACAACGTATTTTCAAAATCAAATGGCGGTTGCCGCGTTCTGTCAACTTCACGGTTCCGGCCACGGGTACAATGTTGTAGCGGTGGTTGCCGCGGTCAGTGTATCTCACGCCCTAGCCGCGTCGCGCAATAACTACACTCCACTCTGTTACTTGAAGTGTAAAAGGCCGTTTTATTAGGACATGGTTGCATTCAGTTAAACTTTATTAAGCAGTACATAAATGCAATAAATATACTTTCCAATCCCCATACCGACTCATTCTCCATTCATCCTTCTCAAAACCATCTCACCTGTTTGACTCTTCCCATTCACTCGGTGACCTCCTTCCTCTTCCCATTCTCACCTTCACTTGCCCTCCAAGCATCCTCTGTTGAATCTCCTTCATAGCTTCCGCGCACCGCTATCAGTCACCCGTGTACCATTCTCCCCCTCAGAGGGGTGGATCCGCCCATATGTAACTCACCACCCCTCCAAAGTACCGCCAACCAGGGAACTCCCTGTAGGGCAGTTCCCTGCCCCACCCCCTCAGTTGCTGGGCACCTTTCCCTCCCATCGGCTGGCCCGCACACCCAGTGGACGACCAATCCACCACACAAGCTGGCGCCCCGTGTAAAATACTATTGGTGTGAGTCATTGGTCAAAAATGTTGCCAACCTACACAGCACAGCTTGTTTGTCCAGTTCCAGTGCACCCAAAGTTCCCCCACAGCACGTTTCCCGGCGGACGACCATCCACCACTGCATCGGGCTTTCCGAGTAACCGGTAGCCGAGCCAAACATTGTTCCTACAAGGTGCCCCCTCATTGCGGTGAACGACCATCCACCACCTGAGCCTACATCAAGCGCAAACCAGTAACCCGTTCGTGCAAATCCTTGTCCATGAAAGGTGCCACCACTGCAGTGGACGGCCATCCACTGCCTGTACCCGCATCTCGTGTAAAGTAACCTGGTCAGACCAAACCTCATCTGTGAATAATTTGCAACGGGCTTTCCGAGTAACCGGTAGCCAAGCCAAACCTTGTTCCTACAAGGTGCCCCCTCATCGCGACGAATGAACAGCCACCACCAGGGCCCACGTCATGCGCAAACCAGTAACATGTTCGGGCCACTCCCTGTCCATGAAAGGTACCACCACCGCAGTGAACGACCATCCACCACCTGCACCTGCATCTCGTGCAAAGTAATCTGGACCCCCTAATCCTTGCCTGTGAAAAATTGGGGACCCCCACATCGCAGTGAACGACCATCCACCACCTAAACTGTGTGCCGTGTAATAAAGAACAACCAGGCCAACCCTGGACCGGAATAGGAGTCTCTTGTAAAACAGACCTCGAGCTTCCCTTCAAGGCAGTCTCCTCACCAGTGGGCCTTTACCTGCCCATCCCTTTATATAGCATCCCACTCCCCACATCTGCAAAGCGCAAGCACGCACATCACCACATTTCCCCACCTTCAATGTCAGTGAAGCATATCCTCTTCCATGTCCCAATAGTGCAAAGCCAAACCAGACATATCCCAAAATCTCTTGTCTCCCACATGTATCCTCATATCCTCAAGTTCCTTGTGACACCATGTCAGCCGTTCCGGCCACAACTCCCCCCCATTTTCATTCCAGTATTCCCCCATCATCCCACAGCCAGATGACTGTGTTCCCCGCCTGGTGCCATCTGTACGCATGTTAATTCGCCTCCGTTGCTGTCCAATGCCTAGGGGAATGGCCACCCAACCAGGCGGCCGCACTGGGGTCCGATCTACTCCCATTGCCTGTAGCAGAAAAAGAATGATTAGACCTGCAAGCATTATGTCTCTGTTCCATCAGTCCTTACTTGCTACCCCACCTGCTATGACACTGCACCCGTCCACTGCATCCAAAACACTCAACCAGCCCCAAAATAGTCTTCGTCCCAGGCACAAAGCCACGTCCTCACAATGCTTCAACTGCGCAGACCCTGACATGCCAAATAAACCTAACACCCAGACCAACTCAAACTCCAGCAAGCACCCTCTCATCCCAGCCCATGATCCTTTGCCTACCCTTTGTCGCTACCACATCGTCCCGGCCACAAGGACCACACCCCATAATCCTCCAGTCCCAACCTACCTCCAGAATATACCACTGCCTTGTTCTTTGAATCTCCCACCGCTCGCAGCACCCCCCCCCCAACCTTGCCAAACCAGCCACACCCAACGTCGGCTCCACAGGTACCTGTTGCTTAGAGCCACATAGCTGTTAAATAACTACCAACCTCCCGTGCTGGATTCCAGGTCCCCTTGCATTCTGTCTCACGGTCCCCAGCCCAGACCTAGTCTCCCCCGGCCCACCCCACCAACTACCGCACAAAAAAACTGGGCAAAAACATCGGAGAGCACCAACTCCCTCCTCATCCCCCTGAAACTGACATTGAGAAAACAACCTAATGTTGATCCTCCTCCGGTACCGTTCCCCAGGCTGCGAAATGTACTGCCCACTGACCTCAGATGTAACTCCTCCTGCACTCCCTTCAAGAAAGGACCTGAACTCTTGCACCTCACCACCACCCTACCAACCAATTCAACCAACGTAAGAGTCCCCACCACAATGGACTCCCTTCTCACTCTGGCCCACAGGATGACGGCAATCTGAAAGACACCCACTGCATACTGCTCCACTGTACGGCATACCTAGGTCTGACATATGCCCATATATCTGTATGCATCCCCAGGTCCTGTGATGGAAGGCAATTGTTTCCTGTCTTGAGCTTACGAAAAGGCCTCTGATACCCCCAGGACTCAATAGTACTCTATAAAATCCACAAGTAAATCCAATGACTGGCGCCCCCCAAAAACCACCCCAGAGCACATAACCCAGTGCCCGACAGCGTCCCCCGCTCCATCATGGTCACAGTAGATGGACCTCACCCCCAACCACTGTATGTAACTTGCCCAGCAAATGTGTAAAAACATATCCGTCAAGAGCCCCCATACCTCAACAGGCCTGCCCCCTACCCGACAAGTTTGACCCATTTCACCCCGATGATGGCCGCTCCCCCAGACCACCAACCCAGTTGTCGCCTTGAACCCCTATAGTCCACCTGTGGCAAAGCAACTGCCCCTCTCGAACCAGTTGCCACCCCAAACCCATGCCTGAAAACTCCACATATCTGTGTTGCAGCACCAGCTGCCGATCTGAAAAAAGGGGGGCCATCAGCCCCTGGCCTCTATGAACCGTGTATGGACCCTGTGCCTGGACTCCCCACCTTCCATCTCCTGTTCAAATATTACTGTGGCCCACACCTGTAAGTGAAGAAACAGATACACTGACACACCAGGGATGGAACACTCAACCTTGCAACTAGGAGTCTGAGAGCCTAACCAATAGGCCCCAGCAATTCTAGCACTCTCTCCTTGTGATCCTCAGAGTGGCCCCCGTTTAACCCCCTATGAAAGGGGGGAGCGGGGCCTCCCAAATCCCAAACCCCTAGTGACGTGATCCCTCGGGAATCCACTGATGACACCAGTATGCCCTCGCCTTGCAGAGGCGCTAGCTAACAAGTAGATGACACTTCTGTGTAAGTTACGTCGGGGCGAATCCTAGCCCTCCTCTCCCCATGCTGTCATGCCCACAAACTGACACACTTGGCCCACGCGACACCCCCATCCAGCCTGTCCGGCCACAACCTGTAATCCATTGGTTGACTCCTTGTTGCGTGTGGTACCACCTGGTCCATCTGGACCCATCCCCCACTAAATCGCCAGGCTCCCATTACTCCAGCAGGACGCCGCCGCTGCACCCACCATTGTGCCAACTCCCTCACCATCCCCACACACCCCAGCCGACCAGCTGAAGTCCCCTCCTTTCATTCCGTTACCTGAGAGTCCGTCAAGGACCTCCACAACCCATCCAGCGCTGCTGCGCCCTGCCGCTTCCTGTCCACCGGTCTGTCCGAGGCCATACTCACCTCCTGCAAAAGTAAAAAAGGCCGATTACCACCACTCCCCCCACCCCAGTGACAAACCCCATTTAGACGCAACCGACCCCGCACTTTTGTCCTCAGTCAACTCCCACATTTCTTGTCGCACCGACAAATGCTTCCCAATCCGTTTCCTGAAAAAACACCACTCAGCCAGAGCCATCCTCACATGCCCTCTATCATCTAAAAACACCCACCCCACCATACCACGCCATACTCCCAGTCCATATACTCTCACCACACAAATACCGTCCTCAAAGATTGTGAAATCACTGCATAATGCGTGGCGCGATCCCTCGTTGGTAGGGGCATGCCGCCACGGACCCCCCTGCTGCTTCAGGCCAGCGCCCCCGGGGCCGTCATGCGCCCCACTGGCAATGCCCCTTACAGCTGGTATCATTCGCCTGGTCCTGGTCCCCCCCCAGGTCGATCCAACCTGAAGGGACCCCCAGCACCACCGGGCCTCATGCCGTCCTGGCAGTCCCTCACACCTACCCCAGTAACTCCGTGGCACCCAACAGACACCCCCTTTCATGAGACCGCCTGACAACCGCCGCAACGCAACACCCCCCGCCACAGGAAAAGAGTTCCTAACCTGGCCAAAACCTCACATCCCCCCTGTCCCCCCACCCTCGGAAGAACCATGACGCCCAGGCCAGCCACGCCTCAAGGCTGCGTGCCCCACATCAATTCCAGCTGCAGGGACACGCTACGCTGCAGGGGCCCGCAGGCCCCACCCCTGGACAACGGCTCCTGCGGACCGGCAGCTAAGGCATATCTGAAGCCCGCCACCTGCCGCCATCCACTCCCCTCCCCCCCCAATGAAAGCCAGCTCAGAGACAGTACAATACAGGCAGTAACCCCGCTCCCCACCCTCCGCGCATCGAGGCTCTCGAGACACGCAAGACCGGCTGCATGCTAGCAGGGCCCTGGGCAGCCTGGCAAAAACCCGCCTCAGCACCTCGCCCGAACCACCATATCCCGCAAGTGAGCCAGCCATGCGGGAAGTGCCGGCCGGCTCCGACAACGGAATTGCTGCCTCCGAGGCCGTCCCTAGAACCGAGGTTCCCGGCGCAGAATTCGGCCGCGGTCTGACCTCTCTGCCCCACCCGCAGGTGACACAATGAATGCCGGTCAAGGGCCGGGAGGGGCAGAGCTCCCCCACGGGGCCCGGCTCACAACCCGGGTGACTCAGGGCCCCTTTACCAACCGGCACAGCCGACGGACCACCACACGCCAGGCACATACACAGCTACTTGAGGAAGTGCCTTCGGAGAGAGGCGCGGCAGGGTGTTAAGATTTACAAGATATAAGTCAGGGCCCGGCAGCAAAAAATAAAATAAAACATGGAGTCAGGGGGGGGGGGGGGGGGAAGGGGGTTCGAATATCTAAGAACCCGGCCAACTGCCAGCCTCCGCCCATCCCCCTGTGGCACCAAAACGCCTCACAAAATGCCCCCCCCTATCTAAGCATGATGCCGACAGAGCACCAGCGCACCAAAAGGCCGGTATCAGACCCCCGGTCCCGAGGCCGTGAACGGCCTCAGAGCCTGATCCCGCTGGATGCCCCCCCCCCCCAAGTGTCGCAGGGAGCCCACAGAGAAATTCCCTACACACCGCCCCCGAATTGCGCCTAGCGAACCAGCCTCCTAGCCCCACTAACCTGCACAAACTTTTTCTCTCCGAACCCCCCGGTGGTGCTAAGATGTCCGGAGGAGGCCGGGTCCTCCTCCTGACACCTTTAATACCCTCTTAAACTCCCGCCTCTTCCCCACTACTCTAAATCCCTCCCACACCTTGTCCTTCCGGCCTTGTGCGAATAGCCCCGGGGGAAGACTGGTCTGCGACCTTCACTTCCCCCGGGGGCCGTCATTGGCAATGTTAGCTAGAGGCGGTTGCCGCATTCTCCAGGTGGCAAGAGGAAAGCAAGGAGAAAAACAGGGGAAAAGAGAGAAGCTCCAGCGTTCACTCGGGGCCTGAAACAAGAGTTACTCTAAAGCCAAGCACTAGTTCTAGATATGGGAGGTACTTATATACTACCTCCCCTCTCACCTGACTTACTATGGACCAGTCATTAAGGAGAAGTAAACCAAGAAAAAGGGGAAGACAGAGTAAACAAAAAAAAGGGAAACAGAGAAATCAGGTAAAGTGGTAACAGGTAACATTAACAATTCCCACTCCAGTGTTTGCAACAGTAGGTAAAAGTACTTTACTTCCTGCACATAACATATATGAAACATAAATCTATTAATTTATAACAAATATGTACTTCTTAATATGCACTTAATTAATATTTAACTCCCCAAAAATATATGTAAAAATAAAAAATAATTAACTAATTAACATGATTAATGAACAATGTAACAATTAATTCTCAATTGAAAAAATAGTAATTTATGTATTACTTAACTAACTTACCACAATATAGCCCCACAAACCTAGAAGTCCACTTATCCTATGTAAGTAAAATAAATATGCCACAATAAACATAATTAATAATCAATTAAATATTAATTAATAATACATGATTAGTTAATTAACAATTAACTTCCGACCCTATGCCCCTACAAACACACAATTTTCAAAATTAACAATCAATTAAATAATTAAAAATAAATTGTCAATTATTACTCAATTAACTTCCCACCCTCTACCCCTACAATCCCGACTGCCCTCACCTCATATATGACTTACAAAATATAATTGTTACAAAATGTACATAAACAATAATCGATTAAATACATAGTAATACATTAATAATGTATTGCTAACTAATTATTACTCAGTTAACTTCCAACCCTATGCCCCTACAAACCCAGCAAAAGGCACATAATTTATAACTTAAAATTATCGTTATTACACAATTAACATAATTAATAATGAATTAAATAATTCATATTTGTTGTTGTTATCATTATTGTTAATTAATTATATTTAATTAACTTCCCACCCTACACCCCTACAAACCTATTAACCTGCTACAACAATGTAAATTACTATCAACAAGTAAATTAAAAATGATGAGTCACCTAAAATTTCAAACTATATTAAAAAATATTACTAACAATTATATAAACAATAATAACACATAACTTTAATATATGAAATAAAACTCATTAAGGTATTTGTAAACTATATTTTTTATAACTATATTATTGAAAATGATGTTAACAACAACAAATATTCTTGCAAACGATATTACCTACCTGAAAAATCGATATTCTTGCCAACGCTATGTTAGCATCACATTATTTTTGTATCACAATTTTTTTTCTGCAATTTCTGCAATTCAATATTTAAAATTCAATATTCTGTCCAAATGCCCTCAGATCTATCAGACTGAGGAGATTTTGTATTAATTGTATCCAGTCACATGGGTTACGAAGATTATGAAAGTGTTTAGATGCATTTAAACAGCAAAGAATCACCTTAAATTAAATGTTGAGACAACTAATACCTAGCTCTTCTGAAGAAAGAAATTTGGATTTACATGGTCAAAATCAAATCAATCACCAAATAACAAATACAACATTCATGTCCTTTTTAACATTTCGGACCTCTTCATATTTAGGAACTATTTTCCCATGTGAAATAAAGTGGAAAGCGCACTTGTCGAATCTGAAAAACCGATGTGACTGTGAACAATCAAAGATTGAACCAATTATCTTGTAGGGCTCGCCTGCTTTTCTCTGTAAAGTAAACAAATCAATGAACAGAACAGCAAGCGTGTTATGCAGCCATGGCATCTTCCACAGACAACGACCCAATGCCACATTTGGTTAGAGCTTGGGCTTCCAAGCATCTCATCTTCATCTGACAGGTCTTTCTTATATCAGCGTAATATTGATTCGGATCTGAACACAACTTTGATTAATAACAAAACTGACATTAGCCCTAAGGCTTAGTTTTTAAAACTCAAGACTTCATGTAACTATAAAACTTCAATAAAATCGATTTGAACAAAAAAAAAAAAGACTTCATGTAACCGTCAATCACAGGATAGTTTATGCTCCCTGAGTAGAAAGTGTCAAGTATTCCTCAACAAAATATTATTATCCTGCTCATTTAATGAGGACTGGAATTTCCTAAAGTTAAAAGAGCATTTGTACTATGTAAATTACTCAATAATATATAAAAACAATTGTCTATTGATTTAGGACTTGCACCAAATTTTAAATTTTATGGTCCTCAATTATGGCTCAACTCCAAAGTAAAAGATCAGGAATGCACCATATTTAAGCAATACCGTGCATTTATGTCCGTTCTGCCTGTGCCATTTTAGCAGCCTAGGACCAACAAAGGCACCCTTGCACCACGGTGCAAGGGTGCCTCAGTTGCAGGCAGGATTGTTTCTGTGCAGGAAGGGGCACTTTTCCGCACAAAAACAATCCTGTGAGGTGTTTTACTCTCTCTATGTGTACTGCAGAATGCAGCACACAAATTAAAAGAGGAAAAAACAAGGAGAAATGAACATATTTCTTCTCATTGCGGCTCACCTTGGGAGTTGTGCAGATTTGACACACTCAGCTTTTTTCATCACTTTGTAAATCTGTGGCAGTGTCAGACACCCTTGGTGTTGCATAAGAAAAGCCACTGCAATCCCTATGCAATGCCACCTTGGCACGGAGTAAGGTGACACAAAGGATTTTCCCTGCGTTGTCTAACTAATGATTTATGAGGCCACTCAAAGCCACGCTGGGAGGCTTTGCAAGGCTTCATAAAACTTTATGAGAGCCCTGCATCACACATGAACCACTTTATGAAGTGCAAAAGTGAAGCAGGACCTTCATAAATAAGACCCTGTGTGTCTTCATTTTTGTTTGCTGCACTTGCTTCTATGTTAATTTGCCTATCATGGCAAACCAAAGAGGTATTTGCAACTTAAATGTTGATTATGTTCCTCTTCCCCAATCACATTCTGTGTGTTTGTATTGGCCATGGCCCTTTTCAGAGGGATTTCACTAAAACCTTTTACTTTTTGTCCTCCTGGTTTTTTCCGACTCTCTTTTCATGACCTTAGGACTCTACGCACTTTCCAACTGCACTGCAGCAGGAAAGTGCATGTTCTCTTCCTACAGATGGCAGGAAAGGGTGCTTACTTGATTGGTTTAGGTGTCGTGACTGTGAGCACCCTTCTAAAAAGGTACACCACATACCTAGGGCTGGTTCTGCACTGGCTAGTAGTGGGACGCAGCACAGGTTGGGTCACCCACCTGAATAGCCTGCCAAACATGTATCATGCTCAGGTTGGCTGTTACCACTCATTACCCAACCCTGAGGGCAGAGTCGCCCTAGGGTAAGTCCCGAGGGGTGAAGCTTGGGGTTAGGAGTGACCTGATAGGTACACCTGTGTGTTCGCTACCTGGGTAGGGAAGAACCCCCATTTGGGCTTTCCCCACCTAGTGGGTTGGCTCTCCCCATGGGACACCACCCTGGCTTTGCTGATTCTTTTGTTGTGGCACAAGGGGCTTGGGGCACTTTCTCACTGTAAATGCTGGGTGAAGGTGCGCACGCCCTTCCTACCCATGGTAGGAAGTGGTGCTTACCTGATGTTTGTAAAACAGGTCCCCAGCCTGCCATTGCAGGACAGTGTGCATGCTGGTGCCAGTGATGTGCTTGAACATGTGTTGGTGCACTGGCACCAATTATGTACTTAAACATGTGTTCAGACTGCCATTGCAAGCCGGTCTGCACACTTGCACCAATAAGGTGCTTGAACATGTGGTCAGCCTGCCATTGCAGGCTGGGTTGTGCAGTTGCACCTATGATGTTTCTAAACATGTGTCCAGCCTGCCATTGCAGATCTGTGTGCGTGCAATCGTGCTTCTCCTCAGGTTAACCTTTCCCAATCACTAGCCATCCTGAGAGGACCGTTCACTACCACGAGAACACCCCCAAGGGTACATCTTAAGAGGTGAAGCAAGTGGTAGGTGAACGGTCAGGCAGGTACACGTGTTTCCTGCCCAGGTAGTAAGGAATACCCATGTGTGTTTTTGCTACCTGTGTGGTTTGCTCTTCCCATAGGTTAACATGGGGAAATGGTTAAAATTACTTCAGGCTGTGATAGTGGATTGAAGTGGAGCCGTTTCCTATCATTTGATTCATGACAAACCCTTTCCTGTGGTAAAGGTGGTTTTGTCATTACTAGCTTAGAAATGCCTCTCTCAGGGCCTATCCTCGATATTCAGCAATCAGGAGGAACATGGCGGCCGCTAGCTGAACGGCCGCGGCTCGGCTCCCCCCGTGAGATCTCTTTCTAGTCAGAATTTCTGTGTTCCTGCTAGATTCGTATATTGAAAGTTTCGTATTTTGTACAACCCCCCATTTCTTGTTATCCTGAAGCAGAAGGCGCTCCGGGTGAAGTCGAAGACTGGAGCAGCGGCTGGCGCTGGTGGTGGGAGGAAGCAGCCCGAGCACGAAGGAGACGCGACTCGGCTCTGTGCCTGTTCCGGGTCGCGAGAGGCAGAGGCAACGCTGGCTCGTTCACGGACACGGCAGAGACAGCAGTGATAGCGGGGGAAAGTGTGAGTTTTTGCCCAGCCCTCACAGCGGATACCAGCACTAAGGTAGGGAGTTGCCATCCTTCTTTCCCTCTCGAAGGCACCATTGCTGGGAAGACTTCCAAGAGAGTCCAACCCCTGGTAAAAATTACTGGGCCTAAAGAAAGGGGGGTGACAGTCTCTGAGGCTTCAGGTAAATGGATAGATACAGAAGGGGGGCTTAGTATTGGTAGTTCTGCTAGACTGGATAGCCCTAGTAGCATGGAAGTGGCACTGCCAAAAGGGGTCCTGGCTCCTTAAGCCAACAGATACGCCCTCCATGCTAGGTCAGTTTTCGACTCCCTAGAAAAAAGACCGGTCTACCTTCTGTGTATTTCCCCCCCTGTCTCAGAAGTAAGGGCTCGCATCAGGCGAGGTAAAGTCATAGGGTGTAACCCTGACGAAGGCTCCGAGTCAAAAAACAAAAAAGGAGATATTGTTGGAAAAAGAAAGGGAAAGGGTAAGAAGATGTCTTCTCCTCCAAAGCTAAAAATCACTCCCTCGCTTAAAACCTTTTATAAAGTTATGTCTACCACTACCACCTCAACTTCCCCCTCTTTATTAAATCACCAAGGTGATATTGTAGAAAATATAATCAAGGGGTCTCCAACGCTGCCAGCACTATAAGTTCAGTGAACAAAGGGGCGAAGGATCAGCAAGTAGATATAGCCCCGATAATGATGCATCCGGCAGTAAGTTTGTCGAATAAATATTCAGTTTCGGAAAGCAACGGTCCTGAAAGTTCCTCTATTGAGTTGTTTGGTGCTTGTAATTTGGAGCAACATGGAACTGTAGAGGTCAGTGGTATTACCAACAATGGTGCAGCAGACATAACAAGAAAACCTTAAACAACGTCACTCTCCCTGGCGGATATCCTTTTGGCAATGAAGGATGAAATAGCTTCCAGATTCACAGTCTCTGAGAACAATCAAGCAGAGATGACGAGTAGGTTCCTAACCTCGGAGGCCAACCAGGCAGCAATTCAAGCCTCCTGTGAAATATTAACAAAAAGATTGGACGAGATTACATTAAGAACCGAGGCTATGGAGGAAGAAATCCCGAAGATGAAGGACTCTATGGGGTCTACCGAAGCGTAAGTTGTTAAACTATCCGCTCAGAATAGAGAACTGAAAGAGGACCTTGAATGCATGGAAAATCATTCTCGGCGGAATAACCTAAGGCTTTTAAATGTTCCTGAAGCCCTGGAGGGGTCCGATATTAAGGGTTTTTTAATTTCTCTGTTAAAAGGAACTGTCTTGAAAGGAGTGCAAGAAGTGGATCTCGAGCATGAAATCCAAAGGGTGCATCGCAATCCCTTCAGAAGGAACCCTGCTAAGCAAAAACCAATAAAGATTTTGGTTAATTTTTTAAAATATTCAGTCAAAGAGCAGATCCTGTCCTCTGCCCTAAAACAAGGCTCCATCTCATTCAATAGCTCTAATCCCTTCTCCTTCCAAATTAGATCAGATATCTCTCATGTAACCGCGATTAGAGAGTGGGATTGGGGAAAAAGTTGCAGGAGCTGAACAGTATGGGGGCCAAGGCACAGTTGAAGTTCCCAGCACTACTTCGTGTGATGTGGAACAATCACATGCACCAGATCAAATCAGGCGAGGAAGCTAATGCCCTCATCGCAAAGATTAAGGAGGAGCGGGGGCGAAGAAGTAGGGGGGAGGTAAGTGATAGGAAAAAGCTCTTGATTTCACTTGAACTGGCAGGAACTCAGTCAATTTAGGTTTTGGCATCTCTGGGGGGAGGAGGAGCTGAATAGGCTTTGTCTATTGGAAGGGAGAGTTCCTCATGGGAAGAGGGGGAACAGGCACAGGGGGCGTGGGGAGGGGGTGAGGGGAGACACACGGGTGGGGAGCATTGGGTAAAAAATGAAAAACAATCCATCTAACCTTAGCTCATAATGTATTTTCCCAAGCAGGGGTGACAGCCATGCAGGTCATACAGGTAGATTGGGATAATGGTAGGAAACCAAGGCCAAAGGGATAGAAGGACCATCTTTATCTCTTGGAACGTGAATGGGTTGAGGTGTTCCCGGAGGCAAAGATTAATCCTTAAATATCTGGAACAGTCCTCTGCCCATGTTTGTTTACTGCAAGAGACACACTTGAGTTTTACAGAAAGTTGTTTAATCTTTTCCAAAGTCCCTTGGATAAAATGTTTTAGTGTGTCGCAACAGACGTGTCACAGTAGGGGCGTGGCAATTCTGGTAAAACAAAGTGCCCTATGCTCCATCAACAAATCACATTCAGACTCCTCTGGGAGATGGTTAGTAGCTCAAATCACATTAAACAACATGGAGGTAGTCTGTGCTTCGTTCTACGGTCCCAATGTAGATGATCCGACCTATATACTTAAATTGCAATCAATATTGACACTGGAGTCACCTCCTTATATATTGAGTGAGGATTTTAATGTCCTGTTGGATCCTTCAAAAGACAGGTCTAATTTGAGTTACTATGTAGGCGCTCCAAAGATTCGTCATGCATTATTAAACATGATTCAAGATTTAGATCTGATTGATGCATGGAGAGCTCTGAAGGGTGAACAACAGGGCTTTACGTTTCATAGTAAGAATTATGGTCACTCCTCTAGGATCGATTATGTTTTTATAGATAGACAAACTTTAAATGATACAGAGGGGATTTCAGTTATGCCAAGCCACTTCTCTGACCATGCACCATTGCAGTTTATGTATCAGAATAAAGGGTCACAGTCAAGATGGACGCTAAATAGGGCCATGCTTTCCGACCCAGAGTTGATCGAGACTAGGAAGTCTTTTTCTTCAGAATTTTTTCCTTTAAATATGGGATCCTCAACTATGGATTTTATCAGGGATGCCTACAAGGCAAGCCTAAGGAGGAGACTACATGGCATCAAATGCTCCAAAAATAGGGCAGAGGCTGGGGTACTAAAAAATATTGAGGAAAGAATAAGTCAGCTGGAGAAGGAAAGAAATGGTCTAAAGAACTGGGACTCGGAGCATCTTTCGCAAGACCTGCAAGACTTGGTCAAAGCAAGACAGGAGTATAGAGGGAAATTTGATGCAAGGTGTAGAGCACATTGGAACGCTAGAAATATGCCGAATTTCGAGTATGGAGAGAAAGCAGGAGCATTACTGACATGGAAAGCCAGAGTTGACGGTACCAGGAATGATATTAAAGAACTGTTCTTTAATGGTAATGAAGAGACATCAAGCAGAAATGAGGATATGCAAACCTGCATCCTTCCACTTTTTTTAGACCTCTATAAAGAAGATATGGCTCCATCCCCGCGTTCCATTCGCTCGTGGCTGAGTAATAAGCTGCTGCCCTTCTTCTCAGAGGAGAGCAGGAACAGGCTGGATGCCCTTTTCACTTTGGAGGAAATTAAAGAGCAGATTAAAAATCTAAGAATAAAAAAGCTGCTGGCTCTGATTCACTCCCAAGTGAAATATATAAACATCTTACAGAAGAGCTGTGTCAGGATTACGGTCAGAGTGTGCCGCTGTCCGCGTAATGCGTGACAAACGGCATTCCGCCAGGACCGAACTACATTTCCCAGCACCACAAGCGGCTACGCAACGTAGCGACGCAAACCACGCAATACCAGGAACTAAAGCGCTGCGGAGTCCACTGATGGCGCCGATAATTCTTGTCGTGTTGGGGCTCTGGTCGGTAAGAGTGGTAGCTGCGTACTCGTGAGTAACAAACCTTCTTTTGGATTGTGGTTTGGTGGCGCCCGGCTGGGTGTCACGTTGGGTTCGAGTGTGGCTGTCCAATGATACACGCGGCTGTGTGTATATAAAGCAATGTATTACTGACATTTGTTCTTCTGTAGAACCCACATAGTTTTCCCTGTTGGAGGAGAAGAGCGGCTGCTTTCTCATGCAGGGAAAATTCGGATATTTGTTCGAAGTCAAAATAGGAGTTGTACAGTAACAGAGTCTGTTTCAGAAAATTTCAACTCTTGCTCTCGGTCAAGGTGCATTTGACTTAAAACTGCTTTACGAGTAAATTCACCTTTCTAATCAAAGACTATTCCTGTGTTTCAAGGATTCATTTCTGCTCATAAACTTTACATGAGAAAGAAAGAAATGTTGGTGAAGTAACCTACAGTGTTCTCCTTTGTTTCCGTTTGTGCACAACCTTTTTCTGCATTATTCTTTTCTCCAGTGCATGAGAGAAAATCCCTGGGGGGGTATCTACTCAGAGAGAAAAGTGCAGCCCAAATCAGAACACAGCATTAATGTGGTATGTTAAGACTTGATGTTTATGTGTATGCAACCTTTAAGGAATATCGAATCACCTTACTATACTCATTGTTCTTTCCTAGTTGGTTGCAGTCTCTGATATTACCCTAAGCCTATCTCTCCTGTAGACAAAGCCTTCGTTATTTTCCTTTTCAGGTAGGGGTTCAGAGACAAATGTGATTTGATATAAAACTGGTTGTTAAGAGGAATCCATAGAGGACAAAGGGGGGGTTTATTCTAAACATAGTGTCTTTTGTCGTTACAGATCTCCCTCCCCGCTGTTCCCTTCCTTTCCCGCGCTCGCGGAACGATTCTGTGAGTCTGTGTTGATTACTTCAGGCTCCGGGATTGTTGTGTGGGTGTGGGTATAGGCTTTTCTGCACAGCCCCGAGGAGCATGGAGACGGTGCCTGACAGAATTATCGGCCCAAGAATACTGTTCTCCTCTTGGCTGTGTTGAAAGGAAATGGCCTCACTTGACGATGTTCTGGCAGCCTTGGCCTTGGTTCAGACAGAGCTGGCAGCCTCCAATAGAGAAATGGCGGCTTCCAGAACTGAGAACGCGCAATTAAGGGCCAGAATGGATCGTTTGCAGGGGAATCCTTTTGATGTTGGGGCTCACGCTACACCTACCCCCTCCTTAGTTGTAGAAATGCCCACACAAATACCACTAGCTCCCCCTGAACGGTTTTATGGGGACAACAAAAAGGTCCAGGTATTCCTAACTCAAGTACTATTACACTTCATGTGCAAACCAAAGATGTTTTCAACTAACCAGGCTCGGGTGGCTTTTCTCATTTCTTACCTTGGGGGGGAAGCTGCACAATGGGCTGTCCCAGTGGTTAGGAGAGATGACCCCCTGCTCTATGATTGGGACGAATTCAGAGTAGAGTTCGAAAAAACATTTGACCGTAGAGCTGAGACGTTTTCAGCTGACAGAGAGCTGTTGGTCCTTAAGCAAGGTAATTCTGACTTAGTAACCTACCTGAATAATTTCCGTCGACTGGTAGCAGAAACTGATTGGCCTGAAGTGAAGCAATCAGCGTTGTTCTATCAAGGCCTGTGCGATGAAATGAAGGATGTGTTGGCACACATCGATCCGCAACCTCGTACCTGTTCCGCTCTTATAGACCTTGCTCTACGCCTGGATCACAGGATTAGGGAGCGAAAAGGTGAACTAAGGAAGAAAGAACCGACAGTGGCGGCTTATGATCGAGGAGGAGGAGGAGAAAAGACCACCTCTACAGCTGACTCTATGGAAATAGGAGCAGTCAGGGCTGCCTTAACCCTCAGTGAAAAGGAACATCGTCGGAAAAACTGCCTCTGTTTATATTGTGGAAGAAAGGGGCATTACCTAAGGGAGTGTCCGGTGAAGCCCAAAACCGGAAGATATAAGACCAGACAAGTCGCAGTAGGAGCTTCTGACAAAAAGGCGGAAAACTCCAGTGCTTGAGAGTGGATGGAGGGGAACCCTCAAGCAAGAACATCATCCCTTTGATTACTCCAGGTTGTGATCAAGAAAAGAATCATGTGTTTTTGGCCATGTCTCTGATGGTCGAGTCAGGAGAAAAAGAAATCAATGCTATGGTGGACTCTGGGGCGACTGGTTGCTTCATGGATTATGCAGAAGCTGCAAGACTGGGTATCCAGCTTATCACCAAGAAACAACCCGAAATGGTATACGCAGTGGATGGTAGTGAATTGATAGCTGGTCCCATAAAGTACCATACACCTGAGTATAAACTAGTCCACAACGGTATACATCAAGAGATGATATCATTCAATGTTATCCAAGCCCCACAATATGGTATCATATTAGGACTACCCTGACTCCAAAAACATGAACCTCAAATACATTGGACATCCAAAACGATTAGTTTCGTTTCTGAGTTTTGTAAAGAACAGTGCATGGTAGTATCGGAGTGCCCGTCTCGGACTCTGGCCTTGTTACATAGCATCGCCACTGCAGCAGAGAAAGAAGTGGTGTTACCTTCTTATTATTCAGCCTTCGAAAAGGTGTTCAGCGATACCCAAGCCGAGGAACTTCCACCACATAGAGCCTTTGATTGTCGGATCGATCTTATTCCTGGATCCATCGTTCCGAACGGAAGGCTCTATGCTCTTACGGTGCCCGAAAATTACTATGTACGCGCCTATTTGGACAAATATTTGGCTATCGGGTACATACGTCCTTCGAGATCGCCTGCGTCGTCGCCTTTGTTTTTTATACCCAAGGCGAACGGAGAGAAGAGGTGCTGTATCGACTATCGTGCCCTCAATTCCATCAAAAATCAGTACTCGTTGCCTTTGATCCCTGTCTTATTGGAACAAGTCAGAGCAGCCAAGATATACACTAAGCTCGACCTGCGAGGAGCATACCATCTGGTTCGCATAAGACGGGGGGATGAATGGAAGACAGCATTCAAGACGCGGTATGGGCTCTTTGAATACCAGTTTTTCTTGAATGAGGTGCTAAGAGAATTCCTGGATCTCTTCGTAGTCGTTTACATCGATGACATCCTGGTGTATTCTGACTCAACAGACGAACATCGCATACACGTGAGCAGGGTGTTGGGAGCCTTGGAGCATCATCATCTCTATTGCAAAATCACAAAGTGTGAATTTCACGAGACCACCGTTGAATTCCTGGGGGTAATGCTCACACCATCCGGTCAGGTTATGGCAGAAAGAAAAGTTAAAGCTATAAAAGATTGGCCTCGTCCATGCAATGTCAAAGACATCCAGTGCCTATTGGGGTTTGCTAACTTTTATAGACGCTTTATTTTTGGTTTTTCTGCCTTGGTAACCCCCTTAACCCGTCTCACAATAAAAAATGTTCCGTTTCTTTGGGATACTGAAACACAAGGTGCTTTTGATGGATTGAAAGACGCTTTTACCAAGGCTCCTGTCTTGACTCATGCCAATCCGGAATTGCCCTTTGTGGTGGAAGCAGATGCCTCTGAAGTAGCGTTAGGGGCTGTTCTATCTCAAAGGCACGAAACCACCGGTAACTTACATCCTATTGCTTTCATGTCACGAAAACTCAGTCCCGCAGAAATCAACTACACCATAGCGGAAAAAGAGTTACTGGCAATACGAGATGCGTTTATGGAGTGGAGACATTGGTTGTTAGGAGCGGCTCATCAGGTTACTGTTTATACCGACCATCGCAACCTACAATTCATCAGAGCAGCCCGTCATATCACCCCCAGACAGTTACGCTGGATGTTATTTTTTGAAGAGTATAGATTTCTCGTTACCTACAGGCCCGGAGTCAATAACAAAAAGGCTGGCACTTTAACCCGGCAAGAAAATCCTGCAATGCATACCATAACCCCACACAGATCCATCATCGATCCCTCCAAAGTGGTGGGTGTTACCCATTCAGGGGACATTTTGCAAGCAGTGCGTTCTGGGATACAGTCCTGTGCCTGGAGAACATGGCTTCGTCGCCATCCCGAGTGGAAAATGAAACAGGGAGTGGCCATGAAGGGGTCACAAGTTCTTGTACCTACCAAATTCTTGCAAAAAACTGTGTTTAACTGGTGCCACGATACCCCCAGTGCAGGACATATGGGATGGGCGAAAACGCTCGAGAAGGCTTTGAGACAGTTCTGGTGGCCTTCCATTCGCCTCGATATAGGCCTTTGGGGAAAAAAGTGCGTGCTGTGTGCCCGAATAAAATCAGACCGTCAACAGCCCCAAGGCTATTTACAACCTCTGCCCACTCCTGAAGCACCATGGGAGAGCTTCTCTGTGGATTTCATCGTTGGCCTCCCCAAGGACCAAGGCAAAACGGCCATTTTGGTCGTAGTGGATTATCTTACAAAGATGGGACATTTTACAGCTTGTGATCAGGTTCCTACAGCGGGTCGTTTAGCCCATCTCCTACTGACACACGTGGTGAGGTTACATGGTCTCCCAAGGGTGATAGTGTCGGACAGAGGGGCCCAATTCACAGCACGCTTTTGGAAGGTCTGGTGTGAGGCCTTACACATATCTTCTTCCTTATCCACTAGCTTTCACCCTCAGTCCGATGGCCAAATGGAGAGACTTAATCAATCACTGAAACAATATCTCCCTTGTTATGTTCAGGCTGATACAGATTCATGGGTAGATTGGCTGTGGGTGGCAGAACTGGCGTACAATAGCACGCAACATTCTTCTACAGGTCATTCCCCTTTCTACAGTTCATATGGTCATCACCCTAGGGTTAATCCCCTGGTGCTTCCTAGTAACACCGTGAGGCTGCCGGATGTCAAGACAAGATTGGTGCGCATTCGCAGAATTCTTCTGGCGACGCGTAGGAATCTTGTTCAGGCCAAGGGGAAGTACAAAGCGCAGGCGGACAAACATCGCAGGCCGTGCCCTGTCTACAAGCCGGGTGACCTGGTGTGGTTGTCCACTAAACACATTAGGTTTCGGAGACATAGTGCGTTTAATCCCAGGTTCATTGGTCCCTATCGGGTGGTTAAACGGGTGAATCCAGTGGCTGTTAAGTTGCGTTTGCCTGCTCATTTCAAAATCCATCCTGTTTTCCATGTGTCTTTTTTGAAGCCCTCTCTTGTCCCTGTTCGTCGTGCTCCCTTGCCTGTCTGGGTGCAGCACGATCGTGAATATGAGGTGCTGAAGATTCTTGATTCCAGGTGGGTGAGAGGGCGACTGCAATACCTGCTTTCCTGGAAGGGCTATGGCCCGGAGGAGAATTCCTGGGAACCAGCGGGTTCGGTGCATGCTCCCAGGCTTGTGTCTCGGTTCCATAGACTGCATCCCGACCTGCCCGCTCTTGGACAGCGTCCCTTGTGAGGGGGGATGTACTGTCAGGATTACGGTCAGAGTGTGCCGCTGTCCGCGTAATGTGTGACAATCGGCATTCCGCCAGGACCGAACTACATTTCCCAGCACCACAAGCGGCTACGCAACGTAGCGACGCAAACCACGCAATACCAGGAACTAAAGCGCTGCGGAGTCCACTGATGGCGCCGATAATTCTTGTCGTGTTGGGGTTCTGGTCGGTAAGAGTGGTAGCTGCGTACTCGTGAGTAACAAACCTTCTTTTGGATTGTGGTTTGGTGGCACCCGGCTGGGTGTCACGTTGGGTTCGAGTGTGGCTGTTCAATGATACACGCGGCTATGTGTATCAAGCAATGTATTACTGACATTTGTTCTTCTGTTGAACCCTCATAGTTTTCCCTGTTGGAGGAGAAGAGCAGCTGCTTTCTCATGCAGGGAAAATTCGGATATTTGTTCGAAGTCAAAATAGGAGTTGTACAGTAACAGAGTCTGTTTCAGGAAATTTCAACTCTTGCTCTCGGTCAAGGTGGATTTGACTTAAAACTGCTTTACGAGTAAATTCACCTTTCTAATCAAAGACTATTCCTGTGTTTCAAGGATTCATTTCTGCCCATAAACTTTACATGAGAAAGAAAGAAATGTTGGTGAAGTAACCTACAGTGTTCTCCTTTGTTTCCGTTTGTGCACAACCTTTTTCTGCATTATTCTTTTCTCCAGTGCAGGAGAGAAAATCCCTGGGGGGGGTATCTACTCAGAGAGAAAAGTGCAGCCCAAATCAGAACACAGCATTAATGTGGTATGTCAAGACTTGATGTTTATGTGTATGCAACCTTTAAGGAATATCGAATCACCTTACTATACTCATTGTTCTTTCCTAGTTGGTTGCAGTCTCTGGTATTACCCTAAGCCTATCTCTCCTGTAGACAAAGCCTTCGTTATTTTCCTTTTCAGGTAGGGGTTCAGAGACAAATGTGATTTGATATAAAACTGGTTGTTAAGAGGAATCCATAGAGGACAAAGGGGGGGGTTTATTCTGAACATAGTGTCTTGTCGTTACAGATCTCCCTCCCCGCTGTTCCCTTCCTTTCCCGCGCTCGCAGAACGATTCTGTGAGTCTGTGTTGATTACTTCAGGCTCCGGGATTGTTGTGTGGGTGTGGGTATAGGCTTTTCTGCACAGCCCCGAGGAGCATAGAGACGGTGCCTGACAAGCTGTCTCCCGAACTGGG
The DNA here is from genome assembly GCF_964261635.1 of Lissotriton helveticus. Classification (NCBI taxonomy): domain Eukaryota; kingdom Metazoa; phylum Chordata; class Amphibia; order Caudata; family Salamandridae; genus Lissotriton; species Lissotriton helveticus. The sequence continues at coordinate 809,545,443 of NC_136063.1, forward strand.
TACTATCTTTAACTCAGCCTATTGTCTTGCTGGTAGAGTACCCAATTCATGGAATGAGGCAACAATTGGTTTGATTTCAAAGCCAGGCAAGGATCCTTTACGGGCAGATTCATATCGTCCAATTTCCCTGCTAAATGCAGATTATAAGATGTTTATGGGCATATTGGCAGGGAGATTGGCAAAACTGGTCCCCAAGCTGATACATAAAGATCAGAAGGGTTTTGTGACTGGAAGGTACATCCAGGAGCAGACACAACGGTTAATAGGCAATATAGATCTAGCCACTCAGAGATCTGATCCCCTGACCGTAGTTGCTTTGGACGCAGCCAAGGCGTTTGACAGAGTCTGCTGGGTGTACCTCTGGGAGGTTTTGGAGGTAATGGGTTTTGGTCCAATTTTTATCCAAACCTTACGAAATTGCTATCAGGGAGCCTCTGCGCGAATTTTCTTAAATGGTCTATTAACATTGAGTATTAACATCCTGCGAGGAACCAGGCAGGGGTGTCTGATTTCGAGCCTTTTATTTAACATATATATAGAAACCTTGGCACAAGCTATAAGGTTAAATGAATCAATTAGCTCTCTACACAGACGACCTGATATCATATACAAGCGACCCGGAGGTGGCGATTCCTCGGGTTGTGGAGTTTTTGGCTGAATTTGGGTCTATGTCAGGGTATGCTGTAAACAGATTACAAACAGAGGTAATGTGTTGGAACCTGGATCAGTGGAGGGGATCAGTTAGTACAGAGTTTAGATATCTAGGGATTTATATTGTGAAAGACCTGGAACAAATCCCCCATATTAATCTAAATAGCGTGACCAAAGAAATAGAGCGTCTTTCTAGTAGATGGAGAAATCTTCCCTTAACCATTTACGGGAAAATCAACCTGGTAAAGATGGTCATTCTCCCTCAGCTTTCATATCTATTTACCACTATACCTCTAACCTTCCCGAAAAAGAGCATTAGCAAGGTGCAGAGCAAGATTGGGAGCTTCGTGTGGGGGGACAAAGGGGTCTAACTGGCCTGGAAAAAAAAGAAGACGGAGACTCATCAAGGGCGTGATGACCCTTCTGGATATCGGTTTATATGCAGTAGCATTCCAGTTTAAGAGCATACGGATGCTACTTGCGAAACCAAATGAGTCAGCCTGGTGTAGGTTGCTGGGGGAGATGGAAAGAGTTGAAGGGGGTGGAAGAGGTGAGACCCTTATGTATAAGTTTGGGTCCCCAAGATTCTTTAAGAGGGTACTCCTGAAGGTTCTGAGGGCAGCTCTGGAGTTGTGGCACAAAGCACGACTCAATTGGGGGGTAGGCAACTATTCAGACCTCGCCCCTCTCTGGGAAACGCCCGGAACTCTGGAGTGCCTGAGAGACAGTCTGGCGGTGCCTATAAAGAGGGCAGGTATTAAGACCTGGATTGAGCTGGTGGACTCCAAGGGAGTTCACCCCTGTGAATACTTGAGAGCTAAGATAGGCACAGGACTATCTAGATTTAAATATCTACAGTTAGTGTCATGGAAATCTCAATATGGTACCACTACCTATTAGAAGCTTAAGACCTAAAGATTCCTTCCTTAGAGGTGGCGTGGAATCAAAACCCCTTGGAACCCTTAATAGAGTCCCTTTTTGAGCCATCATTAAAGACACTATATAAGTATATAAAACCTGACTGTCTGAAAAAGAATCATTTCTTCGTCATTAACAGACTCTATTATACCCCTCTAAAGCTAGCAAAATTTGCTCCAGCACCTCCTCCTAAATGTCCAAGATGTCACACACTTCTAGTGAAAGACCTTCATGTCTTTTGTGAGTGTCCAGGATTGGAATCATATTGGAAAGAGGTTGGCGACTCTCTTCGGGACATTTTTAAATCCAGGATTGATGTTAATCGTCCCCTAGCTTTATTTGGAGATGATGGCCTTTTTTGCCAGACAGCCTCACAGTTGCGGAGAGAGATTTGTAAAAAATGGAAAGATCCCCTCCCACCAAGAAGAGAGGACTGGCTTTAGGCCTCGTTTGCTATGGCCCAGCTAGAACATGAAGGTGTAGAGGATAAGTCATTTAACATCTGGAATCCTTTTATGAGCTGGGGACGCAGCTTACGATTAATTTAGCCGGTCCTATGATTACACCAAGTCCAGTACAAAAGGGATGGGTCGGGCGACCCAAGTGAGTGCGGTAAGCCGAGAGGTCCTCAGTTCTTGAAAACGGCTTCATAAGACCCACAGAGGCTTAAAGAGTGAGATGAGGACCTTTTAAAAAAAAAAAGCCTCTCTCGGTGGCGTGGCTAGCGCCCGTTGAAGATGGCGGTGTCTCTATGACCCGCTTCGCAATGGAAGAGAAACCAGGAGGTTTTCGTGCTTCAATTCGAAACAGAACTTCCTCAAACTGAAGAAACAGCCGTTCGATCCTCCTAAGATGACAAGGTTGTAACCTTCATGTGAAATTACTAGTTTTTTTGCCAACAAGGCTACACTAATCTTCCAGTGACGGAGATGGCTCGCGCCATTTTGTATTCTGTATCAGAGCGGTGATGAAAATTATGGCTCATAAATAACATGCGATACAAAAGGGGATGATGGACGGAGCGTTTGTATAAATCAAACACTCACCCCCAGTCAACTGATCTGGGTTTAATCCATCACCATTCTTTAGTTCACTCAGCCACCCCAGTTCAGACATGGCTATATGCAAATCAGTCTGACCCTGTGCCTTATGGGAACAGTCCAGCCCGAACTGCCAAGCCATGTCTTCCCTGGACCGGAAACAAGCATCCTGGGACCGGTTTCGGATTCATAATCCTCATCAGCCAGGCTATCTTGAATCCAGTGGCCAAGTGAACAAGGGACTCACGTCTGAGCATACCCTGCCACACTTAGGGCGAACAAAGCGATACAAAAGGGGATGATGGACGGAGCGTTTGTATAAATCAAATACTCACCCCCAGTCAACTGATCTGGGTTTAATCCATCACCATTCTTTAGTTCACTCAGCCACCCCAGTTCAGACATGGCTATATGCAAATCAGTCTGACCCTGTGCCTTATGGGAACAGTCCAGCCCGAACTGCCAAGCCATGTCTTCCCTGGACCGGAAACAAGCATCCTGGGACCGGTTTCAGATTCATAATCCTCATCAGCCAGGCTATCTTGAATCCAGTGGCCAAGTGAACAAGGGACTCACGTCTGAGCATACCCTGCCACACTTAGGGCGAACAAAGCGATACAAAAGGGGATGATGGACGGAGCGTTTGTATAAATCAAACACTCACCCCCAGTCAACTGATCTGGGTTTAATCCATCACCATTCTTTAGTTCACTCAGCCACCCCAGTTCAGACATGGCTATATGCAAATCAGTCTGACCCTGTGCCTTATGGGAACAGTCCAGCCCGAACTGCCAAGCCATGTCTTCCCTGGACCGGAAACAAGCATCCTGGGACCAGTTTCGGATTCATAATCCTCATCAGCCAGGCTATCTTGAATCCAGTGGCCAAGTGAACAAGGGACTCACGTCTGAGCATACCCTGCCACACTTAGGGCGAACAAAGCGATACAAAAGGGGATGATGGACGGAGCGTTTGTATAAATCAAACACTCACCCCCAGTCAACTGATCTGGGTTTAATCCATCACCATTCTTTAGTTCACTCAGCCACCCCAGTTCAGACATGGCTATATGCAAATCAGTCTGACCCTGTGCCTTATGGGAACAGTCCAGCCCGAACTGCCAAGCCATGTCTTCCCTGGACCGGAAACAAGCATCCTGGGACCGGTTTCGGATTCATAAGAGAGGTGTTACCTCGAAACCGGGCCGGTCCTCGGATGCTTGTTTCCGTTCTGGGAAGGACATGGCTTTTGTAGTTCGGACTGAACTGTTCCCATGGGGCACAGGGTCAGCGCTGATTTGCATATCGCCATTGTCTAACCCAGGGTGGTGTGGAGTGGAAAAACGATGGATTTGGGCCCAGATCTTTGGACTGGGGTGAATGTGTGACATTGATCCACATTCTGTCCATCATTGTTGTGTTTGCAGTTACCGCTCATAAATAACATGGCTCACTCTTGTCTTCTGTCTTCGCACACGGCATATTCTCTTTCGTGAAGCACAGACTTTTTCTGAATATTACAGAAGTAATAGATACTCCTGTATTTCAATGCGCATCTTATATCCTATTGGAGCGGTGTTGATATCGATGTTGCCTAAATAATTTAACCCATGCCTATCCTCAGATATGGAGCATTTTTACTCAGCTCTTGCTTGGTACAATTTGATTGTGAATAATACAGAGGTATTGGGTAGCGCCATTTTAGCCTCTTTCCTCATGACATTTCTGACAGAATCGGCAACTTGCTGCGCATTTACCTACTGCTTAGCCTACAACTTATAATACCATCTTCCACGTTCTGAGGTACATTTCTTCTTGCACATATATCAAATGTGGGACTCCTTCTATATCTGCTTAACACACCGCAAAGCAGCATTTTCTCAGGTTTTTTTCTGCTCTTTTTCCCCAAACTTATTTACTTTGTGACTTTTATGATTTCTCTTTTTGGATCATAATACTATTTTTGGACTGACCTTTCAGCCAATGAATTGCCCTATGCTACCACTCGAAAGGCTCAACACTTTTAATAAGGCTAATACTGCTTAGACAATGCTACTTTCTTGACATTCTACGTAACGTTTAAAGCATTCATGTCCATCATAGTGTTGTATGGGCATACTGAAGAAAACGCAATCTGTGCTGGGTTCTACTGGTCGCACTTTCATTATTCGTTCAGAGTTGCACACTCCTCCCATTCAAATAGATGAATCTGCGACCTCATCTCCCAAATTGACTTCTTCATCCTTTGCATCCTCCACAAGTGTTTCTTCTGCAGCTAATAAAGCAACATCTAAAAGGCTAAAAAAATATCCTCCTTCCCCACCAAAACAAGCCTCTTTTGTATCCATGGATCTGCTCTTAGAAGAAATCCAAGCTATACTCCCATTTGTTGAAGAAACAAACTCTAAATTGCAACTCTTGACGGAAAGTTGGTCAAAAATGGAAAAACGAATCTCCAACATAAAAGACAATGTGGAAGTGGGCCCATCCATAGCCAAAGTTGAAGACTTCCATTCACAGATCACTTCCTTACAGAATCAAGTTGAAAACCTTGAAAACAGGAACCAGCAGAATAATCTTTGTATTTATGGTCTACCGGAGGGTTCTGAAGGTTCGGACCCTATTGCTTTCATCAAGACATTCTTGCCAACAGTCTTGCGCCTGCCTCAGAATACCCCTCTCAATATTCAACGTGCGCATCGATTAGGTCCTCAGCATTCATCACCCTCAAGTATGAGGAAACCAGGAGGAATTATATTATATTTCCAACAATGCAGAGATCTTCTCAAGGTGTTATCAGCGGTTTAGTTCATCAAGCATATCTCCTCTTCAGGTTCCCAGCTCTACTTCTCTCAAGGCTATGTGAAAACTACAGCAAACAGGCGCAAAGAGTTCTTAGCATTGAGACCCGGCCCTGCGTTCAATTGGAGCTAGGTTTGGCGTATTTTATCCATGCCTCTTCAAAGTCACCTTCAATAACAATACTGTTACATTCGAAGATCTAATGAAGCTACGAAGTTTTCACAACACGCACTGCGCGGAAAAAATGGATATCTCCAGGGCACGCTTCAAATGACTTTATCTTAGACTTGTTATCTGATCTTTTCTTGATTCTACATGTTTATCATAAGGCGTTCTTAAGCATTAGAATATTAAACTTGTTCACTTGCCTTGCTGTATCTTATCCCTTATTTTTTTTCAGGTTATGTCTCTCTAGTTTCTATTTTAAAGTTTTAAGGATTGTTTTTATTAAGCAATGCTTTTTGATGATCATTAACATATCTCTTCTTTACAGGTTCCTTTACAGGTTCCCACTCCCGTTTGTTTGATGTATCCGTCTACCTTGTTGTTTCCCCCTGGAAGCTCCTTACCCGACCCTGCGGAGTCTGGACATGTCATCCTTCCATGTGGCCTCCTCCCTCCTCTTTCCTTACATGTTTTGGATTTATTTTTTGAAGGTATGGTCTTTCTTTTTTATCGATTCTCATTCTATGCTGTCTCTCCTGTGCAATTCTTTTGGCTCTTCCCTCTAAATAAATCTTCTATCTTATTTTCTTTTATTCTCTCTACTTTCCTTTCTTCCTTTATCTTTTCACTTAAATGTACATAGGTTTGTTATTTTATATCTTTGTACTTATTATAAGAAATGCTTGATTGGTTCTATTGGTCATTATTATTCTTGTTCTGTACATCCCATTTTTCGTACTTATTGAAAAATTGTTCATAAGGCTCTACTGATTGATATTATCTTTGAATACATATTTATTATAACATATATTCTAAAGTTCTTTCAGTCCTTATCTTTGTATTTAATAGTTGTTTTATGTTGTTCATATTCTCATCAAATGTTTTTTTCATAATATTTAACTTTGTACTTCACTATATTTTCTAGTTCGAAATATCCTTTGTCATGCATGGTTCAAATGAACTTTTACTTTATCAGATTTATAAATGTTCCTAAAAGTTGTCACTTGGAATGTCAGAGGCTTAAATTCCCCTATTAAGCGACAGAGAGTCCACTCCCATTTAGCTAAAATGGATGCTCATATAGCTATGTTACAAGAGATACATCTTACTGAAAGCGAATCGTTAAAACGTAAGAGGAATTGGGTTGGTGAAATCTTTTTCTCAACAGGTGATGGTAAAAGAAATGGCATCATAGCCTTATGTCATGAAGAACTAAATGTCAAACTCCTCTCACAAGACTCAGACAATGAAGGCAGATGGGTGTTTACCAATCTCTTGTTAGGGAAACCCCCATATCTTTACTTAACATATATGCGCCAACCACTGGGGATACTTCTTTTTGGACCCACATTTCCAAATTTCTCTTACAATATCCCACAGAAAACCTTATTTTTGCAGGTGACTGCAAACAAGTAATAGATCCCGTCCTTGACCGCAATTCAAAGGTCTCCTTTATCCCAAACAAATCCCATAAAGCTTTTTTACGAACCATAGAACAGAGAAATGTGATTGATGCTTGGAGACTCTGCGATCCATCTTTAAGAGAATACTCTTTTTGTTCTCCACCACATCAGACACAATCCAGAATTGATCATATCTTCATCACACGTAATGTCTCCCAATCTTTGCTCTCAGCAGATATAGGGCCCATCCTCATTTCTGATCATGCTCCCATTACGATTCAACTAGACATCCTCAAACAATCCACATCAATTACTCCCTACTTCTTGATACCAACTTTAATGCCTCTTTTACTACTTTTGTTCATGATTTTTTTCAAAATAATGAAACTGGAGGGCTTCCATTATCTACAATCTTGGATGCCTTTAAAGCTACCGCCCAAGATTTCATCATGAGGTACTCATCCAATAAACATAAATCTTTTAAAATCATTCACAATATCCTTCTCACTAAAATCAAAACCCTAGAACACTCATTTTACACCTCTAAAATAAAGACCTCTTTGGAAGATCTTATAAATGCAAAGATTGCTTTTATTAAATCCTCGACTGAGAGCGCCTATTTATTTTTATTGAATACAAGGGCGAAATACTATGGTGGTCAAAATAAATCGGGAAAATTATTGAGAAAAACAGGATTCACACTGATTCAATTATAGATGATAATCAAGCACCAAAGTACAAAGATTCTGAAATTCTTCAGGAATTTGTCAATTTCTACGAATCCCTCTACATGCCAGAAACCATATCTTTGGATACAGCTATTCTTCAATACTTTTCCACTATCCAGAAACATGATAATCCCTTTCCTCATATGGATACCTTGGAATCGGACATTACACAAGATGAATTAACTGCTGCACTTAGAACTCTCAAAAAGGAGAAAGTCCCAGGTCCTGACGGTTTTACAGTGGAATTTTTCTTACACTTCACCCAATTGCTTGTTCTACACCCTCACTCTCTCATCTCCTCTTTCACTTCCTCTTGCAATTCATCAGGTTCCTTTCTTGAGGTTTTCATATGTTTAATATCGAAAGATTGTGATGACTCTAGATATTGCAAAAATTATAGACCCATCTTGTTAGTTATTGTGGATTATAAGATTTTTTCAAAAGCACTAGCAATACGATTAGAACCAATTCTTCCTTCAGTGCTCGGCAAGGAGCAATTAGGCTTTGTTAAAGATCGCAGCATTACAGATAATACTAGATTGTTCTTCAGTGTTTTATCTAGGATGTCTCACCACTCAGATTCACTAGCTGCAATTGCCCTTGACTCGGAGAAAGCCTTCGATAGAGTCTCATTGCCATTTATCTTCCAGGCTCTTAAATGGTTCGGCTTTGGCTCAAAAATTATATCCCTGATTGCTTTATTATATTTAGAGCCTAAGGCAGCCATCTCCGCCAATGGTCTTGTATCTCCCTATTTTATTCTTCACAGAGGTGTACGGCAAGGCTGCCCTTTATATCTTTTTCTTTTTAATCTAGAATTAGAACCTTTTCTTTCTCGTTTGCAACAGAATCAATCCATCACAGGTTTTTCATCCGAATCCCAACACATAAAATTAGCAGTTTATGCTGACAATATTTTAATTTTCCTCTCTAATCCACAATCCTCGCTCCCTGCTTTTCTAAAAGAGGTTGAAGCCTATGGCTAAATATCAGGGTATAATTTAAATACCGACAAGTGTGAGATCATGCCCGTAACTAAATATACGTTTAAGGAAGATTTTCAAATCTCCAATTTTACATTGAAGTCCAAACATATAAAATATCTTGCCCTTTGTTTCTCTCCCTCCATAGCCACATCTATTTCTCTAAACTTAGACAAATGTATTGATAAATTGAAAATACTCACCGCAAGGTGGCATCCACTTCATCTTTCCTGGTGGGGTCGTTTAAACTGCGTTATATCAAAATGAGGAGAAGGAAGAGTCCGTGATACATTCAGCTTCCTTAATCTTAATATCAAAAAATCAATGGGGGAAGGGATCACTTGTCCTGAGTAATCAGGGTTTGTTTACTATTCGTTTCGGATACCGATAAAAAAACCCTCATTCACATACCAAGGCTCGGATGGCGGTGTATCTTGGTTCTTCGCCTCTTTATTAGCAACGTGACAGCATCATCATCGGGTTTGATCGTATGCTTCCTCCACCCAGAGGTGAACCACTGGTTAGTACAGTAGTGATTAGTGATGAGAATATGAGTGCGAAGTACTTAATAAAATGCTTGGATGACCAGACAGAACAAACTTTTATTGGGTCTGGAAAACAGGCTTGGTTAAATATATTTGTGGTGTGCGTAGGAAGTTAAGTTATTGGGCTTCCGCACTTCATGATGTCTACAAAAACGTTGCCATGTTTCAGCCGCGAACTGCCCAGTGGGGGTCAAGTGGGCTTTCTTCAGGACCTAGAATCTATAGTGAAAAAAAGAGATATAATAGTAACCCTCTATTTTGGGGTAAATGTTGGGATTTTTGCCCTGATTATGAGAAGGTCTGTAAGTACCTGTGGGTAGAAAAAAAGGGGGGGACAAGACAGACAATACAAATATGTACAGATAGTGTCAATATGTGTGATATCATGGATGGATGCTGTTTTTTGCTTCCGTGCAGAAGAAATATAAAGAAACTAAAAAATGGCATATTCAGTGGAGATGTCTCCACAGAACCGTAATGTATTAGCAATGCCATGTGTATAACGCGCAATGTGTGTATGTTGTTTCCCAGCAGGTACCGCCTTCTCAGCGCGCCCGCTGAGGTTTTAAATGAATACGAATAAGGTACGCGTCTGAGGGACTATAGCGGGGAGAAAATGTATGTTTTCAAATTTAAGAATATGAGTATATCAATCATGACCTAGCAACCTGAAATATACGCCACTCCTAATGTAATGCGTCACCGGTGGTATAAGCATTTAACATAGTGGCCATCGTTGTAATTTGCGAATCACATAGATAATGCACACCCGACCGTCTCTAAATATACATAGCCCCCGTGACGGTCAACAAACCGTAACTCGGTGAAGACTTTAATCCTCAACATCCACCAGCAATACTACCCGTGCAACATGCACGAAAGGGCTTTAACCAATAATGACCAAAAAATGCTGATATTCCTTACACTAAGGAAAGCGCTTAAACACTTTTTGATTATAAAGGCTCTGACGAGGCACAATGAACAGGAGGCATATTCACTAACTTTAGTCTGCACACACAGAATTTGTGCTACATTTTGTGAGCTGATGCTGGCTACTGGATTACCTTTACGAACTAGGCCATCAGAATCTGAACATATATACATTATGAACAATGAGAGAACCTTAGCCAAATGGGAACGAGTGAATTTTGTATTTTGTAACAAAGAATTACCATTTTTTTGTTTCTTTATATTTCTTCTGTACTGAAGCACAAAAACAGCACCCAACCATGATATCGCGCATATTGACGCTGTCTGTACATGTTTGTATTGTCTGTCTTGTCCCCCCCTTTTTTCTACCCACAGGTACTTACAGACCTTCTCATAATCGGGGCAATAATCCCAAGATTTACCCCAAAAGAATGGGTTATCATTATATCTCTTTTTTCACTATAGATTCTAGGTCCTGAAGACAGCCAACTTGACCCCCTCTGGGCAGTTCGTGGCTGAAACATGTCGACCTTTTTATGGACATTATATAGTACGGAAGCCCCATAACAACTTCCTACGCACGCCCAAATATTTTTAACCAAGCCTGTTTTCCAGACCCAAAAAAGTTTGTTCTGTCTGGTCATCGAAACTTTTTATTAAGTACTTCTCACTCACATCCTCATCACTAATCACTACTACACTAACCAGTGGTTCACCTCCGGTTGAAGGAAGCATACGATCAAACACGATGATGATGCTGTCACATTGCTAATAAAGAGGCGAAGAACCAAGATACACCGCCATCCGAGCGTTGGTACGTGAATGAGGGTTTTTTATCGCTATCCGAAACGAATAGTAAACAAACCCTGGTTACTCAGGACAAGTGATCCCTTCCCCCATTGATATTCTGGGGTCATTTAAACACCATCAAAATGAGGCTCACCCCTATAGTTCTCTATATCATTTCCAACATACCATTACCTATTCCAACCAAACACTTTCACAAGATTATTTCTTTATTGACAATATTTTTATGGAACAATAAGAACCAAGGATTGCATAACAAAAACTAACAAGAACAAAATCGGAAGAGGCATTCATTTTCCCCACTTTTCTAATCATCATAAAGCATTTCAATTGAAGCAGTTAACACATTGACTATCTGACCCTACATCCAATAGACCATAATGGGTTGACCTTGAGGCTTAATTTATAGAACCTTTCTCATTTCAAGAATATCTTGCTTTTGCTCGCAAACCTCAAAACAGCCTCACACCAGTAATCAAACATTCATGTAAACTATTGCAAGCCACCCTTTCTCAAATCTCACATGATCTTAATACTTTTATAAAGTCTACAATTTGGCACAACAATTGGGTAATAATAAAAAATAAACCAATATATTGGAAAACTTGAAGAAACAAAGGCCTAATATGGTTATACCAGTTATATGACCGAGGCAAACCCCTCCAATTTTCGCAAGCACAGGAGTTGTACCAGTTATCGAATTCCTTCAAACACAAATTTTTAACCTTGCAAATTGAAATTTCCGATCTGATCCCCTGGCCGTAGTTGCTTTAGACGTGGCCAAGGCGTTTGACAGAGTCTGCTGGGTGTACCTCTGGGAGGTTTTGGAGGTAATGGGTTTTGGTCCCATTTTTATCCAAACCTTACGAAATTGCTACCAGGGAGCCTCTGCGCAAATTCTCTTAAAAAGTCTATTAACATCGAGTATTAAGATCCAGCGAGGAACCAGGCAGGGGTGCCTGATATCGCCCCTTTTATTTAACATATATATAGAACCCTTGGCGCAAGCTATAAGGTTAAATGAATCAATTAGCCCCTTTAGATCAGAACAATATAGTTCTAAAATAGCTCTCTACGCAGATGACCTGATATTATATACAAGCGACCCGGAGGTGGCGATTCCTCAGGTTGTGGAGTTATTGGCTGAATTTGGGTCTATGTCAGGCTATGCTGTCATCAGAATAAAAACAGAGGTAATGTGTTGGAACCTGGATCAGTGGAGGGGATCAGTTAGTACAGAGTTTAGATATGTAGGGATTTATATCATGAAATACCTGGAAAAATCCCCCAGATTAATCTAAATAGCGTGACCAAAGAAATAGATCGTCTTTCTAGTAGATGGAGAAATCTTCCCTTAACCATTTACGGGAAAATCAACCTGGTAAAGATGGTCATTCTCCCTAAGCTTTCATATCTATTTACCACTATACCTCTAACCTTCCCGAAAAAGAGCATTAGCAAGGTGCAGAGCAAGATTGGGAGCTTCGTGTGGGGGGACAAAGGGGTCCAACTTGCCTGGAAAAAACTTATACGGAGACTCATCAAAGGTGGGATGGCCCTTCTGGATATCAGTTTATATGCAGTAGCATTCCAGTTTAAGAGCATACGGATGCTACTTGCGAAACCAGATGAGTCAGCCTGGTGTAGGTTGCTGGGGGAGATGGAAAGAGTTGAAGGGGGTGGAAGAGGTGAGGCCTTTCTGTATAAGTTTGGGTCCTGAGGATTCTTTAAGAGGGTACTCCTGAAGGTACTGAGGGAAGCTCTGGAGTTGTGGCACAAAGCACAACTCAATTGGAGGGTAGGCTACTATTCAGACCTCGCTCCTGTCTGGGAAACACCCGGAACTCTGGAGTGCCTGAGAGACAGTCTGGCGGTGCCTATAAAGAGGGCAGGTATTAAGACCTGGATTGAGCTGGTGGACTCCAAGGGAGTTCACCCCTGTGAATACTTGAGAGCTAAGATAGGCACAGGACTATCTAGATTTAAATATCTACAGTTAGTGTCATGGTATGACGCGGAAAGGGAGGAAGTTAGAGGAAATGGGGTGATCGAGAGGCTGTGTCAATCTGCCCTCCCAATAAAGAAAGAAATCTCAATATGGTACCACTACCTATTAGAAGCTGAAGACCTAAAGATTCCTTCCTTAGAGGTGGCGTGGAATCAAAACCCCTTGGAACCCTTAATAGAGTCCCTTTTTGAGCCATCATTAAAGACACTATATAAGTATATAAAACCTGCCTGTCTGAAAAAGAATAATTTCTTTGTCATTAACAGACTCTATTATACCCCTGTAAAGCTAGCAAAGTTCGCTCCAGCACCTTCTCCTAAATGTCCAAGATGTCACACACTTCTAGTGAAAGACCTTCATGTCTTTTTTGAGTGTCCTGGATTGGAATCATATTGGAAAGAGGTGGGCGACTCTCTATGGGACATTTTTAAATCCAGGATTGATGTTAATCGTCCCCTAGTTTTATTTGGAGATGATGGACTTTTTTGCCAGACAGCCTCACAGTTGCATTGAGGTCTGTTATTATATTTGTTCTTGTTGTCGCAGAGAAAGATTTGTAAAAAATGGAAAGATCCCCTCCCACCAAGAAGAGAGGACTGGCTTAAGGCCTCGTTTGCTATGGCCCGGCTAGAATATGAAGGTGTAGAGGATAAGTCATTTAACATCTGGCATCCTTTTATGAGCTGGGGGCGCAGCTTACGATTAATTTAGCCGGTCCTATGATTACACCAAGTCCCGTACAAAAGGGATGGGTCGGGCGACCCAAGTGAGTGCATTAAGCCGAGAGGTCATCAGTTCGTGAAAACGGCATCATAAGACCCGCAGAGGCTTAAAGAGTGAGATGAGGACCTTTTAAAAAAAAAAAATTAAATGCCTCTTTCAGGGGCGTGGCTAGCGCCCGTTGAAGATGGCGGTGTCTCCATGACCCGCTTCGCAATGAAGGAGAAACCAGGAGGTTTTCGTGCTTAAATTCGAAAAAGAACTTCCTCAAACTGAAGAAACAGCCACCGTAACCTCCTACAATGACAAGGATGTAAGCTTCATGTGAAATTACTCGTTTTTTGGCCGACTAGGCTTCACTAATCTTCCAGTGACGGAGATGGCGCCCGCCATTTTGTATTCTGTATCGGAGCGGTGACGAAAATTACGGCTCATAAATAACATGGCTCACTCTTGTCTTCTGTCTGCGCACACGGCATATTCTCTTTCTTGAAGCACAGACTTTTTCTGAATATTACAGAAGTAATAGATACTCCTGTATTTCAATGCGCATCTTATATCCTATTGGAGCGGTGTTGAAAACGATGTTGCCTAAATAATTTAACCCATGCCTATCCTCAGATAGATGATTCAGAAAAGGGGGTGGTGATGAACAGAGTGCCTGAATTAAGCAGACCACTCTTACCCAGTCCAAAGATCAGGGCTTGATCCATCACCGTTTTTTAGCTCACTGCACCATCCCAGCTAAGAACTTGGCTATATGCAAATTAGTCTGTTCCTGTCCCAGTGCATGATGGGAACAGGGCAAACCAAACTACTGTGATGTATTCCTATAGGTTCTGTATCGATCCCCCTATTCCTGACCCTATTCTGGTTAACAAACTAACAAGTTAACTAGCAGCCATCCCATGAGGCAGAAAACCCCCATGATGCAGGAACCGTTATCTGATAAAGCCACACTTCGGCACAGGAACGTGTTATCTGATTAGGTCATAACGCTTGCCATCTAATTAGACAAGCGATATTCCTCCAGCCCCTGATAAGGCATACGGAGTTCTCAAAACAAATCAAACCTATGACAACCTGGGAAAAACCCTGCGGCCATTGTTTTGATTTCACCGAGAACTTCAGCAAAAGAATGTGCTAACGACCTGGTCGTATGACATCCTTATTGACGTATCTATGTCCATCCTTACGTCAATCTCGGCACCTTAAAGGTATAAATATTACCGATATTGCCCTATGCAAACACACGCGGTGGTGACGAGATCGGAGCAGCCAGACTTGCCGAAGCCCAGAGCAGAGCAGACCCCGCTGGCGCAGCCCCGCCTTCCTGACGCGCTGAGAACGAGAAGCTGTCTATTCTCCTGCCGAGAAATCCAGCTCCGGCGCTTCTGGGTAGCCCTCGCAGGCTGCCTGGAATATCGAGACCAGAGACGAGAGATACCGTCCCTCATCCATCCTAGATTCCAGGTACAGAACTGAATAACCCCTCACAGAGAATTCTTTAGTCAGTCACTTGGCAAAACAAACTTAACTTAAACTGTAACTTTCTATTCCCGCCCACGCATTAGACTTAGGTCAGGTACACGGGGTAGGCGTAGTTAGAAACACCAGTTGAGTACGAGTAGTCAAATGTATATGTGTATGTAATATATCTTATTCATTTTAAACCTTCATATGGCTTAGAAACCATATCAATGTTTTTACAGTATTATTTTATACTTCTGCTTTTAATGTATGCACTTTACTTAACCATAAGTATTGCAATAATATCGATCCATTTCTCTTGTATGAGAAAAGAGACTGATCAATAAATAACATCTTTTATTGAACACGCCCGTCTCTTCCTTTTCTCTACAATCTGATGAGACTAAGAATGCACGTACTGACTGAGTAAAATAAATTGCCTTTTGTTCACACGACTCTCGAGATACACTCTTGATTAGGGGAAAGCAAAGTTGTCATGTTCTATGGTTGTCAGAAACTAAATCCCTTCTTGTCTATCCAGGGAGGTTCAACTCCTCCTTGCCTATTCGAGAAAGTCTCTAGTGAACTCTGAGCTAGCTGGCAAACCCAAAACTTTAAGTCTAATATCGACAGTAGTAGACCTAGTTAACGTCTGGTCTAGGCCTATACTATTGAAGGTATTATTCCAATGCGCAGAGCCTATTGGGAATAGGAACTACACTACATGGCGCCCAACGCGTTTGGAAGGGCGATAAAACTAACGTAAGACATTTAGAGAAACTCAGTTGTGCTTTCTCACTCAGACCCCTTTTCCCATAATACTCCAAAGACGTCTGGAGTGGGTGAAAGGTAATATCCGCCAAACCTCGCAGGAGGAAACTCCTATGTATGGTACTTGGTTTAGTCAACGTTGAAGGATAAACCGTTCCAAAATATTGTGCATCTAATCTTTGTTTCCATAAGAAACCTGATCTGCAAACAAACAAAGTAACCATCCTGTCGGTAAGATGGTAGACAGTGATGATGAAAGAGAGGCAGTTAGATTAGCAACTGAACTCGCAGCAGATGATACTGCACTGCAAGAAGCAGACCAGGATATAATACTCATCCCGGTCATCAAAAGGAAATCTATAACCTTAAAACTTATAGAAAATGGACTGACACCTAGAGGTGGTACAGTCATATTCGTAATTGAGGCACACGAATGTCGGCAGACAGAGGTATACTATTCATGGATACATTTTCCAGCAGCAAATGCTGTAACAAAGTACTTCCACTATTACAAAACAGAGGAACCTGAGTACACTCCTTTCGAGGAGGTGGAAGTACCACTTAAATTTCAAGAGCACCTGCTCTTATTTAATGGCGCCCTAAAACACAATAATCACATCACCAGGCTCGGTCTTTTAGGTAGACCAGGAGCAACGTGGCCGGTCCTAGCCGGATACACACCACATCCAGAGTTCGAAAGAATGCCTGCAGCAGATCTTTTAGTACAACTAAAACAATTAATAAAGATACATAGACAATTAGTCCAATATGTGATGCGGACTTCAACAATTCAACCAGCAATTAAAATTCCACAGCTGACCCCTCACCAGGGGAACACAAATAAAATTACACCACAGTACATACAATCCTGCCTAGGTAAAGTACCAGCTAAACGGGAACAAATACCATTCTGGTTAGCACAAAAAAACACCCAAATAGAGGCTGTGTTTCCAGACACGACCGCGTTAGAAAAACACAGGATTCTGACTATCTGTCTTCCAATGGGAATCGCACACCACACATTGAGGACTGTGACACTTGGGGTACAGTCTTTGCTTCCATCTACACAAAAACGCACGGTGTTCCATCCATTTCGGTAATACCAGATGTGCTAAAACAAATTCAAGACGAATACGGTCCAGAACCTGCTTTAACTCTTGGTATGAAATTACTAAAAGACTTCAAGCAGGTCTCGGCTATATTATTAGCCAACATAAAGGGAGAAGCAGCAAACGTGGCGATCCGCCAGAGGCTAAAAGAGACAGATATAGCAGACCAACCAGCTGAAATTGCCAGAATCATAGAAAAATCCTATGAGGAACTAGGTAGAGATAGTTTAGGTGGAATACCAGTAAAACCACAACTGATTGAAAGTCCTGAAAAAATATTTTTTAATAATAACTCATCACAAAAAAAGAGCTGGGATGGAAACAAACAATCCAATCCTAAAGAAAAGAAATTCCAGTCCAGAGGAAGGTCTCCTAGGCGAAGAGAAAAATCTCCAAACCAAAGACACAGGTCACCCCAGAGTGACCCCTCTGGGAAAAGATATAACCTTAGAAATAGGGATAATATAAAGAAGCCTGATAGATATCAAGACATTGATACACGTCCCTCTCAATCTTTTCAGACTTCCTCGCAGAAATCGGAAAGAAGAGGACGATCAGAACAAAGAGAAGAGCACGCCAAGTCCAAAGACAAGGAACCTGCTAGGCTAAAAAAGAAATTACAATTTCCAAAAAAGAAGGTAGCCAGTATCAAGGTAGTTAACAATGCCGAGAATACTGAGGACACAACTGAAAAACGGAGAATGGGCTCAGACAATGCTAGACAGCGCAGCAGAAGTGAGCATAGCTCGCAAAGTCCTTATGAATCATCTGGAGACAGTGGACACAAATGAATATCTTCAAGTGGAAACTGCAGACACCAGAGTTAGCAAACCTCACAAAATATATGAAATAACTTTACGTATAGAGGGGGATAAGACTAGAAAAATAAGGGGACTATTTTGGGATAATCTCTCCAAGGGCTATGACATCCTTCTAGCTGAAAAAGACTGGCCACCAGAGTTTGTCAGGGATTGCCCTCATGGCGAAGAAATAATTATGCCTGCCTTCTCAAATCACATCCCAATTCAAAAAAAATACACACTTGCTAGAAAGTGGGCAGTAGCCCTAGCTCCTGCATTATATAAAAATCACGTAGGATGGGATGAGGACTCTCCTCCTCACAAAATCCAGTTAAAATCACAACCTGCTGCACAGAGGCAGTACCCGATTAAGCAAGAAGCTAAAAAACAGGTAAAAGAAATCCTAGATCAGCTAGAATACCAGGGGGTGATTGAAACTTGCACCTCACAAATGAACAACCCTTTGTTTCCGGTCTCCAAACCAGACAATTCATATCGTCTAGGTTTGGATTACCGACACCTTAACTCATGTTGCAAAACTTTTGCAGTGCAAAACTCGGATAGTGCTGCACTAATGAATAACATAGTGCGCAAAAAATACAAAACAACATTAGACATCTCTAATGGATTCTTTTGTCAAAACATAGCACCAGAGAGCAGATGTTTGTCTGCATTCTCAATAAATGGCACTCAAAAACAATTCTGTCGGTTAGCCCAGGGGTACAAGAACAGCCCGGGAGTATTCTCAGCGAGAGTAACAGAATTACTACAAACATATGACGACGAAGCATTATCGTATGTCGACGACATATACTTAACAGAGGATGACTTGGAGACTCACTTGAAGCGAGTGAACACCATAATACTTGGGTTCGCAGCAGAGGGTTACAAATTCAACTTTAAAAAATCCAGAATTGCCCATCTGACAGTCCTGTTCTTAGGATATGAATTATCAAGTGAAGGCAAAAGCCTGGCTGACAATTTCCTAGAGAAATGTGCCGTACTCCAAGCACCTAGAACACTAAAAAACCTACAGTCAATTCTAGGCTTCATACATTGCAAATTACGCAGAAAGGGTCAAACCCCTTTATGATCTAATAAAACCAGATTTTAAAAGAACCAATTGGACTCAAATACACACAGAAATTCTGAGATCCTTACAAACAGACATGCTAATTAAAACAAAATTAGAAACACGTGATAACACACGCAATCTTGTGATTCGAGTCATCCCAGGAAGATGCGGATTCACATACCTGACCTCTAATGAGGGAGAAAAGGTACCGATTGCATTCAAATCACACTTGTACACAGAAGCTGAACAGAAATTCAGCATTAAAGAAAAAATTGTTCATGCAGTTCAAACCGCAATAGCTAGAGAAAAAGATCAAGCTGACGGTAGACGTATCACAGTCAGAACAGCAGAATCAGCCTTTGAGGCATTAACAACACCGTGTGATTTACCAACGACAACATTGGATCCGGAATGGATACAATGGGTGAATTCCATTACAACGGACAAAGTATACTACTACTTTGATCCAGAACTAGAGGAACTAAAAAATCTAGAATATGAAAGAACATTCCCTCTGCCAATCGACATTCTGCCCTTACGACAATACGCTTGTGTAATCTATACAGACGGATATGCTCAACCCTCCGTTTGGGGAGAACAAGCATACAACCCAACATGTGAGTTTACAAAAGAAGTGTGGCGCGGAGGTAAACTAAGACCTCTATTAACAAAAACACACTCAGTAGAAACTAATTCAGAACAACAGACTGAAATAATAGCATTGAAAATGGCGCTAGATAATGCGGATCGCGAATTCCCGACACTTATAGTGTCCGATTCATATTACTGCGTCAAATCATATAACAACGATTTGCAGACATGGATTCAAAACGGTTACAAAGATGACACAGGTGCAACAATAAAGCAAAAACTGCTTTGGGAACAAATAGCTCTTTTACAAAAAGAACTAGCAAAGATTCACGTGACACACTCACTGAGTCATCAGCGTGATGGCGTTCACGTTGCAGGGAATTCATTGGCTGAGACAGCCACAGCGGTAGCAACTAAATCGGCTTCCGTAGTTCGAAAAAAGCGTACAGTGAAGTATATTGACGGTGAAACAATGCTGGCAGTAAAAACGTCATCAAAAGGTGACTGCTCAGCGCTACCGATCAACTATCCACTCAATTATACATACATAATCGATGCAAACTCCGTCCCTTTTGCTCGAATCCCTGGAGTGGGGGATAGAGTGATTCCAAACATGGACAGGAGAAACTTGTTAATCGCAGACGCACATATGGGCGAGGGTCTCAGACACCTCAAACTGAAAGATTCTCTGGAAGAATTACAATCAAGGTACTGGTGGCCAGGCATGAGCCTGCATCACACCATGTTTGTAAAAAAGTGCCCCAACTGCAACAGGAATCGCAGTGGTGAGAGAAACGGTGTAATACCGTGTCGTTTCACTCCAGAAAAAATCAACAGTAAAAAGCAAGGCTTGCGATTAACATATACAGGCTAGTTTCCACTTATAATGTAGATCACCAGCCCTCGGCTGACGTCTGGACTGTTATACAAAGATTTGCGAGTCTAAATGGCATATACGCTAAGAGCATGCTACGTTTGACCATTGTTTTCACTCTAGCCCTCCAGCCTGAGGGGAAACATGGCCAAATGAGCATAGCACAGCGGGAATCTTCTCACTTCCTTCCTGAGGGATACGGGATGGTGTAAAGAAAAAACCAAGGCATAAAGCAATCTATAACAGAAAGGATATTAGGTTCGGGAGCTGGGTGGGTCAAACATGTAATAAGTGTCCAACGTAGTCTAAATAACCTGCCAAGAAATTCTCTGAAGGGATTCAGTCCGTACGAATTATTATTTGGAACTAGGATGTTAATCTCTGACCTTGACAGTCAGACTTCAGTGGTAAAGGAAAAAATCTTTGATATCAAAGATCGTTTGGCTGTTTTGCAGGACTTAAACGAAACAAGAAAAGACCTGAGCAACATAAAGTTGAAACAGCAGCCAACAACCACTGAAGAACCACCACCTGTCCCAGCAAGAGCTGTCTGGATTCCAAAAGTCGGGGATCTAGTCAGAGAAAAGATCGCGGTAAAGAAGGAATTTGGGCCTTCTTACAGAAAAGCAGTTCCTGTCTTGTCTGTCAACGGGACAAGATCAGTAGTACTACCGCCGCTTGCTGGTAAAAAGGAGAACCGAGTTATATCCATCGACCTGGTAAAACCACAATCATGTGGCCGATAACAAATAGTAGGCCGAGTGGACTCCCCATAAGTAGCAGAACACCAAGGTTCGCTACCAGTACAGAGGTCCTAACAAAGAGGCTAATCACATTCGAAACGCCTACAGAAGAACGACAAGGACTATGCAACAATGCAATGGAACTTAGACCTCTGAACACCCAAATAAAAACATTTAGCAGAGACACACCAACCTATAATGAAGTAACAAACGACTATGCAAGAAACAGTAATCCTGAAGCAATTGGAACAATTGACAGAACTGCATCCGGCTACTTCATAAACTTCGATGATTCCTCCGAAGGCTTCACTGAATCAAAAACACAGCCATCATCAAAAACCTTTAAAGATAAAGCTAAAGAACTTTTGAAACAACTGAAAGAAACATATCTGATTTCTCCATGGATTGAATTTTGGGTGGGTTTTGGTGCATTTATCCTCATACTTTGGCTCATCATGATACTAACTTTGGGACGCTTCATTGAGGGAAAATATGCTAAAATGGACACAGCAAGTCAGAAAATCAACTTGATCCTCAAACCACATACATCTTCACACGTCGAGAAAAGAGAACTTTCTTCAGTCAACTTCACAGCCAATCCTATACCGGGTGGGGTAGCATGGGACAACACTGACTACGAAATCTATGGTCCGGTTGAAATCCTGAAATATCCACACAAAATTAAAATCTCATTGAGTGACTTCGTAAAACCAAGCACATTTGCTGATGATTGGGACTTTGAAAGTATAAACAATATGATGTCTGACTTAGTGATGTCTGCTAAATTTACCAAACATGATTATTTGCAGGGTTCTACAAATTATGATAGTATGTATTGCTACAACCACTATGGTAACCATTTTTTACATAGATCTGCACAACCTAGAAATGTTTTAAATTATAATCAATGGGAACATTGTGCAACCCCTCCAAAAGGAAGCTCAAGAACCGTTTATGACAAATATTCATACTTTTCAGGTTTTAACATAAGTAATGCTGAAACATTTTATTTCAAATTGTCAAATAAGACAGGGACAAAGACCATGATAACCAACACAAAATTGATATATTCAGACTCATTCTTTGAACAAATGAATACTTTTGGTTTTGATTATTGGGACAAAAATGTTGAATTGAAAAGTGTTTGGGGCACAAAAGAATGGCAAGTACAGGGTATAGAATCTCTGTTTAGAGCCTGCATGATCCCAGAACAAATTATATTTTTAAATGACACTGTTCAACAAACTACCTGTCTTGGCTTAGCCAAAATCAAAGACTTCAATAAACCGTCTATTCCAAAACCAACAATGAACAACAATAGCTCTACAGATGAGGAGATAGACATAAACTATGTATTAAACCAAAACAGAACACATCCAGATTGGAAACAGTGGTTGATCTGGCCCACAGATACTAATAACTGTCAAGACAGATTCCTGAACAAAACACAGGGGTTCAAAATGACCAGGCCAGACCCTAGATATCCCCAAAGACATCACCCAGGGATAATAACCACCTACAGTGTGGGCAAATTATGCCTTCAGTGGCTACAAACTTCCACACTGGCAGAAATTAAGCAACACCTAACTTTACTTACTGATGGTGCTGACTTGCGTGATTTCATTATGGGACCGCGCAAACAGCGCCAGAAAAGTTTCATAGCAGCCTCTGTATATGCAGCATACAATGAGGCCTGGAAGGTTACTCAAATTGAGACAGCAGAAAGGATACGGGAAATTGACCGTATTAATTTGGAAAAATCACTTTCTGTAGTGGACAATGGGTTAATGACTCTGTCCTCCAGAATTTTTTCTCTGGACAGCATTGTGTCTTCAGCAATCGACATACTATCGCAAGACTTACTGTTGTTACAACACGGTCAGTCTCAATTGCGTTCTATTGTACAGCTTGGCTGGACGTTACAAAATCTGCGTTCAGGCTATGTGCCTTGGCGTTTAATCAACACAACGTCACTATTCAATATCTTTAACCTTACTGATAAACAAATCAGTATGGCACAGAAGGGTGCTGATTATACAATCCTGAGCATTGAGAAACTCGAAAGATTACCAGTGACAATGTCAGAACGACCTGTCAGTGAATGGATAATACATGGGATAATTAATATTCCAATATCAACCTTCAGGTTTCAATACTGCCAAAAATATATACAGGCTGGCATGTACGAAAAATTGGGAAAAGGGTACATTAAAACAACATGGAACCTGCCCTATTCACATGCATGTGTCAGTAATAAAGGACAGAAAGTGTTTCTTAGTGGCAATAATTGTGCGATGTCACTAAGCGGTACACTTCTGTGTAACGGAATTAGTTTGCATGGAGCCTGTGAAGGGAACTCAAATAACCTTTCATGTCACCAGCTAGGCACACCTGCTACAGAAATAGAACCATTCTTTCAAAGACTCTATAATGGGAGTTACATCCTAATTGTGGACCGCAGATGCTGTAGTCTTATGCCCGGGACTCCTTATCTCGTAACTACGACTGCCAAGGTCAAGTGCTGTGGACGCTTATTGTTCCCCAGCTCCTTTCCAGACAGGGAGGTAAGGGCATGGCCCAGCTTGAAAATTACTTCTATTCGAATAGATACTTTAAGCAGAATGAAAACAGTGCTTCTTCAGACGCCGACAAGGCTCACGTCATCAAAAGAAACGTATGATCTCCTAGTCGCAAGGACGACTGCAGAGATACATTCATTGTTATCGACTAATTCCCCCATACATTTCGCAGAAATCCTGAATGAAATCTTAAATATTTCTGATACCAGTGGAGTCTCAAAAGTATTTAAGACAGTATTTTCGATGGCATTAACACCATTCAAAGCCATACTGGGTATTTTTCCAGATTTCGTCCATTCGATTTTTGGCGGACTTCCCCTCATTTTAGGACTAATTGCAGGAATCCTATTCTTGGTCCTTATATTTCGTTATGGCAAACCATGTCACAGACAAAACACCTGCGACAAGGGAAGAAACAATCCTAGCCATTGGATACCGGGACCGGATATCAAAAATCCTGGGACTATCCCGGCTTAGAGACCTGAACATGACTTGGTTTCTTTCATTTCGACCAATGTGGCATCGATGTGTTTTACCTGTATTAAGGTGCCTGCTATGCGGAGAAGAATGCGTGTTAGACACCTGTCTGACGCTACAATCGGATGCGCCAATGGATGCAGAAACATTGTTGAGTCCAACAAAGGCTCATGCTTTGTGCTGCCCTCAACGGCTACCAATCCTGATGACGGCATTCGTGGAAGCTTCACCACTACGATAAGGGGGTAGTGAAGTTCAAAATGAAAGCAGCATCGATCAGGTACGACCTTCTGTCAGCAATCCAAATCAGAATGTCAATGGAGACAATCATGCGCACGAATGCATGGTTACACCTATTTCCGAGTTAGTGGAACTCTCCCAGGAAGCTGTTGACAACTTTTTCGAGAGTCTAAATGATATGATGTTCTCACCAGAGCAGAAATAGAGACTTTTGAGCAAGCTCGTATACGGCGTTCCCTGAATTTGGCCTTCAACTAGAAAAGCAAAATACCATGAACGTTTTTCCCTCCAGTTCACGGACAGCAATTTTTTCAGCAGCCCCAAAATATTTTTGCATATTTTTCGGGACACTATCTTCTGCCTAAAGTAAGAACTATTCTTAGAGAACTAAGATTTCTACTTTTAGATAGCTTATAGACATTAGCTGCCCGCTGGTATGTTCATAATTATTTTATTCTGTGATGGAATGGTCTCAAACTTTTTTCTGTATTAAGAGCCATTTCATGTGTAAATTCTCATATACCAGTTAGCGATAATGTATACAAATGCGTGATTACTTTAGCATTATTTCACAGCTTGAGTGCATACAATACATGTAAATGCTTTTTTTCCGTATATTTGATAAATTTCAAAATGCATTTATGTATTTTGGGGTGGTAAGGTATACACGATACTCTACCGTATGTTTTACTATGCATAGATTAGTAAATATGTCCATAGTGCGCGTGGAGTGGGTGTGATGTATTCCTATAGGTTCTGTATCGATCCCCCTATTCCTGACCCTATTCTGGTTAACAAACTAACAAGTTAACTAGCAGCCATCCCATGAGGCAGAAAACCCCCATGATGCAGGAACCGTTATCTGATAAAGCCACACTACGGCACAGGAACGTGTTATCTGATTAGGTCATAACGCTTGCCATCTAATTAGACAAGCGATATTCCTCCAGCCCCTGATAAGGCATACGGAGTTCTCAAAACAAATCAAACCTATGACAACCTGGGAAAAACCCTGCGGCCATTGTTTTGATTTCACCGAGAACTTCAGCAAAAGAATGTGCTAACGACCTGGTCGTATGACATCCTTATTGACGTATCTATGTCCATCCTTACGTCAATCTCGGCACCTTAAAGGTATAAATATTACCGATATTGCCCTATGCAAACACACGCGGTGGTGACGAGATCGGAGCAGCCAGACTTGCCGAAGCCCAGAGCAGAGCAGACCCCGCTGGCGCAGCCCCGCCTTCCTGACGCGCTGAGAACGAGAAGCTGTCTATTCTCCTGCCGAGAAATCCAGCTCCGGCGCTTCCGGGTAGCCCTCGCAGGCAGCCTGGAATATCGAGACCAGAGACGAGAGATACCATCCCTCATCCATCCTAGATTCCAGGTACAGAACTGAATAACCCCTCACAGAGAATTCTTTAGTCAGTCACTTGGCAAAACAAACTTAACTTAAACTGTAACTTTCTATTCCCGCCCACGCATTAGACTTAGGTCAGGTACACGGGGTAGGCGTAGTTAGAAACACCAGTTGAGTACGAGTAGTCAAATGTATATGTGTATGTAATATATCTTATTCATTTTAAACCTTCATATGGCTTAGAAACCATATCAATGTTTTTACAGTATTATTTTATACTTCTGCTTTTAATGTATGCACTTTACTTAACCATAAGTATTGCAATAATATCGATCCATTTCTCTTGTATGAGAAAAGAGACTGATCAATAAATAACATCTTTTATTGAACACGCCGTCTCTTCCTTTTCTCTACAATCTGATGAGACTAAGACTGCACGTACTGACTGAGTAAAATAAATTGCCTTTTGTTCACACGACTCTCGAGATACACTCTTGATTAGGGGAGAGCAAAGTTGTCATGTTCTATGGTTGTCAGAAACTAAATCCCTTCTTGTCTATCCAGGGAGGTTCAACTCCTCCTTGCCTATTCGAGAAAGTTTCTAGTGAACTCTGAGCTAGCTGGCAAACCCAAAACTTTAAGTCTAATATCGACAGTAGTAGACCTAGTTAACGTCTGGTCTAGGCCTATACTATTGAAGGTATTATTCCAATGCGCAGAGCCTATTGGGATAATAGGAACTACACTACACTACCAAGCCAATTCTTGTACTGGGAAGGAAACAAGCTTCCGGGGACCGGTTTCTGCCATTTCAGGCGTCTTCGGCCCGGCTTGCTTGAATCCTGATGGTGCAATGAGCAAGGGACTCACATCTGAGTATACCCTTCCACGCTTATGGTGGACAAAATGATTCAGAAAAGGGGGTGGTGATGAACAGAGTGCCTGAATTAAGCAGACCACTCTTACCCAGTCCAAAGATCAGGGCTTGATCCATCACCGTTTTTTAGCTCACTGCACCATCCCAGCTCAGAACTTGGCTATATGCAAATTAGTCTGTTCCTGTACCAGTGCATGATGGGAACAGGGCAAACCAAACTACCAAGCCAATTCTTGTACTGGGAAGGAAACAAGCTTCCGGGGACCGGTTTCTGCCATTTCAGGCGTCTTCGGCCCGGTATACTCAGACATGAGTCCCTTGCTCACTGCTCCATCAGGATTCAAGCAAGCCGGGCCGACGACGCCTGAAATGGCAGAAACCGGTCCCCGGAAGCTTGTCTCCTTTCTGGTGAGGAATTGGCTTGGTAGTTTGGTCTGCCCTGTTCCCATGATGCACTGGGCCAGGGACAGACTAATTTGCATATAGCCAGGTTCTGAGCTGGGATGGGGCAGTGAGCTAAATAACGGTGATGGATCAAGCCCTGATCTTTGGACTGGGTAAGAGTGGTCTGCTTATTTCAGACACTCTGTTCATCACCACCCCCTTTTCTGAATCATTTTGTCCACCATAAGCGTGGAAGGGTATACTCAGACATGAGTCCCTTGCTCACTGCTCCATCAGGATTCAAGCAAGCCGGGCCGACGACCCCTGAAATGGCAGAAACCGGTCCCCGGAAGCTTGTCTCCTTTCTGGTGAAGAATTGGCTTGGTAGTTTGGTCTGCCCTGTTCCCGTGATGCACTGGGCCAGGGACAGACTAATTTGCATATAGCCAGGTTCTGAGCTGGGATGGGGCAGTGAGCTAAATAACGGTGATGGATCAAGCCCTGATCTTTGCACTGGGTAAGAGTGGTCTGCTCAATTCAGACACTCTGTTCATCACCACCCCCTTTTCTGAATCATTTTGTCCACCATAAGCGTGGAAGGGTATACTCAGACATGAGTCCTTTGCTCACTGCTCCATCAGGATTCAAGCAAGCCGGGCTGACGACGCCTGAAATGGCAGAAACCGGTCCCCGGAAGCTTGTCTCCTTTCTGGTGAAGAATTGGCTTGGTAGTTTGGTCTGCCCTGTTCCCATGATGCACTGGGCCAGGGACAGACTAATTTGCATATAGCCAGGTTCTGAGCTGGGATGGGGCAGTGAGCTAAATAACGGTGATGGATCAAGCCCTGATCTTTGGACTGGGTAAGAGTGGTCTGCTTAATTCAGACACTCTGTTCATCACCACCCCCTTTTCTGAATCATTTTGTCCACCATAAGCGTGGAAGGGTATACTCAGACATGAGTCCCTTGCTCACTGCTCCATCAGGATTCAAGCAAGCCGGGCCGACGACGCCTGAAATGGCAGAAACCGGTCCCCGGAAGCTTGTCTCCTTTCTGGTGAAGAATTGGCTTGGTAGTTTGGTCTGCCCTGTTCCCATGATGCACTGGGCCAGGGACAGACTAATTTGCATATAGACAGGTTCTGAGCTGGGATGGGGCAGTGAGCTAAATAACGGTGATGGATCAAGCCCTGATCTTTGGACTGGGTAAGAGTGGTCTGCTTAATTCAGACACTCTGTTCATCACCACCCCCTTTTCTGAATCATTTTGTCCACCATAAGCGTGGAAGGGTATACTCAGACATGAGTCCCTTGCTCACTGCTCCATCAGGATTCAAGCAAGCCGGGCCGACGATGCCTGAAATGGCAGAAACCGGTCCCCGGAAGCTTGTCTCCTTTCTGGTGAAGAATTGGCTTGGTAGTTTGGTCTGCCCTGTTCCCATGATGCACTGGGCCAGGGACAGACTAATTTGCATATAGCCAGGTTCTGAGCTGGGATGGGGCAGTGAGCTAAAGAACGGTGATGGATCAAGCCCTGATCTTTGGACTGGGTAAGAGTGGTCTGCCTAATTCAGACACTCTGTTCATCACCACCCCCTTTTCTGAATCATTATCCTCAGATAGGGCGCATTTTTACTCAGCGCTTGCTTGGTACAATTTGATTGTGAATAATACAGAGGTATGGGGTAGCGCCATTTTAGCCTCTTTCCTCATGACATTTCTGACAGAATCGGCAACTTGCTGCGCATTTACCTACTGCTTAGCCTACAACTTATAATACCATCTTCCACGTTCTGAGGTACATTTCTTCTTGCACATATATCAAATGTGGGACTCCGTTGTATAGTCACCTCTTCCTTTATTTCCTGAGAAACATTATCCTTCTATAGCTGCTCAACACACCGCAAAGCAGCATTTTTCCTCAGGTTTTTTTCTGCTCTTTTTCCCAAAACTTATATACTTTCTGTGACTTTTATGATTTCTCTTTATGGATCATAATACTATTTTTGGACTGACCCTTCAGCCAATGAATTGCCCTATGCTACCACTCGAAAGGCTCAACACTTTTAATAAGGCTAATACTGCTTAGACAAGGCTACTTTCTTGACATTCTATGTAACGTTTAAAGCATTCATGTCCGTCATAGAGTTGTATGGGCAGACTGAAGAAAACACAATCTGTGCTGGGTTCTACTAGTCGCACTTTCATTATTCGTTCAAAGTTGCGCACTCCTCCCATTCGAATAGATGAATCTTCGACCTCATCTCCCGAATTGACTTCTTCATCCTTTGCATCCTCCACAAGTGTTTCTTCTGCAGCTTATAAAGCAACATCCAAAAGGCTGAAAAAAGATCCTCCTTCCCCACCAAAACAAGCCTCTTCTGCATCCGTGGATTTGCTCTTAGAAGAAATCCAAGCTCTACGCCCATTTGTTGAAGAAACAAACTCTAAATTGCAACTCTTGATGGAAAGTTGGTCAAAAATGGAAAAACAAATCTCCAACGTAGAACACAATGTGGAAGTGGGCCCCTCCATAGCCAAAGGTGAAGACTTCCATTCACAGATCATTTCCTTACAGAATCAAGTTGAAAACCTTCAAAACATGAACCAGCAGAATAATCTTTGTATTTATGGTCTACCGGAGGGTTCTGAAGGTTCGGACCCTTTCGCTTTCTTCAAGACATTCTTGCCAACAGTCTTGCACCTGCCTGAGAATACCCCTCTCAATATTCAACATGCGCATGAATTAGCTCCTCAGCATTCATCACCCTCAAGTATGAGGTAACCGGGAGGAATTATATTATATTTCCAACAATACAGAGATCTCCTCAAAGTGTTATCAGCGGTTTAGTTCATCAAGCATATCTCCTCTTCAGGATCCGAGCTCTTCTTCTCTATAGACTAAGTGAAAACTACAGCAAACAGGCGCAAAGAGTTCTTAGCATTGAGACCCGGCCCTGCGTTCAATTGGAGCTAGGTTTGGCGTTTTTCATAAATGCCTCTTCAAAGTCACCTTCAATAACAATACTGTTACATACGAACATCTAATGAAGCTATTAAGTTTCGCAACGCGCACTGCCCGGAAAAAATGGATATCTCCAGCGCACGCTGCAAATGACTTTATCTTAGACTTGTTATCTGTTCTTTTCCCTTTTCTTGAATCTACATGTTTATCATAAGGCGTTCTTAAGCATTAGAATATTATACTTGTTCACTTGCCTTGCTGTATCTTATCCCTTATTTTTTTTCAGGTTACGTCTCTCTAGTTTCTATTTTAAAGTTTTAAGGATTGTTTTTATTAAGCAATGCTTTTTGATGATCATTAACATATCCTTTCTTTACAGGTTCCCACTCCCTTTGTTTGATGTATCCGTCTACCTTGTTGTTTCCTCCTGGAATCTCCTTACCCGACCTTGTGGAGTCTGGACATGTCATCCTTCCATGTGGCCTCCTCCCTCCCCTTTCCTTACATGTTTTGGATTTTTTATAGGTATGGTCTTTCTTTTTTTATCGATTCTCATTCTATGCTGTCCCTCCTGTGCAATGCTTTTGTCTCTTCCCTCTAAATAAATCTTATATCTTCTTTTCTTTTATTCTCTCTATGGTTCAAATTAACTTTTACTTTATCAGATTTATAAATGTTCCTAAAAGTTGTCACTTGCAATGTCAGAGGCTTTAATTCCCCTATTAAGCGATAGAGAGTCCTCTCCCATTTAGCTAAAATGGATGTTCATATAGGTATGTTACAGGAGACTCATCTTACTGAAAGCGAATCGTTAAAACTTAAGAGGAATTGGGTTGGTGAAATCTTTTTCTCAACAGGTGATGGTAAAAGAAATGACATCATAGCCTTATGTCATAAAGCACTAAATGTCAAACTCCTCTCACAAGACTCAGACAATGAAGGCAGATGGGTGTTTACCAATCTCTTGTTAGGGAAACCCTCGTATCTTTACTTAACATATATGCGCCAACCACTGGGGATATTTCTTTTTGCACCCACATTTCCACATTTCTCTTACAATATCCCACAGAAAACCTTATTTTTGCAGTTGACTGCAACCAAGTAATGGATCCCTTCCTTTACCGAAATTCAAAGTTCTCCTTTATCCCAAACAAATCCCATAAAGCTTTTTTACGAACCATAGAATAGAGAAATGTGATTGATGCTTGGAGACTCTGCAATCCATCTTTAGGAGAATACTCTTTTTTTTCTCCACCACATTAGACTCAATCCAGAATTGATCATATCTTCATCACACGTAATGTCTCCTAATCTTTGCTCTCATCACATATAGGGCCCATCCTCATTTCTGATCATGCTCCCAATACGATTCAACTAGACATCCTCGAACAATCCACATCAATTACTCCCTACTTCTTGATTCCAACTTTAATGCTTCTTTTACTACTTTTGTTCATGAATTTTTTCAAAATAATGAAACTGGAAAGCTTCCATTATCTACAATCTGGGATGCCTTTAAAGCTACCGCCCGAGATTTCATCATGAGGTACTCATCCAATATACGTAAATCTTTTAAAATCATTCACAATACCCTTCCCACTAAAATCAAAACCCTAGAACACTCATTTTACACCTCTAAAACAAAGACCTCCTTGGAAGATCTTATAAATGCAAAGATTGCTTTTATTAAATCCTCGACTGAGAGCGCCTCTTTATTTTTACTGAAGACAAGCGCGAAATACTATGGTGGTCAAAATAAATCGGGAAAATTATTGAGCAAAACAGGATTCACACTGATTCAATTATAGATGATAATCAAGCACCAAAGTACAAAGATTCTGAAATTCTTCAGGAATTTGTCAATTTCTACGAATCCCTCTACATACCAGAAACCATATCTTTGGATACAGCTATTCTTCAATACTTTTCCACTATCCAGAAACATGATAATCCCTTTCCTCATATGGATACCTTGGAATCTGACATTACACAAGATGAATTAACCGCTGCACTTAGGACTCTCAAAAAGGAGAAAGCCCCAGGTCCTGACGGTTTTACAGTGGAATTTTTCTTACACTTCACCCAATTGCTTGTTCCACACCCTCACTCTCTCATGTCCTCTTTTACTTCCTCTTGCAATTCATCAGGTTCCTTTCTTGAGGTATTCATATGTTTAATAACGAAAGATGGTAAGGACTCTAGATATTTCAAAAATTATAGACCCATCTCGTTAGTTATTGTGGATTATAAGATTTTTTCAAAAGCACTAGCAATACGATTAGAACCGATTCTTCCTTCAGTGGTCGGCAAGGAGCAATCAGGCTTTGTTAAAGATCGCAGCATTACAGATAATACTAGATTGTTCTTCAGTATTTTATTTAGGAAGTCTCAACACTCAGATTCACTAGCTGCAATTGCCCTTGACTCGGAGAAAGCCTTCAATAGAGTCTCATGGCCATTTATCTTCCAGGCTCTTAAATGGTTCGGCTTTGGCTCAAAAATTTTATCCCTGATTGCTTTATTATATTTAGAGCCTAAGGCAGCCATCTCCGCCAATGGTCTTGTATCTCCCTATTTTATTCTTCACAGAGGTGTACGCCAAGGCTACCCTTTATCTCCTTTTCTTTTTAATCTAGCATTAGAACCTGTTCTTTCTCGTTTGCGACAGAATCAATCCATCACAGGTTTTTCATCTGAATTCCAACACATAAAATTAGCAGTTTATGCTGACGATATTTTAATCTTCCCCTCTAATCCACAATCCTCGCTCCCTGCTTTTCTAAAAGAGGTTGAAGCCTATGGTTTAATATCAGGGTATAATTTCAATACTGACAAGTGTGAGATCATGCCCTTAACTAAATATACGTTTAAGGAAGATTTTCAAATCTCCAATTTTACATTGAAGTCCAAACATATAAAATATCTTGCCCTTTGTTTCTCTCCCTCTGAAGAAATCAAATCTTCATTCTCAGGGGTACTTGTTAATAAAGAAGTTGGCACAGAAGCTGAAATATGAAAAGACATCTTCATTAAACTTAAATAAGTGAGACTACGTCACACAGAAGCCTTAGCAACTGAATGAGGCAGTCTGAGGAGTACAGAAAACAGAGGCCTTATATATGCTTAAGGTTACAAGCTCAGCATAAAAGTAAGGGGCAGTCCTAGCTTTTGCAAGCATGCAACATGCCTAATATGGACATACAAGATCTGCCAAATATTGGCCAATAGGAAAACATTCAAAACAAGGCATCATGTAACCAGAACACCCCCCTTGAGTCGTGCTTTTGCCCAACCCGATAAGTCAATCAATTACACCACCTATAGGTCAATCAGTAATGGCAGGACATGTCTGTATGCTTCAAAAGAAAGGTTGTGTAATAGGAAAACACAGGGAGAGAATAGCGAAGGCCAAATGATAAGATACGACAAGAGAAGAATACTAAAGGCTAACAGATAGTTGATACAGGGATTAGGTATCCAGACAAGAATTAGTTAGGCCGGCTGGTGTCTGAGATTGGTTTCAAAACAAGGACAGAGGGGGTTTTCAACACGTTACAGTCCAAAGGGCATAGACACTTCGTGAATAGAGCAGCCTGTGTAAAGGCAACACAAAATGACGGCCAATGTAAGATGGAGTCCACATTAAAGAACCTCAGACCCTCCTTTTGCCATTACACAGGCAAATCCTAATTCATTGCTAGGTGAGCATTCTACTCATTTCATAAAAGCAGGTATATGTAAGCTATCAGCAGGAATACAAAGAGAACAAAGCATTCAACATTCAGATGGTAGAAGAAAGTAATGACCACTATTACAAACAGGATTTTCATCATTTTTTTCACAACCCTAGGCAAAAGAAAATCCTAAAATTATTTAGCAAACATTTTCAGTGCTCCTATGTTTTTCAGTGACTATTGACAATGCCAGTAAAATTATAAGAATCAGTCTCCAAACACCCATTCTATGCAATCGCACGGGAACTGCTTGTGCAACCATAACTATACCCAAAGTCCGTCTAAGCCTCCCTGGCAGGCTTCTATTGTCCATCAAATCTGCTTCTGTTGGTTTCTTCCGCATTGGGCCTCTTGATTCAGGCCTTCCATGAAAATAGTGCCTCTCAGTATCTGTTGGAGTGCCCTCCTGGCAAACACTCACAGCTCACTTGAAAGTCTCATTGTCTCAATGCAGTGCACCAATATATTTCCTGTGCTGCAGGCACTACAGATATTGTGCTCTTCATTAGTCATGGGCACAGATCATCTCATGCAGACCCAAGTACTATTAATCGGGAGAGAGCAACAGACTTTCACACTCAGCAACACTTTCAGGCTCCAACACTCGGTGTCAGAGGATGCTCGGGCTGCTCTTTCATTTAATTTTTCTTTCATCATGGGTACCAAAATGTAGTGCCTTTTGCCAATCTTGGATCCTCCGGTGCACTGCCCTTCCGTTGGAGCAGTGAAAAGGGGTGTATGGCCAAAACTCAGGCCAAGGGGCTCAAGGGACTGCACACTGTCAGAGCTTACCAGCACATGACAGGTGAAAAACTGAAGCCTCAAAACAACAGGGATCCTTCTATTTTGCTCTTTTGCACTGAAACTCTGGTTCTGGGATGTCCAATGCCGTCTGATGGAGCAAGTACAATGCTTTGGAGATACTATTGATGGCGCACTGGCGATCGCTGTCCAGCCTTGCTGCTTTCTGGATGCTGGGACTGTAGGGCTAAGACGTCTGCCTTTCATCTATAGCTGTCACTGATGGGAATTAGATTTACATCAGTGTTCCGCAGGTTATTATGACTTAATCCCGCAGAACCTAGTGACGTAGGAAATAGGACACAGTTGTTAGTTTCCTTCAATTTAGTACCAAAACAGTTTATTGTATTTAACAAGAGGATTGCAAGCAGGTGGCCTGCAATCTGCGAGGGAGTGGCCATACGCCATGGGACAATTCTGGTCTAAAACACACTGTAATTCTCAAAGGCAATACTTCTAATCTCTTCAATTGGGTATCCTTCATTATCCTCTGCCATCTAAGGGTAGATAGTTACATGGGAATTCTATCTGAATGGATGTCTTCAAACATGGTGGCATTGTCTAACGGGGTAAACATTTCTTTTTTTTCTCAATGATTACGTCTAGGTGTTCCTAAATTCCTTATCTAGAACACCTCAAAAGAGAAATCACATGATACAGATTATCAGGGACATGTAGATACCTCCCTTTAATATTTGTGCATCAGGTGCACTATGCAAAACACAGGCTAATGATCAAAATGTGGAAACAAAAAGCAAGAACTAGAGAGTCCTGGTATTTCCATGATTTAGAACACATTTGATCCCACCAAAAATTAAAGAAGCAGGAACAAAAGGATATAAATCCAAATTAAAATAGTCATTGAAAATTTGTCATGTTCAAAAAAATAAATGTAAGGTATCTCCTATTGAGTGGAAAACTTGTCTTACTATAGTATTGAGTCAGTTAACCAGTCCATCACTACCATGACGGCCAGACTGGAAAACATAGAAGTAGGCCTAAAGAAAATTCTTAAAAACCAGTCTGGTCATGCAAAAGGGAATTCTACACAATATGGGGGTCCCTGGTACATTACTGCAGTCTGGAAGTGTGAACCTGAACAATACACCATCAATAATAAAAAAGGCTAACTGGTGAAAGGAATACGGAAAAGAGAAAATGACTAGGTCACAGCTAAAATCCCCAATAACTAGGCACGATGCGACATCGGTCAGGGGAGAAGCGACAAAAGAAAAATCTATAGGAAGAACAAGAAATTACTTGGGTGATAGTCAGGTATGTGACACAACACCAAGAGTACGGGTGATACAGAAAAATCAAAATAGTTCACAAATGTTAGCTCTACCGCTGGCCGCTACACCATATACGGTAATCTCAGCTAATGTTCCAGTTCCTTCTTCAGGGAAAAATGAAACCTTGTTTCCTTTTAAGGAACAAAGCCATACACTATTTTAGGAAGCAGAACAAAACTGACTAATGTAATATAGAAATTAGGTCACCATGTACAAGAGTCACAGATCTATAATTTATTCTTACGTCTAGCCAGGATACATAAATCTAGGGCTGCCTGTTCCTTAAGGGAAGGGGGCAGTAACGTGACTAACTGCAGGTGACACTCTTTGATCCTGTATATCTCTTTTATTTTTATTCAATACCATTATAGCCAAAATAGACAGGCACTGGTGAAGTGTTGTCTGTCTTGCTCACAGCATGAAAATATCATATCTGTGAAATTTAGTATCATGGCAAATCCACCCAACTGTTGTGCAGCGATATGCATCGTCATGAAAAATCCCTTCACAACACAGGGGAACTTGTAATAGTATCAGAAGCAACAACATAAAACAAAAACATGCATAAAATAAAAAAACGCACAAAACGCACATGTCAATCCATCAGATATACTTGCTGTATATCAAGCACAAAAAGCATAGACAAAACAATAGCATATGTGAATGAGCGGTGATGCACACACTTCATGTCATGTACTTTATGCACTGTGAACCTGCAGCCCAAAACCCAATATTCAGGCCTGCTTAATTTGTCAGGTTTAAAATCAAAATTACACTTTCTTTTACTTTCC
Source organism: Lissotriton helveticus (assembly GCF_964261635.1). Taxonomy (NCBI): domain Eukaryota; kingdom Metazoa; phylum Chordata; class Amphibia; order Caudata; family Salamandridae; genus Lissotriton; species Lissotriton helveticus. Next base: position 809,582,077 of record NC_136063.1, read on the forward strand.
TCACCCTCCTTTTGACAGCTGGTCACCAGTTAGTGGTGCTCGGCTGTCAATACAATCTACTGTGTCACTTCTGACATACAGGACCAGCAAGAACAATTCATGATAGGACCAAATACACAAACATGAAAAACACATGAACATTTCTTTCCAAATGAGTTCTGCAAAAACACATCTCTTTTCAACGAACCAAACTCATGTGTCTTGTCAGCCTTAAAATCACCCAAAACAATCCATGAATGATCTGTTGGCAGAAGCAAAAAAAATACAGAACACACAAAAGAGAGACATTTTTCATAACAAACAAATATCCTTTATAACTTTTAATCAGAAGACAAAACATGATACACATTAACAAACACAAAAATACATTTCCATTACTTAACTGTTACCATCTTGTCAGTCAGCTTGCAACATTAAGCTACCTTAATTTTAACTTTCTAAAAGTAAAATTATTTCACTGACACTCCATGTTAGTTTTGCGCCACAATTTCCACTGTGAAAAATACTTCTTAATTGGCAAATCGTTCTCACTTAGGCATGTAGCCTTCAAAACTTTAATAAAGAGCTTCGTCTTATTTTCTGTCTAAGACTTAATGCAATACTTCATTTTCTGTCAAATAAAAGCAACTAGCGGACATTATTTTTCCAGAGCAGAGATACAAATGTATCAGTTCTGCAGAGCATTTAGCATGATGTTGGGACTTTCAAAGAAACCCTTTTTTTCATATTTTCCTTTTAGAATTAAGTTCTTTAATTTATTGATGTTCTTATGGAGAAACCAGAAACCCCCCTTTTAGAGGCCCTGTTTAGCAAGGCCATTCTGCACTTCACAGAGAGAAGGCCCTAATTTACAAGGTCACAGATGTCGACATGACAGCCTCCTTCCATTGTTTACAGGGAAACTAAAGATAGCACCTCAGCGCGACTTGAGCCAGCCTCTGCAGCTCTCCTAGCCCCCAGCTTCTGCTCACTCTGAAGCTGTTAAAGACAAAAGGCCTTCCTAATTCCTCCTAACCTGCAATAATTTACTCTATTTTAAAAAATAATTTCTCCTTTTTAGGGGCTAAAAAATTATCTTTATTCTCAGATTATTAAACAACATTTACTGTGAATAATTCACAGAACCTAATAACACACATACCAGTTTTTAGAACAAATGCTTGTTGCAATGGTACTCATTTCATCAACCTTAAATGGTGAACGTCTCAGTAGGTCCAGCTCGAGTTAAAACCTTCCACCCTGATATTAAACTCAAACCTCTGCACCGGGCACATTGGCTCACTGAGCCATTAAAAGCAACCCCAAATGGGAGCAACCTGGAAATTTTAATTATACCTAAATGTATGCATTTACTGAAGCCTAAAGCACTTTAAAGCTATTTATAAATGGCAAGAATGCTGTTTGAATGGTCTATTTTACCCGAATTCGATTTTGATATTTGGGGCACTTAAAAATAAATATACTATAACTGTGTTACATATTAATCATCCTCAGAATGTACTTTACAAATTGCAGAGATTGGACATTAGACATATCTCATGTAAATCCTTAGAAAATTGAGTTTTTTACGCCTGCGCTAAGTGAAATTCCATATGCTAATGTCCTCATTATGCAGTACAACATAACATAAATTAAATTATAATGCTAGGAGGTCACAGTATGAGTATTAAGCTTCATGAATAGTAAAAAACTAATTTTGAAGCACTTATTTTTAATAATTATTTCGCATAATTAATAATTATTTTTAATAAACCCAATCATTTTTGATAATTCCACATATAAAAGCAAGCTGCACACCTTGCCTTATCATTTTAGACGCATTCATTTATAAGCCTAAGCACAGAAGCCTAACTGGAAACATAACAAATTTGTGCGCCACTTTTTTCCTTTTTAAAAAAAAAAAAAGGACGAATATTATTTAGCAACAGAACCATGAATATGCTTATAAAAATGCTTAAAGAGAGAAAACCCCTTAATTGAAATGTCTTCCTGTAATACAAAATAATGAACCTTATGTTTGTAACCTTTTTAAAACGCTATTCTGAAATGCCAAGTTTCACCCATGTTTAACTGAGGGCGAAGTCCTGGCTTGAGTATATATTCATGTTTATTCTGTGACCTACAAAAACAACTGCTCTTTGCTCAGCGGCAATAAAAGCTCTCCTGTCAGTATTGTAACATGAGCACGGTGGCAGTCTTTTTCAAACTAAGACACATCAATGTGTGTTCTATAATATGTGTTTGAGTTCAGCAAAAATTTACTTCAGCTGAAGTGTTTGCCTGTTAATATCTAATACAATGTACGTAAGTAAAAAATGCTATAAGTTTATTTTTTTACAAAACACAAAATTTCGTTTTTGAGGCTTTTTTTTTGTTAGTGAATGTGAATTTTTAATTTTAGTTTCTAAGCATTTAGACATTTTGCTTAATAGACTGAAAACATCAAGAAAAACCACAACCACACATTGAGCTCATTTCGGACATAAACAGAAAGGGGTCAAACACTCAGGACACACAATACAGCGTGCTTTAGCCATTTATTTCGTGAATAGCGCCATGGCTATTCACTTACAGAAGTTGCACTAATGGGAAAACCAGATAGACATTTAAACACACATTTAACCCATAGATCAATACTCAGGACAGAAACAAAGGACAGCCCACAGACTGTACTTAAACCAAACCATTTGTAAAAACTAGATGTAAGTCATATTTACAAGAAGTGCTTCTCAATAGTGTTCCAAGGGACTGCAAAAACAGCCCAACAGACTGATGTATGTCCAAGAAGTGAAAATACACTCAATTCACTAGCTTTGGCTGGCAGAACACCAAAAATCGTTCTGCATATCTTCATTCAAAAAATTGCACAGAACAAAGGATCCTTGTATGTATTATGTCCATATTTTAATTCCCTGGGGATACAGAATCACCAAGGAAGAAATATGCTTGTATACCTAATATTTAGGTATTCCCTCTAGGGGAGCCGGCTAATTTACTTCACATAAAAACAACACATTCTTCGATGTGAGCTAAAACAGGCATGCCAAAAATACTGCAGAATATGCAAGTATTATAATCAGAGTAGTGCTTAAGGTACTCTTTGTACGCACACCGTTCAACAAAATCCGATAGAGAAAAATCTCATTACCTGCCTCCGCAAATTGCAATTTGCATATCAAATCCATACATATACATAGTTGGCCAACACAAATTACAAAATTCCAAAGCTACAGTAAGCGTTACTAAACAACTTTACTCTTACCAATCAAAAGGTTGTCCAATTTCTAACTGGCAAGTTCTGAATGACCTAACGGTCTTTTTTAGAATACTCACACCAAAAATGTTCTCAGTCAGGAGTGACATCATGTGGAGGATCAAAATCAGGAAGATCAGAAATATAATGGGCTGCAGAGACAAAGAGTCCCCAGAATCTTTGTGCACAGAGTAGTAGAGTCCCGTCCTGTCCTCCTCAGTAGATGTCAGTATCCTGACAAGTTCACTCCTTCAGAAAGTCACTTCTCTGATGAAGCCCGACGTTGGGCGCCAATTGAAGAAATCAAATCTTCATTCTCAGGGGTACTTGATAATAAAGAAGTTGGCACAGAAGCTGAAATATGAAAAGACATCTTTATCAAACTTAAATAAGTGAGACTACGTCACACAGAAGCCTTAGCAACTGAATGAGGCAGTCTGAGGAGTACAGAAAACAGAGTCCTTATATATGCTTAGGGTTACAAACTCAGCATAAAAGTAAGGGGCAGTCCTAGCTTTTGCAAGCATGCAAAATGCCTAATATGGACATACAAGATCTGCCAAATATTGGCCAATAGGAAAACATTCAAAACAAGGCATCATGTAACCAGAACATCCCCATTGAGCCATGCTTTTGCCCAACCCGATAAGTCAATCAATTACACCACCTATAGGTCAATCAGTAATGGCAGGACATGTCTATATGCTTCAAAAGAAAGGTTGTGTACTAGGAAAACACAGGGAGAGAATAGCGAAGGCCAAATGATAAGATACAAGAGAAGAATACTAAAGGCTAACAGATAGTTGATACAGGGATTAGGTAGTCCAGACAAGAATTAGTTAGGCCAGCTGGTGTCTGAGATTGGTTTCAAAACAAGGACAGAGGGGGTTTTCAACACGTTGCAGTCCAAAGGGCATAGACACTTCGTGAATAGAGCCTGTGTAAAGGCAAAACAAAATGACGGCAAATGTAAGATGGAGTCAAAATTAAAGAACCTCACCTCCATAGCCACATCTATTTATCTAAACTTAGACAAATGTATAGCTACATTGAAAATACTCACCGCAAGGTGGCATCCACTTCATCTTTCCTGGTGGGGCCATTTAAACTGTGTTATATCAAAATGGGTAGAAGGAAGAGTCCGTGATACATTCAGCTTCCTTAATCTTAATATCAAAAAATCAATGGGGGAAGGGATCACTTGTCCTGAGTAACCAGGGTATGTTTACTTTTCATTTCGGATACCGATAAAAAACCCTCATTCACGTACCAATGCTCGGATGGCGGTGTATCTTGGTTCTTCTCCTCTTTATTAGCAACGTGACAGCATCATCATCCGGTTTGATCGTATGCTTCCTCCACCCAGAGGTGAACCACTGGTTAGTACAATAGTGATTAGTGATGAGAATGTGAGTGCGAAGTACTTAATAAAATGCTTGGATGACCAGACAGAACAAACTTTTATGGGGTCTGGAAAACAGGCTTGGTTAAAAATATTTGGGTGTGAGTAGGAAGTAAAGTTATGGGGCTTCCGCACTATATGATGTCCTTAAAAAGGTTGCCATGTTTCAGCCACGAACTGCCCAGTGAGGGTCAAGTGGGCTTTCTTCAGGACCTAGAATCTATAGTGAAAAAAAGAGGTATAATAGTAACCCTCTATTTTGGGGTGAATCTTGGGAGTGTTTTTGCCCCAATTATGAGAAGGTCTGTAAGTACTTGTGGGTAGAAAAAAGGGGGGGACAAGACAGACTAAACAAATATGTACAGATAGCGTCAATATGCGCGATTCATGGATGGATGCTGTTTTTGTGCTTCAGTACAGAAGAAATACAACAGTGCTTCTACTGCTGCATTTGCTCGTAGTCTGGCAGACTATGTAACCCCCAAGTAGGCTCACCTGTGAGGAAATGTAGAGTTGGAACTTGGTCTTCTCTCTTCTTCAGCTTCATCATAAATCTATGCATGAAGTGGTACTTGTAGTGGAGCAGTGCTTGGTTTGTGCCATGAGTGAAATTTTTCTTGTGTTGCCCCTCCCACCTCAGGTTGAATGTCTGGCTGGCTTATGTCTCTGTGTGATGTGTGCTGATTCAGGCACTTTCAAGTGCTGCCATTATAGGGCCCATGTGATTGAACTGGACCTATATACATGGTTTGTCTTGTTTCCCTGCTTTGTGTGAGTGCTTCAAGGCATAGGAAGCATACTGAAACGTTGCATCACTCCTCTCCCTTGAGGAAGGAAAGGTTAACAGACACCAAGTACAGCATGGAGCACAGAGATCTCACCTGCCCTACATGTTACACAGAAGAAGGGGCTATATCATTATGCTAATTTCTTTGCTGTGCTGGCTCACCAGTGGACTGTGCATTTTCTTTGGCATCATGAGTGCATCCATTATTTCAAAATGTCTCCAAATTAGTATATAATTCACTGACACAAAAGGGCTTATTAATGAGGGGCTTTCGTCACTGGAGCATCACTTTTTTTACACTCTAGTGGCGCAAGTCCCTAAATCAAACCAATGAGATGATGCAAACACACTCATAGATATGAAGTAAGAAATTGCCTTACTCTGTAACAGGGAGGCATTCCAAAGGTGTTGAGGAGAGTTTTCCAGCACAACACCCATGGATTTTGATGCTGCCCCAAATTTAATTAATCACATTAACCTGGGGCAGCGACAAAACCTTGCGCCTCTCCATAGCAGGCGTTATGAGAAGAAATATTTTTCATTCTCCTCGTTTTTTCCTCTTTTCATGTGTGCTGCCCTCTAGCACACAGGAAAATGCTTCCCAGGATTGGTTTTGTGGAGGAAGGTGCCCCTTCATGCATAAAAAAACCCTGCTTGATCTTCCTGCACAAAAACAATCCCCCCTGCAACGGAGGCACCCTTACACCATTGGCGTTAGGCACTAAATTGTGCCAGTGTGGGGTAAAGGACAGGAATGCACCAAATTTCATATATATGGTGGATTCCTGCCCTTTCACATTGGTGTAGGGCAGCAAGAAGACTTGTGGTGCAACCCTGTTCCAATTCCTCTTAAATGAGTTCCAAAGTTTGGAAACCCAGGGAAGTAAGTGACTCTTTGTGTTTCCAAGTTCTGCTTTCAACAAAACATGCACTAACTTGGACGTATTTTGAGTTAATATATACAATCAAGAGGACAAAAAGAAACACATATATTGCTTGTGCATCGCTGCACCTCAGAAAATGGCATCATGATATAGCCCCTCGATTTCACTCAGTCTCTTACGGAGGCCTTGAGGCTCTCCTATGTGACCGTCAGTGAAGGGCAGAAGCATAGTTCTCATTTGACAGCCTCTTTTATAGATTTTATTATAGTGTCAATATCTTCACCCCTTTCCTTCTGACCCTCTTTTGAATATGGTGTTAACGAGGAGGCAGTCCTGAAAATGTTCTCAGGGGAAAATGCGTCCAGCAGGCTGAACTATCTAATGTATGCTAGTAGTTAGCTAATAACCTACATCTTTCTTTTGAGAATTGTCAACCAAGAACCAGTGATAGTATGTTTCAACTGCTGGTCAATAATGAGGTGAAAGTGTAGCTGAATTAAAGCACTCAGATGTGGCAGCTTTACTGATATTTTTCATTAGACAGTATCCCCTTGATAAGGACAACCTGATGCTCCCTCAGTTCTTTGTGTTAAATACAATTTTTAACTTTAAAATCTTAAACATTTATCAATCATTCCAAAAGGATAATAAAAATAATAACTTTATCCCGCTGAAAGTTGATGAGAATGGATGTTTGTCCACCCTCTCCAAATTCCCTTTACTCTCCCTATAGGAGTTTACGGGCCTTTTTGGGAAAATTTAGTCTGGGTCCCCTCTTGACCCTGCGCTGATGAAAACCCTCACGCTTGAGCCGGAAATGATCTTCCCTATTCTGTTAGAATTGGTCAATCTTTCCCTGGAAACAAGCATAGTGCCTTCACCATGAAAACATTCAATGGTCAGAGCAGACTTAAAGAAACCTAGGGCCATATATAGGTAGCTTAATACCGGTCGGTAATGGCAGAAATCGGGTAAATTAGCCATTACCGACCGGTATTTAGGCATTTGAGATGTAGGAGGCCAAAAATAAGGATTCGGTAACTATGAATCGGTAAATACCGATTCATCATTACCTAATTCCAAATTACCGAATCGGTATTTACTGAATACTTATTTACTGATCCGGTAAATAAGAAACGGTAAAAAAGAGAAACGAGATTTAGGTAAAATCAGAAATACCGAATTTCATGAAATTTGATATCTAAGAGTCGGTAATTACCATTGATTGAAAGCAGGTGGTAACCAGGTGCAGGCCATAAAACAGGCCCCAAAATGCAACAGTGTAATCAGAATGGCGGCTTTCTATGTGATAGCAAGGCGGCTACGGCTACAGGCAGCAGGAGTGAGGATCTGGAGAAGGGAGGAGCAAGTCTACAGATAGCGGATCACACTCTTCCAACTTACTGAGGCAGAGATCCATGAAAGGTACAGGCTACACCCCCACACCATCCTGGACTTGATAAGGGACCTGCACCCACTCCTGGAGCACCCAACATCAAGGGTGCACGCCATACCACCACCTGTGCAGGTAGTCTGTAGCCTACATCTACTTCCATCTGGCAATTACCAGGGGGTGATAGCTGCGGTAGGTGGGGTGTCCCAGAGCTGCCTGTCCCGTTTCTTCAGGAAGTTCCTGGAGGCCATGATGCAGAGAATGCATCATTACATCAGCTTCCCTGACACATGCGGAACTGCTGAAGATATAGACCGACTTTTACCAAATGGCATATTTCCCACATGTCATCGGCTGTATTGATGGCACACACATGCCAATCTGCCCACCTGCAGCCACTGAGTACATCTACAGGAACAGAAAGTCCACCCACTCCATAAATGTGCAGGTAATCTGTGATGCTAACAACATAATCTCAGACATCGTGGCCAAATTCCCTGGAAGCACCCACGACTCCTACATCTTCCAGAACAGTGGGATCTACACATGCCTGGCAGCGGGGGAATTCGGAAAAGGATACCTGCTAGGTAAAACACTGTGACACACCCTGATAGATACTGCAGATGTAGGTGTTGTTGTGCATGTGATTAATGGCTCTCTCTTTTCCACATAGGCTATAGCGCATATGCCGTCCGCTCATTCATCCTTACTCCCTACCTGAAACCATCAACCCCGAGTGAGAGACGATACAACGTGGCACACAAATCTACACGCAACGTTGTGGAGCGCACCTTTGTGCTGTTAAAAAGCAGTGCCCACAAAAGCGGAGGCGCACACCAGTACTCACCTCTCATCTGCTGTAAAATCATTGCAACTTGCGCGATGCTGCACAACCTTGCCACTAGGAAAGGAACAGCTGTAGAATTAACAGATATTGAGGATGATGATGAATTTGCACACCCTGAGCCCAACACAGCAGGAGTGGTGCCAGCAACAGATGGGAGACAAAGACGGGCAGAGATCACATGCAACTATTTCTAAGTAAGTAAGGAGACACAGACAGTTGTTGTATGTACACGACGTAGTTTTAATATCTTGGCACTCTTTTCCAGTATACAAAGGACCAAATGTGCCAGTCCAATTGTTGCCATCCATTAGGGAAGCCCTGGGTTACTTCACCCATTCCAGTTCAGGGAGTGTGGGCAGCATCAGTGTCTGCGGGCATGCCCACCGGTGCTGGATGCCATTGGCTGGCTGTCCTCACTGGCTGTGTGGGCAGTGGCAGCCCCATGCTGCCTGCTGCTCCTCCGGGTGTCAGTAACAGGGGGGTCATGCTGCTCCTACTGGTGGTCTCCTTGCTCTCCCCTACATCCAGAGCACCAGTGTTTGCCGACTGAGCAGTCAGCAGCACCTCAACTGCACTTGTCACCCTCACAAGGCTCCTGGATACTTCACTGCTGCTGTGTGCCAGTCCCTCCTGCATGTTGACGCAGTGCCTGAAGAGCAGGGAAGTGGCAGTGGCTAGCGGGTTCACTGCCCTTGTGTGTTGGTCAGACCTCTGTCTCTCCCTGCGCCTTGTTGGCCTGTCCTTATCCAGCTTGCTGCACAACGGCAGCACTGACTGGGACATGTCCCGCATGCCCGCAGCCATCTCTCTTATTTCCTCCGCCATTGAGCTGATGCCCTTATCAATGTTTTTTACATTTTCATTTAGGTGCTTCATCTGTCATTGGACCGACCGGATGGCCTTCCCCTGCATGCGCTGCACCTTTACCATACTTGCCTCCAGGCCGCAGAAGACACCTGGACCCTCGCCATGTTGGTTTTGACTGCTGTCACTGGCCCTGTGGTGTTTGGCACCTGTGTTGGCCCCCTCGGCGGTGGACTGCTGATGAGCATTGCTGTCCAAAACTGCCACGGTTGATGTGTCAACCCCCACCGCGTCTTCTGCTGAAGATTCCATTTCCCAGAGTGTGCCCAAACTACTCCTGGTTCTTTGCACTGCAGGTGTTGTTGTAGCCGGTGACGCTACCAGTTGAGGTAAGGACAGGAGTAGTGGTGAGGCCAGCTGTTGTGGGGAGGCCAGCAGCTGTGGTGACGCTGGCAGGTGTGGGGAGGCCAGCAGCTGTGGTGACGCTCACAGTTGTGGCGAGGCTGGCAGTGTTGGTGATGCCGCTGTTGCTTGTGTGGTGTGTCCTGCACTGGTAGTCGCCTCCTGTGTGCCTTCCCTCCGGGGTGCACTACCTTCCTTGTCCTTGGGACACCTGCGAGATGTCTCGCCTGGGGACAGAAAATCGTACATGAGCTCTGTGGTCCTGCAGCCCTGCTTATACAATTAATTCTCATCTCTGAAACACTGTCGCTATTGCCTCAGCTTGCTCATCACTGATGTGTGTCGCATGCCTTGTTGCGTGGTGTGTTGTCTGACATGGTAGGTGTTTCACTGACTACATCTCCCATAATGCAATGCTGTTGTAACTTAAAACCTGTACTGGAGTGGGGTTCGCACTACCACATTGGGGAAGGGGAAAGGGAAGGGGTGGGGATGATTGCTGTGCCTGCTTCTTACCTTTTTTGGTGGCAGCTCGGGCTGAGCTGTCTGCATCCCCAATCCCACAGACGCTGTCTGGCTCAATGGTAGACTCCACCAACTCCTCAAGCTCAGTCAGGGCAGGTGCCCAGTTCTTCCCTCCTCCTGTGTCCCTCACTTATTTCTGGTGTTCAGCCATTTTTCTCTTTGTCACGCTCCGGAGGTCATACCACCTCTTCTTGAGGTCGCCGATGTCCCGAGGGGTCACTCCAATGGCATTCACCTTGGTTTGTATAGCCAGCCAAACATTCCTTTTGGCAGATTCTGCCACCTGCAGGGACTGCTTGCCAAACAACTTGTGGTGTTCCTTTACTAACTCCTCCACAAGGACCTGCAGCTCCATGGTGCTGAATTTCACCTTCCTCTTTCTCTGTGCTCCTTCCCTTTCAGTGTCCTTGCTTGACATTGTGCTGTTTTCCTAGAGTAAGTATCCCAGTGTCTCAAGGGCTCTGCTCTGCTCTCCCAGCCTCTCCAGCAGCTTCAGATTGAGTACACCTGCATGGGTGTGGCCACTTCCTGGTTGGGAGGTGGGGTGGTTGCACCGGATTGGCTGATTCCTTAACTGTTTCTTTTTTTGAATTACAGGTTTGGTATTTACCGAATCAGTATTTACCGAATCAGTATTTACCAAATCGGATTTTACAGAATCGGATTATACAGATTAGGTTTTTCCCGATCGGTGTTGGGGATTCGGTATTTCTTTACCGAATTTGACCGCTTCGGTAAATATTACCGAATTTGTACCTACATACCAAATACCGAATTCTTATTACCGACTCGGTAAAATTCGGTAATAATCGGTATTTAAGATTCGGTATTTGGGATTTACCTACATATAGCCCCTAATCTTGACACGTACTGTTTGGATCATTTCCATCCAATATCCCTGCTTCCAGGTCTAAGCAAAGTGGCAGAAAAGTTTGTGAATAGATGTTTGTTGAAGTTTCTGGTAAACAACTCAATCTTACATCATAAACAAACTGGCTTGCATCCCAAGCACAGTACAGAGACCCCCTCTACTCTAGTGGTGGAAAAGGCAAAAAAGAGAATTAATGAGGGGGCTACAGTAGCTATTCTGCTCCTTGATCTTAGTGTGGCCTTTGACACTGTTGACCATGCTATACTTTTAGATATAGTTGGTAGGGCTGATATCACAGGGAAAGTCAACAAATGGGCTGTTTCCTTTTTAAAGGAATGTACGTTTTAACTTTTTGATGGAGACTTCTGCTCCAATATCTTGCAAATGGCATGTGGGGTCCTGCAGGGGTTTAGCCCCACACTGTCTGATATATATCTTCAGCCTTTGGCAGATATTGTGGCACCTTTTAGGATCACTATTTATGTATTTATTTATTTATTTACTTGTAGAGTATTATATAGCGCTGGCTAGACCCGGAGGTATCAGAGCACTTTACATGAGGATCAATGAGTTACGGTTGTAATAATTAACTCAGTTACAGTTACAGGTATAGGCATAGGAGAAAACATGGGATTATACAGTAACATACGTTATTAGTCTTGTATGCAGATGACACCCAGCTGGTGTTCTCTTATGCACCAGACTCAACCACTTTAGAGTCAATCATTTTTATTCAGCGGGAACATGGCATGTATACACAGCCCAGCTGCCTACATCAACTTGCCGGCAGGGCAAAAACTCAGTGCAATGACACAGCATATGGGCCTACATCCCGGAGGGCGACCCCGCGTTTGCGTACCCAGGTCCTCACCTCACCTGTTCCGCAGTGTCCGCTTTTATCAAAGAAGCAAAACAAAACAAAACAAAACAAACCCCTTCCCCCCTCCATAAAACAAAACCCCTCCCACTCCCACCCCGCTCCGCATCAGCTTCTTTCATCACAGGGCACCTCTACTATCACTAGGGGAACCAAAGAACAGTCAGCCCCCTGTCTTGTACACTGGTGACTCCAAGGGAATGAGTTGCAGAAACTGTAGGTATTTCGGGCAGGTTACCTCCCGGAGGTCCTTCGATTAGAGTTGCAAGAATGGGCCCTAAAGTTGAACATTTTCCGACCCCTTCCCATCCATTCCCATCGAAAGCCGTTCCATCGCTAAAATGTGCCAAAGCCTTTGGAACCAGTCCCGAGGGTCGGGTTGTGCCGGAGAGTGCCATTGCGCCAGGAGCACCTGCCTCGCAGCCAACATCGCCAGCGCAATCTGTCTACCTCTGAGTGAACGCAGGGGAAAGACTTTAGGGTAAGGAAGCCTTAGCAGCGTGTACTCGGGAGACCGGGGAAAAGTAATCTGAAACGCAGCATCTAACTCATCCAAGACTGTGGCCCAGTACCTCTTTAATTTTGGGCAATGCCATAACAAGTGCGCCAGCGTCCCCGTTAGGCCAAACCCCCACCAGCAGAGGCCCGACTTGAAGGGATCCCACACCTTAATGCGCACTGGGGTATAATACCAATACGTTGCTACTTTGTAGGCTGACTCGGTACCCGCGGTGCTAGCAGCTGTGTGCTGCGCTCGATAGAAGATGTGCTCCCACTCCTTTTTCGTCAACAAGCACCCTAACTCTGTTTCCCATCTAACTTGTGCCACTGTACGCTGCCTTCTAGACTGGTGTACTATCATCGCATATAACTCCGAGATACGTTTCCGGTCGTCTTTCTTGCAAACCAACCATTTTCAAGCGCTGTCAGAGGGCGGGACATGGGGGCCACATTAGCTGGGTGGGTGACCCAGTGCGCCACCTGTGAATGATGAAAAGCGTCAGTGACCGGCTGTGGAAAAAACTCTGTCCGCAGCCGGGCGAATGGGATCAGACCGTCTAAGTCAAAAAGGGAACCAACCCTCTTGCAGCCCTCCTCTCGCCAGTGATGGAAGGCCGCGGACGCGGGACCCGGTGGAAAGTCCAGGTTATCCACGATAGGAGTCATCGGGGAGGGGAACGAAGTCCACCCTTTGCATTGAGTCAATTGGTCCCATGCCTTAAGGGTCGGAGACGTCACCAGGGAGGAGTATAGGCCTCAGGCTCTATGCTTGCGCGGCAGCCAAAGCTCTCTCCAAATATTACAACCTGCTACCGTCTGGTCCATAAAGTTCCAATGTTTGCTGGACATGGGCCTGTTCCATTCGACTATATATTGCAGAACGGTCGCCTGGAAGTAAGCTGTCAACAGGGGAAAGCCCAGCCCACCCGCCGCTTTTGGCGTGATTGCCACAGATAGGGCCTGCCGCGGCCGTTTGTTGTTCCATAAGAACCTGTTGAGCAGCCCCTGCAGTTTCCGAAGGACACATTGTGGGGGACTTAGCGCCAACATTTGAAAAAGGTACAGTATGCGGGGAAGCACCGTAATTTTTAGAGCTGCCAGCCGTCCATACCAGGCCAGGTTGAGATGGGACCAATCCACCAGGGCTTTCGTAAACTGCTCCACGAGCAGCGCATAGTTCAGGGATAGCGTTTGGCGATAGAAGGGGCCAGCCGTATACCAAAGTACGGGATATCAGAGGAAGCCCATTGGTACTCGAAGTCCCGCTTCAAGTCCCGGACATCCGACTCTGGAACGGATAGGTTAAGAATTTGTGACTTGGAGTAATTAACTTTGAAGCCTGCTACTTTCTGGAACTCAGACAGTTCCTTCGAGAGGTTGCGCAGAGAAGAGTAGGGGTTGGCGAGCGCCAAAATAGCATCGTCCGCATAAAGGCTGATATTATGCAGGTCAGCTCCAAATTTAATCCCAGCTACATCCCCATTTGACTGGACTCGCTGAGTGAATGGCTCCATATAGAGCACAGAAAGCAACGGGGAGAGGGGGCACCCCTGTCGTGTCCCCCTTTCGATAGGAAACAGTGCTGACCGACAGCCATTCACCTGAGCCGCCGCCCGTGGAGCCGCATAAATACACTGAATCCACCTCAAAAAGTTGTCCCCCACTCCAAAGGTCCTCAACACTGCAAACAGGTATTCCCAATCTACACAGTCAAAGGCCTTGTCCGCGTCTATAGAGAGCAGGAAGGCCTTTGCCTGCGAGCGGTGAACCTTGTCCATGAGATACAGCAGTCACTTCGTATTGTCTCACGCTTGCCTTGTGCGAGCAAATCCCGCCTGGTCGGCTTCAATTATTCCGTCGATTAAGTGGCTTAGTCTCGCCGCGAGCACGCCCGCAAAGAGTTTAGCATCGATGTTCAATAACGAGATCGGCCGACACAATCCGCACTCCGCAGGGTCCTTCCGAGGCTTGAGTATGACCGTAATGGCAGCCTCCGACATGGACGGAGTCACCATCCCTGTATCCAAAAAAGAATTAAAAAGACGGATCAGGAGAGGAGCCAGCTCCCCACAGAAGGTCTTATAAGAAATGGCTGAGAAGCCATCGGGTACCGGCGACTTCGCAACTTTGAGTTTTGCGATCGCCGAGATGACTTCTTTTATTCGTATCGCCGAATCCAAACTCTCCCCTGAGTCCCTATGCAGGGGGGTTATTCCAGAGGAAGCGAGGTAATCCGCGATTCCCGTGGCCGCATACCCTTCGCCTGATACAGGGTCTGATAGAAACGGCGAAAGGTCTCCACGATAGCAGAGTCCATGGTGTGCTCCACTCTCTGCGCATCCCATGCAGCCTGTACCGCGTGCAGTTGAGAGCACACCCGAAGCCTATGCGCAAGCATCCTCCCTGCTTTATCGCCACAGAGATCAAATTTGTGGCGTAGTCGTAACAGGGCGTGCATAGCTCTATCCATGTTGAGATGTTTCAGCATGCGCCTCTTCGCCTCCATTTCCCTCCAAACCCTTGTTGCCCCAGTTCTCTTATGGATCGCCTCCAGAGCCCTAACCTCTCCCTCTAGTTCCACCCTCTTTTCTTTACGCAGGCGAGAGAACGTTGCAGACAGCGCGATAAACTCTCCCCTCGCTACCAGCTTCAGTGCCTCCCAGACAGAAGCTAGAGGCGTATCCCCTACCTCATTCTCCGCGATGTAATGTACGATAACCTCCCGCATCTTCGCCACCACTGATTCAGAGTGAAGTATGGAGTCGCATGGGTGCCAACGTGCGGCCGAGGGGCGAATCCCACTAGAGGTAAGCATTACAGAAACGAGTGTGTGGTCCGACAAAGAGCGCGGCGCAATGCCTGCTGCGGATAAGCAGGCCATAAGGGAGGACGTAGCTAAAAAGTGATCTAAGCACGCATAGGTCTTATGGGCCGCTGATTGGAGGTGTAATCGCGTTCCTGGGGATGCTGAGCGTGCCAAACATTATGCAACCCTCCATCCACCATCCACTGCTTCCCCCCAGGGGTCAGCGCCCCCGCCTGATTGGAAAGCTGTCCCTATCTATCGACGTCAGCCTCAATGACAATGTTTAAATCCCCACCCACCAACACGAGGGCATCTGGGGATGCCAGGGCCTGCGCAAGCGCTGTCTGCAAGAAGGGTTCCTGGTTTGTGTTTGAGGCGTAAATGGACCCAATCGTGATCATTGTCTCCCCCCACTGAATCCCCACCTCCCAGAACCTGCCCTTAATTTCCGCTACCTGTGAGATGACCTTACAGTGTGCCGCGCACTAAAAAGAATCGCCACCCCATTTTTCTTGTTAGGTCCTGAAGACCACAGCTGTAAGGGGAAGCGTCTGTCTGCCAGTCGTCGGGTATCTTCAGAAAGGAGATGAGTCGCCTGCAGTAGACAGACATCCCACTCCACGCCTTACAATAGTGATAGGACAGCTGCTTACTTCACCAGGCTATTAAGGCTACGGACATTAAGGCTCACCACCCTCAATTCCCTACTCGGCATGACCACGAGTGAGACAGAACATCAACCCAAAGTGCGTCCCTGGAGCATGTTTGGTCCCATAGCACCCCCGCCGCCCTTTCTGGATTCTACCTCCTGCCCCCCCCAGCTGATGCGGAGTCCCAACACAATCTCCAACCCTTCCTCCCAGTTCCCCCTTCCTCCCACAACCCAGGAAAACCCCAAAAACACAGGGCACAACAGTTCAAGAAAAAGGAACATACGAAAGTTCGTAGAATAGGCCCCAAAGGCAGGGGAACATGGCGCCAACCTGTCATTCGCCCAGTTCCTGATACAGGACTCCCTTCCGAACCAGGACATAGAAGATCTACTCAGTTACCTCCTGTGGACCGTCAACTCCTGCGCCAGCTACTGGCCCTGCTAGGGCCTAGCAAAGGGTCCATACCTCAAGTGTCTGCCAAAGCGTCCGTTGCCAGAGCCACAGAGGCCACCGCAGCTCCCCGTTCCAGTAAACTCGCTGACAAGTCAGGTTTCGCTGCAGGAGCAGGCTTACCAACTCTCTGCCATTCCGCGAATCGCCGTCGACTTCAGAAGAGGGGGTGGGCCGTTCCATCCCCAAGATGTCGCAGGCCGCTTCCAGGGACCGGACCTGGATGAGCTTATTCTTCCATTTAAAGATAAGCCTGAATGGATGCCCCCAGGAATAGGGAACATTCTGCTCTCGTAGGTAGTTGGTGACAGGCTTGAATTCCCTCCTTTTTACCAGGGTAGAGGCCGCAAGTTCCTGGAAGAGCAAAGGACGGTGGTCGCGGAACTGAAGGGGAGTGAGGTTGCGTGCTTTTCTCAGGATATGCTCTTTGAGTTGAAAGTCGTGCATACACACTAATATGTCAGGAGGAGGGGCCCTAGGCCCCGGCGGGACCTATTCTTTAAGTCCTCGGCATGGGCCTGGAGGTCTAAGTACTGTTCCGTCAGGTGGATCATGTCTTGCTGAAGCTGATGAATATCCTCCGCCGTCCCCAGATCATGCTCCTCCAGGGTCGCGACCCGCTCACCCACACCATCCACGTCCCGGCGCACTTCTCGAAGATCAGACGTCAGCTGTGAGCGCAGTTCCGAAATGTCCACCTCAATCACAGAGAACAGCTCAACCATGAAGGCCTTGGTCACTGGTGCCTCAGGATCGTCCTTCCGCTGGGTCTTGTCTGACACCGGCGAGGTGGGCTGCGCCGCCACCTTTTGGGTCCCATCTTTCCCCGTCTTGTCTTTTTTACCCTGGCCGTTGCCATTGCCATCCCTGAGGGGGCCTATAAGCAAGCTGGGAAAGCGATGTAGGCACACCACCCAGGCTCCCTCCGTTAGCAGCGCCCCAGACCCCCAGGTAGCTTCAAACCCCCGGCCTCTCTTAGGTCAGCTCCAGCCCAGTCGCCGGGCTAACGCTCAATCCCCAGGCGGGCGAGTCACTCCGCTAAGCGAAAAGCAGGAGGAGTCTTCAGGGCCCTATGTACTGCTGAGGTCTGGCACCGACCGCTGTCGGCTGTGGTGTGATGTGAGGCAGCAGGGAGCCACATCCAGATGTAAGCCTCTCTCAGCCTTTTCGGACCCACTCAAGCCCCAGGAGGGGGCCAACAACAGTCTTGGCTACCTAGCCCCGCTCTGCCCTCCAAGCAGGCCAACCACCGTCTGCCTCACTCACTCAAGACGTCTCCCGGGGCCGATGCAGGGGGATAAATGCCGATGATGGGCCCCAGGCACCACAGGGCCTCCTCTTGCTGTGCAGGGAGTGCTCTCTCCTTTATTGCTCCCGCAGCAGGGACCTCAACATTCTCGCCCTTTCCGAGCACCCTCTGCACTCTAGGGCAGGGACGAACCGGGTGCACAGGTGCCACTCCACAAACTACCACTGCAGACGTCCTCTCGCCCAGGGCCAGTCAGGGACCTCCGTGCTTGTGCGGCCTCTCCTACACCAAGGACCACCGGGACTGCCACTCCTCAACTCCCTTAGTGCTGCAAAGCTAGGCCCCAGGACTTTCCCATTTCACGATCTTCCGGGAGAGTCCAGCTCAATTGCCTACATTCATCAGACGGGAGGCGGCCGATCAGTCCCAGGGCTCACCATTCTTTCTCCTGGCGCCGCGATCAGTTCTAGGGGCGGAGAAAGGGCCCCTCCACCAGCGCTGGACCCCTTCAACTTACTTTGGGCTACAGGCCTGCTGCAGTCCCTGGGCCTCCGCCAGGGATTCGCGTAGCCTGTCTGGCTGCCCTGCCCCTCTAAAGGCTCAGGGCACCGCTCCTCACCTCCGCATTAATCAGCTGCAAGCCTCCAGAGGTGTCCGCCAGTCCGCGGACCGAGCCACAGGCATCCCCAGGAGGCCCCCACACTCTCCTCACTCGCCGATGCCTCAGGATGGGTTAGCGCCCCCGCCGGGTGCCAGGGAGCACCCGCGTCCAAGCTCGATCTCGGTGGGCCCGGTCACCACCGTCACCTCCACCGCGGGGACCCAGCAGGCTCCTACGCTGCGCAGCTTATGCAGGTCGCTCAGTTTCTCCTGGGTCAGGGACGCCGGAGAGAGTCCCCAGAGCCCCAGCAAATGCCGCTCCAGTCACTCCCGCTCCGCAGGGCAGACCGCACCTCTCCGGGCCCTACAGGCCACCATCGCTCTGCAGGCCATGAGGCACTCCCGGCGCGCCACTCATCTGGACCGCACCCTGCCACACCACCGTAGTCAGGCTCGATTATCAAAAATACGGGCACCAGACACTGCCGGACAACATCCAGACTCACTGCACCATTGGTTCTGGCGTGGATGGGAGCCTAACAGGGCGATATTCAAGGCTATGCAACATTCGGCGCCGGAGGGACTGAAAGCATGTCCTACTCCACCGCCATCTTGGCCACGCCCCCCGACTCAACCACTTTAACATCTAATCTTGGACTGTCTGGAGCAGGTAGTCAGCTGGATCAACAAGTCCTGCCTAAAACTAAATGAATCAAAATCAGAATTAATGATCCTCTGGAATAATTCTACCATCCAACAAGGTCTGGGTTGCTCTATTGGCCTTGGTCCCCCTCCCACCCCTAAGGCTGTTAAAAAAATCTTAGGGATGTGGCTTGAAGACACGCTGACTATGGAAACTCAGGCACCAAATCGGCAGCCAGTTTCCTTGGAATTAAATGACTGTTGCGCAAGATATTACCCTTGCTTCCCCAGACTTTGAGACAAGTGGTGGTTCAAGCCGTGGTCCTGTCTCATTTGGACTGTGGCAACCTCTTATATTTGCGGTCACCAAAAGAAGGTATCCGTAAACTTCAGGTTGTGCATAATGCAGCCACATGCCCACTGCTTGGACTTCATAGATCTCAGTCAGTTAGGCAGGGTCTGAGAGACCTACTCTAGGTTCCAATTGGCCAACGAGTGGAATTTAAATGATTGTGCATTGCACATCGGGCTCTGCAAGGCCATGCACCCCCACATCCTACAACAACTGGTTACTTCCTACATCCCGAACAGATCACTTTGGTCCTCAAATCTTCACCTGGCTCTCACCCCGGCTATTAAAAAAGCAAAAAGTGGTTGTCATTCTTCAGCTTTAAAGTAGCAAAACTTTAAAACTCTTTGCCATTAGCAAGTTGATTAACATAAAATGAGTTACGCTTTGAGCAAGAGATCAAAACTTGGCTCTTTAAATAATTAGCCTTTAAAGTGCTCTTCCATTTCTGATAGGAGGCAGTGGGATGCCTCAGGGTCGCTATGTGCTCTATACCTGATAAGTGTGACTAAACTAGTTGTCCATTCCTCTATGGTTCCTCAATATATGAATGTTTCAGTTCAGCGAAACAGGAAGGATAAATGTACCCTGAAAAAAGAGCTTTGTTGATCTGAACGACCCATAAATAACATGTGAGGTTCTGGTCTGGCATGGGTTCCTGACAAAGTATCTGAATGATCTACTTGACATCCTCTTAGGTTCCGGAGGTCATTGGAGCTCATTTTTGTACTCATCTGGATGTTGTGTTTTCACCAGAAGTAAGAGCTGTCAGGAAGAAGGATCACTTGTAGAGTCTCTTAAATAAGACGTCAGCTCTGGGTAGGGAGTGGCTGTGAGTGAAGGAGGCATGGTGAGTTCCCTGGGAACAGTAGAGTCTTGGATGCTTTTTCACCCTAACCTGCCTTGACAGTCTCAGGGTTAGTGTTGGAACTGTCCTCGTTGGGGTGCTCTTCCCCCACCCCTTTGCCTTCACCCCTTCTGTTGTTGTTGTTGTTGACATTAGGACTCTATGATCTTTACCACTGGTAAACATTGGTAAAGTGCTTGCGCTCTCCCCTTAAAACATCAGAGAAGTGCTTTACTACTGATTGGCATACTTCATTTACCTATATGTCTCTAGTGTATGTACTACATGTACCCAATGCCTGTAAATTAATTGTCACCAGTGGGTCTCTAGCACTCATTGTGCCATCCACTTAGGTACCACTTTAAAGCATATCTCAGCCCTGCCACTGCAGCCTCAAGTGCAGCTTTAAAACTGCTGATTCTACCTAGCAAAATAAACCTATTCTCAGCCTAAATCATCCTTTTTAAAGCATATAAGTTACCCCTAAGGTAGACCCTACAAAACCTATATGGCAGCCCATTGTATTTCAAAGGTGGGACAAGTGATTTTAAGTTTTACATGTCCTGGTAGTAAAACACTCCCAAATGTGTTTTGACTACTGTAAGGTGTCATCGGATGTCCTCAGAGTAGGTGATCCCTAATATGTTCCACCAGGTTGTGTCAGAAGACAACCATGAGGGACACTACCTAGCGGCTCTGGCTTCTTTTGACTGAGGGGGGGGCGGGCTCAGGTTCAATGAGAAACTATGTGATGTCTGCCACACCTGTTGATTGTCTGCTTGGTAAACACTTAGTGCACACTGTCTTGAAGAAACTGGAGCTCAGGTCTCACCTGGAGATGTTGGGGTTACCTGAGAGGGTTATCTGACCACTAGGTCCATGACAGCAGCCCTTGAAGGTATTCAAGGAGGCCTGCAGCCTGGAAAATGGCCCAGGGAGATGCTAAGAGGAAGAGCAAGGTGTGTAGGAAACCTGCCCCTGAAACTCCCATGGTCCTGTGGGCAACCAAGGGAGATCTGCAGAACTCAAAATGAGTGCCCTACTTTTGAGGGCCTGAAGCATCATGCCTAAGCCCAGGCAGCATGTGACACCTCTGCAGATTACTTGTTATATTTGGAGAATGACCTCCTGTATGGGGAGCTTAAGGTTCCAAAGACTGCGGCAAAATGAATGTTGGTGGTCCCCCAGTTCTACAGAGCCTTCCTATTGGGTCTGGCTCATGACATACCCTTAGCAGGACATCTGGGTCAGGACAAGACCTTTGCCAGGCTTGTCACCCACTTTTATTGGTCTCGGAGAAAGGTTATCTTGGGTGCATTCTCCAACTCATGTCCGTCCTACCTGCCAGGCCAGTCGGAAGTCAGGGAGAAAGCAAAAGGATCGCCTGGTTCCCTTACTCATCGGTGGCCCCCCTTTTGAAAGAGTGAGCATCAAAATTGATGACTGCCTGGGCCTCAAGACTGCCCTAGGCAACAGTCTTATCTTGATTTTGATAGACCATGCCACTAGATACCCAGAGGACATATCTGACTGTCCTGCAGTGGCCAGGGCACTGATAGGGATTATTTCCTGGGTGAGGTGGTTCTTGATAAATGTGTGTTTCCCATAGATTATCTGGTGGGGAGGAGGAGCTGTCCAATTGTGGTCCATAGCGTTGGGTGGCCCAATGTGTGGATTGTTCCTAAGGTTAAGGTGTAGTGACTGCCCCTGAGGAGATTGGGAGGGCGGACATCCTAGGCTCGGGGGTTAGGTTATTGGTAGAACCTGAGATGTCAGGGTAGGATAGGTCACTCTTACACACACACACACCACACCTGATTTCACCACGTTTCTGAAGCTACTTACCGAGAGTTAAGATAGAGTCCAGTGTAATTTGAATGATGAGACTGGACTAGCAGCTTCTTCTAATTGAATAAACCGATCTTTATCTCTTTCAGTTTTAAATTTGGGTGCTGGCAACATGTGTCAATCTTTTTAGCGGTTGAGAGTGTTTTTTACAGTTAGACAAGTCATGCCAGAGTAGTGACCAGGTAGAGGTGAGGGTGACACCCAATTGTTATGGGTAAGTGTGTGTATTTACTAGACTACTTCGGAGCCAATGTCTGGTTTCGCATAGCCTTAATATTGAAGAGAGGCTTGATCTTTATGAGAATATGGCAGAATGTGGCTAATATTTCTGTGACCAACATATCTTTTTCTTTTTTAGGTACCAGGTAACTTTTTCCATATTTGACTAACTGGACATTACCGCTGTAGTATATTTAAGAATTTATTTGATATATTTTTCACTTTATAGTTGTTTCACTTATGCGACACTCAGCAGCAGCTTTGTTTATCACCTTTCTTGGTCCTGAGTAATGACCCGATACTAGTAGAAGCGTGTGAAGGCAGAAACATGTCGACCTAATCACATTGTCTAACAGTTGGAAATTCCACTTGTTAGCATACTGCTTTTTAACCATGACAACGACACTCTGTGAATAAAATGGTTTAGAGTGCCTGCAGTCATTTTTAAGACACCACTAATTATTGTTTAGCGCTGCACTTTCTTAGAAACCCTTCTCACTTAGCGATAAGAATTTTTTGTTTTTTTTAGCTGTACCTTCTTGGAGTCAACTATTGACAGCTATCCTCAATTCCTTCAATCGGCAGGGGTTACCCTAGTCAAGCTTGGAGACATGGGTCCCTTGTGAGAGAAGGCCAGACCCAAATGATGAAACATCGCCTCCCGTGAATGATGGGTTCTGGATAAAGAGTGAATCCTCTCCTATAGAGGTGTCATAGTTGACTCTAGTGTTAGGAATTACCTTTTGCCTGCCCTATTTCTCAGTGATTTAGACCCAAGGTGTAGAGTGTTGTGTACATGTTCAAGGGGAAGTACACCTTGCAGGTCTATAAAATGTTCCCTTAGACCTTCCTTAAATGTATTGTTTTACGTAATTGAGCGGCTACGGCCGTAGGTCTTTTTTGAAGCATCCTCTTGTTTGAGGCTTGCTGGATCGCTCTTACTCTCGGCCGCTATTTTTGACACATTGTCTGCACTCTTTTTTCTTAATCTAAAGTGGCTTGCTTTATCCATGATTGTTAGCAGGATTTCATTTCCCATCTCTTTTTTTCCTTTTTTTTCCCCCTCTTCTTTCTTGTACATAATGCCTCTGGCTTCACGACGCATTCAAAATGTCTGAAAGACAAGGCCTAGCGTTCGATGATGCAATTACATTAGATATACTAACAACACCTAGTATCATTGACACTATTTCCAACTCTAGCATTACCAATACTGACGATTGGAACAAAGTTCTATTTTTGAAGCACTCTCACTCTCGTACCCAAGAGCATGGAGCGATAATGACGGAGTATCTTCGGGCAGACTGTGCACCAACAGGTCTCATTGTGACGAATGCCCGAGGCTATTCTTAGAGGATAAAGCCTTCCTGAAAGATTGGTCCCTAGTTGCATGGCGTTGCACTAGGGACTGGTTGATCCTTATAATAACAATTGCAAAAAGGATAGCCAACAACATTTTGATTGAAATACAAGCATTAGAGTCTCAAATAAAATCAGTGTTGGTTACTACTACCTACAACAAACAAGCAAAAGAAACTGAAAAAACAAACAAAGAGTTCAAAGATACCATTTTGGCCAGCAAAATTGTAAAATTTAAAAAAGATTCGGCGAAGTTTGCCATGGAAAAAGTGTATCCTTATACAAGTAACTCATATGTCCCCCCGATTTACAAACAACAAGGTAAACGACCTTGATCTAACTAGTGAAGATAACTCCACAGATTCTGACTCTTCAACCAACAACCAAACAAGGGGTGGTAGCTACAAACATAGAGGCCCTTGAAGAGGTAGGTATTTTGATACCCTTCCTCCGCCACAATGGTGGCCACCAGGCCCTTATATTTTGCTCAACCTCCGTTTCCAGCTCAGATGTATCCATATCAACCATACAATCATTTCTCTCAACAGCCTTTTTTAGGACAAAGCCCACGTCGGTCCAGAGGCAGAAGAAGGACTGCAGAGACAAATGTGCATTGGAGCCCTCCTCCATCATCGCGAACCAGGAGCAATCAGCAGGATCCAGCTCAACCAGGTTCCAGCAATGCGCAAGTTTAGTTGTTAACCTGAGTCAACGCATTCTGACTGCAGATGAAAGCCTAGTTCTGGAGAAAGGACTAGGATGTGTGCCTACTTACAAAGGGGATCCTTTTGAGACTAGACAGGAACTTGCCGGTTTCTTCAGAAAAGTAAGACTTCAGGCCTACTTTCATGATAAAACTGTACCAGATGAAGAGAATGAACCAGACAAAAATACAGGATTACTGTCAGGGTTCGGGCTCCCCTTGTGCCTACCCAGCCAAAAGACTACAGTTCCCATGATCCTTTGCCAAGAAACTACAGTTCCCATGATCCTTGCTGTCAGGAAGGTACTAAGCAACTCCACGCGCATGGGCGGATGCGCGTAATTCTAATGGTTCCAGTTTCTTTGCTGGAGGTCCGGAGGAACGGGTCTCTCTTCTTCGTGGCTGTTTCCGGCCTCTGTGGTCCAGAGGCTTCCCTGAGCCCTCGCTCTGTGGTAGGGTGAGTGGCAGTCTTGCAGTGCCTTATCGTCTTCAACGGAACGTAGTGTGTCATTCCGACCACACGTTACCGTCATTTCTCCTGCATCAGTCCTCGGGGCTCCGAGGTCTAGTTTCAGCGCGGCTGCGCTTTCGTTATGCAGAACGCTGTGTGTCAGCTGGCCACGCGTTTCTGCAGAGTGTCTCAAGTGGTATTACCCGGATCGCGGAACATTGTGGTGCTGCCACATGTTACCGTGTTTCCCCAGTTCCTATCCTTAAGAGCGGAGCGCAGTGAGTTCCTGGCCACGCGCTACCGTTAATGAGTGCTCATTCGGCGTAGCGGAGCAAGGTGTGTTGGCTAACCACTTGCTGGCGTGAACCTTTGTGTGGACTTATTGTACTTTTAAAGCGGATTGTAGCGGCGGCTGCCCTATTCTACAGTGTCACTGTGTTCAGCTGGAAGCAACCTCATCCTTATCTTCTTTCTAATAATAATATCCAGCTGTTCACGGACCTTATTGTTTCTTATGGAACTGATATTCTTTACTTTTGCTTGTCTCAGTATGTACTGTGAATCAGAGGCTCTTTCAAGAGGAAAGCGCTGAGACACCTTCCATGTTTTCCTGCTGGGTATAAATAGACTCTGTGGTTCAGGTGTGTTTTTTGCGCCAGTGGCGCTCCACTCTTAGCGAGAATTGATGAGAGTAGAAATGTTATTGCTATGCAGTGTTTAATCGTATACCCAGTTTTATATAGTTTCAGAGCCTTTGTCCCAGCAGTCCCCTCCCCGTTCCTGACTTCCCTCGCCTAATGGTTCCAATTCCCTGTGTTATAAGATCATGGAGCTGGTAACGTTAGGAGGTGGACCCCCTATAGCAACGACCGGATCCTGTGGAACGTAATCTTGACAGAATTACGCGCCCGCGAATTGTGTTCCACCCGATCCGGTGGTTCTGGGTATCTTGACAATTACAACCGAAATCTACCTTTAATCCTCCCTCTAGCCTCATACCTCCTGAGGTATTAACATTCGAAAGAGCGGTACTCAAAGACGCAGAGTTGATTTTTCAAACGAATACGAAACAATTCAACAATCTGTCTAAAAATGAAAGGCTTGCACTTTCTACACTATCCAATGATGATTCTATCATTGTGAAACCCGCAGACAAGGGTGGTGCCACAGTGATTCTGGATGCCGTTGCCTATAATTTGGAATGCAGGCGCCAACTTGAAAACAAACGATTTTACCGTTCTCTCAAAATGGATCCCACCTTGAGATTGACATCGACTATAAGAAATCTCATAGATGAGGCGACCCGAGAGAGCTGGATTACAGAACATGAAGCCGCCTTTCTTATGACTCCGCACCCTGTAGTCCCATATTTTTATGTATTACCAAAAATACATAAAGGTGTTTCTCCACCGCCTGGTAGACCTATCATTTCAGGTTTGGGGTCCTTATTAGAACCTCTTTCCACCTTTGTTGATTTTTTTCTCAAACCCATTGTAAAATGTATGCCTACATACATACAGGATACTAAAGATCTTCTGCGGATCCTTATGGATATGCCTTTTGATGAAGACCAAGATTTTCTTGTCTCTTTTGACGTAGAATCATTATACGCATGTATCCCGCAAGATGAAACATTGTCGGTGATCGAAACCCTTTTAGGAGAAACAGATCTAGGTAGCTCTACGCCTATAAAATTTATCATATCCTGCGCGACCTTAGCCATGAAAGAAAACTTTTTCAAGTTTGAAAACGATCTCTTCCTTCAAGTGTCTGGCACTTCCATGGGCAGCGTTTCGCGCCATCGTTGGCTAATCTCTATGTCCATCATTTTGAGCAAACTGAAGTACTGGTTGAGTCTAATCCTTATTTAGGTCACATTTTGACATGGAGACGCTACATAGACGACATTTTTGTAGTGTGTTGAGGATCATCGGCCTCTATTAATGAGTTTCATGGATGGCTGAATGAGAGGAACGAGTTTCTCAAGTTCACCTGTGAATTTTCAAAGGCCAGTTTGCCCTTCCTAGACCTGAAGATTTTTCCTCAAGGAGGTTGTCTCCACATTGAACTGTATAAGAAACCAATGTCAATAAACTCTTTGTTGCACTGCCAGAGTTATCATCCCCAAGCACTTCGGCAAAACTTACAGTCGGGTCAATTTTTGAGAATACGCCGGAACTGCACTGAGGTTTCGAAATACAGAGAACATGCAAACCAACTGTCTACTCAGCTTTTAGATAGACAGTATCCTGGAAGGACTATCAAAGCATCACTAAAAATGTCTCTTAACAATCATAGAGATGCCCTACTAGAGCCTAAACCTGCTATCGTAGAGGACCGATCAACTCAAAGAATCACCTGTGTCAACACTTTTTAGAGTTATTCCAATGCCCTTAAGAAGAGCATCTTGAAAAATTGGAAGGTCCTCAAGGTTGATGGGCAGTCACTACCAGCACCCCTCTTTGCTTTCAAGAGGAGTAACAACGTTAAAGACCAGTTGATGCATACTCGCCCTAGAGACAAGAAACCTCCAGCTGCTGTGCTTGGCTTGTGGGGTTTACCGCCAGAAAAAGGACATTTTCCGTGCGGTAGCTGCTCAGTATGTCCCTTGACTAGTCACACGACGGAAGTTGAGATAGGCACTTCAACTCCTTGGGTGCTTATTAAACATACGAATTGTAACTCTGATTGAGTTATTTATCTGATTACATGCCCGTGTAATAAGAGGTATGTGGGCATGACATCACGTAAGACCAAAGTGAGGATTTCCGAACATAGAAGCACCATTCGATGTAAGAAATGTTCCACGAAACTTACTAATCATTTTATATCTGCAGGTCACACAGATTCGGACCTTCATTGGGTGGTGTTAGAAAAACCATACATCCCCTCACATGTAACCGATATACAGCAATTTCTTCTGTGTAAGGAGCAGAGATGGGTACACAGATTGCAAAGTGACCTGCATAGTTTGAATGATGAGATACCATGGCTGGCACTTTAAGACTAACAGCCACTATCTTGCGCACGTATCTAACGATCTCCAGACTATAGTTGTGTCTGATACAAATTAATTTAAACTATTTGCTTTCATATTCCCGTTTGTTTATCCACATGCACTCGGGTCGTGACAGCGTTTACAATGACGGGTATTAGAATATGATCCATATATGATGCCTGTTTGTTATACCCTACCACGCATGATCATGAAAGCTATAGAAAGGGTTTCACTTGATGCATGCGCAGGCTGGTTCTCGTCACTTTTCCCAGCCTGCAATACATGTCCGCATAGTTGTCATGCGTAGTTGGAGCGCTCGGAGAGCCTTCCGCGCAGGCATGAGATTAGACATTTCAAGGACCCCTGCAGCTGAGGCGTTTTGGCTGCTGCGTTTTCACCTTGAAAATAGAGCGCCCAGGCTAGCGTCCTCACCTCCGGTCATTACTACATGACCGCCCTGGGGTAACGACGGATAGGTAAGGCTCCATCTTTCTAAATCTTTGAGCGTTGTATTATGTGCCGTACAGACGCTAAGGGGAATCTACGGGTCTTTCAATACCTTTTCCCGTTAGATGTTTGGTCCGATATGAAGTAGAGAGAGTCTTAGCGTACTTATAACAGATAGGCTAAAGACCAAGGTGACGAGAAGCATTTGCCGTATCTACCACGTTCTTTTACCATAGGTTTTTACCAGAGGTATTGGCAGTAATGTGCATGTTTCTGTAGATGAAGAGGGTATTTTTTTTGTTTTCCAGCTCTCCCTGTGGCTTTATAGTTCCATCTACAGCCACTCTGTTCTGGCGATTTAACAAGCTTATACTGAACCTGATTTCACCACGTTTCTGAAGCTACTTACCGAGAGTTAAGATAGAGTCCGGTGTAATTTGAATGATGAGACTGGACTAGCAGTTTCTTCTAATTGAATAAACCGATCTTTATCTCTTTCAGTTTTAAATTTGAGTGCTGGTAAAATGTGTCAATCTTTTTTGCGGTTGAGAGTGTATTTTTACAGTTAGACAAGTCATGATCTATTAAATCAGTGACTTTGCCTTATGTTTTCCACAGAGCGGGCCCCCTTCCCTGAGTAGTGACTAGGTAGAGGTGAGGGTGACACCCTATTGTTATGGGAAAGTGTATGTACTTACTAGACTACTTCGGAGCCAATGTCTGGTTTCGCATAGCCCTAATATTGAAGAGAGGCTTGATCTTTATGAGAATATGGCAGAATGTGGGTAATATTTCTGTAACCAACATATCTTTTTCTTTTCTAGGTACCAGGTAACTATTTCCATATTTGACTAACTGAACATTACCGCTGTAGTATATTTACGAATGTATTTGATATATTTTTCACTTTATAGTTGTGTGTAGGTGTGGAGAAGTGTGGCTCAGGGGTTAGAGGCAGCAGACCCGGAAGCTGAGATCGGTCCTGGACCAGGGTTCAATTCCCCGCCTCGGCGGGTCTTGGGCTAAAAATTCCACGGACTCGATAATTCTCGCCCCGGTGCCTCCTCGACTCACGGGTTCACACTCTGCGACTCTGGGCAATAGCTTGCTTAATCTCCACAACGGCCCCTCGCGGCGGGATGCCTGACTTTCACCTTGTGGATACCCTGATATCTCACAGGGGAATACCAGGACGGGTTCCCTAAGCAAGCGCCGGGAAACCCACTGCGGGTAGCTGTGCGCTATATAAGCTCAACTACATTTACATTTACATTTAGTTGTTTCACTTATGCGACACTCAGCAGCAGCTTTGTTTATCACCTTTCTTGGTCCTGAGGAATGCCCCGATACTAGCAGATCCGTGTGAGGGCAGAAACATGTCGACCTAATCACATTGTCTAACAGTTGGAAATTCCACTTGTTAGCATACTGCTTTTTAACCATGACAACGACACTCTGTGAATAAAATGGTTTAGAGTGCCTGCTGTAATTTTTAAGACACCACTAATTATTGTTTAGCGCTGCACTTTCTTAGAAACCCTTCTCACTTAGCGATAAGAACTTTTGTTTTTTTTTAGCTGTACCTTCTTGGAGACATGGGTCCCTTGTGAGAGAAGGCCGGACCCAAATGATGAAACATCGCCTCCTGTGAATGATGGGTTCTGGATAAAGAGTGAATCCTCTCCTATAAAGGTGTCATAGTTGCCTCTAGTGTTAGGAATTACATTTTGCCTGCCCTATTTCTCAGTGATTTAGACCCAAGGTGTAGAGTGTTGTGTACATGTTCAAGGGGAAGTACACCTTGCAGGTCTATAAAATGTTCCCTTACACCTTCCTTAAATGTATTGTTTTACCTAGGATAGGTCACTGCCCGAGTACAGAGAAGAATGTTATTTTAGGACTGTTTTATGAGAATTTCAGGTGGGGGCTGTCACAATGCCCAGCCATATGTCCAATCAGGTGGGTCTCTGTGGTCAGACCCCAGGACTGAGAGGTCAAGCACATGGAGGGTGTGCAGGAGCGTCTGCCTCAGTGGTCTTCTGCCTGGTGCAATTCTGATGTACCAGCCCTGAGGTGCAGCCCTGCAGCCCCTTTAAGTCCTGGCTTGCCAAGCATTGTTTTGGATGATGGGTACAGTCCCCAGTATCTTGTGCTCATGCAGACAGTAGGTGGGCCTACAGTAGTGGATCCTGGTGGCCAGGTTGGGCCTATCTTAAGTGAAGTAACTCGGTCAATCAGTCTGGGTTCAGTGTTAGCTACTTCGGGCTTGGACATTTGATTTGGGCTGCCAAGCGGAGAACTGTCAAGGACTGTACCCCGCAGACTGCTGAGTGCACTGTAGGGTCTTGGGGTGCCCCTGAGACCCTTTGGGGATCCTGGTTCACAAGGCAGAGACTCAGCAGGTGGGGGGTGGTCCCGCAGGTGTGTGAGGTCAAAGAGGTAATGTAGGCCTTAAGGTGGCATGTTGAAACTTTCACTGGGGGATCTTTAGGGTGGCCTGATGTAGAGCTTGGGTGAGGCATGTTGTGCACAGTGCTCAGTGGCACTTCCTGTTGACTGGGTGGTGCTTAAAGAATCCATGGGTGTGGGGTTACTGCAGTGGGAAGGGAACTGCCTGGGGTGACTTTTGTTGGGGATGACTCTGTGATTGGGCAGGCATCCCCTAAGGGAACACTTCCTCCTGAGAGGTTGGGGTAGCAGCGATAGACGTCAGAGTAACTACTGTGGGTGAAGGTCAATGGTCCACATCTATAGGGTGCAGTGACCTGATGAGTGAGGTTAATGGTTGCTGTATTCTCCAGAAGGGTATCCGCCAGTGACCCATGGGACAGGTTTCAGACTTGTCTCTTGTGTCAGCTTGAGTGCTGAGGCACTAAAGCCTTGCCACGAATGGTCTGGGGCGTGCCGAGTTGCATCACCCAGGGCAAAGGTGAGCCTAGACCCGCTCAACCCATGTAGGTATTTAGTGTCCTGGATACATCCAACCTAGAACTAGCAGGGTTCTTAGTCCAGTCCGGGTTTCCTGTAGAGAGATGTGACATCATGGTTGGGTTAAATGAGTGGTCTTAATGTTGGAAGGCCAACGGAAGATTTCAGTGGTGATAGACAACTGGCAAATGGTGTGTCTTGTCAGAACCCATAGCCAATGTTACCCTTGAGTAGGCAAGAGTACCTATGAGAAATGGCCAGTTCTTTTCCTAATTTCAGCTCTTGGCAGCGTGTGTTGCAAATGGGTTCCCCTAATTTAGCACGCCCAGATTTTTTGCTTGAGGATCACCTTATTTTGAGACTTTTTACTGCAGGTGACTCTTTCTATTTGCGTCTCACCTACAGTAATCACATGGTAAATGAACTGTTTGTTTACTATCAGTTTCTGCTTTTTAAGATAACTCAGCTGCAAGGCAGCAAGGGGAAGGTGCACTTGGGTGGTTACACGTGAACATGTGCACACACATGTGCACATGTGTGTGGACTACCCATGTGTGAACAGCCCAAAAACTGTGCACAAGTAGCCTTATGGAGAAAGAACAATGCAAGATTAGATGTTGACCTGGACTAGTACTTATAATGTTAGTGTACCATAAAACACACTGGTACCTTGTACCAATACTTACATGCAAAGAACCAAATGGCGTATAAAATGTATTCAAAATAATTCAAGAAAAACAATTTCAAGTAACACAGCATTACAGTGAATATAGGTGCACAATAAACATGCTTGCTGCTCTCTTTAGAAGTAAGATACACAATAATGAATCGTGATCAAGAAGTGCATCAACAAACACATGAACAGCACTGCTGTTACAGCAAGTTCTCAACAATCATGTTGGGTCTGGGTTTTTTAAGTTGACAGTATTTTGATCCCAATAAAAATGGCGAGATTATCATCATGATTCAGTGAAATACAATGAGTCAGAGTGCGAGATTATGAAAAGCAATGCAGTTGCTAAATGATGGGGTTCATTATGATAAGCCTCAGGAACAGGGTGGGTGGGAATGGCCTGAGCTGGAAATATGCTGGACACCCAAAGATGGCTCAAATCACCCCGCAGTGAGAAGCTCTTGTGCTGTCTGGGTCTCAAGGTTGAGTGTCATATTCCTAGACTGGGCTCAAATCAGCCCAATAAATGCAGATGTGCTGGCAGCACTGCCTAGCGGCATGGAGTCCTTTCGGGACAATGTGTTATCTGGGGTAGGCCTTTTAGAATTAGTTGGCACTCATAGATGAGGTCTGTAGTGCTTACTGGTTTATCTGCAGTGTCACTGCATCATACACATAGAGAGAAATCTACCTTAAAATTCAGTTTCACTTCTCTAAGGCCACCAAAGCAGAGTATGAAACGGGGGTGACCCATGTATGCTGAGTTTGAATATGAAAGTCTCAAGAGTCTACATGTACACCTTATGAGCCATCTATAACTTTCATAAGTCTCTGGCTCAGTTCAAGATCAGAATCCCAGACCTTTGTTACCCTTCTGGGCCAAGCTAATTACACTGCTCCCCAGCAAAAGGAACACAGACCTCCTCATACAAAATGAGTAATTTACAGTATTTTATTCAGTTTCTGTAGAGAAAGGGATAGGGAAAAAAGATCTGCTTCTGTTAATTAGCTGTGACACTGTGCCAGGGTTGGGACAGCCCAGACCCATTGAATAAAGGACAAAGCCCAGACCTCGGGAGCCAACACAGGAGGATGCTCCCCTTTGACATTTTGGCTGGGAAGTACCTGGCAGTGCTGTCACCTGGGACAGAGCTGAGGTCTCCAGAGAGGATGTGAAAAGAGACCACTTGATGGAGTCATCTTGATTTGTCCCAGCATGTTGATGCTGGAGGTTCAGGACAGGGGCAAGCTAGTATAGCCCAGGAGTGTTTGATGTCTAGAACTTTTCATCCCTATTTTAAAACTCTGGCACAAGGGAGCAAAAGAGAGTTGGACACTGGAAATAGTCGGAAACAACATGGAAGGTTGGAAGGACACACCCACTGATCGTCTAAAAGTCTAAAGACTCCGCTCAAATCTGACTCTGGAACCAGTGGGTCGCTCCAGGACCAATGAGTCTGGTTCTCTTATGCCCCATAATGACCAGTTGGGGAACAATCTGGACTTCTGTGTCCAGCCATTGGAGAAGAGCACCAGAGACAAAGACCAGGAAAAACTGTTACAGGGAACCAGTGGAACTAGCTCCTAGCAGATTGTGCTGCTTTTGAGGCACATTGGCCTGCTGAAACTGCTTCTGGTGGCTAGAGCTCACCACCAGGAGTAAAATCACCGAAATTGGCGGACTGAAGCCAGAGTTATTGTCTTTTGAAGCTTTGTGGCCTTTGACCCCCCCCTTAAAAATTAAGCATGTGGGGTGCCCGCCACCTTTCAGAAAATTACCCCTGGGTGGGCTTGTGCTCGGGGGCCGTTGCAAGGCTTATTAATTATTATTGTTCTGAGAGGGGTGTATGTGGGACCCCCCCCCAGAGCTTTGCAAATTCTGAGGACCCTTCCCCCAGGGCCAGCGCACAGAAGGAGGGACACAGGACCCCTTCACCAGGCCCTCAACAGAAATAGAAGGAACGGTAAGTGCTTTTGTGGTAGCCCCCACATTGGAGGAAAGGGGCCCAGAACCCCAACCGCAGGCCCTTGGTGATGAAAGAGGAAGTGGGAGTTCTGTTGTGCCCCCAATAGGGGTAGACATGCCCCCATTCCCCGTGCCTGTGTCAGCGAGGAACAGGGCATCCACCACAAAATGCAGCACTCTACCCGCACAGACCGAGGAGGGAGAAGAAGAGTGCTTGCTCCAGTGCTGGCGAGGACAGCCATGCTATGGGGAATGCGCAACCGCCATGAATTTGAGGATAGGGGTGTTCGGTGGGACTAAGCATCCCCTTCAGAAAGAAAAAGAGACAATCATTTGCAATGCAATAGGTCTCGCATTTGTGAGAGTTTGAGCTATTGGCATTGTACATGACAATGCCTTTATTTATGTGTTTGCAGGTTTTTACAACACATAAATAAAGGCATTGTCATTTACAATGCCAATAGCTCAAACTCTCGCAAATGTGAGACCTGTTGCATTTCCCATATAAAGTAGATACCTTATATACATTAAAACGTACTGTAAAAACAAATGTTATAAAATACAAGAGACAGACAGAATATGCAAAAACAAAGAAACTGGATTTTGTTTTAATGTACAATTTGTTTTGTTCTGATAACCGGTAAGATTTTAAAGGGCCTGCTGTGATAAAATCACCATGCAGAGGTATACCAATAATCAACTATGGCTAGAAAGATATAAGGCCTCCTTGCATGGCATATATTATTTTTCCCCTTTACATAAGTTGGTTTGACACAAGGTAACAAATGTGTTTAAAATTAGCACATGTTCCATCTTCTGGAGGGTATACTGATGGGGATTTTCTCTCTCTTTTGGTAAACATATATAGTTCCCTCTAGCACTTTATGATACTAGAATAGTGTGCCCCCTTTTTGCCTTGCAACTGATTTTTATTTATGTAGTGTGAGAGTACCTCTAAACATTAAGGGCCTCATTTATGAGGCTATGCGTCACTTTTACGCCGCTGGTGCGTCACTTTTTGTGATGCACCAGTGGCGTAAAAACTGCGGCTTGTTGTGCCATATTTACAAAGTGACGCATCTAGGTAGATGCGTCACTTTGTAAACCCCTGCGCCACATTATACCTGCGCCAGGTATAATGTATGCAAGGGGGGCGTATTGACGCAAGAAAGGGTCGTAGAAGTGACGCAGTGAAATCTATGTGATTTCACTGCGCCACTTCTAGGACACAAATGCGTCAATTTCAGACTGATGCACTCCTTTTCACATGGGGCTTGCCCCATGTGAAAGGATACATTGCTGGAGTTGCGTCACTTTTGTGACACACTCCAGCAATGCGCCACTTTTGCACATACAGATACGTCAGAAATACTGACGTATCTGTAACTCCTTGCGCAATGATGCGTCATACTGTAAATATGACGCATCATTGGTGGTGCAAGGAGGGCGCAGTGAAAAGTGACGCATCGCTGTTTTCACGCAGTGATGCGTCACTTTTCATAAATGAGGCCCTAAGTCTCCTGTGATCATACCGTGGAATGGTCATTAGCATATTGTGTTTAGCTGTAAGAGGCAAGGGTTAGGTACAGATGTTTAATGCAAACATAAGCCCAAGAGAGGGACAAACACTCAGGATGGCTCCCCAAACCCATGGGTCCCAGACCTGCTCTGGACACAGCGCTTTGGGTGACTGCTCTGCTCATCAATGGCAGTTGCTACAGATAACAGCTCCGTCCAAGCATTCTGCATCTGTTTCTGCTTTCGGGTGACTGCTGTGTCCTTTGATGGCAAGGGCAGAGGAGAGCAGCTCCGCCCGAGCCTCCTACTTCTATTGCTGCTTTCAGGGCCAAAGCATCATCACCGAAAGGAGCACATTAACAGCGTGCAGAAGCTATGGGCTACGTTGGGTCCCTGATGTATGTCACGCTGCAGCACCGGGCCCTGAGTAAAACGGGTACTGTGTTATATCAAAAAAATATGTGTTGACAAAAGCAGGGTCAAGCCTTCTGCTTATGTTGCTGCTTTCGGGTGACTGCTGTGCCCGTTGATGGTAGTGGCCGAGGAGAGCAGCTCTGCCCGAGCCTCATGCTTCCGTTGCTACTTTCAGGGCCAAAGCACCATCGCAGAACGGAGCAGATGAACGGCGAGTAGCAGCTATTTGGGCTACACTGGGCCCCTGATGCATGTCACACTGCGGGACCTATCAGGCGGCAATGGGTGCCATGGCTGTAAATTCTTTTTAAATGATAAACGCAGGAGGCGCACTAAAATTGTGCCCCTGTATGTTTCACTTATGTGCATGGCGGCCGTGAAGCGTGCGCCCATGGTAAAAAATAAACAATCTGGCCGCTCCTATGAGGAAGTTATGACGCACACATGTGTAGGTACCAGAGTCCCCGAACTGTACCAGATCCAGTCCAGACCACTCTGCTCCTGCGCAAGGCAGAAAGCTTTTCTGAGCACGGGCCTCGTAAGGAATGTTTCGCTGCTCCAAGTCCCTGAGGGCCAGGGCGGTGTCCGCACAGAGCACACGCAAGCTGAGCTGTCTGCTGCGCCCGGACTGGCAAGATATTATCCTTCTCTAGTCAGCATACAAGCAAAGCCACGCAACCGAGGATGAATGCTTAACAGAATACCCTAGCGAATGCTTAACCAATATCAAATGCGCCTTGCTGATTTTTTAAAAGCGCTCAAGCATAAAAAACAAGACGTGAGCGTGCACTGCCGAAACCGTAAGCTGTCGTGGGGCAGGACTTCCGTCTTCTGAAGCCCGTGCCCACGGCGTGGCTGACCCAGAGGAGCAGTGGTGACGCAGGGCTCCCATGCACGAGGGAGAGCCCCACGGAGGCTGCAGAAGTCCAGAGTGGCGCCGATGCGGTGAGTGGGGCTTAGTTGTACTGGGGTTGGTGGCGGCGGCGGCGGTGGGGCAGGGAGTGTGTGTGTGGTGTATGTCTCTGTATGTGTGCGCTCATGTGTGTGTGTGTGTGTGTGCGTGCATGTATGTGCACTCGTGTGTGTGCGTGCATGTGTCTGTGTGTGCGCGCTTGTGTGTGTGCATGCGTGTGTCTCTCTGGGTGTGCGCACGTATGTGTGTGCGTGCGTGTGCGAAACGAAAGAAGGGGGGTGTGGCTGCGTGTGTATGCGAGAAGTCCATGAGGCTTTCAAGGGAGACAGGAGATGGTGAACGCGCGCAGGACCTGATCCGATTCCGGCATGCTGCGCGTGCGCATCTCCTGTCTCCTTGAAAGCAGACTTGCCGACTATAGGTCACGCTGAGACATTGCTTCGCGATGCGTCGCAGGTGCGAGACCTAAAAAATGTGTGGTCCCTGGCTGCGCTGGAACAGGGAAGCAGCAGGGCGACTAATCAAATATTCACTTCTTCTCAAGGCTTGCCTCATAATGCCCTGTGGGCTGAGTGTACCTATTTTTCCTATTTTAGGGCACCCCAAAACAGGCAAGGCATCGCCAACACATATAAAAAGTGCATGGGGCCGAAGGAACACCGCACTCCCCCTTGCTTAATATTTAACATAATTACTCTACGTCTCCCATGTCTTAAAATGCAGGACTTTTTTTCACAAGGCTGAAGCTTTTGTTCTACAGTTTGGGAGTTTGGTGCATTCTTGTGGTTGCTTTGATATCTACACATTATCTGGCCTTAAGGTGTATAAAAAAGGCACAGACACATTTTGTATTGATTTTTAAATACTTTATTATCCATATATGGACGACAGTGGTTTTTGTAAGAACTGAATTGCTTTATTGTTGGTGATAATAGCACTGAACATGGTTTTGAATATTGTGATATGATGCTAGGATTTGTAACATGTTATTATTTGTCTTTTTAATTTGGTAATCTTTGACAAAGCCAATAGTTTTTTTTAATTTTAAGTTATACCTCCCTATATTGTGATGTGCTATCTGGTATATGTGGGGTTACTGTGATTACGGGGTTCATGAGCAGTGGGGTCAAATGTTACTTGACAGTTTCACCAGGGTATTTCTATCTGTTGAAGTATATAGTCTTAAATTAAAGCATAGTAGTTAGTATTTTGAGGAACTGACGGAATTTGAGTTCTGGACAAATTCCGCCAATCGCCATGTGGCAGAATTATTTCCTGTGAGGCTGCAGAAATTCAATTGCGAGCGAAATTTGGTGCCCCCTAGCGTCATTTTCTAATGCAAGCGGTCACAAGCAATCACTCTCAGAGGGTTACTTCTGGAGTAGATTTGAAAATACTTGGGTAGATTTTCGACCCGAGCGGCAGCAAAATCAACTTCAATTGCTACGTGCTCTTGTGTAGCATATGATGCCGTTAGTACTGATTTTTCGGGACTGTTCGCACTACTGGTGCTAAATTGCAGCGAGACGTGCACTTTTTCTGCCCGCTGGCAGAACTCCTCGGAATTCCGTGAACTGAAACTCCTCTAATTTTGCCCACTCCCAGTCAGTGTGGTGTGTGTAATAAATGTACTTTACCTTTTTCAAAGAAAAAGCCCTGACTGGACAACCATTTATTGAGTGTTAATAATGGGTGCCAGCAAAAGGAGATCACTAGCCCACAAATCACACAAATAGGGAACGATAGCGAAAGAAAGATGTCCAGTACCCATGCTTCCTAGAACACATATGTACAACACTCAAGGGCAGCTGTTCCTAAAGGGGATTCTGGCCCAATAGGCAGGGGAAAAGGTAAAGATCGCAGGAAAACAGAATTTTGTTTGTCTCGGGATGGATGTGTAGGTCGGAGGAATTTCCTTATTTGGAAAAGTCGCCATCACACACTCGTGAAGGTGTCATGCTTCATCATTGGGCGTTTTTGCTCCTTGTGGGTTTGGCGCTGCAATACCCGACGGGCCCATGTGAGAGGGCTCTTTAGCAGAGATCTTTTTGTAAAACACACCATACTGGTGAGTGCGGTGTGTGGAGCTAGTGTGATAGTGAGTTAAAAATACCACGGTAGTGCCCAAAAACAGAAGGTTTTTATTCCTGGGCCTCCCTGATAGAGTAAAAACAGAAACCAAACTGCTGCTTTCCACAATGAGGAAATATAGTTTGGTTCAAATTATACGTGCAGCGACACCTTCACAGGTGTGTGAGGTCAACTTTCCAAATAAGGAAATTCCCTTCATTAAGTTTTCC
This sequence comes from Lissotriton helveticus, assembly GCF_964261635.1. Taxonomy (NCBI): domain Eukaryota; kingdom Metazoa; phylum Chordata; class Amphibia; order Caudata; family Salamandridae; genus Lissotriton; species Lissotriton helveticus. The sequence continues at coordinate 809,620,956 of NC_136063.1, forward strand.
CTTAAATGTTCTGGCCAACAATGCTTCTTTCACAACGTTTGATAATCAGAAATGCGTTCAAACAATTGCCATTCATTATTACCAACAATTACCATCGCCTCAGGCCTTTAACGCTGGAGCGGGACTTTAATGGCGGTAGAGTCGGCTTGTAAAGCTATATTCACATTATGTGGTTCGAACTGACTATCAGTTTGACTGCCTGGAAAGAGCTGCCAGTACCCTGATTATCAATGTACTGCTAAGGTGAATGTCTGATGTATTCATATTGTCCTGAAAAGCCTAGCAACAATTATCACATATTCTTTTTGTTTCCTCATCTCGCCCCACAGTGGAAAAGAATGTGATCCGTTATTCTACAGTATGAATAATTTCCATAATGGCAGCTTCCAGCTATTATTCTCTAGAGAGGTTGAAAACGCGTTTTCACAGGAGTGAGGTGTGTGTGAGATATATTTTACCGTTAGAGAACATACTTCAATGAATGTCACTTCCATGTCCTATCTCTTTCAATCCTTGAAAAAGGCGAACTATTTGATTTCTCACATTTGCAATATCCGAAATGTTTTGAAATATTTTTTTTTCCGGCAAAACAGGAACTAACTTTATACGAACCATGCGCTGGAAGCGCCCTGACTCATGATGCCCAAAGTGTCCGTTTCAGATGATTGGTTGCATTATCAATCAACTGAGGTCAAACGTTGATGTACTTCCGCCGACCGCCCGAATTCTCAGACCCTGTGGCAGTGCCTCTCGCTGCAGCCAAGCTGCGCATTACAATGCACGCCCATGGATGAAAAGGGATTGATCTCTGCGCGGCCTGCCTGTTGACTCAGGTCAGACACGGGGTCAGGCTTGGGTCTGTGGATTGTGGACAGAGACTGTTTGTGTGTGCCTGCGCATGCTTCAAAGGCGTTAGTTACCTCGTCAATTGATTACTTGTCTAACACTCAGACATCTCGGCAAACGACTAATTGAAGTCTTTGCAATTACTTGGGTAGGACGTGATGTTTAAGGCATCCTAATTCTAGTGGGCAATGGTATCTTTCACTTTTATATGTTCTGAAAATTCTTTTTAGTAGTAATGCAAAATGTGAAAGTTATGAATACTCGTGAAGACGTGCAGCTGTCGCAGGCAAACTGAATTGACCCTGCCCATGTCCCTATTCTAAACTAAAACCTAGCTGCCAGGCAGGGTTGACAAGCAGAAGACTGACTTGATTTATAGAACACAAAAATAGAAAGCAATGTGACTCAGTGAATAACATGATGGCTCAGGGGGTACTACTAATATTCTCTGCCAAATTAAAGATCGGCACATGGTCTTTGATCAGGGCAAAGACCGGGATAGTGCACCTAATTATGGAGACAAAATGTGCTGTCCCAGTGCAGGTATGATCTCTAGCGTGCACTAAGAGTACTTGTCAATTTAAATCTACATTATTATGTATAACGAATGTATTAGATTCGTTGACTTATCAATCCTTTTTTTCTGTACATCTGTAGCTTCTGTTTTATGTTATATATTGAAAATAATGAAATTATGTTTCAAATAAATAGCTTGCATTAAGAGAGTGCAATGTTGAAAGGCGGGCTGGTGGTTCGAAACTCCAGGGCCTAGTAGCTCTTTATGAAGGGGGTGGGACCCCCGACCCCCCTGCAGACAGGTGCAGTGAGTTAACAGTAAAACCTTTTACACACAGTGCCTTGAAACTGTTGTATCAAGTAGTATACAAACACGTTCTTAATGGAATTATTATTATCACAATAGCGTCAGAGATAACGTGGAACTAGGATAAACAATATCACAGCCCTGACAAAGAATACATAGGCTATTTGAGAGTAAAATATCTTGAGTGCATATAATCAACAATATAATAGAGAATTCAAGGTTTAGCTGATGCCACTCCAAAGCATGTGAAGGCATTCGCAAAGCTTGTAAAAACTTAGGGCCTCATTTACAATATTTTGATTCATGGCAGTGCAGCAAGCCTTCCCGCTGCGCTGCCATGCGCCAGAATAAAAGGGCAGGAATGTGCCATATCTACAAGATAAGGCACATTCCCGTGCCATTGCACAAACAGCAGCCGTGCGCTAGTGCAGACACCCTTGCTTCATTTTGCAAGGGTGCCTGCGCTGATGGATGATTGTTTTTGTGCAGGAAGGGAGACCTTCCTGCATATAAACAATAATTGACAGCATTTTCCTCTTTCTATGCGTGCTGCAGAATGATGTTTCTGCGGCACGCATAGAAAGAGGGAAAAACAAGGAGAAATGTAAGTATTTCTCCTTTTTGCGCCTCTTTACACCTCCCCGGGGGAGGGATTGGAATATGACGCATTCCCACATTTACAAAATGTTGTAAATCTGGGAATGCATTGAGTTCAATGGATGTTGTGGGGGAAAAGTCACGGCAACACCAATGGAAGGCCCCTTTCATGCAGAGTAATGCATAAAAGGGAAACATATTTACAAGGCAACAAAAAGTCACGCAGGGTGACTTTACATGACCTTGTAAATATGAGGAAGCCCATTGCGCTGCCGGTGTGTCAATAAAAGTGACACACCAGTTGCGCAATGGGCTTCAAAATAAGCCCCATTATCCGTTCCTGAGGAAACCATTGCCTGCATCCCTAGTCCATCACCACCCCCTTTTGTACCACTTTGTTCGCCATAAGTTGGCAGGGTATGCTCAGACGTGAGTCCCTTGCTCACTTTGCCACTGGATTCAAGCAAGATGAGCTGAAGACGGCTGAAATGCCAGAAACCGGTCCTTGGAAGCTTGTTTCCGGTCCAGGGTAGGCATGGCTTGGCAGTTCGGGCTGGACTGTTCCCATGAGGCACAGGGTCAGACTGGTTTGCATATGGTCATGTCTGAACTGGGGTGGCATAGTGGGCTAAAGAATGGTGATGGATTAAACCCAGATCTGTTGACTGGGTGCGAGTGTTTGATTGGTTCAGATGCTCCGTCCATCACCACCCCCTTTTGTACCACTTTGTTCGCCATAAGTTGGCAGGGTATGCTCAGTTGTGAGTCCCTTGCTCACTATGTCACTGGATTCAAGCAAGCCGGGCTGAAGACGGCTGAAATGCCGGAAACCGGTCCTCGGAAACTTGTTTCTGGCCCAGGGAAGGCATGGCTTGGCAGTTCGGGCTGGACTGTTCCAATGAGGCACAGGGTCAGACTGATTTGCATATGGCCATGTCTGAACTGGGGTGGCAGAGTGGGCTAAAGAACTGTGATGGATTAAACCCAGATCTGTTGGCTGTGTGTGAGTGCTTGATTGGTTCAGATGCTCCGTCCATCACCACCCCCTTTTGTACCACTTTGTTCGCCATAAGTTGGCAGGGTATGCTCAGACTTGAGTCCTTTGCTCACTTTGCCACTGGATTCAAGCAAGCCGGGCTGAAGACTGCTGAAATGCCAGAAACCGGTCCTCGGAAGCTTATTTCCGGTCCCGGGAATGCATTGCTTGGCAGTTCCGGGTGGACTGTTCCCATGAGGCACAGGGTCAGACTGATTTGCATATGGCCATGTCTGAACTGGGGTGGCAGAGTGGGCTAAAGAATGGTGAGGGATTAAACCCAGTTCTGTTGGCTGGGTGTGAGTGTTTGATTGGTTCAGGTGCTCCGTCCATCACCACCCCCTTTTGTACCACTTTGTTCACCATAAGTTGGCAGGATATGCTCAGACGTGAGTCCCTTGCTCACTTTGCCACTGGATTCAAGCAAGCCGGGCTGAAGACGGCTGAAATGCCAGAAACCAGTCCTCGGAAGCTTGTTTCCGGTCCAGGGAAGGCATGGCTTGGCAGTTCGGGCTGGACTGTTCCCATGAGGCACAGGGTCAGACTGATTTGCATATGGCCATGTCTGAACTGGGGTGGCAGAGTGGGCTAAAGAACGCTGATGGATTAAACCCAGATCTGTTGACTGGGTGTGAGTGTTTGATTGGTTCAGGTGCTCCGTCCATCACCACCCCCTTTTTTGTACCACTTTGTTCGCCATAAGTTGGCAGGGTATGCTCAGACGTGAGTCCCTTGCTCACTTTGCCACTGGATTCAAGCAAGCCGGGCTGAAGACGGCTTAAATGCCCGAAACCGGTCCTCGGAAGCTTGTTTCCAGTCCAGGGAAGGCATGGATTGGCAGTTCGGGCTGGACTGTTCCCATGAGGCACAGGGTCAGACTGATTTGCATATGGCCATGTCTGAACTGGGTGGCAGAGTGGGCTAAAGAACGGTGATGGATTAAACCCAGATCTGTTGACTGGGTGTGAGTGTTTGATTGGTTCAGATGCTCCGTCCATCACCACCCCCTTTTGTACCACTTTGTGTGCCATAAGTTGGCAGGGTATGCTCAGACGTGAGTCCCTTGCTCACTTTGCCACTGGATTCAAGCAAGCCGGGCTGAAGACAGCTGAAATGCCAGAAACCGGTCCTCGTAAGCTTGTTTCCGGTCCAGGGAATCCATGGCTTGGCAGTTCGGGCTGGACTGTTCCCATGAGGCACAGGGTCAGACTGATTTCCATATGGCCATGTCTGAACTTGGGTGGCAGAGTGGGCTAAAGAACAGTGAGGGATTAAACCCAGATCTGTTGGCTGGATGTGAGTGTTTGATTGGTTCAGATGCTCGGTACATCACCACCCCCTTTTGTACCACTTTGTTCGCCATAAGTTGGCAGGGTATGCTCAGACGTGAGTCCCTTGCTCACTTTGCCACTGGATTCAAGCAAGCCGGGCTGAAGATGGCTGAAATGCCAGAAACCGGTCCTCGGAAGCTTGTTTCCGGTCCAGGGAAGGCATGGCTTGGCAGTTCGGGCTGGACTGTTCCCATTAGGCACAGGGTCAGACTGATTTGCATATGGCCATGTCTGAACTGGGGTGGCAGAGTGCGCTAAGGAACGGTGATGGATTAAACCCAGATCTGTTGACTGGGTGTGAGTGTTTGATTGGTTCAGGTGCTCTGTCCATCACCACCCCCTTTTGTACCACTTTGTTCACCATAAGTTGGCAGGGTATGCTCAGACGTGAGTCCCTTGCTCACTTTGCCACTGGATTCAAGCAAGCCGGGCTGAAGACAGATGAAATGCCAGAAACCGGTCCTCGGAAGCTTGTTCCCGGTCCAGGGAAGGCATGGCTTGGCCGGTCGGGCTGGACTGTTCCCATGAGGCACAGGGTCAGACTGATTTGCATATGGCCATGTCTGAACTGGGGTGGCAGAGTGGGCTAAAGAACGGTGATGGATTAAACCCAGATCTGTTGACTGGGTGTGAGTGTTTGATTGGTTCAGATGCTCCGTCCATCACCCCCCCCCCCTTTTGTACCACTTTGTTCGCCATAAGTTGGCAGGGTATGCTCAGACGTGAGTCCCTTGCTCACTTTGCCACTGGATTCAATCAAGCCGGGCTGAAGACGGCTGAAATGCCAGAAACCGGTCCTCGGAGGCTTGTTTCCATTCCAGGGAAGGCATGGCTTGGCAGTTCGGGCTGGACTGTTCCCATGAGGCACAGGGTCACACTGATTTGCATATGACCATGTCTGAACTGGGGTGGCAGAGTGGGCTAAAGAACGGTGATGGATTAAACCTAGATCTGTTGACTGGTTGTGAGTGTTTGATTGGTTCAGATGCTCCGTCCATCACCACCCTCTTTTGTACCACTTTGTTCGCCATAAGTTGGCAGAGTATGCTCAGACGTGAGTCCCTTACTCACTTTGCCACTGGATTCAAGCAAGCCGGGCTGAAGACGACTGAAATGCCAGAAACCGGTCCTCGGAAGCTTGTTTCCGGTCCAGGGGAGGCATGGCTTGGCAGTTCGGGCTGGACTGTTCCCATGAGGCACAGGGTCAGACTGAGTTGCATATGTCTGAACTGGGGTGGCAGAGTGGGCTAAAGCACGGTGATGGATTAAACCCAGATCTGTTGACTGGGTGTGAGTGTTTGATTGGTTCAGATGCTCCGTCCATTACCACCCCCTTTTGTACCACTTTGTTCGCCATAAGTTGGCAGGGTATGCTCAGACTTGAGTCCCTTGCTCACTTTGCCACTGGATTCAAGCAAGCTGGGCTGAAGACAGCTGAAATGCCAGAAACCGGTCCTCTTAAGCTTGTTTCCAGTCCAGGGAAGGCATGGCTTGGCAGTTCGGCCTGGACTGTTCCCATGAGGCACAGGGTCAGAATGATTTGTATATGGCCATGTCTGAACTGGGGTGGCAGAGTGGGCTAAAGAACGGTGATGGATTAAACCCAGATCTGTTGACTGGGTGTGAGTGTTTGATTGGTTCAGATGCTCCGTCCATCACCACCCCCATTTGTACCACTGCATCCCTAGTGGGCCATCATTATTGGGACTGATGCTGTTGGCTAACAGCTCGGTCATTCAGGTAGAAGGACGCTGGCTTATTTAGGAAAACAAATGCTCATAGAGACTGACATGGTCAGGAACTTGTCTAAGGAATAGATTATGCATGAATCACTCCGCTTGGATTACTTGTTTGAAAAAGTCAATAATCATCATTGACAAAGTCATTTTTAAGTAGATATTTAACAATACCACATTTAACCACTAAAGGCAGTGTTTCCTGTTAACCATTGAAATGGCCCAGGTACACAATGCAAAGAAATAAACCCTATTGAAATTATCTTGAAGCAAACATTTTGGAAAAGTAGTCATCATCATCAGCAAAAACTTTATTGCGGCTATTTCAGCCATAAAAGTATTTCCAATACAAAAAAATTCGTTAAAATATATCAATAGCAGGAATAGAAAATACATTTTCGTTATTGAACTGGCATTTACAGGTTGAGTGAAGGTCAGAGCAGAGTAACAAGTAAGGCAATTTCATGTCAAAACACTAATTCTAAAAAACAATAATTTAAGGATAAAAGCATTTAAAAAATATTAAGAAAACCTTAAAAGTTAAACGTCCATATTCAATGAGGCGACCCGCTTACAAGCACTCTGTCTCTCACACAGAGGCAATTTCCAAAATTTTACTGTCGTATTAATTAAACTTTCATACAAATAGCCACAAGAAACTAAGTGCCGTTCTTTAGCAGATACCTTTGTTTTAGCCACATAGCAAGCAGAAATGTAGAGCTTGCAACAACAAAAACTGGGTTTGTATCAGATTTTAGGATCCTGAAAAATTCACAATGGTTCCCAACACCCAAGTTTCTGCACAGTTGAATGATCCATTCGGACCTGGACTGCTTATATGCAGAGCAGAAAAGCATTAAATGGGTCACTGTTTCCTCCTCCACCATGCATCCAGGGCAGAGGGACTTTGTAGCGCCCGCCCACTTATTAGTTACTGCAAAGAGCGGGAGTGACCCGTATCTGAATTGCAGATACAACTTCCTTGCTAAGGGAGGATGTATTGAGTCTAACACGGGCTCAAATCGATAATAAGACTTAAAATCCAAGAATCCATATGTTAGACTAGTGGTTTTAACTGCCTGTATCAAACTGGTGTATTTATAGTCTTTCTCTGCTTTAGCAAGTTGTTTCTTAGAGGTGGCTACACACGATTCCTCAGGGGTAGCCCATAGATCTTCCCTACCCATGTCACGGAAAGTGTCCCTGACAAAAGACAGCCAAGGTATACTGCGCACAGCCCCCATTACTGACATGACCGCTTTTAATTCCTCCCTGTAATGTCTCAACTCGGGTGTACTCCACAACCGTCGCCAATAAAAAGTAGTGTATGTCACAATTCAAGTGTTTGGAAGAGTTAAAGACATTAACGCTACTCATGGCATTACTCTCACCTGAAAAAACAACCAGACTTCAAAATATCCTTTCATGACTGCAGGAAAGAAAGAAAAATGCATGCACACCAGCAACCAAATGGCACTATCCATTAAATGAATGAGTGTAGCTGTACTACTAGGTAGGCTAATTCATGCCATTTCAGCAAGGGCTTAGCTTCTACTGCTACTGCAGTTGCTGTGGCACTAGGGCCCAGATACCTGAGGGGCCCACTGAACCCTGATTGTTTCTGTAGTCTGGTTGGTGGGGGGGGGGGGCATTTCCTTCCTTCCCTAGGGCACATATCACGCTGGCTCAGCTACTGCATACTGCTTCAAGGCTTTTCTGGTTTCTTGATTAATTCAAACACAAAAAAGTACAATACAGTAGCCTAAAATATTTCTGTAATAAGGTCTTCATCTAACCTGCCACCCCAGCAGAACAACATTTCTTAAAGTAGGATGGTGGCGATGTCAATCAAAGTTCTCAAATCAGTATATCCCATAGGACCATCAAACTCACACGGTAAATTTAACATTTAACCCCATCGAATATAAGTCCATATTTACCCCTTTGTCACCGGAAGAAAGAAATCTCTTAAACAAATTACTTTCAAATCGAGGTCTTTTTTTCAAGTCAAAATGCAAAATTATGCAGGTTTTTTTTTTTAAGAAAAATTTCAGTTTAAGATTATGTTTTATGACAGATGGCTGACATCATGGAGCCACGTATTTCTTCTAGCATTAACCCCCACACCAATCAGTAGGCCTACATGCCAATAGACCCGATTCAGGCGGGAGACTGCCGATTTTTAAAGCCAAAAATGGCTTTATTTCAGCTGTCTCCCGCCTGAAATTGCATTTTCTACAATAAAAGTCAATGGGGAATTTTCATTCTCCTGATGTTTTACTTTAAATCTCCCACGTCCCTGTCTTAAAATGTTGGCATGTATGTCAGTAGGGAACACAATGTTAACTTTTCAAATCTGATCTTGACAGCTATAGGTGAAATGGAAAATATTTAAGTGACAACTAATCGAAATATAACATGAAACCAGCAGATGACAGCGGAGTCATTGTGAAAAATGGCCACATGGTTAAAGTGTCGGACATCATACTATAAGGGAGTACCACACAAAATTATATGAGTGTGAGACAAGAAATGACAATGCAGACAATTTGAAAACAGAAATATTTTAGCTAACAAGTCGGAGACTAGTTAGAGTGAGCGAGAAATAATTCTGCTTTTTACCATAACAATGATCCAAGGATCACGGTACAGCAAAATATTTCCAAAAATAGATTACAGGCAAACCGATTGTTTCAGGGAATAAATAGATTCTTCAGTTTTCAGGAGAAAAGTAAGGAAGAAAGCTTGTTTCTTTGATGGACTTTCCTTTCTTGAATCAAGTGCTAAAACAAATTCAGCAAACCGTAAAAGATTGATCAGTATAATCATTTCGGAATGTAAAACTGTTATGTTGAAAGCAGATGTTTTGAATATGTAATGTTCACGCAAATACTGTTTACAAATGTGTTCAGCAACCTATTGCCTTTCAGCCACTTTTTGCCTTTAAGAAAGGAAAACCTATGAGAAAAGAGCTAGTCGGGGCCTATTATAAACAGCGTGGAAGTAGCAACAGATAAAAAAAAACATTGGACACTGCACCGATGAACGGCCACTTCAGATCCGGTCAGGGCGCGTCCTGTGATTTCACAAAAAATGGCAAAACATTTCCAAGTGCAAATATTAAATGTGCCCTCGGTACCCGTATGTGTATAACAGGAATAAGTGCCAATCCAAACGACTGTATTGTGCTTGGGAGACCACACAATAACTCTGAAAATGGCTCAATCTGCATAATTTCTACACATGTTCAGGCCACAAAAAACCTTCTCTGCCACAGCATCTTTCTTTTCCATCACGCAAAATAGGGATCCTTGCTGATGCATGTGCATCAGGTTTTTTTCTTCTGAAAACATACATATTCTGTTCAGACGTAAGGACTAGTGTATTTTTGCACATTGTATTCATGTTTCCTGAGGGTCGCCTCCTTCTGCATGCTGAGAACTAACGGCGTTGTCCTTAAGGTTGGGTTGGAAATTTGTTTTGGAACTCCGAATGTATTCCTTTATAGCCATATTTCTTACATCTACCCTAGAAGAAGACAGCAATGTTCTATCTCCCTTTCCTACATCGGTGTTGCCTTGTTGGCTCCTCCATTTTTGACAAGCTAATGGCTGGTGAGTGTTCTAACAGTAAATCCTGAGTTTCACAGCACTCTAGCAAGTGTGGTTGATTGCCTCTTCTAACAGCTGTAGCTGTGAATACTACTTATGTGTTGTCAAAGAATCAGCAGGATAAAAGCTCTCTCCAATGCACCGTGACTTGTGCAACCTGTAAATTCATTAGATGGCTTCGACATCTTTATCTGCTGCAGTAGCACACTGACTCAACCATTTTAACACTGCAATTCCATGTAAGTAGGATGCAATCTTAAGTAAATGTATCACACAGACATCATTTACATCCAATTTCCTATGGGCAAATTCAGTGATAGAAGGCAATAACATCTATACTAAGGCTGAGACTGGAAGTCAGCGAAGGAAGTACTGACTTAAAGATATAAGGTCCGACTTAATTTTAAGTAGGCAGAGACTCAATTTTGTGTATTTTTGCTGACTCATCAACATGTCTGCTTCTAATGCAGATGTCGCCTGTCCTTATCTTTCCAAGAAAAGGAAAAGTGGCAAGTAGTTTTAGATATAGACATCAACAAGACACTTGATATGACATTAGTCTGTGACAAGTGCCTTGTTAACTCAATTTCAAAGTCCGAACAAGAACAATAGCCAAAACAGCATATTCTGAGTTTTTGTATCTTTACCTTATTTGTTTAAAAGCAGGGCCGGACTGAGAGCCAAAACCGGCCCTGGCAAAGTGCTCGGCCGGCCCCCTGGGGGTTCGACCGAGCTTTTTGCCGGGGCCGGTTTTCGACCGATTTTGTTACAGGTCCGATTTTGCAGCTATGCTGCAAAAACGGCCCTGTAACAAAAACGGCCCCCAGGGCCCAAAACCGGCCCCCACCCTTGCGGCGCACCGGGGGATTGCCCGGTGCCCGCAATGGCCAGTCCGGGCCTGTTTAAAAGAATGTGTCTTAGTCCAGCATCTTGACGGTCATTGGTATATCACACTTCCCTAAGGTAATGTTGAAAATTCCATCTTAGATAAGATACAGTGTAAAAGTTCTGCCACTTGACCACTTATCAGGAGAGGTCCTTTGCCCCAGATTATTGCGAGCAAGATACCGCCAGAGACAATTCTGCCTTCCAGAGATGCTGCAATATCACACTTTCAACTGTAAACTGAGCCTGAGCCTGAGTCTGGGAGGAGCTGATGTTGATGCGAAATGTGTTTGCCTTTCGCAGGGACCACGGCCTCCTTGACTCATGATAATTACAGCAATTTGCTATAAACAGGTATGCAGTGTGCTCATTCTCCCTAACAGGCCCGGACTTGCCATAGCGGGCACCGGGCAATTCCCCAGTGCGCCGCACGGGTGGGGGCCGGTTTTGGCCCCCTGGGGGCCATTTCTGTTACAGGGCCGTTTTTGCATCATAGCTGCAAAAACGACCCTGTGACAAAATCGGCTGAGAACCGGCCCCGGCAAAGAGCTCGGCGGCACCTACAAACCCCCCCCCCCCAAATGGGGAGGGGGGGCGGCCGAGCACTTTGCCAGGGCCGGTTGTGGTTCCCAGTCCGGCCCTGCTACCTAAGAACATGTATATGCAAGTTATTCTACTCCATGGTTTCATAGTGCAGAACATAAAAATACGTTTTAAGGTGTTAGGGCTTTAAATTACATTTTAACCATTTTAGAAATGTTCATTTTATTCTTGTTGTAGGCAATGTGCATTTGTGCTGCTTTGATTGTATTCTGTGTGATTATTCTAGATGTGTTGAGCAACAGGGTGCATCTGTGGAAAGAAACATGTGTTTTAGTTCAGGTGTCTTTTTGTTAGCACATCTTGTGTGTGTGTGTGTGAGATGGAAGAGACTGAGAAAGTTTTGGTTCTGATCACCACGATGTCCCAGGATCCCTGTTTAGACACTGTTAGTAACCCAAATGTATTGCCACCACTTCAGCTATTTATTGGGTGGAGTTATGTGGGGCTACAAAAACCTGTCTCTCACATTTAAGCATTGATGCATTGAACTACGTTCACTTGTCTCACCCGTGGGTGTGTAAGTAAACCTTGTAGAACTGAGTCCAAGACTCAGTTTACGGAACAGTTAACATGAAATAAGAACCAACCGAAACTAGTTTTGAAAGTGTGTTTTGCCTGTATAAAAGTGGGAACGACTGACCTAACTGCCATTCCAGTGTTCAGAAAGGTAATTCCAGCCCATGGTTATCCCCATATGAAAATCTCTTGAATCTTTAATTAAGGCCTGGGAGTTCTGCAGAGTTATCACATTTTTCCATTTCACATTTTTCTTCTTTCTGCTGTGCAAAGCACAAAAGTTTGTCGTTTCCCCCACAATATTTAGGGGCTAATTATGATGTCGGCGGTCTTAAGTCCCCCAACACTGTCTTGGTCCTGGGACTGACCGACTGACCTCTGATTGGCTGTCCCGATCGTCTAATTAGGAAGCGACCGAACACTGTTCGGTGGCATTGCTACTTTTCCCTATGGGAGCATGCTTTACGTACATTAACCGGCCTAAATACATGCTTCCATAGGGAAATGGGAGGTGCTGTTCATATCTGCACCCCATGGCAGGGTGCCAGTCAGGCGGTGCAGGGATCAATGTGGAGCCCCATAGGTACCCCCTCAACCCCCAACCGGAGTCCGAGCACCCACGGGGGCCCTGCTCGGGCCCCCAAACACACTTTCTGACATGGTTTCCATGTCGGATAGGCTGGCATGGAAACCATGCCAGAAAGCGTGGATCATAATCCTAAGGGAGGAAAGGTCCGCCCTTTGGGATTATGAGTTGGTTTTGACCTGCCGACAGGCTCCTTTAGCCCATTGGAAGCCAGCCAGAATGACTGGCTGGTTTAGTTTCCAACCACCAGCATTGTAATGCGGCGGTCGGAAAGTAAACCAATGGGCCGCTTACGATGCAGCTCAGAAGGCTCCAACCATGGGTAGGAGCCTTTAAGAGCTTCATGGTAATAGTCTGTGATATCAGATATTCCCTGCCAAGATTTGTGCAGGCAAAAACTGCTGGGGGAGTATGAAATTTGCATCTTGTAATATGGGTTCTGGTGCAAAACCAAGTTGCATTACTCAGCCACTAATAATGATGCATTGACTCTTAGCTAATTTCATTTACTTTGCCTGAAAAACGAGTGCCTCTTCCTGAGTTTAGCTGACAAAATTGATAACATCAGAAGTACAACAAAGAAAATCAGCATTGCATAAAATAGTAAAATAATATAAACAGCAATGTCCCTATTCCATTTAATCAGTTGTTTGGAAAGTCCCTCTGAAAGATAGGCACGATTCAATGACACTCATTAAAATAGATCTATTCCCATAGTTATATCCACTGGCACTATTCTCATTTTGGCCCAGATTTAAGGTCCTATGCCAGCACAACATGTCATTTCTCAAGAAATAAACACGCATTGTGCATGCACTGAAATTCACAATAAATATCCTGTATGTGGGATCTTTCTATGTTTGTCTAGACCAGGCTTATCCAATGAGTAGCTAGTGAGCTACTGGTAGCTCTCCAGACACTTGTAAGTAGCTCTCTTCTGTGCAGTGCTAAATTAGGGACTTTTGCTTGATTGATTTAGTATATGTAAATGTAACATTGAGAGTGTATATTCTATATAGTGGAGAAGCGTGGCTCAGTGGTTAGAGGCGGCAGACCTGGAAGCTGAGATCAACTGTGGACCAGGGTTTGATTCCCTGCCTTGGCGGGTCTCGGGCTCAAAATTCCACAGACTTGCCAATTCTCGCTCTGGTGCCCACTCAACTCACGGGGTCACACTCTGCGACTCTGGGCAATAGCTTGCTTATTCTCCACTGTGGCCCCTCGCGGTGAGATGCCTGGCTTTCACCTTGTGGACACCCTGCCGGGGTTTCTCACAGGGGAATACCAGGACAGGTTCCCTAAGCAAGCGCCGGGACGCTTACGGGCAGCTGTGCGCTTTACAAGTCCATCACATTCATATAGTTTATAGAGATAAAAATGTGTTTATTTACACAGCTCATAAGCTGACATTTAGAGAAAAACGGCTGAATTTCTAAAATATTTATAAAGCTGTATTTGAGTGATAAATCATCTTGTATTGAGGAGACTTTTTACAAATGTTATTTACTTGGTGCCAGAAGCATTCCAGCAATGGCTGTTATGTGTTGCCATGTAGAGGCATTCAATATTGACAAAGCATTATTTATGTTACTGCTGACAACCATGACAAATTCATTATGGTGATCACAGGCAGAAATCTTGCTTATATTGATCACTAATGTAATCCCGTAATATTTAGTCAATATTACAACACTAATAATATTAGTATATGTCATTGAGTTTCACTCAACATAAGTAGCTCTTATTATAGAAACAGTTGGAGACCTCTGGTCCACATATCCAAACTCGTACTGGAAGGGTATGCTTCAAGTACAAATTCTTTGGTAGACATGCACACTCACCTTTCCTAGGCTGTGTATCATTCAAGGCAACCTTTTAGAGCACCAGTGCAGGGGATGATAACAGCAGCAGGCCAGTCTTCGTAGATACCACTCTGCATTGTGGTTTTCCCTGGTGCAATACAGCTCAGGAAATTTTGTTGCTGCACCCTGTTCCATGAAAATGTAGATATTTGCCTAGGATAGAGTTTATTTTAATGACTATTAATGTACATTTTTTGTTTTATTGGAAAAAGGATTCATGACATTGAGACATCAGCAGGGGTGATTTGGCAACATGTCAAGTTGGAAATATTGCAGTACCCTAATACTATGTCATGAATACTGTTAAAAGAAAAATATTGTCATAGAATACTGATATTTATTATTATTTTAAATAATATTGTTTTCTTTAATAGTTTACTTAAATCTAGTTGTAAATAATATTGATTTTGCAATAGTTTAATATGTTAGTTAAAATATAATGGGCTGTTAATCTTGGTAAGATAATAGTATTTAATTATTATTATTTTTCAATGAAAGTTTGAAAATGAAAAATGCTTGTTTATTTTTTCTGTTGAATCTCTCATTTAAAATGTTGTACCATGATGTTGGGTTTGTAGAGGAATAGGGTGGGAAGTAAATTAAATTATATCTAATTAAATTTTATTGCTGACAAATTTTGTAATTTGAAATTTAATTTGATTTCATAATAATTATATATTTTTGGGAATTGTTTAATAGTTATGTTGCGCATGTTCATTTATGTTTACATTTTATATTAATTAATTAATTGTGTAATTGGTAATTGATTATGTAAATTTGTATTTTTATAATTGTTGTTTTAATTATTTACCTTTTTGGTGTTTTTTATATTTTGCCATTTTGTAGAGTGGTTGCTATTTCAGTAGTAGCTTGATTGTTAGTTAGGGGTATAGGGTGAGAAGCTATTACATTTATATTTTTTACTTTATTAATTGTTAAAAACATTGTTAATTATACATGTGTTTTAATGCGAGAGATATTATGTTCCTAATAAGTGTTTTTACATCTTTTCATTAATTTATGCGAAGGTGTTTTTATTAATAATGTATCCGAAATATATTTTTGATATATTGTATTTAAGAATTACATTTTTAATGTATTTCCCAAAAATGTTTGTATTTAAGTTCCAATGAATGGTATTATTTTTAGGTGTTTATAATTTTATGTTTAGGTCAGTGAGTTATATTTTAGTTTAGTTTCATTTTTTACAGGTTTTAACTAAATTATTGAAAAATTTAAAAAAAGTTTACTCTACATGTTGGAAGTGGGGGTCATTATCCCTCACTGCCGCCCCCAAATGCTGGAGGTGGGAGTCCCTGTCCTACATCCCTGTTGCCAGGTGCGAGATCCGGACCACTCATTTCACCATTAGGCTAAGTAAGGACACGTCTGAGATAGCCCTGCCAGCCCCCTTAGTAGCTCGAGCAGCCAGGCTTATCTTCAAGGCACGATTGTACAGTATGTGCAACCACACTCACAGCAACCCAATGATGTCACTACAAATAGACTCCATACAAGTTTTGTATAAAACAAGTATAATCTTTATATAGGAAGATATACGATATGACCACATGATACAAAACCAACATATAATAATGGGCAGTATTCCTTGCGGTGGATTGTTAGGTTCTAATCCCAACCACCGCTTCTAACCAACAGTTAAGCTTACTTCTAACCGTTTCCAAAGGTTTAGACAGGTTGTATTGCTAGAATCACCTATGTTGCAAAAGAAAAGAAATACTGCAATATGTAACGATATACTCCTGTACCGGGAGCAATAGAAAAACAATGCCATACGTAGCACCACAGTCATGTACTTTGCAATAGAAGGAATCATGCAATGTGTATTACTACCAGCATGTCCTGTGCAAGGAAGAAACAAAGCAATGCGTTATGCTACAAACATGTACTGTGCAATGAAGAAATAATGCAATGCGCCACATTATCATCATGTACTGTGTGATGAAGAAATAATGCAATACTCCACGTTGCAATCATGTACTCTGCAAGGGAAAAATAACACAGTGCGTAGTGCACCAAGCATTTAGTTCATCAGGCACAAATAAGGTCAGGCGCCATACGACAGTTCGATAGTTCGTTAGCAGCAATAATGCACGATCACACGGCACAACTTCTGAGGGTCTCAAGCTGCAAAAGCACTTGCACACTGCATTGCTTGGGACATCTCTGGAAACTTTTATGTTCCTGTGTTTCCAAACAGGAAGCTAGCTCACCTCTGGCCCTTGTGGTATAGGACAAAGCACAAAGCACAGTACTGTTCAAGAAGGGGTGACACCACCCACTGCAATGTCCCTTCAATCTCTTCCTTAGTAAAAGTTACAAACTGCAGGCCAGCCACAGATCACGAAGCAAGGGTCAGTCCTATCCAGGAGTCTCTTCAGCAACTTCTTCCTTAGGCAGAGGTTCTTCTTGACCACGAAAGAGGTCAAAGCCTTTGCAGACTCGACCTGTCCATTTCGCTTTTCAAAACTACACCTCATTCTGGAGGTTTCAGTACTCTTAGTTATACCTCTTCATGTCTTTGAAATTCTTTGTGCTCAGGGGTCCCTGACCCCTACCTAAATCAGTTCTGAGTGTCTCCCTCCCCGTGTTACCTTTTTCCCTTTGATACTGGGGGTCTGGATCCTTAATCACTCAGCAGGAGATGGGTCAATTGGTTAATAGCACCAGCCCAGGCCTTTTCACCTCCCGGACTTCTCCTCCCTCTACTCTCCAGATGCAGGGCAGCCTGGTGCCATTTCAACCACTCTCTGGGCCAAGACTTCTCCCAGCTCCTGTCACCTTTCAGATCCAGACAGTCAATCCACATTCAACAGAGACACACAGAAATCTTTAATGCACAAAACTCAGCCACTTACTAAAAGAGGGGTTTCTGAACACACAGTGACAAAACCACTTTCACAGAAAGATGTGTTTTGATACTGTGAGTTCATACATACTAAACTTCACCTCTCCATTTTAAACTTATGGGAAACGAGGCTAATAAGCACAACATCCAGCCTCCCCTGTTCTGTCCTATGGGCAGGATGGCCTTTCAGCAGTGAAAAAACGAAATGGAGTGTTTTTCACTGTAAGGACATAACACACACCTTAGTATATGTCCTGCCTTTTACTTACACTGCACCCCGCCCATGATATACCCGGGACCTACCACAGTGGTGCCCAATGTGTATGAAAAGGGGAAAGTAAGGCCTGACAAGTGGTTGCACTTGTTAGGAGAACATGCTAACTTAGCAAACTGCGCGCAGGCCCTACACTGCAGGCCTGAGTTCCCTTCTCCTCGCGCCTTTGCATTACTAGCCCTGGCACACACAGTGCACATCACTAGGGACTTTACTAGTAAGGGAAACATACCAATCATGGCCAACCAATTACCATTACACTTTACACAGGGAACACTTGTACTTTGACACTGATCAGCAGTGGCAAAGTACCCAAAGCATCTAAATTGGCAACTCTGTCCGGAGAACGGTCTGGGGGAAAGCAAAACGTTTAGGGAACTTTAGCCAAAAAGGCCAAGTCCTACACTCCATAAGCTATTAATTCAATAGATTTTAATCTTTATATAGTAGTTAATTATATGTTTTAGAAAATTATTAGGAGGTATTATTTTATTTGTAGTTCTTTAAAATCCCAACATTTTCTCCTCTGTAGAGTCACAAAATCCTTTTTGGTATTTATGTTTTGTTAAGTTAGGTAGTCTTGTAGAGCACACAGCTGCCCCAGCAAAAGGGCGTCCCAGTGCTAATAGCAACAGAAAGGCAGTAGACAGCAGAAGAGAGCCTGTCATAACAGAAAGAGGGGAGTCTAGTAACCTATCAAAGCAGACGTAGCAGACAGGAGGGAAGTGACCAGCGGAAGAGGCCTATAGTGCAGGGAAAAGGTGGGTCTTGATAGCCTTATGGAAAGCCAGATAAATATCTATGCTCAGAATGTGTACAGAAGTGAATTCCAGAGTTTAGCTGCCAGTGAGCAGAAGGAACGCCCACCTGCGCGTACCCTCCTTACCCGGGGAACATCCACCAGGTGATGGCCCATCGAGCGGAGATGACGGGTGGGAGTCTAGGATGAGAGCAGGCTGGCCAAGATGCCAGGAAAGGAAGAATACAAGATCCTGAAAGCAATGCCCTCTGCTCCACTCGTCTGGCCACCGGCAGCCAATGCAGCCGGCGAATAGCACTGGTGGTGGAACAGAATCTAGGAAGGCCAAGGAGAGTTCTAGCGGCTGTATTTTGGACCCTCTACAGTCTCATAATCTCTGTCTTGTTAGCCCCCAAGTAGAGCAAACTGGTGTAGTCCAGTAGCAACAGAACAAAGGCCTGGACAATAACCTGCCTGATGGAAGGATCGAAGAAACTCAACAGCGGTTTGAGCCCGCGTAATATACCAAAACACATTGCTGCCACCTTCTTAGTTTGGGTCTAAAAGTTGAGAGCCGAATCAACTCAGACATCCACATTTTTCACCACCTGTTTCGGTGTGCGTGCACAACTCAAAGTAGTTGGCCACCAATGTTCACTCCACAGCTCAAGATCTTTCCCTACCAGCAAGACCTCGTACTTGCTGGCATTGAGCTGGAGGCAGTTGACAGTCATCCACTCTGTGACATCAGCAAGACCACTACGAAACTTATGAGCGTCATGCAGACAGTCATCAGAGAGAGCAACTACCAACTGCCTATCATCTGCATATGATACTATTGTCAGCCCTCTGCTCTTGGCCACCGCAGCTAAAGGCTGAACATACAGATTAAAGAGCTTTGGACTCGAAGCTGAGCCCTGCTGAACTCACTGCTTGATAGTATGAACCCTGGCAGTAAAAGGGGGCCGACACCTGGAAGGTCCTTTCCGAAAGAAAGGAGGCGAACCAATCCAGTGCAGGGCCCATGATGCCAGCCTTTTCCAACCTCAGCAGCAAGATCTGGTGAGAGACCGTATCAAACGTGGCACTGAGATACAATAGGATCAGTGCCGAAGTATGTACCTCATCCAGTGCTGCCCTCAGATGTTCGGTCACCGCTAAGAGGGAAGACTCTGTGCTGAAGCCTGGGCAGAAGGCTCACTGGGCTCCATACTTTGCCCAAAGCCTTCTGTTATAATCTATCTATCCTAGTACTTTAGAATGTTTCTCTTGTTGCCATGACTCTCTAGAATGTTCCTCCTGTCCTTGGGCATTACTTATTCAACCCTTGGATCTGGTGGCTGCTTTATGTTGATGCTGTATTCTTTTCTACTGGAATAAACTCCTCAAACCATCTTCTGGTTTGTTCTTTGTTTCACTGGCCCAGTCCTTGGGCATTACTTATTCAACCCTTGGATCTGGTGGCTGCTTTATGTTGATGCTGTATTCTTTTCTACTGGAATAAACTCCTCAAACCATCTTCTGGTTTGTTCTTTGTTTCACCTTCCTTGAGTCAAGTGTTATTGCTACTGTTGGGGAGTAGGTCATCTTACCATTTTCTACTACATGGAAAATGTTTTTTATTTTCACTAGACACAGTTTTTCAAACATCCTTCTTACAAGGAGTCAATTAATTACAAAATATTGGATTCCAATCATTTTGCCAGTATTTTTGTGTACATGTTGCAATCTAGGTTTATTAGCGAAAGTGGTCTATAATTGTTTGCCTAATTGAGGTCCTTCACCTCTTTAGGGGGCACCACGATTATAGCCTCAGACGGTGTGCTAGAGATTACTCACGATTCTGCAAATTGGTTAAAACATTATTTTAGTGGACAGATTACTGAAGTACAGAAGGTCTTATACATTTTTGGTGAGAGTCCATCTGTGTCTGGGGCATTGGCTTTCTTCAAAGTCTAGATGGCTCTTGTGGTTTCCTCTAAGAAATTGGGATTGTTTAGGGGGATTTGGCTGACTTCTTTTATCAATTGAAAGTTGAAATTACTCAAGCAATTATCACATTCTTTCATATTGACGAGCCCATCATTAGAGTAGATTATTTTGTAAAACTCCATAAAGATATGGGATATCCTTTGTGGATTTGTATGTAGGACACCCTTATCATTTTTAAAGGAAGGGTTGGTGTAGGAAAGGAAAGGATCTGCTTTCATGGTCACCCCCACTTTTTGCTGTGTCATTATGTTTTACTGACTAGTCTGATTTGGATCCTGCTAATCAGGACCCCAGTCTCTGTGCTTCCTCCCTAAAGTGGACATGGTGAGTACTTAGGAACCCCCCCCAGATTGGTTACTGGTGTACCCTGGTAGGTCCCTAGTATATGGTACTAAGGTACACAGGGCATTGGTACATCAGGGGTCCCCCATGGGCTGAAGCATGTATTATGTCACCCATGGGAGACCACTCAAATTGTGACTGCAGGCCTGCCATTGCAGCCTGTGTAAGTTGGTGCTAGCACCACTTACAACAGATATAAGTTCCCTTATATCTGAGGTCACTGCACTTAAAACCTATGTCACCCCTAAGGCAGGCCTTTCAATCTTGAAGGCAGGGTGCTTAGTTATAAGTGTGAGGGTGTCCCTGCATGAGCAGGACACCGCTACTGCCACGGAGCCCATTATCCTGGGTTGTGAGAGCATCAGCCATTATGATTTATAGAGTGGCCATGCGTCATTACGTGATGGCCTTCTCTAAACTGTCTGTAACAAACCCTGTCGTGCATGTAAAGCTTCTTAGGGAGGCCCTCAGTACTCCCGGTACCTGTTTTCTAGACCGTGACAGCAAGCTATGGCTGCTGCCGACCAGAGACACAATTCTGCCTCCCTGCTACTGAGCCAGGCTCGAGGAGGGGAAGGATGGGCAATAGGTTTCCTGTCCCAGGGAGATGTGACAGGACAGGATTTAGTGTATTGGGACAGGGTGCTGGGGGTGCTTGCCAGAGCCACTAGACTGCTTTGAAGGGCACATTTGGTGCCTTCCTTGCACATTCCAGTTGAAACTAGTTTAGGGAGCTGTTTCCTCCCGCTCTGGTACAAAACTTGACAAAGGACAGGGGAGTATCCTTCCCACTGTACAGACCCTCCTCTGGGAGAGACCCCTGAATCATCCCAACCCTCTCCTTAGGGTACTTAAGGGCTTCCCTGTGGGTGGGTCCCCAGATTTGTCGTGGGACAAGATTCAGATCTGAAACCACTTCAGCCATCTGGGCACTCTGGACTTCGCCGGACTTCGCTTCGGGAACCGAGACTGCAACTGGGAAGACTCTTGCTGCTCCTGGTCTCGTCATCCTGCCAGTCTTCTGCAACGTCTGTGCCTGTGCTCCATAAAGGTTCTTCACAAGGCCTGTGGACATCCAAGACACCTGAAGGAATCTCCCTTGGAGTGAAGAAGTTTCTCCGCTGCATCTGCAGGCACCGCAACGCAGCTGACCAGTCTGCTGATCCCGGGCTCCCGCTGACTCTGAAAGACTCAGCAACACAGGTTGTGGTTATGCAACTCCATAGCGACCTGCAGTCTCTTCACAACAAATTTGAAGCCAGTATCCCTCGTTAGAACCACTGGAGCAGTACCAGTGTGCACCGAGTCAACTTGCTGTTGCCAAGGCTTATTGACTCTCTTCTCCAGAGCTCTTCAGGCTCCAAGAAGCTCCAACCTTGAGCTTCTCCTGCAGCGAAGATCTTCATCCTCACTGCATCCTTCGTACCCTGGGACTTCATCATTGGTGAACTGCCTCCCGCACAGCTGCAACTTCAAGGGCACCGTCAACTCCCCTGCATCTATTGACATCGGTGGGCATTTGTCTTCCAGTCCTCCAGGACACTCCTGAGTTGCATAGACTCTGTCCCCTCTGCTTGCCGGTTCTCCTCATCTTGAATTCACCTTTGAGCTCCAGCGGCATCTTTACTGAAGTCCTCCATTGTGGTCTACAGTGGTTTCTGACATCACTTCGCACGTATGCACCCAGCTTCTCTGGTGTAGGTATCCTGGTTCCTGGGGTATTCACGGGTGGGGTGACTTTCCAACCTTCCATCTTCCACGGGGTTTCTTCCGGGTCCTCTGGGAAGGGTCCTCCTTCTTTAAAACTGCAACGCAACTTTCCCATTGACTTGTATTGAGTGCACAGTCGTGTTCGCACTCATTACATAGCCTCCGTGGGGTTCCTATATACTCACCTTGGGTGGTTCCTTTGGTCCCCAACTTGACTTAGGTCATGTTTTTCATTCCACTATTTTAGTATATGGTTTGGTCTCCCCTGGAGACACCGCTGTGTGTTTGTGCTACTTACCTGTTTATTATTGAAGTATTGTGATTATTTCACTGGGAAGGAGATATTGCAATGTGTTAGTGAGTGTTTATAATAAATACATATTTCTATACCTACACTGTGTGGTTCTTTTTCACTTAAGCAACACCTTATGATTAAATACTGATAAAACAAGCTGCTTTACACTCCTTCTGGACTAAACCCGAAGGCTGCTCTCCACAGCTACCCTTTAGAGAGCTTTCTATGGTTGTCTCAGACCACCAAACTCACCACAAGGCTTGTCTGGATTAATGCAGGGTGCTACACTTGCATAAGGGAGCACCAAATACTAAGACAGCCTCCTACAGATGGTTTGATTGTTTTGTTTAGATTTTGAGCATAAGGGAGAAAAAAATCGACTTTGTTGACTTCACACAGTTTCAAACCGTTTTGTTTGGTAATCCAGATGCTGACTCTTGAGCAAAGGATTTTATGATATTCATTTTTGTGTTTCTAAGAATTCTTTTAATTGAGTTGTCTTTATGACTTATGTGTTGTTTTTCTAGATTTAACATTTTCTGTTCTAGTTCTGGAAGTTCGATATTGTTGTCTTTGTTAATTTTTGCCCTTATTATTAATTTACCTCTAATGGTTGCACGAAGTGACTCCTCTTCGTGATGGGCTTCCATCTGTTTTGTGTTTTGTTTTAGATCATTTGAGATTGCTTTGTTAATAAACTCTTTGTTTGCAGAATGTGCTAAAATGTCATCATTCATTCGCCATAATTGTTGTTCTTCGTTGGAGATAATTCCTAACAGTGACATGATAATGCAAGAGTAATCAGAGATTAGTCTAGGTTCTATTGAGGTTTGCTCCACCATGTGCATGAAATTACCAAAGATAAGGATGTAATCTCTTCTTATGTAAGAATTGGGAGGTGCAGGATAAAAAGTGGACTCTTTGGTGTCTGTTTGTTGCAACTTACAGCTGTCTTGTTAATTTTAGTTGGAGCAGACGTTCTTCATTTCCTTATGTGAATTAGACAGGTGATATCTATGTGATGAATGTCCATTAGAAGAATAAAGATCATCCCAATCGCTAATATTTGAATGTTAGGTATGTTTTTGTTCTTATTTGAGTAACTCAGCCAAAACCAGTGATCATCATTATCAGGGCCATAATTATTAACCAAATTAACATATTTCACATCTTTATTCAGTGTGTATATATCATCAATATAGCTTCTTTATCAAAATGTTCAGAAATAATTTGGCCTTGGCTTTCTTGGACATAAGTGTGATCATACCATTAAATTTTAGCTTTTAAGGGGTTCATTACTCTTCTTCTATCCAATTACCTTCGGTTGACTCAGCTTCTTTTACACTTAGGTTCTTGGAGCATTATGATGCATCCCTTCAATCTGTAGATACAATCTACAATTTTCTGTGTTTTGATGTGGTTCAAGCCCGTTGGGAAATAAAATTAAGACTATTTAGAGAAGATTGTTCCTTGTGGCTTGCAAGTGTGGTTGTTTTCATAGAGGAATCATAACACATGATCCTGTGTAGGAGTTTTGACCCTTTCCTTTTTTATAGGTACACATTGCTTAACACATTTACAAAAGATATTGGATAGTCTAATGTGGTACTTGACAAGAATATATTCCAAGCCATAGTTACATAAAGGAAGCAAATACAAATATAGCAATAAAACCAGGAGCCCAAAATCCTAACCCCCAATCCATTCTCCCTCCCACCACCCTAGCAAAATTGTAATTCACTAGAACGGAGATGTTATTGGGCCCTTTCTCCACAAACTGAACAACATAGTGGCAAACTATTCGGACAGATGAGAGGATAAATTAAGTGGAAACCTTATTTTCAAGCATAATATAAAGATAAGCAAAGTAACAGACCAAAGACTCTCTCTGTAAACATAATCAGCCATGCATATAGTGTCCTATTGAGGACAGTATATAGCTTAAGACAGACAAAATAACAAAACCTTTGATGGTACGGATACTTAGCATGGGTACTCTGACCCTACATCACAATTTAGTATTGCGAATCTGGGACTTGCATGTTAAATTTTCCATGACATTTTCCTTTTTCCCATCGCAGAAGCTTTGTAAAACCTTATAGACAGACAATATGCTTTCAGTCTCTGGCAAAGTGCTAAGAAGCCTTTTTTTTGTTTCTACTATTGTCTTAGAATAATCCTGGGAGATGTAAAACTCTAAAACATTCCAAGATATATGCTTATTCTTCCTAATACGTTGAAATACTCTCTCTTCCCACTGGTACCTTTTTGGTTTAATTACAATTGTTCTAGGGGATTTTTTGCCTGGAATGCTATGTATAAAAACAAGGTGGTCTTGTTCCAGCTCAAAGTCTTTGTTAAATTGTATTGCTGTCATCTGTGGTTTCCATTTTTCAAGAAAGGTAATACAGGAGCCATTTTGTTCCTCTGACCGAGTGGCAGTTTGAATGGTAGCAGAGAAAGATCTTGAGATGGGAGCTGGGAGTTGGAAAATTGGACGCACAGTGTACTTGCTTCCTTGCACATCATTTTGGATTTCCCTCAGACTCCACTTGCATTGCTTAAACGAATCACTCTTCTTTACTAAACTTCGGAAATGTAATAATTGATTTGTACTGTAGTCTCTAAGTTGTCACATCTGATGATTGGGTGTTGAAATGAACATCCAATCTTCTGTTTATTGGGGAAATTAGCCCATGGAGGGACGCGGCAACACGGCTAAGCAGCTTGTAACACTGTGCAATGCAGTCTAGTGCTTGGGGGGGGGAGGAGCTAGGAATAGGAACAGGAGGAGCCAGGGACTGGCTAGAGAGGCAGTTAGAGTAGGGACGAAGAAGGAACCAGATGTAAGGAATACATGTGTGCTAGGAGGACACTACAGCTGGCGACGAGGGTGGGATCCCACACTGTGCCGTCGTACGGATCCCCAGGAGCTGAGTAATTCGTCCCACGAGGCACTGACTGAAGGGCGCTGCTGCGACGAACGTGCCCGAGTGAGAACTGCTGCAAGGGTCGATGCAGATGACCCAGTGATACGGGCCCCGCAGATCTGAGGCCGAAAGAACCAAAGGGAACACCTGCCAAAACGCGCTGGTAAGCGCAAGATTGAACGCGCCGGCGAGCGCCAAACTGTGAGTGCTCACCCCCGATGCGTGAGGTTGCGCATGGTCGCGCACAGCGAGCACGGCGAATGAAAATGGACGTTGGGAGCCCACCCCGGTCCAACCTGATGTGAGAAAGTCCTGGCCGAGCGGTGACTACGGAGAGCGGAGGCCCCAGCATCCCATAGGGACTCCACACGACCGGTCAGTGCTTGAAGCCTGCCGGTGACTAAACTTTAAGTGAGGGAGCCAAATCTCGTGAGAAACGAGATTTCAAAGTGTGGCGGCCATTTTGAAGTCAGGCGCCAGCTCCCATTCCCTATCAAAGACATAGGGTGGCCATCTTAGAGTCAGGCGATTGTGAAAGTCTGTAACAAACAGACTTTTTGACATCAAGCACTAGCAAAGTCAGTGAAAAACACAACAAGCACTGGCAAGTGCATGAATTACAGCGGAACCAGCCCAAGCAATTACAGGGAACAAGCGAAGACTACGCTGAATACAAATAAGTACAAGTACAAACAACGTGAAGTGAAGGGAACAAAAGGTGACATAAGACACAACAAGCACTGGCGAGTGCAAGAGACACAGTGAAATAAGCACGAGCAAAGCCAGGAGACAAGCCAACACTACTTTGAGTGCAAATGAGCCCGAGTACAAACAACAAGTGGTAAAAGGAATAAAAGTGACCAGACATACAACAAGCATTGACAAATGCAGGAGCTGAAACAAAACAAGCACAAGCAAACACAAGAAATAAGCAAAGATAACGAGCGCAAGTAACAAAGGATGCAATGAATCCAATGTATTTTGACAACAAGCACGACCCAAGACAAGACTGAACTAACGAGCACGAGTAAATGCAAAAGGGAAATAAGCACAAGCCAATGCAAGAGTAAACAAGCACATGCAAAGGAAAGGGTGAAAGCACGAGCAAACACCAGAGCCAACACAAGCAAGCACGAGTAAATGCAAGAAGTGCAATATGTAAACAAGCAAAAGTGAACGCAAGAGCTGAAACAAGTAACCAGGCACAAGCAAGGACAACAGTAAGCATAACAAGCATTGGTAAAGGCAAGAAATACAAATTAAACAAGCACGAGCAAGCACAAGTAACGAACAGAGACGTCCTTGAGCACAATCAAGCACTGATACAAGCAACAAGAAGTGTGATGAATCGAAGTGACTTTAGCAACAAGCACAAGCCAAGGCAGCGATAAACACAGCAAGCACAAGCCAGTACAAATCTCGATTGTGACAAACACAAGCAAATGCAGATCCCGAACACAACAAGCACGAGCAAAGGCAAGTACCAAAGTAAACTTCAGCACCACGTAAAGACAAATAATTAAAAGTAGAAGAAGCTAAGAAACAAATGATCCAGAAGCAGGAGTAAACAAATATCAAAGAAGCCTTCTCTCATCAACCAAGTGGCTGGACAACCTGCACTAGTCTGGAACGAAACTCAAGAAGAAGATATCAACGTTGCCACGTATCGTTGCGGAAGCGCCATCGACCACCTGCAGTTAGCACGCAACACCAAAGAAAGCAGGAATTCGCAGAGCCACGAGTCACGCATGGTGCAGCTGAATGGTGGCCATTTGACCTCAGGAAATCCAAGCTTAACTCACTGAAGCATACCGAGACAGTCGTGCCAGGGGCGGACAACATACAGTAGTCACCCGGGAGCGGCGAATCTTACCAAAATCAAAGGAAACGACCAAACAAAGGCTTTCGGCAGAGGAAGGCCAGCAAAAGAAGACAGGAAGCAAAGTGAACAGTCCTGTGACATGGTCATACCAGCACATTCCACCATCATGTCGGTGAGAGAAGAAACACATAAATCTAACCCCTGCATTGGAGTACCACCCCCGGTGACACTGACCTGCAACCAGAGTTTGGGTCCCAAATGGAACCGGTGGTTGGAATCACTGGATGCATTTCTTGACATAACGGGAGAGCGAAGAGATAGCAAACTTCTACTACTACTACTTCAACTGGTGGGTCACGAAGACCAACGCCTAATCAGAACCTTTTCAGCAAAGGACACAGGGACATATAGAAAACTCAAAAAGACGATACGTGCTCATTTCACCACATAGGAAGACGTAGATCATGAACGCATCATCTTCAATGCAGCACGGCGGGAACCAGGGGAATCATTACCAAACTTCATAACAAGGTTACAGAAGTTGGTACGATACTGTCAATTCAATACATGCACAAATGAGGAAGCGATTCGTCTCCGGGCAATTGAGAGCTGTTCAAAACCAGACGCACAGCGCAAGATACTTCAAAGGCAATTCTCGTTAAAGGAAATCATCAGTAGGGCTGAAGTTTGAGAGCGAGCCAAAGCAAGAGAATTGTCAAGGGAATTGCATTGCAATGCAAGAAAGGAAGACAAGCGAAAGGAGACATCCCTCATGTCAGAGCATAAAACCCAAGAGGCAACCGAATCCAGAAAGAAGGAGGGCGAAGGCAGACTAGAGACAAGGCAGCAGGATAGACAAAGTGACATGAAATACTCTGAGTCAACAACGCGAAGACAAAAGACTGGGATGATCCAGGATTATGACAGCCCCACTGACATAACCTCAGGGAGTTATTCAACCTCAAGGAGTCATGTAGTCGTGGAAAACACCACTCCCATGACACAGACACCAGGGCCCCCAACAAGCGAGAAGAAGAAAGAAACCTCATAAGACGGGGTGATTCACTCAGACACCAGAAAGGGATAGGCAAACACACTCAGGACACCCGTGACAATGAGGGAACTGAGAGGAGACAAGTAACATCATACAAGTGGGGCAGCGACAAAAGGCCTTGGGATCTAACAAAAGAAATAAACGCTTGGCTGTCAGACAATCTTTCCACTGAAACAGCGCGGAAGACATGTCGAGAGACATACCCCAAGAAATGTCCCAAAGACAGTTCTGACTCTAAGAGCAGCTCGTCACAGCCTACCAGTTCAAGAAGTGTATCAGTCAAAACGCACTTGAAAGAATGGCCCTCAAGGAAATCAGCAAGAGACTTCCCTGATTCAGAAGACATGTCGGTACGATCACTCGGGTCAACAGAATCAAGTTCACGACAACGCCCATGGCATAGATCACCTGAACGGACAATGTTCTACCCGTCCAAAGCAACATATCTCACGCTGATGGCTCGGATCATTCGACCACCCCGTCAAGCAACCCGTCCTGTCAGGTGCAGTCATATCCAGACCTGAGTAATGTACCGTCGCCCCTGACGGGGTCTGCGAGGTTGACTCCAAGGGTTTTCAGAAGAAAGACAACCATATGGGACACTATACACTGGCTTGGGAAAGGATCGTCTCATCCCTCCATCAAGAAGGCAAAGTGTGTTGACAAAGATAGATCCTCACCACGAAGACAAAAGGGGACGAGAGCGGAACTTGCTCATGCCCCGATGTTCAAAGAGTTCAACATTTACAAACGCGAGTGGGAGCAGATAGGACAAATAGAGCCAGCAAATGAGTCCCAAAACCGAACCAGGACACTCAGTTCAGATAATGCCTTACCAGATAATGCCTTATCGTCCAATGCGCAGGGCTGTGAACACGAGGGCATTGCTGCCCCTGACCGAAAGGGCAAAAAAAGTGAAACCACAAGCGGATGCCTAGAAAAACAAGTGTCACAAAGGAGAACAGACTGCCACTACCGAGCTGAGAGATCAGCAGTCACACAGCAAAAGGTAACCATGACAACTGCGGAATCTGAGAACAAGCGGTTCACGCACAATGTCTCACATTTTCAAGGATGCACTCCTGTGGTCAAGGATGTTCATGTTGAGACAACAGAAATATCGACCAAGGACAGGCCCACCACTGATTCGACATTACTGATGTTTGAAGAACGGACTGAATCTGAGCTCATGCATGGAGACATATTCCTGCGGCCCAAACAGACTGTCTGCCGACTCATGTGGCTGAGTGGAAAATTACGAACACGGTAGAAGTTAATTTCATTTTGTTAAGAAAGGGGGAGATGTAACACTGTGCAATGCAGTCTAGTGCTTGGGGGGCGGAGCTAGGAACAGGAACAGGAGGAGCCAGGGACTGGCTAGAGAGGCAGTTAGAGTAGGGGCGAAGAAGGAACCAGATGTAAGAAATAAAGCTCCTACAAAATAATATAGTGTCTGCCTCATGTGTTCTAGGAGGACACCACACAGCTATATTAAACTCTGTCCAAGCCATGTCCCCTGGGAAATCCTGATGTACAAAGATTTCTAATAAGAAATTGTGAATTGCACTGGTGATTTGCTTTTGTGATTGTTTATTATGAATCTACTAAAATGTATTCCGTAGAGGTGGGTGCAATTTTCACATTGACTTTCTCTCGAAAGCATTGGTATTTTGTGAACCAACCTATGCATTATACAATACTGATTCGTATTGGGTCGCAATTCAACCTACATTATTACATGAATGGAGTAAATTCCAAATTGGGCTCCACTACGATAGGTTAGAGTCACAGCATGGTGGCCTGCTGAGGTCAGCAGACCACTATGTCTGTGATCACTTTTAAAAGCAATCTCTTTTTTAAAAGCATCCGGTTTTCCTAAACAGCATGCTTTTATAAAGGAAAACTAATAACTTTACAAATATTATTTAGGTGCATGCAGTTGTCCCAGGGACCACTTCCTGCTCCTAAAAATGTTTTTGTTGGCATTCATGGAGGGGATCTTTGCGAACCCCTTCCTGTTTGAAATTTAGAATTTGGGTTTGGTAGTAAAATATTAACGTTTTATGACCAGGTTTTGTTTGGAAAATATTAATACATAAGCTATGGATTAGGTATTTGGAAAATACACATTTTAGATGCCCCTTCCAAATACGGATTCTGTATTTTTTCTAAAACCCAAATGGTAATGTGCTACTGAATCACAATTTGGGTTTTGTCACAAAGGCTCAAATTTGACCCTTGCGACCTTAAAATCACCTTTAGGAGCAGGCCTTTAATGAGTAAGGTTGGATTGGAATTCTGTCCAATTTGTACATATGTCAGTTCGGAAAAGCATTTACTGGTCGTAAATTGCAATCTGTGTCTTGCGAACAACAAATAGTATATCTGGTCCTTAAGGCCATTCGGTGACAAGTTAGTGAATATATATCAGGTCCTTAAATACCCTTAGCTTTCTTATTTTCAGAGGACAATGGGATCTGTTGTCTTGTAGGTAGACAAAGGGGATAACTCAAGACTTTAGTTTTTAGGCAGTCTTTTAATGGGCAGGGAAAACATATGCAGACATTACCAGAAGTGTCCTGGATTTTGTTTTTCTTTCTTCCTGCTGTTATCTTGGAATCTTCAACTGGCCTGTGTCTTCTAATGGTTTCACAATGTGGCAAGTCTCTACCCCAGATTTGAATCAGAATGCACAGCCCATGGATTCATCACAAGACAGGTATTACTTAAAGAAAGACTCTCACTTATCATTCCCATCCATGATTTGCTGTAGCTAGTGCCCTTCAGGTTTAGTACTATGAGTTCATATAATAAAGACATTTTTTGAGTTAGTTATGCCTTGAAACGATAGGAAATTCTCCAAGGCAGGTAGGTCTTAACTTCACTCTAGAGACTTATAGAGAGGAGAAAAGCAGAATAAGTAAGTGCTCCCTCAGGTTCTTCTTTCATTTTCCCTTCCTTCACAATTTTACCCAAGAGGCAGGGAGCTAATCAGAAAAGCAGATGGAGGGAGTGGATGGTGTGGCAGATACAATAGCCAAGGAGGCAAAAATGGTAAATCAAGTGACATGATCTATTTAAGAATCTAGCTTCTGCAACTTCTGAAATTATTTCTTGTACCATAGTGTCAGCTACTTCAACTAGCACTGAATCAGTCTCATCACGGAACTTTGACCACCATGTCTCTTCCAATACATTATGTCCTTACAGTGATGCTCTGCTCATGCATCTATTTTTCCTGGTCCAATTGCTGGGGCCTCATTCATCGCAAAAAATCACTCCAGGCACCATCCATTCTGCCAATCCATTACAGGCTTTGGTATCTAGTAGGAATTAGCACAGAAATATGTTGTAAACTGTATACTCGATTTACCTATGATTAGTATTGCTTCCATGTTCTTCCCTCCCCGTAATTCCAGAATGGTGTTACGACTGTAGACTCTGAATTCTGTCAGAGCAGTTGATAGACCACTCAGCAGGCGCTGGGTCCTTAACAGCTGCGCTTTCATTAAACTCACTTATCTACCTTAAATGGTCTATGAGTTTACTTACAACAATTTGGCGACTTGTGCCTGCTGATCCCATCATACCCAGCTATCCGACACCCGAAGACGAGGTGGAGAAATTCCCAGTCGGAGCGAAGCACAGAAGGACCCAGCAACAACGAACCCAGTAATTCTACAAAAAAATCTCCTACCGTGAAATTCCGGATATCGGACACCTCATCGTTGCACTTCAGAACTGTTTCGGGACATTTAACCAATTTTATCATCGTCAACCGTGAGTAATACTGTATCCTAGCAACAGGTTTCAAACCTTCCCCTCCCGTGTACTCGAGCCCAGAACGTAAATACCTGACGCGCCTAAGCGTCTCTTCAAGACTTCCGGCCATTGCATAATGACGTCAGCACGCTAGGAAGTGAGACGTGCGTTTCAAGCCTCGATTCAGAGATGCGGCCATTTTGAAGGTCCAAATTGAACGCGCTGAATTTACCGATCTCCTCGTTTCCAGAAGAGAGTCAAACACGTCGGTACTTCACTCGGCTGAGAAACGAAGGTATTTATTCTAACTCTATTGTCAATTAACACACTTTTCATAATGGCAACAGCTCAGAACATAAATATTACGTCTCCTCCACCTTTTCTAAATGAACCAGGGAATCCTCCTGTACCATGGGAGGATTGGTTCATTATTTTTGATAACTATTTGGAAGCAATCGATGGGCAGGGATTCTCATCAAAAAGGAAGAAAGCAATTCTATTGAGTACACTTGGGAAGGAGGGACAAAGGATTTTCAGATTTTTGCCAATCGCATTACAGGCGAATGGAGAAGCAATACCTGATATGTATAAGTAGGCAACTTCCAGATTAGAAGTTAAGTTTGCCAAGGAAGAAAACCTTGTAATGCACCGGTACAAATTTTATACCCAAAAACAGAGGTCAGAGGAGGGAATAGATGACTTTGTCACACGTCTCAGAGAGTTATCGATAAAGTGCAAGTTTGGAAATATGGCAGAAGAACTCATTCGTGACCAGCTAATAGTGCAGTGTAGCAGTCGGAAAATACAAGAGAGACTTTGGGCAGCCAAAAATCCGACCCTCAAAGTTGCCATCGAACTAGCACAAGTCATCGAAGAATCAGAGAAATGCATCAGGGTCATTGAGAACTCCAAGAAAAAACAAATGGATCAGGAAGTGTCAATAATTTCAGACAGGGATGGGGAATACGATTCCCAATCTGGTGTAGAAGACTCTGTTGCTGTCGTCAGGAATAAATGGAAAACTTTTCCTAAGAAAACCACTCCTCAAAACAAGTTTTGCAGTAGATGTGGCAGTTATTCGCATTCCTCAGAAGCCAGATTTTGCTATGCTACAAACAAAGAGTGTTTAAAGTGTGGTAAAGTAGGACACTTCTCTAAAATGTGCAAAACTAAGAGTAAGCAGAAAGTTGCTGTCGTAGAAGATTCCTCATGTGAATATGGAGGAGACAAACTATTAGTAATTAGAGACTCAGATGTTGTTATTGTCAATGACCAAAGGATGAACAGACCCAAAGCAATCTTTACAATTGACAAACGCGAGGTATCGCTAATGGTTGACACTGGATCCCGCCATACTATCATTCCCCAGTCAACATTTAAAGAACTTTGATCCGACAAAACTTTACTCGAGAGTGACATATCTCCCAAAGGATTTCAGGGAGAAACCATAAATATTATAGGTTACTTTGAATCTAGCATTGTGTTCAAGAAAAGGTCCATAATGGGGAAAGTATATGTGTCGTTTGATGGACCACCCATTTTAGGGTGGATTCATCAATATGATCTCTACATAATCATTAATCCGAGGGCTCCTGACCAAGTCATGGTTTTAGAGGATGACTCGATAGATATGATTTTGAGTGAGTTTGCGTCTGTTTTCAGGAGTGAATTGGGCGAATTGAAAGGCTATTCACACTTGATAAAAATGAAAGATGGGTGCATACCTATACAACACAAACTTAGGAGAGTTCCTCTCGCTATTAGAGATGATGTGAGAGCGATATTGGAAGAAATGTTACAGAGTGGGGTCATCGAACCTGTAGAGGCGTCACCATGGGTTTCGCCAGTAGTGATTTCAAAAAAATCGGATGGCAAGCTACGCTTCTGCATTGACCTCAGGTCTGTAAATAAATGCGTAGTCGCAGACATTTTTCCACTCCCAAACATCAATGAATTAGTGTCTACACTACAGGGCGCCAAATATTTTTCAAAACTTGATCTTAAAAGCGCTTACCACCAGGTTAAATTACATGACAAGTGCAAACATATCACCTCATTCATCACCACAGAGGGTGTTTTTCAGTTCACTCGTTTACCATTCGGTTTAATTTCGGCAGCAAGTGTTTTCCAGCGCTTAGTACATGAGTTGTTTAAGGATCTTGTAAAAGTAATATATTTTCAAGACGACATCCTTGTGTTTGGCAGTTCTGTAGAGGAACACAACAAATTGATTAGACAAGTACTGCATAGAATAGGTGATGCAGGGCTTACATTACGTAAGGAGAAGTGTATATTTCTTGTCCAACAGATTGAATACCTAGGGCATGAGATCTCTGTAGATGGAATTAGACCCAAGAAAGATTTACTACAAGCAATAAGGTCAGCCCCTCGCCCAAATGATAAAGACCAATTGAGATCCTTTGTAGGTCTTATAGAATATTATTCTAAATTTGTCAGCAATTTCTCAGAAAAAACTATTGAATTGAGGAGCTTACTCAAGAAAGGTTGCAAATTTGTTTGGGGTACAAACCAGAATTATGCTTTCGAAATGATCAAGGAACAAATTTGTAAAGCAGGTGTTTTAGCTCCCTTTAACACAAAACTTCCAACGATTCTCATGGTTGATGCTAGTGCATTTGGATTAGGTGCCGTACTAATCCAGAAACATGGTTCCTTAGAGAGGCCTGTCGCCTTTGCTTCTAAGACATTGTCAGAAGCTGAGAAAAATTACAGTGTAATAGAGAAAGAGGCTTTGGCTGTAGTGTGGGGTGCGCACTATTTTCGGACATACCTTTGGGGCATTAGTTTTATTATCAAAACTGATCACAAACCTTTACTCAGGATTCTTGCTCCTGGTGGAGCTGTTAGAGGTTCTCCTAGATTGGCCAGGTTGGCTTCAAAATTGCAAGATTTCCATTTTCAAGTAGAGCACATTCAAAGTTGGAGAAATCTCCAAGCAGATTGTTTTTCAAGATTACCTTTAGCTGCTACGGATACTGATCTGCAAATTGATCTGTTAGATGAGAGTGTTGCATGGGTACAAGACGTCACCTCTTTTGGAGTAGGTTCATTCTCACATCAGGATTGGGTAAATGCCATGGAGAATGATGAGATACTCAAGGAAGTGATCAAATTACTTAAGGATGGTTCTAGGAGAGAGAGTTGTGTACGAATTTCTGTTCGTCCTTACATTAAGATATTAGACGAATTATCTACTTGTGGAGAAAACATAATTTTACGAAATGACAAGTTCGTTCCACCATGCAATCTCAGACACAAACTTTTTGACATTGCACATGAAGGGCATCTTGGGCAGACATTAACTCAACAGAGGCTCAAACGTAATTTTTGGTGGCCCGGAATGGATGCACAAATTACAATGTGGGTTGAACAATGTGAATTATGCAAAGAAGGAGAAAAACGTCTGAAAGTAGCAGTAGGCTCTAGTATGGGCGAGATAGCATGTCCTGAAGTACCATGGCATACCATATGCATGGACTTCATTGGACCCATGTCTGAGCTTCCTCTACCTCAACGATTTGCCATTGTATGTGTTGATGCATTTTCTAAATGGGTGGTCGTTGACTTTGTCAACGACATCACAACCGAGACCACCATTTTGTTCCTAAAATCCTTGTTTCATTCTGAAGGTTTCCCAAATGTGATTGTCACTGACAATGGGACCCAGTTGGTCTCACAGAAAATGCAGAATTTCCTTTCAAATTCTGGTGTGTCCCATCACCGTACCTCACTCTACAATCCCCAAGGAAACGGCTTGTGTGAGAGGATAAATAGACTAGTGAAGGGAACAATTCAACTAGCTGTCTCTGGTGGGTACAATGTGTCTGACATAGTTCAGCAGATGGTTTATGCTCATCGTACGACAGTTCATGGAAGTTCCATAAAATCTCCTTTTGAGATTTTACGTGGAAGACCACAGAGTACAAAGCTAGTTCCTTCTTGGTTCAAACAACTTTTGTCGAATCAAGGGTCTGTTGATCCAAAACAAGTTAAATATTCTACAACTGAAAGTAATACTGTTTCAAAAGGAGATATGGTCAAAGTTAAACCAGGGAGATGTGCTAAAGGTTTGTCTAAATTTCGAGGGCCATTTACTGTGAAAAAAGTTTTTTCCAATTATGTTCTCTTGGATAATGGGGAGAAATGGAATCTAAGACGTGTTGCTGTATACCAGAAATGTAAACAAAGTCCTTCTATTTCTATTGTTCCTGTATCTCCTTTTTCTACTAAGGAAGGGGATAGTAGTGGATATATGCTTTTATCCCACGAATCTGCTCCCTCCTCCTCTTCGGACAGGTTCTGCTCAGGAAGTGGTGATGCATCAAATTCTGGATATTCTGCTACTTCATCCACTACAATTGATTCTCCTTCCTCTCTTCCTCCTCCCCTTACTACTTCCAGATTTCCAAGGTACCGCAAACCACCCAATTATTTGAATGATTACCTTTGTAATTAATATGTTTTAATTTCAGTTGTTTGATTTATAAGGAAAGGAGATGTGTTGTAAACTGTATACTCGATTTACCTATGATTAGTATTGCTTCCATGTTCTTCCCTCCCCGTAATTCCAGAATGGTGTTACGACTGTAGACTCTGAATTCTGTCAGAGCAGTTGATAGACCACTCAGCAGGCGCTGGGTCCTTAACAGCTGCGCTTTCATTAAACTCACTTATCTACCTTAAATGGTCTATGAGTTTACTTACAACAAAATACAAAGTAGCAATCATAAAGATGTTCTGCTAGAGCTCAAGGGACACCATTTGGGTCTCAGCATGACACTGCATTGGAGAAGAAATTTCCTAAGAAAAAAGGGGAGGTGGGGTACTGGCAAAGAGAGTCAGTGCAGAGTGAGACTCCAGGAAGAAAGAATAAACCTTGCAAGGCCTCAGAAAGGTATGCTCTATTGTACATCCTTAACAATGGGGACACTTAGTGATATATATCTGCTTTCAGAATATCAATGGCCTGCTCAACAAGTGTAGGGGCAAACAGTTTAGGAATGCTTTTAGGCTGTCAGATTCACATATCTTTCTCATTCACAAAATACATTAAACACAAGAGGTAGGACTAGTCTTCAGAGATATTATCTTGGCAAAATAGTACTTTCCTCAAAATTGGAGGTTACAATAAAGTTGGCAAACGTTCCAAGGCCAACTCAATAGTCTGTTTTTCACAGTTAGTGGCTAATAGATTAAATTAGCTTTCTGAAATGGGGACGCGCTTTCTGCAATTCTACCTGGCGTTGCTGAACTCTTGCTGACCTTGTTGCTTGGCTGGGGACCCTTGCTGCTCGCCTAACGCCTCCTCTGCCGCGCGGACCGCACGCTTCCCAGGACTACATCTCGCAGGAGGGCAGCGCGGTCCCGCGAGAGGCGCGAGGCATCTCTCCCGCCCCTGGGGCTTCAAATTGTAGCGCAGAACCCCGCGGCGCGGGACGCGCTTTCTGAAATTGTACCTGGTGTTGCTGAACTCTTTTCTGACCTTGTTGCTTGGCTGGGGACCCTTGCTGCTTGCCTAACTCCTCCTCTGCCCTGCGGACCGCGCACTGCCAAGGACTACATCTCCCAGGAAGGCAGCGCGGTCCCGCGAGAGGCGCGAGGAATCTCTCCCACCTCCGTGGCTTCAAATCATAGCGCAGACTCCCGGGAAGCAGGATGCGCACGGGCGGCACCGGGTGAAGCCCGTGCCAAGGGCGGGCCCGTTTAAGCCCGTTCAAGAGTGGAGAAGCTGGGCTGGGCCACCCTCCTTACATGTTAGATCATCGCCCAGCTAAAGGACTAAAGAACTGCACAAGAGGGTGAGCCCCTTTTGAACTTTCTATTTGCTTCGAGAATCATTGTCTGATTGCTACAGTTATATTTTAAAATGGCGGCACGTGGAGGAAGGGGAAGGAAAGTAACAGGTGTAATAGCAGCAAACCACATCAACTACATCAATCAAAGAGAACAGGTGTGATTGTAGTAGAAATTCATGTGCAGCCCGCTGACCCTCCCAACTTACATACTCCAACGCAGGGCGGGGCCATTAAAAGGAAATGAGGGGGGACGCAAGGAGGCACCCAGCAAAAGGGCAAGAAGCCTAAGACTGTCGAGCTGGGTGGAACTAAAGATCTAACTCAAGTAGCGCCCACCATGGGGAACGAGTCAATCGGGCCTGTCAGCGCAATAACTACTATTAATGAGGATAGCACCATCAGGTGCCCACTGTTAATGGAGGTATCATTCTGGCAGAAACTTGGGGCTTTAATAACCGCCTCCTTGGAACCTCTTACGACAAGACTGCTAGCCATTGAAAACAGACTTGGAAAAACAGAAAGCCTTGTGATGTCTACCTTGGAGGGGATTGAAAATAAACTAGTGATCCCTGGTCTGTTAAATGAAGAAAGGAGTGAGGTGGGGAGGGATTTTCTTGCATGCCCCACATCTGTCGTTGCTACATCAACTAGTATAACTCCAACTGTGCTGCCAGCATCGCGAGAACGCCTAGAAGGTTCTAGGGGCGGGAAAGGACATGGTAGGGATGTACCATTACCCGAGGGAGTGGTAAGAAGTAGCAACTATAGGGGTAGCCTAGAGGTGCGGATAAGAACTCGCACCCAAGTCTAGACCTCCCTCCAGATTGCGCACCGTATGTGGTGGTCTTGACTGGTGTCCCAGTACTGGAGGTTGGTAAAATTTAAACCTATGACCAGTTAAAAAATAAGGCAACCTTCTGGTTAAATATCAACATACCACTGTCCAGAGAAGAAAAATGCAAAATTCTTCATGTAAGGAGAGTGGACTGGGTAGGAGGGAGCACTAAAAGCATAGATGGTGACTGCATTGTTATCAACTTCAGTGATCCTAAGATAGCAGACTACATTTGCAGGGGTAACTGATCACGCATCCAGGTTCAAGACCTGGGTTACTTTTATAGGCCCATACACTCCGTAGGCAACTGGTCTAATTTTCAGTTTGGTGAAGATAGGACTGGCCCCCAAGGAATAATAAGAGGGGGGGTGCGAGGTGCCAGGTATATGCGAGGGTCTATGGAGTTAGGAGGAGGAGATAGGTTTTGCCTACAGCCGACATTTGGGAGAGATGGGGCGGGGGGGCATTCACCCATTGCAGCAGGGAGACAACACCCCAGTGGGGTAGGCACCTCAGTAACCAGTCCATTATGACTAGTAACCGTTTTGACCCTCTGTATACTTTAGAGGAAAATGATTGACTGAGGGATGGTAACGATTTCTATCGGCCAGTGGAATCCAGGGTTTCGGCAACATTAGGCCAGGAGTTCCCGGCCCTTGTTGCATTGTATGATCTAGGAGATAATCCTATACAGGCAATAACCTCCATTAATGCAGGCTCCCACGGAGTGTCCCTAGCTCAGCATCCTAACACTGCCAGCACTGTGGCTTGTCTGGCGGCAAGCCCACATACAAACAGCTCCACTTCTATGGTCTCTTCGTGGAATATAGCAGGGCTAAAGTCAAAGCTACATCCACCTGACTGGGTTAGTTTCATTGACCAAACAGACATATGGACTTTTCAAGAAACATGGGCGGTGGAAGGTATATTCCTCTTAGGTTACTTGAATTTCTCCAAACCTGCAGTAAAGGGCCACAGGGGAAGACCAGTTGGTGGTTTGACCATCTGGATACGTGAGCGCGAGGGTGTCTCTGTGGTAGATGTCCCTATTGACTGCCCCGATATTATGGCTATTAGGGTCAGCTCCTCGAAGGGCCTCAATATTCTCACTGTCAACAACTATGCGAGGGGTCTTCCCGGAGGGAGGTGTTCACCTATTACCTCACTTCTGGAGGACCAACTCAGCACAGAGGAGAATGTTGGCTAATGGGTAGTGGCGGGATATTTTAATACATACTTTGAGCCCCTGGATGTGAATGATGGTAAACTTACTGAAGCTGAGGACGCATTGTGGGGTGTCCCGCAGTTGGAGTTAAAACCCATAAGGAATTGGACCCATGCGGCCCTGCAATTGATGGGGCTGTGCCTAGATAAGGGTATGAGGGCGGTTAACAGTAGAATGATGTCTGACAGGCAAGGTGTTAAGACCTTTGATAATGGCAGAGCTGGGAGTCGGATTGACTATATTTTAGCTAATGTGGAAATGTGGTCGGCCATCGTAGATATGGTGGTGGTGAATAGACCGGAAAGCGACCATAATCCCCTGATCCTGACAATAATTGACAATAGCTTCACCAGCTCCCCTATAGGTGAAGATGCCCTCTTACAGGAGAAAGTAATCCTCACTAACGACCAAAGAAGGGGTTGGTGGCCAAAGATAGCCACAATCGTTAGAACACGGGCCGCCATAAGAGTTATGGTTAAATGCACCATGGACAAAATAACTAGCTGTGAGTCCAAGGAGGTGCTCGATGATAGAATGTTGGGCATCCACAGTGAACTATTTTTGGGGCT
Source organism: Lissotriton helveticus (assembly GCF_964261635.1). Lineage (NCBI taxonomy): Eukaryota > Metazoa > Chordata > Amphibia > Caudata > Salamandridae > Lissotriton > Lissotriton helveticus. Next base: position 809,661,622 of record NC_136063.1, read on the forward strand.
TAAAACACTTTTTATTAAAAATCTTTTAAACTGCAACAAAAATAATGTGCAGAGACCATGCTCCTGGTATGATAATAGCTGTAGACAGGCCCAACGAGCCCTGGTAATAGCTATTAAATCTAGATTACCCGACGCCATCAAATGTTGTAGGGCCACTTACAAAGCTGTACAGACCAATGCTAAGAAAAATTGGGATGAGGATCGATGGAGGGAGTTACTTCAGGCATGCGAGGGTCGCAACATGACCCAATTTTGGCACCTACTTAAATAGGGAAAGTGCCCGCAACCTATGACTCCCACTACTCATGTTGGGCCTCAACAGTGGGTAAGTTATTTTGAAAATCAGTTTAAATCTAGGGATAGGAATGTAGTCGTTACACCGCCCCTTAGCTATGTAGCGCCCCTGATATTCGTTCCCAATGAGGTGGAGTTAGTTTTGAAAATGATTCCGTGTGGTAAAGCCCCTGAGCCAGACTCAATCCCTGCAGACTTATTTAAGGAAGAACCAGTCCTATGGGTCCCTTATTTAACAACCTTAGCTAATGCCATTGTTAGTGGAGCATCGGTTCCTGACTCTTGGTTTGGGGCAGAGATATTGCTGATCTATAAGAAAGGCGATCGCTCTGCCCCAGCCAATTATCGCCGATAAGTCTTATAGACGCAGTGCAAAAAATCATAGCACGTCTAGTACTGGGTCGTATTCAGAGTTGGATGTCCGAAACCAACATTTTAATGCCCTTCCAGGTGCGTTTTCGGTCACATATAGGGACCCTGGACCAAGCTTTTAGATTTGTGCTTCTGTATTGGAAGGAAGTATTTCTTGGGGGTGGCATGCTTTTCGCGGCCTTTGTGGATCTAAGATCCCCATTTGATCTTGTGCCTAGGGCTAAATTATGGGAAGTTCTCCTGGAGATGGATCTGCCTAAGGAGTTGGTGGCGGTTCTGGTCAACCTCCATGAACACACCTATGCACAAGTCCGCTGGGGCAAACCTGGAGAGGTAAGTGAAAGATTTGAGGTGTCCAAAGGTGTTAGGCAAGGGTGTGTGTTGGCCCCTACCCTGTTTTCCTTGTTTATTAATGGGGTGGTTAAGTATTTTTCCAACCACCCGACAGATGCACCAACTCTAGCCGGCATGAAAGTCCCCCTGCTCATGTTCGCGGCCGACACTCTCTTAATTTCTAAGACGAGACAGGGATTACAACTGGCACTGTCTCGCTTTGAGTTGTTTTGCTGCGAACATGAGCTGGAATTAAACGTGGAGAAGACCAAGTTTATGGTTCTCCACGGGTCAAGACCAGTTAGTGCAAGGGTACACATGGGAGGTGCCACCCTGAGGCAGACATCTGTCTTTACATATTTGGGGGTTACCTTCAGCGACAAACTGAGTTGGAAACCCCAGATAGGTCTGCTCGCCTTGAAACATAATCAACTAGGTGGAGCTTTAATCAAGGAACATAGGCATTCCCTAACCAAACCATTGGCCCCCCTAGTTAAAATTTATGATTCCAAGATTCTACCTGCCGTCATGTATGGCGCAGAATTGTGGGGCTTTAGCATCCTGTCCCCATTAAGTGTCGCACAGAACAAATTCCTTAGGTCTGCTGTAGGGCTTCCCCAATCCACCCCTCATATACCTTTATTGTATGACCTAGGCTGTCAGCCTGTTGAGGATGTAGCACTGTATGGGCCACTGGCATTTTGGCGACGTCTGTGGACTACACCGGAGCTTTCCCTATACGCCAAGGCTCTACTGGAAGTTAAAGGGTTAGGTGTCTCCCACAGGATCCCTTGGTTGGTGGAAATAAAATCTCTACTGACTGATATGGGGATGGGGGAACTATGGGCAAACCCTGATACAGCTGTTTTTCCTTCGAACAAACTTCTTAGGGATGTGTATTGGGATAGGACCAAAGCCAAGAGACACACATCCACGAAAGGTAGCTCCTTGACAGCAACATTCCTTGCTATTAAGGAAGATTCATGCCTGGAAGAATATTGGGACATCATAACGAAGCAGCAAGACCGTAAACTGTACCACCAGCTTAGAGTAGGTACCTTACCACTACGCTGGCTAACGAGCAGACGGAAGAACTCAGGAAGTGATAAATGTCCATTTTGTTTGGATCAGGTTGAAACGGTCGATCACTTCCTTTTTGTCTGCCTGGAGTATCAACAACCCAGACGTTTGTGGTTAACACCTGTTTGTCAGTTATTGGGAACCAGATCCGCGCAGGTTGCTAGTAGAATCTTGAAATCTGACACCTCTACCCCAGTGGTTATAGGTGTAGCTAAATTTGTAAATTGGGCCTGGGTACTCCGGATCCGAAAGATCAGTTTCTAACTTTGTGGTGTACATGACATCATTGGTTGTTCCTAGCGGAAGTAGGCACCCCATATGGGTTAGGGGTATTGATCGATTGGAATTTTTATTGTTAAACATTTAGTTGTCAAAGTCTTTTGCTAATTGCATATTTAATACTGTTTTAGCATCTATTCTAGTATTTTTATCTATTTATATTTTTATGTACTAATATACTTGGAATAACCAATTTTACCTTGTATAATATGGATGATTTGTATGGACTTTTGCATTGCATAGTATGTCTTTTATGAGGAAAATTCGAAATAAAGACCCAGACGTTTGTGGTTAACACCTGTTTGTCAGTTATTGGGAACCAGATCCGCGCAGGTTGCTAGTAGAATCTTGAAATCTGACACCTCTACCCCAGTGGTTATAGGTGTAGCTAAATTTGTAAGTTGGGCCTGGGTACTCCGGATCCGAAAGATCAGTTTCTAACTTTGTGGTGTACATGACATCATTGGTTGTTCCTAGCGGAAGTAGGCTCCCCATATGGGTTAGGGGTATTGATCGATTGGAATTTTTATTGTTAAACATTTAGTTGTCAAAGTCTTTTGCTAATTGCATATTTAATACTGTTTTAGCATCTATTCTAGTATTTTATCTATTTATATTTTTATGTACTAATATACTTGGAATAACCAATTTTACCTTGTATAATATGGATGATTTGTATGGACTTTTGCATTGCATAGTATGTCTTTTATGATGAAAATTCAAAATAAAGACTTATTGACTGACTAATAGATTAAGGAGGTGGTTTCTATGTAAGGTATGATAACAGCTTTAACGGTTTTCTATAATATGGTTTTCTGGCCTCATTATTGACAAAGCATGTTATTAAGTCATTTCTCTCCTGTGGTCTAAGCAGGCTGTCCATATTAATTTAGCTGGTGATAATGTGGTCTCAGATCTTTTGATAGATAACGCCTTGAAAATATAATTTGTTAGGTGGCAAATGATAATAGTAACTTTAAAAACCAGTATTACAAAATCTAATCAGGTAAACATTTAGATTTATAGGAATAATGAGATCATTGGCTACACATTTCATTCTAACAAGCATGGCTACCAGTGACACTTGTATTATTTCATACATTAAAATCGATGCAACAAGGGCATACAATAGGCTCAAATGATAACCTATCTCTCAGAAAAAGCAGGTGTCAAATTGTTTCCAATAATACTTGAATTAACTGACTTCACAGGGAGCAAAACTGACTGTAAATTGGCATACGATTAAGAAGCCTTTACTATTAGGAACATGTGAATGAGTTTTGTGAAAAGACATCATAATGACATGAATCCAAGGCAGCAAGCCGGGGTTAGGGATTTGTAAGTAGAAAAAGGAATGTTTTGATATTATCTTGGAAACTGAATATGCAAAATAGCAAAATCAATTCAATGTCAGTTCAAATCCTTTATTCGATCTTACACATGAGAACATAAAAGTATTTACAGTCACAGTTTAAGAAAAGATATAGATAAAAATAGCATAAGTCCTGACACTTAAAAATCTGTTAACATCCAATTTGGTTCAAATCCATTTCATCTATATATATATATACAAATACAATGAGGATTTGAAAATCAGTCCTAAATCGTGTTATGAGCCAACCTGTTTCCTCTTTTTCAAACATGCCCATAGAAACGATGGTAACGAGAAACACACAAAAGAATTCTGCAAGGATTTGAGAAAAAATAATGCTACGCGTCAAAATGTAAAATTGTAACGCTTACAAATTGGTACAATAAAAATATATCTTTCCTGGCGGTAAAGACCACAAAAGAATAAAAGATGAAGATCATTTTGAGGGGATAATTTGTCACATGGACACAGGGAAAGATCAGAATGTTTATATTTCTTCCATGGATATCCTACCATCAATGGTATCAAATTTAGGCGAAATCTTAATAAAATATATTTGTGATGTGGCAATCTAACATCAGCCAAATAAAAGTAGCTTCCCTCCTCCAGCACTGGGGTTAATTCATACAGAGGAGCTGACTGTGTGTGGAATTATTTTTCTCTTCTTAAGTATTTGGCTCTCTGAGTGAATATCTCAATTACTTTCCGCTGAATAGATCTTTAAAAAGGCGACTTAGACCGATTGCAGATAGTTCTGACTCCACGTATTTTATCCAACTAATCCTGCTGTAGTTGACTGATTTTGAAATAGTTGTTATTACATTTTGGGTAAGGGGGACTGTGTCCCTACGCCATATAGAGTGCCACAACAGGAGTGGTGCCATTTCGATCCATAATGTATGGTAGAGTCAGTTCCATATGAAGCACATAATTCGAGTATGACTGGGGTAGGGAAGTAAAAGACTTAAAAAATGTATTCTCAATGGATTGCAGAGAATCACTGGGAGCCATTGCACATACTGCTGCCCCATACACCACTGCCGCCTTTGTTTTTGCATGATAGATTTTTTTCAGAGGAATTAGAGGTTTGGCTCCCAATCTTTTAGAAAATGTTTTCAATGTCATTGGACTTCTCTGCATACCCATTGCTCTGCCCTCTAGCAATTTGGACCATGATTGATTTTTATCAAAGAGAACACCTAAATATGGAAACTAGTCCACCACGTCAATTTTACCAGAGTCCATAAAGAAATATGGTGGTCCTTCTCGTTTCCCTGCCCCCGCAATAATTATAAAAGATTTGGTCTGATTGACCTTTAAATCTAGTGAATTTATAAAGACCGCATAGGCCAGTTCGGGCCATCAGAGCGGCGTCATCAACATATGCCAAGATCGGTAACCGCTGATGGTTGGAGAGCACGGGAACATCCAAGGCTGCGCCCTCAAGATGTTTTCCCACACCGTTGGTAAAGATGGAAAATAAAAACGGTGAGGACGCAGCCTTGCCTTACCCCTCTTAAGATCTTAAATGATCGGGTACACTCCCCATTCTTTCCGTAGAGGACTGACAAAGAAGCGTCTGATGAAGTTGACCGAGGCCTGATCGATTCCCATCTCCTACATTATCTGCCATAGTCTAGGGTGGGACACGCAGTCAAAAGCTGCCGACAGGTCCATAAAGGCAAGATAGATCTTCCCACCCTTGGCTCTGACATATCGATCCATGATCAATGAGAGGTTCACGCATTGGTCTATCGTGCCCTAACCCTTCTGGAAGCCATATTGGGACTCCATTAAAATATTCTTACTCCTCACCCAAGCCTCCAATGCTGTCAGAAGAAGGCAGCCATGAGTTTGGCCGTCGTATCAATTAGCGAAATTGTCCGGTAATTTTTAGGATTACTTTCCCTTTTTGTAGACTGGGACGATTATGCTAGTTTTCCAAGACAGGGGGGGACCAACTATAGCGATTTTATTAAAAACATTAGTTAGAAGGGGGACCCATATATCCGTGTTCTCAAAGAAGAAGTCCATTGGAACACCAGCGGGATCCGGGGCTTTCCCAGTACTGCAGGCCGTAATCCCATCCCTAACTTCTTTAGTGAGAAAAGAGAGAGAATTCCCGGAGATAATACAAACCGGTGGTATTGGATAATTGGTTGGAGCAAAGGTACCTTTAAAGTGAGCCACCCACTCCACCTCCCCTATATTGACATTGAGTGATGGATCATTAGGCATTTTGAAGTGGGGGTCATTTATTATTCCCCAAAACGCCTTAGAGTTGCCTGAAGCCGCGGCCTGCTCTAATTTGGCCCATGTTTCTTCCTTTATCACAGTCTCCCTATTTTTCCGGGCTATTTTGTATTCCTTACGGAGAATGACAATTTCAGAGATGGTTCTAGGATTGCATCCTAAAGCTTTAGAGAGGGCTTTCTTTTTTTTGAACAATTAACGTCAAACCAGCCCTTGACTTTTTTTGGGTTGTTTGTATTTTTTCTAGTAATTGTATTCCTTATATGATCTAAACATTCTACACAGGAAGACACCACATGTTGGGGATGATTATCGCAGTCTAAACAGTTACTAATATTAGGAAGGGCATTCCTAATTATATTAGGTATCACATTTGTTTCATCAATTTTGGTCCACTTCAATTGGTATCCATTCCGCCTAGCTAATATAGGCTGACCATTACCTGAGACGTTGATGCAACCTTCTGGATAAATTGGATCTCACAGAGCAAAATCAGATGGTCACTAAAAGCGTTAAATTGATTATTCATTTTACTGCACCTGGTGTTTAAAGGATTTGTGACCAATATGAAATCAATAGTTGATTCCTGATGTTCCCGGTGAAAAGTTGGAGCCAAACCATCGCCAACTGTGGCTAAGTTATTGACCATGAACATATGTCTTGTCGAGAATAGCATATTCAGAGTGTTTTCATAGGTATTGTGCGAAAAATGATGGACAGGGTTGCCCCTCAAATCCTCCACACCACAAACCTGCTCTAAGTTATGGTGGCAAGGATGTATATTAAAATCTCCCAGCCAGATGATGTTTAGGAGAGCCTTTTGTTTATCACAATTGGTAGCTTTATCAATGGCACAGCTCACCTCATCCAAAACTTTATGCCTGGTTGGGCCAAAATTGTTATTGTAGAAGTTTATTAGAAGCCACTGATCTCGATTAGCAAACTCTAAAATAATCAGATGATAATATGAGGAGGTTCCTTCTAGTGTCTTTGCTTTTATTGCTAGGGTATTTGGAATCAAAGTTATCAAGCCTCCTTTCACTCTACCCGCGGGGGACAGGATTGCTCTTGTCTGATACTAGCGATAACCATTTACGAAGCTCTCCCCTGTGGCCCAGGTCTCCTGAAAGCAGGAGATATCTTGGCCCTGCCATAGTTTAAGCCAGTCGGGATCTCCAAGTTTATTGGAAATACCTGCGACATTCCATGATGCTAATCTTACTGCATCTGAATACCCCCTGTTGCTATTACTAGGAGTAATAGTCGGTACTCTGCCAGTATTGTTTGCGGGGTCCACCACAGGCGGAAAGGCCTGCCCTACCTGCCCGTTCCAAGGTAGTCAGTCACAGTTTTCTAACCCTGAGAGCGGGGCAAATCTGTTCTCCAGGGGAATTCTCTGGTTATCCAATTGATTGTAGTTCCCTAAGTTTTCTCTGTTATACAGTGGCGTTCCCACGATCAACGATGGAAGGGGTCTAAAAAAGTAGCCCAATGAAAGGGCAGTGATCTGTGTCCCTACGGGGGGAATTCTATGCAGGTGGTCTAAAAGGAATTTTGCCACATAGGGATTATTAAAATTAATCACGACACAATCACCCTGGGTTACTTTGAGGACACTCCCAACCACCCTATCCTTCTGGCCATGATGATTTGATTGGCTAGGTATGGTCCCCCACAACCGGAGCTTACTGCGTAACGGTTCAGCCAATGAAGTGACTTATCCATCAGCTGATAAGTAGTTTCCACTTGACCATCCCTCACTCGGGGTACATTTCTCAGTACTGTCACTAGGGGAATTGCTGCTGGGGGGAGATGGAGAGAGTGCTGTTCTTTATTGGAGGGTTGTCTTAAACAAACTACTTTGTCATCATTCACTGCTGAGGCTGATTGGAAATTATTTGGGTGACTAGGTCCAGAATGTAAATTATTCTGAGCCCTCATAGTTCCTTGATAGTCACCTTGTGGAAAGTTGGTACTATTAATATTTGTAATCTTTGTGATAGTACCCTGATTAAAACTGCCCCGGGTCTGATGCTGGTGCAAAGCACTGTCCCCCGCCTTCTTATCAAGCAGGGCTGCCCCCCTTGATGAGGCTACAGGTCCAGAAGTCTGGTGAGAAATGTTGGTGGCCGTTTCCTCACTTGATGCTGTAGCTGGAACCTTGGTATGGGCCCAGGTCGATCCCTCTGATCCATTTATCTGGGATCTATTGGTACAAGTATGATGCAATCTACAACCCATGTATATTAACTACAGCCTCTCCTCAATACTACATAATTTATAGAGGAGAGGATTTAGCAATGCAGAGAAAACATAGTCTCCATCCGTTTCAGAAAGTCCTCGTCAGCCGTGTATGACTTTAAATTACCAGTCTCTGTGTCCGTATACCTGGCTAGTTCTGATTGTTCTGCTTCCACTTCCACTTCCGTTTCATTGGTCCCAATACGTTTTCCAGCATGTGCCACTTTAGCAGATGTTTGCTTAGTGAGTCCACCCCCCTTCTTTTGCCCGGGGGTCCACTGGAACTGGGATCAGGCTGAGCTGGTACTAGCACTGTCTTTACCCGGGTCACTATGTTGCTGGTCGGTGATGCACTAGGGAGGGAAGAGGGGGCAGATGGTATAGCGATGCCCCGACTTGGGGCAAGCTGTATTGGAGGCCTCACAGGTGAGAGTGCAGTCCTAAAAGCACCACGGGCGTAGCATTTTTGTATAGTACAGAAGTCCAGGGACAGCCGTCGATCTGTTCTATTTCATGTTTTAGAACATATTCAGCCCTCGTGAGAAAGTCATCTAAGGTACCTACAACCCTACCCCCTGGTCTTTCCGCTTGACACTTCCGTTTACTCATGATCAAGGAAAGTAGCGGGAGTGAGTGTTTGGCAGCACCGTTAGCCCAGCATAGCACAGCCCAGCAGTAAGCACGATTCCAGCTCTCCGCAGGCTGGTGTCTGACCTTTACAGGGCGTCCGCGCACTATACCAGCTGGTAGTTTGTGGTAGTTTCTGGTCCTCCTAGCCGTAGCCGGGGAGAATTTTTGATAGCAACGTTGCCCTGGCACAGCCTAGCAGTAAGCAGTTATCACTTGGAAGAGACAATCGTTATAGCAGCTCTTCGTGCACTGTCCGAGCCTCTCATCCTCTGCCACCAGTTCCAAGGACGCCGCTGCAACTACACAGCTCAGCTTAGCTCTCAAATATCCGGAATGGAATATAGACTTAGAGGGTTAAGGGTAGTCACAGTGTCCGAGAGATCGAGGGGCAAATTAGGAGGAGGGAAGAAAGAACCTGAGTACCGTGGATCTGGCCGCTCCGAATCGCACCTGCACTGGGGAGGCACACGCGATCCATGCTGCAGGCCACTGCTGTTTCCATCACGGCTGTGGCTCACCTACCGCTTCGCAGCAGCTCAGCAGCAGCAGGCGCCGCACCCTTCTGCGGGCCTGGGCGCAACCTCACTTTCAGATGCCGCTCAGTCAGGGACAGTGCACCGATGCACTCCGCACCCCGTACTCCTCTGTGACTTAGCTGTCCAGCGGGGGCCCCCTACAATCAGCAGCAGCACGCAAGCCCACCTTTTCACCACAGCGGGAACTAGCAATGGCAGTGGCGGCGTCCTGCGTCTGCGTCCCGCATCCGCTCCTGATTCAAAACCTGGACTGGATGCGGGATTCAATTCCTCCGACTCCGAGACTTGATCAATAGACCTCTAGTAAGCACAATCAATATTTAAGTAGAGGGCTGAGAATTTTAGCACCAGTGAAGGAATTAGGCAGAAGTTAAAGCTGAAAAGGCAGACCTTCTGTGCTTGATAATGATGGGCCAGAGGCCTTTCTTATTCAATTGGACCTCCATTCCCATTCACCATCCTGGACTGATTTCTTGGAAAGCAACATAATCGGTCAGGATTTTAAGATCACATTTAAATCATTCAAATAGCAGTCGGATTAGGGACAAGATGACTTTATGGTTCAAGTGTTTAAAGTGTTAGAGTACAATATGAGTGAGGTTTTGATTGGACCAAATTTTCTCCCAAAGTCTCTATTACAAAATGTTTTAAAACAGGGAATAATTTGATAAAGCCTGAGGGATATCCCCGAATTTCCAGTCTCACCATTAATTTAAAAACTCCTCTCAAATCTATGGATCATGTCCCAATCAGGTACTGTTATATCATCCAGGATGCAAGCAATGCTTTTTCTCAACAGAGATGTATGGATAATTTTTTCATTGACATTTTCAACAGACAAAATGGGGGGGAAAATCTAATTATTTAGTTACACTGAATTGTAGCTAACAGTCGGAGGTTGGCTTGCAAAATAGAGCTTTATTAGCCTGACCATCAGCCCACTAACTGCTCCTGATCAGGAATTTGTTCCCTTTGGAGAGACAATGTACTGTGTACTGTTCTTCCACTACACCCCACCATATCTTTGTTGTTATTGTAGTTGCTTAGCTTTGCTCGCGTTATGGAGATTTCTAATGGGAATCTTCTGTTGTTGGTTTTAGGATGTGCAGAACCTGCAAGTATTTCGGGCTAAACTCCAAAGATGGAAATGTAAAGAAAGAGGCCAACATTTCAGAGGACTTTTTATCGGTAGGTGCTAACTTCACAGTTAACTTTTTCTTATTCATTAGTTCCCAAAGGTGGTGGAGCCATATTCGGAGTTCTGGGATTTTGTCCGACCGCCAATGAGATAGAATGATTTGGTGTGCTGTACACAATGCAGTACAAAAGGGGATGATGGACGGAGCGTTTGAGCAAATCAAACACTCACCCCCAGTCAACTGATCTGGGTTTAATCCATCACCATTCTTTAGCCCACTCAGCCACCCCATTTCAGACATGGCTATATGCAAATCAGTCTGACCCTTTGCCTCATGGAAAAGTCCAGCCCGAACTGCCAAGCCATGTCTTCCATGGACCGTAAACAAGCATCCTGGGACCGGTTTCGGATTCATAATCCTCATCAGCCAGGCTATCTTGAATCAAGTGAGCAAGGGACTCACATCTGAGCATACCCTGCCACACTTAGGGCGAACAAAGCGATGCAAAAGGGGATGATGGACGGAGCGTTTGAGCAAATCAAACACTCACCCCCAGTCAACTGATCTGGGTTTAATCCATCACCATTCTTTAGCCCACTCAGCCACCCCATTTCAGACATGGCTATATGCAAATCATTCTGACCCTTTGCCTCATGGGAAAAGTCCAGCCCGAACTGCCAAGCCATGTCTTCCATGGACCGGAAACAAGCATCCTGGGACCGGTTTCGGATTCATAATCCTCATCAGCAAGGCTATCTTGAATCCAGTGGCCAAGTGAGCAAGGGACTCACGTCTGAGCATACCCTGCCACACTTAGGGCGAACAAAGCGATACAAAAGGGGATGATGGACGGAGCATTTGAGCAAATCAAACACTCACCCCCAGTCAACTGATCTGGGTTTAATCCATCACCATTCTTTAGCCCACTCAGCCACCCCATTTCAGACATGGCTATATGCAAATCAGTCTGACCCTTTGCCTCATGGGAAAAGTCCAGCCCGAACTGCCAAGCCATGTCTTCCATGGACCGGAAACAAGCATCCTGGGACCGGTTTCGGATTCATAATCCTCATCAGCCAGGATATCTTGAATCCAGTGGCCAAGTGAGCAAGGGACTCACGTCTGAGCATACCCTGCCACACTTAGGGCGAACAAAGCGATACAAAAGGGGATGATGGACGGAGCATTTGAGCAAATCAAACACTCACCCCCAGTCAACTGATCTGGGTTTAATCCATCACCATTCTTTAGCCCACTCAGCCACCCCATTTCAGACATGGCTATATGCAAATCAGTCTGACCCTTTGCCTCATGGGAAAAGTCCAGCCTGAACTGCCAAGCCATGTCTTCCATGGACCGGAAACAAGCATCCTGGGACCGGTTTCGGATTCATAATCCTCATCAGCCAGGCTATCTTGAATCCAGTGGCCAAGTGAGCAAGGGACTCACGTCTGAGCATACCCTGCCACACTTAGGGCGAACAAAGCGATACAAAAGGGCCATTTGTTTGCATTGTGGTGAGAAAAGCCAGTATGTCTATTTATTAGGAAGGCCCAAAATGGTGTACGCTGGGAAGCGTTGTATTGTCTGGCCTTTAATCTCGTCCAGGTTGTTTAGTCGCTCGGTCTAGTTTTTCTACAGACGGAGGTAGTGTCATAATAGATGTAATATTAGTGTGCTCATGTTTCCGTATCCCCTCCACCACAGATCAGATTTCCTGGGGGGCCATTTGTGGACGCTTTCTGGTGGTAACAGTAGGATCACATATTCATCATTACTCTTGGCCATTACCAAATGGGCTGCTGAGCTTAATTCATGGTGTATGTCCTCTCCCTCTTTGACTGTAAGGATATGTCCAAACTCTGTTTCCCTGTGTACATGGCTCTCAGCTTTATCCAATGGTTTGGCAGATTGTAAAAATCCATTTAACTCTGGGAGTATTAGTTTGCAATTTATCTTTGCCAAAAGCCATGTCTCAAAAGCTGTTAGGTGTCAGCTACCCTCCTTTATTACCTCTTTATTGGACAACCAATGACTTATTTGTGCATATCGTAATGTTTCCATCTCTGGATAGGCCTCATTCTATTTTTAGCTGTTTGAATGTAAGCACATTGTTTCCCTCAAGCAGGTATCCTGTATTTGGCACTCTACTTGTCATCAGGTTAAAAATGAATTCCCTTTAAGGCTGGTGTAAAATCAGGGCTATTCATGATCAGTGTGATTGGGGAAGGGTAGGTTGTGAAGCCATATTTCATGGCTACTGAATTATATTCTATCAACGTGGCTCCGGTGACTGGGGAAGAGTATAGTTCCCAAGGTCTAAGATTCCTGTTCAGCCAGGACTCTTCCCCAAAATGAATTCCGCCGCTTGCTGGTCTATAGAGCACGGCCTGATCCACGATAGCGCTAAGCCTAGCTGCCCGATAATATTGAGCTACATTAAGGACTGCAAAGGCACACGTCCTCAGATGTCAATAAGAAAGTGCCAACGCCATGCGAGGGTCCTGCACCAATAAAAGGTTTGATTTTGCTTTGTAGTGTTCGAAGTATGTAATGGGGGGATTGAAGAGGAAATGTTTGTTAAGTGAATTGAATCCTAGGGAGTATTGTCATATTTATCATGGCAATTCTACCTAACCAGGAGAGCATGTGTGTAGCCCACATCTTTAAATCTTTTGGATCTGCTGGACAAAAATCCTGATAATTATTCCTCTCCATGTTTTGTGTTGTGGGAGTAAGTTGTATCCAAGTGAAAGTAATGTGCTGTGGAGCCCATTGGATTGGGTACAAGGAGTGTAGTACCTCTGTTTGTTGTTCAGGAATCGTAAGGTTGAAGAACTGAGATTTTTCTAAGTTACGTTTAAACCCAGATATTTCCCAAAAAGAGTATCTCCTCCTCTGCTGCCTGTAGGGAGCTAGCGGATTTAGTTAAGGAGAGGATTACATCTGCACATTTACGGATATTTTCCATTCTCTGAACAATTGTGATGCCTTTTATGCCTTCATGTACCCTCACTCTTTGTGCTAGGGGCTCCATATATAGAGCAAACAAAAGTAGGGCCAGGTGCATCCCTGGCGTGTTCCAAGCTGTGAGTGAAAGGGCAGAGAGGATCATTTTCAAAGGTATCTGTTCCTATGGGGAGGAGTAGCTGCATTGCACCCATCTCCAGAATGTATCGCCATAGCCAAAACCATACTCTTGTAGCGTCACATTTAAGTAAGGCCAGTAAACTCTATATAACTCTGTTTTTTCATGTGCCCAAGTTAGGCCCAGTAGGGCCTTCTTTTTGCCACAATAACATTTGACACACATCTTGCATTCGTGACATTTGGACTGGTTTTGCAGAAACATCCGCTTTTCTGACACAGAACACTTTGTGAGAATACTATCTAACTGCCTTGGCATTAGTGCAAGGCCTCCCATGTGCGTAATACAAATGTGTTTGTTAATACATACATATGGCGACAGAGCTATCCGTAGAACACAAACATTGGGTGCCCGATCACAATCTTTCCCCAAGGGAAAGATGCAATTTTCTATATATAACGTTTTGTTTCATAACATATTTGCAGGAGACACTTATGCCGATCTCGAGGGGGCACTACATGCTGAAGCTTTCTCCTACCAACTGACTGACATCTCCGTGAGGTGTGTTCAATTCTTGACCAAGACGGGGTCACACACTCTTACTCACCAGGTAAAGGGGTTAGGTCATCCACATGGGGTTTTCTTGGCAAACCATACATTCACACCCTAGACACACAGGTTAGAGTTAGCATCGTAGAGGTACGCTCCATCATTATAATCTTTTATCTGGATGGATATATATAACCTGTCTCAACAAGATGGCGGAGCTCTTTGTTATATTCTCTGTGTTGACACTCATTATAACTTTTATCTGCTTCTGTCTATTAATTATCGCAGCCCATATATTCTATATATTTATCACTCTGGTTTAATAAATATTGAAAACGTTCCTCTGTGTATTTTTTGGATATTTGTCTGAACAAAAGAAAGATTGAGTGACTGCACAAAAGTTTGAAGTCTATCACCACAGTTCCTGAGGGAACAGAGCTGTCATGTTCAGTGGTTGCCAGAACTGTTCACTCCCTGTTTAGTTTAGGGTGGCTAATGGTGGCACTGCAAGCTAGCTGGTCCGAGGGACAACATATCCTGCGGGGATGCATGGAATCAGTCTGGCACCATCCTAAGTTTATGTAATCCGCAAATGCATAGTTTCTACTGATTTGTGGAAACTGCACAACAGTCTAACGATTTTTCACCATTGATAGCAAGCAGTAAAATCTCTGTTGGATCTGTGAGCTTTATCTAGAAGCTGTAGAAATTTAGTGGTGTTATCTGACATTTTTCTTTCAGGGATAAAACCAGATTGGTCTGCATATATGGGTTCAGCCTGTTGTTAACTTTAATTGATACCCCAGGTCCTTGCATACCTAGTGGGTTCCCTTGTTTTTTATTATAGTATGTTGCGCAATCGCTGGATTGCAAGGGATTAAATCCTATCTACTTCCTCTTGAAGTGGGCCCTGACTGTATCCCCTTGTCCCGTTTTTGTAGTTATCCCTGTCTTAATTGTTTATAGCATGTCTGCTCCTCCACCTGTGTACTCACTAGAATACATCCAGAAGATTTGCGAAGGTCCCTCCTTATTCTCTGACACCACTGACAGTACCCCCTCCACTTTACCATCTGATCTGCCAGACCAACTAGAGAAATTAAAGAAAAAATATGTACGCTTAGAATTAATGACTCTTATGTTAAGGCAATATTTAAAAGCAGAAATTATTCCAATTGGCCTTATAGTAAGAAATATTCCCGGTATTTTTACCGATAATCCCACATACATTTCAGGCTTTAGCCATATTGGCACAACTTGCTCAAGGCATTGGCTTGTTTTGGGTATTGAGATAGCTACAGAGACGCTTGGTACCTTATTAACTGAAATTGAAGAGATAGAGAAAAAAATCAAAGACGATAGTTTGGTCCCCGACTCTAAAAAACTTCTAGACCAAGTTCAGAATATAGTAGACGAGTTCTACAGAATTGAGCAAAATAAAAAGACAAATAAAGTCAAAAAAGACATTAAATCTTTTCATATTGAGTCAGCGTACCCATACCTTCAGAAAGACTTCTATTTGAATCGCACTTATTCTAACCCCCGTAATTCAAGACCTTGGGGTCGGTTCAATCAACGTCAAACGTTGGTAGGTTTTTCTGATTCCTCTGTAGACCAATCTGAAAATTCTGATTCCAGTGACAATTCTAGCCCTTCGAACAGAATCCCTGCTCCAAATAGGAACAATTTTTTAGACAGAGGCCAATCCAATACACCGGCCAGAGGCAGAGCCAAACGAGTCCCTCGTTGGCACAATCCCCCGGGGGA
Organism: Lissotriton helveticus; assembly: GCF_964261635.1. Classification (NCBI taxonomy): domain Eukaryota; kingdom Metazoa; phylum Chordata; class Amphibia; order Caudata; family Salamandridae; genus Lissotriton; species Lissotriton helveticus. The sequence goes on from NC_136063.1 coordinate 809,677,555, forward strand.
GCGCCAAACGAGACAGAAATTTTACAAGTGATAAGCCCCAACATGAGGCAGTCTCAGACTATCCCTATTTTTAACCTATCCACACACACTCTATCAAGTGTTGAAACCTCACTCCTCAGTAAAGGCCTCTCTTTTGTGCCGACAATACGCACTGACTTTTTAGAGCTCCAAACTTAACTTCTAAGGTTTTTCCGGAAGGTTCGCTTGGATGCCTTCTTTCAAATGAATCCCACTCCTATGGTTTCGTCAAATACTCCATTTAGACCACCGTCCACCTTCTCCCCCACAGCAGGGATGGTGCCTCCAGAGGTCATTACCTTTGAGAAAATGGTTACAAAGGATCTAAATATATTGAAGGAAACAAAAAACTGTATTCCGTATAACCTACCATTAGCAGAGAAGAAGGCCATTGATTCATTAAAAAACTTGGACACACTAATCATCAAAAGTGCGGACAAAGGTGGCGGAATTGTCCTCCAAAATAGAGATATGTATACTGCAGAAATTCTCAGACAACTATCTAACACCGACAACTATATGAGACTTCCAACCAACCCAACTAAAGAATTACAGACTCTTATTTTGAAAGTCACCACAGAGGCCCTAGAACTAGGAATTATCAATCAGAAAGAGTTCCAGTTCCTTAATACCAAATCACCAAGAACGCCTGTAATTTACACCCTTCCCAAGATACATAAGAGCATCACTACCCCGCCTGGACGACCTATTGTGTCGGGCTGTGGTTCTATCCTCGAACCCTTGGGTAATTTTGTTAACTTTTTTATCAAGGATTTTGTACCAGATACCCAATGCTATGTCAGGGACAGCATGGCCATGGTGAACCTAATTGAGGACACACCTTTCACTGTGGGCATCCAATTGTTATGTACAATGGACGTTGAGTCCTTGTACACAAACATCCCCCAAACAGCTGCCCTTTTGGTTACGCAACATTCTTGATACCAGGCCCAGACCCCACTGTGTTCCCACTGTGTTCATACTCCAATTGTTCGAAATTTGTCTGACCAAAAACTTCTTCTCTTTTGACCAGCAGTACTTCCAACAAGTTAAAGGTACTTCTATGGGGGCTATTTTTGCCCCTAACCTGGCAATACTATTCATGGACCAGATAGAGACTAATTCCATCCTAACTTCTTCCAATCCTTTTTCATCAGGGATCTCTACCTGGAAACGTTATATCGATGATATTTTTTTAATTTGGAACAGTGATGTGGAAAATTTTAATTTATTCATCCACTGGTTAAACAACAACTGTTGTGGACTCACATTTACTAGCTCAATAGATACTCAATCTATCCCCTTCCTGGACCTAAACATATATCATCTTGATGGTTTTTTACACACAAGACTGTATCGCAAACCCACAGAGAGAAATACGTTGTTATCCTATAACAGCAACCACCGAAGAGCCCTCAGAGATTCTTTGCCCTACTCTCAGTTCCTCCGCATCAGAAGGAATTGCTTTGCTAAGGAGGATTACTTCAAGGAGGCAGGAGTACTATCAGAAAAACTAAAAAATAGGGGAAATCCCAATAGGCTAGTCAGAACAGCTGTTAAACGTGCCTGGTATTGCCCGAGGGAGGTACTCCTTTGTCCCAAAGAAAGAGAATCCAATAAGAGATTAGCCTGTGTAACCACGTTCTCGCCTGTGTCCAATGCGTTGAAAAAAAGCATAATCCGACATTGGCCAACCCTGAGCGTAGGTACCCTGCATTTTGACCGTCCCTTGTTTGCCTTCAAGAAAAGCTCCAATCTGAAGGACCACTTGGTCAGGGCTGCTTTACCCAATTCTCCATCTCTGGGTACTATAGACTTCATATGGACCCAAACACCACTAGTGGGTCATGCCAAATGTGGATCGTGTAACGTATGTGATTTTACCATTGAAGGGAAGTCGTTTGTATTTAATAAAGTGACTATCCAATGTAAAAGTTTCACTAACTGTAACAGCAGTGATGTAATTTACCTGATCCACTGCCCCTGTAAACTAATATACGTGGGACAAACAAGGCAAAAGATCAAGACAAGGATTTGTCAACCCCGCAGCCGTATTCGCTGCAAGACTCCCAACGCCCCCTTGGTGGACCACTTCACCGACAAAGGACACACAGACAATGATGTAAGATGGACTGTCCTGAAATCTGTGAAACTGCCACCACGTGGAGGTGATATTGGAATCATGTTAAACAGAGAAGAATTAAAATTGATTCTACTTATGGACAGTATAAAAAGTGGTCTCAATCGTAATGAAGACTGGACCTCACTTTTGTGAAAATGAATTCTAGCCTCTGAACCACTCTTGCTTGCCTACTCTGAATTACTTCATGTAACCTGTTTTATATTGATATCAAAATTAAGTCAATTGTGAAACTACTTCTGTACCACTTCATACAATTGTTTCCTAATGGTATCAATTTTAAGTCACTTGCATGGTTTTAATGAATTCACACCCTCACCAACCCCTCCCTCATTCGTTGCACTCCCTGTATTATACTCAGTTGCCCGTTCCAATATGTCTGCCAACCACCGTGGGTTGCCCCTGCCAACATGGCCCCCAACCAGCGCCACCTCCCACTCCAGTATGGCCGGCGCATGCATTTCTTCCAGCACGCCCACACTCAGGCGTTCCACGGCGCGATCGTGCTCCGTAGATGGTTTTGGAAGTTCGATTGAGAACTCCAGGTAAGCGTGTCCCTGCCTTGAGTCCCTAGGATAATGCGCCATATACAGCAGTATGCTGGTATTCACTGTTATTTAACTCCCCAACAGGAGCCTTACTTAAGGCGCCCGCACCCATTAGCCGTATCCAGGAATCGGCAACCATTTAGGTAAGCAGCTCCTGGGTTGTAGCGGGTGTTATGTATGGTTATTCGTACCCTAGCACCGATAACGGTTCCTCACTCCCTTATAATTCCTCTGTAGGTGCCCCCACTGGAACCAGTTCCACACATCTTGCTTGCGACAACGCACCGGTATGCGGGGATTCATTGTTAATTAACTCCGCGTCAGGAGCCTCACCACAGGCTTCCACGCCTTGCAGCCCAATCTAGGAATCGGCCCAATCTGGTAAGCAGCCACTGTAACATAGGCGGGTGATATGTACAATCCCTTGCTCCTCACTGCCGATTACGGATCCTCACTCCTCAAATTCCCCTGTAGGTGCCACTATTGGAACCGGTTGTGTACACCCTGATTGCGACTTGTCTCCGGGCCGTGGTTCAACAGCGGCGCACTGTCAACCCCGTTTGTACAGCCCAGTGCGCAACCTTGGGACCTCTATTTTTCGGTAAGCCCCCGCATTCATCAGTCCCCCCTTTCACAATTTGTGCATCCTTCCTGGGTTAACCTTGGTTCTACCCCCTGCAGGTTCCACCCAGGCCCAAATCGGCCAACCTCCATCCGGCTCGTCGGATACCCCTTCCTGGCTCCTTATCTCGGCAGCCCGACCGACCTTAACCTAACAAGACCCTATAGGTAATTATGTTACCCACTCGAGGTTAGAGACCAATTGGCATGAAATTAGATCATGACTGCCAGGTGGTTTGAGACAGTCACATCACATCTCTGGGTTGTACATTCTCGTTTGCATGTTGTACAAACCTACCTATGCACTTGTGTCGCCTTAGACGTTCACATCGCCCAACTGGTTTAATTACCCCATGAATGGAACTGTACTCAATATTCCCATGCACATTTGCCGCGTTCACTTGGCACTGTCGGCTTGTCACCTTCAACACGCACGACAGGCACCAACCTAAGCATGTTCTTGATCACCAAACTAGCATTACGCCGTGTTCGCCTTGCACTGGTTGTCTGACACCCCTTCACATGAATGACAGATACCACCTTAAGCATGGTATGGTAAACTGTTGGAGCATGTTCTGTGAGTCATGCAGCTTGCTAATCGTTTGTCATATGTCCCCTTGTTTCCTCCTGTTAATACAGGCTTTCAATTCAGGCTAGCATTTGAATGTCCTGATGATGATCCATAATCTTATACTGGATCGAAACGCTGTCGACAAACTATGTAGTCTAAACACTAGCTGACAACCTTGTGCTTATTATGTTTTTTCTACAATTGTGAAGCAAATATATTGAAACTTCCTCTTTTTGCTCCTGTACCTTTCTCAATGCCTGAAAATCCTTAGTTAATTGTACTGTGTATTGTATGTATTGCGTTGTGGATAAAGGACTGTGTCCCACTGCCCTACTGCTGTTTTTGAAATTTGACCTATCTTACTATCAAATAAACCTTGAAGTCCGGCTGGACTTTACGTTCATTATAGCGCATATTGTAGCCTATAATTATTGAAATTGTAATTTTCTCTGTCAAGGACCATTGTTGTTAACTTTAGTATGTTCCTGAACAGCCTGTTGTCTACATTGATAAGCGAGATTGGACTGTAGGAGTCACATTGCAGGGGACCCTTGCCTAGCTTGGGTATCACTCCTTCTGTTGCCTGTAGCATGGAGAGGATAAGGGAACCTCCAGCAGCAAAGGAGTTAAAAAGCTCCATAAGGATAGGTGCCAGTTCCTGGCAGAAGGTTTGTAAAGATATGGTTCGTAGCTACTCAGGCCAGTGGTTTTATTTGGTTTTACCCAAAATATAGCTACTATCACCTCCTCTTTCGTAATTGATGCAGCTAGGGCCTCCTCCTGAGAGCTTGCTCTCAACAAGGATTTAGAAGAAATGTTAATCCTATTGAAGCAACTGACATGCTTACCACAGATCATTTGTCCTTTTCTGTTATTGATGCAATCAATGATAGAATAAAGTGCCCATGCCTATGGAGAGTTAGGATAAATGTGTGCTTTTAGAAATTGTATGTAGGGGTGGAAAGAGCACTAAATAGTAGTAGGTGTTAGACTTGTCATCTTTTGGCTTGATTCCCACAAGTTTGTGCTTTCTGCCCTCCTGGTTTTGACACGCGCTTTTCGCACAGCTGATCAGTGGTAAAGCGCTGGTGCTCCTGTGGTAAATTGTGTTATGATTGGATGTGCGACTCACTTCTCAACCCTTAGTAACAAGCACTGCGAGTGCCGGGGCTTGTGAGTCCACCGCTGCTCGTGGGCCTGCAGCACGGATTGTGCCACCCACGTACGAAGCCCGAAAAAGGTATAAGTGAATAAAGTTTGGTATGCCTGAACTCAGCATCTAAAGATGCAGCCTTAAGGAAGGGTGCCTTTTTCCTTCTGAGTTCATAAAGGCCACTTTTAGAAAGTGGGTATTATTTTGCTTGATCATCCCGTGTGCCTCTGCTAGAATCTGGATTGCCTGTCTGGTTTTTGGGATGACAAATGGCTGGGGAGCGGGGTTGCTCCTTATAGTCTAGGTAGGTCAGGAAAGGGCTCGACAGACCTGGGTTATGATGGGGAAGAAGGAGGGAATCTCCTTGCACCTCAAAGTGCCTGGTCTGCCTCTGACAAAGCCGTCTCCACCTCCTGCCAGGAATTCACGCCAGAGATGGTCCAACTGGTTCTGGCCGGACACAGACACCCTCTGCCTGAAAGATCAAAGGATTTTTGGATACAAATGCTGGATCCCAGACCCCTGAACTTTAGAACTCATCTGGATCAAGAAGACTGCCTAGAAGAAGCACCGGAGAAGCTGCGAAAGGAACATAAGCTTTGCCAGGTGTTTTGCTGGACTGACCTGCATTGGCTGCTTCTGTCTTGGGCAGTGAAAGGCCTGGACTGGACATTCTGCAACCAAGTGGTGAGTCTCTCTATGGGCTTGAGGTAGAGCTTTCCCCCTGTTCACGAAGTCTCAGGAACAGCAAAGATGTCAGGTTCTTCGACCAGCAGCACTGGGTACTGTGTGTTTTGTGTTGCAACCCGAAGAACGCCCCTCGACGACGGCTACGACGACCCTGCCAAACCCATGTTCTGAAGGCACCACAGAGGGCACCGCTGCAACACTGCACCGCGACCTTGGTCGCACTGACGGCACCTGCTGACGCCATCACCGAGCCACTACTCGTACTGCGACCTGTGGGTACCGCACTCCACCCGCCTTGCTTCACGCCAAAGCTTTGGCACCACTGAGGGCTCCGCCGTAACGCCGCACCACGACCCTGGTCTTACCGATGACGCCTGTTGACGCCGCCACTGAGCGGCTGCTCGTACCGTGACTTGTGGGCACCACACTCTGCACCGCCCTGTAACGAGACGATGCCGTGGCCTTCCTGACGCCACCACTTCCCACCGAATGCGACGCCGCTGCCTGCACCGTGGTTCGGGGCACCGCTTGTGAGTTACACAACACAACGCCCTTTCCCACGCCGCAGTCTTGGCCTACAGACACCGGCGCCATCAACTCCAGCTCGTCAGCCGACAACAGCGCTTCAGCAATGACAACGCAGCTACTTGCACCGTGACGAGCACCGCCTCCATCGCGCACCGCGACCCTGGTCTCACCGACGACACCATCTGACGCCACCACTGAGCCGTTGCTTGCACCACGACCTGGGGGAACCGCACACCGCACCGTTGCGCTCACACGGCAGCACCCGATGCCTGTTGGCACCAGAACTCCGAATCCCATCAGAAAGGAGCTCGACCTGCAACATGAGTGACTTCAAGGGCCCCATCGCCCTGCATCTCTGAAAGTACTGTTTCCGGGTCTTCCAGACGCCCTAATTGGCCTGCGACCCCGCAGTCAGTTAGAACTGTTTTTGGATTTGTTGTTCACGACGCCTTGATAGCCCTGGACGGAGCTATTGACATTAAGGAACTATTTTGAAAAGCATATTTTTATAAGTGAAGATTTTGAAGTATAGTATTGTGAATTTTTTATCGTATTTGGTCTTGTCTTAAGTATATAAAAATTGGATATTTTTCTAAACTGGTGTGGTGTCCTTTTGTAGTGCGTACACTGTATTACTGTGGGTTATGTGCAAATGCTTTACACACTGCCTCTAAGATAAGCCTGACTGCTCGTGCCAGGCTACCAAGGGGGTGAGCAGGGGGTATTTTAGAAGTGTAACTCCCTTATCCTGACTAGAGTGGTGGTTTCTGCCTCGCTTTGGCGCAAGTCTCAGCTACCCAGAAATCCCATTTTTACCAGTAGGTGTGTGTTAGACCTGGCCTCCTTGGCATGGTTTTCCCCCTAACTTTGGGCCTTCAGCCGTCCTGTTTCGGCAGAGCTCGTTTTTGCTGGCTTTGGGGCACTGTACACTTTATCATTGAAAACCAGTGCCAAAGTGCTTGTTCTCTTTCCCTAAAGCATGGCAGAATTGGCTTATGTCCATTTGGCATATTTTATTTACTTGACAGTCCCTACTAAATGGACACTACCTATGTTCAGGGCCTATAAATTAAATGCTACTAATGGGCCTGCACTGTTGATTAAGCCACCCACTTAATTAACACTTTAAACATGTCTCAGCCCTGCCATTGCAGCCTGTGTGTACGGTAATAAACTGTACTGTTGACCTGGACAAATACACCTTGTCCTAGGCCCAAACCTTTCTTTTTAATGTATATGAGTCACGCCCTAGGGTAGGCCCTGTACATCCCAGAGGGCAGTGTGCAGTGTATTTATAAAGTGGAACATGTACATTTTAGTTTTAAATGTCCTCTTGCATTAGTTTTTCACTACTGCACAGCCTACCTCTCCCATAGGCTACATTGGAGTTACCTTTTAAAACTTAATAAGTGATAATGGGGATTGGTAACCAGTTCATTTTGGGGTCTTTGGAATTGTAATGAAAAATCTTCTCTCATTGTGAAGTTGTTTTTACAATACAGTAGGGAAAATAGCACTTTTAAAAAGTTGTCCTTTTTTGCTAATCCATTTAGTGCCTGCTGCCTGTCTTTGGGTCACATGACTGGGTGTAGCTGACAGTTTGGATTTGTGTATTCCTACTAGAAAGCCACACACAATAGAGAGCTAGGTCAGCCTGGATGGTAGAGAGCTAGGTCTGCCTGGATGGGCCATCACTGGCAGGATGGGAGGGTGGAGCTGGGCACAGTCCTACTTATACTTGAATAAGCTGTGTCCTGCCTCCACACAAAGGACCGATACCCCCTGTAGTTAGTCTGGAGCCATGACACGGATACCTGGGGACTTCAAAGGCAAACCTCTAGAAGCATCTCCCCCTTCAAATGAATGCCCAGGTATAAATATTAAACCCCGGACAACAATTCTTCAGTACACTTCTGGACCTGTGGATAATCTTCCAGGAAGAAGTACTGCTGTGTGGCTACTAGGACTGTCATGCTGCTGGTATACTGTTCTGAGGGACTGCTGCCCTGTTGAGCTTCTACCCTCTTGCCTGGGTGAGAAAGACTGGACCTCTCTTGAACCCAGGACACCAAAATGACTAGCACGGCTAGTTGTCAGGCCTCCTGCCTAGAGTCTCAGGGACAGAAGGCTCCAATAACCTTGAAACCAGCGCCTGGACTCTGCCATCTGTGAATCCTACCCTGCCAAGTGCTGTCACTCCAGTCCCTGACTGTTGATGTGGGCCTGTAGGTACTCCACCAGCCCATCTATGGATCCAGCAGAACTGACATGTCTCCTTTGCTGTACAGCTCAATCCCGAGCAGAACCAATTCTTCACCTCTGCTCTGATGGTTCTCCCAGCACAAGCCGACGTATATTTAACAAGGACCCCCTGAGAACAAGAATAATCTGATTCCTAGCACAAGGACACCACATCAACTTCGTAGCACGCATCGGAACTGCCACTGTGTGAAACTTCACCAACTCAGGCACTCGCATCGCAAATCTCTCGTCGACGGCAGCAGCGACGGCGATGCAGGTTCTCGCATCTCAGCCTCACAGCCCTTTAGAACTGACACATCACAATGCCGGACTTCGAATTCCAAGCCCTCATCAATGGGCTCCTTGATGACAACACAGGACCTCACTTCACAATCTTTGGCACTGATGCATCACTAAGGCTGCACAATGCACCCTCACAACAGACCATAAACCAGGATTTAAGGTAACCAGGCCGTGCTCCATCGCAGTTATCCTGAACTTGGGACTTTGTACTGGTTCAGCACGACCAGATATCCACAGCTGGCGCCTTGTGCTTTTTGGTGCTATTTTTACTGAAATCTTAAAACCTGCCTACCTCTCGTTCTTCTGATTTTGTCCTTTTGGTCTTGTTTTATTTATTAAAAACTACTCTAGTTTTCAAATTTGGTGTGGGATTTCTTTTGTTTTGTATTTTAAAATTATTACTGTTTGAAATGGTGCATATATACTTTACACATTGCCTCTAAATTAAGTCTTACTGCTAAGTGCTAAGCTATTAGTAGGTTGAGCACAGGTTAATATGGGGGTTTGCTTGTGCTTCACCCTGCCAAGAATTGTGGTTGCTGCTTGAATAGTAAGTAAGTTTATTTGTATAAGCTAATAAAAAACTTTACAATAATCACATAAACAACATGGCACAGCAAAATCCGTAATTACAAGCTCGAAGAGCATAACTTAAAACAACTGATTCCTGATCAATGTCAGACGATAAAAGCTAGGGCTTCGATTTTGTGATAAAGCATAAAATATTCCACTTGAGCTAATTATGTGTATAAAACTTCAGCAGAATGACAGTTCATTCAATGTGCAACATGAAATACTTGTTTTCTAGGCTATTATACTGAAATCCTGGGTACATTATTAGCCTAGATTACCAAACAGAGTCCAGTTTTACTTGGTAGCTCGGAAAAAGTCATCCTCTAAAGGCTAGTCCAATGTAAAGAGGTTGACAAGGTAAGTACAAACTTCGTTGTTAACCTTAAACGGGTTGTCGCAAGTTTGCGTATTACGATCATGAAGTGCCTAGTGCATTATGCATGCAGGTAAATGCCTTTAAGTTTCGTGATTTTTCCACATAAAAGACAAAAATGCAGCAACATTCCTGATTACAGGATCGAAGAGCATAATTTAAAATAACAGATTCTTGATTGATATCAGACAATAAGAAAAGTCAAAGTTTCGAATTTGCGATCAATCATAAAATATTCCAATCGAGCTAACTGACTATAACAAATTGCAGTGGAATGACAGTTCATTCAATGCGCAAAACGAGTTACGTGGTTTCTAAGATATTACACTTGAATCCTGGATGCTTTCTCAGTTTAAGTTAACAAGCACAGTTATTAGCATTAAACAGATTTTGACAAGTTTGCATATTGTGATATCATAACATTGCTCCTCGAATAGGGTTTCATCCCCCAATCAGCAACTGCTCGCAGTGTGCCAAGTATTCATTTATGTGGATCCGTCAAATAAGGTTCCCTATATGTTGTATCATAAACATGTGGGTCTGATTAGATTATATGCAATCTGGTGTAGAAGCATTGTCCCTTTTAAGGTAGAATGACTGTGAAGAATTTATTAGACTCTATGCAGATGATACGATTATGTACATCATGTACTCTATCACCTCATTTTATGTTCCTAAGTAAGTAGGTGACAAATGTGGAACTTTTTTTAATGAGGAAAACTATGAAATATTGTATTGGTGCATACAGTACAAATCAGTTAATGATAAATGACAGGTTGAATATTTAGGGGTACTTCCAGACAACATATTTGAGGTAAACTCTCATAAAATATTGAAGATATTAAATAAAATTATTTTAACGTGCAGTGCTTGCCTTTTTGAATATAGGCAAGATTAAATTATTGCTATGATACATTGCGTTGTGTTATCATGGGGCAGTGCTGGTGGCGTCCAGTGAGACAATGTTTGTTGGCACCCCCCCCCCCATGACTACCTCAGCCACTGGTTCCCTCACTACCACCCTTTTACAGTGCCCCTCAAGTCCTAATAACCACTCTCTCTCAGATGCATCTAATTATTTTTATAGCGTCGCCACCACTCATATCAGTATAGGGTGTCAGAGCATTTTACATCACATACATTACACAGAGACAATCAAGCATAGGTGTGTAAATCAGTGTATAGGAAATGTTACATAAGACAGAGGACTACAAGGTGTAGGCGTCACATGTCATCCATAATGGTAGATAGTCTGTTTAACACCTCCGCTGCGCCGAGCGTTCCGCGCTGGTGCGGAACGTTCGGTTGCGCGGGTGGGGCCGGAACGTTCAGCGGACGTGCGCAGCACTACCGAGGTAGTGCACGCGACGTCCTCTGAACGTGCCCCGCACGGAAGGGGTTAATAGTGCTTGGTCTGGAGAATCACAAGCTCAGAATTTTAAACACAACACCATGGTTGGGGGTTCTCTTTAGTATTCAGAATTGATTTCTATCCAAATGAACCCTTTTTTCAACATTAGAATACCGACAGACTGGGGAAAGAATCATAATGCTCTAATGCATACATTGCAGTTTGCATGCAGCTGCTTGATATCAGCTAATAGCTCACTGTTCTATGTTAGGATTAGAATTTATAAACTGCAAGTAACAAAAGGATCTCTTTGATAAAAACAGTAACCCTCTGACCTATTTAATTATACGCACATTGTGATCTGGCATCAGCAGGTGCTTTCCAAATCATAATATTCCTCAAACAGATGCTCCCACCCGAAGTCAGCGCCCTGTACGGCCGCACCGCCCTAGAGCCAGCCCTTAGTGTTACATTACGTTACGTTATGTTATTTTTTGTAATGTTATGTTATTTCTAGAGCAAATGTACACCATTGTTACATGGTACCAAATAACCAAACAATAACAGGAGACAATGCCTGTTTAGGGTTGAATAATTTCCTGAAACAGCTCAAGGATGACTCTATTTTCAGATCCAAGGAGAGAGGGGCCCAGGTTTTCGCAGCAGGAATGAAAAAATGAATTGTCCCCAAAAGAAAATCTATTGGCACTAGGTGTGTAAAAAAAGCTGATTAAGGGCCAGATGTACAACCGTTTTTTTGCGGTCGCAAAAGGGAATCGCCCCGTTTGCAACCGCACAATAGGCCTGCCCCATATACAAATCTAGCGAGTTGGTAACCTATTACCGACTCGCATAATAGGGTTTGCGACGCGCTATTAGGAAGGGGCATGCAAAGGGCATCCCTTCCTAATAGTGAGTTAAACTGCAATGTGAGATTGTTTTGCGGCCACAAAAAACTCACAGTTTACCACTCATTTCAAATGGGCGGTAAGCCACTTGCCAAAGGGAAGGGTCCCCAGGGGAACCCTTTCCCTTTGTGACTGGCACTGAAAGTAATTTTTAAGAGCAGGCAAGGGTCCAATAGACCACACTGCCTGCTCTTAAAAAATGAAACAGAAATGTTTCATTTTTCTTTTTAAATGCTTCCCCTTTTCCGTTAAGGAATACAGGCAGCATTTTAAAATAACTGCTTTATTTAAAAAAGTAGTCACAGACATGATGGATGGCCTGCTGACCCCAGCAGGCCACCATCCCTGGGAGTGTTAGCCATTCCCAATGGGGTCGCAAATTGCACCTGCCTCATGAATATTAATGAGGCAAACAATTTGCGACCACATTAGGAATCGCAAACAGTGTCTGAGACACTGTTGTACATTACATTTTGTGAGTCGCAAACTGCGAGTCGCAAAACAACGCGATTTGCGACTCACAAAAATATGTACATCTGGCCCTAATCCTAATGGTTGAGTAGAGTTGTACCACGTTAATTTAACCTAGATGCTATAGTGGCAGAGAAACTTTGATTAACAACTCTGTGAAGGATAACCATTGCCTTAAAAGTGACTCTATTACATGAGAGTAACGTAAAGGCAGCCAATGGAATAGTATTAGAGTGCTTTTTTCAAAGAATACGTTTTGTTTAATTCAGTACCTTTGTATGTTAAGGAGAAATTATCTTAGCATTAGGAAGTTTTGACGAACTGTGCTGAAAGTGAGAGGAGGGTCTTCCGAATGTTTTTCTATATTTTGTGGTACTTCAGGTGTAACTCAAACATTCCATAATTAGTTCTCAGACTGGCAACCAACACTACAGAAATTTACTAGCAAAGTCTACTGCTTAGGATTTCCAGGTACTTTGTGAGACTTTGCCTCACAAAGGTATTTTAAACATATGTTTTGCTGGCACGGTGCTATTTTAACTTTTGGTGACTCTTTACCCAGAAATCTTAATTAAGATACTATTAATTGCTTTCCTCCGGTAGATCCGCTGAATGTTTACAGTTCATCCATTAAGAAAAAGGGACTTTCGGTGTTAAATGAAGTTTATGAAATGCTGTGAGTACATTTCATGCTTAAAGGGTTTGCATTATCCAGATTTTAAAATATATTAAAAAATACTCGAGGAGTAGTGCCTGTTTCTAGTGTGTTTCTAAAATGGAGCTAACTGGTATATGGCAGGTATCCTTATGTTTGATACATATTTTAATATAATCCACCTGCTTAAACGTACATTTTTTTTAATAATAAACAGGTTATGCTGTTTGAAATGTTGCCAGCATTTGCAACATGCGTGCCTGCACAGTAGCTCAGCTGTCCTAATGGAAATAATACAGTCCTACATTGTTTTACAGCTTTATTTAAGTAGGGATGCCGGTTCATTTATGTCGTACATGATTGGCACCCGGAGGGGAACATCCTATACGAAGCAACTATTACCCCGCACTACCATTACAATGCGGGGATTACAACGAAAGTCGTTACAACGACTTTCGCTGGAGGGCGCTGTTGGATAGGGAATAGTTTAATTTTCTATCCAACACCTTCCCTACTATCCACGGGGACTGTAGTTGGATTAGAAAATTAAACTATTCCACTATCCAGCACCCCCCAATGCAAGTCGTTGTAACGACTTGCATTGTAATCCCCGCGTTGTAATGGCATGCGGGGTAAAAGCATGCGTTGTACTGACATACAACCGCATTCGGCAGTATAAATGCTGATTATTCGTGATTGATAGAGAACTAAAAAATAAAATAAACACTTGCTCATCTTAGAGCTGTGACTTTGAGGTTTGCACAATTAACAAAAGTTTAGTAATATTGAATAAATTCAAGCAGTATATTTACCAAATGCATTTCTTTTGCAGTGTAGAACAACTCTTTCTATCGACCAAACTGTGATGCAGTTTGTCTGCAAACCCACATTTAGAATTTCTCTAAAAAAAAGAAACTTTTTTTATTTTTGTACTGCATGCATTCAAGATCGTCATTTTGCGGTTGCATTAACCAACTGGAAGATAACTACTAATGCTTTTGTGCACTTTCCATCCAACAGAGTTCAAAAAGGTACAGATGGCTAGGCTTTTTTTTAGCACGGCTGATGGCAGCAGTGGGAATAGAAGTTGGCTCTGTGTTGTAAATGTGACAGCAAAACCCCCATTGTGAATCTTCTGACCTGCTTCATCTGTTACTGTGGAAATTTGAAGTTATTTATTTTACAAATATTCTATGATTTTGTAAACACTTCTCTTGATTTAATCTGGATATTTCTGTTTGACGACATTTCGTGTGATGGCATTTATTTCAAAAGGCATGCAGTGGCTCTAGTTTCCCTCTCCCAATCTTCCATCTCTCACTTCCCAGAAATCAATTACAAGGCAAGGAGATGTGAGGTGGATACAGTGAATAATATAGGAAGACCCCCACATTTTACCCAGCCAGCGACTTTCCAAACACTCCTTTAAAACGCACTAACCAATTTTTAACATGGCTTTGTGGAGGGGAAGAATGGTAATGATGTGACAAGTGGGGCCTTACAACTCCAATTCTTGTGGTGCTCCACCATCTCCTCCACCCCAGGCTTGGGTAGCCAGCCCTTTGTGCTAATGATGGGATCCCTATGAATGCCCGCCATTTCCCTGTGACAGCTCATCCACCCCTTTAATTGCGTAGATATGCTACGGCAGCTGTGATGAGAACCTAACAGGATTTTGGTGGGGATTAGGCATGAGTGGAGGCAGTACCTCCCCGCAGGTTTAAATAGACTCCTTAATCTCAAGAGAGGCAAACTGTTTAGCATATTAAGGTTATAATTTAGGACTTGAACTGAAAATGTATTTCCCGCATCCTTATTCACTCAAACATCCTAAACATAACATGAAGTCCCCACCGATGCAGAAGGCAATAGAGGCGGAGCCGTCCCATAGATGCAGCCTCCATTATGATCAGGTCACCCTCCAAGAGCAATCTCAGGGTATGGCGTGACCAGCCGCCACTACACCAGGCACCGCGCTAATGGTGGGCGGCCCCGTGAGGCTTGAGGAGTGCCAAACAGTATCATAGCATTTCACAGTGGGAGCGGGCCCAAAACAACCAGCTCAGCCCTGGCTTCCACCCCCAGCAGGTCTCAGATGGCCACTGCACACTTGCCCCAACTCCTTCCTTGCCCCGGGATAGCAAAGCTGACGTGGCTGAGGGTACCCTCCCAATCGCCGCTGCTATCATTTCATCTCATAGGGCGCATTCAAACCCTGTATCTGCTTGGCAACGCCCCAACCAATTCCTGCAGCTTCCAGTGGGAGGGCCATAGCCCTCAGACTAGAGAGGCCAGGGTGAGGCCCAACCCTCCCACCGATACTGAATAGGACAGTCTTTCTACACCACAACCTATTTGCCAGAGATTAAGGGAGAGTGCCATCACCCAGCCGCGGCCCGTGGAGGGAGTTGCGGTGGGGCTGAAAGGCGGGGCGGGGGAGGGGCAGGGTGGGGGGTTCTAAAAACCGGAATATGGCTAATTGGAGGTAAATAAACAATTTAATTAATAAAACGAATTTCGTAGCGCGCGCTGCATCGCATTTTGCAATGCAGGGCATTTAAATGAAATCTTTCGTCTTGCTGCCTGGGGCTCACTGCAGAATACTTGGCTTCCTGATATACGGCCGGGCTTAGCTCCGCTGCAACCACTGCGACCGACCGGCCGGGCTTGGCTCCGCCGGTCCCACCAAGACCACAATCCCCAGGATCCTTCGGGGCACATCGCCCACGCCACGATTGAGCGCGCCAGGAGGCGCTTAAAGCAGAGACAGGTGCTGAGTCCTGTGAAATCTTTCGTCTTGCTGCCTGGGGCTCACTGCAGAATACTTGGCTTCCTGATATACGGCCGGGCTTAGCTCCGCTGCAACCACCGCGACCGACCGGCCGGGCTTGGCTCCGCCGGTCCCACCAAGACCACAATCCCCAGGATCCTTCGGGGCACAACAGCCACGCCATGATTGAGCGCGCCAGGAGGCGCTTAAAGCAGAGACAGGTGCTGAGTCCTGTGAAATCTTTCGTCATGCTGCCTGGGGCTCACTGCAGAATACTTGGCTTCCTGATATACGGCTGGGCTTAGCTCCGCTGCAACCACCGCAACCGACCAGCCGGGCTTGGCTCCGCCGGTCCCACCAAGACCGCAATCCCCAGGATCCTTCGGGGCACAACGCCCACGCCACGATTGAGCGCGCCAGGAGGCGCTTAAAGCAGAGACAGGTTCCTCGTCCCGCGAGGACGCGCGCGGGACGTGCCGGACGAAGCCCGACAATGGGCGGACAGTCTTAGACAGTCCGAGACAGGACGTGACTGGACTGGGCCAAGAATCCTGCCCGAAACTAGCGTGAGTTGTACTATCTTAAATTCTGCTAGTCTCCGATAACTGTTGCCGCTTTGTGGACAAATTGATTTCACGTTTAGCTCAGGACCCTATTATATCCTTGGGGATTAACTTACTTGCATAGGTTGTTATGTCCAAATTAAAGAATACCATTGTACCGAATAATACCATGGATAATTACCTTGTACAGGTTGTTGCAAAAATCAATAATGAGAGAAGATCTTCATTGGGCCTGAGCCAGTCCCCTATTCTCCCTTTGTTCGAACCTATTAGAGGTGATTTACTGGAACTGGATACAAGCATCGAGGCTCCTGTGGCTGACCAGACTAATAATGATATTTTTGTACAGAATATATCGGCAACTACCGTGACTGAGATAGTAGCTGAGGATGAACTTGACTCAGAAGAGGAACAATCCCCACCCCCAGTACCCGTGCCCGCACCTAGAATCACCAGAGGAAGTAATAAGGGCCAACCCAAACGAGGTGGGCTACGTTCAAGTAGAAAACGACAAGCCTCCCCACCTAAAAAATGTGATATAGCCGAAGGAAGGGGGGTGAACGGGGGGTGTAATTCCTTGGATGATGCCCAGCTTAAGAAATTAGTAAACATGTTCGACTCGAAGTTGAAGGGTATTATTAAACCACTAATTGCAAAAATTGATCAACTTACAGAAGAAGTTCATAGACTAGGGGGGCTCCTAAAGAAAACTATAGAGGAGGTTGG
Organism: Lissotriton helveticus; assembly: GCF_964261635.1. NCBI lineage: Eukaryota > Metazoa > Chordata > Amphibia > Caudata > Salamandridae > Lissotriton > Lissotriton helveticus. The sequence continues at coordinate 809,694,758 of NC_136063.1, forward strand.
TGACATTCCGAACCAAGTGGTAAGTAGAGTTGAGCCAAAAATTGCACCTGTGGGACCGGGGGTGGGGGGTGGTGAGAAAACAGTACCTAACCCTCCCCCTGGTCATTATCAAGAAGCAGGGTGCCATGTACTATCGGAGGAAGGTTCCTCGGCACGGCTAGCGGGACAATTTACATCGTGCCCAGAGAAAGGCCCAGTAGAGCTGATTGTAGAGTCCTCCCCCCTTGTTTTGGTTTTGGCTAATGTACCACCCCTGAAGCCTGGCCAGATGGAAACTACACCATCCCTACTAATTAAAGCACTACATTGGTTATCCAATAACATGGCTATATCCCCATGGGGTAAGCAGCAGCTAACAGGGGAAATAGTCACGGCAAGAAGAGTTGATTGGATAGGGAACAGCCCCAAAACATTTGGGGGTGACTGTGTGGTGTTGCATTTTTCAGGGCCCGATGTACTTCCTAATATCCTGCCAAACTTATTTCCCCCTCAACGTAGAACTGCAGATATAATCCCACTAACTCTTGATTTTTTTTACCCTAGAAAGGGAAATATTTTGAATTCAAGCATACTGAGGACTAAGTGGAATTTGGTTTCAAAGGGAAGGGCTAGGGGTGGAAAAACCTGTGACTGGGGTTTGAGTCTTGAAAATAGGTTCGCAGCACTATCCAATCTCAATGAATGCGATTGACTTAGTTGTGGTGAAAGCACTGAATTCTATGATTTAATAGTCTTAGATGGCCTTTGTACTACTGCTGATAAGGCAAATGTGATTACTATGCCCCTAGTAAGAAGGAGGGAACTATCTAACTTAAAAGAAAAAGGGCCCAACAGGGAAGTCCCCGTACTGCCGATTGTGAGCAACTTGGAGAGAAATACTGGTTTTGGGCTAGTAGCCTCTTCTTTTGAAATATTAGACCATTCCCCCATTATCTAGACCCTGAAGCTGATTTGGTATCGGTAGGTTTAGACAGGCCGTCATCTCCAGGGCAGGCATGCCTACCTACAGATAAGTCGAGGCTGTCTTTCCTTTCTTGGAATCTCTCCGGGATAGCTAATAAATTGATTTCCCCAGAATGGTGCAACTTTATTGACCAACATGATATTATCTTGTTTCAGGAAACATGGTCGCTGAGCCCAGTTTATCGGGTTGGGTTTCTTAACTTTCATATTCCAGCTATTAAAAGTCCCAAAGGGCGCCCATCCGGAGGCCTGATTATATGGGTGCGCCAATCGTTACACTGTAAAATCCAACAAAGGACCCTTATGTCGCACAATATATTATCAGTGAACATTACATGGGCCAAGGGATGGCTATTTTTAACATCTATGCCAGGGGGGTCGGGGGGGAACACATCTGAAGTAATATCTGCCCTTGATCATGAGCTTGAGATGTTGCCAACCAAGCTATCTATAATAGTAGGGGGTGACATAAACACCACCTTTGAACCCCTAGGACAAGAGGACCAGTTTTTGGCCGGAGATGAGGATAGCAAATGGGGAGTTCCCCAGCTTGAACTGGCTATGGTCAAGAGATGGTCTACTGTGGCCATCCAAACAAAGAGTTTATGTTTAGCAAGGGGTCTTAGAGCAGAAAATGGCTGCACCCTATCTGATCGTCAAGGGAATAATACATTTGATAATGGACGGACAACCAGCCGAATATGTTATTTTCTTGTGGATGTTAGGGATTGGCATAGGCTGCAGGATATGATTGTAAAAAGTAGAATTGAAAGTGACCACAACCCACTTTGCATGGATTTTCTAATTAATCTAGGGGTGAGAGAAACAAGCCTTGGGAATGGCAAGGTGACCCTAGATATAGTTTCCTCAAACAATCAGCGCCATGTAAAATGGGGTAGATTGATAGAAGACTCTAAGCAGATTGAGGATCTTAAGAGAGTGGTGGCTGAGGAAGTAAATATTTTGAAACCACATAGAGATAAACTAAATTTCCCTGAAATTATGGCTGAGTCTTACCCAAATTTTTTTACTAAACTCCAGGGGTTCTTTTTAAAAACAGTAGTGCAAAGCAAGGTTAAGAAAAAGCTTCCTAAGCAAGGATGGTATGATCAATCTTGTAGAATAGCCCGCCAGAATCTAGGAACTGAGCTTAGGTGTAGGAATATTATAGGAGTAAGGAAGGCCAGGGATATATATAGGTTAGCCCAAAAAAAGCTAAGAAACAGTGGGATGAAGACCATTGGCATGACTTGAAATCTGCTTGCGCCGCCAATGATCAGAAGCAATTTTGGGCAATCGTTAAGTGGGACAGAGGAGGGTTACCAGATGCACCTCAAAATAATGTTGCCAAAAATCAGTGGATAGATTTTTTTAAGCCTCAGTATGCCTGTAACTTAGCTGCAGATTGCTATCCCCTACCCCCCACGGTCCCATACAGCTGCCAAGTATTCACAACAAAAGATGTCAGCATTGCATTAGACTGTGTGACAGGGGGAAGAGCGCAAGGCATGGATGGCATCCCTGCTGATGTGTTTTTAACCGATCGGGAATCATGGTGCCAGTACCTTTCATGGCTAGCCAACTCGGCACAGGGTGCTCCTATACCCACTTCTTGGAAGGGTGCGGAAATAATACCAGTATATAAAAAGGGTGACAAATCGCTACCCAGTAACTACAGACCCATCAGTCTTATAGACTCAGCACAAAAACTGATGGGTCGATTAGTACAGAACAAGCTTCAATCCTGGATAGTCGAAAAAGATATTTTTTCTCCTTACCAAGCAGGTGTCCGTCCCCTGACTAGTTCAATTGACCAGGTTTTCTATTTTTTATCCCTCTACTGGAGGAACGTGACCTTGATTAATGGCCCGCTATATGCTGTATTTGTTCACCTAAAATCAGCTTTTGATTTAGTACCCCGGCCAAAATTATGGAGTGTACTTGCTGAAGCGGGTATAAGTCCAGAATTACTAACGCTGCTTGTCCGCTTACATGAAAACAACTTTGCTAGAATTTGGTGGGGGGCACAGGGTGAAGTGACTGATCCCTTCCCCGTGGAACGTGGGGTTAGACTGGGGTGTGTCCTGGCCCCTACACTATTTTCCATATATATTAATGGGATTGTGGACCATTTAAGAAGGTTCCCCACCGATGCACCAGTCCTAGCAGGGGCTCGTGTGCCAGTGCTCATGTTTGCGGACGATACGCTAATAGTATCACGTACTCCTAGTGGGCTTCAGAAGGCAGTTAATGCTTTTGGTGAGTTTTGTCAGATTCGTGGGCTAGAGTTGAATACTTCTAAGACCAAGTTTTTGTGTATGAATCAACGGAAGGCATTTAAAGGCTCAATTACTTTCAAGGGCACTCCCTTAGAGCATGTAGAGGCTTTTACATATTTAGGAATATCCCTTCAGGGTAATATGAGATGGAATAATCATATTGATATGGCAATCTTAAAATTCCACCAACTAGCAGGTGTGGTAGCGCTTAAACATAGAGCATCACTGACTAAGCCAATCACCCCTGCTTTAGAAATTTACAACATGAAGGTGATATGTGCCACACTGTATGGATCCGAGTTATGGGGATTCTCTAATCTGAAGGACTTGTCTTTGGCAGAGAGGAGGTTCTTGCGGCGCCTAGTTGGGGCACCACAAAGTACTCCCACTGCTCCTTTGCTGCTCGATCTTGGCAGGAAAAGTATAGAGGACCTTGCTCGTCTACACTCTCTATTATATTGGAGGCGGATAATGTCTATCCCGGAACTAGCTCACTACGCTGCCGTCCTAACAGACATTATTAATGCTGACCGCTTCCATACCATCTTGTGGCTTAATGAAATTAGGGGCCTATTATCCAAGTTGGGTCTCGACCATTTATGGGCTAACACCAATGCATCATGTTTCCCATCAAAGTTTATTTTGAAGAAAATGTATTGGGACATGGTTCAACAATCTGGTTCTTGTATTGGATCTAATTCCAAATTAACCCGACGTTTTCTTGACATCAAAACAGTACCATCATGTGAACCCTATTGGGATACCATTGAAAAGCCGTTTGATAGGAAATTGTATTTCCAATTTAGAATTGGAACTCTTCCTCTAAACGCATTTACACAAAACTGGTCTGCAAACCGAGAAGAGAAATGTCATTATTGCAAAGATTTAACAGAGAATGTTTCCCATTTACTGTTTGTTTGCCCTCTTTATGATTGCCCACGTCGCAAATGGATAAAACCAGTTTGTCTTAATCTAGGAACACGCAGACACACCGAGGCGCTTAGAATACTGGAAACAGATTGTACACCTTACTTTGCGATCGCTGTTGCAAAATTTTTAGGATGGGCTTGGGCCATTCGCACCCATAGTTTACAATCACTCGATGCAGCCAAATGAACTATTGTAACCATGGTTTTTTATACATGTCCAGTTTTTATAATAATTCTAGATGAATTATTTTAGATCATGTATTTTAAGTGACAGCACAAAGTGTTTAATGTTTGTTTTAAACTGAAGGTTTAGTATTTATTGTGTAGAGGTAGGATGTAACTGCTTTTATGACTTGCTGTCGAATAAAGCTTTTGAATTTGATTTTGCATTTTTCTTAGTTGCATGTTACACACACACATGTCCTTTGGACATGTGTGTGCGCAACACCAATGTAGATTACATTTCAGGGGTGCTACAGGGTGTCCTTTGGACACCCCTGCACCCTTGAAATCGAATCCTTATTTGCGATTAGCTAATTGCTAATCGCAAATAAGGAATAACTCCCCATTCATTCCTATGGGCCTGCAGGCCCATAGGAATGCATGTGGAGTTATTCCTTATTTGCGATTAGCAATTTGCTAATCGCAAATAAAGAACATGTAGGAATCGCAATATTTTTTGTAATTCCTACATGAATCCCGTTTTGCAAGTCCTTAATAGCGATTCCTTATGAATCGCTATTAGGGGCTCGCAAAACGGGAGAATGATGAATCCGGCTGTATATCTTTATCTCCTGCATGTATGCGATATGTACATCAAAAGACTTTCTCCTCATGTCGACTAATTTCAAATACAAAATCACGCACACTACTACCTGACTTAATGGGGTGTTCGATCATGCCGCAATCCAGTTACAACTGGACGTGCGGCTGACAAAGCCACCAGGGGGACAATGGTGACTCAATCTATCTTATTACTAAATGCCCATCGACAAAGGTAAGCTAACCCAAATGCTAGCAACATTCCTGGTCGAGTGCAAACACTCAGAGGCTTATTTATAAAAAAAGTCATGCAGCACAGCAAGTCACCTTGCTGCACTGTGCTGCATTACAGGGAGAGGGCAGGAATGCGCTGTATTTAAAAGAATACATTGCATTCCTGCCTTTGTCTTTGTACTGGCGCCATTTTGGCAGCATAGCACCCACACAGGCACCCTTGCACCATGGTGCAAGGGTGCCTGTGTTGCATACAGGATTGCTTTTGTGGAGGAAGGGCCACATTCCTTCACAAAAGCAATCCTGAGAGGCATATTCCCCTTTCTATGTGTGCTGCAGAATGCAGCACACATTGAAAGAGGAAGTAACATGGAGAAATTAATATATTTCTCCTGTTTACGCCTTTCCTGAGAAGGTGTACTTGGTGCATTCCCAGGTCTTCCACTTTTGGTAAATCTGAGAATGTGTTAAAAACCATGGGAGTTGCTTGGGAACACCCATGCAATCCTCATTGAATGCCTTCCCAAGGCAGAGTAATGCAACCCAGTGAATTGCACTGTGCTGCTGCGTTACTCCAGATTTATGAAGCCACTCGGGGCACGCAAGGTGGCCTCAGGTGGCTTCAAAACTCACAACTCAGATGGAGAGGGAGGCAGCAAAAGCTGGGGTCAAAGGGATCCCATGTGGGACTACGCTATAGGCAAAAAAAGAGGTTCTCAGCAAGACAAGATATAGAAGACCATCTCCTTACACTCACAACTAGATCCATTCTACACCCCCCAGGCAGAGAAAAGTACTCTTCCACCTTCCACCTGAAACAAAGGAACTATGAAAAAAGGGAAAAGGTGGGCAGACTTTTAGATCTACAACTTAAACAGCAAGAAATCTAATGCACCATTCCTGGCAATTTGGGATGCAGACAAAGGGATTCTCAGCCTCCCCACTGACATGATTTATACAGTCCACCATACAGCTTAGAAAACTCATCTCTTAGCCCAGAGATATGAGATTTCCTGTCTAGCACTATTTTGCGTGAAATCCCCCTCACCCAAGTAGACACCCTAAATCAAGCCTTCATAGAAGCAGAAGTCTTACAAGCCATAGAGGATTTTCCATACAGTGAACAATGGGCCCAAATGCCTACCAGGCAAAATTATTTATATTTATCAACCCCAGAATTATCTCCTGTTAGTCCTATCATCTTTTGGCGTTTTTCCCCTGTCTTTTTGCTTTCTGACCTCCTGGTTTGGACTCAGTTTTTGCTGGTTTAGTGCCTCTGCACACTTGCTCACTGCTGATCAGAAAGAAAGTGCAAGTGCTCCTGTTGTAAATGGTGTTATGGATTGGTGTTTCCATTATTTGCATATCTGATTTACTAGTAAGTCCCTAGTTAAGTGCACTAATAGTGCCAGGGCCTGTAAGTCAAATGCTGCTGGTGGACATGCAGCACTGGATTGTGCCACCTACACAAGCAGCCCTGTAAAAGGTTCTCAGGCCTGCCATTGCAGTGTCTGTGTGCAGTATGTAACTGCCAGGTCGACCTGGCAAGTGCACCCACTTGCCAGGCCCTAATATTCCCTTTTCCTACATATGAGTCACCCCTAAGGTAGGTCCAAGGTACCCCTGTGGGCAGGGTGCAGTGAATGTTAAAGGTAGCAAAACACACAAGATGATGGATGGAATGTTGCACAAAGGCAAAATATTCACCCCAAGTCACAGATCTGGGTTTAATCCATCGTTATTTTGCTCACCAACCCACCCCAGTTCAGACCTGGCTGTATGCAAATCAGACTTGACCCTGTGCCTCATGGGAACAGTCCAGCCCGAACTGCCAAGCAATGTCTTTCTTGGACCGGAATCAAGCATCCTAGGACCGGTTTCTGGCTATCAGCCGTCTTCAGCCAGGATAGCTTGACTCCAGTGGCTTAGTGAGCAAGGGACCCACGTCTGGGCATACCCTTCCCACATAGGGTGAACAGCAAAACACACAAGATGATGGACGGAATGTTGCACAATGGCAAAACATTTACCCCCAGTCACAGATCTGGGTTTAATCCATCGTTATTTTTCTCACCAAGCCACCCCAGTTCAGACATGGCCGTATGCAAATCAGACTTGACCCTGTGCCTCATCGGAACAGTCCAGCCCGAAATGCCAAGCCATGTCTTTCTTGGACCGGAATGAAGCATCCTAGGACCGGTTTCTGGCTATCAGCCGTCTTCAGCCAGGATAGCTTGACTCCAGTGGCTTAGTGAGCAAGGGACCCACGTCTGGGCATACCCTTCCCACATAGGGTGAACAGCAAAACACACAAGATGATGGACGGAATGTTGCTGTTCGGGCTGGACTGTTCCTGTAGTGTAGTTCCTATATTCCCAATAGGCTCTGCGCATTGGAATAATATATTCAGCAGTGTAGACATAGGACTGAGGTCGACTAGGTCTCTACTGACTATATTAGACTTAAGTTTTTGCCAGCTAGCTCAGAGGTCACTAGAAACTTTCTCGAATAAACGAGGAGGAGTTTAACCTCCCTGGATAGACAAGAAGGGATTAGCTTCTGACAACCATATAACATGACAACTTTGCTCCCTCAGAATAAGAGTGTATCTCTAGAGTCGTGTGAAAACAATAGACAGCTATTTCACTCAGTCAAGTGTGCATACTTACCAGAGTGCAGAGAAAAGAGAGACGGGCGTTTTCAATAAAAGGTTGTTATTTATTGAGCAGTCTTCTTTCTCATACAAGAGAAATGAATTGCCACAATTGCAATACTCATAGTAAAGTAAAATGCGTACAGTAAAAGGAGGATTAAGAAATAATACTGTAAAAGCATTGATATGGTTTCTTAACCATAAGATACTTTAAAATAGATAAAAATATATACATACTTATATACATTGACTAACGTACTCAACTGGTGCTTCTAAATACGCCTACCCCGGTGTACCTGACCTAAGCCTAATACGTGGGAAGGAGTAAGTAAGTAGCAGTTTAAGTTAAGTTTGTTTTTCCAAGAATCTGAGTCAAGAATTCTCTCTAAGGTTTTAGTCAGCTCCTTACCTGGGTATTAGAAAGCAGGAGGTTTTGTATCTCTCTCTCAGGACTCGATATCCCAGTAACCCGCGAAGGTATCTGGAAGCACCGGAGCTGGATTTCTCGGCAGGAGTAAAGACAGCGTCTCGCTCAGTTCGTCAAAGAGGAGGGGCAGCGTCCGTGGGCTCTCGCATCAGCTGGGCTCTCGGGCAAGTAGATAGCTGCTCTGCTCCAAAACCACCACATGTTTGCTTAAGGCAATGTTGGTATATTTATACCTGAAAGGTGCCGGGTTTGACGTAAGGTTGGACATAAGACGTCAATAAAGATGTCACTAAGAACTGGCCGTTCTTACAGTGCTTTACAGGAGTTCTAGGACAAAATCAAAACAAAAGCAAGGGGGATTTCCCAGGTTGCTGGAGGTTTGGTTTGTTTAGAGAACTCGTTGTGCTTTCTAGGAGTCTGGGGAAGTAGCCTTGCTTAATGTGACAGCATGTGCTGCGACTGAATATGGATATGATTACTATGCCGTTAAAGGGATATTATTGATTATAACCGAACAAGGGCATAAAAATAGTAATATTGAGTCAGGCTCCTGGATAAAAACACAGGGTCAAGGCTGATTTGCATATGGCCATGTCTGACCTGGGGTGGTGTGTAGTGCAAAAAACAATGGATTTAGGCCCAGATCTCTGTACTGGGGTGAATGTATGACATTGTTCTGCATTCTGTCCATCAATTGTTGTTTTTGCCTTTGTCACCTGAGTCGGATGGGTATGCTCAGACGTGAGTCCCATGCTCTCCACACCACTGGAGTCAAGTTATCCAGGCTGATGACGGCTGATAGCCAGAAACCGGTCCTTGGATGATTGATTTCGGTCCAGGAAAGACATGGCTTGGCAGTTCGGGCTGGACTGTTCCCATGAGGCACAGGGTCAAGGCTGATTTGAATATGTCCATGTCTGACCTGGGGTGGTGTGGAGTGCAAAAAAACGATGGATTTAGGCCCAGATCTCTGTACTGGGGTGAATGTATGACATTGTTCTGCATTCTGTCCATCAATTGTTGTTTTTGCCTTTGTCACCCCGAGTGGGATGGGTATGCTCAGACGTGAGTCCTATGCTCTCCACACAACTGGAGTCAAGCTATCCAGGCTGATGACGGCTGACATGGCCATATGCAAATCAGTCTGACCCTGTGCCTCATGGGAACAGCACAGCCCGAACTGCCAAGCCATGCCTTCCCTGGACCGGAAACAAGCTTTTGAGGACCGGTTTCTGGCATTTCAGCCGTCTTCAGCCCGGCTTGCTTGAATCCAGTGGCAAAGTGAGCAAGGGACTCACGTTGAGCATACCCTGCCACATTTACGTGGCCAAAAGCGGTACAAAAGGGGGTGGTGATGGACGGAGCATCTGAACCAATCAAACACTCACACCCAGTCAAAAGATCTGGGTTGGATCCATCACCGTTCTTTAGCCCGCTCTGCCACCCCAGTTCAGACATGGCTATATGCAAATCAGTCTGACCCTGTGCCTCATGGGAACAGTCCAGCCCGAACTGCCAAACCATGCCTTCCCTGGACCGGAAACAAGCTTCCGAGGACCGGTTTCTGGCATTTCAGCCGTCTTCAGCCCGGCTTGCTTGAATCCAGTGGCAAAGTGAGCAAGGGACTCACGTCTGAGCATACCCTGCCACACTTATGGCGGCCAAAAGCGGTACAAAAGGGGATGGTGATGGATGGAGCATCTGAACCAATCAAACACTCACACCCAGTCAAAAAATCTGGGTTGGATCCATCACCATTCTTTAGCCCACTCTGCCATCCGAGTTCAGACATGGCTATATGCAAATCAGTCTGACCCTGTGCCTCATGGGAACAGTCCAGCCCGAACTGCCAAGCCATGCCTTCCCCGGACCGGAAACAAGCTTCCGAGGACCGGTTTCTGGCATTTCAGCCGTCTTCAGCCCGGCTTGCTTGAATCCAGTGGCAAAGTGAGCAAGGGACTCACATCTGAGCATACCCTGCCACACTTATGGCGGCCAAAAGCGGTACAAAAGGGGGTGGTGATGGACGGAGCATCTGAACCAATCAAACACTCACACCCAGTCAAAAGATCTGGGTTCGATCCATCACCGTTCTGTAGCCCACTCTGCCACCCCAGTTCAGACATGGCTATATGCAAATCAGTCTGACCCTGTGCCTCATGGGAACAGTCCAGCCCGAACTGCCAAGCCATGCCTTCCCTGGACCGGAAACAAGCTTCCGAGGACCGGTTTCTGGCATTTCAGCCGTCTTCAGCCCGGCTTGCTTGAATCCAGTGTTAAAGGTAGGACATATACTGGTATGTGTGACATGTCCTGGTAGCAAATTACAGTGTATTTTGTTTTTCACTATGGAAAGGCTATCTGTCCTATAGGATTGAATGGGAGTTTACTTATAACATCTGATAAGCATAACTTCCCACTGGGACAAAATAGGGAAATGGAGTCTAGTATGTCTGGACTCAGGATGTAGAAATTCATCTTTTAGTAAGGATGATTTTCATGTTCTGTGTTTGAAAAAAAACACTTTTAGAAATTAGGCATTTTTCTGTTTAGCCATCCTGTGTCACTCTGCTGGGTTGTGGATTAACTGTCTGGCTTTGGAGTGACAGGGGCTGGGGATGTGCATTCTCTTCAGACAGCCACTGGGGGGGGGCTCAAGGTGTGTCCTGCCTCTCCTGGATGAGTCCGGGCTGGGCTGAATAGATGTGGGCTGTATTTAGAGTAGTGGGAGATTTCCTTGCACCTGAATGCTGTCTCCACCTCCTGCTGGGAAGCTGGGCCAGAGAGTACTAAACTGTATTGAACTAAGCCCAGCCCCTCCCTGCCTGAGAGAACAAACAGAAATGCAGTATAAATATTGGGGCCCAGACCCCAATACTTTAGAAATCACTGGAATCAAGGAACCTGCCAAGAAGTAGAGCTGGAAGAACTGCCCATTTGCAGTTTTGTTGCTTAACTGGGTTGACCTGCAGTTGCTGCTTAACTGGGTTGGCCTGCAGTTGCTGCTTCTGACTTGGGCAGTGAAAGGACTGGACTGAACTTTCTCAACTTGTTGCTGAGTATCTCCAAGGGGTTTGAAGTAGAGCTTGCCTCCTGTTCTGAAGTCTCAGGGATTGCAAAGAGTTCATCAACCTTGGCAACCGTGGTTTCAGTTGCCACAGATGGGGGAAGCAACCGACTCCGTCAATGATTCCGTTGCTGGCTCCTTGTCCTGAAGACACCGCAGAGGGCACCGCTGTATCTCACACCGCAACTCTGGTTTCACTGCCACCGCCGGCTGCCACCTTCACCACCAAGCCGCTGCTTGCACCGTGACCTCTGGGCACAGCCCTCCGCACCGCCTCGCTTCTCTTCACTGCCCTGGTCTCACCGACGACCACGCTGCCCGCTGACTTTGACACCTGTGACCGCACCGTGGCTTGACAACACCGCTCGTAAGTCTCACAATGCAGCGCCCCGTCCTACACCGCAGTTCAGACTGACAGACGCCAGCTCTCCAAAATTGGCTCTGTCACCTGCAATGTGATCTGTCAGTACTGCAACAAGCACCGCCTTCACTCCGATGCTGAAGAATGACTGTCACCGAGCTGCTGTCTGCATCACGACTTGAGGGCACTGCAACACTTCACCTCGCAACCACGACGGTTGCCATAACCGCCCAACACCAATTTGATTGGCTGCAACGAGAAAGTACTGTTTACGAGTCTGCCAACACCCCGGCCGACACAGTCAGACAGAACTGTTGGATTCTGTCATTTTCAGCACCAGGGTAAGACTGGACAGAGCAACCAACTTCAAGAAACTGCCTTTTAACGTTACTCTTGCAAAGTGCATATATTTAAGTGCCGTATGTTTTTTTTTTATCGTTTGGTATTGGATATTTTTCTAAACTGATTTGGTATATTTTTGTAGTGTTTTCACTGTATTACTGTTGGTTATGTGCAAATGCTTTACTCATGCCTCTGAGATAAGCCTGACTGCTCGTGCCAAGCTACCAAGGGGGTGAGCATGGGTTACTTCAGTAGTGTATGCCCCTTATCCTGAATAGAAGGAAGGGTCCCTACTCGGAGAAAGGTGCAAACCATTGCCATCTGACCCCCAGTTCTACCATCCCACTACTGTGCAAATTATTCGGTGTTATTCCAGAATATATACCTCCACTCCCTGAGATGAACACTGCCAGGATTGCATTGCTTTTGAAACCAGGCAAGGACCCCTTATAGTGTACCAGTTATAGGCGGATCTCACTGCTGAATGCCAATTAAACTGCTTGTCAAGATACTGATAAACCGCCTTAAACTTGTTGTTCCCTTGCTGGTCCACAGGTACCAAGTGGGGTTTATTCCAACCCACTGATCCGCATCCCATCTGTGAGCACTGACACATATTCTTTGACAGGTGCGAAATGACAAAGACATGAAAGTAGCGCTCTCCCTGAAGGAAAAGGTAGCATTTGATAGTGTGGAGTGACCTTACCTCTACTGGCTTCTAACCAAGATAGGTCTGGATCACACCTTCATAACTGCAGTGAAATGGATCTATATCCCACCTACTGCCAGGGTCAGTACAATGGCCACTTGTCAACATGCTTTGAAATCTCACAGGAAACACAACAGGGTTGTCTACTCTCTCCATTATTATGTGTCCTTGTCTTGGAACCTCTGCTCAAATCATTCATACAAACATGGACATTTCAGACATTTAGGACATTCATACTGAGGAGGAAGAAAAAAATATTTTTATATGAATGGATGACATCCTCCTCACACTGCTCCATTCCCTTCCTCATCCAAACCATCTCCCAATTTGCTCAGTTCTCTGGGTACAGAATCAACTAGGAAAAATGTGATGCCATCCCCCCAATGCACAACACAACTGTGACAGCAGTTTTAGAATGTCCCTTTACTTAGAAATCTATACGCCTTACATATATGTGCATATACATCAGTCCTGGACTCTTCAATATGATGGATGATAATCTGAATCCATTAATTTTCTCCACACATTCAGAGTTTACCAGAGGGAACCATCTTAACATATTATTGTGGGGCAGTCTCCAGACCCTTAAAATGAACATTATGCCCCATTTGAAACATATCTTCTCCATGGTACCACTTTAACTTCATATCAGGACCCTACATGATCTTAATAGGCTCTTAAAAATCTTTCGCTGGGCATGAACAAAATCATGTCTGAAATTAACCAAACTGTATGAGGCCACAAAATTGGGCATACTGTGTCTTTCTCATGCAGGACATTACTGGTTGGTCAACCATTTATCCCAAATATGTTACATGATTCATACCTCTTTGGATACCCCACTATGGGTAAACATAGAGCTATAACTATGGCAGAATTCTGGACAGCTATAGCTCCTCTACATGAACAAAAAGAACTGTTAGGTTTCACCAATCCAATAGGAAACACCTTGGTCTACGCGTAGAGGAGGCAGCACGCAGTGCTGGGGGACAGCTCCACTGTACACAAAGGAGCCCCCTTCTGGGAGAAAGGCTCAGTCTGTATCAGAGGGATAGAAACTAATTGGAAAAGACTGAGAGTCAAAAGTGTCTATATCTTGGATCACATGCTTACAGAGGGCTGCCTCAAAACATTTGCAGAAGCAAAGGCCGAGTTCCAATTGGAACACGCGAGCTTGTGGGATTTTCAATGACTAAATCATTACCTTACAGGGTTGCTCGCAAACACATCAAACACCATACCAGAGTCCACCTTGCTTAAATACCTTCGAAAGTGGGGCCCTTTTAAGGGTATGGTAGATGGGATATATAACATACTTACCAAATATGTATCATCAATCCTGGTCTGTAAACAACTGAAGGACTGGTAGTACTTATGGCTCCATCTGGAATACACTGATGAGAACTGGGAAGAGCTACTTGTGGGACACTAGAAAGCATTGAGAGAGTCCTTCCTGAAAGCCAGTTATCACAATATCTTGCACAGGTGGCATTTGTCCCCAAAATGCCTACAAGATATGCAGACATTGATAATGGAGGAATGATGCAGGTGCTCCGACCCAAGCAGTGACACCTTTCACATTCTATAGGAATTTCCACAAATAATCACGTTCTGGAAAGATGTCGGGCTGCAGTTTGCCCAAACTATGTCTCTTTAGGCAATGGTGATCGCCACTTCCCCCAACCATACAATCATGGCCTCGAACCCTGCACAACATTGTGATTTATGAGCAAATCAGATATCGGACCAATGACAAGTTGGAGAAATTTGACAATATTTGGGGAACCACACTAGCATACAGTGGCACATTCACCTCTGACCTCGGTGGACATTTTCACTGCCCTTATTAAACTGATCAGTAAAGGGACTGATGAGTGTTTGGGGAACAGAGAACTACAAGACCCATGTCTGGGTATATCCATGATACTTATGGTGTCTTTCTCATAGAAACACAAAGTAATAAAATAAATGCCTGAACTTACCTTGTGCGTCCAGCTCAATCAATTTTGCTCCCTGTGCGATCGCAGAAGACGATTAAGCACCTGCTCAGTCTTGACCATAGTCCTGTTAAAAAGGAGCAAAAACAACACCAGGAGCATTTCACAGACGTTATTTTAGTGCTTTATACTTTCTTTCATTTCCCTTTGTTCTTTTTGGGACAGAAAAACTTTTTCTAGATGGTGAGCACAGCCATATAAGCAATTTCTGTTTTACACTCCATCTAATAGTATTCTGAAACCAGGAAGGAATTGATATATTTTTCTCCTAAAAAGAGATAAATGAAAAAACACCCAACCAGAAAAACACCTCACTACTTAAGTTCTTGCAATATAACTTGTAAAACAAGAGAGGCGCTTATTTAGATTTTGGCAGACAAGGAACTCTGACATAAACGTCGTGGAGTACCTGTCTGTCAAGTGGTCGTTGCACTCTAATTTGAGTCAGGCCGTTTGAAAATGTTTCAACCGGACACAAAATTAGACCTACAGCCCGATGGTATGTGGGCTGTCAGTCTAAATACCTCGGACTGACCGCCCTCTTCAGACCAGACTGTCCATCATACTATTTTCCTGTTTACGACAGCCAGGAAAAGCCTAGTGGCCTCAAACAGAAAAAAATACAAAATGACCCTCACACTGTTGGAGAAAACTCCAATGGTGTCATGGTCCTTATTTTTTTTTTACAAAAAGAAACTCCCAATTTAACGGACGGTGGACCGCCCCATCTCTAAATGAGGGCCAAAGTAATTTGTAATTCCCAGCTGTTCCACATAGCTGGACATTGAGGGCCTGATTGTCAAAAAGAATGAGTAATTTGCACCCGTTGAATTCTGAGCATGCAACGGTGCTGAATACCAACAGTTCGAATTGATAAAACGTTTTTAAGGTAATATTTGGAAAGTAGTATACATTGCAGGTTTCCAATCGCACTTCTGGAACATTTGTGAATTCCATATTTGTAGGCAAGATTATACATAATTATACATGCAATACAAAAGAAAAAACAAAAATGAAAGTTAGCAAGTGATAACTTTCTTTTTTTCCTATGGGGGTAAATCCCTTCTCCTATAGCCCTTCCTATTTGGGGGTCACATTCCTTACTGGCCCTGGAAAGGGATTTGCACCTGCCTTCGACAGGAGTAAATCTCTGACAAAGGTTAGTGAATGCCTACAAGGGTGCATATTTGTAGGTGTTAATGAACTCTTGGGGTATGCCCGTCCTGCTCGTTGACTTACTTTCACAAAAATCGTCAAGTGAGTAAATCCTTTAATGAAAACTAACTTTTGCAAATAGCAGATATGTTTTAGTACTCATAAACAAAGCCTATTAGCATATGTATGTCAAACATAAATAAGCAAATAATTTTGATAATCAACCCGGAGTCAGTGTCAGGTGTTATTTCATGTATGTAACCCCAAACTTCTGGAGGCAAGGTTGGCAGAGAAAGTCAAGGATACCCCTACACCACCACAAGGAGTAGCAGCAGCAGCATATAACTGCCATGCCATCTCATAGCCACAGACACCAGCACCACTATATCATTAAACTACCTTAGCAGCGGTGATCCCATGCAACTCATCACCATTGATGTGTTGCCACACTACAGATGTTAGTCTAAAGAAACCAGATCAGTGTGAAAGAATTGAGAACTACAAGACACCAGGAAAAGGGGTAGGAACAACACACACCATTCACACACTCTATATAGCAACCCTTTTGTACTTCCATCCCACTCCTATGGCTAGATGGTGATTCAGTGGTGAGGTCAAAATACACCAGTGACTCTCAAAGAGCAGTCAAGCCAATAGGGAAGGCAATACATGTAGGTAAACCAAAAGGAAGAAGGAACCCAAAACAGCCAGCCATGTTCCTGCGAAAAGAACTGTCTGGGGATAGTAATAGTACTCTAATAGCTCTTAACTCTAACACACAAGATGTGGGAACAAATCATCCTCTGTTATCACCACAGTTTGCACCAATACAAAAACAAATTTCCCTGGAGGATAGTGTCAGCAGACATCAAAATGTTCACAAAAGCCCTCTAGTAATGCTGCACCCACTCTTTCACCTTGCATTCATGCATGTCGGAATGTGGAATCTCGGTAGTGTAAACCTAGCCATAAGGCAGTGGAGTGATGTACAGGACCAAGCTCAAGCATGCAGTGAACAATGGATAGAGGCAGCTGCCTTCTGGGAGTGGAAGTGCTTGGTTACTGCATTGTGATGTAATGTTCTTTAAAGTGGTGCCTCTTTAACGTTTTCCTGAATGGGAGCAGCTTTTGGGCAGTCCTGATGGATATGGAAATGTTTTCCATATCCTAGGTGCATAGATGCAAAAAGCCTGCTGCCTTACTTTTTTCTTTTTTCACAGTCCTTAACCAGCAGTCTGATGGTGTCCAGGCTCAGAATGTGGTGAGTGCCACCAACGATGGCGAGCATGCTTGCAAGATAAGGTGATCTGCTGGTTGTGATGATCAGCTGATTTTGAAGATGGTGTTTGCTGGCAAGGGAAGCCAATGGGATTTAATTAAAATGGTAGTGGTATGATTGTATTGTATGTCTTTATGCCTTGGATGAGATGTGCTGCAGCGTGTAGGATGCAATGAGGGGAGGGGGGGGGCAATATGTTATCTTGCAGACTGTTACCACCATTCAGAAGTGAGAGTACAAGGACTTGAATGGCATTTCTGAAGTCAAGTCAAGTCAAAATATTTATTTCGGTACATTTAGTACCATAAAAGATACATAAAATACATATACAATTACATTTAAAACATAATTCATTTGAGCATGGTCGACATGGTTGGAGGTGATAACAATTAGAAAAGCGGTTCAATAAAATCCCGGAGATAATTTTTAGGGGCGGATAAATTACATAAAAAATATCATAAATAGTTAAAAGTATAAAAAGGCATTTGTATAAAAAACGTGGATAAATGTATAACTATCCAGCACTAACACTAATGGGCAAGTATAATTACATTTAAGGTATCAGTAATGATAGAAATATGAAAAGCATGTGTATATGAAAATTAATTATAAAATTCATGTATAACTACACAGCCGACCAGCACTATCAATAATATGAAGTGCTTATCCAAAAATATTATACCAATCCAATATAACAGTATAGCAAAAAAAGTATTTCCCATGAATTTGAGACAAGTAAATTCTACTATAATTTTATGACTATTTTCATTCTTATAAAGTCTCTGGCTATCAGGAATCTACTGATACCAAAAACAATACCCTGGCTGGTGTCAGTTTTTAAAATTCTACCAGCCTCTTTATATGATCTTGTGCCTATATTCAGGCAAAGAGGTTTGATCCATCTTTTTCTTGGCACTGCATAGATCGGACAAAAATACAAAATGTGTGAATCATCTTCCTTTGCCTGATTAGGACATAGGGTTCATTGATTATTACTATTTTGGGACCACCTTGATTCACAGACGTTTGTCCTCAAGATACCATATCTATATTTCATATAGAGTGTCTTGGCTAATGGTGGGCACACCTCAACAAGAAAACATTCGTAGAATGCTATGTCTTTAAACATTAAAAAACTATTTGTTAATGATCCGTATATTCTTCCATTCAACACATCATGGTTCACATATGCCCAAAATGACAACTTTAAGATTTTCTTCGAAGTTTGATTTAATGAAGATGGTTCATTCCAAAATTGTGCCAAACCAATTTTTGTTAGCCAAGATCTTACATGTCTAAGCCATAGAACTTTGTTACAGCAATCTAATTCCATGATTTCTTTTAGACCATCCTTATAGTCTGTCAGCTCAGGGGTTGACCATAGTCTGACCCAGAGCATCAGGGGTCTCAAGATTGCGTGGTGGTCAGTACGTTTCATATTAAGGTCTAAAAAAAGTGGTATCAGCGGAGTACTGACCGGTAGTCTTAACAAAGCCCTAAAAAATGTATTCTCACCAGTTTCAAAAGATTTCTTACACGTAGGTCCCCATAATTCTGCCCCGTATAGTGCAGCTGATTGTGCTTTAAACTTAAAAATCTCTAAGGCTGGTGAAATTACTTTATTTAGGCTATTACCATGCATTTTCATTATGGGTAACAGGTTTTGCGTAAATACTATTTTACTTTTTTCTATCTGGCTTTTCCAGGTTAAATTGGAATTCAAGGAAACACGCAGATAGCTAAAGTTCTGGACGTATTCTAATTTGTGTCCATTTAACGTCAAGTTTTCCTTAAAATTCTTGTGGGGGTTTATAGTCAAATATTTTGTTTTCTTTACATTGATCTCTAGGCCCTTTGTGCTGCAGTATGCCTGGAACTTGTTCAGTAGGTTCTGTAGGGTGTTTGGGATATAAGTAGGGTGTCGTCAGCAAAAAGGAGGGATGAGACCCTTTCACCCCCCAGTTTTGGCGAGTCATTACTTCAAGCCTCCATATAAGATGAAATATCGTTGATGAACAGGGAGTACAATGTAGGGGCTAACACGCATCCCCGACGGACTCCCTTCTTTATCGGTATTTGTTTTGTTAGCTCCCCACCCGGGCCCCACCTAACTTTTGCATAGTTATTTCTGTGTAATATTATAACCTGCTCTAAAAGATTAGCCGGTAGCCCTTGATGCCTAAGTGTCTCCCATAACAACTTTCAGGGGATAAGGTCGAACGCCGCCCGGAGGTCCACAAATGCTACGTACAAGTGACCTTTCCTCAGGGTGACGTGCTTTCAGCACAAACAAAACCTTAGGACCTGATCAATAGTACTAATTTTGCCTCTAAACCCTGCACTAATTCTTCATCCATCCAAATATTTATATGATTTAAAACATGCCTTGCATACATTTTTTGTAAGATGTCAATTAAACTAATAGGGCGATAGTTTGCGGGATCATTCCTATCGCCCTTTTTAAAAATAGTCATTATTTCCGCACCTTTCCATGTATCCGGAAATTCTAAACCCGCAGCAACAACGTTACATAAACGATTGATATAAGGAACCCAAATATTGGTTTCATGTTTATATAAATCGCCTGGTATTTTATCAAGTCCCGGAGCCTTCCCATTTTTAACTGAGATGATTGCTAATCCAGTCTCCTGGATATCAAAATGTAAAGCTTGACTGTCCTCATTTGAAGTTGGTGATATATTAACATCAGGAAGAGCCTGGTCCCCCTCAGGGACATCGTATAACTTGGTGAAGTGATTGATCCAGGTGGTCTCATCAAGAAAGACCTCCCGAGATCCCTTTTCTATTTTGTTTCCCTTTGCCACTATTTCCCAGATCAACTTTTGATCCCTCATTTTAGCAGCAGATAACATACTGGACCAGATTTCTTCATCCCAAGAAGATTTTGCTTTCGCTTGAGTTTTCCTATAATTAGCCGTAGCCTTTTTGACTGCTAGAATATTGTTATTTTTTATAGCATGAACTTAAACCAATTTTGCAGTGCGACACTCCCTATTAAACCAAGGTTTCCCTACTAACTTAGAGTTACCAACTCCACCCATCTTCTTTGATTTTTTTGTCATTAGTGGAATGAGTTCCTTAAAAAAACCTCGTATGTAAATCTAGGAATGTGTCTTTCTCATCTTGGGAGGTATCATATGTGCCGAAACTGTTGGCGAAAGAACTATAAATATTAGCCAACAGATCTTCATTTTCCAGTATGTACGCCCATTTGACTGTACGACTATTATTGCTGACTATGATGCTATCCGGGATGATATGGGATATTCTTTCATTCTCGTCTGACTCAGGAGTAGACTCCTACAAAAAACAAATTCAAGTGGGCAATGGTCACTTTCTGTTCTTGGTCTAATCTCCATATCTACGGCAAACAACCAAATATCTGATGATAGGATAATGTAATCAATTTTACTCTGGCACTTGTTTCTGAAAATGTTCGGGCTTTAGGACTGTCAGATGGTAAGCGCCCATTACATGCCCTCATACCATGGCCAGCCATTATCCTTGTAATTTGGAATGCTAAGGTAGTGCCTGGGACTGTCCCACTACTATTCAATGCTGGTTTATTGTTAGCTCTATCTTCATCCTCTAGCAGGTTTTCTAGCCCTGTAATGGGTTCATAATTACAGTTCAGGTCGCCACCTACTATTTTTCTTATTCCTGAATCGAGTACATTTAAAAGTGAATCCAGTTTTTCTATTGTTGGTGACTCCCTGTGTGATGGACATGATCTATTATAAACATTATATAGGTGTAGAACCCTTTTATCATCAGTGACTATGTTGACTTCAAGTATATCAGGCGAGTCAATACATAACTGGGTAACATCAATATTCAGGATCACTTTCACCCAAATTATAAGGCCACCAGAAGGCCTTCCTCTCACTGATGGAACTGCATTTGTTTGAAAGGTTTTAACCCTTTCCACGCTCATGACGAGCTGAGCTCGTCATGAGTTGCGCCGCTCGCATGCTCATGACGAGCTCAGCTCGTCATGTAACGCAGCTTTTTAAAAAAAGCCGCACAGCGCGAAAAAAGCCGCCGCACGCATCCAGTTAAATCCTACCCTATGTGCGGTCTTTATGGCCCAAGTTTCCTGAAGAATACAAATATCACTCGTATTAATGTAATTATTCCATTCAGGGTCACTAATGTTTATACCCAGACCCGCTATATTCCAGGAGATCATTTTTAAATCAAGGATGCGATTGGGGCTTGTGGCACTAAGTGATACATCTCTTGACATATGTTCTGTACCATTAGCTCCCCTAGACAACGCTGTTTCACATAGTGAGCTTAACGTAGGAATACAGAGTAAGATTTCGCAACCACCTTGTTTTTCCTCTCCCAGCGAATCCTCATGACAAATAACATCCCCCTCTAAAGTACAAACTGTATGTACCACTTTCTCTTCCACTTCTGTGTCTTTGTTATTCTTCGTTTGTGGTCAATCGACCGCCTCCAGGGAGAATAATTCGTCAAAATTACTCGAAGTTTCTGGAAATGTGAGGATCCCAAAGCTTTGGACCGGTTTTGTTACAACTGGTTTATAAAAATATCCTAGTGGTAAGGCATGGATATCAGAGCTTTGAGATGGCATATCCACATGTGCTTTCAATAGCTTACGGACAGTATGGGGGTGTCTAAAATTCACAACAATGCAGTCACCTTGTATATCTTTCGGTGACACACCTACCCACCCTACCCTTCTCACCATCAAAATTTCACCCATCTTATGTGGGTTGAACCTTTTATATTTAGAGAGCCAGTTAACTACTTTGTTCCTGAGATTAACCCATGATTCCTTCTGATCTCTTTTTAGGACTGGGACACCTGATAGTACTAGAACATAGGGACATGCAGCTGGGGGTAATCTCAGAATATCTGTGTTGGGTATCAAATCGGTCCCCTTTGGACTATGGATAAACTCCCTCGTGCTGCCATTCTCTATGTAATCCAAACTATTAGTGGCCAAAACAGGAATATCGTTTAGGGGGATGCTGTCCACCAATCCCTTTGGGCTACTCCCCACCCTGTCATGATTTGCAAAAGTGGAACTAGATTGTTAAGAACTTTGTACAATGTTTTTAGCTTCTTCACTTTTCGTGTATCTGGCTTCCAATTCACATAATAAGCAGGTCCCATCCTCAATTATCCTATTGCCATCTTCAATTGTTGTACATAATTTCATGGTCATCTGATCTAACTGATCTATTTTACTATCAAGAGCTATCAGTTTAGAGTTTTAAGCATCCATCTATCTGGGACTGTATCAAATCTTAGGCATTTTTAAAAATTCCCACCATTGTGCGTTCTTCTCCTTCCACCCCCCAAACATGTTTGCCTTGGTTCAAATGATAATCTCTGTCAGTTTGGACTCCAATCGTTCTACATTCGACCTCTTCAAAATCTTGCACCTTACTGTCCCCTTTACTAGATTTCGCGGTTGTGCCAGACTTCCGTTTCTTTTCACCCCTTTTTTTCTCCTTCGTCGTGATCTTTAATTTACCTTTCGATGCTCTTCCTAGTTTTTGAGGCCGTAGTCTTATAAAGATCCCAGCTACCCCTAATTCTTTTTGTGGTGTTGCAGACACAGAATTGCTCAAGCTTAGTTGAGAAGTTTGGGAACATCTACCCTCATTCTGATGTGGAGCAATATCCAATAGTTGATTGGTCGATTGTCTGTAAGTTGGAAGGTTTGAGGGGTCAAGTGAAAGCCGTTGCTGCGTCATTTCAATCTCACGCCACAATACTGACTCCGCTCTGGTTATAAAGTCATCTAATGTGTCAGCAACACCTTTTCGTTTACTCATTTCAAACACAATTAAGAGCTTCCGGAGTCCGAATTTCAAACAAAAATAACTATGAACTTTAAAATTAGTAGCGCTTTCAACAATTAATCATCCAGATTTAGAATTAGACGCAACTGGTACCTTAACTTTGTAGGAGTCAAGAGGGATGGCCCAGCCCGGCCACCTTCGGCCTCTGACGGCCACAGATGGCCCCGCCCTTGTCCCGGGCTTCTCCCAGCACACTCCCACGTGTGTCACGCACAGCGGTTGCCGCGAGAAGTTTAAGTAGCGGCTGCGGGCGGTGGTGGGCGGGCATCACGGGACAAGCTGCAGCAACCAAGGGTCTCCTGGGACTGAAAGTCCGGCTTTGCTCCTCTCCCCCGGTGAGTATTGCACAGGCTGCAAAAGGGCTCCAAACAGCGAAGCTGCACCCGCGCAGCAGGTGCAGCGAGAAGTTTAAGTAGCGGCTGTGGGCGGTGATGGGCGGGCCTCACGGGACAAGCTGCAGCAACCAAGGGTCTCCTGGGACTGAAAGTCCGTCTTTGCTCCTCTCCCCCGCTGAGTATTGCACAGGCTGAAAAAGGGCTCCAAACAGCAAAGCGGCATCCGCGCAGCGGGTGCCGCGAGAAGTTTAAGTAGCGGCTGTGGGCGGTGGTGGGCAGGCCTCACAGGACAAGCTGCAGCAACCAAGGGTTTCGTGGGACTAAAAGTCTGTCTTTGCTCCTCTCCCCCCGCGAGTGATGCACAGGCTGCAAAAGGGCTCCAAACAGCGAAGCGGCACCCCATTTCTGAAGTCACTTTCTCAAAGAAACTGTTTTACTTTCTTTAGAAAAGAGAGCTGGTACCAGGCTGCCTTTGTTTGTTCGGCAATTTGTTCCTTGAGTGTGAGGTTGGTGCGGAGTGTGAATCCAAGTGAGTTGGCATTCAGTTAAAGCTTTAGTTGAAAGCCATCAAGGGTCATGTCATTGAGTATGGTCTGTACTTTTTCCTGCTTGCTATTATTGACAAGTAAGAAGAGTTCAGCCTTGGGGGTTAAGCAGGCGCTGGATAACCAGGTCTGGATGGGAAACATCCATTGCAATGCAGTCATTACAACACATTACCTTTACAGCGCAGCTGTTACAACGTAACTGTATTTACATTGTGCGGGATTGCATGCCATTGCAACGCAGACATTACAACGCATGTCACTACATCGCATGCCATACAATGCATACCATTGCAACGCATGCCATTGCAACGCATGACATTACAACGCATACCATTAAAACGCATTGTAAGGTAAGTTCAATTTTAGGGTTGGTATGGGTTTTGGGGTACATCGGAATAGTAATGTTTACCCCTACCCTATCCTACACTTACGCTACTGTTTCACTCACTGGAGTGGGAATAGCATTTTTTACCCCTACACTACCCAACACTTATCCTACTGTTGCACTCACTGGAGTGAGAATAGTAATTTTTAACCCTACACTATCCAACACTTACCCTATTGTTACCTTAAAAGTATTATGCTTTGTAATGGTATGCACTGTAATGGAATGCGTTGTAATGGTAGTTTCTAAAAATGTGTTGTAATGGCATGCATTGTAAAATCATGCGATATAATGGTAGTTGTGATGTAAAGACTGCGGTTTTCGTCTGGATGAGGTGCAGGCAATGTTTGAGGTGCTCGTTGTCTGAAGCAGAGGAGACCTTCAAGGGGAGTGTATATCACATGGATATTGGTGAATGTTCATGCTGTTTTCCGTAAGTAGAACCCCAAGTGGTGACATGGAATGGGGAGCTTGAAGGTGACAGAGAATAATATGGAACCCTGTGGGAGTCCACAGTTGATAGGGTTCTTTTGGGACCTGGATGTGCCTATATAAATGAACTGTTGTTGGTTGGAAAGATAGGAGGAGAACCATTGAAAGGCATTGCCAGTGCATCTCATTCAAGATCACAGGGTGTGGGTGAGAGTGGAATGTTTGACTGTGTCAAAGGCAGCTGAGAGGTACAGCAATATCAGGAGGCAGAGGTCATCTTCGTCTGTGGTCAGGAAGGCATCGCCTACAATGTGCAAGGTATCGATCTCAATGCAGCAGTATGATCTGACGCCAGATTTGTAACTGTGCAGGATACGGTTTGACTTCACTCTTTTTTAAACAGGGTGTCATCAACAATGTGTGAACAACAGTGCTGTTAAAGAATGTTCCAGTATTACACCACAGGCATAATGCCTCTTAATATATGTTAAGGAGTAATTTCCCATTTAATAGAGGTACAATGAATTAGATGTAGTGCACTGTGTTGAAGCCATTTATCCTGCACAACATATGAAAAAATATACCTTGTAGCTTTCCACAGTGAATGGTATAATGTGAAGTCAGTGTAGCATTAAGCGTGTATTACACACTACCCCTTTTAAATATTCACACTTTAGATTACATTAAATGATGATCAGTAAACAGCCTGTTAACAAAACTATTTTTGTGTGTCTAACAACCGGAATATCAGCCCTTGAAATATGCTTGTGCCTTCGCCATCTATGCAGTCAGGATCTGGAACAACAACCCTGTGTCCATCAGGGCCACCCCAGCCCTGTTGCAATTTAGGAGAGAGCTGAAAATGCATCTCTTTAAAGAAAACCTAATCATGATGCAGTAATAATGCACTTTTGCTCCCAGAAGCCAGCTACCTTTCCAATCACTTGTTGGCTCTATCTTTACAAAGAACGGTACAACAACCAATCAATCAGGATTTGTAGATCTGCATCACCTGTGAGGGCCTCATGGCGCTATCCGACCTGTTCTCCTATTGGTTGAACATCCATATCTTCAGGTTCTTCCCGAATTGCAAAAGCTCCACTTCCCTTTTTGCCTAGGTTGCACCAGACACTTCCCACATACAACAACGTTACACAGGAGGGTGTTGGGTAGTGCAGCATTTATAATAAGCATTTCAGGATCAGGGATATTGAAAAAGGTCCGAGTGATAGTGACTCTCATTTCGAATTAACTCATTCATGCCAGCACAGGCGAGCATGGCACAAGCAGCCGAATCTCAATTAAGTCTACCAGGCTGTGCTGTGAGTGGCAGGCTAATTAAGCAAGTCTTGCCACACAAAATACTCATTAATCCACATTCAGCATTATTCTAATGAATTCAGGCTCGCTCCACACACTGATGAATGTCGCTGCGGGGCACCTTTTTACCAACTTCAATCAAGTGGGACAGCATTTTTGAAAAAAAGTGCTGTGTCCAGCTTAATTCATCAATTGCGTAGAGGAATCTGAGTGACGCGCAGTGAGTAACGCTCCTAGTAGGTGTGGCATGCACGGTGCATGATGCACCACGATATTCGGATGTATTTACAATGATGTGAACACGAAGTGGCACCTTAACCCCTTGGGCGCGGGCGCGATTCTGCGCCTGTGCGGCACATTACGATCGCGGGTGCGGTCATGACGGCCGGGAGCCGTCGTCATCAGCACACGAGCACTGTGTGCCATGACGGCTCCCGGCCGTCATCAGCATGGAAGGAGTTAAAGAAACCCAGCAGTGCCCTAGCAAGGGTGTCATGGGCCTGGGTGCAAGCAAGGTAAATGCACCCTATTGCAGCTAATAAGATACAACAGTAAACATAATTCACTAGGCCTCTTGGCCCCGGTTCTACTGCACCCGCTGCACCACTCGAAGCTATACCCCTGAGCCGAGTAGGTTGTACGTTAAAACTGTCCCTGATTGAAATGTAGGAGTATAAATTCACTATCTGGAGCCAGAAAAAAACAGGCCCTGTCGATGAGCGCCTGCATGTTGTAGAGTGACCCCCTTCGTACTAAACTAATCCATGGTGTGATTTACATACTAACTAATCTACTCTTGCAGTAAATCTCATCCATTCAAATTTACTGCTACAATGGATTCTGAAGAAAGAACGAAGACAAACAGTTTAAAGAGCGATGTTACCATTTAACTGCAGAGATCTACAAAAAAAATAACCTTAACCTCTAAACTCATGTCCTCATCACAGAGGCAAAGTTCACATTCAATTTGTAAATAAAGGAAGTCAACAAGAGAAGCATTAAACAGCGCCAGCGTTATAATTTCAAAGGTTATGGGCAGATATATTATTTTTTTTTCAAACAATCAGACTGTCACAAAATGTAGGATTTATTACAACATACAGTTCATCGCCATCCGTACATATTATACCACGGATAAAGTCACCTCCTGCCTGGTACAAATATCATAATACCCTCAAGACCTGGAAAATATCGTTACTTATACAACAGCTCGACATTTGCATAAAAAATGACTTTCCAAGGAAGTCCCGCACTCTGTGGCGGCTCGCATAGGGCGTGCTGCGGGGTGGTGGGCGCGGGAGGGGCAGGGTGGGTAGTAAACCCGGACATAGGACGGAACGGGGGAACGTAATAAGTACTGTCCTCCGTTCCGTTGTATGTCTGAGATTACGTACCCCCACCCTGCCCTTTCCCCAACCCACCCCTCCGCCGCGCAGCACACCCTATGCACCCCGCTGCTGCCTGCACTAACTGCAAACTATCTGGCACAGACACAAACAACCTGGTGATGGTGTATGTCTACATTAGACTTCTCCAACAAGTAGATCATGAGCTACTGGTTGCTCTCTAGCTACCTGAAAGTAGCTCTGGTGGGTGCATTCTAGCCTACTAAATTGGAAGCTTATGCTTGGTTGAATTATATGTATACTTGAAAAGTGTGTATTCAGGATGAAAATGTGTCTAGTTTTAGAACTCATAAACCGATGTTTGGAGAAGAAAGGTTGAATTTCCATAATATATTTAAAGCTCATATTTGAGTTATAAATCATGACCCATTGGGAAGACTTATTACTCATATTGTTACCTTGGTACAGGTATTGCCCATATAGAGGCATTCAACACTGAGCATGCCTTTTTTACATCACTGCTGGCAACCCTGCCTGATAACTTAAGTAAACGCTTGTGGTGCATGCAATCCTGCATGGGGTGGCCACTAATGTAATCTTGTTTTTAGTGGCCACTATGACTTTTTAAACCAAGGAGAGGGGCTCGTAAGATCCAGAAAGGGTCAAAGCACCAGTTACAGTATTAGTAAGAATATTTTACCCTCAGGACTCATGACAGAATCAGTTACTTATTTCACACACTCAGCATTCATACTTTGGAACAGCTCCAAGAACAGGTATTTTTTGTGGATTGTACAAAAGTTTATTTTATAAATAATCAAAATTTGATAAAAACAAAGATTCTTTCTAAAACAATAATCACATATTAAAAAGACATCAAACAATGTCTACACATAATGGAAAATATTAAACAGCTAAAATTACTATGTAGGACAAGAAGGAAAGCTATTACCAGGCAAATCACCATATGCCTTTTGCTAGTTAATCTGTAGCTGAGTAATGACAAAAACATGAGACAACAATTTGTTACTATGTTAGTTGTCCTGTTCCAGATTTAACAATTTGTATTTGCGTTGATGCGTTTCGGCGGGGCTATATGTCTACTCCCACCATCCTCAGGACAGATCTTTAATTCCTTCCACTCAGTCTTCAATGTTCAATATCTAAAAAAAAAAAAATATATATATATATATATATATATATATATATATATATATATATATATATATATATATATATATATATATATTCCAGTTAATTTCCCATACATAACCACACATTTTCTTTGTGCTGTTTTTCTAAAAGAACCATTAAAAACATTTTAAAAAACTTTCGTCAAAACCATCTTATTTTACAGTGAAGAATGCTTCTCAGAGGGTATTTGACATACAGTTCTCATGATGATAATACAAATAAATATATTCAAAATCTTCAAACTCAGCAGTTTTTTTGTGAAACGTCTGATTACTTAACTAAAGGGACCCATTGGGCATGTTCCTATATCTCATTAATACACCATTTATACAATCACCACAACACATGATTCTCTTTTATTTCATGATTTCATATATTTCTATGAAGGACTAGATATTTTTATATCTCAGTTCATTCTCGATCTCATTAAAAATATTCTTCTTCTAACATGATTTACATTGAAAGGATAGCCAGTTCGTCAATCCTATTATTAGATCTTTTCCTCTGTTATTTACAATCAACTTGCTCACTCCCTTTGGTTTGTGTCAACCTATAATATAGGAGAGCCAAAATCAGAACACCATTCTGACCCCTAATAGGGTTCATAATTACATCTCACATCTAGGTTATTGCTCACCTCAGACTATTTTCAGGATTATTCACTATCGTTCTCCATAATTATTTATTCTTGTATTCTTATCTTCCTCTTATGGTAGTTGTAATTCTTTAAAATCGTTATCTTTACCTATGGGAAGGCATATGTTGGATATATCTATTGAAAAAGCACTCTTTTATATGTATATATAAATGGATACTAACTATCCTTTATTATGCCCAACGGTCACGTTGCTTATGCTTACCCTATATCTGGTCATCCATTAAAATCATTCACTTGAAGATATTCTGTTGGCTAATGCCTGGACTTCTCGTTCTCAGTCCTCTTTTCAAGGGGTGTTCCTAATGTGGTAGTATTACCCACAGGGCTAAAGATAAAACAATGAAATCTAATTAATATGCCCTAGTGTAATTCTAATATGAAAATCACTTTATATCCCCTTGTAATTATACCCTATTTTTGTCCCTCTTTTTAATTTTCTGCAGCCATTATACCGAAATTAAACTTTACATCTTCCTGGTAGCTGTTGAATTAATACAATAATTTTCAGCCTATCGCTATTTTATTTTCATTGATATGGTGAAGCATGGCCCATTGTCGTTCAGTCCCTGCCGGGCCGCCTTTCGTTATTGTGTTTTCCGATTTCAGAGAAAGAACTTCCTTATTCTATACGTGCTATTTATGTGCACTGCTTGTAGTGCGACGCTTCTATTCTTCCGGTTTCTTCCTAAAGGAAACCAGAACTTTTTTTGCCCCTTCTCATTTCTTTAAAGGGAAACGGTACTGCTTTCTGCTTTCGCAATTAATTACCGGAGGGTAACAATTCATATATATTTTATCTACTTAGTTAGTCGCAGTTTGTGACCACATTATTAATTTGTGATACAGCGACCATGACGAAGTTATGGTTAAGGTGAAAGTTTCATTTTTAGAGCGCCCCATTTATTTTTATCCTTCCAAAATTATTCTAGTTTCCTCTGTTGTATGTAATTTAATTTATAACTTAAATATCATCCAGAGTTCTAATTTTAATACCTATTATCCAATCACTTTTATAAAAACGCCCTATTCCCCTGCACTTAGTAACACCAATGGGCAAAACGTTCTACATTCTACAGTTTCTATGGTTCTTATCTGGGTATAAGTCATATTGTGATATGCCTTACTCTATACTAAATCAATTCAGATTGTTAATCCCATCCAGTCTTCTTCTGAGTTTAAGCCTTGTGTTATGGTGTTTAAAATAGAGATGTACCACATTTCTCTATTTTTTCTCTTGATTTCTGTATTGCCACCCCTTAAATTTCCTGTGCTCTTTTCTGTAATAAACTACTTTATCTCAGTGTGTTTATGACGTGCTGCTAATTAGTGCTCTACTAACGGGGCACTGATTTTTCTAGTTTTAATTGCAGATCGATGTTCCAGAATACGAAGTCTGAGTTCTCTCCTGTCTTTCCTATATATATCTTATTGCATGGACAACGCAAACTATATATAATATTGCTGCTCCTACAGTTATTATGACTTTTTGAGGTCATAACAAAATTATTGTGTGATATCTGTTTAGTGACCAAACAATGGTCACAAACACTACAGGTGCCGCATTTGAAGTTTCCAACCAATTTATTCATCTGTAGGTCAGCTTGTGTAAGGGGTTTGCTGGGTCTGTAGGTATTAACTAAACCTTTTCTTATATTGTCATTTTTATTGAATGCGAATAGTGGTTTTGCTAATTTTACATCTTGGCCTACATTAAGAAGATTCCAATTCAAACTCACCACATTTTTTAGTTTAATACTCACATTTGAATATTGTGTGACAAAAACTATACGTTTATCGGATGTGGTACTTCTATTTTTCTTTTTTTCAGGATCATAGACAATCATACTTTCGCGGTCATAAAATCTTGCCCGCCTAAAAGCGTGTTTAATTAGTTTTTTGGGGTACCCCGGGCTTCTAACTTGCTCTTTAATGAGTCTGAGTGTCTATAAAAATCTTCAAGATTGGTACAATTTCTCCGTAAACTCTCTGCACGGGGATGATAACTCCCGTAATGTAACAGAGTGTTCTTATCCGTAGGCTTAGTATAGAGCTCCATGGACAATGTTCCAGAGGTATTTTTTATGGTAATATCTAAAAAGTTAACTGCTGTGGTGTCATAATTCACCGTCAATTTGAGATTGGGATCCCCTAGGTTCAACCATTCCAAAAATTCCCTAAGGGTTTCTACAGCTCCTTCCCATATGAAGAAAATGTCATCAATGAAGCAGCGCCACATCAATATGTTTTCATAAAAGGGCGCAGCTTCATTGTGAACATGTTTCTCCTCAAAGCTACCAACATAAAGGCACGCTAGGCTCGTCGCACAAGTTGTGCCCATGCTGGTGCCCTTACACTGTAAAAACAACTCTTCCTTAAACAGGAACAGATTATTCTTTAAAACCAAGGACATGCACTTAATAATAAACTCTTTATTTGCACCCCTAGTAACTTCTGGCTCGAGCAAGTCAGTAATGACCTTGATCGTTGCATCTTGCGGAATGTTTGTATATAATGATTCTATGTCGAGGGTCACCAGCCACTGTGTGTGATTACAGAAGCTGATGCCCACGACCATAGCAGTTATATGGGCAGAGTCTCTTACATAGGATTTCTGTTTAAGAACTAATGGTTTTAAGAAGGTGTCTAAATATTGACTAAAAGGTTCTAACAATGATCCTATTCTGCTAACTATAGGTCGCATCGGTGGCGGGTGTATATTTTTATGAATGTTGGGTAGGCCATAAATTGCTGGTGTTAATGCATTGTTATTCCTTAAAAATTTGAGTTCCGCCTCACTTACCCATTTGTTATTCTCCGCTTCTCCCAAAATCTCAATAACCTGAATTTTTAAACTATCTAATCTAGAGTGGGGAACTTTTAAATAGTGATCTGTAACTCCTACAAATTCCATCATGCGTTGATCATAATCGCATGTGTTAAAAATGACCACCCCCCACCCTTATCTGCAGGTTTTACAGTGATGTAAACATCCTCCTTCAAATCTTTAAGGGCACTTCTCAGATCTCCTGACATGTTATTTTTGTCTGGACGTCCGTTTCTAACTATTTCCTTAACCTTAGTTTCAATGACATGTTCAAAAATATCCACATTTTAGCATACTGATCCTATTGGGGGAATAAAGGTTGACTTCCCACGTAGTCCTGAGATGTTAGTAGGTACTGTATATTCTTTATTTTCAAAATATCTAGTTAGTCTTATTTTTCTGAAAAATGCTTTTAGATCCTTCTCTAAACTAAACTTATTAACCATAGTTGTAGGTGCAAAAGTGAAACCTCTGCCTAATACCTGTATTTCTTCTCTAGTTACTCCCTATTTGATAAATTAACTATTGGGAAGGTATTATCTATCTTGCATTTGGAAGCCAATATTGTGAATTGCGAGTTTTCAGGTATTCCTGTGGAGGGACCTGCTGATATTCTTGGGGAGGTACTCTCTGGTATTCTTGGGGGGGATTTCGTTGAAATTGTCCCCTCCCATTTCCTTGGTGTATCCTTGTCCCTCTCCTGTTGCGAGGTTCTAAAAAATCCCCATAGTTGTTATGATTAGTATGGTTAATATGGGTCCCATGATCATTAAGAGTAGGGTCATCCTCCTCACCACTGGACCCTGACGTGTCTGAGAATGTAACTCCCTTTCTTCCCCCTCTAGAATAAATGGGCCTTGGTTCATATTGCCCTAATAATATTATTAGCTTGGGATGATTTTCACGGAACATAAGCATCTCTTAGTACAGAAAATGTTGGAGACCCCTCACTCTACACTTAGGCAATCAAAATATCATGGTCGGTGCACTGCAACCTCAGAGCCTGATTCACAAAGCTAAACATACACTTTTGTGTAAGTATACGATTATTTGCTATTCAGAAAGGAATTTACGAGTAGTATCTTTACGGATAGGGGTTCTCTGTACATAACCCTTATGTGGAGAGACTCTGCGTTCTTTAAGATACTACTCGTTAATTCCTTTGTGAAGATAAACAATTGTAAATTGATACAAAAGTGTAAGTTTACCTTTGAGAATCAGGCCCTCTGTTTATAGCAACTTGCTTTGTGACTAGGTTTGTGTTATAGAAAGGCCATATACATACATACCAGGATGTATGACATTACAACGCATGCTTTTACATCGCATGCTTTTACATTGCAGTTTTTACAACGCATACCATTACAACGCATAGCGCTTTGGGGTGCTGGATAGTGAATAGTTTAATTTACTATTCCAACTCCAGTCCCCGTGGATAGTAGGGAAGGTGTTGGATAGTAAATTAAATCTATTCCCTATCCTAGAGCGCCCCCCAGTGCAATGCGTTGTAATGGTTTGCGTTGTAAAAGTTGCGATGTAAAAGCACCGCGTGGTAAAAGTTGCGTTGTAAAGGATGTTTCCCACATACCACATACATTGTTGTTATACCATAAAAATACACAAAACTCAAAGATTTGTGTGGCAAAAAAAATACTATAGAGTATATATAGTTTGGTTTCATTTCACGTTATCCCCTTGGACTATTTCTTAGCATAGCTTTGGATTATTTCAATTCATCGTTTTGCCCTGTTTCCCGTCCTTCGTATTGCTTTCTTGGGCCATTCAAATATCAATTTCCTCGAATGTATTTGTTGATCAATTAATTTATGATATAAGTCATATTTCTCGGGCCATTCAAATATCAATTTCCTCAAATGGATTTGTTGATCAACTAACTTATGATATAATTCATATGTCGACCAGTAATACTTCCATCAATGATACAAAAGAAGGGAAAATAGTGACAATAGTATTCACCCACTACACCAGGGTTAATAATCTTCAAGTGCAAACCCAGAAATAGTAGGATCATGCAGACACATACACAACAGCTATCAGAAAGCAAGGCTATTTTGTTTCTTCACCAATGTGGGTTCAGACACAATGGTATCCACACCCTTTAGAAAAATCAAAGTCATTAGTCAAAGACCAATAATAACAATAAGAGATCGACTAAAATGCCCACTAAATCACAGAAGAATCTCTAAAATCTGACTATTGACATTTGAAATAATACCAGGATCCATAATGAGAATTTGCTGCAGAAAAATAAAGTGTGAATAATACTGGATCTAGCAGACCTCAAAAGAAAAAGACAAACAAGAGGATGAAGGCAAATTACTGTGTACAGGAGAAGTATATATAATTCAAAGACCAGGACATCAAAGTATAAGAAGATCAACGAATTGACCAATCAGCACCTAAGGTCAAGGCCATAGTTCAACAACCTGAGTGGCTGTAACATTATGGTGAGATATTTAACCCTAATGATGACGGTATCGTGGGATATGTTAAAGAGATCCTAATGATAGGCCTCTCCTCTTTAACACCGTTCACTCGGGGACAAATAACAAAGGCCCTGGAAAAATGTGCTAATGACTGGCTCTGACAGGGTGCCCATAGATACTTTTAAATTAAACATCACTGTCTGGGCAGCAATATTGACTAGAGTATGTGATGCAGTTGCCAGTGGTTTTCTTCCTGTATCTTGGACTGAGAGTACTATTGTCCCAATTGTTAGGAAAGGGGATATAGGGGGCACAACGTGCTATCACCCCATATCGCTCCTAGCTTCGACAGCTAAATAAGTGGGAAGGGTCTTTATGGAGAGGCTGGAAACTTGGGTGGATGAAAACAATGTGCTTATTGATGCCCAATATGGGTTTAGAAGAGAGGTAGGGGCAATGGAACGATGCAATAACCTATACATTTTTATCAGCTAATACACCTTATCTAAGGTAGGGCACATCTACTTATGTTTTGCAGATTTTACTAGTGTGTTTGATTTACTGAACCATGTGAAACTCTGGCAGACACTAGATAAAATGGGTGCACTAAAAGAGATTATCATTTATCTGTCCCAATTATATGATTGTTTGTCTAGCTGGGTGTGGCATGGGGAATGTGGTGAATGTACAACAGGTTTTAGGGTGACATGGACAATACGTCAAGTCTGGGTTCTCATCCCACTTCTTTGTTCACATTATACCAAAGGGGTAGATAAGCCACTGCAAAAATTTAATACTGACACCCCTAAGGTCGGAAAACGACCAACACCCATCCTCATTTACAGGGACGACGCAGTTCTGATACCCAGAACCACAAATGGCCTTTAGTGCCTAACTGACAGCTTTGATGCATACATGGAGGAAACAGATTTAAAGTAACATTTAAAGAAAACATATATAATGGTATGTGGTAGAAAAGAAACCCAAAACAAGAGTTCACCATGTCAGAGGGTGTCCACCTAACCGAAACCAACACCTCCACATATCTGGGCATACGATTTTTAAGTCAGAGTCAATAGGGTCCTCAGCTAGAAAGAGGCAAATTAAAGTTTTTACGATCTTTAGAAGTTATTTCCAGATTTGCTGCTAAACTTGGGAATTGCGGAGAAGTGTGGCTCACTGGTTAGAGGCTGCAGACCCGTAAGCAGAGAACGGCCCGGGACCAGGGTTCGATTCCCGACGCGGCAGGGTCGTGGACCAGGGTCAGCGGACTCGATAATTCTCGCCTCGGTGCCTACTCTAGTCAGAAACCACACTCGGCAACTCTGGGCATCAGCTTGCCTCATCTTCACAACGGCCCCCCAGACCGCCGGGGATGCTTGGTCGCACCTTAGAGATACCCATCAGGGACCATCTCTCAGGGTGAGCCAGGACGGGTTCCCCAGCGGTCGAAGCGTGGAGATACTCCTCCGGGAGTCGATTCCTAGCGCTATATAAACCCGCAATTAAATTAAATTAAATTAAATAAGCCAATCAAAGAAATGCTGATGGTATATTAAAGTAAATGTTTAACTAGGGCTTGCAATGGGGCTCCACTGTGGGAAACCTCCAACTGTTCATGGCTTCACCCCTACTGACTCAAGAGAAGCTGTTCTTATGTAGATTTTTGGCAGTCTGTAACTCAACATCATCTTATATTGTACATAAAGTTCTTGCCATCCCCTGCGTACAAGATAACATCAGCATAAGTACAATCAATGTTTGGCATAGGTTCTAAAATAAAGTTGGCACTACGTTTACTAAATAAATTATAGCCGATTATCTAGCTTTTGATCACAGTGTAAAAATCCCATGGCTAGCTTACATTAATAGTCTCTTACAGGAGTTAGATTAGATATTTAGCATAACAGACTCCATTAGCATTTTACGCTATAGCAAGAAAGATAGAAAGATGCTACTTATAGGGTCTGAAGAGGCGGCAAGAGAAGCTAGTCAATCTGCCAAGATCACTGTGAAAAGATATTGTGAAGGATCAATAGACCAGGGAATTTAAACGTATTTGACATTGGTACCTAATCTGCAACACTGATTTTATCTAACCCGACTGCAAATGGTCTTCCTGCACTTTATAGTAGCTTTCACTCATATGGGGACATGGAATCAAAAACTATCCAAGTGTCCATGTGATGGAAAATCCCGCCTGTCAACACTGCACTTTATTCTTTTTTGTGATTTTTATACAGATAGTAGGAAAAAATGTTTACGACCTATGTGTCATAAGGAGAAAATATTCTGTTACAAAGATTCTTTAAATTTTATTTGTAGACTTGGCAATGAGGGGATTATGCCATGCTGTATTCATTTATATTCAACTTGCTATTAAAAGGAGGAAGGCTTATTCAAATTTAGAGGCTTTAGTTTATGAGGCAGATTAATTATATTAAATTTCTCCAGCTTTAAAATTTTAATTATGGATTGTATTTTATTGTATTTTTAAACCTGCATTTTATTGGATATGCAAAACTACCATGGGAAAAAAGTATTGGAACTAAATTAATTTTGAGTGAATTTACTGTTATTTTATTCTGTTGTACTCCTCTTTGCATTCTAAATTACAGACGGCATTATGTGTCTTTCTGCTTGACGAATTGAGATGATATGGTATATTATGGAGATAATTGTAAACATGTAATACTGTTTGATTTTATTGTATTTATGCGGTGTTCTTTTATGAATTTCATCTGAATAAAGATTTGTTTGATTTGATTTGAAAGATCAATCAAACAAGACTTTTAAGATTTACCAGTGTTAATGTACCTAGAGTTCTTTAGGATTAAAAATCTCGCAGTTTGCTGACTAAAAACCTGCAATATCCTCTAAACTTGTGTAGTAATGACTTTACTGCTACTGAACTATGTACCCAGCTAGATATCCACTTCTATTGGGTTCGTCCGGTTAACAACAAACTGTACAGGATCTAATTCACATCCTGGTTAATTCTGTAAAATAAACTGAAGAGGCATTGCACTCCTTATCAAAGACAGTTATACTGCCTCTACCATAGCTGCGTGTCAAGGAAACTCTCATAAGTGCAACTCAACAAATAAAGAGTCCCAGGTAGAAAGCTGGCTGTGCGCCTTATTCTAGGAAGCTTATTTGTACACATTCACCTCTATCAGCAGGGTGACTTTACTGTAAACAGCCAGGACATTTTGGTAGAAAACTAGGTAAAAGAACCAGGAGATGTGGCGTAACAGCCAGGGATGTCGACTTTGGAACTGGGGAACCACATTTGAGCCCTGTTGTTGGGCCAAAATGATTTGATTCTGGGCGATTACTTATCACCCAGTTTTTACTAAACATGAATCTGACTTTGTGTAATGTAACCTCGTGCTCATGTGTTGTGTTCAAATTTCCTAGGCCCGAATTTGCTCCTTGTCAAGCTGCAAAAAATAAAAAAATTACCAGTGGACAAAAATCTCTCAAATTGTGCTTCACATTTTGGGCACGGTGATTCACACTCACATCATGAAGGCAATGTCTGTCCACTTCTTTAATGTGGGCAGTGGCGCCCCCACTCTCTGACAATATCTCCAAGAAGAATTCCATGCTTAATCTGGGACATAGTTCATTAAACAGAAAGCTACAACTCCATCACAGAAGCATGTGTGAGCTAACTTTCCCCATTTTCAAATGGGATCTATCTAAATATAGATTTACATCTAAATGTTTTGTTAGGAAAGTTTAAGATTTATGGCAAATGCTGAGTGCTAAAGACTGCAGTAAAGTCCCATTTTTCTTTGCAGAAAACCAAGGTCGACACTCAGTGCCATGTACTTACCCACTGGAATTGTAGCCGTTAGTGATAACACTCTGTGTATCATCCACCTACTATATATTCTTGGAATAGGAGCGCCGGGGTCGGGCAGCTCCTCTCAGTCCTCTTAATTTCAGTGTGTCCTGTGAGGGTGGTTTGATTGATAACGCGTGAGGGAACCTGCCTGCCAGTGGTCCAACGAGGCCAAGATACTGACTCTATATTCCATAGGACGCCCCATGATGTCCTAAATAGAGGCCCTCTGGAAGTCAGTGCCTCTCCCTGAAGGTATAATAACTTATTTGTGTCACTCACGTAGGGCACCTTTGGAAGTCCTCCTACAGTGTTGTCCATTGAACAGTGCAAATAAGCACAGTTAGTCTGTCACGCGAAAACAGCTCTCAACTCTCCTCAAACTACTGCTAAGATTGAAGTTTCATACAATCTGTTACTTAACCTTAGGACCGTTGCGTTGCCATTGCTTGCATCAACCTCCCTGAGAAAGATACAAAAGTCAGCTTCCCCCCAGTATACAATCATATAACTCTCCTTCTGTTCAGCTGAAAAATCTACTTGCTGTAATCGCACACCTCCACTGTATGCACAATCACACATACCAATTTGGAAAATAGCCTAACGCTTTTTGTGACCAATAAACGAAGCTAACTGGCAACATTATGTCCTAGAACTGTAAACTACCATCTCACCCCAAATTTGATTTCTCCTCCTCTCTAATCCCCAGTACAAATAATTTCTCTCCATGTCATAGGTACAAACTTGCAATCCATGAAAATCATCAAATATCCTAACTTGACAGTGGACCCCTCAACATGCCATGCTTTAAAGAATCATAACAACTGTTTACAGCACTTCCAAGAAGTCAATCCAAAGAAGACAATTTGTAATTTTATGATAAGTAACCTTAGCAGGTGGTGATGTCAAGACATTTCTGCTGCTCCCAGAAGGTAAAAAAGACAGTTAGAACTTATTAGAGGCTAGCAAGGACAATTGCTGAACATGATTATGCAGCAATCATGGGTAATGGTTTAAGACCTGTTAAGTGGGATTCGTTTTACAATATCAATATGCAAGTGGATCTCTGTACCCCAATAATCATGACACCCTAAATTTCAGAAATTCACAGTTTACCTCAGAAGTTTCCAGTCCCAATCAATGTTGCATAAATGGCACCCCACCCAAATTCAGTTTAGCAGAGTAGGTCAATAAATCGTATAGACCACTCAATAACTGAGATCTAAATCGTAGGAAAAGTTAAAATGTTTTTTTAGAGAAACCTCAGTCAAGCGGCACAGAATAAATTATCATGTCGGATCAAGGTGCAAAGTTATTTTAGAATAGACCAAAAAATCTGAAGTCAATATAAGTTCAAAATGAGCAGCAAAATCAAGAAATAATCGGACAGTATCCCTAATGACAAAAATAAAAATCTCAAAAGAACCAGACAGCTGCTAGCAAAAAATGAAAAACCTTCTGGCTCACCTCCTAATCCAAGGAGTTCTTATACATAATTCATGCATGGAT
This sequence comes from Lissotriton helveticus, assembly GCF_964261635.1. NCBI lineage: Eukaryota > Metazoa > Chordata > Amphibia > Caudata > Salamandridae > Lissotriton > Lissotriton helveticus. Next base: position 809,734,624 of record NC_136063.1, read on the forward strand.
GGAAAATTAGCTAAAAGCACAGATTCAGTGTGGCATGATCCCATGCATCAGATCTTTGGTGAATCTGTGTAATTCATGGCAGCAGAATGAATGATATGTTCACACTGTCCCCTTTCTAAGAAAGCATCCTGCTGTTCCGTGTAACTGTCAGCCGAAGATGTTTGGAAAAAAAAATGCAACATTTCACAAAAGCAATCATGAATGTACAAAACCAGGCTAAACTATGGAAGCACAGTGGAAGATACCTTGGGCCCGATTCACAAAAGTAAAGTGAGACGGAAGTCTAACATTACGACTTTTGGCATTCTCAAAGGGCTTTTACGAGTAGTAAATGCTCTTTGTGAATACAGAAAGTCGTATAGTTAGACTTTCGTCTGACTTTACCTTTGGGAATCGGGCCCATTGACTGTTGCGATCTATCTGGTGCACTAACAGTTTCGATAACACGTCTTCGTATTCCTGAATGAAAGACATTAAGGGGCATATTCATCAAATTTTCACACAACGCAACTCAGCAAGTCATCTGGCTGCACTGTGTTGCATGAAAGGGAGATTGCGGAAATGCACTGTATTTAGCATTATACGGTGTATTCTTGTTCTCTGCCTGGTGCACAATGTGCTGCTTAGCGCCAACGCATGCATCTTTGCACCATGGTGCAAGGGTGCATGCGTTGTAGGCAAGATTGTTTTTGTGTTGGAAGAAACACCTTCCTGCACAAAAATCAATCCTCAGAGCCATTTTCCTCTTTCCATGTGTGCTGAAGAACGCAGCACACATAGAAAGAGGAAAAAACAAGGATAAATAAACATATTTCTCCTCGTTACATCTCCCCAGGGGAGGCGTAGCATTTGGATGCAATCCCAGGTTTACCACTGTCAGTAAATCCGGGAATGCTCCGAAATTCATGGATGGGTGCGTGGGAACACCCAAGCTCCACCCATGGTCAGCCGCGGCCGGCAGTGGGAGTAAATGCAGGGCGGTGACGTGGGGAGGGGTAGGGGCAGGGTGGGGGGTAGTAATGTATGGATTACGGAGTTTTACAGGTAAATAAACATTTAAATAAATAAAATGAATTTCGCTGAGTACACTGCAAAATTGAAATGTTTACTTACCTGTAAAACTCCCTAATCCATACATTACTACCCCCCACCCTGCCCCTCCCCACGTCACCGCCCTGCATTTACTCCCACAGCCGGCCGCGGCTGCCCATGGAATTCCTCCCTGGGACAGAGTAATGCAAGGCAGAGACGTGCGCTATCTTGCGTTACTTCACATTTACCATGGCAACAGGGCCACGCTAGGTGGTCTACCGTGGCTTGATCAACATCATTCCCCGTTTTGCGTCACACTTGCACCCCCTTGCATGGTGCAACGGCAGCGAAAACCTATGATGTATATGGGGATAGATCAGTTGCCTTTGCTTTCTAGGTGCCTTTAGAGAAAGAAGATGCACATGGGGACCAAGTGCAAGGGAATTAATGCAGGAGTAGGAAACAGAGATGGCATCAGCATCCATTTTATCGTACATGGTTTTCACCAAAGCGTGACATAACTGAATCATATTATTAAACACAATTCTAAAGCTTATATTAAACTTCTTTCAGCTGCATACAAATGAATTCATTATTTGCATATTTGATACAACTTAAAAATCATTAATACTGAATATTATTTGTCACCCGAAATTGTGAAATTAAGAAAACTCTAACATTAACATATGCAAAAAACAAAGAATAAACTTGTCCTGCTTGGCTTATGATTGATTAATGTTACAATGAACCAGAACGTATGGTTTGTTAATGTTTCACATGTTCTAAAGTAAAGCCTGTCTGTGCCCAGGTTTACATGATTGAAACTGTGTTTTACCATGAAAAGGTGGTGCTCTTATTCCTTGGGGTGAACTCCCATCCACCCAAAATAGTGATACACTTTCTAACATTGGCACAAAGCCCTATCCACAAATCATAGTACCAGCCATTGAACACCTTCTTGATGCAAAGTAATGCAAAGTAGTGCAAAGCACTATATTTGACCAATACTTGTCCTGGAAAGTAAACCCTGTTGGTGCCTAACCTCCAGTTTTGCGCTGCCAAAGTCTGTGCACCTGCGGGGGTTGGGTACATGGCCTAGCCCCACGGCTAACTCCACACTGTGCACAGCCTTTACTTTGGGCACCAATAGATGGTTCGGAACAGGGCCTGACAGCAGGCCTATATTTGTATATGCGCGTTCGCTGCTCCAACTCCCAACCCGACCCTGAACTTACTATTACTTGTAGTTTGTGAATATCAACAAAAAATCTTACTTACATTAAAGTGTATATTTACCTTTGTGGATCAGGCTCTCAGTGAATAAACTGTTATATTGAAGATACAGTTACAAAACAAAATCTAGAGACCACTGAAATGAAATACCTTTCAGTGGTATTTAAAAAAATAAAAGCACCCAATCATATAATATTTATGTACAATTATTACATGTTCCATGTTTCCCTATGTTCGCAGTATCATGCCAGGGAAGCTTGTGCTGGAGTTACGGTCCTCACCCAAGATTCTCAGGACTCAGAACCCACGCTAGAGATGACTCCATTCCAAGCTCATCGAACTCTGTGACAAAAATCAGTTTAAACATAGGGGATACAAATGGCTCTCAATCAATCAATCAATCAATCAGGGATTTGTAAGCGCGATACTCCCCTGTGAGGCTCTCAAGGGACTGAGTGGTCCGCAGATCTGTTTAGCTGAAGAGCCAGGTCTTGAGGGGTCTTCCTGAAGGTGTTCAGGGAGGGATTGCATCTGATGTCTGCCGGGAGCTCGTTCCAGGCTACAATGTGAGAGAAGAATCTTTCGCCTGCTCTGGCTCTGTGGATGCAAGGGGTTTCGGCCAGTGCGAGTTTGGAAGATCAGAGGTTTCTTTTGGGTACGTGGAAGTTGATTCTGTCATTGAGGTATTTAGGCCCGTTGTTGTGTAGGCATTTGTAGATGTGAGTGAGGATTTTGAAAGTGACTCTTTTCTCCACGGGGAGCCAGTGGAGATTTCGTAAGTGTTGGCTGATGTGTTTGTGTCAGGGGATGCCGAGGACGAGTCTAGCGGCAGTGTTCTGTATTGTCTGGAGTTGGCGAAGTAGGGACCTGTTGATGCCGGCATAGAGTCTGTTTCCATAGTCCAGTCTACTGGTGATGAGTGTGTGGGTGACTGTTTTCTTTGATTCAGGGGGATCCACTTGCAGGCCTTGCGGAGGATGCGGAGGGTGTTGAAGCAGCTGGAGGTGACAGCGTTGACCTGTGGGTTCATGGTGAGTGATGAGTCGAGTACGATGCCGAGGTTCTTGGCGTAGTCTGAGGTGGTAGGGGGGCTTCCGAGGGCGGTCGGCCACCAGGTGCTGTCCCGTGCAAAAGGCATGGTACCAAGGACTTCTGTCTTCTCGGTGTGGAGCTTCAGGCAGCTGTTGGTCATCCAGACTGCGATGTCTTGCATTCCTTTCTGGAAGTTGAGTTTGGCAATGGTGGGGTCTTTGGTGAGGGAGAGGATGAGCTGGGTGTCATCGGTGTAGGATACGATGTTGAGGCTATGTTGTCAGATGATGGCTACGAGGGGGGCCATGTAGATGTTGAAGAGGGTGGGGCTCAGTGATGCACCCTGTGGGACTCCGCAGGTGATTTTCTGTGGTCGGAGAGGAAGGGTAGGAGTCGGTGAGGAATGATCAGATCTAGTCCAGGGCTGTTCTTTGTATGCCTGCGTCGTGTAGTCTGGTGACTAGTGTGCGGTGGGAGACGGTGTCGAAGGCCTCTGATAGGTCGAGTAGGATGAGAGCTGTGGAGTGGCCTTGATCCAGGGAGGTGCAGATGTTGTCTGTGGCCGCGAGTAGGGCGGGCTCTGTGCTGTGGTTGCTTCGGAATCCGGATTGGGACGGTTCGAGGACGGCGTTCTCTTCAATGAATCATGTCAGTGTCCTGATGGCTGTTTTCTCTGCAACTTTGGCTGCGAATGTCCGGATTGCCGGTTCCCCCGGGACCGTCGAACTACAATTATGGCCGCCATCAGGGAGCACGCATGTGCTGAAGCAGGACAGTCGAGTTAAATCCATGGTTCCCTCGAGCAGTGACGCTTCGCGTCCTTCCTTACGGGAAAATCTTGCACCTCTGTGAGACTAACCTTCCACTTCCAGGGCACTGTGTTCCTCGTCCTCATCCGTGTTGCAGCATTTCTCCGGTTCGGGTCGTTGTCTCAGCGTTCCTCATCCTGAATGATATATTTTGCTACCTACAGAAGTGGAGGAAAGAAAAGCACAAAGCAAGCTGCATTACCCGGTTTGACGGTAACAGCGCTATCGCACTGACATTTATTTTTGTATTTTTTTGTTTCCTAACACTTACCTGATCCTGTGTCCTCGGCGCTGTGGGGATCTGTCCTTGTTTAATGCTCCTATCATTGGAGAAAGGAATAGAACAGTTATTTACCTGATTATAAGGGTCTTATTTTGTTTGAAGACAGTTTTGGGACATTTCCTTACGCTAAATAGTTCTTTATAGGTGGGTTCTGACATCTACATAGGTCATATAATATTTACTAACCCCCTTTTTTAAGTGGGCCCTTAGCTTAGCTGTTCCTCGTTCTTTTGCCAGCACTAGATAACACGAAAGCCACAAGCTCTACACTCCAACTACCTACAATGTATGGAAGAAGGGAATCTTTAAGGTAGAGAACAGTATATTAGAAGGAATTAAGAAATAGAGAGGAACTTTACTCTCTGTTAACTTGTTCTCTGTACTTCTTTCTTGCTAACAGCCTTTACCTTGTCCTGATGGGTCCTGTTGCCATTTGTGCCTGACGTGGGAATTCCTTCTGCTTTTCCTTGTTTTGTTTCCCTTCTTCCCCAGGGTTACCTTTGTCACTTTGACTTCATTGGGTGCAATAGGCAGCTTAGGGAATTTGTGGACCTTGCTTCATGCTCATTACGTTCCTGCGGAAATATTTGTTGAAACCTTGAACAGCGAAGGGGAAGAGCGAGATGGGCCGATAGTTCTTGAGGTCGGCGGGGTCAGCTGTGGGCTTCTTGAGCAGGAGTTTAACTTCTGCGCGCTACCAGTCATCTAGGAAGGTGCCTTTTTTGAAGGTGGTATCGATGGTGCATTGTAGTTCGGGTGCGATGGCGGCTGCGGCTTAGTGGTAGATGTGAGGGGGGCAGGGGTCGGTGGGGGGCCCGAGTGGATGCTTTTCATGGTCGAGGCGGTGTCTTAGGCCCGGATCGGTGTTCAGTTGGAGATGGTGGGCTGGCTGGTGTTTCTGGGAGGCTGTGTCGCCGGGTGAATGGTCGATGAAGTTGTCATAGAGGTTTTTGATCTTGAGGTGGAAATAGGTTCCAAGCTTGTCGCAGAGGTCTTGGGATGGGGTGATGTATGTGGCTTTGCTGCCGGGTTGGTAAATTCTTAAATGACATTAAAAAGTTCCTTGGAGTTGGCCAGGATTTTGTTGTGGATGAAGTTCCTCTTGGTGATTCTGATCTGGTTGTGGTAGTCCGTCTTGGCATCCTTTTAGGTGGTGTGGTTTTCAGTTGTCTTGGTGTTTCTCCAGTTCTTCTCCAGGCGTCTGCAGGTGCGTCTGGATTCTTGGAGAGCAGTGGTGAACCAGGCGGCTTTCCTAGAGCGTTGTTTGTCGGGGTTACGTAGTGGGCGGGCTCGTCTGTGCAGTTGGAGATCCAGTTGTGGAGTTCTCTGGCTGCGTCGTTTGCATCAGGTGCCCAGGTGTGGTTTTCTCTGGTGAGGGTGAAGTTAAGTTGCTCATTTGTAACCTTGCTGCAGTTCATTCATGGTGGGTGTGGGGCTGGTTTGTGTGCCTTGGGTTTTTTGATGGTGAAGTGTACGCAGTGGTGGTCGGTCCATGGCTGCTGCGTTGTCTGGCTGAATTGGACGCTGTTTCCTACTGCGAAGCTGTGGTGGAGGTTGTGTCCTGCTCTGTGGGTTGATGTGTTGACGAGTCGTTTAAGTCCGATGCTGGCGAGGTTGTCACAAAGAATAGTGGAGTTGGGGTCGCTGGGGTTGTCGAGGTGGAAGTTTAGGTCTCCAATGAGTATGTAGTTTGTTGAGGCGATGGCATGGGGTGTGATGAAGTCGCTGATGGTGGTGGCGAAGGGTGTGCAGGGGCCGGGGGGTCTGTAGACAAGGGTTCCTTGGAGTATGGCTTTGGGGGTGGTCTGGATCTGGAAGTGCTGGTGTTCGCAGAGAGGAAGGTTTCGCTGAAGGTGGTGAGCGGAGGGTGCTCTTGTGGGCAATGGCAAGGCCCCCTCCTGGGTGGTTGGGGTGATCTTTCCTCTGGATCTTGTATCTGTCTGGGATGGCGATGCTGATGTCGGGGGCAGTGGATGCGTTGGTCCAGGTCTCTGTGAAGAAGGCAATGTCGGGCGAGAGAGAGTCGAGTAGGTTCCAGATCTCCATGGCGTGTTTGTGTACGGAGTACGTTGAGGAGGATGCATTTTTGGGTTTTGCTGGTGCTGGTGTCGGCGGTGTTGGAGGCCGGGGTGGCAGTGAGTGTCAGGCGGCAATGGAGGAAGGAGAACTGGCCATGGGTCATGTTCGGCGAGGCCTGTTGGCCTTCTCTAAGTCTTCCAGGGTTGAGTGAGAGGAGGGTGGTTGTGTCATAGCGATGGCTAGTGGGAGGTCCAGGGTTCCTGGCGTTGGCCACAGTCGGGTCACGGACGGCCACAGACGGGCTTGCCTTTGGTGTGCCTTAGGCGTGCCAGCGGCTCGCCCACTGCGTGCGTCCGCTGTGTGACCACACAGCGGCCCCCATTGAGTAGGAAAGGTGGGAGGGAGGAGAGGCTGGAGGCAGAAGCGGGGGGAATCCTGGGGGAGGGGCTGGAGCAGCAGCGGCCAGAGGTGAAAGGAACAGGCAGGCACGAGAAAATAAAAAGTGGTGGAATTAGAGCAAGACACAGATGAGCACAATATGGAAAAGATTAAGAAAAAAACAGCTGAGAAAGGTTAGGGTGGTTGTAGGCAGTCTTGTCCCAGTTGGAGCGGGCAGCAGATGCAGGAGCAGGCCGCAGCCTCGAACCTCCCAAGGAGGTGGTTGGGGTCTGGAGACGGCACAGCTGTCCCTCATTCCTAAATAGGCCTGGGAATCCTTGTGTACTCACCCTACGTACCTCTGTGCACTTTCAGTTTATAGGACCAGCGTCTTGTAGTGTTGACCATAACAATTTTCTTGAAGTTGCAGCCAGCCAATCACATTGTTTCAGTTCGGCAGATCCATCTGTGGATCTGAATTGGCCAACGAAGAGTAGCACCTTGGACTCTAGTGTTTATTTTTAATGTTTGTATTCTTATACCTCTGCAAGATCCTGGTTCACAGAAATCAGCAAATTAACGGCCCAACCGAGAAACGTGCAGAATTACATTACATCAAACCAAACAAAGGCACTTCCTTGAGTAAAGTTCAATATTGATGCCAAATTTAGTATAATTCCAGTCAGCATTCGTTTCTGTATTAAGGAATAAATAATCATATTGTAATTTAAATAGTAAATGTCACTATTTGGGATTCCCCCTTGTTTTTGGCCTTCGCTTGACAGAGCTGCATGTAACTTGCCACAAACAACCCAACGTGATTTTTGTACTTTCTTTTTTTGGGAAAGTTTAAAGCAGATCTGTGAAAAGCGGCAAAGTTAGTAGGAAAACAAAATAATCCTTTTCAACGGAAAGCCTGGTAACCATAACTACACAGGCAGTTCTGCTGCCGGGGTAACATGGGCTTTGCTACCTTCCATATGGATTTGATGACGACTCAGAGGCAACAACACCACAATTTCTTCAGAGGTTTGGTTAACGTAATGAAAGAAGCTCTATATTCACTCCACTATGCAACTTTTATCGGTAATCTTTCTGCTTTCAATATTGCTCCAGGGCACAGGTTCATTTGACAAGCAACCATCCAGGAACACTGACCTTTTGCTTCAGAAGAAAGCTTAGAGCTCTATTATGTTATACGCTGAAACCAATTCTTACACAGCTTCTCCAGCCTGATGAAAAGGATGGCCATAATAATCCTTCCAGCTAAGATCATAGGAATAATTGAAAAAAACGAAAGAATCGCCCTGCTACAGCACTAGATCGATAATCAACATAATAATGGGAACCATGATTCAGGGATACCTTAATTAGCACTCAGTTTGAGGAGATAGACAAAATAATAATTAGGTCCCAAGGGTGCATTCCACGTTTTTTTTTGCATTTCAATGAAAGTGAACAAGAGTGAGAAGATTACAAATTGAAAAGACAAGGGTGGACTCATTTGTGTGGATTTCTGCTGACTCCGATGCCGTGCCACAATTCATTGCAAATAAATAATCTTGTACAGTAGGAAAACTCCAAACCACTAATTTCTTTCTAATAGATTCAGGATTTTTTCATGAATGCGAAACATGTACCAATAATTAATTTGAGGAATGAGAGGTGACGTGCTCTGGAAGGATTGTCTTTTATTTTTTCATACTCCTATTTAAGCGTGCAAAGTTTGAAGCTGTTTTACATCAACAGGAGAACAATTAAATACATGACTGTTTCCTGGAAGAAAATATATCGTTTATGTCAGAAACGATGAAAACAAAGATTTTTGCGAGCGATTGTGGAGAACGGTTTTCTTATACTTTAATAAAAACTAGTAAAAATGTTAACACAGAATAACGAGACTATTTAAGAGAGTGTTTTTGCAACAGTCGGCTATATCGGATGGCGAAGAACCTCGAAGTCTCCTAAAAAAAAGTGAGCACTTTAAATGCTAATTCACGACAGGTGTGTGCCACGGTGTGGGGCTCGGGCTTACTGATATCTTAAGTAGTTGAAGGACTGGGCGGCTGTATATTTCCATCTACAGCCATGTTTAGGAGTGATCCGGAGTGTGGTGCAATGTTTATGGTCCCCGATACATAGATTCGCCAGGGTCACTGCTTATCAGGTGCAATTAATATGTTAAATTACCCTTTCCCCTGTAACAAAGGGGAATAATATCAGGATTTCGTTGCTTTCTGCAATTTCTGAGCATTTTTCGTTGGTAAATTTGGCGGGTTTCAACTTCCGAAATTAATCTGGGGAATACAGGGGCGGACTCGGCCTACATGGCAATTAGGTTGGGCCCCATAGGCTGGCCTGACAGATCTGTGTGTGATCCGGTTTTTACGTAATTTGTGGGCGAGTTTAATGTCCAGGTGGGTCGGCTTTTACTTTATTTTCATGAAATTGCCACAAACATTGCTTGCAGCAAACACAAATGCTTGCCCGCTCATACAGTGTGTCTTAACATGTTCAAAAGTAGCCTGATTACTAAATGTGAGCCTCATTTTTACCTTTCTGGTTTGCTAACAGGGGTCACTTTTATTTTGGTGTCTGGTCTGTAATATGCTGGGGCCCTAGGCCCCATGCGCTACATATGAACACAAACACAAGGAGTTGTTATCCGAAACTGGCCCAGGGCATGTGCTCAGGGCCCCTTTTATTGACAGGGTAACATGTCCTGTGACAACTGTGATGGATGGGTGTGGGGTGATGGTGTAAGCCGCCCTCAGGGAGTGGCTGGTAATTAAATTAATAGAGAAACACTAGAACAGTGGTTTCTGCAAGGGTTTTTGAGGTAGCAGGTTAGTGGCGCTCGGGCAGGTAACAGTGCAGGGTTATAAGGAAACGAAGAACAAATGCTTCACGGTGCAACCAGGTCAGGGGAAGACCCAAACCCCTGGATATGGAATGAGTAAAGAGCTTATAGCCAGACAAATATGTACAAATCCTGGGCACACTTATATTTTATACAGTTGATACTAAACTGAAATTATAGTGCAGTCGACACTGGTGGTATTATGAAGGTTGTTTTATGCAAGAATGTTCATGAAAGAAAACAACGCCAGCCAATACATGTTTCGTCAACAGGTCGGGAGCTCCCATTCTCCACCGGCGAGACGAGCAACGGCTGGACCCTGCACCACCAGGCTCCACTCATAAACGGAGGCACCCGCCCGCTGTATTCCGCTTTCTCAGACGCCTTATCCGCGGCTGCTCCTTGAACCCGAATACCGGGTTGGAATTATCACCGGTTCTCCGATTCTGGCATAATGCGTTTAAGCCCTGAAGAGTCACAGGTAGCGACCTGTTGACGAAACACGTGTCGGCTGGCGTTGTTTTCTTTCATGAACATTCTTGCATAAAACAACCTTCATGAAACCACCAGTTTCGACTGCACTATAATTTCAGTTTTGTATCAACTGTATAAAATATACGTGGGCCCAGGATTTGTACGAACACTAGAACAGTGACCAGCCGGCCACTACACAGTCCTATTTTTTGTCACAGTCTGACACTGTGGGAATGGTGTGATGGTGATTACGCTGTGCATTGGATATAATTCTGATAAGTCTGTGACATAATTCACAAAACATATCAGCTTGCTACTAGGCTACTCATTATGAGGGCATTTGATAGTGGTAAATGGTTGCTTACCACTGGAACAATAAAGGAATGGTCTGATCATTGTCAGAATGTAGCAGCATGTGTTTATAGCTATACAGGAGAAATAACACACAGCAGAACTCAACACAATAACATGATACAAAGGAAAACAACTGCATTATGTAAACAAAAAAACCAAAAAAGCAAAATACAACATAGCAACCACAGCACACACAACAATACAATAGAATAATGTAGGATAAAAACATAAATAAACAAAGCAACACATCATCATCACAACAAAATGCACACAGCAAATAGGCATAAAGATTCTTGTCACACATTACCACTTCCACAAATCTGCTTTTGTAATACAGTGGCAAAAAGATTGTGCTCCAAATACTGCCTTACTAACCACCAAAGGCTTATAACAGCACCTCTCTTAAGTTGTTTTGATGCGCCATCTAACACTCACTTTCAGCTTCTTTCTCCTTGGGAATCCTGATATCCCCTGCCACAGTTAGAATTCATGGAGAAAGTGAGTCTTCAAATGATCAAGGCAAGAAACAAACTGGCTATGCTGAGACGTTTTCAACATGGACACCCATGGCATACAAAGGTTGTGGACAATATCTGTATTCGGGGAAGTCTGTTAATCTAGACATAAAGGAACACTGTGCATACTATTCCAGGCTGTAGTAGAGACAAGTAAAAGAGAATTATGTGTGAAAAACCTGAATCAATGACAGCCAATGGGCGCATTTTGGTTCATCACTTTTTTATTACTGTACCACTCAGACAGGGATTCGTTTTATACAACACACCAGTAGCTCCAGTAGGAACAGTGCAGCTCAAACAGCTAGGGCGAGACCCTTCTGAATGGGAACAAATGCAACCCTTAACTAGCTTCTGCCAAAATATTGCTCCAGGTGGCTTTGAAGTTTGGACTGCTCCTTTTTCCACTGGACCAAAACTGATTTGCACGTGGCTACTTCCTGTCTATAATGACACAGCCAAGCTAAACAAGCTTTAGCAATGCTAATAGGCCCAATTTTAATGTACATAAGCATGCCAACAAAGGCATGCACAGGACTAAATTTGTATATCCCTGTGGTTGGATGAGCTTTAGCAGAAGATGATATAACAGAAACCCTCACACATGCATGTATGCACACACATACACACACACACACACATGCTGATTGTAAATCTGGCATCAAGCCTTTAGCATTGTTTTTATATTTCTGGCTTTGGACATGTTAGCATTGATTTTTCTGAAGAGAACACGTTTTCTTCATTTTTGTTAGATGCTACACCTTTTAATTAGGTACTATGCACTCATAAAAAATGAAACCTCAACAACAAGTATATTTTTTTTATTCTCTGGAACATACACATGAGGTAATTTACTTGATATCTCCAAAGAGCGTAGCCCCCTGTGTGAATACACAATGGATCCGTGGACCCAGAGACCAATTTGAAAAAAGTACCCACTGTACACCCACTCATAGGCCCAGTCCACACAGTCACTGACACACCCACACAACCACTCACACACCGAATCACATATTCATACAGCAACTAAAACACACAATCACACACCCATAGAGTAATGTATACATTCACTTAGAGACCCAGAAAACCACTCACAGACCCACATAGCCACTCACACACCCATTCACACACACACACACTAACAACCCCATTCATACTCATATACTCACATACCCACTCATACACCCACTCACATTCTCACACACCCATTCACACACTCAGACACCCACTCACAAACCCACAAAACCATTCACACAGGTCCTCTCACACATGCACAGCCACTAACACACCCACTCACACACCCATAGTGTCACTTGCACACCTTCTCACACACCCATACAGTCACTGATGCATCCACTCACAGACCCAAAGAACCAGTCACACACCCATACAGCTGCTCACACACTCACTCATACACTCACTCATCATATCATTTAAGGTTAAACTAATGTTAAAGTTTGGTGTGGTTTACTAATATATCGTTTTTCTAAACAAATCTCACCAATTCTGTCAAAAAACCAACGGTAACAGGCACAGTTAGAAAATGTGATTTAAAAAACGTACAAATTCCCTAAAAACAAATGTTACATGGGCATTACAGTTCCAAGTATCACTGCAAAACCAAAGAAATTCACCCAAAAAATCAAAGGTTACAGTGACATTATAGTTAGGAAATATATATTTTTTTAAAACATAGACATTTAATGAAAACACAAAGGTTACAGGGATGTTATAGTTAGGAAATAAAATTTAAAAAAACGTTGAAATTCACTTAAAATACCGAAGGTTACAGGGACGTTATAGTTAGGAAATAGAATTGTTTTTAAGAACCTTAGAAATTCACTGGAAAAACAAAGGTTACATGGATTTTATAGTTAGGCTCAGATTTCACACTGATGACATCATCCTGTGACTGTATGTGTTTCATAAATGTTTCTGAGACTTAAAGATATATACTAACCTACAGCATAAGTTAAATTACTATACTTTCTGTACTAGTAGTTAGTAATACTATTTCTAACATATCTCATCTGAGTGGCTGTGTGCCTATATTTATTAGTAGGTGAGTGAATGTCTGAGTGGCTGTATGGGTGTGTAAGTTACTTTATGGATGTGTTAATGGTTATGTCAGTAGCTGTATGGGTGAGTGAGTGGCTGTGTGAGTAGGCAGCATAGGTGTGGGTGGCTGTATGGGTGATTGAATGACTGGGTATGGGTGAGGGACTGGGTGTGTGAGTGGTTGCATTGGCGAGTGATTAGTTGTTTTAGTGTGTGTATAGGTGAGTGTGTGTGAGTGGCTCTATTGGAGACTGAATGTCTGCGTGAGTGGTTGGAAGGGTGAGTGGTTGTTTGGATGTGTGAATGGGTATGCAAGTAGTTCTGTGGGTGTGTCAGTGGTTGTATGGCTGCGTGTGAGGCTGTGGCATTGGCTGTGTGAGGATCACTGACAGAATATAGAATACAAGAATATCGACTTACCAGAATATCGAGGTAGAACTATAGAATGACAGAATATCGACTCCCTATCTACAAACAGGTAAGTGCAAAAATATTGAATAAAAAATATCGATGTTAAAAATATAGAATGCTAAAATATCTATTTTTTTATATCTTAAAAGTAATAGAACATTAATTAAATAATAAATATAATAAAGTCAAACATACTCAAAATTACTCTAAAAAGGTCACAATAATAAATAAAACATGTAATCTAAAAAAATAAACACATTTTAATGTTTATAATATATATATTAATTTGATAATATTAAAAAGTAATTATTATTGATAATTTGAAAACGTTAAAAACATATTTTAAAATATAATTACATATATATAAATAAACCTATAATACAAATATAAAAATAAATTATATATAATAAGTTAAAACATTAAAAATATATTTTGTAATTAATATTTTACAGTACATTAAATATAACAATAGTGAAAACGTTGCATAACGGCAAGGATAGAATTACTATTCCCACTCCAGTGAGTGCAACAGTAGGGAAAACGTTGGATAGCGGGAGGGTAAAAATTATTATATCCACTCCAGTGAGTGCAACAGTAGGGAAAGCGTTGGATAGCGTAGGGGTAAAAATTACTATTCACACTCCAGTGAGTGCAACAGTAGGGAAAGCGTTGGATAATGTAGAGGTAAAAATTACTATTCCCACTCCAGTGAGTGCAACAGTAGGGAAAGCGTTGGATAGCGGGAGGGTAAAAATTACTATTCCCACTCCAGTGAGTGCAACAGTAGGGAAAGCGTTGGATAGCGTAGGGGTAAAAATTACTATTCCCACTCCATAAAGTGCAACAGTAGGGATATCATTGGATAGCGTAGACATAAAATTGACTATTCCCACGCAATGAGTGCAACAGTAGGCAAACCATTGGATAGCGGGAGGGTAAAAATTGCTATTCCCACTCCAGAGAGTGCAACAGTAGGGAAAGCGTTGAATAGTGTAGAGGTAAAAATTACTATTCCCACTCCAGTGAGTGCAACAGTAGGGAAAGCGTTGGATAGAGGGAGGGTAAAAATTACTATTCCCACTTCAGTTAGTGCAATAGTAGAGAAAGCGTTGGATAGCGGGAGGGTAAAAATTACTATTTACACTCCAGAGAGTGCAACAGTAGGGAAAGCGTTGGATAGTGTAGAGGTAAAAATTACTATTCCCACTCCAGTGAGTGCAACAGTAGGGAAAGCGTTGGATAGCGTAGGGGTAAAAATTACTATTCCCACTCCAGAGAGTGCAACAATAGGGAAAGCGTTGGATAGCGTAGACATAAAATTTACTATTCCCACTCCAGAGAGTGCAACAGTAGGGAAAGCGTTGGATAGCGTAGACATAAAAATTACTATTCCCACTCCAGAGAGTGCAACAGTAGGGAAAGCGTTGGATAATGTAGAGGTAAAAATTACTATTCCACTCCAGTGAGTGCAACAGTAGGGAAAGCGTTGGATAGCGGGAGGGTAAAAATTACTATTCCCACTCCAGTGAGTGCAACAGTAGGGAAAGCGTTGGATAGCATAGACATATAATCAGGGGCGTAACACAGGCCCCCGCAGCCCCCGCAGTGCGGGGGGGCCCCCTGCTCCAGAGGCCCCCTCACTGATTGGAGCCAGCAAGCCTCTTCAAGGCTTCATAAATTAAATGGTGCGTACTTGCGCACGCCCGGCCTTCCCTTAAATTAAATGGTGCGCAGCCACACTGCCAGACGACCTCTTTAATAACTAAAATGTTGTTGCACACGTGCGGGGCCGGGGACCCCTCTGAGGCTCTTCTGCGCTCCGTTGTTTCCGGCGTCTAATGAGCGCACAATGAACTCTGGACGCCTCGGGGTGATCCCAGAAGGAGGAGTCTGTCAGTCAGATCATTGGGAGGGGAGGGGGCGCAGGTAGCGTCTGTGGCCTCTGCTTCCAATCTCCCTCCGGCCTCCGGTGTAAAGCAGCATCCCCTCATCCCATCGGAGTAGGTGCTGAGGGGCAGAGTGCATGAGCTTGTACCCTCGCCCAGTGGTCTGGAGGAATCCTTGCGCCTCTGTGAAGGCCTGGATCCGTCGCTGCCTCGCTCCCCTGACTGAAGCTGTCACGTGTGCCTCTATAGGCCCCCAACGCCACCATGAAGCATCCCTCTGCAACCCCTTAAGGTGAGAGATGCTAGATGTTGCAAGCAGTTGCACATACATTTAAGGGCAGTGACCTGGTGGTGGAGCCGTGGAGAATTGGGATTGGAGGGGGAGGGGGGATGGTGGAGGGAGGCGGATAGAGCAAAGACGTGTGGATTCAATTTCCCGCGTTTCATGACTAACAAAAGAAACACTGTTCGTAAGGTGTGGACAATTCGAGCCAACTGTAGAAAATAAAGTTTCCATGGAGGGAATGAGCCTATGCGTGACAATTGTTAACCTGTATGATTTGCTATCCCTGCTTCTAATCGGTTGATTCTTTCACTGCCCCGCCCTCCCTCAAGAATCTGCCCTTTCCCACTCGTATCTCTCTTTATGTTTCCCTCGTTGGTCTCACTTTCTCTGATAATATATGTACTGTGACAGACAGGCTCTTTTATGGCTCACTATCTCGTAGTGTGCTTCTCTTATCTTTTTCTCTCTCAAACCTTCGCTTTCTTCCCCCACTCTATCTGGCACTCCCAGCATCCACTTGTGTTTCTTTCTCTGTCTCATACCCTAGAGTTTTCTGTTCATGTTCACGCTTTCGGTCACCTCCCCCCTATTATCTCTCTCTCTCTCTCTCCTCCACTATCACTCCATCATGCTCTTCCTATCTGTCGGTTTATATCTGTTTCTTTTTTTTCTAACTCTCTTTGGCTACTTGTTTAATTTCCTCTCTCCTTTATCTCTCCACTCTCTTTCTACCCCCATCCCCTCTTTATGTCTTCCTTCCGTGTGGCCTCTCTGTCCAGTCAATGTCTCTCTCTGCATGTCTGTAACTCTTTACATCAGTTTAACCCCCCCCCACCCTCTCTCCCCCAGTTCTTACCCTGTTGCAGAGTGCTTTGCACATACTTTTGTCAGTGAGTTCACCGTCTGCAGCCCCTCTGCCTGTGTCTATCTGGCTTCCTGGGGCCGTGTCATGACAACCGACCTGGACAGTGTTTGCCAACATTGCCTGAGAGGGTGCCTTTGCTGGTAAACGACTGCCATTTAGGTAGAACATCAATTAAGCAACTCTCATGATTCGTCTCTCTTTAGGTGTCTAACTGCATTCATGTTGCTGCTCTCCAGTAATTATTTTATTTTAATGTAACTGTGTGTGTTTTTACATATGTACAAAGAGCGTTGATAAGTGTTTATTGTTTGTCGTTGCTCAAATGGGTGTCATTTCTGATATTTAATTGTTCTCATTGACTTCATTGCTTGATTTTGCCCACGACAAAGTGTCACTCATAGTCCTAGAATGTCACTCCTAATTACACTGAGAAAATTTAAATGTCACACATGAGCAATCTGAAACCTTGGTAGCTATACCTCTGTTTTTATATGTGCAGGAAGGCAGGGAGAACGGAGAACGGAGAGTGATAACACAGAGTGGATTCAGCACTCTTTACTTTGCAGCTACATGACCCCGGTATTGTAATTGCAGCAGGTGCTGCAGGTAAAAGTTAATGTGCTTTGCAAAAGTTGTGTGAAATACTCAGAACTGAGGGGCATTTGTAGAGTTGTGTGTGATTGATTCAATCTTGGAATAAACAGCACAGTGATAGGAGGTACTCTTTCCAGACAAGGAGAGTGTAAGAGAGAGGGCACAAAGTTGTTCATGTTGAAATGTACAGCATCAGGGTGCACGGGCAGGAAGCACAAGAGTTGACACCAGGCCTTTTTCCAGGATTCTGAATGGTCTTGGGCATACGACCATTAAGGGAAAGGTGACCCTAAATGTCAATTCAGGAGCCACCTGAGACTGAAAAGCAGAAGAGAATAGTCAAGTCCTTTGCTAGATCATCTGTGATTTTGTCTCCTCTGGCCCCCTGGATCAGCAGCCGTTGCCCCCAGGCTGAAATCTCTGCCGCTCGGGCAGGCCCATGTTTAACAACTCACCTGCCCTTCACATGTGTTTGGAGGGCAGCGGGGCACATGTTTGTGTCTGGGGGTTAAAAGACATAGCTGACAAGTTTAACAGACTCTGCTCACCATCTGAGCCACTCCCTCAGTCCAGAGAAAGAGGCTTGGACCCTGCCTACCTGTGTGATTCCAGCAGGGCCAAAGAGTCAAGCACTGCGCAGCATTGAGACACATGCAGTGTAGCATCCAACATTTCCCATCAGTGGGTAAGTAGCCAGGCCAAAAGGGGCATCTAACTGGTTAGAGTGATGTCTCTGTGGAGAGGTGTAATTTGGTATTTACCTATGAAAAGGAAGAGTTTGGATTTGATTGTCAGCTTTATGGTGAAGTGTAAAGAGTCAAACATGGTCAGGCATTGTGATTTATCCATAGTAGTGCAAGCAGGTGCAGTGGAGCAGGCCTAAAATGTAGGATGTGTAGAGTTTGTGCAAGTCTATAGAGGCGTTTTAGAGGAGAGTCTGTTAGTGACATTCCATTCCAGGTGTTCTTGTAGCAGTTTCAAGATCTCTTTAAAGCTTCTCATTGCTCAAGTGTCATTTCTAGTATTTCTTTCCATACACTTTGTTGCTTTATTTTGATCGCTAAAAATGTCACTCGTAGTCGTTGAATGTCACTCATAATTACACAGAAAGTATGAAAATGTCACACATGGCGATCTGAAACCTTGGCAGCTATGAAGGCTATTCCTCTTAGCCGCTGGCTACACCTGTGCTGGGCCGTGGACCATTTGCTTCAGGGTAAGAGTTTGTTGGGGCCTGACACATCCTGTTAGGGTGGCCTAGTAGTGAAGGGCACTACGTTAATGCCCTTCCATTTCTAGTGCTTTGCAGCAGCTCTCATTGCTCAGATGGGTGTTATTTCTGCTATTTGTGTTTTCCTCGTCTTCATTCCCTGATTTTACTTGTGAAAAAGTGTTACTCATATTTGTGGAAATGTCACTCATAATTTTATGAAAATGTCACACATAGTAATCTGAAACCTTGGCAGTTATGGTGACCTGTGACCAATGCCATTGTCAGTCATGCGCATTGCGCAGTGCAATTAAAAGCGTGGATGGCTTGTGAGATATCCCATCCAAGGACCCAGCCAGAGACTACTGTATAGAGGGACTGCCACCGGCCATAATTAAATTATTACTAGTACTAGCCCCTGCCTGGCTAGCCTTGCCCTGTTTTCTGCTGCCTGCTCGCGCCTGCCTCTGAAGCTGCAGGCCAGGCCTCAGGTGAGTGAGTCTGTCTGAGGCAGGAGTGGTCCGAGCCTCAGGCTGAGACGTGTAGTGCTATAATTTTATACTCATTAATGTATAATGAAAGATGGGATTTTTCAAGAGATATCGCAGTACTACCTACCTATCATGTTCATATACTACTCAAGGCCGCCCTGCTCAATATCCTGAGAGAGGAATGTAGGTGGTAGGATGACATGGGGCAAGGAAATAAGGGAAAAACCCTGATAAAGGGACAAATAGAAAAAGTGAGCGTAAGGAAAATTAAGGATGTGAAATAGCAGATGGGTATAAAAAGGAAAGACAGAAAGAAAGACTGGAAGGAAAGGAACATGAAAGGAAATAAGGAAGAAAAGGCAGGATGGAAGTGTGAAAGGAATGATGAACGAATTCATGAATAGAGTAGTGGAAGAATTGATAGAGGGAATGTTGAAATGATGGCTGGAAGAGTGAAAGATCAATAGGTTAAAGGGTGAATGAATTGAAGGATGAAGAATAGATAGATTGGGAAGAGTGAAGGATAAATAGTTTAAATAATGTGTAGATTGATCCCTTAGATATAATGATTTATGAATGCATGAAAGAAAGGCTATCATTTTCTGTTCCAGTACACCCTCGGCCCCCACTCTGCCTCTTCCTTGCATTTGAAATTTACATTTACTGCTGTAGTGAGAAAATGCATTTCATGAAAAGAATTATGAAGTAAGGTTGCCAAAAGAAAAATGTCAGCCATGCATATTTTTGTCGGTGGGGCAAAGTGGTGGGTGGTGAGCCGGGCTGCTGGGGGGAGGGCCCTCATTGTGCTTTGCAGGGGGGCCCCTCAAGTTTCGTTACACCACTGCATATAATTGACTATTCCCACTCCAATGAGTGCAACAGTAGGGAAAGCGTTGGATAGTGTAGGGGTAAAAATTAGTATTCCCACTCCAGTGAGTGCAACAGTAGTGAAAGTGTTGGATAGCGTAGGGGTAAAAATTACTATTCCCACTCCAGAGAGTGCAACAGTAGGGAAAGTAAATACTTCATATATGAATACATTTAAAAAAAAATATTAATACCAATTACAAATTAATTAAAAAGTAATTAACGGAAGAGGAGCTTCGCGAGCATCGAAGATGGCCGCGTGAGCTTGGGGCTCCCGAGACCCCCGTAGCCCCCGATTATATCCTGTCATTATTCCTGAATGCTGTGGAGTGATTCTTGCAGTTGAAGCAAAGACGATCTGAACGCTGCAAACCGCACCCCGAAGGCGCTCCGGAAGCTGGAGTTATGGACTCGGAAAGTTTACGGCCTGTCTCTCTCAGATGCCTGGAGCTCGGTTTGGCATAGTGCCCGTGGCGTAGTTCAACAACAATGGCTCTGTATACCGGCAGTGGCCTGTCCGGTCCCACAGCTTCGCTTGGTTTCACTTTCGGTTTTGACGGGTGCACTGGCGACCCAGCTGAAGAGTGTCTCTGACTGTTGGACACCCCAGTTGACATCGGTGGCCACGGATAATTGACATACTATCCTGGAGGGTCGAAAGTAAGGGACTTGACATGTTCTACGAATAACGATGGCTGAGTGCCACCTCCCTGGATCAGCCTACGTGTATAGCAGTATCCCCAAAATGGCGACTAAGCCGGAGGTGGACAAACGGCAGCAGAAGGCCACTAGAGGGGGGCGGCATACGCAGTCGAACGACATGGACCGTTACGCCCAAACTAAGGGATTGCCTAGTGGACTAGGAAAGTCACAGGAAGGAGTAAAGGATGCCTCTGCCCTGGAAACGGAGCCTACATTGCAAGACTTTATGGCAGCCATTGATGGGATCAAATCTTTGCTTGGACAGAAGATGGAGACCCTGGCTCATAAACTGGATACGGTGTCCATCGAAGTCAACTTGATTCGGGCTGACCTCACAAAGGCAAGTGAGAAAGTGAAATCCTTGGACATTAAAACGGCTAGTCTCATGGACGATGTCACAGATCTACAATCCGAAGTACGGAATCTGAAAGCCTCTAATGACCGTGTTGTCCGTCGACTGGAGGATTTTGAAGGGAGAGCCCAGAGGAATAACGTTCATATCATTGGGGTCCCGGAAAATGCGGAAGGGCAGGCAGCTGATCTCTTCGTGGATGGTCTCATAACCAACCATCTTGGCCCCAAAGGCCGGAGCAAGTTTTTTACCGTCGAGCGGGCCCACAGAATTCCGGGAGGAAGACCGTTCGTCTGTGCCCCGCCTCGGTCCTTGATTGCCAGAATCTTCAATTTTAGAGACAGAGACGCTATCCTTCAGGCTTCCAGATCGGGAGGCTCCTTGAAGTATGAAAACTCGTCCATCAGTTTCTTTCCTGACTTTACACAAACAGTCCAGAAGCAAAGACTGAACTTTATAGGGGTGAAGAGAAGGCTTTGAGATATGGGACTTAAATACTCTATGCTTTACCCGGCTAAACTGAGGATTGAACATGAAGATAGAACTTATTTTTTTGATGAGCCGGAGATGGCTGCAGACTGGTTAGACACTTTGAAGGCCCGGCAGGAACCCCAGAAACAGAGTGGAGGAGAAGATGGGATCGCGCAAGAACAGGAATGATGACTGTGGTTCTGGGACCCGGGGACAATGGGGGAAAGGTTTCCTTTTGTCTGTACTGTTTTGATTCACACCTAGCACGATACATTAGGGGGATGAACGGGCTATCGGTAGGCCTCTTTCCTCCTCTGACTTACTTTTTGTAGTTTAGTCTAGATGTGGGGGCGACAGGCACACTGTGAGTTGGGGAGGCTTGAAAGTCGTAAGCAGGGGTGCAGGATGGAGGGTAGCGTAACGGGTTGTTTGGGGGGAGGTGGTGGGAAACTGTTGTTTGTTGGTGTTGTGTCTGAGTTTTCACAAGGCATTGTATTTCAAGCTTACTCCTGTAAGGTGCTGGGCTCGGAGGAGGGTTGGATCTCCTTTCTGTTTCATGATGGGGGTAGAGGGTTGAGGGTATTGAGTTGGAACGTCAATGGGTTGGGGGACAAGATCAAGCGTAGTGTGGTCATACAATTCCTTAAGAGACACTCCCCAGATGTGGTCCTCCTACAGGAAACTCACTTGGTTGGAAATGTGTGTAAGGCAATGAGTAGGAAGGGATATCGGCTTGTGGCGCATGCGGGTTTTACTTCTGGGTCCAGGGGTGTTGGGATCCTCCTTAGGGGTTCTCTCCCGTTTGTTGTTGACTCGGTCATTGCGGATGAAAGGGGACGATATTCTGCGGTTTCGGGACATTGGGAGGGGCGTACCCTCTCTTTGGTCTCGGTTTATGTCCCCCCGGGTCTGCAGAGCAAGACCTTTCTTGAGTTGGGTAAGGTTGTATTGGACCTTCCTAGTGGATTGTTGATTTTGGGGGGAGAATTCAATGCGGTAGTCTCTGGAACCCTGGATAGATCTCCGTCACAGGATTTGAGGCGAGCTCAAAGATGGCTTCCGGACTTCGTGGAGACACTGGGTTTGGTGGATAGTTGGAGATTATTTCATCCTACTCGACAGCAATACACTTTTCATTCTGGTGCTCATGGGAGTCTTTCTCGGATTGACTATGGTCTGGTGCCTGCGGCCCAGGCCTCATCTATTGTTGAAGTACGGCATTTGGCCAGAGGTATATCTGATCATTCTCCTCTTTGGCATAGTTTCGACTTCGCTACCGGCTCCAATGGTAGAGTGGCCCCCAATAATTCCTGGTATCTGCGTGACCCCAAAATCCGGAAAGATTTGATAAAAGCGTTTGAGCATTATTTTCCGGATAATGAGGGATCGGTCTCGTCGTCGATTTCGTTGTGGGAGGCATTTAAAACTGTAGTCAGGGGTCAGGCTTTATCCCTGATTGCGGGTGTTAAAAGGCAGAAGGAGGAGGACGTAGTGAGAATTGAGTCCGAAATAGCTTATATAGAAATGGAATTGGAGCAGGAGGTGACCCGCGCCAGATTGCATGTTTTACAGCTTAAGCAGCTTGAGTATAGGACATCGGTCACTGACAGCGCGAGGGCTCTTGGTCGTGAGCAACAGAGGCGTCTGTATGATGTAGGTGATAAGGCCGGTAAGTTGATAGCCTGGCTGGACAAGAAAGATGAAGAAGATTGGGCCATCCCAGAGGTTGAAGCTATGGACGGGACTTGTGTGACCGACCCGCAGGAGATAGTAGACCGCTTCGCTGAATACTTCCGGAAAATTTATACGTCCGTCTCAGATAGACCGGAGGAAGATTTGTGTCTACTATTGAGGGATATTAAGCTTCCGTGTCTGTCGGTGGAGGATCGAGACCTTATGGACGGTAAACTTACCGCCGATGAGGTAGCTCTGGCAGTGCGCTCCTTGAATACCGGGAAGGCGATGGGTCCCAATGGTCTCCCTATCTAATTAAATAAGCTCCATCCCAATAGAGTCGCTCCCTATTTGAGAGATATGTTTTTGAAGTCCCGAGAGTGTGGTGTTCTCCCCCGGGATCAGAGACTGGCATTGATTGTGGTGATCCATAAGGAAGGGAAGCCCGGAACTAGCTGTGCTTCGTATAGGCCGATCTCATTGTTGAATGCAGAGCCTAAGATATTGGCTAAGATACTGTCCAATAGATTGATAAAAGTCATTGGTGAACTCGTCCATCCCGATCAATCGGGATTTATTCCACATCGAAATACGGCCTTGAATCTGAGGTGCTTGCATGGGGTTCTTGGGAGGGTCCATACCTTGCAGGAGCCTGCTATCGTGGCGTCACTCGACGCGACGATGGCTTTTGATACAGTGGAATGGCCGTATTTATGGGCTGTTTTGGCTAAGTTTGGTTTTGGTCCGGAGCTCATTAGCTGGGTACGTCTATTGTATAATGAGCCACTCGCGCAGGTAGTCGTTAATGGTCGTGTCTCTGCGCCATTTTGTCTTGGGCGGGGCACTAGGCAGGGCTGCCCACTCTCCCCACTTCTGTTTTCGCTGTCTCTCGAGCCAAGCCATTAGCGGCTTGGCTCCGCTGGGAGCCCTCGATCAAGGGTATTCGTTGGTCTCCAAAGTTTGAGGATTGGATCTCTCTATACGCTGACGATATCTTGCTTTATCTTTCCTTTCCGAGGAAGTCTCTAATTGTCCTCTGTGATGTGTTGGCATCATATGGCAGAAATTCGGGATTGATTATAAATTGGACGAAATTTTATTTGTATGTCTTGCATGGTGACGCCCCAATTTTGCCTGGGAACAGCCCCATTCAAATTGTAAGGGAAGGGTTCAAATATCTTGGTGTTTATATTTCCATGGATCCTACGATACGGTATGAGCGAAACCTTCTTTCTCCATTGGCTCGGCTGAAAAGTGATGTGGTTGGGTGGCAGAGACTTCCAATTTCGATGTTGGGACGAGCGGCTCTTTATAAAATGATGTCCCTGCCGCGTTTCCTTTATGCCCTCCAAAACACCTTAGATGTGGTGCCTGCAAGCTATTTCCACGAAGTGGAGGGTTTGCAGCGTAAAGTACTCTGGGACAGCAGGCCACGTATAGCGTTGGCCAAACTAACGCTCCCGTGGTATGATGGAGGGATCGCCCTCCCCGACATCAAGAGATACTATTGGGCGTCGCAGCTAGGGGCTATAAATCATGGTACGTATGGATCTGTGACTGATCCCGGATATGCCATGGACAGGTGGGTGCTTCCGGGTGGCAATTATACCAGAGCACTGTACACTAAAGCAGTGGAAAAACCCTGACAGGGCCGACTAGGGTGGCGGTGCGCATATGGCATGATGTTACTACTTCGCTTGGTTGGAAAGACCGCTTGACTCTGGCTGCCCCACTCTTTGGTTCAGATAGATTTGGCAAACTATGGAACACAAAGGGTTTTGATAAATGGGAACTGATTGGAAAAACCTCTGTAGGTGATTTCTGGGTGAAGGGAAAGATTAAATCATTTGCTGGCCTACAAAAGGAATATGAGCTGAGTGGTACGGAGTATTTTCGTTATGCGCAGGTCAGACATGCACTGCGATCGGTCTTTCCCGAGGGGGAGAGGATACCGGAGGCATCTTCCTTGGAGAACCGTACACTAGATGGACATATGCCCGATAGCACCATTTACCTGGTGTTTAAAAAACTGATTAATCACAGAGTTGATCTTTTGGTATATCTGCGGGAGAGGTGGACCCAAGATGGCCTTGAAATTGATGATGAGGACTGGCAATCGGCGATCTCCTCTCCAAAGGAGGTCGCGATCCCAGCAAGATTGAGACTTGTCCAGCTTAAGATACTCCACAGAGTTTACGTCACGGGTCCACGTTTGATTAAAATGGGTCTAGCGGAGAAGGGTTTGTGTAAGCGGGGATGTGGTCTATTGGCGACGTTCCTTCATATCATCTGGGAATGTTGACATATGGTGAATTATTGGGGCTCTGTTTACAATGTTATGCGTGAAGTTACAGGGTTAGCTCTCTTGCCGGAGGCTAGGAGATGCCTGCTAAATATCTGGGAGCCCAAGGACCTAAATACTGCACAGACCCAATGGGTCACGTTGGGGACCATGATCGCTAACCGAAATTTAGCACAATTGTGGGGTTCTGATAGGCCGCCAACGATAGAGAGATGGAAAGAAAGTATGGATTGGTGTATGTTCCGTGAAAAAACTGTTTACCTGGCAAGAGGTCGTCCTCGGAAGTGGAATAATATTTGGGGCCCCTGGAATGAACACAGAGGGAATATTTGTGTACCACCTGCAAATGTAGTCCTGGATGTTCCAACTTCCCCATGACCCGATTGAATAAGCGTTTATGATATTGATGTATGGCTCCCCTCTCCCCCCCCTTGACCAAGAATTTTTGTATTGAATGTTGACGTTGATTGACCCTCTTCTGTACTCTGCACCGGTGTATTTATTGATGCCTTGTTTTAATAAAAAGAAATATAAAAAAAAGTAATTAACAATTTTATATAATATAATAATTAATTAAAAATAAAAATAAAAATTTATTACAAAAAAATTATTACCTATTAATACAAATGATTTACCAATTACCAATTAATTAATTAACAATTAAAAATTAATTGAAAATTACAACAAAAAAACAATAAATAAATTAAAATATTTAATTAATTACAATTAAGTTACTTCCCACCCTATTCCCCTATAAACACACAACCCGCAACAAAAAATAAATTAATACAATTAACATAATTATCAATTAATCAATTAATTAAAATTAATTACCAAATATATATTAATTAATGACCAATTAAAAATTTAAATAACAATTAAGTCAAAATAAATACCAATCAATACATTTAAAAAAAATATTATTTATAATTAAATTACTTCCCACCCTCTTCCCCTATAAACTCACAACCCGCTACAGAAAATAAATTAATAAAAGTAACATAATTATCAACGAATCGTTTAATTAAAATTAATTACCAATTATATTTTAATTAATTACCAATTAACAATTAATTAACAATTAATTCAAAATAAATACGTGCCAAGACGTATTGGTGAGTGAGTGCCAGTGTGAGTGGCTGTATGGGTGAATGTGTTTATGCGTGAGTACTTGTAAGGGTAAGTGAGTGAGTATGTGGGTTTCTGTATGGGTGATTGAGTAGTTGTCTGAGTTTCCGGATAGGTGCTTGAGTGAGTGAGGGAGTTTTTGTATGGGTGATTGCGTGGGTGTGTGAGTGGCTGTAAGTGTGTATGAGTGGGTGTGTAAATGTCTGTATGACTGGATGTGTTAGGAGCTGTATTGGTGAGTGAGTGGCAGTGTGTGGCCCACCCATACAAGTGAGGTACCATTTTTATAAGGAGTCCTGGTGAAACAATGTGTGTTCGGGAATTTGTGTCATCCGAGTAATCCCACAACTTTTCCATGCAGGAATTTAATGAAAATGTGATTTGATTTTTTTACCTACATTTGAGGTAAACTGCGAGTTGGGGAGGCTTGAAAGTCGCAAGCAGGGGTGCAGGATGGGGGGTAGCGTAACGGGTTGTTTGGGGGGAGGTGGTGGGAAACTGTTGTTTGTTGGTGTTGTGTCTGAGTTTTCACAAGGCATTGTATTTCAAGCTTACTCCTGTAAGGTGCTGGGCTCGGAGGAGGGTTGGCTCTCCTTTCTGTTTCATGATGGGGGTAGAGGGTTGAGGGTATTGAGTTGGAACGTCAATGGGTTGGGGGACAAGATCAAGCGTAGTGTGGTCATACAATTCTATAAGAGACACTCCCCAGATGTGGTCCTCCTACAGGAAACTCACTTGGTTGGAAATGTGTGTAAGGCAATGAATAGGAAGGGATATCGGCTTGTGGCGCATGCGGGTTTTACTTCTGAGTTAAGGGGTGTTGGGATCCTCCTTAGGGGTTCTCTCCCGTTTGTTGTTGACTCGGTCATTGCGGATGAAAGGGAACGATATTCTGCGGTTTCGGGACATTGGGAGGGGCGTACCCTCTCTTTGGTCTCGGTTTATGTCCCCCCGGGTCTGCAGAGCAAGACCTTTCTTGAGTTGGGTAAGGTTGTATCGGACCTTCCTAGTGGATTGTTGATTTTGGGGGGAGACTTCAATGCGGTAGTCTCTGGCACCCTGGATAGATCTCCGTCACGGGATTTGAGGTGAGCTCAAAGATGGCTTCCGGACTTCGTGGAGACACTGGGTTTGGTGGATAGTTGGAGATTATTTCATCCTACTCTACAGCAATACACTTTTCATTCTGGTGCTCATGGGAGTCTTTCTCGGATTGACTATGGTCTGGTGCCTGCGGCCCAGGCCTCATCTATTGTTGAAGTACGGCATTTGGCCAGAGGAATATCTGATCATTCTCCTCTTTGGCATAGTTTCGACTTCGCTACCGGCTCCAATGGTAGAGTGGCCCCCAATAATTCCTGGTATCTGCGTGACCCCAAAA
Source organism: Lissotriton helveticus (assembly GCF_964261635.1). Taxonomy (NCBI): domain Eukaryota; kingdom Metazoa; phylum Chordata; class Amphibia; order Caudata; family Salamandridae; genus Lissotriton; species Lissotriton helveticus. The sequence goes on from NC_136063.1 coordinate 809,762,291, forward strand.
TCCGGAAAATTTGATAAAAGCGTTTGAGCATTATTTTCCGGATAATAAGGGATCGGTCTCGTCGTCGATTTCGTTGTGGGAGGCATTTAAAACTGTAGTCAGGGGTCAGGCTTTATCCCTGACCGCGGGTGTTAAAAGGCAGAAGGAGGAGGACGTAGTGAGAATTGAGTCCGAAATAGCTTATATAGAAATGGAATCGGAGCAGGAGGTGTCCCGCGCCAGATTGCATGTTTTACAGCTTAAGCAGCTTGAGTATAGGACATTGGTCACTGACAGCGCGAGGGCTCTTGGTCGTGAGCAACAGGGGCGTCTGTATGATGTAGGTGATAAGGCCGGTAAGTTGATAGCCTGGCTGGACAAGAAAGATAAAGAAGATTGGGTCATCCCAGAGGTTGAAGCTATGGACGGGACTTGTGTGACCGACCCGCAGGAGATAGTAAACCGCTTCGCTGAATACTTCCGGAATATTTATACGTCCGTCTCAGATAGACCGGAGGTAGATTTGTGTCTACTATTGAGGGATATTAAGCTTCCGTGTCTGTCGGTGGAGGATCGAGACCTTATGGACGGTAAACTTACCGCCGATGAGGTAGCTCTGGCAGTGCGCTCCTTGAATACCGGGAAAGCGATGGGTCCCAATGGTCTCCCTATCGAATTAAATAAGCTCCGTCCCGATAGAGTCGCTCCCTATTTGAGAGATATGTTTTTGAAGTCCCGAGAGTGTGGTGTTCTCCCCCGGGATCAGAGACTGGCATCGATTGTGGTGATCCATAAGGAAGGGAAGCCCGGAACTAGCTGTGCTTCGTATAGGCCGATCTCATTGTTGAATGCAGAGCCTAAGATATTGGCTAAGATACTGTCCAATAGATTGATAAAAGTCATTGGTGAACTTGTCCATCCCGATCAATCAGGATTTATTCCACATCGAAATACGGCCTTGAATCTGAGGCGCTTGCATGGGGTTCTTGCGAGGGTCCATACCTTGCAGGAGCCTGCTATCGTGGCGTCACTCGACGCGACGATGGCTTTTGATACAGTGGAATGGCCGTATTTATGGGCTGTTTTGGCTAAGTTTAGTTTTGGTCCGGAGTTCATTAGCTGGGTACGTCTATTGTATACTGAGCCACCCGCGCAGGTAGTCGTTAATGGTCGTGTCTCTGCGCCATTTGTCTTGGGCGGGGCACTAGGCAGGGCTGCCCACTCTCCCCACTTCTGTTTTCGCTGTCTCTCAAGCCAAGCCATTAGCGGCTTGGCTCCGCTGGGAGCCCTCGATCAAGGGTATTGGTTGGTCTCCACAGTTTGAGGATTGGATCTCTCTATACGCTAACGATATCTTGCTTTATCTTTCCTCTCCGAGGAAGTCTCTAATTGTCCTCTGTGATGTGTTGGCCTCGTATGGCAGAAATTCGGGATTGATTATAAATTGGACGAAATTTTATTTGTATGTCTTGCATGGTGACGCCCCAATTTTGCCTCGGAACAGCCCCATTCAAATTGTAAGGGAAGGGTTCAAATATCTTGGTGTTTATATTTCCATGGATCCTACGATACGGTATGAGCGAAGCCTTCTTTCTCCATTGGCTCGGCTGAAAAGTGATGTGGTTGGGTGGCAGAGACTTCCAATTTCGATGTTGGGACAAGCGGCTCTTTATAAAATGATGTCCCTGCCGCGTTTCCTTTATGCCCTCCAAAACACCTTAGATGTGGTGCCTGCAAGCTATTTCCACGAAGTGGAGGGTTTGCAGCGTAAATTACTCTGGGACGGCAGGCCACGTATAGCGTTGGCCAAACTAACGCTCCCGTGGTATGATGGAGGGATCGCCCTCCCCGACATCAAGAGATACTATTGGGCGTCGCAGCTAGGGGCTATAAATCATGGTACATATGGATCTGTGACTGATCCCGGATATGCCATGGACAGGTGGGTGCTTCCGGGTGGCAATTATAGCAGAGCACTGTACACTAAAGCAGTGGAAAAAACCCTGACAGGGCCGACTAGGGTGGCGGTGCGCATATGGCATGATGTTACTACTTCGCTTGGTTGGAAAGACCGCTTGACTCTGGCTGCCCCACTCTTTGGTTCAGATAGATTTGGCAAACTATGGAACACAAAGGGTTTTGATAAATGGGAACTGATTGGAAAAACCTCTGTAGGTGATCTCTGGGTGAAGGGAAAGATTAAATCATTTGCTGACCTACAAAAGGAATATGAGCTGAGTGGTACGGAGTATTTTCGTTATGCGCAGGTCAGACATGCACTGCGATCGGTCTTTCCCGAGGGGGAGAGGATACCGGAGGCATCTTCCTTGGAGGACCGTATACTAGATGGACATATGCCCGATAGCACCATTTACCTGGTGTTTAAAAAACTGATTAATCACAGAGTTGATCTTTTGGTATATCTGCGGGAGAGGTGGACCCGAGATTGCCTTGAAATTGATGATGAGGACTGGCAATCGGCGATCTCCTCTCCAAAGTAGGTCACGATCCCAGCAAGATTGAGACTTGTCCAGCTTAAGATACTCCACAGAGTTGATGTCACGGGTCCACGTTTGATTAAAATGGGTCTAGCGGAGGAGGGTTTGTGTAAGCGGGGATGTGGTCTATTGGCGACGTTCCTTCATATCATCTGGGAATGTTGACATATGGTGAAATATTGGGGCTCTGTTTACAATGTTATGCGTGAAGTTACAGGGGTAGCTCTCTTGCCGGAGGCTAGGAGATGCCTGCTAAATATCTGGGAGCCCACGGACCTAACTACTGCACAGACCCAATGGGTCACGTTGGGGACCATGATCGCTAACCGAAATTTAGCACAATTGTGGCGTTCTGCTAGGCCGCCAACGATAGAGAGATGGAAAGAAAGTATGGATTGGTGTATGTTCCGTGAAAAAACTGTTTACCTGGCAAGAGGTCGTCCTCGGAAGTGGAATAATATTTGGGGCCCCTGGAATGAATACAGAGGGAATATTTGTGTACCACCTGCAAATGTAGTCCTGGATGTTCCAACTCCCCCATGACCCGATTGAATAAGCGTTTATGATATTGATGTATGGCTCCCCTCCCCCCCCCATGACCAAGAATTTTTGTATTGAATGTTGACGTTGATTGACCCTCTTCTGTACTATGCACCGGTGTATTTATTGATGCCTTGTTTTAATAAAAAGAAATATAATAAAAAAGTAATTAACAATTTTATATAATATAATAATTATTTAATTAAAAATAAAAATAAAATTAATTACAAAAAAATGATTACCTAATAATACAAATGATTTACCAATTAACAATTAATTAATTAACAATTAAAAATTTATTGAAAATTACAACAAAAAACAATAAATAAATTAAAATATTTAATTAATTACAATTAAATTACTTCCCACCCTATTCCCCTATAAACACACAACCCGCAACAGAAAATAAATTAATACAATTAACATAATTATCAATTAATCAATTAATTAAAATTAATTACCAAATATATATTAATTAATGACCAATCAAAATTTTTAATAACAATTAAGTCAAAATAAATACCAATCAATAAATTAAAAAAATTAATTATTTATAATTAAATTACTTCCCATCCTCTTCCCCTATAAACTCACAACCCGCTACAGAAAATAAATTAATACAATTAACATAATTATCAATGAATCGTTTAATTAAAATTAATTACCAATTATATTTTTTAATTAATTACCAATTAACAATTAATTAACAATTAATTCAAAATAAATACGTGCCTAGACGTATTGGTGAGTGAGTGCCAGTGTGAGTGGCTGTATGGGTGAATGTGTTTATGCGTGAGTACTTGTAAGGGTAAGTGAGTGAGTATGTGTGTTTCTGTATGGGTGATTGAGTAGTTGTCTGAGTTTCCGGATAGGGGCTTGAGTGAGTGTGGGAGTTTTTGTTTGGGTGATTGCGTGGGTGTGTGAGTGGCTGTAAGTGTGTATGAGTGGGTGTGTAAATGTCTGTATGACTGGATGTGTTAGGAGCTGTATTGGTGAGTGGGTGGCAGTGTGTGGCCCACCCATACAAGTGAGGTACCATTTTTATAAGGAGTCCTGGCGAAACAATGTGTGTTCGGGAATTTGTGTCATCCCAGTAATCGGCTGGCTGCCTAGACGTATTCACTACGTGATCGGCATTTTTGATTATTCCGGTTGCTCCGTCTACCGAACAGAACGGCGTTTGTAATTTACCTGCCTTGTCCGGTGTAGACCACAAAGATTAAGGAGCAAAGATTTCTCAAAGCCTGATCCTCGGATGAGGATTCCCAAAAACTCTTGCCTACAGCACTACAAATGAGACAACCCAGTCCTGATGATGGTCCACATTCCATAAGGACCGAAACGTCGTCGACTCCACAGCGCAAATTATAGGCGCATTCAGTTGTGACATCAAAATTACTATGTGTATTATATAAAGTCGTTTTGAATACTTGTCACTTGTTGAGCTAGTCACTGTATATATCACCTTGCTCACCTGCGCCGTTTATCGCTGTTCACTCACTTTCACTTGCGTCGCCACTCTTTCACTTGTAAATATTGAGCACCAAGTTTTATTGGTTGTCCTTTGATTTTTTCCAATTACGTGCTGTATATATTTTTGTGGCTTGAATTTACTTTCATAATTTTTGATTATCAAGAAACTAAAGATCATTTTTGGATTTAAAAACTTGTGAATAAGTGTCTCCTTTTTCTGACCTTTGTAATGCCCTGTGCATGCAACATAAACTGTCTCGTTCATTCATACCTATTGGGATAATGTATTTGCTTTGAACCCCAATCCCGATTGGTTTATGGGTCACACTCCTGTTTTCACGTACAAAATCCCAGTAATCCCACCACTTTTCCATGCAGAAATTTAATGAAAATGTGATTTGATTTTTTTACCTACATTTGAGGTTTGCAGGGTATTTTTTTGTCGTAAAGAGTTGGGGGATACATCTAAGCCATATCTCCCTGAACTGCCCAGGCTGTCTAGTTTTCAGATATGTCTGAGTTAGGTAGATTTCCCTACATGGCCGCCAAGCCCGGTACCAAAAACGCAGGTGAACCCCTTGCAAAACTAGGTAGCTTTGCGACAGGTCATTTTGATGTCTACACAATATGTTTTGGGCCCTTCCTTGCCCCGTCCACTAAGCCTACCCACAAAAGTGAGGTACTGTTTTTATCGGGAGATGTTGGGAAATGCTGGGTTTTGACAAAGTTTGAGGTTTGCAAGAGATTCTTGGTAACAGAACCTGGTGAGAGCCAAACAAGTCTCTCCATCCTGGATTTCCCTAGGTGTTTAGTTTAAAAAAATGCATACGTTTTCCAGGTGTCCATGGCTGCTGACTGAGCTAGGGTTCAAAATCCACAGCTAGGCAAATTGCAAAAAAAAGGGTCAGTTTTCACTTGAAAAATGTGATGTGTCCACCTTGGGTTTTGAGATGTTTCCTGTTGTGGGCACTAGGCCTACCCACATAGGTGAGGTACCATTTTTATTGGGAGACTTTGGGGCATGCAGGGTGGGTGGAAGTTTGTAGATCCACGCCAATTCCAGAACTTTCCATCACAGAAATGTGAGGTAAATGTGTTTTTTTTAAAGTTTGAGGTTTGCAAGTGATTGTGTTTAACAGAACCTGGTGCGACAAACACACGTCACCCCATCCTGGATTACCCTGGGTGTTTAGTTTAAAAAAAATGTATAGGTTTGCTAGAATTCCCTAGGTGCGGACTGAGCTGGGGTCCAAAATTCACAGCTAGGCACATTGCGAAAAAGAGTCAGTTGTCACTGGAAAAATGTTATATGCCCATGTTTTGTTTTGGGTGGTTTCCTGTTGCAGGCAGAAGGCCTACCCGTACAAGTGAGGTACCTTTTTTATCAAGAGACTTGGAGAAATGCTGGGTGCATGGAAGTGTGTAATGCTCCACAGATTCACGTACTTTTCATGACAGAAATGTGAGGAAAATTAGTTTTTCTTTTTACAAAGTTTGAAGATTGCAAGGGATTTGGGCAGCAGAAACTGGTGAGACCCACACAAGTCACCCAATTCTGAATACCCTGTGTGTCTTGTTTTAAAAAATTTACAGGTTTGCTAGGTTTCCTTACGTGCTGGCCGAGCTGGGGTTCAAAATCCACAGCTAGGCACATTGCGAATAAAGGGTCCGTTTTCACTGGAAAAATTTGATAAGTCCTTGTTGCGTTATGGGCAGTTTCTTGTTACCGGCACTTGGCCTACCCATAAAAGTGAGGTACCATTTTTATTGGGAGACTTGGGGAAATGTTGGGTGGTTGAAAGTTTGTGGCTTCCCACAGATTCCAGTACTTTCCATCACAGATGGGAGTAAAATCTTTTTTTTTACAAGGTTTGAGGTTTGCAAGGGATTCTGGGTAACAGAACCTGCTGAGAGCCACACAAGTCACCCCATTCTGGATTCTCCTATGTGTCTTGTTTTAAAAAATGTACATGTTTACTAGGTTTCACTATGTGCTGGCTGAGTTAGGTTCTAAAATCCACAGGTAGGCACATGCACAAAAAAGGGTCAGTTTTCACTGGAAAATGTGATGTGTCCATGCTGCGCTTTGGGCCATTTCTTGTCACGGGCACTAGGCCCACCCACACAAGTGAGGTACCATTTTTTTCAGGAGCGACGGGGGGATTCTGGGTGGGTGGAAGTTTGAGGCTCACAGCAGTTTTCAGAGCTTTCCATCACAGAATTATGAGGAAAATGTTTTCTTCTTTTACAAAGTTTTAGGTTTGCAAGGGATTCTGGGTAACAGCACCTGGTGAGAGCCACACAAGTCACCCCATCCTGGATTTACCTGGGTGTCTAGTTTTAAAAAATGTACAGGTTTGCTAAGTTTCCCTAGGTGCAGGCTAAGCTAAGGTCTAAAATCCACCGTTATGCACATGTGCAAAAAAGGGTCCGTTTTGACTGGGAAAACGTGGTGTTCACGCTGCGTTTTGGGCCGTTTCCTGGAGCAAGCACTAGGCCTACCCACACAATTTTAATAGCATTTTTATATGGAGACTTAGGGGAACACAGAATGGTATAACAAGTGTTTTTACCAATTGATTCTCTATGCATTTCTGCCTTCTAAATGTAAGACACTGGGTAAAAAATAAGTCATTTCGAAAAATTTCCTCTAATTGACATGCTAGTATGGACACCCACAATTTTGGAGATGTGCAAATAACCACTGCTTCTAAACTCCATATTGTTTTCCCATTATGGAAATACATAGGTTAAATTGATACCTAGTTTTTACTCTTTATGTTTTGCTCAGTCATTGGTTCTGGGTACCCCAGGTTCTTCGTGAACCTACAAGTCCTATATATCACCACAACTAGAAGGGTCAAGCGGATATAACGGTATATTGCTTTCAAAAATATGCCAAACTTACACAGAAGCTAGAGGTAAAAATGTGGGCACAAATGGCTGTTTTTTTTTCAACTCAATTTCACCTGTTAGTTTTTATAAGAAAACCTTTAAGGATCTACACAAATGACCCCTCGTTGAATTCAGAATTATTTCTTCATTTTAACAATGTACAGCTTCCTGGGATCCATTATTGGTTTCACACCCATTTCTATCAATAACTGGAAGGAGGTTCAAAATCACAAAAATTAGGAAAAATAGGCCGTGTCTCTGTAAAATGTTAAAAATAGTGCAGAAAATTAAAGTTTTCTGGCAAACAACTGCCTGTTCCTGAAAGCTGGGAAGATGGTGATTTTAGCACGGCCAACCCTTCATTGATACCACTTGCAGGGGAAAAAACGGACGCTTTCTTCTGCAGCACATGTTTCCTTTTTTCCCCAAAAAAACAACATTTTGCAGTATTTTAGCTATTTTCTCTGTCTCCTCCCGGGGAATCCACAAACCCTGGGTATCTTTAAAAGAAAAGGACACAAATTTGGCAAGACTACCATATGTGGACAAAGAGTTACATGGGCCTAAGTGCGAACTACCCAAAACAGCCCAAAATAAGGCTTAGCACGGGGGAAAGGCCTAGCAGCGAAGGGGTTAAATGTAATAAGAAATCCCCTACGGAAGGGTAGGCCTCACTTTAGAAAAAAACAAATTTGGAGTTTTTCACTACCAGGACATGTACAACTTAAATGTACATGTCCAACCTTTTAACTGCACAGTACCCTACCCTATTAACTACCCATGGACTATCTTGGGGGTGACTTATATGTAATAAAAAAGTGCAAGGCTTGGCAAGGAGGGTTCAAAATCCACAATGACATAGCAGTTTGTGACTGCACTCAGACTGCAAAGGTAGGCCTGAGACATGTTTTAAGTGGTTACTTCAGTGGGTGGGGCAATACGTGCTGAAGGACCAGTGATAGCATTACATTTACAAGCCCTGGGTATACACGTACCACTCTACAAGGGACTTATAAATTATTTAATATGGCAATTTGGTGTTTGCAGTCAAACCATGTTTATATAAGTAAGCACAAGCACTTAAGCAATGGTTAGCAGCTGTAAAGTGCGCAAAGTCCTAAGGCCAACAAAAGCAAAAACTCCAGAAAAAAATTGCAGGTACTATGCAAAAGGGTTGGGGGAAGACCACCCTGAGGCTGACAGTTCTAACAGTGACATTGATATGTTAATGACTCTTCATGAATAAGAACAGGAAGACGTTATCAGTGAACATATTTCTGGTATTTTAGATGACTTGGGGATTATATATAACAAGTCATTTCCCACAATGCTTAATGTTCATCTACATTTATGCCACAGATGCCACATGACAGCATTAATACATTTCACAAGCAGATCACACAGGAACTTAAGAAATTGAGACACAGACAACGATAGAGTACACAACATCACCAGGGAACAGAGGACGGCCACTGAGACTCTTGCCCAAGACGATATAATACTTATCTGTCCTTCTGATAAAGGGGGCAACATTGTTATTTGTATTTGTTGATATGTACATCAAGGAAGCTTTCAACCAATTGGGGGATGGGTAGTATTTTAAACCAGTCTCCAAGGATGACTAAAATAAGACTGTGATTCCATTTTGGAATAAACTTGAGGATTGGAACACGGGGGACTGCTTATATTGGAGTAATTTGAATAGCTTAAGAAAGATTTCCCCCATATGCCTGCATTTTACCTACTTCCTAAAATTCACAAAAGTAAGAGCAACCCACCAGGTAGACTTATAGTATCCTCTTGAGAGAGTGCTCTTGAAAACACATCAAGATAAGTGGATTTCCTTTTGAGAAAGTTTGTACTTACTTTCCATTCACATATTCATGACACAAAAAATCGTCTTTAGAAAATTAAGGGCATTAATTGGGGGGAGGATTTTATCCTAATGACCTTGGATGTCTGCTTCCTTTATATTAGTATACAGCAACATCACGGTTGTTGACACAAGTTTCATTCACTGACAAAAAGCATTAATTAATAAAGTGTAAAGCTATTATTTAATTAAAAATATACAAAATGCTAAATTTGTAGTAGATAAATATACCTAAATGTTATAAGTCTGCTAATAAATAAAATGGTGATTTTTACCCCCATTTGGCCTGTTTGTGCCATATCATCTGAAAAATAATGCACTAACACTGTGTTTTGCCCAGCAGATCCGGCTGACTGAGACACATTAAGTCATTCAGAATCCATCATCTTAAATAGGATGAGTATGATACATGTCTCCGGTAACCTGTGCTCATCCTTGGATAGCTTGGCACTGACCAGTCAGGCTTATCCTCAAGACCCAAGTATAAAGTGTTGGCACAACACCACCCTCACATCACACTGCATACGCCACAAAAAGACTCCACACCGTATGTATAAAACACTGGTCTTTGTATTACACACACATTGAAATTAAAAAGAAATGCACATTGTATATACACTTTATAGGTATATGCAATTGTCAAACTTTCCCATTAGCAGATGAACAGCACGAACATACATGCCCTAATAAGAGGTATTCTTCCAACACGACATTCCCCAATATCGCATAACCCCAACAGTTGCAATGGCCAAGAAATCACAGGTCTTTGACTACGCCTCGTGACCCAGCCCGTATGTCATTCAACTACACCAGCCAATGATACATGTTGCCACTGTCATAACCCTACAGTTTCTTCCCAAGACTGGAAGGAAATCTGTGAATGCTATTTCCATAAGAACATTGTTTCAGCCAAGAACGAAAGCAAGATGCACCAGTTGGAGTCTGAACTGGAATCTAAGAACTTCCAAGCTGGCCGCTAAAATGACACTCTCAGGTCTGCTTACTAATGCTGCTTATCAGGAGGCCAAGATCGAATGTCCAGCGCGCTGTCCCTCAGAACCATGCACTTCAGCTGAAGAGACTCCTGAGTAAGCCAAAATTCATGCTCTCATCGCAAAAGTTCATGGTAGTAGCGTCATTGTTTAGGCAACATTTAGTTAGTCACGTTGCAAGAACTATTAATTGGAAATGTCGCAAGACAAGTAGTGTCTCATTTCTGAGGAACCATAGACAAAAATCATATTTGGCTGTAGGGTGTGCTTAGAGGGATTAGTGTCTCTCTTTCCCACTGTGTCTAGTACCGCCCACCAAGATCAGCTTCAGCACAAGTGAAAACATGGAGACAGAGTGAATTTATGTGCTTCTCTCAGAAGAAGCTTACTCAATGATTAAACCCACCGAGGACTACTGATAGGTGGTAAACTATTTCCCAGACAAAAACAGAAGAAGGAAAGATGCAGTAACGTCTCGGCAAGAATAAGGGGAACAAGTGAACTCACTTACCAGAACTCCAAGAGGATTAGATTCTCTTCTCTTCTTGTTCCTGTTAGCTGGGAAACACTCAAGTCCCTAAAAGACAAAGAGAGATATTCATAGCATATGTTATTGTTGAAAAAGAATGCTGTTTAGTTAGTATTGTATATCGTTATGTTAATAGTCTTAAGGCTTCAACATTAAGTCATCAAGCACTATCAAGAAGAATTACAAACTGCAATTGAAGTGAATAATAGAAGAGAGGCAACAGTCATAGTCTCATTGGATATGTGAACTAGTTTGATATTTGTATGTATTTTTTTAACTCAAAACTGTATTGGAAGAAAAATAGTATAATGAGGTGATAAGAATTTTAGAGAGAGTTCAATGTTTTTGCATGCATATGTTTTCTTGCAGTTTCCTAACTCCTATGAAGTAACTGCAAACAATCTATCTAGAACCTACTAGGTGTCTGAGCAGGGACCAAAAAGAAAAAGGAAACCGAAGATAGACCACACTGTCTTTTCTCTCTACCCATCCTCTTACCCATCCCCATTTGAACTCATCTGCTACTCTAAAATATTGGATGATGGAGAGGTTTGGAGATGGGCATTGGGAAAAGTCGACGTTCTGTTCCCATGCAATTCAGGTGAGAGTTCTGACTACCACCTTTAAAATGCACAAGTCCTCTCTAAATGTTATTTTGTCGGCCATCCTACCCCAGGAGGTTTGATTGCTATCTTTAGTGGGACCAAGACCTTGCCCCTTGGAATGCAGGTCCAAATCCCACCACTACATAACCATCCCAAAAAGGACCCTCAAAGTCAGAGGTCTGCAGTTTCCCTTGAGCCCCTAGTTTAAGGCCTCTATCAGGAATGCACAGATGTAGCTGTCCTCCCAGCACCCAGGTGTGAATAGGAGACATGCCTACTGGCACACAGAGCCATGACCCTCGAAATGTGCACTTTCCCAAAGTGAAATTTCCACACACGTAATGTCAGATCCAGCCGGACTACTGCAGACGATTCACCATTACGAACTCCTCAATATCAAACACTATACTGCTACTTTTCTGAACATAGGAAACACTAATCAATAGCTTTTCCCTACCTTTCTCCATGTTAATTCAATGCGAGAAGCAGGTCCATCCAGTGCCTTTCATGACCCTTGCATGTAACGCACATGCACACATGCCCTACCTCTTACCAACATGGCACCCTGTCCCGAGGGAGAAGTCTAATTTAGTAAGAGATATGCATGCAGAACCTTTTCACACAGCTTTTTAAATGCCAAGTCGAGTAACAGTAACCTGCACAAACCGACCCCACCAAGGCAAGCCTGTGGCACAATCGATGAGCTACCTCCGTGGATGGCACAACCAGTGTTACAGGCCCAGGGAGAAATTGGGTATTTATTTATTAATTTATAATAGATTTACTTCTTAACTCAACTAAGGGTGGACAGATATATATGACATGTTCAATTTATTTTATCCAGGCATTACACAAGCAATAAAGTCTGTTCTTATTCCGAGGCATCCGCCAAGAACTATAAAGTAAAAGAATGAAATGTAAAATAACCTAAAACATAAGAATTCATTTTTTGCCTTTAAGACCAAGTTGGAATCAATGAATGGCTCCCTATTTCTTTTTTATATGATCCTGCCACAGGCACCTGTCTAAGCCACACAAATGGAGTAGCATATTTATTGTGTCAAGAGTGGGAACCCTGGATGGTTGGAATTTTGTGGATTCATGCAGATTCCACAAGATTCTGGGACAGAAATGTGAGGATAATGCTTGATTGCAGTCAACGTTTGAGATTTGCAGGGCTTTAATTGAAAACTTCATGTAAAACATACAGGACACGTTACCCTGGACTCTCCCCAGCATTTTATTTGCAAAAATATCAGGGTGTGGTAGGTTTTCTTGAGTGGTGGCAGAGCCCAGGCTCAAAATACCTCAGCTATCCCCATAGCCGATGTATTCACTTTGGATTTGGGCCTTTTTTTCTCAGAGACGCTAGGAGCAAGAGTGATAGTCATTTATCGGGAGAAGCATGGGAATTCTGAGTGATAGGAATTGCTTTGGATTTTCAAAGATTCTGGAACATTCAGTCACATAAATGTGGGGAAAATGAGTGAGTGATTTTAGACATTTAGGCAAAGTCTGAGGTTTGAAGAACAGTGTGAGTAAGTGAGTGGGATCTTTGCAAGTTACTTCATCCTCGACTCCTCAGGGTGTTCAGTTATGAAAAACGTCCGGGGTTCCTATTCCTCCGGAGTCCATCTACTACTCAAGTACAGACTTACACTGATTGGTTTTGGAACTACCAACAGTCAACAGACTCAAAGAGTAAATACTAATAACAGTATAAGAATATTGAACCTATTCCTTTGTGTTAATGAGCCATGTCAAGGTATTCATCTACATTATGGTCCATTCACACACATTTTAAAAGTGCCACACAAAGCCATTCTCACTACCACCCATGGGCCCAACACACACAATAGTCACACCAACGAACTGCCACCATTCAAGGGCTCATCACATTCAGAAGCATCCAGATTAAAACACCAATCATACTGCCACTCAAACAGTCAGCAGCTAGTTTCCAAACAAACACACCTTTAGCAAACCAATACACTTTGACTGTCAGCCAATAGCCTCACATACTGCTAGCCAACTGCAACACAAACCACAAGCCAACAGCCATATATTCTGCCAGCTACTAGCCATACATACCACCAGCCAAGAGCCACACATTCCATCAGCCAACATCAGCACAATCATAACTAAACACACACCATCTTCCACTTTTGCTGGTTAGAGCCTTGACCGGAGGATGCACTTGTGGTCCATTCATCGTACAGATTGAGCATAGCCACCTTTGAAAACTGGGATTAATATGGTAGGGCAGACATCTCCTAATTTCCCTAAAGATTACAACCAGAAAGAGCTTTAGGGCCTTAATACGACGTTGGTTGGAGTTGCCTCTTACCAACATCGTTGCGAATGCGGAATTGACCGACCTCCGGTCGGTGGTCCCGACACCACAATTAGGATGTGACCACACATGATGCGATCACAAACTTCCATTTTACATTGGGTGCTTGTGCAGCATTCCGAAACCGCCAGCAGCACACAAGCCCATTGTCCAAGGGAATTTTTTTGCACATCCTGCACCATGTGGCACACACGGTCCAGTGATGTGAAGCACCCAGGGCTACATATGGAGAGCCAGAGGAGATAGGGGACCTGCTAGGAGCACCCAAAGTTGCTTTTGGACAGCCTTTCCATGTCAGAAAGGCTGACATGGAAAGTCTGTCAGTAATCAACATCATAATCCAGACGGAGGAAAAGCCGTCCATTAGGGATTATGAGCAGTTTCCAACTGGCGGAACCAATTCGGTTTGTCCGTTCGTTATTTACTCCGACCACCAAAATTGCAATTCGGTGGGCGGAGTGTAAACTTTCCATGTCGGTCGGAGAGCCCCCGACCAACGATCGGAGACTTTCTGAACGACATCGAAATGAGGCCCATTGTGTTTAAAGTACAGAGTACTCCATCAGAACATGATGTATGTCCTGTTCTAAGGCTGTGTTGTTGCCACATGCACCTTTACTAACACCTCCATATGCAGCCTGCTTAGGCTCAGGAAGCCTTGTCTTTTATACACCTTCAGCACACTCACTTCACTATATCACTATGTGGAAAGTATATTGGGGTGTATGAGGACACATTTATGTCCTATTCCTCTGACAGAGTGAGCAAATGTGTCTTTAAAACCAGGGTAAACCTGATGGTGCAGATTTACTCCATAACAAGCACTTCTACATAGAATGAGGGTCTTCTGGTTTTGCAGACAGCATGCTCAGTCTAAATATAGTGCATGCCATGTCCACTGTTACTAGCAGTGCAGTGACCGCAATGCACTTGTAATAAGGAGTACAGAACATCCTCCACGTTTTAGCAGATGCTTAAGGTGTCAAGCAGTTACATTTAAGACAAATGTGTGTCTCTTTACAGGAGTCCATAAAGACTCAATGGCTCATATCCAATTTAGAAAGGAAACGTCTTGGATTACAGTCCTTCTTTCCAAAATAGATGGAAGGGTTTTCACTCAGGAAATTGGCCATGGAAGGAATGTGTTCATGAATTGCCATTTGGGCAGATACTTACTGTTAGTTTGTGCGCTCCACTTCAGTTAGTACAAAGAGAAGCAGGTTGGAAACACAGATCAGGCTGAGATGGGCACTGGGAACACAAATATCTACACCCCTGCCTCTTCCCTTGTCAAGTACAAACTATGCATTAGAGATATCAGTGACTCTTTTCTTCTGTTGCAAAAGGTCTATCCTGCAGCCTTACAGCATTCTCTACTTGAAGTGTTACAGGAGTAAGGATTTCAGTAACAGCTAACTGAAGCCAAGGAAAAGCATTAGTTTTTCAGGGTTGGTTTGCTGATAGACAACATATGAATTGTATGTTGCCAACCTAATCAGGTGGGTATACAACTTTTTAAAACATTTGTGTGTTTAAGATGTGTTTCATATGGTTGAAGAACCCAGTCATTTCTATCTACACCACCCATGTACTTGGAATCATCCGTCCAACCAAGGACATACGCGAGACCAAGCGCCTCTTGCGTAAGGAACTAGTAATAAAGACAAGAGGGGGCAGACAAACAGATGGGACATCGATTGCATCATTGAGGGCAGCCCTAAGAAAGAAATGGTGGGAACACAAAAATGCTCACATGGAGAGGGAATGGATCAAAGTTTTCTCCCTGCTCAAACAGAAGAATTCGGCAGGATTATGGAGACACATAAACCGGCTAAGCAGCAGAGGTGCTCAAAGAGAAAACGGGGTGGCAGAGCAAGATTGGCTGGTCTACGTAAAGCAGCTATATTCAATTGCCCATGTAAACACATGCAGGACTGAAGATTCTAACTGTGGGACGGACTGTCTCCACCTACCAAGGGCAATGATCGAAGAAAAAACTTCTAGCCCCCGAAATCCTCCTGAGGGTTTGCGAGACCAGAGATGCGCCACACCCTGTCAGCCCAGATAAACCATGATATGGTTATTAAGATATTTAAGAACATGAAGAATGATGGGGCTCCTGGATCAAATGGGATACCCGCCCAGGTTTTTAAAAAGGCCCCCAACTTGTCCTTACTCCTCTTTACAACCATTCCTTAGCAATAGCAATAACCCCCGACTCATGGAGGGGCTCCATATTAGTCCCAATTTTTAAAAAGGGAGATTGTTTAAAGCCATCGAATTATAGGCTCATCGCTCTTCTTGACATAGAAGCCAAGGCCTACGCCTGCCTCATACTGAAGGACCTGGAGACATGGGCCGAAGGAAAAAGCATCATACCCTGCTATCAGACTGGCTTCAGACCACAAGTATCGACAATAGATAATATCCTGGCGTTAGCACACCTAGAAACTGAAGCAATAAAGAAGAAAAACCCTCCCCTCTTTTGTTGCTTCATTGATTACAGCACAGCATTCAATAAAGTGGTACGAAATAGGCTATGGCGGAAACTAGAAAATTGGGGCATTCCGCCAAACCTACTGAAGGCAATCAGATCACTTTATGATGGCACCTGGGTGCGGGTTAAAACCAGCGCTGGTACAGTGTCCCCTAAAATAATAACAAACAACGGGCTGAAACAAGCATGTGTGCTGGTGCCCATCCTTTTTAACCTGTACACGGCGGATTTGGGGGATGCCTTGAAAGGCGCCAGCTTAGTAGCACCGAGATTAGGCAGCATGAGGCTACCGGTCCTACAATATGCCGATGACACAGCTGTAATGGAGCACACGAGGGTGGGCCTACAGAGAGCCCTAAATGCGTTGAATCAATTCAACAAAGATAACAACCTTCAAGTAAACCAAGGGAAAACTAAGGTCGTCATTTTTGGGAGCTATCGTCTGAAAAAGGAAGTACAGTGGCAGAGTATAACTACACAGGGGTTTGGTTTACGGAACAGGCCAATGCAAATGTCCATCTGAAACAGCAGTCGTCCAAGGCCAATAAGGTGATTGTTACATCCTGCTTTTCCTTTTTCTCTGTCCTACTTTAGTGTTTGTTATATCTTGCTCAGCATGCATCTATGATGTCACATAGGGTTCTGATTGTGTATGCTTGGATTGAGAGTCAGTTACATCTGAGGCTGAGCAGGCGTCCATTTGCTCCTGGTGGGGTTTTTAATTGGATTACTATTGAACCTACATATTTCTGTATTATCAACTAATCTTCAATAAATCAGATCTATTTCTATCAACTGGATTCAAGGATCATCTTTTAATTGCTACAGTGATATTCCTTTTAAAGCAACTGAGCTTACATCTGATAAGCCCTACGGCCAAACCAATATTAAGTGCCTTAAAAGCAAAAGTGCTGCCAGCCATCAGCTATGGCCACCAGGCTTTTCCGGGGACGCAGGATGCCCTTCTCACCGCAATCCAAGCCAAAGCATATAAATCAGTCTTTTCTATCCCAAGGTCGGCAAGGAAGTCAAGACTAAGATTGGAGCTTGGCCTGGTTAGGCTAGACTTGATGTGCCAAGGGGAGATTATAAAATCATACTTAAGGATTATAAGGGCCCCAACAAACTCCCTAAGATACCAATTGAGAGCCATCTTCGAAGGGCCAAGATCAGCATGGCACACCAGTCTTGGCAAAGCACTCGAAAAGAGCATACCACTGCTTGTAATCCCACTAAATGCATGGAAAAAAGCCATAAACAGACAAGTTCTGAAAATCTCATTCGAACTGGACCTTAAATCCCTACGCTATAGCCCCCACCTAGACCCGCTGAATAGTTCCTACATGGTATGCAAGGCACAACCCTACCTGAATGAGGCCCTGACACCACAAGCCAGAACTAAAATCCTCTCTATGAGAGTGTGTACTCTAGGAATCACTGAATTTAACCCCACATGGGCTTGTAATGGGGAAAATACAAGCTGCAGACTGTGCCCCTACACAAGAGAATCCTGGCTTCACCTTTTATGCTGCTGCCCCTCCCTTATGAATGAACGCCATCGACTTCTCTGCCCAGTCTGCATCATCAAGGGAATCAAGACATTCCGCGAAGAATCAGCCTTGTGCTTTTCTAGAATAACCACGATGACCTTGGCGAGTCTTTGAAAATTCATTTATCTGATTAGAATGACTTTAAAGGCAGCAAACAATCACAAACAAACCAGTGCCACCAGCGTGGTACAATAAGGGGATCAAGGCAGCCTCCCCTCATATGAGCCACGATTCTCTCCATCCGCCCTAAAGAAATCGCACCACATCAATGGCTCTCTGTAGGAGAAAACCACCAAGGCCTACGAAGCTGTCTAAGAAACTTGGTGCAAGGACTTATGATAAAGACCCGGGGCTGACGGTCCAAGTGGGTGCCGCGGAGAGGGGATATATTACTTGAACAAAAAACTTTTTAACCAGAAGTCTTTATAGTTTTAATGTGATCATTGTTTTACTCACCAGTTTTATTCTTTCTTACTGTAATGATTTTAATTAATTGAACAGTTAATAAATTCATTCATTCACCCATGTACTTGTTATAATCAAGTATACAAGTGGCCTTGTGGACATCTGCCAACAGACAGTAATCTGTGGCTGAGGAAGTGCTCTCAACGTGAAGTATAGTGAGCACATATACTACCCTCCTGTCTGAGAATTTGACAGCACACAGTTCATTGTGTCAGCTTGGCACAGTTCACTAACTGCTAGTCACCTACATAAATATTATTACCTTTATGAAGGAGAGATTGGGTAAGCTTCCATACAATCCTTCCCTGTATGTACTCTCAGGCTCTACACATAACCAGCGGAGAGCACAACTATATGTATATCTTGATGCTGTGACATGCTCTTGTGCTCGATATTTACAACATAAACAATTTCAACTTTTGTACAAGATCAAGGACTTATCAGCCACTTTATTCTTTCAATGAATATAAATCACTGAATACTTGACAGACAAATGAAACGACAGGTCAAATTCTGAATAACGTTTCATGTGCAGGATGGTATCGGGGCAATAAAGCAGAAATATCATTGAAACATACATTGCAAAATCAAAAACATATATACAGTCATGGCCAGTGTGCATCTGGATGTTGCCCAAAACATAGGTGTAGACTTGAAGGACAGTACAACTGGTGTGTGCACTATTTCCATGATCAGCGTTAGGCCCAAAACGTTTTTTCAACTCTGCAATTGAAATAGAAGCCCACTGGTATGCCTTAGAGTAAGGGCTTGGAGTGCCTCCCTGCTCCCTTAGAAACTGAGGGGCAAGCACATTTGTTTGGTATAAAATGTCCTCAAAGGCTTCCTTCAGAAAACATCGAAGTAGTCAATGGACACAAAAATTGCAATATTGACCTTACATCCTGAATCTGCAGTTAATGGGGGAATTTGTGGCTGAACTAAATTAGAAGGTTGCCAAGTGAGCACTCTGTTTTTATTCAATGCAATACCTACCTGTATGCTGGATTGATCTACCCTGTCACTGGCTCACCACTGCACAAATTGTACTTGCAAAGAGACATCATGACTGCCATAAACATGTTCCTCAGAATCATTAGAAGCCAAGTTATCAGTGGAAGGCACTCCGACTGAAAATTCACTTCCAGATTCTGCTCCTTAACCTTCTCCCTCGGATTCTGTCACAGTATTGGGCCCTGCCTCAAAGCTCTTCATCATTATTTGAGTTAGAGCCTGGGAAGCAGTCACCCAATGAGATGCCATCGCTGTTTTCCATCTAAAACTTTCTGGCTCAGACAGAATGAAGAGAGACTCGTAGAACTGAATGCTGTGTGTGTGTGTGCTATGAACTGAAAGTATGGAATGCTACATTGTGAGAGTGAGAGTTTAGTAAAGTGTGATAATAACAACAGTCTCAAAAGGAAAAAACACTCATCTGACTTCATGCTGCAATGCAAAGAACTTCTCCAAAGAAGCTAAAAGAGGAATAGGAAGGAAAAAATGACTTCCAGTTGCAACACACGCAATGAGGCATAGGGACATTTTGCAAAATTTGTTTCGGATGCAGTCTACCCTGCAACAGTCCACTCTACACCACTTCACTCATTGCCACTGCACTCTAAGCCACTCTACTCTATTCTGCTCCACTGCACGGTATGCCAACCTACACCATTGGGCTCTATGTCACTGCACTCTATGCCACTCTAGTCTACTCTGTTCAAATGTGCTCTCTGCCACTCATCTCTGCACCACTCTACTCTGTGCCAGTCTAATCTGCGCCACTCTACTGTACACCACTGCACTCTATGCCACTTCACTCTACAACACTCCATTCTATAAGACTGCACTCTCTGCCATTGAACTGAACACCCTTCTACTCTGCACCACTGCACTGTACGCCACTGCCCACTACACCACTTTATGCTTTACCACTCTACACCATTGCACTTTACACCACTCTATTCTACTCTGAACCACTGTACTTTAAGCCACTGCACTCTGCCACTCTATGCCACTCTAATCTATTCTTCACCAATGTACTCCATGCCACTTCAATCTACACCACTTTCCTGTATGCCACTGTACTTTACGCCACTTCACTCTACACCTCAGGACTCTACCCTGCATGACCACCCCACTCTAATCCACTCTACTATATGCTGCTGCACGCTCCGCCAATGCAGTGTACTCTGCACCACTCTACTCTACGCCACTTCACTCTATGCCACATCACTGCACTCTACGCTAATGCATCCTACACCAATCTACTCAAAACCAATGCACTCAGTGCTGCTGCACTCTACACCAATCTACTCTGCAGCACTGTATTTTATGCCACTTCACTCTAAACCACTGTACTCCAACTCCAACACTCCACTCTAGGACACTACACTCTGCGATACTCCACTCTATGCGGCTCTGCTCCATTAAACTCTACTCCACACTGTGAAATTCTACTCCACTTTATGCCACACCACTCTACAAAGCTCTACTCTTCTCTATGCTACTTTACATCACTACTCCACTCTATGGTGCCCCCTCGCAACTCAATCTATGCCACGACATGCCACTTTACTCCACTTTATTCTACTACACACTACTTACTCTATGCCACTCCACTCTACTCTAAGCCACTCAACTTTGCAATACTCTACTCCACTCTATGCTGTTCCACTCTCCTACATTAGTCCACTCTATGCCACTCTACTCAGCAAAAATATACTCCACACTACGCCACTCTACTCTACAACACTCTACTCCACTCTATGCAACACTCTCTACACCCCTCCACTCTGCTCTACACCACTCCACAAGACTCTATGCCACTCTACTCTATGCCACTCTACTCCATTCTGACACTCTACTCCTCTCTACGCCACTCAACTCTAGTCCTCTTCACATCCTTCCACTCTACAACAATCTATTCCCTCCACGACACTCCACAATACTCTAAACCACTTCACACCACTCAATGACACTCCACTCCACTTTAAAACACTCCACTCCATGACACTCTCCTTAAACCCACTAACTTTTAGGCATGCTAAACAGCAGTCATGCTGTTGTACAACATGGCTAAAATATATAAATTGCTCTTGTATAGGCGAAACCTATTGGCTTTGCCAATGCTTGTTTTAGCAGATGTTGCACAGAAGGTGTTCATGTAGATTTAATTTTGATGATAACTTTGTGAGCTAGATCTTCGTACATAAACTGATCAAGTCGGTTTTAAAAAAAGACAGATATAATGCCAATCTTGGGTATGCAGATTTAATAATGGGTGCCGCCCGCTCCATTTAGTCAACGGCATCTACCCACCACTAAATTTACTCTATCACATTGATATAGCAATTTCCTTGCTTAACACTACATTGCTGAATGCTACATAGTAAACTTATTTCAATTTGAGAACATAGTCACTAAAATAATTCCATTAAATGCGATGAAATGTAAGAATATTATTTAATATCAATAAAACTGAAAATTAAATGCTTTATGGGAGAGGTCGTTCCAATACAATGATTCATTTCTATATGGCTCTTTTGCCCACATGCATCAAGGTAAATTGCATTCGCAAACGGTGCGAATCGCAAAATTCGCCTGTTTGCGAATGCAATTTCCTTTTTTGGGATGCATTATTTTTTTTATTTTTTTCGCAATTTAAGGAATCGCAATTATGTTGCAATTTCTTAAATTGCGATTGCATTTAAGAAATCGCAATTTGTGATTTCTTAAAATGCAATGCATTAACATTTTTTTTTTGCGAATTCGCAAATAGGAAAAGGTAAATTACCATGAAGTTGAACTTCATGGTAATTTGTGAAAACTTTCAAAAATGCACAAAAGTGCATTTTTGAACGTTTCATTTTACACACACACACATGCCCTTGGGGCATGTGTGTGTGAAAAATTTTATTAAAGTTTAATTTCAGGGGTGCAGGGGGGGGTCCTTTGGACCCCCCCCTGCACCCATGAAATAGCATTCTCATTTTGCGAATCCTTAATTGCGAATCGCAAAATGGAAATGGCTTCCCATTCATTCCAATGGGCCTCTAGGCCCATAGGAATCAATGGGAAGGTATTCCTTAATTGCGATTCGCAAATTGTGAATCGCAATTAAGGAAAATTAAGAAATCACAAAAAAAATTGCGATTTCTTAATGCATAGCATTTTGCGATTTCTTAATTGCGATTCCTTAATTTTCGCAATTAAGAAATCGCAAAATGTAACAATGATGCATGTGGCCGTTTATATTATATTAAGTTAATTAATAATAATGAAGAAGTAGGGCCAGTGAAGGGTTAGGGTGAAACAAAAAAGGAAATATACATAGTTTGGGAGGGAGCGGTAATTCCCGAAATATATACCATGTACATATTTTAAGTTTACTTAAATAAAAAAGAATAGCAATTCTTAAAAATAGATTACAATTATGGCATTTAATTAAGCAATATACAATAAATAAAAAAGTTAAGTGATAAGAATGAGTTTCAGAATAGAAAGACTGCAATGCTAAAAAAATTAAATTTGAAATAAATAAAATACATTTAGAAATATAGGTAGGAATGGCACTAGGTTAGGAAATTTGATCATAAAAGAATTTACGTTACAGTTGCAATTACTAAAAAAATAATTAAAAAAAAGTTAGTGCAGATGTAGGGTACACGTAAAGTTGACATAATGGAGTACAAGGAGTGATAAAATACAGGATAAACCTCCATTGACGACACAGGGGCAACCGAGGTAGTTATGGGTAGATTAAGTGGTTGTAGGAGTAGTAACATACAACCCTAAATGCTAAGGTTTAGAAATGCCCAGGGGTACCAACTGATGCTCTGATCATAAGCTATAGGTATATTATTGGTGCTTCCTGAGCCAGTTACTTCAAAGTAGATCTCATTCTTACAGCATTTGCTCACCACACAGATATAAGTAGAACCCGAAAGAGAGGCTAAATTCAATGGAGATATCACACTTTACAATTCTCAATGTACGTATTTGTTTTTAGTTTATTAAACAAATTTAAAACATCATGGGGCATATTACCAACAACTAGCGATAATTATCGCTAGGTTGGCTTAGCGGCAATAATTTTATCGGCGTGTAGCGACGATTTTTATCGCTTAGGAGCCTTGATATTATCAAGGTTTATCTCCTAAGCGATAAAAATCGGCCGAAATGCATGAATATCGCTGAAAAGTCAGCGATATTCATGCATTACCGAGCTAATGCTCTTAGCCATGTTATCCACCTCCCATTGGATAACATGGCTAAGAACTGTTCAGGGCAGGTGTTAGCTTTTGGAGATATTCGCGCTTAGCGCGAATATCTCCAAAAGTTGGTGATAGGAGATAGTGATGTTAGCGACTGTTTCCAGTCGCTAAAACATCTTGGCACGCCCACTTTGCATGTCATTAGTGATAAATTTCTCTGATATGCAAAGCGGGGCCCAAGATGGGTGCTATCTCCTACTAGCTGTCGCTAACTGGTGTTAGCGACAGCTAGGTAATAGGGAGATAATTTTATCTCCGCTTTCTTGGCTTTTAAAGCCAAAAAAGCGGAGATAAATCCCTTGATAATATGCCCCCATGTGTTTAATTCATCAGGCCAAGCTGTTTTTCTTTGCCTATGTTTTATCACAGATCATACAATGTTCAATAAACTAAAAACAAATACGTACATTGAGAATTGTAAAGTGTGATATCTCCATTGAATTTAGCGCCTCTTTGTGGTTCTACTTATATCCGTGTGGTGAGCAAATGCTGTAAGAATGAGATCTAATTAGAAGTAACTGGTTCAGGAAGTAGAAATAGATAGTTTGCAGGATAATTCGGAGCACGCATTATTGAATTGAATTACCAAGGGAACACCTTTGTTTTAATTGTGTGATTTACCCAGTTCCCTTTGGTTCAAGGGTTACTCTCTTCTGTTTATACTCGGTATATTATTGGTTCCTGAACATAGGGTCAGTTTGCGACAAATTACTTTGTTCATTGTTAGATTAAATATATGTCCTTCTCTGGGAGTCACTGATTCTCAGTCTATACGCTGGGTAGTTCTAATATTTGGCAAAAAGAAACCGTGCAAAATATTCTGAGGGCTGGTTCACTGCCTTTCGGTCTTGGATTGATTCTATACGTTTAGAATCAGCCAATACAAATCTTCATTTTTAAACAAAAAATGTGTCCCCCAAAAATGAGTGCAAACGCACGTTTCTGTTAGAGGTGGAATATTCAGAATCGGTCTTCATTAAACTGTTTCTAGAGTATTTTTTTTCTTAAATAACGAAACTTATGAGAGTGTATAATTTCAAAAATGAGCAACAGCCACCCTTTCCCAACCAAAATTGAAAAATCATGGCATAAAAAACGATGACTATGGTCTTTCTTTCGAAATACATCTGTGTGCTGTGGTAAAGTCTAATGTCTTCAGCTGGAGTCTGAAACGTGCTCCAATAAATATCACTGACAAACTACATGCACGTTCTTTTGTGTTTTTACAGAGCAGAGTCGTATTCGCGTCCTCTAGGGAGCAACAAAAACATGTAGAATACGTACGCAAAATTGTTCAGGCAAAAGGCCAGCATTGATCTATGCCTTCTTTTGTGTCGAGACGTGTTCAAAGCGCTGTATATTATATGACCAGTGAGAGAAAGAAAACAATAGTCGAGCTTGAGCACGATAAATCCCAGCATGAAAGGCTTCCCGAGGCACTGTCTTGCAGCGGAGTGTTTTCCTTGTAGGCACAGGCGTCTTCTTGCAGCTCCTCAGAGCACAACCGAGCTGAAGTTTTAACGCCGCGTGGAAAAATCACCTTCGCAACCACGGTGTACTACCTGACTTTGTTATACACGAGGTGTCACATAAAATGCATGCACTCTCCTTGGCTTAATGGTAATAAAATGCAGCGTGACAGCTTGAAGATGCAGTGAAAATAATGTGCGAAAAGTTTGGAATTTAGATGAAGTCTCTCACTTTCACTCCTTCTTTTTTCACATAAACACAAAACGTAAATCTCCATAACATCTCTAGCCTTCACTGACGTAATTTCACAGGGCGCCGCCTTGATAGATATTCACCGGATTTATCTTCGCGACAACTGGGCCCTTAGCTGACTGTAAAATAACGTCACGGAGTACACTCAGGTACACGCACACGCACGCACACACACACACACACGCTATCCAAGACTAGGGAGCGGCAGCTCCTCAGTAGTCATGGGGAGCATCACATTCGCACTGATTGTGCCCTTTTTTGCGTTTCTAATTTACATTGCTCTATTTAAAGATCTTTATAAAACCGGTAAATAACGTGTTTGAGGTTTGTTCCTATGCATACAATTTCTCACAGTTTGGCCAAGAAGGTCTACACAGATACCGGAGTCCAACTCCTTAAATAGAATCTGCCTCTTAAACACTAGGCAAAGGCCACCATTATCACTACTAAATTCAACAAAGTAACAACTAACTAGACAAGTACACACAGAACACTTTCTTCTGAGAAAATTTCAAATTTGGTGGAATTCTGCTCAGATTTGTTGCATTTTTTATTATAAAACTTACATATAACAGTATGTGAACCACAGTTTGGGCAGGCCTTAATGACAAAATAAAAGCTGATCATTTAATATTCTTTTATTCGATATTTTGGAATATAAGACAGAAAGACTTGTAGACAGAACTGGATGCAGACGTGCTGCAGAACAATGTGCATACATGGCAGTGATCCAGCAGGTTACCAGCAACAGGTAATCTAACACCACATACTCACTTGGGCCCATGAATTAATTCACAACATACTGGTAATAACTACTGGGGTAATGTTTTTGTAATTCCTTAGATTAGTTATATCTAGTCCCTAACTAATCTTTCAAAAAGTTATTTCCTCTGGTCAATGAACCATTAGTTTGATTAGACTAGTTGATGGTCAAATGACATAATATTTCAATATATTTACATATTGGAAATGACCACAGAGTCAGAATGAATTTAAAGTTTTATCTCAGATTAATTCATGTGAACCACTTGCACAGTACAGAACAAACTCCGTTTTGTCACAGGCAAGAAGATTCAAATGATCAATCAAAATGCATTCATTTATACTTTGCAATGACACTGCATGAAAAGGAGAGGATAGAGAGAAAAGCACATAAGCGCATACACAGATATATTTATATTTACCTAGAATGGGGTGAAAACCAACTCCCAGGCCTAGGAATTGGTAAGGGTCCACCAGGAAAGATCTGGTGAACAAAGACTTCAGGACAGAATTTAGGACAGGACAGACAACCTCTCTATCACCGATGCTTGCGTAGCACCCATCTCTGACACTCTCTTCCTCCTTGAGATTCTTCCATGATCTTCTACTAAATTAATTTGCTTAAGATAATTGGTTCAGCAATTCGATTCTTCTTCTGTGTCACTTGTCACTCTGATAGCATCCCGGTCTCAAGACTTCAGCATCTCCGTCTCCAGACTAAGCTAACTAACTAATGTTACCTCGATTATACCTTTCTGTATGCTAGTACCACCCATTAATATTTTAAACTTATGATATTACTAACTCTGATTGGACAGGCAAGGGGAGGTGATCATCACACCATGCTAAATTATTACTCTTTTCAGTTAGCCCTTTGTTAATAAACCCATCTCCTTATTTCTTTATTCAAACTCAGTAGCGGCCGGTGGTGGGAGTGCTGGGGGGGAGGGGCAGGGTGGGGGTTTAGTAAACTATGGAATATTGTCGATCAGAGGTAAGTAAACTAATACACAAATAAAATGAATTACGTTGCGTGCGCTGCATCACATTTGGCAATGCAGTGCACGCAATGAAATTTGTTTTATTTATTTATTCATTTGCTTACCTCTGTTCGGCCGTATTCCATAGTTTACTACCCCCCAACATTGCCCCTCCCCCGCCCCACCTCACCGCCCCACAGCAGTCCCACCACCGGCTGCTACTGTTCAAACTTTATTTCCCACTCGCATTCACAATGTAATTGTCAGAAATTATAAAAAGTCTGCAGGTTCCCATCCTTTTCAGGTGACTGTCGTTTCGGTTCTTAGGAACGTATCCATCAGCAACCTTGGACGATGTTCAAGTTGGCATTGCGTCTTCCAGCTTGGTTGCACTACACATGTGCGGTAGAATGAGAGGGAATAGACTGTGGCTCACGAATCTAGGCCCATAATAAGCAATATTGAAAGAGTAAAAAAAAATAAAAAATTTAAAATAAAAAATAAATGGTTTCACTGTATACCACCTATTTCTACTCTATTCCCATTTACTTGTTATTACTCTTCCCACATTAGCATTAGTAAAATAGCTAGGTTTAGATTTTCAGCAAGCAGGTGGCAAGCATTTGAGTTTCAAGCGGCCATTTTGTTAGCTACTGCGCAAGTGCAGAAAGTTCCCTCCAAGCAAAAGATACGTCATACTACGTAGATGCAGTTGACGTATGCACACTAAAGTTTTTCGGTATGCAGCCATTTTAGGATAACACTCTAGTTACTTATTAGTAAAGCACATAGGCAAGCTTAGTTTCTTTTAATAAATGTTGTGTAGTGTATATTATTTCCACAAAACAGGTTTAGTACGGGGTTAGAGGTTACATGAGAAGATTGCTTTCAAGCAAGTCTCTTTTTCACATGTCCTTGCTCCATCAGCACTAACATAAACACCACATGACTACAAACAATACTAAAGGACGGATGATGGAAGCAGCCTAGAAGAACAGCAGAGGATTTGGGTTTAGCACTCCGCAGTAATTTTCATTTAAAAAAAGCATCTGTAGATGGCTATACATCCCTTTGAGATTCATAATGTGCAGGTGCACTTTTAACCCCTCACAATGGGAAAGGGTCTTGTGAGAATGTGCCATATTAGATAGAAATGTACTATTAAGATCAAATGGAGGCACAAAGGCATCCCCACACTCTCACTGTATATGAGGACAAGACCATTTTTAAACAATATTAAATGGTATTTGGAGTCTTTATAATAATTATGTAACATTTAGACCCTGATTAAGAGATTTTGGCAGAGCAGTGGCACGGCAATGCCATTAAAAAAGGCACTGCAATGGGACCGCCCTACAAGCTTCCTGCACAGCATGGACTCGAAAGTCCATGCCGTGAAGGAACCTATGTGCATGCACACGGGGGCACATGTAATGCCCCCTGTGTGATACACGTATGTTTGAGGCACAGGGGGGCCCTGTAGGGCCCCCTTTGTTTCACCTCTAACAGGGTCCCCCTGCCATGAAAACCCTGGATGAGAGGAAACTTGTAATATGCTTGGCGAGACCGTGGCGTTCCAGCCAAGCATATTGCGGTGTCTGACAACCACTCCTATGCCAGGGAATCGGGGTACCCTGGCGGGGCCGGCATTCCCAGGGCAGTCCGACTGGGAGGTCGGACTGCCAGTGCAGTGGTGGCTGGATCCGCTATTCCCACGCCACCACGAGCAGACTCCTGATAGGACCCAAGTCTCTATTTCTGTATCTCTTCCTTAAAAAGCACTTATCATAAAGCCAGCAGTGCCTTATAGTGCACTAGACCTGACCACCCTCTTGTTTTATTGGTAACAGCTACACTACTAAAGCACTATTTGCTCTTTATCCCATTTCTTGTCCTGAAGTTCAGGAGGTGTGTTTACATCAAAAAACAGATACCCCTCCCTCTCCTAAAACTAAAACCTATGGCTACAGAAGACTATAAATCCATTCTCATCTTAAATGAGGTTTACAAGGGCCACTTCCTCCCAGAAACCTTATTATTGCTTGTCTTTTGGAAGACTTCAAAACTGAGCCAGAGTCGACTAAAGGAAAGCACCTAGATAAAGGCTAAGGGGCACATGCATCAAAGGAAATTGCATTCGCAAATGGTGCCAATCGCAAAATTCGTCCGTTTGCGAATGCAATTTCCATTTTTGGGATGCATTAACATTTTTGCATTTTTCGCAATTTAAGAAATCGCAAAATTGCGATTTCTGAAATTGCGATTGCATTTAAGGAATCTCAAATTGAGATTCCTTAATTGCAATGCATCAAACTCTAAAAATTTACGAATTCGCAAATAAGGGGAGCAAATTACCATGAAGTTGACCTTCATGGTAATTTGCGAAAACTTTGAAAAATGCATTAAAGTGCATTTTTCAAAATTCCATTTCACACACATGCGCTTGGGGCAGATTTCAGGGGTGGTGCAACAGGGTGTCCTTTGGACACCCCTGCACCCTTGAAATTGCATTCTTAATTTGCGAATTTCTAATGGTGAATTGCAAATTAAGAATGTCTTTCCATTCATTCCTATGGGCCTCTAGGCCCATAGGAATGGATGGGGAGGTATTCCTTAATTGCGATTCTCAATTAGAGAATCACAATTAAGGAATTTTAAGAAATCGCTATTTTTTTAGCAATTTCTTGATGCATTGCAGTTTGCATTTCCTTAATTGCAATTCCTTATTTTTCGCAATTAAGGAATCACAAAATGAAATATTGATGCATGTGCCAGGTAGTGTTTGATTCACAGGGTATTTGTGTACTTCAATTTTACTAAGGTGTGCAGCTTCTTTAATACATTAATGCAAATGCAACTTTCCTAAGTCACATTTAGGCATTTTGCACTCTTGAATCTATAATTTTTCCTGGATAGTTTTGTCAGGATGGTGGAATTTCCTCCTGGACATGTGCTTATGGGTGGCTTTGTGGGTGTTTGATGGTGCAGGTTTGTGGGGCGTTGAAATACCATGGCAATTGATTTCCCAACAGAAGAACAGCTGTTGCTTTACTAATTTAAAGAACAGATAGAAAAAAGCCTTCAGGGCAGGAATTGGAAGAGAATACTGATGGAGCAAGGTTTCGTATGTAAAGAAATTTGCTTGGATTAAATCCTATTGAATGATATGTAATAATGTAACCAATATGTTTTGTAAATACTAATAATGGCACTACACAACATTTACTTTATCTAGGGGAAGCTTATAAATGTGCTTTACTAACAAGTAATCCGAGTGTCTAAAAATGGCTGCTGAAAACTCCTCTGAGCATGCGTCTACTGCATCTATGTAGTATGATGTCTTTAGCTTTGGTGGGAAATCCTTGCAGCAGTAGTATTCAAAATGGCCGTTTAAACTTCACATGTTAATGCACATGCTACGCTTCAAACTAAACCTCGCTTACCTTACTAAACTGCTAATGCAATAGCTAAAATAAATTAAGGGAATACGTTTAGGATTGAGTGGTATAGAGTGCTTTCATTTATTTTCGTATTTTAACATGTTATTCTTTGACTTTATCATTAGTCCGTATTTGGGCCTGAAGAGTGACTGAAATCTCCATCTAGCTGAGGTGTGCGCAAGAGCATTGTGA
Source organism: Lissotriton helveticus (assembly GCF_964261635.1). NCBI lineage: Eukaryota > Metazoa > Chordata > Amphibia > Caudata > Salamandridae > Lissotriton > Lissotriton helveticus. The sequence goes on from NC_136063.1 coordinate 809,792,906, forward strand.
CATTGAAACTCTGCCAAGTACAGTTGACCAGAGGATGCGCCTGGGAACAGCACATCTTGACCCGAAGAGGGGAAGGAGAAAAACTAAATTTGCATACAATGTAAAAATCCTAATGTAAAATGCGGGTGGGAATTAAAGCATGGAAAATTAAGTAAGGGGAGGGAACATAGAACAATGAACCTTACAAAATAAACATTACATTAGTATGGTGTGAGGACCTCTCCCCTTCCCATTGTCCAATCACCAGTAGGGAATACACGAATATTGAATCATTGGGGGGTGAAAAGTTGGTGTTTGACATGTATTGGTATTTGACTCACAAAATGTTGCATATATAACGTTTTTAAAACCCTCCAGAGTCTGTGGTCATTCAAAAATAAAGGTAAAATGTCATTTAAACATATTATGGGAACAACCTGTTCTATCGTCCAGAGGAAAGTTGAGAACTAAGGTGATAAGGTATTGGTAAGAAATGGTGTACAGGTATAATTCCATATAAGAGAAATATAAGACCTGATCGCCAGCATATGATTGCCAGCTTATTGTATGAATGTTTTATGGGCCCAGGTGAGTATGGTGTTTTAGAATAAACCTAAGCTGGTAATCGCGCTGCATCAGTATTTGTTGGTAGCAGAGCTATGGTTAGGTTTTAGTTAAGATAGGTAGTTAGTTGTGTATTGGAAAATTGATTTATGCATTAACCAAAAACCGTATGTACTGTTTTATGTTGTCCAGAAATCCACGGGGATATTGAACAGCGGGTGGTAAATGGTAGCCATACTGCAGTGAGGTTACTGGCCTTGATGAGGAAAGTGTGAAAAGTTAGGTAGAACTTGAAGCACTGGTTAGGGATTATTTTCTTGTATAAAAGTGAGAGTGATTGATTGCAAAGAAGTTCGCTGGTGAAACTTTGGTCTTATATCACCTAGAAAGGGTAATACTGAAGGAGTATCAGGTTCTTTGCTTGAATGAAGAGTAGGCAGAAAAGGTTTTACTCGTAGTGTGTGAAGGGTAAACAGAAAGGTTTTACTCGCAGTGGAAAAAATTGACTTTTCTTTGAATTTAGTAAATCAGGCACAGTAGTGAATGTTTTTACGTTGTTAATTAATGAAAAGTATAAGTAAAATTGAAAGAAATTGAGTTTCACATTACCTTTCAAAGGAGGAGTCAGTTGCGGGTGCTGCACTGACGTCACTGAGAGCCGCGCTGGGATTGGTAGAAACAGCGGGTGTGTAGCCGAGGTAAAGTTGTAAAGGAGGAGTGTTAGATTTGGGGGGCTCTAGTTGGTACAGGTAGGTACTTGTGACAAATAGGAACCCTTGCCTCTAGTCAGGGTAAGGGGATACACTCCTAAAATAACCCCTGCTCACCCACTTGATAGCTTGGCATGAGCAGACAGGCTTATCTCAGAGGCAGTGTGTCAAACATTTGTGACCACATACCGTAATCCAGTGACAACACTACAGATGGACCCCACACAGGTTTTATATAAAAAAAGTCTTCTTTATATAGACTTAACACAAGATCACAAACAACCAGCCGCGGGCCGTGGAGGGAGTAACGGTGGGGCAGGGAGGCGGGGAGGGGGAGGGGCGGGGTGGAGGGTGCTAAAAACAGGCATATGGATCATTGCAGGTAAGTACACAATTTAATTAATAAAACGAAATTCGTAGCGCGCACTGCATGGCAAAAAGCAATGCTGTGCGTGCTACGAATTTCGTTTTATTAATTAAATTGTGTACTTACCTGCAATGATCCATGTGCCTGTTTTTAGCACCCTCCACCCCGCCCCTCCCCCTCCCCGCCTCCCTGCCCCACCGTAACTCCCTCCACGGCCCGCGGCTGCAAACAACAAAAATCCACAATACTGTACTTAAAATGGTAGTTTTAGCTTAGTTCAGTTCAGTTCTTAAAATGCGACACTTTGAGTCAATGTACCTTACGATGCGTTACGCCTCCACAACAAAAGTGTTGCAGCGATGGAAATGCGGCACAGTTCTGGTGCAAAGAAATAAAGACGTGAAGATCTTCCAGATGCGGCACGCTTCTCCGATGATGCGAGAAATCTCGATTTGATGCGTCAGCTGCAGCGGCGACACCCTTGTTCCGTGATGCGACGACAACAGCTTCGGCTGCAACACTCTTCTCCGACGTTGCGAGACGCTTCTGCACAATGCGACAACTACAGTGGCGACATCCAAGATGCGACGGCAGCAGCTCTGACACTGGCACGCTTCTCTGTGGATGCGAGGCGCTTTTCCTGATGTGATTAAATGCGACAGCTACGGCGGCGACATCCATTATGCGACGGCAGCAGCAGTCAAGGCGACACGCTTCTCCTTCGTTGCAAGACGCTTCTCTCAATGCGATGCAATACGACAGCTACAGCGGTGAAATTCAAGATGCGACCGCAGCAGCAGCGACGGTGACACGCTTCCTCTTCATTGCGAGACGCTTGGATCACTGACATAATATCAACCTCATAAATATCGAGATACAAAAATATCGAGTGAAAAATATCGATTGACAAAATATCGACTCCCTATCTTCAAACAGGTAAGTACCAAAATATCGACTCCAAAATATCGACTTACAAAAATATAGACGGTCAAAATATCGATTTTTTTAAATGTCTTAAAATTAAGTTAAAACTAATATAGTAATAAATATATTTAATATAAACTTAGAAATAATTATTAAAAAAATGTAATTTTAATAAATAATTTATATAATTAAAAAAATTATATCACCAAAAATAATACATATATACCACTGAGTCAACCCCCGTGCATAGTTTCCAGGCGGAGAGGTTGCTGCGTTCATATGTGGGGGACTCGAGGGGGCACTGGACTTTGAAATTGCCTTACCTCCCAACTGGCTTCACGACTGTGCCTGCGTTCGATTTCCACTCCGGCAGTGTCACCCCGTCGAGCATTTTCCTACCTGGCTTGCACCATACAGAGGCATTCTGGGACTTGGGGTCCGGCTTCACAGGACCACACAGGTGTGCTCCATGACATCAGGGGGCGGAGCAAGGTTCTTTACATCTAGTTCGAAGCAGGGTTGCCTACGCCACAGCACAAGAAGAGGTCGGAGAGGGGCGCTGATGAAGGCTAACATTGCCGAAATGCATTCGCCAAAGACTTTTTCTTATTAAAATGCGCTTTTTAATCCTCCACATGGGTTTCTGCTCTTTTTTGCGAAGGAGATTTACATGAATATATATATATATATATAAAAACATATTATTAAATAAACATATATAACATTTTTAGCGTAGCATAGAAAATGGTTAAAATGTATTGTTACAACTATAGTGAGTTCAACATTAGCAAAAGTGTTGGATAGCGTAGAGGTAAAATTTACTATTCCCACTCCAGTGGGTGCAACAGTAGGGAAAGCGCTGGATAGCGTAGGGGTTAAAATTACTATTCCCACTCCAGGGATGTATGACGTTACAAAGCATACTTTTACAACGCCTACCATTACAACAAAACTTTTACAACGCAAAAACTTTTACAACGCATACATTTACAACGCAAGATTTTACAACGCATATACCTTTACAACGCATACCATTACAACGTAAGTATTGGTAAGTATATAATAATTTTTTGAATATAAATTAATTAAAAATATTATAATATAATTTAATTTTATTTAATTTTATTTAATAAATTTAATTTAAATGTAATTTTACTTTATTTTTACAAAGTACCCCTGTACCCCAAAAACCCAAAACTGACCCTGAACCCTAAAAATACCCCTTTACCCAAAAACTGAAAACTGACCCTGAACCCTAAAAATACCCCTTTACCCAAAAACTGAAAACTGACCCTGAACCCTAAAAATACCCCTTTACCCCAAAAAACTGAAAACTGACCCTGAACCCTAAAAATACCCCTTTACCCAAAAACTGAAAACTGACCCTGAACGCTAAAAATACCCCTTTACCCAAAAACTGAAAACTGACCCTGAACCCTAAAAATACCCCTTTACCCCAAAAAACTGAAAACTGACCCTGAACCCTAAAAATACCCCTTTACCCAAAAACTGAAAACTGACCCTGAACCCTAAAAATACCCCTTTACCCAAAAACTGAAAACTGACCCTGAACCCTAAAAATACGCCTTTACCCCAAAAACTGAAAACTGACCCTGAACCCTAAAAATACCCCTTTACCCCAAAAACTGAAAACTGACCCTGAACCCTAAAAATACCCCTTTACCCAAAAACTGAAAACTGACCCTGAACCCTAAAAATACCCCTTTACCCAAAAACCCAAACATATAACATTTTAAAAATAATGATATACTTACCAATACTTACGTTGTAATGGTATGCGTTGTAAAGGTATCTGTGTTGTAAAAACATGCTTTGTAAATGTATGCGTTGTAAAAGTTTTTGCGTTGTAAAAGTTTCGTTGTAATGGTAGTGCATAGTAAAAGTTGCGTTGTAAACGTTGCATACCCACTCCAGTGGGTGCAACAGTAGGGAAAGTGTTGGATAGCGTAGGGGTTAAAATTACTATTCCAACTTCAGAGAGTGCAATAGTAGGGAAAGTAAATACTTCACAAATAGATATAAATAACATAAATAGTAATACTAATTACAAATAATTAAAATATTTTACAAGTGTATAAAATATATTAAATATTTATTTATAAATACAAAATAAAATTATTTAATTATAAAAATTGCCTACTCATACTAATTAATTACCTATTAACAATAAATTAATTTACAATTTAAAAATTAATCAATTAATTGTAATTAAACATTATATTTTAATTTATTTCCTATTAATAATTAATTAACAATTAATTCAAAATAATACCAATAAATTAAATGACATATTTATTTAATCAGAATTAAATTACTTCCCACCCTATTCCCCTATAATCCAACAACCCGCTACAGAAAATAAATTAATGAAATTAATATATTTATCAAGTAATCAATTACAATTATTTACCAATTATATTTTAATTAATTACCAATTATTATTTAAGTAACAATTAATTCTAAATAATTAACAATGAATTAATTAACATATTTAATTAATTATAATTAAATTACTTCCCACCCTATTCCCCTATAAACCCACCACCCGCTACAGAAAATAATTTAATAACATTAACATATTTATAAATTAATAAATTTTAATTAATTACCAATTATATTTTAATTAATAACCAATTATTAATTAATTACAAAATATTTCTAAATAAATATCAGTAAATAAATAAACTTAATTCCCACCCTATTCCCCTGTAAACCCACAGCCCGCTTCAGAAAATAAATTACCAAAATTAAAATATTTATCAATTAATAAATTATAATTAATTACCAATTATATTTTAATTAATTACCAATTAATAATTATTTAACAATTAATTCTAAATAAATATCAATACATAAATTAACATATTTAATTAATTATAATTAAATTACTTCCCACCCTATTCCCCTATAAACCCACAGCCCGCTTCAGAAAATAAATTACCAAAATTAAAATATTTATCAATTAATAAATTATAATTAATTACCAATTATATTTTAATTAATTACCAATTAATAATTACTTAACAATTAATTCTAAATAAATATCAATACATAAATTAACATATTTAATTAATTATAATTAAATTACTTCCCACCCTATTCCCCTATAAACCCACAGCCCGCTTCAGAAAATAAATTACCAAAATTAAAATATTTATCAATTAATAAATTATAATTAATTACCAATTATATTTTGATTAATTACCAATTAATAATTATTTAACAATTAATTCTAAATAAATATCAATACATAAATTAACATATTTAATTAATTATAATTACATTACTTCCCACCCTATTCCCTTATAAACCCACAACCCGCTACAGAATAATATTACACAAAAAATAAAAAATATTATTAACTTACCTTAAATTGGATATTTTTGTTGTCTATATTATGTCTAGTCGATATTATGTCTATTTTTGATTCGATATTATGTCCATTCTATTCGATATAAATTTTTTCTAGTCTATATTTTTGTTGTCTATATTATGTCTAGTCGATATTTTGTCCATTCTATATTTTTTACTCGATATTCTGTCCAGTCGAAATAAACAACTCGATATTATGACTGCCCACCAAGACGCTTCTCTCAATGTGGTGCAATATGACAGCTACAACGGCGACATCCAAGATGCGACGGCAGCAGCAGCGACGGAGACACGCTTCTTTATCTTGAGTCGCGCTTCCAGCTCCTTGCAACACGCAGTCCCTCCGAAGGCCCAATACAGCAGCAGGCACTTCCCAAGAAACTCTGGGGAGCTGGGTGTTGAAGTCTGTTGTCCCTGAGACTTCAGCAGGCAGCAAGCTCTGTTCCAAGCCCTTGGAGATCCTTACAAGTTGATGAAAGTACACAAAGTCACTCTCTCCTCTCTTTAGCAGTCGGGCAACCACTGCAGACCATTCCCCCAAGCAGCACTTCAGCTTAGGGATAGACTCTCCTTAGTTTCTTCAGGTTCCTCTCCTCAGCAATGGTTTCTTTTTGTTTGTCCAAAAGTGATCTAAATTCTTGGTATCAGGGTTCCAATACTTATACCACAAAATCCTTTGTCCATTGAGGGCAGAGGATTGTCTGATATGAAGAAAAGGGAAGGTTTAGGGACTGGCAAGTGGGTGTACTTGTCCAGTCAGCATGGCAGTATCAGACTGCACACAGGCTCTGCAATGACACACTTTTACAGGCTGCTTCTGTGGGAGGCACAACCAGTGCTGCAAACTCACTAGCAGCATTTGGATGTACAAGCCCTGGGCACACTCAGTGCACTGTACTAGGGTCTGACAAGTAAACAATGCAAGCCAATCATGAAAGCACTAATCCATACATCAATTTACCATAGGGAGAGCATATGCACTTTATCACTGATCAGCAGTGGTAAAGTGCCCAGAGTCTAAAAACCAACAAAAACAGGTGAGACAAAATACAGGAGAAAGGCAAAAAGTTCAGGGATGACCCTGCAAAAAGGGCCAAGTCCAACAAGGGGTGGAGGAGCAAAACGGAAGTCACAGAAAAGCAGCGCAAGCATTGGTTAAAGTAAAGCAGTAAACCAAACGTTGATTGGGCATCAGAATAAAAGATGCGCTGGTATTGGAAAAGCAATAAAATAGAAGTAAACAATTAAGTTATCGCCAAAATAGAAGTTTCGGTGTTAATAGACAGTGGGTTTTGTATGTGGAGTCATGATCCAACTATAATAGGGACTCGTCCAGACAGAAGATTTTTAGGATTTGCCCATGAGCAATATATTAGAGGGAATCCACGCAAAATGTGCGGAGAAAAAAGAAAAATGTAATTTATTCAGAAAATCAAGAATTGTTTTAAAAAGGATAAACCCATTAAAACTAGAGAAGGAATTATTATTCCTCCCCCTAAAACACCTGCATCATACATGATGATAGAAAGAGGCTACCACACGTGTGTATGGTTAGGAAATTGAATAGAATACACAAAAGATGATAGAGTATTAGCATTCCCTGAGTATGGAACATTTAATGGGAGAATTTTACACAATCTGCGAACTCGCATGAATGAGTTAGAAGCAAGACCTAGATTAACCCAGTACAAAGCCTTAGAAGAATGGGAAACTGAGGCCTTTGAGAGAGATAGATCATGAAGTAACAGTAACATGAGTAGATTTTATCCTAAATTTCCTCGAGAAACTCGAGATAGTCAGATGAAACAATGGATACAAGCCATGATGGTGGAAGGATTATATCCTGTACTGACCCCCGAAAAAACAACAGGAGCAAATGTATTGAGAAAACAAAACATTTAGTAACGGGAAGTGGAGATTCAGAAGATGAATATTTTGAAGATATTTTAATGAAAAATCCTCCATCATACCAAGAAGAGTTAAATAGAATTACCCCTAGTGCCCCGATTCTGAAAACATCTTTAGTTCCCAGGTTGTACATAGGACTACAATGGAAAAAGGTACTTCAAGAGAAGGAAAGAGAAGCAATAAATAAAAACAGAAGGGCATTAATTCAGAAAATAACCCAGTTAGATACAAATCCTGAAGCACTAACGATACCAGTGACTATAGGTCCCTGTGTTCCCTTATATGGGGATAAGCAAAAATGTCCTAAAACTCCTGTTCTGACTACACAGTTCACACAACCTAGAAAAGAAAACATAATAATTGATGATCAGGCAAGTGAGTGTGAGTCAATATTTTATTTAATGGATTTGCCAATAAGAGAGCCAATAAACGACCCACAGGGATAAAAAGTGACACTGTAGTAACCCCAGAAGAAATAGAAAGGTGGACACGAGAAATAGAGAAGCCAAAGACACAGCCAAAGGTAGTAGATATATTTAAATTACGAGTGGAATTGGAAGAAATGATAGCTGGAAATATAGGGATAGAAAGGTCACACCCGGATGCTCAAAAGAGGTACAAATTGAAATACCCACAGGGATAAAAAGTGATACTGTAGTAACCCCAGAAGAAATAGAAAGGTGGACACGAGAAATAGAGAAGCGAAAGACACAGCCAAAGGTATTAGATATATTTAAATCACAAGTGGAATTGGAAGAAATGATAGCTGGAAATATAGGGATAGAAAGATTAAATACTTTCAGTGAAGAAGAGTTACTATTCATATGCAGAAGTATCACCCGAAATACGAAAATATTTCATGAAAAATTAATGAATTTGGCTTCAGAAATGGAAATTGACATGGGTAAATCTAAAGTATTGCAGAAACCATATAGAGCAGAATTTTCTGACAAAGATTTAGAAAACATGAATGTGTCAGGAACAAAATTACAGATAAAAGAATTGTTAACCATGTTGCAAAAATGGGACGTTTTGGATAGATGGAGAACTAGGTGGGCAAAGAAAAAGAAAGCAGCACAGGCAAATCGAACAACATCTGATTATTTAATGAAAGAAGCAGAAAAGGTTGAAAGGTTGTGCCCAATGAGAGAAGTTCTGGGAGGAGGTTATGTCCCGACAAGATATTTTATCATTTACAAATGATTTTCCAAAGCTTAGAGAAAAACCAGTAGAATGGTACAGGCAAGTTGAAAGGTTTGTGAAGGTTTCGGAAGTTTTGTTGAAAGATCTAGATGGTTCATTCGACATTGTTGTTCCTGCTGTTTTGTGGGCAGAATGTAAGATTACAGTAGATTGGCCTAATGATGAGTACCCAAGAGCTGCAAAGACAGGAGCCCCGTAAGAAAATGTAATGAACAAATATCATCAGGTAATTAATTTTCTGAAAGAGAAAATTCCCCGAAAAGAAACTGATTGGATAAAAATAGACAGAATAACTCAAGAAAAGGATGAGTCAGTACATGCATATTCTGAATGGCTTTTAAAGGTGGTCAAACAGTACAATGGGTTTGAAAACATTCAAAATAAGGACATGACTCACATTGTGCAGCGTTTTGTGTCTGGATTAAGGTTAGACATATCACAAATGATTAAACAGAACATGTTATGCTTGCAAGCAAAGCCCATGGATGTAATTCTTAAGTATGCAAAGTACTGTGGGGATGAAATCGACAACAGATGAAAGAATTTGGAAGAAAAGGTGATGTGGGGCCAAGTTAAATTAGCAGAGCAGCAAGAACTTCAGCTAAGTAATCAGGCTGAAAATCAAGGAAAAGGCCAAGGTCAAGGTGAAAATAGTGGGGGCAAACCAAGAGGGTGAATGAGCAAAGAAGAGGCTAAGAAAAAGTTTCCCTGTCACGGGTGCGGAAAATTGGGGCATTGGAAAAACGAGTGTAAACTTATACAGAATAATAATGTCCAAAATCCAAATTTAAATCCACAGACGCAGAATGAGGTGTAAATGAGGCAACCGTGGCAAGTTGTGCCACCTGTCCCAATGCCAGATTTTGTGAGTCAAGCCAAGTACAGTGTGGAAAGCGGATTCCTGGAGGGAAGTGGTAAGAAAAATTCTGCAACACCACAGTTTCTTTTGAAGGATTCACTTTTTGAAACGGAACTACAATTACGGTGCCTGAGAGGGGAGGAAGAAGAATGCGTACTTGGAGCATCCTTGCCCGTAGATCAGTCAGGTCCATATGTAGATGGTAAGGTTGAAGGAAATGACATCACCTTCTTATTGAATACTGGTGCTACCCGTTCTACTGTGAGACCAGCAGACATCCCAAACCTACCCCTCTCGGGAGAAGCATTCTAAGTAATGGGCGTGTCTAATTAACAAATTAGAACCCCAATTACCGAATCAATAGAGGTATGTATTGGCAACTTTAGAGAAATGCCAAAGTTTGTTGTGTGTGATGCGAGTCCCATAAACAGATACCATGGAATGCAGGATGGTTCACTGTAATTGATTTATGCCATGCCTTTTTCTCCATTCCATTGCATCCTGATAGCCAATTTTTATTTTCGTTTAAATTTGATGAGCATGTTTATGTTTGGAATATTGTTCCACAAGGGTACAGTGAAAGTCCTTCAATTTTTAACCAGATTCTGAAAAAGTGTCTTGAAACCCTGGTCTTGCCCAGACAATCAGTTTTGGTGCAATACATTGACGACTTACTAGTTGCATCAAAAACTCGAAGTGATTGTGTTATTGATTCCATTGCATTATTGAATCACCTGGCTGAAGGTGGACATAAAGTGTTGCCAGAGAAATTACAATTTTGCACAACTTCAGTTAAATATTTGGGATACCAAATAGAAAGAGAAGTCAGAAGAGTGACTTCAGAAAGAATAAAAATAATAAGACATATGCAGTTACCACAGACCCAGAACGAAATAAGGATTTTTCCTGGAGTCATAGGTTATTGCAGGCAGTGGTTTGTGGGATTTGCAGTACTAGCCAAACCTTTGATACAAATGACCAAGAAACGAGCGAAAGATCCAGTAGAGTGGGATGATGAAAGCATGACAGCTTTTGTAAAATGAAAAAAATGTCTGTGTGAAGCACCTGCTCTAGGTATGCCAGATTATTCCAAAGAATTCACATTATTCTGTGATGAGAGAGATAATTATGCACTTTCAGTCCTAACACAGAGACATGGCCTAATGCAACGTCCTATGGCATATTTCTCTGCTACTCTGGACCCAGTGGCATCTGCATTGCCAGGGTGTCTAAAAGCTGTAGCTACAACATGCATGAGTCTAGAACAAAGTGAATCCATTGTAATGGGACATCCTGTAATGGTGTACGTCCCACATGCAGTTGTAATTCTGAACTCAAACTCAGTACCTTACTCCTAGTCGGCTGACTAAATATGAGCAAGTCATATTAGGGGCTGAGAATGTAACGATAGTCAGATGTACTGTCTTAAATCCCGCAACTCTGTTGCTGGATCCATATTTTGAAGAAGTAAAAGATGAAGTCGATCATGAATGCCACGACTTCACTGAACTAAGTACCAAGCCTCGTCCAGACATACAGGAAGAACCATTAAAGAATACAGAACATGGGCTATTTGTAGATGGCTCGTGTATGCGCCATGAGGAAGGAGGAATAAGTGCTGCTTATGCTGTATGCACATTGGCTACTATAGTCAAAGCATCCTATTTACCAGGAGTCAAGTCTGCACAAGTAGCCGAATTGGTGGCTTTTAATTAAAGCTTGCAAAATTGGGAAAAATTGGAAAGTGACCATATACACTGATAGTCAGTAAGGTTACGGGGTTGTGCATGACTTTGGCCAGCTCTGGATGCAAAGGGATTTCATGACTTCTTCATGAACCCCTATTAAAAATGGACAACTTGTAAAAGAATCAGTTGAAGCAATTCAATTACCAAAAGAAGTGGCTATGGTCAAGTGTGCTGCTCACCAATCTGGAAACGACAAAGTGACAGCTGGTAATCGTTATGCTGACCAAGTTGCTCAACATTGTACAAAATACAAAATAGAAGTAAGCAAGTAAATTGATGGATGTGGATTCAGCTGCTAACTTATGCTACTAGGGGGTGTGAGAACATGGGAAGAAGTGAGAGATTTTCAAAATGAAGCAGAACCCAAAGAGAAGGAAGAACGGGAGACAATAGGTTGTCAGAGAAGAGCTGATGATGGGGTGTGGATTTACCTAGATGGAAGACTCATGCTACCTGACTGTATGCTTGCACCAATGGCTCGAATGTATCATGGAGACACACACATAGGCAGAGATGCTATGATTAGACTTTTCCGACAAGATTGGTTTAATGCAAGGTTCAGGAATGTCACAGAGAGTCTTTGCCAGAGATGCTTAACTTGTCAATAAATAAACCCAGGCAGGAAAACTGTAGTCTGCACAGGGAAAATTGGAAAGGCTGAAGGTCCCTTTATAAGACTTCGGGTTGATTCTATCCAGTCACCTGCCTGTCGAGGGTTGAAATATGTACTTATCATTGTTTGTTTGTTTTCAAAGTGGGTGGAGGCATACCCGACCAGAAGGAATGACAGCTTGACAGTGGCCAAACTCCTATTACAGGAACTCATTCCTCGATTCGGTTTTCCAGTAACTATTGAATCAGACAGAGGGTCTCATTTTAATAATGAAATCATTTGATTAATATGTGAAGCATTCAAAATTGAACAAAAACGGCACTGTGCATACCGTCCAGAGGCCTCTGGAGTGGTAGAACAACTAAATGGCACTATCAAGTCAAGACTGGGAAAGGTGTGTGCATCCACCCCACTGGAGTGGCCTGATGCTTTACCTCTTGTCCTGATGGGACTAAGAAGTATCCCAGACAAAAAGACAGGCTTGAGTCCCCATGAGATAATCATGGGAAGGGCAATGAGGCAAGCATGTAAACCAGGACACAAGCCGTTGAATATATCTGATGATTTGGTACTGGAGTATTGCAAAGAGTTGGCTGACCAAGTGCGTCCTATATCTCACCAGGTTGGGGAAGACGCTGTTGCCAGGTAGCCAAAACAAGTGCATGATCTGAATCTCGGTGACTGGGTAGTAGTGAAAAATCACACTTGAGAATCGTGCCTAGCACCAAGGTGGGAAAAGCCATACCAGGTTATATTGGTTACAACAACAGCTATAAAATGTGCAGGCTTGCCAAATTGGATTCATGCAAGCCATACAAAGAGAGTGCCAGCACCTGATGAAGTAGATTCACAACACGCTCAAGCAGTTGAAAAGGCTGATGGTTGTACAGCTGGAGGATCACAGGCACTTGATCCTGAAGTAGTTGTTTAAGAACAGCCTAGCACTAGTCAGGATGACTGGATCCCAGTGATGGACATACCTGAAATTATTGTGAGATTAGAAAGACAGGACGAGAGTGAGAACGAGACAGGAATAGAAGAACACTCTCAGATTACAGAAAGTAAAGTAAGCATTGAATCTGAGGAGGACCAGATAAGGAAAGAGCAATATACCCAGAAAGAAGAAAATTAAAGCAACACATGTGAGTCTGAGGAGGGACAAATAGGCCTTAGAGGAAAAACCCAGGCAGAAGAAAGCCAACAAATTACGAGACCTGAGCAGGACCAGTTAGGTAAAGAGAAACACGTTCAGGAATAAGAAGGAGAAGAAAGTCAAATCAAACAAACTCCTGAACAGGGTCAAAATGGAAAAGAAGAAAACATCCAGGCAGAAACGGCTAAGGTAATAAGCCCTGGACAAGGTCAGATAGACAGGAATTCAGAAGACGAAAATAATCAAGTTGTGCCACAAATCAGCGAAAACAAAAGAGCACTTGAAGAAACTGAAAGCACAGTGCAAGCTAAAAGACTCAAGAAAGGTGATACTTGGCCTAGTATTATCAAGAGACTGCAATATCGCCTTAAGACAATAAATGAAGAACCTGACCAAGTAAATGAAGTAGCAAGCCAATCTGGACTCTCCACTGAAAAGCCAAGAAGGAGAAGTCCACGATTGCAAAGACTGAATAATAAATTCAAGGCTCCCGAATGGACATATGTAATTCTGGAAGATTTTGAGAATCTGGAAATAAGTGGAGATAGTGATGAAAAATTAGATGCTGATCGAATAGACGAAGAAGTGAGACCAACTTGAAGAAAAGAAAATCCCTAGGTTGGACTCTGTACAAAATTTAAAAAGATGTAAGAAATCTAATTCTAAAATGGCTGATAACAGAGCTGCTGGAATACCGAAACGAAATTGTGTAAAAGATGCTATAGAATGTGTATAGGTAGCATATTTTTAGTAATTATAGTATGGTTAGGACTGACAATAGCCATTCCCTACCTAATGACCGAAAACAAACAGAATGACACTAATATACATGGAAAGATAGCTAACATTAAGCAAGACAGAGTAGAATTAGAAGCACCAGATGAGACAGATTTACATCACAGTGTAAATAAAAGCAATACAGATTTGAATGTTTTTGCTAACCTGTTGGTACATTATGTATAAACCATGGAAGTTAGCGATTGTTATGTATACATGAAATTGCCGACATCTGTAGCAGAAGGAGGGACATATCATCATTTACCATTGACATATGGTATTTCATGAAGTATTTTAGCTAGTTTATTTCACAGAACTGGAAAGTTACAATATTATTATTCTAACTCAAATGTGATTTTTTCCAAAATTCCCCTGCGTAGAAATATGAATCCTGTCCTTAGCAGTAGAGATTCACAATTCATGGGTGAATATTTTCTAACAATGAAAACAATAGATATAGCTGAAGTACATAAACACAATCTAACATGTAAGTTACATGAAGAAGAAAATATATTTTTGAATTTAGGTGAGAAAAGGAGACAGGATTTCCCTATAAGGGCTTCTGAACCAAAACCTCAGATACCTAAGTGGGCTGAGACAGGAGACTTTATTGCAACTGGCAAGACTCATGCTTCTATATCCCTAGACCTTGAAAAGAAAGGGAACATCTGTCTCTATAGGTTAAAAACAGAGTATAACAATATATTTATTGGTTCCAGTGAATGGGAACACAATTGTCTGATAATAGGGGATGGGGACTAAAAGGGGAATAGATCCAGTATTTCCTGGAGTCTATTATGTATGTGGGAACAAAGCTTACTTAAAACTGCCTGGCCACTGGTAAGGGAGTTGCTATTTTGGAATAGTATTCCCAACAGGTGTATTATGTAAAAAGAATCACTGGAAGCAATAAAGAAAATAACAGACTAACACACAAGAAAAGAGCTAGTTTCTCAGAAATTGTAGGAGATATATTCAGTGCATTGATACCTTCAGTGGGAGTAATTCTGAATGCACAAAGAATTTGTAAATTATCAACAGTGATGGATTGCTTATCGACTGACACTGCTGGAGGATTTTTATTGATCAATACCGAATTGG
Organism: Lissotriton helveticus; assembly: GCF_964261635.1. Classification (NCBI taxonomy): domain Eukaryota; kingdom Metazoa; phylum Chordata; class Amphibia; order Caudata; family Salamandridae; genus Lissotriton; species Lissotriton helveticus. Next base: position 809,808,205 of record NC_136063.1, read on the forward strand.
TTGCAGTAAGTTCTATGGTTTTGCAAAATCGACTTCCCCTTGATATATTATTGGCAAAAGAGGGCAGAGTCTGTAAAATGTTGAAGGCGCAACATTGTTGCACCTACATACCTGACAAAAGTGTTGAAATTGGGAAGTATGTAAAAAATATCACAAATTTGGAAGAAGACTTGAAACCACTGGAAGTTGACAGTGTATGGAAGAAACTAACAAATAGTATTACTTCTATAGGTAGTTGGTTATCTAATGTAGGAAGAAGTATTATAGGTCAAATACTGATGGCAATAATGGGAATAATGCCATTAGTCTTAATAATAATGGTTTGGTACAAATGCTGCAGAAAAAGAAAATGGTATGGAGTGAATGAAAAGGGAAGGAAAAGAAAATATTATGAAATTCAAATGGAAGAAATAAAAGGAGATATTTACAAAAGAATGAAGGGTTTTTAAAAGAGAAAGGGAAAGAGAAATTCCAAAGTGATAGAAGAAATAGAGATGGGAAATAGCTAAAGTTGGCATCTGGTTTGGTAATTACTGATAGAATAGAATGCCATCAAAGATGGGATTGATGGAGCAAGGTTTCGTACGTAAAGAAACTTGTTCGGATTCAATCCTCTCGAATAATATGTAATAATGTAACCAATATGTTTTGTAAATTCTAATAATTGCACTCAACGACATTTACTTTATCTAAGGGAAGCTTAAAAAATTGCTTTACTAACAAGTAATCAGAGTGTCTAAAAATTGCTGCTGAAAACGCGGGAACTCCTCTGCGCATGTGTCTACTGCATCTACTTAGTATGACGTCTTTCGCTTTGGTGGGAAATCTTTGCAGCTGCGCAGTAGTATTCAAAATGGTCGCTTGAATCTCACATGTAAATGCACATGCTACACTTCAAAATAAACCTCGCTTGTCTTACTAAACTGCTAATGCAATGGCTAAAATAAATGAAGGGAACTAGAGTAGGAATAAGTGGCATATAGTGCATTCATTTATTTTCGCATTCTAACATGTTATTCTTTGACTTTATCATTAGTTCATATTTTGGCCTGAAGGGTGGCTGAAATCTCCATCTTGCTGAGGTGTGCGCAAGCGCATTGGATTCTGTAAAACTTCGAGCTGTGACATTGAAACTCTGGCAAGTACAGTTGACCAGAAGATGCGCCTGGGAACAGCACCTCTTGACCCGAAGAGGGGAAGAGAAAAACTAAATTTTGCATACAATGTAAAAATCCTAATGTAAATTGTGGGTGGAAATTAAAGCATGGGAAAATAAGTAAGGGGAGGGAACATAGAACAATGAACCTTTCAAAATTGACATTACATTAGTATGGTGCGATGACCTCTCCCCATCCCATTGTCCAATCACCAATAGGGAATACACGATTGTCAGACTTGTCACTGACCTGTCACCGACCCATCACTGTGGCAGAAGACGGCGGATGTCAGGGAGGTCAGAGACCCTGCTGGAGCACTCTGACAGAAGAATCGAGAAAGGAGAGACAGAGAGAGAGAAGACTAAGAAAATCAAAAAAGGGGGAGTGAAGAGGTGGTGCCGATGGGCACCGAGGTGGGCACGTCCTCCTCTTATCTGGGATTCTGTTAATCAAAAAGGGTCCACCTCACATTGGGTGGGTGTATATCCAGATGTCAATGGAATACACCTTCTTTGTTAAAATACCCCTCACACACCAAAAGGGCCCTTGGTGTCATGCTTCATCATCGGGGTCTTCCCGTCCCGCTGCGGGGCGGGGCAGTGCTGCGACAAGCGACTACGCTGGAGCACCTTTAGATGGGGGTGCTATGTGTTGGGAGTGAGTGTCAGTGGGGTCAGGAGTGATATAAGGTGTGAGTTGTTAAAAAATACCTGGCCTAGTGGAAAAAAGATTTTATTAAACACTGGCTGGTATTATTAAAAAGAAAAGTGAAGCGGAGAGATAGAGCTAATTAATGGGCTCTCTCTCCTGTGTGGGTCAACATGTTTCGAGGCGTGAAGCCTCTTCGTCAGGACCTAGGGGAAGATCCCCCTGTCACTCACTAGTGTTTCTCCACAAAGGTAGAAAAAAGTGTATATACAAAAAAAGTGAGATAAGTTTATCTATGTGAGTAACTACAATTACTAATTACAGCACATTTCTACTTTCACACTAGCAATGTAGTATGCTTATCATTAGAGGAGTCAATGCCTCATGAGCCAGCTCAAGACAGAAGGGTAATGTGGGGTCCCAATCAGCCCCCTGCACGCTCGTGCTTCCTCCTTCGTCTGCGGCTTCCGTGGATAGCCGCAGACGAAGGAGGAAGCACGAGCGTGCAGGGGGCTGATTGGGACCCCACATTACCCTTCTGTCTTGAGCTGGCTCATGAGGCATTGACTCCTCTAATGATAAGCATACTACATTGCTAGTGTGAAAGTAGAAATGTGCTGTAATTAGTAATTGTAGTTACTCACATAGATAAACTTATCTCACTTTTTTTGTATATACACTTTTTTCTACCTTTGTGGAGAAACACTAGTGAGTGACAGGGGGATCTTCCCCTAGGTCCTGACGAAGAGGCTTCACGCCTCGAAACATGTTGACCCACACAGGAGAGAGAGCCCATTAATTAGCTCTATCTCTCCGCTTCACTTTTCTTTTTAATAATACCAGCCAGTGTTTAATAAAATCTTTTTTCCACTAGGCCAGGTATTTTTAACAACTCACACCTTATATCACTCCTGACCCCACTGACACTCACTCCCAACACATAGCACCCCCATCTAAAGGTGCTCCAGCGTAGTCGCTTGTCGCAGCACTGCCCCGCCCCGCAGCGGGACGGGAAGACCCCGATGATGAAGCATGACACCAAGGGCCCTTTTGGTGTGTGAGGGGTATTTTAACAAAGAAGGTGTATTCCATTGACATCTCGAGAGAGAGAGAAGAGTCAGAGAGATTGCTGAAGGAGAAGAATCTGTCCAGAAGCGGAAGAATTGAGGAGAGTATCACCAGAGAGGGCTGTAACGCTGGTGTTACGCGTAGAAGAGGTTGCTTGTCCTGTCCTTAACCTGTCCTGATCTGTTGGCTCCTGACTACTCTAGAGTCCCTTTTCCAGCTCCTTGGCCAGGGGTTGGTCCTCACACAATTCTAGGTAAATATAAATCTGTGTGGTATGCCCTTTTACCGCTTTCCTTTTCCACCCTTCCCAGGTACCAACATCATGAGATTTTACTAAGGCTTTACAAATTACTTTGATCATTTTCTCTTTGAAAAGTTGGTGTTTGATATGTATTGGTATTTGACTCCCAAAACTATTGCATAGATAACGTTTTTTAAACTCTCCTGAGTCTGTGGTCATTCAAAAATAAAGGTAAAATGCCATTTATACATATAATGCTAACAACCTGATTTATCATCAAGAGGAAAATTGAGAACTAAGGTGATAAGGTATTGGTAAGAAAAGGTGTACAGGTATAATTTACTATAAGATAAGTATAAGTCCGGATCGCCAGCATATGATTGCCAGCTTATTGTATGAATGTTTTATGGGCCCAGGTGAGTATGGTGTTTTAGAATAAACCTAAGCTGGTAATCGCGCTGAAGCAATACTAACACTGAAACTAATAAATGGACACATGCTTTCTTTTGTTGTAGAACCATGATCTTAAGATGTTTTGGCAAATAATACATTCAGAAGGCTCTTCTAAAACCGAAAAACATATAAAGACGATGATTGCTAAAGAGTAATGTGAAAATCAGGTTAGAAACCTTTTTAAAGCAGAAATCGAGTTATGAAGTAGCAGAACCCATGATGTCACGTATTGGTCAGGAAGTCTATCTGATATTAGACCTAGTAACTGCACGCACTAGGATCAGGACGCTGAACCATAACCAGTCAAGCAGTGAAAGATTAACAACTTCCAAAGTTGCAAAATGTAAGTAGGAAGGCTAAGCATTACTATTAGATGGCCGAGACATAATGCGTTTCAAAAATGTTTTATGATACTGCAGCACAGGCTAGCAGTTCTCCCCAGATATCTATCAGTAAGCTTGAAGGGCAGATATCAGCAAGGAGTGTGCAACACTATGGTGCTCTATGCTGTCAGATGAAACTGTTAAACTGATAGAGCACAGGTTGTCTGAGGCCTTATAAGAAAAAATCATATTCAATTCATCACATGGCTGATATAAATAAAATTCATTAAGGCCTTTGTGGAGACTGGCAAACTGACCCTTTATAAATATTAGAATCTGGACCTCAATACATATCAGGCAAGGGCGTAACTCAGGCAACTGAAAATGTACTGTGCAGCTTGATCTGCAGCAAACAGTCATAGAACACATTGTCTGAATAACTTGTAAGTTATACATGTAATATTTAAGATGTTGAACAAATTTAATTCAAAAAGATATGGAGCATTTTTATGTGTTACAATATTTTGTCTACCCTTTCACAATTGCTTAATAAATCTCCTTTCATTCTCAACTTTGCTTAAAAATGCACCATTTGCCCACTTTTTCAAAAGTTTCCCAGGGAGAGAACCCCCCTTATGACTGACATGCTTGCTCTCTGCGCTGACTCGCCACATGACAGTCAACCCAAACTTTTACACCCTACCACTTTCAAATGTCAGCAGCCGCCACTGTTAGAACATTGGAATGTTGGGAGCTCCATTGAAAACAATGGAGTGGTCCAGACTTCTAATTGCCAGTAGAAGCTCGGCGGGGCTCCAACATTCTCCCATTTTACTCAGGGTCTGCAGGGCTGCAGGGCTTTTTGTCATTTGGACTTTTCCCCAAATGTCTGGAAATGTATTGCTCTTGTGGGGCTGTAAAACCGGGGTCAGGAACCATCTAACTACATCACCTACTAGCAATGTTGAGCCTACCAAGCATGATAGTTGTTAACATTCTGTTTACTGCCTATCATGTAAAGGATATATTTCCAATCAAGCACACTGGCTTGCACATGTTTTAGTCCGTTAGGTCAAACTGTTTGTACTAGCCAGACTCTTTACTAATCCCCGATGTAAGATTGGCTACACCTTATACTGCTTTTTCATTGCTCTTAAATCTCCATTTGATATTAATGATAGACCTTTCTTTGGAAACAAGCTATATAAATATGGAGTCTTCCACAATATCAAGTGTTACATACCTCTTCCAGTTGGTAACGCTTGGGGATCAGTCAGGACTGAAATAGGAGGAGTTTATACCAGTCATTTTTTTTACCACAAGCAAGGTAAAACAGGGTTGCCTCTTGCCCAGCTGATGTTTGGGTTGTTCATTTGTGAATGATATAATGAGGTGTCTAATGGACACCAAACTCCACACAAAGTTGACAGCATATTTCTGTATTATATCACGTAGATGACGTGGCCACATTTAGTCATACTACTTGGCTTACATCGCATGATGCACACACCAAGCAATTATTGCAATTCCAGTCTCCTTCAAGTCAACTACTCCAAATCCAATGTCATGAGATTTTGAGGACTCAATCAGAAAACTACTAAAAGATTTAATGATAGTGATCTGCAAACAGTTCAATAACATTTTACTACCTTGGTATAGTTATAGACAGTACATTCACATAAAGTCTACAAATTACCATGATGTTGAACTACATGGTAATTTGCAAAAACTTTGAAAAATGCACTAAAGGGGATTTTTCAAAGTTGTTGTCAGGATTGAGCAGACTTCTGGTAGGGTCCTGTCCCTTGCACCCACTTACAAGATCAAAAAGGTTCAGTCAGGGCTTCGTTCCCCCATTAATTGGAGTCAAAGGGTTGCAAGGGGCTACATAGTCCTGATTAGCCAAATCCTCAACCAGCATTAGAACGCGTTGTGACAGGTTAGCGTTCTAGTGTTCAGACCTATTTGCGCGTTTTCCGCCATTTCGTGCGCGAGCATATTCAATGCTGCGCACTTCAACTGTGGAACCACCGAAGTCAGACGTGCTCTTCAGGGTCTCGTCGAGACCATTCCCAAAGGCTTGGAGAGTGTCCTGTCATTCCTTCCAGTCAAGTTTGCACAGTATTCCGTCTCGCTTTCGAGTCGGAAGTTCTGTGTGCCTCGAGTATTCAGTCAGGTATTTCTTACCCGAAGGCCTTTTTTCCCGGAGCTCCGTTTTCAGGTGTTTCAGCTCTGGAGCCGGGTAAGCGTTTTTTGGCTTAATTTATATCTCGCATTGATAGAGAAAAGCCTGCATATTTCCTGCACCTGTGACCTGGTGATTTACAGTCAGAGTCTTTTGGGGTCGTTTATTAGGAAAAGGAGCGGCAAGCTATTTGAGACATTCAGAGACATATCTATTTTGGAGTCATTCAATTTTGGTGACAGAGTGTAGCTTTCCTTCGTGCTATACTCAATTTGCATGTGTTACTAATCAGCTCTAAAACTCTTAACCCCTAACTCCGCAGAGCTGCTAAGACTGTTCATTCTACTACTCATTCAGGACTTGCTGAATACGTATTTAGAAAAAAAAATATATATATATAAGGTGTCAATAAACACCCTTGGACTCTGCTGACTCGTTGGTGTTTTTTCGGGAATCTGAGAGCGTGATACAGAACTTTGTAAGAGTTTGGATATATATATATATATATATATATATATATATATATACTTTTACATACCACCGTTTCACTTGACGCCAGCTTCCCAGTTGGAGATTCTACACAAGAAGACAGAAAAGAAAGAAAAGCACAAGACAGTTACTTGCTGGGTAATACTATCTCATACATCTTTAGCGTAGTCACTTATCCAGCACAGAGAGGGGATAAATTCCGCACACTATTTCAGGTAAAGACCAGAGCTAGGGCCCTCTCCCCCTTTTTATTTACTTGAAAATTAGAACTGTAGTAATTATCTGTTTATTCGTTTTAGGTGAACCCATCTTTCCTGAAGAATTGAGGTGAAGATACCAGTGTGGCAGTCTCTCTTGTTTGTTTTCCCAATTCCCCTTTCCCCCTCATTTCTGAGTCCAGAGTTCTCTGGGTTAGAGGTGTTTGGGAGCTGGGAAATTATCTGCAAAAGAACATCATCAGCTGTTCGCAACCACGGAATCAGGAATCCACGGTACTGCTTTTTGACAGTTGTAGGTTACACACACACATGTCCTTGGGACATGTGTGTGCGCAACATTTGTGCACAGATCAATTTCAGGGGTGAAACAGGGTGTCCTTTTGACACACTTGCACCCTTGAAATTGCATGCACAATTTGCGAGTACCAATTGGTAGGCCCAAAGGAATGAATGAGAAGCCATTCCTTATTTGCGAATCGCAATTTGCGACTCGCAAATAGGGAATTTGTAGGAATCGCTATTTTTACAGCTATTCCTACATGCATAGGCTTTTGCGAGTCCTTATTTGTGATTCCTTAATAATCACAATTAAGGACTCCCAAAATCCTAGCTTGATACCTGTGCCTGTATATTTTTTATAAGATGCAGATGGGTACACAGCGTATTGGAGAAAACTGGTGATGAGCAATACCACACTAACTGACCGAGGCTCGTAAAACTCTTTTTTGTGGAATTCCTAAAATGAAAAAAAGTTTTCCTAAAAATAATTAAGATACTCATAAAAAACACAAAGTGAAGGGGACAAGAGAAACAAGAAAACAGGAATGCACGAGTATGACACACCACAGTCAATCCCTGGTTAGACGATACAACTGTATAAATATGTGAATTGCTATTAAGTTGTGGGCATTTGCAGGAATGCACATGTGTAGGAAAGGGTAGAGGCTGTAGGGTATAGGTAAGAGATTGGTGCTAGGGTATAGGCAAGGGAGGGTGGGAGTTGAGCTGGGAGTTGAGGTACTGCAGTGAAGATACGGTTGGGGTTGAGTGCTAAAGTAGAAGTGTGGTAGCAGTAAAGAGTTTAGGTAAGTATAAAATCAATAGGATATCTGATAGAGCTTGGGTACTATGGTTTATTTAAGTAGAACTATTAGAGTATAGGTAATTGTAGTTTTTCTCGGGAATATGCTTGGGTTGAACACCAAACGCAAGAGGACCATTGAGAAACATTTTTTAAAGTACAAGGATTTAGTTAAGGCTAAAGGCAGTAGGTTGTAGGTAGGGGTATATGTAGAAGGGTATAGGCAGAGGGAAAAGAAGGAGAGATACAATGGTTTATGTAGGAGAGATGGAAAGCATTAGTGTTGGGTTAAAAAAAAAGACAGTTAAGGCAGAACAATCAGATGGGATACAAGGCGAGCAATGAAGAAAGAAAATGGATGAAACAAGGAGGGCAGGCAGTGAGTATAAACAGAAGCTACCTGATCCTAGAAAAAACACAGACTGTATGGAAAGTTTGTGACATCATTGGCATTCGTCAAGATGGATTTGGCATCCTGGGAATGTCATTCATTTGAAACATTCTAGGAGACGGGCTCATGGAGAAAGTTTCTTCAGAGTAAGTATACTTAAATAGGGCTTTCTTAAAGACACATACAACTATGTCGTTGTCTGGGGGCATAATAATGTGGATTGGATATAGGTAGAAAAATAGTAGTATTGTACAAGCTTGTCTGATGTTATTTTTGTACAAAACAAGACTGCTATTTATGTTCTTTGCTAGTTGAATATGGGAATGATTACTCAAAGATTTAAGGAGTTAAGTAGTCCATAAATTAAGGAGGTACTTATTGCTGATGAGGAATGTAAGCAACTGGGTATTAGTTGAGAGGAGTGAAAGCCCCACTCAAATAAAAAACACAAGTCTTGCTAGGAAGAACCACAAAAAGTCATGAAATTAATCTGTGCTTAACCCTCTGGTACCTTGGCACAAAAGCAGTCATGCTTAACTTGGAGGCAATGTGTAAAGTATTTATAAAGCACACTAACAGTAACACAGTGAAAACATAAAACAAGAAAAAGTCTGAACAGATTAAAAAAGGGGATTTTCATAAATGAAATGACATAACAACAAATTAAATTCAAGCAGTCAAACCAGAGCTATGAATTTTTAAAGTTTTTAGTGAAAATAGTGCCTAAAAGAACAAAGCGCCAACTGCTGGTATCTGGCCCTGCCCAAGTTAAGGCAGACTCTGATGTAACGTGGATCAGATGCAGGTACCGGGTTCACCCGGGTCAAATGTTATCTTCCAACTTTGAAAAAATTCAGAAGATTTCCTGGAGAAGGTAGAGTCTTCAGCAGGGCCAGGCAGCAGGCTGTAGCTGCAAGGAGGTTGTCCAGGACAGTGAGCCATTATACAACGGCTCAGGAAAGCCGTAGATAATGAAGGGAAATTTCAGAGAAGAAAAAGCTTTATTTCCAGGCGAGGTAGGTCGTAATCATCAATTGGATGCTGGCCCTTATTGAGCCCGGTGAAGATATCTACCTTCGGATTTAGAGGTTTTTCTGGAGCTGGGATTCCTCCAGTGGGACAAGGCTACAGGCTGTAGTTGAAGATGACTTAACGAGGGAGGATATTGTTATCGAGAGGTCCATCTGAAGACAATTTGCTGCTGTGGAGAAAAATATAGCAGGAGATAAGACAAAGTCAAGCCCACCAGCAATGCCCCTTCGTAGGATTGGTTAGCAGGTAGGTCCTGGTCATCTGTCACTTCTAAGAGCAGTTCTTGTTGAACAAATTTCTAAGTCCCCTGTCTTGGTTTCTTTTAGTAGGAGGCCACTTTAGCACCCCACCAAAGGTCTAAGACCTGCAGGGGATACCACATGGGGACTATGACTCACTCAAGCAGGGCCCAGCAGCAGCAGGCAGATAGGTTACAGGGTCTCAAGAGCTTGTTGTGTTCTTTGCAGCTCGAAGAGGAGAGCAGCTTTCTAGCCCTTGGAGTCACTCTGGTGTTCCTGGGTTGAAGGAGCAGGTTTAATTTTCCTTCCACGGGCAATAGGCAAGTCCTTACAGCAGCATGGAAGCATGGCAGTCCTTCCAGCAGCAGGGCAACAAGGCAACAAGGTAGTCCTCCTTCTGAATCTTCCAGAGGTCGAGAAGTGATTTGAAGAGTTGTTCTAGGGGTCCAATATTTATACATGGTACCAGCTGTTGTGTGAGGGTTATAGAAAATACTTCCCCTGTCAAGGCTGCAAACGTTATGGGGTGATAAAAGGTTGGGGTCCCAATATATGTGCTGGAGGCAAAGACATTTGAAGTGTAAATGGGGTAGGTTACAGCTCTGCCCCAGCCATCCTCGCCGGATGACCCATCCTGTCCGTACCTACCCCCTTTGTCTCCCTCTCTGGCAGCAATACACAACCCACAACATCAGAGCCATTCACAGTCATGTGATACAGCATATTGGTGGAAGGCACAAATAGATAGGACAAGAAAATGCCACCTTTCTAAAAGTGTCATTTTCTGGATTGTGACCTAAAATCCGACTACATCATTGAAGAGGATTGTAAATTACAAAATTATTCGAGTCAAAATAGCATATCTCTATCTGCTTCAAATACAAAATTAGTACATATTAAATGTAATAAGGTAACCCAATGTTAGTCAATGGGAGAGGTAGGCCTACTGTAAAAAAAACAAAATTAAGAGTTTTTTACTGCGTGGGGATGTATAACTTAAGTGCACATATCCTACTTTTCAAGTAACATGCACTCTCCCCTTGGAGGTGTTAGGGCCTTAACCCAAAGGGGAATTATTAGTATTTCTTTTAGGTAAAGATCTTTATTGAGTTAACAGCTTGAGATATGAGAGAGCATTGCATTGCAGAAATGTGAGGGGTGAACTATAGCAAAGTGAGAAATATACTATATGTAGTTCGTAAAAGAAAAGAAAGATTAAGCAATGAAAAGCACTGTGAGATAATAGAATAAGCTTTTGAATAAAGAAGGGAAAGGGAAATTAGAAGAAAGAAGAAAGGGAAAAAAGTCAATTTATAGCCCTATAAGCATACAAAAATGAAGGAACCATAAGCGAAGCAGAACTAATAGCAAATATAACATTCATGGATAATAAGTGTAAACAAATGGTGAATGTGGATTATAAAGTATATATTGTACAGTTAGAGGGAAGGGAATGGATCGATGACCTTAGCAGTCTTTGACAGGCAATACGTGAGTGGCAACTTGAGCTGATTAAACTTGATAGATAACTGCATTGAGTCAATTTTATAACTAACAAGTCTATGGTGGTGACTAGGGGGCATATTATCAAGGGGGTTTATCTCCGCTTTTTGGCTTTAAAAGCCAAGAAAGCGGAGATAAAATTATCTCCCTATTACCTAGCTGTCGCTAACACCAGTTAGCGACAGCAAGTAGGAGATAGCGACCATCTTGGGCCCGCTTTGCATGTCAGTGAAATTTATCACTAATGACATGCAAGGTGGGCGTGCCAAGATGTTAGCGACTGGAAACAGTCGCTAACATCGCTATCACCTATTACCAACTTTTGGAGATATTCACGCTGAGCGCGATTATCTCCAAAAGCTAACACCTGCCCCTGAGCAGTTCTTAGCCATGTTATCCAATGGTAGGTGGATAACATGGCTAAGAGCATTAGCTCGGTAATGCATGAATATAGCTGACTTTCCAGCGATATTCATGCATTTCGGCCGATTTTTATCGCTTAGGAGATAAACCTTGATAATAGCAAGGTTCCTAAGTGATAAAAATCGCCGCTGCTCGGCGTTAAAAATATTGCCGCTAAGCCAACATAGCGATAATTATCGTTAGTTGTTGGTAATATGCCCCTAGGTTCCACCAACATATAAGAGTAATTTTGTCTGTAGATTTGCAGTAAGTAATAATAACATAAAAAGCTATGGAGATCAGGAGATCAACTTATTTCCCAAGCATTTTATGAGAACTCCAAATATTGTACAAGCTGCTCAGAAAGAGTACATCATGTGAGAGAGTTATGTGAATCTGGGTGATGGCTTTGATGCGGTTCCATGTCAAAAGCCAGGAGGTAGAAAGAGCTGGACAGGAAAAGAACATGTGAAAATCGTTACCCAGGTAGGTGTGGCAGTGCCAGCAAATATCTTGTGTTGATCAAATGTGAATTTACCTTGAAAATATAAAAGATAGGAGGCGTTAGGTAAAACAGGAAGAGTGGGTGTAATTAAAAGCTGTGGCTGGGAGAACAGGCAAAAGAGTCCGCGTCTGAAGACTGTCCCAAAGTACATTGGTTTTGGCTGTCATTTTATACATTTCACGAAGTGTCATAAAGCAATTTGTACATTCTTTTGGACCGGGAATCTTGGCCTAATCATGGGGCCATAATTCTGTTCATCTGATAAGAAGCGCAGGTGGGTCTCAACCTGATGAGCACAATGGGGGGCCAGTGGGTACATGTCCAGATGTCCAACATGGTGAGCGTTTGATCACTGCATGTAGTGTGCATGCGGGATTCTGATGGGCTGAGTGTTCCTAACATAGGGGCCGATTAGGATTGCGGTGAATCCGCATCCTCCGGGCCGGCGGAAGCCACCGCCGGCCCGGAGGATGCGGATTCACAGCTGCAGTGATTGAAAAGACCCCCCCCCCGCCAGATCAGGATGGCAGGGGGGTCATCTGCGGACGGTGCCTGCCACTTTGTGCATGCAAAGGGAAAACATGCATATTTAACATTGCGGAGGGTGCTGCTTCAAGCAGCACCCACCGCAATGTTAACTATACGGGATGTGACCGCCAGGGTGGCGGTCACATCCTAATTCCGAGGGAGGGAACACCGCTGGCCCTGCGGACGGTCCCTCCACCTCGGGGGTGGCAAACGGACGCAGGTCCGTCCGCCATCCTAATAGGCCCCTTAGTGTGGCATCTGACTTCATGGTGTTTTGGTAATGCACACCCCTTCCGCCAAAACATGCTTTATTGGGGCTAATTCCCTAAGACCATTGTGGTATTGCTGTCTATCTGTGGGATCGATCCAGGTTTTCCTGTTCACACGTTTGTCTAAGGGTTACATGCCACCCCACCTGTGACCTGTGAATTAATTGTTTAAGGTCACAGGGCCTGCCTGACCATGTATTTTTGACTCAGGGTTGATGGTGAGGTCATATTGATTTGAATCGACAACAGCGATACGAGTTTGATGTTATACGTACCTATATCGTGGTGTACTTTGACATCGTATTTTTCAATATTAACAATTGGTTTGCAAGTTTGAGCTTAAAAAGGTGAGCAGGAATATAATGTTTGAGTGGGGCTGGCTGTACGAGGAATGGAATGCATTTTGCTCCATATTCCGTCCCACATGGAAGTTGACCAAATGATACCCAAATCAGACTCCCGTAATGTTTCTGTAAGTGTTTGGACCCTATGTGGATCAGGTGTTCTCAATAGTTGGTATATGCAGGTCGCTTTAGGGTGGGTGAATGTTACAATCTGGTGAGGAGATAATCTAGGATGGGGGGCCACAGGTGAGAAATGCTGCATGAGGGTATTTTTAACCATCGCAATACGTATATGAGGTGGGATAACCCAGAGAAGGAAATAGGGGAACCTGAATTATATAGTTGTAAGATAAGAAATCTACCGTTGTTCATCTATGCTTTCCAACACAAAGTCCTTCCCCGCCTCTTAAATAGATTATTAGGCCAATTGGGTTTGTTGAAGAATTGATTATGAGTGTGAGGGGAAAAACAAAAACGGGTCTCAGTAATGTGCAGGCATGCAACACTGTGCAAGCTAACGAGACTTTGGGAGCTATGGACAAAAAGAGAATGTTTTTGTGAGAGAAAGGTGATAACATAGCATTTTCAAGGAGAACCATAGCTTCAGGGGAGTGTCTAGCAGTGTGGGGAGATAGATTTGTCACTGCTTTATGCTAAAAGTAGGGGTGGATGGAACTCGCAGAGTTTTACTCTGGAATTCTGTGGAGTTCCTTAAACCTCCACAAGATTGAGCTCTGCGATCGGCACAATTCCTGTCTGTAGTAGTATCAACTAGTTGTATATGTATATGGGGAGAGGATGTGGCCTAACAGCCAAAGCTGCCGACTTTTGAGCAGGGGAACCAGGTTCGAGTCTCAGCTTTGGCTCCTCATCCTGTGATTCTGGGCAAATCACCTAATCTCCCTGTGCCTATTAAAAATGAATGTGTCCTTGTGTAACGTAACTGGTGCTCATGTAAAGCACTCCAATACCTTTGAGTCAAGTTGGCGCTATATAAATATGCCCCCAAAAAATGTGTGCTATGCCATGCTATTCTGTATAATGCTGCAAGTTTGTGTTATGCCGAAGTGCTCTCTCACATTAAGTTTTTTTATGGCACAGTGTGTAATGGGACAGTATGGCGTATATGAGTTTTCATGTCTTTGGAATATTTTGGCACTATAATGCCGATTCTTTGGGTACCGTATTGTTTGTAGCAGCAGTACTAACTACCATTGTCCAACATGTCTGTTTGTTTCAGTGTCTCCCTCTGTAACAAAACACAATGACCAAGTGGCGTGACTGCCTGTTGAAGTGACAGTCAGAAATTCATGGGGTCATTACTCCACACAAACAACCAAACACGGCAGCGCCTGCATGTGTCTGTGATGGTAGAGCTTGGCTGGGTGCTGCAATGAAGCAGAGTTGAGGGTCATAAAACCATTGAAGCTTTGAGCTGTACAAGGCAGAGACTCTCCAGCTCAACATTGACAAAGCAGCACTTGTCTATATAGCACCCACTGTGACAACCTGAACAGTCAAAGCACTGACAACACCCAGTGTTCTCACCTTACTAATATTATCACTATTAGGAGGATAAAAGGCTGAGATGGCCACAGTGGGCCTTCAAACTTGTAATCTTTAGCTTACACATTTTTTTCTGCAACAGGCACTTTAATCTCATCTCCAATTACAAGGTGAGGTCCTGAAAAGGTGGGCATTGTCAAACTCTATGATTCCATAAGCCAACAGATCTGAATACAGTCAGGCTGGAAAAGGTTGGACAAAGTCAGTAACATTAGACTGTCCCTCTGTAGGCATGGGAGAGAGTATGAAACATCAGATGGGCCCTTTGATAGCCCAGGACGGTGTGAGAGATTGGTCGGGTTGGTGCTTCATGACAGCTGGGACAGAGTCAGCCACATCAGGCTGGTCCCTCTGAAGGGATGGGACAGAGTTAGTCTCATCAGACCACTCCTTCTGAAGGTAGGACAGGGACTGGGCAGAGTCAGGCCCTTGTCAGGCCAATGCTTCATGAGGATTGGTACAGAGTCAGCCTCATCAGACCAGTTCTCTAATTGTATCTGTGCTGTACCCTAAAGAGGCATGGCAGCCGTGGACCCCACTAGCGTCTGGAGGAGCAGCAGAGCAGCTCCCGCTCCTATACAGCCCAAGCAGACTCTTTTCCTTAAAATGTTTCCTGTTTCTACTTTTCAGGTGGGGAGGGGAGGCAATTGCCGGGCCATGTACCACCGGTCAATTGGAATGCACTCCGAATACTAAAAGTACATACCGCTCCACTTCAATAACAGGAAAGCAGGCACCCTTCAATCATTCAGCAAGGTACATGCATGGCATCCTCCAGATCACTCAAATGCTATAGCCAAACCATCTCCCTCAACCTCCATCAAGTTCAGACTTCAGAGTACTCCCAATCAGGGTAGCTGCAGTGGCGCGGCTCCCCTCATCTGTTAGACCACCATCCACAAAGGCATTGTTATTGCCAAGGCAGTGCAAGTAGAAGCCCCTACTATCAACCCTAGACCCACCAGGCGCCTCTGTGAAGATCTCCTGGTGGCCACTGGAGACAGATGAATCTTGAGTGGCCCAAGCTTGCTGACATCCACCAAGATTTGGGACAAGTTCAGTCTGATGCTAATGGAGCGCTTTTCTAGCCGCTTTTTCATTAGGTAGGTACTGGTACTCACAGTAGGCCTAACTTAGCACAGATCCACTGGGAGAATGGACAACCTAACAGACCACTCAGAGGAGACAAATGGGGCAAAGTCTGGGAGCTCTGCCCAATCGGAGCATGGCTCCAGTTCAGTGATCACCTACAGGGTTAAGCATACACAGCGTTCAAACCAGATGTGACCCATAAGACCCCACCTCTCAACTTAGAAGATAAACAACTATGCATGCTAGGGTTGGGCGCAGCTGGTAAACTCTGCCACATGGCAGAGTTTTTGCTGAACTCCACTCTTAAAGTGGAGCGCGCAGTGGCAAACTCTGTGAACTCCACTGGTGGAGCAGAGTTTACAGCCAAAACTAGCCAAAAGCCCGGGGGTAGCCAGGAAAATAAGGAAAATTAAATCCTCCTAGGATCTTGGAAAGTTTGACCAAGAAATGTGGGGGTTTATCATGCCAAAGAAATTTGCAAAGTATTTTGTCAATTAAGCAAAAAAAATTCTTGGGTATTTTTATAGGAAGCATCAGGAGAAAGAATGTAATATTGAGAAGGAGCATCATTTTGATAGTATCTAGACAACTCTACCAGGAGAGAGACAATGAAAACCATTTCTGAGAAAAAGTTAGGAGTTTGGCCAAGAAGATCTTATACTGTAAGCTATAACCGAGGAATGTGGTGAGGAGTATGACAAGGATGTGAGTTGTAGAAAATTAGGAGCAATACCATGTCATTGCAAAGCCTTAATTAAAAAGCACCAATACACTCTATCAAAAGACTTTTCTGCATCTAGAGATAATGCCCCTAAAAGATCCTTTATCTTGAGAGTTTTATTTATGAGCTTTATTTATGATAGAGTTATCTGTGACGTTTGTAAAGGAATGAAGCCAGATGGTTGGACATCAATGAGGTCAGACATGAAAGGAAGTAAGCTTTGGCAAATATTTTGCAATCTGTGTTGATTAAAGAAGTGGATTTGTAGATTTTACATTGGGCCAGGTCACAATCCTTTTTAGGTATTTAGCAGATTGTGACCTCTGCAAAGGATTCAGAATTAGATTTTAAACTGTGGTGGGCGGCAAACTCAACTCTGAATTCCTCTTGGAGCATGGGGTTTTAGAAAAGCTCTGCCAACTGCCTATGCTAAACCTCAGCACAAGCAGTGTGACATACCGAATTCCACCACTGGCAGAATTCTGTTGAATCTCTGAGAGTTTTTAGGTAACTCCGGGAGTTCTGTCCACCCCTAATTTTAAATCAGTAAAGTGAGCAAATAATTTAAAGAGTTTAGGTAAGAGGAGTTTAGCAAAATGGAGATACAATTCAACTGTAAAGCCATCAGGGCCAGGTGCTTTCTCTTTAGGAAGAGACTGAAGTAGAGGTCGAGTAGAGGTCTTCAATTTGAAGCGGTTGTTCTAAAAGGGAGAGATCTGTCAGTGGTGAAATTCTAGGTTCTAGGAAATTCTAGGTTTGAGAATAGAAAAATTAATATTAAGAGACTCCTTTGATGGCCTAGTTCCTGTAGTATATAAATCCTTGAAATTGGAAGAAAAGCATGCCACAATATCAGCATCCCTGAATCACTTTTTGCCAGAGTTGTTAATAATGGATTTAATAGCATGTCTTTTCCTTCCTGCATTTTAAATAATGAACTAGGAGGGAATCAGCTCTATTATTACTACCATTTGCCATTTAGTTTAAGGAGTATACCTCAGGCTTGTTCAGTTGTTTATTTGTTGAATTCAATCTTAGCTGTAACTAAGGCTTCAAGATCAAGTTTGCTGTTCTCGCTTGTGTAATAATTATGTTCGAGAGACTTTATGTGTGCCAGAATAGAAGCAGATTTTTGTTGTGCTGACTGTTTTTTGGAGTGGACAAAGACTAAAATAAAACTCCTTGAAGCTGCCTTGAAGGCGACCATGACAAAATGAAATGGTGTTTGATTGTTGTCATTGAAGTGTAAAATTTTATTAATGAGTTTAAAGAAGCGAGAAAAGAGGCATCTGAAGGTAACAAATTATCGAACCTCCAGGAAGACAAGAAGACAGAAAAGAAAGAAAAGCACAAGACAGTTACTTGCTGGGTAATACTATCTCATACATCTTTAGCGTAGTCACTTATCCAGCACAGAGAGGGGATAAATTCCGCACACTATTTCAGGTAAAGACTAGAGCTAGGGCCCTCTCCCCCTTTTCATTTACTTGAAAATTAGAACTGTAGTAATTATCTGTTTATTCGTTTTAGGTGAACCCATCTTTCCTGAAGAATTGAGGTGAAGATACCAGTGTGGCAGTCTCTCTTGTTTGTTTTCCCAATTCCCCTTTCCCCCTCATTTCTGAGTCCAGAGTTCTCTGGGTTAGAGGTGTTTGGGAGCTGGGAAATTATCTGCAAAAGAACATCATCAGCTGTTCGCAACCACGGAATCAGGAATCCACGGTACTGCTTTTTGACAGTTGTAGGTTACACACACACATGTCCTTGGGACATGTGTGTGCGCAACATTTGTGCACAGATCAATTTCAGGGGTGCAACAGGGTGTCCTTTTGACACACTTGCACCCTTGAAATTGCATGCACAATTTGCGAGTACCAATTGGTAGGCCCAAAGGAATGAATGAGAAGCCATTCCTTATTTGCGAATCGCAATTTGCGACTCGCAAATAAGGAATTTGTAGGAATCGCTATTTTTACAGCTATTCCTACATGCATAGGCTTTTGCGAGTCCTTATTTGTGATTCCTTAATAATCCCAATTAAGGACTCCCAAAATCCTAGCTTGATACCTGTGCCTGTATATTTTTTATAAGATGCAGATGGGTACACAGCGTATTGGAGAAAACTGGTGATGAGCAATACCACACTAACTGACCGAGGCTCGTAAAACTCTTTTTTGTGGAATTCCTAAAATGAAAAAAAGGTTTCCTAAAAATAATTAAGATACTCATAAAAAACACAAAATGAAGGGGACAAGAGAAACAAGAAAATAGGAATGCACGAGTATGACACACCACAGTCAATCCCTGGTTAGACGATACAACTGTATAAATATGTGAATTGCTATTAAGTTGTGGGCATTTGCAGGAATGCACATGTGTAGGAAAGGGTAGAGGCTGTAGGGTATAGGTAAGAGATTGGTGCTAGGGTATAGGCAAGGGAGGGTGGGAGTTGAGCTGGGAGTTGAGGTACTGCAGTGAAGATACGGTTGGGGTTGAGTGCTAAAGTAGAAGTGTGGTAGCAGTAAAGAGTTTAGGTAAGTATAAAATCAATAGGATATCTGATAGAGCTTGGGTACTATGGTTTATTTAAGTAGAACTATTAGAGTATAGGTAATTGTAGTTTTTCTAGGGAATATGCTTGGGTTGAACACCAAACGCAAGAGGACCATTGAGAAACATTTTTTAAAGTACAAGGATTTAGTTAAGGCTAAAGGCAGTAGGTTGTAGGTAGGGGTATATGTAGAAGGGTATAGGCAGAGGGAAAAGAAGGAGAGATACAATGGTTTATGTAGGAGAGATGGAAAGCATTAGTGTTGGGTTAAAAAAAAGACAGATGAGGCAGAACAATCAGATGGGATACAAGGCAAGCAATGAAGAAAGAAAATGGATGAAACAAGGAGGGCAGGCAGTGAGTGTAAACAGAAGCTACCTGATCCTAGAAAAAACACAGACTGTATGGAAAGTTTGTGACATCATTGGCATTCGTCAAGATGGATTTGGCATCCTGGGAATGTCATTCATTTGAAACATTCTAGGAGACGGGCTCATGGAGAAAGTTTCTTCAGAGTAAGTATACTTAAATAGGGCTTTCTTAAAGACACATACAACTATGTCGTTGTCTGGGGGCATAATAATGTGGATTGGATATAGGTAGAAAAATAGTAGTATTGTACAAGCTTGTCTGATGTTATTTTTGTACAAAACAAGACTGCTATTTATGTTCTTTGCTAGTTGAATATGGGATTGATTACTCAAAGATTTAAGGAGTTAAGTAGTCCATAAATTAAGGAGGTACTTATTGCTGATGAGGAATGTAAGCAACTGGGTATTAGTTAAGAGGAGTGAAAGCCCCACTCAAATAAAAAACACAAGTCTTGCTAGGAAGAACCACAAAAAGTCATGGAATTAATCTGTGCTTAATCCTCTGGTACCTTGGCACAAAAGCAGTCATGCTTAACTTGGAGGCAATGTGTAAAGTATTTATAAAGCACACTAACAGTAACACAGTGAAAACATAAAACAAGAAAAAGTCTGAACAGATTAAAAAAAGGGGATTTTCATAAATGAAATGACATAACAACAAATTAAATTCAAGCAGTCAAACCAGAGCTATGAATTTTTAAAGTTTTTAGTGAAAATAGTGCCTAAAAGAACAAAGCACCAACTGCTGGTATCTGGCCCTGCCCAAGTTAAGGCAGACTCTGATGTAACGTGGATCAGATGCAGGTACCGGGTTCACCCGGGTCAAATGTTATCTTCCAACTTTGAAAAAATTCAGAAGATTTCCTGGAGAAGGTAGAGTCTTCAGCAGGGCCAGGCAGCAGGCTGTAGCTGCAAGGAGGTTGTCCAGGACAGTGAGCCATTATACAACGGCTCAGGAAAGCCGTAGATAATGAAGGGAAATTTCAGAGAAGAAAAAGCTTTATTTCCAGGCCAGGTAGGTCGTAATCATCAATTGGATGCTGGCCCTTATTGAGCCCGGTGAAGATATCTACCTTCGGATTTAGAGGTTTTTCTGGAGCTGGGATTCCTCCAGTGGGACAAGGCTACAGGCTGTAGTTGAAGATGACTTAACGAGGGAGGATATTGTTATCGAGAGGTCCATCTGAAGACAATTTGCTGCTGTGGAGAAAAATATAGCAGGAGATAAGACAAAGTCAAACCCACCAGCAATGCCCCTTCGTAGGATTGGTTAGCAGGTAGGTCCTGGTCATCTGTCACTTCTAAGAGCAGTTCTTGTTGAACAAATTTCTAAGTCCCCTGTCTTGGTTTCTTTTAGTAGGAGGCCACTTTAGCACCCCACCAAAGGTCTAAGACCTGCAGGGGATACCACATGGGGACTATGACTCACTCAAGCAGGGCCCAGCAGCAGCAGGCAGATAGGTTACAGGGTTTCAAGAGCTTGTTGTGTTCTTTGCAGCTCGAAGAGGAGAGCAGCTTTCTAGCCCTTGGAGTCACTCTGGTGTTCCTGGGTTCAAGGAGCAGGTTTAATTTTCCTTCCACGGGCAATAGGCAAGTCCTTACAGCAGCATGGAAGCATGGCAGTCCTTCCAGCAGCAGGGCAACAAGGCAACAAGGTAGTCCTCCTTCTGAATCGTCCAGAGGTCGAGAAGTGATTTGAAGAGTTGTTCTAGGGGTCCAATATTTATACATGGTACCAGCTGTTGTGTGAGGGTTATAGAAAATACTTCCCCTGTCAAGGCTGCAAACGGTATGGGGTGATAAAAGGTTGGGGTCCCAATATATGTGCTGGAGGCAAAGACATTTGAAGTGTAAATGGGGTAGGTTACAGCTCTGCCCCAGCCATCCTCGCCGGATGACCCATCCTGTCCGTACCTACCCCCTTTGTCTCCCTCTCTGGCAGCAATACACAACCCACAACATCAGAGCCATTCACAGTCATGTGATACAGCATATTGGTGGAAGGCAAAAATAGATAGGACAAGAAAATGCCACCTTTCTAAAAGTGTCATTTTCTGGATTGTGACCTAAAATCCGACTACATCATTGAAGAGGATTGTAAATTACAAAATTATTCGAGTCAAAATAGCATATCTCTATCTGCTTCAAATACAAAATTAGTACATATTAAATGTAATAAGGTAACCCAATGTTAGTCAATGGGAGAGGTAGGCCTACTGTAAAAAAAAAAAAATTAAGAGTTTTTTACTGCGTGGGGATGTATAACTTAAGTGCACATATCCTACTTTTCAAGTAACATGCACTCTCCCCTTGGAGGTGTTAGGGCCTTAACCCAAAGGGGAATTATTAGTATTTCTTTTAGGTAAAGATCTTTATTGAGTAAACAGCTTGAGATATGAGAGAGCATTGCATTGCAGAAATGTGAGGGGTGAACTATAGCAAAGTGAGAAATATACTATATGTAGTTCGTAAAAGAAAAGAAAGATTAAGCAATGAAAAGCACTGTGAGATAATAGAATAAGCTTTTGAATAAAGAAGGGAAAGGGAAATTAGAAGAAAGAAGAAAGGGAAAAAAGTCAATTTATAGCCCTATAAGCATACAAAAATGAAGGAACCATAAGCGAAGCAGAACTAATAGCAAATATAACATTCATGGATAATAAGTGTAAACAAATGGTGAATGTGGATTATAAAGTATATATTGTACAGTTAGAGGGAAGGGAATGGATCGATGACCTTAGCAGTCTTTGACAGGCAATACGTGAGTGGCAACTTGAGCTGATTAAACTTGATAGATAACTGCATTGAGTCAATTTTATAACTAACAAGTCTATGGTGGTGACTAGGGGGCATATTATCAAGGGGGTTTATCTCCGCTTTTTGGCTTTAAAAGCCAAGAAAGCGGAGATAAAATTATCTCCCTATTACCTAGCTGTTGCTAACACCAGTTAGCGACAGCAAGTAGGAGATAGCGACCATCTTGGGCCCGCTTTGCATGTCAGTGAAATTTATCACTAATGACATGCAAGGTGGGCGTGCCAAGATGTTAGCGACTGGAAACAGTCGCTAACATCGCTATCTCCTATTACCAACTTTTGGAGATATTCACGCTGAGCGCGATTATCTCCAAAAGCTAACACCTGCCCCTGAGCAGTTCTTAGCCATGTTATCCAATGGTAGGTGGATAACATGGCTAAGAGCATTAGCTCGGTAATGCTTGAATATCGCTGACTTTCCAGCGATATTCATGCATTTCGGCCGATTTTTATCGCTTAGGAGATAAACCTTGATAATAGCAAGGTTCCTAAGCGATAAAAATCGCCGCTGCTTGGCGTTAAAAATATTGCCGCTAAGCCAACATAGCGATAATTATCGCTAGTTGTTGGTAATATGCCCCTAGGTTCCACCAACATATAAGAGTAATTTTGTCTGTAGATTTCCAGTAAGTAATAATAACAGAAAAAGCTATGGAGATCAGGAGATCAACTTATTTCCCAAGCATTTTATGAGAACTCCAAATATTGTACAAGCTGCTCAGAAAGAGTACATCATGTGAGAGAGTTATGTGAATCTGGGTGATGGCTTTGATGCGGTTCCATGTCAAAAGCCAGGGGGTAGAAAGAGCTGGACAGGAAAAGAACATGTGAAAATCCTTACCCAGGTAGGTGTGGCAGTGCCAGCAAATATCTTGTGTTGATCAAATGTGAATTTACCTTGAAAATATAAAAGATAGGAGGCGTTAGGTAAAACAGGAAGAGTGGGTGTAATTAAAAGCTGTGGCTGGGAGAACAGGCAAAAGAGTCCGGGTCTGAAGACTGTCCCAAAGTACATTGGTTTTGGCTGTCATTTTATACATTTCACGAAGTGTCATAAAGTAATTTGTACATTCTTTTGGACCGGGAATCTTGGCCTAATCATGGGGCCATAATTCTGTTCATCTGATAAGAAGCGCAGGTGGGTCTCAACCTGATGAGCACAATGGGGGGCCAGTGGGTACATGTCCAGATGTCCAAAATGGTGAGCGTTTGATCACTGCATGTAGTGTGCATGCGGGATTCTGATGGGCTGAGTGTTCCTAACATAGGGGCCGATTAGGATTGCGGTGAATCCGCATCCTCCGGGCCGGCGGAAGCCACCGCCGGCCCGGAGGATGCGGATTCACCGCTGCAGTGATTGAAAAGACCCCCCCCGCCAGATTAGGATGGCAGGGGGGTCATCTGCGGACGGTGCCTGCCGCTTTGTGCATGCAAAGGGAAAACATGCATATTTAACATTGCGGAGGGTGCTGCTTCAAGCAGCACCCACCGCAATGTTAACTATACGGGATGTGACCGCCAGGGTGGCGGTCACATCCTAATTCCGAGGGAGGGAACACCGCTGGCCCTGCGGACGGTCCCTCCACCTCGGGGGTGGCAAACGGACGCAGGTCCGTCCGCCATCCTAATAGGCCCCTTAGTGTGGCATCTGACTTCATGGTGTTTTGGTAATGCACACCCCTTCCGCCAAAACATGCTTTATTGGGGCTAATTCCCTAAGACCATTGTGGTATTGCTGTCTATCTGTGGGATCGATCCAGGTTTTCCTGTTCACACGTTTGTCTAAGGGTTACATGCCACCCCACCTGTGACCTGTGAATTAATTGTTTAAGGTCACAGGGCCTGCCTGACCATGTATTTTTGACTCAGGGTTGATGGTGAGGTCATATTGATTTGAATCGACAACAGCGATACGAGTTTGATGTTATACGTACCTATATCGTGGTGTACTTTGACATCGTATTTTTCAATATTAACAATTGGTTTGCAAGTTTGAGCTTAAAAAGGTGAGCAGGAATATAATGTTTGAGTGGGGCTGGCTGTACGAGGAATGGAATGCATTTTGCTCCATATTCCGTCCCACATGGAAGTTGACCAAATGATACCCAAATCAGACTCCCGTAATGTTTCTGTAAGTGTTTGGACCCTATGTGGATCAGGTGTTCTCAATAGTTGGTATATGTAGGTCGCTTTAGGGTGGGTGAATGTTACAATCTGGTGAGGAGATAATCTAGGATGGGAGGCCACAGGTGAGAAATGCTGCATGAGGGTATTTTTAACCATCGCAATACGTATATGAGGTGGGATAACCCAGAGAAGGAAATAGGGGAACCTGAATTATATAGTTGTAAGATAAGAAATCTACCTTTGTTCATCTATGCTTTCCAACACAAAGTCCTTTCCCGCCTCTTAAATAGATTATTAGGCCAATTGGGTTTGTTGAAGAATTGATTATGAGTGTGAGGGGAAAAACAAAAACGGGTATCAGTAGTGTGCAGGCATGCAACACTGTGCAAGCTAACGAGACTTTGGGAGCTATGGACAAAAAGAGAATGTTTTTGTGAGAGAAAGGTGATAACATAGCATTTTCAAGTAGAACCATAGCTTCAGGGGAGTGTCTAGCAGTGTGGGGAGATAGATTTGTCACTGCTTTATGCTAAAAGTAGGGGTGGATGGAACTCGCAGAGTTTTACTCTGGAATTCTGCGGAGTTCATTAAACCTCCACAAGATTGAGCTCTGCGATCGGCACAATTCCTGTCTGTAGTAGTATCAACTAGTTGTATATGTATATGGGGAGAGGATGTGGCCTAACAGCCAAAGCTGCCGACTTTTGAGCAGGGGAACCAGGTTTGAGTCTCAGCTTTGGCTCCTCATCCTGTGATTCTGGGCAAATCACCTAATCTCCCTGTGCCTATCAAAAATGAATGTGTCCTTGTGTAACGTAACTGGTGCTCATGTAAAGCACTCCAATACCTTTGAGTCAAGTTGGCGCTATATAAATATGCCTCCAAAAAATGTGTGCTATGCCATGCTATACTGTATAATGCTGCAAGTTTGTGTTATGCCGAAGTACTCTCTCACATTAAGTTTTTTTATGGCACAGTGTGTAATGGGACAGTATGGCGTATATGAGTTTTCATGTCTTTGGAATATTTTGGCACTATAACGCCGATTGTTTGGGTACCGTATTGTTTGTAGCAGCAGTACTAACTACCATTGTCCAACATGTCTGTTTGTTTCAGTGTCTCCCTCTGTAACAAAACACAATGACCAAGTGGCGTGACTGCCTGTTGAAGTGACAGTCAGAAATTCATGGGGTCATTACTCCACACAAACAACCAAACACGGCAGCGCCTGCATGTGTCTGTGATGGTAGAGCTTGGCTGGATGCTGCAATGAAGCAGAGTTGAGGGTCATAAAACCATTGAAGCTTTGAGCTGTACAAGGCAGAGACTCTCCTGCTCAACATTGACAAAGCAGCACTTGTCTATATAGCACCCACTGTGACAACCTGAACAGTCAAAGCACTGACAACACCCAGTGTTCTCACCTTACTAATATTATCACTATTAGGAGGATAAAAGGCTGAGATGGCCACAGTGGGCCTTCAAACTTGTAATCTTTAGCTTACACATTTTTTTCTGCAACAGGCACTTTAATCTCATCTCCAATTACAAGGTGAGGTTCTGAAAAGGTGGGCATTGTCAAACTCTATGATTCCAAAAGCCAACAGATCTGAATACAGTCAGGCTGGAAAAGGTTGGACAAAGTCAGTAACATTAGACTGTCCCTCTGTAGGCATGGGAGAGAGTATGAAACATCAGATGGGCCCTTTGATAGCCCAGGACTGTGTGAGAGATTGGTCGGGTTGGTGCTTCATGACAGCTGGGACAGAGTCAGCCACATCAGGCTGGTCCCTCTGAAGGGATGGGACAGAGTTAGTCTCATCAGACCACTCCTTCTGAAGGTAGGACAGGGACTGGGCAGAGTCAGGCCCTTGTCAGGCCAATGCTTCATGAGGATTGGTACAGAGTCAGCCTCATCAGACCAGTTCTCTAATTGTATCTGTGCTGTACCCTAAAGAGGCATGGCAGCCGTGGACCCCACTAGCGTCTGGAGGAGCAGCAGAGCAGCTCCCGCTCCTATACAGCCCAAGCAGACTCTTTTCCTTAAAATGTTTCCTGTTTCCACTTTTCAGGTGGGGAGGGGAGGCAATTGCCGGGCCATGTACCACCGGTCAATTGGAATGCACTCCGAATACTAAAAGTACATACCGCTCCACTTCAATAACAGGAAAGCAGGCACCCTTCAATCATTCAGCAAGGTACATGCATGCCATCCTCCAGATCACTCAAATGCTATAGCCAAACCATCTCCCTCAACCTCCATCAAGTTCAGACTTCAGAGTACTCCCAATCAGGGTAGCTGCAGTGGCGCGGCTCCCCTCATCTGTTAGACCACCATCCACAAAGGCATTGTTATTGCCAAGGCAGTGCAAGTAGAAGCCCCTACTATCAACCCTAGACCCACCAGGCGCCTCTGTGAAGATCTCCTGGTGGCCACTGGAGACAGATGAATCTTGAGTGGCCCAAGCTTGCTGACATCCACCAAGATTTGGGACAAGTTCAGTCTGATGCTAATGGAGCGCTTTTCTAGCCGCTTTTTCATTAGGTAGGTACTGGTACTCGCAGTAGGCCTAACTTAGCACAGATCCACTGGGAGAATGGACAACCTAACAGACCACTCAGAGGAGACAAATGGGGCAATGTCTGGGAGCTCTGCCCAATCGGAGCATGGCTCCAGTTCAGTGATCAACTACAGGGTTAAGCATACACAGCGTTCAAACCAGATGTGACCCATAAGACCCCACCTCTCAACTTAGAAGATAAACAACTATGCATGCTAGGGTTGGGCGCAGCTGGTAAACTCTGCCACATGGCGGAGTTTTTGCTGAACTCCACTCTTAAAGTGGAGCGCGCAGTGGCAAACTCTGTGAACTCCACTGGTGGAGCAGAGTTTACAGCCAAAACTAGCCAAAAGCCCGGGGGTAGCCAGGAAAATAAGGAAAATTAAATCCTCCTAGGATCTTGGGAAGTTTGACCAAGAAATGTGGGGGTTTATCATGCCAAAGAAATTTGCAAAGTATTTTGTCAATTAAGCAAACAAAATTCTTTATAGGAAGCATCAGGAGAAAGAATGTAATATTGAGAAGGAGCATCATTTTGATAGTATCTAGACAACTCTACCAGGAGAGAGACAATGAACACCATTTCTGAGAAAAAGTTAGGAGTTTGGCCAAGAAGATCTTATACTGTAAGCTATAACCGAGGAATGTGGTGAGGAGTATAACAAGGATATGAGTTGTAGAAAATTAGGAGCAATACCATGTCATTGCAAAGCCTTAATTAAAAAGCACCAATACACTCTATCAAAAGACTTTTCTGCATCTAGAGATAATGCCCCTAAAAGATCCTTTATCTTGTGAGTTTTATTTATGAGCTTTATTTATGATAGAGTTATCTGTGACGTTTGTAAAGGAATGAAGCCGGATGGTTGGACATCAATGAGGTCAGACATGAAAGGAAGTAAGCTTTGGCAAATATTTTGCAATCTGTGTTGATTAAAGAAGTGGATTTGTAGTTTTTACATTGGGCCAAGTCACAATCCTTTTTAGGTATTTTGCAGATTGTGACCTCTGCAAAGGATTCAGAATTAGATTTTAAACTGTGGTGGGCGGCAAACTCAACTCTGAATTCCTCTTGGAGCATGGGGTTTTAGAAAAGCTCTGCCAACTGCCTATGCTAAACCTCAGCACAAGCAGTGTGACATACCGAATTCCACCACTGGCAGAATTCTGTTGAATCTCTGAGAGTTTTTAGGTAACTCCGGGAGTTCTGTCCACCCCTAATTTTAAATCAGTAAAGTGAGCAAATAATTTAAAGAGTTTAGGTAAGAGGAGTTTAGCAAAATGGAGATACAATTCAACTGTAAAGCCATCAGGGCCAGGTGCTTTCTCTTTAGGAAGAGACTGAAGTAGAGGTCGAGTAGAGGTCTTCAATTTGAAGCGGTTGTTCTAAAAGGGAGAGATCTGTCAGTGGTGAAATTCTAGGTTCTAGGAAATTCTAGGTTTGAGAATAGAAAAATTATTATTAAGAGACTCCTTTGATGGCCTAGTTTCTGTAGTATATAAATCCTTGAAATTGGAAGAAAAGCATGCCACAATATCAGCATCCCTGAATCACTTTTTGCCAGAGTTGATAATAATGGATTTAATAGCATGTCTTTTCCTTCCTGCATTTTAAATAATGAACTAGGAGGGAATCAGCTCTATTATTACTACCATTTGCCATTTAGTTTAAGGAGCATACCACAGGCTTGTTCAGTTGTTTATTTGTTGAATTCAATCTTAGCTGTAACTAAGGCTTCAAGATCAAGTTTGCTGTTCTCGCTTGTGTAATAATTATGTTCGAGAGACTTTATGTGTGCCAGAATAGAAGCAGATTTTTGTTGTGCTGACTGTTTTTTGGAGTGGACAAAGACTAAAATAAAACTCCTTGAAGCTGCCTTGAAGGCGACCATGACAAAATGAAATGGTGTTTGATTGTTGTCATTGAAGTGTAAAATTTTGTTAATGAGTTTAAAGCAGCGAGAAAAGAGGCATCTGAAGGTAACAAATTATCGAACCTCCAGGAAGATTTGTTAGGCCTACTCGCAAGGATGTCTAAATTGGTTAGCACTGGGGCGTGACCCGAGATTGATATAGAACCAATCTCTGAATTAACTACATGTTACAATAGACGTTTTGTTAAGGAAAATATGATCCAGTCTAGACTAGACTGACAGTGCTGAGTAGGGGAATACAAGGAGTATTCTAACAAGTCAGGATTATATAACCTCAAGGAATCAGAGAGTGAGTTCTTAACCCCTTCGGGGCTGAACCTGCCGTGCGCTGATGACGAGCTGAGCTTGTTATGTAACGCGGCTTTTTGCAAAACACAGCGCGCAGCGGGAAAAACGCTAGCGCGCATGCGGTTAAAGGGTTTGCGGGAGGCTTGGAGAACAAAGTGTGAGGTGGACTGCCTTTCCAGAAGAGGGTCAAGGATTTGATTAAAGTCTCCTCCCACTACTAAATTATCGGAAGTTTGTTCAAAGATAGTGTGTGAAAGCATATACCTAAGATTTGGGTCTGGATGGGTTGGACCATAGAGGTTTAGGATAGTGAGAGTGGTATTATCAATTGCAAGCATGACTATTAACCAACAACCCTCTGTATCATGATGTTGAGAGTGTATAGTGATGTTTAGAGATTAATGACAAATAATTATAACACTGTTTTTGTTGGTTGTGGGGGGAGAGAAAAAGATTTCACCAATCCAATGTTTTTTAAGTTTGCAGCCTCCAATTTGTTAAGATGTGTCTCTTGTAACAAAGCTATGTGACAGTTCAAACAAGCTAAATGAGATAAAACACATTGACGTTTGATGGGAATTTTAAGCGTCTTGACATTTCACGTAACAGTTCTAAATTGTATTGTAAAGATGATAAATTGCCAACTACTGATTCATATAAAATACAAGGCATAGAAAAAAAGTAGAAGTGAAAAGAGAGAAAGGATAGGAAGAAAAGGGTGTGCAGGATAAAGTGTAGGTATACAACCTCTAAAAATTGGATAAGAGGATATGCGTACATATGGCATCACAAGGACAGATGTCCATAAATGCTGAAAATGAAGAAAACAAATGAAGAAAAACCCCAGTATTGTGAAGGGACAGTGGAGCACCTGAGAGACATGCAAAGAACCTTCAGCACATAAGCAGTGAAGTCAGGATATTAATCTATGAGGAGCGAGATCAAAAAAGGAAAGACATACTAATATGTGTAAAGGACCAGTTTACAGACAAACAACAATAATCACATATGTACAAGAGACACAGAAACTTAAAGAGGAAGACCAAATTTACCATTGGAACCATGTACGAGGATAGTTGGGGTGATGTGTACAGAACATGAGGAAAGGAACTATACAGAAGGTACACAAGAGGATACTATCTGGAAGAAGGTAAAAGAGAGAAACAATCAATAAATGGTAATAAAGTTGCGATAAGCATTTAGGTAAAATGAAAATAATAAACTTTGGAACAATGATCTATTATGTGAAGTCATTTAATAGAGGATGACCCTAAGTCCATGGCTTCAGTTTTGTGTTGGTTGATGAAGATTTATAAGTCAGAAGTTCTTCAAATGAATAGGATTTGTCTTTGAAAGTGATTTTTACGATGCATGTGTGAAGTTCACCATATCTGATATTCAAGGATCTCAAATGAGGATGTAGGTTGAGAAATTGTTTCAGACCAGCTGCTGTAGCAGGAGAGAAATCCTGTGTGATAAATACCATGTGGGCCATTGAACAGATTTCGCCTTTTTTTGCTGCAGATAGTAGTTAAATTAACTCAGTGAATTAAAGGAAAAGGATGATGATTCCTTTGGAACGAGAGTTAGTACCTAATGCAGAACAAGGACCAAGACGTTGAGTCAGTTGAATAGACAGAGGAGAAGTATAAGGTAGATGTAAAATTGAAGGCAGAAATGCGATTATATTGGAGCCTTCTGAATCATCTGGAAAACCTAAAGATGGAGAGTATTCCTCCTATTCCTATTTTCCAACTTTTCTGTGAGTCGTTTAAATTGAGCAAATTCTTTAACCATTTGAGAACTGTCAAGAGTAGAGTCTTCAAGATTGCTCACTTTTTGTTCCAGTGTTGTGATGTGTTGGATGTGCGAGGAACATTTTTACTCAGTACATTGTACTGAGGCATTAGTGTCGACCATAAATGGTTTTAAGACTCTTAGTTCCTCCATGACATCATCCAGAACCAAATGAGTGCATGATTTGATGGAGAGTCAAGGTCTTTTTTTGCTGTTGGACTGAGGTGGCATTAGAAGATTTTTTCGATATGGTGCCAGAGGGTTGGGGGAGGAAGAGTACTGTCTTAAAAATTCTGAGGCATTTTCCTTAGTGACAGAAAATGTCAGGATAGATTTTGCGGAGTAAATGCGCTGTACAAAGAAAGTAGATGCAGACTTGGAAAAAGAGGATGAGTTACTGCCACTTTGCACTTTGTGAGGTCGCCTCATATAAGGGCGCAAAGCCAGGATAGTTAGAAAAAGAAACAAGCATTGGCATAGCCAATAAGTCTCGCCTTTGGGCGCTTAAAAGCATTTAACCATGCACCACATTATCCTGGGTGCTACAACACCTACAGATGCAGATGAATCTCTGAGATGCAATATTTTTTAATTCGGAGGTAATGCAGCCCCATTAACAGTGGATCTCGTTGAGGACGTTAGTGGGTGACTGCGCTTGAAACAATGTTTCAATAAGTTTGCTCCTGGACAGACAGAGACAGATGCAAGTGTGCACATGGACAGACATGGAGACAGACGATGACTTTCACAGACACTGCGATAGAGGCAAGTGTGCACACCAACACAGACAGGGCGCAGCTGCAAGCGCACTACCACTCAGGTGTGAGTGTGCCCACACACTGGCATGGCGACAGTCATAAACGTACACAAAATGCACACAGCCACACTAACTCAAAGAAAAGGAATATAAGGAGCAGCACACACGGAGACAAGCTCACAACTACAGACAGATAGTTACAGAGTAAGAAGGACAAAGCAATGCAGACAGGCTGACAGTCACACAGGAACATTTTTAAGTATCCATCACACAGACAAGTAAAGGGAATCACATCTAGACATGCACACATACACGACGGAATGCATGCAGAAAAAGGAAGTTAGAAGCACACAGTCATGTTTGCGGGAAGACATACACAGAGACCTACATGCGCACAGACATGCAGGGGTAAACATGCATGCCTACCTGCCGACTACCACGAGGATGAGGAGATATGCAGATGAAACATAATTGTAATGCAGAGCACACAAGACACACTGATAAGTATACACACACATGCAAAGAGGCACATCCTCAGATAAACAATGGGGGCAATGGGTCAGCATGCAGACACACAGAAGCTGTACTAAACAAAACCTAGACAAAAAGAGAGGGAGAGAGGGGCCTACTCAAACATGCATGCACAAGCACAACACAGTTGAGTTTGTATGTCCTGCACTGCCCTGGTGTTTGGTCACGCTGATGCTACCTTGCAGGGGCTATAGGCAGAAAGACAGAGAAAACACCCAACAGATGAGCAGGCATGTCATATGTAAGAAAAAGTAGGGGTGAAGGAGAGACATGCAATAAATAAGAGTGCACGTCAAAAATTAAACAAGCGGAAGCTCCATTTCCCCTTTCCTCTAAAAACATGCTGCGATCAAGATGAGGGAGGAGTGTGGTAAAGATATCAGAGGGTGGTGGGGGTTGGGTTAAATCACAGGGAGTGGGAGGAGGGCATGGGGTGTTAAGTGCAGCTTGTTCTGAATCTTACAAACTGAAAATAAACATAATTGTAGATGAGGCCACAAATGCAAGAGAGCCTGTGCACATGAAAGCAAATAATCCATGTGTTAATAAAGACTCAAGTCACCATGGACATTTTGCCTGGCTCTAGTATCTCTGCTGTTTCCTGACATGACGCAGTACACAAGAGCAGTTTAGCGCCTGTTGACGCTCTTGTTGGTTGCGTGCTTTATAACTGAAGTTAACCAAACATAAAAGAATGGAGTAGTATTTGCTTGCAAAGAGAAGAAGCACATTGTGGTGGATATGTATAACAGTTCAAATAATGAGGATTAAAAAAAAGAATTACAGGGCAGTTGGAGCAGCACAGATGTGCAGGAGTTGGTGGGGCATGGCACAGAGAGATAAGGTGATTTACTCCAAACATGAAGCATGGTGGCCGCCACACTGATATAAGTGCACACCGCACATCGGCTAACAGAAGTGCTGTTTGTAAATAAAAAATTATAGAAACAAAAGCAAAATTGGGGGCAGTCGGAGCAGTAGAGATGTGCTGGAGGTGTTGGAGGACGCCACAGTGAGATTAGGTGATTTATGGCAAACATGAGCCAAGGCGGCCGCTGTGCTGATTAAGGGCGTGTGGCTACACGCCTGCAAACATTAGTGCTTGTTGTAAATAAAAGACTACAGTTACAGAAGCAAAATTGTGGAGAAAACCATGAAATCAAAATAAATAGCAGCAGAGCTTTCGTTTTCATTAATAGCCCAGGATGATGACCCACTTTATCCTCCAACCCAAAAGAGAAGGGGCTTGGCGTCCATACTTATGTCAATTGCTGCTGCTTGTGCAGTGAGACACTTCAATGTTTCTCCATTTGCCCAAGAGGAGGAGGAAGAAGAGACCGAGGTGCAAACCAAAATTAAATAAATTTTAAAAAGTATGTCGCCCAAATTAAAACATACGGTCGATAGTTAAGGATCCTTGTAGCAGGGGCAGTCTCCAGGGCGGGAACAAAACAATCAAAAGGATGGACAAATGCAAGCTTTCACTAACAAAACCAAAGGAATTTCTAAAAGTACACAAAACAACCAATGAAAAGAGGTGGGTGTGTTCAAAGCCCGGAGAGTGAATACAGCAGGTCTCGATGATGCTGTCTAGGCTCGACCTAAAAAACTGTTAAATCTGTAAAACGTAAACTGAAATATAAAAAATCAAAACAGGAGTTTAAAGGTTGTCATGGAATAATTATTGCCTCATGTTGAATAGAACATAGCAGTACTAAGCCACATCAGCAAATAACTCATATGGTAATGAAAATGGAAGGAAAGCTAGTATGCAATATTTTAAATAGACATATTGCCTCCAAATGAGGATGAAACTCAAGTGCTACCATTTTCAGTCATCTAATAGCCAGAGGGCAGTGCAAATAAACAAGAGTAGCTTGTTGTGTGACAAGTAAAGGCGCATTATTCAAGGCTAAATGATGACAACCGGAGTGTTCCTCACATCTGGGTGCTGAAACTGAATCCAACTATACCAAAATAAGAAATCCTGTCATATTTATGTTGCAGCAGTCTTCTGATGGCAGGGGATAAAGAAGAGGTCTTCAAAATTGTGTCTAGAGCTCTCCTTTCTACATTAAAGTGCCAAAGCCACACAAAGCTCCAGTGAACAGCGGCCATCTTGCGCGATAACCAGCCAAACCTCCACTTATCAGAATTAAAAAAAGAAAGGTCAGGCCTGGCAAAAGGTATATTTTGGTAGGTGTAAATGCCAGTTTAAAACTGGACTAGAGGCTGCAGTGGCAGGCCTGAGACGTGTTTTGAAGTCCTACTTTAGTGGGTGGCACAACAAGTGCTGCAGGCCCACTAGTAGTGTTTAATTTATGAGCCCAGGGTGCAGTTGATACGATTTACTAGGGACATAAAGTAATTTAAATGTGCCATTCAAGTGTAGACCAATTTTACAATGATTTAAGGAGAGAACACAAGCATTTTGGCACTGGTTAGCAGTGGCAAAGTGCACAGGAATACCATGCCAAGGATATCAGTTCTTATACGGATTGTAGCTAACCCTACTATTTCTAAGACCCATTGTAAGCAGATGTTATAACCTAAATCTCTGTTATGGCCGCTTGGTTGTGATAAAGAAAATTTCTAGACTAAAAGATCATGGAATGGTGTATGGGGTTGCTCTATCCTATACGTTTACCTGCTTACTATGTTTTATCATTTTAGCCTGATCTGGAAACAACATTTATGTTGGTTTACCTGAATCAGTTACTGCTTTTTGGCAGTACAGGTATCTGGTCTGAGATACAGCAAAAGCCACATTTAGGGGAATTTTCATTTGAAATGTGAAACAGCTTAGCATACCATTATTAAATGCACTAAAGTTACATCTGGCAGACATAAATACAAAGTCCCAGATTTTGAAGACGTTTTTTGCAGCCATCTGAACATGGTTTCCATGAGTTGATTTTTTCATGGTTCTAAGTGGATGTGTTGTGCTGTTTCTATTACTCCCGTTGCCTCTTGTAATCTCAGGCTGCAGGCCCACATCTAGGAAAAGATGGACTATAATGGTGATACCTTTATGGCTCCATCGAGGGCTGTTCCTGCTCCTACAATAGTTACCTACTGTTCTTGAACAGAATTTACCATTGTGTCTCTCTACACTCCAGTTTACCAGTATCACAAGGCTTTAAAGCCACCAGCTGAGAATTTGAGTGAAGTTAATAAAGGAAAAAGCTTTGGGATTTGGTCTCCTCTATGGCCTGCCTATACCTATTCAAGCGTCCTACAGTTCTTGTAAAATAAAGGGCATATAGTTACCATGGAATACTGTTCCAATCCTAGTGAAAAAAAGGGTATTCAAACTTTGAGACCATGATGCCTTAGTGAATCAGTATTTTTTCCAGGAAGGTTAAGCTTTCAAATTGTTAATGGCCTTAGAAAGATTAGAGTGCGCTTCTAATCATGGATTCATAAATAATGGCAAAAAGTGACAGCTGTTTAGGGCCAGAGTGCAGCTGCTTTTGAGCAATTTCAGGTTGAGTAGTGGCTGCTTTTAGACAATCCCCAGAGGACCTTAAGATGCTATCAATATCAGTATTTTTGGGCATAGAGATTGGGGAGTGATTAACTTTTTCCAGGAATCAATCTGGGCATCAATGCAAATCTAAATGCTGTAGGATTTTTAGAATATAATAGAACCACAAAGATGTCAAGAAGAAGGCGATTCGCACATCACTGTAGACAACATTGTTACAGTCTTCAAGTTCAAGTCATAATCATAAGCAAGTCAAGTTTTTCTGTGGGGGGGCCTCCAGGCTTTCCTTGGAATTTCCAAATAGAAAAAGAATATCTCAGGAAGCTGCCCTACATTAGGCAGATGGACTGCGGTACCTGCATTGATGGCAGTCAGTGTAAGGTTTTTGCTGGTGAGACCCTGGGGCACCACTGGTAGAAATCTGATAGTTGTCACACCTCTAATAGAGTCAGAGTTATATCAGTTTGGTGCCAGGGTACTCAGTTACCTTTGTAGTGAACTGCTTTGCCCACCAAAGTCTAAATGAGGGTCTTAGCATCCTACAAGAAAGTCAAAGAAACTCATTTGCATTCAAGTTTATTTTCAGTAAGTAAAAGGAATACTATATGAATCTCTTGCTAAACAGCACCTGGCTCTTTACTTTTTGTATGATAACTTCTATAAAATTAAGCTTTCAGCACGAAAGGTCAAAGTGTTATCCACATTCTGGTTGAACATCAATATATATGTAGGTCACTGATTGTTTCAGACAGCACACTCCAAGGTAGCCTTTACAAAGGAATCCTGAATATTTCTGACTGAAGAATTCCTGTCACCAGCAGATTTCAACCTTCAGATCTGGGTTATGATATTCAGACTAATATTTACCAGAATCTTGCCCCCCCCCCCGCAGAGGTACTGCATAGTACGAATATGAGTACTCACTGTTTTCTGGATGTCTGACTAAGTCACTTCCCTCCCAGCCCAAATACTTATTTGGATACACATGGATCTTCCCAGTTCCTACTAATTCGTGCGTTTTTAATATTAAATACCATACAAAAGTCCTACTTCATTTGTGTTTTGTTCGGGTTTGAACATGCAGCTAGGCTCTTACTCATAAGCTAGTGAATGGCAAGACTGATGTAGACAAACTAGACTTTAGAATGATAATGGTTATGAGAAGCTAAGGTATGCACAAACCCCCTTCTGGTTATCTAGCTTCTTAAGGCACATTCAAATTATTGTGGCTATTTTGTATACCTGCAGGCTACTTGTGCTTTTGCAGCACCATAGGTTTGGATGCTCTAAAAAATTGATTATTATTTGTTGAGACCAACTGTCCACCTTAAGGAATAATCATAACTCTTGTCCGGGTAAATCCTCAAAGTCACCAAACCAATCTGAGTTCACCCCTTTGGATCTCTACTCAGAGCCAATTTAATTTAGGGCAATGTCAAAATTATTTATGCAGTTCCAAAACAGTAATAAACAATACAAAATTATTAATAAAAAGTAGAAACTGAATAAGTAAAATGTAATACACAAACTGACACAAAAAAATCAATTAAGGGAACTGGAAATATGAAACTGTAAAGCTTTAGGTTGAAATAGTTCCAAAGCATCATTGATAGTTAATGGTCATGGGAGACCAGGCCCTAGGCATGATTTAAAGCCGACCGCATGGAGGCTTGGTTGGAAGCAACAAGTGAATTGTTCACTGTAAAAAGTCCAAGTTTGAAAAAAATTCTGAATCCTAATTCAAAAAAGCGTCTTTGTCTCTTTTTTGAGCTGAAAAACCTCACTGCGCAGGTTGAATCTGAAACTATAGGCACCACCATGGAACTGCAGGTTGGATGCTGGAAGCAGGTTGGTCCCGCTAACACTCTGGAGCACTTCAATTTTTCATTGATTAATCTTTTAAGTCCCAATACAGAAAGGGACTATGGAGGTATGGATATCTCACTCACGTTGACAATAACATTTGGAAACAATAAAGCCGCTATCAATACTTTCTCTTACTGTCAATGGTATTTTGCATTATATAAAACACAAAATGGTTCTGGTCTACTCAGGAGCCAAGATACTCGACATAGCTCTGATACAAGAGACACATCTGACAATGGAGGCAAGCATCAATCTTGAGAGAGAATGGGTAGGAAAATTGATCCACAGCTGCACCTTAAAGGGTCCACTGAGAGATCCCATTAAGCCACAGGACAGGGAATGTGGCAAAACTGATTCATAAATCACTACTGGTTGGATTGATCTATACCGGTCAGACAAAATCGTTAGATATATATCTGCCAAACTCAAAATATGTGATATGCATATAATCATAGGGTTCACTGGTTACTGACAAGACAGGCTTTTTCTTGGACATTGCTCAACTGCCTTCCTCATTTTGAAAGACAAAGTTGTGATGAATAGAAACTGGAAGCTTACAATTGACACACTCTTGATAGACTGGGTTCCCATATCTCAGACGTGATAGAGATCGATGTATATTGATATACATCATTCCGGTCCTTGCCTTAGTTGAGCTGTGTAGACTTTTATATACAACAGGAAGGAACTATACTTTTACCTCATGCCCCCATACAACGGGCACCAGGATAGATTAAATTGATGAGAGAAGTACAGATGACCTTCATAATCCCTGTGGTATTTCAGACCAAAACATGATTGAACTAACTATAGAGATAGGCCTGACTACCATGCCACACAGTCAATGAAAAATGCATTCATCCTACTACCAGGACCCTATATATAAGGAAATGTACATGCATGTGTGCAACTATGCATAACAGAAAATAGGGGCTCAGTTTGATCTGTGCAGATATTATAGGGTGCATGTAATGTGTGTATCAGAGGAAGCCTAATGAGGGATATAGCACTGACAAAAACAAATGCAAAATGAGAGAAAATTCAACTTGAAATGCAAGTCTGTGTGTTAATTGTAACAAACACTTCACATTGCACACAATCAAACTTGTGTAATTTAACTAAGTCTAAATATGACCATAAAGTCCTATACGTTGCCCAGGCTGAAACTGTCCTCTTTTGACTCCATCAGTGACATTATAAAAGAGGTGAAAAAGTAGTACGCCTATTGGCAGCGCAACTCAAAACAAATGACGCGGACAGGAACATCCCAGCTATATGTAACATAAGATCTAAGTTACTGACCTACCTGACAGACATCTTATCTGAATTCCAGATGTATTATGAGACTCTATACAAATTGGATGTCCAGAATAATCTTACCAATGAAACTGATTTCTTCAACAAAGTACCAATACCAAAATTTCTGGTTACACATGCTGACGTATTGGATTCAGTGATTACAGAGGAAGAGGTGCAACAAGCAATAGACAGAAAGTCCCAGGAAAGGATATCTTCTACACTGACTTTTAGAAAGTCACCAAACCACTTATGCGACTCCTGCTTATGTCGGGCTGCATCACTCAATGTCTGTTCCGATGAGGAGCTGTGAGGTCCGGGTCGAGGATGCATCATGCGGCGGCAGTTTTATTGTGATGCGAGGGCTGTGGTGTAGACTTACTTTGTGGCTGCATCATTCTGCATTAGTTCCAATGAGGCACTGTGAAGAGCTGCAGCAGTTTGTGTTGCACTGTAGAGACCACAGCTGGGCTGACAGAGCACCTTAAACCCCAATTCCAAGGGTCCAAGACTTGGGGGTTGGGACTCGAGGCACATAATGCCCTGGTGCAGGGGACAACAAGCTGTTTGGACCATTTTATGTCCCTGAATATCTGACCAGGAGGCCAGCCAACTAGTCCTTGGATTCACTCTGGTGGTCTTAGGTTCAAGATGATGGTTCAATCCTTTTCAATCGGGCAGCAGGGCAGCAGAGTAGCAAAGCTCCTGCTGCAGAGCAGCACACCAGTCCTTCTTCTGAGTATTTCACAGGTCCAGGAGTGTACTGAAGAGTAGGGTCTGGCGTCCAATATTTGAACCTGGTGCCAGCTTTGAAGTGGGAGAAGCTTCTGGAGTTTCCCCTTACAGTGGTTCCTGTGAATTTCCTTCCTCCCGGCCCTGGACCTAGTTTGTCTGGAGGCACAAAAGACTAGTATGAAACCCTTGGTGAGTGTGCTGAGGCAGAGGCTGTGTCCTGTGCAAGTGTGGTAAGTGATGGCCCTTCCTGCCAACACCTATTCCCACTTTGTCTCACTGTCTGGGATTTTTACACAAAGACCAACTGCCAGCTACACCTAGTCATGTGACCCGGATACAGGCTGTAGGCACCAAATTGTTGGGCCAAGGAAATGCCAAATTTATAAAAGTGTTTTTTTTTTATTGTGACTTAAAATCCAACTTTACCATTAAAGAGTGTTTTAAATTACAACTCCTAAGAGATCAAACTCAATATTCCTACCTGCTCCCAATTAAAAGTTATCACTCATTAAATGTAATAAGGTAACCAAATGTTATCCTATGAGAGAGATAGGCCTTGCAGTAGTGAAGAACAAATGTAAGAGTGTTTTGCTACTTGGACATGTAAAACTTAAAAGTACACGTCCAACCTTTTAAATACACTGTACCTGGAAACATCCTTTACAATGCAACTTTTACCACGCAGTGCATTTACGACGCAACTTTTACAACGCAAACCATTACAACGCATTGCGCTGGGGGGCGCTCTAGGATAGGGAATAGATTTAATTTACTATCCAACACCTTCCCTAGTGTCCACGGGGACTGGAGTTGGAATAGTAAATTAAACTATTCACTATCCAGCACCCCAAAGCGCTATGCGTTGTAATGGAATGCGATGTAAAAACCGCGTTGTAAAAGCATGCGATGTAAAAGCATGCGTTGTAACGTCATACATCCCACTGTACCCTGCCCTATAGGCCATTTAAGGTCTAACCTAAGGGTGACATATGTATTCAGAGGCACTAGACAGGTTTAAAAGACTACTTAAGTGAGTGGCACAATCAGTACTGCAGGACCACTAATGGCATATTATTTTACAGGCCCTGTATACATGTGGTACCACTTTA
The DNA here is from genome assembly GCF_964261635.1 of Lissotriton helveticus. Lineage (NCBI taxonomy): Eukaryota > Metazoa > Chordata > Amphibia > Caudata > Salamandridae > Lissotriton > Lissotriton helveticus. The sequence goes on from NC_136063.1 coordinate 809,848,886, forward strand.
CTAGGGACATACAAGTAAATTAAATGTGCCAATCGGGTAAAAGCCAGTTTCCCCATCTTTAAAAGAGAAAGCACATGCACTTTAGAACAGGTTAGCAGTGGTAAAGTGCACAGCATCTAAAAGCCAAACAAAAATAGATTCAGAAATCAGGATGGTGAAGGCAAAAAGTTTGGGAATGACCCCGCAGGGAGGGCCAAGTCCAACATATATATGGAATGTTACCACTGCCAATCCTGAGATACATTTTTAGAGACATAAAAAAGGATATCACAGCTTTCATATCAGTTGGAGAGAGACCACAACTTAAAGGATCAAAACTGCTTGCCACCACAGAGACAGGAGGTCTTAGGCTATTGCATGTAGAATGTCACTGGCTAGCTTACCAATTGGCCCACTCAGTATACATGCTCAAAATCTATCGAGAAACACAACAATGGGTTCTTATAGAAAGGCTTACACTGCAAATGAAGGTTGAATTAGCAATTTACTGTCCGTGTCAGGCCTTGTTTTTTTCCATTATAATCCTATGATATATTCACCTAGGAAAGCATGGCTAAAATCGCACAGGAAGTAAAACATCCCAGAGCTTTTACATGCTAAAGCTCTTTTGTGAGGAGCAAAGACATAAGGATCGGAGAGGAGTAAATACATTTCAATATGGGCAGACCAGAAAATTGCACTCATTGAAGCTATGCTTAGTAATGGATGAATAAAATCCTTTCCTGGGCTAGTATGGGAATGCCACTTTCCACAAACACAAAAACGAGATACACCCAATTGTCACATGCCCTCAAACAAAACCTAGGTGATTCACCCATCTCTTTGCAGAGATCCAGAAGTCTACATTACCTGCTAACGTTCACGAATTGGGAGGAATATATTGATCAATACGTTTTTTTCAAAAGACAGCTCAAAAACTCTCTGACTCTGGTGGTAAGATGAGACTTAACAGATAATTTATAGATTAGGACTGAGATACAGCAATGGATGAACAGGAAACAGGCTTAATGGAAGCCTACTTACATTACAGTTACTTCAAGATCCACCAACATTGGCAATGGTTACATGCAAAATTTACAGAAAGCTAAATTCTGCCCAGAATCTAAGAGCTGAAGATGTAATTAGGGAGGTTGTACAATAGTTCACATTGCATGGGTGTTGGTTCCTTCCCAACTATGCCCGTACAATGCAGGAGCGACGATTACCCCGTTCCTCTGACCCCGCCCCTAAGTGACCCACAGAGTAAATATTACAATGGGTCAACAGAGTGGCAATGGACAGGGGGCGGGAAAAAAGGGACAGACAGATAAGGGATCCCAGATGTTCGTTCTAGGGACCTTCTGCTAGGACCAATGTTCTCCACGTACTTCACCTACAAAGAACAGAATAAATCACTGTCTACCACACATAATGAAAAGATAAACAATGCAGCACCTCTTTCTCTTCTCATGCCCCACACAAACCCCTTCACGCCTCCTTACCCACAAATGCTGTGATCGATGCCTGGTGGAGATCTCCGTCGAGGAGGGGTACAGTCAGGTCCAGCAGGCAGAGAGGGAGCAGGGGAAGTGAATACTTGGCGCCGGGAAATTCACTCCAAAGTTAACGGAGCCAAAGGGGTATGGAGGAAAAAGTCGTGAAAACGACTGAAAAAACCTCCGTCTCTTATGAACAAGAAAATGCTCCAAGCGTACAAGAAAGGGGGCCAAGACAGGGGAAAAAACGCTGTGCAACACCGGCTTTGCCTTGCACTTCGTCAAAACCCGGAAGCGCCCAAAACAGCACTCCGCTTCCACACAACGATGTGGACTGAAAGGATATTAAGGCGGAAGCGCTTGGTCGCGCTTTTACCAAACAACAGGGGATCACCACGGTAATCCAGCCGGACTACCGATCCCCTCAAGAAGCGCTGGAGCCCCAGCCACTCCTTGTTCCCAGCCGGGTTAAAATGGCTCACAAACTAAAACAAACACACAGACAAAGACAAAAAGACGACACAAAACACACCAAGGCAATTAGGGTCCCAAGCAATCTAAAGATCGCCAAACACAAAAACAAATGAAGGGAAGGGAAGGGAAGGAATTCCTAAGAGCCAGAATAATGTAAATGCCAGATCACGAGCCCGTGAACAACAGCAATCCCCAATATACAAGATCAGCCCCTAGCCCAAGACCAGGAACCACACGACTAGATAACAAGCACTGAGGACAGGGGGAAAAGGACTTATATCTCCACCCAGCGGGTCACATGGGCTCCCAAACATGGCAAGAGAAAGAGGACCGCGCGGGAATCCTAACAGTACCCCCGCCCAACAATCCTCCCCACCGGGCGTGGCTTGGAAGGATGTTGACGATGAAACAAACAAACCAATCGGGGTGAGTGAACCCCCCCAGCCGGTTCCCAGGTACGATCCTCGGGGGCATACCCCTTCCAGTCGACCAAATAAAATAAACGGCCCCTCCTTCTCTCTGAATCCAGTATGGCCCGAACCTCAAACTCCTCTTGTCCATCCACAATTATAGGTGGAGGTGGTGGTAACACCTGTGAAGATGGCATATAGGGTTTCAACAGGAACGTATGAAACACGGGGTGAACCCGATAGTCACCGGGCAGATCAAGTTTCATGGCCACGGGATTGATAACCTGCACTATCGGGAACGGACCCACATATCTAGGCTGTAGTTTGCGAGACCCCCCAAGCCTAAGGTTCTTTGTAGCCAACCACACCTGATCACCCACTTGATAACCAGGAGCGGGAGCTCGGTGTTTATCCGCCTGTACCTTCATACTGGCCTTAGCAGCCAGCAACTGCACCCGGGCACTGCCCCATATCTCACTCAGTCGCTTACACACATCATCTATGGCTGGTACTCGCCCTGTAGGTTGAATGGCCAATGCCCTAGGATGGTAACCCAAGGAGCAAAAGAAGGGAGTCATACCCAAAGCGGAATGCAAACTGTTGTTATATGCAAACTCCGCAATGGGCAGAGCCGTAACCCAATCACATGCCAGGGAAGATATTAAACACCTGAGGTACTGCTCCATGGTCTGATTAGTTCGCTCGGTCTGGCCATCAGATTGTGGATGATAAGCAGAAGACAATCTGACCTCCACCCGTAACACTGAGCACAACTCCTTCCAAAAATGGGAAACGAACTGAGCCCCCCGGTCCGTCACCACTGCAGATGGCAACCCATGTATCCGTACTACGGAGGACATAAACACTAAAGCCATCTCTCTAGCCGTAGGAATCTTGGGAAGCGGGATAAAGTGAGACATCTTTGTGAACAAATCAACCACAACCAGAATGGCGGTGAATCCGGAAACAGAAGGAAGCTCGGTCACGAAATCCATGCTAATGGTATGCCATGGAGCGGGAGGGACCTCCAAGGGACGCAACAGCCCTGATGGCTTACAGTGAGTTGGCTTACTGATGGCGCAAACCGGACAAGCTGTCACATACCCCTGGACATCCTGTGCCAGTTTTTCCCACCGAAACCACCTCATGCACATCTCTTTTGTCTTTGGTATCCCAGGATGTGCCGCCAAGGCAGACGAATGACACCACTCCAAGACCTGTTCTCTCAATGTAGGGGGAACAAACAACCTACCCTCATAATACAACAGACTGTCCTGGACCGATACTTGGGGTAATGACAACCATGGGGCGAGATCCACCTTCCGCAGCTGTTCCCTCACTAAAGACACAAAGTTCTCACCATCCACCGCCCCTATGATTCTATCACCGGGAATCATAGGCCTATCCTCCCTACCCTGGCCCAACTCTCTAGTGTCTACATGGATGCGAGATAAGGCATCAGATTTAGCCTGCTGAGCTGCGGGTCTGTACGTAATAATGAAATCAAATTCATTAAAAAAAAGAACCCAACGCATCTGGCGTGGTGTCAAGGCTCGTGCAGAACGAAAGAACTCCAAGTTCTTATGATCCGTATAGATCGTGACGGTATGCCGGGTGCCCCACAGATAATGCCTCCATTCCTCAAATGACAACTTAACTGCCAACAGCTCTCTCTCAGCCATGGTGTAATTGCGCTCCGCGGGCAGCAAGGTCTTAGAGAAATAGGCGATGGGATGCATACAACCGGTCTCAACATCTCTTTGGGACAACACCCCTCCTACCGCACATAACGAGGCATCCGTCTCCACAAAGAAAGGCAAGGCAGGGTCAGGATGGATCAATACAGGCGCCGACGTAAATTCCCCCAGCAACCGCTGAAAGGCCTCCTGAGCCTCTGGGGACCACACAAAAGAAACCCCCTTTCTCAACAACCGTGTCAGGGGGGGCACAATATCCGAGAAATGGGAAATAAAACGCCTATAAAAATTGGCGAATCCCAACAGCACCTGTATATGTTTCACTGACGTTGGAACAGGCCAGGTAGTAATGGCTCAATCTTTCTCGGATCCATCCTAACCCCTCCGGCAGACACCACAAACCCCAAGAACTCCACCTGTGTGGTGCTAAACTGACACTTCGCTAGCTTTGCGTATAAATGGTGTTCTCGCAATTTATGCAGCACTTGGGTCACGTGCCGTTGATGCTCAGCCCCTGTCTCGGAAAAGATCAGGATGTCATCCATATACACAATTACACTCCGATCCAGAAACTCCCGAAGCACTTCATTAATAAAGAACTGGAAGGCCGCCGGCGCATTGCATAAACCAAACGGCATTACGCGATATTCATACAGGCCATGCTTGGTCTTAAACGCTGTCTTCCACTCATCCCCGGCGCGCACACGCACTAGATGGTAGGCGCCCCGCAAATCCAGCTTAGTGAACACCGTTGCGCTGTGGAGCTGGTCCAACAACACGGGAATGAGTGGAAGCGGATATTTGTTCTTTACTGTGGCCTTGTTTAACGTTCTATAATCCACACATGCCCGCAATGTGCCTTCCTTCTTAGGAATGAAGAAGATCGCTGATGAAACTGGCGAACAGGAGGGACGAATGAATCCCAGTCGCAACATCTCATCAAGATACATCTTGAGATGCAGCTCCTCGGGTTCCGAAAGAGCATACACCCGACTACAAGGAAGAGGAGCCCCTGGTATCAAATCGATCTTACAATCAAATGACCTGTGAGGGGGTAAGCCTTGCGCCTGATCAATATCAAACACTTCCTTAAACGCCTGGTATTGTGATGGTACTACATCCACATCAGTGGCGGCGCAAGACAACGACAACTCCCTCTCACCTGCCTCCTGGTAGCAAAGTTTCAAACAATGAGATGAATCCAGAGACACTAACCGTTGCACCCAATCTATCCTGGGATTGTGCTCCAGCAACCATGGCACACCCAACACCATCCCAAAAGAAGGAGCATCTATGAGATCGAAACACACCATCTCCGAGTGACCGTTCTCACACACCAAACACAAAGGCATTGTCCTCCTAGTGATTGACCCAGATGTCAGTTCGGTACCGTCTATTGCCCTCACAGGTTCTGGCGGGTCCTTTACACAACAAGGGATCCTCAATTTTTCTGCCAGCGCGATGTCAAGGAAATTCCCTGTAGCCCCAGAATCCAATAACACCGATACTGGCACTCTGCTATCCCCGCAGAGTAACAAATGAGCATTTATGATGAAGTGCCTAGGAGTCCTATCTATGGCTCCAAGCACCTCATACTGTCTTTCCTTCGCCACATGATACAAACAGGCCACCGTCTTACTATAAGAAGCTCCAGAGGGCTTCACTGGGCAGTCTCTTGCAAAGTGCCCACCTTGACCACAATACAAACACAGGTTCAACTCTCTACGTCGTTTCTTTTCATCATTAGACAATGGCCATCTTACACCACCTATTTCCATAGGTTCAGACACGGTTTTCGTCTCTCCTGCTCCGGTTGTCTTATTGTCTGGCCTCACAAACCCCCCCCCCGTGACGCCTGATAGCGGCTTTTCTCCCCCCGTCTCTCTGACAGACGATGATTCAACTTGACCACAAGATCTATAAAGGCTGCACAATCGACCGGAGGATCCACCACTTGTGACACCACATCCTTCAGATCCTCGGAAAGTCCCTGATAAAATAAGGAGGTCCTCTTATCCTCGGGCCAATGGGTTTCAGACACTAGACGATTAAAGGTGGAAATGTACGTCAGCAAATCCTGTCTTCCCTGCCTTAACTTCAATAGCTCTGCGTCACTCGCCTGCATAAAGGCATGTTTTGCAAACAATCCATGCATCAAATCCTTAAACGCAGGATAGTTAGTCAACACCTGATCATCCCTCTCTACCAGGGGTATAGCCCATTGGGCCGCAGTACCAGCCAAATATGATATTGTGAAGGCCACTTTTGCCGAATCATTAGGGAAAGCAGTTGGTTTACACATAAAGTGCAATTGGCACTGATTCATGAAAGTGCCAAACTTAGCGCTATCCCCTGTAAACCTCTCTGGCGGAGCCAATGGCACTGGAACAGGAGTATTCACAGTAACCGCTACCGGTACCCCACCACCAGAGCCCTGCCCACTACCATATTGAAAGGTGGCTGGTTGTAAAACTGGAGCCTGAGTCCTGTGCTGCCCTTTCTCCCTGCTAATCAATGCCCCAACCTCCTGTTTCAGGGCAACATTCTCCTGTCTTAAGTCAAGTATCTGCTCCTGTAGGGCAGATAAAGCACCCATAACATCCTGTAGAGTGGGACCCGTTCCTCCCGTAGCCCCCCCTGACTCATCCATCGTCGCTCAGGCAATGCAGTTTTAACGTGGGCTTGTTATTCTGTTGGTTCCTTCCCAACTATGCCCGTACAATGCAGGAGCGACGATTACCCCGTTCCTCTGACCCCGCCCCTAAGTGACCCACAGAGTAAATATTACAATGGGTCAACAGAGTGGCAATGGACAGGGGGCGGGAAAAAAGGGATAGACAGATAAGGGATCCCAGATGTTCGTTCTAGGGACCTTCTGCTAGGACCAATGTTCTCCACGTACTTCACCTACAAAGAACAGAATAAATCACTGTCTACCACACATAATGAAAAGATAAACAATGCAGCACCTCTTTCTCTTCTCATGCCCCACACAAACCCCTTCACGCCTCCTTACCCACAAATGCTGTGATCGATGCCTGGTGGAGATCTCCGTCGAGGAGGGGTACAGTCAGGTCCAGCAGGCAGAGAGGGAGCAGGGGAAGGGAATACTTGGCACCGGGAAATTCGCTCCAAAGTTAACGGAGCCAAAGGGGTATGGAGGAAAAAGTAGTGAAAACGACTGAAAAAACCTCCGTCTCTTATGAACAAGAAAATGCTCCAAGCGTACAAGAAAGGGGCCCAAGACAGGGGAAAAAACGCTGTGCAACACCGGCTTCGCCTTGCACTTCGTCAAAACCTGGAAGCGCCCAAAACAGCACTCCGCCTCCACACAACGATGTGGACTGAAAGGATAATAAGGCGGAAGCGCTTGGTCGCGCTTTTACCAAACAACAGGGGATCACCACGGTAATCCAGCCGGACCACCGATCCCCTCAAGAAGCGCTGGAGCCCCAGCCACTCCTTGTTCCCAGCCGGGTTAAAATGGCTCACAAACTAAAACAAACACACAGACAAAGACAAAAAGACGACACAAAACACACCAAGGCAATTAGGGTCCCAAGCAATCTAAAGATCGCCAAACACAAAAACAAATGAAGGGAAGGGAAGGGAAGGAATTCCTAAGAGCCAGAATAATGTAAATGCCAGATCACGAGCCCGTGAACAACAGCAATCCCCAATATACAAGATCAGCCCCTAGCCCAAGACCAGGAACCACACGACTAGCTAACAAGCACTGAGGACAGGGGGAAAAGGACTTATATCTCCACCCAGCGGGTCACATGGGCTCCCAAACATGGCAAGAGAAAGAGGACCGCGCGGGAATCCTAACAATGGGAATCTCCACCAATATCTACTTACCGCCAGCACATTTGGGGCATTATAAAAGATAACATTGAATTATCAATGGACCCTACTGCTGGGATTGCAATCCTACATTACACCACAGATATAGCCACTGTTGAAATGGCCCTTTCTGCAGGGTCATCCACAAATGTTTTCCCTTCCTCCTCCTCTTTTTTTGCTCACTTCGTTCTAGTTGGGCTGAGGGCTCTGAGCACTTTCCCACTGCTAACCACTGCTAAAGTGCATGTGCTCTCTTTCTTCTAAACATGGTAATATTGTCTGATACCCAATAGGCATATTTTTATTTAATTATAAGTCCCTAATAAAGTGCACTTCATGTGCTTATAGCCTGTAAATTAAATTCTACAAGTGGGCCTGTAGCACTGATTGTGCCACCCACATAAGTAGTCCTTTAACCTTGTTTCAGGCCTACCATTGAAGTGCCTGTGTGTGCATTTCGACCTGGCAAAATAAACATTTTGCCAAGCCCAAACCTTCCTTTTCAATACATATTAGTCACCCCTAAGGGAGGCCCTGGACAGGCAGAGGGCAGGCTACACTATATTTAAACAGCAGGACATGCACTCTTAAGTTTACATGTCTTGATAGTGAAGCATTCTTGCACTCATTTGTCACTACTGCAAGGCCTATATCTCCCATAGCATAACATTGGGATTACCTTATTGCATTGTATTAGTATAATTCCCATATGGGAAGCTATGACCGGTTTAAGTTTGGTGTCTTTTGAATCCTAATTTAAAAACGTAACTTATGGTGAAATCGTTTTTTTAATTGCAATTGTGAAAATGCCACTTTTAGAAAGTTAAAAGAGGAGATGATGGACAGAATGCTGGACAATGCAACCATTCATCCCCAGTCACCAGATCTGGGTTTAATCCATCATTATTTTGCCCAACACGCAGCTCCAGTTTGAGCCCAGCCATATGCAAATATGTCTTGACCCTGCTCCTTATGGGATCAGTCCAGCCTGAATTGCAAAGCCAGGTACTCCCTGGACTGGAAACAAACATCCTGGGACTGATTTCAGGGTATCACCCCTCATCAGCCAGAATAGCTTGAATCCAGTGGTGCAGTGACCTACGTCTGGGCATACACTTCCCACTTAGGGTGACAAAAGCAAAAAGAACAGATGATGGAATGCTGAACAATGCACACATTCACTCCCAATCAACAGATCTGGGTTTAATCCATAATTCTTTTGCCCACCAAGCCACCCCCATTTGGGCCCACCTATATGCAAATCAGTCTTGACCCTACTATTCATGGGATCAGTCTGGCCTGAACCACCAAGCCAGGTACTCCCTGGACCAAAAACAAGCCAGAAGTAGATGCATACTCTGCCAGGAAGATGGACTGCTGTACTGTTGAAGGACTGCCACTCTTCTGGACTGCACTCTGCTGGACGTCTGCTTTGCTGTGCTGATCTGCTGCCTGCTGCCCTCTTGCCTGGATGAGAAAGACTGGGCATGCATCTCTTGATCCCAGAAACCTGAGTGACTCTATGGGCTAGTTGGCTGGCCTCCTAATCTGAAGCTTCAGAGACATAACAGGCCTCCAACCCATGTACCTGAACTCTGCCATCTGTGAGTCTACCCTGCCAAGTGGTGCCACCCCAATCCTGGAGCCTTGGAAGTGGTCCTAAGATGCTTGTCAGTTGAACAAATTCATCTTTTCTACTGAGAAATACATCCCCAAGCAGAACCAATGCATCTCTTTAGCAATACACCCCGAGTTGAACCGACGCATCACCGCTGCGTGGTTTGGACCCATTGCAAAGCACTTGCATTGCTGCCACCTCCCACATCTTGGGAGTGAAGCACCGCATTTGTAACCACCGCTGTGCAGCGCTTTTCTAAGCACTAGCGTCTCACATCCATGGCAGACGGCTGCCTTGAAAAAAACGCCGAAACTCCACATCACAGCTTCACTGCTCATCGGAACCGACTCATTGCCTCGACTGTTCTATGAACTCTCAACACCAGACTGCATCGCAAGCCCCGTTGACAGCATACTCGACGTCAACCCCACCACTTTATTGTTTTCTATAATATGCTACACACTTTCCACTTACACCATATATGGGGTAGGAAGTATTACATTCTTTTTTTATTATGTCAGATGCCTAATGATTCTCAGTATTAAATCTACTATGGACAGTTTCACTTTTCGTAACTAACTACTGTCTTCCTTAATTTCTACAGAGAGTAAATATGTTTTATTTCAGTAGGCTTATCCGTATTGTTGTTATAATGTGGAGGAGTGGCCTAGCAAGACGACATGCTGCATATAGAATAGCAGAGTTGATTCCACCCCTCAAGATCAATCTACTCGCAATCCGGTCACTGTTTATATGTCAGCTCTGACACTGAACTGTCTGTCAAAGTGCTGGATCAACACAACAATGTCCATACCGTAAAACAGAAAAATGGAGGGAGCCTAATATCAGTATGTATGTGTCACAAATTGTACAATTCCACAATGAAATCTAGAAATTCACTAACCTGTTGTTTGAGCGTGAAATTGCTGTAATGCAATGGACCCACTTCTCCTGCACTTGTCCGAGTTGCAGTTCCCATCTTTATATTGTTTTTGAGAAGAATAAGTGTAAGGAGAGGGGGATATTTGTACTGGAACCCCTGGGCACTTCTAAATGTAGAAATATGTCCTGGGGTAACAAATAAACCATATGTATACATCCTCCTAGTATATTGTAAACTCATTGGGGTTATGTAGTGCAACTCCTTGCTAACCTCTATAACCTCAGATGGAAATCTCATAGGTTTTAGTAAGCTTGATAGTGTCACTAGAATATCTCATATAAATTAATGTTCCAATTAATAAACTGATCAAAAATGTACCTATAAAACCAGTCAGAACAATTGCCAAACAAAATTATTACAATAGTGTTTACTGCTCCTCTCTTAAAACAGGTTTCACACTGTTCTCTTGTCTTAAAATTGATAATTCACCTGCAACAGGGATTTTCTTTATTGAAAGAGAACCTCACCTCAACCCAACAAGAAAATGGGTAACTACCAATTTCATGAGGACTTCTATGCACAGTCATCTGATTCAACATATATTTCTGATATTACCTCACACAGGCAAACCGTGAATCATGATTTTCACCTTCTGTGCTACGTTACCCCCAAAAAAGTACCTCACACAAAAAAGAAAGAAATCATTTAGATTGTACCCTTTAGTTATGTTTTGCTTTCTAGAAAATCATTGTCTTAGACTTGGAAGGAAAACATTCCACCAATACCACAACTGCTTTTGAACAAAATGAAGAACTAGCAATATTTGATATTAAATATACTAGCTGTGCAATCTTAGCATGTATATTCAGACAAGAAACCAGAAAATTTAGCCAGCTTATCTGATCAGGACTGAATACAACACCACCAACAACCCAGAAGTTTAGTTGAAGATAAACTCACGAAACAAAGCCAAAGAAGCTCCTCTTCATCAGCTGCCAGCATACTAACAAGACCAGGGATGACCTAGGAGAGTCACAACATTTAAAAGATGTCTTTGTCACCATTGAAGGCAGGCCACACACCTACCAGTCTCTCTATGAAAATATTGTAAGAAATTGAAGTAGTGGTTGAACGTGGTATAAATTTGTATAATAATCACAATCCTTATCAGGCTGAACCACTCATGTCACTAAATTAACCTGTGCTTATTCCATTGGTAGCTTGGCACAAATCAGTCAGAGTAACGTAGAGGCAATTTGTGAAGTATTTATGCAGTGCTCAAACAGTAATAACGTGAAACCTCAACACAAGAAAAACCTATTTAGGAAACTAGAAGATGTTTTAATAAATACAATTTCACCAAAACAACAAAAAGTCAATAAGTAGAACTGGAGATACAAATTTTACAAGTTTGAATTGGAAATAGCGCAAAAATGCATAAATTGCCAAGCATGGTTATCTGGTCGATCTAGACTGAGCCATAGTCAAGAGTCAAGGCTGACCACGATGGAGTTCATGTTGGATACAGTGACAGGGTTCAATCTCAGTGAAAAGTTTACCTTTTGACTTAGAAACATTTTATGGAGAAAAAGTGGCCGTTGACAAGTGATTAGCGGGGCAAACTGGATCTGAGAAATGGATTTATCACAATGGAGAGCCGCTGTGCGAGGAATAGGAGTCAATCAGAGACTTTTTGGCATTGGACCCGGTGAAGCTGTCGATGAAGGCTGCCAGCGTTGCTCAGGTGCTGCTCGACGCTGAGTCCTGTGAAGGAGCCAATTGAGTGCAGCTTGGCATTGAGTCCGTGAAGCCATCAATCGGGTACTGCTGGGCATCAAATTCATGGAGGCTTCAACAAAGGATTTTGGCGCTAATGCTGAGCATATAATCTGGCAAAGCCTGCAGTTAGGCATGGAGAAGTACACCATAACCACAACTTAGGCTTGAGGACCTTAAGGCGTGTACTTGGGTGTCAGAACTCACTCCCATAGAGGCCATCAGAGGGAACCACGTCCGGTTCAGTGGGATCTTGTCAGCTGGAAATCAGAAAAAGGCATCTGGAGCATGTTATGTCTCTGTAATTCAAACAGGTGAGCCCAGGCCCTGGGTTCAAGGCAAGCAGGTCTAGTCGTCCTTTTGGTTCTCAGTTAGCAGGGCTATCCTGCTTCTGATTCTTCACAGATCCAAAAGTGTTCCGAGGCGAGTTCTGTGGAGTACAGTTCTTTGCCCAGAGCCAGCCTTTGGGAGGAGGGCAAGCCTTTGTCTACCCCTTAAATCAGTTCTGGCCAGCTCCTCCCCTCCCACTGGGTTTAGTGGCAGCCTAACTAGAGAGGCAAAAAGGAGGCAAGAGTAGGTGTGAGCTTCATCTGCCAGTGGCAAGGTAGGCATCCTTTAAAGCTCAGGAAAGGGCTGGGCCCATCTCCTTTGCCATCCTGCTCTGGGAAGAAAAACACCCCCCACACCCAAGCTTTCTGTCCACTGTCTGGGAGCAATACACATCTCACCACAGGGGAACCATCAACAGTCAGGTGACAATGTACATTGCCAGAAAGGCTATTTTGGCTTAGGCAGGGAAATCACAACTTTCTAAAAATGTAATTTTAAAAATAACATTATAAAATCCTACTTCACCATTAAGTTGGAATGTAAATCACTATTAAAATGAGTCCTTGAATCATTTTTCTAGCTGCTCCCAAACAGAAATTAAGCATTATAAGTTGTTATAATGTAATCCAGATTTTTCCTATGGGAGAGCCTGCCTTTCCACAGTGAAATATGGATTTGGAGGTTGGATATGAAAAAACATTAAACATATATGCCTTACTTTTTTAATACCGTGCACCCTGTCTTGTACACATTTAGAACCTACCTTAGGGGTGGCGTATAAGTACTAAAAAGGAAGGTTTAGGCCTGGAAATAGATTGTTTGCCATGCTAAAATGCCAGTTTAAAAATTTACACCCAGAATGCAGTGGCAGGCCTGGAGATATACTTTACAGTGCTGATTTAGTTGGTGGCAAAATAAGTGCTGCAGCCTCCAAGTAGCATTTAATTTATAGGCAATGGGAGCATATGGTATCATAGATAAGGGGCTTACAAGTAAATTGAAGGTGCCATTTAGGGGATGCCAATCTTGTCATGTTAGACACCTCGTTCTCCAAAGTTTGAGATGTCCACCAATCCCGCAGATATTTCTTAACATTTGGAGGAACAACTGCTCTCAATGTTGTAAAAGTTTGATTGACGGCACCGTGATAGTTTGCTATCAAACTTTTACAACGTTTCACTTATTTCAAAGATGAACTCCCAAAGTTGGAGTTTGTCTTTGTAAAAAGTAAAACGAATGACCCCCACACAATAGAGAAAACTCCCAGGGTATGGAGGTGATCTTTTTTATTATTACAGTCCTTCACCACCAGGTTTTACCTGGTGGTTATGCACACTAAAAAAGGGCATACAAATACCAACTCCTAGGGGTCTATTCCGATCTCATTCGAAAGGGCTCCGAATTGGATTCAGGTTTGCCGAATCTGATCCGGAACCCTGGTTTCCGACTGAATCGTGCACACTTCCTAATGACTGATTGTGATGCCTGGAAACTGTTAGGGCTGTCCGACTCGGTTCTGAAAGGCATACGGCCATGTTGCGTCTTTCAGAGCCGAATCGTACAGCTCTATGGATTCGGTTTCCGAGCAAACGAGTACGATGACCGATTCGGACAGCTGTTCTGATTCGGTTTCTCCAGAACTAATCGGCTGTCGGGGTCCACCCTGTACTCAGGGCATTACGAATGGGGCCCATGGGGGTACCCAAGGGACCCCCCTTTTCAACCATGCACAGTGTGGCAGGCACCATGGGGTGCCCGCCACAGGGTGCACGATTTTCTCAGTCACCCCTTTCTTCAATGGGAGCGAGTGTTCTCTATCGGAACACAGGCTCCCATTCAAGTCAATGGGAGTCCGGACAAATCGTATACAGAAGAATCCGGATACATCCAAATCGCTCGGTCGGACTCCTCTGATCAGAGTTGTCCGGAAAGCATTCCGGGACCGATTTGGTAGGAATGCTTTCTGAACGAGATCGTAATCAGGCCCTAAATTGCGAGGATGATCAGAAGGGTATCTTCCTATGGCTCTTACTACATTGGGCTGTCGGAGGAGTATGTCGGCGATAGAGCTGGAGTGGGCTTCGTTATTGATATACTGTCCATCAGTCCACCTCAAAATTGGGCTGGCAGACCATGAGTTTGGTGGAGTGGGTACTCCTTTCCTGTTGCAATAGAGTAACCTCTCCACCAAACTCCAAATAGGCCCTTAGATCAATCTAGCACAATAGAATGCCCACAAACACCATTTCTCTCCATAAATATTCAAGTCTACATTTAGAATATCCCAATGCTTCTCACTATATTGGCATCTCTTGACAGTGTATTCCCCCAGACTCTTCAAAATTATTTAGATTCTGTAGGAACCTTTAGATGGAACGACCTGACTAGTTTAAGTGCATGTACATTCTTAGCTGTTCCCATATTCTTTCTTCTGATCCACACTCTTTCCAATCAATTGAATAGAACAACGTCCCTTTAAATCTTCTAGAGTATAAAATACAGCGTATTTTAAATTCAGGTTGCTCATCAGTAACAATCAGACCTGGTACTTAAATAACCTGAGTTCCATCCTTAACTGGATTAATGAGGAAACCATGAAATGGAATGAGCTGTCATGGATTTGGGAAGTTGTAACTTAACTGTGACTGGGGGTATTATTTTGTTAATAACAAAAAGACCAATACATGTGGGATTACACGAGTTACCTTTTTTATTTTGAGATGTTTAGCTGACAATTAGATTAGTTCCCCAAATTTGTATGAAGGAGATGGCCTTCTTTATGTCATAAAAGTTCTCAAAAATACATTTTGATTGCAACAAATTTTTTTTAACTTAGCCTTACATTTCAACAACCCTTGCATGGCTAACACTTTCTGATTTCCTATTGTTTTAAACTGTTGTCATTTTAGGATTATCTCCCTGTGAACAAACAGGACAAAATCCTAGAGAAGATTGGACTACATTGCTGCAGTCAAAATGTTAGTCATTACAAGGCCTCCAATTCTTTAGTATCATGTACCAAATCACAACTACATACTGCTTCAACATAACATTTGGTTGATGGTTCAGTCTGGCCTTCTGTCTGTGGGTGGCACCTAGAAGACAGATATGCATCAACACCAATATCAATAGATATGAGAACATAAATGTTTCCAAAAGTTAGACACAAAATGCAAACCCTTTTCAGTTATTAAGACTGGTGCAATGCAATGCAACCTAGTTAGGTGGTCAACAGCTACTAATATAGTATCAAATACAGTCATACATGTGGGCTACTCAACAATAAAGTCCATACAATGGTGCACCAAGGGCTGCATGGTACTGGATTTGACTTGAGTTATCCTGCCTTGGCTGATTTAAAAGATTTACCTTAGGCACAGACTGTGCATGTCTTTACTTTTTAATGTCTTTACCAAAAATGACCACCAACATTCTCTTTCATGAAGCTGAAGAGTTGTTTTGCTGTCATGGGTGCCCAGCTGAGAGTGAAGAAGGATACTAACAAAAGGCCTTTTGCTCTAGTCTTCTATTTGGAAAAAAAAATCTTCTTTAGAAAGCAAACTATTTTGAATCGTTTCATCTGACTTAACCCATTTTGAACATCTTAAATCATGGTGAGTTTGCATAACTTCTTGTAGAAAGTCAGAATTAGTGATGACAATTTTTCATTGGCTATGATATTTGAGGGATCAGCAGTACCCAATTCTTTTTTTTAGATTAGGTCGATGTGATATTGTATCCACCATGTCATTTTTATGGCCTTGATGAAATTGGATTGCAAAATCATAATCCCCAAAAAGTTGAGCCTTTCTCAATTGGCTGGCTAATAATGGTTTTGTAGATTTTTTCAATTGTACGATTCAATGATTAGCTAATTATGTAATAGCATGTTGAAAGTCCACTAAATAATGTCACAATTTCTCAAAAGCTACTTTAATGAAAAATACCTCTTGATCTGCAATTGTATAATTATTCTTTTTTTAAATATAGTTTCTGAAAAGAGAAAGCAACAGGCTGTAGTTGACCAGTAGTAGGGTTCTTTTGTGATAAAACAGCTCTTAGTGCTGCTTGAGAAGTACGTACTCCAAAACGCAAAGGGTCTGATTCACAAAGGTAAACTTATACTTTTGTGTAAGTGTATGATTGTTTGCTATTTTATTTTATTTTATTTATTTAATGCATTTTTATAAAGCGCGGACTTTAACCGAAGGTGTCAGAGCACTGTACAATAGAACCAGTTACGTTACATGAGAGAACTGTTGCAGGAATAAAACAAACAAAAATAGCATGCCATAGAATCGGAGCGACGCAGGCTAAAGGCACACAATCTCAAGCACAGCATGAACAGACTGTACAAGCAAAAATAAGAATAAATATGACAAATTATACAATGACTAAAGAACTTCCTGGCGAACAATTGCAGGCCATAGAATCAAAACAACGCAGGCAAAAGGAACACAATATCAAACGCAGCAAGCACAGGATGTACAAACAAAAATAAAAATATTTGTGACAAATTTACAATGACTAAAGAACTTCCTGGTGGGGTCTGAGAAGGAGGGAATTGGTTCTGAAAGTGTCTTTGGAATAAAAGAGATTTGAGGTCCGCTTTGAAGATCTGGATGGAGGTGATGGCACGGAGCGAAGGAGGAAGCGAGTTCCAGATTCTCACCGCATTACCTGAGAATGATTGTGCCAACAATTTTTCCCTTTTGAAGGAGGGGGGTTCAAGAAGGAACTTTTCTGCATTCCGAGAAGGTCTTGAGCCTCCAGACAGTTTGAGTTTATTCGCCAGATAGCGAGGGGAGGAAGAGTGCAAACTTTGTGGGTGATGCACGCTGTTTTGTAGATAGCTTTAGCCTCGATGGGAAGCCATCGGAGAGAAGACAGGATAGGAGTGATGTGGTCACTACGTTTGGACCCTATAATGAAGCGAGCTGCTGAATGGAGGATGGATTTGAGGGGGGAGAGGTGAGATTTGGGAAGGCCAGTCAGAAGAGAATTACAATAATCCAGTCTAGAGGGAGAACCATCGATTGGACCAAGGTTTTTAGGTCATTCTCCGGGAAGAACCGATGAATCCCCCTTAAAAGGCGCAGTTGATAACGTGCGCTCCTGGCCATGGAGTTGATGTGTGAGATTAGGTTGAGTCTTTTGTCAAGTATGACACCTAAGGATTTAGCGCAGTCCACAATGATGGGTTTACTGTTGAGTAGATTCGATTGATCCATCCAGGATTGAGCAGGAGGTGGAGAGAGAGAGCTAGATAAGAGGAGGAATTCTGTTTTGGAGGGATCGAGAATGAGTTGGTGAACTAACATCCAGTTGGGAATAGTATTGAGAGTAGAGCTGAGTAGTGAGAGATCATGAGAGGAAGACACCTTGAGGTAGATTTGGGTGTCATCCGCATAGAGATGGTAGAGGATTCCAGATTTGCTTAAAAGGTTCCCTAATGGTTCCAGATAGAGATTGAACAGAGTGGGAGCAAGGATAGAACCTTGAGGGACGCCTTGACCAACCACCAGTGGAGACGAGAGACTGTTTGCAATCTTGATCATTTGGGATCTGTCCGAGAGGAAAGAGGTAAACCATTTGAGTACTGTGCCTTCCACGCCCATTCTCTGTTGAAGAATGTTAAGGAGGGTGTTGTGATTAACAGTGTCAAAAGCTGCAGAGAGGTCAAGAAGAATCAGAAGGCACGATTCCCCCGAGTCGAGAATATGCAGTGCATCATCGATCACTTGCAGCAGGGTTGTTTCTGTGCTGCAGTTTTGAAAAAAGCCCGACTGGAACATGTAGAGGAGATTATTGTCCATAATGTGTTAGGAGAGTTGTTTTGCAACACATTTTTCTGTGATCTTTGAAAGAAAAGGGAGATTGGTGATGGGGCGGAAATTATTGAGGTCATTTGCATCTACAAAGGGTTTTTTTGGAAGGGGGGTAACATGTCCTGTTTAGAGGACAATTGGGAGGGATCCTTGACTGAGGAAGAGATTGACTAGCCTGGTCCAGTAGGAGAGAGTGTTAGTATAGAAATCAATGGCGATGCCACTGGGAATGGGGTCGGAGGAATGGTTGGAGGGTTTGGTTTTGCAGATGCATTTGAGGAGATCAACCTCTGAGATGGCGGCAAAGTTCTGCCAAGTGACTACGGATATTCGCTCCTCGATGGGGGTGGGGTGGTTGACCTGTTCCACCAGAGATTTTATCTTTTGATCGAAGAATATAGCGAACTCAGTTGCTTTCTTAGAAGCATCCTCAGGCTTGATGGTTTGGGGAGAACAATTGGGGTTTTTGATGAGGTTAAAACGTTTTTTGGGTCTGTTTTTAGCTGAATCGAGGAGGAATCTGAAATGTGATGTTTTTTCCTGGAAGATGTGCTTGTGGTATATGGATCTTGCTGAACGTAAAAGAGAGAGGTTGGGGGTGGATGGAGATTGTCTTCAGTGCTTCTCCTTTCGTCATAGAGAGCTTTGTTGAACCAAGGAGCTGATGGGGTGGGTCTTTTCCTTTTGCTTTGGAGTGGAGCAACCTAGTTGATTTCAACTGCAAGGATTGAGAGGTAAAGGGGAGTGAGATCGTTGACATCCGTATTGGGGTCTAGACTTGGAAGAGACTGCATAGCAGAATCACATAGAGTCTCAAGATCAATGTTTTTTGTGTTGCGGAACCACGTAGAGGCTCTTTTGGGTTGGCCGAGAGTTAAAATGTGAGGGAGGTGAAAACAGAAGGGAATGAGGAAATGGTCAGACCAGTCAACACGGATGGGTGAAGCAGTGGTAATCTGGTCTGATTTGGAAATCACAAGGTCCAGAATTGAGCCCTTGGCATGTGTAATTTCTGAGCAGTGTTGTGCAAGATCGTTAGCTGAGAGAAAGGTTGCAAGCTTGTTGGCAGCCGAGTCTTCCACAGAGCTCCAGTGGAGATTGAAATCGCCTAGGAAGATCTGCTTGTCGCTCTGTGAATATTGGTCACTAATGAAGTCGATGAATTCCTCAATGAAGGAAGAGCAATTACCAGGCGGGTGGTAGATGGTATGGAACCTGAAGGGTGTGCCATGATGAACTTGGAGTTCTAGGGAGAGGCATTCAAAGGTGCGAAAGAGGGTGGTGGGCAAGGCTTTGATTTGGAGGGTGTTTCTGAAGATGATCGCGACACCTCCTCCGATCTTGACTGGTCTGTTGTTTCTGAGAATAGAGTAGTCAGTAGGTAACAAAAGATCAAATGAAGTGTGAGAGGAGTCATTAAACCAGGTCTCAGTGAGAAAGAGCATGTCGAGATTGTGGTGGGTGATGGTGTCGGAGATTTCCAGTTTGTGTTTGGTTGCAGATCTGCAGTTATGGAGCATACAGTGTAGCTCTGACACAACTGTTTTGGTGACGTGAGAGTCTGGACTGATGAGGGGGATAGGGATTAGATTCTTGAATGAAGGTGCCCCTTGAGGGGGGGCTGGTAAGTTCTGACAGAAGAGATGGTCTGAATGGCAAATTGAGTAGAGTTGTTAGGAGAGGCGAGTGTAGGGGAATTGACATTGATGGTCTTGTAGGTAGCCAATAGGTTGGTAATGTCTGTGGAGGACAGATTGTGGTTGGCTCTATTGGGGCGCGGGAGCAAGGAACTCCTCAGGAGGTTGTTCGGGGAGGGGGATATCTTAGCACATAGGAGTGAAATGGACGCTTCAAGCTGGGAAATGGACGAGATGAGGGAGTCAAGTTTAGTTTCCAGCGAGAGGTGTGCTGAGCACGGAGTGAAGGGTGGCTCAATGGTTAAGGGAGAGAGTGGCCTAGGCAAAGGAGGACAGGAGGAAGTGGGGGACTGGGGAGAGTGTTGGGGAGCGAGGGTCGAAGGTGGGGGAGGTAGTGAAGTATACGAAGAAAGGCAGTGGGCTGTGGGGGACTGGAGAGAGATATGTGCTGTACGGGTCTGAGGGGGGAAAGAAGGGGGTGGAAAGGAGTGAATAGAGTTACTGAGATATTTTTACTGATGTTGAGCAGAGGTGAAGAATAGAGATCATACCTAGGAGGAGAAAGTTGAGAAGTAGAAATGGATGACTGAAGGAGGAGGGGGGGAAGGAGTGGGGTAATGGGAAGGCCATGGATACGGTGAGGTGAGAGGAGAAGGGGCCGAACAGGGAGAGGAGGGAGGGAGGTCAAAAAGGGAAGCCACACAAGTGGGGAGAAGAGAGAGGGTGCAGGCCAGGTACCATGGGTAATGAAAGGTGAATGTAGGGGTGAAGGCACCAGGCCGAGTGGGGGGGGTCGAGCAAAATGAAAGTTTTGCGAGGAGTGAAGGACTGAGAAGTCAAAGGGAGGGAAGAGGGAGGAATTACCAAGTGGGGAAACAGGGTTGTGAAGCATAGGGGGGAATGTAAGATGAGGAGGGATGGGGGGTGTGAGAACGGTGGGAGGGAAGATGTTGGGATTACCAATAGGGGAGGCAGGGATGTGAGGCATGGGAAGGGGGAGAGAAGGTTGTAGAGAGATGGGGGATGTGAGGACAGTATTGAAGGTATGAGGAAAGGGGAATAGCAGAGAGGGGTGAGGAGCAGAGGGGAGGGAGGGGGGAAGGTAAGGCGAGTTGATCGGTAATTCCGATTGTAAGGAAGGTGGATTTAAAAGGGGGGAAATGGGAAGGAATAGGGGAGTTGGGGGGTGGGAGAAGGCAGTGGAATAGTGGGGATATGCAGGATGTAGAGGTGAAGTGGGGTGTAAAGCAGTTGAGGTACAGGGGAGGTCCAGTTGGGAAGGTGGCAGAATGGGAGGGGAGGAAACGAGAGAAGGGGGGAAAAAAGGGTTGACCTGTGACTCCCGTGAGAGCGGTCTGAATGAATGTGTGGGGGTTAATGGGGGAGAAAGGGAGAAAGAAGACAAGTTAGAGGAAGAAGAAGAGGAAGAATCTAGAGAGATAGTGGTCGCAGGGGTGGGACGAAGGGAGTGGAAGATGTGGTCGAAGAGAGAGAGAGAGGAGTCAGAAGCTTGGATCATGACAGTGCCATTGTTTTAAAGTGTAATGGTGAGAAAGCCATTAAAGCGAGCGGAGGGAGACATTTTTAACCGCTTCCCATGTGGGAAAGAAGAGAAGGAGGATACGTTGAGGGAATTGGAGAAGCTGGAGGACCAGGAAGAGAAGTCACTAGTGAAGAAAAGGAAGTCATTTTTAATCTTCCCTAGGTGCCCATTATGGAATTGGTCAACAAAGAGGGAATCTGGAAATTGTTCAATTGTGTTATGTTTGAACCGTTTAGCTACTGCTTTGGACATATGAGGGGGATAGATTACTTTGAAGCAGTTGATTCCAGACTTAATTCGACTGGAAGCCATGATAAGGAGATGAGGTGAAGACGTGGTGTGGTGGACAGAAAAAGGGGAGCCGCTAGGGTAGTGAAGGCGCAAAGAGGTAAAATAAGAGGGTGTGCGCAAATTCCGGAAGTCAGTCAGAATAAAACCAATAGGAGTGAGGTTAAAACAGGAGCAAAGGTAGATACCCGACAAGGCAAGAAACAGGAAGAAAGGTACAGGGGAGAAGCAGCATTGAATCATGAGTGCATAACTCTTCAGTTTCTAAAAGAGGAAGAGAAAGCACCAGTCCAAGATGGCCATCAAAGATTTGAAGGAGCATTCCTCTTTCTGTTCTGGTGACAAAGGCTGCCTTCTTAGGATCAGGAATCTAGGTTCTGGGCATGCTATTTAATAAATGAAGAAAGGATATGCATAGTCCTCACCTCCGCGTCCTTAACAGAATTGAAACTTTCCTTCGTGCTAACTAGGAAATTACTCATTGTCAATGTATTTTCTTCCTGAGGATTAATGTTATTTGTCCCTCTTTAGTGTCGGCTGCTCCCTCATCTCTGTAGTGGTAAGATGGCCGCCAGACTGGGTTCGCAGATTAGTCCCTCTTCAGTGTCGGCTGCTCCCTCTGTTCTCTGTTACCTCTCTGTAGTGGTAAGATGGCTGCCTGCCGGTGGTTGCAGTGCAGTCCCTCTTTAGTGTTGGCTGCTCCCTCGGTTCACTGTTACCTCTGTAGTGGTAAGATGGCCGCCTGCCGGTGCTCGCAGATTAGTCCCTCTTCAGTGTCGGCTGCTCCCTCTGTTACTTCTCTGTAATGGTATAATGGCCGCCTGCTGGTGGTCGCAGTGCAATCACAAAAACTAACCTCAGAGCAGGAAAAGGAATACACTTGGGTGATGAAAGCAAAGTTGCATTTCTTGTGTATACATGTAAGCCCTTCAAGATGCAACTGGAATTCACCAGAACACTTGGGACGATGTTGAAGTTTGCTATTTTCCTTTAAAAATACGTTTTCCTCTGGCGATATTTTACTAGTAGTATATTTATGACTGTGCAGTCACTGCACATAAAAAATAGGCTTGTCCTATCTTTTTATGTGCAGAGACTTCACAGTGATAAAGATGCTACTAGTAAAATACCTTTGTGAATAGCAAACAAAGGTGTAAGTTTACCTTTGTGAATCAGGCCCAGGATACTGACGTGTCTATATGTTATAAAACGGGTGAAGTGGCATATTTTTTATATCTAAAAAATCTTCTTCAACATCTACTGACCACTTAGGGTCTCACTTGCAATATGTTGACATGGCAGAGCAGTAAGCTTTACTGCTATGCTGTCATGAGTCAAAATAATAGGGCAAGAATGCACCGTATCTACAAGAATCAGCACATTCGTGTCCCTCTTCTCTGCGTCGGTGCACGAACATCAGCCCTGCCCCTGTGCAGACACCCTTGCATCATTTTGGGTGCCTGTACTGAGGGGATGATTGTTTTTGTGCAGAAAGGGACACCTGCCTGCACAAAAACAATAATTAAAGGCATTTTACTCGCACAGAAAGAAGAAAAAACAAGGAGAAATTAAAGTATTTCTCCTCGTTGCTCCTACTTACTCTTCCCCAGGGGAGGCTCAGGTTTCTGATGCATTCCCAGGTTTACAAAATGATGTAAATCTTGGAATGCGTCATGTTCCAATGATGATGCGTGGGAACACTCGCAGCAACACCCATGGAATGCCCCTTTCACGCAGAGTTATGTGTGAAAGGGAAACATATTTACAAGGCCATGAAAAGTCACGCAAGGTGACTTTACGTGGCATTGTAAATATGGGGAAGCCCATTGCACTACCGGTGCGTCAGTAACAGCGGCGCAATAGACTTGTAAATAAGCCCCTGAAATTTCACTTCTTTCTTTAAAAGGTAAGTTATTAAAGCACTACATTTGGAAAAATTGTCAATGAAGCAGCAATAGAAATTTGTGAATCCTAAGAAGCTTCTTATATATTTGGCCATTTTAAGGGACAATCATTATAAAACCACGTCTACTTTTTTAGGGTTCATATGGATTTCATTCAAAGTTAAAAGGAACCCAAAAAACTCTATTTAATTTGTATGAGGTTCACTTTTTCTTTAGCTTAGCATACCACTGATGTGTTCTTCATTTTTCAATCATAGATCTGACATGTTGAACGTATTCCTGTTTATTTTTTAATAAATGAATGTCATCTAGATAGTCTATTGCGCAAATGTTGATGAATTATCAATGGGCTTCAGTCATAAAAAAAACTGAAAGGCTTCGTACATATTTTACAGACCAAATGCTGTCACTTGATATCTAAATAAACCTAATTTGGTCCAGAACATGGTCTTCCATTTATCCGCAGCTCTGGACCTGTTTTACAACGGTAAACTTGCACTTTTGTGTAATTTTTCTCTTTTTTTAGTGTTGACAAACTACGAGTCAATAGTAAGTTTATGACTGCGCAGACTTCAGATTCTGAGTGGAGACTTATCAGTCAATGCAGAGAACGTTGCGCAAAAAAAGAGAGATCAGGCATTGTCTATAGTTCCTAAGACATCTCCTTACTGTTTGGAGCACAATGCTCTTTCCAATGTTTTGAAACAACTTTTACCACGACTTCTTTCCAGCTGATAGTCAGTTCATCTACGTTAACCATGCCAGCCATAAGACCTCTAAACATTGTGTGCATGTCCATTAATTAGATCTAAAATGACCTCTGCACCATGTTGTCCAAAGACCTCCAAGGCTGTTTTTTCAGTCTCAAAATTAATAGTTCCACAAGTCAATTCTTACCCATCAAGGGTTCGAACTGGCTTTGGAACTGTTTTAATTTCAATAGCAATTCCCATAGCTTTAGTAAAAATGGGTATCAGCTACATTGCCAGAAGCCCCAGATTCATTCATTGACTGAATCTTAAATGTGCCCATTCTGCAAACTAATTCTATAAACAAAAGCAAATGCCACTGTGCTTCTTGCAAGATCCGGGACACTACATAAAGAGTACTTGAAAGTGTGGCCTCAATCACTAATAGATCTTCTTTTTTTCCTCAGACTGACTTTCATTTGTATAACTTTGAATTTGGATTTCAGGTTTCATAGGACAGTTTTTAAAAAAGAGTCTGCTTTTACCACAATACATGTCAAGTTTCGTTTTTCATCTTTTTGCCCTATCGTCTCTATCAACAGCACCCCAATGTGCATTGGCTCTGGAAATGAAGGAGTCTCTGATCTCTATTCTCTAAAAATGAATATTTGGATGTCAGTCTTTCTTCTCTCTTCTTTGCACTCCTGAAGTTGGAAACCTGGTTGATTTGACTAGATTCACTAACTTGGAACAGGAGTCTAGAGGAATAATCACCTGTGTCAGTTAATCTTTTAATTCTTCTTTCATGGTCCTATAAAACATTGCAGCTCTTTTTTCCTTGGGCTAATTTGTCTCTGTGCAAAGTATGTTAAATGACACTAAATATGTAAACAGATCTCGAGTACGCTGTTTTGACTCAATGTCTCATTGTCAACAGATCTAATAAGGATACTTTTTACAAACATTTTCTTTCACCCCCTCCTTAAAAGCCTGGAAATCTCAAATTTGTAAAGGAGAGTGCCAATGCACTAGACCAATGGAATTGACCAGGAGGCTACTCTTCGGCCTAAGTATGATAACACAAAGCTACCTTTGATTGTTCATCAGGAAAAGGTAAGGGCCTACTCAAAAAATGTAACTGACACTGATTTGTGAATATAGAAAATGTTTTACTATCCCATGGAACTATTCAGGAAAAGCTAAAGGAGCAGGTGAAGGGGCTACTACCTGAAAATATTGTACCTAAACATTAGAGAGTGGAGACGTGGACATCCCTACAGTCTATTGCTTGGGAAAAGCATCTCTTTTGGCACAAGGTTCATGAACAAATGTAGGTGGGCGAAGGCTTTGGGTTTTGAACATAAATCAGTGGGTGAAGAATACTCCATGGTAGAATCTGCAGAAGCATGATTGACCCACTTGTCCTGAACAAGCCTGAGTCTCAGCTCCTACACTTGTATAGTTTCTGGGAAGAACATGAGTGAGGGAAATGGGAGCTTTGGGACTGGAACACTGGGGCACCTCTTGAAGTAGATAAATGTCTTAAGTGCCAAAGAATCCATAGGCATACATCCTCCTTATTGATTGCAATCACTTGGAGTAATGTATCACTCTTCTCGATCACCCACATGCATCAAGCGATTTTGGAGTCGCAAACGGTGCGAATCGCAAAATTCGACCGTTTGCGATTCCAAAATCACTTTTTGGGATGCATTAAACAATTTTTTTAAAATCGCAATTTTTTGCGATTTCTAAAAATGCGATTGCATTTAAGGAATTGCATTTTTGCGATTCCTTAAATGCAATGCATGAATGTTTTTAAAAATGCGAATTCGCAAATAGGAGGAGCAAATTAACACGAGGTTGACCCTCGTGTTAATTTGCGAAATCTTTCAAAAATGCTCAAAAAAGCATTTTTGAAAGGGTCATGTTACACACACACATGTCCTTTGGACATGTGTGTGTGAAACTTGCACTTAAAAATACATTTCAAGGGTGCAGGGGGGGGTCCTTTGGACCCCCTCAGCACCCTTGAAATGCATTAACAAATTGCGATTCGCAAAACAAAAATCGCAAAATGTTAATGCCTTCCCATTGATTCCTATGGGCCTTTTGGCCCATAGGAATTAATGGGAAGTTTTTCCTTAATTGCGATTCGAAAAATGTGAATCGCAATTAAGGAAAATTAAGAAATCGCAAAAATATATGCGAATTGTTGAGGCATAGGTATTTGCGATTTCTAAATTGCGATTCCTTAATTTTCGCAATTTAGGAATCGCAAATACCAATCGCATGTGGGTGTAAGTCCCTGCTAACCTGGATAAGTATTTTCCCTGGATGGAAATGTTGTAGGCTTGGTTAAGCTTGATTTGGCCACTAGGATGCATTAATCCTATAAAACAATGTTTATATTTAATAAAATGATCTAAATTGCACCGATAGAGGTAGTCGGAACAATCACCAGACACAATTAGTACTACACCCTTTCAAAGTTGCAAGCTCTTAAAACAGAATTCACACATTTCTTTTATTTCAAAATTGTTAATTCGCCTATCATGGGGCCTATCTATAATGGAAAAATATCTTGTCTCCCAACACCCTCACCACAAAACTGGAACAATAAATGCCTATTCTATGAGGACGTCTATGCAAACAGTTGTGTGTGTTACCATTCCCTTCTGATATTACATCACACAGATGATGAGTTGTGAATCGTTATTTCCCCTTCTGTACTACATTACTCTAAAAACAAGGCAGAACATAAAAGAAAAGAATATACATAAAATTGTTCCCATGTGCTCTGTTTTGCTTCCTACAAAAATGTTGCCTCACACTGGGAAGTAAAATGAACTACCAAAAACACAACTGATTATGGCCAAAATGAAGAACTAGCTATATTTGCTATCAAAACACGTGCTGTGCAATCATAGGGCCAGATGTACGACACACCAATTAGAGAGTTGCAAATTGTGCCGCATTTGCGAATTGCAATTTGCCACTCGCTAATTGGGATGCACAACAGTGTCTGAAACACTGTGTGCGATTCCCTTTTTTTTTTGACAAGCAAGTCAAGGAAATCACATATCAAATACATAATCAGAAAGAATAAATCAAATTCAATTTGATGCAAATACATATTAGAAAAATAAAAACACTAAAAAGTAAAAGGAGTAGTTCCTAGTCAGGACAAATTGCTAATAATTAATAATATCATAAACAAAGAAAAAAACATACATGGTTCAAATCATTGCCGACATAGCAAAAAAATTACCCCACATTTTAATAAACTTAATTTTGGCTTTGATTCCTCTATTCCTGGCAATAGCTTCTTCCATAGTATAAATTTCATAAACCAATGACCACCATTCAGTAGTATGAGGAGGATACTGAGAAATCCAGGCCCTTGCTACCACCAGTCTTGCACAAGCCAATGTAATATTTAGCAAATCTTTGTAAATAGGACTAACCGGGTATATAGCCAAAAGTACCGCAGCAGCATTTAACGAAAAAATGATCAGTTGATTTTGGGTTAAAATATTTTCTATGTCCAACCAAAATTTTGCTAATAATGGGCACAAATAAATCATATGTATAAGGTCTGCTGCCACCAGACCACATTTAGGACATTTAGTACGATCATTGTTGGAATTATTTTGCGCCCATTTTGAAATTTTTAATGGAGTGTAGTACAGTTGACTAATCGTCCTATAAGATTGGAGTTTCATACTGGAAGACTGGACAGCTTTACTGATATTGACTAAGGCAGCGGAGATATTCTGGGTTGTCACGTTAGATCCTAAGCTGGTAGTCCATTTTAGTGCCAATCTAGGGGCTTCGTCAGAGCTATTTTGGCTGAGACACTTATATCCCAAGCTAATTAGTGATTTTCTATGCACAGAATAGAAACATGTCCATATATCTGAGCTGGTAATTTTTACCAGATTCATTTTGCGTACTAAATAGTCCTTAACTTGAATGTATTTGTATCTCATTTTTTCGGGCAATTTATACAAGAGTTGTAATGTTGGAAATTGCAGAAACCCATCCGTACCATAGAGATCACCTAGTGTCTCAATACCATAATTGGCCCATTCTCGGCCAATTTTATCTCTAAAAATATCTGGAAGCCCAGGATTATCCCATATTGGCAGCTCTTTATGAAAAAATGAAGTATTGCACTTAGTCAACATCTGTTTCCATATAAATACCGCATCTCTCGCAGTCTTAAATTTTACCCGTTTGAAGTAATTTGGGTCTTGTACATTGGCCAGGAATTGTTTTGAATAACCACCTAGCATAAATTGGTGAAAAAAATATTGGTTATTAGCGACAAATAAACTACGAAGCCGGCCTAAAAAAGAAGCAATAAAATAAGCTTTGAAATCCGGGAAGTTTAAACCTCCCTTCTCAGATGGGAGTTTTAATATTATCATAGACCTACGAGCCTTCTTATAGCCCCAAATGAAACTACTTAAAATGCCGTCTAATTTTTTAAAGAATAAGTTATTAACGCGACAAGGTATAGAACGGAAAAGATATAAAAACTTCGGCAGTATGTTCATTTTGATCAAATTCATACGACCTATGAGATTTAATGGAATCTTGTGCCATTTTTTCAGAAGATTAGTCACTTCTTTTAAAAAAGAATCATAATTTAATGCGTGCGATTCCCAATGGGGTTGCATATTGCATGCATCATGCACATTAATGAGGCTGTCGTAATTTTTGACCCCATTGGAAATGGCTGGCACTCCCAGGGATGGTGGCCTGCTGGGGTCAGCAGACCTCCATGTTTGTGACTTCTTTTAAATACAGCTGTTTTTCTTTTAAAGCTGCCCAATTTCCTTAAAGGAAAACGGATTGCATTTAAAAAATAAAAATGCTACTTTTTAGTTTCATTTTTAAGGGCAGAGAGTGGTCCCTGGTACCACTGCCTGCCCTTAAATAATATTTGTGCATGCATTCACGAAGGGGAAGGGGTCCTGGGGACCCCTTCCCCTTCCCTTCCCGTTTGCAAGTGCTTTACCACCCTTCTGAGAAGGGTGGTAAACTGCAAGTGTTTTGCGACCGCAAAATATTCTTACATAGGTGTTGGAGTCGCTATTAGCGAGGGATGCCCTTCCTAATAGCGAGTCGCTAACCCTATTTTGCGAGTCGCTGATTGATTAGCGACTCGCAAAATAGGGTTAGTACATTGGCCTGATATGTTTTGTAGTCGCAAAGGGGCTGAAATCTTCTTTGCAACTGCAAAATACGGTCGTACATCTGACCCTGCGTGTTGTGTCTTGCTGTCCCTGTGTTCTCTGTGTCCCTTCACTACTATGATGAGTAGGATGCTGCAGGGAATGTTTCTATGTCTCTTCCCGTGTTGGTCTGGCATTGGCACCAGATGAGACCAGTGGCAGAGCAGGGAAGTCCCATGCTCCTAGTGGTGTATCCTGTACCTAAATACATGCCACCTGCAACTGAAACGGATGTTCTTAAGTGTTGTCTGATCGGTGAATAAAGACGTTACCTTTTTGTACTGCACTTCATACGGATTACTGTGCGCAGTTGGCTTGGCAACACTGGAGAGGACATTAAATAACTCACGCATGTGAAAGAAGTTGAAAGAAGAAGAAATAAGACCTGGGTGCCTCACAAGTGTTTATCTTCAGACAGTCACAGAAGTGGTCAAGCCAGAGAAGGAGGAGAATCCTTCCAGCTGCTTTGAAAGAGCCGGCTGCCCTGGGATAACGCTCTGTGAAGTGGTGCTGGGAGTGCAACAAGGAGTTAACGTACAAGGGGAAGGAAGAACAGCGGGAAAGTGCGCAAGGAGAATCAGCAGGCGCGTAGAGGAAATGTGCTTGGAGAAAAATCCAGCGCATGAAAGAAGTGTCGGAAGAAAAGCCTGCCCGCAAGCGTTTGGATGAAACTAAATCGCAGAACTGTAATAAGGCCTTTATCTCCTCAGAATGTCCAAAGTTGTTCACTTTCTGCTGCTATATGGTCCCAGCCTGGAGTGTCAGGGATGATAATGTCTGTGGTGGATACGAGTCTGCATTAGGTGTGATGCTGTCACTGAATTGCTAAATCTAATGGTATGGACATTATTATGGTGTTTTGCTTCACTAACCGCTGACAACTGGTCCACTGGGGGTTTAGATAAAGGGAGCGTTTCTGTAACTGCGGTTTTACTTTTGTGTTGTTGCATCGCGTGCTCTACTTGGTTTGTTCAGCTCGTATAGTCTAAGTAGCTCCTGGCACGAGCTCATCTCTGCATATTTGGATCTCATCTTAGCAGCTTTTTAATGAATGATTAAAATACATGAACAAACATTTGTCCGTCGTGGTGGCAAGAGAGAAATGGACTGCATTTTTAACCAGTCTAAATTTAAAATAATTAAAAAAAACATTTTATTTAAAAGACATGCAATTTTTTTCTGGTGACGCCTTTAGGTGAGGAGGATGAGGTTTATGTGCACCACAAAGATGGCTCCAGGAGTGTTTGATCATTGTTCAAGTATGAAGCATGACATCTTTCAAAGATTTACAGCCTTGCAATAAATTTAAGACATTCCTCAAGGTTTATGTAAACACTCTGGGCCTCATTTATGAGGCCTTGCGTCAGTTTTGCGCTTCCGATGCGTCACTTTTTGTGATGCATCGGCGGCGTAAAACATGCCTCCTGTTGCACACTATTTACAAAGTGACGCATCTAGGCAGATGCGTCACTTTGTAAACCCCTGCGCTACATTATACCTGCGTCAGGTATAATGTATGCAGGGGGGCCTTTCCCCCGCAAAAAGCCTCATAGAAGTGACGCAGTGAAATCTCATAGATTTCACTGCGTCACTTCTAGGACGCTGTTGCGTCAAAATCTTACGCCTGCCTCCCAGCAGGCGTAAGACTGATGCAGGCCCCTTGCCCCATGTGAAAGGACGCAATGCTGGAGTTGCGACACTTTTGTGACACACTCCAGCAATGCGTCACTTTTGCGCCATACAGATACGTCAGAAATACTGAGTATCTGTAACTCCTTGCGACATGATGCGTCATACAGTAAATATGACGCATCAGGTATGTAGCAAGGAGTGCGCACTGAGAAGTGATGCATCGCTGCTTTCACGCAGTGATGCGTCATTTCTTATAAATGAGGCCCCCTGTCTTTCCGTATTATGGTTTCACGCAAAAAGCAGGTGGGATTATTTTTCCAGACAATCAAACCTTTTGCCCCCAACATATTTCTAGCTTACATAGAGAAGCTTTGTTTCTTGGGAGACTCGTGTGGCATTTTCATAGAAATTATTGCTGCTGTATTTTAGTAAAATGTTAATTTGTTTAAAGAAACTAGCACTGTGGGACATTTTAGAATTTCTTGATAGTGTTATGAGTATGACATAGTCACATTAGCTAACTGTTTCCATTTGTGAGTTCATCAATTTTGAGTGTTCTGAGGTGTAACGTAGAGGAGTGAATTGAGCTTTCGTGTTTATTGCATTTGTTCCCTCAAAAGCATTGGACTATTCCTACAGTCGGTATGCTTAGGAGACTGTTTTGTTTTGTGTTGTTCCTCAGCTAGGGTAAGCAGATATGTGTGCTGTAATGCTATCTGTTGTAAGAATACTTTGAAAGACCTGCAGCTGCACACTTGTGTGCCTCATTCACAAGGTGTCCTGTTATGATGTGAGTGAGAGTTGAAAGGCACCTGTTATTCTATTCACAATATATCCTGTTCTGGGATGAGTGAGGGTTGAAAGACATCCATTACATATTGCTCAAGTGAGGGTTGGAAAAAACCCATCGCAAAATTCACTGGATGCCCTGCTGCTATGGGTTGACCTGGGTTGAAAGACTGTCATTGTAAATTGGAAGAGTGAGTTGCTTATTCACGAGAGGCCCTGCCCTGGGCTGAGTGAGGGTTGAGGGGTGCTAGTTTTGGTTTCAGTTGACTGTTTGCTGTGTTCCTGGTTAGGCAATTGTTGGTGGTGTGTTATGGTCCAATGAGGAGGATGTTGGCAACATTCTTTGTTAAGTTGAAAACTTTTTGCATGATCTTGTTGGTTCTTTACTTTTTAGTTTGCTCCAGGCAAGTCATTTAAGTTCAAAAGGGAGTCATCCTGATTGCCCAATCTTGTCTTGTCAAGGTATTGTCATTTGTTGTGTTTTCAAGGGAGGAAGGCGTGAGAAATTGGGTTGTTCTTTGAGTGGGTTGAAACCCTACCCAAGTAGCAACTACTATCCTTGTACCACAAAAGTCACTAAATTAATGTGTATTTATCCCCTTGGTAACATGGCATGAAAGCAGTCAAGCTTAACTCAGAGGCAATGTGTGAAATAATTATGCAACACTTAAACAGTAATAAAATAAAAATACAACACAGAAAAATCCCACACCAATTTAGAAAAATAGATTGATTAGATTACTAAATTATTTGACAACAAAAAAACAACAAAAATACAGTTAGCATAACCAGAGATATGTCAATTTAAGGGTTGAGGTAAAAATAATAGTGCTTAAAAGCACAAAGCGCCAACTGTGATTACCTGGTTGTGCAAGGCAGAGAGAAAGTCACATATTCATGCCAACGACAATGGAGTGTGAGACTGATACTGTGACTAGGTTAGACCAGCTGAGAATTGTACTTTATGCCGATGATGTAGGCATAAAAAACAGTGATGGATTAAAACCATGATCTCTTGACTTGGTAAGAGTATTCTGCATCATTCAGAAACTCTGTCCATCACCACCCCCCTTTTCCAAAATCGGCATTGCAGCATGCAGCAGTGTTTCCAAGGAGTGATGTGGAATCCTGCAACAAGATGCCTCGTGCAGCGTTGGTACTGATGCATGATGCGGGGTGCTGCATAGAATTGAGTCACGCTGCGTCGGTTCCCATGAGGAGCTGCAAGGGCTGCAATGTGAGGTTTGCGTTGAGGTGCGCTGCACTGCGTCAGTTCTGATGGGAGCTGTAAGTGCTGCATCGGGATTTGTTGTGCTGCATTAGTTCTGTTGGAGACCACAGGTGGGTTGGGAGAGCACCTTTATCTTCACTTCCAAGGGTCCAGGACTTTGGAGCCACCAGGCGCAGGTGTTAGGGTTCATAGCAGGCAGAGTCCAGGTGCAAGGTTCATGGGTGTAAGAGCTTGTTGTGTCCCTGTAGCTCAGAACAGGAGGCCAGCCAACTAGCCCTTGGAGTCACTCTGGTGGTCCTGGGTTCAAGGTGTAGGTCCAGGTCTTCTCCTTAGTAGGGCAGAAGAGCGGCCCCTCTTGCAGGTACGGCAGTAAGGCAACAGAGCGGCAGTGCCTCAGGGAAGATGAGCAGTCCTTCTGATTCTTCCAAAGGTCAAGAAGTGATCTGAAGAGTGGATCTGATGGTCCCCTTTTAATACCTGGAACCCACTTTGAAGTCGGAGAAGCTTCCAGCATATCCCTCTACAGAGGTGCCTGGAATTGCCTGCCTCTCTGTTCCAGTCCCAGTCTGTCTGAGAGCACAATAGGCTAGAGTGAATTCCTTAGAATTTGAGCTGGGCCAGTGCCTTTGAAGCACAAGTGTGGTAGGTGATAGCTCAGCCCCTCACATCCTTCCAAAGATGGTCCCTTCTGCCAACAACCAGGCCCTCTATTGTGATGCTGTCTGGGTAAGGAATATGCAAAGGCCAACTGTCAACAACACCTAGTCATGTGACCCAGGAACAAGCTGCAGGCACCAAATGGTTAGAACAAGAAAATGCCAACTTCTAAAAGTAGCATTTTCTCAATTGTGACTTGAAATCTGACATTATCGCTAAAGAGAGTTTTACATCACAATTCCTCAGACACCAAACACAACTTTCGTACCTGCTCCAATTAAAAGTTAATACTTATTAAATGTAATAAGGTAATTCATTATTATCCTATGAGAGAGGGAGGACTTGTAGTAGTGTAAACAAATTTGAGAGTTTTTCACTACCCGGACCTGTAAAACCTTAAATACAATACACCCTACCCTAATGGGTGTTTAGGGCCTACCCTAGGGATGAAGAAAATGTATTAAAAAGAAAGGTTTATGCCTGGTAAAATGTTTATTTTGCCAGGTCAAAATGGCAGTTTAAAACTGCACCCACAGGCAGCAATGGCAGAACTGAGACATGTTTAAAGGGATTGGCAAAATTAGTGTTGAAGGCCCATTAGTAGCAAAACATAAAAAGTACAGGGCCTGGGTACCAGTAGTACCACTTTCCTAGAGACTTACAAGTAAATTAAATGTGCCAATTGGGTGTAATCTAGTGTAGGCCAAGTGTACCATGTTTAAAGGAGCCCGCACAAGCATTTTAGCACTGATCAGCAGTGGTAAAGTGCACCGAGTCTTAAGGCGAACAAAAATAAGATCCGCAAAATTGGAAGAGTAACGCAAAAGATTTGGGGGAAAACTGACAGGTCTAGCCCTAACACTCAAATATTGATATTTACTATTAAAAGACTGTTCTTAAGTGGAGGAAAAATAGTCTATGATTATCTTGTAACCACTATGACTGGAAATCTAACTGTTGTCATGAAGTGCTCAGAGCCCTGAAAGTAAACACAAATGGGTTTAAAATAACAAGAGGGGTGAAAACAAAAAGTTTGAGGGTGGCCCTGCAGAGAGGGCCAAGTCCAACAGAAAGAATGCTGTGCCTTGCTTTCCATGTGTTCTCGGTGTCCCTGCATTTCCATCAGTATGATACAGACGGATTTTCTAACTGTATCCTGATCTGTGAATAAAGAAATTACCAATTTGTACTGAACTTCTCACTGATAACTGCCCACAGTAGACTTGCAACACTTTGGACCTGATTCACAAAGGTACTCTTTTTTAGTGTTCTCAAACTGTAATTTAATAGTAAGTTTACAACTACGGAAAATCCGCATTTGGGGTGGATAACTCCACATGTAAAAATATAGGCCTGTTCTATCTATTTATGGGCAGAGTTCTCTGCCCTGACTGCGGAGTCTCCACTGACTGTCATAAACGTACTATTATATTGACATGTTTTAAATACCGAAAAAGAGTTAGGGCGATATGTATCAACATTCCGTTTTGCGATTCCTAATTAGCGATTTTTAAGGAATCGCTATTTAGAAATCGCAAAATGGTATGTAGGTAGAAATCAGCTTCTTTTTAGCGATTTCTTAAAATTCCTTAATTGCGATTAGCAAATTGCTAATCGCAATTAAGGAATAATTTCCCATTCATTTCTGTGGGCCAGGAGGCCCATAGGAATGAAGGGGAAATGTGCGATTAGCAATTAGCTAAGCGCAAATTGAGAATATTTTCAAGGGTGCAGGGGTGTCCAAAGGACACCCTGCTGCACCCCTGAAAATGACATGTGTGCGCATATGGCGCACATACATGCCCTAAGGGCATGTATGAGCGTCACATGGCACCTTTTGTTTTTAAAAAGAAATGCTTTTTTAAAGGAATGCGCAACTTCCCACCAACTTGAAGTTGGTGGTAATTTGCGATTCCTTAGGGACCATTAGCAAACATTTTTTGCATCATACATTGCATTAAAGGAATCGCAAATATTGCGGTTCCTTAAATACAATCGCAAAATAAGGAATCGCAAATTGTGCTATTCCTTATTTTGAACCACATTTGCTTAATACATACCATATTGAGAATTCGCATTCGCGAATGCGAATTTCAATGATACATATCGCCCTTAATTTACACAAACGTGTAAGTTTGCGTTTTTGAACCAGGCCCTTGCTAACTGCAATCACGCAAGAAATCAGAAGACATATAAAGCCTATCTGTTCAGGTTTGAAGACAAGACTGCCAGCAGCCAA
Source organism: Lissotriton helveticus (assembly GCF_964261635.1). Lineage (NCBI taxonomy): Eukaryota > Metazoa > Chordata > Amphibia > Caudata > Salamandridae > Lissotriton > Lissotriton helveticus. The sequence continues at coordinate 809,885,075 of NC_136063.1, forward strand.
TTTGTTTGATCGAGATGGACTTGTAAAACATCGCCAAAGAACCACTTCTTTAAAAGCCACCAGCAGACTAAGAAGCCCAGAAACAATCTAGGAGAATCACACAAACTATCTAGGAGATGGATGTGACCACATTGGAACACACTGGAATTAAGTGCCCCACTAACCTTACCGTCATTAAAAAAGTCCTCCTCTCAAGAGCAATGTTGAACTGGATGCAATGTACTGATGTGTAAACCTAAACGTTGTAGCTGCCCACTACTTGCTGGGCAGCTGTGACCTGTAAACTGCAGCATGGGCTCTCACTGGCCCTTAGAAACAAATTGCGCCACACGCTGGCGCCACATGGCTCTAAAGACAAATAGGGGCCTTGGTGCTCTCTGGCTCCTGAAAAAATCCTGAACAACATAGGGAGTAGAACTGGCCAACAACCACTGGAGCATTAAATGAATGGACCCCTCGGAGCCGCAAGGCACTAATGATAATCATGGCCCCAGGCACTGGGGGGAAAGGATACAGGCCCCTCTGGCCCTGTAAATCAGCATGGCCAACTGTGGGAGCCACGCACAGGCTCCAGCAACAATCAGGCACCCAAGCGGTGGAGCGCACTGGCGGGACACGGGCCCCCGGGACCTCAGGACCACCCACGGGGCCCTTGAACTAAAGAGGGGCATCGGAGGAGCAGCCCGCAATGGCGGGTCCGCTCATATAAAACAAAAAGGAACTTGTGCCATGCTGGAGCGACCCGCTCTCCTGGGGGGACTGCTCCCACTCTGCCTCTCCCCACCCGGACTTCCAGGCTGAACTCACCGGCGGGGGGGGGGGCCGGAGGCAGAAGTCCTCGGTCAGCAGTGGCACGCGGGGCTCTCCCTACTCATGGGAGCCCTATCCGTCGGTGCCCTGGTTCACCCGGTCCTCCATCTCGGAACCGGGACTTAGAGTGGAGCCCGCGAGGCTCGGGCAGCTTCTCTCTTTAGGCGGGGGATCCGCGGGGCTCTCTTCCTATGAGTGCTCCGCTTGAAATCAGTATTGGCGAGCAGGGCTCCCTCCTCGCACCGGGAGCCCTGGAGGACCATGGCCGCACTCTGGGTTGTCTTCCCCCGGCTGGGGGAAGACGGAAGTGACACCGTAATCCCGTCGACCAGCAGGGACCAGGGTTGGTCTTCCGGGTCACGCTAGGCAGCGGCCCGGGGGGAAGTTCTCTTGTGGCTCGGGGGACGGCGGCAAAGTCGCGGGGTGGGCACCCGTGCAGACAAATAATTACATAAGCGGGGTGGCACCCACAATGAATTTAAAAAGGAATCCGGGCAAATTCGCGGGGTGGGCACCCGCACCGTTACCTCCACAAAAAGGGCATTAAACAGCGAGGTGGGCTCTCGCAATTGAACCCAAGGCAATTTCGGGGGAATCCCTATGCTGGGGATTCCCTTGTAAAGGGGCTTCAGCATCGCTCTGCGCAGCCCATGCTCCTCCTCCACTGGGCCAACAAGGGATAGTGCATCCAGCAGCGCTAGAGGCAACCAAAGTCCTTAGGCAAGGAACAAAGCCTAAAGTCCCCAAGGTCCCTAAATGAGGACAAACAGCAACAAGGGTTCTCCCAGATAAAGAGGGCAGCAGGGCCCCAAAGAAACAAGATCTCCAAGGCATCCAGGGGCTCGGCAGGGCCCAGGGAAGCAAGCCTTCCCCTGGGCTCCAGCAGCAGCACGCCTTTGGTAGATTTGAGTACAGAACAAGAACATTGTACATGGGGTCACAGACCCTTATTATACACACATTTCCTTTGTCTCCAAAGGTGCAGGCAAGGGGGGAACCAGATGCAACTGGTTCTGGAGCACTTCGTTTTGCTCAGCCCCTCTCTCTATTTACAGGACAGGCCAGGGACATCAGATGCACCACAGGGGGTGGAGCCAGCAATGTGGAGGGAAGGCCCAGCCCTATTCAGGTCCCAGGTGCAACTCCTCCCTCCCATCTACATGCAGATCTCCCCATTCACCACCGGGCAGACCCATCCTGACTCCTGGAGCCAAGCACACCAGCCAGCTCCTGTCAATCACAAGTCAGACAGTCAATTCACATTCACTGCTCACAGAAATGGCAACTTCTAAAAGTGGTACTTCTACACTAGTCACATTAAATATGCGCACACCATTGCACAGCATTTAATCTCACGAGTTTGCACATACCAAACTCGTCCTTGCACTCCCGACACATCACGAACTACCATGGACACACATATTCCCCATGCATTCCTATGGGAGGGCAGGCCAATCTCACCACACGCACTCAGAGAGCGCACGCACTTTACACTGGGCCACAGTGCTAAAGTGCGCATAGACCAGAAATCACTACCATAATGTCAGATTAAAAGGCAAAATGTTCAGGGGTGAACCTGCCAAAAGGGCCAAGTCCAACATATACCTTTTATAGACACAAGATTGTTGTGTGTCTAGGGACCTGAGCTGGGTCCTGGATGTGCAGAAGAATAGGTTAACCCGCAAAGGCAAAACAAAAAAACCAAGAGTGATGAAGGCACTCAAAGTAATAATTGGGGATGTTGGCCTAATTTATCTTTGGAGCATTAACACTGCACAATGAAGTGAGGAACAACATAGGTTTTGTTGAACCCTCTGCCAAAGCAGATTTGATCACTCCCCAGTTATGATAACCTATAAGGGCATTGAAGGTAGAGATAGCATTGTCACATGGCACTTTAAGGCAATGGTGCTCCTTGATCAAGTCTTTTGCAGTGACATTTGAGAAATAATAGAGCAGCATGCTGACGGTCACTGGGGAAAGGGCACATGCATAATAAATTAATTGGAATTGTTTAAGGTTGTGGTGAGAAGAGAGGACATGTCTAAGAGAAAGGCCTCAAGTACTTAGAAGCGGAAGGAGTGGTGAAACTGGGAAATTGGCAGCTTTAATAGACATGAGATGGTCTGTACTAGACAGATACAGAACTATGAACTTGTAGAAACTCGTTGAGAAAAGGAAATGAAAGAGGACACCTATTCACCAGGTTATTGAAAAGAGAAAGACCAGATAACACAGCTTAGAGAAGAAAGGTGCAAAGATGCCATTGCACAAGCATGAGTAAGGAATGCATGCTGCATTTACCATGCAGATGATTGTAGGCAACTAGAACATGTTCACAGATCTCAAATAAAAGACGTCCTGAGGGAAACTGTAAAACCAAGATGTAAAGATGACCATAAAGGTATGCTACATGCTGCTCTTACCAAAGAGGTGCTAATCATGGCAACCAGAGACATACAAAAATAAAAGGCACCCAGCAACATTGGTGTTCCCAGAGAACTTCACCATGCCTACAGGCAACACCTGGCAGAAGAAATGCTGGTGGTATATCTGGAGCGACATGGTCATGGGCAGCTCCCATTCTCTATAGGATAAAGTTTGATCATATTGATCCCAGAGCCGAATAGGAATTTGCCAAATGCAAGAGGGTATTTCTAACTGCTCGTTTTCAGGTTGGAAGTAAAAATACTCTGCAAGGCACTAGCTTACAGCTTAGTGTGTGTTAGAGTGATTGGATCACTGACAGAATATCGGAAACAAAACTATTGTGTGGACCGAATATTGTGTCAAAAATATCAGGGACCAACATATTGAGAAGGTAAGAATATAATGGAAAGTGGATTATTAGTAGGGGCAAATGTATATCTGCCACTAGCAAAAAGGCCACTAACACAGTATATGGCTTAGCATAGGTCTTAGATAATTATTACCACGCTCAACCCTTGGTAGCTTGGCTGCGATCAGGCAGCCTTAACTTCAAACAAGAATAGAAAAAATCACCCTGCCTAGAATGATAAATGGTGGTCCCAGATGGGATCCGTTAAGATTAAGGGGGAGCAAAACTTAATGAATATCCAGGGCCAAAAAGGCAAATAGACCACACTTTTTTTATATAGAAAAAATATTTATTTTTTAATTATTATTGTTTGATTAGATTTCGTGCAATGAATTACATTTGCAAGGATGATCAAAGAATATTAAGTACAAAAAATTCATAAAATCATTAGTGTTTCATCATCATATCATAAACACAATTACATTCATAAGAAGGTGTACATATAAAAAATACAGGGTTCCACTCACTCAAGGGGATAGGGCGGGGGCTCAACAGGCGCTCATATCTAGAAAATCATTCATACTCTAATGCATTCTGTCATTTCATACAGGTGGGTCAGGATTGGCCTACAACAGACATAAGATGGAATAATGGTTGCATGGACGCGGGTACAGTTTGAGGAAGGCAAAAAGATGGAGTATGGTTGCCGTTCCCGATGGTAAACGCCGTAATAACGCCAACGCGCGTTTCGGTGTAGGGCACCTTCGTCAGGGCTGGCACAGGTGACTGGGGAGGGGAACACACTGGCTGATGTAAGCAGAGGTCGAGAGTGTAAGAGACAAGGTTCTTCCAGGGGAGTCGTAAAAACAGGTGGCTCCGAGTGTGAACAGGCAAACGATCACACGGATGTATAGGTGGGGAGCAGGTCAGTCGTAATGATCTGGTCACTCGATTTAAGCAGGATTTTACAAGGAAGAGTCTTCCACTCAAGTGGGGGCACTGAAAAGGATGTCACGGGGGCCGCCGCGTCTGGATATAGAAAAAATAGGGGGGCTGGTAATGGAGCAGTCTCAGATAGTAGGCAGATAGAAAAGATGCGATCTGATGATAGGTTTACGCCGCCGGGATCAAATAGAGGGGCGGCATGGGACTTATTATTGGTAAGACGGACTGTGAGGCATAGGGGTTCGGATCAAAGGCTGGATCTCGAAACAAGTTCTGGAGGGCTCGAATCCACGATGCGGGGCAATCACTGCTGGGTGTGGACTAGCGCTGTCAGGAAAAACCCGGATGGGTGAAGGCTTAACTTCAAAGACAGTTATGTAAAGGATTTAAAAGCATCAATTCAGTAAATAATTAAGACACAATGCACAATAAAAATCCAATATCAATTTATAACAATAGGAAATATTTTTATCTTTAAAATGAAACCAAAACAACAAAAATTCAATGTGGCTAAGCAGATACATGAATTTTCAAAGATTTAGCATTATGTAGCACAAAGAAGAGTATAGCGCTTTATCGGGACATCTGGTCACAATAGACCGTGTCAAAGTCAAAGTTTCAGGCCGAATACGATGGAGCCCTGCTCGGCTAGCCTTTGCGGTAGGTCATGGTCTCAGTTGTTCCCTTTGGACTTGGAAACTTTTCTGGAGATTTTTTTCCTGGGGTCTCTTGAAGCTCTCAGCTAATCCGGATTCAGTGAGGGTTTTCTGGATTGCCTTGCTACAAGCTCCCGGTCAAACCTATGGTAGTCTGACCTCCAGAGTGTTCCAGCGGGACGAACCAAGGATCCAGGCTGACACACAGTTGACGGCAGGCAGATTGCTTCCGCAGTGTCACCTGTTCTTCGTTCGGACTTAAAAACTTTTACGGAGCTTTTTCTCACGGGGTCCCTCAAAGCACTTCACCAGGCCGGATTCGGTCAGGGTTCTCTGGCCTCAGATTTTGCCTACTCCCGGTCAAACTCTAGAAGTAGGACCCACTGAGCTTTTCAGCGGGACAAATCTGGACAGAGTGCACCAATTCTTCCAAATTCATAATGACTGATTTTCCAGCAGGGAGAAAAGAGCTGGCTAAACACATCCCAAGGATGGCTAATCTCCACAGTCTCCCTCCTTGCATCTGCTCATTCTTTCCTTAAGCCTAGCATCTGGCTGGGTTTAAAAGAGTAGAGTTGTAAATTACACTGGTGTCTTTCCCTTCCCTTGAAGACCATTGTTTACGACTCCTCCCACTGCTGTGGCATTCCTGTGTAACAGAATACTGCCCTCCCAGCAGAGCGGGTCAACCCCAGGGGCTCTTTATCACCTCTTCAAAGAAGCCTGGCTAACCACTTAACTCTGATCAGTCAGGACAGACCGCTAGAAGGCAGAATCTGGGCTTACAGACAACAAAGTCTTAAAACGTCTTGTCTGTCCATTTTAGGAGAAGTTCAACAATATCATATTGTTGAGTTTATTAATTCAATTCTGAGAATCACTGGAATGGAATTTGTACCCTTCTCCTATCAAGAGTTATTAGGTAATAACTTCTTGCCATGTTAACTTAAGTTGCAGGGGATTTGCAATAAGAAAAATGACTTGGGCCATTACTCAAGCACCAGGGCTTATAAAAACATATTTTGTAAGTGTTCTGCCTATATCTACAGGGCCCCCACCCCTGGTACATATAGGGGAGACTTTAGGAGTTTTGAATATGGAGAAATATTGCAGATCCTTCCTCCACAGTGCTCCGAGCACCAAAGTCAATTTGGGCAGCACTTTATCACAATGTGGGGAGTGAAATGTGCAATTTCACTTAACTCAGGGCATCTAAAACTCATTTTATAGGGGTTCGCCTTATGAATACCTGACCCCCTACCCATGGAACACATAGGGGAGACCCTGGGGGAACCCAATATGCCCAAACATTGTAGGGTATACATTGTTAGGTGTCCCAAACACCAAAGTCGAGTTTGGGCACACATTTTTTTTTAAAGCAGTCCTGCAACACAGGGCTACTTTTTAACTGACCTCAGGCTCAGCAGTGCACACATGCAAGTGCAAAGAGGGCTGCTGGCCTCCAAACTGCCATGCTCTGTTATATACTAGGGACTTAGAGGTAGTTTCAACCCCCCTGCCCTATTCTGTACTAGGGCCTTATAGGGTAGTTCATGCCAATCACAGAGGTACTCTAACCCATAGTGTACCCTAGTGTATGTAGGTGTTTTCACTGTATTCGAAGGGGGAGATTTACTAAGATTTTGCGCCTTGTTAGCATCACAAAAGTGACGCAAAACGCCACAAAATATTTTTTTACTAATTCACGTTCCAGCGCTAAACTTGTTTAGTGCTGGAAATAACGGAAAAGTAATGCAAAGCAGCACATTGCTCTGCTTTACATTACTTTGCGCCGTGGGGGCGTGCCAAGGGTGGTGCATGGGCATTCCCATGCAACTACCCAAACTTTCTCACGCTAAACCCAATTTACTAAAAAGAGTAGAATGAGTTTTGTGTGAGAAAACTGCCCCCTTCTCAACTAGGCGCAAGGAAGGAGAAATGTTCATTTCGCCTTCCTTTTCTGACTTTGCATGCGTGCTGCACTGTGCAGCCCGCATTGCAGCCCGCATACAAAGTGGGAAAAGCTTTCCCTCGTGTCTAGCATAGTATTATGTACAGGAAGGGTATGCTTCCTGTGCAAAACCTATGCTGGACTCATGCACACACCCTAGAGCTGAGGCGCTAACGTGTGTGCATGGCGGACGGCAGCTGTAATCAGCGCCGGCACCTGCTTTCTCCCTGTTGCCCAACGCAGCGCAGCCTCATGGGGAGCTGTGCTGCGTTGCACAACTTTTTTGTAAATCTCCCCTGAAGTGGTGGAGAAGCGTGGCTCAGTCGTTAGAGGCGGCAGACCCGGAAGCTGAGATCGGCCGTGGACCAGGGTTCGATTCCCCGCCTCGGCGGGTCTCGGGCTCAAAAATTCCACGGACTCGACAATTCTCGCTCCGGTGCCTACTCAACTCACGGGGTCACACTCTGCGACTCTGGGCAATAGCTTGCTTAATCTCCACTACGGCCCCTCGTGGCGGGATGCCTGGCTTTCACCTTGTGGATACCCTGCCGGGGTATCTTGTAGTGTGTTTATCTAGGGACCTGTATCGATACTCCTATTTCTGACCCTTGCCCAGTTATAAATCACTAATAGCCATACAACGGCACAGAAACCCGTTTCATAAATTAGTCATAGCGCATGCTGTCACATTAAGCAAGCACTATTCCTCCAGCCCCCTACAAAGCACACCGAGTTCTTAAACAAATCCAAGCCTCGAGCAACCTGGGAAATCCCCGCCTGCCATGTTTTGATTTAGTCCAAGAACTCATGTAAAGCACTGCAAGAATGCTCAGTTCTTAGTGACATCCTTATTGACGTCTTATGTCCATCCTTACGTCAAACCCAGCACCTCTCAGGTATAAATATACCAACGCTATCCTAAGCAGAGACACGGTGGTGATGAACCTGGAGCAGCGACTACTTGCCGGAGAGCCCAGCTGATGCGAGAGCCCACGGACGCTGCCCCTCCCCTTTTGATGCGCTGAGAAAGACGCTGTCTTTTCTCTTGCCGAGAAATCCAGCTTCCAGCGTTTCCAGACCACCTTCGTGGGTGACTGGGATACCGAGTCCTGGGAAAGAGATACCAGACCTCCTGCCTTCTAAATCCCAGGTACTGAACTGACTAAACCCTTATAGAGAATTCTTGAGTCAGATTCTTGGCAAAATAAACTTAACTTAAACTGCTACTTACTTACTCCCTCCCATGTATTAGGCTTAGGTCAGGTACAACGGGGTAGGCGTAGTTAGAAGCACCAGTTGAGTATGATTAGTCAATGTATATATGTATGTATATCTTTTATCCATTTTAAAGTATCATATGGCTAAGAAACCATATCAATGATTTTACAGTATTATTTTATAATCCTGCTTTTACTATATGCATTCTACTTAACCCTAAGTATTGCAATTGTAGCGATTCATTTCTCTTGTATGAGAAAAGAGACTGATCAATAAATAACACCTTTTATTGAAAACGCCTGTCTCTTCTTTTCTCTACAATCTGGTGAAACTAAGTATGCACGTATTGACTGAGTAAAATAGCTGTCTTTTGTTTTCACACGACTCTAAAGATATACTCTTGATCAGGGAGAGCAAAGTTGTCATGTTCTATGGTTGTCAGAAACTAAATCCCTTATTGTCTATCCAGGGAGGTTAAACTCCTCCTCGCTTATTCGAGAAAGTTTCTAGTGAACTCTGAGCTAGCTGGCACACAAAACTTAAGTCTAATATCGTCAGTAGAAGACCAAGTTAACCTCTGTCCTATGTCTATACTATTGAAGATATTATTCCAATGCGCAGAGCCTATTGGGAATATAGGAACTACACTACATGGCGCCCAACGGTTTGGTAAGGTGATAAATCTAACGTAAGAGATTAGAGTAACTCAGTCGTGCTTTTTCACACAGACCCTTCCTCCCGTAAACACTCCAAAGACGTCTGGAGTGGGTCAAAGGTAAAAATCCGCCGGAACTTAGTAGAAAGAGATTTCTATGTATAGTTTTTGGTTTATTCAACATTGAAGGATACAGTGTTCCAAAATATTGTGCACCTAATCTTTGTTTCCTTGGAAACCTGATCTGCAACAAAAAAACCTTCCTGTCAGTAAAATGTCAGACAACGAAGAAGAAAGGGAGGCAGCTAGAATAGCAGCTCAAGTCCTAGAGGATGACACAAGTCTCCTACAGCAAGACCCGGATGCAATACTCATCCCGGTCAGCATAAGAAAAACTATAACACTTAAACTTACAGAAAATGGACTAACACCAAGAGGTGGTACAGTCATATTCGTAATTGAGGCACATGAATATCGGCAGACAGAGGTATTCTATTCATGGATAAACTTTCCAGCAGCAAACGCTGTCACAAAAGAATTCCACTATTATAAAATAGAGGAACCTCCGGATGCGTACACCCCGTTCGAGGAGGTGGAAATCCCATTGAAATACCAAGAGCACCTGCTCTGGTTTAAAGGCGCCCTAAAACATAATAATCACATCACCAGGCTCGGTCCACTAGGTAGACCAGGAGCAACGTGGCCGGTTCTAGCTGGTTACACACCACATCCAGACATTGAGAAAATGTCTATACCAGAACTTCTAGTCCAACTAAAAGTACTAATTAAAATACACAGACAATTAGTCCAATATGTAATGCGGACTTCAACAGTCCAACCAGCTATTAAAATTCCACAGCTGACCCCTCATCAGGGAAACACAAATAAAATCACACCAGAGAACATACAGTCATGTCTAGGTAAAGTACCCGCAAAACGGGAACAAATTCCATTCTGGTTAGCTCAAAAAATCACTCAAATAGAGGCGGTATTTCCGGATACTACTCCTACTGAGAAACACAGAATTCTGACTATCTGTCTTCCAATGGGGATCGCACCACATGTGGAGGACTGTGACACTTGGGGCACAGTCTTTGCTTCCATTTACACAAAAACACATGGTGTTCCGTCCATGGCGGTAATACCAGACGTTCTAAGACAGATTTAAAATGAATACGGTCCAGAGCCTGCTTTAACTCTGGGTATGAAATTACTGAAGGACTTCAAGCAGGTCTCGGCTATATTACTAGCCAACATAAAAGGGGAAGCAGCATCTGTAGCGATCCGCCAGAAGTTGAAAGAAACAGATATAGCAGAACAACCATTTGAACTTACCAGAATCATAGAAAAATGCTATGAAGAACTAGGAAGAGATAGTTTGGGTGGGAAACCAGTGAAACCCCAACTAACTGAAAATCCTGAAAAGGTATTTATTAAAAACAATCTAACCGCTCCAAAAAAGAGCTGGGATGGAAATAAACAATCCACTCCCAAAGAAAAAAGATTCCAGTCCAGAGGAAGGTCTCCTCGGCGGAGAGGAAGGTCTCCTCGGCGGAGAGAAAGATCTCCAGACCAAGGACACAAGTCTCCCCAGAGGGAGCCCTCTGAGAAAAAATACAACCTTAGAAATAGGGATAATTTAAAGAAACCTGATAGATATCAAGATATTGATACACGTCCCTCTCGATCTTTTCAGACTTCCTCGCAGAAATCGGAAAGAAGAGGACGGTCAGAACAAAGGGAAGAGCACGTCAAGTCCAAAGACAAGGAACCTGCTCATCAAAGTAAAACATTACAATTTCCAAAAAAGAAGGTAGCCAGTATTAAAGTAATCAAACATGCCGAGGATCTTGAGGACACAGCTGAAAAACGGAGAGTGGGGTCAGACAATGCTAGACAGCGCAGCAGAAGTGAGCATAGCTTGCAAGATCCTGATGAATCATCTGGAGACAGTGAACACGAATGAATACATTCAAGTGGAAACTGCAGACACCAGAGTTAGCAAACCTCATAAAATATACGAAATAACATTACGTATAGAGGGAGATAAGACTAGGAAAATAAGGGGTCTATTTTGGGATAACCTCTCCAAAGGCTATGACATCCTTTTAGCTGAAAAAGACTGGCCATCAGAGTTTGTCAGAGAGTGCCCTCATGGCGAAGAAATTACATTCCAATACATAAAAAATATACACTTGCAAGAAAGTGGGCAGTAGCCCAGGCTCCTGCATTATATAAAAACCATGGAGGATGGGATGAGGACTCACCTCCTCACAAAAACCAGTTAAAATCTCAACCAACTGCACAAAGGCAGTACCCAATTAAGCAAGAAGCAAAAAAACAGGTCAGGGAGATCTTAGATCAACTTGAATACCAAGGGGTGATTAAAACATGCACCTCACAAATGAACAATCCTTTGTTTCCTGTCTCCAAGCCAGATGATTCATATCGTCTAGTTTTGGACTACAGACACCTTAACTCGTGTTGTAAAACCTTTGCAGTACAAAACTCACACAGTGCAGCACTAATGAATAACATAGTGCGCAAAAAATACAAAACAACATTAGACATCTCTAATGGATTCTTTTGTCAAAATATAGCACCTGAAAGCAGATATTTGACCGCTTTCTCAATAAATGGCTCGCAGAAAAATTTCTGTCGTTTACCACAGGGGTTCAAGAACAGCCCAGGATTATTCTCAGCGAGAGTAACAGAGTTACTACAAATATCTGATGATGAGGCATTATCTTATGTCGATGACATCTATCTAACAGATAATGACTTGGATACTCACTTGAAAAGAGTGAACACCATAATACTTGGGTTCGCAGCAGAGGGTTATAAATTCAACTTCAAAAAGTCAAGAATTGCCCATATAACTGTCCTGTTTCTAGGATATAACTTATCAAGTGAAGGCAAAAGCCTGGCAGACAATTTCCTAGAGAAATGTGCCGTAATCCAAGCACCAAGAACGCTGAAAAACTTACAATCAATTCTAGGTTTCCTGAATTTCGGTAGAACGTACATTATAAATTATGCAGAGAGGGTTAAACCTCTCTATGACCTGATAAGACCAGATTTTAAAACAATCAATTGGACTCAAAAACACACAGAAATTTTGAGATCATTACAAACAGACATGTTAACTAAAACAAAACTGCAAACACGCGATAACACACGCAACCTTGTAATCTGGGTCATCCCAGGAAGATGCGGATTCACATACCTGACCTCTAATGAGGGAGAAACGGTACCAATAGCATACAAATCACATTTGCATACAAAAGCTGAAATGAAATTTAGCCCAACGGAACAAATTCTAACCGCGGTCCAGACTGCTGTAGCAAAAGAAAGAGCCCTAGCTCAAGGTAAACGAATAATCATCGTTACACCAATACCAGCCCTAGAGGCAGTAACAAAGGCAAGCATTCCAAATGCTAAAGCACTACATCCGAGATGGATACAGTGGGTTAATTCTCTTGCTGCAACAGACGTGGTATACGAATTTGATCCTAATTTAAAAACACAAGAATTTCTCCAATATGATTTTGAATGTCCTCTGACGACCGAAATCCTGCCTCTCGAACACTACGGCTGTATAATATATACAGACGGATCAGCACAGCCTGCAGTTGGGGGTAAACAAGCATACAGTGCTGCGTGCGCGATTGTTAAAGGTCGTTGGCACGAAGGAAAATTTAGACCACTGGTCACTAAAACACAATCTCTAGGAGATTGTACAGCTCAGCGAGCTGAACTACTAGCATTTAAGATGGCGCTTGAGAATACCGATCGCGAATTCCCCACACTCATAGTGTGCGATTCATATTATTGCGTTCAGTCTTACAATGAATACTTGCAGAACTGGGTTCAAAACGGTTTCAAAGATGCAAAAGGTGGCACAATCAAGCATAAACCGCTTTGGGAACAAGTAGTTCTTTTACAGAAAGAACTACAAAAGACTCACGTGATACATACACTGAGTCATCAACGTGATGTCGTTCACGTTGCAGGGAATTCATTGGCTGATGAGGCCGCAAAGGCAGCTGTGCAAACGGCTTCCGTAGCTGCCATCACCCGGTCAAAAACAAAAATAGACAGCGATATATTACAAGCTGTCAGCGCTACAGTAAAAGATGCGATAGAAACACTCCCGAAAGGCTTTCCAGTAAAGTACTCATACATAACTGATGTGAATAACGTTCTATTCGCTCGAATCCCTGGAGTGGGGGATAGGGCAATTCCAAACATGGAATATAGGTTAGGACTCTTTATAGCGGCACACGAAGGGCTCGCTTCTGTACATGCTGGTGTTTCAGCCACAGTATCGCTATTAAAACAGAGATACTGATGGCCACCCATGAGACGACAAACTAGGAACTATGTTCTAGAATGCGAAATATGCCAAAGGATGAAGGTATCAACCGTGAAACGACCAGCACAGACGCCCCTTCTAATCTCAGATAAACCATTAGCATGTGTTTACCTGGACCACTGCGGTCCCTTACAAAGGGATGGCAACTATAAATATATCATGGTCGCAGTGGATTAATGCACGAGATTTATTTGGATGTGGCCCCAGCGCTCGGCTGACGCCAGAACTGTTATAAAAAGATTTAAGAGTCCATAATGGCATATACGCAAGGGGCATGCTACATTCTGACCATTGTCCTGCTTTTAGCTCTCGAGCTTATGGGAGGGACATGGCCAGCATGGGCATTGCATTGCGGGACTCTTATCACTTCCTTCCTGAGGGAAACGGGATGGTGTAAAGAAAAAACCAAGGCATAGAGCAATCTATAACGGCAAAGGTATTAGGTTCGGGGGCTGGGTGGGTCAAACATTTAATAAGTGTCCAACGTAGTCTTAATAATCTGCCAAGAAATTCTCTGAGAGGTCTCAGTCCGTACGAACTATTGTTTGGGACTAGAATGTTGATCCAGGACCTCGATAGTCAAACTTCAGAGGTTAAAGAAAAATGTTTTGATATCAAAGATCGTTTGGCTATTTTACAGGACTTAAACGAAAAAAGAAAAGACCTGAGCAACATAAAATTGAAACAATAGCCAACAACCACTGAAGAAAAACCACCTGTCCCAGCAAGGCCTGTCTGGATTCCAAAAATCGGGGATCTGGTCAGAGAGAAGATCGCGGTAAAGAAGGAATTTGGGCCTTCTTACAGAAAAGCAGTACCTGTCTTGGCTATCAACGGGACAAGATCAGTTGTATTACCGCCCCTTGCTGGTAAAAAGGAGAACCGAGTTGTATCCATCGACCTGGTTAAACCACAATCATGTGGCCGATAATAAGTAGTAGGCCAGGTGGACTCCCAAGAAATAGCAGAACACCAAAGTTTGCTACAAACACAGAGGTTCAAACTGAGAGGCTAATCACATTTGATAAACCTACAGTGAATCAACAAGGACTATGCAACAAAGCCATGGAACTTAAACCTCTTGAAACCCAAATCACAATAATGCATCAAGAAACACCAGTCTATAACGATGTAACCACAGACTATGCTAATGAATCAAAGAGAATTCCAAAAACAAAAAAGGAATCCAGAAGCAATTGAAACAATTGACAGAACAGCATCAGGCTACTTCATCAACTTCGATGACTTTTCTGAGGATCCGAGCGAACCTGAGGAACAGCTGACAACATCAAAGACTTTTAAAAACAAAGCAGAGGAACTCTTTCATCAACTAAAAGAAACTTATCTGATTTCTCCATGGATTGAATTTTGGGTGGCACAAGGTGTATTTGTCCTCATACTTTGGCTCATCATGGTACTATACTTGGGACATTTCATTGAGGGAAAATATGTTACAATGGACACAGCAAGTCAAAATATCAACTTGGTCCTGAAACCACACAAGTCTTCACACATCGAGAAAAGAGAACTTTCGTCAGTAAACTTCACAGCCAATCCTATACCCGGTGGGGTAGCATGGGACAAAACTGATTACGAAATCTATGGCCCGGTCGAGCTCTTGAAGTATCCTCATCAATTTAAAGTTTCATTAAGTGACTTTGTAAAACCGAGCACATTCACTGATGATTGGGACTTTGAAAGTATTAATGATATGATGTCAGATCTAGTGATGTCAGCTAAATTTACAGAACATGATTATTTACAGGGTTCATCTAATTATGACCAGGTGTACTGTTACAACCATTATGGTAACCATTATCTGTATAAATCTGCTCAACCTAGAAATGTTTTTAATTATAACCAATGGGAACATTGTGCAACTCCACCAAAAGGCAGTTCAAAAACATTTTATGAACATTTTTCATATTTTTCAGGGTTTAACACAAGTGATGCAGAAACGTTTTATTTCAAATTGTTAAATAAGACAGGAATGAAAACCATGCTTACAAATACAAAATTAATCTATTCAGAATCATTTTTTGACAAAATGAATACATTTGGTTTTGATTTCTGGAACAATAATATTGAAACGAAAACAATCTGGGGTACAAAAGATTGGCAAGTGCAAGGTACAGATTCCTTATTTAGAGCCTGCATGATCCCAAAACAAATTATATTCTTGAATGACACAATTCAACAGACTACCTGTCTTGGCCTAGCCAAAATTAAAGACTTGAACAAACCGTCTATTCCAAAGCCAACACCTGACAGTAATAGCACTACAGATGTTGAGATAGATGTATCCCATATTTTTAATCAAAACAGAACACATCCTGATTGGAAGAAATGGTTGATCTGGCCCACAGACACAAATAACTGTCAAGATAGATTCCTGAACAAAATACAGGGGTTAAAAATGTCCACACCAGACCCTAGATACTCCCAGCGACAACATCCAGGGATTGTAACAACATACAGTGTGGGTAAACTCTGCCTTGAATGACTACGAACATCCACCCTGGCAGAAATTAAGCAACACTTGACTTTACTTAAAGAAGGTGCTGACTTGCGTGATTTCATTATGGGACCGCGCAAACAGCGTCAAAAACGTTTCATAGCGGCCTCTATATATGCAGCTTACAACGAAGCTTGGAAAGTAACTCAAATTAAGACAGCAGAGAGAATACGGGAAATTGACCGTGTTAATTTGGAAAAATCACTTTCTGTTGTGGACAATGGGTTAATGACTCTGTCTTCCAGAATATATTCACTGGACAGTATTGTATCCTCTGCAATCGATATAATAGAGCAGGACTTACTAATGTTACAACATGGTCAGTCTTAATTGCGTTCTATTGTACAGCTTGGCTGGACGTTACAAAATCTGCGTTCAGGGTATGTGCCTTGGCGTTTAATCAACACAACGTCATTATTCACTATCTTTAACCTTACTGATACACAAATCAGCTTGGCACAAAAGGGAGCAGAATATACAATTCTGAGCATTGAAAAACTTGATAGATTACCATTGACAATGTCAGAACGACCTGTCATTGAATGGATAATACATGGGATAATAACTATTCCGATAACGACTTTCCAACTTTGATACTGCCAATTGTATATACAGGCAGGCCAGTATGAAAGGTTGGGTAAAGGATACATTAAGTCAACATGGAACCTACCTTATACACACACATGTTATAGTGAAAAAGGACAGAGTGTATTTCTTAGTGGTAACAATTGTGAAAAATCACTAAGTGGTATACTTCTGTGTCAGGAAATAAATTTGCATGGGGCCTGTGAGGGGACTTCAAATAACCTTTCATGTCACCAGCTCGGCACACCTGCAACGCGAATAGAGCCATTCTTTAGAAGGCTTTCTAACGGGAGCTACATTCTAATTGTGGATCACAGATGTTGTGGCTTGCTGCCAGGAAAAGCTTATCTAGTTAGTGTAAGTTCCATGGTCACTTGCTGTGAGCGAGTATTGTTTCCAAACGACACTCCAGACAGGGAGGGAAAAATTTGGCCCAGTTTGAAAATCTCTTCTATTCGAATTGATACTTTTAGCAGAATGAAGAGTGTGCTCCTACAGGCACCAGTTAATTTGACGTCATCAAAAGAAACGTATGATCTCCAAGTTCCAAGGACAACGGAAGAGATACATGCATTGTTATCGACAAATTGCCCCCTACACTTCGCAGAAATGCTAAACGAAATATTAAACATTTAGGATACGAATGGTATCGCGAGTGTATTTAAGACCGTTTTTTTCGGGACTGTTAACCCCATTCAAAGCAGTCCTGGGTATATTTCCCAATTTTGTCCATTCAGTCTTTGGCGGACTTCCACTCCTGTTGGGACTCGTAGCAGGCATCTTATTTTTGCTACTCCTGCTTCATTATGGCAAGCCATGTCACAGACAAGACTCCAGCTACAATGGAAGAAACGATCCTAGCTATACGCTATCGGGACCGCATAACTAAAGTCCTTGGATTAGCCCGGCTAAGAGATCTGAATATGACCTGGTTTCTCTCGTTCAGACCCATATGGCAGAATTGTGTCTTACCTGTATTGAGGTGCATGCTATGCGGCGAAGAATGCGTGTTGGACACCTGTCCCACACTACAATCAGAAGTACCATTGGATACAGATACTTTGTTGGGTCCAGTAAAGGCTCATGCATCGTGCTGTCCCCAGCGGCTACCTATCCTGATGATGGCATTCGTGGAGACTTCACCACTACGATTGAAGGGTAGTGAAGTACAAGATGAGAGCAGCATCAACCAGGTACGACCTTCAGTGAGCAATACTGATCGAAACATCACTGAAAGCGAACATGCGCACGACTGCATGGTAGCGACATTCTCCGACTTGGTCGAACTTTCACCTGAGGCGGTAAACAGTTTTTTTGAAAGTCTGTCTGAAATGAGGTTTTCCCCCGAACCAAAAGAACAACTTTAAGCAAACGAGCACACAGCGTTCCCTGAACTCTGAATTCGGCCTTCGGCTTTGTAAAACAAAGCTACTGAGACTATTTGGAACTATTTTTTTCTTCTTCCCCTGAAAACGAAAACTTTTTTCGAATTCCAAAATATTTACCTTTTTTTTGGCACTCGTCCTCTGCTTAAAGTAGAACTATTCTTAGAGAACAGAGCTTCTATTTTTAGGAACTCTAGAGACAATACTTTACCTCAGCCTCTAGCATATTTACAAATAATTGTATTTATAGGTGATGAAGTGGTCTCGCACTTTTTCTTCTGTATTAAGAGCCATTTCATGTGTAATTTTCGCAAATCATTCATGCTGATATAAAATGTGCATCCTTTTTTTGAATGATTACACTGCTTGAATGCATACAGTACCTATACTCATTTTCGTGTATTTCTAATATGCCATTTTTCAAATGCAAAAAAATGTATTTTGGGGTGGTTCGGTATACACCTACACTATTAGTTATGTTTACTATTGCTTAGGTTAGTAAATATGGACATGAATTCGTGGAGTGGGTGTAGTGTGTTTATCTAGGGACCTGTATCGATACTCCTATTTCTGACCCTTGCCCAGTTATAAATCACTAATATCCATACAACGGCACAGAAACCCGTTTCATAAATTAGTCATAGCGCATGCTGTCACATTAAGCAAGCACTATTCCTCCAGCCCCCTACAAAGCACACCGAGTTCTTAAACAAATCCAAGCCTCGAGCAACCTGGGAAATCCCCGCCTGCCATGTTTTGATTTAGTCCAAGAACTCCTGTAAAGCACTGCAAGAACGCTCAGTTCTTAGTGACATCCTTATTGACGTCTTATGTCCATCCTTACGTCAAACCCAGCACCTCTCAGTTATAAATATACCTACGCTGTCCTAAGCAGAGACACGGTGGTGATGACCTGGAGCAGCGACTACTTGCCGGAGAGCCCAGCTGATGCGAGAGCCCACGGACGCTGCCCCTCCCCTTTTGACGCGCTGAGAAAGACGCTGTCTTTTCTCTTGCCGAGAAATCCAGCTTCCAGCGTTTCCAGCCCACCTTCACGGGTGACTGGGATACCGAGTCCTGAGAAAGAGATACCAGACCTCCTGCCTTCTAAATCCCAGGTATTGAACTGACTAAACCCTTATAGAGAATTCTTGCTTCAGATTCTTGGCAAAATAAACTTAACTTAAACTGCTACTTACTTACTCCCTCCCATGTATTGGGCTTAGGTCAGGTACACCGGGGTAGGCGTAGTTAGAAGCACCAGTTGAGTACGATTAGTCAATGTATATATGTATTTATATCTTTTATCCATTTTAAAGTATCATATGGCTAAGAAACCATATCAATGCTTTTACAGTATTATTTTATAATCCTGCTTTTACTATATGCATTCTACTTAACCCTAAGTATTGCAATTGTAGCGATTCATTTCTCTTGTATGAGAAAAGAGACTGATCAATAAATAACACCTCTTATTGAAAACGCCCGTCTCTTCTTTTCTCTACAATCTGGTGAAACTAAGTATGCACGTATTGACTGAGTAAAATAGCTGTCTTTTGTTTTCACACGACTCTAGAGATATACTCTTGATCAGGGAGAGCAAAGTTGTCATGTTCTATGGTTGTCAGAAACTAAATCCCTTGTCTATCCAGGGAGGTTAAACTCCTCCTCGCTTATTCGAGAAAGTTTCTAGTGAACTCTGAGCTAGCTGGCATACAAAACATAAGTCTAATATCGTCAGTAGAAGACCTAGTCAACCTCTGTCCTACGTCTATACTATTGAAGATATTATTCCAATGCGCAGAGCCTATTAAGAATATAGGAACTACACTACAATCTCACAGGGGAATACCAGGACGGGTTCCCTAAGCAAGCGCTTAGATACCGGGTCGGTGATTTGCACTATATAAATACATGTACATTTACAAGTGTCTTTCAGCATAGTACTGGCCCTGGGTCTGGTTAGGCACATCCCAGGGTCAGTCAGAGTCAGTTACCACCAGTACCAGTCAGCAAAAAGTTGGGGGGGGGGCAAGGCACAGAATGACTTTACAACAGTATAAATCTACTATTCTTGACTCCACATCTAGGTATCATGATGATATATACAGTCACGGTACAGATATGTGGTGTTATATCTAGTAAAACTTTGCTTACCTACAGAAACTTACCTTCAAGATATTCTGGAAATGATATTTTGGCCCACGATATTTGTGTTTCCGATATTCTGTCTAAATCCCAGAGTGATTACAGTGGTGCTTACATCCCTCCATATTCAGAAGACATGCCTTGTGTTGTATGAGACCAATTTAGAAGATTACACACGAGAGATCTATGGCCAGATGGAAAGAAGGAAGATATAAGGAGTGGATTTGTACCATAATCCAGGCTTATTGTTCTTGTTGAGGCTCAATAATGCTTTGCCACTGAAGAAGGTCAATGGGGTCTGTATGCACAAATGACCAATGAAATTTACAGGCTATTTTCAGATGTCCCTCATTTAGCTCACATAATGGGGTCACTATTGAGTCTGACACAGAATATAATATTTGTAGGCAATGTTTATAAAGCTTTTTAATAAGAAAAAGAAGGAAAAATAAGACAACCCATTAGAGAGACAGATTGGATAATGCTTGCACACACGTTGTAAGGATATTGATGAACATTAGATCCCATATTTCGGATTAAATTATTTAAGTAGGATTTACCTTACAGAGATGTTAATAAGATTTTGCTTACTAGTTCTCCAAGATACAAAATGCCCAATGGGAGCTTTTTACATATGACATGGAAATACTTGTGGGCTCAAGTATTATGGTCGGAAGCTATGATGACAATACAGGTGATTATAGAGGGTTGACTGGATGTGCCACGTTCATTTGACTAGTCCATAGGAGAGTGGGGGCTAATGAAGAATACATTTCTGCATGGAACATGTAAATGGTAGCTATATTAAGGACATGGAGAATGGGTGGTAGCTGAAGCAACTTTGATTAACCTTATGAGGAAGAATGAAAAATTAGCAGAGAACATCTCTGACTGGGCTACAATGCTGCAGGAGCTAACTGCTTCTTGGTGATGTTAGACAGCCATGAGCATACCAAAGGGGAAAAAGAGCTGACCCATGTGGGTGTTTATTATGTACATACAACCATCAAACTTTAAGGGTAGAATTCAGATACATGGAAGCCCTAAATATTCATTGTATTAGCTAATTCCACATTTTAGTAGTTATTCCAGAAAATAATATATCTAAATGCGTGTTGGTATTTGTAGAGGAAACCCCTCGCTCGTTAGCAATAGACCGCTGAATGAGGGGATGGCTCCTGGGAAAATACAGTTGTATGTGAGGACTTGTTACCAGAAGGAGAGACTGTCAGTCAGAGTTGTGCTCCTTTTAGAGCTGTGTCGTCAGCTCTTCCAGATCCTGGGAGCTTGAACATAGAGGGCTTACCTTCTGTGTTTTCCCTTCATGCATTTTTTTTGCCTCTATTCTGGCAATTTCTAGGCTCTTGTTCTGGCATAGTCTCCCAGACAAGGCTAGTTTTTTTTATCCGGTTAGCTGGGGGTTTGTTGTTGAGGGCTTTATAAATGATGCAGCTAATCTTGAAGATGATCAAGGCAGAAAGCTGAAGCCAGTGTAGGTCTTTTAACATGCAGATTGTTTATTTGTAAAGCATCTTCATGCTCTCCTAAAGATGTAGCACAAACAAGCATAGATCTGCTTCCAATATTCGGTGCATGAGTAATTCTCATGCTAATCACATGAAGAACATTGTACTCTTTTCAGCTCACAATTGTGCGTTTGGTATGTGGGTATTAGTTACGAGCAGAACGGTGCAGAACCTGTGTAAATTGCTATCGCATATGAGTGTGAAATTTCTGGAAAACTTTAGAGCAAAATGCCTCCTGGGCTACATTTTTAAGTGAGGGCACCTTTCATGCTAAGAAACTAGCTTGAAAAACACCATCACAGTGAACAGCATCCACTCGCATTATAGTTGATTGTGATGTTCCAAAACGGCAAACAGTGGTGTAAATATGTGACTAGCTTGATGGTGTTATCTCAGGAATTTTGCGTAAGAAGCATAAGGCAAAATTCCCCAAATTATTGAAATTATGCCAATGTAATCTTTCCTTGGGTTAGTTACTACTCCACTTCTGGATTCTTATTGATGGAGAAAATCCTAACACTTCAGTATGTTTAAATAGCAGTCATGGCTCCAGCTGCAAAAACAAGCAACATATTGATATTAATATTCTTTTTGGTAGATAGTATAGTACCGATGTAGATCCTAGGACCATCAGATTGCTTGACAGGGAAAACGTGAATTGTATCATTGTCATATCAGTCAAAAGGTGATTGTGGTGTTCTGTATCTGGGCTATAATGTAGGGATCTAGATCGTGGGGTGGTTGCTCTCTTGGAATGTACAGGGTTGGATTCTAAATCAGTTGCTGGTGGTATTGAAATGTGGATGGGGTCTATGCTGATGCTGTACTCAATAAACTGGATCATCACCACCTGTGTCTAGTCTGGCCTTTTTTTGCAGATCTTACATTTGGCACTGAGCAATGTGCCTCATACCTTTTCACCGATCTTGGATTTTCTTTATTGGGGCAGAATCCTTACAGATCCTTTGGCGGATACCTCAATGCTGCTTGTTGACGTTACACTCATACCAAGCCAACGAGTACTTTAGCTAAAGAGGAGACAGCAGCTGTATTGCCTCACTACTGTCATATGCAATTTTGGGAAACTGTGTCAGTCCCCATATGTGTGCACTTTGCCTTGTGAGGAGTGTAGCCGTTGCCGTTGCCATGCGCGCTCTGCCTTATGAAGAGCCGAGCGGTTGAGAGGTGTGGAGCAGTAGTGGAGTGCACACCCCTGTGGAGATTGGATTGTGCACTCCTGTTAACGTGTGTGTGAAGTGTTACCTGCCTACTGAGGGCTTTGTAGGCTGCACCTTGTTGCTTAGCAACCTGCCAATGCTCAAGTATTGATGGCCTGCTACACGTCAATCTCTATGAGTGCATGCCCAGGCACGTCAATGTGTGACATGTTGCCAACCTGAGGATTGATAGGATGGGTGTGTTTGTTTGGTGCCCCCAAGTTCTCTGCTGGAATTCCTTGCAGCTTAACAATCTGTGCAAGGCCCAAGGGCATTCCTCCTACAACTGGAATGGGCCAGCTGTGATACACTCACCATAAGGACCTGTCAGTTGAGACTACATCTCCGGTGATACGCTCACCAATGCTATTTACAATTGTTGCCTGGAATTTAACGAGTGCGTCAGCGGTGACATGCTCACCATTGAGGCCCAAAAGTTAAGAGCGCATCTCTGGTGATATGCTCACCAATTCTATTTATATTGGTGTTGCCTAAAAGCTCATGACTAGCAATTGGCTTATTCTTTGGCTCACAAGTGTATCTGCGGTGAAACGCTCACCAATATGATGTGTGCTGAATTACCTCTTTATTGTTTAGTTCATTGCTTATTAGCTATTTACAATCTTAAATGTATTTCTTTGCATTAAAGTTATTTCAGTTCTGCTGTGCTGTCCTCAAATTGTGCGTACCTTATTGCTGTGTTTGGCAGCATGCAGAATGTTTCTGCACCTCCATTTTTTTTACCATCCCCTGGTGAACCTTCCATTTCTTGGCTTAAGTGGAAAAAGGTTTTCAGCCATCATGCCTGCCTTTGGAACTTCTCTCAGTACAGAGGGGAAGACATCCTTGTTGTTGCATTGCCTGGGACCCAAGGGCCAGGAGATTTTTGAGCATCTTCCTGATCTTTCTGATGGTGAATCTGCAGGTCTGAATGAGTATGATATTTGCCCAAAAATATTAGACTTGCTTAGTACTGTGC
Source organism: Lissotriton helveticus (assembly GCF_964261635.1). NCBI lineage: Eukaryota > Metazoa > Chordata > Amphibia > Caudata > Salamandridae > Lissotriton > Lissotriton helveticus. Next base: position 809,908,819 of record NC_136063.1, read on the forward strand.
TTGAACTGTTACTTTGGGAGGAGAATGCAATGTCAGGGGGAGGCAGTGGAACGGAACATCACCAAGTTGCACAAATTGGCATCTACTTGTAATTTTGGGGTGTCTCTTGTGGAGCAGTTGAGGGATACATTTATGCTCGGATGTGCGTTGAAGAAGGCTAGAGAGAGTATGTGACAAAAGGATAACCCTGCCTTACAAGAGGTTCTTACTACTGCCAAAACAAATGAACACTCAAAAGCTTGTGTGGATGTTATATGCAAAGATAATGCTGTTGACAAGGCTAAAATGATGGGCTGCTGTGAAAGTTGTTCAGGAGAAGGTGGCAAAGAGTACGATTTCTAATAGGATGAAGCCTATTTTAAAGTTGGTTCAGGGCAAGTACTTTCAAGTGGCAATTCTGGGCATGTTGCACATTTCAAGGATTGTTAAGGCTGGAAAGTCACTTGCAAGAATTGTGGATGCAAAGGGCTCTCTGCCAGGTGCTGTAGATCAACAAAAGATTTAAAGAAGGTGAGGAAAATTGAGTTTGAAGAGTTTGATGATGGGGATGTGGAAGATATCATCATTCTCCAAGTGAAGGAATCTTCCTGTGAGATCCTTTGAAAGTAGTCATGATTAACGATGAGCCAGCAAAAATGCTGTTTGATTCTGGCACCAAAATAACTCTTATCCTGAAGACATTTTAGGAGCAGCATCTGCTTGGCAAAGTGAGACTGTTGAAGCCAGATATAAAACTGAATGGGTCTTGGGGAGAGCCTATTGACTTGTTGCGCAACTTCTGGGGTATAATTAAATTCCGAGAAAGAAATATCCCTGGGAAAGTGTATATTTCCATAAAAGGTGACTCACATATTATTTGGGCCCATTAACATGATCTGTATGAATACTTGGATCCCAATGAGAGCCATTCTGTGTGTGTTAAAGAAATGCCATCTGTTAAGTCTGTGTCAAAGGGGAGTGAGATGTGGACAAGGGAGTTTCCTGAGGTGTTCGCCAATACGTTGGGTTGTCCGAAACATTATTATCATCTCCTAAATCTGAAATCCAATGTTTCACCAAAGGTGGCCAAAGTCAGGAGTGTTCCTCTACTGGTGAGGGAAAGTATGAGAGTGGAATTGGACAAACGTTTATTATCATTCAAGAAGTGGAGGCTACAGAGTGGTGGTCCCTGGTTGTCATGGCATAAAAAGCCAATGGGGGGCAGGCTGGGTATGGACTTAAGGGAACTGAAAAAATCTGCGGTGGTGGAACACTATCCGCTCCCCAACATAAGCAAAATGTTGAGTTCCCTTGATGATGCCAAGCATTTATTGTCCTTAGATTTAACCTCTGCCTACCACCAAATAAAGTTGCATTCTCTGTCTCAGCAACTGACAGCATTTGTGATGCCCTCCGACATCGTCAAGTTTCTAAGAATGGCCTTTCAACTGATTTTATCTGCCTCTGTGTTTCAGAGGGCTATGGAGCGCATTCTTCTGGGAATTGAACTCAAAGTTTAGCCGACCATTCAAAGTCATTGAAGTATTCACTAATGCGGTGAAGATGAATGACCACAGAATTTGGAACCTGAACAGGTTGACTAGGTACCATCCTAGTGGAGAAGAAGCGTCGTGCTTGGGGGAAACGCAAAGTGAACTAGAGAGTGTCTGTAAGTCTCACTGTGTGAGGAGGATGACGTTCCGTTCACAGGTTTGTGTGAAGTAGGCTCTTTGTATTTGTATGTACTTTGCTTTGTATATTGATCTGTGTTTCTTTTATTTCAACTATTTTGCCGCCAAGCATGGAGCTCTTCTGCGGGGTTTAAAATTTCTCATGTTACTTGTTATTAGTGGTTGATGGAGGTGATGTGTTGTTCCATATCTGGGCTATGATGTAAGAATCTAAATTGTGGGGTGTTTGCTATCTTGGAATGCACTAGGATGGATTCTAAGTCAGTTGCTGTCAGCACTGAAATGTGAATTGGGTCTCTGCTGACGCGGTACTCAATAAACTGGAACATCATCACCCGCTTCTGGTCTGGCCTTATTTACGGATCTCACCGTGCTCTATTGAGGATAGTGTGGTGTGAGAAAGAGTGTTTTTTTATTGAGATAGTAGTGTAGATAATGGTAACCCAAATATTCTGTTACTATTTCGATTTCTTGGTGCAATGCATCTGGAGGGGCAAGCAACGTGGCATGAGACACCCGCTTATCACTCTCTAAGTCACTTCCACAGCTAACTAACCCTTGTGTCAATCACTTAATAATTTAGGAGAATGTTAGCAGTATTAAGTCGCAATCAAATGGCAGAACATTCAGTCCTGACTCTGCTGACACGTTTCTATATGAGCCCACCTACTGCCTTGAAAGTGTGCTTTCCTGTTGAACCAACAGGGGATGGGGGTGGGTTGGGGAAGGTATAATATGGCTCTGTCATTCTAAGTCTAGAAAGATTTTAGGAGGTTAACATTCAAATTGAATTCTTTATATAGTGACTCACAGCCATCTATCATCTTTGCTTGAACCTAATACTTATTATTTCCACTTTTGTTTCATGTTTGTTTTTCATTGAATGCACATTTGGCTCTCAAGAGTTCACTATAAGGTATGTTCTCTTTCTGATATATGGACAGCACCATCAAAAAAGCAATCCACAGAAAAATCACTGCAGAAAGAGAGGACCATTTACATCCTAAGTAACCAAGTAAGGGAATAAATGTCACCGCAAATCAGAGAATTAGGCTCATCACTAAACATAAAATCCCTTTCTGGGGCATACTTACTGTGTGACTCAGATCGTTGACTCATCTCAAGCTCCCTAATGTATTACTCAGTATGCTCACATCATGAAGTGCAGTGGAATACCTGCTGTTATTCTTGCTTTAATACAAACATATGAATCACATCAAGAGTAGGTTATGCAAAATTGTGTAGTTTTGTTCTCGCAACACCCACATATTTATCGCCAAAACTCTGGAAAATGCAGAATAGCTGCAAAATTCAATGTGGCCTAGATTCTTGTGTGAGAATCTGGATTTGTGTGACGCTTTACTATCACTAACTTTCCAATTTAAAAAGTTGAAGATGGGAAGAATCGGGCATAGTATTTATTCCCTTAGAAGTCTTGTTTCACCAGCGAGGATAAAGTATGTGTGGTATGCTCCCGCTTACAGAACTCTCATGAGTTACCCTGATGCTAATATGCGACATGCATAGATGCCACCATTTTTTATCATCTGTTTGGAGAGAAGACTAGTCCTCAAAGTGCCTGCAGCCTGACCTGTTGTTATGTGTCATCTTTGCTACCCAACTTGTCATACCCTGTTTCTGCTTTTTGATCACCTTATTGTTAGTTACTTTTATTCTTCCCTTTAATCTTATTATTAGGCTTATCATATTCTTTGTTTTTGTCTTATTCGTTTATTTTTCATAGTTTCCTATTTTTTGTTTTGTCTGACAAGGTACCACACTTTAGCTATTTCTGTTGTCCTCACACCAGACATGAGCCCTTTTGCAATAGGATAGGTGACAGCAGTTCTATGTTTGCTGATCAAGCACCTCCCCTGTATGCTTGCCACCAGTGAAAGAACATAGACATGATATGTATTTATCTTATTTAATTTTGAAAATGAACACATAAATAAAAGGCATTGTCATTTACAATGCCAATAGCTTAAACTCTCGTTAATGTAAGACCAAAGACTGAGTGCATTTCAAAGAAGCGGCTGCCATTGTCCTGGGCTAATTGAAAAGTGAAAGCCTGCATGGCGCGCCGAATGTTGCAGGAAAGCATGTCTTGCCTGCAGTAGGATAAACTCATTAAAGAAAATAGTGATTACAAACTAAATAAAAGATCCAGTGTAACAACAGACGTAAAAGGGCCAGTCCTCATGGGAGGTTACAAATGAAGGAAAGGCGGTACTAAGGAGGAATTAAAAAACCTATTAACAAATCAGATGCCAGCATTTACAAAGGACAATGGCAGAAGTTAATTAAAAATATGGGCGGAGAGTGGGCAGAGCTTTAAGTCCATACTCTAACACAGCATACCTCGCAGAGCAGCTCATGCACTGCCCAGGCTCAACCTAAGATACAAAGACTTCTCGAAGGGTGGGGCCACTTGAAGGTATGTATACAAGGACATGCAGTACATCTTGGAGATTGGACAGTCATTGCGGATCGATATTTACTGGAGGGATACCATCAAGGTGACGGTTGAGGCGATGGTGCTGATGTATGCCGATGTTAAGCTTAGTATTTCGTAAATAATAATAGGTAATGCATGCAATCACATACCTTCTGCATTTGTTAGTAAAGGGGGAACATGCAAATCTATGGGCCTCATTTATGAGGCTGTGCGTCACTTTTACGCCGCCGGTGCGTCACTTTTTGTGACTCACCAGTGGAGTAAAAAATGCGCCTTGTTGCGCCATATTTACAAAGTGACGCATCTAGGTAGATGCGTCACTTTGTAAACCCCTGCGCCGCATTATACCTGCGCCAGGTATAATGTATGCAAGGAGGGCTTATTGACGCAAGGAAGGGTCGTAGAAGTGACGCAGTGAAATCTATGAGATTTCACTGCGTCACTTTTAGGACGCCGTTGCGTCAAAATCTTGCGCCTGCCTCACAGCTGGCGTAAGACTGACGCGGGCCCTTTCACATGGGGCTTGCCCCATGTGAAAGGACGCATTGCTGGAGTTGCGTCACTTTTGTTACACACTGCAGCAATGCGCCACTTTTTGTGCTTACAGATACGTCAGAAATACTGACGTATCTGTGACTCCTTGCGACATGATGCGTCATACATTAAATATGACGCATCAGGAATGTCGCAAGGAGTGCGCACTGAGAAGTGATGCATCGCTGTTTTCATGCAGCGATGCGTCATTTCTCATAAATGAGGCCCTATGTGTTTATCATCTTCCAACTATTATTTTTTTGTCAGCTTTGCACACAACTGGGGAAGTTTAAAAGTATGAAAGGGGTATGCACAACTGTGCCAATGTTCGTGCTCCTGTGCAGTCATACAAGTGCATAGCTCACCAATGACACATTATTGTCTACCTAAGGTGCAAGCACTTTTAAATATCTGTTGTTGAAAATTAGAATCGAGCCACTTCAGACAGGAGAGCAATGTGTTGTATCACCGGTGAGCATAACGTGAGGACAGAGTATGTGTGGTATGCTCCCGGTTACAGAACGCTTATGAGTTACCCTGATGCTAATGTGCCACATGCCGAGATGCCAGCCTTATCATCTGTCTTTGGAAAGAAGACTGATTTTCAAGCTGCCTACAGCCTGATCTGTTTTCTTGCATGACCTTTCCTACTTTATTTTTATACCCTGCTTTTTGCTTTTTGGTCAGCTGCCTGTTGCTTACTTCTTTTTGTCTTATTATTAGGTTTATTATCGTCTTATAAAGTTTAGCATTTCCTAAATGTGTGTATGTGATGTTTTGAAGACTCATGGCCTCATTTACAAGCCCATTGAATTGCAGGTGCATCACTTTTTTTAAAGCACCGGCGGCCCACTGGGCTTGCCCATATTTACAAGGCCATGTAAAGTCACCCTGCCTGCCTTTTCATGGCCTTGTTAATATAGACCTCTTTCAAGCATTACTCTGCGTGAAAGGGACGTTCAGTGGGTGTTACTGTGGCTGTTCCCATGCAGCATCCATGGAACCTGACACATTAGCAGATTTATAACGTTTTATAAAGTTGGGAATGCGTCAGAATCCTTCCCCTCACCAGGGAGGCTTAGGAGTGGTGCAATGAAGAGAAATACTTTTATTTCTCCTTCTTTTACCCCTTTTTATGTGTGCTGCATTCTGCAGCATGCATAGAAAGAGGAAAATGCCATCAATTATAGCTTATGTGCAGGAAGGTGTCCCTTCCTGCTCAAAAACAATCATTCCCACAACACGGGAACCCTTGCAACATGACTGAAGGACGCCTGAACTGGTGCATGGTAGCTAATTGTACTTCAGCAAAGGGGCAAGCACACAGATGTGTTGTATATTTGTCAATACAATGCATCCCTGAGCTAAAAGGATGCAGCTCGGCTCAGCAAAATGGCTTGCAGTGCCACGCCATTTTGTAGTAAATAAGGCACCAAGTGTGGCAACTGTGCTGCCCTTGATCGAGATACAGGCATCTATGATCCAGAGCAAGGGAAACAATTATTCCACTACAGGATTTCAGGAATCAGGGAATGGATCACTGGGTGCTACACAACGTTCTATCTTGTACTTAGGAAACAAAGTTCATCTTCTTGAATGCCCAGGTGTTGCATCTTTGCATGTCAAGTATACCATTTACACACCTATTGTGATAATGTTTGGTGGCTCGGGAGCTGGAATAGCACATTTGTATCACAATAAGAAGCCAATAAGGACTTCATTGGTAGGAAAATAAAAGAGGGACTAGTTGTGTGGGGTGGGAGATGTAAGGGTACTGATCAATCAGTATTGTGAATTACATAATGTGTTTATTGCAGAAGGTGCAAAGAAATAGCAGCTGTTTTAATTTCCTCTGTGAAGCCACAGCTCATGGTCCTGATGTTAGCACCCGCTGGTAGGTCAGCTGAATCTGTGGATCACTGACAGCAGCACAGTGGTGAGCCCAGATCTGGATCACCCATTGCTCAGTAGCTTTCACAGCAAAAAGTTGAGAAGGTGGTACAGGAATTCCATCTGCCGAGGTTTTTTTCGGGGAAGGAGATAGAGGATGGGGCAAAATTCACCAGCGTGATCCACAGCCCTGCACATGACCGCCACCAAATCACCGCTGCTCAGTCTCAGTGCACAGCTCTTGCCATGGGACATTTCAAAATCATTTTACTAACACAATTCTTCCTTGAGATGTCACATAGTTAGAATGTACAGCAGCTTGATGAAATTAAACAGCAGGATTATTACAGTGGAGAGGATCTAGTGCAATGGGCAGAGCTGCTGACTTTGGAGCTGGGGAACCAGGTTCAACTCTTGGCATCGGCTCAACCTCCTGTGACTCTGAGCAAATCGCTAGCAATGTGTCCTTGAGTAATGTAACTGGTGCTCGTGTAAAACGCCCCAAAACCTTCGGGTTGCGCTATATAAAACTGCTAAAAAGAAAATGTTATTGACACTGTAGACGTTTTTGTGTATTATTGCAATTTGTGCATCATTAACAACATGCATAACATGCATTCACACATGAATTCACATGTGTATACGTATATGATATTATTCCCAGAATGTCCAAGTTTTTGGCCTGAATGGGCCGAGATCTAGAGTTAGTTGATACCTGGAGAGCTCAGTAACCACAGGCACAGGAGTATACTTGCTATTCTAAGAGGTTTAACTCAGCCACACGGATAGATTTCTTTTTAATCTCTTCTCAATGGACTATAGACAAGTCTTTTAACCTTGCAAACCCATTCTCTGACCACTCCGTCCCAGTGATGAAGATAGAGGTTAACACAAATGAGGTCGACATTCCCTGGTGGACGTTAAATATGACGTTATTAACCAATACTGGATGGGTTGCGATTATTCAAGCCAATCTCCCGGAGTTTCTATAGAGGAATATTGGATTGGCCTCTACATTTTCCATTTGGTAATCATGCAAAGCCTTTATCGGGGGAAGTCAAGCTTCTTCAAAGCCAATTTATCTAAATTAAGGAGGGAGAAGAAAATGATTTTACAGCGTGATTTGGACCACGCAACACAAATGTATCTAACATATTACTTGTAAACAATGGAGTCTAGATTGAAAGGAGCTAGACAACAAGTAAAGTAGCACTATTCTTCCCAGACGATAGTCAACCAGAAAACATACTTACAGCAACTGTATGAGGAGAGCAAGCATGCTGGGAGATTTTTGGCGTGGTCAGTCCAAAAGAGACACAACATGCCGCCATTAAATCAATTTATGATGAGAAAAGGGACCAGATGGCAAATCAAATGGCAGAAATAGAAGGGGTATTTCTTAGCCATTATACAAAGCTATACAAATCTCCATCTCCTACCTCTACAGACATGATTGGTGAATACCTCAGGGCAATAGATCTACCCATGCTTAGCAAAGATCAGCAGAACCAGGCTGTGCCTCCTATTACGATAGTAGACGTACAGGAAGCCATTAAAAATTCCCCCAATGGAAAAGCTTGTGACAGTGATGAATTGCCAACCAAGCTTTACAAATCATTCATTGCTCAAATAGCGAGACTGCTGATTTAACTATGTAATGAAATGTTGGAGGAAAGTCAGATCCCAAATCTTTATCTGAAGCAGTAATAGTAAGCTTCTTGGAAAAGGATAAGCCAACTGACAAGCCGGGATCACATCGCCCCACAAGTTTGCTTAATAATGATTACAAACTCTTTAATACAATTATGAGCTCTGCAATAACTCCCTTAGTGCAAGTAGTAGTGGATAGAGATCAATGTGGCTTTCTGTCAGGGAAAACCATTGCAAATAATACGAATTTCTGAATTCAGGCCAATGATCATTTTTAAAATAATGACACAGAAGCAGCAATCATCATGATCGATGCAGAAAATGATTTTGATCTAGTCCAATGGGACATTCTATTTGCTATTCTACTTAGGTTTAAGTTTTCCCCCAAATTGGTGAAGCTCCTGCAGATTTTATTAAGAAAAGCAGAGGCGAAAATTATAATAAATTCTCATATGGTGGGATCACTTGAAATGAGACGGGGCACCCTCCAGGGCTGTTCCATGTTTCCGATGCTGTTTGCACTGTTTATTCATCCACTAGCCTTGCTTCTGAGCCAGGCTTCTTAGATTAGGGTACCATTGCCAGGGGCTTCCAAGCTCAAATTGTTCGCTGATTTTTTCATTCTCTGCTTGGCAGCGGAAAAACAAAATAGTGCGAGAACATTTGGAAAGATTAAATAATTTTCAGATCTAGGGGGTTACAGAATACATCATAGAAAGTCTAAAGTACTTTTATTAAACTGCTCAGACCAAGTACTCCCGATAGATATGCTGGCTCAAGTTTGCAGGTCAGTCTCGATGAGATATCTGCCCATTTTTGTATCCCATGAATTTTCACAGCTTTACTAGCTAAATGTTGTACCAAAGTTTTCTAAGGCCAAGAATTTACTATAGCAATGGCAGTCATTCCCATTCCCTATTATTGGTCGAATTGGTCGAATTGCATTAATAAAAATGCTGATTCTTCCTCTTTCTCTTTGTATATTCTAGAATGTAATAATTAAAGTTCCCAAAGGTACTTTAAAGAAAATGTTTTGCGTCAATTTATTTGGTTAAGAAAGAAACCCCGTACCAAACTGGAAACTCTGCAGTTGCATGTGGAGGACGGGGGTCTTGCGCTGTCCCACTTCAAAAATATTAGCAATCTGCCTTTTTTGATTGGTGTGCTTGGGCAGTTGCACTTCAGGACCTGGAAGGCAATTTTACCGTAGACTAATGCTCCTAGCATGCAACGTTCATCTTATTACATTTACCAAAATTCCAGAGCTTCCAAAACGCAGTAGATGTAATCTTCTGCACATAATCTTTTTCAGGTTCTCTCAAATGAAGGTTGCATTTCGGTTTGCTTCTTTCCACCCGACCTCTTGTTGGAAGACTCTAAATTACTGGGCCTCCATCTAGAAGATAGGAGTATTACAACTTGGGCAAAGATTGGGATCAGCCGATTTAGGAAGATTTTGGTCAATGGGGTCATGAAGATGTGGGAACAGATAAAACTGGGCAATCCAGAACTTCCCTCCTCACTATTTTCTTCCTTTTTGCAGCTTTGCAATTTTATGCAAAATGTGCAAAACTCAGGGGATTCCCTAGCCACTTGATTCGTCATGCTTGCCTTGTGATCAGGATAAGGGGGTAGGGAGTTGGTATCGAATAATCCAGCTACAACTCTATGACAACACTTTTCCACAAGCCTTAACATACATTCAGACCTCCACGGGGTGTAAAATAGAAGTGCATACATGGAAATCTTAGAATGTGTGGTCATGAAAAACCCTTAGAGGGGCTAACTTTAAACGTATGGCCTTTTTTTGTAGGTGGCGATTATATTATACTCCATCCCGCCTCCATAGAATGTTCCCGTCCATTTCCGTGTCATGCTTTAGGTATAGACACCAACCAGGACACTGGGTACATGTATGTTTTACCTGCCCGACCTTTACAGAGTTTTGGGAGCTAATATTTCAGTGGCTTAGTAGACATTTCATACGTGTTTGGCCCCTGACCATTGGCCACTCTGCTTGGTATTAATGCTACACTTAACTTACCAACGCAACAGAAACAGACATTATTTACTGCATCATTAGTAGACACATCTTTGATCCTACAAAAATGGAAACGGAAGAAGGCTCCAGCCATTAATCAATGGGTGCACAAGATGAAACACGTGGAATCCAAGGAAAAGGTGTATTCCCAAAGAGTAGGGACCATAGTGAACTTTCATAACATTTGGGGTGGGGAGTAGTGAGTAGTTGGTTTTTGGGGAGGGTGAAGCTTTGTACAATGTGTTAGTTTGTGTATGCGAATCTCATTTAGGAATGTTTAGAAGAAATGTGTGATTTTGGGGACGGGTATTTATACAACATGTTTTCTGTTAGCAATGATGAAATTGTATGGATTCATTGCACTGCAATGTTCTCTTTTTCTGCCTGTGATTATGAATAAAAGTTGTAAAAAATATATTGCCTTTGAAACTATTTTTCTATGACTTGTTCAAGCCAGGAAAACAAATCTTGTTACAAATGCATGCCTCACCTTGTACATTCATGGTTTATTATTTCTGCTGTGCATATTCTTGCAAGTCATTTTTGTTTATTTCAAAATGAAGCTGGTCTAAAAAAAACACCCCTAGCACAGGCTCAGCAATGTTTCAACCTTCGAGGCTTCTTCCACCTGCTCAAATCCATTCACACCAGTTTACTGTTGTTTGTAACTAGTTTGTGTAGAAATCTCCGGATGACATTAGCATAGGGGGGATGAATCAATATGCAAGTAGTGGGATAGTGCTCGTTTTTATGAATTTTGCAACCATTTTTCTGTCAGGCTGTGTGTTGTTTTCTAGTCATGGAAAAAGCAGTGTTGCGATTGGTTAGCCAACTGAGGAGGTGCAATAGGATTGGTGAGATATCACCACAGAGTCATGCTGCCATTGGTCTCTCTGTGATTGGTTGACCTTGGGCTTAGAGCACTTTGATTGGTTGTTGTTTGATTGTTTGTTTGGTAGGGTTTTTTGAAATACATTGAGTGAGAATAATGGGCATTGCGTTAAAAAAGCTTAACGTTCCTACCATACCTGCAGCAGAGGGACAAAGGTTTCATTCAGAGGACTGGTCCGCATATGAACTATTGACCTACATTGGGCTTTATACTTGTACATGGATTCAAGATTGACCTAAGTATATCCCTTTTGACGTGGATTTGCAGTTAACTTTAGAGGGGATTTAAAAATTTGGAAGCTAGATTTCTTAAAACAGACAATGAACGAGAGAAAGCCACTGATTGAATGACCATAGAGAAGGAGTGAGAGAGACAATGCATAAGGGTTCATTGAATCAGTGGTTAGCAGAAAAGGGCGATAATTATGAAAGATTTTGTAAAAAAGACATAGTAGAAGCAGTGAGAGTTTTTTCTGCAATAGTTTACAAAACATTCTCTGAGGGTACGCCAGAGATATTTCTGATGCTACTAGGAATGCTGTCTGATTTCCTTCTGATTTGGCGGCTTTTTCGGGACTTACAATAATTTTAATTCTGTCTATCATTCTGTTCTGTTCTGTAGTTGAGAGCCTTCATGGCAAAGATGTATGTATATGCTTTTTACAATCTCTGTACTGTACCCCTTTGAATTTTTATAATAATTCTAAATATTTAATTCCACCACAGAGAAGTGTGGCTCAATGGTTAGAGCTATGTATGTGTGTGGAGATCACACTCGTTTTTCTGATGATGATTCAAACTAATTAGGTATGTGTGCTATGTTAGATTAATGCCTGCTGACATTGATATATAAACTTGAAAGTGGCCCAGCCCCTGATGGCTGCTGGGACTCTAACATGCAACTACAAATGAGCGGTATTCCTTTTAACAGTATTTTAATTCTGTTTCTCAAAAATATTTTCATGAAAGCGTGATAATCATTTGTATATCACATTTTTAAACATAAACATTGTAAGAATAAATGAAACATTTACAACCACAGTTCTTTCAATCAAAATTAAATAACCCAATGCATTTCGGGGCAAAGTGCCCCTTCGTCAGGGGTTCTGCAAGGAAAATCAGCATATACATATTATACGGTGCCAGTATATCATATTCATTAGTGCGTTGTTATACAAACAATTAATTCTCTACCATTGCGTCCTCGAAACGGAATACTCTTCAGCGTTTACCGAACCTGTACTCGGTAAGTCTAAAATACGCCCTTAGTTCAGATACTCGGTTCTGACTCTTTTTCAATCAGAACCGCCAACTGTTTTACTAGAACCGCTAACCGATGAACTTTCATCTTTTCAGTTTCCTCATTATTTTGAATGAGAAACACTAAATATCACCGCAAGCGTCGTTACCAGCAGGTAAGACCAGTGTATCTGCACACTGTTTCTTACTTGCATAGCTTTGTTTCTGATAAGGTAAACACCAGTCGGCTGCCCATGTTAAATAAACCTATTTTTTTCAGGTTTCACTAAAATTGAATCACAGCTGGTATTTGACAGGTAAGCTTGATCTTAACCACATAACATCAAACGTTTTTTAACATCATATCTTTAGTTTATTAAAGACCTCGTATGTATCTGCTTATATCCAGAAATAACAACAACCACTGGATATGAAATCGGCCATACCTCGTATTACTGAACAATTCAATCATATCAAATCGGTAAGAAGATTTATACGAATAGGTTATCACAACAGTCAATCTTCATAACCGCTTCACATATACTCCTGAGTTCTAACTTTCCTTTACTAATCCTATCAATATTATGGATCTCATTTCCTATTAGTATGACATATAATTAATTGTTTGTATAACAACGCACTAATGAATATGATATACTGGCACCGTATAATATGTTTCCTTTATCTGCTTTTTCTTGCAGAACCCCTGACGAATACAAATGATTATCACGCTTTCATGAAAATATTTTTGAGAAACAGAATTAAAATACTGTTAAAAGGAATACCGCTCATTTGTAGTTGCATGTTAGAGTCCCAGCAGCCATCAGGGGCTGGGCCACTTTCAAGTTTATATATCAATGTCAGCAGGCATTAATCTAACATAGCACACATACCTAATTAGTTTGAATCATCATCAGAAAAACGAGTGCGATCTCCACACACATACATAGATTTACTTCTTTCTGCACAAGTGGACATCAGCACCACCCTTCAAAATGTCTTTCGAATCAATAGCAAATATAACGGACAATCGAGCATCTACTAAAACATATACAACAGATGAAGCTTCAGAAATATACAACCTTAGAAAGTGGATCAGTAGCTCAACAATTGCGTCAACTTGAATATCTCACCAGACGTGAACTTAATCAACGTTAACATGCCTCCACGCTAATTCAATATCACCGCGTGAAGAGGATTCCACGTGGACTCAGGCTAGCAATTCGTCCTATGCTTTTCAGACTCAACAACAACCCACAATTCATGGAGAAATGGTTCAGTATCCTCAATAAATGCTCTCTTGATTTGATTCTGCTTTTAATAGAAGAACTCTCCAAAACAATTAAAGAACTTGAAGAAGAGATATTAAACGCCAAACAAGATCTATCAGTTCGAATGGAATCAGAACCATGGGGAAAATTTTTGGAAGATCTCAATATTCGTCTAGACAAATATGGCAAGGAGCTACAAGAGACTAAACTACATAAATTTAAAAGAGATACGATCGACTATAAGCTCAATGAAGCGTACACTTGGGCGGAAGTCTATGCGCAACGAAGATACAGTGGAAAAAGAACATAATTTGCCTCTTCTGAAGGAAGCGTCGTATCAGATAGCGACACGAATATTTCTAGACAACCAGCTAGCCAAACATCAAGTCACATACCAACAGACAAGACAAAAGATTATTCAACATCTTTGCAAGATGCTATCAATATAGCTACTTCTTCTTCTTTTTTAGAGAAGGACGGAGCGCAAGGCAGACCACCGGATCAAGCGACTTCCAAGCAGCTCGAAAGAAAACAAGACGAGGAAAAAGAAAAGGAAAAAGAGAAAAAGAAAGGCCTAAGGAGCCAGGGGAAAATCTCGTAGTCAATATTTCTCAATATCATTTATCTAATTTCGAAGAACATCTACTAAATAAAGGCATAACATTCGTTAGTACCTACCATACCTCACAACTGGAAACAGAAGTCTCATTTTTCAAATTCATGAGAATCCTTCCTCTGAAGAATTATTTCACAAACGTCAATCCCATTGAATCGACTGATGAATCCACAAGCCAATTTAAACCAAAGAGCACTTTTCTCGCTCCGATATCTCATAAAAGTTTAGATACTTTCGAAACTTTAGTAAAAGCTGATCTAAGCAAGAATCACTACAAAAGAAACATGAAAAATCTCTCACGAGCGGAATACAGTGCTTTACAAACACTAGCAATGAATGAGACGATTACAATCCAAAAAGCAGATATGGGAGGTGAACTTGTTATAATGGATCAAGACTTTTACCTTCAAAAAGTCAAGTCAAGTCAAGTCAAAATTTGTATAGCGCACTACTCACCCGGAGGGTCTCAAGGCGCTTGAGGGGGGGGGGGGTTTGTTACTTATCAAATAGCCAAGTTTTGAGTTGTTTTCTGAAGGAGAGGTGGTTCTGTGTAAGGCGGAGGTGGGTGGGAAGAGAGTTCCAGGTTTTGGCCGCTAAGTAGGAGAAAGATCTTCCTCCCATGGTGGTTCTTCGGATGCGTGGAATCGCGGCGAGGGCTTGATTGGACGATCGTAGTTGGCGGGTGGGGGTGTAGAAGGTCAGGCGCGTTTTGAGGTATTTGGGTCCTAGGTCGTGGAGGGCTTTGTGTGCGTGGGTGAGGAGGCGGAATGTTATTCTTTTGTTGACGGGGACCAATGAAGGTCTCTCAGGTGACCGGATATGTGATTGTGGCGGGGTATGTCTAGGATGAGTCTGGCAGAGGCGTTCTGAATGCGTTGGAGTTTTTTCTGCAATTTGGCTGTGGTTCCGGCGTAGAGGGTGTTTCGTAGTCCAGACGGCTTGTGACAAGTGCTTGGGTGACCGTCTTTCTTGTTTCGGTGGGGATCCATCGGAAGATCTTTTTGAGCATGCGTAAGATGTTAAAGAATGATGATGAGATGGCTTTGACTTGTCTGGTCATCGAGAGAGAGGAGTCTAGAATGAATCCCAGGTTGCGAGCATGGTCCGTTGGTTTGGGCGCGCTGCCTAGGGCCGGTGGCCACCATGAGTCGTCCCATGCGGAGGGGGATGACCCAAGGATGAGGACTTCTGTCTTGTCTGAATTCAGTTTTAAGCGGCTGCTCTTCATCCACTCGGCTACGTCTTTCATCCCTTCGTCTAGGTTGGTTTTGGCGGTGTTTGGGTCTTTGGTGAGGGAGAGGATCAGCTGTGTGTCGTCAGTGTAGGAGATGATGTTGAGGTTGTGTTGGCGTGCGATGGATGCAAGGGGGTTCATGTAGACGTTGAAGAGGGTGGGGCTGAGCGATGATCCTTGTGGTACGCCGCAGATGACTTCGGTGGCCTCTGATCTGAAAGGGGGGAGGCAGACTCTCTGTGTTCTTCCGGCGAGGAACGATATGATCTAATCCAATGCTTTTCCTTGTATCCTGACGTTGCTGCGGCGTTGTACAAGGGTGCTATGGCAGACCGTGTCAAATGCTGCGGAGAGGTCCAGGAGGATGAGGGCGGCTGTTTCCCCGTTGTCGAGTAATGTTCGGATGTCGTCTGTGGCTGCGATGAGGGCGGTCTCGGTGCTGTGTTTGGCTCGGAATCCGGACTGTGAGGGGTCGAGGGAGCCGTTAGATTCGAGGAAGGCGGGGAGCTGACTGTTGACGGCCTTCTCTATGACTTTGGCAGGGAAAGGGAGGAGCGAGATGGGGCGGTATTCCTTAAGTTCAGTGGGGTCTGCTGTAGGTTTCTTCAGGAGGGCACTGAGTTCGGCATGTTTCCAACTTTCCGGGAGGGTAGCGGTGTTGAGGGAGCAGTTGATGATATCTCGGAGGTTGGGTGCGATGATGGAGTCGGCCTTGTTGAAGATGTGGTGGGGGCATGGGTCGGTTGGTGATCCGGAGTGAATGGAGTTCATTAAGCGGATGGTGTCTTCGGTGCTGATCGGGTTCCAGGCGCAAAGGGTGTTGGTGGGGGGCTTCAGTTCGTTGTTAAGGGGGGTGGACTGGTCGCCGAAGCTGTTATGTATGTCAGTGACTTTTCTGTGGAAGAACGAGGCTAGAGAGTCGCAGAGGTCTTGAGAGGGAGTGATGTCGTTGGTGACGGCGCTGGGGTTGGTGAGCTCTTTGACAATGCTGAAGAGTTCCTTGCTGTTGTGGGCATTGTTGTCGAGTTGATCCTTGAATGCTGATTTCTTGGTGGATCGGATCGGCTGATGGTGTTTGCGGGTGGCGTCCTTGAGGGCGGTCATGTTGTCTGTGGTTTGGTTTCTTCGCCAGGCTTTCTCGTGGGTGCGGCAGTTCTTTTTGGAGTTCTTGAGGTCGTCATTGGACCAGGAGGCTTTTTTGTTATCTGGCTTGTTGTGTTGCTTATTCAAGGGTGCTAATTCGTCAGCGCAGTGGGTGATCCATTGTGCGAGATAGATGGCTGCTTGGTTTGGGTCCGAGGGTTTAGCGGGAGGGTTTTGGTTTAGCGATGTGGTGAGCTGCTCGGTGGTAAGTTTGTTCCAGTTTCTGCGGGGGACTTGTTGTGGGTGGTGGTGGTTCGTGGTCTTTCTGAAGTTGAAGTGGACGCAGCTGTGGTCCGTCCAGTGGAGTCCTGTGACGTGATTGAAGGAGACGTGCTTGCTGGAGAAAATTGGGTCGAGTGTGTGTCCGGCATAGTGGGTGGGGGTGTTTACCAGTTGTTTGAGTCCGAGATTGGCGAGGTTGTCCAGAAGGGTGGTGGTGTTGCTGTCGTTGTTCTTATCTAGGTGGAAGTTGAGGTCCCCTAGGAGAATGTAGTCCTCGGAGGGGAGGGCGTGTGGGCTGATGAAGTCAGTGATGTCTTCGCTGAATTGTGTGCGGGGTCCTGGGGGTCTCTAGATGAGGGTGCCTCTAAGTGTGGTCTTGGGGTTGGTGTGTATCTGGAAGTGGAGGTGTTCGGCGGTAGTGAGGGTGTCGTCGGAGCTGGTCGTGATGCGGATGGTGTTTTTGTGGACGATGGCGATCCCTCCTCCTGTCTGGTTGATGCGGTCCTTTCGGATGATCTTGTAGCCGTCTGGGATGGCTATGGCGATGTCGGGCGCTGATGAGGCGTTCATCCAGGTTTCCCTAAGAAAGGTGACGTCCGGCGTAGTGTTGTCTATTAGGTTCCATAGTTCAATGGCGTGTCTGTGGACCGAACGGGTGTTGAGCAGGATGCACTTCAGGTGGTTGTTGTCGCAGCTCTGTTTGGCGTTTGTGGATGTAGTGTGGGTTTTGATGCAGCCGAACTTGCAGGATTGGCAGGTGAAGGGTCCATGGGTGCGTCCTGGGGCGGCTTGGTGGCAGTCGGGGGACGGTCGGTGTTGAGTGCAGAGAGGGTTGCGGCGTTGTACGTTAGGCGGGTGGAGTGGGTTTTGCGTGGTACAGGGGGTTTGGCGCTGGGCGCGGTGCAGGCGCGGACGGGCGTAGACGGGCTTACCTTTGGCGTGCCTTCGGCGCGCATTGGGCGCTTCCGCTGCGCGTAGGTGCATCTGACATAAGTGGATAGTGGAGGGGGTCGGAGCGAGGGAGGAGCAGCTGGGAGACGGGAGCGGGGTGGCGAGTGGGGAAGGGATCGCTTGTGAATTCTGTAGGGAGCGGGGGTGGGGCCGCGGGGGAGCAGCGGCAGGGATCGGGGAGCGGGGAGGAGGAGATGGGCTGGGGCACAAAATGGCACCAAGCAACAACAACAAAAAACAATGCGGGCGAGATCGGGGCACAGGCTGGCACAGATGCTCAAAAAGGCAGCAAATACGATATTACACGGAGCCGGCCACAGAGATGCTAAATAGGCAGCAAATACGATACCAAACGGAGCTGGGCACACAGTGAGGATGAAATGAGGGCACACAGTGAGGAAGAAATGCGAGGACGGCAGCAAATACGATAAAACACATAGCAGGGCACAGAGATGCTAATTAGGCAGCAAATACGATACCACACGGAGCTGGGCACACAGTGAGGATGAAATGAGGGCGCACAGTGAGGAAGAAATGCGAGGACCGCAGCAAATACGATAAAACACAGAGCAGGGCACAGAGATGCTAATTAGGCAGCAAATACGATACCACACGGAGCTGTGCACACAGTGAGGATGAAATGAGGGCACACTGTGAGGAAGAAATGCGAGGACGGCCAGGAGCGGGTGAAGCGACCTGTTCTGACAGGGTCAGGATGGTCACAGCTCTTCAGCACTCTGGTCTGTCCTTATGTTACAGTGGGAGGGAGGAGCAGCTGGGAGGCGGGAGCGGGGTGGCGAGTGGGGAAGGGATCGCTTGTGAATTCTGTAGGGAGCGGGGTGGGGCCGCGGGGGAGCAGCGGCAGGGATCGGGGAGCGTGGAGGAGGAGATGGGCTGGGGCACAAAATGGCACCAAGCAACAACAACAAAAAACAATGCGGGCGAGATCGGGGCACAGGCTGGCACAGATTCTAAAAAAGGCAGCAAATACGATATAACACGGAGCGGGCCACAGAGATGCTAAATAGGCAGCAAATACGATACCAAACGGAGCTGGGCACACAGTGAGGATGAAATGAGGGCACACAGTGAGGAAGAAATGCGAGGACGGCAGGAAATACGATAAAACACAGAGCAGGGCACAGAGATGCTAATTAGGCAGCAAAAAAAGGCACAGAACATGTAATGGACCCAGACACTTACACAAAATTGCACACAGATCCAACAAATGATTTAATTAAAATATTGAGTGCAATTTTAGACCAAGCAGAGAAATTGAATTGGATCAATCTCAACACCAAAAGATACTTATGGCAAACTCACCCAAGGAGACCTAAAATATATTTTCTTCCTAAGATACATAAAGATTTAAGAAATCCTCCCTTTAGGCCAATAGTATCAGGATGTGAATCAATCTTTGAAAATCCAGGAAGATTCATCAATCACCATCTGCAACCATTCATTCAACAATGGTCAAGTTACATTGAAGACACATCAGATTTTCTAAGAAGCTTAACAACTGTTTGCCTTGAGACAGATGAGGATTTAATCCTTTGTTCTATAGATGTTGTAGCACTATACACTTCTATTCCACATGCCCTAGGAATTGAAGCAATCGAATGGGCCTTATTACAACAAGATAAACGAGAGACATTGAAGTGCTTCATAATTCAATTGCTAGAATTTTGTCTGGAAAATAATTATTTCATGTGGCAAGATGAGTACTACTTACAACTTAATGGGACCGCCATGGGTTTTCCAGGAGCCTGTGTATACGCCAACATATTCATGGCTAAATTTGAACATGATTACATCATGACAGATCCAACATGGCAAGATGGTTTGATCTACTACTAAAGATACATTGATGATATATTTTTAATTTGGAGAAACAGCGAAATATCATTAATAAATAACATCAAAACCATCAACCAAGTGGACTCGAGAATTCAATTCACCCATCATATTGACAAAAATGTTCTACCATTTTTGGATGTCCTGATTAAACTGGAAAATAAACAAATTCACACTAGTGTTTTCAGAAAACCAACAGATAAGAACACAGCTCTGCTGTATGAAAGTTTTCATCCTCAAACTTTGATAAACAATCTTCCTATTTCCCAGTTCGTGCGGATAAAACACATCACCTCTGAACAAACGACATGCGTTAACACACTTGAAGAGCAGAAAAGAAGATACATAGCACGAGGATATCCACCAGAACAACTAGACATCCAACTAGCAAAAATCAACGCAATACCTAGATCTAAACTTCTTGAGAAAAAACAAAATGAACTAGTAAAACGATGGTCTTCGTCTCCAAATATTCATCTGCATCAAGAGACATTAAGAAAATAATCTTAAAACGAAGGGAAATTCTTGAAACAGAGAATGATTTTGGACCACTTTTTCAAGAGAAACCTCTTTTTGCTTTCAAACGTGCGCAAAACTTGAAAGAATTACTCACAAAACGCTCTAAGCTATTGGAAAGTGGCAAACAGATCAACCACAAAGGAACAACTAAATGCTGGAATTGCAAAAATTGCAATAATGCTATCATGGGAAACACTCTTCAACATCCGAGAAGTGGCGAAAAAATCTCATTAAGACATTCAGCAAATTGTGATGCAGAGCATCTAGTCTACATGATAAAATGCCCCTGTGGACTCGTATACGTGGGCAAAACTGAGAGAAAAATAAAAGTAATACTCTCTGAACATAAGAGCAGAATTCGTACTAAAAGCACCACATCACCATTGGCAATGCATTGGACAGAATTTCGCCATACAATAGCACAGCTAAAGTTTCAAATTATTGAACTAGCACCACAAAGACCAGGACTAGACAATTCTAAAATCCTCCTTCAACGTGAAGTTTTTTGGATAAAAAAATTACAAACTTTGACACCATTCGGATTGAATGATAAATTAGATATGATATGCTTCCTTTAGATTTAACACATACTTGCTACCTGTAACCAACGAAAGACTCTTCACGTCACTAACTTTATTGATACACAAACATCAGGCATAATAATCCAAAGAGTATATGTACCTATTAAAATACTGACTAGAACAAGTTTTTGTTAAACAATTTTTACAAATGATCGTATAAGCTTGATTGTAATGTTTCTGTATATATTTCAACTGTTTTGACTATTTTGATTGTTTATGTTTAGGATAATATCTCGAGGTAACTAACTTTTTATACAACACTACATTCGAATACACTCTATCATATTCCTTTCCTGTCTAAAAATGGACAATAAAGTTATCCAAATCTCCTGTCAATAACAACTTCTATAAAAAGTAGTCCCTCTTCGATGATTGCAGCTAATATTATATCGTTGTAATAGACGTTCGCACATATAAACCTCTGAAATGATAATATCTTTCATTTCAAATATTACAATCATATCTTTCATGTTCTATTCACATCCAAGTATATTTACAATGCACTTTTTAACATTTTGTAGCCGAAATGTTAATCGCGTTAGTCCCATTTCTATCCCATCGAATTGAGAAACTTTAAGTCGACAGGGAAAAAGGACTCTACCATTGCGTCCTCGAAACGGAATACTCTTCAGCGTTTACCGAACCTGTACTCGGTAAGTCTAAAATACGCCCTTAGTTCAGATACTCGGTTCTGACTCTTTTTCAATCAGAACCGCCAACTGTTTTACTAGAACCGCTAACCGATTAACTTTCATCTTTTCAGTTTCCTCATTATTTTGAATGAGAAACACTAAATATCACCGCAAGCGTCGTTACCAGCAGGTAAGACCAGCGTATCTGCACACTGTTTCTTACTTGCATAGCTTTGTTTCTGATAAGGTAAACACCAGTCGGCTGCCCATGTTAAATAAACCTATTTTTTTCAGGTTTCACTAAAATTGAATCATAGCTGGTATTTGACAGGTAAGCTTGATCTTAACCACATAACATCAAGCGTTTTTTAACATCATATCTTTAGTTTATTAAAGACCTCGTATGTATCTGCTTATATCCAGAAATAACAACAACCACTGGATATGAAATCGGCCATACCTCGTATTACTGAACAATTCAATCATATCAAATCGGTAAGAAGATGTATACGAATAGGTTATCACAACAGTCAATCTTCATAACCGCTTCACATATACTCCTGAGTTCTAACTTTCCTTTACTAATCCTATCAATATTATGGATCTCATTTTCTAAAAATATGACATATAATTAATTGTTTGTATAACAATGCACTAATGAATATGATATACTGGCACCGTATAATATGTTTCCTTTATCTGATTTTTCTTGCAGAACCCCTGACGAAGGGGTACTTTGCCCCGAAATGCATTGGGTTATTTAATTTTGATTGAAAGAACTGTGGTTGTAAATGTTTTATTTATTCTTACAATTTTTATGTTTAAAAATGTGATATACAAATGATTATCACGCTTTCATGAAAATATTTTTGAGAAACAGAATTAAAATACTGTTAAAAGGAATACAGCTCATTTGTAGTTGCATGTTAGAGTCCCAGCAGCCATCAGGGGCTGGGCCACTTTCAAGTCAATGGTTAGAGCGGCAGACCCTGATGCAGTAGTCTGGCCGGGACCAGGGTTCAATTCCCACCTCGGCGGGTCTCGGGCTGAATTTCCTCGGACCTGATAATTCTCGCCTCGGTGCCTATTCCAATCATGGAGTCCCACTCTGCACCTCCGGGCAATAGCTTGCTTAATCTCTACAACGGCCCCAACAAAGCTGAGGATACCTGACTTCACCTTGGGGGGGCCCAGGAGTGGGCTCCTCACAGGGAAAGGCCAGGAAGGGTTCCTCGGCGGTATTCGTACAAGCGCCGAGATGCCTACGGGTAGTCGTGCGCTATACAAGTGCGTAATCAATCCTCACTTGTTGAGTCTGTTTTTACTCAATTGATCTCAGGAGCTCGCAACCCCCCCTCGTTTTCTTTGTGGCATTGCTCAGTGCACCTACAAGGGCACCACTTCAAGGGTTCAGCAAAAGATTTGTGCCAACAGACTTATGGAAAGGTATTAGCTGTGCTGACAAACAAGTTGGGAGTGCCTGCATTTAAAGAGTAGTGTTGCTCAAGAAGGCACTGTTGCCTTAACCACTTGGATGCTCAGCATATTCCCCTGCTGTGCTGAGAAATCTGAAATCCCACACAACATGACGAGCTGGGCTCGTCATGAGCGTGCGAGGAGGCTACTTCATGACGAGCCCAGCTCGTCATGAGTGTGGAAGGGGTTAAACATCTTGTGGCCCAGGGGTCAAGTTCTGCCCTGCCTCTCTCTAGAGGAAGGAACTTCAGCAAGGCAGCTATCTTGAGTGTGGCTGGGTGTAGCTCCCTGCCATGCTACAGAGAAAGAGACTTCAAAGCAGGGCGTGGCTAGGCATGGGTGGGCGTGGCCAGGCTATAAAAGCAGTATTAATCTGCTGGTGGTTGTCAGTTTTTAAGAACCCTAGCCAGTGGTAGAACTCTTGCTTGCTCACCTGAACCTATTCCTGCATTTCTTCAGAAGGCTGGTAAGATAGGAGAACAGAAACTTTAATTACAAGCAGAAGCGCTCAGGAAGAGTGGTAAGTGGATTTTCTCATAGACATTGTTTTTTAAAGTTTTAGTGGATTCTTCAAACCCTCAACCCAGGAAAATGTTGGCTACATGCATGATTCTTTGTGAACAGTTTCCTGAGACAAAGAAATAGTTTTGAGACAAAAGATTTGGGTTGTTCATGTGTCTTTATTTTGAAGAGAAATGTAAACTGCATCCTTGACTTTGATAGCCAGAGAAGGAACTGTCCCTTAACAACCCAAGAGACATTCAATGATCATAGACATAATGCCCTGTACTTTTTCTGGAAGTAATTTAAAACAGGTCACAGGTGAACAATGAAGTCATTACCATAATTGCAAGGTTTGTAATAAGGGAGTGCATTAACATTGTTGTTGATATACAGGGTCTCAGCTCCGAACTCAACAACTCACCTCTCCTCCTCTCAGCATCCCTTCTGGAGGGTTCAGCTCACCTCCGCTCACATCAATTAATTCATCAGTCAATCAGGGGTCTATATAGCATGGATACTCACCCATGAGGGTCTCAAGGTGCTGAGGGGCGGGGGGGGGGGCAGCTGATCCATCTCGGCATGGAGGTTCAGTCAAAGAGCCAGGTCTTGAGATCCTTCCTGAACTGAGTGTTAGTGATGGGAATTTCCTGAGGTGGAGGGGCAGGGTGTACCAGGTCCTGGCGGCAAGGTAGTAGGATCTTCCACCACTTCTGGTCTTGTGAATCCGTGGGACGGTGGCCAGGGCAAGTTTGGCGGAGCAAAGTTGTCTGGCGGGTACGAGGAATTGGAGGCAGTGGTTCAGACATGCTGGTCCTGAGTCGTGGAGATCTTTGTAGGCATGTGTGAGGAGCTTGAAGGTGATTTTCTTGTTGACTGGGAACCAGTGGAGTTGATAGAGGTGTGTGGTTTGGCTGTGGTAGCGGGTGCCGAGAACCAGTCTGGCTGCAGCGTTTTGAATGTTCCGTAGTTTCTTGAGCTGGTTCTGGGTGACACTGGCGTATAGTGCATTGCCGTAGTCGAGTCTGCTAGTGATGAGTGTGTGGGTGATCTTCTTTCTGGATTCTGTAGGTAGGAGAGTTTATTTACTGTGTTAGAGCTGTTAAGTGTATTCTGAATGTAGCTTTGAATATCTATGTCTAATCTCTTCAAACAATTGCAGGTTTAATTCCCAGGATTACCTGTTCTAACACCCTTCCCGTTTGACTTGATGCAGCTTGCCTTCGTGTTCATCTGTGGCTACCTCACCAAGGGAAGTGCAGTGCCAGGTACCAATCTTCTACTGTGTAAGTATGCCAGGGTCTTGATAATTGACTGTATTTTGGATATGCTGTTTGCACCCTATTGTGGGACAGAAAGTCCCATGAAATTTAGGTTTAACAATGACTCCGATTCACCCACCGATGTGCGTGTTGTTGAGGTGTCTTTTTGGAGTCTTAAGATTTTAGCAGTCCCCCACAAACATTAATAATATTTGTGCATCATTTACAGCTTGCATAATTGGAGCTACACTTGAATTCACATGTGTAGACTTATGTGATGTTATTGCCTTTGAAACAATTTTGCTATAACTTGTTTAAGCCATGAAATTGTGAATTATGATGGCTAGACGTCAGCTACGCCTCAACACCATCTTTTTCAAAATGAAGGTCTCACCCCGCACATTCACTGTTCATTTTTTTTATGCAAATATTCATGCAAGTCATGTTTGTTTATATCAGAATTATTTTGTTCTTGAAGAAGACTCTTTGGCATGGGTTCAGTAAAGCTTCAACCTTCAAGGTTTCTTCCACCTATTCACTGAAATACATGCTTTCACAATAGATTACTGCTTTTCGTAACCAGTTCATTCTGCCATCTCTTGATGACATTAGCACGGGGGGATGAATTATTATTATTGTAGAAGAACAGTGCCCCAGCGTAACACACCATCCTGCACATGACCACTACCAAATCAACCACTGCTCAGTCTCAGTCAGCTCTCACATTGGGAAATGTAAGATCCTGTTACTGACACAAGTCTTCCATCAGGTGGCACATAGATAGGATGAACAACAGCTTGTTGAAATTAAACTGTAGGGTCATTGTTATATCCTAATCTGTCAAGCTGATATTCATATCTGGTCTTTTTTGATGTATTTATATCATATACATGCCATCTTTTCTACCAATTTTTTTTGTTTGAAAACATTGAGATTAGGGAGGTGAGGATGTATTGTGGGAAGAGTTTTTTGGTGTTAAGAGAGGAGGTGAGGTGTTTCCTTAGGTTTATATGGATGTGTGCTGTGGGAGTGACTGAATGTCTGTCCCAGGGAAAGCCTGGGCGAAGTTTTGCTGGAGAAGAGAGCACCGGAATAAACATTTCTTTTCTTCGCTTCTCAGCTTATCTTGCTGCTGCAGTGTCCTCAAAGGAGGTGATGGAGATCACAGGTGATTTACAACTTCTAGGACAAAAACTCCACAATGGGGGTTCAAATTGTGTAAGGCGGTATGCTTTACATCACAATTATTTTAAAGGGAGACAACGCTGGCCAATTAACACTGGCATGTGAGACCGAATCTGAACTTCAAAGGCAATCTCTGCCATCTTCCACTGCTTCCAAGCAAACAAGGCAGAATATGCAAATTATTTTGATTTGCAATTTGTTTTATATACTGCTTACTTATCATGTGAAGTGAAAAACTTGGCTTTTCCCTGGTTAGCCTACCCCCATCTGGTCCACTTCTCGCTTCACTCTCAGACTCTGTAAGCGCCAGGATACCTGCTATGGTGACAGTTTGCGCTCTATAAATTCTTAAAATAAATAAATAAAATAAATAATAATCGCTAATTGAATGTTAATAAGGTAAGAAAGAGGTAGTGGCCTTAGGCAGTCCAGAGTTTTCCGACAAAAGCATCTTCCATTGGGCAGGGTAGGGGTAGTAGGGGGGAAGAGGGTTGTTATTTTAGTTCTATAGAGGCCACGTACTGGCTAAAACATAGGAACATGATAAATGATGTTGTCAAAATTGGGATGGAGTGGGTGAATAGCAAAGATGGTCAGTGGGTAACAGCCCCAATCCTCTGGTTAAAATGTTCCTGGCTGCCTGTCATTTCTTATTTGTGAAGTTTTATATACAACAAACCAGGCCCAAAGGCATCAGTGTGCCAGTGTGCCAGAGTACCAGATTACATTACACAAAATCAGATTTTGGGGGGAGGCATGAGGAGATTAGGTGTTTTGCCCATGTTCACAGGATGTTGAGTTGACACAATGGGATTCAAATTTTGTTGCCCAGTTCCAAAGTCAGCCGATCAGGTCATTATGCCACATCTCATCAGTTATTATTGCCGCCAGTGGCAGATGGTGATCTTTGAAAGTGACTGGGTGTAATAAAGCCTAGAAGTTCACCCCATTTTTTCAAAATTTGCCCCACTCATACTCACTTAATCTCACATTTGACCCAGATTAAAAATTATTTTGCACTAGGTTTGCATGACAATACTGACACAAACCTGCACAAAATGCTGTTTTTAAATTTACTTTTCAGCGCAAAACCTCCTTTGCCTGAAAGTAATGCAATTTGCTTAGGTGAAATTAATGTAAAGCACTGCAAAGCGCCGTTTTGTGTTACTCTGCATGAAGGGGGTGTTATATGGGTAGTACATGGGTGTTCATGTGAAACAGCCCATGGTTATTGATACAAAACCCTATCTACTAACCATATTAGACAGTGTATTGTACACAAAGGAAATGGCACTTGAAAGCAGGTGTTAAAGATGAAAAATACTTTAATTTCACCTAACATTTCACATTCTGCATGTGTACAGCACTGTATAGCATACATCTGAACTAGGAAAAATTTGTCAAAGCATTGTATTTTGTACTGGAAGGGCACCCTTGCCATAAAAAAACTATGCTGGACTCATGCAGACATTGCAGTCCTATGGTGCAAAAGTGTGTGCATGGTGCTCTGAAGCCTAATTATGCACCAGTGCTAGTGAGAGAGAGAGAGAGCAGGATAGTGCCATATCTTTGTAGATATGCCACGTTCCTGCTCTCTCCCATTCACAAGGAGCTGCTCTGTGTTGTGTGAAAGTTTTCATATTCTGGTCCTTAGTCACTTTCCCCTCACTTACTCTAACTCACATTCTCTCACATGCTCATTCTCACTCATACTCTTTCCCACTCACTGTTACTCACACACAAACATACTCATTCTCACTGGTTCATTTTCTCAATTACTAACACAATTACACAGACTCTCTAACTCTGGGCCCTGTTGCAACTGCACCTGCTGCACCATTGATAGCTACACCCACAACTCACTTCCACTTCCACTCCCTCTAACAATCTCCAATCAATCACTCATTCTAACACACTCATACTCCTTCACTCACTCTCCCATACTCACTTTCACCTATTCATACACACTCCCAAACTCCGACTCTCACTTTCACTCTCATTGACACTCTCAAACACATACACACACATTTTTACTCTATCCCATTCACTTTTAATCACTCACAAACACATTAGCACATGCATAGAGAAATAACATTTTTGTTTTCCTTACCTTGCTCACTTAGCTGACAACTTGGAGGCTCCATGTCAGCAGCAAAGCAGGAATCTGGGGCTTGGCATTGGAAGCAGCGAGCCATAATTCCCAATGAGGAGCCAGACAGAGCAGCAGGGGCATAAAGAAGCTGGTATAGTGCTGGTGATCCTGTCCCTGCTGAACTGTATGGGGTTTCATTGGCTTCAGGGAAGCACTGATGTGCCCACTGCCAGCCCCCTTTTAGCAGATATACAATGCTGTCTGAGGCATGCACAATATGTCTGCCAAATACAATGGATTGTACCTGTGTGAGGGGATTGTAGTTGAACTACACCCTTCAAATGCGCAATCCAGACATCCATGTACAGATTGCTCTATTCTGTAACAACAATATGTAGCTGGATCATGCCTCTAACCCCTCAGGCCCTCCTCCTCATTCTGTCATCAGGAGCTTGGGAGAAGAGGCAGAGAGTCCTGACTTGTGCACTTGTTTCTTCGTTAACACTGCTAATGCACAGGGGCCTCACACCAGGTGGTGGGCTGCACCTAGAAGCCCCTGATAAGGAGCTGCTGCTGACTTGCATCGTAGTGGTGCCTTCACAGTTATGTAATGTCACACATTTACTCCTGCAGGCCATATGCATGCAGCAGTGCAGTGCAGCACCTCACTGTGCTCATCTGCCTCAAACTTGCTCTTTTGCTCAGTTTGGTAGTGCTGGACATGCGCAAGTCAGAGCGAGCAGCCTCATCATGTGTTACAAAATACAAGGTATCTATGTCAGCCTGCCAGTGAGCTAACACATTTTGTTGAATGCCTTTAGAGAGGAAGGGTGTTACATCAACATTGTGCTTGTTGATGAGGAGTAATACACTCTGAAGACTTTAACCTGTTTACTGTGGTCGTTATTTCGGCGCAGTGCGGGCGTTCCGAAGAGTGGGCGGGGCTGCGTCGGCCGTTGAATGTTCGCAGTACCAGCCAGGTAGTGCTCCGAACGTTCAGCGGCCGACGGCAGCATCAATGGGGTTAATTTACATGAATACAACTCTCTATCAACTCCCTGTAAATTGATTTTCTGTCCGATGTAGACCACCGTGCATTAAATTGTGCATGTAAGCAACATTACTTAGTAGATCCTTAATTTAAGTACCACATTATCATAAATTGTAGATGCTAAAGGTAAAATTGGCTCTAGGCTTTTTTACTTTGATGCAGGAGAAGACATTAATTTCATAATTGCCTACAATGGGTGATAATAAAGGACATTTTCAAGTGCCAACAAGTCTCCTTAATATTCTAGTTATAGAACTTTAGGTCTGACACTCAAAGATTTATTTAGTTGTTGGATGCATTATTTGGCCTGTTAGTATTAGACTAAGATCCATTGCTTAACTGGAGAACAGACACTGTCAATTGATTTTTGTCTGCAACTAAAGGTCAATAAGCTAATGAGGCACTAGGATAAACACACATGGGGGAGCAATATCAATTAAATGAGGTAGTCAACCAAACAGGACATAACCAACAGGATATGATCAAAACTATTAAAAGTAATTGAACTTATTGTACAGTCCAGAGAGTCCATAAGGACACGATCATGCAACTGATCTAACAAAGATGATCTTATAGACTGTTAGCAAATTATTTTCCCCTGCAGAGTGATGGGAGATCTTACCATATTTAGATCCTTTTCACCTCTTCTGTAGAGTGAGACAATGATCAAGTGACCAGAAACATATAAGGTACTTTAGGTTTGAAGGTCTTTGCACCAGTTCCATCACAAAAGAAAGTGTACATTTTTTAATGGTACAGTTTACTTGTTTGGATGTGAATAGAACTTTCTTTACTACACGTGATCACAAGGCTATGCCTCAAG
Organism: Lissotriton helveticus; assembly: GCF_964261635.1. NCBI lineage: Eukaryota > Metazoa > Chordata > Amphibia > Caudata > Salamandridae > Lissotriton > Lissotriton helveticus. The sequence continues at coordinate 809,938,605 of NC_136063.1, forward strand.
ATATTTGTGATGCTCCTGCCACAGTGTAAAATAAATATAAGGAAGACAAGTAGCAGGAGCCTGAATGTTGACCACTGTTTCATCCAAAACAACTTAAAGAACACAAGCAGAGTCAATGGCCCTGGTCCCAGCATACAGATGCTAATGTAGCATTTGTGCTTTTTGAGTTTTCCATGCAATGCATGCAACTGAGAAAGAACTCACTGGAGGCGAGTCCCTTTCACCATCACTGTAACTTCTGCTCTTCTGCTTGCGACTGCGAGTCTCCATTTTATCTTCGCTTTCATTGACTGGTTACAAGGAAGCAGGATCTCACCATCATCAAAGGAGACTGGGTATTAAAGGATAGGTGGGAGCCCCTACACATCATCATTATTCCAGTGGGGTTCATATCCAGGGGTAAATGTGATCATTAAACAAGCATACTAGTCTCCTGAAGAACCAACAGCAGGGTGGGGCCCTCGTTCTGCTACAGAAACGTGTGTTCCTTTGGAGGATCCAGTCGTGTGAGCCCCAACATAAATTTCCCGCCAGTCACAGACGCTCCACATTTGTTTCGTAGACCTCAAGCAGTGCATCAATGTTCTTCCCAAGGATCTAACTGAGGTTTTCAAGTCCCTATTGTCTTCTCCTCATGCGCAATACGTTTTCCTCCTCAGCATTTAGTGCCTCTTTGACATGGTTAGCCCCTCTTTTTGCCTGGTGTATGATGTGATTTCAAATTGAAAGTGCACTGGATCCCTGCCAATCAGGTTACCAGTGCAAGTGCAGGCTGCCTGCCTTGGCGCAGAATAAACTGAAGATTCGCATTCCCACATACACTGCATAAGGTCCCGCCCATCTGCAGGCCTTATAGCCCTAAGGCAGGGTGCACTATATCCCATGTGTAGACATATTTGCATGAGTAGATATGACCCTAAAATATCAAGAACATTCTTGGATATTGTAAGTGCATAAGGAAGCCATAGATGGGGCATGTGCTGGATACTTGTCGTTCCAAAAATTCTAGCTCCATGATCGCCACACTGTACCCTATGATGTTTGGTACCAAACATCTCATCTTAATAAATCCTCACTGATGCCAGTGTTGGATTATTAATAAATGCATGCCGGATACCCTTTAGAGGGCCCCCCAGAAAACCTACCAAGCACTGGTGTGGTGTCAGACTAGTCTTAGAGCATGATTATGGGTTTGTCGGTCTTCCCGTTGTCAGGCCAATGCTGCAGTCCCAGGAAGATTGACAAGCCTGTGGTCTCCTGCCCACTGGAATACGAGTATAATCCACCGCTGGCCGTGTGGTGGTGTCTCAGCGGCGGTATATTTGGTCCACAGGAGAGCTTTACAAGCATACCACTGCTGTGACAGTGGCTCCATGCCATCCATGTGTGGTGTGGCATGCACCATGTCGTGCACGCCATACATTGCACGCATCACTGTGAACATTTGGGGGAGTACATCATGTGCACCCCCAGACACCCCTTTGTGGAGAATTGACATGGGGCCCTTTTGGGGGCCCCTTAACATGCCTTTCCACCAAGCATTTCATGGTGTGGTTACTGTAATGAAGTGCTTAGAGGAAAGGTGGGTCGTAATCTGCACCGAGGTGCTGGAATCGCACCACTGCAGCAGACCGCTGCCTTCCTCATTGCGGCCACATTGGGATCCAGGATCCTGGTGGTGGCAGTGGTCTTCTGTTTGGCTACTGGCAGTCCCACCACCACCATCTTAATACAGTGGTCAGACCGCTGGGGTGGTGGAGGTCGCACCGCCACAGCGAGCACAGCAGTCCCAGGACCGCCATTCTCATAATAAGGCCCTTAGCCAGCCTGCCACCACCAGACATGTTTCTGACCTCATGGGGTGAGGGGCTGTGCTGTCAGAGTCCAGTCACAAAGCCTGCCCTGGGTGGACGTGCTTCTCACTACCCCAGGATAAGATGGCCTTCCAAGGCGGGAAGCTAGTGGAGGATACCAGCCCCCCTTTCCTGCTCCTTATTTGGTGGGAAAATTAGGTAAATTAGGAGGTGGGTCCCCATTCAGCCAGCATCACCCCTAAGGTGGGACAGGTGATGTGGAGTCCACTTTTCATTTCCATCAATCTTGGTTTGTGAGGGACAGGAAGTGGTCTCTGAGATGGTGCAGACACTCTAAAGGTAGGTAGGCCATTGGCTACTACCTGTCACCTCCTTTATTGCCCCTACATTTATTATTTAGGTAGTATCACTGGACCCTGAACTTAGATTTGATGAACACAGAGAAGAAAAAGACAAAGAAGAGCTGCTGACCCAAGGACTGAAGCATTGCTGCAGAAAATTGGCACCAAACCCTGACTCCTGCATTAAGGACTTGACAGTCGTGATGTGCTGTCTCGACCTGCAACGGTGAGTCCTCCAAGAACCCCGGACCTCCTACAGACTTTTACAAATCACTAAAGAACTCCCTTGCAGTGGAGGTACCGCTTTCCTGCGGCCCGAAGGCACCGAATAGCAGAATAAAGTTTTATCGACTTCCTACTCACCAGCGACTCCAGTGCAGCACTTAAACCCAAAGTGGAACACCAGCTAAAGAGGGCCTGATCTGTCTCCCCACCAATATTGGAGGCACCAGGACCTACTAGAGCTATGCCACACCAATTACCTAGGTACCAGAACCTCTGTAGCATTTTCCAAGTCGAAGAGTCCAATTCAGACTCCAACAACCCAGGAGGCAAGCACCCATTGAGGGATATCGAGAACCCTGAGACCTACTTTGTGAGTGGCCCAGGTGTCCGGGAATTGACTCTCCAAGCTGCCTGCTCCTGACTGCAAGGACATCTTAATGCTTGCCGCCTGGCTGACCTATCTACTTTGCACCCGACTCACCAGACCGTGGTAATGATGAGCAGTGCTCCTGATGCCTTTGTGACCTGCTCCCTTGAGCGAGACCCCTCTGACTTACCTTAAAGTCCCCTTGCACAGTGTGTTTTCAGGTGGCTCCTTCTTTGCAGCACAACGGCTACCAACGACCTCAGCACCTCTCTACCGGCTGAAATTTGAAACCCTCCTTAGAATCCGATGGTGGAACATTGGGCCTGGACTTACTACTCACTTAAATCCCGGAGATGAACCTGAAATCCAACTGCATTTTTCTCTTTTCTCATATTGATTTCTATGGTGTGGAATTGCACACAAAAGTTATTCTTTTTGCGAACATGACAAATTCATGAATTAAAAAATACTTACTGTAGAGTGAAGTTATTGGCCAGAAAAATTACATCAAATTGGTACTAATTTTATAAATTTGTCTCAGATTTAGGCGGTTATTAGGATGGCGGACAGACTGGAGTCCTGGGGTAAACCGGGACCATCGGCCATACATGCGGCGGTCCCGCACCACAAATCAGGATGTGACTGCCACCATGGCCGTCGCATCCTGCATCTTTAACATTGCGGCGGGTGCTCTTGACAGCAGGACCCGCTGCGATGTCAAAATGCAGGTTCTGCATTCCAGTGCACTACTTGGCAGGCACCACACGGTGTCTGCCACTTGGTGCACTGAAATGTAGGGGGGTACCATTGGTACCCCCAGTGCACATACATGCTCCCCAACACTCTTGGGGCCCACAACGGACACCTAAACAGAACCTCCGCCAGCCTTTTCATGATGGAATCTCTGTCATGAAAGGCTGGCTCGAGGGCTGCATTATATTATGGTGGACGGTGCTAGGCACCGCCACCATTTATGACTCAATAGGCCATCCGCTGGGCAATCGTACCGATTGCCGGTGGTGGTTCAGTGGCAGACAGTCTTTGCGTCCGCCACGGTCCCTGTCTGGATTCCTCTGCCATCGTAATGTCAGCAACTGAGAGATGCCATTTATTAGGCAGTGCGCTTTCTTGCTTTCTCTGGCTGCCGGCTTATAAATATGCAGGCTGCTTGGATGCGCAGTGGATGAGCGCAGCGGGCATGCCGCTGGTGCGCCAAAGGCGCACCTAAGGCAAGCCTGTCTGCCCCGTCAGCGTCCCGGTAGCGGCTAGGGCCAGTCACTCTGCCCGTTGGCCTATCGGCACCCGTGAGAGTGTGTCCTATTCCAGGGAAGCACTTTGGGCTCTCCACCTCCCTGCATGTCACACTCACTCCCAGTTTGACATCTGGGAGGCCAAGGATATTACCTGTGCTGTATGTGGTTTCTGTATAGGCCCAATATCTCTCTCTCCCTCACAACCCCCTGGCTCTTTTTTTAAAACCTCCATGCGGCAACCTATCCTAGCAGGACTGATTAATGTGCGCCCTTTAAAAAAGCATCACTGTGATGTGTTTGATCTCTTCTCTGACAGGCCGGTCGACCTATTGTTTATCACAGAATCGTGGGTGGATAAAACATCCAACCCGTTTGTTACCATGGCCATCCCTAAGGGATTCAAATTCACCGGGGCTGATCGCCTGGTCGGGAGGATGGGTGGAGTGTCGATCATATATAGGGACAAATGGGAGCTTATCAGGGGCATCATGCACGCATGGGGTGACGGTGAGGCTTTGGACTTCAGTATCAGGTTTTCTCCACATTTTCCATTGGGAGGCTCGCTGATTTATTGCCCCCTGGGCCCTGCTAGGTCCTTTCTGCAATCCTGGGGCGATGTGTTGACCACCAGGGCCCTTCGATTTCCACAATACTTGATATTGGGAGATCTGAATATCCACCTTGACCAGGCTGATTCGAAAGACACCCTTGCTTTTGGTGACATTCTCCAGCTCGCCCAACTGTCACAATGGGTCACTCGTCTCACTCATCAGGGCGGTCATATCCTCGACCCTATATGTTCCAATTACGCCGAGGATCCCTTGCCAGTCACCTGGTCAGACCACTCCCTCACCTACTTCTCCTGGAAGTTAGTCTCGGCCTGCCCTGCGGGCTCCTGCTCTCGGAAACCAGCTTTCAAAAAAATTGATCCTTCCAAATTTGCTTTGGTTCTTGTGGCATCTAGACCTGCACTTACCCCGGACCTCGATGGGAGTCCTGCGGACTTTACTAATTGGTTATACAAATCTATGACCACGCTTGCTACTCCGACTTAGTCTAGGTTCTCAAGGGAATCACCTTCTAACCCCTGGTTTACCCCAGACCTGCGGGTGCTTAAGCAGGAGTGTAAAAAACTTGAACAGGTCTGGCGCCTAAGTGATTACTGCCACATGGCTAAGGCCACTCTCGGATAGACAAAAAATCTACTATGCTGCTATCATACAGGCAAAAAAGCAATACTTTACAGCCCGCATTGAGCAGGCTCCAAAGAGATCTTCCATATAGTTCAGAGCTTTACGTCTCCTGCGGCTCAAGCGTGTGCTCTCCCGGCCATGGAGGGCTGGTGCAACACTCTATCTAACTTTTCTTAGATAAAATATGATCGATTCAGGCGACCTTCGCTTCCTACCCTGGTCCTCCTTCTGTCCCTGTGCCTATTGCCATACCGCCGGCTGCTCCAAGGCACAATTTGCAAGCCTTCTCTTCTGTGGATCTGCCTAGCTCTCTCGTAATCCTGAAGGGCTTAAAGTCGGGTTCACTGGCTGACCCCCGTGTGGCAAGACTGCTTGCAGCAGTCGCGGAGACTATTAACTCTGAAGTTAATTCATTCAGAAACGGCTCCCTTTGTTAGACCTGGGTACCGGTGACTGGAAACAGGCAAAAATCATTCCCCTTTTAAAGAAGCCTCCTCTGAACCATCTGATCCCAGGGAACTATCACCCTATCTCCCTCCTGCCCAGCTTAACCAAAGTCTGGGAGAAGGTGGTCTCCAGACAACTTACGGAATTTGTTGAAGAGTCGGATGCCCTGCACCCTGCACATTCTGGGTTTCACTCCTCCTACAGTACCAAGACAGCGCTGGTGGAGATCTTTGAAGCCATCCGCGACTGCTTAGATGCCGATGGGAGAGCAGCACTGGTAATGCTCGACCTGTCGGCAGCATTCGATACGGTCCCGCATGCCAAACTGCTCGCCCGACTCACAGAGTTTGGTGTCTCTGGTGCTGCCTGGGGCTGTTTGAGGTCCTTCCTTGAAAGGCGGGTTCAACAGGTTTGGTTGCCACCGGCCACTTCCACTCCGCAGTTGGTCATCACTGGTGTCCCACAGGGGTCTTCCCTTAGCCCCCTGCTTTTTAATATTTATGTTACTCCTCTGGTCTATTTAGCCAAGGAGTTGGGGGCTAAGGTGGTAGCATATGCTGACGACACCTAGATCCTCTTTATGTGGGGTAAGGATGAGAACTCAGTATCCTCAATGCTTGTCTTCGGTTTTTGAGTGGCTTGTGGTGGCCCAGCTTAAGTGTAACAAAGACAAGTCAGAGATCCTACTTTACGGTAACTTTCCCCCTGACTTCAGAAACACGATCTGGCCTCCTGGTTTCCCTTTACCAATCTCCAATGGGAAATCCGCTAAAATCCTAGGAGTGTGGTTTGGGGATAACCTCTCCTTTTCTGCTCAGGTGAAAAAGATCTCAGGCAGCTGTTTTGGCCACCTCAGAACACTAAGGAGTTTTCTACCTCTCCTTCCTAGGTCAGCCAAAGAGACGGTCATCTGGGCTTTGATCCTGTCTCAATTGGATTACGCTAATGCGCTGTACATTGGCATCCCTGGATATTCCCTGAATAAACTTCAGGATATCTGGAATGCAGCCGCTAGGCTGCTCTTGGGAATCGCTTAGAGGAGTAGTGTGCGTGAACATCTCCGCACCCTTCACTGGCTTCCCGTGGTGGATAAGGTCAAATTGAAAGCTCTGGTCATTGCTCACGGAGCCCTTTACGCTCTTGGGCCCGCCTATGTACAGAAGCGGTTCTCCTTTTATGTCCCGCTGAGACAACTGCGATCTTCTGCCCTCCTTCTAGCTAGAGTGCCTCGGTTCTTCCACCACAAGCTGGGTGGATGTTCTCTGGCTGTTAAGGCTGCCCAGGCTTGGAATGCCCTCCCATTTCTACTACACAATACTCAGGACTCGCTAGCCTTCAAGAAATTATTAAAAGCTCACCTGTTCCCATAGATGTTGACTGTGCAGTTTAGAGACTCTTCTTGGTTCCGCGCTGGAACACTCCTCGGAGTAGCTATTGGGCGCTATAAAAGCACTTAACAATAACAATACAATAATGTGGAGGGGGCAAAATCCACTTTGGATGGCGGACAGATCGCTACTGCACGGCTGGCAGTGGTGGTCCTTCCGCCATCCTAATAACCCCCTTATTCTTGAGTGTATATCTCAACTAATTTCTCTGTAAGTACAACAAATGCTTAGCACTACCCTCTGTTAAGCCAAACTGCTCGCCCACACTACCACAAATAGAGTTTTAGTATTACCTATTTTTGCCTCTGCATACCAATCTCATTAGGCTTTATGCACTGTGTACTTCATTTTAATTCACTATATAGAGACCCAGCATCCAACAGCACAGCCGAGGCCTGCTGGGTTCTGACCTCTCACAGTCCACCTTCGAAAAGGTCCTTTTGCTCCTTTTACCCTTTGCATTTCGTGGACAGGCATATAACAGACTGAAAAGGCAGATCAGAATGACACTGTGGACACCTTGCACTTCCCCACAAAAGCTTGGTGATAGGCTGAATAGTTAGAAGACATAAAGAAGATCTTGCACGGAAAAAGTAGGTTCTTGTGCATGCAGAGACTGTGTAGCTCTGCCACAAACTGACCTAATCATATTTTAGAGCTGAACTCACTCCTCTGCAGTTAGAGCTGAGCTCTTGCACAGATGCAGCCAAGTAACAGCATACATAGTGCGGAACCCATGCACAGATAGAGCAGATATTGTGTACCCATAGGTGATTTCTTTCAGTGAGCTGGAGCAGATTTCCTGCATACATAGCTATGTTGCCCTGGGCAGACTGAGCTAAGCTCATCCAAGTATACAGCTGAGCTCCACTGCAGACAGTGCTCAGCACCTGTGCAGACATAGATCGTGGTAAGCCACTTCACAGGCAGAGTTGAGCTCTTTCAGCATTCATTCCTATAACGTAAAAACGGAGATTCTGCAAAAACAGGGCCGGCTAATATTCTGTAGAGTATCACACGTCGCTCACCCAGGTTAATCATCCACATTGCTTGTTTCTGATAAGGAGTGAGGAGGAGAAAGTGGGAGGGAGGATGACAATGAGAGAAAAGGAATTAAGATAAGCGATTGAAGAGAGGGAGAGAGAGAGAGAGAAAGTTGATAGTAGTGAAAGAGAATTCAGCATGTGTGAGAATATAGATGGAAAGGTAAGAAAGAGAGGAGAAAGAAATGAGAAAACAGTCTGATTGAAATGGAAAAGAACAGAGACTGAGTGTGAAAGGAGAGACGCCAGAGTGAGAGACATATGAACAACACCACAGCAATGATGCTAAGGCAAACTGTATGTTATGATATGTTAAGGGCATTTGTGAAGTATGCAGCTCACCCCAGAGAGTATCCTGTTGTTGAGAAAGCAGGGGTTATGTTGGCTGTGACTTGGCCTTGTCCAGGTGAAGAGCCATGTTTCCAGTTTTCTGCACAGCTTAGGCACTGAGGAGGCAGTGCTAATGTTTAGGGCCAGCTCGTTACAGGCTTCAGGCGTAAGTTAGGAAAAAGCACAACAGCAGATTCTGGTTCTTTTTTATGTGAGAGATGTGTGCGACCTGGAGTCTGGCTGAGCAGAGGTGTCTGGTGGTTGTGCTGAAGTTGATGCGTCTGTTGAGGTAGGTGGGGTGGAGGTTGTACAGGAATATGTATCTGTGTGCAAGCCGTTTTAAGAGTGTGTGTTATTGAATGAGGAGTCAGTGGAGGTCTTTGAGGGGAGGGTAATGTAAATACAGAGGAAAGCCAAGTGGGAGTCTGGCCACTGGGTTTTGTATGGTCTGAAGTCTTCTAGCAGTTAGACAGTGATTTCGACAGAGTGCGTTTCCGTAGTCCAGCTTGCTGGTCCTTGGTGACCATTCTGCATGTGTTGCCTGGGAGCCATTTAAATATTTAATTGAGCATTGTGACAGTGTGGAAGTAGGAGGCATTGACAAAAACAAACTTTGCAGCACATTTCACCCATTCCTTTTGCTCCCTTCATCAGAAATCTGCCTTTCACTGTCACTGGACAGAGCTGGTGCTGGCGGTGAATGTTGCCTATACCAATCTCCAAAGAAACATTTTGGTCACAAGTTCCCATTATTTTTAACAGATTAAGCACTGGGTTGTAGTAGAGGTGTTGCACATGTAACAGATATACTTGGGAGCTATGTTTTAGAATTGTAAAAGTTGGTCTAGTCCATTTCAAAATTATGTTTCACCTGGAACATCAAACGTAAACCCTTCAGATACTGAAGGAGTTTGCATTTTATATATTCACTTCCCTAGCTTGGTTGAAGCAGGCAACCCCCAAAATGAGGGAATTAAGAAGTAAAGCAAATAGCTTGTGAGGGCAGCTCCACTTCAAGGGTGCAATAGGAGGGATATCTTACAGGAGCCTCCATTAGTGCATGTGCGCTATTCGTTAATGTATTGCTTAGTGGCACCGCAAAGAAAGGGAAGGACTCCAAACATAGGACCCTCTAATCATGGTTCCCTCCGTGGACAAAAGTTCTTCATACTCCCCTATAATTCTAGCTGCACCCTCCATTTTCCTGTAAAAGAGAATCAGGCATCTGCTAAGATTAAAGAACATCGGCTCCACACTGAATGAGGTTGCAAGCTTTGTGCACTGACTGGAGCTACAGGACCCTTTTTAGAGCAGTGCAGCAGTGTTGTGAGCATTCACACACTTTCCAACACGAAGGGTTCTACTCACAGGTCTCCTTCTGGCTATCTCGGTCTAATCCTGTTGAGACTCAACATAACAAGAATAAATGTAATGTGTACATGTCTTCAGCTCCTTCACTAACATGGCTGCCAATACTACTTCTCATGATGAATTTCTGTTGCAGAAAGCACACAAATCTGTGCATCTTTGTCATAGCTTCTTTCATTGGGAGAGAAAGAAACAGTGAATTAATTTGTTTATTGTTTTAATTAGTTACAATTGTTACAAAGGAGACTGGGTGGGAATGTCTCCACCCATGCGCTTTCTTCAATCATGGATAAAACGTAATCATTTCATTTAACAAGTCTAATAATCATGGCTACCATGTGATCATTTCGTTAAACAAATCTGATAGTTGCAACACTGGACAATGAGCAGCAAGTAAAACTGTGTAAGAACTAGATTGAAGCTACAATCTGCCTCTAGTCCTTGACTGAGTCTTTACTTAGACGTTCTTTCACCTGATGTGCTAATTTCGCTAATCTGGTCAGTTCCATTGGAGTCTCCACATTGAAGAGAAGTTTCATGGCACCTGTGCAGGTACATGTGCCGTATTTTAAAAACAGAGGTTTCAATAAAGTGCGACGTGCCTAATTCAAACGGTGGCATATGCAAACCAAGTGAGCCAGGGATTCCTCATGCTGGTGGCACAGTCTACAAGTGGTAACCGCCTCTAATGTTTTCCAGCGAGTGTTGATATCTTTTATCGGCAATACCATGAGTCTCCCTGACAGAATTTGCTTTAAAATTGTCTTGTTCCACGCAAAGTCAAGGTATGGATTTCTCAGTTTGTCATAAAAGGAGCTAGCTAGTAACCTTATGTTGCCACTGGAAGACTCCAATTCCTTCACGTCATCTTCCGTAGATAATAGTCTGACTTGTTTTTTTTAATGGATTTTAAAATTCCGGGTTGGTAGATAAAATCCTGCCAAATGGACAGGTCAAGGTGCAATTCAGTGCAAGCAGTAAGGAGGCCATTGGCCCACGAATTGTTTCCTTTCACAAAAATGTCCTTCAAGATTGCTTTCATTGTGTTCGGGGGTGCGGCACAGGCTCCTCGATAATACCGAACAATTGATGCCCAATGTTGTAACGTTGTTTGTTTAGCCCGAATTCAAGTCGTACCAAGATGTTCCGGGCTTGGGCAGGTATCTGAAAGATCTGTTTAAATGCTCGGCAATTGGCAAGTTCCATGGTGTTAATTCATACCGCATGACATACTAGTTGGCCATATGTGACTGAAGGGAGTAGCTTAGCTCTTATAACCTTTCTGATGGGTTCAGTTGTTGAGCTACTTAGTTTGAAGTTCAATTTGCATAGCGCAAAAGCCACTGCCTTGGCTTATGATTCGATGGATGCAGTGTATGCTGCGGGCTTCCCATTGCGCATAATCCAGAAGAAGGCTTGCCTATCCTTTTGCCTCAATATCCAAAAGGGCTATCAGCCTATAGTTGGATGGATCTCTGGTATCACCCTTTTTGTGGATCGGTTGAAGCAAGGAAACTTTCTAGGCTTCGGGGATCGTTGAGTTGTCCAAGCAAAATTGATAGAGTGGCGTAAGTATGGTTCCCCAGAAATTCAGTCTTCTGTGACCGAGTACAATTTTGGCAAAGGTGTATGTGTGTACTTTTATAAGAAAACTAACCTACAAAATAGGAACTGGCTATATAGTTGTAATTTACAATATTTCCACATTTCTCTCACAGCGGTGCTGAGCAATTTTAGAGAAACATTGCAAGGCCGAAACCCCCCAAAAAAGATTCATCTCATAACAGAAAATACCACATTCAGAAAGATGCTCCTGTCCATCAAACTTGCTGCTACACATGGATAGGTACAATGGAGATTATTGAGAAGCCATTACAGCTTCCAGTAAAAATTTGTGTTTGACATGTTTTGGTGCTTTTATTGCTCAAAAAACAGTGTTAAAAAACCTGTGTATTTTTAAGGAACCATGGAAAATGTTTCACGGTTACATGTGAAATACAGATTTTGTTGACATGATGGTAGTTCCCAAACCACTGTGCAGAGGTTTTACATTGTCAGACTTCTTGGATTATGCTGCGTGAAGGAAGATTAAGGTTATGTTTATATTATGAGGCAAAACATTAAAATTATATGGCACTTTGTCTGGCGACATTATTTTCATCTGTTTTACCAGGAAATAACAATTTTGGTCAAATCTGAATTTTTGGGAAATGATGTTGTAAATTCAGTAAATCTATAATTATGCTGTAGAGTCTGCAGCCACAGATTCACATAAATCCACTGATCTCTCCATTGCATATTGTTTTATCAAGAGTTTATTTGTGACAGGTAAACAAAACCTCAACATTTTAACTTCAGTCAATGTCCATTGTTATATGCACTTTGAATAAAACAGCTGGTAAAATAAAAAATACGTAATGGGTACCTTGTCATTGCCGTTTTGGGATTAAAATTACAAACTACAGGGACAAAGATATCACCAGAACCCCTCAATGATAAAGTTGGGCCAGATTACACAGTTAACCTTTATGCATGCACATTACTTAACTTTAAACCATTGTGTATATGAAAATAGATAAACATTAACCCTTAAACAAGAGACAACGCAATTAGGTGCTAACCATGTATAACAAATAAATACCGAAATTATTTGCATTTGGTCTACTCACTAGACAACATGAACAATGCAGTCTAGTGGCTATTTTGAAATCAACAAAACATGAGTGTTCACAAAAAATGCTAAAATCGAATGTTTGTGGCTTTTTTTTTTAAGTTGTAGATCAGAGAACCCTGTTTTAAATCCAGCTTGGCATTGACTGAAATGTGCCCAGTTTGGGAAATAACTTAACCACAGTGTGCCTAAAATGTTAATGTGAGAGGTACTAGTGTGTGTGTAACAAAAGGATTTAAGCCACTTGATGAATACAATCTTGCATAATTTTTCATCACCTCCCATTATGTGTAGTGCTCTGTTCCTCTTGGACTAGGTCCATGCTACAGAAATTCCAACATGTTCATGCTTGTTGATTGTTGACAGGTAAGGAGTAGTTTCTGTCCTGTAACTCCAGTTCTGTAGTAGGGGTATCTCTGTTATAGTCATAATCTAGTGAATAGTCCCGCCCATGTGCGTGGACCCCGGAGCAATCAAAAATAATCTCTTACAGTGTCAAACAAATGCAGACATGCATAGACACTTAAGAGAGAATTTAAAGACAGATAATGCAGCCTAAACAGGCTACACTGTCCAGTACTTCAACTAGAAATTCCACCATAAAATCCGCAAAACAGCAAAGCCTGTACATATTTCCCTTGCTTTACCAGCAAAATCCCTCAGGAATGATAGAGAGAAGAACCTGGACAGACAAGCCCCATAGGTTGCCGTTATGTGGCTCAGAACAGGATACTGTGCCTTTAAGAGAACTTTCCAGAACTTCACAGTATCCCAGAATGCCCTGCAGGTCCCAGTTACTTTCAATTCTTTTTGAAGGCGTAACACGCCAGACCTGTAGCATTCCTTACATGAATATTTCTCTCCACCGGGGAGGAGGGCGGGCGCTTATGACTATAACAGAGATACCCCTACTACAGAACTGGAGTTACAGGACAGAAACTACTCCTTCTGTAGTAGGGGATCTCTGTGTATAGTCATAATCTAGTGAATAGAATGGCAAGCCCATCCTCACACCAAGCGGCGGTGGAGAATAAAAAATCACACACTATTGTGCGAACAGATTCTGCAGCGAAGCCTGCCCAACCTGAGCGTCTGCCCTGGCATCAGAGTCCAGGCAGTAATGCTTAGCAAAGGTATGGACCGACTTCCAAGTGGCCGCCTTGCAGATCTCTGCAATGGGAACATTACGGAGCAATGCTGTCGTGGCAGCCTTGCCCCTGGTGGAATGAGCCTTAGGTTTGCCCCCTAAGGTCTTATTAGCTTTGTAGTAACACAATTGTATGCAGGACACAATCCACCTAGAGATGGACTGTTTAGAGGTAGCAAGACCTGTCCTGACCGATCCATAATTGATGAACAATTGGTCTGACCTACGAATATCTTTGGTTTTGTCCAGATAAAATTTCAGCACCCTCCTAACATCCAGGGAATGCAAAGACCTTTCCGCTGGAGATAAAGGATTCTGAAAGAACGTAGGTAAAGTTATAGTCTGGTTGATATGAAAATCAGAAACAACCTTGGGAAGAAACTTAGGGTGAGTACGCATAACAACCTTAGCAGCATGAAATACAGTATAAGGTTCTTGGCAACACAACGCCTGAATTTCACTCACCCTGCGGGCCGATGTAATGGCCACGAGGAACGCCGCCTTCCAGGACAGGTGCTGCAACGAAGCCTTATGAATAGGCTCAAAAGGCTCCTTCAACAATCTGGACAGCACCACATTCAAGTCCCACGAATGCGAAGGGAGTCTGACCAAAGGGAACACTTTCTTCAAGCCTTCCAAAAAATCTTTGATCACAGGGATCTGGAAAAAGGAAGTCTGTGAAGGGCATTTCCTGTAGGCAGTCAAAGCAGCCAGATGAACCTTAATGGAATGAACATGAAGGCCAGACTGCGCCAGATGCAGCAGGTATGGAAGGATGACATCCTCCTTGCACGTAGTCGGGTCATAGTTCTTAGACTTGCACCAGATGCAAAACCTCTTCCACTTGTAAGCATAAGAAGTCCTAGTGGAAGGTCGCTTAGCCTCCTTCAGTATGTCCATACAATCCTCAGGAAGATTCAGATGGCCATATTGCACTATTTCAGGAGCCATGCCGCCAAACTCAAAGACGAGAGGTTGGGGTGCACCATCCGCCCCCCGAACTTCGTGAGAAGGTCCGGCCTGCACGGCAGCTTCATGTTAGGAAGGAGAGACCGGTGAAGCAGGTCCGTGAACCACCACTGTCTGGGCCATTCCGGGGCAATCAGTATCATCCGCGCCCTGGACTGGGACAGCTTGATGAGAACCGTCGGAATCGGGAATGGGTGGAAAAGCGTACAGAAAGCTGTTCGACCAGTTGATCCATAACGCGTTCCCCAGCGTCCCTGGCTGGTAGTACCTGGAGGCAAAGTCTCGGCATTTGCTGTTTTCGGCGGTGGCGAACAGATCTACGTCTGGCGTTCCCCACCTTGCGAAGACTTCTCCGAGTACTTCGTCGTTTATGACCCATTCGTGGTTTTCCTGAATCAGTCTGCTCAGTTCGTCTGCCTGAACATTCTGTACACCTGGCAGATGCGTGGCCGTTATCGACAGTCCTCGAGCCAGAAGCCAGTGCCAGATCGCCTGCGCCTCCTGTGACAGAGTGCGTGATCTCGAACCCCCCTGCGTGTTGAGGTAATACATTGTTGTCATGTTGTCCGTCTGAACAAGCAGAGAGGTGGTCTGAAAGGACGGATGAAAGGCCTTCAGTGCCAAGTGAACAGCTCTGAGTTCCAGGAAATTGATGTGGTACGTGGACTCCGTCGGGGACCACGTCCATTGAATCTGTAGGTCTCCGGAGTGCGCTCCCCAGCCCTGGAGAGAAGCATCCGTCAAGATAGTCTGAGTGGGAATGTCCTTGTGGAAGGGAACCCCACTGAGGAGATTCTCCGCTGAACACCACCACTTCAGTGACTGAAGAGCATGTAGAGACAGTCGTATCTTGTCGTCCCACGATCCGCTCCTCTGGTCCCATTGATCTTCTAAGCACTCTTGCAGCGGTCTCATGTGCAGCCGTGCATGTGGCGTCAGGAAGATACAAGAGGCCATCGATCCCAGTAGAGACGACACCGTCCTCACTGTTGTAGATGGAGCGGCCATTAGAGCCTGAGCCTTCCGAAGGAGTGATAAACGTCTCTCCTCCGAAGGAGACACGCTTGCTGACAGCGTATCGATGGAGGCTCCCAAGTACTGGATGCACTGGACCGGAGTCGGGACGGACTTGGACATGTTGATGTGCAACCCCAGCTTGTTCGATAGAACGCACTTCTTCTGGAAGTGTGCTTGAGCTTCCGAGAAGGAGGAGGCCTTGATCAACCAATCGTCCAGGTACGGGTAGACAAACACCTTGTTCTTCCTCAGGTGTGCCGCAACCACTGCCATGCACTTCGAGAACGTCCTGGGCGCAGACTTCAGCCCGAATGGAAGTACCGTGTACTGATATTGATTGGTGCCGACTTGAAATCGCAGAAACTTCCTGTGTTTGCATGCAACGGGTACATGGAAGTATGCATCCTGTAGGTCTATGGCACACATCCAATCCCCTCGTTGCAACTGAGGGTAGATCTGATGGAACGACAGCATGCAAAACTTTTCTCTGCGAATCCACTTGTTTGCCTGTCGCAAGTCCAGAATGGCCCTGAACTCGTTCTTGTCCTTCTTGCGGACCAGAAAAAAACGGGAGTACAGACCTCTTCCTCTTTGAGACAGAGGTACGTCCTCTATCGCCCTTTTCCTTAACAGGATATCGGCCTCCGCCTGCAGCTCTTGCAGCTGGTACCGCGAGCTGACCGGAGGAATCGATGGAGGAGGGCTGATGAACCGAAGACTGTATCCATTGCAAACAATATTCAGCACCCACTTGTCCTGAGTAATTTTTCTCCACTCTGCCAGAAAAAATTGAACGCTTCCCCCCACCGGAGCGGGTAACGGACGAAGGGGAAGTAACCGCTCAGGGTCGAGACCCGGCCGGGCCCTTGTTCGCGGTAGAGGATTGCTGTCCACCTCTACCCCTCTGGCGTTTCTGGAAGGGTCTTCGGAACTGCTGCTGTTGTTGCTGCTGCTGTTGTCCCGAAGACTGTCCTCTGCCGTCCCCTGCGAGCCGAACAGCCGTTGGAACTGGCGGTAGGGTTTCTTGTCCTTGGGCTTCTCCAAGCCCACAGCCGTCAGGGTTTCTGCCTCGGCCTTCATCCGGGCCATTTCGTCATCTGCGTGTTTCCCGAAGAGCGTGTCCCCGGAAAACGGCAGATTGGCCACTCGTTGTTGCGCCTCAGGCTTGAGAGACGTAAGCCTGAGCCACGCATGGCGTCGTTGGTTGATACCGTGGCAGTAGCCATGTGCAGCCAACAAGGAGATATCCGCCGCGGCACTTATGACCTGGTTCGAGACCAGCATCCCCTCCTGGACGATTTCCATGAAGTCCTCCTTCCTGTCACGCGGCACAAGGTCCGCGAACTGTTCCATGGAATCCCACAGCGCATGGTCATACCGTCCCAGTAATGCCGAGTCGCTGGACGCCTTCATCGTGGTGGAAGAAGTCCCACACGCCATCCTTCCTGCCGAATCAATCCAGCGGCTCTCCTTATCCGGAGGCATGGTGGAGGACGGGGAGGTAGAATGTTGTTTCCTGGCCGCCGTCACTATCACTGAGTCGGGCACTGGGTCCACCCTCAAGAAGGCAGGGTCCGAGTCAGGCGCCCTGTATTTCTTCAGAAGTCTGGACGGGGCAGCCTTCACCACCGCAGGCGTAGGAAATAGCTCTTGTGCAGGTTCAACCAGTCCTGGCACCAAAGGCAACAGAGGGCGAGACAGGTGCTTCTTGTGCAAAGTCTCGAATATCACGGACGTCGTAGGTGTAGGAGCCGTCACCGTGATACCCAACTTCGCAGCCCCCCTCAGGAGAACCTCCTGGAATGTACCGATGTCGTCGATTGGAGACACCCTAGTCTCCGGGGAATCGGACAAAGTCGGTGAATAGGAGCGGGTCCCCGAGGTCGTACGGGACCTGGATCTATGCCTCCTATGGCGACGTCTAGAACGGGTGGAGGACCTGTGTCTGCTCCTCGACCTTTCTCTCCGTCTGGAGCGCGATCTGGATCTCCTGGGCCTCGGACGTTCATCCGGTTTCCCCGGGACGGCCGTACTGGGCTTGGGCGTTTCCTTAGACTTAGGAGTCTTCTTGGGAGGGGTCGGTAGTCTGGGTAAAGAGACCGACCTCGGTGGAACCGGCGGAGGCTTCTCAGGCACGGGGGTCCGTGGTCCTGTCGGAAGCGCAGGCAGCGGAGGCAACGGAGGAGGGGTTGGAGTCCTCGGATGCGGACCTCTTGGCAACGGAGGAGGAGGTGTAACAGACTTCTTCGGAGTATACACCTCCGAGTACCCCGATCCCGGTGAGCCACCATCCTTCCCGGACTGAGGGGAGCCCCCCACAGTCCTAGGCCGCGCAGCACGATCCCTCGACGCCGACGAACGGTGACCAGACGTCGAACGTAGGTCCCTCGACGGCGATCGCCCCTTCGGCGTCGACCGTCTCCTCGGCTTCGGCGTCGAGCGCCTGCCATGTCTCGACGACGATCCTCTGTGTCTCGACGGCGATCTCTTGCGCCTCGACGGCGACCGCGACCGCCTCGACGTCGCCTTCGAATGTCTCGACGTCGACTTCGTATGCCTCGACGTCGACCTCGACTGCTCCGACGGCGACCTCTTCCGCCTTGACGGCGACTTCTTACGCCTCGACGGCGAACCCTTCCGTCTCCCGGCGACCTCTTTCGCTTCGACGACGGTCTCGACGACGAGGATCCCCTCGACGACGATGATGTCCTGTCCCTCAAGGGCAATCGACGGTGTCGCCTCGACGGCGAGCGCCGACGCCGGACCCGTCGACGCTGATCACTCGACGTCGAAGGCGAAGACAACGACGAAGAAACCGTCACGGAGTTCGACGGCGGCCTATGCAATCCCCTTGACGTCGACGGGCGCCGTTTTCTCGACCCAGAGCCCTGGGGAGACGGGGAGCCGGCCTTGGACCTTCCTCTCGACGTCGTAGTGGGTGCCACCGACCCAGACGGAGAATGGGGACGTTTGCTGGACTTCCTGCCCCTGGGGAGCCCCCCAGAGGCCTCAGCATGGGCAGATGAAGCCCCTCCAGACCCACCTTGCGCCTTCAGTCTCCTTTCTTCGAGGCCCTGAAGCCTGATCTTCATTCTGTCCTTCAGGGTCCTGCCAGAGAAGCCTTGACAGATCTCACACTCCTCTGGGACGTGGGAAGAGGGAAGGCAGAGGATACACACCTCATGGGGATCTGACTTGGCCTTCTTCCTGGAGCACTCCGGGCATTTGTCAAATAATGCAGGCATTATGGACAACAAAAGGGTGCAAAAACCAAGAAGAAAGTTACCAAAGTACTTTAAAAGTACCCAGAATCGAATTTAGTGAAAAAACACCAACAAAACCCTTGAAAAGGGAGAGCTCAATGCTCCAGGGTCCTGCTTGAACTGAAAGTAACTGGGACCTGCAGGGCATTCTGGGATACTGTGAAGTTCTGGAAAGTTCTCTTAAAGGCACAGTATCCTGTTCTGAGCCACATAATGGCAGCCTATGGGGCTTGTCTGTCCAGGTTCTTCTCTCTATCATTCCTGAGGGATTTTACTGGTAAAGCAAGGGAAATCTTTACAGGCTTTGCTGTTTTGTGGATTTTATGGTCGAATTTCTAGTTGAAGTACTGGACAGTGTAGCCTGTTTAGGCTGCATTATCTGTCTTTAAATTCTCTCTTAAGTGTCTATGCATTTCTGCATTTGTTTGACACTGTAAGAGATTATTTTTGATTGCTCCGGGGTCCACGCACATGGGCGGGACTATTCACTAGATTATGACTATACACAGAGATCCCCTACTTCAGAACCGAGCTATGGATACCATTTCCTTTTGTGCTGTTTGTAAGACCCCCCACATTTTGTCACAGTCAGATAAAAGCCCTCCTCGATTTATCCCGGTTTATTCTTTTAACCTCGACTACTTCACAATGTCAGTGGGCGCATTTTCTTGGGCGCATTGGGAGATTTGCCCCACACACAACTTCTTGTTCCCTGGAAGCATTTTATCAATATGCAGTTCATGCTACTTTTAATCAGAAAAGACACTTTTCCTGTAAGCCTTCTGTGTTTTCTTTTCTGTGTGTCTGACATACACTTGTATGGTACCAATCATCTTGCCGACATCCAAAGCTTGCAGGTCTGGTGAACTTTCTCTGAGCTCCAGCAGTGCTTGGTGTTTCAGGGGAATGCATTGGAGAAGACAAAATCTGTGGCTGAAATGTGCTAAAACAGTAAAGAACTGGCAGACACATATGCCTTTTCCATGCATTAGTACATTAAACCAGACCTATTTAGCTTCAAAATGTGTATTCTAATACAGTCTCAGCCCCCACTGTTTCAGTACTAGCCCCTCCCCCCCCCCCCCCCCCCCCCCCTAGGTGCTGGGCTGTTCGTGCCTCTGTTGTGGAGGATTTTTGTTTTGATTAGAGAGAGCGGGGTTAAGTGGGCATGTTCGGAAGGAGTTGAGAGTAGATGTCCCAAAAATATTTTATTCATATATTTTGAAAAGGAGGAGTATTTTCAACGTTGTGCATTTAAATACATGTTTAATACAATCAGTTAATGATATGTTTTTTCCAATACCATGAATTGAGGTAAACAACATTCAACCCACATCAAATGGCAGTTTGTTTACTTGTAGCTTCATTAAAACTGCATACTGATCCAAGGACTAGATTTTGTTAACAGCTCCGCAGAGGGACAGTCATTGCCGACGCATGGGCGCTGTGATCTGTTTCCCCTGATTACTGCTTTTTGCTGTTGCTAATTTGACAGCTCCTGCTGAACAAGAGTTCATTTATTTGCTTCACTGTTTTGGGAAAAGGCTTCAAATGAGCATCATTGCTGTAATCAATAACAACACAAAATGCTAATCTGATGCGCGTTTTAATAGAAATCAGATTACAGACATAGTTGCTCTTTGTAAAGGTTGCTCGTTTAGCTTTACTGGGAAGACGCAGGTCTTGGGATATTTTTTTTCCCTAAATCAGACATCTTTGAATGTTTCTTAGCCTGCTGCACGGTGTGCAGATCTTTCTCTGTATCTGCTTTCTCTAGTTCACGACTGCTAGGATCATTTTGTAATCTACAATAGCCAGTTCAAGACAGACATATCATGGCCTGTTTCTGTGGATTACTGAGTAAAATATTCACAAACCCCTTTATAAACCACGAGTCTCGCCTATTGTAATTATAACAGTGTGTTTGAGATGGGGCTACTTGCATAAATTATGCCAAATGTGTTGATTCTTAAGAGGAGTCATTCCATAAAAATTGAGTAATATCTTACTGGACCGAGTAGAGGAATTATCGAATCCGAATAATATATGAAGCTACACTAGACTTATGAAAGTAGAAAATAAAATAAACTATTTTAGCTCCCAAAAATATTTCCAGTAAAATACAACACGATCATTTATCAGTAAGAACACCTCTCTAATCTGAATGTTCCTTAAATTAAGTTTGGGGTGTTTGAAAACTACCTCGCATTAGCAACTGTGGTTTAATTTGAAGACATATTGTTACTTTGCCATGCTCTGTCATTTGTCTGGAGGACTGCAGTCTAGAGGGCTAATTTCACCACAGGATGGGCTGCCGTGATACAAATAGGCTCTCATTTTAGCTGCAGCCTCCTGTACTGTGGGACTTGTTGCAACATTTTGCCCGGTCTAATTTTGGATTCCGATCCAGCCTTTGATTCACATTAACTTCTCATCACATCTTAAGACTGTTCGTCTTCGAGTTATTCTTTTCCTTCCCTTACCCCTGAACACCTTTCAGATTACCATTTCAAGTAAAGTTTTCCACCCTTCTAGATTTACACACAATGCAATGTTTGCATTACTAAGCAAAGATTATTCTACTATTGTAGACAATCCTATAATCGACACCTTTAACCACTTCTTGCCAGGCATAGTGGGGAATTTAGATTTTGGCGGCGAGAGTAATCTCCACCAAACTGAATGTCCACCTACCTGATTTATAGACGGGCAGACCTTTTGGATGTCAACAATGGAGACTACTCCTTCCCTCTGGGTCCATTGTCCGTCCGCCCTATTTAGAATGGGCTAAAAAATTACCCGTTTTTACTTTCACACAGTGCCATCCAAAACGTGGTGGTAAGTGAAAGTAAAAAATATTTTAATGACCCCCTCGACTTGGAAGAAAACTCCTATGCCAAGGGGTGTTCACTGCTTTTTTTTCCAAAAGAAAATTCCACTTGAGGATTTGGTTTTTGAAAAAATAAAAAAAGAAGCTTATTGAAAGTGTGATGGACGGCGCCATCATGTTGACATACGCGGTACAAAAGGGGGTGGTGATGGACGGAGCATCTGAATCAATCAAACACTCACACCAAGTCAAAAGATCTGGGTTTAATCCATCACCGTTCTTTAGCCCACTCTGCCACCCCAGTTCAGACATGGCCATATGCAAATCAGTCTGACCCTGTGCCTCATGGGAACAGTCCAGCCGGAACTGCCAAGAAATGCCTTCCCTGGACCGGAAACAAGCTACCGAGGACCGGTTTCTGGCATTTCAGCCTTCTTCAGCTCGGCTTGCTTGAATCCAGTGGCAAAGTGAGCAAGGGACTCACGTCTGAGCATACCCTGCCAACTTATGGCGAACAAAGAAAAACCAAGGGAAATGATGGACGGAGCGTTGACAATACAAGCACTCACCCCCAGTCAACTGATCTGGGTTTAACCCCTTCGGCGCTGATGACAAAGCCAGCTCGTCATGGGCGTTACCTGCGCTACGCGGATGACGAGCTGGCTTTGTCATAAACAGCGCGATTTTCAAAAATCAGCGCACAGCGGGAAAACGCGGTAGCGCGGTAGCGGTTAATCCATCACCATTCTTTAGCCCACTCTGCCACCCCAGTTCAGACATGGCTTTATGCAAATCAGTCTGACCCTGTGCCTCATGGGAACAGTCCAGCCCGAACTGCCAAGCCATGCCTTCCCTGGACCGGAAATAAGCTACCGAGGACCGGTTTCTGGCATTTCAGCCTTCTTCAGCCCGGCTTGCTTGAATCCAGTGGGAAAGTGAGCAAGGGACTCACATCTGAGCATACCCTGCCAACTTATGGCGAACAAAGAAAAACCAAAGGAAATGATGGACGGAGCGTTGAAAATACAAGCACTCACCCCCAGTCAACTGATCTGGGTTTAATCCCTCACCATTCTTTAGCCCACTCTGCCACCCCAGTTCAGACATGGCCATATGCAAATCAGTCTGACCCTGTGCCTCATGGGAACAGTCCAGCCCGAACTGCAAAGCCATGCCTTCCCTGTACCGGAAACAAGCTACCGAGGACCGGTTTCTGGCATTTCAGCCTTCTTCAGCCCGGCTTGCTTGAATCCAGTGGCAAAGTGAGCAAGGGACTCACGTCTGAGCATACCCTGCCAACTTATGGTGAACAAAGAAAAACCAAAGGAAATGATGGACGGAGCGTTGACAATACAAGCACTCACCCCCAGTCAACTGATCTGGGTTTAATCCATCACCATTCTTTAGCCCACTCTGCCACCCCAGTTCAGACGTGGCCATATGCAAATCAGTCTGACCCTGTGCCTCATGGGAACAGTCCAGCCCGAACTGCCAAGCCATGCCTTCCCTTGACCGTAAACAAGATACCGAGGACCGGTTTCTGGCATTTCAGCCTTCTTCAGCCCGGCTTGCTTGAATCCAGTGGCAAAGTGAGCAAGGGACTCACTTCTGAGCATACCCTGCCAACTTATGGCGAACAAAGAAAAACCAAAGGAAATGATGGACGGAGCGTTGACAATACAAGCACTCACCCTCAGTCAACTGATCTGGGTTTTAATCCATCACCATTCTTTAGCCCACTCTGCCACCCCAGTTCAGACATGGCCATATGCAAATCAGTCTGACCCTGTGCCTCATGGGAAAATCTTGAGTGATCATAGTTATTCTTGCGCCTGAATCAACCAGCAACAGAAGTTTCTTGTTACCCACACCAATCTCAACATAAGGATTGACACACTTTGAGGAATCTCCAGTAATAACTTGGTTGTCATGGACAACCATAACCATTTCTTTTAGATCATCTTGAATGTTTTGAATACTATCACATTTATTGATGAAATTTTTAGAAACATTTGCCACACCCAAAGAATTCCCTTTGTTCTGCAGACCATAGTTAGATTGTCTAGCACTTTGGCAGATTTTGGCAAAATGGCCATATCTGCCACAATTCCTGCACGTAGCACTCTTGGCCAGGCAAAACTTGTTTCCTTTAGAGTGGGAAGTATTCCCACAACTATAACAAATATCGGTTTGTTTAACCTCTAGGCTGCGGGCGGAATTCAGCTGGCACGCTGAGAATTTGTAAATCCCTTTATTCATGACGAGCTGGGCTCGTCATGAGCGTGCGAGGAGGCTACCTCATGACGAGCCCAGCTCGTCATGAGCGTCGAAGGGGTTAAAAAACACTTTTTGTCTGTTCGTTGTGACACCGGGATGGTTCTAGTGTCTATAGCTCAGACCACAGCTACAGTCTATTCAGTCTTCTTCTCCAGTTCCTTGACTGAAGCTTTTGACAGTTCAATGCTTTTCGGCGTGCAAATCATTTCCTCTAAAGAAGGATTGCCCATAGAGAGTAGCTTTTGTTGGATGGACTTGTCTGTGCATTTGCAAATGTACTGATCCCTAATCAGTTGTTCGGTAAAAGCCTCAAATTGACATTCTGCACTCAATTGCCTGAGTGCAGAGACAAAAGTTTCGACATCTTCTCCAGGCAACTGTTCTCTTTTGGAGATTTTGTGGCGAATGACAACTAGACTAGGTTGTACATTAAAACGCAACTCAAGTTTTCTAACCGTCTCCATGTATTCATCAATGTCCTCTTCTTCGTGACCTCTGACTAAGGGTGGCAAATGCTTGAAAATTGACCTGCCTTCAAAACCTAAAGAGTGCAGAAGCAAATATTTTTTCCTTTCTGGGCGGTATCTAGAAGCACCTATGGCCCCAGATGAGTTACAAAGGTGTCATACCATTTTTTCCACGCGATAGGTGGGTTACCTTGTGTCTCTAGGAACGACGGAGGAGCAGAAACAGATTGCATGGCGTAGACTCTGAGTAGACTTAAAACAATCTAAAGTTCATTGACACGCTATATGGTTTAGTTGGCATGCCAGGTGTGCGTGTCACTGTTGTAAACTTTGAGTGCCATGTTGAACTAAAAGAAATAGATCCTACATGCGTTACCTATACCCAATGTTTGAGCTAAATGACTTTCCAGTATTCCAACAGTGTGCTTAAGTGAATTTAAAAAGGGGTGGCAGCTTGAAGCTCAGCGTTTTGAAGGATATGATGAATGACCAACAAAACAGAAGAACGTGTCCCTGCACATCTGTTGATTAAAGCACTGTATAGAAAATGTGCACATAGGCTAGCGTTGCTAACCACGTCCTCGTTTGCCAACCATCAAAATAAAAACAATAAAAATGTCTGCCGCTGGTCTGTTGAATAAAGCACTGTATTGAATGTGTGGTAAAAGGCTAGCGTTGCCAACCACGTCCTCGGTTGCCAACCATCAGTAAAAGCAATTACAATGTGTGCCATGGGATTTGCCAACCACGTTTGCCAACCACCACAAAATGGCGGATAGTAACTGACGCAGCTCTATGCCGCCGGATTTGCCAACCATGTTTGCCAACCAACAGAAAATGGCGGATACGTAATTTTTTTATTTTTATTTTTTTTTTTTTTAAAAACCTTTATTGAAAGACACGTATAAGTACAAGCGCTGGCCTACAACCACAGGGGCCGGCCGCAAAGTCAGGAGAATCAAAATAACAAAGCAATGTACACGATAGAGTGAATACAGGATGGATGCAAATAAAGTCGTTACATCGCCAGCGCCAGGATAAAAGAGGTTTCATTTTTCATTATATAAAGGAGGCAGCAACCATATCCACCAGCGCGTCATGCAACATATACAGAAAAGAAGGGGGGGGGGGCGGGAGGGAAATAGCCCCCCACGCAAGCAGACGACCACAGTAGGGCAAAGCCCAAAGACCTCACACGCCCATACCAGGTGCAGAATAGAGGAAGAATACCAGCAAACAAATAAAGTGGACGCCACACGTACAGCCCACCCGCCCCGAAAAAGGAGAAAGTGCAGACGCTAGCGAAACAAAGGAGTAAACACCAAGGGATATAGCCCACCCCCCAGAAAAGGCAAAAAAGGGACCATAGAATAAAACAAACTAAAATAACAAACACCCCCCCCACCCTACATCACTGTAATGGCTACGGCCTACCCCACTAAACAGCGTGCCTGTCGCCCAGAGTCACCCGAAATATAGAAAAAGAGAAAGGGAATTATAACGAAGAAAGAGAGGGGAATAAGAAAAGGAAGGAGAGGAAAAGGAAGAAAGAGAGAGGAGAGGAGCCAGCGACCGAGACATAAAAACACTACCCCCCGCAACAATAATGCACTAATCGAGGTCGAAAAGGAGAGTCAAGAAAAGCCTACACCAGGATGCAAACAGGAACCATCCAGAATAACGAGGCCCGGAGATGCCATGTAAAAAGGGTCCCACAGGTATCCGGGCACGATCACCCCTGTCCACTTTTATGAAGAGTCGAGCTTCCCAACCCCGCCACAGCCAAAAAACAGCAGAACACAGTGGGTCCATACCAGTCAGGAAAAGCCGGTGGGATCTCCGCAAAACAACGTCCCGGCAAACTAGAAGCAACCAGGAGAACTCGGCAACAGTCAGAATGCAAAAGTTCCTCAAAGATCCACGTGGTCAAGCACAGTATCTGGGCCGTCCAGCACGAAGCAAAGAAAACAGGATGTAGAAAGCACTGCAGCATCGGCACCGGGTCCGCTAGATCCCATAGAATCGAGCACCCAGCCGGAGATCCCAACACAGCCGCCGGCGAAGTTTCAGGCAGTACAATTCGGGGAGACGACACTTCGTCACAAAATGGCGGAGCCACCATGGCAGCTATCCGCAACTCCAAGGCTCGACATTTCAAGGACAGGTCGATCCGCAGAGCAGACAGGGCAAACCAGATAGCACTCCCAGTAGGGGCCGCCCAAACCAAACGAGGGCTGGAGAAAGCAAATGCGGTAACCTCCCTGTCTCCAGGAGAAAGACACCCCGAGGGGCCATCCGCCATCTTAAGTACAGCACCCTCCGCCATCGCCGCAGGTTCTTCCAAGTCCATCAGGAGCACCGGCGGCCCCAGGACTCACCGCCAAACCGCGGCGGATGGCGCTCGGCGAAGAAAGGAGAGTCACCAGAAGAACGGGCGTGCTCCCCACAGCACTCGGGGGGAGCCCAGCACCGGATCCCGGGCGGGAATAACAACAGGAGTGGGACTCTCACTTGAGGGGTGCCGGACAGCGCGGCTTCTCTTCTTCGGGCCGGTAGGCGAACGGACATGCGGGGTAGCCCACCAGCGGGGGCGGGTCTGCCCCGGGGGTCCCGGCCCGCGGCTCTCAGGCTCCCACCATCGGGTCTCTCCACCGGTTCCGGACCGCCGGCACTCCGATCATCTCCGGGCAGGCACAGCACTCAAGGCCCCGGCGTCAGGGCCGGGAAGGCCAACAAAGTGACCAGGGCAGAACGCCGGAATCACTGCACGCCAGAGCCCCGGAAAAGGATGGTAAGTGACGGCTCTTCCTCAGTGACCAAATTCGGAACACCCCGAACAGGATGAAATACAGGATAGGTGGCGGGGAGGAAGAGATCACGGAGCGAGGCGGTTATGCGACCGTTCCGATCGCCATCTTGGCTCCTCCCCCGCGGATACGTAATTGACGCGGCCTCTGCTAATGTCCCGCTGTCTTTGCCAACCACATTTGCCAACAACGGTGAAATGGCGAATACGTAACTGACGCAGCTTCAGTTACAGAAATACAGCTGACAGAGAAGCAGTTCTTGCGTGGTTGAAAATTGAATAAAGTGTGCGTGCCGTGAGTCTACTTATCTGTCTAGAAGAGAAGACTTTATCGATCAGCAAACCTCACGAACCATGACTGCTTTTGCCGGCATGAAAACTCTGTCTTGAGTGCTCCTCTATGTGAGATGCTCCATGGGTTCTTTTGTATCTCCTGAACCTTGTGGCCACCAAAATTGTAGTAAGTACTGTAGACTTATTAGGTTTATGAAGTAGATTTATTATTGACAGGCGATACAGCGCAGCAGTCAGGATGGCTCAAAGCATCAGCACAACTTCCAAACTCAGAACATAGAACATTCTACCTGGAACTTAGAACACTACAACACAAGGGGTTCTAAGTACGGGTGCTGGGACAACCAGGCACCCTACATAGTGAACCACTACAGATTTGCATATGGCTGGGTCCAAACTGGAGTGGCGTAGTGGGCTAAAGAACCATGGTTTTAACCCAGATCTTTTGACTGGGGAGAATGTTTGCATTGTCCACACTCCATCCATCATTAGTTTGCTGTAAAGCAAATGTCTGTCCATTTAAAATGTTCTCTATGTCTACAAATACTCTATATTCCTCTTTTGCATTGATTTCCATTGACACTGCTCAGACTGGAGTCCCTTGCTCACTTTGCCACTGGATTCAAGCAAGCCGGGCTGAAGAAGGCTGAAATGCCAGAAACCGGTCCTCGGTAGCTTGTTTCCGGTACAGGGAAGGCATGGCTTGGCAGTTCGGCTGGACTGTTCCCATGAGGCACAGGGTCAGACTGATTTGCATATGGCCATGTCTGAACTGGGGTGGCAGAGTGGGCTAAAGCATGGTGAGGGATTAAACCCAGATCAGTTGACTGGGGGTGAGTGCTTGTATTTTCAACGCTCCGTCCATCATTTCCTTTGGTTTTTCTTTGTTCGCCATAAGTTGGCAGGCTGGACTATTCCCATGAGGCACAGGGTCAGGCTGATTTGCATATAGCCATGTCTGAACTGGGGTGGCTAAAGAACGGTTATGGGTCAAACCCAGATCTTTTGACTGGGTGTGAGTGTTTGATTGGTTCAGATGCTCCGAAAAAAATAAAGATTTGTTGTTCCTACACAGGGTGGGGGAGCATGTGGGAAAAAAGAAAACCAGTTTCCTCATTTATAAATAACAATCTAATATTTCAAAGTGGCCCTTAAAAACTTTCCATTTCTTTAATCATGTGCAGCATATATAAGCTTTCCTCTCTTATCTTACCATGGGGCCACCTACGTTCTTCATGACAGACTTAGGTAGGGCAGAGAAATCAAAACATTTGAAAATACTGTCATGGAATGTAAATGGTCTCAGGGTTCCCTCCAAAAGAAGAAACATTTTAGAATATCTGTGTCTTCCTCAAGAGTCACACTTGCTTAAGAAGGAATGGAAACCAATTAAAAAAAATGGATAGAACACTGAATCTGCACAAACCAATCATGTACAATAAAAGGAGTTGCTCTTGTGTTTAAAAAAACTATCCAACTATACTTGGGGATTGCTTCACCGACCCTTTGGGGAGATGGGCAATCGCTAGGGCCAAAATTAATGGCTCCTAGCTGACTTTTGTGTGCAATTATGGACCAAATCTAGAATATTTGGCCCCATTACACACTTACTTCTCCAATTAGTTAACATAAATTATCCTATTATATTTGGTGGCGATTTTTATCTGGTTTTGGATCCTAGTCAAGATTCAACCTCAAGTAGAGCAGAGGCAGCAACTCAAAATATGAGAACAGCCCTAAAACAGCTGGTGATAGATATGGGGCTCTTAGACATTTGGAGAGAGATGGGACGTAGGCAGGGACAGCTGGGGAGAATTTCACTTTTCATAACAAAAAGTGCGGCCATCGATTAAGGTCAGCCATGTCTCGGAACACTTGTCTGATCACTCGCCTGTAGTCTTGGAAATTGTTATTTCGAAGAGACCCTCCTTTTGTAGGTGGACCCTAAATCGCTCGCTACTCTTGGAACATGCAGTAATTGAAAAGCTAAAAATAGTAACTAACGAGTTCATTATTTTTAATCTTAACTCAGCAATCCTTCACATGGTATGGGACTCATATAAGGCCTTCTTGAGAGGTATTCTAACAACTCTCTCTATTATTCAAACCAAGATAGTATGGGATGAAATCAGAGCTTTAGAAGCTGTAGTACATATTCATCAGGAAGCATTAGAACAAACTCCTGATAATTTAACTATCTCACAAAATTTAACTGTAGCGAAACACAAGCTTGCAGACTACCTTGAAGTAATAAATTTAAAAAATGGGAAGCTAGCAACATGTCTCATCACGAATACGGGAGGTGTGTGGCAAATTCCTTGCGTAGAAAACGAAGGCAGACCAGTCCAGAAATCTGATAAAAGATCTTAGATGTTCAAACTCTGGTAATATCATCACTGATGATTCTGGGATTGAAGATGCCTTTATTAAATTTTTCCAAGGCCTCTATGAGGATCCAACGTTAATTGAAAACTTCAAAGAGAAATTTCTTTTAGATCTGGATCTCCCCTCACTCCAGATTGCAGAAAAATCTAATCTAGGTTGCCCCATAACTTTGGAGGAAGTGGCTCAAACTGTTAGTACCGTATAAAAGTGGAAAGCCTTTGGCCCAGATTCTATCCAAACAAGATGTACGTTATTTTAAAGGAAGAGCTTGCCCTATTTCTACTCTAACTGTTCAACTGCTTTCATATCTGGTCAAGACCTTCCCTTATCGTGGGATGAAGCAACCATAACAATTCTCCTAAAACCAAACAAGAACCCGAGATCCTGTGAATCTCACTTTTAAATAGTGACCATAAACTATACACTCAGATTATAGCAAAACGCCTGGATAAGCTAATAGGACTACTGATACACCAAGATCAGAAAGGTTTTATGAAAGCGAGATAGCTTTATGAACTAATGCACAATCTAATCGGGGCAATAGACATGCCAAGAACATACGAGCTCCCACTAGCAGTAATTACCTTTGATGCTGCAAAAGCATTTGATTGGGTCAGTTGGCCATTCTTACATAAAATGATTCAGCGTTTCAATTTAGGGGAAACGTTCTTAGCAGTAGTTAAGGCCCTCTATGATATCCCATCTGCCAAGGTCCTTGTTAATGGTAACCTTTCAGGATCATTAAAAATAGGCAGGGGGACTAGACATGGCTGCCCTCTTTCCCCCCTCTTTTTCAATATATATATTGAACCTTTAGCAGGTAAATTAAGAGCCTGTCGGAACATTCACCCTTTTATTTGTAATGGTTGGGAAAAAAAATCTGGCTATATGCAGATGATCTGATGATTCTGACAGGTGATTTAGAGCAGTTGCTTCCTGCGATTTGGGAACAGCGTTGGATACATGATTAACCAACAAAAAACTGAGTTAATGAAATGGAATACTCACTATAGGAGTGACCTCACTAAGAGAGAAATTAGACAGGGGGGCGGAGCTAGCAGGCGCTGAGAATGGCCGCGTAGTTCCCGAGCTCCGCCGGCGCCACCACCAAAATCCTGAATTATCCTACATCGACCACATTTGATCGACACCCTCGACACCCCCAAAGTTGCTGCAACCACAGGTGACGGTCCCATCCGTCTGGGGGGAGCCTACTTCGGACCAGACGTCGGCTGGAGACTCGCTCTCCGGAGCGCTGAGTGGGCCCTCTGGCACAGCGTGACGAGGAGACGCATACAGGAGAAGCACGAGAAGAAGACTCAGACATTAAGTCTATGCTCCGCTCCATGGAGCAAAATATACAGTCGAACATAGCGGCGCTGGGATCCAAGATGGATCCAAGATGGACGCCATGTCCTACAGAATGGACCGCATGGCGGAACGTCTTGATAAGCACTCGAGCTGGACACGGCGAGACGGCGGGCGGAGACACTCATCAGAACACTCCAGGACCAGAAGGAAGATTTGGAGGCTAGGTCCCGTTGCTGCAATCTACGCATCACCGGCCTTCCGGAGACCACTCAGACGGGGAAGATGGAACTCTTCATAGAAAGATTGCTCACCACCCTACTAGGTGACGGAGTGTTCTCAGCAATGTTTGTCGTGGAACGCGCACATCGCACGCTTGGCCCACAGCCCAGACCGGGGTTCCCTCCCCGTCCAGTCATAGCGAAGCTACTAAACTACCAAGACAGAGACACGGCGCTTAGGCTGGCATGAACCAAGGGGGACCTACAACATGAGGGGTCGGCGGTCTCCATTTTCCCGGACTTTACGGCACGGGTGCAGGAGGCACGGAAACATTTCGACCCCCACAAGAAACACCTCGGAGACATGGGCCTCGATTTATGCAATGTTGTACCCGGTCAAGTTGCGAGTGAATAGGCAGGGCCACTCACATTTTTTCACGGACCCAGCAGAGCTGCAGAAGGCCTTGAAAACGTGGGCCAGGGAGCAGAAAGATGGACTACCCGATAATCAAAAGGAGGCGGATAACAGTCGACTGGATGAACAGGAGTGAAGTGGGGAACCGACGCCTGGAGAACAGTGAACTCAAGAGGTGGTCTTTACAACCCTGGAGACGGGAAGGATCTGGTCTCGGGGATGATCCCCGCAGGGACGTTGTGACAGATAAGTGGGGCTGGGGTTCCAGGGTGAGGACGGACTACTCCGGGTTTTGAACTCTCCTGAACACATGCTCGGACTGCTCCTGACACATTTGCAAGATGGCGGGTTGCGGCTATCGCATGTGGGGTGGCGGGGGTGGGAGGGACAGGCACGATTACGCTGGGAGGAATTCTGCAATGGAATATAGGTTGATGCTTTGATGATTTACTGGTGGTGTGGGGCGGGGGGAGGGGGGCTGGGCACTGGAGTTGAGAGTTGTGCGCAGAGTACGAGTTACCTTGCTACCTTTGCCCCCGAGCGTTATGCACATGGGGTTGTTGAATTCGTTGCCGGGGAGGGCTGGGTGATATGGGGACCTGCAAGGCCGAATTGGGGAGGGTCTGCTGTGGGTGGAGGGTGGAATGTTGGGGACTGTGACTGGGTGTATGTTGTTGCTTTGTTTGACTGCCGTTGTGCTACTAGATG
This sequence comes from Lissotriton helveticus, assembly GCF_964261635.1. Lineage (NCBI taxonomy): Eukaryota > Metazoa > Chordata > Amphibia > Caudata > Salamandridae > Lissotriton > Lissotriton helveticus. Next base: position 809,971,152 of record NC_136063.1, read on the forward strand.
TCTATTGGTTTGCTCCCGCTGTGTACACTACTGCCACTTACACACAGCACAACCTGTTTGACTTCGTTCCTCCGGGACACCCGAGTCTTTTCCGCCATTACTGCAGTACTCTTACCGAACGACAAGGTTATGGCTGAAGCTACTATGACACCGATGGGCACTGCTCCAGATCACCTGCGGGCACTGACATGGAATGTCAGGGGCCTTAACGACTTTAGAAAACTGCGTAAGGTCCTTAGTTACTTGCGTAGACATCACATAGATCTTGCTCTCATACAGGAGACCCATTTACCCCTTAACAGCAAAATGTTGACACACAAAGGCATAGCGGGCTGTAGTGTGGTGGCGGGCTTCACTACCCACGCACGGGGAACACTCGCATGGGCCAATCCGCGTTCCAAACTCACATTGACGTTCCTAGAGGCAGACCCTGAGGGTCGCTACGTAATATGTAGGTGTCGTGGAAAGGGACATGACCTATTAGTGGTGAATGTATATGGCCCGAACTACGATTATCCCTATTTCTACACAGAGTTGGCCCAGAAATGCAAATCATATGACTACTCTAACATGCTCTGGGGTGGGGATTTCAACTTAGTACTAGATCCAAACCTTGATAGGTCCGCGGGACCCCCCCGGGGCCTGTCAGCTGCCGCCACGGTGGTCGGGACTGAATTAGTGCAGTTGGATCTCCTTGATGTGTGGCGTAGTCGGCATCATTCTAGAGGGGGATACACTCACTACTCCGCTTATCATGCACTCCACACCCAAATAGATTACTGGTTAGCATCACAACAGCTCTCCAATAGTGTAAGGGATTGCCTGATCACTCTCCTCTCTTCCTGATTCTGGAGACGCCGGTGCATAGGATCCCCCTTTACGTTGCGCTTACCCCCGTACTCCCTACTGGATGAGGTTTTTCGAGGCGAAATCGCAAACTAAATTGATATTTTTTTTTAGAATAATGTGGGCTCTGTGGAGAGCTTCCAGACGCTATGGGAGGCATTCAAGGTCTACGTGCGCGGGATAGTCATGGCCAAACACTCCAGTGTCCTGAAATCGATTAGGCAGAGACTCAAACACCTTGAGAATCAGCTCTCTGAACTGGAAGAGAGGCAGCGGGTGGAACCTGAGGGTGAAGCCTTGGAACAAATCAGACAGCTGGTGACGGAATATAACGCAGAAGCAGACAGGGAAGTGCATCTTTTGGGTAAATACCCCACAGCCCGCACTTATGGCGAAGGTGATAGACCTGGCTCCCTCCTTGCCAAATTAGTCCGCAGCGAAAGGCGTCAACTGAGAGTGGGCGAGCTGGTGTCGAGTTCGGGGGAAGCCCTCACCGAAGAGGAGCAGATACTTGGGGAATTCAGGCAATATTACTCCACTCTTTATAAGTCAAGGTCAACAGGAATGGAGGAGGCAATTGATGACTACTTAAGTTATATCAAAATGCCACAGCTGTCCAACTCACAGAGAGAATTCCTCATGATGCCCATCCAAAAGGAGGAAATAGTGGAGGCGCTCGAGAGCATGCGGTACGGTAGTGCCCCAGGTGCTGACGGGCTAACTGTTGGCTTCTACAAGGCCTTCCAAGAACAATTGGTGCCCTTCCTCTCCACGCTCTTTGATGACATATGCATGGAAGGCAGCATGCCTGCTACTATGCGGGAAGCTCTCATTATAATGCTCCTGAAGCCCGGGAAGCCCTCCACTGAGTGCGGCTCATACAGACCACTGTCCCTGATAAATGTTGACGCGAAGCTCTATGCCAAAGTACTTGCGACACGCCTCGCATCACTCGCTCCGGAACTGGTGGCCCCGGAACAGGCCGGATTTATCCCGTCTAGGAACCTCACGTACAATATACGCATGGTACTAGGGACGATGCAGCATGTGAAGCCAGAGAATAAGGCGTTGGCAGTCTTCCTCGATATGGAGAAGGCATTCGACTCCGTAGAGTGGCCCTTCATGTCGAGAGTGCTCAGGAAGATGGGGTTGGGCGAACCCTTCCTACAAATGATAGGCGCCCTGTACTACAAACCAACGGCCAGGCTGCGAATAGGTGATAGAGTCACGGAAGCTTTTGAAATTTGCAGAGGCACCAGACAGGGCTGCCCCCTTTCACCGTTACTATACGCCATGGTGGCGGAACCCCTAGCGTGTGCACTGAGGGAATATCATAGCCATGAAGGCGTTAGTTTCCCTACTTACAAGATCTGCATCTCCACGCACGCGGATGATACGCTCCTGTACGTTAGAGACCCGGAGCTCAACCTTTCCCCCGTGCTGAGGGAGGTGGTTCAGTTCGGCACGCTGTCTGGTCTAAAGGTGAACTGGACAAAATCAGTGGCATTCCCTCTGACTCCGGTGACACGTAAATTCGTTATGGATTACCCTTTGCAGTTGTCAGAAGACCCGGTTAGATACCTGGGCATACAGCTACATCCGGACCCAGACATCTTGGTGAGGGAAAACTATGGAGTCGCCTACAATAAGCTAACTGAGGATGTGGACAGATGGTGTAAACTGCCGTTGTCCCTGTCGGGCCGCATCGCTCTAATGAAAATGATTGTACTCCCGAGGTTTTTATTTCTCTTCAACAATATTCCGGTGATCCCCTCTAAGGCCTTCTACAGAATGTTGACTCAGACTCTCACGCGGTTGGCTTGGGGAGGTAAACAGCCACGGGTCCAGTGGCAAGTCCTGACGCTCCCGTATGAACAAGGTGGCCTAGGGGCCCCGGATATGGAGAGGTATTACAGGGTCGCGCAGGCAACTCACTTGCACACATGGATACATGGGGGATCGTCATATTCCACATGTGGTACTCGAGACCCTGTTCACAGACCCCCTCCCCCCACCGGCTACAGTATTTGAGCCGGCCACGCGTAGGGTAGGATTTCTGGATTCAATCTCATCGACGAACCATGCATGGCACTCTTTGGCCAAGAGACAGGAATATGCACTCCTATACTCCCCACTTTTTCCGATTGAGTGGGCCGTGTGGCTGGTGTCGCTACGGGAGAAAGGGGTCACGCGCGCCCTTAAACATCTAGGTATATTGAAGCTGGGAGACCTGTTCAGGGATGGGACGGTAGTTACCTGGGAACAGGTTGCCCCTTCCCAGACCTCAGTGACGTTGCTGCACCGTTTTCACCTACACAGGGTCCGTGCAGCGCTTCAGGAGCTGCTTGGTCCGACCATGGCGGAGCCTCCCGAACTTCCAGAACTGACATATGTAATAAAAACGCCCTCACCAAGCCACTTGATATCGCGTTTATACAAGGCAGGACAGCATCATAGGGAACAGCCACACTCGAAAGCCCGATTGGCATGGCAACGGGACCTCAACACACAGATAGATGACTCAATGTGTAAAAACTGCTGCCAAAATACTAGAAAAGTGTCGCTCAATGCCAGGCACAGACTTATCCATTTTAAATTTCTGCAGCGTGTGTACTACACTCCAGAACGCCTACACAGATACGGGCTCCGACAGACGTCGGAATGCGAACGTTGCCGTACACCGGTGGCAGATTTCGTGCATCTGGCATGGTCCTGCCCGGGAAATAACAAATTCTGGGAAGACATTCTTCTAGAACTAGGACTAATACTTGAGCTGGAGCTCCCGGTCGACCCGGCGCTGGCGTTGCTGGGTCACACCAAGATCCTGCCACCGGCGACACGTCGCCTGGCAGATATGGGGTTACTTATGGCTCGGCGTGCGGTGGCACAATGCTGGATGCGAGGTCCGCTTCCAACCAAACATAGGTGGGCCAGGGATATGCTGTACAGCTGCACCCAGTCGCAGCTCTATAGCGAGCTCCAACCCCCTGTTAGCAGACCGAAAAATTTTTGGGACCTGTTCCTGACTTACAGATCCACCAAGGACACCGCGGATGCGGCTCAGGAGGAGACTGAGGAGGGGCAGAAGGGGGATGAGGGCTCAGAAGATCAGTTAAACAGTACCCTATAGCCCGAGTGGGACAGTAGGCAGGACATATGGATCCCGGGGGACGTTGGAGGGGCACATGACATATAGTTAACACTTGCACGGGGTGCGCACAGAGCGGGGGGTCTAGCGGGAGAGGGTAGGCGGTGGGTGGGGATGTTACGAAGTGGGCGTAGAGGCGGGTAGGGTGGCACACTGAACCTAGGTGGCAGAGAAATGGCGGTGGTAGGCGCATAGGCAGTCAGGGGGGGAGGGGAAGGATTGGGCGGGATTGTTGAGGGAGTTAAGTTCGACTCTACTTAGGTTGGCAGACACACACACTCCGCCGTATGATCCCCTGCATCACTGCATCCATCAATCCACACTTACCCAGGGAAGAGTGAGCGGGGTGGTGGGAGTCAGCATGCTTAGGGGACAGACTGGGTAGTGCACTCTGGGATGTTGTTTTTGATCTCTGTACTGTAATTGCCCTAGTTTGCTGCCGGCCTCAGGGTTGTAGGCGGGAAGCTGTGTGTGTGTACTAATGTCAAATAAAAGTTTATAACATAAAAAAAAGAGAGAAATTAGATATCTAGGCGTCCAAATAGTCCATAACATCGATAAGATACAACAGATTAACTTTGATAAAGTAACCACGAGTGTCAAATCACGGTAACAAAGAAGTCTTCCACTTTCTTTTTTGGGTAAATCGAATTGTTTAAAAATGTTGATTCTCTCCAAATTTACTTATTTGTTTAATACCATCCCGTTAGAGTTTCTGAAGATTTGGTTCAAGAAAGTATAAGGGGCTTTTTCTAGTTTTATTTGGAGAAACAAAAAACCAAGAACATCCTTAAAGGAATTTAGAAGGAAGAATGCTCATGGAGGCATCGCTACCCCAGATTCATACCTGTTTTACTGTGCCTTCCAAGAACTTTTGGCAACTACTGATGTATAGTTCGGCTTTCTCCCCGCTCTTTAAAGCACTTACGACCAGTGTTCCCCACCAGGCAGTCTTTTCTTCTAAATGTGGTCACCCTAAATGTTTTAAGAAGGTAAGTAGGTAAGTAAGTAATATAACTTTATTCGATTTTCATATAAAATCATAAAAGCACAGCACATATATCAAGTCATAGTCACAATTAATAAATGATTACATATGCACATACAATTAAAACAACAAGTATGATAATCAGGCAGATAAAAGAAAAATTTCAGATGCTATACCTTTTAAAGTGCAATATCTACTGTCTGAAACAATGAGCAGGGTGGAACCCAAAAAAGGGATGTTTTACCACATGGTTTTCCGCAGCTTTATGACATTTCTTAAAAAACAAGATACCGCAAAAATCACATGCTCATCTTCAAGTCTTAAAAGTCTTGAGAAAGCTGGCCTACAATTTCTTATGCCCCAGCGGTTTAATAAAGGTTTCAAGTAAAGTTTTCTGGGGTTAGAATAAAAAGTGCAAAAAAACAGTATATGCAGATTGGATTGCACTGCGATATTGTCACATGTGCAGAAAAGCTTAGTGTTTGACCAATTGTTCATGTCAGGTAAAGTTACCATGCGATAAAAAGACCCAAGGCGTAAACGGGACAGAAGCATTCTGTGGTACGGACTAGGATCAACATTTAGGTACATTTGCAGGCCTTCGTTGGGGGTGATATCCTGAAAGTTTAAGATGGTTTGTTTGTGCTTTTCAAAATTCCATCTCAAAGTTTCCAGGTGGGTGGTTAGTGTTTTTTTGAAGACTGATCTTAAAACCCCATCCAAAGATCTCGGGTTTTCATAATATTCTGGGTGACCTATCTCGGTAAGTAAGGTTCTTACGTACGATAGCCATCTGAACTTTGCAACCCCGTCTAGGGCCAAGCAATCTTCTAAAAGGTCCCTGTTGAAACTGGCTTCACTTGTAGTCCATTCCTTATGCCATAAAAGAATAGGGGCCATCTTAGTTATGTCGCTCAGGTGCTTGACTCCTGTCTCGATATGCGACATGAATGAAGATGTGGTTTTTGGTACACCCAGAAGATAGCTGATAAATTGGTTCTCGCAACCCTGCAGAGATTGATCCTTCTCGATGCCCCATAATCCCGCCCCGTAGATAGCTGTGGACACACACTTCGCCCGGTATATCTGGGTCAACTCTTTGATTGGTTTGCCGCCCACTCTGTTAGAAAACGCGCGTAGGGCGCCTATGGTGCGAATAAAAGCCAGTTTCCTCGCTTCGATCGCCTGTTTCCAACAGCACCGCCTGTCAAACAGTACGCCCAGGTAACAGAACTTATCTACCGTGGCTATATTCTGTTTGTCCAGGGATACGTTACAGGGAGCCCTCTTACGCTTATTGGTGCATGGCATAGTATATGTTTTTAAGATATTCACTTTAAGACCTCTATCCTGCATATAACCCGCAAATTTAGTCACCGCCCTCTGCAGTCCAACTTGAGTCTGGGACATTATGGCCGCATCGTCGGCGTACAGGAGGATTGGTACTGGTGAGCCTTTCACGATAGGGTAATCATTTTGGAAGAGGGAGAGGTATTGACCCACTGAGTTTATGTAGTATGTAAATAACCTTGGGGCCAAGATACATCCTTGTCTAACCCCTCTTGAGAGGGCAAATTTATCGGTGTATTCCCCCTGCTTACCATATCTTACTCTTGCCCCGCAGTTGTGGTACAACTCTCTAATGAAGGTGATTATACGAGCGTCAATGCCCATCTCGCCCAGCGTAGACCATAAAAACATGTGGTCCACGCAATCGAAAGCGGAACTTAAATCAACGAAAGTTATAAAAAGCGATCCACCTCTAGCCTGGGTATACTTAGCGCATAAAAAAGCCAGGTTTAAACACTGCTCAGCTGTCCCTATGCCTTTCCTGAACCCATATTGGAGGTGTGACACAACATTGTGCTCTTCCTCCCATTCCTGAAGTCTCTTTAAAATAATCCTCCCTGCTAACTTCATTAGGCCATCCAATAAGGATATTGGCCTATAGCTAGTCGGGTCGTCTCGGCTGCCTTTTTTAAAAATGGGGACCACTATTGCGTCCGACCAGGTTTCAATAAACCCCTTTTGATTGCCTTTGTTCAGCACATTTGCAAGCAGGGGAGCCCAAAAGTCCGGTTCGGCTTTATACACATCTACCGGGATGCAGTCGGGCCCCGCTGCTTTACCTGGAGCACTGTCCCTGATTGCATCCTGAACTTCACCTACTGAGAAGGTTAAGTCAATCGGGAATGGGCAAGTTGGGGAATTAGTGTCCCTACTGATTTCTAAAGTTTGAACTACAATGGGACTCGGCCCTGGGGATGTAATAGTATCAGCTGGCTTTGTGTATTTATATAGTTGCCTAAAATGGGTTAGCCATCTTTCACCTGTTATTGCCAGGTCTATTTTATTTCCACTGTTATTCGGCTGGTATAGAGTTTTGACCAACCTCCAAAACTTAGTGTTGTTTTTCTGGGTCGATGCTTCTCTTAGTGTAGCCCAGGCTTGCTTTTTTAAAGCCAACCTTCTTTCTTTTAATGCACGTTTGTATAATTGCCTGGCGCTACGGATTGTGTGGGAATCCCTTGATTTAAGAGCCAGAACTTTTTTTAGGGCTTTTAGTGCTTTCGTGCACTTCCCATCGAACCATCCTTCCCTAGCTGTGTTGTTGTTATTCGCTTCTCGGGTCAACATATTTTTGATACGATGTTGAATGTTGGCAAAGGCTGACATGACAGTAAAGGGGTCCGCGTGTTCCTCCAAACATACATTAACATCAGAAGCAGACTCAGAGAGCAGCTTTTTCAGAAACACACTAGGGACAATCTTCTCCCATTTCACCACATAGCCATTAGTTTTAGATAACTCAACCCTATATGGATACGTGGGAAGGATACCATTGTTATCATAACGCCCCTTTACGTTTACACCAATTGAGAGAGGATAGTGATCGCTAAATACGTCTTTGCCAACCGCCCACGAGGTCAGGAACACAGGGTTAACAGTGGTTATCAATATAAAATATATGGTTGAATTACAACCTCTACCAAAGAAGGTTGTCTCAAACTGCACGGGTGAAGGACAGATCTGATTGGCAAAACCAAAATCAAAATTAAAAACAAAACCATTTAACAGCATCCCCATCCTTGTATGCGAAAAATTAGTTGGGTTATCCACCCCAAAATCTGCGAGACCACACAAGGGGGAATCAGAATGTGAACAGATCGTACAATTGAAGTCCCCTGCCCATATTATTATTGCCCCCTTAAAGTGATCAACAGTACGCGTCAACTGGCGCAACATATTAGACATGGTGGGCTCCATTTCACTATCGGGCATATTATTATAAAAGTTCACCAATACAATTTTCTCATTCAAGCCCCAGTTAAAAGATAGAATTTGAAAATAGGTACTGGAAAAAAAGTTATGTATCTTAACCTCTGCCGTTGTTGAAACATAAACACAGAGTCCACCCTTATTATGGCCCTGTGCTGACGGCATAGCCGAAGAGTGAAAGGTTTGGTATCCGAGAAGGTGTAGTTCTTCACAACACCATGTTTCTTGAAAACATAAGATGTCGTGCATGTGTATGACGTCTAGCCAGGCTTTGTTGGACAGTTTACTAGTCAGCCCTGCCACGTTCCAGGACAGAAGAGAATTGGGATGGGATACATTGCTAGAGGCCACATGTATGCGGCCTACACTAACTAGAGGTCTTTGTGATAGCAGAGTTGGTGTGTTTGAGGTAACGGGAGAAGTCGAAGGGATGGAGATGGTGCGATTATGGAAAGATACTTGGGGCTGGTGAAAAATATTGCCAGATATCAGGAGATCACCAGAAGAATCTATCCCCTCCCCCGTAGTGCCATGGTGCCTTTTGGACGGGCTAGGTGACAAGCAGTGGGTAAGAGCACGCTGACAGTTGTGGTGACCCACCGGCAGCTTTTCTATGTCAGTGGACTCGTATAGTCATTCATTGTCATCTAGTCCCGAGAGAGGGTTGTATAGGTTAAACAGGGGTATATTCCAGGAGTCCTTAGGGTTATAAGTGTGTGAATCACCCCAGTACGCATTAGAGTTATGAAAATTTTGCGGTGGAAAGGGTAGCTGACAGGACTGAAAACGGAAATCATTGGTGGTATCAAAATGATTCTGACCCTTTAACCTCCGCGTGCCATCTAATCTGTCGGGGGCATGAGGTCTGTACGGTATTGGAGCATGGGTATGCAAAGGATGAAGGAGCGGAGTATTAAGGCCCGTATGATATCTTTGAGATGGAAATGAGGGTATTGTAGATATTGTAGGGCCGATGGGGGCTTTTGAGCGCCATTTACTGCCGGTATTGTAAGGTCTAAACCGGGCTAGTGGTTGCCTCAACATAGCCTCGGGATAGAAGTAGCTTAGGTTATGGGATGAGATTCCCCCCTCACCCGTCCCGGGATACCAGTCACTGATGTATGTGACCAGTCTGTGGTCTTTAAAGTTGACTAAGATCACATCACCTTCGATGTCCTTGGGTCTAGTGCCTACCCAGTGGCATCGCCTGGCCGAGACGATATCACCATTTAGGTGTGGTGGAAGTGGTCTGTTTTTCCTCAACCAATAGATGACCTTATTTTTTAAACTAGCCTGATGTTCTGGGTTCCCTTCTGGCGGGGGCGGAACTCCTGTGAGTACAATAACATAGTTTATGCACTCAGGCGGTAGATCAACGGTATTCCTTGATCTTCTATTAAGGTGGTGAGGTATGGTAGGGGGAGGGTTTATATTATTATTATTATTAGAATGCATACTGTGGGGCCTTGTGTTGGAATGAGATTTATCTGAGTTCGTAAGTTTTTCGGTGAGGCAGTTTTATTGTTACTGTTTTTGGCATTGGAATTACTATTCTGCGAAGGTTTTAAAAGCCCAGCTATAGGTGGAGGATTTGCCTTAGGGATACCAATCGCCGACTTAAGTTGTTTAGGTTTGTTGGTAGACTGCGTTGAGTCCCTTGAAGCTTTTGATTTAGGACAAGATATACCCTTTTGATTTTGAAGAATTATATCGATATTCTCCCCTAGTCTTTTGATCCTTTCAGTGAGAGGAAGGATCAAAGCCTTTATAAGGCGGTCAATATCATTCAGCAACCCTGCATAGCTAGGTACCGAAATTGATTTGGGGGTCATATCTTTCATGGGTTCTACTGTCCCTGCGTTCTCAGGAATGGTGAGCGGAGTATGTGGGGCGTGTTTAGGAGGAGCGATTCTCCTTTTAATTACAAGCTTCTTTCTTCTCTTCCTCAGTGGGGAACCAGAGGGATTTTTAGGGCACCTGATAGAATCCCTTGGCGGTGATGTTAGAAGCTTTCCCTCATGGATGCCCAAGGTATGATGGTCAAAACCAATTGGGGTAAAGACAGGAGAGGGTATGTTTTTATCATAAAGAGGGGCTAGTTCCACTGGGGGAGTGCTTAAGTCTATGGTCTGAGTGTCAGTTACCTGGGAGTGAATGAAATCAGAAATAACAATAATATCCTTCTGTTCAGGGGGATTCGTTTGAAAAATGAGGGGGATGTCTTCTATAAAGGAAGAAGTATTAATGTGGTCTGTGGAAGTAGTTAGATCCATTAGGGGTTTTAGGGGTGTTATGGCTGCGTCATGGGGCTGAAAAGGTCTTAACTTTAACTTTTCGATGGAGAGACGTCGCCCTGCTCGTTTCTCAGCAAGGGTGAGCTCCCTGTCAACATCGCTCTTTATTTTAGCAAAACATTTATCCAATGGTCCTAACATAGGAGGCCCTTGCATAGCTAGCACCTGGGTTGCCTCAGAGGTAGACATCACTGTGGGCATATAAGTCAGGGGGCGGAAGAGGCAAACACTATTTAAATGAACAGGTAGGAAATACTGTGATAGCACAACGCAATTCTGAAGTAAAATACACGTACCACAAAAAGTAGAGCAAAACAAAAATGTGGAAGAGGTCCGAATTCCCAGTTTTACCAGATTAAAGGCAGCAGGGGCAAAAAGAGTGGGCCCAGCCCGGCCTCTGTCGGCCCCGGACGGCCACAGACGGTCCCGCCCTTGTCCCGGGCTTCTCCCGCGCGCTCCCGTGCAGCTGGAGCGGTACTTCCTTTATGTAGCTATCCTATTAGCTATCGGGTGGGCGGGGCCGGCAGGGAGAGCAGCCCAGCTGGTCTAAGGGCGCGCAGGGACTCCTGGTCCTCGGAGTCCCCGCAGTCACTCGCAGCCCTGCCGGTCAGTATCTGTTTGCCCCCTTGTCTTTGGCTGAGTCTGCTTCAAGCCGCGAAGCGGGACCCGCGGAGCGGGTCCGGAGAGGTGCGGCGGCAAGAGCAGGCAAGAGCAGGCTTCCTTACGGGGGTTAGCGGCGTCCTGAAAATGCTTGGCGTTTCTGTTGGTAATCCACTGTTGCCCCAGTGAGAGCGCCTTTTGACGCTAAGGTAGGGTGGGCGGGGCCGGCAGGGAGAGCAGCCCAGCTGGTCTAAGGGCGCGCAGGGACTCCTGGTCCTCGGAGTCCCCGCAGTCACTCGCAGCCCTGCCGGTCAGTATCTGTTTGCCCCCTTGTCTTTGGCTGAGTCTGCTTCAAGCCGCGAAGCAGGACCCGCGGAGCGGGTCCGGCGAGGTGCGGCGGCAAGAGCAGGCAAGAGCAGGCTTCCTTACGGGGGTTAGAGGCGTCCTGAAAATGCTCGGCGTTTCTGTTGGTAATCCACTGTTGCCCCAGTGAGAGCGCCTTTTGACGCTAAGGTAGGGTGGGCGGGGCCGGCAGGGAGAGCAGCCCAGCTGGTCTAAGGGCGCGCAGGGACTCCTGGTCCTCGGAGTCCCCGCAGTCACTCGCAGCCTTGCCGGTCAGTATCTGTTTGCCCCCTTGTCTTTGGCTGAGTCTGCTTCAAGCCACGAAGCGGGACCCGCGGAGCGGGTCCGGCGAGGTGCGGCGGCAAGAGCAGGCAAGAGCAGGCTTCCTTACGGGGGTTAGCGGCGTCCTGAAAATGCTCGGCGTTTCTGTTGGTAAGAAGGTGAGATTGAAGGTTCTTGTGGATGCAGTTAAGCTTTGGTCACAGGTGAGACGATTTAAAAAAAATCCCTACTATAGTGACTCAACACCTATTTGGGACTCATCAGGTACTCAGGCTTGTTTAATGCACGCCCTTGCTTTGATCTTGTGGCATTTGCATATGAGGACAGCTTATTGTGGATTCTGAATTAATCTCATGGCATCACTTCTCTGCGATTTGTGAGAACTTGGTCTCAAAATTCAAATACGATCAATTGTCAAGTTGGGTAAAATATTTAGGGAAGGAGCTTGAAGGAAAGGGGACTTGGAGTCAAAGTTCTGCACACGTTCCAAAATCCGGAAAGAGGTCGCAGAATGGTATTGGTTGCTATCTCAAAGTGGAGAAGATACACCAGGTCCATTTACAGAGATCTGGAAGAGGGACCTGCCTGGTGAAGAACTTGAAAAATTAGGGCAAGTATCTATGTCTCTTTTACGGTCTTATGTGAAACCTGCATCAGTAAAAAACAACCTTCTTTTCACAATCCATAAAGCATATTGGACGCCACCGAAAATATCAAAGATGGGGAGCCGAGAGATTAAGAAATACCTGAAGTGCGGTGAAGACAACGCAAATGAGGTCAAAATGTTCTGGTGGTGTCCCTCAATCCTGTCCTTCTGACAGAAAGTTGGTAAGACCATATCAGGTATTATGGGTCAAGGGATTAAGTTGACTATATCCTCTGTGATTTTTGGGGTGTTTCCAGGGGGGGGATGGTTAACAGAACCCTAACTAAAAATCATGAAGCTATCTTTTTTGCTCTGATTCTTCTTGCCCAGAGGGAACTGTGTGTAAAGTGGATTCTATCATGTCCCCCAAAAGAGGATTAATGGATTAATTCCATTCAGAGGGTCTCCAGACTTGACAGTGCAAGCAAACAGACCAAGAAATATAAGGGTTGGGAAATTTGGGATGGTTGGGTTAAAATCATTGATTGTCTCTAATACATTTCATTAAGTATCATCTTTAGTTTTATAAACCCTGTATTTTGTTTTATTTTCACTTTTTTCGGGATTAGAGGTCTTTCTTCTCTCCTCATTTATTCTCTTGCATTAAATTTCTTGGGTACCTAGGATACACCTTTGTTGTTTGTGTTTTATGGTCCAATGATTAATAATTTGCTATACAGGTTGCTTTAGTGGCGGGCTTCTAACTATAGCATCTGCCTATAAAAGATTAGGAGTCATTTTCCAGCCTAGAGGTAAAATCTTTGACCCAGGGGTAAATTTTGTCTTTCTTTTCTTTGCGGGGTGACCTGTAATCATCAATACCTTGTTTTGGTTTAAGTTATGCCCTATTTCTCTGAAACTAAAGGATAATTGGTTGAATGAGGACTACAACGGAAAAAAAAGATGGCAGGCAATCTGACTTTTGCTGGGGATGCGAGGCCCCGCCTATGCCATACTCTTGTTCCATTGAACCTTACAAGGTAGGATATATTATTGTGCCTCTTGGAGCACCCTCTAATGCCAATCCATACAATCACACAGCGATGTAGAGGACTCAGACTCATAGAGTATTAATTTGAATTCTTTTTTGGAGTAGGTCTCTGCCCACCTCAAGGAATAATCACAACTCTTGTCAGGGTAAAGCTCAAATTCACTTAATTAACCTGAGCTCAGTCCCCTTGTAGCTATAGCACAGAGCAGACAAATTTAACGTAGGGCAATGGTTAATTAGTTATATAGTACCAAAACATAAATAAAGCCAAAACACTAACGAAAAAAAACATCAAACTGAATTAGAAACCCAGAGTAATATTTAATCAACAAAATGACACCAAACAACAAAAATCCAATAAGGCGAACAGGAGGTATGAATTCTTAAGGTTTTCATTAGAAATAACACCAAATCACTCAAAGCAAAAATGATTGTCTATGGAAACTGTAGACTGGGGCATAGGTGCAATTTGAAGGCAACAGTGATACAGCACTGGTCGGATATACCAAATGGACGTATTCTGGCGAATGCCCAGAAGTAAAAAAAAAATTTTTTTAAAGATTCTAAGTCCCAAAACAGAATGGGACTTTGTCTGTTTTTCAGCGGTATTGGCAGCCTTAAAGAAGTGGAAATCTGATGCTGTGGAATTGCCGGTCACATACATTTTCCTGCAGGTCCCCAAGAAGCTCTGGAGGAAAAGTTTTTTAAAGTTAGCAAACTATTTTCTGGTGCCCAAACAACCAGAAGATCCCCAGAACCTCGGGGAGGCACTTAGCAACTCTGATGGTTCCGGTCAGAAGGCAACAGCAAATTCCAGTCCAGGACCACTTGCAACTGGCCAGTTGGGTACTTCAGGAAGAAGGTGTCTTGAAGCGTGTTGTGTCCTTGTAGCCACACAGGTTTTATAGCCACGCAAGTCAGGCAACTGACCCTTGGAGTCCATTTGTTTGTCCTGGGTTGTAGTGGGGCTGGGCCTTGCATTTATACAGTGTTAAGTTAGCATGAGCTTATTAGAAGTTTAAAAGCCATTTTACCTTTTGCTTTCTTTTGCAAACGGCACACACGTTAGATATTGTTTTGAGTTAGACTGAGAGTTTTGCTTCACATGAGAGTAACTTGTTTTTCTACTTTGCTAGACTTGCTTTGTACGCTTAGTCTGAACAGTGAGTGCCGAGGCCTTCAAGGGTATATCAACACTGTTGCTGTTGTTCGAACTGATTAGCGCACGTTCTAGACATAACATATATGCAGCTGTGGACAGCTCAGATACTGGCGCCTTTAATAATGCACTGTGTAGGCATGATTGAACACACTTGGAGAACACTCGTATGCTGAGAGCTTGTGCTGAACTCGATGTGATTCACTCCTGCTAATCTCTGAGGTATGAGGTCGCTTATGCAAGCCTAAGAGACCTTCTTTAGTTATAAAATAACCTACTAGCAAGGGAGGGTGAAATATAGGTAAATATTTAACCTGTTTCCATTTGGCATTATAACATGCTTTCTCCCTTTGTATTTTATGGATTAGTAACTATGCTGACAATCATATTTCTTATCATATGTCTGCTTGTATTGGCTAGGATGCTGCACCTGAGCTCGTGTCTCCCTTTACTCCCTGTTCTGGACTGGTATGAGAGTATAACGAAAGAGTACTCATGTTTCCCACCTTACCTGAGGTATCCTAAGTCGCATGTTCTGAGTTGTCTAATCATTGGTAACTTTGCTATAGGACGAAGAGCTAATGAGACACTGATGCTAGTCTGGTAGGGGATTTTGGGTACTAAGGTGAGTTTTTGGTAAACCCTAATTCACTGAGGTCCTGATTCTCTGTGCACAGTTCTGTGGCTGAGCAGAATCCCTGCAACAGGGTACAAAATGAAGAAGATCCATTACTTCAAGGCTCCTCTCTGTCCCTAGACAGCAGGTCCAATCACCCACTGTTCTTCCACAGGGTTAGAAAGTGCTCTGAGGAGGCGCTCAGGTGCCACATTTATTCCTGCCATCAGATAGTGGGTGAGGTGACTCCAGAGTACTCCCTAACCAATTTGATAACATTTCCCACGTTTTCATTTGTTTCAGTTTCCTTACTGCAAATAAACTCAGACTCCCATGTGGCAGTCCATTTGCAAGATGGCAAAATCTAAATGTGGTCTTTGAGGGATAGGGGTGTGCATGGGAATGTCATATGGAAATCACCAGTGTCCTTCCACATCTAAAACTAAAATCCAGTTTGAATCAGGCCCTGTACCAACAACAAAGCCTGGCAATAGAAGCCTAGTGAAACAAAGCAGGGTCCCTCAGTGCCCAGACATGTGATATTCAATTGTTCTTTATTTGTCCTGTGTGATCACTTCCAGAGTGCAAATGTTTTAAATGTGCTTCAGACAGATTTGTCAAGCAGGATTTGGCACTGTTATGCCAACAGGATAACCAATGTTCCACCGTGAATATTATGTGTGCTGAGCTCAGAGGAGTCATCCTTGCCTACTCAGGTCAACCTATTGTATAGCACCTGGGAGGAATTTCACAACTCATTCACACCTTATTCAGGCCAAGTACAGCCTGAGAGTTGCTGGAAAGTTAATGCAAACTAGACTTGAGAAGCTCCAGGCAGGGCAAAGGGAACTTTCTAACATTTACTTTTCCTTAATAGTTATTAAAAATCTGACTTTGTCATTGAATTGAATTTTTAATAACTATTAAAAATATTGTTTAATTATTTTAGCTGGCTCCAGTCCCCAGAGATAGCCTTATTATTTTAAGCTGTACTCTGGATCCTACAAAATGAAAGATAGGCCTTCTACAGGGAAAATTGCTTTTGACACCTTGTCACTAATTATGGTAATGTAATTTTTTTATATGTCCCACTTTCACACACCATTAACCATGTGTTGTGGGCCTCAAGGCCTACATAGGGATGACCTGGTAACATTTAAAAGCAGGTCTTACCTGTCCGAAAGGGATGTTTTGACCAGTCACACTGTAGGTGTTATACTGCAGCAGTCAGGGTATACATGATAGGCCTTAAGCCATATTTTCAATGTATGTAGTGGAATGCACAATAGGTGCTGCAATCCACAGGTGGCATTTAACTTTCAGGAACTGGGTGCACTTAATATGCTCTGCACTAGGGACTTGCAGGCAAGTTAATGGTACCAATAAGGAATATACCAATGTAACTGTTTAAAAGAGGGGCACAGACATTTTACTCCTGGTTAGCTGGATTAAAGAGCTCAGAGTTTTAAAGACAGCAAAAAATGTGTCCAGAGAAAGGGAAAACAGCTGAAGTGACCAAGCAGAAAAGTGGATATCCGACATATATCATTTACAATGCATAGACCCAACCTTGTACATATCCTTCTAACTACCAGACACCCTCAAACTACAGAACAAGCATTCTAACTTGTGCCCATTAATTCTTACTCTGCAGTACACTCTCCTTCAGACAGCATTGACCTTATCATCTATCACAAGCTTGACATTTTCTTCACCACAGAAACATGGTTCACACCCGCCTCTTTGAATATCCTTAATGTTCTACTTCCCACAGGCTACAGCAGTCATCATGTAGATAAGAAGGGAAGAGACGACCCTGGCATCTTTAAGTCCTTATGGCTCTGTTATGCTGGGCAAACAAGTAACACTCATTGTAGCCAGCCACCTCGCTTAAAATTAAACAGGTTGGTAGCTAATTCCTTTACTGAGGCACTTGAGAACCACCTGAGATATTGAACATTCAAGGTCTAATGTTAGCTCTTCTTACTTGTTCACATTATGTGAGATCTTGGGCAAACCACCCTAACTGCCTCCAAGTGCTGGACCACTGGGCCAGGCTAGGCTAACTTCACCACAACCATTCAGCTCCCACAACCAATCCAGAGCTTGCTCTCATGCTCTCATGTAGCTCCAAGTAGAAAACACATGAGAGCAATGTCAGGATTGGTGTGAGCAGGTGAGCCCAGTGCACCAATGGAGACTGGAAGCCTATGCCAGGTTTTCCAGACTCCCTAAGAGGGAGTGAAGTTGAGAGGTCCAAGGTGTGGATGTCGGGTTGGACATAGTCAGAACCCTGTTGAACCCGACATGCACACTGGACCTCAGTAGGATGCAATTGCTAATCATCAGGATTGACCCCGCCTTGGCTCCACCCCTAACAAACAAACACATCAGCAATACAGAGCCCAGTCCTTTATAGAGCCCGGACATGGGAACGTTTAAAATGATATGCTCATGGCTGCACTCAATAGGGGGTTAATGCCTCTATGCTCCTGAGGAGGATCCTGACCTGAGTCAGGCTGGGCTAATCGAAAGTATTCTTCATTTGGTTGCAAACCAATACAACTCCTGCATAGATAAAAGGATACATGATCACATTTCTAATTGTCCTGCACCTTCAGAGTAGCCTCCTGGTCCTGACAGACATGCAATAACGTGCATGCAACACCTGGCACTGAAGTGCTCCCATACAGAGGGGTCAAAGGGTATGGTGTCAACACTCCTGGTTTCTGGTGTGCAACACCCATTGCGCTGAAAGGGCTTCAGCCCCATCTCCCACCCCGCTGTCATGTTCCATAGCCCAGGCTTAAGCTGTGTGGGTGTCTGTCCCAGGGAAAGTCTGGGCAAAGTAAGGCTGGAGAAGAGTGCATTGGAATAAACATTTTCTTTTCTTCAACAGACTGATGCAGACCACCTAACTACAAATGCCAGCTATGGGGGCCAGTTCTAATCCCAGAGATCACTGATATATCCTGTGCTCGTGTAGTGAGGGTCAGCTTAGACAGATATACCATTTGCAGTGGTAGGGCTTTTCACTGCATACAGTTAACTTATAATGCTGATTACTCTGATCAGTTGTATTTGTTTTTGATTGCAACACAGATGCTTTATAAACAAGCATGATAGCTTCAATAAATATTGTAAACTTCCCTCGAGTCTTTCGTTTCTTTACTATATAGACATGCATGAGTGAGAAAACAAAAGGGGACGATCTGTTTCCACGGTTCCCTTGGGGACTAGAGAGTTGTGTTCTGGGGTGCCAATTTTCCTGTTACTCTTGGAAAGTTAGAATGGCAGGTAAGACACTATGAGCTAGTCGGATCTGTGTCCATTGGTACTGATAAGGTATGGAAGTCACAATGCCATATCAGTACCTATGGGCCCAAATCCTACTAGCTCATAGTGCCTACATTCTGATGTCCTGTGGTCCCAGGCACAGTTCTGTTTGCAAACAGATTCCCTGCAACACAGGAATGCACCTTATGTAAGTAAATATGGCACATTCCAGCCCTCTTCACTTGGTGCAGCACAGCGCAGCAAGTTGTCCTGCTGCGTTGTGCCAAATGTTGGTAAATCTTCCCTGTGATCTTTTGTAATTGCTGAAAATATCCATAGAGGGAGCAGTGTTGAAATATAAAAAAAAAATCTTACAAATCCAGGCACAACACAGTCTGTTACGTTCACACTGTCACTAGGGTTGTGGAAATATTTAAGTATGGGACAGGAGTCACATTGCACCATCTTTCAGCCTAGCGTCTTAAACAGTAATAGTGATCTTCCGGGCTCAGTATGCAACTAAACCAAACAACACCTGACTGTCAAGCCACAATCAAGGAGAAACCAGTATTGGCTTGCTTGGGTTTCTGTTCAGGGAGGACGTGACCTGGCAGTTCAGGCTGGACTACTCCTGTTGGGGAAGGGTCAAGACTGATTTCCATTTGGCTGGGTCAAAATTGAGGCTGCCAGTCATTAGACTTATTGCAAGTCCTCCCATCGCCTATTGTGTGTTTGATTTAGCAATTCACAAGCACCGCAACAGGACCACAACAGAAGCTAGTTTTACATTAGTATTCTTCCATAATTTTCCTCTGCACAGCATAGTTAACCACTGCATAATATGAGTTTTAAAGTTGAATTATTGTCCTCTACGATGAAGCGACATAATGGAAATCCTCAGACATGCTGCTCTTTATAACATGGAAGGTTTCATCAGGGGAATGCGTCTTCCTGCTTGGCCATTGACGAACCTTTGTTTTATGACATCACTGAAAGTCAGGGCCTCCAGATTTTATAGAGAGTACCAGGAAAATCTAGTCATTATGGCAATACACAACGCTAACGGAAAACGGATTTCAGATTTCCTGAAGGCTGCCGAGATATTGTGAGCTACCCAGAGAGGAAAGCAGCCCTTGCAGCCTTCCTTGACCCTCAGTAACCAATAACCTTGCATCCTACATTACATTAGATTCTGAAAGGTCCCCATTCCTTCCCTGCTTGGCGGCCATGTTCGCACAGGTAAAGGGAATATGAGTTCAAATAAATCATATTTAACCTTGGCGTTTGAGAACGCTTGTGTATTCGACTGGGTATAGTGCCAACAGCCTGCTGCTGGCCTGCCAGTGCCACGCTATGCTAAAGCGACTTCTGTCATCGACCGAATATAAAGCACGACAGCACGCCGAGCACGTAATGCTAATTAAGCAGCATGGCCACCTGATATTTCCCTTTCAACGGGGAGCGGGTTAGGATAAACAGGGCTCAGGTGGTATCCTGAATGTCTCGCTCTTCTCCGATTCAAGGATGTGGATCCCAAGGACCCCGGCCTTCATTGGCCAGCTGTGATCTGAAATCTGCCGAAAGGCGCGTTCCGGGCAATGAAAGGAAGTGTCTGCCTTTCAGGCTGGCCTGCGTGTTTACTGGCTGTCGGTAAGCAGCAGTGCCACCTGCCATTTCCCATGATGCAAGAAGGAGGCTACGGAACAAAGGTTTGGGATTTAGCTTGCAGGTCTGCCAGACAATAAGTTGAAAACGAAGATGGAGCCAAATATATTGATAAATGACTTCAGTCACGGAGGATTGTTTCAAGGCGATCAATCAAAATGGAATGAAAGAAGCAGCAATCTCATGAATGGATGGGCATCTAGACGACCTCTAGAGCTAAAGAGGACCCTTGCGTGGCAATGCTATTTGAAGATGAGCAAGGGAGGAAACCATCTTAACATTATTTTTGCCAATGCGTCATGTTCTTTCATTCTATTAGAACATCGGCGTTTTGGGCGAATGAAAAGAAAAGTCAGGTTTTTGTTGGAACATGGAAAATACTCTAAAATAATGGAATATTTAGAAAGAGTTTTTTTTTTAATAATTAATAACAAATGTCAGTTTTTGGTTAGAGTGTAGAAATGGTTTTACAATGTGGAACGTTTAGAAGAGTTTATGAGCTAATATACCAATACAAATCTAATATGTGTTTTGATTATTATTATTGTTATTGTCATTACTATTATTTTTCAGTGTGTCCGCATATTTATCACTTTTAGTATTTATGTATTCGTTGAACAGACCCCGCTAAAGTAGACTTAGAGGCGATATTAAGATCTATAAATTATATTAAATTGTAATAAAAATATACAGAACATGGGTAAATCTCACGTCACAGAAAAAGTTGAAAAGAGTATTGTCACGGACATACTGGTAAAGTTATCGCAAAGGCCTAGAGGTGTTCCAGTTTAACGAGAAATACATCTACAAAAAACCACTAGCAATAATAGAAAGAAAACCAAGACGAGCAACACTTTTTTATAGCACTTCCTAGTGAATAATTTGCGTATCCAGCTACTGTAAGATGTTGCTAATAAACAACCCAATGGTCCTTGATTTAGCGCCATCAAAAGGATGAAAGGTCGGGTTTGGTTTGCAAGGATTTAAATCTGTGCCTTGTAGTCGCACAGTGTCTCGTGCCTAGAAAGTTATCTGTCACAGAACGGTAGTGTTTCCTCAGTGCGCCCAACACATGCCACAGGCGCCCATGCCCTTTTCTATTGGACTGGACCTGCTGGACAGCGGAGCTGAAAGAGCTCTTGTTTCATTGTAGCCGCCTTTCAACACCTCTCACAACATTTGAGGGCGCTGACAGGAAGATGTGGGCTCTCCCTATGTTAACATCCAAGGTCCCAGACAGTATGACTCTATGCAATTCCCGTGACGATTTAAGGAGCACTCTTCAGTTTTAAAGTTATGGGGGAGGGATGTCTATTTATGGCCTATTTGGGAACTAATGGCATGGTTGATCTGGTCTGAGTGGTCAACAGTTGTTTGCTGCACCCAAAGTTGATCTTTCAGCTCCCACAAGTCACTTTGTTAAGAAGGGAAATCAGCGGGGTGGAGCTTGCATTGACAGTGTCTGCACGGGGTAGGGACATGAAATACCACTCTACGTAACCAGCCACATCTGCATGGATGAGCGACAAGGGAAGTCATTGTCTGGCTGTCTATTCACTGCCCCTACAGTTTTTCCTCAGATCCTGCTCTGGGTGGTCAGATGAATGTCAGGTAGTCGTCATCTTGGGAGGTGTGAGCATGGCTATGGTGGGTGTCTCCGGAAGGGGTGCAGTGGCAAGCACGGAGATTGCCTCAGGTGCTGTGCGGACGAGATTCTTATAGTAAGGGAAATCTTGGGTGAGGAGGTCAAACCTAGAATGGGCAGGAGGCTTCATGTGTTAAACAGCTGTGTAATGCGAAGGGGCCATGGAGGCAGTTCAGCCACCGTGTCAGTTGTAGGCACTATGCACTGAGCTCACCACACTTCTGGTGTGTGGCAACCTTGATCATTGTCCACTTTTTTTCTTGCCTTTTAGCTATTCCAGTTCTCCATGTTTTTGCTGCCTAGTTCTCCAGTGTTGCAGCTTGTGAAATATCCCCCTCCTCGTCAAGTTAGTGTCACATTGATCACTTACCCATATAATCTATGCTCAAGATGGGGTACCCCCCCTTGGTGCCAGGGACATTGCACCTCAGCAGAGAGTTATGGTCCAGCGGTGCTATCCCTTTCCATGTAACTACAAGGGCTCCCAGCACGTGCCCCCCAGTTGCACCACTGTATAAGAAGCATGTTCTTCCCAGTGTTGACACCGTGGTCCCTATTGTAACTCTTCCTAACTTACTGAGTTTAGGGCGTCAGCCGTTTTGAAATAGAGATATTTTTATTATAGGCTTTTATAGCGCGCTCTGTTACTAAAAAAATAGTATCCTGGCGCGGATTTAGCAATTTAGGGGCATATTCTTAAGGATTTATCTTCAAGTTAGTGGCACTCTATCACAGCCAAAGTGGCGATAGATTTATCGCACTATTCACAAGCTGGTGCTAACAGGCGATATCACCAGTTTTCCTGCGATAGCAGCCGCAAAAAACATAGCCACAAATTACACGGCAACTAACACTAATGATATGCATAGTAGGCGTTTCCGTGCAAAAAGCAACAACAACACCACTTTGCAACATTCTCAATGACCAGCCAGATCAGCGATAAGATCTCAAAACATGCGATAAAGAGCATAGCAGCAGGGATTTAACACCTGCTCTTACCTGGTTTTAAGTCGGATGACAACCTGCACCGTAAAATGGAGCCCAGCCCAGAGACACACCTGAAGAACAACAGATGCCATGGAGCTACTGATCATGCAGCCCGGACACCCAAGAGGGCCACAACACCCACCACCACAACCCCCAGTACCCCCCTTCCCGGCCCCTACCCCGGGCACCCCTCCCCCCAACAAAGATATTTACATCAACTTTACGAAATCATGAACAAAACAATTCGCCTGATGTCGCACAATTACAACAATTAACATTTATGTGTGGTCAGAAAAAGGAGAATCATTCATTCATCTTTGAATTTCCAAACAAAATATTTCCTTCAAATGTAACTTAAAACAACTATTTGGAAGAGTCATGGCAGGTCTTCTCTGGACAATCCTTAAGTCACAGCCTGCAAGACAAAATTCCAGATTAGCAGGTGTGTCATGCGCTCATCAAAGGACAGAGAGAGAACGAAAGTAAGAGAAAGAGAGAGGAAGCGAGAGAGAGAGATAGAGGGATTGAGAGAGAAAGAGAGCGAGAGAAGGAGAGAGAGAGAAAGAGAGAGAAAAAGCACGAAAGAGGTACAAACAGAAAGAGAGTGAGAGAGAGAGAACGAGAGAGAAAGAGAGAGAGGGAGAGAGACAGAAAAAGAGAGAAAGAGAGAGAAAGAGAGAGAAAGAGAGAGAGAGATTGTATAAGGAGCGCAAGGCCGCTCGGGTTATTGGCTCATTCCTGCCAACTGTTGTGTGTGTATCGCTATTGGTACACCATAAGCCTAAGGCCTAGCCTCAATTGCAGCGCGAAAGCCACAATACATTTCCAGAAGGCAAGCAGTAGTCAGACTAACATTAGGGATGAAAGCTCCTTTGTCTCAATACTTAAGGCGGAAGGACATCTGCACCACTGACCTTGGTCTTGCATGCGGCTGGCACAACCTGAGAGAGATACTATAGCAGATGATGACGAGTCCCACACTATGCACAGCGCTAATGAAAGACCAACTTATCTACACCCCACACACAGAAGTCCGTGGTCGAGGTGCTCGTGCATGGAATGCCTATGACACTTACGTAAAAAACAACCCATAAGTCCAAACGCTGGACACACATCTGACTCATTGCTCCGAGCTGTGGCACATCATCCACATAACTGCCGCAGGTCAGAAGAATTCAGATTCTACTAAAGCCACCAACGCAATGGCAGAACATGCACAACCCCTGTATGTGGAACTGTACCGTGCTCGTATGCTGCATTTGATGGGGGCATTGCCACTGGCAGTGTTGCGCATCAGTTACTGTCTGAGCTTCCATCTTGCGTACGTCACCTGCGTCCAGCCCTGGTTCCACTGTCGATCATGCATATTCGAGTGGCACATGGATGTCTGCCTATCCAACACAACGGTAGCTGAACTGGATTATGACTTCTGTGTGCACCCCCTGTTGGCCCACGACCAGGAGTGTAACCATGATACCCGTTCATGGGATGCCTTGATGTTTGGTGTATGTGCTGGCAGTTGGGGATGGGAGATTGCATTAGTCCTGGTGTGTAGTGATCATATCGAAGCGCTCCCCTATTGAGCTGTGTTGCGGATTGGTGAAACGGCATGGACGCAGCACATCTGACTGAACCAGTTAATCGATTGGCTCGCCCTCGTGTTTGTTGAAGTCAACAATGACGTACTCTTGGAACTGATTGCCCAGGAAGCTGCGCTCGCATTCATGGACGAGTAACTATGGGGCATATTACCAAAGTTAAGCGATATTTATCGCTAACGATGCTTAGCAACGAATTTTTTAACGCTAAGCATCGTCAGAAATTATTGCTGATAAACCTTGCTATTATCAAGGTTTATCGCAAATGCAATAAAAAACGGCCGCAATGCATGAATATCGCTGAAAAGTCAGCGATATTCATGCATTACCGAGCTAATGCTCTTAGCCATGTTATCCACCTCCCATTGGATAACATGGCTAAGAACTGCTCAGGGCAGGTGTTAGTTTTTGGAGATATTCGCGCTTAGCGCGAATATCTCCAAAAGTTGGTAATAGGAGATAGCGATGTTAGCGACTGTTTCCAGTCGCTAACATCTTGGCACGCCCACTTTGCATGTCATTAGTGATAAATATCACTGACATGCAAAGTGGGGCCCAAGATGGTCGCTATCTCCTACTAGCTGTCGCTAACTGGTGTTAGCGACAGCTAGGTAATAGGGAGATAATTTTATCTCTGCTTTCTTGGCTTTTAAAGCCAAAAAAGCGGAGATAAACCCCCTTGATAATATGCCCCTATGTTCCTCCAGCCACAACTGATAGTAATGCAGATCACAGGTCCCAACACCTTGTTGCATCTTGGAGAAATGGTCACATATCCCACCACAACAGTGGACATGTCTGCATTCGCCTGGACTCACAATGCATGTGTGTGCACCTACTCGTGTTGACACACATCTGAGCAAGGTGAGGCAGTCCCATTAGCGCAGTTGCACAGCTTCATTTGGCAACGTTCTGAAATCTGACATACTGCTGGAGGGAGAGTACACACATGGCAATGTAGTACTACATGTGACCTTGATGGACCCTTTCACCTGCTCACTGTCAGCAGAGCAGACAGTCAGCGCAGTCCGCTGGTACAGCACTATGCAGATCCCATGGGATGTGAGTCGTGTCCCCTGACATGGGGCAATGAGCATAGGCCAAACATCAAATGACTTGTCCAGCAAGGCAAGGTGGGATGAGACCGTTGCCATCCATAATGATTGGTGTTCATTTTGGCCTCCCCATTTCTTGCACCTCTACATGTTCCTATGCTGCCTGTTAGTGTCTGAAGCATTGGTTTGCATGTTGTGGCCCATGTCTTGCCCATACTGACACGCACGTGCTAATAAATTCTACACAACTTCACTAGTGTTCAACTGTGATGAGTGTTGATTAGAATGACAAATTGTGTGCCTCAATGAGCATTGTCCGTACACAGGGAGGGACTGACTGACGCATTTCACTTAGGGGTGGGTCCCTATTGCCAGCTCCATCTCTGTGATCCAGACATTGTGGTTGGGTTAGTTGCTGGTTGACCTGTGCTCTTATGTGTCTTCAGCAATGTGAGTATGGTGTCCAACTTCTTGCCATGTGGATCAATGTGATCCATCAAAACAGGCTGTGTCCACACAGTTGAGTGTGAGTAGGTATGCGGAGAGATGTTCTGTTGTCATATGTGATGGGGACACTACTTTAGGCCTGCTACCGAATTTGACATTTTTACACACAGCCCTATTTAATACATAGACGTGGGGCTATGTTGGGGGTTTGCAAGATTGTTGTTCATGAGCAAATAGGCCACAGCTAGCCAACATTAAAGTAAATTGAGAAGAAACACCGAACCTCATTAGACCATAGAAGAAGGCATCCCAGTTTACCAGGTCAAAGACGTTCCCTGCATTGACCATCAATATGGGTGCAGATGTCTGATTCACCTTAAAATAATCTAGTGCACTAACTAAAAAACAATATTGGCTGAAATCATCCTTAAGTCCCACATCCAGTCTGGTTGTTATGTATTACAACCTGGTCTGCCGGGGTGATGTGGTTTGCCCATATTTTCATAACATTTTTATAATTGGTGTTTAATAAACTAATTTGTCAGTATGAGTTGACATCTCCTGGATTTTTAAAAAAAACAAATGATTGGCGATTCCTTAAAAGTTGCGGGGACCTCACCTCCTTCTCTTATGAAATTAAAAATCTCCATCAAGAATGATGCAAACTCAGTAGAAAATGCTTTAAAAAACTCCATTGGAAAACCGTTGTTGCCGTAGGCCTTCCCACAAGGCATTGAGGCCAAAGCCTGCTGGAGCTCTAACACTGATATATATGCTACCATATCCTCTATGTGGGTATTTGTCAGTTGGGTCAGCCTAATGAACTGAAAGTTGTTGGACCTGGCCCTCTTGGCAGGGTCATTCCTAAACTTTTTGCCTTCCTCCAATACTCTCTCTGACCTGTTTTTGTTGGTTTAATGACTCTGGGCACTTTACCACTGCTGACCAGTGCTAAAGTGCATATGCTCTCCCTGTGCAAAGTATAACTGTGATTGATATTCCTGATTGGTTCATTGGATTTACTGACAGTCCCTAGTAAAGTGCACCAGGAGTGCCAGGGCTTGTGAATGCCAATACTGCTAGTGGGCCTGCAGCGCTGGTTGCTCCACCCACAGAAGCAGCCTTTTAAAATGTGTCTAGGGTCTGCCATTGCAGAACCTGCGTGCAGTCTGGTACTGTCATGCTGGCTGGGCAAGTGCACACACTTGCCAGCCCCTAAACCTTCCCTTAACTTCATATTAGTCACCCCTATGGTAGGCACAAGGGCAGGGTGCATTGTAAGTGTAAGGTAGGACATGCTCTGATGAATGTGGCATGTCCTAATAGTGAACTACTGCCAAATTCGTTTTTCACTATTGTAAGGCTACCTGCTCCCTTTAGGCCAGATGGGCTGCTGGAATTATTACACACTATAATTCCAGCAGGCTCAGGGAACATGGTAGAAAATAATGTTTAGTATGCCTGAACTCAGAATAATAAAATACTGCTTTTAGTAAAGTTTATTTTAATATCCTGTGTTTGCAAATGCTACTTTTAGAAAGTTAGCATTTGCTTGCCCAACCATTTCAGCCGCCTCTGCTTGGATGTGTATCTGACTGTCTGGGTTGTGTGAGTGACAGGGCTGGGGGATGACAGGTGGTGAATGCAAGGATTACATCTTAGTGGGAGGTAGGAGTGGCCCTGGACTCTTCATCAGGCTGTGCTCTGCCACCACAATGCTGGCTCCGCCCCCCTGGGGGGCGACTGATGACTCAGCCTGCACCTGGCCCAGGAAGGGCGAAGCACTGTCAACAAGGTACTCCTGGCAGCCCCTGTCCCCACAATGCTGGCTCCGCCCCCCTGTGGAGCGTCTGATGTGCCTGCCAACACACTGAAATCAGAAGCCAGAAGTCCCCCAACAAATGCTCAGAGACTGAAAGCAGTTATGCAAAGGCCCCCCTGGCCTGTGAGAACAAAGAAAACTCTGTATAAAAGTAGGAGCCCTGCTCCTTGTAAATCAGAATCCTGTTTCCCACAAAGAACCTCTGCCCGAATAGAAGGAGAAGAAGACGCTGGAAGGACTGGCCTGCTGCTTGCCTTGCTGAGGAAGGAGAGGAGAAGACTTTTCTAAAAGACTTTGCTGACTTGTGCTTGAAACATTCTCCAAGGGCTTGTTGGAGCTTGCCCCCTGATCTGGACCCCAGGACTAGTGGGTCCTTGGTGCTTTTGCTCGTCCTGACATTCGAGCCGTGTGTGCATCCCGCCGGAGCCAGACTGCGCCCCTCATCGCCCCTCCTAGGGCTGTGGCACTCGGGAGCTTGCCTGCCTTTGTCCCTGTGAGAGCCTCGCTCCCATCGGAGTCGCTCTCTGCCCCCGGGCTAGGCTTCCTGCTCCTCTGCCCCTTGCCTGCTACTGGAGCGCGCTGAAGCGCTCTCCCCCCTCCCGCCGGAATTCCTCTGACGATCGCGATCCACGCCGGGTCGACAGCTGCACAGGCCGTGCCCTGTGACCCCGTTTTGCGATCCCAGAGGCTCGTCAGGCCGCGCCGCCCCCGCTGAGGAGACCCCCGCACCGTCATGCTAAGGGTCGCGGGCCGCGCCTGCCTTGTTGCACACGCCCGCTGGCGTCAAGATCCAAAAGTGCCCCCAATCGTCTGAGTTGCACTAGCCTGTGCCGACTCTCGCCAAAGTGACTGAAGATTGATTCCTGCACCGGGCTCGGGGCCCGCAACTTGTTCTTTCCCCGTCATCGAGGCTGAGGGCATTTCCGAGCGCTGGAGGAGGAGGTCTACGCCCCCCACCAGAGTCTTTGCGGGTGAGTGGGAGTGAGCGTAGCCTCGCCGTCTTCCTTTCTCTGCCCCCCAGCCCCTCTGACAAGCGCCCTGCTCCTCAGAACCCTCCCACCGCATGAGCCGCGCTGTTCAGCCCGGCTCGCTCCAAGCTCTGCCTGCGCCTACGTCCCGAGCCGCTGAGAAGGCCCGTACGCGGCGAAGGCGTGCTCACGCCAGATGCGTGGGTCGCGGTAGGGCTCCAATCTATTTCGGCGGGCAGAGCGAGCAGAGCGCTG
Organism: Lissotriton helveticus; assembly: GCF_964261635.1. Taxonomy (NCBI): domain Eukaryota; kingdom Metazoa; phylum Chordata; class Amphibia; order Caudata; family Salamandridae; genus Lissotriton; species Lissotriton helveticus. The sequence continues at coordinate 810,000,061 of NC_136063.1, forward strand.
TGAAGCCCACAGAAGGCCTAAGATTGGCCTGAGGTCCCTAGAACCTGCCTAGGAAGCAAGATTAGACGAACTGCAACTAAGAGAACTGTAAAAGAAGTGGTTTAACAAGGAAATCCACCTTTGAACTTGGAACTAAAAGAGAAGCTTGCCTATTTACAATCTGTTGGCATCCTAAAACGTTACTGGTCTTGTATTAAGTCTGAACTGCATATATATATCTATTTTTACATAAAGAATCGTATTTTGATATATTCACAGCCTGGTGTCCATTCGTGGGGGGATTGGTACATTTTACTGTGTGTGTGATTACAAATGCTTAACTGAATAGCGCCTGAAGAATAGCCTTGGCTGCTCACGCCACGCACCTAGAGGGTGAGCATGGGTAATTCTAAGGGGTCATCCTTCGCCCTGACTTAGAGGAGAGGGCCCCTGCTTGTCACAAGTGCGTACTTGCGCCAACCAGAGACCCCCAATTCTAACAAAAGTATTTATAGATACTTTGTAAGGGATCACACATTTACTTGCAAACAACGTTTTATAGTGTTGTAAGAAAACGTTTGACACCTCGACCCTGTCATCGACCAAAACCCCTGTCCCTAGTTTCTGGAGTCGGTGTTCAATCCTAGTTGGCCAAGCCAGACATTTACCAACCATCTGACTTTCCTCATATACTCTCTGTTGGATCAGCCTTGAGCTATTGATCTGCTCTAAGATAAAAAAAATACCCCCAGTTCGTTGTTTTGCTTCAGCCAGCTGCGTGTCCTTTAATAGTTGTGGCCCCAAACTTCTGATTGGAGCTCAACTAAACGTGCTGCATGATTTTTGGATTGTAAAGCCATAAATGCCACCATCTGACCACGAATTGCTATCTTAAAAGCTCTCCAGACTGAAAGAAATGATGTTTAGCTTTATTCAGCTGAAAAAACTTCACAATACATGTTTTCATACTTGTTAACCACTCCTGATTGGCAAGAAGGTTACGATCCACCTGCCATCTGGACCTCTCCCCTTTTCTTACCTTCAATTCAATTTAAATGGCGACCAGAGAAATGGTCCGAAAATGAATTGGCCCAAATTTCTGAACCTACACATTTCAGAGAGCTGGAAATAAGGAAATTGTCAATACGAGAGGCTGACTGAAAATGGTTGGAGAAACAGGTATGTTGTGAGATTCCGAAGTGGTCTCTGCACCACCATGGATCAGTCATCACATCTAGCACCCTTTTAGTATTTGGCTTCAGTTGCCTTTTCGTTTTATTAGATGTATCCCAGACTAAATCCTGAACATAATTACCCACCCTAGAATTACTGAACCTATTGCCCCCTTTACCATGTTATTGATCTGTATGATTGTGTTTTTATCGTCCTCTATCGGGTCATAGTAATTCACCAAATTCTGAGGATTGCTATTAACACTGACTGTACGCCATATCCATCTACCATTAAGGTCCCGACAAACTTGGGCAATCGACCACTCTAACCATTTGCCCAGATGGACCTCTACCCCCATCTAATATGATCCCCTTGATTCTACTTATTGAACGTTCCATTGACATTTCACAATATAATTCTGATTTTACGGACTATTGCCCTGGTAGCCTGCTCTGGATTGAACCCTCCCTTTATGATAAATTCTGAAAGATATATATGCAGCAATGATTCTGCTCTTTCTTGCTAAACATGCTCCCCTCCACTCATAGAACCACCCTCCATCCATGCATGATACCTTGTGTCTCCCCCTGAAGCCCCAGACCCTGGTGAGAGGGGAATAGCCCACAATAGCCCTCTCGCGGCAATGGACGCCTTCCCTAGGTGCTATGGTGTTGTCCCTCTGGTGGACCCACATCCCCCTACTCCAATATGGGTATTATACCCATCTATTTCACTTTCAGTTTTATACATTCATGGCTAGACACTTAGTTAGAAATCTTTTGCAAAAACTCCTGGGCTTCACCCAAATTAGCTAACAAATGGAACTGACCATTAACCAGTACCCTTAATTTTGACTATTGAGCAATTGTGGCTTGTGAACAAATTCATTCTGGCAGCCGGCTGCCACTGCTGACAAAGCAGAAAAGACACTACAGTGAGGTATGTCATCAGTCGAAACTGTTTCTATTCAATTGCTTTTGCTAAGATACGCTCCTTTGTGTGATAGTCAGCAAAATTCACCAGTATTGTGCGTTGCAGTTTTGAGTTTGAGAATAGTTGAGCCGGGACCCTCTGTGCCAGTGTGTTTGTCAGATCCCCTGAATAGTCAGGTAAAACACGCTGCTTAGTAAATGCATCGACTCATTGAAGGACCTGCGGACCTTCACAGCCCTCTGGAACTCCAACCAGTCTTAGATTAGAGTGATGTGAGTGATTTTCCAACTCCTTGATTTTTTTTCCAGCAAAGATTTTTGCTTCCCTGCTAGATTAACTTGCAAAGCATTAACCTGGTTTTCAAATTGAAAGATTTTTTAATCGCCCTCTTGTATTCTTTCAGGAAAGTTCCCCATTTCTTCTTCAAATCTAGATAGTCGCTGGTTCAGGGATGCTATTTCAACTGCTTGGGAAGCTTTTAATTTTCTGATTTCATCGAGAATAATGTTCAACATAGGCTTTATATCCAAGTGTGCAGTAACACTTTAACCCAGCTGCTTATTAGAATGACACACTTCCTGGGGCTGAGCTGACTCCAGGGCCTGGAGCTGGGGCTGGTCTTCAAAGACTGTCTCTGAAACAGCGGCTAGACAACAGGACTGCTTTTGTGCTGGAGATTGAGATATTAGGAGTTGCTGGATATCACTATCCTGGATCTGTGTTAGCCATTTAGTAGAGCTTTGGATGAGAGTCTCTGGGATTGCTGGCAGCCCCAACTCTGTGTGCGAGACTGACTCCTGGTGCCCCACCGGCATTACTTTCACTTTTGTGAAGAGCGGGTACTCTTTTGTTTTACCTTGATTTGTGTTATCACTTACATCATTAGTATACACCTGCAGGAGATTTTGTTTTAACTTTGCTCTACTTTTCGATTTCCTCATTTCCCTTGTGTTCTGTAGCCCTGCTGTTTTCTATACACCGGTATGGTGTTTCCATTTGTATGAGCGTGCCCGGTTCCGAGGCCCCTTCTGCTGCTGCCAACTCTTGAGGGAGATTGGCCAAGGCTGACCCAACTTCTTTACCGGTTACTAAGTCATCTTCTGAGCTTAATGAACTTAATGCTGGCCCTAACCCTTGGCACAGCTGTAAACTACACTCTGCTCTTGCTGCTGCAGATGCTGATTTTTCTTGAGCTCTCTGTGTTTTTACTTTGCTTTAAGGGCCAGTGTCAAGGCAACATCCACGTTCCCAATCAAATTGCCTGCATTTAAGTGCTTCCCCATACTTAAGTTCTTAGGCTTTTATTATTTTGCTCCTGTACTTTCTGTTCTAAAAAAAAAAAAATCAGGAACAATTTTCCAGGCTAGCTCCAAATCATCCCACAGAGAGATGCCGATTAGATAGTCGGAGAAACCAGCCGCGCGACCCACTACCAGGTAAACAATGCAGATGGCTATACACAGCCAAGTACTTACCCCAGTGTAAAACCTGGCTGTTCTCCCCTCACAGTGCCACACAAAGGCCTTACTTCCTTTTGGTGTCAATAATTCATATTGGAGGCTTGCTGTGGTTGCAGTATTCGCCTCCCTCATCCAAAACAACAGCCTCTTTCCCTTGCGACAGACATGCTACACCAGCTGCTGTCGAGGGAGAACAATTCACCACTGTGGTTCCATTTGAACCCGGCAGCCGTGCCCATCAAGTAAGCACCAGTACTGCCGCTCTGTGCATACCGCATCTCCACATCTCTGCATTACCGGAAGCAGATGCAAAATGATGTGGGGAAAGGGAGAGGTTGAACGTTGTCTTAGCAGCAAAGCATGTGGGACCCGCCTGCTGCCTCCATACTTTTGGAATGCAAACCGTTTCCAAAGTGTTGTGGTGGAATTTACTTCCTGACGCAAATCAGAATTTTAGTTGTTAAGTTGACCAAAGTAATGCAAATTAGCGATATATGCTAATATGTGCTACTTTGTATTACTTTGTGACAAGGGAATGTTCCATTAGTGGTACCTGGGTGTTCCCGTGCAACTGCCCATGGGTGTTGATGCAAATCCCTTTCTACAAATAATTGTATACAGTGGTTTGTGCCAAAACATTATGCCTCCTCGAGGCAAGCGCAACGGAGGGGAAATATTTTTATTCTCCCAACTTTCCAAATTTTGCAGATGTGCTGATTTGTATACACTGAAAACATGGAAAAGTATTAAAGTATAGCTTTTGTACTAAAAAGCTCCCCTTCCAGTACAAAACCTATGCTTCACATAACACACACTCTCGCACTATAATGAAAGGGTGTGTGCATTGGCACTTGGCAGCCTTACATGCGCCATCGCCAGGGAAAGAAAAACAGCTCCATATGTTTGTAGATATGGCACGGTTTTTTACTCTCCCTTTGGCACAATGCACTGCAGCAACTTTGGTTGATTAGCTGCACTGCATCACATTTTCGTAAATTTCCCCTTAAGTAGGTGGAAGGGCTCATATGCATGTACATCTCTTGCTATGGGAAAGAGAGGCATCTGGATAAAATGAGTTACTTTTTAACCAGTAACCACAACTAAGAAGGGTATGTCCTTGAAAACTCCCAGTGCCTTGTTTCCAAGTTCTTATGGTGCTCCTTTCCACGTGGTCAGGGCAGGCTTCCATTGGAAGAATTGGTATGGTTAAAAGCGAGGCAAATTCTCAGACAACCAATTTGGTGAGTAATGTATTCGAGGTCTGTTAATGAAGGAAACGTCTCATGTATGTCAGTCAGTGATTCACATTCTAAGGACTCTGGGCCAGATTTACAAGCCCCTTGCGCCGCTTTTGCGTCACTTTTAACATGGGAAAAGTGACACAAAGGCGGTGCAAGGGGCTTGTAAATCTGCGACTCTAGATTTTGGATCACAATGAGTCACAACATTCTGACCTGAAACAGATTTTCCACAGCAAATAACACAAATATTGCATGGATATAATTTTCTGGGAATAAACCTTTTTTGATTGTTTTGCTTCTTTAACCTGTTTTCACCTGCTGTGCAGGGGGGAGGGGGGCAGCGCGCGGCGACGCCATGCTTTTGACGAGCTCAGCTCGTCATGAGACACAGTGGAGCTGCACTCATGACGAGCTGAGCTCATCACGACCACACCCGTTTTGGAATGTTCAGCACAGCGGGGAAATTACCCCCGCGTGTGAACGTTCCAACGGTAAGAGTGCAGCTTAACCGTGCCTCATGATGGAAGATTAACACACGTATCACTAAAAAGGTGCGATCACAACAACCCTAGAAACAGGATTGTGAGTTCTGGGCACGGTACACTTAGTGTAAGAAATTGGGTTGTTAATTGAATGGGGTGTGAGCCCTGGTCAAATAGCAACCACAATCCTTGTCAGGTTATGGCACCAGCAAACCCTAAATTAACCTATGCTTAGCTGCCATTCTCTTGAGGTGGCACGGTGGTTGGTTTGAATCGGCAGCGTTGGTCCTCGATAAATCGGAAGAATCCTGCCCGAAACAGCGTAGACATCTGAGGAAATACACACATCCCTCGATAACAATAAGGAATATTCTCACATGTGGGTGTCATCATGAAGTATAACCTCTGAGGAAATGTACTATGATAGTCCCTGATATATGATACAAAGGATGAGAGGTTTGCTCTGCCAAAATACAGATTTCACATGAACTTGGAAGTGTGCAAAGTGGTTGATTGCAGAAGAACTTTCTTATTATTGAAAGTAGAAATGCTTATTGAAGCCCTAAAGCAGTCCGTACAGACGAAACGGATTGGCTACAGATGGCAAAAGGTTTTTAAAGACTTGGTAATAAAGGAATCAACAATGAAGTAGGAGTCTTTACAATTATACTATTGTTTGTTGATAGCTGAATAAGGAATTTCTGTCTTATTACTTTGGGTAATACATAAGGCTGTACTCAGTTTCCAATTTATTTATAATGCTCAAGAGTTCTCTCTGATGTGAAAAGGAAAAAGGTTTGTCCTTCTTTGACGTGTACACTTCCTAAAAAACTGTATTCATGTCAATATTATGATCCTCATAGGAAAAAGGTGCTGTGTAGGCTTATGAATCCGAAACCGGTCCCAGGATGCTTGTTTCCGGTCCAGGGAAGACATGCCTTGGCAGTTCGGGCTGGACTGTTCCCATTAGGCACAGGGTCAGACTGATTTGCATATGGCCATGTCTGAACTGGGGTGGTGGAGTGAGCTAAAGAATGGTGATGGATTAAACCCAGATCAATTGACTGGGGGTGAGTGTTTGATTTGCTCAAACGCTCCGTCCATCATCCCCTTTAGTATCACTTTGTTCGCCCTAAGTTGGCAGGGTATGCCCAGATGTGGGTCCCTTGCTCACTCTACCACTGGATTCAAGATAGCCTGGCTGGTGAGGATTATGAATCCGAAACTGGTCGAAGCTCAATCTCATTTGCCATACCTGATCATGGGCGATCTCAATGGCAAAATATCAAACACTGAAATATCCAACTGGGCGAACTGGTACAAAGATGAAGTTCTAGAAATTCCGGTGCCGACATTCCCGATCAGAAGCAGGGCTGACAAAAGGGGGAAAATGTTATTAGCGTCACTCCCAACACTAAATGGAATCATCTTGAACGGGAACGTGGAAGGTGACATCCCTGCATCCCACACAAGACGGGGAAACAGAACTTTTTCAATCCTAGATTATATGATTTGCAGTTTGGAGTCGTTTGAGTCCGCTTCACATTTTCGCACCTATTTTACTGAAGAGAGTGACCACGCAATCCTGTTATTACACACGCAATGGAAAATAAGAACCTGCTCATCCAGTTATATCATGTTTAAACATAGCACAATAGAGGCAAAAAAAATCAAAGGCGGATCTATTGGAACTCAACCATGTTAGATAAAATAACCACCTTAATTGACACAAACCATCTTTTATCCATAGAATATTCCGCTGACCCAATAACAAACTTTGAATCCATCATCGAGAAACTAAACCAAGTTTTTCAAAATAAACTGCGACAAGCTGCACCAGTAAAGAATATAAATAAAAATAAAACTTTGAATTCATCAATTGCAAAAAGATTAAATAAACGTATTAGAGCACAATACGTGGACCGTTCAATTTCAAGACAGGCAGAAATTAATAAACTGAAAAATCAACGCAAGCGAGAAAAGCGTCGTTTAAAAAGAATAATGCAGGACAAAAACTGGGTCGACCTACAAATTGCGGCAAAACAGCGCAGCCAACGATCCTACTGGTCATTCATCGCAAAGGAAACCGGTACAAAAAAGGTCCTGCAAGCCATCCCAGTTCCACCTCAAGAATGGGAAAACTAGCTGACAGATTTGTATAGAGCAAACACGAGTAATGAAGAGGCTGATAACACTGGGAATAAAAAGCGAAGGAAATAACGCTCCGATTGGAACCGCCTCCCCGTTTTCAATAGAAATGCACATCCGAAAGGCAAGATCTACAGGAGCCTCCGGCCCAGACCAAATACCAATAAAGATCCTACAGGCAGACCCCAAGGGTTGGAGTAAGATGCTCTCTCCCCTCTTTAACTTCATCTTTAAAACAGGATCAGTCCCAAAATCCTGGAAGGGGAGTATCATAATACCGATTTTTAAAAAAGGATCAAGACATCAGGCTGGTAACTATCGCCAAATAGCATTACTAGATGCCACGGGGAAAATCTTCGCCGCCGAAGTATTGGACCAACTCAAAAATTGGGCCTTTTCTCAGGACCTAATTCCCTTATATCAGGCCGGCTTCAGACCAAAGCACTCGGTTGTCGATAACATTGGGATATTACAAACAATCCTCGACAAATACATTGTAGGAAAATCCCAGCCGGTATACGCAGCATTCATTGATTTTTCAACTGCATTCGACCGAGTTGACAGACCATCTCTCTGGAAAAAACTGAGGAAGCTAAAAATCCCAGAACAATTATTACAAATCATAATCACACTACATTCGCCCACGTGGTGTCAAGTGCAAATGGGGTGTGAAAAGGGCCTGACCAACATAATTCCAACAGCAAATGGACTCAAGCAGGGGTGTCTCCTAGCCCCCTTGTTATTCTCACTATATATTAGTGATCTGCCTCAGCACCTGCAACAAGTGCCAAGTCTGCCTCCAAAGATCGCAGCCCAAAATGTTCACGCCCTCTTATATGCAGACGACATCGTAGTGCTAGATCTCACGCCCTTCGGTCTGCAAAGACTTCTAGACACTCTGAACAAATATACCCAGGAAAACTTCTTTATCCCGAATCTCACTAAGACAAAAATAGTTTCCTTCTCAGGAAGAAAAAGAAGCACCAAATTTTGCTGGAGACTCAGCGGTGGAAAAATAGAAGAGACTGAGGAATACACCTACTTGGGCAGGATTTTCACTAAGACCTTAAAAAACAATTCAGAGGTTAATAACCTGACCAGGAAATCCGAGGTGCACGCCGGAGCCCTTCAAAGACTAAATGCGGCCTCAGGTAACCGACATTTCTCATCCCTTCTTAAAGTATTTAGCACAAAGATACCTCCAGTTTTATCATTTGCTTTGGAATATATTCCAATAAAACAGTGGTCATTCCTGGACCAAAAAGAAGGGAAGATACCGAAGAAAATGCTGAAGGTATCACAATCCACCCCGGTGCAAGCTCTTCGCCTTGAATTCTCAATCACGAGTTTCTATTCAAGAGCCATCGCAAATGTCATCAGGTGGGCATATAACCTGCTGCACGCAAAGGATGGAACTCTCCGTTCTCTACTTAAAGACCTTCGACTGTGATGCTTCGAAACAAGTATTCTTCAGTAACATGTCCACTGCATTTAAACTGGCTGAGATAAAAGCAAACTTGTTGCTTACGTGGACCCCATCACAACTGAAACTCTTTTAAAAATGTTTTACTTCCAGACTCAGTTATGATCTTGATTATTCACACTGCGCCAAGTTGACTCTGTATAAAAGCTTTGCGGAAACAATTGCACCTAAGCAAGTACAACAATACATAGCCTTTAATCTCTCGCATGGCGCTAAGAGATCAATTACCCTGTTACGGCTCGGCATTTTACCAGTGCTATCTTTAACATCAAGTTGGCACTCAAACGGAACTTCATTATGTAACCTCTGTTATGGAGGGGAGCAGGATGTAGAACATCTTTTATTCACATGCCCTAATCAAAAAGTAGTGGCAGCTAGGACAAAACATATGTATCCTATATACATTAATTGCCGTATTACTACTGTAAAGGACTTGATCACTGTATGCAAATTTCCCCCCAACGAATTAGTTTGTTATAACTTGTATACATTTTTAAAACCTTTTTTAGCTTTGTACTAATATGAAAAATTTGAAAAGTACTAGTAACTGAATTTTATCGTATAATATTTGAGGTCCTCAGTAGAGTACCAAAACAAATAAAATAAACTTGAACTTGGTCCAGGGAAGACATGGCGTTGCAGTTCGGGCTGGACAGTTCCCATTAGGCACAGGGTCAGACTGATTTGCATATGGCCATGTCTGAACTGGGGTGGTGGAGTGAGCTAAAGAATGGTGATGGATTAAACCCAGATCAGTTGACTTTGGGTGAGTGTTTGATTTGCTCAAACGCTCCATCCATCATCCCCTTTGATATCGCTTTGTTCGCCCTAAGTTGGCAGGGTATGCCCAGACGTGGGTCCCTTGCTCACTCTACCACTGGATTCAAGATATTCTGGCTGATGAGGATTATGAATCCGAAACCGGTCCCAGGATGCCTGTTTCCGGTCTAGGGAAGACATGGCTTGGCTATTCTGGCTGGACTGTTCCCATTAGGCACAGGGTCAGACTGATTTGCATATGGCCATGTCTAAACTGGGGTGGTGGAGGGAGCTAAAGAATGGTGATGGATTAAACCCAGATCAGTTGACTTTGGGTGGGTGTTTGATTTGCTCAAACGCTCCATCCATCATCCCCTTTGATATCGCTTTGTTCGCCCTTAGTTGGCAGGGTATGCCCAGACGTGGTTCCCTTGCTCACTCTACCACTGGATTCAAGATAGCCTAGCTGATGAGGATTATGAATCCAAAATCGGTCCCAGGATGCTTTTTTCTGGTCTGGGGAAGACATGGCTTGGCAGTTCGGGCAAGACTGTTCTTATTAGGCACAGGGTCAGACTGATTTGCATATGGCCATGTCTGACCTGGTGGTGGAGTGAGCTAAAGAATGGTGATGGATTAAACCCGGATCAGTTGACTGGGGGTGAGTGTTTGATTTGCTCAAACGCTCTGTCCATCATCTCCTTTGGTCTAGCTTTGTTCGCCCTAAGTTGGCTGGGTATGCCCAGACGTGGGTCCCTTGCTCACTCTACCACTGGATTCAAGATAGCCTGGCTGATGAGGATTATAAATCCGAAACCAGTCCCAGGATGCTTGTTTCCGGTCCAGGGAAGACATGGCTTGGCAGTTCGGGCAGGACTCTTCCCATTAGGCATAGGGTCAGACTGATTTGTATATGACCATTTCTGAACTGGGGTGGTGGAGTGAGCTAAAGAATGGTGATGGATTAAACCCAGATCAGTTGACTGGTGGTGAGTGTTTGATTTGCTCAAACGCTCCTTCCATCATCCCCTTTGGTTTCGCTTTGTTCGCCCCAAGTTGGCAGGGTATGCAGAGACGTGGGTCCCTTACTCACTCTACCACTAGATTCAAGATAGCCTGGCTGATGAAGATTATGAATCCGAAACTGGTCCCAGGATGCTTGATTCCGGTCCAGGGAAGACATGGCTCGGCAGTTCGGGCTGGACTGTTCCCATAAGGCACATGGTCATACTGATTTGCATATGGCCATGTCTGAACTGGGGTGGTGGAGTGAGCTAAAGAATGGTGATGGATTAAACCCGGATCAGTTGACTGGGGGTGAGTGTTTGATTTGCTTAAACGCTCCGTCCATCATCCCCTTGGGTATCGCTGTGTACATTGCCCCAAACCTCCCTTTTGTTTGCAAATTAAGGAGTTGGATTTTTGCTCAAACAAACTTGATTTTTTTTTTTAAATAAAGAGATGAACAAATTGAATTGATCATGGATTCAAATGTTAGTGGCTGGTGTGAGGGTGTTTGTGTGCATGAATTTGAATAAAGTTGTATGTCGGTTGGAGAACGTTATTTTGGCCTTGGATATAGTTGGCCTAAAAGGTGATATTACATTGGTTTTACTCTTTTCTTACAGCCTTTACTTGGTGCGGAGTGTTGGTGATTTCAATTTTCATCACTTGTTCTTTTAGTTGCATCATGCTCTCCTTTTCATATGTGAAACGTCTATGACACACAGCTTATGCACCGTGGTTTTATCTGGAGCAAGGCTAATATGCATACATCAATATTATAATTTTGTTATGCTATTTTATACTGTGATTGATGGTGGTTCATGGGTGCATTTGATCACGATAAGGTAGAAGACTCTAGAAGCCAGCAATTTTGGTGTGTGAGCATTAGAGTCTAACGGAGGATAGGTAGAAAGTATTTTGAAGGGAATTGGAAAGTGGTCCGAGAAATCAACTTCTATAGGAGGGTTGCAAGTTGACATTTTTCTGTGCAGTGAGGATAACATCAAGAGTGCAACCACAACGGCCCCTCGCGGCGGGATGCCTGACTTTCACCTTGTGGATACCCTGCTATCTCACAGGGGAATACCAGGACGGGTTCCCTAAGCAAGCGCCGGGAAACCCACTGCGGGTAGCTGTGCGCTATATAAGCTCAACTACATTTACATTTACAACCTCGATCATGAGTAGAAAAGGTGGAGTGCTAATGAAGGTTGTCTAGGTTTATTAGCTTTTCAAGTTTTATGAAAAGTTTCAATTTGACATTAACTCAATCAAAGGATATTTTTTGTCAACATAATTAGACTGTGTAAAATGTATTCAGATATTTGCACTGCAACTATATTTTTGAGCTTGATGATATATAACGTGAGAGTGAGTGATGTTGTATTTGGACAGCAAATTGCAAACATAAAGGAATTTGAATATAGAAAATATTTAAGTTGGTCACCCTTTGCATTTTAGAGAATCTTTGTAAATGCTGTTTTTTCAACGATCTTGCTTCCATTTTCTGCACATACGTATAACGGCAACATTGTGAGTAACAACGGAGTCCATGATAAGCTGGGAGTTTGTTAATCCACATTTAAGTTTTGCAAAATAAATCCTGTAATTCAATTAAATTAGCAACATCTGCGGCTATAACACTGAGAAACATTCGAAATTGGCTTTGTGATATCTCAAAATATTGATCATTGCATGAGAATGACATTCACAATGTCATGTTTGTGGGCAGTGCATGGCTAGTGACATTGATAGATTATTGTACTGTAAGGAGGCAAATTTTAGTAGTATAAACATGTATCAGAATATTTAGCATTTACTTTTAACATTCATTGTTTAGCATTTATTGTTTAGTGTTCAGCGTCTCATTTTTTAGGATGTTTTGAAAATTTAGCGTGCAGACAAGTGCCTGCCGAGTGGACTACTAAATTCATTGTATATATATTTGTGTAACCTGAAAATCACAAGGTTAATGATTTGTGTAAACAAAAGGTAGAGTGTACTCTTTAAATGAAGTTATTATTATTTGTTTTGATAAGAGAGATGAAACGTGTTTCTATATCTAACTCATTAAACATTTTACTGTGAACGTGTATATTAGCAAAACTCATTTTATATTTGTGTATGCTTGCAAGCATTAAGGGTCTTAATTCTCTCAGAAAGTTATATCTGCTCATTCAATTCATATAGGACCTGCCATTAATCCAGGATACAAAAAATATTTAGTAAAGCTTTTGTTCGTGTCAGACACTTGTATTCTTGCTGTGCCCCATAACAATAAAAACAGTATGTTTATGTCACTACTCTTTGTTAGCTGTTGCTAGCAGGCAAGATTGTCAATTACCTGACCTCTTCAAATACTTTGGGCGTGATTACGATGCAGTTCGGACCGCAACCGGCGGCTTGTCGGTTGCGGTCCGAACCGCATCTGCTGCTGCAGTCCGTCTGAAACATTACAATGTTTGCGGTCGGAGGCAACAGTCTGAGGGACCAACGAACACAATCCGACGGGCTCATGGAGCCCATCGGTCCATCAGAAACCCACATATAGCAATAAGCAATTGAAAGGTGACCAGTCAACCTTTAGAAAGGGCCTTCCACTGCGAGGTAATGTGTTGCTGCATTTTTAGTAACTTTTGACCTGTTTGAGCTAGAAACAAGCTTTTTTTTTAATTTGCAAATTATGCAGCAGATGATGGATTATGTGGCAAATGCGGGAAATCTATAACTATGCGCTGTGAGTGCAGTTGAGCGTGAAAGTAAAGGGTGAGAATGAGTAGTGAGGTGTGTGAATGCAGCGTCCATTCCCAGATTTTCAGATATAAGTTAAACTATAGGTATTGGTTAATGTTAAGGGTTAATGACATTAATTGGGCATCGAGAGAGGAAGAAATAAATTCTGTGCTGATCCTGCAACAAACTTCCAGTCTTCTGATTAGTGCTGCCAGCTCATTATTTTGATATTCCAGACATTACAAAACTAAACAGTCTCCTAAAGCCGTATTTTAAGCACCTATCTGTGTATACTTCGAACAGCAAATATAAATAGAAAACACTTTTAATTGTGTTCTAGGGCAGCCTGATTGAGTCATGACTGATAATTAAAAGGAACAAAGTTAGAAAAGTCACATTACAAACTAATACATACTTCTTTATTTATAACCCTATTAAGGGGCCGATTAGGATTGCGTTTTTTCCCGCATCCTCCGGGCCTACGGAAGTGTCCGCAGGCCCGGAGGATACGGAAAAACCGCTGCGGAGCCTTCAAAGACCCCCCGCCAGATTAGGTTGGCTGGGGGGTCAGGAAGACCGTCCGCAGCTTTTCCGCCACGGTCGCCTTCCGACCGCGGCGGAAAAGCTCTAACATGGCTGGCGGCGGAAAAGCTCTAACATGGCTGGCAGTGTCTATCAGACAGCACATTAGGATGTTGGCGGTCCTATGCCTTTCCACGGCGGCATTTCCGCAGTGGAAAGGCACACGTCTTTTCTTTGGAGGCCTGTTGCAGGTCCCCAGGGGTGAAGGGGGGTGGGGGGTGCACATGGGGGGTACCTATGGTACCCCCCAGCCTTTGCGTGCACGAAGCGGCAGGCACCGCGCGGTGCCTGCCCCTTTGTGCATGCAAATGCACTGCTTTAATTTTTAACATTGCGGCGGGTGCTGCTTCAAGCAGCACCTGCCGCAATGTTAATAATACAGGATGTGAACGCCAGGGTGGCGGTCACATCCTAATTTGCACGGAGGGACCGCCGCTGCCCCTGCGGATGGTCCCTCCTACTCTGGGGTGGCGGACGGACGCAGGTCCGTCCGCCATCCTAATCGGCCCCTAAGTGTCAAGCCAAGGTCTTTCCATGCTCTTTAAACAACACATGGCTGGCATTTTTCTTTTGGCAACACTACTTTATATTTCTTTTTATGTACTGCAAATGTAAGGAATAGGCAGAGTGGGGGCCCAGCGGGTACTGGAACCAGAAAAAAAACTAAGCCTCTGTAACCAGTTTACAAAGGTATGTAAATTTGCAAATGGTCTTTAGAGACCTGTGAAAAACTTGGGCATGCTGGAGATAAGACTGCAGACTCTGCCCAGCCTAGCCGACAGCAGCACACTCACTGACCTCCGTCCCCACGGCACTCTGATTTCACTTCAAGGGCTTCGAAGTAAATGAAGACAGCCTGGAAATGCAGAAAATAAACGCTGCACTTCCAGGCCATCTTCATTTACATGCCTTGCAGAGGCATTTGCGCCCCCCTGGGAACCCATCCACCCCCCCAACCCCATCGCCCCCCCCCCGCCCCCCCCGGGGACGTGACCCACAGTTTGAAGACCTCTGGTTTACAGTCTCAATGACAGATGTAATTTTTTGTATTTGTTAATATTGCTTGCAAATATACCAGCAAACTAATAGATTTATACTTGTGGTTGATGTTTGCTGGTTTGTAAAACGGGTAAAGACCATCTTGTGAAATCTATACATGAACATAAGGTATGCATTGTATTAACCTATTTTGCTCCATAGATACAAATAATTAGGGATTAAATAATCCATCTCGTTTATCAGTCTACACTGTCCCCATTTAATTTCCTCACTCAGTGACAAAGTCTCAGAATTAAGCAAATGCAAACGTTTCCAGGCCTGATGTATATTGATTGATAAAAGTCACAAACACCCTTCATTGAGTCTATAAAACGTCTGATTGTCGAAACACCAGGGGTTGCAAACAATTCCAAAGGCAGTTAAAACAGCAACAAAAGTAACAGTTTTTATTTTTCCTCATCATATTTTGACGTGGAGCAAGTCAGAGAAAATCATAAAAGGGGGAAAGAAGGAGAAGGAGAAAGAACGCAAGACAGTGACAAGGAAAGCAGAGAGGAAGAAGAACATGAACGAGGGATAAAGCGTCTGTGAGTGTTTGGTGGTGTATGAAAGAAGCACGAGCTAGAATCAAGACTGCGCAGACATATAGGTCCCCGCCCCCAGCATGCAATGGCACTGGCCACGGGCATCAGAGCAAAACTTGGGCCATGGCACTTATTCTTTTGTACATTAAGTGCTGCTATTAATTGCTACATCGTGATGGGACTTAGATGGACAAACTTCCCGTTTTATGATTTGCTGTGATGAAAAATTTATTTAGAATGTAAAAGCATTAGGAAAGAGGTGGTTTGCTGAGTCAGAGACTTGCATCATCAATAAGTACAGCTTATATGTTCATTGTATTTTATTTCGTATCCAAATTGATTTAACTTTACATGAAATTGTTTGTACGTAATTTCTACTGAGCATAAAAATAATAATTCATGACAACCATTAAAGCCCGTTGCTTCATGGACCATGCACATTTATAATAAAGATACATATTTTCAATCAATTTTATTTTTTTAGAAAATATGACTCATACAACTTTGAATTCACAAAAATAAAACAATAATTGATGTTCACTTATTTTCTCAAACATATCACTTCTCTCTGTTCTATTCTGCTCAATCAAAAAGAAAGCACAAACAACAAATAATGGACCTAGCTATCCTGAAATTGATTTATTATCATGCTGGCTTATATAATTGTGGATCACAGATTTTTAGATTTCAATTTGATTCCTGTTGATACTGTGCCTCAACCTTTATGCTGAAAGAAATCATTTTGAAATGCCATAAATTTGCATTTTTAATCAGCCATGTTTATGTACTTTTCCCATCTGGAGCTCAATTATGTTGCCTGACCAGCATTGAAACTTCTTTATGGGACATCTGAATTACACAAACAACTATGTTTAGAAAAGAATACTGCTGTGCGAAAAGTGCCCTAAATTTGAAACGGGATTTAAAGTAACACAAAAAAAAATTATTCCACTTCAAGGTGGCATCTCAAAATGGATTTTTACATATGGACAAATAGATTGAAATGGGTTACCACACTGTGAAGACGTCACTTGCTTCAGAGAAGTAGAAATTAAGGCCTCACTGCACAATAGGTGAGCTTCCACAGCATTAACACTTAGATGGTTACGAATAGTGACAAATATTGTCTCTTAAGTGCTGAACCCCTCCCCCGTAACAAACCATTTTTGTTTACAAGTTGGAGCAGTTTGCACTGTCATTTCATTTATTTTCCCCACAAAAGATACCCTGGCCAAAATGTTGCCATTTTTTCCCACAGAAAGTTGATTTTAAAGGTACTCAAGAGTTTGTTGATCCCTGTTGAGGTAAACTAGAACAGAGCCAAAATTTATAAAAACATGTATTAAAGAATGTACTGTACAATAAAATGTGCAGTATTTTTTCTAAGAATGGCATCAACATACATTTCTAAAAAGTAGACAAAGCTCTGATTTCAGCGAAGTGTCATGGTGTTGATCATTCTTCGTTTTCCCAAAGAAACGAATTATTGAATAAAAAAATTAAGGAAAGTAAGTAGGAAAAAATAGAAATGGTTGACAATGTTTTCTTTCATCTTTATGTTTTTTTTGTCTCCAAACCCGATATCTGGGTGAGTGCACGACAGCATGGCACTACAGAATGCTTTGCAAACATCATTGTCTAAAATTATAGAATGTTCTTA
Source organism: Lissotriton helveticus (assembly GCF_964261635.1). Taxonomy (NCBI): domain Eukaryota; kingdom Metazoa; phylum Chordata; class Amphibia; order Caudata; family Salamandridae; genus Lissotriton; species Lissotriton helveticus. The sequence continues at coordinate 810,017,282 of NC_136063.1, forward strand.
TGTTTCTGTTAGGGTAAATGCCACACTCTTTGGAAATTGACAAAAGCCCTATCACCCTGACTTTAATAGATCCAAGATAAAAACAACAACCTACTTGTGTGGGTGAGGCTACCTCATATGACAGAAAAGGCCCGAAAATGCGATGTGGAAACATCAAGTTTTTTCCATGGAACCTATATCTTTCTGAAGATGTGCCTAGCTGCATTTTCTGAGCCAGTGTTGGCACTAACTGAGGAAAACCTACAAACCCTAGATATTTCTAGACAGCCTAAGCAGCCCAGAGTAATATGACTTGTCAGGGTACCATTTCTTGTCCTTACCCAGAATACCTGCAATTGTCAAACTTTGGCATAGATGTTTCTCAGATTTCTGTGAGAGAAAGTGCCAGAATTAGTGGAATTTGACAAAATTCCTACCCAGTGTTCTCATACATCTCCTGATAAACACAGAGCCCCACTACTGTGGGCAAGCCTATCGCCTATGACAGCAATCGGCCAAAAATTGGACTATTTGAAGTTAGTTAGTGTCACTGTGGTCTTCACATGGTTACAGTTTTTGTGCATTCCAATGAAGTGTGTTAGGTTTAACCCCTTGGGCGCGGACGCGATTCTGCGCCTGTGCGGCCGTTATGAAGAGTGGGCGGGTTCATGACGGCCCCCAGCCGTCATCACCACACGAGTACTGTGATGCATGAAGAACGGGGCTGTCATCAGCATGCAATGGGTTAATGACACATGGGAGTAGCATTATTATAACATGAAGTATGGGAATGCAAGGGGTAATACTTTGGCCACTGACTAGAAGTGCCCAGTGTTTTCTGATATATAAATAAGGGGAAAATAGTGTTTCTTACAGATACTTTGACATTTACAGAGATCTGGGTGGGAAAATAAGCTGAGATCCATGAAGACACACATCCGCAGATTTTCTGAAGCCTCTAGCTTTTACACACATCCAGTGTTGGTAGGTGGTGCTTAACCTGGCAAGAAATGTTGAAGCCATGACCAGAGGAAAGGCAGAAGAAATTGAGTGTTATCTTTACAGGACATTCAGGGAAGTAAACCATACTGGGATCCATGCAAGCCTCACCACCTTTGCATCACCTTGGCAACTAGGATTAAAGAATGTGATGGAGCAAGGATTCGCACATGAAGCGACTTGCTTGTATTCATGAACCTCGAATAACGCTAAAAGCACTAATCAACATGTTTGTTTTACTAAAACCGTATTTTACATAAACACTGGGTGTCCGAGAGAAGCTTGCTTATGTGTTTCACTAACCATAATACGCTTACATCTAAGATGGCTGCTGCTACGTGAGGGTTTCTATTGCGCATGCGTCTGTCATACTCACGTGACATGACGTATTCTATGCTTTGGAGGGAATCTTTTCGCCTCTGCGCAGTAGTATTAAAATGGCTACTCTATGTGATAATCAACAAAGGAAGGGACAAGGAGGGTGATTTTTAACGGGGTCCAGCGCACATGCACTGTAACTCAGTAAACAAAGAAGAGTATGCAGTTCCCCAAAGGTGTTGTACCCCAAATGAGTGAAAGAAAGATAGGACCAGGTCCCAGGTAGTGAAGGTGGAAAGGGAGGGGAATTCTCCCTTTCGGGACTAAAACCCTCACACACCCAGCAAGCTAGGTGTAATGCTCCATCATCTGGGTTTTGCTCCTCGTCAAACTGGCGGTGCAATGTTTGACGGGCACCCTAAAAGGGGCTCTTTATCGGAGTTCTTTTGTCCCTGCCAGTTGGTGCTGTGGGTGTGAGGGACCTAGGTGAGGTGTAGATGCAAGGGGGTGGTAAAAATGTTAAAAAAGGTTAGGTAGTCCACTATGCACTTTTAATGGTGTGGCTAACTACCTTATTAAAAGAAAAATAGGAAAGGTCACTTTCGGGTACTCCGATCCAGGGAAGTGTGCTCTACCTAGCAGTCAACATGCTTCATGCTTCGTGCTCAAAGTGATGCAATGCGATTCGTCAGGACCTATAAATTAAAAACTATCTACACAATGTGGTAGGCCAATACTACCTAATCCACATGGTATTCAATGGCAGGCCGGAGGTACTGGCAATCCTTAGTGGGACCTGGAGCGGGGTGACAAAAGGGGAGAGGGTACAACAATAGTCAAGAAAACTTTTTAAAAAATTACGGACAATTAGTGGGTGACCACTACATCTCTTGGACAGGCGTAGAACGCGGGATAGAGGCAAAGGGGCGAAGAGGTACTTTGGCTAACCCTACTAATTTAGAATGTGTTGCCTCATCGGTCTCCTCCCGTGTTTAGGGAACTTCAAAAGTAAGTACCCTGGAGTAAAATACAGTAAAAGGAATAATGTTGTTAGGGTGTGTAATGCGGTATGAAACACCTGCTACGAGACACCCACCGCATAACATATAACAAAGACATCTCACTCCCGAAATACTGACAGAGAGATGTAAAGGGCTGGTATGTTAGCCCGTCGTGCCTCGCGGTCATGACAACACCATAGATATTGCTTTAGGCCAGTGAGTGTCCATAAAGACAGTGTGAGAAGGCTCTGTGAGAAGCCTCTAGGCGGACTTAATCGGCACAGCGCCCCACTACAACACGGCTGGAAAACATGCTTGGTGTCATAGACAATGGTGTCCACTCGACACCAAGACAAGCAACCAAACGTCATGCCGATCGTGGCGCACATAACCACAAGTACCTATTCAAGCTACGCACAAGCAGTACACAAAAAAGGCTCAAAACAGTAACCAGGTCGTGGGAATAACCCCCTTCACCTGCCTCAAAAGTGCCGCATCATCGGTGGAGCGGGAGTTAGGTTTTGATAATGTTATGGGGGTAAGCGCTCGTAAGTACCAGGAGTGTCACTCACCTTTTGCTCAGCAGGAGCCAACAGTACGCCTACCCACATGGAACGCGGTTAGAAATGAGCTGGAGCGATAACTTGCGACCATCTGTATGCTTATGAAAGTGCTGCCGGAGCCAACCAGTCACGGTCATGTGGGACTGGAGCAGTGGTTCGCGCATGCGCAGATTGGTTTGTGGGCGTGTTTGTGGAACGAAACCTGCTAAAGTTAGTGTAGTTGTCAGAGGCGGACACCATCTTAGAGTGCCTGTATTGGGTGGAAACATACCCTTGGTCGAGGCTGCCATAGTATGGTACCAGCAACTCTGGAAAAACCTGACGCGCCAAGGGGTTATGATTGAAAATATGAAAGTAGGAAACAAGGGCAACAAGTTGGACGACCTTGAGCAGTCAAAAACATCGTGGATTTAATGTTATACAAAGTTCTAAATATTAAAGCAGTGTACAGTGACACAACACCTGACCGACATGTATTAAAGTGGCACCTTAAAAAGTCAAAAAATGCCCAGAGTTAAAAGGTAAGGCATGAAGCACTCCCCAATGCATAAGGTGGTAAGGTGCCATGGGGTGCTATTGGCACCGGATCAAGGGTGATGCACCAAGTAGTAGATGTGCATGGAGTGTGTCTTTGTGAGATACCTGGGTGAGGTTGGATGATCAATTCCTAGCTACTGCAGTCCATGGTATGGAGTCATTAAGCCCAATCTTATCAGTGCCCGGCCTATATACCCACCTCTGTTCTAATCTGAAAAGTGCCTGCTGCGTGATATTGGGGTGTGATTCCAGCACAGTCCAGTTCAGGCTGTCCGCAGAGTGTTGCTTTTCTTTGTAGTGGGTGTACAGTCTAGTATGGGTCTTAGAGCATCTGATGTTGCTCTTATGCTCCGTAATGCGAAGCTTCACCTGTCTCGAGTTCATTCACACATATCTCTTGCCACAGGGGCATGTCAGGAGATGAATGCACCTGGGTGTGTTGCAATTTGTGTGTTTCTTGAGGTGCCACGTAAAGGTCTCACAGAGCCTAATCTCCTTACAAATGTTCGTCTGGTTGCAGACAGCACAGCCACCACAAGGGTAGTGCCCGGTGACGGGTGGTAAAGCCCACAGGGTGCGTTAGGAGTTAAGTTCTTTCTTTTTACGTCTGGTATGTACCAGGTTATCCTTCAAGTTTGCTGTGCGTTTAAAGGCAAATCTAGGACGGGGAGTGGAGAGATCACCTGAGTTGATTATACCCCAATGTTTATTGATTGTCTTTTTTACCAAGCTGAGTTTTTCATGAAGGAGGTGACGCAGGTCAGGACATCTGTGGGCTCTTTGATCTTTGGTTCGAGTAAGGACTCTCTATGGTTATTCTTGGCCCTTTTGTAGGAGTTTCGAATGTGTTTAGTTGGGTAACCCCTGTCCTGTAGCTTATGTTGTAGACAGAGAGCCTCCATCTTGTAGTCAGCTAAGTCAGAGCAGTTCCTCCGGATACGAAGGAACTGGCCGAAAGGCAGGTTATTCCTTAGAGATTGTGGGTGATGGCTCTCGTATAGGAGAAGGCTATTCCTGTCCGTCTCCTTTCTATGTAAGTTGGTACTCAGACCACTGTCATTAAGCCTAATGCGTAGGTCTAAAAATGATATTTCAGTATTTGACATCATGTTGGTGAATCTAAGGAAAGCATTCTGTGTGTTAAGCCACTCGCAAAAGGAAGTGCAACCAAACGTCATGCCGATCGTGGTGCACATTACCACAAGTACCTATTCAAGCTACGCACAAGCAGTACACAAAAAAGGCTCAAAACAGTAACCAGGTCGTGGGAATAACCCCCTTCACAGCCTCAAAAGTCCAGCATCATCAGTGGAGCGGGAGTCAGGTTCTGATAATGTTATGGGGCTAGGCGCTCGTAAGTACCAGGAGTGTCACTCACCTTTTGCTCAGCAGGAGCCAACAGTACGCCTACCCTCATGGAACGCGGTTAGAAAGGAGCCGGAGCGATAACTTGCGGCCATCACTATGCTTATGAAAGCGCTGCCGGACGCCAACCAGTCACGGTCACGTGGGACGGGAGCAGTGGTTCACGCATGCGTGGATTGGTTTGTGGGCGTATTCGTGGAACGAGACCTGCTAAAGTTAGTGTAATTGTCAGAGGCGGGCGCCATCTTGGACTGCCTGCATTGGGTGGAAACATACCCTTGGTCGAGGCTGCCATAGTATGGTACCAGCAACTCTGGAAAAACCTGATGCGCCAAGGGGTTATGATGGAAATTATGAAAGTAGGAAACAAGGGCAACAAGTTGGATGCCCTTGAGCACTCAAAAACATCGTGGATTTAATGTTATACAAAGTTCTAAATATTAAAGCAGTGTACAGTGACAAAACACCTGACCGACATGTATTAAAGTGGCACCTTAAAAAGTCAAAAAATGCCCGAGTAAAAAGGTAAGGCATGAACCACTCCCCAATGCATAAGGTGGTAAGGTGCTATGGGGTGCTATCGGCACCGGATCAAGGGTGATGCACCAAGTAGTAGATGCACATGGAGTGTGTCTGTGTTCGATACCTGGGTGAGGTTGGATGAGGTCTTGGTGTTGAGTGGACACCATTGTCTGTGACACCAAGCATGTCTTCCAGCCGTGTTGTACTGGGGCGCTGTGCCGATTAGGTCCGCCTAGAGCCTTCTCACAGAGCCTTCTCACACAGTCTTTATGGACACTCACTGGCCTAAAGCAATATCTATGGTGTTGTCATGACCACGGGGCATGACAGGCTAACATACCAGCCCTTCACATCTCTCTGTCAGTATTTCGGGAGTGAGATGTCTTTGTTGTATGTATTTTTATGCGGTGGGTGTCTCATGGCAGGTGTTTCATACCGCATTACACACCCTAACAACATTATTCCTTTTACTGTATTTTACTCCACGGTAGTTACTTTTGAAGTTCCCTAAACACGGGAGGAGACCGATGAGGCAACACATTCTAAATTAGTAGGGTGAGCCAAAGTACCTCTTCGCCCCTTTGCCTCTATCCCGCGTTCTACGCCTGTCCAAGATTTTTAAAAGTTTTCTTGACTATTGTTGTACCCTCTCCCCTTTTGTCACCCAACTCCAGGTCCCACTAAGGATTGGCAGTACTTCCGGCCTGCCATTGGATACCATGTGGATTAGGTATTATTTGCCTACCACATTGTGTAGATAGTTTTTAATTTATAGGTCCTGACGAATTGCATTGCATCACTTTGAGCACGAAGCATGAAACATGTTGACCGCTAGGTAGAGCACACTTCCCTGGATCGTAGTACCGGATAGTGACCTCTCCTATTTTCCTTTTAATAAGGTAGTTAGCCTCACCATTACAAGTGCATAGTGGACTACCTAACTTTTTTTAACATTTTCACCACCCCCTTGCATCTACAACTCACCTAGGGCCCTCACACCCACAACACCAACTGGCAGGGACAAAAGAACTCTGATACAGAGCCTCTTTTAGGGTGCCCGTCAAACATTGCACCGCCAGTTTGTCGAGGAGCAAAACCCAGATGATGAAGCATGACACCTAGCTTGCTGGTTGTGTGAAGGTTTTAGTCCCGAAAGGGAGAATTCCCCTCCCTCTCCAACTTCACTACCTGGGACCTGGTCCTATCTTTCTTTCACTCATTTGGGGTACAACACCTTTGGGGAACTGCGTACTCTTCTTTGTTTACTGCTCTATGTGTTCACATGCATGAAGCTTGCACTGCTGATTTTGCCAAGCTGTTCGTTCTGCTATAGTTAAATATAAAATAATGGGTATAGAGTAGAGATACATGGTATACAGTGCATTCTTTTATTCTGTGTTCTCAAGCTGTTTCCTTTCTACTTTTTTTTCATGCGTATTATTTTGGGCCTGATGCCTGATGCTGAACTCCATGTTGAGACCTTTGAGTCTGCACACTAGAGCTTGAACTCCATCAAGTCATGACATTGAATGATTGCCAAAGAACAGTTTCATTCAAGATGTGCCTGGGAAGACGAACTTTGACCCTTGTCGAAGGAAGCTCATTTATACAATGTTATAACAATGTATTTACCAATAGAACATTTATTGTTGGGTGGAATAAAAACATCATGAGAACCTAAATTTGATGGGCGGGAGCGAAAATTTAAATATGAGACGGTAAAAGTTTCATTTTGGTAGGGTGTGATGACCTCTCCTCAATTTCCTGTCCAATCAAAATTGGGAATCCTTACATTTGCAACATTGGGGGTGGTACACTGACCTGGAAAATAGTATAACTAGCATAGGTTTAACTAGAGAATTTGTCCGACTTGTCCTGATAGCTGACCTGTCACTGACCCAACGCACTCAATAGGTGATCGAGAGCAGAAGTCCTGCGGAGCACTCTGTCAGAAGATTCGCTGACCCAATTGGGGTCCAGGAAGCTGAGGTGCTGGCGAAGCACTTTGTCGGTGAAATTGATAACCCGATCAGGGTTCTGACTATTAGCTGCAGAGAGGGAGTAGCGCAGGCGTTGCAACTGAACTGCAGGTGCTGGTCTTAACCTTTGGTGGTCTTGTCCTGATCCAAATCTGGTTTACCTGTCCTGATTCTGATCTGCACCTACAAGCCTACTGGCGACTGCAACTTTCTGGGTTCTGTCCTGTAAACTGACCTGTGGCCAGGGTTAGTTCTTCACACCATTCCTCGGTAAATATAAATTTGTGTGGGTGTGTCATTAGTTTGCTTCCTTCTCTTCCCCTCCCTAAATGTTACATACTTGATAATAGTACTTGCATATTATGTTCCTTCTCTTTACCCTCCCTACTGCTAAAGTTTGACATGTACCCTTTTTTCCCTACCCTTTTGTTAAATGCTTAAACATTTTGATCGTATTTTATGTTCCTTTTCTTTACCTTCCCTATTGCTAAATGATTGAAATTAGTTTATTACATTTTCTGCATAGTTATATTTTAATTCTGATTTTCATTATTGAGAGTTTACTCGTGTTTAATTTGTGGATCATGACCATTTAAGAAACTTAGATAAAGATTTTAAAACTTCCCGAGTCTGTGGTTATTATATGAGTGCAAAGGTATTTTCCTATTTATACTAACACCCTGATCCAATAGGTTTACAGATACCAGAGACAAAGATTGGTAAGTCAATGGTATAGGACCTAGTAGGTAAAATAACTGGTAGTAGAGCGAAGGTTACCTGATTAAATTATAAATTATTGATTATGGGCCCTTGTGAGTATGGTAAGTTCACAGTCGGGTGACCTGCACGCTCTATTGAAAAAAGGTTCAGGGCTGGAAGGTTTCAGTGGGTACCAACTGACTACTGGTACACAGACGAACATTTTTCTAATATCCTACACGGAAAGACAGAGGAAACTGGGTATTGTAGGCATATTTTTGATGTCTGCAGGGCATAGTGGGTAGGAAAATGTGCTGCGATCCAAGCCTGACACATCATATTACATCACCATAGATTCCCCTGGGTCTCTAGGTTTAAAAAAATCCATGGTTGTTGGGGTTCCTTTGGTGCCAACTGACCCAGATCCTGCATAGTTCAGACTTTCCCCATGGCAAGTAGCGAAAACTAGGATTTCTTCGAGTGCAGTTTTTACATATTGACTGGCTCATTATTGAAGTAGAAATACTGTGTGGTGCCTTGTAGGGGACTCCAATGCCAAGACTGGATGGCACCACCCATCCCTTTTCTCACATGTTTCCATGAAGGTCTGCAGGGCTTTATGATTGGGGTATTGTGCCCTATCTGTCTGTTGTAAATATCCATCTTTTGTTTGGTATTCTCTTATACATTTGGCTTCTGTGACTGAACCCATTTTGTTGGCCGTAGGACCCTGTGCACTTTACTCCCGTTGTGCACCTAGTCCCTCCAGCGCCAGAAAACCCTTTTTGGGTAGCTTAGCGCTCTATAAGTTTAATAAAAAAATTAAAATAAATGTACTCAGGGGTAAAATGCTTGTACTTTCCCTTTTAAACATGGTAAAATTGGCATATTCCTAGTTGCACATTTAATCTACTCAAAAGTTTCTAGAACATGGTACTATATGTATCTAGGACCAGTATTTTAAAAAGTGGATTGCAGCCCATATTGTGCCACCCACTCATATGGCCCTGAAAAACTTGTCCCTAGGTCTGCCTTTGTCCTTTTAAACTGTTGTTCCAACCTGGCAAAATAAACCTTTTCCAGGCCTAAACCTTCATTTTTTATTTCCAGTAAATCACCCCCTTTGTTATGCCTGAAAATCCCGTAGGGCAGCGTGCATGGTATGTAAAAAGTCGGACATGTATATTTAAGGTTTTACTTGTGCTGGAATGGCCTGTGCTAGACTTTTACCTTAGAGATGGGGCAAACTCATGGCCACAGAGAGAAAACAGTCTGTCCCCCAAACTGATGCTGTTTGTTCCCATTTAGTACTCTTTCTTTCTTTGTCTACTTACCTTGCTCCTATCTCCTCTCCCTTGAATCTCTCCCCTTGCCTGCTACACCGCCTAGCCCCCTGCCATTTTGTGCCCTTTAACTAAGCACTCCTTCTCCCCTTGTTGGGGAAAGATCCAATAGTTATACTCTGGAGTCTCAGCAACCCACTGAGAGAGTCCACAGTGCCAAGGGAGCCGCTCACAGTTGAGGTACGGTATAGCACCCCTTGCCAAAGCACTCCCTCTACCCTTTTTGGGGAAAGTATGTAGGCCTTGGAGTCTCAGAGACCCCTCTGAGAGAGTCCACTGCGTATAGGGAGCCTCTTGCAACAGAGATGGGAAAATGATACCACTTCCCCTGGGATCACAGCTTACTGGACTTTGGACGCAGCTTTGTCTCGTCTACCGGTTTGTATCCCCGTCACCCTCCCCTCCTCTTTCCATGCTGTCTCTCACCCTCCCCTCCTCTTTCCCACCTTTATTCTCTGTCTACTTCCCCTGCTCCACTTGTAAACAACAAGGGTTCCCTGTGAGAACAAATGAAAAACAACCCCTAGGTCAGGGAATAAATCAGTGGAGAAAACTACCTAGGCAGTAATTCTAAAATAATAACACGATAGTGAAAGGACCAACACTAAGAGTGAACAGTTTCCAAATAGTTACACAAGTTTATTACAATCACATAAAACAATAGCTAAAAATATACATTCCATAAAAAATGAATATACATCAACCGTAACATAAAAAATTCTTGGACATAGAAGAGTAAGTTGTGTGTCGACGCGTTTCGGCGACCAGCGCCTTTCTCAAGACAATTTACAACTTTCTTGAAATAAAACAAAACTAGTTTAATTTTTTTTCCATCCATTATCAGTCATTACAGTATTATCTTAACATGGATGTAATTAAATTAAAAACAACTTATATACACAATGTGTTCTATTTAGACAAGGAAACACTGTTCAAGCAACTTAGGTCCTAAAATAATCAAAACACAATTGATAATCTAAAAAATGACAAAGCATAAACAACATAACATGACCTGTATTGTAGCTTTCTTCTATTTAGCTTATTGCCAAAGTCTATTAATGGCATGAGACACGAATGATACATGGTCTAATTATTACATTCCGTGATATTTGATAAACATTGCATCACAAATAATTATTTCTAAAGCATGATAGTCTTAAACTAAATAAATCAATTTACATATCAGAAGGAATTCTGTATGCCTACATCTGTCATGAGAAATAAGAATAGAGCTATAGATTTGATTCGAAAAAGCCAGATGCAAGGAAGAATTAGGTAGGGTGAACGAGAATAAATCTGATAGTGCAGTGCTCTATAGTTTCTAACAATCCTGCTATATACTACTATTAGAGTCTTCGTAGATTAGAACACCAGAGATTCTCTGTTCTATCTATTTTATCTGTGATGAAGGTAGTTGTAAAAGCTACTCATGCCTCTATTTGCGCTAATTTTAATCACTGACAGTTTTTAGAAGGTTACACAATAAAAAGATCACGTATCTAGTTTCACTTACCTAAAGTAAAAATTGACTTAACACAATGGTAAGGAATTCGACGCTAGTGGGGTTCCATACAATTCTTAGAACCAGAATTCACGTGTCTGATTTAAAAGTGATTCTGTAATGTTGTTAATAAAGAAAACATTTACTATTACAGGTATACAGGGCTATCACTGATTAATTTAATTCTGAAAAGGTAACTTTAATTGAAAAGAGAATAACTGACCTAATCTGAGGAATCTGCGGTTCTTATGTTTAAAAACGAGTATTTGGATATTTCAGTCTTTGTCGTCAAGGTAAGTGGCCTGCCTGAAAAATAATATAAAATATACATTCACGACACACTATAATGGTGACTGTGTCCGATACATCCAAGCTCTCAAAGAAATATGTAGTCCTAGGTGAGCTTCTTACCCGTAATAGAGCTTTAGAATGCGTCGCCTCTACACTTTATTTATTCTATATTAACTTCTGGAGCCTTAGAATACCGGCATTATCTAGAAATGACAAAATTAAAATACAAGAAAATCAGTGAATTGTTTATGTCTAAGGGCGACAGAATTTCTATGATGAACCCTGTTAAATTCTTACCGGGCTATTCGTCAAAGAAAGGGCGTATGTGTTGTTAAATCAATCACAGTTTGACACTCGATATGCACTTGATGGCAATACGCGTTATCAAGCCTGCATAAATAAAACAAAAGCCTGATTACTATTATACTAAATATGGGCTTATCGTAAAACTGTCCTATCTACGTTTTAGGTAATGTTTACACATAACGTACCTATGCTGTCGGCTCTTTAATTCTACGCGGTCTGGCGTGATGAGGTTCAACCGTGTTATTTCGGTTAATGCAGCTTGCCGGATTCCTGCCAGATAACAAATAACACTACGATGTCAAAGACAAAATCCGAGCACCCGACTACTGAGTCAAGGCGTGTGATTTGTAATAGCCGGTGTCTGCAAAGTGCATACCTTAGATCCTTTGATTGAGGCCGCGTGGAGGCGAACGTCTGACTCGGACGTGGTTCCGGGATAAAATGAAGATTGGGCCGGGTTCGCGCGTATTTATGTTTGCACCGGTGCGAGTAATTGCACTAGTCCTGACGTAGCCAGAAATAATGAAACGCGAGAAAAGACTATGCCGTATTTACATAAACAAATTGTCACGAACTATAACTATTTATTAGTCCGCAAATAACATTTTATCATCAGTTAAGCGCTTCTATGCAGATACTGCATTAGGCGCTACTCGCCAATGTAAAGAGTAAAAATAAAAATGAATATGAAAAGAGGTCAATACAGCGATAGGAAAATATATTTTAACCGATTTTTAGCTGACTTCAAAGGAGCATATATTTATGTATCCCCCTATCGCGATGTTCTTCTATAGCTGTATATTTTAAAAATCGCGTTCTCCCATGGGATTTCGCTGTTCAACCCCTCACGAAATGTGTTGAGAGAAAAAATCCAGAAGACTTCGCGTTTCTTGCGTATTGCCTCACCTCCTTTGTCATCAGATGTATTAATTTTTTCTAATATGCGCCAAGTGAAATCATTAGGACCATGGCCATGGTCTAGGAAATGCTTCACAATTGGTGCAGTAACTTTTTTGGTTCTGACCGCTGAACGATGTTCGGTCAGTCGTGTCTGAATTGCACGAGATGTTTCGCCCACATACCCCTGCGGGCATGGGCATTCCAAATAATATATGACGTTTGAAGTTCTGCAATTGAACATCCCTTTGGCACTAGTTGTGTATCCGTTGTGAGTAAAGGTGACTCCTTTATGAATATTTGCACAAGATTTGCAGCTTGAGCAAGGGAACGTGCCTTTTACAGGGTTGTCTCCAGTGAGAGATTTCTGTACCAAGTACTGAGAATCTATGGGACTTTTCATTCTTGAATGGACGATGTGATCTTTGATGTTTTTATTTCGCCTATGGGCAAAGAGAGGTTTTTCTAATTTAATTGCTCCATTACTATTCAGGATATGCCATGAGGAGTTAATGACTTGTTTCACTTTGGCATTTACTGTTGAATGACGTGTGATGCAAACTAGTTTGTTCGCTTCTGTCTTTGGTTTAGTTCTCAACAAACAGTCTCTATCGTAATAACGGGCTCTTTTGTACGAATCTCGTACTAATCTGTGTGGATAGCCTCGGTCTAAGAATTTTCGTTTCATCTCTGCTGCCTGTATGTCAAAGTCTTGGAGGTTAGTACAATTCCTCCTCACTCTCAAAAATTGAGAGAATGGGATGCTTTGTCTCTGATTCCTGGGATGGAAACTTCGAAAATGTAGGAGAGTGTTCCTGGCCGTCGGTTTTACGAAAAGGTCTACTTTCAGTTTTCCTACTTCCCCTGCTCCTACCTCCTCCCCTGCAGCTCTCCCCTTGCCTGCTTTTTCCCTTACTTATATGTCCTTCATGTTTATCTCGACCTTATATGTAATTATGTTGCCATGCTCTAATAACTGGGTAACCTTTGTAACCGTGTAACCTGCAACTATGGACTGATACTCATGTAAAGCGCTCTGATACCTCCGGGTCTAGCCAGCGCTATATAAAACCTTTAAAATAAAAAATAAATAAAACGAATAACCTACAAAGACGTTTTTCACTCCAGCAATGCTGGCTCACCAGTGAAAAAATACTTGATTACAGTAAAACTCGTTATAATGTACTAGCTTACCCGTCGCGCGTTGCTGCGATCTCCGAAGAAAGGAAATTCAAGGAAACTCGTCATGATAACATTCCATTTACATTGTGTAATTTTTATTGAAACGTATTCATTTTAATATGGAAAACATTTCAAAGTGTCGTTTAATTCTATTTATTTATTCGAGTGCTTCTGGATACACAATTTTTTGTTTTTCCGTCTGGTGTGTACATCAGTATTCGAAAGATTATGAGGGTCCTGGGGGGGCCGATATTTTTAAAGACATCATGCCAGAAACCTTCGCGGGAGTGTACTCAACAACTTCCCAAAGTTTCCTGGCGATCGGATGAATGGTGTTTTAATTCTATTTATTTATTCGAGTGCTTGTGGATACACAATTTGTTGTTTTTCCGTCTGGTGCGTACATCAGTATTCGAAAGATTATGAGGGCCCTGGGGGGGCGATATTTAAAAAAAATGTTATGCCAGAAACCTTTGCGGGAGTCTACTCAACAACTTCCCAAAGTTTCATGGCGATCGGATGAATGGTGTAGTAATGCATATGCCAGAACGCTTTGCGGGAGTGTACTAAACAACTTCCCAAAGTTTCATGGCGATCGGATGAATGGTGAAGTAATGCATAAAGGACAAACAGATAGACAGACAGGCATACATTTGGTTTTATATATATAGATAGATCCGTGGTATACAGGACCTTTTAGCCTTCAGAAAGGCTGTCAAAACCCATCTCTTTCAATAACTGTTTCTTTCTGCGCCTCTATCTCCCTGTAAACTGTCTGTTCGCAGCGCCGGGACGCCCCTTGGCTGGGGCAGCCGTGCGCTATACAAATCACCATAACATTAACATAACATAACTTCAGTTTGGGACTAGCTAGAAAAATGATTTAAAGGCCAATTGTAATAGGAATTAAAAATAGGCAAGCATGATTTATTTTAAACTACTATTTTTCCTAGGTAAGGCAAATGTATTTTTCTGTCAGTGTCAAGGGTCACCTCACTGTTACTGGCTTTCCTGTGGTGTGATGTGTATTGCTCACAGGCAGTAGACAAAAGACCAGGATGTGAGGAGGTGTGGGTCTCTTTGATAGGGTGACTGTGGAGGAGCAATCCCGTAGCCTGATTGTACTTCAAAGAGTAACCTGGAAACTATATAGAGACCCTTTCTGACTTCAGATGATACCTATCCTGTCATTGGCAGATGCAGCTCACACATGGGCCTTCCTGCACTATCCAGGCTGGAGCCAATCCCAAGGGAAAGGAAGGAACTGACCAGAACCAATGTTAGAGTTAGACAAAGGGGTGTCCCCCACCCATAGGCTGGCACTAGGCATAAAGGTGGCAACACCAGAACCTCTCCTCAGAGCACTCCTGGATATTTGAAGATCAGAAGATGAACTGCCTTGCTGTCTTGATATCCTCAAGGAAGACTGGACTTGCTTGCCTTCCTGAATATAGAACCCAGTTGTGACTCCAAATGTGTCTTGGCTGACCTCTTGTTTGAGCTACAAGGACACAACAAGCTTCCAGAGGCCTTTCCAAATTCCCAGCTGACCAGACCCAACTGGACCTGACCTAGTCCCCTCTGCTGCCCTCTTTGGAAGTGACTCCTAACCCCCAAGTGCTCCCTTAAAGGTCCTGGAGCCTTGGTTGTACCTAGAGTGCCCCCTGCCTCACTGAAGGTTTGACTAAATCCAACACAGCACAATGCCAAGTGACATAGAGCTACACAGCGCAACACCACACAGCTCCTCGCCAAAGGCTTCACTGGATCCGATGAAGACTGACACAGAGCCCCACAGAGCCTTGCTGCTCCAAACTGAATGACTCACTGGATCCGATGCAGCATGCTCCAAACCACGCAGAGCCCCACACCTCCTCAAAAAGGCTTCACCAGATCTAACTCTGCGTGATAGACAGCCCCACAGAGACATACAGCTCTCAACTGAAAACCTCACCAGGTCCAACACAGAGGGGCACAGGGTGACGCAGAACCCTGCAGAATTATGCTTGACAGTCCTTTCAACAAGGACAGAAGGTAACATTTGAAGCCGAATGAACCTGGTACTGTATCTGGCACATGCTCTCTCAGAGTTGGTCTGAACTTGTCATAATATGTCCCGGTCCAGTTCATCCAGATATCAACAGTTGGCGCTTCTTGCCTTGTGCACTTATTTTGAATCCTTACATTTGAACATTCACAACTTCAGTTCTACTGATTTTTGTCATTTTGCTATCATTTCATTTATTAAAAGATCCTCTGCAAAAAGGAATCTGTGCTCACCTGGGACTTTCTGCCGCCATTATTCCTGTGGTCACTGTGAGGCGTTTGGGGCTCTGAGGGGCGCGAGGACACGCACAACTGCTTCCTGTTGGTCTCCCCCGCTGCCACTGCATCCCGCCTTCTGTGCGCGGCCGCCGAGGGGGAAGACCACATCTCCCAACGCTCCCCGCGGCTGACGCTGCCCATGCGCCGATTTTGCGCCAGGTGGCGCATTAAAGGATGACAGAGTTCGAGCGACGCAGGACGCGCACGGGCGTCGCCTGCGGGCCGCTGAGGGCTAACATACTTATTTGATTATTATGAGTAAAAGGATAGGGTGGTGGGGGCCCTTGATGCCTTTTTATTAAGAGCCGAATCTGTTTTAATTCACGAAATTGAGGCAACTGAGCGTAGACTGTCACTTGAACCAATTTTTTCAGGGGGGGGGTCCCTGCCTGGTGCACAGTTGCCAGCCATTCAGCTTAATTCTGATACTGTTCCCACAAATGATGGGTCTCCCTCAAGGCCATTATGTTTGCCGCCTAGTAGTCCTAATTTGGTTACCTCACAGTCACATAGTAGTGTTGGGAGCCCGGTCATGGTAACAACTAGAGGAAAGAAGGCCCTTGCTCGTACTGGCTCGGATCCTCCAAATAAAAAAGGAAGGGGTGTGGTTTAAATAAACAACAGCCACAGCTAGATACTAGTAAACCAAGTGGGGCTTTTGTATTCGGTAAGCCAAGTAGTACCACTGTAGATATTATTTCCTCTACCAATGCTAATTCTTTGCCAAACCAATCTGATTTTTGCACCCTATTAAAAGAACAACTAGTTGTCCTTATCAACCCCTTAATGGAAAAACTAAACTCTATTGACACTAGGCTTAAAAAGATAGAAGATGCTTTGTCAAGCTCCACCCAAGAGATTTCTGTACAGGCAAATCCCTGGGTAACAGAAGGGGTTGCCCCAATTAGAGTGGGGGAAATTCACAAGGAACAAGAGGGCACATTGGTTAATGCACAGATAATAGTGGAAAAGGTGCAAACAGTAGAGAAGCCTAAAGGTGCAACCCACATTGGCATCAGTAATGCCAAGCCTGTCCCTCAGCAGCTGCCTGCCGGGGCTGTGGGAAACTGGAGGCAGATGGAAATTAGTAAGGAGGGTGGACAAGATAAGAGCAGTTTTCTTCACCTCCCTCCAGAAGCAACCCCATATACAGTCATTTTAGCAAACATCCCCCCTCTCACCCCGGGGTCAAACGAGCACTGGTCAACTCTTAGAAATAAGGCATTACATTATTTGAGTAAGAGAACTGGTATTGGGGAGACCCTTTTTTACGAATTTAAAATGGCTAGAAGCATACAATGGGTCGGACACTCAACCAAATCCATGTCAGGCGACTGTGGTTTTAAGCTTCATGTCACCTGCTTTGGTCCACCACATTTTCGAGTTAGCAGGACACTCACCCTTTACTGCAGATGCGATTAGATTGCTCCCCCTTGCTTTCTTCTACAAACAGCACATGAGACAGAAAAATAGGGATTTTTGTGTACCTCAGGATTTTGACATCTGGAATTCCAATCCCATTCAGATCAATAATCGTTATGAGGTTTTATCCTCACTCGAAGATATTGATTGACCGGGATTGGATGAACAGTCGGGATCAGCCAGAGGGGTTGAAACGAGGGCTGACACAGATCCCCTTATAACAGGGTGCCCTATGGAAACCGAAATGGAGAAGTATGTTCCAACAGGTCCCGTAATGACATCAGATCCACCCGATCTAAACTCTAGCACAAAAATTGTTGAGGCACCCACCAGGTGTGGTGGCCCGGCAACGTTAAGAGCTTCCATGACTATTTCATCTTGGAATATAGCAGAGTTGGAATCTAAGGTTTCGTACCTTCAAAGAAGAATCTGATATCTGGGCATTTCAGGAAACATGGGCCACTGACGGGGTCTTTCATGTTGGTTTCCTGATTTTTTTTAAACCAGCAATAAGGGGACACAGGGGTAGAGCAGTGGGTGGATTGACCTGCTGGGTGAAATAATCTGAGGGGATAAGTGTGGAGGAGGTCAGCATCGACAGCCCAGATATGCTGGCAATAAGGGTCAGATCAGTGAGTGGACTTGATCTAATCGTTTATAACGTCTATGCCATGGGTCAATCGGGTGGAAGGGGCTCCCAGGTCATAATGGCTTTAGAGAGCCATTTGTCCCTAGTGGCAACTAACGATAACCTAATTATCGCAGGTGATTTCAACACCTGCTTTGAACCACTAGACACAGAAGATGGCAGGCTTAGTGAAGAGATTGATGTACTCTCAGGGATCCCGCAATTGGATCTGGAGCCTATTAGAAAGTGGACCGAGGCTGCACTTCAGATGAAAGGGTTATGCTTGGAGCGAGGCTTAAGGGCGGTTAATGGTAGAATTAAATCCGATGCCAAGGGTGCGCCGACTTTTGATAATGGCAGATCCAAAAGCCGCATTGACTACATCCTTGTGAATGTGGAGACATGGGCATTAGTTTTAGACATGGAAGTACAATGTCGCCCAGAAAGCGATCATAATCCGCTGGTTCTTAAACTTCATGACAGGAGTTTTTGTGGTCCCGTATTGATGGAAGGTGTCATCTGCCCCAATATAGTAACTATTGCAAATGACTTAAGAAGGGTACGGTGAACCAAGGTAGTGATGGATGAAGGGAATGTGGCAGAGATTAGGGCCTTAGTGTCAGGATCCCTAAGGGAACTTTCCGAATGTGGCTCCCAGGAGGTTCTTAATGTTAAACTAGGGGGAATCCATGGTGACCTTTTTTGCAGTCTAAAAATGTTTTTTATAAACGCTCGCTCGACCTGCTAAAAAGATTAGTAAGACTAAACCCAATTTGTGGTATAATAACACTTGTAGGCTAGCCCACAAAGCTTTGGTGGTAGCCATTAAATCAAGGATCTACGGTGTTATTAAGCAGTGTAGAGTAACTTATAAAATGGCTATCAGACATGCAAAGAAAGAATTGGACGAGGAACACTGGTGTTGTCTGTTGTCAGCTTGTAGAGGCAGGAATATGACTAAATTCTGTGAACTCATCAAATGGGGGAATGGGCAGCGGTCAATAATCCCGACTAATAATGTCGAACCGCAGCAATGGGTTGCCTTCTTTGAAACACACTTTTTACTGGCCTCTGAGAGGATAGGGGTTGCCCCCCAAATGCAAATTGATGTCCCCCTACTATTCAACACAAAAGAGGTAGAAACAGTACTTAAGTCTATCCTAAGTGGTAAGGCACCCGGGCCAGACTGCATTCCAGCCGATTTATTTAAACAGGATCTAGATTTATGGGTACCCTACATTACTAATCTAATTAATTCAATAGCTGGTGGAGCCCCAATTCCTGTTTCATGGTTCGGAGTGGAAATCATCCCTATTTATAAGAAGGGAGATCGTTCCGCCCCGGCCAATTATAGGCCCATCAGCTTAATTGACGCAATTCAAAAGATAACTGCACGTGTAATATTGGGTAGGATCCAGGGCTGGATGCTTGAAAATGACATTCTATCCCCTTTACAGGCGGGGTTTCGGTGCCACATGGAGACATTGGACCAGGCCTTTAGATTTGTCTTATTATATTGGAAGGAGGTCTTATTGGGCAGGGGAATGCTCTTTGCTGCCTTTGTGGATTTAAAATCCGCCTTTGACCTAGTCCCAAGACAAAAATTATGGGAGGTCCTTTTGCGTCTGGGGATGCCCAAAGAGTTAGTCTCTCTCCTGGTTAGACTCGACGAATCAAAGTATTCTCAGGTTCGTTGGGGGAAACCGGGCGAGGTTACAGAGAAATTTGAGGTAGGAAAGGGCTTCCGGCAAAGGTGTGTACTGGCACCAACCCTATTTTCCCTATTTATCAACGGGGTGGTGCAGTACTTTGTTGACCAATCAACGGACACGCCTATGCTCGCTGGCCAAAAGGTGCCCCTGCTCATGTTCGCGGATGACACACTGATATTATCCAAGACGAGACAGGGGTTGCAGTTAGCATTGTCTCGTTTTGAGGAGTTTTGCCGCGAACATGAGCTTATGGTTAACGTAGGAAAGACTAAGTTTATGGTGCTCCATAGGTCAAAGCCCGTCAAAGCATGTGTTTTTATGGGTGGGAAACCTTTGGAGCAGACTAACGTCTTTACCTATTTGGGTGTCACTTTTGGCAATAAGCTGAGTTGGGATCCCCAAGTTAAGATTCTCGCACTGAAGCATATCCAATTAGCTGGAGCATTGATCAAGGAACACAGGCTATCACAAACTAAGCCCATAGCTCCAGTGGTCAAAATTTACTCGACTAAAATTATTCCCGCTATGCTATATTGTGCTGAAATTTGGGGTTTCTGTAACCTGACCCAGCTGTCCACAGCCCAAAATAAATTCATGAGATCAGTTGTGGGCTTTTCCCAATAATCCCCCCGTATCCCACTGCTGTTTGACCTAGGCTGCCACAGTATTGAGGACATCGCCCGTTATAGGCCATTGGCCTTTGGAGGCGTCTTTGGATTACTCCAGAGCTCCACCTCTTTGCTAGGGCGTTGTCCGAAGTTAGAGGATTGGATCGTATGCATAGAATCCTGTGGCTGATTGGTATAAAGTCATTGTTACTTGATATGGGGATGAGGGAACTCTGGGAGAGCCACAAATCAGCGGAATTTCCCTCCAAAGAATCCTATCGAGCAGCCTATTGGGAGTTAGTCAAAATAAGGAAGTTCTCCTCTGCTATTAGCCCAACCCTATTCAGAGACTTTCTAGAGCTAAAAGACGAACCTTGCCTGAAAAGTTAATGGGACCTCATATCAAAGCCATTAGACCGCAAGCTTTATCACCAATTCAGAGTTGGGACACTGCGGTCAGGAAGTTCACATGTAAGTGGCAACCAGGACTTGATGATGTGCCAAATTTGCCCGGATCACATTGAAGACATTGATCACCTTTTATTTGTCTGTCCGGTGTATAATAAACCCCGTAGCTTGTGGCTAAAACCCGTATGTCGGTCCTTAGGAACTGGCTTGGCGATGGTTGCTAAGAGGCTGTTGAAATCTGGCTCCAATGAGATCGCCATAATAGGAATAGTAAAGTTCCTGAGCTGAGCATGGGTTCTACAGATGAAAAATGGGGAGCCCTAACAGTTAAGATATTTCCCCCTGGGTTATCGAATGAATTATGTATTTGTATGTGTTTTTATGATGTGTATAAAGTCTTGTGCGTGAGCTATATTTAATCAAGTTTTAGGATCTGTTTTTAATATGTATATATAGGTATTTTTTTTTTTTAACCCAACTGAGAAATTTGTAAGCTTGCTGCATGACGTGTTAAGGTATATATTTGGCAGTAGTTAATTTTATGCCTGCTTGACTGTCTGTCTTTTAAGATGAATAATCGCAATAAAGACTTTTTTTAATTGAATTGCTATCATTTCATTTAATGAAAGATCCTCTATTTTTCTAAATTGGGTTCCTTCTTGTTTTGTTCTCACCTTATTACTATATGAGTGCTGCATAAATTCTTTACACATTGCCTCTAAGTTAGGCCTGACTGCTTTGGGCCAAGCTACCATAGGGTTAAGCTGAGGCGTATTAGTGACTTTAGAGGTTCATCCTGACATGGACTTTAATTATTATTTGAGATAGGTTTTTGCCCCTCTCAACTAACAGCCTACCTAATCACACTGTCCTTCCCAGGGAGGTTAGAAATCCCACCAAACCGTCAGAGAAAAACAGTGAAAAACAGGATGGGGTTCTGGGATTGCCATCCTGGCAAAATATCGCAGCTCTTATCCTGGGCACCAGAGAGTCTTACTTCACCCTTAGGGGCAAGATGTTGTAGTAATCTATTATTTTCCTGCCCAAGAGGCAAAAAGCCAACTAGACATCAGGGATTGGTGTCCAAAAAGGGGATGATGTTGTGTGATGGCCTGTCTTGGCAGTCGGATCTTTCTCAGGCACCAGATAGCCTTTCTGCCACCTGGCAGAGGCATCTTGGGGAGGCTTACCACCTCTCTGCCAGTCCATATGCCCCAACAGCACCCAAAGTAATCAAGTTTTCCTCTTACTTGCCACTATGATGGCTGCTATATTCAAGCTGTAGGTCTTGGAGCAAGAAGGCCTTTGTCAACTTTAGCGGTGAGAGGTACCATCCCACGCCAAGAAGGTTTGGGCCCCACTTCATTCTTTAAAGAAAATCGCTGGTGTCCAATGTGATTTCTGCCTCTTTGGGAGTTAATACCACATTCTGTCACCTACTTGGGCAGAACGTCTGTTGGGTCTTTAGGGATAGGTGATATGGCTCAATACAAGGATGTGCAAGTGCCCTTCCTTTTTTTCCTTTTTAGGTCTCGGCCTAGCGTTACACTGCGCAGCAGTGTTCGCGCAGCTGAGATTTAATGTTTACAGTGTTGGGGGCTTAAACCCGCCCCTGTGAAGTGAAGCAGATTTATAGAGCGCGTGGTTACCCGGAGGCGTCCCAGCGCTGTAGAGCAGAGGCTACTGAGTAGAGAATGCTAAGTTAGGGGACCTTGGGAAAGAGGAAGGTTTTCAAGAGCTTCCGAAATCGCAAATGGCTTGGTTCAGCTCGCATAATCAGCGGGAGGGAGTTCCACAGAGTCGCTGCGTTAACGGCAAATCGACGACCTTCAGTGCGCGCTCTTCTTACTCTGGGAATTCTGGTCAGACATTTACAGTCGGAGCGAAGGGGTCTATTGGCTTTGTAAGGAGACACTAACAGCCTGATTCATCAAGCTGATTTGCGCTCGCAAAGGGCCAGATTCTGAGAATCTGGCCCTTTGCGAGTGCGATTTTTGCATTTGGTATTCATCATCCCAAATGCAAAAATCGCTATTTAAGAATTCGCATATTTGCGAGGAATTGGATTTAAGGAATCTCTAATGGAGATTCCTTAAATGCAATTCATCAACCAAATAGAAATAGCGAAATCGCTATATTTGGTCTCAATTTACCACCAGGTCTGACTTGGTGGTAAATTGCGTAAATAGTGTAAAAAGCACTTTAGTGCATTTTTTTCTTTTGCATGTTACACACACACATGTCCTTTGGACATGTGTGTGCGCAACACCTGTTCAAATGTGCATTTTAGGGGTGCTTCAGGGTGTCCTTTGGACACCCCTGGCACCCTTAAAATCGCTATCTGATTTGCGAGTAGCAAATTGCTACTCGCAAATAAGGGATACTGGCCCATAGGAATGAATGGGGAGTTATTCCTTTTTTTGCGAGTAGCAAATTGCTACTCGCAAATAGAGAACATGTAGGAATCGCTATTTATTTAGCAATTCCTACATGAATACCGTTTTGCGTGTCCTCAATAGCGAGTCGCTATGATTCGCTATTAGGGCCACGCAAAACGGCCCCTTGATGAATCAGGCTGTTAGTTCTTAATGATAGATGGTCCCTTGCCTTGTAGGGATTTATGGACAATACACAGGGATTTAAACTTTATCCTCTCACGAATAGGCAGCCAATGGAGAGATCTAAGGGCCAGTTTGGCTGAGGACCTAGCCGGGGTACCTGTGAGCAGCCTAGCTGCGGAATTTTGAATGACTTGAAGTTTATTGATCGTCGCTTCTGGGGCACCCAAGTATAGGGCATTACTGTAATCAAGCCTTGACGAGATCAGCCCTTGGATAAGAAGTTTCTTCGAGGGGAGGGGGAGAAGGGGAAGAACCTTCCGAGCTGAACGAAGAAGGCCAAAACAGATGGCTGCCTTTTTTGGCTTGAGTTCTGAATGAGAGGTCCAGTTCAAGCCAGACCCCTAGGCTCTTAATTTCACTTTTTGGGGAGGGGAGCACCCATACAGACGGGCCAGATGGCATCGGGTAGCGATGTCAGCTTATGCTCCAGGAGCATAAGCTCAGTTTTGGAGCCATTCAATTTAAGTGAGGACTTGCTCATCCAGGCGTGTATTTCTGAAAGACAGGAGTGAAGATTTTCAGAGCTCTGGTCCAATTGAGTAAGTGATACGATAAGTTGTGTGTCGTCCGTGTAACTAATTATTTTGACCCCAAGGTGGTTGTTGACCCAACCACCTCTTCCAATGGGGACATGTATACGTTGAACAAAGTAGGGCTCAACGAGGAGCCCTGCGAAACACCACACTGGAGGGGAATCAATTTGGACCGTGCACTGCCCTCCCAGACTTGGAAAGTCTGGTTGTTGAGAAATGATGTTAACCAAGCCAGGGCAGTACCTGAGACTCCGATGTTAGATAGGCGCTGGATCACGATACGGCGATTAACCGTATCGAAAGCTGCACTTAGATCCAGGGGGATCACTACCACTGATCCTCCTGAATCCAAGATGCACCTCGCTTCTTCGATGACTGATATAAGGGCAGTCTCTGTTCCCTGTCCAAACCATTGTAAAAATATCCCATGAACTCACTGTAGAAGATGGTATTCTCCTACGAGGAGGGAGGCTGATTCCTCCTGAAAGTTTAAGGACACGTTTGCTTAATGATGCACATGAAGGGCATTTAGGAAAGACTATAACTAAACGCAGATTGAGAGAGGTGTTCTGGCAGCCACAAATGGACATGGGTATTGATGATCTCATTGATAAATGTGTGGTTTGTGGAAGTTCAGAAAAAAGTTTCAAAGTGAGGACTCCGCCCATGCAACCGGTTGATTTCCAGGGTAGACCGTGGGAAAAAATTGGCATTGATCTAATTGGCCCTTTTAATCTACTTCCCCTGTCTTCTCATTTTGCTGTGGTTGCTATCGACTACTCCTCCAAATGGGCTGAAATTCGGTTCATGAGTGAACCTACCTCTACAAACATTATTCATTTTATGAAAGACGTTTTCCTGAGAGAAGGCTTTCCCTCTTCTATCATCTCCGACAATGGTGTACAGTTTGTCAGTTCTGAATTCCAAAGTTTTCTCAAACAAGGGGGAATTGTGCACGACAAAAGTTCCCTTTATCATCCCCAAGCCAACGGGCTCATTGAGCGAATTAATAGGGTTTTGAACAATTGTCTCCACTGGGCCATCACAAGCAAGTGTGTGGTGGAAAATGTGGTGCGTTCCATGCTTTGGTTTTACCGCACAACTCCACATTCTTCCACAAGAGTTTCCCTTTTTGAACTGTTGAGGGGGAGGAAACCTTCCTCAAAAATTTGCCCAGGTTGGATGTCCAAGTGGGTGAAGATGAATGTTGTGGACGATGTGGATGAGTTTGTCAGATTGAATGTTAACAAGGCTTAGGAAAAGCAGAAAAACTATTTTGACGAAAGGAAGAAAACTGTTCATCTCAAAATTTGTGAGGGTGATGTGGAGCGTATTAAAAGGGGGTGGGGGGGTTCACACACCCAAGGGACGTATCAAGTTTTCAGATCCTTGCATAGTTGACATGGTGTGTGGCAATGCCATTAGAGTTAATTACAAAAACTGGTGGAACATTTTCAGAGTGTTTAAAATGAAGGATCATCAGGTTCTTGACAATGGGTCTGATGTCAATGGGTTTCGTGAAGACATAAATGTTAACTCTGACTCAGCTTCCAAAGGGAAGGATGAGAGCTGTCCACTTCTTCGTAGGAGCATGCGAGTTCACAAAGGTCCTTTGAGATTCCGATGATGTCATTCTTATGATGTCAATTACATTGTTGTTATTATAGATCCCAATGATGCCATCCTTAGTTTTTGGATGTCAATTTTTAGAGTATGTTCTTATGAGGTTCCAATGATGTCATCCTTAGTTCTCTTTTCTATCCTGTTCTTTTTCTGTCCATCCTTGTTTTCCTTAAATAGTTCTCTTTTTGTTTTTATCTATTCTTTTGTTCTTTTATTTTTTTTCGCTTCTTCTTTGCTCAGCGGTTCTCTTGTCTGTTTAATTGTTATTAAACTTTTGGGGAAAGGAGATAATGTAGCGGTTCACTATGTAGGGTGCCTGGCTGTCCCAGCATCCGTACTTAGAACCCCTTGTGTTGTTGTGTTCTAAGTAGTTCCAGGTAGAATGTTCTGTTTTGAGTTTGGCAGTTGTGCTGATGCTTTGAGCCTTCCTGACTGCCGCGCTGTATCTCCTGTCAAGAATAAATCTCCTTCATAAAACTAATAAGTCTACGGTACTTACTACAAAATCAGTCTTGACCCTGTGCCCATGGGAATAGTCCAGACCGAACTGCCAGGCCAGGTCCTCCCTGGACCGGAAACAAGCATCCTGGGACCGGTTTCAGGGTATGTCACCCTACTTCAGCCAGACTAGCTTGAATCCAGTGGCACAGTGAGCAAGGAACCCACGTCTGGGCATAACCATCCCACTTAGGGTGAAAAGTGTTACAGCAAACAAATGATGGACGGAATGCTGACAATGCAAACATTCTCCCCCAGTCAAAAGATCTGGGTTAAATCCATTGCGCTTTTACCCACTACGCCAACCCAGTTTGGACCCAGCCATATGTAAATCAGTCTTGAAGCTGTGCCTCATGGGAAGAGTCCAGACCGAACTGCCAGGCCAGGTCCTCCCTGGACTGGAAACAAGCATCATAGGACCAGTTTCAGGGTATGTCACCCTTCTTCAGCCAAGCTAGCTTGAATACAGTGGCTTAGTGAGCAAGGGACCCACGTCTGGCAATACCCATCCCTCTTAAGGAGAAAAGTGTTACAACAAACAAATTGTTTGAAATGAAAACAGTGGAATGAGCCTCAAATTGTAATAGATAGTATTTATTGGATGATGGTCACAACATTACCTCACAGGTGAATGGACGAGGGTCACACTGCAGCTTGCAGCTTGTCCCCTGATGTGATCTGTTATATAGGGCATAGTGTTACCACCAGGGGCTGTTGTAACACTGCAGATGTTAACTGCTACACATTCAAAGTATAGAAATATCATAACACAGAGTCATTGCCAGAGTAACAGCTACTGCCAGAATGTTGTCAATTATAGGCAGACATTTATATGAGATGAGAGATGTTGGACTTGGCCCTTTTTGCAAGGTCATCCCTGAACTTTTCGCCTTCCTCCTGTATTTTCTCTGACCTGTTGTTGGTGGTGTTATGACTCTGGTCACTTTACCACTGCTGATCAGCGCTAAAGTGCATATGCTCCCTATTGTAAATTTTTGTAATGGATTAGTGAACCCATGATTGGCTTATTTGATTTACTTGTCAGACCCTAGATCAGTGCACCATGTGTGCCCAGGGCCTCTAAATCAAATACTGTTGGTGGGTTTGCAGCACTGGTTGTACCACCCAGAGAAGCAGCTGGTAAAATATTGCTCAGGCCTGCCATTGCAGAGCCTGTGTGCAGTCTGGAACTGCCATGTCGACTTGGCAAGTGCACACACTTGCCAGTCACTAAACCTTCCCTTTTTTACATGTTAGTCACCCCTAAGTTAGGCCCAAGGTACCCCCATTGGCAGGGTGCATTGCATGTAAAAGGTAGGACATGCCCTGATGTTTATGGCATGTCCAGATAGTGAATTACAGCCAATTTCGTTTTTCACTATTGCAAGCCTACTTGTTCCCATTGGCCAGAATGGGCAGTTTGATTAAAACATCTTAGATTCCGGATTGACCCAGGGAACAAGGTAGAAATTCGAGTTTAGTATGCTTGAACTCAGAATGTTAAAATACATCTTTTAGTGAAGGTGATTTTTACATTCTGTGATTGAAAATACCACTTTTAGAAAGTAGGTGTTTTCCTGCCTAACCATCCAGTATGTCTCTGTTGGGTTTGTGTATTCCATGTCTAGTTTGTGAATGACAGGGGGCTGAAGAGGGCCTTGGCTCTAGCAGTCTGATGGGTCAGGGCTGGGCTGAATAGGACATGCATTGAATAGAGAGTAAGGGGAGGAGATTTCCTTTCACTGCCCTGAGCCCTCATAGACTAGAGAGTAGGGGGTGGAGATTTCCTTTCACTGACCTGAGCCCTCGTAGAATAGAGAGTAGGGGGATGAGATTTCCTTTCATCTACCTGGGCCAGGTCTGCTCTCAAACAGTTCTGTCTCCACCTCATGCGTGGAAGCTGCACCCAGGAGGACATAACTGGTTTTGACTAGTAACAGACACTCTCTGCCTTCAGACAACAAAGCATTTTGCAGCATAAATATTAGGGCCCAGGCCCCAGAACTTAAGATCACTTCTGGGAATCAAGATGAACCCTTTGCCATGTAGACAAACCAATGAAGCTGAAGGAGGATACTGCTCCTGTGCTGTTTGCTGTTTGGGGTTGGCCTGCAGTGGTTACTTATTGCCCAGGAAAGGAGAAAAGGAACTTTGTGTGTACCTTTACTATCTTGAGGAAGATCTCCAAGGGATTAAAGTTGAGCTTGCCTCCTGTTCTGAAGTCTCAGGACAACAAAGACTACAACACCAGCTCCCCCTGATTTCCCTAGCTGGGAATTCTACCTGCAGTTAGGTGCCTGCTGTTATTTTGGGCCCTCTGGAGACTGCGTGACACAGGGAGCTGGAAGCGCGACACAACGAGGATGAAGCGTGTCGCAGCCACAGCAGCTGCTGTCGCATCACTGAAGAAGCATGCATGCATCTGTTTGCCGTGGCATCGCAGACGAAGGGTGTTGCATCACCGAAGAAGCGTGCCACCGCCGCAGAGGTTTCTTTCGCATCACCAGAGAAGCATGTCGCAGGGCCTGTCGCGGCTCCAAAGTCCATCGCTTTCGCTACACGGCCGTCAGCGTGCACGCATCACTTCCAAGTTGTCACATCGCATCCAAGATGCCATTTTGTTGCATCGCACCGGATCATTGCATCGCATCGAGGCGCCATCTTGTCGCATCGTAACTGGATCGCAGTAAGAAACCGACGCATCACCTCCTCTCCAGTAAGGAACCTATGCATCAACTCTCCAGAGCAAGGAACTGACGCATCACCTTCCCTGCAACCCTTTTGTTTGTTTTGTGTGACACATCCAAGGTACTTTGAGAGTAAAGGGTCGTAATTACCATCTACATTGAACTAAGCTATTTCTACCATTTTAAAGTCATATTCTTAATACTGTCTTGTGGATTTTTGTCGTTTGGTCTTGTGTTAAGTCTAGTAAAGATTGCCTATTTTTCTAAACTGGTGTAGTGTCCATTTGTAGTGTTTTCACTGTATTACTGTATGTGTTCACAAATGCTTTACACACTGCCTCTGAGATAAGCCTGTCTGCTCATGCCACGCTACCAAGGGGGTGAGCAGGGGTTATTTTAGGAGTGAATCCCCATTTCCCTGACTAGAAGCAAAGGTCCCTATTTGGACAAAGGTGCAAGCCATTGCCAACTAGATACCCCCATTTCTAACAAGAGAGTACTCATTTCAGTAACACAGGGCATACCCCTAGATGACTGGCTGCAGTGGACACCTGGGCAGATTGAGTGCGTGACAGGAGACAAATTCTTACCAATGAAGCACTGCAATTAAATATTATGTTTTGTAACAGGCATCATACCTACAGGTTCATCCTTTACACATGTTAATGAAACATACTGAATATTGTGTAAGTAAAAACATATTTCCACTATGCACACATGCAGAGGAGATATGCATAGTCAATTCTTGGTTGACATGGGGGAAGACTTATTAAGTCCTGCCATCCATCTGGTGTATGAGGTCAGCCGACATGTCAGCACAGTCAATACAGCAGGTGGCTGCAGGGGTATCATGCCAATGACATAATATAAATGAGCCTATTTGAGGTATATTGACTTATAATGTAAGTTTGTGATGAGCATACTACCCCATCACAGCCCAAGATGCACTGTTATCTGTTTTAAGCTACAATAATCATATATATATACTTTCCAAGAGTTTATTTGTAACACTGACAGCATTTAGGCATAGTTGACCGGGTGGTAGGGGTACATTTATATTCCCGGCCTGGTTGCCACTGTTCCACAGCAGTATTTACTTCTGCTGTAGTTGTCACATATAATAATGCACTAGAAGTAGAGATCGCAGAACTTAAATTTAGAAGAAGCCAAGTGTTGTGCATGAGTTTTTACTCTAAACGTAGAGTAAATCTTTCTGTTAGTAACATGCAAAGGGATGTGTGTCTATCTGTGAATGGAAGGATATATGCAGTTTAAGGACATTGTGACATTAGGGGGCAGTGACAATGATGTTGTAAGATAGAGGTGTGTTGAGCTTACCTGACCTTGAACAGGAAGGCCACACAGCAAATCAGAGTACATTCTGAAGATGATAAATTCATTGAGAGAGGTGACAGATGGGTGATTCCAAGTCTGTCACATGGAGTAGGCTTTGCCACAATGTATTTTGGAAACTATCAGTTTCACCAACCTCGTCTCATCTTGCCATTTCCTTTTTTACTCTTCCGCCATGCACACCTCCAGGCTGCATCATGGACAGAATATCTTGGTTTAGAAGGGTGGCATGAAGGTGGGATTACGTTCCGCCACCAGGGAAAGGCTTTGCCATTAGCATCCTGGAAAACGTCTCCTTCATCCCCTTTTCCTTTAAATCCACACATCTTGCCATTTGTTTTCAAATTCCATCATGGTTCGTTCCTCCATTTACGATGCATTGACAAAGTCTGAGAGCTCCTGCTACATGGCCACATTCTTTGTTCCACCAATGGTGGTTGAAGGAAGGTCAGGTAGCTCCCTGTAGTGATTTGGCACAAAGTTAATTACAAGTTCCTACTGAGTGAGGTTCCTTTTCCTCTTCAGTTGTGTGGGCTGCATCCGGGATTTTGGGGCTTGCGTCTGGCAACCAGAAAAAAGGTCGCACAGTACAAGGGAAATATGTCAGTGCTCATTATGTGGGCTATATTTATTAGCTTCTGGAACTGATGTTTTTCAGTTATGAGTGAATTTCCTCTGGAAATTGGGTTTTTCTTTTTCTCTTCTATTCCTGGTTCTGGATAGGATTAGCAGAGATATCAGTCTACACTCTTTAGATCTGTGCCTATAAGCTTACATCCTAAACACATCCAGACATTTACTAGTAATAATTGTTTGGTCATAATTAGAGTTGTGTGTCTACTCTACCTCAAGTAAGGGAAGTGAAAACACATACTCCTATCACTGGACAGAAAGAAATCTTCCAGTCATGGTGAATAGCACCAATGTATACATTTTTTCCCAGAGATAGGAGGAAATGTACATGTCATGATATCTCCGTTTGTACATTTCCCCATATAAATAGAACTTTTAGCATATTTGACAAAGAAATCATGCAAGGAAAGTAATATTAACACAGGATAAACACTTAATTTTTTTTAAGTGTATCTCTTTGTAACCCAGGAGTATTTCAAATTAGTAACTTTGAATATAGCCCTGTACTGAGTGCCATTTATTATAAATGCCGGCTTTGAAAAACTAATTTAGAAACATTCATGAACAGCGCTTGCCATTCTGATGCAATTAGTGCAATTGGTGAACCAAGAGGCAGATAGGATGTCATGAGCCCTATATGGCTCAAGCTGTTATTATAGATGAAACAGTTTTATAGTCTATTACCCAATGCACAACAGGGGATTTTGTATATCACTCATGTTGAACTGATGTATTACAAGGTACACTCCGACAGGTTCAGTTCAGTTCAACGGCTTTATTTTCGATTGTTACATCATAAAAGCAGCACATGAAAAATGCAACATGGGTCCATTTAGAAAAAATGAACATTCATTAAAAAACATTATAACAAATATGAATTTAAAAATGGCCAAATTCCATAGCATAAAAACAGGATCCCAATAAACTTTAAAAGAAATAACCATTTATCAATCGGTCATAGGATTAAAAATTAATCAATTAAACTGTAATTAATAGCCGTTTTGTCCTAAGGACCATGCCCATGACAAAAATTTTGCAAGGCCGAAGACATACATGGGCCGAGTATCTGATATTAAAATTCGAAAGGCCACAGAAGAGTGTCTAGTATCCATGGCCCTACATACAGGTTTGAGCCACAGTTGCCTCGGGCGTGCATAGGCCGGGCAGACAAACAAAAAGTGTTCTACTGACTCCGTAATAGTGTCGCAGAAGGGACAAGATGCAATTGACTGATACGGTGGGTTCCAATGGGCTGTTAGGGCACGTACAGGAAGAGACCCCGCTCTAAATCTAAAATACAGGGCCCTATCATAGGGTTTCCAAACCACATCCAGATAAGGCTCCCGATAAGGTGAGTCCTTGTGAATTAAAAATTCCTCTGTGAGCCTACCAAGAGATGGGTCCATAAAAGTTCTGTTGCTGACCCAATTCCAATACAAAGTTTTTAAGACAGCTTTCGGGGGGGAGGACCGACTTTCCCAGGCGTCGCTGAGTCCCAATTTACCAAGCAAAGCCTTAACATCGATTAGCCATCTTATCCTATGCCACCCCGCCAGTGACATCACCTCCGCTAGGCCTTTAGCGTATTTTGCAAGTTCAGGGACACGCCACATCCTAGCCCAAAGAAGTAATGGTCGTAGTCTTGCAACATCGCTAATTTGTTGGCATCCAAGGTCCAGCAAGAGGGGTAGCGTAGGTGTGCTCTGTGGGAGGGACATAATACCTTTCAGGAACTTGTTCTCAGACCTAGTTAGAAGATCGGTGTTAAAAGTACCCCAGAGTTCTGCGCCATACAGGGCGGAACTAAAACCCTTCGCCTTCTAAATGTCCATGACAGGGGCGATGGGCTTAGTTGAAGAAGATCGCTGTTCTTTAGCAAGTGGCCCTGTGACCCTTTTATGATTGAGCAACATTTTCAGCAGATGGGGTGTCCACTGCATAGTATCCGTAATTCGGATGCCTAAGTAATCAAAAACGGTGACCCTTTCCAAAGGGGTTTTATTAAGTACAGGAGGACGACCTAATTTTTTGGGGGGATTTAAAACCAAATACTTCGTTTTGTCTGTGTTGATTACTAGGCCCCGTTGGTCACAAAAGGTCTGAAAATTAACTAAAAGGCCCTGAAGACCCGCCGAAGTTTTTGAAATTAATAGCGTGTCATCGGCAAAAAGAAGAGTGGGAATTTTCTCCCCTGCCAGGGACGGTGCATCTGAAGGATGTTTAAGTAAGTGCTCCACAATCCCATTCACATAAAGTGAAAAAAGGGAGGGGGCGAGAACACATCCCTGGCGTACCCCTTTCCCCACCGGTATCCTACTAGTTTTCTGCCCATCAGTGCCCCATCGCACCTGAGCGAAATTACCATCATGCAATCGCACTAAGATCGACAGAATATTTGTGGGGATCCCCATATCCGCCAACACGCCCCATAATTGGTCTCTGGGCATGAGGTCAAAGGCAGTCTTCAGGTCAATGAATGCCAAATAAAGGCTGCCTCTGCCTATAACCACCACCTTCCAATATAATAATAGGAGCCTGAAGACCTGCTCTATCGTGCCAGTGCCAGCCCTAAAGCCAGCCTGGTAATCTGAATGGATCTCATTTTCATTAGCCCATTGGAGGATTCTTTCCAGCACCACCTTACCCACGACCTTCTGGGTTGAGTCCAGTAAGCTTATTGGTCGGTAGTTGGCAGGGTCTTCCCTCCGGCCTTTTTTAAAAATAGGGACAACCTCTGCCCCCTTCCAAGAGTCGGGGATGGCGGCACCTTTGTCAATCGCAGTGAGTAAGGTGTGGATGAACTTCCCCCATTTCTGCAGGTTGGAACGGAGCTAATCCCCCGCAATTCTGTCTGGACCAGCTGCCTTCTGGGGCACAATGCAACTGATAGCATATTCCACCTCCTTAAGTGTAAATGGGGCCAACGTTTCAACTCCAGTGGATAATAGAGATCTATAGGGCGCAGGAGAGGCAAGGGCCCTTTGTTGGCATGAGTATAGATGAGAAAAATGCTCGAACTAGGCCTGCCCAGTTATGTTACAGGTTATAAGTTCACTGTCAGGCCTGTTCCTTGCCCTTATGGTGCTCCAAAAGCGGGCTGCATCCCGCCCAGCGTTTGCCTCTCTTAGGGTTTGCCAATAGGCATCCTCCCACTCCTTTTTAGCACTTTTAATCACTTGTTTATATTCTGCTCTGGCTTGTAGAACAAGGGGCTGTGACTTTGCCTTAACAGCTTTAATGAGACACGCTTTCTTCTCTCTACATTTAGGTGTATACCACCCCCGCTTTGCTTTTGGCTTCTGATGACCAGCTGACCTACCTCCATGCATTTGTACCATAAACAAATTACCTATCGAGTTTATAGTCTCCTGGAACAATGGCGTAGTTCTGGATATACCAGAATCTTCTAAGGAGAATGTTGCCATCTCACTTAAAGAGGCTTCCAGGAGTTGATCTATGGCCTGAAGTTTTAATTCATCTAGGGCCACTTTCCGCCATTTAAGACGCCTACCACAGTTAGACAGGGTAACACTCGAAGTTGTCCTATTACCAGACGGTAAAGTTGGGATACTTAGCCATAGGTGCTTTAGACTTAGTGAGAGGACGTTATGATCACTATCTGTAGTGGGTGTTACAACCATATCCATGACATACTGCCAGAGATTTCTGGAACTGCCATGTCGACTTGGCAAGTGCACATACTTGCCAGTCACTAAACCTTCCCTTTTTTACATGTTAGTCACCCCTTAGTTAGGCCCAAGGTACCCCCATTGGCAGGGTGCATTGCATGTAAAAGGTAGGACATGCCCTGATGTTTATGGCATGTCCAGATAGTGATTTACAGCCAATTTCGTTTTTCACTATTGCAAGCCTACTTGTTCCCATTGGCCAGAATGGGCAGTTTGATTAAAACATCTTATAATCCTGATTGACCCAGGGAACAAGGTAGAAATTCGAGTTTAGTATGCCTGAACTCAGAATGTTAAAATACATCTTTTAGTGAAGGTGATTTTTACATTCTGTGTTTGAAAATACCACTTTTAGAAAGTAGGTGTTTTCCTGCCTAACCATCCAGTATGTCTCTGTTGGGTTTGTGTATTCCATGTCTAGTTTGTGAATGACAGGGGGCTGAAGAGGGCCTTGGCTCTAGCAGTCTGATGGGTCAGGGCTGGGCTGAATAGGACATGCATTGAATAGAGTGTAAGGGGAGAAGATTTCCTTTCACTGCCCTGAGCCCTCATAGACTAGAGAGTAGGGGGTGGAGATTTCCTTTCACTGACCTGAGCCCTCGTAGAATAGAGAGTAGGGGGATGAGATTTCCTTTCAGCTACCTGGGCCAGGTCTGCTCTCAAACAGTTCTGTCTCCACCTCATGCCTGGAAGGTGCACCCAGGAGGACATAACTGGTTTTGACTAGTAACAGACACTCTCTGCCTTCAGACAACAAAGCATTTTGCAGCATAAATATTAGGGCCCAGGCCCCAGAACTTAAGATCACTTCTGGGAATCAAGATGAACCCTTTGCCATGTAGACAAACTAATGAAGCTGAAGAAGGATACTGCTCCTGTGCTGTTTGCTGTTTGGGGTTGGCCTGCAGTGGTTACTTATTGCCCAGGAAAGGAGAAAAGGTACTTTGTGTGTACCTTTACTATCTTGAGGAAGATCTCCAAGGGATTAAAGTTGAGCTTGCCTCCTGTTCTGAAGTCTCAGGACAACAAAGACTACAACACCAGCTCCCCCTGATTTCCCTTGCTGGGAATTCTACCTGCAGTTAGGTGCCTGCTGTTATTTTGGGCCCTCTGGAGACTGCGTGACACAGGGAGCTGGAAGCGCGACACAACGAGGATGAAGCGTGTCGCAGCCGCAGCAGCTGCTGTCGCATCACTGAAGAAGCATGCATGCATCTGTTTGCCGTGGCATCGCAGACGAAGGGTGTTGCATCACCGAAGAAGCGTGCCACCGCCGCAGAGGTTTCTGTCGCATCACCAGAGAAGCATGTCGCAGGGCCTGTCGCGGCTCCAAAGTCCATCGCTTTCGCTACACGGCCGTCAGCGTGCACACATCACTTCCAAGTTGTCACATCGCATCAAAGATGCCATTTTGTTGCATCGCACCGGATCATTGCATCGCATCGAGGCGCCATCTTGTCGCATCGTAACTGGATCGCAGTAAGAAACCGACGCATCACCTCCTCTCCGGTAAGGAACCTATGCATCAACTCTCTAGAGCAAGGAACTGACGCATCACCTTCCCTGCAACCCTTTTGTTTGTTTTGTGTGACACATCCAAGGTACTTTGAGAGTAAAGGGTCGCAATTACCATCTACATTGAACCAAGCTATTTCTACCATTTTAAAGTCATATTCTTAATACTGTCTTGTGGATTTTTGTCGTTTGGTCTTGTAAAGATTGCCTATTTTTCTAAACTGGTGTAGTGTCCATTTGTAGTGTTTTCACTCTATTACTGTATGTGTTCACAAATGCTTTACACACTGCCTCTGAGATAAGCCTGTCTGCTCATGCCACGCTACCAAGGGGGTGAGCAGGGGTTATTTTAGGAGTGAATCCCCATTTCCCTGACTAGAAGCAAAGGTCCCTATTTGGACAAAGGTGCAAGCCATTGCCAACTAGATACCCCCATTTCTAACAAGAGAGTACTCATTTCAGTAACACAGGGCATACCCCTAGATGACTGGCTGCAGTGGACACCTGGGCAGATTGAGTGCGTGACAGGAGACAAATTCTTACCAATGAAGCACTGCAATTAAATATTATGTTTTGTGACAGGCATCATACCTACAGGTTCATCCTTTACACATGTTAATGAAACATACTGAATATTGTGTAAGTAAAACATATTTCCACTATGCACACATGCAGAGGAGATATGCATAGTCAATTCTTGGTTGACATGGGGGAAGACTTATTAAGTCCTGCCATCCATCTGGTGTATGAGGTCAGCCAACATGTCAGCACAGTCAATACAGCAGGTGGCTGCAGGGGTATCATGCCAATGACATAATATTAATGAGCCTATTTGAGGTATATTGACTTACAATGTAAGTTTGTGATGAGCATACTATCCCATCACAGCCCAAGATGCACTGTTATCTGTTTTAAGCTACCACAATCATATATATACACTTTCCAAGAGTTTATTTGTAACACTGACAGCATTTAGGCATAGTTGACCGGGTGGTAGGGGTACATTTATATTCCCGGCCTGGTTGCCACTGTTCCACAGCAGTATTTACTTCTGCTGTAGTTGTCACATATAATAATGCACTAGAAGTAGAGATCGCAGAACTTAAATTTAGAAGAAGCCAAGTGTTGTGCATGAGTTTTCACTCTAAACGTAGAGTAAATCTTTCTGTTATTAACATGCAAAGGGATGTGTGTCTATCTGTGAATGGAAGGATATATGCAGTTTAAGGACATTGTGACATTAGGGGGCAGTGACAATGATGTTGTAAGATAGAGGTGTGTTGAGCTTACCTGACCTTGAACAGGCAGGCCACACAGCAAATCAGAGTACATTCTGAAGATGATAAATTCATTGAGAGAGGTGACAGATGGGTGATACTGAGGCTAATTCCAAGTCTGTCACATGGAGTAGGCTTTGCCACAATGTATTCTGGAAACTATCAGTTTCACCAACCTCGTCTCATCTTGCCATTTCCTTTTTTACTCTTCCGCCATGCACACCTCCAGGCTGCATCATGGACAGAATATCTTGGTTTAGAAGGGTGGCATGAAGGTGGGATTACGTTCCGCCACCAGGGAAAGGCTTTGCCATTAGCATCCTGGGAAACGTCTCCTTCATCCCCTTTTCCTTTAAATCCACACATCTTGCCATTTGTTTTCAAATTCCATCATGGTTCGTTCCTCCATTTACGATGCATTGACAAAGTCTGTGAGCTCCTGCTACATGGCCACATTCTTTGTTCCACCAATAGTGGTTGAAGGAAGGCCAGGTAGCTCCCTGTAGTGATTCGGCACAAAGTTAATTACAAGTTCCTACTCAGTGAGGTTCCTTTTCCTCTTCAGTTGTGTGGGCTGCATCCTGGATTTTGGGGCTTGTGTCTGGCAACCAGAAAAAAAGTCGCACAGTACAAGGGAAATATGTCAGTGCTCATTATGTGGGCTATATTTATTAGCTTCTGGAACTGATGTTTTTCAGTTATGAGTGAATTTCCTCTGGAAATTGGGTTTTTCTTTTTTTCTTCTATTCCTGGTTCTGGATAGGATTAGCAGAGATATCAGTCTACACTCTTTAGATCTGTGCCTATAAGCTTACATCCTAAACACATCCAGACATTTACTAGTAATAATTGTTTGGTCATAATTAGAGTTGTGTGTCTACTCTACCTCAAGTAAGGGAAGTGAAAACACATACTCCTATCACTGGACAGAAAGAAATCTTCCAGTCATGGTGAATAGCACCAATGTATACATTTTTTCCCAGAGATAGGAGGAAATGTACAGGTCATGATATCTCCGTTTGTACATTTCCCCATATAAATAGAACTTTTAGCATATTTGACAAAGAAATCATGCAAGGAAAGTAATAGTAACACAAGATAAACACTTAATTTTTTTTTAAGTGTATCTCTTTGTAACCCAGGAGTATTTCACATTAGTAACTTTGAATATAGCCCTGTACTGAGTGCCATTTATTATAAATGCCGGCTTTGAAAAACTAATTTAGAAACATTCATGAACAGCGCTTGCCATTCTGATGCAATTAGTGCAATTGGTGAACCAAGAGGCAGATAGGATGTCATGAGCCCTATATGGCTCAAGCTGTTTTTATAGATGAAACAGTTTTATAGTCTATTACCCAATGCACAACAGGGGGTTTTGTATATCACTCATGTTGAACTGATGTATTACAAGGTACACTCCGACAGGTTCAGTTCAGTTCAACGGTTTTATTTTCGATTGTTACATCATAAAAGCAGCACATGAAAAATGCAACATGGGTCCATTTAGAAAAAATGTACATTCATTAAAAAACATTATAACAAATATGAATTTAAAAATGGCCAAATTCCATAGCATAAAAACAGGATCCCAATAAACTTTAAAAGAAATAACCATTTATCAATCGGTCATAGGATTACAAATTGATCAATTAAACAGTAATTAATAGCCGTTTTGTCCTAATGGACCATGCCCATGACAAAAATTTTGCAAGGCCGAAGACATGCATGGGCCGAGTATCTGATATTGATATTCGAAATGCCACAGAAGAGTGTCTAGTATCCATGGCCCTACATACAGGTTTGAGCCACAGTTGCCTCGGGCGTGCATAGGCCGGGCAGACAAACAAAAAGTGTTCTACTGACTCCGTAATAGTGTCGCAGAAGGGACAAGATGCAATTGACTAATACGGTGGGTTCCAATGGGCTGTTAGGGCACGTACAGGAAGAGACCCCGCTCTAAATCTAAAATACAGGGCCCTATCATAGGGTTTCCAAACCATATCCAGATAAGACTCCCGATAAGGTGAGTCCTTGTGAATTAAAAATTCCTCTGTGAGCCTACCAAGAGATGGGTCCATAAAAGTTCTGTTGCTGACCCAATTCCAATACAAAGTTTTTAAGACAGCTTTCGGGGGGGAGGACCGACTTTCCCAGGCGTCCCTGAGTCCCAATTTACCAAGCAAAGCCTTAACATCGGTTAGCAATCTGATCCTATGCCACCCCGCCAGTGACATCACCTCTGCTAGGCCTTTAGCGTATTTTGCAAGTTCAGGGACACGCCACATCCTAGCCCAAAGAAGTAATGGTCGTAGTCTTGCAACATCGCTAATTTGTTGGCATCCAAGGTCCAGCAAGAAGGGTAGCGTAGGTGTGCTCTGTGGGAGGGACATAATACCTTTCAGGAACTTGTTCTCAGACCTAGTTAGAAGATTGGTGTTAAAAGTACCCCAGAGTTCTGCGCCATACAAGGCGGAACTAACACCCTTCGCCTTATAAATGTCCATGACAGGGGCGATGGGCTTATTTGAAGAAGATCGCTGTTCTTTAGCAAGTGCCCCTGTGACCCTTTTATGATTGAGCAACATTTTCAGCAGATGGGGGGTCCCCTGCATAGTATCCGTAATTCGGATGCCTAAGTAATCAAAAACGGTGACCCTTTCCAAAGGGGTTTTATTAAGTACAGGAGGACGACCTAATTTTTGGGGGGGATTTAAAACCAAATACTTCGTTTTGTCTGTGTTGATTACTAGGCCCCGTTGGTCACAAAAGGTCTGAAAATTAACTAAAAGGCCCTGAAGACCCGCCGAAGTTTTTGAAATTAATAGCGTGTCATCGGCAAAAAGAAGAGTGGGAATTTTCTCCTCTGCCAGGGACGGTGCATCTGAAGGATGTTTAAGTAAGTGCTCCACAACCCCATTCACATAAAGTGAAAAAAGGGAGGGGGCGAGAACACATCCCTGGCGTACCCCTTTCCCCACCGGTATCCTACTAGTTTTCTGCCCATCAGTGCCCCATCGCACCTGAGCGAAATTACCATCATGCAATCGCACTAAGATCGACAGAATATTTGGGGGGATCCCCATATCCGCCAACACGCCCCATAATTGGTCTCTGGGCACGAGGTCAAAGGCAGTCTTCAGGTCAATGAATGCCAAATAAAGGCTGCCTCTGCCTATAACCACCACCTTCCAATATAATAATAGGAGCCTGAAGACCTGCTCTATCGTGCTAGTGCCAGCCCTAAAGCCAGCCTGGTAATCTGAAAGGATCTCATTTTCATTTGCCCATTGTAGGATTCTTTCCAGCACCACCTTACCCACGACCTTCTGGGTTGAGTCCAGTAAGCTTATTGGTCGGTAGTTGGCAGGGTCTTCCCTCCGGCCTTTTTTAAAAATAGGGACAACCTCTGCCCCCATCCCAGAGTCGGGGATGGCGGCACCTTTGTCAATCGCAGTGAGTAAGGTGTGGATAAACTTCCCCCATTTCTGCTGGTTGGAACGGAGCAAATCCCCCGGAATTCCATCTGGACCAGCTGCCTTCTGGGGCACAATGCAACTGATAGCATATTCCACCTCCTTAAGTGTAAATGGGGCCAACGTTTCAACTCCAGTGGATAATAGAGATCTATAGGGCGCAGGAGAGGCAAGGGCCCTTTGTTGGCATGAGTATAGATGAGAAAAATGCTCGAACTAGGCCTGCCCAGTTATGTTACAGGTTATAAGTTCACTGTCAGGCCTGTTCCTTGCCCTTATGGTGCTCCAAAAGCGGGCTGCATCCCGCCCAGCGTTTGCCTCTCTTAGGGTTTGCCAATAGGCATCCTCCCACTCCTTTTTAGCACTTTTAATCACTTGTTTATATTCTGCTCTGGCTTGTAGAACAAGGGGCTGTGACTTTGCCTTAACAGCTTTAATGAGACACGCTTTCTTCTCTCTACATTTAGGTGTATACCACCCCCGCTTTGCTTTTGGCTTCTGATGACCAGCTGACCTACCTCCATGCATTTGTACCATAAACAAATTACCTATCGAGTTTATAGTCTCCTGGAACAATGGCGTAGTTCTGGGTATACCAGAATCTTCTAAGGAGAATGTTGCCATCTCACTTAAAGAGGCTTCCAGGAGTTGATCTATGGCCTGAAGTTTTAATTCATCTAGGGCCACTTTCCGCCATTTAAGACGCCTACCACAGTTAGACAGGGTAATACTCGAAGTTGTCCTATTACCAGACGGTAAAGTTGGGATACTTAGCCATAGGTGCTTTAGACTTAGTGAGAGGAAGTTATGATCACTATCTGTAGTGGGTGTTACAACCATATCCATGACATACTGCCAGAGATTTAGATCGAGGAGGATGTAATCAATCCTGGAGGTATGATTTACCCTGTTATATGTATGAGTGCCCGAGGGGTCAGACATGGTTCTTCCATTTACGGCTCGCAGGCCATATTCTAAAGTCATAGCATTTAATTGGATCACCCTCTGGGACCATCTCTTTATTGGCTCAACAGCCAGAATTGGTATACCCCTCCTCAGATCATCCTCAGAAACACCCAAAATATCCTCTACCGCTAAGGGTTCAAACGTGCAGTTAAAATCCCCTGCAATCATAACTTGTGCACCCTCGCCGCAATCGTCTAAGATTCTCTCGAGCATGGCTACAGTGGGGGAAAGGGAGCTACCTCTAGTGCCTCTAGGGGAAACTACCTTTACAACGCAACTATTACAACGCAGTACTATTACAACGCAACTATTACAACGCAAATACTATTACAACGCATGCTTTTACAACGCAAATGCTGTTACAACGCAAGCTTTTACATCGTAAATATATTTTATAAAAAATTATATTTTAAATTTAATTTTAATTAATTAATTAATTAAATTTAATGGTGGATAAATGTTAGAAAAATGATTTTAATTACAAAAATTAATACTCAGGTATCTTTTAAGAAAATGTAAATGTTTAAACTATATGTAGTAAATATTTTTTATTTAATTAATGATTTTAATTACAAAAATTAATACTCAGGTATCTTTTAAGAAAATGTAAATGTTTTAAATATGTCTTTTAATTATTTTTAATTAATTAAATAATTAAAATTAATGTTGGTTAAATGTTAGAAAAATGATTTTAATTACAAAAATTAATACTCAGGTGTCTTTTAAGAAAATGTAAATGTTTTAAATATATGTAGTGACTATTTTAAATTTAAATTTAATTAATTAATTAATTAAAATTAATGTTGGATAAATTTTAGAAAAATGATTTTAATTACAAGAATTAATACTCAGGTATCTTTTAAGAAAATGTAAATGTTTTAACTATATGTAGTGACTAATTTTTTAAAAATGAAAAAGTAAAATTAAATGTTAAATAAATTAAAGATTAATAAATATTAATTATATGAAGGAAAATATTATTAATAAAAATGATATTTATATATAAATTATTTATTTTAAATATATATCATTTTTTTTAAAAAAGATATAAATATATTAACAAACATTATTGAAAATTTTCCCACGGTTTAACATTCATTCCAATGGAAGGTTTAGTCCTTCGTTTATTACAATGACCGCTCCATAGTAACCCACGCAATGGAATAGTAAGGTCAAAAAAGATCAGAAGGAGGAGAGAGAAGATGGAAACAAGACCAGCATACAGGTAAGAGAATAAAAACATAATTTATGGTAGTCAATACATTATTTTTAAAGTAAATTTAATGAAGTATAAAAGTATAAAGACAATGACGTTTTCTTTTTTTTTGGTTTAATTTTATTTTAAAAATATTTTTAAAAATATACATTTTTATTAACATTCTCCATATTTTTAAATAATTTAAAGATAAAAAATAACATTTATAATAAATTAATATATTTTAAATATAAATGTTTATTAAATAGTCCGTTGTTTATCTTGGTAGATTTTGATCACGTCGTTACGTTGACGTCGACGTTAGCGGCCATCTTTGACAGCATTGATTGCTGGAAGCAGCTGGAAGCTGATCTGCGCTCAGGTAGGAAACTTACAAAACTTTATTTACATAAAAAAAAAAATATGTATATATATATATTGTAATGAAAGGATAAGGTGAGGTTGCGGTAGTTATAATAAGATGTTTAGAGTTTGGTTACAGCATGTTGCCGAACATATTACTTGTATATGTCTACGTCGGGTTATGTAACGAATAATGTAATGTCAAATGAATGAAAATTTTTTAAATGTTTAATTAATTGAAAACATTTTGAACGTTTAATGTTTTGCGTTGAGATAGAACTGTTTTGCGTTTGAAGATAAGAAGAAGTGAAATAGGATAGTTTGGCTGTTTTTCCAAAATGATTGCTTCTCATTAGGTAGTTGAAAAATTAAACTGTTTCTTTGAATTGCAAGAGAAAAAAAGAAGGGAGATGAATTTTGCTTTAATTGTTCGACTTTTCGTTTTGGCTCTTTGTTTTGTTGCATTGGTTTATTTTTTATTGGTTCTGAAATTCAAAGACATTTCTTTGCATGTTGTTTATTGGAATAATTGGAATGAGATACGATATGATTTAGTTAGTGAGAAAAAAAATAGTTAGGATGTGATGTTTGATAACTGAAAAAATTAATTTACAGGTTGGAAACCTTAAATTTTGCAGCATGGGATCTTTGTA
Organism: Lissotriton helveticus; assembly: GCF_964261635.1. Classification (NCBI taxonomy): domain Eukaryota; kingdom Metazoa; phylum Chordata; class Amphibia; order Caudata; family Salamandridae; genus Lissotriton; species Lissotriton helveticus. The sequence goes on from NC_136063.1 coordinate 810,060,949, forward strand.
AAAAAGAAGAATGTTAAAGATTCGTACAACGAAGACGGATTTGTTTTAAAGAACGAATATTTTCTGTTTGAAAAAGTACAGAAAATATATTAAAAATTTGAGCTACTAAGTTAGGAAAATGATGGTATTTTATGGCATTCAAAAAATTTTTTTTTGAGAAGTAGAATGCATTAATCAGGAAATGCGTTATTTTATCCATTAATAAATAAGATTAAGATAAAGTAACGATCTGATATTTAGTAATTGATAAATATTCAGATTAGTTTTGGTAATTTTAAAGTAATAACTTTAGGAGATTACCAAAATCTTTTATATTTGACAATTTCTAAACGTATGTCAAATACTGTACAAAAAACTTGCATTAAATAACCAGTTTAATATAAAAAATGTAATGTCGTAAAAAGCATCACTTTGGAAAAAATAAGTGGTGAGAAAGGAAAGATTATATTTAAAAGATCGTTCAAAATGTTTTCAAAAAAATAATATTCCATTTTAAATGCAATGGATATCATAATCTTATTTGGAAATAAAAGAAGGTGAAGAGTGACTTATCTTTGGATTGTAAGGGTTTTTAAAAGGAAAAATTTACTAATGGATTTGTCTTCATTAAAAAATGGTGGAATAGAAAAAAAGAAGACTTCATAAGGTAAGGGGACCCGACAATTTTTTTTTTGAAAAAAGGTTTTAAAAAAATGCCAATTAAATTAAATGTATAAAAAATAATTGAAGGTCAAAGCAGGAAAGTAAGTTTTGTGAGAATTGATTAAAAATGTAATATGTTAGCAACATTTTCAAGATAGTCTAATGCCACACTCAACGAAAATTGTTGAAGTACTCCCAATAGTCTCTCGGACATTTCCTTAGCTTGCTTAGATGGTCGTGGATTTAGGCTACCTGTTAATGTTGTGCAAGTCTCATTTCTTGAAAACTTTGCTCCTTCTTCAAAGTTTTCAAAAAAGAGTAGAAATTTGGATGATGTTTCCCAATTGAATGACTGAAGGAGTTGTGCCATCCCTCTATGGCATTGTTTGTTTTTGCACCTCCTTCTAAGCAGGTTGAGTAGCAGTTCCACCACTCCACATGGAAACGTGGCTTCCTCCTGCAACCTGATCTGCTTAGATGCCCAATCCATGTATCCTCAAAGTAATTTAACAAGGGTGCCAATTTTTCTTCATTTTCGACATAATATTCTGATTCAGAAATTGCAGTGTAGTACTCGTCTACACTTTCAGGAGGTACAAAACAAAGTGCTGTTAATTTTTTTAATTCAAATTGTAGTTCACTATTTGAGCAGTAATCTGTAACTAGGGATGTTTTTTGTAATTTACGCCAATATGCCTGGGAAAAATGAAAAAAACATCCCTGAATTTGGGTATCCACGTACAATTTGTTGATCACATTGATCATAGTCAATTCGAAATCTATAATGATTTTCCGAGGACTTTTTCCGGATGTTTTCTCTTTAATCACTGACAAAAATTCAGTGTAGGTTGCAGATTGCTTATCTGGTAGTAAACTATACACTAAGGGAACTACATTTTTGCTAATTTGTGCATGAATGCTGTAAATTTGGGTGAATGGATGGGGCGTACATTTAAACGTCCCATCCATCATCCAAATTTCAGTATTCTCTAACTTAAAAAGGTTGCGGGGAGTGCTAAATATTAAAATACGTTTAAGAGGGTTTTGGTTGTCATAGAGTAAGAAAGGTTCATTAGAGAAAGATAGAGTAAGGTCATGAGGAATATTTATGTCTGCAAAAGTTTGAGGGGTAACTGTGTGAGTGTTACTAGCCTGCTTTTTACGTTGGATAATTCTACGCAAATTGGGTATATTAGGCATATTACAAGCAATAGGACCAGGGACATGCTGTGTAACCTCTCTTAAAATTGAACCAGGAGTTTCATTGGAGGTGGATGCAATATCTTTCATTTCATTTATGGTTTCACGTATTTCTATCTCCATTGCAGAGGCAGAGTGGTTATGTTCAGTTGTTTTTATTATGTTGTCACCAACAGTAACCGCTCTGCCGCTGCAACGGGAAGAATAATATTGCACACACCTCCAATGTCTCCTTGGTTCACTTATCCTTTCATTACAATATATATATCCACAATGTTGGAGAAGTCTGTTTCCTTTCCTGGATTTAACCCCTTCGACGCTCATGACGAGCTCAGCTCGTCATGGAGTTTCCATTGACTTCAATTGAAATTACATTGAAGTTCATAAAGGTGCTTAGCATCCAAGTGGTTAATGTAAGATGCTGTGGCCTGGCTTGACATTATCTGTAGAAAAAATGAAAATAGAAAAAGAAATTACTATGTTTTTCTATGTTTTTGTTTTATCTTTTAGAAATGTACAACTTTTTTCATATTCATACAAGTTTTAGGAGTTAGAATAGGAAGTGGGACTTTTACACTATGCAGCACTTACCCTACTGATGCACTTTCATGGAGTTAGATTAGTAAATAAAACCCCTACACTATCCAGCACTTAACCTACTGATGCACTTTCATGGAGTTAGAATAGTAAGTGACACACCTACACTATCCAGCACTTACCCTACTGATGCACTTTCATGGAGTTAGATTAGTAAGTGGCACCCCTACACTATCCAGCACTTACCCTACTGATGCACTTTCATGGAATTAGAATATTAACTAGCACACCTACACTATCCAGCACTTATCCTACTGATGCACTTTCATGGAGTTAGAATAGTAAGTGGCACCCCTACACAATCCAGCACTTACCCTACTGATGCACTTTCATGGAGTTAGAATAGTAAGTGGAACACTTACACAATCCAGCACTTAACATACTGATGCACTTTCATGGAGTTAGAATAGTAAGTGGCACACCTACACTATCCAGCACTTAACCTACTGATGCACTTTCATGGAGTTAGAATAGTAAGTGGCACACCTACACTATCCAGCACTTACCCTACTGAGGCACTTTCATGCAGTTAGAATAGTAAATGGCACACCTACACTATCCAGCACTTACCCTACTGATGCACTTTCATGGAGTTAGAATAGTAAGTGGCACACTTACACTATCCAGCACTTACCCTACTGATGCACTTTCATGGAGTTAGAATAGTAAGTGGCACACCTACACTATCCAGCACTTACCCTACTGAGGCACTTTCGTGCAGTTAGAATAGTAAATGGCACACCTACACTATCCAGCACTTACCCTACTGATGCACTTTCATGGAGTTTGAATAGTAAGTAGCACCCTTACACTATCCAGCAATTACCCTACTGATGCACTTTCATGGAGTTAGAATAGTAAGTGGCACCCCGAAACTATCCAGCACTTACCCTACTGATGCACTTTCATGGAGTTAGAATAGTAAGTGACACACTTACACTATCCAGCACTTACCATACTGATGCACTTTCATGGAGTTAGAATAGTAAGTGGCACCCTTACACTATCCAGCACTTACCCTACTGAGGCACTTTCATGGAGTTAGAATAGTAAGTGGCACACCTACACTATCCAGCACTTACCCTACTGATGTACTTTCATGGAGTTAGATTAGTAAGTGGCACCCCTACACTATCCAGCACTTACCCTACTGATGCACTTTCATGGTGTAAGAATTGGAAGTGGCTCATTTATATTATCCAGCACTTACTCTACTGACGCTATTTGTTTGTTTTTTATAAAGTTGATACATCTACTTTTGGTACTTATTGTGTGGTTTAGATGTGTTTATTTTTATAAATTACCTTTGGTTTTTGGAGTTTGCTTCTTGCTTTTCTTCCTGGTCTTCTTAATTCTTTTTGATTGGGATTCTTGTTGATTGCTTTTTCAACTTTTGCTTTTCACGCTGAGCTCTAAAAAAACATTTGGAGAATGTTGTAAATGTATTATAAATGTTTCAAGTAAAGTTTTTGAAAGTGTGTACATTTTCAAAATGAATGTTTTTCAATTTTATTTAAAAAATGTATTTACACTGTTTAAATATTTTACAACTGCTTCATAATTCTGGAATTAGAGTACTCATTGGCACACCTATACTATCCAACACTTAATCTACTGATGCACTTTATTGGAGTTAGTATAGTCAGTGGCACCTCTACACTATCCAGCACTTACCCTACTGATGCACTTTCATGGAGTTAGTTTAGTAAATGGAACCGCTACAATATCCAGCACTTACCCTACTGATGCACTTTCATGGAGTTAGAATAGTAAATAGCACCCTTACACTATCCAGCACTTACCCTACTGAAGCACTTTCATGGAGTTAGAATAGTAAATAGCACCCTTACACTATCCAGCACTTACCCTACTGAAGCACTTACATGGAGTTAGAATAGTAAGTGGAACCCCTACACTATCCAGCACTTACCCTACTGATGCACTTTCATGGAGTTAGAATAGTAAGTGGCACCCCTACACTATCCAGCACTTACCCTACTGATGCCCTTTCATGGAGTTAGAATAGTAAGGGGCACCCCTACACTATCCAGCACTTACCCTACTGATGCACTTTCATGGAGTTAGAATAGTAAGTGGCACCCAGAAACTATCCATCACTTACCCTACTGATGCACTTTCATGGAGTTAGAATAGTAAGTGACACACTTACACTATCCAGCACTTACCATACTGATGCACTTTCATGGAGTTAGAATAGTAAGTGGCACCCCTACACTATCCAGCACTTACTCTACTGATGCACTTTCATGGAGTTAGAATAGTAAATAGCACCCTTACACTATCCAGCACTTACCCTACTGAAGCACTTACATGGAGTTAGAATAGTAAGTGGAACCCCTACACTATCCAGCACTTACCCTACTGATGCACTTTCATGGAGTTAGAATAGTAAGTGGCACCCCTACACTATCCAGCACTTACCCTACTGATGACCTTTCATGGAGTTAGAATAGTAAGGGGCACCCCTACACTATCCAGCACTTACCCTACTGATGCACTTTCATGGAGTTAGAATAGTAAGTGGCACCCCGAAACTATCCAGCACTTACCCTACTGATGCACTTTCATGGAGTTAGAATAGTAAGTGACACACTTACACTATCCAGCACTTACCATACTGATGCACTTTCATGGAGTTAGAATAGTAAGTGGCACCCCTACACTATCCAGCACTTACTCTACTGATGCACTTTCATGGAGTTAAAATAGTAAGTGGCACCCCGAAACTATCCAGCACTTACCCTACTGATGCACTTTCATGGAGTTAGATTAGTAAGTGGCACCCCTACACTATCCAGCACTTACCCTACTGATGCACTTTCATGGTGTAAGAATTGGAAGTGGCTCATTTATATTATCCAGCACTTACTCTACTGACGCTATTTGTTTGTTTTTTATAAAGTTGATAAATCAACTTTTGGTACTTATTGTGTGGTTTAGATGTGTTTATTTTTATAAATTACTTTTGGTTTTTGGAGTTTGCTTCTTGCTTCTCTTGCTTCTCTTCCTGGTCTTCTAACTTCTTTTTGATTGGGATTCTTGTTGATTGCTTTTTCAACTTTTGCTTTTCACGCTGAGCTCTATAAAAACATTTGGAGAATGTTGTAAATGTATTATAAACGTTTCAAGTAATTTGCTTTTTAGAAGTTTTTGAGGGTGTGACAATTTTCAAAACGATTGTTTTTCAATTTTATATAAGAAAAGGAATTAAACTGTTTAAATATTTTAAAACAGCATCATCTTTCTGGAATTAGAGTACTCATTGGCACACCTACACTATCCAGCACTTACCCTATTGATGCACTTTCATGGAATTAGAATAGTAAGTGGTACCCCTACACTATCCAGCACTTACCCTACTGATGCACTTTCATGGAGTTAGAATAGTAAGTGGCACCCCTACACTATCCAGCACTTACCCTACTGAGGCACTTTCATGGAGTTAGAATAGTAAGTGGCACCCCTACACTATCCAGCACTTACCCTACTGATGCACTTTCATGGAGTTAGAATAGTAAGTGGCACCCCTACACTATCCAGCACTTACCCTACTTATGCACTTTCATGGAGTTAGAATAGTAAGTGACACACCTACACTATCCAGCACTTAACCTACTGATGCACTTTCATGGAGTTACATTAGTAAGTGGCACCCCTACACTATCCAGCACTTACCCTACTGATGCACTTTCCTGGAATTAGAATAGTAACTAGCACACCTACACTATCCAGCACTTATCCTACTGATGCACTTTCATGGAGTTAGAATAGTAAGTGGCACCCCTACACTATCCAGCACTTACCCTACTGATGCACTTTCATGAAGTTAGAATAGTAAGTGGAATACTTACACAATCCAGCACTTACCCTACTGCTGCACTTTCTTAGAGTTAGAACAGTAAGTGGCACCCCTACACTATCCAACACTTACACTACTGGTGCACTTTCATGGAGTTAGATTAGTAAGTGGCACATTTAAACTATCCAGCACTTACCCTACTGATGCACTTTCATGGAGTTACAATAGTAAGTGACACATCTACACTATCCAGCACTTACCCTACTGATGCACTTTCATGGAGTTTGAATAGTAAATAGCACCCTTACACTATCCAGCACTTACCCTACTGAAGCACTTTCATGGAGTTAGAATAGTAAGTGGCACACCTACACTATCCAGCACTTACCCTAGTGCTGCACTTTATTGGATTTAGAATAGTAAGTGGAATCCCTACTCTATCCAGCACTTACACTACTAATGCACTTTCATGGAGTTAGATTAGTAAGATGGTACCATTACACTATCCAGCACTTACCCTACTACTGCACTTTCATGGAGTTATAATAGTAAATTAAAACTAAAATCTATCCAGTAATTACTCTACTGATGTATTTTTCAAGACTTAGAAAAGTAATAGTAAGTAGCATATTTACACTATCCAGCACTTACCTTACTAATAAATTTAGTCTTTTTGATGATTTTCTTTGGGTTTCTTTGTGGAGTGATATTCTCCCTTTTTTCACGATTGAAGGGCTTCAAAAGATAAATTTGAGTATCTAAAATGTATTTAAAATTTTTTAGAAAATTAAAAATCGATTAATTGTGATATAATGATAACTGACAAGTGATAATTCGTCTCTTGATTTCTGTATTGTATACTTTTTTCAAACGTAAAAAAATACCTTCTTTAAATGTATTTGTTTCTATTTCGAAAATGAATGGCTTTCTTCTTAAACCAAGTTGGTTTTTCTGTGTGAAAAAAATAAAATATAGCTATGGATTAATAATTAAGAAATTATGTAAAATAATTTCTCATGTGTTTTGGTAAATAGTTAAAAAAAGTACCTTATTTTAACTCGTGCTGAGTTATGTTGATATGTAGAAAAATAGCTTTTTTTACAGAAAGCTTGTTTATTGGTCTCACTTGTTCGGGGAACTGTTTTAGGAAGAAATAAATATTTATCGTTTCTAAAAATAATTTATATTATTTTTCTCAAAAGAATACTATCTGTTGAAATATTTTGAACGAGTTTAAAACAATTACATTTATATTTTAATTGGATTATTTAGAGATATTTTTAAATATATTCAGGTATTTTATTACTTAAAGGTTAATGTAGTATTATTAATAGTATTTATAAAATAAAAATATATAATTTATTGCTGCTTAAATGTTCTACATAAACATTTGTTTACTTTGTTTTCATTACTTACTTGAATGTCTTTGAATAAACGCTTTAAAGTTGCCTATAGCTGATATCTCGTTGAAGAGGTCAGAGAGTCACCTTTTGATGTCTGTTTACTCTGGGAGTTGATAATCAACTGAATTTAAAATGGTGTCTTGCTCCTATTTATATCTTTTTGTCAGTAGCATCATTAATTTTTTACTTTACACCGTTAGTTTTCTAATTTTAATTTAAGACATATAATGTGGAAACGTATAATTTAAAATGTTTAGTTTTGAAGTGATGTTTTGATACTTTCGTTCCGTTTTGGCATCCATTTTGAGACTACTGTTTATCTTTAATGTCATGGAAATGGTTGATGGACTTCTTTTTAAACCTCAGTACTTAAAATGGCGGTTCTATATATGCAATATATTTCTGTTTATATAAAATGTTTGTTTGTCCTTTATTTAACAATCGTTTCTATGTTTTTAAGAAAAGATAATTTTTCTCTCTGTGAAATTTGTGAATTTTTATAAATGCGAGTACTAAATTTGTTACTCGAGTATTAATTTTGTTACTCGAGTATTTTTAAAAAAATTCGTTCATTTCTGAGCATTTCCGTGCAGTTTTTCACCAAATTTTAAAACACTTCCCCACCCAAAACCCCTAATTTCCCTGCATCCCGTGCCAGATTTTATATATCTTAAATAAAAAATAAAAACATTTGTTACTCGAGTATTAATTTTATTACTCGAGTATTTATTTTGAAAAATTCGTTAATTTCTGAGCATTTCCGTGCAGTTTTTCACAACATTTTAAAACACTTCCCCACCCAAAACCCCTAATTTCCCTGCATCCCGTTCCAGATTTTATATATCATAAATAAAAAAATCATTTAAATGCGTTGTAAAAGTATGCGTTGTAACGGATTTCGTTGTAATAGTACTTTTCTATTACTTACTCTATATTGCGTTGTAATAGTATTCATTGTAAAGTATTGCGTTGTAGTATACTATGCGTTGTAAAAAATGCGTTGTAAAAGCATGCATTGTAATAGTATGCGTTGTAACGTCATACATCCGCCTCTAGCATACACATTTAGAATTTCAAGGGGCCGCCCACTACCTGGGCCTTTCAGTGAGATTCTGAGGATATCCAGTGAAGCACTATGCTTCTGAGTAATGCTACACCCCAGGGAAATGTCCACCCATATGAGAAGTCCCCCCGAGGGCCGGCCCCTCCCTGAGGGCGACAACAGAGCGGGCAAGAAATATGTAGAATAGCCAGCTTTGTGTACAGGTTCAAGGCTCCAAGTTTCCTGTAATATGCAAATGGAATGCTGTTCTACTTGCGAGTGCCATTCAGGAAGATCTAAGTTCCTAGCAATACCCGCTATATTCCAGCTCATAACCCCCAGGATAGGCCCATTGTCCACATCTGTGCCCCGAGATTGGATAGGATAGTTTATGCAAGGTGGTGGATGGAGTTCCTCCCCCATGTCTGTTAGAGATGTTATCGTTGGAACATGTGTGGAGGAGGGCATGCGAGTCTGGGCTAGTGAGATCACCGGGAAAGTGGCAGCCCCAGGTAAAGTAATTGCCATATTATTACTAGAGGGGATCCTCTTCCATACTGGCAGATCGTGCCACAATCTTCCAGATTACTCGAATGCTTAATGATCTTCTCCGTCTGTGGTGATGGCACGGCCAGCCTTGCTTCATGGGCTCCCTCTGCAGGTTCTACAATTTGGGTTTGGGTTGGAATAAAGGGAGGGGAAGATGGAGGCCTACTTCCATTAAGCTGTCTATAAGCCTCAGAAACCAAAAATGAAGTTGCACTCCGACAGGATGATGCAGGACATGGAGGCACCATGAAACAAAGTAATTGCTGAGGATCACAACAGTTTATCCAGTGGGGAAGCTGCGATTGAGCACAGTTTTCCTGGTTTCAGATTGTGCAATTTCAGTCACTGGATCGGTATCTTTTGGCCATTGTACTACGGAGGTTAATGTTTTGAGTTCAGTTCTTTGAGATGCAATATCAGTACACTCTTAAATAAATGTCATGGTAAATGAGATATTTTTTTTTATGTAGTTTTATATAGAGCAAACTTCCCCCAGCGACATCAGATTACTTTACACAAAGTCCGTTTTTTTCAGCCTTTCACCCCTTATTGAATAAAATTACCAATTTAAGTAAGTGTCGTAATAAAAAGTTAGCCGACCAAATCAAGTGCTGTCAGTTTTATTTTTTATCAAAATGTCTTGTGGGTGGGTGAAGGAGCTAAAAAGGTCTGTGAACTGCGAAGCCAAGCACCCAGAACAAAAGCTTTGTCTCTCAATAAAAGGTCCTTATGTAACCAGATCGGCCTCCCAGAAGCATGCAGATTTAGTGGCATATTTATGAAACAGTGGCGGAATGCAGCACAACAAGTAACTTTGCTACGCTGCGTCGCTGGGAAAGGGCAGGAATGCACAATATTTAAGGCATATGGTGCATTCCTGACCTTTTCCGATGTACTAGAACACACTAGGCTGCCTTGCTCCAACACATGTAGGTACCCTTGCCCCATGGTGCACGGGTGCCTGTGTTGCATGCAGGATTGTTTTTATGCAGAAATGGACAACTTCCTGCACAAAAACAATCCTGACATGCATTTTCTACTTTCTATGTGTGCTGCGAAATGCAGCACATTTGGGGGCATATTATCAAGAGAAGTATCGGTGCTTTTTCGGCACATATCGCTGAAAAAGCGGCGATTTTTCTATCGCACTATTAACAAGGACTTGCTAACAAGCATTAGGCCTTGTTACCTTGAGTTAGCAGCCGTTTTTTTGCCACTTTGCATATCACTGATATTTATCGCTAATGATATGCAAAGTGGGCGTTCCTTCACACAACTCCATGACAAACACTCGCTAAGACAGCTTTGGGATATTACCAAGGCTGCACCAGACCCGCGATGCGAGAATGAAAGCCGCACTAAGCCCCTTTTATCATAGGTTTTTAACTCCTGCTAAAAATACGACTTAGTCATCTTTTATATGGGAGGTGGATTGCAAGGCTAAGTCCAAACCTGCCTATTAGCAAGGTTTTAAGTATCGCAGGAAAATAATCACTTGTTTTCTCATGATAAAGCATGTACTCACGGCTAAGGCTGGATTTCATATCGCCTTGGCGCAAAGCGTTGTTAATACCGCGCTACCTTGGCGATGGAATCCAGCGATAGCCAGCGATAATAAAAAACGTGCTAAGCGCGCTTTGCGATAATTATCACAATCTGTTGATAATATGCTCCTAAGAAAAAGCAAGTAACGTGGAGAAATACCAACATTTTCTCCTTGTTATGCCTGGATGTGATTCTTTTTGGAGCATTCCCACGTTTACAAGTTCTTGTAAATTTGGGAATGCATCAAAAACCATTGGAGATGCATTGGAACACACACGCAATGCCCATGGAATGCCTACCCAGGTTAGCGTAATGCAATGCACCAATTATCACTGCGTTGCTTTACTCCATATTTTTGGAGCCACTCAAAGCCATGCAAAGTGGCTTTGCGTGGCTTAAACAAATCTGACTTAAGGTTTGCGTCGCTCTTGCATCATATTGCGCGGTGCAAGAGCAATGCAAGTCGGGTCATAGATATGGCCCTTAGTTTCTTACTGAACTTTCACACCGTATATATGCCAAGATGTGTATTTTGAAGCGCAATATTGCTGCTTCATCGAAGTAATAGAGGGAAAAGAGTTACTGGGATTTATAGAAAAAACATTGCACTTCTTAAAGCTGTCTTTGGTTCCCCAGGAAAGATAAGCTGAGAATGCACGTTTTCCACTTCGATGCATATAATCAGGGTCTGTGGAACCTCAGTCACCCAGAGTAGCTTTATGAAGAAGGTGATGGGCTGTGCCCTGGAATGTGGTTTGAGAAAGAGTTTTTACTGCTGCCTTGAAATAGATGGGCATATGCAAGCTGCATCACAGGAAAAGGGCAGGAATGCGCCATATTTAAAAGAATACAACTTAGTCCTGTCCTTGTCCCTGTGCTGGTACCATTTTGGCTGCCTAAAGCCAACACAGGCACCTTTGCACCAAGGCCTGTGCTGCCTACAGTACTATTTTTGTGCAGGAAGAGCTAATCATGACAGGCAAATTTGTGCAGAATTGCAGCACATATAAGAGGAAGCTACTTCCTGAGAAGACGTATCTTTTTGGAGCCTTTCTAGGTTTACCGGTTCTGATAAATCTAGGAATCAGTCAAAAGCTATGGGAATTGTGTGGCAACACCCACACAATGCACATGGAATGCCTACCTGGCACAGAGTAAGGCAATGCAGCGATTTAGGCTGCATTGGTTTACTCGAGAATTATGAAGCCACTCAGGTCCAAGCAAGGTTGCCTTGCGTTGTGTCATAAATCTCATTATTGAGTTGTGGCGCTCTTGCACCACGTTGCTTGCAAATATGCCCTTGAGATTTAAAAAGAGAAACCCGCTTCTCCCTACACGCTGATGTCAGTGCCTCTCTTTTCTGTGGCAGGGCAACAGTGCAAGACTCCACACCAAGGTAAGAGGGTGGGCAGTAGGTCGGCTCGGTTCGTTTTGGGCTTGAGGGTCCAAGAGGACCTCAAACTGAACTGTAGCCAGGCCCTTGGCTTAAGCCTTAAGTGGCTCGCCCGCACCCTACCTTTGAGTATAAATAATGAACGGAGAACAGAACAGAGGCTGGGGCACCAAGGGACATCATAGCTGGCTCGAAGACATTCTTTGCAGAGCTGTTTACCAGTGTGTCGACCTATTCCTATACGCATACTAGAATAATGAAAAGAGCTATAGAATAGAATTTGGATGCCACTAACACGTTTATAAGAAGCATAGCCAGGTTTTGAAGTATATATATCTTCCTGCAGGCCGAACACCATGGGGAATTCTCTGGTAGCAACGTCATCCTAGTCTTCTAATTGAATATTTCCATTTGTCCTAGGTACCAAGACACTGGTGAACTTGGCATTGTGTATATATTCCCAATAGCCTGTTAGTTAAATAATTGGTGAAGTGCTATTTACTCCACGACCTCTGTAACATAAATTCCTCATCAGATTCCTCCTGATGTCCTTTATGCATATCACTTTGCTTTGTCCATTACCAGTTTAGTTAATTCAGTTTTGAGCATTTAGTTATTCCTCTACCTCCTTGCCCTTCTGTTTCAAGCTTCTCCCTTAATCCTTGAAAAAACTTGTAATGGGCAACAGTCTTGGCAAGATCAATGAAGATGAAGTTCAGGTATAACCTGTAGTTTATTATTATCCATGGACAAGCATCATAAGTGTGCCAGCTTATCCCCTCGGCACTTTGCATTTGCTTTGACATTCAAGTCTGTAGCTAGATACCTGGTTTTTAGATGACCACCAAGATTTCATGCTAATAAGGGATTATTTTACGCCAATGAGGTCATATGCTGATCTTGCATTTTGTGTTGACTGACCTTAAAAAGACTACTGTTTTGCCTTTACTGGTTAACCTTTTAATCATTTGGAAACATTTAAAAAGTTTTGAAAAAGTAGTTTATTAGTACCAGGAGGTAAGCATCGTAAGTGTGTCACCTTCTCAGCTAAGCAATGGACAACTGTTCCTTTTCTAAAACATAACATTACCCCAGATCCCCCTTGCCCTCGTCCTCCACATCACTATTGAGATGTTACCATCTCCTATACAGAAAAAAGAACAGAGAAATGCCCGTAGTTATCGTCTCTCCCTCTCCTGCTGGGGATTACATAGGCACAACCTACCCAGCATCCAATCTGCTCTTTTTTCTGTCTCCCACAGTGATGCAAAAGACGAGGAAGTGAAGGGTGGCTCCTGTGGGTCTCGAGTTGCCAGTGTGTTCATGCAGGCTGTTTTTTCCAGCAGGGTGGGGTGAACCGACCAGTTCGGAAATCTGTCTCCCTGCCTGTAGGACTTGGAGGGAGACGGGGAAGGCAGTGAAAGGAGGACACAGAGGAAAGGCGCCATTACTCCTTCCTGGTTCGAGGTGCCACAGTGCGTGCACGGCTTGGGTTTTTGATGTGCATGCGTCAGCTGTTCTCGGTTTCTCCCGGCAGTTTGTGAGAGAACTGAGAGTAGTAGTCCACATAGCGAATTTCTTTGGCTGTGTGCACTTGTGCTTTTGTATTATTCAGTAGATTGCTGTGTCGAGCAGCTGGATCCCTGTTGTTCTGTTTATTGAATGCTTCAACATGGGAAATAATTCAAGGAGGAGGCATCACGTTGCGCCCTCTTCCTCATCACAGTCTTCTTCTTCCTGCCCACCTTTCAAGAGATGCAAAGCGGGGGAGGAGGCTCGGATCAATCACCTTATTAAGGAAGCCCTGGTTGAGCTTCCCCCTGGTAAAGGAAAAAGGCATGATAAGCACCCTCTTTTGTACTATGTCTCTTCTGACTGTGAGGTGGAAGTTGTAAGTGCAGAGGATATCAGGGTGACAATATTTTTGAAGGAAAGTTTGCCTGACTTAATTGCCCATCTCAAAAGTAATATGGGTTTCCTGGATGATGAAGTGCCAAAGACATCATCAAGCTCTTTAAATAGGCAATTTCAAAGTTCTGCATCAGTGGACTTTCCTGTGCATGCTTGTGTTTCAGAGGTCCTTGGGGGCATGGTCAAGATGGCGGCTGCGACGGACGCTTCGTAACGAGCTCTGTGGCGGGCCTGCCTGACATCCATTTTAATCTGAACCCGGGTGCTGCTAGTTTGTGTTGTGGACATCGGGGGTAGATACTGGCCCAGCAGAACCCTGAATGAGCACTCAGAGTGGCCCATAGTGGAAGACAGTGGAGGAGAGGCCGGTTATTTGTACAGAGGGCCTGCAGTTGATTGCAACGGCCGGCGCCCTGGTGTTTGACGGACGCAGCCGAAGCCTGTGCCCGAAACAGTAGGTCAGTGAGGGGCAAGTGGTGATAGAGCACATGTTGAGCGGTCCGGTGGACCAGAGACTACAGCCCTGGGTTGGGCATCTTGCCGGGATCTGAGGGGCCTGCGAGCTTGGGCCATGCGGCAGACCAGCCTCACCGGCGCCAAGCGTTGAGGCCATGGGCCTGATCAGGGGCTGCGCACGTCAAACTGCAAAGGTCTAGGGTGGCGATGGGCAAAAGGACGCCAAGAGTGAGTTGGGGGATGCTGGCAGAAGGACAGCGGAAGCAAGTGGGCTGTGACCTGCAAGCCCCAGGAGGGAGCAGTGCTGTGGGGGTAAAGGGGGCAAAGCAGCTGGTAGAACTGTGGGGCCCTGAGTCTACAGTGGTGAAAGACGCCCTCAGGAGTGAACCGGATGGCGATGGGGGGCCCTGGTGCTCCTCCCCCCCACCGGAGATGACCATCCACCCACCACCAGTAGGTGGAAGCAACAGCATGTGTCGGGCCTGAGGCACTCAACGTGGACGATGGAGGCCCCTGAGTCAGCAGACTAAAGTGTGGACCCGCCGGGGGCTGGCCTCACCAGACGACAGACAGCACAGAAATAGAGTTGAAGAGTGCCCCTTGATGTGGCTCATGTGACCGCTTGGTCCTGGGCGGCGAGTGGAGGGAGTGCTGCGCCAGGCAAGAAGTGTGGGTAAGGACACCCGAGACAGTTGGACAATATGGGAGCGGCAGCCCCCGGGCAGCGTATATGAATTAAGAGGGCCGGCCGTTAGGTGGGCAGAATGACATTCGTGCTCCCCCTCCTTGCCCACCTGGTCATTTCAGGAGATTAGTCCAAAGCGGTCCCCCCAGATGATCATATCTGGGGACATTTCACTGCGGACATTTGGAGGAGACGGCTGAGCCTGCAGGCAGGGACGAAAGACCCGTAGCCCCCTGAGCCCTCTTGTCACGGGTGAACATGTGTGGCAGGCTGACAACCTCTGGGTCCCTCAGGGTAAGATGGTGGCCCGGGTGATGGGCTGGGAGCTCTGGATTAGCAGCCCGGGTGGGTGGCGGGCCTGACACCGTCTCGCAGAGATTGCGTGCGGCTCACCCTCTGTGAGCATTAACTTTCGACAAGCACTGGCCACAATAGTCAGCGAGTTCAACGTGCTAACTCTGGGAGTTGGAAACTGGAAAAGAAATAGACTCAGGGGGACCTGAGCCCACAATCCTGCAACAGAGGAACACAAGCATATGGAAAAGTAGGCCTCAGAGAGGGGTCCAGCACACAAACTGGACCAATTTATGGCCCAGGTCCCAACAATACTCTCAGAGCTTCCGGGGGCATCCACTCCCACGACGGCAGGCCCCGCTGGTGAGCCCTCGGCACCCAGATCCTCGTTGCTATAGTGGCCTTCAGCCTACTGGTTCCATTGAAGATAGAGGCAGTATCATTGGATGTGGGCCTTGTCCAGGTCGACCTGTGAGCATTGGCGGAAAGGTCCCTAGCCACAGACCAAAAGGTGTAGACGCTGGAGACAGAGGTCTCCTCTCTAAAAGCAGCTCTAGTGGAATTAACCTCAAAAACACCCATGCTGGAGCTTAAAGCCGAGGACAGAGAGGGTTGCTCCCGCAGATGTAACTTACACTTCGTGGGCTTCCAGGAGGGCGTGGAGGGCTCTAAGCTTGAACAATTCCTGGAAAACTGGATCAAGACAGTGCTCCTTCAAAGCCACTCTCACCCTGCTTTCTAATAGCTTGGGTGCACCAGGTGCTGGGTCCCCCTCCACTGGCGGGAGCCGCACCTCGCAACCTCATTGCTAAGATCCTCTATTATAGGTACCGTGATCACATCCTTTGAGAGGCTAGACGTAGGGGTGATCTGACCTTTGAATCCACACCATCCAAATTTTTCCAGACTACTCGTGTATGGCGCAGCAACTAAGAATCTCCTTTGGAGGCATGAAGCAGAAACTTAGGGCAATGAACCTGCAGTATATGTTGCTATACCCTGCCAAATTAAGAGTAATTCACCAAGTAAAAGCCAACTACTTCAATACTCCTGAGGCAGCCCGGGTCTGGCTGGAGGGGAGATAAGATGACCGGATACCAGCCTCAAGGGGCTCCAGCAGACTACCTCCGGAGCCTTGGGCAATGTGCAAGCCACAGAAGCATGGTCCCTGAAATAAACAAACCTCACAGTCCACCCAAAGAGTGGTGGTGCAACAAGACGGCTCACTGGACCTTGAACATACCGGCTCGGACAGCGAGGGTTGCCAAGCCGCCTGAGTAAGTCAAGCACTGCTGCAGATGGAACGAGAGGAGGCCAGACCACTGGTGGGGGTGGTGACAGCAGCCAGTTTTGAAGCCAGTACTGGGGACATAAGGGAAGACACCCCCAAACCACTAATATGTGAATATTCTACACAGACCGGAGGCCTCTGTTATCCCAGCTAGAACCACATAGCGCTCACGGGGCGGACCGACGAAGGAGACAAATCTGAGGACCCATAACAAAGAAGAACCCCCTCAGAAAATTCACCTAATGCTCACCTAGAATTCCTAGTGCAGATTTGCAATGCCACACAACCCCGGCATATTGGCCTGAAATCAGGGGTTTGCGGGCCGCCCTATTCCTTCTCTCTCTTGTTTTCTCCTATCTGCTCATCCTAACTCTCCCCTTACAGCCCTACACTACAAGTGCCCAGCTCATATGTCTTATCCTCTACCCATTTTCCCCCTCACGCCGTCCCCCTCTCCCCCCCTTTTTTTCAAAATGTTCTCTATTTCTTTTACCTTTTGAGTTCCTAAGATTTGTATGGACATTGGGACATTTTGTTAGGTGAGAATTGTGTGATATAGTGATGTGAGTGATTGAGTGAGTGAAGCAGCGATAGATGCATGGGAGTGCCGGCTGGTCACCACCGGTGGACGGTGGGGGCACCCCCCTGCATTTTCTCGCAGGGATAGTTGTAGAGTGAGTGTGGCGCGACTGGTTGTGAGTGAATGCGAATGTTGAGAGAAGCAGTGGAAGAGTATTGTATAATTCATTTGAGGCAATTCTTTATATTGTTAGATTAGTAGGCTGTATGTCCAATAAGTTTAGTTTTGATCTTTAAGTGGGTATTAAAATGTTAGGAACGGATTGGGAAAGCACGGTTTGTTTATGATGTGTTTACCCTGTGAGTGGTGGGAAACAGTTCAGTTACCTGATTTTGATCCGAAGACTGCTCTGGCGGGGAGACCATGACAGCCTTACCTCAAATACGCAGACTAGAGATGGATGGCTTGTGTCTCAATCACTAACTACCTCGACAGTAATGAGTTGTCCACAGACACCTGAGGGATGGAGTGGGATGCGTTTAAAGTGTAGCTGCATGGAGAATGCTTTTCAAAGGTGGGTGGAATGAAACAGCAATTGGAGAAAGACCTTATGGCAGCTGAGAATACCTTGACCACTTTACAAAATAGAGGCCCCAATCCGGGAGCCGCAGACAAGGAATTACTGATCGCTTATCGCTGAGTAGGAGAAATATGGGACAGGCTGGACAGCTTGGTGAAACTGGAATACCGGCAGCTCCTACATAGAGAAGGTGACAAGTCCGGTAAGTTGGTAGCATGGCTCCTTAAGAGGGAGCGCCCACCCCCTATCATGTTAGCGATAAGCCCGACAAATGGGTCCCTTACCCACACACAGACCGCCATAAACTCAGGGCTACACTCACATCTGGCAGCCCTATACAAAAGAGGCCAAAAGACTGAAAGGGCGGCTATAGAGCAGTTTTTGAATGGAATACCCATACCGTGCCTCACGGACTAACAGAGCAATACTCTGGGGTCGGGAGATTAGCGTCGAAGACTTCCAAGAAGCGCTGCGAGACTTGGTAAGGCCCCTGGGCCAGATGACCTCCCAGTAGAATATTATCAGACATTTGCAGAAACGCTGCTCCCAAGGTTACTGGAGATACTTGCAAAGTCCATGCGAGAAGCCCAAATAGTCATGCTACTCAAATCGGGCAAATACCCCACTTCGCCAAGTTCCCATCTCCCCTTCCCTATACTGGGAGTAGACACTCTGGGCCCGATTCACAGAACTAACTTAAGACAAAATTCTAAACGTACTACCATTTTGGTATTCACAGAAGGCGCTTACTCATGTTGGTATTCACAGAAGGCACTTACTCATTTCTGTATACACAGAAGTTAGGACTCCTATCTTTAGGACTCCTAAATGCCTTCTGTGAATACCGAAAGTCTTGAAGTTAGGATTGTTCTCAGTTTAGGAGTAGTAAAGTTAGAACTCCTAGCAAGAGCAATGGTGGCAACATACCTGCAGTGTCCACTGGTGAGTCCAGAGTCTTGATACCCAAGGCTTTTGTGCCCAGTTATGTGGTGGAGATGACACAGATAAAAGGTCCACAGCCTATGAAATGTCTCTGTGAGTTCACAGAGTACCAGAGGAGTTTTGGGGTGGTAGTTTATGGAGGGTTAAGCCCACAGTCAGTAGGGACACACTCCTTACACGAGAGGTAGAGGACCACACATGCTACACTGCACAGGGTCAAGACTGATTTGCATATGGCCATGTCTGAACTGGGGTGGCTTGGTGAGCAAAATAACGATGGATTAAACCCAGATCTGTGACCGGGGGTGAATGTTTTGCCATTGTGCAACATTCCGTCCATCATCTTGTTTGCTTTGCTGTTCACAGTCCTGTGCTCACTAGACCACTGGAGTCAAGCTATCCTGGCTGAAGACGGCAGATAGCCAGAAACCGGTCCTAGGATGCTCGATTCCGGTCCAAGGAAGACATGGCTTGGCAGTTCGGGCTGGACTGTTCCCATGAGGCACAGGGTCAAGACTGATTTGCATATGGTCATGTCTGAACTGGGGTGGCTTGGTGAGCAAAATAACGATGGATTAAACCCAGATCTGTGACTGAGGGTGAATGTTTTGCCATTGTGCAACATTCCGTCCATCATCTTGTTTATTTTGCTGTTCACCCTATGTGGGAAGGGTATGCCCAGACGTGGGTCCCGTGCTCACTAGGCCACTGGAGTCAAGCTATCCTGGCTGAAGACGGCTGATAGCCAGAAACCGGTCCTAGGATGCTTGATTCCGGTCCAAGGAAGACATGGCTTGGCAGTTCGGGCTGGACTGTTCCCATGAGGCACAGGGTCAAGGCTGATTTGCATATGGCCATGTCTGAACTGGGGTGGCTTGGTGAGCAAAATAACGAGGGATTAAACCCAGATCTGTGACTGGGGTGAATGTTTTGCCATTGTGCAACATTCCGTCCATCATCTTGTTGGTTTTGCTGTTCACCCTATGTGGGAACGGTATGCCCAGACAAGGGTCCCGTGCTCACTAGGCCACTGGAGTCAAGCTATCCTGGCTGAAGACGGCTGATAGCCAGAAACCGGTCCTAGGATGCTTGATTCTGGTCCAAGTGAGACATGGCTTGGCAGTTCGGGCTGGACTGTTCCCATGAGGCACAGGATCAAGACTGATTTGCACATGGCCATGTCTGAACTGGGGTGGCTTGGTGAGCAAAATAACAATGGATTAAACCCAGATCTGTGACTGGGGGTGAATGTTTTGCCATTGTGCAACATTCCGTCCATCATCTTGTTTGTTATGCTGTTCACCCTATGTGGGAAGGGTATGCCCAGACGTGGGTCCCGTGCTCACTAGGCCACTGGAGTCAAACTATCCTGGCTGAAGACGGCTGATAGCCAGAAACCGGTCCTAGGATGCTTGATTCCGGTCCAAGGACGACATGGCTTGGCAGTTCGGGCTGGACTGTTCCCATGAGGCACAGGATCAAGACTGATTTGCATATGGCCATGTCTGAACTGGGGTGGCTTGGTGAGCAGAATAACGATGGATTAAACCCAGATCTGTGACTGGGGTGTTTTGCCATTGTGCAACATTCCGTCCATCATCTTGTTTGTTTTGCTGTTCACCCTATGTGGGAAGGGTATGCCCAGATGTGGGTCCCGTGCTCACTAGGCCACTGAAGTCAAGCTATCCTGGCTGAAGACGGCTGATAGCCAGAAACCGTTCCTAGGATGCTTGATTCCGGTCCAAGGAAGACATGGCTTGGCAGTTCGGGCTGGACTGTTCCCATGAGGCACAGGGTCAAGACTGATTTGCACATGGCCATGTCTGAACTGGGGTGGCTAGGTGAGCAAAATAATGATGGATTAAACCCAGATCTGTTACAGGGGGTGATTGTTTTGCCATTGTGCAACATTCCGTCCATCATCTTGTTTGTTTTGCTGTTCACCCGATGTGGGAAGGGTTTGCCCAGACGTGGGTCCCGTGCTCACTAGGCCACTGGAGTCAAGCTATCCTGGCTGAAGACGGCTGATAGCCAGAAACCGGTCATAGGATGCTTGATTCCGGTCCAAGGAAGACATGGCTTGGCAGTTCGGTCTGGACTGTTCCCATGAGGCACAGGGTCAAGACTGATTTGCATATGGCCATGTCTGAACTGGGGTGGCTTGGTGAGCAAAGTAACGTTGGATTAAACCCAGATCTGTGACTGGGGGTGAATGTTTTGCCATTGTGCAACATTCCGTCCATCATCTTGTTTTTTTTGCTGTTCACCCTATGTGGGAAGGGTATGCCCAGACGTGGGTCCCGTGCTCACTAGGCCATTGGAGTCAAGCTATCCTGGCTGATAGCCAGAAACTGGTCCTAGGATGCTTGATTCCGGTCCAAGGAGGACATGGCTTGGCAGTTCGGGCTGGACTGTTCCCATGAGGCACAGGGTCAAGACTGATTTGCATATGGCCATGTCTGAACTGGGGTGGCTTGGTGAGCAAAATAACGTTGGATTAAACCCAGATCTGTGACTGGGGGTGAAAGTTTTGCCATTGTGCAACATTCCGTCCATCATCTTGTTTGTTTTGCTGTTCACCCTATGTGGGAAGGGTATGCCCAGACGTGCGTCCCGTGCTCACTAGGCCACTGGATTCAAGCTATCCTGGCTGAAGACGGCGGATAGCCAGAAACCGGTCCTAGGATGCTTGATTCCGGTCCAAGGATGACATGGCTTGGCAGTTCGGGCTGGACTGTTCCTATGAGGCACAGGGTCAAGACTGATTTGCATATGACCATGTCTGAACTGGGGTGGCTTGGTGAGCAAAATAACGAAGGATTAAACCCAGATCTGTGACTGGGGGTGAATGTTTTGCCATTGTGCAACATTCCGTCCATCATCTTGTTTGTTTTGCTGTTCACCCTATTTGGGAAGGGTATGCCCAGACGTGGGTCCCGTGCTCACTAGGCCACTGGAGTCAAGCTATCCTGGCTAAAGACGGCTGATAGCCAGAAACTGGTCCTAGGATGCTTGATTGCGGTCCAAGGAAGACATGGCCTGGCAGTTCGGGCTGGACTGTTCCCATGAGGCACAGGGTCCAGACTGATTTGCCTTTGGCCATGTCTGAACTGGGGTGGCTTAGTGAGCAAAATAACAATGGATTAAACCCAGATCTGTGACTGGGGGTGATTGTTTTGCCATTGTGCAACATTCCGTCCATCATCTTGTTTGTTTTGCTGTTCACCCTATGTGGGAAGGGTATGCCCAGACGTGGGTCCCGTGCTCACTAGGCCACTGGAGTCAAGCTATCCTGGCTGAAGATGGCTGATAGCCAGAAACCGGTCATAGGATGCTTGATTCGGTCCAAGGAAGACATGGCTTGGCAGTTCGGTCTGGACTGTTCCCATGAGGCACAGGGTCAAGACTTATTTGCATATGGCCATGTCTGAACTGGGGTGGCTTGGTGAGCAAAATAACGTTGAATTAAACCCAGATCTGTGACTGGGGGGGAATGTTTTGCCATTGTGCAACATTCCGTCCATGATCTTGTTTGTTTTGCTGTTCACCCTATGTGGGAAGGGTATGCCCAGACGTGGGTCCCGTGCTCACTAGGCCACTGGAGTCAAGCTATCCTGGCTGAAGACGGCTGATAGCCAGAAACCGGTCCTAGGATGCTTGATTCCGGTCCAAGGAAGACATGGCTTGGCAGTTCGGGCTGGACTGTTCCCATGAGGCACAGGGTCAAGACTGATTTGCATATGGCCATGTCTGAACTGGGGTGGCTTGGTGAGCAAAATAACGATGGATTAAACCCGGATCTGTGACTGGGGGTGAATGTTTTGCCATTGTGCAACATTCCGTCCATCATCTTGTTTGTTTTGCTGTTCACCCTATGTGGGAAGGGTATGCCCAGACGTGGGTCCCGTGCTCACTAGGCCACTGGAGTCAAGCTATCCTGGATGAAGACTGCTGATAGCCAGAAACCGGTCCTAGGATGCTTGATTCCGGTCCAAGGAAGACATGGCTTGGCAGTTCGAGCTGGACTGTTCTCATGAGGCACAGGGTCAAGACGGATTTGCATATGGCCATGTCTGAACTGGGGTGGCTTGGTGAGCAAAATAACGATGGATTAAACCCAGATCTGTGACTGGGGGTGAATGTTTTGCCATTGTGCAACATTCCGTCCATCATCTTGTTTGTTTTGCTGTTCACACTGCATTGAAGGCCATCCTAGTCAAAACGTTTGGACTGACCCCTGAGAGGTATAGGCTCAGATTCAGTGGCAGCCATAAGATCTCATCTCAAACATGGATGCATTTCCTGGATGATGCCATCAAGGCACTGAAGGACTGGCTGAGAGGTAGCAAGGTTGATGATTATTCTGGGCTGTACAACTTAATTTTAAAGAAGCATATACTTCATATTTACTTTTCAGAACGGCACCAAGACCCAGTTGATATCAAGTTAACCAACCCCAGGATACCTACTGAGGAGCTGGACATCTGGGTCAGCACAAGAGTGTCCACAAAGGCATCTAGAGGGCCCTTCTAAAGGGTGGTCTTGCTTCCCACCATTAGAAGAGGTGGAGATTCAAAGACACAGTTCTCTAAAGGCCCCCACAGCGACTCACAGGGGAAAAGGTCTCATTCCAAATCTTGCCACCTGAAGAAAAACTACACTGATACAAGTCAGCAGCCCAAGACTCCCAAGTGCTATGAGTGCTTGGAATATGGGCACTACAAAGGGGACCCCAAGTGTCCAAAAAGGGTCCACCTCCCACTGGAGGAAATATTCCTCCAGGGTTAGCTAGGACAAGTGCTGAGGGAAGAGTTTGCTTCAGTTAATTGGGGGAGGGGGTAGTGAGGTAGTGAGTTCACCCTAGTGCCCTGGGCGACAGTGAGATGGTTCCTAAGATCCATTTGCCCTCAAATACTAAAACGTAAAGGCAACGGGCCACCATCAATGAGCATGGTGTTGAGGCTCTGATGGTTACAGGTGCCAGCTGGTGTCCCCAGTGTAAGTGATTCCCAATGCATTCAACCAAGTGGTGCTGGCTGACAACAGAGAGGGTCACTATTTAGTGGCCCTTGTTCCATTTGAGTGGGTCAGGCCTACTGCAGGTTGTTTTGAGACCTGCCATGCCTATGGACTGTTTGTTGGGTAATGACATTGAGCACACCACCTAGAAGGAGGTGGAGCCGAAGACTCACGTGGAGATGTTGGGCTTACTTGACTGGATCTGTGCTGTGACAAGGTCCATGACTGGCCAGGATGGGAGTCAAAAGGGCTGGAGCCTGGAATAATGGCTCAGCCAGCTTCTCAGAATGGGAAAGGCAGAGGGTGTGGAAAAGCATCCCCTGAATATATTACCAGTGGTATGTATGGGGAAAATGTGGCGGTTGCACTGGAGGTCTATGAGGAGGGCATTGCTTCCTTTGGTGACCTGTGTACAGTTGCTGGATGGCATATAGAAGGAGGACCTACCAAGTAGGAGTTCTATAGGGCACAAAGGGAGTGTCCATCACTGACTGAGGCAACAGGCTGAAGCCAAAGCAGCAGGTGACGCTTCTAGTAGTCATCACATTTACTGGGAGGACAACCTCCTTTACAGTGAGCCTAAGGCAGCTGTGCATGGGACAACAAGGGCTCGGGTGGTCCTCCAACACTACAGGGCCTTCCTACTGGAGCTGGCTCAATATATTCCTCTTTTAGGACACCTGGACCAAGACAAGACCTTTACAAGGCGTGGCCCACACTTTTCTTGGCCTAGAATCAAGAATTTCTCAGTTGCATTCTGTAGGACTTATGTAACCTGCCAGGACAGTGGGAAGTCATGGCAGAGGCTAAACGCTTCCCTTAACCCTTGCCTGACTTTTTACACATCCTTTAAACATTAATGGATCTATTGATCCCCAGACTACATCAGGCAATAGGTTAATCCTGGTTCTGGTGGATCATGCCACTAGGTACCCATAGGCAATCACTTTGAGGGCCATGACAGCACTTGCAGTGGCAAAGTCCCGAATGGGGATTTTTAACTGAGTGGGTTTTCCCAAGGAATTTGTGTCTGACAGTGGCACAAACTTCATGTCTGCATACATTCAGTCAATTTGGAAAGAGTGTAGGGTAACCTACAAGTTCTCTACTCCTTACCATCCACAAACAAATGGGCTTGTAGACAGATTCAACAAGACTCTGAAGGGCATAACAGAGACTTGCCTAGGCCCTGAGGAATATGTGGGACTTTCTCCTGCCATGCCTGTTATTTTCATACAAAGAGGTGCCACAGAAGGGAGAGGGCTTCAGCCCGTTTGAGCTTCTGTATGGACTCCCAGTCAGAGGACCTTTGCGTTTGGTCAAGGAAGGGTGGGAGCAAGCTTCCGGGAAAATTCCCCAGGATATAGTGAGCTACATG
The DNA here is from genome assembly GCF_964261635.1 of Lissotriton helveticus. NCBI lineage: Eukaryota > Metazoa > Chordata > Amphibia > Caudata > Salamandridae > Lissotriton > Lissotriton helveticus. Next base: position 810,086,216 of record NC_136063.1, read on the forward strand.
CTGGCTGTCAGGAGCCAAATGCCTAACTTGTGGAAGCAAGCTTCAGACAACTTAGAAGCCAGTCAGGCTGTGATGAAAGATTGGTCTGACCAAACTTCTACCACTGTGGAATCACGGCCTGGGTAGAAAGTGTGAGTTATGGAACCTATGGAACCCAGGGCCCTCCAGGACCATTGGACTGGGCCCTATCAGGTGATTGAGAGGAAGGTTCAGGCCACCTACCTGGTGGAACTCAAGGCGCCCAGGCAACCCCACATGGTGCTCCATATCAATCACCTCAAACCCCACTTTGAAAGGTCTGAGCTCACCATGCTCTTGGTAACAGATGGAGAAGAGAAGGAAGATTGTTAACCTCTCCCTGACCTCTTAGACTCCAAGGAGAAAGATGGGTCTGTGGAGAGAGTAATCCTTCCCCAGTCTAATATCACCTGAACAGCAGAGAAACTGCCATCAAGTATTGAGATAGTACTCCTCTCTGTTCTCCCTTACTCCTGGGACTACCCACCTGTGTCCCAATGATGTGGATGTGAAGAATAAATCATACAGGTTGTCTGATAAGGTGAGGGCAGCATTAAGAGTGAAGTCTCTAAAATACTGAAGTTGGGGTTGATAAAACCCTCCAGTTGCCCCTGGTCCAGTACTGTGATTCTGGGACCAAAAACTGCCTCACCAGGCTATAACACCAGAGCTGAGATTCTGTGTGGATTACAGAGGGCTAAACTCAGTGACAAAGACAGATGCTCATCCAATCCCCAGGCTAATGAGCTTACTGACAGGTTAGGAGCTGCCCAGTACTTAAGTACCTTTGATCTTACATCAGGGTACTGACAGATCGCCCTAACAGAAGGTGCCAAGGGATGTCAGTCTTCTCTACTCCAGAGGGCAACCAACAATTTTTTGTGATGCCCTTTGGTATAAAAAATGCCCCTGCAACCTTGCAGCAGCAGTGAACCAGGCCCTTGCTGGTATGGATGCATACTCAGCCATCTATCTGGTTGACATAGATGTCTTTCGTAGCAGTTGGAAATACCATGTTTTTCACCTCCAGGAAGTGTTTCAGGCTCTGCAATGGGTAGGCCTGGCTTAAAAGGCCAGTAAGTACCAGACAGGGCAGGCATCTGTTGTGTACTTGCAACACCTTGTGGGTAAGGGACTGCAGGATGTATATCAAGGAATATGGCACCAATATTGCCCGCTTGACAGAGCCGACTTCTAAAAATCAGCCTAGAAATGTGATTTGGTCAGAGCCTTTAGCAGGCCAAATGCAGAGCCCCTGTGCTCAAGGCCCCTGTCTTCTCCTAGGAGTTTATTGTTCAAACATATGCTTCAGAACATTGCATAGGGGTAGTTGTATCACAGCTAAATGAGACGGGTGTCCTAGAACAACCTGCAGCCTTCATCTCCAGGTTATTCCCCAGGAAACAGAGGTGAAGTGCAATAGAAAGAGAAGCTTTTGCTGTTGTCTGGGCACTGAAAAAGCTGAGGCCATACGTTTTTTGCACTCATTTCCTAATTCTGACTGACCACAGGCCCCTCGATTAAGGCATGCATTCCCCCGGGCTGCTCGGAAAACTTTAGGAACAAGACCGTTTTTGGGTGATTGATTCACCCGCGATGAAGTCAACTCTCCTCTGTTATTTTGGCAGACTTGATAATTCAAGGTTAAGGGATACCCTGCATTACACAGCAACTATTGTGCGACTACCCACCATCGGGAACTGTGATCAGGCCACCCCACAGGCAGCTACATATAGGTTGTCTCCCTTCCCCTTGTCCTGAGGAAGACCCGTGAGCTGAGGCTATAACTTACCCTCACGCGCCAGGGTCAAAACATGGACATTATTTCCCAAGTGGGCCTGTACCTAATACCACCCTTACCCTACCCAACCTACAGATGATATCTCTCTGAAAAATCATAAAACCACAACAGGAATGACCCATGAGGGGCAGGCCCTGATTAACTGGTCTTAATGTTACCTATACCCAGTTTTTCATTGTGTATAATAATTGCAATCAGTATTCTTGAATGTATCTTTACTTTGATACCCCTCTTTTTCACCTTATCTGTCTCACACATGAGCACGTTTCATTTTTCACTCTCCTTTGGAGCAACCTCTCATCTTGCTATAGAATATGGTAATTTGTTTGCCGAAAAGTGTCTGTGAAATAAAAACTGTTAGCTTTTCAAAGAAGTTATGGGTGCCATCATTTTTTGAGGGTGCGCAAATTTGAGAACTTTGTATGTACCTATGACTTTATGCTAATCATATGCATATCGAATGTGTATTTCAAATCAGGAACGTAACTATGACTCAACTGCATGGTAAATGAGTCTAGGACCAACTGTTTTCTATATCGACCACAGGCCCCTCAGCAGGCTCATTCAAATTAGGGGTGAAAATCCAGAATTGTTGAGGTGGTCCACTTCCCCACATGGCAAGGACTTCAGGGTGGAACATAGACATGGGGTAGACCACACCCATGTTGATGGTCTATCTAGGTTCTTCCCCCCTACTGATGAGAACTCCTAGAGGTTTGGTAGATCACCCCACTTTCAGCTGGGGGGGGTCTCATGTTAGACCTGTCATCCTTAGAACGTTCTTCCCAGAAATGTTTTGCCTGCTTACCTCCTCTTTTTGCTGAATCTTTTTGTTGGCCTTAGGACTCTGAGCACTTTACAACATCTAGCCTTTCTCCTCTAAACATGATGATATTGGTGTGTACATGAATGACATATTTAATTTACCTAAAAGTCCCTTAAAAAGTGGTATACTATATACCCAGGGCCTGTGATCTAAATGCTACTAGTGGGCCTTGAAGCACTGGTTTTGGCATGCATACAAGTAGCCTTTCAAACTGGTTTGTGTGTGCAGTTTACTGCCACTTCAACTTGGCATTTAAAACCACTTGCCAAGCCTTAAAATTACCTTTTATTACACATAAGTCACCCATAAGGTAGGTCCTAGGTAGACCTAGGGCAGGGAGCTGTGTAGATAAAAGGTAGAACATTTACTTTTAAGTTGTACATGTCCTGGAAGTGACAAACAGCCACATTTGTTTATCACTACTGTGAGACCTACTCGTCTCATAGGCAAGTATTAGGAATTCCTTAATACACTTTTAAGCTGTAGTTCCTGATTAGAAAGGAATAGTGACACATCTTTTGAATGCTAAAGATAAATCCTTTTTAATGATAAAGTTGGATTTAACATTACTGTTTTAGCATGGCACTTTTAGAAAGTGCCTACAAAAAAATAAGTATGCAGTTCCTATTTGGAGGGGAAATAGAGGCAGGGAATGGGACAGGCGAGATCCCAAAATAGAGAAAGATTGTGTCTAGGAAAAGAGGGAACGGGATGTCCTTCCTTTTGGAATGAGGGCCCTCACACATCCAGCCCACTGGGTGTCATGCTTCATCATCGGGCATGCTCCTCGTCAGGTCGGTGCTGCAATTCTCAATGGGCACCCTATGCAGGGGCTCTTTGGCAGAGATCTTTTATTCCTTGCCGTATGGTGAGGTGGGTGTAAGGGGCCTTGGAAAGTGTAGCAGTACAAGAGTGTTGGTCAACTCAACCGTGTGAGTTAAAGCAGGGAAATGAAAGAGTCAGGTAGATTATTTTAATGATCCTGCCTTCCACCCTGGTTAAAAAATGGAGTGGCAACTATCAGAAATAATGCTGCAGGGAGTTGCGCTCAGTCTCGTGTGGTCAACATGTTTCTAGCCTTTTAGTCAGGTGGATCTAGCGGCAATTCCTTAGGACCTAGTGAAAATGTCAGTAACTCTACACTACATAGATTGGTAATTACAGCGCGCTGTGGAAATAAAATATATAATTATGCCCCTTCGCTGCCCTCTGCGCGATCTAATCATGCCCCTTTGCGCGATCCCCTTTGCGCGATTAATAATTGCCCACATTAAAAGCCGGCACCATTTTGTTTTTAATTCACCCTTTGGTGTCCCAAGACCCCGAGCACGAGCACGACACCCCTGCACCTGGCCTTCCTCATTTTCACCATCTGTCTCTGTGGTTTCTGCCAAGTCCGGGAAACCAGTACATGAGTTCCTGCCCCCCCCCCCCGCAGAGATGGTTCATGTTTCTGACATGAAGCACGAGCACAAACCCCAAATGAGGAAGCCTCCCCCTTCCAACTGTCAGACTATTTCACATCGCAAGTCCCCTCACGAAGCCTAAAACACGCCCCCATTTATTCACACTCTGCCCCTCTTGCTGATCTTTGTTCCTCTATCTGCCACAACCTGTTTGTTCCTCTATTTTGCCTCGTGACCAAGACTGTATAAATATTCTGCTGTTGAAAATAAAGACACCCCCCACTTCAAGAGAGGGACTTGAGAGATTGCTCCTGTGCCCGCTTGGTGCTGGAAGCGCTCCCCTTAACTCGAGTTATTGGTCTTCTCCTCCTTCATTTGAGCACCACGGACTCCTCGCTTTGCATTGACAAGAAATTATGATTTATTAAGCATAGAAATTCAGAAATGAGGTAATAAGTTAATTTAATTTACCACATTAATTGGCGCCCGGAATAGGGACCTTCCCTTTCCCCCATGCGCCGGCGATATTGGACCCGGTACTGTCCCCTCCTGACCGTTGACGGACTTCAAAAGTGCACAACGCGGGGAATTCCCGCTAACTCCCTCGAGGCGAAGAGGGGGACCGACTGTGGCCCAGCATCCACACGAGGCGGTGAGGAAATAGCGGAACGTCCTGAACCAAAGCCCAACCTGCGAAGCAGACGAGTCCGAGGTTCTACAAATCCCACCTTGAAACTGCGCGCCGCGTTTTCCCAAAATCTTCAAGAGGCCTTCCAGTTATTTTTCGGTGAGTACTGCTGAAAAGTATAAAAACGAACCCACAGCTTTTGTGGGGGCGGTAAAGATACGCGTTTTGTTGGTTTCTCACCTATCTTTGGTGAGGACTACTAAAACTAGTATAAAAGACGGACTCACTACCTTGTGGGCACGGTAAAGATACATGTTTTTTGTTGGTTTCTCACTTATTTTGTGAGGACTACTAAACTAGTATAAAAGACGGACTCACCTCTTTCGTGGGTACGGTAAAGATATTTGTTCTGTTTGTGTTTTTCTCACTTCTAAAATCTTTGAAAGTCTTGCCATCATGCCTATTTTCTCGAAAATACGTAAGATGGCAACCAAAAGGAATATTCTTGAGAAGGAAATTCCCCTTCCTCCTCGGGATACTCCAGGACACTTCATGTATGCAAAACATGGTGTCGGTGCACTTATTTATTGTGATCTATGGGTAGAATATACTAAAGTCCTAGAACTCAGATATAGATGGCCTGAAAATGGTAGTTTTGATACGGAGTGTATTATGAAATTAGAGGAACAGTTATGGAAGAAAAAGAGAGTCCGCCAGTCACAGAGTGACTCAGTAGAATTATGGAGAAAAGAAGCCCATAGGAGGCAACAGAAGGAATTGCATGAAGTTGAAAAGGGTAAGAGAATGTCAGAGGAGGACAAGAAAGAACAGTTACAAGAAATAGGGAAAGAAGTAGTTAGTGAAAGGAATAAAAGGGAACAATCAGCCATTTCGACTGGTTTTTATCCTGTATTGCCATCAGCACCTGAAAACCTTAACATTGCATCAGCACAGCCTACAGCCCCACTACCAGAGGATACTTTTACTAATTTTCTCTTAGATACTCCACCACCCTATGAAGTTCCAGTCATTCAACACCCTCTGCCTCCGCCACCCCTTTCACAACATAACGCATCACCTCTCACTCCAGAAGGGGGTGCCGTAGGTCCAGACCCAGGTAAAACAATTCCCGACTGCCCCTATGACCCGACTCCCAGCAACACAGGGGAGGTGGGCCGAATAAGTAAAATACTTCATGACTCCTGGGAAGAAATAAGACATCTACCAGCAATTGACACGTTTCTTCAAGCGGCCTCTGAGTTTCTTCGTACTGGAGAGAACTCACGAGCCATTAACGCTATGACTACAAGAAGATCACAACCTGTAAAAATGCACATGTATAGGTTCCTCCTTTGCTGTTTCATAAAACACATACAAGCAGAGGAAAGAAATGTACCAGTTTCACTTTTTGACTTATTAGATTCCGCATCCGACCACACTAGTCTAGAACTTATAAATGATGCACTAGACAGGTTCACCCGTAATGTGACCCGTATTCCACAAAACTTGCAAACAAATGAAGAGAATAAGAAACTTGAGGAGGAAATTACTGAACCTACTGAAAAAGTCCTACCCGTTCGTTCTTCCGCCCCTAATTCACGAACACCCCCGCCTACATTCCTCCAAGGTCACTCTGAACGGTCATCTCCAGATGAGTTATTTGAAAATACATTCAATGCATTAGACTACTGGTTAGACCAGGAACCTCCGCTTACACCAGAGGAGGAGGAAATAGCCAGAACTGCGACCCTATGGGTCTCTCAATATAAGATATATGACAATGATCTCATAGCCCAGCTTTTTCTAGCATTACCACGCTCATATCAAAGATTACCAAGTCTCTACATGGTGCAACATCTCATCACACTCAATGACACTCATTTTAAACATGATCCAAGACTCGAAGATTTTCTGTCTGACTGCGCTGATAACATGTTCCTCCACAATAGTTCAGTTTTCTCAACACATTTATAGATTTCAGACAGAAATACCAGAAAGTGACTGGATATAGATCTCCCCATAATACGTGTGGATCAACTAATAGACTTCCTCAAACACGCCAGTTCCCCATGAGAGAGGTCCACCCCAGAGCTGACACAAATGGAGCGCTACAACGCGTCTTCATTTATGTGCCCTTGACAAAACTTGAGTTACTAAGGATGAAAGAGATGGTTCCCTCCCACTCAAAGGATCCTGCTGGATTCATTAAGGAATTAGGAGATGTATTAATGATGGGAACATATACTCTTTCTGATATCACAGCAATTCTGAAATTATTGTTGCCATCAGGTATATATATGACAAACTAAGAGAAAAAGATTGGGAAGTAGCAGGTGAACACATTAGATGGACTGAACTTCAGAATGACGAAAATACTAGAGTAGCAGGTCAAGGTATAGGAGACAGACTAAAAGCACTTCCTGGCACTATTTTAAAGGTGCTACCACAGTTACTAACAGTGAAAAAGGAGGACTGGGATGCCATTTCCTCCTGCAAACAGAAACATGGTGAAGACATAGGAGATTATTACACTAGACTTGAAAAGTGTTTTGCGGTAAATAGCGGCCTTACGCCGACAAGTGAAGCTTACCCGCATCTGTTTGTTTCCAAATTAGTAGATAACGCCTTGCCAGCCATTAAGGACAGAGTACTAAAAGTAGAAAGTACCTGGCAAGCACATACACTTCCACAGGTGTTACAAATGCTACAATATCACCAGAATCGCATTAGGGATGAAGAAGAAAATGATAAGAAACGTATGAAAGACACAAAGATGAAAGCATTAGTAGCCCAAACTGCACCCCGGCGTCAACAGACACCAAGTAGCCAGAGAAATATAAAAAGCACTTGTAATTATTGCAAAAAGATGGGACACTTCGTTAAAGATTGCCCTGTCTTAAAGCACAATTTGGCTACTGGTAAGACCCAGCCACGCCCATATCAGCCAAAACAGAAGGGTTCCCTAGACAGTTCAACACCTTCAGTTCCACTGACAACACAAATGGCCCAAATGAATATTATAGACCGTGCCTACACTGAATATTACCCAGATTTCTCATGATGTTGCCCAGAGAGAGAAGATGACAAACTGCCCCTAATCCCCATTCCAGTAGATCAGACAGGTCCATTTATAGAGGTCCGACTTCTTGGGGAGGATAGGAAGTTTCTACTAGACACTGGGGCCAGTAAAACAACAATAAGCCATCAAGAGGTCCCTCTCTCGGGTTCAAAAAGTATTTCTCTGGGTTTCTCGGGACAACCTGTGACAAACGTCACGTCAAAGCCACTGCCCTTGCAGGTTGGTCCCCTCATGACAACTACAGATCTTATATTGACTAAATCATGTCCAGAAAACTTGCTTGGTATAAAAACATTGAAAGAATTAGGAGCTGTCATTGTTTGCTCACCTACAGATGTCAGACTATTTCTGCGAGATTTCAAGGGCCACTACACAAGTAGAGAATTAGATGAGCGTTTGAAAGATTTGCCACACACCCTGTGGGCCACTGATTCCACCACAGTAGGATGTATGGAAATAACACCTCACAAGGTTACACTGAAAGAGGGAGCCCAACTATCACGCATAAGGCAATACAAAATTCCACCTCAGGCTGAACAAGCATTAATGTTAATTATTCAGGACCTAATACAGTCAGGTGTGATTAAGGAAACAACTTCTAACATTTGCAATTCCCCTGTTTTACCAGTTCATAAAAAAGTGGAACCAGGAACACCACCTGTCTACAGACTAGCGGTGGATTTGAGAGAGCTCAATTAATGTGTCGTTCCACAACACCCTGTGATTCCAGACATCTCCACCCTACTCACAGCCATAGATGCGGAAGCAACGCATTTTTCAGTCATTGACTTGAAAAACGCATTCTTTAGCATACCTATTCACCCAGACAGTCAATACCTTTTTGGCTTCTCCTTACAAGGACGAAGTTTCCAATTCACAAGAGCTCCTCAAGGTTTCACAGAGAGTCCAAGCGTATATAGCCAAGCATTAAAAAGACAACTAGATACTGTTCAAATGCCCACGGATACAGCCATACTACAATATGTTGATGATATCCTCATTACGGCCAGATCTGACGCAGCATGTGCTGAAGCATCACTACTAGTACTAGAATTCCTAGCTGCAAATGGCCATAAAGTTTCCCCTGGTAAGCTCCAATTTTGTTTACAGCAAGTGGCATACTTAGGGCACTTGCTGTCAAAGAGGGTAGGCAGCTTACACAGGAACGCATCCAACTCATACAACAAATACCACAACCAACAACACAGAAATAAGTTCGAGCCTTTGTTGGTCTCACCTCATATTGTAGACAGTGGATCCCACAATTTGCACTCATTTCCAAACCGTTAGTGCAGCTGACAACACTCGAAGCTGGCGCTACTCCACAATTACCCTGGACAGATGAACACACGCAAGCCTTTCAGTCTCTTAAAAAAGCTATGTGTCAAGCCCCAGTGCTGGCAACACCTAATTACACCAAAGATTTTCCATTATTTGTAACAGAAAACTCAGGTACAGCACTATCAGTTCTGACCCAACTTCAAGCAGACAAACATAAACCATGTGGTTATTTTTCAAGCACATTAGATCCAGTAGCACAAGCATTGCCTGCATGTCTAAAATCAGTAGCAGCTACTGCACAAGCTATTAGACAAAGCGATTCTATTGTATTGGGACATCATCTGATAGTTCAGGTCCCACACGCTGTAGAACTTCTGTTAAACAGAACACAAACACAGCATCTGACAATAGCCAGACTCACCGGATATGAGATGACACTTTTTCAGCCACACATTGAGATTAGACGCTGCAACATTTTAAACCCAGCAACACTGTTGCCACTGACCTCTCCTACTGAAGAAATTCACGATTGTATTGACATAATTGATTTAGTGACCAAACCAAGACCAGATTTACAAGATACTCCCCTTGCTAAGGCAGAAATGACACTCTTTGTTGATGGTTCATGTATGAGACTCCCCACAGGAGAATTAGCAGCAGCCTATGCCGCCACAAATGGTACAGACACTTTAGAAGCACACAAGATAGAGATACTGTCGGCACAGGCAGCAGAACTCATAGCCCTAACACGAGCATGTCACTTAGCAAAAGGAAAGTCAGTTAACATCTACACTGATTCACAATATGCCTTTGGAGTTGTACACAACTTCGGTACATTATGGAAAGAGAGAGGATTTCTCACATCACATGGGTCCAGAATACAGCATGCTACACTCATCACTGCCCTCTTAGAGGCCAGTCAGTTACCAGAGAAAATCGCAGTGCTCAAATGTAAAGCGCACACAAAAGGAACAGATGAAATATCAAAAGGAAATGATTCTGCAGACAGTGCAGCCAAGTTAGCAGCAAACACAGAATTAAGTATACCACACTGCCAATATACAATACGAGACCCCTTTTCTGGCATCCAGGATGTCCAAAGTCACGCCACACCACAGGAACTGCTAGAATGGAAGGAAAAAGGAGGGGTCCTTACAGATCAAGGCTGGATGACACCTGAAAGAGCAGTATGGTTTCTACCGGATGCCATGGTACAGGTTATGGTAAACACCATACATGGACCAGCACATCTGGGAGAAAAAGCAATGTTAGACAGCATACAGAATATATGGCACAACAAACATTTGAGAGCTGCAGCCAAACAAAAAGTTAAAACGTGCATGATTTGTAATCAGTTCAACCCAGGAAAAGGCACAAAGGTGGAACAGGGAGGATTCCAACCCCCTGACCATCCATTTGAAGTTCTCCAGATGGACTATATCCAGATGGAGAGATGTAGAGGTCACAAGTATGTGCTAGTTGTAGTGTGGGCTCTGACCAGATGGACAGAAGCCTATCCCGTCCCAGATTACACTGCAACGACAACTGCTAAACAATTAGTTAGAGAGTTTTTCCCGAGGTACGGGTTGCCCCGTGTCATCTACTCAGATAACGGCCAACCTTTTTCCTCTGAACTCATGAAGCAAGTGTCTCTTCTGTTAGGGTACACTTGGAAGTTTCACTGTGTAAGACATCCTCAGGCAGCAGGTCTAGTAGAAAGGCACAACCAAACTTTGAAGACAAAATTGGCCAAGATATGCACTGACAAAGGCGTGGACTGGATGGTAGCCTTACCGGTTGCCCTCTTCTACATGCGTATGGTAGCCCATTCCAGAACTGGCTTATCTCCATATGAAGTGGTCTTTGGCAGACCACCAAATATGTGGGGTACGCCAAGGCCTAAAAGAATAACTGATGTTGACAGTACTATGCTGACTGACTACCTGGCTTCCTTGATGTCTGCACTCCAATCTTGTCGTTCTCAGGTTGCTGCCACCTTCCCTGACAAAACCAACCCGGAAGAACACGCCATCCGACCCGGGGACTGGGTCCTCGTGAGGAACTTCGACCGGACCAGTCCCCTCCAGCCAAGGTGGAAGAAGCCAAGACTCGTACTACTAACAACACAGACAGCAGTGATGGTCGAGGGCAGGAAGGGCTGGCTCCACGCAAGCCACTGCCGGAAACATTTTGGACAAAAAGACACTGTTGCTGATGGCCCTGCCAATCCCACTGACATTGTGACTGAACAATCTTTATTGCCTTTGGAACTAACCCCACAACAGGATTACAAATCAAAGTTAAGGTCTGCCATTCGGACTCTGGCTAATTAAGTCCATTGGGCGTCGGTCCAGTGGTGAAGGGGTTGGAGCATGGGAATGGATTTTAACACCTTGACTATGTGGGAGAAAAAAAAATGAACTCTAGAAAAAGACATAATGGTCCTATTATATGTTTGACAGTATTATTTTTCCTCATGGCAGTTATGACGTGTCTTGGTTGGATTCTCCACACTGTTTTTCCTCCAACACAACACACCTCTCATATACCCAACAGCACTCAGGAACACACCTATCACGACCTACCCCCTCATGAACAAGCCCATAGACTAGCCTTGCGAAACAATACCTTCATACAGATGCTACACCACATTCAGCAGGCCAGTAATAACACCAATTGTTGGATATGTGGCCGCATCCCACCTCATCAGAAAAAGGGAGGGATGCCTCTTTTTCCTTTCCCATTCTCTTATAATGGAACTTGTGAAGCCTGGTTCGCCCTAATAACAGCTGACGATACTACCCCCACCTCCTGCCCTGACGGAAATAATTCATGCAAGAATGGGTGGCCTTGGGGGGATTTAAACAAGGTACTCAATACTGCCTGTTACCCTAATAAGGAGGGAGATCCTCAGGCGACCGGTACAGTCCTAGAAAGTGAAGAATACAAGCAAGGGAACATGACCATGTCCTACAAGATGTTAAATACCAAACCTAAAAAGAATGCTGGTCCCGCTTCCATCTCGGTCTCACCAGTAAAAGGACACCTGTGCATCCAGAAAAATGGCTCTGTTCCATTAGGACACAGTGACTGTCATACCACTATAAGTTTTGAAGACAGAGGAAAGTCCTCATTTCTAGCATCTCGCCATACTTATTTCATCTGTGGCCAAACGGCCTATGTGCAGCTGCCCTTGAACTGGGGGGGAACTTGCTATATAGCATTCCTGTTACCCCCTGTCTTTGTGGCCCCATCCACTTACCACCGAGACCTCCTAGTGCCCCATGTCAGACATAAAAGAACGATCGATACCTCCTTGGTTGACCGAACGGAAACCTCATGGGAACAGTATACAGATTTTAACAAAGGTTTCTTCTTCTTTGTTGGCCCTGTACAGAACAGCAAGCTTATACGCAGGTTGACAAGGACCTTAGAGGCTGTTGTAAACCAGACGGCGTCTGCCCTGGGGAGCTTAACCCAGGAGCAGTCTGCCATACGATTGGTTACTCTCCAAAATCGCCTTGTCCTTGACATCATCTTGGCTGACAGAGGCGGAGCCTGTAAAATTATAGGCTCTAGCTGCTGTATATTTATTCCTGATAATTCCCCATCTGTATACACGGCCATAACAAAATTACACAAGATAGCCGTAAGTTTACATCAAGAACCTGGCACTTGGACGTGGTCTGACTGGTTCTGGAAGATAATATCGTCCTGGGGATGGCAACTGCTGTCAGCAGCAGGTATAATATTCCTGATAATACCTGGATGCTGCCTTTGCATCCAATGTGGTCCTGCCCTGTGCGGTCTATGCGCTGCAAAATGTATTCCTAAACCACTTGTCCAGCAGAGAGAAAGGGAAAGAATCATGTTACAAGAATGTATAAATGATCTCATGCAAATTGAGATATAATGTAGGTACACTCTGGGGCAAGGAGGGAATGTGGAAATAAAATCTATAATTATGCCCCTTCGCTGCCCTCTGCGCGATCTAATTATGCCCCTTTGCGCGATCCCCTTTGCGCGATTAATAATTGCCCACATTAAAAGCCGGCACCATTTTGTTTTTAATTCACCCTTTGGTGTCCCAAGACCCTGAGCACGACACCCCTGCACCTTGCCTTCCTCATTTTCACCATCTGTCTCTGTGGTTTCTGCCAAGTCCGGGAAACCAGTACATGAGTTCCTGCCCCCCCCCCGCAGAGATGGTTCATGTTTCTGACATGAAGCACGAGCACAAACCCCAAATGAGGAAGCCTCCCCCTTCCAACTGTCAGACTATTTCACATCGCAAGTCCCCTCACGAAGCCTAAAACACGCCCCCATTTCTTCACACTCTGCTCCTCTTGCTGATCTTTGTTCCTCTATCTGCCACGACCTGTTTGTTCCTCTATTTTGCCTCGTGACCAAGACTGTATAAATATTCTGCTGTTGAAAATAAAGACACCCCCCACTTCAAGAGAGGGACTTGAGAGATTGCTCCTGTGCCCGCTTGGTGCTGGAAGCGCTCCCCTTAACTCGAGTTATTGGTCTTCTCCTCCTTCATTTGAGCACCACGGACTCCTCGCTTTGCATTGACAAGAAATTATGATTTATTAAGCATAGAAATTCAGAAATGAGGTAATAAGTAAATTTAATTTACCACAGCGCTAACAGCTCTATTGGGGAGAGGAAGGTCTTCCAAAATGCTGTGTGTATTTTAACAGAATTTGTATTTTAAAAGTGTTAGGAATATCGAAATTGTTTTTAAACCCTTGCACTTAGCATTAAAATAATCTGACCTCGGTCCGCATACCCGCATCTTAAAATCTTGACTACACCACCCGCTGTTTTGAGAGCAACTCAGACACTCACGCTTTTTGGGCGCCATCTTGGGTGAGGGACTAGGGGGCCTACTACACGTTTGGCAGCGCCATTTTGGCTCGCGCTCTAGTGTTGGGTGCCGGCCTATTTAAGACTGGATACGCAAGCGCGCAGTTACATAGATTGGTAACTACAGCACGCTAACAGCACTATTGGGGAGAGGAAGTTCTTCCAAAACGCTGTGTGTATTTTGACAGAATTTGTATTTTAAAAGTGTTAGGAATATCGAAATGTTTTTAAAAGCTTGCACTTAGCATTAAAATATTCTGATCTCGGTCCGCATACACGAATCTTAAAATCTTGACTACACCACCCGCTGTTTTGCAAGCAATTCAGACACTCACGCTTTTTGGGCGCCATCTTGGGTGAGGGACTAGGGGACCTACTACACGTTTGGCAGCGCCATTTTAGCTCACGCTCTAGTGTTGGGTGCCGGCCTATTTAAGACTGGATACGCACGTGCTGCGTGTGCGCGCACAGCGGGCGCACCAGAGGCAAGCCCGTCTGCGCCTGTCCGCGCTCCGGTCGCGCCAACCGCCAGCCATGCTGCCCAACCCAGCCAACCCCATGGTAAGATCGAGTACTCTAGGGAGAGGCTGCTTAGTATTGGCAAGAGGGAGAAGGAGGGGAACATTCAACACCTAGTCCAGAAGGAGGGGGGTACAAACTCGCTACATTGTGGACTGATGAACTGTAATTCCCTGATTAAACATTACTATGAGGTTTCCAACATGGTGGAGGACATGGACTTGGTTGCTTTATTTCTTACAGAGACCTGGACTTGACCTGACTCCCTGCTGGAACTAGGCCTTGCATGCCCTGAGGGCTATACCATTTTCCACAAACCAAGAGGGACGGGGAGAGGAGGAGGAGCTGGGGTATTATACAAGGAAAAGTGGGATTTTGCGCCAGTTGATATAGAGGCAGTCATTGGGATAGAACTGCTGGGTTTCTCACTCCAGGAGAACAAAGGGAGGCTCATTACGGGAATGGTTTGCTACAGGTCCCCAGGGTCAGATACGCAGTATCAAACATTACTTGACACCATTACCGATTTGACCCTAACCCACTCCAACCAGAATGAGACGAAAGTAGTGGGGATAGTACCTCAAAGTTGGTCGGACCACTCTTTAATCCACTTCCATATATCAATAACCCTGCGGGAAGATAACAACACTCATGGGACCTCTTATAGAAAGGGTAGAGAGTGGACTAAGTCAGCTAAAAATAGGATATGCCTAACCCCCAGAATCACAATCTTTTTGTCCCGACTAGATCCGTTGATGAAAATTATCAAGAATATTGTAACTACATAGTTAGCTCTCTGGACAGTATAATCCCAATTAAGAAGCTTAAAAACAGGAAAAAAGCCTCCGCCCCGTGGTACAGTGAAGAACTGAAAGTATTACGACTGACCTGTAAGAAGGCGGAGAGAAGATGGAGAAGGGCATACCTGGAGAAAGACAGAAAGGAACTGAAAATAGCTCAGACCAAATATAAGGAGTCGATAGTGAGAGCTAAGGCACATTTTTACGCCAACTCTATTATGCGCGTGCCGAATAGCACGAAAGCCCTCTTTAAAATGTTAGGGATCTGTCCCAGCCAGAATGTACCAGCAATAAGGTGGTCGCCTCGCAGGAACTCTGTGACACGATTGGCTCACACTTTGAAGATAAAATTACAAAAATTGTGGGCAATCTCTAGCCTGTTAATAATCAGAGTGATCCATTGGAGAGAGCAGAGGAAGGGCCTGGAGCAGCCATTGATCTGGAATTCTTCCAGGCTCCTACCGAGGAGCATTTCAACAATGTAGCCCAAAGTATTACATCGGGCTCCCCCCGGGATCCCCTCCTGCTCAGAGTCTGGAAGGTATTTGGATGGGAAACTCTCCCTTGGCTGCGATTAATCTGTAATCAGTCCTTGGCAGCTGGAGTGGTTCCGGAGGCCTGGAAACAAGCAGTAGTCACCCCCCTGCTTAAGAAACCCTCCCTGGACCCTGTGGTCCCGGCTAATTTTAGACCAATATTTCTGCTACTGTACCCAATTAAGATCTTGGAGAAAATAATTAGCAGGACTCTGTCATGCTACCTAGAGGACAACTATCTATTAGATAGGGATCAATTTGGGTTTCGTCCGGGCCGCAGTACGGAGACTGCGCTGGTCACCGTAATGGACAATCTACGGATGTGGGCTGACAACACAGACTGTTCTGTGCTAGTGTTACTAGATATGTCAGCCACATTTGATACGGTGAACTATACCATACTGGTGGAAAGACTGAATGGCCTGGGGGTTAAAGGACGAGCCCTGCAGTGGCTACAATCTTATCTATCTGGGAGACAACAGGAGGTGACAATGCCGCCGTTTGAGTCTAATAAGTCCCCGGTACATCATGGGGTTCCGCAGGGGTCTGCGATAAGCCCCATCCTGTTTAATATCTGTTTGCGTCCTCTACTCTACCTTGTTATGTCCTTCGGAATCGACTTGATTACCTACGCGGACAACACCAAATTGGTGTTTTCCCTGGAAGGGAAACAGGCAGTGTCCATAGATAAGTTCCAGGGGCCTCATTTATGAGGCCTTGCGTGAGTTTTGCGCTTCCGATGCGTCACTTTTTGTGACGCGTCGGCGGCGTAAAACTTGCCTCCTGATGCGCACTATTTACAAAGTGATGCATCTAAGCAGATGCGTCACTTTGTAAACCCCTGCGCTACATTATACCTGCGTCAGGTATAATGTATGCAAAGGTGGCGTTCACACGCAAAAAGCCTCGTAATAGTGACGCAGTGAAATCTATGAGATTTCACTGCGTCACTTTTAGGACGCTGTTAAGTAAAAATCTTGCGCCTGCCTCACAGCAGGCGTAAGACTGACGCAAGCCCTTTCACATGGGGCTTTCCCCATGTGAAAGGACGCATTGCTGGAGTTGCGTCACTTTTGTGACACACCCCAGCAATGAGTGACTTTTGCGCTTACAGATACGTCAGAAATACTGACGTATCTGTAACTCCTTGCGACATGATGCGTCATATTATAAATATGATGCATCAATAATGTCGCAGGGAGAGCGCAGTGAAAAGTGACGCATCGCTGTTTTCATGCAGCGATGCGTCACTTTTCATAAATGAGGCCCCAGGAGTGCATGCGCCAGACAGTAAGCTGGCTCAGGAAAAACTCCCTACAATTTAATGGGGGGAAGAAAGAGGGGATATTTTTCCCTACTCCCACTAGTTTACAGCTACGTTCGATACCAGAGTTTAAGCTTACCCCAGAAGAGGATCCCCTTGTCCCCGCTAAAACAGTGCGCAACTTGGGGGTATTAGTGGATGGCAGTCTGCAAATGGAGTCTCAGGCAAATAAAACTGTCAGTGTCTGCTTCTCCCTGCTGCGGATGTTCCTACAGATTCTTTCTTTCCTGCCTAGAGAAACCTGTTTGGTTGTAGTGAGGAGCGTAATTCTTAGCAGATTGGACTACTGCAATGCTCTGTATTTGAGAGCCCCATAATACATTCTACAGAGCTTGCAGAGAGTCCAGTCTATAGCAGCTAAGTTGGTGCTAATTAGGCAACGTACGTCTTCTACGAGTTTAGCCTTAAGAGACCTACACTGGCTGCCTATCAAAGAGAGAATTTGCTTTAAATCTCTCTGCATTGGTTACAAAGCGGCACATGAGGAGGGCCCTATCCCACTGCAGGAGAGGTTTATATGGCACAATCCAAAAAGACAGCTTCGCTCCTCGAACGCAAACTTGATTAAGACCTCTAGGTTTAGGAAAACCAGATAGGGGGGCAGAGCCTTTGGGGTGGCTGCTGCACAACTATGGAATGATCTGCCCCTGACCATCAGACAGGCCAATTCATGGGCCTGTTTTAGAAAGAATCTGAAAACCTGGTTGTTCACAAGGATGGAAAACTAGTCCTCTCATTGCCTACTATCGGCTGGTAACGTGCTGACCATCACTAAATCTAAAGCGCCAGGATACCCGTAGGGTGACAGTTTTTGCGCTATATAAGTGTACCATGCATACATACATACTAAAAACATTAGTAATGTGTTCTAACCTATTACTACCATATGTGGCATCAAATGGTGAAGTACCTGTTGATGCGGCAGCCTATCTAAAATTGAGAAATGAAAAGAAAAAAGAGATCATTGCATCAAGAATTGAAATACAATAGTACTTTTAGGATCCTGCCATCGTTTCCCCTTATGTGACACCATTCTGTGCACACTCGCAATTAATAGTTGTCCTTAAATAGTGACGTTTGCTAAAAATTATTTATACAATCAACCATGCTTTCCACAAAGTGATCCAACACACTCCGTGTAAATAAGGAACCAAGCGGGAACAAACATGGTGGTGTGCAGTAAAAAGTAGTTGCAGAGTAGTGAGGTTGCAATAACTCACCTAAACACTATTTTTCTAATGGCCACATCAAATCACGGCAGGTAGTGGACACGTACAAGATACATGTGTCCTAGGGAGGCAGCCAAAAGAAGAAGTAGACAAACAATTCAGACATTTGTTGGCGTTAGTCTCAACTAGGTGTGGTGGAGAGACGACAGCCTCTGGTGCAGTGCGAGAAGAGAGTGAGGGGGAAGGAAGTCAGGACCCCATGTCCGGGTCTGTTACTGACAGTCTTGTGGTAAAGTTACCAGCAGGCCCCTGCGGCAAAGATGGACGGCCGCCCCTCGGGTAGCCGATTGCCGCGCCGTCCACACCCCAGGTGGGCCAGCTGGAAAATACCGTCAAGGATGCAGACTCATTGAGTAATTCACCCCAATAGCGGGTATGCTGTTAATATCGGCAATCGATATCATAGCCTATTCCTCAAAAACTATCCTCGTGCAAACAGAACACTGTGGGAAATCCTATTATCAAAGGAGGTGGAAGATACCCACAAAAATATAGCACCCAGGTGACGAATGACCTACCCCGTACTGCCTGATCCGGGAGGTGGAAATCCCCTCCGGATGGGAGTTTAAATGCTCGCGGATATGATGCGCAATGCGGATCTTCTCCTAATGGCAGCAAGAAACTAGAGAGTAACCTGTCTACCGGGAAGGAGGTGGCAAAGGTGGTGGTCATCTTGGGAATGTAGCGAAGATCGCTACGGGCGCAATCTTAGATGATGCAATGTAGGTGCATGTAACAGAGGTAAGGTCAAGCAATTGAGCCTGGCTGGAGGTACCAGGGAATTAATCTAATGTAATTGCGATCTATTGACGCTGCTCCAGGGGATGTCTTTGTTAAGGCCGTGTTTATCAGTTGCCAAATAAAAAATCCATCTTTGCTCAATTTTAAAAAGTGCCTCTGGGGTTATGGATGGGTGTAATTCCAATATCACCCATCTTAAGTTGTCAGAGGTATGTTTGGCAGTCTCAAAGTGTGTGTACAGTTTTGTGGTTACTCTATGGCATCTTATGTTACTTTTATGTTCCTTAATGTATGTTTTGGCAATGCTAGTGGTCATGCCCACATACTGCAGTGAGACCTACTCATTTCATAGGCTAGCATTAGGAATTCCTTAATACACTTTTAAGCTGTAGTTCCTGATTACAAAGGAGTTGTGACACATCTTTTGAATGCTAAAGATAAATCCTCTTTAATGATAAAGTTGAATGTAACATTACTATTGAAGCAATGGCACTTTTAGAAAGTATAAAGATTCACACTTCTACCACAAATATCAAAAATGTGCCACACGAAAATCTAGGGTTAGTGCTTGTACTATTTTATTCCTAATATCATTGAAATCACGTTCTTCATCTTTTAAGAATGCATTTTGGAAAAGTCATATACATTACAGAAATACATTTCAGGAGTTTCTTGTACCTCTAGTCCTAATACAAATCACATTGATATTTAAAAACCAGTTAAAACATTGGCGATGAAATACAATAAAACAATATAATTTAATCTAACACAGAATTGATAATAAAACAAAGGAAACCCTATG
This sequence comes from Lissotriton helveticus, assembly GCF_964261635.1. NCBI lineage: Eukaryota > Metazoa > Chordata > Amphibia > Caudata > Salamandridae > Lissotriton > Lissotriton helveticus. The sequence continues at coordinate 810,106,078 of NC_136063.1, forward strand.
AGTACAGGTATATTCAAGCTGTTACAAATTATGATCTACCATCTAATGAACCGAAGAGCTGGTGGGATTGATACTCCTATCCCAGAATTCCATATGGTTGGATTACAGTTAGTTGGTGTTGACGCATTTCGGTGGCATATATTTTGAATTTCACAACTACCTTCTTCAAGACGTTCGTTTAGGGATTTTGCTTCTCTTTTAAGTTATAGGCAAATTTTTATCGCAATCAATATATCGCCACTTTTGGTAGGGCTCTTCGCTAGCCTCTATCTAGATGGTTCCATTTGTCGTTGTATGGCTTTCAAGAATATATCAACAATAATTTTCCCACTGTTGAACATATGGGTCTTACAACTGATGCATTCCAGTGAGGTTTTGCCTCATTTCACTATACCAGGATTCTTCGGATATTTCTGCCTCTTTTCAAATTATCCACTTATTTAAAAACAATACTTCATGTCTCTTCCATTATTTGGTTCTGCCTTGGAAAAGTTATATATATTAAAATAGTTCCTTTCCTCTATTTCTGGTCTCGATGATATTATGCTCACCGGTAGTCGCCCTTTTTATTAGATGTACGTACTACCATATGGCGTGGAAAAACTGCGTCTTCGCGCCTGAAAGGCAGCGTCCAAGGCAGAATTAATTAATGGAAGAGACATGCTAAAGTATCATTTTTAAATAAGTGGAGAATTTCAAAAGAGGCAGAAATATCCGTAGAATCCCAGTATAGTGAAATGAGGCAAAACCTCACTGTGATGCATCAGTTGTAAGACCCATATGTGCAACAGTTTGAGAATTATTGTTGACATATTCTTGGAAGCCATAAAACGACAAATGGCACGAGCTACATTGAGGCTAGTGAAGAGCCCTACCAAAATTGGCAATATATTGATCGCGATAAAAAAATTGCCCATAACTTAAAAGAGAAGCAAAATCCCTAAACGAAAGTCCTGAAGAAGGTGGTTGGGAAATTCAAAATATATGCCACCGAAATGCATCAATGTCAACTAACTGTAATCCAACCATATGAAGTTCTGGGATAGGAGTATCAATTCCACCAGCTCTTTGGTTCATTAGATGGTGGATCATAATTTGTAACACCTTGAATGTAACTGTACTCATAGGGTTTCCTTTGTTTTATTATCACTTCTGTGTTAGATTAAATTATATTGTTTTATTGTATTTCATCGCGGATGTTTTGAACTGTTTTTTAAATATTAATGTGATTTGTATTAGGACTAGAGGTACAAGAAACTCCTGTCATGTATTTATGTAATGTATGTGTCTATTCCAAAATGTATTTGTAAAAGATGAAGAACTTGCTTTCCATGATATTAAGAATAAAATAGTACAACCACTACACCTAGATTTTCGTGGGGCATATTTTTGATAGTTGTGGTAGAAGTGTGAATCTTTACATTATGTATGCATAGAGAATATGGTGTGTGTATACTATACGATGTGTGAGTTAGTGAATAATCTTTCTAGGGAAGTTCTACTTACTGCTGGTTTTCAGTGCCCTGTTCCCTTGGACAGTGGAGCAACCTCTCTAGTTTCATTACTACTTTTAGAAAGTGGATATGTCTCTGTTCTTAGATAAGCTCTGTGTACCTGCAGCTTTTTGCCAATACAGGTCTGGGGTGGGTGACAGGTACATTTTGTTCATTGCCTCAAAACAGCCACGAACGCATGAAGGGTGGGTATGACAGAGAACTCATCTGCATTCTGATAGCTCTTCTTGGGCAGTAGGTATGGGGGAGTTCTGATACGTATACCTATATAGGTAGTGTCCTGTTTCCCATACAAAGGCTGATTATCCCTCACAGATAGCCTGGGTGACAGAACTGGGATGAAAGGGGACCTGTGGACTTCAAGGGACCATTTCGAAGTCACCCCCACTTCAAAGGCACATTTGGGTATAAGTACTGGGGCTCTGTCCCTACAAATACTGTGCACTACTAAACCTATGAAAAACTCTGCCAGGAGGTAAGACTGCTGTGCTACAAGGATTGCCACCCTGCCTGCCTGCTGCTCTGAAATAACTGAATTCTGCTTTGCTGAACTGCACTGCTGCCTGCTGAGGTCTACTCTGCTCTGGTCAAATACTGGACACATCTCACTTCAACACAGAGTGACTCCAAAGGCTTGCTGACTTGTCCCCTGTTCTAATGTCTCATGGCCATCAAAGACTTTCTTCAACCCTGAAACAGCACCGGGACTCTGCCATCTTTGAGATCGCCATGCAAGGTGGATCCAATCCAGCCCTGAGCCCTTGAAATGTGATTTTGCCGTACAGAACCATCAAAATGATGACTTTGTACTGGTTCGTATTGACGCAGAGCTGATTCGAGGACATTCCTGTTTGGCTCGATGATGAGCAGAACCCAACTGCGAGGCTCAACGATGACGTAGCATGTGCATCATAAGGGAATCCACGTGGAACCAAACTGTGAGGCTCGGCGATGATGCACCTACCCAACTGTATGAATTGGAACCGACACATCAAGTCTTCGACTCTTGCTCCATCCAAGGTACTTTTCAGCCGGACCTGCATGAGTCCTGTAGCCAGCCTGTCCTCCATCGCAGTCAGACTGAACTTTGAATTTACCCTGTCCAGCACGACCTCAAGTAACACCTCAGTGCTAGTTGAATCTAAGCACTAAATTTAGATTTAATCTTTACAAATTTATAACTCTAAACCTACTTATTGGATTTTTGTCATTTTGGTCTTGTTTTACTGATAAAAATATTCTCTATTTTCCTAAACCTATGTGGAGTATTTTTACTGTGTGTGTGCATTACATAAATACTTTATACATTGCCTCTTTAGGGAAGCCTGAATGCTCTGTGCAAGCTACCAGAGAGTGGGCACAGGTTATCTTTTAGTGTGTATCTAACTTGCCTTGACAAGGATTGTGGTCCCTAATTGGACAGGGTGCATACCTCTGCAACCTAGAGACCCAATTTCGAACACATGGCAAAATTAAATCCCCTTGAAAATATGCCAGTTTCCATACATATTGATTACTTTGTTATAATCCTTGTGGGAAGAACTTCATTGGCAGAAGACACGGTCATTAAAGATTCTACTGATAAAAAAAATAGTGATACAGCATTGAAGAAGGTTTTTTCTGGTTCTCATTTGGCACTGAGGGCAGGCATTTATGGATGTATTTTGCACTGTCCTTGATCTCTGAACTGGCGGCTATTTTTATATCTCTGGATTATGCCTCAGATTGTTCTATAGTCTACTGGAACATATTGAATGGCAATTGAAATATATGTCAGAATTTCCTTTGATGTTGTTAGAGTTTGGCTCTCTCTGGGGGGGCATGTGTTCCTGCAAGGAGGAATTATTGATATTAAAAGATCTGCGCACAGACTTAGCCCAGAAAGCATCAGCTCTATGTATGTCTTTTCAGGGAAACCAATTGTTTGGGGCTGAGTTTTAGGATTAGCTCCACAAATTGTTCCAAGAGAAGAAGCATTCCTCATTGGTAAAACAACCTTCTTCAGATAAACAGTCTTTTAAGGCAAAGTCTCCTTTTCAACAGACATCTTGGAGGCAACCTTCTCACTCTCAGGTGGTTTTCAGTTTAAAATAGGAGGTAATAAGAAGGCAAACTCTCCCCCAAAACCTTGTTACTCACTCTATGGCTGGTCAGGAATTTGCAGTCTGAGGCAGAATCCAGCACTTTCTCCAGGTGTGGGAAACATCTGCTACCGACGGTTGGATTCTGGATATAATAAGACAGGGATGCAAGTTTGAATTTGCCTCTCTCCTGCAGTATTTGGGGATCATACCAACTCTTTGGCCTGCCAACAAGGAAAAGAGGCTGGCACTTTCTCAGGGGATAGAGTCCCTTCTTCAGAAGCTAGCAATCTCAGAAGTTCCTTGTAAAGTGAAAGGCTTGGTGTTCAATTCTATAGACTTCCTGGTGAAGAATGTGATGGGGGTTTTCAAATGGTATTAGACCTAAAAACCCTCAACAAGTTTGTGAAAAACGCCTGCCTTTCAAAATGGAAACTCTTCAGAGAATTATCCCATTGGTGATCAAAGGGCGTTTCATGTTTACCCTGGATCTGCAGGATGCCTATTGTCATGTCCTGATCCATCAGGACCATCAAAAGTTTCTCAGGTTTTGCATGGGGTGCCATTTCCAATTTCAGATGTTGCCCTCCAGGCTGATAACTGAGTGTTCGCGAAGGTGGTGGGTCCTCTAGTGGCCTTGTGTCTTTTATAAGGGCTTCATCTGTACCTTTATTTAGACGACTGGCTGCTGCATGCTACAATGAAGGGGCAATTGTTAAAGGACCTGGCCTTAGTATGCTCTCAGATCCAGGATCATGGATTTCTTATTAATCAGGGGAAGTGCCAGCTGAGCCCTTCACAGCATCTAACTTTTCATTGGGGCCAGGTTATGCACGGATCTCAGCAGAGTTTTTTCTGCTGGAAGCAAGAGTGGCACTCTGGAGGGTCCTGTCCCTGAAGGTGATGAGTTCTCAGTCCCTGGCAGTATATCAATGTTTGAAGCTCCTGAGCATAGGCAGTGACGGTCTTCACAGTTACTTGGGCTCACTTTCATCTTTGCCCCCTGTGGTATCATCTGTACTCCTTTTGGGACCCTAAGTCAGGGCACTTCGATGTGCTGGTACCAGTAATAGCACACGCAATCAGGGATTTACAGAGCTGGCTCGTGCTGGGATCCCTTTCCAGCGGGTGGCTCTCCAGTAATATCCCCCGAAAGTTCTCATGACAGATGTCAGATTGTTTGGTTGGGGAGCCATTCTTGGAGTCTGGTCGCTGCAAAAGAAGAGGCCTCTGCAGGAGAGCAGATGTTCCTCCAATTGGAGGGAACTGATTGCTGTGTAAAAAGCTGTAAGGGAGTTTAAGCAACATGTTGTTGGGTGCAGCCTGGTGGTCAGATTGGACAACCTGGTGACTGTGGCATATCTGAACAATCATGGGGGCACCTATTCCAGTTCCTTGAATTGTATAGCTAACAGCCTGTTTCAGTGGGGAGAGCTTCACTTTCAATTTCTGATTGAGGTACATAGGGGGGTGAAAAACAGAATAGCGGATTCCCTCAGTTGTGTGCTCCTCCAAGGGGATCTTTCTTCAGCTATGCGAGAAGTTTGGTGTAGCTTTCCTAGACCTCTTTTTTTCCCTGCTAAATGCTCATGTGTCCAGGTTTTGTTCACGGAGTCCACAAGTAGAAGCTTTGGGAGTGGATGCCCTGTTTCTGCCTTGGGCAGTTGTTGTATGCATTCCCTCTGGTTCCTCTCATTCCTCCGCTGTTGACAAGTTGGTTGAGGGAGCACAGGGTGATGATAGTGGTCGACCCATTCTGTAAAAGATGCTCTTGGTTTCCCATGCTCGGATCTCTGGAAGTCCAGTACCCTTCGTTGAGCCTCTGCCTCCTTCTCCTCTCAGGGCAACCCCCTTTCTTCCTCTCCATAGACTTCAGCTCTCGGTTTGGAAATTGATAGGAAGGGATTGCAGCACACGAGGTTATGCCGGCATTTGGCAGTAGTAATTCAGCAGTCGTGTAAACCTTCTACTTTAAAGACTTATGAAAGACATTGGGGCAGTTTGCAGAAGTGGTGGTTGCCTATACAAATTGCTCCTCTAGATTTCCAGCTGAATTATATCCTACAAATCCATGGAAAGGCTTCAAGAAGAGTTAAATACTCTCTACCTTGGATATTCATGTCTCCTTGGAGTAATCTGGCAGATGCAGAGGTTCTGGTGATCAGATTATTGCAAAGTTTTTCTTTGGCCAGACCTTGATTAAACTTTTATTTCCATTATGGGATCTTCCTCTGTTCCTAAGGTCCTTGGTTTCCCACCCTGTTGGGCCTTGGAGACAGTTGACATCAAGTTCTTGAGTTTCAATATAGTTTTACTGGTGGCAATAACTTGGGCATGGTGAATTAGTGATCTGAGGGCTCTTATGGCGAGGGAACCATTTTTGTCTTTTTTTGATGATGGGGTGGTTCTTTGTTTTGATTCTTCATTTGTTCCCCAAGAGGTTTCCCAGTTTCATAACTCCCAGGAGGTTTATCTTCCAGCCTTGGAATTGAAAAGGTGTTCCGATTCAAATGTTCAGTGGTGCCTCTTCAATGTTAAGAGGGCACTTTTGGTTTATCTGGACAGGACACGGTCTTATCGTAAGACGGACTCTCTGTTTTTGTCTTTTGCGTCCTCGTCTAAAGGTGATATGGCTTCCTCTTTCTTAATCAGTAGGTGAATTAAGCAATTGATTGCTCTGATGTTCTTTGTCTGAGTCACCTCCTCCAGTTGGAATTCTGGGTATATTCACCAAGGGAGTTGCTGCTACCTGGGCTGAATTGAAGGGAGTTTCCGTTTCGCAGATCTGTCAGACAGGTACTTGGGTGACTCCGAAGACTTTTGTGAATCATTATCGCTTACAGACATTTTTGTGTGATTCTGATCATCTTGAGAGTTTTGCAGTCCAATGTTTCTTACCTTCTTACTTTTCTGAATAAATATGGTGTTACATTCTTATAGTGGTCTCTATGTCTGTCTCTTTTTCTCTTTGACTGCCATATGAATGCCAGAGAGCACAGCTTGGGTATCCCTCATCAGTGATGAGGGGGCGAGGACAGAGGGACATGGGGGGTAATGTCTCATTACTTACAGGTATTCTTCAATACTCCTGGTCCTAATGTCCTCATCCCATCAATCACTCCTCTCCTTCACTTCCTCCTTCCCAGGATTGCTGGTCTTCATATCGATGGCTTGGTAGTTCAGACTGAATTTTGGGTAGGTATCGCCTAAATAGGTCCCAGAAGGAGGGGGAGGGGCAATATCTATGGGCATTCCTCTGTTTTTTTTAGGGTTGAGCTTATGACAGCACATGAATATGCGCTTTCACTAGCGACACTCTGTTGTATACAATATAGGGCTTTCATCATGCTCATTGCTCTCCCATTTATTGGAGTCTGTCACTGTGCTTTGCTGCATTCAAAATGGCCTGCAGAGGCCATGCGTCACTTCCATTTCTTTCACTGGCTCAGGGTCCAAGAACAGATTTATTACATTTAATTGGTGTTTGCTCACTGATTGCGCCTTGATTTAAGTGCTATTTGATTAAGTGCTGTTTTTTTACACATGTTGCTGCTTTCCCCTCCCACCCATCACTTCGTCATATTGCTGTCCTTTCTGCCCCACCCCTCTGTTCTTGCTTCCTCATAACCCCGCCTCCTTGCTTGCCTTCCCGCTCTTCTACCCTGAAAATATAAAGCGATATGACACGGAGTCGGCGCTGGCCATGTCATAGCGCTTTTTTGATAACTTTACTTTTAGCTATGCTGCACAGCGACTCTGCTGGACAACATGGCTAAAAGAGATTGTCAAAGCCAATAACTCTCACTTAGTCGTGACCAGGGTCGGATTGGGAATGAAAATCGGCCCGGGCACACAAAAAAAAATCGGCTCATTTGCATAATGCCTTTCCTCAAATCACTCTTCAGGCGTAATTGCATTAAAAAGAAGGGAGGGGGGGGGGCTTAAAAAAATGCACGCATTTGTTTACACTAGTGAAACACATCTGAAAACAAGTGAGGCCACTTCTACTGAGGCCCCCTGCACAGTATGTGCATACATTAATGGGCCGGCCAGCGAGACAAATGGAGTGATACCTCTGCCTGATGCTAAACCGGTGGGTGGGGGACCGGCGGTGTTGGTGGTGAGGGGGGGTGCTAATCAGCGCCCATCTGCCTGCAGAAAGGCCACTCAGCCACCTACTGGGCGGCTGGCTGTATTACGAAAATAGAGACACCGCCCAAATCGGCCCCAGACTGCTAAAAAAAAAAAGCAGCCCACAGCAGGAACTCGGACACCGGCCCCTCGGGCATTGCCCGAGTGCCCGCGTTACCAATCCGAGGCTGGTTGTGGCCTACTGGCTTCATTAATGCTTGTTTTCTTTGAGTTACTGGAAGATTATGTGAATTACCCAGAATCACAGGATTTTGTGCAGACGCCGAGACTCGGCCTTGGTTCCCAAGTTCTAAAGACGGAGCTTTGGGTCCCTTGTCACATTCTTTCACGTGTGGTATGTCTTGTAGCGCTCTTACCTACCCCTTGTTCATTACAACTAGAGGTGTGCTCCTCTGCACAAGCAGGAAGGCCATCCTCACAGCCCCTTCCACTGAAATAGGCACCCGTAGCAGCAGTGCTAATGCAGTCATACCTTAGCAGACCTCCCTCATTGTTTTACACACCTCTGGTTACCCTAACCAAATATAATGGGTACTGGTAACTAAAGGTTTTTAAGTTGTTGAATGAAGCGCATTACAGTTTATTAGGTATATTCACGTGGCCTTTATACCCACTCACCATGCTTACACGGTGTAGCCTGGTGACGCGCTGCATGCTGTGCACGTCATTATGGGCATGCTTTTTTGTTTTTAAATAAATCTAAGTTCAAGCCAGAGGGTATGTGTTTTTTTTACTGTTCTTGCAAACAACATGTTGTGCACCAGGATGGGTGTCATTGCACTCTATGTGCACTCTATTTTCACATGCTTCTATGGGACAGTAGACCACAGTGGGTTAATTTCTGCGTCAGGAAAGAACCCACAGCTGTCCTGCCCTTAGCCCCAGTCTCTCCCCACATAGCCCACCTAATGCACAACATCCATGTCGCACGTCAGAGAGGGCCGTCAGTGCTGCTCGATAGAATGGTGCAGCCGCACTGGGCACTGACCTCTGGAGTGGGGGCACGGATCTGGGGGGGGGGGGAACATCCTTTACAACGCAACTTTTACCACGCAGTGCCTTTATGACGCAACTACTACAACGAAAAGCATTATAACGCATTGCGCTGTGGGGCTCTCTAGGATAGGGAATAGATTTTATTTACTATCCAACACCTTCCCTACTATCCACGGGGACTGGAGTTGGAATAGTAAATTAAACTATTCAATATCCAGCACCCCTGAACACTATGCGTTGTGATGGTTTGCGTTGTAAAAGTTGCGTCGTAAAGGCATGCGTGGTAAAAGCATGCGTTGTAACGACGTACATCCCTGGGGGGGGGGGGTGCTGAGTGCATCAGTGAAGCACATTTTAACATCACGTGCTGCAGAGTTCATTGTGCATGAAGCTGTCAGGCAGCAAAAAAAGTCATGATAACTCTTGTGATTGATGTTCCTGCTAGAGAGAGAGAGAGAGAGAGCTGAGTTGTTTCTAATGGCAGTAGCACAGAGGGTTGATATGCCTGCTGCAAAACACAGATCTGTATTTTATGTGGCCAGCTGAGTGCATTACTAAAGCCAGCCTAACCAGAGCTTTAAAAAAAAAATAATATATATGAGAGAGGGGCTATGGAGAAATGAGTGGCATTTTGTTGGGTGGTAGTGGGGGAATCCACAGACGGTTCATATTGGGGGTGTGCCAAAAAAGCTTGTAACACCAGGCGACACCAGTGCTAAAGCCGGCCCTGTTTGTACACCAAATGCTCTTCATACAGGGACAATTGTTATGACTAGCCATTTGTTTATTATAAACCAGTTGATTTATTGCAGTAATCGTTGTCCCACAGGAAGAATCTTTTATTCCTGCAGTATTTAGGATTCCTTCACAGTGTACATCCTAGTTCCTCATGCCTAGCAGCTTCTGCATAGCGAAGCTCATCATGCGCTATTAGCGCTGACCAGTATATCCCACCGTAGGAAGAGTTACCCTGGCTAAGCCTTATGTATGTAGACTCGACCACAGAACATCACTACCTCTAAACTTAATACAGCACCGCCTCTTACTGCACAGGAGCTCATTATACTTATTATTATACTCAAGACTCCCAAGTGATTGATAGCGGTGAAGAAGAGAGAAGTTACTGGCATTTGGGATGAAATACCGAGAGAGGAGAGAATTTGTGAAATGTGTTATTTACAAATCCAAGATTTTGACCTTGTGCTATTTGTGTGCACGGAGTTACAAAGGGCCAGGCACATGTTTTTAAGACCATTATTTATTAAATCTAATATTCATTCTGCTCAGAAGGCCCGTTTATTAGGTCGAGCCTGTAACAGCGCGCATGCGCTGTTCTGGCAAAGACTTTCTGTAGAGGCTTTTGAAATCTGCCCTCACACTCGCACACGCTAGTGTGTATACTTCTTCTTTTGTCCTACGCTATTGGCCTTTGCGTGCGTTCTTTTAACAAAGACAGCACGCAATTGGCCAAAGGAGGGCTCATTGCTTCTCCCATGGCCTATTGTTGGCGGTTACCCGCACGGCCGCCATGTGGTTTCAATTATCGTGTCCAGACACAGGCGCGATAATTGAAACCACATGCCTCGCTGTGGCGTGCGCGCGCTCTCGCGCCTCGTTCGTTTTGCAAACGGATGACACATCCTCAATGGAATTAAAACGAAGAGAGGTTTATAGCTGCAGAGGCAGTGGTCAACAATTACACTTCTGATGTGTTATTACTTCTGTCATTGTCGTGAGATGGTAGGAGCTTCTAAATAGGGCGGGCCGCTTGGTGCATTATAGGGCTGGCTTCCGGGTGCATTACACCACGCGTTCACACACCCTACCACTTTATGCTGAGGGCTCCCATTCCACCAAAGTCTAAATGAGGCTGTGTACGATTTCATGATTTCCAGTCTCCAGAACTGCACGCTAATAACTCTCTTTGTTTTGTTTTTATTGTTGCTTTTTTAAAATATATATATTTCTTTTTCCTCATTTTTCATACAAAAAAACACGTGGTGCGCCTTTAGTGTGTTTTTCCCCAAAGCACACTGGAGACGAAGAGAAGGGCAGGCGAGAGGCCCTATACGATTCAAAACACACCCAGGAGACCGGAAGATGACACTGCCCATGCGTCAGCTTGTTCCCGCTGCTCTTTGCTTGTTTACTCAAGATGGGGACTCTTGATGGCGAACAGGTAAGCAACACAGACGGTGCGCGCTTTGTGCTCCATCACGGGAGATGCTGCATTTTTTTATTTTTATATAGCGCAAACAGGTGCTCTAAAGGCCCATTATTGTCCGGTACTGAGTACCGACACTGGTTTATCTTGAGAGGGAGAGTCCCAACACTTCTTTAAAGTGACGTAATATGTTTAATTGGAGAGTAGGCACTTCTTAGACACAAGCAGGTACCCTGGTACAGGGTACCTGCACTTCTATTTTTCCATTTCAAGCACTGGTGCGAACTCGAAGGTATTGGATGGCTTTAGATAAGCAACAGTTACATCACTCAAGAACACATTCATGTGTTTGCAGGTATGGGGAGATTTGCCCAGAATCAACAGAGATTGAGCTGACGCAGAGATTCAAACCTGACTACCCAGATCAAAAGTAGATAGTGCTGCCCGTGACGACATATCACCCCCCCTGAGCATTAGGAGGTACAGTGCATGCAGGAATCTACCCTACACACCCATAGTGAACAAACTGCGCCAGTCAGCTATCTGAGAGGGTGGAGGAGCCACGTTGCTCGTCACCCACACTTTGCGGCCTCCACATCTCCGCTAGGAACACCCGACAAGTTCCCTGTCACCAGCAGAGATATTTTTATTGCTGTTTGAATTCTGTTGAATTCCGATGGCACCACTTTGGCGTTCCACACCATATTTCAAGGCCGGACTGACAGTCATAATATCGATGACATATATATTCATGATCTCTTTTGGCTCTTGTAGGGGAAGGGTCGGATATGTAATTTCTGAACTGCATTCAGGGCCTTAACTTGGGGAATGCTATCTGTCATAGGAAGTGACAAATATGTGTGTGCACGCGAGGAGTGTGTGCGAGCGTGCGTCTGCGGGGGGGGGCGAGGGGGGGGGGGGTGGAGATGGAAATTCCGGCCACGGGTTGAAAGACACAATTGCATTTTGAGTTTCTTTTTTCATATTGCAAGTAGAGACCCAAACATGTCAGCACGTGAAGTGTAGGTCAAGGTAAAAGCACAAGTCAAAATAGAAAGAAGCTCTTTAGAAGTCAGTGAGGAAAGAGAAAGGTGGAAGGGGTGGAATGCTCCTTGCCCCTTGTGTGTTCGAGTTGGAGATTTCTTCTGTGTCGAGATCTGTTTGTAGGGAAGGAGCGCACTCTTAAATAGGTCTCGCATTTACGCGAGTTTAAGCTATTGGCATTGTAAATGATAATAGCTTTTATTTATGTTATAAAAATGAAAACAAAAATAAAAGGCATTGCCATTTACACTGTCAATAGCTCAAACTCGCGTAAATGCGAGACCTATTGCATTGCAAATGCTTGTTTGTTTTGTCCTCACCAAATGAAATGATTTGTTATAGGATATACCCATTTTTTTTTTACTTTTTGGGCTATTTATTAGGTAATTTTTAACTCTATTTTGTACGTTGCAATATTTTGATGGTTGGATATTTGATTGTATACGGGGTTGAAGTACAATCTGGTTGGATCCAAGATGGCGGTGTGAGGATCCGACCGTACGGCAGCAGACCTGGAGGCTCCCTCTAAAATCCATCTCTAACGGAATAGAGGAACGGCTATGGTCCTGATATTGAAAAACATGCAACAAACTCATCTATAAACTTATTTGTAACGGCGAAAAGACCCCTCCAGAACAGAAAGCTGCGAGTAGCACTCACCGATGTTTGGGCTCATACTCGCTACAGGGCGTCTTCTGCACTTACAGCAGACGATCTACGGTTTACTTAAGGGCTCTGGTCTTGACTGGCCCGGTTCTCATCTGCTGGCACGCACCTGGTGGTCGGGTAGAATGTCTCCGAAGAATCCACCTCGGACTACACGCAACAGCAAGAACACTGCGGCGGCACTCCCCCTTCTCTGGCAGCAGTTACGATAGCTACAGCGCCTCCCAACGCAACAGCGATGACAACAGTAGTGGACGCTGCAGGAACTGCTCCACTCGAACTCTTTGCTCTCCCCGTTCTTCCCGTTACGGAGGGGGAGGCGACGATACACAACGAAGCACTCACAGTGGTACCGGCATCGGGAGCAGCTGCAGTGGCAAAGACGGTGGCAGGGGGAGACAAAATTCCGGAGCGCGTAATTACCGGTAAGCAGATACTGCGACCCCCGTGTTGGGGGTGGGCACAATTAAAGCGACCGGTAAAGATGCAACCAAGTTGGAGGGGAAGCCGCTGGCAACAGCGGGAGGAGTGATTGTTGGTGAGGGAAACCGGGCACCCTCTATCTCGAAGTGTGCTTCTATTATGGAACCCATAAAAGACTCAGCTGGGTCACGTACACAGCTACAGCCACAACCTAGCAACACTGTATCTGTTCCTACAAAGACACTTAGTGGCTCTACTATTAAGCAGACACCAGCCGCTAAAACAATGCTAGGGGTTGCAGATGGCAATGACAATGATAGTGCTAGTGTTGCTGCACTGGCTCCAGTTATGGCGGATCTGAATTCAGCCTCTGCAGAAATACTTCCAGATGTAGAACCTGGACTGGCCGTCTGCCCGACAACAGAGGATGCAGGGGTATGCAACATAGAGAGGCACAATACCCATTCTATCACCGGAGAGGTGGAAGATGAGCACATTGATGAGCACATTGACCCGGGGTCCTATGAAGACTGCGATCTGGATACGGAGGATGAAGGGGCCGAGAAGAACGTCCCCCTTGATCGGGCTGCAAGATCTTTGGTGGAAAGAAGACGTAAACCAAAAAACAAGACTAAAGCAAAAAAAAGTGGTAAGACTGGCACTGCACTAAGTCGGCTTGTCACAAGCAATAATCTATCCACAAAGAAAATCCTGAGTGACAAGAGTCCTTTGAGACAGTGGATTGAGGCGAAAGGCTTAGTCAAAAATATGACGCCAAGACTGTCGGGGGCTAGTCCTACGGATCCTGAGTTAACCTCAAGCATACCAGACTGCCACTTTTCATCAGAGGCCAGCACATCGCATGTTGCATTACATGTCTCGCCAAACCTATTTTTAACAGTGCTAACTGAACAAGAACAAGAACTAGAACTACCACTATTAACGCATATAGTTTTGACAAATGAGAACTTGGGGCTTAGCAGCGATATAGAATCACCAGCTACTGGCTCTATTTCCACTCCTGCTCCTGTTTCTGATGCCCCTGATACCCCTGTTCTAGCTTTGGCATCTTTGCCATCACTCTCCGTGATGGGTAAAAATATAAATACATCACAGGGGCAGGAAGGCGAGATACGACAGGAAACTGGTCCCTCCCAGCTGGATACTATACTCCAAATACTGAATAATCAACGCATAGAGGCACAAGAACACTATCTACAACTGAGAGAGGACAATAATAAGATGCAGACCTCACTAAAAGAGCTGACCACTAACTTTGGCAGCGTCTCGCAGGATATTGCAGAGTTACAACATCGGGTGGTGGAGGTAGAGGAAGCAACCACACGTATGAACACTGAAGTTAGCAACCATGATGCCCAGCTGATGTCGCTTCAGATAAAAGTCGAGGACTTGGAAAATCGACAGAGACGATCAAATCTAAGATTGTTTGGGATACCGTAAGGGTCTGAGGGCTCTGATCCAAGGGCCTATCTAGTCGGTTTAATGCAGAAGGCTTTTCCAGACCTGGTAGATTGGGATTGGGACTCGCAAATTCAACGGGCACATCGGTTGCCTCTAGTTCAGAAGAATAGGGAGAGTAATTTCCCACGCCCCTTTTTGATCTACTTTGGCAATTTTTTATTGCGCCAGGCTGTCTGCCAGAAGGCTCGTCCTAATTCCCCTATAGTATAGGGGGACTTTCTATATCTGCTCGCTCTGATTTAAGCAAAGCTACAATGGATAGGAGGTGGGAGCTCCGCAAATTGATTGATCCAATCAAATCTAGTGCAGGGCAAGCTTATCTACAGGAACCTGCCGCCTTAAGGTTATTAAAAATGGGCATACTTACTTCTTTAATGATTTTAAAGAAGCTGAAGCATATCTCTCCAGTATCAGTACGAGCAAGAGCAAGAACTAGCGCTAGATAAAAAAAAATAAAAAAACCTTTGTCTAAATAAACTAGCATAAACATGTTGTAGACGGCACTATGGGTAGGGAGATTATATACTAGGGTCTTATATCTAAAGAATTTTTTCCTATGGCCTTTCTCCCTTTTTCTTTTTGTTTTCTCTTCTCTCTCTGTCTTCCCTTTTTTCTTGAGAGGGATTGGGGGCCTCTTCAGGTACTCTGCCATATGCGCTGCCATTACAACGGCAGTAGAAGCTGAAGGGTGGCTTCTCCCCGGCTGGGGTGGGAGCTAGGGGGGTGGAGGGGGGGGGGGTGCTGTTCTCCGCAGGGTGGGGGGTCTTGGGGGGTGAAAACTTGAAAAAATTCATTTTCAAACTGACGGGGAGACATGTAATCGGGAATAGGCTCACATCTCTTATTGTCTGCTCTGAGGATAGAAGATTACCATTTGTTCATTGGTTTAATGTATATTTTGTATTTAAATGTATAAAATAAAATGCTTAGCATGGAATGTAGCAGGGCTAAATAGCAAAAAGAAGAGATCTCTGGTATCGGAGGAGCTAAAGCTACACAACCCTCATTTCTGCTTACTATCTGAAACACATATACCTGGTAAAGATAAAAAGCTACTTAAGCAATTGGGGTATGACATTGTGGTCTGCTCTACTCTGGGGGCTTCTATTAGAGGGGTAGTAATTCTTAAAGACAAACGATTTAGGGTAGAAATCCTTCAAACTGCTTATGATAAAGATGGTAGATGGGCCATCGCACAGATGAGCTTTGAAAACAACAAATATATTCTATGTGTGGTGTATGGCTCTAACCAGGATGAACCCAAGCTTTTTGACTACTTAAATGTAAAACTTTTGGATTGGGAAGGGGAACTTATTATAATGGGGGATTTTAATTGCATTATGGATTATAAGATAGACACCACTAGGACCGGAAGCCACCAACGAATGCGTAAAACTAGGTCGTCTATTTTGGACTTGTGCAGAATCCATAACATCAAGGATCCATGGCGGTACCTGCACCCAAAAACACCGGGGTATACGTACTACTCTGCACCTCACAAACTTTGCTCTAGATTGGACATGGCCCTAGCTAGCGACAATTTACTGAATGCCAGCTTAATGACTATCTGCCCCCGAATCTCCTCGGATCATAACTCTATAATATTGACATTTTCTACTCCACACATTAGGACAAGTCCGAGACCATTTTCCTTCCCTAGATACTTAGTATCAGACTCAGCTTACATACCACAGCTCAAACTGCATCTTGCTGACTTCATAGAGATTAATATGAACACGGCCACCTGCGGTATGGTGTGGGACGCCTGTAAGGCAAGTATCAGGGGTTTCACACAAGCTTACATTATCAGACAAAACTTGGAACATCGCAAGTCTAATGTACTATTGACCTCAAATATAGCTGACCAAGAAGAACTATTGGTATCAGCGCTCCGATCAAATCTGTCTACGATCACAGAAATAGGTCTCAAACTTGGGCAATTAAAATGCGACATTAAGGCTAAACGTATTAAAAAAAAACAGCGTCAGAATACACAAACATAAAATTGCGCAATACGAGGGGGGTGACAAAATTGGTAAAATTTTAGCCTATAAAACAGCGGAAGATAGAGCTGGTACTATGATCACTAATATTCGTGGAACTGGCAACAAGATCTACGATAAGCCACATGATAGGGCAAACCGAAAGAGGAGAGGGAGTCATATAGGCCCATCTCGCTGATCAACGTGGATGCAAAAATATTTGCAAAAATATTAGCATCAAGGTTGGCCCCCATCATGCCCAGGAATGTTAACCCGCAGCAACATGGGTTTATAACTGGGAGAGATACAACAATGCACGTCAATACAGCTATAACGTCGTTCGACGTGGCAGGGACGGAGTCAACCCCACTCGGCATGATTTTATTAGATGCCGAAAAGGCGTTTGACCGAGTGGGGTGGGACTATCTCTGGCACGTTATGACCAAAATGGGGTTCGAGGGACAATTCTTGAAGGGTATACAGGTGTTATATGACAACCCTATGGCCTGTATCAGTTATGGGGGTCTGACTTCTTCGGATTTTTTAATTTCTCGGGGCACCCCCTTATTATTTGCCCTTTCATTAGAACCATTTTTTTCTGCTCTCCAGTCCCAATCTCGGAGTGTACCTTTCAGGTCTGGTTCAGAAATACTAAAAATTACGGCATATGCCGACGATATTGATATATACTCACAAGACATTATCGAGGCACTTCAAGGGATTTCTTCTGAGGCCTGCAAATTTGGGAAAGTATCAGGCTATAAGCTTAACTTACAAAAGACACAAATTATAGCTAATTATACACCAGCGGTGGCGGTCCCTGAGATCTGTAAAGTTGCCACATATCTAGGCGTTAAAATCACGTCTAATATACGGGAAATTTATAATATTAACTATATAACTATAATTATATATATATATATATATATATATATATATATATTAACTATAATGAACTAATTAAATCCACCATCTCTTCATTAAAAAAAGGGCATAGACTACCCTTGACTACCCTTGAACTTAATCAGCAGAATCAATTTAATAAAGATGAAGATACTGCCTAAATTCGTGTATCTCTTTCGCTCTATCCCATTAGCATTAAACAATTCATTTTTTAGTCAACTAGATGGAGTATTCAGTAGCTTTATATGGGGGTATAAAAAAGCGAGAAGATCATTGAAGCTCCTAAAAAACGGCACTAATGAGTGCGGTTTAGACTTCCCCGTCTTTAAGTTATATTTTTGGTCTTCATTTATAAAACGTCTTCGATCCTTATTAAATAGAGAAGACGCATTATTCTTTCATGTATTTATGTTGAAAAGTGACTCAAGAATGTTTCGGCTCCGGACCAACGATCCCAATTACTACAAGAGGGTCAAATTTAAGACCGCTCGGGACATAATTAAGATTTGGGGCAGTATATTAACATTTTGCAAAACTTCTTTTTGCCATCCGAAGCTGCAATTATGGGACAACCCTGGCCTCCCGGGAATTTTTAATGATGGTACGGTCTCTAGATGGTCCAGGCTGGGAATCAATGTTTTGGGAGATCTTTATGGCACACAGGGATTTTTAGACTTTTGTACACTCAAACTCATATATGATCTACCTGAAACTATGAGATTTAAACATCTACAGATACATGATTTTTTGATTAACAAAAAACAGATCCATGACATTTCTGAGTGTGAGATCTGGAACTGCTTATATTCAACTAAAAATAAATCAGTAATATGTGAAGCCTATAAGCACCTGATTGTATTCAAAACAAATGACTGCTCAAAATTAGCAGAAAAATGGAGCAGACAGCTTGGTTTAAACACAACACCTAAACAGATAACACACTCTTTATCGAATATAAACAACTTAGTCAGGTCATCTAGCCTGATGCTGCAACAATTCAAAACCACATGTATGATATACTATACACCTGAAAGAATTTCTAAATGGTATCATAATAGCACCTACAGTGATCGCACAAAATGTCCCAAATGTTCCGCCGAGGCAGCAGATCTAGAACACATGTTGTTCTCATGCCCCAATCTGAAGGAATTTTGGGAGGAAATATATAAGGTAATGAAAATCAAGAAGATTGATCTGCCTATAATCACTGCACCAACAGTTCTACTTGATATATACCCTGTCTCCTCGCCTTCGTCTGCTCTAACTACAATCTTTATGTCATGTGCAAAATTAACTTTGGCTAGAGCTTGGACCTGCCCTGAATCACCTACTGTATGGGATTGGTGGGCCTTAGTAACAGAGATACATTCTATGGAGTTAGCCTTAGCGGATCTCAGAGGGATACGCTCATTGATCAAATATGAAAAGAACTGGAGCAACTTTCTCTAACATGATCACTATTATTAGACTATTAAATCTTTCTCCTAAACTCTTCTCGCAAATACTCATGCTTTAGCCGTCAGATCCTTTTTTATCTTATCTTCTCATTCTTCTTTTTCTTTCTTGTATCTTCTTTTTGGTATCTATTTGTATATACCCTATTTTCAGGGCAGGAAAAGCAGTATTATTTCTAATATGCAATAAGTGGAATAAGTGGAATCTTCCTAAGAAAACATTGACCTGAGAGGATATAATTTCTTCCTTTTATGTAGTAATGATTATACTTTTCTCTTTTTTCTCTGTATGTATTAACATATGTCTTCCTGATCGGTTTGTTAAATAAAAAACTTTTTAAAAAAAGGATATTTGATTGTATACATGTTTTAATATTTCTCCTCTTGTTCCATAGACATGTTTTGATGTACATATTTATTTATCTTTCCTGCACACCACGCAGTATGTTTGATAAAAGTATTTTTTAGGAGGCCGCCATGTACAAAGGAAGAATCACGTATTGTATCATGTAAAGTATTCCTTGTTTAATCTGTGTGTGTATATTTGTGGACCTCTGTAGGAGTTCCATATTAAAATAAATAAATTAATTGAATTAATTGCAGTGCTTATGTGTGAGATCCTCTGGCCTCACAGGCTGGGACACTGGAATTATGCGACAGAAGAGGATCAAAGTATGCAGCAGGATTGACAAAATGATCTAGCAAGAAAAGGCAAACTATGTGGCACATCTGGTTACAGTATTACTGTGTTATTTTACTTCCCTTTCTTTCAGTGACGCATGGCCCAAGCACAGATTAATAAAGTTTAATTATTGGCCCTCTACTGGCCATGCGCTGCTCGTGCTGTGATTCAGGTACTATTTCTATTTTTTTAAAGCTATATGACACGGTTAATGATGCCTGCTTCACTATGCTTTTTTATTTCCTTCCCCACCTGCCCCTATCCTGCTTTTCTCCCTCATAACACCCACCCTCCCATTCCTGTTTCTTTGCCCTTCCCACTTACGGCTTCATAGTGCTTTTTTACACATACTATTCTGTTGCCCACTCCTACCTCCTCCCCCGGTACTCACCAACATCCTCCCTACTCACACCTATAGGCGAGACCTACTGGCTTTGCTAATTCTTGTTCTGTATAAGAGATGGTAACATATCATTAGCGATGAATGGAAAGAGAAATCTAGGACCGAGTAATGACGATTATCAATAAGATATGATACATACCTATCATTTTTTTAACATTCTTTTATTGACATCACTGTCAGAATACTTTGCAATATTACGAAGCTCAACAGTTTCAACATTCCACAATTAAGTGTCCCTCTTGAACCACTCCCCACTCATCTCAGTCTGAGAGTAAACGCCAGAGGGAGCGAAATATCCAACGAAATGCGCCTCGCAAGGGGGGGCGTGGCTTGGACGCCGAGGAAGATGGCGGTTTAGTGCGTCTCTCCTCCCGTCACGAGCGTCTTCATCAGAAACTGGAACACCTTTCTGTGCTTGCAGCTGGGATGTGACCGGAGAATCGAGCACCGGATCACTCCCTGACTGCAATGAGCTGTCCGGCGGGTCCGTAGCTGCAGCGGAACGAGAGCTGCGCCGAGCGAGGCTTCGGACGTTCATGGCAGTAGCGCGACCGAAGGAGGAGAAACGGAGCACGAAGTGAGCTCCTGCGGAGCGCAGCGGTGAATCTGGCATCACGAGAGGGGCTGAAATAGGTGGAAGCGTCTACAGAAAATTGCACACCGGGTCAGACAGCTGAAATTACCGGTCGCGTGAGTACAGTGCGATCGGCCATGTCGGGGCTTCCTCTGCCTTAAATAAGATGGCGGCCGCTACTCGGTGATGCCTTACAGTTCGAGGCTGAGTGTCTCTCCTCACTAATTCTGCCCAAATTAGCCGGATATTGACACCAGACAAGCAGTGCAATGCTGAGATCTACTCTAACATGTGGGGAAGAAAGTAATCACACATTCCGGATCTGATCAGGGGAGATGAATGTTGCTACGCTGTGTGCCTGGAGTGCCTGCCATTAATCCACAATGCATTCCCCAAAGTCACAATGAATGAGCTACTCATAATGTCTGATAATCTGTCCATGAGGGCTTAAAACTGCTGAAGTAAGCGCCTGGATTGCTTGACGTCAAACCACGGTGGGCTCCCTAATATTCCAGTCTCAACAAGCGCCACGTGCACATACTGAATGAATGTATGGGACGCCCTGTACTTCAAATGCCTTTTGCGAAAGTGTTATTACTACCAGTGAACTGAGTTCTGGCTGACCAATCTCCTGTGTAGGCAGGTGCTGTATATTCTGCCTCGCGTGAGTGCCGAAGGGAAGCTTTCTGATCACTGCCTAAAATTCTAAGCAACCCAGAGAAGGATCTAGTGGCCGCGATGGATACCAAGGATCAGGGAACCCTTAAGAGACTTAAATCAGATCACTCGAACCCGGGATCACCAAACAAACCAAAGAAAGTTACTCCGGACGTGCTTGACATGATATTGAATAGGCTAGACGAAGTGAAGGACCTAGCCAAGGTCACTAGAGAGGAAGTGGTGGCAATCCGTCAAGATATCCGAGACACTAATGCGCGCCTAACAGAAACAGAATCCCGGATCAGTCGCCTGGAAGACATAGAGGTTAAAACTTCAACGGCTCTGAAACGCCTACACATCTCCTCTGACCAGACAACTAGACGACTGGCCGAGTTGGAAGACAGGAATAGGAGGGGGAACATACGCATTTTTGGAATTCCGGAAGGGGCCGAAGAGTCGGAAGGTTCATGCATTCGGTTCTTGGAATCCTGGTTCACTAAAGCCACGAACCTGACTTTTACCAACCCTCTTGAATTTGATAGAGCACATAGAGTACCAGGGAGAATCACTAAAACGCAGAGAGGACCAAGGCCCATCGTACGTAAACCATTACGCTACCAACATGTGGAGCAGATCCTTGCCTTCATGCGGAAGCACAATCATATTCTGTGGAAGGACACCAAGGTCTACATTTCTCAAGACTACAGTAAGGAGACCGTAGAAATAAGGAAGGCCTTCCTTGCCCTACGCCCACAACTGTCAGTGAAGGGATAACAATTTGGTTTTGTGGGCCCAGCGAAGTACAGGGTGACGATACGGGGATCGTCTCACTACTTCACGGACCCTATGAAGCTCAAACGTATACTTGAAGACGTGGAAGAACGAGATATGGAACGCGACATGGAAACTAATAACCCAGACAGTCTAGCAGCCTCGGCTTCAGCCTCAGGATACAAATGACCACATCTGAGTTTTAGTATTCTCATCAAGCTATCTATGCTCTGTTAATCCTACAAGCTAATGGGCGTGTCAATTGCAATTGCAAGTTAACTACAGGGTAAGGTCTCAAGTTCATGGACGCCTTATAGCACTGGAAGTTCTATGGTGCCTTGAAATGGGGCGTAAGGGTTTGAACTAAAGTCCTGGAAGTTTCTTTACTCTACTTCTCTCGTTTGTTCTGGCGTAGACCAGCTGTTATTGTTCTAAACTGTTACTGATCTACACTTTTTGAATTGAGCTGGCTCGCCTTGTTGATTCCACTGAGGCGGTTGCCGGTGAGATATGAATCGTAAAGTGTTGAATAAATCCAGACTCCGGTTCACTAGCAGGATAATTCGGAGTAGACCGGATTACGCTGAGGCCATGCTGAGACTCTTTGTTTAAGGGAACGATTACTGGCGATCTATTGTTTTTGCTTAGGTTATTCACCACTGATGCATAGGCCTAGAAACTACTAGCCAATATGGACCTTTTATGAAGGATATGAAGCTATAATACCTTCCAATGGGTTGTGTCGTTGTATTCTCAACTTTCTGTTAGATAGTTATAATCTAGTGGGTACTCAGAATTATTTCTAATTTATCAAGAATATACAGTGGGAGCGCGCTAATGATTACATGCTGATTGCATGTTGGTTCTGCCATACCATTCCAATGCTCCACTGCTTGCGTAGTGTTTATATGTATTTTGCGTTGTGCATAGCTGTTCCAATGTCTATACATGACTAGTTTAGACGGGAGGGTTACTGCGGTTTTCCTCACGTCGCCATGCTTCTGTACTACAGTTGGGGAGGGTGGGGTGGGGGGATGTGGGGGATGGGGGGGATGGGTGTTGTGTTCTATGGTTTGTATTATTTTGTTTTCTTCTTCCTTCTTTCTCTTTCCCTCTTCTTCTTCTCTTTTCCTTGCTGCTTCTTTCTCTTCTGGTCTATCTCTTTGCTCTTGATTGGACAAGTTGTATCATGCATATGCTATGTTTGTATACCTGTACTCAGACCAGTCGTGCTCTATCCCTGGGCGCCCAATTGTCTGCTCATGGTTTCCGCCCGTTTTACATCATATGGAGCAAAACAGTGTGTTCCTTACATAATGCACCGTGTAACATGTTTTTCCTTGGCTCTCATGGAGCAACCATGATACATACACTAGTGTAAATGTCACATACAACGCTTTCCACTCCACTTGGGACAACCTCACTTGACCGATTGAAAATTCTCTCCATGAATGTTAAAGGTCTGAATCAGCCCGTTAAAAAACAGAAGATATTAGACTATGTGCGCAGACAGAAGGGGGACATAGTTCTGTTGCAAGAGACCAAACTAGATGCTAAACAATTCTACACTCTGCGCAACAGGTCTTATTCAGAGGTTGTAGGATCTAGTGCACTTGGTAAAAAGAATGGAGTTCTGGTATTATTGTCAAAAAAGTCCAAGGTAGAATTACTGTCTTCCTCATCAGATGCAAAGGGACGCTGGGTCACGGTGAAACTTTCTAGGGACAACACGGAATTCTTTGTCACTAATGTTTACGCACCTAACACTAATGACTTAGAATTTTGGCAGGACTTAGTCAAGCAGATTGCAACGATACCTGATACGGCGGTACATATAATTGGGGGTGATTTTAATCTTCCATTTGACCCGGCCTTAGATAGGGACTCAAAGTGCGTATTCAAACCGAACAAATCACATAATGCCTTCATCAAATTATGTCAACAATTTCATTTAATTGATGCATGGAGAATACAAAACCCTACTGAGAGGGATTACACATTCTACTCTTCTCCTCACGATTCGTTCTCCCGCATTGATTACATTTTCATTACACAAAATGGCGTTGCAAGGATAGAGGATACATCAATTGAACCGAGGGTTCTGTCAGACCACTCGTGCGTATCTCTATCCATCAGTAACATTAAACCGTCCCCTAAACAAACGTCTTGGAGACTCAATGAAGAAATCTTACACAAAGAACAAAACAGAACTGAAATTCAAACAGCTATTAGATCTTATTTGGAGATTAATGCGAGAGGGGACACTTCAGACCTAGTGCGATGGGAGGCTTTGAAAAGTACAATAAGGGGGGTGTGCATCAAACTCCGTTCAGCAATGAACAGAGATTGCAATGCAAAGCTGGAAGGGTTAGAGGCTGAGATAGCTACCCTAGAGAGCAAACACCAAATAACAAGGGACCGGGAGACATTCAATCTCATGACCAACAGAAAATACGAATATAACAAGCTAGTGAGCGAAAGGGCGGGGGTGTGGCTGGACAGAAAGCGAAGGTTTAAGCTATGTGAATCTAATAAAGCCGGTAAGTGCCTGGCGGCATACTTAAAATTCAAGGTGCAAAAGAATGCTATTAATGTTATCAGGGATTCTGCGGGAGTTACTCACTCGGACCCCCAAAAAATAACTGAGGTCTTTAAAGATTTTTACGAGGACCTATACGCTAAAAACGAATTGGTGGCTGAAGACAAAATTCAGGAGTATCTACAGGAATGTGTACTACCAAAGCTAAAGCCTGAAGAACAACTTAGTCTTAATGAGCCGATCTCGGCTACTGAAGTGGAAAAAGCGATCAGGGGATTGAGATGTGGGAAAGCACCTGGCCCGGATGGCTTTACGGCCAAATTTTATAAAAACTTCACAACGGATTTGGTTGAACCTCTTCTGAACCTCTTTCACGAATTTACGGAGTCGGGGGAGGTGAAGGGCACACTGGCAGAAGCGACTATTGCAGTTCTGCCTAAAGACGGCAAAGACCCGTCGTTACCAAAAAATTATAGGCCGATTTCCCTGATTAATCTGGACTGTAAATTGCTAGCCATGATTTTGTCAGCCCGTTTACAAAAAGTCCTTCCTACCCTCGTACACCCGTCTCAAGCGGGTTTCTTAAAACATAGACTGTCTAGTGATAACACCAGAGTACTAGCCCATGCCCTAGAAAAAGCAAAACTTCTGAAAACTCCCACGGTAGCTGTCACACTAGATGCGGAGAAAGCCTTCGACAAGTTAGATTGGTCCTTCCTTGAGGCAGTTTTACACAACTTTAACCTGGGAGAGACGTTTACTAAACTTGTAATGGCTTTGTATGCCGGCCCTACTGCTAAGGTCAGAGCGGGTGGCTCCTTCTCTTCTTCTTTTTGCTTGAAACAAGGGACGAGACAAGGTTGCCCGTTATCACCATCTCTGTTCTTACTAGCGATAGAACCCTTTTTGTGGCATATTAGACATAATGAAGCCATTGCTGGTGTTCCATTTGATGACTGCACTGTAAAATTGACTGCATACGCCGACGATGTGCTGATCCTGATGGAAAAAGCTGACGAGGCTATCCCGGCCTTGATGAACACAATTGAGGGGTTCTCTAGAGTTTCAGGGTATAAACTGAATAAGGACAAAACAGAAGTTAAGTTATTAAACAACATCGGGGGTAAAGAAATTCTGGGATCATCTGGCCTCACCTGGCAACCAAAAGCTTTTAAATATTTGGGCTTAGATTTTGAGAAGGACTTGATTACGACTCTGAAATTAAATGAAGACTTAACGTTAAAAAAGATATCCATGCTGCTAGACAGCTGGTCACCAACATTTTTGTCCTGGTGGGGTAGGGCTGAGACTCTTAAAATGATGTGCACGCCTCTAGTCAACTACCTAGCTTGCATGCTCCCCATGACTTTTTCAGACGAATTCATCAAGAAGGTAGACAGGTTGTTCGGAGAGTTCCTATGGCGAGGGAAAAAAGCCAGGATATCACTAAAAAAGCTGCGATTAGCAAAAGAAAAGGGCGGCCTGGGCCTGCCCTCGTTCAGGAACTACCAAACAGCCTTCCTCTGTAAGCAAGGGGCCCTTTGGCTGGTTGATGATACATCCTACACTCCAGTGTGGCTAACTATCGAACGGTCGTTAATGGCACGTGCACCCCTCTCAGCTCTCCTCACCATGGACTTGGCTCATGTACCTCACTCTAAATACATTCTACTAAACACCAGAAGAGCACTCCTACGACTTGACCAGTCCCATAAAACTGCTTCGGTGATTAAGAGGTCTACCCTATTCTCATTATGGCATAACCCTATGCTCCGGATAGAGGGGAAGACCCTTTACTGGGAACTGTGGGCTGCAAAGGGTATACATATAGTGAATGACCTCTATGAAAATGGCAGGCCCCTACCCTTTTCGACATTGCAAGAGAAATTTAATTTACCACCCATAGAATTCTACCAATTCCTGAAACTGAAAGCCGCTATCTCCAAATGTCCCCTCACTACAGACCTGCCTTGGCTGGTGACTCGTCTCCGAATTTTGTACCATGCTGATCATTTTGTGTCCAGAATATATAAACTGCTCCTCCCCCTGCCCAAGAAGCCACATAAGTTGACCGAAAGTAAGTGGGAATCGGAGCCTAACTCCACAGGCATTGCATTAGATTGGGAGGTAATACACAACACCGCACTAACAAACAAGGTATCCCCGATTCTATGTCAAACGAAATATATGCTGTTGAACAGAGTGTTCTGGACCCCCCAGAAATTGTTTAAATGTAAACTGAGGGATACGCCTAACTGTTGGAACTGCCAGGAAGCACCTGGTGACTTGGCACACATGCTTTTTAATTGTTCCCTATTGCGACCATTTTGGAGTAAAATATTTACATATATTCAGCAAGTACTTGGAGTCACACCTACCCAGGAATTTATATATGTCATTTTGGGTCCTTTAGAAGCACAATTGCCGGACATTCATGACAGACAATTGCTTGATATCATGCTGACATTGGCGTGCAAGGTCATACTTTACAAATGGAAAAATTTTGCTGAAGTCAACTTTAAAATGTGGCTAGAATGGCTTTCCTTCTTAAGAGGGGCGGACAATCCTGCGCTACAGTCGGCCACTTGGAAGCCTTCAAACAACAAACTCTGGTCATCCTTGGATGCGTCATCCTCCCACTTTGAGCCCCCATGATGCACATCTCAACGGTCAGCTTTGCTATATAGAATCTATATAGAATTTGGTATGTTTGATTGTGTGTGCTTACTGTATATTTCCTGTTGCGCGCACAGCGTACCAGGTCTGGGTAATCCGATTGTTATTGCTTTATGGATACACCTGTCCTCTCTCCTCTCTCCTCTTCTCTCTTTTCTCTCTTTTCTCCTCTCTTTCTCTCTCCCCCCTTTTTCTTCTCTTCTCTTCTTTGACTTGCTTTTGATTATTGTAAGCGTTATTGTGCCAACATTCTATCCATTTGTACCTTGGAAGATTTATTGTATTGTTTTTATTTTCATCTTTATTCTTCAATAAAAAAGATTTGAATTAAAAAAAAAGAAATGCGCCTCGCAAGAGACCAATCAGTAATTTACCTTATTTTGACCCACTTTACACCATGTAGGCTATTTTACCCTGGCGCCACTTCTGCCTATACACACTTTCTTTGTTATTGTAAGGGAAAGGACATTAGCCAACCTCTGCAATTTAACGTGCAGAGGTGTAATACACCAATTGTATGTCAACCTCAAATTAATTTAAACATTGTTTACACGGTGGCTGAGTGCCCCATTAATCCGACCGGTACTTCACTGAATGCAAAAAAAGTCATTAGCCAATTAATCATGGTATTTATAGCACTTCTAAGACCATCTGCTCATGTATTCTCAGGGTGCTCCCTTAAATCTAACCACTCAGGCGCGAGTAAAAGCAACGCCGCGGGAAGCGTCTCCTCCGCATTCTGCAAATGGATTTACGTAGCCGAATTCAATGACCCGTGCCATGTTGTAGTGCTAACAAATAATTCTACGGCTTGACAGGAAGCATATTTCCACCCCTCGAACATTAATGAATCTACATGACTAAATTAGGCTGAGGTACTCCATCACCACAAATTGATGATTCAATAAATCACACCGGAGAAACAGCTGAGTAATTATGGCATGATGTTCGAGGCAATAGGAGCCTCATTTGCATATTAACAGACATTTGTCACAATAATTTCTGTCATGGACTGGTAAATGTTAAACATGATTAATTCCGCTAGCGAGCTAGACTGACTTATCAGATGCATAATGAAACAGACACTTCAAAGGCGAGAAATGCATAGCCTTGCATCAAACGGAAGCATATGGCTCTAATTAGCAGCATTAATTTATTCATGATTTGAGCCCCTCGGAGTATTGGATGTATGTATTTAAACTCTTTACGTAGAAGAGCTTCTTTTCTGTGTTATAGCCTCTAAAGGTTCTACCATGGATGAGAAAAACGGGATTTTTGTGAATAAAGGCGGGTTCACGTCTGTTGTTTGCACGAGGAACATATGAACGAAGAAGAAAGTTCACGTTTCTTTCAACTGACTGAGCAGATCTCTTGAATATGGCAATTTTCTAAAGCAATACAGGCTTTCCAATGTACATACGTATTGTAGGTAATTGCAAACTAATTAAACTTGAATATTAAACTTGGGGAGGAGTATATGTAATTAGACAGGGAATTGTCAGCTAATTCGGATCACTCGTCCAGTCAGAGGTATCAGACGCTCAAAATAGTTTTACCAGAAGCATTTGGGATCACAAAACATTTTTCAATGATGCTCTTACATGCTCTTGGTGGTAACTAAGGGCCTTATGGGTTTGGCAGTACGCCTGGAACGCCCAGGTCCTGCACCGCCAAACCTGTGTAGGAACCGCCTTGCAGATCAGGAGTTTTCTCCTGGTCTGGCGGGACAGTTCTTTAGCGCTCCCAGGGTGGTGGCAGAGCAATGGGCAGTACCTGCATGGTATGGACTTCTGCAGTCCATGCGGTGAAGCTATGGTGAGCATGCAAACAGGGGGTAACATGTTTTGCCCCCCTGTGTGCATCTACAAGGTTTTAGACACCAGGGGACCCTGTAGGGCCCTCTTTGTATCCTCATCGTCACACTTTTGGTGGTCTCACCGTCATAAAAAGTGTGGTGGTGAGGAAACTCTTAATATTTTTGGCGGGCTGCAGCGGCCCATCCGGAATACTGCAGCCTCAGGACCACCATGTAACCTCCAGGCAGTGGCGGTTCCCTCACGGTTGTGGTGGTCCCAGGACAGCCCGACCGCCTTAGTCATAATAAGGCGGTCGGGAAACTGCTACTGTGAGTCTGGCGGTCTGTGGATCCCCAGACTCATAATAAGGCCCTGAGGCATTGTGTTTGATGCTAGCATCTTTAGCAAACACAAGGAGATGATGGTGGAGCGCTGAAACTTTTCAGACACTCACCCCCAGTCACAGATCTGGGTTGAATCCATCATCATTCTTTACTGCACTTCGCCACCTCAGTTCAGACCCAGCTATATGCAAATCAGTCTTGACCCTGTGCCTCATTGGAACAGTCCAGCCCAAACTGCAAAGCCAAGTCTTCCCTGAACCGGAAACAAGCATCCTGGGACTGGTTTCTGGGTAACACCCTTCATCAGCCAGGCTAGCATCTTTAGCCATGCTATTATAAATGCATACTTATGGTGGTGGTGATGTGTGACAAAAATATGTGTGCATATTTTTTGTGTTGCATTTCTTTGTGGTAGTGATGTGTAATGTTTTTTGGTGCTGTTGTGCTGCATTATTGCACTGTATTATTGCTGTGTTCTGCTCTGGTTATTGTGTTGTGTTCTATTTTGACTGGTTTATTGTCTAGTGCCTCATTATGTTTTTGTTATGTTATTATACCTTGGGTTACATTATTGTTTTGTATTCCATTGTGCTCTTCAATTATTTAAGAGATGTAAGCCAATGCTGCTAAATGTCCAGCTAATTGCAAGGGCTCCGTACTTGACCTCTTTCTTAGAGTCTCTATGGAAGGGCACCCCTTCCAGGAGGTACACTCTGTATCCCAAATGAAACCTGGGTTACAGAAAAGATGCCCACTGGAATGAAGTGCCTGACAGCACCAGGAATAAAAGGAACAAAGGCACAATAATCACCATGGTGCTGGGTCCCAACTGTAGGACAGTTATTGCAAGGCTGCAGTTTTTGGCAGACGTAAGATCAGGACAGGAGCTGAGTTGGAGCTGGGTAGAGTGCAGCAGAGTTAGAGCAGTACTAGTGCAGGGTAGGCAAGTTTAGAGAAGAGCTGGGACATATCCACAGCTGGAACAGAGTTGGAGCTAGAGAGGTGGAGAAGCAAGAAAGAAGCTTGAGGAGGAATGAAGACACCAACAGCAGGAGGAAGCTAGGTGAGTTCCCCTGATCAGAGGCACTCTATACCAGGGGAGCCAAAATCCAAATTTCCACAGCAGAGACACATACTTTTCATTTTAATGACACTTCTAGATGTTACATCGCCAGAATTGGTATCAGTTCTGTATATGGGTATGTATGTTATTATGTATGTGTGTATGGCTATAGTATTTCTAAAGCACAAACTTAGCCAAAAGGCAGCGGAGCGCTGTGCATGGCCAAAAACAAGCATAAAGTCAATAAAGAACAGGAGAGGAAGAAGGGTTGTAGGCGGTTAATGCAATGTGATCTATTGTTCAATAAATTGGTGAGCTTTCAAATCTTTCCAAAATAGGACCAGCATTGGGGCGGCCTGATGGATATGGCAATTTTTTTTCCATTCATAGCTTCAACATACAACATGTTAATATACATGGAATTAAAATTGACACAGGCACATCCCACTAAAACAAGCAAAAGCTTAGGCATTCCTTAAAGAATGGATTAGTTTGATCAGAAAATGTTTCCACTTGAAATCCCTCTACACTCAATTAAACCTTTTATTCACTGTGCCTAGTGTCAATTAGATAACTGAATTACTACTTGGTTTGAACAAACAGGGTTTAACATTAAACTATATGAATTCTCTTTTGAGGGAATTCATGAGAACCAATTGCTGCCAAGTAGCTATTTGCCATGTGAGCCTACCCTAGCTTGTTTTCATCAAAGTATTATGGGACATGTAGACTTGCTTTTATTATTGTAAGAATAGGGCTCAGAAATCGAAGCATGCAAAGTGCTGTTTGCGAAAAGCCCAGACTGGCTAAATATGTCCCACGTGACATGAGCAGACCTGGCACCTAGTAGCAACGCCTGTGAAGACACGCAATATAAAAACTATTTAAGCACTATTTCAAGTTTTTTCAGAGTAGCAATGGAATGTTTGCAGAAGGATATCCATATGTATGGCACAAATGGTAACCTTAATTTAGCCTGCCCACCACCTGCGTTCATGGAGCCTTCCCTTAATCACAGCCACTCTCTCTAGGCATCTGGCAGTGGCAAAAAATGCTGATTGATTGAAATTGCCCCGGTTACTTACCGGCTATCTACATTACTCCAAGTCCAGTCTTCCTCGTCACATTACTTAAATAGTGAGCTTCAGCTCCCCCACAGAACCCCCCCGAAGCAAAATTAATGCTCCGGCCTTCCCCATCTCTCCCTAAAATGGCTGACCTCCTTCCCTCCGACTTTATCCATAAGAGGAGGCTCAACCCACCCCACTTCCCTTCCTCTCTCAGGCCCCACAATACATGAAAAAGAACAGGGGATGGGAAACCCATGTGGCGAGGAACACTGGACTTGGAGCAATGAAGATTACTGATAAGTAATTGGAGCATTACCTCCTCGTCAGTCTCCCCCGCCATGTTACTTACATAGTGAGCTAATACCAAAGCCACATTCGGCTTTTATGATCACCAGAAAAACAACCTAATCAAATTTGCAAGTAACTTGTGAGATGTAATTTTAAAAAAGAAACACTGACTCTGCAAGGCGCTGGAGTCAGACTCGACACATGGGGACAGAGTCGCTCTCATGCAAAAGCCATATTTTCTTTTATATGCTGCAGGACCTCCTTTAATTTCTGTCCCTCTCGAAACACTCAGGCCAGCATGCACATTCATCAGCGTGTCAACCTCACATATCCTTGCAGTTGCTGGCTGGAGACTTGGGTTTATGTTCTCCAGCAATTCCATGATAGACTCCCCATTCAGTGGGTAGAACTGTATAGCTTCCTCCTCACTGAGTCAATGAGGGATGTGCGCTGATAGAAAACACTCTCCTTTATCTGTTAGCTTCCCTCTTCCCCCCTCATTCAGCAGAGCTTTTGCACCAATCAATTCTGTAAAGAACAACGCATTTGGGCACTTGCGTCGTTTATTAAATCATAGCATAGCGTAATTAAAATCAGCAATGTGGGCTGTGTTGCATTACTCACGATTTATGAAGCCATGCAGGGTCACACACGATAGTCTTGTATGGCCTCATAAATCCCATTTTTGATGTGCATGGCTCTTGCACCACGTTGCATGGTGCAAGAGCGAATTAAAGGGGCTCATAATTATGCCACATAGTGTATTTCTTATTCTGCTGTTATATTACCTGAAATGCTTTCCAGGTTATTCTGCCAAAACGTTATACTATATCTCTATTTTTCTCATTAGAACTCTTTATGGGGTCTGGACTGACACCTACAATACATTCTACATTTATCTCAATCATAGTTATAGAATAGGGAAGTTTCTCAGTGGAATGCTCTTGTCATATTTGCTTTGTTAATGCTTATTCCGATGACTAAATTGATTCTCTACTACTAAATATCGATTTATTGATTGTTAACCTTTACTGATGATTATTGGAGAATAATACTTTAATAAACAAATGCATTACAAAAAGAGATAAAAATAAAAACATTTAACTCAACTAAACGCTCTATATTGACTGAATTAAAGTAAATGATAACTGATAATTATCTAGGTTGGGATTTAATTTGAAGTTTCAGCTGACAACAAAGATCCATAGACCTCAGATTATGTGCTCAGGGTTCTAGCTAGAGGAGTGGGCAACCGGCAGAACCCCGTGCTCCAGTAGGTCTCTAGATACTTTAAAGATGGCAGATGAGCGTCTACCTGAAGAGCAGAGTAGTAACTAACTGTTGATGCAGCAGTAAGCTGAGCAATAATTTGTTTATAGGCATGTCATCAATATTACGTCACAGCTATTTCCTCTATGGGCTCATAACATATCACTAAACTGTCATTGATCCTCCGATGGATATTTAATTTGAGCTAAAAGGGACTTGGATATTCGGAGAACATGAGGCAATTCCTTATGAGGACCTGGAGTAAGAAAAAGCCAGATAAAATACTAACAATGAGCAAACTTTTCTTTAGACACCATTATTGATCACTGTTAGAAATGGGATTTCTGGTTGGCTAGGGCATGCTCCTAAGCCAGGCAGAATCCACCACTCTAGTCAGGGCAAGAGAGTTATAAGCTGAAGATAACCCCTGCTCTTCCCGTTGGTAGCTTGGCACGAGCAGTCAGGCTTATCCCAGAGGCAATGTGTAAAGCGTTTGTGCAACACACACACACGGCAGCAACACACTAGGCAAACCACAATGGAAACTCCACACAAGGTTATATAAAAAATAGCCTTTGTATTGTCATAAACACATTAGAAACATATTCACACATTTACTCTGTGCCAACTGGCACTGGGCAATATTCATAGGGGATTATATACATGACAGGGTCAATTGGGCCGCTGTTAGTACTTTTAGAAAGTAACAGTAGTAGATATAAGACACAACCAGCGATTACTGGTAAAATACTGTACTTAGCATTAGCACCTGCAACATAAACACATTATGTCTGCATTACATTAGGCCAGAACATTACGTCTAAATCACATTACACCTTAATATCCTAAGCATAAACACAGTATGCAATCACTGTAGGCATAAACACATTGCGCAATCACTGTAGGCGAAAACACATTTTGCAATCACTGTAGGCATAAACACATTATGCATCCATCACGTTAGGTATAAACACCATTAGGCATGAAATCATAGCATTGCATAGAAGAGCCGATTATGCATACAACATAATCAGCAGCACTGTACCTTAATAAACACTGCACACCAGGGTACAAAGCATAACGTGTGATGCCCAAACCTCATTAACAGTGGTGCACGTCCTAACATCACATAGGGCAGCCTATAAGGCAAAACCTGACCAGTATAATGTGCTAGGTATCCCATCAGCAACTGTGCACCATAGCACACCTGCCAGGCGGTTCCTGTCCCCCACATCGGTGTCTCTAAGCGGGGGCCCTGTCCTGGGCTCGCCCTGCAATGCCAACAGAAAACAAGGGGGGGGTTGCAACTCGCCCCGTCTCCTTCCTTGAAGACTGACCCGGTGCTGCTGAAGCCTACCAGCTGGCTCCCACCTCTGAACTCGAATGCCCCTGAGCAGATACGAAGGCAGCTGCCAGCGACTCTGCGGTGCAGCTGGGCAAATGCCGGGAATGCCCAACGGGGATGGTCAGGAGCCTCCCGCCCTGGTTCAAATATGAATGCTGCTCCCGTTTTTTTAAATTCCATGAATGCGGGGGTGGAGAACCGGGTTTTTATGGACCCAGCGGTGCCATGGGAAAACACCTGAAATCTCCGGTTCCACCTGTCTCAGAGTTACAGAAACGCGACAAACTTCTTGGTGACGTCAAAGTACAAATTTATTGGCTGTAACCAGTAACAGAGGTCCACGAAGTACAGTGGCTGTATATTCGTAGGAGACTGCTCAATTTTACAAAGCCAGCCATCCCTTTTTATACAAAATATTATGCTTCAGGCAAACATTCCTTATTTACAGTAAACCATTCCCATGTGTACAATAAAAGCATTGCATGACAAGCCCACATTTCATTGTCCAGCCCACCATCAATAACCCGGCAAGACCCAACACTCTTCATCAGATAATCGGACGGACCCCTAATAAAAACGGGCACCTCCTCATCGTAAAGCAGGTCATAAAGAATGGAGCAGAGACAGGTGTGTGTAAGATTAGACATGGTTGTGTGCAATAAAGGGTTTATGGTAGGCTGTGCCTTGATCCCTAATCTCGATCGGCCACTGGGAAAGGAACTGGCTGAACAGGTTTTGGCTTCGGGCAATGGAGTCAGCTTGCCCAGGTCACACAGAAATCAGCTAAAGGTGTACGTGTCCCAAAGACTCGTTCGGCCTTAGTCATCGGCCTATGTGAGGGCAACCACAAAATGGCTGCCGTACACAAAATGGAACCCGAGGGTTCAGAACGGAACCTCTGGTTTCACGGTGATCTCGTCACTCGTACATGACGAAAATACTCGTCTATAGTATACTCGTCATTCTCGGTCTGCTGATACCAAAATCGTCATGATTCGATGATGTATATGACACGGGTCCAGAATCCACGGAACCACAGGGGAGTCCCCAAATCAGGATTTCCTCCGGCCAAGTTACAGCCCAGCGCTGCGGAGCATGCACGCTCCTTGTCTCCTGGCAAAATGCAGGGTAGGCTCCTGCTCCCCCTCAGAGCACAGGGGAATCCTCCACACGTTGTGAATTCCTTGAAAATACTCATGCAGCACAAGGCTGACGGCCTCACGTTCCCTGGGGCATTCTTCGCGCCAAGTGCGCTTCCCAGGATTCTTAGGCCAACATAATCAGGGGCAGAGCTGGGCACAGGCAGGCCAGCACGTAGGGACCCACAGGAAGCAGCAGCTGGGTCTCACTGCAGTTCCTCCTGTTGCCCAGCACAGCATAGGTCCCAGCAAGCACCAAAAAGCTCACCTTCATGGGGTCACATCCCTTATTTTTATATTGCAGTTTCCTTTGTCTGTAGTGCAGGGCATGGGGGAACCAGATGCAACTGGTTCTGGTTTTTTTTGTGGAGCACTCTGCTTACAGTGCTCACACCCTCCTTTCAGAGATGTGGCTCTGCCATCAGACACACCACAGGGGGGCGGAGCCAGCATTTACTAGGGCAGTCACAATCTTATTCAGGGACCAGGGACTTCCCCTCCACTACTCAAAATGTAGATGTCCCATTCAGCCCTGGGCTGACTCACCCTACCCCTCCTGGAGCCACACACACCTCACCAGCCCCTGTCACTCAAAAGCCAGACATGCAATTCACATCAGACAGACAGACACATAGCACACAGAAATACCAACTTCTAAAAGTGGCATTTCTAAAATAGTCATAATAAATCGGCACACACCATTGCATAGCATTTATTATTACTATTTCAAACATACCAAATGTGACCACGCTGCTCCTCTCATATCAGGAATTACCACTGAAACACTTATCAGGGAACCCCCAATGCATTCCTATGGGAGGGCAGCCCCACAGTAGTGAGAAACCAAAATGGCTGTTTGTCACTACCAGGGTATGTCACACACTTAAGGTGCATGTCCTACCTTTTACCTACAATGCACCCTGCCCATAGGGCTAGCTAGGGCCAACCTTAGGGCTGACTGACTTGTAGAAAAAGGGGGGTCACGGACATGGTACACACTTTAGGTGCCACGTCACAGCGGCAGTAACACTGCGCGCACAGGCCCTGTAATGCCAGAGGCCTGAGATAGGTTTGTAAGGCTACTTTGGTGGGTGGCGCAATCAGCGATGCAAGCCTACCAGTAGCATTTAATTTACCAGCCATGGGTATCTGAGATACCACTTTACAAGGGACTGACAGGTAAATTAAATAGACCAATCTTACCACATTTAACATAGAGACCACACGCACTTTACACTGGACAGCAGTGCTAAAGTGCCCAGAGTCCTAAAACCATCAAAACCATGTCAGAAAAAATGCTAGGAGAAAGGCAAAAAGTTTAGTGATGACCCTGCAAACAGGGCCAAGTCCAACAAAAAACTTACAAGAAGAAGGTTCACACCAAGAAGAACTCAAACACGATAAAGTTTTTTTTTTTTTTTTTTTTTTTGGGTTATAAACTTTTATTAACATTCAAGCAGTCATACACAGCAGTGTGCCTACAACCATGCAAGGCCGGCAGCGATACACATGGAGTATGTCAAGCAGAAGCATTGCTGTCCCAGATCCAGGGAGTGCAGTTAGGGTCAACCATCAGCAATATACAAGGGAATCAATATATACACATCAAATCACATCTGTAGGGGAGCAATTAAGGTAAATGTGCAGTCAGCAAAGGCACGATATGGCATGACAGAATCAGTAGGTCTTAGTAGCACCACCTCGTGCAAGGGGACAAAGGTACCATACCAAGTGGAAGCAACGTAGCAGTTCTCCCAGGGAGGAGAATCCAAGAAGGTATCAAGGCAGGGCAGCTAGGGATAACAAGGCAATGCAATGGCGTTAGATAGTGCCTGAAAAGAAAATAGCGAAGGTAAGCATGTGGTACAATTGCAAAGGATGTCCATCAGTCGAAGAATACATAGACCTCGGGAAGGAAGCACCATAATGGATACATCTCTAACAGTGTCACACTCCCCCAACATACCTCTCCCAGTATGAGCCAGGGAGTGGTTAATGAGAGCCTGCCGGCTAGTTAATCTGTGTGTGTGTAATGCCGGTAGTGTTAGTGTCTTCCACCCCATGCGAGGCTGTATCGAGAAGGTAGGCCTGTAGGGGACCCCAGATGTCCGCCGGCCTCGAGTGCAGAGGTAGCAGTTCTGAAAACACACCGTATTGTTCCTGACAGTATAGCATATCATTCATCCAAACCTTGAACTTAGGAGCACGGCCCCGGCCCCATCTACATGCCAAGTGTCTGCGTGCCAATAAGAGTGCGACGTTAGTGAATTTCCTAACTGTCCGTGACACTTGTGCAGTATAGCCTAGAAGGAACAACAGTGGATCTGGGGTCAGCGCAACACCTATCATGTGGGAGAGACCCTCACAGACCCGCGTCCAATAATCCTGTACTTGCGGGCAGGTCCACGATAAATGGAAGAAGTCCGCTCCCTCCCGCCCACATCGCTCACATCTGTCGGAGTCAGCAAGCCCGAAGCGAAACTTCCGAGCTGGAGTGTAGTACAGTCTATGGAGGAATTTGTAATGTATAATTTTGAAGCGGCAGCTAGACATTACCTCTCCTGACAAATCACAGCAGTATTCCCATTGTGCATCCGTAATATCACTACGAAAATCCCCTGCCCAGTGTGCTCTAGCCACACTAGTCACTACAGGTAATTCCTCTCGGATACACTTATACAGTTTCGAAACCAGGTGTGCGCCATCAGAGCTATTTAACACTACTGTGAGCGGAGCTAGACTAGGGGGTTCATGAGGAAAATCCGGCAATAAGGCTCTCAAGCCTTCCCTAAGCCGTAGGTAATAGAAAAGTTCCAGTGGGTTATGTGCGCTATCACCGAAAAAGTCATCTCGAGAGCGGAACTTCCCATCACGGAATAGATCACCCCACACCCCCACCCTCAGCCTCTTGCACATTCGTTGGAATCCAACCTCCTGCAGGAGTGACATTCGTGGGTGGTAGGATAGTGGCATATGGGTCGCATAGAGTAACGGTATATGCAGTCGCTTCCCAATGTCGTGCCATGCCCCAATCGTGCAGGACACAGTGTTGGAATGCATCTCCAGGGTGGCTGCGGGGGCGTGCACCACTCCAGTCAATGGTAGTGGATGTGCTATCCAGTCCTCCGCTGCCACCTGCGGCATGAAAGCAGTTGGACGTAGCCAATGATACAAGTAGTGCGCTTGAGCACTTAAATAGTAAATTTCGAAGTCCGGGACATCGAAGCCCCCCTCCCTATAGGGTTGTGTCATTATCGCCCAGCGGAGCCGAGCCTGGCGTCCCCCCCACACCAGTCGGATAAGTTCAGAGCGCAAGGTTTTAAAAAAAAACGCACCTGGATGATAGGGAATATTAAGGAACAGGTATAAGAATCGCGGTAGTACCACCATTTTCACCAGGGAGATTCTCGCCGCCATGGACAAGGGCAGTTTGATCCATCGTGTCACTGAATCCGTCAGTTTTGTGATGGCCACTCCGTAGTTCATTCTTAAGGTGTCTCCTTTGTCTCTCGATATCTGTATCCCTAGATAGCGTAGCTCCGAAGAGCACCACTCGAGCGGGTAATCTAGAGGGAATTCAGTGACTGCTGGTGTCAACGGGAAGAGCTGTGACTTGTTCCAATTAATGGAGACACCCGAAAGGCAGCCAAAGGTAACGAACTCCCGCAATAGTGAATTAAGATTAGCCTGGGGGTCTTTAACGTAAAGCGTGACATCATCGGCATATAGCGAGATGGAGAGTTGGCGCTGAAAGCAATTGAAGGCACTGGGTTTGTGGAGTTGCCGAATTCGACAAGCCAGCGGCTCAATTGCCACCGCAAAGAGTAGAGGGGAAAGGGGGCACCCCTGCCGGGTCCCTCTCGTGATTGCAAATTCAGCAGTAAGTTGACCATTTGCAAGCACTCTCGCCGTGGGAGAGGTGTAGAGCAGTCGCACCCAGGCCACAAAGACGGGGGGGAACCCCATCTTTTGCAAGACTGCGAAGAGGAATCCCCATTCCACCGAATCGAATGCTTTCGAGGCGTCCAAAAACACCCCGGCCAGGGGAATCTCCGGGTGTACAGTTTGAATGAGGGAAAACACTGTGCGGAGGTTATGCGACGTGGATCGCGTGGGGACAAAGCCGGACTGGTCAGGCAAAATGATCGTGGTCATTAGTAGGGAAAGTCTGGTCGCAAGGACCTTCGCCAGAAGTTTAGCGTCGCAGTTCAGCAACGACAGTGGGCGATACGAGTCACACTGTGTGGCATTCTTCCCGGGTTTAAGTAAAGACGTTATTATGACTTCCCGCATAGATCTCGGGAGCACCCCTACTTCCATTGCATCATTAAAGACCTCACGGAGCACCGGAGCCATAATCTCCACGTAGCATTTATAAAACTCCGCGGGGAGACCATCATGACCCGGCGCTTTCCCGTTGCTCAGGGACATTATGGCATCTCGTACCTCATCCAGCTCGAGAGGTGCTCCCAGAAATTGTCTATGGACATCGCTAAGCCAGCAAAGCGCTATATCCCCCAGATAGCCGTCCAGGTCAAACTCCCCAGCGGCGCGCGAGGTATACAACTGTTCATAGTGTGTCTGGAGTGTGCGGAGTATACCATCGTTGTCCTTGTGGACCACCCCATCCGCCGCCGTTAGTTCTAAGATAGTGTTTGAACCTCGAGCCAGCCTCACCGCCATGGCTAACGCCTTTCCTGGTCTCCCTCCCTCATTATAAGCACGGGCTCGCCAGTGTTTCCCTTTGAAATGTACCTCTCTCTGCGCTTCAGCTTCGTACTCTGACAATTTAGTTCTGAACGCGCCTTGGGCCCCCCCATCTGCCCCCCGCACCATGCGAGTTTCCAAAGCTCTAAGCTCGTCCTCCAGTCTGCCTAGCGTTCGTTGGATATCCTTGAGCACCCCTGAGCTTTTAGCTATGCACCACCCCCGCACCGTGACCTTGAATGCCTCCCACACCGTTTCCACACTGTCCACCGTGTCTTTATTTCGGGGGAAGAAATCTTCTATGTCGGTTCTGAGTTCTTCGCGGAAGACAGTGTCAATGAGGATATTTGGATGTAGTCGCCAGGGCGGACGTGGTTTGTGAAATCCAGGCATATCCAACGATAGGAAAACAGGGCAATGGTCGGAATGTGTTCTGGGCAAATGTCGAGTAGTGAGAATGTTCGGGGCCAAATTCTGGGACACGAAGATGTAGTCTAGCCTAGCCCACGTGCCCGTGTAGGACGTAAAGTGTGTGCCTTCCAGCAAATCAGGATGTAAGTGCCTCCAGCTATCAACCAATCCCCCCTCCTCAACTATCCCCTCAAGGGAGTCTCTTGCCTTAGTATGATATGTGGAACATCCATCAGCTCTATCCACTCTCGGGTGCAAGGCCACATTAAGATCTCCGCCCCAAATCAGATATCTGGAACCAATATCCACTATACCTCCCCAGAGGCGGGTGAAGAAATGCGGGTCATCAACATTGGGAGCATAACAGTTAGCAATGGTAACAGTTTCCCCGCCCAGCCTTCCCCATACAATGACATATCTACCCTCCTTATCAGTTTGTTGCCCTTGTTGTATGAACGGGAGATTTCGACGAATAAGAATGGCAGTGCCTCTAGCATAGGAGGAGAAATTTGAGAAAACTCGCACTCCTGCCCATCTCGCACCAAACGTAGAGGCAGCCGATGGGGGGATATGAGTTTCTTGTAACATAATCACCTGTGCATCGTGTCTGTCCCAGTATGCTAACAATTGCCTACATTTACGTGCATCTTTTAGCCCCCGTACATTCCAGGATAGAAAATTACATCGATTAGCAGGCTTCACACCTATATCGGTGCAACTGACTGTGCTGTAAAATAATGCTGTGCATACCTCCCAAGCGCGTTACGTAAACAGCTTCAACCCAACTCACTCCCTCCAAGTACAATACCGCGGCTCCCTGCTTGTGTATCAGAACTTCATACAGGTTACTTATCAACCAAACAGTCCCCCGAGCCCCCCCCTCCTCCCACAGAGGCAGCCCCAACTCGCCAGTGCTAGCTCCCCCCCCAACCCTCCCCACCCCCCTCAACAACCAGGGACAAGAACAATCCCCGCCACAATAACAGTAACAGCATGGGTAATACCCGTTAGGGACCATTCTAGGTGGCAACACAACAACCCCTCCTCTCCCTCAGCCGCCCATGGCATACCAAGCGCAGCTGCCAGGAGAGAGGGGGGTCCCTGGCGACTCAGTTCAGTGTCAGCGTGTCCCAGGCCTCAGCCCTCGCCCAGGTACTCATGAAGGGGAAGACGGATAGGCCACATCCATAGCCCCCATCTCTTTGTGTGTTCTATATCAGTACTCACATACAGGAACCCCCGCAATATCCAAAGGTAGAGTCGCAGCAGGGTCAGCGCTCATCATCTTCGAGTCGGTCGTCTCCGCTAGCAGGATCCTCCGCCTCTTCCCTGCGCTGGCGCGTTGAGCGTTTCACTTGTTTAATGAAGTCTTCAACCAGTTGTGGGTTCGTGAAAATCTTCTGGCGTGCTTGGTAGGTGATGCGAAGCCTAGCCGGGTAGAGTAATGCATAGTCGATTTGCAGGGCCCGAAGTTTCGCTTTAACGTCCAGGAATTTGCGCCGTTCCTCCTGCACCATGGGAGTGAAATCAGGATAGATTGTGAACTCGGTACCATCACACACTAGTTTGTTGGAGGAGCGAGCTGCACGCAAAGCCGCATCTCTGTCCCTGTAGTTTAAAAGACGGGCTATGATAGGCCGCGGTTTCATGCCCGGCTTGGGCACCGGTCCCAGGGATCTATGTGCTCTCTCCACTATGAACTGGGGGGAGAATGCTTCCGATCCCACCGCAGTCCTCAACAGGCGCTCCACATATTCCTCCGTTCTACCCACATTGGTGGACTCCGGAATTCCAACGATGCGTATATTATTACGCCGGCTCCTAGCTTCTAAATCCTCATTCTTAGCCGCTATGGTACGCAATAAGGCATCCATTCGAGCCAGCCGTGTTGTATGTTGCCCGGAGGTATCCTCAACATCCGACACCCTTTGTTCCACTTCCGTCAATCTCCCCTCATGGACCTCCAATTTGTGGACCACCGCATCCATACGGGACGACATCCTGTCCACCTTGTCCGCAATGGATGCGAATCCCTGGCGCATTTCGCGAAGGAGCTCCTGAGTATCCGCAGAGGTGGATGCCTGATTACCAGTGGGTCCGTTAGACTCCATCTTTTTCTGGGAGTCCGGGCTGGTGCGATTCGATTTTTTCGCTGATTCAAACGTGATCTTTGGTTGCCGGGTATCGGGCCGACCCATCCCAGCGGCCCAGCAAAGGTAGGTGAAGGAGTCCGAGAGTCGGAAAAACAGGAAGATCAGCGCCGGCTATGTAGTCCCACCGTCCAGCAGGGCAGGCCGTGGGGCTAGCACCCACCAGCTTCACTCCGATACGCGGCAGCACTTGCGTAGATGGTGGGGTAGAGGAAGCCCCGAGTCGCAGGCGCTGGTGGGTGGTTGTCACTGTATCCGGGCACAACACTCGACCACGACGTATACCTCGGCAATTTACTGGGAGTACAGCAGCGCAGTCGTCTCTCCGCGCGACATTCCAAAAGACCAGCCGACGTAGGACAGGCGGGTGAGATGCAGGAGTATGGGCCAGCCGGGGACAGGAAGCAGAGGCGGAAAGGCGCAGGCCCAAATGGTCAAAGGAGTGCAGGCCCGCACACCGCCGCTATTTGTCGTGACCAAGCGTGTCCCAGGCAGAGCCGTAGTAGACCTTAGAGTCCAGCACCTTTCGTGTAGCCAGAGAAGTGTGTGTACTTCCCACACAATGTCAGGGCGGGAAGGCTATGGCACAGCAGGATAGTGTAGTCCCAGACCCCAGCCAACGGTCCCCGCACCCCAGCGCCCACCTGCAGGATCAGGGTGAGGCACCACAGCCGGCGCAGTGTTTATGTCCGTCGGGGGGGCAGTACTTCAGGGAGAGCGTGCATGCACAATGCAGACTGCCAGCGGGGGTGGCTCCGCTCCAGAGGTCAAGAGAGACGGGGTGCAGGAGGGTCTGTTGAAGGCAGGGCACCCTCCCAGAACAGGCCGGTAGTCGTGACGGGGAGGGCGGCGGGATAGCAGAAG
The DNA here is from genome assembly GCF_964261635.1 of Lissotriton helveticus. Classification (NCBI taxonomy): domain Eukaryota; kingdom Metazoa; phylum Chordata; class Amphibia; order Caudata; family Salamandridae; genus Lissotriton; species Lissotriton helveticus. The sequence continues at coordinate 810,149,690 of NC_136063.1, forward strand.
CAGGAACGGAGTGTGCAGCTGCAGTTAGGGAGCCGGAGGGCCAGGATAATACCTGCACTACAGTTGGTGTGTGTCCATGAGGGGGAATCCGGGTCCGTCGCCTTCCTCCGCTGAGCTCCCGCTGTCCACCGGCGTTTTCGCGCCCCGCCGGGCCTAGTTGGCGCCCTTGAGGCCCCGACCTCGCGTTGACAGGCAGGCCGCCTGGACGTGCTGATGCCTCCGGCCGCTTCCCCCGCTGCACACTAAAATGGCTCCGCCGGCGGCATACAGTAAGCGATCCGCCCCAAACTTGCACCGGAGTCTATGCTGGTGTACCTCTACAGGCGAGGGCAGTTTCAGCCCGATCAGACGCCAGGAACAGGATCAATGAAAGGATAATGGTCGCCAGGACGTGGGAGCCTTACAGAGAGGCGTCCATTCACCAGTGCGCCACCTAGCGCCCTCCAAACACGATAAAGTTTGCTTATGTAAACCATTTACCTAAGCCTCAATTTGATTGGTCAGAAACATAAATCACAGTTTGTAATCAGATTTAATAAGAACCATTTAGTACAATTAGTTACACAATGCCAGACAGATTCAACAAGGAAAACATTTGCTGGTTACCTAGGAAAAGAAGTGAGAGAGAGAAACATAGGAACATTCGAGTTTCAGCATTTAGGTTATAAAAACCAAATATGCAGAGTTGAAGTGAGTCACAGGGAAGAGTCCATAAACTCTTCAGCCGAAGAGTTATACCTGCACACTTTATCAGCTGGCAAAGTACAGGTTTGAGTCTATTCGGAAAGTTTAGTTCAAATGAGTTTGGCATAGAAAGGAAAATCAGAGTTCAGTCAGACAGCATGCCAGGCAGGGAAATTGAAAATGACAACCAGCCCCTTACTCCTCCTTCTGGGGGAAATTATATTTCCAAAAGTTCTCAGTTTACAACCACAACGTATCTTTTGAATCACTCCTTATGGTTTCCATTGGTTGTCCACAGTGGGCTGCTCATGGTGCGATCAATACTTCACTAAGAAATGTAGAAACATTAAGTAATCCTTTTGCAAAATCAACAGATTCAATAACTTTATATTTCCATCCTTTTCTCTGAAGTAAGAAGATTCACTTTGTTCACTGTCTATCTGTTCCAAGACACTCTCTCTAGGTTTGCAATTGTATCAATACATTTCTGTCAAAAGTGTTGCTGAATCAAAAGAGAGTCCTTTGTTTGGGAGCACAAGAAAGAAACTTCATGAAAAGTCTCACAATGTCTAAAATGACTACTTCAGCCTCTGCTTTTCGAACGAGGAAAGAGAAGCATCTGAGACATACATAAAATCTTGCTGAATCATTACTACGTTATGACTAATACAAAACACACATTACTAGGAATATTTTCAGTTTTCTTTTTTCAAGAAATTAATCTACTTGTATCAAGCACCTTTAAACTAAGCATTTTAATTGTTTCAAGTGTTTCATTATGTAAGCATTAATTTCACTTGTTACATTTTAAAAGCCAACATCAGCATATTTTCTATGTTAACAATGTTTAGTTTTCTCAAACAAATGATTATGTGTAAAAGCAAATACACTTTTTCTCCCTCTTTCTGTTTTCCTATTTCCACATTTAAAAAAAACTTCTGCATGCTTTTACAATTCAGTAATAAAACTCACATTTTTCATTTTTCATTTCAGTCACTTTACACATTTTCAACTAAATTATTTTCATAAATCTCTTTTTATGGTGGGAATTGATAGAGGCAACCGTCATGTAACTTTTAACTGTTACGTTCCAGCACTGTTTTTTTAATCGAGACTTCAGAAAAGCTTCCAATGACAGTCGTAGGTAAAGTACAATTAGACACTTTCATCCAGTGTATTACAATGACGAGTTGTGCAAGTAATGCCTACATCTTACGACTACTCTCAAGTTAACACTTGTAAAGCATCAATATATTTCCTATAGTTGATATGAATATTCTTTTTTGAACACACGTCTATATAATTTCCTAAACATTCATGAGGACTCTGACTAGAATCAACACCAAAACTTTAGGTCATTAGGGCTGGTGTTAAGTTCACTAGGGCTGGTGTTAATTGCATCTTTGTTCAGTCTCAAAAAAGAAATAGTTTCATTAAAACCACCACCTGTTAAAACGCAAAAAAGTTAAAAAAATGTATTTCATAATAATATTTTATTTATATATGTGGAATTGATAAAATCCTGCAGTAAAAAGGCATCAATACCATCAAATGTGCTATCACTCACTTTATCCTTGAAAGAATAATGGGGTGAGTTTGCCTTTCTGGGGCCTGAGATTGTGATCTGCACAGTACACGATCTATCATCAAATGGTAAACTCACGGAGTTTTCCTCTACTTGTTGCATGAATGTATATTGTCATAATGTTTAACACATTTCAGTTATTTAAGTCATCCTTTGGTACTCATGTCTTGTAGCTGGCATTTAGTGAAAGTGGTTGCTTGTTCTTTTGAACTGTATGCACTCTAATTCACATGCTGCTCGTTGCAGTTTTTTGACTGCTACAATTCATGTTTCAGTTTCGAGCATTACTTTACCGTTCATAAAAAAAATGCTACTCGCTTTAATTAAAAAAGGGCATTTTCATTGCGGTAAATTCAATTGTTAAAATAATTATACCAAATTCGGTTGTAAAATATTAACACATTCTTGATGCAAATAAATGAGATCACGTTTGCTCTTTGAAAAGCTGGAATGTCAAGACAGCAAGAAAGGTCAGCGTGCAGCAAAAAATGGAAAAGGTCAACATTATTGTAAATGTCCCAAAATCACCTCACTTATAGGTCCATTTTACTGCATATCAATGTTCAATGACGGCTATGTATTATGTTTCTACTCGTTAGGGTGTAGATTCAAGCTAAAATGCTGGTTTAAATGAAGCATACTCACAAGGCAGCATACCGAGGTAATCCAAGATGTTCCACGTCCTGTCTGTTGTACATGGATGGAATCGGAAAAAAGAACAATTGATGACAGAATGCTGCACAATGTCAAACATTCCCCACAGTACAGAGATCTAGGCATAAATCCATAATTTTTTGCTCCCCATGCCATTCCAGTTGTCAGTCAGTCAAACAAAACTTTATTTGATTTGTTAAAACCTTAAAAGTACATTCCACATTCCGTGATAAGAGAAAGGACAACAACAAAACATGGTAATATTCAACAAGAAAAAGAGCAGCAACCTCACAAGATAATATTAAAGCCACAATTACACCTCAAGATACTTAAAATTAACTTTTCTTGTTCCTTTTAAAACGGAGTATTATAACATTATTTGTTAAAATCGCTAAAATTTCCTCTTTATACCTTCTTCAGAATGCAGTTTTTACTACTATTGTCCCTTAGTATCTCTACCTTTATTCAGGGATAAGGGCTACACTATACATGTTCTTCTGCGCATTTGAGGGACCACCTAACTTTGTTCATATATTTCCCCAACGCGCAGGCTATATCTAAAGTCTCCATTTCCACCAAAAGAGTGGCAGCTTGCATTCTGTACATAATCTTATATTTTTTTAAAAATCGGACATAAAAACTCCTTTCGAAAGTCTAAAAATCTCGTACAATCTAATAGAATATGTGACATATCACAAGTGGTTCCTAAAGTGCAAGTGCATTTCCCATTACTTCCTATCATTGAATTTCGAACCCCATTATTTGCATAGCATGGGTTTATGCCAATTCGCATTTTCAGGACTTCTCGCCTCAGACTATGGCTGGGTAACCGATCCACGTAAGGGAAGTGTTGACTGCTCTCCCAAGCCACTTTCATATGTGCTACCGAGGACTTTTGAGCAAGGTATTCCCGGTCATAACTACGGGACATATTGACCCCCTGAGTCTTTAATTCTTTTTTCCCAAATATTATGGGGTCTTGCGGCAGACATACCTTCAGATCTAGCACCCCATAAGCCTTGCTTATTGAGGCTCTTACCTCTTTTGCCCAGGAGAGCTCACTATTGATAATTTCCTCCTTAGCCCATTGGGAGACTCCAGTTTAAACCCAGACATGTGCAAATCAGTCTTCCTGCACCCAATGGGAACAGTCCAGCCTGAACTGCCAGGCCAGGTCTTCCCTGGTCTGGAAACAAACATCCTAGGACCGATTTGGGGTTTTCACCCCTCATCAGCCAGGCTAGCTTGTCTCCAGTGGCCTGGAGAGCACGGGACCCACCTCTAGGCAATGGCATACCTGTCCCACTCGGGGTGACAAATGTAAAAAGAACAATTGATGGACAGAATGCTGCACAATGTCAAACATGGAATCGGGCTATGCTGTTTTTGAAGTCTTTCAGATGAAATTCCCAATCATCACAAAACTGTTAGAAAATATTCCCACCATTTGGCACATGTATTCATGAAATAATCAACATCTTAATTGTAAGCTCAAAGAAGTGTACTGCCTAAGGGAGCCCAAGAATTGTTACAATTCACTTTACATGTTTAAGATGAGGAAACAGACATGAAGGGTTGTGATGTGCGGATTGGGAAAAGTGAGTGGTCTATGGTGTGTTCTAGGTGGTGGATGCCGTCCAAGCCCTTGAAGGGGTCATCCACATCCTGGCTGTGCAATGCAGGGACTTGGTTGAGTCAGAGTCAGATTGTGCACTGAGAGCCAGTGGGATAGTTGAGATTGGGCACACTGCAGGTGCTTTGAGTCCAACGCATGTCTCATAGGCATGAATAGGTCTCCCAGGAAGGACTGGGCAACTGTGAGCAAGGAGCTGCATAATATGCTGGTCATTATCATTATCACCCCACCTGACATTGTCCTCCCTTCCCAAAAGATGCTACTTGTGCAACTGAAAGATGTCTGGATTGATTAATGTTCATTCTGTAGGAGCTAAGAGTCTCTTCATCACACAAGTTTGGTCATGCAGACGGGTGTCTTTGTCCCCGAGGTGGGATTTGATAGAGAACATGGACCCCTCCATATCCTGGACATCATGCAGCATGGAGTCCTGCAGTTCACAAACTCTTACCAGAGAGCATGCCATGCCCAAGCAAATCCACCACATGTGCCTCGCCTTCACTCTTGGCTACTTTATTTTTGCAATAGATGCCTGAAGTGCGACAAGTATGCCCAGACATGGGCCCTGTGCTCACTTTACTATATTAGTTCAAAATCAGTTTGGGTTTGCTTGTGTTCCCACTAGGAAGGGACCTGTCATGAAATTCAGGCTGGACTGCTCCTACTGGAGCAGAACAAAGACTAATTTGCATAAACCCCTCCACTGCATCCTTCATATTGGAAGTAAAAGGCATTCTTATGGCAAAATTCACTTAAACAAAGTCCTATGATCCCGTGAGAATGTCCATACCTGTTATCAAACTTGTCAACCTAATCAATATATTTGCCATTAACATGCTTCATCAGTCCGCCCTTGCTTTGCACCTTATTGCTTTGCTTTTTGTCTGCTATGGGATGTTTTATATATTTGACTTACTTATCTTTATTGTATTACCATGACTCATCAGGTCTCTCCTGTTCTGCATCCTGTTATAGTCAAAATCTTTATTCAATTATTCGAACAAACAACCATAAAAGCACAGTTCAATAAACAAGATTTTTAAAAAAAGATTTAGAACGTTCTAAAAACCACTTCTGAAATTTAAAAAATCACAATTCACCATATACAGTACAATGTTAAAAACTATTTTAAACATTTATCCCTCCATGCTATTTCTAAATTTTAGTGCCAGTTTTAAAAATCAAGTTACAAATAAAGTGCAGTCATGGGTTAGCAGCTGTAGATAACAAAGTGCAGGTCTAATCTGGGTAAAATTCATTTTTTTAAGAAGAGGCTTTAAGTAAAGCCTCCGAGGTATATCATAATAAGGACAAATAAATAGGAAGTGCACTAAGTCCTGTGGAGACACATTGTCGCAGCCGCAGGACGGTAGCACTTGGCCTCGGTGGCTCCCCTTAGGAACGTCAAGCAATAAATGGAAAAGGTCCAGACGAAACCTGGTTAACAAAAATCGATCAAAGCCTGACATTGGCCAAGACAAATACGGTTCCATACTGGGTGTAGATTTTATTACAAAGTATGTCCGGACACTGCTTTTAATCAGTTCCACCTCCTCTCGATGTAGATACTGAGAAAGGGAAAAGGTTTTCTTCACATATATTACATCAGATCTGCTGATAGAATCTGGTCTTGTAAAAAGCTCAGGTCGCCCCAATTCTGAGAAGCAGTCTTTCAAGTATTTAAGCCACGGGATTTTGTGCATAGTATCCCAGGATAGGGCTTCTCTCAGAAGTTGGTGATTAAGTGGCAGGTCTTTGTTTAGCCAACACTTTTACCAGCAGATTAAAGGGCGTAGGGCTATAGTGTCACTTAGGAAGGGGACGCCTAGTTCCTCATGCACTATAAAACTGGCTCTCCCTAGGGACCCCCAGCAGCTGTTTCAAGAAATTATTTTCTGCTATCACCAGGTCATTAGTTGCCGTATGCCCCCAGAGCTCGCTCCCATAGTAACCTACCGCCACACTCTTTGCCTGGTAGATTTTTAGCTATGCAGCAATTGGGCGATTACCCATTTTCCTAGCAAAGCTAAAAATAGCCGCATTACCCCGAGTTAACTCCCCCCTTTTCCTCTGGACTGCAGGGCCCCATTTCAACTGGTTATCAAACAGTACACCCAAGTATGAAAAGGTTTTTGTGGTAGGGATCTTCTCCCCATTAACATGAAATGAGAACGTCTTCTTATAGCCCTTCCCTACGTTCATCACAAAGGATTTCGTGTTGTTAATGGCGAGGTCTCTGGATTTCATAAAACTGTGGAAGCAGTCAAGTAACAGTTGAAGCCCTTTTGATGTCCTTGCCAACAAAACGGCATCGTCCGCATATAGTAAAACGGGAAGTCCTTTGCGCCCAACATAGGGGTAATCTGCTCCAGTGTTTAAAAGGTTCTCCTCCAAGTTGTTAATATATAAGTTAAAAAGAAACAGAGCTAAAATACAGCCCTGTCGGACTCCCCGATGAACACCAAAATCCCTTGTTACCTTTAGCTCTTGGGAGTAACATACGTTGGCCCACGTGTCCTGGTGCAGGTCTGCCAGCAAGTTAACTAAATTTTGCTCCACGCCCATGTGGCCCATGGCCTCCCAAAGCTTAGCCCGATTGACACAGTCGAAGGCTGATGAGAGGTCCATAAATGCCATGTGTATTGTGCCCTGACGTGCCAAGGTGTATTTTCCCAGGACCATATACAGATTGAGACATTGTGAGATCGTGGAGTGACCTGGCCTAAAAGCGTATTGGATCGGGGAAATTATATTATGCTCTTCCGCCCAGGTTGTTAATCTATCCAAGATTACCCCCCCCCGCTACTTTGACCACAGAATCAATTAAAGATATTGGTCTGTAGCAGGACGTACTATTACGGTCCCCTTTTTTAAACACGGGAACTATCGTAGAGACCCCCCACGACCTAGGGCAAACAGATACAATGGCTGCATTAAGCACAGCGGTAAGAACTGGCGCCCACAGTGACACGCATGACTTAAAGAGGTCCGGGGGCAAGCCGTCCGGCCCTGGAGCTTTATTACTTGTTAAACCTTGAATTGCCTTTTCGACCTCGCTAATGGAAAAGCACAGAGGGTTATCTTCTAAAACAACCTTTTTAAATTCAGCCTGTGGTAGATTACTATTAAAAATAGAGCTAAAATGGGTAACCCACTCTTCTTCTGATATGTTAGTGCCTACAGCAGTATTACCTGTTAATTCAAAGAGTGGTTTATTTATAATTTCCCAGAATTTTGCACTGTTTTCAAGAATTTTGGGATCTAACAGGTTTTCCCAGATGGAGGCCTTCACTTCTGTTTTACGTTTAACTAGGGCCTTATTATAGTAAGTGCGTAATGCCCTAATTCGTGCCTGGTCTCTGGATCCTGTTGATTTGCTTTTTGTTTTTTCTATGGTGTTATGTATATTGCATATCTTTAATGTGTGATATAATTAACCTCATTTACTGTAAAGCGCTCTGATACCCGCAAGGGTCTTGTCCGCGCGCTATAACATTTTTAAAATGAATAAATAAATAAATAAAATAAGAAAGATTTTTGTTAAGAATGCCACAGTGGGCAGAAAATAATGGGATGGAATATGGCCTGGAGTGTTCACCAGTGGCTGAGATTAATTCAAGCTTTCATTCCATCACCTTGTTTTTTCGGGGGAAGGGGGTTACAGTAGATGCCCTAAGTGCAACTTGTAGCACTGCGGGTAGTGGTGGTACTTCCACCCGCCACAGGACTGGTGGAGGCTGCCCCTTCATCACGACTCACCGTTGATGATTCCCTCTTCCTGCCCTTGTGCATTGATGTAAAAAATAAAGAAGGTTCAACAAAATAGATTAGTGGTACAGTTAATCTTCTCCAGAAATATTTTGACAGGCAAACGCAGTAACATTGTACTTTTCTAAATCATATTGCCTATAATACTAGTATTGAGTTCAGTTAACCTATTCCTAATTTCCTAAACCGAAGCCCCATTCCTAATTTCCTAAACTACATTTAGAACTACTAATGCATTGCAATGAATTATGTTTGCTTCTCAACCCCCTTTGATGGGCTAACGCACTCTCCATTTTCAATGCATAGATCCATACTACACATCACTGGGAGATTGGAACTGTATGAGCTACATATAGAAAGGCACAGAGAATGCTAACTCAGTCATATTTTGCTACCACTTTCCTAGTGAGAGGACAGGGGTCTGCATGACTTCTTAAATGATCAGCCCAAGTTAACGCTGATGAGTATGATTAGGTAGCACCAAGCACCCGGATAGCTGAAACTGCATCACATAATATTCATAGGTTAAACTTAACTTACCTCTGAGTGTAAGCAACATGATATTTAAAAAAAAGCATCTGAGTATTGTAGAACATAACAAATAAATAATTACTCACTGGACCATACAACTGTCATTCCAGCAGGCTGAGCAGGTTCCATTCTATTATGTCTGCCCAGCGGTGCATCAGCTGCTGCACCATTTGCAGCACCCCAGTAATCCGGGGCATGTACTGATGTACCACACACCCCACAGCAGCTGACTCTCCCGCAGGGTGCACCCCATCCAGGCCTGCTGCCAGCATGGAGGAGAGGAGGTGATGCACATGAAAAATAAGTGCGCCCACCTCTGCCTCAGAAAAAATAGGGTGGGGCTGCACCCTTTTGCGGTGCTGGCACAGCATCATGTACGGCTGGCAGCCGCACCGGAGCCGCCACTTTCACTTTTGCGCTACTCTGGCATGGTGGTGGCTGGGAAAAAAAGAATAGAAAAAGATGGAAGGAAGGAAGAGAACAAGAAAGGAATAACTAAAGAAGTAAAGAAAAAAAGTAAAAAAAAAGTGTAAAAAGTCACAGAAAAAGAAAAAAATAGAACATTTTAAAAAACACAAACACAAAAGACACACACTGATAAATAAAAAGTGAAAAGAGGGGTGGATGAGTGGGATAGGGGGAGGTTGGGAATGGATTTAAATGGATAGAAAAATCAGGCCCAGTATCATGTAGACTCGGAAATCAGGTAAATTAAATGTACACACCCATGAGGACGGTGTGGTGCAGTTCACACTGATTTTTAAGCACAGAACCCACTGCTGGCACAAAAAAGCAGCGAGAACGGTGGGCCGAGCATTCTTTAGTGCAGTTACACTCTCCCTAAGTTTTCTGGACCTCTGAGGATGTCCGCAGAGTAAAACTCTGCGATTTCCACCCAGGCCTGGACAGGAAGACGCAAAGAGCCTTGTGCATAGCTTGGGGGAACTAGAAGCTTGTTTATTCAAAGATGCTGCTCACAAACTCTTGGAATCGAAGCATCTGTAGTAGGAGTGGGCTGATAAAGCTTATAGGCTTCTAGCTCATAACTTACGCATACAGAGCTCCTGTCGAGGAACTATATAGCCTCCATAAGAGACAGCGAAGGGCAATGCCACTCCAATGCCCAGGAAATAATGATGGAATTTTCTGAATATTATGCAGCCCTAAATAAGAGAGTAAGGAGAAGTGAGTCCTTACAGAACAAATATCTCGCTGAGGTACATTTTCCAGATATTGATGTTAAACTCCGGGAGGAATTAGATCTAACAATCTCAGAGTAAGAGGTCTCACAAGCCATAAAAGTGATCTCCAGTTCCAAGGTGATGAATGTAGATGGTTACCCTAATTCTTTTTGTAATGCTTTAACTAGTGTCTTGTCCCCATATTTGACTAAGACCTTTAACTCCTTTCTGAACACACATTAAGTCATACTTTCAATTATGATATTCCTTTTAAAATTAATAGTATTAGTGAACCCAGAAAAAGACCCACAGGAATGTGGGTCCTACCACCCAAAAGCTCTCCTAAATTGTGATGTCAAGTTTTATGCAACAATACTGACCCATAGGTTAAAGGAGGAGTAGCTGGACCTTATTTCCCAATTTCAGTCGGGGTTCATCCAATAGATAATATTAGTTTGGCAGATAATGTAATAGATAAGGCAGTGACCACATAAACACAGATACTCCTTTTTTTGCTTGATGCAGAGAAGACGTTTGATTGAGTAGATTGGACATTGTTAAAAAAAAGCCTTAGACAAAACAATGCTAAGCCCTCAGATGAAGCCCTTCATACTGGCAAACTATGTGAGACCCTTCACAAAGATTCAAATACAAACAAATCTTTCATGGTCGATAGGTGGGAGATATACTAGGGATGCCTACTTTTACCTACAGTTTTTGCTTTGACATTGGAACTGTTGTTCCACCATATTCAGGCCAACCCGAAGATCATGGGCCTGGAGACGGAATATTGACAGGTGAAGATGGCATGCTTTGCCGGTGTTGATATCCTATACTTCCTGACCAACCCTGCCACCTCCCTCTCTGCATTGATTGAAGAATCAGACCACTTTCACCAGGTGGCAGCTTTAAGATAAATCACTCTGAATCTTAAACAATTTCAGTGGCCAAGAGCTAGGAGGGCAGTGAAAAAATCGCCTACGGTTACAAGCTACAAATTGCATCAACAGGAATTGACTATTTTGAGTTGACCACGCGCCCAACACTAGTGAGATATATCATTGTAATGTACTGCCTCTCCTGGATACCCTGTTTAAATACCTCTACCGAAGGGGTCGCCTAAAGATTTAATGGATGGGCAGGATTAACTGCATCAAAATGAATTTTCTCAATTATTATACCTTTGCTGATGCCTACCAGTGATGTTTCCCACAGACATTCTGAAATATATGTAAACAAAAATTTCGGCCTTTATTTGGAAGAAAAAAACACCTCGAATTGCCAAAGCCTTTATGGTTAGGAGCACAGCGGAGGGAGAAATGGGTGCCCCTGACTTGGAACAATATATACTTGCAGCACAGCTTACATCAACTCTCACATAGTGCTCCCCAGATTCTGAGAAACGCTGGTGCAGCCTGCAGTAGGACAACGCCTGGCTCTTTCTGCACCAGCTGCTATGGTTGTCCCTACAAGCTCTGTGAGGACTTTGGACTGGCATCAGACGTGAAATTGCAATATTGAAAGAAAGCGGTCCGGAACAGACAAGTCTCTACTTCCCTGTCCCATTGTTGAGTATGACGGACATGGGATACCATATGTGGGAGGGAAGTGACACGCTCTGTCTTGGCCAATTATACTCTAATGCAAAAAAAGAAAAATTGATGGACAGAATGCAGAACAATGTCATACATTCACCCCAGTACAGAGATCTGGGCCTAAATCCATAGTTACTTTGCTCACCATGCCATTACAATTTGGACTCAGCCATATGCAAATCAGTCATGACCCCCAATGGGAACAGTCCAATCCGAACTGCCAGTACAGGTCCTCCCTGGACTGGAGACAAGCATCCTAGGACCAGTTTTGGGGCTTCACCACTCTTCAGCCAGGGTAGCTTGATTCCATGGTCAGGATAGCTTGATTCCAGTGGCATGGAGAGCACAGGACCCACGTCTGGGCATACCCGTCCCACTCTGGGTGACAAATGCAAAAAGAACAATTGATGGACAGAATGCAGAACAATGTCAAACATTCACCCCAGTACAGAGATCTGGGCCTAAATCCATCGTTTTTTTGCTCACGATGCCATTACAATTTGGACCCAGCCAAGTGCAAATCAGGCTTTACCCTGCGCCCAATGAGAATAGTCCAGCCCGAACTGCCAGGCCAGGTCCTCCTTGGACTGGAAATAAGTATTCTAGGACTGGTTTTGGGGTTTCACTCCTCTTCATCCAGGATTGCTTGATTCCAGTGGCATGGAGAGCACGGGACCTACGTCTGGGCATACCCGTCCCATTCGGGGTGACAAATGCACTCTAATGGCATCCCAAAAACCACAGAGCAATGCCCCAAAGATTTCAAGTTGAGGCCCAGAGACCTCTACTGTATTACCCAACTGGTACACTGGGCTAGACACACTAAAGTGAGAAAATTAGGGACAATAGAGATGACTGGGTGGAGAATGTGATGGCATATGGGGACTCTAACAAACTCTCTCTTGTATTTACTGTGCCCTAGGCAAATTCATCCCCATAACAAAAATAGTGTATACAGGACAATGGTCAACAGACCTTGCCCTCACACTGACTGAGGCTGACTGGATGCAAACGTGAGGCAGAGCGGTGAAATCTTCATTTTGTCTCCAACACAGGGCGAATGCATATAAAATAATGTTGCATTCAGTAGTAGTTCACCTCAATCTGTCTGAAAGTGATGTGTAATACCTGATTGTTGCTGGAGATGTTGCCATTCACAAGGGACCTTTAAATATATATACATACACGCACGCACGCGCGCATGCGCACACACACATACACACACATATATATATATACATATATATGTATGTGTGGTTGGATTGGCCAAACTCCAGCTGTTCTGGGGCCAAGTTTTAGAAACTCATAGAAGAAATCATGACTATTGATCTACCACAACTGTCCCAAATAACGCTTTTGGGCCATATGAAGGCAGGCAAACTATACCCCAAAGAAGAAAAATAAATTATTAGCCCCTCTCCTGTTAGTGATATGCCAAAGATAACGGATTACCTCTTTGGCAAGTATAGTTTTGGGTGAAGGTATGGATGATAAAGATGCAATGGAACGCCTCACAGCCAACCTGAGAGACACATTACCAAAGTTTGATGAGATATGGACCCCATTTCATACCTACATCAACAGAGATAGGTGAATTCCACAACATCCAGCACTGGACTACATTGGCTGGAATTGAGGCACTAGAAACCAAAACGTTGCAGGACTCAGACTAAAGAACTGATCAAGATCAAATGTGATACTGACCCCTCACAGTTTCCTATCTTATTTGTCCTCCAGTGCATGTAAGTGTATGTTTGATGCAATTTGTGGATGTATTGTAATGACCTTTAAAATGTTTAAATTAACTTGTTTAAAAAAGGATAATAAAACATAAACATTTTAATTCCAATAAGTGAACATTGTTTGCTGCACTTTGAAAATTAACTATACCAAAATCAACGTGCAAATAAATTGGACTATGTGTAACATGGTCCAATTTTACCATATTGGGGTACCGGTGATATTTACAAACAACTCAGCCTTGTGGTTTATAATGTCCCCAGAACCCCAAAATAAGATTGATCTGAAATGAGTGTAATTCTGAGTTAATTGAAAAATAAAATAATGGTATAGAGAAATTTGAGCTCTAAAATACTGATTGTCCCTGGCGGTAAACATCCTTCACACCGCTTTCAAAACACCGTAGTGCCATTACGACGCATCTTTTCCAACGCAAGTCGTTACCACAACTTGCGCTGGAGGGCGCTCTAGGCTAAGGAATAGTAGATTTACTATTCCAACACCTTCCCTACTGTACGTAGGCTAGAGTTGGAATAGTATATCTTACTATTCCTAAGTCCAGCACCCTACAGCGCAAGTCCTGGTAACGACTTGCATTGTAAAAGATGCGTTGTGATGTACCGCGATCATTTTGATCGCGTTATAACATCATACATCCTCTCTCGCAGATGAAAAATGAAACTATACCTTGGTCAGTTCATAGAAAGAGAAGGCGTGAATGCATGCTAATGTGAGATAATGGGCCATATGTATGAAGGTTTGGTTTTGCGATTCTCAAATAGCGATTTTTTGGGAATCGCTATTTGAGAATCGCAAAACGCTATGTATGTAGGATTTGCAAATAATTTTGCGAATCCTACATATTTCTTAATTGCGAATTGTCTAAGCAATGATCATCTCTTTATAGGCTATAGAAATGTCTCACTCATAGGCCTCTCCGACAAGTTATGCACTGCTCTCATAGGAGAAATATACTCTGCTGTCTTCCTCATCACAGGACACAAAAATGTTTCCAAGCTACGCCTGGTTTAACTTCTCTTAGTGTACTAAATCTTGTAAAACACAGTGTATTTAAAACTTACTATTCCTCTACCTATCTCTGAAATTCACATCATATTATATTCTTATTCTGTCACACTTGGGTTATTGACTGCCTTCACACTGGCATAAAATACCATACGACAACAGTCTGTCAACTGAAATCTACTGTCCAATTGACTGACACACTGCAAAAACTTTGATGAAAGATTCCATTGTGTCTAGCTCTGTTGCCTGTAGAACTCTTTCATCATCCCACTCAGATTTTAAAATATATTTTTTAAATTTACAATGTATCTAAAAATACACATGTTTAATTTGGTGTATGGTTGTCTCATCTCCTGGGATAGTTCAAACACACTCCACCATCTGACAAAGATTTCTTAACGGTGAGACACTTATGAATGGCTTAAAGACTTAAGATATTTAAGAGTGGCTTAAACATCTTAGTCCTCAAAGGACAAAACTGAATCAGTCAAGGTTGTTCCATTGTAACTTGGTACACCAGATGAAGGATCACACCAGGCAGACATTATAACTTAGCTGAATGATTGATTGTCTCTTTAATATTTTTTAAAATATTTATTTCTTTGTTTGTGTAACATTACAAACAAGGTTAACAGCACTCATGTTACAATGCTTTCCAATTTCAAATGACATGTTTGCAACATTTTACAATGCTTACCAATCCCAAGGGGTATCCAGTTTCAATGAACATTGATCCTCCTCCCTCCTATATATGACTCAGGCATCTGGTCAGGCTGCGGGAATTCCACACTGAGCGGTGTCAGTACTACAGGGGTAATATCATTCTCCAATATCTTCTCTGCCATTATATTCTATTCTTGGATGTACACTTGTGACCTGTCATCACTTCACAACATAATAAGTTGAATATATTTGGCTGGCAGCAATTCCCTGGTATCCACAAACCACTGTTCTATAAAGAGTCCACTGGTTGTGTACAGTGAATCATGATTCTACATTTTGCGAGTACTAACACCAATGATGCATATTGGTACTGCATTTTTTAATTTTTGTGAGTAGAGTGTAGGCCCATCACACAGTGTTTCAAGGAACACTCCACTCTCAACTGGGGTTTGGCCACTAAACTGTCACAGTCACCTTAGTCCAATAGTCTACCACCACCGGGCAGGTTCATAACATATATAGTAGATCCGCTAAGGTCTATTTCACCAAGGACATTCCCCTGTTCTTGTCAGTTAGATTTTTTTAAGAATGAGAAGAGTGAAATAGACTTGATGAAGGATTTTAAATTGCACTATGGAAACCTAACATTACAGGACATCATCTTATGGTATCCTAGTATTCTGTCCGCTCAGAGTCAGTGAAAGGAGCGCCCAAGTCTTGCTGCCACTTAGCTCATACAGTCAATGTGTGGTGCATCCTAGCTTGGATCATTGCCCTTTCAAATCGGGACATATATCTACCTCCTATTATAGGTGTCTCTTTAATGGTAATGCCTTGTTATGTTATGTGTATTTGTAAAGCTCACTATCACTCGCAAGGTTGGTCAACTGAAAAGTCAGGTCTTCAGCTTGTTGTGGAATCTTAGAGAGGAGAGAGCTCTGATGTGGATTAGGCGTCCGATCCACGCTTTAGGAGGGATGTAAGATCATTCCTGTCCTCCTGATCTGGTTCTGTGTATGCGTGGTAACTGTTTTTCAATTTACTTGTGACCTATAAAAGTGCTCAGAGCCTGCTGCAGGGTGACATTTTTGCATAGGCGGCAGGTCTCAAGAAGAAGATAGCCTAACTGATGCACATGCAAAATGCAGCCTTAGTAATTACCAGAAGCATCATCACGCGCTGATCTTTGCTGCAAGGAATTCGTTCTGAGTCTCTTTCTGACAACTGGTGTGGCCAACAGAAAGTGATGAGTCCAACTAATTATTATAGAATTATGTTTTCTGATAGATCACCCCCAATTGTGTCTGACTGCTATTGCTGTTTTTTAACTCTGCACACTGAAACACCGCTTTCCAGTACCCAATGGTGTGCTCTGAAGACTAAAAACATGGTACAATTGGCTTATCCTGAGCTGGAATATTGGCTAATCTCCAGTTTGACTATTTAATGTTCCAGTAAGCATACAGTACATGGTGCAAGAAGATACACCAATGGCATGAGGCGTTAAATTCCACCGATGTGCTGCAGCACATACAGTGAAATCCACAAGGAAAACATGGCATCATATCTACATGTGTATGTAGCCTGAATGCTGCAGCTTTTAAACCTGCAGGTTGACCTGCCAAAGAAACCTTTTTTAGATTGGGAGGTATCCTATGAATAAATATTGAATAACTCACCCCTGAGCCGTCTTTCTAACATACAAGGTAGGATGTGTGATGCTTAAAAGTGGAACATATAACAATTTTATGTTAGCTTATTCATACAGTGACAATCCTTGAATGCTTATTTTCACTGCAAAAACAAATTTTACTAGTAGCATAAGCTGCAGAAATAATTCAACAACTATTTTAAATATGTTTAAAAAAATCCAATTCAATGGTTGTGAAAAATGCATTTGCTGTTTAAGGGAGGTATGAGGTCTTCTTAAGCAACAGCCGCAATCCTTGTCAGTGACAAACAGCTAAAATCAATAAGTTAACCTGTGCTTATCCATCTGGTAGCTTAGCACAAAAGCAGTCAGGCAATCTGTGAGTATGTGTAAGTATTAGAGACAAGTATTAGAGGCAAAGTGTAAGTATTTATACAGCACTCCAACAATAATAAAGTGAAAACACAATACAAGAATTGTGAAGTATTTGACACCAAAATGACAAAAATGGAATCACTAGAATTGGAGTTAGAAATTTTTAGGGTTGAAAGTAAAAAATAGCACTTAAAAGGTCAAAGCACCAACCGCTGACATATAGTCACAAGAGACCATGGTGAAGTTGAAAGTTAAGGCTGTGTGCAATGGAGCACAGTTCAAATGGAGTGGGACCCGGTCAACTCTTTCCTTCAGACTTCAAAGAATTTCTGGTAAACACAAATCTGAGAAGGTAAAGTTAATTGCGCCAGCAAGGCAGCCCTCAGTGTCCAAGGAGGGGGTCATCATTGGGGAGCCGCTGGACGAAGTTGTGGTGAAGATTTCTACAATCACACTTAGTCTCTTTTATGGAAGATGAAAATCTCCAGTGGGACAAAGCTGCAGGGTGTAGCGGCACATACAGCACCACTTCCAAG
This sequence comes from Lissotriton helveticus, assembly GCF_964261635.1. Lineage (NCBI taxonomy): Eukaryota > Metazoa > Chordata > Amphibia > Caudata > Salamandridae > Lissotriton > Lissotriton helveticus. The sequence continues at coordinate 810,167,315 of NC_136063.1, forward strand.
GGTTCAGAACTGGAGGAGTACAACTTGAATGGTCAGGATTCACTCAGGTGTGGTCCAGGTGGAGGTTCGAGATGGTTGGAGCCTTTTCTGTCCCCAAGGCTCTGATCAAGAGGCTAGCCAAGGAGCCCTTGGAGTCACTATGGAAGTTCTGGGCACAATCAGAAGAGCAGGTCTCAAGCTGCAGGGCTGTCCTCTGAGGGCACACAGCAGGCTTCGATCACCACGGCAGATCCCTGGGTGCAGCGGTGAAGTCCTCTGAGGTACACATCAGGCCTCAGGCAGAGGGGCATCCTCTGAGAGTTCTTTGCAGGTCAATAAGTGAACTAAAAAGTAGGTGTGAAGGTCCTATTTGTATTCCCAGTGCCAGATTTGAAGTGGGAAGAAACCTCTGGAGTTTTTTCTCCACAGATGGTTCTGGAATTTCCTGCCTCCCTGCCCAGGTTCCACTGGGTATGGGGGTCACAAAATGGTAGTATGCTGAGTGCATTGGAAATGTACGGAGGCTGTGTACAGAACCACTCCCCAATCCTGCTAAGATGACTCATTCTGAAAGAAGTGTATTTGTCGACGTTTCGGTCCTTATGCTTTCGTCAATAAGACCATCTTCGGGACTGTAAATGTTAAAAACAGTTGACCCCTGTAATATATCATGCAGCAAGTCACAGCGTGAGTAATGACAATTGTTCTACCAGTCTCCTAGTCAGCAATCGAAGACTGACAGTTTCCTTCTTGCGGTTCTACTATAAAAGATTACTACAGATTAAGGCAGTTCGAGTTCGAAGGCATACCCTGAATCTCCGGAGTATATATAACTGAAGTCTTTCTCTATTAAGGAGTGGTAGAACAATTGTCATTACTCACGCTCTGACTTGCTGCATGAGACATTACAAGGGTCAACTGCTTTTAACGTTTACATTCCTGAAGATGGTCTTATTGACGAAAGCATAAGGATCGAAACATCGACAAATACACTTCTTTCTTAAATATCATTTGTTTTATATGAAAAAGTGTACACAATTGTTACAGTGAAGGGGTTAATTCAGTTCAGTTCAAAAAACTTTATTTCGGTTAGTTCTAACCATAAAAGCACATACAAATACATATGCAGTTTTCAAACATTTCAATAGTGTTTCGAAATTAATTCGTATCTAAAATACATCATCTTAAATCATCGAAGTGGGAAGAGACAACATTTTAAAAACTGTAAAAGTTTAAATTAATCTACAAATACTTAAAAATTATAAGACATCCCTTGATGATCTCCTTCATTCCCTACGTCTCTACAATAAAACAGGGTGCAATATGTAGCAAATTTAACTAAGCAGTTTCCTTCGAGTAATCCACATTGAAAACAAAAACTTAGCTACAGCGGCCACTATCACTGAATTAGTATCAGATTTCAAGATCCTGAAAAAAGCGAGATAATTCTTAATACCCAAATTGTTGCACAACTGGATTATCCACTTTCTCCGGATATTGCCATAGGCCGGACAGAAGAGGGTAACGTGAAGAAGGGTTTCATACTCTATTCTACAGCCTGGACATGGGCGTGCAGGACCCCCCGTCCACCTGTCAATCATTGAATATAGAGGCAGTGTTCCATATCTAAATTGAAAATACAGCTTCTTCGCTAAGGTAGGTTGAATTACATCTATCTCCTGTTCGAAGCTATAGTATGACTTATGATCCAGGAAGACATCAGTTAGAATTGTAGGTTTAACTGAGCAATATGCCTTCCTAAGATTATAGTCTTTTATAGTATCAGACAAGGTTTTCTTAGAAATAGCTAAGCAGGAGGCCTCAGGATTTGACCATAAATTTTCGTACCCAATCAAGATAAAAGACTGCCTAACGAAGGATAACCATGGAATACTACCTGCACCTAGGGAGGCCAACACCACCTTTAGTTCCTCCTTATAGCTCACCAGCTCGGGAGTACTCCACAGCCTCCTCCAATAAAGGCGTGGGCGTGAGGCGATGGCATCTGCAATCGGGCTAATGTTCAAATCCAGCCTGAGCGGGACAAGCGAGGTGTTTCTTGGCAGGGATAAAGTTTGCCTAATGAAGTTGTTTTCTGTAGTGGATAGCTCAGAGGATGATAAGTGCCCCCAAAGTTCCGCCCCATAAAGGGATGATGACCTAGCTTGAACTTTGAATATTTCAAGTGGGACACTAACTATTTTTTGCACACAGTTTTTTTGGGCTTTTAAAATCCCCCCTGCGGTCTGGATTAATCTTAAATTGGCCTTGGCCTTTTGTGGGCCCCACCCCATTCTATCATTCAGGGATAGACCTAAATAGTAAAAAATTGGGACCCTTTCCAAGGGTCTACCTTCCATCGTAGGATGGGGACAATTAGTAGTGCTAGCATTAAATACCATGTAATTGGTCTTGTCGATGTTAACCACCAGGTTTCTTTTATTACAAAAGTTGATGAACTGGTTCAACACCCGCTGCATGCCCATTGGCGATTTAGAAAGCAGCAGGGTGTCATCTGCAAACATAAGTGCGGGAAATCTCTGGGAAGCCAGTTTTGGGGAATCCTTATCTTTAATGGTAAGGAGGTCTTCTATAAGCCCGTTGAGAAAGAGGGAAAAGAGGGTTGGGGCAAGCACGCAACCCTGCCTAACCCCCTTCTCTACGGGGAACGGCCCTGTTAATTGGCCGTACTTTCCAAAGCGTACTCTGGCAAAAGTGCCATCGTGGAGAAGTTTGAATTGATAGCATAAGTATGGTGGAACCCCCATAGCTAGTAAAATGGTCCAGAGCTGATTCCGGTCCACCATATCAAATGCGGACTTCAGGTCCACGAAAGTTAGATATAGACTGCCCCCGTCCAAAACAACGTGCTTCCATTGGAGGACCTGGAGCCGAAATAATTGGTCAGTTGTTGACGTTTTGGCCCTGAAACCCGCCTGAAGCGGGGTCAAAATATCATTATCATTGATCCAGTCCTGTAAACGTTATAAAAGGAGCCTAGCATAGATTTTCTGGCTCACATCGATAAGGCTGATAGGCCTACTGTTTGAAGGTTCAAGCGGAGAACCCTTCTTATAAATGGGTATTATCTCCGCCCCCAACCAAGTACCTGGGAGAGGTAGACCCTGCAAAATTGCATTGTATAATAGTAAAAGGTATGGGACCCAGACTGTCGGTTCCTCTCTAAAGAGGTCACCCGGGATCCTATCCAGCCCCGGGGCTTTATTAGGTTGCAAGCTATGTACAGCAGTTTGCACCTCAGCCAAAGAAAAAGGTGGTATGCATCACATAGGATCCGGGGCCAGAAGGGTTAGAGGGACCTCACTTCTTAAAGTGGGGGGGGATAGAGTAGAGCTCTTTAAAATGTAGAGACCAAGATTCTTCGGGGATGTTTGGGTCAATCGTGGTCTTGCCTTCTGGTCTCCCGGTGTGAACGAGATTCCAGAAGGTCCTTGAGTCTTTTGCCACGAGTGCAGATCTGATGGTGTGCCATCGTTCTGCTTCCTACTCTGATTTTGCATTAAAAATAATTTGCTTTTATGCCTGCCTGGCTTCCGTAACTGAAACCAACGTACCTTGTTTCAGTGCCGAAAGCAGTGCACACTTCGCATCCCTGCAGCCCCCATTAAACCAAGGGTTTCTTTCACCTTGCATTCTAGGTTTATTGGGGGTTGTTTTATAAAAATAGTCCGCCAATAGTGCGGTTAGTTCCTTGTGTATTCCAAAAAGGTCACTTCCCACACCATTTTCAAAGGGGAAAACAGTAGTTAAATTTGCCCTTTCTAGCAAGGGGATTAAACTCAAGTACATTTTGGCTATGTTTTCGGTGGACAGCTTCATGGTTGCCCATCGAATTCTCCTCCCTCCTTGAATTATTCTGATGTCACTGGTTTGGGGGGATTCCCTGTCTTGGCCCTCGTTGGTCAGGTGGGAGTTCATCTCGGCCCCCTGGGACAGCGGGTCCGTGGATGTATGGCAAGTATGGAGTCTCAGCATGCTCACCCTCGAGCGCTGCGGCTCCCGCGGTAGCGGGAGCGGCGAGGTCCTTTTGAATGTGCAGCCAGATGCGGGCATGGTCAGCAGCCCCCTGGGACAGCGAGTCCGTGGATGTCTGGCAAGTATGGAGTCTCTGTATGCTCACCCTCGAGCACTGCGGTTAATTATTGTAAAACCTTTTTTCTTTCTTGTTTCATTGTGAGTTATACCTACAAGTACCCTATATTAATTTTCAATATAAAATTATTTTTATACTTACACCCGTGTTTGGATATATTTGTCTATGATTAGATCTTGTGTTCTCATTTTGTGACTAAGAGAACAATCTAAGTACGTTTATATTCTATGGAAAGAAATTATAAAACGAAATTACATTGTAAGTAATAATTGCCAGCTTGCCTTGAATGGTGAACTCAAAGAATAAAAACAAGTTTTGAAATAAATCCCTTGAAGGCGCATTTACCTGTTCATTTGAATCTGCCCAAGCCGTCAGAGGTATATTGGGTTTCCCATTTCCTTAGATAACTTTCTAAAAGTGGCAATTTCAGAATTGTGACTTAAAATCAGACTTTACCATTAGAGAGGATTTAAAATTACAATTCCCTAGACACCAACCATGAAATTTCTACCTGCTCACAAACACAAGTAATCGCTTATTAAATGCAATAAAGTAACCCAATGTTATCCGATGGAAGAGTCATTCCTCACAGAAGTGAACAAATTAATTTGGGTATTTTCCACCTCAAGGACATGTAAAACTTAAAAGTACATGTCCAACTTTCCAAATACAATGCACTCTGCCCTGTGGGCTATTTAGCGCTTACCCTAGGGGTGAACTATGTGTATTGAAAGGGGAATGAATGAATGAATGAGTTTATTGATCAGTTAATTAAAACATTTACAATTAAAATCAAATACAACAACCATGCCAGGTAAACCACTGTACTACTCATCAATCCTTAAGAAATAACTTGTTACATCAGATGTTAGTGGTAGCAGCCGAATTTTCAGCACAAAATGGTGCAAACTGCAAGAGAGTAGTTTTGTAGGCAAATTCTGTGCAAATGAGTCTCAACACAGCATCAGTGTGCTATTATTCTATACATCAAACACTAACAACAGCGGTCACACCACACAGCAAGCAACCAGTGTTCCGTTTTGTAAAGATGATCCGTGCAAGTGTGCCATGAAATGTTGTTGGTATACCGGATATAGAGGGTTTTAAAGGTGCTCACAGTTTTAATTTGCTAGTTATGGAAAAACAGTGCAATTGCACAAGAACAAGTACAACTTATGAGCATTCTGAAATTGAATTTAGCATATTTTCAGTGCTTAAAAGAAACAGAATGTTAGTTTAGCACCAAAAGCACAATCTCCCAAGTAAAAACGAGTTGTGGGCTTAATAGAATTTAAGTTGTGTACCATTCTCCTTCTTAAATTTGACTATTCAGCCTCGTTATTCACAATAGAATGCGAGAGATTTAAAGTGTGTCAAAATTGCAGGCCGTTTAGCTGTTTGCAATTGTAGAGGCTGCGGTGTTGTCAATTTTGTTTCTGCCAAGACGATGAACTTCAAATCTTTTCCACTGAGCCCTAGGTCCTCTCCTTGGAGGGAGGCTATTACTGCCTGCCGACATGCATGAATGCCTTTTCTTATAAAATGATTCTTCAATTGCCTTTTTGTCATCTCTATCAGCAATGGGCATGTCAATATGATGTGTGTTATGTCCTCCTTGCGTATTTGCACAGGCGACATGCAGTCTCAGTAGATGGTCCTAACCAGGCAGGGGAATTGTATAAAGTGGTAAAACTGCCCAGTCGATAGCCCAGCTGCTTCAACTTTGCCTTGAGTCTAAAATGTTTTCCTAAGTAGTCTTGCGCTTTCAGAAAACTGTGAGATCCGATCGTCATCAATGCATGTGGGCTTTTCAACAGCAGGGCTTTATCAGTCAGCATGGAATGATTTTAAACCACCAAGTTCATTGCCTTGTTGAAAGCCGCCTGGCTTTCTGGAACCTCTGTATGGCCACTTTCCTGTATTCAGTTGCCTGTGTATTGCCTGCTACTTTCCATAGGATAATATTTAGTGAGCCTTCCTGTACTCTTTTAATTTTGAGGCACATTTTTAGATACATGTCCAGGCTGGCCAGGTCTTGCCTAAGTAATCCAAATTCCAGCCTTTTTTGAGGTGCCAGTCTGTACCAATGATCGAGCTTTCAATTGCGTCAGCTGCTCTCCCCTGAAGTGTTTCAGAGCCATACGCTAGGGTAGGGCAAGTCTTACCGTGATTACTCGTATCAGGGGTTGAAAAAACAAGCCTTTTAAAGTATTCCTTAATGTGGCTTGACATCCCCAAACATGTCATGCAAGAAGACCGCCCATACTTCTGATAAGTTGAATGATGCTGGTAGTGGTCTTAATCCAAAAGGGTTATTCATGAGTCTCCAGAACTCTTGTTCGTTTTTTCTTCTTGGGGCTTCTAACAGTTTCCGCCAGTACAAGTCTGTCTCCTTCTTACCAGACACCCCTATTACTTTTTCAAACAAGCTTTTCAGCTTAGTTAAGGTGGACATCTGAGCCGATGTAGTGGGCTTATTAAGAAGTATCGTTATAGCACGGTTTAGCTTTTTTGTTGCGGCCGCCATTTCTATTGATGGTTTCTTGGGGTGGAAACTTAGTTAGGAATTTGTTACTTTATAGCTGTATGATTTTTTTAGGCAAAAGTGCTGCAGGGAGCAGTGTCCATTGCAGTAGAGACCTTAATTATATTCTCCCATAAAGATCTAGCATGGGCTTTGATGTGAGGAGTTCAGCCTGTTGTCCATGTCAGCCTTCTGTGATTTATGGTACTAACCATGCACATATCTTGCTATGCTTGGGCATGATACATGCAGGATATGTTTAGGTGGATCCCTTGTGGTTGATGATAATTTTCAAGGCAGGTTCCTATCTTAAAAAAGGTTACCTGTTGGAACAGTGGAAGTGCAACCATAGTGCAACCTAAGGTCAAAGGAGCCTTTGCCGAGTGAAAGGTGTATTCTGCTGGCGCATTACTATTTATACACCTGTTTAAAGAACTCAGGCCAAAATGCTCCAAGTCCTTCATGAAGGCCAAGCCCCTCTTATCCTTCTTTTGCTGCTGAGTATTTTTAAGGTGGAATTCACCAGAATTGGCTTTGTATTTTCAAGGCTTGTTCAGTTGCCACTTCCTGCAGCAGGTTCATATTACAATTCCCTGTTAAGAGAAGAAACTGAGTAGGCTTGTTTGATGTTTGGGTGATGATCAATGCTATCAAAGATTTATTTGTTGTAGGGAAGTCATCCTTTTTGCCTTATCACCCCCATTCTTTGATTGATACTGGTGGTTACTGACTCTGAAAGTGCCATAGGTTCTGCTAACCAGGCCCAAGGCCTGTGCTCTGTCCTTAAAAGGTACTTGGTAATTGGTGTAATAACAATTGGCCTAGACAGCTTACCTTCATGTCCCTAGTATATGGTAGGACATGTAGGTGTAAAGACCCCAGTGGTATCTGGTGTTTTTTTTAATCCAGGCCCGCTTTGCAGGCTGGTTCTAAAATAAAACTGTGCCCACATTCGGCTTTGGAGTTAAAAGTATTTTCTAAAGTCTAAAACAACCTTTTTCTTACATACAGGTTATTACAAATAAGTAACCTCTAAGATCTGCCCTAGGTGCCCCAGGGGTAGGGTGCCTTGTTACAAAGAGAAGGGACATTATAAAAGATGTTTTATATGCTCCGGTGAGAGGAAAACAGCCAAAGTCATTTTGTTCCCGTTATAGTGCGATAGTTCCATAGGCTAACAGGGGAACACTTTATTCAACTTTAATAAAGTCTAACTTTTGATTGGCAATAGCTAGCAACATGATGCAAAGCATCAAAATAATAGTTAAAATGAATTGGCACGGTTGGATTTATTATAAATATTGCAGGAAAGTTGTTTTAGAACTTTCTATCCTGAAGTTACCTAAAACAGCCCTTTAGCACCTCTTCTGACTGGGCAGCCTCTGACAGCCTGAGCCAAGCTGCTCCCTAATTAGGTGTGAGGAGGCCTGAGGCTGAAACAATACCACCTTTTGGAGGGAGGAGTTCTGCTTCCTGGAGAAGCCAGGGATAGGAAGGGAGCTTTGGAGAGAAACTGAACTTCACAGATGTCACAGGACCCAGGCCAGGCCGCACTTCATTGTTCCCCAGCAAGAAGGAAGCCCCTCTTATTAGATTAGGAGATGGGCTAGAAGGGGAGTGTAGGGAAAAGGTTGCCACATCTGTGGGTTGGGTTAGCTAGACTTGAACTCCAAGGAGAGATTTTCTCCATTTTGATTTTTGAAGAGATGTGCACCTGGGACGAAAATATGCCACACTTCCCAGGAGGTTGTCATGACAGAGGGTGACCACTTGAACCCCATTGGTTGGGTTGTCCCCCATCTTGCAAGCCCAGAATGGATAATAAATATGAGAGAGCTGTAAGATCAACTCATATCCCTGCCTGAAACATCAGGAGAAGAAGGACTACCCTGCTGGACCGTTGTACTGCACCAAAGAAGGCTTGCACTCAGAATGACTCCAACTGCTGCACTCTCAAAGCTCCACAAAAGAAAGGACTGTGCCTGCCTGAAGGATAAGGAGTGGATTCCTTGAGCAGTAACAGCTATAAATGTGCTAGAAGAAATCACCTTTGACAGCCCAAAGAAATGTTTAATCCAGCTGGCCAACTACACCTGGATTTTCCTAGACTTCATAGGTGCATTGTGGGAGACCAAGCCCCCAAGTGGTAATGCAGAGCTTCTGAACTCTTGGCCAGCGTAAGAATTCTCTGCTTTCCCTAAAAGAACCAAGAGCCTACTGGACTACAGCTGCTGGACCCGTCTGCAATGAGTTCTTGATCCACAATAGAAGCCTGTCAGGTCCCTGGGTCTTTGGATTAGTTTCCAGCCCTTACAATCAAGCTTTTGAGTACTTCACAAATGTGAATGGGCCTATTCGGTCCGGAACCGTGAAACTCGCACAAAGGATCAGAGAGAGTGGGGACAAGTTTGTCTCTTCGTACCGCAAGTATCACCGGCTGTTTGGCTTTCTGGAGAAGTATTTTCAGCACCACTGGGCTAGGGTACTAAAAACAGGCTTCAAATCAGGAGCCGAGTTGGCAGGTCATCAGGATTCACTGCTGGGGGTGTTCCTAGCTCAGGTTCTGAAAATCCAAGGCTCCAGACAGTGCAGCGGTGAAACAGCATGTGGAGCATGTGGAGAGGCACCGACTGCAGCGATTCCATTGATGGCAGGTCAGCGTTCTACATCTTATGCTAACAAGCACTTCCACAGTGCTGTGACGTATTAAAAAGGGAGTTTTACGCCTTGCAAATCGTTTATCTGCCAGATTGAATTGGCAGTTTAAAACTACACACAGGCTGTAATGGCAGCTCTGAGACATGTTTTAGGCAGCTGCATACGTAGGTGGCCTAATAAGTGCTACAGGCCCACTAATTACATTTGATTTACTGGCCCTAGGTATATGGTATCATGCTTTACTAGGGACTTACAAGTAAAGTAAATATGCCAAGTAGGTGGAAGCCAATATTACCATGTTTTAGGGAGTGAGTACAAGCACTTTTGCACTGGTTAGTAATGGCCAAATGCACAGAGTCCTTTTACAACAAAAACAAACTCAGCAAAACATGAAGGGAGTCGGAAAAAGGAATGGGGGAAGACCACACTAATACTGACAGATCTAACTGTGGTGAAGTTGGATTTTTGTTCAATAAATAGGAAAAGTATCTTTTAAAATGTTAGCCTTTGCCTGCCTGAAGCGCCAGTAAGTTAATAAGTGTTACCCTACTAGCAGCTGGGCCCCATCAGTGCTTCCCTTTAATGAGGTGTGAAAACTGGTGACAGAGCAGAAACAATGGCTTAGGAATTTTGGCAGGAAGACCTGAGTGTGCAGTATGTGACTTCTCAGTTTGCTAGGGGCAACAGGGGAGGGTCCAGGAACTTTATTAACTTGAAAGGGACCAAGGTGATGCCTGCCCCTGTCAAGTGTAAAGGAAGATTTGGGGAAGAAAAGCATTTGTTTCCTCAGCCAACTGTAACCAGCTTGTCAGTAGCCCAGTGGGAGAGGGAACTGGTCCCAGGACCCGTTTGGTGTAGCTGAGGAGAAGGGAGATGCATATTTTTCAAATCACACTCCTGACTCCCACAGAGCATCCGCCAAGGCAGAACGGGCTGCTGTTAGAAACTGGATCTCTATTTGGCAGAGGTTTGATCCCTGTACAAGTAGGGACTACAATCCTAGATAGGTTAAGCTAGATATACACTCTCAATGAACCTGTGCTCACCCTCTGGTCGCTTGGCCCAGAGCAGACAGGCTTAACTTAGGAGGCAATATGTAAAGTATTTGGGCAACACACACACAGTAAGACAAAGACAACACCACAGGAAGACTCCACTCAGGTTTAGTAAAATAGAGAAATGTATCTCAGTAAAATAAGACCAAAAAGACAAAAATCCAATCAGTAGAAGTCGACAAATGAATTTTGAAAGAATAAATGTCAAAACAGTGCTTAGAAGTCAATAGCGCTAAAAGGTTATTTGAGATTCCGAGGGACTGAGGTAAATCCAATGTTCAGTGCAACCACAATGGAGGACAGGCCGGCTATGAGACTCATGCTGGTATGGCTGAACAAAATACCTTGGATAAAGTACAATCGACCCGGAGGGCACAATGCTTTGATCTTTTCCACGCAGCCGAGTCACTGCGTCATTGTCGAGCTCCATTGAAATGCAGACAATACATCCTCAGTGAGCCACGCTGAGTTTCCTCATCGGGCAATGCAGACTGCAGAACCGTGATTGTCAAACAACCTCTGCGTCGAAGGGCGATGCGTCGGTTCCGACCGGTGCAGTGGAGACAATGTGTCAGTTTTGTAGAAAATCAGTGCAGAACCCACTTCTATGGCCCAGTACTGGAGAGGGGCATCTCAGACTAGAGTAGGACTCACAGATGGCACAGCAGAACGAGCAGGATTGCAAGAAGTATTTTGTATCTCTAAAAGTTCAGAAAACAGGAGGCAAGCCAGCAAGCCCTTGGAGTCACTCTGGGTTCATGTGAGATGGGTCCAGTCCTTTCCCTCAGCAGGGCCGAGATCAGTAAGCAGCAGGGCAGCTCAGCAAAGCAGAAAAGCAGAGAAGCAGTTCCTCAGATAAGTCAGTCAATGCAAAGTGACAATCCTTACAACACAGCAGTCTTTACTCCAACATAGTTCTTCCCAGGTCGAGTACTTTACTGATATGGTAGGATCAGAGCCTCAGTACTAATACCCAAATGTGCCTTTGAAGTAAGGGGTGACTTCAAAGCAGCTCTTTGAAGTATACAGATCCCCTTTCTGCCAGGCTATCTGTAGCGGGTAATCAATCCTTTGTGTGTGGCAGCTCTCTCTCCTCCTTCCTGCCCAGGAAGGCTATCAGAATGCAGATGAGTCCTCCGTCACACCCACCCTTCCTGTGTTTGTGGCTGTCTAGAGGGAATTCACAAAATGCAGCTGTCACCCAGCCGAGATGTGTGTTGGAAGGCAGGCTGCAGGCACACAGAGCAAGGTTAAGATCAGAGAAATGTCCACTTTCTAAAAGTGGCATTTCTAAAATAGTAATGTTAAATCCAACTTTCTTAATAAAGATGGGGTATCATCACCATTCCAAAGATATGAAACATGATGCAGATACTCCGTTCTAATAAGGAATTACAGCTTTAAAGTGTTTTGAGGAATTCCCAACGCTATCCTAAGAGAGGAGTAGGCCTCACAGCAGTGAAAAACCTGTGTGGAGACCTGAATGTCTGGATCTGCTCACACTTGTATCTAGAACTGAGAAGTGGACTCCAAGGTCATTTGGCTGAATTCCTGTGTGGCTACAAGGGCACAACAAGCTGTAGGAGACCTTTTTTTCTGAAGTGACCAATTACATCTTTACCTGGACTGAAACCTTCTGGTGGCCACTGCAGGAGTGAGTTATGGTCCTTGAGTGATGTCCCCGAGTGCACCAGGAGCCTTAGTAGTGACAAAGAGGAGCTGCTCTAAAACATTTTGGAATTAAAGATCATTTTGGGAATTCCAAGACCCCCGCAGCTTCAGCAAGACCTCGAAGCAAGGGTATCTGATTTGAAGATAACTTTGTCAGGTACAGCTTATGGCTTGTCCTGCTGGAGAATTTTGAGCTCCAAAAAATGTCCAAAGGCAGTATCGATCAAAATGATTTTTTTGTGTCACTTCAAGCACCTGATGGTATATATGCAATAATCATTGTGATGAAACAATGTAAAAATGTTGTTTTGGTATAAAGATTTATTATGATCTAAGCAATGAAAGATGTAAAGAAAAAAATAGATATCAGAACACACTGATTTAATTAAAGGTATACAGAGTGGTGTTATTCACACCAGGTGAACAGTGCGCAACACATTCAAGTCGTTGAGCTTGCAATTTTGATTGATTACACTGTAAGGGCCGACCACCCTTGCGTGTTGCTGCACCCCAAATAAAATGTATTGGTTTAACTAGAGCATTAGGAGTGCACCCCTTCATATTTATTTATTTTAAACGGCAGTATCTGCCTGACGAGAGGATTCAGCGACCACGAAGTATGAAGTTACCACTCTGGGTTTTGCCTGATAGTACTAATGACTTCAGCAGGACCTCATCCAGTGACTATCTGACTTTGAGAGGACTTCAGAGGATAGAGCCTTCAAACCTTTCCCCGCTATAGGATTTCGATTTCCATTTCAGAGACAGTACAGGATGAGTACGAGCATTCCACAAGTCAATGGCATTTAAATACTCATTTCAGATTATGATGACCCCACATAAACCCTCTGAAGGTCTCTTTAGGGTATTGCAGGAACATACATTACTTTCATATTTTAATGATGGTCTCTAACATGTCTTTTACTGTTTCCGTGCGTGAGCTCATCATGGACTCCACTTTTGCTTTTTATTCGGCTGACTATCCAGTCCATTACAAGGCTGCCATATTTCTCATCGATACCATTCACTTGTGATATGCTCATACTCATGCTGTATTGGTTGGCATGCTTCTTACTTGGTATTGCACAGGTGTTTTAGCTGGGAGTTGTTATCTCCTTTCATTTCACTGGTCTCTTTTGTTTTCCGACGCATCAGTTGATTAACTGGAGTAATAGCGACTTCTATAGAGTCATAGACTATAGTATTTTATGTACAGATTCCACTAATATATGGTTTATATGTCTATTTGAGAATGTTTCGTCTCATTCCATTCCAGATTGGTAGTCTTTTAGGGGGACTTCACTTACATACATTCTTCAGTGTTCAGGGGATGCTGCTCTTGTATTACTGGTAGTGAGTATTTTATCCCATTTTCCACGGCCTCATTTTTCAAGATCAGTATTACCATACTCTACCCTCATTTTCATCATTTTGTAATGTGATACTCTATGCAGTTGATGCTCCCCAGTTTTTTTTACATAGTGGATTTCTTTAGGACTTTGGATTGGTCTGACCTTACTATCACGACGGAACATTAAAAGAAACAGGTTTAGTGCATCCACGTTACCATCCATTTAGGTGGATTGTACAACAATTTTTTACACTTACTATAGTTGGTCTCTATACACGTGTAACATGTGAATGCTACCCTATAGGTTTGTTTAGGTTGGTGTTTCTTGGCATTCTTACTTTCTTTTACTGTTCTTTCTTCTTGTCACCCTCTATCGCAGAGATCTTCAATCTGTGGGGCCTGACCCCCAGGGGGGTCGTGGAATCTTGGGAAGGGGGTCGCAGATTCTGTCAGAGCTGTTTCTTGAAACGCGTGGCATCGGGCTGATTGAGGGTGCTCTGGGCGGAGGCCTAATTCACACAGAGGGGTGAATAAACATCAAAGCCTCATTAACAAGTAAAAGGTCTTTTAAAGACCTGTGAAGTACTCGGGTGTGCCTTTGTGTGTGTCCCTGAAGCTGTTTCAGCCGGGATCACATACACGAGGGGGGGTCGGGGGGGGCTGGTGGGGGGGAGGGTGAAGCTCTTTGAGTTCACCTGGAGAGCACCTGGAGCTGTGGGGTTTATTTTTATTTTTAACGTTTTATATAGCGCTAGCTTAACCCGTAGGTATCAGAGCGCTTTACAAACACACAGTAAACAGCAGAAGGACATTACAATCATTGTTTCAAGTCCCACAAGCCCTCATACCTGGCGCCTGTGCCGGAGAAATGTGCCTGAGAGATGTTGTTACAGCCTGTCTGCCCCCCCCCCAAGCAGGGAGGCACAGAGATGCCCTCCCATGAGAGAGGAACAAGAAGGAAGAAGACGCAGAGAGATACAGATACCCCCCATGAGAGAGGCACAGAAAAGGTGGGTGGATGAATGATGGATGGATGAAAGGGTGGATGGATGAAGGATGAATGTATGTATGGATAGAAGGATGAAAGGGTGGGTGGATGTATGTATGGATGGAAGGAAGATGGATGGATGTAAGGATGAAAGGATGGATGGATGTGTGAGTAGGTGGGTGGATGAATGATGAGTGGATGGATGTAAAGATGAAAGGATGGATGGATGGATGGATGAAGGATGGATGGATGTGTGAAAAGGTGGGTGGATGGAGGATGGAGGATGGCAGATGGATGGATGGACAAAAGGGTGGATGGATGAAGGATGGATGTATGGATTGATAAATGGTTGCATGGATGAATGATGGATGGATGTGTGAAAAGTGGGTGGATGAATGATGGGTGAATGGATGTATGAAAGGGTGGATGGAAGGATGAAAGTGTGGATGGATGAAGGATGGATGTATGGATCGATAAAAGGTTGCATGGATGAATGATGGATGCATGGATGGATGTGTGAAAAGGTGGGGGATGAATGATGGGTGGATGGATGGCTGGATGAAGGATGAATGTATGTATGGATGGAAGGATGAAAGGGTGGGTGGATGGATGTATGGATGGAAGGAAGGATGGGTGAAAGGATGGATGGATGTGTGAAAAGGTGGGTGGATGAATGATGAGTGGATGGATGTAATGATGAAAGGGTGGATGGATGGATGAAGGATGGATGGATGTGTGAATAGGTGGGTGGATGGAGGATGGATGGATGAAAGGGTGGATGGATGAAGGATGTATGTATGGATGGAAGGAAGGATGAAAGGGTAGATGGATGAAAGATGGATGTATGGATGGATAAAAGGTTGCATAGATGAATGATGGATGGATGTGTGAAAAGGTGGGTGGATGAATGATGAGTGGATGGATGTAAAGATGAAAGGATGGATGAAGGATGGATGGATATGTGAAAAGGTGGGTAGATGGAGGATGGATGGATGGATGAAAGGGTGGATGGATGAAGAATGTATGGATGGATGTAAGGACGAACGGGTAGATGGATGAAGGATGGATGTATGGATTGATAAAAGGTTGCATGGATGAATGATGGATGGATGTGTGAAAAGGTGGGTGGATGATTGATGGGTGAATGGATGGATGAAAGGGTGGATGGTTTACGGATGGTGTTCTGCCTGGTTTCTCAGATTAGATAGGACCAGCTCATCAGAGCATCACCAACTCAGCCAGAACGTTACCACCTCCCCCTCCCTAGGGCCTATTTACAATAGGTAACAACATATATCTACCACCTAAGGACAGGGAATTCCTAAGATACATACCCAAACCTCATATAATATCAGCAATCGGCGGCCTCGCGGTCCCATACGAACCCAGACAACCTACCCAGACGGCAGCATCAGCGGCGATCTCGCGGTCCCATACGAACCCAGACAACCTACCCAGATAGCGGCAGCAATATCAGCAATATCGGCGATCTCGCGGTCCCATACGAACCCAGACAACCTACCCAGACGGCAGCATCAGCGGCGATCTCGCGGTCCCATACGAACCCAGACAACCTACCCAGATAGCGGCAGCAATATCGGCGATCTCGCGGTCCCAGACGAACCCAGACAACCTACCCAGACGGCAGCATCAGCGGCGATCTCGCGGTCCCATACGAACCCAGACAACCTACCCAGACGGCAGCAGCAGCGGCGATCTCGCGGTCCCATACGAACCCAGACAACCTACCCAGACGGCAGCATCAGCGGCGATCTCGCGGTCCCATACGAACCCAGACAACCTACCCAGATAGCGGCAGCAATATCGGCGATCTCGCGGTCCCAGACGAACCCAGACAACCTACCCAGACGGCAGCATCAGCGGCGATCTCGCGGTCCCATACGAACCCAGACAACCTACCCAGACGGCAGCATCAGCGGCGATCTTGCGGTCCCATACGAACCCAGACAACCTACCCAGATAGCGGCAGCAATATCGGCGATACAACCTACCCAGACGGCAGCAGCTTATCCTATGATTACCATTACATAAAGGGATCAATCTCACTATTCATCAGGGGTATAGAATTATAGTATTACCGATCACACAACGGTTGCCAATTTGGATAATGTACAACTCATTCTCTAATTCAAGGGGCTCCTCTCTCCCTTATTCAGTTACCACTTACCTGATCAGGGTTAGCATCTGTTCACATAGTTGCATCTGACTAGAAGAATAGGTTACCCTCTCATACAAGAATACGAAGCACATGTCGGTTCACAAAGAACTGGGGTACTTTATTTCTCATTACAACAAACAATCATATAACACCACACTACAACACATAACCTGCAAAGAAAAGTGAAAGATTAGGCTGTGCACTCTAGTAAGAAAGGGTCGACATCACCTTATTAATATGAAGTCTGCGCTCAGCAGTCATCTAGGTTCCCTTCTCGTCTGTGGCTTGGCTCGTCTTGAAGTCACACCTCCGCAATCACGGGTACACGTCTGCACCGCTATGCGCTGTTCCCTTCACCTTTCTCCAAGTCACTGGAACCTTCCTCTCATCGGCTACTCTCTCTTCCCTGGCTGTTCTACTCAGAGAGTATCTGTTTCTCGATTCTTCTCCGCCTTTGGAATGGCGCTTGTCTTCCCTGGAATAAGTAATAGCTTTGTTGCTAACGGCTAGATGCCGCCTCCGGACTAACTCACTAACTGTCTCGGGCTTTCACTAATATAGAAGCGTGTCTCCTCATGGAAAATTCCAGGCAGTACCCTGCCGCCCACCAAATTCTTGTACCTCCCCGTACCAAGGACACGTTCCCAGCCTTCCGGCCTGATGTTGTGTCTTCGGCATGAAGAAAAATACAATCCTTCGACAAGGGCCGGCCTGAACCGGTTCTCTCCAAGCGAACAACACCTCATAACTAAAACATTACACTTGACCTAGAAGCATCCCAAGCTGCCGGAGCAGAAAGAAAGATGGAGTCTCTCCCGTTTAAGGCCTACCAGGCCCGAATTCAGCATAACTCCATGGAAAGTATAATAATACCCTCACTAAAGGACGGATTATCCCTAATACTAACGAATCTATCCCCTAGCCTATGTGTGTAAGCCCTAATCTAAGGAGGAGAATACAGAATCATATCAAAGTGCCTTATAAATAGGCTCTATTCACTACTCTAGCCCTTGCACTGGAATGATAAGAGACTGAAGTCACCTTCAAACACCTTTCCTCAAAAGAGGGCCGGGAAAATCGAGCAGAACAGAGGGATACATGGATGGAAGGATGAAAGTGTGGATGGATGAAGGATGGATGTATGGATCGATAAAAGGTTGCATGGATGAATGATGGATGCATGGATGGGTGTGTGAAAAGGTGTGGGATGAATGATGGGTGGATGGATGGCTAGATGAAGGATGAATGTATGTATGGATGGAAGGATGAAAGGGTGGGTGGATGGATGTATGGATGGAAGGAAGGATGGATGAAAGGATGGATGGATGTGTGAAAATGTGGGAGGATGAATGATGAGTGGATGGATGTAATGATAAAAGGGTGGATGGATGGTTGAAAGGGTGAAAGGGTAGATGGATGAAGGATGGATGTATGGCTGGATAAAAGGTTGCATGGATGAATGATGGATGGATGTGTGAAAAGGTGGGTGGATGGAGGATGGATGGATGAAAGGTGGTGCACATGTGAGGTGCCCTCTAGGCCTCCTCCTTTATTCACATTTATCTTAGGGTTTACATATGGATTGATGTAACCTCTTTTGACTCATTATTAATTATACATCCCTATATGTATAGGGGGTATGGAATATGGTGACTGTCATGTGAGAAAGTTTTTTATATAAATGAAAGAACGTTTAGGCAGTAAAGCGGGAGGACAATACCTTGTGTGAAAGTGAGGAGTGTTCATGGGCAAAAGAGTGATAGAACCCCCTCCTCCACTTATACAAGTGTCCTCCAGATGAGGAGCCTTTAATGAACAGGTTTTTGTGTTTATATTCCGTATTGAGTGGAGGGCGACCTGTTTATTTATTCCCTCTGTAGCTCCTCCCACTCTCCGCCCATCTTTTTCGTTGGATTGTGTCTTTTTGATTCCTAAATGCTGTCTCCCAATTGGTTTAAGGCTTATTAGTCCCTCCTTATGATGGCCATGTTGTCATTTGTATCCTTCCATGGCTACTGGCCCCTTTACTTCGAGCATTGCACAGTATGTTTTATGTCGCCATGAGCCGACAAAGCTAGGTAAAAGGAAGGTTCCCACAAGGGTTTCAGTTATGGGTGATGACGAAGAAGCAGTAGAAGTGGTGTATCCTGCTGCTGATGAAAAGTCTGACGATGACGACCCAGTCATCAGAGTTGTCACTCCACCCCAAGCGGGCATGCAGCAGACAGACATTTTTACCCTATCCCGAAATGCTGTGCAGGATGTGGGCGGCGTGGCACTGGTACCACCACCAACACAGGTAACTACTACACCAACACGACCTACAGCTTCCATAGTTTCTCATCAGAAGGGCCGGCAGGGACCTCGATCCAGCTCAACCTCCATTACCTGGTAGTGGTGCTGTAAGTGCACAACAGAGTCAAATTCCACCACACCCATCCCCACTTCCTCTGGCAAGTGGCACCTCCACCACCACCAGAAACCTCAACTCCCCAGTTTGGGACTTCTTTAGTCTTAGCAAAAAGGCGGAAAACCAAGTTATTTGTTCGATTTTGTAAACAAGTAGTTAGTCGGGGTAAGCTTGGTACCAACTATGGTACCGGAGGCCAGAGAGGTCATCTCCAAAAACACCACAGCATCCAGAGGGAGGCGCACCTAAGTAACATCCGGAAAGCCAAAAGTAGAAATTAATGTGGCCATTGATATTGCATCTGATGACAAGGAGCTGATCGTGCAGGGGGAGGTGAAGAAGCGAGAGACATTTTTTCTGGTACACACAGTACCCCTGGCAGCAGCACTGCAGTGGTAGCGCCCACACCCTCTACCCCAGCAACATTTAGATGGCACATTTAGACTCTGAAAACACTCTCCTCGACTTTCACCGCCATCTTGGGTCAGGCAGGGAGTCATTGCGGAGCCATTTCGGCCAGCGCCCTAGCCCCGCAGTCAGGACTTGACGCCCCTATTTAAGGCGAGCGGTCCTGCACAATCGGCCTTGAACAAAGGCATCTGAACTTTGCAGCAAAGAGCTCACAGGCACGCTCGCAGTGCAATTTGCGGCGCTCAGCGCGTTTTCTTAAAGTTTGTCTTTTTTAATATTTTAAATCTACTTTTTGTTCCCCATACATAGCGCTCACTGCATTTAAAAAGCAACAGGCACCGCTGTTGGGAGCGGAATCATTTAGACTCTGAAAACACTCTCCTCGACTTTCACCGCCATCTTGGGTCAGGCAGGGAGTCATTGCGGAGCCATTTCGGCCAGCGCCCTAGCCCCGCAGTCAGGACTTGACGCCCCTATTTAAAGCTCGCCATGGCGACGCGCAGCGGAGACGCGCAGTGGAGTCGCCGGACTCACGCCGGAGTCCAGCCAGAGTCCTGCCCGTCTGGGCTCGTCCGGGCTCAGACGGGCCTGGGGCCTGGCATTATGTCCAACATACTACCACGGCGTCTTACCTACTCTCGAGAGGAGCTATTTGCACTACGCATCCTGCCCATTGAAAGCCATCCTGTCGTCAACACTGGCGCTCCAGCATTATCCCCACAAGGACTGGACGTCTTAAATCCTCTCCACTCAGGTAAAAGCACCTTACTCTGGGGTCTGCTCAACTGCAGGTCACTTCCGTGTCATGCAGTGGAACTTCATTCCCTCATTCAGGAGCAGGAATTGGACATCCTGTTTCTGTCAGAAACTTGGATTACTTCCAGTTCTGACGCTGACATTGTATTAGCCCTCCCACCAGGCTTTCTCATATTTCATTTGGACAGACCTGATGGACGAGGAGGTGGTCTTGCTGTTATTTACAGAGACAGCTTTAAATGTAGGGCCCGGGATGGACTTGTGGCTAATTGTGAAAGTTGCCACTTCTCACTGCAGATATCCCCCACGGTGACACTGGCAGGCCTGTTGATTTACCGGCCCCCGGGCAGTGTGGGCAACTTCGTAAGTTCTGTGATGGAAACAGTAACACTGCTGGCGACATCCACTTCCTCTTTTATTGTCTTAGGGGACTTGAATCTGCATTTTAATGACACCGCAGACATAATTGCCTCAGATCTTAAAGGCGATCTGACTGCCTGTGATCTCCAGTTAATTAATACAGGAGCCACACACAAGAAGGGCCACT
The DNA here is from genome assembly GCF_964261635.1 of Lissotriton helveticus. Taxonomy (NCBI): domain Eukaryota; kingdom Metazoa; phylum Chordata; class Amphibia; order Caudata; family Salamandridae; genus Lissotriton; species Lissotriton helveticus. The sequence goes on from NC_136063.1 coordinate 810,187,958, forward strand.
TATTGGACCCAGTCTTTTCTAACATCCCCCGGCTTAAGGCCAGACCAGCCCTCCCTCTCCCATGGTCAGACCATTCTTTAGTTGCGGTGGAATGGCAAGTCAAACTGCCCTCAACACCGACACATCAAGCGGTTGTGGTGGACCGCGTATGGTCCAGACTATCGATCAACGATTGGACCCACAACCTGGCAAAATTACAACCTCCATCTGAGTCAGACCCGATTAAAGGTGATGCTGACCTTAATAGGTGGTTGAAAGCCTCGCTTGATACCCTCATTCCTATGAAAACGATACAGAAGAGGGAAAAAAGAATTGGTTCTGCTCCTTGGTTTACGGCTGAGCTCCGCCTGCTTAAAAAAGGATGTAAGAAACTTGAAAGGGCCTGGAGGAAGAAATTTGATGCCGCTAAGCGCAAGGACTACTGGATAGCGATGAGGGGCTACAAAGCAGCCCTCCGCTTGGCAAAAGCACAATTTTTTGAGGAACGTATACAACTTGCCTCAAACTCCTCCAGGGAAACATTTAAGGTGGTGCAAGAACTCCTTAAAGTCCCTGAACCAGCAGTCACCCACGATCCCCAGAAGTGCAAGGAGTTGGCCGATTTTTTTCACATTAAAATTGTGAAACTACTCAACTCCCTTCCCCAGGTTACTAAACCGCAAGGGATCCAAAAAGAGCTCCCCCCAACTCAGGGGAAAGAGCAACGCACGTCCCTGGACATGTTTGGCCCAGTTTCAGAAGCGGAAACGCTAAAAGCCATAGCCTCCATAAAAAGCGGCTCCCCTATGGACCCAGTTCCTTTTAGAATTTTAAAGCAAGCAGCAACCGCTGTGGTAGGGCCCATTACGGACCTAATAAATGCTTCTTTCTCTCATGGGCTGGTGCCACCCAGCTGGAAAAAAGCCGTGGTCAAGGCATTGTTAAAAAAATCTAACCTTGACACGGCGGAGCTGGCCAACTACAGGCCCATCTCTCTGCTGCCAGGCCTCAGCAAAATTGCTGAGAAGCTTGCAAATCTTCGACTCTCCAACTTTTTAGAGTCGAATGGTCTGCTCCGAGACTCGCAGACCGGTTTTCGTCCCTGTCAAGGTACTGACACGGCCCTCCTGGCAGTCGTTGAAGAATCCAGACGCATCTTAGATTCGGGAGGATCAGTGGCAGTGATCCTCCTGGATCTGAGTGCCGCATTCGACACCGTGAACCATCGGGTGTTGACTCAACGACTGTCAGAGGTGGGTGTGGCAGGGGCCGCTTTGAAGTGGCTTGGTTCATTTCTTGAAGACCGGTCTTACCAGGTCTGGGAAGGTAGCAACAAGTCTTCATCCATCTCTCTCCAGTGGGGGGTGCCGCAGGGCTCGGCCTTGAGCCCGACATTATTTAATGTCTATATGGCCCCCCTGGAGGATGTGGTGGCCCCTTTTAACATCAAGATCATCAGCTATGCTGATGATACTCAGCTGGTGGTCGCCCTTCCTCAACTGGTGGAGAACCCTGACTTGTTGCACTCATGCCTGGTGGATGTCTACGCCTGGATGAGCAGTTCTTCTTTGAAGCTGAACGGCTCTAAAACAGAGATTATGTTACTTGGAAACAAAGCTCCCTCATTGCCATTAACATGCTGGCCAAGCTGTATGGGTGACTTCCCCACCATGAAAGATGAGATTAAGAGCCTGGGAGTCTGGCTGGAGCAAGATCTCTCCTTCAGAACTCATGCTAAAAGAACTGCGGGAGTATGTTTTGCCCTGCTGCGGGCTGCTCGGAAAATCTTCCCGCTCCTTCCCCTTTCATCGAGGAAGTTGTTGATTCAGGGGCTGATAACATCTCGCCTTGACTATAGCAATGGTCTCTTTCTAGGCGCCCCTGAATCCACTTTTAACAAACTTCAGCAGGTGCAAAATGCGGCGGCCAGACTACTTATGGGCATCCCCAGAACAGAATCTGCCAGACCCGCCCTTAAGGCTCTGCACTGGTTACCGGTGCGGGAGAGAGTGAAGTTTAAGGCACTCTGCACCGCACACAAAATCCTTCAGGGTAACGGACCATCTATCCTGAGGAACCTGGTAGTGCCTTACAAAGCGAACAGAGCGCTAAGGTCCGATCAGAAATGCTTGCTCCACGTCCCGAGAGTAAAAAGATCGCGCACGGGCGGGAGACGTTTTTCTGTGCACACAGCAACCCTCTGGAACTCTCTGCCACTAAAACTTCGTGCTGAGACCTGCATCTTGCGCTTTCGTAGGGGCCTGAAAACACACTTGTTTCCTGTGTGAGCTGGTCCAACCATCTCATGGTTCACGGTTGATGCACTGTTCATAGCGCCGGGATGCCCCAGGGTAGCTGTGCGCTATATAAGTTTTTTTAATAATAATAATAATAATAATAACAGTAAGAGTCAGGTAGAGACACCAATGCTAAAAAGTACATCAATGAGCCTAACTGGGTTGAAGAAATCTGGATCATCATCACATATGAAAACGGTCCATACCATCATTAAAAGCATGTTTTGGTCGGAGGCGCCATTGGAACGCAACCACCCAACGGCATGTCTGTATAATGCAATGCTGGCTAAAATGTTAGTGCTGGACCTTCTCCCTTTTTCTTTCGTGGAAGGTGTGGGTTTTCTAGAATTTGTGGCAGCAGTCTGCCCTAAATGGAAGGTTCATAGCTGGTCCTATTTTGCCAGAGTTGCGGTTCCAGCACTACATCAAGATGTGCTGGACGTGATTGGGGCAGCTTTGCAGAAGAGTGCTGTTCACAGAGTTTGAGGACGAGCTTTACTTCCCTGACACCTAGGCTTTAAATACTTAAATTTTTTTCCAGTCCTTATTCACTTTTATTTTTGTGTGTCTTTCTTTGTTTGGCAACTTTTAGCACAACAAAAATGTAATCACAACAAATCCATCAGCAGCACTGTCTTAGTCTTATTTCCATATTGAAGGCGCCGCTGTCTGCATTCCTGAAGTTCACAAGTTCACAACTCAGTCATGCTCCACTATCCTCCTCCTCCAGACTCCCCCTATCCATTTCCCTCACTGTCAGGATCTAGCATGGTGCACCTACGATGCCTTAAAAACTACATTTCCCATGAGGCACAAAACGTGATGCTATTATAAGCTCAGGGAAACGCGCATCAGGTTGTGCGTCATTTTGGTTGTTCCCGCTGGCGCTTCCGGGTTGGGAGTGCCGATCGTTGCACCAGCGTGTTTGGGTCAGACACGTTTCCTCCTGATTTTGCTCTCGAACTGTATTTCGGGATATTCCTGGCATTTGGAACATTGCAGTAAGTTCTAGCTGGGGCTTATGCCTGTTTGACTTTCCATTCCTTACTGATTACACTCTATTGTTGTTGGGCAGAGGCTTCTGCTACGGTGGTGTTTAGCTCGGTGGAATACTGTGGTTGTTCCACGTAGTGCCATCGCGATTACTGACAATCAAGAAACCTGGCTAGGCGGAACACAATGGTTTCCGCCACGTATTGCTGTCGCGAGTATTAAAAGGGTAAAGAATCCTAGTGTAGCGGAATGTAGTTGCGGACGCTACACATTACTGTTACAAAGAAGAGATAATCTATCCTTGTTATTTTCATTTATTTCTTGGCAATCTTGGATTATAAGTGCCAAAGCGGAAAACAGTGGTGACTGCCATGGTTTACCGTATTTGGAGAACTGTGTTGGAATCCCATAATGTCATATATGGAAGGAGTTCTTTTGGGGCATAGGTGATGTGAACCTATTCGCCTGGATACATTTTTTCTGTTCCATTTGTTCTCTCAAAAGAAGGACGGGAAGTTTTATTCAGGAGAGACTTATTGAACTGTGATGTATGGAAGCAGTGAGCCATTATAGACTCAACCTGAGGTATTTAGGAGACATAGAAATATCCCTATATAAATAAAGTTTCCAATGTTATAGAGTGCATGCAATAACTGTTGTCTACTCATATATAGGTTCTTGAGACCAGTGAAGTTTTATGGAATACACAGATATCGTATACGTCCCTTGGTGTCTGCCTCAGGTACATATCGTATTCGAACGAGAAATTATGAGAGTAGTTGATGTTGGTGCATAAATGTTAACCAGTGTCTTGTCATTGCAGGTCCTTTTTCCCCGCTGTTCCCTTGCTCTCCTTCCCTCGCCTAATCATATGAATACTCTGTATATTTGATACTCAGAGTGTTTGTAAGATTTGGAGCTGGACCATTTTTTGCTGCATCCTGATCCTGTGGAGTATCCCGTGACACTCAAGGCAGATGGCCGGATTACGCAGAATCAAGAAACTGTCGCTTCGTAGACGAGTCCCCTCAAAAGAAGTGGGACTGGAATGACTGACTATGCTGACTGTTACTTCTGAAATTGACATGAGAGGCTGCCCTGTGGCCCTTCACTTAAGAATAAGATGCTGACAAAAAGTGGAACAGGTAATGAATGATGAGATGGCAGGCATGCAGTGGAGAACACTGGCTGTCTGGCTCTGATGAAACCAATTGCTGTTTGTTTGTTGTGAATGAAATGAATCCTATGTGTTCTGTTATTATTTAATCTTGTACACACTAAATGTAACTCGTCTACTCTGTTTACCTTGTTTAATACAAATTGTACTTCTACTGCAGGGGCCACTATGTTGCATTTTTTAATATGGAATATGTCCTTGGACTCACTGTGTGTAGACTGTTACTGCACGAACAACATTGAATTTGCCAACACCATGATGATGATGATTAGTCATGATGACCAAAGTTACATAATATCTTCACAGTCACTCACTGGGATGGATGGATCATCGTCGTAGATTTACGGAAGAACTAGGGCCATTTCGTGAGTGTCAAACAGGTAAACAAGTCAACAACAACCAGAGCAAAAGTACATATCTGTCTACTCGTGGTATGTAGTGGTCTAGCCAGTGTAGTGTTATGCCAGAGTCCAGAGAGCGGTTCATGTAAAATTGCGGCTACGTTGCTTGCTGTATAAAATTAGATCTGCTTTGTCTGTATGAAAGAGGTATGCTACATGGAGGTTGGTTCACTCATTGCTGCCTGCCTTGACCGTCTGCATGGCCCTGGCCTGCTGTGGGCTAAATATTATCCTGGAAACAGATACTCAGAGTAGCACTTAAGAAATGATGCATGCAAGTAATACTGTCGCCTCTGAAAGTGAAAGTTTTATTTTTGCACTACACACCGTACCTTATATTTTTCCTCCGGGGTGTTTTAATATCCCTTTCTGTGCGATGGGAAAAAACATTAACTCAGGCTTGCCATAGCAATCCGCAATTCTGCATCTGCCAGGCAGGCAGTGGACAGTGTGGTCACCAAGATTGATCGATGGAGCGCCCGATGGAATGGAGGAGTACCGCGAATAAGAGGAATGGCTCGATGCATGCAACTTCCCAATTTGACCAGGACAACTACAACATACAGTTACAGTATCCACTTCACTTGTCCTTATCTTTTAAATAATGTTATTGTTGTGAACTTCTATGAGTGCGACTCTGTGCGTTTGCTCTCTGCTTTAAATTCATCGCTACGGCTATTTGATAAGTTTCTTTGCTATTTTTAAAACTAATGTAATGTACTACTAAGTGTTTATTCTCTCTGAGGGCAGATAGGCAAGTGTAATCGCGTAATTACTGCAGCCCTGTACTGTCTAATTGTTTAGTACTAGTTAGTAAGTTGTAGTAAGTACTACTTTTCATTAACTTAACCATCCATTGAGCAAAAAACTTCATGCATGCGCTTCCTTTATGTCTCTTAAAAGATTTATGGATATCTTCGTATCCAAAGATTTGTTTTTCTACATTTGTTGTTTGTCCATGCTGTGTTTTTTTTTCTCTCTCCACAAAACTTTCCCAAAAACCCCCATTCCCATCCATTTTTCAAACCCTAACCCTCTTCCCCCGGGCTGTGTGGTTTTCATTGAGGTGTGACTAAATGATACCAATAATTCCACACACTTGCTGGGGATATTACGGTCAAAAGCAACAGAAAATCAATTTCAAGGCAGGTCAAGGAATCCGAGGATATATTTTTATTCTGCTTGACACACACCCATGAGTATTTGCAAATCAATTCATAATTTTATGTCCGCAATCGACTGGATTCATCATCAACAACATCCTCCTACACGTGACTAAAGCTTACGCTGCTGTGTCCTTCAGTACTAGTTCTTGTAATAGCCATAATCCATACAACTAGTAGTTAACTTTTGATTGAATACTTTAGCATTGCTTAGGCTACAATTTATGGCACTGTTCTTGTGTACTGTACTATCGTACTGTTCTAATGCTCCTCTCAGGCCACTCAATGTCTCATTTCCTTTTTAGGTCTCGCTGGCGTTGCAGCGCGAAGCGCTGCCGCCAACGAGACTTATAGTCGCCGTGTTCCCTCCCAAGGGAGACAGACCTGGGCACGAGCCGATTAAGGTCTGGGCACGAGCTGATTCAGGTCTGTGAACGCGCTTCACAGTGGAACAGCTTGTGCGCGTTAATTAGGTCACACGCACACAGGCACACAGGCACACACAGGCACACCGGCACACACACACACACACACACATCCCCTCCCTCTCTCCCCCACACACCCCCACACTCACCGGGCTCTTTCCGCGTGTCCTCGCAGCAGGTCAGTCTCGGCAGCAGGCAGACTCGGAGGTTGGCGTGTCTTCTCCGGTGATCTTCATCTTGCGCCGATGTGCACGCTCACGGCACTGCGTCTCGTGCACTCTCACCGCGCTGGTTCGCGCCCGGCGATCCTCACTCAGCTTGTTTTAGGACTTGTGCCCTGTGTAAGGCTCTGAGTGGTAGGGTATCTTTTATCTTTTATTTTGCTCCCTTTGGTCCTTCTTAATGCTAGGCAGTACACCCATATATATTTGTGCACTCTGTTGCCTTTTTTTCAGCCATACGGAGATTTGTTGGGTGTACAGGATAACGCACCTAGACCGGGATTCGAGCCTGGTTCCCTAAGGTGCATGGTCGGAAGCATGGCCATTACTCCTCCTGAAACTAGAAGTGTTTCGTCACTATAATGCTTAAAAGTGCAGCGAAACTGAGAACCTTGCTAATATAACACTAAAACGACAGTCCCTCTTTGCCAAAGAGCAATATGTGGGGAAAAAAGGAAAGAATGTGGCTCACTTAAGATACTAGCAAACAATTCCTGAACCGCTGCTGCTCATTGGTCTTTTCCCCCTGGCTCCTATTGTTCAGCTTGACTACAAAACGCACCATTATGGTGGGATAAGTAGTGCTATATCCCATTGTTTACTTAGCGGCATAGTCTAGGGAGAAAGAACTTGGCTGAAATAAATGTTCTGACCGATTGCTTCAGGGATTTTAATACCAGTTTACTTGTCCTCTTAATTTCAGCCAGGAGGGAAAAAATGACGAGTTAAAAAAAGGGGCTTTAAGTGGGCCGGGTCCTGCCGGCGAAAAAGCAAGTGTTGAAACGGTTCTCTATGGGGCTCTCCGTTTTTGCCCTCAACATCAGGGTGAAAAATGAATCTTACCTCTGCAGCAGTGCCCCCCTTTACTGCCTTTGATGTAACTTTAAAGAGACTCCTTATAATACGTTCACAGTCTTATCACTTCCCGTTTTTGCTATGCACAGATTCGGAGGATAATCTCTCCATTTTAGTGATGTTTCCTCGACCGGGGTAGCAGGCGAGCGAGCATACGGGGGTTCTGAGTCCCCTGGTGTTCATGCGCACGGTCGGCCCTGCAGGAGGGGGAGGTGGAGCCAGAGCGGCGGATCCACCAGCGCCATGAAGGAGAGCAGGCAGCGGAACTGGGCCCCACCGACAACAACCACCACCACTGGACCCGCGCTATGCTGGGAGAGCAGTGCCTAGAGCGTTCGGAGCACTGTGGCCATGTCACGGGGCCGCTAGAGAGCCATGGGCGCCTTGCTGAGGAGCCTGCTGGTGTGCAACCTCTGCTGCCTGCTACGGGGTGAGTGGCCCAGGGCACGGCTGCAAACTCGGAGCCTGTGGGGCAGATGTGCCTGCTAGTCGGGGCGGAGCACCATTGGGGAATGGGTGCATTTGATGGGGGAGAGAATGACCAGGAGGCTTTGGATCAGCGTCGCCCTGTGGTTGAATCATTGAGTCTGTTGAACCAGGAGGCCAGCGGCAGCTAGGTGCAGGGGCTCTCACTGGGTTGGAGACGGTGGACCTTGTGTAGAGGCATGGTGTGAATCTGTGAAGGAAGTAGGCATCGTGAGTCACATGTTTGGTGGCTTGTGGGCATTCTATTACCCGCCCGACCAGAAATGAATGCACAGATGTGGTCTCGAAATACTGTTGAATGGTACACAGGGTGTATTTTTACTGCTGGAAGGGTAGTCCGGCAGTGGTAACGGGGGGAGGGGGGCTTAGGTTCTTCTTTTGGTATAGAGAAGGACGCTCTTGTTATGCCCAGTATTGTTGGGGGGGGGGGTTCTTGTTTCAGAGGTGGGCAAAATTGTGATACATCACACTCTCCTCAGTCATCGAGGTTATATTTTAAACTTTTACAAAATTGTGAACCTCACAAAGTTGCCCAGGGTTTTTAAAAGTGTTAATAAAAAACGGATTCTGAAAAGCATCCAACTGGCTTTAGTGAAGAAACCGTATGCAAACCTTAATAGCTGGGAGATTATCCTGCTAAGACTTGTGCGTAGGATCATTTTTGGATATAAACTATTTATGACCTGAGGGGTAAAGTTGTTTCAAGTACATAAACTTTACAAAGTCAGTCAGTCAGTCAAAAATCACTTTAATCGATTATTAAAAATCATAAAAGCATACTATACAATAGAGGTAATGCCAGTTATATATTGTTACACCATAAGAACAGATTAAAAAATATAATCCATACATTAAAAATATAATTCATACATTAAAATCGCTTCAAATCATTACATCATTGTTACTTAATGTCTCATTTACTAAAGCACTGGGTATGACCGCCAATCTAAGTTTCCTAGAGCGGATTGCTACCACATAAAAATTAGCAACCACAAACATAATCGCGGGGAGTTCCATCAATTGCAGATAAAGTAGGGCTGGCTTAGACTGTACAAACCCCTTCCCCCTTAAAAGTGGAAGAATAAACTTTTTCCTACCACCACTGTAGAAGGAACAAAAAAAGGTAAAGTGCATTGTGTCTTGAAGTGATAACCCATCACATTTACAGGGATCAGCATCCTCGGGCCTGCACCATCCTTTCGCGTCAGATAGCAATAAATGGATTTGGTTGAATCGAAATTTCGTTAGCAGCCAACGATGGTAGGGTATTCTTACAATAGTAAGATAAGGTTGAATAGATAGGGACAAGATTAACATGTAATGTGCCCTTACCCTAGGTTTACTCAATTGCTTCGATTCCCGTTCCTGCTCTCTAAGAATAACGAAATTAGTTTTAACCCATTTTACATCAGCTCTTGTCAGGCCTTCTGGATTTGTAAAAATCTCCGGGCGCCCCAATTCCCTGCATGATGATTCTATGAAAGACAACCACTGAATATCTTTCACTTTCTCCAATTGCAAGCAATCTCTTAGTATCTTATGGTTTAGGGTTAGATTTGGATTCAGCCATATTTGTATCCATAATAATATAGGGGCTTTACCTAATATATCTGAAATATAACCTAACCCTAGCTCTTGATGGATCGCGAATGTGGCCGTTGATTGGGGCAACACCAGAAGTGCCCGGAGAAATCTATTTTCTTCTTTCTGAATGGGCTCTGATTGTCTGTACCCCCAGATAGCAGCCCCATATCTAGCAATTGCAATGGATTTAGCTTTATAAATAGATAAAATTGCTTCGCCTGGTTTCCCTCCTAACCTCTTAGCAAAACCCAATATGGCAGCAGAGGATCTTCTCACCGAGTTTACTTTGGCAGCTATTTGGGGGACCCAGGAGCCCCTCTCATCAAACACAACCCCCAGGTACGAAAATATGTTCACTCTGGAGATCACACAATCATTACAAAAACAGATTTTAGTTCTGTACTTTCTTAGTCCCAGTGACATGACATGAGATTAATCATTGCTAATCACTAGGTCCAGCGATTTCATGAATTCTACAAAGGAATTTAATAACCTTTGTAGCCCAAGAGGTGTTCTTTCCAATAACAAGGTGTCATTCGCGTAGAGGAGTACTGGGATGGACGTTCCACCCATACGCGGAATGTCAGATGTTGCCTTAACCAGTGTGAAAACCAACTAAAGGGTAGCATATATGCTACCCTTTAGTTGGTTTTCATTAGTGTTGAGGGACGTAGCATATTGGTCGTTAAACTCTCCCTCTGACCCCCCTCCAGTTAGTATTAGCCTTAACCAGTGTGCCTTCCAAGGAGTTAATATATAACGTGAATAACATAGGGGCCAATATACATCCTTGGCGGACCCCTCTACCAGACTTAAACCCAGCGTACACTTACCCTCATGTGTCATTCTTATTGATGCAGTCAGGTCCCTGTGGAGCTCAGCCAAAAAATACACCAATGGGCGGTCAAGCCCTAGGTTCAACAGTATGGTCTACAGCCTAGACCTATTGACCAGGTCAAAGGCCGTGGACAAGTCCATAAAACCCAGGAAGATCGAGCCCTTGGTTGCGACCGTGTATTTATTAATAATTTGATGTAAATTGAGGCACTGGTCCTCCGTGCCTCTGCCAGCTCTGAACCCATATTGGGCATCTGACAACACCTTGTTCTCTGTGGCCCAATCTGTTATTTTGGCTAGGATGACTTTCCCCAAGATTTTAATAGAGGAGTCTAATAGGGATATAGCCCTATAACACCTGGGATCTCCCCTTTGGCCCTTCTTAAACACTGGGATTATAGTTGCCCGAGACCATGTGCCTGGGGGCCCTGCTACTACAGATATGTTAAAAACATTCATAAGTATTTTGGCCCAATACTTAGGATTCGCCTTATATAAATCAGCGGGCACACCATCCGGGCCAGGGGCCTTTTGGCTTGCCGTATCCTCTATCGCCTTTACTACTTCTTCAAATGAGAAAGACAGTGGCCGCCCAATCTGCTCTGTGGAAGGAGCCCTAAAAGGTTCCAGGTCTAGGTCACTACCATAGATTAATTCAAAATGACGTATCCAGTCCTTTTCGGAGATGTTAGACTGTAGCGTGTTATTCTCTGTAGCAGAAAATAGAGGATTATTAACTATGGCCCAGAATTTAGAGCTATCCTTCAATGTAGCGTTATCCACCAGTGCTAGCCAGGCATCTTTTTTAATTTCATTTTTACGGGTCTGCAAAGTAGTTCTATAATCTTTCCTTAGTTGCATAACTTGCAATTTGTCTCTTGGTATCTTTTTAAGGGTCTGCATAAGCAAGTTATGCGCCCTAGTGCAATTTCGATCAAACCAGCCCTTTACAGGCACTGGCTTGGGCCTACTATTGACCGTAAGCTCTTCTGATACTTGGAGACAGATTTTTTCATATGAGGCAAATACGTCACCCTCCTGTTTAGATGGATCAGAGCATATGTTAAGTTCGGCACTAACCTTCAAACTAAGTGTATTAAAAAAGGCTTCGGGGATAACCTTGTGCCACTTTAGCCTCCTCCCTTGATCTTTTACTATTACTTTGGTGACAGCTTTCGGGGTAGGCAATTTATTAAAAAAGGAGATACTACTGTCCAACTCCAGAACTACAGGATTGTGATCACTGTATACTGAAGGTATGGCATTATAAAAGGTTACGTAGCTTAAGAGTCCCGGGGATACGAATATATAGTCTATTATTGATTCACTATCCCTGGCTCTGTACGTCACCACTCGGTCTTCCCTATCATAAAACCCTGGTTCATATAGATCTGAACTTGAAAGAAGATCTTCCAGGGCTTCCCCTTTTGGACTATGTTCAAAGTGCTGATGAGAGGCGCCGATAAGGCCATCCCCATCTGCGTACTGGCAATCAAGATGACATAAATGAATATTAAAATCTCCCATCAGAATATAATAACCAAAAGTGTTTTGACTTTCCATATAGGTTTTTAAAAAGACAGTCAGGGAGGAAAGGTACTGATTTAAATGTTCACCTGCCATAGAATTATAAAAATTAACAAGTAATAGAGTGGAGTCATTAGTCAAACTAATTTCAACTATCTGGTAATGAGGGGGAAAAGAATCTAACTTCTTTGCTCGTCCTGCTATGTTTACCGATACCAAAAGCAACAGGCCCCCTCTATTTCTCCCTGTCGTTGAACAACTTGCCGGGACAAAATATGAAGTATAATCAGGAACCCAAAAATCACACTCTCTGTCCCATGTCTCTTGAAAGGCCACGACGTCATGCTGTTTCACGAAATTTAGCCAATCCTCCTCACCCCTTTTTACACGTAACCCAGCAATATTCCAGCTTAATACCTTTACCGTCTCCCTATTCCCTTCTTGAACACTCCCTGTATTCAAACTAGCCTTTTGGGGTAGGACAGCGGCGCTACTCCGTCAATCTAACTCTTCCACCTGCGACAGGGGGGAAAATCGGTTTTGTAAGATCAGTTCCTCTCTGGACTCATATCTAGTTACATTCTTCACCTTCACAAAGTGCCCCATTTTATGTGTAGTCCAGCCAGGTTGGTGCTCTCTAGGTGTTTGCAGTGAGATATTTTGAGTCTGTGGTTTAAAGTTTCTCCTGTTCCCACCCTGCGGCAATGCTCTTATTTCTCCATCATTGAATGATACATTTGAAGCGTCCCAAAATAGGCGTGTGGCATCTACGGGATTATTAAAATTTACTATAAGCCAATCCCCCTTTAGGAAATTTTTTGTGCGACCAATCCAACCCACCCGTCTACCCGTAATTATACTTGATGAGATCTTATTGTCCCCCGCACAATTTTCATTACACCACTTTTTAATATTTACTAGCAGGGATTCTGTGGATTCTACCTCACCCTCTTCTAGTTGTGGAATGTTTACTAGAATTGCAACAAAGGGGGTTGCTTCCGGGGGGAGATTAATTGTGCATTGGTGAACCAGGCCTTTCGTATTAGGTGGATCCCCCTTATTCATAATGGTCCTTATCGTTGGGTGGGGCTCTTGGGGCATGGTATAATCAACGGGTCCTTCGTGCCACTGCCCTCCCGGGAGAGAGTTGTGTTGCTAGGACGTATAGCTACACTTAGATTACTGTTGGAAGAAGGCAGTGTCCTCTCTACGTCCCCCCCTCGAGCTTCACCTTTTTGCGCCACAGATGAAGGCTGGAGGAGCCCTTTAGGCAGGTTAAGAGGGTGATCGTTTGCCCGTAAAAAAACATTCAGACGCTCACATTTTTTTTATATCCCCGCTACACATTCTTTCAGGGTGTCAATGATATCTTTAGCTATCCCGATCAATGCAGATTCTACTTTCTCGGAGAAAACTTTCTCTACCATGTCCTTGATAGTTCCTTCTAGGTCGGCTAGAGATTACATTCCTTTTTCCACCCTGGAGGTACTGGGTTTCTTGTCCTTTTTATATTGTCTCTTGCTTGATTTATTGGGTTGCTCCCCCCCCTGTCCCCCTTCAGATTCACAGGGGGTGTGGGGGTATCGAGGTCTGTGATCAGTCCCTGAGAGGTAATAGTATCAGGGGGTAAGTTGAGTTTAGTGGGCTCAATTATGACTAATGGCTCAAGGGGCACATGCCTGGTTATGGTACTATCGTCTCTTGAGCCCTCCAATGTTGGGGTTGTATTACCAATTAAGCCCAGTTCTCGTTCGGTGTTTTCTATTTCAGTATTTAAAGCCCCTACAGCCGAGGTTAAATAGGAGATGATACTAGCCGATTCTCGTGGTATTTTGGCTTTCACACTCCCTCCGGACAAAGACGTTTGATGTTTCCGCTTACCCATCTTGCTTGGTGCTTGTCAGTGTGGTGGCCCGTCCCGTCCCATCCCTCGTTGTCCCCGGATGGCCACAGATGGCCCGCCCTCTGCCTGGGCTCAGCGATACGCGGGGGGAAGTGCAGTGTTAAATGCGCCTCCGGGCGGAAGTCTCAGCGGTCAGGCGGCGTCCCCACGAAGCGGGGGACGCTGGGAAATGTAGTTTAACTGCCCGGCCCCTCTCGGCGGCCGCGGGTGAACTGCGGCGGCGGGGGCAAGCAGTGCTGGCTGGAGACCACTTGCGATGCGGTGAACAGGAGGCCGTGACCCCAAAGCTGGTGAGTTGTTCCCCGCTCCACCGGGGGAAGTGCAGTGTTAAATGTGCCTCCGGCGGAAGTCTCAGCGGTCAGGTGGCGTCCCCGCGAAGCAGGGGACGCTGGGAAATGTAGTTTAACTGCCCGGCCCCTCTCGGCGGCCGCGGGTGAACTGCGGGGGCAAGCAGTGCTGGCTGGAGACCACTTGCGATGCGGTGAACAGGAGGCTGTGACCCCAAAGCTGGTGAGTTGTTCCCCCCTTTACAAAGTGGGAAAGATATAAATCCTCGGGCAGGTTTCAGTGAAGAATATCATTTCATGCTAACAAGTTTATGCAAAAGCTGTCTACTAGATGTAAGTAAACTAATGACTGTCTTTTGCTGTTCTATAGATAGAGCGTACCAGACCCAGGGGTGTCTGAGCGTCTCAATCCACTTGAAAATCCAAAGGAAGGTACTTCAGAGGAAATTTTGATTAGATTGAAACAAGTTCACAGAAAACTGCATATGGTAATACCATTTCTATCACAGTGTACCAGACCGAGGATCGAAACTTAAGACAGAAATATAAAATATACAGATATAAATGATGAGAGAAATCCTGACTAACTTTTTTTAGGCAGCGAAAATGCCATAGAGCGGTATGTGTTCCGGTTCCTTTTCTTATTACCTCAGAATGGAGGAAACCCGTGGTTATTGCTCCATAATACTGACCGATTTCCCTACTTTAAGGAGCCAGAAGTCCTTAAGCTGCGGAGTTTGACTACTGCTAAGACTGAACTCCCACCTGTTTATAATGGAGGCTCACAAGTACAAACAGCTAGAAATTCTGTGTTTTCATCGATATGGAAGTATTGATCAGTATGGCTTGTCAGTGTAGGTTTTTCTCTACATTGCCACATTTCCAAGCCATTTAGTTCAGATTTGTACTTGTTACATTAGAAATGCACAAAGGAGTTTTTGTTTATTGAGATAAATAGCTATTAAGTTGTATATACGCAATATGAACATGATTTTGGGCATGATCTTAACATGTTCCAAGGTGCCACAAGGCCCTGCGTGAAACACAGCAGGTTTTTGCACTTCGGGTCGTAGCACTTATATGTAATCTCTTTACCTGCTAACCGTTGAATGTCATATCGAATATAATGTCTGCAGCGTGATTAAGCATGTGTATAATATTAGCCACCTTGGACTGAAGACCCTTTGCTCACCATGAATAGAACTTTGATCTGTTTGTTTACTAAAGAAGAGGCAACATTTGAAAAACCTCTTTTACCGCTGATTGTGACTGTAAAGGTAAAATCTTTTAGTGGGTGAGGAAACATCTCCTCTGCAAAAAACTATGAAGACCGACTGAGCAGGAACCCAACAATCTGGGTACACAATAAAAATGGCTTCAAAGAAGGTATCTAGATGTGATGGCTTCCTACAGAGAGCATGTTCCTCTGCTGAGTTGACTTGCATAATAAGAGTTTTGCCGTTCAGATACTACTTTACAGCAGGCCCTCACCCATGGAATGGAAGTCTACGGAAGGATTCTTTTTTCAGGATCTTGACGTGTACAACCATCAACTTCATTGCTACACACACACACAATTTGCAAGAGATCTGCTTGGTAGCTAAACGTATGTTCTCTTGAATGGAGTTGACATACATACAACAATGTTTTCAATAATCTCTAGAGCATCAACACCAATCATTAGATGTTGAGGTTTGTTGTGGTGCCCCTGAGTGATGCTGTGGAGGCCTCCACAGCATCACTCACGGCCACCACAGCATCACTCACGGCCTCCACAGCATCACTCACGGTCACCACAGCATCACTCAGGGCCACCACAGCATCACTCAGGGGCACCACAACATCACTATGCGCTACCACAGCATCATTGAACGCCACAGCATCACTCGTCGCCACCACAACATCACTCCGCGCCATCACAGCATCAATCTGTGCAACCATTCAACAACAACTGGTATGTTCTCTCAATGTTTCAAGCTTTATTACAAATGTCACAAAAAGATGTTAATATTTCACTTCTGTTCTTGCATTTTCGTCACAATAAAATACACTGAACATAATCTTTACAAAAGTTATTTACAAAAGTTTAAGCTATTGCCATTATAAATTACAATCACCTTTATTTAAGTATTAAGTATTTAAAAAAATTAAAAGCCATTGTTATTTGTAATATCAATACATCTAAGTCACGTAAATACAACACATGTTGCATTACAAATGCTATAGGTGTCACATTTACGAAAGTTATAACTATTGGCATTGTAAATAACAAAGCTATTAATTTAGCTATTTTCAAAACCAACACATAAATAAAAAAATTGTCATTTACAAGACCAATAGCTCAAACTTTCCTAATGCGAGACCTATTGCTTTGCAAATGCTTGTTTTTTCATATGCTGCTACTGCCAGTGTGTACAACTACTACTACCACAACAACGATGCCATTTTATCGGTCCAGGATTCCATAGCCAACCTTAATCGCCATTTGCCATGAAGCCAGCCCTGTGTCTAGCCCTATTCTCAAACACGAATCACAGGTAAGATAAGCATTTTGGGGGAGGAAGAATAATGGACTAGGAGGAGAGGAGAGACTGACTGTAGTACTAGTAAAGTAGTAGGACAATCGAATTCACTAAGTCAGTGACACTTTTTTACACATTTGGGCGATTAGTTAGACAATTTGAATCAACCAGCCAGTTAAGTTTCAGGAAAACAAACGTACAGTTAACCCCCCCCCCCCGCCTCCCTCACAAAACAGTAAAAATGCATATGCTATGTTTAAGTGGAAAATAAATATTTATTTACACCCTAACAAAAATAGACTATCCCACAAGACCCGACTCACCCCCTCCCTAACCCCAACCAATGTCCATTAAATAAATGTCCCCAAAAGTTCAAAAACCCCAATGCCCCATTCAAACCCCCCCCCAAAAGTCTTTAAAAAAGGGGCAAGGGACAGTCTCTACTTTGGCCGGTGGTGTCCTGTGGCCAGGTGGTCCCGCAGCTCTCTTCGAAGGGCCTTGAGCAGGACTTTCTGCCTTTCAACCTCATGCTCAAGGTAGGCCACTCGCAGGATTAGACGGTGCACACGCGCCTTGCAGGTACTGTGGGGGGCTGTTGATTGCGCTGCTCCGCGGCGGCGGGCGGCTTCCGGACCACGGCGCGGTACCGCTGGAGGATTGCGCTGGCTGGATGACCTAGGGGCAGTGGAGGAGGATGCAGCTGTTGTTGAACTTGACTCCTCCTCCTCCTGAGCCACCAGCAACCGATATTCGGCGACAATTGCGTCCAGCTTCCGGCGCCTGTCCAGGATAGCCAAATCCTTCCTCGATGGTTTAGAAGGAGTATCTATATGAAGAAAGAAAAAATACTGTAACCAATACTCTTTAAGATTAACACAAAATATTTCAACAGAAAGTTGTGTCACAGTAGCACTAGCAACTTGCAAGCACAGTACATAACATTTGTGGCATGTATCTATCTAACCTCCCACTTCGTCGGCCTTTGCTCTAACATTAGTGGGAGTTTCAGGAATTTTACCATCACTATGGACTCACTACTTTAGACTCAGACAGTACACCAGTCTTCTTCTCACTTGTATAGCGAAATTAGTACGTAAACTTGTGGAAGCCAGCATAATGCCAGCGCAGTCAGCTTGAACCCAAGAAAAACAGACGTAAGCCATGATGACGCAGACTTGCGTTACTGTTATCAGTATATGTAGGTGGGGAAGCTCTTACTTTTCTATTATGGGTGGCACTGGCCATACTCTGTTACAACAAGGGCTACTGCTCAATTAATTTAACTTTCACCCTGCCCTGCCCTTGACTACTACAAAAGGAAAATGAAGAAGATAATATGATCATCTATCCCTTCACATGATACCCACCCTAAGAATTTGGCCGTGCCTATGGTCACACACTCTGAGGTATTGGATCTTAAGACCCAGAGGGCTTCCATATACACCCGTGAGTTAATCCTCCTGCAAATGGGTTTAAGCCATTTGCGCCGCGGGCGGAGTAGGCAGGGCAGACAAAAAAGAGGTGGCCAATGGATTCCCTTTGCCCGATACACCAAGGTCAGGACTCATTTTGTTGACCACGCCATTTGTATGTAAACGTACCAAAACTGATGATAGAGTTTTCTGTCTAGACTTTTGGTAATGCTATCCCAATAAGGCTCTAAGCTGATGTCAACCTTGTGAAGCAGAAAAGGGCCTGTCAGGTTTGTAGACTGTGACAACTGAACATATTGTTCTTTTACAGTTGCCCAATATAATAACTTAAATTCTTTTTTCGATGGTAATACATTGTTTCTAGGGTCTGACCACAATAGACTCAAGCCCACATTTTCTAGGATGGACTTCACGTCTCGAAACCACGGAAGGGTTCCTGACCCTATGTTTGATCCCAGATTTCGTTAGCAAATAAGATCAATTCTGGGGTGGACCATATACGTCTCCACAGGGCAACCATCCTATATCGAGCTAGATCTCTTAAGGAGTGACAGCCCATATCTAATAGAAGGGGGATGATAGGCGTAGATTGTGGAAGACTGCGCCAAACTGCGCAAAAACTTGTTTTGGACTTTTACCAAAGGTGCAAGATCCACAAAACTCCATAAATCTGCTCCATAAAGGATAGCAGAGCTTATATTTGCATTGTACATTTTTAATGCTGGCAATATCCTTTTAGTTTGCGAACATCGTTGCTCCTTTACAAGACACCCCGATAAACGAGCACATTTTAAACAGAGGGCCTCGATCTGTGCCTTCCATTGCAGCCTATAATCTATAACCACCCCTAAGAAGGTCATAACACCCACCTGTTCTAAGTTGGTATCGTTCATACTAACTTTACTCCGTTGTGGTTTGTTTTTCATTAGGACCATCAATTTCGTTTTGGACACGTTGATCTCGAGATCATTAATTTTGCAAAAATCCACAAATTTGTTAATTGCGGTCTGTAATCCCATTTGTGTTTTTGCCATGATCAACGTGTCGTCAGCGAAAATTAGAAGGGGAAACTTTCTCCCGCCCAACACTGGTGCATCTGTTGGAGTATCTGCTAGAAACTGCACTACTTGATTTATAAATAGGAAAAAAAGGGTTGGTGCCAGGACGCAACCCTGCCTTACACCGCGGGTCACTGGGAAAGGCTCTGTCACCTGTCCCTGCCTACCCCATCTTACTCTAGCAAAGTTGTTCTCATGCAGCCTTACAGTTAACTCCAAAAGTTCTGGTGGCATTCCCATTTTACTCAGAGCAACCCACAGCTTTTCTCTAGGGACAAGGTCGAACGCGGATTTGAGGTCCACGAATGCTGCATAGATAGTACCCCCACCTAAAAGCACAACCTTCCAATATATGAGATTAAATCTGAACACTTGGTCGACTGTGCTAGTACTTGACCTAAAGCCTGCTTGCATCGGGGATAGAAAATTTTCCTCACTCATCCATGCCTGGATTTTAGCCAGAAGCATTCTTGCTATAACTTTCTGCAGGGTGTCTATGAGGCTTATGGGGCGATAATTCCCTGGTAGAGACCGATCTCCTTTTTTAAAAATAGGTAGGATTTCAGCCCCTTTCCATGACTCTGGAACCCTAGCCCCATTGGCAATGGCATTAGCTAAAGTCGTTATATATGGTACCCAATTTTGCTGATCATACTTGAAAAGATCGGCTGGAATGCAGTCCATGCCGGGCGCTTTGCCCGCTTGGACCAAACTTAACTCCATCTCAGCCTCAGTACTTTCGAACACTAAAAGCTTACTTATGGGTTTGGGTATTGACGACAAGCCTCTCTCCACTTCGTTCGTTGCCTTCACCAGACCACAAAACTGTGTTGAGTAGTGCTCCACCCAATCCTTAGCAGGAACATGATTAACTGGCGTTTGCAAGTCCTTAGGCCCACCCCATTTCACGACCTGCCAGAATTTAATCTGGTTGGAAGACAAGCTGGCCTCGTACAAATCCTGCCAGCGGCGGTCGTCCCATGATTGCTTTGCAATATTTTGGACCTTCATATAATTTGACCGCTCCGCTTTGATAACTGAAGTCCTCCTAGATTTGATGGCCTTAATCAGGGAGCTATGGGCCTGATGACAGGTTTTGTCGTACCATTTAGTACCAGAACAATCTTCACCTATTTTCCCAGATGTCCCTGGCTTCGTAAAGAGGGTTTTTAATTTATCAAACAATTGCTCATGTAAAGAGCAAATCTGCTCCGGTGATCCTGAGTTTCCAATCACTGACATGGCCTGCTTTACCGAAGATGACACTTCATGGGAAATTTTGTCGAGGGTGACTGGGTCATCCAGGACCCTGCACCAGCGAACCCTACGACAATCATTTGTGAGGATAACCTCCGCTGTAATGCAATTTGTAGTGTTGGAACTAACAAATTCCCCATCAATTTTCAGCTTTAATACCAGGGGATTATGGTCACTCTCTGGCCTCGCTAAGACTACCATATCCTCTAGTAGTGACCAGAACTCTAGCTTGATTAAAAAGTAATCTATTCTACTAGCACTAAAACCATTATCGAATGTTACCTGACCTGCCCTGTCTGAATTTGCTCGTCCGTTGGCTGCCCTAAAGCCCCACTCCAGGCACAGACCCAGCCACTGTAGTGCTGCCTCAGTGACCTTTTTAATAGGTTTTATGGCAAGGTGAGGGACATTCCATAATAGGTCAACCTCTCCATAACAATCCTCTCCCTCACTAGGCAGGGGTTCAAAAGTACAGTTTAAGTCCCCTGCCACTACTATGTACTTATCCCTCCCAATGGAGTCCAATAGAAGATCTAGATCATCTATAATTGCTGGGCTCCGCCCTCCTGGTAAGCCCCTAGCATAGATATTAATTATAAATAAATCCTGTTGTTTATCTCTGCTAAGTTTTAGACCAAGGATGTCATTATTATGGGCTATCAGTTCCAATGGCCTGTGTCCTAAGGATTGTCTAATCCAAATTATTAGCCCACCTGACGGTCTTCCCTTTTTTCCCTTGATTGCTGGTTTATAAAAATTAAGATAACCTGTACGAAAGACAGGATCTATTGCCCAGCTTTCTTGAAAAATTAAAATATTGTGCTGATCTATAAATTCTCCCCATTGTGCTCCATCTAATTTCCCCTTCAACCCCGCAATATTCCATAAAGCTATTGTTAATGTTTGTTCCTGTTTTGGTGGTTGTTTAGGATTTAGGTCTATAGTCCCCCTCACTTCCTCACATAACAACTGCCCACGTACTGGCACATCTGCCACATTACTACCTTTGGGATCATCTCCTATGTACCCCCCCCAATACTTCCTCTGTGCTGCACAATTTGTAGGTGCAACTATCCTCCCCATTTGTAATGGAAGAGTTAAGATCCTCTAAACAACTAACTGTATTAGAGAGGCTATGATTGTCGGCTGACTCACAGGAGAGTCAGTCGACCCCTTCCAAGCCACTGAGCGGTGCATACTGATTCAAAAGTTGGGGGAAGAACGGGGGATGTATAGCCAAATCAGGTAGATGTCTCCCTCTCGATCTACTATTGTGGTATGATGGTGTTTGATAGGGAGGGTCACTAAATCTATCTCGTTGTGGATAAAAGTAATGCAACTATAGCGTTTGGACTTCGCCCACTTTTCCAAATGTTGGTTTTCTTCGAATGAAATCCACCACCCAAGACTCCCTGAAATTAACAATAATGCAGTCCCCCTCTAAATCCTTTTGACAATGGCCCACCAAATCTACTCTCCTAACATTAGGGATCTCTGTTTTGGACATAGGTGGGAGAGTTCTATTCTTATTAAGTCAAAAGTTTACTTTATTGTATAGATCCCGATGTGATTCCACTTTCCCCTCCTCCAGAGGGACCACTCCCGTTAGGATAATAGTATATGGTACTGACTCAGGTGGCAAGTTGACACGTGGCAATTTAGGATGAACTTTTTTTCTGACCGAATTATCATAATCCAGTGGACGGGTAGTTCTAAATGGCCTACTAGGGGCATGCTGGGATTTAGATGCTACACCTTCTTTTGAGGGTTTATCCTGACCAGGTTTATTCTCATCCCTGCTATCCCCCTGCTTTTGCAGTACCTGTTGAGATAGTAGTGGTACTGGTTTAGTTAATTGCCCTATCCCTCCGGTTTTATTTTTGGGCTGTTTCTGGCTTCCAGAATGGGCATCACCTATTTTATCAGGTAGTTTAGTTAACTTTTTCAAAGTAACCATATTGTCTCTTACTAATGCCTCCATCTGGTTCATTTTATCATTTAACAACCTCGTACGTTCTAATAATGGCAACAATAGGGATTTTACCACAAATTCTATCTTACCCAGCAAAGCATCATCAACATTATTTGTTGGGGGATAATTTATAGTATTCGTGGTGGGGGGAGCTGATCGGGGGTACTACTGTGTCTATTGTAGATGTTGTGATACTCTTGTTTTTTGAGACCTTCGCAAAACCCCCCATTTGTGTTTTCTCTTCCCGTTTCCTTTTACTAGGTTTTAGTTTTTGAGGTTCTTCTAAAGATTTATTTTTAGGCTCAGGACTAGATACTGGACCAGTAGTTTCACAGTCATCAGTATCGATATTCACTAAGTTATTAAAAAGGGAGCTGCTCGATGATCTATCCAGAACATTAGCAACAACATCAGACTCCCTATCAGCTATCACCAGTTTCGGGTTAGCACCGATGTTGTCACTAGGGTCCAGTAAGGATATTGGAACTGGGGAAACTGCCTGGCTTTTTTTCCCAAGCGAAGACCGCTTCCCTGTAACCAGGTCAATAGATAGACGTTTTTCAGCGAGGGCTATTTCTTTTTCCAAAATACAGGTAGTCCGTTTGAAAAAATGATCAATAGTTCCTGAAAACACCCCATTTGATGTAGTGACCTGTACCAGTCTTTCTTTACCAGATCGTAAAGTCATTTTTATAGCCGAATCAGCCCAAAATCTGTTTCAATGGGACGTCCGTATAGAAGGGCAGTAGCACCAAAACCCACCAGTAATAAATAAAAGGAAATTACAACACTCTCCAAAATAGCATATGTCAGAATAATATAATCCAAGACTCACTTGAAAGAGAGGTGACCCAACCCAACCTCGGACAACCTCGGATGGCCTCAGACGGCCCTCCCTTTGCCCGGGCTTCGCACAGGCGCGTCACGCGAGGCGCGATTATGGGCATAATTATGTGTTAAGGGGGGTTAAGGGGGGCGGGAAGAGTCCCAGGTGCGCTGGATCACCTTCGCGCACTGACGCCTGG
Source organism: Lissotriton helveticus (assembly GCF_964261635.1). Classification (NCBI taxonomy): domain Eukaryota; kingdom Metazoa; phylum Chordata; class Amphibia; order Caudata; family Salamandridae; genus Lissotriton; species Lissotriton helveticus. Next base: position 810,211,360 of record NC_136063.1, read on the forward strand.
AACTCACAGTGCTGCTCCCTCTGTTCGCCAATGGAGATAGTCCCCCTTTTGCAGCTCACACCACCAGTCAATCCGGGCAGGGTCTCGCTGGATATTTGTTCCCCACACAATCCAAAATGCAGTCCAAGAACGGCTACGAGTGGCTCCCGTGAAGCGGGAGCCGCGAGCCGTGATATGCTGCCGGGAAGGAGGGGGGCAGGAAGAGTCCCAGGTGCGCTGGATCACCTTCGTGCACTGACGCCTGGGACTCGCAGTCCCGCTCCCTCTGTTCGCCAATGGAGATAGTCCCCCTTCTGCAGCTCACACCACCAGTCAATCCGGGCAGGGTCTCCCTGGATATTTGTTCCCCACACAATCCAAAACGCAGTCCAAGAACGGCTACGAGCGGCACCCCAGATTCACAACATGCAACCAGGCATCGGGACACGTGCAATGGATCACATCCAGTTGTGGCTGCAGGTACCTTGTCACTTGTCCACAAATGCGAGTGTAGCAGCATAGGCCAACATCTCCAATGAGCGATCGTTATCCACCACATCTGACATTTTGTTGATATAATCCATAAGCTGACTCGGACAGATGTGCTGACTCCAACCATTGCACCCAATGTGCACCAAAGCCCAATAGGGTAGTGGCTCAATGTGCTCACTGCACACGAGGACTCGTGCAATCTCCCCGGTCCAGTTTCCAGCCTGCATTCCAAACATCCATGCATGCCATAAACGGGCATCAGGGTGACACTCCTAGTCATGGGCCAACAGTGGACGCACACACACGTTGAAATTATCCAGGTCAGCTACCGTTACGTTGGAAAGGCAGACAACCATGGACCACACAAATGTGCACGAGCGACAATGCAACACAGGCTGAATGCAGGTGATGTCCGCAAGGGGGAAGCTCAGGCGTAACTGATCCGCAGCACTGCTGCCAATGGCAATGCCCCCAGTAGGTCCACGAGACTGGAGTCGATCATGTGTCCGGAATGGTCTGCCAATGCGTCAGTGGCTCTTCTTGAAGCGGCACTGGCTTGCCCTGCGCCAGTCCTGTGGATGAAATGGCACAGCTCAGTGCAATGAGAAATGTCTGTGGGCAACAGGTGCAGGCCTGGGAAGGGGTGGGAGGACATGTGAAGGCCATTTCACGCACGCTAACTACGACCTAGGACTTCTGCGTGTGGTATGTGTACACATTGGTCTCACTTCAGGCAGTGCATAGTGTGGGAGTCACAAGCAAATCCATCTTATCTGTCAGGGGGTGCTGGCCACATGCCAGGTCCTGCTCGGAGCTGCAGATGTGCTACCACCTGATAGTTCAGACAAAAGTCCTTTCATCCCAACAGGAACTTCACCATCTGCATGCATACAGGAGATGTAGAAAGGCCTGGCGTGGGTGTGGTGGGATGTCTGCGACCCTGGTAACACTGTGACGCTGGCCTTGGAAGGTGTGCGGCCACGTGAGTGTAGGCCAATCGTCCAGACAGGGCGGACACAGGTGTACAGCCCATGGCTGGCTGTGATCGCACTGTGAATGAGGCCAGAAAAGTGACTCATGCATCCCCAGGACTGATACACATAATACTTGCCATGCATGTGCCAAGACACAGAGCGGTCTTGGCTCCCCATACATGTGGGCCCGCCCTCCTGGTGCAAGCTACATTGCAACATCGACTACTGTGGCCCTGGTGGTGACTAAACCCCAACACAGAGACACACTTACCGCACTTCCTGCCCATGGTCTGCTCTGAGCAACGCCCTGCTCCCCCTGCCGAATCAGCACACCCCTGCACTGTCCTGACACACGCCGGACCAGCACACCCTGCTTGTGCATGCAGAAGGGTGCGTGCCAAGCTACAAATCCAGGGTCACTGCCAACGCTGAGGTGACATGTAACGTCCGCTGAAGACAGCACACTGTGATGTTGCAGGGCCCAGCCCCCAGCAAGGGCTGCCTGCAGCAGTCAGAAATTGACAACAGTGTACATCGTAAAGGATCCAGCCATTCAACCATAAAGGTCCCATGACTTGTGCTACACAGAGTTAGTAGCCCCGGATGCACAGTGTCCTGCACGGGCCTATGGCCACGGGCCGATGACTTGCCGTGAACAGGGTTGATGGCACCAGGTCAGTTGTTGATAGTGTTCGATCACCTCCATGACACTGATCCGGCTTTCGTCCCAACTGAGCCGCATCTTCCTCTTACTCCTCTCCGTGCATTCACTGGTGTGGACTCTGTCATTCATGATTCACGACTAAGTGCTGGATGTGGGACCTACTGGTCTGCAGGGTAGGCCTGAGCCCTCATCAACGTGTCGCAGGCTTGCGTTGAACAGGGTTAGTGGCACCTCATGTTCAGGCTTGCGATACAGTGCAGTTAGTGGTATAGCTGCACTGTGCTGCGTGAAAAAGGAGAGCAGCACTAGACTTGTAAAGATATAATAAATTGGGATCGAAGGCTCTGACATGCAAGTTACAGTGTGAACCCTCACACAATCTCTTCACTCCACATTCAATCTCTTCCTCTCAGTTCCTTTTTAGGTCACATCATCACTCAGTGCCACCTCAGCATCACTCAGTGCCACAACAGCACCACTCAGCGCCACCTCAGCATCACTTAGCGGAACCACAGCATCACTCAGCGTCACCACAGTATCACTCAGTGCCACCGCAACATCACTCAGCATCACCACAGCATTACTCACCGCCACCTCAGCATCCTTCAGCACCACCTCAGCATCACTCAGGCCACCAGAGCATCACTCAGCGCTACCTCAGCATCACTCAGCACCACCACAGCATCACTCAGTAACACAGCAGCATCACTCAGCGCTGCCTCAGCATCACTCAGTGCTACCACAGCATCACTCAGCACCACCATAGCATCACTCAGTGCCACCTCAGCGCCACCTCATCATCACTCAGCACCCCCACATCATCACTCTGCGTCACCACAGCATCACTCAATGCCACCTCTGCATCACTCAGCGCCACAGCAGTGCCACATCAGCATCACTCAGCTTGACCACAGCATCACTCAGATTGACCACAGCATCACTCAGCGCCTCCACAGCATCACTCAGCACCACCTCAGCATCCCTCCATGTCACCACAGCATCTCTCAGCACCACTGCAGCATCACTCAGTGCCACCTCAGCATCACTCAGAGCCAACTCAACGCCACCTCACCATCACTCAGTGCTACCACAGCATCAGCCAGTGTCACCTCAGCACCACCTCAGAATCACTCAGCACCACTAGAGCATCATTCAGTGCCAACACAGCATCCCTTGCAACCACCTCAGCATCACTCAGCGCCACAACAGCATCATTCAGTGCCACCACAGCTTCACTTAGCACCACCTCAGCATCACTCAGTGCTACCTCAGTACCAATTCAGCACCCATCAGCACCACCAAAGTATAATTCAGCGCCATCTCAGCATAACTCAACGCGAAAACAGCATCATTCAGCGCCACCACAGTATCACTCACTACCACCTCAGTCACTCAGCATCCCCACAGCAGCACTCAGCTTCACCACAGCACCAATCAGCACCACCTCAGCATTATTCAGCACCACCTCAGCATCACTCAGCGTGACCACAGCATCACTCAGTGCCACCACAGCATCACTCAGCACCACCTCAGCTCCACCTCAGCATTACTCAGTGCGACCCCAGCATCACCCAGCTCTACCACAGCATCACTCAGCACCCCCACAAGATCACTCAGCGCAACCTCAGCATCACTCAGCACCACCACAGCATCACTCACCGCTACCATAGCATCACTCGGTGCCATCTCATCATCACTCAGAGTCACTTCAGCATCACTCAGTGCTACTACAGCATCATACCGCACCACCACAACATCACTCAGTGCCACCACAGCATCACTCAGCACCACCTCAGCTCCACCTCAGCATCACTCAGTGCGACCCCAGCATCACCCAGCTCCACCACAGCATCACTCAGCACCCCCACAAGATCACTCAGCGCAACCTCAGCATCACTCAGCACCACCACAGCATCACTCACCGCTACCACAGCATCACTCGGTGCCATCTCATCATCACTCAGAGTCACTTCAGCATCACTCAGTGCTACTACAGCATCATACCGCACCACCACAACATCACCCAGTGCCACCAAAGCAACACTCAGCACCACCGCAGCATAACTCAGGCTACTTCAGCATCACTCAGGGCCACCACAGCATCACTCAATGCAACCACAGCATCACTCAGCGTGACCACAGTATCACTCAGTGCCACCTTTGTGCTAATTCAGCTTCAGTCAGTGTCCCCTAAGCATCACTCAGCGCCACCACAGCTTCACTCAGCGGCACCTCAGCATCACTCAGTAGGGTCTCAGCACCACTTCAGCATCACTCAGTGTCACCACAGCATCACTCAGCACCACCACAGCGTCAATCAGTGCCACTATAGCATCATTCAGCACCACCACAGGATCACTCAGCGCCAACATAGAATCACTCAGTGCTACCACAGAAACACTCAGCACCACCACAGGATCACTTAGCACCACCACAGCATCACTCACTGCCGCAACAGCATCATTCAGCTCCCCCTCAGCACCAGCACAGCATCTTCTCAGCATCACTCACCACCACAGCACCACCTCAGTATCAGCACAGCACCACTTTAGTATCAGTGCGCCAGTGCAGCATCAACCCAACATCACCTGAGCAACACCAAACCTTCACTCAGCATTACCTCAGCATCACTCCGCACCACATCAGAATCACTCAGCACCAAATCCACACAGCACCACCACAGCACCATCTCAGCATCAGCACAGCACCACCTCAGCACCAACACAGCACCACCTCAGCACCAGCACAACGCAATCTCTGCATCAGCGTAACACTGCATTAGTATAATGCCATCTCCACATCAGTACACCACCACCAGCGCAGCCCACCTCACATCAATTCAGCATCAGTGCAACACCCCCTCAGCATCACCTCAGCACAGCACCAACTCAGCATCACTCAGTACCACCTGAGCACCAGCTCTGCAGCCCCTGAGCACCAGTGCAGCACTACCTCTTCTGCATGACTCAGGAACACAGCATAAGTCAGCACCACCGAGGCATCATTCAGCACCACCTCAGTATCACTCAGCATTGCCTCTGCACCAGGTCACAACCACCTCTGCACAAGTACACCACCACCTCAGCATCACTCAGCAAGACCTGAGTATCATTCAACATCACATGAGCATCACCTCTACACCTCCACACTAGTCACCACCACCACCACCACCTCAGCATCACTCAGCACCACCCCAGTCTTCCCTCGGAATCTGGCATCTGTTGATTCTCCTGTAGCATCCGCCCGCTGCTAGTGTTGTTATACTGGTACTATTTCCCAGCCTTCACCATCCGTCGAGCGCGGTTCATGCCTTCGACACTGTGTATGAATTGCTACGAGTAGAAGCACACGTGATTTGAATTCCGTCAAACTTTTGGAGTAAATATATATTCTCCTTTTGGCTCCTTTTAACAATTGAAGAGGAGGATACGTTTGTACTCACGATCAGAAACTTATGGAATTAGAAATGGACACCGATGCCCATATCTCCACTGGCAATCGCAAGGACTGAGAACTACCGGCTCATACGTGGGAATTATTACCACTTTTACACCGCAAAGGGGTCATCTTTAAAACCCTTGGTTGTCCCACCCCCTGTCCTGATGAAGACTCGCATGGCCCAGCCGTAATTAACCGTGTGGCCCCAAGATGAGTAGAAACGTCGACGCTGTATATAAAAATAAACTTGGACCCTGATGCTTGTTATATGGATGTGCATAATCTATGATATATTCATCTTTGGAATAGAGAAAATAATAATTGTTCCAAAATTTCCAGTGGTCAGGTTTCCATAGGTCGGATGATTGTTAGATCCCTCACGGTGTTAACATTTTTTTTTTGAATATTCTGTGTCACTATCTCTTAAAATTCCTTGCCTCTTTAATCACTTTACACAATTTTCTGCACCCTTCTGCTATGTTGCACGCTCCACCTGGGGCAACCACTTTTATCTGTAATGTGTTACAGTTATAAACATTGGTAATCAGTCTGACCAAGAGATAATGGATTAAAAATCATTATTTGGTGAAAAACTGTTCTTTATTTTATGCCCTTATGTTTGTATTGAATGTTTACATAAAATGTATAGAGCAGATCAATGTATATGCTACAAATATGTGTAATTAATGACTGATCACTGATTAATTTAGCCTAGAAATCATAGAGGTCTTGGACATTTGTCTTTTTTATAACGTACGATACCCAGGTCCAGTACCTTTTGGGTTACCCCATTGCCTTAATGGGTACACTTCTCTACAGCTCAGCTTAGAGACTTAGGCAACGTCAATATCTCTGGCTAAACACTTATAAGGTCCCAAAGGCGAGACGTATTGGCTATGCCAATGCTTGTTGCATCTGTCACCCCGAGTGGGACAGTATGCTCAGATATGGATCCTGTGCTCTCCATGCCAATGCAGTCAAGCTAGCCTGGCTAATAAGGGGTGATCCAGAAACGGGTCCCAGGATGCTTGTTTCCAGTCCAGGAAGGACCTGGCCTGGCTGTTCGGGCTGGAATGTTCCCATGGGGAACAGGGTCAAGACTGATTTGCATATGGCTGAGTATAGAACTGGAATGCATGGGGTGCAAAGAAATTATGGACTTAGGCCCTAATCTCTGTACTGGAGTGAGTGTTTGACATTGTGCAGCATTCTGTCCATCAATTGTTCTTTTCGCATTTGTTAGGTCTACCAAGGCAGAAAAATGAGCATTAGAAGGACAGCCCTTAATAGAGTTGGCCTTCTGTTGCATGCAGGCAGCACTGATGTCAGACGAGACTCTGCCATCAGAATCTCTGCAGTTCCCCTACTCTAAATGAGACGGGGAAATCAATCCAATCCAATTCGATTTGCAGAGCATGGCTAATCACCAGTGAGGGTATCCAGGCACTGAGAGTGTTGCTGCTGGGGCTTATTTTAATAAACAGGTGAGTCCTTTTCTGAATTCCAGCAGGGAGGATGAGGTCTGTAGGTGAAGTAGGAGGTCGTTCCAGTACTTCGCGGTGAGGTGGGAGAAGGAGCCGTGGATGCGGAGTGTGTGGGTGAGGAAGAAGGTTGTGGAGTACTGGTATCTGGATGAGAGGTGGAAATTCAATCGACGGTTGATGTATGTTGGTCCTAGGTTGTGGAGGGCTTTAAAGACGTGGATTAGCATCTTGAACTGGCATCTCTTCTGGATGGGGAGCCAGTGGAGCTTCTTGAGGTCGGTGTGATGTGGGTCCACTTGGGGAGGTCAAGAATGAGTCTAGCTGCTTGGTTCTGCATTGTGTGCAGTCTCTTGAGAAGTTGTGTGGTGGTTCCTTCATAGAGTTCATTGCCGTGCTCTAGTCGACTGGTGATCGAGGCTTGTGTGATGGTGCATCTAGTGTCGATGGGGAGTCACTTAAAAATCTTGCAGAGCATGCGCAGGGTGAGGAACAGGTGGATAATACTGGGTTGATCTGTGGTCAGCTTATTGTACAGGATGATGCTGAGTTTGCAGGTGTGCTTGTTTGGAGTAGGCGAGGGTCCTAGTTTGGAGGGCCACCATGTGTTTTTCCAGGGAGAAAAGTTTCTGAAGATCAGCATTTCTGTCTTCTCTGTATTGAGTTACAGGCAGTTGGTTCTCATCCAGTGGGCGATATTTGTCATGCACTTGCAGAAGTTTGTCAGCGTGGTGGCATGGCCTTCTGATAGTGAGAGTATAAGCTGGGCATCGTTGGTGTAGAAAATGTTGTTTAGTCCATGCGATCTTATGAATTTGGCCAAGGAAGTCAGCCTTGAGGGATGCTGCAGATGTTATTCTTGGGCTCTGATGTGAAGGGCAGGAAGCAGATTTTCTGGGTGCCTGTGAGGAAGGAGGCGATCCACTTGAGGGCGTTTCCTCTCATTCTGATGTTGTGCAGTATTTTTTATCAGGGTGTGGTGTGATACTGTGTTGAGTGCTGCTGAGAGGTCAAAGATCAGGACTGTCATTTTTCCATGGTTGAGGAGGGATCTGATGTCGTCCGTGGCTGTCAACAAGTTGGTTTAGGTGCTGTGATTGGAGCAGAATCTGGATTGGGAAGTGTCCAGAAGATCGTGGTTCTCGAGGGGTTCCGTGATTTGGTGGTTGATGGCCTTCTTGAGGATTTTGGTGGAGAAGGGGAGCAGAGAGATGGGCGGTAGTTTTTCAGGTGGTTGGGGTCGGCAGATGGTTTCTTGAGTAGGGGCTTGACTTCTGCGTGCTTTCAATCTTCAGGGAATGTGGCTATGGTGATGGATGAGTTGAGAATGGTGGTGAGCATGCTGCTGATTATTTTGCTCCCAGGGTTGAAGATGTGGTGGGGGCATTGGCCCGTGGGTGCCCCTGAGTGACAGTGGTGTCTTGCGTAGTGAGCTGGTCCCAAGTAGTGAACAGGTGCTCATGTTTGCGTTTGTGGAGTTGAGAAGGTTTTGAAGTCAGCGGGTTTCAGTTCGAAGTTTCTGTAGATGGGGGAGATCTTGTTGTGGAAGAAGTCTGCCAGGGAGTCACTGAGTTCTTGTGAAGGGGTGGTGACATTTTTGGTGCCTGAGGGGCAGTGGAGTTCTCTGACAATGTTGAAGAGTTTCTTGCTGTGGCTGGAACTAGCTTTGATGCTGTTGGCCAGGGAGCGTCTTTTCAACTTTTACAGGAGTTGGTGGTACTGGTTGAGGGTGGGTTTGAAGGAGCGTTGGTCCGCGGGCTCCCTGCTGTTGCATCAATTCCTCTCATGGTTCTTAGAGTAGTTGTGTAACAATTGGCTTGATTGAAGGATCTTTTGAACTTGGTCGGTTTGTAGGGGCAACTATGTTTGCACAGTCTGTGATTTAGGTGGAGAAGTTCGTGACTGCCTGATCGAGGTTGGTGGTGGTGTGAGGACAGTAGGTTTTGAGGGTGGCAATCCATTGGCTCTCTGAGATTTTGTTCCAGCTGTGGTGTGATGTGCTGGGTGATTTGGGGGCAGTGCCAGGGAATCCTAAGATGGTGAAGTGGAGAATGGCGTGGTCTGTCCAGGTGAGCTCGGTGACGTGATTGTATTTGATTCTGTTGCTTGCTATGAAGCTCAGGTTGAGTGTGTGTCCTGTGATGTGGGTGAGATTGATGACCAGTTGGGTGAGGCCGATGTTGCTCATGCTTTCAAGGAGGTTGATGGTGTTGGTATTGTTGGGGTTGTTGAAGTGAAAGCTGGGGTTACTGAGGAAAGTGTCGTTGTTGGAGTCGAAGGCGAGTGTAGCGATGAAGTCGGGGTTGCTGTTGCGGTAGCTGGGGCAAATTCCTGGGAGTCAGATGCAAGGGTACCTCTGATGGTGGTTTTGCTGTCAGTTCAGAGCTGGAAGATGAGACGTCATCTGCAGGGGTGGTGCAGAGGATGTTCTCCTTCTGAATAATGGCGATTCCACCTCGATATTTGTTGATGCGGTCTTGGTGAGTGATCTTGTATCCATCAGGTGTGGCTGTGGCTGTGGCTATGTCAGGTGTGAAAGTGGGGTTGAGCCAGATCTCGGTGATGAAAATTACGTCAGAGGTGAGGGTGGTGGTGAAACCATGAGTATGTATATAAAATCCATTCCATGCAAAAGAAATTGTTTACAATGAGTGGAATATTTCTATAATCAGTCAACGAAGTCTCATAATAACATTGCATTATCTTAGGTTTTGAAGACATTCTCCTCTCTGCATAAATTAGGAATATACTTTTTATAGTAAGGCCATAAGACTCTATTATTCATGTAGAAATACTAACGGGAAATACTTTTAAGGGCACACATTTTACTGTACCAAATTCCCTAATCTTTTAGTCTTTCTTCTTTTCTTGGCAAGACATTTTTTTCTGATGACATTTTTCAGAAAGAGTAATGGACCGCGCCGATAGCTGTAGCAAAGCATTACTGGGGAATATTAGCACATCTTGGCCAATATGTTAAATTGCAAAACTATATGTTTCATCAACTCTTTTGAGCAATTTTTAGTAGCCAGTGCATCTTTATTTCGGCAAGTTGCCATAAAATGCACATAACGCAAAACATGAATAAAGGTCACTATAAAGGACAGTAATATTCAGTAAAATAAATAAAATGTTACATTAAATAATATCTCTGAAATTCAATAAAGAGTATAAGTCTCAGTTAAAACAAGGCCTCAGTTAAAATGTACAATCTCCTACTGGTTTCAAATCTTGATTGCACTCCTATTAAAAATTAGCACTGCGGGGCATGTGTCTATCGTGATTAGTTTTTGCAAAAATGCCATTGCTGACCGGCATTGCCTAATTTCTACCGTAACAAAAGAATCAGAAAGGTACATCTTGGACCTGAATAAAGTGGACAAAATAAGATGAAGTTAAATGTACTTTGTTTGGTGACATTATCATAATGATATGGGGTAATTCCGCTGTCAAGCGCATTGTAACATAAACGTTTTTAATAACACAACGTGTTGATGCCAAAACAACGAGGCTTTGTTTAATGCTTACCTTATGCTCCAAGAATGGGATATAATCTTGAAAAAGTGGATAATCTGCAGTGAAGTACACCAGTAGGCATTCTATTTGCACATCTGTGAAGGATGCCTTCTGTTGCAGACCTGAGGCGAGAATTATTTTTAACAAAGCTCTTTTGCTATTTGCATATGTTTTACTGTTGAGCCTATGGATTACAGCTTGACATATTAGAACAGTTACTCTACTACTGACAGCAGGAGATTCCCCCTAAGGGTAGGAGCTGTAAGATGTTGTATATATTTATTCAACATTTGTTCAAAGAGCTTTCAGGACAAGGGCACAAATTCATAAGACGCCTGTGGTTCCCTTCGATGTAGTTCTATTCACAACGTGTACCTTATGCTAATGATGAGAAGCAATCCCTTTTTCTGTTCACAGATGTTAAGAGATGGGTTCCCTGTTAGTGCAGCATTTTAATGGCAACAGTTATTTTGATAACTTTATCATTCTTCACTGGGCTTCATTTATTATTAGTGCAGGAGGGGCAGTCACACGAGGGCGGTATGCAACGTTTACAACAAATTTTTTACAACGCACTACCATTACAACGCAGGTATTACCACGCATACCATTACAACGCATTGCGCTGGGGGGCGCTCTAGGGTAAGTAATAAGTTTAATTTTCTATCCAACACCTTCCCTAGTGTCCACGGGGACTGGAGTTGGAATAGAAAATTATACTTACCACTATCCAGCACCTCTAAGCGCTATGCGTTGTAACGGTATTCGTTGTAAATACCGCGTTGTAAAGGTATGCGTGGTAAAAGTATGCGTTGTAACGTCATACATCCCACCAGGGCTCAGGAGTGTGAGTGGCTGCCTCCACCACATTGATGTTGTTTACTACCTAATTGGGGGATTTACTTGTTTATCTTCGGGCAAATTGCACCTTTGTTTCACCACCCGCCTTCCTTCATTGGGCAATACTTAGGAGGACATTTACATACTACGAGATGGTCTGCCGGACCAGCCAGTGGGTCGAAGGCCATGGCCACCTTCATCCACCCTCTTTAGATTAGGGATCACTGTGGCTCAATAGGGCGGGACAACTGTGGCAATGATCTGGCAGTCCTGTAGAGGATGGATGGCCGGGTCAGCATTTAACGTCAGCAGGTGCTGCGCCTGCGACAGTAACTCTGCTGTTCCTTTACCGCTGAATGGGGCAATGTTTGGCCGCTCTACGTCGGTCCTTCAACTCTGCCAAGCCCCAAGTTAAGACCTTATTTACTTATTTGCTGCATAAGCGTTTCTATTACAATATGCCAACTAAACATCTTTTACAAACACGTCGTATTCTCTATCAGAGTGGTTTACATCAGGCTTTGTTAGATTTCATAAACTAGTGTAACGATTTTAGGCTCTCAACCACAAAACTGACATTTTAACCTACTTTTTAACTGGCCAGTCCACTGTTCTCTTTCTGCCCGTACCTTCTCCCAGACTATGATCAGCCACTTCATAGATGAGTAAGTCAGTTGTGCAATTTGTCTCACACTTGAAGGTATTATGTAAATGGATCAGTAGCTGGAAACATCAGGTATGTGTTAGAACAGTCTAAGCGCCCGGATGCCCGGTGGGTGACAGCCATTGCACTATACAAGTATGCCAATACATACATACATACATACATTATTGTCTGGTCATAATCTGTATCTCTTTTATGACGGAAATAAATATGGGACTCAGGATGAGTTAAGTATGGAAGGGTTTTATTGAGCGAAGCCTAAATGAAAATAAGTAAATACATAATGGCTTGTAAAAGTGAGAGTTTGGCACCTAAAATCTTTCTAACTCTTGCCTTTATCCAAACATCCCAAATGTTAGTATATGGTTAGTATTTCCTAGAGAAATCCAAGGCTGGTTAATGTCTTCATTCCACACAAGAGGCAAACATCTGGAAATGGCAAAAGACAGTCTTGATGAGCCACGGTGAACAAAAAAATACTGCAAACACAAAAAGATAATGGACAGAGCGCTGAAACTGTTCAGACACTCACCCACAGTCACTATGGGATCTGGATTAAATCCATCATTGTTCTTTAGCTCTCTTCGCCAACCCAGTTAAGACTTAGCCATATGCAAATCAGTCTTGACCCTGTTCCTCATATAAACAGTCCAGCTCGAACTGCCAAGTCAGGTCTTCCCTAGACTGGAAAGAAGCAGCCAGGCTAGCTTGATACCAGTGGCAAAGAGAGCAAGTCACCCACATCTGGGCATACCCTGCTAATTTAGGGCAAAACATGGAAACACAATAAGATGTTGGACGGAGTGCTGAAACTTTTCAGACACTCACCCCCAGTCCCTATCCGATCTGGGTTAAATCCATCATCGTTATCTAGCTCACTTCGCCACCCAAGTTCTGACCCAGCCATATGCAAATCAGTTTAGACCCTGTTCCTCATGGGAACAGTCCGGCCTTAACTGCCAAGCCAGGTCTTCCCTGGACTGGAAATAAGCATCCTGGGACCGGATTTGGGATAACACCCCATGTCAGCCAGGCCAGCTTGAAACCAGTGGCAAAGTGATCAAGGGGCCCACGTCTCGGCATACCCTGCCAACTTAGGGCGAACAATGCAAACACAATAAGATGACAGAGGGAACGCTGAAACTTTTCAGACTCTCACCCCTAGTCAGTATTCATCATTCCGTCCATCATCCGTTCTTTTTGCATTTGTCACCCCAAGTGGGCAGGCCATGCCCAGACGCGGGTCTTGTGCTCACTACAACACCAGATTCATGTTTTCCTGACTGATGAGGGGTGAAACCCCGAAACCGTTCCTAGGATGCTTGTTTCTTGTCCAGGGTGGTGTTGGCCTTGCAGTGTGGGCTCATGGCGAACAGGGTCAAGACTGATTTGCATATGGCAGGGTCTGGAATGGTGTGGCATGCAAAGAAACAATGGATCTAACCCAGACCTGTGACTGGGGATGAATATTTGATTGATTCTGCATTCCGTCCATAATCTGTTCTTTTAGTATTTGAACAAAAATCATGCACACTTACTCTTAATTAGTGAGCATTCATCTTCAGAGGAAAACGAGGCCTTGTATTATCATAACCTCAGATTTCAGTCCATATAATATTCTTCTCAATGCTCTATGTGTTTCCCATGTAGTTATAAATCATGCTTCCATTTCCCTATGTCTACAGGGTTCAAGGTGCTTTAAAGGAATCTGCCAGGGGCTAAATGTACGAATACATTTTCCCATAGACACAGAATGGGTAAAACCCTTTGATACATCTGGCCCCCGTTTCACTTTTCAGAGGTTTGTCCCAGTGAAGAACCTCACTGTTTTTATCCTGGCATCTGCTGCCAGTGGTGTTTAAGACAGTCACCCAGTGTGTCACTCTGGTTCCTCTCCCATTCAGCTCAAAGTTCAAAAGATACTTTATTCGGTTTAAGTCACAAAAACCATAAAAGTGTACAAGTATTAAAAAGGTCCACAAGTCACCAGGCTGCATAATTTTAAGATAAAATACAACGTAAATGCAAAAACAGGGAGTACCCAATACGATATGCAATACATGGTGGCAAGAGTTTAAAAACAACAGCATAAACATTGCTCAACCGATCAAAAAATTAATGCAATAGTTGACATTTATGGAAAATCAACTAGGACCAAGCGAACTTTTTGCCAAGTCTTACTGCTATGGTTAAAAATTCTGCCACATTATAGATTTCCCATATTTCTGTCAAAAGTTGAAGGTACAACAAAGCTGGCTTCACTTGCCTAAAACCTTTTCCTTTTAACAGTGGTATAATGAATTTTGATCTAATACCCTTAAAGTGATCACAAAAGAACAAAAAGTGAACAGTGTCCATAATTGAACAGCCATCACATTTGCATAGATCCAAGTCCCTACTCCTGGTCCAGACAGGGCGGCCAGAAATTAGGAGGTGAATTTTGTTCAATCGGAACCTTGTTAACAAATACCTATGATTGGCATCATTAACAACTTTGAGATACAGTTCCGGTTCAGGGCCAGAAGAAACGATCAGCTGATGGGTCCTGACAGAGGGCTTTAGCAGCTCTCTGTCCTCTCTATCCATTTCTCTATTCAGCAAAAAAGTATTTTTGGCCCATTTCAGATCTCCTTTCACCAAGCTGGAAGGTTTATCAAACAATTCGGGCCGGCCCAGCTTTTCACACAATTGTTGCACGTATTTCAACCAGGGGATCTTTTCCCAGTGATCTAGCAACAAACAGTCTTTTAGGATTTCGTGGTTCACTTCAAGTTCTGGGTGTAGCCAAACTGCTAACCATTTTAGTAGGGGGGCCATGGCAATTTTATCCTCCAAGTAACCCACGCCGCATTCCTGATAAACTATGAAGCTTGCAGTGGATCTTGGGAGGCAAAGAAGTGTTTTTAAAAAGTTGTCCTCTATGACCTGAAGCGATGTGACAGGCCTAAAGCCCCACAGATCGGCCCCATACATGGCGGTACATTTGGCAGCATATACTTTTAACACTGCTTCGATGGGCTTCACCCCTAATTTACAAGAGAAGTTCAGCACCGCCGAAATCGAGCGTGGCAAGGCTATTTTTTTCTCTACCATTTGGGGTTGCCACGTAGAGCCTTCGTCAAAAACAACCCCCAGGTAGGGAAATCTAGAAACTCGTGATAACTTGTGACTGTTACAAAATAGTGACATCACATTTTTTTTAATCTTTACTTTGTGGCTCACTACCATAACATGGGACTTGCCAAAATTGACACTTAAATCAAGATTATTCATAAAAACATAAAAAGAGTTCAGCAGGCATTGGAGTCCTACAGCAGTTCTGGCTAGGAGGGCAGCGTCAAACCCGCATACAGTAAGGCAGGCAGTAAATATTTCCCAGCCTTCGGAATATCCTTGCAGGCAGTGCCCAAAACTTTACCTAGGTCATTGATATATAGTGTAAAAAGCAGGGGAGCAAGGATGCAGCCCTGCCTCACACCATTGATGATACTAATTTTTTCCGTGCAGTTCCCCTTTCTGTCAAAACGGACCATTGCTGTAAGGTCCCTATGGAGGTCTGCTAGGAAATACACTATGTTAGGGTCTATTCCGATGTTAAGGAGCTGGCCCCACAATTTGGATCTGTTAACTCGGTCGAATGCCGAGGACAGATCCATAAAAGCAATAAACAGTGACCCTTGCTTGGCTAAGGTGTACTTTCCGATGAGCAATTGTAAATTTAGGCTTTGGTCAATAGTAGTGTGCCCCTTTCGAAAACCATACTGTAAAGGGGAGAGTGTATTGGTCTCCTCTAACCAATATGTCAGTTTGCCTAGAACCACTCTCCCTAAAACCTTGACTGCAGAATCGATGAGGGATATAGGTCGGTAATTGCCAGGATCCCCCCTGTCCCCTTTTTTGTAAATAGGTACAATAACCGAATGCGTCCAAGACTCAGGAATGCCTGTCTTCGAAACTCTATTAAAAACATTGGCTAAAACTTTGGACCAAAGTAAAATATCAACTTTAAAAAGATCAGAGGGAACGCCGTCTGGTCCAGGAGCTTTGTTTTTGGTCATCAGGCTGATGGCCGCTGCCACCTCCTCCTCATTCACAATTAAGGTATAGGGCGATTGGGGAAATGCAGTCATACCTTCTGCCGCCGTGGTCTCTTTTTCATAAACGGACCTAAAGTGCGAGTGCCATCGATCTTCTTGGATTCCGCAGTCCAGTTCATTATTACTGGAATCCGAGAAATAAGGTTGGTTGACCACCGCCCAAAACTTGGCGCTGCTTTTTAGGACGTCTATTGAGGTCAGATCAGCCCAGGCGTCCTCTCTAATTTCGCGACGCCTTTTTTCAATTGAGGTCTTGTATTCTTTCCTGAGGGTGGCCACAAGCCGTTTGTCTACTGGGTTTGACTTAAGTGCAACCTTGAGTTTATGGTTGGCTGCTGAGCAGTTTTTGTCAAACCAACCATCCTTCCCTTGCAATCTACCTTTACCCTGGCGAGTGAGGTTGGAGAAAATGTTGAGGCAAACCTTTTTATACGCCTCCATTACTTCACTGATCATCCATACACAGCGTTAGGTCGTCCCTGCTACTAAGACAAAGGTTACAGAAAAATTCTTCTGGGATTAGATTGCACCATTTGATTCTGCGTCCTTGGTCTGTCAACCGCATATCCTGTTTCCCTACCGGGTTTGGGCAGCTATCCTTAATAACAAATATGTTCTTTGATTTTAGTACAACTTGATTATGATCGCTAAAGTGTGACCCTATAACTGAGTAACTGCTAATTTGGACTCCGCAGGTACTGCTAAGGAATATATAGTCAATCACAGAGCCACTGCCACTGCCATGACCTGTAAACGTGGGAATATCTCCCTCACCCCCAATTGGTAAAACAAACCCATTTTCAGCCAACATTATTTCCAAGAAAATACCCTGCTCTGAATGTTCAAAGTGGGTATTTTCTTCATCCGGGGTACCAAATAACACGTTGGGGGGACATTTATCCTGGCAACCGTGAATATTGAAGTCTCCCATCAACAAGATGGCACAATCATGCTCTGCCGACTCTTTAAAATCAACCAAAAAAGCACTTAACATCGTCAGGTTACTAACTGGACTGTCCCTGTCAAAAGAATTATAAAAGTTTATAACCAAAACATTATGGTGACTCCTATAAGTGATTAGAACAGCAAGGCAATAGGGGCAGCCAGTAGCTATTTGCTTGTATGTCCCAGGGATTCTAGCAGAAATCAGGGTTACCAGTCCCCCTTTAGCTCGCCCCCTCATTGACTCAACAGCCGGTATAAAAAAGGTAGTAAACCCATCCATTGTCAATAAATTTTGGGTATCCCAAGTCTCCTGCATGACTATTAAATCCATAGATCCTATAAGATCCCGCCAGATCGGATCATCCACTTTGTTTTTGAGGCCCGCGATGTTCCATGTAGCCATAGTAATGTCCCGGCCACTTCTAGCCACATCTGTTTTTGTTTGCAATGAAGCCCCACCTTTCGCACCTTTGCCATGGGGGGAGCTTGAATCTGGCATCTGCCCGTCCAGAATGGTATTTTCCTTTTGCAGAAGGGTGGGGAGGTTGTTGTTGGAGCTCTGTCTAACTGCTGAAACCTGTGTTTGTCAGTCCACCCAATCCAGAGCCGATAGACATTCATAACGACTAGCGATGGGGAGGTTGAAATGATTGTCATATCCATTAGCAGGCTGTTGGTGGTAGAGTGGGTGACCGTTATAAGGCCCCGCGGCAAGCCCCCCTTGAAACGGTCTTCCTCTTCTTCTCCTAACCGAGTTCCATCCCTCGTCCCCACCCTCGTCCCTGGCCGGAGGGTACGTCTCCCACGGGGGGTTAAACCTCTGAGTTGCTTTTCGCTCATGTGGGCCCCTTAGCCAACTCCATCTATTATCTGATTGGTTCCCGGGTAGGTAGAAATAGGAGAGGGGCCTAGCAGTAACAGTGCTTGCATGATATCTAGAGGTTCCTCTGCATATATATTCTGCCACATGTGTGTTCTCGAAAGTGACCACCACGCAATCCCCTTGTAAGTTTTTTCCGTTCCCTCCCACCCATGGAGTTCTTTCCACCATTAGAATATGACTTGGCATGTTTGGCGGTAAGGGATGATTTTTGGAGAGCCAGTGGCACACTTTATTTTTAAGGGCCTGATGGGATTCTACTTCAGAAGATGGAATTTCAGTGACTCCAGTGAGAATCACTACGTAGGGGCAAGCATCTGGAGGAAGATGGATATTTCTACGGGTCGTTGCCTTAACTCTAGGGGTCGGGTCAGGGTTTGGGATCTGCGGAGCAGGGTCACTTGGTTTGGCTTGGGGGATTGACTTGGATTTAGTTGAATTCTCGAGTTGTTGTGACTCGGTGGCCTTGGGTTTAGTGCCTCCCAAATTTGGGGTACTACTAATGTTCTTAAGAACATTGTTGTTTGCCACGGTAGCACTTTTACCGGCCGAAGATGACTTATTGGCTGTGTTAGCGGTGTGGGATGTCTTGGTGTTCGAAATAAAGCTTGGGGCACTTATATCCTTATGGATGTTCATCAAGATAGTTTCTAAACTGCGTAATCTGACCTCTATGGGTTCAAGTAGGGATTTTAATATCTTAAAAATGTTATTGTTATTAACCATGCTTGACCCACTCCCATCCTGGCTATATTCGGCTAGATTAGTGACATTTCCACTGAGTTCAAGAATTTCCTCCAGACTTTTATCAACGATAGTGTCGTCTGGAAGACGTAAAGGCAAACCAGTATTTGTGAAATGCACCCCCCTAGTTTCATTGCCACAAACTGCCGAGTTATTATTCACAGTTAGCGGGTCTGAAATGATGTTATTTCGATTGTGGGCGGTTTGTGCATTCTTCCCTTTGAGGGTGGTGAGTTTATTTGTCTTTTGTTTAGGGATTGCCCCTTCTTTCACTCCCCTTTGATTTGTGGCAGTTGCCCGGAGTGAGTTATCTAGCTCAGTTCTGTCTAAGCCACACTCTGTCAAAAGGTTAAGGTTGGGGGTGGCTTCTAAATCCATTTGTGAGCTTAAGGTTTCAAGATCACCAGTGTCCCCAGTGTTATGTACAACTGCAAGTGTATTGAGACGGGACTCAGGGTTAGGCGTGCATGCCTGAGCAATAAGGCCTAGAGAGGATCTCCTGGCCATAGCTAGGTCCTGTGATACCCTCCTGTCCATAAGAACTATCCCCTCATCAATCAATGCATTAGTGCGAACAATAAAGTCATCCAGAGTCCCAGTTAACTTTTTCGCTCCTGCAACAGCCATACTTCTGGTCTCCCGACAATTCATGACGCTCCCCAGTACTGGATTCAAGTGACTCTTTGTATTAGCAACAGTTCGATGACAGGCCCATGCAATTAGTGCTTAACAATCAATAACATCCAACGCCCCAATATCAAATGCTTAGATGTTTGGCAGACTTACGATTTCTGTGTCCAAAGGTCACTTGTGCTGGGGGTAATCGGGCAAGGATGGTGGCCCAGGCCAGGCTCCTCAGGCCTCTGAGGGCCACAGAGGGCCCGCCCTTTGCCCGGGCTTAGCCCCGGGCGCTCCCGCGCGCTCCCGCGCAGCGGGATCTTGGCTTCCTTTAAATAGCAGGGGTTGTGATAGGCAGGTGGGGGGGGCCGGCAGGGAGAGCAGCCCAGCTGGTCCAATTAGGGCGCGCAGGGACTCCTGGTCCTCGGAGTCCCTGACGGTGCTCGCAGCCCTGCCGGTCGAGGTAAACTACCCCCTTCACAGTGGTGTTGGCGCGGTATGAACAGCGCTGCGGGAGCCGCGAAGCGGGTCCGGCGAGGCGTCCCTTCACAGCAAAGACGGGCTTGGTGAAAAGAAAAGGGCACAGTCAGCTTCCCGTTTGAATAATGTCCCATTCAGCTCATTGTTCACTCTCCACACTCTTCTGTCTCCTCCAATCCACTTCTCTAGCCTGCTGTGCTTTCCTCTTCCTCTGTGGTCTCCTGTTCATCGTCTCTCTACTCGCCTTGACTTCAATGGCATCCTCCTTGTCCTTTCTCACGTTCGCTGTGCTGCCTTAAATCTTCTACTTTTGTGCTCTGCTTTTCGCTCTCACTCCTCTCCGTGCTTGTCCTCAGCACACCAGCGCTCCAACCATTTTCTGTTTCCAGCATGTCTTATTGTGTGGACATAGGGATACTCAACCATAGTGCCTCTTCACCTGTCAGGCATCTAGTCCCCTTTGGTTGATTACTAAGCATGGGCGGATTTTGCGGATTCGCAATCCGCGAATTTGCGGATTTGCGTATTTGCGGATTGCGAAAATCCGCGAATTCCGCGAATTCTCGCGGATTTGCGTATTTTTTTGGGGGGGGGGTGTGTTCGCACGGGTTTCTGCAAGTTCGCAAGGGTTTTGTACAATTTCGCAAATTGCGAACTTACTTGTCGGGTCGCCAGTTTTGCGAACTTGTTGTTTCTACGTGCCCAGCCTGTTTGCAAGGCTTTCTTCATCACTGCCACCCTCTGTCACCACTGGCACTCTCTTTGGTCACCCATGCCACCCTCTGGCTCACCCATGTCACCCTCTGTGTCATCACAGCACCCTCTGGTTCACCAGTGTACATTATTGGGGCAAAGCAAAGCACTGCCATCCTCTGTCAACACTGGCACTCTGGTTCACCCATGCCACCCTCTGGCTGGCACACCCATGCCACCCTCGGTGTCATCACAACACCCTCTGATTGACCAGTGAGTGTACATTATTGAGGCAAAGCAAAGCACACCTGCTAAGTGCTTTAAGTTTTGCAAACAACAACACCTGCCCTGCCCCAACTGACATTAATGAAGGCTGGCACCTGCTTGTCTGCTCCCTTTCCTTTTTGTTGCAATGTAAAAAAAATTTAACAGGATGCAATGGCATACTTGTAACTATTCTGTGACTGTGAGAGCAGGGTCACACAATAGTTGCAAGTAGGCAACCGGATTCTGGAGGGCCCCTTTAGGAAGCACTACAGGTAAATGGTTACAAATGATGAGCTCGAACTTTTGCACCTGCTCGTTGGTTTTGCTTTTGCAAAACTCGTTTTTCGGTAATTTCGCCCTATTCGCGAGGCGCGGCGTCGTGCGAAATCGACCGTGGAAGCCGCGAACTCGTGCGAGTTACCCCAAGGTTGAGTATGGGCGCCGCCATTTTGTTTGCGTGACGTATTTCCGTTTCCGCCCGCTATGTGTAATCTCGCGCGATGAGCGCCTTGCGAATACAAGTTCGCACGAGTTCGCGAGAGAAATCGCGTGCGAACTTACTTACACGCACGTGTTCGGGCGGCCATCTTGTTTTTCATTCATTCCTATGTGTCTGGGCATGGTGTTTCTATCCTCTGTATATCTCTGCCATCCTTTGCTTGTTTTATTTATTTTTTGATCTATTAAACTTTTTTTCTATCCCTCTTGTTTTCTAGGTCTATATTTTTGTGTTTTAGTCTACTTTTGTTTACTTTTCAACTACTTTTTTAAACTTTTATTTCCTTCTTCTCTACTCTTATTCTTTTTCATTTTATCTCCTTACCTGCCCAGAACATGGTGAAGACAGCAGTCAAGCTGCCCAAGACGGGCGCCGCAGCCCGTGCCCGGCTCCCGTGTGGCCGCTTGAGGGCGGAAATGGTGGTGCCCCGGGAGATCTTCAGCCCTGAGGAGGTGGGCTCACTGGTTTATTATGTGCAGCGCCGTCTCCCCAGGACCATCGCGGCAGGCGGCAGGATCGCTGCCGGTTACACCAACAGCCAGGAGCGACGGAAGCGGTGGGGGCATGTGTGCCGGGCCCTTTTTAACATCACGGGGGTCCAGCGCACCTATAATCAGGTGACCCACCGCTGGACCGATATCTTGGACCGGGAGCACGACCTGCTCGACCTGCTGGGAGTGGAGGTCCCCGGGCTTGGTGAGTAGTAGTAGCAATTTTTTCATCACTCGTCACTACTCTGTTTTTTCTCCTGCTCTGTGTGTTATATAATATTGCAAATGTTTGCTTTAACTTTTTTACAAAGAGCAATAATGCTGCTGATTACATTGATAGGAGAGGTAAATTAATATTTCAAAATCTTCTGTGCATTTCAGGTGCACTGCTCTCCTTCTCTGTGGCGGTGCCACTGCTTATTTGTTTTCTATTTTGTGTTCATTTATTTGGGCTGAGTAATGTATGAGTGTACTTTACAGAACTGCGTAATGCTAGACACAAAGGGGCAGATTTACAAGCCCCTTGCGCCACGTTTACGCTGCCTTACCTGAAGCACAGCGACATAAACGTGGCGCATCCCTGCGAGTCATGTACAACGTGATGCATCTAGGGAGATGCGCCACGTTAAGACCTGGGCCTGCGCCACAATGGGAGCGTTCCCACGCAGGGGGAGGGGGGGTGGCGGTCAGGCAGATGTGTGCCTCGCAAAAGTGCCTGCGTGAAATCTACAAGATTTAACGCAGGCACTTCCGCGACGCTGCTATGTCAATTCTTTATGCCTGCTTGCTTGAAGCAGGCGTAAGGACTGATGCGGTATGTTGAGTATTGGGCAGCCCTGAGCATTGCTAGAGTTGCATCGCGCCTGCGACGCGACTCTAGAGATGCACCCCTCTTTCGTCACGAGATGCGTCACGCATCTGCCTACCCTTGCGCCAGGGTTTGCCGCATTGTAATTGCGGCGCATCTGCCGTGACGCAAGGTTAGTTTTGCGTTACGCATTTGTTCTGGTGCACATCTGGAGGTGTCCAGCTCAGAACTCGTAAGTATGCCCCTAAGTGTCAGATTAGCAATTACCTGCGCATCCCTGCAAAGTGTGAGGCACGCCAGCACCACCCATGGTGTGCCGTATTTTCAATGCGGCACGCCATGGTGCCAAAACGTCACCGAAGCGTTACGCATCGGTGCCGTAAAGGCGGCTCATTGATGGAGTTGCGTTGCAACGATGGCGCAGCTCCAGCAATGCTGCGTCAAGCCGTAAGTCTGCTTCATGCAGGCGCAGGGTTTCAGTGACGCATCATTGTCCTAAATGACTGATTGAAATTTTATCTATTCCCCATAGCCACTTTTAGCATGCGTTCCTGCGCAGGAACGCCCTCCCTTGCGCTGGAACGCTCCCTTATGGCGCAGGGCTTTAGAATGGGATGCATCTCCCATATGCGTCACGTTGTTAATATACGCCACACCATGGCGCCTCTCTTGTTGTGGCGCTGCGTCACAAAAGTGACGCAAGAACGGAGCAAAAGAGCTGCAAGGGGCTTGTAAATCTGCCCCTAGAGTAGAGGCTCAGGTGCAGTCCTTCCTTTGTAGCCCTCTTTTTGGCTGAAATAGTTGGTTCTTGTTCTTTCTAAATGTTTGATTTGGTTGACAAGGACATCGACACGCAGCAATCATCAATTTTTTCTGTTCTTTCTTTCATGTTGTACGTCAGGTCCGCCCAGGGGCAAGCGGACAGAAACAGTGGATGCAGTGGCTCCAAAGGAGGAGGATGCAGGCCAGGGCGGCGAGTGCTCCTTTGCTGGCCCCAGTAAGTTTTCATTTAAATATAGAGGACCTATTGTTGTCCAAGCGTTCCTAATTTAATTTTTTCGAAACAGTGTTTAGATAGGAGCAAAATCAATAATACTACTGTTGCAGGGACAATTCTCCACAAACCAAACTATGGACACCAAAGACCAGAGTCATAATATTTCAGAGTGGTGTGTTTGGCACACTGTATAAACCTGGTAGTGTCAGCGGCACGGACTCCTCCTTGCAAAAATTACAAAACCTTTCGCTCAGTCACTCTAGTCTGGAGGACCAAAAACCACAGAGTCTATTCAAGTTTAAAAGCTTTATTAAAAGTAAAAGTAAACACATATATTAAAATAAAGTTAGCTGGAAAAGGAAAAGTGCTTGGTGCTGAGTTGATGAGTAATGGAACACATTTCTTGTGGTCGAGCCGAGCTTTCACCTGGTTTAGTTGATGTTGCTCTTGTCCGTAGAAGTCCAGCGTCTGTCTGTTCAGAGAAAAATGGTGTGTGTTAAAATTAAGCAAGCACTCATCAATTGTGACAAAAAAAAGCAGCAAGACAACAGCCTTCCCTGGAAGGAGGGACATTTTTACTTTAGACTAGAGTAGACAGTCAATTATTTTTTCTGTTGTTTTCAAATTTCTTCCTTCCTAAACCAAATACTAGTGAGTGGTGTAATCTAACAGTCTTAAATATATTTTTTAGGTGGAACATCTGGTGGCGGGGCCAGCTCGGACGTGATCGTGATCGACTCCGAGTCTGAGGACTACTCTGTGGAGGATGCGGCGCCAGAGGACAATCAGACTGTGAGGAGGAAGCAGGCAGTGGTGGTGGCGAGTACAGGTAAGCTGGATCATGGTACTATCTGACTCTTAGATAGCATATGATGTGTATCCAGTGCTGGCCCAGTGACAAATTACAATATGGTAATTACAGCAGGCTGGGACCGACAGACAGATAGAGGCAGAGAGAGAGGAAGACAGAAGGAGAGAGAGAGAGAGGGAGGGAGCCAGAGGGAGGGTGAGGGAGGGAGACAGAGAGAGAGAGACAGCGAGGTAGAGGGAGACACAGGGAGACAGAAAGAGGGAGACAGAGAGAGCGAGAGAGAGAGGGAAACAGACATATCGCCTGGGCCTGGTGCAGATGATACGGTTGCTGGTGTGGTTAACGGCTCATAGGAAAAGTCACTCACTTCTGCCAGATCTCTTTCATATGAAAGAGCACCAAACCATAAGCGCCCCACCTTGCCCCTCCATGCAGACGCCCATGATACTGGCCTGAATAGATTTGTACTGCGCTGGCTAGTTGCTAGTTGTACTGTGACACAACTTCCTGCTGAATCATTTTGTGTTAATCATATTTTTAAAGAGCATTCGTTACAGATTATGTCTTTCTTTCTTCATATAGTTGGTAATACTAAAACTGCAAAACCGAGCAGGAGTATGCTGGCTGTACTGGCCCGGCAACGGAGGCTGGATGCCACTGTTGCGCAATATCGCCGGCTGGTGGAAATGGAGGGGGACGACACGCACTCAAGTGCATCAAATGTTACATCTTCTGCATCCTCCTCCGTGACCCCACGTTCTGCGGTAAGCGCAGTGCTCCAGCCAACCAGAGCCGTGCTGGAAGACGCCACCGCCGAGCAGCAAAGGCTGCACCTCCTCACAGTACTGTAAAGGCTCGCTTGCGCCGTGCACTCCGCAGAGTGTCCAACCTGGAGGCGGAGGTCAAGAAATGGGAAGAGTACAAAAAGGTGATGGAGGGCCTCCGCTTAGATCACGCCATGCTCCGGGAGGAGTACGATGCCCTGGCCCTAAGGCATGATGCCCTGGAGGCCAAAGTGAACAACCTGCATCCGTAGAGTGTCCCTTGCCCCTTTTTTAGAGACTTTTGGGGGGTGGGAATTGGGAGTTGGGTTTTTTGGGGACTTTTGATGGACTATTTATTTGGGGTTAGGGAGGGTCTTGCGGGAGATTGTTTTGATAGGGATATAAATATACTTTTTCAAACTTTATCTGAGCATACCAGTTTTTTACTACTTTTGAGCCTGGTGGGTGGTGGTTTTGCAGTAAGTTTGTTTACTGAACACTGTCATCGTGTTGGTTCACGTGTAATAGGCCAAATGTTTTCCAAAGTAAATGCCTGTCACAGAGTTTGTTAATTCAAGAGCCCTAGGACTTTACTGCTAGTACCACTGTCACTCTCTCGCCTCTCCGAATACTCCATTATACTACCTCCCATCCAAACGCTTACCTTACCTGTAATTTGTGTTTGAGGGCTGGCTCCACCTGGAATTCACAGTGTCCTAAGGCGTTCTGCAGCAGGGCCCCAACTGGAGTTTCCCGGCGTGGATTTTCTGCAAAACAAATGCAATCAACATTAGAAATGTGGCAGCGGTGCTCACACAACCCAAAAACCTAGAAGCCCCACAGACAGCACCCCTGAGACAGGCAAGCGAGCAATAATAACGCCTAAACGTTCATGTGTAATAGGCCAAATGTTTTCCAAAGTAAATGCCTGTCACAGAGTTTGTTAATTCAAGAGCCCTAGGACTTTACTGCTAGTACCACTGTCACTCTCTCGCCTCTCCGAATACTCCATTATACTACCTCCCATCCAAACGCTTACCTTACCTGTAATTTGTGTTTGAGGGCTGGCTCCACCTGGAATTCACAGTGTCCTAAGGCGTTAGGGGACTCGTCAACGTAAGTTTCTTCATTGTGCAGAATCCAGGCATCAGCATTATGGGTAATGGATAGGGTGAGTCTGGAGGAGGAGGACTCAGGATAGACGACCAGGACTGAGTTCTTGTCAACTAACTGTTGTGAACCTGAGGAATGCTGCGGCATCAAAATCAAGACAGTTCTGTTGATGGGCTTGTTGTTTTATTGGTTGATTACAGTTTTGTTGGGAATGTGATGAAGCACTTGCTAAAGAAAGACAGACACACAGGAATAAAAGTGAATAAGGAGGACTAAATTTACAATTAATGAATGATTGACTCATTTTCAGAACTCGCTGTCAGGGAAGCAGAACTCGTCCTCATACTCTGCTAAATCATCAGTCGGGGTTACTTCTGGTAACTGAGGAGAACTTTCCTCAGGTAGGTCGGTGTCCTCTTCTTCCTGCGTGGATTCTCGTACTCTGTAATCTGGTGGTATGAAGTGCTGGTTCATCTTTATCAAGGTGAGCCGCTCCACATTTGCGGGCAAGAGGCGGGACCTTTTGGAAGTCACAATGCCACCAGCAGAACTAAAAACACGTTCTGAGGACACGCTTGCGAGTGGGCAAGACAAGTAATTGATAGCCAGGTTGGTGAGCTCTCGCCATATTTTTCTTTTCCCATGCCAATACGCCAATGGGTCCTCAGTAATATTGACCTCTGAGTCATCCAAATAGGCCTGCACCATTGAAAGAATGTCCTCCCGGATTCCTGTACTTTGCACTTCTGTGTCCTTTCTAGGACAAGGAAACCCTAGCTGAGTTAGCCAACCCGCTTCAGACATACCGCCTGGGCCTGGTGCAGATGATACAGTTGCTGGTGTGGTTAACGGCTCAGAGGAAAAGACACTCACTTCTGCCACAGGCACAGATGCAGAAGTGCTTTTTTGGGACGCCTGATGGCCTGCTGATTCACTAGTAGTACTGTCTTCTCCTACAGTTTCCTTCCGCTCTCTTTCAAAACGAATGGCTGACTGAGCTAGCCAGCCTTTGTACTCTGTAACATCCGATGTTTCAAAAGGAATTTTTACTTTGCCAAACAATGGCTTTTTGTAACGTGGATCCAGAATAGTAGCACAAATGTAGTGCTGTTGTTTCTTGATTTTTACAAGCCGTTCATTGCTAACTAGGCGTTTTAATAATCTCTGCGCCAACTCATGTGCTTCGTTCTTTCCAACGTCCTTTAATTGTGAAGACACCACCTTGACTTGGTGCTCGAGCTTCAGCAACAATGGGATAGCTTTGCTCAAAGAACAGTCCTCCCTGCTGACGTCACGCGTGAAGACCTCAAAAGGACGAAGCATGTCTGTCAGGCTTTTAACTAGCTGCCATTGCTCCACCGCTAGCATCATTTCTGTCGTATCACCACCCAGGTTGTAGAAATACTCATTGACTACTGGAAACAGCTCATGCAGACGCTCAAGCATGTAGAAGGTTGAGTTCCAACGTGTTGCCACCTCCTGGATAAGTGCTTTCACTGGCATTCTACGTTCATTTTGCTTGCGCCTCAGCTCCTTCCGGGCCTTAAAAGAATGGTTGAAATGTGTGCATATTCTTCTGCAGATGGTCAGTGTTTTGTCGACTGCAAGTTCTTTTTTCAAAAATTTTTGCACAACAAGGTTGATACAGTGCGCCAAACACGGCACTCTGAAATAGAAACCGTCCTCCATGGCCCTAACTACATTGCTGCCATTATCTGTAGAAACATAACCAACCTTGCAATTTCTTGGGGGCAGCCATTGCGAGACCTTTTTGTTAAAGTCAGCCAAAATGTTGACTGCAGTATGACTTTTCTCCATGCCAAACATGGCTAATGTTGCATGTTTACGAGCACCCTTAAAAATCTCGACCAAGTCACCACCTGCATTTATCTGTTTTATAACCCCTGAAAAAGAGACCCAGTGTGCAGTGATGCACATGTAATCAAGGGCTTGGCAACTGGTCCACATGTCTGTTGTCAGGTGTATAGTGTGAACAGCACTCTTCTGCAAAGCTGCCCCCACCAACTCAAGCACCTCTTTATGTAGTGCTGGAACAGCAACCCTGGCAAAATAGAACCGGCTAGGAACCTTCCATTTAGGGGCCAGTGTTGCCACGAGTTCAAGGAAACCCACACCTTCGACAAACGAAAAAGGGAGAAGGTCCACCGCTAGCATTTTAGCCAGCTTAGTATTATACAGGCGTACAGTTGGGTGGTTGCGTTGAAATTGCACATCTGAGGAGAACATGGCTGAAATGGTGCGCTGGACAAATTTACGGGATGATGCTGATGCCTTCTTCGACCCACTTCTGATCAGTGTTGACATTTTCCGCATTGGTGTGTCTCCCAGACTCTCAGTGTGCCTCCTATGTGTTCCGGAGGGTGTGGTGCTGCCAGGGGTACTGGGTGCAACCGGACACATGTCTGACGCTTCTTCTACCTCCCCGTCATCTTCAGATGAAACACCTAGTATGGGTATATTTTGGCCACTTGCCCTTTGGGATCGCTTTCCCTTGACGTTTGCTAGGTGCGGAAACCATTCGACAGCGTGCTTTCTTTCAAGATTACCTATCTGGCCTCCGGTTCCATAGTTGGTACCAGTCTTACCACGGCTAACTCTAGTCTTACAAATGCAACAAACGGCTATGTTATCATACTTTTCATGGACACTAAAAAAGTTCCAAACTGGGGACTGGAAACTTCTGGTTTTGCCGCACGAGGTGATACTGCTGCCAATGCCAGATGAAGCAGTGGTGGATGAGCCTTGCAGACATCTACTGGGTTGTGCAATTATTGCAGCAACCTTACTTGAGGGAGTCGAGCTGGATGGAGTCCCCCTCTGGGGAGAAAATATGGGAGCTGTAGGTTTTGTTGAACTTGTTGTACTACTTGACTGCGTTGGTGGTGCTACCAGTGCCACGTCGCCAGGGTCACGCTCAGCATGACGTCGGGATAGGGTATAAATGTCTGTCTGCTGCATGGCTGGTGTGGCTGGAATGACGTGTGTGATGACTAGGTCATTGCTGTCATCCTGTTCATCAACATGAGAAGAACCACTTCATCAAGTCCGACGTTCGGATCCATAAGTATGAGCTTTCCGGGGCCCTTCCTTTTAACATTTGATACCTTTCGCAGCTCATGGTGTGCCTCCCTCTCAGACGTCGGAGATGGTTGCCAATCTAGATCCAGATCATCATCTGATGGAGCGGGGCTTGAAGAGGAACTTCTACACACCCTCCTTGATCTTTTCCTTGCTGGGGAGCTGGGAGAAAATGAATCATCAGGAGGAGTGGCTTCGACTTCCTGACATGATACCCCGGCTCCAAAGTCAATTTCCTCCTGTGCCCCTACTTCTGGAAGAACAACCATTGTGGGCACTTGCACCGCTCCATGAGCTGCTACATGGGCATCTTCACTGACCTCTACTTGCAAGTCTCCATGGACCTCTCCTTCTCGGTCTTCTCCTTCTCGGCCTTCTCCTTCTCGGCCTTCTCCTTCTCGGCCTTCTCCTTCTCGGCCTTCTCGGCCTTCTCCTTCTCCTTCTCGGCCTTCTCCTTCTCGGCCTTCTCCTTCTCGGCCAGCTCCTTCTGGGCCAGCTCCTTCACAGCCAGCTCCTTCACAGCCAGCTCCTTCTCGGACAGCTCCTTCTCGGACAGCTCCTTCTCGGACAGCTCCTTGCGCATGTACTTCTGCTTGTACTAGTAGCCCATGCAGTTGTTGTTGCGGCTTTGGTTGTTGAATAGTACTTGTGAGATGAGTTACAACCTGTGTTGATGGTGTGCTGCTACTTTCTTGCGATGAACCAACATCACTGGTCGTTGGTGATTCAACAACTAAACAGGCTACCTGTGCAGCACTCATGGTGGGCCTTTGTTTTTTTTGTTGTTTTTCCCCAAAAAATTTATTGGTTGAGCCACCAGTCTCCTTGGTAAGTGGTGCCACTTGCTTCTTCTTCTCCTTAGTAGAGACATCTTTCTTGCAAGAGGACCTACGGGCACCTCTTTTTGGAGCCATCTTCTTCAGATGTCGGAACAACAGGCCGCAGCAGGACTTCTTCCTGGCACTGATGCTCAACGATGATGCGGAGTTTTGTGCACCTAAAAGCAAACGAAGACAGAGGAACATCAGTAAATATATGTTGCATATGTAGCGCTTCAATAACCAGTTTGCAAGTAGGCATTTATGAATACACACGTGCACACCACACAATATGGAAATTTCAAAATTAGGATTTGCTAAATTTTTGGGAAACAGGAATTTAACATTGATCCAAGAGAGCACACACAGAGAGGGTTGTACTTTCATGTACCCCTGACTCCGCCTGGGCACAATGGGTGAAAGCAAGGCACAATGGGTGCAGGCCTATGTCTCAAAGCTCACTGCCTGCCTTCAAAATGGCCGCTTGACCCCCATCCACTTCGCGCGGATTTGCGTATTCTCGCCACATCCGCGAGAGTTCGCGGATTGCGGATTCTCCGAAAATACGAAAAATCCGCGAGCGTAACGGATTTTACGCCCATGCTTATTGATTACAAAGGGCATGCCCATCACAAACGAGGTTTTGAGTGTGCCATATCACCATACTTTGCCCTTTCAACATGCCCAGCAAACAGATGTTCACACTAGGAAGGAGTCACGATGCATACTCCCCCACCAACTCCCCCTGTTGGGAATCTATTCAGATAAATCCTCGATGGATCCTGCCACAAGGATCCCTTATATCAAAATAATGGCCAAAGTAACAGGGTGTTTCACTTCACTTGCACTCATTCATCCAGCGGCATGAATTAGCTTGAATCATCCGTGATTAAAACTATTCCTGAGACAGCCCACCATGCATGTCCTTCCAATCCAAGGATTATATTTCCAAGACGTTTTTAAAAAACACATTTTTTCCAAACAGTAGATTTTTAAAACACATTCTCTGAAGACATTTGCTAAATCAAAGAGATATTGTTATGTGTGTATGGCTACGCTTTAGTCTTGGCTGCCTACAGTACCTCAGAGATTGCAGTCTAGCATCTGCAAATAGCCACAGAAAACTGGGAGCCTCGTATCAAAACTGGATATACCAAGGACAGATAGTACTTAACTTATAT
The DNA here is from genome assembly GCF_964261635.1 of Lissotriton helveticus. Classification (NCBI taxonomy): domain Eukaryota; kingdom Metazoa; phylum Chordata; class Amphibia; order Caudata; family Salamandridae; genus Lissotriton; species Lissotriton helveticus. The sequence continues at coordinate 810,242,713 of NC_136063.1, forward strand.
ATTGAGTCCAGTGGAAAAACAAATATTAGTATTAGGAGTGGGCAAAGTTGTGAAGTCTTGGACTTCACAACTCTGTGATAGGTTTTAAGCTTACCAATTTTGCGAACTGCAAAGTTGAGAATTATAACAAAAATGGGATGAAGAAGACACCCAGGAATGCTCCTGCGGATGACAGAAAGCATACTCAATCTATTTTCTTTCTTACTCCAAAGGTTTTTGGGCAGAATGTCCAGCAGAAGAGAAGGACTGAGCACATCAAAGTAGTAGTTATTGTGCAATGAATCTGTTTGACCTGGCCCTTTTCTCCCTTATACCCTGAACCTTTTGCTTTCCTCTTCCTATTTTTCTGGCCCTCTTTTTGTTGCTTTTAGGACGGTGGGCACTTGACCACTGCTAATCAGTGCTAAAGTGCATGTGCTCTCTCCTCTAAAACATGCTATGATTGGTTCACACCTGTTTGGCATAATTGATTTACTTATAAGTCCCTTGTAAAGCGGTATACCATACACCCAGGGCCTGTACATTAAATGCTACTAGTGGGCCTGCAGCACTGCTTGTGCTACACACAGAAGTAGCCTTTCAAACCTGTCTCAGGCCTGCCACTGAAGAGCCTATGTGCACACTTTACTGCCACGTTGACTTGTCATCTTAAAACTACTACCAAGCCGTAAACTCCCCTTTCATTACACATAGGTCACCCCTAAGGTAGGCCCTAGGTAACCCTATGGGCAGGGTGCTGTGTATGTAAATGGTAGGATATATGCCTTTATTGTGTGGCATGTCCTGGGAGTGACAAACAGCCTATTTTGTTTCTGTTAGACCTGGCACCGTTGGCGTGGGTCTCCCTTCCATTTTTTGCTGTTGCCCCATGTATTTTTGCTGGTGTTAAAGGCTTTGTGCACTGTGCCACTGCTATTCAGTGCCACAGTGCAAGTGCTCCCTATTGTTCATTCATTTCCAATCTTTATTTCGACCATTAGGTCATAAAAGATATACATACAGTAAAATCACATGGATTCTGTCAATTTTAGTAAAACATCAATACATGATTTTAAGATCAACACCCACAATAAAAACAGTTATTTTTAAAAATTGAAGCGGTTCTAAAGTCTACCCAGCATTTTTTAAAAGACAATTACGCGTATGCCAAACATTCGTAAAGAATCTGGAAAGTGCAAAAACGGTAGGGCCAGAAACATCGGGTTTTAAAATCCTGTACATAGGTGTGTATTCCCTGCCACCCAGATTCTTAATCAAGGAAAGCAGCCAATACTTTCTGGCTGCCTTGTAGGCTGGGCAGAAGAAGACCACATGCAGATCATTTTCCTCTTTATCAACGCAAAGAGGACAGTACTTGGTGGAAGGAACTTGTGACCAAGTGCTTGAAAAGGACCGGAAAGGCAATGTGCCGTATCTCCACTGGAGAAATAACTTTCTGGTAAGTATCGGATATATGGGATCGAAAGCCTTCTCAAATCTGTAGAGATCCTTGGTTTGCAGGAATATGGAAGAAAGGGACCCCTCTATCTGGGTAGCTAAGGCCCTTGTCCTTTTGTGTTCGTGGTACAGAATCGCCAGGGATCTTTTAGAGATTCCTGGTGCTGCATTTGCTGGTTCAGTCCACAATTCAGGGAGCCCCAGATCAGTGCAAGTTGACTGGATGTTTTGGACCCAGGGAATACTGAGCGCCTTGGGGTGCTTTAATAGTTCGGCCAATTCCGCCCTATAGTCGGCGAGATCATCGCCACTCCATAGCCTACGCCAGAAGGCAATGGGTCTTAAACTTATCTCGTCTGCAAGTGGCCGTATCCCTAGATCGAGCCTCAGAGGAAGGAGTGGGGTGCTGGGGGGAAGCTCCCTATTGTAAATTGATGTATTAATCAGTGGTTCGATGTTTGGCTATATGGTTTACTTGTCAGACACTAGTATAGTGCACTGAGTGTGCCCAGGGCGTGTAAATCCAAATGCTGCTGGTGCGCCTGCAGCACTGGTTGTGCCACCCACAGAAGCAGCCTTGTAAAATGTGTCTAAGGTCTGCCATTGCAGAGCCTGTGTGCAGTCTGGTACTGTCAGCCTGACTGGGCAAGTGCACCCACTTGCCAGTCCCTAACCCTACCCTTTTCTTCATATCAGACACCCCTATGGTAGGCCCAAGGGCAGGGTGCATTGTAAGTATAAGGTAGAACATGCCCTGGTGTGTGTGGCATGTCCTAATTGTGAATTACAGCCATTTTCGTTTTTCACTATTGCAAGGCTACCTGTTCTCCGTAGGCCAGAATGGGCTGTTAGATTATTACATGTTTATAATCCTAACTTTCTCAAAGAACATGGTAGGAATTCAAGTTTCGTATGCCTGAACTTAGAATGATAAAATACATCTTTTAGTGAAGTTGGTTTTAACATTCTGTGTTCGCAAATACCACTTTTAGAGAGTAGGTATTTGTTTGCCTAACCTTTCAAGCCTGCCTCTGCTAGGTTGTGTATTCCTTTGTCTGGTTTTGTGAGTGACAGGGCTGGGGGATTCCAAGAGACAGGATGAGTCAGCCCAGTGGTGAATAGAGAGATCTGTATCTAGATGGGAGGGAGGATTTGCACCTGAACCTTGAATAGGGCTGTGTCTGCCTTCCACAAAGCTGGCTCCACCTCCTGGGGAGCGGCTGGAGTCTCTGCCCTACACACTGAAAGAAGAGAAGGAGTCCTGTAAACAAAGTGCTCCAGGACTTTACTGCTGGCTCCGCCTCCTGTGGGGCGTCTGATGTGCCTGCCCTGCACTGTGAAAGGAAAGGAGACGTCTGGTAAAAAGAATGCTTCAGAACTAGTTTGGACTCGGCAAAGTCCCCACTTCCCTCAGAAAACAAAGGATTTTGGGGTATAAATATTGGGACCCTGATCCCATGAAATTAGATCACTTTGGACTACAAGAAGAAACCTTTACTGAGGAGAGGAACTTGAAGAAACTGAGGAGAGACTATTCCCAAGCTGAAGTGCTGCTTGGGGGATTGGCCTGCAGTGGTTGCCTTACTGCCAAAGGAAGGAGAAAGGAATGTTGTGTACTTTGCTTTCAACTTGTAAAGGATCTCCAAGGGCTTGGAAAAGAGCTTGCCCCTGCTGAAGTCTCAGGGACAACAGACTTCAACCCCCATCTCCCCAGTGTTCTTTTGGAAGTGCCTGCTGCTGTTTTGGGCCTTCTGATGAACTGCGTGTCACAAGGAGCTGGAAGTGCGACTCATCGAGAAGAAACGTGTTGTCATCGCAGTGCCTGCCGTTGCAACTCCGAAGGAGGGTGTCGCCGCTGGAACTGTTGCACTGCACCGCATTGGAGAGAAGCGTGCCCCTACGAAGAGGAAGCGCGTCGCCGTCGCTGCTGCTGCCGTCGCAATTCCGAAGGAGGGTGTCACGGCTGTATCTGTTGCATTGCACCGCATTGAGAGAAGAGTCTCGCAACGAGGTTGGAGCATGTCGCCGTCGCTGTGCCTGCCGTCGCAACTCCAAGGGAGGGTGTCGCCACTGGAACTGTCGCACTGCACGGCATCGAAGAAAAGTGCCTTGCATCCCCGAGAATCGCGCCGCTGTCGGAGCTGCTGCAGTCGCATCATGGATGTCGCCGCTGTAGTTGTCACATCGTGCGGAAGCTTGATGCAGTGTGGGAGAAGAGTGTCGCAAGTGGATCTGCTGCCGTCGCATCGCGGAACAAGGGTGTCGCTGCTGAAGTCCACGCATGTTTCCCACTGCTGTGAAGCCTACTCCTTTTATAGGCTAGCTTTGGGAATTCCCTTATATACTTTTGAATGGTAATTCCTGATCTGAAAGAGTAGAGTTGCCATTTGTGGTATATTTAGAATGGCAGTGACAAATCCTATTTACTGATGCAGTTGGATTTTACATTACTATTTTAGAAATGACACTTTCAGAAGTCACTGTTTTCATTAAACAGGTATTTGAGAATTGCTTCATTGGATCATGTGAATGTGATTTTCTCATCAAAATGAACACTAGGATTTTAGTATTTTACCTATTACCCAAGATCATGTTTCATCACCTGGACGCCTGAGTGTGTCTGGCTGCGATTCAGTTTTTGGACTCATCGCTAAATATGTGGACGTGTTCTTAAAACCTCTTGAACAAAATGTCCCATCCTATCTAAGAGACACCGTTGGATTTTATTCAGAAAGTTGAAGATCTAGAATTTGATTCAGTTACTCAGAGGTTGGTCACTTTTGATGTCACATCTTTGTATACACAGATTCCACAACATGAGGGACTTCAACCTATTTAAGAATTCTTGAATGAAAGACCCAGACCACATCATGTTGCAACTAGTTTCATTGTTAAGTTGGCTAATTTTACTCTAAGTAAAAAATATTTCAAGTTTGGAGAGGAGTTTTTCGTCCAAACCAAAGGAACAGCGATGGTCTGTCCGTTTGCTCCAGAGCTGGCCATGTTGTTCATGGCATAATTCGAGGAACAATTCATTTATGAAAAGAATCCCTTTGTGCACCATATTTTCCAATGGTTCAGTTTGATTGATGACATCTTTTGTATATGGAACGGCAAGATGACACTTTGAATAAATTCATTGAATGGTCGAATGAGAGCGGCTGACATTAAGTTCTGTGCATCCAGTAACAAGTCATCGATTTCATTTCTGGATGTTGTTATCTTTGGCATAAATGGAAGGTTAACAACTATGTTGTTTTCTAAACCCACTGACAGAAATAATGCTTTATAGTTTATACTATACTAGCCCTCATTTACATAGTTTATGAGATAATTTACCATATGGCTAATTTCTCTGAATCAGATGTAATTGTTCTGAAAAAAGAGATTATTTCTCAGATGCAGGTGCTCTTGTGAATAAACTAAAAGAGTGCGAATATCCCAAAAAAAACTCTTGAAAAATAGTATGAAACGTGCATGGTGGACACCGAGAGAGTCCCTATTGTAAAAGAGACCAAAAACAACTTTGTTGAAACGTATGGTTGGAGGAGTTACCTAGCCCCCAGCATCTGCCGTGGACCCAGGACCCCGGTGCCTGCTTGCCTGCTTGTGCCCCCCTCCCGCTGCCGCAACTGACATAGAATAGCGGCCGCCGAGCGGAGGGGGACACTGAACTACATCTCCCGCCAGGCTTTGCGCCGGGAGACGCCAAGAACATCGCGCCAGGCGGCGCATAAAGACAGCGTCACCCCCGCGTCGCGGAAGCGCACGGGAGCGCCCGGGGCTAAGCCCGGGCAAAGGGCGGGCCCTCTGGTGCCCTCAGAGGCCCGAGGAGACTGGACTGGGCCGGATTCCCTGCCTAATCGACCTTCAAATAGAACATCTGAGTAAGTCCTTTATAGCACAACCTGTTTAATAGCATAATGTCTACAACGGCCCTGAATCCCGAGATTGTTATTGTTGAAAAACCTGGGAGTGCGACAAACGGAACTCTGGACAATTATTTCTTTAGAACTGGTCCTGAAACCCCCAAAGAAAAAGAACTAACTCTAGCTGAGCGGCGGATACAGCGCGCCGCTCGATTGAAAGCATTAAGAGTAGGACTTTGCCCGAGCCTACCTTAATGGTTAATATTACCACTGAGGCGAGCCAGAATGGCAACGACGATATTGTATCCCTGAATAGTGTGCCTCTCTTATTTCGTGATAGTATGTTAACACCGAATACCAGTCACACACAACCTGTTAGCCGCACCCTATCTCCCAATTCTAATCCTAATAGTTTAACTAACATAACTGAGGTGCAGACTACATCGAACCCCAAACCATGCAAAACTGCACGAAACCTGACTAAGAAAACAACGCAGCACAAAATCTATGGCCCACCTCCAACTAAAAAAAGACGTAAAAGGGTTGAACCAAATAAACCTAAGCTGAGCCATTCCGATTTTGGGGAAAAAAAACAAGCCTATCATTATCAATGAACATTGTACTATATCCATTAATGATAATGAGGGACTAGGTATGGCATCTTCACCATCCCAAGCAATTATATATAAAGACAGGGAGAATAGAATTGACATAACATCAGCTGATATTGCGCCACAATCAGCGCATACTAACGTTACATTAGACAGCATTGAGTATATAATCAGAAGCTATACTTTAGCAATTGTTGAGAGACTAAAGAGGGTGGAGGAAAGACTTGGGAAAATAGAGCTGGAATTGGGAAGCAAGGAGATCTATAATAGGGCAATAACTAGTAACGCTGTACAAGCGATTCCATTGCCTATTGAAACCAACACATGTGCCCACATTCCTCCATCTAATCCAACAACAACAGTTCCAAAGCTCTCTCAAGATATAAATACCATACAACCCAAACCATCTTCTACGAACTTGACAAGCAAGACTAATCCTACTCCTGCCATTCCATTTAGTAAACCATCAAAGGGTTTGGGAATCCCATCCTTTGAGACAGCTAGAATAGAAGGGGGAAGCACTAGGCACACACGGGGGATACTAAAGAAGAGCCCATTAACAGAATTGCCACCGGAAGCAGTGCCTTTCGTGGTGGTTCTTACGGGTGTGCCAGAACTGGAAGCGAATAAGCGGGAGGGATATGCCCAGCTTAGGAACAAAATCATGCACTGGCTGAGCATATACAGGCCAATTGCTAGTAACATCAACGGCGAAATAGTACATGTTTGCCGTCTTCCGTGGTTGGGTGGAAGACCTAAGGATATTGAGGGAGACGTGGTGGTAGTCAATTTTAGAGACCAGAATGCTGTCCACTACATACTAAATTGGCCTACTGGTAATGCCAACAACTGCATTACGCCCCGTCCCCTAACGTATTTCTACCCACGATCTATAGTGTTCCCGCCTCAGCACCCACATAGACAATCTCATTTCTACGATTACTTTCCCATCACACAGAATATTAGGAATCCTGCATTTGTGCATTACCCAGTTCCTGCCTCTGATCCATATGGGTGGAATATTGTACCCCCTAGATACAACACAACTGCCCACAGGAGAATGGACCATCTAAAGCCCTTCACGCCACTGGAGGCAATAAACAGGTTCAGTCTATTAAATGGATTGGACGACTGTGATTGAAGTCCACAGAACAGATGGGAGGGGGGTAGTGGAATACTTGTATCTAATATGGAGAGCACCAATGAGGAAGACGAGGCAGAGGGAAACTACAAGGCTAATAGTATAAGTTGTGTAACAGGTATATCTACGGGGGGGGGGGACTAAAACAGCCGTTCATCTCCTGTCTGCACGAGGCACTTTAGGATTACAACACACAGATGCAAACTTATGTCAAGCTAACCTCAAAAATACTGAGATAGTTACGACCTCAGGGGCTAACTTGTGTGATACTAAAGTAATGTCTGACCCAAACATCGATCTAACAAGAAAGGGAGAAAATGATACTGTCTTACCCAAACACAGTGTAGGCAATACCAACCAAAACAATTGTTTCATGGGACAAACAGAAGTAGTTGCCAGGGGCTCACATGTCAATCCTCAAGGAACCACGGAGTTTACTGATCCCAAGGGATCAATTACTCTTTCTGGGGAATCACGCCCTGAGTGTAATCAGGCCCAAAAAGAAACAACTAACGTCCCGGGTGGGCAGTTCCTGGTATCATGGAATGTGGCAGGTCTTAGGAACAAGATGGCTACACGGGACTGGATTGACTTCATTGATAACTACATGATAGTCATCATGCAGGAAACTTGGGCTATTGAACCCCAATACAGACAAGGCTATTTACAATTTGCGATAGCCGCAACCAATACCAAAAAGGGCAGGCCTATGGGGGGTCTGACAACCTGGGTTAAACAGGACGACAGATATACAACAACTCAGCTAGTAACCAATTCCAAAGACATATTGGCGATAAAGTTAAAGTCTCCTGAGTTTGGTGAATTATTAATTTTTAATGTATATGCTAGGGGAAAACCGGGAGGGAAATCTTCGGAGACAGTCGAGGCATTGGGCCATTATGTGAGAACATTGAGGGGAAATGCAAACGTCTTAATATGTGGTGATTTTAATTGCACTTTTGAGCCTCTGGATCAAAGCGATTTAGAACTCACCGAGGCAGAAGATATCTCCTGGCAAATCCCCTTACTTAATATACCATCAATAAAGAGGTGGACCCAAGCAGCCCTCCAACTCAAGACTTTAAGTCTTGAGTGTGGGCTTAGAGCTGCAAATGGGAAAACACAAGGGGATAGGCAGGGCAATCCCACATTCAACAATAGTCTGAGCACAAGCAGAATAGATTACATCCTAGTGCATCTAGAATTCTGGTGGACCATATGTGATATGACCATAATCCAAAGAATAGAGAGTGATCAAAACCCACTCAGCCTAGAGATACAGCTCCTTAAGGGCCCGGGAAAAGATGAAATTGAAATACCGGGCGATATTGTTCAGGCAAACGACTCAAGGTGGCTGAGATGGGCCGAGTGTCTGGGTAATCCCGACTCTATTGTAGAAATGGACACCTTGGTAAAGGCTGCTGCTGCTGACATCCCAGGACGATTATGAGACTAGGGTAACTGATATCCACACAACCCTTTTTTTAAAACTCGGCACATTTTTTATTAAGTCAAGTAAAAAACTTATGCGTAAAACTAGTCAGAAACCTGATTCTTGGTACGATAAAAATTGTAGGGTAGCATACAAGTCTTTAGCACTAGCAGTGCGAACCAATGATAGAGAGAAGATTCAGGGCGCTAGACGACACTATAAACAAATACAGCAAGGGGCAAAAAAAGCTTGGGACAACAATTATTGGGAAGAATTATACGAGGCCAGTGAGTCCAGAGACATGATTGGTTTCTGGAACTTAGTGAGATGGGGTAAGGGGAATCAAAAATCGCAGCCGGCTAATTCTGTCCCTCCGGAATGCTGGATATCGTATTTTAAGGCCCAGTTTGCCAACATAAATAGTGTACTTACAGATGCCCCGGAATCTATCAGTAATTGTCTACCCACAACTGTACTAGTGTTTAGTCAGAGAGATGTTGAATGTGCTCTCAATTCAATAGCAAGAGGAAGAGCACCCGGCCCGGACAAAATCCCAGCATATCTTTTTCTCCACAGTAAAGAGGTCTGGGTCCCATATATTGAACTGTTGGCAAACGCTATTGCCAGGGGCTCAACCCTGCCGGAACTATGGAGGGGAGCCGAAATTATACCTATTTTTAAAAAAGGCGATCGGGCAGATCCTGCTAACTACAGGCCGATCAGTTTAATAGCCTGTATTCAAAAGGTAATGGCCAGAATGGTTCTTTTTAGAATTCAGAACTGGATTGAGGATTCGGGGGTTATGTCTACGTTTCAGGCTGGATTCCGCCCCTATACCAGTACAGTGGACCAAGTTTTCAGGTTCTCGACTATATACTGGAAATGGGTGATTCTAGGGGGTGGCACATTATATGCAGCCTTCGTCGACTTAAAAGCCCCATTTGACCTTGTGCCACGAGACAGGTTATGGCGAGCGCTTCACGAACAAGGCATGCCGCCTGAACTTCTGACAGTCGATATTAAACTCCATGAAAACAACTACGCGCAGGTCAGATGGGGAACTCAGAGCCAAGTCACAGACAGATTCCCAACAGAAATGGGTGTCAGACAAGGGTGCGTATTGGCCCCAACACTATTTACGCTATACATAAACCGGGTTACAGATTATTATAGGGATGCAAACACAGATGCACCGAAACAAAATGGCATTCCAGTTCCCCTGCTAATGTTTGCAGATGACACCCTTTCAATTTCCAAAACACAGGAAGGGCTACAGAAAGCAATAGGGTATTTTGAAAAATTTTGCAACGACTATGGCCTAGTAATAAACGTGTCCAAGACAAAATTTATGGTGATGCACAGGAGGATCAAGGGCAGAGTTTCCATGAATGGTGAAATGCTTGAACAGACAGACAGCTTTAGTTATCTGGGCATTACACTGGGATCACGGTTAGAGTGGAAGCCCCACATGTCTTACTTAACAGTGAAGCATGCACAATTGGCAGGTGTATTACTGAGAGAGTTTAAGTCCTCAGTCACAAAACCAATAGCCCCTGTACTCAAAATATATGACACAAAAGTGAGATCTTCTATGTTATATGGGGCGGAATTGTGGGAGGTTTCCGACGTAACGGCCTTAAAAAATGCACAAAATAAATTTTTAAGATGCATAACAGGGTTCCCACAATCAACACCAACTATACCTTTGTACATGGACCTGGGCTGCCATAAAATAGAGGACATATGCAGTTTCAGACCAATTGCTTATTGGAGGAGACTTTGGGTTACACCCGAACTGTCCCACTATGCTCTAGCACTTCTAGAAACAAGAAATATGGACTCTGGAGGGAAAATACTGTGGTTCAGGAAGGTTAAATCCTTATTTAAGGCCCTAGGAATGGGGCATTTATGGGAAAAACCTGAGGAGAACATCTTCCCATCCAAAAAAACTCTGAAAGAGGCTTACTGGGCACATGTAACCCAAGAGGAGTTTCAGAAACATACAGCTCCATCGCTCACAGGAGTCTTTTTGGAGCAAAAACACATTCCTATGTATGAGAGCTATTGGGACTTCATTACAATACCACATGATAGAAAACTGTTCCATCAGTTCAGGGTAGGAAACCTTCCTATTAAAACATTCACTAGTAAATGGTCTAGTAATACAAACGATCAAATGTGTCCCTTCTGTTCAGTACATCCAGAAAACATAGCCCATCTGTTGTTTGTGTGCCCACTATACAAAGCTCCTCGCCATAAATGGATTAGGCCGATTTGCATACAAAAGGGAATCCAGTGTGGGACAGAAGCACTTAGAATCCTCAAAACTGACTGCTCGGAAAGTGTGGTGGTTGCGCTTGCAAAATTTTTAAAGTGGACGTGGCTAATAAAACGGGATAAGCTCAAAGAATTGTAGCCCCCATATATATAGTCTGACATCTACGCAGGAAATTAATTGGTTTTAAATTTAATGATTTTATCAAGCCCATTACTTATTTATTTTTTTAACTCGTTGTGTCGAAGTACCTAATGTCTGGATAACAATAATTGGATGATCAAGTGATGAATTCCCTTGTAAACATTTTATGGATGTAATAATGATGAATTGTTGTTTTAATATGTTTATGTATGTCTTTTATGACTAAAAGTCGAAATAAAGACTAATTTGAATTTGAATTTGAAACGTATGGTTTGTGTGACCACATTTTGTTAAAAAAACAACCAGTTCAAACAATTATTCCCCAGAACTGGCGTGATTGAAAAAGTGGACAATTCATTCTCGCAGCCGTTATTTGCATTACAGAAAGAATGGACCATTGGCAATCAAGTGATTTGCACCTGTATACCATTGTTATCACTGCAAAATAGTGAGCGTACACTTTGAAATTTCCCCCTATTGGAAGGACATTTTAAATGCAGCACTTGCGTTTATTCGTGCAAGGTGGACACGTAGGGAGTCCCAGTTATAAAAGAGACTAAAAACTACTTTGCTGGAACGTATGGTTTGTGTGACCACTTTTTGTTAAAAAACCGACCAGTTCAAAAGAAATATTCGCCAGAACTGACATTTGATTGAAAAAATAGGCAATTCATTCTCGCAGCCATTATTTCCATTAAAGAAAGAACTGACCATTGGACATCAACTGGTTCTCACCTGTATTCCATAGGGATCACTTCAAAATAATCTGTGAACACTTTGGAATTTACCCATTTGGAAGGACATTTTAAATGCGGCACTGGCATTTGTTGTCATCAAATTATTGAAGGTACGCTATTCCAGCATAACAATGTTAATTGGGTTCCTAACTAATTTTCAAATTCTAAAATGAAAAATGTGGTTTATGCTGTGAAATGCCCTTGAAAGCAAAACCAATCAGGAGATTCGTCAAAGGATTATTCAACACTAATCTCACCTGGGGCGCACGGTGTTGACTGTTCCTCTTGTCATTGGATGGACAAGCATCACAGTGAAGGAGGCTTACCTTATACTGTATTTTAATACAGTTGTGAATGGACTCAATGAAATGTCCTAAATTAATAGCCGGCAAACTAAATAGAAAGTGTATTTCAGTGTTCTCAAATTGGGTCACAGTCTTTTTGAGTATTTCTTGCTCCATCGTACTTCATGCCTTCCAATTTATTACTGACTCACGTGAATATTGACTGGGTGCAATATGATGCAATTCTAAGGATTTTGAGTCCTCTCTCTAGTTGTGGTACGGGCTATATTTCCTGAATCCCCTCACGAGCGAGTGAATGATCCAATTGTGCTTCTTTGGAACACGAGTAAGTACTCATGGAACAATGACATTGCAGCAGTAGTACAATTCGGCTCATGAGCTTGGAGCAGGTATTTTCTTTATAACATTGTATGGAAATGCAGGCGAGGAAGGATTTTTATACATTGGAATCAAGTAATTAAAACGTTCTGCAAAGGTCATTAATAATAGAATTCTTCCCAGCCGGTCCCAATTTTAGTAACGTTGAGATCCTTTGTTGCAGATTCATTTACTCTCCTAAATGCCAAGTTTGAAGGTATTTAGAGATTGCGTTCTGAAGTAGGGGTGTCTGTCCTTATTGTAGTAAGTATTGGTCATCAGTGGATGTTGTGAATTTGACATAATTTTATTAGTGTGGGATTGATTGTAACCATGACGTATGGATGCATGTTTTTCAGTGAAACAAATGCTCTCAGCGCAGTAGTGCCCATTCTCCAAGCCATCTGAGGTAATTTTGGTGGTTCTTTGAGTGGTTTTAGACCCACCTTAGTATGTTGTTGATAGTAATATGTAATTCTGTTTTTGTAGAATGGATATCAGTTCCGTGTCCTGAGGAGAACCCCATGAAGGATGTTGTAGAGCAGGGGTACTCATAGTACGGCCCGCGGGCCGCTGGCGGCCCGGCAAGCCTTCCTGGGCGGCCCGCGGACATTGCAGACACCTGTGTTTAAAAATAAATAAATTAAATAGTGTTCGCAAATAGAGCCGCAGCAGCGCGGACTCATACTCTGCTCTGTGGGGGCCCGGAGTATTCCAGGGATTGTCAGAGGGGAGCTGCAGGGGCCTAAGAGGTGAAATTCAACAAAGCCTCATTAACATGTAAATGGTCTTTTAAAGACCCATGAAGTATTTGGTGCGGCTGTGTGCGCGCGGCCGGGGAAGCTGTCTCAGCCCGGGCTGAGGGCTGACACACATACACAGCTGAGAGGACAGAGAGGGAGGGAGGGAGGGAGGGAGACACAGAGGGAGGGAGAAGGGAGACACAGAGAGAGGGCAGGAGGGAGACACAGAGGGAGGGAGGGAAACATAGAGTGGGAGACAGGGAGGGAGACACAGAGGGAGGGAGAGAGACACAGAGGGAGGGAGACACGGAGGGAGGGAGACACAGAGGGAGGGAGGGAAACAGAGAGTGGGATACAGGGAGGGAGACACAGAGGGAGGGAGGGAGACACAGAGGGAGGGAGGGAAACAGAGAGTGGGATACAGGGAGGGAGACACAGAGGGAGGGAGGGAGACACAGAGCGAGGGAGACACAGAGGGAGGGAGGGAGACACAGAGGGAGAGAGGGAAACAGAGAGTGGGAGACAGGGAGGGAGGCACAGAGGGAGGGAGGGAGACACGGAGGGAGGGAGACACAGAGGGAGGGAGGGAAACAGAGAGTGGGAGACAGGGAGGGAGACACAGAGGGAGGGAGGGAGACACAGAGCGAGGGAGACACAGAGGGAGGGAGGGAGACACAGAGGGAGAGAGGGAAACAGAGAGTGGGAGACAGGGAGGGAGACACAGAGGGAGGGAGGGAAACAGAGAGTGGGAGACAGGGAGGGAGACACAGAGGGAGGGAGGGAGACACAGAGCGAGGGAGACACAGAGGGAGGGAGGGAGACACAGAGGGAGAGAGGGAAACAGAGAGTGGGAGACAGGGAGGGAGACACAGAGGGAGGGAGGGAGACACGGAGGGAGGGAGACACAGAGGGAGGGAGGGAGACGCATAGGGAGGGAGGGAAACAGAGAGTGGGAGACAGGGAGGGAGACACAGAGGGAGGGAGGGAAACAGAGAGTGGGAGACAGCGAGGGAGACACAGAGGGAGGGAGGGAGACACTTGAGGGAGGGAGACACAGAGGGAGGGGGGGAAACAGAGAGTGGGAGACAGGGAGGGAGACACAGAGGGAGGGAGGGAGACACAGAGCGAGGGAGACAGAGGGAGGGAGGGAGACACAGAGGGAGAGAGGGAAACAGAGAGTGGGAGACAGGGAGGGAGACACAGAGGGAGGGAGGGAGACACGGAGGGAGGGAGACACAGAGGGAGGGTGGGAAACAGAGAGTGGGAGACAGGGAGGGAGACACAGAGGGAGGGAGGGAGACACAGAGCGAGGGAGACACAGAGGGAGGGAGGGAGACACAGAGGGAGAGAGGGAAACAGAGAGTGGGAGACAGGGAGGGAGACACAGAGGGAGGGAGGGAAACAGAGAGTGGGAGACAGGGAGGGAGACACAGAGGGAGGGAGGGAGACACAGAGCGAGGGAGACACAGAGGGAGGGAGGGAGACACAGAGGGAGAGAGGGAAACAGAGAGTGGGAGACAGGGAGGGAGACACAGAGGGAGGGAGGGAGACACGGAGGGAGGGAGACACAGAGGGAGGGAGGGAGACGCATAGGGAGGGAGGGGAACAGAGAGTGGGAGACAGGGAGGGAGACACAGAGGGAGGGAGGGAAACAGAGAGTGGGAGACAGCGAGGGAGACACAGAGGGAGGGAGGGAGACACTTGAGGGAGGGAGACACAGAGGGAGGGGGGAAACAGAGAGTGGGAGACAGGGAGGGAGACACAGAGGGAGGGAGGGAGACACCGAGGGAGGGAGAGAGACACAGAGCGAGGGAGACACAGAGGGAGGGAGGGAGACACAGAGGGAGAGAGGGAAACAGAGAGTGGGAGACAGGGAGGGAGACACAGAGGGAGGGAGGGAGACACGGAGGGAGGGAGACACAGAGGGAGGGAGGGAGCCACATAGGGAGGGAGGGAAACAGAGAGTGGGAGACAGGGAGGGAGACACAGAGGGAGGGAGGGAAACAGAGAGTGGGAGACAGGGAGGGAGACACAGAGGGAGGGAGGGAAACACAGAGGGAGGGAGACAGGGAGGGAGGGAGACACAGAGGGAAGGAGGGAGACACTTGAGGGAGGGAGACACAGAGGGAGGGGGGAAACAGAGAGTGGGAGACAGGGAGGGAGACACAGAGGGAGGGAGGGAGACAGGGAGGGAGGGAGACACAGAGGGAGGGAGGGAGACACAGAGGGAGGGAGGGAAACAGTGGGAGACAGGGAGGGAGACACAGAGGGAGGGAAAGACAGAGGGAGGGAGACCGGGAGGGAGGGAGACAGGGAGGGAGGGTGACATGGAGAGAGGGAGACACAGACGGAGGGAGGGAAACAGAGAGTGGGAGACAGGGATGGAGACACAGAGGGAGAGTGGGAGACACAAAGGGAGACACAGAGGGAGAGTGGGAGACTGGGAGACTGGAAGGGAGACACAGAG
Source organism: Lissotriton helveticus (assembly GCF_964261635.1). NCBI lineage: Eukaryota > Metazoa > Chordata > Amphibia > Caudata > Salamandridae > Lissotriton > Lissotriton helveticus. The sequence continues at coordinate 810,258,231 of NC_136063.1, forward strand.
GGAGAGGGGAGACAGGGAGGGAGACACACCGGGAAGGAGGGAGACACAGAGGGAGGGAGACACAGAGGGAGGGAGGGAGAGGGAGGGAGACACAGTGGGAGAGGGAGGGAGGGAGAGAGAGAGGGAGAGAGAGAGAAGGAGGGAGAGAAGGAGGGAGAGAGAGAAAGATGGGTGTATGCTGGGTCTGGTGGCTCAGTGGACGAAGGTGTCTGCTGCAGGGACCTGTGTTTAACCTCATGGTCACAATTTGTGTTTGCTTTAGCCCCGCCCCCTCCCCCTCTGACCCCGCCCCCACCGGTGCAGCCCTCGGCCACAAACCACACTGTAAATTTGGCCCCCGAGAGAAAGTTTGTGAGTACCCATGTTGTGGAGTGTTCGAAACATGTTGACTAGTTTTTTGTGCACCTACTGGCATGAACATTGGTTTAAAATACTGTGTGACCTGAAAATCCAGGGAATCAACAATTGTTTTTGTAAATTACGCTAACCGGGTTATATTAGTCACGTGTTGGCAGAGGTACACGGTCCACAAAAAAGAGAGCAGTCACATTTATTTTATTCTTTTATAGGTGCCATTGTAGTCCATTTTTCCTTAGTTTATGCACTGGACATTGTTAAAGGCAAACTGATTTATTGTTGTATTGTTTTATTTCTTTTTTTGTGTTGTGTATTATTTATATGTATGCATTTGCCTTTATTTATTTCTGTTTGTATACACTGTTGTATATTAATTGTTGTTGGTGGGAGGGTAGAATACTTTTGGTTTAATTCTGTATTTGGTCTTATATGTGTGACAAAAAATAAAAGTGTTTGTAAAATGTTGCAAAAACGTTTCAACATTGATCGCAGCTAGTATATAGCAAGTATGGATTAATTACACTTTCAAAGGTGTAGTCAGGTTTGGCATTGGTGTGTTTGTGTTATTCATAGGTGGCTCAGCCTAACTGACTTTATGAGCCCAACCCTGTGTTTTGTAGAACTTTGAGAAAGTGGTTATTTGTCTGTGCTTATGACTCTTTGTGCTTTGAAAGCTGACTCCAATCATGGTCGGGGCCTTAGTGGCAGCTACACTTCATACATACTTTCCAGACAGCCACCAAACAGGAAGGGTTGGGTTTGGCAGGGTTACATCTGCATTCGTTTTTCTTTTTTTTTAACTCTGTTTTTTATTATACTTTAGATCACACACATTATACATTCCGCAGTTTGTTTACTCCACAAACAAAAGTTCATTATAGTATTACCGTACAAGCATTTACAGAAAGAAGTAAAATAAAAAGAGAAAGAAAATTATAACCAGACCGTTGTACTTGAATCTTCTGAGATCCCCCTATTTTAAACCAAAATCAACATTTTACCCTATCCCATCCCTCCATCGAGCTAAAGGCTCCCAAATTCTTACTCCTCGAGCTCTCCCTACCCTTCCCCTCCTAGCATATATAGGTTTCTCCAAATTATATGCAGCTATTAAATTCGCCAACCAGATTTGCATCAGCGGGGGCGTCTTGTCAAGCCAAGCCCTTGCTAAAGTTAATCTGTAGACTGCCATAACAAAAAACATAAAATCGGTCTGTGCAATATTACTTCCGTCTGGTCCAATTCCCAACAGAATCCAGATGGGGGTTAAAATTATATGGATCCCTAATGACCTATCCAAGAAACCCTCTATGTCTTTAATTAAAGTGTGAAGTTGTGGACAGGTAGCGAACATGTGAACGATGTCTGCTTCAGGGGAATTACATCTGGGACAAGTCGTCCCCTCAGAGCCCCCCCATTTAGCAATCCTAGCTGGTGTGTGGTAGAGTGAATATAAGGTCTTATAGTGCTGGGATTGCAGGGGAGCTGAACACAGGATAGTGCGACCCAGATCCAATGACTCCTGGAAGGCTTCAGGTTCAGCGTCTAATTTCTCTACCCACTTACTCCTATATTTATCCATGTCGTCCGGTTTGCCACTTGCTAAGAACGCATATGCTGATCTAATCGTAGACTCTCCCCCGGTAGTTATATTCTCCATGAAATCGTTACAATTGTACCCTACTGGGCCTCCCTGTTTGTTATTCAAGAAGCTCCTGACCTGTAGATACTTAAAAAAATCCTTTCTGTCTACGCCATATCTACTTACGAGGTCCCCAAACTGTACTATTCCCTCAGGATTCCTTAAGTCGCCAATCTGTGTAATTCCTATGACCTCCCAAGCAGCCATTACTGAGTCAGAAAAGATTTCTGGAGGATAGGATTTATTGTTATATCATTTAATATACCTGTTGTATCTACCCAGGCCCGACTTTTTCAGAAAGGCATTCCATATTTTAAGGGCTGCACTAATAGTCTTTGACTGTTTCCTTCTAAAGTAACCTAACTCAGCGTGATACAAGAAACTATTTTCTGCCTCCTGCCCTAACACTACTGCATATATTTTCGGTGGACATGGTTGTTATTTTCTGTAGGATACCACCCCCTCCAATCAATCCCTGCATGTATTGCAGATCAGCCGCTAAATAGTACAGCCGAACATCTGGCGCGCCCCAACCCCCTCTTTCTCTTGGTAGAGACATAAATCTATACGCCCTCCGAGTTCTTCCATGAGCCCATATAAACCTGTTTAAAATGCCTTCCAACGTGTTAAACCATTTGGCTTAAAAAAAAAAGGGGAATCGATCTAAATAAATAAAGAAATTTAGGTAAAATCACCATTTTCACAACATTAGTGCACCCCACCAAAGAAAGATGCAAATTATTCATCCTCTCTAAATCTTTTTTAACTTTAGCCAGTAACGGAGCCATATTGATCTCGACCACAGTATCCAAATTCACGGAAATTAAAATCCCCAGATATGTTGCTGAACTAACCACCCTGCTGTCAATTCTCCTAGTGAAATGGTTCCTAACTGTTTGAGTCTTGGACTTATTTAGACTATAGCCCGAGACTTGGCCAAACTGATAAGCCTCTGTTTCCACCCCCCTAATAGCTGTGTCTGGGTCCGGGGTTAGTACAGCCACATCATCAGCGTAAGATAAAGATTTGACTGTGTAGCCATTCAGTTTCATTGGTGGAATCCCTTCATTTCTTTCCAATCTTCGTAGTAATGGCTCAAGATATAATGCAAAAAGCAGTGGGGATGACGGGCACCCTTGCCTCGTCCCCCTTAGAATTTTAACTGCCTCTGAGTGCCCCCTATGTACTCTGATCTTTGCAGTTGGATCCTTATATAAGGCTTGTATGCCTGTTATAAAACCTTCACCTATGCCACTCCACCTCAGAACTGCCCATAGGAATTCCCAGGCGACCCTATCAAAGGCCTTTTCGGCATCTAAAAAGAGTGCAGCGATAGGATCGCCCAGGACCCCTGCAGCATCAAACATAGTGACTACCATTCTGACATGCTGGGTCGTGCCCTTACCAGGTATAAAGCCGTGTTGTGATGGGCTTACCAGATGTTCAATACTCCCTTCAAGCCTTTTTGCCAGCATTTTTTAATATATTTTGACGTCTGAATTCATCAGAGTAATAGGTCTGTATGAACCTGGAAGTGTTGGAGGCTTCCCTTTTTTTGCGATGACAATAATATCCGCACCTCCCCTGGACTCTGGAGGTAAACCACCCCGCTGTGTGTGTAGCATAATATCAAACATGTCAGCCAACATTACATTTTGGAACACTTTATAGAATTCAACCGGAATTTGGTCTGGCCCAGCTGCTTTCCCTGAGGGGAGGCTACCCAAAGCCCCAGTAAGCTCCTCCAAAGACAGTGGGGCATCTAATATCTCCTTCTCCTCAAGAGACAAAAAAGGGGAAAGAATATCGCTAAGATATCTATCTATCTCGTCCTGGCTCCTTGCATCCCCCAGGGAGTATAATTCATCATAAAATTTCCTGAAGACTTCTCTTATCAGGTCTGGATCTGTAACACAAGCCCCCTGTGGATACAGGATCTCCTTTATATCGGTTGCAGCTGTACGCTGCCTGGTTCGCACTGCCAGGATATGACCAACTCTTTCACTCAGTTCGTACGCATCCTGCTTTTAACCAGATAGTTCTCAGCTGCTTTCCTACTGAAGCCTTCTATAGCATCCCCTTTGACGGCTACGATTTTAAGCAAGAAGGGCTCCAGAGAGATGTTCTGTCTTATAGCTGCAGGTAAATTTTCTTCTTCTACAATTAGCCTTTGCCGAATTTCTTCAATTTTAATTCTTTCCCTTTTTCGTCTTGCCAACACATAGCTCATCGTCTCCCCTCTTACGCCAGCTTTGAAGCAGTCCCATACCGCCCCTGGAGATGCCGAGCCTCTATTTGTATCCCAAAAGAACTTTATCCAAGCTTCCATATGCTTCTGGTAAGCCCCATCTTTTAATAGAATACGTTCAAAAGTCCACTGCATGTTCCTGCTCTGAACCATAGGCATATTAAATGTTAACACCAGGGGGCTGTGGTCTGAGAGAATCCTAGGTTGTTTTTCTATTTGGACACCAGGGATTAAAGATTTAGAAATTAAAAAGTAATCCAATCTGACCAAAATTTTGTGAGGGGCAGAAAAAAAAGTACTACCATCCAAAAAAGGATGTTGCTTCACCCACGGGTCAGCTAAAGAGTTGTGCTGGGCCATATTGGCTAGTGCACTGTATGTTTTTTTCTTTCTCCCTGCATATCCCCCCCCGGTTCTGTAAAAGAACTTTCTGGGTCAAGAATGTTGAAGTCCCCGCAACATACAATGGGCTCTGGCCACTGGGCAAGTTCCGTATCAATGAACTGCCAAACATCAGGATCATCATCGGTGGAGCCATATATTGTAACCAAAGTAAACCTCACCCCTTTAAAGCATATTTCCACTATAACCCACCTACCCCATTGATCCTCCTTTTTCCTACGAACCACCACATCCCTATTCCTCCCCAAGATTGCCACCCCTCTAGTCCTGGTTCCTTGTTTACTGGCTGCTAATACTGCAAACCCCATCTGATCCAAAAGGTATACCTGCGTAGCCTCGATGTGGGTCTCCTGGAGACATACCAGGTCTAGATGGAGAGCTCTCAGCAATCCTGCTACTTTCAATCTCTTATTTGAATCGTTGATGCCGCATACATTAATTGAAGCAATCTTACAAGACATTAAGAAACGTCTAACATGTCTCTGCTCATAACCCGTCCTACAACAGAAAAAATGTAAAAAATATGAAAACAACATTCTGCATTCTTTATGCATTGCCTGTACTGCCTGTACTGTATCCAACACTCAGTGAAAAACCAACAATTTTAACCGTGTTTAAAACCCACAACCCCCTCCCTTGCCTTCCCCTCCCCTTCCGCCCCCCCGCTACAGGCAAATAGGTCAGGAATGACCTATATGTGACCGTTTCTGGGATGCGTCAGTCGCACCCCTCCCCCATCACCACTCTCTAACTGGTAACCCCCTCAGAAAACCCCATCTCACCAGATGACCCTTTTAAGACCCACATGTCTCTTGGTGTTACTGCTTCCCTACCAAACCAGCAATTCAATTCAATCTATTCCTTGTAGATCCTATTTTTTCAACTTTTCCATATATTGCTGTGCTTTAATCTCTGATAAAAACATTTTGACTCTCCCTTTCGTAGCTACTTTCAGCTTGGCAGGAAACAATAGATGGGCCTCTGATGCCAGAGCCTGAAATTGTGAAATCATCTGCCTCAACCTCAACCTTCTCTCAACCGTCACATGACAAAAATCTGGCCTGGCAAAGAATGTGGTACCCTCAAAAGATCTTTTCCTATCAGGTCTCGCCTTGTCAATAATTTCTTGTCGTAACAAAAAGTTCCCTACGTATACTAGAATAGCTCTAGGAAAGGATGCCTGGCCTCCTCCTTCTGCGCCGTGCACCTTCTTCTGAGTGAAAGGGAACCTATGTGCCCTCTGAATCTCCCTGTCCCACTGTCACTGGGACTCAGGGAACGCAACCTCAAGTAGGTTTATCACAAAGCGCCTGGTGTCCTCCCCCTCCAGCCCCTCAGCCACACCCAAGAGTCTGACATTGTTACTTCTTTGTCGATATTCAAAATCCTCCATTTTCCATTGGAGGTCTTCCGACAGATTTTCCTGTGTCATTTTGAAAGATTGCCAGTTACCAAGATCATCTTCAAGCTTGCCCGTTCGCTCTTCCACCTCTGCGACTCTACCAACAAGATCTTCGTAAAGCTTATTCGTCTTCTTCAAAGTCAATTGTATTTTTTTAGAATCCTGCCTGGCTTTCCGACTCACTGATCTGGCCTCAGCCTGCATTTGTTTCAACATGTTGAACAGGAGATCAAATGGGGCACTGTGCTTTGAAGAGCCAGCTGACTCCTCTTCCTGGTATGTCTGGGAGGTTGCTGAATAATCCCAAAGGAGCCGCTTCTCTGTGCCCCCCGGGGAGCCTGCCAGCCGTCTAATCGGTTTTGACTGCCTTTTCTTTTGAGTAGTATTATTACCCATATCAGTGCCTGAAGAGCTAGAGCCCGACAATAGATCCTCGTCAGCTTCACTCTCTTCCTCAGAGGTCTCTTCACTAGGCTGCACTGAGTCAGAGTCTTCATTTAAAGAGTAAAAGTGCTCCCCTTCCACTGAGCCCACATCACCTTTTTTCACCATTTCCTGATCTCCAGAGCTCCCAACAGTACACATATCTCTGTTTGCAAGGCTAACTGAGCTCCCCCATGTGGCATTGGCATTTTTAGAGGCATGCAGCTCCTCCTCTAGTGACATAATAGCACTCATCATGTCCGCGCTCCCAGTCTCACCTTTGGATGCGCTCCCCGCCAGCGCCGACACCACGTCTCCCGAAAGTGAGTCAGAGGCTAATTCTTTCTGCTTCTGAGGCCGTTCCGCATCCTGGGACCCAGAAACTACGATTTCTCGGCTCACAGCGCTCTGGCTGGGCTGTTTCCTAGCAACGGTCGGGGAAGCGAACAGAGCGTCTGCAGCGTCCTCGAGGACGCCTCCACCGTTGACCTGATCTCCAGGATTGCTACCGCCGTGCCTACTTGGGATACCGACGCTTTGCCCTGCTGATCGTGCAGTTAAAACCTCCAACAAGGTAGGCTGCCTGAGGGGGTTCTCCATGGATTTGCTTTTTCCCGTCCTGTCAGCGGGTTTTCCTGGCATCACGGAGTGCGTCTCGGCGGGGCTGCTTAGATCAGTGCTGGAGATCGCGCTGGATTTCCCCCGTGGCTCGGTCTTCTTCTTCGGGAGTGGGGGGTTCTTGGCAGGAAGCGTGGCAGGAAGCGTGGCCTCTTCAGCCGGGGCATTTTTCCCTGTGTCCGCTTGTTCTTTTGCCTTTTTTTTCCATTTGTCGATCTTAGCAGGGCGTGGGGGCATTTTAGCTGGCTGCTGGTGCAAAGTTCTTTTAGAGCCAAGGGAGCTCATAAGGTCACTAAGCTTACCCTTTAGCCAGAGAAATTCCGCTAAGAATCGGGATTTAAATACCGCACTGACGGAAGATGTAGCTTGCGCTTGCCACCACCATTCAGAGGCCATCGGGGGTCATTTAACCGATCATAACGCTGTCAGCATCTTAGTGATAACGGGAGAGAGGTCTTGATGCGACCTTTCAGCACAACCCGTCCGCGGCCATCTTGCCAGGGTTACATCTGCATTCTGATGGTTTTCCTGGGCTGGGAGAGAGAGGATCGTTCACACTTTACATTTGTAAAGGCTCTGTCCTGCCATCATACAAATGGGCTGATTTGATCCCTATTGATCTCTAGAGACAGGGCTGAGTTGAAAGGCGGTATTTTGCACTTCTCAGGTTTCTTTTGAAGTCACCTTTTGAACAAAGACAATTTTGAGTATAAGTACAGGGGCTCAGATGCCATCATTGTAAGCACTGCATCGGACTGGTAACCAGATTCTGCTGGCTATACATATTGCACCAGAGGACTGCTTTACTGCCAGGAGGAACCACCAGTGGGATTACCTACTTTGTTGTGCAAGACTGCTGCTGCTGGTTGGACTGCTGGAAGGACTGTCACTCTGCAAATGACCTTTATGTACTGTTCTTCCTGCTGCTCGCTGTGTGCCCCAAATGTTCTCTTACGAATTCAGCATGTGGTGAGCACTGGGTACTGTTCCTGGGTTTTCTGTGCAATTTGTGCTCCACTTTTTTGTGTTTTGAGAACAGTGCTTAACTTGACTGGGGATTGAGCGCAGTACTTGTTTTTGAGCTCCATACTGTTCTGTCAAGGGGAGTTTGCCTCATGGATTTCCCCAGTGAGAGCGGTGCAGAAAAACCTGGGGTTGTGAGCTGATCACTACCCGGCCGGGGGAAGTCTACCAGCGCAGCCTGCGTCATGACAAAAAGGATCCTCTAGTGTGGGAGGTTTGAAAAGGCCTATCTCCTGCTGGGATAGGGCTCTCCATGATTTTTTTGCCTGGAATGGAGCCCCAAGTCATGGCAGAACATCACCATCAGCCCCGTTTGTCTGAGTGTGCATGGAGTTCCCGAGCTGTACTATGAAAGGACGGTACAAACGGGGGTGGTGATGGACGGAGCATCCGAACCAATCAAACACTCACACCAAGTCAACAGATCTGGGTTTAATCCATCACCGTTCTTTAGCCCACTCTGCCACCCCAGTTCAGACGTGGCCATATGCAAATCAGTCTGACCCTGTGCCTCATGGGAACAGTCCAGCCCGAACTGCCAAGCCATGCCTTCCCTGGACCGGACACAAGCTTCCTAGGACCAGTTTCTGGTATTACAGCCGTCTTCAGCCAGGCTTGCTAGAATCCAGTGGCAAAATGAGCAAGGGACTCACGTCTGAGCATACCCTGCCAACTTATGGCGAACAAAGTGGTACAAAAGGGGGTGGTGATGGACTGAGCATCTGAACCAATCAAACAAACATGCTCTGTCCATCACCACCCCCTTTTATACCGTATGCTCCGTCCATCACCACCCCCTTTTGTACTATGACAGGAGTAACGTCGACCCTGCCCCTAAATTCAGCACAGGAGGATGTGCCGGCCACCATGTTCTACTTGGCCCAACTCCCACTGAGGGAACTAGCTGACCCGGCCAATAGCTGCATTGTCCCATTGCTGCACCAACTTGTGGTCAGAGCCACCATGTCTCTATAATCAAACAGGTACCATCAGGTTGTGGCTATACCGCATCCTCGCGGCCAGATATGTTTTATATGTGGACTGGGGGGTCTCTCCACATGGTGCTACATTTAGTGTCTCCCCCTCTTACCTCGGAGAACACATTTTTTAGGCATCTTCTCCTCTTCAAGGAGCATGATGGGTGAGACCTCAATGGAGGCCCTGAAGTAGAAACACATTTCTGTGGGAAGAGGTGCCTGTAAACACATTACCAAATTCCTTCTAATAAGCTCACAGGTGCTGATGTGCCCTGCGTTTGGGGCCTAATTACCACTTAAAGGTTAACAGGTGTGCAGCAGTGCTGCACCCAATGTGTTTATGGGGATATATGGTGTTTCATATGCTTTCTTGTTCTAACCTAACTACTGCATTTCTTGCTCTGATGTCAGGGTGTATGTCATTTTGATTCTTGCATTAATAGGATAATGAGTACTGATTCAGGATTGGCATAATATGCACAGTATTTAGGATTAACGTCATTTTGGTCTATGTGTTATGTAAAATATATAATATATATTTTTATATAATCCTGTGTGGATTCTCTTTTGTGGTGTATTCATTGTGTGTCTGGTGATAGTGTGTTGCGCAAATGCTTTAAACATTGCCTCTGATGATAAGCCTGCTTGCTCTGTGCCAAGCTACCAGAGGGTGAGCACAGGTTATCTGTGGTTATCCGTGGTGTGTAACTTACTTGCCTTGACTAGAGTGATCGGTTCTTCCTGGCTTAGGGGGATACCCTAGCCAACCATAAAACCCATTTCTAACAGAATCATAATTGTCTTGGCTCTCCATATAGTCCATCCTCCTGCTCCTGTGTCATGCATTTTTGTTGCTTTGTACCCTTGTTGGTTCCCTCATGCTAACCCTTCACTGAAACCCCTTTTTTCACTTGCCCCTACGTATCTATAATATATGTTGCTGGACTCTGCCATCTGTTGCTACTCATTGGTCTCTGTCTCATGTTCATCCTGGGGACCAACACTTCTGTCCTGCTAGAAGTCTGTTCTTATGGCCTATCCCCTGCCTTGAAATCAGATAGACATGCTAAGTCTGTTAGGACTAATGCCTCCTTATATCTGACATATTTGAGCAATGCCTGCTTATTGAACTGTCTCTCTTTCTTATACTCATTATCATTCTCTCCACATACTACCTGAGAATGAGTCAGTGTGCTAATCCCTAAGTATACACTATTTCGAGCCCTGTTTTGCCAACATCATCCGGCAACACCAGGCACATCTATGTTATCGCTCTCCCTTCCCCTTCCCCATTTTCGTTTTTATTTTTTTTTAGTTATTCAAATATTTTTCCAAACTAAGCTGGGATAATTAGAACATCACCCACCCATAATTAAATCCTGCAGCAAAAAAGAAAACATTTCACAACAGGGTCGGTAGATATATTGTTTTTCAAAACTTCAGTGTCACATAGTTTCTAGAAACGAATGCTCTGCAAGCTTTTGTTCTGTTCTCCCCAGTGTTTCCCTTGTGTGCACCTCTTTCACCTTACTAGTATCTGCTTTCTACTCAAGTGCTAGCAATATTACCGTAGTATCGTCTTCTGCCCTTCTCGCCTTGACAATTCCATTTGAGGATGAAGCTCAGATACTGCAGTTACAGAGCGAATAGTAATACTGACCTCTGATAGATCAGAGCCACTAATGATACTGAGTCAGTGATAATACTGGGTTCAACCTTAGTTTCCAATACCGTAAATATTACAATCTCCCATCTGGTTCACAGACACCAATCAATCATTCTTAAAGGCTCAATTCAGTACCACAATGCCAATTTTACACTGTAATTTACAATGCAAAAACACGCACATTCAGATACAATATTACACCAATCCACGGAATGCTCAAATGCAAATAAAATTGGAGAATTCCTTCATAATGATTAAAAAAATTCTGAAAGACATTGACAATATGATACAACATAGCTCAATAAGACATTTATCAATACACAGATAACAATAAGGGAGACAACAAAACAAATGATCAGTTTTCAAAGCTGATCCTTCCATCTGGGGTATCACTGATACTCTTGTGGGTGTTTACATTGCCAACAACCAGATCCCCTGTTATCACAGATTCAGTTTTATAAATGACTTCGACGCGTTTCAGTGAACTGGACTCACCTTTTTCAGGACAAAACAACCAATCTCCCTTAAATTCAAACATACGACCTTAAAGAGAAATAATAACATCCTTATCACAATTCAAAATCTTTTAAGAGTTGCAGTGATAATACTGAGCCAGTCACCATAATGGTGCGTTTATAATACTGAGTCATTCATGATAATGAAACACTGGTATAATGTAAAAGTATCATTAGTATTAGGCATGTGATTATGGTGAGCTACTAATGTTACTAAATGACAAGTGACATTGCCCTAGTAATCCTATTAATGATACTGACTAATGAGAACATTAAGCAAGTAATTATACAGAATCATTAACATTCAGAGCGGTTGAGTCGCTGTGAATACTATGCAATGAGCATAAAGTCCATGTGGCTGGCAGATGCACAAGGACCAAACAGCCTACCAGACAGACTTTTCAAAGCAGCAAGTACGGGATGAGCAAGGATGATTCACTCATTATTCACTCAATTCAGGATGTATAACACCATTCCTGAGAGCTGGTGAGGCTCGGTCGTGGTTACTAAACATAAAACGGGATCTTGTGATAACCCCGCCAACTATAGTTTAATTGCGTTGTTGGATATAGACGGCAAGGCATATTCTAAGATCCTACTTCATGAATTGAAACAGTGAGTCACAGAAAAAATTAAGATACCTCTGACCTAGAATGGCTTTTGTAGTGGATGCAGGACAGAAGATAATTCACTGGCACAGGCCTGCCCACCAAAACTAACTGAGGCCAAGATCCATCTTCTTCAGTATGTTGACAATACCATTATTTTAATAATTCTCAAATAGGCTTACAGCGTTCTTTGAATGCTCCTAATGAGTACTGTCGAATGAATAATATATTGAAATCAACATCAGAAAAACTAAAATCTTGCTTCATTGCCTGTTATGCAAAGGCAAGGAATGCCGAGACTGCCACGATGAGACACCTGATTTGGCAGTCAATTTCAAGCAATCATCTAAAGTGGCATCACTATCTTGCAATATGCAGTAAATGCTTTAGCAGCAGAAGAAAAAAAACTGGGACAGTAATATGCAACCAAAACTCATGTCCAGACTCTTGTCAAAGCAAGCCAGATTAATTTCTAGATCAATGGACACTGAAGCTATCTCTGCTATGGAGTGACCAGCAGTCCTACTCTCCCAATACAATAAAACTGGAGTTTCGTTTTTTTTAATTTGCCCCGGAAAATTTAAAAGAAGCAAAGGTGAATACATTTAAGGTGTGGTGTGATTTCATTGAAAGAATATTACTTCGGGTGAATTAAAGGCACAACGGAACTGTCCTGTCGACTTTGTGGAGTGCAGTCGGATTGTCTAATGCATATAATTTGTATCTGTTCCTATCTAATGTCACTTAGAATGTACTGGCTGTTGTCAGTCGTCTTGCAACTATATTTTGTAAAGATGCAGTAGCTAGAAGATTCCCTCAATTGCCAGCCTGCTATTTGAAATTCATGCATCCGGCAGTCAAGTAATTGAATGATAAATCACTGTAAGCAGAGCTCTGCTCTAGACTCAGCATGTCAGTGGATATCGAAAGTGCTAATGAAACTACCAATCAATGAAGAAATAGCTACCTAGTTACAGATCTCACTCAATGCGTTAGAATGACAAGCATTTTTAGAATTGTATTCTATTTATTTAGTTTTAGGTACAAGCACTGGGTATTTAAGTTAAAAACTGTTGTTTCTATTGGACTGATATGCATTTCAGTTACAGCTCTGAAAGGAGGAATCGTATTCTACTTTCGAGGTGAGCACAAAAGAACCCTGCCCAATCTACTGACTTGATGGAACTGTGCACATTGATCATGCACTTAGTCACTTTAGAGATACCTGTGCTCTAAATATCTAACTGAGCCTTGTGTTAAAGGCTTTGGTTCTGTCAGGTTATCTGCTGCTAAAATTATTGTGAACTAGAATCTACATGCGGAAAAGAGATAATACCTTAATAAGGTTGCTCATGGGATAGATTCCTTCAGTAAGCAGTTAGGGCACAGTCATATCAAATCTGTCTTACATCTTTACAATGTGAAGTGCGTTCCCATGGTGGCGTTTGGTGCAAAAATCTGGGGATACAAGTCTTGTCGTCCAATTCAAGTTGCTAAAAACAACATTTTCAGAAAGCTATTAGGAATTCCCCATAGAGTCCCAGGGGAAATTGTTCATGAAGAAATGGGAGGAAATGTTATTACTGATTTTATTAAACTCCGCCCAATACTTCTTTGGTTCTCAATATGGCTTAAGAGTGTGCTGGAATTTAACAGAAGGATTGTGATTGATTGCATGAATTTGGAACCAAGTACCATGGTTAAGTTACTTTAAAACAACCCTGGGGGTGTTCAGCAAAACTCATTTGTTCAGTAACCCAGAGCTAATTAGTACATCAGACATAGGCTGGGTGAAAGAGGCTTGTAGATTAACTACTCGTGAAGCTAGGCTACAAGTAGATCATTCCAAACATAGTTATAAGCACTTTATGTTGGTGAAATCCATGAATAAAATGGAAATGTATTTAACTTTGGAGATGACTTCCTGTCATAGAAGACTGCTAACTTACTTCCATTTAACAGCTGTTGATAGTGTGGCATGAGCCATTAAACAGTCCTTTTTGCACAAGTGACATAATTTATGCACTAGACACTTTGCACATTGTTTTTATTTTCCCTGACTGAGCAGCCTTAAGATGAATGTGTATTCGCTCCCTTTTTGCTCCTCTCGATGTTTATCTAGAGAGATCTGCCTTACTTTACTTGCAACATCTGGATTCACCAAAAACATGTTGCTTTTTATCCCAGTTTTTGGCATGGGTGTATTTTGCTAACTTGAGAAATTAACTGAGACAGTGAGCTGTTTTATAAATGTATTGTTCATGTAAATTGGTTAAAATTTGATTAGATTAATGGTTTCAGGTGGCTCCTATTACACCCTGCTTATGTAACGGACCCTTATATGGAGGTTTTTTTGGTTGTTAGGTTGTATTAGGATAAGCCCCGGCACCCTTTTACACAGTATTTATTAAAGATTTTTTTTGCTGTATCTATGTATTTCTAGCAATGCATTTTATCTTTTCAAAGGTTGCACCTTAACAATGAGCTGAATTTTAATTTAGATATGCCTGCGAGTGTAATTGAAATACAAGATGATTTGTGGATGTTTATTGTTTTATGCGCTGTTATGGCCAATTTATGCCGAATAAAGAATTTAGTGATTGATTGAGATAATTTGTCATCTTTGTCTTACGTTTTTATTATCCTTTTTTATCACTTCCTTTTGATCTCATTTGTAAAAGTTTGAATTAACAGCTACATTAAAGATGCCCAATGATTATGTAGAATTACTGATCATACAGAAATTCTTAAGAACAGAATTTCGAGTTTTAACTATTGTGGTACAAACATATCACATTGAGAATATCAACTATCAAGATATTGTCTATTTACATAGTTGAGTATAGATTTACTATTCTCAATTCCACATACAAGTTCCTAGAAAATATATCCCTTTAAAGTATGCAGAAGTGGAGTTAAGAATAGTAAATCTATACCTACCTACATCTACTTCCATTCACAATATATTAGTAGTCAATACTCTAACTGAAATATGTTTGCACCACAACATATTTGTGATCAATATTCTGACCTGCAACATAACAGGTGTATTTGTAAAGCGCACAATTACCCGAAGGTGTCCTGGCGCTGAATAACAGATGTTTATTGTTACCCAACTCAATGGTACTCATTTTATTGACCTCAAATGGATGAAAGGCTGAGTGTACCTGCTGGGGTTTGAACCTGTGACCATGAGGTTGAACACAGGCCCCTGCAGTGGCTGCTTTAGTCTACTGAGCCACCAGACCCGGCATCCACTTTGATGCTAAAAATTCTGATCAACAATGACACCACAACTAAATATGCACATTTGTTAATACTGACCAACGATGTTACAGAGCTACTGATGGTAGTAGCTCACAGGTAATAGTGAGGCACTTATGATACTCAATAGCTGATGATATCAAGTGACTGATGATACTGGCCAACTAATACTACTGAATCAATGAGCATAGCAAACTGGTTCTCTTAAAATGCTCTCTCTTTGTTCATCAGTCTCTAGTCATCCTACCTGCCTGCTTAATTTTCTGTAGATTTTCTTGGCTTTACTCTAGCTGCTTTTTCTCTGTATAACATGCTCTACTCTTCTACCATATGCTCCCGTTACTTCCTTATCAGTATATGCTTTCCTTTAATTATCATCTCACTGGTCTAACCTCTTTTGATCCCTTCTTGTTTTCCCTATGCTCATCCTTTACACAGACACTCCATCTTGTTTGGTGAAACTAGTTCCTGTTTATTTTTTTACACTAACATATAACTTTCCAACTGTCTTAAAAGGGGATCCTACTTTTCTCTCTCACATCCTGACCCCTTTTTTTCAAGTCTTTATCCAACATAATATCTGAATATGCAATTCTTCTGTGTAAATCATTTACAGTAATGAGCATTCTAAAACTGTGAGGTTTACAGTGAATGGGGTCAGATTTTATTTCCGCTCCTGGCCAAACCTGTCAAGATTCTTTTATCTTAAATTAAGCTATGGGTCTGTTGTTACATTCTAAGAACCTTGGTCATTCAATGCATCAATATTCAGTTCAAGGAACTCTAGAAACAGTGTTTTAAACATTGTTTGCATTATAAAGCTGTTTGCTGTATGTCTGTTCAACAGCCTTAAGATAGGATGTAGAAGACAGTTCAGCAATTTAATGTTTTAGCCTAAGGCACCACATTTCCACAAATGTGACTTTCTAATGGCAAACCCGTTCTTGCCCAGCACCACATAAAATCCAATATCTGGTACATCATCATTTCTCAAATACATCTTCCCATTGTTTTTTCCCTCTGTTTTTCCTTAATGACATCTCATTAATTTGGCTATGGATTCATTTCTCTTCTCAAGGTCGTCTTTAATGCTTGTGACAAGATGTTTAATGTGTGCATTCTGTTTCTGGTCAGATACAAGTCTGGTCAGATGTCGATAGGGCCCGGGAAATGGATTGCCATCTACACACAGAGTTATGGATACCAGGTGCATCAATAATTCTGGAGGCAGAAAAAAAAGTCCTCTACGAGTTTAGCCATGAGGGTCCACTAAGAAATGAGGAACTACGGGAACTTGGAAATTCGAGATGTGTTTCCCTGGAATGTCCTCATTTAGGCCCCCACTTTACCCAGACACTTTGGTTGTTTTCAGCAGCCCAAATCTCCAGTGAAGCTAAAGCGGTTTGTGGTGTTGCAGTGGTTCTCATAATTCTGATGAGGCTGTTAACTGAGGTCAACTTTAAAATGATCTCGGATGGGATCCCCTGGACTATAACATGGCTATCTACATTTATCTGATCTCATTTCATTGATAACCCGAATGTTATTATCCAGATTCTTATTGCCGATTTAAACCTCGGAAATGGGACATCATGTCACAGATCCTACAACAACCAGCTGAGATATTATCACAAGTTATTCCATGATGGACTCATGTGTTTCCTTGGTTCCCTCCAGGCCTTGATCATGTAAGTTAATCCCTTGCGAAATGCTGCAGTCATGTTTTTAGAAACACATCTCAAGTACCCACTTCCAATTAAGGATTTGTATGTGACATAGCAAGGATTAATAGCAACAATATTTCGGCCATACCTTTTCTTTAATTGTATGGTTGTGCCTTCGTAACCATATTACTAGGTTCCCTATTTCCTTCTAATGTCTACCAATCCAAAGTACAAAGCACATTTTTCTAGTGCATGTGTTCCTTCAATGCAAAGAGGCCACACAGATCGGCAAAAAACCTTTAACATATTTTTGCTCCACATTATGAATCCTGGAACAGTGTCCACTCATTAATCCTTCTAAGACCTCGCCCTCAGCTCTGTACAGCCCCCTCGCTGGCAGACTTCAGAAAGAGACTCAAGACCTGGCTCTTTGAGAGAGACACAGTGCCCAGATACCCCTGGGGGTGACAGTGTTGCACTTTGCAAATGCTGTTTGATGTTTGAGTGAGCACTTCTTGCTTAAAAAAGTGCTGTGACGCTGATGCTTTCATGCATCCAGACACTCTGGAGCATATTTACAAAAAAAGACACAAAGCACAGCAAATCACTTTCGAAAGTCCATGCTATGCACGAACCTGGGTGAATGCACAAAGGGGGTACATTGTGTGCCCCCTGCATGCAGCCCCAGGATTAGGGAGAACAGGGGCCCCTGTAGGGCTACCTTTGTTTCAGCACTGCCAGCCTTCTCATGGAGAAAAGATCTCCATGAAACCGCTGGTAGTCCTGAAACTTGTAATATGCATGGCAGTGCCACAGTGGCAGCACCTGTAAATTACATAGCCCCTGACCATTGCACCACTGCCAGGGAACGGCAGTTCACAGGCAAAGCCGGCGGTCCAATTATGGTCCAACCGCCCAAGTCATATTGACAGGGAAAGCTGCTTGCTTCGTCGAATGACTCAGTCTGATCTGCAATGCTTCCTTACAGCAGCAGGTGGCGCTGTTTAGCTGTGCAAGCGGCAGAAGCAGCTAGAGGAGCAGAGGAGCAGGCTGTGAGCAGCGAGTGGAGCGGTGAGAGGAGCCGATGGAACCTGAACCCTGAGCCTGCATAGGACCCCCGTACCTGAGCATGAGCTCCCGAGCGTGAGTGAGGTGAGGAGCAGCAAGTGGCAAGGGGGCAGAGGCGGGCAGCAATAGCGGTGAGGAGCCCGAGGAGCCTGAGGTTTTAGCCAGTCCGTGGCTCACCTGCCACACAGCTCCACACAGCTCCACCGTCACGCGGAGGCCCCGCCTTGACATTAAAGGAGAAAAAACAACACAGGGTCGTGGCTCTGACCCAGTAAGGCTAAGCCCAATATAACAAAAGAAGAAGACAACTGCCAATATTGGACTTCACTTTCTACTATTTGTACTGACCTTTATGAGTAAACCATACCGGTCTGTTTTTTGTTTACCGTCACTAGTTTATTGATTAATTTTTTCACTAGTGAAACCATATTACTTCAAAAGCATATCAATCATTTTTTGTGCATGTACAAACAGATATAAAACAATACACTACAATACAACATAATTTCAATATACCTTACATTTACAGATTTTCAGCACATCCACCAAACATTGTAACCCATCCATTCATACCTCACTCATACATACAAAAAAACCACAAAGAACATTATATTGGACCTAATGTCAAAAAATGGGTTATTCGTCCATGTAGATGGTATTCTACTTTGTTATTTTGTCATTAACAGACCTATTTAGTCAGAACAATCACTTGGAAACAAAGCCTTGTTATCCAAACCACAAATTCCCTTTTTAATCTGATTGACAAAAGGGACCAAAGCAGGTCGACGCGTTTCAAACCCCCAATTGCGGGGTTCTCCTCAGGACCAACACTCTACAAAACAGAAAAAGACAACTAGTTTAAAAACTACTAAATGCTGCAGAATTGACTTAAAACACAAAAGCCACCAGTCAGCATCACGCTACAATACCTTAATATTGTAGGTCGCAATCCCTTATTAACCCCTTCCATGCTCATGACGAGCTCAGCCCGTCATGCAGTACACTGCTTGTGTGCTCATGACGAGATGAGCTCGTCATGAACAATGGAATTCAAGGATCTGCAGCACAGAGGGGGAATTGCTGTAGCATTGATAGTGTTAAAGATGAAATAGGGTGGACACAGGTCACAATAGACACTCTACAGAAAAAGACATAACACAAGTCCTAATCAAGATTCTGTGTTAATGACACGCCCATTATCAAAATCAATGGCGATTAATACGCACTCAGCTATTTAGGAGTGTGGATGTAATTTCTGCAAGAGAGGGAAGAGGCAAAGCCCACATTAATCTAACATGAGCCTGCCAGTGCGGTCATATTTGGAGGCAGAGGAGTTAGTCAAAACACAGAGCTTACCGAATTGGGGCAACTGGCAGGTCAATGCCCAGTGTTGATTTCTTGTGGCGCGGGTTGCTGCAAGAGCGATCTGCAAAGCAAGCGGACCGTTAGAGATACTAAACCAACGGTCGGCATTTGTGCATCAGTTTCCATTAGGGTGCGGTGCGAAGCTTACCAAATCGGGGCTCATTGCACGTTAATACCCGATGTTGATTGCTTGCGGCGCAGGTTGTTGCAACAACGATCTGTAAAGTAAGCAGACCGTTAGAGTGACTAAATGACCGGTCGTCGCAAGTCGTCCATTACGATTTAAGTGCGGGCACTCAAGGGGGCAGCTTACCTAAGTCTAGTACCGTCGCTCCTCTCACGTTAGTTAGAAGGTGTACTGCAGATACGATTCAACAATTCTTGTAGCCATTGGTCAAAGTGCCGATCACGTGGTCGGATTGGCAACAGTGAAAATTTAAAGCCACAGTGTTGTAACTTTATTGATACTCAAGTGGACGTGCAGTGCCACACGGTCAGCTAATAAAGCACTGCCTCACGCAACGGGCGCAGGGGTCACGAGACCCTAACTCATATATCGAGCCCGCTCCTAGTTGAAACGCTGGCATCATGCTCCACGATTGTCTCTATCCTGATTGTAATGTGTTGATGGAAGAGCGTCTTCGTTTTCTCCTTGTACGAACAAGCAAACTGCTAGGAGCTTGCCAGCTCCTTCCATGTGCTGCTCCTTCGTTTACACAGAATATATCTAGACTAGATTGAAGGAATTATTAGCGCAGTGAGAAGGGCTTTGTAATGATAAATCCAACACAGTTGATCATTACATCTAGAGATGAAATGCTGGGTTCATGGATTCCCTCTGAAGATCTCAGATATCTCATTCAACCCCGTCATTGCTGTGTTGTATTTCATTATGAGCAATGCTTCCCGCTGATTGAGTTTCCCCTCAATGTCGCCTCCCCGTAGATCGTTGTTGATTTTGGAAATAATAGTCCAATGTAAGTCCTCCGCTTTATGTTTATTTGACAGCCAATGCTGTACCAAAGGGGCATTTGGTGTCTCCTTCCTTATTCTAGACTTATGTTGCGTGATGCGCTGTCGTGCCTCCTGGGTGGTCTTGCCAATATATAGTTCGGGCATGGACAAATGATCCCATACACCACATTTCTAGTCTGGCAATTAGTGAAAGCCTCATGTTTCCAGTGAATTCAGTTGAACGTAAACACTGTGCCTTCATTTGTCTGTGTGCAGCACGAACAGTTCCCACATATATGGTGGCCTGCCACCGCAGGTAGTCCCATCATATCTCGTAGAGTTGTCTTTTTGACTGATGGCAATCCTGCCCTCACAATATGCTTTGCAACACTCTTCTCTTTTTTTAAAGCAAAAAGTGGAGCTTCCTTCAAATCAGTATGTAAGTCCTTTACCAAATGCCAATTTTGCATCACCATCTTACGCAGTTGGTTAGCATTGGGTCCAAATGTGGTAACACAAACAATTCTTTTTTGTTCTGGTCGTATTTTCTTTTGTAGCAGGGTCTCTCGCAGAACCCACCAGGCTCGTTTCAATGAATGCCATAGCAGTTTCTTCGGATAACCTCTTATATGCAATCGCTCTGCCAAATCATTGGCATGAAAAAATATTCCTCCTTGTTTGAGCAATTTCTCCTTATTCTAAGAAATTGGCCAAATGGCAAATTTTGTTTGAGGCTTCTGGGGTGATGGCTCGTATAGTGGAGTGCTTTATTCCGGTCCGTTGTTTTGCGGAACAATGTAGTCCCCAGCGTGCCATCCACTGCATATACTTTCACGTCCAGGAAAGTGATGTTTTTATTGGACGAAGTACAACTAAATTTGATGTCTTCCAACCTTTGGTTTATCCAGATCATAAACTCATCTAGTTTTGCTTGTGTTCCTGACCAAATCATAAATACATCATCGATGTATCGCATATACTTTGTGATGTATTCAGCATATGGATTGTTGTTATAGATACATTTGTTTTCATAGAGGTCCATGAACAGTACTGCAATTCCGGCGCAAAGGGGCAACCCATGGCCACCCCTTTGGTCTGGTAAAAGAAATCCGTATCAAACTGGAAATAATTTTTTTGTAGAGCAAATTTATCTAGTTGAACTATGAAACTCGTGGGGACTCTGGTTGGTTGTTCTCTTTGTCCCAGAAAGAATGTAATGGTCTCCAATGCCTGTTCCTGGGGTATCTGTGTATATAAAGAGACTACATCCATAGTCACTAGCAATTGCTTTGTTGCATCAAATTCAACTGATGTTATTTGGTTCAGAAATGCTGTTGTATCTTTTAGGTGTGCTGGAATCTCTTCAATGAAGGGTTTAAGGAAGAAGTCTATATATTTAGACACTGGTTCAATGAGTGACGCACAGCCCGAGACTATCGGGCGTCCTGGAGGGTCCAATTCGTCCTTGTGCAGTTTCGGAAGGACATAGAACATTGGTGTTCTTTGATGTTTGTTTTGTAGAAAAGTAAATTCTTTTGGTCCTAGGATTCCTGAGTCTAGACCTTCCTGAAGAATGGAAAAAAGCTCTTTTTGTAAGTCATCCGTGGGATTTTTATTGATATTCCTAGAACAGCTTGGGTCGTCCAATTGGCGTTTGATTTCCTTTTTATATCTGTTGATGTCCCAAAGTACTACCGCCCCACCTTTGTCCGCCTGTTTGATCACTAGCGTTTTGTTATTTTTCAATGAAAAAGTTGCCTCTTTTTCCTCTTTTGATATGTTGTAATTGACATAATGTTTTTTGTTTTCCAAGGCAGCTATTCCCGATAGTACTGTTTTCTCGAATGTAATTACTTCTTTGGGGGTTTTGAAAACGGGTGGACAAAAAGATGATTTGTTCCGGAGTCCCGTGACTTTCATGGTAATTTGTTCGGGTGCATCCTTAAAGAATGTTTTTAAACAGATTTTTCTGCAAAATTCCAGCATTTCCAGCTTCATTTTCACAAAGTCAGTAGGTCGCACCGGGACATAAGATAGCCCTTTCTTTAAAATTTAGATTTCTGATGGTAATAAAATTCGATCCGACAGATTAAACACAGGAGATTGTTCTAACTCCTGTAATACTGACGCCTGGTTCGCATTTCCCATGGTTGGTGGTTTGGGCGAGTACGTCCCCTTGCCCTTCGTTGGCCTCTGACTAAAAAAGGCTGAGAATTTTGTGGTTGATTGTGCTGGTTTCCTCTGTAATTTTGGTTCGTCCTTGTGTCACTTTTATCAGTCTCACCTCCTGATGAGGAAGATGATGTATCCGAGAGCGTGAGATATTTATTCCGTGAGTGGCCTTGATTGTCTTGGAAGAACCGTCGTTGGGCTGGTCTCGAGTAAAAATCCTGTTGAAGTTACTAGTAGACCACCTCTAATGAAAAGTTTTTTTGGTCCAAGTCAAATTTACTTCCTTTCTGAGTCACAGTATAATCCTTAAATTCAGTGATTTCTTTCTCTATCTTTTCCAGCAATCCTTTTGCGTACGTAATCAATTGGTTATTCTGAATGATAGCTGACCGTGTGGCACTGCACGTCCACTTGAGTATCAATAAAGTTACAACACTGTGGCTTGAAATTTTCACTGTTGCCAATCCGACCACGTGATCGGCACTTTGGCCAATGGCGACAAGAATTGTTGAATCGTATCTGCAGTACACCTTCCAACTAACGTGAGAGGAGCGACGGTACTAGACTTAGGTAAGCTGCCCCCTTGAGTGCCCGCACTTAAATCGTAATGGACGACTTGCGACGACCGGTCATTTAGTCACTCTAACGGTCTGCTTACTTTACAGATCGTTGTTGCAACAACCTGTGCCGCAAACAATCAACATTGGGTATTAACGCGCAACGAGCCCCGATTTGGTAAGCTTCGCCCCGCACCCTAATGGAAACTGATGCACAAATGCTGACCGTTGGTTTAGTATCTCTAACGGTCCGCTTGCTTTGCAGATCGCTCTTGCAGCAACCCGCGCCGCAAGAAATCAACACTGGGCTTTGACCTGCCAGTTGCCCCAATTCGGTAAGCTCTGTGTTTTGACTAAGTCCTCCGCCTCCAAATATGACCGCACTGGCAGGCTCATGTTAGATTAATGTGGGCTTTGCCTCTTCCCTCTCTTGCAGAAATTACATCCACACTCCTAAATGGGTGAGTGCTTATTAATCGCCATTGATTTTGCTAATGGGTGTGTCATTAACACAGAATCTTGATTAGGACTTGTGTTATGTCTTTTTGTGTAGAGTGTCTATTGTGACCTGTGTCCACCGTATTTCATCTTTAATAAGGGATTGCGACCTACAATATTAAGGTATGGTAGCGTGATGCCGACTGGTGGCTTTTGTGTTTTAAGTCAATTCTGCAGCATTTAGTAGTTTTTAAACTAGTTGTCTTTTTCTGTTTTGTAGAGTGTTGGTCCTGAGGAGAACCCCGCAATTGGGGGTTCGAAACGCGTCGACCTGCTTTGGTGCCTATTGTCAATCAGATTAGAAAGGGAATTTGTGGTTTGGATAACAAGGCTTTGTTTCCAAGTGATTGTTTTGACTAAATAGGACTGTTAATGACAAAATAACAAAGTAGAATACCATCTACATGGACGAATAACCCATTTTTTGACATTAGGTCCAATATAATGTTCTTTGTGGTTTTTTTGTATGTATGAGTGAGGTATGAATGGATGGTTTAGAATGTATGGTTGATGTGCTGAAAATCTGTAAATGTAAGGTATATTGAAATTATGTTGTATTGTAGTGTACTGTTTTATATCTGTTTGTACATGCACACAAAATGATTGATATGCTTTTGAAGTAATATGGTTTCACTAGTGAAAAAATGAATCAAAAAACTAGTGACGGTAAACAAAAAACGGACCGATATGTTTTACTCATAAAGGTCAGTACAAATAGTAGAAAGTGAAGTCCAGTATTGGCAGTTGTGTTGTTCTTTTGTTGACATTAAAGGATGCATTGTGTGCAGGCATTGTGTGGAGTGCTGTGGGATTGGTGTGAGACCTGCAATCTGTGGCCCTTGCGGACATTTCAGCTCTCCTCCTAGCACTCTCCTGGTCCTCTCCTGATTACCGCCTTTGTACAGTCTGGGACTTGTAGTTTTGTATTTGATTGTCCCCATAGAAGCACATTGGACTCCTCCGCTCGTCCTGTCAAGCAAATTTCACTGCAATGGGTGAGAAGGTGCCCTGCGCAGGCAGCGGTTGTGTAATTTGAGCACTTCAGAGCAGAGTGAAGCGGAGCAGTGTTCTTTGGATTGCTGGATTAGCGGGAGAAACCCTCGACCTATCTCCCCCCCTGCTGGGTACTCATTTTTTGGTTGAAGTGCAGCTTGTCTAGAGCAGTAGTGGATACAGGTGTCCACAGTGTGAGTGGGCTTCTGGTCTGTTGTCTCTTGTGTTGCCCCGAGGCGTACA
Source organism: Lissotriton helveticus (assembly GCF_964261635.1). Lineage (NCBI taxonomy): Eukaryota > Metazoa > Chordata > Amphibia > Caudata > Salamandridae > Lissotriton > Lissotriton helveticus. Next base: position 810,282,890 of record NC_136063.1, read on the forward strand.
GTGCTCAGCCATTCCACCCCACTCCACAGTCATCCTACAGCTGGGAAAATATTGATATCACCATGCCAAGACCCCAAAAGGCATCATAAAGACACCCCGGCACCACTCAGTATCTCCAGCATCTCCTGCAAGCAATCCGAAAACTAGAATCTATTCAGGAGTCAAGCAAGGGGGAGGGTCTGCCAAAGCAGTGGGAGTCACTGCCAGCAGTGGGAGACTTGAGTTTAACCAGAGAACTTCTTTAAGCGGGGGAGGGCAGTCTGCCAACCTGCCAACCAGCAGGAGGGAAGCAGGGAAAAGTTGCTGGGAAAAGCTTCTCCAGCTGCGCTCTTTTCCTCCTCCCTGTTTGGTACAGCAGCGAGGAGCACCGGAGCACCCAGAGAGGCTTAAGAGCGAAAGAGCGAGCAGGAGCAGGAAGTGAGCAGGAAGAGATTGGCTTGTCACCAGTATAATAAAAAAAATTTAAAAACTCGACACTAGGAATTGTGGCCACAATAGACACTAACAGACAACCAACACAGCTTCCTCAATCTAATAGCTTGTAACTCTCAGCCTTTTGCAAGCAATAATGCGGTCCGGAAAGACAAGGCAGCAGGCACCAGTAAACCCTGCCAAAAGGACAAGGAGAGCAGCCAAGCAGACATTAAATAAGGGTGGCACTGAAGCAGACGCAAGGATAAAAGGTGAAGTCTTCAATTTCAATTTAATCTCTCCGCTTCTTACCAACTCCGAATCCTTGTCAAGCGGGAAAGCAAGCGGTACATGCAGCGATCCAATCCTGACTAAGTCATGCTACCAACCCAAAATCTACACAAAGTTTTCATTCCTAAAAGATGCCGGTCCGGCACTGTGTATAAACAGCAGCGAAGTAACTAATCTCCCCGAGCCAATCCAACCCCTACATGCACATCAAACGGAACATCAGCTGGCAGGACAACAGCAATGGCAGCAGCAACGGCAGCAGTGGGGGCCAGACTGCAGAAGCTCAGCAGCCACCGGCAAAAGCTAAGGTAGCGGAAATGAGAGCCCTGAAGAGGGAGAAGTAGCACCAGCCATAACTAAGAAGACAAAACCCCAGGGGTCAGAGAAAAACGATCACCCAGGACACGTTGTGCTGAGTCAACTGGAGACTTCTTTCCCTCTAATCATTGCAATAGACAATGAGCACAAGCAAAACACGCCCGGACAGGCAGCCAGCTGCAGAGCACCAACAGCAGAGGGTGGAGAGGAAGGTACGGAGGAAAAAAAGGGGGAAATTACTAATAACTGCACCTCCCATAACAATAACTGCACCTCTGACAAGCACGCCAAGGATGGACCGTTAGACAAAATGTCCCCACAGGTACAGGAAGGAGATGCGAAAACTCACGGAGAACAGGGGCTCAGCATAGCTTCTCATGGTCCCCTACAGCGACTGGACATGCTATTAAATGCTAACACGGAGGATAACTGCAACGAAAACCGCCAGACCTTGGGCACCTTGGAGCAAGACTCACCGGAAAGACTGGGGTCACGTAAATACAAGGAGACGTGCGGAGTAAACATGAGCATGGCTAACACGAGTAAAGGATACAGTGAGGAATACTTCAATATACCAAAAAATACCAACATCGGGGAACCATCGTCAGCACAAGATGGCCAGGAAAAACCTAACACTCAACATGATCTCACCTCTCTCTCTGTCGCAGCTCAACAAGCTCAATTAGTCCGTAACACGAATCAAGCAGCAGTAGGATCTGTACAGTCTCACGGAACTGAACCTGAGTCATCATATCTTACTCCTGAAAAATGGGAGGAATTGGTCGCGTCTTATCCCACTGCCTCTGGAGGCGAGTCAGAAAGAAGAAATAACAGTTCTCCAATATTCAATAATGAAAAAGCTAAAAGACAAAGCAAAGACAACGTCTGGTGCACTTTATTGCAAACAATGCAAACGTCTGTGAATGCACTGCAGTACCATTCAGACAAGATTGACCTCCAGCTGTCAGTCCTTAACACACTCTCCATTTATGTCACTGGGATAGACGACAAGCTGGCAGACCTCAACAATCTGATCAAGAGGGCTCAGTCCGAGACAAAATTCGCACAGGCTAGCTGCACCTGTATAACAATTGTGGACAAGCTAGCAACATTACCATCGCACTGGACAACCTCCTTGCCGATATCAGGAAAGCAGTGCCAGCACAAACAGTGCCTGGTGCGGCCCACACCAGCATTAGTAGTCAGCAAACAACAAAGCCAAGAAAAGCCCAGGGCCCCAAGGCCCAGGTCAAGCTAACTGCAACTGTTGCCCAGACAGCAGACGGAAGGCAGGCTCCAGAGGAGGGGGAATTACTGATATCAGGGTTAAATAACGGTGCATTAGCCGAAGGAACAACAGCAACCCTGACGAGCAAGATCATTCAATCCAGCAAATCCCCGGAAACTCAGGAACTGACAGACGGTGCACAGTTATCGTCTAAACAGCGGAGAAAACAAAGGAGGAAGGGGCGGAACCAAAAATCCATTCAGGAACTGCCACAGAGTAAGGAAGAAACACACATTCCCCAGGTCGAACTAACAGAGGATCAATTGATCTATCCATGTAGGGAAGAAGCAAACGCGGTCTCAGGTCGAGAAGAGGAAAATAGCCCAACCCAGTGTAAAGCACTGGAAATCACTGTGCATTCAATTGCCAATGACTCAATTACTGATGGTTCGGCACAAAACCTAAGGACCAAGAATAGGAGTACTATAGGGGAACCATCGATAACTACAACATCAGTAACCACTGGACTGCAGGAGCCAGTAGGGGAAAAAGCAGCCTCACAAAGAAGCACTTGCAGGGAGGGAGAGACAACTAAAACATCAGCGTCAAGCACGGAGAAAGCCGCAGCAGGCAACAGCCAGTTTCTCGGTCTGACTATACCAGTGCGGAGGCCATCACTATTAACAGAGGTCTCAATAGCGATAGAGAACACTCAGGACTCACAAACAGGGCAGTCCGGTACAACAACAACAATTATGTTCTATCCAGGGTATATATCAAAGGGACGGGTCGACCTATTAAACAGAGGCAACATTTTGCGCTTGCTAAGGTCCATCAATGCTTTAAAGAACATAAAAACCCCTGACCTGGAATCAGTTGAGTTCAAAGAATTGCCTGATCACCCATATGCAGAGTCAACAAAAACAGTCTGGGCTACACCAGACCTAGCAGAGAGAATCCTAAAAGAACAAAACAGGTTCAACGATTGGGGCACGATTTGGCCACTTGAAAAACCAAGGTATCCTGACCCCTTGTTGGTCGAACCTAAGCACCGGGAAGAAAACCCCGGCTCCTGACAACTGAGTCCACGGTTATTCTCAGTACTGCGAGGGGTGCGTAGTAACAGCACAGAGCACAGGGGTAGAAGAGAATACATTGCACTTAGGGCACATGCGGACAGAAGCAGATCAACACCGGAGTGGAGCACGATTACCAGGACAATAAACATCAAAACTGAAAGACCATGACATTCTCCTAAGTATGCACTCCCACTCAAAAATGTATTGAAAATCTGCTCCTGGAATATCAATGGGCTGGGAGATAAGACCTCAGACCCAGAACTGCAATCTTACCTGAAAAAATCTGATATCATTTCACTCCAAGAAACACGGAGCGAAGTACCGACGGCACTGCACGGCTTCAACATGCTTCACCTACCGGCAATTAGAAACGCTAAATTCGGACATAAAAAGGGAGGTTTAGCTACATACAGTTCTATAAGTAGTATCTACGCAGCAGAACCTTTACCATACAACTTAGCGCCACCAAACGAGATACAAGTAATCCAAATTACTTTACAGGGGAGGATAAGAAAAGAACATATAATACTTGTGAACCTCTATCTGCACCCACGTCACAAAAATAAAGGGAGTCAAGAATTAAAGGAGGAGTTTGCTTCTTCCCTACATGGATAGATCAATTGATCCTCTGTTAGTTCGACCCAGGGAATGTGTGTTTCTTCCTTACTCTGTGGCAGTTCCTGAATGGATTTTTGGTTCCGCCCCTTCCTCCTTTGTTTTCTCAGCTGTTTAGACGATAACTGCGCACCGTCTGTCAGTTCCTGATTTTCCAGGGATTTGCTGGTTTCTGCAGAGACATGGGCACTGCTACTAACATCTCCGCCCTCTCACTAATGATTGATACCGCACTTGTAATCAAACAGCCTCTATACATCTGTTTCATTGATTACAGTTCAGCATTTGATCAATATAAACAGAAATATTCTGTGGCACAAACTAAAAACGTTAGGTATCCCACCATTACTCCTGAGACAACTAATCCTTTTGCATAGTAACACCTGGGTACAAGTAAAGCTGGGGGCAGGCGACCACCTATCAAAAAAGATCAATACAACTTCAGGACTAAAACAAGGGTGACTACTTGCCCCAACACTTTTTAATCTATTTATGGCCGAGCTTTCAGTCCAACTCAATGGAATTAATGCGCATGCCCCGAAGTTAGGAGGTCATCAGCTATCTAACATTCTATATGCAGATGACTTAGTACTCATCAGCAGGACACCCATAGGACTACAACGCCTGCTGGATACTACACTTCGATACTCAGACATCAATAGACTAAGCATCAACCAAGATAAAACAAAAGTCATGTGTGTAAACCAACGGAAAACAAAAACAAAGTATAACTGGCACCTGGCAAAAGTTAAACTTGAAGTCGTACAAGAATATAAATATCTGGGAGTCCTGATTGATAGCAAAGGCAACTTCAAAGCACAATGCGAGGCAATAAAAAAGAAGGGATTAACAACAGCGATTGCACTAAGAAACTTGAGAAATACAACCGCTGGGCCAAGCTTTCTCCCTTTGACCAAGGTGATACAGGCCAAACGTATTCCATCAATCACATATGGAAGCGAAGCTATGAGAGGGAGGGACGCGGAAACATTGAATGGCATCATCGCCAGAGCGCTGAGAATAATATATGGGTTGCCTGGATATACATCTCCTGCACAAATGCGGCTCAAATTTGGGAAACAAAGACAGGAGCTAGCCAGAAAAGGAGCTTTTGTTAAAACCTGGTTCAAGATCAAAAAGGGGCAGCCAGAAACATTAAACTTCTACTGGTGGAGAGAAGTTCAATCCACGGAAACCTGCCCAGCCAGACATTTTCTGGACACTGCACTTGATCAGCTGGGATTACGGCAACTCTGGGCAACGTCGGGGACCATGGCAAGCTTCAAAGAAATTGTGAACAACATCGTTAAAGAAGAGTCCATTTTACAAGACAAAGCAGCTTTGGCGGAGCGTTGACATGGCTGGCTCACTATTCAATCTTACAGTAAAGCGACTCCTCAAGCTTATCTACTCGCCAACTTCTCTAAAGCCACCAAAGAGAAGTTTTTGAAATTTAGGTTAGGAGTATTACCAACAGCATATCATCTGCCACCTTGGCTGCGCCCGCCTAAGCCAGCAACGTGCCGCCTGTGCAGGGAAGGAGAGTAAGACATAGTCCACATCATTACCATCTGCCCTGAGCTGATGCGGAAACGCCGGTCACTTCTTAGACCCATTTTTATCAAAAACCAAATACGGAAGTGCCGACAAGCAGTGCTTGCAAGCTTCTTAGGCGATAACATTCAATTAAGCTGCTACTTGGTAAAATGTTTAACTGCAGCTGATCTTCGATTAAAACAGCTATCATCGGATCATCGATGAAGCTGTACTGGAACAGAGATGGCGACGACCTGTCAATCCTTTGCGCTCACATCTGTGACTTTGTTTTTAAGCACATCATTTTTAAGCATTTTTTTTTGCACATACAAGCTCAAAAGAAAAATATCAAAAGGTTATTTACCCTTGTATAAACCAATAAATGTTGAGACGGGACTATGCACTACAAACATGCACTGATCACGGCCTCATGTACTGCTGTTTACCTCAACCGATAAAAATGAAGAAACAACACTATGGGTCATCAAGGTTGGGGGAGGGGATCCGCTCCATGATCTTAATGTGCGCTTTTTAACTGAGGTCATAAGCTTATTTTAAACTAATGTTTTATTGCTCATAAACGATGCTCATATACCTTTTTTGTAATGGTTTTAATTAACTGCACAATAAATATATACCGATATTGACAGGGAAAGGGCAGGAATGTGCTGTATTTAAAAGAATATGATGCATTCAGGTCCTTTCCCCCACGCTGGCACACAATGGGCTGCCTAGTGCCAACACAGTCACCCTTGCACCATTGTGCAAAGGTGCCTGCTTTCAAAAGCAAACCTGAGAGTCTTTTTCCTCTTTCTATGTGTGCTGCAGCAGCCCACATAGAGGAACAACAAGGAGAAATAAACATATTTTTCCGTGTTAGCCTTCTCCTGAGGAGGCCTATCTTTTTGGCACATTCCCAGGTTTATCTGTTCTTGTAAATCTGGGAATGTGACAAAATCCATGGATGTTGCATGGGGAGACTCACACAACACCCATGGAAATGCCTCCCTTTGGAAAAGTAATGCAACACCTCGATTTACGTTGCATTACATTACTCTAGATTTATGAAGTCACTCCAGGTGACCTTGCGTGGCTTCATAAATCTCTTTGTTGAGTTGCGGCGCTCTTGCATCACATTGCGTGGTGTAAGAGTGATGCAGTGGCTCTGGGAAATATGGTCCCTTGTGTCTGAGTGACAACCCATCTGTCTATCTCGAGATTTATAGAACATAAACATCCACCATGGAACAGGTCTATTGACACTAAGGGATCATTAGGATGACGGGCGGACTTAGTCCGCCCGCCTTCCTATTGGAATTCGGGACTGTCCGCCATAAGGGCGGGGGTCCCGTGGGGGGTATTAGGATGCTTTGAGTGATGTAGACAAGGAAACCCAGATGAAGAAAAAGATCATCAAGTTTGGTGACTGATGGGTATCCAAGGAAGATATAAGATCTCTTTCTTCATTCAGAGTGGGTTGTTTCATGTTTTGTGAGAGATTAGATAATGTTTCTTTAGACTCGTGGATACTTTTGTTGTTATATATCGATATTTATAGGTCTATGTATCCATGCTGGTCTTTAAATTGAGCCTTGGACCCTCCCCCAAAGTAAGTGTTATTTTTGGGTATTAGGATGCGCCCGCCACAGTGGCGGGCGCATCCTGCATTTATAACATTGTGGCGGGCGGTGCTCTCAGCACCGCCCACCACAATGCTATATATGCATGTATGCATTTGCATACACAAAGCGGCAGGCACCCCGCGGTGCCTACCGCATTGTATATGCAAATTCTGGGGGCTACCACAGGTACCCCCCATGTGCCACCCCCACCTCACCTTCCGTTGGGGGGCCCGCAGGGGGCCCCCCGATATGAAGACCACATGCTTTTCCGTGGCGAAAGGCATCTGTTCTGGCCCATTGTAATATAGACACCGCCACCATATTAAACCTTTTTCGCCCCGGTCGCATCGGACGGTCTTTCCGTCCGCCGCGGTCCCCCCCGCCATACTAATGTGGCGGGGGGCATTTAGCTGAGGATGGCGGGCGGATTGCCCCCCCCAGGCCGGCGGTGGCTACCGCCAGCCTGGCGGGGGCAATCCGCCCGCCATCCTAATGACCCCCTTAGGGCTCTGTTTTAACAAAAAGAACTGAAAATCAAGAAGCAACAACAAAACAGTCAAAAAGACATGTTTTAGCATTTTTCTAAGCATCCCTTCATTTGTGATAGATCGAGGGAGTTTAAATAACGTTCCCACCATATGAAGCACAGTTTAACCTAACAACCACCAGAAGTCCAAATAAGCTTGTAGTCCGTGAAATTCATTGCTAGACAATGGGGTTAGCCATTAATGAAAGTTTTGTGTACAGAACACAGTGATTTAAAGCAATCCTCTTCTTTATCGAAGGGCAGCAATGCAGTGATCTGATCTTCACAAAAACATTGGGCCCGATTCACAGAATGAACTTAAGACTCAATCCTAAACTTACTACTATTTTGGTATTCACAGAATGAACTTACTACTTTTGGTATTCGCAGAAGTTAGGATTTTGTCTTAAGTTTGTCTTAAGACAAACTTAAGACAGACTTAAGACAGACTTAAGACAAAATCCTAACTTCTGTGAATACCAAAAGTAGTAAGTTCATTCTGTGAATGCCAAAAGCAGCAAGTGCATTCTGTGAATACCAAAATAGTAGTAAGTTTAGGATTGAGTCTTAAGTTCATTCTGTGAATCGGGCCCATTAAGTTTATGAAAGCCAGAAATAGTCCTAGCCACTACATTCTGAATGCTTTGAAGTTTGGCATTTGTTTCACCCTGGAACATGGAAACGTAGTATTACAATAATCTAAGTATTTGTGAAAAAAGACATATATGGTAGAAACCTTGGGAACCTCCAGGAAAGGCACACCCGAGAGTGCACAGGTAGAACACGCTATTTTTGACAGAGCTGAGGTATGCTTGGCTAGAGAAAGTATGGTGTACATAAGGATGCCATGATCCCTCAACACTAGAAATGGCTTGGGCAAGCACCGATAAAGGACAGCTCTTAGAGACTGCCCCAGGCAAAAGCCATATTACAAGTAAGCATGATTTCAGATTTGGGTATTTAAACGTAAGATAGTTCGAAGACATCCTTTGCCAAACCTTTTCCAGATCTTGAGGAAGTAAGTTCTTAGCATGTTCTTGGACTTTTTCAAAGTGTAGAAAAAGTTGTGTTTCGTCAGCTTACATAAAGAGGGACATTCCAATCTGATGCAGTAGGTAAATCAAAGGATGCATTTAAACAAAGGAGGGGAAAGGGGGGAACTTGGGAAATAGCCTAGGCAACATTTCAGAGTGTATGAACCTAGATGAACTACCAAGTCCATTTCAGGTAAAATAGGAACTAAAAAAATTCAGGCTCCAGCCTCTAATGACATGTTCTGCAAGGCTGTGTTGGAGGGTGTGGTGGTCGTCGGTGTCAGAGGCCATACAGAGATTTGATAAAAACAGGGCCCAATACCGCCTTTCTCTGCCATCATTCTTAATTTTTCAAATTCCGAAACCACCACAGGCCTCATTTATTATATTTTGGCACACAGCAGTGCAGCAAGTCTACCTGCGGTGCTGGCATATGTCAAAATAAAAGGGCAGGAATGTGCCATATCTACAAGATATGGTGCACTCCTGTCCATCTGCCCAGCGCTGGTGTACAAACAGCAGCTGTGCGCCAACGCAGACACCCTTGCGCCATGGTGCAAGGGTACCTGCATTACAGGGTTGATTGTTGTTGTGCAGGAAAGGACACCTTCCTGCACAGAAACAATCATTAATGGCGTTTTCCTCCTTCTATATGTACTGCAGAATGCAGTATACATAGAAAGAGCAAAAAACGAGGAGGAATAAAAGTCTTTCTCCACACTGCTCCACTCCTACGCCTCCCCTGGGGAGGCATAGAATTCTGATGCAATCCCAGTTTTACGACACTTTGTAACTATGGGAATGTGTCAGGTTCTATGGGTGTTGCGTGGGAACACCCACAGCAACACCGATGGAATGCCCATTTCACACAGAGTAATGCGAGAAAGCGGCCCATTTTCGTAGGGCCATGAAAACATTACGCAGAGTGACTTTATAGGGCTTTGTAAATATGGGCAGGCACCATGCCCTGGTGGTGCAATGGGCTTGTAAATGAGGACCCCACATTCTTAGTGGTAAGGCCAGGCTGAACTCCAGTCTCGGAGCATATGAGATAAATTAACTGTTTCATACAGCTCCTTTGCAATGTTAGTTTCTAAATCAACAAGGAGCGTCAGGGTCACACACGCTTTGTGCATTATATTGGGAATGGGCAGCACGTTCCTGCCCTATCTCAAATTCCCTTACCAAGCCCACCCTGGCACCAAGGTGAGCTGTACTGATTCCGCCTTTATCCTAGTCAGTATTCGCATATATATTGGGCAAGCAGATTGAATAAAGACAATACATACTTCAGAGAGTGGGTGAATCATAATTCATTCACATATATTTTTCCTGTTTTTTATTTGATGAACACAAAGAAGAAATAAAGCACATATGTTTTAGTGCATCACCGGGATCTATTTGAAAAAGCTTGTCTCCAAGATTCATACTTCTTAATTGTTGTGTGCATCTTTAAGAGATGATTACTGAAAGACAATTCACTGGGTAAAAATAACACGGGTCAAGATCCCCAGTATATTGGCCGACCTGATAGTTTTCTTTCATATTTGATTCTACTTGGGTTTGATGATCTTTCAACTGTACATTAATGTACAAGAAACTGATTTTGAGGTTTCATGCTCCTATTTCACACGTTGCATGTCAAGGCAATCATAGCTTTCATTATTTCAGAAACTTGTTATTTCATGTAAACAAAAATTTCATACATGCTGCTGCCGGATTGTTGAACTCGCCTGATCTCTCTTTAGTATTTCCCCATTAGTGATAAGATGTCTTCAATGAAGAGCTTCCACTTTGTTCCACAATACAATTCTTAGAAAACCTTCCATTTTACACGTTATGGAGATTAAAGGTAACTAGCCATAGGATACACAAAACAATGTTCTGTGTTGTTCATTTGCAGGACAAACTATTAAAATATATTCGTACGTGGGGAAACAGCTGGCAAGGGCACAGTTAATTCTTTAAAAAGTAGGCTGTTGCTACTTAAGGTTCAATTCAATCTGAAAAATCAAGACATTTGGAACTGACACAAGGCGTGATCCCAATATCAGGTTCCCACAGCCACTGAGAACTGCACACTTCTAGGCAGAGATTGAGGGCTGTATGAACGATAGTAACATCATGGCAACCGGCCCCCACCCCACAACACATGCATGTAACCCGCAAATAACACACTAGACACCAGTGTTAGGTGGGAAAAAATTGCTGCAGGTTTATTACATACAACATCTGTAATCATATCGGGTTAGCTTACGGGCGATCCAAGGGCAGGCCGCATTCTCGCCACCTGCCCGCCTGCTGAGCCAAGCAGCACCGTGGTGAACCACCTATGTGCTGCCCATTACTGATTATACTCACGCCCCTTACGGGGGAGCGTAGCTAGGCAAGCCCCCGGTTGCACAGGCCCACAACCGCCCGAAGGACAACTGGGGCGCCGACACAAGTTCCAGGAACCTCCCCTGAGGCCCCTGGTGTTAGGCTCTGGCACCCCTATGTGCCCGCAGAGGTACCCTTCTGCACCTTTCTGCTTCCAAATCGCCCTGTAACTCCACCTGCAACGAGAAAATAAACATTAATACATTCATACTGTCCCCCCCCAAGCCGACACACAGGGTGAGCGGTCGGGTGGGAGATTGTGTGTCCACGAGGCCCTCACGGCGCGTCCGGTGCAGCAAAGAGGCAAGTAAGATGGCAAGGGGGACTTAAGTACCCCTCGCCCTGCCTGCTGCACCGGACGTGGCATCACATCCCCAACTCTCGCTCCGCCCGAGACTCCTCTTGCCCAGGGGAGGTGTGAGGTGAGAGGGGAGGGGTGGGGGAAGCCCTCTGTTACTAGAGGGCTGCCCTCCTGAGTGGCCACCGGTGGTTGCCTCGGGCAGCCGGATAGTAACATCATGGCAACCTGCCCCCATCCCACAACACATGCATGTAACCCGCAAATAATACACTAGACACCAGTGTTAGGTGGGAAAAAATTGCTGCAGGTTTATTACATACAACATCTGTAATCATATCGGGTTAGCTTACTGGCGATCCAATGGCAAGCCGCATTCTCGCCACCTGCCAGCCTGCTGAGCCAAGCAGCACCGTGGCGAACCACCTATGTACTGCCCATTCTGGTATTACTGATTATACTCACGCCCCTTACGGGGGAGCGTAGCTAGGCAAGCCCCCGGTTGCACAGGCCCACAAGCGCCCAAAGGACTACTCGGGCGCCGACACAAGTTCCAGGAACCTCCCCTGAGGCCCCTGGTGTTAGGCTCTGGCACCCCTATGTGCCCGCAGAGGTACCCTTCTGCACCTTTCTGCTTCCAGATCGCCCTGTAACTCTGCCACAGCCAAGGGCGGCGACAACCCTCGCCGCCCAGGCCCCCCACTGCCCCAGCTTCCTATTTTACCTCAACCCTTCAACTGGAATGCCTCCTGATGTCTAGGAGAAAAGGTCCACCATCCACAGGCGAGAGGTGATCCCCGTCCACCTCAAAGGGGGCCCCTGGTCCTATCCTGAAGGCTTCCTGTACGTCTAACCCGGCAAGACCCTCCCAACTGGCGAGGGTGAACCCGAACAAGTTAATAGTAATCTTAGACCCTTTCCTGGAACAATTCCTGCCTACCAGGACCCAGGCCCCATTGCTCTGTGAATTTGCACCTGGGGCAGTTGGCACGTCTCCTGGACCAATCTGGCGCCTGGCAGGATATGGCGCCGCGCCACACCCTATGCGGCACGATCTCTGACCGCCATACCGCACCTAGCCCCCTGCCCTTGCTGCCCTCCCCTAGATCAGATTTCATCCTGTGCAGCAAAAGAGTCCTTCCAGAAGTAGTGAGGTCGTAAGCCCCCAGCTGTATCACCAAAAAATTGGGGGGGGGGGGGGGCTCCCCGGAAGCTAGCGAGTGCTTGAGTCTGTACGAGAGGCTGTACCAACACAGGTCTGGGGAAACCAACCCCACAAACACTGTCTGTGAAAGTCCCCGCATCCAGTTCCTGATCGATGCCCAACGGGCTATCCTGGAGATGGCCGCGTGCCCAATGACCCACACTCTGGACAGCACTGATCAGCCCCGGGGGTGGAGGATGTCCTGCCCCGCTGAATTAGAGTAACCACACACTAGACGTGCCAAATGCTCCACAAGTCTTTTGTGCTTGACACTTTGTTCCCCTACACCCTAGGACGGCAGCACAGGATGACCTAATCGGTCAGCTTGGTGTGCTACCACAGACCGTAGGTCATGAGAACCTTAAGAAGCACACCAAATTGTGTGCATGTTTATATAGCGCGAACTCAACCCGAAGTATTGGAGAGCTTTACATGAACACCGTATATATATTACACGTTGGGATTAAGTGATTGGCCCAGAATCACAGGATGTGGACGCAACCCCGCGGCTTGAACCCTGGCATCCAGCACTAAAGTCGGCCGTCTAGCCCATGGACCACATCCTCTTCCCTAATTGCCAGAAGGTCGTCCCCTTGTTGAGGCTAGTCCCACGGCTGCAAGGCCAGAAGACCTATCAACCTATCTACTGGTTTTGCCACTTGCTACCCTGCTGGTTGAAGCTCTATGTTTTGTGGGGCACGCGTGCCCCTGCTCACCGGTGACGGTACTCACCGCAGGTGTATCGCCAATAGCCCCTATCTGGGTGAAAGAACTGCTGAGTGTTCCTGTTGACCGTGGGCTTAATATTCCAACCCAGTTTGACCGCAAAGTTTGTGACAGGCCAAGGAGTAAACATGCCCTACAAGTTAATCTACCCAAACATTGACTATCCAGTATACTTTCCTACCGTTGGGCTGGTGACTGGTAGCACAGGCAAACAGGAGCTGGGCATAAGATCAGTTTCCTAGGGTAAACAAAATATATCCCGCACCATGATTCCAGGCAGTGGGTGTGCTCCATGAGACACCCCCCAGTTCTGATTGCTACCAACCCTAACGCCCCGAGTGTCAGTATGTGCATATCATGCTGGGGTGACTGAGTCCTGCTGAGCCCCCTTCCTGGATGAACCCCCGTGCAGACTGCCAGAGTCAGTGAACCCTGCAGGGTGGCCTGCCAAGCTACGCCCACCCAGAATTTGCCTGCCAATGCGAGAGGACCAAGCATTCCTTGACCACAGCTCTCTTGTCGTCTGAGGTGGGGACGCCCCAATACAGGCGGGGGGGACGCCCCAATACAGTGATTGACAACATCGTAGCACAAAGCGCTTGGCAGCGACTAAGGACTGTTTTTAGCGTTTTAAACTGTTTTACCTGTATTTCTTAAAATTGTACTTTGCACAACCTCTTCCTGTCCGCTCACTCCCCGTTCCACCGCAGCTACTAGTGCTGTTTGTTGTGGAGGGAGGCAAGCGGTACCACTTCCTGGTTGCTCCAGCATAGGCGGCCATTTTCGGAGGGTTGACGCGCTAGTCTCCCCTTCGCCCTCAGTACTTAAGGATCCCATTAGGCGCGCTCGACAGTGATTGACGACATCGTAGCGCAAAGCGCTTGGCAGCGACTAAGGACTGTTTTTAGCGTTTTAAACTGTTTTACCTGTATTTCTTAAAATTGTACTTTGCACAACCTCTTCCTGTCCGCTCACTCCCCGTTCCACCGCAGCTACCAGTGCTGTTTGTTGTGGAGGGAGGCAAGCGGTACCACTTCCTGGTTGCTCCAGCATAGGCGGCCATTTTCGGAGGGTTGACGCGCTAGTCTCCACCTTCACCTAACCTATTTAGTCCCTCATCTATCCGCGCAGTGGTGACGCGCAGCGGTAGCGCCGTAGATGCGCCGAAGAGGCGCCAAAGAGAAGCCAGTCTGCGCCAGTCCGCGTCCAGACGCCTCCCGCCATTCGACGGTCAGTTCCACCATGATGGGGCCTTCACTTGTTTATAATTCCTCATCCCTCCTTTTCTTACGTCCTTCCACAACTCTTCCATGTTACCACTCGTTCCTCCCATCCCATACTGAATACCATTGTTCCAAATGTAACTGGAGTCCTCTCCCGTCACATATCTGCCAGGCACCCCCCGTTCAGGAGTGGAGAATGTTTCTTCTTAATTGCCGTTCTCTACCCAAACATCATACTGAACTGCACATATTAATTGAAGAGCTCAAACCGGATGCTCTGTTTCTGACAGAAACGTGGCTCCAAGCAGATCATGACCCGACCATTGTATGGGCCACTCCTCAAGGCTACATGCTTAACAAACTGGATCGTCAATCCGGGAGAGGTGGCGGACTGGCCATTATATACCGTGACAGCTACAAATGCCGCATTGTCCCAACCTCCCTACCTTCCTGCGAGTGTGTTCATTTCTCGCTAGAACTCTCCCCCATTACTACTTTCACAGGCATTTTAGCTTATCGCCCCCCTGGACCCCTCAATAATTTCATCACCAAAATAACGGACCTCGCTGCTAGCGTAGTACTGTCTTCACCCAACTTTACCCTGTTGGGAGATCTCAACCTACATTTAGATGATCCCCATGATACCACAGCTAACAATCTCCGTTCTAACTTACAAGCTATGGATCTCTCACAAAAAGGCTTTCACGCAACCCATAATAGGGGTCACCTTCTTGACCACATCTATAGCAATGTAGATGATCTAATGGTAGAGACCCCTTTACCTCTACCTTGGACCGACCACTTTTTAATACCTTTTATCTGGCGCACAAACCTGCCTTCCTCCTCTCAAAACCTTGCAAAGTATCGAGGTAGGAAGTGGCCCTCGCTCCCCCTCCAAGCGTGGGAAGCTGCCCTTGCCAGAGCCCCTCCTGGGAAGGCAACAGACCCCAATACGGCCACCAACAATTTCGATAACTGGATTTCGGGCACCCTTGATCTGGTCCTTCCCATGCACTCCTGCAACTCCTTAAAAAGACCCAAAGCTGCCCCATAGTATACCCCTTCCCTCAGAACCATGAAACTAGCCTGCCGTAAGCTTGAGAGAGCATGGAGACATGATCACTCCCAACTTAGGAAGGCTGAGTACAGAGCTGCTATAAAGCTCTACAAACAGGAATTAAAGGCAACTCAAGCCTTCTTCTATGAAGGGAAAATCAATGCGGCCGCGAATGCCCCAAAGGAAATTTTTAAAATTGTTAAATCCCTCATCTCACCCTCCGCGGAGCGTCCTTCTGGTGAAGGTGCACAAAAACGCTGTAACGACCTTGCTATCTTCTTTTCTCAAAAAATTCAGATAATCTACTCCTCGTTCGGGGATGTCAAGAATGAAGGGGTTTTTCGCCTGCCCACTATCTCTGATCCTCCCGCCTCTTGTTCACTCGATACAATTCCACTACTGGACAGTCTGGGCTTGGGTGGACTTACCACCAAGATCACCTCTGGTTCCCCTAATGACCCAGCACCCCCTCAGACCCTCACTAAGGTTATGGACGTCATTCGGCCGGTCATATTGGACGTCCTCAATACATCTATCACCTCCAAATCTGTGCCACCTTCTTGGAAGTGTGCGATGGTGAGGGCCCTATTGAAGAAGCCCAATCTTGACCAGAACAACTTGGCAAATTACCGCCCCATCTCCTTACTCCCCTGGCTGAGTAAATTGCTCGAGAGGCACGTAAATAACATCCTGGTGGACTATTTAGAGTCCAACAGTCTACTACGTGCCTCCCAGACAGGGTTCCGCCCTCTACACGGGACCGAAACTGCCCTTCTGGCGGTAACGGAAGAGGCAAGAGCGGTGTTGGACCAGGGAGGAAAAGTCGCCATTATCCTACTCGATCTCAGCGCCGCGTTCGACACAGTCAACCATGTCATGCTACTGCAACGTTTGGCGGACATGGGTGTGTCAGGCGTGGCCCTGGAATGGCTGACATCCTTCCTGGCTAACCGCTCCTTCCAGGTCTTTGAGGGCGAGACGGTATCTCCTAAACACCCACTCCGGTGTGGAGTACCGCAGGGCTCCTCCCTCAGCCCGACCCTCTTTAATGCCTACATGGAACCCCTAGACAGGATTGTCCATCCCTTCGGTGTGCGTATCGTCACCTACGCTGACGATACCCAACTGGTGGTCTCTTTAGACCACTCTGAGGGATCGTCCCACACCTTAGGTCCCTGTCTAGAGGCCGTCGCTAGATGGATGCAAGCCTCCTGTCTGAAACTGAATGGGGAGAAGATAGACATTCTTCTCCTGGGCAACCCCTCTCCCACTGCCCTTGCATCCATCTGGCCCCCATGTCTAGGCCCGCCTCCGATTCCCAAACCCCCAAATAAAGAGCCTTGGGATCTGGCTCGACAAAGCACTGGACTTCTCGGCCCAAGCAACCAAGACCGCCGCCACTTGCTTTGGGATTATGAGGATGTCGCGGAAGGTGCTCCCCCTGCTCCCATTCCAGGCAAGGAGGGTTTTGGTCCAGGCCCTCATTCTCTCCCGCCTGGACTACGGAAATGCTCTTTACATAGGAGCGCCGATCTCCGTCACCCAGAAACTCCAAGTGACACAAAATAGTGCGGCCCGTCTACTCTACAATCTCCCCCGCTGGCAGTCAGCGAGGAATGCCCTAAGGGAGCTCCATTGGCTCCCTGTAGGAGCGAGAATACAATTCAAGGCTATGTGTATTCTACACAAGGTCTTCCATCGTACAGGCCCACAATTCTTCACCCGCTGGCTACTCCCTACGTCCCGTCCCGCTCCCTCCGTTCATGCACCCTCCAGCTGGCCACCCTTACCAGAGTCAGGAAGGCACGCTGGGGTGGTCGCTCCTTCTCCCATACCGCGGGCAAGTTCTGGAACACCCTCCCTTTGCCTCTCCGAGGCAACACTAATCACATGTCCTTCAGGAAAGCCCTGAAAACGCACCTGTATAGTAAAATCTACTGAACTGCCCGAGGCTCGCGTTGAGTAATCAGTCACAAGCGCGGCGAGGCCTCCGGGTAGTTTCAGCGCTATACAAATGCAATTTTCATTCATACAAATGCAATTTTCATTCATTCAGGCTACGCTGCATGGCATATTGAAAATACTGCCCTTTGAAAAGGTGGGACTGTCACTTCTGTGTTGGATATTGCATGAAATGTATCCTTAAAAATGCATAGTGGGCTCAACCGCCAATGAGACCATTGCACTGAGCCACTCCCTCCCTCAACTGAAATTAACCATACACCCATGAAAACCTGTAAAATGTGTGTAAAGTCCACTGAAGCCTAACGAAACCAATAGGGCAGTTTAGCTAGGGCACGGTAGAGACGCAGGAGGTACCAGTTGACCTGTCCCTACTGTATGCCACCCTCTAATCATTACGAATGTCCAGAGACTTTCAAAGAGACATATCGACTGTAACAGGTCCCCGCCGTACAAAGGTGCCTGCCCTACGAGGGACCGCCAGTCAGGTGCTTTCTTTCCTGCCTTTGCCTAACTCCGCCGTCACGTGACCTGGCTTGAAATTATGAACAAAATGCCAAGTGTCCTGGAAGGGAGGCATATCAGCTGTAACAGCTCAACACGGTGCAAAGACTCCTGCTAAGAGTGAACCTCAAATAAGGTGCTGCCTTTAACTGTCTTCTTATGACCTGCTGACATGCGACCTTGGCTGGGGGTACACATTCCTTATAAAATTGGCGCCCACCAAGTCCGAGTACATTTTATTCTGCTCAAGCTGTGAGACTAATTAAAACACCAACGGTCGCACTACCGACCCACTACGCTCCGCTCATCTATACTTATTAGTGAGCTGTTGCTGTGTTTCCATATTGACAACACGCTTAAAAATGGCATGTGGTCGAAAACACGTTTTGAAATAGGAAAAAGGGGGGGGGTCCGTGCACTGACCGAAACTTTCCCTAAGATGGGCATGAACGAGCTGGACTGTGTCAAGTTCAAAGCTGCTCTAAACAGGGGCTCCCCATGTTTCTGCCAGGGGCAGCTGATACTACTACTGCATGTGTTGACAAAAGTAGGCCCCCTGACCTCGAACCTTAAAATGCTGAGTCTAAAGCGACAGAGCCCCCACGCATTCTGGAGAAGGTTGTGCATTATCAACAGAGGGAAGGTGAAAATATCAATGTGCGCCCAGGCACCCACGCCTCAGCTTCCCCAGCCTACCAATACTATTTGCTGTGACCTGATAACTAATCATCAAAAGCCCCTCAGTAGCGGGCATCTCTCCCCCGAGCTCAGGGTAAGGTGTGGCTTTAACTGGCCAGCTGGGGAAAATAAACAAAGATACCCCCAGGCCCCTCCACGTAAATATGCAAGGCCCTGTTCCCACTGGGCGTCCCACCTGAGAACATGGGTGGGTATTGCATGAAGTTCCATTACCACACAGTTATGGGGTGCATGCTGGTCGATGGGGGAGGGAATGAACGTTTATTCCCAAAGTCGGACACAGTAGTAAATGTAAGCTGACTTGCACCGCATTACCACGCAGCCAACCAATGCGAGAACCATGCCCTGGACTAATTCCTGTAGGAGAGATGGCAACAGAGCGCTCCTTGGCGGCCCCAAGAATTTGATTGGTATTGGACTTGACCCTGGAAATGTAAATGTAAGTCCGTATTTGAAAGCATGAACTACTCACCCTTACTAGTCTCAAAGCCCTGGGGGCCATTGTGGAAATTACATGAGCTATTGCCTAGAAACACCTGGTGCTGAGCTGAGCTGCTGCCGGAGATCGCACCATGAACCTGTGCTCCGCAGTCATTTGCCCTGGCCGCTGCCCCACACCGCTCCCATTATCTTTAGTACTAGGGAGCCGCTCAGAAACCCTCAATCACCCCCACGGTGTGTGCACTGAAGAATATTCACTTGCCGTTAGGTACGTGTATGTAAGGTGTATGCCTAAAAGATGTGGTGTTATACCGATGCAGAGACTCGAACCTGGGATACAAAAAACAGGTAATCAGCTCCCCTCTTGCGATTTACGGACTACAAGGGATAGAACTGAATGGCTTCAACTGCTAGGGTCAGCGCAATATTAAAAGTATGACCATCCCCCGAACTGGTCCCAGGGGTCCTGGGAGAACACATTGCGTGGGGGGGCGGGATGAAGGCTCTGGTAACTGCTGGCACCATGACTCAGCCGAGCCTGCGCAATGAGATGGCAGTCCGGAGACCTGGCACTGAGCACTACCACGGCATACGGAGGAAATTTTGGGAAATTATTGTTGCATGTGGTGTGGCTCCACCGCTCCGCTAGTATTTGCATGCTAACATGCCATGGTTCGACTCCTAAGCCTTGTACCACCAAAATGTGTTGCCCCCTCCGCCCTGCCCGCTGAGGCAAGGGGGAGAGACCTGCACAACGCATTGGGTGCACGCCCGGGGAGACTCAGCCAGGCGCAGAAACGACATCTGTTGGGTGATGTGATAATTAGTATAGGTAAGTTATTATGGCACTTTAAGGACTGTTCAAATTGGTATGTTCTGGATTAGATACGTTTTTAAGAGAATGTCGTTAGGGTGTGTGGTTCGAGGATGTACACTTCACCTGTGAGTTACTGGTCGTGGGTCCTGTAATACTACCTGACGATTGGCAGGAACCGCAACATAACATAAATAAATGCAGGAACTTGCATACTGCAGGTGATCAAGCCCCTACGTTGCACCACTCAGTTGCCCTCCGGTGATGAAAGTGGAGCCATCACTTCATCTGGCTACTAGGCACCGAGCCAACTCAACCACCAGGCACTTTTTGCTGTATTGTGCCTCTAATGTTCTATATACCTTTGGACCCTAGGGCATATGTCGTTGTTTTCTCCAGTGTTGCACCGTTTGCTACCTCTTGTTTTTGGGTTGCTCACGTGTCCCTATTGCCGCCAGCAATGTAGCGTTTCCAACTTGTTCGCTTATAACTCCCTCTTCCTGTATAATTGCTGTTCGTATTGTGCAACGCTCTGGCACAACCGGGGCCAGAACCCGTATCTGTAGGGCTGCTGGGCAGAGGAAGCCCTGGTGGGCCACCGAGCCTCGCCCCAGCACTGGCTGTCCAGCCGCCACCTCGTGCCAACCGGGGCAGCACAAGCTGCCTGAGCGCGCACCTCTCAAGGAGGGGGAAGGGGGGCCCAGCCCCGGCTCGCCCACACCCGCAACGAGGCAATCTACTTCCACCAAGGTGGGGGGGGAGGAGGAGTAGCCCCCCCGCGGCGGGCAATGAAAATCACCCTCGCCGCCATCTGAGGTTACCCTAGCTGCCATCTCAGGTTTGAAATGGTGGAAGGGGGAGTGTGCCGGAGTAGCCTACCCCTCGTGCCACCACCGACAGGAAGTCGCCCCGCCTGGTTGTGGGCGGGGCAAGCAGACGGAAGCGGGGGTAAAGTCTGCGAGGCCTGGGCCCGATGGGCGAAGTGTTACGGAGCTCCCCAGGGCCAGTGGGAGCCCCACGGTGACATTGGTGCT
Organism: Lissotriton helveticus; assembly: GCF_964261635.1. NCBI lineage: Eukaryota > Metazoa > Chordata > Amphibia > Caudata > Salamandridae > Lissotriton > Lissotriton helveticus. Next base: position 810,303,891 of record NC_136063.1, read on the forward strand.
TCAGGAGGGCAGGGACCCAGAGGTACCTTAGCCCGTGTCATGCGGCATGCAAAGGGGGGGGAGCAACCGGGCACGTTCCTGTTGTCCGGCGATAGTCAGCACCAAATCCCTGCCCCCCCCAGTTTAATTGGTTAAGTCAATTAACGTTTCCCTGCTACTAAGCCTACTGCTCTAAACGGATCCCCCGATCCGCCTGCAGCTCTGGCTGATGAGCCACGGCTGCTCGCTCATGGGAGACCTGCTGTAATCGATAACACATGAAAACCGAGGGGATAAGGATACTGCCCAGAACCCCCGAATGTAGATCGCGTCCCAGAGAATCCACCTACCGCTCCCCCAGCGGCTGTTGTACGGTTCCACTACAGAGGTTACCCGACTTAGCCAATTATTATTGCGCTTTACATGAGCACTGTATTTAAATTAAAGCGTTCCGCCCAGAATCGCAGGATGTTGCAACTTTCTGCCAGGCTCGAACCTGGATCCCAAACTCCGAGGCGTATGCCAGAGCCTTAAGCCACACCAACCTTACACATTCCCTTACAGGGAGTATGAGTGATTATTCCTGAACACAGGATGAGGTCGTGAGGCTCGAACCCTGCTGTTCCCCACACCAAAGACGGCAGACTAGCCGACGGACCACATCCTCTCTGCCTTTGGACTTTGTCTCTCGGACAAGAGAACATGCGTCGGTGGCGGTTTATGCCCTAACTACTGCCAAATACCATGGTGAGGCGAGCCAGCCGTGCTCGAGAAGGGGGGAGGGGGCAGGACTGGACCGGCTGGCCAGGCGGTGCGGAGGCGGACCTGTCCCGGCCTCACAGCCCCCTAACCTGCGGACTGCATGGGACAGCATTGTTGCACAGCAGGGCAGGGGGTGGCATAGCCTCGTGGGACCTCCGCACCAAGGCTGGGTACCGTCCGTCATGGTCCAGCGGAGCGGCCTGGCTGCCAGTAGCTCGTCCCCGTGGCCCGTACCCCAACGGCGGGACCCCGAGCTCCAGCTCCCCTGCAGCCGAGCAGGTCTGGGCGCCACCTTGCTTGGAAGCGAGAGCCCACGCCCGTCTAAAACCCGTATCGTCTAGCTGTAGCGGTTAGAGGAGGGTTACGAACGAAGTGGGGCAGCACGCCACTGAATGCACCGGGAACGGCCCGCCCCTCGCTGGCCCGGGTAAATCTGACTGGGGAAGGTGGAGAACGGCCACTGGGCCCACCCCAGTCAGCTGCCCATTGTGACTCTCAAAGCGACGCCCAGCCCCCCGCTCCCGACCCCCCCGGCAGGTGCCTGGGATGCCTTGCGCGAGGGTGAGCGTGGGCTGCACGTGGATGCGATAGGTCAGCCAATGGCCAAAACGGACAAACACCTGCATGGAACTCCGTCCCTCGTCCAGCCTACAGGCCCAAGGTTAAACTGGGCCCGGCAAAGCCCCCAGGCGAACCCGCCGGGGTGGGCATGGGCGGCACTAACCTCGTCTCCCGAACGGAGTTGTCCCATGCACGAGGGCGAGTCATGGAGATTGTGTGTCCACGAGGCCCTCACAACACGTCTGGTGCAGCAAAGAGGCAAGTAAGATGGCGAGGGGGACTTAAGTACCCCTCGCCCTGCCTGCTGCACCGGACGTGACATCACAGCCCCAACTCTCGCTCCGCCCGAGACTCCTCTTGCCCAGCGGAGAAGTGAGGTGAGAGGGGAGGGGTGGGGGAAGCCCTCTGTTACTAGAGGGCTTCCCTCCTGAGTGGCCACCGGTGGTGGCCTCGGGCAGCCGTATTCTGGCTTCTCCGAAGAGCTGCATCTGCTCTAAAGACTTGTTCAGTATTTGTGAATAAGGCAAGTGGGCATCCCAACGCATAGGTCAGGCGTCCAGGCTTCCTTGACTTTCTCAAGCAAGCTCTATTTACACCCCCTCCTGCATACTACAATGAGTTGCTCTCAGGGAGCTCTAAACCCAAAGGACAACCAGAGGCCTATGCAGCCACCACTGGCATAGAAAGGGCTCATATGCTAATATTCAGCCCACCGAGTCTGCGAATTCCCTGCTTAATCGTGACTAGTGGTTAGCTGGTATGTCGGACTCTCCTTGGTAGCAATTATATATTGGATCCATCAAACAAACGTTTGGCCCCCAGCACACAGGAAGTGTAGTTCACCAAGACCTTTACTTATGACACTACGCTTTCACCATTTTTGATAAGCTTGTTTTTCTGGAATTAAATGTATTTCATTCATGAAAATCGCACTCTAGCTACATAGAAATAGTAGGCTCCCTACTCTATCTTGTTTTTGATGTTTGCTGCCAATGTTCTGTATCACATGGACAAACACTTATGTTCATGTCTCACTGAAATAATGTTGGATGTATTTTGTAAGGCAAGATGATGACCTTCACGAGAATTTTAAAATGCTGTTTCAGCACAATTGCACATGTTCAAGCTTTTCACCTAGCAGTCTTAGAGGAATCGCAAATAATGTGGCAATATGTGTTGCAGTACAGATATTGTCCGTTAAAAGCTCCATGTTGTAGAATTATGAGAGACCTTTGAAATGTATTTTTACTGTTTCATTCTGCCTAATTCTGATTGGCTAATTTTTGGTCAATTGAGTACAACTGCATTAAATGTATGAAATCCTTTTCTCAGATCCCTATTAATGTGCACTTTTGTGGATGTGAGATATGCCTTTTCTCACTGACCTTTGGGGGCAAAAGATTCTGAATTGCTCTCCCATTATATATTCCGTATTTGGCTGACCTGAGCTCCACTGAGTTCTTTGATTGTTTCTGTACCAATTTCTCAATTTCTGTATAACTTACAATCTGAAAATAAACCTATTGTAGTGTAGCTCCTATTTTCCCAATAGGCTCTGCGCATTGGAATAGTACCTACAGCAGTAAAGGCCTAGGCCAGACGTTAACTAGGTCTACTACTGTCGATACTAGACTTAATTTTTGGGTTTGCCAGCTAAGCTCAGAGTTCGCTAGAAACTTTCTCGAATGTTCAAGGAAGGAATTAACTCCCCTGATTAGACAAGAAGGGATTTAGTTTCTGACAACCATAGAACATGACAACTTTGCTCTCCCCTAATCAAGAGTCAATCTCGAGAGTCGTGTGAGCACAAGGCAATTATTTTACTCAGTCAGTACGTGCATTCTTAGTCTCATCAGAATGTAGAGAAAAGGAAGAGACGGGCGTGTTCAATAAAAGATGTTATTTATTGATCAGTCTCTTTTCTCGTACAAGAGAAATGGATCGATATTATTGCAATACTTATAGTTAAGTAAAGTGCATACATTAAAAGCAATAGTATAAAATAATACTGTAAAAACATTGATATGGTTTCTGAGCCATATGATGTTTAAAATGATTAAAATATATTTACATACACATATACATTTGACTAAACTTGCTCAACTGGTGTTTCTAAATACGCCTACCCCGTGTACCTGACCTAAGTCTAATGCGTGGGCGGGAATAGAAAGTTACAGTTTTAAGTTAAGTTTGTTTTTGCCAAGTGAATAACTAAAGAATTCTCTGTGAGGGGTTATTCAGTTCTGTACCTGGAATTTAGGATGGATGAGGAATGGTATCTCTTTCTCTGCTCTCGATATTCCAGGCTGCCTGTGAGGGCTGCCCAGAAGCGCCGGTGCTGGGTCTCTCGGCTTGAGATAGCAGCGCGTCTCTCAGCGCGTCAGGAAGGCGGGGCTGTTGCCAGCGGGGTCTGCTTCTGCTCTCGGCTTCGGCAAGTATGGCTGCTCCGTCTTGTCACCACGCGTGTGTTTGCATAGGGCAAGGTCGGCAATATTTATACCTTAAAGGTGCCGAGATTGACGTAAGGATGGACATAGGTACGTCAATAAAGATGTCATACGACTTGCTCGTTAGCACATTCTTTACTAAAGTTCTCTGTGAAATCAAAACAATGGCCGCACGGATTGTCCAGGTTGTCATAGGTTTGATTTGTTATGAGAACGTCGTATGCCTTATCAGGGGCTGGAGGAATGTCGCTTGTCTAATTAGATCTCAAGCGTTATGACCTAATCAGATAACACGTTCCTGTGCCGTAGTGTGACTGCGTCAGATAACGGTATCTGCATCATGGGGGTTTTCTTGCCTCATGGGCTGACTGTTAGTTAACTTGATAGTTAGTTTAACCAGAATAGGGTCAGGAATAGGGGGACTGATTCAGAACCTATAGAAATACACGACACCCACTCCACGCTAACTATGGTCATATCTACTAATCTATGCATAGTATAACATAGTACAACATACTATAGAGTATAGTGTATACCTTACCACCCCAAAATACATAAATGCATTTCGAAATTTTCAAATATACTGAAAAATTGCAGTCATATATATTGTATGCACTTAAGCTATGAATTAAATGCAAAAGTAAACACGCATTGTTATGCATTATTGCTTATTGGTATATGAGAAATACACATGAAATGGCTCTTAATATTGCTATACAGAAAGGAAGTTCGAGACCATTTCATCACATAATAAAATATTTGTGAACATCCCAGCGGGCAGCTAAAGTCTATAAAGTATCTAAAAATAGAAATTTTAGTTCTCTAGGAATAGTTTCTTACTTTAAGCAGAAGATCAGTGTCCCGGGAAAAAATATGTAGAAAAATATTTTAGGGGGCTTGCTGAAAAAAATTGCTGTCCGTGAACTGGAGTGAAATTGTTCATGTGACTTTATTTTTAAAGTTGAAGGCCGAATTCAGGGAACGCCGTGTGCGAGTTTACTCAAAAGTCTCTATTTCTGTTCTGGAGAGAACATCATATCATTCAGGCTTTCGAAAAAACTGTCAACAGCTTCATGGGCAAGTTCCACTAAGTCGGAAATAGGGGTAACCATGCATTCGTGCGCATGATTGTCTCCATTGACATTCTGATTTGCATTGCTGACAGAAGGTCGTACCTGTTCGATGTTGCTTTCATCTTGAACTTCACTACTCTTCAATCGTAGTGGTGAAGATTCCAGGAATGCCGTCATCAGGATTGGCAGCCTTTGAGGGCAGCACAAAGCGTGAACCTTGGTAGGAACCAACAGTGTATCTGCATCCACTGGCGCATCCGATTGTAGCGTCAGACAGGTGTCTAACACGCATTCTTCTCCGCATAGCAGACACCTTAGTACAGGTAAAACACACCTTTGCCACATTGGTCGAAATGATAGAAACCAAGTCATGTTTAGGTCTCTAAGCCGGGAGAGTCCCAGGATTTTTGATATCCGGTCCCGGTATCCAATGGCTAGGATCGTATCTTCCATTGTCGCGAGAGTTTGATCTGTGACATGGGTTGCCATAACGAAAAATAAGGACTAGGAATAGGATTCCTGCAATTAGTCCCAGGATCAGGGGAAGTCCGCCAAAAATCGAATGGACGAAATCTGGAAAAATACCCAGTATGGCTTTGAATGGTGTTAATGCCATCGAAAATACTGTCTTAAATACCTTTGAGACCCCAGTGGTATCAGAAATATTTAAGATTTCGCTTAGGATTTCCGCGAAATGTACGGGGGAATTAGTTGATAATAATGTATGTATCTCTGCAGTCGTCCTTGCGACTTGTAGATCATACGTTTCTTTTGATGACGTGAGCCTTGTAGGCGTCTGAAGAAGCACTGTTTTCATTCTGCTTAAAGTGTCTATTCGAATAGAAGTAATTTTCAAACTGGGCCATGCCCTTGCCTCCCTGTCTGGAAAGGAGCTGGGGAATAAAGAACGTCCACAGCACTTGACCTTCGCCGTTGTAGTGACTAGATAAGGAGTCCCGGGCATAAGACTACAACATCTGTGGTCTACAATAAGAATGTAACTCCCATTATAGAGTCTTTGAAAGAATGGTTCTATTTCAGTTGCAGGTGCGCCTTGCTGGTGACATGAAAGGTTGTATGAATTCCCTTCACAGGCTCCGTGCAAACTAATACCGTTACACAGAAGCGTGCCGCTTAGTGACATAGCACAATTGTTGCCACTAAGAAACACTTTCTGTCCTTTATTACTGACACATGCATGTGAATAGGGCAGGTTCCAAGTTGTTTTAAGGTACCCCTTTCCCAATTTCTCGTACATGCCAGCCTGTATATATTTTTGGCAGTATTGAAACCTGAAGGTTGAGATTGGAATATTTATGATTCCGTGTATTACCCATTCACTGACAGGTCGTTCTGACATTGTCATTGGTAATCTTTCTAGTTTTTCGATGCTCAAGATTGTATAATCAGCACCCTTTTGCGCCATACCGATTTGTCTATCAGTAAGGTTAAAGATTTGGAATAGTGACGTTGTGTTGATTAAACGCCAAGGCACATAGCCTGAACGCAGATTTTGTAGCGTCCAGCCAAGCTGTACAATAGAACGCAATTGTGACTGACCATGTTGTAATAACAGTAAGTCTTGCGATAGTATATCGATTGCTGAAGACACAATGCTGTCCAATGAAAAAATTCTGGAGGACAGAGTCATTAACCCATTGTCCACTACAGAAAGTGATTTTTCCAAATTAATACGGTCAATTTCCCGTATTCTTTCTGCTGTCTCAATTTGAGTAACCTTCCAGGCCTCATTGTATGCTGCATATACAGAGGCTGCTATGAAACGCTTTTGACGCTGTTTGCGTGGTCCCAGTATGAAATCACGCAAGTCAGCACCATCAGTAAGTAAAGTTAGGTGTTGCTTAATTTCAGGCAGTGTGGAAGTCTGTAGCCATTGAAGGCATAATTTGCCCACACTGTAGGTTGTTATTATCCCTGGATGATGTCTTTGGGGATATCTAGGGTCTGGCCTGGTCATTTTGAAACCCTGTGTTTTATTCAGGAATCTATCTTGACAGTAATTTGCATCTGTGGGCCAGATCAACCATTGTTTCCAATCAGGATGTGTTCTGTTTTGGTTTATTATATGATTTACGTCTATCTCTTCATCTGTATCAGAGCTATTGCTAAACATTGTTGGCTTCGGAATAGACGGTTTAATTAAATCTTTGATTTTGGCTAAGCCAAGACAGGTGGTTTGTTGAACAGTGTCATTTAAAAATATCATTTGTTCTGGGATCATGCAGGCTCTAAACAAAGCTTCTATACCCTGTACTTGCCATTCTTTTGTACCCCAAACACTTTTCAAATCAACATTTTTGTCCCAATAATCAAATCCAAATGTATTAATTTTTTCGAAGAAAGAATCTGAATATATCAATTTTGTGTTGGTTATCATGGTTTTCATCCCTGTCTTGTTTGACAATTTAAAATAAAATGTTTCAGCATTACTTATGTTAAAACCTGAAAAATATGAATATTTGTCATAAACGGTTCTAGAGCTCCCTTTTGGAGGTGTAGCACAATGTTCCCATTGATTATAATTTAAAACATTTCTAGGTTGTGCCGATTTATGCAAAAAATGGTTACCATAATGGTTATAGCAATACATACTATTATAATTTGTAGAACCTTGCAAATAATCATGTTTTGTAAATTTAGCAGACATTACTAAGTCAGACATCATATTGTTGATGCTTTCGAAGTCCCAATCATCAGCAAATGAGTTTGGTTTTGCAAAATCACTCAAGGAGATCTTGATTTGGTGTGGATATTTCAGGATCTCGACCGGACCATAAATTTCATAGTCAGTGTTGTCCCAGGCTACCCCACCAGGTATAGGATTTGCTGTGAAGTTGGCTGAAGAAAGTTCTCTTTTCTCGACGTGTGAAGATGTGTGTGGTTTGAGGACCAAGTTGATGTTCTGACTTGCTGTGTCCATTTTAGCATATTTTCCCTCAATGAAGCGTCCCAAAGTAAATACCATGATGAGCCAAAGTATGAGGATAAATGCACCAAAACCCACCCAAAATTCAATCCATGGAGAAACCAGATATGTTTCTTTCAGTTGTTTCAAAAGTTCCTTAGCTTTGTCTTTAAAGGATTTTGATGATGGCTGTGTCTTTGATTCACTGAAGCCTTCAGAGGAATCATCGAAGTTGATGAAGTAACCGGATGCAGTTCTGTCAATTGTTCCAATTGGTTCAGGATTTCTGTTTTTTGCATTTTCACTTGGTACTTCATTGTAGATTGGTGTGTCTCTGCTAAATGTCTTTATTTGGGTTTTCAGAGGTCTGAGTTCTATTGCATTGTTGCATAGTCCTTCTTGTTCTTCTGCAGGCGTTTCGAATGTGATGAGCCTTTTTGTTAGGACCTCTGTGCTGGTAGCAAACCTTGGTGTTCTGCTACTTATTGGGAGTCCACTTGGCCTACTGTTTGTTATCGGCCACATGTTGTGGTTTTACCAGGTCGATGGATACAACTCTGTTCTCCTTTTTTCCAGCAAGTGGCGGTAGTACAACTGATCTTGTCCCGTTGACAGACAAGACAGGAACTGCTTTTCTGTAAGAAGGCCCAAATTCCTTCTTTACCGCGATCTTCTCCCTGACTAGATCCCCGACTTTTGGAATCCAGACAGGTCTTGCTGGGACAGGTGGTGATTCTTCAGTGGTTGTTGGCTGTTGTTTCAACTGTATGTTGCTCAGGTCTTTTCTTGTTTTGTTTAAGTCCTGCAAAATAGCCAAACGGTCTTTGACATCAAAGGTTTTTTCTATTACCACTGAAGTCTGACTATCAAGGTCAGAGATCAACATCCTAGTTCCGAATAATAATTCGTACGGACTGAATCCCTTCAGAGAATTTCTTGGCAAGTTATTTAGACTACGTTGGACACTTATTAGATGTTTGACCCACCCAGCTCCCGAACCTAATATCCTTTCCATTATAGATTGCTTTCTGCCTTGGTTTTTTCTTTACACCATCCAGTACCCTCAGGAAGGAAGTGAGAAGATTCCCGCTGGGCTGTGCTCATTCGGCCATGTTTCCCCCCCAGGCTGGATTGCCTGAGTGAAAACAATGGTCGAACGTAGCATGCTCTTAGCGTATATGCCATTTAGACTCGCAAATCTTGTATAATAGTCCGGACGTCAGCCGAGTGCTGTGGATCTACATTATAAGTGGAAACTAGCCTGTATATGTTAATCGCAAGCCATTCTTTTTACTGGTGATATTATCTGCCTTGATACGACGAGGTATTAAACTGCTTCTCTCCCCACTGCGATCTCTGTTGCAGTTTGGGCAGTTTTTTACAAACATGGTGTAGTGCAGGCTCATGCCTGGCCACCAGTACCGTGATTGTAATTCTTCTAGAGAATTTTTCAGTTTGAGGTGTCTGAGACCCTCGCCCATGTGTGCGTCTGCGATTAACAAGCTTCTCCTGTCCATGTTTGGAATCACTCTATCCCCCACTCCAGGGATTCGAGCAAAAGGGACGGAGTTTGCATCGATTATGTATGTATAATTGAGTGGATAGTTGATCGGTAACGCTGAGCAGTCGCCTTTTGATGACGTTTTCACTGCCAGCATTGTTTCACCGTCAATGTATTTTAATGTACGCTTTTTTCGATCTACGGGAGCCGGTTTAGTGGCTGCCGCTGCGGCTGCTTCAGCCAATGAATTCCCCACAACGTGAACGCCATCACGCTGATGACTCAGTGAGTGTGTCACGTGAGTCTTTGGTAGTTCTTTTTTCAAAAGAGCTATTTGTTCCCAGAGCAGTCTCTGCTTTATTGGTGCATCTGTGTCATCTTTGTAACCGTTCTGAATCCATGTCTGCAAATCCTTGTTATATGCTTTGACGCAGTAATATGAATCTGACACTATAAGTGTCGGGAATTCGCGATCCGCATTATCTAGCGCCATTTTCAATGCGATTATTTCAGTTTGTTGTTCTGAATTAGTTTCTACTGAGTGTGATTTTGTTAATAGAGGTCTTAGTTTACCTCCGCGCCACACTTCTTTTGTAATCTCACATGTGGGATTGTATGCATGTTCTCCCCAAACGGAGGGTTGAGCATGTCCGTCTGTATAGATTACACAGGCGTAATGTCGTAGAGGCAGAATGTCGATTGGCAGAGGATACGTCTTTTCATATTTTAGATTTTTTAATTCTTCTAGTTCTGGATCAAAGTAGTAGTATACTTTGTCCGTTGTGATTGAATTCACCCATTGTATCCATTCCGGATTCAATGTTGTTGTTGGTAAATTACACGGTGTTGTTAGTGCCTCAAAGGCTGATTCTGCTGTTCTGACTGTGATATGTCTACCGTCAGCTATGTCTTTTTCTCTAGCTATTGCGGTTTGAACTGCACGAATGATTTTTTCTGTATTACTGAATTTCTGTTCCGCTTCTGTGTACATGTGTGATTTAAATGCAATTGGTACCTTTTCTCCTTCATTAGAAGTCAGGTATGTGAATCCGCATCTCCCTGGGATGACTCGGATCACAAGGTTGCGTGTGTTATCACGTGTTTCTAATTTTGTTTTAATTAGCATGTCTGTTTGTAAGGATCTCAAAATTTCTGTGTGTGTTTGAGTCCAATTGGATTTTTTAAAGTCTGGTTTAATTAGATCATAAAGGGGTTTGACCCTTTCTGCGTAATTTGCAATGTATGTTCTTCCGAAATTTAGGAAGCCTAGAATTGACTGTAGGTTTTTTAGTGTTTTAGGGGCTTGGATTACGGCACATTTCTCTAGGAAATTGTCTGCCAGGCTTTTGCCTTCACTTGATAACTCATATCCTAAGAATAGGACTGTCAGATGGGCAATTCTGGACTTTTTGAAGTTGAATTTGTAACCCTCTGCAGCGAACCCAAGTATTATGGTGTTCACTCTTTTCAAGTGAGTCTCCAAGTCATCATCTGTTAAGTAAATGTCATCGACATAAGATAATGCTTCATCATCATATAGTTGTAGTAATTCTGTTACTCTCGCTGAGAATACCCCCGGGCTGTTCTTGTACCCCTGGGCTAACCGACAGAATTGTTTTTGAGTGCCATTTACTGAGAATGCAGTTAAATATCTGCTCTCTGGTGCTATGTTTTGACAAAAGAATCCATTGGAGATGTCCAAGGTTGTTTTGTATTTTTTGCGCACTATGTTATTCATTAGTGCAGCACTGTGTGAGTTTTGCACTGCAAAAGTTTTGCAACATGTGTTAAGGTGTCGGTAATCCAAAACTAGACGATATGAATTGTCTGGTTTGGAGACCGGAAACAAAGGATTGTTCATTTGTGAGGTGCAAGTTTCAATCACCCCCTGGTATTCTAGCTGATCTAGTATTTCATTTACTTGTTTTTTAGCTTCTTGCTTAATTGGGTACTGCCTTTGTGCAGTAGGTTGTGATTTTAACTGGAATTTGTGAGGAGGAGAATCCTCATCCCATCATACATGATTTTTATATAAAGCAGGTGCTAAGGCCACTGCCCACTTTCTAGCAAGTGTGTATTTTTTATGAATCGGGATTTGATTCGAGAAGGCAGGCATAATTACTTCTTCGCCATGAGGGCACTCCCTGACAAACTCTGGTGGCCAGTCTTTTTCAGCTAGAAGGATGTCATGACCCTTTGAGAGGTTATCCCAAAATAGTCCCCTTATTTTCCTAGTCTTATCTCCCTCTATACGTAATGTTATCTCGTATATCTTGTGGGGCTTGCTAACTCTGTTGTCTGCAGTTTCCACTTGAAGGTATTCATTCGTGTCCACTGTCTCCAGATGATTCATAAGGACTTTGCGAGCTATGCTCACCTCTGCTGCGCTGTCTAGCATTGTCTGAGCCCATTCTCCGTTTTTCAGTTGTGTCCTCAGTATTCTCGGCATTTTTAACTACCTTGATACTGGCTACCTTCTTTTTTGGAAATTGTAATTTCTTTTTTAGCTGAGCAGGTTCCTTGTCTTTGGACTTGGCGTGCTCTTCTGATCGTCCTCTTCTTTCCGATTTCTGCGAGGAATTCTGAAAAGATTGAGAGGGACGTGTATCAATGTCTTGATATCTATCAGGTTTTTTAATATTATCCCTATTTCTAAGGTTATATCTATTCCCAGAGGGGTCACTCTGCGGTGACCTCTGTCTTTGGTTTGGAGATTTCTCTCTTCGCCTGGGAGACCTTCCTCTGGACTGGAATTTCTTTTCTTTAGGATTGGATTGTTTATTTCCATCCCAGTTCTTTTTTGGTGAATTATTATTATTAAAAAATATTTTTTCTGGATTTGTAGTCAGTTGCGGTTTTACTGGTATTCCACCTAGACTATCTCTGCCTAGTTCTTCATAGGATTTTTCTATGATTCTGGCAATTTCAGCTGGTTGGTCTGCTATATCTGTCTCTTTTAACCTCTGGCGGATCGCCACGTTTGCTGCTTCACCTTTCATGTTGGCTAATAATATAGCCGAGACCTGCTTGAAGTCTTTTAGTAATTTCATACCAAGAGTTAAAGCAGGTTCTGGACCGTATTCATCTTGAATTTGTTTTAGCACATCTGGTATTACCGAAATGGATGGAACACCGTGCGTTTTTGTGTAGATGGAAGCAAAGACTGTACCCCAAGTGTCACAGTCCTCAATGTGTGGTGCGATTCCCATTGGGAGACATATAGTCAGAATCCTGTGTTTTTCTAATGGGGTGGTGTCAGGAAACACCGCCTCTATTTGGGTAATTTTCTGTGCCAACCAGAATGGTATCTGTTCCCGTTTAGCTGGAACTTTACCTAGGCAGGATTGGATGTTCTGTGGTGTAATTTTATTTGTGTTCCCCTGGTGAGGGGTCAGCTGTGGAAGTTTAATCGCTGGCTGAATTGTTGAAGTCCGCATTACATACTGAACTAATTGTCTATGAATTTTTGTAGTTGTTTTAGCTGTATTAACAGCTCTGCTGTAGACATTCCTTCGATGTCTGGGTGTGGTGTGTATCCGGCCAAGACCGGCCACGTTGCTCCTGGTCTACCTAAAGGACCGAGCCTTGTAATGTGATTATTATGTTTTAGGGCGCCATCAAATAAGAGCAAATGCTCTTGGAATTTGAGTGGTACTTCCACCTCCTCGAAAGGAGTGTACGTTTCAGGAGGTTCCTCTACTTTGTAATAGTGGAAGTACTTTGTTACAGCATTTGCTGCTGGAAAATGTATCCATGAATAGTATACCTCTGTCTGCCGATATTCGTGTGCCTCGATTACGAATATGACTGTGCCACCTCTAGGTGTCAGTCCATTTTCTATAAGTTTTAAGGTTATAGATCTCCTTTTAATGACCGGAATGAGTATTATATCCGCGTCTGCTGCTTGCATGGTAGCATCAGCATCTGCGAGTTCAGTTGCTAATCTAACTGCCTCTCTTTCATCATCACTCTCTGCCATTTTACAGACAGGATGGTATTATGTTTGTTTGCAGATCAGGTTTCTTTATGGAAACAGAGATTAGATGCACAATATTTTGGAACTGTTTTTATCCTTCAACGTTGACTTGACCAAGAACCATACATAGGAGTTCCCTCCTGCGAAGTTTTGGAGGATATAACCTTTCACCCACTCCAGACGTCTTTGGAGTATTTGGGAAAAGGGGTCTGAGTGAGAAAGCACGACTGAGTTACTCTAAATGTCTTACGTTAGTTTTATCACCCTTTCCAAACGCGTTGGGCGCCATGTAGTGTAGCTCCTATTTTCCCAATAGGCTCTGCGCATTGGAATAGTACCTACAGCAGTAAAGGCCTAGGCCAGACGTTAACTAGGTCTACTACTGTCGATACTAGACTTAATTTTTGGGTTTGCCAGCTAAGCTCAGAGTTCGCTAGAAACTTTCTCGAATGTTCAAGGAAGGAATTAACTCCCCTGATTAGACAAGAAGGGATTTAGTTTCTGACAACCATAGAACATGACAACTTTGCTCTCCCCTAATCAAGAGTCAATCTCGAGAGTCGTGTGAGCACAAGGCAATTATTTTACTCAGTCAGTACGTGCATTCTTAGTCTCATCAGAATGTAGAGAAAAGGAAGAGACGGGCGTGTTCAATAAAAGATGTTATTTATTGATCAGTCTCTTTTCTCGTACAAGAGAAATGGATCGATATTATTGCAATACTTATAGTTAAGTAAACTGCATACATTAAAAGCAATAGTATAAAATAATACTGTAAAAACATTGATATGGTTTCTGAGCCATATGATGTTTAAAATGATTAAAATATATTTACATACACATATACATTTGACTAAACTTGCTCAACTGGTGTTTCTAAATACGCCTACCCCGTGTACCTGACCTAAGTCTAATGCGTGGGCGGGAATAGAAAGTTACAGTTTTAAGTTAAGTTTGTTTTTGCCAAGTGAATAACTAAAGAATTCTCTGTGAGGGGTTATTCAGTTCTGTACCTGGAATTTAGGATGGATGAGGAATGGTATCTCTTTCTCTGCTCTCGATATTCCAGGCTGCCTGCGAGGGCTGCCCAGAAGCGCCGGTGCTGGGTCTCTCGGCTTGAGATAGCAGCGCGTCTCTCAGCGCGTCAGGAAGGCGGGGCTGTTGCCAGCGGGGTCTGCTTCTGCTCTCGGCTTCGGCAAGTATGGCTGCTCCGTCTTGTCACCACGCGTGTGTTTGCATAGGGCAAGGTCGGCAATATTTATACCTTAAAGGTGCCGAGATTGACGTAAGGATGGACATAGGTACGTCAATAAAGATGTCATACGACTTGCTCGTTAGCACATTCTTTACTAAAGTTCTCTGTGAAATCAAAACAATGGCCGCACGGATTGTCCAGGTTGTCATAGGTTTGATTTGTTATGAGAATGTCGTATGGCCTTATCAGGGGCTGGAGGAATATCGCTTGTCTAATTAGATCTCAAGCGTTATGACCTAATCAGATAACACGTTCCTGTGCCGTAGTGTGACTGCGTCAGATAACGGTATCTGCATCATGGGGGTTTTCTTGCCTCATGGGCTGACTGTTAGTTAACTTGATAGTTAGTTTAACCAGAATAGGGTCAGGAATAGGGGGACTGATTCAGAACCTATAGAAATACACGACACTATAAGGTTTATACTTTTCCTGTTTGTCATTCTTGTTTTAGAATGCTTTAAAGACAGAGAGGTTCAGGAAGGAGCACCAACATCTCATAAGGGATTGACACTGCTTCCAGCCCATCAGTCGCTCAAGAGAACAAGGTGGAGCTTGACATCGGTTTCACTGTTTACCAGGGATTGGAATGGAGTATTCCTATTCTTGCTTCAAACACTGCCTGCACCATCTGTTTGATCAAGGGTTGATTTAGTGCGAGGATGGCCATTCCACAGGACAAAGCACACAGGGTCAAATTCATATTAGCTCTGTGTAGTGTAAGCAGGGGGATCTCCAGCATCTGTTCCAAAAGTTCTATAACTGTACAAATCAGCATCCTGGCAACCTACATAGGCTCAAAATATGCAAGTGTGCACATGCACAGCTATGCATAGCCTGGCAGAGCAATAGACTTACCCATTTTACTAACAGGGCTTACAGGCTATTTAGCATCTTTTCAGAGGGTTTCAAAATGGGTGGGTGGATTCAGGGTCTGTACCCCTCACCATCTCTGACTCCTGGCTCTCCATCAATTGTGAAATGCAGGTTTATTTGGAACAGTGGCAGGTTATGTTTCTCTCTCCTCTGCTTCAAGAGACATGCCCTACAAATGTTAGGAGGCCATCAATAAGTGCCTTTTGCACAGCCACTAAACTTCAATGTAATGCAGTGTCATTGCCATACTGAATGCACACACTAATCAGCAACTCACTAATGGAGAGTCACATTTGTGTGATCCTTTCAATTTGCTCTTCTTGCAGGCTTGGGAGCAATGAAGTGTCTCCAATTCTCATTGCATTGTACTGTACCCCTTCTCATTGCTTGTGTTTCCAGCTCATAGAAAGGGCAAAAATCTAAAAAAGTAGGGTGTGAGATAAAAAGGCAGGGTAGTTGAGCAGATGTTTGAAGGGGAAGCAGTGACTGCTGGTGTGCGAGTTAGAGGTGACTGTTACAACAATG
This sequence comes from Lissotriton helveticus, assembly GCF_964261635.1. Taxonomy (NCBI): domain Eukaryota; kingdom Metazoa; phylum Chordata; class Amphibia; order Caudata; family Salamandridae; genus Lissotriton; species Lissotriton helveticus. The sequence goes on from NC_136063.1 coordinate 810,319,769, forward strand.
CTGTGGGGCTAGCACCTGATCTGGGCCTTTCCCTCTCAAGCCTCTACTCCCCCAAGAACTCCCAGGCTGGAATTGTGAATTCCTATTTTGTCGAGATTATACTCTAAATTCTATTATGAATTTTAAAAGATAGACACCCCGATGTCTATTATTTGTCTATGCACCTGAAGCCGCCCTGAACGAAAAATGGCTGGGTGAGCCAATTTTATACATTCATTGTCAATACATTTTTCTTTTCTCTGCCTCCCCTAAATCCTAGGTAATATCTATGGGATGAGTTGGTGAGGTGATCATAGCCCTGTGTAACTCATTCATGACCTGCCGGTTGTGGCATCAGAAAGTCACAACAGGGAAATGTCTTGATCCAGAGCCCAAATCAAAGGCAAACAGAGAATTGTGCTACTCTCATGCAACCATAGTATGTTGATCCTGGGCAACATGACTTCTATGAGTGTTTCCTGGGTCATTAGTCCAAAAGACATGAAGAACCCAACCATAATTTTGTCTCTGGCTGCATGTTCCTGGTATTTGTGCACCAAGTTTCATCCAATTCGAGAAACGTGAGTACTCTGGGTCTTAATCCTTATTCAGGGCAAGGCCTAATGTCTATTGATCTGCAAAAGTCTTAGACAAAAATAATATAGGGGTTAGCATCTCTACTACCACAGACTGACTAAGTAAAATAATTTTTTTGCCAAACCGTATTACAAGGTATTGTTTTTAATAGGTGACAAAATGTTACATCCTATGATGCTAGTGATGAAGCAAGGTGAAGAACAAAATTTTGTTCTAACTTGTGAAGTTAATCTCCCATAATAATAATAAAATTAATAAGCTTGTGGTGAAAATTACTAATCAACTTAGATTAAGATTACATTCATTGATACACATGGGATAAACTAATGTGCTTTATGTTGCAAACGCAAAGAGAAAAATAATAAATTAACCTTGTCTATTGTCTTTGTCAGTATTCAATGCAGCTGTTTAACTAATGGCATGTGCTTATTTTGTGTGCTTATGTAATGTCTTTTCTGTGATGAAAGCAAATGGAGTTCGTGCAGTTCCTGAAGAGTAGTAAATATGATGCTGCTTGTTTGTGCTTTTTGCTAGGTAACATAATTAACAGGATTAATTAGCAAAGGGGGTGGGTAACAGAATGGGTCTCAATTCTTTCATTAATTGATGTCTTGTGTTTGTTTAATAATAGTTTCCAAAGTGAGGCCTAAAGTTGGTTCAGAAAACATGGTTGACAGAGCTGCAGACGCAAAACTTGTCCAGAGTGAAGCCTTCGCACATGCGTAGCTGTGAAGATTTTTACTGCATTGTCATCGATAATTGAAAAAGCAATTCTCTGGTTGTGTTGAACGTGCTCACGGAGAGAAGGCTCAAGGACAGAACTTAAAGTGTCTGCCAAAACTAGGAAGTAAAAGTTCTAAATGCGGGGAAAAAGTAACTTTCTTGAGGAAGCCAAAGGATGTGGAAGTAAAGGACAATAGGGCTTATGTGAAGCCTGGACTTGGTCAAGAATCGGAGGTGACCTAATCGTGGTCTGACACAGGACAGCCAATAGAAAGCTTGGATTTCTTTAGAAGAAAGTAAAATGTAGAAAGTTTAGTTAGAAGGAAAGGTATAAAACCTGACACTGTGATCAGGGAAAAAACTCTTGCTTTCCGATTCCTGAATGACGTGACATGCTGTCGGACTTTGGCGCACGTAAGGACAGCAGACTTTAAATGATTTTTCCTTTCTAGGTGAAGTGAGAAATAGACAGGGAAATAGATTTAGGAAATGGAATCTGTTATTCTGCTAATAATTCGTGTTTCTGAGCTTGCCTTGAAAGTGTCAGTTTATTAATTCATTTTCTTATTAAAATGTTGCTTTCTTAATTGCTTATAAAGTAAAGATTTTAAAACGCAAATGCAATTTTCTTTATGAAAAATAAAGTTAATAAAATTAGATTTGAAATGACAAGCTGGTCTTGTTTATTCATGGTCTAGTTTCCATCAGTTGATCCAATCGCCTTAGTGGTTTGATTAATAATTGTCTCAAACCATGGTAAAAATAGATAAACTGCAGTTGTATATAATAGTGTAAATAAAATGTGAATAGTTTTTATTAATCACACCACATGATTCAGCTGCTCAAAAATTGTCTCATTGGTATTATGGGCCTTTATAAGTGTTTTATGATTAATGGTGAGTATTGAGGTAATAGGTAGTGTTATTGAGACAGTTTTTCAAGCAGAGCGCTGGATCACTAGCAACGTTACTAAAACCAGTTTCTCAGTTGGTAGATGGGTGGTAAATTCATAGATGAGCCCTCTCCCCAGTAATTCTCTAATGTTTCCATTTGTAGTAGCAGTTGTCACTTTCTTAAAGGAGAGTACTTAACCCCTTTGCTTTGTGGTTACATTTCGGGCCCATGGAATTTGTCCTTTATTCCTCCTTATATTTATACCACTTTCTTGGTCCTCCAATGGACCTTGCTTTGTGATGTCAGAGATCGGATATAAAGAGTCCCAAAAGTCATCCAATGAGGACCAGGAATTGGAAAACTGGATTACAAACTAGAAATTAAACTCGTGGAAATGACTTTCAAAATGATGCTGTAAAGATAAAGGATCATCACGGAAAGTCCAAATCTGAAGAAACGTAGGCGGGCCAAAATCATACACACCAAGAACTCAGGTAAAGCTATACAGAATAATAGATTTAGTATTTGATGCTCTGAGATCTCTTGAATGCAATCTCTACTGATCATTGATAACCCCAAATCAAGAATGCACATTCACTTGAATAGAAATAATCATAACTGAGTGGTATAGAAGTTTAGTATAGTTTATCAAAAGTTAAGGTAAAACAAATCTGTCAGTATATTTGCATTGATTTATAAGACAATTTTAGTCAAATTCTAATAAGGCACTCAAGATAAGATACCAAAGCTCAAGAGTTCAGGAAGGGACATGGAACATACCAGTCTAAGCAGTCTCCCAAGAAAGAAGAGACCACCAGGTGCATATGGTGTATGCGTCCGTTCGAAAAGAATGCCGTATGAGTCAACATTAGGCAAGTCTAGTTTGCGAGAATGTTCTGCAAAGTCACTGTCACCAGACAGCCAGTAGCCCATCCATCCCCATCAATGTGTTTGAATGCATACCAGCTAGACCGCCAATGTCTGTTCAATCAGGCAATAATGTATTCTTAAAGTTCTGGGGGTGACACCTCCTGGAATCACCTCTTCTGATCAGACCACTTAGTTCATTGGCCATTTTATATAGTATGAGTGTCAGGCGACATAAAGAAGAAACAAATCATAGAGAAATAGCTGAGAGAATTACGCAGTCCTTAAGCAATCCAGCATGTGAAATATCAGAACAATGCCCATTAGCAAGAGCACCAAGTGACTTTAAGAGGACAGTTTTCCAGGCAGCTGTTCAGGATTAAAATGAAAAAATGTAGTGGAGTATCTTGTACAATATATGAGAACTCAGGAAAGAAAACACAGTTTCCCGTTACTGGTTATATTGAAAAATTCTCTCATGAACAGTAGATTCAACAAGTCAAGAGACTTCACATATGCAGTCAGGTCAACATTCAATTGAGCTAATTAAACGTAAAATATGTATGTTTATAAAACATACATTCATAGAGAACATAAAGATGTTGTACTTCTAGTATAACTCTGATGCACTTGAAATGGATTAATATGGGTACAAATAACACATGTCAGTATGGTACACTTCTACTTATTGAATGTACTGTGTAAAAACATATAAAAACTTAATATTAGAAACTCGTTTTATGTGTATAACATTAATACACGTGTGAGATCCAGTCTCTGAAAGTTTCATGAAGGTATCATTAATAACGAATGTGTAACACTTATTTTCTCTTGTCATTTCAGTTCATATGTCTACCCACACAAACATCGCAAAGTTTGATGAACTCTTTTTTAGTTAAACATACTTATAAATGATAATAAAAAATGATTAAAGGCAAACTCCATAACATGAGCATTCACCATTTACATATTTCTAGCACACGTTAATGAAATATGGTACTTTGTCACTTAGTAAATTACAGTCTATATTATGCACTCAAATGATGTCATCTAGGCTACATCTTTTCTGCATGCTTTTACGATGCAGTAACTAGAAATTCTCTTGTTTTGTCATGTTTTTGAGAACGTGTAATTGGTGCATGTTTATTATTTTCTATCAGAAAGTGTCGAAATCTGTTTTCACATGTCATTAAAATTTTAAATGTCGTTTCCTCTCCAACAGCTGCTAGGCCTTTTCCCTCCTTGTGCTAAGCCTTTTTTTGACTAATTGGGCTAGTGCGCGCTGAGGCCCATTTAACTTTTTGGCCACATAAGGTCTCCATGCCAAATTTATGTCCTTTTTTTGCAACATCCTGAGGATACTAAAGGTACCCAGGGTTTGTGGATTCCCCTGGAGGGGACTGAGAAGTTAGCCAAAATACAGGTACATATGTTTTTTTGGGGGAAAATAGGATAAAAGTACTGCAGAAGAAAGCATCTGGTTTAATCCCTGCAAAAGGTATCAATGAAGGTTTAAACTGCAAAAATCATCATCTTCCCAGCTTTCAGCAACAGACAGAATTTAGTTACAAAACAAGCATTTTCTACACAGTGTTGCTATTTTATTGGGACATAGCTTATTTATCCTATGTTTTGTACTTTTAACCTCCTTCCAGTTAGTGGTAGGAATGGGTATGGAACCAATAATGGATCCCAGAAAGCTATACAGTTCTAAAACGTAGACATATTCCTGTAAAAAGTAATAGTTGAAGTAAAACAATATTGAAATTGAGTTGAAAAAAACAGCCATTTGTGCCTACGTTTTCACCTGTAGCCTCTTCCTACTATGGCAGATTTTTTAAAGCAATATATCATTACGTCCACTGGACCCCTCTGGTTGTGGGGATATATAGAGCTTGTAGGGTTATCAAGAACTCAAGGTACCTAGAGCCAATAACTGAGCTGCGCTTTGCAATGGTTTTTCATTGTGTACTGGGTATACAGCAATTCATTTGGTAAAATATAACAAGTGAAAAATCAAGAACCTATGTATTTCGAAAATGGAAACAAGATATAAAGGTTAGAAGCAGTGGTTATTTGCATATCTATCGGTACGCATACTAGCATGCGAATTAGAGGGCATTTTTCAAAATGACTTTGTTTTTGCACACTGTCTTCATTTTGGAAGGCAGAAATGCATGGAAAGAGAATTGGTAATAATACTTGTTCTACTACTCTGTGTTCTATGAAGTCTCTCTACAAAAATTATACCTCTCTTGGGGGGTAGGCCTAGTGCCCGCAACAGAAAATGGCCCAAAATGCAACATGACTGCATCACATTTTCCACTGAAAACTGACCCTTTTTTTTGCAATGTACCTAGCTGAGTATTTTGGGCCCTACCTCAGCCAGCACCTAGGGAAACTTACCAAACCTGTACTTTTTTGAAAACTACACACCCAGGGGAATCCAGGATGGGTTGACTTGTGTGGCTCTCAACAGGTTCTATTACCTGAATCCCTTGCAAACCTCAAACTTTTCTCTAAAAACACATTTTCCTCACATTTCCATGATAGAAAGCTTTGGAATCTGAGGGGACCACAAACTTCCACCCAGCATTCCCCAAAGTCTCCTAATAAAAAATGGTACCTCACTTTTGTGGGCAGGCCTAGTGCCGGTGACAGGAAATGGCCCAAAACGGAACGTGGACCATCACATTTGTCCACTAAAAACTGATTTTGGGCTCTAGCTTAGCCGGCACCTAGGGAAACCTAGCAACCCTCTACATTTTTGAAAACTAGACACCCAGGAAAACCCAGGATAGGATGACCTGTGTGGCTCTCATCAGGTTCTGTTGCCTAGAATCCCTTGAAAACATCAAAATGTGTCTCAAAACACATTTTCCTGACATTACCGTGATGGAAAGTTCTGGAATCTGAGGGGAGCAACAAACATCTGTGCACCTCGAATTCCTTCCAAGTCTCCCTCTAAAAATGGTACCTCACTTTTTATGGGTATGCCTAGGGCCTGCGACATGAAACATCCCAAAACAGAACGCGGACGCATCACATTTTTCAAAAGAAAACCTACCCTTATTTGCAATGTGCCTTGCTGTGGATTTTGGACCCTAACTCAGGTGGCACCTATGGACACTTTGCAAACCTGTACATTTTTTAAATCAAGACAGCTAGGGGAATCCAGGATGGGGTGACTTGTGTGGCTCTCACCAGGTTCTGTTACCCAGAATCCCTAGCAAACCTCAAAACTTGTCTAAAAACAAATTTTCCTCATCTTTCTGTGATGGAAAGCTCTGGAATCTGACGGCAGCCAAAACGTCCACACACCCATAATTCCCGTAAGCCTCCCTATAACAATGGTATCTCACCTGTGTGGTCAGGCCTAGTAACTAGGACAAGAAATGGCCTAAACCGCAACGTGGACACATCACATTTTTCCACTGAATGGCCGCTGAGCCCGGGACCAAAAATGCAGGGGACCTTCAGTGCAAAACCAGGTTTTTTGTGATCGAAAATGTTTATGCCTCCACAATATGTTTTGGACCTGTTCCTGTGGTGGGCACTTGGCCCACCAACACAAGTGAGGTAGCATTTTTAGCAGAAGACCTGGGGGAACGCTGGGTGGTTTGATATTTGTGCTGGCCCAGTGATCCCACAACTTTTGCACACAGAAATGTGAGGAAAATGTAATTTGATTATTTTAGCTAACTTTGAGACTTGCAGGAGATTCTGGTTAAGAAAGCTTTGGGTGATCCAGGCAAGCCACACCTCCCTGGCCTCCACCTGTTGTCTAGTTTTCAGAAATGTCTGGGTTTGGTAGGTTTCCCTAGATGGCCACCGAGCCCGGGACCAAAAACACAGGTGACCCCCTTTGCAAAACCAGGTCGTTTTGTGATCAATAATTTCGATGCCTTCACAATATGTTTTGGGCCCTTCGCTGTCGCAGACACTTGGCCCACTGTTGCAATCTCATCCTGTGCCCTGCAAACCCCAATCTTTTGCTTACTGCTACTGGTGGTAACTGACTCTGACTGTCATTGGGCTCTGTCTAGCCAGGCCCAGGGCCACTGCTATAGTTAAGAGACAGTGAAAACACAGTGAAAGTAGACACATATATGAGGGTACACTATATATTTGAGTACACTTCTATTTGGCATGGCCTGCCCTTTAAGTTCCTAGTGCATAATATGGAAAAGGGGATAAAGACGACCTTTAGGTCTCTAGTATATAATTGGGCATGGCAGCTTAGAGGCCAGCAGCCCTATCCGCATTTGCATGTGTGCACTGGTGAGAGCCTGAGATCATTTTAAAAGAAGCCCTGTGTTGCAGTACTGCTTTTAAATGTAAATTGTGCCCCAACTTGATGGTGTTAGGGGCACTTAAAAAGTGATATACTACAATATTAGCTATCCCCAGGCTCTCCCCTAGGTGTCCCATGGCTGGGAGGTCAGGTACATATAAGGAGGGCCTTTATAAAAGACGTTTTATATGCCCTGGGAATGAAGATAATTGCACATTTCTCTTCCCCCTTTGTAGTAAAGTCCTTACCAATATCAACATTTGTGCTAGGAGCCCTGTGGAGTGAGGATCTACACTATGTTTCCATATTCAGGACCCTTAACGTTTCCATCAGTGTCCCAGTGGAGGGGGGTTGTGCAGTCATAAGTAGGGTCTTTATAAAATATGTTTTATATACCCTGGTATTGGAGAAATTGCACATTTCATTTTCCCCATCGTAGATCCCCAGCCACATAGGTTAACATGGCAATAGTTTGTTAATTAATAACTATCTCTAGGAATTCACAAAATATGTCATTCAAGGACATTGGAGAATGCTATTGATACCTCCTACACTATGCTATTGTTTTATTGATCCTAAAATTTACAGAAAATAATTAACAAGACTTTTTTGTCTGTAAGCCAAAATTCAGCCTTCCTGTGGTCCCCCCTGATTGGTTAGAGTTAAGAGGATTAGCAAGGCTGCTTTGATGAAGTGGTAAGTGGCTCACTGAGGGAGAAACTTCAAAGGGGCAGAGGACAGGTAGAGAGTGCCAGGCCCATTTACCCATCAGCTCCCCTGACCCAACTAGACGTCAGGCTTAAGGCAGGAATTAGCAGATGGTAGGGGGAGGAGAGCTATGGAAATGAGCCATACTGGAGGTTGGTTTAACTAGTTTTTGCTCTCCTGCTGCAAGTGCAGCCATATTGAGTTTTTGAGCAATCGTGTGTCCAGTGGAATTGAAAGGGTTTGTCCAAGTGGATTGTGGTAACTGAAGTCCCAAACTTTCAGGGACCGTCTTGGACATTCCAGGCCCGTGGATTGTGTGTTGGACACTTTGGAACCCCCAGAAGAACTTCAGGAAAATGTTTGGCACAAATATGGGAAAAAGGTCCAAGCCGGCGACGTTCAACCACAATCCAGTCTGCCCTGCTGGTTCATCCCACTGAAATGCTCCGGAGGTCTGACTTCCAGAGTTTGACCGAGAGCTCCCTAGAAAGCAAGCTGGTAAACTCTCACTGAACCCTGCCTGGTGAAGAGCATCGAGGGACCCCTGCAGAAAGAGCTCCAGAAAAGTTACTAAGCCCGAACTTAAAATCTCGACCGAGGTCTACCGTAAGGATCATCCGAGCAGGGCTCCATCCTGGTTGGCCTGAACCTTTGAACCTTTGTCAAGCACGAACAAATGTCCCAATGTGGTGCTCTAGGTTTCTAAGTGCTATATGGTGCTAAAGGTTTAGGAATTAATACCTCTGGTTCCCTACATTGGATTTTTGTTGCTTTGGTGTCATTTTAAAGTTAAATATATTACCTATTTATATAAAGTAGTGTGGGATTTTTATTGTGTGCTGTGTCTTAAATATTTACTGAATTGTTGTTTTTAAATGTTGACATACCTGTCTCTGAAGTTAAGCTTGTCTGCTCGCAACCAAGCTACCCAGGGTTGAGTATGGAAATAATTTATTGAGACCTATTCTGAGCTCTAGACTGTGTTAGTGGCCTTATTGGCAGTATCCTCTCCTCATCAGGTAATTACCAGTAACATCCTATGAATACATCTTCCAACAAAGGAACCCTTTTTTTCAGCCGCAGAATCCTATGTTGTCAACTTGCGTAACTGCTGTTCACAAGCTGGTTCCTGCTACTGTGGTGTTCTGCACAGCCAGCAACTGGACATCAATTCCATTTCATCTTTTTGTATGTGTCACACTGTTTATTCATCTCCCAGCTTGCTATCTCTGTAGACTTGCTTCTCTGGCTTTGGTCTTGGGGCAGCAGGTAAGTTCTCTTTTATTTTTTTCCGTAATTCTCCCCCACACTCTCCCATCACTTTTCAGTGATAGCAGCCGCAACTGAACACAAACTCAGGATTTAAAATGTACCCCAGTGGTTGGGGTTTGCTTTACTAATAAGAATGCATTTCTACCCCCAACACACCCTTTTTAACAACATTAGGATAATGAAGGACTGTGGAAGGAAAATATATTGTTGTAACCTAAACCATGCAGTTTGCTTGCAGCTCCTTGATGACAACTCACACTGTGCTTTATTAGAATTGCAAGTTATGAACTGTAAGTAACAAAAGAATGTATGTGACAAAAGCAGTGACCCACTCTGCTATCCTCATAAAATACTGGTTTTTGATCTGCATGGTACATGCTCTCTGCAGCAGGTTGCAAGTTGCTACCTTAGCTATGATGAATCAAATCTGCCACTAGACAAAACTCGATCTCTCTCCAGCAGGAACATTATTCACTAGCGTTATCTTGACATTTTTATGGTTGCCTACAAACTGCTGGATATTCAAGGTTCTCTGCAAGCATGTGCTTTTAAATGTATGTTATTTCTACATACAGACCATCCTGAGTTTAGCGCCTGGCGTGACTGATATTTAGCATTGAAACAAGTGGAGACTGAGCTACAGCCCCTCTTTAAGGTCCCAGTCAATAATGGGGAAGTGGCACAGCCATGAATGCCAAGATATGCTCTCTTCCCTCAGTCTCTTCATATCCATTCTCAATCAGTCTCAATTGGACCTCCATAAGCTTTCTGTCTGAACAGTGGGCAAAACAGAATGGATAAAATAGAAATAAAATATAGGGACACACCTGAATCAACTATCAACCCCCCCTCAACTGAGTTCTGCTGGGCGCACTTTGAGAATATGAAGTCCAAGGGTGGGGTGAAGTAACCTGGATGTACCCTGAAAGGTGCATCAATGGACCAGTAAATGTTATAGTTTCACTTCAGAAGGGACCAACCATTAACTGGGCCCATATATAGAAGTCCTTATCATACTGGCCCCACATGGCAGGCACAATGTCTTTAACATTTTAATTAGTCTTTATTTTGATTTTCATAAACATTAAATACATCATACATCAACAGATAAAATGACTAACAAATTCATGATATAAAAATAATTTGATGAATCCATGTCAATAAAACTTCAGAAAATGTCACAATGATAAAACTTAATATTATAAAGTTAAACATAAATAAATATCACTTTACTTAAAACCACTAGTGTACACCATAAACAGAACTCTCACAGTTTGGCCACACTGTTTAGCCCCATGATTGATAAAGGAACAGTGCTGACACGTTACGTGGGTAGAGGGATTCACATATGTAGAAGAAAATGATGGGACAACTGTTAGAAACGGGATCTCTGGCTGGCCATGGCTCGCGCCAAAGTCAGTCAGAGACCACCATTCCCAAGTCAGGGCAAGGGAGTCACATACCAAGATAACCACTGCTCACCCTCTAGGTAACGTGACGCGAGCAGCCAGGCTAAACTTGGAGGCTATGTAGGTTAAGTGTTTGCGCGCGCACCCAGCAACAACACCCAAGGCCCACCACAAAGGAAACTCCACACAAGATTATATAAAAATAGCCTTTGTATTATACCAAAACACATTAGATAAGAACACACACTTTACAATGTGCCAACAGGCACGGGCAGAATTTACAGGGGATATGTACAAGACAGGGCCACATGGACCACTGTCAGGAATATGCATTTTTAGAGATAGTAATTAGCACATAGAACACTTGTAGAACCAAATAGAAAATGTAGCACACAACCAGTGATTACTGGTAAAGGGTAAGTACCTCCTACGCAACCCTAACCACCGTAGGAAAATATTGCGCAGGGAACCAAGACCTCACTAGCAACACCTGTACTAGGAGAAAAACAACCACCTAAGTATCACCATACATTTAGGGGTATAAGCATAGGAACATTACACATGATGCATAAACATTCAGAGGTGTAGGGAAGGAAAACACATGATGCATCAAAACACATTCAGAGGTGCAAGTACAAGCAATTGCGCAAAACTCACATGAGCCACCACCTTTGGCAGTCCCTAGGCCCTCTGGCCTTGTTGGGGCTAGGACGCCCTGTGTCCCAATGTCAGGGGGGCCTAAACGTGGCAGCTGCGCACGAAGTGTTGGGCAGCTGTGTAGACAATGATGGGCCAACGCTGGAGCCTCGCAGGCCCTGACCAAATCTACTGTCCCCTTGGAGCCTCGCTGGGCTCTAAACAAATGTGGCACTCAAGAGCCTCGCTGGGCTCGTATCACCCTATGCCCCCTGAGCCCCACTGGACTCTGAAGAGAGTGAAATGCCCCCTGGCTGGTGGAGCCTCTCGGACTCAGCAGACAATGGCCCTCTGATGTGGGAGCCACGGGCTCTAACTGAAATAAGGCCCCAGGGAGTCTTGGCAGGCTCTACGCAACTGCTGTGCCTTCGTTGCAGTCCCGCTCTGGGGACTGGAAATATGCAAATGCGCGGGAACCTCTTAGGGCTCGCAATAATAAAATGCCCCCTGAGCCTCTCGTGAACTTGCAGCAAGGTGCCCCCTGGTGTCGGAGTCCCGCTCGGGGGACTCGAGATAATACTGTGCCTGCCTTAGGCACTAAGGACCATGCCCAGAGCTCCCCCCAGCCCGTGTCACTCACCGGGCTGTTTTCTCCGGGGACTCCACTCCTCTTCCGGCTGCTTCCCGAGAGCTCCCGCTCCTCGGGGCTCTCTCTCCACATTCCTCCTTCTCTCTCCGGGGCTCTCCCTCGCTCTCGGGAGCCCCGGTCAGGAGGCAGCCGATTTCTCCCGGCCTCTGGAGCGCGTCGTAGGGAGGTGGGGTGGGCTCCCGTCTTCCTTCCTGCTGTCTCTGTCGTCCCGCCCATGGCCTGCCTGACTTCCGGTTCGGCCGGGCGGCGACGGGGACAATCTCGGGGTTGGCTTCCGATTAAGAAAAAGGAATTCGCAATGCCGCCAATGCCCCTGGCGGGGTCGGCACTCGTCAGGGGCCAACCAAGGGGGGCAGGCACACGGCAATCCGCGGCGTGGGCAGCCGCAAGAGTAGAATAAAAGCGCTACCAAGCGCTTAGGCAGAGACAAGCGCTTCCAAGCACTAGGGGGTGTCAGCAAGATCAGGGCAAAGCGCTCCCCAGCGCTATAATCAATAATAAAGCGCTCCCAGCGCTATGCCCCAAATTAAGCGCTTCCAGGTGCTTGAGGACAGTAAGTCCAGCCAAAAGTTCTTCACAGGCAGGCAGGGGGGCAAGGCTGGGCCCAGAGCCAGCTCACTGGTCCTTGTCTAGAAGCGGCACTTCCACACTAGACACATACATGCCGCATACATCACTGTGCAGCATTCAATCTCATGAGTTCGCAAATACCAAACTCGAGCCTGCACTCCCCACACATCAGGAACTACCAGGGACCCAGATATTCCCAATGCATTCCTATGGGAGGGCAGGCCAACCTTACTCCACGCACGCACTTTACCCTGGGACCCAGGGAAAAAGTGCGCTAAGCCAGAAATCAAGAACGCCAGTCGCCATCAAAAGCAAAAAGTTCAGGGGTGAACCAGCCAAAAAGGCCCGGGTCCAACAACAACCATAAGACTGTTAGATGCTAAAAATATTAACACAAATTTGACTTGACTATGGTGCCCTCATCATTTTTGCTCGAATGGACCCACATCCAGCGCAGAAATTTAGCAACAGCGATCACTATGGGCTCAAGAGTATCAGACTTCAAGATCCTTAGCGCTTCCACGCCCGACCTAGTACCCAGAATCAGAAAAATAGGTTTCAGCCATTTGTTCCTGGGAGGCTTATAAGCTGGGCAAACAAACAAAACTTGTGCTAATGTTTCCTTCTGTAATGGGCATGCAATACATTTGTGGTCATTCGGGGGATGCCATTTACAGGTAAAAGATTTTATTGGGAGGGAACCCACTCTAAACTGGTGATACAGTTTCCCATCATTAGGTACAGTAATAAGATCCCAGTAGCTTTCATACTTGGACTCTTGTATGTGTTCCAAACAATCCCTCGTCAAGGTAGGCCTCGTTAAGGATGAAAAGCGCTTCATCATAACCATATTCCAGTATGCTGCCTTGAACTCTTTCTTTGAAGGGAAAAGATTTCCTACCGGATCCTCCCATAAACGACTTATTCCCATATCCCTCAGGGTGTCTTTTGCCCTCATTAACCAGGAGATCTTGCGGGATCAATCTGCCCACTGGTTTCAAGAAGTGCTTGGGCATACAAGGCCAGTTCGGGGGTAGCCCAAAGCCTTCTCCAGTATGGCACAGGTCTGAAGCGAGCTATGTCCTCAATGTTATTACAGCCAACCTCTAAATAAAGAGGCAACAATGGTGTTGATTGTGGGAGACCTAGTAAGTCTCTCACAAATTTGTTTTGAGTTGTAGTCAGGGGAGCTAAATCCTCAAAACCCCACAGCTCAGCCCCATATAATACTGAGGTACTGATCTTGGTTTTTATAAATATTTTAAAACTGGAGCCACTGGCTTGGAATGAGAAAGTCTCTGTTCTTTCATCAGTACTCCAGTCAATTGGGCGTGTTTAAGTGCTAGCATATCAATTTCGGGCTTCCAATTTAATTTCCTTCCTAATGTGGTTCCCAGGTACGTAAAAACGTCCATCTGCTCTAGACTGACGTTATTCATAAAAACTCTCCCTTTTACGGCTTTACTTTTGTGGACAACCATAAACTTGGGGTCCGATTCACAGAACTAACTTAAGACAAAATCATAAATTTACTTCCATTTTGGTATTCACAGAAGGCACTTACTCATTTTGGTATTCACAGAAGTTAGGAGTCCTAACTTTAGGACTCCTAAATGCCTTCTGTGAATACCGAAAGTCTTAAAGTTAGGATTTTTCTCAGTTTAGGAGTAGTAAAGTTAGGACTCCTACTCCTAACTTTAGGACTTCTAAACTGAGAAAAATCCTAACTTTAAGACTTTCGGTATTCACAGAAAGCATTTAAGAGTCCTAAAGTTAGGAGTCCTAATTTTACTACTCCTAAACTGAGAAACATCCTAACTTTAAGACTTTTGGTAGTCACAGAATGATTTGATTTGATTTGAATAAAATTTATAACGCGCAGACAATAACCCGAAGGCATCAAGGCGCCTAACAAAACAGATCATTAACATAGGCATGACAGCGTTACAGGTAAGCCTGCACAAAGAGATGCGTCTTCAGAGCGCTTCTGAATGCCTGAAGAGTAGGTAGGGATCTTAGTTCCAGTGGAAGTGCATTCCACTCCTTGGGCGCCAAAGTGGAGAAAGCCCTGCCACCCCATTTAGCTCTTTTGATTCGAGGGACTGATAGGAGAAGTCTACTAGAGGAACGCAAGTCCCTGGAGGGCATATAGCGGGACAGGATAGATCCTACACCAGTGGAACTGTTTTTGGAAAGGGCCCTATAAGTCATGCATAGGGTCTTGAAAAGGATACGGTCCTCAACAGGGAGCCAGTGTAGCAATTTTCTGGCCGCTGTGGCCGAGGCACGCTTGGGGAGGTCCAGCACAAACCTGGCAGCAGCGTTCTGGACTACCTGCAAGCGCTGCAATAGACTCTTATTCAGTCCCATATACAGCGCATTGCAGTAGTCCAGCCGGGAACCAATGAGGGCAACTGCAAGCTGTTTTCTTGCCTGCAGAGATAGATAATGCCTGATTCTCCTCAGAATGTGGATGATGCCCCAACAGGTAGAGATAGTTCTACTGACCTGTTTGTCTAAGTTGAGGGCAGGATCAATCATGACCCCCAGATTTTTTGCAGAGGAGGTAGGGGAGGGGCAAACTCCTAATGAGTCTGGCCACCAGCAGGATGACCACACGTCATCATTCCCTCCAAACACCATCACCTCCGTCTTCTCCCCATTCAGTTTTAATGAATTATGAATCATCCATTTTCCGACTGCCTCCATACAAGATCTAAAATTGGAGGCAGTCGGGACACCTGACTGGGAGAGAGAGACAAGGATCTGGGTTTAATCCGCATAGGATACTATCTCCATCCCATATGATCTAATAGGCCTGGCAGAAGGCATTTAGGAGTCCTAAAGTTAGGAGTCCTAACTTTACTATTTCTAAACTGAGAAAAATCCTAACTTTAAAATTTTTAGTATTCACCAAAGGATTTAGGAGTCCTAAAGTTAGGACTCCTAACTTCTGTGAATACCAAAATGAGTAAGTGCCTTCTGTAAATACCAAAATGGTAGTACGTTAAGGGTTTTGTCTTAAGTTAGTTCTGTGAATGGGGCCCTTGGTCTTCTCCACCTGTACCACCAGTTCTCACTGCAACTCTTTTTTGGGTCTTAGAAATTATCAAGGTGTCATCTGCGAACATTAACAAGGATATTTTCATACCTGCTAAGGTAAGTGCATCTGTGGGGTAGTTAGAAAAATACTGCACAAACCAGTTAATAAATAAGGAAAACAAGGCTGGTGCAAGGATGCACCCCTGGCGAACCCCCTTGGAAATGATAAACTTATCTGTAACGTCCCCCTGCATGCCCCAGCAAACTTGAGCATAGTTAGAGTCATGTAAGGTGACTAAGATAGCCAGTATTTCAGGTGGTATTCCCATATCAAGGAAAACTCTCCAAATTTTGGTACGAGGCACCAAATCAAAAGCAGATTTAAGATCATAAAAGCTGCATAAATTGTGCCCCCTCCTATCATAACTACCCACCAATAAATACTCATGAACCTAAAAACCTGATCGATGGTGCCAGTGTGTGGTCGAAACCCTGTCTGTAGTGGTGACATAATGTCTGTTTCATCTATCCACGTCTGGATTCTACATAGCAACAACCTGGAAATTGTTTTTTTAATACAATCAATAAGACTTATTGGCCTGTAATTGCCCGGTTTAGATCAATCCCCCTTTTTTTAAAATCGGTACGATTTCTGCTCCAGACCACGTTTCAGGAACAGAAGCACCACTAGCTATAGCGTTGGCGAGTAGCTGAATATAAGTCACCCAATTGTCCTCATCGTGCATGAAGAGATCCACCGGTATGCAGTCTAGGCCAGGAGCCCTGCCTTTTGGGATTGAGGTAAGTGCGTGTTGGACCTCTAACCTGGAGAAGTGCTGGGTGGCAGTAGGGTTGGGCATATAAAATTGGTCAGTACTAGCTCCAGTGACAGCAAACTGGGTCTCAAAATGCGAGGTCCACAGCTCCGGTGCGACATGGTTAACTGGAGCTTGATTTAATTTGCCACTTCCCCATTTGACAAGGTGCCAAAAGTTAGCCATATTTTTCCCCTAGCTGGCCATAAGCAAATCTTGCCAACGGTTTTCATCCCAGTCCCTTTTGGCTTGTGATAAAATTTGCTTATACCCAGCTCTTGCCTTTTTAATATCTTCCATGCTCTTTAGTCTACTGGCTCTTGATAATGTCCTGTATGCCTCTCTGCAAGATTTGCTGTACCAAGTGGCTACCCTTGTGCACGGTTCTTTCCTCTGTTTATTTAGATTTTTGGTAAAAAAAGTTTTGAGTTTAGTAAACAGATCATTATGGACCTGTTGGATGGTTGAATTTATATCCTCCTGAGTGACGCAGTGGTGGAAGGTAGCTAACGAGTACTCAACCAGCCCCTGCATCTGTTCTAAGTGCCCTTCATTGTCGATAATCTTAGCCCATTTGACTCTCCTGCAGTTGTTTGTAAGCTGAACTTCTACTGTTGCCTTCACAGTTTCCTGATGGTTGTGAATGGGAAGACCTTGTACCTGCAATAATAGTACAAGAGGGTTGTGATCACTTTCGATCCGCTCCTGTACTACCATATTCAGTAGGGAGGACCAAAATTCTATGTTAAGAAGAATATAATCTATACAGCTGCTTCTCAGCCCGTTAGTAAATGTATGAGAGCCCAGCCTATCTGAATTAGACCTCCCATTCACTGCCCTTACTCCCCGTGACCCCTGCATGCATATACCCAAGTAAGTGTTTAAGACCACAATGCTGCAAAACTATCTACAACTAGTCTCATAGCACTTTGCCCTGTTACACTGAGATGGCTTGAGGACCTGTCCATCCAATAAGACAGACATCAGCAAGTGTGCCAGTGAATCATCTGAGATGTGACCTTAGGAAATCCTAAAGTCTCATAACGGACCACTGGCGGTTTCCTCCTCTCCTTCCACTACTTCTTGGATACTTCGTGGTAGCATTTTCACCTGTCTCCTTCTATTTCCTGGGAAGAGCAGGTGGAAGCTAATTAGGATTGTGTCCCAAGAGAGAAGACAGTTCCTTTTACCTTGAGTGCAAACAGGCACTGCAGTCGCCCCAACTCTTGGAGCCATTACCATCCTGCAGGCCAGGTATTGTACTTCCTTTCGGCGCACATTTGTTACATGCCCATGCCTTCCTTGAGACAACTATTGTTCTCACAAGCAGTGAGGAAGGCGAAAACACAATAAACTATAGCCTTTGTGTATTAAGGAGACAACCTGGAAATTATTATGATGGAACATATCACTCTGTTCTAAATTGAGGGCCGTGGACAAGAACATATCAGAACGGATGTCGTAGGTCCCAATGGTTTGAGTGGACATAACAGCATTTAATAGAATTTTCACAGCTGACAAATGCTTAGTGAAGGTGAATGATTGCCTAAACACTGATTCAGATTGGGGTCAAGTGCTATGGTAGATTTATAGGGGTTACTGATCCCGAAGACTGGTTGCAATGCATCAATTTATTGTTTCTATGGGAACCCTGAGTAACTTGAGAACGATAACGTAAAAGAATACTTGAAGATGTTACTACCTGATCTATTAGGCATTACGTTTTCAAAACCACTTGAATTCCAAAGAGCACACAGAATCAGCCAAAGAAACTCATGCCTGTAATCACCTGCTCCCTGAGGAAAAAACAAGCATGACAAGTTTTACAGGCATCCAGAAATAATGTCACTACTTTCTCCCCAACAGATAACCTCTCAACAAATGACCTGACAATTCACTATAATTCAATGATGACAGCCATCCTAGACCAAGAACCCCTTTTGAAATTAACCCCTTCAGCGCTGCGCGAATTCCGCTGCAGTGCTGAAGGTTCTAAAGAACCTATGGGTTCATGACGGAACGGTTCCGTCATGAGCACAGGACCACCGACGCTCATGACGGAACCGTTCCGTCATGAGCATGGAAGGGGTTAAAAAGGGTTAGAGAGACTCCCTTGAGATCCTGGTTCAACAAAGACTCAAATGCTGAAAGATGGCAATGAAAAGCTGTAGAAAGACTTTCAAGAACAAAACCGACCAAAACCCACCTTTACCAGTTCAAAGTGGAACACAAGAAACACAACAATAACATTGTGAAAGAAAAATCTACTTTCTTCCGCAGCACAATAGATAAAGCAAATAACAGCACCAAAGAGCGTTTCAATGTCATCAAACAACAAACCTCGAAACCAGCCAAAAAACTCCTCGTGTATTCAAAGAATGCTGTAACAAATTTGCAAAACTCTCCAATAATAAAAGCATGAAGATCAAGCTCTCCCTAGACTGCTGTACTCAGAAATCCACTTGAAACTCACTCCCCATAAAGGAGAGAATCGACACCCTGAGACCACTAGGCACAACCAAATCCCAAGGTCTCCCACAAAACTCAGAAGCTGAAAGTTGTTCAACTCACTCATGGGTGAGGACATCTCCAAGATGATTGTGAAAACCTAGCCCTCCTCCCACCTCGTAAAACCTCTTCTGGCTGCCCTGGAAAAAAGTCTCAATCACGCCCTAACACCATTGTGGACTAAGTTAATAAGCAGCTCCCTGAGTAATGGGATTATATCTGATTCCCTCAAACGAGGTCTAGTCACTTTCCTTGTTAAAAAAAACACAGGTCCAGACCCGGAAGGCCTAAACAGTTTCAGGCCCATCTCTAAACTTCCCTTCCTGGCAAAATTCCTGAGAAATGTTTTCTCTCCCAACACATCCAACACATTTACACCAATAATCTACTTGACTCACACC
This sequence comes from Lissotriton helveticus, assembly GCF_964261635.1. Lineage (NCBI taxonomy): Eukaryota > Metazoa > Chordata > Amphibia > Caudata > Salamandridae > Lissotriton > Lissotriton helveticus. The sequence goes on from NC_136063.1 coordinate 810,339,133, forward strand.
AATCGGGTTTCAGGAAGTGATGCATCACAGAAACAGCTATATTAAATATAGCATATGATACACAAATCTGTGGATGCAGACCGATGCTGCCTGCTCATCCTCCTGGACTCATCAGCGGCCTTCGACTCAGTCGATCACAAGCTACATTTGGACTCCCTCCAACAAAGGATCAGAGCAGACGTCATGATTCTGCAGTGGTTTACCTTGTTTTTATGTGACTGCTCCCAACAAATAAAAATAAACAAATTGACTTCAGATACGCCTGCTATAACCCGGGGGTCCCTCTGAGTTAGTCCTGTCACCTACACTCATCAATATCTACATTGAACCTGTCGCCATCATACTCAAACAAACAAACATCCCCTACCACCTTCATTTGGAGGACCCCCAGATATTCCTGGAAATATCGTCACAAGATGGCCTACACCGGCCTAATTCCACTCTCATAAAAGTCTAAAACTGGCTGTTACATAACCATCTGAAACTCAACCAAGACTAGACAGAAATTCTTCTCCTGTTTAACAATGGGCTGACCCTCCAGGTCACAAGGGGCTAAATAACATTGACTCTCTAAAGTACAAACTAACTCTGGATGACTCCACCAAATTTCTGGGGAGCATCCTAGACCCTAGTTAGAACAACATGAACACACAGAATGGAATACAGTAAAGAGTGCCTTTACAACCTTAAACTCATGAACAAAGTCAACCCCTTCTTCCCACGGAATGATCTAACCCCCCCCCCCACACAAGCTTTGGTCCTGTCCGGACTGGTTTAAGGGAATGCCACTCTCACAGGCACTGCAAAGTCTCACTTAGCCCCTTTAAGAGCCACGCTAAATGCAGCTGCAAGGATGGTCACTGAGGTCAATAAATATGATCACATCTCACCCAACCTGAAAAATCTAAAGTAGCTTCCAATCCAAGCACGTTGTTGCTTCAAAACTGTTTGTCTCAGGCACAGAGTCCTCCACACCGGTAAACCAGCCTATCTCATGGCCAAACTCACAAAGGCAGGCCAGATGAGAAATCCAAGAAGCACCAACACTCTGCTTGTCATCATCCCTTAAGCATTAACAAAAATCCCTGACACCCTCTTTCTCGGGCAATGTCCCAAAAATCTGATACTCCCTCCCAGTCCATATCAGGATCAGAGACATTTTAATGCATGGTCAAAGTGGGCTCTGGCCTGTTACAGGGATTCTGCGCAAACACAGAACTGTGCACAGAGACTTAGGAACTCAGTGAATTAGGGTGTGCCAAAACTCACCTTAGTACCCAAAATCCCCTACCAGACTAGCAATCAGTGTCACATTAGCTCTTCGTCCTATAGCAAAGAAACCAATGATTAGACAACTTAGAACATGCGACTTAGGACCCTATCAGGAATGGTGGGAAGTGAGAACACTCTTTTGTTATACATTCATACCAATCCACAACAGGAGTAAAATAGAGACACGGTAAGGTTAAAATGTTTATTTTAACTACGTGATCTCAAGCGCAGTATATAAATCAACATAAGCAGACATATGATTAATAATAATATGGTCAGCATGGTTACAATTCCATAAAATACAAAAGGAGGAATCATATTTCAATGATAGTGCAAACAGGTGATAAAAGCGCCTATTTAAAGCACCCTCCCTATCTAGGAACTATGTATTATAATACTATAGAAGGTCTCTGGAGTATTCTTTAAGGGGACCCCATTTACCTGTCCGCTCAGTAAGTGTAAATTACATCAGGATGGGTTATTCTCTCTGCATGCCTGGAATCTTCCAAGTGTGGTCAATTCTGGCAAGTGTGCTATGATTAAGGCGCCAGAATCCGACTAGGCTTGCAGCTGCCAAATTGTTGTGTGTAAAATGTGTTACACGGACATGCCGATAAACAGGCTCGCATGTTATGATAACCTTCGCGGCTCAGCACTCACTGTACAGACTGGGGACACGATGGCTGTCTAGAGATGTCGAAAAACAAACTCTTTCTCATGTATAGACCTTTATGAAAGCTAACTCAGCAAAAACAGCTAAGCAGTGCCGTGTGCAAAAACAGCAAAATGGAAAAATGGCGTTTAAACCCCTAATAAGCCATGCTAACTTAACATGCACACAAAAAGAGGCCCATACCCCACCCTACAGGCCCAGGGCCCCAGCTTTTCAGGGAGCCCCCTCATAGGCTCTGACCCAGGGACCCAGCCTTTCAGGGGGCTCCCTGATAGAGAGAGCTCTTTTAAGCAAAGAGCCTTGGCAAGATGACCTTGAATATTTCTTAAACAGATTGTTTGAAATACTGTTTTCCTTTAATTTACTTTTAAAGTCAGTGATGTGTGAGAGTCCAGTACAGACATTTTGCTGAGAAATGTTGTATTTCTATTTCATGCAACATCCATTGAAAGTTTCTTTTCGATCAAAACAGGACCTCACATATGAGAAAAGGGAGGGTGTCACAGAGATTATTTGCAGTAATATTAGTGAGCTGCTTATATTACTATATTGAAACAGACTTCACTAGCCCTGAATATTAGATGAAAACACATTTAGAATTTGGCAAGTGTTTGTGTGCGCGCTGTCAGGGGTCTAGACAAAGAAGGCATGAAAGAGCTGAAACTGGATCCGAAATTCAATGTGGTTCCGAACAGGGGCCCCCCAAAATACTTATGGCCCAGGGACCTCAAAATCCTTAAGATGTCTCTGATCAGGATTAACCCCTCCTTCATGAGCTTTAAGATAAAATTAAACAATCTCCTCCTCAAGGGGCACCTTAACCCTCCTGGCACTAACACCTAGACATAACTGGAATCTCTAATCCGATCTATGTATGTTCTCTCAAGGACAAGCTATGGTTCAATTCTCAACACTGCTGTATACTATAATGCTGTTGACAGATACTGCCTTTGACAATGTTGTAAAGAGCTCTGATACTCTCTGATCTTGCCGTCTCTATATAAAAATCTTTAATAAAAAATATAATGGTCCATAGACTGCAAATCCTCTGAATATGCAGAACCAAAATATTTAGCATGATTGTTGGCCAGTGTTCAAACCACAGACATGGAAGGTTTCATAGACCGTAATAACAAATTGAGAGAGAGGGGAAAGGGCACTCTTGGTCCCCCTGTTAAATCTTGTAAAACAACAAAAGAGTGTCGTGAGAGAAGTGTGTAAGCACTAGACACAGAGAATAAATCTCCCTGAAGAAGTCACAGTGAAAATCAGCGTTTTTTTTTTAGGAAGCCCTCACTCACCACCCTGGGTGGTGACATGCTTCATCATCGGGCACACCAGGAGAAGCCGAATGCCTCCCTGGTGTGCTACAATGCCAGATTACTGCGGAGCAGGTTCTTTGTGGCAAAAGTGTCAAAAAGAAATGTGAATTAAAAATGTCAGAAACTGTACCATACAGAATTTTTTTTATTCAATGGTCAGTTTGACATAAGTAAAATATGTGTGGGAAACTTACCAGTTAATGACTCGGTTGTTTCCACTTAAAGTGGGGTCAACATGTTTCTGCCCGTCTATGTGTCATTTACTGGGCTTTCATCAGGACCGTCAGGTGGTGTACCTCGGCGGTATGGGCGCGCTAAGGCCCACCCTTACCAGAGGACGTGAAAGTTAAAAACAAGTGTGTAAAATAAAGTGCAAAAACCAAACAAAAGTGATGGGAAACCTTCAATTTGAGGTCCCTGTACTGTCTGAAAGAAAAGGACATACATACACAAAAGAAAAACAACACACAGTTAGTGCGATCCATCTCAAGGGTTTTTTGCAGCGTAAAAACTCTGTGTGGACGTGCTTGAGACTACTGAGAAGGTGATGATGGTTCCATAAACGCTATTTTAGTGCAAGAAAACACCGTCCTATAGGTGGGAACAGCGTAGAAACATGCACTATGTCACGTAGAAATGGCCGTTGGACAGATCGGCCGGTAACACAACACTCGTGGTTAGGCGATCAAATTACCCCGAAAATGGGGCAAAAGGTGATGTAAAGTATGGCGTCAAAAAAGAAATAATTGACAAATACTGGACAGGGTTCTCACTTGTAATGCACAAGATCCACACCCCATGGGTCTCGGGAGGGGGGGGGGAGCGACAATGGAACACCCTGTGGAGGGATAACAAGAAAGGCGAAAAACGGAGTTAAAACAAAGGAAAGAGTGTGTGCAGATTACTTATCTGATTGGAAGTGAGGGTGGTCTGGATATCTTACGCCCACAACGCCTGCCACCCGTTTTGCACCTAGCGTCTCCTGCTACCGGACCCCGTGGATATGGGGCAGTGGTGGAAGAAAGCTAAAGTTTGGTGCTGACAGGGGCGGCGGCTGCTGGTCCAGGCGGAATAGCCAATCCCTGGAAGGACTGCAAGTGAGGCTTGGGAGAGGCAGCCAATCAGGTTACAGCATCACTGTGAGGCTTGGATAGTGAGCATGTGAGTCATAGGGACCTATCAGAAAGTCCGGCCAAGAAGAGGCTTGGAACTCAGGATGGAAATGAACTTCATTACCTAATAGCCAATCCCTGGAAGGACTGAAAGTGAGGCTTGGGAGAGGCAGCCAATCAGGTTACAGCATCACTGTGAGGCTTGGATAGTGAGCATGTGAGTCACAGGGACCTATCAGAGAGTCCGGCCAAGAAGAGGCTTGGAACTCAGGATGGAAATGAACTTCATTACCTAATAGCTAATCCCTGGAAGGACTGAAAGTGAGGCTTGGAAGAGGCAGCCAATCAGCCAATACCCCCTTCTTTCTTTATCAACTATTTGCTCTCCCTCTTTTTCTTACCATTCGAATGACGAGATGTTCAACATGAGTCCCTGATCCTTCAGTCTGCATCAACAGTGCTTAGACTTTTCAATTAGGGGTACCCAGACAGTTCACATATTCTTGTTTCATTTGTTTTCTAAATACTTGTTTCTGGCTAGCCTGCTGTTGAGTTAGAAGCTGCCACCCACAGTTTACCGTTAGATGCCATCATTAGGTACAGACCACCACTGTGTTTCCCTTTCTATTCGCCCAGACAAGTTTACACCGATTTCAGTTCTTCCCTGACTACATTTCCAGTCCTTTATAGTCCTAGTTCTGATAACCTGCTCTGGCTAGAGGTTGGGTCCTTTGATGTTGATGAAAGAATTGACACATCAAAATGGGTGATAATCCAAAAGGCTGTGGACTCGGCAGGTACCTATGTTGACGGTTTCTGTATATCTATTAACTCACTGATTACGAAAACAATACAACATGCCTGTGGTAGCACTGGCATTTTGAGGTAGAGAATTTGAGACCTCTTGTATATACTTTAGTATATACTTATATGTGTATGTACTTTATGGGCTCTGGAGATCAGCCCTAGGACTTGTCTGCTTCTGCTTAGGGACTTTTTTCTGTTCAACTGCCTCTATTTAACTATCTGGATAGAAAACGACCATTAGAGGTCAGTAAAATACCAGAATTGCTTTCTGTTGTTCAACTGCCTCTATTTAACTGTCTTGATAGAAAACGACCATTAGAGGTCAGTAAAATACCAGAATTTCTTTCTGCTGAGGAACTTTCTTTTTTTAATTTTTCTGGCAACTGTCTCTATTTAACTTTTTAATAGAAAACGGCCAGCAGAGGTCAGTAAAATAACAGAATCACTTCAGCATTCTCTAGATTCCAGTCCATAGAAATTGTCTTCCACGAGCACCTGTAGACAAAAATATTTTTATCAGATCTTGTATTTTCAGTGATATGACCACCGAAGGCCCTGTTTTTATATTAAAAACAGAGCTTTGGACTATACCATTTCCAGCTGAAAAGCACTATTTCACTCCATGTGTTCCCATACCTGGCGTGTCATGCAGTTTTGTGCTTACTTTCCCTCCATGTTAAAGAACAGTAGATGATTCAGCACCCAGGCCAATGTGCTGCATAGCTAAATACATATAAGGTCCCAAAGGCGAGACCGATTGCATCGCAAATGCTTGTTCAACACAGGGTGTTGGATATTGATGATTGGTGACTAGCTTTCACATGGAGTCAAATGATACATTTAGGACTTTCTGAACCTATAGCTGAGTTTTTATAAAGTGTTGTGAGCCCATGTATGAATGTTTTTATTTGAGTTAGAATCCACCCTGCTTGGTTCCCTGAACGTAGAAAGATAATCCACTAATTAAAGGTCCTGAAGAAGATGAGGCCCAACAAAACGTGCATTGACCGATATCATATGGACACCACAGATCAAGGGGAGACTAAATGAAAAGTAATCTCCTCATTGAAAAAAAATGCAAAAATAAATTGTGTTCTAGATTTCCTAGGAGAGAGTGTGTTGTATATCTATGGGTGGGTGTGGTCTAGAGTGAGTGATGATGATTCAAGTGGGTGGCACTTTTTATGGATGTATAGTAATAACCTAACTTTTGTATTGTACTGTCTGGTTGATTAACAAATTAATTGCTGATCAAGTTTCATGAAGTATATGAATCACTTGATGTACACATTTTGAAATATATGATTTTTACTTAAAAAATGATAAACGAAAAATGACATTTATATGAAAAATAAAGAATAAAACCGATTGTACACTTTTGGGTCAGTGACTCTGTTAGATATATTCCATTCATTAATGTAGATTGGTCAAGAGGGAATATTTTATTGTTTGTTTGACACCCCTTCAAGACCTTCATTGCTCTTACCCCAATGGCATTAGGACTTCTCATTACATGGAAAGGGCGTAGATTCTTTCATATCTCTCATCTCTGCAGACTACTATAGCATTCCTACAAGATACACTTCTCTCTCATAAGAAGTAGAAACATTTTAAATGGACTAGGAGGGTAAGGTCATAGACAGAAGCTGAGTTGTTTTCAGTCCCAGCTCCAATGAGGGTGCCTCCACTATCTTCAAGCAACCTGGTGTTGTAATTCTTATGAAAAAAACCCTACCATATAGAATACATAAAATGTGGTCTGATCCCGAAGGGAAATGTGTGTTCAAGAAACGTACTTGACTCAACTAGGCTACCATTGTGGGCTCTATCTATTCCCTGAACTCAAACACTACTTTAGCTCCATTCACATACTGATAGGTAGTGACTGAAACTGGAGTATGAACCCTATTCTGGACAGAACAACCTCAACCAACTTCAGTAACACATATGATAGGCCTCTCTGAGGTACATAGTAAAAATGCACAGCATAATTGACATTTCGAGGTTAAAAAACTCTACTGAGTCCCCAAGTGCAGCATTTCTCATAATCTTGACACCTGTTTAATGTTCAGGATCAGGTCCGGGGGTATTCCCATTGCGGGTGCCTGGCCCTGTACCTTGAGAAGGCATTTGATTCATTGGACTGAAGTTATCTCTTTCAGACCGTTGAGCATATGGGCACCGGCGGCCTCCTTCTGGCCTACACTGACTCTTATACACAAACCCACTGTTGTGAGTCTGAGTGGGCTGATATATCTCCGAAGCCTTCTCAGAAGAACACGGCAATCAGCAGGGGGATCCTCTCTCACCCTTTCTCTTCACAATGGCCATGGAACCCACTGGCATCCGACTCCTCCATGTGGGATACACTGGGGTATACCCCTTGCGGACAGGACATGTGTCATTGTACGCAGATGATCTTTTATTGTTTCTCTGCGATGCCCGCACAGATCTCACCCTCATTGCAGTGATTTCCTGGACTTTCTGGCTTAACGGTGAACTGGAACAAATCCTCCATTTACACACATCACAACGACCTTACCTGGGTGGGGCCCCTCCCTCACCTGGCACAACTCTGTGATTAGATTCTTATGAGTTTACTTATACAATACCCCATCTAATCTTTTTGATGGCAATCTGTCCCCCCTAATAGCATCATTGAAATCCCTGGTGACTTTCTGAAAAATACTCCAACTGGCAGCAACTGGGAGGATCACACTATAAAAGATGGTGATTCTACCAAGACTTCTGTACTATTTTGCTAATCTCCCATTGATACCCCAACAAAGCTTTTAAAGAGAACTCAACACTCTACTGATTGAACTTACATGGGGACACGGTTGCCATTAGATTGCCTTGAATAAGTTACAATTGTGGACTTGGCGCCCCCTCCTTTGATGTTTATTTTTTACCTGCCCAACTGTAATGGGTGTGTCGCTGGATAGCCAATTACAAGCTCAGAGAAACATGCCACCACTATCACTGCTTTCCTCCACTACTATTAAAAATCTCTTACTTCAACAATACCACTGGACCCCCCACTCTAGCTGCAAGTACAGATAGCCTTCAAATGTTTGACCAGAGTGCTCACACCCCAGGGTTTTCTCTGTAGGGCCTCTCCTGTTACTCAGACACATATTGGGTCTCAGCTTTATGCAGCTAGCGAGGCTGCTCTCTGACCACAGCCACTGTCCTGTTTTGGGAATGCCACCTTATTTCCTTTGAACAGCTCCAAACAGACTTTGACCTTCCAACTGGGCAGTTTCTCACCTGACACCAACTTCATGATACTTGTCATACACTATGGCTGACCAGAGACAGAGAGCCCCCCACACATGCAGAATGGTCCTTTGGCCACTATCTGCTACCCCAAGGTGTTCCAAAAGGAAGCATGGCTTTCTTTAAAAGCAGAACATGTCCTTTTAATGGACTCATGCTGCTTTAAACAAAATGTTCCTGTTTCTGAATGCAAATACAGTACAGAGGTCTGCTGACCCTTGCACGCCACCATGGCTATTTTATCAACCAATCACAGAGAGTCAGCAATTTAAATCTGCCTAATTATTATTTATTAGGCTGGTCAATTTGTGACCTTCTGTGACTGGACCACTTAGGATACCATGTATTAATACAGAGGTACTATCAGAAATTGCATCCCTGTACACAAACCAGTTTGTATGCAATTTTTACATCTTTCACATTTTTAACAGGAATTGATACATTTTGCACTTAGGGCCAGGTGTGCGAAATGACTGTTTGCAAAGTGTTTACAAAATGCACACTACTTTTTTGTGACAAGTCTTTAATTTTGTGATGAAACCTATGTACTAATAGATATAATCGTATGATCTCCCTAAAGACCCCATTTAATGACTTCCCGAAAGAATATTATTGAGGCACAATGCTATCATTGGCCCTTTTTAATTGGTTACGAAGAGATGGTGATTATTTAAAACCCCAAATTCCATTTGAGAGCAGGCAATAGTTTTCATAGGGTAAACGGCCCACTGGGGACTTCTCCTTTAAAAATCTAACACCAGCTTCATTGGAGGGATATGTAACTTGACATTTGCAACTCATCTATATATACCATTTTGAATCATAATTAGTTTGAGATGTCTATTTCACAGTTCTTCCTAATTGCAATTTCTGGCTCACAAAATGATCTCATTTACTAGTAAAAAGCCATTTTGTGGTCACAAACCCTATGATTTTACAAATCATTTAGTTTGGTGAATAACTACTACATCACAAATGTGACAGATATCCAGTCAATCTTATTCCAAGTGTTATAAGTTATAATGCACTCGTAATAAGGCAAATGGGGTTTCTGTCACAATTGTGATTGAGTTACCTGTCGGCAAACTCTAAATCAAGCCTTGTGTTTCATCCCCTCTAAAGCTTTTGGTATTGTTCATCTAAACTTATTGAGGAGAGGTCTCATAAGTGACCTCTCCTGCCACCGCTCTATTAAATGTTCTTATCACCTTTTGGTTGGTAATTTTTATCATAAGGAAATTGGTGGTGTCCCTAGCTGAACAGGAAAGTCTTCTCAAAATGTGGTTCAACCCCAGAATCACAGGATCTTATACACAATTCTTGCATAGCATATTAGAAAAAAACAACTCAAAATCATTGTGGTGTGAGTAAATGTATTGCAGCAAATCAGAACACAAGAACAGAAGAATACTATATGTATTTACCTTAAAGGATAAGCACCACACCAATCCTAAAAAACGTTTTCAACACCATGTCACCGGAGATTTTGAAACAAAAAGTGAATTAACCCAGTGAAGAAAGTGAATGAGAATAGATACTTGTTACAATCTTACGTCTGCACCGTAGCAAGTTCAACACTGCAGTGGAAATAAACAATTATGTCATCAGCCTAATGATGCTTTGCAAAGCCTGAGAACAGAGGATGTGTAAGGAGGAAGCAGCAGTGAGTAACAGGGATGTTATCCATCTTGTTCGAAGCGGAAATTAATACAGACAAGTTGACTAACTGAAACACACTAATGAGTTCACTGTTATACATTATACGAAATTCGTTTCAATTGCAATTATATTAAATCAGTATATATATGTAGGATCAAGTGTAAAATCACATTTTGCACGTTATTATTAGTGCACAAAAATATAAACTTAAAAACATTTCTACATAAGCACCACATTCCAAATGTGGGGGGGGGGCATATTATCAAGAACCGGTGTTAAAATTATCGCCGTTTTATCAGCAGAAAACTGCCGATAAAACGGTGATAATGGGCTTGATAATACGACCTTGTTAATTCCCATAGAAGCCCATGTTCTGGTGTTAACAAGGGCTTCTAGGGAATTAACAAGGGTGTATTATCAAGCCCATTATCGCCGTTTTATCGGCTGTTTCCTGCCGATAAAACGGCGATAATTTTAACAAAGGTCCTTGATAATATGCCCCGTAATTCCACATTTTCTGAGTAAAAGCATGGAGCAAGAGTTATTGACCTCATCTGGTCCCAGCATGCGGTGTCGGTATTTCCCGGTTCAATAATACCTATCCATCCAACTAAAAATAAGGCTGAAAAAAATAACAGATGAACACCACATATATGGGGAATATGTTTGAGTGGGAAGTAGGGGGGTTGGGAGAGTAATGACATATGTTAAGGCAGTTCTGATCAATAGAGTACAGAGTACTGCTTTTGCCTTTGCTTTAAAAAAGTTGTGCATGTTTCACCGTAAAATGATAGCAGGCTAATTACCAGTGAACATATGCCTTCACGTTTGACCCAAGTCATGCATTTCAACAAATAATACTGTTCAGTACCCCGCGTACACTTGAAAGATTAGGCGCGGAGTTATTTTCGCGAGCCACATTTATTGTTTATTTTTTTTCCCAGTTCACGCTTTGGTATTTAGATATTGCTCCTTGTCAGTTTTGAAGGTAGGCAAGGACATAACATGGCCAAATGACCACAGTGCGACCGTAACGCTAATAAGAAAAACGATTGCAGTGAAATAATGTGCTCTCAGACAGCAAAGAAGGTGTACCCGGCACGTAACTCATGGCCACTCCACGGCACTGGTCAGCAGTCCGCGTGCGTCTCCATGGCAACAGTTATTGAAGATTTACTGCATTGTTATCCGCCACGTCCCTGTGGACTAGCGCTGAAGGCTAGCACACAGCTTTCTTCCGTTCTTGTGATATTTTCTTCTTTTATTACCGTGCCCCACAGGTAGGTAGGTGTGCGACTACAAGGTTAGCTTCCCCACGTTTATGTCTTCCGAAAGAAAATCGACGGCCGCTGCTGGCATGCAGTGAGGCATTTGCTTTCCCCAAACAGCTTGTCGTTTGTCATAAATACCCTCCTTTGCTAGACTACTTGACGTTACTCTGTATTTGTCTCACATTCCTTAAATGTTTATGTAAATGTGCTACAGAATGTCGCACTCGAGCATAATGTTCTGAAAACTAGGATAACAGTATGTGCAGGAAGACATAAACCGTCTCACAGGAATGCAAGGAATTATGGCAAGCAATGAGACGTTGTAATAAAAACTTTTTTTCTCACATATTTTATAATGGTTTATTCCAGTTTAAGGAGCTCTCCTTAACATGATGGGGAGTGTTGAATACTTTCTGAAGGAGGAGCGAGCGCCAAACCCGTTAAAAGACCTCATTGGAACAATTCTTTTCTGTCACTTCAGGGCTGAACCCCAGAGTCATCACATTGTTCTGAAATGTCCTCTGCCAGAGCATATGCATTGTGCCTTGTTCACACTGCTTTTTATTCGTCGACAGGTGCCCCCCGCTCCACCCCCACCCGCCCTTACTCCATAAAAAGTCAGGTGTGAGCCATTATCAAGCCTGCAGGACACAACATTTATTAATAGAGCATACATTGTGATTAAGGACTCATATGCAGCAGCCGTGCTTACCAATATCTTTAGCACAATCGTGAGAACTGCACCGGTTGCCTTCTTTTTGTCCTGGTGGTTGTAAGTGCTTCTCTGCAGGGCAGGCGAACCTGACCTTCACCACTGTATCTAAGTGCACCAACGAGGCATAACACTGGTCAGTATGGATGTATTTTGGCTAACATGATATTAACTTTTATATTTTGTGAATACAAAGTATGTTTTTGTTTCCTTTGGAGCATATGCATTTTATCTTTGCTCTTCCTGTTTTTCTTGGTGTGGGCTTTCAAGAAGAAGGTGACTATCAGTCTTTTTTTTTTGTGCAGTAGGCTATGTATTGATTGTAATTATAGTCATCATACATACATCAAGCAGTCTTAAAATATATCACAATTGCACAGAAAAGCTACTACAAGGACAGTATAAAAACAATATATATTGACAATGGCTCACCATTTTAAGATGTTGCAGGGTCGCAGTAGCAAGAGGAGTAAGAATTCACTGTGAGTGGGTACTTTTTAGGGGAAGCCAGTAAATATTAGGATGACAAATGCAGAGGGGAGTAGTTAATACATTTGGCATGGAGGTTTCTTGGTAGCGAAGAAGGCGCCGAGTTTCCCCCATAAGGCTCTATATTGCGACTTCCTGGGAGAGTGTGGTAAAGCAATATTGTCTGCACATCTAATAAGTGCAACCCAGTGCAGACAGGATTCGTTCAAATCTCTGAAAATATTTAATCAAAACTAGGGCAGCAGCAACTGATTGATGGTTCTAATGGACCATTGTAATTCTTTTATAACGAGATTTTGTGGCAGCAGAGAAACATTACTACATATTATACACTAAGAACTGCATACACTTTGAATCTTCACCATACAAATTATACACGCCTTCCCTAAACAGTTATGAGAAAAAAAGTAGAACAGTTAACATAAGTCACATCTATTAGTTCAATTTTTGAGTCTGTTGCTGATTCTTCCAGTTTTTAAGTTTCTGTAAATGGCTTCATAGTGCTAAAACAACACATGAATTAAAAATTATCTTGCAAGTTCATTGCCAAAATTTTCCATCTTGCATTTAACACATTTCAGTATACATGATTTACTACTGTTTTAAGCTTGGTTCTTCACATTGCCATTTTGGTATCCAATGCTTGTTATATGGACAAGATCTTGCTGACGGTCCTTCTGTTTTGAGCAGCGGTTCCTAATAAATTTGTACAGAGCATATCCGGGGATTACAGCGCTTGGTACCCCAGCCAGAATTACAATTATCGCATATACCCAATTTGGGTAACTGACGCTTTTGGCTTTAGGAAAGAGATCGTAATCAGGATCCCAAATTATGTAGAGCAGTTCTTCTTTCACTTTCACCACAAAATAAAATAGAAATATGACTAACATAACGAGGGGACTGATGATCCTCCAAGTGGCCTGCCAGAATATATTAGGTTTGTGACCAATCATGAATTTGATGTCATCATTAAACCTGTCTATTCCATAAATGTAGACAACTCCGACCATTTCACAAAAAGCAATAATAAGTAAGGGGATGGATCCAGCAAAATTGTCAAACAAGGCCAGCCAATAATTTCCCGAATTTAGCACAAAAATCAATGCTATCAAGAATGATACTGCACAGATTGTTCCTGTAATAACTTCCTTAGGCCATTTTTTAGGAATAACTTGTAAATCCATGAGTGGCACCAGAACACCTTCCATGTTGCCAAACATGGATGATAGACCCAAACAAAAAAGCATGATGAAGAAAAGGATGGACCACAGTGGTGCTATTGGCATTTTTGTGATGGCTTCTGTGAAGACAATGAAAGCCAAGCCAGTTCCCTCAACACCATCATTTAAGAGAGTTTCCAGGTTGCAGGTCTGGAGGTTTAGTGACTGTGTTGCATTTGCATTTGTAGCATTGAGATAGGTCAGCATCATATCATAATTCTCTTGGGTTATATTTCCCTCTGGCAAGTCAAAGGCATTTGTCAAAGTTAGTATATTTTTGTCAAAGCAGTCATCATACCTGGCAGTCGCACGAAACCCAATGATGGCATAGATAACAGTCGCAGCATAAATAGATGTGCAGCCATTGATAACAGAGATGATAACGGCATCTTGCTCGCAGTTGTTGTGAACAGAATTGTAACTAGAGAAGGAGATGAGTCCTCCGAAGGCGAGGGAGAAAGAATAAAAAACCTGGGCACCCGCATCTAACCAAGTAACGGGGTTAGCCAGTTCTGCAAGATCTGGAGTGAAGAGGAACACAATTCCACTAACTGATCCTTTCAAAGTTAAGGCACGGATCAGGAAAATTGTAAGCACCAGATATGGAAGCGTGGATGTTACATACACTGCCTTGCCAGTCGTTTCAATGCCTCTGATTGTACACACGTACAGAACAGCCCAGGCACATGCTAGGCACAGTACAAGCCACCATTGAAGAGTGCCAGAATCATCAATCGATCTGGAAATATTTAACGTTTCTCTGTACCAAAAGTAATCAACTGGACTACTATCAGCACATTCTGCCACAACAGCGGTTTTGTTCAAAAACAGGGGACAATCACTCCACGGAAGTGGTTCTTGGAAGGAGTTGAAGAAATACCACATCACCCATGCAATTATCGTATTGTAGTACAAACCCACGAGGAATGATACCAACATGGAGGCGATACCAACTCCCTTTAGGTACGGGTGGATAGTGCTCCAGACACCGACACTTCCCTTCCTGAGCCGTTGTCCAATGGCGAATTCAAGGTGAAGCAATGGGATACCCTCAACCACCAGCAAGATAAGGAAAGGGATCATAAACGCGCCTCCTCCGTGACTCTGGCATAGATAGGGGAATCGCCACACGTTTCCCAGTCCGACACAGAAGCCCACGCACGTCAGCATGTACTGTGCTTTGTTGTCCCATTTCGGTCTCTCGCTTGCCTCGTCCTTCTCAATCCTCTCGAGCTCTTGGTGGGAAGTTATCCTGCTTTCCAAGCCGGGATTGGGTAGCTGTATTTTTACCATTTTGTATCTCTTCTTGCGAGGGCGCCGTGTGAGGTGGTATCAAGCATGTGTTCAGTCTAATTGAGAGCTTCTGCCTTCAACTACTTATAGTGAACCTTTGGTACTGAGTCCGCCGTATGAAGAAACGTCAGCACAACCCTTGGAATCAACTTGTACAATTATTAATGCCTTATCGGTTAACGCTGGCCGTAACAAGGCATTTTGCAAGTATCAAACTCCAGTTGCAGATGTGAGTGCAATCCACAAACCCAATTACTTTAACTTTAATGATTATGACATGCTCTTGCCCCTCCTCTTCTGCGAACTGGGTTGTAAAACAAACCGTGCTTGAACCATTAGAAACGAGTTTTAAATTGCCTCCTGCAGTATGATTACACACACTTATGTTGTTGACTGATACTTTGAGATGAGTCGCAAGGTTAAAGATTATTTTCAACCTCCAACCCGTGATATAATTACATGTTCCTGTTCATGCTCCAGTAGAGCAGGAAGCAGGAAGTGTTTTTGCGAGAAAAATCCACTAGGAGCAAAATAAAGTTAAACATGAACTACCACAGTACACTTTGTTCAAAATGAAAGATCCCCAGGGCCTTGCAAGATGTTACTGTTAGGCTGCTTAGCAGGTGCTGGGTCACAGAGAATGTAAGATCGATGTATGCGGGGAATTTCATCAATATGTTGGGTGGGCTCGTTATTTTTTAAGTTAAATAAAAAAGAATTTTATTAGTCAAGAAAAAAAAACAGGATATCAATACATAGTACATAAATAATTCAAGGGTAACTTAAGGAAAGGGAAAAAGAAGGCAAAAACAATCAAGAAATACATTGCAGTAAAATCAATGACATAAACTAACCATGGGCATTAAAATTAAACATAGGAAATACAGTGGTTGCAAGACATGCTCAGGTTAGAGTATATACATAACAGGTAATACTGAAGAAAAGAAGGAAATGTGAAGGGTATTCAAGGGGGTTTAGGAACCTCCTGTTAGGCAGGCTGTAGATGGAATGAACTATTGGCACATTTATTCAGATACAATCAATCAATCAATCAATCAAAGCATTTGTATAGCGCACTACTCACCCGGAGGGTCTCAAGGCGCTAGGGGAGGGGGGGTCCGCTACTGCTCGAACAGCCAGGTCTTGAGCTGCTTCCTGAAGGCGAGGTGGTCCTGGGTCAGGCGGAGGTGGGTCGGGAGGGAGTTCCAAGTCTTGGCGGCGAGGTAGGAGAAGGACCTTCCCCCTGTGGTGGCTCTTCGGATGCGGGGGACGGCGGCGAGGGCGTGGCCGGTCGATCGAAGCTGGCGTTTGGGAGCGTAGAAGTTGAGGCGGATGTTGAGGTATCCTGGGCCTTGGTTGTGCAGGGCTTTGTGTGCGTGGGTGAGGAGACGGAAGGTGATTCTCTTGTTGACCGGGAGCCAGTGCAGGTCTCTCAGGTGTCCGGAGATGTGGTTGCGACGGGGGATGTCCAGGATGAGTCGTGCTGAGGCGTTCTGGATCCGCTGGAGTCTCTTCTGGGGTTTGGCGGTGGTTCCGGTGTAGAGGGCGTTGCCGTAGTCCAGTCGGCTGGTGACGAGGGCCTGGGTGACCGTCTTCCTGGTCTCGGTGGGGATCCACCGGAAGATCTTGCGTAGCATGCGTAGGATGTTGAAGCACGACGAGGAGACGGCGTTGACTTGTCTGGTCATGGAGAGGGAGGAGTCCAGGATGAAGCCCAGGTTGCGTGCGTGGTCTGTTGGTTTGGGTGCGCTGCCTAGGGCTGGGGGCCACCAGGAGTCGTCCCAGGCGGAGGGTGAGGATCCCAGGATGAGGACTTCCGTCTTGTCCGAGTTCAGTTTCAGGCGGCTGTTCTTAATTCATTTGGCTACCTCTTTCATCCCTTCGTGTAGGTTGGCTCTGGCGGTGGCGGGGTCATTGGTGAGGGAGAGGATCAGCTGGGTGTCGTCGGCATTGGAGATGATGTTGAGGTTGTGCTGGCGTGCGATGGCTGCGAGGGGACTCATGTAGACGTTGAAGAGGGTTGGGCTGAGCGAGGAGCCTTGAGGAACGCCGCAGATGACTTCGGTGGCTTCTGATCTGAACGGGGGGAGGCGGACTCTCTGTGTCCTTCCGGCGAGGAAGGAGGTGATCTACTCCAGTGCCTTCTCCTGGATTCCGACGTTGCTGAGGCGCTGTACTAGGGTACGGTGGCAGACAGTGTCGAAGGCCGCGGAGAGGTCTAGGAGGATGAGGGCCGCTGTTTCTCCGTTGTCGAGCAGGGCTCGGATGTCATCGGTTGCTGCGATCAGGGCGGTCTCGTGCTGTGGTTGGCCCGGAAGCCGGACTGCGAGAGGTCGAGGGATCCGTTCGTCTCGAGGAAGGCGGCCAGCTGCTTGTTGACGGTCTTCTCGATGACTTTTGCGGGAAACGGGAGCAGTGAGATGGGTCGGTAGTTCTTGAGGTCGGTGGGGTCGGCTGATGGCTTCTTTAGTAGAGCGCTGAGTTCGGCGTGCTTCCAGCTCTCCGGGAAGGTAGCGGTGTTGAAGGAGGTGTTGATGATGTCCCGCAGGTGGGGTGCGATGACAGCGTCCGCCTTGTTGAAGACGTGGTGAGGGCAAGGGTCGGTCGGAGACCCGGAGTGGATGGAGTTCATCGTGCGGATGGTGTCTTCGGTGCTGATCGGGGTCCAGGCGCGGTGGATGGTGGTGGGGGGCGGTGGTTCGGTCGTGGCGTGCGTCGGTTGAGTGCTGAAGCTGTTGTGTATGTCCGCGATCTTGTTGTGGAAGTAGGAGGCGAGGGAGTTGCAGAGGTCTTGCGAAGGGGTGATGTAGTTGTTTCCGGCGTTGGGGTTGGAGAGCTCTTTAACGATGTTGAAGAGTTCCTTGCTGTTGTGTGCGTTGTTGTCCAGTCGTTCCTTGAATGCAGTTTTCTTGGTGGTGTGGATCAGTTGGTGGTGTTTTCGGGTGGCGAGCTTGAGGGCAGTCATGTTGTCCGGTGTTGGGTCTCTGCGCCAGGCTTTATCAAGGGCTCTGCAGTCCTTCTTGGAGCTCTTGAGTTCGTCGGTGAACCATGGGGCTTTCTTGCTGCCGGGTCTGCTAGGCGGGGTCCTCAGAGGGGCGAGGTCGTCTGCGCAGTCGCTGATCCACTTCGTGAGGTTGGTGGCCGCTTGGCTGGGGTTCGTTGCGCTGGTGGGTGGGTTCTTGCTCAGGGAAGTCGCGAGCTGGTCGGCTGTGATCTTGTTCCAGCTTCTGCGTGCAACCTGTTGCTGTTGGTGGTGGATCGTGGTCCTTTTGAAGCTGAAGTGAACGCAGCTGTGGTCCGTCCAGTGGAGTCCGGTGGCGTGGCTGAAGGCGATGTCCTTGCTGGATGAGAAGACGGGGTCGAGTGTGTGTCCGGCGTAGTGGCTGGGGGTGGTCACCAGTTGCTTGAGTCCGAGGTTAGTGAGGTTTTCCAGCAGGGTGGTGGTGTTGCGGTCGTTGTTGTTCTCCAGGTGGAAGTTGAGGTCCCCGAGGAGGATGTAGTCAGCGGAGGGGAGGGCATGCGGGCTGACGAAGTCGGCGATGTCCTTGCTGAATTGTGTGCGTGGTCCCGGGGGTCTGTAGACGAGGGTGCCTCTGAGGGTGGTCTTGGGGTTGATGTGGATCTGGAAGTGCAGGTGCTTGGCGGGTGCGAGGGTGTCGTCGGTGTTGGTTGTGATGCGGATGGAGTTCCTGTGGATGATGGCGATGCCTCCTCCTGTCTGGTTGACGCGGTCCCTCCGGATGATCTTGAAGCCGTCCGGGATGGTGATGTCGGGCGCTGAGGAGGCATTCATCCAGGTTTCCGCGAGGAAGGCGATGTCTGGGGCTGTGGTGTCGAAGAGGTTCCAGAGCTCGACGGCGTGTCTGTGGACGGAGCGGGTGTTGAGCAGGATGCACTTCAGGTGGCTGCTGCTGTTGCTCGTCGAGCTCTTGGGCACTGCTGGAGTGGTGCAGGTCCGGATGCAGGTGAACTTGCAGGAGTTGCAGCAGAAGGGTCCGTGGGTGCGTCTCGGGGTGGCTCGGTAGCATCCCGGGAGTCGGCCGGCGTTGATTGCGTTGAGTTCGGTGGCGGCGTAGGTCCGGCGGGAGGGCTGGTGACTGCGGGAGACAGGGGTCCTGGCACTGGGCGCGGTCCAGGCGTGGACGGGCGCAGACGGGCTTACCTTTGGCGCGCCTTCGGCGCACAATCGGCGCGCCCGCTGTGCGTCAACGCTGCGCGTGCGCACGGTCGCCATTTATGGCGAAGTGCAGGGAGGGAGGAGGCGGGAGCGGTGAGGAAGGGGGCGTGTCCACACTACCGGCGGCGGGAAGCGGGAAGCGGGGAGCAGGGCGGGTGGGCGCAGGGGACAACAGCACAGGGGGGGGACAACAATACTAGCACAGGAAAACAAAGTATTTAAACAAAAATACAGTACAATATCAGAACGAAGCAACAGAATGGCAGGGATGCGGGAAACTACGAGAGGCGGCGGGGGGGCGTGGCCCGAAGGCGGGAAGGCTCAGAACGGCTCAGAGCAGCGGCAGGCAGGCGGAGGGCACACGCGACAGCTGGTGGCCGTGCGGCACGGGGGTGTCCCCTAATAGGAAGCCATAATTCTGCACGTTTCGCAGCCATATTATTATTATTATTAGCGGGTTTGTAAAGCGCTTGAATCAACTCCCGGAGGAGTATCTCCGCGCTGCAGAAGCACCAATGGTAGAAAAAAAGAAAGAAGAGCAGAAAGATCAAAGAAAGGGCAAGATCACATCATTCCTAATAAAACACAAAATCAGAATAGAGAGATTAAATAAATCCAATTATGATTGAAACAGGAAAGTTTTCAATTTATTTCTAAAACTAGAGTGGCCCACACATTGTCTAAGCAGAAGTGGAAGTCCGTTCCAGAGTGTGGGACCAACCACGGACAGAGCTTTACCTCCCTGTCTAGCCTTTTTAATCCTGGGCACCTTCAAAAGCAACTGGTTGCTAGATCTTAGGGAGCGTGTGGGGACATACGGGACACATTTATCTGCTAATAGGAAGGTCCTAGGCCATGTAGTCCCTTATGGACTATGCAGCACACCTTAAACTTGATTCTTTGGCGAACAGACAACCAGTGAAGTTTTACCAGCAGTGGCTTGGAAGGGGTCCTGGGCGGAAAGTTCAGGACCAATCTGGCAGCGGTGTTCTGCAATACTTGAAATCTGTCTAGTACTTCTTCATTGGCAGATGCTAGTAGACCATTACAATAGTCGATCCGACTCAATACTAGCGCCTGTACCAAAGTCTTTCTCGTAGAATCAGGGAGAAGCAGAAATACCATACGGAGAAGGCCTATCATGTGGAAGCAGGACCCCACAATATTATTTCCCTGTTGTTTTAACGATAGCTCCTGCTCCAAACGAACTCCAAGGTTCTTGATTACTAGTTTTGGTTCAGGTACTGGGCCCAGGTCTATGGGCCACCAGTCCGGGGCCCATAAAATCTTAGCCTCACCGAAAGCATGACTTCAGTTTTGTTGACATCACACTGGAGAAAATTTGAGGACATCCATTTAGAAACTGCTTTCATCCCTTCAGAGAAGGAATGTTTGACCTCCGCGGTCATAGATGTATATGGAAAAAGCAGCTGGGTGTCGTCAGCGTATGATACTGGGCTGAAACCGAAGGCTCTCATGCTCTTTGCTAGGGGGGCCACGTAGATGTTAAAAAGAGTGGGGCTCAAACAGGAGCTCTGTAGCACCCCCTTGGAGATCATAACCTCAGATGACTGGAACCCACCCATGCTAACGCACTGGGAGCGTTCAGAGAGAAAGCTCTTCAGCCATTCCAGTGCCACGTCCTCCAGTCCACTCTCAGCTAGTCGTTTGATCAAGATGGTATGAGATATAGTGTCAAACGCTGCCGATAAATCCAGCAGCACCAGGACAGCTGAGACTCCCCTGTCCTGGTACATGCGGAGATCGTCTGTTATCGACAGCAGGGCCGATTCAGTGCTATAATTCGACCTAAAACCAGACTGAGAGGGATCCAAACTTCCAGATTGTTCCAGGAAGTTGGAGAGATGTTTATTTACGTGCTTTTCGATGAGCTTACCCAAAAAAGGGAGCAGGGAGATGGGTCTAAGGTTGGACAGATTAGTCCATGGGACAGAGGTGTTCTTCCTAATGGGTCTAACCAAGGCCTTTTTCCACTCCCGAGGAACACAGCCGTGTCAAGTGAGAGATTGACAAGGCTCTGGATTTCAGGACCTAGCACTCTGCCTACTACACCCATGATTCGAGCAGGGATCTGATCGGACGGATTTCCGCTTTTTATGTGGTCAATCAACCACTCCACTTCCATCAAAGTTATCTTGGGGAATGTGGGGAGAGTGAGCTGATCAGCACCTCCTTTTACCCGTGGAGAGACTGTACATGGGTCTATTGATAGATTGGACGCCAAGATTTTCCCATAAATATTGTCAATCTTCTCAGTAAAAAAGCCTGAGATGTCGTCACACAATTGTTGTGACGATACATCTATGCTTTCACATGCCACAGGTTTCAAAAAGGTGTTTAAAATCTGATATAGTGCTTTAGGAGCATTACCTGCCTCTTTAAGTTGCGAAGTAATGTAATTCTTACGAGCAACTTTGATGGCTTTATGGTAACTGCTCAGTGCTATCTGATATCTAGATTTATCCGCTTCTAGATGTGACATTCTCCAGGCTTTCTCAAGTTTTCTGGCGGTTTGTTTAAGAACCCGTAGATCTTCAGAAAACCAGGCTTCCTGTTTTTGAGCAGGCCGTTTTTTAAACAGTTTAAGCGGAGCAATCGACTCTACAGCTGTATGGATGGCCTGTTCATATTTACATAGGGCCGAGTCAATGTCATCCGTGAACTCAAATTTAGGGGCAACATATTTCTCCTTAAAAACTTCCTGCGATACCTTGTGCCATTGTCTCCGCTGCAGCGGAATCTGCAGAGAACGGTTAAAAAAGGCATCTTGTATAGGTGTAGAAAATTCAAGAATAAAATGGTCTGTCCAACTGAACTGTTTTGGCTGGAAACATTTGATCAGGGTGGAATTAGAAAGAATAAGGTCTAAAGTGTGCCCTGCCTGATGGGTGGGTCCGATATTACACTGTTTCAGACCAAGTAGAGAAAGATCATTTAAAAGGGATTGTGCTTCCACATTATCTTTTATCTCGCTATGAATATTAAAATCTCCAAGCAGTCGGAAGTCTTCATCCAAGTTAACATAGGGGTTAGTACTTCCACTAAGGCATTGTTAACTCTTAGGGTGGGGCCCGGGGCGGTAGACTGACGCCCCTCTTCTAGAGGTCTTGGTAGAGGTGCCCATTTTAAAAATCATCATTTCTAGATCTGGGTTACTATATTGATCCAAAATAGAAATGGCAATACTGCATTTATGAACAATGGCTATGCCCCCTCCTCCTTTGGTGGGCCAATCCATTCTAACTATCTTATACCCTTTCGGAATCCCCAGGGTAATGACCGGGATAGAGTGGGGTTTAAGCCAGGTCTCAGTAAGAAAACAGAGATCAGGTTGGTAGGTGGAAATAACATCCCAGACCTCCGTATAGTGTTTAGGTAGAGATCTGACATTGCACAGCAAATTTCTCCAAACCGGCCCAGTATCTACAATGGCTTCTGGAATAATGTAGGGGGGTACTTTAGTGCTGGAAGGACAGTCTATTAGAGCTTGAAAATAACAGCGTCTGCATGAAAAAGGCCCCTCTGGGGGTATATGCTCCTTAGTCCTACATGTATTCTTTATGTTGACCCCTATGTCATGCAGCTCTTGGGAGGTATAACTCACCCAGTTTCTGAGTGTGTGGTTTCCTTTCCTTATATTTAGAGCCCCTGGCCCCGTCCTGTCGCGGACGGGCTTCTCTTAGGCTTGTCTTTGGCGCACTCTTTGGCGCTCCCCTGTGCGCGATCGCTGCACGCTCACTCTGATAGGAAGGCTAAATAGCCCTGACAGTCAGAAGGCTAGAGCGCTAACCGCTCGTGTAGGGGGAGGTCCCTGGCTCTGCCTGTCCCGCCCTCCGCTCTACGGTACTGGTTACCGAGTCGGACCGGGGCGGGCAGGCTGCAAAGACGAGCACAGGCTTCCTTAAGTAAGTGAGAACCTCGAAACACCTTCAGCAAGCAAAGTCTAATAATCGGTATTTTAGCTAGCAGTACTAGGTTGCACACAGTTAAAAATGCGGCGAAAATAATAATAAAGGCACTTCAAAATTTTAAAAGGGTTTTAAAATTTCATGCAGAACATAGGAATGCTAACAGTGTCAATAGTTAGAAGGGAAAACCAACAATTCTACCACTGAGCTCCAAGCGGATTAGGAAGACACTGCCACCGTCCTCCCTACTGCGCTGGGCCCGCAGTTCCTTTCCAGTCTAAATAGCCCTGACAGTCAGAAGGCTAGAGCGCTACCCGCTCGTGTAGAGGGAGGTCCCTGGCTCTGCCTGTCCCGCCCTCCGCTCTACGGTACTGGTTACCGAGTCGGACCGGGGCGGGCAGGCTGCAAAGACGAGCACAGGCTTCCTTAAGTAAGTGAGAACCTCGAAACACCTTCAGCAAGCGAAGTCTAATAATCTGTATTTTAGCTAGCAATACTAGGTTGCACACAGTTAAAAATGTGGCCAAAATAATAATAAAGGCACTTCAAAATTTTAAAAGGGTTTTAAAATTTCATGCAGAACATAGGTATGCTAACAGTGTCAATAGTTAGAAGGGAAAACCAACAATTCTACCACTGAGCTCCAAGCGGGTTAGGAAGACACTGCCACCGTCCTCCCTACCTATATGAATAGGGAAGACAAAAGCAGTAGCCAGCCTATGATTGTGACAAACATTGTACCACCATGCTTTGAGGGAGATGTTAGATGAGGTCTTCCAATGGACCGTAATCTGTTGAAACGCAAATGCAAACATCAAATTCAGTATCCTCCCAACACGACGAGAGGCTTCCCAGGAAGATGTGAGCATGAGAGAAGGAAATGCGAGTGTGGAAGATTACATTGATTTGAGGCCACACCTGTAACCAAAAATCGTGAGTAGATTTACAAAGGAATAACATATGAAATAAAGTAGCATGCGGAGAGGAACAGGACCAGCAAACATCCGGAACGGTAGAAAACTGCTTATTTAGAGTAAAAGGCGTATGAAGCAGCCTATTATAAATAAAGAACATAGATTGCGTTAGGGTCGCCGCTCTGGACGATTTACATATCCTGGTCCATATCTTGTCCCACAGGGAAGTTGGTCATGTTGTGACAAAGTCATGTTCCCACTGCTCTTCCACCTTAGACTTAGGCCTAGTAGACTCAATAGCATGAAGGTACTTATAAATAGTAGAGGCCTTGGGGGTAGTACACAGTAGAGGGTGAAGTCGTGAAGCAGGGGTGGGAGAGGAGGAGGAACCTGTACTTGTAAGAGTCCAGTGTAAGTCGCCATCCCCGTTGTTTTAAGTAGAAGGTATTTGGGAGCAAAGGATGCAGGCAAGTCAAAGGAAGAACGGAGAGCGGAAAAAGGTAGAAAGGTAGAGTGTGAGAATAATTGTGAAATCCAGACTAATCCCTTATGTCTCCAGGATTTCCAAAAAAAGGGCTTATTATGAATTAAGAGATGTGCGTAATGCTTAATGGTGGAGGAAAGGAAGTCAGCAAGAGTGGCAGGGGGAGGAGTGTTGGAGGATAGGAGGAGTCTGGTAGTAAATTTATGGATAGGAGTGGGAATTGAAGAAGGTTTACGTGAGAAAGAAATGTATTCAGCAAAGGAAAAGGGGCATAGGAAAAGGCGCTCAACCTTAGCCCATAAGGGACAGGGAGAGGTGGGGTCCTGCCACCAAAAGGAAGCTTTCCGCAGCAAAAAAGCTTTTTGATAGGCTGGGAAATCCGGGAAGTTAACTCCGCCTTCTGATGTGGGGCGAATAAGTCGGGAAAGGGAAATCCTGGGTTTTTTGTTATTCCATAAAAAGGAAGACAAGACCGAATTGATTTTCTTAAAGAATTTAGAGGGAATGTGCAGAGGGATATTGGAAATTGTATAGAGAATTATGGGGGATAGCATCATCTTAATGGTATCAAGACGACCCCACCAAGATAGGTAAAGGGGATGCCATCTGGTCGCTAGATCCGATATTTTTTGAATGCATGTATTTAGGGAAAGGGAGATGGTATCTGAAATAGAGGGGGTAATGTGTAGGCCTAAATACATAATGTGCGAGGAGCTCCAATTGAAATTGGAAGCGCTAAAGTCAGATTTAAAAGTAAACTTCGTCAAGGGCAAGATCTCGCATTTATCGTTATTAAGTTTGTAACCAGATATCAGAGAGTAGTTCCGCACTTCCTCCAAAAAAGTGGAATTGAGTCTGTTGGATTGGAGATGAAGAATAAAATATCATCTGCGTAAGCAGCAAGTTTAATATTGGAATTTTCGGTCTGAAAGCCATGAATGTTGGGGTTCTGACGAAGTTTGGACAAAAAATGCTCCAAAGCCAAGTTGAAAAGAAAAGGGGAAAGGGGACAGCCTTGGCGAACACCTCTACCAAGATCAAAAAAGGAGGAAACATGACCATTCGCGCAAACTGCAGCATGTGGGTGAGAGTACAACAAGGAAATCAAGGAAATAAATCTGGGACCGAAACCAAACCATTGGAGATTGTGGAAAAGGTAAGGCCATTCAACCCTATCAAAGGCCTTTTCGGCATCTAAGGCGATTGCTGCAAGGGGGTGTTGTATACGCGAGTATTTCGATAAAATGTTAAAGAAAAGTCTAGTATTGTCTGAGATAAATCGACCCTTTACGAAACCGGACTGCTCCTCACCTAAAAGGTCGGGAAGCAGAAGGTCCAGTCGCGCTGCCAATGACTTAGCGAATATTTTGTAGTCGATGTTTACAAGGGAAATAGGTCTGTAATTTTTACAATATTTGGTGTCTTTCCCTTCTTTGGGTATCAAGCAAATGTGAACCTCAGAGAAGGACCCTGAAGAGCTACGGAGGGCAGCAAACATGTCTATAAGAGAATGGAGTTTTGGAATAAGTAACTTTGAGAAATGAAGGTAAAATTCAACGGTGAAACCATCCGGTCCAGGAGCTTTGTTCATTTTGAGGTGTTGAAGTGCAGTAAGCAGTTCCCTCTGGGAAATGTCATATTCCAGTGGGAGAGGTCAAGAGGAAAATGTTCAGGTTTCTGGATTGTAGAAAAGAAATGTGTGAGAGACTGGGGAGAAGGTCGAGTTTCAGAGGAGTACAGAGTTTTGTAGAAAAGGGAAAACTCAGTGAAAATGTCGGCATCCTTGTGCTTGAGATCAGAATTAGTATCATAGATGGATTCAATGTTTAACTTATTGTGCTTAACCTTCAAATAATTAGCAAGGATTTTCCCAGCTTTGTTCCTACCTCCATAAAACTTCGCACTAGATTTCAACAGATACAGTGCGGCATCTTCTGTTGATTTCTTATTAAACTTCATTTTGGCAGCAACAAGAGCAGTCAGACTATCTTGCGAGTGAGAGGTAAAGTAGGCGTATTCCAATCTCTTAATGTCATACAAAAGGTCCCCAGTAAATTTACGGGCAGCTTTACGTTTTTTTGCCACAAAACTAATATTAAAACCTTGCGCAACAGCCTTAAAAGCATCCCAAATGGTATGTTTTGGAATAGAGGGGGTGTCATTGAGCAAGAAAAACTCTTAAAAAAAATGGTAAAGGAGGCGGTAAACTTGGGATCTAAGAGAAGGGTATTGTTAAAACGCCACCTTTTAGGTCCAACAGTTTTAGGGAGAACATCAATGTTGATTAAAACAGGGGCATGATCTGACAGTAAAATTGGACCAATTTCGGCGGTAGTGAGGGTTTGGGCATTATTGTGGGAAACAAAAATGTAGTCAGTCCATGATTGGGAATGGTGAGAGGGAGAATAAAAAGTAAACTCCTTTAAAGTCGGATTACAGATTCGCCAAGCATCAATGAGCTTATGTTGGGGAATTGCTTGAGTAAAGAGCTTGTGGGATTTATTAGGAATATAATGGGCATCAGATTTCCTATCAACGAAAGGATCTAGGGGTTGATTGCAATCACCAGCAAGGATGAAGTTATCATCCATAAACCGGGTTATGTGATGGGAGAGATCGGTCCAAAAAAGAGGCTAGCCACCTGTGGGAGCATAAACATTAAGGAGAGAGATTGGAACACCCCTAAGAGATAATCTGACATGTGTCCATCTGCCATTAGTGTCCGACTCTTGAGAAATGAGAGAGAAGGAGAGAGACTTGCGGCATAAGATTGCTACGCCGTTACGCTTACCATCACCTTGTGAATAAAAAACCTCACCCACCCTTCCTTTCTTAAGCTTTGCAGACTCAGTGTCTGAAAGGTGAGTTTCCTGCAAGAATGCCACATCAACATTCAGTTTAGCTAAGTGGGACAAAATTCTCTGACGTTTGATAGGGGAGTTAATACCCTTAACATTCCATGAAATTATATTCAATGACATGCTATACAAAGTAACATGTAATAAACACAATAAACATAATGAAAGAAAAAGCCCATGAGAAACAATGAAAGGGGAGGAAAGAAACTATCATCAAAAGTAAAGAAGCAATTACGTGTTATACAAAGTAAGCTGTAATAAACACAACAAGCAATGTTAGAGTAAAAAACCATGAGAAAAAGGGAAGGAAGAAGAAGAGAATGCTTACAGAGAGTAATGAAAAGGGAAAGAGGAGAAACGACAATGAGTGTGAATTGAAGGAGAAGAAAAAGAAGCGGGTCTAGGAGGAGAAAGTGGAAAAGGAACATCAGAATGAGAATTGCAAAATTATAAAAGTGAGCAAAACCTGAGCAAATAAGATCAATATCCATGTACAAATAAAGAAAAGGAGTTGTGAAGGAGAGTAGACAGAACAAAAAGAGAAACATAAGGGAGAAACAAAAGACCAACATACCTACACAAGGGGAGGATAAGGAGGGATCGGGGGGGATAACCACATAGGCAAGGCAACACATCCAAGATCAGCTGGGCGGGGAGCCAGGGATACAACATCAAACGAGGAGAAGGTTCCTGTGGAGGGGGAGGAGGAGAAGAAGAGATTAAGATGCAAACAAGAGTCAAATCAAAAATACAAACAACAACGAACAACAGTGCAACTCTGAGAAAATAAGAGTCAATACTCTGAGACTCCCTAGAAGAGAAACAGAAAGGAAGTGCAATAACATTGTAAAAACAAGTAAGACAAGAACTCAGCCGGGGAAGGAGGACGAGGAACCAGAGGAATCCATTGCGGAAGTCTTATGTGCGTTGATAAAACTTTGGAGGCGCACCGGATCCTCGTAGGTGGTTGTTTTGTTATTATACGTGACTTTAAACAGGCAAGGGTGGTAAAGGCCATATCTTGGCCCCATTGAACGGAGATCTTCTCTCATGTTTAGAAAAGCCTTTCGGCGGTTGGCAGTAGCTTTTGCATAGTCCTGAGCAAAGAACAAAGAGGAACCAGACCATCTTAGTTTCGGAGAGGATTAGTATACTCTAGGAAGTAGATTATTACACCTCTTGGTCTCTGTTAGGGAGAAGCAAGAGTGGACGGGCGACCTAGTCTGTGGGCGCTTTGAATGTTGAGACTTGTACCTTCTGGCATATGGAGCAGTTTAGGAAGAAATGATTTGAAGAAGGCTAGTGAATCCGAGCCCTCAAGTCCCTCTGCCAGGCTGTAAAGGCGGAGATTATTCCGTATATTTTGGTTTTCCAACTCCTCCACCTGTTTATGAAGGGAAGATATTTGAGAGTGTAGATGGGGTACTACGGAGCAGGTTTGCTGAAGAGATGCAACAGAGTGCTCGGCAGAAGATACCCTCTTGTCAAGTTGTGACCAATTGTCAGTGAGAACCTGAAGTTTAACGTTTGTTTCCTCCATAAAAGGGCGAAGAGATCTGATTTCCTCCAGAAAAGGACGAAAGGATCTTATCTCCTCCAGTAAGAGCTCCATAGAGACAGGCGAAGGTTGCTGGGGTGGTGAAGGAGGGTCCTGTTTCAGTCTTTTGGTGTTGGTTTGCCCCAGTACTGGTTGGGACGATCCCATTGTTGTACCTGAGCCAGACGAGGCGAGGGAGTCTTCTAGTTTGGAGAAAGCTGAAAAGACTTTAGAATTTTTCACAAAAGCAATCTTTGTTGTATGAGGCAGGTGCGTCATAGATTTAAGCCTGTCCATAGATTATACGTCGCAAGGTATCTGTCATATGTTATGTGCAGGAGAGGAAATAAGCTCACAAAGGGGGCTGTGCCAGATGCAGAAGGAGTCACCAGAGTGGAGAAGAAAAACACATTTAACACCATATAAATTCCATGAGGAAGGTTTACATGAAACTGCTGGCTGAGCAGGAGCAAATTGGGAGCACTAACGCGCAAATAAGCACATTGAAGCAAAGGCGAAGAGAAAAGAGAAACTGGCTGAGTTACATAATCACATGTTTGATGTGCTGGACTTGCTGGACAGTAGAGAGTAAGGGGGTGCACAGAGCATTCCTGGTAATATAAGAGAAGGCATCCGGAATGAACAAAAATGCATCAGAAATGTGTAAAAAGTCGTGGTGGCAACCAAAGGCCCAACTGATAAAGCTCCTCTTAATTGGCTGGTCCCTGAAGGGCCAGCGCCAAATAGTAGCAGGTTACAGAGCAATGATGTGCTGAAGAGCAAAGTTGTAGATCACAGAGTCGTCAGCAGGGTCAAGAACATCATCAGCCAGCCAGATATGTGCATAAAGGCAGATTCCTTCACCTCAAGGCCCTCATAAACTGTCGCAGAAGGTAAAGTGAGGAGATGTGAAAGGCAGGACAAAGTGGTGGTCGCATTAGTTCTGAGGCGACATAACAAACTGCATCAGAAAATACATTCAATGAGGTGTGGAATGAGTAACCAATCCTTGAGACCCCAATATTAGCAAAAGTCTCAGAGGCCAGTAAATCAGAGGAGCCATAGCAGAAATACATGAAAAGGAATGTGAAAGCCGTCACGGAGGGGAGAATGCTGAGAAGCTCCAGGCGTCACAAAACGGCGGCCGCATTAAACAGCAAAATCACGGAACTTACTATGGCAAAATACTCCATCAATAATGGAAGGAAAATGTTTCCAAGCGTCGCAAATGCATCCTGGAGTGTTCCGGTTTAGCTGCGTGTCCTCCAAGCAGGAAATAATGGTCTGGAACCAGCGCGTCCCCGGAGCCACAGCGGTTCCTCACTCGGACGCCGCCATCACCATCGGGCGCCAAGCCACGCCCCCTGCCTATCAGTCTTTTATTGCTAGGGTTCTGGCTTATCTAACTCAAGTCGTGTTCCAGCTCCGATGAACAGTATTTCTCCACACCGTCGAGTGTGGCGTGGAAGAATTGTTTTGCTAAAGTCCTATACGCAGAATTTAGCAACAACATCAGCCGCGACAATAGTTCACTTATTGACTCGAATGTAAATAAGCTGCAGCGTTTATGTTAATTGCAACAATGCAGAAAGGCGTTTTATTGTGTCTTTAAGAGACAAAAAGAAAATCTTAGGTATGCAACTTAATTCTAAAGGCTCATGTTCTTCCACTTTGCACTGCCGGGAGTGTATTGACTGCACACAAATTACCCTTTAAATACATTTAAAAATGAAGATGGATATTTATGTGGCACCAATTAAGTATTGACACATCTGAAATTCGGCTACTCAATAAATACTGCCTTAATTGTGTTTTCTTTTTTATCCGTTTCACTTTAGTTGGAAAATAAATACAATTAAGTGATAAAGAATTACTTTAAGGACATTATAATTTCTAATCTTGATAATCTAAATCTAAAACACACAATCTGATTAGGAAAGGGTTTTTCCTATAGCTGTCTAGTGGGGAAGATGAACATATAATCAATCAATCAATCAGGATTTATAAAGCACGGCAAATCACCCGATAGGGTATCCAGGCACTTGCAGGCCCGGAGGCTTTATCGAACAGCCAGGTCTTGAGGGTCATTCAGCATTCTGGAGGTGAAGTAAAGTGATGGTCCCGAGGGGCGTTGTGGAAGGTTATTCCAGGTCTTTGCTGAGATATAGGAGAAGGAGCATCCTCCACTTCAGCTTCGGTAGATGCGGGTGTATGGATGGGCAAGTGAAAGGGAGGCAAAGTGTAGTCTTCTCGCTGGTTGGTGGAAGTTCAAGCGGGGGTTAATATAGGTTTGTCCTTGATTGTGTAGAGCCTTGTGTGTGTAGCTCAGCAGGTTAAATTGGCATCTCTTCTGTATGGGGAGCCAGTGGAGTTTTCTGAAGTGGGGTCGATGTGGGTTCATCAGGGAAGGCAGAGGATAAGTCTGGCTGTGGCATTCTGTATGGTCTGAAGTACCTGTAGAAGGTGTGTGGCGATTCCTACATAGAAGGCATTGCCATAGTCCAGTCGGCTGGTGATAAGGGCTTGTGTCACAGTGCATCTCATGTGTTGGGGTAGCCACTTGAAGATCGTACGAGCATGCGCAGAGTGAGGAAGCAGGCAGAGGAGACAGTGTTGATCTGTGATCTCAGGGTGAGCTTGTTGTCAATGATAATTCTGAGGTTTTATGGCAGTGTTAGAAGGAGTCAGTGCTGATCCTAGGTCTGAACAGGAGTCGTTTCATGTGTTGCTGCTGTTGCCAAAGATCAGTACTTCTGTCTTGTCTGTGTTCAGCTGCAGGCAGTTGTTCTTCATCCAGTTCACAATATTAGTCTGCATCTTTGGAAGTTCGTTCTGGTGGTGGTGGTGTCGTCGGCAAGTGAGAGGTTGAGTTGGGTGTCGTCTGCATAGTAAATTATGTTGAGACCATGGGATCTGATGATGTTGGCCAGTAGAGTAATATATGTGTTGAAGACCGTGGGGCTGAGGGATGAGCCCTGGGAGACACCATAGGTGATCTCCTTGAGATTAGAGGAGAAATGTGGGAGGTGGATCCTCTGAGTTCTTCTGGTAAGGAAGGAGGTGATCCATCTAAGCGTGTCCCCTTGGATGCCGAAGTGGTGGAGTCTTTCAATCAGTGTGTGGTGGGATGCAGTGCTGAAGGCTGCAGAGAGGTCGAAGCGGATCGAGGCTGCTGTTTCTCTTCAGTTAGGGAGGGTTAAAATGTTGTCAGTGGCTGGGATCAGGGCAATTTTGGTGCAGTGATTGCTGCTGAAGCCGGATTGGGAGGCATTGAGTAGCAGCTGATTCTGCTCCAGGTGTTTCATGAGTTGAATGTTGATGGTCATGAGTTGATTTTTGATGAACTTTTTTACCACCTTTGCTGGGAATGGGAGCAGGGAGATTGGCATGCAGTATTTGAGTTTGCTTGGGTTTTTGAGTAGTGGTCTGACTTTGGTGTGTTTCCAGGCATTGGGCAGTGTTGTGGTGGTGATAGAGGTGTTGAGTAGGGTAATAAGTTCCTGGCCAATCCTTTGGTTCCTGAGGTTGTGGTGTGGGCATGGGTCTTTGAGAGCTACTGAGTGGAAAGATTTCATTGTGGAGGTGGTACCCTCGGCGGAGAGGATGTTTCAGGTGGTCAGTGTGTGGTTCATATTGGTTACAATTGGTAGTACATCTGTTTAGGAAGTCCATAGGTGTGGTTTGGGCTTTGACGTTTCGGTGTATGGTTGGGATCTTGTCATGTAAGAAGTGGGAGAGGGTGTCGTACAGGTCCTGTGAGGGTGTGATTTTTTTTCCCCGCTGGCAGCCGGGTTGGAGAATAACTTAACGATGTTGAAACGTTCCTTGGTGTTGCTGTTGCTGGTTTTGAAGCATGCAGCAATGGCTGTCTTCTTTGTTGCCCTCAGCAGGCAGAGATAGAGGTTGAAGGAGATCTTGAAGGCTGCCCTGTCGGAGGTATCCTTGCTGGTGCACCATCTCCTCTCCAACTGTTTACTGTCTCATTTTGCTGTTCTGAGTTCTTGGGTTTACCAGCTGGCCTTTTTAGAGGATTTTCCTCTGGATGTTGCTCTTGATGCAGATGATGCTGCCTGCCCAATTGGTCATCCATGTGCTGGCATTTTAACACTCCATTTTCCAGGTAGGTGGTGGTAGCGGGGTTGGATGTGTTGAGAGAGTTTGCCCCGCTGGTCTCTGAAATTTTATTCCACCTCTGGTGGGGGGGAATTGGTCATCTTGGGGTTGCGGTGCGGGGGCTGAAGATGCTGAAGTGGACGATGGAGTGATCAGTCCATTTGAGTTCTGTAACATGTGGGTATTTGAAGGGGTTGCTCATACTTTTGAAGAGGTGTGCAGTGTTTTTGGCATTGGGGTCGTCGATGTGGAAATTTAGGTCACCAAGGAATATGTAGTCCTTGGAATCTAAGGCTAGAGGCACATTGAAGTCTGCGATGGTGTTGCATAAGCTGGAGAGCAGGCCTGGGGGTAGGTATGCAAGGGTGCTTCTGATGGTTATTGTGTCGTCCTTGTGGAGCGTGAAGTTGAGATGTTCCATGGGGGTGGTGGTGGTAAACTGTATGGTCTCTTTGAGGATGATGGCTGTTCCTCCTCCCAGCTTGTTGGTGCGTTCCGGGTAAGTGATATTTTTATCTGTCGATGCTCACTGTGGCAATGTCTGGGGAAGGTGTGGGGTTGAGCCAGGTTTAGTGAGGAAGACTTCGGGGGTGAAGGCGGCGCTGAGGTTCCATAATTCAGTGGAATGCTTGCATAGTGAGCGTGTGCTGAGAAGGGCGCATGAGAGTTGGTGTTTTGTCTAGGTAGTGTCTGTGGTGTGTTCGGGTGGCCGGTGTGTGTGCAGTGGCAGGTGAAGTGGCAGTGGATGCAGGTGAAAGGTCCTATAGTAGCTCGTGGGTCAGCGCGGTGGGTACAGGCGGGCTTGTCTTTGACATGCCAAATTTGAGATGATTTTGTAAGCTATTATTATTATTTCCTTGTCTATACTTCCTATATTATTCCATTTTTTTTATTCTGTTGAAAGAAATCTCTCAATCTCTCAATCTCTCAAAATGTTTGTGGAGTAATGAAATACCTCGAATTTCCCTGGATAGACTTAAATAGTTAATATAACAGTTGAGTCAATTTTACAGAATTTAATTCTTAGAATTGTCAGATTACACAGAAAATTATTCCACTTACCTTGCAGACACTGGACCTGTTGGAGCGATAGACAACAACATGCCACCAATTTCCCTCTGCACTTTCCAGAGCAGGTGAATGTTGGTACACTCACTTATAGAAAGGCACCAAAGAGAAGGAGGAAATGGGATGAGAAAATAGAAGACAACTACCATACTGGTGCCTCTCCGGGGGATCATGGATTTTTTTTTATTCATGTTGAAACTGTTGATGTACAATCTCTGGGAGCATGGTGTGACGTTGTGGTGCGTACACATGATATTGTGGAGGCTGTGATAACCATTTAGCATTTTCCTCAAAACAAGCATTGAGTTGAAGTACCAGAGAAAAGATGGAGAATCGTCCTGTTTGAGTTGATAATGGAAAGAAACGGACCTCTGCTTTTTAATTGAAATACTATTTATGGCTGAGAGAACGAGTTATAATTTTTCTCCAATCCCTAGGAATATGTGCACTATTCTAAAATCTGTTTAAATTAACAATGTTTTCAATAAGCACCAATTCTTAGACTTACTAATTTGGTACAATAAATAAATTAACATTAAGAATAAATAACTTATTTTGATAAAACGGAGATTGAAGTGTATTATATTGGTTAACAACTCGTTGATAGTGACTCCTTCTTGTCATTTAATTATTTGCAAAAGATGTATGATTTACTAACATTCATTTTGGGGTATTGATGCTGGATTTATATCAACTATCGATTTACCTCTCGATTTAACGGCTAATGATAAAGCAATAACAGGTTATAACTCACATGTTCCTTTCTTTCATTGTAAATCTGGCCCTAGAGCCTCTTTTATTTTTGTATGTATTTATTTATTTTTCATTAGAGCACACAGTAGCAAATAGTGATAGATATGGTATAGAGCTTCTGTGGAACATGATTTATATCCTATAAAATCTGTTACGAAATGGAATAGAATTAAGTTGGAGTTTTTTACACATCAAGATCATCTAGTAATACAAAAAGTTTAAAAAAACATAGATAATATATGATTTTTACCCCCAGTAAATATTAAAGATGAATGTGTTGAACACTGCTAATTGTTGGTCTTGTTTATCTCCTGACACATTCTTTCTTCGTAAATTGTTTATAAGCCAAATAGTGTATACACTTTATTAGAAGTTATTTGATAAATGTAATGATCGTTTTCTGGTTCAATTATCTTTAATCTTTTTGAACTTTTTGGGAAGTTTTTCACAAGATTTTAGTTGACCTCCTGAGCTAGAGACATTGCTTGATGTATTATTAGCATTAGCTAAACCCATTTTTTGGTGAAATGTTTTTTCAAATGTGAATTTATTATGGGCCTGTAGTTAATAATATTACTGATATTTAATATTTCTGTCCAATTTGAAATACAAGTTATGTATGTTTAAGCATTGTGTTATCAAATTATCTATCATTGGTGTCAGTGTATAATTAAACATTTTAAAGTAATACAGTGTTTTTAACAAAAGAAGATCCCCAAAAAGCTGAAATCAAGTATCTCATGGATAGACCTTTCTACCCCCTACATGCTTGTGGTAGTGGTATCATACTTGTAATGAAATATTCCCTTCACTCAGACTTCTGTATCTTTTCCATCATTTAACCATTGAAACAGGTGCCCATTCGCTTTGATTTTCTTTTCTCTTCCACTTCAATGTATTTCTCTGATTTCCAGTAAAGAATGTTTTGTTCTTGACTGTGCTGCGTCTTGCTCTTCCCTCCTTGTTCTCTCCCTCACCTAAATGCACCACTTACAATGCTGCAGATGTTCTACTACCTGACTTCCAAGTGAGTAAATGTGAGGTGAGAGGTTATTTGGACTCAAGATGGACGTTTCTCAAACATGCCACTGCAGTCACGTGAGCTAATTAGTAATAGAAGTGGTAGAAATTAATTTTGCTATCAGCCCGACATTTGCTACCAGTAACAATGGATTTTTGGGGTCCAGAAAATACCTTTGTGAAAGGTTGAAATACACTGAATACATAGTCCGGATCAGCTGTGGGGAGTAAGAGCCACCTGAGCTGGCTTCCAGAAGCAGGTGGTCACTGGGCAGCAAGAGTGAGTGGGCCCACAAGTAGGCGTTCAGACACACTATTTTGCCAGTGGGTGTGATATCTTCAGAAGTAATCACATGAGGGTTTGCTTGTGAGCAAGGAATACCTGTGTTGCAAGGTTTAGAGGTTGTTTGTGCAATTTACCAATGGGGGCAAGGTCTAGGCTGACTACTGGGAAAGCAGGCAAAATGCCTAACATACCTTGGTGACATCTGGGGTTATTTTATGAGAATGGGCTATAGGATGGGACTCCTGTGTTTGGGATCAACAAAAGGATATAAGTGTCAGCTTCCATGAAAAGTGGTGCCTGACAGTGGCCGAATACTTTGTTCCAATTCTCACCTTTGTTAGATCTGTCAGCCTTAGTGTGGTCTTCCCCCAAACCTTTTGACTACTGACATCCAATTTTTGCTGGAATTCATTTTTGTTGGCCTTATGACTCTGCACACATTCCCACTGCTAACCAGTGCTAAAGTGCTTGTGCTCACTCTCCTAAAGATGGATTTATTGGCTTACACATGGTTGGCATATTTAATTTATTTATACGTCCCTTGTAGAGTGATATACCATATACCTAAGGCCTGTAAATTAAATGCTACCATTTGGGCCTGCAGTTTTGCCATCCACTTAAGTAGCACATTAAAACATGTCCCAGGCCTGCCATTGTGGCCTGAACACAGTTTTCAGCTGCTGTGTTGACTGGTCATTTAAACCTACTTGCCAAGATTGAAACTCCCATTTTACTACTGTGTAATTAAAAGATTGAGCATGTACCTTAACCTTTTACATGTTCTGGTAGTGAAAAACTCCTGAATTTGTTTTTACTACTGTGAGGCCTAACCATCCGATGGGATAACATTGAGGCTTCCTTATTACATTTAATACACTGCATTTCCTAATTGGGAACAGGCGGATATATCATTTTTGGTAACTAACATTTTGTAATGATAACCCCATTTTAAAGGTAAAGTCAGATTTTCCATTACAATTTTGAAAATGCTGCATTAAGAAAATTACCTTAAACACTCAAAAAGTAGAAGTGAAAGAATCCCAATGCATTTCGGGCTAGTTAATATGCCCTTCATTAGGGGATTCTTTCACTTCTACAAGAAGCTCACAACTCTAACTTTCTCATCATTGATTAAAGTTCTCTAAAGGAGACATATACAGGAATGCTCAATAAAAAGAGGAATTTTTCTGAGCATCAACACTATTGTACATAACTTTTGTACTATGATTACTTTGAATCATTTTGGTTTCTGATGTTTCACTGTTTGTGCGTTCTCTTGTTACACTTGAGTACTTACAATATAAAGCGACACACTCTTTTTGAGTGTTTAAGGTAGTGCACTTGAAGGCTATGAACTTTGGTCCAGCTTACACATATTTTTGAGTAGGAGGTGGGCTGTACTTCCTCTTCAGGTGCACACTAAAATTTTAAATATTTGCATTCTTGTTCTAACTTGTATACCTTTCTAGTTCAATTGAGTTCATACCTAGCTGCTTCTGTTCACTTTCACATTTAGGAAATTGCCATTTTCCTGCCCTTAATGTCTGCAGCCTGTCCTGGGTCACATGACTGGGTGTAGCTGATAGTTTAACTTTGTGAATTCCTTCTAGACAGTCACACAATAGAAGGATTAGGTGGTCCTAAATGGGCCATCTGCTGGGAGGATGGAGGGTAGGAGCTGAGCACAGCCCCCCATACACTTGAATAGCCTGTGCTCTGCATTTACAAAAAGTGCCTAACAACACCATATTGTCAATGCAGCCAGCATCAAGCCAGGGCAGGGGAATCAGGAAATTCTAAAAACCTTTCCAGAAGCATCTCCCACTTTCCATAAAAGGGTACCAGGGTAAAAAAAAGTCCTTCAGACTCACTCTTCAGGCCAATACTGGACCTGTGGAAGGACTCTCAGAGGGCTACCTGCTGTGCAGTCTGTCAGAATGCTGCTGTACCAGGAGCGAGCCTTGAATCCTCAGAGGCCAGCCATGCATCTACACTTGCACCAAGGACTGCCAGAAGTGACTCCATGGGCTAGTTTGCATGCCTCCTGTTCAGAGCCACAGACACATAACAGGCTCCCACCATCCTAAATGTACACCTGGACCCAACCTGAGTGAGTTCTGAACCCCCTAGGGGTGCCCCAGCAGTCCTGGACCCATGGTTGTGGTGCTAAATGTACACAGATGGGCATTTTCCAAAACTGAGGACTTACTAAATTTGGCCAAAAAGTGCTCTGAGACCCAGGTGGAGATGGGGACCAACCTGCTCATTTATCCACCCAAGGTACATCGACGGTTGATAAAAGATGTAGCAGCGGACCTTCCAATGCCGCACCTGAAACCCAGTTCCAAAATTAAAGAGTTGTGTGTGCAGCCACCCTCGACGTCAGCTGCTAATTGGCGTCGCTGTGCTAACCAGATCACAGGTAGTTTATTTGTCTTGTATGGGGGCGCACAACCAAAAAGTCCAGAAGAACTGTCAATTTGAAATATATGAAAAAAGTTCCTTTATTCTGTAATGTTCATTTTTTTAAAAGGTCACAGTCATAATTTGATTTGCAACAAAAAATCAGCCAACGCGTTTCACTCCATACCACGGAGTTTCTTCAGGGCTGAAATCAAAAACAGATAAAAACAAACCTCAATGAATTTTTCATTTCATTAATGGATCAAATTCAACATTTCAATTTCCCTAATGATTTAAAAACATATTACATAAAAACATACACTCCAGAAAATGGCGCAGCGACCGATACAGGAAAGGACCAGTTCACCCTGAATGCAAGTATCATTATCATAAGTGTTATACTCTCTGTTTTTAGT
The DNA here is from genome assembly GCF_964261635.1 of Lissotriton helveticus. NCBI lineage: Eukaryota > Metazoa > Chordata > Amphibia > Caudata > Salamandridae > Lissotriton > Lissotriton helveticus. Next base: position 810,378,203 of record NC_136063.1, read on the forward strand.
ACATTTTAACAAACATTTTGACAGGAAACCGAATATCAAAATTCATGCTTTCCAACCATGGTTGTAGCTTAGTCTTTTAACATCAATGGCTCTCCCTCCTCGATACAATATGATTCACAGTTCGCTTGGTTCAACACTTATGTATTCCCAAACTTAAACATTTCTATATTTTTATGTTTTTACATTTTTACATTTTTACCTTTTTACCTTTTTACATTTTTAGGCACAAAAGTGATTGACCATCCTTTTCACTGTGACAGGGGCATACCCAGGGGGGGGGGGGAGGTTGAGTGGACCAAGGAAAAAGATGGAAGCGAAGAGGGGAAATATCACACAGATGTTCAAATAGAGTACATATTATTACAATTTAATAAGGTGGCAATTACAACAAGTCTTAGCGGCTGTCCACACCGGGAGTATCCCTAATCTCACCCATTTATAAGGGCATCGTCTGTGCTTTCAGCAATTGTCATATTAAACCTAAAAATCCTCAACATGCCCTTAGTTATGAATTGTAAATGGAAACGCTCACCGAATATGTTTAAACCGGTAACGCGTGCCCAGATCCTTCACGGTCAAAAACAGATTTTTTCTCTCTCAAAAGAATGGATTTCTAAAAGTAAAGGAAACATTATTGTTATCAGCCTCCACCCTGACCATTTATATATTGCGTGCTAAAAGCCCTCCATACAAGATACTATACATTCACCAGAACTGGGCCTCTAACATTAATACAAGGCTGGGTATCCCCAACTTAGTTTTGAAAAATGACCTTCCCAATGGAGCGACGCCCATATCCCACCCGTTATACTGACCCAGTTGTCCTGTCGGTTCGGTGGTACTATGTGCATACGCCTCAAATCCACCTTAAATTGGTCGTGAACCTCCGTAGGACCTGCAATGTTAGAAGTGAGACATATTACCGTCTCCCTCTGAATACGTTACCCGTGAAACAGCATATATTAAGAACGTCTCATGCAGCACTTACAGTAAAAATTGTATTATATTTATCTTATGGCGATCTGTCACGCTCCGGTGATTACAATCAAAGTATGGGAAGCCGAATCAATTCCTACTCACACGTGTGTAGGTTCAAAATGTGATGAACCTGATGAAAAAAACCACAATTATGGTACAATTCTAGACTTAAATATAGTAACGGTACACAAGATTAAGGCGCCTCTCTCTTAAAAAGCTCGAATGGCCAGCTCTTAGTTTGTTGATTCTAGTAGTTCGTTGTAACCACGGACTGCAAGTCCCAACAATCCTATCTACGGTACACAGATTGATTTAAGTAATTCGCTGTAACATCAGTTAGTGATAGCACATTAGTTTGCATACGTGGCCCGATATAACTCGGACAAATTTTGAACAAGGGGGGGCTTTACACTCCAAGACATTCTAACCCCTAGTAAGTAATTCGTCTAAAGTTCCCTAATACTATCGGCGTGTTCCTACCACTTAGACAAACGTGCTAACGCTTACCTAGCAAAATTTCTTCTCCCGCATCAGAGTCACGGCGTGGATGGTTCCAAAGCAGTGCCGCCACTCCCAACGCCTTTTTTTATTTATGAACAACACTCATTAATTGGAATAGTCCCTTCCCTGGGGAGTTTAGACCGCAGTAATACCCGAAATATCACAAAGAACAGGGCGCCATGTTGGAATGATGGTTTCGATGTATCTCCGGGGATTTATTAGGGTTCTCTCTTTCTTAGAACCACACTATCGTCCCGTAATGATTTATCAATTTTATCCTATATGTCAATTCAAATACCGTCATACAAATACTATTGTTTGTTACAAAAAGAATTTTATATAGCGCTCGGCTCCAATAGTTATTATACAGATGTTTTATCTTTTTCGGTAACATATCTAACCGATATGTTATGACCATTCTCGCCCTGGCCCCATCATATTCGCAAGCGTGTCCAGTTTTCAGTTTCTTGTAATGAATCATTAGTTTGGAAAAAGTGATAGAGGTTGAAAAGAAATCAATAGAGATAAAAAAGGGGTTAGTCCTAAAAAAAATGTTTGTTTTTTTGGAGGGACCATTCCATTTCCATTCTTCTCTTAATTCATAAATACGATCCCCACACGGATAGAGGACAAACTATCAGCAATTCAGCCTATACACGTATTTCCAATAGTCTCAACTATGTTATTCATCACAGATTTTTACAACTTGAGTATTAACCAATAATCAAGTCGACTGCATTTCATCATTAATGTTCCCATTCCTTGGGGAAGGTCTCCACATATATGGACAAATGCATTAACAATATACCCAAATGAGATCTTTATCCCATAACAGAGATACCCTTATTAGTAAATACATTCAGTCCTGATGATCTTAATAGTTTGAGCTTATAATAGAGAACGGTACATTTCCCCATTGCTGTTTCTATTTCATTATTTAAACATAGTATCCCCATAGCAGAAAAGCCACACATCAGCAATTTAGACATGGGTAGATCTTTTGTTTTCTAAATTTTAAATCAGGTATCAGGTATGCCAAAAAGATGCTTTGCCAATTGATTCTGCACTGGCTCATTTTGTCATGCCTATTCCAGAAAGTAATGCATTTCATCATCAATATTCAAACCATACCTAATGCACTGCAATCTACAAATCCATTTTGCCTCCTTATGATTCAGCATTTTCTCTAACTTTAAAGAGATCACCTGATTAAGATATAGAATACCCAAATTGTCCAGTTTTTGCACAATGGATTCCTCCAGATGGTATTTAAAAGAGTGTAGAGATCTCAGATTATTATAGGAATATGCCAGAGTTAGGCCATTGCGGCTGGCCCCTGGCTCCATCTGTGTGCCGATTAGCGCAGACGGGCTTGCATTTGGCACACGTTCAGCACGTCATCAGTGTGACTGTGTGACTGTGCTCTCACCAGCTTGATGAGGACCCAGAGCTCTAACAGACTCCGCCCTCCAATGCCCATGCCAACAGCGCACACAAAAACATCTGAAATGAGCAAATCAGTAGCTCAAAAAGTGCAAGTTACAAAATAAGTGTGAGCACAAAATGATTAAAAAAGGTTAAAAGCTAAAAGTCACACTGCTTCTTCATGCATCGCAACTGTGCTGCCACCAGCTTTATGAGGGCCTGGGGGTCAAAAAGACTCTGCCCTCCAATGCCTTGATTGGCTAACCCCCAACCAATCCAAAGGGGGCTCAGCATGTCTAACAGTGTGAAAAAACTGCTGATATGAAAAAATCATTAGCAAAAAAAAAAGTGCAAGCTACAAGATAAGTATGACCACAAAACAATTAAAAGAGGGTGAAAGCACAAAGAAAGTCACACTGCTCTTACAGGCCAGTGCTACTCTCCTGCTGCCAGCTTGATGAGGGCCTGGAGCTCTCACAGACTCCACCCTCAAATTCCTTGATTAGCTAAGCCCCAACCAACCTAAAGAGGGCTAAGCACATCTAACATCAAATAAAAACTGCTGATATGAGGAAATTAGTTGCGAAAAACAGTGCAAGTTACATGATAAGTGTGAGCACAAAATGATTAAAAAAGGTTCAAAGCACAAAGTCACACTGCTTCTACATGTCAGCCCAACCACTCTGCCGCCAGCTTGATGAGGGAGCAGATCCCCGGATTTAAAAATGGGGACTGCCAGAAAGTGTAGCTTTTCGGAGAGAAGAAAACCGAGGACTGTGAAAGAAGCCTATTCTATGAGCTGGGACCTCCTATTAGAATCTTTTAAATCTGCTGACATATTCAACCCTTGAAATTTTCATAAGCTCCCTGCGTATCCACAGTCCTTATACTCCTACTCACGCAGCAAAACTTACTCTCCATGGTAGAAGCTGGTGATAGAAACAGCAACGACCCCCCAGGGTTTCCATTCCCTCAAATCCTAAAAGCCCAAATAAGGCATGTTATTAATATACAGTATATGTGCAACCCACATTTCCCGTGCTCACAAAACTAACTAGGCACACAGATTCTAGCCCTCACAATCCAGTCCCTCTCCTTACTATTTAGTTTTTTTTAAGGACCATCAGCAGGGGTGGGTATGAGGAGTTTAAAATATTGAGTACTGGTTTCATTCTCATCCAGTAAGTTAGTACTATTGATGGATTAGCAGGGAGGATAGCTAATGTACACTTGGTCATGTAGTGTAGTCCCTATATTCCCAATAGGCTCTGCGCTTTGGAATAATATATCCTATAGATTAGACGTAGAACTGAGGTTGACTAGGTCTCTATCGAATATATTAGACTTAATTGTGTGTACCAGCTAGCTCAGAGGTCACTAGAAACTTTCTCGAATTCACAAGAAGGGATTAGTCTCTGACAACCGCAGAAACATGACAACTTTGTTTCCCCAAGATAAAACGTATCTTCCGAGTTGTGGAAACAATAGATAGATATTTCACTCAATCAATGGTGCATGCTTCGTTTCACTAGAGGTGCAGAGAAAGTAGAAAGAAGAGCGCTTTCAATAAAAGGTTTTATTGAACAGTAAATGAACTGCTACAATCGTAACACAGTTTGCAAAATATAATGCGTACAGTATAAATAGAATAAAATAATACTGTAAGAGCATTGTATGGTTCCTAAACCATATAGAAATACATACATAAATAACAGAGGCTAAAAGTACTCAACTGGTGCTTCCAAATATGCCTACTCCGGTGTACCTAACCTAAGCTTAGTACAAGGGAAGAAGTAAGTTAGGTGTAGCATGAACAGCTGCGGCCGGTGGTGGGAGTACCGGCCGGGCGGTGACGTGGGGAAGGGGAGGGGCAGGGTGGAGGGTGGAGGCTAGTAATGTATGGAATCCGGACCTTAACAGGTAAGTAACCCAAAAAATAAATAAAACAAATTTCATTGCGCGCACTGCATCACCAAATGCAATGCAGAGGGCGCAACGAAATTCATTTTATTTATTTTTATGGTTACTTACCTGTTACGGTTCGGATTCCATACATTACTACCCCCCACCCTGTCCCTCCCCACGGCACCGCTACCGGCCGCAGCTGAGCATGAATGTAGTATTCTTTGCCAAGAATCTGCTCAAGATTTCTCTAGGGGTCTAATCAGCTCCGTACCTTAGTTTAGAATGGAGAAGGCTGGTCTCGGGACTCGATTTCCCAACAACCCGCAAGGGTAGCTTGGAAACACTGTAGCTGGATTTCTCGGCAGGAGAAAAGACAGCGTCTCTCTCAGTGCGTCTGCTGGAGGGTCAGCTTCCTTCGGCACTTGCTGTAGCAGGGCGTGTCGAGCAAGCAGATAGTCGAACTGCTCCAAACCACCGCGTGTTTGCTTGGGCGAGTGTGGGCATATTTATACCTTGAAGGTGCCGAGTTTGACGTAAAAGGTGGAAATAATAGCGTCACCAAAGAGTTTCAGTTCTATGAAAACTCCATGAGTTCTTGGACAAATCAATATTCAAGCAAGGGGAAGTCCCCGGCTGCTGAAGCTGAGTTTTCCAAGAAATCATTGTGGATTTTCGGAACTAGTGGAAGTAGCCCTGCCATATTTGGACTGCATGAGCTATGCCTAAATATGGTTCTGATTTCTATGCCTATATAAGGATATGGTGATTTATACCTATATAAGGGCATGAATCGGGAAACTTACAATAGGGTCCTAAAATGACACATAACACCTACTCCACGCTATTATGTTCATCTAAGTTCAAGCACTACAACATATAATCTAGAGCATGTGTTTACAACCCCCAAAAATCATATGAAATGCATTTCAAATGGTTGTACATGAAAATTTGAGCATTTTGTATAGTAAACATTTAAGGGAAAGGACTTCATCGTAACCATATGATATGATATTAGCAATGCTAACTGAATGAATCATGAAAATTACATTTATGAAATTGCTCTTAGTTGCAGAAGAAAAAGTCGAGACCATCCCATAGCAGAATATACAAACTCTTTTTTGTTTGTAGATTAGGCTAATATTGTTTCTTAGGAAGTGTTCAAGGAATTCTTGTTCTCTAAGAATAGTTCTACTTTAAGCGGATTACTTTGTGCCAAAGTTCAGTCTGTTTTGGAAAAAATCAAATCAAATTGTAGTGAAGTAGAGTTCCAAACATGGAAGCTTTTATCTTGATAAAGTGAAGGTCAAATTTCAGAGTTCGAAAGAACGCCGTGTGCTAATTTCAAAAGTTATTCTCGGTGTCAGGAGAAAACATTAAGTCAGCAAGGCTGGCAAAGAAATCATCTACCACAGTAGATGAAAGTGCAACTACTTCATTAAGAAGGTCAATTGTGCACATATGTGAAGCATCGCCATCAGCATTAGTTGCCGCGTTAGCAATGTTCATAGCAGATGGTACCCGTGTGCCTGTTGATCCGCGTATCTCACTTCCAGTTGGATTTGTCGGTGAGATCTCAATGAATGCCGTCATCAGGATTGGTAGCTGTTGGAGGCAACACAACACATGAGCCATTACCGGACCCAGTAATACGTCAGCATCCATTGGCATAACCGATGGTAGTGTTAGGCACACACTTTATTAGAAGTTATTTGATAAATGTAATGATAGTTTTCTGGTTCAATTATCTTTAATCTTTTTGAACTTTTTGGGAAGTTTTTCACAAGATTTTAGTTGACCTCCTGAGCTAGAGACATTGCTTGATGTATTATTAGCATTAGCTAAACCCATTTTTGGTGACGTTGTGGTGCGTACACATGATATTGTGGAGGCTGTGATAACCATTTAGCATTTTCCTCAAAACAAGCATTGAGTTGAAGTACCAGAGAAAAGATGGAGAATCGTCCTGTTTGAGTTGATAATGGAAAGAAACGGACCTCTGCTTTTTAATTGAAATACTATTTATGGCTGAGAGAACGAGTTATAATTTTTCTCCAATCCCTAGGAATATGTGCACTATTCTAAAATCTGTTTAAATTAACAATGTTTTCAATAAGCACCAATTCTTAGACTTACTAATTTGGTACAATAAATAAATTAACATTAAGAATAAATAACTTATTTTGATAAAACGGAGATTGAAGTGTATTATATTGGTTAACAACTCGTTGATAGTGACTCCTTCTTGTCATTTAATTATTTGCAAAAGATGTATGAATTACTAACATTCATTTTGGGGTATTGATGCTGGATTTATATCAACTATCGATTTACCTCTCGATTTAACGGCTAATGATAAAGCAATAACAGGTTATAACTCACATGTTCCTTTCTTTCATTGTAAATCTGGCCCTAGAGCCTCTTTTATTTTTATATGTATTTATTTATTTTTCATTAGAGCACACAGTAGCAAATAGTGATAGATATGGTATAGAGCTTCTGTGGAACATGATTTATATCCTATAAAATCTGTTACGAAATGGAATAGAATTAAGTTGGAGTTTTTTACACATCAAGATCATCTAGTAATACAAAAACTTTAAAAAAACATAGATAATATATGATTTTTACCCCCAGTAAATATTAAAGATGAATGTGTTGAACACTGCTAATTGTTGGTCTTGTTTATCTCCTGACACATTCTTTCTTCGTAAATTGTTTATAAGCCAAATAGTGTATACACTTTATTAGAAGTTATTTGATAAATGTAATGATCGTTTTCTGGTTCAATTATCTTTAATCTTTTTGAACTTTTTGGGAAGTTTTTCACAAGATTTTAGTTGACCTCCTGAGCTAGAGACATTGCTTGATGTATTATTAGCATTAGCTAAACCCATTTTTTGGTGAAATGTTTTTTCAAATGTGAATTTATTATGGGCCTGTAGTTAATAATATTACTGATATTTAATATTACTGTCCAATTTGAAATACAAGTTATGTATGTTTAAGCATTGTGTTATCAAATTATCTATCATTGGTGTCAGTGTATAATTAAACATTTTAAAGTAATACAGTGTTTTTAACAAAAGAAGATCCCCAAAAAGCTGAAATCAAGTATCTCATGGATAGACCTTTCTACCCCCTACATGCTTGTGGTAGTGGTATCATACTTGTAATGAAATATTCCCTTCACTCAGACTTCTGTATCTTTTCCATCATTTTACCATTGAAACAGGTGCCCATTCGCTTTGATTTTCTTTTCTCTTCCACTTCAATGTATTTCTCTGATTTCCAGTAAAGAATGTTTTGTTCTTGACTGTGCTGCGTCTTGCTCTTCCCTCCTTGTTCTCTCCCTCACCTAAATGCACCACTTACAATGCTGCAGATGTTCTACTACCTGACTTCCAAGTGAGTAAATGTGAGGTGAGAGGTTATTTGGACTCAAGATGGACGTTACTCAAACATGCCACTGCAGTCACGTGAGCTAATTAGTAATAGAAGTGGTAGAAATTAATTTTGCTATCAGCCCGACATTTGCTACCAGTAACAATGGATTTTTGGGGTCCAGAAAATACCTTTGTGAAAGGTTGAAATACACTGAATACATAGTGCAGATCAGCTGTGGGGAGTAAGAGCCACCGGAGCTGGCTTCCAGAAGCAGGTGGTCACTGGGCAGCAAGAGTGAGCGGGCCCACAAGTAGGCGTTCAGACACACTATTTTGCCAGTGGGTGTGATATCTTCAGGAGTAATCACATGAGGGTTTGCTTGTGAGCAAGGAATACCTGTGTTGCAAGGTTTAGAGGTTGTTTGTGCAATTTACCAATGGGGGCAAGGTCTAGGCTGACTACTGGGAAAGCAGGCAAAATGCCTAACATACCTTGGTGACATCTGGGGTTATTTTATGAGAATGGGCTATAGGATGGGACTCCTGTGTTTGGGATCAACAAAAGGATATAGGTGTCAGCTTCCATAAAAAGTGGTGCCTGACAGTGGCCGAATACTTTGTTCCAATACTCACCTTTGTTAGTTCTGTCAGCCTTAGTGTGGTCTTCCCCCAAACCTTTTGACTACTGACATCCAATTTTAGCTGGAATTCATTTTTGTTGGCCTTATGACTCTGCACACATTCCCACTGCTAACCAGTGCTAAAGTGCTTGTGCTCATTCTCCTAAAGATGGATTTATTGGCTTACACATGGTTGGCATATTTAATTTATTTATACGTCCCTTGTAGAGTGATATACCATATACCTAAGGCCTGTAAATTAAATGCTACCATTTGGGCCTGCAGTTTTGCCATCCACTTAAGTAGCACATTAAAACATGTCCCAGGCCTGCCATTGTGGCCTGAACACAGTTTTTTTCAGCTGCTGTGTTGACTGGTCATTTAAACCCACTTGCCAAGATTTAAACTCCCATTTTACTACTGTGTAATTAAAAGATTGAGCATGTACCTTAACCTTTTACATGTTCTGGTAGTGGAAAACTCCTGAATTTGTTTTTACTACTGTGAGGCCCAACCATCCGATGGGATAACATTGAGGCTTCCTTATTACATTTAATACACTGCATTTCCTAATTGGGAGCAGGCAGATATATCATTTTTGGTAACTAACATTTTGTAATGATAACCCCATTTTAAAGGTAAAGTCAGATTTTCCATTACAATTTTGAAAATGCTGCATTAAGAAAATTACCTTAAACACTCAAAAAGTAGAAGTGAAAGAATCCCAATGCATTTCGGGCTAGTTAATATGCCCTTCATTAGGGGATTCTTTCACTTCTACAAGAAGCTCACAACTCTAACTTTCTCATCATTGATTAAAGTTCTCCAAAGGAAACATATACAGGAATGCTCAATAAAAAGAGGAATTTGAGTGGACCAAAGAAAAAGATGGAAGCGAAGAGGGGAAATATCACACAGATGTTCAAATAGAGTACATATTATTACAATTTAATAAGGTGGCAATTACAACAAGTCTTAGTGGCTGTCCACACCGGGAGTATCCCACATCTCACCCATTTATAAGGGCATCGTCTGTGCTTTCAGCAATTGTCATATTAAACCTAAAAATCCTCAACATGCCCTTAGTTATGAATTGTAAATGGAAACGCTCACCAAATATGTTTAAACCGGTAACGCGTGCCCAGATCCTTCACTGTCAAAAACAGATTTTTTCTCTCTCAAAAGAATGGATTTCTAAAAGTAAAGGAAACATTATTGTTATCAGCCTCCACCCTGACCATTTATATATTGCGTGCTAAAAGCCCTCCATACTAGATACTATACATTCACCAGAACTGGGCCTATAACATTAATACAAGGCTGGGTATCCCCAACTTAGTTTTGAAAAATGACCTTCCCAATGGAGCGACGCCCATATCCCACCCGTTATACTGACCCAGTTGTCCTGTCGGTTCGGTGGTACTATGTGCATACGCCTCAAATCCACCTTAAATTGGTCGTGAACCTCCGTAGGACCTGCAATGTTAGAAGTGAGACATATTACCGTCTCCCTCTGAATACGTTACCCGTGAAACAGCATATATTAAGAACGTCTCATGCAGCACTTACAGTAAAAATTGTAATATATTTATCTTATGGCGATCTGTCACGCTCCGGTGATTACAATCAAAGTATGGGAAGCCAAATCAATTCCTACTCACACGTGTGTAGGTTCAAATTGTGATGAACCTGATGAAAAAAACCACAATTATGGTACAATTCTAGACTTAAATATAGTAACGGTACACAAGATTAAGGCGACTCTCTCTTAAAAAGCTTGAATGGCCAGCTCTTAGTTTGTTGATTCTAGTAGTTCGTTGTAACCGCGGACTGCAAGTCCCAACAATCCTATCTACGGTACACAGATTGATTTAAGTAATTCGCTGTAACATCAGTTAGAGATAGCACATTAGTTTGCATACGTGGCCCGATATAACTCGGACAAGTTTTGAACAAGGGGGGGCTTTACACTCCAAGACATTCTAACCCCTAGTAAGTAATTTGTCTAAAGTTCACTAATACTATCGGCGTGTTCCTACCACTTAGACAAACGTGCTAACGCTTACCTAGCAAAATTTCTTCTCCCGCATCAGAGTCACGGCGTGGATGGTTCCAAAGCAGTGCCGCCACTCCCAACGTCTTCTTTTATTTACGGACAACACTCATTAATTGGAATAGTCCCTTCCCTGGGGAGTTTAGACCGCAGTAATACCCGAAATATCACAAAGAACAGGGCGCCATGTTGGAATGATGGTTTTGATGTATCTCCGGGGATTTATTAGGGTTCTCTCTTTCTTAGAACCACACTATCGTCCCGTAATGATTTATCATTTTTATCCTATATGTCAATTCAAATACCGTCATACAAATACTATTGTTTGTTACAAAAAAAATGTTATATAGCACTCGGCTCCAATAGTTATTATACAGATGTTTTATCTTTTTCGGTAACATATCTAACTGATATGTTATGACCATTCTCGCCCTGGCCCCATCATATTCGCAAGCGTGTCCAGTTTTCAGTTTCTTGTAATGAATCATTAGTTTGGAAAAAGTGATAGAGGTTGAAAAGAAATCAATAGAGATAAAAAAGGGGTTAGTCCAAAAAAAAAAAAAATGTGTTTTTTTTGGAGGGACCATTCCATTTCCATTCTTCTCTTAATTCATAAATACGATCCCCACACGGATAGAGGACAAACTATCAGTAATTCAGCCTATACACGTATTTCCAATAGTCTCAACTATGTTATTCATCACAGATTTTTACAACTTTAGCATTAACCAATAATGAAGTCGACTGCATTTCATAATTAATGTTCCCATTCCTTGGGGAAGGTCTCCACATATATGGACAAATGCATTAACAATATACCCAAATGAGATCTTTATCCAATACCAGAGATACCCTTATTAGTAAATACATTCAGTCCTGATGATCTTAATAGATTGAGCTTATAAAAGAGAACGGTACATTTCCCCATTGCTGTTTCTATTTCATTATTTAAACATAGTATCCCCATAGCAGAAAAGCCACACATCAGCAATTTAGACATGGGTAGATCTTTTGTTTTCTAAATTTTAAATCAGGTATCAGGTATGCCAAAAAGATGCTTTGCCAATTGATTCGGCACTGGCTCATTTTGTCATGCCTATTCCAGAAAGTAATGCATTTCATCATCAATATTCAAACCATACCTAATGCACTGCAATCTACAAATCCATTTTGCCTCCTTATGATTCAGCCTTTTCTCTAACTTTAAAGAGATCACCTGATTAAGATATAGAATACCTAAATTGGCCAGTTTTTGCACAATGGATTCCTCCAGATGGTATTTAAAAGAGTGTAGAGATCTCAGATTATTATAGGAATATTCCAGAGTTAGGCCATTGCGGCTGGCCCCTGGCCCCAGCTGTGTGCCGATTAGCGCAGACGGGCTTGCATTTGGCACACGTTCAGCACGTCATCAGTGTGACTGTGTGACTGTGCTCTCACCAGCTTGATGAGGACCCAGAGCTCTAACAGACTCCCCCTCCAATGCCCATGCCAACAGCGCACACAAAAACATCTGAAATGAGCAAATCAGTAGCTCAAAAAGTGCAAGTTACAAAATAAGTGTGAGCACAAAATGATTAAAAAAGGTTAAAAGCTAAAAGTCACACTGCTTCTTCATGCAGCGCAACTGTGCTGCCACCAGCTTTATGAGGGCCTGGGGGTCAAAAAGACTCTGCCCTCCAATGCCTTGATTGGCTAACCCCCAACCAATCCAAAGGGGGCTCAGCATGTCTAACAGTGTGAAAAAACTGCTGATATGAAAAAATCATTAGCAAAAAAAAAAGTGCAAGCTACAAGATAAGTATGACCACAAAACAATTAAAAGAGGGTGAAAGCACAAAGAAAGTCACACTGCTCTTACAGGCCAGTGCTACTCTCCTGCTGCCAGCTTGATGAGGGCCTGGAGCTCTCACAGACTCCACCCTCCAATTCCTTGATTAGCTAAGCCCCAACCAACCTAAAGAGGGCTAAGCACGTCTAACATCAAATAAAAAAACTGCTGATATGAGGAAATTAGTTGCGAAAAAAAGTGCAAGTTACATGATAAGTGTGAGCACAAAATTATTAAAAAAGGTTCAAAGCACAAAGTCACACTGCGTCTACATGTCAGCCCAACCACTCTGCCGCCAGCTTGATGAGGGAGCAGATCCCCGGATTTAAAAATGGGGACTGGCAGAAATTGTATCTTTTCGGAGAGAAGAAAACCGAGGACTGTGAAAGAAGCCTATTCTATGAGCTGGGACCTCCTGTTAGAATCTTTTAAATCTGCTGACATATTCAACCCTTGAAATTTTCATAAGCTCCCTGCGTATCCACAGTCCGTATACTCCTACTCACGCAGCAACACTTACTCTCCATGGTAGAAGCTGGTGATAGAAACAGCAACGACCCCCCAGGGTTTCCATTCCCTCAAATCCTAAATGCCAAAATAAGGCATGTTATTAATATACAGTATATGTGCAACCCACATTTCCCGTGCTCACAAAACTAACTAGGCACACAGTTTCTAGCCCTCACAATCCAGTCCCTCTCCTTAGTATTTAGTTTTTATTTAAGGACCATCAGCAGGGGTGGGTATGAGGAGTTTAAAATATTGAGTACTGGTTTCATTCTCATCCAGTAAGTTAGTACTATTGATGGATTAGCAGGGAGGATAGCTAATGTACACTTGGTCATGTAGTGTAGTCCCTATATTCCCAATAGGCTCTGCGCATTGGAATAATATATCCTATAGAATAGACGTAGAACTGAGGTTGACTAGGTCTCTATCGAATATATTAGACTTAATTGTGTGTACCAGCTAGCTCAGAGGTCACTAGAAACTTTCTCGAATTCACAAGAAGGGATTAGTATCTGACAACCGCATAAACATTACAACTTTGTTTCCCCAAGATAAAACGTATCTTCCGAGTTGTGGAAACAATAGATAGATATTTCACTCAATCAATCGTGTATGCTTCGTTTCACTAGAGGTGCAGAGAAAGTAGAAAGAAGAGCGCTTTCAATAAAAGGTTTTATTGAACAGTAAATGAACTGCTACAATCGTAACACAGTTTGCAAAATATAATGCGTACAGTATAAATAGAATAAAATAATACTGCAAGAGCATTGTATGGTTCCTAAACCATATAGAAATACATACATAAATAACAGAGGCTAAAAGTACTCAACTGGTGCTTTCAAATATGCCTACTCCGGTGTACCTAACCTAAGCTTAGTACAAGGGAAGAAGTAAGTTAGGTGAGGATGAACAGCCGCGGCCGGTGGTGGGAGTACCGGCCAGGCGGTGACGTGGGGAGGGGGAGGGGCAGGGTGGAGGGTGGAGGCTAGTAATGTATGGAATCCGGACCTTAACAGGTAAGTAACCCAAAAAAACAATAAAACAAATTTCATTGCGCGCACTGCATCACCAAATGCAATGCAGAGGGCGCAACGAAATTCATTTTTATGGTTACTTACCTGTTACGGTCCGGATTCCATACATTACTACCCCCCACCCTGCCCCTCCCCACGGCACCGCTACCGGCCGCAGCGGAGTATGAATGTAGTATTCTTTGCCAAGAATCTGCTCAAGATTTCTCTAAGGGTCTAATCAACTCCGTACCTTAGTTTAGAATGGAGAAGGCTGGTCTCGGGACTCGATTTCCCAACAACCCGCAAGGGTAGCTTGGAAACACTGTAGCTGGATTTCTCGGCAGGAGAAAAGACAGCGTCTCTCTCAGTGCGTCTGCTGGAGGGTCGGCTTCCTTCGGCACTTGCTGTAGCAGGGCGTGTCGAGCAAGCAGATAGTCGAACTGCTCCAAACCACCGCGTGTTTGCTTGGGCGAGTGTGGGCAGATTTATACCTTGAAGGTGCCGAGTTTGACGTAAAAGGTGGAAATAATAGCGTCACCAAAGAGTTTCAGTTCTATGAAAACTCCATGAGTTCTTGGACAAATCAATATTCAAGCAATGGGAAGTCCCCGGCTGCTGAAGCTGAGTTTTCCAAGAAATCATTGTGGATTTTCGGAACTAGTGGAAGTAGCCCTGCCATATTTGGACTGCATGAGCTATGCCTAAATATGGTTCTGATTTCTATGCCTATATAAGGATATGGTGATTTATACCTATATAAGGGCATGAATCGGGAAACTTACAATAGGGTCCTAAAATGATACATAACACCTACTCCACGCTATTATGTTCATCTAAGTTCAAGCACTACAACATATAATCTAGAGCATGTGTTTACAACCCCCAAAAATCATATAAAATGCATTTCAAATGGTTGTACATGAAAATTTGAGCATTTTGTATAGTAAACATTTAAGGGAAAGGACTTCATCGTAACCATATGATATGATATTAGCAATGCTAACTGAATGAATCATGAAAATTACATTTATGAAATTGCTCTGCAGAAGAAAAAGTCGAGACCATCCCATAGCAGAATATAAAAACTCTTTTTTGTTTGTAGATTAGGCTAATATTGTTTCTTAGGAAGTGTTCAAGGAATTCTTGTTCTCTAAGAATAGTTCTACTTTAAGCAGATTACTTTGTGCCAAAGTTCAGTCTGTTTCGGAAAAAATCAAATCAAATTGTAGTGAAGTAGAGTTCCAAACATGGAAGCTTTTATCTTGATAAAGTGAAGGTCAAATTTCAGAGTTCGAAAGAACGCCGTGTGCTAATTTCAAAAGTTATTCTCGGTGTCAGGAGAAAACATTAAGTCAGCAAGGCTGGCAAAGAAATCATCTACCACAGTAGATGAAAGTGCAACTACTTCATTAAGAAGGTCAATTGTGCACATATGTGAAGCATCGCCATCAGCATTAGTTGCCGCGTTAGCAATGTTCATAGCAGATGGTACCCGTGTGCCTGTTGATCCGCGTATCTCACTTCCAGTTGGATTTGTCGGTGATATCTCAATGAATGCCGTCATCAGGATTGGTAGCTGTTGGGGCAACACAACACATGAGCCGTTACCGGACCCAGTAATACGTCAGCATCCATTGGCATAACCGATGGTAGTGTTAGGCAGACATCTAACACGCATTCCTCTCCACAAAGCAGGCATCGTAGAACAGGTAAGATGCAATCTTGCCAGATTGGTCTGAATGACAGTAACCATGTGGTATTCAGATCTCTCAAACGAGCCAAGCCAAGGATCTGTGTTATTCTGTCACGGTACCTCATAGCCTGCAGCGCATTTTCCATGCTGACTTGGGTATCGCTGGTGGGCGGATTTGCCATAACGGAGCAGGAGGAATAAAAATAATATCCCTGCTACGCGTCCCAAAATGAGAGGAACACAGATTGGACGAAGTTAGGAAAAATGCCCAGGACTGCTTCAAAGAGTGCTAACAGTCGTGAAAAAATTGTCTTAAATACATGTGCAATACCGCTGGTATCAAACATGTTAAAGATACGCCCTAACAATTCTGCGAAATGTACTGGGCAGTTTGCTGATAATAATGCATGTATCTCTGCAGAGGACCTTGCAACTTGCAGATCATACGTCTCTCTGGACGAGGTCAGTGGCACAGTTTTTTGCAAAAGAATTGCTTTCATTCTGCTTAAAGTATCAATTCGTATAGAAGAGATGTTCAGTGAAGGCCATAGTGGCAACTCCCCATCTGTATTAGTTTTAGGTAACAATACTTGCATACAGCAAGTGACCCTGGCTGACACAGTAACGAGATAGCTTATTCCTGGCATCATTCCACAACAGCTGTGATCATTTAACATAACGTAGCTACCATTGGAAAGCTGCCTGAAAATTGGATCTATCACCCCTGTGGGCGTACCCTGCAGGTGGCAAGAAAGGTTATTGGAAGAACCTTTGCAGGCTCTGTGTAAATTAATAGCTTGTCACAATAGTGTACCGCTTAGTGAGTTTTCACCATTTTTACCACTAAGAAATACTTCCTTTCCCCCACTCCAACATTTGTGTGTGTATGGTAAATCCGAGGTTGACTTAATGTATTCTTTACCCAACCTTTCATACAGGCCTGCTGGTATGTCTTTTAAGCAATACTGAAACTTGAAAATCGTCACTGGTATCGTGAAGGTGCCATGTATTATCCATTCAACTGATGGTTTCTCAGAAACGGTCAATGGTAATCTCTCCAATTTTTCAATGCTCAGCACCGTATAGTCTGCTCCCTTCTAAGCCAACGAGATTTGTTTATCTGTAAGGTTAAATACAGTAAACAGTGATGTAGTGTTGATTAAACGCCAGGGCACATAGCCAGAACGAAGGTTTTGCAGCGTCCAGCCTAATAGTATGATAGAACGTAATTGTGACTGGCCATGTTGTAGCATTAGCAAGTCCTGTTCCATTATGTCAATGGCAGATGATACAATGCTGTCCAAAGAATAAATTCTGGACGACAGAGTTGTTAACCCATTGTCAACTACAGATAGTGATTTCTCTAAATTAATACAATACATTTCTCGTATTCTTTCAGCTGTTTCAATTTGCGTGACTTTCCAAGCTTCATTGTAAGCAGTGTATATACCGGCAAATATGAAATGTTTATGACGTGGATTACGAGGTCCCATTAAGAATTCTCGTAAATTAACGCCATCTTTGAGCAAAGATAAGTGTTGTTTTATTTCTGGAAGTGTGGATTTTTGTATCCATTCAAGGCACAGTTTTCCTACACTGTAAGTTGTTATTATCCCTGGATGTTGTCTTTGGATATATCTTGGATCTGGCCGAGTTACTGTGAACCCTTGTGTCTTGTTCAGGAATCTATATTGACAGTTATTTGTGTCTGTGGGCCAGATTAACCATTTTTTCCATTCAGGATTTGTTCTGTTCTGTTGTAAAATATAATTTACGTCTACCTCCTCATCTGAAGTTAAATTACTATCAGGTGTGGGCTTAGGTATGGACGGTTTGTTTAAATCTTTTATCTTAGCAATGCCAAGACAAGATGTCTGTTGAACAGTGTCATTTAGGAACATCATTTGTTCTGGGATGATGCAGGCTCTGTACAATGCTTCTAAACCTTGTACCTGCCAGTCTTTTGTGCCCCAAACAGTTGTTGTCTCAATGTTGTCTTTCCAAAAGTCAAAGCCTAAGGTGGACAATTGAGCATAAAAGGCAGCAGAATAAATGTGTTTAGTATTTGTCAACATACTCTTCATGCCTGTCTTATTCATATTTTTTAAGTAAAAACTTTCTGGGTTTGTAACATTAAAACCTTTAAAATAAGGAAATTTTCTAAGAAACGTTTTAGAACTACCTTTTGGAGGAGTTGAACAATGTTCCCATTGATTATAAGTTAAAACATTTCTAGGGTTTGCAGATTTATGCAAGTAATGATGGCCAAAATGATTAAAACAATAAATTTCTTCATAATTTGATGAACCTTCTAAGTATTCACATTTTGTAAATTTTGCTGACATTTCTAAGTCTGCCATCATATTATTAACAGTCTCAAAGTCCCAATCATCAGAAAATGTGCTAGGTGAGACGAAATCACTCAAGGAAACCTTAAATTGACGAGGAATCTTTAGCAGCTCAACAGGGCCATAAATGTCGTAATTTGTTGTATTTCATGCTATTCCACCAGGTAGTGGGACCGCTGTGATGTTCCCTGATGACAGGTCTCGTTGTTCACAATGAGATGATTTGTGTGGCTTTAGGAGCAAGTTGATGTTCTTACTTGCTGTGTCCATTTTGATGTGCTTTCTATCTATCAGCTTTCCCAAACTTAACACAAGAATGAGCCATAGCAGGAGATAAAGTACACCTAACACAATCCAAAGTTCAACCCATGGTAAAACCGGATATGTATTTGTAAGGTCTTGACCAAGTTCCTTTACTTTTTCCTTGAAAGATTTGTTTGCTGGCGTAGTTTCAGGTTCACTGGGATGCTCAGAAAAGTTGTTGAAGTTGATAAAATAGCCAGAGGCACTTCTGTCAGTTGTTGGTATCACATCTGGATTCTTTGAAATCGCTGGAGTTGCTTGTTCCCTTGACATGTTTGTATAGTCAGAAGCTACATCATTGTAGACTGGAGTTTCTTGACGAACTGTTATTTGGGTTTCAAGAGGCACAAGTTCCATGGCTTTATTGCATAGTCCTTCTTTTCTCACTTTAGAATCTTCAAAGGTGATGACTCTTTCAGTTTGAACCTCTTGGATAGTAGCAAGATTTGGTCGTCTGCTACATCTTGGGCCTCCCCTGGGCCTACTACTTATTATCGGCCACGTGGTGTGGTTTGACCCGGTCGATGGACACAACACGGTTCTCCTTTTTTCCAGCAAGGGGCGGCAGTAACACCGATCTTGTTCCGTGGATTGCTAAGACAGGTACTGTTTTTCTGTAAGAACGCCCAAATTCCTTCTTATCCGCTATTCTCTCCCTGACCAGATCCCCAATCATTGGAATCCAGACAGGTCTTGCTGGAACAGGTGGTTTTTCTTCAGTGGTTATTTGCTTGTCGCTGGTATTGCTTAGACTTCTTCTTGTTTCATTTAAGTCCTGTAAAACAGCCAAACGATCTTTGATATCAAAGGGTTTTTGTTCCACCACTGAAGTGTGACGATCGAGATCTTCAACCAACATTCTAGTACCAAAAAGGATTTCATATGGAGTGATTGCACCCAGAGAAATTCTTGGCAGGTTATTAAGACTACGTTGGACATTTATTAGATGTTTGACCCACCCATCACCCGAACCTAATACCCTAGCTGTTATAGGTTGCTTTATGTCACAGTTTTTTCTCTCCACAACCGAATTTCCCTCAGGATGGAATGGACTCGAAAATCGCAATGCAACGCCCAAGCTGGCCATGGCCTCCTTGTAAACCCTAGAGCTAAACGCAGGACCCTGGTCAGAATGCAGCGTGCGTGTTAGACCTGGCACCTTGGCGTGAGTCTCCCTTCCTCTTTTTGCTGATGTGCCTCCAATGTTTTGCTGGTGTTCGATGCTCAGGGCACTGCGCCACGGCCATTCCGTGCCGCAGTGCGAGTGCTCCCAATGTAAAAGTGTATATGAAATTGATTTCCATGATTGGTTTATTTGGTTTACTATCAGTCCCCAGTAACGTGCACAAGGGGTGCCGGGGCTTGTAGATACAAATGCTGCTGGTGGGCTTGCAGCGCTGATTGCGCCACCCACGGAAGCGGCCTCGTAAGATGTGTCTCGGGTCCGCCATCGCTGACCCCGCGTACAGTCTCGTACTGCACGCTGATTGCGCCAGTGCCCACACTTGCCAGTCTCTGAACCTTCCCTAACCTCCATATCAGTCACCCCTATGGTAGGCCTACGGGCAGGGTGCATTGAAGCGTAAGGTAGGACAAGCCTCGAGTGTGGCATATCCTAGTAGTGAATTACCGCCCTTTTGGTTCTGCACTATTGAAGGGCTACCGGTTCTCTTAGGCCAGACGAGCTGTCAGAGCTATTACACGCTATAGTCCCGGCAGGCTCTGGGAACATGGTAGCAGGTCAAGTTTAGTATGCCTGAACTCAGAATAATAAAATACTTCCTTTAGTAAGGTTTATTTTAATATCCTGTGTTTGCAAACGCTACTTTTAGAAAGTTAGCCTTTGCTCGCCAAACTGTTCAACCGCCTCTGCCAGGATGTGTATCTGCTGTCTGGGTTTGTGTGAGTGACAGGGCTGGGAGATTCCAGGGGATAGTCGGGTGCTCCAGGTAGTGAATAGAGTGCTTACACCAGGATGAGTGGGCGGAGTAGTCCTTGACTCTGAATAGGGTTGTGCTCCTCCACCTCAATGCTGGCTCCACCGCCCGCAGAGCGTCTGATGTCTCTGCCCTGAACCCTGAAAGAAGACGGCCACGTCCTGTCAACAAAGTACTCCAGAACTGGGTTGAACCAGGCTCAGGCCCCCTGGCCTGCAAAGACAAAAAGAATCGCCGTATAAATATAGGAGCTCCGCTCCTTACAAATCAGATCCAGTTTTGACCACGACGAACCTCTGCCTGACTAGAAGGACCAAGAGAAGCTGAAGGACGGAAACCAATCTGTATCCTGTTAGACTGGCCTGCAGTGGTGCCTTGCTGAGAACGGAGAGGAAAGGACCAGAAAGGACTTTGTAGACTTGTGCCTGAAACGATCTCCAAGGGCTTGATCGAGAGCTTGCCCCCTGAACGGAACCCCAGGACCACTGGGTTCTATCTGCTTGTGCCCGTCTGCTGTTGGGCCTTAGTTCTTATTCCCTCACCAGAGTTGTGACTCGGGTGCCCTCGCCCCCTCCCAGGTCGTGACAGCTCGGAGCCTGGTCGCCCCGCCGTAGAGAGCCCCGCTCATCCCTGAGTCGCTCTCCGCTTCAGTGCCGGGCCGCCTGCTCTCCTGTCACCTCGCCGCTAACGGAGCGCGATTGTGTACCTCTCATCTCTCCAGCCGGAATCTGCACGGAGAACATTTCCATAGCCTCGGACGGTCCGTACGTTGCAACGTACCCGACTGTCTCGCTTTGTCCTCCTGCATACCAAGGCTCGTGCCGCATCTCAAGAAAGGCCTCCCCGTACAGTGGTACTGGAAGCCTGGTGCTGCACCCGTCTGCCCGAGAACGTGACGCCCCTCACAGATCCACGAGTACGACCCGGCATGCTAAGAAGTAGTACGTCCCGCAGGACTGAACGGCGCCTCGCCCCGTGAGCTGCATCGATCCCGGATCGCCGCAACCCTCCATAGTCTAGCTCCCCCGCCTCGCTCCTCGAGGGGGATCGAGCCGGAGAGATCCGCTGGAGAACCAAAGACAAATTAGATGGGTTTGCCTAAATCGAACCGCACATCATTAAAGTTAAGCCCATTTAGATCAAGAAAAATTCAGTTGTTCATACACATGCAACTATGGCTGAGGTGCTCGTAAGGTATATGACACCTACCCACCAAAGTGTCATTAAGTCCCAGATTAAAAAAAACCGGGGTCATACATATAAACACAAAATACCTGAGCACACCAATATCATTGTTCCCAAAATTAATAATGAAAATATCGCTCCAAATAGTCTCTACAATTTCAGCACCCTGTATACTTGTAATCCAAAAAAGAATTTAAGAGAAGCAAGTGAATAGTCCAAGCAAATATTCATAGGTTGACGTCTGGTTTTAATTTCATAATTTCACAAGAAGAAGACAGCAGCCGACGCGCGTTTCGCCCACAGGGCTTTTTCAAGGCTGCAACCCTCACCAGCCGCGCCTGAAACGCCTCGGACTTCCACAGCAAGGTACATTTGAACTCCGTCCCGAGTTCATATCGGATCCAGGGTCCGCAACATTCTTATTTCCCTGTCTTCGTACCTTGCCGAACAACGAACATTGAAAGACTAAGATTGCCTATTGTAATCTGGTGGCCCCCATTCGCTAAACGTTATTGGTGGTCTTGTGATAATCCTGCTTGAATATACCTTTTATATAAAGTATACGTATTTTTGATACAACCATTTGACTGGTGTCCATTTGTGGTGGGTCAGTGGGTTTACTGTGTGTGAGCATAAATGCTTAACTTACTATCGCCCGTTGCTAGAGGGTGAGCAGGGGTTATTCAAAGGAGTAGTTCCCTTGCCCTGACGATTGGGTCTCAGGGTCCCTGCTTGTCACAAGTACCTACCTGTGCCAACCAGAGACCGTCGGGTTCCAACATTGGTACCAGCGGTGAGGATTTCGGATTTGCATTTATGATTTATATACAGTGAAATACTGATCACCACGTAGTGAGAGCAGACCAAATAACGAAGCCACAGATTACGTTCTCGCCGAGAGATCTCCAATCTCCCAACCATGCCTGGTTCACTTCTGGTACAAGCACCCTCCGTTGTACTCTCTGTGATCTCTGGAATCGACGATGTTGACTGGGAAGGGCTAGAAAATTGCAAACTCGAGCAATTGAGAGCCCTATGCGAAAGGTTTCGAGTTTCCCAGGCGGGCTGCAAAACCAGAGTCCAACGCATCACGGCACTGAGAGCCTGGAGAGAGTCCAGAGAGCCAGCAAATCGGGTGGTGGTGGATCCACCTGATAGCCTTATCGAGGTGCAGGGAGGCCCGTCGTCAGAAGAGCTGGCGGACAGGGCCGCAACCAGAGCGCATGAAGTGGAGATGGCCAGATTGAAGGGTCAGATGGCCATGGAAGAGAAAAGGCTCCAGCTGGTGCACGAGATACGCATTAAAGAATTGGAGCTGAAAGCAAAGAGCTTGGACGCAGCTCCTGGTGGCAGCACAACGCCAGCCCAGGTAGAGTCAAGGGTCTACGTACCGAAAGATGTGGTGAAGGAGTACTTTAAGGGAGATGACATAGGACTGTGGTTCCGGGCATACGAGGTAGCCATGTCTTCCCACCGGGTCCCTGAGAAGGATTGGGGAGCGGGGTTGTGGGGACGGTTCCTGACCGAGGGGCGGGATACCCTGTTAGATCTCCCTTCTGAAGAGTCCAATTCCTACCCACGAATGAAAGAAGCCCTGATGAATCGGTTTGGTTTAACTCCAGAAATGTACCGACAGCGGTTTAGGAAGTGTGTAAAGATTCAAGGGGGTACGTATGTGGAGTATGTGACCTTTTTCTGCAGAGCGCTGGATAGTTGGGTGAAGGGTAGCAAGGTAAATGATTTTCAAGGGCTGCTTGATTTGATAGCATGGGAGCACTTGTCGGATAATTGTTTTCCTGAGTTACGCCAGCACCTGATTGATAGCAAGCTGTCCAACCCGAGGAAGCTTGCTGAGGAAGCGGACCGCTGGCTCAGCACCAGGGTCCACAAGGGTCCAGTGGGAGACTTAACCAAATGTGGGCAGGGTGCCCAGCAGAAGAGTGGGGGGTACAAGGGAAAACAGAAAGGGTTTCAAAAAGGCCCCCAAAGTAATCCCCAAGGGAACCAAGGGAAAGGTTCTTAGTCTTCCCCACCCCCGAAATCAACCGGGCCCCGACAGGTAAACCTGTTCCAAAGGGGCCCATCACCTGTTTTAGGTGTGGCGACCTGGGTCACATTGCCTCTGATCCTAAGTGTCGCTTGTTTGCGAAACCCGCACCCACTGGTGCTCCCCCCCGGCAACTAGCTAATGTTAACTTTGGGGAGGAGGTAACCGTCCAAATGGGTGGGGATCCCGTTCAGATGACCCTAGTCTCGCTAGGAGACAGCGAGATGGTCCCCGAAAACTACCTGCCCAATAACACTAAGAAATATGTGCAGGTAGTGGCCAACAGCGGTAAGAAGGCGGAGGCTCTTCGAGATACAGGAGCCAGTGTGACTGCAGTGAGGCAGCACCTGGTGTCTCAAGAGCAGTTGGTACCGCACGCATACTGTAGGGTTGTCCATGCGGACAATTCTGAGAGCCAGTGTCCGATGGCTCAGGTTCCCTTTGAGTCGGGGGGGGGTCTCAGGTACTCTGCAAGTCGCTGTGAGGACCTCCATGCCTGTAGATTGTCTGCTAGGGAACGATTTGGAGAACTCCCCTTGGGGAAAGGTGGAGAAAACGACTCATCTGCGGATGGGGGGTCTACCCGACTGGGCGTGCGTGACCACACGGTCCATGGCAGCCAGTAGGGGTGTTGAAGAGGTCCTGGAGCCTGAAGGAGAGGCCCAGGAACCGGCCTTAGAGAGGCAGCACCGGGGGCGCGGACAGCTGGTCCCCGATGTTCCCACGGCCCAGGAGAAAGCAGACCTCGAGGGGAATGCCCTGGAGCCTACGGGGGAACAGATCGCTGAACTGGGAGACTTGCCTGAGCTGACCCATTGGCAGCAAGAACGAGGTCCCTCCAGGGAAGAATTCTGTGCGGAGTAGAAGAAGTGCCCTTCTCTAGCAGGTATGCGGCAGCAGGCTGCAGACCAGGCCAATGGTGTTCGGTCCGGAACTCACTTGGTATACTGGGAGAATGATCTCCTGTATTCAGAGCCTAAGGTTGCTGAACCTGGGTCAGCCCGTGTGCTGGTGGTACCCCAGAAGTTCAGAGCCTTACTACTGGGTCTGGCTCACGATGTGCCGTTAGCAGGACATCTGGGGATGGACAAGACCTATGACAGGCTTGTCACCCACTTCTACTGGCCCCAGATGCATCGGAGCTCAGACGCTCATTGCAGAACTTGCCAAACTTGCCAGGCAAGTGGTAAGTGCGGAGGGAAGAACAAGGCTCCCCTCCAACCATTCCCCGTCGCCAGTACCCCATTCCAGCGAGTGGGAATTGACATTGTGGGGCCTCTGGACCCCAAGACAGCCCTGGGCAACAGGTTCATCCTGGTCTTGGTGGACCATCCCACCCGGTACCCTGAAGCCATCCCTCTGAGAACAGTGACGGCCCCCGTGGTGGGACAAGCACTGATGGGAATTTTCTCTCGAGTAGGATTCCCTCTAGAGGTGGTGTCTGACAGAGGTACCAACTTTATATCGAAATATATGAAGTCCCTTTGGCAAGAGTGTGGTGTAACGTACAAGTTCACCACCCCTTACCACCCCCAAGGAAACGGGTTGGTTGAAAGGTTCAACCGAACCCTGAAGGGCATGATTATGGGCCTAGAAGGACCAATGAGGCGTAAGTTGGATGTCCTCTTACCATGCCTACTGTTTGCGTACCGAGAGGTGCCACAAAAGTCGCTCGGGTTCAGTCCCTTCGAGCTTTTGTACGGTCACCCGGTCCGAGGACCTCTGAGTCTGGTTAGGGAAGGCTGGGAGCAATCTCCCAGGAAACCTCCCCAAAATGTATATAGCTACATGCTGGCCTTCCGAAACTAGACCCGGCGATTCAGGAAACTTGCTGATGCAAACCTGGAAGCCAGCCAGGAGGAGATGAAGCGGTGGTACGACCAGAATGCCACTCTGGTAGAGCTTCAACCTGGACAAAAGGTGTGGGTCTTGGCCCCAGTGGAGCCCTGTGCACTTCAGGATAAGTGGACGGGTCCATTTGAGGTTGTGGAGCGCAAGAGTCCTGTCACCTACCTGGTGAACTTGCAAACTCCCAGGAACCCTTTGCGGGTCATACATGTTAACCGCCTTAAGCCCCACTTGGAGAGGCCAGAAGTGGGCATGCTGTTGGCAACCGATGACGGAATGGAGGAGGAGACCGAGCCTCTTCCAGGACCTCTTGGTGGCCTCCGAGCGAGATGGGTAAGTGGATGGGGTTAACCTCTCACCATCCCTGACCCCCGAGCAGCAGAGTGATTGCCGCCAGTTGCTGGGGCAATTCTCTGACTTGTTCTCCCTGGTTCCGGGTGTCACAGATTGGTGCGTCCATGATGTGGACACCGGAGACAGCTTGCCGGTGAAGCACAAGGCTTACCGCGTGACTGACAGGGTGCGAGCTTGCATCAAGGAGGAAGTCTCGAAGATGTTTGCTCTTGGGGTGATTGAGTCTCCAGCAGTCCTTGGGCCAGCCCAGTGGTCTTGGTCCCGAAGGCTGCGACGCCGGGAGCCACACCCGAACTCCGGTTCTGTGTGGACTATCGAGGACTCAATTCGGTCACGAAGACTGACGCGCACCCCATCCCCAGAGCTGATGAGCTCATCGATCGGTTGGGAGCTGCCCGGTACCTCAGTACGTTTGACTTAACGTCTGGGTACTGGCAGATTGCCTTAACTGACGGGCCAAAGAGAGGTCAGCGTTTTCAACCCCAGATGGGCACTACCAATTCCGGGTCATGCCCTTCGGGATGAAAAACGCCCCTGCCACCTTCCAGAGGTTGGTCAACCAGGTGTTGGTTGGACTGGACGCGTCCAGTGCCGCCTACCTGGACGACATCGCAGTGTTCAGCGGAACGTGGAAGGAACACTTGCGACACCTGTGGGAAGTGTTGGTGGCTCTGCGCAAGGCAGGCCTCACGATCAAGGCAAGCAAGTGCCAGATCGGGCAGGGATCCGTGGTTTATTTGGGACACCAAGTTGGGAGCGGCCAGGTGGCGCCCCTTCAACCCAAAATTCAGACCATCCTGGCTTGGGAAGCCCCCAAGACCCAAACGGAGGTGAGGGCCTTCCTCGGACTCACCGGGTACTACAGGAGGTTTGTCAAGGGATACGGCACCATCGTTGCCCCCTTGACAGAGCTGACTTCGAAGAAGCAGCCCCGGAAAGTGACCTGGACCGACGCTTGTCAGGAAGCCTTCGACACCCTGAAGAAAGCCATGTGCACGGCGCCCGTGCTCCTGGCTCCTGATTTCTCCAAAGAGTTTGTAGTGCAGACAGACGCTTCCGAGCATGGGATTGGGGCTGTCCTTTCACAGACGACTGAGGAGGGCTGGGATCACCCTGTGGCCTTCATCAGTCGGAGGTTACTTCCACGGGAACAGAAGTGGAGTGCGATTGAGCGAGAAGCTTTCTCTGTGGTCTGGGCCCTGAAGAAGCTAAGACCCTACTTGTTTGGGTCTCACTTCCGAGTTCAGACGGACCACAGGCCCATCAGATGGTTGATGCAAATGAGGGGTGAGAACCCGAAACTATTGAGGTGGTCCATTTCTCTACAGAGTATGGACTTTACGGTGGAACATCGCCCTGGCATAGACCACGCCAATGCTGACGGTCTGTCAATGTTTTTCCACCTTAGTGATGAGGAACTCCCTGGGCAAGGGTAGTTCTCCCCACATTTTAGCTGGAGGGGACACGTGTTAGACCTGGCACCTTGGCGTGAGTCTCCCTTCCTCTTTTTGCTGATGTGCCTCCGATGTTTTGCTGGTGTTCGATGCTCAGGGCACTGCGCCACGGCCATTCCGTGCCGCAGTGCGAGTGCTCCCAATGTAAAAGTGTATATGAAATTGATTTCCATGATTGGCTTATTTGGTTTACTATCAGTCCCCAGTAACGTGCACAAGGAGTGCCGGGGCTTGTAGATACAAATGCTGCTGGTGGGCTTGCAGCGCTGATTGCGCCACCCACGGAAGCAGCCTCGTAAGATGTGTCTCGGGTACGCCATCGCTGACCCCGCGTACAGTCTCGTACTGCACGCTGATTGCGCCAGTGCCAACACTTGCCAGTCTCTGAACCTTCCCTAACCTCCATATCAGTTAGCCCTATGGTAGGCCTACGGGCAGGGTGCATTGAAGCGTAAGGTAGGACAAGCCTCGAGTGTGGCATGTCCTAGTAGTGAATTACCGCCCTTTTGGTTCTGCACTATTGAAGGGCTACCGGTTCTCTTAGGTCAGACGAGCTGTCGGAGCTATTACACGCTATAGTCCCGGCAGGCTCTGGGAACACGGTAGCAGGTCAAGTTTAGTATGCCTGAACTCAGAATAATAAAATACTTCCTTTAATAAGATTCGTTTTAATATCCTGTGTTTGCAAACACTACTTTTAGAAAGTTAGCCTTTGCTCGCCTAACTGTTCAACCGCCTCTGCCAGGATGTGTATCTGCTGTCTGGGTTTGTGTGAGTGACAGGGCTGGGAGATTCCCGGGGATAGTCGGGTGCTCCAGGTAGTGAATAGAGGGCTTACACCAGGATGAGTGGGCGGAGTAGTCCTTGACTCTGAATAGGGTTGTGCTCCTCCACCTCAATGCTGGCTCCACCACCCACAGAGCGTCTGATGTCTCTGCCCTGAACCCTGAAAGAAGACGGCCGCGTCCTGTCAACAAGTACTCCAGAACTGGGTTGAACCAGGCTCAGGCCCCCTGGCCTGCAAAGACAAAAAGAATTGCAGTATAAATATAGGAGCTCCGCTCCTTACAAATCAGATCCAGTTTTGACCACGACGAACCTCTGCCTGACTAGAAGGACCAAGAGAAGCTGAAGGACGGAAACCAGTCTGTATCCTGTTAGACTGGCCTGCAGTCGTGCCTTGCTTAGAACGGAGAGGAAAGGACCAGAAAGGACTTTGTAGACTTGTGCCTGAAACGATCTCCAAGGGCTTGATCGAGAGCTTGCCCCCTGAACGGAACCCCAGGACCACTGGGTTCTATCTGCTTATGCCCGTCTGCTGTTGGGCCTTAGTTCTTATTCCCTCACCAGAGTTGTGACTCGGGTGCCCTCGCCCCCTCCCAGGTCGTGACAGCTCGGAGCCTGGTCGCCCCGCCGTAGAGAGCCCCGCTCATCCCTGAGTCGCTCTCCGCTTCAGTCCCGGGCCGCCTGCTCTCCTGTCACCTCGCCGCTAACGGAGCGCGATTGTGTACCTCTCATCTCTCCAGCCAGAATCTGCACGGAGAACATTTCCATAGCCTCAGACGGTCCGTACGTTGCAACGTACCCGACTGTCTCGCTTTGTCCTCCTGCATACCAAGGCTCGTGCCGCACCTCAAGAAAGGCCTCCCCGTACAGTGGTACTGGAAGCCTGGTGCTGCACCCGTCTGCCCGAGAACGTGACGCCCCTCACAGATCCAGAAGTACGACCCGGCGTGCTAAGAAGTAGTACGTCCCGCAGGCCTGAACGGCGCCTCGCCCCGTGAGCTGCATCGATCCCGGATCGCCGCAACCCTCCACAGTCTAGCTCCTCCGCCTCGCTCCTCGAGGGGTATCGAGCCGGAGAGATCCTCTGGAGAACCGTCGGCCTCGTTCGGGGTCAGCCCTCACCAGCCGCGCCTGAAATGCCTCGGACTTCCACAGCAAGGTACACTTGAACTCCGTCCTGAGTTCATATCAGATCCAGGGTCCGCAACGTTCTTATTTTGCTTTCTTCGTACCTTGCCGAACAACGAACATTGAAAGACTAAGATTGCCTATTGTAATCTGGTTGCCCCCATTCGCTAAACGTTATTGGTGGTCTTGTGATAATCCTGCTTGAATATACCTTTTATATAAAGTATACGTATTTTTGATACAACCATTTGACTGGTGTCCATTTGTGGTGGGTCAGTGGGTTTACTGTGTGTGATCATAAATGCTTAATTTACTATCGCCCTGAAGATTAGCCTTGTCTGCTCGCGCCACGTTGCCTAGAGGGTGAGCAGGGGTTATTCAAAGGAGTAGTTCCCTTGCCCTGATGATTGGGTCTCAGGGTCCCTGCTTGTCACAAGTACCTACCTGTGCCAACCAGAGACCGTCGGGTTCCAACAGTGCCAATTGCGTATGTGCAGATAAAGACTCGCAAATCTTTTATAACAGTTTGGGCGTCAGCTGAGCACTGAGGCCACATCCAAATGAATCTCAAGCATGAATCCACTGCGACCATGATATATTTATAGTTGCCATCCCTTTGTAAGGGACCACAGTGGTCCAGGTAAACACACGCTAGTGGGTTATCTGAAATCAGAAGGGGCATCTGCGCCGGGCGTTTCACTGTAGAAACTTTCATTTTCTGGCAGATTTCACATTCCAAAACATAGTTTCTGGTTTGTTTCCTCATGTGCCGCCACCAGTATCGTTGTTTTAATATTGAAACTGTAGCAGAAACACCTGTGTGTGCAGAGGCAAGACCTTATGAGCTGCTAAGATTAGTCCTAACCTGTGTTCCATGTTTGGGATTACTCTATCCCCCACTCCAGGGATTCGAGCAAAAGGCACATTCTTCTCATCAGTTATATATGAGTACTTGAGTGGAAAGCACTTCGGTAGTGTTTTACCACTGTCTTTTATAGAAGCAGTGACTGCTTGCATTATTTCACTGTCTATTTTCGTTTTTGAATTAGTAATTGCAGCTATGGAAGCCATTTGCACAGCTGCCTTTGCGGCTTCATCAGCCAATGAATTTCCTTCAACGTGAACGCCATCACGCTGATGCCTCAGTGTATTAATCACCTGAGTCTTTTATAGTTCCTTCTGCAAAAGAACTACTTGTTCCCAAAGCATTTTATGCTTGATTGTGTCACCTTTTACATCTTTAAAACCATTTTGAACTCAGGTCTGCAGATATTCATTGTAAGACTGGATGCAGTAATACGAATCGCACACTATGAGTGTGGGGAATTCGTGATCGGTATTTTCCAGCGCCATCTTGAATGCTTGTAGTTCAGCTCACTGAACTGTACAGTCTCCTAGTGACTGAGTTTGTGTTACCATATGTCTGAATTTACCATTGTGCCAGCAACCTTTAACAATCGCGCACGCAGCACTATAAACTTGTTTACCCCCAATCGCGGGCTGTGCTGATCCGTCTGTATATATTATACAGCCGTAATGTTCTAGAGGCAGAATTTCAGTAGGCAGAGGATATTCTTGTTCGTATTGGAGAAATTCTTGTGTCTTCAAGTAAGGGCCAGAAACGTATTCAACATCTGTTGCAGCAAGAGAATTAACCCATTGTATCCATCTTGGATGTAGAGCTTTTGCATTTGGAATGCTTGCCTTCGTAACTGCCTCTAAGGCAGGTACAGGTGTAACGACTTTAATGTGTTTACCCTGTGCGAGGGCTCTCTCCTTTGCTACAGCAGTCTGAACCGCTGTCAGAATTTTTTCTGTTGAAGTGAATTTCATTTCAGCTTGTGTGTACAAGTGTGATTTGTAAGCTATTGGTACCTTTTCACCTTCATTAAAGGTTAGGTATGTGAATCCGCATCTCCCTGGGATGATTCGGATTACAAGGTTGCGTACATTGTTGCGTGTTTGTAAGTGTGTGGTTGCCAACATGTCTGTTTGTACTGAACGCAAAATTTCTGTGTGTTTTTGAGTCCAATTAGTTGGTTTGAAATCAGGTTTGATTAGTTCGTAGAGAGGTTTAACCCTTTCTGCATAATTCAGAATGTAAGTTCTTCCGAAGTTTTGGAATCCTAGAATTGACTGTAAGTTCTTCAGCATTTTGGGAGTTTGGAGCAGCGCACATTTTTCTAAAAAGTTTGCTGCCAGGCTTTTGCCTTCACTCGAAAGTTCGTATCCCAAGAATAGGACGTTGAGGTGGGCAATTCTTGATTTTTTACAGTTGAATTTATACCCTTCTGAGGCGAACCCAAGTATTATGGTGTTCACTCTGTTTAAGTGCCTGTCCAAATCATAATCTGTAAGATAGATGTCCTCGACATAAGATAATGCCTCATCATCAAACATTTGTAGTAACTCTGTTACTCTGGCTGAAAATAATCCTGGACTATTCTTGAATCCCTGGGGGAGGCGGCAAAATTGTAACTGTGTCCCCATGACTGAGAAAGCGGTCAAGTACCTGCTTTCTGGTGCAATGTTTTGACAGAAGAAACCGTTTGAAATGTCTAATGTCGTTTTGTATTTTTTACGTACAATGTTATTCATCAGTGCTGCACTGTGTGCATTTTGTAATGCAAAAGTTTTGCTACAAGTGTTTAAATGTCTGTAGTCCAAAACTAGACGATATGTATTGTCTGGTTTGGAGACAGGAAACAAAGGATTGTTCATTGATGAGGTGCATGTTTCAATTACCCCTGGTATTCACGTTGATCTAAGATCTCCCTGACTTGCTTTTTAGCTTCCTGCTTTACTGGATACTGCCTCTGAGCAGTAGGTTGATTTTGTAACTAGATTTTGTGGTGTGGAGAGTCCTCATCCCATCCCACATGATTTTCAAATAATGCTGGAGCCTGGGCCACAGCCCATTTTCTGGCATAGATGTATTTTTTATGAATAGAAATATGATTGGAGAAGGCCGGCATAATGATCTCTTCGCCATGTGGGCACTCCCTGACAAATTAAGGTGGCCAGTCTTTTTCAGCTAGAAGGATGTCATAACCGTTAGATAATTTTTCCCAAAATAGTCCTTTTATTTTTCTAGTTGTATCCCCTCTATTCGGAGTGTTACTTCATATAACTTATGGGGTGCACTAACCCTGGTGTCTGCAGTTTCAACCTGAATGTATTCATTCAGATCCACTGTCTCCAGATGATCTTTCAGGATCCTGCGAGCTATGGTGACCTCTGCTGCGCTGTTCAACATTGGGCCCACTCCCCGTTCTTGAGTTGTGTCCTCAAGATCCTCAGCATGTCTGATTTTTAGACTTGCTACCTTCTTTTTGGAGAATTGAGTTTTCTTATTTTTTGGAACGTCTTTGGGTTTCATGCGTTCTTCTTTGTGTTCTGATCGACCTCTTCTTTCGGATTTCTGCGAGGAAGTCTGAAAGGTACGAGAGGATCGTGTATCAGTATCTTGATATCTATCAGGTTTTCTTAAATTATCCCTATTTCTAAGGTTATATCTCTTTTCAGAGTGCTCCTTTTGAGGAGATCTACCTCTGGACTAAGAGCACTTCTCTTTAGGAAGTGACTGTCTACTATTTTCCCATTTCTTTTTAGGAGTAGTTAGATTGTTTTTGATAAAAACTTTTTCAGAATTTTCTGTTAGTTCAGGCTTTACAGGTTTCCCTCCCAAACTATCTCTTCCTAGTTCTTCATAGGATTTTTCAATAATTCTGGCAAGTTCATACGGTTGCTCAGTAGTATCAAGTTCTTTTCATTTCTGGCGGATTGCCACTGATGCTGCTTCACCTTTAATGTTAGCTAATAAGATAGCTGAGACCTGTTTGAAATCTTTCAGTAATTTCATACCTAGATTCAAGGCCGGTTCTGGCCCGTATTCATTTTGAATCTGTGTTTTTGTGTAGATTGAAGCAAAGACTGTACCCCAAGTTTTACAGTCTTCTACCTGTGGTGCAATCCCCATTGGTAAACAGATTGTTAGAATCCTGTGTTTCTCATGAGGTGTACTATCGGGAAATACTGCCTCTATTTGAGTAATTTTCTGGGCTAACCAGAATGGAATGTGTTCCCTTTTTTGCGGGCAACTTACTGATTACTGCCTGTATAGTCTGTGGTGCGGAACAGCGTTTACAACGCAACTTTTACAACGAGGTGCCTTTACGACGCAACCATTACAATGCAACTTTTACAACGAATTGCGCTGGGGGGCGCTGTAGGATAGGGAATAGTTTTAATTTACTATCCAACACCTTCCCTACTATCCACGGGGACTGAAGTTGGAATAGTAAATAAGACTATTCACTATCCAGCGCCCCCCAAGGCAAGTCGTTGTAACGACTTGCGTTGTAAAACTTGCGTCGTAAAGGCATGCGTTGTAATAGCATGCGTTGAAACAACATACATCTGTCTGTGGTGTTGTTTTGTTTGTGTTCCCCTGATGAGGGGTGTGCTATGGAATTCTAATAGCAGGCTGGACTGTTAAAGTCCGCATGACATATTGTACCAATTGTCTATGTATTTTAATTAATTGTTTAAGCTGAGCTAAGAATTCTGGTCCTGTCAATTTTTCAATGTCAGGATGTGGTGTATAGCTGGCCAATACCGGCCATGTAGCTCCTGGTTTACCTAGTGAACCGAGCCTGGGAATGTGATTTTGATGTTGGAGGGCGCCATTAAACCAGAGCTGACGCTCTTGGTAAGTTTGGAGAATTTCAACGTCCTCGAAAGGAACGTATTCCGCTGGATGTTCCTCTATCTTATAGAAGTGGAACTCATGTGTTACTGGATTTGCTTGTGGAAAAACAATCCATGAATAGAATACCTCTGTCTGCCGATATTCATGTGCCTCCATTACAAATAATACCTTACCACCTCTTGATGATACTCCATTATTAATAAGTTTGTAAGTTATTGTTTTCCTTACGTTTTCTGGGATGATTATAGCATCCGGGTCATTTTGTTGGAACCCTGTAATGTCAAAAACCGGTTGGGCTGCAGTTCTTGCAGCTCCACTGCCCCCGGGATTATCCTCGTCTGACATTTTGTTAATAAGTTTTGCAGAGCAAGTTTCAAGGAAATAAAGATAAGGTGCACAATATTTTGGAACACTGTATCCTTCAACGTTGAACAAAACCAAAAACTAATACATAGGGTTTTTCGTCCTACTCAATTTAAGGTGGATATTTTATCCTTTAACCCACTCCAGACGTCTATTGGAGTTTGGATAAAGGGGTCTCTGTGAAAAGCACGACTGAGTTACTCTACTATCTATCGTTAAATTAGTGCCTTACCAAACGTTGGGCGCCATGTAGTGTAGTTCCTATATTCCCAATAGGTTCTGAGCATTGGAATAATATATCCTATAGCTTAGACGTAGGACTGAGGTCGACTAGGTCTCTAGTGTGCCAGCTAGCTCAGAGGTCACTAGAAACTTTCTCGAATTCACAAGAAGGGATTAGTCTCTGACAACTGCATAAACATGACAACTTTGTTTCCCCAAGATAAAACGTATCTTCAGAGTCGTGGAAACAATAGATAGATATTTCACTCAGTCAATCGTGCATGCTTCATTTCATTAGAGGTGCAGAGAAAGTAGAAAGAAAAGGTTTTATTGAACAGTCTTCTTTCTCAAGCATAAGAAATGAACTGCTACAATCGTAACACAGTTTGTAAAATATAATGCATACAGTATAAATAGTAGAATAAAATAATACTGTAAGAGCATTGTATGGTTCCTAAACCATTTAAAATACATACATAAATAACAGAGGTTAAAAGTACTCAACTGGTGCTTCTATAATACGCCTACCCTGGTGTACCTAACCTAAGCTTAGTACAAGGGAAGAAGTAAGTGAGGAGTAGCATAAATGTAGTATTCTTTGCCAAGAATCTGCTCAAGATTTCTCTATGGGTCTAATCAGCTCCGTACCTTAGTTTAGAATGGAGAAGGCAAGTCTCGGGACTCGATTTCCCAACAACCCGCAAGGGTAGCTTGGAAACACTGTAGCTGGATTTCTCGGCAGGAGAAAAGACAGCGTCTTTCTCAGTGCATCTGCTGGTGGGTCGGCTTCCTTCGGCACCTGCTGTAGCAGGGCGCATCGGGCAAGTAGATAGTCGAACTTCTCCAAACCACTGTGTGTTTGCTTGGGCGAGTGTGGGCATATTTATACCTTGAAGGTGCCGAGTTTGACGTAAAAGGTGGACATAATAATGTCACCAAAGAGTCTCAGTTCTTTGAAAACTCCATGAGTTCTTGGACAAGCAAGAGGAAGTCCCCGGCTGCTGAAGCTGAGTTTTCCAAGAAATCGTTGTGGATTTTCAAAACTAGTGGAAGTAGCCCTGCCGTATTTGGACTGCATGAGCTATCCCTAAATATGGTTCTGATTTCTATGCCTATATAAGGATATGGTGATTTATACCTATATAAGGGCATGAATCGGGAAACTTACAAGAGGGTCCTAAAATGATTCATAACAGTCATGGTCAGAATGGCCATGTTCCAAACACTATGCACCTGTAAATACTGCGGAAGGACTAAACTTTATGTATAAGTGCAAATCTAGACCGCTCTCATGTGCATATTCATGGTCCTGCTATACAGAAGTAATTATTTTACTTTTTTGTATTTGGAAGAAAATGAATAACATTTATTTAAAAAAATAAAAAATTAGTGGGTCTGAGGAATTTCCATCTACCTTATGTATATTTGTAAATTACTGGGTGGTATTTAGCAGTGTGGGTGAAATAAATGTACTTTTCCTTTTTGTAAAGGAAAAAGAAATGAGGGAGCAAATCTCCCAGAAAATGCCCCCCTGTAAGATAGACTCTTAGGGCCCCATTAGGATGGCAGGCGAAAAACCACATCCAAAAACACACACCATACAAGACAAATCACATCCATCTGCACCACACACCCACAAAAACCTGTCTCGTATATCCAACAGTCACCCACTCCCAATTACCCTGAACGTAGTTAGCAATATTACCATGGGAGCATGAGCACAGTCATGCTGCACTCCTACTCCCACCATGCCCCCTGTCCCACACACCAGCAGGATAGAGCACTCCCTCCCACCTAGGAGCCCCTGGAAGCCATTGCATTGTTCACCTTCACCTAATAGTTAGGTAGCCATCTTGGTAGTGAGGGTGTTTGGGGTAGGGAGGCCTGCACTCCTACTCCCACCATGCCCCCTGTCCCACACCCCAGCAGGATAGAGCACTCCCCACCCAGGAGCACGTGGAAGCTATTGCAGCTTCACCAAACAAACTTACAGGTATGTAGCCATCTTGCTTGTCAGGCCTGTTTGGGGGAGGGAGGTCTGCACTCCTACTCCCACCATGCCCCCTGTCCCACACCTGAGCAGCATGGAGCACTCCCTCTCACCCAGGAGCACCTGGAAGCCATTGCATTGTTCACCTTCACCTAACAGGTAGGTAGCCACCTTGCTAGTGAGGGTGTTTGGGGGAGGGAGGCCTGCACTCCTACTCCCACCATGCCCCCTGTCCCACACCTGAGCAGCATGGACCACTCCCTCCCACCCAGGTGCAACAGGAAGCCATTACATTGTTCACCTTCACATAACAGGTAGGTAGCCATCTTGCTAGTTAGGATGTTTGGGGGAGGGAGGCCTGCACTCCTACTCCCACTACGCCCCCTGTTCCACACCCCAGCAGGATAGAGCACTCCCCCACCCCGCAGCCTCTGGAAGCCATTGCAGTACAACAAACAAACTTACAGGTATGTAGCCATCTTCACAGTGAGGGTCTTTGTGGGAGGTAGGCCTGCACTACTGCTCCCACCATGCCCCCTGTCCCACACCCCAGCAGGATAGAGCACTCCCCCACCCAGGAGCCACTAGAAGCCATTACAGTACACCAAACAAACTTACAGGTATGTAACCATCTTCACAGTGAGGGTCTTTGTGGGAGAGAGGCCTGCACTACTACTCCCACCATGCCCCCTGTCCCACACCCCAGCAGGATAGAGCACTCCCCCACCCAGGAGCCCCTGGAAGCAATTGCGGTACACCAAACAAACTTACAGGTAGGTATCCATCTTCACAGTGAGGGTCTTTGTGGGAGGGAGGACTGCACTACTATTCCCACCATGCCCCCTGTCCCACACCCCAGCAGGATAGAGCACTCCCCCACCCAGGAGCCCCTGGAAGCCATTGCAATACACCAAACAATCTTACAGGTATGTAGCCATCTTCACAGTGATGGTCTTTGTGGGAGGGAGGCCTGCACTACTACTCCCACCATGCCCCCTGTCCCACACCCCATCAGGATAGAGCACTCCCCCACCCAGGAGCCCCTGGAAGCCGTTGCAGTACTCCAAACAAACTTACAGGTATGTAGCCATCTTCACAGTGAGGGTCTTTGTGGGAGAGAGGCCTGCACTACTACTCCTACCATGCCCCCTGTCCCATACGCCAGCAGGATAGAGCACTCCCTCACCCAGGAACACCTGGAAGCCATTGCAGTATACCAAACAAACTTACAGGTAGTAGCCATCTTCACAGTGAGGGACTTTGTAGGAGAAAGACCTGCACTACTACTCCCACCATGCCCCAGTCCCACACCCCAGCAGGAAAGAGCACTTCCCCACCCAGGAGCCGGATCACTGACATAATATCGAGCACATTAATAGCGAGTTACAAAAATATCGATGACAAAATATCGAGGGACAAAATATCGAGTTTCTATCTTCATACAGGTAAGTACAAAAATATCGACTCTAAAATATCGACTGTAAATAATATAGACTGTCAAAATAGCGTTTTTTTATATTTCTTTAAATTAAGTTAAAACTAATATAATAATAAATATATTTAATATAAACTTAGTTAAAATGATTAAATAAATGTAATATTAATAAATAATTAATGTAAATTAAAAAAATATATAACAAAAATAATACATATATATATATATATATAAATACATATTATTAACTAAACATATATAATATTTTTACCGTAGCATAGCAAAATGGTTAAAATTTATTGTAACAACTATAGTGAATTCAACAGTAGAAAAACGCTGGATAGCGTAGGGGTAAAAATTACTAATCCCACTCCAGTGGGTGCAACAGTAGGGAAAACGTTGGATAGCGTAGGGGTAAAAATTACTATTCCCACTCCAGTGGGTGCAACAGTAGGGAAAGCGCTGGATAGCATAGAGGTAAAAATTACTATTCCCACTCCTGTGGGTGCAACAGTATGGAAAGCGATGGATAGCGTAGGGGTTAAAATTACTATTCCCACTCCAGTGGGTGCAACAGTAGGGAAAGCGTTGGATAGCGTAGGGGTAAAAATTACTATTTCCACTCCAGTGGGTGCAACAGTAGGGAAAGCGTTGGATATCGTAGGGGTAAAAATTACTATTCCCACTCCAGTGGGTGCAACAGTAGGGAAAGCGTTGGATAGCTTAGGGGTAAAAATTACTATTCCCACTCCAGTGAGTGTAACAGTAGGGAAAGCGCTGGATAGCGTAGAGGTAAAAATTACTATTCCCACTCCAAAGAGTGCAACAGTAGGGAAAGCGTTGGATAGCGTAGGGGTTAACATTACTATTCCCACTCCAAAGAGTGCAACAGTAGGGAAAACATTGGATAGCGTAGGGGCTAAAATTACTATTCCCACTCCAGTGGGTGCAACAGTAGGGAAAGCGTTGGATAGTGTAGGGGTACAAATTACTATTCCCACTCCAGTGGGTGCAACAGTAGGGAAAGCGTTGGATAGCGTAGGGGTTAAAATTACTATTCCCACTCCAGTGGGTGCAACAGTAGGGAAAGCGTTGGATAGCGTAGGGGTAAAAATTACTATTCCCACTCCAGTGGGTGCAACAGTAGGGAAAGCGTTGGATAGCGTAGGGGTAAAAATTACTATTCCCACTCCAGTGGGTGCAACAGTAGGGAAAGCGTTGGATAGCGTAGGGGTTAAAATGACTATTAATTAATTAACAATTAACAATTTTAATTAATTTACATACTTAATAATTATTATTAAATTACTTCCCACCCTATCCCCCTATAAACTCACAACCCGCTACAGAAAATAATTTACTAAATATTAATTATTTATCAATTAAATATTTATAATTAATTACCAATTATATTTTAATTAATTACCAATTAATAATTAATGAACAATTATTATTAATTTACATAATTAATTAATTATAATAAAATTACTTCCCACCCTATTCCCCTATAAACCCACAACCCGCTACAGAAAATAATTTACTAAAAATTAATTATTAATCAATTATTATTATTTACCAATTATATTTTAATTATTTACCAATTAATAATTAATTTACAATTATTATTAATTTACATAATTAATTAATTATAATTAAATTACTTCCCACCCTATTCCCCTATAAACCCACAACCCGCTACAGAAAATAATTTACTAAAAATTAATTATTAATCAATTATTATTATTTACCAACTATATTTTAATTATTTACCCATTAATAATTAATTAATAATCATTATTAATTTACATAATTAATTAATTATAATTAAATTACTTCCCACCCTATTCCCCTATAAACCCACAACCCGCTACAGATTTATATTACACAATTATTAAAAAATATTAAAAACTACCTTATTTTCGATTTTTTTTTCTATATTCTATCTAGTCGATATTATGTCTAGTCTATATTTTTGATTCAATATTTTGGCTATTAATATCGATATTACTCGATATTTTTGTAGTCTATATTATGTCTGGTCGATATTTTGGCTAGTCTATATTTTTTACTCGATATTTTGTCCAAACGATATTTTGGATTCGATATTATGTCTGTTTACCCCAGGAGCCCATGGAAGCCGTTGCAGTATACCAAACAAACTTACAGGTATGTAGCCATCTTCACAGTGAGGGTCTTTGTGGGAGGGAGGCCTTCACTACTACTCCCACCATGCCCCCTGTCCCACACCCCAGCAGGATAGAGCACTTCCTCACCCAGGAGCCCCTGGAAGCCATTGCATTGTTCACCTTCACCTAACAGGTAGGTAGTTATCTTGCTTGTGAGGGTGTTTGGGGGAGGGAGGCATGTACTCCTACTCCCACCATGCCCCCTGTTCCACACCCCAGCAGGATAGAGCACTCCCCCACCCAGGAGCACTTGGAAGCCATTGCATTGTCCAGCAAACAAACTAACAGGTAGGTAGCCATCTACACTGGGCTGGCTGTTGGGGGGAGGGAGGCCTGCATCACTACACACAGCACCAATTACATGCAATGCATCGATACCTGACATTTACCAGTAATTGATGTACCAGTGTATCATGTAATGAGGCATAGTATTGCACCTAATAAAAATAGTGAAGATCAATCAATTGTGTAGTGTACAGACAGTGGATGACACGCAGCTAACAGAAAACATGCCCAGTGCACAACACTGACCATTCCCCATCTAATCCACAAGTGACGAAGAACTCACTGCTGAGGACAACAACACCAACCAGCAGAGCCAGTCTCCACCCCGCCGTACATGGACTCTCGGATATAGACGCCCAGGAATCTCTGGCCGATGAGCTCCAGGCCGGCCCATCTGGTGTGCCAGGAAGCGTCAGGTCCCAGGCCCCCATCCTACCCACCACCACGTCTGCTGCAGCAACAACTGCGCAGCAGACCCCTGAAATTACGGCCTGTGCCTCCACCGCCACCACCACCGCCACCACCACCACCAGTGCCACCTGCAGCACCCTCCCTGTCCCAGGGGATGACCAGCCACACCAACAACAATGGATGGCAGGGAGAGTGTACGAGGACCCACAGTGGTGAGGCAACAGGTTCATGGCATCAGGGGAGGGGGTAGGGCCAGGGTCAACCACAGACCTCAGGAGGTTGACACACCATCCCTGGACCACTTCACCAGAGTCATTTGGACCTACGAACAGGTCCAGGGACAAAGTGTCCGGTCTGACGAACTATTACGTGAGCTCATCCTGCTGATGAGGTCCATCAACACCAGCCTTGGACAAATGGTGGACCTCATGGGCCAGCAAGTGGCATTACTGAGGGACAGGCCTGCGTACCAAACAACTCCCCCGCCCCCCTCTGTTGGGCTGCAGGATGACAGTGCACCATCCTCCCCTGCGGCCACAGAGAGGGGTGAGTCCTCAGACGCCACTGGCCCAGCCGCAGGCCCCCCCCGGCCAAGTGAGCAAGGGGGCGTCCAAAGAAGAGACTGGGAGTCTCTTGTGGCAAAGCACCAGCCAAACACCAGTCACGGAGCCAGCCCTGATGGCAATCCTCTTCCCCACTGCATTGACTGTTTTGCCTGTCCTTCCCCACACTGCCTGTGAATGGCACCTGTCTGTTGGACTGGGTCACCACATTCATGTTTTGTCTACTCTTATATCTCATTTACCATGACTGTCAACTCACTGCTCCATTACCACCTTCATGTAAATCTGCCAGCACCCCTCACTGGTCAACTTTGTAAATAAAATACCTTACACACTTCAATTTTAGTAGATTTGTCTTTAGTGCAATATTTCCACTGTTCAAAATGTCCATAATGTATGCCAAAAGATGTACAGTACGTTGGCCTGGAAAATTTCGAGGCACCTAGGGAGACACTACGGAACAATAGTCCCTGGCGTGGGTGTGGCATCACAGACATTTCACTACACCAACCATCTACACAAGTCAACAGGCAGACAACACAATGTGCAACACCCGTCAACAAACAGAGTTCCGTATTCGTTCACAGGTGTAATGTCACTGCCACATTTCCACACACAGGTGACTCCACATGTGCCTGTCTGTACCATCCGCACATAGCCCTTCACGACAACAGCAATCACACCAGACAATGTACTAGTTGTAGCTCGTGACACATCTTCAAGAGAAGTAGCGGGTGATGAGCTGTTGACGCATGTCAACTCCTTCCTCCTCTCCACTGTCCTCATCATTGGACTCAGGTCATGGAGCAGGCGGTGGCCTTGGGTCCTCACCATCACCCAGGAGCAGGGGAATCCCCTTGTGAATGGACATGTTGTGGAGCATACAGCATGCCACAACTATCTTGCAGACCTTCCCAGGAGAGTATGACAGTGCACCTCCAGTCCTGTCAAGGCAGCAGAATCTTGACTTGAGCAGGCCAAAAGTACGTTCAATGACACGACGGGGTGCTGCTCCTAATTTGCCCAATGACTTGCTGCTGGCCTACCCAATCTCAGACGCCGAGCTCCTGGTGCCAGTTCTGTCTCCCTCCCGCCGCCGCAGTCTTCCATCTCTCGGCCGCCGAGTGGAGGGAGACTTCATTTCCCAGGTGCCCCAGTACCGGAAGTGCCGTGTCCGCGCCCGGAGGCGCCTTAAAAGTCACCAGCTGCCCCGGTGGAGCGGGTGCTGCTCCTAATTTGCCCAATGACTTGCTGCCACCGGCCGCCGAGTGGGAGACTTCATTTCCCAGGTGCTCCAGTACCGGAAGTGCCGTGTCCGCGCCCGGAGGTGCTTTAAAAGTCAACAGCAACCCCTGCGTCGCG
Organism: Lissotriton helveticus; assembly: GCF_964261635.1. Taxonomy (NCBI): domain Eukaryota; kingdom Metazoa; phylum Chordata; class Amphibia; order Caudata; family Salamandridae; genus Lissotriton; species Lissotriton helveticus. Next base: position 810,421,033 of record NC_136063.1, read on the forward strand.
GGACTGCGCGCGGGACCTGCCGGGCTGAGCCCGGGCAGAGGGCGGGCCGTCTGTGGCCGTCCGGGGCCAAACGAGGCCGGGCCGGGCCTACCCTCTTATCTTCTTGATGCCAGGACTCCTTGAACTGTACTCCAGTAAGCCGATATTTTCCGCAACATTTCCCAAATTTGACTTTATCGTTTGTAAACGCTACCTGATCACCTAACTGCTTGCTACTAATGTAGTGGTCCATAGCGGTTTTAACTATATTTGTATTAACACCGGCATGCACCATGACTCAGCGTGTGCCCAAAGAAAAATCCTCTCTAACAGGAGGGCCAAAAAGAGGAACATTAGATAATTATATCACCAGGGCTACCTCAGACATAGACAGAGAAATCGCGCTGGCTGAGCGTCGCGCAGAGCGACGTCTATCTGTCGATCTTCTTAGATATAAATGCTCTTCTTAGACGATCTAATTGGGTGGGTCCCCGACCAAAAGATATCGAGGGAGATGTTGTGATAATTAACTTTAGGGACCATAGAGTTGTTACTCATATCACTGACTGGTTCCCGGGGAGAGATGAAGGCGGCATTTCATCCCGCAACCTGAGCTATTTCTATCCTAAAGCTCTGCTGACCCCCCAAATTTTCCATCAATTTCAAATAGATTTAACATCTCACAATCCCCAAGTTGTAATATCAAAATTTAACATCGAGACCCGGTATCACCAAACTTCCCCCATTCTTCCAAGTCAAACGTACTAATAGGTCCTCTTTCCCTTATGTTAGCAGGCACCACCACCATATAAATTACAACGCGCAATGGGATATCCCTTTGCACAATCCATTTGTACCCTTGTCAAGTCTAGAGGACTTGGATTGACAGCTGATGGCCATTCAGGGCCCTCAGCAATTATTCCTTTCCCCTGGGAATTTAAAAAATCCAAATGGACGTGGGGGTGAATCCTCATTTGACATATCTAGTAATAATATTATTGCATCCGGTGAATCCAACGATACTATCGAAACAGGAAGGTTTCTTCCCATGTATCATGGGGAACCAACTATACGATCACCGGACGCCAGGGTACATTCAGACCTTCTATTCATTGCCCCACCTTCCACCCTCAGGGAAGGGGAAATTAGAGACATTTCGATACACAAGGTACCAAATCCTCTTACTATGTCCCACTCAGTTCTGTCCTGGAACGTGGCAGGCCTGGCAAATAAACTTGCTCAAAAGTCTTGGCGGGATCTCTTTGATAAATATACTATCTTGTGTCTACAGGAAACTTGGGCCATAGATCCTGCACATTTACTGGGGTATCGGACCTTTCACTCTTCGGCTTTACCATCCCTTCATGGTAGAAATAGTGGGGGTTTATGTATATATCTCAGTAATGTGAGCGGGCTTACTGTTTTAAAACACTTTTTGACTGAAAATGATCAGATTTTAACTCTTAGATGGGGCACTTCTGCAACATGATCCTAATCAATTTTTATAATAATGTGTCTATCGATTACTTGGATAGAGTTACAAATAATCTGTTCTGTGATGTTTCCTCTATAAAGGAAAGAATAGGAGGGGATTTCTTCCTGGCCTGGGTGGGTGATTTTAACTGCCAAATTTGTCAGGACAGCCCGAAGGGCTTGTGCGGCCTCGGAAACCCTTCTGACGACAATCCGAGTCACTTTGCCCATTCAAGGCAAGGCGACATCTTAAATAACCTGTTGTTCTATTTTAATCTTACCTACATAAACAAGTTATGCTCGCCAATAATAGAGTTCCAGCCAACCTATCATGGTAGAGGGTGTAATTCTATAATTGACTTCACCCTCTTTTCCAGAACGCATGCATATTTAATACCTTCATGGGAGACGATAGATGGTATTTATGGAGACCACTATCCAATTTCCTTCTCTATAAAAAAGGCTGAATTAGAGCGGTCCCGGAGGGAAAATAGTACCCTATACCAACAACCGATCACCCTTGCACGTAAAAATGGTTACACCCTTAAATGGGACAAGGTTGACCCTGCGGGTCTATTAACAAACCTGTTATCTAAAATGAGGAGAGAAATTTACATTTGCCTCACCCCTAGTGATGACCCCTTTAAAATGTTTGACTCTTTTTCCAAAATTCAATTAACCTTAAAACATCTATTGACTAGATATCATCGCCCAGATTCGCACCACCAAACTGGTTGGTTTGATCATGATTGCACTATTGCATTAAAATCTTTAAAAAGGCCCTCCATGCTACTCCTAGATCCCTGTCTGAGATCCGAGAAGCCAGACGTTTTTTTTTTATCGTCTAGTAATGAGAAACAGGGAGATATCATTGAAACAAGCAGCATGGCAGGCCTTTTTTACTGCCTCTAAAAATAGGGATTCAACTTTATTCTGGAAGGTGGTAATGCCCCTATCTTCCGTGACAAAAACAATATAGCGATGATAGATATTGCTATAACTGGTGAAGCTTGGGTCACTCATTTTGAACACCTTTACGATAACGAAACCTCTTCCATACCAGTATCTTCTGCCCTTACTACCACATCTGGAAATATGGGAAGCGCTTGCAAGGGAGTTTTCCCGTTGGGAATTTCCTTTACCTGTGACGAGGTTAAAATGGCAATAATGGAGAGCCCCTCAGGTAAAGCGCCTGACCCGGATGGTATACCTACTGATGTTTTTAAATATGAAATCGACCTCTGGGCCCCACTACTTACCAACGTTATGAACAGTGCAAACTTGGGGCCTCATTACGATTGCGGATTTTCCGCATCCACCGGGCCGGCGGAAGCCACCGCCGGCCCGGAGGATGCGGGAAATCCGCCGGGGAGCCTTGCAAGACCCACCACCATATTAGGATGGCTGGTGGGTCTTACTATCTGTCCGCCGCTAATCCGCCGTGGGCGGATTCCACCCGCGGCGGAAAAGCATTAACATGGCTGGCGGTGTCTATCAGACACCGCCAGCCATATTAGGATGACAGCGGAAAGATGCCTTTACACGGCGGCATTTCCGCCGTGTAAAGGCATACGGAATTGTGTTTGGGGGCCCGTTGCGGGCCCCCAGGGGTGAAGGGGGGTGGGGGGTGCACATGGGGGGTACCTATGGTACCCCCCTGCATATGCCTGCACAAAGCGGCAGGCACCGCGAGGTGCCTGCCGCTATGTGCATGCAAATGCACAACTTACTTTTTTATCATTGCGGCGGGTGCTGCTTCAAGCAGCACCCGCCGCAATGATAAAAATACAGGATGTGACCGCCAGGGTGGCGGTCACATCCTAATTTGCACGGAGGGACCGCCGCAGCCCATGCGGACGGTCCCTCCACCTCTGGGATGGCGGACGGACGCAAGTCCGTCCGCCATCCTATTCGGCCCCTTAGTTGGGCTAATATCAACTTGGATTGAGGCAATAGTGGTCCCTATTTTCAAAAAGGGCGACAGACAAGATCCAACCTGTTATCGGCCTATCTCCCTTCTAGACGCCCTAATGAAGGTGGCCGGTCACATTATTCTAAAGCGAATCCAATTGTGGGCTGATGAAGGAAATATCATATCTAACTTCCAGTACGGTTTTCGTACCGGCATGGGAACAGTAGAGCAGAGCTTAAACTTGTATTTTTTAATTTCTAAGTACACCCAGCCCAGAAAAGGGAATCTTTTTATTACTTTTATCGACCTAAGCTCTGCTTTTGATTGTGTGGACCATAACCAACTTTGGTCCACACTATCCGACCTGGGGATTGACGAAACAATTTTAAATTTCATCAAGGAATTGTACAGGGGTGCTGGGGCCAGGGTGCACTTTGGCAAGCAAGGCGAGTGTTCGTCCAAATTTTCCATCAAGAGGGGAGTGAGACAGGGGTGCATTCTTGCACCCCTGTTATTCACGTTATAGATAAACTCTATTGGCGACCACCTCAAGGGTCTCCCCTATGATTACCCTTCATCTCAGGGCCACCCTGTCCCCATACTCCTGTACGCTGATGATGCGGCTATTATGTCGCAAACCAGGTTGGGTCTCCAGAGGGCGGTCACAAAATTTAACATCTCCATGAAAGATAAGGGCCTAAAAGTAAGCATGGGCGGATTTAGCGAATCTGGCGTACGCGAACTTGCGTATTTACGGATTCGCAATCCGCAAGATCCGCGAACTCTCGCGAATTTGCGGATTTTTGTGTTTTTTGTGTTCGCAAGGGTTCGCGAGGATTTGTGTACCAGTTCGCAATTGCGAACTTACTTGTCGGCTCGCAACGGCCGCGACTATGTTGTTTCTACGTCTGGTTCATCATCACAGGTTCACAGCACCCTCTGTTTCACCACTGCCACCCTCTGGTACACCCATGCCACCCTCTGGTACACCCATGCCACCCTCTGGTACACCCTCACTGCCACCCTCTGGTTGGTTTATCACTGTAAATTATGGGGGTGAAAAAAAGCAAGCACACCTACCCTGCTTCAACTGCCATGAATTAATTTGGGGTTGATTAATGTGTCAGTGATTTTGAAACTTCCAGTCTGGCTGGCACCTGCTTCCTTCCTTATCTGTAATTTGCTTTCTGTTGCAGTGCAATTTTTTTTCACAGGACCTTTATGGCCTACTTGTAGCTATTCTATGAGCCTGCTGTTTGGGTCAGAGCAGGGTCATAGAATAGTTGCAAATAGGCAACTGAACTCTGGAGGGGCCCCTCAGGAAGCACTAGAGTGAATGGTTACTAATGTTAAGATTGAACTTTTGCACCTGCTGATTGCTTTCAGTTCTGCAAAAATCTTTTTTCTGCAATTTTGCGCGATTTGCGGGGCGCGAATCCGTGCGAGATCGATTTCGGAAGCCGCGAATTCATGCGAATACACGATTTTTTTTTTTTACGGCGTGTATGTTCGCGTGAGTTTGTGCGTGTTCGCAAGGCGCTTGTAGCGCTACGTTTGCGAAGTTACCCTAGCAATCGTACATGGGCGCGGCCATCTTGTTTGCGTGACGTAATTCCGTTTCCGGCCGCTATGTGTAATCTCGCAAAGTGTGCGGCTCGCTAGTACAATTTCGCGCGTGATCGCGAGGAAAATCTCGCGCAAACTTACCCACGCGGTCGTGAACGGGCGCGGCCATCTTGTTTCTCATTCATTGCTATGGTTCTGGGCATGCTCTCTGTATCCTTTCTTAATCTCTGCCATCCTTTGCTTTTTTGAAGTTTTTTTTAATCTATTTTACTTATTATCTATCCCTCTATTTTTCTAGCTCTATATTTTTGTGTTTTCTGCTACTTTTTGTTAATTTTGAACTACTTTTTTAAACGCTTTTATTTTCTTCTTCCCTGTTCTATTTCTTCTTTCTTATTTTGCTTCCTTTCTGCCCAGACCATGGTAAAGGGAGCCAGGAAGAAGCCCGCAAAGGGGAAGGGTCCCGCACCCCGTGCCCGGCTCCCGTGCGGGCGTTTGAGGGGGGAGACAGTGACAGCTCGGGAGATTTTTAGTGCAGAGGAGGTGGCCGCACTAATATTTCACGTCCCGCGCTGCCTCCCCAAGACCATCATGGGAGGCGGCAAGATCGCAACCGGCTACGGCATCCGGGAGCGCCGGAGGCGATGGGAGAAGGTGTGCCGGGCCATGTTTAAACTCTCTGGGGTCCGGCGCACTTATAACCAGGCCACCCACCGCTGGACGGATGTCATGGACCGAGAACGCGACTTGCTGGACGTGCTTGGCGTAGAGAATCCCGGGCTTGGTGAGTAGTAGTAGCTATTTCTAGCTATTTCATCACTACTCTGTTTTATCCGGCTCTGTTATTTGCAAATGTTTGTTTTTTACCAAGAGCAATAATGCTGCCGATTACATTGTAGGTAAATTATATTTCAAAATCTTCTATGCATTTCAGGTGCACTGCTCTCCTTCTCAGTAGCCTTGCTACTATGCTTATTTGTTTTGTATTTTGTGTTCATTTCATTGGCCTGAGAAATTATGTATGAGTGTAGTGTAAAGAACTGCGTAATGCTAGACACTAAGGGTCATATTTTCAATTACCGGCGCATCCCTGCAAAGTAGCAGGGATGCGCCAGTAATTGTGCGCCATGCCACCACCACCCATGGGCCCAAAACGTCACAGAAGCCTTACGCATCTGTGCCGTAAAGGCGGCGCATTGCTGGAGTTGCGTGCCAACGATGGCGCAGCTCCAGCAATGCTCTGGGGTGCCCTATCTCCCCAATGCTGCATCAAGCCGTACGTCGGCATTCAAGCAGGCGCAGGGTTTGAGTCACGCATCATTGTCCTAAAAGTGACTGATTGACATCTTGTAGATTTCCCTCAGCCACTTTTAGGATTCGTTCCTGCGCAGGAACGCCCTCCCTTGCGCCGGAATGCCCCCTGATGGCGCAGGGCTTTACAACGTGATGCATCTCCCATATGCGTCACTTTGTTAATATACGCCGCACCATGGCGCCTCTTTTGTTCTGCTGCTGCGTCACAAAAGTCACGCAACAATGGAGCAAAAGAGCCGCAAGGGGCTTCAAAATCAGCCCCTACAGACTCAAGTCCAGTCCTTCCTTTAGACACATGGCTATAAGAAGAAATAGTGGTGGTGGTCGGTGGATTTATAGTTTGAGTATTCACTGATCTGCAAGCACGATGGACTTTGTCTGTCACTTCGCGTGCTGCGGACTGCTGCCTGCCAGGCCAAGGTAAACCTTTTTAGTAGTCTGTTTAGTGAGTTACATAAGAACTTTCAAAGTCAACGGTCCGCAAATCAAGCAATACTAATAACGTAGTATACCACATGAGATCGGTCAATATATCCCTTGGAATAGTTGTCTATCTATTTGCTATTTCGCCAAAATATTTTGTATTGTTATTTTGAAATGTTTGATTTGGTTGACAAATCTCATCCATGTTTTCTGGTCTTTCTTTCTTTCATGTTGTACATCAGCTTCCCCCAGGGGCAAGAGGAGGACACAGGAGGAGGAGGAGGGTGCTGTTCAGGATGCGGGCCAGGATCGGGCAGGCGAGGGTTCCTTTGCTGGCCCCAGTAAGTTTTAATTTTAATATAGAGTACCTATTTTTTCCTAGCATTCCTCATTCGATTTTTTCTAAATCGTCTTTGATCTTCTTGTAGACTGGATCTAAATTCTTATCCTGCCTCGACTATGACTCCCTGTGGTATTACTAGATTATTCTTATTAGTCTGTCTGTGTAGCTAACTAAGATTGCACATTTGGCAATTCCATTGGACTCCCATTCTAGTCAGCAATAGCTCTATGCACTGAGTGCAGTCCTCTGGGATTGTCCATAATGTCTTTTCAAGTCTTCGAAATGTTTATGCTTTGACAATTGCCAACAATAAAAAGGTGAATGACCACCAAGAAAGAATAAGATACTACTTTACTTTTGTTTTGGATACTAGGACAATCCATTCTACTACTGTTGCAGGGACAAATCTGCACAAACAGAACTATGGACACGAAATAATGCAATAAATTATTACATTGTATTTCGTTTTTTTCACATTTCTTTATTCCTCCTAGGCCAAATATTATATAGTAGTGAGTGGTGTATTCTAACATTCTTAAATGTACTTTGTAGGTGGAACATCTGGTGGCGGGGCCAGCGCAGAGGTGGTGGTGTTGGACCAGGACTCTGGGGAGGAGGCGGTGCAAGTGCCGGACGTTCCTGTGAGGGTTCACACGGTGGTGGCGGGAAGAGGTAAGCTATATATTCCTTACTTATTGAGATTGAAGACTGCATAGTGTGCTTTCTGCACAGGTGTATTATAAATCAACCAGGTAGTAGCCTCCTCTAAATGTACTTCGACTTAGCTGTGAAGTTTTTGGCGAGAAGAATCCCAATAAGATCTGAGATGAACTTGATGGATGGGATGAACGAAAAGCGAAAGAAGGGTGTAAGTAAGTGTGGAAGGACGAGAAATTTAATGATGGCTGGCAAAGAACAATGATATGTGTTTGCTTGGTCCCCGAGGTGGCTGGGAAGGAAAGAAAATGGTATGGTGCATGGCTGGGTGAATGATGAAGCAAGGATGGGTGGAAGGAGAACAGCCTGGGTGGGTGAAACAGAAACTGTATGTGTGCATATACTTTGAATGGATGGATGCCTGGATCATGGTATTATCTGACTCTTAGATAGCATATGTGTATCTAGAGAGAGTAGACGGTCACTGGATGAACTAAGTGTTACCTTGAAGAGCATGTAACACCGCACCCGCACGTCCGTTCCAGTGTAGGAAAGGCAAGGAAAAGAAGTTGTAATTTTGTCCAAATACTACCATGAATAGTAGCAGTAGTTTGTATTGCAACTGCAAGCACAGCAATTATCCGGTTCTTACGGTGGACACTCCCTCCCTACCTCTCTTAATAACTTTAGTTTAGTAGTAGTATGTCATTCATGTGTGGGTGTATCACTGTTCACTCAATAATAAGCAAAGCACCTAAAGTCATCCCATATGTCATCAAATACATCCCATGTGAAGTGATAGATAATCATTTTATTTAGCTTCTTCATTTTCCTTTTCTAGTACTCATTTGCACTGCAGGGTGAAAGCTAAATTAATTAAGCAGTAACCCTTGTAACAGAGTATTCTCAGTGCCACCCGTAATAGAAAAGGAAGAGCTTCACCACCTGCATGTACTGGACCGGTACAGTAACGCAAGTCTGTCTCACTCATCATGGTGTGCGTCTGTTTTTCTCGGGTGCAAGTTCACTGCGCTGGCATTATGCCGGCTTGCATAAGATAACGTACCAAATTTCCTAAACAAGAGAGAAGAAGAAGAATAAGACTGGTGTACTGTCATAGTCGACTGTAATGGAAGTCCATAGTGCTCGTAGAATTTGTTCCTTAAACTCCCACTAATGTTAGAGCAAGGATGAAGAAGTGGGAGGTTAGATAGATACTGTCCTCAATAGTTATGTACTGTGCTTTCAATTTGCTACTTGTACTGTGACACAACTTTCTGCTCAATCACTTTGTGTTATTAATCTTAAGGAGCATTGGTTACAGACTATGTCTTTCTTTCTTCATATAGTTGCTCTTTCCAAATCAAATAGACCATCACGGAGGGAGCAGGCTCGAATGGCCCGGCAACGGAGGCTGGATGCCACTGTCGCCGAATATCGGCGGCTGGTGGCCCTGGAGGAGGAGGACACGCAGTCAACCAGTACAACAACAACAACATCCACTGGCACAGCTGCATCCTCCTCCGCGCCCCCACGGGCTGCCAGCCAGCGCAGTGGTCCAGCGGTACGGAGCCGGGCTACCAAAGCCAACCGCCACCGCCGAGCAGCAAAGACACCAGCTGCCCCCCACAGGACTTGCAAGGCACGCCAGCGCCGCTTAGGACTCAGAGTGTCCTTCCTGGAGCAGGAGGTCCTTAGCTATAAGAACTTGGTGGAGGGCCTCCGCTTCGAACATGCCACCCTCCGCAAGGAGTATGATGCCCTGGCCGCTAAAGTCAACAGCACCCTCCCGTAGTGTAGTGTCCCTTGCCCCTTTTTTAGAGACTTTTGGGGGGTGGTATTTGGGAGTTGGGTTCTTTTTGGGACTTTTGAAAGACAATCGTTGGGGTTAGGGAGGGTCTTGAGGGAGATTATTTTGTTAGGGCTACATAAATATACTTTTTGAAACTTTATCTGACCATACCTGTTTTTTCTGCTTTTGAGTCTGGTGGGTGGGGGTTTAACAGTAAGTTTGTTTTCCTGAAGAGTCCTAGGACTTCAGTAGTACTACCGTCAATCTCTCGTCTAGTCCTAATAGTCCATTATACTACCTCCCACCAAACACTTATCTTACCTGTAATTTGTGTTTGAAAGTAGGGCTAGGCCCAGGGCTGGCTCCACGGGAAATGGGGATTAAGGTTGGCAATCCTGGGCGGATGAAATGTCCTCATTGCGGTGGTACTAGTGGTGTGACAGAGTGGCAGTTGCATGCCTATGGAAAAAAAGAAAATGAAACCTAGTTTGTCCTTACTGTAGCATTACAACGGTACGATAGAGAATATAGCAGGTGACAGTACACTAGAACAGTGCCACAATGTAGCCTAACAAATGATAAAGTATTGCAAGTATAACTAGTACTTGCGTTGAATTTCTTTGACATTGGCAACTACTACAAGAAATAGTACTGAAGCTGAGTAAGTCTAGAATATATCCTCGGATTCCTTCACCAGCCTGTTGCTATGACCTTATCCTCCCCAGCAAGTGTGTGGAATTATTGATGTCATTTAGTCACACATCAAGCAAAACCACACAGCCCGGGGGAAGAGGGTTAGGGTTTGGAAAATGGATGGGAATGGGGGTTTCTTTTTGGGTAGGTTTTGTTGAGAGAAGAAAAAAAAAGCACAGCATGGACAAACAATAATTGAAGATAAAGAAATCTTTGGGTACAAAGCTAACCACAAATCTTTTAAGTGACATAACGGAAGTGCATGCCCTACTGCATGCATTGTTACTGAAAAGTAAGTAGTACTAGAATGCGACAGTACAGGGCTGCAGCGTTTTCACTTGCCTATCTCTGCACTCAGAGAATCACTTCTTACATTAAATTAGGTTTAAAAATTAGCCGAAATAAAACCTATAGAATGGCTGTAGGGATCAATTTAGAAGCAGAGAGAGATCCAAGAAATGCAGTCACACTCATAGAAGAAAACAATGGATACTGTATCTGTATGTTGTTGTAGTTGTCCTGTTGAATTTGGTAAGTAAGTGGCATGCAGCAAACAATTCCTCTTATTAGCGGCACTCCTCCATTCCAGCTGACGCTTCGTCCATCAATGTTGGTGACCAGAAGACACCCTGTCCACTGCCTGCCTGGCGGATGTTGAATTGCGGCTCGTTAATGTGAAGCCTGACTCCATCTTTTTTCCCCATTGCACAGACTGAAACCCGGCCTGTAATTATTGAACGAAAAACAGGAAGTGCTATTACAATACTACTGATAAATAAATATAAGGTATGTACGCTGTGTGGTGCAAAAAGTCACACTTTGATTTTCCTAATAGACAGTACAATATTTTTGAAAGTGCGTACTCTGAGTCACCTTTTGAAGGATAAATAAGTATGGCCAAATTAATTTAGCGGATCTTTCCCCTCAAGCTAGGTGTACTGTAAACTGTGTTTTAGAACAAAATTAGACCTTCCCAGCAGTGCTCCCACCCAGACCCTTAGTAAAGCCAGTCCCAAAAATGTAGAAGACCCCCAATCAGATCTCAAAAAACGAGGCCTAGCAGAAAACTGGTGACAAAACGTACTTTGAAAGTAAAAGTAGGCCCAAATACCCCCTTACCCACCGTGGATTGTATTCAAACCACTTGCAAGCAAGCAAAAGTATCCATAGCCAGCATCGCTCCAAGACTCGAAAACCTCCCCACCCAAACACATGCAATAGAAATACTGCTAAGTGCTAACCCTAACGAGCCCTAAGTTAAGAATAGTGGCAAAGGCTTTCTTTAACTATGCCAAATCCCCCCTTTCCCACCATGGATTTTCTTCAAATGACTTGCAACCAAAATTACACATTCTCACGAGTGCTCTAAGACCCCAGAACTCAGTTGCAAAAATCTAGAACACCCCGAAACACATGCAATCCTGCTGCTAGAGCTAACCCTAACGAACCCTAAGTTACAAAAAGTGCCAAAAGGCTTTTCCTTATGGATTTAGTCCAAACCACTTCTATCCGGTATTAGACCTTCCCAGGAATGCCCCAAGACCCGCCAACCCACCCGCAAAAAAACACAACACCCCCAAACAGCCAAAAAGGAAAATCTCATACTTACAATATGTCTCGGCCTTCGGTCCAAACGCGCTGTGCAGCTAGGTCATAACTCCCGTTTTCCACCATGGATTTCCTGAAAAGCAAATGCAATCAAGATTAGACTGTCGCAGCAGTGCTCCCAGACCCCAAAACTCACCCACAAACACCCGGAACCCCGCCAAAGAGCACCTCAAAGGCAAGCAAGTCAGCAAAAACGGCAAAATAATTCCGCCTCCGATTTGGTCCAAACCACTTTTATCCGGTATTAGAGCTTCACAGCAATGGCCCCAGTGCCGTCAACCCAGGAGAAAACTAGTAAAAGGCCCCCAAACAGCCAAAAAGCAAAAGTACAAAAATGGTCACAGTCATTTTCTTGCCAATTTCCAAAATCACTCCGCGCGCGCTCTACAGCTAGGCCCTAACTCCCCTCTGCCACCATGGATTTGCTTCAAACCTCTTGCAAACTAAAGTATCCATAGCCAGCAGTGCTCCCAGGCCCCGAAACCCACCCACAAACACCAGGAAGCCCCCCAAACAGGCCCCCGAAAACGCTACATTGCGCAAAATGTCAGAAATAGCAAAAAAAAATTCTGCATGGATTTAGTCCAAACCACTTCTATCCGGTATTAGACCTTCCCAGGAATGCCCCAAGACCCGCCAACCCACCTGCAAAAAAACACAACACCCCCAAACAGCCAAAAAGGAAAATCTCATACTTACAATATTTCTCGGCCTTCGGTCCAAACGCGCTGTGCAGCTAGGTCATAACTCCCGTTTTCCACCTCGGATTTCCTGAAAAGCAAATGCAATCAAGATTAGACTGTCACAGCAGTGCTCCCAGATCCCAAAACTCACCCACAAACACCCGGAACCCCGCCAAAGAGCACCTCAAAGGCAAGCAAGTCAGCAAAAACGGCAAAAAATTTCCGCCTCCGATTTGGTCCAAACCACTTTTATCCGGTATTAGAGCTTCACAGCAATGGCCCCAGAGCCGTCAACCCAGGAGAAAACTAGTAAAAGGCCCCCAAACAGCCAAAAAGCAAAAGTACAAAAATGGTCACCGTCATTTTCTTGCCAATTTCCAAAATCACTCTGCGCGCGCTCTGCAGCTAGGCCCTAACTCCCCTCTGCCACCATGGATTTGCTTCAAACCTCTTGCAAACTAAAGTATCCATAGCCAGCAGTGCTCCCAGACCCCGAAACCCACCCACAAACACCAGGAAGCCCCCCAAACAGGCCCCCGAAAACGCTACATTGAGCAAAATGTCAGAAATAGCAAAAAAAAATTCTGCATGGATTTAGTCCAAACCACTTCTATCCGGTATTAGACCTTCCCAGGAATGCCCCAAGACCCGCCAACCCACCCGCAAAAAAACACAACACCCCCAAACAGCCAAAAAGGAAAATCTCATACTTACAATATTTCTTGGCCTTCGGTCCAAACGCGCTGTGCAGCTAGGTCATAACTCCCGTTTTCCACCATGGATTTCCTGAAAAGCAAATGCAATCAAGATTAGACTGTCACAGCAGTGCTCCCAGACCCCAAAACTCACCCACAAACACCCGGAACACCGCCAAAGAGCACCTCAAAGGCAAGCAAGTCAGCAAAAATTGCCAAAAATTTTCGCCTCCGATTTGGTCCAAACCACGTTTATCCGTTATTAGAGCTTCACAGAAAAGGCCCCAGAGCCGTCAACTCACCCGCAAAGAAGTAGAACACCCCCACAAGTGCTGAGTCTTTCTTCATTGGGCGTAATCCAGCCCTCTGCTTTGAGGGAAATAGGAGTCTGGAGGAGGAGGATAGAGGAGCATGTTCTTCTGAACTTGTGAACCTGAGGAATGCAGACTGCGGCACCTTCAAATCAATAAGCAAACAAGTGAAGACAGTTCTGCTGATGGGCTTGTTTTTGTGATTAGGTGATTAAAGGTTGAATTAAATTAACTGTGCAAAACAAAGAAAGACAGACACACAGGAATAAAAGTGAATAAGGACGAAAAAGAAAGTTATTGATTCATTGTCTCATTTTCAGGGCTCGGTGTCAGGGAATAAAAATAAGAGTTTGTCATCATACTCTGCGAATTCAGGCAGGGTGAGGTCAGTGTCACCGAACAGAGAACAAATCTCCTCATCTATGTTGCTGTCCTCCTCGTCTTCATGCGGCGTGCTTTCATGTACGTTGTTATCTGGTGGTATGAGGTGCTGATTCATCTTGATCATTGTTAACCTCTCCACATTTTTGGGCGAGAGGCGGCTCCGTTTGGGAGTTACAATGCCACCAGCAGCACTGAAAACACGTTCAGAAGACACGCTTGCGAGTGGGCAAGACAAGTAGTTTATAGCCAGGTTGGAGAGCTGTGGCCACAAATCTTTTTTCCCATGCCAATACGCCAATGGCTCAGCATTAAGATAGACCTCTGTTGAGTCATTCAGATAGTCCTGCACCATCGACTCAAGGTCCTCAACGGTTCCTCCACTTTGCTTACTTTTTGCTGTGACTTTTTGAGAACCAAACCCAAGCCAAGTTAGCCAATCCTCTTCAGCAGCCAATGTTACTGTTGTGTCTGGTGCAGATGATCCGGTTGCCGGTGTATTTAACGGCTGAGAGGTCACTTGTGCCACAGCCACAGGTGCAGAAGTGGATTGTTTTGACTGGGGTTGGCCTGCTGATGCTGATGCTGATGTACTGCCTTTTCCTTCAATATCCTGCCGTTCTTTTTTAAACCTCTTGGCTGACCAGGCTAGCGAACGTTTGCACTTTGTAACATCTTCATCAGCAAAAGGAAAGAATGCTTGGCCTGCCAGCGCCTTTTTGTAGCGTGGATCCAGAGTAGTAGCACAAATGTAATGCTGTTCTGAGTGGATCATTTTAAGATGTTCATCACCACGTAGGCGCTCTAATAATTTCTCCGCCAAAACCAAAGGCTCTTTGTTTTTCTCATCTTTTTTCAAACACAGAAGACACCGCCTTCAGTTGGTGCTCCAGCATGCACAACAATGGGATAGCTTTTCCCAAATTACAGTCCTCCTTGCTGACTGCACGAGTGAAGACCTCAAAAGGACGAAGCATGTCTGTCAGGCTTTTAACTAGGTCCCATTGCGCCGCATCCATCCTCAGGTCCTTCTGAGCTGTACCCTGTTTTAAGAAATAGTGATCGAGTACCGTATACTGCTCATACAGATGCTCAAGCATGTAGAAGGTTGAGTTCCAACGTGTTGCCACCTCCTGGATGAGTGCTTTCACTGGCATTCGACGTTCATTTAGCAGGCTCCTCAGATGCTTCCGGGCCTTAAAAGAATGGCTGAAATGGTTGCACATTTTTCGGCAGGTGGCCATTACCTCGCACGCTGGACTGTCTTCATCACTCAAGAATTTTTTAACAACCAGGTTTATACAGTGCGCCAAACACGGCACTCTGAAATAGTCACCCAGCTCCATGGCCTTAACTACATTGGCGCCATTATCCGTGGAAACATAACCAATCTGGCGTTTTTTGGGGGACAGCCAGTGAAAGACCTTTGTGTTAAACTCATCCAAAATGTTTTGTGCTGTGTGACGTTTCTCCAAGCCAAACATGGCTAGTGTTGCATGTTTCCGAGCAGCTTTAAAAACTTGGTCCGGGTCAACACCTGCGTTTAGCTTAGCTTTAACCCCTGAAAAAGAGACCCAGTGTGCAGTGATGCACATGTAATCAGCGCCTGCGCCACTGGTCTACATGTCTGTTGTCAGATGTATAGTGTGAACAGCACTCTTCTGCAAAGCTGCCCCAATCACCTCCAGCACATCTTCATGTAGTGCTGGAACCGCAACTCTGGCAAAATAGAACCGGCTAGGAACCTTCCATTTAGGGCAGAGCGCTGCCACTAATTCTAGAAAACCTACCGCTTCTACAAAAGAAAAAGGGAGAAGGTCCAGAGCTAGCATTTTAGCCAGCTTAGTGTTATACAGACGCGTCAGTGGGTGGTTGCGTTCATATGGCGCGTCTGAACAAAACATGGTTCTAATGTTGCCCTGGACCAAGCATTTACGGGATGATAATGACTTCTTTGACCCAGTTATGCTCGCTGATGAACTTTTTCGCATTGGTGTCTCACTCGCTCCCACACTCTTAGTGTGCCTCACATGGGGTGTGCTGCTGACAGGGGTACTGGGTGTAAGTGAAGTGTTTGACACGTCTTCTTCCTCCTCGTCATAATCAGATGAAACATCAACGTTTTCTTGACTTCCAATTCGGGCTTCCTTGATCTCCTTTAGGTGCGCATACCATTGGACAGCGTGCTGTCTCCTAAGATGACCTCTCTGGCCTCCGGTACCATAGTTGGTACCAAACTTACCACGACTAACTGCAAGCTTACAAATGCTACAAATGGCGAACTTTTCCCTTTTTGGGCAAACACTAAAGAAGTCCCAAACTGGGGACTTGAATTGTCTGTGGGGGCCGGAGGAGGCAGCGATACTGGTGGTGGTGGTCATGCTGCTAATGCCAGATGAAGTGGAGGATGTGGATTGCCGAACTTTAGTACGTTGTGCACTTTCACCACCACTAATTGAGGTCGAGGTGGATGGAGGTCCCTTCTGGCGAGGAAGAAATATGGAAGCGGTACGAGTTGGTGTACTAGTTAACTCCAATGATTGTGGTGTTTCCACTGCCTCCTCGTCGACAACATCATCATCATCACGCTCAGCAGCTTTTCGGGCTAGGGTCAAAATGTCTGTTTGCTGCATGCCCGCTGGGGCTGCAGTGACCTTTATGATGACTGGGTCGTCGTTGTCAGAGTCTTCATCAGCAGCAGTATCCGCCACTTCTTGTTGAGCCTCATCACACTCCATAACTCTGAGACTTTGGACAAGCTTCCTTTTACGCTTAACTACCTTTGTCAGATCATGGTGTGCCTCACTCTCAGACGGCAGTGGTGCTGGTTCCCAATTTTGATCCGTATCATCAGAAGGAGGTGTGCTTGAAGAAGATGTAGACACCACCCTTGATCTCTTCCTTGCTAGGGGTGTGGAAGACAATGAATGATCATCAGGAGGAGTGGCTTCCTCAAATGATACCTCGCCTTGATTGTCGATTTCCTGATGTGCCCCTACTTCGGGAGGAACAACTATTGTGGGCACTTGTGACCCTCCATGCACCTCTGCTTGCGCATCTCCTTGCGCTGCCTCTCCTTCCACATGTACTTGGGTTTGTACTTGCACATGTGGTTTTTGTTGCGGCTGTGGTTGTTCAACACTCGTCAGATGAGTTACAACAACCTGTGTTGATTGAGGGACATTGCTGCTACTTTCTTGCGATGAGCCAACATCACTGGTCGATGGTGATTGAACAACTAGACTAAGTGCCTCTGCAGCAGTCAAGGGCTTGGACTTAAGTTGGCATGGTGGTGGTGGTGGCACTGAGCCCAATGGAGCGGGGGTGCTGCTCCCAGCTTGGTCCCCAGCAGATTCCGCTGCTGCTGCAGGCGTACTTTTTTTTTTCCTCCCAAAAAAAGAGGCGGCCGGCACACCAGTCTCCTTGGTAACTTGCTTCTTCTGCTCCTTACCGGCAACTTTCTTGCTGGAGGAGCTACGGGGAACTTTTTTTGGGGCCATCTTCTTCAGAGCAGGTCAGAACAGCAGGCCGCAGTTGCACGAGTTGCAGAGTTGTCTGTGTCCAGACGTGACGTCGCGTGACGTTATGCTGCACACACATACCGCTGCTGGACTTCTTCCTGGCACTGGTGGTTCTCTTGAGTCTTGTGCACCTAAAAGCAATGGAAGACAGAGGAACATCAGTTCAGTTATACACCCCAATAAATCGAAAAACACAGAAAAATCAGCACAATCCCATGCCATCCATGATGTTTACATTCAAGACACCCCACAGAAAGACTAGGCCCATGCAACACTCACTACCCCTGGGCATAAAGGTTGAAAGCTAGGCAAAATGGTTGCAGACTTAAGAACACTGCCTGCATTCAAAATGGCCCCCTGCCTCCCAGCACATGGCCAGGGCCTGCCTGTAGCAGCACTCAAAATGGCCCCACCCACATGGCCTGTCCCCATGAACACCCCAAAAAACGAAAATCACAGAAAAATCAGCACAATCCCAAGCCATCCATGCCCTCCATGATGTTTACATTCAAGACACCCCACAGAAAGACTAGGCCCATGCAACACTCACCACCCCTGGGCAAAGGGCCCCACCAGCAGCCCCAAAAAAACGACAAAAAGCACAAAAATCAGCACAATCCCAGCCCATCCATAGCCTCAATGGTGTTTAAATTCAAGAAGACACCCCACAGAAAGACTAGGCCCATGCAACACTCACCACCCCTGGGCAAAGGGCCCCACCAGCAGCCCCAAGAAAACGACAAAAACCACAAAAATCAGCACAATCCCAGCCCATCCATGGCCTCAATGGTGTTTAAATTCAAGAAGACACCCCACAGAAAGACTAGGCCCATGCAACACTCACCACCCCTGGGCAAAGGGCCCCACCAGCAGCCCCAAAAAAACGACAAAAACCACAAAAATCAGCACAATCCCAGCCCATCCATGGCCTCAATGGTGTTTAAATTCAAGAAGACACCCCACAGAAAGACTAGGCCCATGCAACACTCACCACCCCTGGGCATAATGGATGAAAAGTAGGCAAAATAAGTGCAGGCCTCAGACACTGCCTCTCTTCAAAATGGCCCCTTGCACCCCAAGCACATGTTGCCTGTACCAGCAGCACTCAAGATGGCCACCACCACCAACCACATGGCCAGTCCACATCAACAGTAAACCCCAAAAATAAAACGAAAAACACACAAAAATCACCACAATCCAATGCCATCCAGGATGTTTACATTAAAGAGAGTGAGACCCCACAAGCAGACTCAGTCCATGCACCACCACCCCTGGGCAAAGGGCCCCACCAGCAGCCCCAAAAAAACGACAAAAAGCACAAAAATCAGCACAATCCCAGCCCATCCATGGCCTCAATGGTGTTTAAATTCAAGAAGACACCCCACAGAAAGACTAGGCCCATGCAACACTCACCACCCCTGGGCAAAGGGCCCCACCAGCAGCCCCAAAAAAACGACAAAAACCACAAAAATCAGCACAATCCCAGCCCATCCATGGCCTCAATGGTGTTTAAATTCAAGAAGACACCCCACAGAAAGACTAGGCCCATGCAACACTCACCACCCCTGGGCATAATGGATGAAAAGTAGGCAAAATAAGTGCAGGCCTCAGACACTGCCTCTCTTCAAAATGGCCCCTTGCAACCCAAGCCCATGTTGCCTGTACCAGCAGCACTCAAGATGGCCACCACCACCAACCACATGGCCAGTCCACATCAACAGTACACCCCAAAAATAAAACGAAAAACACACAAAAATCACCACAATCCAATGCCATCCAGGATGTTTACATTAAAGAGAGTGAGACCCTACAAGCAGACTCAGTCCATGCACCACCACCCCTGGGCAAAGGGCCCCACCAGCAGCCCAAAAAAACGACAAAAAGCACAAACATCAGCACAATCCCAGCCCATCCATGGCCTCAATGGTGTTTAAATTCAAGAAGACACCCCACAAAAGACTAGGCCCATGCAACACTCACCATCCCTGGGCATAATGGATGAAAAGTAGGCAAAATAAGTGCAGGCCTCAGACACTGCCTCTCTTCAAAATGGCCCCTTGCACCCCAAGCACATGTTGCCTGTACCAGCAGCACTCAAGATGGCCACCACCACCAACCACATGGCCAGTCCACTTCAACAGTACGCCTCAATGATGTTTAAATTCAACAAAACAGTTGTATCATGCACCCATAACCAACCCTGGTCCTACTGGATACTGTGGCTACCCACAATATATTTTATTAAATGTTCTGAAAAAGTTCCAAAATTGTAGTTGCAGCAACTGTAATGCCCCAAACAAACTTACTTGTGTAAGTTGATTTCTAATCCAAAAGTGATCCAAAGAAAGTCAAAAAGGCCTCAAATCCAAATATCCAGCAGCACCCACAAAAAGTAATCCTTCCAGGTCAATGTCCAAATGAAAGTGACCAGCACATGAAGAAAGCACTGGGAGGAGCCTGCTGGACAGGAACAGGAAGTTGGAGACTGTGGGGCACTTCCTTCCCCCCCCCCAAAAATTGACTCCTTGCAAAAAAAAGCGCATGCAAATGTCAACCTGAGGAGTGATTCTGATAAAAATCATCATTTTCTGAAGATTTATGCTGTTTGCTGGTGGATTTCTTCTGCAGAATTGCAAAATCTCTATTTCGCGAGTGCGAGATTGTTCCTGTCCGCCGCAACTACGTGTTCGCAATTGCGGTCGGTGCACTCCATCATTTTGCGGCGAAACTTGGGGGGAGACCCGTCATGGAACTAATTACAATATATCAAGCTAAAGGTATATCCACGGCCACCTATTCTTTAGGTATCTGGGGTATTGAAAACATAACATCCATTCAATTAATTGAAAATCAATATCTCAGATACCTGCTGGGGGCCCCTAAATCCTCAGCAAATGACCTTACCCATATTGAATTAGGTCTGCCTTTCATCTCTGACACCATAAAAATTGCACCCATCCTCTTATGGCATAAGGTGTGGGTTACCCCGGAGACAGCTTTTAATCGTAAACTGATCTCTGACTGTCTTACCCTGGATGGTGCCAGAAATATTAAATGGCTGTCCCACGTGCAAGCTCTGATGACCGAGCTTGGCCATCCCGAGTTTTTCTCTAGACCACCTAGTATGGAAATGATGACTAGAAAATCATTGAAACAACTGGCCATGAATCATCTAGCCAACAAAAGATGGTCCAGAGAGAAACTTAAAAATACAGTTTTGGCCTTTCAGGAAATTACTATTAATCCAGGGCCCCAACTATATCTCCTAAGTGATCTAACCTGCTACTCAAGAATGTTATTAACACGGTTTAGGCTTGGAATTTTCTTTCGTATTATTACTTTCCCATCCTGTAACACTTGGTTGAGGGATTTGCTCTCCTGCCCCTGTGATGATTTATCCCTTCAATCAAACCTACATTGTATCTTATTTTGTAAATATAATGTTGTTCCACGGAGGATTATTCTGAAACCAATCCTTAAAGCATGGGGTAACCGCTCTTGCAGAACAGCCTATATTAGACTGCAACAGTTGGAAAATGTCTCTGTGGCTCAGGCTATATCTAGTTTTTTTTTAAATTATTGATTAGGTTCAGAAACTCTATGTAAAGTTCTTATTCTCGCATACTCATACAGTTTTTAAAGCATTTGTGTTCATCTAATCGGACTTGCCCGCTTTTTAACCAACAATGATTTTATCTTTTTGTATTTCTGTGACATGTTGCGATTGTATGTTTCATTTTTAACCTGTATGCTTTTATGAATTCATTTTTGAATATCGAATAAAGCTTTTTTGAATTTGAATTTGACACAACGGGTCCGGCCATGGGCCTCATTGTACCTGATGTCAGCTGGAGTCCTGGGATTCCATAGTGGGCTTAGCAGCCATGGCCGGCTGGGAAATGCAGAGTCACCTAGGAATGACAAACACACATTGCAATGTTGCACAGGCAGAGGGCAGCAGGCAAGCCATATCACTAGGCATACTCAGCCACAATCCAAGCACGCTCTGGAAGCTGATTTGCCATCATCCGGGGCACAATGCTGTTCCTCAGGATGTACGAGTCATGGGCTGAGCCGGGGAATCTTGCAAACACATGCAATATGGTCATGTCTGCAAGGCACACCACCTGCACATTGATCGAGTGATAATGTTTCCGGTTCCTAAAAATGTGCTCACTCGCCTGTGGTGGCACCAGACCAAGAAGGGTGCAATCGATGGAACCCACAACATGGGGGATGTGACCAAGGAGATAGAAGTCCCCCTTCACATCGTTCAATTCTGCGCCCCTGGGGAAATGTATGTATCCTATCCTTATATATCATCATGGCTGCAAGAACATCCCTCAGCACCAGGCTGAACATGGGTTGTGACATCACGGCAGCACTAGCCAAAGTCTCCTGGAAGGAACCAGTTGCAAAAAAATGTAGGGCTGCCATCACTTTGTACGTTGGTGTGAATGCTGTTGGGTAGTGGCGACGAGGCTGCAGTTGGGGCTCCAACAGATCACAAAGGGTCTTCAGTGTCGGTCTGTCGAGGCGGAATTTGCGAATGATCGCAAGATCATCCATGCCCTCCAGCAGTGTCAGGTGACATATGAGATTAGG
Source organism: Lissotriton helveticus (assembly GCF_964261635.1). NCBI lineage: Eukaryota > Metazoa > Chordata > Amphibia > Caudata > Salamandridae > Lissotriton > Lissotriton helveticus. The sequence continues at coordinate 810,442,989 of NC_136063.1, forward strand.
CCTCCTCCTAGTTGAAATGTAAATGGACACATGTCAAGGACAACCATCATGAGATGGCCACAGCACATCCCGTTAAGGTTGTCACGGAAAAACAAAGACTGCCATGAGAAATGCGTGGCACACCCGGTTCCATGGGTGGACATTTGAGACACACAGAGGGCACACCTCTCCATTTACCATACACAAGTGCCGCAAACAACACATAGGTCAATGTGAATGCAGACATACTGAACCCATATTTCACATGTGCACGCCTTGTAGCGTAACATCCACCAATGTGTGTAAAAAGAACATGACTGTCTCATACCCATCTGCTGTACCTGTCACACCTCAATGCATCATATAATCTTGGCACACATCAACAACACAATGACCACAGTAGGCAGCAAATTGTCAGTTGTGTGCAAGAGCAGATATAAAAGTAAGTAACAACACCATACGGTGAGACAAGCCTTGCCAAGGTCAGGACTGACCCACAACACATTGATTGATTTCACATTGTTGAGTCCACCTTAACACTGTCAAGCATCATCAACCATCAAATGCATAAGTGACATGGCAGGGAACACAGACCAATCTATGTCAGACATAGCCAACCATGGCACGTGCGTCCACCTGTGGATCATATCGAATAATGGCATTGTGTCTACAATGATGTGCCCTTAACCATGTTGCTGCTGCTGTGTATTGATGCAGTATTCACGATGGACATTGCCATTACATGTGCTCCAAATCGCAGTAGCTACTGCCTGGCCCAGGCGGTGTGACACCAGCACCACCCCCTTCACAAGTGCGCTAGCCATTGGCATGGAGACATGGGTAGATGGAGGTGGGCATGCTCCGCCACCCAAATCGCAGTAGCAACCGCCTGGCCACGGCGGTGTGACACCAGCACCACCCCTTCACAAGTGCACTAGCCATTGGCATGGAGACATGGATAGATGGCGGTGGGCATGCTCTGCCACCCAAATCACGGTAGCTACCGCCTGGCCATGGCGGTGTGATACCTTCATGGGGCATTGCCTACAGCCAATTGGAGCGATGTTTGTGGTGGCATGTTGCAGGTTTGAAAATCGCAGAAGGTGTGCTCCACCACCGCGGAGGCGGTCATTGGATGCTTTTGAAAGGTGTACCATCGCTGTACCACACCCAGGGCCCCTGCGGTGCACCGCCGCCATGGAGCATGCCCTAGAGCCAATGAGAGCGATGATTGTCTTGGCATGATGCAGTTTTGAAAATCGCAGAAGGCGTGCTCCGCCATTGCGGAAGGCGTGCTCCACCACCGTGGAGGCGGTCATTGGATGCTTTTGAAAGAGGCAGACCTGGACAACCAATTGTTGCAGCCTGGCACCTAAGAAACACCCCAAGGGGCTATAAATCAGTGAGAGTGTGCCTCACATTTACACTGCTCACAGAGACTGCTGCCTAGGACCCTCTCCTGCTGCTGCCTCAAGTGACTGCTGCCTGGGACCCTCTCCTGCTTCTGCCTCAAGTGACTGCTGCCTGGGACCCTCTCCTGCTGCTGACTCAAGTGACTGCTGCCTGGGACCCTCTCCTGCTGCTGACTCAAGAGACTGCTGCCTGGGACCCTCTCCTGCTGCTGCCTCAAGCAACTGCTGCCTGGCAACTTCTCCTGCTGCTGCCTCAAGAGACTGCTACCTGGGACCCTCTCCTGCTGCTGCCTCAAGAGACTGCTGCCTGGGACCCCTCACCACTCACTTCAACCACAAGTGTTCCATGTCAACAGGGATGGCCAGGACAGAAAAGATCTGTGCCAGTCCATTCACAGGCGAGGAGCTGGAGGTCCTTGTGGACGAGGTGCTGGCACAGTACCCAAGGCTGTATGGTGGCCCCAATGTAGTGGTAAGCCATCGTAGAGGGAGATGTAGGGCAGGGGGGCAGACATGTAGTTGTGCTGCTGCAGTAAATGCCTGAGGGGTTGGGGTTGTGTCATACACTGACAAACAGGCTGTCTCTAGGGCGAGTGAGTGTGTGTGTCCCAATGTGACAGTTTTACCTGCCTGCAGTTGTATGTATGAGTGGAGTGTGTTACATTGTCAGCCATACAGAGCCACAGGATGTTGGACATGCAGGTGCCAGGACAGTACTTGCTTGGGTGATTGTCTCTGTGTGCCCCTGTTGTCTGACTCAGTGTGAACCTAGAGACTATACCCAGTGCATGCCCACCAAGACGAGATCACATCACTGCACTTACTGACCCTAAACAATAAAAAATGCACCATCCCAGGCCTGTATAATTGCACACGACCACACTTGTGTAGATGGCTATTTTGTTGGTGAGTCCATGTGCCCCGAGGACGCACACATTACAAACACATATGTTCACAGGACATGCTCATTGAATGCTGCCCAGTCCTGCACACAGTGATTCTACACACAGACACAGGTAGATATGTGATGTATGTAGTGGCCAGACATGCATGGGACAGGAGATGTGTTCAAGCCACTGTGGGGGTTCAGTGCAGTCATCCTGCATGTGTGTGAGATTATCAGGGACCCTGTACGCCTTCATGAATGCATGCAATCACATCTGTTTGGCCCATGCAGGGTATCCTTGTGAGGTGTCCCCCAGTTTGGGATAGATGGAGATTACAATTGGTCATGAGTCTGTGTCTTGCTACTGTACTGATAGATGTTGGTATATGACACTGTGTCACTGATCATTTCCCCTTCTTTTCTCCCATACCTGCAGCTCAAGGTACACCAGCGTAAGGCCGTGTGGAGGGCCATTACAGCAAAGGTGCAAGCCCTGGGGGTATCCAACCGATGACGTACCCACTGCCACAAGAGGTGGGACGACATAATCAAGCTGGCAAAGAACGTGGCAGAGATGACATTGTGGCTGCTACCATGCACTGGGCATTTGGCACTGCGCAACATACCACTGATGGGCCGCATATTGGCAGTGACTCATCCTGAGCTGGATGCACGTCTGAAGGGGCATCGTCAGCAAGGCAGCGGTCAATCAATCAATCAATCACTACATTTCTAAAGTGCGCTACATACCCGTGAGTGTCTCAAGGTGCTGGGGGGGGGGGGGGACGCTACTGATCGAAGAGCCAGGTCTTGAGGAGTCTTCTGAAGCTCAGTAGGTCCTGGGTCTGTCGTAGGCTGGTAGGGAGAGTATTCCAGGTCTTGGCGGCGAGGTCGGAGAAGGACCTGCCGCCGATGGTGGTTCTCCAGATGCGAGGGACTGTGGGGAGGGCGAGGTTGGCTGAGCGGAGGCTTCGGGTGGGGGTGTGAAAGCTGAGTCAGTTGTTGAGGTAGGTAGGTCCGGTGTTGTGTAGCGCTTTGTGTGCGTGGATGAGGAGCTTGAAGGTGATCCTCTTGTTGACTGGGAGCCAGTGCAGGCCTCTCAGGTGGGGTGTGATGTGGCTGCGGCAGGGGACGTTGAGGATTAGTCGAGCCGAGGCATTCTGGATTCGTTGTAGTCGTATCTGGAGCTTGATTGTTGTTCCTGAGTAGAGGGCGTTCCCGTAGTCGAGTCTGCTGGTGACGAGGGCCTGGGTGACGGTTTTTCTTGTGTCGATGGAGATCCACTTGAAGATCCTGAGGAGCATTCGGAGGGTGTTGAAGCAGGACGTGGAGACGGCGTTGACTTGCCTGGTCATGGAGAGAGTGGAGTCGAGGATGATTCCCAGGTTACGTGCGTGGTCGGTGGGTTTTGGGGCTGTTCCTAGCGATGTGGGCCACCAGGAGTCATCCCAGGTAGAAGGGGTGGGTCCGAGGATGAGGACCTCCGTCTTGTCTGAGTTCAGCTTAAGTCTGCTGTCCTTCATCCAGTCTGCGACGGCCTTCATTCCTCTGTGGAGGTCGGGTTTGGCGGTGTGTGGGTCTTCGGTGAGGGATATGATCAGCTGGGTGGCGTCGGCGTAGTGATGATGTTGAGGTTATGTTGTCGTGCGACGTGGGCGAGGGATGCTATGTAGATATTGGACAGCGTCGGGCTGAGGGAGGATCCCTGTGGGACGCCGCTGATGATCTCGGTTGTTTTTGAGCAGAAGGGTGGGAGGCAGACGCTCTGGGTTCTGCCGGAGGAAGGATGTGGTCCAGGCCAAGGCCTTCTCTTGAATACCGGCATCATGGAGGCGTGCTGATAGGGTGCGGTGGCAGACTGTGTCGAAGGCTGCTGAGAGGTCCAGGAGGATGAGAGAGGCTGTTTCTCCTTTGTCCATCAGGGTCCTGATGTCGTCAGTGGCGGCGATGAGGGCGGTCTCGGTGCTGTGGTTGCTGCGAAACCCAGATTGGGAAGGGTCCAGGATGTTGTTGTCTTCGAGGTAGCAGGTCAGGTGTTTGTTGACAATCTTCTCAGTCACTTTCGCCGGGAATGGGAGCTGGGAGATGGGCCGGAAGTTCTTTTGGTCTTTGGGGTCCGCTTTGGGCTTCTTCAGGAGGGCTTTGACCTCGGCGTGCTTCCAGCTTTCTGGGAAGGTTGCTGTCTCGAAGGAACAACTGATTGTTTTCCGGAGGTGGGGTGCGATGATCGTGCAGGCCTTGTTGAAGACGTGTTGAGGACAGGGATCCGAAGGGGATCCAGAGTGGATGGAGTTCATGGTTTTGATGGTATCCTCGACGGTGATGCTGGACCAGGTGGTCAGGCGGCTGGTGCGGGTGGTGGTCGCAGGGGTGGCAGGCTTGGTGGTGGTTGCGGGGGGATGGAGTTGAAGCTGTTGTGGATGTCGGTGATCTTGCGGTGAAAGAAGGTGGCCAGGGAGTCGCACAGGTCTTGTGAAGGTGGGATGTCGTTGCTGATGGAGCTGGGGTTGGGGAGTTCTTTCACGATGCTGAAGAGCTCTTTGGTGTTGTGTGCGTTGTTGTTTAGGCGGTCCTTGAAGGCGGTCCTCTTGGCGGTCCCGATGAGTTGGTGGTGTCTGCGGGTGGTGCTTTTGAGGGCTGTGTGGTTGTCTGGTGATCGGTCGTGGAGCCATTTCTTCTCCAGTTTCCGACAGGTGTGCTTGGAGATCCGGAGGTCTTTGGTGAACCAGGCGGCTTTCTTGTTGGTGTGGTTGGTTGTGAAGGTATTGAGAGGGGTGAGGGTGTTGGCACAGTGGTTGATCCATTGTGTGAGGTTGGTCGCGGCGGTGTCTTGGTCGGTGGAGTCGGTGGGTGGTCTCAGGGCTAGGGTGGTATTCAGTTGGTCCATGGTGACTTTCCCCTAGCAGGGGTGCGGTAGCTGTTGGGCGCGGTGGTGTGTGGTGGGTTTCTTGAAGGTGAAGTGGACGCATCTGTGGTCGGTCCAGTGGGGTTCGGTGGTGTGGTTGAAGGAGACGTGGGGACTTGTGGAGAAGATGGGGTCCAAAGTGTGTCCAACGGTGTGGGTGGGTGTTGTTACGAGCTGTTGGAGTCCGAGGTTGTCGAGGTTGTCGATCAGGGCGGTGGAGTTGGCATCGTTGTTGTTATCGAGGTGGAAGTTAAGGTCCCCGAGGAGGATGTAATCCATGGAGGCGAGGGCGTCGGTGCTGATGAAGTCGGTGATGGTGTCACTGAACTGAGGGCGGGGCCCGGGTGGTCTGTAGACAAGAGTTCTTCTCAGGGTGGTTTTGGGGTCGGTGTGGATCTGGAAGTGCATGTGCTCGGCGGTGGTGAGGGTGTAGTCGGTGTTAGTTGAGATTCTGATGGAGTCTTTGTGAATGATGGCGATTCCTCCACCCACCCCGTTGGTGCGGTCTCTGCGGGAGATCTTGTAGCCCTGAGGGATGGCTATGGGGATGTCTGGTGCTGAGGTGGCGTTCAGCCATGTTTCTGTCAGGAAGGCGACGTCCGGGGTGGTTGAGTCTCGGAGGTCCGAGAGTTCGATGCCGTGCTTGCGGGCGGATCTGGTGTTGAGGAGGATGCATCGGCGGTCGTTAGGTTCTTTGGCTGGTGGTTTGGAGGGTTGGATGCTGGTGAGTCTGTAGTTCCGGTAGGTGAAGGGTCCGTGGGTGTGCTCCGGGGTGGCCCGGTAGCAGGGGTGGTCTTGTTCGGTGTTGAGTGCCCGGAGGGTGGAGGCGTCGTAGTGCAGTCTGGTGTTGCGGGGGGAGCGGGGTCCAGGGGTTCTGGCGCTGGGTGCGGCCAGGCGCAGACAGGCTTGCCTTTGGCGCTAGCGTCGCGTCCGCTGCGCGGGCGCTGCACGGTCTCCATATGAGGCGAAGTGGGAGGGAGGAGCAGCTGGGAGGCGGGAGCGGGGCGGCCAATGGGCGAGGGGCAGGGGAACCAGATGGGAAGTGGGCGGGGCCGCGGGGGAGCAGCGGCGGGAAGCGGGGATCGGGGGGGCACAGAGGGCTGCGGACCGCCTCGGGACAGAGAGCAATACAATGGCAACTAGTACTAAGAAACAAGCAGAGAGAAAATACAGGCAAAGAATGCTAGGAATCTAACACACAGACACGGAATCCGAGCCGACAAGAGACAGAGCAGACCACGGAGCAGGGGCAGAGACTCGATCAGCTGCGGTGATCCGTGCGGCGTGGGGGTGCCCTGGGGTCAGGTCACACTCACCTGCACCGCGCGGTCTCCATATGAGGCCAGGTGGGAGGGAGGAGCAGCTGGGAGGTGGGAGCGGGGCGGCCAATGGGCGAGGGGCAGGGGAACCAGATGGGAAGGGGGCGGGGCTGTGGGGGAGCAGCGGTGGGAAGCGGGAGCGGGGGGGCACAGAGGGCTGCGGAGCGCCTGGGGACAGAGAGCAATACAATGGAAACTAGTACTAAGAAACAAGCAGAGAGATAATACAGGCAAGGAATGCTAGGATTCTAACAAACTGACACGCAATCCGAGCCGACAAGAGACAGAGCAGACCACGGAGCAGGGGTAGAGACTTGATCAGCTGCAGTGAGCCGTGCGGCGTGGGGGGTGGCCTGGGGTCAGGTCACACTCACCTGCGCCACGCGGCCTCCATATGAGGCCAAGTGGGAGGGAGGAGCATCTGGGAGGCGGGAGCGGGGCGGCCAATTGGCGAGGGGCAGGGGAACCAGATGGGAAGGGGGCGGGGCCGCAGGGGAGCAGCGGCGGGGAGCAGGGAGTGACAGAGGGCTGCGGAGCGCCTGGGGTCAGAGAGCAATACAATACAGGCAAAGAATCCTAGGAATCTAACAAACAGACACAGAATCCGAGCCGACAAGAGACAGAGCAGACCACGGAGCAGGGGCAGAGACTCGATCAGCTGCGGTGAGCCATGCGGCGTGGGGGGTGGCCTGGGGTCAGGTGAATATTTGGGGAGGGTGACTTTGGCTGGGAGCGGATGCATGTGTACAGGGCCTGTGGCAGCGGTGGGCCATGTGATGTTTGTGGGGTGGTGCTGTGCTGTGTCATGTGAGTGGGTGCTGGGATGGGTGCCAGTGTCATGCATTGTTCCAAAGTGGCCTTACAAAGGTGATCCTCCCTGCTGTGCTTTCCCATAGCCAGATGTTTTAGGATCTACATGGTCATTCAGCATCGGGATAGTGTGGGGAATCTTTTAGGGGTGAACTGCAGTGTCCACTATCTGAGTGTGACTTCATGTTTGCCTACTTTGCATGCACCATGATCGGTGAGGCTCTCACATCTGACAACAAGGTGCCCCAGAGTACCACATGGTGCTTGGTATGGCCTACTTGCCATTGTGGACTGTCATGTCCTAATGGGGGTGTGTGCTGTCCCCTCCTGTTCCCCCAAGGTCTGTCAGTGGTCATAGGTGTTGTCCCCACATCATGTCCCTAGGTGTGGGCACGGCAAGTTGTGTGTCTATTACACTTTATGCATGGGCAGGGTGTTGTGCTGTGTGGCCTCAACATGGCTCAGTAATGGTAGAGATTCAGGTTTTCAGGCAGTGTTGTGGTCTATGTAGTGTGTTGCTGCAATGTGATTGCAGGGTGTGGTGGTCACCATGTTTATTGGGAGATCTCCTGTCCTGCAATGATTGGATTGCTTTGTCCTGCTGATGACACTAACACAACCCTGCATCTCTCTCATGCAGAATCGCCAGTGGACATGGAGGAACAGGAGCCTGAAACCAGTTGTGGCGAGAGTAGCATTACAGCTTCACCGGAGGCCAGTGACACAGAGCTCACCAGCGCATCTGAGGGGGACCGGAGTATGCAGGAGGAATCCGTGCCTGAGGCACAGAGTACAACATCATCTGATGCCAGCGGTGATGTATCCCTGTTGGCAGGCACAGGGAATGAGGACTCTGCATCATCGTCTACCACACAGCGGGCAGTACCCACCCTCCCATCCACTTCATCTGGTGCTGCCCGTGTCCGTGTCAGTAAGAGGGGACGTGTTACATTCACACCTGGCACCGCTGAGCCTGCACCTGTCCCCCCTGCTTCCCTCAGTGCTGAGTCTGTAGAGCTTCTGCGCCAGCTTTGTGTGGGCCAGACAGGCATGCTCAATGCCTTCAGTGACCATGATAAAAAATTAGGCCAGGTGGTTGCCTACATGGAGGGCATACACTCTGACGTGTGTGGGCTACACCGTACAGCCCAGGCTTTGTCATCGACAGTGACATCTTCCCTTCAACAAGCACATAGTCCCATTCCTGCTCAGGTGCCTTTGTCCAGCCCCCAGTCAGTGGCCTCATCGGATGATTGTGACCACGGTTCCCATGCGTCACAGTCACGATATAGTACAAGAAGCACCCAGCCGACACAACCCAAGCGTGCACGCCCACAGACACCATCCCCACAGAAAAGCAGAGCCACCCCAAAATGCAAACACAAGAGCCCGTCAGGGAAGAGCAAGGCCGAAATAGCAATAAGGCAGACATCAGGCTCCCATGCCTCAGAGGCATCACCAGCGAAGGACTCTACTGTCCCTAAAACTTCACGCAGAGCTAGGCGTGCAGTGTCTATGCCCACTGAGGAGGTGTTGTATGGCAAGGGTACATCTAGGAAGGGCACAGGGCCACATTCCCCCACCACATCAACTCCAATTTCAAGCCCAGAGAAGCAGGCGAATGAGGGCTCTGTAGGGGGGACACCTGGCAAACAGGGGAAGGTGGTCCAGAGGCATAGACAGACAAAGCGTTCCACAGGATCCAGCACGTCACCAGAGGGATCGCCAGTGTCTGCAACTGATGCGGGACAGTTGGTGTTTGTGCCTGTTGTGTCATCACCAGTTCCCATTAACCACAGTACAGGGAAGCCATTTCAAATTCCCAAAAAGTGGAAGAGCACCCCTCAAACCTCTCCCCCACACACTGTTTCACAGGTCTGCATGACTCCACCTCCACGTGACACTACAACACCTGGTCCAAACAGCCCTCCAGCTTGCCAAGCCACTGATAGCCCTACATCACCTGGGCCTCTGTCTCCCAAGTCAAGTGGGCCTGCTCTCCCCCACACACAGCCAGCTCCCAGTCCACCTGACAGCCAAATGTGAGTGGCAGTCCCCCTCATACACCTGTCTCTCATACTGGTGTGCTAGTCCTGACCTTTGTTTGCCACCTGGGTGTGTTGCTGGCCATGGAAGGGTACAGTCATACCCACTCACTGTGCAGCTTCTCATGTCCTGACTCTGCATTTTGCCATGCCCACTGGCCTTGTCGTTCACTGCTGCTCTGCTCTTTATTTATGTTCTTATATAGTGCTGGAAGTCATCCCCGAAGGGGTATCTCCGCGCTTACGCTTTACCAAGAAGGTAGAAACCTAGGGGGCATATTATCAAGGGGGTTTATCTCCGCTTTTTTGGCTTTAAAAGCCAAGAAAGCGGAGATAAAATTATCTCCCTATTACCTAGCTGTCGCTAACACCAGTTAGCGACAGCTAGTAGGAGATAGCGACCATCTTGGGCCCCACTTTGCATGTCAGTGATATTTATCACTAATGACATGCAAAGTGGGCGTGCCAAGATGTTAGCGACTGGAAACAGTCGCTAACATCACTATCTCCTATTACCAACTTTTGGAGATATTCGCGCTAAGCGCGAATATCTCCAAAAACTAACACCTGCCCTGAGCAGTTCTTAGCCATGTTATCCAATGGGAGGTGGATAACATGGCTAAGAGCATTAGCTCAGTAATGCATGAATATCGCGGACTTTTCAGCGATATTCATGCATTGCGGCCGTTTTTTATCGCATTTGCGATAAACCTTGATAATAGCAAGGTTTATCTGCGATAATTTCTGACGATGCTTAGCGTTAAAAAATTCGTTGCTAAGCATCGTTAGCGATAAATATTGCTTAACCTTGGTAATATGCCCCCTAGTTCTGAACAGTAATATGAAGGGGGGGAGTCCTAACAGGCGACGAATAGAAAAGTTTTCAGGGACTTCTTGAAGGATTGAAAATTGATAGTATTTTTGAGAGCTGGGGCAGTGAGTTCCAAAGGATGGGGCCTTTGTAGGACAGGGCTCGCCCTCCCTGCCTAGCTTTTTTTATCCTTGGAACCTGAAGTTGTTGCTGAGTGCTGGAGCGCAGGGTACGACTGGGTTTGTAGGGTTTGAATATTTCTTTTAAATATTTAGGTCCATTGCCAAACAAACATCTGTGAATGGTGCAGCAGATTTTAAATTTTACACGCTGTCTGATTGGCAACCAGTGGAGTTTTATCAAGAGGGGGAGAGAGGCAGACCTTGGCTGGGCGTTGAGGACTAGTCTCGCAGCAGTGTTCTGGACCACCTGTAATCTCTGTAGTTGTTCCTCATTGTGCAGCTTCACATGTCCTGACTGTGCACTTTGCCATGCCCTCTGGCCTTGTCGTTCACTGCTGCTCTCCCCTTGCCTGTGCAGCTTCTCATGTCCTGACTCTACATTTTGCCATGCCCACTGGCCTTACTGTTCTTCCCTTGCCTGTCAGCTTCTCATGTCCTGACTCTGCACTTCGCCATGCCCACTGGCCTTGCAATTCACTGATGTTCTGCCCATGCCTGTGCAGCTTCTGATGTCCTGACTCTGCACTTCGCCATGCCCACTGGCCTTGCCATTCACTGCTGCTCTCCCCTTGCCTGTGTAGCCTCTCATGTACTTGGTGTGCCACCTGCCATGGGCACTGGCCCTGTTGCTCTGCTGTGTTGGACTCTCCCCTGTGCCATAGACACTGGCCCTGTTGCTCTGCTGCGTTGGGCTTTCCCCTGTGCCATGGACACTGGACCTGTTCCTCTCTGTGTTTGGCTCTCCCCTGTGCCATGGACACTGGCCCTGTTGCTCTGCTGTGTTTGACTCTCCCCTGTGCCATGGACACTGGCCCTGTTCCTATGCTGTGTTGGGCTCTCCCCTGTGCCATGGACACTGGCCCTGTTGCTCTGCTGTGTTGGGCTCTCCCCTGTACCATGGACACTGGCCCTGTTGCTCTGGTGTGTTGGCCTATTCCCAGTGCAGCCTCTCATGTACTTGCTGTGCCACCTGCCATGGACACTGGCCCTGTTGCTCTGCTGTGTTGGGCTCTCCCCTGTGCCATGGACACTGACCCTGTTGCTCTGCTGTGTTGGCCTATTCCCAGTGCAGCCTCTCATGTACTTGCTGTGCCAACTGCCATGGATACTGGCCCTGTTCCTCTGCTGTGTTTGGCTCTCCCCTGTGTATGGACACTGGCCCTGTTGCTCCGCTGTGTTAGACTCTCCCCTGTGCTATGGAGACTGGCTTTGTTGCTCTGCTGTGTTGGGTTCTCCCCTATGCCATGGACACTGGCCCTGTTGCTCTGCTGTGTTGGACTCTCCCCAGAAGAGGTCAACCACAGGGCAGACCACAAAGAATGACCCCCCATGACAAAGTGGGAGAAAGTTCTACCCGGGACATTCCTACAACTTCTGGTGTTCCTTTTTTAGAGAAAGGTCCAACCGTCATCGTAGAACCAGGAGGGGCAGAAGCCGCAGTCACAGCAGCACCAACGTCCATTGCCCAAGCAACCAGGAGCAAAAGAACCTAGTTATCAACATTTCGAAAACACCTTTGTCTACCAACCAATTGAACGTTTTACAGAAAGGGATATCTTTTGTCCCCACTTACCACCCTAATCAACTAGAGATGGAAATTTGTGTTTTCAAATTCATGCGCAACTTAAGACTACGCCACTTTTTCACCAACGTGAACCCTCCGACAGGTCCTCCTACTCTACACACTTGCAAGGATTTGAGAGGCAAGAGTTCCTTTATGGCTCCAGTGAGCCATAAGATTTTTGATTCTTATGAGACTATAACTCTTAACGCTCTGAAAGAACTATTAAAAAAACCGTCTCCCAAAGCCAGTAACTTTACTGTTAGAGACTTCAGAGCACTCAGTGAAATCACCAACAACAAGAACATCACCTGCTGTAAGGCTGATAAAGGGGGAGCCTTGGTAGTCTTAGACCAGGCATTCTATCAAACCAATGTAACTGCTCACGTAAATGACAAGGAACTTTACATGAAACTAGTTTCTGATCCAACCGAAATTTTTTGGAAATCCAGAAGACCATTCTAGAAAAAGCAATGGAAAATGGAACTATTACTCTAAAAGATTTGAAATACCTGATCCATCCTCATCCAAAATGTCCCAGCATTCACATGCTGCCAAAAATCCACAAAAATCTTCATCACCCACCATTCAGACCAATTGTGTCCACGAAAAATTCTATCCATGAACCCATCGGGAAATTTGTCGATATGTATCTCCAACCTATCGTGAGTGGTATGTCTACATATATACGAGATTCCACCGATTTTCTTAACCAACTAAGCAAAGTGATCTTACACCCAACCACCCAATACACCTTGGTCACCATTGATGTGTGTGCTTTATACACATCAATACCGCATAATCGGGGCATTGAAGCTTTGGAATCTTTTTTACTACTAAATTCCATGAATGACGACCTAAAAATTCTGTTACTCGAACTTATGCAATTCATGTTGTACAACAGTTATTTCACCTGGAATGACGAGTTCTACTTGCAACTAGTGGGCACCTCAATGGGCAACTGTGCAGCTCCGAGCTACGCAAACTTGTTTATGCACCACCTTGAAACTGACTACATTTTGAACAATGTCCAGTGGTCCAAAAAAATCATAACATACTGGAGATATATTGACGATATCTTTTTGATTTGGGCAGGACCACCAGAAGAGATACCCGAATTCATTGCCCACGTCAACGGCGTGGATGATCACATCCAATTTACCTACAACGCAGACACCAAGAGCTTACCTTTTTTGGACATTCTAGTTACCCTCGATAACACGAACCTAAAAACTTCGCTGTTTACCAAAGCCACCGACCGGAACAATGCCCTTTTGTACACCAGCTGTCATCCGACTCCCTTAAAGAAACATCTACCATTTTCCCAGTTGTTGAGAGCTAAAAGGATTTGCTCTGACCCTGATGAATTTAGACATACTGAACAGAATATACTACAGAAATACAGGGAGAGAAAATATCCTGAATTTACTCTGAAGGCTGCTAGTGAGCGCATCATGGTTAAGAACCGAAATGATCTTCTAACTCCACGCACCGACATTGTTAAAAGTGATAGACCGGTATTCGTGTCTAAGTACTCTTCCAGAAACAGCCATAAAGAACATCATCCTAAGCAACTGGCAAACGATACAATTTGAACCAGACTTTCAAGGAATATTCAACTGCACTCCATTGTTTGCATACCAACATGCCAATAACTTGAAAAACATGTTGGAAACAAAACCCAAATTGTCTAACACCGTGTTCTCTGGCACTATACCATGCCATAACTGCAGCCACTGCAACAGCATCATTAGAGGTAACTACATCCACCATCCGTTGTCTGGCAAACAGATCAAACTAAAAACTAACACTACTTGTGACTCCATGAATTTGGTCTACTTACGGAAGTGCCCTTGTGGCTTACCCTATGTCGGGAAAACTGAAAGGAAAATCAAGGTCCGTTTAACGGAGCATAAAAGTACAATAAGGAACAAGGTTTTGAAATCACCACTAGCTGCGCACTTCATTTCATCCCTGCATAACATCAGCCAGTTAAGGTTCCTTGTACTAGAGGTTGTCCAAAAGAGACCTGGCATTGACAATCGCAAAAGACTCCTGCAACGTGAACTTTTCTGGATAAAACTGTTGGACTCATGCCAACCGAATGGACTCAATGAACGCAATGAATATAGTTGCTTCCTTTAAACATGCTCTCTTTTTTGTCATAATCCTTCTAAATGCATTCTCTTTTTCTTCCTCATTCATCCTGAATATTCTTTTTTTACCTACTCTCACCCTTTCTTTTCTATGAATGATGCTAACATCGGTGATCAACAACTTATTATTTTTATTATATCCTTTGACTTCCTTTTTCCCTTTGTCCGACCTGTTGGTTCATTTCCTACTTTTTTCCTTTTTCCTTTTTTTCCTTTTTTCTCTTTACTCTTGTTTTTCACATATTCCCTTTTTTGTGGTGACAATTGTTTAACAATTATTTAACAATTATTTTTTCACTCGAACAGTGCTCCAGTATTCCTCCATTTTTGTATTTGTATTCCTGATCTAAGATGGCTGACAGTTTCGTGTTGAACCTTTCTGATCGTGTTAATGAGTTCACTTTTATGTTTTGTTCAATTCGCCATTACACCAAGTCTACATCATATTATTATCATGGACATTTTCAGAGGAGCTATTCAGACCCTTCTCATGGTTTTGAATTTTTTATCGTTTTTATCGTTTCAAACTTCTGATCGTTCACATTATACACACTTTAGTCCACTTTTTATGTCGCATGCTTCTCGTTTCCCTGACCCGCCCGCATAACACACCCACCACTTTCACGCACCGCGATCCCTGTCAGTATCTATCTTTGAACGCGGCTACCAGCACCTTTCGGGTAAGGATTGATAATTTCAGTTTCACGGTTTTTAGACCGCGCTCTGTTCGATTTTCACCATGCACAGTCTGGTGTTATACTGGGTAACCATTGATGTGGATCTTAGATAAGTCCGGACTGTTCACCGGTTAATTTATTCACCAGCACGATTCTGACTCAAGCTTTTCCACAATTTTCACGCACAGGTTCCTAACAACACTTTTGGACATAATTTGGCAGCGATACCCACTGAGCATCCAATTTCTTTTCACTATCATTCCCCTTAAATTCCATTAAATTCCTACACCTGTTTTCTCTATTGTTTACCCACCTCGAGAATAAGTCCTCTTCCTGAAACAGTGTTTGTTTCCATTTACAGATGAATTTGAACTCCCTGACGAAGGGACCTCGTCCCGAAATGCATAGGGATTGTTGCATCTTACCTTTTGATGGATATAAATAGGTTACTATCATGTGAAGTTAATATGACCGCAATATATGACTTCCTCGAATAAAACAATTCTTTGATGAACTTTTTGTCTCCTTGAACTGAAATAACTTTGATAAAACCAGAGGTTATTTATCTCCACAGGAGCGCCACAGGTTAAAGTGTGGGAATCTCCTACACTTCCTTTGCATTCATTGGACTCTCCCCTGTGCCATGGACACTGGCCCTGTTGCTCTGCTGTGTTGGACTCTCCCCTCTGCAGCCTCTCATGTACTTGATGTGCAACCTGAACTGGACACTGGCCCTGTTGCTCTGCTGTGTTGGGCCATGGCCACTGGCCTTCCTGTTTGTATTTAGCCTGTGCAGATTATCTTGCATATGATCAGCATTTTGTGCATTGCTCTTGTCTACTGGTGTTCTACTGTCAGATCTGTGCAATATGGGAATAAAGACAGTTACTCATGTGGTGTGTTTTATCAGTGTCCTTGCTGTTTAAAATTCTTTTGGCGTGTGCATTTGGTTGCCTGTGCACTATGCTCTATGTGTCACTTCAACATTGCCAAGCTCTTTGCCCACATCACATTTTTAAACAGGGGTGACAGTGTCTTCAGTTCATTCAGACAGTGATACTAGTGTTATCTGTGATGGCTCTTTTGCCTGTCATGCAGTACTCTTTTTAGTGGTTTACTATTGTTGGCTACATGGTTGTCATGTCAGGCTGGGGGACACTGCCAACACAGGGTGTGATGGTGTGCACAGGTTTGAATGCAGGCTGGGCAATGTCATGATGTATGTGTGTTATTCCTTTATGTGTGCCCAGCTGTGTATGTGTATGGTCATCTTGTGTTGGCCCTTAGTCCTGGTCCCATGGCCTACATGAGATGTGTGCTCTTGGGTAGTCAAGAGGTGTGCAGTGTGAAGGGTGTGACGTTGTAGTGTGTGTGGATGTGTGTGTGCCCCTGGATTGTGATAGACACACATGTATCACCCAGGAGTCGTGTGCCTGTTGTTTGGATTGTCCTGCCCTGTGGATATGGTTGTATGCATATGTGTGAGTTGTCTGTTGTGCACTGTGCAGTGTGTTGGTGTGTCCATGCTGTTCTGTCTGACTCCTCCTTGTTGTGTTGTTTTGCTCACTTATGAGTGTGCAAAGTGTGTGACTTGCACATCAGTGTTGTATTTGTTTGATCATCAATGTATCTTGAGTGTGTTTGTGTAGACTGTGTAGCCCTGCTGCTCCACACTGCCATTGTGTTTGTGTTTCTCATGCATTGCGGGCACATGGTGCCTTGTATCCTCCTGTATGGCATGGGGTGTGTGGTGTAATGCTATCCCCAAGTGTGCCACTTATGTCTACTCATTGTAGGTCTGAACTCACTCAAATTGTGTATGGTACACCCCTTACATGTCTACTACTGACATACAGGTCAGTTCACTTTGATGTCAGCTGTCCCCTTGGTTTACATGTGTGTGTGTGCCTCCACATCACTTTATTTGTGAGACTATGCTTTGTGGTGCAGTTCTTGGGCCAAGAGTGATGTTACACTCTGGACATTGCCCAAATGGTTTATGTGTGATGTTCTTGTACTATTAGTCAGTGATGATTGCTCATGTGCACTTCAGCTGTGTGTGCTGCCCAGTGCTCTGGTCAGGATGGTTGTGCTCTTATGTCCCTTAGTGGTGCATCTGTTGTTGTTGTGTTGGATATATGTGTGTTGGCTGTGGCATTGCTTCACTTCCTGGGTGTGCTGTTGTGTGTGTGCTGTGATGATTGGTGTTGTATGTGTTGAGGTTGTGTCAGTCATGTAAGTGTGTGACTGTTGTGCTTGTTGTGCACACACTGCTTGTTGTGCATACAGTGCTGTGTGTATGTGGCCTTGGCACTGCCTGATGTGCATTCCCTGATGTCCTGTGGTGTTTGTTCATTTTTTATTTCATCTGTGGTTAGTTTAATGTGGCAGTGTAGTTTTGTGCTGGTGCACGTCTTGTGTGATATGTGGTATGTTGTGTGTGTTTTGTTCCTGAGTGATGAGATTGTGCACTCCTGTTGTGTGTGTTCCCATTGCCTTTCCCCAGTTTGGCTGACAGGGTATGTGTGTTTCTGATGGGGGTCTGTGTGTGTTCCTGTGGTGTTTGTGTGTTGTTTTTGTGCAGGCATCTGTTCAGGCATCCCAGTGTGTGTGTTCTGTTTGTGGCTACACCCAGGGTGTGTGTTTGTTTGTGTGTGCATGTGCTGGCAAGTATTGGCAGCCTTCAGTGTGTGTGGCACTGGTGTTGTTTGTTCCTTTTCAGCCACTCCTGCAGTGGCTGTCTCCCTGGTTCTTTGTTTTGTGGTGCAGGGGGTGGTTTGGGCGTGCTTGTTGGTGTGCTTGTTGCTGTGCATGGGGGTGCACAGGATGGGCACCTGGCCTGTGACTTGATGGGGTGTGTTGATGTGTGGTGTGTTGTGTGTTGTTTTTGTGTAGTTGCCAGCCGCGGGCCGTGGAGGGAGTTACGGTGGGGCAGGGAGGCGGGGAGGGGGAGGGGCAGGGTGGAGGGACCTAAAAACCGGCATATGGATAATTGCAGGTAAGTACACAATTTAATTATTAAAACTAAATTCGTAGCGCGCACAGCATCGCATTTTGCGCACGGCCCGCGGCTGGTAGTTGCGTACCTGTGGCGGCATCGGTGGCGGCCCATTTGATGATAGTGCTGTAGCAGGTACAGCACTGGATACACATGTAGAGCTAGGTCCATGGCGGTCGTGACCGGGTGGTGTGGACCGGGTCTCTGCTATTGCGCTCCGCTGTCGAGTTTCCGCCGTCTTCTGTTGGACGGTGTCTCCGCTGCGGTGCGTCTGCCTGTTTGGGCCATCCTAATTTATGGAGCGTGGCAGACGCCATTCCGCGGCGGACGGGATTTGACCTATGTTTTCCTATACTAATATTGCAGACGTGTTTCCCGCTGCTCGTGGGTGGAAAAAGGCATTTTTCCCCCCCGCCAGGACCGCGGTGGTGCCACCGCCCGACATCCTAATGGACCCCTTAATGAGGGAAATAACAGAAAACGCAGTTTCTAATAAAACTTGGAAGCAAGAAGGAGAAATAAATGGGGGAACTGGACAATCTGGAGTCAGAGGCCACGTTAATGTTCCGGAGAGAATTCATGATTAAGTCCAGGCTGATACTCATCCAGTTCAAAGTCCGCCACCAGATATGCTATGTTAGGGTACGCTCACACAAAATTGGACGAGCGGCCTCATCTGACTGTCTGAGGTGGAAGGGTCAGAGGGAAGATTTTTCTCATACACTCTTGACTTGCCCAGTAGTACACTCATTTTGGCAAAAGGTGCTCCTAGAACTGAGTAAAAAAAATAGGGACAAAATTGTCCGAATACCCTAACTATGTCCTCCTAGGTATACCTAATGATGTGGACCTCCCACAAATGAAATTGCTATTCTGTCATTTAGGCATGGTGCTAACAAAGAGGGACCTGGCCAAATTCTGGGATTTGCCCCTGAGATACCAACTATGAGGGAATAGAAAATGGGAATGGACCGGTACATGCCAGTGGAAAAAGTTACATATTACAAATACCACAAATTACGGGGTAGCTGGATCATTTATTATGAGCTGGATATCCAGGATAATGTGAAAGAAGTGTTATCAGCCCAGAATGTCTAACCCATGTAACCTGATTTATCGAGTCTATTGATGTGTTATTGATTATTCAATCTGCCTTGAGGTGCCATTTTCGGACTATGTAGAAACATCTGATGTACTGATGCCCTACTGCTTAGTTTTCATATGTGTATAGGGTACTTGTTTGTGCTCCTTTTGTGATGATGTACAACACCAAAAATATATTTTTTAAAATATGTGCCAATCTGCCTGTGTTCAGTGTTACTTGACTGGTGAATGGCTCCCTGTGGTGAGATCTGGATTGCTCCCAGACAGTGGGCAAAAAAACCTGGAGGTGGGAAGGTTTTTTTTTCTCCTTGAACAGGCTGGTCTTGGGTGCTGTGCCAAGCCACTTCCTGAGCCTCAAAGGGTACCTACCCTGTCACCGACAGATGGAGTTCACACCTAGGCTTGCCCTCCTTTTGGCTTTCTAATTTGCTTGGTTCCTAACCCAGTGGGAGGGAGAGCTGCCCCAGAACTGATTTGTAGTCACCACAAGGGAAGGTAGGCCCTTTTCCATAGCCACACATCTGGGTGGGCACAAGGAGCTCTAACTAGGGAAAGAAAGGTTCTGCCAGGTTGAATTTAGGTAGAGGGGAGAGCAGTAGGAAAGCTTCCATTAAAACATACAGGAAGTGCTGCAAAAGTGGTAAGGGGCTCCCTTGGCCAGGATTTTCCCCCACTCACAGGCTGCAAATGGGCACAAATGTGGTAAGCCAAAACTCCCCTCAGGGAACTCTTGAGTCTGGGGAGAATCAGAAGAAGACCTTCTCTGCTGTCTGAATAACTTGTAGGAGGAGGACCTGGCTAGTTGACTGACTGCCTTTTTGAGCTACTGGGATACAACAAATCTACAAGCCTTTTTCTGCAAATGCCCAGCTGACCAGTATCGACTGGACTGCCCTGGACCCTCCTGTTGGCCTCTGTTGTAATTAACTCTAACCCTCAAGTGATGCTCTGAGGTCCTGGACCCTTGGCTTGTGTCACCCTTGACTCCAGACCCCAAACTGCATGATCTGGGACTTATAAACTTTTGACAACATTGCACCTGGTGAACCATTGGGCGTCACGACCACCATCAAATCTGCAGCTGTTGATGTTTAATCGCCAGTAGGCATCGGTTTGCTGGTTGCCCCGCTGAAGGAGATCTGACTTTCAGAAAGATTTCTAAGTCCAAGTGTAGAGAGCTTCATCAGGACCGATACTAAACATTGACCCTTCAACATTGGGGCCTTCCTGTGCACAGACACAATGACTGTATCGAAAACCCACTCTTCAACAACCTGCTGTTGTTGATCCCTGCTTTGGATCCTGCTTAGAGCCTACCCTCGGACGACTCATCGAAATCTACTTTTTCTCAACTTTCCATCAGGTTGAACCAGTTCACCTGTATCCGACCCTCGCTCCATCGTGGTCGGCCTTAGCTATTGATTTTGATCCAGTCTAATGTGACCTGATAATCTCTGTTGACACTGTGTGGATTTTTTGTTTGTTAGATTCAAATTATAAAACATCATATCTCCAGTTCTACTTGTTTAATTTTTGTCATTTTGATGTCAAGATACTTATTAAAACCTACTTTGTATTCTACATTGGTTGGGGATTTTCTTTTGCTGTATTTTCACTTTATTTCTGTTTCAGTGCTGCATAAATACTTTACACATTGCAGGGGTTCTTTTGTGCCAAGCCAGTTTATTTAGTAACTTCTGTCGTCCACCCTGAAAAAGATTGTGACTATTATTTGAGGTGGGTTCTTGCCTACCCCAACTAATACTCCAAGTTGCTGTATTCTCTATATGACTTTATGGGCCTATGCTACCTGTTCCCATAGACCGATTGTCGAGCAATCTGCAAGACAAGCTGAAGTGGAAACTATCTACAATATTCAGTAGCCCACACAATGTTACTATCTTAATGCAAGCACCAAGGATTTGGTGCCAGATGCGACAAACACTTGTGCACGCACACATGGGCAGGTGATCACTATTGTTCTGCTGTACCACTCCTGGTTGAGCATGTAATTTGGTCCTATATTGCCATCAAGGGGTTCTGATGACTTAAAAAACTAGTGTAAAAGTGAGACTGCAGTCAGCAATATTGATCATATTACATAAGTTACCCATCATGCATTTTTACAATATTTGTTCATTGTTTTAGTCCTCATTCATAAATAAGTCGTTTTTTTAGAAGTATTGGCTCAGGTGATGTTTCAAAGGAGAGGGGATTCTTTTTGGTTTAGGGGTTCCAACCATCTCCTAATTTCCTGAGTACCAGCCTCATGAGAACCAGGCAAACAGAGGATTTGTATCGACCTAGGTGTTACTCCTCTTCCCTGCCATGGTTTTACTTATTATATAATCATTGGACCGTATATACTTGTTATCTGATGAAAATGATTACCCAATCTTCCCAAGTCACTCAGATTCCTACTCTTTTTTTTAGATAAGCAGTTATGATCTAAGCTGTTTACTCTATTTACAGACCTAACCCAATCCAAATATTCTAGTAGTGAGGGGGATACCCATTTGGAACAAATTTACCTTCTTGTCAATAATATTGGAACAAATCACAATTGTGCGCACCTTTTTATAAGTTGCATCTGTGACCAATCACCTAGCAGAACTCCGAAAATGACCAAAGCAAGGCTTACCTCAATCTCTTTTCCCAACATTTATGAAATAGCCTTACCAACAACTTCCCAGAAGAACTGGATCAAAGGACACTGCCGAAACATATGTACGTCATCTTTCCCCATGGAATATTTTAGGCAAGCTTTCATTTATCCACCTCCTAGTTTTGATAGTCTTTTCAGGGTCCAGTATACCCTGTGAACTGGAAAAAGATGATTTCTTTTGAGAAGTGAAGCTTTTACTACCAACCAAAAATGAGTATTGATACTTGCAATAAATATGTTAAATCTGTTGTCGGGAGGTCCCGCCTCCAGATCTCCCCACGTGGTGATGTAGTTGCATCCTTGCCCTTTATCATCATCCAATACCACTATGAGATTTCCTTATGTTGAAAAGGGACTCCCTGTAGGTTTTCTTCCTATTCTTTGTCTCCTTCACCATGTTTGCCTAAGCCATGTGCCCAGCTTATCAAAATGTTCTTTCTTGCAATAATTGACCCCATTTATTTATTCCTGCCTTCATTAGTGGAACAGCCAGCTTGTCCTGTAGGCAATAAGGGGTCCCCAAGAATTCTAAATGGGTACAAAGGTGCTATAATAGAGTATTCTCAAAACTCCTCTGGTCTGATACCAAAGCTCACATACCGCTCTTAACATCTTTAATGTAACTTTCTTGGAAAAAATTTGGATGACCAAATGTAAAAAGAAAAAATCACCTCTGAAAGGCAATTTGTTTGTCAATTCTTGAAGACTGGGCCAAGAGTGAGCTTCTAATTTTTTAATTGGAAGTCCCAATAACATAAACATAGGTCGGACCCTCCAATACCTCCCTCTGTTTTGGGTCTTCAATGTCTCTTCCAGGCAGTCCTCACTCCCTTACAGGATCTAATAAAGCTTGTAATTCCTCCTTGTCGTTTTTTTAATGGACTTTAGATTAAATAATAGAGATTGTGTTAAAAATAAAGGTACATTTTGGCAAGATTGACATTTTCCCTGAAGTGGACCTACCTAGCAATGACAGTAGAAGACAACCCCAAGACCTTAACAGAGCTCTAGTATGGCTCATTTTTATCTAGGGTGACATGGGCCATTTTAGAAAGGCCCTGTATCAACTGTATGCCAAGATATCTTATTTCTTGTTTTATAATTGGATTATTTAGTTGTGCATTCCATGACATGATCTTGTTTTTTTGTTGGCTGATTTGATAGCAGGAGACTTTCCCAAAGTCAAGTAAAATGTGTCCTAACACGGAAAAAGAGCCCATAAAATCCCTTGTAGAAAACAGCAAATCATCAGCGTATAATGCAATTTTTTTGCCCACCCATTACACTCAAATGGCAGAATTTCCTGATGTGCACTGATTTTAATTGCTAATGGCTCAATATCTAGATCAAAGAGCAAAGGAGTTAAGGGGCACCCCTGTCTTGTCCCTTTCTCTATTTTGATTGGCTTAGTCAGATTCCCATTAACTATTATCCTAGCTCTTGGCTTCCTGTATATTGAATTTTTCACCCAGACCAAAGTGATGGATAGTTTGAAGTAAAAAAGGCCAGATTACTTTATCATAGGCCTCTGAAGCATCAAATGTGAGGATAGATAAAGGTAGTTTATTCAGACTATCCAAATCGATTGCGCCAATTAACTCATGAGTTAAGGCATGCAGCTGTCAGCCTTTGATGAAGCCTTTCTGATCTTCTTGAACCACAATTTCAATTACTTGCTCTAACCTCTTTACTAGAATGTGCGCCTAGATTTTAAATCCACAATTTAATAAGGAAATCGGTCACTGTGTTTAAGGTCTTTTTTTGGTTTCAAAATTAAGCCAACAGCCTCTTCATCCCAAGACTTCTGGCAAGGCTGGTCCTCTGAGAATATTCCACCTATCAGCTTGACCAAAAGAGGAGTGAGTTTATCGGAAAGCATTTTATAAAACTCATTAGGTATGTAATTCAACCCAGAAGAGAAACCGCTCTTTAACTTGTTGATTGCCACCTTAACTTCCTCTGGACACATTCTCTGATTAAGACACTGTGTTAGATCATCAGTGAGTGAGGGCAGGGCTATACCATTAAGATAATCCATTAACTGTGACTCAGAGACTGAAAGATCTTCTGTATATAACTCTTGAAAGACATCCATAAATGCTCGTCCTAATTTCTGAATTCTCTGTACAGCCCATCACAGTTTCATTAGATACTATCTCTTTAATTGTATTTTTTGTACATTCTGTTCTTGTCTTCCAGACAAGGAGCTTCCCACATCCTTCCCCATATTCATAATGAGATAGTTTTCTGCCCTCCCATATCTTTTGCAGTATATTTTTTAGATAATTTACTAGCACCTTTGGTTACGTTATCTTCCATAGTCTGGTCTTGGGCTTCTTGTTGCAAGTCTCTCTCTCTCAAAACCCTTATGATGTTATCTTCCAGATGTTTTTTCTTATATCTTGTCTACTTATGCTTTTTGGCTGCAAGGCTTATTATACGAACCCTGATGTAAGCCTTGTATGCATCCCATATTATATATTTTGAAGCTGAAGTGTTGTTTAGTTAAACAAATTACATTGTGTCTCTTTTCAACTAAGTTTTTACTGTTGAATTCAGTAATAAAGTTCTATTGAATGCCCACCTGCTAAGGGCTGACCCCTTCTCTAGTTATAACTCTAAGTGAACCGCAGAGTGATCAGAAAGGTGCTTGGGAATATGTTCCACCCTCTTGACTCTACTGACCAGTCTAGTATTGACCAAAAATAAATCAATTCCAGAGGCATGTCCATGCTTTTATTGAGAAGGTAAAACATTGATTTGCACTTGCCCCCCTGTTCTTAGCTCGCCATATATCAATTACCCGAAGTCTACCATCATTGTCTTGATGTATCTTTTCATTTTTGGTGAGTTAATGAATTTCCCTTTGGAAAATGTATCTGAACTTGGGTTCAATAGCATGTTAAAGTCTCCTCCCAATTTTATTGGCACATTAACCTCCAAAAGCAGACAGAATAGAGCTTGCAGGGGTGCGTTATTGTCAGTGTTTGGGCCTTAGTACCCTGCCAAGGTATATCACGTGCTCTGTATTTTTATGTTAACTATAATCCAGCGCCCCCGGTATCTACTTTACAATCTCCTACGATGTGGTTAATGTATTTTTTTATTGAATAAGACCACTCCCTTAGGGCAACATGTTTGATTAGTATAAATGGACTCCTCAATCCACTTCTGTTTAGCTAGGGTGTCCTTACGCTTGTCCCGCATTAAATTAGTCTCTTGTAACATTACGATATCATAGTTAGCCTGTTTCAGGTATTGCAGGACTCTTCTCCTTCTCCTGGCTATGCTAAGCCCTTTTACATTCCATGTTAACACTTTAACCACTTCCGTGCGGCAGGAATTCCAGCCCTGTGCTGGACATTCCAATCACGGGTGTGGTCGTGATGGAACCATTCCTTCATCAGCACAGCCCAACCATGACTCATGACGGAATGGTTCCGTCACGAGCATGGAAGGGGTTAAGTGAGACACAATTCAATGGTTCAGGCATCCTAGACAAAAATGCTTCCTTCGACTTAAGTCGTACTGCCGCCTCTTGACTCTAGATTCCTGTGATTAAGAACTTTGACTTTTTTTCTTACTTTTTCCCATCTGTACCCCACCCAGTGAATTCCTAACCTTAGAGCATTGTTAAGTGAAGCCAACCCACCTTGTGGAACCCTCACCTAAACAAAAATCAGGTATGTTTGTTCTGATACCAATTGGAGCTCTCTGTTTCCACTAGCATTTATCATTTATGCTTCTGCTGTGCCCCTACCTGTTCAACAAAAATTCCTGCACTTTTGGATCCCTGATACTATGCATCTTGAAGTTCCACATGATTTTCAGTAGAACCGGAAATCTTATTTGAGCAGTGGCAATTAATGATCTTAACTCTGGTATAAAATTCCCCCCGCTCCCACAATCCTTTGTGATCTTTGAAATATCAGATCAAACTTGGAATAACCAGTTCACTTTAATGAAACTTCCTGCCTAAAGGGCCTCAGATAGGACTCATTTTTTCAAAATGTATTTTTTAAAGTTAGTCAAAATTTTCCTTGGATTCTTTCTGTTTAGATTCTACAAGAAAGGGTCTCAGTGGAACCTCTGAATGTGTGCCTCGAGCTCTGCAGGATCTATAGAGGGAATACTGTCCTTGAATAGACTTATAATGAAACTCTTAATATTCTCTCCTTCAAGGCCCTCTGGAATATTGTGTACTAAAATATTGTTCCATCTAGCATTATTCTCCAACAACACAATTTTGTCCAGCATTCTCTTCTCCCCATTTTTTAGTGTTCAAATTTCCTCTTGATTATCCTCCACCTCTTTATTAAAAGCCTCTAATGAGGCTTCCATTGCACAAATTTGTTATGGAGAATCTCACAGGCTTCTTGAATTTTGGCTTGTTTTCTCTTGGATATTGCAAACTTACTTCTAATTTCTGCTGTGAAGGTGTCCAGTATCCCTGCCAGACCCTGCTTCTTCTCACTATCTTTATTTATGCTGAGATTATCCCTCGTAACAGAGGGTAGTTTGTCCTGGGACTGCCCCATTGGATTGTTTTCTGCACTGTCTTCTAGCACCCGATATCTGTTAGTGGTCTTGATGTCTGCAAAAAGAGCCTCTGCTCCTCTTGTCTGTCAGTATCCATATCCATTACGGTTATACTTTTATGTCAATAATCCTGTTTAAATCATCAAAAGCAGCGGAGGGAAAATGTAGTGCATCAGACCGTTTGGCCTGTACCTTGAAGAAGGTTCCTAATGAAGGGGTTATTTTGACTCATTCAGCTTTTTCATTAGCTAAAGCTGAAGGTTTCTTTGCTTTAGATGGGATTGGGGTTGACAAGGAGGTATGGTCGGTATGTTTACTCAATGTACTCACATTCCCTATTTTCCTACTTCACTGTCTACACTCTATTTTCTCCTCCCATTCAGGGCACTTGGGTTGTGAGGAACCTTCAACTAGAGTGATATTCTTATTTCTTAGGGCATATCTATTTTAAATATTTGGCAGGTTTTCACTGTTCACTCTACTTGGTCCCTCTCCCTTGCTAGCACTGACCTCTCTTGTACATTTTGCTCGTCGCTCCGGCCACCGCGTGTTTGGGGGAAGCACCGGACTCCTTGCCCCCAGCCCAGTTGATGTGCCTCGAACTCATGTGCTGTTCAGAATCACCATCGTGGTTGCGGGCGAGCCTGCTGCTATGTCTGATTGCAGCCGGGCTCGGGGAGTTCTTCACTGCAAACTGATGCAATGACATCCACCAAGGCTGACCCTGCTCGGTGTGCCCTGGAAGGAGACCCAGGATGTGGCCTGCCTGTCATGGCGTAGCACCAGAGCTGCCTGCAGCGACTACACCCCTGTCGGGGAGAAGTTCAGTGGTGTAGGACGCACCCTATCCAGCATCAGCCAGTTTCCGATCACAGAGATACCAAACCCACCCCACCACCGCAGGCTTCTGGGACCACTGCCGGGCGCCATAAATCAAGCCGCCCAGCGTTTCACCAGAGAGAAGCCTCAAAGCTCATGACTGGTAAGTTCAACTAGCCGCCATGTTCCCCGCCCTTGCCTGCAGCAAAACAAGCCAATATTTGTTTATTTTGTGCAATTGTCATGCAAGCAGATGGAGTTTAATTATATTTAGCTTGAAGATCATCAAATGAATAACACTTATCACGTTAACATATGTCAGCACCAAAGAAAATACCAACAACAATCCATGAATTCCTAAAAGAAATATGTTTTTGATATTAGAGTTTGCGATTGAACCAAAGAGAAATTTTCTTGGTAGATGCAATGGCAATAGAGAAGTTTCCATTAAATGATAATGGGCCAGGAAAACAGTCAGATTATCAAGTTTTTAATGTCAACTTGCACTAATATTGAGTGCAAAATATTGTGATACGAAAATATCGACTGTCAGAATATCGTGGACAAGAATATTGAGACTAAGGTAAGCAATATCGAAGTCATTATTATTCTTTGCAAAAATATAGTTTTTTTTATTTAGTGATATGTATTTTAGTAGGTATTTTAAATGTACGTGTTCTTTTTTGTCGAAGTATTGCATTTGTTTTGTAATATATGTGTTACATTTTTAGAAGTTATTAGATTTATTTTAAGTACATTTTGTGTTTTAATTCTGTATCGGGTTGTGGGTTTATAGGGGAATAGGGTGGGAAGTAATTTAATTATAATAAATGTATTAATCATTTTTTGAAATTACTAATGTTATTTTAATTAAATTTTGTGTTTTAGTTCCGTAGCAGGTTGTGGGTTTATAACTGAATAGGGTGGGAAGTAATTCTGTATTAGTTAATATTTATGTATTTAATATTTCATATTGTTATTTGTGGTAATTAATTTATTTTTAATTATTTATTAATTGGTTACTAATTATTATTAGATAATTGGTAACTATGTTAGTTGTTTCATTTTTTAGGAGTGGGTTGTGGGTTGATAGGGGAGCATGGTGGGACGTAATTTATTTATAATATTTTTCAATATTTTTAATATAATATGTATTTAATGTTTTTTATAGTGTTAATTGTGTGAATTCATTTATTATTAATTGTTTTAATTTGCTTGTTAATTGTAATTTATTAATTAACTCATTGTTAATTAATTATGCTAATTGTGTTATGTTTTACATTGGTGGTGTCATTTATAGGTGAATATGGTGGGAGGTTAAATATTTATAAATAATTAATTAATTGTTAATTAATGCTAATTAATTATTTAAATATTACATATGCTAATTGTGGAATAATTGTGATGTGTGAGTTGTGAGGTTTATAGGTGTAAATGTTGGGAATATTTCTAGGTGTGTGTTTTGTTTTTTGCTGAGGTAGAGGGTGGAAAGTAATTTAGTTTTAATAAATTAATCATTAGTTGATCATTAATATTCATTTAATAATTGATAAATATTTTTGGTAATTGTTTCGTTTTAATTTTGATTGGGGATTTAGGTTCAATAGCTGTAAACTTTGGTTTTATCCCCTCCGCTATCCGACACTTTCCCTATTGTTGCACTCATTGGATCGGGAATAGTAAGATATTCCCCTCCGCTACCCAACACTTTCCCTACTGTTGCACTTGCTGGAGTGGGAATAGTCATTTTTACCCCTCCGCTATCCAACACTTTCCCTACTGTCGCACTCGCTGGAGTGGGAATAGTAATTTTTATGCCTTTGCTATCCAACACTTTCCCTACTGTTGCACTTGCTGGACTGGGAATAGTAATTTTTTCCCTTGGCTATCCAACACTTTCCCTACTGTTGCACTCATTGGAGTGGGAATAGTAAATTATTCCTCTTCGCTATCCAACACTTTCCCTATTGTTGCATTCATTGGGGTGGAAATAGTAAATGTGTCCCCTCCGCTATCCAACACTTTCCCTACTGTTGCACTCCTGGAGTGGGGATAGTAATTTGTATGCCTTCGCTATCCAATACTTTCCCTACTGTTGCACTTGCTTGAGTGGGAATAGTATTTTTTCCCCTTGGCTATCCAACACTTTCCCTACTGTTACACTCATTGGAGTGGGAATAGTAAATGATTCCTCTCCGCTATCCAACACTTTCCCTACTGTTGCATTCATCGGGGTGGGAATAGTAAATTTTTCCCCTCTGCTATCCAACACTTTCCCTACTGTCGCACTCACTGGAGTGGGAATAGTAATTTCTACCCCTCCGCTATCCAACACTTTCCCTACTGTTGCACTTGCTGGACTGGGAATAGTAATTTTTCCCCTTGGCTATCCAACACTTTCCCTACTGTTGCACTCATTGGAGTGGGAATAGTAAATTATTCCTCTTCGCTATCCAACACTTTCCCTATTGTTGCATTCATTGGGGTGGAAATAGTAAATGTGTCCCCTCCGCTATCCAACACTTTCCCTACTGTTGCACTCCTGGAGTGGGGATAGTAATTTGTATGCCTTCGCTATCCAATACTTTCCCTACTGTTGCACTTGCTTGAGTGGGAATAGTAATTTGTCCCCTTGGCTATCCAACACTTTCCCTACTGTTACACTCATTGGAGTGGGAATAGTAAATGATTCCTCTCCGCTATCCAACACTTTCCCTACTGTTGCATTCATCGGGGTGGGAATAGTACATTTTTCCCCTCTGCTATCCAACACTTTCCCTACTGTCGCACTCACTGGAGTGGGAATTGTAATTTCTACCCCTCCGCTATCCAACACTTTCCCTACTGTTGCACTCGCTGGAGTGGGAATAGTAATTTTTACCCCTCCACTATCCAACACTTTCCCACCTGTTGCACTCGCTGAAGTGTGAATAATAATTGTATCCCTCCGCTAACCAACATTTTCTCTACTGTTGCACTTGTTGGAGCGGGAATAGTAAATTATTCCCCTCGGCTATCCAACAATCCAACACTTTCCCTACTGTTGCACTCGCTGGAGTGGGATTAGTCATTTTTAACCCTACGCTATCCAACACTTTCCCTACTGTTGCACTTGCTGGAGTGGGAATAGTAAATTATTCCCCTCCGCTATCCAACACTTTCCCTACTGTTGCACTCGCTGGAGTGGGAATAGTAATTTTAACCCCTCTGTTACCCAACACTTTCCCTACTGTTGCACTCGCTGGAGTGGGAATAGTAAATTATTCCCCTCCGCAATCCAGCACTTTCCCTACTGTTGCACTTTCTGGAGTGGGAATACTATTTTATTCACCTCCGGTATCCAACACTTTCCCTACTGTTAATGTAGTGTAAAATGTAGTTTTAAAAATGAATAAATATTTCAATATTTAAATGTAATATATATATATATATATATATATATATATATATATATATATATATATATATATATATATATATATATTCACTGAAAAAACCATAGGTTATAGACCATATATAGTTAGGAATTAGCATTTACAAAACCTTGAAAATTCACTGAAAAAACCATAGGTTATAGACCATATATAGTTAGGAATTAGCATTTAAAAGACCTTATTTTACTCACACAAAACCATTGAAATTCCATATATAGTTAGTTGTACTAATTATATATCGCGCACCCGCAATCCACTGCTGATCATGTCACATATTACATCATTCATGACATGGTCAGTGACATCACTGATGACATCACTGATGACATCTCAAATGACATCACTGATGACATCACTGATGACATCTCAAATGACATCACTGATGACATCACTGATGACATCTCAAATGACATCACTGATGACATCACTGATGACATCTCATTTGCCATTACTGATCACATCACTGATGACATCATTCATGTGATAATACGATGAACCTCTTCAGACTCTAATATAACCTTAGATACACTCAGTGTAAACAGACACTCACAGACTGTCACTCATCCATGGAGTTACTTACACACCTAGTCAGTCATGCAAAGAATCAATCACACCTCCATTTCCTCAACTATACAGTTATACACACCTTACTTATTCAAACATATACTAACACATATTTACTCTCTTTTACAATCCCTGATACAAGTTCACAATCATCCATACAGCCAATCACACATGTATTTGCTCTTATGCACAGTTATTTATATATGCCAACTCTCACATGTACTGTGTTTTACATATGTACTTACTTTGACATGTAGCACTGAGATATCCATTCACTCACCAATGCACTCATGCACACAGTCAACCACCCATACAGCTGTTTCCACATGCACTTTTGAACCCATACATCTAGTGAATCAACTGCTCACACATCTATGCACAGAGTCATACACCTCCCAGCCACCCACACACACACTCAGTCTCCCATACAAATACTTGAGCAACCAATCAATAACCCATATACTTACTCATATAGCTACTGATCGACACATGCAGCAGTTTACAGAACAACAAACATAATGATGCACAAATTAAGACAGTTCGTCACTAACCCATGCACTCAGTGAGACACATTTAACCACTCACTCATACAGTCAGGCATGCACCTACTAAATCCTTCATCCAGACACTTCTACATCCACTCATTCTTCAATATGTAAGACATATTTTAACTTTACAGAAATACACAGTCACTGGATGTTGTCATCAGTGATGTCATTTGAGATGTCATCAGTGATGTCATCAGTGATGTCATTTGAGATGTCATCAGTGATGTCATCAGTGATGTCATTTGAGATGTCATCAGTGATGTCATCAGTGATGTCACTGACCATGTCATGAATGATGTAATATGTGACATGATCAGCAGTGGATTGCGGGTGCGCGATATATAGTTAGTACAACTAACTATATATGGAATTTCAATGGTTTTGTGTGAGAAAAATAAGGTTTTTTAAATGCTAATTCCTAACTATATATGGTCTATAACCTATGGTTTTTTCAGTGAATTTTCAAGGTTTTGTAAATGCTAATTCCTGACTATATATGGTCTATAACCTATGTTTTTTTCAGTGAATTTCATTGGTTTTTTAAATGCTAATACCTATAGCTGTAAAATGTATTCTTCTTTAAATCTCAAAATATATTTTATATGTTTATTAATAATTTTTTTTTTAAATATTTTTTTTGTTTCGCTACCGGTTCGCGAACCGGGAAGCTTTCCGTTAGCTCAATTTGATGCCGCGACCCAGTCCGCGAACCGGTAAACGTTCCGTTAGCGCAACTGCCGCGTTAGAAATCAACATCGTGACGCGTCGCGGAAGCGCGACGTATCACGTTGTCGCGTAATGCGTTTTATGACGCGCCGCGTTAGCGCACCCGGAAGTGCTCCGGTACGCGAACTGAGACGCGAAGCGCAGCTCCCCGGAAGCGATCCGCGGCGCGGCGCGAAAGCGCGACGTATCGCGTTGCCGCGTAATGCATCTTATGACGCGCCGCGTTAGCGCACCCGGAAGTGCTCCGGAGCGCGAACCGAGGCGCGAAGCGCAGCGACCCGGAAGCGATCCGGGGCGCGTTCCGCAGCGCGTAACATAAGCGTGAGAGGTCATGTGACTTGTTAATAAAACTTTTCATTGGTTCATTTAACTTTTGGTTTCATAATCATGTAAGGCTAGGTCAGGTGACCTAAAAATAACACTTTTCATTGGTTTAGAACTATTGTTTTTCCCAAATGATGAAAACCCCTCCTTCTTTCCTCACTCTGACTTTCATCATTGTGAGAGGAAGACCTTTATTCATAGTAGAGCAATGGCTTCAGTAGTTGCTTCAGCTGGTGCACCCCCACCACCACCTCCACCTCCTCATGGGAAGAGAGGACCACCTCCCCAGGTCATCACCAACACAGAGGAGGAAGAGGAAGAACTAGAGGAAGAGGAGACAGAAGGACCACAGTTCTTGGAAGAGGTGCCCCGGGTTTCCCATAGGAAAGCCAGTTTCATTTGGCAGTTTTTTTCAATCCCTCCAGGGCAGAAGAAAGTAAATGCGAGGTATGTCACCTGCCTCATTTGCAAAGAGAAATTATCAAGAGGGACTGATAAAAAGTATAGCTATGGGAACTATACCATGCATCGGCACATGAACAGGTGGCATCCATTGAATTACAGCCGGGCGGAGATACGTGACATGGAAGAAAACCCAACAGCAACTCCTGTGGCCAGGTCAACATCGCTAATATCGTTGACAGCAGCAGAGGCACGGGAAACCGTGCCAAACATCCAGGAGAATTTTGGGCATATGAAATATACTTGTCTGCACTGCGGTGCATTGATATCACGTGGTAACATGAGCATTAATTCAATCAACCTAGCTTATAACAATCACAATTGTCCTAACCGCCCCAGACAGTAATTTTTTTTTTGCTCCTGTTGAGCCCTTTTCAATGCCTGTTTTTTGTTGTTTCCCCCCCCCAAAAAACCAAAAAAAAATATAAAATTGTTCAAAAAAGACAAAAAAAAGAAAAAATGTTCAGAAAAAAAAATAAATATATAAAACAACAAAAACATTAAAAAAAAGTTATTTTCAGAACTACCTCCCCTTTCAAAAAAAATTGCTAGAATGTTTAGCACTCTGGCAAGCTCTATTTCTTTTAGTTCGCTTCCCAGTTCGCTTCCCGGTTCGCGAACCGGGAGCTAACCCCAAAAATTAAAAAAAAAAAAAAAAAAAGAAGAGTAAGTATAAGGAAAGTAAACAGAGAGTGATGTTAAAAGAAAGACAGCTATAGGGAGTAAACCAGAGATACTGTTTAATAGATCTATTTACCGAAGAAAAGACGGAAGAGGGTATAATTGTGAAAAACAAAATAGATAAGGAAGTGAAAGAAAAAAAAGAGAGTAGAACAATAACAAAGAAGAGTTTCTTGGAGAATGTGAGTGAATGTTCAAAATAAGATTAAAACATGGGGAATAACAGAGAGAAAAAATAGAAAACAGAAAACAAAAAATAACAGAAAAAGATTAATTGAAACAGCAAAGAAATGTAAATAACATAGAGCCATATCATCAACATAGGCAATAAAAGTTTTGCAGCTTTTATCGGCAGAAATATGTCACCAAAGCCGCTTTTGCAGCAGAAAACTGCTGCTAAAACCACTTTTGCACCAGTTTTCTGCCAATAAAAACAGCAATAATTTTATTGGCTGTGTTCATAATATGCCCCTTAGTGTGCTTCAACTACACAGAGAAAGCATTATGAACAAGTAGTGAAAGAGTGATCAGTCAAAGACACTAAGAGTAATAGAGACGGAGTGAGTGAACAAGAGTGAGGAACTATGAGAAGAGAGGGACTGAGAAAAAGAGTGGAAGGAGTTGAGTAAGTAGGTAATAGAGAAAGGAATGAGGAAAGTAGCAAAGGCAGGAAACTGAGGGTTAAAGAAATGAAGCTGTGGAACTAATAGTAGGTGAATGTGATAGAAATGTAACGAAAAGAATACAAAACATTTACCTTATAATTGTCGTTAAATTACTCACTTTTTGTTTTTATACTTTCAATCTGTGAAAGAGAGAACAAACATTTGAAAAATATTAAAACATGTATTTAAAAATTACAAAAGACAAGGGAAAAGATTGAAGGACAAACAGTTTTTCAACAACTTTGACACTGACAGAAGCTTCTGCTTCTCCAGGCCCCCTACACAGTCCTAAAGATATACATTTTAAACTAACAGTATCTTGATGCAGATGAAGTGAGGCCTATCTTAAAACATGGTGCATCTTTTGCACTGCTGTTGTCTCAGAAAAGTGTCGCAAGACACTAACATTTTAAATGATTGCTTCAGGATGCCAATAAGATGTGTCCTATCCAGAGGTTTGTTTGAGGTGAGACCTACTCAGGGTTCCAAATGAAATTTCGAGTTGTTTGAAGAGAACAGAGGACATAATACATGTGAAGGCCTACCAATGAAGTAAGTCATGTCCACTTCACTCTTGAACAAAGGCCAGACCTCTTCTGTGTCCGTGGACAGACCTAAACTTCATCTGCACAATGTCATTCATAAACTTAGGAAACACAGGTGATGTAATTGAAAAATGTGGAGTTTCTTTTCCTCATTTCACAATCACATCACCTGTGTTGCCTTTGCTTAGGTATCTCATAGTGCAGATGTAGTCCAGCATATTAAACAGTACCTAGAAGTGAAGCACTGCATGCAACAACTTTGACACTTATAAAAGCTTTTGCTTCTGCATGCCCCCTACACAATGCTAATTATATACATTTTAAACTGATGGTATCTTGCTGGAGATGAACTGAAACCTATCTTGCAACATGGTGCATCTTTTACACAAAAGTGACCCACAATGGAGCAAAAGAGGCGCACGGCCACCATAAATCTGACCCTAACATTTTAAATGATTTTTTCAAGATGCCAATAAGGTGTAACCTATCCACAGATTTGTTTCAGGTAAGTCCTACTCAGGGTTGCAGATGGAATTTAGGTTTGTTGAAGAATACAGAGAAGATAATACATGTGGAGGCCTACCAACGAAGTGAGTAATGTCCACTGCACTCTTGAACAAATGTCAGACCTCCTCTGTCTCCAGGAACAGGCCTAAACCTCATCTACACAATGTGGCGTGTAATGTTAGGAAACACAGGTAATATAATTGAAAAACATGCACATTTTTTTGCTCATTCCACAATCATATGACCTGTGTTTCTTTTGCTTAGGTATCTCATTGTGGAAATGTAGTCTATCATATGAAAGACTACGTAGAATATGAGCACTGTATGCAAGAACTTTGACACTTACAGAAGCCTCTCCTTCTCCATGCCTCCTACACAGTTCTAAATGTACATCATAAATGGAAACAGTACAGAATTAATTATACATGTTAAATGGTTTATTTTTGCTGTTCTCAGAATGTATCAAATTTCACTAAAAACAGTGACTTGAAGGTATTCATCATATAACAGCGGGGGAAAAAAAACACAATCAAAATGATTGTGTTTAAAAAACCCATACAACATAACAAATCAGAATTCAGAACTCCTTAAAGTTAACTTACTTTCCATGACGTCAAAGGATGTCCTATGAACAGCTTACACTCTGTTGTGCTGTTATTACTTTCAGCCCGCCACTTTCTGAAAGAAAACCTCCATCGTTTTGAAAAACATGTTACATACAATAAATGACTTCTTGCTCTCTACCACAAGTTTCCAAAAGGCCAAATCTTGTCAGAGCCATTTATAACTCTTGGATTTCTTGTAAGCCAATCCCGTCATTTGGCATTTCCGCAACTTTCAGAATTAAAATGTTGAAGATCATTTTCACAATCCTGGACTAGTAATATCTTCCCCTTCTTCCTCAGTCATGTTCTACATTTCCTATGACACTGATACTGCTTACTATGAAGCAGACTTACACTACCTCTATGACTACTACAATTATTTAATTCTCTACATCACTTTTAATCACAAAGCAATGTAAAACAGTAGACAGCATTGCAGACTTACATTCCCTCTACTCTATGTTTTGATTGGCTGCTTCAATTAGCTTATAAAAAGAAATAGTTTTTCTGAACTCATTCACAGTGCACTTATTTCTCCATGACGTCCAGTCTTATGGTTAGAAGTTATGTCTCTGAACTACACTTATCCTCAAGGCCAAATCGTGTAGGAGCCATTAGAACTTCTTGAAATTCCTCAGAGCACATCCCGAGATTCTTTCCCTAAAATTTTGGTTTTAAAAACACCAGGTAAGAGTTTTTAAGGTCATACGGCAATTTTTTTGTGAAAATTAAAACAGAATCATTGCAGAATGACCAGCCATTTCTAGACTTTAAATAAGCTGTGTAATGTCCTGATGTTATTGAAGGACCGTCATGATATATAATTGCAGCAGTTACAAAAGTCCTTCCTGATATTGACAACTGCGAAGCCACAAAATTTTTAATTAAAGTTGTCAATTTTGTTCCATCAGGCCTACATCGTTGGAACATTAAAATGACATACTGGCCATATGTTCGTATAAATAATGTGGACATCATTTCAGATTTACATTGGCTACACTCCATGTTGTGATCAGCTGCTTTTACTAGCTTATTAAAGGAGACTGATTTACTGTCTGGCAAAGTTAAATATATAAATCTTTCTGAGTCTACACTAGTAGTACTTGATACCCTACAGTTCTCGCAGTCATGCTGCCATTGATAAGAAAGCCCAAACAGCTGATCTACATCTACACCTTCAGCATGCAATACATCAAGCATATACATTAAAAACTCCTGACAATCTTGCTGAATATTTTGAGAGAATTGTGTTTGGCCTGAACATCTGTCTAACAGATTTCGAATTTCAGACACACTTTCTATGTTTGTTCTATCAGTGCTACATTTTTCTAAGACAGAATTTAACAAACTGCTAAATCTTTGATCAGAATTGACCACAATCTCTTCTTTTACATTTTCTAGAGAAAACAAAACATTAACCACTACATTAGCATAGCAGTTGACACCAGAACTGTTTTCAAATTGAAAACCAACAACATCTTCAACAGAATCCTTTTTGTTTCTGCTTATAATTTCAGGTTCATTTCAGGTTTCGTCTTTTTGCTACAACCTCCCCAGTATTGGTCACATTTCTTCGTTTCCGGCCTACCACACGTTTCTCAAACAAAGGATATTGAGGCAAATGTGGCGCATACTCTCTTCTTAACCTATTGTATTCCTTAACACAATCTAGATCCGCACAAATGCTTGTGACATCACACTCAATCAAGTACAATCCCGATAAAGTTCTAACTCGTGACAATGCCACATATGCCATACCCTGCTTGAACACAGAACTGCCAATATTCACCAATGCACTGTCTACAC
Source organism: Lissotriton helveticus (assembly GCF_964261635.1). NCBI lineage: Eukaryota > Metazoa > Chordata > Amphibia > Caudata > Salamandridae > Lissotriton > Lissotriton helveticus. The sequence continues at coordinate 810,480,724 of NC_136063.1, forward strand.
TTAAACCTTGCGATTTATGGATTGTCACTGCATATGCCAAGCAAACAGGAAACTGCTTACGGCGAACATATAAGTCTTTTACAAGCAAAAATCTACCAGAACAACGACCAATTAGCTGTACTTCCTCAATGCCATCAAATTTAATTTTTAAAAATTCAATTCCATCTCTATTTCTGTATTTTACAAAATCAACAACATTACCCATTGATCCATTTACCAGACCTCTTTCAACATGTAAATTCCTTCTTAAAATTATACGGCAGTTCAAGCACACATTCAGAGTCTTTTCAAAACCTGCAGTTTTAGATATACTCTTCTCTAATGAATCCAATTTTGTTTTCAGATTCTCAGACAAAATAATTGTTGATCCCAAATGCTCTACTCTGTCAATAGCTTCCAGTTTCACAATCTCTTGCTTTTCTAAATGCAACATTTTGTTGTTGAATTTGGCACATTCTGCAAGAGTTGGCATCAAACATATTCCAGATTTCTTCTCAGTAATTTTCTGAAAAATATTCTCAGGCACAACATCTTGTTCTGGATATAAATTTGACAGTAATCGTGCATGTAAAGCTTCTTTCCCATGCTCGGTCACTTTTCCAATTCTAACATCTTGTAGAATAGTCTTGTAAACTTCATCCTTCGCCTGACGCATATTTTCATGCAGTTCAGCATAATTGAAGTTTAACCATATATTGACGTTGCCAATGCTGCCTAGGCACTTCCTGGTATCTTCATGCGTGAGCATTTTGAACACAGGTTGCCCTTTCACTGGTGTCAGCTGCAGAAGATCTCCGAAAACAATGATGTGTTTGCCACCAAATAACACATCATACTCTGTTTTGAGAACTTCTTGCATTCTCAAATGCACAAAGGCAAGCATGACATTGGAAACCATGCTTACTTCGTCAATGATAAGAAGTTTCATTTTCCTCAAGATTCTTGAAACTTCAAAACAAGCATCTCCAGATAGCTTGTGATATTGTAATTTGTTGTCATGCTCCACTGGCAGCATCAGTAAACGATGTAAAGTAATCCCTTTAATGTTATGTGCTGGCAGTCCAGTTGGAGCGGTGACAACACAAGACAGCGATGACTCTGTCCTTTCCTGCAAATAACATGAAATTGCTTTAATAAGGAAACTTTTTCCAGTTCCCGCTTCTCCACTCACGTACAGTCGGACAGGCTTCAACGACGTACATGAGCACTCTTTCTTGTCATGACTTAATCCATGATCAATTTGCATGGTAACTTCGTCATATATTTTCCTCTGCTCAACGTTGAGTTGTCTTTCCAACTCTTCTAAGTTAACCGCATCCTCCTGAGCATGTGCCATGGCTCTTTCCACTTCATTCATAGCAGTGGCAGCTTCATTTTCGATAACAGGTCCTCCTAGTGGATCCTGACTCAATGAAGCAGAACTCTGACTGTCCTGAGAACTGTCTCTGGCAATCTCGGCTGCAATCATTGCTTCCTGCTCAATTTCCGCATTCAACATTTCTACATATTTGGGAAAAGCAGGACATTCTATGGTCTCCTTGGCGGCATTGAAAGAGTCTTCGTAACAGAGAAAATCTCCAAGCAGTTCCTCTTCTGCATGCCAAGGCTTGAAAAGTTGCAAAAGTGCTAAATAGAAAAACTCCTTTTTTTCAGGAGATTCGCCACTCAATTTTCGATGGTTTACCAAGTGGCATTTTCTTTGCTTGACCAGACATCCCTCACTTCCTATTACAGCATACACTCCTTTCTCAGTATCTTCTTTGATGTTCCTCTTGAATATGTAATTTTGAAGAACCTCATACAGACAAACATTCTCGAGGTGAATGCTTCGATTTGGATAATATGTATCCAACATGTTGGTCTTCAAAATGTCGGTACTGTTTGGCTCCTTTTCCGCCAAATACTCAATTTCCTGCACAGGTTTGAGAACTCGATTACGCGTTGCAGCAAGACCAAGACTCGCCCAAACGATACTCCTGGACTTGGCATAGAGACTTGCTGAAGACAACCGGTCAGAACATTCGTACGGTCCGATTTCTCGATGCAACAACATCTTCAGACTGAAACTGTACAACTTCTTGCTGAGGCTCTTTTCATGGGAAATGTCCTCCCACATATCCTTCAATTCTGTCTTCTCTTTTTTGGTGATGTAAGATGTCACATACCGAGCCACAGCCATACAGTTATCAGCCACAAACTGTATATCCATGTTAGCATTCCACATGGACAAAATCACCGGGTTGTAGTCGTTGATGTACTTGGACTCTTCGTTCCTCTTCAAATTGTATGTGTTTTTAGGTGATTTCTTCATCACATTATGTCGCAGCGAAGACATCAAACTGTTTACTCTTCCTTTAGAAATCACCGGTCGTGGAAAGCCGAAACGACATTTGGTGTAGAACTTGTCCTTGTTTCGGAATTTACGACGACAGTACTTTCCACATCGATGGCTTTGGAAACGCAGAACTTTTTCTCTTAGGCTTCTAAGTTAACCGCATCCTCCTGAGCATGTGCCATGGCTCTTTCCACTTCATTCATAGCAGTGGCAGCTTCATTTTCGATAACAGGTCCTCCTAGTGGATCCTGACTCAATGAAGCAGAACTCTGACTGTCCTGAGAACTGTCTCTGGCAATCTCGGCTGCAATCATTGCTTCCTGCTCAATTTCCGCATTCAACATTTCTACATATTTGGGAAAAGCAGGACATTCTATGGTCTCCTTGGCGGCATTGAAAGAGTCTTCGTAACAGAGAAAATCTCCAAGCAGTTCCTCTTCTGCATGCCAAGGCTTGAAAAGTTGCAAAAGTGCTAAATAGAAAAACTCCTTTTTTTCAGGAGATTCGCCACTCAATTTTCGATGGTTTACCAAGTGGCATTTTCTTTGCTTGACCAGACATCCCTCACTTCCTATTACAGCATACACTCCTTTCTCAGTATCTTCTTTGATGTTCCTCTTGAATATGTAATTTTGAAGAACCTCATACAGACAAACATTCTCGAGGTGAATGCTTCGATTTGGATAATATGTATCCAACATGTTGGTCTTCAAAATGTCGGTACTGTTTGGCTCCTTTTCCGCCAAATACTCAATTTCCCGCACAGGTTTGAGAACTCGATTACACGTTGCAGCAAGACCAAGACTCGCCCAAATGATACTCCTGGACTTGGCATAGAGACTTGCTGAAGACAACCGGTCAGAACATTCGTACGCTCCGATTTCTCGATGCAACAACATCTTCAGACTGAAACTGTACAACTTCTTGCTGAGGCTCTTTTCATGGGAAATGTCCTCCCACATATCCTTCAATTCTGTCTTCTCTTTTTTGGTGATGTAAGATGTCACATACCGAGCCACAGCCATACAGTTATCAGCCACAAACTGTATATCCATGTTAGCATTCCACATGGACAAAATCACCGGGTTGTAGTCGTTGATGTACTTGGACTCTTCGTTCCTCTTCAAATTGTATGTGTTTTTAGGTGATTTCTTCATCACATTATGTCGCAGCGAAGACATCAAACTGTTTACTCTTCCTTTAGAAATCACCGGTCGTGGAAAGCCGAAACGACATTTGGTGTAGAACTTGTCCTTGTTTCGGAATTTACGACGACAGTACTTTCCACATCGATGGCTTTGGAAACGCAGAACTTTTTCTCTTAGGCTTTTCTTCTCCTTTGCGTTTGGAACAGCACACGTAGAATACTGTTGTATAAAACTCATCACTGAGTCTTCTGGATCCGTTCCAAATTTAGGTGCATCCTTGATCCACAGCAACATATGTATATGAGGAGCACCTCTTGCTTGGTACTCCTTTCTCCAGAAGAAATCCAACACCTCTCCAAGAGGTGGATTCTTCTTATTCATGATGAAAGACATCTTAGCTTCAAATCTATGATTGAAGTACCTACATACATTGACTGGATCCAAAGAGCACAGTTCTCCGGGTGTCTTGAATTCAATGTTTTCTACGTTAGCATTTGCCTCTCGTAGAAATTCAAGTAAGTCTTCCCAGCCATACTCGGCACAGCTCAGAGTGAGGAACCATGTGGGAGTTCCTAAGTTCCTCAGCATACATTTTAAATCACCATGACGACGGTACCAGTACTCATTAGTACCACGCTGACACGCCATGAGATTAATCAGGTGAGAATCCAAAATACTGTCTTGGACATTGACTTTATCCATAAAGTCACTTGCCGAGATGTTTTGCATGTGTATACCACTTTTCAAGATGTGGTTCACTGCATATGACAGTCCAGACAGATCGCTTTCAAACAGGAGATGAAACAAATAAGGAATGCATTGTCGAAACCTAGCATCTCCTGCATACAATCGCAAAGTCCGGTATTCAGAAGCAGGAATTTGATGAGGTCGCTCATCATATCTTCCTCCCTGACCTGTTGGAAAAAGCTGTGGGAAACACCGAGCTTCCAAACTTTCCTCCCAAACACTAATGGGACTCCCTTTGGCTTGTTTCATTTGAAACAACTCAATAGCATTCCCCATGACTTCCTTGGAATGCAAAGGATGAACACTATAATGTTCATATATTTCTTCACTAGTAGAGGGTTCTACTTTCTCAATTTGACCAGCACACAAATCGCTATCCTCTTCCTCACTTACTTCCTCTTCTGCAACATATACATTCTTATAGTATTTATTATTTTTTTTCAAATACAATGTTGCCTTTTTAACTTTCCTAACATCCACTAAATCTTGCCATATTTTCTTATTCTTTGTCGGAACCCCATTAACTAAGATAACCAGAGGTTCCTCTTCCACTTTTTCTACTCCAATTGTGTTAATGTTTTTCTTCAAATCTAGAGGCAAATAAACAACTCTTCCCTTTAATCCTCTCTGTAAATCTGATGGAGGCAATTTTCCTGTCTTTGGCTCCATTCTTACAATAGCCTGAAAGGGATGGATACTTTGAATCAAAATAGATTCATAAGTATTTAAATCCTTCAATTCAGAAGGAATCTCAACCAATTCCAGATTATTATGAACTGCTCTAGCAGACATCTGGTTTTGATTTAATTTGCAACAACAATAAGTACACACACGTTGATCCAATCCCAAATCAAAACAATTTTCTACCATCAAGTATGTTGTGAAATCCTTCCATTCACTATTATTTTCCCTTTCACTTTTTGCATATAAATCCACTAACTTAGTCTGATTCTTATAATAAGTGCGTCGACAACACACACAAGTGAAATTTGGCCTCTCACTTGATTTGACCTGAAACGTCGCAATTTCCCTCTGGAAATTATCTGTACTGGAAACCTGTACACTATCTTCCACATTACCCGCTTCTTCTTGGTCAATTTCAACATTCTCCTCTTTACTTCCAAAGTAACAAAACTCAATTTCTTCACATATATTCTTCACATCTATTTCAGAACCATGCAAAAGAGCAGCGCATAATTGTTTAAGCATAATTGCTGGACTCTTAGCATAATACAACATTCTAACTAATTTCCTCACTTTATTATGATGCACTGCTAGCATCCTGAAATGATGAAAAACACTCTGGCATACTCTCCTGGAAAGACAAGCCAGTGAATGACCATGCAAACCTGTCACTTCTCTCACTCTGCAAGGATCTAATTCTTGCAACAACCTCATTTTCTGCTTCAAACTTTTCTTATTAAATGACCGTACAAAATCACAAAGCAAATTGATGGAATCCTGTCGCACACTGCAAATACTACTACACTTCCAGGTGTACACAGGACCCTTAGCACGTCTTCCTAAAACCTCATTACCTAACACCTCTTCTGCCTCTGTTGTCACAAGTTTTTCTTTTTCAACTGGACAACCATCTTTCACTTCATAAGCACGACCACTGGTGTCAACTGCATGCACCAAATCATTATCCTGGAAATAACTCTCCTCATTAAAAAATGCCTCACAGCTTGAACTATGCATCCATTCTCCAGAAAAACTTCACAAAAATTACTACGATTAACTATTCTCTTCCATCTACTATTTCTTTTGAAATCATAAATTGCCTTGTTTAGCTTCCTAATTCTATTGATTATCAAAATAAATAACTTACGTTTAATTTCAAATGCCTGATCAATAACTTTCTCAACTTTTTTTTTTCTCTTATAAAAAACCACTTTCTGTTGACCTTTCTTAATATTTTTTAACAAATTGCCAATTATCCTGTTGCGGAACATTCGTTTACGAATGTCCCTAAACTGTTGTTTCCTTCTAATATCATGCACAGAGTTTTCTCTTGCTCTAGCAGTAACATTTTTCATTGGCCTTTCCTTTCCGTTTGAATTGCTTCTCTTTTTCTGGACTGAAACATTTTCTGTAGTAATATTTTTTTTACTACAAATATTTCTTATGAATGTTTTTGTACTCTTACCCGGTGCTTTCTTGGTGACTTGACAAATCTTTTTATTAGAGGACTGCTGCTTTCTTTCATTGCCCTGCTGTCTTTGACGATTTGCAGCCTTTCTCAGTCTTTCTTTCGTTGGCATGGTGAAATCTTGAAATGATCTGCAGTTGAATCTGTGGTAAAATATATTAAAAATTTTTATTAACCACTATTACCCAACAGTAAATCAATAACAGTAATCAAAAACTTAAAACACTACTTGACATTTTTACATAGAAGATTTTTTAGTGCTTGGCAAATTTAGAATACAGAAATAGCAGAAAAGAAATGGAATTTATATTCATGTTACCTGTGCTATTTTATATGTGAATCTGATCTAATTTTATGAGCATATTTTAATATTTTATTGAAGACACTACACATAACCTGTTTTTGAAGGTGTCTTTATTTTTAAATTAAACGGTTTACATTTTTACTTTTTATTTATTATAAATTTTTAAAATAAATGTTTATAGTTCCATAGGCTCAAGCACGTCAGCTTCCCATCCTATGTCATATAATTCGGACAAATCTGCATCCTCATCACGTTCTTCTTCATCCTCAGGATTTAAATCATCCAAGGGATCAACATCCACTGATGTTTCAATTACGAGTTCAATGATGAGGTCAAAATCAACTGATTGCTGATTGTCGCTCATGTTGATGTTGTCTTTATCTTTAAAGAAAGATAACAACAATGAGATGTTGCAGAGTAAGAGACAAATCTCAGAGATTATAATAGTAAAATTGTTTAACAAGAGTAACATTTTGCAGCTATTATATAGCCATGTCCAGCGATGCTGAGCAGGTGAAGCCTATGTCTAATTTTTCAGTGAACAGGACTCATCTCTTCTTAACCTTGGATAAGCCTCACCGACTCTGTGTCCCCTGCACATACTTAAATGTAAAGGGGCAGATTTATGTTAAATGGCACATCCCCAGGCATGCACCAGTTAACGTGCACCGCTGCTCTGCCACCCATGGTGTGCCGCATTTACAATCAGATAGGAGAAAGCTACGTCAAAACCCTGCGCCTGCTTGAAGCAGGCATAGGTCTTGACGCAACATTGTGGAGATGGGGCACCCCTGAGCCTTGCTGGAGCTGCATCACACTTGCGATACAACTCCAGCAATGCGCCACCTTTACGGCACAGATGCGTCACGCATCTGTGCCATTTTTGCCCCATGCTGCGCCGCATTGTAAATGCAGCACACCATGGGTGGCGGAACAGCAGCGCAGGATGACTGGCACATCCCTGGTGATGCGCCAGTCATCATAAATCTATCCCTAAGCTTCTTATCTTGTTAGAGATGAACCGCCATATGTATCATCAAACTATTTTGCATTTCCTAAATAGCGAATTTTAAGGGATAAATAGCGATTCTTTACCATTCCTAATTTGCGATGAGCAAATTGCTAATTGCAAATTACCCATTCATTTCCATGGGCCAGGAGGCCCATAGGAATGAAGGTGCAATTTGCGATTAGCAATTAGCTCATCGCAAATTAGGAATTTTTCCAAAGGTGCAGGGGTGTCTCAAGAACACCCTGCTGCACCCCTGAAAAAGAAATTTGGGGGCATATGGCGCACATACATGCCCTAAGGGCATGTATGGGCGTCATATGGCACCTTTTGTATTTTGGAAAAAAAGCTTTTTGAAAAGAATTCGCAAATTACCACCAACTAGAAGTTGGTGGTAGTTTGCAAATCCTTAATGGCATTTTTTGCATATTTTTTGTTTGATACATTGCATTTAAGGAATCGCAAAATTTGCAAATCCTTCAGTGCAATCGCAAAATAAGGAATAGCAAATTTTGCTATTCCTTATTTTGCATCAAACTTGTTTGATACATACCATTTGTCTAATTAGCATTCGCAAAGGCTGAAATTCGCAGAATTTTGACCTTTGCGAATGCTAATTAGCTTGATACATATGGCCCCAAGTGAGGCCTGTCTTGCAACATGGTGCATCTTTTGCATCACTGCTGCATCGGTTTCATGTGGCACGTTTTTTTTACACCATGACACATCTGCCTAAATGCATCAATTTGTAATTTTGTCGCCTCATAGCAAATCTTTTGCACCGCCGCTGCATCACAAAAGTGACGCACAGTGGCGCAAAAGAGGCATACACCTATCATAAATCTGTCCCTAGCATTTTAAATGATTAATTCAGGATGACGATAAGGTGTGGCCTATCCAGAGGTTTGTTTAAGGTGAGGCCTACTCAGGATTGCAGATTAAAGTTACGCTTGATGAAGAATACAGAGGAGATAATACATGTAAAGGCCTACCAATGAAGTAAGTAATGCCCACTTCATTGTGCCAGTCATCATAAATGTATCCCTAAGCTTCTTATCTTGTTACAGATGAACCGCCATATGTATCATCAAACTATTTTGCATTTCCTAAATAGCGAAATTTAAGGAATAAATAGCGATTCTTTACCATTCCTAATTTGCAATGAGCAAATTGCTAATTGCAAATTACCCATTCATTTCCATGGGCCAGGAGGCCCATAGGAATGAAGGTGCAATTTGCGATTAGCAATTAGCTCATCGCAAATTAGGAATTTTTCCAAGGGTGCAGGGGTGTCTCAAGAACACCCTGCTGCACCCCTCAAAAAGAAATTTGGGGGCATATGGCGCACATACATGCCCTAAGGGCATGTATGGGCGTCATATGGCACCTTTTGTTTTTTGGAAAAAAAGCTTTTTGAAAAGAATTAGCAAATTACCACCAACTAGAAGTTGGTGGTAATTTGCAAATCCTTAATGGCATTTTTTGCATATTTTTTGTTTGATACATTGCATTTAAGGAATCGCAAAATTTGCAAATCCTTCAGTGCAATCGCAAAATAAGGAATAGCAAATTTTGCTATTCCTTATTTTGCATCAAACTTGTTTGATACATACCATTTGTCTAATTAGCATTCGCAAAGGCTGAAATTCACAGAATTTTGGCCTTTGCAAATGCTAATTAGCTTGATACATATGGCCCCAAGTGAGGCCTGTCTTGCAACATGGTGCATCTTTTGCATCACTGCTGCATCGGTTTCATGTGGCACGGTTTTTTTACACCATGACACATCTGCCTAAATGCATCAATTTGTAATTTTGTCGCATCATAGCAAATCTTTTGCACCGCCGCTGCATCAGAAAAGTGGCGCACAGTGGCGCAAAAGAGGCATACACCTATCATAAATCTGTCCCTAGCATTTTAAATGATTAATTCAGGATGATGATAAGGTGTGGCCTATCCAGAGGTTTGTTTAAGTTGAGGCCTACTCAGGATTGCAGATCAAAGTTACACTTGATGAACAATACAGAGGAGATAATACATGTAAAGGCCTACCAATGAAGTAAGTTATGTCCATTTCATTGTGCCAGTCATCATAAATCTATCCCTATGCTTCTTATCTTGTTAGAGATGAACTGCCATATGTATCATCAAACTATTTTGCATTTCCTAAATAGCGAATTTTAAGGAATAAATAGCGATTCTTTACCATTCCTAATTTGCAATGAGCAAATTGCTAATTGCAAATTACTCATTCATTTCCATGGGCCAGGAGGCCCATAGGAATGAAGGTGCAATTTGCGATTAGCAATTAGCTCATCGCAAATTAGGAATTTTTCCAAGGGTGCATGGGTGTCTCAAGAACACCCTGCTGCACCCCCTGAAAAAGAAATTTGGGGGCATATGGCGCACATACATGCCCTAAGGGCATGTATGGGCGTCATATGTCACCTTTTGTTTTTTGGAAAAAAAGCTTTTTGAAAAGAATTCGCAAATTACCACCAACTAGAAGTTGGTGGTAATTTGCAAATCCTTAATGGCATTTTTTGCATATTTTTTGTTTGATACATTGCATTTAAGAAATCACAAAATTTGCAAATCCTTCAGTGCAATCGCAAAATAAAGAATAGCAAATTTTGCTATTCCTTATTTTGCATCAAACTTGTTTGATACATACCATTTGTCTAATTAGCATTCGCAAAGGCCGAAATTCACAGAACTTCGGCCTTTGCAAATGCTAATTAGCTTCATACATATGGCTCCAAGTGAGGCCTGTCTTGCAACATGGTGCATCTTTTGCATCACTGCTGCATCAGTATCATGTGGCACGGTGTTTTTTACACCATGACACATCTGCCTAAATGCATCAATTTGTAATTTTGTCGCCTCATAGCAAATCTTTTGCACCGCCGCTGCATCAGAAAAGTGACGCACAGTGGCGCAAAAGAGGCATACACCTATCATAAATCTGTCCCTAGCATTTTAAATGATTAATTCAGGATGACGATAAGGTGTGGCCTATCCAGAGGTTTGTTTAAGGTGAGGCCTACTCAGGATTGCAGATCAAAGTTACACTTGATGAACAATACAGAGGAGATAATACATGTAAAGGCCTACCAATGAAGTAAGTTATGTCCACTTCATTGTGCCAGTCATCATAAATCTATCCCTATGCTTCTTATCTTGTTAGAGATGAACTGCCATATGTATCATCAAACTATTTTGCATTTCCTAAATAGCGAATTTTAAGGAATAAATAGCGATTCTTTACCATTCCTAATTTGCAATGAGCAAATTGCTAATTGCAAATTACTCATTCATTTCCATGGGCCAGGAGGCCCATAGGAATGAAGGTGCAATTTGCGATTAGCAATTAGCTCATCGCAAATTAGGAATTTTTCCAAGGGTGCATGGGTGTCTCAAGAACACCCTGCTGCACCCCCTGAAAAAGAAATTTGGGGGCATATGGCGCACATACATGCCCTAAGGGCATGTATGGGCGTCATATGTCACCTTTTGTTTTTTGGAAAAAAAGCTTTTTGAAAAGAATTCGCAAATTACCACCAACTAGAAGTTGGTGGTAATTTGCAAATCCTTAATGGCATTTTTTGCATATTTTTTGTTTGATACATTGCATTTAAGAAATCACAAAATTTGCAAATCCTTCAGTGCAATCGCAAAATAAAGAATAGCAAATTTTGCTATTCCTTATTTTGCATCAAACTTGTTTGATACATACCATTTGTCTAATTAGCATTCGCAAAGGCCGAAATTCACAGAACTTCGGCCTTTGCAAATGCTAATTAGCTTCATACATATGGCCCCAAGTGAGGCCTGTCTTGCAACATGGTGCATCTTTTGCATCACTGCTGCATCAGTTTCATGTGGCATGTTTTTTTTTACACCATGACACATCTGCCTAAATGCATCAATTTGTAATTTTGTCGCCTCATAGCAAATCTTTTGCACCGCCGCTGCATCACAAAAGTGACGCACAGTGGCGCAAAAGAGGCATACACCTATCATAAATCTGTCCCTAGCATTTTAAATGATTAATTCAGGATGACGATAAGGTGTGCCCTATCCAGAGGTTTGTTTTAGGTGAGGCCTACTCAGGATTGCAGATGAAAGTTACGCTTGATGAAGAATACAGAGGAGATAATACATGTAAAGCTCTACCAATGAAGTAAGTGATGTCCACTTCATTGCGCCAGTCATCATAAATGTATCCCTAAGCTTCTTATCTTGTTAGAGATGAACCGCCATATGTATCATCAAACTATTTTGCATTTCCTAAATAGCGAATTTTAAGGAATAAATAGCGATTCTTTACCATTCCTAATTTGCAATGAGCAAATTGCTAATTGCAAATTACTCATTCATTTCCATGGGCCAGGAGGCCCATAGGAATGAAGGTGATATTTGCGATTAGCAATTAGCTCATCGCAAATTAGGAATTTTTCCAAGGGTGCATAGGTGTCTCAAGAACACCCTGCTGCACCCCCTGAAAAAGAAATTTGGGGGCATATGGCGCACATACATGCCCTAAGGGCATGTATGGGCGTCATATGTCACCTTTTGTTTTTTGGAAAAAAAGCTTTTTGAAAAGAATTCGCAAATTACCACCAACTAGAAGTTGGTGGTAATTTGCAAATCCTTAATGGCATTTTTTGCATATTTTTTGTTTGATACATTGCATTTAAGAAATCACAAAATTTGCAAATCCTTCAGTGCAATCGCAAAATACAGAATAGCAAATTTTGCTATTCCTTATTTTGCATCAAACGTGTTTGATACATACCATTTGTCTAATTAGCATTCGCAAAGGCCGAAATTCACAGAACTTCGGCCTTTGCAAATGCTAATTAGCTTCATACATATGGCCCCAAGTGAGGCCTGTCTTGCAACATGGTGCATCTTTTGCATCACTGCTGCATCAGTTTCATGTGGCATGTTTTTTTTTTACACCATGACACATCTGCCTAAATGCATCAATTTGTAATTTTGTCGCCTCATAGCAAATCTTTTGCACCGCCGCTGCATCACAAAAGTGACGCACAGTGGCGCAAAAGAGGCATACACCTATCATAAATCTGTCCCTAGCATTTTAAATGATTAATTCAGGATGACGATAAGGTGTGCCCTATCCAGAGGTTTGTTTAAGGTGAGGCCTACTCAGGATTGCAGATCAAAGTTACACTTGATGAACAATACAGAGGAGATAATACATGTAAAGGCCTACCAATGAAGTAAGTTATGTCCATTTCATTGTGCCAGTCATCATAAATCTATCCCTATGCTTCTTATCTTGTTAGAGATGAACTGCCATATGTATCATCAAACTATTTTGCATTTCCTAAATAGCGAATTTTAAGGAATAAATAGCGATTCTTTACCATTCCTAATTTGCAATGAGCAAATTGCTAATTGCAAATTACTCATTCATTTCCATGGGCCAGGAGGCCCATAGGAATGAAGGTGCAATTTGCGATTAGCAATTAGCTCATCGCAAATTAGGAATTTTTCCAAGGGTGCATGGGTGTCTCAAGAACACCCTGCTGCACCCCCTGAAAAAGAAATTTGGGGGCATATGGCGCACATACATGCCCTAAGGGCATGTATGGGCGTCATATGTCACCTTTTGTTTTTTGGAAAAAAAGCTTTTTGAAAAGAATTCGCAAATTACCACCAACTAGAAGTTGGTGGTAATTTGCAAATCCTTAATGGCATTTTTTGCATATTTTTTGTTTGATAGATTGCATTTAAGAAATCACAAAATTTGCAAATCCTTCAGTGCAATCGCAAAATAAAGAATAGCAAATTTTGCTATTCCTTATTTTGCATCAAACTTGTTTGATACATACCATTTGTCTAATTAGCATTCGCAAAGGCCGAAATTCACAGAACTTCGGCCTTTGCAAATGCTAATTAGCTTCATACATATGGCCCCAAGTGAGGCCTGTCTTGCAACATGGTGCATCTTTTGCATCACTGCTGCATCAGTTTCATGTGGCATGTTTTTTTTTACACCATGACACATCTGCCTAAATGCATCAATTTGTAATTTTGTCGCCTCATAGCAAATCTTTTGCACCGCCGCTGCATCACAAAAGTGACGCACAGTGGCGCAAAAGAGGCATACACCTATCATAAATCTGTCCCTAGCATTTTAAATGATTAATTCAGGATGACGATAAGGTGTGCCCTATCCAGAGGTTTGTTTTAGGTGAGGCCTACTCAGGATTGCAGATGAAAGTTACGCTTGATGAAGAATACAGAGGAGATAATACATGTAAAGCTCTACCAATGAAGTAAGTGATGTCCACTTCATTGCGCCAGTCATCATAAATGTATCCCTAAGCTTCTTATCTTGTTAGAGATGAACCGCCATATGTATCATCAAACTATTTTGCATTTCCTAAATAGCGAATTTTAAGGAATAAATAGCGATTCTTTACCATTCCTAATTTGCAATGAGCAAATTGCTAATTGCAAATTACTCATTCATTTCCATGGGCCAGGAGGCCCATAGGAATGAAGGTGATATTTGCGATTAGCAATTAGCTCATCGCAAATTAGGAATTTTTCCAAGGGTGCATGGGTGTCTCAAGAACACCCTGCTGCACCCCCTGAAAAAGAAATTTGGGGGCATATGGCGCACATGTATGGGCGTCATATGTCACCTTTTGTTTTTTGGAAAAAAAGCTTTTTGAAAAGAATTCGCAAATTACCACCAACTAGAAGTTGGTGGTAATTTGCAAATCCTTAATGGCATTTTTTGCATATTTTTTGTTTGATACATTGCATTTAAGAAATCACAAAATTTGCAAATCCTTCAGTGCAATCGCAAAATAAAGAATAGCAAATTTTGCTATTCCTTATTTTGCATCAAACTTGTTTGATACATACCATTTGTCTAATTAGCATTCGCAAAGGCCGAAATTCACAGAACTTCGGCCTTTGCAAATGCTAATTAGCTTCATACATATGGCTCCAAGTGAGGCCTGTCATGCAACATGGTGCATCTTTTGCATCACTGCTGCATCAGTTTCATGTGGCACGGTGTTTTTTACACCATGACACATCTGCCTAAATGCATCAATTTGTAATTTTGTCGCCTCATAGCAAATCTTTTGCACCGCCGCTGCATCAGAAAAGTGACGCACAGTGGCGCAAAAGAGGCATACACCTATCATAAATCTGTCCCTAGCATTTTAAATGATTAATTCAGGATGACGATAAGGTGTGGCCTATCCAGAGGTTTGTTTAAGGTGAGGCCTACTCAGGATTGCAGATCAAAGTTACACTTGATGAACAATACAGAGGAGATAATACATGTAAAGGCCTACCAATGAAGTAAGTTATGTCCACTTCATTGTGCCAGTCATCATAAATCTATCCCTATGCTTCTTATCTTGTTAGAGATGAACTGCCATATGTATCATCAAACTATTTTGCATTTCCTAAATAGCGAATTTTAAGGAATAAATAGCGATTCTTTACCATTCCTAATTTGCAATGAGCAAATTGCTAATTGCAAATTACTCATTCATTTCCATGGGCCAGGAGGCCCATAGGAATGAAGGTGCAATTTGCGATTAGCAATTAGCTCATCGCAAATTAGGAATTTTTCCAAGGGTGCATAGGTGTCTCAAGAACACCCTGCTGCACCCCCTGAAAAAGAAATTTGGGGGCATATGGCGCACATACATGCCCTAAGGGCATGTATGGGCGTCATATGTCACCTTTTGTTTTTTGGAAAAAAAGCTTTTTGAAAAGAATTCGCAAATTACCACCAACTAGAAGTTGGTGGTAATTTGCAAATCCTTAATGGCATTTTTTGCATATTTTTTGTTTGATACATTGCATTTAAGAAATCACAAAATTTGCAAATCCTTCAGTGCAATCGCAAAATAAAGAATAGCAAATTTTGCTATTCCTTATTTTGCATCAAACTTGTTTGATACATACCATTTGTCTAATTAGCATTCGCAAAGGCCGAAATTCACAGAACTTCGGCCTTTGCAAATGCTAATTAGCTTCATACATATGGCCCCAAGTGAGGCCTGTCTTGCAACATGGTGCATCTTTTGCATCACTGCTGCATCAGTTTCATGTGGCATGTTTTTTTTTACACCATGACACATCTGCCTAAATGCATCAATTTGTAATTTTGTCGCCTCATAGCAAATCTTTTGCACCGCCGCTGCATCACAAAAGTGACGCACAGTGGCGCAAAAGAGGCATACACCTATCATAAATCTGTCCCTAGCATTTTAAATGATTAATTCAGGATGACGATAAGGTGTGCCCTATCCAGAGGTTTGTTTTAGGTGAGGCCTTCTCAGGATTGCAGATGAAAGTTACGCTTGATGAAGAATACAGAGGAGATAATACATGTAAAGCTCTACCAATGAAGTAAGTGATGTCCACTTCATTGCGCCAGTCATCATAAATGTATCCCTAAGCTTCTTATCTTGTTAGAGATGAACCGCCATATGTATCATCAAACTATTTTGCATTTCCTAAATAGCGAATTTTAAGGAATAAATAGCGATTCTTTACCATTCCTAATTTGCAATGAGCAAATTGCTAATTGCAAATTACTCATTCATTTCCATGGGCCAGGAGGCCCATAGGAATGAAGGTGCAATTTGCGATTAGCAATTAGCTCATCGCAAATTAGGAATTTTTCCAAGGGTGCATGGGTGTCTCAAGAACACCCTGCTGCACCCCCTGAAAAAGAAATTTGGGGGCATATGGCGCACATACATGCCCTAAGGGCATGTATGGGCGTCATATGTCACCTTTTGTTTTTTGGCAAAAAAGCTTTTTGAAAAGAATTCGCAAATTACCACCAACTAGAAGTTGGTCGTAATTTGCAAATCCTTAATGGCATTTTTTTGCATATTTTTTGTTTGATACATTGCATTTAAGAAATCACAAAATGTGCAAATCCTTCAGTGCAATCGCAAAATAAAGAATAGCAAATTTTGCTATTCCTTATTTTGCATCAAACTTGTTTGATACATACCATTTGTCTAATTAGCATTCGCAAAGGCCGAAATTCACAGAACTTCGGCCTTTGCAAATGCTAATTAGCTTCATACATATGGCTCCAAGTGAGGCCTGTCATGCAACATGGTGCATCTTTTGCATCACTGCTGCATCAGTTTCATGTGGCACGGTGTTTTTTACACCATGACACATCTGCCTAAATGCATCAATTTGTAATTTTGTCGCCTCATAGCAAATCTTTTGCACCGCCGCTGCATCAGAAAAGTGACGCACAGTGGCGCAAAAGAGGCATACACCTATCATAAATCTGTCCCTAGCATTTTAAATGATTAATTCAGGATGACGATAAGGTGTGGCCTATCCAGAGGTTTGTTTAAGGTGAGGCCTACTCAGGATTGCAGATCAAAGTTACACTTGATGAACAATACAGAGGAGATAATACATGTAAAGGCCTACCAATGAAGTAAGTTATGTCCACTTCATTGTGCCAGTCATCATAAATCTATCCCTATGCTTCTTATCTTGTTAGAGATGAACTGCCATATGTATCATCAAACTATTTTGCATTTCCTAAATAGCGAATTTTAAGGAATAAATAGCGATTCTTTACCATTCCTAATTTGCAATGAGCAAATTGCTAATTGCAAATTACTCATTCATTTCCATGGGCCAGGAGGCCCATAGGAATGAAGGTGCAATTTGCGATTAGCAATTAGCTCATCGCAAATTAGGAATTTTTCCAAGGGTGCATGGGTGTCTCAAGAACACCCTGCTGCACCCCCTGAAAAAGAAATTTGGGGGCATATGGCGCACATACATGCCCTAAGGGCATGTATGGGCGTCATATGTCACCTTTTGTTTTTTGGAAAAAAAGCTTTTTGAAAAGAATTCGCAAATTACCACCAACTAGAAGTTGGTGGTAATTTGCAAATCCTTAATGGCATTTTTTGCATATTTTTTGTTTGATACATTGCATTTAAGAAATCACAAAATTTGCAAATCCTTCAGTGCAATCGCAAAATAAAGAATAGCAAATTTTGCTATTCCTTATTTTGCATCAAACTTGTTTGATACATACCATTTGTCTAATTAGCATTCGCAAAGGCCGAAATTCACAGAACTTCGGCCTTTGCAAATGCTAATTAGCTTCATACATATGGCCCCAAGTGAGGCCTGTCTTGCAACATGGTGCATCTTTTGCATCACTGCTGCATCAGTTTCATGTGGCATGTTTTTTTTTACACCATGACACATCTGCCTAAATGCATCAATTTGTAATTTTGTCGCCTCATAGCAAATCTTTTGCACCGCCGCTGCATCACAAAAGTGACGCACAGTGGCGCAAAAGAGGCATACACCTATCATAAATCTGTCCCTAGCATTTTAAATGATTAATTCAGGATGACGATAAGGTGTGCCCTATCCAGAGGTTTGTTTTAGGTGAGGCCTACTCAGGATTGCAGATGAAAGTTACGCTTGATGAAGAATACAGAGGAGATAATACATGTAAAGCTCTACCAATGAAGTAAGTGATGTCCACTTCATTGCGCCAGTCATCATAAATGTATCCCTAAGCTTCTTATCTTGTTAGAGATGAACCGCCATATGTATCATCAAACTATTTTGCATTTCCTAAATAGCGAATTTTAAGGAATAAATAGCGATTCTTTACCATTCCTAATTTGCGATGAGCAAATTGCTAATTGCAAATTACCCATTCATTTCCATGGGCCAGGAGGCCCATAGGAATGAAGGTGCAATTTGCGATTAGCAATTAGCTCATCGCAAATTAGGAATTTTTCCAAAGGTGCAGGGGTGTCTCAAGAACACCCTGCTGCACCCCTGAAAAAGAAATTTGGGGGCATATGGCGCACATAAATTTTAACAACATTCCTTTACCTCAAAAACGATTTTCAAGTCATAATTTGAAAACACTGCCCACGGGGAAATGACTTAAAATGTCCTTAAGACACATGAAAGTGTTTTTTTAAAGCCTTTGCAAGTTTTTGGGTCACTTTTAACATGGCTATGTAACTCAAACAGTCAAAATCTAAATTTACCATGCACAGGTGGGACCATATTTACAAGGAATGTGCCCCACGGGGAAAGGTCTTTTAATGTAATATGGGAAAAATGACATTAGAGACACTGAAATGCCTTATAAAGAAGCATACACAATTATATCCTTGTCATAAATTTACAAACCATTCCTTTTCCCCAAAAACGATTTTCAAATCATAATTTGAAAACACTGCACATGGGGAAATGACTTAAAATGTCCTTAAGACACATGAAAGCGTTTTTTAATTGCCTTTCCAGCATGGTTGGGTCACTTTTAACATGGCTATGTAACACAAACATTCAAAATCTAAATTTGCCATGCACAGGTGGGAGCATATTTACAAGGAATGTGCCCCACGGGGAAAGGTCTTTTAATGTAATATGGGAAAAATGACATCAGAGACACTGAAATGCCTTATAAAGAAGCATACACCATTATGTCCTTGTCATGAATTTAAAAACCATTCCTTTTCCCCAAAAACGATTTTCAAATCATAATTTCAAAACACTGCACATGGAGAAATGACTTAAAATGTCCTTAAGACACATGAAAGCGTTTTTTGATTGCCTTTCCAGCATGGTTGTGTCACTTTTAACATGGCTATGTAACGCAAACATTCAAAATCTAAATTTGCCATGCACAGGTGGGAGCATATTTACAAGCAATTTGCTCCACAGAGAAAGGTCTTACATTAAAATGGGAAAAATAACATCAGAGACACTCAATTGCCTTATAAAGAAGCATACACCATTATGTCCTTGTCATAAATATTATAACCATTCATTTTCCTCAAAAACGATTTTCAAGTCATAATTTGAAAACACTCCACAGCTCCTATGCACAAAAAAACCCTGTCAGTACTAATACTTCACATTTTCTCCAATTACAATTTCTCAAAGAAACAAAATCTATTTGTAAAACACTTGAGACAAAGCAACATTTGAAAAACACAACTTTCTTCATAATTTTCTCCTTAAAGCACACTATTCTCTATCTAAATTAAAGAAATCTTTTCTCACCTTAGCAAATACTTTGAGTTTCAAAACAGTCTCAGAAACACACCAATTTGTCTTCAGCAGAGCAAAAGGTATGCACTCCAGAGTCTGCAGCTATCAAAAGCACAGAAATGCTGTAATTCTTCACACATATCTCTCATGTCACCCAATCAAAACTCTTCCCTCACTTTTTTTCAAATCAAAACCCTTCCCCCCTCTGCCCTTTCTGCCTTTTTTGCATAGCAACCACCTCCTTGAAGGCCTCTGGTGTTTGCAAGTTCACACAACAATGTTGCAATTGAACTCTGAACTCTCAGTGCACCTCATATCCAGTGCATTCTTTCATTTAATGATTTTTTCTTGACCACTCAAAATACATCTTTCAAAGAACTCATCCATGCACCCTAACTTTCTGTTTTCAGCAATCAAAATCCACCAATCACTGTTACTGCTTCATTAACACAGAAACTCCACAGTTTTTTTCATTTTAAACTCTTATTTTTTCAACTGCCATTTCATTGCCACACTTCATCTGACTGCAGGAGAACCTTCTCTCACCATGTTTTCTGTCTGGATTGTTGGACATAGTTACATCTATTGGGCTCAGAGGTATGCTGAGAACAGGAATTTACCTAACCTCAATTTACAAGATGTGGAAATTAAGTGGTTTGGCCACAGAGGATTAAAATGTCACCAATTGATACCATTGGTGAAAACCTTTATGCATTTGCCAAAACCTGACCTGTTAATTGTGCACTGTGGAGGTAATGATTTGGGCACTTTGACTGGGGTAGGTCTGGAAATGCTTTTAAAGGACACCTTTGAGCAATTAATGGCACTTTTTCCTCAGACTGCCTTGGTATATTCAAATATATGCCAAAGACAGAAATGGAGGTGGTCAAACCAATTTTGTCCAGAAGTCGAGGAAGCATGTAAACAAATCTGTTTCAGCTTACATGAGAGACCATGGAATGGGCTCCCTGTACAACAATAACTTGCGTTACTACATGCAAGATATCTACAGAGGAGATGGAGTTCACTTCTCAGATGAGGGCAACAGAATTTTCATTCTGAATTTAAGACTGTGAATTGGTGCCTACTTATAAGTACCTAAATGTACCATAAACCCAAAAGCTCTTCTCAGAGCTACCCTACATCTGATCACTCACAATTATTATTTTACTCTAACTTTTTTCACTAATTTTCAACAAAGTACGCTCCCTGGGACGCTACCCGGTACGCGAACCGGGAGCTAACCTCGCTAAATTTTTAAAAAAATGTTTTTTTTCGCACATATGGGCCTCCTCAGCCACCCTCAGAAAACCTAGGGGGTCAAGATAAGTCTACCGTGCCCCCTTCTACCCATTCTGAACATTATTTGCCCTCCATCTTGTATCTTAATTCGACCGAAACACAAAATGGTGGACTCCAGGAAAACGCTTAAGGTTCGCGAACCGGGGCGCTCGCCAGTTCGCGTACCGGGTCGCTCCCTGGGAAGCGCACCATCAAAAAAGGTGGGAAAGTAGGTTACAGAAAAGCGACTGGAGACAATTTCACCAAATATAGATTAGCTCATACTACATACCAATGCCTACCATTTTCACAAATTTGATTGAAATTCCATTTAACCATTTAGCCTGTAGTCCTCTCTAAATACCCTGAGGTAAATTACTTCACAAAACACATCTGAAGTGTTGGAATTGACAACCAATTAAAATGTTACTTTCATTTTCTACTTTTTTTACCTGACATTTGATTGGTTATGTACCTGAATATATATAAAGGAAGAGAGAGAAACACAGCCATTTTGACTACTACTTCCTGAACTACATTGCAAGATCATTTTCACTCACAACTTAAACTTGTTTTTAGAAGGTGAGATATTATTTTATAAATTTGAAAACATTTTCAGATAGTTATATACTATCCCTCTGTAAGAGTTAGACATTGAGAAAGGCTTCTTTATTATAATTATGGATTGATTTAGGTTTCTGTGGTATAATTATGAATTTACTTAGGCTTCTTCACAGGCACTTTTTAATAGTACTACTTCACGCCTGAAACCATACAGTGCCCATAGATTACTTCTCTGTTATAAACTCACAAGTACCTGTCTGAACTTAAACCCAACAGTGCCCTATCTCTACTGATATATTTATTTTTTATGCAAATTACAGCAATAAAATGGAAGGTGAGCAGAATGTTTCCTTCGAAATTGTTCTGGAGAACAACACAGAAAAAGATATTGAGGACAATGATGACTCAGATTTCATGGATGAATCACGGGACCATGAATTAGTTCAATGTGTAGAATCTGTGGATCATTTACTTCATTATGATGACGGTCAAATGTGGGAACTTATGTTCACTCAACAAGAGGACATATCGGACAGTCAAATGCTAGACGTTCTATTAAATTTTGAAAAACAATCCGAAAAATAAAATTGTATGTAATATTAAAAAATTGTTTGAGTCTTTAATCATTTTTATATGTAATTCATAAACTAGTTAAATGTTAGAAATGTTATTAAATTTTCAAACACAATCACAATAATAAATAATTGCTTAAAAAATAAAAAAAATAAAAAAATAATCAACAAAACCAACAATCAATTAACATACAGTATTTGAAAAGTCTATCATTCTTTTTTCCTTATAGTACGCTCCCCGGACCGCTTCCCGGTTCGCGAACCGGGCGCTACCCACGCAAAAAAACAAATTTTTTTTTTTATTTTTTGCCCCGCTGGGCCCTTTTAAAGCCTCCACATTAAACCTAGGGGGTCAGGGAGGATCTACTATGCCCCCTTATGGTCATTTCCCCCTTTGTTTTGGCCTCCTCTTGTCTCTCAATCCTACCGAGAGACAAGATGGCGGCCGCTCCGGACTGTTTAGAATGTTGACAGACACCGGAGAGCCAATCAGCTTCGCTACGCGAAGTTCCGTTACGCGTAAAGTCCGCGAACCGGAGCGCTGCCCGGTCCGCTGTTACAGATATATATCTTTTTTTGAACGTTAATTTCTCAAAATCCACTGAAGCACATATATTGAGACCTAGCAAAGGCACATCGGGCTACCAGTCCCTACAATTTTGCCAAGTTTCGTGGAAATCCATTCAGCCGTTCGGGCTAAAAGTGAGGCCAACCGCCCTATGGAAAACTCAATGTTAAAAACACGTTTTGGGACCCCCCTTTTTTCTCGGCCCCCCCTTGACGAACCCCCCCCCAAATTTCCAGGGGCTGCTCAGAAACAAAATGTTCCATTTTCCAGAAAATTTCAGCCAATTCCGTCCACAAACGCCAAAGTTATTAGACATAGAATTTTCAAAAATCCCATAGAGAAAAAATCCTAACTATATATACCTACTGGCGACCGCCAGTAGGTAATATATATATATATATATATATATATATATATATATATATGCTCCAAAGTACACCAAATCGCGAGGCACTTAGTAGGCGGGTGCTGTGACGCGGTGGCATCCCGCAAATTCAATGCATGCTCAGTAATCTCTCCAAAATCCTCAGAAAAGATACACAGCACTCACGGGAAATTTTCACACAGCGGGTTTATTGCCAAAGACAGGCGCGTTACGGGAAAGCTCCCTTCTTCTGTGTCAAACCATAGCAAGTTTGGCGGCACCATTTTAAATTCAGTCGTGGTTAACTAAAACAAATGAGGAACATTGCGCACCTTGTCAAATCGTGGGGGCCATCTTGTAAATACAATGTAAAACATTATCACTGAGCTTCCCAAGCACATTTAAACATTTAACTGCGCAATTGTGACTCTCCCAAGTATATTACTAAAACATTGACGCTATCGTCATGTGTTAAATTATCTTGCCGTGGATCGGCCTTGGCAACCCCGCTTGGTTGCCTCTTCCCCCACATAGAAATTCATTACATTTAACCACTATACTGATACAACTATAAGTCCATGTTCATATAATATTTGATCGATCTAATTCACTAAATTCATTTTACAAAGATAATGAATAAACCCCACTGTTACCCAGAACATCCTATTATTTACAAGTGAAGACACAGTTTCAATTAGTCTAAATACAATACTCAATTCCAGTTTATCTTGTTCCAAAATGTATCCCTTTTTTTTTTTCTCCCTTCGTGCAGTTTAGGTCCCCAAATGTACTGCTAGCTCCTACCAGCTATTAAGTCCCCCCGGGGCTTTAGTTTGTAAGTCTACAATATAGCGGGATTCAAGCCGTCTAAGTTGTTGTACCCTATCCCCCCCCTCTCTGATTTTCTGGTACATGATCCAAACAAAAGTACTGGAGGAGATTTCTATCACTCTTGTGTTTGATAGCAAAATGTCGAGACACCGGGTAAGTGAAATCTTTTTTCACTATTGCCCGCATGTGCTTGAGAATCCTTAATTTCACAGGATTAATGGTACTCCCCACATAGTTCTGATTGCAGGGACATCCTAGGCAGTATACAGCAAAGGTGG
The DNA here is from genome assembly GCF_964261635.1 of Lissotriton helveticus. Taxonomy (NCBI): domain Eukaryota; kingdom Metazoa; phylum Chordata; class Amphibia; order Caudata; family Salamandridae; genus Lissotriton; species Lissotriton helveticus. Next base: position 810,504,961 of record NC_136063.1, read on the forward strand.
TATGACAAGACATAAACTTGTTGATCCTTCTACCTCCCTTACATCCCTTAACTTCGTATGTTAACATTCTTCTACTATGCACACAGGTTTTGCATTTCCCGCAAGGAAAACATCCCCTTGCCTCCTGAAATGTCCCTGTTCTTTTTACCACTGGTCCTAGATGACTATGTACCAGTTGGTCTCGAAGAGACCTGACTTTTCTGAATGTAATTAAGGGAGCACGTAGTACATCAGATCCTATAATGCCATCTGTTTTCAGAACATGCCAATGTTTTTTCATGATCATTCTGAACCAATTTGAGTCACGGGAAAAGGTGGTTATCAGTCTAAATTTCTCTACACCAGAGTTCTTTTTAGGTTTCTTCTCAAAAAGACTCTCCCTCGGCAGTTGTTTCACCCTCTGGAGTGTATTTTCGAGAAGTTCTGCCTTGTATCCCCGTGCTAAGAATCTGTCGACACTCCCCTTGACTGCCTTCTCGTAGTCATCCACCATTGAGCAATTACGTCTTAACCTAAGAAATTTCCCGTAGGGTATGCTGTCAATTAGATTGCGGGGATGGCTGCTGGATGCATGTAGCGTACTATTCCCAGCCGTTGGTTTCCTGTAGAGAGATGTCTTGATCTTACCATTATATATCTCTACAGTCAGATCCAGATAGCTTGCTGCCACCAAGCTAATCTGGCCGGTGAATCTTAGATTATAGTTGTTGTTGAGTACCCGTATATATTCTTCAGTCTCTTCTACACTTCCATTCCAGACTTTAATGGAACTCTTCCTCGACCGGGACAAAACCCTCAAAGAGATCGAGGCCTTGGAGGAAGAGTTACTCAAGAATGACGATAAAGTCCAACAGGAACAACTGAAAGCATCTATGAAAAAAAGGCTAGAGAAATATGAAATGAAGATTAAAGTCCGGAAACAAGAAAAATTTGATCGCGACGAACACGATTATGCCATGGGCCAAGTTCTGACATTTGCTAAAAAATATGAACAGACTCGGAAGGAAATGGCCAACAGAAGTAAAACACAAAAAGTTGTGGTACCACCAACGGTTGAAACCTCGGAGTCAGATTTGAAGGAGGAAGAACAATCTGGTGAGGAATTGGCAGGACCCTCTGGAACATCTCATAAGACCCCTTTTCAACAGGAGTTCAACATAATAAGACAGAAGTGGTTAAGGGGAGGAAAGAACAAACCCCCAGAGGAAGGAGAAAAACCAGAAGGGGCGGCCGGAAGGGGAAGAGCCAAACCACCTCAAAATGTGAGAGTAACCAGGAGCAAGAGGGGATCCAGATGGTAAATGATGAAGAAAATCTGACCATCGTGAATCTCTCACATAGATCACTGACACCAAATGAAGAATCAGCATTGAAACTAGGTCTCACTTTTTGCCCGAATGATGGCATTGAATCACACAAACCAGAATTGACTTGTTCAAATTCGTCCGGAAGATGAAATTACACAAATACTATAAAACTAAACCCACTCCGAAAGAAACTACATTTTTACGAATAACCCAAAAGGAGACTGATCTCTTAAATGTGAATGACTTAACGTCATTGGAAATGCTTGAGACCTTACGACAGGAGGGGACTATGGAAATTGGCATTGAAACCACTACTCTGACCCAAAGACTAACACAGGGGGAAATCGACCAAGAGGCACATAGTAGTGGATTCAAACCAACTTCCAAATTTCTTCCAACATTACCCACGGATGCCATAGATACTTTTTCAGATCTAATCATCAAGGAGTTGATGGCTTTCAGAGGAAGTAAACCATCAAAGAAAAAAAGGATGGATAATCTAACTAAAGCACAAAGAATGGCATTGAAAAGTTTAACGGATGATCAGTCCATTATTTGTAAACCCTCGGACAAAGGGGGAAATGTCGTCCTTCTCTCGAGAGAACAGTATGTAGAGGAGGCGATGCGACAACTTGGAGATCGTAAATGCTACGAAATCGCTACAAGGAATGTGTACCAATCGAGCATTGAAAATCTACACTGTTTGTTGAAGAAATGGCATGACAAACACATGCTTGATGTGGATGAATACCTGTTCTTGAAAACAACAAATCCGATCCTACCAACCTTTTATTACTTACCGAAGGTGCATAAGAAGATAGAAAAACTGCCGGGGTGACCTGTAGTTTCTTCTATGGGCGGCCTAACAGAAAATCTTTCAAAATTCCTGGATCATTTCCTATTTGAGTCAGTTCTTGCCTTAAAGTCCTACATTAGAGACACCACTGACTTCATTGAACATTTTGAGACATTGAATTGGCAATCGACATACTGCATGATTACACTGGATATAACCAGCCTCTACACATGCATAGACCATGCACAGGGTCTCCAGGCGGTAGAATATTTTCTAAAAAAACGACCATTGAAACTGGCATTGCACAATCAGATGCTGTTAGAATTCATTGAATTCTGCTCTATGTAATAACATCTTTCTCTTTCAGGGTGACATGTTTAGACAGATCTCAGGTATGGCAATGGGCTCCTGCTTTGCCGCCAGCTACGCAAATTTATTTGTGGGCTGGTGGGAGGAGCAGGTGGCCTGGGCCTCTGGGAATAAAGAATGGTCAGAAAAAATTGTATTGTGATACCGATATATTGATGACCTGTTTCTGGTCTGGAATGGAAGTGTAGAAGAGGCTGAAGAATATATACGGGTACTCAATAACAACAACTATAATCTAAGATTCACCGGCCAGATTAGCTTGGTGGCAGCAAGCCATCTGGATCTGACTGTAGAGATATATAATGGTAAGATCAAGACATCTCTCTACAGGAAACCAACGGCTGGGAATAGTACGCTACATGTGTACAGCAGCCATCCCCGCAATCTAATTGACAGCATACCCAACGGCGAATTTCTTAGATTAAGACGTAATTGCTCAATGGTGGATGACTACGAGAAGGCAGTCAAGGAGAGTGTCGACAGATTCTTAGCAAGGGGATACAAGGCAGAACTTCTCTAAAATACACTCCAAAGGGTGAAACAACTGCAGAGGGAGAGTCTTTTTGAGAAGAAACCTCAAAAGAACTCTGGTGAAGGGAAATTTAGACTGATAACCACCTTTTTCTGTAACTCAAATTGGTTCAGAATGATCATGAAAAAACATTGGCATGTTCTGAAAACAGATGGCATTATAGGATCTGATGTACCACGTGCTCCCTTAATTACATTCAGAAAAGCCAGATCTCTTCGAGACCAGCTGGTACATAGTCATCTAGGACCAGTGGTAAAAAGAACAGGGACATTTCAGGAGGCAAGGGGATTTTTTGCTTGCGGGAAATGCAAAGCCTGTGCGCATAGTAGAGGAATGTTAACATACGAAGTTAAGGGATGTAAGGGAGGTAGAAGGATCAACAAATTTATGTCTTGTCATACCACCTTTGCTGTATACTGCCTAAGATGTCCCTGCAATCAGAACTATGTGGGGAGTACCATTAATCCTGTGAAATTAAGGATCCTCAAGCACATGCAGGCAATAGTGAAAAAAGATTTCACTTACCCGGTGGCTCGACATTTTGCTATCAAACACAAGAGTGATTGAAATCTCCTCCAGTACTTTTGTTTGGATCATGTACCAGAAAATCAGAGTGGGGGGGATAGGGTACAAAAACTGAGACGGCTTGAATCCCGCTATATAGTAGACTTACAAACTAAGGCCCCGGGGGGGGCTTAATAGCGGGGAGCAGCTAGCAGTACATTTGGGGACCTAAACTGCATGAAGAGAGGAAAAAAAAAAATGAAAGGGATACATTTTGGAACAAGATAAACTGGAATTGAGTATTGTCTATGGACTAATTGAAACTGTGTCTTCACTTGTAAATAATAGGGTGTTCTGGGTAACAGTGGGGTTTATTTATTATTTTTGTAAAATGAATTTAGTGAATTAGATCTATCAAATATTATATGAACATGGACTTATAGTTGTATCAGTATAGTGGTTAAACTTAATGAATTTCTATGTGGGGGAAGAGGCAACCAAGCGGGGTTGCCAAGTCCGATCCACGGCATGATAATTTAACACATGACGATAGTGTCAATGTTTTAGTAATATACTTGGGAGAGTCACAATTGCGCAGTTAAATGTTTAAATGTGCTTGGGAAGCTCAGTGATAATGTTTTACATTGTATTTACAAGATGGCGCCAACGATTTGACAAGGCGCGCAATGTCCCTCATTTGTTTTAGTTAACCACGACTGACTTAAAAATGGTGCCGCCAAACTTGCTATGGTTTGACACAGAAGAAGGGAGCTTTCCCGAAACGTGTCTGTCTTTGGAAATAAACCCGCTGTGTGAAAATTTCCCGTGAGTGCTGTGTATTTTTTCTGAGGATTTTGGAGAGATTACAGAGCATGCATGCATATATATATATATATATATATATATATATATATATATATATATATATATATATATATATATATATATATATATATATATTACCTACTGGCGGTCGCCAGTAGGTATATATAGTTAGGATTTTTTCCCTATGGGATTTTTGAAAATTCTATGTCTAATAACTTTGGCGTTTGTGGACGGAATTGGCTGAAATTTTCTGGAGAATGGAACATTTTGTTTCTGAGCAGCCCTTGGAAATTTGGGGGGGTTTCGTCAAGGGGGGGCCGAGAAAAAAGGGGGGTCCCAAAACGTGTTTTTAACATTGAGTTTTCCATAGGGCGGTTGGCCTCACTTTTAGCCCGAACGGCTGAATGGATTTGCATGAAACTTGGCAAAATTGTAGGGACTGGTAGCCCGATGTGCCTTTTCTAGGTCTCAATATATGTGCTCCAGTGGATTTTGAGAAATTAACGTTTAAAAAAAGATATATATCTGTAAGCGCGCTCCGGGCAGCGCTCCGGTCCGCGGACCTTAAGCGTACCGGAACTTCGCGTAGCTAAGCTGATTGGCTCTCCGGTGTCTGTCAACATTCTAAACAGTCCGGAGCGGCCGCCATCTTGTCTCTCGGTAGGATTGAGAGACAAGAGGAGGCCAAAACAAAGGCGAAAATGACCATAAGGGGGCATACTAGATCCTCCCTGACCCCCTAGGTTTAATGTGGAGGTTTTAAAAGGGCCCCGCGGGGCAAAAAAAACAAAAAACATTTTTTGTTTTTTTTGCGTGGGGAGCGCCCGGTCCGCGAACCGGGAAGCGTTCTGGGCAGCGTACTGCAATGAAAAATGAATGATAGACTTTTCAAATGCTGTATGTTAATTGATTGTTGTTTTTGTTGATTATTTTTTATTTTCTTTATTTTTTAAGCATTTTTTTTTATTGTGATTGTGTTTCATAATTTATTAAACTTTCTAACATTTCATTGTCAGAAATTTCATAATTATCATGGAATATACATTGTAGTCTCTGAGGGTGTAAAATGTCCTCATTTGCAAGGAGGTTATCTACTGCTTGTACACATTGCAGTAGTTCATTGTCCCAAGTTTCATCGAAAAATTCAATGTCAATTTGATCAATTGTATCAATCAATTCTTGGCTGCTCTCTTGCAGGTCCATTTCAAAAGAAACTTGGTTTTCGCCTTCCATTTTGCCTGAAATTTGGATTAAAAAAATATATATTAGTAGAGATAGGGCAATGTTGGGAATAATTTTAGATAGGCATTTTTTATCAGTGAATTTATCTTTGGGCAGTGTATAGTATCAGAGTGGAAGTAGGAATATAAAAAAGTGTATGTGATTTAACGTAAGTAAATTCATAATTATACAAGAGAAGCCTAACTCCATCCATAACTATAACAGAGAAGTCTCTCTAAATCTATAACTACTACAGAGGGATAGTATATATCTATCAGAAAAAGTTTACCATATTAACTTATAGTGCACAATATACTTCAGTTTTAAAAATAAAAACTTACCTTTAGAAAGAAGTTGAAGGAATTAGTGAAAATACTATTGAAATGTACAGCAAGAAGTAGTAGTCAAAATGGCTGTGTTTTCTTCTCTTCCTTTATATATATTCAGGTATATAACCAATGAAATGTCAGGTAAAAAAAGTAGAAAATGAAAGTAACATTTTCATTGGTTGTCAATTCCAACACTTCAGATGTGTTTTGTGAAGTAATTTACCTCAGGGTATTTAGAGAGGTCTACAGGCTAAATGACTAAATGGAATTCCAATCAAATTTGTGAAAATGGTAGGGATTGGTATGTAGTATGAGCTAATCTATATTTGGTGAAATTGTCTCCAGTGGCTTTTCTGTGAACTACTTTCCCACCTTTTTTGATGGTGCGCTTCCCAGAGAGCGACCCGGTACGCGAACCGTTGAGCGCCCCGGTTCGCGAACCTTAAGCGTTCCGGGAGTCCACCATTTTGTGTTTCGGTCGAATTAAGATACAAGATGGAGGGCAAATAATGTTCAGAATGGGTAGAAGGGGGCACGGTAGAGTTATCTTGACCCCCTAGGTTTTCTGAGGGTGGCTGAGGAGGCTTATATGTGCGAAAAAAAAACATTTTTAAAAAAAAATTCGCGAGGTTAGCTCCCGGTTCGCGTACCGGGTAGCGCCCCAGGGAGCGTACTTTGTTGGAAATTAGTGAAAAATGTTAGAGTAAAATAATAATTGTGAGTGATCAGATGTAGGGTAGCTCTGAGAAGAGCTTTTGGGTTTATGGTACATTTAGGTACTTATAAGTAGGTACCAATGCACATTCTTAAATTCAGAGTGAAAACTCTGTTGCCCTCATCTGAGAAGTGAACTCCATCTCCTCTGTAGATATCTTGCATGTAGTAACGCAAGTTATTGTTGTACAGGGAGCCCATTCCATGGTCTCTCATGTAAGCTGAAACAGATTTGTTTACATGCTTCCTCGACTTCTCAATTTGTGGACAAAATTGGTTTGACCACCTCCATTTCTGTCTTTGGCATATATTTGAATATACCAAGGCAGTCTGAGGAAAAAGTGCCATTAATTGCTCAAAGGTGTCCTTTAAAAGCATTTCCAGACCTAGACCAGTCAAAGTGCCCAAGTCATTACCTCCACAGTGCACAATTAACAGGTCAGGTTTGGGCAAATGCATAAAGGTTTTCACCAATGGTATCAATTGGTGACATTTTAATCCTCTGTGGCCAAACCACTTAATTTCCACATCTTGTAAATTGAGGTTAGGTAATTTCCTGTTTTCAACGTACCTTTGAGCCCAGTGAATATAACTATGTCCAACAATCCAGACAGAAAACATGGTGAGAGAAGGTTCTCCTGCAGTCAGATGAAGTGTGGCAATGAAATGGCAGTTGAAAAAATGAGAGTTTAAAATGAAAAAAACTGTGGAGTTTCTGTGTTCATGAAGCAGTAACAGTGATTGGTGGATTTTGATTGCTGAAAACAGAAAGTTAGGGTGCACGGATGTGTTCTTTGAAAGATGTATTTTGAATGGTCAATAAAAAATCATTAAATGAAAGAATGCACTGGATATGCAGGTGCACTGAGAGTTCAGAGTTCAATTGCAACAAAGTTGTGTGAACTTGCAAACACCAGAAGTCTTCCAAGAGGTGGTTGCCATGCAGAAAAGGCAGAAAGGGCAGAGGGGGGAAGGGTTTTCATTTGAAAAAAAGTGAGGGAAGAGTTTTGATTGGGTGACATGAGAGATATGTGTGAAGAATTACAGCATTTCTGTGCTTTTGATAGCTGCAGACTCTGGAGTGCATACCTTTTGCTCTGCTGAAGACAAATTGGTGTGTTTCTGAGACTGTTTTCAAACTCAAAGTATTTGCTAAGGTGAGAAAATATTTCTTTAATTTAGATAGAGAATAGTGTGCTTTTAGGAGAAAATTATGAATTATGTGGCGCAAATTGCTTGTAAATATGCTCCCACATGTGCATGGAAAATTTAGATTTTGAATGTTTGTGTTACATAGCCATGTTAAAAGTGATACAAACATGCTGCAAAGGCAATCAAAAAACGCTTTTATGTGTCTTAAGGACATTTTAAGTAATTTTCCCATGTGCAGTGTTTTGAAATTATGATTTGAAAATCGTTTTTGGGGAAAAGGAATTGTTTTTAAATTTATGACAAGGACATAATGGTGTATGCTTCTTTATACAGCAATTGACTGTCCCTGATGTTATTTTTCCCATTTTAATGTAAGACCTTTCTCTGTGGCGCAAGTTGCTTGTAAATATGCTCCGACCTGTGCATGGGAAATTTAGATTTTAAATGTTTGTGTTACATAGCCATGTTAAAAGTGACCCAACCATGCTGGAAAGGCAATAAAAAAACACTTTCATGTGTCTTAAGGACATTTTAAGTAATTTCCCTGTGGGCAGTGTTTTCAAATTATGAATTGAAAATCGTTTTTGAGGTAAAGGAATGTTGTTAAAATTTATGTGCGCCATATGTCCACAAATTTCGTTTTCAGGGGTGCAGCAGGGTGTTCTTGAGACACCCCTGCACCTTTGGAAAAATTCCTAATTTGCGATGAGCTAATTGCTAATCGCAAATTGCACCTTCATTCCTATGGGCCTCCTGCTCCATGGAAATGAATGGGTAATTTGCAATTAGCAATTTGCTCATCGCAAATTAGGAATGGTAAAGAATCGCTATTTATTCCTTAAAATTCGCTATTTTGGAAATGCAAAATAGTTATATGATACATATGGCGGTTGATGTCTAACAAGATAAGTAGCTTAGGGATACATTTATGATGACTGGCGCAATGAAGTGGACATCACTTACTTCATTGGTAGAGCTTTACATGTATTATGTCCTCTGTATTCTTCATCAAGCGTAACTTTAATCTGCAATCCTGAGTAGGCCTCACCTTAAACAAACCTCTGGATAGGCCACACCTTATCGTCATCCTGAATTAATCATTTAAAATGCTAGGGACAGATTTATGATAGGTGTATGCCTCTTTTGCGCCACTTACAAAACACTGTCCACGGGTGAATGACTTAAAATGTCCTTAAGACACATGAATGTGTTTTTTTAAAGCGTTTGCAATTTTTTGGGGTGACTTTTAACATGGGTATGTGACTCAAACAGTCAAAATCTAAATTCACCATGCACAGGTGGGAGCATATTTACAAGGAATGTGCTCCATGGGGAAAGGTCTTATAATGTAATATGGGAAAAATGACATCAGAGACACTGAAATGCCTTATAGAGAAGCATACACCATTATGTCCTTGTCATAAATTTGCAAACCATTACTTTTCCCCAAAAACGATTTTCAAATCATAATTTGAAAACACTGCACATGTGGAAATTACTTAAAATGTCCTTAATTCAAAATTTGCTATTCCTTATTTTGCGATTGCACTGAAGGATTTGCAAATTTTGCGATTCCTTAAATGCAATGTATCAAACAAAAAATATGTAAAAAATTATATTAAGGATTTGGAAACTACCACCAACTTCTAGTTTGTGGTAATTTGCGAATTCTTTTCAAAAAGCATTTTTTTTCCAAAAAACAAAAGGTGCCATATGACGCCTATACATGTCCTTAGGGCATGTATGTGTGCCATATGCCCCCAAATTTCTTTTTCAGGGGTGTAGCAGGGTGTTCTTGAGATACCCCTGCACGCTTGAAAAAATTCCTATTTTGTGATGAGCTAATTGCTAATCGCAAATTGCAACCTTCATTCCTATGAGCCTCCTAGCCCATGGAAGTGAATGGGTAACTTGCAATTAGCAATTTGCTCATTGCAAATTAGGAATGGTAAAGAATTGCTATTTATTCCTTAAAATTTGCTATTTAGGAAATGCAAAATAGTTTGATGGTACATATGGTGGTTCATCTGTAACAAGATAAGAAGCTTAGGGATACATTTATGATGACTGGCGCAATAAAGTGGACATTACTTACTTCATTGGTAGGCCTTTACATGTATTATCTCCTCTGTATTCTTCATCAAGCGTAACTTTAATCTGCAATCCTGAGTAGGCCTCACCTTAAACAAACCTTTGGATAGGCCACACCTTATTGTCATCCTGGATTAATCATTTAAAATGCTAGGGACAGATTTATGATAGGTGTATGCCTCTTTTGTGCCACTGTGCGTCACTTTTATGATGCAGCGGCGGTGCTAATTTGCAATTAGCAATTTGCTCATTGCAAATTAGGAATGGTAAAGAATTGCTATTTATTCCTTAAAATTTGCTATTTAGGAAATGCAAAATAGTTTGATGGTACATATGGTGGTTCATCTGTAACAAGATAAGAAGCTTAGGGATACATTTATGATGACTGGCGCAATAAAGTGCACATTACTTACTTCATTGGTAGGCCTTTACATGTATTATCTCCTCTGTATTCTTCATCAAGCGTAACTTTAATCTGCAATCCTGAGTAGGCCTCACCTTAAACAAACCTCTGGATAGGCCACACCTTATCGTCATCCTGGATTAATCTTTTAAAATGCTAGGGACAGATTTATGATAGGTGTATGCCTCTTTTGTGCCACTGTGCATCACTTTTATGATGCAGCGGCGGTGCAAAAGATTTGCTATGAGGCGACAACATTACAAATTGATGCATTTAGGCAGATATGTCATGGTGTAAAAAAAACGTACCACATGAAACCGATGCAGCAGTGATGCAAAAGATGCACCATGTCGCAAGACAGGCCTCACTTGGGGCCATATGTATCAAGCTAATTAGCATTCGCAAAGATCAAAATTCTACGAATTTCGGCCTTTGCGAATGTTAATTAGACAAATGGTATGTATCAAACAAGTTTGATGCAAAATAAGGAGTAGCAAAATTTGCTATTCCTTATTTTGCAATTGCACTGAAGGATTTGCAAATTTTGTGACTACTTAAATGCAATGTATCAAACAAAAAATATCTAAAAAATGACATTAAGGATTTGGAAACTATTGTGGTAAATTGGTGGTAATTTGTGAATTCTTTTCAAAAAGCTTTTTTTCAAAAAAACAAAAGGTGCCATATGACGCCAACACATGCCCTTAGGGCATGTATGTGTGCCATATGCCCCCAAATTTCTTTTTCAGGGGTGCAGCAGGGTGTTCTTGAGACACCCCTGCACCCTTGGAAAAATTCCTAATTTGTGATGAGCAAATTGCTAATCGCAAATTAAACCTTCATTCCTATGAGCCTCCTAGCCCATGGAAATGAATGGGTAACTTGCAAATAGCAATTTGCTCATTGCAAATTAGGAATGGTAAAGAATTGCTATTTATTCCTTAAAATTCGCTATTTAGGAAATGCAAAATAGTTTCATGCTACATATGGCGGTTCATCTGTAACAAGATAAGAAGCTTAGGGATAGATTTATGATGACTGGTGCATCACCAGGGATGTGTCAGTCATCCTGCGCCGCTGTTCCGCCACCCATGGTGTGCTGCATTTAGAATACGGGGCATCATGGGGCAAAAATGGCACAGATGCGTGACGTATCTGTGCTGTAAAGGTAGTGATTGCTGGAGTTGTATCGCAAGTGCGATGCAGCTCAAGCAAGGCTCAGGGGTGCCCCATCTCCACAATGTTGCGTCAAGACCTATGCCTGCTTAAAGCAGGCGCAGGGTTTTGACGAAGCTTTCTCCTATCTGATTGTAAATACGGCACACCATGGGTGGCAGAGTAGTGGTGCACGTTAACTGGTGCATGCCTGGGGATGTGCCATTTAACATAAATCTGCCCCTTTACATTTAAGTATGTGCAGGACACACAGAGTCGGTGAGGCTTATCCAAGGTTAAGAAGAGATGAGTCCTGTTCACTGAAAATTTAGACATAGTCTTCACCTGCTCAGCATTGCTGGACATGGCTAAATAATAGCTGCAAAATATTACTCTTGTTAAACAATTTTACTATTATAATCTCTGAGATTTGTCTCTTACTCTGCAACATCTCATTGTTGTTATCTTTCTTTAAAGATAAAGACAACCTCAACATGAGCGACAATCTGCAATCAGTTGATTTTGACCTCATCATTGAACTTGTAATTGAAACATCAGTGGATGTTGATCCCTTGGATGATTTAAATCCTGAGGATGAAGAAGAGCGTGATGAGGATGCAGATTTGTTCGAATTATATGACATAGGATGGGAAGCTGACCTGCTTGAGCCTATGGAAATATAAACATTTATTTTTAAAATGTATAATTAATAAAAAGTAAAAAGATAAACCGTTTAATTTAAAAATAAAGACACCTTCAAAAGCAGGTTATGTGTAGTGTCTTCAATAAAATATTAAAATATGCTCATAAAATTAGATCAGATTCACATATAAAATAGCACAGGTAACATAAATATAAATGTCATTTCTTTTCTGCTATTTCTGTATTGTAAATTTGCAAGGACTAAAAAATCTTCTATTTAAAATGTCAAGTAGTGTGTTAAGTTTTTGATCACTGTTATTGTTTTACTGTTTGGTAATAATGGTTAATAACATTTTTTATTATATTTTACCACAGATTCAACTGCAGATCATTTCAAGATTTCACCATGCCAACAATAGAAAGACAGAGAAAGGCTGCAAAACGTCAAAGACAGCAAGTGAAAGAAAATAAGCAGCAGTCCTCTAACAAAAAGATTTGTCAAGTCACGAAGAAAGCACCGGGTAAGAGCACAAAATATTTCATAAGAAATATGTGTAGTAAAAAAAATATTACTACAGAAAATGTTTCAGTCCATAAAACGAGAAGGAATTCAAATGGAAAGGAAAGGCCAATCAAAAATGTTACTGCTAGAGCAAGAGATAACTCTGTGCATGATAGTAGAAGGAAACAACAGTTTAGGGAGATTCGTAAACGAATGTTCCGCAACAGGATAATTGGCAATTTGTTAAAAAATATTAAGAAAGGTCAACAGAAACTGGTTTTTTATAAGAGAAAAAAAAAGTTGAGAAAGTTATTGATCAGGCATTTGAAATTAAACGTAAGTTATTTATTTTGATAATCAATAGAATTAGGAAGCTAAACAAGGCAATTTATGATTTCAAAAGAAATAGTAGATGGAAGAGAATAGTTAATCGTAGTAATTTTTGTGAAGTTTTTTCTGGAGAATGGATGCATAGTTCAAGCTGTGAGGCATTTTTTAATGAGGAGAGTTATTTCCAGGATAATGATTTGGTGCATGCAGTTGACACCAGTGGTCGTGCTTATGAAGTGAAAGATGGTTGTCCAGTTGAAAAAGAAAAACTTGTGACAACAGAGGCAGAAGAGGTGTTAGGTAATGAGGTTTTAGGAAGACGTGCTAAGGGTCCTGTGTACACCTGGAAGTGTAGTAGTATTTGCAGTGTGCGACAGGATTCCATCAATTTGCTTTGTGATTTTGTACGGTCATTTAATAAGAAAAGTTTGAAGCAGAAAATAAGGTTGTTGCAAGAATTAGATCCTTGCAGAGTAAGAGAAGTGACAGGTTTGCATGGTCATTCACTGGCTTGTCTTTCCAGGAGAGTATGCCAGAGTGTTTTTCATCATTTCAGGATGCTAGCAGTGCATCATAATAAAGTGAGGAAATTAGTTAGAATGTTGTATTATGCTAAGAGTCCAGCAATTATGCTTAAACAATTATGCGCTGCTCTTTTGCATGGTTCTGAAATAGATGTGAAGAATATATGTGAAGAAATTGAGTTTTGTTACTTTGGAAGTAAAGAGGAGAATGTTGAAATTGAGCAAGAAGAAGAGGGTCATGTGGAAGATAGTGTACAGGTTTCCAGTACAGATAATTTCCAGAGGGAAATTGCGACGTTTGAGGTGAAATCAAGTGAGAGGCCTAATTTCACTTGTGTGTGTTGTCGACGCACTTATTATAAGAATCAGACTAAGTTAGTGGATTTATATGCAAAAAGTGAAAGGGAAGATAATAGTGAATGGAAGGATTTCGCAACATACTTGATGGTAGAAAATTGTTTTGATTTGGGATTGGATCAACGTGTGTGTACTTATTGTTGTTGCAAATTAAATCAAAACCAGATGCCTGCTAGAGCAGTTCATAATAATCTGGAATTGGTTGAGATTCCTTCTGAATTGAAGGATTTAAATAATTATGAATCTATTTTGATTCAAAGTATCCATCCCTTTCAGGCTATTGTAAGAATGGAGCCAAAGACAGGGAAATTGCCTCCATCAGATTTACAGAGAGGATTAAAGGGAAGAGTTGTTTATTTGCCTCTAGATTTGAAGAAAAACATTAACACAATTGGAGTAGAAAAAGTGGAAGAGGAACCTCTGGTTATCTTAGTTAATGGGGTTCCGACAAAGAATAAGAAAATATGGCAAGATTTAGTAGATGTTAGGAAAGTTCAAAAGGCAACATTGTATTTGAAAAAAAATAATAAATACTATAAGAATGTATATGTTGCAGAAGAGGAAGTAAGTGAGGAAGAGGATAGCGATTTGTGTGCTGGTCAAATTGAGAAAGTAGAACCCTCTACTAGTGAAGAAATATATGAACATTATAGTGTTCATCCTTTGCATTCCAAGGAAGTCATGGGGAATGCTATTGAGTTGTTTCAAATGAAACAAGCCAAAGGGAGTCCCATTAGTGTTTGGGAGGAAAGTTTGGAAGCTCAGTGTTTCCCACAGCTTTTTCCAATAGGTCAGGGAGGAAGATATGATGAGCGACCTCATCAAATTCCTGCTTCTGAATACCGGACTTTGCGATTGTATGCAGGAGATGCTAGGTTTCGACAATGCATTCCCTATTTGTTTCATCTCCTGTTTGAAAGCGATCTGTCTGGACTGTCATATGCAGTGAACCACATCTTGAAAAGTGGTATACACATGCAAAACATCTCGGCAAGTGACTTTATGGATAAAGTCAATGTCCAAGACAGTATTTTGGATTCTCACCTGATTAATCTCATGGCGTGTCAGCGTGGTACTAATGAGTACTGGTACCGTCGTCATGGTGATTTAAAATGTATGCTGAGGAACTTAGGTACTCCCACATGGTTCCTCACTCTGAGCTGTGCCGAGTATGGCTGGGAAGACTTACTTGAATTTCTACGAGAGGCAAATGCTAACGTAGATAACATCGAATTCAAGACACCCGGAGAACTGTGCTCTTTGTATGTAGGTACTTCAATCATAGATTTGAAGCTATGATGTCTTTCATCATGAATAAGAAGAATCCACCTCTTGGAGAGGTGTTGGATTTCTTCTGGAGAAAGGAGTACCAAGCAAGAGGTGCTCCTCATATACATATGTTGCTGTGGATCAAGGATGCACCTAAATTTGGAACGGATCCAGAAGACTCAGTGATGAGTTTCATCCAACAGTATTCTACGTGTGCTGTTCCAAACGCAAAGGAGAAGAAAAGCCTAAGAGAAAAAGTTCTGCGTTTCCAAAGCCATCGATGTGGAAAGTACTGCCGTCGTAAATTCCGAAACAAGGACAAGTTCTACACCAAATGTCGTTTCGGTTTTCCACGACCGGTGATTTCTAAAGGAAGAGTAAACAGTTTGATGTCTTCGCTGCGACATAATGTCATGAAGAAATCACCTAAAAACACATACAATTTGAAGAGGAACGAAGAGTCCAAGTACATCAACGACTACAACCCGGTGATTTTGTCCATGTGGAATGCTAACATGGATATACAGTTTGTGGCTGATAACTGTATGGCTGTGGCTCGGTATGTGACGTCTTACATCACCAAAAAAGAGAAGACAGAATTGAAGGATATGTGGGAGGACATTTCCCATGAAAAGAGCCTCAGCAAGAAGTTGTACAGTTTCAGTCTGAAGATGTTGTCGCATCGAGAAATTGGAGCTTGCGAATGCTCTGACCGGTTGTCTTCAGCAAGTCTCTATGCCAAGTCCAGGAGTATCGTTTGGGCGAGTCTTGGTCTTGCTGCAACGCGTAATCGAGTTCTGAAACCTGTGCGGGAAATTGAGTATTTGGCGGAAAAGGAGCCAAACAGTACCGACATTTTGAAGACCAACATGTTGGATACATATTATCCAAATAGAAGCAGTCACCTCGACAATGTTTGTCTGTATGAGGTTCTTCAAAATTACATATTCAAGAGGAACATCAAAGAAGATACTGAGAAAGGAGTGTATGCTGTAATAGGAAGTGAGGGATGTCTGGTCAAGCAAAGAAAATGCCACTTGGTAAACCATCGAAAATTGAGTGGCGAATCTCCTGAAAAAAAGGAGTTTTTCTATTTAGCACTTTTGCAACTTTTCAAGCCTTGGCGTGCAGAAGAGGAACTGCTTGGAGATTTCCTCTGTTACGAAGACTCTTTCAATGCCGCCAAGGAGACCATAGAATGTCCTGCTTTTCCCAAATATGTAGAAATGTTGAATGCGGAAATTGAGCAGGAAGCAACGATTGCAGCCGAGATTGCCAGAGACAGTTCTCAGGACAGTCAGAGTTCTGCTTCATTGAGTCAGGATCCACTAGGAGGACCTGTTATCGAAAATGAAGCTGCCACTGCCATGAATGAAGTGGAAAGAGCCATGGCACATGCTCAGGAGGATGCGGTTAACTTAGAAGAGTTGGACAGACAACTCAACGTTGAGCAGAGGAAAATATATGACGAAGTTACCATGCAAATTGATCATGGATTAAGTCATGACAAGAAAGAGTGCTCATGTACGTCGTTGAAGCCTGTCCGACTGTACGTGAGTGGAGAAGCGGGAACTGGAAAAAGTTTCCTCATTAAAGCAATTTCATGCTATTTGCAGGAAAGGACAGAGTCATCGCTGTCTTGTGTTGTCACCGCTCCAACTGGACTGGCAGCACATAACATTAAAGGGATTACTTTACATCGTTTACTGATGCTGCCAGTGGAGCATGACAACAAATTACAATATCACAAGCTATCTGGAGATGCTTGTTTTGAAGTTTCAAGAATCTTGAGGAAAATGAAACTTCTTATCATTGACGAAGTAAGCATGGTTTCCAATGTCATGCTTGCCTTTGTGCATTTGAGAATGCAAGAAGTTCTCAAAACAGAGTATGATGTGTTATTTGGTGGCAAACACATCATTGTTTTCGGAGATCTTCTGCAGCTGACACCAGTGAAAGGGCAACCTGTGTTCAAAATGCTCACGCATGAAGATACCAGGAAGTGCCTAGGCAGCATTGGCAACGTCAATATATGGTTAAACTTCAATTATGCTGAACTGCATGAAAATATGCGTCAGGCGAAGGATGAAGTTTACAAGACTATTCTACAAGATGTTAGAATTGGAAAAGTGACCGAGCATGGGAAAGAAGCTTTACATGCACGATTACTGTCAAATTTATATCCAGAACAAGATGTTGTGCCTGAGAATATTTTTCAGAAAATTACTGATAAGAAATCTGGAATATGTTTGATGCCAACTCTTGCAGAATGTGCCAAATTCAACAACAAAATGTTGCATTTAGAAAAGCAAGAGATTGTGAAACTGGAAGCTATTGACAGAGTAGAGCATATGGGATCAACAATTATTTTGTCTGAGAATCTGAAAACAAAATTGGATTCATTAGAGAAGAGTATATCTAAAACTGCAGGTTTTGAAAAGACTCTGAATGTGTGCTTGAACTGCCGTATAATTTTAAGAAGGAATTTACATGTTGAAAGAGGTCTGGTAAATGGATCAATGGGTAATGTTGTTGATTTTGTAAAATACAGAAATAGAGATGGAATTGAATTTTTAAAAATTAAATTTGATGGCATTGAGGAAGTACAGCTAATTGGTCGTTGCTCTGCTAGATTTTTGCTTGTAAAAGACTTATATGTTCGCCGTAAGCAGTTTCCTGTTTGCTTGGCATATGCGGTGACAATCCATAAATCGCAAGGTTTAAGTGTAGACAGTGCATTGGTGAATATTGGCAGTTCTGTGTTCAAGGAGGGTATGGCATATGTGGCATTGTCACGAGTTAGAACTTTATCGGGATTGTACTTGATTGAGTGTGATGTCACAAACATTTGTGCTGATCTAGATTGTGTTAAGGAATACAATAGGTTAAGAAGAGAGTATGCGCCACATTTGCCTCAGTATCCTTTGTTTGAGAAACGTGTGGTAGGCCGGAAACGAAGAAATGTGACCAATACTGGGGAGGTTGTAGCAAAAAGACGAAAAGTCGATGAACCTAAAATTACAAGCAGAAACAAAAAGGATTCTGTTGAAGATGTTGTTGGTTTTCAATTTGAAAACAGTTCTGGTGTCAACTGCTATGCTAATGTAGTCGTTAATGTTTTGTTTTCTCTAGAAAATGTAAAAGAAGAGATTGTGGTCAATTCTGATCAAAGATTTTGCAGTTTGTTAAATTCTGTGTTAGAGAAATGTAGCACTGATAGAAGAAACATAGAAAGTGTGTCTGAAATTCGAAATCTTTTAGACAGATGTTCAGGCCAAACACAATTCTCTCAAAATATTCAGCAAGATTGTCAGGAGTTTTTAATGTATATGCTTGATGTATTACATGCTGAAGGTGTAGATGTAGATCAGCTGTTTGGGCTTTCTTATCAATGGCAGCATGACTGCGAGAACTGTATGGTATCAAGTACTACTAGTGTAGACTCAGAAAGATTTATATATTTAACTTTGCCAGACAGTAAATCAGTCTCCTTTAATAAGCTAGTAAAAGCAGCTGATCACAACATGGAGTGTAGCCAATGTAAATCTGAAATGATGTCCACATTATTTATACGAACATATGGCCAGTATGTCATTTTAATGTTCCAACGATGTAGGCCTGATGGAACAAAATTGACAACTTTCATTAAAAATTTTGTAGCTTCGCAGTTGTCAATATCAGGAAGGACTTTTGTAACTGCAGCAATTATATATCATGACGGCCCTTCAATAACATCAGGACATTACACAGCTTATTTAAAGTCTAGAAATGGCTGGTCATTCTGCAATGATTCTGTTTTAATTTTCAAAAAAAAATTGCCGTATGACCTTAAAAACTCTTACCTGGTGTTTTTAAAACCAAAATTTTAGGGAAATAATCTCGGGATGTGCTCTGTGGAATTTCAAGAAGTTCTAATGACTCCTACACAATTTGGCCTTGAGGATAAGTGTAGTTCAGAGACATAACTTCTAACCATAGGACTGGACGTCATGGAGAAATACGTGCACTTTGAATGAGTTCAGAAAAACTGTTTCTTTTTATAAGCTAATTGAAGCAGCCAATCAAAACATGGAGTAGAGGGAATGTAAGTCTGCAATGCTGTCTACTGTTTTACATTGCTTTGTGATTAAAAGTGATGTAGAGAATTAAATAATTGTAGTAGTCATAGAGGTAGTGTAAGTCTGCTTCATAGTAAGCAGTATCAGTGTCATAGGAAATGTAGAACATGACTGAGCAAGAAGGGGAAGATATTACTATTCCAGGATTGTGAAAATGATCTTCAACATTTTAATTCTGAAAGTTGCGGAAATGCCAAATGACGGGATTGGCTTACAAGAAATCCAAGAGTTATAAATGGCTCTGACCAGATTTGGCCTTGTGGAAACTTGTGGTAGAGAGCAAGAAGTCATTTATTGCATGTAACGTGTTTTTAAAAACGATGGAGATTTTCTTTCAGAAAGTGGCGGGCTGAAAGTAATAACAGCACAAAAGAGTGTAAGCTGTTCATAGGACATCCTTGGACGTCATGGAAAGTAAGTTAACTTTAAGGAGTTCTGAATTTTGATTTCTTATGTTGTATGGGTTTTTTAAACACAATCATTTTGATTGTGTTTTTTTTTCCCCGCTGTTATATGATGAATACCTTCAAGTCACTGTTTTTAGTGAATTTTGATACATTCTGAGAACAGCAAAAATAAACCATTTAACATGTATAATTAATTCTGTACTGTTTGCATTTATGATGTATATGTAGAACTGTGTAGGAGGCATGGAGAAGGTGAGGCTTCTGTAAGTGTCAAAGTTGTTGCATGCAGTGCTGCACTTCTGCGTATTCTTTCATATGCTGGACTACATCTGCACAATGAGATACCTAAGCAAAGGAAACACAAGTGATGTGATTGTGAAATGAGCAAAATAAATTGCACGTATTTCATTTACATCACCTGTGTTTCCTATCATTACGAATCACATTGTGCAGATCAAGTTTAGGTCTGTCCAGGGAAACATAGGAGGTTTGGACTTTGTTGAAGAGTGCAGTGGACATGACTCACTTCATTGGTAGACCTTCACATGTATTATCTCCTCTGTACTCTTCAACAAGTGTAAATCTCATCTGCAACCCTGAGTAGGCCTCACCTCAAACAAACCTCTGGATAGTAGACATCTTATTGGCATCCTGAAGCAATTATTTAAAATGTTAGTGTCTTGCGACACTTTTCTGAAACAACAGCAATGCAAAAGATGCACCATGTTTTAAGATAGGCCTCACTTCATCTGCATCAAGATACTGTTAGTTTAAAATGTATATCTTTAGGACTGTGTAGGGGGCCTGGAGAAGCAGAAGCTTCTGTAAGTGTCAAAGTTGTTGAAAAACTGTTTGTCCTTCAATCTTTTCCCTTGTCTTTTCTAATTTTTAAATACATGTTTTAATATTTTTCAAATGTTTGTTCTCTCTTTCACAGATTGAAAGTATAAAAACAAAAAGTGAGTAATTTAACGACAATTATAAGGTAAATGTTTTGTATTCTTTTCGTTACATTTCTATCACATTCACCTACTATTAGTTCCACAGCTTCATTTCTTTAACCCTCAGTTTCCTGCCTTTGCTACTTTCCTCATTCCTTTCTCTATTACCTACTTACTCAACTCCTTCCACTCTTTTCCTCAGTCCCTCTCTTCTCATAGTTCCTCACTCTTGTTCACTCACTCCGTCTCTATTACTCTTAGTGTCTTTGACTGATCACTCTATCACTACTTGTTCATAATGCTTTCTCTGTGTAGTTGAAGCACACTAAGGGGAATATTATGAACACAGCCAATAAAATTATTGCTCTTTTTATTGGCAGAAAACTGGTGCAAAAGTGGTTTTAGCGGCAGTTTTCTGCCACAAAAGCAGCTTTAGCGACACATTTCTGCCAATAAAAGCTGCAAAACTTTTATTGCCTATGTTGATGATATGGCTCTATGTTACTTACATTTCTTTGCTGTTTCAATTAATCTTTTTCTGTTATTTTTTGTTTTCTGTTTTCTATTTTTTCTCTCTGTTATTCCTCATGTTTTAATCTTATTTTGAACATTCACTCACATTCTCCAAGAAACTCTTCTTTGTTAATGTTATACTCTCTTTTTTTTTCTTTCACTTCGTTATCTATTTTGTTTTTCACAATTATACCCTCTTCTGTCTTTTCTTCGGTAAATAGATCTATTAAACAGTATCTCTTCTTTACTCCCTATAGCTGTCTTTCTTTTAACATCACTCTCTGTTTACTTTCCTTATACTTACACTTTTTTTTTTTTTTTAATTTTTTTTGGTTAGCTCCCGGTCCGCGTACCGGGAAGCTAACCCGGGAGCGAACCAAAAGAAATAGAGCTTGCCAGAGTGCTAAACATTCTAGCAAATTTTTTTGAAAGGGAAGGTAGTTCTGAAAAGAACTTTTTTTTAAATATTTTTGTTGTTTTATATTTTTTTTTTATTTTTTGAACATTTTTTGTTTTTTTTGTATTTTTTGAACGATTTTATATTTTTTTTGGTTTTTTTGGGGGGGGGGGACAACAAAAAACAGGCGTTGAAAAGGGCTCAACAGGAGCAAAAAAAAATTACTGGGGGCGGTTAGGGCAATCATGGTGTTCATACGCCAGGTTGAGTGCATTGATGCTCATGTTGCCACAAGCTAATAATGCACGACAGTGCATACATAAGTGAATCATGTGCCCAAAATTTTCTTGAATATTTGGCACAGTTTCCCGTACCTCTTCTGGTGTTAGAGAAATCGGTATTGTTGGTCTGGCCACAGGAGTTGGTCTTGGATTGTCAAGCATATCCCTTATTTCCGCCCGGCTGTAATTTAGTGGATGCTTCCTTGTCATGTGCCTGTGCATTGTGTGATTTCCATAGCTATATTTTTTGTCCGTCCCTCTGGACAATTGTTCTTTGCATATGCGGCAGGTGACATACCTCGCATTGACTTTTTTTTGGCCACGAGGGATCGAATAAAAGTGCCAGATGAAACTGGCTTTCTTTCTGGAAACCCGGGGCACCTCTTCTAAGAACTGTGGTTCTTCTCCCTCCTCATCCATTTCTTCATCTTCCTCCTCAGTGTTGGTAATGACCTGGGGAGGTGGTCCTCTCTTCCCATGAGGAGGTGGAGGTGGTGGTGGGGGTCCACCAGCTGAAGCTACCAATGAAGCCATTTTCCAACAAGCAAAATAGGTCTTCCTCTCACAATGATGAAAGTCAGAGTGAGGAAAGAAGGAGGGGTTTTCATCATTTGGGAAAAACAATACTTCTCAACCAATGAAAAGTGTTATTTTTAGGTCACCTGACCTAGCCTTACATCATTATGAAACCAAAAGTGAAATGAACCAATGAAAAGTTTTATTAACAAGTCACATGACCTCTCACGCTCATGTTACGCGCTGCGGAACGCGCCCCGGTTAGCTTCCGGTCGCTAAGCTTCGCGCCCCGGTCCGCGCCCCGGGACACTTCCGGGTGCGCTAACGCGGTACGTCACAAGACGCATTACGCGGCAACGCGATACGTCGCGTTTTCGCGACGCGCCGCGGATCGCTTCCGGGGAGCTGCGTTTCGCGCCTCGGTCCGCGCCCCGGGGCACTTCCGGGTGCGCTAACGCAGTACGTCATAAGACGCATTACGCAGCAACGCGATACCGTCACTATGTTGATTTTTTACCGGTTCGCGGACCGGGTCGCGGCATCAAATTGAGCTAACGGGAAGCTTCCCGGTCCGCGGACCGGGAGCGAAACAAAAAAAATATTTAAAAAAAATTATTAATAAACATATAAAATATATTTTTGGATTTAAATAAGAATACATTTTACAGCTATAGATATTTGCTATTAAAAAACCATTGAAATTCACTGAAAAAACCATAGGTTATAAACCATATATAGTTAGGAATTAGCATTTACAAAACCTTGAAAATTCACTGAAAAAACCATAGGTTATACACCATATATAGTTAGGAATTAGCATTTAAAAAACCTTATTTTACTCACACAAAACCATTGAAATTCCATATATAGTTAGTTGCACTAACTATATATCGCGCACCCGCAATCCACTGCTGATGATGTCACATATTACAATGAACTCTAACAAGTAGACCAATTACTTGAAAATAGGTGCGCGTGACTTATACATGAACCACAATGGGATTCTTCACATCTGTAGAATATATTTTATTGGTCAATATTCCTTTATATAATGTTCCTTTTTTGCATCAAATTTGATTATTTCAATTCATAATCATGTAATTCCAAATGTTCAATATGTAATACATCACGTTGTTTACATTCTTCATACCCAATGCATTTCGGGTCATAAACACATTGACCCTTCGTCAGGGGTCTGTAACGAAATAAAAACAGGACCATTTAGTTCAATGTTCTGTTTGTCTTATCAGTTCCCTCTCATTAACATTCAACTTGGTATTTTCAAAAATAACAATATCAAAATCGCTATGCAAAATAAATCAAGGTCGTGTGCAGACATGGCTCAATATGCTCTGATAGATCAAACAAACTGTGAATCATATGCAGTCTCAAATTCAACTATCTCGCTTCCCTATAACCGTTAGTTGTACCACATGATGATCAACACTGCTCACAAAACAGTTACATTCGATTACGCTTAACAAAACGCGCGCCCGCTTTTCACACTGCTAGCTGCGCAATGCTTACATTTGGGATCAGCCGATCTCCTTCGGTGACGGAAAAACGCTCGAATGATGCAGTTTACCGCGCCCTGTTCGACTCAATGTTAAAACGGGACTACATCAGCATGTGACTAGGGAATAACCAATCAATGGTAACTGACTTCAAAATGCCTATGTCACGTGACAGGGGAGTCAGTGCGCTGTTTTGTGTGATTTACGCTGCGATTAAATAAAGATACGATTGTATCAACATATGTTACTCATGAAATGAAAGTGAATCATACAACATAAAAACGTACATTCAAGCCGAATAGCAGTACCCATTACATCCAATCTGAAAACTATGCGCAAAACTATACATATTGTCGCAAATTATTGTTCATTGTACAAGACCCAGAATGTCTTAAACTCACAGTGTCATTTCAGAATCATATTATAAAAAACATGAGTGTTCAATTCGATCATTGAGCCCGAACGGGAGCTCAGTCTGTAATTTTTTAATCCAAAAAAATTCTTTCTTCAACCTTTGTTTAGTGGGATCCTGGTCACTGCGTGTGGAGAGCTTTTCCAGAACTGTGAACCTCAATTGAGAAATTTGATGTTGATGTTCTGACCAATGTGTGGCAATGGGTGATTTGGCATTCTGTAAACGAATGTTACTTTTATGTTCTGTTATTCGAATTTTCACTTTTCTTTCGGTTTGGCCAACATACGCTTTGCCACATGGACACTTGATCATATATATGCAATTTGTTGTATCACATGTACTCGTGTGTTTCAATTGAATAGAAAAACCTTTCGTTGGATGTGAAATAACAATACCTTCAATCACATTTCCACAGTGTATGCAATTATGGCACTTAAGCATTCCTCGATATTGTGTAACAATTTCCTTGGTGCTGCTTAGTATTTCTTTCAGGTTTTTTGGTCGTTGAAAAGCATATGTGACTCTCTCATTATACAATCCTGTTAGATCAGGTTCTAGCTGGATTAATTTCCAATGTTTGTTGATTATTGCTTTAATTCTGGAGGCATCGCTTGAATATTTCAAAACACACACAGTTTTCTTGGACTCTGTTTTTGTTTTAGACTGCATCATTCGAGCGTTTTTCCGTCACCGAAGGAGATCGGCTGATCCCAAATGTAAGCATTGCGCAGCTAGCAGTGTGAAAAGCGGGCGCGCGTTTTGTTAAGCGTAATCGAATGTAACTGTTTTGTGAGCAGTGTTGATCATCATGTGGTACAACTAACGGTTATAGGGAAGCGAGATAGTTGAATTTGAGACTGCATATGATTCACAGTTTGTTTGATCTATCAGAGCATATTGAGCCATGTCTGCACACGACCTTGATTTATTTTGCATAGCGATTTTGATATTGTTATTTTTGAAAATACCAAGTTGAATGTTAATGAGAGGGAACTGATAAGACAAACAGAACATTGAACTAAATGGTCCTGTTTTTATTTCGTTACAGACCCCTGACGAAGGGTCAATGTGTTTATGACCCGAAATGCATTGGGTATGAAGAATGTAAACAACGTGATGTATTACATATTGAACATTTGGAATTACATGATTATGAATTGAAATAATCAAATTTGATGCAAAAAAGGAACATTATATAAAGGAATATTGACCAATAAAATATATTCTACAGATGTGAAGAATCCCATTGTGGTTCATGTATAAGTCACGCGCACCTATTTTCAAGTAATTGGTCTACTTGTTAGAGTTCATTGTTATTGAAGGCGCGGAAGGACGCCGCGCGACATAGGTGGCGCCAACCCCAAAAGGAGAAACTTTATGTATTGAATGTATCAAGTGAGTGCATAGGGATAGCACTTCTTCAGATGTCACATATTACATCATTCATGACATGGTCAGTGACATCACTGATGACATCTCAAATGACATCACTGATGACATCACTGATAACAACATCCAGTGATTTTATGTTTCTGTAAAGTTTAAATATGTCTTACATATTGAAGAATGAGTGGATGTATAAGTGCCTGGACGAAGGATTTAGTAGGTGCATGACTGACTGTATGAGTGAGTGATTAAATGTATCTCACTGAGTGCATGGGTTAGTGACTAAACTGTCTTAATTTGTGCATCATTATGTCTGTTGTTCTGTAAACTGCTGCATGTGTTGATCAGTAGCTATATGAGTAACTATATGGGTTATTGATTGATTGTCCAAGTATTTGTATGGGAGACTGAGTGTGTGTGTGGCTGGCTGGGAGGTGTGTGACTCTGTGCAGATCAATGTGTACTTATATCAATGATTGTATAACAAGGTAAGTATGTGTTAGTATATGTTTGAAAATGTAAGGTGCTCTATGTTTAACTGTATAGACAAGAAAATGGAAGTGTGATTGATTCTTTACAGGACTGACTAGGTGTGTGAGTAACTCCATGGATGAGTGGCAGAGTGTGAGTGTCTGTATAGGTGTATGAGTGCATATGATAGTGTTGTAAAGATGAGTGATTGTATGTATGAATGATTGTATGGGTGAATGAGTGAATGTGTGTGTAGACGTAGGAATCAGTGAGTACATATGTAGTAACTAGTATTGGTGTGTCAATGGTTTCAAAAATTATACTCTGTATTTAACACTGGGTGAAACAGAGGTTATATTAAAATGTGAGGAGATGCATTGTATTGTCACATGAATGATATCATCAGTGATGTGGTCATTGATGTCAAATGAGATGTCATCAGTGGAGTCATCAGTGATGTCATTTGAGATGTCATCAGTGATGTCATCAGTGATGTCACTGACCATGTCATGAATGATGTAATATGTGACATCATCAGCAGTGGATTGCGGGTGCGCGATATATAGTTAGTGCAACTAACTATATATGGAATTTCAATGGTTTTGTGTGAGTAAAATAAGGTTTTTTAAATGCTAATTCCTAACTATATATGGTGTATAACCTATGGTTTTTTCAGTGAATATATATATATATATATATATATATATATATATATATATATATATATATATACATATACATATATATATCCAGACACAAGAGTTACCCCAACGGAAGGGCCCTCAAACAGGTAGGTATTGCTTCAGTATTTTGATGACGGCTGTTACAAAGGAAACCAATTTTCCATAGCAAAGTCTTTCAGCCTGACGCGTTTCGTGATCTTTGACTTCCTCAAAGGCTTCAGTTACATGATGTACAAGCCTCACGTGCATTTTAGGAATATAAGAGTCTGAAATAAATAAGGAAAAGGAGATTAGGGCATGAACAGAAACTGTAATATGGTGTATTACAGACTCCTTAATCATATGGCATAAATTATGTATAGTCAATAGGTAATCAATCCTATAGAAAGAAGAATGGGCATTAGAGTAAAAAGTAAAATCTTTGTCTGTAGGTTGTTCTAATCTCCAGAACTCAACCAACTTAGTAATAGAACAAAATGATTTCAAACCAAAATTTGTTAGCTTGAAAATTAAATACAGAGGAAAGGTCCGACAAAGGCTCCTTGATGAGATTAAAATCAACAGCCACAATAAGGGTCAGTTACCCATTTTTAATATTTCAGCACGCACATATGACCAAAAAGCAGGATCATCTGATGTAGAAGCATATATATATTGACAGAGTTTAAAATTTATTTGTCAATTTTGACTTGTGAATGGTAAGTCATTAGTTGTATTTGTGTTTACGGGAGAAAACTATAGCTACCCCATTTTTACATTTTGCAGCAGGAGATTAAACTATATTTCCTACCTAGTCCTTGGACATAGTATGTAGCATTTTATCATCCACAAGAGTTTCTTGCAAAAAAACAATATCTGCATTAGACTTTTTTAAATATTCTAACATTTGGCACCTTTTAATAGGGTGCCTCAAACCTGTGACA
Source organism: Lissotriton helveticus (assembly GCF_964261635.1). Classification (NCBI taxonomy): domain Eukaryota; kingdom Metazoa; phylum Chordata; class Amphibia; order Caudata; family Salamandridae; genus Lissotriton; species Lissotriton helveticus. The sequence continues at coordinate 810,532,548 of NC_136063.1, forward strand.
TTTAATGAAGCAACTACTAACTTTTGTGGTATAGACATGTCACGTTATGAATAGCAGAAAAAAATAAAGAAAAGAGAGAAAGAAAAGAAAAGTAGCCCACATAAAAAAGACAAATAAGGACATACAACATATAAAGAGGTCAACCTCCAAGACCTCATATCAATAAAGCAGTGGAGCCAGAGGTACAAAGCAAGAGTAACCACCGTATGTGCACCTGCTGTAAAAAAACAGAATAACATACTTTAATAAGGGGAGTCAACATTAGCCTGCAGATCCGGATCATTGAGAATCCATGAGAATAGGGTCATGCTGATCTCGAAATGGTATTAAGTCTGAAAGTGAGGAGAAAGACTTCTCAAAGACTTAAGACATAATTTTTCCAAATGAGCATAACCAAAGGATCAAAGAGGCCATACTTGTATCAAGCTTCTTGTAGATGTGGCCTCAGATCCGAAAATTGGTGTTGTATTTGAACTGTTTCTTTTGCACAATCCTTGTGTATAATACTTTATTTCCTTCAATCAAGAGAGAAGGCATCTCTTGCAAAGCTTTCCATATGATTAATAGTTGATGATGTCTCAAAACTTTAAATATGATTTTTCACCGTTTAACTTGATGTGGCTTACGAATAGAGGGGATTCTGAGAGCTTTATCAATTTCAAAAATGTTCTGGGAATTTGATGTTGAAAAGTTTAGGTAATAGATTTTCTAAGAAAAGATGACAACTTTGTCCCTCAACTCCCTCTAGGACATTAAATATTCGTAAATTGTACTGTTTATTTCTGTTTTCCAAATCTAACAAAGATCGTTAGAGAGAAGCACCCTGAGGAATAAGTGGAGCCCTATTCATAATAGTATTGTCAGGAATTTTTATTTCATTGTCTGCTACTCATAGATAGGGAAGCAGTATCTCTTTGAATGTTTTTAATATCTGAGCAAATAGTGTCAATATTTATATGAATAGCTTGAGTTTCCTCCAAAATGTTTGAAAGTGTTTTTTTTGTTTGAGTAGCTTGACACAGAATTGGACTCCATGTTGTTGTACAGAGATCAATTAAATAGTTGTAAATTGATCACTCAATCAATCACAATACTTTATTCGTTATAGAAAAAATACCACAAAAGTACAAGTAAAATACATCATAGTTAAAAAACCAGAACCAATTCATCAATCTAGAATGATACATATTCAATACATCAATAATTAAGAGCCCCTCCCCTCATCAGGTTCCTTCATGAGACCATCGAAAGAGTGACGTCACGGGCCACCTATGTAAGCCCAATGCCCCTTGTTGTTCTAAGCCTGACCACTGCCATTAAAAACATACAGTCCAAAACAGTGTCAATGCATCTGAGGACATTTTTAAAAATAACAGGGCCACCCTTGCATGTTTAAATCTAGATTTCTTTAAAATTCGCTTTAAAAAGAGGCTCCTAGGTTGTGAATAAAATGGACATAGTAAAACATAGTGATGGGTATCCTGTGGAGACCGATAGTCGCAGCCACATGGCCCCTTCATCTCTGTAGACAATGTATATCCTACTGGGTCAACCAATATGTGGTGCAGAAGGTTTAGCCTAAACTGTGTCATTAAAAATCTATCATGGGCATTATGGAAGTGAGACAAATAAGGTTGAATGCCCACAGATGTTTTGGTCAGAAGATGTTCTCTCACTGTCAGTTTAATCCACTCCCTATCTTCCCTTAGTGTTATGACATGCTTAAAAAACATGTCCTTAACCATTGCCTTATCTTGCACAGATATTTTTGCAGGGTTAGTAAAGAGATTTGTTTTGGGTAAGTATCAGGGACCCCCTGTTAAGGATCGACTCCTGGGTCAGGGAAACAACAATTTTGAAAAAGCACACACCCAGGCAGACTTAGGCTCACAAAGAACTGGCTAAATCACAGAATATTTGTCACAAAATATTTGTATGAACACATTAGGATGAATACACAAAAAGAACAATAGATACAACAGACTGTTATGATATCAAAAGTATATTTTTAATTTCAAATTCATTTAAAACATGATAAAAAGATGAGTTAATAAATATTACTTGAATCTATATGGAGTATGGTGTTATAAATTTGATGCATCGATATTGAGTAACAATTCCATAGTACAATGATAAAATCAGAATCAAAATCAAAAAGAAGAAAGCAGTTAAGATTCAGTTTTAGAGATGTTTTTCTAAAGTTTTGTTGAACTTGGGCTGTGTCAACGCGTTTCGACAATCTTTTGTCTTCATCAGGACTTTTTAGAATATGCAGCCACTTTTTTTCTTCTAGATAAAATAAAACAGTATTTAGATAGATATTAGGCCAACACTTTCTAGGTTACAGTTAACACTTCTTATTTTGAATAACCGAGAGTGACCACTACATTACAACAGTACATAACAGTCCATTTATAATTAAAGAATCAGAATTAAATTCATTTCCTTAGCCAGACTTGTGTTTACATATATATGATACTACAGAATCGTAGAAACCAACTGAGCGTATTTATTTTATAACTGGTGACTGTATTACTTTATATTCCCCTATGTCAAAGTACTGGAGAGACCAGATGGGTAGCCATTGTCTCAAGATTATAGAAGAAACAGGGGGAATTCAGGTATATGGCGAGGCAGGAGTATTGTTATTTACACATGTTATCTAATCATTAGGGGTTTATTCTTCATGGACAGGATCAAAGAACAGTATGAGACTTGTCTTCCTAGTCTTTTAGAAATGCATTAATTAAATAATAAAGCAAATCACAGTATATATTCACCATCATTTAGTTGCAGCTATTCGGGAGACTTGAGTTGGGAGTGAGGCACCTTCTCTATGTTAGATGAGGACGGTATGTGATATCTGTTTAGTGAAGATGTAAATCGTTTTAGGATTTAGACAGTTTTTGATGCATATTTAAATTTTCTCAACCTAAACCGGTTTCCAAACTTAACCCTTATTTTCTTGACAGATATATCTTTATTAGAGGTTTTACCTGGTATAGCAGTATTCACTGCAAACTTCTCACTCCCTCCTCTGTTCAGTTTTGAATTTTAATGAGTCTTCAGCTTTAAATGATGCCGTGACTCAGGTTCTGTAGCCGTAGGTAAATCCGTTACTTATATATTTGTTCACAGAAGGGAAAGTTCCTGTGTAAATACGACAAGCATAGACTTAATCTATTTATTTTGTTACTCATGCTATTTATCAGTCTTAGGCAATGTTCACTCTTAACATTTTCTATTCTTTCATAATTTACCTTATTTGACAGCTTTAGTTGATGTAAATAGCACAGAGCGTGTTGACGGCTCTGTGTCTATCAGGAGCCACGGTTTGTAGGGACGTGGTTCAACTCCGCCCTACCCCGCGTCTTACTCGAAGATTCGGTCAAAATTAGAAATACTAATTGTTTCACTCTTCCAGGGTCATTCTAGAGTAAGGGAAAGGTAGAGAGTAACAGTTATTTGTTATGTATCCCTTGGGGTTAGTCAATGATCGATCCAGGTACTTATGAACCTTTCACCCTATTCCCTTGGCGTTTTGTTTACCTGGCGGATTTTAGTCCGGTTTGATGAGCGGAAGCGGAGACGTCCGTGTATTTACTCGCTTTTCAGGGTCCTATCGTCGCACGTTATTCCCGCACTGGTATCAATTGCGTTAGGCTCGGTACCGGTTACAATGTAGTAATGGTCCAAGACTCTGGGGGTGATATAACAGAAAATGGGATATTGTCCATCGTGAATATTATCTAGTTAACAGAACGCTAGAAAGTCCCCAAGGTGGAGCCTTGCTAAAGCGGCTTCCAGTTAAAAATAGAGCCCGCTGACCTGCAAAGGAGCAGGTATGGCACAGAGTCGAGTCGGCTCTTACCGTGTTCGTGATAGCGGGATTCGGCGCGTCTCCTTCCGTCAGGGCTTCAAGCGATTGAGTGAACGATAACAAGAAGTCCTTCTTCTATTCCCTTAAATGTGATCCCAAGATAGGAGGCGGTCTTTAAAATTTAAAAGAACATTACCTAATTCGCAGTTCAGCTTCAAGATTGGGGAGGGCGGGTCTCAGAATTTAAACGTAAATGTCCCAATCCCTTGACCAACAATTAAATGTTCAATTATAAACATTTGAAATTAGGTTGTGGGCAAACTACTTGATAACAATTACTTTTTTCTTAGATTATAGCGTTCTCCCAGGGTAAATCTTGGTTCAAACCCTGGTTAAACGTCCCAAGGGTAAAGATCCAGAAGACCTCACGTTTCTTTCGAATCTGATTACCACCTTGGTTTTCTGGCAAATGTATTTTCTCTAGGACGCGCCATTTTATATCCTCCGGTTTATGTTTGTACTCAACAAAGTGACTGACAAGTGGGGCTGCCAGTCGTTTTGTCTTCACTGCTGACCTATGTTCTGTGAGTCTTGTTTTAATCATTCGTGATGTTTCACCGACATAGCCCAAATTACAGGGGCATACGATCAGATATATCACGTTTTTCGTATTACAGTTCCAGAGTTCCTTAGCCTGAATGGTTATTCCATTAAACTGCATGCTGTCACCAGTTATAATGCTGTCACATGAGTGACAAGACCCGCACCGTGAGGTACCTCTCACTGCATTAGTTCCATTTATCGACTTCTGGACAAAAGTGGTGCTCTGTGTCTTGAATTTATGACGGGAATGAACTATCTGATCCTTTAGATTCCGATTGCGTCTATGTGCATACATAGGTTTCTGGATTTTCACTTGGTCATCTGAGGAATTTAATAGATGCCAATTGGAGTTGAATATATGTCTTATTGTAGAATCCATCGTTGAGTGTTTCGTTACGCACACTAGTTTGGGATCACTTTTTTGTTTCTGGGAGTTCAATAGAGTGTCTCGGTCGTAAAAACGAGCTCTTTTATAGGCTGTCCTTACTAAACGGTGTGGATAGCCTCTTTGTATGAATTTCTCTTTCATTTTTACTGCTTGGATGTCAAAATCTTTGATATTTGTGCAGTTCCGTCTAACTCTCAAAAATTGAGAGAACGGTATACTGTCTTTCTGACACCGCGGGTGGTAACTGCTAAAGTGCAAGAGTGTGTTTCGGGCAGTGGGTTTAGAATATAGATTGACCTCAAGGGAGCCACCGTTATTTTGTATATAGATGTCAAGAAATTCAACTTTTGACTCATCTATATGTGCAGTAAAGTGCAAGTTATTATCAGTGAGGTTCAGCCAAAGGAGGAATTCCTTCAGAGTCTGTTCCCCATCGGTCCATACAAAAAAGATGTCATCTATGTACCGGGACCAATGGGAAACAGACTCGAAGAATGGTGCTACTTCATTGTGAATGAATTTGCTCTCGAAATAAATCATGTAGATATTAGCTATCGAGGGCGCCATTGAAGCACCCATGCTTACGCCCTTGGTTTGCAAGAAAAGATCACTTCCAAATTCAAAGAAATTTTCCTTTAAAACCATCGTTAGGCATTCTTCAATAAATGTCTTGCAGCAAGGGATTTGATGTAAGTCGATAAACCATGAGGTAGCTTCAATGGCTTCTTTCTGAGGTATATTGCTATACAAGGACTCTATGTCTAGGGTCACAAGTAGATCTCTACCCTCATTGAATGGCAAATTCTCCACTTTTTTAATGATGTCGCCTGTATCTCTCACGTATGATGGTGCCAAGGAAATATATGGTCGTAGAACTTGGTCTAAGAACTTGGAGATTGCTTCCAGTGGAGTCCCAATTGTGGAAACAATTGGCCTGTAGGGTGGATTTGTTTGATCCTTATGGATCTTGGGTAGTCCATATATGCATGAAGTTTTCCTTTCTGAATGATTTAGATACTCGAATTCCTTTTTGTTTATAATACCTTCATTTAAAGCCTTTGTCGTTAGTTTATTAATAGTTCTGACTATTCTTTCCGTCGGATTCGAATGAATCCTTTTGTAGAAATTAGTGTCATTAAGCATCTTCCGCATATTTTCCTCATATATGGTACAGTCCAAAAGGACTATCCCTCCACCCTTGTCGCTGCTCTTTACTACGATCGTGTTATCATTTTTTAATCTTTCAAGGGAGTTATGCTCATCTTTGGATATATTGTATTTTGGTGTAGGTATAAACTTGAGAGCTTGTTCTAATCTTTTGATGATAACCTTCTCGAAAACAGCTACTTCAGGGCCTAATTGTTGTAAAGTTGGGGTGAAGGTGGAGGGTAGAGATACAATATTGGGGCTTATATTATCCAATTCTATTGAGTCATTCATCATAAAAAACTTTTTAAGTCTGATTTTTCGTAAGAATGAATGAATATCGCGGTAGAGTTCAAAGATATTTACTTGAGCATGAGGGACAAAAGTTAGGCCTTTAGTTAAAAGAGACACATCTGAGGGGCCAAGGACATGGGAGGATAAATTGAAGATCGGGATCACATCCCGTTCCGCCAGTATTGTTTGTTCCTTGTTTCCAAGTATCTCTGAGGTTCCGGGGTGTATTGAGCTGACTGATAATTGCCTCTCGAGTGGTTTTGGAACCTGACTCTTTGGCGATTCCCCCTCCCCCCTCGGTGACCTAAAAAAGGTCGGCGATTATTTCTCTGTCCATTCCTAGGATCAAATGGTCTGTCATCTTGATAGCCCATAGACCCTTCTTCCTCTGAGTCTATATCCGACCCTGATGAATTTGAGAAATTTTGGACCTTATGTTGGTAGGTATGTGTCTGGGCGCCCGAGGTAGGATCACAGTTGAAAAAACCTTCCACAATGTAGGGATAAGTTTTCTCCACCGAGTAAAATCTTTTATCTTTTATGAACTTGTCTTCCTTCCTTTTCTTTAGGTAATCAGAGAATGATACTATATCCTTTTTGATAGAGTCCAACTGTTTATCTGCTTCATCTAGAGTAGTAGACTTTTTTAATTTATCCTCAAGTACCTCTATTTCCTTTCTAATATCTGCTGCTAATTCTTTTGAGGTGGAGATGATTAAAATCATCAAATCTCTTGAGCAGCGACTCGCTATCATGCTCCACTTTATTAGAAAGGACTTGATGTCTACAAAGAGTCCTGGGATAATTCGAATCCTTAAGCCCATGGGGATTACGCCGTTCTTAAGGTAGTTCAGCATAAACTCCCCATGGGCTTCTATTCTGACTAGTTTTTTCCGAAGATCCAGAAGTTTATTATATTCGCTATGGTTATGTTGATTACCTGTTTGGTTCTCACCAAAATTGACATTAGTGCCTACTAAGGTGGCAAAATCCTCGTCCGAGAACCCGAAGGTCTGGAGATTTGCCATTCTATAATTATTATTGCTTACGATGTATGTTAACCTATTTTCGAGATGGAATCACTAGATCGTTATTAATCTTAGTAGGGATGGGAATGAATTTATGTACACTTAGCGAAACGCTCTATCAGTGGTTTCTTCGATTCTCTGTGTAAGGAAAGGAGGATAAACAGAAAAGGTAACAGCCCCGCACGGATCAACCGTGGGTAATCTTGGGTAAGTATCAGGAACCCCCTGTTAAGGATCGACTCCTGGGTCAAGGAAACAACAATTTTGAAAAAGCACACACCCAGGCAGACTTAGGCTCACAAAGAACTGGCTAAATCACAGAATATTTGTCACAAAATATTTGTATGAACACATTAGGATGAATACACAAAAAGAACAATAGATACAACAGACTGTTATGATATCAAAAGTATATTTTTAATTTCAAATTCATTTAAAACATGATAAAAAGATGAGTTAATAAATATTACTTGAATCTATATGGAGTATGGTGTTATAAATTTGATGCATCGATATTGAGTAACAATTCCATAGTACAATGATAAAATCAGAATCAAAATCAAAAAGAAGAAAGCAGTTAAGATTCAGTTTTAGAGATGTTTTTCTAAAGTTTTGTTGAACTTGGGCTGTGTCAACGCGTTTCGACAATCTTTTGTCTTCATCAGGACTTTTTAGAATATGCAGCCACTTTTTTTCTTCTAGATAAAATAAAACAGTATTTAGATAGATATTAGGCCAACACTTTCTAGGTTACAGTTAACACTTCTTATTTTGAATAACCGAGAGTGACCACTACATTACAACAGTACATAACAGTCCATTTATAATTAAAGAATCAGAATTAAATTCATTTCCTTAGCCAGACTTGTGTTTACATATATATGATACTACAGAATCGTAGAAACCAACTGAGCGTATTTATTTTATAACTGGTGACTGTATTACTTTATATTCCCCTATGTCAAAGTACTGGAGAGACCAGATGGGTAGCCATTGTCTCAAGATTATACAAGAAACAGGGGGAATTCAGGTATATGGCGAGGCAGGAGTATTGTTATTTACACATGTTATCTAATCATTAGGGGTTTATTCTTCATGGACAGGATCAAAGAACAGTATGAGACTTGTCTTCCTAGTCTTTTAGAAATGCATTAATTAAATAATAAAGCAAATCACAGTATATATTCACCATCATTTAGTTGCAGCTATTCGGGAGACTTGAGTTGGGAGTGAGGCACCTTCTCTATGTTAGATGAGGACGGTATGTGATATCTGTTTAGTGAAGATGTAAATCGTTTTAGGATTTAGACAGTTTTTGATGCATATTTAAATTTTCTCAACCTAAACCGGTTTCCAAACTTAACCCTTATTTTCTTGACAGATATATCTTTATTAGAGGTTTTACCTGGTATAGCAGTATTCACTGCAAACTTCTCACTCCCTCCTCTGTTCAGTTTTGAATTTTAATGAGTCTTCAGCTTTAAATGATGCCGTGACTCAGGTTCTGTAGCCGTAGGTAAATCCGTTACTTATATATTTGTTCACAGAAGGGAAAGTTCCTGTGTAAATACGACAAGCATAGACTTAATCTATTTATTTTGTTACTCATGCTATTTATCAGTCTTAGGCAATGTTCACTCTTAACATTTTCTATTCTTTCATAATTTACCTTATTTGACAGCTTTAGTTGATGTAAATAGCACAGAGCGTGTTGACGGCTCTGTGTCTATCAGGAGCCACGGTTTGTAGGGACGTGGTTCAACTCCGCCCTACCCCGCGTCTTACTCGAAGATTCGGTCAAAATTAGAAATACTAATTGTTTCACTCTTCCAGGGTCATTCTAGAGTAAGGGAAAGGTAGAGAGTAACAGTTATTTGTTATGTATCCCTTGGGGTTAGTCAATGATCGATCCAGGTACTTATGAACCTTTCACCCTATTCCCTTGGCGTTTTGTTTACCTGGCGGATTTTAGTCCGGTTTGATGAGCGGAAGCGGAGACGTCCGTGTATTTACTCGCTTTTCAGGGTCCTATCGTCGCACGTTATTCCCGCACTGGTATCAATTGCGTTAGGCTCGGTACCGGTTACAATGTAGTAATGGTCCAAGACTCTGGGGGTGATATAACAGAAAATGGGATATTGTCCATCGTGAATATTATCTAGTTAACAGAACGCTAGAAAGTCCCCAAGGTGGAGCCTTGCTAAAGCGGCTTCCAGTTAAAAATAGAGCCCGCTGACCTGCAAAGGAGCAGGTATGGCACAGAGACATTTAATGAAGCAACTACTAACTTTTGTGGTATAGACATGTCACGTTATGAATAGCAGAAAAAAATAAAGAAAAGAGAGAAAGAAAAGAAAAGTAGCCCACATAAAAAAGACAAATAAGGACATACAACATATAAAGAGGTCAACCTCCAAGACCTCATATCAATAAAGCAGTGGAGCCAGAGGTACAAAGCAAGAGTAACCACCGTATGTGCACCTGCTGTAAAAAAACAGAATAACATACTTTAATAAGGGGAGTCAACATTAGCCTGCAGATCCGGATCATTGAGAATCCATGAGAATAGGGTCATGCTGATCTCGAAATGGTATTAAGTCTGAAAGTGAGGAGAAAGACTTCTCAAAGACTTAAGACATAATTTTTCCAAATGAGCATAACCAAAGGATCAAAGAGGCCATACTTGTATCAAGCTTCTTGTAGATGTGGCCTCAGATCCGAAAATTGGTGTTGTATTTGAACTGTTTCTTTTGCACAATCCTTGTGTATAATACTTTATTTCCTTCAATCAAGAGAGAAGGCATCTCTTGCAAAGCTTTCCATATGATTAATAGTTGATGATGTCTCAAAACTTTAAATATGATTTTTCACCGTTTAACTTGATGTGGCTTACGAATAGAGGGGATTCTGAGAGCTTTATCAATTTCAAAAATGTTCTGGGAATTTGATGTTGAAAAGTTTAGGTAATAGATTTTCTAAGAAAAGATGACAACTTTGTCCCTCAACTCCCTCTAGGACATTAAATATTCGTAAATTGTACTGTTTATTTCTGTTTTCCAAATCTAACAAAGATCGTTAGAGAGAAGCACCCTGAGGAATAAGTGGAGCCCTATTCATAATAGTATTGTCAGGAATTTTTATTTCATTGTCTGCTACTCATAGATAGGGAAGCAGTATCTCTTTGAATGTTTTTAATATCTGAGCAAATAGTGTCAATATTTATATGAATAGCTTGAGTTTCCTCCAAAATGTTTGAAAGTGTTTTTTTTGTTTGAGTAGCTTGACACAGAATTGGACTCCATGTTGTTGTACAGAGATCAATTAAATAGTTGTAAATTGATCACTCAATCAATCACAATACTTTATTCGTTATAGAAAAAATACCACAAAAGTACAAGTAAAATACATCATAGTTAAAAAACCAGAACCAATTCATCAATCTAGAATGATACATATTCAATACATCAATAATTAAGAGCCCCTCCCCTCATCAGGTTCCTTCATGAGACCATCGAAAGAGTGACGTCACGGGCCACCTATGTAAGCCCAATGCCCCTTGTTGTTCTAAGCCTGACCACTGCCATTAAAAACATACAGTCCAAAACAGTGTCAATGCATCTGAGGACATTTTTAAAAATAACAGGGCCACCCTTGCATGTTTAAATCTAGATTTCTTTAAAATTCGCTTTAAAAAGAGGCTCCTAGGTTGTGAATAAAATGGACATAGTAAAACATAGTGATGGGTATCCTGTGGAGACCGATAGTCGCAGCCACATGGCCCCTTCATCTCTGTAGACAATGTATATCCTACTGGGTCAACCAATATGTGGTGCAGAAGGTTTAGCCTAAACTGTGTCATTAAAAATCTATCATGGGCATTATGGAAGTGAGACAAATAAGGTTGAATGCCCACAGATGTTTTGGTCAGAAGATGTTCTCTCACTGTCAGTTTAATCCACTCCCTATCTTCCCTTAGTGTTATGACATGCTTAAAAAACATGTCCTTAACCATTGCCTTATCTTGCACAGATATTTTTGCAGGGTTAGTAAAGAGATTTGCACATCCTATTCCCTCAAGGGTCTCCTTAACATACTTTAGCCATGGGATATTGAGCCCTTGGTTGCAGGCAAGGCAGTCTGCTATGACCTGCCTACTGAATGTGGCCTCCGTGTTTGCCCAGATTTTAACCCAGCAGACTAGGGGTTTGACTCCCAACTTGTCCCTAATGTAACGAACGCCAAGTTCTTCTTGGACAATATGGGATGGTGTACTCGGAGGCAATTTGAATAAGTGCCAACAATACTTATTTTCCTCTATTTGTAAATGCTGCACATCAATAAATCCCCATAACTCGCTTCCATAGAGGACTTTGGCACAACACATAGAGCTGTAGAATCTCAAAATTTGCTCAGGTGACCAAGGGCCTAACCTATGTGCAAAATTCATGATCGACCCAGAGCAACTAGCTAGCGTACAACATTTCTCCTCAAGTACATTTTTAAAATTTGGACAGCCATCTAATAAAATCCCGAGGTACGAGAAGGAGTGTACCTTTCCCAGGTGATGAGAACCAATCGTATAATCGTACTTTCTACTTGTTTTCTTGCCCACTTCCATAGTATAAGACTTAGACAGATTGGGGGACACATCTAAGTTCTCCATAAAAGAAACAAAGCTGTCTATCAAAATCTGCAGCCATTTGGACCTGCTGGCAAGGAGAACAGCGTCATCCGCATAAAGCAGGACAGGGACCCCTCTTGAACCAATCCTTGGTGTGTCAACCTTTAAAGTGCTGAGTGCCTGATCCAAACTATTTATGTACAATGTAAACAGAAATGGGGCCAGAATACAGCCCTGTCTGACCCCACTTGTACATAGGAAGGGTTCTGTGGAACTTCCCTCCTGATTATATCTGAGAGTGGCGGTAGTATTCTGATGCAAGGATTTTAGAATGTTAATAAGTCCAGGGTCCACGCTAAGGTCACCCATGATTGCCCATAATTTCCTTCGATTAACTTGGTCAAAAGCCGCCATCAAGTCCATAAATGCCAGGTACACGGTCTCATGGCTGGCAATGGTGTACTTGGTTACAAGAAGATATAAGTTAAGACATTGGTCGGTGGTTGACTTCCCTGGCCTAGAGCCAAATTGGGTGTCAGTTATGATGTGCTGATCCTCAGCCCAGTCCATTAACCGGTTGAGGATAACCCACCCTAAAACCTTTGCTGACAAGTCACTTAGGGAAATTGGACCATGACAAGGTGGGCTATCCTTGTTGCCTTTTTTAAAGATGGGAACAATCGTGGCTATAGACCAGGATGGAGGCAGAACTGTATCTACTGCTGCATTAAAAACTCTGGTCAGAATGGGCGCCCAGAGATATACTTTACTCAAGAAAAGGTCGGTGGGATCCCATCGGGACCCGGAGTCTTATTTGGGGTCAAGCCTTCAATCCCTACCTTAATCTCACCCGGAGAGAAAATTATTGGGGCAATATTCTGTTCCCCTCTATCATCCTCTGACTGGGCCTCACCCGAACAGTGATTGTAGAGCCCATAAAAATGCTCATGCCATTGCCCCAGCAAGATATTGTTAGCTAACCTGGGTTTGATTGCCTCTTGAAACAAGGATTGTTTATAACTTTCCAATAGGCAGTAGTATCCGTCAACTCCATAGCCTCTCTCAGGTCCTCCCAGGCTTGCTGTTGTAATTTGGTTTAACGGCCTTTAACGGAGTGGAGTAGTGTGGCTCACTGGTTAGAGGCGGCAGACCCGGGAGCAGAAGTCAGCCCGGGACCAGGGTTCAATTCCCAACGCGGCAGGGTCGTGGACTTGGGTCAGCGGGCTCGATAATTCTCGCTTCGGTGCCTACTCTAATCAGGGGTCCCACTTGGCAACTCTGGGCATTAGCTGACCTAATCTCCACAACGGCCCCATCAACGCTGGGGATGCCTGGCTCCACCTTGGGGACTCCCAGCAGGGACCATCCCTCAGGGAAAGCCAGGACGGGTTCCCCAGCATTATACAGCGCCAGGAAACCTACGGGTAGCAGTGCGCTTTACAAGCTCAAATACATTTACATTTAACGGCCAATTTATAGTTTGTCCTACAAAGGGTCACCTTACCCTTATCTCTTTGGGAGGATTTTAGAGCGTCTTTCAGCTCTCTCAAAGCACGTGAACACTGTTGGTCAAACCACCTTAGGTCGTCCGATTTAGCTCTGTGAGATATAGTTCTGAGCAGACCGTCAATTAGTTGAGCGACAACCTTGAGGCCCTAACTAGTTCGACCACCTCCACATTCGGGTCTAAACAGTTCGCGATGACCTGTTCACCATCTTTCAATAGTGCTCTGTAAAAATCTTCGCCATTAGCCTGTGACCATCTCAGCCTCCTACCTTGATCTGTGGCACACACCACCCCCTCCCCCTAGGTGGCTTCTTATATAGGTTTAACTCCACGAGGGACATAACCAGTGTATTATGGTCACTAAAGATACTCATACAAATTCTGAGACCCAGTTTTTAAGTGCTATGGAGTCAAAAATAAAATAAATAAATGAGACACATCCTCTACCGTTGAATGTGGGGTGGATCGTTTTCTTCTTACCAACTTCAACCAGGTCCATGGTATGTGTGAGGGCATGCGTATTTAATAACTTTAGTGCCTTTCCCTCCTTCGTATGTTCCATATGCGGCCCTCTTCCAGTGTGCACGATGACCAATCCCCACAGTTAATTTTCAAATTAGGATATAGGTGACAATTAAAGTCGCCAGCTAGAACCAAATGGGGTGCCAACGACCCTCACTACTGTGTGTGAGTGAGCCTATTGTCCAACTCATCCACACTTGCAGTAGTCTGACCCGGTGATGTAGCATTGTAAAAATGAATACAAATTAACTTGTAACCCTTATAATAAAACCTAAGCCCTTGCATAATATCTGAGTTCCCATCCAAGTCAGTTCATCTGCCCTGTTCCTGATATCAACATATATGGTCAATCCTCCTCTTGCTCTCCCTGACATTGCCTTGATTGCAGGTACAAAGTAGGTTTTGTAACCCTGTAAATGGAAGGTACTATTCTCTACTTCCCATGTTTCCTGTAAACAGATAATTTGAAATTTCCTAATATAAATTACCCAATCTTCATTTTGGGATTTTGCAGATAAACCTGCTATGTTCCAGGAAACCATTTTAAAATCTCTCTCATTTTGTCTATCTAAGCTGGCCAATGTGTGGTGGGTTTGAGGCCAGTGGAGTTCCATATTTGGATGGTTAAGCTCATGCTTTCGGGTTACTAGATGATCTGAGGTAGTAGGACTTACAGCTTCCCCATTTGTGCTCGACACATCTGTGCCTCCCGAATCTATAGCGATGACTTTGTTTCCATGAGCATAAACGCCCTTAATTGCCCCAGGCGCACCCAGTCAATCGATATCATTTAAATCTCCTGCATTACTGAGGGGGTCATACAGGTTATGTACCGGGACTATGAAGCCTCCCCCGTACGCTCCCACCAAGTGCCCCCTGCGTTCATGCTGGTTGTTCGGGTTCATCATATGTCTGCAAAAGAAGCCCAGTGGGAGGATTTTGATACTTGAGCCGCCCTCATCTAGATAAAACCCCTTACTCTGGATGAGCAGCTTATGCACAAGCTCAGGATACCTTAAATTCACAATCACGCAGTCCCCTGGGAAGACTTTCCTGGAACTGCCAATCCAGGACACCCTTCTAACCATCAATATGTGCCTTTGGTCAATAATGTTGAACCCTACATTCCTACACATCCAGTGCGCTGCCTTAATAATCAACTTTAAGGTGGATTCTTCTCCATCACTCGTACAGGCCGGGATGCCCGTCAGGACCACTATGGACAAGAAGCGGGGGTAGATCTAAAACCGGCAAATCTGTGGTACCCTGGACACCATCAGCTGACAACTCCCTAGAGTGCTGGTGTGTGGTGGCTCAACCCCCTATTTTAGTGGGGGCTATTTGTTGAACTGAGGTGTTGCCTGCAGTCCCCCCCTTTAGTCCCTATGTGCCCTGGGGGTGATGCTTGTGCTATTTCTATTTCCTCCCAGGGGAACTGGGTATGGCACTCCGCTTCCCCCATCCTGTGTGCCCGAGGGCTGTTCATTAACCCCGTTTTTGCCCCCCTTTCCCGCTGCTGTGGTGGGTGCAACTGGTGATTTGGGAACCTCCGATTCCCCACAAGGGCTAGATGCACACCGGCTAGCCTCATTAACAGGTGCGCTAATCTGGGCCAAGAATAACAACACATTTTCCTCTATTGATCTTAGTTTGCCTAGTAAGGGCCCCAAAAGAACAGTTAGCAACGTTTTCACTCTTTACCAGTACTAGGGATCAGCCCCCAACTCCACACTGGTACCTTCACCATTATAGGACATTTGGTTATCTGCAAAACCTGCTGCATCAAGGGTCCTAGTTACATGGGTCTCTGGTCTGGGCTTTAGTTTCTGTTTTTGTTTTGATTTAAAAGACACCCCACCCCTGGTTCGCTTTGCAGGCGGCTCATCGCTATCTAATAGCTTTGTGGTGCTAACAGATTTGGACTCCCTTTTTGAGCAAGTAATAACCTCCCCACCTGAACCGGATGTAGTTACATTGCTTATGGTCGGTGTAATCAGCGCTGTAGCCCCAGCCCCCTGCCCTAGTGATGAGCCTGAATAAATATCCCCCACAACGTTCTGTAAAGGGCTACCACAAACAGATTCTGCCTCTGTAGGTTCTTGCAACAGGGGTGATGACAAGGGTGGCACAACAATGGAGACGGCTCTTTCTATATTATTATTACCGCCAATTGAGGTTAAACACGAATGATCCCTGTCATTAGGAGATTTAGTCATAGCTACACTGCCCATTGACGAGCGTTTTTGAGCCAAAATGGTGTCCAGGGGAAGTTTTTTTTCCGTTAACTTAATCTGATAAGCCAGCGGTGATTCCGCTCTAGTTAAAAAGATGTTAGGGGGGTGGCCCACCCCTGCCACATCCTGGCCCACCCTTGTCCTGTGCAGGTCCCGCGCTGCAGGGGTAGAGGCTGCGCTTTATGCGCGGAGATGTTCCAGTGCTTCCGCCTCGTCAGCAACATCTGATGGTACTCACGTTGCACCCTGGACGCTGGAGTTCTCACCAGGGTGATAGTGCAGGAAACGGCAGCGTTGGAGGCAAAAGGGTACCCAGGGACTACTGTCCCAGCAGAGTAAGGTGTCAGGCAGCTAGGACCAAAGAAAGAGCATCAGCTACAATAGCAAGAACCCACACTGCGGGGGAAGAGGCTGAGCTTTGGGCGCGGAGATGTTCCAGTGTCTCCCACTCGTCAGCAATACCTGATGGTACTCGTGTTGCACCCTGGATGCTGGAGTTCTCACCAGGCTATTAGTGCGGGAAACGGCAGCATTGGAGGCAAAAGGATACCCTGGGAACACGGTCCCACCAGAGTAAAGCGTCAGTCAGCTAGGACCAGAGAAAGAGCGTCAACTACAACAGAAGTTGTAAATTAATTAAAAGAGTAAAATGGCATACAATGATCAAAACCTTGAAGTATGCTTTGGCTTTTCTGGTGAAATGTACATTTTAGTTGGAGGAAAAATGGAGCAAATAGGTGATGAATAAAGTTTCAATAACGTTTCGATATTTAAATAATGAAGAAAGAAGAAAATCCCCTTTAAACTTTAGAAAAGTGAAAGAATTGAGGCAAACCAAGTTACAGAAAATCCCTTTAAGGGTGTGGAAAGCTTCTGAAGAAAGGAGGTCCTGAGGAAGAAATGCCCTCCTCCTCCACTACTCACACAAAAACCTGCAGGTGAAAGGAGCCTTTCCTGAGGAGAATGAAAGGAGCCTACTGCGCTTCACTCGTGTGTTCGAGGTGCCTGAAATTACTCCTGCAGCTTCCCAAAGGAGTGATAGCGAACTGCTGTGAAGGGCAACTGAAATAAACTCCCCTTTCATCAGAAATTAGGCGTCTGAGAAACAGGTGAGCACGGAGCTTATGTCGGGGCAGCCATCTTGCACCGCACTCGCTGCCAGCTCCCAATCAAACTGAGCTCTAGCAGAGAGCAGATCAGTAAGGAATGCAAAGCATCCCTATCCCCACATCCTGTGCGCCAGCCTGATGGCAGGTTTAGAACAGGAATTTGCATAGGTCAGAGGGAGGAGATCTAATGGAAATGAGCCACACAGTCTGTTGGTTTAGCTAGCTCTTACTCCTCTGGAGAGAAATCATCCACGTTGGATTTTAGAAGTGCAGTGCTTTTGGGAACAAGAAGATGCCACACCTTTGAGGAAGATGTCATGCTTTTGGGTGGCACCCAGCATCGGAGTGGACAGAGGTACACCCTGCTTGTCATCACAGAACACTGTATAAATATCTGAGAGCTGCACAGTCTGTCAGATTTGCTGAATTAAACTACAAGGAAACAAAGGCGTGCCTTGCTGGAAGCTTGATTTGTCCCCAAATGCCTGGACTCTGAATGACTGCACATGCTGTACAATCTGCTACTACAGCTCTGGGGACTGTGCCTTGTTCTCAGAAGGATTAAGAAGTGGACTACCTGCAAGCTATAGGGTAACAGAGCACACCTGCACCACCTCCACCAAGACTCCCCACCCTGGAGTGTGTCCACTCAACTTTTAATTTCAAATTTGTTTTATTGATTTTAAGAGCAGAAAAGACAGTCAATACAAAGCAATAAGTATGCAATAGGCTTATATAGCGAGCGAGACAGACAGGCACGTCTTCTCTATGAATCGTCAAGGAAGCAGATGAAACATGCCTACACAGAGATGTGTTGCCAACATTTCGGCGAAGGTACCTTGCAGGAATGCCAGTCAAACAGAACAATAAGAAGAGCCAATCCCCCCACCCCTTAACCCACATCACCCCCCTCCCCCCACCCCGACCAGTATGCCAGTTGTTCGGAGCCACCCTCATAGTTCGCTCAGGTTGGTGTTTATCAAGGTGTTCAGGTTGGCGGTGGATCGCGTGGTGGTTCCCTGAGCTGCAAAATGCGGAGATATTTCGGGCACGTGATTTCGTGAAATTCTCTGGACAGGAGGGACAGGAGCGGTTGCCAGGCCTTCTGGAATGAGTTGGTTGAATGTGTGAGCGTGGCCTAGATACGTTCCATGCCCAACGTGAACCACAGTTTATGCAGCCAGCCAGTGTGGGTGGGTATGGTGGTGGATCCCCACAGTGACAAGACGTGTTGTGACGCCGCCTGCATGGCAATGCCCATTTGTTTGCCACGAGGTGATCTCAAGGGAAATGTGAGTGCGTTGGGTAGCCCTAGGATAGTGTATGCAGGAAAGCGTGGGATCTCAGTTTCAAATGTGGAGTCGATATCGTCTAAAACTGCCTTCCAGTATCCCCGCAGAGCGCGGCATTCCCACAGGAGATGGGTCAGAGTGCCCTTTTCACCGCAGCCCCTCCAACACAGCGCGCTTCAGAGAGGATTGCCCTGATTGAGTCTTGCTGGGGTAAGATGCCAGTAAATGGCCAGTTTAACCGCCGATTCCCTGGCACCACTATTACGGGTGGTGTGTGCAGCTCTGTAGTGTATGAACCCCCATTCTTTGGTTGATAATGTCCGTCCGAGTTCCGATTCCCAACGTTTCTGTCCCGCTGTCTTATCTGGTCCGGCTGCGGGGGATAACATTTTGTAAAGGTCTGAAATAAGGTGCCTATCCGAGTCTTTCGTCACCAGCCATTTCTCGAAAGGCGTCATTTGCCGAGCTACTAGGGGAGCGCAGTCTGGATGCAGGAGCCAGTGGCGGAGTTGACAGTATTGGAACAGGCGAGGTTTGGTCACTCCGTAACCTCGCGTGATATCGGCGAGGGGGAGAAAACCTTCCAAGTCAAAGAGATGGCCGGCCGAACGGCATTCTGTATCGCGCCATTGTAGAAAGGCACGAGGATCAGTGCCTGGTGGGAACTCCGGATTGTCAAAGAGCGGAGTGAGCGGAGAGGGGAAAGTCATCAGGCCCCTCCTGACCGCCACCACGTCCCAGGTCTTCATGATGGTGCGTGTGATAGGGGAGCGGAGGAGGTAACGTGGTCTATGCTGGCGGGCAAGAAATGGGATCTTCCACAGTGATGTCTGAGCCATCGCTCTGTCTTGAAACAGCCATCTCTTTTCGGATTCAGGCCTGTACCATTCCACCAAATAGTGGAGCTGTGAAGCCTGAAAATATTGCAGGAGGTTAGGGATCCCAAGGCCTCCCTCATCAACACCCCTGTGCGCCACCTTTTTATGCAGCCTTGCGTGCTTCTTTTCCCAGGTGAACTGGTGGAGAGCATTTTGTAAATCAGCAAGCGCGCCCCGCGGCGGCAGTACTGGGAGGGTCTGAAAGATATACAAGATCTTGGGTAAGGCTGACATTTTTACTGCCGCTAGGCCTAGCAAGGAGAGGGGCTGTTTCGACCATCGTGCGAGGTCGGCTCGGATTTGGGAAGTAAGTGTTTTATAGTTAAGGGTCACCGTTGAGTCCGTGGAGGAGGTAAGAGTGATCCCCAGATATGGGAGCTGCGTGGAAGCTTGCAGGCCGCAGCCAAAGTCGGGTATTGGGGTGGTAGGGCGGGCGTTGCTGCCCAGGGGTAAAATCAGAGACTTCCCCCGATTAATTTTGAAGCCAGACACTGCTCCAAAGCTCTCCAGTTCCTCCAGGAAAGCAGGTACAGAACTGGACGGTCGGTCTAGAGCAGCTATTATATCATCGGCGTAAAGACCCACTACGTGAGGTTCATGGCCGAAGGAGACACCGCTAATGCGAGGATTGTCTTGGATTTGCTGCGCCAGGTGCTCCACGTACAAGGCGAACAGGAGGGGCGAAAGAGGGCACCCTTGACGCGTGCCCCGTTGTATCTCGAAGGGGTCCGATTTAAGGCCGCCCAGCCTGACCCGGGCCATAGGGTGGTGGTAGCAGCTCGCGATCCAGGCCTGAAATCGGTCGCCCAACTGGTATCGCTGCAGGACCTTCTGTAAGTAGGTCCAATCGACGCGGTCGAATGCCTTCTCCGCATCGATAGCCAGAAGCACCGAGTCCGTATCCTGAAAGTGAGTTTTATCCACGAGGTGCAGTAGCCGTTTAGTATTATCGCTGCATTGGCGGTTTGGGACAAAGCCCGATTGGTCCGGTTCTAGGATACCTGGTAGGCAAGGGCCCAGATGGGCCGCTAATAGCCCCGTGAATAGCTTCAAATCAAAGTTAAGGAAGGAGATTGGACGGAACGCGGAGCAGTGTGTCGGGGGTTTGCCCGGCTTGGGCAACACCACAATGTCGGCCGCCAGCATGTCCAGCGGTAAGGAGCCTGGACCCTCGAAGGAGTTAAACAACCTCGTGAGTACTGGAGCAAGTACCTGGCCGAAGAGCTTGTAGAAGCCTGATGAAAAGCCGTCAGGCCCTGGCGATTTGAGCGGGCGGAGGCGTGAGATGGCGGCTAAAACTTCGTCAGGGCGGATGGGAGCGTCTAAGGCTTCCATTTTTGCTGGACACAGCGGTGTGATTGCCGCTGACTGCAAGTACGTATCGACTGCGGTTGGTGATACTTTATCCTCGTTGTACAGGGAAGCGTAGAAGGATCGGAAGGCGGTGGCCACCTGTGCATCTTCGGTAAGAGTGTCACCGGAGTCGTCCAGGAGAGTGGTGATTTTCGAGCGTTGGGTTTTGGCTTTTAAGGCGCTGGCCAGAAGGCGCCCGGTGCGGTTGCCTCCTACATAGTACGTATGGCGGAGACGGAGAGCGGCAAATTCCGCTCTGTCAGTGTTGAGGCTAGCCAATTGAGCTCTGGCAGCCTTTAGCTGATGCCAAATTCTCGGGGCACAAGTGCGGCTATGAACCCTTTCTAGCTCAGCTACTTGAGCTGTGAGTTCAGCCCTCTTGTCTTTGCGTATCTTGGCGTCAGCAGCTGCGATGGCGATCAGTTCCCCCCTGACTACGGCTTTTAAGGCTCCCCAAAGGGCCGACACCGAGACTGCAGAGGTATCATTGGTGGCGAGATAGTCCGAAATGCATTTATGAATTTGTTTAACAACGGCCGGCCTCTGCAAAAGGGGTTCATTGAGCCTCCATGAGCCAGGGGCGCGTGGTGTCTTGGGCATACTGAGTGTTAGCTCCACCGCATCGTGGTCTGAGAGGGCCGCTGGGACATTGGAAACCTCGGTGACATGAGGGACCAGTTCTGAAGAGCCCAAGAAGTGATCTAGACGCGAGTACGTGTGGTGTACGTGGGAATAGTAGGTGAAGCGTGCTGTGTTGGGGTGCGCCGTTCTCCAGAGATCTAGAAGACCCCTCTCCTGCAGCCAGGACCCGCCCGCCTCTGAAAGCGCGCCGGTATCGCCATAGCGGTGCCCAGACCTATCCCTATTCGTGTCCAGGACTAGATTGAGGTCCCCCCCAATGAGCAGCTGAGAGTGAGGTGACTGTAGTGCTTCGGAGAGTGCAGTTTTCAGGAATGGTTCCTGACCTGTGTTGGGGGCGTATATGGAGCCTATTGTCAGTGCGCTATTCCCTATAAAGAAGGTGTAGGCTAGGAGGCGTCCCTTAATCTCCCTTACTTTGGCCCCCACCCGGCCCCGAAAACGCCGGGACACGAGAACGGCCACCCCTGCCTTCTTAGACGGGAGAGAAGAGAAGTATTGCTGAGGGAATGCCCGGGAGCGCATCCTGTGCCAGTCTTTAGTCAGGAGGTGGGTTTCTTGCAATAAGCAGACGTCCGCCCCTGAGTGTTCCAAGTAGGAGATGACTGCCCTTCGTTTAATTGGGTTGTTGAGGCCTTTGACATTGAGAGATAATACCTTGAGTGTGTCAGCCATCATGGGAGAGTTCGAGGATGTCCGAGCTCAGCAGCGTGGATCGCTGTCGCGCATGATATGCTATAGTTAACACCTGAAACCTGTAGGAGTCCCTTGGCATACTGGTCCCCACCCTCGTTCCCCGCCCCACCCTGCCCGCAACACCATTCCCCCCTGACCCCTGTTCCAACCCATCCCAGAGGAACCACCCTAACCCCAACAGAGTGAGTCTCCCCAACCCCAACAGAGCCCCTCCCCACCCCCTCGGTCATCCCCCCAACCTCCCCAGAACAATCCCGAAAACTAGAACCATTTAGAGTCTCGGGCCTATTCGTGTATGACACAGGTCCGTAGAAAGTCAGTAGAAAGGGTACCATGGCAGCGGCCGAATTGGCGGCTCCCCGACCAGCTGCTCCAGGTGATTACAGTATGAAAGAAAACCCCCAGGGTAACCTTGCCTTACAGATCGGCTGCAGTGTTGTCCGCCACTTCTTGCACGGCCGCCTCATGTTCTTGAGCGACCGTGGCCGGATCCGGTTTCGGGACGGATCTCGGGGATCGTCTCCGTCGCACTGTCTGCCAGCCGTCCCTCGTTCGCCGTGAGGAGTCATCTTGTGATCTGTGTGGGGACGTGTCTCTATATCCGAACCCTTCCGGCATTTCAATGTTCACTAGAGCACAAGTGTCGCGGAGGGATCTGAGTTGATGAAGCGAGCCATTCCATTTGAAGATGGCCCCAGGAGTAGGGTACGCCATTGTCTCTCAAGAAGTTTGTTGCTATCCGGAAGGATTTACGTTTCTGTAGAGTGATGGTGGAAAGATCTTGGAAGAGGGCTATGGGTTCGTCCCGGAAATGGATAGGCTGTGTCCTTCGGGCTTCCCGCAGAATGCGTACTTTTAGGGGAAAGTCCGGGAGGAAGGCCAAGATGTCCGGTGGGGGGGCTGGCGCCCGGCGCGCCAGGCCAACTCTATGTGCTCTGTCGATCCGTATCGCAAATTCCTGAGGCTCACCCAAGATTTCCCGGAACAGTTCTTGCAAATATTCGACCAGGTTGTTCTTCTCAGCCTTTAATGGGACTCCACGGACCCGTATGTTGTTCCATCGGGAACGGTTTTCAAGATCTTCTGAGTGCGATTGTAGGTCTACCTGTTGGTCCTGAAGCCGAAGAATCTCTTGCTGCAACCTCTCCACCTCCATGCTGCGGGAATGGTCCGCCTCCTCCAACGAAGCCACCCGCTCGCCCAGGCCGTCCAAGTCTCGGCGTAGCTCCCTTTGCTCCCCCGCCAGTTCCTGTTTCAGGGTTTGAAAGTCCTCCCTCAGGGTGTTGAAGAGGGAGGCTTGGAAGGCCTTAGTTATGGGGGTAGTGTCATCTCCTTGTCCCTGGGGGCTTGCCGGGGACTTCGGGGAGACCACTGGCTGAGTCTTCTCCCCCTTTGGTGCGTTTTTGTGCAAAAGATCCACGATGTTCCGAGTCCCTTTGCGGTTGGAGTGAGCCATGGTGCCGAAGCAAGGGGCCCGGTGTGAGGGGCAGAGTCCGTGAGGTCCGGCAGGCTCCCCGGTGTTATCACGTGGATGGCGTCGAGGGCAGGATGCCGCACCCCGTCAGTAGGACATCCAGAGTTCCGTAGGCAGTAGGTGGAGGTCAGGTGGGATGTCCGTGGGGGAGTCCTGCAGGGAACCCAGTGCGGGCGCTCTGGAGGAGACGTGCAGGTTTCTTCGGGCGGCCAGGCCAGGCACGCACCGCAGGTGTAGAGGGATCAGGGCGGCAGTGCTAGTCTCCTGACGGGGGGGGGCACATATGTCTGCCCGGAGGCGGGGGGCCTCAGCAACAGGGGCGCTCAGCGTGTTGCAGCTCCCGTGGGCGCCAAGAGCACCAGTCCCTTCCAGGTGCGTAGTAGCAGGCCCCAAGCCGGGGAGTAGGGTAGCAAGCTGGCCACTCACCGCACGTTGTCTACATGGGCACAATCGGAGGTGGTCGCTCTTGCCATGTGCGACGCGGCTGGGCAGTGCGGCGCTGGGGTGCACGCAAGATTGGACGGAGCCGGGGGGCCTCACTGGCTGAGTAGGTTCTTGGGAGTTGCAGAGCCCAGCTGCGGGCCCGCGTGGCTCTGAGTCCGAGGTAGGCTGGGGGCTGTGGGCCTAGAAGGCGGCGTGGGAGTTCCCAGATGCAGGCGCGGCCCGGGCGAACCTGTGGGCATATGCTGAAGGCGCTTGAAGGCACCCGGTCTGCTGTGGCCCGTCGCTGCAGAGGTAGGCCTCGCGCCGGGGTCTCAGGTGAGGCGCTGTCCCGGCGGTGGAGCCGGCTGCGGCGGGTGGTGCTCCGGTCTCGGAGCGAGCTCCTCCGTCGATACAAAGCCCCAGGTGGAGGGCCGAAGCGGTATGCGGGCCGTGGGCTGTTGGGGGGTGAGTCGTGGCAGCTCCGCTCGGATCCGCTTTCACAGGAAGGGGTCCCGTCCGCCCTCCGCACAGGCCCGAAGCTGGGGACTGGAGTAGCGGGGACCCGCTGGAGCCACGCGCGGTCCCCGGGAGCACAGATCGCCTGGCACCCTCCGTGTAGTCACCGCAGGGGTCAGGGTGCCTCTCACCGTCTGTGGCCAGTTCGTGCCGTAGGTCCGTGGAACGCTTCTCCGGCTCAGGCTCCGCCAGGCAGCTTCAGCTTCTCGCCGCCATTATGCCGTTCCCATCGGCGGCAGTTGTAGCGGAGTGTAAGTGGCCCCTGCCGGTCCAAAACGCGACCAGGAGCATGTCGCGATGGGGTACCACCCAGTAGTGCAAGTTTGAGCCAGTTTTGGGGGAATTTCAGCAGCGTACACCGTGCTATGGGGCATAGGGCCGAGGAGCCACACGAAGCACGTCCGTTCACGCCGCCATCTTAGCCACGCCCCGTCCACTCAACTTTTAAGGATTTGCCAGCTGTTTGGGAATTGTGGTCCAGACATTCCAGAGACAATCTAGGAGATTCCAGACCTTTGAAATGGTGATTTGGGCACTTTGAGCCCACGAGGAGACCTCCAGAAAGCACCTCCGGATATTTGAAGCTCTTTTGGGAAACAGGCCCATAAGGTAACTGATCTGACCATGAAAATCAAGCTGGCCACCTTCAACCACGACCCAGCCAGGATTTCAGGTTCCTCCAGTTGAAAGTTCATCAATCCCAGGATTTGACAGGGGCCTATTGGAATATCAAGCTGGTGAACCCTTTCTGAATCTGGCCTGTTGTGGAGGGCTAAGCACCATTAGAAGAAAATGCTCCTGGTTAGTTTCTAAGGGGCCCATTAAGATGGCAGGTGAATCGCCACTGCCCGTATGGGCCATTCTCGTCCGCCCGCCTGACATTTCCCCCCGCCATATTATGATGGCGGTGGAGACCCAGGCGGACGGAAAGACCGTCCACCAGTTTGCCACCGATAGGCAATCCATCTGATGGGGTGGAAAGGGCACTGCCATCTATATTATGATGATTGCGGTCTCATGCCTTTTCATGGCGGAGACTCCACCATGGAAAGGCATGCAGTCTTTAGATTAGGGGACCGATGCGGGCCCCCAGGGGGTCAGGGGTGGGTGGCTGCACTTGGGGGGTACCCATGGTACCCCCCGAGATTTGCATGCACAAGGTGGCAGGCACTGCACTGTGCCTGCACAACATTACCTTTTAACATTGTGGTGGGTGCTGAATACAGCACTGTCTGCCACAATGTTAAATATACAGGATGAGACCGCCATGGTGGCGGGCGCATCCTAATAGGCACAGGACATTGTCTGCCCGCCATCGTAATGGGCCCCTAAGTGTGAAGGTAAAATTTTGCTGTATCCGACCAGGGCTCATTTGCTGTCAGCCTAATACTTTGGCTTTGTCCCAGTCAATCACGACCAGATGTCCCATAGTGGCACTATGGGCAGATGTAGGTAATCTCAATGTACCTATTCTTAAATATCGAATTTTACTGATTCTGTATTTAAGACTAGGTAAATGGGATGTAGATAATTATTCTGTAAATTTTACAGAATCGGTAGGATTTGGTAATTAAGAATCAGTAATTACCGATTCGGAGGCCCATAGGAATGAATGGAAAGCCATTCAGTATTACCGATTCGGTAAATACCGAATCGGTAATAGGGGGAACATTTTCAAGGGTGGCAGGGTGTCACATTGACACCCTGTTGCACCCCTGAATAGTGCATGGGTGCACATGTTATTATGAAGAACACCAGTGCACATGTGGCACACAAACATGCCCTAAGGGCATGTATGTCTGCCACATCGCACTGTTGTAAAAGCAAAAAAATTGCTTTTTCAAAGGTTTTCGATATTTACCACCAACTTGTAGTTGGTGGTAAATAACAAATCCTTAACTCAGGAATGCACTAACTTGAGTGCTCCCTACATTACGGATTCGGTAATTTACCGAATCGGTATGTTAAGAATTCGGTAATTTACCGATCCCTTAAATTACCGATTCGGTAAAATACCGAATCCAGGAATCATGCCACCTACATCTCAAAAGCCAAAAACCGGTCGGTAACGGCCAAAATTCGGTAATTTCGGCCGCTACCATCCGGTATTGGGCGACCTACTTCTGGCCCTATATGTTTTTAAACACTATAAAGTTTTTAATCTTTAAAAGTTCATATCTCCGGTTACCTATATTGGATTTTTGTTGTTTTGGTGTCTATGTGTTCATAATAATATTTCCTATTTTAATAAATTGGTGTGTGATTTTTTTTATTTTGTGTTGAAACTTACTTATTTGATGTATTTGTTTTTTTTAAATGTTTTACACTGTCTCCTAATTTAGGCCTGACAGCTCTTTGTCAGCTACCAAGGGTTGAGCAAGGGGCTAATTTACTCAGAACTTTACGGGACCCTATGTTGTGTTAGTGGACCTATTACCAGTGGTAGGTGCAATCTTACCCCTACCAATATCCCACTTTCCAACAAAATATATCTCCGACCAAATTCACAGTTTAAATTTGAACAGAGACGTGGCACACCACAGATCCTTACACCAGTTTATTGCCTCAAAGACAATGTGTTTTAGGTTGCAAGTAGCCTTTAGCAAAGTAAATGTAACATACCCACCAATCTTAAATATAAATGTTTTCTTTCATGGACATGAAAAACATACTGTGGGATGGAGTACTCTTCCCCTGCAACGGAGTTCATATGATCCTTAATTCAATAAAAATCAAAAATATATATAATATGAAAAACACATAATTCGAGCACAAAATCAAATATATGAATGCCAATAAATAATGAACATAGAAGACATACTCTACCATCTAAGTATTGTTATAATCGATTGGAGAATACTAACAATGGTGCCGACAAATCACATTAAAATCAAAATAGCAGCAGCGGCCGCCATAAACGAAAGGTGGTTAGGCGGGTTGGGTAGCGTGAAAGGTGTCGCACGTGGCGGGGATTGAATATAAAAAAAAGAAAATTGTGCTGTTGCTGCCGGCCGCTTTAGCATTGCGTCTAATTGCGCCACCTCTCCTCTTCCTGCCTGCTGGCCCAGCAGCCCCTGGGACAGACTCCCTGTCCAATCCCCACTCTGCAGAGCAGCGCAGAGATTGGTCTGAGCAGGCAGAAAAGGTGCCTTGCTCAGACCAGCGTGTCTGTGGGGTTTCTCCAGCCGGCTGCTCAATGCAACTGGGCTGGAGAAAACATAAGTGCGCATGTGTGTTTTGTTCGGCCTGGGACGGCTGACCAAAACACATATGCGCACTAAGGGAGTGGAGTGCAGTAGCATTCCTCCTCCCCACTACCATATTTCGACCCGAACTTCCTAACAGCACTGGCTAAGAGCTAGCAAATGTAAATTAAAACAATACAAGAACATCGTTTTAATTTACATTTACAGGCTCTCAGCCAGGCAGTGTGGCGAAGCTATTCCACCATTGAGGAGGAGCCGCCGCTGCAAAATAGTGCATCTTTATTTGTTTGTTTGTAGACAAATGAAGTTAAGACATATTATGGTAGTCAGGCTGTGAAGATTACACTACTGCAGCAAGTTTTAATGATGGTCAGTTTAGCTGTGAGCTGAATACATCCAAAGCACGGAACATCAGGTCAGGCAAAGAAATGTGCTTTCACAAATCTGGATTAAATAAACCCACTGGAGGGAAAGGTTTGCAAGCGTAACTCCAATTAAAGGAAAATATAATAACTGCAGAACTGCTTATTCCAACACGCATCTGGAATTCAAACTTACCTGCAAGGCCCACCGGAGTGCAATACTATAATTAGCATGCAGATTGGTATTCTGAAATGTGTGTTGTTTGTAATGGCACGTATTCATCCTGTGAAGGTCGAGAAAGTCCAAAAAGTGTAAGGCAAAATACATTATTTTAGTGTACTGGATTTGTGAAAGTCTTATTAAAGTTAGGACGCATTATGGTGGTCCAGCCATGAAGATTGCACCACTGCAAGTGTTAATGCTGGTTCATTTGGCTATGAATGGAATACAGCCATGTCACAGAACATCACGTCAGGCAAAGAAATGTGATTTCACAAATCCGGCATTGAATAAGCCCATTAAATGGATATGGACAGTGTGAATTTTGAATGTTTGATAGCGCAACTCTACTGAAGGGGAAATATAAACGCTGCAGAATTGCTAATCACAAAATGCATTTGGAACCGAAACTTACCTGCAAGGCCAAATGGAGATCAGTACCATAATTAGCGTGCAGATTGGTGCTCTAACGGTTTGTTGTTTCTAACCCCACACATCCAGCCTGTATACAAGGACGAGAAAATCCGTAACACATAAGGCAAGTGACATTATTTCAATGTACAGGATTTGTGCAAACCTTATTTGAAACCGTAACCTGATGAGGAGTGAGTCTTTGTTTGTGGACAAATGAAGGGGACTGACACCTCTCCGGGGCATTGTTATTTTAGGCGGGCCTCACAAGCTCCCCCAAGCCCAGGGGCCACCACTTCCCTGGGGCTAAAATTTATTTAGTTCGGGGGGGCTTCGTGGGCCCCCAAGCCCCAAGGACCACCACCTCCATGAGTCTATATGATTTAAATGCGGGGCCACTTGGCTCCCCCGCAGCCCCGGGGACAACCACCTTTGAAAAAAAGTGTGGGGGGCTCAAGCCCCCCCCCCCACACTGCCCCGGAGACCACCACCTCCCTGGGGCATTCTTGAATAAAATGCGGGGGTCCGTTGCGGACCCCCGTCACCTGAGACCACCACCTCCCCAGGGCTTTAAACAGTTGGGAGGGAGACTGCGCGGTCCCCCTCCTGGATCCCTAGATGGCCCTGGGGACCGCCACCCGCCAAGGCTGGGTCCTGCAATGTCCCAGGGTGCACGCCCCGGGACATTACCGATTACTATGGCAGGTCGGGAGCACGGCTCCCATCCTGCCATAGCAAACACTGCTTTTCTTCTTGGAAGAGAGAGCAGTAAACCTGCTCTTGGTTCCAAGAAGCAAAGCAGATTGCTTTTGGACAAGGGGAGCTGCATGTCAGCAGCTCCCCTTCTTCAAAAGCAATGCCAGCTCCCACAGGAGGCAGGGAGTCAGCAGGGACTGTGAGGCCATTGATGGTCCCCCTGCGGTCGCCATCAAGGAGGCCAGGCCCCATTGGCTGAGGTCCCCAGGGCCAAAAGTGGCCCAGGGAAGGGGGCCACACAACCACCTCCCTTTTGTAATTAAAATAAATAAATAAATAAATAAGTCAGGCCCTGGGGGATGGGGTCCCCGGGGCCAAAATCGGCCAGTGGAGGGTGGCCCCACAGCCCCCCT
Organism: Lissotriton helveticus; assembly: GCF_964261635.1. Classification (NCBI taxonomy): domain Eukaryota; kingdom Metazoa; phylum Chordata; class Amphibia; order Caudata; family Salamandridae; genus Lissotriton; species Lissotriton helveticus. Next base: position 810,562,399 of record NC_136063.1, read on the forward strand.
CCCCTGTAAAAAAAATAAAAAGGAAAGGCCTAGACCTGGGGGATGGGGTCCCAGGGCTGTAATCGGCCTCAGGAGGGGTGCCTCTTTTGAATAATTAATATAATGGCTCAGGTCTTGAGGGATGGGGTCCTTGGGGCCTAAAAGGGTCAAAAGAAGGGGGGCCACACAGCCCCCTTCTCAAAATATATATATATTTTAAATGGCAAATCGCTGGAGGCCCGCCCCCTTCATGCATGACTCTGCAAACACGCCTCCTGGCGTGCTCTGTGTTGGGGTATTACGTCCCCGTTGCTAGTGAGGGTCCTTGGGGGCCAACTAGGCCACCAGGAACCTCCAGTAAGCCCTAAAAGCACGTGGACTTCACCTCAACCAAGATTTCACCAGGAGGTACGTTTGAAGAGTGGCAGCCAAAGGGGGCGTGGCCGGTGTCTACCTCTCAGCAATCCCACTGTGTGGGGCTTATTGGAGGTAACAGATAGGCTAGTTGGCCCCTAAGGACCCCCAACAGCGAAGCGGACTTCAACCGCCATGCAAGAGCATGCAGGGTGGTGGGGAAATAGGGCGTGGCCTGCTATGAGAACTTAGCAATGCTGCTGTGTGGGACTGACTGGAGGTAATAGGAGGGGTAGTTGGCCCCCAAGGTTGTCCTTGGGGGCCAACTACCTCTCTTGTTACCTCCACTAGTCCCACACAGTGGGATTGCTAAGAGGTCTTTGGAGGCCACGCCCTCTTTCTCCATCACTCTACAAATGTACCTCCTGACACAGTACCTTTTGGGGGATGAAGTCCACTTTACTCCTGAGGGGCTTTGGGGCCAAGAAGCCCTCCTGGTACCTCCTGTAAGTCCTATACAGCGGAATTCCTGAGGGCTGGTTGGAGGCCCAGGCTCCTTTCTCTACCACTCTGCAAACGCGACTACTAGTTAAAGAAGCATTTGTAATGTAATAGGTATCACATTTGCAAGAGTTAGAGATATTGGTGTTTGTGAATCTAAAATATTTTTACTAATGGTTTTTGGATTAGAGTGGATGTACTTTGTGTTTAGAGAATTATGTGGTATGCTGTGCAGTGAAATGATGTGGATTTAAAGTATGTTGTATTTAGTGTGTAGGAATTATGTGGAGTGGAATTATGTGTTATGGAGAGTAATTATGTGGTATGGTATTCTGTGTTGTGGAGTGGTAACCTCAGGTTTAGTCTTCCTCATTTCCATAGAAGCTAAATTATGAACTCAATGAGACAAAAAAAGAAATCTGGCCCCAGTCAGAGGTATGAGGAAGGCCACTGGAATTATGCGACTGTTTGGCTGCACCTATTTTCGCACAATTATACATTTTCCACATTAGCCACATAATCCATCATCTGCACCCTAATCTACAGATTTGAACAAATGTTACAGCGTGGTGGAAGGCCCTTTCCAAACCTAGAATGGTCACCTGTTACTTTTTGCTAAATGTGGGTGTTAAATTGGTACTAATAGTGTGCAAACCACTCTTGCTTCTTTTTTAGCGTCTCTTACCACTTTCTGCACCTCTCTTGCCTATTTTTGCACCCCTATTGCCTCTTTCTGCACCTCTCTTGCCTCTTTTTGCATCTCACTGGCTGCTTCCTGTACCCCTCTTGTCTCTTTCTGCACCCTTGTTCCTTCATTCTGCACCTATCCTGCCTGGTCTGCATCTCTCTCGCCTCTTTTTGTACCACTCTTGCCTCTTTCTGCACCTCTGCTTATTTCTGCACTTCTCTTGTTTCTTTCTGCACCCCTCTTGCCTCTTTCTACATCCCTCTTCCCGTACCACTCTTGCCTCAGCCTGCCCACCTGTTCCCTCTTTATGCACCCCTTTTTGCCTGTCTATGCAGCTCTCTTGACTCTTTCTGCAGTTCTCTTGCCTCCTTCTGTACCTCACTTGCCTCTTTTTGCACCTCTGTTGGTTCTTTTACACTGTTCTTGCTTCTTTCTGTACCTCTCTTGCAAATTTCTGCACCCCTCTCGCCTCTTTCTGCACCTCTCCTACCTGTTTCTGCACCTCACGTGCCTCTGTTTGCACTCCTGTTCCCTCTTTCTGTACCTCTTTTGCTTGTTTCTGCAACTATCTTCCCTCTCTCTGCAGTTCTCTTGCCTCCTTCTGCACATCTGTTGCTTCTCTCTGCACTTCTCTTACCTCTTTATGCACCCCTGTTACTTCATTCTGCACTTCCCATGCTGCTTTCTGCACCTGTCTTGCTTCTTTCTGCATCTCACTTGCCTCTTTCTACACTTCTCTTGCTTCTTTATACTCGTCTGTTACTTCTTTCAGCAATTCTCTCACCTCTTTCTGTACCTCTCTTGCCCCTTTCTACACCACTATTGCCTCATTCTGCACCTCACTTGCTTCTTTCTGCACCCCTCTTGCCTCTTTCTGCACCCTTCTTTGTGTAACTCTCTTTCTACACTTCTCTTGCTTCTTTCTACTCGTCTGTTACTTCTTTTAGCAATTCGCTCACCTCTTTCTGTACCTCTCTTGTCTAGCCCCTTTCTGTACCACTCTTACCTCTTTCCGTACCACTTGCTTCTTTCTGCACTTCTCTTGCCTCTTTCTGCACACGTTGTGCCTCTTTCAGCACCTCTGTTGCTTCTTTCTGCACTTCTCTTCCTTCTTTCTGCACCCCTTGTGCATCTTTCTGCACCCATTTTCCCTTTTCTTGCATGTCTCTTGATTCTTTCTGCACTGCTCTTGCCTCTTTTGTTACCCCTCTTACTTCCTTCTGTGCCTCTGTTGTTTCTTACTGTACTGCTCTTGCTTCTTTCTGTACCTTTCTTGCAAATTTCTGTACCCCCTTGCCTCTTTCTGCACCTCTGTTGCTTTTTTGCACTTCTCTTCCTCTTTCTGCACCCGTCTTCCTTCTTTCTGCTCCTCTGTTGCTTCTTTCTGTACTCCTCTTGCTTCTTTCTGCACTTCTCTTGCTTCTTTCTGTACCCCTCTTGCCTCTTTCTGCACCCTTCTTTCCTATTTCTATACCTCTCTTCACTCTTTCCGCACCTCTCTTGCCTCTTTCTGTCCCCCTGTTTCCTCTTTCTGCACCCCTGTTTCTTCTTTCTGCACATCTCTTGCTTGTTTCTGCAACTCTCTTGCCTCTTTCTACAGTTCTCTTGTCTCTTTCTGTACCTCTGTTGCTTCTTTCTATACTTCTCTTGCCTCTGTCTGCACCCCGCTTGCCTCTTTCTGCACCTCTCTTGGTTGTTTCTGTACTTCTCTTGTTTCTTTTGGCTCCTGTCTTGCAAAGTTCTGCACTCCTCTTGCCTCTTTCTGCACCCCTCTTCCCTCTTTCTGCACCTCTTTTGCCTTTGCCTGCACCCCTCTTGCCTCTTTCTGCACCTCTTTTACTTTTTTCTGCACTTCTCTTGCCTCTTCCTGCACCCCTATTGCCTCTTTCTGCACTCTGTTGGTTCTTTCATTACTGCTCATGCTTCTATCTGCTACTTTCTTGCACATTTCTGCACTCCTCTTGCCTCTTTTTGCAAATCTGTTGGCTCATTCTGTACTTCTCTTGCCTCTATGTGGATTCCTGTTCCCCGCTTCGTGTACCTCTTTTGCCTGTTTCTGCAACTCTCTTGCCTCTTTAAGTACCCCTGTTGCTTTCTTCAGTACATCCCTTGCCTCTTTCTGCACCCCTCATGCCTCTTTCTGAACCTCTGTTGCTTCTTTCTGCACCTCTGTTGCTTCTTTCTGCACCCCTCTTGCCTCTTTCTACATCCCTCTTCCCATACCACTCTTGCCTCAGTCTGCCCACCTGTTCCCTCTTTATGCACCCCTTTTTGCCTGTTAATGCAGCTCTCTTGACTCTTTCTGCAGTTCTCTCGTCTCCTTCCGTACCTCACTTGCCTCTTTTTGCACCTCTGTTGGTTCTTTTACACTGTTCTTGCTTCTTTCTGTACCTCTCTTGCAAATTTCTGCACCCCTCTCGCCTCTTTCTGAACCTCTCCTGCCTGTTTCTGTACCTCACGTGCCTCTGTTTGCACTCCTGTTCCCTCTTTCTGTACCTCTTTTGCTTGTTTCTGCAACTATCTTCCCTCTCTCTGCAGTTCTCTTGCCTCCTTCTGCACATCTGTTGCTTCTCTCTGCACTTCTCTTACCTCTTTATGCACCCCTGTTACTTCATTCTGCACTTCCCATGCTTCTTTCTGCACCTGTCTTGCTTCTTTCTGCATCTCACTTGCCTCTTTCTACACTTCTCTTGCTTCTTTCTACTCGTCTGTTACTTCTTTCAGCAATTCTCTCACCTCTTTCTGTACCTCTCTTGCCCCTTTCTGCACCACTCTTGCCTCATTCTGCACCTCACTTGCTTCTTGCTGCACCCCTCTTGCCTCTTTCTGCACCCCTCTTTGTATAACTCTCTTTCTACACTTCTCTTGCTTCTTTCTACTCGTCTGTTACTTCTTTTAGCAATTCTCTCACCTCTTTCTGTACCTCTCTTGTCTAGCCCCTTTCTGTACCACTCTTACCTCTTTCCGTACCACTTGCTTCTTTCTGCACTTCTCTTGCCTCTTTCTGCACACTTTGTGCCTCTTTCAGCACATCTGTTGCTTCTTTCTGCACTTTTCTTCCTTCTTTCTGCACCCCTTGTGCATCTTTCTGCACCCATTTTCCCTTGTCTTGCATGTCTCTTGATTCTTTCTGCACTACTCTTGCCTCTTTTTTTACCCCTCTTACTTCCTTCTGTGCCTCTGTTGTTTCTTACTGTACTGCTCTTGCTTCTTTCTGTACCTTTCTTGCAAATTTCTGTACCCCCTTGCCTCTTTCTGCACCTCTGTTGCTTTTTTGCACTTCTCTTCCTCTTTCTGCACCCGTCTTCCTTCTTTCTGCTCCTCTGTTGCTTCTTTCTGCACTTCTCTTGCTTCTTTCTGCACTTCTCTTGCTTCTTTCTGTACCCCTCTTGCCTCTTTCTGCACCCTTCTTTCCTATTTCTATACCTCTCTTCTCTCTTTCCGCACCTCTCTTGCCTCTTTCTGTCCCCCTGTTTCCTCTTTCTGCACCCCTGTTTCTTCTTTCTGCACACCTCTTGCTTGTTTCTGCAACTCTCTTGCCTCTTTCTACAGTTCTCTTGTCTCTTTCCGTACCTCTGTTGCTTCTTTCTATACTTCTCTTGCCTCTGTCTGTACCCCGCTTGCCTCTTTCTGCACCTCTCTTGGTTGTTTCTGTACTGCTCTTGTTTCTTTTGGCTCCTGTCTTGCAAAGTTCTGCACTCCTCTTGCCTCTTTCTGCACCCATCTTCCCTCTTTCTGCACCTCTTTTGCCTTTTCCTGCACCCCTCTTGCCTCTTTCTGCACCTCTTTTACTTTTTTCTGTACTTCTCTTGCCTCTTCCTGCACGCCTATTGCCTCTTTCTGCACTCTGTTGGTTCTTTCATTACTGCTCATGCTTCTATCTGCTACTTTCTTGCACATTTCTGCACCCCTCTTGCCTCTTTTTGCAAATCTGTTGGCTCATTCTGTACTTCTCTTGCCTCTATGTGGATTCCTGTTCCCCGCTTCGTGTACCTCTTTTGCCTGTTTCTGCAACTCTCTTGCCTCTTTAAGCACCCCTGTTACTTTCTTCAGTACATCGCTTGCCTCTTTCTGCACCCCTCTTGCCTCTTTCTGAATCTCTGTTGCTTCTTTCTGCACCTCTCTTGCTTCTTTCTGCATCCCTTTTGCCTCTTTCTGCACATTTCTTCCCCTTTACTGGCCATCCTTTGGTTCTTTCTGCACTGCTCTTGCCTTTTTATGTACCCCTCTTGCCTCTTTCTGCATCTCTTTTGCTTCTTTCTGTACTTCTCTCACCTCTTTCTGCACACCTCTTGCCTCTTTCAGCACCTCTGTTGATTTTTGAATGTACTGCTCTTGCTTCTATCTGCACCTCTGTTGTTTCTTTCTGTACTTCTATTGCTTCTTTTTGCACCTCTCTTGCTTCTTTCTGTACCCTTCTTCCCTCTTTCTGTACCTCTCTTTACTCTTTCTGCACCTCTCTTGCCTCTTTCTGCACACATAGGGCTACTTTTAAACTGACCTCAGGATCAGCAGTGCACACATGCAAGTGCAGTAAAGGGCTTCTGGCCTCTAAATTGCCCTGTCCTATTATATGCTAAGGACTTAGAGGTAGTTTAATCCCCCCTGCCCTAATATGTACTAGGGCCTTACAGGGGAGGTCATGCCAATCACAGGGGTATCCCAACCCATAGTGTACCATGGTGTATGAAGGTGTTTTTACTATATTCTAAGTGTCTTTCAGCAAAACACTGGTTCCAAGGCTAGTTAGGCAGAGCCCAGGGTCAGTCAGAGTCAGTTACCGCCAGTACCAGTCTGAAAAATGTTGGGGGGTGCCCAGGGCACAGGATGACTTTGCAAAAAGACCTCTTTCTGCACCTCTGTTGGGTCTTTCTGCCTATCTCTTGCTTCTTTCTGCACCTTACTTCCTCTTTCTGCACATCTCCTACATCTGTAGGCATAGTTAGAAATTAGCATTTGAAACTCCTTTGACATTCACTGAAAAAACATAGGTTCCGGGACCTTATATTTAGAAATTAGCATTTAAAAAACCTTACTGATTCACTGAAAAAACCACAGGTTTCAGGGACGTTAAAGTTGGTTGGACATTTCACTTGTACAAAACCAGAGAAATTCGGCCGTTATAGTTAGTTGAGCTAACTATACCTCCCGCCCCCGTAATGGACTGCTGATGATGTCACATAGTATATCACTCATGACATCGTCAATGACATCACTGATGACATCACTCATGACATCTGAAATGACTTCACTGATGACCTTATCCAGTGACTGAGTGTTTCTGAAAAGTTTAAGAATGTTATCTATATATACAAGCCAATCTGTATTTGAAGAATGAGTGGGTGTATGAGTGTCTGTATGGATGATTTTGTTGGTGAGTGTCTGACTGTAAAAGTGAGTGATTTAAACTTCTACCCTGCTCCCTTTTGTATTAAAAACAAATCTGGGACTCAGCTCAAGCCGAGTCCCATGATGGCTGACAACATTCCCTGGTTTAAGTGTTGGCAGCCATTCAGATCTCAGCACAAGATCAGGAGGGTCACTGAGCCTCTGCGTCCCCATATATTCAATTGGAAATGCCTTCATATAGCTCCACAATTGCTGAATAGATTACACCAAATCACAGAAAGGCATTTCCCTGTAACAACATCTACCTTTCTGCCACATTTGATGTAATTACGCTCAACAGTTGGGGCTGCAGCTGCGTCCAAAGGTGCCATGGGAATTAACATGGGAAACGCATGTTTGTTGACCTCTTTTTCTTAGCCCTCACTTGACAGATCACCCCTAAACTTTCCATGCACTGCAAGAATCTCTGGGACACTTTTTTGGAATATTTCCTGAAGATTCGTCAAACGATGCCAAAGATTTATTTTCTGTTTCCTCTTTTAGGTTTTACATTTTCATCTGTAGGATGAGATGGTTCCTGTAGAATATTAAGATAGTATTTTTTTATCATGTTCGGGTGTTCAATTAGGAGTTCATTATTCAAAGGTTTATGCCCACTTGAACCACACTGAGGATTATTTTGTTTAAAATGTTCTAGATAATTATGCTGTAAATTGGGCTATTTAACTGACCGGGCAGTATTACATATTGAAATATTTTGCTTCAAATAAATATCCATGAAGATAATCTGCTTATTTTTGATCCATTTCACAACAGGGTATTTCACTTTAATTGCCAAGGTACATGATGGGAGTAAACAGGATGTGTGCAATACCAACAATCTAGATATACCTATTTTTAATCCCTTCCTGACCAACCCAAGCACTTCTTTAAACATTAATTTCTTGAAAATTAATGAACAGATTAACACAAAATATGGAAAATCACTCTTTCTGAGTAAAGATATAGAGAAAGAGAGATACCTATGCAAAACTAAGTACACTAATACTTGAGATTGGATGCTACATTCTTGATACAGCTAAATCCGAAGAGTTAAAACAATGATGTTATGTCTTAGAGTGTTAGTTAGAAGACTCTGTCGTGGGTGTTTTTTGGCAGCTCAGACAGAAGCAAATTCTTGTTTTATGATACTGCTTCACTGTTGAATATCTTTATCTTGTTATATAGTTATCATTTTTTAATAAAAAAGCAATTGTTAGGTTTTCAAATCAGAAGCATTTTTGACATACATAAATCATGTTAAAAATAATTCTTTTTTTAATATTCATGAGTGGCTGTCTATTCAGGTTTCAAAAAGTTTTTATTTTGGATGTCAATGTTCCTAAATGTTTAAACTTTCAAAACATTTCAAGCGAATAAATGTAACCTTGAAGTTTATTTTAAAAATAGAGGTTAAGGTATGCAAAATTAATCACCCAAAGAAAGTTTTCAGATTGCAAGTACAGACATCTGAAAGCAACGTAGAGTGAAATTACAAAATTGGAGAAGTAAATGGTGGGACTTTGTGACTTACAGCCCCTTTCCTGGGTGCTGGAGCAGGGAGTGTGCTGCACCACACAGCAAGAAGATAGTGCCAGCTAACTAATAGCTAGTCTGATTGACCTTTCCACTGTACTGCAACCTCTGAGCAGACTTCCCTGACCACACTTGTTTACCTCTCAATGGCTTTGACTCTCTCTTAACAGTACTTTTCAAGCTTTCCTTTTTGTACTTGTTTGCTTTCAGTCTTTTACAGATATGTGGCTCTGGATTATAATGTGGGATGCTTTTGCAGGTAACCTGAATCCAAGAAGACTCACTATCAACACACAGAGACTGCTACTAGCCTCACACTTCAATGAACAGAGCAGTAATGATTCAGACTACTTAATGAAGCAGACAAGTTTGTTTTCTTTGCGCCAAATTTATCTAATCTGTTGCTAGACAGGGAACCGGTGTGGAACTCTTTCCACTTCACCAATGGCATTTGTAAAGACTTAGTTGTTAACTGGGCCCACATCCACCAAAGGCATCTATAATAAATCCCATTAAAGTTGTAAGGCTTTTAATTGCAACTGAATTGGTAAATGTAAGTAGTACATAATCCTAGTAATATTCAACAACTTCTTGTTGGGCTCATTCTTTTTGTTTTTTTATGAAATCCTCACTTAAGTGAAGCTGCAGTATAATTGAACATATGAATAAAGTCTTACTAGTGGTGGGTATAAAAGCAGTCACATATAATCCTTACAAGTTTGTTTAATGGATTTGCATTTAATTGAGAAATGAGCTTAACAACTGTAGAATTGAATATGGAATACACATGTAGACTGTGGGGTTGTCCCTAATTATTACCAGAAACAAGGATGAAGGTCTGAAAACCAGAGGGAATTGTAGAATAAACTAAAATAGTACCGGCCTGATTTTTGTACTGTCCAAGTCTGAATGAAGTCACATACATTCCATGCAGACATTGTAAAATGCTAACTGAGTCTTCAGAGAAAGCCAAGGGGTCCTATGAATTTGTAGATTGGTATTTTAGATGTTGTAGTGGGAATCAAGCAAATTAAGTTTCTTATTTACAATACATTTCACACTGATTCTCCCTCACTCAGGCTGATGGTCCTTGGCCATTGTTGCGAGGGGACAGACTCAATTCACAAATTAATACAATCATTCATCAGCAATAATCAATATTAGGTGTGAGTCAATGAAGAGAGTCAATAAAGATTTAAAGGATTTTATTAAATTCAATCTTTAGTAAGTTCTATGTTTAGTAATTTTTATTCATCAGCAATATGAAATAAGATTACTAGCAATTATTAAGCATAAATCATTTCTAAGCATGTTCTATGAAGGAAACAAATCCCTATTCTAAAACAAAAGGGAAAAACTAAATTAGAACTCATAAAGAGCTCTAGTTTGAGAGAATGAGACCAAGCATACAGCTTCACTTATTCAATTAAAAGCTAGAAGAGAAATCAAAAAGAATGTCCCATAAAGAGAAGTTTAAGAAACTCAGTAGAACTCCAATGCAAATAAGCAGTAGAACTCCAATGCAAATAAGCAGAGGGTCTGGGAAAATAGAAAATCTGCAAATTGTGAGCCAGCATGGGAGGTCTGTGCAGGAGAGAAATCGGACAGGAAGAGTTGGTCAGCAGAATCTGTGTGCTAGTCTAAGAACACACACTTATATAAACAACACATTTTGTTAGTAACTGCAACATTCTGTGTCCGCCGTCTTCTTTGTGTCCATTCACCGTCCGAGATTCATCTGGGAACCATATCACACCTCGCCATATCTTCCTTAGGACAAAGTCAGCCGCGGTCGGCAGTAGGAGTTCCTGCAGGGCGGTGACGTGGGGATGGGGAGGGGGAGGGGGAGGGTCTGGGTGGGGGGTAGTAATGTATGGACTACGGAGTTTAACAGGTAAGTAAACATATAAATAAATAAAACGAATTTCATTGCGCGCACTGTATTGCATTTGGTGATGCAGTGCACGCAACGAAATTCATTTTATTTTATTTATTTATATGTTTACTTACCTGTTAAACTCTGTGATCCATACATTACTACCCCCCACCCTGCCCCTCCCCCTCCCCACGTCACCGCCCTGCAGGAACTACTACTGCCGATCTCGGCTGGACTAAGTACTTTTAAACTTTTTCAGCAAAATTGCTGCAATTAATATCAAAGCTCTGCTTTAGGTGGACCTTTCCTGTGTATACCTATAACAAGCTATCCTTTAAATTAAAGTAAGTTATGTAGATTTTGAAACAATCTTTAGGAAAAATATTTTTTTTAAATGTTGACACAACATGAAAAGGAATTATGAGTAAGTTCAAGGCGTCACAATTGAAACAATGTTTGCGTATTCTTCATATGAAGTTGCATAGCTTCCTTTTAAACTAAACCTATTATCAAACTTTAACAATACTTTCTCATACTAATCAGAACATTTCTTGAAAATATTTGAAGAATGTTATAAAAGTTAAACTTATTATGAAAAAGCATCCTTTAGTCAAGGTCAAGAGTACACATTCTTGTTAGATCTTTTTTTATAATCTCATTTTGATAAAGTTCACGTGTTAGCATTTTCTAAATGAGCAGAGTTTTGCATTACATTCAAGCAGTGTGAGGCATAGTGCGTGTAAGTGTGGCACCTTTCTTGGCAAAATTGCTGCAATTAATATCAAACACTGTTCAGCTCTGCTTTGGGTGGAGCTTTCCGAGCATACTTATAACGAGCTATCCTTTAAATTGAAGTAAGTTATGTAGCTTTTGAAACAATCTTCAGGAAAAATATAAACATTTTTCGTTGACACAACATGAAAAGGAATTTCGAGTTTGTTCAAGGGGTTACAATTGAAACACTGTTTGTGGATTCTTCATATGAAGTTGCATAAATTCCTTTTAAACTAAACTAATAATCAAACTTTAACAAAACAATTCTCATAGTTATCAGAACATTTCTAGAAAATATGTGACTAATGTTACAAAATGTTAAACTTATTATGAAAAAGCATTCTTTAGCGAGGGTCAAGAGTACACATTCTTGTTAGATTTTTTTTTCTTAATCTCATTTTAATAAAGTTCATGTGTTATTATTTTCTAAATGAGCAGGTTTTTGCATTACATTCAAGAAGCGTTATGCATAGTGCATGTAAGTGTGGCAGCTGTGTACATTTTCATCTTTTTGAAAATGTAGTTTTAGCTTTTATTTCACATGTTTAGTTTTTTCATGCTTAATAAATCTATATTAATGTCATTTATGAAAACGCTCTGTAGAGATAATGCAGGTTTCTCATAAGGTCTAACCCTTAGCAGACAACTACGCTATGCTTACGTAGTTTGCGAAGTTTGCGCTACTTCGCACTATGCGAATTGCACGTAGCACAGTGCGAACACGCGTAGGGGTCATTTTTTGCTTGCTCACGGTCTTCAACGCCAAGTTGGCGACCGCGAGCGAGCAAAATGACAACCCGGGAGACTTTTTCCTTGTTCGCGATCAGCAACATCAAGTTGGCAATCGCGAGTGTGAAAAATAAACCTCCAGGTGAGATTCTCAACGCGGGGAGGTCAGGTTTCCCATTGCGGGTGGTCGCGTATGCTCGTGACCGCTCGCAATGAGAAACTACCAGTCTGTGTTGAGAAAGCTGCTGCTCGAGTTAAGATCTACTCGAGCTGCAGAAAACAACAGCTTGCACTGTGCAAGATGCCGTTTTCAATGATTGCATAGTGCGTACAAGCACGGGCCCTGTGCAATCATCGCGAACAGCACACTACGCAGTTCACGTAGCGCTACGTGTAGCTCGCTTAGTGAGAAGTGCACTTTCTGTAGCTACACTTAGAGCTACTTCGCGTACTTCGCCCAGGGTTAATAAGGTCCCGATGCTTCAGAGGGGTTGCTTAATGAAGTGTGACTGGGCCACTATTAAGACTACGCTGACTAAGTGAAATGCTAAAACTGGTCTGAGGCATCTATGAGATCATTGCACACTGAAGAGAGTCTGAACTCATTTCCTTTACATTGTCCTTGTAAATTAGCATTAAAATGTTTAATCCTAATGGTAGGAACCATTACCTTCTCTACCATACTGTCATCATGGTGCTTGTAGCAAGGAGATAAATCATTCCTAATTCCTGCTTTTTGCATGTCCATAAGTAATTGTAGGTACAACTAGTTTATGAGGAGGATCTTGGCATCCCCATATCTTTTTCAATCCTTTTCTTAGTCTATCACTTACAAAGCAGTTATTTTGTGGTGTTCGCCCGGTTGGCTTTGATTTCATAAAAAGTGCTGTTCATCTTTCTGATCCTTCCCATGCTGTTCCATCACTAATTTGTCAAGCAGGAGAATATCTACAACACTTCTTCAAAACTCATGGTTGCATCTAGCTTCTACATATTCGCTTATACTGAAGAAAGAATAAATGGTGGGGGATATCAATTGCTCTCATGGTGGTGCTTTGTGTACTTTTGTGTGGCCTTTTAATGTCCTATGCTGACTGATGCTAGTATTGAGGTAAGATTTCACCAAGAATCATATATCAGCTGTCACCGTCCTAGAAACATAGTAGCATCTATGGGTGGTATATGGCTATCGGATGTATGACATTACAACGCATGCTTTTACATCGCATGCCTTTACAACGCGGTTTTGACTACGAAAACCTTTACAACGCATAGCGCTTTGGGGTGCTGGATAGTGAATAGTTTAATTTACTATTCCAACTCCAGTCCCCGTGGACACTAGGGAAGGTGTGGGATATTAAATTAAACGTATTGCCTATCCTAGAGCGCCCCCCAGCGCAATGCGTTGTAATGGTTTGCGTTGTAAAAGTTGCGTTGTAAAGGCACTGCGTGGTAAAAGTTTTGTTGTAAAGGATATTTCCCATGGCTATCCCATGCAACCACCCATGGGTTTTGATGTAAATCCCTATCTACCCGCATTGGTAGGTAGTTATTTGCACCAAAATCATATCTCTCCTTGAGTCATGCACAATGAGGATATGTGTTTTAATTCCTCCTTGTTTTTCCTACTTTGCAAGTGTGCTGCCTTGTGCAGCACATATAAAAGCAGGGAAAGTGTGAAAGGATAGTTTTTGTTCAGAAAGGGTCCCTTTCCAGTTCAAAAACTATTCCTTTCAGAATGCACACTACTTTGCACAATGGCACAAGGATGTGTGCATTGGTGCAAGGCAGCCTAAAGTGTGTCCACCCAGGAAGAATATTTTAGTAGATATGGTGCGGTTCTGCTCCCTCCCTTTCACATGAATGTTTCGTAAATCAGGGCCTGTGTTTTAGAAAGGCATAGAAGGCACTTGCGCCACAAATGTAGTAAGTGGAAAAGCGATATTCTTCAGAGACAACTTCTCATTTTCAATGATCTGGCCATTTAGAGATGACATTTTATGGTTTCTCACTGCTCTGTCATTATACTCTAATTTCCTAAAGGACTGCATTAAATATTTAAGTCCATTCTGAAGTGTTTACATTCCACTTTGCTAATCCTTCTTAGAAATGCTCAGAAATTTAAAAATGTACTGCCTGGAAGTGATTACAACTAGAGTTTATGCTGGGCTTTTAAACATTAGTTTACAACTGAAATGATGTGAGCTGGAAGGAAAGACCAGACAGGAAATGCCTGCACTTGGAGTCTGGTAAGAACTGATACATAGGTTGGATATAGGTATCATTAAAAGTAGCTTGTGACATCACTTCAAAATTATGATTTCTGAGTGTGTTTATTAATTGTAGAATGGCAGAGAAGCAGAAGCTGTGTACATATCACCTTGTCTTCAACTCTATTAAAAATTAGAACAGCTGAGGAATTCAAGAATGTTGTTCCACATCCTGAATGCATAAATGGAGGAGTCCTGTTACCTAATATTCTCATTTTTACAATTCTTCATCTCCATTCTGATCGGGTCATGGCTTCAGTTCAACCTAAAGGCACCCTCATTCTTTAGCTTGTTAGTCAAATAGACAGAGTTGCTGGTTGAGATGGCTTTGTAAATGATACAGCTGGTTTTGAAGATGATGCAGGCTGGCAAGAGGAGCCACGGGAAACATCCTTTACAGCGCAACTTTTACAACGCACTACCATTACGACGCAACTTTTACAACGCAAGTTTTTACAACGCATTGTGCTGGGGGGCGCTCTAGGATAGGGAATAGTTTAATTACTATCCAACACCTTCCCTACTATCTACGGGGACTGGAGTTGGAATAGTAAATTAAACTATTCACTATCCAGCACCCCCCAACGCAAGTCGTTGTAATGACTTGCGTTGTAAAACCTGCATCGTAATGGCATGCGTTGTAAAAGCATGCGTTGAAACGTCACACATCCGGAGCCACTAGTTTCCATTACAATGGGGGCGATGTGATCATATTTATTGAAGCCATGGATGAAACATGCTATGGTGTGTAGGATGACCTTAAGAGGGGCTACTGCAAAATCTGGGAGGGCTTGAACATCAGGTTCTGAAAATCATTGGCAGTGTGTAGTAGCATATGGTCTTAGATGTCTGGAAGTGGTTATAGAAATTAAGGATTTAAGATCAAGGCCATACTACCAGAGAATGTGTTTTCCATGGGAATCTTGCACATGTACTTTTATTTTAGGATTTGATGGAATGTTCCTGTTGGTAACATGTTTTAGATGTTTAAGAAGCTAATAGCATCTTAGTATGGCATAATTAAACAACGATTGCTCAGCAGTATATAATACAGAAACAAAATCTATGTTAGGCAAGCACGCAAACAGCTTATTAAAAGAAATAATATAAAATAAATGTAATCATTTACTGGAACAAACATCAGAATTTAAAAAGTATGATGAATTGTATGCTTATCATTAGGGAAAAACATGTCTCTAATCTTGGGCCATTTGTTGTGTTTTCTCCACCAGTTAGCTGCATATCAAGGCTGTGAAAGCAGAGGCCTATAGCATATTTACAAATTCTCATCCCAGGTCTTAATGAGGATCATTAATTAAAAGAAAATTCTGAGAAGCTTGCAAGAGCTTACAGTTTATATGGCAGATTTTAGGATATATACCATCAAAATCTGCAGCCAGACTTTTTTGTGGCCGTAATTCCATGACAGCTGAATTTCATCAAAATGGCCAACCCGTACCCTTGATTCTTCTGTCTTGATTTCAAATGGCACTGTTTCTAATAAAAGTGGTTAGTAGTTAAGTTGCTTATATGTCTTCAACACTACCCTGACATGCCCCATTGATGCTAGCTTCTGGTCCCTTTCAAACTATTTGTAGCGTAACTTGTTTTTATGTGTCAATTTATAGTGGAAAATAGTAGAGATGCTTCCCGAAGAATGTGCACATCTATTGCATCAAGGCATTAGAAAGATGGAATAAAATAAGTTCTTTGACAGGACCTGCTTTAATGCTGGTGGCATCCAGTGCAACAATCTTTGTGGTATATTTACAAGGGGATATCGCCACCAGAACATAACTTTTTGCGATGTTCTGAAAGCGATATCTCCTTCTCCTTATTTACAAAGTCGTTTTAAGCCACTTAACTAAGAATGCCTTATTTACAAAGCGTTTTTTAAGCCAATTAACATGGCTGAATGCTGCCTTGTAAATAAGACCTCTTTTCATGCTTCACCTAGGGTGAAAGGGGCATGCAATGGGTGTTGCAGTGGGGGTTCCGCCGGAGAACCAATTTGCTCTTTGACACTGCCCCATATTTACAAGGTGGGGCAGCATCAAAAACTAAGGAAAGGGAATAACATGCCTTAGACTGCAGATACAAGGAGAAATTATTAATTTCGGCTTTTCTTTGTTCTTTCTATATGTTTTGCATTCTGCAGCACACAGCAAGAGAAATTGCCTTTCAAGATTGTTTATCTGCAGGAAGGTGCCCCTTCCTGCACATGAAGAATCGCTCCTGCAGCAGAGGCAACCTTGCAACATGGCTCAAGGGTGCCTGCACTAACGCTAGGTAGCTTTAATAGCACCAGGACTAGGGGAAACACAGGGGTGCACCGTATTTTTGTAAATACGGCGCATCCCTGTGTTTAAAAAATAGTGGACCATGGTGTTACCAATTTTGGCGTAGCACCGCAATCTGACATTTTGTTGTAAATATTCCCCTTTGCTGGCATCCCCACCAATGGCCTCCCTCTCCACAGATTCCCTCTCCACCACCCTCCAACATTGCCCCTAATTTCTCAATAGCCCCCCTCTCACATGTATTTAATTTATTTTATAGCATTACTCATACCAGTGTAGGGTGTCAGAGCACTTTACATCACATGCACATCATACAGAGACAATGAATCATACATTTGTAAATTGGTCTCTGACCTGTCTGCCTTACCATGGGCTTCCCCAAACATTCTGCCTGCTTCCCTCCAATTTTGCTGAATTTCTTTTGTTGGCCTTAGGACTCTGAGCACTTCACCACTTCCAACCAGAACTAATGTCTCCCTTAAAAATGATTAGATTGGCTTATCCACAACTGTCATATATATTTTACTATAAGTCCCTTGTAGAGTGCACTACTTGTGCCCTGGGTCTGCAAATTAAGTGTCACTTGTGGTCCTGCACCACTGATTGTGCCATCCACACTAGTAGCACTTTAAACATGTCTCAGGCCTGCCACTGCAGAGCTTGTCTGTGCAGTTTACACTGCAATGTCGACTTGGGAATTAAAACCTCATTGCCAAGCCTTAAACTCCCCTTTTATTACATATAGGTCACCTGTAAGATAGGCCGAAGGTAGCCCAAAGGGCAGAGTGATGCACATTCGAAAGGTAGGGCATGTACCTTTACATTCTACCTGTCCTAGTAGGGAAAAACACCCAAATTCATTTTTCACTACTGTGAGGGTTACCCATTTCATAGGTTTACATTGGGAATTCTTTATTACGTTTTTAAGCTGTAATTCCTGATTGAGAATGAGTAGATCTGCCATGTTTCATATAATTGGGATGTAATGATAAATTCTCTTTACTGGCAAAGTCGAATATATCATTACCCTATGGGTCTGCAGCCTGTCTCCAATACATATCTGGGAATGGGCGAGAGCTGAGCTTTGAGCATTCCCCCTGGACAGCCACACACAAAGGGAGATTAGGTGTGACTGAATGGCCATTCAAATAATGATAGCTCATTCTGAGCTGGATGGAAGTGGAGTAGCTGACACTTACACCTGAATAAGCTATGTCCTGTCCCCACACAAATGGCTGCATACCCCCTGGATGACTCTGGAGACAGAGCTGGGAGGGAGGACATCTGTGCGCTTCGAAGCCATTTTTTGAAGTCACCCCAACTGCAAAGGCACCACTGGGTATAAGAAATTAACTTCTGACCTTACCACTTCAGTACATTACTGGACCTGTGAGGAGCTCTGTAGGAGGATGGACTGCTGTGCCGCAATACAGACTGCCACTCTGCTGGACTGCTGCTCTGGAAGAACTACCTCTCTGCTGTGCTACCCTGCTGCCTGCTACCCTCTTCCCTGCTGAGGAAGGACTGGACTCATCTCACTTGAACCCAGAGTCAATCCAGGGGCATGCTGGCTTGCCTCCTGTTCTAAGTCTCATGGACATCAAATACTTCCCATCAACCTGCAATAGCATCTGCTACTTTGCTTGCTGCAATTCTTGCCCTGCCAAGTGGTGCCAATCCAGTTCTGGACTTTTGGAGGTGGGTATAAAGTGCTGCTTCTACCAAAATCCATGTATCGACAACATTGTGCCTGTCCGAACTGTTGCATCTCCCTCAACACTGATGCATCAGTGCTGCTTCCTTGACAATGGATCCAAAAGGGGATTATTTCTAGAGGAAAAATTAAATGAGTCCCTCTCAAGGACTTAAATTAATGTCCAATTACTTATTTTACCACAGAAACCAACTCACAAGTGTAGTCACAAAACGAGGATTTTTTATAGATATACTTTTTTTTAATAAGACAATACAAACAATTATATATACACAAATTAAATATACAAAAAACACCAAAAACAATACATATATCTGGACATAGTCATCAATTCTTATTACCCTTATTTGATACTATGGATGCAAAACAATCTCAAACAATGATTATTAATGGCAATCCATAAAAAAGAAAGAAGACAGCCCTAAGAGATAACGCACAACTGAGGGAAACTTTTTTTTAACCTTCTGTCTGAATTGGGATGTTCCTTTTCAATTTATTTAACATTTTGCAGGGCTTCTCCAAATTGTGGAGTCCACGCATTTCACCCCATATGTTTTGGGCCTCATCAGGACTGGGGCAAAAGGAAACCACTTATAATTCCAACTGTCGCAAGGACAGGACAAAGGGAAGGCACTAGAAAAGCCGCTATCCGTATGTAAATTATTTGTGCTGCTCGAATAAATTTCCAACTAAATATATGTATTTGACTTTGTAGCGGCGTACAATTAAATCCCAGAACTGGAATGTCTCTATAGTTCCTAGCAAGTCGCAGTACTGACACACGCCGCAGGAAAAGTTGGCCGTCTGCACCTGTACGGCTCAATTTCGGGAGTTACGTCAATGGGCTTCACATTGCAGACTGCAAGGTGCCTTGTCTCCAGTTTCAAACTCATCTCCGACATTGTGCTACCCGGCGCATCACCTTCAACACATGGGTACGACGATAATGCATCGCCTTCTTGCTTCCCGTATCTTGACTCTGTAGATTAGGCATCTAAGGTACTTTAAAGGCGGAATTTTGGGATTTACCCCTATCTAGCGTGACCAGATAGCCTTCGTTGGAGCTTTAAGTTTTCAAGCACTATAATTGAATTTAATTTTTAAAAATGTATACCTCCAGTTATACTTATTAGATGTCTGTTGTGTTAGTATTCTTTTACTCATACAAACATACGCTATTTTTCTAAACTGGTGTGATGTCTTTTTTTGGTGTTTTCTCTGTGTTACTGTTTGAAGTGTTGCACAAAAACTTTACACATTGCCTCTAAAGTTAAGCCTGCCTGCTCTATGCCAAGCTACCAGAGGGTGAGCACAGGCTAATTTACGTTGTGTATCTGACTTACCCTGACTAGGATTGTGTTTTCTGCTTGGACATGGTGCATACCTCTGCGATCCACAACCACAATTCCTAACAATCAGCCTGCCAGAAATGACACAGAGGATTACAACGTCTAGGAATCTTCTGTCATCCATACTGGTAGGCAGTATATTTTACCCCTTCGCAGCGCGGGTACTTCCCCTGCTGTGCTGGGGAGCGGGGGGGCACGCACAGCGCCCCGGTGCTAGGCACAGTGCTCGTGTGCTCATGACAAGCTGAGCTCGTCACGGCCACACCTGTTTTCATGGAACGTTCAGCAGGGGAACTATCCCTGCATGTGAGCGTTCCATGGCTCATGACGAGCTTAGCTCGTCATGAGCACACGAGCACCGTGCCTCATGATGAGCTGAGCTCGTCATGAGCACGGAAGGAGTTAAGAGTGCTTGGTCTGGAGAAGCATAATTAAAAATATGCACACTCAGTAAAAACACAAATATAATGGTTATGGTATACTATTGCTGCACACTATATAGTTCCTACAAAATCCAGTGCTAACTTCCAGAGCCAGCTGTCTAGAATGCTCTGAAAACAGGAAACATTGAAACTAGAGGGAGGAGTATTCTGGCAACATCAAATATCAATATACATCAATCACATTTGGGTTCAATACCCACGAAGAGTCAGAAATCCGACTAGTAATACATGTCTAGCATACACATCTAAAACATCATGAGCCATGTGCGTTCTTAATATAATTTTTTTATTTCTCTTGTTTCCACAGAAAATGTGAACATGGACAGAACCAACGGGTTTCGTCCCTTACAGAGGGACTTCTTCAGAGCTGTTAAAAACATATCGTTTTATGAATTCCTGTTAATTAAGTGCTTGCTTCACCCCCCAGATATTCTATTTATGTTGTTTGTGCATTTCAATAAAGTTACAGAAATGTGCTGTATCTTTTATGGCTGCCTTTGATGCTATTCACCTTTAGGGCTATATCCCTATTTTGTTCGCTTAAGCTTGCATTGACCCTGTTGTTATTTGATTGGAGGCTGACTGCATCATATGACTATGTCAGAGAATTTGAATTACATTATCTTTGAGTAAGAATCCAGTGGCAGTCTGTTTTACTGGTCAGAGCATTTCTGGAGTATGTGAAAAATGTGGCATCTTTCCATTAGCTCGAAAGGCCTTAACCCCTTACCTGCTGAATCTTTTCCTTTTCTTGTGCTGAGGTTTAGTTTTTTAATGTTTAGTTAGTCACTTTGTGCTTCAGCCTTCATAAGCACCTCATATCTGCTCCCTAGGGGCAGAAAAGCTACTGTGCCTTGGGCAACAAGAAACAAAGTCCCATACCCAGGATAACTGCTCCACCCCAACAAAAGCTTCCCTTATAGTGGGCGGATCACTGCTTCAAGATCACAGTTCCGGTGCAATCCGCAAGCAGAAATCCATGACAATGAGGCAATGCTGGAGAGTCCCCTTTCCACCGCTGCTTTTCCCATCCTGATCAGTGCATGGGGCAGAGTCATGCCCCCTCTGAGCACAGATCACAGTGAAACTAGTCGGTGCCTAGTGGTGCTGACTAGTTTCACTTTCAGTCACCGTGATGTGAGTCCGCTGCACTTCCTCCGCATCACAATGATTGAAAAAAAAATATTCCAGAACGGGAGGAAAGTGCTAATCTCACATTCTGAAATAATTTTTCAAAGAAAAAATTATTCTGGTGCAACAACCAGTTTGATTTACTAGTCGATTTATCACATCCTCTGCACTCCAGAAGTAACGCGGAGGACGTGAGTGTTTCATACTCCTCATTCTAGAGGTCAAGATAAAAGCAGTGTGGCATTTCCACACCCCCTAGGCTCGAGATTCCAACTGTCGTTTCCATACCTACTAACTTACAAAATATGTTAACTGTGTGAGACGGGTGTGGGGTCTTGGAGGAGGTGGTGCCTGATGCAGGGATCTAACTAAGAGGCACAATGCCCTTCATGAAGCCCACCACCGGCCCAAAAAAATAAAATACCAAAGGGTCCTCAAGGCTGTTGCCGATGTCCTGGGGTGTTTTCACACCTTTTATGGACATCAGCTGCTTGCAGCCTGCGAAATGAGCTGGATTGAAAACAAGCTGGAAATTCATTGTTTTCAGCTCATTTTCTCTTACCTCGTGTGATTTCGACTCCTCGCCAGGTGACTGTGTGAAGGGAGCCAAAATCGTGTGACACACGGTGGCACCCTGAGAGTTGGCAGGTCTGCTTATCATGCTCTCTCTGCTCTTCTTGTTGGTGGCCATGGTTGGTGTGGCCAGTGTTGGGGGTGATTTTATTGGCGGCTGTGGTTGTGGTTTTTCCTACCTAATTGATGAAAGCACCTCCGACCATGTGCATTACTCACCCTGTTCTCATAACATGGTTTTTGTTATGCAGCTTTTTATTTTGATGCTTTAACAAACATATATATTTCAAATATGAAAACAACACATATATTTTCTTCATTAAACTCAAATCATAGGTTAACCATGAATTTCTAAAGTGGAAATATTGTTCTTAATTACTGCTCAATATCTGGATAATTAATTTATGGTACTTAGGACCTCTTCTTATAACCTATACTTATCTTTGTAAGTCCTGCATGAAGAAAGCTATAAGTGACTGGTTGAGCTTTTATAGTGAATGTAAAATAGTAAGCAGTTGAAATAGAGAGAGACAATGACTCAGCTCTCTGAAGTTATTGTTTCCTTGAAAGTGTCACTTACTTTTTGGATTAACCCATTGTTTCACCAAGGGATCTCACAAAGAGGCAAAGTAGCCCATGGTTAGCCACCACCATGGCTCAAACCGACCAACCCCCCAAGAAGCTGAGGTGTATGCTGCAGGTAGTGAGTCTGTAGACGGGTCTGCAGGCAGTGTCTTTATGGTGTTTGGTGTTGGAGCAGCATCTGTTGTGCTTTCCATTACTGAATGTCACCCAGGATGTACTTGGGCTACTGCTTGCATCCCTACGGGATAACATGGTGTGTGTCAAAAATCTGTAAATCAGCACCTCAGAAACCTTAAGGCCAAGCAAAGATGCAATTTCAGCTTTTCAAAACTGCTGCTACAATCTAAGGGGCTGATTTCACAACCCTAGCTTTCCAACTGTTCTCCAAATTAAGAGATCACCACCGAACTTTGGGTCGTTCACAGAAGCCAAAGACACTAATAGCCTCCAACTATTCAGTTGAAGAAGGCCCTTGTCTCACTCCCTCTGACCTGCTACAGCTAATTTCAGAGAAATATCGCTTGTGCTGGGCCCACACATTGACTCCTACTGCAACTAGTGGCCTTGATCTCCAAAAAAGATATTGCTCACTCAGGTAATGCAGAAAAACTGTGTTGTGGCGAATTGTCAAGATACACTGACCTTGCAATTGATATCCAAGAAGAGTGATGTTGCTTCTACGTGTCTTCAAACCCACTACCAAACATACACTAACGTTATGTTGGCTAGATGATAACCCTGATAAAGGGGAATGGAACAAGGGAGAGAAACACAAAGCTGTGATATCAGCACACTGCCTAGTTGCACAGCTGGAATGTATTCTGCACTGGACAACCATTGATATCTAAAGACAAGATAAGACCTTTAGGACCCTATTATGAGCCTCGTGGTCTGGGAACTGCCAGAATAATTGTGGCTCTGCCACCACTGCTTTGGTGGTCCGACCGCTTCATTAGGAGTTGGCCGGTAGGAACCTCTGGGACTACCAGCTCCGCCAGGGAACCACCGTTCCCTGGCATTGGAGTGGCAGTCAGAGGCCGTAAAATTCTTGGTGAGACGGCTGTGGTCCCGCCATGCATATTACGAGTTTCCTCTCCTCCAGGGTTTACATGGTGGTTATTACTCCATGTAAACCTTAGAGGAGAGGAAACAAACTGCCTCAACCGCATGTGGATGCACACAATGGAGCATAATATGATCTCCCCAGTGTGCATGCACATAGGTTCCTGCACAGCATGGAATTTCGAGTCCATGCCTTGGAGGAATTTTGTAGTGCGTTCCCATTCCGGTGTCTTTTTCAAAGGCACGCAGCCTTTAAAAGAGGCACTGCCATGGGACTTGCATTTCCACCGCCCACCAGATTATGACTTTTCAGTAGTCTGTCGGGCGGCAGAAAACTTTGGGGTTCCCGTGACACAGCTTTTTGCACCGCCGCACCACTGCTCTGCCAAAAGACATAATCAGGCCCTTAGTATTTCTAGTACACTGATTCAAACATTTCACATGATATTGCACTCTTTATTTCCAATTGTTTGTGGTTTAGTGAAACTCTGTATCCCCTATGTTAGAAGGAGGGCATGTGTTTGTCAAAGGTATACACCCTGTCCAAGGAGGAGTCACAATCCTAGACAGGTTAAATCAGATTCACACCTCTGGCTGTTTGGCACAGATAGACTATGATTTTATAAATAAAACAAGACCAAAGCATAAAAAATCCTATAAGTCAAGTTAGGAATTTTCAAAGATTAAATGTGAAAAAAGAGCTTAGGAGCAATTAGCGCCTATGGAGATTATTTGGCTGCGCTGGACCAGGGTAAAGTCAAGAGTTCAGGCCAACTGCGACGGATCGTGGGCTGGATACAGAAACCACATAAGGCCAGCTGAATAAAGTACCTTGGTCCTGGTCGCAACAGCAAGATGCGGGGAGCAGTTGAGCAATGCGTCAATGTTGATCCCTGTAGTCAAGGTGACACTCTGATTTTCTCCTCACAACGATGGCGATGCGCTGGTTCCGAAGATGAATGTCAAAGCTGAGATGCGTTGGTTCTGAATCTGATCACCAGATTTCTCCATGCAGTCCAGGGGATGTGTTGACCTTCTTACTCTGCAACGGTGGTGATGCACAGTTCCGATGCATTGGTTCTGGAGGCAATGTGCTATTTCAAGTGCGATGCACTGGTTCTGTTTCTGCAACATGGCAATGCATTGAATCTGCTTCTGACAGCAGAGGATGTGTTGGTTCTACTGGACCAAGCACTTTCAATGAGCCAGGCAAAGAAGCAGGAGGTGAGACTTTGCTATCCCTGAGTCTCAAAACAGGAGGCAGGCGAGCATGTCCTTGGAAAGAACTTTGGGTTCAAGCAAAAGTCTGGTTCTTCCTCAGCAGGGCAGAGGGTAGCAGGCAGCAGGGCAAGACAGCTAGAAATCAGTTCTTCCAGAGCAGAAGTCCAGCAGAGTGGCAGTCCTTCAGGGGTGTGGAATTTAAGAAAACATCTACTTATCCATGGGGCAGATTGCTTTATAAATCTACTTGTCCTGTAACAAAATCCACATGTCCCTTTTGTGCAATGTAATGCAGCGACAAATTATGGCAGCAATCTCATTAAATAAGAGCTCTGAAATATCCGCTCTGATTAAGCCTGGGCTCCTTCTATAGTAGGGTTTGAATACTAGCAATTCCCTAATGTTTCCACGTTTCCACAGATCTACATACTGGGGCTCAAGGTAATGGCAAGCAAGAGTTCCAGGGTTGGAATGCCCTTTTGAGTCTGTGCAAACCTACTAACTTGCATGTTTTAAGGGTTTTCACCAACTCTTCTATATTCTTTTCCCATACTGAGAAACATTTGATATTTACTCCTGACAATGACAGACATAAAACTTCTACCAGGTTTGGGAAAAAAGTGGTTGGAGGGAAAGTATATTTGCTCATTCTAAAATGCAGTTCACAAACATTTTCTACGAGTACTATTTCTTGGCCTACATCTGTAACGTCTTGTGAATTCACGAAAGTCATATATCTGCACTTAATCCAAGGACATGGGTGCCCTTTATTGAATAATTGGGCCCATAATTAGGTCTGCATTAACCATGACCTTTTGTGTTTATTAAAATGTTGTCTCTCTCTGTCTACCTTCTAGCTTCACTGTGAGTGACAGTATTCTGTTTTTTACAAGGAGCATATCGACACACAGTCGTTTTTGCTCAGTGCCAGGAACTACTGTGCAATGTGTGCTTTTTGAGACCAAAACTATTTTTCCTCTTGCCAATGTTTGTTATAATAGCGAGGGCCCGGGCAGCTGCCACACGAATAAGGATTTACAAAAACTGAGCCAAAGCAAGTCACGCATAGGCAAAACCGAAAGGCTGACCAACAATTTAAGACCTACTGGCTATACCAATTCTTGTTTATTTGTATGTTATATTAAAGATTACAATTCAAATCAAACTTGAAGTAATTTAAAGGCTGTGCACCAGCACTCTTATTAAAACTGGTTACACTGATTTTCCATTATGAATATTTTCGGGAAATACTAGCATACATCAACACATTTTACTAAATGATGCTACAAAGAAATTGTACCAACATTTTTTCAGTAGTTTATCAAAATGTTTTTGCATTTTTTTGTGAACATTTTATTTTGCAAGCAAAGAATCATCAATCTTGCTTTCAAGCTTCTACAATATTTGCATCTAATCAAAGAGCATTCTGGGAGTATTTTACATAGCCTCATATTGCTAAACATTGAAAACGTGTGTACACATTTTTATGCTGGAACAACTGTCCGTAGCGCAGTCAGAGCTTACAACAGTTACTTAGAGTGCTCACGCTAATAATAAAGCCTTTGCATTAATGAACCATGAATAC
Organism: Lissotriton helveticus; assembly: GCF_964261635.1. Taxonomy (NCBI): domain Eukaryota; kingdom Metazoa; phylum Chordata; class Amphibia; order Caudata; family Salamandridae; genus Lissotriton; species Lissotriton helveticus. Next base: position 810,588,457 of record NC_136063.1, read on the forward strand.
AAGTTTGAACAGCATTAACATATGGACAGACATATTACCTTAACTGCAGGCAATGCCTTTCCCTTATCCCTAATGTGGTACTGTAACCTGGCAGCCAAAGAGTTTGTGCTGCAGGGGGTTGGGCTTACTTGTCCCTAGGACAAAATGCACATGAAAACTTGTTGCCCTTGACCCCCAAAAATATGTCCCGGGTGTCGGGCTGTAGGAATTCCACATCACTGCTCCTTGGAACAGCACAGCAGTCCTTCTTCCTTGAACAGTTTATTTACCGGTCCAGAAGTGTCTGATTTAGTGGGTCAGAGACTCAGTATCTATACCCAGTAAAGACTTTGAAATGGGGGCATCTTTAAAGAGAAGCCTTGAAATGAACAGACGGCCCCCCTGCCCAGCCCTGGCTCAAGACTCACTACGGGGGGGGTAATCAATCTTCTATGTCCAATCCTGCACATGATAAGCCATCTGGATGCAGATGAACGTTGAGTCACACCTACCCTTGTGTGTGGCTGTCGAGAGGGAATACACAAATTCCAGCGGTCGCCCAGTCGTGCATTGGAGACAGGCTGCTGGCACACGGAGCTTTAAGTGCAGGGAAATGCCAGCTTTCTAAGAGTGGGATTTTTAAATAAAATAGTAATGTTAAAACCAACCTTGCTAGCAAAGAGGATTTCTCATTACAATTCCAAGTATGTAAAACATGACAGAGCTAATCCTTCTACATCAGGAATTACATCTTAAAAGTGTAATAAGGAATTGCCAATGTTTATGTATGAGAGGAGTAGTCCTCACAGTAGTAAAAACAAGTTTAAGCGTTTTTTTACCTTTTTGTTACACAGCAACCTGCCCTATGGGCTACCTGGGGCCTACCTTAAGGCTAACATATGTAATAAAAAGGGAGTTTAAGGCTTGGAAAAAGGTTTTAAATGCCAAATCGACATAAAAGTGTAAACAGCAGCATACACTCGGAGTTTGCGAAGTTTTCGCAACTTCGCACTACGCGAGCTGCACGTAGCACAGTGTGAACATGCGTAGTGCAGCGGTAATTTTTTGCTTGTTCGCGGTCCTGAACGTCATGTTCGCAACCGCGAGCAAGCAAAATGACATCCCGGCGAGATTCTCAACGCGAGGAGGTCAGGTTTCTCATTGTGAGTGGTTGCGCATGCTCGCGACCGCTCTCAATGAGAAACTACCTGTTCGCGTTGAGAAAGCTGCCGCTCGAGTAATAATCTACTCGAGCAGCAGACAACTACAGCTCGCACTGTGAAAGATGCCGTTTTCAATGCTTGCACAGTGCCGGATGCTTGTCCGCACTGTGCAATCATTGAAAACGCATCTTGCACAGTGCGAACATGCTACTACGCACCTCGCGTAGTGCTACGTGAAGTTCACGTAGTGCGAACTGCACTTCGCGTAGCTTCGCGTAGCGCTACTTCGCGAACTACGCCCACCCTTAATAAAGACCCCATTGAGGCCGATCTGCAGGTACTGATTCCTAGGGTCTTAAATTTACACCAGCAGAACCCTCCGCTGCGTACTTAGCTGAGAGCAAATGCAAAGGACGCGCAGCAGTGTTTCCTTTGACTGATGGCATAAGCAACACATTCGATCCTTACACTGCCTTTCCTCCTGCCATTTTGGCTTAAAGTCTAGAGTGGGAAGAACACCCAGTCTCATTGACATTAACTTCTTCTTAACTTGTATTGAGTAAGTGTCCCTTGGCACTTTGTAAACCCTGTCTGATTTAGGGGGTGTCTGCCTGTTTCAATTGCCCATGCTGATAGCTCTTGCAGTAGCAATGATGAAAAGTATTTGAGATCCACATCCAACAGCACTATCAGGCGGAAATAACTTAGGGTTGATGCCAATCCTCCTTAGAAGATTGGATGGATGATTGAGCCTCTCCAACTATTAGGCATGACCCCGCAGGATAATATGGTGTTCAGCATCACCACCAGAAAGCTTGCCCATACAGGTGTATTTTGTTTGATGAGTGCTTGGGTATGCATTTCAGTCCAGGAGCACAATCAGGATGTGAGTTTCAATAATCTTTGCTATTGCTAAAACCTAATATTCTAGCGAATCATAGGCAGCGCTAGTTACTTGACACTGTTCCGGGGGTAACGTGGGGAAGTAAAACCAGCCCATGCCCCAATGAAGTGGGACTTCAGGTATGTTATCCAGACATCCGTGCTGATGTCAGTGTTGTTTGCCGCCCTTGTGCCTTTGTAGATTTCGTTAACTAGTTTTCAAAACTTCCTCGTTCTTTTTGCTTTGAGGCACGAAAGAGCTTAGCCCATAGGGTGTCATGTCTATTTCTCTTGAGGGTCCACGCCTCTCTTTTGAGGGGTTTTCTTTCCCTGTGTAATGATTTTAACAGTTCTATGTTTTGGGGAGTGCGCTGCAATTGTCTGAGAGTTCTAGCAATTTTAGATCCTATCAATTGAACAGGACGCTGCAGAATGTAGCTCTTTTGATGAACGACGCTCACCTCCTTGTGTGAGCTTTTAGCTAGGCAATTAGCCATCAGGCGGTCACAGAAACATTCCCAAGCTAATATCGAGATGGGTCCTCAGTTACAATAGCTTTTAAAATCTCTGCAAGTGTGCTCTTGTTGACTCCAATCCAAATGGTTTAGAGATGATGATCACTCTCTGCGCGATGGGTAAGTTTAAAATCCATGACCAGGCCCTATAGGGAGCAGCCTACCAGGAAGTAATCCAGATGTGAAGCCGTTTAATCTGATGACCTTGTCCATAAAGGTGGAACGTCACCCAAAAAGTGACCATTCAAGACCATTAGGCCAGCCTGCCACAAGCTCTTAGCAGTTTTTCTCAATTTTTTCTTGATGCCTGTAGCATGGGTGGTGTTGGTCTGGCAGGGCCCTAGTTGCGTCAACAAGATCCTCTTCCGGATGCTGGAAAGGTTTCAATTGAAGCCTCCAGTAACTAGCAGGTTGGCTGTCAAACAGACATTTTTGAGCTGCAGCGTATGGGTGATAAATGTATCTACTGTTGCGGATTTCCGTTTAGGGTGAATGTAAAGATTTACAAGGATTAAAGGCTCGACCGTCTGATGGGACCAGCGATCCAGGCACAAGGCTAGTAACCAAGGTTCTTGAATCTGTAAACCTGGAACCGTATTGCATAAGGAGCCCCGGGCGCGCAAAAGGCGTATGCGCCCGCTTTGGGCGCCCCAGGAGCACTTTGGTATAATAGAAGGGGTCACAGACGTTTGCGGGTCCCCTTCTATAATACCGATAGCGCTGGTGCACTTAAAGCATCAGTGCTATCAACAGAGGGTATGTGCCCTAAGCGAATGAGAGAATTCCTTTGACTCAATACCCGCGCCATATTACAGACATAGGCGCAGAGTCAAAGGAGCCCTCAGCCGGCGCACTAACAGTGCGCCATTTAAAAGTTGGTGCACTGTCAGTATGCTCCCTGAAAGCATCCCTCTGCAGGGTGAAGGCGGTCCCATTGACCCCCCCCCCAGACATTCCATTGCAGGCGGGTGCAGTCGCTTACTGCACCAGCCTGCAACGGGATCTGTAATCCCCCTTTAAAAAGTGCAGGCTGGTGCCGCGTGCACTGTGAAAACACGGAGCAGCTGCTCCGTGTTTTCACATGAATGTGCTGCCCTGGGGGCAGCCTGAGTACGTGGCTGCCCCCAGGGCAGCGCATTCACCATAATGGGGTGCATTGGCATTATTTGCGCCCGGCGCACCTTGTCAAAGATTTGCTGGGCGCAAACAATGACAATACGTAATACGGCCCCCGCTGTACTCCATGAACCCTATGTGCAGGATATTGGGTAGGGCCCATGTCTCCTGAACTGCTATGATATCAAACACTTTCAGGAACTCCAATAGGGAGCATCCTCAATTTTTGATTGTAATCCTCCCAAATTCCAAAGCAAATATGGAGGCTCCTCTAGTCCTTGGTTACGGGACTTGGCTGCATTGCTATTCAATCCTTATAAGTAGCCGCAGATAAGGCAGATAGAAGGCAGTTCCAACACTCTGATAAATTTTTCCTCATTATTATCCTTTTTGCATGAATTTTCAGACCGGAGTACTGAGCCAAAGAAGGCGAAGGGGAAGAGAGAGAATAGCACCCAAATATGTTTCTCAATATTGATCTTCCCTTAACAGAATTCTTGCTGTAGGAACAGGGGGATAGCAGCCTTCCTGGAAGGCTATAACGTCTATACCCCAGCTTTTTAACAGCTTTTTGTTCTCTAGAACCTTTATTGGGAGGTGCTTTATGATGAATGTGATGAGGGTGGTTTCTGAAAACCTGCTTTCATCTCGCTGGTAGGAATTTGATGGGAAAAATGTCATCTGACACTATGTAATCTAGGACCGACAAGGTCTTTATCAATTTTCAGATGGTGTCATGATTTTAAACATCCTTGGGGCTCTAGACATGATTTATGGAATCCATAGAAACCATTTTGGAGTCCATAGAAGGATTTTCATTTTTTCACTTGCCCAGAGGAAATGGCATGGATTTCTTCAGCAGGCTTTGCCTCAATGAGAATAATTTCCAGGGTACATGTCTGCTTCTCTCTTCCAGTTTGTTGGGTAAGAAGTTCAGTTCCGGTTAGCCTTTCTGGCGACATGCCATGCCTAAAGGTAAAATCATTTCTTTGTCATGAAGTGTGATGAACCTTTGGCTCACTTGTTTCTTCATTACCTGGGATGTGCCTGATAATTTCATTGAGTTTTGTTGGCAGGCTGCAGCTCTCTTTGCATTGCAAGGTTTTATCATTCGCAGGTGCAGTGCCTGACGACTCTTATCTGCCTGTTGATAAATCAATTACTTCAATAAGACCCTCTACCTGCCTAGGGGACGAAGCTGAATGGGACTTGATGCTATACTTTCTGGCATGCTTTCCTTCCCGTTTCATCATGAGGGAGGCACCTGTGCTCTGTCTGAATCCGGGCTAATTTCCTGGGCTTGACTCACCCCACTACTCAAGGTGTTTCTTCTTTCCTCCACAGAAGGCAGGATAGGTTTATTTAAGGCATTGCATTGCACTGGGGTACCTGAATGCCCAGGTTTTGGAGCAGAGAGGGACCTTACTTCCCCCAGGATTTCTCCGAGGACCACTGGTAGCTGCGCTGGTACCTGCACCAGCTTGTTTACGGCTTCTTTGCACGAGCAAATAGTGAATATGGTATCCTTCTTTGCTTGTACTCGGTTGCAGAGAATTTAATTTCTCGTTGATTCCCGACACGAAGACTGCCATTGTTGAGCAGGTCCACTTTTATGTCCATTTTATTGTCATGATGATTTAGGGCCATTACCATTGCTTACATGCAGTTTAAGATTGCCACCCACAGCTTGTTTGTAGCTATTGGGTTTGAAACATTGACGTTAGGTTCATAATTCCCAGGCATTTACCATGGATACCAGGCCGGGGGAGCTGTGTTCCCATAGTCCTGATCCTGCGGTGGGCTGCAGAGGGCCTTTGGTAGTTAGCTGAGCTCTCATCCAATGGTGGAAATTAACAGTGTACTTATTTAGAGCTTGTGAAACTATCTGGGCTAAACACCACAGCTGGTGTGGCAGTGGTGACTTGGACTGACCGCAGACTAGGTGATGTCTGAGCGGTGTTAAGGGGATCCCTGCATAAATTTATTCACGACTGGCATATCCAGGATGGGCACTAGAGTCTTTATGACCATAACATTGGGAGACAAAGGAACTGGTAAAGAACCCTCCATGGATGTATGTTGCTTCCGTCCCCAGCAGATCCAGGAATTAAAATTGTGCTGGGGCTTTGCGGTGCGATCGCAAGAGCAGCGTTGTCCTCTTCCCCCATGTAATGACAAAGACGTCTCCACACGCTGAGGAAGACAGCAGTCCGTCCAGTCACGTCCCCACCGCTCGACAGCCTGCACGCTCTAAAGGCCTTTCATCATGGCAGCGGTCACCATGCAACCACAGTTTGTGACTACTGTTCAACTCTCGCAAAGCCAATGGCAGAGCGACATGTGCGACTGTTGCGATGACTGAGGAGTCTGTCTCTGTGGCGCCTTCTGTTACACATGCTTAGGATGTCAAGTCGCCGGTGATATGGGGGAATGCTGTCTGTGCGGCGGAAGTGTCGCCATGAGGACCATGTAAAGAACCAGATACAACATCCCTGGATCCATCTGCAATGAATTTTTGTTAACAACGTTTTGCCCTCACTGTACACTTTGCCAACTCAAAAGAGACATCAATGCGAGAAAACAACAGGGTACTTTTTAATGGATGGCAGCTGCAGTGTGAACACTCCTGTCAAAATGCAGAAGTTCAGTGTCCCAGAATTTCAACATCCAGTCAAATTGTGTGCTGAAAAGGAGATTGAGAAAATGACAAATGTAGTAGTCAAAGGGAGATTTCTGCCCACAAATTCGAAAGTTTTGTACGGGCATTTGTGCAATGTAAAAATAGTGTCTATTTAATTACTTTAGTAAAGGACCTAGTGCACAGTGCTAAATTGTGTTGCATCACGCGAGCGTCAGTGCAAACTTTAGTACATGTGGGCCTTAGTTTGAATACAGATGAAAACATTTCCAATTACTTCCCCTTGAATGAACCTGATCACTAAGCCCTACCGGATTTTTAAAAAACCTATATTACAGCCTTATATAACAAATGGGGTTGGAAATGTGGTAAGCAAGCAAACATGATTTTAAAACTATAGACTGATAATGTCCTTCTATTCTACTTGCTAGATTTATTCCTGCAACCCTTGGCTTGAAACAAGAATTTTTGTAAAATATTATATTTGTACAGTCAATAAAAGACAATGATGTTATGGCTGCGACATTCGCCATTACTGGCCACTCCATCCATGGATCTGTTCAATGACTGGAAAAATTCTGCAATTTTTTATGTTTTGGGGGTGTGGCCAGTTTTTGAGGCCGCATGGAATCTTTGGTGACTTCTTAAGCCGCTTGCCATGAGGGCTCTCTCCTGAGCCACTCTCCCATCCTGTCACGCACTCCGATTTAGCCAGGGAAGAGCCCATGCGCAGTGTACTTTTATCTTTCCTTTTTGATGCCACCTCCACAAGGACAGACTAGCGCTTCCTCTTTTGGTCCAGGAAGAGCATAGGCCCTGGATTTACCTGATCTCATCCTGGTGGGCATCTCTATAGTTAAGAGGAGAGGGAGGAACATGTGCTTTCCCACTTGAAGGTATAGCTTACTAGTGATCCAGCGGCCTATAGAAAATATATCATAAACAACGCTACCCAACTTCATAACCTATAAACAAAATTATATACTAAATTATGGACCCATTTATAAACCTGACATATTTTGGGCCTACTGAATCAGGTGGTCAGATTAAATCTATATACACATTATCTACAAACTATATACAATTTTATACATCTGCGGAAAGAATATTGTCATTAGAATAAATCCTAACCATTTAAACGACCACCATTGGCGACGTGATCTAGCTAATAGTAACCTACACTTCTGAATAACCAAGACCAGCTTGTTTGTCAAAAGTAAGATTTTATTTACTAAATTATGGTATTTTAATTGATAGTTTTATAAAAGTTATTTATTAGCATTGAAGCAAGCATGATTGTAAAGAAACGTGAAAAAATACAATTTAAGCAAGTGAATCAAAATTAAAGTAAGTATTTAAAGTTTAGCATTTCTAAAACCTAAGTCCCTAACTGAGCTAAATAGATAGAAATTAAAATAAAGTTCTTTGAGGATTCTTACGTGCTCCACGCAATGTCCGACAGCACTTCACCCTCATCGGAAAGTCAGAAAGCAGCAGCCAGCCCATCCCTAGGGGCATGACTTTTTATACCTTTCTACACTAACTAAACTACGCAAAGGAAAGTTTTCAGAAATCTTCGACGTCCCATTGGCTGAGAGTGACAAGTGACATGTCACCCATATTTCAAAAGTTCCATTAGGTCACGTTTCTCAAAGACCATTGTCTTTTCCAAATGCAACCAGGAGCTTCCTAGGTTTGCAACAAATGTACATTAATGTTCTCACTGCTTCCAATTGACTTCCGCGGATGCCAAGTTAAGGGCTGACAAAATGTTCTTTTTCGACCTTGGCCACGTCCGACAGAATGATGATAGCACGTCAGTTTTTGCTTTGTGAATGCAGCTTTTGACGAACACTTTATTTCAGAATGGGCGTCTCGTGACTTTTGCAGAAGTAAAATTCAGCTTTTTGTAACTCGAGCAAACTAGGCCCAAAAGCAGGCAACTTATGCTTTCTAGTATAAAACAAACACAAGAAAAGTATTAATGTAAGAAATAATGTAGATTCTGTATCCACCCCAGGATTTACTAATTAATTAACCCACCCGATTAATCTAATGTTACCTAGCAAATGCAAACAAATAAAGCAGCGTTTATATCTACCAGTCTTCATTAATCCATGAGATTTATGTGCACCTAGAATAGTAGAAATGACATCACACAGACAAGGAAAAGCAAAACAAGCACATGCTTCTTTTAAGTTTGCAGCAGTTAGTGGTGACAAAAACGAAAACAATAAATTATTTTATTATTTTGCACGAACAAAAAGATGCAACAATTATGCACGTTTATGAGCACACATGTTAGTCCCCCCACGTGTAAAGTTTAATCTAAGTTGTATTAGCAAGACATATCACAAATCATTAATATTATTATTCATGTTATGGAAATGTGACTTCACGAGTTTAAACAAAATTTTGTTTTCTATCTCGCTCCATCAACTCCCTCATCTGGTGATTAACAAATCACCACACCAGCACCCAAAATTTTGGTAATTTAAATTTCTGAGAAATCGATTCAAATTCATTTGTATCAGTAATCCTAAAAGTCTGTTTCTGCATAATCTTTGGAATTAGCATAACGCTCTCTATGTAACTCCTGTAATTCGATCTCCCTTTCTTCTTCTTTTCTAAGTTTATAGATTCTTTTCTTTTCTTTCAACTGCTTCTTTCTTTTATGTAACAAACAACCTATTTTGGTCAAAATAAAAATGAATATTATTATAATCAAAGGTGCCAAAATCTTGCCAAGAATTGAACTTCCAATATCGTGAAACCAGTTTTTAATTGCTTGGAACCTTTTTGAAAGTTTCCCTGTAAAATCATCTTCTTCTAAAGGAATTATCTCTGAATGCATTTGTGTAATATTCTTGATGTACATTTCAATATTCTTACTTTCGTCAGGTATATATGTGCAACAATGTTGTACATGTAAAATGCCACAGACTCCTCCCTCTTTTGCTAGGAGTATGTCTAAAGCAAGGCGGTCTTGAATTACCATGGATCTAATTGCAATAACTTCAACATTCACTAATTGAAACCCATCAGCTGTGTCAGTTGATAATCTATCAACTATAGTGGATAATTTTCTGATTCTCCCTGCATTTAAGGTTATACCAACAAAAGGTATTACTGCTTGAAAAATATCTCCCAGAACTTCAGTAAAAGTTTCTCTTTTAACTCTATTTACATAATTATGAATTTTAAACAATCCTTCTGAATCTCTGTCAACATGAAACACTTTAGGAAAAACAATTCCCACATAACAAGTTCCATACCAGTGGTCTGGAAGGTTGTAGTAGGCTTTGTCACCACAAACAAAATAAATCCCAGGAAAGATTGGATCCTTTCCACCTTTGAATCCCCAACCTCCCAAAATCTGATAAGTATCTTCACAGTTACTTGCACCTACAAAATAATTATCAAAAAGTGTGTTATCTCTCCTAATGCAAAGTTTTCCACTAACTGGTTTGTCTATGTGAATTGCAATATTTTCAAGCATTTTGCCATTTAACTTCTCATCCTCTTTCTGCCAGAAATTAGACTTAGTCTGCTTGACTAATTCATTCCTCTTATAAATTGCTCTTCTCTCCTCAACCATATTCAAAAATTTCTTTCCTTCAGCACTTAATTTGCAAGTTAGATTATTTTTATAAGCATACTCATAAGTAAGTTCGTTAGTAACAAGGAAAAATTCTCTCATTTGCTTTGCTTTCTTGTGCTTATTTAAAGCGTTTTCAATCTTAATATTTGCAAAAATGTCATCATAATTTGAATAGTAATATTCTAAACGTCCAGTTTGATAAAATAAGCTAGTTAACACGCTACATGTTACAGCATAAGTGAGAGGAAGCATATTATATGTTACTCCCTCAGAAACAGAAGCAGGTAACTTAACGCAGACGTAGCAGTCTTTTGCATCCATTACCTTAACATATTCACTCAATAGCTTTGTGAATGTATTACTTGAAAAATCACTAATTGATTTATCTTGATGAATGTTAGGCTGATGATCAATAACTTTTGCAGACGCACTATGTTTAGTTTGGCTAACCAGAGCTTTGCTTGTTATGTTAACTTTGTGTAATTCTCTATTCATCTCCAAAGGGATAATCACAGCTAAAACCAACCAGAGCAGAATTAAAATGAGCAGACACACCAGAGTCATCTTACAGCATCTTTTAAAAACAGAACACTTTGAAGTGTTCTCCTTAACATAAGGCATTTTTGGTTAGTTTAGCCTCAAAATAAAACAAAATAAAACAAAATTTTAAAATTCTAAATTTATATTTACACCTCCCTTTTAAAATATTTTTTTTTTTTTTTTTTTTAAAACCCTAAACAAGATTTCTTCGACCTTATGTCATACATAAGTTTTCTTCAACTAAACAGTTTTTCTTCGACCTTGTGTCAACTAACAAATTTTCTTCAGCCTTTTGCTAATTTAATATTTTTGTACTTCAATCATTGTCACTAATTTCTTGGATTTCGTTTTCTTCTTCACTACTATCATATATGTCAATAACAGGTGGAATTACTAAGTAAGTCCACTCAGGAGACTTGTATTTTTGGTTTGGTCTTACTATTCTTTTTCCTTTTCTCGATATCACTTCAATTTTCCTTCCAACTCCAACTTCTTTTCCAGGACTCTTTTGACTACTGATTTCTTCAACTTGTTCTTTTGGTTTCTTGATTAATCTGACTCTCAATCTTCCACCAGGCCAGTAGTCTGCTTTTCTCACGTACTTCTTCTTTGGTTCAGAATTATTTGATTCTGACTTCCAAGTCCTTTTCTTTCTGTTTTCACTTTCACCATCCACGTCACTTTCTTCAGTTTCGTAGTCTGAAATTTCAATTGACTCAGGAACTTCTCTATTCGGCAATTTCACTCCTTCAGGAACTTCACTTTGTTTTCCATTACTGGTACTCGGTAATTCTTCTTCCTCCTCTTCTTCAATTACCCCCAACTTCCCAGATTTCGGATTTCTGTTCCTTACTTCAGAGTTTGTTCTCTGCCTTTCGATACTCTCCTGGTCTGAAACTTCTTTTTGTTCTGCTTCTTTGTCTTCGATAGAGACAACCGAATCCTCAGTTATCTTTCCTTTTAACAGATTCTCTTCACCTTCAGAATCTATTTCAATTATTTCCAAGTCTTTTCTTGTCAAATTTCCATTCTCTGGCACAGTTTCCAGATGTCGACTTTCTTGTCGATCTTCAGAATCTGGATTTATTTCACCTTCTGTTTCGCCTTCTGCTTCAGAATCAGAATCATCTGTGGTATCACTTTCAATATCAGAACTCTCAGGAGTTGGTACTGGAATAGTATGACTAGGATGAATCCAGCGTTTCAATCCTCTGCACTTTACAGCATTAGTAGTGATCAAAATTATCTGCCTAGGCTTCTGCCATCTAGGAGCTAGACAATTCCTTCTCCGATGTACTTTCGTTCTGACCCAATCGCCAGGTCTCAGATCATGTGTCAAAACCTTTTCATTTGATTGTGCTTCAGTTCCCACCTGATTAGACACAGAAGTTACCATATCAGATAACCTTTTACAGTAATCCAAAATAGCACTGTCATTTATGCTCAACAGTTTACCTACAGGTACAAAAGCTTGCCTCATAACTCTTCCCATTAAAATTTCATGAGGACTCAAACCTGTCTTTTTATCTGGTGTACTTCTTAATGACATCAAAACAAGTGGAAGAGCATCAGTCCACTTTACACCTGTTTCAAGACACATTTTTCCAATTCTGTTTTTAATTGTTCCATTAATTTGTTCAACCACCCCTGATGCCTCTGGTCTGTATGCACAGTGTATTTTCTGCTCAATGCTCAAAGCTTCGCAAATTAACTTCATCAGTTTGTTATCAAAATGGCTTCCTCCATCACTCTCAATAGTGACTGGAAAACCGTACCTTGGGATGATTTCTCTGAGCATTAGTTTTGCTACTGTAATTGAATCACAATGTCGTGTAGGGAAAGCTTCTACCCATCTTGAAAATAAGCAAACAATTACAAGCACATATTTCAAACAATTGTGTAAGGGCATTTCAATGAAATCCATTTGTAACCTGGTAAAGGGACCACCCTCTCGACCAATTATTCCTGTCCCCACCACTGATTTTCTGTTTGGATTCATTTGTTGGCATGACAAACACCTTTGACAAAAAGATTCTGCAATAGTTCTGAACTTAGTATTGAACCATGTTTCTCTGAAAAGTCTAACCATAGAATCTCTTCCCAGATGTGCTGGACCATGATATAATCTGGCCATGTCAGCAATCAAGCAATTTGGTAAGACTACTCTGCCATCTTTGTAAACCCACACTCCATCTTCTTCACGTGGTCTACAATCTGATCTTAACCACAAGTCTTTTTCTTCATCTTCTGCTTCATTTTGTAAATCTCTAATCTCATGCCATGTTTCTACAACTGTTGTTAGCATTAATGAATTTGAATCAGTTTCTTTACTCCTTTCCCGATTGTATGAATAATTTTTCCTTGCGCAGTATTTAGCCGTTTCATCTGCGAAGGCATTGCCCTTGGAAATATAATCAATTCCTCTAGTGTGCGCTGCACACTTAACAATGGCGATTTCTTTCGGTAATTGTATTGCTTCAATTAATCTCCTAATGAAAACTGCATTTTTAATTGGTGATCCTGCTGATGTCATGTATCCTCTCTGTGACCAGAGTTGTCCATAATCATGCACAACTCCATACCCATACTGACTATCAGTAATTATGGTAACTCTTATATCTTTTGATATTTCACATGCACGAATCAAAGCAATTAATTCAGCCACTTGTGCTGAACGAACTCCTTCAAGACATGATGCTTCTTCGACATCTTTGACTGTACAAACTGAATATGAAGCTTTTAAGACACCTCCTTCGGATCTTAAGCATGAGCCATCTACAAAGTAGACAAAATCCGATTCAGACAAAGGTCTGTCTTTGATGTCTTTTCTTGGTTTAGTGCAGAATTCCATGACATCTAAACATTCATGTTCTGTTTCAATGTCATCAACAATTTCAGAATCAGGCAGTAATGTAGAAGGATTCAGATTCAAACATCTTGAAATCGAAACATTATCTGCTCCTAGTATGATTTTCTCATACTTTGTCAATCTGCTACTTGTTAAATGCTGAGTCTTACCTCTTGTCAGTAATATTTCTACTGAATGAGGCACAAAAACTTTAACAGGAAATCCCATAATGATCCCCTCACTTTGTTCGAGACTAATACTTGTAGCTGCAACTGCTTTTAAGCAACCTGGTAATGCTTTTGCAATTGGATCAAGAACTGCAGAGAAGTATGCAATAGGTTTCTTTAGATTTCCATGTCTCTGAATCAACACAGATAATGCACATCCTTCTCTCTCACTGCAATACAGTTCAAAATCTTTCTCATAATTTGGCATACCTAAAGCAGGAGCTTGGCATAAGCTCTTTTTCAGGTTTTCAAAAGAATCCATCTCAGCATCATTGAGAATAATTGGATCTTTTACATCTGACGTTGTCAGTCTTTGTAGTGGTTTTGCAATTACTGAAAATCCACTTATCCATTGTCGACAGTATCCAACCATTCCCAAGAACATTCTGACCTGTCTTTGTGTTCTTGGTGGTAACATTGCTTGAATCATTTTTATTCTCTCTATAGTTACTTGTCTTTTTCCCTTTGCAATTCTGTGACCAAGATATTTTACTTCTTGTTTGCAAAACTGTAGTTTTGCTGGGGACACTTTATGTCCTTCTTCTGCAAGGCGATTTAACAGAATTATTGTGTCTGTCACGCAATTTTCTCTTGTCTTTGCAGCTATTAACAGATCATCAATATACTGTACTAACGTAGACCTACCAGGTAAGTCTAGGTCTTCTAATGATCTTTTTAACAGTTCATTAAAGATTGAAGGACTTTCTGTATAGCCCTGAGGGATTCTTGACCATCCGAGGGTCTTACCTTGGAATCTGAAAGCAAAGATTTCATAACTGTCTGGATGTAAGGGAACAGTAAAGAATGCATTGCAAAGATCAATGACTGTATACCATTCAGCATCATGTGGAATCTGGAATAGAATTACTGCTGGATTTGGAACCACAGGACAACATGGAACGACAATTTGATTAACCTTTCTCAAATCTTGTACGATTCTAAATGTTCCATTTGACTTTTTAACTCCCATAATTGGTGAATTACAAGGACTACTCTCCATTTCTTTTAATACACCTTGCTTGATTAATTTTTCAATTATTGGTGTAATACCTTCAATTGTTTCTGTTTTCATTTTATACTGTGGAATGTTTGGAAATTCTATTCCCTGTTTCAATGTAATTTTTACTGGATCTACGTTTTTCATCAGACCCATCTCATTTCCAGTAAAATCCCATATATCAGATTTCACTGTTTCCTTGAGCTCTTCAGGTAAATCCTTTTCTTCAAATGCAGGAAACAATTTTGTTTCTTCTGCTTCCATCATCATCATTGTCATTCTGTATAAACCATCTTCCTCCATTGTTTGTAACTCAACTCCATCAGGAGAACAATATATTCTACAATTCATTTTACATAGGATGTCTCTGCCCAATAGATTCACTGGACTACTATTACAAACCACAAATCTGTGTTTGTCTCTGTAATTTCCAATTTCAACTGGTACTGGATCAGTTAAGTCAGTTTTAATTTGCTGATTACTTACTCCGACAACTTGGATGGTATCCCCAGAGAGAGGTAGGTTTTCAATTTCCACTGATCTAACAGTAGAACGGGTAGCACCAGTGTCCACTAGAAAAGTGATGTCTACATCATTAACTTTCCCGTTTACAAAAGGACCAGACTGGTCAACCTCAAGAGTGGCTCCAACAACACACTCTTCCTCCTCTCTCGGGCACCGTCAGCAATAATCATCAGAATCGCTGTCTTGACTTTCTGTTAATAAAAATTGTTGTGAAGCATTTTGCATTTGAACTCTTTGTTGCTTTTGCTGTTTTTGCGGTTTTATTACCTGTTCACTTCCCTGAAATCCCACGTTTGGATTATATTTTTGAACTCCCCCACAATTCGGAAAAGGTGGTTGTGGCAATTGGTCTTGACGATTATTCACCTGTTGCTGTTGCTGTTGTTGCAATTGTCGCTGAATATTTAATTCGTTTAACCCTTGTTGCATCTGTAGCTGTCGCTGCAGGTCAACACCATTCTGCATCTGTGGATTCAATAAGGGATTCTTTAAGTTTTTAGGAGGATGAGGACACTCGTCTCTCCAATGTCCAATTTCGCCACAATTAAAACAAGGTAATCTTTGTTTCAACTCCTCAATCTTTGGGCTAAATTTCTTTGGGAAATTATTACTTTTAAACTTTCCTTGTATCTGGTTTGTATTTCCAGTTTGAACAAAATTAGTGTTCTTATTACCCATGCTGGCAATCTGTTGCTCAGCCACTTTTACCTGAGCCCACATGGCTTTCTCCTTGAGCTTCTTCTGTTTTACTTCTATTTCATCACTGCAATACTTAGCCTTTCTTAGAATATCATCTACAGATAGTGATTGCCATCCTACAATGCTATTTCTGATCATTTCTCCGATTTCAGGTTTTAGTCCATAAACAAATCTATAGACAAAATGGCTCATATCCTTTTCATCTAGTTTTTCATAACCACTGTATTGTTTAAAGATTAACAGTAGTCTTTCATAAAAAGAATGAACTGATTCTTTTGTTTCCTGTTCTGTCCTTTCTATTTTAACCCAATCGACTTCTTTGGGTGGAATTTTGTTTTTCATCCAAACAATCACTTTTTCATAAAAATCCATTACAAGAGGATTAGGAGCACCTGTTTCTTTGATTCGCTCAGGTTCTGTTTTTGGCCAACTAATCGATATTTTACATTCTGTCCAAAGATCTGATGGAACGACAATGTCAAAAAATCCATCCAAATCAATCCACAGAACTTTTGACACTTTGATAAATCTATCTACTTGTCTGTACCACTCCACTGGTTTTTCCCTCAATTTTGGAAAGTCATTCGTAAACAACAGAATGTCCTGTCTCGACCAAGGGACATGAACATATCCTCCACCTGCAATTTCTCTCATTGGAAATTGTTTTGACAATTTTTCCAATCTTTCATCTTCCTTCTTTTTCGTCCATTTTACTCTCCACTTATTCAGTTCTCCTAGCTTTTTGATATAAACAATCAAATCTTTTATATGTACTATTCTTCCCATTGAGTTCAAACTCTCAATGTCACTTTCTGAAAAGTCTAATCTGTAATGTTTCGCAAAATTCTTTTGTTTGCTCACATCGATTTCAAGTTCTGCTGCTAGATCCTCTAGTTGATCATATTTATTTTTTGTTTTCCATTGAATGCTTTTGCAAATGAACAGTAGTTCATCATCTCGATAGTAATTTAAACTATCTGGACCGATTGTTCCGATTATTAATTCTTCGATATTCGCTTTTAATTTGGCCACATCAAGTTTTGGTGTGGTTACCCTGACTTCAGGACTCCCTATATCTGATATAGCACCCATTGGTGTTTTCGGAGATAAATCCTCATTAAAGGTTAAATCAGGCATTCTCGATTTAGAAGAGTTTATTTCAGATAAGTCTGAATAAAATTTTTCAGCAACCTTTTGAATTTCTGCATTTAAAGGAATAGTTAATCCTGTCTTGTTTGTTTCCTTTTGGTCAAATACAGGCTGAACAGGACCAATTGTTACTGGAACTGTCACAGCTTCCATGCCTTTTGTTATTCTTTTTATTAATTCTTCTTTAGATCTTAAATATTCATTATAATCGACATCTTCAACATTTCTTACCTCTCTTGTATAATCTTTTGGAGCTTCTCTTGCCCTTGGAGCCATTGTAAAATGTCTACCTTCATTTCGAGCATTATCAAATTCTGGTCTTCTAGGAGTTTCAATGATTTCACAATTATTTGGATAAATTTTAGGAGCTTCATTAATTGGAGGTGCACTCGGTGAAGTTTCAGTAGAAACCACCGGAGTAGACCATGATCTAGGAGGTCTTAAAGGTTGATTCTTTCTAGCTGTAGTATATATTTCTTCCATAACTGCATCTTCAGATTCACTTTCCATAGATTTCCCTGTAGGAGTACCCATTACCATTTCTTGTATTAAATACAATCCTTCACTCATGTTTCCCTGTCTCCACATTCGCAATCTATCTTCATGAGTTTCTCTTCTCCAAGGTGGATTTTTAGAAGGTCTTTTAATTCCACTAGCTTCTCTTTGTAACTGATACATCTCGTCTTCCCACTCAACTAAAGCTTCAAATTGAGTTGGTCTTGGTTTTGGAATAAGAGCATTCATTTTCTCTCGTAAATTTCTCAAGACTTTTACATTAAATGAACCATCATCAGGCCAAGTTAAAACACCGTCGTTCTTAGTATAGCGTTTCCAACTATCAAACCATAAGACAGTATGATATCCATATTCACCTTCCATGTACGCTGCAGGTGTTTTATACTTATGAAGTAGTTTACCACCTCGCGTTTCAATTTTCTTGTCAGGTGAAAATACATTTTTAAATTTCTGAAATAATGTTGGCTTTTTCTCAACATGTTTAAAATGATAACTCATTTTTAAGAGTTAATTCTAATTCACAAAATCGTTCGTAAAATATTTCCGGGATGCTCCGCAAAATAACCAATCCGTGCGCGAAACACACCGACAAGCCAATGACAGTTGGGCTACGTCACTTTTCTGCTCAACCAATAAAAATGGAGTTTTTCTGAAGGACCAATCAGCTTACAGGTCGTCAGAGACTCAAGAGCCAATCAGAATATAGTTTATGACGTAGGTCACCCAATCCCAGCGCGGCTCTGTGACGTACACAGCAGCTGCGGTTTCTCGTTTCTCACTCCTGGCGCTTACCCCTCCTTCATAAAATCTTTTCACAGCGCCATTTTAAGAACACTTTTCAGTGTAAATTAATTCTTAACAATGACTATAAGGACATCATCTGTTCGTTTCACTATTTAGGATAGTTTACATACATTCAAGTATCCACACTTCGGAATAGACGGCGCTATTCACACTAAGGATAATATTCAATTGTCAGTAGAGTAACCCTTACCCTACCCTTCTAACACGTATAATTATGAACTCGCTTTCCTCTGAACGCACCGCGAAGTGACAGTTCTAAGAGTTCCACTTGAACATAAAATACAAATCAAACTCGCACTTTCACACTGAAAATTCCCTAATTTCGAACACACATGAAATCCGTACAGGACTCTCACCTGTTTATAGAGATCATGCACCATTAGCAAAATAACGACGTTATCCGTACAGGGCTCTCACCTGTTTATAGATATGAAACATGTACCCGTACAGGACTCTAACCTGTTTATAGATAGTCATGCACCGACGCTACTTTACCCTTCATTCAAGTTCGGATATAACTAATACTCTTATCACAGTGAGTTTTATGGAAGGCGCTTTGTCCCTATTCTCATGCTGCTCTAATTTCTTAGAAAACCCTCACTATACAAGATTCACACCTAGCCCTAAAACTGTGCTGCTCGGCGACAACACTATGGTACACGGCGATACCTCTTGTGATACTCGGCGATATCACTACAAACAGAACAGATGGCTTGCGTGACTAATTTCTCGCCACACAATCTATACCGGTATAGCTTACAGATAGCACGAAAAACGAACTCAACATGTGTTAAAACATCGATCCTATTTCTATACCATAACACTTTAGTAACCCTTAGCAACCAACATATTACCTTGGTTACTCTTAGCAACCATCAATTTCTGCTACCAGAGAATTGATCCAGCGGCCTATAGAAAATATATCATAAACAACGCTACCCAACTTCATAACCTATAAACAAAATTATATACTAAATTATGGACCCATTTATAAACCTGACATATTTTGGGCCTACTGAATCAGGTGGTCAGATTAAATCTATATACACATTATCTACAAACTATATACAATTTTATACATCTGCGGAAAGAATATTGTCATTAGAATAAATCCTAACCATTTAAACGACCACCATTGGCGACGTGATCTAGCTAATAGTAACCTACACTTCTGAATAACCAAGACCAGCTTGTTTGTCAAAAGTAAGATTTTATTTACTAAATTATGGTATTTTAATTGATAGTTTTATAAAAGTTATTTATTAGCATTGAAGCAAGCATGATTGTAAAGAAACGTGAAAAAATACAATTTAAGCAAGTGAATCAAAATTAAAGTAAGTATTTAAAGTTTAGCATTTCTAAAACCTAAGTCCCTAACTGAGCTAAATAGATAGAAATTAAAATAAAGTTCTTTGAGGATTCTTACGTGCTCCACGCAATGTCCGACAGCACTTCACCCTCATCGGAAAGTCAGAAAGCAGCAGCCAGCCCATCCCTAGGGGCATGACTTTTTATACCTTTCTACACTAACTAAACTACGCAAAGGAAAGTTTTCAGAAATCTTCGACGTCCCATTGGCTGAGAGTGACAAGTGACATGTCACCCATATTTCAAAAGTTCCATTAGGTCACGTTTCTCAAAGACCATTGTCTTTTCCAAATGCAACCAGGAGCTTCCTAGGTTTGCAACAAATGTACATTAATGTTCTCACTGCTTCCAATTGACTTCCGCGGATGCCAAGTTAAGGGCTGACAAAATGTTCTTTTTCGACCTTGGCCACGTCCGACAGAATGATGATAGCACGTCAGTTTTTGCTTTGTGAATGCAGCTTTTGACGAACACTTTATTTCAGAATGGGCGTCTCGTGACTTTTGCAGAAGTAAAATTCAGCTTTTTGTAACTCGAGCAAACTAGGCCCAAAAGCAGGCAACTTATGCTTTCTAGTATAAAACAAACACAAGAAAAGTATTAATGTAAGAAATAATGTAGATTCTGTATCCACCCCAGGATTTACTAATTAATTAACCCACCCGATTAATCTAATGTTACCTAGCAAATGCAAACAAATAAAGCAGCGTTTATATCTACCAGTCTTCATTAATCCATGAGATTTATGTGCACCTAGAATAGTAGAAATGACATCACACAGACAAGGAAAAGCAAAACAAGCACATGCTTCTTTTAAGTTTGCAGCAGTTAGTGGTGACAAAAACGAAAACAATAAATTATTTTATTATTTTGCACGAACAAAAAGATGCAACAATTATGCACGTTTATGAGCACACATGTTAGTCCCCCCACGTGTAAAGTTTAATCTAAGTTGTATTAGCAAGACATATCACAAATCATTAATATTATTATTCATGTTATGGAAATGTGACTTCACGAGTTTAAACAAAATTTTGTTTTCTATCTCGCTCCATCACTAGGTGATTAGATGTCCTGGGGTAGCGCTATGAGCATTGGAATGCAGTGGGCAAGTCACTCCCAAGTGCTTCCAGGTGCTAGTAAGCTCGTACTCTCCTTGGTTGTGCGCCCTGGCAAAATTCCCTCCTTTAGCCTTGCTCAGTGCCACCCCCCCCCCCCTGTATGCAGCCTGTTTGATGACAGAGGAGGGGCACGAGCGCACTGCCATTTGTTTGATTGCTGAGACTGGGGCCCCTACCATTGGCTGCAGGTGTGGTCAGATCATTTATGGCTGCAGGCGGCCCTACTGCGCCTCTGGAGTATCAGAAGGGGTCTGGAAGAAGGGCAGGAGCTCGCCCGGCTGCAAGCCGCACCCGAGCCCAGCCAGACCATTTCCACAACACGGGGCTCAACCAAAGGAGGCGGGGGGTCCTAACCCCACTGAACACCACTAACACCTTTCAATTGCTGCCTTGTCTTGCCTGCTTCACTGCCTGTCACCAGTGCAGCCTCGGTTTTTTCCTCCTTCCTTCTTCTTTTCCTCACATTATGTGTAATAAGTGAAGCTGGGGGTTAGGTGGCCCAATATTGCCAAGTGGTCAGTCAGGTTGGGCAGGCTAAACCATACATCTATAAGAAAGATGATCAAGTCTGTGCAAGATGAGGATCCTTTTATCTCCTCATGCAAAAACGAAGCAGTGCAAAATTACAATTTTGAATCCTTAACGGATAACTTCTTGTAGAAACAAACAAGTACAAATATGTGTTCATAATCCTTAATGAATAACTTTTGAAAATAGTGCTCATGTACATCGTTTAACAGAAGAGCCTTTCTAGAATGCTTCTCTAGCTCCAGTTCAGTCTTTCATCAGCTGCAAGAAAGGGGAAACGGTCACTACAACGCAGCCGTTTCCACGAAAGCCTTAACCACGCATGCATTACAAAGCATGCGTGGTTACCACGAACGCCTTTACCATGCATACCTTTACTATGAGATATGTAGTAAAGGCATGCGTGGTAAAGGGAAAAAGGGGGCTTGGGGGAGTCTCCCCACCCCAAAAAAAATGTAGGGAAAAAAATTGGGCTTGGGGTGTCTCCCCCCCAAAAATAAAAACTCGCCTGAAGTCACGTCAAGATGTACAGGCAATCGGTATCGTTTAAGAGAAAACGGAAAGAAACTTCTGTTTCCTCTTCACGACGTAGGACGTCATCACCACGGAAGATGGAGAGGTTACGACGTAAAGAGGTAAAGGGAATTTTAGTATTATAAAAAATATATATATAAAAGGATTGAGGGTTAACGGCAGGGGTAAATACAAGAAGGTTTGAGGATGGGGAGTTACATAAGGGGTATAACCTTTACAAAGAGTATTCCCTTACCATGCATACATTTACAACGAAAATGGTTGTAGAGGTATGCGTGGTAAAGAAATATTCATGGTAAAAATTATGCGTTGAAAAAGCATTCCGTTGTAACGCATGCGTGGAAAAGGCATGCGTTGCAACGGAATGCGTTGTAACAACATACTACAACTGCAAGAAATACCAGAAGGCAAAGTTTCGAAATGATGGCAAGTCTTGGCTGCAACAGCTATGACTGATGGGCTAGAATGCTATGGATCATGAGGAACTTATACACTAGGGCTTGATTCACAGATTCTGAGTGCGAAAGTTCCTCCATGACTGTGGATTTGTGAAACAGACCCTAAGTATTCCAAATGCCTGCCACCCTTCACAAGTCTCTCGAGTCCTCAATATCCATGAGACCTTATTGTCTTCTCTCATTTGATTAGCATAGTGCTTCCATCTGAGTCACAAGGGCTGTTTTTTGCTTTCCACACACTGGTATCCTCACCAGCCATTTCTGATCCTGATGACACAGGCGTTCCACAGGTTAGAGAAACTAATTTCAGGGCAGTACCAGCACACACAGGTTCACCTCAAATACAACCTCAGTCTTTCTTTGAGCAAGATTAGGTTTTATTGCCTGATACTGAGAACGTTTTAAAACAACATTCACTAAAACCAAACATGAAAGCGTATTAAAAAAAATAGTAGTAATATCAGGTGCTCTCATTTTTAAATTCTTGCTCTGTTGACAATAAACATTACTACTAAATGTTCAATATTTTTATCAACTTTATAAACAATGTTAAAATTGTCTTATGAGCCCAGTCAATATACATTCTTTTCTTTGCCACTCTGTAACACTGAACCATTTCATCTTTCAGTACCCCTGAAGAGTTACTGGTTTTGCTTATTCAGTTGATTGAAAAACGAACTGATTAACAGATGACCTATTCCTTCCAGATTTCATCACTTAAGGCACTTTAAATACATTTTGCCGCATTGCCTCTTCACATGACACCGCCACTCGATGCTTTGCCACCCCCCCTCCTTGTCATAGCCTATCAAACAAGTATCAATAAAGTAAAAAGGTCTGACTTTTCATAGGTGGAAGTTCTTTCCCATCAATTGTCAAGGTTTTACATGTGGTTGTGGATGAGTGAATTGGTTAATGTAAGAAACTGGGTTATTAGTTGAGAAGGGTGAGAGTCTCACTCAAGCAATAAAAAAAATCCTTGCCAGGGTGAACCAAAAAAGCCCTAAATAAACCTGTGCTTAGACCTCTGGTAGTTTGGCACAAAAGCTGTTAGGTATAACTTAGAGGTAATGGTTAAGTGTTTATGCAGCAGTGAAAAAATAATAAAGTTTAAACGCAACACAAGAAAAATCCCAAACTAATTTAGGAAAATCGAGCAAAATGTAATCAATGAAAATACACTGAAATGTAAAAAATCCAATTAGTAGAACTGGAGATATGAATTTTTAAAGTTCTCAGTAGATATAGTGCCATAAGCGCAGAGCTACAATAATGGATGATCTAGTTACGCTAGACAGGGTCAAAGTCAAAAGTTGAGGTCAATCACGATGGAGCATGGGTCTGATACACGCACCAGATTCATCTCAGTGTGAAGTATTCCCTTCTAACTTTGACCAGTTTTCACGTGAGAAGCACCTGGCAGCGATGTCAAAGGCAGCCAGACAGCAGGATGAATCCGAAAAGGGGTTAATTGAGAATGGGTTGCTTCCCCAGTCCTCAGTCAGAGCCCCACATTGGCAGTGTGGTCGTCTTTGGTCCTCTTTGGCGTGAAGAGCTGATCAATGATCTGAAATTTATGCTGGTGAGAAATGCAGGGCAGTTATTATCGAGGCCAAGAGCTCCAGGTAGCTAAGTCTGCGACTGTTGCTGGAAAGCTCTTGTAGGCAGTCAAATGCAAGTGCAGCCTTGGCATTAGTAAAATCCACTTGTGTTTGCAAGGAGAAGGGGACTGCTTTTTTCAACACATAGACCCCAGGGCCTCTGGTTTCTCACCTGGAGTGCAGTTCTTGCAAGGTTGTAGGAGTACACTCCAACACCAACAAAAGGCTCAGGACAAGGGAGGGACTTATTGGGCATTAGGACGCAGTCCAACAAAGGCCAACATCAGGTTTCAAGAAGGTCCAGTTGGTACTGGTCAGTTGAGCAGGGATATGCCTCTAGAAGCTTGTTGTGTCTCTGTAGCTCAAACAAAAGGTCAGCCAACTGAAACTTGGAGACGCTTCTATGGTCCTGGGTTCAAGGCAAGCAGATGCAGTCTTCCTTTAGGCTTTGAACAGCAGGGCAGTCCTTCCTCTAAGTCTTCAAGACCCGGAGAGTTCAGATGAGTGGTTCTGAGATGCCACTTTTATACTAAGTACTGGCCTGTGTGTGGGGGGTATGTGTATCCCTAAAATGGCTCTGGTCAGTTGCCCCCTCTTCTCTGGGCTTGGCTGTAATCTGTCAAGGGAAATAAAGAGCAAACAATCCAAGGTTTGGATTGCATTTGCCAGTGACAGGGCAAGCATCTTCAGGAGTCTGGAAGGGAGTGGGTTCAGCTCTTAGGCTACCCTTTGAAATTCATTAAGGGTTGAGTGCAATCCCCCAGGTCATCCTGCTCAATAGAGGAACACCTTGACCCAGGATCAAGGCCCTTTTGTTCCTGCTCTGAAGGAAATACAGATCACACCACAGGAGGGCCATTAACAGTCATGTGTTCCTGGATGGCAGAAAGGCACATTTGATTTAAGCAGAAAAATGCGAACTTTCTAAAAGTTGCATTTTCAGAATAGTGACTTAAAATTCAACTTTACAATTAAAGAAGATTTTTAACTCCAATCAAATGAGTGGAAGAGGTATTTCTTTATCTGCTCCAAAACTGAAGGTCTCACTCTTTAAATGCAATATGGTAGCCAAGTGTTAGTCTACAGGGAATTTAGCCTTGCTTCAGTGAAAAGCAACTTTGTTTGTTTTTCACTGCACTGACATATAAAACATAAGTGCACATGTCCTGCTTTTTAAATATCAAGCACACTGCCATATAAGCCTGTTAGACCTGACAGCCTTTGGGTGGTCTTCCCCAAACTATTTGCCTGTTTGCCTCACCTTTTTGCGGATCTCTTTTTGTTGGCCTGAGGACTCTGAGCACTTTACCACTGCTAACCAGTGCTAAAGCGCATGTTAGTCTCCTCTATAACGTGGTTTGATTGACTTATCTAAAATTGGCATAAATAATGTATCTATGAGTCCCTAGTAGAGTGAACTGCATGTGCCCAGGGCAGTAAATTAAATGGTACTAGTGGGTCTACAGCACTAATTGTGCCTCCCACAACATTAGCAGTTTGAACCTGTTACAGGCCTGCAGCTGCAGAGTTTGTGTGTGCAGTTTTATTGCCTTGTCGATTTGGTATTGAAAATGGATCTATGACAAAATATAGAAAGGCAAAATATCGACTTACAAAAATATCGGAGCAATAATATCGACATTCTTTCTACAAAAAGGGAAGTACAAAAATATCGAGAAAAAAATATCGATGTCAAAAATATCGTAAAAAAAATAATATTGTTTTTTTTAATGAAAAAAAATGTAACATTAATTAAAAAATACTTAAAAATATAATACATAGTACAAAATATATTATATTATTTAGAATGATTAAGTAATATACATAATGTAATAAAAAAATAATTAAACATACATATAATATATAATATATATACTTAATAATCAGTTGTAATATTTATTGTAATAACTTATAAATAAATAAAAATATTATATATTACAAATGTATCTATACACATAACATACTAACATAAATAAAAATTAAATAATTATTCAAAACAAATAAAAAAAAATTTTTTTAAATATTTTTGAAATTAAGTATATACTACATTGAATAAAACAATACAAAAAATATTAAGTAACAGATGGAATAAAATACTTTTCCAACTCCCAAAAAAACAACAGTAGGGAAAATGTTGGATAGCATAGGGGTAAAAATTACTATTCCCACTCCAGAGAGTGCAACAGTAGGGAAAGTGTTGGATAGCGTAGGGGTAAAAATTACTATTCTCACTCCAGAGAGTGCAACAGTAGGGAAAGTGTTGGATAGCGTAGGGGTAAAAATTAATATTCCAACTCCAGTTAGTGCAACAGTAGGGAAAGTGTTGGATAGCGTAGGGGTATAAACTACTATTCCAACTCCAGTTAGTGCAACAGTAGGGAAAGTGTTGGATAGCGTAGGGGTAAAAATTACTATTCCAACTCCAGAGAGTGCAACAGTAGGGAAAGTGTTGGATAGCATATGGGTAAAAATTACTATTCCCACTCCAGAGAGTGCAACAGTAGGGAAAGTGTTGGATAGCATAGGGGTAAAAATTATTATTCCAACTCCAGAGAGTGCAACAGTAGGGAAAGTGTTGGATAGCGTAGGGGTAAAACATTCTATTCCCACTCCAGAGAATGCAACAGTAGGGAAAGTGTTGGATAGCATAAAAGTTAAAAATAACATACTTATAGATAAACTAATATTTTAAAATATCAAAAAAATATGTATTAAATTAATCTAAACTATTTACAAATACCAATAATTAATTATTAAAAAAGTAATTACCAATTAAGAATTAATATACAATAAATTAATTATCAATACCCAACTATAAATGTAATACCTTCTTAATTACATATCAATTACTTTACATAGTATAAACGCACAACAAACACCAATAATAAAATAATACACTGAACATAATTATCAATTAATCAATTAATTACAATTAATAAAAATTGATTACCAATTAATAAATAATAAACTATAATTTAATTAGCAAAAACGATTAATAAAAATAAATTATTACTTAATTACATTTATATTACTTCCCACCCTATTCCCCTATAAACCCACAACCCACTATGGAACATAATTATCAATTAATCAATTAATTAAAATAAATTACCAATTAATACAAATTAATTACCAATTAACTAAAATTAATGTATAATTCCTAAAAAATAAAAAAATGATTTAGTATAGTTAAATTACTTCCCACCCTATTCCCCTATAAACCCACAACCCGCTACAGAACATAATTATCAATTAATCAATTAATTAAAATAAATTACCAATTAATAAAAATGAATTACCAATTAACTAAAATTAATGTATAATTCCTAATAAATTAAAAAATCATTTTGTATAATTTAATTCCTTCCCACCCTATTCCCCTATAAACCCACAACCAACTACGATACTAAAATACAACATTTACTTAAATAACATTGAAAAAAAATAATACATATTAAATACATAATAATATACATAAAAATCAAATAAAAATCTATATTATTAATATCGATATTACTTACATCGATATTAACAAAATCGATATTACTTACCTCCGAAATTCTATCCCTTTGATATTAAAAAAATCAATATGACTTACCTTCTATATTCTGTCCCTTCGATATTAAAACATCGATATTATGGTAGGTCGATATTAAAAAATCGATATTTTGTCTGCCCACCATTGAAAACACCTTGTCAAGCCTTTAACTCCCCTTGTATTACATGTAATAACCTCTAATGTAGTCCCTAGATAGCCCTTAGGGCAGGTTGTTGGATCATCATTGGGTAGGACCAGTACTTTTAAGTTTTAGATGTGCTGGTAGTAAAAGCTTCCAAATGATTTTTCACTACTGTAAGACCTACTTCTCTCATGGGTAACCGGAATTACTTATCACACTTATAAGCTACAATTCCTGTTAATTCCTGATTTAGAAGGAGTAAGTAACCCTGTCATGTTTCATATTGGTGGAATGGTAATAATAAATTCTTGTTACTGGTAAAGTTGAATTCATCACTATGGTAAAGCTGAATTTATCACAACCATTTTAAAAATGCTACTTTAGAAAGATCACATTGGTGGATGACAACTGGATTTTCTGTATTTCTCTAGACAGCCACACACAAGGAGAACTTAGGTGTGAGTGATGAGCGATCCACATCCTCCTGGGTCATCCTGGGCTGGATGGGAGGGGGGAGCTGACACTTACACCTGAATGGATTGTGTCCTGCCCCCACACAAAGAGCTAAATGCTCTAATATAGTGAGTTTGGAGCCAGAGCTGGGAGGGAGGACCTCTGTGCCCCTCAAATCCCCTCTTTGAAGGCCCCTCCACTTCATAGGCACAACTGGGTATAAGTACTAAGTTTCTGACCCCACCAAATCAGATACTACTGGACCTGTTAAGAACTCTGCCAGGAGGAAGGATTGCTGTGCTGCGAAAAAGACTGCCACTCTGCTGAACTGCTTCTCTAGAAGAATTGCTTTCCAGCTGTGCTCCCCTGTTGCCTGCTACCCTCCAAAGTGATCTGCAAGGGAATGCTGGCTTGCCTCCTGTTTTAAGACTTAGGGATATCAAAGCCTTACCCCCTACTCCTGTGTGTGGTCCATTGGAAGTGGATGCAGGTACTTGCTCCAGTGGAACTGACGCATCCTCTGCTGCGTGAGCAGAATCGCTGCATCGATGATGTAGCACAAACAGAACCGGGGCATTGCTTTGGGAACCAGTGAAGTGCCATCGGAACCAACGCATTTGAACCACCACATTGCCCCTGCTGCAGTCGAAACATCCTCTCATCTAACTGGAGAAACCCTGCTTTGGAACCAACGCATCTGGGACCCGGCGCTTCTTTTTCTGAACTGGCGCATCGCCATTGTTGCATGGAGAAAGTCAATGCATCACCTTGACTGCACCTTGCATCTCACTATTGAAACCAGGACCACAGTACTTTTGTTCATCGGGCTTTGCGTTGCTCTTGTATCCAGCCCACATTTCATCGCGGTCAGCCTGAACTCAGCCAACTAGATAACCCTATAGGAGCTTATTGCTTCTAAGTGCTATTTTTCACTATTAATCTTCAAAATATCATATCTTGACTTCTACTTTTTGGATTTTATATTGTTTTGTTGATGTTTATTCATAAAAAGAATAATCTATTTTTCTAATCTGATGTGGAATCTTTTTGTGGTGTTTTCATTATGTTACTGTTGGAAGTGTTGCACAAATACTTTGCCTCTGAAGTTAAGCCTGTCTACTCCATGCTAAGCTATCAGAGGGTGAGCACGGGTTACTTTAAGGGGTGTATCTGCCTTACCATGACTGGGAGGACTGTGGTTCTTGCTTGGACAGGGTGAATACCTCTCCCAGTCAGAAATTCAATTTCTAACATAGCCTTTGGAGCCTACATTAGGGTTGAAATATAAGTATTAAATTAGTCCTGACAAAAGGTTTAGTTTGATAGGTCAAATGGCAGTTTAAAACTACACTACAAGCTGTAGTGTCTGGCCTGAGAAATGTTTTACTGTGATACTTTAGTGGGCATTACAGTGAGTGCTGCAGCCTACTAGTAGCATTTCATTTACAGCCCCTTGTTGCATTCAGTACCATATAAGAGTGCCATATATGTCCCACTGGTTGGCATGAGTTTAGTGTGCCGAGTCCTAATACCAACAAAATGGGGTCCACAGAAAAGTGGGGTAGTGATGACAAAAATTCTGGGGGAATACCATGCAAAAGATGGCCATTTCCATCAGAGAAATTGAGAAGAAATCAATGGGGGAATGACTATGTAAGTGAGTGCATCCAAAGAAAAAATCAGTGAATGCACTCCTGGATAAATGGCTGCATGCAAGGATGAATACATGGATGCCTGAGATGTATGCATGTATTGATGACTGCATGAGTGATTCATCAGTTCATAAGTTGTCAATCACCATCTATTCCTTTCATGTACTCCCTCGTCTATCCTGTGCATCTTTCACAATCATCCTCTCACCCATTCAGATAAACACAGACTCTGCAGTCTGTAAAGGAGCACTTCCATACCTAGCAGTACTCCAATGCTTGATGATTATTGTGGATCTTGTCTTATTCTTATGCACTGACCATCTATTCATAATAAGGGAACCTAATAGAATATTTAGAAAAGTACCCCAATTTAAGTGACCATATTTATAATGAAATATTAACTGCGGGTTCTAGTACAACGTCTAATAAGTTTTGCTAAGTTTTAATTTGGCTTCCCTGTGCTATGATATGAGCATTAGCAAGAGAAATGCTAAATAAAATTGTTCTGCCTTAGAAAAATGTTATTGTAAGAAAACCTAATACTCTGTGGCCTTGCTTTTAATTTAATTCATCTCTGGATTTCAGATTTAGTAGTGTGCTATTGCTTTCCCTCATTTGCATTCATGACTGAATTTGTCAAAGTAAATTGATGCTTAATTTCTGAGTGAACATAAAGCTTAAATGACTTTCATCATTTACAATTGTCTTTCCAATTTTTTTTATAGTTTACATACTACAGTCTATTCCATCTGAATTTGATTTTCACCTAATGCCATCGTCTTGAGACTTTAACAAATGTGTGTACATTCACAAATAACTATAAAGCACAACTGTTAAGTCAATAGTGTTACTGAGCACTTTGCTATACCCATAGAATAATGCCAGTTTTGAAGTTACCAGACACCAAGTAGGATGGTAAAATTAACTTTTTTTTCTACATTTCTCTAGTTCTTGAATATTAATTACCTACAAATTTGCCTTCAAAAACTAAACCAATTTCAGAATAAGATGCAGCCTTTAAAAATGCAATACAAACAGACTTTTAAATATTGCACCAAAACAAAAAAGTCCAATTATTTTCTTCAATTTATTATCCGCCAACACAATCATAAGGCCTCTCAAAGACAAACTAGTGGGTTAATCAAAATACACATTTTGTTTTTTGCTAATCATATTATTATGAGTATTTGGTAAAGAAATAAAGAAATTGGTTAAGAGGGAAAACACCCAAAGAGACAGAGTACAGCGTTCTATCATTGTACCCTACGCTTGGAGAATTACTTCTTCCCAATCCAGGACAGAACGTCAAGCTCCATTCTGCACCAGACCCCCACACATGGTCCAAAGTGTCACAAAATCTGATATTTCATGCCCCTCTTAAGTTGTGAGAAAATTAGATTGGCAACCCACATTCAGTTTAAAGTAGTGAGTTAAACGCACAAAAATCTGCCCATCCATTTACAAGACTGACAAAGAAAAATTGACACTCCGAAAGAAATGTTATTTGTGAGGAAAAGCAACATGGATATATAAATAGCAACAGTGGGAAGCTACATGAATTTTCGGTAGGCTGAGAATCTAGAATGGCTATACAACATTACGCTCAGGTAATAAAAAATTGCACCACTCCAACTTTTACTACAAATTTTACCCATTGTAATAAAAAAACAGACCTAAAACGACTTTCCTCCATCAACCTCTACCCTACAGGTATGTTTCTTACAGTGATGCCATTTTCATGTTGTAGTTTTTTATGTATATTGTAATGAATTAGTTTAAAATGTAATTCCCGGGGGGGCGTGGCTTGGACGCCACGACGCAATGACGGATCCGGCTTGAGCTCCGCAACTCGACGGGACTCCTCTTCAATTTAGAGCCCCTTCTGTGCCGTTTTTTCTCCTCAGAGTGCTGGGTGCCGGCTTCGGAACATGCGGTGAGTTGCCGGACCGCTTTTCAACTGCTCCTCTTCCTCGAGTCCATTATTAGGATCTCCGGTGACTTTCCTCTCAGCTACGATGCGGGCGGCGGCCATTTTGGGCCGCTGCGCCCGTGTCCCTTCATGAAGTCCTGGTGGAACATTTTCCCTATCTCCTCCTCAAGGCTGCCTTGTCCGTGAAATTAATGTGCCTGGCAACTTCTTCTACAACATTTTGGGACAAGCTGTAATCCAGTGTCAGTACTCAGCTGAGGTGTGGGCGTCCGCCATTTTCGGATGCGGTTTACACGTCTCTTCACCAATGACTTATGGATATCGGCACGTTCTATGTGAGTTTTCTGGACTGTTTGATATAAACACGAGCTTACAGTGCATTTCTCTGTCACTAATGAGGTCAAGGCTTCTATTATCAGGCGAAGTACTCCATTTGCCATTCTAGTCGTCTGCAACGTTTTGGATGGGCACAGACTTTACCTTCTTTTATGCCTGCTTACCCCTGGTATTGTGTCATCATTTATCTCATTGGAAATGTGGGCGGCCGCCTCTCATGGTCGCTGAGCTCATGTTTCCTTCTTTTTGTACCTGATATGCCACTGCCATTACAATATTGATTCAGTTTTTTTGATATATCCTCTGCTTTGTTCTGCTCATGTTATGCTAACAGTATTGAGGATACCTTCTACGTTTTTTCTGAAGAGCAGACTTGGTGTGTCCTAAATTTTACTTTTCTGGAGTTTGATATCTTTTCTCTTGGATACGATGGCCAATGACTCTCACTATGCCAGGTCCTCTGTAACGGGCACTAAGCCTAAAAGACACAAAAATTACCTGCCTTCTCCAATTCACTCCTCTCCTAACCCAGTTTTGGACTCCATTTTGGATGAAGTTCGGGGTCTCCAACCATTCATGGCTGCAACGAACGAGAAACTCCAACAAGTAGAGGAGAGATGGATCGTCATGGAAGGCAAGGTATTAGAATTGGAACAGCGTGTTAGTGACATTCAAGATATTTCTACTAGAATCCCACTCCTTGAACAGGAAATTCACAAACTGAAGCTTCACACTGAGGATCTTGAAAATACAAATCGTAGAAACAACCTACGCTTTTATGGCCTTCCGGAAAATGTTGAAGGTCCCAACATGTTGCTGTTTCTACAGAAATTCGTTCCGGAGCTTCTAGGTCTTCCATCTTCATCTACTACCTTAAATATACAAAGAGCTCATTGATTGGGTCGTCTTTCTACCAACTCCACGAGACCTTGGGGTATCATCATGCTCTTTTTGGAGTTCACTGAGCTAATGACTATCTTGAAAGCTGCCAAACTCAAACACCGCCTTGTCTGGTCTGGTCAAAATATTTTCATCTCTCAAGACATCTCCAATGCAACTAATGACCGTCGCAAAGAATTCCTTGCTCTGCGTCCTCAGATGAGACATCTTAACCTTCAATATGGAATTCTTCATCCATGTCTCTGTAAAGTTACTCACGATGGACGCTGTTGATCCTTTAATGATCCTGAAAAACTCAAGCTTTTTCTGCACAGCTTTTCTTCAACTGGAATGGACACGAACATATGATCCTTTTTTTTCCTATTTATTTTCTCTTTTTGCTCTTCAGAATTTTGCACTTCAGAATTGCTCCTTTTTAACTCATATGTATGGTTTAATCCTCCTATTTGACAATAATTGTTTTTCTCCTCTTATTTCTCTCTCTATGTCCTTACTCGATTTCTAGGTGCTCTTTCCACTATCTCTCTTACCTTCATGCCCGTGATCTGCTTTGCTGTGCGTCCTCATGCTCCCTCTTCAATGTGTTCTTTTTTTTTACAGATCTGGCTGTTCTGCCTTGATCTGCCTATATGTCCTTATCCTCTTGCTTTTTCTCTTTTTCTTTCTTCTTTTTCCTTCTCTGCTTTCTTCATGTTCATATTTTGTTGGTCTTTTTGGTTTTATATTTACTCTTCATTGTTTTTGATCAGTATGCCAGGGTTAATGTTTTTAGGTATTGTGAGTTTTTATGGTGATTTGTCCTCATGTAACTTTTTTGTATGGTGTGTTTTTTGTAGTCTCATCCCTGAAGTGTTCCTATTCCACATGTCTTCCATTCCCTCAACCCTCCATTATGTGTAATCTTGTCTCGTGGAATGTCCGAGGTCTTGGGAATCCAGTCAAAAGACAAAAGGTATTGTCTCATTTATCTAAACTTAATTCTTAAATTGATTTTCTTCAAGAGACTCATTATACAGATGTGGAATCGCTAAAGCTGAAGAGACAATGGGTGGGTCAGGTTGTTTTTTCTCCTGCATCCAACAAAAAGGGGGTGTTGCCATATTGTTTCATAAAACCTTGTCAGTTCAAATTGTGTCTACTCAAAATGATGATGATGGTAGATAGGTAATGGCTAAGATTGTGGTCCAAAACAAAACATTTGTTTTGTTAAATATCTATGGTCCTGTTCTCCAGATCCCAAATTTTGGAATGATGTTAAAATTCTCCTCTCTTCCACTGATCGCTCTAATATTATTGTCGCCGGTGACTTTAACCAATGGTTAGACCCTTACTCTGACAGATTATCCAAATGCAAATTTCAACCTGACAAATCTCATAAATCTTTCCAATCAGCCATTGCCTCTCGTCCGTTATATGATGTTTGGAAAACCTGTAATCCCAATTTACTTGAATACACTTTTTTTTCAAATACGCACCATGCTCGATCTAGGATTGACTATATCTTGGTTAGTAAATCCCTACTTCTACTTCCCTCTATTCGAAAATCCGAAATTGGATCCATTTTTATTTCAGACCATGCACCTGTTTATGCTACTTTAGATTTCTCTCTTACTTCCTCCAAATTTAGCCGCTGGAAACTTAATACTTTCCTATTATCTGATATTGTTTTTATCAAAGATGTCACCACTTTTATTAATTAATTCTTTACTCTTAATAACCCTTTAGATACCTCTGTCCCCAATAACTGGGATGCCTTTAAATCTGCCCTGCGTGCCTTTACTATTTCCTATATCTCAAAAAAGAAGAAGCTCGCAAAAAATAAATATGAGGATCAACTACAAAAAATTCAAGGATTAGAACATACATATTTCACCTCTAAAGCTCCTGGTGCCCTTCATGATTCAATTGCAGCAAAAACTGAATTGAATAAACTAGCAACTATTGAAGCATGTAACATTTTGCTTAGGAAAAATCTAAATATCATGGCGGTCAAAATAAAGCAGGCAAGCTGTTAACAAATTACTTAAAAGTTAAATCTGAAATCAAAACTATTGGCCCTATTCTTAATGAATCTACTAACAAACTAGTCTCATCAGATGAAGATATTGCTGAGGCCTTTCATGAATATTATCAATCTCTCTATTCTGATGACACATTTCCCTCCACTCAAAACTTAACCACTTTCTTTTCTGGACTTCCTCCACCACCATCTCTTCCTGATGAATTTGGCGAATTAGAGAAAGATATTACCCTTCAGGAAGTACTCAATGCCATCCATGCTTTGAAAAAAATCGAAGGCACCTGGTCCAGACGGGCTACCTGTGGAATTCTATTCCACTTTTAATTCACTTTTTGCCCCCAAGCTCTTACAACTTTTTAACTCCTTCATTGCTGATGCTAGAGCCTCTGGATCTTTTATGGACGCCTTAATTGTTATAATTCCTAAACCTGATAAAGACGACTCTTACTGTAAAAATTGCCGCCCTATATCATTAATTAATTATGATTACAAGATCTTTGCCAAGATTCTTGCCTCCCGCCTTGATAGTATTATCCCCCTTTTGATTAAAACTGATCAGGTTGGTTTTGTGAAAGGTAGACTAGCCTCTGACAATGCTCGAATGTTTACTAACATAATTTCCCTTGGCAAGAAAGTTAAGGATCCCCTGGCTGCCCTATCTTGAGATGCAGAAAAAGCATTTGACCGAAGTAACTGGCAATTTATGTTTCAAACTCTCCAATGGTTTGGTTTTGGACCCTCTTTTATTTCTTATATTAGACTTTTGTATTCCTGTCCTCGTGCCAGTATTTTTGTGAATAACCAGTTTTCTATGTTTTTTTCTTTGTCTAGAGGTACAAGGCAGGGTTGCCATCTTTCTCCTTTATTATTTATTTTATGCCTTGAACCTTTCTTAGAGCGTATTAGGACTAATTGCCGGATTACTGGTTTTAAGCTGTCCTCTATTGAAACTAAAATATCTGCTCATGCTGATGACATTTTGATTTATATGTCCAATCCAGTTGACTCCCTTCCTCATTTTATGAATGAAGTTCAACTCTACTCCTCTATTTCCGGTTATAAACTCAATTTGTCAAAAACAGAAGTTCTACCTTTAAACTCTACTTGCTATCAATTCATGTTTAGTGATACTGATTTTGCCTGGTGTCCTTCCAAAATTAAATACCTAGGAATTTGGTTTTCGTCAACCTTAACTGATACTCTCAAATTTACATTTAATGCCTTGCTGAAGAGACTTAAATCCCTCCTCCTCATATGGTCTCCCTTATATCTTTCATGGGGGGGCAGATTGGATACTATTAAAATGATGATTGCTCCCCACGAGTTGTACACAGTGTCTATGCTCCCTATTAAAATCCCTAATGTATATTTTTCTCGAATAAATTCTATTTGTATAAAATTCTTATGGAATAACAAACATCCCCGTATTGCTCTTCACAAACTTATTCGACCCAAAAATGAAGGCGGTGTTCGCTTTCCTAACTTTAAAGCCTATCGCTCAGCTGTTTTGATTAAACAATCTTTTTCATTAGCTTATGATTTTTTAGATACTCTGATTCCCAGATGGATTCTTTTTGAGCGATCATTATTAAAAGATTTTTCTTTTCAACATATCATCTTTATGTCTAACTGTTCCTTTTTGTCCAAAAACCTTGTTCTGAAATACTCCCAGACTATACTCTTTAATATATTTTCGAAGGATTTAACTCCTCTGCAATGTTTTTTATCCTCAATTGTTTGGTATAATAAATTTCTTAAATACAAAGGTAAATCTTTTTATTACAAATATTGGAAGGAAAAGGATAACTTTTTGGTTTATCAATTTCTCCATAATTTTTCTATTATCCCCTTTCATGAACTACAAATACATTATCAATTACCTGATTCCTTTTCTAATGAATACAATATCATAGTTGCCGCCATTCAATCTCATTTAGCTACCTTTTCACTCCCACTTCATTCACCATCTTTAACTTCTTCTACTCCTTTATATCCTTTATTTTCAACCCACAGACCTGTATATAAATTATTGTTATCCAATGTTACTGCTCGTTCTAAATCCAACACTGAAACTGCTTGGGAACATGATTTGTCTGTTTCTCTTTCTGTTATAACATGGGAGAAATGATGGTCTAAGTTGTTTAAAGTTTCTGCTGCAGTGCGTATAACCCAATCCTTGTATTTCATTTATCATAGAGCGATTATTACTCCTTGTAAGTTTTCACCAAACTCCTCTCCCTTTTGTTGGTCTTGTTCTAAGGTTACGGGTACGGTAAAACATCTACTGTATGAGTGTTTTTCAGTTTTCTCTTTTTGGGATTCAATTTGGAAAGTGTGCATATTAATATGTAAATTTGATGCTACTTTATCACTAGTGCATGTTTTTCTAGACTCTTTATCACCTGATATAGATATTGTACCCTCCGTTCCTAGACTGTTTGATTTTTTTATTGCATTACGTTTTAAGGTTATTTTATCATCCTGGAAAGATAATTCCAAGTTGTCATTACTTACTTGGTGGAATTTTATTTGTGATGAACACCGGATTGCCACTGTTTCCTCTTCTTCTGTTTCTCAAAAACTTTAATCTGATCTCTTCTGGCTCCCCTTTACTTCTTATCTCTCTTCTAACCCTATTTCTCGTTAACCATTTTTCACTCCTTCTACATAAAATTATTCCATATATATCTATGATTCTCTATTTCTCTCTTCTTTCTCTTTCTCTCTTCTTCTTCTCTTCCATTTTCTTTCTAATTTCTGCTGTCCTTTCTCCTTTATCTCTTCCAATTATACATTTATCTTGTGTTTTACGCCAGATTGTTTTACTCTATTTATGTTAATATTACATTTTATTATGGCCTGTGTTTCTTCTTAAACAAAAAAATAAAAAAAATAAAATGCAATTCCCCCTTCAAGTAACAGTCAGTGCATTCACTTCAATATTAGACATGCATACTAATACTATTACTATTTCTCAGCAATACACAAACTGAACATAGGGACTCTACAGTATTTGCAGTTTCTGAAGGATTATAGTAAACCCCTAATATAGGGGATGCCACCTACATTAATATTAAAGAATCTTCATCTTGGAAAGGGAACAGTCCTTTCTAAAATCTTCTGATTAGAGGTAAAAAGGGTTCGGACCGAACTCAAAATATTCCTTCATTGACTAACCTATCATCTCCTGCGGGATGCAGAACAGTTATTCCATTCATTGTGGACACTCTTTCACATAGGTTTAAGCAAGGATACTCAAAGGCCTTTAATTGCGGCCCCCTGGTGAACAGCAACACTGGACTGCTGTTCACTTGAACATCAGGAACATTCAGTAAGCTGTGAAAAAACAGGCATATTTATTTTCACTACACGTTAACTAAAGTAACCGTATAAAGTAACCGTAAAGAAGAAAAGAAAAATACCCTTGGCTGCTTATCTTTAGGAACACCTTTAAAGTCTTAAAGACATCTTGCAACAGACATTTAAAAACCAATAAACTCTCTGCAAACTTCCAAAAAGTGTATTTTATGAACATGTGTTAGTAGATCATATTATATCACTGCAATGAGAGGTATTTATTAGCAGTGATAGTTTTTAACATGATCTTGCAAACATTCATGCTGCCCACGTTCTGAAAACAATGTTTTTAGTGAACCAAAAGGCAAGTAATTTGTCAGGTGCACCTTGTGTGTAGCCTTGGTTGTTATATAAGTGGAGCAATACTATAGTTTATTAAATAAAACACAAGATAACGTTTTGTACAGCACACATCCTGAACTTGTATATTTTATGGGACTTTTACATGTGGTAATCAGGAAATAGGAGACAAAGTAAAATTAACTAATTGCCTAGGATCACACAATTTTGTCAGGTGGAGAAGCCAGGACTGATCCCAGGTTTTCTGGTTTCACATTTTGCAATTCAGCCACCAGATGACTATCTCATGTTTTACATTAGAAGTTGATGATTCGTTTCTAATTCTTGGTGCATGAAAATAGAGCGTTGGTGGTGGACAGAAGTCACTTCATGGCTCGGTTTGTTGTCCACACCATGCATCCGCTGCGCGTCCCCTTACGTCCACCTTTCATCACTATGACCCTCACATTGCTGGCATCAGTGCAGTCCTTGGGCATGCCACAGACAGTACTTTGCAGTCCCCGGGGAATTGTTTCCAATTACCCATTGGTTAAAGTAACATTAGGTCAGACCAACCCCCAGATGCATCAACAACCCAATTTGCGATTCCTTAATAGCGAAAAATACCGATTCGCTATTAAGGAATTGCAAAATGGAATGCATCAAGAAATCACTTAAAAAATAGCGATTTCTTAGAATTCCTTAATTGCGACTCGCAATTTGCGAGTCGCAATTAAGGAATACCTCCCCATTCATTCCTATGGGCCTAGAGGCCCATAGGAATGAATGGGAAGACAATCTCAATTTGCGAATCGCAATTAACGATTCGCAAATTGATATTGCGTTTTCAAGGGTGCAGGGGAGTCCAAAGGACACCCTGTTGCACCCCTGAAATTGATATGTGCACATACGTTGCGCACACACATGCCCTTAGAGAATGTGTGTGCGCAACATGAAACTTTGAAAAATGCACTTTAGTGCATTTTTCAAAGTTTTTGCAAATTACCATGAAGTTGTACTTCATGGTAATTTGCGTGCCCTATTAGCGATTTCGCTATTTTAAAAACGTTCATGCATTGCATTTAAGGAATCTCAATTTGAGATTCCTTAAATGCAATTAATCGCAATTTAGCGATTTCTAAAATTGGGATTTTTGCATTTGGGATGATGCATCCCAAATGCAAAAATACTGCTCGCAAAGGGGCAGATTATGAGAATCTGCCCCTTTGCATGCGGATTTTTGTTTGATGAATCTGGGCCCAAGTTACATAAATCTTATAATGCACTAGCCCTTTCCAATTGTCTTCACCTTACTAGGTTTCCAGAGGATAAAGGGACTACCACTTTGATCTATCAAATAACCTGCGGCGAAATTACAAAACCAGAACAAAATTAACTGAGAAATAGCTTGGTAGACTAAATGCCCCTTCCCAAGATGAATATTACCTAATCTATCTCTGTACGATTAAAATGGAAAACAGACAAATTTATAGTAACTAGGTGACAACCTTAAGTTTGGTCCCGTGCAAAGGACCTCGGGAATGTCCTAGAGTAGCCCTGCAATTCATATTGCACTTTGGGGTTCTCTACATCCATTATCTTATTTACTGCTCTGGTTTCAAGAAATAAAACTCGATTCCTCTATAGCCACAGTGACATGCAACAGACAGTCTCCTTGCACAAACTCTACACACAGGCATTGCACATATACTCAAGCAATCATGTACCACATGGATGGAGAGAAGGTCCGGCTTGCTGGGGGCTAGCAGGCCAATATAAAGTTACAAAAGAGGTCAGAATGCGACTTTCCTTTGTAGGGTCAGTGGAAAAAATGCCTGTCCTGCCACTATAAGCCAGTTCTACCAACATTGCCAGTCCTCAGCAGCCCACTGAGACGCCTAGCAAAATGAGAATGCACATGGTGTGCCACTACACACCACAGATTCCCTTCTGAGCTGCATTCTGTGTTACAGAAAGACCTCAGAAGATATACATACCTGTCAAGAACAAATACCTATAAAACTTGCTGTGGTGAAACTGAGGTAGTTGCTCACGCTCTCCATAGCCATGCAGAGAATCATTTTCTGTCCCAACACCGAATAATTATGGGAAATTGCCACTGATCAACATTTTTTATTTGATATTAATTGCAGTTTTACAATATACAATGTAAGAAACTATTATGTCGTTCTCTACAGTCAGTCTTACATCTTTAAGGGAAGATATGTAAGACAGAAAATGATGCAAGAATGACTCATTATCAGAAAATATACTTCCAAATCATAATTTCAATTGAAATAGTCCTATTTTCCCATAAATATGAAAAATAGAAAAATGAGAAATGAGAAATGTCACGTTCACAAGAACAATTAATTTGATTGCTTTGTAAATATTTTATCATAATCACTTCACTCTGAAATCAGCTGAAATAAATGAAAATACACAAAAACATGAGGTTTTCTTGGTACTTATTACGGAAAGTATGTGGGTCTCTGTGAGATTGTCAGGTCCTAGCAAGAATTACTTTCAAAATGCCATTATGGAATCTTGAAAACTCAAGTTGTTTCTAAATTGCTTTGCCACTTTCATGCTATCATATGCTGTGCAGCACAAGGAGTAACAAGTTAATGGAAATGAACAGGAGTGCTTGTCACTAATTATCTCACTCCCATGAAGCTTTTTTCATAAGCATCCATAATGTGGACATCTACATTTGGCATTAAATACGTAGAATGAATGCATCATCCATCAGTCACAGCAAATATCATATGAAGTAAGAAAGTAAGGTCCACACAGAATATGAGCAATGGACTGCAGCCAATGCAAGATGTACATCATGGCCTCTCTTAAAGGCATACGCTGTTCTGTATTCCTGTGCAGCAGTGTTATCACAAGATCACATTTTGGGGGCGGGCATGATTAATGTCAGGTTCTCCGGTCCATTCTGATTAAGTAACCCACTAAAAATGTATGTGGGTGTGTTTTTCAAAAATGAAAGAAAATGCTAACATTACACACATTGCATATATACATCTTTTATTAAAGGCAGTGAAATTCACAAACGTAATTTTATCGAATATTATTGTGGAATAACACTGTGCAATATTTGTTATTTTTCTACTATTAGAATTCAGAACCTAGAGTGGAGCATGGCTTGATGCCAGAGAAGACGGTGGTGCACCATTGAGAATCCGAGGGATGGCACCTGAAACAGCATTTCACCTGTGGCTTCCTCAGCATGCAATGACCCCTGAGCAGGAAAACTATTGTTGAAGTAAGCAGGATGTTGCGTTTTGTTTTTTAGCGATCGTCTTAACTTAAATACCGGCAACACGTTTTTTTCCCTCAGACACATGGCCAACATTTTGTGCCCACTTGGAAGAGATGCACAGTGCACATGATGGAGCACTTCTGAGAGCATTTTTATTAGACTGGTGACTTTAATGTTCTGCATGTAATACAGACATTGGCATTTGTTATTTTGGCGCATTTACATGTCTTTTTCAAGTGAGGTTTCTCCTTAAGTTGCTATACCTCCCTGCTCTGGCAGACTTTGAAGAAAATGAGCAGTCTTTTTTTCTTTTGTTTTCTTTTGCCTGTGTGCTCATTACTATTAGCAACTAATTGTCCTACATATTTTGACCATTCATGCTGTGGAGCTCAAATATATATTTTGAAACAAGTCAGCATTTCTATTTCTTATTTATTTCCATTTCCTTTGTGCTCAGAAAAGCTGTGCAGTTAGCAAGACTATGTGCATAGGAACACACTTCAATTCGCAAGTCATTTAAGATTTTTTGTATTTGAGGTAATTGATGGAGCCTAAAAATTGGAGTTATGCATCTTTAGAATGCAAATCTTCCTGAGTTTGTGCTAACTCTCATATTGGCAAGTGCTGAGCAACTCAAACATCCTCTTCAACTGTATTACTTCACTTTTGTAAATGGAATCTTCACTGTGTAACTGAGTCTTTGAGTTGCAGATCTCAGAGGTGGTTTCTCCAATACTTACACCCTTTTTTCCACTGTCTATAGTTTATGGGCAGACTAAAGAGTCAAAGACACACAACTAGACTCTACCCAGGCAAGACTTTTAAGTTTTCCCCTGTGCTTTTAAAGTGTACCAAGATGGGAGATTCTTTGCTGCACAAGAAGTTTAATGCTACACCTATCAATGCTTTACAATCTAGGGCTGGTAAAGCTTCAACTAAAATACTTAAGAACGACCCACTGTCACTCACTAAGTTTCCTCCTATTGCCTCCTTTGACCTCTTATTGGAAGAAGTAAGAGCTCTAAGCCCCTTTATGGGAGAGACTAATGTTAAGTTGCAGAATCTTACTGATAGGTGGTCTCATATGGAAGAAAGAGTATACAATGTGCAGCAGTAAATCTCCAGCTTTACAGAAACTACTTCAAAGGTAAATTTTCTCCCGGAGCATGTAGCTACCCTGCGCAAACAGGTCGAAGATTTAGGAAATGGTATTAGAAGAAATAATCTTTGCATTTATAGTTTACCTGAAGGCGCCGAAGGATCAAATCCTATCTCATTTTTCAAAACCTTCCTACCACAGATCCTCTAGGGCTCTGACCACCTCAAGAAAATGTCGGGGAGTCATCTTGTATTTTCTAGAGTACACAGATCTAATGCAGGTTATATCAGCAGCCGGACAACTCAAATGCATTTCTTGTTTGGGACAAGATCTATTCTTCTCTCAAGATTACGCTGAAAGTACAGCAGATAAACAAAGAGAGTTGTTAACCATCTGACAGATGCTTCGCTCTCTTGGAGCACGTTTTGGGCTTTTTCATTGGTTTCTTTTTATAGTCATGCACAATAACAATGCAACAATCTACGAAGATCTGTCTTGCTTGAAAGACTTTCTTTCATCTCATAGAGCAGAAAACATGGACACATCAGCTCATTCTTCAGAAGGATATGTACATTTATGTCCTCTTGATTTCTCCTTTCATATGTCAGTTTTCAAAATTTGAGTTGCTATTGTTACTTGCTTTTTTGACGTCTTTGAAATAGTATTGTAAATGTTCTTTAGATCATATTCAGATTACCCTAACTAAGAAACGTTTCTCTTACAGGGCAGTACTATTTTGTCTTATGTTCGAATTGCCTGTTATGTGTTATACTGCCCATCGTGTAGTTTAGAAAAGCAGACAAAAGCACCGGGCTCAGTGCATAATTCACGAATCAATCTATGCGTTAACTCTAGATATAGACACTTTATCAAACAAAATATGAAAAAATATATTTTTTTTATGAATCTCTGTTTTCTTTCCTTATATCAATATTATATGTTATATAAAATCACTTTTTGTCATATACATATGAAAATCACATTGTTACATCTGATAGTCCAACAAGCACAATTATAAACTTGATCTGTATATTTTAATTTGGATTATATCTCAAATTTCTCAAATGTTATCAATTTTTTAATACAGTACATAATAACATGTTGTGGATATAAAAAACAAAACAAAGACTAACAAGAACACTGGTAATGATGTGCAGAACAATCACCAACGCGTTTCGGCAAATGCCTTCCTCAGGATTTCTCCTTTACCAGTGAATACTACGAAACAAGAAAATGTATATAAATACTCTAGAGTAAGAACGCATAGATTTGATATATCATTCAATATGTACAACAATTATTGATAAGCCCGGGACATAAATATTGAACAGTATGGGCCTGATCACTTCTATATCAATTGTAATGCTCTTTTTCAATAGTTTTTATATTGGTTTCTTAGAATGTCAGAGGTTTAAATTCTACTAGCAAACACCAACCAGTCCTAACACACTTCTCAAAACTTAGGGCCCGATTACGATTGCGGTGAATCCGCATCCTCCGGGCCGGCGGAAGCCACCTCTACACATCTCTACATGCTGCAGGCATTGGCAACATTCTGATTTCTGACCATGCTCGAGTTTCGATTAACCTGGAACTTTTACCTAAACACGTTTCCTCAATAAGGTGGAGATTAAATAGTTCATTGTTATTGGACACCACTTTTACATCTTCTTTTACTTCCTTTTTTAACTAATATTTCCATTTTAATATTTCCAGATTGACTCCTTTCTTATAATCTGGGATGCTTTTAAAGCCCCTGCTCGTGATTTTAACATTAACATTGTCCCTAAGAAATGGAGAAATTTTCACTCATTCTACATGACTACTTGATGAAATCAAACATCTTGAGCGTATTTATCATACTTCACACACACACACACAACACTCCATACCATAACTTATAACACCTGAGCTAAATTTTAATAAACTATCTACTGATTCTGCATCCTCCTATCTTCTTAAATCCAATGGCAAATATTATGGAGTTCAAGCCAAGTCTGGAGAGGTATTACCTTGAAATTAAAAAAATAAATTATACATTGAATCAATTATAGATAATAATGATCACCTATTCCAAGGATTCAGACATTTTCAATCAATTTTGAAAAGTTT
This sequence comes from Lissotriton helveticus, assembly GCF_964261635.1. Lineage (NCBI taxonomy): Eukaryota > Metazoa > Chordata > Amphibia > Caudata > Salamandridae > Lissotriton > Lissotriton helveticus. The sequence goes on from NC_136063.1 coordinate 810,633,355, forward strand.
ATACTAAATTATGTAAACCCAAGCACATACCACAGAAGCTTAACATTTTACAGTATTTATCCTCTGTTCAAAAACTGAATCATTCTAAAATAAATGTTGCTTCCTTAGAAGACAATATCTCTTCTACAGAATTGTATCTTGCTCTGTCTCCCAAAAAAAGATAAAGCTCCAACACCCTATGGTTATACAGCTGAATTTTATGTTAATTTTTCCAGGCTTCTCTTGCCTACTTTATATACTTTCATTAAGTCTTTCTCTGACTCTTCCACTGCATCCGGATCCTTTTTTTAATTTTTTTATTTTGCATTTAAAACCAAGGAAGGAGCAAGGTTACAATGAACCACCAAAATTGATAAACCTTTCATACCACTAAATGGAAGACATTAGCTAGACACCTATGCCTCTCAAAAATACAAAGAGGGTATGAGTTCCTGTGCAAACAAGCATTTGAGTAATAAATATTGTACAGTACAGATTGATGCAAAAAGCCATGCAGAGTGCATGGGTATAATCTTACCGATTCGGTAAATTTACTGATTCTGTAAAATACCGAATCGGTAATTTTACCGATTCGGTAATTCCACATGTAGGTGACACTCCTGAGAGTGCCACAGGCCCTTAAGAGTCGGTATTTTACCACCCAATCCTATTGGGTGGTAAAATACCGAATTCAGGTGTGCATGCACAAACATCAAATCGCTGCGGAAAAACAACCTTGCTGAACACGGCGGACTCACCACAGCGAAGATACAACACATTGCAGAGATACCCACCACAAGCAGCTCGCCGTCATGGACCCAGCGCTACACGCATTTCCGATACTCTTCGTGCTCCACCACCAGCAAGTCATGGACCATCACCGACGATGACGCAGGTACGCCAACACACCAATTGCTGCCGGAAGGGGAGTTCCTGCCAGGGCAGTGACGTTGGGAGGGGGAGTGTCATGTTTGAGAAACTACATTTACGATCGCACCAATATATCCACAATTCAAGTACACAACCAGGAATGACAATGACAAACCACTACACATGATTGACTTGCTTTATTAAACATAATATGGGTATAATCTTACAGTAGCCAAGAGCATGGGCATTGGGTACAACAGAGCAGGTACATCAGAGGCAGCACATGAGCATCAACTATACATGTCAAGGCACAGGTACATTATAGGCAGCACATGAGAGGGCAAAATGCAGTATCAGAACAGTAACAGGGCAGTGGTCGTAACAGAGCAGGTACATCGGAGGCAGCACATGAGAGGGGCTAAGTGCATCAACAGTCCTTGGCAGAGAACAGAGCAGGTACATCTGAGGCAGCAGGTGAGAGGGCACAATGCAGTATCTGAACAGCAACAGGGCAGTGGTCGTAAGTGAGCAGGTACATCAGAGGCAGCACATGAGAGGGGCTAAGTGCATCAACAGTCCTTGGCAGAGAACAGAGCAGGTACATCTGAGGCAGCACATGAGAGGGCACAATGCAGTATCAGAACAGCAACAGGGCAGTGGTCGTAACAGAGCAGGTACATCGGAGGCAGCACATGAGAGGGGCTAAGTGCATCAAAAGTCCTTGGCAGAGAACAGAGCAGGTACATCTGAGGCAGCAGGTGAGAGGGCACAATGCAGTATCTGAACAGCAACAGGGCAGTGGTCATAACAGAGCAGGTGCATCAGAGGCAGCACGTGAGAGTGGCTGAGTGCAACAACAGTCCATAGCACAGAGCAGGTACATCAGAGGCAGCACATGAGAGGTGCTGAGTGCAACAACAGTCCATAGCACAGAGCAGGTACATCAGAGGCAGCACATGAGAGGGGCTGAGTGCAACAACAGTCCATAGCACAGAGCAGGTACAACAGAGGCAGCACGTGAGAGGGCACAATGCAGTATCAGAACAGCAACAGGGCAGTGGTCGTAACAGAGCAGGTACATCAGAGGCAGCACGTGAGAGGGGATAAGTGCATCAACAGTCCATAGCACAGGGCTGGTACATCAGAGGCAGCACGTGAGAGGGGCTAAGTGCATCAACAGTCCATAGCACAGAGCAGGTACATCAGAGGCAGCACATGAGAGGGCACAATGCAGTATCAGAACAGCAACAGGGCAGTGGTCTTAACAGAGTAGGTACATCTGAGGCAGCACGTGAGAAGGGATAAGTGCATCAACAGTCCATAGCACAGAGCAGGTACATCGGAGGCAGCACATGAGAGGGGCTAAGTGCAACAACAGTCCATAGCACAGAGCAGGTACATCAGAGGCAGCACATGAGAGGGGCTAAGTGCAACAACAGTCCATAGCACGGAGCAGGTACATCAGAGGCAGCACATGAGAGGGGCTAAGTGTATCAACAGTCCTTGGCAGAGAACAGAGCAGGTACATCAGAGCCAGCACATGAGAGGGGCTAAGTGCAACAACAGTCCATAGCACAGAGCAGGTACATCTGAGCCAGCACATGAGAGGGCACAATGCAGTATCTGAACAGCAACAGGGCAGTGGTCGTAACTGAGCAGGTACATCAGAGGCAGCACATGAGAGGGGCTAAGTGCATCAACAGTCCTTGGCAGAGAACAGAGCAGGTACATCAGAGCCAGCACATGAGAGGGCACAATGCAGTATCTGAACAGCAACAGGGCAGTGGTCGTAACTGAGCAGGTACATCAGAGGCAGCACGTGAGAGGGGCTAAGTGCATCAACAGTCCTTGGCAGAGAACAGAGCGGGTACATCAGAGCCAGCACATGAGAGGGCACAATGCAGTATCTGAACAGCAACAGGGCAGTGGTCATAACAGAGCAGGTACATCTGAGGCAGCACGTGAGAGGGGATAAGTGCATCAACAGTCCATAGCACAGAGCAGGTACATCAGAGGCGGCACATGAGAGGGGCTAAGTGCATCAACAGTCCTTGGCAGAGAACAGAGCAGGTACATCAGAGCCAGCACATGAGAGGGGCTAAGTGCAACAACAGTCCATAGCACAGAGCAGGTACATCTGAGCCAGCACATGAGAGGGTACAATGCAGTATCTGAACAGCAACAGGGCAGTGGTCGTAACTGAGCAGGTACATCAGAGGCAGCACATGAGAGTGGCTAAGTGCAACAACAGTCCACAGGACAGAACAGGTCAATTACTGGCAACACAAGTACGTGGGTCAAGCAACCCGTCCCAAGGACATTATTAATGCAAGGGTGGTTACAATGGACAATCTACACACCAAGTCAAATGACGTGAGTGATGGGAACTAAACCTCACATCACAGAATCTGGTGGACTGCTTGAACTACTCGCCTCGGACACACTGCCAGCACCAGAAACAGGAATGTGAGACACAGCCACAGCTGTAGTGACTGACACATGAGCCATAGACCCAGACACACTGCCAGCACCAGAAACAGGAGTGTGAGACACAGCCACAGCTGTAGTGACTGACACATGAGCCATAGACCCAGACACACTGCCAGCACCAGAAACAGGAGTGTGAGACACAGCCACAGCTCTAGTGACTGACACATGAGTAAGCATGGGCGGGAAATCCGTTACGTCCGCGGATTTTTCGGATTTTTGGTGAATACGCAATCCGTGTATTTTACGTATTTTCCACAAAATCCGAAAAAATCCGCGGATGTAACGGGTTCAAAAGTTGAACCCCCACCCACTAATGTAATGGCGCCAGCAAGCTGCCAGCGCCGTTGTAAAATAGTTACAAAGTTAGCTTGCACAGGAACCACTAGATAAAACGAAGCAGGTGCTGCTTTATTTTATCTAAGTGCTTCCTGTGCAAGCTAACTTTGTAACTATTTTACAACGGCGCTGGCAGCTTGCTGGCGCCATTGTAAACACACACATGGTCGCTGGAACTAGTTGAAGCTCAAATGCAGTGACTCATTCATCAGCCCAGAAACAATCGAGAGCGTTGTCGAGGCTGGGCAATGTGCCTTCATTACCAAATCTACCGTCGAAAGTCAGCTGTGATGCTGGATAGAGGCCTTTGCATCCTTGACTTTCACGAGCACAATCCCTGTGCTGTTCCTGTGACCAGGAGTCTCTGTATCTTCATCTGCGGCTCTGATCGGCCTCTGACCTTTTATACACACAAGAGGCATGTGCAGCACAATCCCTGTGCTGTTCCTGTGACCAGGAGTCTCTGTATCTTCATCTGCTGCTCTGATCGGCCTCTGACCTTTTATACACACAAGAGGCATGTGCACTCGCATGGAAGCCCCGTCCGTTTGGCCATGAGTAGGCACATTGTGTTCGCACGGGTTTCTGCACGTTCGCAAGCGTTTTGTACAATAAAACCCTCGCGAACTTGCAGAAACCCGTGCGAACACGCAAAAAAAAAATACGCTAGGATCCGCGGATTTTGCGTATTGTCGCAATCCGCAAATCCGCAAATCCGCAGATCCGCGGATTGCCAATACGCAAAATCCGCCCATGCTTACACATGAGCCATAGACCCAGACACACTGCCAGCACCAGAAACAGGAGTGTGAGACATAGCCACAGATCTACTGACTGACACATGAGCCATAGACCCAGACACACTGCCAGCACCAGAAACAGGAGTGTGAGACACAGCCACAGATCTGCTGACTGACACATGAGCCATAGACCCAGACACACTGCCAGCACCAGAAACAGGAGTGTAAGACACAGCCACAGATCTACTGACTGACACATGAGCCATAGACCCAGACACACTGCCAGCACCAGAAACATGAGTGTGAGACACAGCCACAGATCTACTGACTGACACATGAGCCATAGACCCTGACACACTGCCAGGACATGTCCCTGTACAGTGACCAACAAATACCATGCCAGCATCTGACACATGAGAGTGGCGGACACACACAGTGCCAGTACCTGAAACAGGAGAGGGCACAACTGACACAGTGCTACTACATGATGCATGACAGCGAACAACAGACACAGTGCCACTATCTGACACATGAGAGTGAACTGCAGCTGCGCCACTAGGACCACTGAAATGATGAGCCGCAGGGCTGTATGGGCCAGGAGGCAGGGTGGCTCTGGGAGCTGGGGACAGCTGTACTGGAGCGACATCGGGGTGGTCAGGTGTCAATGGTGTGTGTCTACGTTTCTTAGGGACATGTGAGGGCACCCTGGACATGACTGGACTGGTAAGTGGTGCGGCCTCATCTGAAACATCACCCATCAAAGGTGGATCATGTGCTGGTGGGGGTCTGCTCTCTGGGGACGTGCTGGACCCTGCTTGTTGTTTGCTGTGGGCCTGCCTTCTGCCCTCTGCATCATGTGTAATTGGGGATGCAACAACAGTGTACTCCTTCCTCTGCGACTGCGGGGCGTGGATGGGAGTAGAGGTAAGGGGGGACTCCACCGCTGACACATGTGTTTTACGTTCCTTCAACAACATCAGCCTCAGTGCAGCCAGGGGTGATGTATGCCTGTCCTTGATGGAGCTTGTGTCTATGGGAGAACCCTTGGCCCTGGGATGTGCCTTGGCCGTTGGAGGTGTCCTGTCTCTGGAATGTCCATGATCCCTGGGCGGTGCCCTGTCCCTGGGTGCAGACTTGTCCATTGTAGTGTACCTGTCCTTTGAAGCGACCTTGTCCTTGGGAGTGTCCCTGCTCTTGGGAGTTGCCCTTTTCTTTGCAGTGTCCTTGTCCTTGGGAGTGTCCCTGATCTTGGGAGCTGGCCTTTCCTTTGAAGCGTCCTGGTCCTTGACAGTGTCCCTGCTCTTGGGAGGTGCCCTTTCCTTTGCAGTGTCCTTGCCCTTGGGAGTGTCCCGGCTCTTGGGAGGTGCCCTTTCCTTTGCAGTGTCCTTGTCCTTGGGAGTGTCCCTGCTCTTGGGAGGTGCCCTTTCCTTTGCAGTGTCCTTGTCCTTGGGAGTGTCCCTGCACTTGGGAGGTGCCCTTTCCTTTGCAGTGTCCTTGTCCTTGGGAGTGTCCCTGCTCTTTGGGGTGCCCTTTCCTTTGCAGTGTCCTTGTCCTTGGGAGTGTCCCTGCTCTTGGGAGGTGCCCTTTCCTTTGAAGCGTCCTTGTCCTTGGGAGTGTCCCTGCTCTTAGGAGTTGCCCTTGCCTTTGTAGTGTCCTTGTCCTTGGGAGTGTCCCTGGACTTGGGAGGTGCCCTTGCCTTGGGAGTACCTTTTGTGGGGGATGCCTGTGTAGCATGTGTAGCCATTTCCCTCAACACCTCCTGATGATCCTGTGTGTCAACTCCAGTGTAGCTCACGTTGTCTTCGGTGAAAGATGTCCCTGTCCTAGGGGATGGTGTCTGTGCCCTTTGTGTCCTGGCATGCGGCCTGTGGCTGCTTCTAGTTCAATAACCTGTAAATGAGGCCTGGTCTGAAAATTCACTCTCCCCTGAGATATCAAGTGGTGTGGATGGGGGAACAGAAGTAGCACCCTGTCTATGCGACTGTAGAATGGCTGAAGACACAGTGTTTGCTAATGACTGAACTGTTCTGTGGAGACCAGCAACATCGCCATGCATCCCCTCCATGAATGCCACCACCTGCCCCAACTTCCTATCGTGGTCTTGGAATGCATTGATCATGTTGGTCTGCCCTACACACAGCTGTCGCAGCAGATCAACAGCCTCAGCACAAAGTGCACTTTGTGCCACAGGTGCAGGGTCTGCGGTGCCTAGCGACGGCAACTCTGCTCCCCCTACTCTGGCGAGCACGAGCAGTACTTATTGCAGTTGGTGGCAGTGTGGGCCCTGTGTGCTGTGTCCCGACTGAAGGTGTTGAATGCCCACTCCCTGTCTGTGACAACAGTGCTGACTCACCAACACTGTCTGAAGATGAGGACGATGGTGTTTCCACATGTGAGTCCTCAGGGACGGTTCTGTCCCCCTCTCCGGGGCTGCCCTCTTCAGTGTCAGTTAGCGTGTGTGTGATCTCGGATCCGGATGCAGTGCCACCGCTCATCTCCGTCGTCTGTGGGTCAGTGTCCTCTGCCAAAGCTGAAAGACAAAGAAAAGAGGTTTACCTAAGTGCCACACTCACGTACTGAAGGTTACAGTATCACAACTTTCCATACAGTCGAATAACATGTAGCACCCATCCTGCACACGACCTACCCCTATCAGACATCCTCAAATCAAAGAACCGGTGGTGTCTGTGAAACATGTACATCATACAAACAGGGCAAGTGCATGCAGACCACCACATATGTCATGCCATGGGACCCCAGACCTCAACGGCATGTCCTGGGACCCTCCACTACAAAGCAAATGGTATGTCCACCTGGTGGACATGGATGCTACCGCTCACTCCGCTAATGGCACCAAATGCAATTGCAGCAAAACAAACGCACCACGGATGTCACTACTGTATCTGAGCACCAATACATGCATGCACTCACAAGTCACAGACACATACAGTCTGGTTACCGCTAGTTTGCTGTTGATCCCCTCTCAGCCGGGCGGACAGGTCAGGATGCGTCACAGCAATGATACGGTGCATTAGAGGGGTCATGGTACGTCGGGCCAGACGGGTTGATCTTGGAACTATCCCCAGTGTCATCTCTGCAACATTCTTGCTTAGCCTGGATATGTCGTCCCAGCGCTTGTGGCAGTGTGTGTGTCGTCTATTGCACACCCCCACTGCCCGTACATCACGTGCTATGTTCCTCCACACGGCCTTGCGAAGGTGTAGCTTGACCTACCATGATGGGAGACAAGAGGGGAACGTCAGTGGACAGTTTGACTTTCACAAACATCGTAGAAACATGTATCTTCATGCAGGCATGCTCAGTACAACACATGTGAAGGTCCCACAGCAGACCGCCAAGCTTACAGGAGCCAGGAGTCAGTGACCACCTCATGCCCACCAACATGTTCCCCACTGCACTTACCACCTGTCCGGGGTCACCGTAGAGCCGTTCATAGTGGCTGAGCACACCGTCCACAAGGACATCCAGCTCCGCTGTGGTGAATGGACGAGACCGGATCTCTCTCACTCTCTGCAGGGCAAGGTCCAGGACTGTGGCACTACAGCAGCAGTTGTTGGTTAGCTCAGCAGCAGCAGGTCGAGGTGATGGTCGCAGGCAGCAGTTGTTGGATAGCTCAGCAGCAGCAGGTCGAGGTGATGGTCGCAGGCAGCAGTTGTTGGATAGCTCAGCAGCAGCAGGCCGAGGTGATGGTCGCAGGCAGCAGTTGTTGGATAGCTCAGCAGCAGCAGGTCGAGGTGATGGTTGCAGGCAGCAGTGGCTGAAAGGAGTGAATGTGTGCTGCAGAAATTGACACATATATGGGGACCTGAGCTCATATCAGTGGCAAACGTCTGCAGCAATTGGTTTTCCCTGGATGCCTCATTCAAAAAGAGCCAATGACAGGCCCTGGTGTGGCGGTGCACGGCTTCGGCTATTTTTGAATGCGCATACGCGCCCCGCGTTACCTGTTTCCATTGTCTACATGTGCACGGACCGTCACGGTCACACATCGGCAACCGCATGTGCGCGCTTCATTTGAAAAAAATCAATCACTGGCGTCGCTATGGCGGTGCACGCATTCCGCGGGGGCGGTGCAGGCTAACACATACTTTTGAATATGCAATTCGAAATGGCAGTTGATACCCCCCCTTACAGTCACATTGCAGCACGGACCGCAGCCCGCTGGTCCTGGCCGGTCACCCACCGCCGGTCCTGGCCATTCACCCACCGCCGGGTCCTGGCCGGTCACCAACCGCTGGTCCTGGCCGGTCACCCACCGCCGGTCCCGGCTGGTCACCCACCGCCGGTCCTGGCCGGTCACCCACCGCCGGGTGCTGGCAGTGGGTTACCGGCCTGTGCATTGAGGTCACCATGTCATGGATGGGCCTGGCCATTCACCCACCGCCGGTCCTGGCTGTTCACCCACCACTGGGTCCTGGCCGATCACCCACCGCCAGCACCCGGCGGTGGGTGACCGGCCAGCACCCGGCGGTGGGTGAACGGCCAGGACCGGCGGTGGGTGACCGGCCAGGACCGGGTGGTGGGTGACCAGCCAGCACCCGGCGGTGGGTGACCGGCCAGGACCGGCGGTCCGCGGTGGGTGCTGCAATGTGACTGTAAGGGGGATATCAACTGCCATTTCATAATTCAAATTCAGAAGTATGTTTTAGCCTGCACCGCCCCCGCGGAATGCGTGCACCGCCATAGCGACGCCACTGAGTGATCATTTTCAAATGATGCACCGTCGCGGTAGTACGCACAGCGTTTTGCGGGGTGTGACTGTGATGGTCCTTGACCATACAGCATATGGCATGCACAATAGCAGGATCAACGATCAACTTCTGTGTAGGTTGAAGGCGTCCACAGATGGCGTATGTACACACACTGCATGTTTCCACAAACATGTAATGTTGCTAGTTGTACATGTGTGTTAGGACATGTCCAGAATGCTGCAAGAATTATGATGTCAAGTCAATGGCCTGCGGCCACGTGTGTCTTTCATGTTCATTTTTTGCATGTGTGTTCATACTATTGACCTTGCCAGTGGTTAACAAAGGCTATTGATGTGCACCCAAGTTGCTTCAGATGTGCATGGCGACGTGTTGACGTCTTGGTTTTGCGAACACACGTTTCCATTTGTACACATCTACACAGTACATCAAGGGTGTATAACCACATTCAGAAGCTGTTGTGAGTGTGTGGTTTGTGTGTGCAAGTAACAATGATGGAGGTATACATGCATTCTGTATATGCGTATGTGTGTTGCCTGTTGTGTGCCCATGCATCTCATGTGAGGATGACCAGCATTGTAGGTGGGGTCATGGGTGCATGAAGACAAGGAGGATGTGTTCCATGTTCGTGTTGTGTGTGCACATGCATGTGTGTCTGTGGTGACGCTTGTCCACATTTGGGCCCTCAGTCATGTGTTGTTTGCAGTTATTTCGACATGTGTGCACGTTACAATGGACATGTTTGCACACATGATGTTGTTTGTGCGTGAACAATGTATGTGTAGTTATCTGTATTTCATTAATTATTTGTCAGGTCACACATATAATCATTGTGTGCAACATGTCTTATTTGCATAGTGTTGGTCAACATGTGATAGTGTGGCACAGCTATACGTTGTTGGTCAATTGACATCTTGTCCCATCTACTCCCACACAGGAGGGCTCCAAATGTGCATAGACCATACACTGTGCTGGAGGACATGGTTGACGAGGAGGTGATCTGCAAATTCCGGCTTGATCGACGGAGATTGCTGGAGCTTGTAGCCCAATTGTCACCTCATCTGCAGCCACGCAGAACATATCCAGGAGCTATTACACCCACAGCAAAGGTGATGGCGGCACTTCACTTCTTTGCAACTGGCACTTTCCAGTACACAGTTGGACATGCCGGGGGGATGTCACAATCCATGGTCAGCATGGTACTGCGGGATGTTCTGAATGCCATGATGCTTTACAAGGATGATTACATCCATTTTCCACGGCCAGCAGAGTTGGCAGCAGTCAAAGGGGACTTCTATGCCCTGGCCCAGATACCACACATAGTGGGTTCCATTGATGGCACACATATTGGTCTCATTCCACCCAGGCATGTAAACCTGTATATCGCAATAGAAAGCACTACCATTCGATCAACGTGCACGTGGTGTGCCTGGCTGACAACATCATCTCACATGTGTGTGCCAGATTTCCAGGCTCCGCACATGACTCACACATCCTGCGGAGCAGCATTGTCCCCCAACTGATGGCTAATCTGCGTCCAGAACGTGTGTGGCTTGTAGGTGAGTATGCTGTGAGGACAATTGTGTTGTATGTGTGGCATGGTGTTGCCACCAATCCTGGTAATGATATTTGTGTCTGTCATCCCCCCACCTAGGCGACTCTGCGTACCCAAACCGGCCCTGGATGCTGAGCCCCATACGGAATCCTACTACCCATGGTGAAATGCGTTATACTGATGCCCATGGGAGGAAATGTCGAGTGGTGGAACGTACTTTTGGACTGCTGAAGTCTAGGTTTCGCTGCCTGGATAAAACCGGAGGGGCCCTGCCATACTCACCAGGCAAAGTATGCAAAATCGTGATTGCCTGCTGCATGCTCCACAACCTGGCCTTGCGCAATAACATTGAACTGATCATGGACCCTGAAGACCAACAGGTTGCCCCGCCTCCCAACCCACCCATGTCCACTGATGAGGATAGTGGTGATGAAGAAGGTGTGGACCAGAGGCGTCAGCTCATTGATCGCTATTTTCCTTGAATGTGTAACTACATCTTGTGCAGCTAGACAATGCGTGATGTATGTTTGCTGGTGGAGTGTGGATGTGTTGTGTCTATGCTGCCTGTTCTCGTATGTTCTGTTAGCAAATGTGTGTGGTAGATGGTGTACATTCTAAGCTCCCTGATGTGTGTCCTGTGATCCACTTAATTGGTGATGAGTGTGGTTTGTGGGATGTTGCAGTACAGTGTGTTGTGATGGGTGCGAAACACTTTCCTGACCTGTGTTTGTTGTTCTCTCATTATCCCTAGGTCACTCCCACAGAGGCATGATTCTCAACAACATTGATCCCTGCACCTGGTAACGACAAATTCTAAGACAATCATGTGATTAAAACATGGAGGTCACACAGCATTGAGTGTTGACGTGGTGTTTATTAACAGGTTGTGGATTGATGTTGGTGCATATTTACAATTAGGTGTTGGGGGAGAAGTGAGAGTTGAAGGTCATGGCAGATGAAAACACCGTGGGGACACCACATTGTGTGATGTCCACCTAGTCCAACAGACGTGTGCCAATGCTTGGCATTGTGGGCCAGGATAGTTGGCAGGGTGAATGGCAGGCTCAAGGATGGGTAAAGTCAGTTGTGGCCCCTCTTAGAGCGGGTAGTAGAGGCATTTCCACTGCTCTCAGCTGGATCCAGCCTCGGACGGCCCCTCCGTCTTGGAGCCGGAGCGGAGAAAGCTGTGGGGGAGGTTGGTCAGGGGCCACCTCCCTGTCCGTGGGCTCAGGTGTGGGTGAAAGTGGTGTTGGTGACCTGTCCCGCTGGGCACTTGGGTGAGGGGGTGGTGGTGTTGCGCGGGATAACCAATCCCTCCACAGAGCAGTTTGCTGGCCCATGAGGTCCACAATTTGGCCAATTCGAGTGTCAATGGACCGCAGCAGCTGACTGCTCTCTTGCGAGTCTTGGTGGACCCTATCGGACTGTGCCTGCGACCGCTCATAGGAGGCATGGACTCTGGCGATGGCTTCCAGGGTCTCGGCCCCAGGATGGGGTCGGTGTCCTTCCCCACCTCGCCTAACAACTGCACTCCTGGTTGTGAGCTGTGGCCTCACCTTTGTCCTCTCCCGTCCACTCTCCCTGCTTGCCTGGGATGTCGATGGGCCATCATCGGGCGATGGGCCAGGCAGGGTGGCACAGGCAGGAGTGGTGGTGGTGGTGGTGGTGTTGGCTGCACAGCTCACAATGGCAGGTGTTGGTGTAGTGACACAGGCCAAGGTGTTGGATGTCCTGGGAGCCTGATGGCCCTGGGAGTCTGCTTGTGCCCGCATCGTCCTCTGCACCCGAGCTGTCAATGGGATCGTCCCCAGAGAGTCCCTGCTGTGAGGGGGGCGACTGGTTCTGGCGGTTGCTGCTTTCACCCGGTCAAGTTGCGATCACCTGCGGGACAAGATTTTCAGAATCAATGCTGTGGACATGACATGTTTTGGTGCCAACATTACAAATCACTATGTAATCAGGACATGGTTGTTGTTATCATGTTGTTGTGGTTGACAGTACAGGCCAATATGGTGGCGTGGAGGTGGGAAGGCAATACTTGGATATGTGTGGTCCTGTCCTGCTATTGGATGTTCCCCCTGTGCAGATGTCTAACTACCTGTCAGTTTGCAGAAGGAGATGCAGTGGTCAGCAAATGGTGTGATGACTCAATCTTGCTCTGGGATGAGACATGGAGGCCCGTGGGGAGTTGTAGTGCTGGTCTCTCACACTCCCCAACCCCCACCACCCTTCCTGTGGACATGGGGGCCTGTGGGGAGTTGTAGTGCTGGTCTCTCTCACACCCTAACCCCCACCACCCTTCCTGTGGACATGAGGGCCTGTTGGGAGTTATAGTGCTGGTCTCTCACACACCCCACCCACCTCTCACACACACCCCACCACCCTCCCTGTGGACATGGGGGCCTGTTGTAGTGCTGGTCTCTCACATACCCCAAGCCCCACCACCCTTCCTGTGGACATGGGGGCCTGTGGGGAGTTGTAGTGCTGGTCTCTCACAAACCACACCCACCTCTCACACACACCCCACCATCCTCCCTGTGAACATGGAGGCCTGTTGGGAGTTGTAGTGCTGGTCTCTCACACACCCCAAGCCCCACCACCCTTCCTGTGGACATGGGGGCCTGTGGGGAGTTGTAGTGCTGGTCTCTCACACACCCCACCCACCTCTCACACACACCCCACCACCCTTCCTGTGGACATGGGAGCCTGTGGGGAGTTGTAGTGTTGGTCTCTCACATACCCCACCCACCTCTCACACACACCCCACCACCCTCCCTGTGGACATGGGGGCCTGTTGGGAGTTGTAGTGTTGGTCTCTCACACACCCCAAGCCCCACCACCCTTCCTGTGGACATGGGGTCCTGTGGGGAGTTGCAGTGCTGGTCTCTCACACACCCCAACCCCCACCACCCTTCCTGTGGACATGGCACCCTGTGGGGAGTTGTAGTGTTGGTCTCTCACACACCCACCCACCTCTCACACACACCACACCACCCTCCCTGTGGACATGGGGGCCTGTTGGGAGTTGTAGTGCTGGTCTCTCACACACCCCAAGCCCCACCACCCTTCCTGTGGACATGGGGGCCTGTGGGGAGTTGTAGTGCTGGTCTCTCACACACCCCACCCACCTCTCACACACACCCCACCACCCTTCCTGTGGACATGGGGGCCTGTGGGGAGTTGTAGTGCTGGTCTCTCACACACCCCAAGCCCCACCACCCTTCCTGTGGACATGGGGGCCTGTGCGGAGTTGTAGTGCTGGTCTCTCACACACCCCACCCACCTCTCACACACACCCCACCACCCTTCCTGTGGACATGGGGGCCTGTGGGGAGTTGTAGTGCTGGTCTCTCACACACCCCACCCACCTCTCTCACACACCCCACCACCCTTCCTGTGGACATAGGGGCCTGTGGGGAGTTGTAGTGCTGGTCTCTCACACACCCACCCACCTCTCACAAACACCCCACCACCCTCCCTGTGAACATGGGGGCCTGTTGGGAGTAGTAGTGCTGGTCTCTCACACACCCGAAGCCCCACCACCCTTCCTGTGGACATGGGGGCCTGTGGGGAGTTGTAGTGCTGGTCTCTCACACACCCCAAGCCCCTTCCTGTGGACATGGGGGCCTGTTGGGAGTTGTAGTGTTGGTCTCTCACACACCCCACCCACCTCTCACATACACCCCACCACCCTCCCTGTGGACATGGGGGCCTGTTGGGAGTTGTAGTGCTGGTCTCTCACACACCCCACGCCCCACCACCCTTCCTGTGGACATGGGGGCCTGTGGGGAGTTGTAGTGCTGGTCTCTCACACACCCCACCCAACTCTCACACACACCCCACCACCCTTCCTGTGGACATGGGGGCCTGTGGGGAGTTGTAGTGCTGGTCTCTCACACACCCCAAGCCCCACCACCCTTCCTGTGGACATGGGGGCCTGTGGGGAGTTGCAGTGCTGGTCTCTCACACACCACAACCCCCACCACCCTTCCTGTGGACATAGGACCCTGTGGGGAGTTGTAGTGTTGGTCTCTCACACACACCACCCACCTCTCACACACACCCCACCACCCTCCCTGTGGACATGGGGGCCTGTTGGGAGTTATAGTGCTGGTCTCTCACACACCCCAAGCCCCACCACCCTTCCTGTGGACATGGGGGCCTGTGGGAGTTGCAGTGCTGGTCTCTCACATACCTCAACCCCCACCACCCTTCCTGTGGACATGGGAGCCTGTGGGGAGTTGTAGTGTTGGTCTCTCACACACCCCACCCACCTCTCACACACACCCCACCACCCTCCCTGTGGACATGGGGGCCTGTTGGGAGTTGTAGTGCTGGTCTCTCACACACCGCAAGCCCCACCACCCTTCCTGTGGACATGGGGGCCAGTGGGGAGTTGTAGTGCTGGTCTCTCACACACCCCACCCACCTCTCACACACACCCCACCACCCTTCCTGTGGACATGGGGGCCTGTGGGGAGTTGTAGTGCTGGGCTCTCACACACCCCACCCACCTCTCACACACACCCCACCACCCTTCCTGTGGACATGGGGGCCTGTGGGGAGTTGTAGTGCAGGTCTCTCACACACCCCACCCACCTCTCACACACACTCCACCACCCTCCCTGTGGACATGGGGGCCTGTGGGGAGTTGTAGTGCTGGTCTCTCACACACCCCACCCACCTCTCACACACACCCCACCACCCATCCTGTGGACATGGGGGCCTTTGGGGAGTTGTAGTGCTGGTCTCTCACACACCCCACCCACCTCTCACACACACCCCACCACCCTTCCTGTGGACATGGGGGCCTGTGGGGAGTTGTAGTGCTGGTCTCTCACACACCCCACCCACCTCTCACACACACTCCACCACCCTCCCTGTGGACATGGGGGCCTGTGGGGAGTTGTAGTGCTGGTCTCTCACACACCCCACCCACCTCTCACACACACCCCACCACCCTCCCTGTGGACATGGGGGCCTGTTGGGAGTTGTAGTGCTGGTCTCTCACACACCCCAAGCCCCACCACCCTTCCTGTTGACATGGGGGCCTGTGGGGAGTTGTAGTGCTGGTCTCTCACACACCCCACCCACCTCTCACACACACCCCACCACCCTCCCTGTGGACATGGGGGCCTGTTGGGAGTTGTAGTGCTGGTCTCTCACATACCCCAAGCCCCACCACCCTTCCTGTGGACATGGGGGCCTGTGGGGAGTTGTAGTGCTGGTCTCTCACAAACCCCACCCACCTCTCACACACACCCCACCATCCTCCCTGTGAACATGGAGGCCTGTTGGAAGTTGTAGTGCTGGTCAATCAAACACCCCAAGCCCCACCACCCTTCCTGTGGACATGGGGGCCTGTGGGGAGTTGTAGTGCTGGTCTCTCACACACCCCAAACCCCACCACCCTTCCTGTGGACATGGGGGCCTGTTGGGAGTTGTAATGTTGGTCTCTCACACACCCCACCCACCTCTCACACACACCCCACCACCCTCCCTGTGGACATGGGGGCCTGTTGGGAGTTGTAGTGCTGGTCTCTCACACACCCCAAGCCCCACCACCCTTCCTGTGGACATGGGGTTCTGTGGGGAGTTGCAGTGCTGGTCTCTCACACACCCCAACCCCCACCACCCTTCCTGTGGACATGGCACCCTGTGGGGAGTTGTAGTGTTGGTCTCTCACACACCCCACCACCCTCCCTGTGGACATGGGGGCCTGTTGGGAGTTGTAGTGCTGGTCTCTCACACACCCCAAGCCCCACCACCCTTCCTGTGGACATGGGGGCCTGTGGGGAGTTGTAGTGCTGGTCTCTCACACACCCCAAGCCCCACCACCCTTCCTGTGGCCTGTGGGGAGTTGTAGTGCTGGTCTCTCACACACCCCACCCACCTCTCACACACACCCCACCACCCTTCCTGTGGACATGGGGGCCTGTGGGGAGTTGTAGTGCTGGTCTCTCACACACCCCACCACCTCTCACACACACCCCACCACCCTTCCTGTGGACATAGGGGCCTGTGGGGAGTTGTAGTGCTGGTCTCTCACACACCCACCCACCTCTCACACATACCCCACCACCCTCCCTGTGAACATGGGGGCCTGTTGGGAGTTGTAGTGCTGGTCTCTCACACACCCGAAGCCCCACCACCCTTCCTGTGGACATGGGAGCCTGTGGGGAGTTGTAGTGCTGGTCTCTCACACACCCCAACCCCCAACCCCCTTCCTGTGGACATGGGGGCCTGTTGGGAGTTGTAGTGTTGGTCTCTCACACACCCCACCCACCTCTGACATACACCCCACCACCCTCCCTGTGGACATGGGGGCCTGTTGGGAGTTGTAGTGCTGGTCTCTCACATACCCCAAGCCCCACCACCCTTCCTGTGGACATGGGGGCCTTTGTGGAGTTGTAGTGCTGGTCTCTCACACACCCCACCCACCTCTCACACACACCCCACCACCCTCCCTGTGGACAAGGGGGCCTGTTGGGGGTTGTAGTGCTGGTCTCTCACACACCCCAAGCCCCACCACCCTTCCTGTTGACATGGGGGCCTGTGGGGAGTTGTAGTGCTGGTCTCTCACACACCCCACCCAACTCTCACACACACCCCACCACCCTTCCTGTGGACATGGGGGCCTGTGGGGAGTTGTAGTGCTGGTCTCTCACACACCCCAAGCCCCCCCACCCTTCCTGTGGACATGGGGGCCTGAGGGGAGTTGCAGGGCTGGTCTCTCACACACCACAACCCCCACCACCCTTCCTGTGGACATAGGACCCTGTGAGGAGTTGTAGTGTTGGTCTCTCACACACACCACCCACCTCTCACACACACCCCACCACCCTCCCTGTGGACATGGGGGCCTGTTGGGAGTTATAGTGCTGGTCTCTCACACACCCCAAGCCCCACCACCCTTCCTGTGGACATGGGGGCCTGTGGGGAGTTGCAGTGCTGGTCTCTCACACACCTCAACCCCCACCACCCTTCCTGTGGACATGGGAGCCTGTGGGGAGTTGTAGTGTTGGTCTCTCACACACCCCACCCACCTCTCACACACACCCCACCACCCTCCCTGTGGACATGGGGGCCTGTTGGGAGTTGTAGTGCTGGTCTCTCACACACCCCAAGCCCCACCACCCTTCCTGTGGACATGGGGGCCAGTGGGGAGTTGTAGTGCTGGTCTCTCACATACCCCACCCACCTCTCACACACACCCCACCACCCTTCCTGTGGACATGGGGGCCTGTGGGGAGTTGTAGTGCTGGTCTCTCACACACCCCACCCACCTCTCACACACACCCCACCACCCTTCCTGTGGACATGGGGGCCTGTGGGGAGTTGTAGTGCTGGGCTCTCACACACCCCACCCACCTCTCACACACACCCCACAACCCTTCCTGTGGACATGGGGGCCTGTGGGGAGTTGTAGTGCTGGTCTCTCACACACCCTACCCACCTCTCACACACACTCCACCACCCTCCCTGTGGACATGGGGGCCTGTGGGGAGTTGTAGTGCTGGTCTCTCACACACCCCACCCACCTCTCACACACACCCCACCACCCATCCTGTGGACATGGGGGCCTTTGGGGAGTTGTAGTGCTGGTCTCTCACACACCCCACCCACCTCTCACACACACCCCACCACCCTTCCTGTGGACATGGGGGCCTGTAGGGAGTTGTAGTGCTGGTCTCTCACACACCCCACCCACCTCTCACACACACTCCACCACCCTCCCTGTGGACATGCGGGCCTGTGGGGAGTTGTAGTGCTGGTCTCTCACACACCCCACCCACCTCTCACACACACCCCACCACCCTTTCTGTGGACATGGGGGCCTTTGGGGAGTTGCAGTGCCGGTCTCTCACACACCCCACCCACCTCTCACACACACCCCACCACCCTCCCTGTGGACATGGGGGCCTGTTGGGAGTTGTAGTGCTGGTCTCTCACACACCCCAAGCCCCACCACCCTTCCTGTTGACATGGGGGCCTGTGGGGAGTTGTAGTGCTGGTCTCTCACACACCCAACCCACCTCTCACACACACCCCCCACAACCCTCCCTGTGGACATGGGGGCCTGTTGGGAGTTGTAGTGCTGGTCTCTCACATACCCCAAGCCCCACCACCCTTCCTGTGGACATGGGGGCCTGTGGGGAGTTGTAGTGCTGGTCTCTCACAAACCCCACCCACCTCTCACACACACCCCACCATCCTCCCTGTGAACATGGAGGCCTGTTGGGAGTTGTAGTGCTGGTATCTCACACACCCCAAGCCCCACCACCCTTCCTGTGGACATGGGGGCCTGTGGGGAGTTGTAGTGCTGGTCTCTCACACACCCCAAACCCCACCACCCTTCCTGTGGACATGGGGGCCTGTTGGGAGTTGTAATGTTGGTCTCTCACACACCCCACCCACCTCTCACAAACACCCCACCACCCTCCCTGTGGACATGGGTGCCTGTTGGGAGTTGTAGTGCTGGTCTCTCACACACCCCAAGCCCCACCACCCTTCCTGTGGACATGGGGGCCTTTGGGGAGTTGTAGTGCTGGTCTCTCACACACCCCACCCACCTCTCACACACACCCCACCACCCTCCCTGTGGACATGGGGGCCTGTTGGGAGTTGTAGTGCTGGTCTCTCACACACCCCAAGCCCCACCACCCTTCCTGTTGACATGGGGGCCTGTGGGGAGTTGTAGTGCTGGTCTCTCACACACCCCACCCAACTCTCACACACACCCCACCACCCTTCCTGTGGACATGGGGGCCTGTGGGGAGTTGTAGTGCTGGTCTCTCACACACCCCAAGCCCCACCACCCTTCCTGTGTACATGGGGGCCTGTGGGGAGTTGCAGTGCTGGTCTCTCACACACCCCAACCCCCACCACCCTTCCTGTGGACATGGGAGCCTGTGGGGAGTTGTAGTGTTGGTCTCTCACACACCCCACCCACCTCTCACACACACCCCACCACCCTCCCTGTGGACATGGGGGCCTGTTGGGAGTTGTAGTGCTGGTCTCTCACACACCCCAAGCCCCACCACCCTTCCTGTGGACATGGGGTCCTGTGGGGAGTTGCAGTGCTGGTCTCTCACACACCCCAACCCCCACCACCCTTCCTGTGGACATGGCACCCTGTGGGGAGTTGTAGTGTTGGTCTCTCACACACCCCACCCACCTCTCACACACACCCCACCACCCTCCCTGTGGACATGGGGGCCTGTTGGGAGTTGTAGTGCTGGTCTCTCACACACCCCAAGCCCCACCACCCTTCCTGTGGACATGGGGGCCTGTGGGGAGTTGTAGTGCTGGTCTCTCACACACCCCACCCACCTCTCACACACACCCCACCACCCTTCCTGTGGACATGGGGGCCTGTGGGGAGTTGTAGTGCTGGTCTCTCACACACCCCAAGCCCCACCACCCTTCCTGTGGACATGGGGGCCTGTGGGGAGTTGTAGTGCTGGTCTCTCACACACCCCACCCACCTCTCACACACACCCCACCACCCTTCCTGTGGACATGGGGGCCTGTGGGGAGTTGTAGTGCTGGTCTCTCACACACCCCACCCACCTCTCACACACACCCCACCACCCTTCCTGTGGACATAGGGGCCTGTGGGGAGTTGTAGTGCTGGTCTCTCACACACCCACCCACCTCTCACACACACCCCACCACCCTCCCTGTGAACATGGGGGCCTGTTGGGAGTTGTAGTGCTGGTCTCTCACACACCCGAAGCCCCACCACCCTTCCTGTGGACATGGGGGCCTGTGGGGAGTTGTAGTGCTGGTCTCTCACACACCCCAACCCCCAACCCCCTTCCTGTGGACATGGGGGCCTGTTGGGAGTTGTAGTGTTGGTCTCTCACACACCCCACCCACCTCTCACACACACCCCACCACCCTCCCTGTGGACATGGGGGCCTGTTGGGAGTTGTAGTGCTGGTCTCTCACACACCCCAAGCCCCACCACCCTTCCTGTGGACATGGGGGCCTTTGTGGAGTTGTAGTGCTGGTCTCTCACATACCCCACCCACCTCTCACACACACCCCACCACCCTCCCTGTGGACAAGGAGGCCTGTTGGGAGTTGTAGTGCTGGTCTCTCACACACCCCAAGCCCCACCACCCTTCCTGTTGACATAGGGGCCTGTGGGGAGTTGTAGTGCTGGTCTCTCACACACCCCACCCAACTCTCACACACACCCCACCACCCTTCCTGTGGACATGGGGGCCTGTGGGGAGTTGTAGTGCTGGTCTCTCACACACCCCAATCCCCACCACCCTGCCTGTGGACATGGGGGCCTGTGGGGAGTTGCAGTGCTGGTCTCTCACACACCACAACCCCCACCACCCTTCCTGTGGACATAGGACCCTGTGGGGAGTTGTAGTGTTGGTCTCTCACACACCCCACCCACCTCTCACACACACCCCACCACCCTCCCTGTGGACATGGGGGCCTGTTGGGAGTTATAGTGCTGGTCTCTCACACACCCCAAGCCCCACCACCCTTCCTGTGGGCATGGGGGCCAGTGGGGAGTTGTAGTGCTGGTCTCTCACATACCCCACCCACCTCTCACACACACCCCACCACCCTTCCTGTGGACATGGGGGCCTGTGGGGAGTTGTAGTGCTGGTCTCTCACACACCCCAAGCCCCACCACCCTTCCTGTGGACATGGGGGCCAGTGGGGAGTTGTAGTGCTGGTCTCTCACATACCCCACCCACCTCTCACACACACCCCACCACCCTTCCTGTCGACATGGGGGCCTGTGGGGAGTTGTAGTGCTGGTCTCTCACACACCCCACCCTCCTCTCACACACACACCACCACCCTTCCTGTGGACATGGGGGCCTGTGGGGAGTTGTAGTGCTGGGCTCTCACACACCCCACCCACCTCTCACACACACCCCACCACCCTTCCTGTGGACATGGGGGCCTGTGGGGAGTTGTAGTGCTGGTCTCTCACACACCCCACCCACCTCTCACACACACTCCACCACCCTCCCTGTGGACATGGGGGCCTGTGGGGAGTTGTAGTGCTGGTCTCTCACACACCCCACCCACCTCTCACACACACCCCACCACCCTTCCTGTGGACATGGGGGCCTTTGGGGAGTTGTAGTGCTGGTCTCTCACACACCCCACCCACCTCTCACACACACCCCACCACCCTTCCTGTGGACATGGGGGCCTGTGGGGAGTTGTAGTGCTGGTCTCTCACACACCCCACCCACCTCTCACACACACCCCACCACCCTCCCTGTGGACATGGGGGCCTGTTGGGAGTTGTAGTGCTGGTCTCTCACACACCCCAAGCCCCACCACCTTTCCTGTTGACATGGGGGCCTGTGGGGAGTTGTAGTGCTGGTCTCTCACACACCCCACCCAACTCTCACACACACCTCAACACCCTTCCTGTGTGCATGGGGGCCTGTGGGGAGGTGCAGTGCTGGTCTCTCACATACCCCAACCCCCACCACCCTCCCTGTGGACATGGGGGCCTGTTGGGAGTTATAGTGCTGGTCTCTCACACACCCCAAGCCCCACCACCCTTCCTGTGGACATGGGGGCCTGTGGGGAGTTGTAGTGCTGGTCTCTCACACACCCCAAGCCCCACCACCCTTCCTGTGGACATGGGGGCCAGTGGGGAGTTGTAGTGCTGGTCTCTCACATACCCCACCCACCTCTCACACACACCCCACCACCCTTCCTGTCGACATGGGGGCCTGTGGGGAGTTGTAGTGCTGGTCTCTCACACACCCCACCCTCCTCTCACACACACACCACCACCCTTCCTGTGGACATGGGGGCCTGTGGGGAGTTGTAGTGCTGGGCTCCCACACACCCCACCCACCTCTCACACACACCCCACCACCCTTCCTGTGGACATGGGGGCCTGTGGGGAGTTGTAGTGCTGGTCTCTCACACACCCCACCCACCTCTCACACACACTCCACCACCCTCCCTGTGGACATGGGGGCCTGTGGGGAGTTGTAGTGCTGGTCTCTCACACACCCCACCCACCTCTCACACACACCCCACCACCCTTCCTGTGGACATGGGGGCCTTTGGGGAGTTGTAGTGCTGGTCTCTCACACACCCCACCCACCTCTCACACACACCCCACCACCCTTCCTGTGGACATGGGGGCCTGCGGGGAGTTGTAGTGCTGGTCTCTCACACACCCCACCCACCTCTCACACACACCCCACCACCCTCCCTGTGGACATGGGGGCCTGTTGGGAGTTGTAGTGCTGGTCTCTCACACACCCCAAGCCCCACCACCTTTCCTGTTGACATGGGGGCCTGTGGGGAGTTGTAGTGCTGGTCTCTCACACACCCCACCCAACTCTCACACACACCTCAACACCCTTCCTGTGTGCATGGGGGCCTGTGGGGAGGTGCAGTGCTGGTCTCTCACATACCCCAACCCCCACCACCCTTCCTGTGGACATGGGAGCCTGTGGGGAGTTGTAGTGTTGGTCTCTCACACACCCCACCCACCTCTCACACACACCCCACCACCCTCCCTGTGGACATGGGGGCCTGTTGGGAGTTGTAGTGCTGGTCTCTCACACACCCCAAGCCCCACCACCCTTCCTGTGGACATGGGGGCCTGTGGGGAGTTGCAGTGCTGGTCTCTCACACACCCCAACCCCCACCACCCTTCCTGTGGACATGAGGGCCTGTTGGGAGTTATAGTGCTGGTCTCTCACACACCCCACCCACCTCTCACACACACCCCACCACCCTCCCTGTGGACATGGGGGCCTGTTGTAGTGCTGGTCTCTCACATACCCCAAGCCCCACCACCCTTCCTGTGGACATGGGGGCCTGTGGGGAGTTGTAGTGCTGGTCTCTCACAAACCACACCCACCTCTCACACACACCCCACCATCCTCCCTGTGAACATGGAGGCCTGTTGGGAGTTGTAGTGCTGGTCTCTCACACACCCCAAGCCCCACCACCCTTCCTGTGGACATGGGGGCCTGTGGGGAGTTGTAGTGCTGGTCTCTCACACACCCCACCCACCTCTCACACACACCCCACCACCCTTCCTGTGGACATGGGAGCCTGTGGGGAGTTGTAGTGTTGGTCTCTCACATACCCCACCCACCTCTCACACACACCCCACCACCCTCCCTGTGGACATGGGGGCCTGTTGGGAGTTGTAGTGTTGGTCTCTCACACACCCCAAGCCCCACCACCCTTCCTGTGGACATGGGGTCCTGTGGGGAGTTGCAGTGCTGGTCTCTCACACACCCCAACCCCCACCACCCTTCCTGTGGACATGGCACCCTGTGGGGAGTTGTAGTGTTGGTCTCTCACACACCCCACCCACCTCTCACACACACCACACCACCCTCCCTGTGGACATGGGGGCCTGTTGGGAGTTGTAGTGCTGGTCTCTCACACACCCCAATCCCCACCACCCTTCCTGTGGACATGGGGGCCTGTGGGGAGTTGTAGTGCTGGTCTCTCACACACCCCACCCACCTCTCACACACACCCCACCACCCTTCCTGTGGACATGGGGGCCTGTGGGGAGTTGTAGTGCTGGTCTCTCACACACCCCAAGCCCCACCACCCTTCCTGTGGACATGGGGGCCTGTGCGGAGTTGTAGTGCTGGTCTCTCACACACCCCACCCACCTCTCACACACACCCCACCACCCTTCCTGTGGACATGGGGGCCTGTGGGGAGTTGTAGTGCTGGTCTCTCACACACCCCACCCACCTCTCTCACACACCCCACCACCCTTCCTGTGGACATAGGGGCCTGTGGGGAGTTGTAGTGCTGGTCTCTCACACACCCACCCACCTCTCACACACACCCCACCACACTCCCTGTGAACATGGGGGCCTGTTGGGAGTAGTAGTGCTGGTCTCTCACACACCCGAAGCCCCACCACCCTTCCTGTGGACATGGGGGCCTGTGGGGAGTTGTAGTGCTGGTCTCTCACACACCCCAACCCCCTTCCTGTGGACATGGGGGCCTGTTGGGAGTTGTAGTGTTGGTCTCTCACACACCCCACCCACCTCTCACATACACCCCACCACCCTCCCTGTGGACATGGGGGCCTGTTGGGAGTTGTAGTGCTGGTCTCTCACACACCCCACGCCCCACCACCCTTCCTGTGGACATGGGGGCCTGTGGGGAGTTGTAGTGCTGGTCTCTCACACACCCCACCCAACTCTCACACACACCCCACCACCCTTCCTGTGGACATGGGGGCCTGTGGGGAGTTGTAGTGCTGGTCTCTCACACACCCCAAGCCCCACCACCCTTCCTGTGGACATGGGGGCCTGTGGGGAGTTGCAGTGCTGGTCTCTCACACACCACAACCCCCACCACCCTTCCTGTGGACATAGGACCCTGTGGGGAGTTGTAGTGTTGGTCTCTCACACACACCACCCACCTCTCACACACACCCCACCACCCTCCCTGTGGACATGGGGGCCTGTTGGGAGTTATAGTGCTGGTCTCTCACACACCCCAAGCCCCACCACCCTTCCTGTGGACATGGGGGCCTGTGGGAGTTGCAGTGCTGGTCTCTCACATACCTCAACCCCCACCACCCTTCCTGTGGACATGGGAGCCTGTGGGGAGTTGTAGTGTTGGTCTCTCACACACCCCACCCACCTCTCACACACACCCCACCACCCTCCCTGTGGACATGGGGGCCTGTTGGGAGTTGTAGTGCTGGTCTCTCACACACCGCAAGCCCCACCACCCTTCCTGTGGACATGGGGGCCAGTGGGGAGTTGTAGTGCTGGTCTCTCACATACCCCACCCACCTCTCACACACACCCCACCACCCTTCCTGTGGACATGGGGGCCTGTGGGGAGTTGTAGTGCTGGTCTCTCACACACCCCACCCACCTCTCACACACACCCCACCACCCTTCCTGTGGACATGGGGGCCTGTGGGGAGTTGTAGTGCTGGGCTCTCACACACCCCACCCACCTCTCACACACACCCCACCACCCTTCCTGTGGACATGGGGGCCTGTGGGGAGTTGTAGTGCAGGTCTCTCACACACCCCACCCACCTCTCACACACACTCCACCACCCTCCCTGTGGACATGGGGGCCTGTGGGGAGTTGTAGTGCTGGTCTCTCACACACCCCACCCACCTCTCACACACACCCCACCACCCATCCTGTGGACATGGGGGCCTTTGGGGAGTTGTAGTGCTGGTCTCTCACACACCCCACCCACCTCTCACACACACCCCACCACCCTTCCTGTGGACATGGGGGCCTGTGGGGAGTTGTAGTGCTGGTCTCTCACACACCCCACCCACCTCTCACACACACTCCACCACCCTCCCTGTGGACATGGGGGCCTGTGGGGAGTTGTAGTGCTGGTCTCTCACACACCCCACCCACCTCTCACACACACCCCACCACCCTTCCTGTGGACATGGGGGCCTTTGGGGAGTTGTAGTGCTGGTCTCTCACACACCCCACCCACCTCTCACACACACCCCACCACCCTCCCTGTGGACATGGGGGCCTGTTGGGAGTTGTAGTGCTGGTCTCTCACACACCCCAAGCCCCACCACCCTTCCTGTTGACATGGGGGCCTGTGGGGAGTTGTAGTGCTGGTCTCTCACACACCCCACCCACCTCTCACACACACCCCACCACCCTCCCTGTGGACATGGGGGCCTGTTGGGAGTTGTAGTGCTGGTCTCTCACATACCCCAAGCCCCACCACCCTTCCTGTGGACATGGGGGCCTGTGGGGAGTTGTAGTGCTGGTCTCTCACAAACCCCACCCACCTCTCACACACACCCCACCATCCTCCCTGTGAACATGGAGGCCTGTTGGAAGTTGTAGTGCTGGTCAATCAAACACCCCAAGCCCCACCACCCTTCCTGTGGACATGGGGGCCTGTGGGGAGTTGTAGTGCTGGTCTCTCACACACCCCAAACCCCACCACCCTTCCTGTGGACATGGGGGCCTGTTGGGAGTTGTAATGTTGGTCTCTCACACACCCCACCCACCTCTCACACACACCCCACCACCCTCCCTGTGGACATGGGGGCCTGTTGGGAGTTGTAGTGCTGGTCTCTCACACACCCCAAGCCCCACCACCCTTCCTGTGGACATGGGGTTCTGTGGGGAGTTGCAGTGCTGGTCTCTCACACACCCCAACCCCCACCACCCTTCCTGTGGACATGGCACCCTGTGGGGAGTTGTAGTGTTGGTCTCTCACACACCCCACCACCCTCCCTGTGGACATGGGGGCCTGTTGGGAGTTGTAGTGCTGGTCTCTCACACACCCCAAGCCCCACCACCCTTCCTGTGGACATGGGGGCCTGTGGGGAGTTGTAGTGCTGGTCTCTCACACACCCCACCCACCTCTCACACACACCCCACCACCCTTCCTGTGGACATGGGGGCCTGTGGGGAGTTGTAGTGCTGGTCTCTCACACACCCCAAGCCCCACCACCCTTCCTGTGGACATGGGGGCCTGTGGGGAGTTGTAGTGCTGGTCTCTCACACACCCCACCCACCTCTCACACACACCCCACCACCCTTCCTGTGGACATGGGGGCCTGTGGGGAGTTGTAGTGCTGGTCTCTCACACACCCCACCACCTCTCACACACACCCCACCACCCTTCCTGTGGACATAGGGGCCTGTGGGGAGTTGTAGTGCTGGTCTCTCACACACCCACCCACCTCTCACACATACCCCACCACCCTCCCTGTGAACATGGGGGCCTGTTGGGAGTTGTAGTGCTGGTCTCTCACACACCCGAAGCCCCACCACCCTTCCTGTGGACATGGGAGCCTGTGGGGAGTTGTAGTGCTGGTCTCTCACACACCCCAACCCCCAACCCCCTTCCTGTGGACATGGGGGCCTGTTGGGAGTTGTAGTGTTGGTCTCTCACACACCCCACCCACCTCTGACATACACCCCACCACCCTCCCTGTGGACATGGGGGCCTGTTGGGAGTTGTAGTGCTGGTCTCTCACATACCCCAAGCCCCACCACCCTTCCTGTGGACATGGGGGCCTTTGTGGAGTTGTAGTGCTGGTCTCTCACACACCCCACCCACCTCTCACACACACCCCACCACCCTCCCTGTGGACAAGGGGGCCTGTTGGGGGTTGTAGTGCTGGTCTCTCACACACCCCAAGCCCCACCACCCTTCCTGTTGACATGGGGGCCTGTGGGGAGTTGTAGTGCTGGTCTCTCACACACCCCACCCAACTCTCACACACACCCCACCACCCTTCCTGTGGACATGGGGGCCTGTGGGGAGTTGTAGTGCTGGTCTCTCACACACCCCAAGCCCCACCACCCTTCCTGTGGACATGGGGGCCTGAGGGGAGTTGCAGGGCTGGTCTCTCACACACCACAACCCCCACCACCCTTCCTGTGGACATAGGACCCTGTGAGGAGTTGTAGTGTTGGTCTCTCACACACACCACCCACCTCTCACACACACCCCACCACCCTCCCTGTGGACATGGGGGCCTGTTGGGAGTTATAGTGCTGGTCTCTCACACACCCCAAGCCCCACCACCCTTCCTGTGGACATGGGGGCCTGTGGGGAGTTGCAGTGCTGGTCTCTCACACACCTCAACCCCCACCACCCTTCCTGTGGACATGGGAGCCTGTGGGGAGTTGTAGTGTTGGTCTCTCACACACCCCACCCACCTCTCACACACACCCCACCACCCTCCCTGTGGACATGGGGGCCTGTTGGGAGTTGTAGTGCTGGTCTCTCACACACCCCAAGCCCCACCACCCTTCCTGTGGACATGGGGGCCAGTGGGGAGTTGTAGTGCTGGTCTCTCACATACCCCACCCACCTCTCACACACACCCCACCACCCTTCCTGTGGACATGGGGGCCTGTGGGGAGTTGTAGTGCTGGTCTCTCACACACCCCACCCACCTCTCACACACACCCCACCACCCTTCCTGTGGACATGGGGGCCTGTGGGGAGTTGTAGTGCTGGGCTCTCACACACCCCACCCACCTCTCACACACACCCCACAACCCTTCCTGTGGACATGGGGGCCTGTGGGGAGTTGTAGTGCTGGTCTCTCACACACCCTACCCACCTCTCACACACACTCCACCACCCTCCCTGTGGACATGGGGGCCTGTGGGGAGTTGTAGTGCTGGTCTCTCACACACCCCACCCACCTCTCACACACACCCCACCACCCATCCTGTGGACATGGGGGCCTTTGGGGAGTTGTAGTGCTGGTCTCTCACACACCCCACCCACCTCTCACACACACCCCACCACCCTTCCTGTGGACATGGGGGCCTGTAGGGAGTTGTAGTGCTGGTCTCTCACACACCCCACCCACCTCTCACACACACTCCACCACCCTCCCTGTGGACATGCGGGCCTGTGGGGAGTTGTAGTGCTGGTCTCTCACACACCCCACCCACCTCTCACACACACCCCACCACCCTTTCTGTGGACATGGGGGCCTTTGGGGAGTTGCAGTGCCGGTCTCTCACACACCCCACCCACCTCTCACACACACCCCACCACCCTCCCTGTGGACATGGGGGCCTGTTGGGAGTTGTAGTGCTGGTCTCTCACACACCCCCAAGCCCCACCACCCTTCCTGTTGACATGGGGGCCTGTGGGGAGTTGTAGTGCTGGTCTCTCACACACCCCACCCACCTCTCACACACACCCCCCACAACCCTCCCTGTGGACATGGGGGCCTGTTGGGAGTTGTAGTGCTGGTCTCTCACATACCCCAAGCCCCACCACCCTTCCTGTGGACATGGGGGCCTGTGGGGAGTTGTAGTGCTGGTCTCTCACAAACCCCACCCACCTCTCACACACACCCCACCATCCTCCCTGTGAACATGGAGGCCTGTTGGGAGTTGTAGTGCTGGTATCTCACACACCCCAAGCCCCACCACCCTTCCTGTGGACATGGGGGCCTGTGGGGAGTTGTAGTGCTGGTCTCTCACACACCCCAAACCCCACCACCCTTCCTGTGGACATGGGGGCCTGTTGGGAGTTGTAATGTTGGTCTCTCACACACCCCACCCACCTCTCACAAACACCCCACCACCCTCCCTGTGGACATGGGTGCCTGTTGGGAGTTGTAGTGCTGGTCTCTCACACACCCCAAGCCCCACCACCCTTCCTGTGGACATGGGGGCCTTTGGGGAGTTGTAGTGCTGGTCTCTCACACACCCCACCCACCTCTCACACACACCCCACCACCCTCCCTGTGGACATGGGGGCCTGTTGGGAGTTGTAGTGCTGGTATCCCACACACCCCAAGCCCCACCACCCTTCCTGTTGACATGGGGGCCTGTGGGGAGTTGTAGTGCTGGTCTCTCACACACCCCACCCAACTCTCACACACACCCCACCACCCTTCCTGTGGACATGGGGGCCTGTGGGGAGTTGTAGTGCTGGTCTCTCACACACCCCAAGCCCCACCACCCTTCCTGTGTACATGGGGGCCTGTGGGGAGTTGCAGTGCTGGTCTCTCACACACCCC
Organism: Lissotriton helveticus; assembly: GCF_964261635.1. NCBI lineage: Eukaryota > Metazoa > Chordata > Amphibia > Caudata > Salamandridae > Lissotriton > Lissotriton helveticus. The sequence continues at coordinate 810,663,569 of NC_136063.1, forward strand.
AACCCCCACCACCCTTCCTGTGGACATGGGAGCCTGTGGGGAGTTGTAGTGTTGGTCTCTCACACACCCCACCCACCTCTCACACACACCCCACCACCCTCCCTGTGGACATGGGGGCCTGTTGGGAGTTGTAGTGCTGGTCTCTCACACACCCCAAGCCCCACCACCCTTCCTGTGGACATGGGGTCCTGTGGGGAGTTGCAGTGCTGGTCTCTCACACACCCCAACCCCCACCACCCTTCCTGTGGACATGGCACCCTGTGGGGAGTTGTAGTGTTGGTCTCTCACACACCCCACCCACCTCTCACACACACCCCACCACCCTCCCTGTGGACATGGGGGCCTGTTGGGAGTTGTAGTGCTGGTCTCTCACACACCCCAAGCCCCACCACCCTTCCTGTGGACATGGGGGCCTGTGGGGAGTTGTAGTGCTGGTCTCTCACACACCCCACCCACCTCTCACACACACCCCACTACCCTTCCTGTGGACATGGGGGCCTGTGGGGAGTTGTAGTGCTGGTCTCTCACACACCCCAAGCCCCACCACCCTTCCTGTGGACATGGGGGCCTGTGGGGAGTTGTAGTGCTGGTCTCTCACACACCCCACCCACCTCTCACACACACCCCACCACCCTTCCTGTGGACATGGGGGCCTGTGGGGAGTTGTAGTGCTGGTCTCTCACACACCCCACCCACCTCTCACACACACCCCACCACCCTTCCTGTGGACATGGGGGCCTGTGGGGAGTTGTAGTGCTGGTCTCTCACACACCCACCCACCTCTCACACACACCCCACCACCCTCCCTGTGAACATGGGGGCCTGTTGGGAGTTGTAGTGCTGGTCTCTCACACACCCGAAGCCCCACCACCCTTCCTGTGGACATGGGGGCCTGTGGGGAGTTGTAGTGCTGGTCTCTCACACACCCCAACCCCCAACCCCCTTCCTGTGGACATGGGGGCCTGTTGGGAGTTGTAGTGTTGGTCTCTCACACACCCCACCCACCTCTCACACACACCCCACCACCCTCCCTGTGGACATGGGGGCCTGTTGGGAGTTGTAGTGCTGGTCTCTCACACACCCCAAGCCCCACCACCCTTCCTGTGGACATGTGGGCCTTTGTGGAGTTGTAGTGCTGGTCTCTCACATACCCCACCCACCTCTCACACACACCCCACCACCCTCCCTGTGGACAAGGAGGCCTGTTGGGAGTTGTAGTGCTGGTCTCTCACACACCCCAAGCCCCACCACCCTTCCTGTTGACATAGGGGCCTGTGGGGAGTTGTAGTGCTGGTCTCTCACACACCCCACCCAACTCTCACACACACCCCACCACCCTTCCTGTGGACATGGGGGCCTGTGGGGAGTTGTAGTGCTGGTCTCTCACACACCCCAATCCCCACCACCCTGCCTGTGGACATGGGGGCCTGTGGGGAGTTGCAGTGCTGGTCTCTCACACACCACAACCCCCACCACCCTTCCTGTGGACATAGGACCCTGTGGGGAGTTGTAGTGTTGGTCTCTCACACACCCCACCCACCTCTCACACACACCCCACCACCCTCCCTGTGGACATGGGGGCCTGTTGGGAGTTATAGTGCTGGTCTCTCACACACCCCAAGCCCCACCACCCTTCCTGTGGGCATGGGGGCCAGTGGGGAGTTGTAGTGCTGGTCTCTCACATACCCCACCCACCTCTCACACACACCCCACCACCCTTCCTGTGGACATGGGGGCCTGTGGGGAGTTGTATTGCTGGTCTCTCACACACCCCAAGCCCCACCACCCTTCCTGTGGACATGGGGGCCAGTGGGGAGTTGTAGTGCTGGTCTCTCACATACCCCACCCACCTCTCACACACACCCCACCACCCTTCCTGTCGACATGGGGGCCTGTGGGGAGTTGTAGTGCTGGTCTCTCACACACCCCACCCTCCTCTCACACACACACCACCACCCTTCCTGTGGACATGGGGGCCTGTGGGGAGTTGTAGTGCTGGGCTCTCACACACCCCACCCACCTCTCACACACACCCCACCACCCTTCCTGTGGACATGGGGGCCTGTGGGGAGTTGTAGTGCTGGTCTCTCACACACCCCACCCACCTCTCACACACACTCCACCACCCTCCCTGTGGACATGGGGGCCTGTGGGGAGTTGTAGTGCTGGTCTCTCACACACCCCACCCACCTCTCACACACACCCCACCACCCTTCCTGTGGACATGGGGGCCTTTGGGGAGTTGTAGTGCTGGGCTCTCACACACCCCACCCACCTCTCACACACACCCCACCACCCTTCCTGTGGACATGGGGGCCTGTGGGGAGTTGTAGTGCTGGTCTCTCACACACCCCACCCACCTCTCACACACACCCCACCACCCTTCCTGTGGACATGGGGGCCTGTGGGGAGTTGTAGTGCTGGGCTCTCACACACCCCACCCACCTCTCACACACACCCCACCACCCTTCCTGTGGACATGGGGGCCTGTGGGGAGTTGTAGTGCAGGTCTCTCACACACCCCACCCACCTCTCACACACACTCCACCACCCTCCCTGTGGACATGGGGGCCTGTGGGGAGTTGTAGTGCTGGTCTCTCACACACCCCACCCACCTCTCACACACACCCCACCACCCATCCTGTGGACATGGGGGCCTTTGGGGAGTTGTAGTGCTGGTCTCTCACACACCCCACCCACCTCTCACACACACCCCACCACCCTTCCTGTGGACATGGGGGCCTGTGGGGAGTTGTAGTGCTGGTCTCTCACACACCCCACCCACCTCTCACACACACTCCACCACCCTCCCTGTGGACATGGGGGCCTGTGGGGAGTTGTAGTGCTGGTCTCTCACACACCCCACCCACCTCTCACACACACCCCACCACCCTTCCTGTGGACATGGGGGCCTTTGGGGAGTTGTAGTGCTGGTCTCTCACACACCCCACCCACCTCTCACACACACCCCACCACCCTCCCTGTGGACATGGGGGCCTGTTGGGAGTTGTAGTGCTGGTCTCTCACACACCCCAAGCCCCACCACCCTTCCTGTTGACATGGGGGCCTGTGGGGAGTTGTAGTGCTGGTCTCTCACACACCCCACCCACCTCTCACACACACCCCACCACCCTCCCTGTGGACATGGGGGCCTGTTGGGAGTTGTAGTGCTGGTCTCTCACATACCCCAAGCCCCACCACCCTTCCTGTGGACATGGGGGCCTGTGGGGAGTTGTAGTGCTGGTCTCTCACAAACCCCACCCACCTCTCACACACACCCCACCATCCTCCCTGTGAACATGGAGGCCTGTTGGAAGTTGTAGTGCTGGTCAATCAAACACCCCAAGCCCCACCACCCTTCCTGTGGACATGGGGGCCTGTGGGGAGTTGTAGTGCTGGTCTCTCACACACCCCAAACCCCACCACCCTTCCTGTGGACATGGGGGCCTGTTGGGAGTAGTAATGTTGGTCTCTCACACACCCCACCCACCTCTCACACACACCCCACCACCCTCCCTGTGGACATGGGGGCCTGTTGGGAGTTGTAGTGCTGGTCTCTCACACACCCCAAGCCCCACCACCCTTCCTGTGGACATGGGGTTCTGTGGGGAGTTGCAGTGCTGGTCTCTCACACACCCCAACCCCCACCACCCTTCCTGTGGACATGGCACCCTGTGGGGAGTTGTAGTGTTGGTCTCTCACACACCCCACCACCCTCCCTGTGGACATGGGGGCCTGTTGGGAGTTGTAGTGCTGGTCTCTCACACACCCCAAGCCCCACCACCCTTCCTGTGGACATGGGGGCCTGTGGGGAGTTGTAGTGCTGGTCTCTCACACACCCCACACACCTCTCACACACACCCCACCACCCTTCCTGTGGACATGGGGGCCTGTGGGGAGTTGTAGTGCTGGTCTCTCACACACCCCAAGCCCCACCACCCTTCCTGTGGACATGGGGGCCTGTGGGGAGTTGTAGTGCTGGTCTCTCACACACCCCACCCACCTCTCACACACACCCCACCACCCTTCCTGTGGACATGGGGGCCTGTGGGGAGTTGTAGTGCTGGTCTCTCACACACCCCACCACCTCTCACACACACCCCACCACCCTTCCTGTGGACATAGGGGCCTGTGGGGAGTTGTAGTGCTGGTCTCTCACACACCCACCCACCTCTCACACATACCCCACCACCCTCCCTGTGAACATGGGGGCCTGTTGGGAGTTGTAGTGCTGGTCTCTCACACACCCGAAGCCCCACCACCCTTCCTGTGGACATGGGAGCCTGTGGGGAGTTGTAGTGCTGGTCTCTCACACACCCCAACCCCCAACCCCCTTCCTGTGGACATGGGGGCCTGTTGGGAGTTGTAGTGTTGGTCTCTCACACACCCCACCCACCTCTGACATACACCCCACCACCCTCCCTGTGGACATGGGGGCCTGTTGGGAGTTGTAGTGCTGGTCTCTCACATACCCCAAGCCCCACCACCCTTCCTGTGGACATGGGGGCCTTTGTGGAGTTGTAGTGCTGGTCTCTCACACACCCCACCCACCTCTCACACACACCCCACCACCCTCCCTGTGGACAAGGGGGCCTGTTGGGGGTTGTAGTGCTGGTCTCTCACACACCCCAAGCCCCACCACCCTTCCTGTTGACATGGGGGCCTGTGGGGAGTTGTAGTGCTGGTCTCTCACACACCCCACCCAACTCTCACACACACCCCACCACCCTTCCTGTGGACATGGGGGCCTGTGGGGAGTTGTAGTGCTGGTCTCTCACACACCCCAAGCCCCACCACCCTTCCTGTGGACATGGGGGCCTGAGGGGAGTTGCAGGGCTGGTCTCTCACACACCACAACCCCCACCACCCTTCCTGTGGACATAGGACCCTGTGAGGAGTTGTAGTGTTGGTCTCTCACACACACCACCCACCTCTCACACACACCCCACCACCCTCCCTGTGGACATGGGGGCCTGTTGGGAGTTATAGTGCTGGTCTCTCACACACCCCAAGCCCCACCACCCTTCCTGTGGACATGGGGGCCTGTGGGGAGTTGCAGTGCTGGTCTCTCACACACCTCAACCCCCACCACCCTTCCTGTGGACATGGGAGCCTGTGGGGAGTTGTAGTGTTGGTCTCTCACACACCCCACCCACCTCTCACACACACCCCACCACCCTCCCTGTGGACATGGGGGCCTGTTGGGAGTTGTAGTGCTGGTCTCTCACACACCCCACCCACCTCTCACACACACCCCACCACCCATCCTGTGGACATGGGGGCCTTTGGGGAGTTGTAGTGCTGGTCTCTCACACACCCCACCCACCTCTCACACACACCCCACCACCCTTCCTGTGGACATGGGGGCCTGTGGGGAGTTGTAGTGCTGGTCTCTCACACACCCCACCCACCTCTCACACACACTCCACCACCCTCCCTGTGGACATGGGGGCCTGTGGGGAGTTGTAGTGCTGGTCTCTCACACACCCCACCCACCTCTCACACACACCCCACCACCCTTCCTGTGGACATGGGGGCCTTTGGGGAGTTGTAGTGCTGGTCTCTCACACACCCCACCCACCTCTCACACACACCCACCACCCTCCCTGTGGACATGGGGGCCTGTTGGGAGTTGTAGTGCTGGTCTCTCACACACCCCAAGCCCCACCACCCTTCCTGTTGACATGGGGGCCTGTGGGGAGTTGTAGTGCTGGTCTCTCACACACCCCACCCACCTCTCACACACACCCCACCACCCTCCCTGTGGACATGGGGGCCTGTTGGGAGTTGTAGTGCTGGTCTCTCACATACCCCAAGCCCCACCACCCTTCCTGTGGACATGGGGGCCTGTGGGGAGTTGTAGTGCTGGTCTCTCACAAACCCCACCCACCTCTCACACACACCCCACCATCCTCCCTGTGAACATGGAGGCCTGTTGGAAGTTGTAGTGCTGGTCAATCAAACACCCCAAGCCCCACCACCCTTCCTGTGGACATGGGGGCCTGTGGGGAGTTGTAGTGCTGGTCTCTCACACACCCCAAACCCCACCACCCTTCCTGTGGACATGGGGGCCTGTTGGGAGTTGTAATGTTGGTCTCTCACACACCCCACCCACCTCTCACACACACCCCACCACCCTCCCTGTGGACATGGGGGCCTGTTGGGAGTTGTAGTGCTGGTCTCTCACACACCCCAAGCCCCACCACCCTTCCTGTGGACATGGGGTTCTGTGGGGAGTTGCAGTGCTGGTCTCTCACACACCCCAACCCCCACCACCCTTCCTGTGGACATGGCACCCTGTGGGGAGTTGTAGTGTTGGTCTCTCACACACCCCACCACCCTCCCTGTGGACATGGGGGCCTGTTGGGAGTTGTAGTGCTGGTCTCTCACACACCCCAAGCCCCACCACCCTTCCTGTGGACATGGGGGCCTGTGGGGAGTTGTAGTGCTGGTCTCTCACACACCCCACCCACCTCTCACACACACCCCACCACCCTTCCTGTGGACATGGGGGCCTGTGGGGAGTTGTAGTGCTGGTCTCTCACACACCCCAAGCCCCACCACCCTTCCTGTGGACATGGGGGCCTGTGGGGAGTTGTAGTGCTGGTCTCTCACACACCCCACCCACCTCTCACACACACCCCACCACCCTTCCTGTGGACATGGGGGCCTGTGGGGAGTTGTAGTGCTGGTCTCTCACACACCCCACCACCTCTCACACACACCCCACCACCCTTCCTGTGGACATAGGGGCCTGTGGGGAGTTGTAGTGCTGGTCTCTCACACACCCACCCACCTCTCACACATACCCCACCACCCTCCCTGTGAACATGGGGGCCTGTTGGGAGTTGTAGTGCTGGTCTCTCACACACCCGAAGCCCCACCACCCTTCCTGTGGACATGGGAGCCTGTGGGGAGTTGTAGTGCTGGTCTCTCACACACCCCAACCCAAAACCCCCTTCCTGTGGACATGGGGGCCTGTTGGGAGTTGTAGTGTTGGTCTCTCACACACCCCACCCACCTCTGACATACACCCCACCACCCTCCCTGTGGACATGGGGGCCTGTTGGGAGTTGTAGTGCTGGTCTCTCACATACCCCAAGCCCCACCACCCTTCCTGTGGACATGGGGGCCTTTGTGGAGTTGTAGTGCTGGTCTCTCACACACCCCACCCACCTCTCACACACACCCCACCACCCTCCCTGTGGACAAGGGGGCCTGTTGGGGGTTGTAGTGCTGGTCTCTCACACACCCCAAGCCCCACCACCCTTCCTGTTGACATGGGGGCCTGTGGGGAGTTGTAGTGCTGGTCTCTCACACACCCCACCCAACTCTCACACACACCCCACCACCCTTCCTGTGGACATGGGGGCCTGTGGGGAGTTGTAGTGCTGGTCTCTCACACACCCCAAGCCCCACCACCCTTCCTGTGGACATGAGGGCCTGAGGGGAGTTGCAGGGCTGGTCTCTCACACACCACAACCCCCACCACCCTTCCTGTGGACATAGGACCCTGTGAGGAGTTGTAGTGTTGGTCTCTCACACACACCACCCACCTCTCACACACACCCCACCACCCTCCCTGTGGACATGGGGGCCTGTTGGGAGTTATAGTGCTGGTCTCTCACACACCCCAAGCCCCACCACCCTTCCTGTGGACATGGGGGCCTGTGGGGAGTTGCAGTGCTGGTCTCTCACACACCTCAACCCCCACCACCCTTCCTGTGGACATGGGAGCCTGTGGGGAGTTGTAGTGTTGGTCTCTCACACACCCCACCCACCTCTCACACACACCCCACCACCCTCCCTGTGGACATGGGGGCCTGTTGGGAGTTGTAGTGCTGGTCTCTCACACACCCCAAGCCCCACCACCCTTCCTGTGGACATGGGGGCCAGTGGGGAGTTGTAGTGCTGGTCTCTCACATACCCCACCCACCTCTCACACACACCCCACCACCCTTCCTGTGGACATGGGGGCCTGTGGGGAGTTGTAGTGCTGATCTCTCACACACCCCACCCACCTCTCACACACACCCCACCACCCTTCCTGTGGACATGGGGGCCTGTGGGGAGTTGTAGTGCTGGGCTCTCACACACCCCACCCACCTCTCACACACACCCCACAACCCTTCCTGTGGACATGGGGGCCTGTGGGGAGTTGTAGTGCTGGTCTCTCACACACCCTACCCACCTCTCACACACACTCCACCACCCTCCCTGTGGACATGGGGGCCTGTGGGGAGTTGTAGTGCTGGTCTCTCACACACCCCACCCACCTCTCACACACACCCCACCACCCATCCTGTGGACATGGGGGCCTTTGGGGAGTTGTAGTGCTGGTCTCTCACACACCCCACCCACCTCTCACACACACCTCACCACCCTTCCTGTGGACATGGGGGCCTGTAGGGAGTTGTAGTGCTGGTCTCTCACACACCCCACCCACCTCTCACACACACTCCACCACCCTCCCTGTGGACATGCGGGCCTGTGGGGAGTTGTAGTGCTGGTCTCTCACACACCCCACCCACCTCTCACACACACCCCACCACCCTTTCTGTGGACATGGGGGCCTTTGGGGAGTTGCAGTGCCGGTCTCTCACACACCCCACCCACCTCTCACACACACCCCACCACCCTCCCTGTGGACATGGGGGCCTGTTGGGAGTTGTAGTGCTGGTCTCTCACACACCCCCAAGCCCCACCACCCTTCCTGTTGACATGGGGGCCTGTGGGGAGTTGTAGTGCTGGTCTCTCACACACCCCACCCACCTCTCACACACACCCCCCACAACCCTCCCTGTGGACATGGGGGCCTGTTGGGAGTTGTAGTGCTGGTCTCTCACATACCCCAAGCCCCACCACCCTTCCTGTGGACATGGGGGCCTGTGGGGAGTTGTAGTGCTGGTCTCTCACAAACCCCACCCACCTCTCACACACACCCCACCATCCTCCCTGTGAACATGGAGGCCTGTTGGGAGTTGTAGTGCTGGTATCTCACACACCCCAAGCCCCACCACCCTTCCTGTGGACATGGGGGCCTGTGGGGAGTTGTAGTGCTGGTCTCTCACACACCCCAAACCCCACCACCCTTCCTGTGGACATGGGGGCCTGTTGGGAGTTGTAATGTTGGTCTCTCACACACCCCACCCACCTCTCACAAACACCCCACCACCCTCCCTGTGGACATGGGTGCCTGTTGGGAGTTGTAGTGCTGGTCTCTCACACACCCCAAGCCCCACCACCCTTCCTGTGGACATGGGGGCCTTTGGGGAGTTGTAGTGCTGGTCTCTCACACACCCCACCCACCTCTCACACACACCCCACCACCCTCCCTGTGGACATGGGGGCCTGTTGGGAGTTGTAGTGCTGGTCTCCCACACACCCCAAGCCCCACCACCCTTCCTGTTGACATGGGGGCCTGTGGGGAGTTGTAGTGCTGGTCTCTCACACACCCCACCCAACTCTCACACACACCCCACCACCCTTCCTGTGGACATGGGGGCCTGTGGGGAGTTGTAGTGCTGGTCTCTCACACACCCCAAGCCCCACCACCCTTCCTGTGTACATGGGGGCCTGTGGGGAGTTGCAGTGCTGGTCTCTCACACACCCCAACCCCCACCACCCTTCCTGTGGACATGGGAGCCTGTGGGGAGTTGTAGTGTTGGTCTCTCACACACCCCACCCACCTCTCACACACACCCCACCACCCTCCCTGTGGACATGGGGGCCTGTTGGGAGTTGTAGTGCTGGTCTCTCACACACCCCAAGCCCCACCACCCTTCCTGTGGACATGGGGTCCTGTGGGGAGTTGCAGTGCTGGTCTCTCACACACCCCAACCCCCACCACCCTTCCTGTGGACATGGCACCCTGTGGGGAGTTGTAGTGTTGGTCTCTCACACACCCCACCCACCTCTCACACACACCCCACCACCCTCCCTGTGGACATGGGGGCCTGTTGGGAGTTGTAGTGCTGGTCTCTCACACACCCCAAGCCCCACCACCCTTCCTGTGGACATGGGGGCCTGTGGGGAGTTGTAGTGCTGGTCTCTCACACACCCCACCCACCTCTCACACACACCCCACCACCCTTCCTGTGGACATGGGGGCCTGTGGGGAGTTGTAGTGCTGGTCTCTCACACACCCCAAGCCCCACCACCCTTCCTGTGGACATGGGGGCCTGTGGGGAGTTGTAGTGCTGGTCTCTCACACACCCCACCCACCTCTCACACACACCCCACCACCCTTCCTGTGGACATGGGGGCCTGTGGGGAGTTGTAGTGCTGGTCTCTCACACACCCCACCCACCTCTCACACACACCCCACCACCCTTCCTGTGGACATAGGGGCCTGTGGGGAGTTGTAGTGCTGGTCTCTCACACACCCACCCACCTCTCACACACACCCCACCACCCTCCCTGTGAACATGGGGGCCTGTTGGGAGTTGTAGTGCTGGTCTCTCACACACCCGAAGCCCCACCACCCTTCCTGTGGACATGGGGGCCTGTGGGGAGTTGTAGTGCTGGTCTCTCACACACCCCAACCCCCAACCCCCTTCCTGTGGACATGGGGGCCTGTTGGGAGTTGTAGTGTTGGTCTCTCACACACCCCACCCACCTCTCACACACACCCCACCACCCTCCCTGTGGACATGGGGGCCTGTTGGGAGTTGTAGTGCTGGTCTCTCACACACCCCAAGCCCCACCACCCTTCCTGTGGACATGTGGGCCTTTGTGGAGTTGTAGTGCTGGTCTCTCACATACCCCACCCACCTCTCACACACACCCCACCACCCTCCCTGTGGACAAGGAGGCCTGTTGGGAGTTGTAGTGCTGGTCTCTCACACACCCCAAGCCCCACCACCCTTCCTGTTGACATAGGGGCCTGTGGGGAGTTGTAGTGCTGGTCTCTCACACACCCCACCCAACTCTCACACACACCCCACCACCCTTCCTGTGGACATGGGGGCCTGTGGGGAGTTGTAGTGCTGGTCTCTCACACACCCCAATCCCCACCACCCTGCCTGTGGACATGGGGGCCTGTGGGGAGTTGCAGTGCTGGTCTCTCACACACCACAACCCCCACCACCCTTCCTGTGGACATAGGACCCTGTGGGGAGTTGTAGTGTTGGTCTCTCACACACCCCACCCACCTCTCACACACACCCCACCACCCTCCCTGTGGACATGGGGGCCTGTTGGGAGTTATAGTGCTGGTCTCTCACACACCCCAAGCCCCACCACCCTTCCTGTGGGCATGGGGTCCAGTGGGGAGTTGTAGTGCTGGTCTCTCACATACCCCACCCACCTCTCACACACACCCCACCACCCTTCCTGTGGACATGGGGGCCTGTGGGGAGTTGTAGTGCTGGTCTCTCACACACCCCAAGCCCCACCACCCTTCCTGTGGACATGGGGGCCAGTGGGGAGTTGTAGTGCTGGTCTCTCACATACCCCACCCACCTCTCACACACACCCCACCACCCTTCCTGTCGACATGGGGGCCTGTGGGGAGTTGTAGTGCTGGTCTCTCACACACCCCACCCTCCTCTCACACACACACCACCACCCTTCCTGTGGACATGGGGGCCTGTGGGGAGTTGTAGTGCTGGGCTCTCACACACCCCACCCACCTCTCACACACACCCCACCACCCTTCCTGTGGACATGGGGGCCTGTGGGGAGTTGTAGTGCTGGTCTCTCACACACCCCACCCACCTCTCACACACACTCCACCACCCTCCCTGTGGACATGGGGGCCTGTGGGGAGTTGTAGTGCTGGTCTCTCACACACCCCACCCACCTCTCACACACACCCCACCACCCTTCCTGTGGACATGGGGGCCTTTGGGGAGTTGTAGTGCTGGTCTCTCACACACCCCACCCACCTCTCACACACACCCCACCACCCTTCCTGTGGACATGGGGGCCTGTGGGGAGTTGTAGTGCTGGTCTCTCACACACCCCACCCACCTCTCACACACACCCCACCACCCTCCCTGTGGACATGGGGGCCTGTTGGGAGTTGTAGTGCTGGTCTCTCACACACCCCAAGCCCCACCACCTTTCCTGTTGACATGGGGGCCTGTGGGGAGTTGTAGTGCTGGTCTCTCACACACCCCACCCAACTCTCACACACACCTCAACACCCTTCCTGTGTGCATGGGGGCCTGTGGGGAGGTGCAGTGCTGGTCTCTCACATACCCCAACCCCCACCACCCTTCCTGTGGACATGGGAGCCTGTGGGGAGTTGTAGTGTTGGTCTCTCACACACCCCACCCACCTCTCACACACACCCCACCACCCTCCCTGTGGACATGGGGGCCTGTTGGGAGTTGTAGTGCTGGTCTCTCACACACCCCAAGCCCCACCACCCTTCCTGTGGACATGGGGGCCTGTGGGGAGTTGCAGTGCTGGTCTCTCACACACCCCAACCCCCACCACCCTTCCTGTGGACATGGCAGCCTGTGGGGAGTTGTAGTGTTGGTCTCTCACACACCCCACCCACCTCTCACACACACCCCACCACCCTCCCTGTGGACATGGGGGCCTGTTGGGAGTTGTAGTGCTGGTCTCTCACACACCCCAAGCCCCACCACCCTTTCTGTCGACATGGGGGCCTCTGGGGAGTTGTAGTGCTGGTCTCTCCCACACCCCACCCACCTCTCACACACACCCCACCACCCTTCCTGTGGACATGGGGGCCTGTGGGGAGTTGTAGTGCTGGTCTCTCACACACCCCAAGCCCCACCTCCCTTCCTGTGGACATGGGGGCCTGTGGGGAGTTGCAGTGCTGGTCTCTCACACACCCCAACCCCCACCACCCTTCCTGTGGACATGGCAGCCTGTGGGGAGTTGTAGTGTTGGTCTCTCACACACCCCACCCACCTCTCACACACACCCCACCACCCTCCCTGTGGACATGGGGGCCTGTTGGGAGTTGTAGTGCTGGTCTCTCACACACCCCAAACCCCACCACCCTTTCTGTCGACATGGGGGCCTCTGGGGAGTTGTAGTGCTGGTCTCTCACACACCCCACCCACCTCTCACACACACCCCACCACCCTTCCTGTGGACATGGGGGCCTGTGGGGAGTTGTAGTGCTGGTCTCTCACACACCCCACCCACCTCTCACACACACCCCACCACCCTTCCTGTGGACATGGGGGCCTGTGGGGAGTTGTAGTGCTGGGCTCTCACACACCCCACCCACCTCTCACACACACCCCACCACCCTTCCTGTGGACATGGGGGCCTGTGGGGAGTTGTAGTGCTGGTCTCTCACACACCCCACCCACCTCTCACACACACCCCACCACCCTTCCTGTGGACATGGGGGCCTGTGGGGAGTTGTAGTGCTGGTCTCTCACACACCCCACCCTCCTCTCACACACACACCACCACCCTTCCTGTGGACATGGGGGCCTGTGGGGAGTTGTAGTGCTGGGCTCTCACACACCCCACCCACCTCTCACACACACCCCACCACCCTTCCTGTGGACATGGGGGCCTGTGGGGAGTTGTAGTGCTGGTCTCTCACACACCCCACCCACCTCTCACACACACTCCACCACCCTCCCTGTGGACATGGGGGCCTGTGGGGAGTTGTAGTGCTGGTCTCTCACACACCCCACCCACCTCTCACACACACCCCACCACCCTTCCTGTGGACATGGGGGCCTTTGGGGAGTTGTAGTGCTGGTCTCTCACACACCCCACCCACCTCTCACACACACCCCACCACCCTTCCTGTGGACATGGGGGCCTGTGGGGAGTTGTAGTGCTGGTCTCTCACACACCCCACCCACCTCTCACACACACCCCACCACCCTCCCTGTGGACATGGGGGCCTGTTGGGAGTTGTAGTGCTGGTCTCTCACACACCCCAAGCCCCACCACCTTTCCTGTTGACATGGGGGCCTGTGGGGAGTTGTAGTGCTGGTCTCTCACACACCCCACCCAACTCTCACACACACCTCAACACCCTTCCTGTGTGCATGGGGGCCTGTGGGGAGGTGCAGTGCTGGTCTCTCACATACCCCAACCCCCACCACCCTTCCTGTGGACATGGGAGCCTGTGGGGAGTTGTAGTGTTGGTCTCTCACACACCCCACCCACCTCTCACACACACCCCACCACCCTCCCTGTGGACATGGGGGCCTGTTGGGAGTTGTAGTGCTGGTCTCTCACACACCCCAAGCCCCACCACCCTTCCTGTGGACATGGGGGCCTGTGGGGAGTTGCAGTGCTGGTCTCTCACACACCCCAACCCCCACCACCCTTCCTGTGGACATGGCAGCCTGTGGGGAGTTGTAGTGTTGGTCTCTCACACACCCCACCCACCTCTCACACACACCCCACCACCCTCCCTGTGGACATGGGGGCCTGTTGGGAGTTGTAGTGCTGGTCTCTCACACACCCCAAGCCCCACCACCCTTTCTGTCGACATGGGGGCCTCTGGGGAGTTGTAGTGCTGGTCTCTCCCACACCCCACCCACCTCTCACACACACCCCACCACCCTTCCTGTGGACATGGGGGCCTGTGGGGAGTTGTAGTGCTGGTCTCTCACACACCCCAAGCCCCACCTCCCTTCCTGTGGACATGGGGGCCTGTGGGGAGTTGCAGTGCTGGTCTCTCACACACCCCAACCCCCACCACCCTTCCTGTGGACATGGCAGCCTGTGGGGAGTTGTAGTGTTGGTCTCTCACACACCCCACCCACCTCTCACACACACCCCACCACCCTCCCTGTGGACATGGGGGCCTGTTGGGAGTTGTAGTGCTGGTCTCTCACACACCCCAAACCCCACCACCCTTTCTGTCGACATGGGGGCCTCTGGGGAGTTGTAGTGCTGGTCTCTCACACACCCCACCCACCTCTCACACACACCCCACCACCCTTCCTGTGGACATGGGGGCCTGTGGGGAGTTGTAGTTCTGGTCTCTCACACACCCCAAGCCCCACCTCCCTTCCTGTGGACATGGGGGCCTGTGGGGAGTTGTAGTGCTGGTCTCTCACACACCACACCCACCTCTCACACACACCCCACCACCCTTCCTGTGGACATGGGGCCTGTGGGGAGTTGTAGTGCTGGTCTCTCACACACCCCACCCACCTCTCACATACACCCCACCACCCTTCCTGTGGACATGGGGGCCTGTGGGGAGTTGTAGTCCTGGTCTCTCACACACCCCACCCACCTTCCACACACACCCCACCATCCTCCCTGTGAACATGGGGGCCTGTTGGGAGTTGTAGTGCTGGTCTCTCACACACTCCAAGCCCCACCACCCTTCCTGTGGACATGGGGGCCTGTGGGGAGTTGTAGTGCTGGTCTCTCACACACCCCAACCCCCACCACCCTTCCTGTGGACATGGGGGCCTGTTGGGAGTTGTAGTGTTGGTCTCTCACACACCCCACCCACCTCTCACACACACCCCACCACCCTCCCTGTGGACATGGGGGCCTGTTGGGAGTTGTAGTGCTGGTCTCTCACACACCCCAAGCCCCACCACCCTTCCTGTGGACATGGGGGCCTTTGGGGAGTTGTAGTACTGGTCTCTCACACACCCCACCCACCTCTCACACACATCCCACCACCCTCCCTGTGGACAAGGGGGCCTGTTGGGAGTTGTAGTGCTGGTCTCTCACACACCCCAAGCTCCACCACCCTTCCTGTTGACATGGGGGCCTGTGGGGAGTTGTAGTGCTGGTCTCTCACACACCCCACCCAACTCTCACACACACCCCACCACCCTTCCTGTGGACATGGGGGCCTGTGGGGAGTTGTAGTGCTGGTCTCTCACACACCCCAAGCCCCACTACCCTTCCTGTGGACATGGGGGCCTGTGGGGAGTTGCAGTGCTGGTCTCTCACACACCGCAACCCCCACCACCCTTCCTGTGGACATGGGAGCCTGTGGGTAGTTGTAGTGTTGGTCTCTTACACACCCCACCCACCTCTCACACACACCCCACCACCCTCCCTGTGGACATGGGGGCCTGTTGGGAGTTGTAGTGCTGGTCTCTCACACACCCAAAGCCCCACCACCCTTCTTGTGGACATGGGGGCCTGTGGGGAGTTGCAGTGCTGGTCTCTCACACACCCCAACCCCCACCACCCTTCCTGTGGACATGGGAGCCTGTGGGGAGTTGTAGTGTTGGTCTCCCACACACCCCACCCACTTCTCACACACACCCACCACCCTCCCTGTGGACATGGGGGCCTGTTGGGAGTTGTAGTGCTGGTCTCTCACACACCCCACCCACCTCTCACACACACCCCACCACCCTTCCTGTGGACATGGGGGCCTTTGGGGAGTTGTAGTGCTGGGCTCTCACACACCCCACCCACCTCTCACACACACTCCACCACCCTCCCTGTGGACATGGGGGCCTGTTGGGAGTTGTAGTTCTGGTCTCTCACACACCCCAATCCCCACCACCCTTCCTGTGGACATTGGGGCCTGTGGGGAGTTGTGGGCTGGCTGCTTTGACAACATGTAAGCCTGGGAACGTAGGAGGCAACATTTGTGTTTGGTCATGGTGGGTGCATTTGTGCCCAGGACTTCACATTTGGGTCACTATGTGGCCCACATGCATGGATTGGAGCCTGGGAGATGTGTCTTGGCAGTTGTGCAAGGCAGACCATGGCAGTGTGATGGTGGTCATTGGTTTGTACTTAGCAGCCTCTAATCCCTCTTCGATTCCTTCCAGGCTCTCAGGGTGCAGTATGCCCAGCACCTTCTCCTCCCATTCAGCATATGGTATGGGCTCCGGGGGGAGTGCCGCCGCCAGTGTGGTGTGCCCGCAGGTGGTTCTTTGCCCTGATGCCTTTCACCCTTGTCTTGAGGTCGTTCCACCGCCTCTGGATCTCGTGTTTTGTGCGTGGCACGGTCCCTGACGCATTGACTCTGGTCATTATCCTGTCCCACATGTTGTTTTTGGTTGCCAAGGTGGTCTGCTGGACTAGGGTACCGAAGAGATGTGGTTCGACACGGATGATTTCATCCACCGTGACCTTCAACTCACTGTCTGTGAACTTGGGATTTTTCTTTGGTGCCATGGTGTGTGATGTGCAAGGTGTTGGTGGGGTGGGGTGGGATGTGCAGGTGTGTGGTGTGTAGGGATGGTGTTGTGGGCGTTTGTGTGGTGGGTGTGTTTATGAGCAGGTTGTATGTGTTTTTTTGTGTGTCTGCTGTTAGTGGTATTCTGAGTCTTGCTTGCAGCTATGCTGTGAAGCAAAACGATTGTGGTTGTGGGAGGGATCCATTTTATACTCTGTGTGGTGGTTGTGTCCTAATGGTTGTTGCCAGTCAGGTGTTCTTTGGGTGTGGTGGCTTGGGTGCATTTTTCGGTGCTTGGGGGGGTGTTATTGGGGTGTGTAGTTGCGGGGGTGGGTGTTTCAGGTGGGTGGGTGTCCTGGTTAGTGTGTTTTATATTTACTTCCGTCTGCCATTTTAAATCGGTTTGACTCCAGGGATGGTGTTCGTGTGGTCCTTCCGCAGTCATGCTCCGTTTGTCGATGTATTGTTTCCGCAGCGGTAGAGGAAGGTGATGAGTTCCGTTGGAATGGCGGCGTTATCCTAATCGCGTGGCCGGAGCCTCCGCAGGTATGGCGGAGGTTTTGCCTGTTCCTGCGGTCATGTGCGTCCGCGGCGGAGGGTGTTTTTTTGGTACCGTCCGCTTGCGGCGCTCTTTGATGTGCTCCGTCCGCCGTGGACGGTGTTTGATGTGATCCGTCCGCCGCGGTCGTAGTTTCTTGACATTTTTATCCTAATCGCAACCGCGGATTATCCGCGGTGCGGTCGGGAGTGTTTTTGCCGCGACCATGGCGGACGGGACACATTTCTAATGAGCCCCTAAGTGTGGAAGCCTTTGATCAGATAATACATTTCTATGGAAAAATATTTCTAATAAGCCATATTAGAACATTGGAATATGAAAAATACTATTAGCCAAATGCATATGTAAATGTGAGGACCTAAGGTGTCTTATGTGTGGCAATATTGTACAATGGATTGAAATCTGTGTATACTTTTAATACTGCTTATGGATCGGTAATAGCAACTGGTGGCTCTGGGTGAATACTTACCATTCTCCGCAAAAAACACAGTTGATGGACAGAATGTAGAACAATGTCATACATTCACCCCAGTACAAGGATCTGGGCCTGAATCCATCGTTTTTTTTGCACTCCACACCACCCTGGGTTAGACACTGGCTATATGCACTATCCGGCCCCTATCAACCTCTCCTCATACCCTTCCCTCCTGACTCCACAACTCTATAATAACGGGGACGCAATACTCCGTACTACTCCATACCTTACATGGAGGCTGAGTAGTAATCCTACAGAAAGAGACTTATAATATTATCCTTTTCCTATGAGATTTAATCCTTCCCCCTTCCCTCTAGGCTGGTAGCTACATGTTGGAGAATGGTAAGTAGCAAAAAACACAGTTGATGGACAGAATGTAGAACAATGTCATACATTCATCCCAGTACAAGGATCTGGGCCTAAATCCATCGTCTTTTTGCACTCCACACCACCCTGGGTTAGACACTGGCTATATGCAAATTAGCTCTGACCCTGTGCCTCATGGGAACAGTCCAGTCCGAACTACCAAGCCATGTCTTTCCCAGACCGGAATCAAGCATCCAAGGACCGGTTTCTGGCTGTCAGCCTTCATCAGCCTGGATAGCTTGACTCCAGTGGTGTGGAGAGCCTGGGACTCACGTCTGAGCATACCCAGCCCACTCGGGGTGAAAATTGCAAAAAACACAGTTGATGGACAGAATGTAGAACAATGTCATACATTCATCCCAGTACAATGATCTGGGCCTAAATCCATCGTTTTTTTGCACTCCACACCACCCTGGGTTAGACACTGGCTATATGCAAATCAGCTCTGACCCTGTGCCTCATGGGAACAGTCCAGTCCAAACTACCAAGCCATGTCTTTCCCAGACCGGAATCAAGCCTCCAAGGAATGTATGACATTGTTCTACATTCTGTCCATCAACTGTGTTTTTTGCAATTTTCACCCCGAGTGGGCTGGGTATGCTCAGACGTGAGTCCCAGGCTCTCCACACCACTGGAGTCAAGCTATCCAGGCTGATGAAGGCTGATAGCCAGAAACCGGTCCTTGGATGCTTGATTCCGGTCTGGGAAAGACATGGTTTGGTAGTTCGGACTGGACTGTTCCCATGAGGCACAGGGTCAGAGCTGATTTGCATATAGCCAGTGTCTAACCCAGGGTGGTGTGGAGTGCAAAAAAACGATGGATTTAGGCCCAGATCATTGTACTGGGATGAATGTATGACATTGTTCTACATTCTGTCCATCAACTGTGTTTTTTGCAATTTTCACCCCGAGTGGGCTGGGTATGCTCAGACGTGAGTCCCAGGCTCTCCACACCACTGGAGTCAAGCTATCCAGGCTGATGAAGGCTGACAGCCAGAAACCGGTCCTTGGATGCTTGATTCCGGTCTGGGAAAGACATGGCTTGGTAGTTCGGACTGGACTGTTCCCATGAGGCACAGGGTCAGAGCTAATTTGCATATAGCCAGTGTCTAACCCAGGGTGGTGTGGAGTGCAAAAAGACGATGGATTTAGGCCCAGATCCTTGTACTGGGATGAATGTATGACATTGTTCTACATTCTGTCCATCAACTGTGTTTTTTGCTACTTACCATTCTCCAACATGTAGCTACCAGCCTAGAGGGAAGGGGGAAGGATTAAATCTCATAGGAAAAGGATAATATTATAAGTCTCTTTCTGTAGGATTACTACTCAGCCTCCATGTAAGGTATGGAGTAGTACGGAGTATTGCGTCCCCGTTATTATAGAGTTGTGGAGTCAGGAGGGAAGGGTATGAGGAGAGGTTGATAGGGGCCGGATAGTGTTATATAAATAAAAGGTGTGTAGCTGGAAATATAGGGGTTGTTGAGATATATGCCTGGAGATGCAAATAGTAATGTATATAAAGAATGCAGGATAGGTAAATCAGAACAGTACTAAATTGACCATGTGGAAGAAAGGAGAAGGTGAAGGTGAAGATATATGTAAGCCTAGAACAAGTGCTTTAAAAACAAGTGGCAACTAACATTATATTACTTGAGAAAACATCAACTGGTGTTCGATATTATCACTGAATAATTTGGGTTATTCACTGTAAGAATTGTATTATTATCGTTTCCTGAACAGAGGAAGGGTGACCATAACTGAAGAAACAAATCAATCTGATCCTGGATATTGTATATGGCTCGTTCATAAGAAGCCAAATGAATCATGGCTACCTACCACACCACCTGCGACAGTGGGTTCAGTGATCTCCACTGTCATAATATACATATCTTGGCTTTGGCTAAAGCTGTGTATAGGAGTCGACATTGAGGTTTTGAGAGCACTTGTGATTGACGCAAATCATGTAGGAGGATACTGGCAGAAGTAAGTGGAAGGTGTAAAGGCATCATAGTATGTAAGGTCTTACCCACATAGGCCCAAAAAGGTTGTATTAACGTACATTCGCAAATAAAATGGGTTATGTCGCAAGCAGCATTAGCGTCTCCAGCAGTTAGCATGGGGAAGTAGTCCTGCGTGAGGTAGTTTTGTTGGTGATCAGTGCCAGTCATGGAAGATTTTGAATAAACAAAATTTCAATCTTGCCTCACGGGTGCTCTTATTCAAATCATCTAGGATCTCCATCCATTCATCATCCTTATATGAGACTGATAATCTGGTTTGCCATCTGGTGCGCAAATCTTATAATAGGGGTTGCGAAAAGAGGTGGAATGTGAGTCCTTCATATAATCAGGACGTGATCCCTTTAAATTTTCCCCAGGTATGTAGGTATGTTACTACTTGTGAAGTCTGTAACAACGAAGGATGCGGTCCTAACCCGTCCTCAAGCATTGTTGAAATTGTGTGTATTTCCTGTATAGTTGGGTAGGTTGGGCAAATACCTCTTGTAGTTGTGCAAATGTCTTAAGATCACCATCATGGAGGAGCTGGTCCAGGCTATGAATTGTTGCTGCCTTCCATAGGGGTCAGGATATTGTTTGTCTATTAATACGTATGCTTGCGTTATCCCTAAAAGGAGCTTTTCCATGGATTTGAGGGTTCGAACCCATCAGTCGATGTGCTTGTTGCCAAGACCATAGCTGATCAAATCGGATTGGTGGGATCATTATTACTAGTTTGTGTCCCATATAAAGTGGAAAGGCCTGTCTCTGTTGATAGAAGATGCCTTTCTATATGACCCATTGAGGCATGTCAAGGGCTTTTGATATCATTTAAGCCATTTGGGATAACTGTAGTGCAAGGGCATATTGGTCCACTGAGGGAAGGCTCATTCCTCCGCAAAAGCGACGAGCCTTTAGTTTCAGCACTGCTAGGCCAGGTGTAGCTGAATTGCATATAAAGAATTTTATCTTAGAATCTATTGAGCGCAGCGTGGTCAGAGGAATCGGAAGGGGAAACATACAAAGAACGTATATGAAATGTGGGAGGGTGACCATCTTTACGGCTTGTACTCTAACCCACATTGAGAGCCCCAGTGCCTTCCATTTATCAAAGTTGTGTTGCAGCTGGGTAATCAGGGGATTTAAGTTATCTACAATAATCCCTTCCAACCCTTTGTTCACCAGTATACCTAAATATTTGAGTCACAAGGATTGCCAGTGAAAGAGAAACCCATGTATGACCACTTTTATGGTCTTTTCTGAAATGGGCAGTGCTTCACTTTTATCCCAAATAATTTTGTAACCAGAAAAGGAAGAGAAATCCTCTATAATTTGAAGTATGGATGATAGAGAATGAGGCAAATCTGTGAGTGTAAGTCTAATGTCATCCTCGTATGAATAGAGTTTAGATTCTCCCATCGGAAGGTGTATGCCTGCAACATTGGTAGCTTGACGTATTGTGGCCTCTAACGGCTCCATAGCTAAAAGGCAGAGGAGTGGGGAAAGGGGGAACCCCTGATAAGTTCCTCAATGGATTGGAAATGGTTCTGACACAGAGCCCCCACAATTTGCCTTTACAGTAGGATTATCGTGTAACAGACGTATTTTGGATATGAACTGGTCACCCAGTCTGAACCTTTCTTATACTTTAAAAATATACTCCCATTCAATACAAACACCTTCCCCATGTCAAGTGACAAAGCTAGTGCGTCATTTTGGAGGTATTTGGCAGATCATAACATGTGGGCCAGAGTGTGGAGGTGGTTCCTAGTGGAGCGTCCTGGAACAGATCCTACTTCTGAATGGTGAATCAAGGAGGGTAAGACTTTGCATAGAAGGGAAGCTAGGACACTGGGCAAAAATTTGATATCACAATTTAATACTGATATGGGATGGTAACTGCCACAAAGTAGGGGGTCTGTCCCAGGTTTGGGTAGGACAGCGGTTACAGCTTTATTAGCTATGGGACCCAAAGAAGCCTTATGCTCTGCTTTCTGAGATGCAGTCTGAAGAGAATCAACCACTTCCGTTCCCGGCCATTGGTAAAATCCCACAGGGAAGCCATCTTCATCCCGGCCCTTATGGCAGGGTAAATTGGCTATTGCATGCGAGATCACCTCTTTGATGATCTCTCCCTCTAGAAGTTCTCTGAAGTTTGCCATTGTAAGGAAGGTATCTAGTTTATCACCATCAACTTGCATCCCAGTGGTGTAAAGAGACAAATTTGTTCACAATGTCTCAAGGTCTAGTTAATGTGACTTTATAGCTGGTATGGCCATGGCTGGTTCTCTTTATCGTAGCTGTGCGGCCAGTAGCCTCCCTGTCTTTCCCCCCTGTTCATAATGTCTCTCTTTCATCCTTTGCAGGGCATATTCTGCCTTGGAAGTAAAAAGATTATTCAGGGCCATACAAACTTGTTCCAAGGATTTGCGGTGCCGAAGGGTAGGTTTAGCTGTGTAAAATCGAGTATAGGATGCTATATCTTGTTCCAATTCTTTCTGCCAGGCAGCAGTTTTTAGGTCTCGCGACCTATCAATGCGCGCAAGCGCATTGAGCGGAGCGAGAATTCATGTCCTCAAAACGCTCGTGAAACCAAGGGCTTCTTGCGCTGCGGTTTTCATTAAGTTCACGTGAATCCCGTGACCAAACAAGCACGCGCATTCACGGCCGCACAGCACATCAAAGGGCTTCGCCCAGCGTGCGCTCTGCGGCTTCTCCTCCCCTAACTAATTAATCATGGCTGGCCGGCCGGCCGTACTTTCAGTTTCCCGGCCGCTCTGCATTATCAGGTACGTGTTGGTGACGCATTATTTCACTTTGTCTCCATGCGCCGCTCATCTTCTCTGCCATGTGTTGCTGTCTCCTTCGTGTACTTCTTCCTGTGTTGCTGTCTCCCTCGTGCTTTTACCCCACCACTCGTGTTGCTCTCTCCCTTGTTCAAAGGGTCGTGCTTTATTTACACACATCCTCCAACCCAACACCCTTTTTTAAAATGTCCTGTTTTTTGCTGTGTCTACTATCGATTATAAGCATGCCCCAGTGCAGAGCTTTTTGAAATACGCACATCGAGGCCGACCAAACTTAGCCCCACAACTCGTGCCTATGCCGCCACTGTTGGGTGTTGTTGTCTTGCCGCCATGCCACCACCCATCGAGGCCGACCAAACTTAGCCCCACAACTCGTGCCTATGCCGCCACTGTTGGGTGTTGTCGTCTTGCCATGCTCAAACCACAATGCGCTTTCTTTCCATGCCACCAACATCAATGTGAAAAAAAGTTTCAAAAAGCATAGCGCAATCGGACAGATATTTGTATAACAATCCCTCCTGCTACTGGCATTCTCCCTTCTTTTGTACGGCCATTAACACTTACTAGTCACAAGATGCTCGAAGTGTGCTGTCTCAACTGCCAGTCCTCCGACGATACCCTTTTGGCTTTTAGGACGCCATTATCTAGCTGTGGTTGCAGTTCACATGACCGCCATCTCGAGCTCACGTTGTACGTCCTACACAGAGTGGTAGGACTCATGATGAACACTCTACGTCTATAAACAATGTTCGCCATATTGGAAAGATAGCATTTACTAGATACGAGTAAGGAAACGTGTGCACAAACTCGTGGCGATATTGTTCTATTGGCCCAAAAGTTCATTGAAATCCCGAAATACATGGAGTTTAAACAAATACTGAAAAAAGGGATTTTTATCTTATTACATGAATCGGCCAAAAATAAAAATATGTTGCATTTTCATTGCACATGTGCACGCTATTCCATTCTAGTTTACTCTACGTCTATAAACAATGTTCGCCATATTGGAAAGATAGCATTTACTAGATACGAGTAAGGAAACGTGTGCACAAATTTGTGGCGATATTGTTCTATTGGCCCAAAAGTTCATTGAAATCCCGAAATACATGAAGTTTAAACAAATACTGAAAAAAAGGGATTTTTATCTTATTACATGAATCGGCCAAAAATAAAAATATGTTGCATTTTCATTGCACATGTGCGCGCTATTCCATTCTAGTTTAGAGTCAGAATATCGGGTCCTATATCATTTTGCTTGCTTACCAAAGATTATTCATTCAAATGAAAGGTTGTACCAACCTCAGAGTTTATTGCCATTCTAGATATTCTAAAAGGCTTCATGTATCAAAAAATAGGAACAAATACTTTTCAGTCTATCTTAGGAGTTGTTTCTTCCATGATATTCAGTCCCAATTGCTTTTTTAGGTTCAGTTAATACATGTCAGTGCTCACGGGGTATTAATCTATATTAGAACCAAACCCCACCATCATGCTTGATTTAAGAAGCATGGTAATAGAGACCTAATACATGTATTCCAGGGTGCAAGTAATCACTAGACATTATCTTCTCAGAATGCCCTGTAGTTGGAACCAATGAATGCTTGCGGTTTCCTAGTAGCTATCAATTCAACGCTCATACATTTAAAGAAGACAAACAGGTGAAGAAGAGTTGCTCTATTTTCCTATGAATATAGCTATGTCATTCGTGATGCAAAAGCTGCATGGTTGCAGTGGTACCAGCCATTTAGTCCGTTTTAAGACATGTTCCAATTATATAGTTTGGTGCTGGTAATTTTACACATAATAGTTCGTTTTTATGATACATGCAGCCTCACTCAGCCTCACATCCTCACCCTCACACCCTCACACCCTCACACCCCCTCACTCACCCTCACACACTCACACACCCACTCAGCCTCACCCTCACACCCCCTCACCCTCACACCCTCACATCACTCAGTGCTACAACACATATGTGTGTGTAGGTGCAAATGCAATGTTCTTGGGTTTTCGTCACAATAAAATACACTGAACATAATCTTCACAAAATTTATTTACAAACGTTTAAGCTATTGCCATTATAAATTACAATAACTTTTTTTAAAGTATTAATTACTTACAAAATTAAAAGCCATTGTTATTTGTAATATCAATACATCTAAGTCACGTAAATACAACACACATTGCATTACAAATGCTATAGGAGTCACATTTGCGAAAGTTAAAACTATAAAAAAGTGTCATTTACAATACAATACAATACAATACAATACGAATCGCTCAAACTTTCCTAATGGGAAAAGTTAAAA
The DNA here is from genome assembly GCF_964261635.1 of Lissotriton helveticus. NCBI lineage: Eukaryota > Metazoa > Chordata > Amphibia > Caudata > Salamandridae > Lissotriton > Lissotriton helveticus. The sequence goes on from NC_136063.1 coordinate 810,689,153, forward strand.
GTATGGGCATTGTAAATCACAAAACAAAAAAATAAAATGTCATTTAGAAAACCAATAGCTCAAACTTTCCTACTGCGAGACCTATTGGCAACGCCAGTGCTTGTTCTATTAGCTTGCGCTGCAATTCTCATAAGCTGGCCACGTATGTTAGCTTTTGCTACTGCCCAGAGGGTTCTGCCTGAGTTTATGGATCCTTGATTGGTGGAAATGTAACCCTGAAGGTGAATTTGCAATTGGGCTTTACCCTTGGGGATTCTATAGCTCTGAATATTTATGTACCATGGCTTACGTCCTGGTCTGGCCAGTCCGATTTCGAGTGAAAATAGGGCTGGGGAATGATCAGAAAGTGCTGCCTCTAGAATATTGGATTCCTGAATCAACTGTACTACATTTTGAGAGACCAGAAAGTAATCAAGGTGAGAGAGTGTGCCATGGGTAGGAGAAGTAAAAGTATATTCTACATCTGCAAGATGAGAAAGACGCCAGTGATCTAACAAACCATTGTCTGCCAATATATCGTCCATCAAAGCTCTGTCTGCTGCGTTGTTCCTATATAAAGAGCATGTTTTGTCCAGATTTGGGTCTCTTCTAGGTTCCAATCCCCGCCAGTAAGGAATTGTGAAGTGCCTATCTACATTAGAAGATGATTCAACTAAAGAAAGAACAACTTTTTTGCTCCAGTCGGGACAGAGACTGAAACAATGGAAATATGAGTTTCCCACAATAAATAGTTTGGTAAAGACGTATCACCCATCTGGATCCGTTCAAGTCTTTAACACTGTTACGGAAGAGATTTACAAATAAGGGTCGCTACTCCACATTTGCGAGGGGGTTTCGCGTCCGGAGCATCTCCCCCTTGTACACTACTGTGGATCAACTTTCCCACCCATTACCTGAGCAATTTGTTAGATTCTGTAGCATCAAGGTGGGCTTCCTGAAGAAGTGCCATATCCACCTGTTTTGATTGTAAATAGGAGACTATTTTTTTACTTTTGATGTAATGTGTTAATTCATGAACATTCCATGTTGTTACACGAAGTGCGTGAGTGGTGACCATGTCAGAGGGACAGAAAGGAACGGTCAGTAATAAGTGATTACTATAAGTATGTCAAAATATGTCGAAGAGGGTACATGAGGTTTTCCTAGTTCTGTGAAGGAAAAATGAGCGAGAGAAGAAAAGAGTGAGGAGGGGGAATGAATAATGGAAGGAGAAACCATGGTCCACAACAAGAGTGATATAATCCAGTAAATTAGTCGGGAGAGTGATGGCAGATGTTTGGGGCTAGACTCGTGTCACAGAAAAGAGGATGTGGTGTAATACAATTTGTTAAAGGGAAAATGGAAGGGGGATAATGGTAAGTGTTAGGAGTAAAAAAAAAAAGTAGATGAGAAAGGGTAGTTAGGGAATAAGGAATGCCGACGGTTGTGCGACACAGGGGATCATGAACTTTTAACCGCAGGAGAATGGGGCAATGGCAAAAAATACAAAACAAAAGGGCAATTACACTGTACAGATCAGAGTGCGTATAGTATTGACAAGAACGGAGCATCGCGGTGTAACATTGTAACATACTATTCATCCTCTGAGTTGAAAGGATTGCATATATGTATATAATACAATCAAAATCATGTGAAATTAGACTGTCAGCAACAATATTAATTACTTCACATAAATCTGCAACAACAGCAATAAAGGCTTAAATTACATTGGTATGAGTGACATCTACAGAATGTATTACTGCTGAAATAAGCAAAATAATCAACACATACAGCAAAGTTAGTATAATTACCATAATGAGAACAAATCAGCGTAGGTAATATTCAGCTATCCGGTGACTAGGCATTTTCGTTCTTCTCAGTAGCTTGAGCACATCAAACTCTACCACTGACCTAGAGTTTGATTAAAGAAGGCATTCTCATAGTCATAGCTATGATTGCATTAAGTGCAATCATAGCTATGACTATGACCAAGACTATGAGTTAGCCCAACCCAGTCTTATTCCACATCTTAAGCAGACTTTAGGGGAGAACACGATTTGTCTCTATGTTGCTCCTGAGTAGAGGCAGACACAATTTTAGGGGCCGAAGCCTTGTCCTCATGAATTTGAGTAGACGTCACAAGATCTCTGCTGCGATGTCGTGCGTTGCTGATATTCCGTTGTCATTTGCCTGATGCCTGCATGGAAGAACTAGCTTGTCCTGGTTCTGGAGTGGAGTGCTGTGTTTCCATTTCCTGCGGCTTCAAGCGGTCTATGAAGAGGCGGAGGTCCTCCGGGTCGTACAAATCTTTGGAAATTCCATCTTTAGTGATGCGGAAGCAGGCAGGTTCAAAGAGACCATACTTGATGTTCATTGGCATAATTGAGGCCTCATTTATAGGAATGCCTTGCTGCAATCATTAGTTTCTCTGGAGACATCAACTGCTATGCAGATTTCATGCCCATCATAAAGAAAATGAATGTGTCCTTGTATAACGCAACAGGTGCTCATGTAAAGTGCTCTGATACCTCTGGGTCTAGTTTGCGCTATATAAAACTCCACAAAAAAACAATATGTGATTGGACCATGAGTTTGTGCTGATACTAGTAGTTGCCTTGTCTGCTCCTGCCTTAAGAAGCAGGCAATGAGTGGTCATGGATGCATTGCAGATTCTTTGCGCAGTGGGCCAATGCGTTGTGCATGCTGTATTTCCAGTCGAGGGTCAAAAGTAATGGCAACTAAATTCAGAATTATATTTTGAAGGAATGCTCTGGCGTTTGGACCTTCAATTTTCTCCGGGAACCTGTAAAAATTAACATTATCCCCCCTGCTGTGATCGTCCAAGTCAATGAATTTACTGCAGAGGAACAGTAGCCCTTGATCTCAGCTTTGTATTGATTCTAGATGTTCTTCCACAACTGTCAACCTATGATCAAGCCCTTCTGTTTTTGTATGGATCCCCGCAATGTCTACTTGTATTGATTTCACTTCTGCCGCTAATGAGGATATATTTGTGTCCATTCCTTCTAGCCGCCGACTGACAGCAGAAATTTCTTGCAATATGCGATCCATAGTCTCCCCTTGTGTGGAGGTTGGGTTGATATGGGGTGAGCCTTCTGCTTGGGAGGTAGTGCTTTTCATAGACATGTTGCATGACTGTTTGAGCACCTCCGCAAAAATGGGATCTGTAGGATTTGCTTCCATGCTTGATAGTGGACATTCAACTCTTTTAGTCCCAAGACAGTGCACTGAGTCAATGCAGGGGCACAGAGCAGCTAAGTAATCTATGATAAGCAGCCCAATTAAAAAACAGGGGTATTTGTTTTCAGTAAGGGTTTCGGGCACGAGTAATTTACTTTTGTATGAACGTTTCCTTCACCAGAATATCTTTGTGGAGTGCTGAGTGACGACCAGCTTCAGAATTTTCCTCTCATGTCTTCTGTTGGCTATCAGAAACTTTCTGTTGTATATTGAAGGGAGGCTTGTTCTATCCTCGCCGTGTGTAAATTATTGACTTATTGTACTAACCTCTTAATGTTTTTAATATTTCTTGTCATCTTTGTCAGATTGTGATCCTGAAAATATTCAGAGATGAAGACAAGTGTTTGTGGCGGTTGCCCTTTCCCCTCTTTTGCGGCTTTCATCTCAGTAAATATTCAAACCATTTAGTATTGGAGGAGACTGAAGCTTAGAACGGGTCTATGGGACCAAATTCTTCAAGGACTCTACTAATGCTCTTATTTTTGTTTAGAGAGGATGAATTGTAATTGAAGCTTTGGAAGCGCTTTGTAGAAACGAGGAGTAAAATGTTTAGTAGGGGGTGATGAAACAGGTAGAGCGTCAAGGTGTTCCTCTCATTTAGGGCACCTCCGAGTTCCCAGCTGCGATCGACGCAATATATGAGGCTTAAGTCTGTGTTTGTTTGAGTGCCCAAACCATCATTATGCCATAGATTCCACAGAGTTTGCAACGGCAATCTAGCACGTTATATAAAGGCTCAAGATGACCCTGGTGCCTCCTGGATTGGAGCGGCTGTTCAAACCATAACTGTATGTAGGCCCAAAATTCTCCTGGGCACTTCACTGAAGGTAATTGGATATAAGGACTAAAGCATCAAACTCTGCGGTAGCTGCAAAGCTCACTCATAGCTCGACATCAGGCACTCTCTCGAATCACCTGAAGCCATCAACGTTATCCATAAGAGTGCTATTACTTCTCATATAGCCTCAGGTCCATCTATCTTACTGTAAGTTCAAGCCTGTTTGTGTGGATGAAGTTGAGATCTTGAGTGTTAGTCAGAGAGCGCAAAGAGCGGGAACATATCATTTTTAATCTCCTAGGGCTGAGGTTGCACGTATGTCTTCAGGTGTGGCACCCCTTCACAGGTGATATCCCACACTTCTCCCGCCGAGGGATCAGAGCATTGAATTACGCAGCAATCACAACACTCACCCGTTTCTAAATTGTCGTAGTTTCCATCGTTTTCCGTTTTCCAGACGTCATCAATTCAGTCAGAAATAGTGCCGCCATCGCTTGTGAAACTCCAAGCCCACCGACGTCATCGGATATGCTGGCCTGTTTGCATTAGAGAGAAGCCGGGGACTTGATTAGTGACGGTAGAACGAGGAGGGAGGGAACACCCGCTACTCTTGAGCAGAGGCTGCAGGCATGTCCCCAGGCCCAAATTTTCCTCACAGCTCGCAATTCTCACTACTCTCCATTCACATTTCAGACACATTGGAAGTTTAGACCATCTGTTTCCCAGGCTCACTGTATCATAAGAGGCATCGATGTAATGCCCTCAGCGATGTATAGGCAGCCGCCGTCTCCCTCTGAAGCCCCCCTCACAGCCGAGCTCGCAGATCAAGCTACCATCTTTGTCCACGGCCAGACTATGTCCCCTCTATGAATAGCTTATGACAAGCTCTCAATCCAATTTGTAAAAGAATGCCATACCCTGACTCCCCATTTTGGTGACTTTTGCCCTTTACATTCAAACCCGGATCCTTTCTTAATGCACTTATTTGCCTCATCCTAAAAAACGGAAAGGACATACTTACTGTAAGAACTATAGACCCATCACTTTAGTAAACTTAGATGATAAGATTTTCTCTAAAGCACTGGCTTTCAGACTGGAATATTTTCTTACCAATCTCTTGGGAAAGTAACAATTTGGATTTGTCTCCTTTAGATATCTTTAAGATAATACTTGCTTATTCTTTGATATTATATCTCAATCTGTGGGTCTGTTTCAACACTTAGCAGTCATTGCTCTAGATGCTGAGAAGGCTTTTGATTGGGTAAATTAGTCATTTCTATTTCATACTCTTATCTGGGTCTGTTTTGGCACTAAAATCATTAACTTAAAATCTCTTTTATTTTCACACCCACAGAGCAGCTATTTATGCTAATGGCCTAATCTCCTCATTTGCACCTTACATAGAGGAGTTAGTCAAGGTTGTCCCCTTTCTCAATTTCTTTTTAACCTTGTCCTTGAACCATTTTTATCTAGAATTAGACAAAACGTACATATTCATGGTTTCTCACATAATTCTCAACAAATTAAATTAGTGGCATATACAGATGCTATCCTGTTATTCATATCAAATCGTCATTCTTCCCTTCCTGTTTTCTTGTCTGAGGTTGCATCTTATGTTCTATTATCTGGTTATAAACTAAATAATGACAAATGTAAAATTTTAACCTTAAATAAGTTTACCTTTAAATATGATTTTTCTTTCTCCAACTTCAACTGGCAATCTCACTAAAATAAAATATCTTGGTCTTCAATTCACTCAGTTACTCAATACTTCTCTTACCATTCATTTAGATGTGTGTATTTCTAAGATCACTTCCTTAACTAATAGGTGGCAATCTTTGCATCTATCTTGGTGGGGCCAGTTGGATTCCATAAAAATGATGTTAGTCCCTATTATTCTTTTTACTATATCTAAAATGTCTTTAAATATTCCACTAAAATCCTATAATAAAATCTATTCAATTATACCCTCCTTTCTCTGGAATAAAAAAAAAACCACATGTTGTTACTTGATTGAAATGCCCTAAAGAAGAATGAGTAGTTAAGTTTCCAGATTTTGCTACCCATTATAAGGCATTCATATTAAAACAATCAATACATTGAATCACATCTTCAACCATGTATACTTCATTATGGGTAGACCTAGAACATGAGCTCTTATCTCCTTTCTCATTTTGTGAATTATTAACTTTAATCTGAAAACCTTAAAAATTATCCATCCCAATTGTTGGGCATACTTGCAAACTACTGTCTTCTGTTACTCCATGCTCCCCCATGGATTTGAAATCCTTTTTAGTTTCCTCCATTTAGCATAATCACATCATGGGAATAAAGAAAAGACCTATTTATTGGTCAGCTTGGAGAAATAAAGGGCTAATCTGGGTTAAATAATGATACAATAAGGACTCTTTTGTATCCTTTTCACAAGTTCAATCATTCTTTGGCTTTTCATATACTTCTCGTCATAAATTTATGACCTTACAATATGTCATTCCTCAATCATACACTCAATTTAAATATCTCTCTCCAACTAGCACACAATCACCCATTATTCTCACTAATCCAATACATACAAATCCAAAAGCTTCATATATTTATTCAATACTGCAATGTAATTAAAACGAAAGACCCAAATCCAGTACAGTACTCGACGGGGAAAACGACCTTCATATCACTTAACCTATCTCCACTTGGATACAGTTTTTGATTAAAATGAGGAAATTCCCGCTTGCAGCAAATGCAACACAAAAATTGTCTTTATTTACAAGAGACTTTTCACAACACCTGGTTTTCTACACAAGATCATTTTTAACACTCCAGACACTTGTTTGACATGTCCTACAAAAAAGGCTAACATGAAACACTTGATATTTACCTGTACCTATGTCTTTGCTTTTTGGTTACAAGTTTGGCCCAAGATCAATTTAATGTTTTGTTCAAATATACCTTATTTAATTTCTCATGTATTCTGAGGAAGCTTTGCTGATGTGTGGGCTAATGTTTCATTTGATGTGTAAATATTATATCTCATATTAGCAATTGATTTTCAGCAAATGACTAAATACTGGAATTACATTAAACAGTTATTGTCTAAAGCATGATGGTACCCAGTCTGTTATAACCACAGATTGGATCCTTCTCACCAATTACGCAGCTTCTAGATGAATCTGTCAAACGATAATTCCCACCTCTACCTAATGATCAAGAAGTACTTCCAATTCTCGTTTTTATCATTTTCCTTGCTTTTCCTTGCTTATTATACATTGTTTAATTCACATTTTGCTGCTTACCTTCTATTTACAATCAGACTTTTGTGCATTTTTATCTGACTGATGTATAGGCTTCTTTCTTCCATTTCCCTCCTTTTTATTTTATTAACACCATTCTTTGATTGTTGTATTTATAAGTTTCTCTATGAATATGATGAACATTCTCTTTAAACTTAACAAAAAAGAATTCAGCACCTAGATAATTGCAAACATCTTGTAAATGTGTTTCATTTGATTTTGCATGTAGGTTCTGAATGTTTTCAAAAGCTGAATTGAAACATGTCTTTGACTACTTTTTCAAATTATGTGCATGTCAAGCCTATGTTTGCAAACAATTGATTTGAAGAGCACAACAGGAAGGCAATGTGTCCTTCCCACAAACCTTCAATTATAAAGACGCTTCTGAACAATTTGTTTATTTAAATTTCATGCATGTTCAGACAACTATGAAATTCAATCATTGTGCATGCCTCTCTATGAACTTGCAGCTTTAAAATGTGTGTGAGTAATCTAGAGGGTCCACAAATGATATTAACAAACTTGGACCCAGATTTAATGGTATTTACTTTTCAGTGCAAAAGGTATTCTTGGGTTGCAACTGTGCCCCTTCTTTAGCACAAAAAACGCACACTAGGTTTTACTTCGTGTCAAAGGAGCACTACTGGGGCATTACTGGTGGATCAGTGCATGTGCTTATAGCTTCTGTCTCAAAGCATAATGTACTAAGATAGACTGGACAGGTTTTGCATCCGAAATGAATGCCTCCTTGAAGCAGGTGTTACCAAGAGGAAATGTTTTAATTTCTCCTCAGAACCCACACATTACATTTCCTCTGTGGTGCAGAGTACACTTTCAATAAATGGGATCCTTCTGAAATGGATATAGGCATGGGAATTTCTACAGGAAGGGTATGTTTCCAGTACAAATCCTATGTCTGGCAGCATACACTCACTTTTGTGAGGCTGTGGATCTCACAGGGCAGCCTAATTAGAGCTGCAGCAGCAGACTATTCTTTGTAGATATAGCTCTGCACTGTGCTTTACCCCATGTACAATGCAGACCTGGAATATGGGTTTCTGTACTTTGTGAAACATTTGTAAATATGTCTTCTCCTGTTTTTATGTGTGTGTGCATTTAGATGTAAAGGAAGCGTCTCATCACTTATTTTTTTTCTTTCAAGGCGGGGGTCTTTAAAATGGTCAGAGTGACAGACATTAAAGCAGTCGACGTGTGTGCCTCAACTAGGCCTCTTGTGTTCATACTTGAGCATTGGATGAGTGGTAGAACCTTCTTTAGTTTATAAAGCTGCATGTTAATGCTCTTCCCACTGTATGGATGTGGAGGAGTAATAGAGAGTGCAAATAAGAGAAGAGTTTCCAAGAGATATGGCAAGAGAAAGACCATTTGCTAGAAGCAATTTTATTGATATTTAATTATGGGGCAGAAGATTCACTACATTTTCGTGCAAGTAAAGATGGAGCTTTTTTCATAAATACCACTTCCTCATTTCGCTCTTGAGGAAGCTATAGCTGTTTCAGGGGGATGACTTTGCCTTCAAGTGCTCATTCGGTGGTGCAAATTAAACTGGTGCCTTCTACCAAGAGGCTGCCAACATGAGTCACATACAGGAATAAGCCAGCTTCCTCTTTCCCATCATTTACCACCCTAACTAGGGGCAGTAACTGGTAAATATTTGTGACCGCAACTGCAGTCACAAACCATTAATATATATACCATTGCCTGCCAATGCCACATAAGAGGGGATCTCCCTTTCATTCCCCCTCCTACTTCTGTTTCATAATGGATCAAAAAAACCTTTTATGAGTTGCAGATACTTTTCTGACTCATAAAAGGGCTTTGAAATGAAGTCTAATTATATTTTTGGTCTGAAGACATATATTTTTGCAAAACGCAGGCTTTGCAGCTGCAAAACACCTTTTCACATAAATCCCTGAATTATTCACATTTTTATTTGCATCATTGTATGGCTGTTCATAGTTAGCGATTAATTATGTAGAGCTTGTGTTGGAAATGACTATCTTTTGCATGGTTTTCCCACATATATTTGTCTACTGCTGCTGAACCCATTTTTGTTGGTCATGGGACTCTTTGCACTTTGCCACTGCTAACCAGTGGTGATGTGCCTGTGCGTTCCATTTCAAACATGTTAACATTGGTTTACACCCGAATGGCTCATCTAATTTGCTTGTAATTACTTAGGACATGGTACCACCTGCACCTTGTACATACCATATACCTACCTGCAAATTAAATGTTACGATTGGGCTGCAGCACTTATTGTGCCACCCACTGAAGTAACATTGTAAAACATGTCTCTAGACTGGCCACTGGAGCCTGGTTGTGCAGTTTTAAACATGGCAAATAACCCTTTTGCCAGGTCTAAAACATCTCTTTTAATACTTATAATTCAGCTCTAAAGTAGGCTCTAAATGCTCATATGCAAAAAGAACAGATGACAGACCTAATGCTGAACAATGCAAACATTCACCCCCAGTCACAGCTCTGGGTTTAATCCATCCTTTTTTATCACTATGCCACCCCAGTTTGATCCCTGTCATATGAAAATTAGTCTTGACCCTGCTCCTCATTGGAGCAGCCCAGCCCAGCCCGAGCTGCCAGGTCAGGTTCTCTGTGGAGCAGAAACAAGCATTCTTTGACTGATTTTGCAGTATCACCTCTCATAAGCCAGGCTAGCTTGAATCCAGTGGCACAGTGAGCACGGGGCCTACATCTGGGCATACCCTTCCCGCTTATGGTGACAAAAGCAAAAAGAACGGATGATGGATGCAATACTTAACAATACAAACATCCACCCCCAGTCACAGATCTGGGTTTAATTATTATTACACTCACCATCCCACCCCAGCAATATGCAAATCAGTCTTGACCTTGCTCCTCATGGGAACAGTCCAGCCTGACCTGCCAGGCCAGGTAATCCCCGGCCTGGAAACAAGCATCCTGGGACTGGTTTTGGGGTATTGCCCCTCATCAGCCATCAGATGATGGAAGGAATTCTGAACAAAGAAACATTCACCCCAGTCACAAATCTGGGTTTTATCTTTAACTTAAGTGTAAACTTGGGAGCAGCTATAGCAAGCAGCTCTTCTCTGCAACTTCAACTACTGCTGCTCAACCTTTGGAACTCTGTTGGCTGCTACTGCTCAGTAGCTATGTTCAGTGATTCTCTGCCATTTAACGTCTTACTCTCAGAGTGGGACGTCTGCTGTCAAGGATTTGCAGAGCATGGCTACCAAGTGGCTGCTTTGTTTCCCTTTAATGCTGAGAGTTAGGGATGTAACTTGGATTCCCAAGCCTAAAGGCTCTATATTCAGTGCCTATCCTATGGAAATAATCACCTACAGTGGGACAGACAAGCTAAACTTTACCCTGCGAAGTGTCAGATGGAGTCCTTAAACTTTTCTCTTCTACACAAATTACCATAATTACCAACTTTGTGTGCAAAATGTTTAGCTTCACCGAACTCTAGTATAATACTGTGCAATTAAATATATTCAATATCAATGAAATCTAAAAGAAAAGGATTCCTTTGTAACAATTTGTAAAAGGCCATATTGGTTTAATGAAAAAGAAAATCCACATCCCAAACTTGATGGAAAAGGAGAACGGGTAATTTAGTGCCAAGTGTATGGTAAGACCGGTTAGAAAATGTCACAAATTCCACCCCAAATTTTAGTGACCAGCCATTTTGCGATGCAACCTTTCTTCTAGTAGGTTGAAATACAAAGTCTCCAGTCATAGGGGTCGCGGAAAAATCTGCCTAATGACTAATAATGTGGGAGGTCACAATTTGGGACCCCCTGTTATTGGCAATAAAGGATGCAATGACCAGCAAACCACCAGCTTTTTATGTTTTATTAAAGTAGTCCATCTACTTTAAAGAAACCAATGCTGCTTTAAAAATGTTCTCATTTGGGGATCGATCATGAGTAGGCAGTGGTCCCGTGAATGACTGCTTGCTCCCCCAAAGGCTGGTAATGTGAATTCCAAGGAGGGAGGGGTTTCCTAGAGGACTCCTTCTTTAAAATATTGTGGCCACCTCCATTAGGTATTTTAAGTGAATTTCTAAGGTTTTTAAAAAAAATTCTATTCCCTAACTACAGCGTCCCTGTGATATTTGATTTTTTAATTGTTATGGTTTTTAAATGCTATTACCTAACTGTAACCTTTAACCTTTTAGAGTAAGTGTGTGCCTGAGCGCATGAGTGTCTAATTGGCTGCATAAGTGTCTCACTGGGTCTGTGAGTGAGTGCTTGAGTCTGTGAGTGGGTATGTAAGTCTGTGAGTGGGTCTGTGCGTGCATATGTGAGTATGTCAGTAGGACTGTGAGTGAGTAAGAGAGTGTCTAAATGGATGTAAGTGTAGGTGTGAGAGTCTCTTTATGGGGTTGTGCTTAGGTGTAACAGTGTCTGTAGGATATCTGAATGGGTGTGCCAGTGTCTGTATGGGTATGTGAGTGGGTTTAAACTGTCAATATAGGTGTTAGTGTGGGTGTACGATTCTCTGTATGGGTTTGTGAATAGGTGTAACAGTGTCTGCATAGGTGTAAGAGTGTGTGTGAGAGAGTCTGTACGGATACGTGCATGGGAGTGAACATCTATATATGGATGTAAGTGTAGGTGTGAGAGTCTCTCTGTGGGTTTGTGAATTGGTGTAACAGTGTTGGTAGGATATCTGAAGGAGTGTGACAGTGCTTGTATGGTATTTGAGTAGGTATAAAACTGTCTATATAGGTGTAGCTGTGGTTGTGAGAGACTTTGTATGGGTTTGTGAATGGGTATGAGAGTCTCTGTAAGGGTTTCTAAATGGGCGTGACAATGTCTGTATGGGTATAAGACGGATGTGAGAGTGTCTGTATAGGTAAGTGTGGGGGTGTGCCGAATCTGGATGGGCATGTGAGTAGTTATGTGAGGAAGAGAGAGTATAAACATATATATTTTTTTTTCAGACAGGCTAAATCCGGGGATCCCCTGAGTTACCTGGGAGCTATGTTGAGCCCTGTGAATGGCCCCCAAAAACTTTTTCACTTTTCTGACCCCTGGACAAATGCTCAGCCCTCTTTTAGATCATGTACAAGGGGTAAGAAAACCTCTCATCTGACCCTTCATTCAATATGCAAACACATTTTCAACCCAGGGTACCATTTCCCCAACAAACAACATAGCGGTCACAACTTTTCTGTGAAGATGCACCAGCAAATCAGGACTTTACTTTGGCGTGTGAATCCACAGATCCCCCATGGGTGGATCAGCAGAGGATCCATGTCTTAATGTATACAAATTTGCTTCCTGGTTAATATCTCTAATACTGCCTAACGGATATACAACAAATCACAAAAAGCCTGACTTGCGGAACAAAGCCTACCTTTCTGCTAAATGTGGTGTAATTCCATCCAGTAGTTTGGGCAGTAAACGTTTTCAAAGGTCCTAAAGGAATTTACATGGGAAAAATGCATTTTGGGACCCCCGTTTTCTTGGCCCCCACATGATGTGCCTCCCCGAAACCTTCCAGACTAAACTTCCAAAATAATAACGAGACGATGGGGACACAAGTTGAGGTTTGCAGCAGCCAGGTTGGTGTTGTACTGAATTTGAAAAAATCTACTGCATTGCAAGGTAATGTCTGAGTTTAACATGGGTAAAGTTAGGGTTTAATTGTGTATTTTGGCTTCCCTTGTGCATGATTTTATTATTATACTTTTTGTAAATGGTGTTTCCTTCCACCATGCTGCTATATCACATTTAGGATTGGTGAGGGATTATTAGTATCTAATATATTAATTTATTGTTTAACAGAATGTGGTGAATTCACTTATAGTCCTGATGAAGTCAGTGGCAAATATGAAATAGCGAAGAAATACGTGTTGGCTTCTGGATCTTAGGAGGCCTGTAGACCTAATGAAGAGACTGAAATCCGAGAAAGTAAGAACATATTTTGATTTTATTTGATTTGTGTACACTTGGGAGTGCTCTGAGTTAATTCATGATAGTGCAACTTCTTAGTTCAGAAAAGGGTGTTTTGGTGACCCCTCCTTCTCCTAAAGCACCAAACACGGCTTGGTAATTCTGTGATCTAATTTGGACACATGGAGGAGTGCACTGAGATAGTACCAAGCCACCTTGCAAATGAAAAGTATGTTGCAGAACATGCCATGAGTGATGTAATATGGGAGGTAATTAACAGTGCATGGTTAGGGCATGAGCTATAGTTACTTTAGGGCATGAGTGATAGTTACTGAAATAACTATGACTGGTGTATTTCTGTGGTTTTGTTAATTGAAAATGGCATGTTTAAAAAAAAATGTATGATCGAGGCTGCATGAGGCAGTCCATGGCCCCCACAAGCTACCCTGACAGCACCCATTCCATGTGAGGCAGGAGCCGACATTACTCCCACTTGGAAAGAAAAGTTTTTTTTCTGGTTTTGCCAAGTGGGAGCAATTCTTTGTTTGCCTGCCTACGCTCTTTCAGACATGGAAACGATGGGGTCCCCAGGATTCTGTTATTGAATTGTTCCTGGGAAATGGTATCTCCCATCATTTTGATGGTATGGAGAGGGGGTCCTCGTGCTCTTCTTCCCATACATTTAAAATAGCAATGGTCCCGCAGTGCATTGGTTAGGTTTGGGGAGAGGGGCTGAATGCTCCCTCCCCATAATACTTAACTCAGCCTCGGTGGATGGGGTTACTGGGGCGTGCAAATGGCCAGGAAGGGGAGCTGCACATCTCCCCTGCCATTTACCTGTCACTGTGCATCAGGATAGAGTCCCTGGAAAACAGAATAGGCTCATGAAGGGGGGCACACACCACTCTCCCCTTTTAAAATGTGGCTCCAGAGGCTGTGGGTCACCTGGACCTGAAAAGGGCTCATGAGGGGGACCAGCACCCCTTCTGCAAAAAAATAGAATCGGCAGCCCCATCTTATGCTGGCCCAACCCAGACGGATGGGAGCCTTGGTTTTATTTTAATGTATATAACATTGCTGGATCTGTCCATTTATGAATAGAAATGAAATATATTTTTGGGGCAAAGGTTTACATTCTGGATATGCCACCATTAATATATAATTGATACTTAGAATATAAATATGTCTGTTACTTACTGACTATTTGTCCACTTTAGTAGTGCAATTTAAAATTTTCATCAACACATTGGCAATGTTGTCTTTTTCATATATGCATTTAGAGATATTTTCAGGTGATAAATCTTTAGTGGGAAAATAAGGGTCATTTTTATTTCATATATTATAATTTAATCTTATATGTAGATCTTTAGTAGCAGTTATTAATGTTAAGCACATTTTTAACTTTACATTTTTAAGTACTGAGGCTTTCTCCCCAACATTTCTGATTGGTGGTTGTCTAAAAACACGCAATACCCAGAGCCAACCACTGAGCTGCAGTTTATAATTATTTTTCATTGTGTATTAACCATGCATCTATTTAAATTGTCAAATCTAATGAACAAAAAATGGTTATAAATGAAACCCAGGCATAATTTTTAAATGTGCTTCAGATAAATAGTATAGGAATATCGGCTATTTGTGCAATTAAGAATGTGGAGTTATCCCTAATATCATGAGATTCAGAAGCCATTTTGCAAAATGTGTTCTTTCTCCCACATTTGCTTTCAGTTGGAAGCCATAAATGAAGAGAAATTCAATTGATAATAACAAATGCTTTACTACTTGGCATTCCTACATTTCTTCCTATAAAACTGTACCCCACTTGTGAGGCTGGGCCTATTTGGCCATGATAGGAAAGGCCCCAAAATACAAGGAAACATCGAGATTTTGTAATTCAAATTGAGCAATTCTAATGATGTGTGTAGCTGCAGTATTTGGTCCTGGTCTCAGCTGGCATCCACGGAAACCAACCAACCAAAGACATTTCTGAAAATAAGACAAAAGAGTGATGTAGCTTTTATGGGTTCCACAACATTTTAATACCCGGAATGCCATGCAAACATCAAACGTTGACTAAAGAAACAAATTGTCCTCACATTTCTGAGTGTAAAAGATCCTGAATGTCCAGGAATCCTCATAATCCATACCACCCAGCATTTCCTCACTTCTGCCAATAAAAATGGTGCCCAACCATTTGGATGGGCTTACTACCCATAAAAGAATTAACTAAAACTTGGACAGTGCGAAGTCAATGAGTGTTAATGAGTCCTTGAAATTATCCCTTTTTTGGTCTGTTCCAATGGCATGGATTAGGTCCCTACAAATAGAAACATCTGCAGGTCTAATGCTCTCCCCCCAAAAAAGGGGAGATGTCAGAGGCAAACTCAGTGCAAACAGGTAATATTATGTGTTATGGAAAAAAGTCCTATTTAAGAGGACGGAATCCCATCACCCACCAAGGTGGCATGCATCATCATTTGGGATCTCCTCTTAGTTCAAGGCCTAGTGCAACCAAGGGCTGCAACCCACTTACTGTAAGGGAGGAGCTCACGGATGTTTTCAACTGGGTCCGTTGGCCTGATCTCCTAAGATCTGTCAAGCATGAAGAGTGTTTATAAAGGTGGGTGTTTGCTGTGCGAAAAAAGTGATATGTATAGTGATATTAAAATTGCCTACCAAACGAAAGAGAAACTTTAATGGTAAACATTTGGTGTCAATTGTTAAAAACACTGCAAACGCGACCTGAAAGAATTGTCGAATGCGCTGGTCTAAATGAAGGGTCTACATGTTTCAGCCATGATGATCGGCCTTCCATCTTGGCCTTCCTCAGGACCTGGATGGTGATGCTACAGCAAATATATGTGTACAAAGAAAAGATTTGAAAATTGAAACTAAATAGGTGGAACAATACAACATACAGTCACCTGTGGTATCCTTTACTAAGAATCTACAGGATTAGTGTTGTCACCTGTAAAGAGAGAAACATAGTGACATATTACTCCATAGTTACACAAATATTACCTTGCTTACACTGAAAATTGATATTATGAAAAGAGGAACATTATCACCATTAACAGTCCTGTCATTTTGCAATTTGGACCTTCAAATACAACATTTTTTATAAATATTTTACTTATCCATATATGTACGGGTAGACTCCTCATCACTCCTGGCAACAGCTCTGGTTGTGAGGCACCTCTCTGTTAGAAGAAAAAGCTGCAATCATGGATTTTGTAGGTATACCATAAAACTGTTTTTCATAAGTTTAAAAACAACTCAAAACATTCCCACCACGATTGGCCAGCATAGATATATATCTTGTGGTGGCCATGCTATAGCCACCCAGTAATAAATGTAATACCTGGTCATGATCACAGCCCTGATTAAATGATGTTGTACAGTGTGTTATTGTACGACTTTTATAATGCACATACTTAGTGTGGCCAATGCAATAGAAATAGGCACAGAAATAAGATGTACACAACTCTATTGAGTGGTGCCCGTGTATTAAAGCAGGCCCCTTTGCATCGATCAATGTAGAACTGTCTAGCAAGTTAGCAAGACCTAGCAAGAGGCTAGGAAAGAAGATGTAAACACATATACATCTAACTAGAATGGTGCTCCTGTACTGCAGCTGACCTCTTCAAATCGATCAATGTGGATCTGTCTAACAAATGAGAAAGACCTAACATGAGGCTGGGAGAGGATATACATGGCAGTGTATTGAGGAAGAGGAAGCTGTTAGTCCTAACTGCTTCTAATCATCAAAACAAATGGCCTTTCAGTGACAAATAATCTTGTTTCCACTAAACTCTCCGTCGGTACCCTAGACCATCTTCTGGCTGTCACGAGCAGTAACCGACTGGAGAGGACGTGCACTTTTATATCCTACACAATGGATAACTGGATACCGCTGCGTATCCTTGAGAGAAACTATTGTCGCAAGTGTTGCGCGTCATCACTACACGCCGAAAAATTTACACTTCATGGGAATTGTAGTTTTTGTGCCATTTTTCATTATCGGTAAAACACTGCAATGGTGTGCCCTGTCTTGAGAGGAACTATTGTCGCAAATGTTGTGCTTTATCACTACGCTCCGAGAAACATACAGTTCATGGGAATTGTAGTTTTGGTACTATTTTTAGTTGTCGATAAAACACTACAATGATGTGCCTTGACTTAGGCATCATATGGTATATCAGTGACACGGTTGGTATGTTTAAGAAGAGCAAGCGTTGTAATTTGAAAGCAAAATTACTAACGCATGTTTTATTACGCAATTGTGCACAGGCTGTAAATTAAATTCTGAATCATGGAGTCATATGTGCTACTTGTAGATCAAGGTACTATAAATCCTATATCTGTGTTTGCTTCAAACGGATGCGGTTTCAGTAATTCCTAGTAGGTATTGTTTTGAAATCGTGAAAGGACTACGAGAACAGGTGAGGATCATGGGAGTTGTAGTTTTATTAGCTGTACTTTCACACGTTCTTTTGGGCTCTTGAAAAATTTTATATTTCCAATATCCTGACTATTGACAACTAATTATATCAACCATATGCCCTAGTCGGATGATGTTGGTATGTGAATAAATGTACTCGCTATCAATGTAATAGTGTGAAAATAAGGGAATACTTGCAATATATTAGTTGCAGATGCACACATTTGGATTAGATATTGCAAGCCAATTCAGAGGGGTTGGAAAAGTTTCCCACTGGGCTTATTGTAAATAAAAAGCATTGCTAACTACACTGAATGAGATTGGTCCAAAAGCACACATTTTTCATAATCATTGTCTATGCACCAATGATATTGGTTGGAAATGGTGCATATGTCCAACAGCTAAAGGGCAGTGTACCACCCTACAGCAGTGTCCACGGAATCTCGTCATTCACACCAATACTATCACTATGAAGTTTATAAACCCGTTGTTGCTCTTTCCTGAAGAGAAACTTGGCAATATCCGTAACGTGGGGAGGAACAAATGGTTTTTCAAGGACTGTCCATCTCAAATCATTTGCTTTATGTTGTCTATCCAGAAAATGGTTTGTCAGTCTTGTTGGTTGTTTTCTGCACCGGATAGTGCTTTGTGTTCCAAGATACGTTGTTTTACCTTTCTGGTTGTTTTTCCAACATATTTCAATTGGCACGGACAGGTGATCAAGTAAATAACTCTTTCGGTATTGCAATTTATATGTTTTGTCTGTCGCCATGGTCTTCCAGTGCCAATATCAACCTCAAGGGTGAAGTCTTTGGACAGCTGGCATATTCCATAGAGTCTCTTGTCTCATGGGTATTTCTATTTTTGGTCTGGTATGTACCAGACAATCACATAAGTTGGAACGAAAAAGGGCACCAAAACTACAATTTCCATGAATTTTATGTTTTTTGGAGCGTAGTGATGACGCGCAACACATGTAACAATAGTTCCTCTCAAGGAGATGCAGCGGTCTCCAGTTATCCAATTATGTAGGATATAAAAGGGCACGTCCTCTCCAGTCGGTTACCACTTGTGACAGCCAGAAGAGGTTAGTGGAAACAGGATTATTTGTCACTAAAATGCCATTTGTTTCGATGATTAGAAGCAGTTAGGACTAACAGCTGCCTCTTCCTCAATACAATGCCTTGTATATCCTCTCCCAGCCACATGTTAGGTCTTGCTCATGTGCTAGACAGATCCACATTAATCCATGTCAAGAGGTCAGCTTCAGTACACGAGCACCATTCTAGTTAGATGTATACATGTTTACATCTTTTATTCTACCCTCTTGCTATGTCTTGCTAACTTGCTAGACAGTTCTACATTGATCGATGCAAAGGGGCCTGCTTCAATACACAAGCACCACTCTATAGAGTTGTGTACATCCTCTGTCTGTGCCTCTTTTTATAGCATTGGTCACACTAAGTATGCGCATTATATAAGTTGGTACAATAACACACTGTACAACATCATTTAATCAGGGCTGTAATATAGACCGGCTATTCCATTTAATGCTGGGTGGTTATAGCATGGTCACTGCTAAATATATATTTATGCTGGCCAATCGTGGTGGGAATTTTTTTAGTTGTTTTTAAACGTATGAAAAACTGTTTTATGGTATACCTACAAAATCCATGATTGCAGCTTTTTCTTCTAACAGAGCGGTGCCTCACTACCAGAGCAGTTGCCAGGAGTGATGAGGAGTCTACCTGTACATATATGGGTAAGGAAAATATTTATAACATTTTTTGTATTTGACGGTCCAAATAGCAAAATGACAGGAGCATTAATGGTGATAATGTTCCTATTTTCAGAGTATCAATTTTCTGTATAAGCAAGGTAATATTTGTGTAAATATGGGGTAGTATGTCACTATGTTTCTCTCTTTACAGGTGATCAATCAATCAATCAATCATTTGTAAAGCGCACTAAATACCCGCGAGGGTCTCAAGGCGCTGGGGGGAAGGGCCACTACTGATCGAACAGCCAGGTCTTGAGTATCCTCCTGAAGGTCTGCAGGTCTTGGGTCTGTCGTAGGCTTAGTGGGAGGGTGTTCCATGTCTTGGCGGCGAGGTGGGAGAAGGATCTCCCACCAGTGGTTGCTCTCCAGATGCACAGGACGGTGGCGAGTGAAAGAGCCGTCTATTGAGGTAGGCTGGGCCAGTCTTGTGGAGTGCCTTGTGTGCGTGGGTGAGCAGCTTGAAGGATATCCTCTTGTTGACGGGGAGCCAGTGCAGATTTCTCAGGTGGGGGGTGATGTGGCCATAGCGTGGTATGTCGAGGATCAGTCGTGCCGAGGCGTTTTGGATGCGTGGTAGTCATTTGATGAGCTTGGTAGGGGCTCCTGCATAGAGGGCGTTTCTGTAGTCGAGCCTGCTGCTGATGAGGGCCTGGGTGACTGTCTTTCTTCTATCTGTCAGGATCCATCTGTAGATCTTGCGGAGCATGCAGAGGTTGTTGAAGCAGGAGGAGGAGACGTCATTGACTTGCTTGGTCATTGAGAGCGTTGAGTCGAGGATGATTCCCAGGTTGCGTGCGTGATCGGTGGGTGTCGGGCTGCCCCCAGGGCGGTAATCTCGGCGTGTTTCCAGATCTCTGGGAAGGTCGCGGTCTCGAGGGAGAGATTGATGACGTTTCGCAGGTAACAACATTAATCCTGTAGATTCTTTGTAAAGGAGAACACAGGTGACTGTAGGTTGTATTGTTCCACCTACTTAGGGGCAATTTTCAATTCTTTTCACATATATTTGCAGTAGCATCACCATCCAGGTCCTGAGGAGGGCCAAGATCGAAGGTCAGTCATCATGGCTGAAACATGTAGACCCTCCATTTAGACCAACGCGTTCGACAATTCTTTCAGAGTGCTTTTGCACTGTTTTTAACAATTGTCACCAAGCATTTACCATTAAAGTTTCTCTTTTGTGTGGTAACCAATTTTAATATCACTATACACATCACTTTTTTCAAAATGCAAAAACCCACCTTTATAAACACTATTCATGCTGCACAGATCTTAGGAGATCAGACTAAGTGACCCACTTGAAAACATCCTTGTACTCCTACCGTATAGTAAGGGGGTTTCAGCCCTTGGTTGCACTAGGCCTTGCAACTAAGAGGAGATCCCAAATGATGAAGTGTGCCACCTTGGGATTCGATACTCTTAAATAGGACTTTTTTCCATAATACATAATAGTACCTGTTTGCACTGTAGTTGCCTATGACCTCTCTCCTTTTTTGGGGGGAGTGCATTAGACCCACACATTTTTTGGTTTGTAGTGTATTGGACTGGGGATTGTGTCCGCGAAGGTCTTTAAACTTATTCCTAAGATCCCTTACCCACTTTGTGTTTTGTATGTTCCTGAGCAGCTTCGGCTGCGGGTCTTTTTCTAGTTCCACGTTACCTTTTAACGTGAAGATTTAGCTCTATCAACTCTTTCTATTCATACACCTGACTATGGCAGAATTTATGGATCTAGCATTTAATGAGGATGTAACCCGTGCTATTTTAACTACTACTCCCAGTATCATTGACTCAATACACACTTCAGTGACTAACAACGGGGTCCAAACTTCTGGTTAAACAAATTTCACATTCACATACTTCGATTCATGGAGCTATCAATACCGAGTATCTTCGTGGCAACTGGGTCCCTACAGGCCTAATTGTCACAAACACACCTAGACTCTTTTTACAAGATAAAACATTTTTTAAAGACTGGTTTATGATAGCTTGGCGCTTCACGCGCAATAGGTTAATTCTAATCATAAGCACGGCTAAGCCCATTGCGGACACCATCTTATTCGAAATACAAACACTAGAGGGACAGATTAAAACAACTCTGTTGACCACCATATATAAGAAGAACCTAGAAGTATCTAATAAAGCAAACAAAGAGTTCAAGGATACCATCCTCTTGACTTGAGAAATTTAAGAAAGATTTGGATAATTTTTCTTTGGACAAAGTGTATCCATACACAAACGACCACTATGTGCCACCAGAATTCAACAAAAGAGGTAAACGTTATGGCTCACATTAGTTCTCTTAGGGTTCAAAAGAGGGGTCGAGTGATTCAGACTCTGGAGACCAAAGTGGACAACAAAGCAGAGGCCAAGGCCGCAACAATAGCCGACAATGGTCGGGCTCTCCCAGTGATCCCTGCCCGGTTGCGGTACTGTCCCGAGGTCATTGCAACCACACTTACCCCCTTGTTTAACACCATCATAGATTCTGGCGAATATCCCAGGAGGTGGAAATTCGCCTTAATACTTCCCTTAATAAAAAAACCCAATTTGGACAAAAACCATCCTAACAGCTATAGACCCATACCTCGACTCCCTTTGCCGGCTAAAATGCTGGAGAAGGCCATAAATAGGCAACTCAGCTCTTTCTTTCAGAGTACTGAGGCCCTCGACCCCACTCAGTTCGGGTTTCGTGCAGGACATAGGACGGAGTTGGCCCTGATTAAGGCCACGGAGGAGGTTAGAGTTGCGGTTGATCAGGAAGGGGTGGCTGTCTTGATTCTGTTGGATTTGTCGGCAGCCTTCGACACGGCCCATCACGGGGAGCTGATGGACCGTCTGTCGGAGGCAGGGGTGGAAGCACGGCCTGGAGCCTCCTGATATCTTTCTTGGCCGACAGAATCCAAACAGTAGACTTGGGGCCGGATAGATCTAAACCTTTTGCCCTCCCTTGTGGGGTGCCGCAGGGGTCCTCCCTGAGCTGCACGCTTTTTAACATCTATGTTAGCCCACTGTCAGCTTTGAGAAGATCCTTTGGTCTGCAACTCACATCCTATGCAGATGACACACAAATTGTGTTATCCATACTGCGTGGGTCCCAAGTTGATATGGCCTTGAGGTGCCATGACTGTCTGAAAGACATTGCTGGCTGGATGGCCTCCAACTGCCTCAAATTGAATGCAGGGAAGAGGTCATTATATTTGGGAACAACCCTAACAGCTGGACACCTGATATGTGGCCTGAAGCCATGGGAATGCTACCGGCCCCCACTGGTAAGGCATACAAATTTGGGTGTGATCATGGACCAGAAATTTAATTTCGGGGATCAGGTTAGCGGAATGGTATCGTCCTGCTTTTATATCCTTAGGATACTGAGAAAAATTTAATTTTTTCTTCCAGCTGATTTTTTCAGGACAGCAGTCTCAGTTCTTATTGGACTACTGCAACAGTTTGTACCTGAATCTGAAAAACCCAACATACAGATTACAGCTGGTACAAAACGCGGCGGCGAGAAAGCTAACAGGGATCTCAAGGTTTTCCTCTGTACGAGAGGGACTCCGGCAACTGCACTGGCTGCCAGTAACAAGACAAGCACAATTTAAAGTTCTGTGCACTGTCCTCAAAGCACTGATGGGCAGTGGCCCAGAGTTTTTGAGTAGGTGCTTTGAATGGTATGTTCCGGGGAGAGCGATGCCCTCCTCCGAAGGCAGACTAGTTGCGGTGCCCCGAATAAAAAAGGCCAGTTGAGGAGGTAACAGCTTTTCCTACTGTACAGCGAAAGCCTAGAAGAGCCTGCCGGCGCACCTTAGGAATGCTTTGAAGTTCCTCTCCTTTAGAAAGGGGCTGAAGACATGGTTATTCAGGGAATAGGCCCCCTGTTTGTTCTCCTGGGTGTCAGAGTGTAGCTCCATGACACCCTTGGGTATAAGTGAGCTTTATTAGCTCCTAATAATAATAATAATAATAATAACGGAGAAATGCACCCAGAGGTCAGCAACAGCCACAGTGGTGGCCACCGGCTTCATGGAATTTCCAGAGCATGCCATTTCAGCCACAAATGCTACCTTACAATCCGCAAACACATTTTTTCCTGAACCAGCCTTTTTTAGGGCAGGGCTGGGAACGGTCTCGCTGAAGGAGAGGAGGACAGTAGGCGCAGGTACACTGGAGTCCTCCTGCATCGCCGCGTAGCATGCGCAGCACAAAGAAAGGCCCCCAACAAGCTGGGACAAACACAGAAAGAACAACCTAGTTGTGAATCTAAGTAATCATGTACTGACTAGTGATGAACAAGCAGTCCTAAATAGAGGGCTAGGATTTGTGCCAACCACTGGATAATTGCTATCATTGTGTTCCCCCAAGGGTATCAGCAAAGAAGTCACTGGCATTAAACAGGTCAAATATACTTCCCCAGCATGTCACTGACAGGAAGGCATAAACAGACATGAAACATATATGTTAAAAAGGGAATTGATACAAAAAATAAACTGTAAAATTCCCTCCAATTCTGAAATCACCAAGGGCCATATGTAGGTAAATGGCATTTACCGATTTGTTAATACCGAATTTTACCGATTCGGTATTTACAAATCGGTAAATGCTATGTAAGTATTTTTACCGAAATACTTACCGAATCGGTAACATTCGGCAATTACCGAATCGGTAAATACCGATTCAGTAAAATTACCGATTTTACAAGGGGGACAGGGTGTCACTTTGACACCCTGTTGCACCCCGAATTCAGGCTTGTGTGCCATGAGACAAACATACATGCCCTTAGGGCATGTATGTGTGCCACATGGCACAGGTCTACATGCACAGATGTGCATGTACACAGGAATTTTTTATTTGCCATCAAATAGAATTTGGTAAATAACGAATTATTAAGGGCCTGTGGCACTGTTTTCAGTGCCACCTACATCCCATATTACCGAATCTGTAAATGTACCGATTCGGTAAATTTACAGATTCGGTAATATTTTAGCCCCCTACATCTGAAACTCCAAATACCGGTCGGTAACGGCCGAAATCGGCCGTTACTGACCGGTATTTGGCCACCTACATATGGCCCCAAATGTCTTCCTACTATACTAGAGAAAATGGCAGGCAAAAACATGATATCAACTAACCACCACCATCAATGTCAGCAAAGTTGAATGCAAAACTGATGCTGGTATGGATAAAGACAATATTAAGCATGTCTTACTTGCTATCAGGGAACCTTTTTTTCCCAGATTGATCAATATTTGGTGCAGTGCAACAAGATAACTTGGTCCGCTGTATCAAATGGAGAGAGTAGGAATGCACCATAATCACTAACACATGACACATTTCCGCTCCTCAGCACTGGCTGACTTGTGGTAACCAAGCACCAATGAAGGTTATTCCATATTTACTTTCAACATAGAACCATGCAAGGTGGCACTGTGTGGCATAGTAAATCTTACTTTAGTGCTTGTGTTGCCTTGTGTGGTGTAGGGACAATGCAATCCCTTGATAAATCTGGCCTCAAGTTCATAAACGCCACCACATGGATAAGTATTGGTAACCAATTGGCAGAATCCTGGTGGTGTGCAAGATATAATTTTTAGAGCATGGTGTTAGTGTGCTGATGCAACACCATAAGCGTCCACAATCCCTTGAACAAAAAACCAGCACGTTCCATTTGTGTGGCACAGCCCTCTCATAGTGCATTTTGAATTATTAGTATAGAACTGTTTTGTTCTGCACACAACAGCACCCACCATCTGTTTCACTTTTTTTAAAGCATGTCAAAAATGGGGAGAATATGTGGACATGTGGATATCTCAGCGTCAAAGGTTTACATGGAGAACCACCACTACTGTGTTAAGTTATGCTCTACTGTTCAAAACTGCAAGCATACAGACGACAAGCACGGGGCCCAACAACCAACATTAAGTGGTGTGCCAATGGCAATATGTCAGTGTCAACTCAATGTTCATCTTTACTTACTAACCGACCCACAGATCCCGCACAGGGTGTAGATGCGGTTTCCTATGAAAGCTTACACTATTTATCACTATACGAAAATTAAAATAGATTCCGTAGGACACAAACCACTGCCTGATCATTGTATCTGGAAATATTTGCTTTCTCTTTATATTTAAACTTCAAAAGCGCCATGTTTACTCCACCGTTGCACCACCAAAAGGGCTGTTCCTGAACTATATTAGCTGGTGTCGTCCACAACCTGGTAGTTAGTGGCTGGTAGTACAATTTGACCCTGTTGAAGTGGAGAAGCGTCTAAAGCATGACCCCAATGGCCGTTGCAGCTGCTAAATTCATATTGTTTTCTTCAGAAATTGTTCCAGAACGAGCTCTTCTGTATTTTTGGTCCCCCATTATTTAACGACTTCTCTGTTCAAGCAGACACCCACGGTTATCCCCTTATTTTAGCTCTTCGTGTGTCGTTCCTCTGCAATTCCCACTCCTTGAAGTAAGTGTGCATTTGCTGTATAGTTGATAATAAATTTTACATAAAACATAAAGGGGCATATTATCAAGACAGGCGATAAAATTATCGCCGCTTTCGCGGCAGAAAACTGTTGCTAAAACGGCGATAATGGGCTTGATAATATGCTCTATGAAATTCCAATTGAAGCCCATGTTTGATGTGAAGGACATCTAATCTGAGCTTCAATTGGAATACCATAGAGCAGTGTTTCCCAAACTGTGGTCCGCGGACCCCCAGGGGTCCCTGACACATTCCCAGGGGGTCCGCAGGCAGCAGTTTTAAAAGCACTGCAAATTAGCTTGTATAATTAGCAGTTTTCAAAGAACAATAAAAGTGTCAAGATAACGCCAGTGAGTAATGTCCCTGCTGGAGAGAGATGAGAGTTTTATCCAGTAGCAGATTTGACACATCTAATGTAGCACAGAGGGTTAATATGCCTACTGCAAAGAATGTGTACCATGCATTTTTAAAAACAGTATTTTATATGCGTAGGTCAGTCGGTTACTCCTTTTGTCAGAGAGATTCTTTTGTTAAAGTGCAGTTCATAAGTGACAATCGTAATCTAGCACAGTGACCTATAAACTGTTGAACAGCTGCTTGCAAACTGCAAGGTACAAGTGTATGACTTATGTTTTTCCTAGTCTTTAGTTAGCCTGGTGCTGCTAAAATGTTTATTTGGGTGGAAATACATTTTTATTGTAGAAGTCAATGCTAACCACTGTGTTATGTTTTGAATCCTGAGTTTGTGCTTCTCCAGACCAAGCACTCTTTAAAAATGCCTACCAGTATGAATGACATGTGAGTTCTATACCTTGTAGTCCCCGTTGCCTTATGTAATATTTTCTATACACTGATTTACACGTATGATTCACTGTTTCTATATGTGTGTGATGTAAATTGCTTTGACATCCTACAATGGCACGAGAGATGCTATAAAAAATGAAATACACTTGACAGAGGGGCTATGGAGAGATGAGAAGCACTGTTAAAGGGTAAGACTGGGGGACCATTGAAGAACCCCCAGAAAGATTTCCGTATTATGGCGCATAGTCAGGTCTTAATTTACCATTCTTTAAAAGGTAATGCAATTCAATATATAATGATAAATGTGTTGTAAACTGCACCATTGTTTCCTAAATTTCTTAGGGGGAGAGCCTCCCAAAGCCATCTTTGTAGTGGTCAGGCTCACTCACTACACTTGGTGTGCACCATATGGGGACTGGTCTGAAATCATTTGCCAGGGCTGCTTTGGGTTTCCAGTCTGGCCCTGGCAGGAGCTGGAGCCTTGTACTGCGAAATAAAACCAACCATTGAAAAGTTAGTCACGGAGATGCAGCACCAACCTTCCCATTAACCTTTTTTGTTTTCTTGCAAATTATTCCAATATAAAATACAACAGAAGTGACGGAGAGTGTCATTAGCCTCCTTGGCTTAACAACACACTCCGCCACTTCAGAAACGCAGGTCTGCACCATATGTACAAGAATATGGTGCAGCCCTGCGTTTCCCCTAAGCTGGTGCTATACTTAACAGGGGAAGATTGTTTATGTACAGGAAGGTCCTCCTTCTGCACATAAACAATCTTGATATGTCGTTTTGTCACTTCTATGTGTGGTGCTTAATGCAGCACACATGGAAGTTACAAAATGTCATTTTTCTTTAAAGATGGTTGATGTGCATGAAGGGTCACCTTCCTGAACATAAACAATCCAAGGTGTTTTGCAAAAACAAGGGGAAATGAAGTATTTTACCTTGTTTTGCCAAGTTAAGACCAGGTCTTCCATGGCCTTAATTTTGGCGCAGCCTCCCATTTACGCTGCTCTTGTAACTGGGGGGAAGCATCAAAATCAATGGGTGTTGCAGGGAAACCCCCACCGCAACACCCACTGCCCACCCCTTTCACACTAAGCATTGGGTGAAAGGGGGTCTTATTTACAAGGCACCATTAAGCCACGTTAAGTGGCTCAACGTTGCCTTGTAAATAAAGTGAAGACCCTATTGCCACGGGAACGTCTCAAAAAGTGATGTTCCCATAGTGATAGGGGCTTGTAAATATGCCCCTAAATCATTAGCAATTCAAGTATTTGTTTTGTGTGCACAAGTGTGTTAATTTTTTTCGAATTACTGTTTTAATGTTTGAAATTTAAATCCTACAAATTGCTTGGGGGTCCCAGGCTTCCAGTGGTGACTCAATGGGGGTCCTCAAGAGTCAAAAGTTTGGGAACCACTGCCATAGAGCATATTATCAAGCCCATTATCGCCATTTTAGCTGATAATTTTATCGCCCCAAAATGCCTATATATGAAACAAAGAGATTTTTTTTCTCTGAACAGTTCAATATTGTACAGCCATGAGATAGTATTTGACAACACATAAGCCAGTATTGTACTGAGGTCATTTTTTAATTGAAATAAACATGTAAAAAATATATTTTCAAAAAGTTTATATTCTTTTGACATTTTCATTCGAAATCTAGAAGTACAGCTAAAGAACCGTTAATAACTTATGTTGTCATTTTTGCCCACAAGTATCCACTGCTACCATCCTGCTAATTCATTCAATTAAAGTGTTGACAAATAAGCCAGAGTGGGAAGGAAACTTTGTCTAAAAGCTTTGCTTTTATAATATTTTTGTTTGCACGTATTCATGAATTATTAATGCTTGCATTAATGCTGAAGATATGCCCGAGGGAAAGTTTCTAAGTCAAATTATATGAACTAATGCCCCTTTTACAGTGGTATGAATAAATGCAATTTTTTCTATCACGTTATCTAAGTCACAAAAGCAAATGTATAATTTGGCATGGTTTGCAGTGCTGGAAGAGAAAATGGTTATATTCTATAAAAAGTGCCTTTCTCGTAAATATCTGGCTAAATGACTCAGAATTAGATCCAAGTCACTTATTTCCAGAAACTATCCCTACTTGTTCATAAATCGTAACATATAATATCTTCATTAGTAATTGTTTTCAATTAAACATTAAAAAGAGCAAATATGACATCCATGAAGTACCCGGAAATTAAGTTTCTGATTAAAAAAATACAAGTGTTGGAAGCTACCTGTTGTTTTGAAAATATGTCAAATCATAAGCAAGACAAAATTTCCCTTTTCACGGAATTGCAGCTTTCTCAAAAGGGAAAGCAAGACACCATTACATGTTAATAACCTAACACATCCACAGTGGACCAACTCCAACTCGCTGCTGGTTAAAAGGACGCAAAATGAAGATGTCGCAACTCGCAAGGAGTCAACAGATTCACAACGTCTTCAGGAGAAAAATATGCATGTAATTTCCCACCCACATACTCATAATAGGTGTTACTTTTCGCACCCAATACAAAATGCACTCTGTGGTATTGTTGTCTAAAGGATGCGATAACACCTATTCTCATAATCACGCCCCTAGTCACATATAAATCATGAGAGCAAAGAAACATTACCATCCCATCTGCCTTCCTTGGTGCAGTTGATGGAGTTCTTGAGTATTTGAACTAAAATGTCCATTAATATCAGTCCCTCTGTATCTAAATTCACATGTGTATACAGACGTAGATCTATAGTAATTGAAACTAAATTGTCGCAATGTGCTTTAAGTGTGTTTTTCTGGCTTAAATTTAACTAGGCCTCAGTTAGGCTTCGACGCCATCTTGTTTATTATCGACGTCGTATCTTGATGTACCGTCTGTGTTTATCCTTCGCACCTAACAGCACATGCAGCAAGATGTGGATTGTTTATTTCTGCATGACACTGTTCTTTGATTAGCTTACCAAAGAAAGCCTTTTTCTGTGTTCTTCGAGGTTCTTCTCGATTGCACACAATATTGCATTCATTAAGAATGGGTCTCTGTTGTTTTTTTAATTGGTTTGTCCAAATACATCCTGATGATATTAGTCAGAAGGGGTGATTTAATTGTGAGAATGTAATTTGTTTGAGCAATGATCATTCCATGCTAACTTTGCAATTCTAATAATTTCTATTCCAGAAAATGTATATATAGTCTCTTGAATTTTGGAGTGATCCAAGAGTCGTTTGGCCTCTACTAGCGATGCTGTCCAATTTCATACTAGTTTTACTGCATACGCAAGCCACAGCATTTCTCAGATTTTTCACCATTTTTTAAAATATTCTGTATTTGGTAGCCTTCGTGGCAATTGATTTCTATGTGATTTAATGAGTTGATTGCTTAATCTCTATTTTATTATTTCTATATATCATACCTTTACATTTTGTAATAAACCTTCATGGTTTTTTATTTTCCAATCGTGAATTTCCTTTTTGAGACAATCCTTTTTATTGACTGCATTTTGAATTTTGTTTTGAATCTTGTCTCTAGGGACACATTGCCTCAAAGGTTTTGGAGTTAACACAGTACCCTATTCACCCAATATTTGGGCACCACTGTCCAGCAGAGTTTCTAGGGCCCTGTGCACTCATACAGTTCTAACACTTGAGTGGGTGTCTTCACTCAAAGGCAGGCTACCAAACTACTTCTTTAAAAGCAATTTTCACTATTGACCTAATTTGCCTCTCCTTTCGTGGCTTTAGCCTTACATCCAGCTGCGCTCAGATCCTGTTTTTCAGTGTGTTTTCTCCTGAGACTAGGTTAAGAATTACAATGGCAAGCTACAATGGTAAGGTATATTTTTCAGAATAGGTGCATGCTCCAGCTGACACGATGCGAGTGGCAATTTCTTCATTTTTGAGGTGAGAGGAAGAGTTGGGCTGGCATTTCGAGCAGTCTGGATCGCCAATTCTTTGGGCTCTGTGGACTATAATGTGACAAAAAAAGCGGCGGCTGACACACTTGCCCTTTCAAATAGGCAAGGCACCTTCTAAGTCTGTTGCTTCAATAAATAGTATTTACAGTCTACTTTATTAAATAAAGCAAAAAAATTCTTCCCAGATCTATGTGCCACCATCTTTTGTTTTTGTGTTAGAGGGGGAAGACAGAAGTAGCAAGGCTGTTTAATTCCTCACTGTGTTTCGAGTCCCATTTGCTTGCCTGAGAAAGGAGGCTTGGGGGAAGTATTTTGAAAGCGAATACATACAGTGAGTGGAGTCTCCCAATGAGCAGGAAGCATTACAATTGATTGTCTTAGTGCTTAGCGAGTTGCAGATGATTATTAATGAAGCAGTGAGCAAGGTTTAAAAAAACCTGTGAGACTTTTCCTTATGGCTATGATGATTAGGCAGAGACTGATGTGCCAAAAGGAAGATATGTGCGAGACTCTGAATGAATTGAAGACACTGCAGTGACACATAAGGGGAGTTCTTGGATTTACTTCTCCAGAGACTGAGGATTCTGAGGAAATTCTTTTTGCATATTTTCTCTCCAAATATTTTGACTCTATGCCTCATCATATAGTGGTACAGAATAATTTGAAAAAGTAATTGAAGGTTATTGGGAAAAAATCCTTTCCCAAGCTTTTGGCAAAACCGTTCTGGCTAGATAATTTTGATAATGAAGTGCTTGCAATACCTAATGTGAACTCTTTACTCATTAGTGGGTCATCTCAGTTATCTTTAGTCTTGGAGGTTGCATCTCCATCTGATTATACAGATCAAAAGATTGATATGTGATTGAGATCATATTCAGAAAAATGTTGAAAGGGCAGGAGCCTATGACAAATATACAATGTAATTGCTGTTAGAGCAATTGAAAATCCATCAGATGTTATGCAAAACGGTAAGGACCCTGTATTGGTACTGGCTAAGAATGAAAAGCAAGTATGCTTTGTATTTGATCACACAGTTGATGAGATGTCTGCAGCAGTACAGCTATTCCTGGTCGGTGATACATATGAAAGTGATCCTGGGAGCTAAATGTAAACCAACATATGTCTCTTCTTTTAATCTTTTTTGGTAACCTTTTGTTTGGGCCGAATTTTGAAAATGTGATAACAAAGTGTCAGTGGAGGACAAAAGAACACTGTTTCCTTTATGACACAGTACAATATTAGGATCTAGCCCTCAAGCAAGAGGACCTTGAGAAAGAGTCCCCATATACCATCAGAATACAGGGACCGCCAAGGGGAGCAAAAGGCAATGAAATCCAGGCTTACATCCAGCAACTGCTCTAATATGAACGAAATCACCTTGAGATCCACCAATATGACTTGACCACACACACAGAGCAAACCTATTGTAGTGAAGGTAGGGCCCTGCTTGTGCACATTGCTATGTTAGCATATGCTTATTAGAAGTTTAAACGCCATTATTACCTTTTGGCTGCTTTTGCACACAACACTAGGGGGTCGTTTCCGATCTGGTAAAAAGCGCTCCGAATCGTCGTACGGAGCGTTTTTTCCCCGTACAAATCGTACCTGTAAACGTCCCGTACGTACGATGAAGTACGATTCGTACCAGGAGCTGTACTCTGTACGAGTCGTACAAGACACCGTACGACTTTAATCTCCGCACGATTCTCCCTCGGAACCCGCTGTACGCGACATGTGTACGGTTCGCGGCTGGTTTTTACGACCCAGCAAGTACGATACGTGTCGGGTACGCACTGTACAACCCTTTTTCTACGGGAGCTGAAAACAGCCGTAAAAGCAGAGTTCGCGCCGAAACAGGTACGGAACGGCCCCCCCGGTACGGTGCGTACACCCCATGATCGCAGGGGTACGGTGCGTACACTCCATGATCGCAGGGGTACGGTGCGTACCCCTGCGATTATGGGGGTACGGACCGTACTGTGTGTATGTGTTTGTGTGCTTTTCCGTACGACTCGCCCTTACCTGACGTGGACCATACGAATCGCGTCCTCATACCCCGGTCCAGATCGTACTCGTCGGGTCGTACGGCATGGTACGAGTCGTACGGTATGTGTACGAGTCGTACGGTTCACGGTTTCAGCCTTGCAATACGTACGGATCGTGACGATTCCGACGGATTTACGGAATACGGATCGTACTTCGCGACTCGGATGGACGGGTACGATTCGTACGGAGAGGGCTCCGGATACAAATCGTACGGACGTTTTTTTTCCCGAATCGGAATCGACCCCATAAGGTAACTGTTGTTGTAAGTTAGGCTGCGTGATTTCTTCACATGAGAATGGCTTGTTTTCAACATCCCTAGACTTACATATCGACCTTAGTCTGCACAGTAAGTGCTGAGGCCTCCAAGGTTATCATAACAATGTTAGGTGTTGTTCGGGCTGATTGGCTCATGCTCTAGTCTAGACACTACATGCACGCAGCTGCAGCAAGCTGAAATTTCGGCCCCTTTAATATTACACTGCATGCATGATTTGGACACTTGGAGAAAAAACGTTTTCCAGAGAGAGAGAGCTTTTGTAGATCCTGAGTTGATTCACCTCAGCTGATCTTGGAGGTATGGGGTTCCCCATTCAAGCCTAAGAGACATTCTAATATTATATAAAACATAGCTCCTAGCTAGGGAGGGTGGCATACAAGGCACTATAGGACCTGTTTCCACTATCATTATAATATGATTTCTCCTTTTGTGTTTTATGGATTTGTAACAATGATGATCGTATTATTTTTAATCATATGCCTGATTATGTTAGCAAAAATACTGCATCTTAGAGTATGTTGTTAAAATAAACATTTTAAACTTTATCGTGTCTCTTTTTACCGATGTTGTGGACTGGTATGAGAATATAATGAAAGAGTGTTCTTGATTTCCACCATTCCTGAATGTATCCTAAGTCGCATGTTCTGGGTCGTCTAATCATTGGTACCTTTGCTATAGGACGAAGAGCTAATGAGACACTGATGCTAGTCGTTTAGGAGGTTCTAGGTACTGAGGTGAGTTTTTTGGTCCACCACAATTCACTGAGATCCTGGGTCTCAGTGCACAGTTCTGTGTCTGAGCAGAATCCCTGCAACACCATTGGGCCTAAGAAGGAAATAATCTCAGGAAATACTTACTGGAGTTCACTTTTCCATTGGAGTAATGAACATTCCATGCCTGTTTGAGGGACGCCAATTGCCCTTCTTCAATGACATAGGTATTGGCGACACTTCAAGGCTGAAGCGACACGAAACCAATAAAAGATCATCTTTGCAATTGTAAGATCTTGTACCAATGGGGTCACCCTTTTCTTTTTTTTTCTTTATTCTTTGACAGTGCATTCACAAAGCCTGCGCTGTTTTCTTTTATTCTACACATAACAAGTTGATCATTCAGCAGATTCGTTCTCTTTTTTATTTTTTTTTATTTTCAAAGTTGCAGAATACATAAGTTTAAACATTGTAGCATCCCCTCAACCACCCCCCACCCCTTAAGATACAAGTCGAAAAGAAAAGAAGAAAGAATGAGAAGGCTGGCTTTTACAATAAAGATCAGAGGCATCAAAATAACATGTAGGATAACATTTTAGTAACATGTGAGGTTTAAACAAAAGTAAAAGATGAACAGAGGAAGAAGGCTACAAAGATGAAACAAGAGAGGTTATGAACAAAGAGGAGGAGGGAAGAGAATGAGAGAATCAAAGAGCAAAAGAGGAATATGGCAAAGTAAGCTAATAGGGAGCTGAGTTAAACAGCGAGATTACTCGAAGTGCTCAAGCCAGGAGGTGAGGGGCCCCCAGATGTCTAGACCCTTTTTCTTCCCTTTACGACCTTTCTTGGCATATAGGGCTTTCTCAAGATGATACGTCGCCATTAGCCTGGCTAACCACTGGGTGAACGGAGGTGGGTCTACCCCTTTCCAATCTGAACCTATACAAATCCTCCATACTGGCATAGCCACAAAGAGAAATGCCCCCCCTTTGGTCCGGCTAAGTGTTTCACATGTCCCTAACATAATTGTTGTCGGAGTTAATATGTAGTCCTGGCAGACTATACTTCCCAGGGATTCTTGTATTCTACAGAGGACAGGGGCTAGTTTTGGACAGGTGGCAAACATGTGAATAGAGTCAGCCCCATAGTCGGAGCACTGAGGGCAGGTAGTCCCCACGCCTGTGCCCCATTTGGCAATTCTGCTAGGTGTTAAGTACAGGAAAAAGATGGTTTTAAAGTGTTGCACATGTAATTCAGCTGACATTAAGTCACTCTGCGAAAGTTCTAGTGATTTAAAAAAGAGACTGTGTGGTGCCTCCAGCTTTGAGTGCCATTTGTCAGCAATTTTAGGGAGATGGTCTGGTGTGTTAACGTTTAAGGCAGCATAGATAGTTCCTATTCTTGGCGGCACAGAGGTTCGCAGTGTTTTGATAAATTTGACCTCCGAGAGCCCAGCCAGACCCCCCAACTTCCGTGAGATAAAATTATGAATTGCTACCTACTTAAAGGCGTCTTGATGTTTCAAACAATATTTGTTTTGTAGTTCTGAGAACGTTATTAATCTCCCGTTTACTATTAGATCCCCTACATTCAAGACGCCAGCTTGGTACCACTCTCCCAGGTAGCCTCGGTCAAAAATGCCAGGTAGATCGCAGTTTAGGCTGAGGGGGGTGTAATGACTGATCCTTCCAAGACCATATATCCTACGGATATTACTGAACACTTTGAAGGAATTCATCAGGGTCTTAAACCGAACTCTTTTATAGTAGCTAAAGGTTACCTGTCTGAAAAGGCAGCTGCGCACCTCTTCTCCCAGTAGCAAAAAGAATGTAGATGGTAAACCAGTAGCAGAGATGTGGGTTTGCTCCCTTATTAACTCTGTGCTATACTGCAAGACTGAAGCCCAATAGTACAATGTTATATTTGGTAGAGCCCAACCCCCCTGTCCTTAGGGAGCATTAGTTGTTTTAGAGCCCGCCTTGGCTGTGCATACTAAAAATGAATTGTGTAAAAATGTGTTGAAATTTTAATAGCTGCACCCTGCCGAATTCTAGTGGGATAGAGCAGAAGAAATATAACAGTTTTGGAAAGTACGTCATTTTAATCACGTTACATCTTCCCACTAGTGTCAGATGTAGGTTGTCAATTGCTTTCAGGGATTTTTGAGTTGCAAAGGCCAGAGGGGTTAAGTTCTCTGCTACTAAGGTGTCCAGATTTGCCGTGATTGTTACCCCCAGGTACTTGGCATTTGCAACTACCCGACTGTTGTTCCATTGGACTTCGCTGTTAATTACTATTTGAGTTTTAGAGCTGTTAAGTGCGTATCCTGATGATTTCCTAAATGCGTGTGCTTCCAACTCTAGTGCTAGTACGGCATTTTCAGGGTCAGGGCCAGGTCATCTGCGTATGCTAAGATCTTAGTATACAGTCCCTGTGTTCTCATAGCTAAGATTGCTGGGTTTTTCTCAATTTTCTTAATCAAGGGGTCTATGTAGATGGCAAAAAGTAGGGGGAGCAGGGGCAACTTTGCCTGGTACCTCTAGAGATGTTAAAGTTCTTAGTAAGCCTTCCATTAACTACTACACAAGCCATTGGGTGGTGTTATAGTGCCTGGACTGCCTGTGTGAATTTCAGCCCAAAGCCCATCTTCTTCATGATGATCCACAGAAACTGCCAGGAGACTTGATCAAAGGCCTTTTCAGCGTCTAAAAGAATAAGGGACATCGGGTCTCCTGACACCTGTGCAGCATCAAAAAGAGTGATAGCCCTCCTTATATGTTCAGAGGTACCCTTTTTTGGTATAAACCCATGTTGTCACTCTGAGACCAGGGATTCTATTACTGCAGACAATTTTATTGCCAATAATTTGGAGTACACCTTAGAGTCACAATTTATTTAAGTAATAGGCCGATATGAGCCCATTTCTAAAGGTGACTTACCTTTTTTGGGGAATATGGATATTTCTGCGTTTGACCAAGAGTCAGGGGGTGTCCCTCCATTAAATATATCAGTGACCATGTCAAGAAAAATACTCTTTATTTGGGGTGAAAAGACTTTGTAAAAGTCTACCGGTATGCCATCTATTCCGGCCGCTTTACCAACCGGCAGGCTAGTTAGGGCCAATAGGATGTCATCCCATGTGGGGGTGATCTCCAGTTGTTCACGGTCTCCTGGATTTAGCTGTATGTGTTCTATGCCTTGCAGGTATCTAGCAATTTCTAATTCTAACAGATAAGCTGGCTGGTCATTTTCTTCTGAGTAGAGAGTTGCATAAAAGTTTTGGAAGCCCTCTTGAATTTTACTGGCATCGCTGGTTTCTGTCCCAGAGGGTAGACGAATTGTGTAGATTTCGCTGCTTACTATTTTCTGTCTAGTTTTAACAGCGAGGTGATGGTCAATATTGTCGCTGCATCCATAGAGTGTTTCGCGTGCGGCTGCCCATTTTGCTGCTGTTTTCTCCGCGAGCACTGCTCCTAACTCAGCCTTGACGAGAACTATTTTAGCCTGAGTGGTTTCCGTCTCCATACTACCTTGAATTTTTTGAATTAGCATGGTTTCTGCTTTCGTTAGCTTCGCTTGCAGATCTGTTATTAGCTGCTTATCGTTTTTATTTTTCCTGATTGAAAAGATAAGTGTTTCCCCTCGTATGCCTGCTTTTAAGGTGTCCCAAACTACCGTGTTAGATGCTGATCCCAGATTGATTTCGAGGAATTCCTGGATCCAGGGTTGCATATGAGTTCTGTAGCCTGTGTCCTGCAAGAGCGCTTTCTCGAAACTCCATCTAGGTGTATCTTTCCAGTTCTCCAGCCCCCCTATGGTTAGTATGAGTGGGTTATGGTCTGAAATGAAGCGTGGAGCTAGGCCTATAGTACATTTATCTAGTAGTGAGGTTGAGATCAGAAAGTAGTCTAATCTGGCGAATGTTTGGTGTGGATGTGAGAAATAAGTATATCCAGATTGTGAAGGGTTGAGTTTAGACCAGGCATCGCTGAGCCCATGCGTTTGTGCTAAGTTGGTTAATGCCTTATACACCAGAGGTTTTCTGCCCTTGTAAGTCCACTTTCCCCCTAGATCTTGGTCGTATGGTAAATTAATGTTGAGGTCCCCGCACAAGATAATTGGGGTGGGACAGTGGGCTAGCTCCCCCGATATTTAATTGATGATGTTCGGATCGTCAACATTACTGCAGTATATTGAGCATATGGTAAAGGGGGAGCCTGTGGGCAAACTGCATCCCGCAATCAACCCACCTGCCGAGTGAGTCAGCCTTAACTCTTGGATTTTTAATGGGTAATCTTCTTTCCGCTATTATTCCCACACCCTTTGTTTTGGCACCCTGTGTTGTGGCACCGATCAGTTTGTACCCTAGAGTGTTCAAAAGCTGCATCTGTGATCCCTCTACATGAGTTTCTTGGAGACAGATGATGTCCCCACCTAAGGACCTTAATCCTTCAGCCACTTTTTGTCTTTTCGTACCATCATTTAACCCACAAACATTAACCAAGATAAGCCTAAGGACTCCCTTTTTAGCCATTGGATTTTTTAACAGGACAACGTGTCAGCAGATTTGTAGACAGACGTACTCTCCCTTCCCTCTCTCCCTCTTCCTTACTCTCTCCACTAAAACAGGTCTC
Source organism: Lissotriton helveticus (assembly GCF_964261635.1). Lineage (NCBI taxonomy): Eukaryota > Metazoa > Chordata > Amphibia > Caudata > Salamandridae > Lissotriton > Lissotriton helveticus. The sequence continues at coordinate 810,727,464 of NC_136063.1, forward strand.
AAGATTGCCTCTTATGTGTATGTTTGTACATGAATAGACAAAAAATTTAACAAAAAGAAAGATGCCCCTGAAAACGTAGTGTCCCACCCAAAGCCCCCCCTACCCCCCCTTTTCCCTGAGCAATCAGGTATTACCTGAGTGAAGGTTGTCATAAGTGAAAATCAGCCGCCCACCACCCCTTTTGAATATAAAAACTATAGAGTCAGGATCGGCTAGGTACCCTCCTGCCCAACTACTATTGAAATAAACTTCCAGGTCAGTTTTAAAGATTTTTTAGGGCAGGTGCATAGTCGAAAGTAAAAAAGCATTATATTACCACATTAGTATCACAGTAGATTATTGCCCTTATAGAGAAAAGAAAAAGGAAGAAAGAGTGGCTGTGAAAGTGGTTTGGAGTGTGTGCTAGGGCTAATTGCCTGTGTTTCTTATCTTGGCCCTTTCTTAGATTTGATCTGCTCCAGGTATTCTCTAGCCTTAATGTCTGACAAAAATATCTTAGAGCCGCCGTTGATAACTACTTTGAACCTGGCGGGGTTCATGAGATAGGCTTCAGCCCCCATCTGCTGAAATGGGGTGATCAGCTGCCTTAGGCGCCATCTCTGCTCCACAGTTTGATGACAGAAGTCTGGCTTTGCAAAAAAAACTGATACCGTTAGCCCCTTTTTTGGAGTTAGCACGGGCTTGATCATATACAAGTTGTCTCAACAGAAAGTTCCCAAAGTATACTAGGAATACTCTCGGGTGCCCGCTTTCCGTGTTCCTGTTGCCTACGCGTTGTCTCCTCAGGTTGAAGGGAAAGCGATGGGCCCTTTGCACCTCTCGGTCCCAGTCCCAAGTGGAGTGCTCAGGGAATGAATCCTGTAAGAGTTTTACGATGAACCTCCTGGGGTCTTCTCCTTCTTTCCCCTCTGTTATGCCGAGAAGGCGCAAGTTGTTTCTGCGCTGGCAGTTCTCTTGCTCTTCCATTTTTGTCATGATGTCTTCCAGGCAGGCAGTGTTTGCTTCGCTCTGTTTTTTGACTGCAGTGGCTTCATTTTCCAGGTGTTTCGTGCGTCCTTCAATCATCGAAACACGATCACTTATGTCTGTACAGGTCTTATTTAGTCGCCTAAGGCTTCCTTGCACTTTTTTTGTTGCACCTCTTGCCGCAAGATTATCCGCCTGTACCTCCTGTTGAAACTCTTTAATAGAGGCTAATATTGATGTCAGTGAAGGCTCAGAGGTAGCAGAAGAGTCTGTCCAGCCCTTGATCTTGTCCCAGTCAGTGTGCTGTTGATCTTCATCTTTGTCTTCGTCTGGGGGATAGGACATCTGGGAATCTGAATAGTCCCACTTTAGTTGACTCTGTCTCTTCCCTTTATTCTTTATCCTTTTAGTGCGCTGTACTGTGCCTGTATCTTTGGCCAACTCCTCACTGCCAGCTTCGCTCTAAGCGAACCCCCCTCTTCTGAAGAGGTATCGGTTCCATCGGAAACAGAATAAAAGTTTTCGAGCCCTGTGTCTGGGGTCCAAGGTGCTTGTGCGCCAGCAACTGCTTCCAATCCCTGGATATAGTTAGAGCTATTAGAGTCAGGAGTATATGAAGAAGCCCCAGGAATTAGTGGCCCTTGTTCAGGATGGATTACCTGATCAGTAACGACTGGGATGGTAGAGTCTTCTTCTAGAGAAGAAGGGGTCACCCTTTTCAATTAATCTTTTTTTTCGGAGGGCTAGAAGCACATGTTTATATCAGCACAAGTTGCACAGAAGCCCTTAGGTATGCCAAATGAGGATTCCCAAGCCAGAAGTGGCGCACAACAGAGAAATGGAAGAGAGGCAGGATGCAAATGGCAAATTAAGGAATGCAGCATGACTAACTCTCCTCGCTCATTGACATACAGCAAGTGAAACATGCGATCATTTGAGAAGCAGAAGAAGTGGGAACACAGTCCCAGGCTGAATAGGCTGAAGGGGACATGACTGTGCTGCCTGTCTTGCCCACTCAGCTTTGCCAGTGAGCATCCAGGCTATTGAGGATGAGAGATTTCACATGACAATGACTGAACAACTTAAGGAGGGGGATAGAGGGGATAAATCAACTCAATAATCTAAATGATGATCAACACGATTATTCAAGTAACAAGTAATGTTTTTTTAACTTGTTGTTTGAGAATTCTAAAGTTGATAAGGAGGAAGAGTTACTAGAGAGGTATGTGGTCATGCTGAGTAAGTATTGGGCTGTTGGTGAATTGCATAGGATAAGGAGTCTCAGGTCCCATGAGTCATCACCCAGTGGCAGCTACTATAGCTAAAGCTGCACTCTATAAGCATAGGTAGGATCATAAGCCTTAATGTCGCCACTAGTAGGATAGCGATTCTCAACCTCCTAAAATGGTCCGAATCTGACATATGCTGACACACCTGCTGCCATGAGACACACAGAGACTCATGTCCAGATTTTTTATCAGGCAGTTTTTGTCATATGCACATATAAAACAGGTAGGGGGTAGCAATCATCTGCAGGAGGGCAACTATGCGGGAGATTCTAGAAGCAATTGCTGACAAAACTGAGAGGCAATGGGAATAGTGATTCAAGTTGGGTTCCAAAATCTATACAATTTTAACTGTATATGCACCTAAAACACAAGTGTATGTCTACCTTTATGGCCCTACAATATGGCCATGGTGAGCACCTAATGGCAGAGGATTTAAATACTATCATTGACAATAATATGGACAGGGCTCTGTAGATACACGAAAATATAGGAATAGCTTTTCCCTTGTTTAGAGATTGGTTGTGGGACATAGATTTGAAGAACAGATGAACAGAACCATAAGAAATACAAAGGGAGTTTACATTTTATTTAGCAGCACATGCCTGTCTTGATCATCTCTTGATGGGAGATAGACTGCTGGTACTCACCTCTAAGACTTGAATAGACCAGATAGCATTAACGGATCACATTACAATCCTTTTAACACTTAATATGCATGATTCCCATCATAAACCATTAATGTGGTATCTTAATGAATTCCTTCTGAATGACCAGGTCAATAGAGCTGAGAGAAACTAAGAAATTTACAATTTTGTGCAACCCAATGGCACACCTGAGGTAGCCCCTAGCATCCTTTGTGGTTCTCTCAAAGCATATCTCAGGTTGGGTCTTTATCTCTCTTGCAACTAGATACAAGAGAATTAGATTGAATGAGCAGTGGGAATTTCATGGGGTGCTCAAACAAGCTGTTGCACTGCTTCAACAATCCCCATTGACAGAGAATTGGCCTAAGGTTCCTAATGCCCGATCACAATCACATGCATTTGACTGATATAAAGTGGAATACACCTTACTATGCACCATGCAACAGTTGTATTACTTCTCTAATATGGCAGGTAAGGGCTTTGCTTTACAGCTCCAAGCCTAGGCCAGTCTAGACAGGGTCCAAAAGATCACATGTGCAGATGGGGTAATTACCCAAGATGACACTGATACAGCAGAATCATTCAGGGATTTCTACCAAAATCATTTTTCTAAGGAATCATCAAACCCCACCATAGAGTCCTAATATATAGACGCACATTTAAGAGAATCCATATCAGATACTTTGAGCAATATGTTAAAAGAGCCAATAATGACGAAGGAGGTGATTTCTGCCATTAAAAACTGTAAACCTAACAAAGCCCCCATGGCCCAGACAATTATATTGCTAATTATTACAAATTTCTTTACCCAAAGTTAGCTGCCGTGCTTAAACATCTTTTCAACAAAATAGGATAGAGAGTTCTATTTACAGAAGCTATGTACGAGGTGGTAGTCACCATTATCCCTAAGCCAGAGAAAGATCTTACACAATGCTCATCATATAGACAAATTTCAGTTCTTAATATTGACGTTAATCTGCTCACTAAACTCCTGCCAGCTAAAGTGGGCCCACTCCATTCTGCAATCATCATGTCAGACCAGGCAGGTTTCATACCGGCAAGCACTCAGAAGACACTATAAAGTAGCTAATTCACATCATGGAAAATGCTCAGTGAAAACCTAAGAATGTTCTACTGCTAACATTTGATGCAGAAAAAGCTTTTCTATGGAACTATCTGAAAGAGGTCCTAGGAAAACTAGGCCCGGGTCCCTGTTTCTTAAGATGGACCATGACTAATTATCTAATGCTCTGGGCGAGAATCAAAGTAAGCAGAACATTGTCATAACTGATTTGGTTTGAGAAGGGCACAAGGCAAGGCTGCCTTATTCTTGGGCGCCCTTTTGTTAATGCTATCAGAATGAAGGCAAACATCAAAGAAGTTAAAATTGACAGGGACATCCTTAAACTTACAATATTTGCTGATAAAGTTATGCTCTTTTTACAGACCCTTTTGAATCCGTTCTGTCAGTTCTGAAGCTACAAGAAATTCAAACAGAAGTAACACAATTAGGGACAGTATTGTTACACCCCAGTCCAGGTCAGATTGAACACCTCCAATGGAGTGTTCCAATCTCTTGGTCACTGGACTTAGTAATTTTCCTTGGCCCGACTACATTACAGGTAGTGGCCCTGAATTATACTGCCCCACTACAGGATTGTAGGATATTGGTTTACTGGCTTGGGGGGTGAGGAGGTGAAACCCTACTCAAGCAGAAACCACAATGCCTCTCACGGGTGAAGTCTCAAGTAAACTCCAAATTAACCTGTGCTCAACCCGCTGGTAACGTGGCAAAAAGGCAGTAGGGCTTAACTTTAAGGCAAGATGTAAAATATTTAGGTGGCACTTCAAACAGTAATACCTTGAAGACATAAGACAAGAATAATCCTACACCAATTTAGAAGAAGAGTAGAGTAATGTTTGATGAATTATTTAACACCAAAGTGACAAAATTCCAATCAGTAGAACAGGAGTTATAGAATTTTAAAGTTTAGGATAAAAACTAGAACCTTATGATCGAGGCTTCAACCACGGACATCTAGCTGCGTGAGACAGGGTCAAAGTAAAAATATATGGCCTACCACCATGGAGTGTAAGTCGGATACAAAAAGTGGATTGGGCCTGGTTGACGCTGACCTTTGGACTTAGAAGAACTTTCAGCAAAAGGTTTCTGGGAAGGTATGAGTTCGGCGGGGCAAGGCTACAGGCTGTGTCCAAGGAGGAGGAGGAGTCATCAGAAGCCACCAGACAAAGACGCAGTATATATTTCCACATTTGGACTTAGTGTCTTTTTAGAAAGTAAAAATATCCAGCAGTACGAGCTGGAGGCTGCAGCCAATTGAGGTTCTACAACGCCAGATGCACCTTCTGTGAAGGTGTGTTGAACAGGATGTGCTGCTGCAGAGACTGTAGTGGGAGCTGCTGCGAAGTAAAGCCTTTGCAGTACCCATGGTAGTCCTGGGTTCAAGAAGTGGAACAGGGCTCAAACATCAAGGTAAGCCACAGAGCTGTCCTTTTGGTTGCAGCAAAGCAGTCTTCTGAAGTACACAGCAGGCAGTCCTCGAAAAGTCTTTTCACAGATCCAGAAAGTGAACTGAAGAATGAGTCTGAGGGTGCTATTTTTGAAGTAGGGGAAGTTTCTTGAAAATTCCCCTTGAAGTGCTTAGGGTTTCATGCAATGGTGACAAATCCTTTGTGCGAAGGCAGGGCACAGCCTATTGATTTGCAAGTCGGGTAGTGGCCAGCTTCACTTTCTCCATCCTGCCAGTAATTGCCCATCCAGGCACATCTAATCACAATATTGTTTGGCTGTCTGGGAGGAATAAACAAACGCCAACCACACCCAGTCATGCGACTACTGAAATAACCTCTACTCAATCCCTTGGTAGCTTGGCATGAGCAGTCAGGCTTATCTCAAAGGCACTGTGTAAAGCATTTACATATAACCAACAGTAATACAGTGAAAACACTACAAAAGGATACCACACAAGTTTTGGAAAAATAACCATTATTCATCTGTGCAAACAAGACCAATAACAATAAAAGACCAACATATAGTAATCAAATGTTTGCACTCTCCAAGAACAACTTTAAAATGCAGTTCCTTAAAGCCAGTAGCTTCGTCCGCGGGTACCACAGTGCTGAAAACAACAGAATCCAACAGTTCCGGCCAACCATGTTGGTGTGAACCGGCATTAGTGTCAGCAGACTCATGAACAGTACTGTTACATCCTGTCTTCAATGAAAGACGGAGAGAAGACTGATGTAGGATATAGGTTCTTTAATGCATATCCTTCACAGCAAACACGAAGCACGTCAGCTAGGAACAGGAGTCAGGCAGTAACTGACAACAGATAGAACATCAAGTATAGAACTCAAGAGGCATTCTAAGCATTAGAGACAAGTGGAGAATATAGACGGCTTAAAACTCTAAACCATAGATACCACACATCTCCCTTCCCCAAAATAAAAACAAAAACAAAATCAAAGATAAAAGTCCTTAAGATAAGCAGGAATACAGGTGTTGCGAGTACTCCGCCTAAGAACAGGTGGAAGATCTATTTGAGCAGAAACAACTTTTGGATCAGAGACAGAACAATCAGAAATGATATTTGAAGAAGAGGCAGAACAATCAGATAAATCATTACATGCATAAACTTCATCAGTGACATCTGGAGGTGAACATAGGTCCGACCGCAAGGAAGAAGGACCATGACATTCCAAAACATCAGCTTCAGAAGTAAGGGAAAAATCATCTTGAAATGAAGACGTGGAGGACTGCAAATGTGGAGATAAGCAGACTGAGAAGTTGTTGTCCTTTAAGCTTTTGCAATCTTTGAAAACAGGAGGATTGACAACCACAACATTTCTTTTGCTCCACCATTTCCCATTAGAAAGTAACACAGCATTCTTAGAAACTCCGATAACTTTTGAAGCAGGATAGAACTTAGAAGTCTGACTACTGTTTTTCAAAGGTCTTTTGACTTTGACGGAGTCACCCACTTTGAAGGGAACAATTTTGGTTTTAAATTTGTCATCATAAGCAACTTTCATTTTGTTTTGTATAGAAACAACTTTGTCACGAACGTGATCAACATTGGGTAACTTTCCATCAACTTTTGTCTTGTCAAGGACCCAGAGAGGACTAAGTTTGGAAGAACCAAAACGTTTCTTTAACAAAACAAAAGGGGTAACACCAGTTGTGGAATGAGGTGTATTGTGATAACTCCATAACCTTTCATTGACAGCTTTAGCAACATCCAAATTTTGCATATATGCTAACTGGATGGTGTCTTTTAACATTTTGTTGACCCTTTCGACCATGCCATTTCCTTGTGGGCTGTATAGGGCAACAGTCAAGTGTTTGATGTCAAGATTAGATAAAAACTTTTGAGTGACATGGGACTTAAATTGGACACCATTATCAGAAACTAGATATTTGGGAATTCCTTCTCTATGAAAAAGGTCATCCAAAAAATCAATAACACCGACAGTGGAGGGATCAGACATGAACCTGCACTCAACCCACTTGGAAAAATAATCCACAAGGACTAAGGCATATCTTAATTGAGGCTTCAAATTATACATGGGACCAAGAAAGTCAATGCCCAATTTCTCCCAGGGGCCTTGAGGATAAGGCACAGGATTAAGAGGGGTATTCCGTAGTTTGAGGGATTTGTCAGCTTCAAAACAACAAGAACATCTACCAACAAAATTTTCCACATCAATATCTAAATTTGGCCACCAGTAGTAGAGTCTTAATCTTTTCTTGGTGCCAGTGATCCCCAAATGACCAAGGTGAGCTAAGTTCAACAATTTTACTTTGAGTTTATTAGGAGGAATTAACAAGGAACCTCTCATCAAAAAATCATCCTCTACAGTAAGTTCATCTTTGACTTTAGAAAACAACCGCATCAGGCCAGCCTTTGAATATGTGATCTTTGACCATGTTTTGAACCTTGTCCAATTTAACACAATCCAACCACTCATCCATACTGATGATACTCTCAGAAACTAATAAACCATCTACTATACCCACAACGCACTCAGAGTCCTCACCTAGGGAAAAAGAACCTTCAGAATCTTTAAGGGGACATCTAGATAGAAAGTCAGCACGAGTATTTTTACCTCCAGGGATATGTGTAATAGAGAAGTTAAATTCATACATCCTTGAGAGTAATCTAACTAAGCGAGGACTGAGACTATTGTGATCTTTGTTTGATAAAAGGAAAACCAAGGGCTTATGATCAGTCACCAAAATAAATCTTCGACCCCAAAGGTAAGTTTCGAAATGCTCGGTAGCCCAAAGACAAGCCAGAGCTTCCCTCTCAATAGTGCTGTATCTGCGTTCAGCAGGAGAAAGGGACCTGGAAGCAAAGCCAACAGTCTGTTCCACACCATCAATTAATTGAGACAAAACAGCCCCTAACCCGATGCCGCTAGCATCCACCGTGACAACTGATTGGATGTCATCTCTAAAAGAATGAAGGGAGGGGGCTTGTACAATGAGTTTCTTTAAGTGCATGAAAGTTTTGTTGAGAGAGTCATCCCAAAGAAACTTTTCACCTTTCCTAAGTAATTTCCTTAAAGGTTCAGTTTGCAAAGCAAAACAATCCACAAATCTTTAGTAATATTCACAAAGACCGAGGAAAGACCTAAGTTGGTCTTTGTTCTGTGGACTGGGACTATCTACAATGGCTTTAATAAGATCTTGTTTGGGAGAGATGCCACTGCTGGAAATGTGATGACCAAGGTAATCGATGCTGTCAACCATAAACTTACATTTTTCTTTTTTTACAGTGAACCCATTGGTTTCAAGAATGTTCAACACTTCAGAAAGTTTCTTTAGATGATCATCATCACATTTGGAATAAATCAGAATGTCATCTTGGTAGGCTAACACATTGCTACAATTACTAAACATTTTGTACATGAGCTTCTGGAAGACAGAAGCAGCAGACGCAAGTCCAAAAGGCATGCGTAAGAATCTGTAAGGACCAAAAGGTGTATTAAAAGATGTCAAATCACGGGATTCTTCACATAGTTCAACTTGGTGATAGGCAGATCTTAAATCCAGACACGAAAAAACTTTGGAATCACCTAGTTGAGCTAACATGTCTTGGATCTTGGGAAGGGGAAAACAATCAATAAAAATATTTTTATTTAATGATCTCAAATCAATGCATAATCTTATGTCTTTGCTACCCTTTTTCTTTGCGATAACAATGGGGGCAACCCATTCTGTTGAATTTATAGGTTCAATAACTTTTTCAAGGCAAAGCTGCTCTAAGTGTAGCTTGAGTTGAGACCTAACAGATAGTGGAACATTCCTTACTTTATGGATAACAGGAATGGCATCTTTTTTAAGGACAATGCGATGCTCAAAATTACGAACAAGACCCAGCTTGTCCTTGAATAGAGCACTATGTTTGGCAAGGAGTTGGTGTAAGGCAAGATTATTGGAAGATGAAACATCAATTAATGAGATTGGACAAGAAGTGCCTGGTCTTAAAACCATGCCGAATTTGCCCTGATCTTTCCATCCTAATATGTTGTATCCATTTTAAGCTACGTATATTTTAGTAGCAATGCACCTGTCTTCAAATTTGATGGTGTCATTGAAAAATCCCAACATGTCAATGGAATGACCACCAAATGACACTGTGTGTATATCAGGAGGAAATAGTTGGGAAGACTTCCAGTGCAAATTAAATAAGATGTCAGTGACAAAGGTGATTGGAGAACCAGAATCCACTGTCACTTGAATAACAATATCACCAATGGTGATATCACAGATAGGACCACCATCATCCAATACTGCATCAATGTACAAAACAATCTTGTTAGAAGGAACAACTGTACATACATTTTCATGTTCAGGAAAATCAACATTTTCAACTGTATTGACTTTTATAGGGTTTCTGTTACACACCCTGGTGAAGTGACCAGTTTGTTTACAATTAAGACAAGTTTTACTAAGAGCTGGACAATTTTTAAAATTGGCTAGATGTGAAGAAGAACCACATCTGAAACATGCAAAATTTTTCCTGGGCTCTCTGGAATCTTTGCTTTTATTTTGGAAAGATTTTGGTTTAATGCTCAAAGCATTGACAGTTTCAGCCAATGTTTCACTTTTATTTTTGTTCAAAACTCTTTGAGAAGAGACAGATCTCTCAATTCCTCTAGCAAGTTCAAGAGTTTCTTTGAGAGATGGATCTCTGCAACATAGCAATCTCTCTTGGACTTTTTTATTATAACAATTAACAATTATTTGATCTCTGAGGTAAGAATCAATGTTGCCATCAAATTCGCACGTTGCGATTAAAACTCTAAGTTCAGTTAGGAAAGTGTCAATTGACTCATATTCAAACTGATGTCTGGTATAGAATTTATGACGTTCAACAACTACACTGGTCTCATCAATAAAATACTTAGCTAGTCTGGAAACAGCTTCTTGAAAAACATCCCAATCAGTTTCATGAGGTTGGGGAGAAACAGGTAAATGATCGAATATGCGTTGGCCTTCAGCTCCAAGACTGTTATATAGTAATGCTAACTTCCTGTCTGGTTCAAATTTCTGACCATCTAAAGCAATGATATAACTACCAAAACCTTTGAACCATTGTTTCCATTTGGTTTTAGGTACACCTGGATCAGATAGAAAATAAGGAGGAGTGACAATATTTTGTGACTTTCCAGTATACTGTGTGAACAATAATTAGAATGAATTTCAAATGTAAAGTATCACAATAATATTTTTCCCTCTCAATTAATTTTCTTGAAAAAGTACTTTGTAAGATGTGCACATCATCGAGTAGATTTCAATTAGATGTGCCTTGTGATATGCTGAACCAAGGTGATTATTTAAAAGAAAATCCAAACCTGAGGATGTTTAATTTGTTTGAAATCCAGAACAGCGCTGTGACTTATCAGGTAAAAAGACAACGTTGTAAAAATGACGAAAAATTGTTGTCATGGATAACTAATCTTCATGTGTTGAAAAGTCTTGAATAAACGAGCGCTTGAAATTGACTGCGTGTCAATTAATTTGGTGCGTGAACTGTACCAAGATGGAGGCACGTTGTGTGAGGTACACGTGCAGTGCGTCACTCCGTCGGGTTTGTACGGAGGTTTGTGATGACAGAAGCTGACTGGGAGGAGGAGACGAGAATGGCAGGGTTAGAAGACTCCGAAGAGTACGTTCGAAGAGGTGCTCAAGCCGTGAATCGCACGAGCGGTGGAACGTTGAGTCTTTGGTGCGCTCGAGCAGAAACTCGCTCACGAATTTGAAATGCGCAGCGTAGTTTAAGTGGCGCTGGGCAGGTAAGAATTGTAAAAATCCCAAAAAATGTATACGACCTTATGTGGAGAATGCGGGCTTCTTCATGTGAAAGTTCAAGCGCACTCTGTTAGATGATGAGGTCTCCCAGTGCTTTGGCGAATGCTGGAGAGTGAAGGAAAAATCCCAAACGTCGCCAAATGTTACATCCTGTCTTCAATGAAAGACGGAGAGAAGACTGATGTAGGATATAGGTTCTTTAATGCATATCCTTCACAGCAAACACGAAGCACGTCAGCTAGGAACAGGAGTCAGGCAGTAACTGACAACAGATAGAACATCAAGTATAGAACTCAAGAGGCATTCTAAGCATTAGAGACAAGTGGAGAATATAGACGGCTTAAAACTCTAAACCATAGATACCACAAGTACCTTTGGTCTCAGTGCGAACTGGTTGTGGCAAGCGTCGTGGTTGCGATGTGAAGCGTAGCAGTGCGGCGTGCAGTGCCATCAAGCAATGGTGCAGGCAGCGGCTCGGCAATGGGGTCAGCGTCGGTGAGTCCAGGGCTGCATTGTGGAATGAGGGGGTGCTCATGGCAGTGCTGACAGGTCATTATGCAAGTGACAGTGCCGGTTGATGGAAGTTGACGTAGGTCAACCCCGGCTGCGGTGTGGGATATGTCAGTGCTTCGCATGACTCACGAGAGGTTCCCCCAAATTGTGATGCAGTCATGGGTGTTGAGGTCAGGGTGCAGTGAGGTCGTCAGTGAGACCAATGCAGCTGAGTGAAGCGAGGTGGTGCTGTGTGTGGTGCCCATAGGTCGCGGTGCAAGCAGCAGCTTGGTGGAAGCGGTGGTCATCGTCGTCGGTGTGACCAGGGTTGGGATGGGAAGTGCGGGGGTGCTTTCAGGACACAGAGCTTACAGCAGTGTCGGTTATGGTGCCAGCTGCTTTCCCCCAAAGTGCCAACTAAAGCCCATAGTTCCAGAGGCGGTACCCAGAGGTAAGTGAAGTCTTGGCATCCCTGAGACTTCATGAACTGGAGGCTAGCTCTTTCTAAAACCCCTTGGAGATACCTAGTAACAAGGGAAGAAAGTTCAGTCCAGTTGTTTCACTGTCCAAGATAGAAGTAGCAACTGCAGGCCTACCCAGCAAATCAACAACACAGCAAAGAGGCAATACTCCCCCTGGCAGTTCTTCCAGCTCTTCTTCATTGCAGGTACCTTTATCCAAGTGAGTTCCAAAGTTCTGTGGTATGGGCCTCAATATTGATGCTCAGTTCCTCTTTGTTCTCTTGGGCGGAGAGCTTCTGTGCTCAGTCCAAAGCAGTTTGGTCCTCTCTGGCCCAGCTTCCCAGCAGGAGGTGGAGACACCATTGTCCAAGGCAGACCAGGCCCATTCAGGTGCAAGGAAATCTCCTCCCACTAGACTAAATGTAGCTCAGGTCTATTCAGCCCAGCCCTGACTCATCCAGGAAAGGCAGGAAACACCTTGACTCCCTCAGTGGCTGTCTGAAGAAAATGAACATCCCCAGCCCCTGTCACTCAAAAGCCAGACAGTCAATCCACAATCCAGCAGTGGCACACAGGATGGCTATGGAAGAAGATACCTACTTTGTAAAAGTGGCATTTTCAAACACAGAATATAAAAATCATCTTTACCAAAAGATGCATTTCTACATTCTGAGTTCAGGCATACTAAACTAAATTTCTCTATCTTGTCCCAGTGGGAAGATATACTCGAACAATGTTTACAAAGTATTCCCATTCGATCCTATGGGACAGATATCCCTTCCATAGTGGAAAACGAAATACACTGCATTTCACTAACAAGACATGTCACACACACCAGTACATGTCCTACCTTTCCAATACACCGCACCCTGCCTACAGGGGTACCTTGGACCTACCTTAGGTGTGTCTCAAATGTAATAAAAGGGAAGATTAGGGCTTGGCAAGTGGGTGCACTTGCTGAGTCGACATGGCAGTTAAAACTGTGTTCAGGCACTGCAGTGGCAGGTCTGAGAACCCTTTGAAAGGCTGCTTGTGTGCGTGGCACAATTGCGGCCCACTGGCAGCATTGGATTTACAGGCCCTGACACTCTCAGTGCACTTTACAAGGGACTTACCAGAAAATCAAATATGTCAATCATGGCAACGCCAATCTGTATTCCAATTTCCAATAGGAACACTTGCACTTTAACACTGAGCAGCAGTAAGAAAATGTACAGAGACAAACCAGCAAAAAAGGTGAAAACCGGGAGGTCAGAAAGGAAAAAGACAGGGGAAACATGCAAAAAAGATGTCAGGTCTGTTCCCAAACAAAAGTTAGCACTTAATAAATGTAATAATTCAACACAATGTTATCCTATGGGAGAGGTAGGCCTCACAGTAGTGATGAATCTAGGGGTTTTTCAATACCAGGACATGTAGAACTTAAAAGTACATGTCCAACCTTTGAATTATACTGCACCCTGCCCTACCTAAGGTCGATCTTAGTGGTGACTTATATGTAATAAATGGTGAGATTAAGGCTTGACAAAGGATTCAATTTCCAAAATCGAGCTGGCAGTTTAAAATTGCATTCAGGCTGCAATGGCAGACCTAGGATATGTTTTAAAGGGCTACTTAAAAGGGAGGCACAATGAGTGCTGCAAGCCCACTAGTAGCATTTCATTTACTGGCTCTGGGTAAATTGGATGGTGTACCACTTTACTGTGGACTTGTATGTAAAATAAATATGCTAATTAAGTGTAATCCCATTTTATCTTCTTTTAGGGATTGACCAAAAGTATAGAGCCTTAAAGCCAATAATATGTAATTGTGCTAAAATAGGAGGGGTGAAATCAAAAAGTTTGGTAGTGACCCTGCTGGCAGGGGTAAGCCCAACAACTAACTAAATGAAGGACTTACAGCTATGGTAAAAGAAACAATTAGCCTGCATGGGTAAAATGACTGTGGTAAAGATGAGGGTGAGATCCTTTATCTTTTCCAGACTATATCCTTACCAGCCCACCGGGAATAATCAAACAACTTCAAAGCCTGATAAATACCTTCATACAGCAGAATAAGCCTTCACGAACAGCAAACGTAATATTATATAGACTGGTGGCGTGATGGGGGCTTGCGGTTCAACAGATTATGTCTTATTTTGAACCTACTCAACTGTGGTTCCTCATGGTAGGGAAAAAAGGATGTAAAGTTGAAACAGTGGTACTTTATCTAGCATCTCATAGAGGGCACCTCTCTATGGCAAATGTTATAGTTAAAGAGATCATAATGAAGATATGGGCTATGCTACTCACTCATCCCCAGAGTTACCCTAAAAAATGGGACATTGTATTCATAAAACCGGGGTTTACCTCCCTAAATGCCCTCTTCACACTTATCTCATACAATCAAGACTTCATGCCAGCACTGACCTCCTCACAATTCACAACCTGACATGAAAGGAAATGTCTTTTGATTGGCTCACTCTTCGCCAACCAACAGATAATGCCATTTGATGACCTTCAATGTCAGCTTCGTCTTCCCGACAATGAGAGATTTGCATATACTCAGCTATGCCACTGGGTGCTCTCTCCGTTGGTTAGACTGGAAGCCTTGAGGCAACTTACAGGGCTTGAAAAATGGTGTAAAGACAGTCCCCACAATATACCCCATATATCCATCTGATTCCAATTTCTGATACAGAGGGTGCAGGGTACCAAAACACCAGGTCAAAAATGATGGAATCAATCAATCAATGAATCAATTACAGAGTGCTGCAAATCACCTGTGAGGGTCTCGAAGGGGCTGGTATGTGAACTATCGAGGTGCTTGGGTGTGAATTATTGAGTACTTGTAGGTGAGCTATCACCAAAGGAGTGGTGTAAGCTTTGTGAAAGGGCCTGCATCTTTGCTACTGATGTGCAATAGCGCAAACCACAATGTAAATGACTAACCTTATGGCAGGGAACTCCAGAGAAAGTAGCCAATTGGAAAGCATCAGTTAGTAACAGGTGCTGGAGGGGTTGTGGGTCTTCTGGCAACTTTTTACATCTACTTTGACAATGCCCAAAACTGTGGCGATATTGGGATGAGATCATAGATGATTTGAACAGAGTGTTCCAGATCCCAGATTTGCCCTACTGGGATTCCCTTACACCTCCCAAGGAGTACCGAGATCACAGTTGGGCAGGGCCTTATTTTCAGCGACTCAATGTCTTCTACATCTCAGAGGTGAGACCACAAAACCTACTTTCTCCCCCTGAATGGCTTGGCCGTGAGTCACACCAGCTATGGGCAAGATAACCTTGTTAACGTAAAATGAGCTGAAATCATATGAAATCACATGAAGTTCTTATATTCAGATCTTTGCACTTGAGTTACAAGAGCTTCTTTCCCTTTTTATCTCAGGGCAATACAGCTTATCCTCTAAGAAGTGTCTCAAATCTTGTCACATTAGTGAATGGTACACCCCGTTCCCTCTTAAACTAATTAACCTGGCTCTCTCCAATCTACAAGAGACAGGAAAATTGGCATCCTCTATACACATTGGTATATCATTACAAGGACCAGAAGGGAAAACGATTGCGTGGAATGCTTTCCTTTACTTTTCAGGGTTCCTCGTTGACTAGAAGGTTGTAGGTGATAGTATGTATACTAAGTGCAACATTAAATACATTCCATCCAAAAGACCTGTGACGAAATGAAACAGGTTTAAAGAAAATTCATATATATGCATATATTTTTATTAATGCCATGTGTATGGTATAAGATCATCAGTATGTGTATACATTGCTTAAAAGTAAGAAACAACATGGCATTAATGTTATTCCTTATTGTCAGCTCTACAAAAGTCAAGTTGAAACAATGCTAATCTACTAAGAGACCATTTACTAAGAAAACGTGAGGTATTTGTTCTAAACTTAGAGAGGGTTGTTCCTACACTTGTGCTATCAAGATATTTGTGTTTACTTGTGAAAACCTTTAGGAATTCACAGTTTTCTATTAAAGTACACACGGTTGGTTACACAGAGATATGGCTAAGCGTTCTACCCATTCCAAATGATAAGTATATCTAGTATTCTATGACACATTACTTAAGATGTATCTTATTTTGAAGATATCCTCAAAAGGCTGCAAATCTCTTTGATCCTGAAGTAATGACAGTGTGGAGTCCTGTTTCTGTTTTCTCTCTTGTCCCATTCCATTTTTCCACTTCTATTACCGTCCTGCACATCTAGTGTGTGTGGTCATTGGGGAGGATGGTGAAGATGGAAAAAACATCATTGCCATACGATCTAGCACAAAATAGTCTTGCATTTATTCCTGATCAGATCATTATATATTGAAATACACTGTACATTCTAAAACATTTTTATCTGCAATGCAGTATTGCTGGGACACAAACCAATCTGTAATTTCTGTTTGTTTTTTGAGTGAAACACTAAAAAAATTCCTCTTTATGAGTTGCACTGTGCTGGCAGGGTGTAAACTCAGCACTGTACCATGCAATTATGAGTTAGATTTCCATAATAGGAATAGCTCTGCTGAAAAGGGTTTACCAGGTGGAAACTGCATGGTTTTCCCTGTTCTGGGTGACAAATGATCACTTTTACTACCTGCTCCGAGGGGAGGAAAAATGTGAAGTGGGAGGCAGTTGCTGGGTGGGGAAGAGATATGGAAGGTTGAAAGGACAGAGGAAGAAAAGGAAAAAAGATGCCCTGGCAGGGGAGAAAGGAGCAGAAAAAGACTCATGTGATTTAACTGGTCAGAATTACTAGTTTGTAAAATCAGGTCATGTTTCCAATCAGACAGAGCAGTATCTATCACAGGGATACCACTCAAAATTCCAAAGTGGGATTTTCTTTTTGAAAAAACACAAATGACCCTTTCACCATAGGAACATTCTCCCATGGTGTGTGGGCCATTTAAAAGTTTTTACTCCCACATTTTCAAAGTGGTGAAGAGCAGTGAAAACTGGCCATGTGTCCACTTAATCTAAATACGGCAGTTGGACTCGTGGCAAAACCTCAGAGGGCCCTTTCTCTGACAGACCATTTGATATGTGTAGATGTAGTCTTAGACTTCTAAACACTGAATGTCCGACCGACTCTGAATGAGGCTGGCAGACCTTCAAGTTGGCTGAAAGGGTACTGGTGCGATGGAGTAACCTTTCTGCCAACATTTAAATCAGAAAGCACGTTCCAGTACGTGTTTGTGCTTCAAACTGACCCACACTCTGTCCGCCAATTGTGCTCGTGTGTCACGCACGAGGGCCATATACGGAGGTGCCAGCGGTCGCTCGCACAGAGATTTGCTGTGAGATAAAGTGCAATTGACGAACAGAATACGTGTCCGTTTGAAGCACGAACACGTACCGGATCATGCTTTCTAAAATTTAACAAACTTAACAAGACTCGCTCGATAACTACTTGCAACTTGCCCAGCCATATTTAGGCTGGGGCGAAAATATAACCAGCCAGAAGGTATTCATCAATGTGTGGATAACTAAAAGCCCTGAGGATGTCGCGGGTATCTTGCCCCGAATGGTGAAACACGTGTTGGCTGGAGCCTGAACAAGAGAAAGATATTAAAACGTATATGCTGTGACCGTATTTGCCGTAAAATTTGAAGTCATTCACTTGTTAAAATTTGTTTATTGGTGTGCTAGGGCTTGAGACACACTTTGCCACTGGATTCAAGCTAGTCTGGCTGATAAGGGGTGTTACCTTGAAATCGGTCATTGGATGCCTGTTTCCAGTCCAGGGAAGACCTGGCTTGGTAGTTCGGGCTGGGCTGTTCCCATGAGGAGCAGGGTCAAGATTGATTTGTATATGGATGGGTCTAAACTGGGGTGGCAAAGTGAACAAAGTAGCGATGATGGCTTTAACACAGATTTATTAGTGACTGGGGGCTGAGTGTCTGAAAAGTTTTAGTGCTTCGTCGATCATCTTATTGTGTTTGTTTGCTCGCCCTAAGTTGGTAGAGTATGCCCAGATGGGGGTTCTTTACTCCCTTTGCCACTGGATTCAAGCTAGCCTGGCTGATGAGGGGTGTTACCCCAAAACGGGTCCTAGGATGCTTGTTTCTTGTCCGGGGAGGACCTAGGTGGCAGTTTAGGCTGTCTGTTCCCATGAGGAGCAGGGACAAGGCTGATTTTGCAAATGACTGGGTCTGAACTGGGGTGGCAAAGTGAGCTAAATAACAATGTTGGATTTAAACCAGATCTAATAGTGACTGGGGTTGAGTGTCTGAAAAGTTTCAGCACTCTGTCCTTCATCCTATTGTGTTTGCTTGGTCTCCCAGAGTGTGTCTGATTCACTTGGGATGTCCGTGGTGGTGTAGGGCACAATTGCAGGCCAGGCATATAACCTGGTGAACCTATACAGTCCCCCAGTTGCCTGGACCCACGCTTGACATGGTGAAGGGCGTACTATAGGCTCTCCCTCGTACCATTATGGTGCTGGGTAGGGACTTCAATATGACAAATTTGGCCTCGAAAGACTTCTCTGGGAGAGAGCGCACTGGTTCTCCTGAACATGCGACTTGATGTCTGGCAGGTTTGGAACCCAGACACTCTGCCATCGATTCACACATCGCAGCACATAAGACACGGTCTCGGATAGGCTTATTCCTTATGCCCGCCACTGACTTGCTTTACACCACAGGTGCAAGCATTCTCCCTGGGAAACTTTGGACCACTCCCCAGTCTTAACCTGGACTGCGGAGGTTCTGCCATCTGAACACCCTCTCTGGCTGCTGAACGCCTGGTGCCTGGTGAATCCTGAGATTACAGACCTCTTTTCCCAAGAATTGGATACTTACCTGGCGCTAAATGCGGGCTCCGTGGAGTTGCCCAGGACTGTTTTGCTAGCGGGCAAGGCGTGTCATAGCATTGCTCACTCACACCTGGAAGCCTCTGAGAGGCTGAAGTACAATCAGGTGGAGGACCTAGCGATACAAACCTTTGTAACTGGGTGAATGCACGAAATTGTAATATGTAGTGTTGAAATAGTTCTCTATTATGCAGCTAATGTTGTTTTGTCAGAAAATTAGAGTTTACCCAGACAGAATTTCTGCTTAACCTGCTCTTGAAATTGGCCAGCTGTATTGTGTCCAGTTGTGCATCTCTTTGGCTCACCAACCCATTGCACACCTGGATGTGCACCTGGGACTGTATTATATAAGTGTCCTGTGGGCTCAACAGGCGTTTGGGCCAGCTTGGCGCACCCCTGGGGTACTTTGGTATTACAGAAGGGGCAGGAGACGCTTGTGCATTCCCTTCTATAATACCAATAGTACAGGCGCACATAAAGCACTAGCGATATCTTCAGAGGGTATTATCATTTGCATAGGGGCGTGGCCCCATGCAAATGAGGGAATCCATTTGCCTCTCACCTGTGCCGTATTACAGACGCGGGCACAGAAACAAAGAAGCTCTCAGGAGGCGCACTGACAATGTGCCACCTAATAGGTGACTGCAGCCCTCTGGAGGGGGGGTGAAAGGGGTACCCATGGACCCCCCAGACATCCCCTTGCAGGCTGATGCAGTCAATTACCACACCCATCTGCAAGGCAATTTCTAGTCCCCCTTCAAAGTGCTGCCCTGGGGCAGCGCCTTCACCATAATGCAGTGTATTTTCATTGTTTGTGCTGGGTGCACCTTTTGATAGGTGCGCCCGGTGTAAACAATTTAAATGTGACTTTTGCATAGCACAGTCCCTAATGTGCACACTCCGAGAAAGCCCAGTAAAGGACACAAGGGTTGACTTTCACTATAAGAAATCTCTTCATGAGGTAAGCTGGCATGAAATATTATTATTAGGGTTGTATTCTACATGCCCTCACAGTATGCTACCGATGCTGAGGGTGGTCTGACATAAATTTATAGATTTATTATGCACAGTATAATTTGCTAATACAAACATGGTTGTAATACATTTACTTGTGGGCTTCCTGTCTAAGTGATAGAATCTCCAACCAAGCAGTTTTCCTCATTAGTGCCCATAGTATTTTAATTACACCAATGCACCTCAAACCAAAAACATTCCTGCACTCAGGAGACCATAGGGAATATGTATTTCTGTTGTTCTTTGACATCAGAGGATGTATTATGAATGGGGTGCAATACCCTGGTCTTTACAATGGTGCAGCTTCAACAGTTTAACAATAAATGCACTGCTCACTGGGGAAAGGACATTAGTAAAAGGCAGACCTGCTGTTTGAAGCAGCCAGTCCACCCTTCCTTTTCCAGGTGGCATCGAACCTGCCTTTCAAAAGGGAACAGAGATCACCCTGCTGGCAGATGCACTGAGTGACCACATCATCCTGAAGAGGGAGATTTGGGATGGAGGAAACATAGACCCTTTAATCCCCCCTTTTAAGAATTACCAACATCTCTGAGGGACACAGTCAGTGTGGTTCCTAACAGTTCATTTGCCTCTATGTTCACATCTATACTATTGTACCAAGAAACAATGTCTCAACAGGGAATATTTCAAATACTATTAGTCAACCTATTTTAGACTGAGCACTTTCCGTGCATTTCTGTTCCCATGTGGGGTTTGGCATAAACCATCTAATTTGCCTCCATGTACATGTGATAATGTATATATTTGTGATACCATGCATGAAGTGCTAATCTGCCCCAGATTTGCTTCTCCAGACCATCAGTATAGTAGGCCCTCCTGTTGCTAATAAATTTTATTCAGATCAAGCCTGTGTTTAAATATTTACAACTTTTATCCACACCCATGCTGTGTTTTTATGTATCCTGGTTTTTGATTGGAGCCTTTAGGAACAGCACTTAGTATTTTATCCTAGGCTTAATTGAGTCACTGATTTTTCTTATCTTAAGCTATTTTAAAGGTGTTTTGTTATTACTATGTGTGGCTCTTTACTACTTGTGAATTTTAATGTATTTTGATTCACTAATGTATTGTATACTTATAAGATTTTTGGAAAAAATTGAATAAAGTTTTGATCATGATGCTGTTTCAAACGATTTGTTGTATCACTGTATTTTAAGTACGCCTTCTTCGCTGTCACTTTACCACATGCCTCACTTGTGCCGTTCACTTCTTCACGAGCAATATGTGTGGACATTTTGATTACATCTGCATTAAGGATGCATTGCTGTCTAAAAATTAATGCTTTTCCTGCTATATGACCAAGACAGAATGCAATTATCATTCGGAGTGTTGTTTTCCTTCTTTTGTGTTTTTATCCATAATTCCTTCACACTTGACTATTTGTCTTCCAACTATTACCTGTTGAGACATTGTTTCTTGGTTCCACAGTCACCCGGTCTCAACTGGGTTCACGGGACATCTCCTCTTGTATTTTCTCTTACATCTATAATATTATGCGGGTGCACTGGCAAAATGTTCCACATTCCCATGTAAATGAAGGCACATCCCCTTGAGATTGAGCTGGGCGACATGTAGCACTAGAGAGATCTGAATTACAGAAGGGACTGTGGGCCCTTCTGTTAAACCAAAGTACCACAGGGCACAGAAAGTAGATGCACGCACTCATTGTGCTCCCAGGGGACTCATGGGCATATTACCAACAACTAGTGATATTTATTGCTTAATAAGCTCAGCGACAATTTTTCTATCGCCGGATTTTATCGCAGGGATAACGTGCTATTAGCAACGTTTATCTCCAATGAGATCAAATATCCGGCGATAGTGGCTTAATGCGTGAATATCGCTGGAAATCTACCGATATTCAGGAATTAACGCCAATAGGGTCTTAACCTGAATATCCAACTCCCATTGCATATACAGGTTAAGAAGTGGTCTGAGCAGGTGTTAGTTTTCAGCGATATTCACGCTTAGCGCAACTTTTTTCATCGCTACGCCTGCGTTGATAATAGGCGATAGCGATGTTAGCGACTGCTTTCGGTCGCTAACAGTCAGTCAGTCAGTCAAATTAACTTTATTCGATTTGTTAAAATCATACAAAGTACATAAAAACAGTATTATTTACAATTTAAGAAAGAATTAAACAATTTCATTTACGAGCAAGTTAATTTGGATAAAAAACACATTATGTACATCAAATTTCCAAATTCATGCCCCTTCTGGCTCTGGATGCTGCCACAAGAAAATTGGCCATGGCGAATGTGATACAGATGTTACCCAGTGATTTTAAATATAACATGGCTGGTCTCACCTGGGAGAAGCCCGCTTCTCTTAAGACTGGTAGCAGGTATTTTTTCCTTTGGTCGGAAAAGAAATCGCAAAACATAACAAAATGTAAACTGTCCTGAACAGAAAAATTGTCACAAGTGCAAGGGGGAGCTAACTCAGGTTTCATCCAGGTATTAAAATGGCCCAAATAAAAATGAATAGTGTTAAATCTGAATTTTGTTAACAAGAATCTATGAAACGGATTAGTAACAAAACATAAATAGGGTTCAATTGCAAGTGACTGGAGTGACAAAAAATGCATTCGAACAGAAGGTTTTGACAATTCGACTTCTTCACGCAACATGTATGCCCTAACCATAAACTGTTTTTTTATAAGACTCACATCCTGCTTAGTGATACACGAAGGGGAGGTAAATAAATCTGGACGACCTAGTTCAGTAAAAGATTTGTGCAAATACGCCATCCATGGTATCTTGTGACTATACTCTAAACTCATCACATCCCTCATGATCGTGTGATTTAACACAAGTTCAGGATTTAACCACGTCTTAAGCCAGTATATTAATGGGGCCAGTCTCAGTTTGTCCTGGATGTAGTCCAAACCAAGTTCTGTATGGATTGAGAACACCGGGGAGGATTGGGGGAGGGACAGGACAGAGCGTAAAAAACTATTTTCAGCTACCTGGATTTCTTCTAGTCGTGCATAACCCCATAAAGAGGCACCATACAGGGCCACGGGAAGGGATTTACTGTTATAAACCTTGATGATGGCCTTCATGGGTCTATGTCCCAGCCTTTTAGCGAAACTTAAAATCGCCCTAGATGTTCTTGTAACCGCTAAGCTTTTTGCGCGTATCTGTGGGCCCCAGGTACCCCTGCAATCAAAAAGCACGCCCAGGTATGAAAACACGGGAACTCCCGACACAATCTCTCCTTTGCAAAAGAAGGATTTAATTCCTCTCTTGCCGCTTTTCCCTTGTGTCCCTACAACCATGGTGTGCGATTTGGAGGCATTGACCTTCAAGTCCAGCCGGTCCATAAAAGTCCCAAAAGCGTCCAACAATTTTTGGAGACATACCCCTGTGCGTGCAATGAGTACAGCATCGTCCGCATATAGGAGAGCAGGAATCTTAGCTTCTCCTACATGCGGTACGTCACATGCTGCCTCAAGTAGATGCTTACCTAGGTCATTTATATAGATGGTAAACAACAGGGGGGCCAATATGCATCCCTGCCTAACGCCCCGTACAGATCGAAAACTTGACGTACATCTTCCCTCTTTGGTTACTCTTACAGCAGCGAATAAATCCTGATGCATAGAAGCTATAAAAGCCACCAAATCGGCGTCAATTCCCATATTCGTTAGGATTTCCCAAAGTTTTGATCTGTTTACCAGGTCGAAGGCCGAGGAGAGGTCCATAAATGCTAAATACAAGGTCCCCTCCTTGGCCACCGTATACTTGGAAATCAGAAGGTGCAGGTTTGAGCACTGTTCTAACGTGCCCCTTTTTTCCCTAAAGCCGTACTGTATGTCAGCCAGGCCACCACGCTCCTCCAGGCTATCTCTTAATCTCACTAAAAGGACTCTGCCCAGGATCTTAATGGCAGAGTCCAGGAGAGAAATGGGCCGGTAACACCCTGGGTCATCCCTTCTGCCCTTTTTAAATATTGGGACGATGGTAGACGTAGCCCATGTATTTGGAGGGGGCGAGGTGTTTGCGGCTGTGAACACATTGGCTAGGATACCAGCCCAGAATTTGGGGGAATGTAAATAAAAATCAGCTGGTACCCCGTCTGGTCCGGGGGCTTTATTCTTTGTTGTAGCACAAATTGCTTTTTCCACTTCCCCACTATTAAATTGTATAGGTGTGGCCACCAAACCTACATTGTTTTGTGGCAACGAACAGGCACCAGACTCGCCATAAACAGAGCTGAAGTGGGCCAGACACTTCTCATCGGGTATTACACAATCGGTATCTAGATTTGGAGAATCAGAAAAATAAGGGTGATTTACTACAGCCCAGAATTGCCTGCTGTCTCTCAAGATGTTAATGTCGTTTAGTTGGTCCCATGCCTCATGCTTAATACTATCCCTTCTAGACTTTGTTGCGGCCCTGTACTCTTTTCTCAAGGCTGAAACCAAAACCCTATCCCTAGGTTGTGCTTTAAGGGCCATTTTTAAGGCTCTAAGGGCCCTGGTGCAGTCAGAATCGAACCATTTATGCGGCTTTTGTTCACCCCTACCCCTTAATACCGTAAGGTTCTCGGCCACTACATGGCATATTGATTGAAAGGCGGACATGGTGTCATTACCTGGCACAGTCGGATCTTGGCAAATTTTGATGTGGTCTTCGATCTGCTGACCGATATTAGTGTAGAACTCCTCTGCCACCACGTTCCCCCATTTCAAACGCCTGCCTTGATCTGTTGTGCGAAGGGTGAGGCCCTGTTTGGAATGCCCTGGCATTGGACCTAAGGCACCCCCCCAGCAGATGGACAGGAAAACAGGATTATGGTCGCTAAACGGCGAAAACACAGTACAATAGGTAATAATGCATTTACAAATGGCAGAAGTCACAAAAATATAGTCAATAACAGAGCCCATGGGGGAGCCCTTAAACGTTGATGCTCTAGGAGCCCCCTCTCCTGCTGTGAATTCAAGAAGGTTATATTTGGCCAGAAAATCCTCCAGTTCCTCTCCTCGCCTAGTATGTTCGAAGTGTGGGCCCTCCTGATCCCAAGCCTCCGTCACTCCTAGGGCGGGGCAACCCAGATTGCAGGGGTGAATGTTAAAATCACCCATTAACACCAGTTCATAGCTAGAGGGGGAATTTTGAGTAAAAGCGGTTAAAAATGCATCCAGTTGGGTGATGTTATTACCCCCGAGTTCCTTATTGACAGAATTGTAGAAATTAATGAACAGAATGCTCTTTGATGGGCAGATTTGCCTTTCCACAATTAGGCAATTTGGGGAATCACACTCAATTTTTTTCAGCGTGCCAGCAAAGTCTAGAGAAAAAAAGGTCGAGAGGCCTCCCCTCGCTCTACCTGCGGCACTTGGGCGAGCCGCGACTGAGAAGCCAGCAAAGCCATCCAGCCATTGATTGGAAGACAAGTCCCAAGTTTCTTGTAGGGCGATAACGTCGTGGCTTGCGACAAAGGTGACCCACTCGTTGTCGCTCCATTTTGTACTGATTCCGGCAATGTTCCAACTAATAATTTTACATCCTGTTTCTTCCTTCAAGATAGGTATAGTAGGAGAACAGGGGTGAGTAGTGGACTTGTGTGATGCCCTGTCACCATTGGCCAAATTAATGGTAATTACATTTGATGGGCCTGGGGGGTCATTGAACAGATGCCCCTGGGTACAGCCTGTTGTTAAATTGCTGATTGCGTCCGAAGTTCTTTTGTCAGAGCAGGGCAGAGTGATGGGATTACCGATATGTGGTTGTCAATCGCAGTCATCTAAATTAGAGAATGCAGAAAAGCGATTTTCCATCCCCAAGCCCCAATCCACCGACGCAACATCCTTCCTCCCTCTTTTGGTCACAATGTTCCATTTGGTTCTCAAGATGTTTGAGTTAGGGCCACTGCCCTTTCTGGGATAGAAAAAATCCAGAGTCAATGGAACTATAGAGGTTGATCTCCTTTGTGGTGGTAGGATGTTAGGAAGGATATTAGGCAGAACCCCAGGGTCAGAGAAGTGTAAAACGACACACTCCCCTTGAAACTTTTTCACCCTCTCCCCGATCCACTGGACCCTTCTAGCTTTGACGAGCTCTTGGGAGAGTTGTTGTTTTCCCCAAGGAGTGATTACCATATTGTTGGATAGCCAGGATAAGGATTTGTTAATTAGAGAAGATGTTGTTTCCCGCTCACCTTGAGCCAAAGGAGGAACATTGGCGAGGACAAGTACCAATGGGGAAGCTTCAACCACAAGCTCGAAGGTCCCTTTTTCTGTAGATGGGTCATCAGCAACAGCAGCAGAGGTCGGTGCGAACAGGGGGGCACCAGGAGGAGTGCTATTGGTGATATGGTTTATTGGCGGAGGGTTTGAAGCAGGGGTAGGTATAAGACCGCTGATGGCTGTGGATACCGATTTGTTTAAAGATTCCTCTATCTTAGCAGAGACGTTATCAGGGAGTTTTCCTATCTCAGCCATAGTCTGTTGTAATAGGCCTTCCAGTCGGTTGACTTCCGATGTTAGCTTGTCTATTTTGCTGACCAGAGGCTTAACCACGCCTTTGATTTTAGTGTCCATCATAGCCAATAATTTGTTGAATTGGGCGTTTGTAAAATAAGCTTCACTGGTCAAGTCTAACTCGTCTTCCTCAGAATGCTTCCTCGGGAGGTTAGCCACTTTATTTCTAGCTGATCTTAGGCATTCCCGTTTTCCCGGAACAGGTACTAGTGGGAAAATATGACGCTCAATACTAGTAGTTGACTCTAGCGCTGTCTCCTGCATGCTACGCTCTTCAACGACAATACCACTAGGCTGAATAATACTAGTGTCCGGGAATGGGTTAGGTGTATCATTGTTTATACTAAAGGTGCTCACAAGACCAAAGGGGTCCTCTGACTCAATGTCTATAAAGGGGGATTGATTGGCTGAGTCTATGCCCAGCGAGGCTCTCCTGTCGCAGTTGATTTTTTCAACGACTTGTACCAGGTAGTTCTCTATAGAGTTGCTGGGTGTGGTTACCTTTTTAGGAGGCATTGTCCTGTTGACACACGATCAAAGTTTTGCAAA
This sequence comes from Lissotriton helveticus, assembly GCF_964261635.1. NCBI lineage: Eukaryota > Metazoa > Chordata > Amphibia > Caudata > Salamandridae > Lissotriton > Lissotriton helveticus. Next base: position 810,754,534 of record NC_136063.1, read on the forward strand.
CACTTACGTGAAAAAGCACGGAAGCCTCGACCGCGGGGCAGGGAACCAAGGGGCCAGTCCCAACCCAACCGTGGACAACCTCGGACGGCCTCAGACGGCCCGCCCTTTGCCCGGGCTTAGCCCCGGGCGTCCCGCTCGCGTCCCGCGACGCGGGGGCTCTCCTCCCTTTCTAGGGCTCTGGCGCCCTCTGGTGCACGACGTCCCGCGTCACAGCACACGCGCCGCCGCGAGGCCTGCCGGGATTTGTGGTCTCCCGGAGCGGCGGCGCGGAGTCCGGTGCCCTGGGACTCTTGGCGGTGGCGGCGTCGGTGTTTGCGCTCCTTCGCGCCTGCTGCACTCTGCTCCAATGACTCTCGAGGCGGTGGCGGCAAGGTCTAGGTAAGAGACAGGTTCCCCCCGCTTGCCGGGGCTCTCCTCCCTTTCTAGGGCTCTGGCGCCCTCTGGTGCACGACGTCCCGCGTCACAGCACACGCGCCGCCGCGAGGCCTGCCGGGATTTGTGGTCTCCCGGAGCGGCGGCGCGGAGTCCGGTGCCCTGGGACTCTTGGCGGTGGCGGCGTCGGTGTTTGCGCTCCTTCGCGCCTGCTGCACTCTGCTCCAGTGACTCTCGAGGCGGTGGCGGCAAGGTCTAGGTAAGAGACAGGTTCCCCCCGCTTGCCGGGGCTCTCCTCCCTTTCTAGGGCTCTGGCGCCCTCTGGTGCACGACGTCCCGCGTCACAGCACACGCGCCGCCGCGAGGCCTGCCGGGATTTGTGGTCTCCCGGAGCGGCGGCGCGGAGTCCGGTGCCCTGGGACTCTTGGCGGTGGCGGCGTCGGTGTTTGCGCTCCTTCGCGCCTGCTGCACTCTGCTCCAGTGACTCTCGAGGCGGTGGCGGCAAGGTCTAGGTAAGAGACAGGTTCCCCCCGCTTGCCGGGGCTCTCCTCCCTTTCTAGGGCTCTGGCGCCCTCTGGTGCACGACGTCCCGCGTCACAGCACACGCGCCGCCGCGAGGCCTGCCGGGATTTGTGGTCTCCCGGAGCGGCGGCGCGGAGTCCGGTGCCCTGGGACTCTTGGCGGTGGCGGCGTCGGTGTTTGCGCTCCTTCGCGCCTGCTGCACTCTGCTCCAGTGACTCTCGAGGCGGTGGCGGCAAGGTCTAGGTAAGAGACAGGTTCCCCCCGCTTGCCGGGGCTCTCCTCCCTTTCTAGGGCTCTGGCGCCCTCTGGTGCACGACGTCCCGCGTCACAGCACACGCGCCGCCGCGAGGCCTGCCGGGATTTGTGGTCTCCCGGAGCGGCGGCGCGGAGTCCGGTGCCCTGGGACTCTTGGCGGTGGCGGCGTCGGTGTTTGCGCTCCTTCGCGCCTGCTGCACTCTGCTCCAGTGACTCTCGAGGCGGTGGCGGCAAGGTCTAGGTAAGAGACAGGTTCCCCCCGCTTGCCGGGGCTCTCCTCCCTTTCTAGGGCTCTGGCGCCCTCTGGTGCACGACGTCCCGCGTCACAGCACACGCGCCGCCGCGAGGCCTGCCGGGATTTGTGGTCTCCCGGAGCGGCGGCGCGGAGTCCGGTGCCCTGGGACTCTTGGCGGTGGCGGCGTCGGTGTTTGCGCTCCTTCGTGCCTGCTGCACTCTGCTCCAGTGACTCTCGAGGCGGTGGCGGCAAGGTCTAGGTAAGAGACAGGTTCCCCCCGCTTGCCGGGGCTCTCCTCCCTTTCTAGGGCTCTGGCGCCCTCTGGTGCACGACGTCCCGCGTCACAGCACACGCGCCGCCGCGAGGCCTGCCGGGATTTGTGGTCTCCCGGAGCGGCGGCGCGGAGTCCGGTGCCCTGGGACTCTTGGCGGTGGCGGCGTCGGTGTTTGCGCTCCTTCGCGCCTGCTGCACTCTGCTCCAGTGACTCTCGAGGCGGTGGCGGCAAGGTCTCACACAGCACCTCTGGGGGTGAAAATAACTCGCCAACAGGTTGGGTATGCCCACTTTGCATGTCATGGGTGATAAATATCGCTGACATGCAAAGCGGGCCCCAAACCGCTCGCTATCACCTAAAAGCTGTCGCTAACTGATGTTAGCAACAGCTTGTTAATAAAGCGATGAAATTATTGCCGCTTTGCGCCCGAAAACGGCCTCAAAAGTGGCCATAATTTCATATTACCTGTCTTGGTAATATGCCCCTCAGAGTAATATGGTCCATGGGCCACATCATGATCCTGTTCAGTGCGCCGATGCAGAAGAATGTGCATTTTGTTTTCCTGTCTTTTGCACATATAATAATTAACTCCAAAAATCTCAGAGTAAGTGCATGAGCTGCAGACAAGTCGAGCTCCGAAACACAGGCAGCAATGGTCTCTTCGTGTTTTCAAACTCTGCCGTCACCAACCCAGTCACTAATTTAAAGATTTTTGTGAGTTAATGTATGTGCCGCAGAAAGAAAAAAGAAATATGCAGACCCCTTCAGTCTACAGCAAACAAAATGGTTTTATCATATAGCCCCAATGTTGTAAACGTACAGGGGCATACTTTGCAAAGGGTTCACTGCCTGGCCTGGACTGCGCCATGGAGCATCTCTAACTTTGTGCGCTGGACAGAAACCTAGTCAGTGCAACTTATTACACTTATTGTGATGCTCCCAGGGCAACTGCAAAGTGCCTGCCATGGGGGCAGCATGTGAGGGAAAGGCAGGCCGGTTGTTTGAAGCATCCAGTACATATTTCAGAGTGCAAATGGCAATGCAGCCTGTCTTGCAAGGGGGTAAAGAAATACCCTGCAGTGAGTGGTTGCACCAGCCTGCAGGGGGATGTCTGAAGGCTCAATGGGACCCTCTTTGATCCCGTTCAAGGGGTACCTTCAGCGGGACACTAAGTGCCACCTCATTGTGGCGCACTGACAGTGCACCTCTTGACAGCTCATTTACCTCTGTGGCCCATGCCTATAATATGGTGTGAGTGCAGAGGCAAAGTGTTGTCTTATTTGCATGGGGCCAGGCCCAAATGCAAAAGAGTGAATGCCCCTGTGACATCACGCCAGCACACATAGTACCAGTGCAATCTGTATTACAGAAGGGCTGTGAAAATACTTGCAGCCTCATCTGAAATATCAAGTGTCCCAGGGTACATGATAGCTGGTGTACATGCCTGTTGAGTCACAGCGCAATAGAGCACCAGGATTTAATTTACAGTGGCAGATGTTTGCCCTTGGCACTTTCGGCAGAGCCACTTGAGTGTTAGAGAGGAAAGTTGTGGCTGCTCTGCTGCAGTCCCACTGCTTGTTTGTCAAGACTAAAAATGGAGCAACATATCGCACAGATATACACTGTGCTTGCACTATTTGGGAATCTCCAATTGTACCTGAAATTCTAAGACAGGTTATATGTGTGCCTATACACCTGTATGGCAGCATTGTTGCCATACAGTGTGTGTGTGTGTGAATGGGAGAAAGAAAAAGAAAGAGAGACAGAGGTAGACAAATACTACTAAGAAGAGGTTTATCCAGTGTTTTCAGTAAGAAACGCGCATCCATGAAGTCTGCCAGGGGCTTACTAAACTCCTGGTACTACCTACTGCTTTCATTGGTTGAGCCTTCCACTGGTTCAGTCAGTGGTAGGAGACATTGGAAACTATTAGCTCGGTCAGTGATACTGCAAAATTGCTCCCTGAATCTGATATGGCATTCATGCTCGACTTTTTGCTCCTCTGTGTCAGCAGTCCCTACCCTGTCCCTTGTCCTGTGCAATTCATGCCACTGTCTGCTAGGGTAATGGTGCAGGACACCCTAATATTCGCAAGCTATTAGAATTAGTAAATCTAACACAATGTTGTCATTCAAAAGTGGACAGGGGAAAGTACTGTGAAGTCTCCATTAACACTTTTGCTATCCTATTGAAGTATATATACTTCATGAAAGGCTGTCCACTGGTCATCCTTATGAAGTACATATATGTCAATAGGGCAAAGGGCCTCCTGTGTCCGGTGGTCATGTTTTGTTCTCCAACAGAAGACAAGCTCCTCACTGTCCTTGGGATAGGATGAAGACGTTTGCTGGTACCTAGGCCTTTCTGATTATCAGTAAACTCCTGAAGAAAGTGGCTTGGTACTCACTTCTTGACTAATTATTGATATTCATTTGACATCACCAGTGATTTGAACAAAAGTATGCAGCTCCTTGGAGATATTAAAGAGCTGCTGAACCGGTGGAGCGAGGGTGGGTTACCGGCTACTGAGCCCCTGCTCAACTGATGTTAGAAATTCTTAATGTTCCCTCTACCAGCAATCGCTGCAGCTGGTGAGCCACCCTAGGTGGATCGGTATTACTACCAGGTACCTCATTGTTAGATTGCTTGAGTGTTTGGTTTACCCTTGAGACTAATAAGGAAACCAACTACTGTGTGGATGGTTATTTTATTCTTGGTCCTGAAAAATTGTCATTTGATCTTTTTTACAACCTAGGCAAGAAACATGTTGACTTTATACTGTATCCACCTCTGAACATTTGTGTGCCATTCTAAATTTTAACTGAGATAGGTGGACTCGCTGATTAAAATGTATTTTGAGTACCACTGAGTCCTATTTTATAATCCCCCCACATTTCTTCCACACCCTTTACACTCATCTACACCACATGGCCCTATACTCGCACTGCACCTTACGGCTTTGGGAATAAAAGAGCCCATCATAAAGTGCCCATCAGGCATTGCAGTGCCAACCTCATGAGCAGCATGACCTATAATGAGGTATGATACCCACTCAGGTGTGTGAGGGCCCTGGTTCCTAAAGTGGGAGACACTCTCTCTGCCCCTTTTGGATATGCATCTGCAGCAACCAGTTTTCTACCTTTCTCTTTAATATCTCCAAGGAACTGCATACTTTTGTTCAAATACTTATACCCTACGTTCATGTATGCTGGACCTATAGAGCCCCAATCCCCCTTATGTCTGATACATCCCCAGTGATGTCCCACATATAGGATGGGCCTTGAAGCAATTTCTTAGCCCCCTTATACATCCATGTTATGTTGTGTGTATTTGTAAAGCACACTAACATCAACAAGGGCATCCTGTCACTGAAGGATCAAGCTAGTGGGAGGCTGATGTAGACACTTTCATCTAAAGGAAACACCAACTGCAGGGGGTTAGTTTCAGTAGATTTATTGGAGCACAGGAACCCCATGCCAGGGGCACAGACACCAACAGATCATCTTCACCAACTGCTACAGAATCCCCTGTATGTCATAGTTCGAACATTCGACTCCAGACATGACACAATTGGATAAGAGAGAAGACAAACTACATCCCAGTATAACATGTCCCGCTTCTTTCACAGACAGAACAAGGACAAAACAAACATAAGAGTAACCCCACACAAGACATACCACCCACACCCACACAACAAACAACAAAAGAAGAAAAGCAATGTAATTACAGGTGAGATCAACAAGTGACAACATCTTTGAGCCACATTGGAAAATGAATGGAACTCTTGCATCTCTCAGGTCTGGCAAAAGGCAAAACATTATGCTTAACGCCTCCTTCAATCACAAGGGGAGGCACATTAGAGACGTCAGATCTTACATCCAACAAAGTCAACCCAGGAACAACAGCACAAGGTGAAGAGTTTTCACCCCCTCTTTGGAAGAGAGCCACTCTCCTCATGTTCCAGACTTGCATACTGTCCAACTTATGACCCACCGGTAGAACTTTGAAAGGACCACGGAACTTAGAAAGACCAGGTTTGACATCCAAATATATAACCATGTGAAGTCAATATAGTGATAATTTGGTCTTCACATGGTCACAATTGTGACCTATTTCTGTCCCATGCAAAAGGTCCACTCACACATATAGGGTAATATTTTTATCTGGAGAAGTATGGAAACCTTTGATGGTAGGCCTTTGCCATTGACTCAAAGTTCTAGAATTTTTATTTAGAGAAAAGTGAAGAAAATTGTGACTTATTTTTTTCCCATATTTTGACATTTGCAGGGGAAGCTGGGTAACAAAACATGTTGGGACTTATAGAAACCATATCACTCTGCTTTTCAGAAATGTCTTTGGTTGGTACGTTTCCCTGGGTGCCGACAAGCCTTGGGCCCAAATTCTTTGAGTATCCATCATGAAATTTGTATTCCCTAGTGTCCAGTGTGGGGCCGCCCTGCTCAAACCCTTCAAAACCCACACATGTCTGATAGTTCCACATTCAGAACACCTGGGGGGACAAGATTTGGGTCAATCCCTGTGAGGGATAGGTTTCTGGAAGACACATTAAAACAAATATGTTTTGGGGACAACATGTTGAAAAATCATATAAAAGTCTTGTTAATAGCATTGTTCCATGCAGCCACTACGACAAGGGAGATCTGGTACTCAGCAAAAGAAATCTTCAAACACCTATATGTTAAAAATAATTGATTGTGGTAAGCTTCCAGACAGCCAAAGGGTGATATCTGTCACTGAGAAACGGGTCCCCAAACTGACATTTCACAGCACACAAATTTCTGCCTGTTGGCCCATGAAACCATACAAATCCAATAGATATATGCTACCCCATCATCCAGGAGACCCAGAAGAAGGAAGAATGCTGGGGGGTCATGCTTTGCTAAGGATATGTTTCTGTGCAAGGGAGACTGGAGGAAATGACCGTGCTTTGGAAGAGCTGTTGCTCAAAATCCGACAAATGCCATGGTCATTGCTCTGTCTACGAGCTAATCTGGGTAAGGAAGGTCAGTTGGGCTTTCACCAATAGACTTCTTACAGTACACACAGTATTAGAAAGTATTACGTTTTTATACTTTATGTACAGTTCTGAGTTTGAGATCTGTCATCAAATGAACAATGCATCATAAAAAGTGATTCTGCTATAATATTACATAGTTGATTGTGCAGACTTCATTCCCCCACAAACTGCACATGTTTTAGGTATTGCCAGCTTTCAGACATTCAGGAAAACATTTATTTGTTAGCTTTATGGGATTTCTGTTTGTCCATTTGACAAAATGGCAACAAAACAATGAGTACATTTGTTTAAAATATCGAAAAAAAATTCATGATATCTTTAGGCTGAAACCAAAAATGGATGCAGAGTTTCCACCAGTATGTACCCTAAATGTGCAAAAAACATATGCAGTATGCAGCATACTCTTTTCAAACAGGCCTGCCTCAACATTGCTCCAATTTAGAAAAAAGTTGAAAGCAAACCTTTTAAAAGAACATTGTATCACAATGCAATAACAGTCGAAAAACATGCTACCTCTCTTATCACTTGTTGACTTCATGCTTGTTTTTATCTGTGTACAGGACTTTGCTGCCTTTTAGCTAGCTAGCTAGTATACCACATACATATACACAGCATGTGTGGGTGCACAAAAAGACTTAAGAGGTGCATGTGCTTTCACACCCTAATGCATTTTTTGTTGTAAAAAAAAACAAATCTCGGGGGGCGTGGCTTGGAGGGCGTCGATGGCGGTCGCAGCTTAGAGGAGCTCCCGCCGGCCCACACCTTATCCGACTGATATCCTGGCCCCCGAGCCCCGCAAACTACCCTACCTGTGCTGGCAGTGTTCCGGGTGACACCGAGTGCTGTCCGGTGTGCCGCCCCGCTTCCTCAGCTGCTCCGGCGACCCACACTTGCTGGTGACGAGGTGCGGCCTACTGCCCACGAGTAGAGCCGGGGCCTCGATTTTTGCGACCCGAGACCGTCGGCCGGCGGTTGTGCCGGTCGGGAACACCCTCACCCAGCGGCATCGGCACCGGAGCCCGCGGGGACCGCTGAGAGTGCCTGGATCATCGGAGGCTACCCCTGGGGTGTTCCCCGGACGGTGTGGGGACGCCGCGGCCTGTGTGGACCCCGGGAGACCGGGGCCTCGAGTTTTGCGACCCCGGGCCGGTCCGTGACTGTGCGACCGGGGGCCGCGGAGGTTGGCTCTTGGGGTCAGTGCGGCACCTGCTGTGAACGGTGACCGCTGCCATCGTCCGGGGGGACCCTGAGGGACTGGGTCGCGGATCGCCCCCTACTGCCCGGTGGCCTTACATTCTCCTCGTGACGTGCGCTTTGAGGCGCGACTCCCCGGGCCTGTTCCCAGGATTGCTTGGGGCCGGTGAGACAACGGAGGGAGTCCCCGCTGGATCCTGCCTCGCTGGAGTGTCCTTGCAGCCTGCCAGTCTGGTGGGCCTTCGCCGGATGGTGCTTTCCCTGGCTCCTGGATCGAGAGGTGGGCTCAGAGCGGATGGAGTCTTCGTGATTTGCACGCCACGTCGGTCTTGGTTGGCCGGAGCTGGTGGTACCTGGGGGGACAAGCCTGCTGCCCGGATGGTGCGTGGAGGTCTCCTACGGATAGCCCGTGACGAACTGTGAGTGCCCCCCCCCCGCCCCCCCCCTCCTCTGCATTGGCCGCTGCTCTGTGACTTGGGTGGGGTGTGGAGTGGCCAGGCGGTCGACGGGGCTGGACGTCCCCGATTCCTGGAGCCTTCCGCTGCACGTCCCGGCTCATAGGTCCGGGGTGGGGTCCAGTCTGCGATCCTGGAAGCCCTTCCCTAGTGCCGGGACTATCCTGCCTGACATTCCCGCTGGGACTTGCTGCCTGGAGCTGGGCTGCGGTGTTGGTGTGCTGGGGGTGCTCACTGGAGGCGGCATTTGCACCCCGACGGAGTTTCCCTGGCCCCCCTGAGTGGCCGTACCTGTTGCATTGCTGTCGACGAGGGGCCCCCCACTGAGGCGGTGTGGTCATTTTCCTTGCTGCTCACCATGACGAGAGGAGGAGGTGGCACCGGGTCCGCCAAGCAAGGGACAATTGATAAATTCACGGGGCCCAGTGGAGGAGCCGGGGCCTCCGGTGGTGGCCAGAACGCGGGCCCTGATAATGCGGCCCTGATGGCCGCCATTACGCAGTCCAGGGACATGCTTGATGCCAAGATTGGGGCCGTTGGCGCCGATGTCATGCTGCTGCGTCAAGATCTCCGCAATGCTGTGGCCCGCATCACCGAAACCGAGACCCGGATTACTGGAGTGGAGGATGATGTGGTGGCCCTGAAAAAGAAGGTGGAGGACATGGCCAGGATTCAAAAAGGGCTGGCGCTCCGTGTCGAGGATGCGGAGGGGAGGGCGCGAAGGAATAATCTGCGCTTTGTGGGCTTTCCGGAGGATTGTGAGAAGGGGTCCATGGATTCATTCTTGGCACACTGGTTGGAGAGCTGGCTTCCCCCGGACGCTTTATCGCGCTGCTTTGTGGTGGAGCGTGCCCATAGAGCCTTGGCGCAGAAACCGCCGGTGGGGGAGCGACCGCGCCCGGTCATCGCTAAGATCCTCAATTTCCATGACCGGGATGTGATCCTTAGGGAAGCAAGGGCGAAGGAGGACTTGTCGTTTGAGGGTCACAGGATCATGATTTTTCCGGACTATACCAGGCTGGTGCAGCAGCAGCGCCGATCCTTCCAGGATGCGAAGGCCAAGCTACGTGGATTGAAAATTCAGTATTCGCTGTTATACCCTGCACGTCTGCGTGTTGTGTTCCATTCCAAGACCCACTTCTTTGACACCCCGGAGGCGGTTTTTCGATGGACAGATGAGACTGTCAGGATCCGTCCGAATGCCCAGCCGGGCCTGAACTCCGGAGCATCGCGTGGGTCATCGCCGGAGAGGGGCGACTCTTCCAACGGGAGCAAGAGACGCCGGAAGTCCAGATCGCGACGACGCTCCCGCTCCGGGGGTGACCTACTGGATGGTGCACAGTCAGATACTGCTCAGTCTGGGACTGGGACCTGAGGGGCGTAAGGCCCTCTCCTATCTCCTGCATGTCCTTCGTTTCTGGCCTGGACTGGTGGCCGTAGGGGTGACGCTATTGATTGATGGGCTGGTGTGTGGTGTGGGGTGGTCTGGGTCGTGGCTGGTCCCGCAGGGGATGGGCGTGATGTTTATAGTTGCTCTGTCCCGCTGCACTTAAGCGGTGGGCCACATGTGAGTAATGGGGTTCGGGGTGCTGACCCATGGGCGGCCCATTCCTCCCATGTTCGAGGGGGGCCCCGAGGGGAGGTACTGTTAGTTGGGGAGTATGGGGGGATCCATTGGCCTGGGGGACCTTGGGCGCTCTGTTTTGGGCCCGGGGCTCTCTATGCCGCGACAGGTACTTCACTGTTTCATGAGGTATAGGGGTGGGGGAGGGGGGATAGGCGGGGGGTTGGTGGTTGAGGATGTTGTGTGGGTGTTCGGGGGGGGGGGGGTACAGGGTGGTTGGATAGGGATGCACGTGATTTTTGCTGCTATGGTTTTTGTACTACTGGGTGCTTGGGCTGGGTCCGGGGCTTTCCAGATGCTCTCCCACCGTGACTATGGGTGATTCTCCAGGAGCGGCGCCTGTTAGTGGCTCCATGAGGATTCTTAGCTGGAATGTCAGGGGCATGCTGGACAAAATTAAAAGGGGGGCAGTGCTGCGCTGGGGTAAGAGGGACTCGGCAGATGTCATGTTACTGCAAGAAACACATATGTTAGGGACGAAGGTGCTGAGTCTACAACGTTTTGGTTATACCCAGGTGTTCCATGCAGGCTTTACCAGGGGGTCGAGAGGGGCGGCTGTCCTCATCCATCGACGCTTATCTTATGTTCATGAGCGCCATTGGCTTGATCCCCAGGGTCGGTTTGTGTTTGTTAAAGGCATGATTGGAGTGGAACCTGTAGTGTTCGGCAGTGTGTATGCTCCCCCCCCCCTGCAGTGGTCTCTAGCGGAGCGCCTGTTTGAATTATGGGCCGACATCCCGGACTGCCTGGCTGTCATAGGGGGTGACTGGAACGATGTGATGGATGTGAATCTGGACAGGCAGAGACTGCAAGTGGCCGCGGGGGCGCCTGCCCCTACTCGTCTGAGAGCTATGAGTGATGGGCTCGGTTGGGTAGATGCATGGCGACATCTGCATGCCAGGGCGCGTGAGTACACGTTTGTGTCGGCGGTGCATGGCTCCTTTTCCCGACTAGACTGTGTGTTTGTTTCCGGGGCCTTCCTCGATAGGGTGCAGCAGGCCGTGATCCAGCCCCGTGGATTGTCAGATCATTCCCCGGTCGCAGTGCGGATTGCACTATGTAAACCCCGTCAGCCGTTCCGTTGGCGGATGTCTTCGTGGCATCTCCAGCGGGCGGAATATACAACCCACTTGCGCGGTGCGATAGCCCGATATTGGCAGGAGAATTTGACCGAAGGCATGGACAGTGTGACGGTCTGGGAGGCCATGAAACCCACGCTACGGGGCGTAGACATCGCCTGGTGTGCTGCCGCCCGTCGGGGGCGTCAGGAGGCCACTGTAGCGGCTGCAGCTGCGGTGAGAACTCTGGAGGGGCAGTGTGGTGACAATGCAGGGGATGTGGCGCTCAGGCTACTTCTCCAGGCGCAGCGTTCCTATGCTTCGATCCTGCTGGACGAGGCTCGTCAGGCCTGGCTGGCCACGCGCAGTAGGGTGTATCAGTGGGGTGACAAATCGTGCACTATGCTTCACCGCCTGTGTCAGCGTACTCTACAGCCGATCTCTCTGCCGGGCCTTACGGACGGGGAGGGGATTGCTATGACGGACCCTGCTGCGCTTGCGGCGAGTTTTGCCGACTACTACAGGGTACAATACGCTTCGCGTGATTGTCTCCCACCGGAGGCGATCGACAAATTCATAGCTGACCTACCCCCCCGGGCGTTATCGGACGAGGCCAGGACAGCCCTTGACCTTCCCCTGTCGGCGGAGGAACTGGGCGATGCGCTGGGACAGCTTAACACAGGCAAGGCGCCGGGACCGAGTGGCTTCCCTAGCGAATTCTACAAGAAATTTCATTTGCAGCTGGGACCGCACTACCGGAAGGCTTTGGAAGCGGCGCGGGAGGGTGGTTGCTTGCCGGTCGACTGGCGCCAGGCTGAAATAGTGGTGTTCCTGAAACCGGGTAGGCCCCCTGACAGGCACGAGTCGTATCGCCCGATTTCTCTTATTAATTTTGAGGCCAAATTATTGGCTAAGGCGTTGGCAAATCGCCTCCTCCCGTATGTGACGGATCTGGTTCACCCGGATCAGGCGGGATTTATGCCGGGCAGGGCGACAAGGCACAACATCAGACGGGCGCAGGTGGCGGTCAGTGCGATGGGGGCGACTGGGGAGAGGGCGGCGCTCTTGCTGGCAGACATCGACAGAGCGTTTGATTCTGTCAGTTGGACATACCTCTTTGCTCTGTTGCCGCGCCTCAACTTAGGCCCAGTTTTTGTCTCGTACGTCCGACTGCTGTACACCGACGTCACGGCCTCGGTGCGTGTCTCGGGCGCCATTTCGGAGAAATTCCCGATTGCTAGGGGGACCCGGCAAGGGTGCCCCCTGTCCCCGTATCTCTTTGCGCTAGCCATGGAGCCGCTGGCGGCCTGGGTGCGCATTGATGCACAGCTTCGTGGCTTTGTGTGGAGTGCGAGCCTCACGGACAGAATCGCGCTGTATGCGGATGATGTTCTTTTCTTTTTGACAGACTTGGATCGTTCAGGCCCGCGTATTTTGGAGATAATGCGTGTGTTTGGGGAGGTCTCGGGACTATACCTTAACCCACGCAAATCGACCCTCTGGTTGTTGGGGGGCCGGCGCGAGGTGTCTCCTTGGGCAGTGGATCTGCAGGTGGCAGTTGGTGGCCTGAAGTATCTCGGAGTCTTCCTGTCGGAGTCTGCCGCTGTTGCCTGGGAGCGTAACGTACAACCGGTGTGGGACAAGGTTCAATCCGACATTAAGACGTGGTCGCGCATGCCTCTGAACATCTATGGCAGATCTGCCATTTTTAAGATGGTGGCCCTCCCTAGACTACTTTACCAACTGCAGAACCATCCATACAGAGTGGACCCGCAGTGGTTCCGGCGTGTGAACTCCCTATTGGGCCGGTTTTTGTGGGCTGGGGGTGCTTCTAGGGTGGCACTGCGGACCTGCTTTTTGTCCACGTACTGTGGAGGCCTCGCGACGTCGGACGTATTGTCCTACTATCAAGCCTCTCATTTGCTGGTCTTGAATGAGTGGTGGTACGGGGGCCGCGACGACCCGGCGTATGCCCTGGAACACTTTCTGATGGGAGGTGCCACGCTCCATACCCTCTTGTATTCAGCGGGGCGGCGGAAGTTGCTGCCTCATGCGACCCAAGTGGTCTTCCTGATTTGGAGGCAGGCACTACGTCGAATGGGTTGGTGGGGACGGCTGACGGCCGAAACTCCGCTGTGGCACAACGGGCGACTCCCGGCGCTGGCTTCTTTGCAAGGGTTTGGCGGCTGGGACTCCATAGGGATCTCGTCGCTTGGCCACGTACTTACCGGGACTACCCTCAAGTCCTTTGAAGTGCTCAGCGGTGAGTTTGCGATGCCCAAGACCCAGTTTTTTAAGTACCTACAGCTTCGCCATGCGCTGGCGCCGAGCCTGGTGGAGCTAGACCAGCTTCCAGACTTCAGCCCCGTTGAGGCTAAACTGTTCATGGGAGACCTTGGGGATAAAAAAGTCTCGAAAATCTACCGATCGCTGGTCACTCACTGCTCCTCTTCCCTGGTGTCGTTGAAGGCCGCTTGGGAGATGGATGTTGGACCGCTGGATGAGGATGACTGGAGAGAGGCGCTGGAATCCCCCCGGGGGGCGGCTATTGCAGTACGGTTGAGATTCATACAATTTAAATACCTGCATCGGGCCTATTACACCAGGGAGAGACTGTGGAGGGCGGGCCTTATTGCTTCCCCAGATTGCCTGCGCTGTGGGGCCGAGAGGGGCACATTAGTGCATACTGTGTGGTCATGTGTGGGCCTGGTCCGGTTCTGGAGTGGGGTATGGGACTGCCTGTCGGAGGTGCTAGGGTGGGAGCTACCTCGTACACCTCGATTGGGTCTTCTTCATGTCCTAGAACAAGTGGGTGGTAACGTCTATAAGCGCCATCTCCTGCTGTTGGGCCTTGTTGTGGCCAAGAGAGACCTGGCGAGGGCCTGGAAGAGTGACCGTGCCCCCCCACTTGGCGCCTGGAAGGCGGGCTTAGACTTCCTCATGGGGCTGGAAAAGCCGGTGTTTGAGGCCAGGGGCTGCCCTAGGAGACACTACAAGATCTGGAAGCGGTGGGCGGACTACAGGGACCTGACCTTAGATCCTCCCAATGTAACGGATGATGGTATGTCTGATGATTGAAGCCTCGGGGCCCAGATAGCTCCAAGACACTTAGTGTGTTTTCTCTTGTTTTCTGCAGCTGATTGTGATCACGTGCATCGGGTTAGGGTGGGATAAGGGGTGGGTAGTTGGTACTGTTGGGATTGAGGGGGGGATACAGGGGCGGGTTGGGGTTAATCGAAAGTTTGAGCCATACGTATTTTCTACTGTACTTTGCATCTTGTCGTGTTCCCCTGCTCTTGGGGTGCTGTACACTTGATCTGCTTGGACTTTTAATAAATACGGTTTTGAAAAAAAAAACAAATCTCCAGTACAATGGTGTGCACATATTCCAGCAGTGAAATGGTGGCCACCTCTTGTTTTTTTATTTTTTTTTATTTCAGAATAATTTTATGAAATATTTCAAAAAGCGACATAGAAAGACATTACAAAAATATATGAAATAGCAATAAAACCTAAACAATTGACCAGTACAAATAATCAATACAGTAAAAGAGGTCATTAGAGTACAATAACATAATAATCAATCAATGAAAAAAGAAAATCATGGTAAAGAGAAGGGAAAGGGGAAGAGGATGAGGGTACATATTATATTATCTTATATGGAACGTAGAGTTACTATTAATATATAAATATTGATTATACATTAATTGTGAATATAAAACAGAAAAATAATGAAAAACTATTGTCCTAACAACAAATATGAATCAATAGGTGACCAGAAAGATTGATAAGAAAGCAAATTATGATTAACTCCATGTAGTGATAATTGGGCACCTCTTCTTGTGAAAATGATCCATGACCACCAAGCATGAACAGAAAGAGAAGAAGCATCTTTCCAACAAAAAGTGATTGATTTGAGAGCAGCCGAGATTAAAAAATTAAACAATTTTGCCTCAAAATCTTTAAGAGGATGTACTTGTACAACTGATTTACAAACTAACAATTCATAAGAAAGAACATCATGAATAGGTAATATTTTCAACAAAACATCCCAAACTTCAGACCAAAATTTTGAAATTATAGGGCATTCAACTAACATATGACTTAAGGACCCAGGATGTAAATTACAGTGGCAACAAACATCAGATGGAAGTAGTTTAGCCCGGTGCAGTCGTATTGGTGTCCATAAGGAATTAAACAAAATATATGCATTAATCTGGTAAAGAGACACCGGTAACCAGCCAGAAATACTGTTAAGCCAGATAACTTTCCAAGAATCATTGGATATAGAAACGGAAAGTTCAGTGTTCCAAAATGTTGAAATTATATTAATATTGGTACCTGATGAAGCAACAAATCTTTTATACAAAATAGATACAGTGTTTGAAGATGTGAAAACAGCATGAAGGTAAATTATCAAATCAGTTGTAACAGTAGACGGAATACCATTTGGGAATGAGTCTAAAATTGAATTGCATCAAGATTGGAATTTAACCAAATCAGTAATAGGTAGGTTAAATTATGATTGTAAACTGTCAAAAGGAATAAAAGCATTATCATAATATATATCTTTAAGATAAAATATGCCTGCTTTAATCCATGAATTCCAGAAATTCATATTTCTATTCAGTTTAATAACAGCCCTATGCCATAGTGATAAATCCGTCGTAGTACTTAAGGGCAAAGCAAAGTGTAAATCTAAATCATTACAAATTAACCATGAAGATTTGATTATGGAGGAATGGTGTACAACAGTAGATTTATGAGACATTGTAAGCAAGGAGGGTAATGGAAAAGGATCAACAAGTGATTTTTCTATATAAAACCAAATAGGAGGTTTAACTATAGGAGAAGCAGTAAACCATAAGGAACTTTGTTTCAGTGTAAATGCTTTATGATAATGAAAAAAGTCAGGAAGGCCAAATCCTGCATGACTTTTAGGTATTTGTAGTTTTTTGTAAGCAATTCGAGAAGGTTTATTATTCCAGAGAAATTTGGACAACAATTTATCAATATCTTTGTAGAATTTAAGTGGAAATTGAGTGTGGATCATAGCAAGGTAATAACATTTTTTAGGAGCAATATTCATTTTTATAGATTCCATTCTCCTCCACCAAGTGAGATGAAGGGAAGACCATCTAGAAGTTTTATTTTTAACGTAATCAAAAATAAAATCACTATTTAATTTAAGCGTTGATGGTAAGGAGGATGAAAATAGAATACCCAGATATTTCAGTTTATTTTTTTGCCAAACAATGTCAGTCAAAGGTAACATATCATAGGTACAAAGAATATTTAAAGGGAAAAATTCTGTTTTACTGACATTATGGGGCTCATTATGATGGAGGATTTTCCGCATCCTCCGGGCCGGCGGAAGCCACCGCCGGCCCGGAGGATGCGGAAAATCCTCTGCGTCCCCACCAAAGACCCACTGCCACATTAGGATGGCTGGTGGGTCCTGGTTTCAGTCCGCCGCTTTTCCGCCGCGGTTGACTTACAACCGCGGCGGATAAGCTGTAACATGGCTGGTGGTGTCTATCAGACACCGCCAGCCATATTAGGATGGAGTAAAAAGTATGCTTTTCCACGGCGGCTTTTCCGCCGTGGAAAAGCATACGGACCTTCACTTCGGGGGCCCGTTGCGGGCCCCCTGGGTGAAGGGGAGTTGGGGGTGCAAATGGGGGGTACCTATGGTACCCCCCTGCATTTGCGTGCACAAAGCGGCAGGCGCCGTGCGGTGCCTGCCGCTTTGTGCACGCAAATGCTGTGCATGCATTTTTAACACTGCGGCGGGTGCAGCATGAAGCTCCACCCGCCGCAATGTTAAAAATGGAGGATGTGACCGCCACCCTGGCGGTCACATCCTAATCTGTATGGAGGGACCGCCGCTGCCCCTGCGGACGGTCCCTCCTACTCTATGGTGGCGGACGGACTCAAGTCCGTCCGCCATCATAATCGGCCCCTAAGTTTGTAACCCAAGACTGCAGAATATTTGGCAATAATGTCCATTAATGAGGGAACAGAGGGAATTGGATTACTAATAAATAATAACACATCATCTGCATAGGCTAAAGTTTTAATAGTAACATCTTTAATTGTAATACCTTGAATATCATCACAATTACGATTATAATTAAGAAAAAGTTCAATTCCTAGCAGAAATAAAAGTGGTGAAAGGGGACAACCTTGTCGTGTTCCTCTAAAAAGGGAAAATTGAGTAGAGATTTGGCCATTGATAAAAAAACGAGCAGTGGGAGCATAATATAAGGCAGAAATCATACGAATAAAAGAGGGACCAAAATTAAAGGATAGTAATGTTCTAAATAAAAATTGCTGAATGCTTTTTCTGCATCTAAAGCCATAACCCCTGCGGGAACAAGAAGGGTAGGGCTCTGTTCAATAACATGTAATAGGGTTCTAGTATTATTAGCTGAGTATCTATTTTTCATAAATCCTGATTGATCATGGTGGATAAACGAATGGAGTACAGGAGCTAATCTAGAGGCAAGGATTTTAGCATATAATTTACAGTCTTGATTTATTAAGGATATAGGACGATAATTTAAAACTAGGGTAGGATCTTTATCTGGTTTGGGGAATACAATAATTAAAGCATCAGCAAAAGAGCCTGAAATGCTCCCAGAAGAGCTAACAAAAGAAAAAAGTTGAAATAAATAAGGTAAAAGATGAGGTAGAAATTCTTTATAAAATTCAGCAGGGATACCATCAGGGCCTGGAGACTATTTTTTTTGAAGTGATTTAATGGCTTTCAGTATTTCATCATTAGTAATGGGCAAGTCTAGTCCCAGTCTATCTGAAGGAGAAATTTGGGGTAAATCACAAGTATTCAAAAAGGCATCAATTAATGAACTGTCACAAAAATCTAGTTTGTTATACAAGTTAGAATACAAATCTAGAAATTCTTTAACAATATCATTATGGAACATCGCAATCTTGCCTTGAGGACCATGAATAGAGGTAATCTGTGTTTTATCTCTTTTAATGAGTAAGTAATTCGCAAGAAGTTTATCAGACCTATTGGAATTAAAACAAAATCTAGCATTTGATTTAGCAAGTTTAACACCAGCTCTTTTACTGAGGATAGAATTAAACTCATAGCAAAGTTTTTGTAGTTTAATTTTGTATTGGAGATTATTGGACGTAATAAATAATTGCTCAAATTTTGCAATTTGTTTCTCTAAGTGTGTAATATTAACATTGAACAATTTATTCTCATGAGCCGTAATAGAGATTGTAGCACCTCTAATGTACGCCTTAAATGCGTCCCATCTATTGATTGCAGAAGTAGAATCATCCGGATTGAACAAAAAATAGTCCTGAATAGCTTGTAATAATTTAGGTTTATTATGCTCATTGAGGGCAATACCAGTATTCATGCGCCATCTGGTTTGCTTAGGAAAAGTGGATGAAATATTTAAAACAAAAGAAATTAGGGCGTGATCTGATATATCAATATTACCAATGACTGGAGTAGTTGCAGCTTGGATAAGAGATGGGGAGAGCAAAAAATAAGCAATTCTAGAATGGGAATTATGGGGGTTGGAGAAAAAGGTAAAACATTTTTCCGTAGGGAAGTGTAGTCGCCAAATGTCAGCTAATTTAGTAGTTTGAGTAAACAATTTAAATGCATGAAACACCTTAGGAGGACGAAATCTAGTTGTAGACAACCTATTTTAACAGTGGGTCTGCAATAACATTGAAATTACCCCCAACAATCATCGGGACTTTACCCAACTTTAAAACTTCAGTAGTGATATTGGACCAAAAAGTGGGATAATCAGCCGTAGGACCATAAATATTAAGTAAAAATAAAATAGAGTCATGAATTTTAATTTTAGCTATTATATATCTACCCTCAGTATCTGAAATTTTACTTAAAACCTGACTATGTAGTTTTTTCGCAAAGAAAATAGCAACCCCATTTTTCTTTCCATTAGCAGAAGAAGATACAATAGTGTCAACCCACCTTTTATTCATATAATGTAAAATCTTGTCATCCATATGAGTCTCTTGAACAAAGCAAATATCAGCTTTAAAACTACCTAAATAATCTAAAATTTTTGTACGTTTAACTGGATGTCTCAAACCTTTCACATTAAGAGAAATAACTTTAATATTGTGAACAGTAGTCATTACGAAAAAGAAAACAAGGAAAAAAGATACCGGAACAAGAAGAGATGAAGAAAAGCATAATTGAAAAATAGATTAGAATAGCAACTCTATATTTAGGAACAGAACAGGAGGAAAAGAAAATAGGGAAAAAAAGACAAACAAGATACATAAATAGATACAGAGAAACACACACACATTCTACAAACATGGCCAGAACCGTTGAAGCCCGTAAATATAAATATAAGTCATAGATGTGTCATTTAATTTCTTACTAGAAAGAGTCACGTGTTAGGGTCATGAGTATCCGTTGAAGGTGGAACTTGTTGGTCAAGAAAATGCTCCAATTCTTCAGGACGTTGAAAGGATTTGGAAAAGTTATCTTTCCATATGCGCATTGTAGAAGGATCGAAAAGTCCATATTTAAACCCAAGGCTTCTGAGCTGTGGACGACAAGCAGAGAACTCTTTGCGTATAGCAACAGTTTCTTTGGCAAAGTCTTGGTGAATAAACATTTTGTTACCATTCACCATTAGTGAGGGAACGTCTCTTGCAGCTTTCCTTATCAAGACAAGATGATGATGACGCAGTACTTTAAATATCATTTGCCGAGGTTTAGTGTGGCGAGGGTTACGATGAGAAGGGATTCTATGGGCTTTATCCACTTCAAATTTTTCTGGAAACTTGAGATTCAAAAGACCAGGAAGCAGAGATTCCAAATATAATCGACAATTAGAACCCTCAACTACTTCAGGCAAATAAAAAATGCGAAGGTTGTACTGTCTATTTCGATTTTCCATATCCAAAAGGTGAGCATGCATAGGAAGTATTTTCCACACTAAAGGTGTGAAAGCGTCCACTTTGTTTTTATTATCTAGTATTTTGATAGAGTTATCCGAAATTTTCATTGACAGAGAAGCCATATCTTTACGCACACTTTTAACTTCTGAGGCAATAGTGTCTGTATTAATACGTAATGTTTGAATTTCTTCCAAAATTAAGGATAGAGAAGGTTCAGATGACTCCAACACCTTAGATTTAACTGGAGGAGGAGAAACTTGCTGTCTCCTTTTATTGTTGACTGGAGTTTTATTTTCCATTTTGAGGTGAGAAAATCCACAAATAGCCGTAAATATCACACAAATGTGGAAAATAACACACAAATGTGGAAAAAATGATGTAATAATTGAAGAAAGCAATGAAAAACCCTTCAAAACCACTGGTGCAGCAGATATATTGGACTGTGGGCGTGGCTAGGCCAAAGCCAGGCCCTTTCCTGAGAAGCACTCCTCCCCCTGAGCACACAGAGCTGGCAATACCTTCAGAACAGGCTGGGAGCAGGAGCCAGGAGGCAGGAAACCAAGCTTCCGACGAATAAAACCGCTGGAAAATCGCAGCCCAGGTAGGAATTTAAGGCCAGCGCCCTCATTTAAATGAAAAGTTTGACACAAAAATCGTCGTTTTTGGCCAAAACGGGTCGACGAAATCACAGGCCTCACACGGCGGCGGCCATCTTGATTGACACGCTCGTGCGTCTCCGGCCACCTCTTGTTTGAAGGTAAGTATCTGAGTAGGGTAGAGCCTGCGATATGGTTTGCTTTTGTGTGTATATGATAACTTGTCTGTATTGTGCATACGTTTATCTGGATGTGAGTTAAAGTTTACATGCATGGACCTCCTTACAGGTGGTGGTATACCACCTAGAGCTAACTTCATTCATAAATAGCTTCCCCATCTCAACTACTGTGAATCAACTGCATAGGGGCAGGATGTAAAAAGCACATATAGCATAATGTGGAAGCGAATGAAAATGCTATATAATTTTTATCTGATCAAATTGTGCAGACAGATTCTTTAACCCGCCTCTAACTCATGTCTTTTCCACCAAATTTACATGGCATGGAAAGAAGCTGTATTTTGTCACCAGGTGTTCAAAGTTTTTGATGGCAGGGATGAGCCCACTCCTCCTCAATTGACCCTGAGTGGGGTTTATATTGCTTGGCATATAATGAAAATATTGGAATTTTTGCTGAGTATCATGTGAGAAATTCCAGTACAAAGTAGGGACTTTTACCTTCTTTATTTGAAAACTACAAATAAAACCATTTTCCACAAAGTTTCTAAGGCTCTAATTATGAATTAAGCGGAGCAGAATGAGATTTGTATTTGTTCGGGCAGGAGGGAAAATTATATGCCCTTCCCTACTTCCCATAACACCTCTGTACACCGCCACCCAACACACTTATACTGCAGCTCAGAGTAGGTGATAAATGTATGCGTTAACCCAACAGAATTTGGAATTCTTTGTGGCTTTATGACAGGTAAATTCTGCCTCACCCAGTTGTTCCCTATTCTATGGGGCTTGATGAGGTGTAAACGCATGTTAACTTAAATTCCGCTTGCTGAGGGCAATACAGTGCAAATCACAATGATGGCCTTAGTGGGGCAAACGCTCTGATCTCTTCCTGAGGGATGCAACTCGGGGTAACTATTTGTATTCAGCCATTTTTACCAGCAACCACCGCTTGCTTCAGCTTCATTTAGCTAACCCTTTTGTTTTTGCACATACATTTTTTTATACACATTTTAAAGAACTCTAAATTGAAACGTATTTTTAACAGAAGGCAAGTTGCAGGGTATATCTTGAAATTAAATGTTATTTTCGAAACTCTTGGACCTTTTAAATGCCAGACGTTTACATGTTTACGAAGGACACGGCAAAGCATGACCTGTAATGGGGTAGGAGTTTATTTTTAAAGTTTCTTGCAAATGCCAAATGATAATGAGCATTCTAATGAGCATATTTAGCATGAAGAATTCAAGTTATTTCAAATTATCGGACAAGAAGTAACAGGCAGGTCAAAATGTCAACACTGTAACATTGGTAGAAGTCCAAAAACAATGTCCTTTTCGCTGCATCAACATTATTTTTTCCAATAAAAATAAAAGAAAGAAATACCATGTTCTTATGTAAGGTCATCTTAGAAATTGCCAAAAGCGTGGTTCTCACTGCATTAATTGACTGTCTTTATTTTTTGACAATGTCTCTTTGTAACTTTCCATTTTGATAAAACAGAATCAGCATTATGAAATGTGATACTTTCTTTGCAAAATTAAACTACAAGCACGAGTAAATATAATAGGACTGTTTTTTAAATGAAAGAGCCTTTTGTGTCATTGATTGGCTAAGGCACTCTATATGTCCTCGTTCATGCACTCTGTCATTTGTCACACTGCAGAAGAAATGAACAGCAAGCAACCCATTAGCATTGCCTGAACAGCTGTAGTATCCTCAGAAAAACACATTCAAATACAATTAGGAGAAGCAAATAAACGAAAACTGAACTATCAAAAAAGAAAATTCAAACCCAAAAACCCTTCATAAGAGCCTTAACACTGTTCAGGGGGATGTACCCCTGTAATATTAAAATGCCATCATTCACAGGGCAAGAGAGCCAATGAGTGATGCTGATGAGACAATTATCCCATGCAGTTGACAGTCACGGATGGATTAAAAGTGTAAGTGACACTCAGAAGCAGAAAGATGGCAGGACAGAGCTGACCCAAAAGCCCTCTACGTTTGCGTGTGTATATATGAAATAAAGTACTCTCTGCAGTACATTATAAGGATATTGCAAGTCACCAAGTAGAACCCTATAGAGGAACAAAGCCGGGGGTCGAGTTCCTTTATAACGTTATGGAACCTCCAAGCCGACTTGCAATATTCTTATCATGTACACCAGAGGGTACTGTATCCCAAATAAATCATGGTCACACCATCACCTTTCCCAAAAAAACACTTAAAACCTTGCTGCGTAGCTCTTCAATATGAAAGAGCATGCTTGTTTGCAAACATGAAGAATAAAAATAAAACCTCTTGTGCAAAATGAATCACATAAAAAACCTGCTAGCTATTTGTTGCAAATAGATATCAGAAACAGGACAATACAAGTCAGCTATTTTTTTTAAAAAACATAGTAGCTTGGAATCTGTAGAAACATGCAGGAAGATTTTAGCTTCCACCTTCACGGTTTTTCTCGAAGCCATTTCACAGACGGTGGTAGGGCCCTATCACCTTTAAACACAAATCTCCCATATGAATAGACATAGTAAATAGACTTGCAGGACCTCACCAAGTACTATGTTCCTTGGAAGAAACACTACTGTCTTGAAGTTAAGCAAGGTAAACAAATATGTGCACATCATTTACAACACAAGTGTGTTATTATCATCAATGCATACACATTCAAGAAAATGGAAAATAAAATAATGAAGCAACCATATGAAAAACATCCTACTTCTTCACCTGAAGAATTTTCACGCATAAACATTTGAAACAAAAGAAAGAAATCATTATTCAAATCATTGTGCATATGGGTGTGTGAGTTGCAGCATGGGTGTGTGACTGGGCGTGTGACTAGCTGTGTGGGTAAGTAATATGGAGTGTGAATGGGTGTATTGGTGATTGAGTGGGTGTGTCAGTGTCTGTATGGGTTAGTGAGCGGCATTGGAGTGGCTCTATGGGTGGGTAACTGAGTGTGTAGTGACTCGATGGGTAAGTGAGTGGGTGTCTAAATCACTGTATGAGTGAATGACTTGGTGTGTAAGTGGCTTTATGGGTGTTTGATTGGCTGTTTGAGTGGGTGCATGAGTGACTGTATTGGAGAATGAGTGTCTGTGTGAATGGCTGTATGGGTGAGTGAGTGGATGCGTGAGTGCTTGTCTGGATGTGTGAATGGGTTTGCAAGTGATTCCATGGATGTGTGTGAGTGTGTGAGTGCTTGTATGGGTGAGTGAGTGTCTGCATTGAGAAGCTGTATGGTTGGGTGAGTGAGTGACTATATAGGTGAAAAAGTGGGTGTGTGAGTAACTGTATGGCTGAGCATGTGGCTGTGTGAGTGGCTGTGTGGATGAGTCACTTGTATGCGTAGCTGTATGGGTGAGTAAATGGTTGTGTGAATGACTTATTAAGGGAGGGGGTGTCATGGTCCCCTTCCCTGTGTCAATTTCAGCCCTGGGGCCCCATTACCCAAGGCCAGGCCATTTTTAAATAGGGAAGGGGTCCGTGCTGCCAGCCCCCCCCCCCCCCCCCGGGACAATTTTAGCCCCTCGATCAAACCCCCCTTGGTCTAGCCTTTTTAAAAACCTTTTTAAAAACTCAAAGGAAGTGTAACCCCCCTCCTGGGCCAAATTTGGTCACAGGGATCTCAACCCCGGGGCCAAGCCTCTTTTTAAAATTTCTTTAAATAAATAAGGGGAGGGGGCCGCACAACCCCCCTCCCAGGTGGATTTTGGCACTAGAGACCCCCAACCCCTCCGGGTCCAGCCTCTATTATGGGTGCCCTGGTCATACCCATGGAACCCACTCACCCGTAATGGGGGCCGCGGGTGAGCTTGAAGGCCCCCACAGTCCCTGCCGGCTCCCACATCCTGTGTGAGTGAGCATTGCTTTTACACATAGGGATCTGATAAACATGCAGTTCCTTCTGTTTAAAAGCACTTGTGCTCCGCTTCTAGCAAGCAAGAGCATTTTTAATGTTCTCGCTTGCTAAAAGCGGAGCACAGTTTGCTATGGCTTGGCGGGAGCAGTAAAGCTCCCACCAAGCCATAGCAAACACCTATGTCCTGGGGATGGGCACCATGGGACATAGCAGAAGCTGGCCATGGGGGTGGTGTTCCCCAGGGCCATCTCTTCCCAGGGCTGGGAGGGTTGCGCTGCCCCCCGCATTCCATTTTACAAAAGCCCCAGGGAGGTGGCTGTTCACGGGGCTGAAGGGGTCCACGTGGCCCCCACACTTAATTAAAATTAAAGCCCCGGGGTAGTGGCTGCTCCCTGGGCTGCTGGGGAGTCTGCTTGGCCCCCACATTGTTTAAGCATAGAGCCCTGTGGAGGTGGCAATCTCCAGGGCTCCAAGAAGCCCCCATTCATAACTTAGTATGCCCTGGGTAGGTGGCAGTCACTGAGGCAGCGGGGAGGCAGTATGGGCCTCCTCCACATTTTTTTTAAACAAGCCTTGGAGGTGGTGGTCCTTGGAGCATCAATACGCCCAAGGAGGGAGTCCGTGTGCCCCCCTCATTTACACCAAATAACAAAAAGCACAATCTGCATAACCAAATCTACGTTGCTACCAAATTTGGTTTCATTCCGTCTAGTAGTTCAGGCTATAGTTGTGTTGACAGGTCCCATAGGAATTAACATGGGGAACACACCCTTGTTAAACCCGTTTTTATCAACCTCCCCCTTCATGAATGGCCCCAAAACCTTCAGTGTGCCACAAAAATCCCAGTGGCATTTTTTGGCGGACAATTTCGTGAAAATTCATCAAACAGCGGCAAAGTTATAGGCAAGTCAAAAAATGCTTTTACTATGGAAACATGGTCCTAATTTTAACTACCTACTGAAACCTAAATATATTATATATATATATATATATTCACTGAAAAAACCATAGGTTATAGACCATATATAGTTAGGAATTAGCATTTAAAAAACCTTATTTTACTCACACAAAACCATTGAAATTCCATATATAGTTAGTTGCACTAACTATATATCGCGCACCTGCAATCCACTGCTGATGATGTCACATATTACATCATTCATGACATGGTCAGTGACATCACTGATGACATCACTGATGACATCTCAAATGACATCACTGATGACATCACTGATGACATCTCATTTGACATCAATGACCACATCACTGATGATATCATTCATGTGACAATACAATGCATCTCCTCACATTTTAATATAACCTCTGTTTCACCCAGTGTTAAATACAGAATATAATTTTTGAAACCATTGACACACCAATACTAGTTACTACATACGCACTCACTGATTCCTACGTCTACACACACCTTCACTCATTCACCCATACTATCATTCATACATACAATCACTCATCTTTACAACACTATCATATGCACCCATACACCTATACAGACACTCACAGTCTGCCACTCATCCATGGAGTTACTCACACACCTAGTCAGTCCTGTAAAGAATCAATGACACTTCCATTTTCTTGTCTATACAGTTAAACATAGAGCACCTTACATTTTCAAACATATACTAACACATACTTACCTTGTTATACAATCATTGATACAAGTACACATTGATCTGCACAGAGTCACACACCTCCCAGCCAGCCACACACACACTCAGTCTCCCATACAAATACTTGGACAATCAATCAGTAACCCATATAGTTAATCATATAGCTACTGATCAAAACATGCAGCAGTTTACAGAACAACAGACATAATGATGCACAAATTAAGACACTTTAGTCACTAACCCATGCACTCAGTGAGACACATTTAATCACTCACTCATGCATTCAGTCATGCACCTACTAAATCCTTTGTCCAGACACTTATACTTCCACTCATTCTTCAATATGTAAGACACATTTTAACTTTACAGAAACATACAGTCACTGGATGTTGTCATCAGTGATGTCATCAGTGATGTCATTTGAGATGTCATCAGTGATGTCATCAGTGATGTCACTGACCATGTCATGAATGATGTAATATGTGACATCATCAGCAGTGGATTGCAGGTGCGCGATATATAGTTAGTGCAACTAACTATATATGGAATTTCAATGGTTTTGTGTGAGTAAAATAAGGTTTTTTAAATGCTAATTCCTAACTATATATGGTCTATAACCTATGGTTTTTTCAGTGAATTTTCAAGGTTTTGTAAATGCTAATTCCTAACTATATATGGTCTATAACCTATGGTTTTTTCAGTGAATTTCAATGGTTTTTTAATAGCAAATATCATAAGCTGTCGAATGTCAAGTACGTGGTAAGTGAAAACATTTTCGTGTTTATGCACACTGATCTGCTTTGAATGGTGCCCCCCCCCCTCATTTCTATTAGGAGTACTCTCTCTTTGCAGATAGTGAAAGGTAGTTAACGCAGGTCTTTGCCCCCATTGTAATCCGTCGTGCCTGCTTCTCTCTCCATTTGATTCATTGTTATCCAAGTATTTACTGTTTTAGAATTAGTTCTCTTTGGTTCATTCTCTATTTACAAACAAACACAGAGTCGCAATACTCTGTTTAGTCTTTGCAGATAACGAAAAATCGTGTAAAAAAAAAGAAAAGGAATCGAGCAAAATCAGTAGGCCACTAATGGGATCTCTTTTTGACCTCGCTAAAATAGAAACATTAGGAACAACCCCTCATGACAAATACAAAACTAGTGAGATGAACTGAACTCCACACAATGATGGCTGCAAAACAGCTCTGCTCCGCCACCCACCCCGCCCAAAATAACGATAAAGAACGGCTGCCATGATTGGTTGCGGAATGACCACGACGGAGCTACGAAATGGTGCTGCTCTCATGCTAACCCCAGCTTCAGTCTGAAACATCCAGAAACACTGTAGACTACCAATTCGATCAGTTCCGGTAGCGCCCCAATGTAACCCGGTAGAGAAGAACTAGCCCTCCCCTCTTTGACTGATGGTTCTTGTTGCCTGTCCCTTCTGTTGTCATTTAACAGAACTATTTAGCCTGCTGAAAGGGGTTGTGTTCCGACCGCTGGTTGGTGGAGACATTTTGACTATATTCTGTACCTGCGTTGTCGCGTAATGCGTCATATGACGCGCCGCGTTAGCGCATCCGGAAGTCATCCGGGGCGCGCAGCGCGTAACGTAAGCATAACAAGTCATGTGACTTGTTAATAAAACTTTTCATTGGTTCATTTTACTTTTCTTATTGTAATGATGAAAGGCTTGGTCATATGACCTAAAAATTACGCTTTTCATTACTTCCGAACATTATTTTTTCTTAAATATATGTTATAATGTTCCAGGCTAATGTACTTTCCCGGAAATTTTACAACTGTCCTGCAAGTAAAATATATTCTTTTTTCGAGAAAAAGAGCGTTTCTTCGTCCCATGACGGAGCCGTTGAGCAAAAGAGGGTCGACCTGCTGTCTTAGTCGCCGATACGCCTGAATATGAGATTCTTATCGATCACTTTATGTTGCAGGAATAGAAAACACAACAGCCCTTGACCATTTATCTTTACTGCGTTCCTTCGTATTATACCTTTTACCCTTCATGTAATTGGTCTGCTTTATTTCACTTGCCTTTTAATGATTCTAAAACAGTGACTATTATTAAAAACTTTACCAATGTATATACTACTACCATGTTTTCTTTTAAAAACCTTTATTGTGAAAATTTCATTATACAAATACGAGCCTATAACCACGTGGGCCGGCCACGGAGCAAACTGTAATCGTATATGATGAATAGACATTTACACTGTAGAGGAACGTAACGGGCGGGCCATTAGGTTGCAAGAACTAAGGTGTCTAACAGTTACGGAATCGGTGGACGTACATTTTATAATTAAAATACGACAGGGCCAGTTACAATAAAATTATCTAGATATACATTTGCGGGCAAGTACCATGGGTGACGTTAATTCGAACTTTCAACAGTACAGTAATCAATAACACATCAGAACTTAATATCAATAGGGATGTCGAAATATTCAATCAATTCTCGTCCCCGCCCGCCATGTGCTTCAAAACTGCATACGTATCTCGTGATTTCAAGGTTCTGCAACCAGTACACAACAAGGAGTTACGAGTCCCATTTATTCTGGCGCCATTTTGGGCGAGGACGGGCAGGTCCAGGATATAGTCAAAATGTCTCTACCAACCATCGACTATGATGATGTTCATATGCTGTATTTATTAGAGTAACACTCAGATGTCCACATGAAATAAATTTGCCACAATCTAAACATGTCATTTTAATCTTTCCAAAGTTCTTCTAAATATTTGGGACCGTTTCCCTTGCCTCTGAAGCTCTCAGTGCCACTTCTTTGATGAATGTACTAGCAGGTCAGGGGTTCTCCTCCAAATCTCTCTTTTATGCAGCACTATAATTAATTGGTGCCACCTCTCCATATGACGATGCATGGTATAGTTACCACAACTATATTTTTTTTCGGTTCCTCTAGAGAGTTCATCGTGGCAGATGAAGCGTGTAACGTACCGGGCATTTACCTTTTTTTGCATGTACAGGAAAGGAAAAAAAAATCGAGCGTCCGAGTTCTAAGGTGTCCCAGGGCCATTTTAGTGGACCAGGCCCAAATCCAAAGAACAGGCCGCCATTTTGAGAGTCCTGTTGCAGCCGCCTGTCGCTGTAGCATCAAGAGCAGCCGAAACTCAGCTGAATGGCAACTGAAACGGTTAAGGGGCGCCCCACTACAGCAGACGAGCCAGGCCCAAATCCAAAGAACAGCTATCTCACAGGCTAATGGGGCGACCCACGCCGAGTTTCAGCATTGTAGGATGACCACACAAGTACATCAACTTGCTAGACATCACCTCGGTGCCATCCGGATCTCGGCGCCCCACTGCAGATGAAGTGCCTCTCAACTATGAAACCACCACGGTGACATCCGGATCTTGGCGCGTTGTGCTGCCTTCGGCCTATTCGCACATCGGTCCGCTACTGACGCCATCTCACAGGCTAATGGGGCGACCCACGCCGAGTTTCAGCATTGTAGGATGACCACACCAGTACAGCAACTTGCTAGACATCACCTCGGTGCCATCCGGATCTCGGCGCCCCACTGCAGATGAAGTGCCTCTCAACTATGAAACCACCACGGTGACATCCGGATCTTGGCGCGTTGTGCTGCCTTCGGCCTATTCGCACATCGGTCCGCTACTGACGCCATCTCACAGGCTAATGGGGCGACCCACGCCGAGTTTCAGCATTGTAGGATGACCACACCAGTACAGCAACTTGCTAGACATCACCTCGGTGCCATCCGGATCTCGGCGCCCCACTGCAGATGAAGTGCCTCTCAACTATGAAACCACCACGGTGACATCCGGATCTTGGCGCGTTGTGCTGCCTTCGGCCTATTCGCACATCGGTCCGCTACTGACGCCATCTCACAGGCTAATGGGGTGACCCACGCCGAGTTTCAGCATTGTAGGATGACCACACCAACTTGCTAGACATCACCTCAGTGCCATCCGAATCTTGGCATCTCAACGCCTAGTGGTATCTTCCATACAAAAAATATTGTTACGCTGCCTTTGGCCCCATTCGCACATCAGTCCGCAACTTAGACATCACCTCGGTGCCATCCGGATCTTGGCATCTCAGCGCCTTGTGGTGTCAGTCAGAAAATATTGTTGTGCTGCCTTCGGCCTATTCGCACATCGGTCCGCTACTGACGCCATCTCACAGGCCAACGGGGCGCCCCACGCCGACTTTCAGCATTGTAGGATGGCCACACCAGTGCGGCAACTTGCTACACACCACCTCGGTGCCATCCGGATCTTGGCATCTCAGCGCCTTGTGGTCTCTTCTACACCGGAAATATAGTAGAAAATATTGTTGCGCTGCCTTTGGCCCCATTCACACATCAGTCCGCTACTGACACCATCTCACAGGCCAACGGGGCGCCCCACGCCGACTTTCAACATTGTAGGATGGCCACAGAAGTGCGACAACTTACTAGACACCACCTCGGTGCCATCCGGATCTTGGCGCGTTGTGCTGCCTTCGGCCTATTCGCACATCGGTCCGCTACTGACGCAAACTCACAGGCCAACGGGGCGCCCCACGCCGACTTTCAGCATTGTAGGATGGCCACACCAGTGCGGCAACTTCCTACACACCACCTCGGTGCCATCCGGATCTTGGCGCGTAGTGAAGCTGCAGCAGCTGCAAATAAGCTTCAGACAGTGTTACAACCGCTGCTCAGAACTCTCAACTATGACACCACCTCGATGCCATCCGGATCTTGGCGCGTTGTATTGCCTTCGGCCTATTCGCACATCGGTCCGCTACTGACGCCGCCTCACGTGCCAACGTATTTTCTCCGCATTTTATACCCTATGCCGCATAACAGGTCATGTGACTTGTTTATAAAACTTTTCATTGGTTCATTTTACTTTTGGTTTCCTAATGATGGAAGGCTTGATCATATGACCTAAAAACAACACTTTTCATTGGATGAAAACTTTTTTTTTCCCCCAAACGATGAAAGCCCCACCTTGTTTCTGGATGTTTCAGACTGAAGCTGGCGTCACCATGAGAGCACCACCATCTCGTAGCTCCGTCGTGGTCATTCCGCGAGCAATCATGGCAGCCGCTCCCCACCAGAAGCCTGCAGGAGTCGGGGCCCCCAAAACTTTTGATGAATTCTCAAGGCGGAGGGGACGCTTTCGAGAATGGGGTCCAAGACCTAGCAGACAAGCGTCCGATTTCCAAGGTGTCCCAGGGCCATTTCAGTGGACCAGGCCCAAAAAGGAAACAGCCTGCCGCCATTTTGAGAGTCCTGTGACAGCCGCCTATCGCTGCACCGCAAGAGTGGGCGCAACTCAGCTGAATGGCGGATTTTGACACAGTGGACCAAAAGCGGACGGAATGGCAACTGAAACGGTAAAGGGGCGCCCCACTACAACAGACGAGACTCCACCTGGAGAGGCCCGTTCACGCCGCCTCCCCCGGGGCGCTCCACGCCGTTATTCGGAGCAGCATTGTAGGATACCAAAACCAGTGCGGCAACTTACTGGACATCACCTTGGTGCCATCGTTCTGCTGCCTTGGAACTATTCGCACAACAGTTTGCTACTGATGACCCACCCCCCGCGACGCCCCACGCCGTTATTTGCTGGGTGGCAACTTACTAGACATCACTTTTGTGTCATCTAGATTTCGGCGCGTTCTGCTGCCTTGGAACTATTCGCACAACAGTTTGCTACTGATCACCCACCCCCCGCGACGCCCCACGCCGGAAATCTGGACGTTGTGCTGCGTTGGGACTATTCGCACAGCCGACCGCTACTTCGTTGTTTTTCTCTAAAAATGTTTATATGTTATTACTATTTTTGTTTTCTTGTATATATTTATAAATTATTAAAGTTTTATAATCTTACTACTTTGTCGGAGTGCTATATATTTTTAATGTGACACATAATTGTAAAAACTTTGATGTACAAAGAGTCATCCCTGGAATCTTCCGCTTCACGCTCGGTCCCCTCCCCAATCACAATACAGAATGGTTTTCAGATAATAGCAACGCTTCTGCTGTGACGGATCTCATCGAGTGTGGGCCTTGATCTACTATAACTCCTTTGAAGACGGGTGATTCTTTACAGCTGTGGCCATAAACTACATCTGCAGGGCTAGCTGATAGCCTAGGACCGGCCTGGACAATCGGACACAGAGGAAAAGGAGTGTCAGAGGGTGCGGTAGTGAATAGGGCGAAAGGGAGGTGTCGGGCGGGCACAGGGTGTGATTCTCAGGGAAGAACAGCGCAGATGGGGGGAGGTTTATTACCCATGCATAAAACAGAGAGCGGGGGTGACCACTGCCTGGGGGAGATGCTTGCGAGGGTGGGGAGCCATGCTAAGGATCGACAGCGTTCACAGAGTGGATCTGGTCAAGGCATCTAAAATGGCTGCCGTGCACGACAAAAGTGTGGCATTTGAAAAAAGACAAGATGGCGCACACAATGTTTTTCAACAATTCCTGATTTCCTTCGAATCGAACGTTAACAGACGTTGGGGCATATTACCAAAGTTAAGCGATATTTATCCCTAACGATGCATTGCAAAGATTTTTTTACCGTCAGAAATTATCGCAGATAAACCTTGCTATTATCAAGGTTTATCGCAAATACGATAAAAAACGAGCGCAATGCATTAATGTCGCTGAAAACTCCGCGATATTCATGCATTACCGAGCTAATGCTCTTAGCCATGTTATCCACCTCCCATTGGATAACATGGCTAAGAACTGCTCAGGGCAGCTGTTACTTTTTGGAGATATTCGCGCTTATCTCGAATATTTCCAAAAGTTGATAATAGGAGATAGCGATGTTAGCGACTGTTTCCAGTCGCTAACATCTTGGCATGCCCACTTTGCATGTCATTAGTGATAAATATCACTCACATGCAAAGTGGGACCCAAGATGGTCGCTATCTCCTACTAGCCGTCGCTAACTGGTGTTAGCAACAGCTAGGTAATACACATATAATTTTATCTCCGCGAAGCGGAGCGCTGTTACAGATATATATCTTGTTTTTGAACGTTAATTTCTCAAAATGCACTGAAGCACATATATTGAGACATAGCAAAGGCACATCGGGCTACCAGTCCCTAATATTTTACCAAGTTTCGTGCAAATCCATTCAGCCGTTCGATTATTATTATTATTATTTTTTTTTGCCCCGCGGGGCCCTTTTAAAACCTCCACATCAAACCTAGGGGGTCAGCGAGGATCTACTATGCCCCCTTATGGTCATCAGCCGTTCGATTATTATTATTATTTTTTTTTTTGCCCCGCGGGGCCCTTTTAAAACCTCCACATCAAACCTAGGGGGTCAGCAAGGATCTACTATGCCCCCTTATGGTCATTTGCCCCTTCGCTTTGGCCTCCTCTTGTCTCTCGATCCTACCGAGAGACAAGATGGCGGCCGCTACGTACTGTTTGGAATGTTTACAGACACCGGAGAGCCAATCAGCTTCGCTTCGCAAAGCTCCGTAACGCGAAAAGTACGCGAAGCGGTGCGCTGTTACAGATATATATCTTTTTTTGAACGTTAATTTCTCAAAATCCACTGAAGCACATATATTGAGACCTAGCAAAGGCACATCGGGCTACCAGTCCCTACAATTTTGCCAAGTTTCGTGCAAATCCATTCAGCCGTTCGATTATTATTATTATTATTTTTTTTTGCCCCGCGGGGCCCTTTTAAAACCTCCACATCAAACCTAGGGGGTCAGCGAGGATCTACTATGCCCCCTTATAGTTATTTCCCCCTTTGTTTTGACCTCCTCTTGTCTCTCGATCCTACCGAGAGACAAGATGGCGGCCGCTACGGACTGTTTGGAATGTTGACAGACGCCGGAGAACCAATCAGCTTCGCTTCACAAAGCTCCGTTGCGCGAAAAGTCCGCGAACCAGAGCGCTAACCGGTCCGCTGTTACAGATATATATCTTTTTTTAAACGTTAATTTCTCAAAATCCACTGGAGCACATATATTGAGACCTACAAAAGGCACATCGGGCTACCAGTCCCTACAATTTTGCCAAGTTTCGTGCAAATCCATTCAGCCGTTCGGGCTAAAAGTGAGGCCAACCGCCCTATGGAAAACTCAATGTTAAAAACACGTTTTGGGACCCCCCTTTTTTCTCGGCCCCCACTGGACGAACCCCCCCCCAAATTTTCAAGGGCTGCTCAGAAACAAAATGTGCCATTTTCCTGAAAATTTCAGCCGATTCCGTCCACAAACGCCAAAGTTATTAGACATAGAATTTTCAAAAAACCCATAGAGAAAAAATCCTAACTATATATACCTACTGGCGACCGCCAGTAGGTAATATATATATAAATATATATATAAGAACAAAATAAATGTATACCTTGCCTGAAATGCTGTGGTCGGTCTGAGTTCCTGCTTCGCCGCGAGACGGAAGTGGTTGGAATTGCTGTTGCTTATATATATATATATATATATTACCTACTGGCGGTCGCAAGTAGGTATATATAATTAGGATTTTTTTCCTATGGGATTTTTGAAAATTCTATGTCGAATAACTTTGGCGTTTGAGGACGGAATTGGCTGAAATTTTCATGAAAATTGAACATTTTGTTTCTGAGCAGCCCTGAAAATTTGGGGGGGTTTCGTCAAGGGGGGGGGGCCGAGAAAAAAGGGGGTCCCAAAACGTGTTTTTCCCATGCAATTTTCCATAGGGCGGTTGGACTCACTTTTAGCTCGAACGGCTGAATGGATTTCCACGAAACTTGGCAAAATTGTAGATATTGTTTGCCCGATGTGCCTTTGCTAGGTCTCAATATATGTGCTCCAGTGGATTTTGATAAATTAACGTTCAAAAAAATATATATATCAGTAACAGCGCTCCGGTTAGC
The DNA here is from genome assembly GCF_964261635.1 of Lissotriton helveticus. Taxonomy (NCBI): domain Eukaryota; kingdom Metazoa; phylum Chordata; class Amphibia; order Caudata; family Salamandridae; genus Lissotriton; species Lissotriton helveticus. The sequence goes on from NC_136063.1 coordinate 810,789,639, forward strand.
GTCCCGGTTCGCGTACCTGACGCGTAACGGAACTTCACGAAGCGAAGCTGATTGGCTCTCCGGTGTCTGTCAACATTCTAAACAGTCCGGAGCGGCCGCCATCTTGTCTCTCGGTAGGATCGAGAGACAAGAGGTGAAGAAAAACGAAGGGGGAAATTAATGAAAGGGGGCAAGGTAGACCCCTCCTGACCCCCTAGGATTGATGAGGGGGCTATTAAAGGGTCCCGCGGGGCAAAAAATAAAAAATTAACGTTCAAAAAAATATATATATCTGTAACAGCGCTCCGGTTAGCGCCCCGGTTCGCGTACCTGACGCGTAACGGAACTTCGCGAAGCGAAGCTGATTGGCTCTCCGGTGTCTGTCAACATTCTAAACAGTCCGGAGCGGCCGCCATCTTGTCTCTCGGTAGGATCGAGAGACAAGAGGTGAAGAAAAATGAAGGGGGAAATTAATGAAAGGGGGCAAGGTAGACCCCTCCTGACCCCCTAGGATTGATGAGGGGGCTATTAAAGGGTCCCTCGGGGCAAAAAATAAAAAAAAAATCAGTTTTTTCGCGGTAGAGGCGCTACCCGGTACGCGAACCGGGTAGCTTACCGGTAGCGTAACAGGAGTCCGCCATCTTGAATTAAGGTCTAATTTGGACACAAGATGGATGCTAAACAATGCTGGGATTGTGTAAAAGGGGGCAAGGGAGACATATCCTGACCCCCTAGGTTTTGTGAGGGTGGATGAGGAGACCCATATATGTCCAAAAAAAAAAATTTTTCGCGCGGTCAGCGTCCGGTGCGCGAACCGGGTAGCGCTCTGGAAAAGCGTAAATCGTGAAAATTAGTAAAAAAAAATTTACATTTAAAATTTATTTAGAGTGATCATAGTTAGGGTAGCTCTGAAAAGAGCTTTTGGGTCTGTGGTAGATTTAGGTACTTATAAGTAGGTACCAATACATAGTCTTAAATTCAGGATGAAAATTCTGTTCCCCTCATCTGAGAAGTGCACGCCATCTCCTCTGTAGATATCTTGCATGTAGTAACGCAAGTTATTGTTGTAGATGGAGCCCATTCCATGGTCTCTCATGTAAGCTGATACAGACTTATTTACATGCTTCCTCGATTTCTCAATTTGTGGACAAAATTGCTTGGACCACCTCCATTTCTGTCTTTGGCATATATTTGAATATACCAAGGCAGTTTGAGGAAAAAGTGCCATCAATTATTCAAAGGTGTCCTTTAAAAGCATTTCCAGACCTACCCCAGTCAAAGTGCCCAAATCATTTCCTCCACAGTGCACAATTAACAGGTCAGGGTGTGGCAAATGCAAAAAGGTTTTCACCAATGGTATCAATTGGTGACATCTCAATCCTCTGTGGCCAATCCAGTTGATTTCCACATTTTGTAAGTTGAGGTTGTGTAAATTTCTGTTATCAGCATACCTTTGAGCCCAGTGGATGTAACTATGTCCAATAATCCAGACAGAAAACATGGTGAGAGGAGGTTCTGCTGCAGTCCGATGAAGTGTGGGAATGAAATGGCAGTTGAAACAGTAGGAGTTTGTAATGAAAAAAACTGTGGAGTTTCAGTGCTAATGATTCAGTAGCAGTGATTGGTGGATTTTGATTGCTGAAAACAGAAAGTTAGGGTGCATGGATGAGTTCTTTGAAAGATGAAATTTGAATGGCTAAGAAAAAATCATTTTAAGAAACAATGCACTGGATACGCAGGTGTACTGAGAGTTCAGAGTTCAATTGAAACATTGTTAAAAAAAAATGTAATGAACCAATGAAAAGTGTTATTTTCAGGTCACACGACCTGTTACGCTTACGTCACGCGTCCCGTTCCGCGCCCGGTTCGCTTACGGGGTGTTGCGTTTCGCGCCTCGGGACGCGGACCGGGTGCGCTAACGCGGCGCGTCATAAGACGCATTACGCAGCAACGTGATACGTCGCGCTTACGCGACGCGTCACGATGTTGTGTTCGATCGCGGGAGTTGCGCTAACGGAACGTTTCCCGGTGCGCGGATCGGGTCGCGGCACGAAATTGAGCTAACGGGAAGCTACCCGGTGCGCGGACCGGTAGCGAAACAAAAAACATAATTTAAAAAAAATTAAAGACATAAAAAAATAAAATTAGATACATATAAAATATATGTTTCCTTTGAAAGAAGAAAATATTTTACACCATTTGATATTTGCTATTCAAAAACCATTGAAATTCACTGAAAAAACCATAGGTTATAGACTATATATAGTTAGGAATTAGCATTTACAAAACCTAGAAAATTCACTGAAAAAACCATAGGTTATAGACTATATATAGTTAGGAATTAGCATTATCAAAACCTTATTTTACTCACACAAAACCATTGAAATTCGCATATATAGTTAGTTGCACTAACTATATATCGCGCACCCGCAATCCACTGCTGATGATGTCACATATTACATCATTCATGACATGGTCAGTGACATCACTGATGACATCACTGATGACATCTCAAATGACATCACTGATGACATCACTGTTGACATCATCCAGTGACTGTGTGTTTCTGTAAAGTTTAAATATGTTTTACATATCGAAGAATGAGTGGATGTATAAGTGTCTGAATGAAGGTTTTAGTAGGTGCGTGATTGACTGTATGAGTGAGTGATTAAATGCGTCTTACTGAATGCATGGGTTAGTGACTAAACTGTCTGAAAGTGTGCATCAGTATGTCTGTTGTTGTGCAAGCTGCTGCATGTGTTGATCAGTAGCTATATGAGTGGCTATATGGGTTATTGATTGGTTGCCCAAGTATTTGTATGGGAGACTGAGTGTGTGTGTGGCTGGCTGGGAGGTGTGTGACTGGACTTGACTAACGCTTCACCGAGTGAATATGCCTTTTTACAGGAAATGTCCGGTCTCCCTGGCATGAGGTGACCAATCACTGGATCGGAACAAATGAGATTCCAGTTTTTGGACACAATTTTCCTGATGGCTTGAAACTGGCGATTGAAAGTCAATACCAATCTCACCGGTTGGTTGGCGCTGTCTGCTTCTTTGTTGGATAGTTTCCTAGGTTGCAAAGCTACCTCTCTAGGCATGGTGTTCACTTTGCGAATAGCGGAATCAATTAAGCTAGGAGAGTAACCCCTGGCCAGAAATCGGGCCTTGCTATCTCGTTGCACCAGTGTGCACTGATCTTCCGTGCTGCAGATACGTCTGATGCGCAGCATTTCCCCATAGGGGATGCTGCGGATCAGATGTGCCGGATGATTACTCTTAGCATGGAGCAAAGTGTTGCCCGAAGTAGGCTTGCGGAACAATGTGGTGTGTAATTTGTTGTCAGTAACCAAAATTTTTTAACATCCAAGAAATCAATACAAGTTTGACTCATGCTGTGGGTAAATTGTAAGTTGTATACATTGTTGTTAAGCTGTGCAATGAAGTCGATTGCCTTCTGTTTAGTGCCCCGCCATATCAAAAATATATCGTCAATGTAACGATACCAGTGGGCCACAAATTCAGCCATGATCAGACCGTGTGTGCCCATGAGGACCTGCCTCTCCCAGTAGCCCATATGCAAACAGGCATAGCTGGGAGAAAAGCAGGCCCCCATGGCAACACCCCTGATCTGCTGAAAGAATTGATTGTTAAATGAAAAATAGTTGTTATTTAAACAGAATGAAATCATAGCAGTCAACATTTTGTTATGTTCCACAAATTGCACAGATCTATTGCCTAGAAAAAATTGTACAGCCCTCAATCCGTCAAGGTGCCTAATGCTGGTGTACAAAGATGATACATCAAGCGTGATTAACCAATAATCAGGCTCCCACTCCACAGTCCCAAGTTTTCTTAACAAGTCACTTGAATCCTGCACAAACGATGGCAAGGCGGAAACAAAGTCTTGTAAAAAGAAGTCAATGTACTTAGTGACATTTTCCAAAAGGCCATCCCTGGCAGAAATAATAGGTCTCCCCGGGGGTTTGTTGGCATCTTTGTGCACTTTTGGGATTAAATATAGTACCGGCATCACAGGAAAATCTTTTTTCAAAAACTTGAATTCATCCAAGCTTAAGAGGCCGGTACTCTTCCACCCCAACAACAGGCTATTGAGATTATTATGTGCCAGTTTAATCTCAGAAAGGTCACAACGCTTGTAACAGGAAGCATCATTTAATTGTGCATATGCTTCCTCCAGGTACAATGTACGTGGCCAGAGAACAACATTGCCACCTTTGTCGGCCTGGCGAACAATGATGGAATTATCAGCCTGGATTTTGTTAACCAAGTTGTAGTATTTGGTGTTGTGAGTCCTTCCTTGATATTTGGATCGAAGAGTAGACATGCAATTGTTTAATCCCATCCACAGCAAGGTCATGGAAAATGTCTAAATTATCATGGAGAGTTGACGGAGAAAAGGTAGACCTGAGTTTGAATTTGGTCGGACATGGCGCATTATATACCTCAGCAACATCTTGTGTCCCAGAAAGCGCCCCTTCTCCACCTAATGAGGTCAGATCCTGGAGTGATTCTGCATCTTTAGCAGTGCGGCCCAAAGTGGAAGGACCTTGGGGAGTCACACGTGATTTTGCCATTTGTTGATGTGACAAAAAATGTTTTTTGAGCTTAAGTTTGCGAATGTATTTAAAAAGCTCAATTCTAGTTCTTGAATAACTGAAATTATTTGCTGGACAGTATGTCAATCCTAATGAAAGAATTTCAATATCAGACTGGCTGAGCACAGTTGGAGTTAGGTTGATAACTGCTGGTCCCTCCACTGTGCATTGTTCATCCGTTCCAAAGCCCATTACTTTGACTTGTTCCAACGTTTCTTTGGGTAGAACTTTTTCTTTTTTGGTTGGTCGTCCTCGTCCTGCTTTGCGGCGCTGTTGTCGCTTGTGGTTCTGTTTTTGTTTAGCTGTTGTTTTGCTATTCTCAGCCACAGTGTGGCCCGCCTGTCTTGTCTTAGGCAGTTTACCTCCTGGCCCAGAGAAAATTTTGTAAACCCCAACCTGGGGTCTCTTAAGCTACTGTCAGTATCCGAGCCACTTCCTGGTGCGGAACTAACAACAGAACGAGAGGAATATGCAATCATGGGCGATGAACCTGGTATGGCTGCCAAAATATTGCCGGGGTCGGAAGTGATATTGGCCGCTTTTATGGCATCAGATTTTTTAGAGAATGTAAAGACGCGGCCTTTTTGGTAATCAATCTTATCTCGTAAAAATATATACGCCTTTCTTTTTTTGATTATTTCCTCCTCCTTATTAAGTCTAGCAGTCATTTCCTCTCGTAATTTTTTTTAATATAAATATATATATCCTTCCAATCGGTTCAGCTTTGCCGTATTTTTGCAGCACTCCTCATGGGTGCGTTACCCCGTGGCAGAACCAAGCCGCTTTAAATCTCCACACAATCCTTTCCAGGCTGAAAAGGACAAATGGGTTGCACCCCGAAGAGTTTTGTAATGTTTAGGTTATTTGCTCCTTAAATGGGAACACAGGCAATCAGACCAGCGCGTTTCGGTATTACCCAATACCTTGATCACGATCTCAGATGCGCACTTGTGAAAACTTGTTGAAATATTTTCAAACTTCAACTATATAATTTCCTTTTTGTAGTCTCAAGTGCCCCTGTGAATTATGAGAGCTGTAGTATCATACATTTTTTAACTTTTTGTTGTTGTTTTTTTTCTATGTATAAAGTGTGAAACAAACAATTTTAAAGTGTGAACACATCAATTGGAAAGGATTTTAAGAAATGTAAGGAATCTTCATGTGCTTTTAACATTTCCTTGGTATAAACATAGGGGCATATTCTCAAGGACTTACCGCCGATTTAATGTCACTTTATCGCAGACAAAGTGGAAATAAAGATATCGCCCCATTCTCAAGCTGGTGCTAAGAGCCCATATCACCAGTTTACCTGCGATAGCAGACTCAAAAAACATCGCCACAGATGAGTCCCGCAACTATCGCTAATTAGATGCAGATTAGGCGTTCCTGTGCCAAAAGGCGCGAGAACACCGCTCCACAACATTCTGAACGACCAGCCAGATAGGCGGAAAAAAAAAATATATATGATAGGGCGCCTTAGCAGCAGGAAATTAGAACCTGCTCTGACCTGGTATAAAGTTGGATGACAGCCTGCCCCACAAAAGGGAGCCCAGCCCAGAGCCACGTGTGAAGGGCAACAGATGCCATGGAGCCAACGAGCACGCAGCGTGGCCAACCAAAAGGGCCACAAAACCCACCGCCACCCCCAGGACCCCCCGGACCAACACTGAGGCAGCGCAGACAAAGACAGAAACCCTCAGAAAACACACCAGCCTCACAGTCCCAACACCAGAGAATGTCATTGCCACTACATGTTCAAAGGGACAACCATCCTCCGCATCCTGACACCCATTGTCCGCAGGCTGACCGTACCAACACAGCGGACAACCAACATCCCACCTCAGACAAAGCTGCTGACCATGTGGCACGTGTTGCCCTCTGGTACCCTCCAACCAACAACCGCCTGAGTCAGAGGAGTCTCACAGCCAGCCCAATCCAAGTCCCTCACAAGGGTCATGGATGACACCATCAGCTTGATACCCCACTATCTATACTTCCCGTACACTGTGAAGGAACAGCTGGAGACCAAGCAAGGCATCTACATCACAGCTGGCTTCCCACACGTGTCAGGGGGTAATTGACTGCACACATGTCCTAATTGTGCCTCCTGCCGACACTGCACACAATCATCGCAACCGGATCCACACACATTCCATCAATGTCCAGGCAATACTGGGGAATCACCACCAACGTCGTTGCCAACCACCCAGGCAGTGTGCATGATACCTACATCTTCCGACTGTCCATCATCAACCTGTGCTACCAGGAGGGCACCCACGGAAATGCACTGCTCGTTGGCAAATATCAAATGAACACACCACACACCTCAACTACACAATCATGCAACTCCTAACACTGGAAATGCACACGTCACAAGCTAACATACATGCCAAACAACATGCAAAACCACCAGACATGACAGCACAACTTACTGTGGGAACCTTGGCCAGCCATGTCCATTATCCATCAATGGCATGGCACCTCAGCCACACAATAGCAGAATGTGTGAAGAGGTGGGGATCAGGCATGTGCAAAGGAGGCAAGTGACCCATGAATGAGAATGTACACAATGCCAAGTGTGTTGTAGATGTGCTGCCAGACAGCAGTATGCAGATCACTCACACATCCATGTCGACACACACCGCTGGTGTTTGGAGTGTAGTGGACAGTGGATGCAACCATGGAAATGTAACTTGTTACGTCCCCCGTAAGTGTGAGCGGAGTGGGCTGGCCCAGCATATGCTAGGCCAGCATAGGGGTGTGAATAAAAGGCACATAACTCTGGGCATGGCCCTCTTACGGAATGCCTAACATCTCTGCCAGGGTGGAGCCTCTCACCCTGCCATGAGGCCGATGCCGTGAGTGGTGTTGCCTGCGAATCTGTGCGCCTGCTGCACCCCGGGGCGCTGGTCCCCAAACCAGTCTTGCCCACACCTGCGCACCCAGGCCTCAATCAATGCCCACCTGTCAACACGGGTGTCTGTCAAAGAGGGCCCACCACGTGCCGGTGCAATCTCCAAGCCCAAGGCCCGCGACCTTGGCAGCCTCCTCAGTCCATAACGCCTCCGCAACACAGACCTGCAGTGCTCCTTTCTCATTGACATACTCTACCGGCAATGTTCAAAAAGAATGCACAAAGTTCCCCTAGGGAGTGATATTAGAATAGAAGAAAAAATTAGTAATCCTTCCTCTCTCCGAGTGTGGTTGTATGTGAAAATTAGGGGCAGGTGTCCCTTGTCGGAACTAGGGATGCCTCACACAACCGGTTGGTTTAACGACTGCTGTCATATCACCAGCCAATTTTCACGTATCATCATCGGCTTCCTGCTCCTACGTCAAGCCGGCGCTGCAATGCCTGACGGGTAGCACTTAGTGCTACACTTTTACGGAGATCTTTTGTTCCTGGCCGTTTGATTGAATGAGTGTGAGGGACCCTAGTGGTAAAGTAGTGAGCGTGAGGTGAGGTGTATTAAAAAAGGTTAGTATAGTCTACTCTGGACACTTTATTCATGTAGCTAACTACCTTGTTTAAAAGAAGAGGGGTATGGTGACTCAACCGAACTATGGGTGGGAGACCCGTTCAACCCTCATTAGTGATCAGGTCAACATGTTTCATGCCTTCATGGCAATTCGTCAGGACCTAAATAATGCTCATAAACTAGAAAGAAGCCCTGGTTGGGCTGAGGGGTCAAGCAGATACAACCTGATACAACCTGAAGGGTCAGAGACCGGAACAGGGAGAGTTCATGGGTTGCAATCCGCCCCTCAGTAGCTGTAGAGGGTCCCCATAGACTGCATGGGTGGGAACAACGCCCTCAACCAATAATCTTGGAGGCGCGAGGAAGTTACCTCTGCACCTACGCCCACATCACCGGCATGGCTCGGTCGCGACCGGCAGACACAGTGGACTAGTAGGTCACACATTTGGAACTGAGTCTTGAATACACTATGGTAGAGAACATTATCTATGGCAGATTTTTTTGTCGCTATACTCCCTTCGATGTGGTGCCACCAAGTCTGTGCAAAGCATAACAGCGCGACGTGTCTGTGGGCCCACGCAGACTACTGCCCTCGGGCCTCATTAAGCACGGGTAGATCACACATTTGGAACTGAGTATTGAGTTTTTAATGGCAGAGTACGCATCATTGCATGCAAGGAGAGGTGTAAGAGGAAGACGCGTTGCAGTCAGGAGGACAAAAGGATCATCTTTACAGAGGTAATCGAACACTACTGACAACTGTCCTGGTGTCACTGAATCTGTGCATTGCAAGCCAATGACACGTGGATGTGGGCCACTACTGACCACTGCCACAGGCCTTAACTGGGGTCGAGTAGATCACAGGCTCTTGATTCAGCAATGGCTGAGTTCATATCATTATACCGGCATCATCGCTGACTGCATCCCCTCTCAGCCCCGATGCCCCTAAGTCTGTTCACCGACATTCATGGACACTCTCTGGTTGCACTTAGGTGGCGTCTGTGTCTATGGACTGGGGGTTGTCTTCTTCCTCATGTAGCTGATACCAAATTGGTGGTGGAACTGAGGCTGTAGAATTCAACTCCTCAATTTGCCGGTTCCGGACGACTTCTGCCCTCTGCATTATGCCCCGGAGGACGCTTCCCCTGTCCCCCGCAACCCTCTGCCACATTCACCTCGGACATCGATGAGGACCCGCTCAGTCTGCGTGGCCCTACCTCAGTGCACAGCTAGTCACTGTCACATGGTGGGGTGCCTGTGCTGGCCACAGTGCATCCGGCGCCACTGACTCTGTGCTGGTAAAGTCTGGGACCCTGTCTTCTAAAATATTGCATGGCCTCTGAGATGATGGCCTTGGGGTCATCGATGCCATGTGTCTGTGCCCTGCTCTGTCCGCTGCCTCGCTGCCTCTGGCCTCAACTGCGGTCCAGCAGGGCATACACATCAATTTGAGTCCTGACCGGCCCAGACATCGCATCACCACAGAAGGCACACACCACCACCTCTAGGATCACCTCCAACCGCCAACTGCTAGAAACAAAACAGTCATACTGGCAGACCAACTGAGTTGCTCACACCTGTCGGGGATGCCATCATCTTCCTGATACCCTGCTCAGCACTCCAGGTGCCACTAACTCAGTGCACCGCAACACATGGACCGTTATGGGTTGAACTTTGTACTGTGGAGAGGTTACGCTGCAATGTCACCTCAGGCAGTGTGGGAGTCCTGGGATGATGATGGGGAAGATGATGCAGCTGTAACACACCCCACTACAGCTGCATCAGGTATTCCCCGAAGGGACACATTACTAGACAATTCATTCACATGGGCACGCTCAGCTCTAGTGCCCCAACCTCAGTGCTCAGCAACTCACTGACACTTCTGTTTGCTTATTGGGTGTCCTCTTTACTTGCTCCGGCTACCACCATGATGCTTCGCTGTAGTTTTCGTAATGCTGGTGTGTTCCATTTCCGTTTTGATATTGATCACTGTTCAAGTTGTTGCCAGCACCAACCACCCCGTGAGGGCTGGCTTACACTCACCCCACACACATCCAGAGCAGGCATCACTGTACATGTGACCCTGCCAATAAAGGGGCTGGGCACACCTGCCTGTGGCCAGTTCCACATACTATCTGCGTGTGTCCGTGTGGCCATGACGTATGCATGAGGGGCCTGGACCCTACGACATTACATTGTGCTGTTTACAGCGGACGCAGATATATCACCGCAGGCAGTGGGTTAGAGCTCTGACATGTAGCTTGGTCGTCACCCACAAAATACCTAAGAGGAGTGGGCTGGGCTGTCATATGCAGGTCCAGAGCGGGTGTGTGACTGATAATAGCGGGGCTCTGGGCATAGTTCAGTACAGATAATTTGCAAATGCATGTGATGCTGTCACAGTGTGGGTCTCCTTTGTGAGGTGTAGGTGGTCCATGAAGGGAATGAGACACCCACGTATGTGATATAGTTCGTCTTCCATGAGTTTGGACCCCACCCGCACCTGTTTGGCCGCCTTCTTATGGCATTGGGAAGCCATGTGTGGGTCAGTGAAGGGTTGGGAGCCAGCCTGCTTACCGGTGCTTCGTTCTGTTTGGTCTGTTGCTGGGGCTGTGTTCTTCTCTATGTAGCTGGGCTGCCCTGGTTTGGTGGTGGGTTGAGTAGGATGTCTATGGGCTGTTGTAGGGAGTTGGTGTCGAAGCTGTGGTGGTCCTCTCCTGCATCACTGATGAGTAGTCTGCTCTGCTCCGCTGGAGATGTTGTGTGTCCCTCTGCAATGTGAAGGGGAGATGCATGATGACATTGTGTTGCCATGTATGCTGGGACATGGTTCTTGTTTACATGCAGACTGAGTGACAATGTACATTGTGACTGGGAGGTGCTGGATTTTGATGCTGGACAGTGGATATTTGGACTACATGACGGATGTGAGGTTGTATGTGTACATTTCCATCTCACAGTTTCCAGCTCTGGCAGATGTAGTTGGCCTGTTTCTGCATATGTGCGGAGCCAGTTGTGTCCCTGTGCTGGTCAAGTCAGGGACCCTGTCTTCTGAGATATTACATGGCCTCTGAGAGGATGGCCTTGGAGTCATTGACGCCATTTGTCTGTGGCCCTACTCTGTCCACTGCCTCTGGCTTCAACTGCGGTCCACCAGGGCACACACATCAATTCGAGTCCTGACCAGCCCAGACGTCGCATCACTGCGGTATTCTACCTTTACTATGCAGTCATTACTTCGTATTACCATTACTACTCATATTTACGTTCACAGATACCATTACTTAGCATGCATTTACTCAGCATACATTTACTACACATGTTCCATTACTTAGCATGCACTTACTACACACATAATGGAGTTACTGTGCAAATGAAGTTGCGTTTAGGTTTTGGGGTGCTGGGGTAATTTTAGGGGTAGGGTGGGTTAGGGTTTTGGGGTGTAGGGGGCAATTTTAGGGTTCAGGGTGCGTTTAGGTTTTGGGGTACAGGGTGGATTAGGGTTTTGGGGTGCATGGGGTATTTTGAGGGTTCAGGGTGCATTTAAGGTTGGGGTGCTTGGGTATTTTTAGGGGTCAGGTGGGCTTGGGTTTTGGGGTACAGGGGTATTTTTACGGGTTAGGATGGGTTAGAATTTTGGGGTGTAGGGGTATTTTTAGGGTTCAGGGTGCATTTAGGCTTTGGGGTGCTCGGATATTTTTAGGGGTCAGGGTGAGATAGGGTTTGGGGGTGTAGGGGGTATTTTTAGGGTTCAAGGTGTGTGCCAGGGGATAGGTTACTATTACGATAAATGTTTTGTTTTAAAGTACTAATAACGCATTGTAATAGTGTGCGTAATAATTAACTGCGAAGTAAAAGCATTTTTTAATGTATTTTTATATTTTTGCGAAGTAAAAGCATGCACACTAAAATCATGCGTAGTAATGGTATTTGCGAAGTAAAAACTACAAAGTAAATACCTGCGGAGTAACGGTATGCTAAGTAACATCATATATTCCATCAAAGCAGGAGGCACATGTTGCGCATTGCACGTTGCACGTGGCACATTGTACCACATTGTCGTCAATGTGGATGTGCTGTTCTTGCTATGTGTGTGTGCTGCAGTGTGCCACGGGGATCAAGGCCATAATCCCGGGTCATTGTGGGTGTGCAGTGTGCTACACATCATAGTGCATGTGTGCCATTGTGCCCATCTTCTCCGTTCTCCCAGCCCCTGGTCGTTACACACCCTGTTGATGTTGTGGCAGGTCCTCCCGAACTGTTTCCGGACTCCCGACTCCTTGCACCGTGTCCACATTGATGACTGTGGCCTCTGTTTCCTCCAGCTCCTCCTGTGGCGCAGGACTCCCACCTCCTGTCGCCATTGCTGCCTTACTATTGGCAGTGGCTTTGTACCTGGTGTAGCTTTCCACATCATGCCAGCACCTCTTGGCCTCCTCCATTGGCCTCCTCGACACTCTGACTCCATTCACGGTAGTCTGATACTGGGTCAGTTGATAGTAGTGTTCTGTCACCTCAGTGACTCTGATCTTGTTTTCCTGCCGACTGCACTGCTTTTCCCTCTCCCTCTTCTTCTTGGCCTTCTCCGACCTCGTTGTTCCTTGCTGGTGGTCTGTGGGGTTCTCATTTGCCTCTGCACTCGGTCAGGGTGCTTCCATGTTGCTACGCACTTTGGATTGTTTTGGGTGTGTTGTTTTTGTGGCTTTTATATTGCATTTGCCCGCCAGACTCGTGGGATTTGCAGGCCTGCCACTGGTTTTTGCTGCTTTTTGTATCGCGATTGGCCTCATCGCAACTTTTTTTTGCATTTGTGTTTCGCATTTTTGCGGCGTCATGCTGATTTTAACTCGGTCATTTGACGTGTTATCTGGAGACTATTGCATGGTACCGCCGTGTTGTGAATACTTAGTTAACACGGTGTAATTTTCCCACGATAGCCTGCGATGTTGAAAGTTGTGTTGAGTTACTTTTGCGATGGTTATCACACGTCATTAAGAATATGCCTCATAGGGGGAGGAGCCTAGCTCGAGAGCGTAATGGCCGCCTTTTAGCTCGGCTCCGTCGGCCCTCCGGCCAACCTCGAATATCCTGCAATATATCCTGTACTACGACGATACTTCACTACAGATTTTGGAATTTAACGACCCACTCTTACTTACCGTCTGGTCCGGAGGTTCCTGCGTGCTGTGGGTCCGCGGTTGTGCCCTCGGTAGGATTGGGGCCTCCGGGCGCTCGAGACCGGGACCTCGCCTGTGGGACCCGACCGGCGGTGCTGAGATTGCCGGCCCCGGCCGCGAGAGTGAGCCACTGGTGGGAGCCGTTGTGTGTATGCCCCGGCGATCCTGAACCGGCCCCGATTTGTGGACCGTGCGGCTGGAGGGGGACGAGATGTGTTGGGGGCTGACTGTGTGAAGGGGTCCCTTCGCCTTTGTTCTGTCCGGCAGCCCTGGACCCCGCGCCTAGCACCTGCTTGTGGGGCCCACCACGGTTCGGAGGGGGCCCCCCCCCATCGAGCACCTGGCCGTTCTGTGCCGGTGAGGCCGTTGTTGGGAACCTCCGGAGATCTGTAAAGTCCTACATTTGGGAACTGTTTGGGGGCCCACGGTGGAGTGCGGGGCGGCAAAACTCACAAAATGGCTACCAACAACGTGGGGGGTGATCCGCTCTGCACCGACGAACCTTGCTGGCCGGATTGCGCGGAGGCCTGGGCGTGTGCTCGTGCGCCCACGCTTGGAGATGTCCTGGACGCCTTGATGTCCTTGTACGCTGTCCTGGCCCCCGGTGCTTCTACCGACCCCATGCGGCCCGCCGCCATTTTGGGTCGCCGCTCTTTCCTGCACCCCTGTCGTCCTGATGCCTCCATTGCTTCGCCCCCTTCAGCTGCGCCAGGAGTTGCTGCCGCTGTTCTTCGGCCACTTGATGGGCCGGTGGCTTTTGAACCTCCGCCTTTTCACCGCCCGGACTTTGAGGACTTGCACACGACGTGGAGATCTGCTCCTTCCCGGACAACAGTGAACTATGGTGGACCGCTGTTTGCTCCCGCTTCGATGGATTCGAGCTTTTGTCCTGGAGGGGTACCTTTGCATTGTCGAACTGCGAAACTGGACTCCGGCTTGCTTTTGCTTGCCCTGTCGCTGCTGCTACAATTGACTGGCTTCATTGACTTTTTGTGTTCCATTAGTATGGTGGCTCTCCCTAATCTACATCACTGCGGTACCCCTGGTCAACATTACGATTATTCTGTGCTGGGTGGTCCGCTCCATGTTATCCTTTATTGGGTTGGTTTTGTGATTAGGAAGGGCTGGGGGTAAGTTGCACAACACTGATAGATTGCTGGTTTATCTGTCCGTTGCACTGATGCTTGTACTCTCGACATTGTGAAACGTTAAAATTTCCCCCTCCCCTTCCCCCCTGCGGGTTTTTGCTGTATGTGAAGGTGTAGTACTGATTTGATAATTATTCATTTGCTGGTCGGGGGAGGGTCGTAGCCGAGTGTGTTTGTTCATATCCTCTGGCTCCTCCCTCACATCTTATTTTTGTTTCATATTCCCTCTCCTCCTTCTTTTTGTCTCCTTATTCTACTTTCTTTCTTCACTATATTTCGGGTTTCGGATTAGGGCGACAGGCACGCTGTTTGGAGGGTAGGCCGTAGCCTTCTGCAGGGGTGCGGGGTGGGACGGGTGGGCGGGGTCTTTCAGATGTCTCTTTTTTGGTTCTATGGCCCTTTTCTATCCCTTTATAGCGGTGCCGCTTCTGTCCTCGCTTCTCTGGCATGAGTGGGTTGGGGTCTGTTGCTATGCCACTTTTATCAGTTTCGATGCTCCGTCGCGACTGCCACACCCTTCTTCTCGCTAGCTTTATACTTTCTCTGTATTATTAGCCGCGGGATGCCTGGCCCGGGGTGGCGCCCATCCAGCACGATTGTGTTTCTCCTTTTAAATTTCTTCTTCTTTGTTCCTTCTTCTTCCCCTTTCCCTGTTCTTGCCCTTATTGGTTTCCTCCCCTCTGTTTCCCTTTTTTCCCCAGGCTCGTATGGCGAGTAGGTTTCGATCGTGCAGTTTATCCGCTCCCCTTGCCTTTGTTAGCGTGTTATCGGGTGGGGGGCATGAGACGCTGGTAGTACTTGTATGCTTATCTACTATATTTTGCGTTTGTTTTGTGCTACGATCGACTCGTGCCTTCACGTCCTCCTCCCCCCCCCCTCCTCTTCCCATTTTGGCGTGGGTGTACTTCTGTTTATTGGTATTTCCCGTATTTCTATGAGTCTGCCATGAGCCTTGTCCCCTTATTATAAAATGGACCTCATTGATCCTGATATTGGGCCGTTAATGTCGCTTGTCCTATCCTTAGCACTGTTTTAAATATGTTTGCCTGCCTGCCAGCTGGCCTTGTGTCGCTTGTTTTGACTTTGATCATTTTTTGACTTGTGGCCGGCCGGATTGGTTGTGGGCCCACGCTTGTCTATCCTATTGATGCAAATAAAGGTTTTCAAAAAAAAAAAAAAAAAGAATATGCCTCATAGCTCATTAGAGATTCGATCCTAAGACCCTCAAATAATCCCCTCTACTGGGTAATGTAACATTAATTTTTTACTTCTTTTTTTCCTTTTATCCATCTTTGTTTCTTCCATTTTTCATGAGGTGCATTCAAAACATTTTTTTTCCAAATTCCAATTCGTTTTAATATAATTTTTCATAGTAGCGATTACTTGTTTTCTATTTTTTTATCTTTTCTCAGTTTTAGTTCATATAGTTAAGAAGGGAAACCAGTTCATAAATGAATATACAGTTCTTCCGATTGATTAAGGCTGTGTGGTGTCAGTGTTTGTAAATTGAGGATATGTCGCGATTCCTTTTGACGTAGGAGCTTTTCTCAATTTCCCTCACGTTCATTCAATGGCACAGTTTCCATACCGTAAAATTGTAACATCTTCCTATCACTATGATTGTGCTGCTCCATGTGTTTGGCTATTGCATTGGATCTGTCTTTGATTGTTGTGGCTCTGACGTGTTCCATCATACGTTTTTTCAATGCACAAATTGTACTGCCCACATACTTTAATGGGCATAGGCTTTCTATCACATACACAGTGAATTGTGTTTTGCATGTTATTAGTTCTCTTATTTCCCAGGTTTAGTTGATGGCTAATTTGATTTCTCTTGTCAGCTTAGCTATCTGACAAACCTTGCAGGTATGACACTTTATAAAACCTTTGGTGTTTAGTCATGTGTTTCCTTCTTTTTTCTTTTAAAATGGCTGTGTATTTTTAGTTTTTTTGCCCAGCGGATCTGAAGGCCTTACAGCAGGCTCTACAGGGGTGGTCGAAGGAACAACGCAGAAGTCCGGAAAGTCAGCTGTTGGATGAGGCAGCTGGTGGCCCGCTGGAGGAGCAGGACTGATACAGAAGGACTTTTGCAACAAATAGAAGTAAGGTGGGGGGGGGCGCGATCCTGGGTAGCATAACTGACGGTGTGAAACTGCTATTGCCCAGAGGATACAGTACATTGAAACTGATGGGACGAAGGGGGAATATTTGAGGGTCTTAAGATAGGCTCTCTAATGAACTATGTTTATACCAAGGAAATGTTAAAAGCACATGAGGATGCATTATATTTCTTGAAATATTTTCCAATTTATGTGTTCACACTTTAAAATTGTTTGTTTCAGCACTTTATATATAAAAAAAATATAAAAAATGTAAATAGATGTATGATACTACAACTACCATAATTCACAGGGGCACTTGGGACTCCAAACAGGAAATTATGTAATTGAAGTTTGAAAATATTTAAACAAGTTTTCACTAGTGCGCATCTGAGATCTTGATCAAGGTATTGGGTATTACCGAAATGTGTTGGTCTGCTTGCATGTGTTCCCATTTATGAAAAGGAGCAAATCAACCAAAAATTGCAAAAAACTCTATGGAAGGGCGACCCGTTTGTCCTTTTCAGTCTAGAAAGGATTGTCTGGAAAAAAATAAATCATATATATAGATATACTTGTGATTTGAATAAGACAACGCCCATTCAGGGCGAGATAAGTGAGGCTATCCTGTAGAAAATATAGGACGTCTTTAATTGTTGATAATGAATGCGATGAAATTGCACGAAATGTAAAGTATGATTTGCTATGCTGATAAATGCGCAAAATCGCAATAGTTTCGGACACTCTAAGATGGCCACCATATATCAATGAAATGAATTGAAGTACCCTTCTTTTATGTTTTGTTTTAAACCATGTGATAATGTTTTGAAGAAAACTTTATTTAAATGTAGAAACTAGTCTGTTTCAGACAACACTGAGGAAGGCGGCAACGCCGAAACGCGTTTGTTGACTGAATAAGTGTGCACGCAGGAAAATAAACCTGGCGTAGAGACTACAAGATTTCTGACTTGAGTCTCCTTAATTGCGAAGCAGTCCGTGGATATGGGAACTATGTGGTTTTATATATTGACGCACCCCACCGTGCGGTAAGGAGGCACCCGAGGTGAAGAGGAGCGACAGTTGGTGGTAAAGTGTTTTTGGATATATATATATATATATATATATATATTTATTTATTTAGCGATTTATAGAGCGCCTGGTGACCCGGAGGCATCCCCGCGCTGTAGCAAATTATATATAAACATATATATATATATATATATATATATATATATATATATATATATATATATATATATATATATCGTAAACAATGAGAAAGTCTACATTGAAAATAAAAAAATCCACACAACTCTATTTCAAAAGAAAACATCCTCTAATAGTATACTACACAGCACTAGCTTCCATCCCCAACCACTGATTGCAAGCATACCTTATGGTGACTTCATTCGCATGAAGTGAAACTACTCAAAGGAATCAGATGCGGAGGAAAAAATAGAGGAAACGCTCACCAGATTGAAGGCAAGAGGCTACAATGAGAGAAGCCTAGAAAAAAAGAAAAAAAACGAGCGGCGAAAAAATCGAGATTGGAAATATTAACCCCAAAGGCAACAAAACAGAAAGAAAGGCAAGACCCACCATGGTTCATAACTACGTACAATAAAGAGAGTGGCATCATTGCAAGAAAATACTGGCATCTCATCTCTAGGGATCCAGATATTGGGAAAATGCTAGGGGTTGGCCCAATGATCAGCTACAAGAAAACAGACTCATTACGAGATCAATTAGTCGACAGCCATTTTAAAGGAATACATCAAAAAGAAAAAAGTAATTGGTTAACCGATCAACAAAAGGGTTTCAGAAAATGTAATGTCTGTAAAGCCTGTAAAATTAGAGTAGTACATAATTTGCTGAAAGATATGAAGAAATATAAAAAGAGAGCACTGTTTTATAAAAAAAAGAAGCATATTGAATTTATTGTTGAAAAGGCTTTTGAAGTAAAGAGGAAATTACTTATTTTAGTTTTAAACAGAATTTGATCAATAGATAAACCAATCCATTTAATGAAGGCCAAACGTAAGAGGGAAAGAGTAATTAACAGAACTAATTTTTGTGATGTTTTTTTAGGGGAATGGAAACACAGTTCAAGTTCTGAGCCTTTCTTTAACGAAGAGAGTTGTTTTCAGACCAATGATTTGTTGCATGCAGTTGACACCAGTGGTCGAGCCTATGAGGCTGAAATGGTTCTCCAATTGAGAAAGAGAAAACGGTTTCCAGAAATTCAGAAGAAGTGATAGCTGATGAAATTCTAGGCAGACGTCTTAAAGCTCCAGGGGCCCATTAGGATGGCGGGCGGATCAACCCCGCCAGGCCAGCGGTAGTCAACGCCAGCCTGGCGGGGGCGATCCGCCCGCCATCCTTGCCGGAATGACCCCCTGCCATATTAGTATGGCTGTGGGGATCCGCGGCGGACGAAAAGACCGTCCCCCGCTTTTCCGTCCCGGTCGCCTTGCAACCGGGGTGGAAAAGGGTTTATATGGTGGCGGTGTCTCTTAGACACCGCCAGCCATATTACCATGGGCAATGCCGCACGGAAAGGCATGCGGAGTCTACTTTGAGGGCCCGTTGCGGGCCCCCAAGGACTGTGGGTGGGTGGAGGCTGCACATGGGGGGCACCTATGGTACCCCCCTGCGTTTTAAAGGAAAACGGGACAGGGACCACACGGTGCCTGTCACATTGTGTTTTGAAATGCACAACATGTATTTTTGACATTGCGGCGGGCGGTGCATTCAGCACCGCCCGACACAATGTTAAAAATACAGGTTGCACCCGCCATTGTGTCGGGCGCATCCTAATCCCCCCATGGGACCCCCGCCCTTATGGCGGGCGGTCCCGTTATCCGATAGGATGGCGGGCGGACAAAGTCTGCCCGTCATCCTAATGACCCCCCCAGTGTTTACTTGGGATTGCAGCAGTATTTGTAGTGTACGACAAGAATCGATTGATCTTTTATGCAATTTCTTACGAGAATATACTAAAAAAGTGTTAAACAAAAGATTAAGATGTTGCAAGGCCTTGACCCTTGTAGAGTAAGAAAAAATACTGGTTTACAAGGTCATTTCCTGGCTTGTCTTTCTAGGAAAGTTTGTCAAAATGTTTTTCACCGTTTCGGGATATTGGCAGTACATCATACTCAAATGCGGAAGTTAGTCAGAAGATTGTTTTATGCAAAAAGTCCTGCACTAAAGTTAAATGAGTTGAACAGTGCTCTTTTTCATGGGTAAGTTTCAGATGTGAAGAAGATTTGTGATGACATTGAGTTTTGTTACTTTGGTCCTGAACAAGAAAGTGAAGAAACTCAGACATTAATAGAAGAAAATGGTATAGAGAATGTTGAACATAGTTGTACAAAAAATGTTGAAGGTGAAATTACAATGTTTAAGAGGATTTCAGGTGAAAGGCCAAATTTTTCTTGTATTTTTTGTCAGCAAATTCACTATAAAAATCAGACTAGGAGTGTTGATCTGTATTTAAAAACTGAAAAAGAGAATATTTGCAACTTATTTGTTGATTTGGGTTCTGATCAGCATATTTGTAAATATTGTTATAAAAATTAGATGAGAATAAAATGCTCGCTAGAGCTGTGCATAATAATTTAGAGTTAGTTGGTATTCCTCCAGAATTGATAGATTTAAACACCTATGAGTCTATTCTCATTCAATGTGTGCACCCGTTTCAGGCTATGTTCGTATGGAGCCTAAAACAGGCAAATTGCCTCCTTCAGATTTACAAAGACGATTAAAAGGAAGAGTTGTGTATTTACTGTTAGATTTAAAGAAAAATATTGAAACTATTGGTGTAGAGAGTGTAGAAAGTGAACCACTAGTTATTCTTGTTAATGGTGTGCAGACTAAGAATAAGAAAATCTGGCAGGAGTTAGTGGTTGTTAGGAAAGTACAGAAGGCAACTTTGTATTTGATAAAAACAATACATACTATAAAAATGTTTACATGGGAGAAGAAGAAATACTTTTAGCAGAAGATACTGAAACGTCAAGTGGACAAATTGAAAAAGTAGATATGTGAAGATGTGAAGAAATCTATGAACATTACATTGTGCATCCACTTAATTCAAAAGAAGTGATGGGGAGCACTATTGACTTGTTCCAAATGAAAAGAGCAAAAAGAAGTCCCATGAGTGTATGGGAAGAGAGCTTGGTAGCTCGTTGTTTTCCGCAGTTGTTCCCAACAGGAAAAGGAGGATGATATGATGAACGTCCAGTGCAGATTTCAGCATCTGAATATCAGACAACAAGATTATATGCAGAAGATCCAAGATTTCGACAATTATCCCTTATATATGTAATCTTTGGTTTGAAAGTGACTTATCTGGACTTTTATATGCAGTCAATCACATTTTAAAAACTGGAATACATCTGCAAAATGTATCTGCAAAGGATTTTATGGATGAAGTGCACCAGAGAGATGATCATCTCAGCTGATTAATCTGATGGCATGTCAGTGTGGGACTAATGAATATTGGTACCGTTGTCATGGAGAACTGAAATGTACGCTACGGAACTTAGGAACTCCTACATGGTTCCTTACCCTAAACTGTGCTGAGTACTCTTGGGATGATTTACTTGAATTTCATCGAGAGGCAAATTCCAATATAAAAAATATTGAATATAAGACACCTGGGGAATTGTGCTCTTTGGATCCTGTTAATGTATGCGGGTATTTCAATCATAGATGTGAACCTATGATGTCTTTTATCTGCAATTAAAAAAATCCTCCTCTTAGAGAAGTTGTGGATTTCTTTTAGAGAAAGGAGTATCGAGCAAGAGGTGCTCCTCATATCCATATGCTGTTATGGATCAAGGATGCCCCAAAATTTGGAACAGATGCGGATGATACTGTTTTGTCTTTTTTTTTTAACAACATGCCACATGTGCTGTACCCAAAAGCACAGAAGAAAATAACTTAAGAGAACAAGTCTTACAATTCCAAAGCTACCAATGTGGAAAATACTGTCAACGAAAGTACAAGTCTAAGGATAAGTTCTACACCAAATGTTGTTTTGCATTTCCATGTCCTGTAATATCCAAAAGAAGAGTGAACAGCTTTATGTCATCTTTGCGACATACCATCACAAGAAAGTCTCCAAAAAATACCTACAACTTAAGAAGAAGCGAAGAGTCAAAATACATAAATGACTACAATCCAGTTTTTCTGTCCATGTGGAATGCTAACATGGATATTCAATACGTTGCGGACAATTCCATTGCTGTTGCTCGATGTGTACCATCCTACATTACAAAATCAGAAAAGATGGAATTGAAAAAAATGTGGGAAGAGATTTCTCATGAGAAGACTCTAAGTAAGAAATTATACAGTTACAGTTTGAAGATGTTATCGTATCGAGAAATTGGAGCATATGTATGTTTAGATCGGTTATCATCTGCAAGTCTTTACTCCAAATCTAGAAGAATAATTTGGGTGAGTCTAGGTCTTGCAGCAATACAAAATCAGGTACTGAAAACTGTTGAAGAAATTGAATATTTAGCAGAAAAAGATCCAGAAACTACAGATATTTTAAAAACGAATCTGTTGGACACATATTACCCAAACAGAAGTCCTCATCTTGAGAACATTTGTCTCTATGAAGTGCTGCAAAGCTACACTTTTAAACAGAATATTACAGAGAACATCAATGATGAAAAATATGGAGTCATTTGTTCAGAAGGATGTCAAGTCAAACAAACGAAAGGAAATTTGATTAATCACAGGAAGCTGAGTTGCGACACTGCTGATAAAAGGGAAGTTTTCTATTTAGCCCTTTTGCAACTGTTCAAATCGTGGCGTTCAGAACTGGAATTACTTGGAGATTTCCAGAGCTATGAAGATTCCTTCAATGCTTGTAAAGATAGCATAGAATGCAGTGCTTTTGCAAATTATGTGAAAATGTTGAACGATGAAATTGATCAAGAAGCTACTATTGCAGCTGATATTGCTAGAGACAGTTCTCAAGACAGTCAAAGTTCTGCTGCGCTGAGTCAGGACCCACTAGGACAACTAATTGTTGAAAATGAATCAGCCATCGCCATGAATGAGGTGGAAACAGCAATGCATGAAGCTCAAGAAGAAGTAACGTACTTAGCAAACTTGGAAGAACAATTAAACGTTGAACAGAAAGAAATATATCAGCAGATTGACCATGGATTTCTTCATGAAAAGAAAGAGTGCACATGTACTTCATTTCAACCTATCCGAATGTATGTGAGTGGACAAGCTGGAACAGGAAAAAGTTTCTTTATTAAAGTAATAACCAGTTATCTAAAGAAAACAACTGAGTCACATTTGTCTTGTGTTGTAACTGCTCCAACTGGGTTGGCAGCACACAACATCAGAGGAATTACATTACATTGTTTACTAATGCTACCTGTGGAGCATGAAAACAAATTGGAATATCACACGCTATCTGGAGAAGCTTGTTGTGAAGTTTCAAGAGTGCTGAAGAAAGTGAAACTTCTGATTATTAATGAGGTAAGCATGGTTTCAAACTTAATGCTTGCTTTTGTGCATTTAGGAATGCAGCAAATTCCTAAAACCGAGTATGACGTGTTATTTAGAGGAAAACATGTCATAGTTTTCGGAGATCTTCTGCAATTTACTCCTGTAAAAGGACAACCAGGGGTCCATTAGGATGTCGGGCGGATTGCCCCCGCCAGGGTGGCGGTGGCCACCGCCACCCTGGCGGGGGCAATCCGCCCGACATCCGCATTCTAATTCCCCCCGCCATATTAGGATGGTGGGGGGTCCGCGGCAGACGAAAACACCGTCCGCCGCTTTTCCGCCCCGGTCGCATTGCGGCCGGGGCGGTAATGGAACCATATGGTGGCGGTGTCTATCAGACACCGCCATCCATATTAGGGTGCCTGTCTGCAGCTGCTTTTCCGCAGCGGCAATGCTGCCACGGAAAGGCAGGCGGGGATTGCTGCGGGGGCCCCCTGCAGGGCCCCCAGGTTCACGACACTGTCAGGGGGCACATGGGGGGTACCTATGGTACCCCCCCACATTTGCATATGCAAAGCGGCAGGCACCGCGCGGTGCCTGCCGCTTCGCATATGCAAATACAAAAAAGCATTTTTAGCATCGTGGCGGGCGGTGCAGAGTGCACCACCTGCCACAATGCTAAAACTACAGGATGTGCCCGCCATTGTGGCGGGCACATCCTAATGCCCCCCACGGGACCCCCGCCCTTATGGCGGGCGGTCCCGTTTGGCCGCCCGTCATCATAATGACCCCCCCCAGTATTTAAAACATTCGAACATGTGGACACCAGAAAGTTTCTGGGTAGTGTTGAAACGTGAACATTTGGTCATATTTTGAATACAAAGAACTCATTACAAATATGTGACAGGCAAATGATGTTGATTACGGAACTATTCTTCAAGATATAAGAATTGGACTACTGACAGAACATGGCAAACAAGCTTTGAAGAGTTGATTACTTTCCAATTTGTTTCCAAATGAAGATATAGTTCCTGAGAAAATATACATGAAAATTGCAGAAAACAAATGTGTAATCTGCTTAATACCAACTCTGCGCGAGTGTTATATATTCAACAAACAACTTGTGAAACTGGAAAATAAAGAAATAATAAAAATGGAAGGTATCGATAAAATAAAGCATGAATGAATCACTATTATTTTGACAGAAAAATTGAAGACAAAATTGGATTCTTTAAAAAAATCGATATCGAAAACTGCTGGTTTAGAAAAGAATCTGTTTGCATGTAGAAACTGTCGAGTCATTTTAAGGCGTAATTTGGACGTAGAAAAAGGTTCAGTTAATGGACCAACGGGTAAAGCTGTGGATTTTGTTAATTATCAGATTAAAGATGGTATTGAATTCTTAAAAATTTAATTTGATCAGATTGAAGAAGTTAAAGAAATTGGTTGTTGTTCAGTTCGTTTTTTGCTTGTTAAAGATTTATATGTCTGTGGAAAACAGTTTCTACTTTCTCTGGCATATGCAGTGACTATTCATAAATCTCAAGGATTAAGTGTTGACAGTGCTTTGGTGAACATTGGAAATAGTGTGTTTAAAGAGGATATGGCATATGTTGCTTTGTTGCGAGTCAGAACATTACCTGATTTGTTTTTGATTGATTTTGATGACACAAAGATTACTGCAGATGTAAACTGTGTAAAAGAGTATAATAGGGTAAGAAGAAGATATGCTCCTAATTTAGGTCAATATCCTGTATTTGAAAAGCGTGTATTAGCTCGAAAAAGAAGGTATGAGAATATCTGTAGTGAGACGGGGAGGATCAAGATGGCGGATTGACGCCGCACCGCGGAGGAAGCAGCAGACGGAGGCTCCCGACTCCCCTGTCACGAGGGGCTATGAGAGAGCGTTTCTTTCATGATTTACTGAGCGCATGTAACTAAAAAGAAAAGAGAAGGACTTCATACGTACTGCGGTTTACATACTTCTCTATTAATGCTCTGCCCGTAAAAAAAGAATGTTTTCCTTTTTTTTTGGTGGACGCCGAATGCTCAGTTTTTTCGGCGGGTGTTACCAGCAGCTGCTGGCAGTGTGGAGATTTCCGAATTTCCGGCCACGTCTCAGCCATTGGGCTCAGTGGGCGGGCCCTACGTTGCTTACTGCTGCACCAAACATCAAATTGCGGGAAAAGATACTGCGGCCGGAGCTCCCAGAGAATGGATTGACTCCGAAGCGGACTATGGCTCCAAAATTAAACACCAGAGCAGCTCGCACAGGGAAAGCAGAATCACCGACATCAGCACCGAAGGTAATTTCTGGTGATTCAGCCGAATCCATTGTGGGGGTTAAAGCATTGGGGACTGCCGTTTGTTGCTTACTCTGTATTAGACTTAAACACCAGCGCTAATATAAGCACGAATATCAGGAAAAATGGCTGCAACAATGTTTCTAACAAAGGGAGCTCTGGCAATACTGTGTCTACCCTGGCTGGCCCTGTAAATATCAAAGCTATAGGAATAGCAAGTGAACCTGGCTGTGGCAGTATAAGCGAGAGAAGCGAAAATGTACTCACTACTATTATCGGTGCAGAGATGGTGAATGCTAATCTGGTGGAAGACGCTGACAAACATGATATGGATTCAGAAATGTTAAATCAAATCAGTTCCCTTAATGAGGACAGATCTGAGGGCTATAAGGATTCGGCTGTGAATTTAGAAAGCCATGACTCACCTGATGTAGACGATAAAGCTGACACACCTATAGATGCACTTATAGATACAATTAAATGAGCCTCCTGTGCCGGGAAGATCAACTAGCCTTGGGAGGGAGGATCAGATTGCTGAGACAATTGACATTTTAGACACTGGTGGGTTACTCTCTGAAGG
This sequence comes from Lissotriton helveticus, assembly GCF_964261635.1. Classification (NCBI taxonomy): domain Eukaryota; kingdom Metazoa; phylum Chordata; class Amphibia; order Caudata; family Salamandridae; genus Lissotriton; species Lissotriton helveticus. The sequence goes on from NC_136063.1 coordinate 810,815,500, forward strand.
GGCAGATGAGGCAGAAGAGAGCTTAAGTGCAGAGTATGAAGAAATTCCTGATGAAGAGGAGGAGGCATGCAGTGCTAAGACTGGGACCGGCATTGTTAAAGCTCTTGGTCTTAAAAAAGGCAAAATTAAAGCAAAATCCAAACTCAAAAAGGGCAGTGGCAACTCTTCTAATTTGGGCCCCTCTCCAGCCAATCTTCCTAAAAAGCTGAATAGGGATGAAAGCCCTTTATGAAAATGGATCCAAGCAAAGGGCGGTGTTAAGAATATGGTTCTGAGGCTATCAGGGGCTAGCCCGGTGGATGACACTAATTCAAGAGATGGCGTGAATTCTTCCTTGAGGCCAGAGAGTCTGAGCTCCCCAACTATTGTTTTGGATGAGGGGGATCAAATGGAGGAAGACGCCCGTAGTAATGCAGCCACTATTCAAAACCTAGTTATAGATACTGCAATGTCCATATTTACTACTACTACTGCTGCTGCCACTGCTACTGCTCGGACTCTAACCCCTATGTGCGTTAATGAGCCACCTGTTTCTGAAGAAGCACTGGAATTAGGTCACCCTGCCTCTTCTGTAGATATAATTTTGAAGACTCTCATGGACCAACGGCAAGAAGGGCAACATCATTTTCTGCAGCTGAGAGAGGATAACACCAAATTGCAGAACTCACTATTAGAGCTATCAAGTAAACTAGGTGGTGTGACACAGGAAATTGAGGATTTAAAGCAGAGAGTAGTCGAGGTGGAGGAAGGAGCTACACAAACCGAATCCTTAACTCATCTACATGCAGAACGCATAACTAGCCTGGAAACTAAACTGGAGGACATGGAGAATCGTGCGAGAAGGCAAAACCTCCGACTCTTTGGGATTCCTGAGGGGTCAGAAGATGCAGATCCCAGGGCCTATGTGGTTAAGCTGTTCCAGAAAGCCTTCTTAGATCTTTCAGACTGGGACTGGGATTCGCAATTACAATGTGTACATAGACTACCTCTTGGTCAGAGGAATAAAACAAGCAAGTTCCCACGCCCTCTTTTGATAAATTTTGGTAATTTTCTTCTGAGGCAAGCTGTTTCACTAAAGGCTAGGCCCAATACTCCTGTAATGGTAGATAGTGTATTTTTTTTGTGCGCTCAGATTTGAGCAAAAGTACAATGGATAGGCGATGGAAGCTTCGTCAGTTAATTGATCCTTTCAAGGATATTGGTTGCGCTGTATATTTGCAAGAACCAGCTTGTCTTAAGGTGATCAAAAATGGTCAGGTGTATTTTTTTACTGATGTAAAAGAAGCAGAGCAAGCACTAGCTAAATTGAGTATTTGAACTAGGTGTTGGGTATTCGGTAATTTTCACATATATTTTGAAAATGCTTACATAAGAAGTAAAGTAGTACTTATTATTGGTGGTAGATATAATCTTTGCTCCATCTTTTATATGCAGTTATGAGTCTCTTCTTTTTCCTTTTGGCAGGGGTTGTCGGTCGAAGCCTTCTGGCTGCTACCTCACAGCGCTGCCATGCCAACGGCAGTAGGGTATAGAAGGGTGTTCTCCCTGCAGGGACTAGATGGTGGGGGGGGTGAATTTGGGGTGAAGGGTGAGGGGGTTAAAGGGGGGGAAATGTTATTGCAAGAGGTAGAAAAGGTCAATGGAAACAAAGTAAATCACTCTTTATGAGGTGTCTAATATTGCAAAGGAAGGCAAGTCATTTAATTTTAAAATATGTCTCTGGTTAGGTGGATTGCATGGAATGTAGCTGGTCTCAACAGTGAGCAGAAGAGGAGACTGGTTCAGGAAGAACTTAACATGTACAAACCGCATTTGGCTATGATTTCAGAAACTCATATTGGGTTTCAAGATAGAAAACTTTTGGGTCAGATGGGATACGAGCTTATTGTTTGTTCTACTCTGGGTGCTTCAATTAGGGGAGGGCAATATTGAAGCAGAAGCATTTCATGATTGAAATTATTAGAACGGCTGCTGATTCAAGGGGAAGACGAGTGATAGCTCAAGCTCAATTTGAACACTGTAAATATGTATTCTGTGTCGTATATGGGCCTAATATTGATGAACCAACAATGTATGATTGGCTAAAAGTTGAATTGTTAGATTGGGAGGGAGAACTATTGATTAGGGGCGACTTCAATTGTGTTATGAATTATGCGGTAGATTCTACAAGACAAGGTGCTACACAACGAATGTGTAAACTCAGGGCTGCTATAATGGAATTAAGCCGGCTGCATAACTTGAAGGATGTGTGGCACACTATACATTCTAAACTAGCAGGGTTTACTTATTACTCAGCACCTCTCAAATTATGCTCCCGCATTGATATGGTATGGGCTACAGACAGAATTTTGGAAAGCTGTAGTATAGAACTGTGCCCAAGAGTAACATCCGATCATAATCCTATACTGGTGGAATTTAATATTTATAACAGGAAACAAGGGGTTCGTCAATTTACGTTCCCTAGATATCTTTTTTCAGATTCAATATTTATTTCACAACTTAAAGGGCATATTACTGAATTTATAGAGATCAATCTGAATTCGGCGGCAGTAATATCTGTATGGGAAGCGTGTAAATCAAGCATAAAGGGCTTTGCCCAACAATATGTATTTAAAAAGAATTCTGAGGGCCGGAATGAGACTAAACTTATAACTTCCAATATTTTGTCTTTGGAACAGAAATTAGCAGCGGCCCTAATACAAGGAAAATCTAATAATGAGGAGCTAAGAATTGAATTAGTTAAATTGCAGTCAGATACTAAAAAGATTCTGAGGGAGAAGTTTAATGTGAGACTTCATAAGTACCATTTGTCACAGTACCAGAGTTGCGATAGAATTGGGAAAGTGCTAGCCTACAAAGTCGCCGATAAGAAAGCCAGAACTACTATTAAAGCAATTAAGGGTATCGATATGGTTACTTATAACCAGCCAGATCAGATACTGGACAATTTGCCAAATACTACCGCAAGCTATACACTCCAGAAAACTCTCCCACTAATGATAACATATTATCATATCTTAATATTCATCTGAATGATCAACGAGATAAAGAAGCTGTCAGACAATTAAGCTCAAAGATTACCTCTGCTGAGATAAAATCTGCATTCTCATCTCTCCCCTCGGGCAAGGCATCTGGTGAAGATCTACTCCATATTGAACTCTATATGACTTGTATTCAGGAATTACTTCCTCTTTTTAGGCTAGTAGTAGACTCAATTGGCGAAACTGGGAGAGCCCCCTCTGGGAAATTGCTAAAATTGCATTTTTTCTCAAAAAACAAAAGCCTGCAGATGAATGTGGGTCATATAGACCAATTTCATTGATCAACGCTGACGCTAAGGCCTTCGCTAAAATTCTGGTGAATCGACTAGCTCCCCTTCTGCCTGAGCTGGTCAATACACAACAGCATGGATTCGTCATGGGGAGAGACACTACTGCCCATATTAACATGGCTATTACGGCATTTGATGTAGCATCAACTGAATCCACCCCACTCGGAATGGTCATGCTAGATGCGGAAAAAGCATTTGACCGAGTGGGGTGGGGACTATTTATGGGCCGTCCTTAAGGCTTTTGGCATTCAGGGTCGATATCTTGGCTGGATTCGGTCACTATATGATCAGCCAATGGCTAAGATTAGCTATGCAGGAATGAACTCCTCTAATTTCCCGATAGAAAGAGGAACTAGGCAAGGGTGCCCTTTGTCATCCTTGCTGTTCGCCCTTTCAATGGAACCATTTCTAAATTCACTTCTTTTACAAGGTGACATTATCCCATTCCAATATGTGGGGCATAGTTTAAAAATAACCGCGTACGCGGATGATATCGCGATATTCACTACTGACGTAGTTAAGGCTATACCGGGAATAACAAAGGAAGCGAAAAGATTTGGGGATGTATCTGGGTATAAATTAAATATAAATAAAACTCAAGTCCTCGTTAATTATAATCGATCGGCTCAGGTACAAGGTCTGTGTTCAAATGCTGTGTATCTGGGAGTTGAAATTTCGTCAAAGATCGATGAAATAATGGCACTTAATTATGACTCACTATTGAAGGAATTAACTTTATCATTAAAAAAATGGCATAAGATACCACTCAGTCTGGTAGGACGCATTAATTTAATTAAGATGAAAACTGTACCAAATTTCTTTATTTATTTAGAGCAATTCCACTGCGTCTCAATAATCTTTTTTTTTTAAAACTCGATGGAATCTGTAGTAGCTATATATGGGGGTACAAAAAAGCTCGCAGATCAATAAATCAACTGAAAATCCCAATTGAAAAAGGGGGTTTAACCTTCCCCGATTTCAGATTATATTTTTTTGCTACTTTTTTTGGTCGAATTCGCAGCCTGCTGAAAAATGAAAATTTGCTATTTTTTCATCAGTTTATGTTAGGGCTTGACTGTAAACAGTTCTTGGCTCGAGTTAACGATCCAAACTATTTTAAACGAGTTAAGTTTAAGACCGCTAGGCATATAACACAAATGTGGAATCAGATCATGATTTATGACAAAATATCTTTTTTTAATGCAGAATTACAACTATGGGGGAACCCAGGACTTCCCGGAATTTTTTCAGATGGTGTAGGGACTATATGGTCTAGTTGCGGTTTCAACGTTCTGGGAGATCTTTATGGTTCTGACGGATTATTAGGATTTACATCACTTAAATCTATTTATAAATTGAATGATGGTATGTATTTTAAGTATATGCAAATTCAAGATTTTTTAGTCCGTAAAATGAAAATTAAAGAAATTCGTTACTCGGATACTCTAAAATGTCTGTATTCTGATCGGACTAAATCACTTATTAGTGAAAGCTACTGTTATTTAAGTCAGGGCAAGGCAGATGACTACGGCAAATTAGCATCTAAATGGTCGAATAGGTTGGGATTAAACATAACCCCTAATCAGATATCTGCTTCTCTCTCCCAAATCAATCAGGTGGTCCAATCCTCTAATATAAGATTACAATTATATAGAACCATCTGTCAATTATACTACACTCCTCAAAGAATTTCCAGCTGGGCATTAGATAATCGATCAAATGAACGCACAAGATGTCCTAAATGCGATCTAGAGGCTGCTGATATAGGGCATATGCTCTTTTCTTGCCCTGCGTTATCTGAGTTATCTGAGTCCTGGAAGGGAATAGAAGGTGCTTTAATTAGTGGCAAATTATATTCCCGCCTCTATCAGCTCATCTGATTCTATTAGATTTGCTGGAAATAAATAGTCCAAATAAAGATTTGAATTTTATTTTATTTGCGTGTGCAATACTAATAATAGCTAGGTCGTGGATTTCTTCAGAACCTCCGCATGTTATGGAGTGGTGGGCCTTAGTAAATGAAATACATACAATGGAGGTAGCATTAGCAAGGCTAAGGGGACCTAGATCACTGGGAAAAAGAGAGAACATTTGGGGAATGTTTTTCTGATTAGTTGAATATAATGTAATTCTAAAAGGCTGCTGAGAACACTTCAACATGCATTTATCTTTCTGGCTTTTATTTTGTTAATTCATTATGTTTTTTCTCTTTTCTTAATGAATTCCTCTTTTTTAGTAACCAGTTTAGGAAAACTTTACCCCTTTTTTTGTTTTTTGTTTGTTTGTTTTGTTCTTAATGCTATGTTATGAATTATAATGTATTTGTTTTACTATCCTCTTGCAATAACAATAAAAATGTCAACAACAAAAAAATTAGAATATCTGAGGTGAAAGTATGGAGAAGGAAAAAAAACAAGATAATGTTGTCACTGCAAGCAAAAGAAAAAGGACACTATTGAAGAGATTGCTGGTTATCAATTTGAAAAGTGGAGGAGTGTGGCTCACTGATTAGAGTGGCAGACCCTGATGCAGAGGTCTGGCCCGGGACCAGGGTTCAATTCCTGACGTGGCAGGGTCCTGAGCCCAAAAATGTCCACGGACTCGATAATTCTCGCCTCGGTGCCTATTCTAATCATGGGGTCCCACGCTGCAACTCTGGGCAATAGTTGCCTAATCTCCACTACGGCGGCCCACCCGCTGCGGGATGCCTGGCTTTCACCCTGGGGATACCCAGTAGGGGTTATCTCTCAGGGAAAAATCCAGGATGGGTTCCTTCCCAAGGCAAGCGCCTTGATGCCTTCGGGTGATACGTGCACTATATAAGTCGCAATACATACATACATACATTGAAAATAGTTCAGGTGTCAACTGCTAAGCTAATGTAGTGGTCAATGTTGTTTTCTTTATTATGGAGAATCGGGAAAAAAGATTCTGTTCCTTGTTGCATTCAATTTATGAAAAATTGAGAACTGATACAAGTGAAATACAAAGTGTTTGTGATGTTTGTAATCTTTTTGGATGTCTGTACTCGTTCTACACAATTTACGCAAAATATCCAACAAGATGCCTCAGGAATTTCTAATGCATATGCTTACTGTATTGGAAAATGAAGGTGTAGACATAGAGAATATTTTTGGCCATTGTTATGAATGATTTAATAGGATTATCATTGGACAATTCACATAAAAAGGTGGTGCAAAAATACCATTTGGCCTCATGGAAAGGTATATGTTTGAATGATGGCATTTTTCTTGCACATTGTCTCGGTGTATACTTTTAAGCGACAACATTTACAGTGTTTATAAATTTAAGTTGTAAAATTTTCTTAGCAGTAAGGAATTTATATATGTGTGATTTGTATTAAACTGTATATTTTTAAGTATGGATTCTTCTTTTTTTTTAAACAATCTTATTGATTATTATTTTTTGCCTGCTGTTATGTGATGAGTACGATTGAAATCACTGTTTCTAGTGAAATTCAATATATTCTGAGAACAGCAAAAAAGGCAAAGAATTTACTTTGTGAAATGTTTTAATTATGCTGTGTTGTTAAAAATATAATAATACATATTATAACTATTTTTTCTTTTCTTTCACAGATCCTAATTCTAAAATAAGCATGTTACCATAATTTACATGATAAAAAACAACTGAATAAAATGTGTAGCGTTTTTAGATGTATTACTGCTGAGGTGAGTTATGTTATGTTATGTTATGTTATTTATATTTTTAAAGCGCACTGATACCCCAGCAAAGGGGCGTCCAGGCGCTCAGACAGGTACTGTAACATAACAGGCAGGAATAAAAAGGCTATTCAGAAGTGGAGAACAAGAGCGTTTTAATAGTGCGCCTAAAAGTGAACAGATCATTCAGAGCACGGGTGTGCGCTGGAAGCGAGTTCCATAATCCTGCAGCAAGCACCCGGAAAGAGTGTCCACCCATTCTGCTGAGTTTGAATCGAGGGCAGATCGCCAAATGCAAGGCCTCAGATCTAAGAGATCTCCGAGGGATATAAGCAGTCAATAGATTGGCCAGAGCTGGTGGGGAGGAAAGTTTCAAAATTTTGAATGCCAGGCAGAGTGCTTTAAACTTAATCCTCTGCCTGACCGGCAGCCAATGTAGAGAAGAGATAGTGCCAGAGACAGAGCAATGCTTGGGGAGACCAACAATGGCCCGTGCCGCAGCATTTTGCACCCTCTGAAGTCTGGCTACCTCAGCCTGGTTAGCCCCCAGCATCAGCGCACTTCCGTAGTCCAGCCGAGATAGTATAGAGGCTTGGACTACAAGCTGCCGAGTTGGAGGATCAAAGTATTTAAGGACCGGCCTTATGCCTCGCAGTATGCCATAGAATGTACCTGCAACCCTCTTCGAGTGCCCAATGAAGGTGAGCGCAGGATCTAACCAGATCCCTAGATTTTTCACCTCTGAGACCGGTATGGGAGTGACACCCAGTTCTGGAGGCCACCATTGATCACCCCAAAGCTCAACATGTTTTCCAAAGACCATCACTTCAGTCTTAGTAGCATTCAATTGTAGGCAGTTGGTACAAAGCCAATTGGCTACCGCTACAAGTCCAGCTCGGAATCTGGGAGCCTCTACCTCAGGGTCTCCACTCAGTGTCACCGCTAGCTGTGTGTCGTCAGCATATGAGGCCATTGTCAGACCCCACTGTTTGACGACTCCGGCCAGCAGTTTCACATACAAGTTGAACAGAGTAGGACTCAACGAGGAGCCCTGAGGGACTCCCAGATCCAAGGGATGGATAATGGACTGGCCAGGTGGTATAGCCACTTTAAAGGTTCGATCAGATAAGAAAGATCGAAACCACTGAAGAGCGATTCCCGTGACTCCGGCTTCCTCTAGGCATTGAATCAGAATGCTATGGGACACAGTATCGAAGGCAGCGCTCAGATCTAATAAAAGGAGCGCTGCCGTACGCCCAGAATCAAGCACCAAACGTAGATGCTCGATAATATGGAGTAGGGCGGTCTCTGTACTGTGTCCAGAGCGAAAGCCATTTTGACTGGAGTCCAGAATCTGGTGACGGGCCAGATGGTCAGATAGAATGGAGTTAACATGAGCCTCGGTCACCTTAGCGGTCCAGGGCAAGAGAGATATGGGGCGATAGTTCTCAGGCAAGAGTGGATCTGAGTTGGCCTTTTTCAGAACTGGGGTGACTACCGCCTGCTTCCAGAGGGAGGGAACAACTCCGGTTGTCAAAGACAAATTAATAAGGGTCAGTATCGGACCACGGCACAGCGGAGAGAGCAAACTAATGAGGGCTGGCTTCAGCGGGTCCAGGGGAGAACCTGACTTGATCTTAAGGCTAAGTTTGTTAAAACCCTCCAGAGACAATTCTGGTAGGGAAACCAAAGTCTCATGATCCAAGACAATAGGGTCAGCTACCACTAAATCCAGCCGACCTACATCAAAACCCCTGTATATATTCTGCACTTTCTCAAGAAAGAATACTGCCAGTTTCTCGCAGTGTGCGTCAGTGCAGATCTCAGCCGAAGTAGCTCTCTTGTTTGTAAGATCTTTTAAGACCTTAAATATTAGTTTGGAGGGGTTGGTACTAGCTTGGAATTCCCGAGCATAATAATCAGCCCGGGTTCTGCATATGGCTCGATGATAAGCTCTGAGTTGGACAAAATATGCAGTTTTCAAGGCTGGATCATAAGCTCTCCTCCAGTTCCTCTCCGCACAATGGTGTGTGTTTGCACACAGTTGAAAAAAGGGAATATGGATGGAGTAGGTTTCTGCCAGAGAATTCCATTGAGGACAGGAATCAAATAGAACACAGCTTCAGAGCACCTGTTTGCAAGACACTTGGTATAGTATACAATAGAGAGATATGGTGGACTTGTAGGGCCTGGTAATTTCAGAATTAAAAGAAATAAAACTCCTTAATTTAAAGCACAACACTGAGTATTTTTGCACATGTCACATTAGGCCCCATCTCTTCCCTTCAGTAATATATGTTTCCTAAAACGTAAGTACTTATAAATGTATCTTGTTCTCTGTTAGCAGTATAGAAATATACTCCTATAATAAGAATTGGCCTAGCCATTAACTCTCTTTCATATTTACAAGGAGAGGAAAAGGCACTCTGTATACCTTTTGTTTTCCATGTAAATACAATCTCATAATACACACCACTTTGCGTTGAACACTCCTAGAACAAGACACATCTCCAGTTTTATCACGAATCTGGACATGTGTGTGAATGCTGCACCATCCTCCAATTGGTGTAGCAAGGCACAAGAAGGAGAATTGTTTTCACTTCTCATTTTTTCTCTTTCAATATATGATACAATGCACAGCATATATTGAAGGAGAAAAATGCCTTTACTGATTGTTTTTGCGTAGGAAGGTGTGCCTTCCTGCACAAACACAATGTCAACACAACACAGACATCCTTGCACCATGGTGCAAGGGGGCCTGTGCCACCACATGGCTGCAGTTTAAGCAGCTGTGCAGAGGGAAGCACAGACTTGCAACATATATATGTACATATGTTACATTCCTGTGCTTCGTAAGTACCATAGCATTTACAGTGTCATGCTGCAGCACTTTCTTATAGTTCTGCACTTATGCTTTCACCATCAACCACAAATGCTTTCTTTCAGTCAAGTATCTACTAGACATACATTCATGTAAACTTTCACATACTAGCATACAAGTTTAGCTCTTTCTTTAACCAGAATAGTTAGTTCGGAAAAAAACATTTTTTTTCTTTGTTTGTTTTTGATATTTTGAGCCATTATTTATTTATTTTTTTTAAAAGAGGAAAAATGTCAACAGGACAAACAGAACTACAAACTAGGAGGAGAAAAAAAAAAGGAAACTAGCAGCGGTGGTTGTCGATGGCACAACAAACAAGGTCCCCCGACTGCTCCCCATATGAAATAGGACTATTGCATTGAACACAATGCATCCTGACTCTCCCCAATTAGGGACGAATATCAGGAGGAGATGTTGAAGTCGATGGTGTTGTCCCAGATGTACTAGCAACAGCCGGTGGTTGAGTGGCATTTTCCCTCAGTCTTCTCATTTCCTCCCTTGAGAAATTGACTGGATGTCGTGTCTGAATATGTTTTTTCATACTCGCCGTTCCACAAGTGTATTTCTTAGTAGGGTCTCCTCTGGAGAGGACCGCTTTGCACAATTTGCAAGTAACTTTGGTTGCATTAAACTTTTTCTGCCCCGGTAGAAAAGTAAAATACTTCCAGACATTTGAAGTGTACTTCTCAGGAGGGGGAGGTTCAGGCACAAATTGAGGACAAACAGGTGTGCAATAATCAAACAGAGCAGTTCTTGCTAGAAGATGTCTTCTCCTCAGGAAGGTCTAACAAGAGTGATTGAAAATGGTGGGGTCCTTCAACACTAACAATAGGAAGTGTAATGAACCTATCAAATCTCTTTTTTTCTGGTCACGAACAAATTTCGCGGGGGTTGCACACCCATCCTGTCCGATAAGCATATGACGTCACGCGCAACCTCATGACTGTCGCGTCGCGTAATATGTACATGTCGCGTATGCGCTACGAGTCGCATACAAGTCGCATAGCGCCCACGTTGGGAAAGTCGTATTTGTCGCACACCGTACGCGGATCCTACACAACAATCCTAAAACGGCGGACACTTTCCGCGCAGTGAAGGAGAATGGTGCGCTTTGGGCGCGCGACTCCCCAAAAAATTGAACAAAACATTATAAAGAAAATAATATAAATATATTTAAAAGAACATAAAAAAATAAAAATATATTTTTTTTTTAAATGTTTAATACATTTTTATTAAATATGTCTAATGTAATTTGAAAAATAAGATATCTAAAAAATAGATAAAAAATATAGTAAAACAATATGAAAAAAATATATATAACAATTAATACATTTAAAAATTGACATTTACAAAACCTTTGAAATTCGCTGAAAAAACCATAGGTTTCAGACATGTTATAGTTAGGAATTAGCATTTAAAAAACCCTTGAAATTCACTGAAAAAACATAGGTTTCAGACATGTTATAATTAGGAATTAGCATTTAAAAAAACTTAGAAATTCACTGAAAAAAACATAGGTTTTAGGGGTGTTATAGTTAGCTGGACATTTCACTCATACAAAACCATTGAAATTCACTATAACTCGTGGGCCTGTAATCCACTGCTGATGATGTCACATATTACATCATTCATGACATGGTCAGTGACAACACTAATGACATCACCGATGACATCTCAAATTACATCACAGATGACATCACTGATGACATCATCCACGTGACAATCAGATACATCTCATCATACACTAGTATAACCTGTCAACACTCATTATAAAATATGGAGTACCATATTTGAAACCATTGACAGACCAATACAAGTTTCTAAAAACACACTCAGTGATTCCTACATCTACACACACTTCTAAACACTTACCTGTAGATTCACTCATACATGCTAACAACGATCAATATAAAACTATTAAATATACTTATACACCTACATTGACATTACACAACAGCACACATCCGATTCACTTATGCAGCCATCCTACTCACGTATGCAAACAATTGATCATACTTACATTTACTAAGCTACACACTTATACAAATACCACTTTATTTATTGATATAGATAGTAACTCATAGTTAGTGTGTTATAAAATCACTATTACGAGTATACAGTTTTCAATACAGTCACTCATACAATCACTCAGTCTTATGTATACTTCTTTATAAACAACAACTGTCACATACAGTGCCTTTTATATTTCTACATTGTTGGAAATGTATCATTGAGAAATATATTTACTCATGACCACACCCTTAAAGAGATTCAGTCACCTAACTAAGTGTTTTGACGTGCAGTCTTAACCTCATATATCTACTAAATCAACTATTTACACATCTTTGGACAGTCACACAATTCCCACCCAACCACACACACACATTCACTATCCCATACAAATACTCAGTTAACTAATTAATATTAATATAAACTTTCACACACCTATTAACTAACTTATGTAGTAGTTTACACAACAAGAGATAGAGTGTAACAGATATTCACACAATTTAATCACTATCCCATATATTTGGTGAGACACTTTAAATTAGTCACTTATAAAGCCAATCACAGTGCTACTAAATCCTCCATTCAGACACTTATACATCTACTCAGTCTTCATTGCAGATTGTTATATATATAATTCTTATTCAAATATCGAACCAAAACACATTCACTGGATGATGTCATCAGTGATGTTATTTGAGATGTCATCAATGATGTAATATGTGACATCATCAGCAGTGGATTGGGGGCCGCGTGCGTTATAGTTAGTACAACTAACTATAATGGAGGAATTTCAATGGTATTGTATGATTGAAATGTCCAGCTAACTATAACACCCCAAAAAACCTAAAATAATATATATATATATATATATATATATATATTCATTGAAAAAACCATAGGTTTCACACACGTTATAGTTAGGAATTAGCATTTAAAAAACTATGCAAATTCATTGAAAAAACCATAGGTTTCACACGTTATAGTTAGCTGAACATTTCTCTCATACAAAACCTTTGAAATTCCTCCGTTATAGTTAGCTCAGCTAACTATAACTTGCCCGCCTGCAATGCACTGCTGATGACGTCACATATTACATCACTCATGACATGGTCAGTGACATCACTCACGACATCACTCATGACATCTCAAATGACATCCCTGAATTTGCAAGGTTTTTTAAATGCAAATTCCTAACTATAACGTGTGTGAAACCTATGGTTTTTTCAGTGAATTTCAAAGGTTTTGTAAATGATAATTTATTAATGTATTAATTAATATATCTTTCTTTTTATACTAATTTCTTATATTTTGAATATAAATATTTACATTTATATTTATTTTTTAGATTATCTATACTGCTAATATAAAGCAAGAACTTTGAACCTTTGACGCGGGTAAACTCGGAAACCACAGCGCCAATCCACACACCCGATACATCATTGTAATCGTCAGGGTGTGCAGATGGACATAGGCTATATAAACTATAAAAATATGCGTTATTTAAAAAATGTACCTTAAAAAAAAAAGTAGTCCCTTCGAAGTAGCGCCGGCCGCGACCTGCGTGCTGACGTCAGGAGCGCGGGGAGGAGTGGCGTCCAGGAGCAGCGGACATGGCGCGGTGCGAGCGGCAGATAGGTGGTGAGGACCGGCGGACAGGCGGGAGGAGCGGTGAAGAGCGGCGAGGAGCGGCGGAGCGGTGAACTGAGGAGCGCGGGGGAAGAGCGGCAGCTGAGGTAAGGCTACGGGGGACCCACGGACAATGTCGGGGCAGGCGGGGGTCGGGGCAGGCGGGGGACGGGGCAGGCGGGGGACGGGGCGGGCGGGGGCCCGAGCTGCTGGACAATGTCGGGGCGGGCGGGGTCCCGGGCTGCTGGATAATGTCGGGGCGGGCAGGGGTCGGGGTAGCCTGATTGCTCCCGGACAAGGTGTGGTAAATAAATAATTAAATACCGGTACTATTTTTCTATGCATTAACCAAAACAGATAGCTCAATAAATAAGAGGCAGGATCCGTGATATCTGAGTCAGAATGGGCTTTAATCGGATGGCTCGAGGCTAAAGACCATGGTATGGCATGCAATGGAATGGAATGGCAGCTGCAACGTCTCATTAACATTTCATAGTATATATAGTAAAACAGTACAATTGCATTGAATACAGTAGGCGTAACAAGTGACAAACGAAAGATAAGAACATAGGGGCGTGAAAAGAAGGCGTGCACAGGGCGTGCACGGAGACATGTGATGAAAACGTCACAGAAGTGTCATAAATGGGTGGATACATGGAGGGGGCTACCTGGGCAGCTGGAACCTTTAACCTACTGGTGCACGCAAACGGGCCATGACGTGTAACTGGGGAGAGCTGGGGGCTCTGACTTCTGCCACTAGAAGAGGAGACTAAAGTCTGTGATGTCAGGACGACATGTACCTATAGCATATCTGATATCTCGTGTTTGGAGAACATGTTGATAGAATCTAAAAGTCATCAGGGTAAAGGCTACTTGACACTAAGGCTGGTGCATGCATATATTCTTACTGTATTGCGTGTGCTATGAATCTTCTATGGATACTAATTCAGTAATTCTCTTGCATGGAGACAGGAAGACTAGACTATAGCTGAAGATGTTTATGCGGTTCGTTAGCTTAGGAATGTGAAGCCGGGGAGCTGAACTGATAACTAGAGGCATAACATATTCTTGGCAGACAGGCAGGCAGGCCAGGCCGGGTACCGAGCTGCTTGGCAGAAAGTAAGCGAAGGGTCAGGGATGCGGGAGGGGCTGCATCGCTCCTCGGAGAGGTTTCAGGAGACTGGAGCTTGAATCTGGTGTCCAGGCCCCGTGAGGCCTAGAAACGGGTGCAACTCGATGAATTAACGTGCACAATGTAAAACGTTGGCAACATAGGCCTAAAAGCCTAATTCAGGTTGCTTTCAGGGGGACTGGATAACTGGCATACTAACGTTGGACACAACTGTAATTGCGTCTTTATTCGGGCAAGGGGGTAGATATGCATATCGATCATGCACATATAACATATAATGGGGAACACGTAGGGACACATGACAAGGCAAAATTAAATTTTCCTCACAGGTCAGGACGGGCTGCTAGTATTTCCTATTCTTATTATTAAATAATAATAAAACTAAATTGCAAAGTAATTTTTGGATGAATTATTGCTTGACGTCGGTTGCAAGTATAACACAGCTCCAGCAATTCTCTTGGGGCCCTATGCTCACAATGCTGTATCAATCCTTACACCTGCTTAAAGCACATGCAAGGTTTTGATGCAGCATAAGATCAAAACTCACTGAACAAAATATTATACATATCACTCAGTCACTTTTACGAGGCCTTGCTGCACCCCCTTCTGCACAAGAAAGCCTCTTCTGGCACAGCGCTTTACAATGTAATACACCCTCCAGATGCATCACATTGTTAATAGCACACACCATGGCACATCTTTTGCACCACCGCTGTGTCACAAAAGTGACGCAACGGCTGTGTAAAAGAGGCACAAGGGGATTGTAAATCCGCCCCTAACACATACAAATTCACCCAGGCACTTTCACCTGCAGCGCAAATTGAAGCATACACTTGTAACATATTTATGTACATATGATACATTCAAGTGTTGCAGACATACTACAGTATACTATAGATAAACACCTTATAGATTTATGTTGTAGCAGTTCCTTATAGTTTTGCACTTTCACATTCTCCATACACTAGTAACATATTCATTCATTCATTTATGAACTACACATTCATTCTAACAAACTTTTACACACTACCATAGAAATATAGTTCTTTCTTTGACCAGTGAAGGTAGTTCTGAAAATAACAGTTTTTTTTCTTTTGTATTTTTTTGTGTTTTCTCAACAAATTCCAGGCGGAACAAAAGAATGAAAAATAGAACAACTAATGTCGAGGACAGCAATGATCCTGCATCCTGCTTTTCATCAAATCTATAGACTGTTCCCCATAACACAAACGTTTACCGGAATAAAGGCATACAATTTTAACTTTAGAAAAGTGAGAATCAATTTGTGGGTGTGGACTGCTTGCTGAAAATGCTGATGCCGCAGTTGATGTGCTTGGTGCAGTAGCAGGTGGATTCTCGTGCAACCTCCGTCTTGCAGCTCGAGCAAAGTTCTTGGGGTGCAAGTTCTTCACGTGTCACACCATATTTGCTGTGCCAAAGGAGTATTTGTTACATGGATCACCCCTTGAAAGAGTTGTTTGGCAAATTTTACAGGTTACTTTTGGAGCATTAACCTTTTTTTGACCTTCTGGAAAAGGGAAAAATTTCCAAATTAGAGCTTCTTTCCTCTTCTTTGGACGTTCTTCAGGAATGAAATCTCCCTCTGAAGAACTGCTGGAAGATGAGTCCATTGCTCTTATTATTGTGATCTTCCTTCTATTTGAGAAGATTCTCAGAACAAATGCTTCTTCTTTGAAAGGCAAAGTCGAATAATTATAATGGGACGGAACTTTCAACAGTCGCAATAGGAAAAGTTATGAACCAATCAAATCTCTGCTTTTAAAGTCACATGGCTTTGCGTACGCTTATGATGCGCTTGCATAGCTCTTTCAATACTAGTAGGCATGATGTTCTACCGCGATTTGTGTAATTCTTTTTAAAAGTAATATATGATTGTTACAAGTATTAAAAAAATCATAGTTATCCCAAATGTCTGCCCTTAGTATGTACATTAAATACATACATGTTTTAAACCAAGTAGAAACATTGCCTTTCGCGTACAGAACGCCGTACATGATGTCACACCGAAGCTTTAATGCGACGCGTAACGTCAAAGCATATTTGTACCGTATGTGCGGGCACACGCTGAGTATGATAAGCAGTACAAACTATGGTTCGATCTCCCTCTCAGTGACAAATCAGAGCTCAGGGCGCGCTAAGGAGAATGATTAGAAGTGCTGACTCATTGCAGATCCGATACTGGGCCTGCCTCTGCGCACATGATAACACGCCCCCATCTCTCTCTGTTGTTAATTGTTAGTGCACACACTCATACTTGCACATGCGCGGTGCACGCCCACCCACACTACCCACATGCCACCACCTAGCATGCTTGCTATCATTTAGCCTGCAAACCAATACATTACCCAATGGCATGTCCCCCAGGGCATCATTCTTACGGACCGCGAAAACGCTAGCAATTACGGCCCTGGCCTTGGTGTTGTCAGCCCCCTGGTTCCCATATAATGCGGGCACTGACTTGAGCACGCTCACTTTTGCCTACCTGTGCTGCGGTGACAGACAGACTGTCGAAAACACCCCAGACTCAGCGAAAACGCAGCCTTTCAAGACACGACAAAAGACGACAGAAGCAAAGGTAAGAGAAGACGTCACAACATCAGCCTCCACTGTAAATTGTATATGCATAATACTTTTTTTTATCCTTCATATGGCTTTTCTTTATAAGTAACGAGGTCCTATACACCTCTAATCTTAAAAATTGTGCGTGCATACAATTCTGTGTCATATTTCTGTACTACGCCACGTGCTTAGGCCTCTATTATTATTAATTGTGCGTCCATGATAGTATTTTTTTTTCTGCCTCACGAGGCCGTCCCAGGCCTCTGTTAACTTATTAATCTTCCTTTGTTTGCTGGAGCTGCAACAGTCTTAACTACGAAATATTAAGAACCCACATTAAAATTCACTTTTGAGAGTAGTTACGCAACTCAGTTTACGATGACTAATCAAAACGTCCTTTTGTTTCCTTCAGCAAACATCCTTCAGAAGCAACCACGGCCTATAGAGCAACAGCAATGGAATTCTCTGCAACTTATTGAATATACTTTGACGTATAGAAGCAGAGTTCAAGTCGAATGGTGAACTCCGGTGGCCGCACTCTTTATACAAGGTAAGCACAGCAGCTTAGATCTACAAAGCCTTCATAGCAATGCATTAGAAATCAGTCGCCATAATGGGCGTCAGTAACGCAGTAGGCCCTTCCATATAAACACCACTTGAACGCGGCACTATAAAAACTGAAACATACCAGGTACACTGCACTCGTAAAATTGTTGTGTAACTTTTATTTATGATAGTTGAATGGACCATATTATCAAACCTTGGCAACAAAATTATCGCCACTTTATCGGCAGCAAACTTCAGCAAAAGTGGCCATAATAGGTTTGATAATATGCTCTATGGAATTCCACTCGAAGCTCATGTTAGATGTGAAGGACATCTAACATGAGCTTCGATTGGAATTCCATAGAGCATATTGTCAAACCCATTATCGCCACTTTAGTGACACTTTCCTGACGATAAAGTGGCGATAATTTCGACGCCAAGACTTAATATTATGGCCCAGAGTGCGTAGTGTACAGCAGCTTCTCTGTAAAATATATAATTACTCCGAGCAGTGACAAAAGATACGTTACAACAGTCTGACAAACAGATCCACAACCTTATTACGCCACTTTTGAGTCACTTTTAACATGGATAAAGTGATGCACGGAGCTAGTAAATATACATCTAACTTTTCAAGAAAACATCTCAACTCCAGACTCTACGACACAGTTTTAATGTTGCTTCTCTCTCTTTCCCTCTCTCACTCTCTGTGACATCATTTCTCTTTCTCTCTTATACTTAGACACTGCTTTCTGCTTCAACGTGTAGAATAACAGCCCCAGTGAAGTTGTGAAGTCCACTTCCTCATGTGTTTGGCCGCAAGGTTTATACAACGGTAAGCACAGAGGCCTAGATCTACAAATCCTTCATAGGAATGCATTAGAAATAATTTGGCATAACAGGCATTAATAACGCAGGAGGCACTTCCATATAGACACCACTTGAATGCGGCACTCTAACAAATAAAATGTACCAGGTACACTGCACTCGTAAAACTGTAGTGTAAGTTTTATTTATGAAAGTAGAGAGGACCATATTATCAAACCTTGGCAACAAAATTATCGCCACTTTATCGGCAGCAAACTGCCGCTAAAGTGGCCATAATAGGTTTGATAATATGCTCTATTGAATTCCAATCGAAGTTCATGTTAGATGTGAAGGACATCTAACATGAGCTTCGATTGGAATTCCATAGAGCATATTATCAAACCCATTATCGCCACTTTAGCGACACTTTCCTGTCGATAAAGTGGTGATAATTTTGTCGCCTCGGCTTGATATTATGGCCCAGAGTGCATAGTGTACAGAAGCTTCACTGTAAAATCTATATTTACCTCCGAGCAGTGACAACAGACAGGTTACAACAGTCTGACAAACAGCTCCACAACCTTATTACGCCACTTTTGAGTCACTTTTAACATGGATAAAGTGATGCAAGGAGGTAGTAAATATACATCTAACTTTTCAAGAAAAAATCTCAACTCCAGACTCTATGACACAGTTTTAATGTTGTTTTCTCTCTCTTTCTCTCTCTCACTCTCTGTGACATCATTTCTCTTTCTCTCTTAAACTTAGACACTGCTGTCTGCTTCAACGTGTAGAAGAACAGCCCCACTGAAGTTGTGAAGTCCACTTCCTTATGTGTTTGGCCGCAAGGTTTATACAACGGTAAGCACAGAGGCCTAGAGCTACAAATCCTTCATAGGAATGCATTAGAAATAATTCGGCATAACAGGCATTAGTAACGCAGGAGGCACTTCCATATAGACACCACTTGAATGCGGCCCTATAACAAGTAAAATGTACCAGGTACACTGCACTCGTAAAACTGTAGTGTAGGTTTTATTTATGATAGTAGAGAGGACCATATTATCAAACCTTGGCAACAAAATTATCGCCACTTTATCGGCAGCAAACTGCCGCTAAAGTGGCCATAATAGGTTTGATAATATGCTCTATTGAATTCCAATCGAAGTTCATGTTAGATGTGAAGGACATCTAACATGAGC
Organism: Lissotriton helveticus; assembly: GCF_964261635.1. Classification (NCBI taxonomy): domain Eukaryota; kingdom Metazoa; phylum Chordata; class Amphibia; order Caudata; family Salamandridae; genus Lissotriton; species Lissotriton helveticus. The sequence continues at coordinate 810,835,298 of NC_136063.1, forward strand.
TTCGATTGGAATTCCATAGAGCATATTATCCAACCCATTATCGCCACTTTAAGCGACACTTTCCTGCCGATAAAGTGGTGATAATTTTGTCGCCTCGGCTTGATATTATGGCCCAGAGTGCATAGTGTACAGCAGCTTCACTGTAAAATCTATAATTACCTCCGAGCAGTAACAACAGATAGGTTACAATAGTCTGACAAACAGCTCCACAACCTTATTACGCCACTTTTGAGTCACTTTTAACATGGATAAAGTGATGCAAGGAGGTAGTAAATATACATCTAACTTTTCAAGAAAAAATTTCAACTCCAGACTCTACGACACCGTTTTAATGTTGTTTTCTCTCTCTTTCTCTCTCTCACTCTCTGGGACATCATTTCTCTTTCTCTCTTAAACTTAGACACTGCTGTCTGCTTCGACGTGTAGAAGAACAGCCCCAGTGAAGTTGTTAAGTCAACTTCCTTATGTGTTTGGCCGCAAGGTTTATACAACGGTAAGCACAGAGGCCTAGATCTACAAATCCTTCATAGGAATGCATTAGAAATAATTCGGCATAATGGCCGTTAGTAACGCAGTAGGCACTTCCATATAGACACCACTTGAATGCGGCACTCTCACAAGTAAAATGCACCAGGTACACTGCACTCGTAAAACTGTAGTGTAACTTTTATTTATGATAGTAGAGAGGACCATATTATCAAACCTTGGCAAAAAAATTAGCGCCACTTTATCGGCAGCAAACTGGCGCTAAAGTGGCCATAATAGCTTTGATAATATGCTCTATTAAATTCCAATCGAAGCTCATCTTAGATGTGAATGACATCTAACATGAGCTTCGATTGGAATTCCATAGAGCATATTATCAAACCCATTATCGCCACTTTAGTGTCACTTTCCTGCCGATAAAGTGGCGATAATTTTGTCGCCTAGGCTTGATATTATGGCCCAGAGTGCTTAGTGTACAGCAGCTTCACTGTAAAATCTATAATTACCTCCGAACAGTGACAACAGATACGTTACAACAGTCTGACAAACAGATCCACAACCTTATTACGCCACTTTTGAGCCACTTTTCACATGGATAAAGTGATGCAAAGAGCTAGTAAATATACATCTAACCTTTCAAGAAAAAATCTCAACTCCAGACTCTACGACACAGTTTTAATGTTGTTTTCTCTCTCTTTCTCTCTCTCACTCTCTATGACATCATTTCTCTTACTCTCTTAAACTTAGACACTGCTGTCTGCTTCGACATGTAGAAGAACAGCCCCAGTAAAGTTGTGAAGTCCACTTCCTTATGTGTTTGGCCGCAAGGTTTATACAACGATAAGCACAGAGGCCTAGATCTACAAATCCTTCATAGAAATGCATTAGAAATAATTCGGCATAATGGGCGTTAGTAACGCAGTAGGCAATTCCATATAGACACCACTTGAATGCGGCACCATGACAAGTAAAATGTACCAGGTACACTGCACTCGTAAAACTGTAGTGTAACTTTTATGTATGATAGTAGAGAGGACCATATTATCAAACCTTGGAAACAAAATTATCTCCACTTTATCGGCAGCAAACTGCCGCTAAAGTGGCCAAAATAGGTTTCATAATTTGCTCTATTGAATTCCAATGGAAGCTCATGTCAGATGTGAAGGACATCTAACATGAGCTTCGATTGGAATTCCATAGAGCATATTATCAAACCCATTATCGCCACTTTAGCGACACTTTCCTGCCGCAAAAACTGAGATAATGCGCTTGATAATATGCCCTTGTGAATTCCCATAGTAGCCCAGGTTAACACCAGAACCTTGACTGCTATGGAAATTCAAAACACTATATTATCAAGCCCATTATCGCCGCTTTAGCTGCAGTGTCCTGCCGCTGAAACGGCGATCATTTTAACACCGTTCTTGATAATATGCCCCGTAATGCTACAACTCATTTACTCACATTTCCATAATTCTAAACTCTAATTTTCTTTTTTCTTTTGCAGATTACCAATCCGACACCTTTTGGAATCCATTTCACAATTTGTTTATAACATTGTTTAAGTTATTTTTCCATTTCTAATATAGTTATAATTGAGTATCGTTTATATTTATTGTTTAATAAAAGTTAATAAAAAAATACTACATACTTCTTTTATTTTGTGGGGGAGGGGTATGACGGCCCACATTAAAAATAATGTTGAAATACTATAGTAAGATATTCAAGACTAGGATTGAAAACTACTGAGTTCTAACTAACAGATATAATAAAAACAACGGTGAGAAACTACTAAAATGACGGTGAACAGAGTACGTAATCAACGTTTGGTGCCTCGGCACTACCTTTTAAATAAATATATAAAAAATATCACTATTAATACTGTACATAAGTACAGCAGCGGATGACACACACACACCGGGAATAGAAAGCAACAGATTTAATAACTGATATAAAGAAAGGATTGCTTGTTGAACTTGAAGAAAAAGAAAACGTGGGCTTCGAAATGACGCTGAGCATACGAAGAGAGTACAACTGCTACACCAAAATAAAAGGAAAACTTTACATACTATCATAGAAATGAAGGAGCATATTATCAACAAACGACAATACATTATAGCCGCTTTTATTGACAGGAAACTGCCGATAAAGAGGCGATAATGTGCTTGATAATAGGCCCTTGTAACTTCCCATAGCAGCCCAGGTTCTGGTGTTAACCTGGACTCCTATGGTTATTCACAAGGGCATATTATCAAGCCCATTATCGCCGCTATATCGGCAGTTTCCTGCCGATAAAAGCGACGCTAATGTATCGCCTTTTGTTGATAATATGGCTCATTGCTCTTTTTTTGACCAGTAAACTTACGTGCATATTATCAAGGACCGGTGTTAAAATTATCGCCGTTTTATTGGCAGGAAACTGCCGATAAAATGGCGATAATGAGCTTGATAATACGGCCTTGTTATTTCCCATAGAAGCCCATGTTAACACCACAACATAGGCTTCTATGGCAATTAACAAGGACGTATTATCAAGCCCACCCTCCCAACGTTAATAAAAAATCTTCAGACAAAGCAGGTACCCGGAGCTGGAAGGTCATTTTACATATCACTGCCCCAGAAAGGTGGCGTTCCCCGCGACGTGTACGGGGATAGAGAGAGAGAGCTCAAAACAGATTTTTTCTTTAAAAAGACCCGAGGGATGCCGCTCAGCAAGACTGCGGAGAGTAAGGCCGTAAACCCCCCCGCATACTTCAAAATTAAAACCAGAGGAGTGCCGTTTCCCAGTGCTCGGGGCACCTTACAAGCCCCCATTATCCAGAAAAATTGCCCCTGTAATTTGCCCCCCCAGGACCTAATGAATAAAACAGACTTCTTCTTTGTTTTCACCTTTTCCACCGCGTACAAGTACTGCACAAGTACTGCACAAGTACCCCGCCATTTTTTATTTTTAAAAAAAGTGAAAATTGAGCCTAAAGATCCATGTACCACCCCCTGACCAAGACTATAGGCTCAGAATGTTTCTACTCTGCCCCGTTTCCTTATTTGTCAACTTCGTTTTACTGTTTTCTTCTGACTCTGCTCTCTCGACAAACAACATGGCTGCCAACACTTCCTGGTTTGGAGTATTGACAGCCAATCAGCATGCAGCTCCAGTTTGTAATTCTACGTATTTCCATATGCGTACGTCGTGATTTTTCTTTAAAAAAAACCAAAAGAAATAGAGCCTAAACATCTACGTACGACCCCATGAGCAAGCCTAGAGGGTCAGAATGTCTCTACCCTACCCCCTTCCCTTATTTATGAACCTTGTTTTACTGTTTTCTTGTGACTCGGTTCTAGCGAGGCACAAGATGGCCGCCAACACTTCCTGGTTCCGAGTGTTGACAGACAGTTCACAGCCAATCAGCATGCAGACCGCCAGTAGGTAATATGTATATACATATATATATACATATATATATATATATATATATATATATATACATTACCTGCTGTACGACCCCCTGAGCAAGCCTAGAGGGTCAGAATGTCTCTACCCTACCCCCTTCCCTTATTTCTCAACTTTGTTTTACTGTTTTCTTGTGACTCGGTTCTAGCGAGGCGCGCTCGTAATTGAACAGATTTCAGTACGTGTGCTGAACTCCGTCTCTAGATATCGCTATGACTTAACTTGCAATTTTCTCAGAAACTACTGAACGGATTTACACCATTTAACAAAAATCACAATCTGCGAACAGAACTCTACCTCTCTGCCACATTTCGTGTAATTCCGTTCAGCCGTTCGGGCTGTAGCCCTGGCTAAATGTCCCAATAGGAAATTGCATAGGGGAAACCCTTTTTTCTCGGCACCCACTTGACGAATCACCCCCAAACTTTCAGGGACGGAGCGGAACCAAGCAGGCCATTTAGTTGGAGAAGTTCACGAAGATTCGTCCACCTGCGCCAAAGTTATTCCAAATAGAATGTTGTGGATTTCCTATGGAAACTAGGTCTTAACTATAACTACCTACTGGCGACCGCCAGTAGGTAATATGTATATATATATTAATACAGAACCAATGCCCACTCAGGAATATGAATGAGCCCGACATATGCTAGGGCAACACCAGGATTTAATCCAATATAACAGGGAGCATAAGGCATGCAGAGTTCCAAATGTTCTGGAAACGCCAGGCAGACGCGTTTCAGCAAACTGCTTTCTTCAGTGCCGGTGTGAGTTTCCACGCAGAGTCCTTAGGTAGGGGAACTGTTAAGCGTCCTATCGCGCTATCATTGGCTCTTTGTTTTGTCCCGCCTCAGCTAGCAGCTGTAGTGCCTCCTAACTTTCAAATAGGGCCAGATTCATGCTGGTCCATGAAGTCAACCTGTACAGTGAGGGGCTGACGAACACCCAGTGGTGTGTCTCCTAGACCTTTAGTTCTCCGGTCCCAACTTCGATGATGTAATCCTTGGAACCTGGTGTTGCCCCTGCAGTGTGACACGCCAGCCAGCACCCTTTGGATGTTCCGTATGAAAATACAGCGTGTCACCCCCCCAAGCGGCTCAAAAGGCACTTTGCTCAGATGCGCCGGACATCGGGGGAGAGGATGCAGTATCTTACTGCAAGGGCAATGATAGCGCGATAGGACGCTTGCCTGAGTGGGCATTGGTTCTGTATATTTTGCCGGTATGCAGGCACCGGCTACCGGCATGCCCTCTCGGTCTGGTGTGACACGCCAGCCAGCACCCTTTGGATGTTCCGTATGAAAATTCAGCGTGTCACACCCCCAAGCGGCTCAAAAGGCACTTTGCTCAGATGCGCCGGACATCGGGGGAGAGGATGCAGTATCTTACTGCAAGGGCAATGATAGCGCGATAGGACGCTTGCCTGAGTGGGCATTGGTTCTGTATATTTTGCCGGTATGCAGGCACCGGCTACCGGCATGCCCTCTCGGTCTGGTGTGACACGCCAGCCAGCACCCTTTGGATGTTCCGTATGAAAATACAGCGTGTCACACCCCCAAGCGGCTCAAAAAGCACTTTCCTCAGATGCGCCGCACATGGGGAGAGAGGATGCAGTATCTTACTGCAGGGGAAACACCGGGTTCCAAGGATTACATCATCGAAGTTGGGACCGGAGAACTAAAGGTCCAGGAGACACACCACTGGGTGTTCGTCAGCCCCTCAATGTACGGGTTGACATATGGACTTCATGGACCAGCATGCCTCTGGCCCCATTTGAAAGTTAGGAGGCACTACAGCTGCTAGCGGAGGCGGGACAAAACAACGAGCCAATGATAGCGCGATAGGACGAATCTATGACAGAATATCGAGGGTCAGAATATCGACAGACAAAATATCGACGCTGGAATATCGAAGGCAAGTATATCGACACCCTATCTACAACATGGTAAGTACAAAAATATCGAAACTAAAATATCGGTGTTAAAAATATCGTAATTATAAATATCGGTTTTTTTTGTAACAAAAAAAAAGTTAAAATAAGTTAATAATACTTATATATAATTTAAACTTATTTAAATATGTTATAATGTTTAAAATGATTAAATAATACATATTTAATATTAAACATTTAATTAAAATTAAACATACAATATTTAATATATACGTAATTAATAATAATATATAAATATTTTTTAATTAATTAAAAAATATTAACAAATACTATAAATTACAAATACATCAACACTCATAAAATAATATCATAAAGAATAATAAATAATTGTATTTAATAAATAAAAACAATTAAATATACTTTCAATATTATAAAAATTAATTAAAATACAATATTATGTAACATATTAAATACATAAATAAATATAAATATTATTGGATAGCGTAAGGGTAAAAATTACTATTCAAACTCCATAGGGTGCAACATTAGGTAAAGCGTTGGATAGCGTAAGAGTAAAAATTACTATTCCCACTCCAGAGAGTGCAACAGTAGGGAAAGCGTTGGATAGCGTATGGAGAAAAATTACTATTCCCACTCCAATGAGTGCAACATTAGTGAAAAGGTTGGATAGCGTAAGGGATAAAATTACTATTCCAACTCCAAAGGGTACAACAGTAGGGAAAGAGTTGGATAGCGTAGGGGGAAAAATTACTATTCCCATACCAGAGAGTGCAACAGTAGGGAAAGCGTTGGATAGCGTAGGGGTAAAATTACTATGCCAACTCCAAAGAGTGCAACAGTAGAAAAAGAGTTGGATAGCGTAGGGGGAAAAATTACTATTCCCACTCCAGAGAGTGCAAAAGTAGGGAAAGCATTGGATAGCGGGTGGGTAAAAATTACTATTCCCACTCCAGTGAGTGCAACAGTAGGGAAAGCGTTGAATAGCGTACGAGTAAAAATTACTAATCCAACTCCAGAGGGTGCAACAGTAAGGAAAGCGTTGGATAGCGTAGGGGGAACATTTACTATTCTAACTCCAAAGGGTGCAACGGTAGGGAAATCGTTGGATAGCGTAGGTGGAAAAATTACTATTCCAACTCCAGAGGGTGCAACAGTAGGGAAAACGTTGGATAGCGTAGGGGGAAAAATTACTATTCCCATACCAGAGAGTGCAACAGTAGGGAAAGCGTTGGATAGCGGGTGGGTAAAAATTACTATTCCCACTCCAGTGAGTGCAACAGTAGGGAAAGCGTTGAATAGCATACGGGTAAAAATTACTATTCCAATTCCAGAGGGTGCAACAGTAGGGAAATCATTGGATAGCGTAGGGGTAACATTACTATTCCAACTCCAATTAGTGCAACAGTAGGGAAAGAGTTGGATAGCATAGGGGGAACAATTACTATTCCCACTCCAGAGAGTGCAACAGTAGGGAAAGCGTTGGATAGCGGGTGGGTAAAAATTACTATTCCCACTCCAGTGAGTGCAACAGTAGGGAAAGCGTTGAATAGCGTATGGGTTAAAATTACTATTCCTACTCCAGAGGATGCAACAGTAAGGAAAGCGTTGGATAGCGTAGGGGAAAAATGTACTATTCAAAGTCCAAAGGGTGCAACAGTAGGGAAAGCGTTGGATAGCGTAGGTGGAAAAATTACTATTCCAACTCCAGAGGGTGCAACAGTAGGGAAAACGTTGGATAGCGTAGGGGGAAAAATTACTATTCCCACTCAAGTGAGTGCAACAGTAGGGAAAGCGTTGGATAGCGTATGGTTAAAAAATAATATTCCAACTCCAGAGGGTACAACAGTAGGGAAAACGTTGGATAGCGTACGGGTAAAAATTACTACTCCAACTCCAGAGGGTGCAACAGTAGGGAAATCGTTGGATAGCGTCGGGGTAAAATTACTATTCCAACTCCAAAGAGTGCAACAGTAGGGAAAGAGTTGGATAGCGTAGGGGGAAAAATTACTATTCCCACTCCAGAGAGTGCAACAGTAGGGAAAGCGTTGGATAGCGGGTGGTTAAAAATTACTATTCCCACTCCAGTGAGTGCAACAGTAGGGAAAGCGTTGAATAGCGTACGGGTAAAAATGACTATTCTAACTCCAGAGGGTGCAACAGTAAGGAAAGTGTTGGATAGCGTAGGTGGAAAATTTACTATTCAAACTCCAAAGGGTGCAACAGTAGGGAAAGCGTTGGATAGCGTAGGTGGAAAAATTACTATTCCAACTCCAGAGGGTGCAACAGTAGGGAAAACGTTGGATAGCGTAGGTGGAAAAATTACTATTCCAACTCCAGAGGGTGCAACAGTAGGGAAAGTGTTGGATAGCGTACGGGTAAAAAATAATATTCCAACTCCAGAGGGTACAACAGAAGGGAAAACGTTGGATAGCGTACGGGTACAAATTACTACTGCAACTCCATAGGGTGCAACAGTAGTGAAATCGTTGGATAGCATGGGGGTAACATTACTATTCCAACTCCAAAGAGTGCAACAGTAGGGAAAGTGTTGGATAGCGTAGGGTGAAAAATAACTATTCCAACTCCACAGGGTGCAACAGTAGGGAAAGCTTTGGATGGCGTAGGGGGAAAAATTACTATTCCAACTCCAAAGGGTGCAACAGTAGGGAAAGCGTTTAATAGCGTAGAATTTTATTTTAACATACTTATAATTAATGTTTATATTTGCAATAATGTATCATTATTATTTTAATACATCAACATCAATAAAAAACTATTAATAATTAATAAAACCAATAACATTTGAAGAATTATTTGACAATAAATTAACAAAAAACACCAATAAATAATAATTATTAAATATTACTCACCAAATAATAAATATAAAAAATAAACCATTTATCACAAAAATAATATATATATTTAAAATGTAAATCACAATTAAAAAACAATAAAGAAACAATATACAAAATTTAAAAAAATTAAAAAATGTTTACCAATTATTTGATGAATTTTTCTACTGATTAAAATATAATTACAAATTACAAATATTAATTGCCAATTAAATAAATTAATTATGTATTCAAATAATTAATTGCCAATTAATAATTAATTATTACATTAATTATCCATAACAAAAAATGTATAAATAATTAAATATTTACAATTAAATTACTTCCCACCCAATGCCCCTATAAACCCACAACACGCTCCGTTACTAAAACATAACATTTAATTTAAATTAACAATAATTACCAATTAAATAATTAATTTATCAATTAAAAAAATGATTTGCCAATTAATAAGTAATTACAAAATAAATTATACATAACTTTTTTTTTTAATTAAAATTAAATTACTTCCCACCCTATTCCCCTATAAACCCACAACCCGCTCCGGTACTAAAACATAACATTTAATACAAATTAACATTAATTACCAATTAAATAATTAATTTACCAATTAAATAATTAATTTATCAATTAAAAAAACTTTATTGACAATTAATAAGTATTTACAAAATAAATTATACATAAAAAAATATATAATTACAATTAAATTACTTCCCACCCTATTCCCCTATAAACCCACAACCTGCTCCGAAACTAAAACATAACATTTAATAAAAAATAACATTAATTACCAATTAAATAATAAATTTACCAATTAAATAATTAATTTATCAATTAAAATAATTCATTGCCAATTAATAATTAAGTAAAAAATTATTTATACATAAAAAAATCATTAATTATTTACAATTAAATTACTTCCGACCCTATTCCCCTATAAACCCACAACCCGCTCCGGTACTAAAACATATAATTTACTTGAAAATGAATTTATTAATATATAAAAATAATACACATATAATATAAATTATTTTAAATATTTAACAGAAACATATAACACATACATAATAAAAAAACATAAAAATAATACAAATATCGATATTAGTGACATCGAAATTAGTTACATAGATATATATGCTATCGATATTACTAACTTCGATATTACTTACATCGATATAAATAAATTGGATATTACTTACCTTAGGGTCGATATTCTGTCCTACGATATTCTTGACATCGATATTCTGTACCTTCGAAATTTTAAACACGATATTTTGGTAGTTCGAAATTTAAAACTCGATATTTTGACTGTGTACCCGATAGGACGCTTAAAAGTTCCCCAACCTAGAGACTCTGCGTGGAAACTCACACCGGCACTGAAGAAAGCAGTTTGCTGAAACGCGTCTGCCTGGCGTTTCCAGAACATTTGGAACTCTACATGCCTTGTGCTCCCTGTTATATTGGATTAATCCTCATGTTGCCCTAGCATATGTCAGGCTCATTCATATTCCTGAGTGGGCATTGGTTCTGTGTATTTTGCCGGTATGGATGCACCGGCTACCGGCTTGCCCTTTGGTCTGGTGTGACACGCCAGCCAGCACCCTTTGGATGTTCTGTATGAAAATACAGCGTGTCACCCCCCCAATCCGCTCAAAAAGCACTTTGCTCAGATGCGCCGCACATGGGGAGAGAGGATGCAGTATTTTACTGCAGGGGCAACACCGGGTTCCAAAGATTAAATCTTCGAAGTTAGGACAGGAGAACTAAAGGTCTAGGAGACACACCACTGGGTGTTCGTCAGCCCCTCACTGTACGGGTTGACGTATGGACTTTATGGACCAGCATTCCTCTGGCCCCATTTGAAAGTTAGGAGGCACTACAGCTGCTAGCGGAGGCGGGACAAAACAACGAGCCAATGATAGCACGATAGGACGCTTAACAGTTCCCCAACCTAGAGACTCTGCGTGGAAACTCACACCAGCACTGAAGAAAGCAGTTTGCTGAAACGCATCTGCCTGGCGTTTCCAGAACATTTGGAACTCTACATGCCTTGTGCTCCCTGTTATATTGGATTAATCCTCATGTTGCCCTAGCATATGTCAGGCTCATTCATATTCCTGAGTGGGCATTGGTTCTGTGTATTTTGCCGGTATGGATGCACCGGCTACCGGCTTGCCCTTTGGTCTGGTGTGACACGCCAGCCAGCACCCTTTGGATGTTCTGTATGAAAATACAGCGTGTCACCCCCCCAATCCGCTCAAAAAGCACTTTGCTCAGATGCGCCGCACATGGGGAGAGAGGATGCAGTATTTTACTGCAGGGGCAACACCGGGTTCCAAAGATTAAATCTTCGAAGTTAGGACAGGAGAACTAAAGGTCTAGGAGACACACCACTGGGTGTTCGTCAGCCCCTCACTGTACGGGTTGACGTATGGACTTTATGGACCAGCATTCCTCTGGCCCCATTTGAAAGTTAGGAGGCACTACAGCTGCTAGCGGAGGCGGGACAAAACAACGAGCCAATGATAGCACGATAGGACGCTTAACAGTTCCCCAACCTAGAGACTCTGCGTGGAAACTCACACCAGCACTGAAGAAAGCAGTTTGCTGAAACGCATCTGCCTGGCGTTTCCAGAACATTTGGAACTCTGCATGCCTTGTGCTCCCTGTTATATTGGATTAATTCCTGGTGTTGCCCTAGCATATGTCGGGCTCATTCATATTCCTGAGTGGGCATTGGTTCTGTATATTTTGCCGGTATGCAGGCACCGGCTACCGGCATGCCTTCTCGGTCTGGTGTGACACGCCAGCCAGCACCCTTTGGATGTTCCGTATAAAAATACAGCGTGTCCCCCCCCAAGCGGCTCAAAAAGCACTTTGCTCAGATGCACCGCACATGGGGAGAGAGGATGCAGTATCTTACTGCAGGGGCAACACCGGGTTCCAAGGATTACATCATCGAAGTTGGGACCGGAGAACTAAAGGTCTAGGAGAAACACCACTAGGTGTTCGTCAGCCCCTCACTGTACGGGTTGACGTATGGACTTCATGGACCAGCATGCCTCTGGCCCCATTTGAAAGTTAGGAGGAAAAACAGCTGCTAGCGGAGGCGGGACAAAACAACGATCCAATGAAAGCGCGCTAGGACGCTTAACAGTTCCCCAACCTAGAGACTCTGCGTGGAAACTCACACCGGCACTGAAGAAAGCAGTTTGCTGAAACACGTCTGCCTGGCGTTTCCAGAACATTTGGAACTCTGCATGCCTTGTGCTCCTCGTTATATTGGATTAGAACCTGGTGTTGCCCTAGCATATGTCGGGCTCATTCATATTCCTGAGTGGGCATTGGTTCTGTATATTTTGCCGGTATGCAGGCACCGGCTACCGGCATGCCGTCTCGGTCTGGTGTGACACGCCAGCCAGCACCCTTTGGATGTTCCGTATATATATATATATATATATATATATATATATATATATATATACATATACATACATATATATATATATATATATATATATATATCATTCAAACAAGTTTTCTTCATTCAAGAAGACGCCGCACACCACTTCAGTTCTGTTTGGTTACGTTTATTCTCCTGTAGGTTTTCCCCACCTACGCGTTTTGGACTATACAAGTCCCTGGTCACGGTTTACAAACATTAGTCCCTCATTTGTGTTGCATATTTATACTGAAAGTCTCACTCAGCAAATTAAGATGCATTGTGGGATCAGTAGGGAATTGCAGTTTTATGCTATTTTTACTAGCTTTATCAATGTGTTGGTGGCTTGAAAGTTACGCACTTTGCAACTAAGATTTACTGGGTGAATATCACTGGTGGTTTACCAAAATGACATGAGGCATATGATGAGGAGATATAGTATGTCATCGTCAATTCGCAATAACATATGGAATTAACACTATGCCTTCGCATTTAATGACTCAAGGGGCATTGGGTAATTTATGGCTGAGTGCCTTAATTTTACTATCCCAATTGTGCATGTGCTTTACTCGGTCGCCAGTAGCTAGTTATAGTTAGGACCTAGGGCCAGATGTAGGTCGCCAATTACCGGTCGGTAACGGTCGATTTGGGCCGTTACCGACCAGTATTTGGGATTTGGCATGTAGGGGGCATTTTATTTACAGAATCGGTATATTTACCGATTCGGTAAATTTACAGAATCGGTAAAATACCGAATCGGTAAATTTACCGATTCTGTAAATCCAGATGTAGGTGGCACTGTAATCAGTGCCACAGGCCCTTACCGAATCGTTATTTACCATGGAATACTATTCCATGGTAAATAACGAATTCCAGTGTACATGCACATCTGTGCATGTACACCTGTGCCATGTGGCACACAATCCAGAAACAGGGGTGCAACAGGGTGTCAAAGTGACACCCTGTCCCCCTTGTAAAATCTGTAATTTTACCGATTCGGTAATTTGCTAATTATGGGCATCAAGGTCCATAGGAATCAATGGCAAATACCGATTTGGTAATTACCGAATCGGTAATTACCGAATATTACCGATTCGGTATTTTTACCGAATTTTTTACCTACATAGCAATTACCGAATTGTAAATACCGAATCGGTAAAATTTGGTATTTACCATTCAGTAATTTGCTATTACCTACATCTGGGCCCTAGTTTCCATAGGAAATCCACAACATTCTATTTGGAATAACTTTGGCGCCGGTGGACGAATCATCGTGAATTTCTCCAAGGAAATGGCCTGCTTGGTTCCGCTCCTACCCTGAAAGTTTGGGGGTGATTCGTCAAGTGGGGGCCGAGAAAAAAGGGGAGTCCCAAAATGTGTTTTCCCCATGCAATTTTCCATAGGGACATTTAGCCAGGGTTACAGCCCGAACGGCTGAACGGAATTACACGAACTTTGGCAGAGAGGTAGAGTTCTGTTCGCAGATTGTGATTTTTGTTAAATGGTGTAAATCCGTTCAGTAGTTTCTGAGAAAATTGCAAGTTAAGTCATAGCGATATCTAGAGACGGAGTTCAGCACGCATACTGAAATCTGTTCAATTACGAGCGCGCCTCGCTAGAACCGAGTCACAAGAAAACAGTAAAACAAAGTTGAGAAATAAGGGAAGGGGGTATGGTAGAGACATTCTGACCCTCTAGACTTGATCAAGGGGTCATACATGGATGTTTAGGCACTCATTTTTTATTTTTATTTTTTAAAGAAAAATCGCGGTGTACGCGTATGGTAATACGTAGAATTACGAGCAGGAGCTGCATGCTGATTGGCTGTTAATACTCCAAGCCAGGAAGTGTTGGCAGCCATGTTGTTTGTCGGGAGAGCGGAGTCACAAGGAAAACAAAGTTGGAGAAATAAGGAAGCTGGGCAGGGTAGAAACATTCTGAGCCTATAGTCTTGGTCAGGGGGTGGTACATGGATCTTTAGGCTCAATTTTTATTTTTTTTTAAATAAAAAATGGCGGGGTACTCGTGCAGTACTTGTACACTATGGAAAAGGTGAAAAAAAAGTAGAAGTCCGTTTTATTCATTAGGTCCCGGGGGGGGCAAATTACAGGGGCAATTTTTCTGCTTAATGGGGGCTTGTAAGGTACCCCGAGCACTGGGGAACGGAACTCCTCTGATTTTATTTTATTTTGAAGTATGGGGGGGGGTTATGGTCCTACTCCCTGCAGTCTCGGTGAGCGACACCCCTCGGGTCTTTTAAAAAAAAAAATGTTTTGAGGTCTCTCTCTCTCTCTCTCCCCAAACACGTCGCGGGGAACGCCACATTTCTGGGGCAGTGATATGTAAAATGACCTTCCAACTACGGGTACCTGCATTGTCTGGAGTTTTTTTTTAATTTTGGGAGGGTGGGCTTGATAATACATCCTTGTTAATTGCCATAGAAGCCTATGTTCTGGTGTTAACATGGGCTTCTATGGGAAATAACAAGGCCGTATTATCATGGTCATTATCGCCGTTTTATCGGCAGTTTCTTGCCAATAAAACAGCGATAATTGTAACACCGGTCCTTGATGATATGCACCTAAGTTTACTGGTCAAAAAAAGAGCAATGAGCCATATTATCAACGAAAGGTGATACACTATCGTCGCTTTTATCGGCAGGAAACTGCAGATAAAGCGGCAATAATGGGCTTGATAATATGCTCTCGTGAATAACTATAGGAGCCCAGGTTAACACCAGAACCTGGGCTGCTATGGGAAGTTACAAGGGCTTATTATCAAGCACATTATCGCCGTTTTATCGGGAGTTACCTGTCGATAAAAGTGGCGATAATGTAAAGCTTTCCTTTTTTTGGTGTAGCAGTTGAACTCTCTTCGCATGCTCAGCGTCGTTTCAAAGCCCTCATTTTATTTTTCTTCAAGTTCAACAAGCAAACCTTTCGTTATATCAGTTAGTAAATCTGTTGCTTTCTTTTCCCGGTTCGTGTGTGTCATCTGCTGCTGTACTTTGTACAGTATTGATAGTCATATTTTATGGGGAATAACAAGGCCGTATTATGAAGCTCATTATCGCCTTTTTATCGGCAGTTTCCTGCCAATAAAATGGCGATAATTTTAACACCGGTCCTTGATAATATGCACCTAAGTTTACTGGTAAAAAAAAAGAGCAATGGGCCATATTATCAACAAAAGGCGATACATTATTGTCGCTTTTATTGGCAGGAAACTGTCGATAAAGCGGCGATAATGGGCTTGATAATATGTCCTTGTGAATAACCATAGCAGCCCAGGTTAACATCAGAAGTTGGGCTGCTATGGGAATTCACATGTGTCTATGGTTTTTTATTAATGTTGGTAGGGTGGGCTTGATAATAAGTCCTTGTTAATTGCAATAGAAGCCTATGTTCTGGTGTTAACATGTGCTTCCATGGGAAATAACAAGGCCGTATTATCATGGCCATTATCGCCGTTTTATTGACTGTTTCTTGCCAATAAAACAGCGATAATTGTAACACCGGTCCTTGATAATATGCACCTAAGTTTACTGGTCAAAAAAGAGCAATGAACGATATTATCAACAAAAGGCGACACATTATCGTCGCTTTTATCGGCAGGGAACTGCCAATAAAGCGGCGATAATGGGCTTGATAATATGTCCTTGTGAATAACCATAGGAGCCCAGGTTAACACCAGAACCTGAGCTGCTAAGGGAAGTTACAAGGGCCTATTATCAAGCGCATTATTGCCGCTTTATCAGCAGTTTCCTGTCGATAAAAGCGGCGATAATGTATCGCCTTTTGTTGATAATATGCTCCTTCATTTCTATGATATTATGTAAAGCTTTCCTTTTTTTTGGTGTAGCAGTTGTACTCTCTTCGCATGCTTACCGTCGTTTCGAATCCCATGTTTTCTTTTTCTTCAAGTTCAACAAGCAAACCTTTCTTTATATCAGTTAGTAAATCTGTCGCTTTCTTTTCCTGGTTAGTGTGTGTCATCTGCTGCTGTACATTTGTACAGTATTAAAAGTCATATTTTTTATATATTTATTTGGAAGGTAGTGCCGAGGCACCAAACGTTGATTACGTACTCTGTTCACCGCCATTTTAATAGTTTCTCACCGTTGTTTTTATTATATCTGTTCGTTAGAACTCAGTAGTTTTCAATCCTTGTCTTGAATATCTTACTACAGTATTTCACCATTATTTTTATTGTGGGCCATCATACCCCTCCCCCTCAAAATAAAAGAATTATGTCGTTTTTTTAAATTAACTTTTATTAAACAATAAATATAAACGAAACTCAATTATAACTATATTAGAACTGGAAAAATAACTTAAACAATGTTATAAACAAATTGTGAAATGGATTCCAAAAGGTGTCCGATTGGTATTCTGCAAAAGAAAAAAGAGAATTAGACTTTAGAATTATGGGGGGGCGCTAGGTGGCGCCGGACCGTAATGGCTGCCTTGGCGTGAAGCTCCCGCCGAGCCGGGTGGATTCATCAACATCAGCGCTATCCTGCCACCCCTGATGGCCCATAAACCTGTCTAATCAATAGCAGAGTGCCTGCTGCAGGTTCCTGTGAAGTTTCGGGACGATCCGCCACAGTTTTTGCCGTCTACTCGCTACCTGCTGCGGAAGCGGATTGAGGCGAGCTCCTCCCAGGAGGACGTCCTGGGGCGCGGCCACTGGGAAAAGCCGTGGTTCTGGAGGCCTCGCGGTGGCTGGCGAGCCTGAACTGGTGACAGCACGGAGCCCGGCCGCCCGGAGATCTGACGCCTGCTAACCAACTATACCGGTACCATCTTACCTGCTGATCCTCGACGTGCCGACCCCCGTGAGTAGATGTTGGGGAGGGTGCGGACTTCTGGAGGTGTAGACGGGGCGCGTCGGCGGCGGCTGCTGCCATTTTGGGTCCCCCTGGCCCCGGACACTTGCTAGACCCGACAGGTGTTCGGCAAATAGCGCGATCGAAGGTGGGGGCCACCCTGCATGTATCGGCCTCTGCCCCTCTATTCTGCCTACTGCACAGGATCACCCTCCCCCGGACCGTCTGCTGCATCTGCTGACTTGGGTTCGCCCCTGACACGGCCCTGCTGAAGCCCACGGGTGTGCTCCCCATACCTGCATAGGCGGAGTGTAATGCTCCGGGGTAGGAGGTAGGAAGCTCCTGGCCGCTCCATCCCCCTGCGTGCTACGATTCCACTCACAAAATGGGGAAGAACGACCCTCGGCAATCTAAATTGCCAATTGACACTCGACAAACGCCTGGTGCCACCACCCTGGCGCAGGGCACGGCAGCCCCCCCGGACACTAGGGCTGCGGAGTGGAAGGCTATACTGACAGGGGTACAGAGCAGCCTTACGTCCATCGACGCCAAGATAGACTCCATGAATGCGAGAATGGATGGTGTGGTTGCGAAACTTGCTAATCACGAGGAGCGGTTGAAGGAAGCGGAGCAGTGGGTGTCTACTTTGGAAGATGGGGCTAGCGCGGCCAAGCGGCATGAGCTTCAAATGGATAAACTCCTCAAAGTTATTGCAGATAAGAACGAGGAGTTGGAGGCACACTCTAGGAGGCACAACGTATGCGTCCTGGGCCTGTCAGAAACAACAGATACAGGGAAGCTTGAACTGTTCATGGAAAAATTGCTAGTGGACCTGGTCACTTGGTCATTTAACGTGCAAACCGATCCCTCACGAAACGCCCTGCTCCGGGTCTGCCTCCTTGCCCGGTGATAATGCGGTACTTGAATTACAGAGATAGAGACACTGTCTTGCGTCTAGCGCGAGAGAAAGGGGAAGTGCGCTTTGAAAACACCACTCTATCATTTTACCCGGATTTCACTCAACAAGTTTAGGATGCTCGTCGCACGTTCCCGGCAGTCAAGAAAAAGTTGCAAACACAGGGCATACAGTATGCCATGCTATACCTCGCGAAACTTCGGATTCATCATAAAGGAACGCCACACATCTTCACCACACCACAACAGGTAGAGGACTACCTCAAACAGGATAGACGTTTGGCCTCCCGAGAAGAAGCTTCACGCCGCCGCTCGAAGTCACACTCTCCGCTTTCTGAACCAGGTTGAAGACGCCTCACTATACTAGCCTGGCTGCTGTGGGACACTGTCTTTGGACCGTGGGTGGACACTTCACGGATTGGTGATGTATAACTGCTGAGACATGTTGGAGGGGTATGATCATGTCGCCCGGCCGCTTGCCTCCGTTCTGTCACAGGACTCCTCGTAACTGAGGGGCCGTGTATGGGTGTGAAGTGAGGTTGAGCATCTCCGGTGGGAGCCCCTAATGGCCCCCAATTGAGGGCATTTCCCTATTTGGACATGTTTACTATGGGTACTGTTGAGCTGTCCTTACCCCAGTTGGGCAGGACTGCATGGGGGGGGATGGGAGGTGAACTAAGTTGGGTTTTCTGGTGTGGGGAGCTTTTCCCGGCAGGTTGGGGATGCCGGTGTGGGTGGCGGGTGGGGGGTATTGAAATGCTTATTTCCTTTTGTGCCGAAGTATTGTTTCTGCTTATCTATTACTCCAAGACTGAATCAACGTCACTGCTATTTTCACATGTCGAGCCCTTTGCATGTGCCTGCCTACAATCCTATGTCATGTCTGCTGTTGTAGGCTATGGGAGATGCGGCTGCGCCCTTGACTCTTAAACTGGTAACGTGGAATGTCAGGGGCCTCACAACCCCAGAAAGCGTAGACAAATCCTGGGTTATCTAGACAGACACGGTATAAACATAGCCCTTTTGCAGGAAACGCATCTAGCCCCCAGTACCAAGACACTCTTTGCATCTAGATGGGCCAACAACTGCTCCTTCTCGTCTTATTCTTCTTACCTCAGAGGGGTCACTATCCTTATTAAGCGAGGGGTGGCTTTCACACTGTGCAGTGCTGACAATGATAGGGAGGGCACGTTTTGTCTTATCTGGGGGCGACTGCACATGCATGATGTTTTGTTTGCTAACTTCTATGGCCCCAATGTGGACGATCCCTCCGCCCTTCTTACACTATGGGGTAAAATCCAGGCATTGGGCATTGCGCACGTGATCTGGGGGGGCGATTTTAACACCGCACTTCGGCCTAGCATGGATAGGTCACGGCCGCTTCCCTCGCACTACACTACTACTCAGCGCACGCTGCTTGGCATTATCGAGAAGGGGAAACTGACTGATGCTTGGAGACACCCTCACCCTGCCCTCCGAGACGGTACACACTTCTCCACCTTACATTCCACCTGGTCGCGCCTGGACTACATCTTTGACTTTGCAGGAGTCGCTCCACGGCTGTCCCGCTCGTCACATTTGCCACGCACTTTCTCTGATCACTCCCCTGTCCTCCTGGAACTGCAGATCTCTCTGGATTGTTCCCCTTACCTGGCCTGGCAGCTTAACCCTGCTCATCTCCGAGATGCGGCCTTTGAGGCTGAGCTGGAACAGGACGTGAAGGAGTTTTTTGACCGCAACATCTCCTCTGTAGACAGCATTACCACCGTATGGGAGGCCTTCAAGGTCACTGTCCGGGGGTGGTGCATAGCCAATGGGGGGGTATCCTGAAATCGCTGCGCACTGACCTGCATAGGTTGGAAACTGATTTGCGCGACTTGGAGGGCTCCCTTGGACACAATCCGACTGACTTGACGATTAATGCCAACATCCACAGCAAAGTCTCCGAATACACGCAGATTGCTGACAGGGAATGTAAATTCCTTGGCCGCCCGTATATGGCCAGAATCTACGGTGAGGGTGACAGACCCGGGAAGGCTCTAACTAATTCTGTTAAGCCCCCTCGATTTGCCAATTATGTCACTACAATACACGATGACGCAGGGAATGTGTATAGGAACCTCCCAGATCAGCTTTGCGTCTTTCGGGACCACTACCGGACGCTATACTCCTCGCACAGGACTGACACCCTTGACCTCCCAACTTACTGCAGAACTGGAGATAGACGAAATAACTGATGCCATTATGGGCATGGGTTCTGGCTCAGATGGCCTTCCTATTGAGTTTTATAAACTCTTTGCCTCCATTCTAGCCCCAATACTAAAGCAAGTGTATTATGCCGCTCTTGAGGAGGGCAGCCTCCCCTGTACGATGCGAGAAGCTCTCATCACCTCCCTACTTAAACCTGGTAAGGACCCTACCAGTTGTGACTCCTACTGCCCACTTTCCCTTTTAAATTGCCATACCAAAATCCTTGCTAAGGTGCTGGCCACTCGTTTAAACCTCATCATGGAGAGACTGGTGTTGCCTGAACAGGCCGGGTTTGTGCCTAACTGAGCAACCTCCCACAATCTCCACACCCTCCACGCTGTGCTGCAGGACATAAACCCCAAATGCGATGCTGTGGCGGTATTCCTGGATGCCACCAAGGCATTTGATTCATTAGAGTGGGATTACTTGTTCGGCACATTGCAGTACATGGGTCTGCCTTTTAGCTTTTTAGATTGGATAAAATTGCTCTACCATCAACCCACGGCTACCGTATTACTCAACGGTACCAGGTCCACCCCGTTCGACGTTCAGAGGGGCACTCGGCAGGGCTGCCCCCTGTCCCCCGTTCTCTTTGCTATCGCGATTGAGCCACTAGCCGCGATCCTCCGTCAAAAGCATAATCCCCTCTCCCTCATTTACCATCCCGGCAACTTCTTCTTTCACTCTACGCGGACGACATAACGCTTTATATAGACAAGCCCAGAGACAATTTAAATCCCGTATTGCGTGAGATTAAGAAGTTTGGAGGAATTGCAGGGGTGCAAATAAATTGGGCCAAGTCTGCAATTTTCCCGCTCACTGACAACACCCCCCCTTTTCAAGTTGACTACCCACTGGTTTGGGAACACAACGAAGTTAAATATCTAGGCACTCGAATTACCAGGGACAGGGATGCACTGATGAGAGCTAACTATGGCACTGCCCTACACAACGTCACGGACAAAGTCACTAGATGGCTGCGTCTCCCCGTCTCTATGGCCGGTCGCGTCTCTCTTCTAAAAATGGTCCTTTTACCCAAATTGCTATATTTGTTTATTAATATCCCATATAACCCCGGCCGGTTCTTTTTTCACTCCCTCAACTCCAAAGTTACCAGACTGATTTGGGGTGGGAAGCAGGCACGACTCAGCCTCGATCCACTTATGCTTCCTTTTCACCAAGGAGGATTTGAAGTGCCCAACTTTGAGAAATATTATGATTGCGCTCAGGCTCACTTCGCCGTCTACTGGTTCCACCCGCCCCCATACATGGCGCACCTAGCTGTCGAAGATGGTTATATGGCCCCTGTGGTCCCCACTGGATACATCCATTCCTCTGTCAGTCAGAGAGCGCGGGACCCTTCCACGGTGGATTGCACAGTGCAGGCCTGGACTCGTATGGCACGCACACTGGACTGCACGTTTTATTACTATCCCCACTTGCCTTTAAAAAAATGACCCACGAGTGCTTGCCACTTGTGAAGTATTATGCCATAAAATGTTCAAGAAGTTGGGACTTCGCAGTTGGGGTGATCTATATGTACAGGGTACCTTCCGTACTGCAGACCAATTTTTTGGGGAGTCATCTCCTTCTACCATGGACACCTTCCTATTCGCCAGGTTGGGGCAAAATGTGCGCGCCCTCACCCCGTCATTCCCTACCGAACATGACACCTTTGCCCCACTCCATGCAGTGGCGCAACCGACGGCCCCCCGTCACATCGTGTCTTTGCTATACAAGCATTTACAGGCCACTCCTTGCTCCACCCCTCTCCGAGCCAGGAGGGAATGGGACAAAGACCTGGCGGAGCCGTTGACTGATGACCAATGGGAGAATAGCTGCACTCACACACACGCGGTTACAGGCAACAATAGACTACGGCTCATACATTATAAATTTCTCCATCGTACATACCACACCCCTGCCAGATTGCACAGATTCCATTTGCGTGAGACAGACTCTTGTGTGCGCTGCAGTGCGGAGGGGGCTGACTTTTTCCACTTAGCTTGGTCCTGCCCCCGGGTCACCACTTACTGGGAACAGGTCTTCGCTGGCCTTACTGAAATGATGGGAGTTCCCTTGGCCCCATGTCCGCTCCAGGCGCTACTGGGCCTTACACAGACAGTTGCCACTGTCCACAAGAAATTTCTTGCCCTTAGTTTTTTATTGGCCAAGCGCTAAGTTGCTTGTCCCTGGGGTCGTGGGAGGGCACCTAAATTTAAGTGCTGGCTCAATTCCATGGCAACTTGGCAGGAGAGACTACATGATTACGCTGACCTACTGCCCTCACGTTCGCGGCCGAAAGACATTTGGGCGCCACTTACGGCATACCTTCTTGGTCAGCAGTTGGATGAAGCAGGGGATGGGGGAGGGGAAATGCCTGCCGACTGAGCACCATCGTTTCTGTTATGCATGCTAAATGTTTTCTGGACTTGCGCCTCATTCTGTGAGTGACCATTACCTGCTGTGAAGTCCTTGTGGTTTGACGGTCTGACCAATAATGCTGTACTGTCAGTCTCCTGCAGCCTGTGTCGCATTTCTGAAACACCCATCAACCCATATTGACGGCGTTGTAATTGGTGAGGCATATGGTGCTTTTCCTTCCAGTCTACCTGCACGTGTCGAACTTCCTGTTATCTACTTCGGACTATGGACAATTAAGATTTGTAATAGAAGTTTTGGGGGGGTGGGAGTTTGGGGATTTTCTCTTGTTTTCATATTACATGCTGCTGTAATGGATACTTTCTGAGCGAGGACTTGCATGGATGATTGTCATTCTTACTCTGTATTCTATGCCATTGCCATGCCTGCCTCTTTTGAACTGCTGTACCATGCCATTGAGTCCAATAAAGGTTTTTGAAAAATCAAAAAAAAAAAAAAAAAAAAAAAAAAAAGAGTTTAGAAATATGTAGATGTGAGTAAATGAGCTGAAGCATTACGGGGCATATTATCAAGAACGGCGATAAAATTATTGCTGTTTCAGCGGCAGGAAACTGCAGTTAAAGGGGTGATAATGGGCTCGATAATATGCTGTTGTGAATTCCCATAGCAGTCCAGATCCTGGTGTTAACCTCGGCTACTATGGGAATTCAAAAGGGCATATTATCAAGCCCATTATCGCCGCTTTAGCTGCAGTGTTCTGCCACTGAAACAGCGATAATTTTTTCGCCGTTCTTGATACTATGCCCCTACAAGTTTTGGTAACTCTACGGTTTTACGCGTGCAGTGTGACTCGTACATTCCAGTTCTGTTATAGTTCCGCGTTCAAGTGGTGTCTATATGGAAGTGCCTACTGATTTACTGACGCCCTTTATGGCAACTTATTTCTAATGCATTCCTATGAAGGCTTTGTAGATCTAGGCCCCTGTGCTTACCGTTGTATAAACCTTGTGGGTAAACATTTCAGGCAGTTGGTGTCACAACTTATTCTGAACAATTCTTCTACACGTCTATACGTCCAAGACAGCAGTGTCTAAGTTTAAGAGAGAAAGAGAAATGATGTCACAGAGAGTGAGAGAGAGAAAGAGAGAGAAAACAACGTTAAAACTGTGTCGCAGAGTCTGGAGTTGAGATTTTTTCCTTGCGTCACTTTACTCATGTTAAAAGTGACTCAAAAGTGGCGTAATAAGGTTTTGGATCTGTTTGTCAGACTGTTGTAACCTATCTGTTGTCACTGCTCGGAGGTAACTGTACATTTTACAGAGAAGCTGCTGTACACTACGCACTCTGGGCCATAATATCAAGCCTGGGCGACAAAATTATCGCCAGTTTATTGGCAGGAAAGTGTCGCTAAAGTGGCGATAATGGGTTTGATCATATGCTCTATGGAATTCCAATCGAAGCTCATGTTAGATGTCTTTCACATCTAACATGAGCTTCGATTGGAATTCAATAGAGTATATTATCAAACCTATTATGGCCACTTTAGCGGCAGTTTGCTGCAGATAAAGTGATGATAATTTTGTCACCAAGGCTTGAAAATATGGCCCTCTCTCGTTTCACAAGTAAAGCTAATACTACAGTTTTACGAGTGCAGTGTACCTGGTACATTTTACTTGTTATACTGCCGCGTTCAAGTGGTGTCTATATGGAAGTGCCTACTGCGTTACTAAAGCCCGTTATGCCGAATTATTTCTAATGCATTGCTATGAAGGATTTGTAGATCTAGGCCTCTGTGCTTACCATTGTATAAACCTTGCGGCCAAACACATAAGGAAGTAGACTTCACAACTTAATTTCAACAATTCTTCTACACGTCCAAGCAGACAGCAGTGTCTAATTTTAAGAGAGAAAGTGAAACGATGCCACAGAGAGTGAGAGAGAGAGAAAACATTAAAACTCTGGGCCATAATATCAAACCTGGGTGACAAAATTATCGTCACTTTATCAGCAGGAAAGTGTAGCTAAAGTGGCGATAATGGGTTTGATAATATGCTCTATGGAATTCCAATCAAAGCTCATGTTAGATGTTCTTCACATCTAACATGAGTTTCGATTGGAAATCCATAGGTCATATTATGAAACCCATTATCGCCACTTTCCTGCCGATAAAGTGGCGATATTTTGTTGCCAAGGTTTGATAATATGGCCCTCTCTCCTTTTATAAATAAAAGTTACACTACAGTTTTACGAGTGCAGTGTACCTGGTACATTTTACGTGTTACGGTGCCGCGTTCAAGTGGTGTCTATATGGAAGTGCCTACTGCGTTACTAACGCCCGTTATGCCGAATAATTTCTAATGCATTGCTATGAAGGATTTGTAGATCTAGGCCTCTGTGCTTACCGTTGTATAAACCTTGCGGCCAAACACATAAGGAAGTAGACTTCACAACTTAATTTTAACAATTCTTCTACACGTCCAAGCAGACAGCAGTGTCTAATTTTAGGAGAGAAAGTGAAATGATGCCACAGAGAGTGAGAGAGAGAGAAAACATTAAAACTCTGGGCCATAATATCAAACCTGGGTGACAAAATTATCGCCACTTTATCAGCAGGAAAGTGTCGCTAAAGTGGCGATAATGGGTTTGATAATATGCTCTATGGAATTCCAATCGAAGCTCATGTTAGATGTTCTTCACATCTAACATGAGCTTCGATTGGAAATCCATAGGTCATATTATGAAACCCATTATCGCCACTTTCCTGCCGATAAAGTGGCGATAATTTTTTTGCCAAGGTTTGATAATATGGCCCTCTCTCCTTTCATAAATAAAAGTTACACTACAGTTTTACGAGTGCAGTGTACCTGGTACATTTTACTTGTTATAGTGCCGCGTTCAAGTGGTGTCTATAAGGAAGTGCCTACTGCGTTACTGACGCCCATTATGGCGACTTATTTCTAATGCATTTCTATGAAGGCTTTGTAGATCTAGGCTGCTGTGCTTACCTTGTATAAAGAGTGCGGCCACCGGAGTTCACCACTCGACTTGAACTCTGCTTCTATACGTCAAAATATATTCAATAAGTTGCAGAGAATTCCATTGCTGTTGCTCGATAGGCCGTGGTTGCTTCTAAACGATGTTTGGTGAAGGAAACAAAAGGACATTTTGATTAGTCATTGAAACTGAGTTGCGTAACTACTATCAAAAGTGAATTTTAATGTGGGTTCTTAATATTCCGTAGTTAAGACTGTTGCAGCACCAGCAAACAAAGGAAGATCAATAAGTTAATACAGGCCTGGGACGGCCTCGTGACGCAGAAAAAAAAATACTATCATGGACGTACAATTAATAATAATAGAGGCCTAAGCACGTGTTGTAGTACAGAAATACGACACAGAAATGTATGCACGCACAATTTTTAAGATTAGAGGTGTATAGGACCTCGTGACGTATAAAGAAATATTTCAATTATGTAAGTACTATTAAAAACCATTGAGGGGTAGAAAAGCCATATGAAGGATAAAAAAATAGCATTATGCATATACAATTTACAGTGGAGGCTGATGTGACGTCTTCTCTTACCTTTGTTTCTGTCGTTTTTGTCGTGTCTTTAAAGGCTGTGGTTTCGCTGAGTCTGGGGTGTTTTCGACAGTCTGTCTGTCATCGCAGCAGAGGCAGGCAAAAGAGAGTGTGCTCACGTCAGTGCCCGCATTATATGGGAACCGCGGGGGCTGACCAATCCAAGCCCAAGGCCGTCATTGGTAGCGTTTTCGCGGTCTATAAGAATGATGGCCCTGGGGAAATGCCATTGGGTAATGTATTGGTTTCCAGGCTAAATGATAGCAAGCATGATTGGTGGTGGCATGTGGGTAGTGTGGGTGGGCGTGCACCGTGCATGTGCAAGTATGAGTGTGTGCACCAACAATTAACAACAGAGAGAGATGGGGGCGATGTTATAATGTACGCAGAGGCAGGCCCAGAATCGGATCTGCAATGAGTCAGCACTTCTAATCATTCTCCTTAGCGCGCCCTGAGCTCTGATTTGTCACTGAAAGGTGATCGCACCATAGTTTGTACTGCTTATCATACTCAGCGTGTACCCGCGCATACGGTACGAATATGCTTTGACGTTACGCGTCGCATTAAAGCTTCGGTGTGACATCATGTACGGCGTTCTGTACGCGAAAGGGGGCAATGTTTCTACTTGGTTTAAAACGTATGTATTTAATGTACATACTAAGGGCAGACATTTGGGATAACTAAGATTTTTTTAATACTTGTAATAATTATATATTACTTTTAAAAAGAATTACACAAATCGTGGTAGAACATCATGCCTACTCGTATTGAAAGAGCTGCGCAAGCACATCATGAGCGTTTGCAAAGCCATGTGACTTAAAAAGTAGAGATTTGATTGGTTCATAACTTTTCCTATTGCGACTGTTGAAAGTTCCGTCCCATTATAATTATTCGACTTTGACTTTCTAAGAAGAAGCATTCGTTCTGAGAGTCTTCTCAAATAGAAGGAAGATCACAATAATAAGAGCAATGGAGTCATCTTGCAGCAGTTCTTCAGAGGGAGATTTCATTCCTGAAGAACGACCAAAGAAGAGGAAAGAAGCTCTAATTTGGAAGTATTTCACTTTTCCAGAAGGTCAAACAAAGGTTAATGCTCCAAAAGTAACCTGTAAAATTTGTGAAACAACTCTTTCAAGGGGTGATCCATGTAAAAAATACTCCTTTGGCACAGGAAATATGGTGCGACACGTGAACAATTTGCACCCCAAGAACTTTGCTCGAGCTGCAAGACGGAGGTTGCACGAGAACCCACCTGCTGCTACACCAAGCACATCAACTGCAGCAGCAGGATTTTCAGCAAGCAGTCCACACCCACATATTGATTCTGACTTTGCAAAAGTTAAAATTCTATACATTTATTGCGATAAACTTTTGTGTTATGGGGAACAGTCTATAGACTTGATGAAACGCAGGATGCAGGATCATAATTCTGGCCTCGACATTAGTTGTTCTTTTTTTCATTCTTTTGTTCCGCTTGGAATTTGTTGAGAAAACACATAAAAAATTGAAAACAAAAAAACCAGTTCTTTTTAGAACTACCATCACTGGTCAAAGAAAGAATTGTATTTCTATGTTAGTGTGTAAAAGTTTGTCAGAATTAATGTGTAGTTCATAAATGAATGACTGAATATGTTACTAGTGTATGGAGAATGTGAAAGTTCTGAACTATAAGGAACTGCTACAGCATAAATTTATAAGGTGTTTATCTATAGTATACTGTAGTATGTCCGAAGCAATTGAATGTAACATATGTACATAAATATACAAATCTATTCTTCAATTTGCGCTGCTGGTGAAACAGCCTGGGTGAATTTGTATGTGTTGGGGGCGGATATACAATCCCCTTGTGCCTCTTTTACACAGCCGTTGCGTCACTTTTGTGACACAGCGGTGGTGCAAAACATGTGCCATGGTGTGTGCTACTAACAATGTGACGCATCTGGAGGGTGTATTACATTGTAAAGTGCTGCGCCAGAAGAGGTTTTCTAGAGCAGAAGGGAGTGCAGAAACGCATCCTAAAAGTGACTGAGTGAAATGTATAACATTTCATTCAGTCACTTTTGAGCTTATGCTGCGTCAAAACCTTGCACATGCTTGAAGCAGGTGTAAGGATTGATACAGCATTGTGAGCCTAGGGCCCCAAGATCATTGGGGGAGCTGTGTTATACTTGCAACCAACGTCAAGCAATTATTAATCCAAAAATTCCGTTGCAATTTAGTTTTGTTATTATTTTATAATAAGAATATGAAATATAATGTAAAAAATAAAATAAATATAAATATGTATATTAAAAATATACAAAAATATTACAAAAAGAAAGACATAACGATTAATACATTTATAAATTATCATTTACAAAACCTTTGAAATTCACTGAAAAAACCATAGGTTTTGACACACAATATAGTTAGGAATTAGCATTTAAAAAACCTTGCAAATTCATTGAAAATACGATAGGTTTCACACACATTATAGTTAGGAATTAGCATTTAAAAAAACTTTAGGAATTCATTGAAAAAAATGGAGATACCAATTCCAGTTAGAATAACCTATTCAGTAATTCCAAAATCTACATAAACATCCACTCATTCACCAACAATTCTATATAGTCACTCATACATGTACTCACTTATCATATGTACTCATACACCTATACATCCTGTTATACACCGACACTCATCTATAGAGTTACTCACACACATACTCACACATGCAAATAAACTATCAAATATCCATTTCCTTGCATATACAGCTATCCATCCATCACTACACTAACTTCTACAGATTCGTACACATACTTACTCTCTTAAACCATCACTTATAGAAACTCATACTTATTTATACAGGAAGTCTTAGAATCTCTCGCTCTGACATACACTCACTTATATACATCAATACTCACATATACTAGTTTAAAACATATGTAGTTACTCATAAAGATACTATTGAGACAGTCATTCACTCACTAACACACCCATACACACACTCATCCACCCATACAGTCCTGCACACATGCTGTCTTCAAAACACATACAACCAGTGAGTCAGTCATTCATGCATAGTAATACTCCCCACTGAACCATACAGACACTCATTTTGGTACTCAAAAAAGCTACTAATAACCCATATATACACTGATGTAGCTACTCACCAACCCATGCAGCCACTTATATACAAAGTGAGACACTGATACAGATATTTAAATATTTAAAGATTACTCGCTAATACACCTATTAACTTAAATATACTTAATAAGTCAGTTATACAATCAATTTTACAAAAAAAACATCCATTTAGATACTTATTTATCCATTTATTCTTCCATCGATGTTTGGATATACATAAATAAAAAAATATTTATTTTTCAGAAAGAAACACATTCACTGGATGATGTCATCAGTGATGTCATCAGAGATGTCATTTGAGATGTCATGAGTGATGTCATGAGTGATGTCATGAGTGATGTCACTGACCATGTCATGAGTGATGTAATATGTGACGTCATCAGCGGGCGCGCAAGTTATAGTTAGCTGAGCTAACTATAACGGAGGAATTTCAAAGGTTTTGTATGAGAGAAATGTTCAGCTAACTATAACGTGTGAAACCTATGTTTTTTTCAATGAATATATATATATACATACATACATATATAATATATCCACAGTCACACAACCCGGAGAACCGGGGCTCCAATATTGCTTCAGTCCTGATGGGGCTCTGGCAGCCCAAACAAACAGCAACAAATTCCATCCATTTAGGAACAGTCAGGACACTGTGGGATGCTTAAATTATATTTCTCAAACACAGCCTCTGTACCAGCGCGTTTCATCTTTCGCCTTGCTCACAGTGTAGATCAAGAGCCGGCATTTTCAATTACATAGACATTATCGCAGCAATTACCAAAGAACTACCACATGTGCAAAGTATATGGAAAGCAGGAAAGAATGGCCGCCATTTTGACATATACATATTTCATCATAAAAAAGATCTAAGATCTGTTGCAATGCATCGTAATGTTTACAAATTCATGATGTATTGTACAAAATAAACATATTTCATCATGTATTCAATTAATATGCATTTAACTGGATTTGCTCGTTTTAATTTTTAGTTCTTCAAATGTAAAAAGCTTGTAATAAACTGCCTTACTGTTTCCATGACACAATTCATAAGGAAACAAAAGAGTAGGGAGATTCTGCATACAAGATCAAATATAACAATCCTTAATCATTTATCATCCTAGATGATGCAATGGAGCCATTACTTTCGAAATGGCTCTACTAACAAACAGTAAAACAACCCATATTGCGTATTGTGGTTTTATGAGAGCTGGTTGTTCAGATGCATTTTAATACTGGTGTTATTTTTGTTTTATTTGGGGGCACAGGTATTGAGCACTGTTGAAGTAAGGAGAGTAGCAAGATTAGCAACCCCGCTTCTTCTGTGTGAACATCAACTAAGCAGAGTAGATATTTTGACTATGCGGGCCCATATGGGCATTGCAATGAGATATGAGGCCCTAAATTGTATTAAAAATATTTTTAAATTTAAAATTATATTCCAACTACATTTGTTTTAAACTATTACACTATGCATTCATAACTATTAAAAGGGATATATAGAATTAATTATAAGTAATGTAATTATAGTTTATACAATGTATTCTTAGACTCATTTAAAATGCTGAAAATGTTTTACATTTTTTTGTAATCAACTAAAAGTATGTACTATATGTGCACCCAGAAGAATAAAGACGTGTTGAACTAAGCTCCATGTATGGCGTAGTCATTAGTGAGTACCAGGGCTGGTGAGGACGCTACAATCTATGTTGAATTTCTATTTGCATTCTGTGATGGCAGCAGTCAAAGTATGCATTAAGTTAAGGGTATATTCCATTTTTTGGTATACCACCTGATGAAATCATTATTTTGTTGTGCTGAATTGGTTTTTGTTATGAATTATAAATGTATTTTTGGGGCAGAGACTTATGCAGTACTCTTCCATGCTTTGCAAACACCTGGAATTATCCACACTTTGAGAGGAGTACCATGAGTGTCCTTTTAAAAGCACAGATCTTTCTAAGGTGTCCAACATAAGGTTTGAGATATTTACCATCTAGAAAGTTAAGGTTGTTCTGTATCTTGTTTTGCTAGTGTTAAGTTCTCCCAAGTGTGCAAAATTTATGTTGTTTGCTGCTGATTATCTATGAGCTTCTTTTCCTTGTCAAGCATAACTCTGACTTGTTATCTCTCACAATTATATTCCCAGTTGTTGTTGTCAATTGTTCTGCTATCCATGTTGGTGATTCTTTCTAAGTGGATAAGCAACTCATTCAAATTACTTCATAAAATGATTCTTTGCTCTAGAGGACTAATGTGAGTTATTTTGTAAATTTACCAGCTGTTCTTCTTAATTAAATGCTCAGCAAAGGTTTCATTCAATATTGCTCTCAAAGAGCTATAAAACTGCTATTCTTCTGGTACGGGATTTGCCTGCATTTAAACTGAAGTACATGATGCTATTGAACTGTACTTTATTTCTTAGCTGGCATAGTTATCAACTAGGTGGGCGGATGCAGTTGTCCCTGCTGACTTTTCAGTACAAAACGTCTTGTGCACTGGATAGTGTAGCATTTTCCCCAGACCGGGTATTTGCAAATTATCCCACCACACTTGGAGCTTGGTATTGCACATCTTTATTCGTTAGCCTGTAACCATTAACTGAACATTCTACAACGAGAATTCTATCACCCACACTCACACACTTAGGTCACTAATCTACGGGGTCTGTCAGGAACCAAAAAGGTCTGTCATCTCTTACTCACAAGACACTACATCACCCCCTTTGTTAAATAAAAAGTACACATGATACACATATACATGACAATTCTTCAATAAATTGTTTTGGTGCTCGAAACAAGCCCCCAGATCTGGTCATTTGAGGTTCTAGAGAGTTACATTGGGCTCTCCAGACTCTCAGATGGATAAGACTTAATCAACTGGCATCTGGAGCTGGCGAAGGTTGAGGCAGGTGCTTTAAATGTGAAGAATCTCACGTAATGGAATTTCCAGAACGGTGAGCAGTCACCACATGTCCTATACTAATTCCAAGCCTCAGTAGGTCAGTATCAAAAGGATCATTGGACTGGAATTTGTATTTCTGCTTGATGATCACTTAGGTTCCTCTTTGGACCATAGTGCTCCGAGCACAGTGGCATCTATCTGCATAGGTCTTCAGTTTGCATTTGTGAGATGAGTCAGTAGTGCAAAGTTTATCACTGTCAATAGATCTTTCATTGGTCCATTGTGGCAGTTTGGTTCATATGGCTCTCCCAAACATTAACGTGGCAGGGCTTTCACCCATGGTGGAATGGGGAGTAATCCTTTATGCATAAAGTGTAGACTGAAGAACTGATTTGAGTTTATGTTTTTCAACCATAGAGGGCTGAATGGTCTGGAGGATGCTCATAAATCACTCTACCGCACCATTCACCTGTGGCTAGAGAGATGTGCTTTTCTGATGCTTGACATTTAGATGTGTGAGAAAATCTTTAAATTCTTGACTATTTAAAGGAGAGACATTGTCAGATTTAAAAATTGAAGGAACACACCATGTTGCGAAAATACTTTACAATCTCTCAATGACTCTGTCATGTGTAGTTGAGGACAGATCCTTCACAAGGGGAAAATGGGAATATTCATTAACAAGTAGATGGGGGAGTGGCCAAGTAACATGGCAAACAGGACATGAGCCTTTGTAGCTCCCAGTCCGCTTGCTCGAGAATCCTATACAATGAGAGAGGGGTCCCAGTACACAGTATTTCATCAAAACAAGACAGACACATATACACATATATATAAAAGTACACGAAAGTATCTACTAAGTTAACACACTGTTATTTAATCACAATGTGTATGGGGAAACATTATATCATACAACTACTAGATTTCATAATGAAAAAACATTAGTGCCCCGAGAAGTGGAAGAGTGGGATAGAATGAATGTGGGAGGAAGGTTCGTACAAGGTTTTCACAAGTAAACAATACTGGTTGTCAGCTTAAAGTTTGTAGATTAATCGGAGCTAGCTTCAACATAGAGCGAGCAGAAAAAGAAACAACCAATGTTCATAACACATTTCGACGAAACCATGCACAATGCGCGTTTATAAATATCCTCCATATTGGTGGCGTAAACTGGTTGGGTGGGTAGGTTGTGGACGTTTCGACCCCAAATGTAGCGTTAGGTGTCCTTAAAACCTTAAAGCGGCATCTTCATCAGGACAGTGGTGGTGTGGGGGGGAGGGTTACCTAGAAAAATGGAATATAGTGAGTGGCCAAGTCTATAACAGCATGGTGAAATAAAATTGCAGGGAGTGCCTGGAGGCATTTACCGTGAGGGAGATATCAATGGTTGGGCCGTCCGGCTCCAATCCGGGGGGAATCAAAGTCAATCTGCAAAATATTATAAGCAACAGGGGAAGGTATAAACTCCAGAGAAAAAAAATACCTTAGGCAGAGCAACTAATATATAGCACAGATAGTGGTAGTTAATATACACTTGCATGGATCAGGGCAGAGTCATGATCCTAATCCGAGACCGGCGGCCACGTAGGTCAGTGATTACTAAAGAAAATTAAACAAAACACGGAGGAAGCAATCATTAATGCTAGCCTGGGGAAATCTGCTTAGAAGTACGTGTCATAGCCGCCCTGAACACTCACTTGGGTCAAAAAGGTAGCCATCCGTCTGAAGCACAATCTGGAGCTGGAAAAGCCGCTACTGAAGTGGGCGAAGTCTGAAAAACAATCGGGGCACGGAGCATTAGGTGCGCGGTAAATCCTGCATAGAGGAAATGCCAAACCGCATTATGTCCGCCGAATGTATTGGGCAGAAGGGCTGAATACCTGGTGCAGAGGCCGCCAACGTTTCCTTAGGGGATCCTGAAAAGAGCCGAATAATCAGCAGTCCCCCGAGCGGCGAGCCTTGATGCTTATCAAGCTGCGCGCCGCACGCGTGTACATTTATCTAACGCACGATGCGTATGCGGCCATAGTAGAAAGACTCAGAGGGCCGAAATGTATCGAAATGGTGTAGAAGTCATGCCCCTTACAAATGCAATTGAAGCATTATTGACACGCACCACTCAGGCACGAGGGTAAAGGTGTCATGTATGTTTTTAAGGAATCCAGCACATAGATTGCTTAATGTCTATATTCTGATGTGAACCAACATCATATTCTGTATTCTGTGTTGTTGTGTAACTACAAGATATTACTATTAGGTAAACAAGGAGCGCACCTCTCTGGCAAGAGGGTGAAGGCGTCCCTTGGTACAAAAATACTTAACAACCATAGCTCCATCAAACTCAAAAAAGGCTTAATGTTTCTCGTATGTATAGTGAAACATCATCCCAAACCGGGTTGTACAGTATCAAAATACAATTATTGGGTAGGCGGGCGCGCACCTCCCTGGCACGAGGGTGAAGGGGTCCTTTGAGTCCCAATTACTTAGCATCCATTGCTCCACATATTCAAATCACAACCAGTATATTAAGAGTCAAAACCAACCTCGGGACCACAGTACTCTATTTTGGATGCATAGAGTCAGACAAGTACCTCTCCGGCACAAGGGTAATATCATCCGCCACCTTGGGCATCGGGTTTTAATGTACTCACAAATAGATGTAAATCCCAAAGGAAACAATATGTTATATAAGTGGTTACAGATACTAGCTGAAAATTCGAGATGGACATTTTATGTTGGGTCAGGGTGCTATTTGCATAATGTTGCTAATTGGGCATGGCTACTGTCCAATTCGTTCAATCCATTATTAATGGAGTCAAAAGATGATATCCATTTGGATTCACGGATGTTCATAATCATGCTCATGTCACCTCCCCTTGGTCCTAGAGTTACTTTTTCCAGGACAATCCATTTCAGACTGTCAGGGCTATGGCCCAACCTTTTGCAGTGTTCCACCAGCGGAGCACCTGGTACCTCGCACCGTATTCGACTGCAGTGTTGCATTATTCTTGTTTTTACTTTTTGTTGCGTCTGACCGATGTATACAAGGTTGCACGGACATTGAATCACGTATATAACGTTTGTGGTATTGCAATTCGTGTATGATTTAAGGACAACTTTGCGTTGGTTGTGTGTAAATTCTTTGGACTGTATCGTTGTGGTACAGGCTTTGCATGATCCACATCTGTGGTGCCCTGGGATAGGGGGAAGGTTCCACAAGGATAGTACAGTGGCTGGTTCAGGTGGTTCAAGAAAAGAGTGAACTACCTGGTCCCTGATGTTCTTTGCTCTTCTGTATGAATGGAGGGGAAGCAAGTTTTGTTGTATGTCATCTGATAAAAGGGTCCAATATTTGTTTATGATCTTTTTTGATAGAGTTACTTCTGGTAGAGAAGGTTGTCACACAGATCATACTATCACAGGTTGAATCACTTCTGTCTTTTGGTTGTAACAGGCTCTCCCGTGGGCTGTACCATGCCCGCTTGCATGCTCATTTGATCAGCGGTACCCCCGCTCCAACAGGCGGTCTGTCAATTCCTGCGACTCAATCATGTAGTTTGACTTCATTAAGCAGTTCCTGCGCAAGCGCAAGCGCAGGAACTGCCCGAAGGGAGAGTTATCCCTTAGCCCCCTCGGCTGGTAACTATTGTATTTCAAGAGGGAGTTACGTTCTGTAAAGAGTTGTGTGCAGCATGTCATTTTCAGTAAAGATGGTTATATCCAAGAAATCAATGCGTTTATTGTTGGATTGCAGAGTAAACAGGATGTCCGGGCTCCTCTCATTCAACCAGGTGTGGAAGCATGTTAGGTTAGATGCAGTTCCAGTCCAAATCAAGAGGACGTCATCTATATACCGAACCCATAGATCCATACAACTGCTAAATGGGTTCTGATCGCTGAAAATGAATCTCCTCTCAAAATTGTCCATAAATATAATCGCCAGATCTGGGGCAAAAGATGCCCCCATCGTCACTCACTTAGATTTAGTTTGCAAGAACTCATTTTGAAAATCGGAAAAGTTTTTCATCATGGCAATTCTGAGGAGGTCAATAATAAAGTCGGTGGGGACTTTGGTTGAGGGCCCTCTCAGCAACCTCCAATGCATTTTGTTGCAGTATACTAGTGTACAGGGACACAATGTTGCACGTGACTAGTAGATGTTGGGTGGAATCGAAGGGGCGCTCATCCACCATGTTAATCGTCTGCATAGTATCACATAGATACACCTTGGTGTTTTCGGCAATAGGCTTTAGGAAGTGATCAATATACTTGCACAGGGGTTCTAACAGTGAACAGTACCCAGATATAATTGTCCGTCCCGGTGGATTTGCCACGCTCTTGTGTATCTTGGGTAAGGTGTAGATTGTGGGGAGTCTGTGATGGCTCTGATTTAGAAATCGAAATTCATGGTCCGTGATGAAACCTTGGTCTAGGCCTCTTTGGACAACCTGGAGTATTTCTAGTGCCAGGGTTTTAGAGGGGTCTGTTGGTAACTTCCTGTAACTGACCCCATCTGTCAGTTGTCTGTAGATTTCTTCTTTGTATTTACCTACATCCTGCACCACAATGGCCCCACCTTTGTCCGCCCGTTTAATCACCACTTCCTTATTTTATTATGGTACAAAGCAGCCAATGAGGGGATGTTTGGTGCTGGCATATGAGGAAGAGGTAAGGAGACGGAGGGTCAAGAAGGAAGGGACATAGACACAGAAAGACATTGCAATTGCAACCGACGAGGTGCAAAAAGAAAAGCAGTTGGAGAAGCAGTAGGAGTTAGGGGTTTCTGGTGTCTTTAGTAAAGATATCAGAGCCCTACCAATAAAAGTAGCAGCAGAGTTCCCCCTGTGGGATAGATATCAACTTCGCTCTCAGTTGGAGGTGAAGAATAAGGGGAGAGCAGCGGCTGAGGGGAGAATTGCTGGAGAAGTGTTACCGCTCACTCCCAAGAAAAAAGCTTCAAAATCAGGGGGGTGTAGGAAAAGACTAGAGGTCAAGGCTGCTCGCTTACAAGTGAAGACTACCGCTTCTCTAAAATCTTACTTTGAGATAATGGAGCAGGTGACTTCCTCCATGGAGGGGGAGCAAGTTCTACAGCAGGGCTCCTCTCCCCTCCTATTGGAAAATCGCTACACTCCACTAGCAGAAGGTGGCGGGGAAGGGGATGGGGAAGGAGAAGTTAGTAGGGTAGATACAGAAAGGGTACAGGAGGAAGGAGAACCTTCTCCGGTTGTAGAATCTCTTCCCAGTGAATCTCTGGCCCCAACATTAGTGCAGGAAGATAGCAGCCCCGTGTATGGAGGTGACAAGAGTGCCTCCTGGGGCCGTAGGGGTGAAAACGGATTTGGAATCTATTTTGTTAAGTTTGAGAGGGGATTTATTTTCAAAGTTTGAGATTTCTGAGGCCAATCAGAGAGATACATAATAAATGTGAGGTTTTGGAGGGTAAAATGGATGATATGGTCTCATGAACAGGGGTCTTAGAAGTTAAGACTCTCTCAGAAGCAGTATCAGCCAATACTAAAAACTTAGAAAAACTAAAGATCCAGAATAAAGTTTTACAGGATGATCTTGAGAGGTTAGAGATGCAGGCGAGGGGGAATAATCAGCGAGTTCTTAAAATTCCGGAGGGGGTAGAAGGAGGAGATTTAAAAGCCTTCATATGTCAGATTCTCAGAGAAGGGATCTTAAAAGACAGATTGGATATTGATTTGGACAAGGAAATCCAGACAGTCCACAGAGACCGTTTTAAACTGAATCATGCGAGGAAGGCCCCAAGGAAATATTTGATACATTTTGTCTCGTATTCAGTTAAAGAGCTGATACTGGGTAGGGCTTTAAAAGAAACTGCTTTACAATTTGGCCTGATTCATTAACAAATCAGATTAGACCTTTGAAAAAGAACTGCGCAGAGGCAGTGCGACCTTAGAATAAGAACGCCTGAGCTGAGAAGTCGTGGGGCCCAAGTTCAGATGAGATATATTAAAAATAATGTGGAAAAACAAAATGTATAATTTTAGTTCCCCCGAGGAAGATGATTCTTTTTGGCGCAAATGGATCGGTAATGCTGATCAAGCTGTATATTATGGCGGATATAGGAAGAGGAAGAGATGTTGAGGGAAAAGAGTAGTCTAATGGCTGATTAAATGGAGACGAGATGGAAGGAGGAGAAAAAAGGGGGAAAAAAAGAGACATTTTTTTAGTATAAGGAGGAATATCATAATATTGGGTGGGCTTTTCTTTTCCTCAACCTTTTTTTTTGTGTTGATTATGGAGAACATGTCTCTGCTACAGAGGGGGGTCCCGAAGGCGGTTTTCAAATCGCAAAGGGAATAACAGGAGGTTTCCTCACGGGAGGGGGGAGGGGGGCACACAGGGTGGTGGGTGCAAGGGGGAAAAAAACAAAGAATCAGTTTTCATACTTGTCAAAAAAATGTTGATGTAAGTAGTAAGATGGTAGGATATGTGATAGATGAATATGAAACATAAATTTAAGTTAATAACATGGAATGTGAATGGGTTGAGAAGTAAGAGAAAGATGTCCAGGGTTATGGAATTTTTGAGGAACAGTAAGGCTGATCTCTTTTCTTTAGAAGAGACTTACTTAGAAGCCCAGGAGTGTAAACAAGGGTTGAGTAAGGAGAGGTGGGTCCAGGAAGTTTTTTGTTCTGATCAACGAGGGAGTACCAGGGGAGTAGCACTGATCATAAGGAATAATGCAGGCATCAGGGTTGTAAAACAAGAGTCAGATTATTCAGGGAGGTGGTTGGTAGCTACTTTGACAGTCTATGAACAACCCCTAATATGTGCAGTTTATTATGGCCCAAATGAGGATAATCCAGGAGCACTCCTGAGATTAGAAGTTAGCTTGATGAATACTACGGGAACAATAATAATTGGGAGAGATTTCAATTTGGTTTTAAATAAAAAGATGGATCACACTACTAGAGTAAAATATAATAGTCCAGCAAAAACGTTTGCAGCGTTAAAAAATATAATTAAAGATTTTAATTTACTTGACATATGGAGAATGAAGAATGGGGAAATCAGTGACTTCACCTTTAATAGTAAAAAGTAAAAGCATCATCCAAGAATCGATTTTTTTTTAGTAGATCAAGCATTATTTTCAGAGGTCAAAGACATAAAACATATTCCAGCTATACTATCAGACCACTCCGCAGTTGAGATGACTCTGGGACTCAAGCAAAGAGGGGCACAGAGAAGGTGGACCCTAGACAGAACCATGTTATTAGATGATGGAGTGATTACGGAGATTATCAATAAAGCAGACGAGTACTTTAAATTTAATATCGGTACAGCAAAAGTGCAGACAGTGTGGGAGGCCTATAAAGCTAATATAAGAGGGACACTTAGTTCTATTTCGGTAGGCAGAATGAGAGCAATGAGAAATGAAGAATTAGATGAAATCAATAAGATTAAGGAAAAAGAAACGGAATTACAGAAAGCATCTATGCAAGCTATGGGGGCTCCAGAAGCCGTTTTATCTCTAGAAAAAGGATTAGATAAACTGTGTGTGGAGTTTCAAGCCAAGATTGATAAGAAGCTTTTAGATAAGTGG
The DNA here is from genome assembly GCF_964261635.1 of Lissotriton helveticus. Classification (NCBI taxonomy): domain Eukaryota; kingdom Metazoa; phylum Chordata; class Amphibia; order Caudata; family Salamandridae; genus Lissotriton; species Lissotriton helveticus. The sequence goes on from NC_136063.1 coordinate 810,874,991, forward strand.
AAAGCTAGCAAGCTGCAGCATTTCACCCTTGAAGAAAAGTGTGGTCCTCTGCTAGCTTGGAAGGCGAGAATGGACAGGACAAGGAACTTGATAAAGAGTTTAACTTTGAGAGGTTCGGGCAGAACAATATGTGGGGAGGATGAGATTCTTGAGGAAGCTAGAAGTTTTATGAATGATCTTTATGAAGAAGATATTAGCTCAGGACAGGAGGAAGTGGAGAGAAGGTTAAAATTAATCACGCTCCCCCAGCTGCCTGAGGAATATAGGGCTCTCTTACAAACTTGTATTACAGAAGAAGAAATTTGAGTACAATGTAGACGAATGGCCAGGGGAAAGGCTGCGGGTCCAGATGGGCTCCCAAGGGAGTTTTACGTAGGGGTTTTAGATAGTTTAATACCAACGTTGAAAAATGTGTTTAATAAAATCTATATGGAGGGTGAAAATACCCCTGGCTCAGGGGCAAAGCTTCAGTTACTCTAATACTAAAACCAAATACAGATCCACAGTTGATACAGTCCTATAGACCTACATCTTTATTAAACTCGGATTATAAGCTTTTTACTGGCATATTGGCGGGCAAGGGTGGCAAAGGTGATTAAGGCGGTAGTCCACTCAGATCAGAGGGGTTTCATACCTAGGAGGCAGCTCAATGAGTTGCCCTTCCAGGTAATGGGGGCCATAGATATGGCTGAAGCCAATAGGGCGCCTCTGACAATAGTAGCTATAGACGCTGCTAAAGCGTTCGAACAAGTTAATTGGATATATCTTTGGGGAACTCTAAAAAGATTTGGTTTCCCCTATAATTTTGTTCAAGCAATGAGGAGTTTGTACCTTTAACCCAAAGCTAAGGTTTTGGTGAATGGAGTGTTGACAGATTGGTGATCTCGAGGGGCACAAGACCGGGGTGCCCCCTGTCACCACTTGTATTCAATGTATACATTGAGCACTTTATTAGCTGGCTTAGGATAGATACTGCTATTCAGCCCTATAAGATTGGGCGTTTAGCACTTTAAACTGCTCTCTATGCAGACGATTTGCTCCTCTATGGGGCCTGATTGTTCAGTATCACTAATGTTATTTCATTATGAAATGTAGTAGTTGTATGAGATAATGTTTCCCTATACACATTGTGATTAAATAACAGTGTGTTAACTAAGTAGATACTTTTTTGTACTTTTATATATATGTGTATATGTGTCTGTCTTGTTTTGATGAAATACTGTGTACTGGGACCCCTCTCTCATTGTACCGTAAACAAGAATAAAGCAACACTGCAGTCAGATACGGTGCGCGGTACCAGGTACTCCGCTGGTTGAACACTGCAAAAGATTGGGCCATAGCCCTGACAGTCTGAAATGGATTCTCCTGGAAAAAGTAACTCTAGGACCAAGGGGCGTGAGATGAGCATGATTTTGAACATCCGTGAATCCAAATGGATGTCATCTTTTGACATCATCAATAATGGATTGAACAAATTGGACAGTAGCCATGCCCAATTAGCAACATTATGCCAATAGCATCCTGACCCAACATAAAATGTCAATCTCGAATTTTCAGCTAGTATCGGTAACCACGTATATAACATATTGAATCCTTTGGGATTTACATCTATTTGTGAGTACTTTAAAACACGATGCACAAGGTGGCGGATGATATTACCCTCGTGCCTGGGAGGTACTTGTCTGACTCTATGCATCCAAAATAGAGTACTGTGGTCCCGAGGTTGGTTTTGACTCTTAATATACTGGTTGTGATTTGAATATGTGGAGCAATGGATGCTAAGTAATTGGGACTAAAAGGACGCCTTCATACTCGTGCCAGAGAGGTGCGTGCCCCGCTTATCCAATAATTGTATTTTGGTACTGTACAACCCGGTTTGGGATGATGTTTCACTATACATACGAGAGACATTAAGCCTTTTATGAGTTTGATGGAGCTATGGTAGTTAAGTATTTTTAAACCAAGGGACGCCTTCACCCTCGTGCCAGAGATGTGCGCTCCCAGTTTACCTAATAGTCATATCTTGTTGTTACACAGCCAGGATTGTGACGCTGGTTCACTACATCAGAATATAGACATTAAGAAATCTATGTGCTTGATTCCTTAAAAACGTACATAACACCGTCACCCTCGTGCCTGAGTGGTGCATGTCAATAATGCTTCAATTACATTCGTAAGGTGTATGACTTCTACACCATTTCGATACATTTCGGCCCTCTGAGTCTTTCTACTATGGCCGCATACACATCACGCGTTAGATAAACGTACACACGTGCAGCCCGCATCTTGATAAGCATCACGGCTCGCCGCTTGGGTGACTGCTGATTATTCGGCACTCTTCAGGACCCCCTAAGGAAACGTTGGCGGCCTCTGCACCAGGTATTCAGCCCTTCTTCCCAATACATTCGGCGGACATAATGCGGTTTGTAATTTCCTCTATGTAGGATTTACCGCGCACCTAATGCTCAGTGCCACGATTGTTTTTCAGGCTTCACCTACTTTGGTAGTGGCTTTACCATTTCCCGATTGTGCTTCAGACGGGATGGCTAACCTTTTGACCCAAGTGAGTGTTCAGCTAGGCTATGACACGTACTTCTAAGCAGATTCCCCCAGGCTAGCATTAATGATTGCTTCCTCCGTGTTTTGTTTACTTTTCTTTAGTAATCACTGACCTACGTGGTAGCCAGACTTGGTGCCATGAACTAAACGTTTAGGATCACCACTCTGCCCTGATCCATATGAGTGTACATTAACTACCACTATCTGTGCTATATATTAGTTGCTCTGCCTAAGGTATGTTTTTTCTCTGGAGCTTATACCTGCCCCTGTTGCTTATAATATTTTGCAGATTGACTTTGATTCTCCCCGGATTGGAGCCGGATTGCCCAACCATTGATATCTCCCTCACAGTAAATGCCTTCAGACACTCCCTGCAATTTTAATTCACCATGCTGTTTTAGACTTGGCCACTTACTATATTGCTTTAAGGTTTTACGGACACCTAACGCTACATTTGGAGTCGAAACGTCCACAACCTACCCACCCAACCAGCTTGCGCCACCAATTTTGAGGATATTTATAAACGAGCATTGTGCATGGTTTCGTCGAAATGTGTTATGAACATTAGTTGTTTCTTTTTCTGCTGGCTCTATGTTGAAGTTAGCGCCGATTAACCTACAAACTTTAAGCTGACAACCAGCATTGTTTACTTGTGAAATCTTTGCACGAACCTTCCTCTCACATTCACTCTATCCCACTCTTCCACTTCCTGGGGCACTAATGTTAGTTCATTATGAAATGTAGTAGTTGTATGATATAATGTTTCCCTATACACATTGTGATTAACAGTGTGTTAACTAAGTAGATACTTTTGTGTACTTTTGTATATATGTGTATATGTGTCTGTCTTGTTTTGATGAAATACTGTGTACTGGGACCCCTCTTTCATTGTACCGTATTGCACCCAGGTGCTAGTGCTTTAAATGGGTATACCCCTTAACTGTAATGTTCTCGAGAGTCCTGACAATATTCTGCCGCAGATGCCCTTCGTTGGTCAAAATAGATGCACACCTATCTCAGGAGTATGAGGAATCACCTGGGAGGCAACTACAATGGGACGCAAGCTGCAGTCCTTGAAAGAGATCGCAGCGGTCAGGAGACCGGGCTTGGGAGTGGTCGAGCCCTTGTTTGGGTGCTGGAGTCTGGGGCAACCCGGTGGCGGAGTTGCCGCATTTACGGCTGACCGGTGGGGCTTGTTATCCTTCCCCACCCCACATCTTGCCTCCTGAACATTTTGATGGGTGCCGCAACAGCGGTGTCGGAGCACCAGGCGGAGGGGACCTTGATTCTGGTCCTGGACAAGCCTGCCCGGCTGACAACGCGCAGTGGGGTGATCTCGCCACATCGCCGCATTTGCACATTGCCGGAGAGGCTCAGCGGCAGGAGGTCCATGACGGACTCTGGAGCATGCTGTGGCTTAGTACCCCCAGGCGATTTTGGCAGCAACGGAGGGGCCGTGAAGTGTGGGCACAGCTGGAGGAGGTTATTGCTGTATAGGTGAGGTCTGTGTGAGTGACATGCCCAGCCGTGTGTGGGAAAGGAGAGCCCCATTTCATTGCTCTGACCAGGGCGGATCCAAAAACTAAACTGCTTGTGGCCTTGAAGATAGGCTCCGCACCAGCATGAGAAGATCTCCTCCCCAGCTGGTAAGGATTGGGGGTCAAAGACATCTGGGGAGCCCCCTGCTGTAACAAAAAGAGCAGACTGGCAGGCCAGCATAGCCAACAAAATAGTGTGACCTGGCCATTGGGGACTCATGGCTGACTTTGCAGACGAGCCCTGGGATTTGCTGCTCTGTTCGGGGTGTGGAGGAATTGGAGGGCGGCTGTGGCGACAGCCTTGGGCCCAAGTTATCCTAGCTCGTAACTGTCCCCTCCTTGTGGCAAGGTGTAAGAAATGGGTGGCCCACCTACTGTGGTCTACCTTGGGCCCCGGCTGACTGGTGGTGCCAGTGGAAATGTGTGGCCCAAGACTGTGACTCCACTACGCCTGGGTAAATGCCTGAATGCGAAGTGGCACAGTGGCAACATCAAGGGGCTGTCTGATCCCCCCTTGGATGGTAATTCAAATACAATGGATTTTACTGAGTAGACAACCTGGGACAGCCCCACCCACTGCGATAAGGAGAAAGGTAGGGGAAAACACCAACACAAAACAAAAAGAAAGCAGATGTAACAAGCTTACCTGGTAACTTCTTGCAAGGATACAGCGCAAAATAATATTGCTACAAGCGCCCGACCAGGCCCTAGGTCCGGACCACAATTTTGGCCGACCTGGCTTGGAGTACATCTGAAGCCTCCTGACACTACACAAGTCGCTGGAAGATTACTGCTGCTGTAGGGGCCATAATGGTGAAAGATAAGGTACAGAAAGCAGCAAGTGCCAATACAATTACTCAATATACAACCCTGAGGCACCCTCCGCAGAGATTGATGAGGCAGACCTGGTGTGCTGGGTCTGATGATGAAGAAGGAGACTGCAACCCAATAGAGCGGATCTCATGGCTGCTATTCAGGGGTCCAGAATGGTGTTAGAGAATCGCATTGAGACTGTCTCCATTGATGTTAACCTGCTGCAGACCGATCTCCAGAAAGTGGTTATGAGGTGACAACAGCGGAGGCTGATATAGTAGAATTGCGAGGAGATGTGGTAACTCTCAAAGAGCAGGTGGCGCAGATGACACTGGACACGCAGGGGCTGGAGCGTTGTGCTGAGGATGCTGAGGGAAGAACTAGGCATAGCAACATACGTGTGCTAGGAATTCCCAGGAAAGCTGAACTTACTACACCCGAACAATTCCTAGAGCAGTGGATCCACACGCAGCTCTGACACACTGGACTGTCTCCCCTTTTTGCGATTGAAAGGGCTCATAGGGTGTTGGTGCCACCTCTGCCCCCGGGGGGTCGATCCTGTGCACTGATAGCTAAAGTGCTCAATTATCAAGACAGGGACTGCATCTTGCGGGCAGCAAGGGATCATTCAGAGCTTTCAATATGAAATTAATAAAGTCTCAGTGTATACAGACTATTCAAGACAGGTGCAGGAACTTCGGAAATCCTATCTGGTAGTCAAACATAAGCTACGGGATTTAAAGCTACAGTACATGTTGCTGTACCCAGCTAAACTAAAGTTTCTTTCGGGGGAAGAGCACATTTTTTCGACTCACCACAGGTTGTTTGGGAATGGTTGGAGCTGCGGGGTGATGGCCTCCCACCTAGAGAGCCCTGTGGTCTGAAGCTTGGATGGGGTCTCGGCTGGGTAGAAAGACTCAGCAGCAAGCAGAAAAATGGAGAGTGCAGGAACCAACAGAACAGACTGACCATAGGATTACAGTGGGGGAGGATGGCTTGCAGCAGCTGGATGTCATAGTGGCCCCTGGTGACTGGAATACTCAGCAAATGGACGCACTAGCAGATTTGAAACCCAGGGTACAGGTACTGGACTCAACCATGGGCATTTTTCCAGAAACTTTAATAGAAGATACCTCTGACCATAGACGGGACTAGTGGGCAGACACTGTCCGCTGAAATGGTGAACTGCAATATCATAGTTGTTAATATTCTGCGGAATGAGGTAATGTTGAATTACTTGATATGCCTGCTCAAATGGGGCACATCCTGACTCCAGAGCTATGTGAGTATGCATGGAAAACTTTGCAGCAGGTCCAGGGGTGGCCACCTGAGCGATATCACTTATCTGTAGTATTATAGATGTTCATTTTTCCTGCCTGAAGCATATGCAGTGCTTAACTTGAGCCGGTGCTTTCCGATGCTAAGCACCGGCACTTATTTCTCAGGGCCAGATGTACTAAAAGCGGTGGCTGCCTCACTAATTAAAAGAAAAACCCAGTTGCTTTCATGAAAGCCTCCGTGGTGCTTAGTTTCAGGCAGCACGTCACCTGAAACTTGTTTTTTAGCACTGTCAAAGTGGATGCAGCTGCGCATATGTGAGCTTGGGTGAGAGTGTACTGGCCCTCAAGCCACAAGGTAGTGTTGTGTCATCAGGATGGTGACACAACTGGATCCCTTGTGGAGCCCTGGTTCTGGGCCCTTCCGAGGCCTCTGCTGTGCTACGTTCTCCAGGACTCCTAGGCCCTCCTCAGCCCTTGGCTGCCCGAGCTCTGCTCCTTTCTCTGGGGCCACCATGGCAGCTGGGGAGGGGTGACGGCTCCCACCTGACACTCCGGGCTGCTTTCACTTTCAGTTCTGGGCATGGCTTCCACTAAGAGACATGGACTGCGAGCTGCAAGGCCATGCTGAGGGGCCCTGGAATTGATCCCGGAGGCCAGTCAGCCCTCTCCCCAAAAGGCTGAAACTCTACCGGAGCTGAAGGCACAGGTGCTGTGGCCGAGGCCCGCATGCCCTAGGGGCACTACATGACATTAGTGCTGAGTGAGGTGCTACAGAGGTGGAAGGACTTAGAGGCAGTGGAGGCTGATGGTGAGTTGAGGGGGTGAACAGAACGATTGCACTGACTGGGGGCCTGAGGTAGGGGAGGGGAACCCAAGACAATCAAGAGCTTTGTTTAGGAGCATTAGTTATGTGGGGGTGGGCAGGGTTGTCATTTAGTGGCGGGGGAGGCAGTGGGGGTCACCTAGCTCTAGCTGCTAATGTGTGCTCCCACCAGAGCCACAAAAGTGCCAGAGAGAACGGAACCAAGTTGTGGAGAAATACACTGCTTACATTAAAAACGGTAGGAGAAAATATCTGTAACATAAAGTTGTTTTGTTTCAGAAATGTTTCACGCAAACAACATTTCAGACGTAAACTATTGCCACCAAAACCGTTGTCATCTACTGAAGAGAACAATTTTGCAAAGTGCAAAAGTTGTCCGATTTCTGGCAGTGCTCACATTTGTTTGTCAAAATTGTCAAACATAAATAAAGGCAGAGCCTAAAAAGCTGCTCGCTGTGGACAATGTAACAACAGTTTAACCAGTGTTGGAATTGAAAAAAAAGTTATTCCTTCAAGCCATAAATTGGAGTGGTTAAGGTGTGGCAACTAAAATGGGATAGCCCCAAAAAGCATCCTGACCGGTCAATTCATACATTTATTTTCTTTTAAAATCTTCTTCCTCAAAGGAATTGGCAAGAAAATGAAATGTGACAGTGAATGTGAGCACCTTTAATTCTCTCACAGCAGCCCCTTGCATAGATGGTCCCAGGTCTTCCAGCTTCTATTCATCAAATCACCACTAACTGGGAGGAACTGATGCCAATAGGTGTCGCGTATGCAGGATATATTGGGTTTGTTAATGTTTTTTTAGTTGTGTGTTGCATTGTGGTGTGGTATGCAATGGCCTGTCATTTCATAGTGTTGTATGGTATGGCCTGTCATTCTCTAGTATAGTATGTGAGCAGTGTGCCTGTATGAGTGCAGGTTGACTTGTGTGCCTGTATGAGTGTGCGGTGAGTGATGTGCCTATATGACTGCAGGTTGACTTGTGTGCCTGAATGAGTGCAGGATGAGTGGTGTGCCTATATGAGTGCAGGTTGACTTGTGTGCCTGTATGAGTGCAGGGTGAGTGATGTGCCTGTATGGCTGCAGGCTAAGTGGTGTGCCTGTATGCAGGCTGAGTGGTGTGCCTGTATGAGTGTAGGGTGAGCAGTGTGCCTCTTTGAATGCCAGGTGAGCACTGGATCTGTATCAGTGCAAGGTGAGCGGTGTACCTGTATAAGTGCAGGTTGACTTGGATGCCTGTATGAGTGCAGATTGAGTGGTGTGCCTATTTGACTGCAGGGTGATTGGTGTGCCTGTATGAGTGCGGGGGACTGACAAGCTGTATGAGTGCAGGTTGAGCACTCTGCCTGTAAGAGTTCAGAGTGACTTGTGTGCCTGTTTGAGTGCAGGGTGAGTAATGTGCCTGTATAACTGCAGGCTGAGTGGTGTGCCTGAATGCAGGCTGAGCTGTGTGCTTTTATGAGTGCAGGGTGAGCACTGTGCCTGTTTGAGTGCAGGTTGAGCAGTGTGCCTGTATGAGTGCAGGCTGAGCCGTGTGCCTGTATGAGAGCATGGTGAGCTGCGTGCCTGTATCATGCATGGTGAGCTGTATGAGTGCAGGGTGAGCACTGTGCCTGTATGAGTGCAGGGTGAGTGGTTTGCCTGTATGTGTGCAGGGTGAGTGGTGTGCGTAAATGTGTGCAGGGTGAGCAGTGTACCTATATGACTGCAGGGTGAGCACTTTGCCTGTATAAGTGCAGGGTGATCAGTGTTTCTGTATGAGTGCATGGTGAGCACTAGGCCTGTATAAGTGCAGGGTGAGCACTGTGCCTGTATGAGTGCACGGGGAGCACTGTGCCTGTAAGAGTGCAGGGGGAGCGATGCACCTGTATGACTGCAGGCCACGCAGTGCAGCTTTATGACTGCAGGCTGAGCGGTGCGCCTGTATGAGTGCAGGGTCAGAACTGTGCCTTTAAGAATGCAGGGTGAGGACTGTTCCTTTATGAGTGCAGGGTGAGGACTGGTGTGATTGAAGGGTGAGCACTGTGCCTGTGTGAGTGCAGGGTGAACGATAGGCCTGAATGACTGCAGGCTGAGCGGTGCACGTTCAAGACTGCAGGGTGGGCACTGTTCCTGTATGAGTGCAGGGTGAGCACAGGGCTAGTGTGAATACAGAGTGAAAGGTCCAAAATTAAGCCTGCATACATGGACATTTCTGACTCGGGTATGTGCAGTTTACAGACCTCCATTATTTGCGCTGTAATGCCTAAGTCATTTGCACATCTGAAAAGTGCCATTTTCAGATACCACAGCATTACATACTGTGCATATTAAGGGTCTGCATTGTATACTTTAGACATATTTTTGACATTGCATTTTGCATGAGCCTTTGTTATATACACATTTTGGAGACCTGATATATGCATATAATCAGAGGTTTTAGATGTCAATATTGGGCTTATTACAGGATTGAATGATGTCCATAAATCAGTGACAGGTCGTGCATATGCCAGAGAGGTGCATATAGTGCATCTAGCAGGGTTCAATATATTCTTCATGTGATAGATGCCTCCATAATTGGCTTGATCCTCTGAACTCTATCATGTCATATATCTGTTGGCAACACAATGTACACATATCAGTGGTGAATGCACCAAATTCTCAGAGCAAAAGAATTGAGAAGTGTGTAAGGTGTGGTACTGTCTTTTACTACTAGACTGGCCCAGGGCACTTTAAAGTGTTATTTGAAAATCAAGCCTGGGGAGACACAAAATGAAACAGAAGTAGATAGTCATTTCAGCATAACCTTAGAGTCTGGGCGTTTATGGTCAGAAAGGTTCATTTAGGCTTGGGTCCAAAATTCATGACATCCAGTCTCGTATGCGGTGTTGCTTTGATTTTATTAAGATATCTTTCTGAAGCAGCTGGAAAACCAATACATGTTTGAAGTCCACCAACATATTACCAAGGTAGGAATTCAGATCAGGTATTACATCTCGCTTTCAGTGCCAGTTGAAGATGTGGGTGGAGCCAATTGAATAGGTGGGTCGAGCCAGTGAAGGAAGTGGTTGGAGCCAGGGGAAGTGGGTGTGGCCTCCTACAAACATTTGAGCACCTGGGGCCTCATTTATGAGGCCTTGCGTGAGTTTTGCGCTTCCGATGCGTCACTTTTTGTGACGCATCGGTGGCGTAAAACATGCCTCCTGATGCGCACTATTTACAAAGTGACGCATCTAAGCAGATGCGTCACTTTGTAAACCCCTGCGCTACATTATACCTGCGTCAGGTATAATGTATGCAGAGGGGGCGTTCACCCGCAAAAAGCCTCGTAATAGTGACGCAGTGAAATCTATGAGATTTCACTGCGCCACTTTTAGGACGCTGTTGCGTCAAAATCTTGCGCCTGCCTCACAGCAGGCGTAAGACTGACGCAAGCCCTTTCACATGGGGCTTTCCCCATGTGAAAGGACGCATTGCTGGAGTTGCGTCACTTTTGTGACACACTCCAGCAATGCGTCACTTTTGCGCCTACAGATACGTCAGAAATACTGACGTATCTGTAACTCCTTGCGACATGATGCGTCATAATATAGATATGACGCATCAATCATGTCGCAGGGAGAGCGCAGTGAAAAGTGACGCATCGCTGTTTTCACGCAGCGATGCGTCACTTTTCATAAATGAGGCCCCTGGACTTAATATTTTACAAATTAAGCTTTGAGCTTAGGGGTGAGCCGACTTAGAATGTAACGTTGTTCATTGCCCTGGTTGAGCTAAATGGGTAGCAGTGCACATCCTGGCACGAGCAAGTGATGGGCAGTATCAATAGTGATGTTTGTCAAGTACTGTCCATGGGTGGGGGAGGTTAATTTAAGTTCTTGTTTGTGGATTGTTCTAAGTTATATTAATACAGTAGGTGAGGTGGGGCACCGGATCAGTGACCACGGAAACACACATGAGTTGAGGAAACTTCAGAAACATAATGACACAGGAAGTTAAGTTTCTTAGCTGGAACGTCAGGGGGCTGGGCATGTGCGCTAAGCTTCATATAGTTCTCTCTTATTAAAAGGTATAAGATAACAATTGCATGTCTGCAAGAAACCCACTTAGATGATGCTGGGGTTGCAAAAGTAGTGAAAAAGTGGAGGGAAGAGATATTTCATTCTTCTTATTCCACATATGCTAGAGGTACATGGATATGGGTAGCCCAGGGTACGCCATTCACAGTACAGTACGGAGGCTGATATGGGGGGTCGTTATGTTGTACCGAGGGGGACACTTGATGGCAGGGACATAGTTGTTTTGAATACTTATGCTCCAAACACAGATGACACGGCCTTCTATACAATGATGCAAGATTTGATTGAGCTAGATGTTCCACTCATATGGCTGGGTGATTTTAATTGTGTCATGGACTGTTCGACCTGGCATCATTGGCGTGAGTCTCCCTTCCATTTTTGACGGATTGCCTCCTCTGTTTTGATATGTTTTTGCTGGATTTATGCTTTGGGCACTGTGCCACTGCTAATCAGTGCCACAGTGCAAGTACTCCCCATGTTAAATTGATATAGTGATTGGATTACATGATTGGGTTACTTGATTTATCTGGCAGCCCCTAGTACAGTGCACCATGTGTGCCCAGGGCTTGTAAGTCAAATGCTGCTGGTGGGCTTGCAGCACTGGTTGTGCCACCCACAGAAGCAGCTTGTAAAGTGTGTCTCAGGCCTGCCAATGCAAGGCCTGTGTGCAGTTCAGTACAGCCATGTCGACTTGGCCAAGTGCACCCACTTGCCAGTCACTAAACCTTCCCATTGCTTCATATTAGACACCCCTATGATAGGCCCAAGGGCAGGGTGCATGGTAAGTATAAGGTAGGACATGCTCTGATGTGTGTAGCATGTTCTAATAGTGAATTACAGCCATTTTCGTTTTTCACTATTGAAGGCTACCTGTTCTCATATGCCAGAATGGGCAGTTAAGATTATTACACCCTTATAATCCTAACTGACTCAGGGAACACAGTAGAAATTCGAATTGAGTATACCCGAACTCAGAATGATAAAATACATCTTTTAGTAAAGTTTATTTTAATATTCTGTGTTTACAAATACCACTTTTAGAAAGCAGGTATTTGCTTGCCTAACCATTTGAACCTGCCTCTGCTGGGTTGTGAATTCCTTGTCTGGGTTTGTGTGTGACAGGGCTGAGGAATTCCAGGAGACCGGCTGGGACAGCCCAGTGGTAGATAGAGAGATTTACATCCAGATGGGAGGGAGGAGTGCACCTGGGACCTGAATAGGGCTGGGCCTTCCCTCTACAATGCTGGCTCCACCCCCTGTGGCTTGTCTGATGTCTCTGCCCTGCACTGTGAAAGGAGAGGAGGAATCATGTCAACAGAGTGCTTCAGAGCTGTATCTTCCCTCCCCTGTTCTGGCTCCACCTCCTGTGGGTCGTCTGATGTCTCTGCCCTGCACAGTGAAAGGAAGAAGAGAGTCATGTAAACAAAGTGCTCAGGATCTGGTTTGGACCCGGCAGAGGCCTCTCTGCCTTCAGAGAACAAAGGATTTTGGGGTATAAATATTGGGACCCTGCTCCCAAGAAATTAGATCACTTCTGGAACAAGAAACCTTTCTGCCAAGGAGAAGAACCAAGAAAGCTGCCGGAGTTTTGACTGCCCCTCTGCCGGTGTCCTGTTTGCTGGGTTGGCCTGCAGTGGTTGCTTCATTGCCAAGGGAAAGGAGAAGGAACTTTGTAAGGACTTTCATCTACAGAATATCCTCCAAGGGCTTGAACTGTGCTTTCCTCCTGCTGAAGTCTCAGGGACAAAAGACTTCACCTCCAGCTCTCTCCTGAATTTCCATGCTGGGAATTCTGCCTCCAGTCACTTGCGTGCCGCTGGGAGCTGGAAGCGAGACGCATCGAAAAGAAGCGTGTCGCCGCAGCGGCTGAAATCATCGCAACGCCGGAGAAGCGAGCCTTCGCCGCATCTCCCTGGAAGCGTGTGTTCATCGAAGCTGTCTGCTGTCGCATCACCGCAGAAGCGCATCGCCATCGTGAGAGTCGCCATCGCATCACCGCAGAAGCGTGTCGCAGGGCGTGTCGCGGCTCCAAAGTACAGAGTCGTCTCAAAGCTGCCAGGGTGACATCACATCGTCATCGCATTGCCGCATCAAGGGCGCCATCTTCTTGCATCGCAACCGGATCGTCGCAGCGCATCAAGGTGCCATCTTGCGCACCGCAACGGGCCCGCAGACCGAGAATCTATGAATCACCTCCGCACCGGAAAGGCTCACGACGAGTCCCCTACTCTTCGCAAGAATTGAGGAAGGACGCAGCCGTTCCCCGGGTCACGGAACCGACGCATCTCCCATTTTGCGAGCCTTTTGTTCACTTTGCGTTACGTATCCAGGTACTTTGTTGAGAACTTTGTCGCATTTAACAACAACTTGAATTAAGAGACTTTAATCATCTTTTAAGTAATCTTAAGTGTAGTATTGTGGATTTTTGTTGTTTGTGGTCTTGTGTTAAGTCTATATAAAGAATACTTATTTTTATAAAACCTGTGTAGTGTCCGTCTGTAGTGTTTTCACTGTATTACTGTGTATATTCACAAGTGCTTAACACACTGCCTCTGAGATAAGCCTGTCTGCTCTTGCCAGGCTACCAAGGGGTGAGCAGGGGTTATTAAGGAGTGTAATCCCCTTATCTTGACTTAGAAGTAAGGGTCCCTATTTGGACAAAGGTGATAACCATTGGCAACTAGAGACACCCAGATCTAACATGAACTCTGATCCAGACAGACTTCCCCGTCGAGAGGGCACTAAGCCATGCATGACTAAACAATTAAAAACTGTGATGGGGAACCTGAATCTGTGTGATGTTTGGAGGATGCAGCACCCGATGCAGAAAGTATACACATGCTTTACACCCACTCATGACACTCACAGTAGACTGGATAGAATCTTAATGACTTAAGCGCCCAATTTTTGGGCAGCTGAGATAACCCACTTCGCTCGATTCCTATCTGACCATGCACAAGTGATCTTTCTCCTGCACTGGAATAACAGAGTGCAGAGACCTCGTTACTGGAGGATGTCGTCATATCTCCTGGAAGACCTGGAGGACAGAGCATCACTCTCTGGTACACTTGACGATTACATGACACATAATTGGAATACCATGAGCAGCCGGGGCCTGCAATGGGACGCAATGAAGGCGGTAGTCTGTGGGGTGGGAAGGAGTTAACATACGGAGTGCAAAGATAGCTACAGTGTGAGCTACAGGACAACGAAGATGCATTAGCTGCTCTTCCATAGTAGCAGGTCTCGCTTGACTCTCACCGCCATAGGCTCAATGGCCAGGGAAAAAACAGTGGTGACAGGGGGCATCCTTGACAGGTGCCCCACTCTAACACCCATTTGGCTGATATGCTCCTTCCCATCTGCATCTAAACACTTGGTTCCTTCACAATTTTAACTGCTGCCAGAACTTGATGTTGAGCGCGGAGTCCTGCGGTGCTGATTGCCTTTTGATGCCTTCTTGCAATCCACACGATCAACCGCATATCCGCCTCATAACTGTCTCAGGGCTGCTTCTTCATACACCTAGTCGGGAGAGGGAGTAGAGTGCGACTGTGCTCTACAACCCGCTAGCCGCCATCTTGCCTCCGCATCTCATTCGTTCTCCTCATCTCATTCAACATCAAGTTCTGGCAGCAGTTAAAATTGTGAAAGAGCGCTGGTGGACCCTATACAGCAGCCTGCACTTAATGTCCCAATGACTGAGAGGGGAAAATGATAAAGATAAAGAGAAGGTGGTAGCGGCAGCAACTAGCGTGATTAAGGCGCTAGGAACCGGGACTATACCCAAGATCCCGCCACCGAGCAAACCATCGACCCCAGCCGCGAATGCGGCTCAGAAGGCACAGCAAAGAAAAGTCGAGAGAGAGAGAAAATTGGAAATTACATCGGCCCAAAATGAAACGCCGATCACAATAAAAGGAGTACTTAAAGACCCTGTCATCTCCGGGCGTAACAATAGGCTGATGGCAGCCAAAGACGCGAAGGACTCCAACCTAAGACAACCCACCTTGACGGAGTCATTCAACACGAAATCAGCGGCAGGAGCAGCAACCAGGATACCGGCAAGGCTTTTCCCCCAATGGAGAACGCTGCTGTAGATGCCGGTATAGACGCGATGGGAGAGAGAGCCGTCCTCGAGGACGTCAGCATCTCGGTTGCCGAGCAACCAGAAATGTCAGACGCAGCCTGCACGCCTCCCGCGGGCACATTGGAAGCAGGGGAGACGGAGACGGAGGACAGGAGCATAAAGCAGCTGGTGAGCGGGGGTCCTCTGTTAGTCACAAGCAGCGCTACTGGGGGGGGCGGAAAATACAAATAATGCACAGATGTTGGATGCACTGTTACAAGTGGAGGCTGAATTAAGCAATGATAAAAGACCAAATCAGGGTGCAAACTGGGGGAGCCTGACAAGTTTGGACTCACAAAAAGAGCATGAAGGTGATAAATTATTTTCGGTAAATGAGGGCTCGGACTCCACCTCGAGCGGGGGGAGGCAAAGACTCCACAGAGATCAGTTTGTACTCAGAGGGGAGCAGCGGGTCTAAAGATAAAAATACACAGAAAAGGAGGAAATCGACAACAAGACGAGGAGGAGGAGGGGGGTGGAGGCTCCCCACTAAACACAAACAAAAAACTCCTATGGGATTATTCTGCAACCCCCAGTGTGCATCAGGACGGAACGCAAGGAGCAGGAGCATCAGGTGGGGGGGAAAGTGGAGTCCCACAGCATGCTACACTGGATTTGGTGTTTAACACACTAAGACAAATGCAGGCTGAAGCCAGGGCAGAGAGTCGCAGAGCCAGGCATGACACTAAGAAAATACAGGCATCAATCAGGAAAATGAATAAAAAGTACGAGGAAGTTGAGGAGCGAGTGGAACAGGTAGAGGAACGGACGCGAAGACTTGAGGATGAGATAACGGACTGGCAGGCCTTTAAGATGGAGCAGGCCAAAACGGTGGAGGATCTTCAATGGAAAATTGAGGATTTTGAAAATCGCCAGAGGCGAAATAATGTGAGACTTCTAGGACTAGAAGAAGGGATTGAGGGGCAGGATGCAAGAGGTTATGTTGTTAAGTTACTGAAAGGTGCCTTTCCGGAAGCTCAGTGGCAATGGGATCTAGAGGTCCAAAGGGCACACAGGTTTCCTCTATCCATTAAAAAGAAATGTGATGGGGGGCAGGATAAATTGCCGAGAGCTATGTTAGTGTTCTTTGGAAATTTCTTGGTGAGACAGGAAATCATTGAGAAAGCCAGACCAGACTCTAAAAAAACTTTTCAGGGGGTAACGTTTTTTGCAAGGCATGATTTTTGCCACGTAACTGTGGAGAGGAGATGGCGACTCAGGCAACTAATTGCTCCCTTTCAGCGACAAGATGCAGAGGCCTACCTAATGTTCCCGGCAAAATTAAAAGTTATTGTAGGAGGACGCACTAGGATGTTTTTTTCAGAAGTGAAGGCAGGGGAATTCTTAACTGAACTTACTGAGTTGCACAGGGGGGGAGGAAAGAAATGAAAAGGTAAAGGAAAAAGTCAAGATACTGCCAGAAGACTGGGGGTATAACACAGATTCAGGGCAGGGGGGCCAAAAAAAACATTGAGTAATAAAGGGGAAAGGGAGGCGACACTACAACACATAGCAGCCAAACATAGGTCATGCCTGACCTATTTGCCTCTGGAAGGGGGGGAGGGGGTCCAGTGGATGGGGAGAGGTGTGGGGGGAGAGGACGGGGGGAGGGGGGAGGGGGGAATGGTGGTGATGGGAGTGGGGAAAAAATAGCACAAAATGACAAAAATGACAAAAAATACAGAGAAGAGAATGCCTGGTTAACTATACTTAAAGGTGGTAGCATCAAGATGGTGATTGGGAAGGAAAGTCTCAGCAAATATAAATGGCATTAAGGGTTGTCTCACTGAATATTTGTAGTCTTAATAACAGAGTGAAAATACAGAAGGTGGCTGCCATGCTAAGAATGCTTAGGTCGGAAATAATATGCCTTCAGGAGACACATATAACAGGGAGGGAAAAATACATGTTGGACCAGATGGGGTTTGATGTCCTTGCCCACACAACACAAGAAACTAGGACAAAAGGGGTCGCCATACTGTCTAAGAAAGGGGCTGTTAAACTTAAAAAGAAAAAGGAGGATCAAGGGGGGAGATGGGTTATCGTGGAAGTGGAAACACATGCTGGATGTTTTACAATTGTATCTGTATATGGATCCAATGATGATGAACCGGAGGTTTTTGAATATTTAGATTTAGAACTCGCATTGTGGACAGAACCTGTATTATGCTGCGGAGATTTTAATGTTAACGGCCTGAAGGGGTTGGGTTCAAGGGGTGGGGAAGGATTTGTTGGGCGGAAGAGGAAAACATGCAAGGCTATACACAATTTGGCGCAACACAATGCTCTGGTGGATGTGTGGGCGAAGAACAATCCAATAGGGACAGGGAGCACCTACTACTCAGCACCTCATAGAATGGTTGCCAGGCTAGACTACTTTTTTATTTAAAACTCAATAATAAGTGGGGCCCAATTAGAACGACTGCCAAGGATAGTTTTGGATCACAATCCGCTGGTGCTAACCCTGCCACTGGATAACAGGGGTGGGAGAAAAAGCAACACATGGACTTTTGACAGAGGATTGCTGAGGGAACCAGGTTATATTAGCCACATGCAGGAATGGATCCCACAATTTTGGGAAATTCATAGGAATTCAGCTTCAGCTGACATGATTTGGGATGCGTTCAAGGCTGGAGTTAGGGGGGAAACGTTGAGCTATACATTACAGAGGACCAAGAAGGAGAAGAACAGGATTGATAAGAGGATGATAAAATTGGGGAGGTTAGAAGAACGTTTAATCATGGCCATAACCAAGCAAGAAGCCATAGAGGGGATACTGCTGGAAATAGAGTTGAATAAAACAGAGGCAGGGGAAAGTCTGGCGCAGAAGGCCGCGGGAAACTTTTTGGCTAAAAAAGAAAAGTGCTATGAATATAACGAAAGAGTAGGCCACCTATTAGCAATCCGGACTAGGCAAAACTTAGCAGCAGGCGAAATAAAGGAAATTAGAGATGTTACAGGGATGGTAGTTAATAAAGTGGAAGAGGTGCAGGAAGTTTTAGGAAATTTTACGGAAATCTTTATGATCAGAGTTTAAGTAATACAAATCTGGAGATCACGGAGTATCCGGCAGAGATACCGCATCCAATGTTAAGTACAGAGGGGAAGTGAAATTAAACCTCCCTTTAACTTTACAGGAAGTAGGTGAGGCTGTGACTAATTTACCATCGGGAAAGCCACAGGGTCGGACCAAATTCCGGCAGAATTTTACAAAGCCTTTTGGGACACAGTGGGGGAGGATATGTTGGAAACTTTTAGGCAGGCACAGCTAGGCAGGGCAGTCCCACACTCTTGGGCAGGGGCGGATATCATAGTGATATTAAAAAAGGACAAACCGCCACTAGAACCAGGGTCTTATAGGTCAATCACTCTTTTAAATGCGGATGCCAACATTTTCTCCAAATAACTTGCGCAAAGATTGAGCAGGGTTATTGAGGGATTAGTCATCGCCTCTCAACATGGATTCATTCCAGGGAAGGGGACAACCCAGGACACCAGACAAATGATCACCATCTTGGATGCCGCGGAGGTTGCAGGAGACCCTGTCGCGGCCATATTTCTTGACGCAGAGAAGGCCTTCGACAGGGTCTCCTGGGACTACCTGTGGAAGGCCATGGAGTGGTATGGGATAGGGGAGGCTACATTAAAGCAATTCAGGCCTTATATGAACAGCCGACGGCAAGGATAAGAATTAATAGAAGTTACACAAAGGCAGTTCAGATAAAACGTGGGACCAGGCAGGGATGCCCAGCCTCGCCGCTGCTGTTCGCCTTATATTTGGACCCTATGCTAAGAAGACTAGAAAGCAACAACAACATCTCTCCGGTTAGGCTGCAAGGAAACGAGTATAAACTTTTCGCATATGCGGACGATGTGGCTATCGTAACACCGGATCCAGGGAGAGCGATAATGGAAATAGAGCAGGAGGCAATGAACTTTGGAGAGATAGCTGGATATCTGATTAACAAAGGGAAGACTCGGATAGTGCAGAATAGTTGTACAACATACCAGGATGTTAGAGTGGTACCTGAAGCAACATACCTTGGGATAAAAGTGACTACCGATTTAGATAGCCTTGTGAGAATAAACATGCAACCGTTATTAGAAAAAGTAAAAGGAAATACAGAAAGGATTAATAATTTACACCTGACTCTAATGGGTTGCATAAACGTGATCAAAATGATCACGTTTCCGAAATTCTTGTATATATTTAGAGGGATACCGCTATTTTTTGAGCATGTATGGTTTAGTAAGCTGGAAGTAATACTCAATAGGCTTATCTGGGCACAAGGGAAGACCAGAAGAGCTTACCGGTTCATGGTACTCCCGAGGGAAAAGGGGGGCTGGGGGGCCCCAGACTTCAGACTTTACTATTGGGCTGCGGCCCTTCAATATTTTCAAGGGCTCCTAGGAGGAGGGGGAACTGAGCAACGGGTTGGGAGACCAGGATTCACAAATGTATACAGAGCACTGATGGGGGGAATGCTGAGAATGGCTTACTAAACACGGTTGACTGTGATTGCTTTAAACATACTAGGTTTATGACTTTACGAGCGGCTTATAAGGAATGAAAGGTGGTGGCAAAAAAGCTTGGAATAGGCAGATATAATAGATACACTCGACTGTACACAAATCATTCACTTCCAGGAGATATTTTTAGAGATATAATCATGAAGGAATGGGATAACAAGGGGATTAAGAAGGTAGGGGACTTAATGGACATTGATGGGGGGGGTTTGCAATTCCAGGAAATACAAAGGAAATACGAGATAACGGGTAACAATTTTTTTAAGTATCTGCAGGTAAGAATATATCTGACAAACAAAGCAGGAGGTCTGTTAGGGTTTAACCACTGCAGAATGATGGACTATATTGAACGGAGTAACCAGTGTACAATCCGGCAATTATATGCGTTAAAAAATGATGATAGAGAAAAATACGCCAGCAAATGGACGGAGAAAGTGGGAGCTGGCGCTGAGGGACTACAGACATCTTTAGACTTAGGGAGGACAGTTCTATGCTCAGCGACGCTGCAAGCGCAGCATTACAAAACACTGTATTCCCTATATCATACTCCGGACAGAATTGCACAGGGGGGGGGCGGATACAGGAATAACTTGCCCGCGGTGCGATTGAAAAGATGCGGATATTGTCCATATGTTCGCGCAATGTCCACAACTGCATACAGTAAAAGGGGCAATTGAGGAATTCTTGGAGAGCTCACTGGGGATTAAAACCAAAATGACAGATGAATTAATAATGTTAGGGGTGTCGGCAGGTGTAGAGGACCTCCATAAAGAATTTTTGTTTATGGTAGCGGCGGTATATCGGATTGGTATTGCAAGGCGTGGCTGGATAGGTGACCGCCGACATTTCAAACATGGATAGCAAGGTTACTTTCCACATATAACCTGGAAAAAGCTATATATGAAAGGAAGGGTAGAAGGGCAAGAGCAATGGGAGGAAGGATATGGCAACCATTAGATCGGTGGAAAAAGAGGGAAGAGTAGTGGAGGGATCTCCATTACCGGGCTGGGCGAGGAAAGGATATGTATTTTATGTATTGTATCAAAGTATGTCTTCATTCTCTTATGTGGAATAATACTTGCATTATATTTTCTTGGTATTCTTTTCTGTATGTGCATTCATGCTGTAATATGTATTGGAAAACATCAAAAAAAAGGTTAAAAATTTATTAAAAAAAAAATATATACACACTTGCTTCCATGTAATGGATTCAAACCCATCTACTGAACCGCTGGCCAAATCCCATCACTTTCATCCCTTCCTGCAGGTTTTCCCAATCCACTGTATCAAATGCTTTTTCGAGGTCTACAGAGATTAAGGCCTTCTCTCTTGTATCATCCTGCGTCTCTTTCATAACATGCACCAGCTGCTGACCATTCATGGTTGTGTTGTGATGAGGTAGAAAACCACATTGGTCCCCATGGGCAAGGAAGGCCATATGCGAACCCAGCTATTTAGCTAATAACGTCCTGAGTGGCACCTTGCTCCTGTGCACAGATCAGCACCACAAAGTATAGTGTAACACATGAAGTGGTGGGGAGGCACACGCACTGGCAATCCAAGGGGATAGCCGACATGAGAGTGAAGTGGTGTGTACGCCAATAGAGGACATGTCAGGAGTGCACCATACACAAATAGATGGAGGGCTCACTCACAATGGGTAGGCATCAGAAGCACAGATAGGGGATGTTATAACTCCACACTCCACATGCCATACTGGAGTCAAAAAAAGCCTCAAGGGACAGCAATGCATGAGAAAACACATCCACAATGTCAATGTGGCTGAGCTGGTCTGCAAGGTGAGCACAAACAGTCACACACTCTGCATAGTCACAAGTGCCACCAACAACAATTAGGTGTCCCCCAGAAGTTCAAGGATGCACCAACACACTCCACAGTGCACAATCTACAACTCCCACATGTGCATGCAATCACAAGCACAGGACTGACCAATCCAATCAACAGGCACTCAAATCCAGGTTGACACATGTGTGCAGTTGCCATCGCAGGGGCACACACACATCAACACTACTGACAAAGTCACCCCTTCACACTGCACACTTCATGACAACCCAAGTGCACACTTTGAAATTTACCCATGTGAATAGGATGACTGGCCATCACAAGATGAGCATACACCAACATTTTTGTTCACACATCAAGAAAGATCACACAGACATGATGGACCCTGGCCAGCCTGCCTGCAATCCTGTGGATAGAATCCCACTCTGTGCTGGCAGTGCATCCAAACATCACATGTGTACAATTTAGCTAACATCCCCATAGATTCATTATGATAACAGTAGTTCATCACAAACAACATCATTGCACTCCCAAGCCTCAGAGTCAAGAAGAACTGAAGTGCCTGTCACCTCTGCAAAACAGCCATTGGCAATGTTAAAGTGGCATACAGAGCATGTGGCACATTAAAGCATACCCACACATAAAACCCTTTAGTTAGCAAGGACACTGACAAAGCAGACAACTAGAGTAACTGTCTTTATTCACAGATTACACCGATAGACATCAAAATTAGACAAGAGCAAGACAATTGGCCAGTACAAAGTTAAATCTAGGCACATGTGCGCATGAGAACCTGCACAGGGAATGGGCAAACACAGTAAGGAACAGCAAGGCCAGTGGCCAGTCCAAAGTGCAGAGTAGGTACATGAGATCCTGCACAGCAAATAGGCAAACACAGTAAGGAACAGCAATGCCATTGACAACTCCACATTTCCAAGTAGGCACATGTGTGCATGAGAGGCTGCACAGGGAATGGGTGAAATTGGACACTGCCATGGTCTGCAACACAGTTAGGGGGATAACAATGGGCAGTCCAGGCACCGCTGTGGGAGAGACAGATGTGCGAGGGGGAGTTTGGCTCCGACTTGGCTGTCAGTCTGACTGGGACGTGGCAGAGTATAGGGCCAGTTGTAGGACTGGACCTCGGAGAAAGAGGACCAGCTGAGGTAGAGGCATCTGTGGCTTTGGGTGCCGAAGGGCTGCTTGGACTGGGAGGTGTGGTGGCACATGGACGCGGAGACATGCTGCCATGAGATACAGTGTGGGTGGGAGAATGTGGAGGGTTGCCTTTCCACTTCTTGGGGAGTTGAAATGCCTTTTTTGTCTTGGTATGAGTGGGAGGTGGGGATGCCACAACAGGCACACTCTCCACCAAAGCTGCATTAGGTGAAGCCGGTGGCTCTCACTCTGGGGACATGCTGGATCCAGTGTTACTCTTGGCCCGGCCTTGCCTTTGCCCCTCCATCCCCTGTTGCCCAAGTGTACCACCCTACAGTACCCTCCTTTCCCTGCTTCACAGGGGTGTGGATGGGATTTGAGGTTGTGAGTGAATCTTACTTGGAGCTCTTTTTATGTGGACCCTTAGCAGGCACCAGCATCTCAGCAGGCACAGCAACTGTCTACTTTTTTTTACAAGACGCTTTTGTCACCGGAGAGTCCTTGGCTGGGGATGCCTCAGAGGCATGTGAGCCTGAGGCCTGCTTCTTGGCTTTATGCCCCTGAGTGTCAGCTGAAGGGCTTTTGCCTTTATACTCTGGGGTGGCCTTGGATTTTTTTGGGGATGTTGTCTGCGCTCTGGCCCGCTTGGCCTGCTGTAGGCACTTTGCAGGGGGGGTGGTCAAAGGGACTGAAGCTGCACTCTGAGCCTGTAACAGCTGAATGGCTGCCATCACTGTGGAGGACAAAAACTGGACAGTCTGGTGTAGCCCACCCACGTCTGAATGAATGCCCTCCATGAAGGCAACTACCTGTGCCAAATTTTTGTTATGGTCCAGGAAGGCATTGAGGAGAGTTGTCTGACCCACACACAGCTGGCGCAAAAGGTCCACAGCCTCAACACTGAGGGCAGCAGGGGAGAGAGGGGCAGGGGCAGCAGTGTCTGGGGTGAAGGACACTCTTCCTTTCCTACTGGTGCGAACACGTGCAACCCTAGTGGAAGTAGTTGGGAGGGTGGGCACTGGACAATGTGTGGTGGAAGAGGAGGCTGAGTTCCCGCTCCCTGTGCCCGCCAACATAGATGTGTCACCCCTGGCATCAGATGACGTTGAGATTGGTGTCTCTGGCTGTGATTCCTCAAGCAGACTCCTGTCCCCCTCCGAGGCGCTGGTCACATCTGTGTTAGTGTGCTCATGTGTAGAAGTCGTGCTTGATGCCTCCCCACTGGTGTCCATCCCCTGTCCTTCTGTGCCTACGGTAGATGCTGCAAGAGACAGAGACGTAGGGTCAAGTCAGTGGCATGAAAACAAACATCATATGCAGGCAAAGCACTAAACAAGATGATAATATCCCCATGTTGCACACCCCCTTGTGAAGTAACATTGTGCAACCTCAAATCCAAACTCAAATCTTACGTGTCATCATGTAAACTTGGCATAAGTGACCCATGTGATGAGCACACAGCCAAATAGATGCCGGTGGCTCTGTGTAACCAGACACATACACCCAGATTCATCATGGTCCCGATTTGCGAGTCCTTAATAGCGATTATTAAGGAATCGCTATTAAGGACTCTCAAATCGGGATTCATGTAGAAATTGCAAAATAAATTGCGATTCCTACAGCCTCCTTATTTGAGATTAGCAAATTGCTAATCGCAAATAAGGAATAACTCCCCATTCATTCCTATGGGCCTAAGGCCCATCGGAATGAATGGGGAGTTATTCCTTATTTGCGATTAGCAATTTGCTAATCGCAAATAAGAATGCGATTTCAATGGTGCCAGGGGTGTCCAAAGGACACCCTGTAGCACCCCTGAAATGGAAATGTAGCCTGATGTTGCGCACACACATGTCTAAAGGACGTGTGTGTGTGTAACATACCACTTAGAAAAATGCACTAAAGTGCATTTTTCTAAGTTTTCGCTATTTACCACGAAGTCCGACTTCACGGTAAATAGCGGCCGGAAATTGCGAATTCGCAAATTTTAAAAGTTTCATGAATTGCATTTAAGGAATCTCAAATAGAGATTCCTTAAATGCTATTCCTTGCTAAAATGCGAATTCTGTAATAGCGAATTTTGCATTTGGGATGATGAATCCCAAATGCAAAAATTGCGCTCGCAAGGGGCCAGATTCTCAGAATATGACCCTTTGCGAGCGCAATTTCCCTTGATGAATCTGGCTGATAGATCCCTCTGAGCATACCTAGGGCCCTGAGGGGGGAAAAGATTTACCTCTCATCATGTCCCCACAGTCACATCTGGAGGCAGCAGAAGGGGACAACACAGATACAGACTCCAGCATATCAGTCCACCATGTTGTACTTTGGGGCACAACTACAGTTGCACATTGGTGTCAGATGTGTAGTCCTCACAATTCTGACGCCAGGCAATGCACACATTGATGAAAGCACACTCAGATGATGCACACTGCCGTTCCCTTCCATGGGATGTCCCTGACTTCATACTTACAAAGATTGACACTCTGCACACCTAAATGCGAATCTAGTACTCTATACTGTGTACACTTCTGCCTATTTGTAACCTTGGTGCTGTCGCTTAAACTGACTGGCTCACGTCAGTGAAACAACTAATAACACAAACAGAGACTGTTTGAAAGCGAAGCACTATGCACAAGCCCCCGCGGGGTGCTCTATAAACCACAATTATACATGATACCACATGTTAATGTTTCAAAACAATATATATAGAAATTCATTCTGCCAGAGTATTGTCCATATTTCTCTGCATCAAGAAAAGTACAAGCAAATCAAATGAAGAACATCATGTTTTAATGGCAATTTTCTTTTCCTGTGCTTTGTTCTTCCTCCTTTTAGTACATTACTTCATGTACATCCATTCATCTTTTTCAGTTAATCCCAATGCATTTCGGTATGACAATACCTTTATCAGGGGAATACTGTAATCAAAATCAACACAATAACAATAATCAAAACTTGGGATTAGGGAGCCAAAGACTCCACCTCATGTGCATGTCAGTTCTAGTGCAAGTTTGTCATAACGAGTCCCAGCTTAGCTAAGCCTCCACCTTGGTGCCTGAGGACTGAATATTAAAACCACCGCGTAACACACTGTGCCCATATCCAAGTGGATAATATGATGAGCGCATACCTGACTTGATGAGACACACGACTGCTAACTACGCAGCAAAAAGTGTCGTTTTCCTAAGATTGTAAGTAAAAAGCTCGTGACTATCTGTGATTACCATTCCTGAAAACTTTAAAAACTCCACAGTATCAAGATGCCGCCTACCTATGCTGGTGGGCGTCTTCCCGTATGGGTAAGCTTCGGTCCAACCTGACCGCTCGTGTTCTTAACTGTGAACAACACAGTGCCGTTAATACCCCGCTAACGTGTCCAATTGTCTCCCCACGTTAAACCCGCACCAGTGCCTCCCCTTACCTTACTACTTTGAGTCTAACACTTCTCTCGTCGTCTTGCATTATGGTCGCTAGCTCTCCTACGTCCTTATGAGCTGCCGTCTGTTTCCGCGTTAACACTGAAAACAGACTTTATTAGCTTGGCTATTTGACGGGCGCCATATTAAGCTAGTCTAGAATCCACTTGTGCATGTGAACATGCATCTGGGTAAATAAAGACACCTATAGGGCAATTTTCAGAATGTTTACAAAAACGGTGTGTTAAAAAAAATGGAGTTGAAGTAATACATATGCCTCCACTAAGTAAGTCCTAGTTGTGACAAAGTTGCTGTACATGCCAAAAATTATAGCAGTTGTTACAAACAATACATATACTTATTACAGAAAACACGCAAATTCAATTTTGTCATTGAGCCCACATGGTTCAAGCGTATTCAAACTGCGAATCCAATATGTCTCTCTTTGTGATAATTGGCGATTGGTGTCAGCATGTACCTCCTGATCTATACTTTCTAACACAGTGAACCGCAATTGTGAAATTGTATGTTGTCGCTCTTTCCAATGCATAGCTAAGTTGGACTTCGGATTGCAAGTTCTTATCATGCTTTTATGCTCCGTTATGCGGACCTTTACTTTTCTAGTGGTTTTCCCCACATATACCAGCCCGCAAGGGCATTTGATGGCATAGACTGCCATACTGGTATTGCAATCTGACGTGTGCCTCAACTGTATGTGCTTGCCTGTCTGTGGGTGTGTGAAAACATCCCCTACCATTGCATTACCACAGTGGCCACAGTTGTGGCACTTCACCATGCCTCTGTGTCGAACATTGTCTGTTCTGGTCTGAGTTTGTTTTAATATCTCTTTTTGATTCTTGGATCTGGTGTGTGCAAACAATGGTTTGCCAAAAAACACTTCTTTGAAATCAGTCTCTTGTTCAATCACTTCCCATCTTTTTAAGATGTTTTTCTTAATGAATCTACTCGATGTGGAGTGTTTGATTACAAATACCTCCCTCCGGAGTGGTTGTTTAGCGGTTTTTACCAGCAGTTCTTGTCTGTCTTTCTGACTAGCTTTGAATTTTGCCCGTTGAAGTACTTCTTCGGGATACCCTCTCTCTTTGTATGCCTGAACCATAATTTCCATCTCATGAATACCTTGTTGCTCTTGTGAGCAGATTCTGCGGGCACGTAAAAACTGTGAAAAAGGTAAGTGATTCTTTAAAGACAAGGTGTGGAAACTGCTATAGTGTAGTGCACTATTGCGGTCTGTGGATTTTTTGTATAATCTTGTGTGTAGACCATCTCCCTTGTTTTCTATGAGTATGTCCAAATAGTTTATGACTTCTTCATTAATGGAATATGTGATCTTAATTTGATCATGACAGCAATTCAGCTCAGTCAACAGATTCTCTAAAACTTCATGTGTACCATCCCACACCATTAGGATGTTGTCAATATACCTGACGTAAAGCTTAAGATGTTGTGACCATTGGGGGTTCTGCAAAATATTCTCATTCTCATACTTCGCCATGAATATATTAGCAAAAGTCGGCGCCCCAGTAAAACCCATACTCGTTCCTGTCCTCTGGAGGTAAAAACTGTCTTGCCATCTAAAGTATCCATGGTACAAACAGAAATGTAACAACTCTAAGAGAAAAACATTGATGCCTTCATCATAATCATGTTGTAATAACATCCATTCCACTGCCTCTATACCCTCCTGATGAGGAATGGAGGTGTATAAAGCTGATATATCCACAGTGCATAACAAAATGTTTTCTTCTGGTGTTATGATGATTTCACTAATCCTTTTTAAACAGTCTGTGGTGTCTTGTATATACGTACTCCATTGCTGTACTAAAGGTTGTAGGTAGTGATCTAGAAATTTACCTAAGGGTTCATGAATAGACCCACATCCCGCCACAATTGGCCTGAATGGGGGGTCTACTGGGTTCTTGTGCATTTTAGGCACCATGTATATATGAGGTCTCTTAGGGTATTGAACAGTCAAGAATCTACAGGTTTGCTCATCTATCCAACCCATCTCCTGTGCTCTTTCAAGAATGGTTTTCAAAATAGTTTGAAAAACGGACCGTGGGGTCAGTATCCAATTTGATATAAGTGTCTTCATCGGTGACATGCTGATTGACCTTTGCCTGATAATAGGAGTGGTTGAGCACAACTAGTGCTCCTCCTTTATCTGCTGGTACGATCTTTAACCTGTCATTCTGCGCCAGTTTCGTCAAAGTTTGATGTTCTGATTTGGTCAAGTTATTTTGTCTGCTTTTTCTGGTTGAAACCTGTTCTATATCTTTTCTCGCCAAAGTTTCAAATAAATCCAAGGTCTTGTGGGAAAATGGAGCCATGAAAGTGCTCTTGGGTCTAAAACCCTGTGGTTTATCTGGTGTGGTGGTTGAAATTGCAGAATCTGAATTGATCGTATGAAAAAACCACCTAAGGCGAAGTTTCCTCATGAATTTGAATAATGAAACCTCTGTGTCTCTTTAGAGGGGGGCAAAACATCCAACCACCCCCCCACGGAACAATCTCAATCAAAACAAAACGGACAAGGAGGGGACAAGGTTCAACAAAAAAAGCAAAGAAACAGGAGGAACTTGTGATGAATATTTCAGATTACCAACTAAGTCAAACTGAACTAAGGGTTCTGAATAAAGGTATGTCTTTTGTAGCGACGTATTCCACCAACAAATTGGAAACAGAGGTTTCATTATTCAAATTTCAAACTTTGACGAAACTGGCGCAGAATGACAGGTTAAAGATCGTACCAGCAGATAAAGGAGGAGCCCTAGTTGTGCTTAACCACTCCTATTATCAGGCAAAGGTCAATCAGCATGTCACCGATGAAGACACTTATATCAAATTGGATACTGACCCCACGGTCCGTTTTCAAACTATTTTGAAAAACATTCTTGAAAGAGCACAGGAGATGGGTTGGATAGATGAGCAAACCTGTAGATTCTTGACTGTTCAATACCCTAAGAGACCTGATATATACATGGTGCCTAAAATGCACAAGAACCCAGTAGACCCCCCATTCAGGCCAATTGTGGCGGGATGTGGGTCTATTCATGAACCCTTAGGTACATTTTTAGATCACTACCTACAACCTTCAGTACAGCAATGGAGTACGTATATACAAGACACCACAGACTGTTTAAAAAGGATCAGTGAAATCATCATAACACCAGAAGAAAACATTTTGTTATGCACTGTGGATATATCCGCTTTATACACCTCCATTCCTCATCAGGAGGGTATAGAGGCAGTGGAATGGATGTTATTACAACATGATTATGATGAAGGCATCAATGTTTTTCTCTTAGAGTTGTTACATTTCTGTTTGTACCATGGATACTTTAGATGGCAAGACAGTTTTTACCTCCAGAGGACAGGAACGAGTATGGGTTTTACTGGGGCGCCGACTTTTGCTAATATATTCATGGCGAAGTATGAGAATGAGAATATTTTGCAGAACCCCCAATGGTCACAACATCTTAAGCTTTACGTCAGGTATATTGACGACATCCTAATGGTGTGGGATGGTACACATGAAGTTTTAGAGAATCTGTTGACTGAGCTGAATTGCTGTCATGATCAAATTAAGATCACATATTCCATTAATGAAGAAGTCATAAACTATTTGGACATACTCATAGAAAACAAGGGAGATGGTCTACACACAAGATTATACAAAAAATCCACAGACCGCAATAGTGCACTACACTATAGCAGTTTCCACACCTTGTCTTTAAAGAATCACTTACCTTTTTCACAGTTCTTACGTGCCCGCAGAATCTGCTCACAAGAGCAACAAGGTATTCATGAGATGGAAATTATGGTTCAGGCATACAAAGAGAGAGGGTATCCCGAAGAAGTACTTCAACTGGCAAAATTCAAAGCTAGTCAGAAAGACAGACAAGAACTGCTGGTAAAAACCGCTAAACAACCACTCCGGAGGGAGGTATTTGTAATCAAACACTCCACATCGAGTAGTTCCATTAAGAAAAGCATCTTAAAAAGATGGGAAGTGATTGAACAAGAGACTGATTTCAAAGAAGTGTTTTTTGGCAAACCATTGTTTGCACACACCAGATCCAAGAATCTAAAAGAGATATTAAAACAAACTCAGACCAGAACAGACAATGTTCGACACAGAGGCATGGTGAAGTGCCACAACTGTGGCCACTGTGGTAATGCAATGGTAGGGGATGTTTTCACACACCCACAGACAGGCAAGCACATACAGTTGAGGCACACGTCAGATTGCAATACCAGTATGGCAGTCTATGCCATCAAATGCCCTTGCGGGCTGGTATATGTGGGGAAAACCACTAGAAAAGTAAAGGTCCGCATAACGGAGCATAAAAGCCTGATAAGAACTTGCAATCCGAAGTCCAACTTAGCTATGCATTGGAAAGAGCGATAACATACAATTCCACAATTGCGGTTCACTGTGTTAGACAGTATAGATCAGGAGGTACATGCTGACACCAATCGCCAATTATCACAAAGAGGGACATATTGGATTCGCAGTTTGAATACGCTTGAACCATGTGGGCTCAATGACAAAATTGAATTTGCGTGTTTTCTGTAATAAGTATATGTATTGTTTGTAACAACTGCTATAATTTTTGGCATGTACAGCAACTTTGTCACAACTAGGACTTAC
The DNA here is from genome assembly GCF_964261635.1 of Lissotriton helveticus. NCBI lineage: Eukaryota > Metazoa > Chordata > Amphibia > Caudata > Salamandridae > Lissotriton > Lissotriton helveticus. The sequence continues at coordinate 810,905,776 of NC_136063.1, forward strand.
TTAGTGGAGGCATATGTATTACTTCAACTCCATTTTTTTGAACACACCGTTTTTGTACACATTCTGAAAATTGCCCTATAGGTGTCTTTATTTACCCAGATGCATGTTCACATGCACAAGTGGATTCTAGACAAGCTTAATATGGCGCCCGTCAAATAGCCAAGCTAATAGAGTCCGTTTTCAGTGTTAACGCGGAAACAGACGGCAGCTCATAAGGACGTAGGAGAGCTAGCGACCATAACGCAAGACGACGAGAGAAGTGTTAGACTCAAAGTAGTAAGGTAAGGGGAGGCACTGGTGCGGGTTTAACGTGGGGAGACAATTGGACACGTTAGCGGGGTATTAACGGCACTGTGTTGTTCACAGTTAAGAACACGAGCGGTGAGGTTGGACCGAAGCTTACCCATACGGGAAGACGCCCACCAGCATAGGTAGGCGGCATCTTGATACTGTGGAGTTTTTAAAGTTTTCAGGAATGGTAATCACAGAAAGTCACGAGCTTTTTACTTACAATCTTAGGAAAACGACACTTTTTGCTGCGCAGTTAGCAGTCGTGTGTCTCATCAAGTCAGGTATGCGCTCATCATATTATCCACTTGGATATGGGCACAGTGTGTTACGCGGTGGTTTTAATATTCAGTCCTCAGGCACCAAGGTGGAGGCTTAGCTAAGCTGGGACTCGTTATGACAAACTTGCACTAGAACTGACATGCACATGAGGTGGAGTCTTTGGCTCCCTAATCCCAAGTTTTGATTATTGTTATTGTGTTGATTTTGATTACAGTATTCCCCTGATGAAGGTATTGTCATACCGAAATGCATTGGGATTAACTGAAAAAGATGAATGGATGTACATGAAGTAATGTACTAAAAGAAGGAAGAACAAAGCACAGGAAAAGAAAATTGCCATTAAAACATGATGTTCTTCATTTGATTTGCTTGTACTTTTCTTGATGCAGAGAAATATGGACAATACTCTGGCAGAATGAATTTCTATATATATTGTTTTGAAACATTAACATGTGGTATCATGTATAATTGTGGTTTATAGAGCCCCCCGCGGGGGCTTGTGCATAGTGCGTCGCTTTCAAACAGTCTCTGTTTGTGTTATTAGATGTCCCTGACTTCCCCAATGCAGACGATGCCAGAAGGCCACAACTCAGAATGAAATGTCAAGGGCCATTACTCCAATGGCATGAGAAAGTACAGGTAGGGAAATTGTATGACAGCTGCACCCAACACAGAGGCTACGTACAAGCCTTTGCATCACACTAGCAACATCACAGAGCTCAGCACAGGCCCAGGCCTGGAACATATGCAGCCACTCACAACCAAAGTCAAACTTCCCAGAATACTCACCCCCAGGTTGCTGCTGATGGTCCTTCAAATGTGCATCCAGCAGAGGCTGTGTCACAGCTAAGATGCAAGCCATTAGTGGTGTCATGCTCCTGCGAGCCAACCTTCCGAGGGAGCAGCGCCAGCATCATCTATGCCACGTTTTTGCTCAGCCGGCAGATGTCATCCTACCTCTTGTGACAGTGTGTGCGGCATCAGTTGGAGACACCCTGAGCCCGCACCTTGCGTGTAATGGCCCTCCACACAGCCTTACGCTGGTGGACTTTGAGCTGCAGAAATGGGAGACAAGAGGGGGAAAAATCAGTGACACAGTGTTATGTACCACTATCTTTCAGTACAGGGGCATGATACTAACTCAGCACTACTTCAAAGATAGGTCTAGCAGAGACAATACAGCATCTCACATAGTACATTAGCATGGAAGAATCATACACAAATGCATGCAGGTATGAGGGTAGACACAGTACCTGCCAATCTCATACACATGGAGGATGCCAGCATAGAAAGCTATGTGTAGGGGGCCCACATCTGCTATCCAATTTGTGGGTGAGCAAGCACATACATTACATTGGAAATTATGTTTCGGGCAGACTCACTGTGTCCAACACTGCGCAGCCCTCAATGTCCTTGCCCTGTGAATGTCTCACTGTGTCATGGAGGTCCCATTTAGGGACCTGATCTTACAATCTCACAACCTTCTCACAAGGTCTGTCGTGTAAAATCTACATGTCCGAGATAAATCTCTGATGGATAGTCTATCAGACAACCCATATGTTTCACTCTGTGCATTCAGTGATGCGTCCTTGTCAGATTGCTGAATGAAAAGCACTAGGTAGACCCTACCTAGTGTTCCCATGTTGCACTCCGTGGGGTTGAGGCAACCTTTGCTCTAAAATTCAAATAAAGTTCAAGACATTTCTTTCACGGTATTCAAAGAAATTCTTTTCTCCCTTTTATTTTGTACTTGTAGAATCACAATGTTGTTTTTCACATGTGAGTATAAATCATATAATTCTTCCTAGCAGCTTCATGCTATAAGCTTTATCACGCATGGCATTTCAATCGTCCCAATGCATTTCAGGTCGAAACCCATCATCAGGGGAATCTTTTTCTGAAAATGAAAATGAGTTAAAATTGAAGGATTTAGAGCCCCCAATCGAATTCACCAATGTTAAATCGAGAGTGACCTGTGGGTCATCAGACGCGTGCATGTGGCTGGTTTACGGAGGGTGGTGAATGTGACCGGGTAATTTCAAAAGAAAAGTGCAGTTGTAGACATAGGTGACTTTCAGACTCGTAATAATACTGCATACGAAATAGAATTGTTCAAAGTGTTTCGTTATAGTAAAACCTGCATTAGTACAGAACAAAGTACCAAAGGATAAAGAGGGAGTGTGATGTCCGTAAAATCAGGTGTATAATACTGCTGAATCAAGTTCAGTGTGCGTTTTTGTGGCAAAAAGTAATGTAAAACCAGGTATATAACTGTGCTGGATACAAAACAACTTAACGGATCAGTGCATGGGTTAGTAACGGGAATACATGTGTAATCATGCCAATACTAGAGTTCACCATGAATTAAATTCCAATGGTGCCTTCACAAGCACACGTGTTGTAGAAAAGAATCCATTTAACAAGTATGGCACCTACTTAAGAAATGCCATGAATATACATGATATCAAGCACTCTCCGCAGCTCGTTTTTTTAAAAAGAAATCTGCAATAAAGTTATGCTTGTTAGTGAACGATGAAGAGATTTAACAAAACAGCAGAGACGCTTGTTAGATTGGGCAGTGACTGTGCAGATCAGGTGGGGTCACACTGAGTCTCAACGTGGGGCATCAGAAATGTAACATGAAGGGACAATATGAGAGAGTAAACAGTGCCTACACATGTGAGTCAGTACACATGCTGGTGGAAATGGAAGGGGCTCTGTACAAAAGTACAACAATCTGCTGTGTCATCGGTGAATTACCATCAAGAGTGTCACCCTCTGGCATTTAAGTCCTGAGCATAGTGCTGACCCATACATTATGGCAATTTTGACTCAGACACACTTCAATCAGTACCCTCTGGACATAAATCCTTGGTAATGTCACAGATGAGCCTGTGAAGAACAACAGGGACCCACACATCCATTCACACAGGCAATTTCTGTCCTGACTCCTGCATAACCAACTTGCTTCATCACTGTAGGGCTGAGAAAACAATACATGTCCCTCCCATTCCGATGTGCAGCCAGGGAAACATGTGAAATAGGCTACACAGCCCTTTCCCCTGGAGTCAGCATGCTAGGCAGTGTATGCCACAAACCCACACTCTCAGGCACATACTGCTGCAGATCAACTTCATGTGTGCATTCCCTACACTCTCACTACTACTCTGAAACACTTACCATGACATCTGGAGCACCATATAGCCTCCCTTACTGTGTGAGCACCTCGTCCACCAGGACCTCCAGCTCCTCTGGGGTGAAGGGACGGGCCCTGATCTTCTCAGTCCTCAACATCACTGGGTCCAGGAGACAGGAGCAGCAGCAGTTGGTAGTGAGGGTTGTCAGGCAGCAGTGTCTTGAGACAGGAGCAGCAGCAGTTGGTGGTGAGGGGTGTCAGGCAGCAGTGTCTGGAGATAGGAGCAGCAACAGTTGGTGGTGAGGGGCGTCAGGCAGCAGTGTCTGGAGACAGGAGCAGCAGCAGTTGGTGGTGAGGGGTGTCAGGCAGCAGTGTCTGGAAACATTAGAAATGTGAGGCTCTCTCCCACACATATAAAGCCCCCTGGGTTAGTTTCAGTGGTTCTAAGCTGCTGCAATTGGTGTTCTAGGTCAGCTTATTTCAAATGTGTCCAATGACCGTCTCTTCGGTGGCAGAGCAGGCCTACCGCAATTTTCAAAATTGCATTAGGCTACCGCAATTGCAGTTCCCATTGGCTGTAAGGGCTTGTGTATTGGAAGTGACACACCGCAGGGGGCAGGCGGTCGCTACCATGGTCGTGCATCTTTCAATTGCATCCAATGACCGGCCCCACGGTGGCGGAGCACGTCTACCGCGATTTTCAAAATTGCAGTAGTCTACCACGATTGCAGTTCCCATTGGCTGTAAGGGCTTGGGCATTGGCAGTGACACACCACAGGCCGAGGTGATCGCTACCGTGATATGGCTGCTTTACATTGGTGCCAGTGACCGTGATTTGGGTGGCAGAGCATTTGACCATAAGTATATGTCTATCACTACCGCAAGTGTGGCTTTGGCATTGACAGTGACACACCGCTGGGGCCAGGCGTTCACTACCGCGATATGGCTGCTATACATTGGTATCAGTGACCGTGATTTGGGTGGCGGAGCATGCCAACCGCCATTTGACCATAAGTATATGTCTATCACTGCCGCAAGTGTGGCTTTGGCATTTGCAGTGACACACCGCTGGGGCCAGGCGGTCACTACCGCAATATGGCTGCTTTACATTGGTGCCATGGACCGTGATTTGGGTGGCGGAGCACTTTGACAACGCCTATGAACACATCATGCTGTGGAAATGGCAATGGGCAGTTCTCAACAGTGCACAGTAGACACATGATTAATGGCACAAGATTGTGCGCACAATGCCAATGTAACATTTACCCCACTGCTGACTACACATGCCATGTTGGTGTATATGAGTGTAAACATTGAGATGTACTCCCTCACATGTCACTTGTGATATTACTGGGCATGTACACAGAACAGTGTTGTGAGGGAATTTCCAATGAGTACACATGTCAATGTGTGATAGGGCTGAGCAACTCACAGTGATGAATGTCTGACTGCACACTGTGCATATGTCACTGTCTACTTTGCTTGGCTCATCCACACACTTGTTGTTTACGCACAGACTGTGATCATTGTGTTGTTTATGTGTGCCTTGTTCAACTTACGCAAGAAGGTGTGGCAGGAACAGTAGCTGGTAGGAGACAGTAATGTTGCAGTTTCACACATATGCTGTATGAACTACTCTCAGGGCTGCTCATGCAAGATGTGGCCAGATCCCTTTGGGCATTCACATAGTCAGATATTATTTTGGAGGTACTCTCTGTGTGAAAAGTGGACAAGTATACGACTAGTGTAGCTGAAGGTGTTCCTACCTGTAAGTTGGGCTGTAAGCTCAACTGTGATGATTGTCATTATTGGCATTGTGTCAGTCAAAACTTAGGATGTTGGACACATTGCATGGCGGATTGCATTGACATGTGTCCTCTTTCATCGCACCTAGGAGGAGACCAAATGTGCATTGTCCCTTCACAGTGCTGGGAGACATGGAGGATGAAGAGGTCGTATGGAAATTCCATCTGGATCGACCCACCCTACAAGACATATGTGCTATGTTGGAGCCCCACCTGTGGCCTCGCAGAACTTATCCGACTGCTTTCACACCAACGTCTAAGGTTATGGCGGCCCTGCATTTTTTTGCTACTGGATCATTCCAGTACATGGTGTCCATTGCAGGGGGATGTGGCAACCTATGTTCAGCATGTTGCTATGTCCGCTGTGATGCCTACAAGGACAGATACATCCATTTTCCCATGAAGCATGAATTGGCGGCTGTGAAGGCAGATTTTTATGCCCTTGGGCACATCCCCAATGTTGTTGGTGCTATTGACTATACACATGTTGGCCTAGTTTCACCACAGGCATGTGAGCACAGCTACAGGAACAGGAAACATTTCCCTTCCATCAATGTGCAAGTGATGTACCAGGCGGATATTATCATCTCACACGTCTGTGCCAAATGGCCTGGCTTGGCCGATGATTCGTACATCATGACAGCATTGTGCCACAGCTGATGGCAAATCTGCTTCTGGAGCGTTCATGGATTGTGGGTGAGTACGCAGAGTCAAGTTGCGTGCTGTGTGTGTGACTTGCTGTCCTCTTCCCAGTTATATTACAAAGTTGGTCTGTATATCTCACACCTAGGTGAATCTGCATATCCCAACAGTCCTTGGTTGCTGAGCCCACTGAAGAATCCCAGGACCCCAAGTGATGTCCGCTACAATGATGACCATGGGAGGACACGTTGTGTGGTGGAGCGTACTTTTGTTTTCCTGATTTCACAATTCTGCTGCCCGGACAAAACTGGAGGTGCACTGATGTACTCGCCCAAAAAGGTGTGTCAGATTGTAGATGCATGGTGCATCTTCCACAACCTGGCCCTGCCCCAGGAGATCCCCCTGCTCCTGGATGCTGATGAGCAGCCGAGGCCCCTGCATGTAAACCAACCCATGTCCAGTGACGAGGATAGTGGAGAGGAGAAAGGTGTTGACCTGCGACAACAGCTCATTAACCGCTACTTCACTTAAAGGTGAGTGACAATGTACAATGGGCTCTTGTCTGCAGATGTCATTGATGAAAATGTCTGTGTGGGCTTTGTGACTGCAGCCTGTTGTTGAGGCAGTGCTGGCTGCCAATGTTTCTGGGACAGGGTAGTTTAGCACAGATACAGGATGTCTTTGTTGGTACTGTTGATCATTGTTATGTGTGCAGATTGGAGTACCTTAATGACAAGTGTTGTGTGATGGCTGTGATGCCACCGCCTGACTAGTTCTTTTGTGTTTTCCCAGGTCCCTTCAGACTCTCCTTGCCTACAAACAATCTGTGCTCCAGGTACATTGTAATCATGGTGAACATTGCACATCCTGCATCCTGTGATATACACTGAGCAGACAGAACGACATAGGTGTGTAAGAAATGTTTATTTACCATGGGTACATGTGACAGGGGAGTGAATATTTACAAAAAGGTGATTAGTGAAGCAACGAGTTGTCAGTGATGGAAGATGATACAACTGAGTAGTCACCACATTAATGTGGTGGCCCAGTCAGTCCAAAAGACGGGTACCAATAACATGGCTGTGTGGGGAAGGACAGTCAACAAATTCAATGGCAAGATGAAGAGGGGTGACATCATGGCTGGCTCCTTGACTGATGTTTGGCAGGTGATTTGCCATGGGTTCCTCCCTTGGATTTCTTTGGATGGCCCCTTGGTCGTTTGGCAGGGGGGGCCTCTGCTGCGGGGCCAGTGGGTCTGAGGAGTCCCCCCTCTCCGTGGCCGCAGGGGAGGATGTAGAACTGTCATCCTGCTGGCCACCAGAGGGAGGTGAAAGTGTTATTTGTGCCACAGGCCTGTCCCTCAGAATGGCCACTAGCTGGCCCAAGAGGTCCACGATTTGGCCCATGCCGGAGTCGAGGGACCTCAGCAGCAGGCGGAGCTCACGGGAATACTCCTGAGCCTGGCCCATTTGTCCCTGGGCCCGTTCATAGGACCCAAGGACTCTGGTGAAGTTGTCCAGGGCTTCGGTCCCAGTGTCAGGTTGGCTTAGACTCCCCCTTGCCCTCCCACCTGCCCTGCTGTCACGGACCAGTTGCCTCACCACTGTACACACCCGCCTTCTCTCCCTGGCCTCCTCATTTGGTGGGGTGGGGTGGTCGTCTTCTGGGGCTGGGAGAGTGTTGCAGGCAGCACTGGTGGTGAAGGCGCACAGGTCATTACAGCAGGGGTCTGCGTTGTTGTTGCTGAGGGGGTGGTGGGGGGGACAGTGGGGTCCTGGGACCTGTTGCACCCTGGCATGCTAGATGGGCCGGCTTCAAGCTCTGCATCCTCTAAATCCAGGGAGTCATCATCAGAGAGTCAATGTTCTGGTGCTGGAGACTGGCTCTGCAGGTTGGTGCTGCAGTCAGTTCTTGGTCACCTGTGGGACAGCGGGGAAATGGTCATTGACATGCACCCCTCAAGCTTGGTGTTCAATGTATCTTATTTCCAGGTTATGCAACAAACAGTTTACTAGTTCTCACATTGTATGTCTGCACAGTAATGTGCTTCATGGCATGATGTGGAGGTACATACATTACATTTCCATGGTGTGACATGTTAATGGATACCATACCCCACGTGCAGATTTTGTGATTATGAGGACATGTTGTCATCTGACCACTAACGGAAATACGACTTGATGTGAAGCATCTTTTCTGATTACTATGCCTGGCAGGCGTTACATCAGCGCAAAAACTAGCCATTGTCATCTCATGCATACCTTTGTCATGTCCTGTGCTTTGATATATTTGTTCTGCAGACCATGCTTGCTTTTTTCATATGGTCCTTCAAGCTCAGCTCCCATGGAACATACAGATAGCATTCAGTGCTGTGCATGTTTGTACCCTGATTTTCTCCAACATGGGATTTGGTGAGTCACCCTTTTGTTTCTGTGACAGTTACATATGCTTAGCTGTCTGCACACAGTAATTTGTTATTGTATCTGTGTCAATTTTGCTGGGATTTGAGGGCTGGTGTTGTCATATGGCTCCATGCTTTTTGAGAGGAATGGTGGGGTGCATGCATTGACTACTCACCTGTTCTGTTGTCACATTGGGGTGGACTTTCAGACACATCTCTCTGGGTGTGTATTTGAGTGTTCCATCCTGCTCAGGGTTGGGATAGGGGGCCTGGTGGGAGTTGTGGTGCAGGCCTCCCACCCCCAAACTGCCCTCCCTGGGAAGATGGCTACCTACCTGTAAGTGTGTTTGTTGGAATCCAATAGCTGCCACATGCTTCTGGGTGGGGGGTACTCCATCCTGCTCATGGTTGGAATAGGGGGTCTGGTAGGAGTTATAGGGCAGGCCTCCCACCCCCAAACAGCCCTCACTGTGAAGAAGGCTACCTACCTGTAAGTTTGGTTGTTGTAATATAATGGCTGCCACATTCTTCTGGATGGGGGGTGCGACATCCTGCTCAGAGGTGGGGCAGGGGTGCCTGGTGGGAGTTGTAGTACATGGCTCCCAGTCACAAACATCCTTCCCTGAGAAGATGGTTACCTACCTGTAAGTTTGTTGGGATCCAATGGCTGACACCTGCTTCTGCGTTGGGTGTTCGATCTTGCAGAGCTGTGGAACAAGGAGGCCTGGTGGGAGTTGTAGAGCAGGCCTCTCACCCACAAACAGCCCTCCTTAGGAAGCAAGCTACCTACCTGTAAGTTTGTTGGAATCCAATGGCTGCCACATGCTGCTGTGTGTGTTTGAGTACTACATCCTGCTCAGGGGTGGGATAGGGGGCCTGTTTGGAGTTGTAGTGCAGGCCTCCGACCCCCAAACACCCCTCCTTAGGAAGATGGATACCTACCTGTTAGGTGAAGGTGAACAATGTAATGACTACCACATGCTTCTGGGTGGGGGAGCGCTACATCCTGCTCAGGGGTGGGACAGGGGTGCCTAGTGGGAGTTGTAGTGTAGGCCTCCCACCCCCAAACTGCCCTCCATGGCAAGATGGCTACCTACCTGTTGGATGAAGGCGAACATTGCAATTGCTACCACATGCTTCTGGGTGAGGGGCAGTACTCCATCCTACTCAGGGGTAGGACTGGTGTGCCTGGTGGGAGTTATGGTGCTGGCTGCCTGGAAACATGCAACCCTGGGAATGTTGTAGGCTACCTTTGGGGTGGTTTAGATGGAGTGGATGTTACATTTGTGAGACCTGTATTGGGTATTGTGGTGCATATGAATGTACTTGGGCCTAGGAGGTGTAGCTTTGTGGTTGTGCAAGACAATACATAGCAGTGTACTGGTATACATGTGTTTGTCCTTACCAGCCTGCACTCCCCTTGCTATTCCTGTAAGACTCTCTGGGTGCAGTATGGCAAGCACCTTCTCCTCTCATGCAGTGAATGTTTGGGTGGAATAGGAGGGCCACTGCCAGTCATCTGAGCCAGCTGACAGTTCTTGTTCTTCTTCTGTTTCACAGCCCTCTTCAGGTCATGCCACCGCTTCATGATTTCCATCTTGGAGCGAGAGGTGGTACCTACTGCATTGACCTTGTTGACTATCCTTTCCCACATTTGTGCTCTTGTGGCTAATGGTGTCTGTTGGAGCAGGTGACCAAACAATTGTGGTTCTACTCTGATTATCTCATCTACCATGACTGACAACTCACTCTCTGTGAATTTGGGCATTTTCTTTTGTACCATGGTGTGTGATGTGCAAATGTTTTGAGGTGCAGTTGTGAGGGTGATGGGGGTGGTTTGTGTGTGTGTGTGTGTGTTTTGGTGCTGGTAAGATGTTTGGTGGTTTGCCAATCCAATGTGCTGCAGGGTTTCGTTCCTTCAGGGCTGGAGTAGTGCAAAGAATTCTGGTCAGGGAAGGGGCTGGTTTTATACTCAGCTATGCGAGTGAGTCAAAATGGGGTATTGCTGTCAGGTGTGTTGTCCTGGGATTTGTATTTTTGAAGTTGCCATGGGGGTTCGTCATTTGGGTGTGTTAGGTGGTTTTAGGGGCAGAGCTAGTTTTATGTGTGGACTTGGAGGACTTGTGGTGTGTTTCTTATTTGTCGACCGCCATATTTTTCATGGAGCGTTCGCTGAAGTGGGTGTGCAACAGCCCTTCCGCGGGATCTTCCTTTCATCACTGTTTGTGATTGCGGCAGTCGGAAACAGGGAAACGTACAGCTTTCACATGGCGGTCCGAAACAGGGGAACGTACAGCTTTCACATCAGGGGAATCCTAATTAACCCTGGGCGTAGTTCGCATAATAGCACTACACGTACCTACGCGAAGCGCACTTCACACTACTCAAGCTACGCGAACTGCGTAGTGCACTGTGGAAAATGCTGTTCACACTGATTGCACAGTCCTGGATGCTTGTTCGCACTGTGCAATCAGTGTAAACCACATCTTGCACAGTGCAAGCGGTAGTTTTCTGTCGCTCCAGTAGATTTGGACTCGAGCTGCAGCTTTCTCAACGCGGACTGGTAGTTTCTCATCGCGAGCGGTCGCGAGCATACGCAATGAGACCTCCCCACGTTGAGAATCTCACTGGGAGGTTTATTTTCCATGCTCGCGTTCGTCAACTTGATGTTGCTGATCGCAAAAGTGAAAAAAGTCTCGCCAGGATGTTATTTTGCTCGATCGCGGATGCCAACTTGACGTTGAGGACCGCGAGCAAGCTAAAAATCACTGCTAAGCGTTTTGGCACTGTGCTACATGCAATTATCATAGCACGTAGTTGCGCAAACTACGCAAACTACGCGAGCCTAGAGTAGTCCTACGCCAAGGCCTAATCCTAATTTTCTGTGCGGTCACTCCTCTGGCCTGGCGACAGCTTAGTGTGTTTCTGCCGTGAATCCAATGGCAGAGGAGGGACTTTCACCAGCTCTGCCCCCTACTAGCGGTCTTTTGTGGCGTTGTTCCACCGCGTCTGGATTTTTGGGCAGTTGATTGTAATCGGAACGCCGGTTTTGCTGCGGTACCAGCGGACGATTGATTTCCGCTACCATGGTGGCCAGGGTGGTTTTCCGACCGCCATCCTAATGGACCCCCAAGTGGAACAGGAGAATATCTGAATTCTAATCGGGCCCCAATTGGTAAGTAGAGAGTGCCCATGTGTCATTTTCCTTGCAGCAATAGGTAAGTAACTGACCCACTCTTTTCTAAATAATGCTCTAAGAAAGGCTTACAATGAATAAATGTTTCTCTGTCTGTTCGACAAAGAGATCAACCTCCAAAATTTCAGTATTGTGTCAAATGACAATGTCCAGAAATTCGACTTGTGTTTGACTATTGTGAGCCGTAAATTTGAGGTTGACGTCACACAGATTTAGCCACTTTAAAAATGCAGTCAGGCATTCTTCAGTATTGGTGCAGATAAAATTCCCTTGGCTCACACCAGTCAAACACAAGTGGAATTTCTAGACATGGTCATTCAACACGATACTGGCATTTTGGAGATGATTTTTTTGTCAAGCCAACTGCACAAACAAAACTCTTTGTTGCATTACAACAGTTATCACCCGTGGGCTCAGAAACAGAGTATACCGTTAGGGCAGTTTCTAAGAATGAGATGACCCTGCTCTAACTTGCAAGATTTCTACTTACAAGCATCAACCATGAAAGCTACATTTTTAGCTAAGGGACGTCCCCATAAACTTATTCGAGAATCATACAAAAGAGCAGAGATTCTGTCTTGAAATCAAGTACCACCCCTACAGTTACAAAGTCAGTCTGTGTCACTAAACATTCAACTATGAATGAAATAGTACAGTATTTTTTGCTCAGTTACTTGTGCTCACTTTGTCTCAGAGAAATACACAGAATAAATGGTTGGGACATTTTCAATAAGCATTTATTGAACCAGCGTCATTCTAATGTAAAATAGGTGTGCTGAAGCAACCATTGGATAGAAACAGATATGAATGATTATAAGCACCAACAGAGTAAAGAGATGTTAGATTCCTCCCATACTTTTAAAACAATGAATATAGGCATATATAAATACATGAAAATATTACTGCATACTCTTAAGATGCAACCCTAACTAGATGTACCTAAGTTTATCTATCATGTAGGTAGGTTTAGAGCTATGAATCCCCCTAGGATGAAGCCAATCCAATTACCTAGTGTGAGGGAATGAAGGACCCCATCTTGGTCTTGAGATGGACACCACGCGAGGGATTTCAGACCACTGTGTGCTGGAGTGTCTGTGTACAGGAACCTCAGCGTCCCGTGGCAGTGTGTGAGCATAAAAGTCTTTATGCTCTGCTCACCCCAACAAATATATGGTGTTTATACCCTAAAGGTACCCTCAGGCGTTCTCCCTTGCTGTGTTATGTCGGCCGAGGATGACAAAAGGGATGACCCTCATACATAGTTATTATGCAGAAGATGGTAATCGTTCTGTGATTCTGAGAATCCTCTCCTCATGTATAATAAATGATATTAGTTTTCTGAGAAAGCCATACAACATTTTATGCAGCACCTAATTAGGTAAAAGGTCAATACCAAAAACCGGTATGTAGTACAATGGCGGGGAAAATATGGGTGAACGGTTATGTGACTACCCAGGCTATATTGGGGTACATTATAAAACATAACACCCACTCCTCATCCGACCAGACAATATACAAAAAAATTAGAAGGGAATGTCTTTATAATCAATCAATCATAAAAATTTTATAAGTCCTTTAAAATATGTTCATATAAATATAGTTTGAGCAACTGAGAGTGTCTGAAAACCGTGGTGCTCAGTAATAGTGTAAAAAGAAAAAAGTTTTGTTTAAAATTCTAATTTTGGTTGTTTTGGAAAATGGCTGAATTCTTCCCAGCACAAGGAGAGCCAAATGTCTATGTGTCATGTGTGGGAGACACAACATCACTGCTGCTTGCCTCCTCAGACGACGGTCACTGTAACACCTCACAGATTAGGTCGATCGAGCAAAGATGATCTTCTTCAGCTCCCACAGCCAATGCTGAAACATCCAGAGCGTTTGTGTCTGTAGTAGAGCCAGTATCTACTCCAACTGGAGCTGAAGCATCCTGTGGTGGCTCTAAGAATGCCGACATCAACATGGGAATACGCTGGGGACACTGCAGTACGTGGGCCGTTAGTTGGTCCAGTAATACATCCACGTCTGGTGGCGCAACCAATGGAAGTGTTAGACAGAGGTCCAATATGCATTCATGTCCGCAGAACAAGCAGGGGAGAACAGGCAAAACACAGTCAATCCAGAATGGTCTAAATGATAGGAAACAAGACTCGCATAGCTCCCAAAGTCGAGGTGTGCCCAAATGGAGCACTTTGTGATCACGATAACATTGCTCCAAGAGCGTTTTTTCATCTCCTTGGAAACTGGGACGTCAAATGCATAGCAAAAAAATTAAAATCAGGATTCCCACTACCAGTGGCAGGAATAGCGGAAGACCTTGAAAAATGCTTCCCAATATAGAGTTAATAAAAGCTGGAATCACTCTGAAGTCTCTCTGAAAGATGCTTAACTCGTTTGCTGTGCGCGTCGGCCAACGACGGTCACGAGCACTACCTGGCTAGTGCTGCACCCGTCCGTTTGCCAACGCTGCCCCGCCCACTCTTCAGAACTCCCGCACTGCAACGGAATTTACAACGCAGTTAAGGAGTTAACAGTCCAGAACCTATGGTCTTAAAAAAGTGCACTATAACCTTTGTATTAGACGTGTTCGAGATACGCTGTACCATTTCTCTGAAATGGAATGGGCAGTTAGTTCGTACTAGTGCCTGTATCACGGCTGAGGACCATGCAACCTGAAGATCAAAAGTCTCCCGGGCTGAGGTTAAGGGCACGTCTTTCTGTAAAAGCATGGCTTTCATTCGGCTCAGAGTGTCAAACCGTATAAAGGAAACATTCAATGAAGGCCATAATGGCACCTCCCTGACTGTGTGGGTCAATGGAAATAATACTTGCATACAACAATTAACCCTGGAACTTACTGTGACTATATATGTGATGCCTGGAAGCATTCCACAACCATGATGATCATTCAGCATTAGCTATCTCCCGTTTGAGAGAAGCTTGAACATTGGATTCATCATGGCAGCTGGTGATCCTTTCAAATGACAGGAAAAGTTTGCAACTAGACCATTACAGGCCCTTTGAAGCATACTATCCTGACAAATGAGAGATCCACTCAAATAATTTTCGCAGTCTGTACTGCTGAGAAACACTTCAATGTCCCCTTTCCTGCATCTAACTTTATGCAGTAATTCCCAAAATTCATGAATGAATTCCCTACCCATTGCTTCATATCTGCCAATTGGTCTAATTTAACAATGCGCAACATTGTGTACTTCACTTCCCTTTGTGCCATTGTTGTCTGCTTGTCAGTCAAATTATATGCAGAGAACAAGAAAGTACTGTTTATATAACGCCAGGGCTGATAACCAGAGCGCAATGATTGTAGCCTTCAGCTTAATAACACAATAGAACGTAACTGTGATTGTCCGTGTTGTAAGATGGACACATCCTGTTCCACTACATCTATATCAGAAGATACAATGTTACCAAGTGAATAAATCTTGATGTCAGTGTGGTCATTCCATTGTCAACCACAGCTAAAGCCTTTTCTAAGTTAACTCTGTCAATTTCATGCAATCTCGGTACAAAAGGGGGTGGTGATGCAATCTCTCCACAGCTTCCTGTTGAGAGATTTTCCAAATTTTATTATGAGTAGAGTATAGGACCTTGCAAAAAATCCCTAAGATCTACGTCGTCTGAGAGACAAGTGCTGTCTCCCCTGTGACAGTGGTGAGTTTTTTTTAGCCAATCTAGGCATAACTTCTCAACACTGTATGATGTCACCACCCCCGGATGTTCTTGTTGTACATAGCGTAGGTCAGGCCTATGGATACTAAACCCTTCGTTGTTACCCTTGAATCTTGACTGACACCTATTTGTGTTGATATGCCAAACCAACCAGCCCTTCCAATTGGGGTCTGTTGAATTGTGTGAAATGTAATGCATTGTCATCTAGTGTACCCTCACTATTAGCTGTATAGTTTTGCCATCCCTTAAAGTGTGACAGCGAGGGAATACAAGGTGTGTTTAAGTCCTTAGTCTTGGCTAACCCAAGACAGGAAGTCTGTTGCAGAGTATCGTTCACGAAGATGATTTGTTGTGCTACGAGGCATGCTCTAAATATTGCCTTAGTTCCCTGAACCTGCCATTCCTTAGTGCCCCAGACTGAGTTTACGTTTATAGTGTCTTTCCATAAGTCGAAACCCTCTTCAGAGAGTTGGGTAATAAAGGATGCAGAGCAAGCTTATAATAATATGAGCATGGATCTGATGTATCAAACACAGAAAAATAAACAAACTTTTGTGAAAAAGTTTGTAAACTACCTTTTGATGGTGTTGGGCAATGTTCCCAATAGTGGTAGGGGAAAACATTCCGTGGTGCACTTGTTTTACGCAGAAAATGATGACCATATTGTTTGTAACAGTACATGGTATCAAAATCAGAGGATCATTGATAAAATATCAACTTCTAAAACCTGGACCAACAAATATATAGCGAATAAAATATCGTAAGCAAAAATATTGACACCCTATACCTAAACAATACATTACATAAACATTGATATTAATATATTGTCTATAAAAATATCAATAACAAAAATATCGACAACATAAATATAGTTAACAAAAATGTAAATAACGTTAATGAAAAGAAATACACCCAAAATATATATCGATATCAACAATATTGACTACACAAATATCACTTAAAATACATATAAACTACATCAAAAAAAACATTTTAAATTAAAAAATACTATTTAAAATAATATAATTAAATCACATATCCCAATACCTTAAAATAAACTATAACAAGATATATAAACAAATACTATTATAATACTAACACAAATAAATAAATAAATTACCTGTACAACATCAAATAAATATCAAACAAACAAAATTAAATAAAATGAATATATATCAAGCATAAATATATTAAATGACAATTATTTACTAATATATTTAAATAACAACAATAATTACATACATACAAACATTAAATAAATATTATATAAATGTTAAACTAATTAAAAGTAACTGCAAAAAATAAAAAAAGGTATATCAACCAATACATTTTCACTTAACTAAAACAAACCAACAGAAACCATTAACTATTTAAACAAACACGACAAAAACAAACACTATGAATACAAGGAATTAATTAACACAATGTTACCATATATCGGCTATATCGCGGAAAAAATATCGTAAACAAAAATATCGACACCCTATACTTAAACAAGACATTACACAAACATCAACAAAATGTATCGGCTATAAAAATATTATTAACAAAAATATCGCCAACATAAATGTAGTAAAAAAAAACTAACTTTAAAAATAGAGAAATACACCAAAAATATCGATATCAACAATATCGACTACACAAATATCAATAAAATACATATAAACTCATCAAAAAGAACATTTTAAATAAAAAAATACTATTTAAAATTAGATAATTAAATTCACTCATTGACATATAACACAAATCACATCCATATGCCTTTGTGTCAGGATGACATTTTTTTCATAGTAAGTAGCATGTTAAATCACGTTGCAATGTATCATGACATGTGAATGCAACAATCCATTGACAGAGTACAGGAACCTGGAACGACAAAAGGAAAAGACAGTCATTTGACATATGATGGCAATAAAGAAAAAGCACTGCACTAGGTAACACTGTACAAGATGCATACCAGTTAACACAGTCCAACACCATCAACATGGACAGAAGCGGGATGGGAGCAGACAACTTCACCTCCCAGCACAGTTTACCTCTCAGCATCCTGTTAAATGCACTGCAGTTGAAATGCTTACTTGTCTTTTTGTGGAAGTGAGTCACCACAGCTAGATGCAGGTCACTGCTGTCAATCCCTAGACATGTGTGTTGCGTTATCATCCTACATCAGTAGAGGTTAGATACATTGTGATTGGTGTCTGCTGAGGGAGCGGCCACAATCCACTCGGGTCTCTGTACCTCTCCCTGACCAACTTAGGTGAAACACTTCAGTCCCATGACAAGTAAGCATTATGACTGAACTGCATTAACCCAAATGCTAAGAGATGAACTGTGCTGGGCGGTTAAGCAGTGTGCTCCCATCCCCCTATCAACATCAACATGGACATGATGGAAGTTGTCACTGATTACATAGCGCAGACCAATGATCTCCTTAGGATTGCCCACAAGAGCCAGTATCACAACACATCCTGTCATGTGAAGGTTGGTGACATTGTCGCATTCACACACTCAAGTACTGTTGCACAGGGATTTTCATGTGACGTACAATTTATGCATGTTTAACCACATGAACACCAGTCCCTGACAACATACCCACGCTAAATCTATGTAAAAACCGAAGTTATCTACTCCTGAATGAGCACAACTGCTGCGTACACAAGGCAAGTATCACGTATATCGGAACTGTTGCACAACGTGTTCCTTGCTGTAGCAATGTTCTCCTCACTCCCCCATATGTGATTGTGGATATTCGTTTGCGGCCTCAGATTCCCACAGTGAAAGCATACCTCATTAGGTGTGATGGCACAATAGGCTTCTATTTGGACAAGTAGTTGCTCCAACATCAGCCCAGAGACCTTCGAATTCCAGGGCTCTTGACCGTCCTGCGCAATTTAGTAACTGCTGAACACGACCCCCCCACTTTTTCCTTGGGGAACTGTCACACTAATTATTGATAGCTTCTGACACCGAAGGCTGTTGCACACTTTTTTCGAACTTTTGGGCTCTGGCCTTGTCCCTTAATTCCATGATATTTCTGGAGTCCTAACGGGTGTGATTCATCCTCTTTTCATACTGCATGTGGCGGTTTCAGATTATTACTTTGGCTGTACAGCTGAGCGTTGGTTCTGAGATTGCTCTCATGCCATGTCTGAATGACATGTGGTCCAGGGCAACCCCGGTCAGTTGCAACTGTACCGTGACCGCATGCAGCTTCTCTTTGGTTGTCTCCCATTAGCTGTGCTATGCATCAGTTATAGGCTAACCTTCCACTATGCCTATTTCACCTGCATGTAACCTGTGTTCTCCTGCCTCAGATACCCCTTTCACTGAGCCATGGATGTCTGCCTTTCCAACACATCCCTTGCAGCCGTGGATCATGAGCTGTGGATGTGTCTGAGTCCTTTATTGGTCCACGACCAGGACTGCTTCGGTGATACACGTTTATGGGATGCCTTTTAATGTGTCAGACAGGCTGACAGTTGCGCCTGAGTGTTTGCGCAATGGCTTCTGTGCCATACCTACATCAAACCTCTCCCAGGTTGCCATGGGATGCTCCTTTCAAACTTGTGGTAGAGAAGCACATCTGTTCCTTTATACTGCTGGATTGGATGGCGGTCCTTTTTGCTGAAGCTGATTTGGATCGTCTTTTGGAACTTGTTGCCTTCGAAAGCTGCCTGTGCCTTCTATGATTCGTAACTACTTAACAGCAACAGGAAGTTTAGGAGACTAATTCAATATTTATTTGCCTTTTTCACGCCTCCTGACATGAATTGTCATTCAGCTCTCTGACTTTAGCCCTGTCTGAATTGGCTTTGACTAAGCTGACCTCTGCAGTCTGTTTTGCTTGGTACCGCAGACCTGAGCAGGGGGAGGCTGTCATCTAACCGTTGTGGACATTGCCGACTGGTATGAGCCCGGTTTACATTATGCAGCTGTAGCACACAAATATTACTTGGCGTAGTTGTTTGACAAGTACCTTAGTATATGTCTGTCACATGAGAAGCGTCCCCAGGGCTTGTTCTCTGCGCGGTCCAGAGGTTCTGTCTGAAAATGCTGTCCATGGTTGGAGAACATTGTCCCTTGTCATTCTGTTCTGGTCAGGTCCTAGCACCCAGACTCAACAAAGTCTCACAGTTGCTAGAGGACATGGATGCCTTTTAGATGTCATGGGAAGGCATGCTGAATGCCCCACACTTGGAGAGTGATCCATTCAGTGATGAGAGCGACACAGCACATGTGATGTACATTTCACAATGTATTGGGTGAGGAAGGGGGTTTGCTGATAAAGCCTTTAGACCAGGGACATCACATACAACTCCTCCCAGCAAGGGGTGGGAGGATATGCTTGTGGGTCTTCGTCCAGAGTGATTATTGATGTGACATCTTGCTTCATGTGTTATGGATATGTCACTATGGTGTTTTTGTACTCATGCATTCTCAAATTGTTGTGGCCCTGATGTTGAATGTTTTTACACTGTAGTAAAAGAATGCACATTTCACAGCGTTTCTTGTCTTCAACTTATCTACTTGTGTATAGGCGCTTGAATACCTCTGAGTGAGTCGGAGAGCTAGTCGGGCACTATAGCAATTGGGTCCTGTGCTTATGTGTGCGTCTGGGTGCCCACTCCCTGTCTGCCCAAGTTCTCTTATCCTGCTCATAGTCCTGTATGTGTGCAAAATGCCAGCAACAATTCTCCAATTTCTGAGACAACAGCAAGGCAAGCAGACATAGTCATAGTCGCTCATTGTTCACTTACACTCAACAGAAGTAGTTGATGAGCTCTTGACGCTGGTCAAGGTCTTCTTCCTCACCACTGTCATTGTCACTGGGCATGTATGGGTTGGAAGCGGGTTCTGCTGCTGTTCATCGTCGTCCAGAATCAGGGGGATCATTCTGCGCAAGGCCAGGTTGTGTAGCATCCAGCAGGTGACTACCATCTGGCACGCCTTCTGTAGTGATTACATAAGTGCACCAACAGTCTTGTCCAGGCACCTAAATCTTGACTTCAGCAGTCCTAAAGTGCGCTCCACCACACGACAAGTCCACTCATGTGCATCATTGTATTGGACTTCCCCCGGTGTTGTTGGATTCTGCAGTGGGGACAGCAACCACGGACGATTGGGTTACCCAGAGTCTCCAAGTTGTGAGACAAACAGGCAAACTGTGTGATCTGAATATGTGAGAAGAGCAGCATGTCGCACATACATCAAAGTCATTGACACAACCCACTCAACAACAACCAGGCCCGCTCGGCGTTCAAATTGCCCATCAATTGGGGTATGGGGCTGTTCCGCAGGATGTGCAAATCATGTGCCAACCAAGGATACTTTGCACACACACACGTGTGAGATGACCTGATCCACCTGGCATACCACTTGCACATTGATGGTGTGGTAGTGTTTGCAGTCCCTTTAGATGTGTTCACTAGCCTATGGCTCCCACTACATTTGGAATGCCTACCAGGTCATGGAACTCCCCATTCACCGCTGCTAATTCATCCCTCCTCAGGAAGTGGACATATCTGTCCTTTTAAAGCATCAATGATGGCAGGACATCACGGAACTCCATGCTGAACATGGGCTGAGACATTCCACCGGCGCTGGCCACAGTGTACTGGAAAGACCCAGTAGCGATGACATGCAGTGCAGTCATAACCTTCACTGTAGCAGACAATACAGCCAGTCGTATTCGTTTGGGCTTCAAATGGGGCTCGAACTGGGCACATAGGTTTTGTAGTGTGCGGCGATCCAAACATAATTTCCAGGTGAACCGCGTACCCAGAGACTCACACAACCACAACATTCATTAACAGGACTCATGGTCACGTGAAATGCACAAGTGACCTGTATTCAGATGGTGGTTTTTCTTCACTCACTCGACATACTGACACTACGACATCCAAAGAAGTCGTTGTGTATGGCATATGGTGCACTGCTACATCAAGGATGAGCTGCCCTGTGGTTAGTTGGCACTAGACTTGTGTTTCGCAGCATCAGTGCTGAGTTGCATGTTGCTGCTGTCACTGCACGACCGCAATCTTTAGTCCCACAATACAAAACAACATTACGGGATGAGTGCAGTGAGTGTTATCTGGACAATGCAACATGGATATACAGCACGGTGGACAGACACATGTGGAAATTATGGGGTCAGTCCTGTGTGAGTGCGTGTGGAATTTGCATAACAGACATTGCAATGTTACCCTGAATGAGGCACAAATGTACATGGATTGTGTGCACATGCCCACATGGCTGACAATAACTGATGATGTCGGTCAGAGGTATGTTTGTTTGTTTCACATGTGCACTCCCATGACATGTGTCAGAACATTTACAGGCAATGGCAGCTAGGCACACTGCACGCCACAAATGTACATGTGTTGGAGGTGCTAGGGATTACAAGTATGTCTAATTTGCAGACAATAGACATCTCAGATTGTTTGCCTACTGGCCCTTCACAAGACCCCCCTGGCCAAGAGATGCCAGTCAGTTGTCAAGGTATATTCAAGCGATGTTAACAGGTTGGATGTTTCATTACACAACATTGGTACAGTGCGAGAGACCTTTGTCCTTTTTGACTTCTTCACTTATTTCAGTCCATGCTGGCCACGAGGCATGACTATGTATGTAATTTCACTCTCCATTTTTTGGACATACCATGTGCGTAGAGACTTGACTCAAAGGTCACACTCTCTCATACCTTCACAGTGTAGTGACCAGCCACTCCCAGAGGGCTGGCTTACCCCCCCCCCACAGTCACCTAGCACAGGCATCACTGAACATGTGACCCTGCCAACAAACGGAGCCAGACGCACGTGCCCTGCACTAGTTCTCCCATACAAGTATGGTGTCTGTGTGGTTACTTTATATGCATGGGGGCCTCGTGCTCCACAGCATTACACATGGGGAGCAACAATCACTTTAGGTAAATGAGTTGTGATGTGTGATGCGATTCACTTGGCGACAATGCAAATGCAGAATGCGTTTGACTGCACGTTATCTGGAATCCGCAGTGATGACATGCATTGGCCCCAATTGAATGTTGCATAATTGCTGTTGCAGCTTCCAGGCACCCGCATTGTGGCACACACTATGCCATTGAGCCATCAGACAAAGTGAGCGTTTGGCAACGTGCATTTTTTGATTTTGCGGTGTGTGCGCTCTCCAATTGCAGGGCTTGGCATTGGCCCCATTTGCCTTCAGGGGCACCGAGGGTCACTCATGGGGATTGGATGGTCCTCGCACTTTGCATTTGGCAGGTTGGCACATTCATCATGGTTTACCACGCTTGCAGGGAGTTGTAGTTGTTCATGGGTTGCATGCGTGAAGATGATTGATACATACCTCTGTTGTTGAACGCGGCGGCATCTTGTCTGCCAGAGGTGCATCAGGTAGAGCTGCGGGAAGGACTGTAGCGCAGGATCAATGGTGGCTCCAGTGGTTTAGATGGGTACTGTATCAGCTTTTCCTCTCCGTTGTTGTGTTTCCGCCATCCACGACGTGGTGGTTTTTATGCGGCGGTGCAAAGCGCTGTTTTCAACATCGTAATCTGGTTGGCGGATGGAACGTGTGTCCGCACACCAGTCTTGCTCTTTTGGCTCCGTCCACCACCCTTGCATATGCAAAGCAAGGCAAGCAGACATAGTATTGGGGTATGGGGCTGTTCCGCAGGATGTGCAAATCATGTGCCAACCAAGGATACTTTGCACACACACACGTGTGAGATGACCTGATCCACCTGGCATACCACTTGCACATTGATGGTGTGGTAGTGTTTGCAGTCCCTTTAGATGTGTTCACTAGCCTATGGCTCCCACTACATTTGGAATGCCTACCAGGTCATGGAACTCCCCATTCACCGCTGCTAATTCATCCCTCCTCAGGAAGTGGACATATCTGTCCTTTTAAAGCATCAATGATGGCAGGACATCACGGAACTCCATGCTGAACATGGGCTGAGACATTCCACCGGCGCTGGCCACAGTGTACTGGAAAGACCCAGTAGCGATGACATGCAGTGCAGTCATAACCTTCACTGTAGCAGACAATACAGCCAGTCGTATTCGTTTGGGCTTCAAATGGGGCTCGAACTGGGCACATAGGTTTTGTAGTGTGCGGCGATCCAAACATAATTTCCAGGTGAACCGCGTACCCAGAGACTCACACAACCACAACATTCATTAACAGGACTCATGGTCACGTGAAATGCACAAGTGACCTGTATTCAGATGGTGGTTTTTCTTCACTCACTCGACATACTGACACTACGACATCCAAAGAAGTCGTTGTGTATGGCATATGGTGCACTGCTACATCAAGGATGAGCTGCCCTGTGGTTAGTTGGCACTAGACTTGTGTTTCGCAGCATCAGTGCTGAGTTGCATGTTGCTGCTGTCACTGCACGACCGCAATCTTTAGTCCCACAATACAAAACAACATTACGGGATGAGTGCAGTGAGTGTTATCTGGACAATGCAACATGGATATACAGCACGGTGGACAGACACATGTGGAAATTATGGGGTCAGTCCTGTGTGAGTGCGTGTGGAATTTGCATAACAGACATTGCAATGTTACCCTGAATGAGGCACAAATGTACATGGATTGTGTGCACATGCCCACATGGCTGACAATAACTGATGATGTCGGTCAGAGGTATGTTTGTTTGTTTCACATGTGCACTCCCATGACATGTGTCAGAACATTTACAGGCAATGGCAGCTAGGCACACTGCACGCCACAAATGTACATGTGTTGGAGGTGCTAGGGATTACAAGTATGTCTAATTTGCAGACAATAGACATCTCAGATTGTTTGCCTACTGGCCCTTCACAAGACCCCCCTGGCCAAGAGATGCCAGTCAGTTGTCAAGGTATATTCAAGCGATGTTAACAGGTTGGATGTTTCATTACACAACATTGGTACAGTGCGAGAGACCTTTGTCCTTTTTGACTTCTTCACTTATTTCAGTCCATGCTGGCCACGAGGCATGACTATGTATGTAATTTCACTCTCCATTTTTTGGACATACCATGTGCGTAGAGACTTGACTCAAAGGTCACACTCTCTCATACCTTCACAGTGTAGTGACCAGCCACTCCCAGAGGGCTGGCTTACCCCCCCCCCACAGTCACCTAGCACAGGCATCACTGAACATGTGACCCTGCCAACAAACGGAGCCAGACGCACGTGCCCTGCACTAGTTCTCCCATACAAGTATGGTGTCTGTGTGGTTACTTTATATGCATGGGGGCCTCGTGCTCCACAGCATTACACATGGGGAGCAACAATCACTTTAGGTAAATGAGTTGTGATGTGTGATGCGATTCACTTGGCGACAATGCAAATGCAGAATGCGTTTGACTGCACGTTATCTGGAATCCGCAGTGATGACATGCATTGGCCCCAATTGAATGTTGCATAATTGCTGTTGCAGCTTCCAGGCACCCGCATTGTGGCACACACTATGCCATTGAGCCATCAGACAAAGTGAGCGTTTGGCAACGTGCATTTTTTGATTTTGCGGTGTGTGCGCTCTCCAATTGCAGGGCTTGGCATTGGCCCCATTTGCCTTCAGGGGCACCGAGGGTCACTCATGGGGATTGGATGGTCCTCGCACTTTGCATTTGGCAGGTTGGCACATTCATCATGGTTTACCACGCTTGCAGGGAGTTGTAGTTGTTCATGGGTTGCATGCGTGAAGATGATTGATACATACCTCTGTTGTTGAACGCGGCGGCATCTTGTCTGCCAGAGGTGCATCAGGTAGAGCTGCGGGAAGGACTGTAGCGCAGGATCAATGGTGGCTCCAGTGGTTTAGATGGGTACTGTATCAGCTTTTCCTCTCCGTTGTTGTGTTTCCGCCATCCACGACGTGGTGGTTTTTATGCGGCGGTGCAAAGCGCTGTTTTCAACATCGTAATCTGGTTGGCGGATGGAACGTGTGTCCGCACACCAGTCTTGCTCTTTTGGCTCCGTCCACCACCCTTGCATATGCAAAAAAGTGTGTGGAGCCTGAAAGACCACGGCGGAAGGAAAATGGCCCCTGTTGGACCATTGTAATTTGGTGGTCGCAATGACCGCAACTGGAGCGGGAAAATTAACGCTTTCCATCATCAGCACAGATGGGATTCCATCCGCAATCGTAATAAGCCCCTTAATTGTGAATATAAATATAAATGATTTCACATAAAAAAATTGTGGAAAATAAAAACTAACATATATCTATTTACTTACTACAATATACAGATAGAATGTATAAAAAAGTATACATATTAAATAATAAAACTTTTGTATTACTAACTTCCAAATAAAATAAACTCTGACAAAAAGAAGAAGAATCCTCCCAATAAACTACTACCCCAGCAACAAAAATAACTATACTAAACATAACTGCTCTATATAAACCATAATAATTTACTATTCCAACTCAAACAAAACTCAGGGAAAGTGCTCGATGGTAAACCATAATAATTTACAATTCCAACTCCAATTAAACTCAGAGAAAGTTAATACATTTGGTCCCCACTGGTAGATTACTTGTCGGAGGGTCTGCCCTTACTTGCTTGTAGCCCTAGGCTGCGGGCGCTCCACTTGTTCCATCTTTAACTGATGTTGTGAGCGCCTAGAGACCATATGTAATGAGAAGGTTCGCGCCCTGGCCCTCGCCTGGAGGCCCCCACCCACCTTGGAGCCTGGGTTGAAGCTTGCTCACCATGATACACATGTTGGGGTAACACACAGTTTCTTTTTCTTTCTGTTTGTTTTGTTTTTGAGCCACCTGTTTATTCTGAGGTTTTCTCATCCTGGCATGCCCAGTTTAGGGTTAACAGTCTGGGCGGGACACATGAGTACATCCTAGTAAGGGTTCCCCACCATAACAGATCATGTTCAACTGTAATAGTTGATGCTAAGGTTGGATGATGGGAGGTTAAAGCATGGACAATCATAGGGCTGTATCCTTGTGAACAAGCTGTGTAAACTTGGCAGCCAGCTGTAGCGCGTAGCCTTCACAATGTACTTGCTGTGATTGTCATGATTTTTGTTTGTCCCTAAAATTATATAAAATAAATACAAAGATTTTGAAATAAACTCAGAGAAAGTGCTGGATAGTAAACCATAATGATTTACTATTCCAACTCCAACTCCAAGGTAAGGTAAGTGCTGGATAGTAAACCTTAATAATTTTGGATTCCAACTCCAACTACAAATAAATTCAGGGTAAGTGCTGGATAGTAAACCATAATAATTTACTATTCCAACTCAAAATCCAATTAAACTAAGGAAAAGTGCTGGATGGTAAACCATAATAATTTGCTATTCCAACTCGAAATCCAACTAAACTCAGGGAAAGTGCTGGATAGTAAACCATAATAACTTACTATTCCAACTCCAACCCCAATTAAACTCAGCAAAAGTGTTGAATAGTAAACCATACAAATTTACTATTCCAACTCCAAATCCAACTAAACTCAGTGAAAGTGCTGGAAAGTAAAGCATTATAATTTACTAATCCAACTTCAGATCCAATTAAACTAAGGAAAATTGCAGGATAGTAAACCAAAATAATTTACTATTCCAACTACAAATCCAACTAAACTCAGGGAAAGTGCTGAATAATAAACCATTATAATGTACTATTTTAGATTAGAGACACCAGAGCACACCATATAATAGTTACTTTCATCCTGTGTGCATTATGCACCATGAAGAGCAGGTCCATCACACGAGAAAGAGTCGGACAAAATTAAGTATCACCGTAGCTGTAGATCGATTTCAAATTGAAATTTTAATTCTGTACAAAACACAGATGCGCGTTTCGCCCTGCCTGGGCTTCCTCAAGGCACGCTAATGTAGTAGTTATAACATGATGTCTCCAAAAAACACTGCACGTAGTTAAAATTCCAAAGTATAATCGTAGAGGAAAGCACTCCGACTGAGCCGGATTTGGGGTGTTTTCCGACCAATCCGGACTCCTGCAGTCTGACCGAGCGAGTACAATGCAGCCGTATGCTGTCAGGTTTGGTCGGACTCCCATAGAAGTCAATGGGAGCCGGTCGTACGGTGCGTACATGGGCTCCCATTAACTGAATGAGTAGGTCGCGGACCAGTTCGCCCCCTACAGTGGGTACGCGTCGGTGCCATCCGCACCATACATACCTGTGTTGAGGAGACCCATGGTTCTCCCCCTGTGTCTGAGTCGTAAGGCTGCGGGTAATAGGGGGTCCGACGAGGACCCTTAAAGTCCAACTCCGGGAGCTATTGTGAGCTGGACGCTCCAACTCAATCTGGCTGTCCGAATCGAGCATCGTACTAGCTCGGTCGTGAAACGTCTCCATTTGCGTCACGGCTTGCTTGTGACCGAGTCGTATGGAGCGGTTCGGACCCGGAAACGATTTGGACAGAGATTTTGCGCTTGTTCGCATCGTACTTCGACTTCCGGACCCGTGTACGACTCGGGCGGAAATTCAGCCTCCGAATCGGTGCCCTTCCGACCGAGATCGGAATAGGTCCCTACTTGTAGGAGTACTTGAGTGGAAAGCCTTTTGGCATGGTGGAGCTGTTTTGGTGTGAAGCAATAACAGCTACATTGTATGTCCATCTATTCTTGTACTAGAATGAGTGATTGCAGCTAAGGCATCAGTTTGCACTGTCGCCTTGGCGGCTTCATCAGCCAATGAATTCCCTTCAACAAGAATGCCATCATGTTGATGACTTAGTCTTGTTCTGCAATTTCTGCTTTATTGTGAAACCTTTTGAGTCTTTAAACCCATTCTGACCGCAGTAGTAAAGATATTCATTACTAGAACTGGACCTAGTGAAATGAATTGCACCCTATAAGTGTGGGGAACTCTCAACTCGTACTTATTAGTGCCAGTAATAGGGCTTTTAATTCTGCCAGCTGTGCCGTGTAGTCTTCTAGATACTGTGTTTTCGTACTGCTAGGATGGAACTTGCCTTCCTCTATACATCCTTCACAATTGCACATGCTGCGCTGTATTGCTGTTTACTACCTATGGCAGGCTGAGCAGAACTTTCAGTGTAAATAATGTATTCATACTGATCTAGAGGCATTATTTCATTTGGGAGAGGATATTCTTGTTCGTATTGCAGAAATGCTTGTGTTTTTAATGTAGAATGAAATTTGTAGTCCACATCGTTAGAGAATTAGCCCATTGTATCCATTGTGGATGCCGTGCTTTAACGTTTGGAACGCTAGCTTTTGTAACAGCCTCTATGGTCGGGACTGGAGTTACAACAATTATTTGTTTCCCCTCTGCCAGTGTTCTTTCTCTAACTATAGCAGTCTGTACTGCTGTTAGAATCTTTTCAGTGGATGCAAAACACATCTCGGCAATTGTGTACAGATGAGATTTGCATGCTGTGGGTACAGTTTCGCCTTCTTTGAAGGTTAGGTAAGTGTACCCTTACGGACCCGCGACTACGCATATTACCAGATTTGTGGTATTTACACATGTGTGAAGGTGTTTGTAAGCTATCATATCAAAATATAAGGACGAAGGATATCCATATTTTCCTGTGTCCAATGTCTAATTTAAAAATCAAGTCTGATTAAGTCGTAGAAAGGTTTTACTTTTTCTGCGTAAATCAAAATGTATGTTCTGCCAAAATTTAGGAATCCAATATGGATTATAGGTTTTTCAGAGTTTTTGGGGGTTGGAGCAGTGTGCATTTGTCTAAAAAGTTAGCTGCTAGGCTTTTTCCTTCACTTGATAACTCGTATCCTAAAATTAGGACTTTGAGGTGGGCTATTTTTGATTTTTTAAAGTTGAATTTGTAGCCCTTAGAGGCAAATCCCAAAATTATGTTGCTCACCCTTGTCAAATGATCCAAAAAATCATCATCCGTCAGACAAATATCATCTACATAGGACAATGCCTCCTCATCAAAATTTTGCAGTAACTCTGTTACCCTACCTCAGAACAACCCGGGGCTATTCTTAAACACTCGGGGCAGTTCACAAAATTGCACTGTGAGGCTAGGGCTGAGAATGCTGTTAAATATCTGATTTGAGGCGCTATATTTTGGCTGAAAAATTCATTTGAGATATATAGTGTTGTTTTATATCCTTTCCCCACGATGGTATTCATTGATGCGGCACTGTGAGCATTCTGTACTGCAAAAGTGTTTGTCCATGAATTCAAATGTCTGTAGTCTAAAACTAGATGGTATGAATTGTCAGGCTTCATTACGGGAAACAAAGGATTATTCATTGAAGAGTTGCAATTCTTTATTACAACTTGGTATTCAAGTTGATCTAAGATCTCCCTGACTTGGTTCTTTACTTTCTTGTTTTATTGGGTACTGTCTCTGCGGAGTTGGAGTAGTTCTTACTGGGATTACATGGTGAAGTGAATCAGTATTCCACCCTCCATGGTTGTGATATATTGCAGGAGCAAGTACTACCACCCACTCCTGCGCATATGAATGTTTTAGTGATACTCAAACAAGGTTGGAGAAAGCCTCTAAAACTACTGTTTCTCCCTTTGAGCCCTCCATAACAATCTCAGGCAGCCAATCTTTTTCGGCCAAAATGATGTCATAGCAAAGTTCTCCCAAAAGAGATCTTTAATTTTTCTGGGGTTGTCCCTCTCCATTTGGAGAGTTATTTCATATAAGAGGTGTGGGGCACTTACCCTAGTATCAGGTGTCTCCACCGTGATACGATGTTCATTCATCACCGATGTCACCAGAAATTCCATCAGGTTCCGTCGAGCTATTGTTACTTCTGCCACGCCATCTAGCCTTGTCAGAGCCCACTCCTCGTTCTTGAGTCCTTAGTATCCTTGGCATTTCTTACTTTAAGACCTTCTACCTTTTTCTTTTTAAATTGAGGTTTTGATTTTGGTTTATCTTTTTTTCGATAATATAGTGATATATGTGCATCTCTGGACTTTGTTCATTCTTCTGACCTCTGTTCTTACCTTCCTTTTCTCTCTGAGTGTTTTGATGAACCCTGAAAGAAACGAGAGGAACGTGTATCAGTATCCTGATACCTGTTAGGCTTTTTAATGTTATCACAATTGCTAAGGTTGTACCTCCTTTTGGAGGGCTCCTGTTGAGGAGACCCACCCCTTGATTGTGATCTATTCTCTCTATTCTTTTGTTATTTATTATCCCATTTCTTCTAGGAAGAATCAGTTGTGTGCTTGGTTGTATAGGAGTGAAATCCTTCAGGTGTTGGTGTATTGCCACTTCTGCTGCCTCCCCTTTTACGTTTGCCAATGTAATAGTTGATACTTGGGCACATTTTCCTAACTATTTCATCCCTAGGTTTGAGCAGGTTCTGCTCTATACTCATTCTGTATCTGTCTCAATACGTCTGGTATCACTGCTATTGAAGGGATACCATGAGTTCTGGTATAGATACTCACGAGGTACAATCCTCTGTTGGAGGAGCTATCCCCATTGGCAAGCAGATTGGTAGCATTCTCTGTTTTTCTTGAGTGCCTGTGTGTGGGAACACCAACTCTAATTGTGTTATTATTTTCTGAGCTATCCAGAATGGCATTTGCTCATGTTTATTGGGCATTTTACCCATAACTTCGTTCAGGGGTTGTGGGGTAATTTAAGTTGTAGTTCCTTGAATTTGTCCTGCTGGTGTAACCCTTGTAGGTTGAAGTGTGAGTGTTCTCATAACTAACTGTGGCAGGTTTCGGTAAAGTTTTATTACTTTTTTTGTGTAGTAGACTTAAGTCTGCTAGAGGCATTTTGTCAATGTCTGTATGTGGTGTCTAAGCCTCTAGGACTGGCCAAGTCACTCCATCTCTGCCAAGCTGACCTAGTCTTACTTTATCTATTGTGTGTGCGAAGACACTTTAAATCAGTTTATGTGCTCCTGGTAGGAGAGCGGAACTTCAATTTCCTCGTATGTTCAGTATTCCTCTGGTATTTCATCTTCAGTGCAAGAATGAAATGTAGTTGTGCTTGCACCTGCTGGTGGGAATTTAACCCATGAATAGATTACCTACTATGTCCTGCATGACTTGTGTGCCTTAACCACAAGGGTTACAGTCCCACCTCATGCTGTAACTCCAAACTCATTTAGTTTAAAAGTGAGTGCATATCTGACATTTTCTGAAATGTTTATAGTACCTTCTTGTTCTCCTTCCCCTGCTGCATTCACAATTAATGCTGTCACAGCATTTTCTTCTTCAGTCATTGTATTAAGAGTTTCACGGAAACTGAGATATGGTTGTATGCACAATAGGGAACTGTTGGAAATGGCCCTTTTTGCACGGTTATCCACAAATGTTGTGCTTCTTCTTTTGTTATTTTTCCTGACCTGTGGTTGTTGGCAATAGGACTCTGGGCCCTTTACCACTGCTGATCAGTGCTAAAGTGCATATTCTCTCTGTATACATTGTTATTATGATTGGTTATCCATGATTGGGATATTTGTTCGACCAGTAAGTCCCTAGTAAAGTGAGCTGAGTGTGCCAGGGCTGGTGATTCAAATGCTACTAGTGGGCCTGCAGCACTGATTGTGCCACCCACATGAGTAGCCCTAAAATGGTGTCTCATGCCTGCCACCCCAGTGCCTGTGTGCAGTTGCTAACTGCCATGACCAGCGTCCCCACTGGCCAGGCCTAACCCTTCCCTTTTTGTGCATATTAAATATCCCTATGGAAGGCCCAAGGTACCCCCCTGGGCAGGGTACAGTGTATGTGAAAGGTGGAGCATGTACTAATGTAGGTGACATGTTCTGATAGTGAAATACTGCGAAATTCGTTTTTCACTATTGAAAGGCTATCTTGCCCATAGGCTATATTGGGGAATGCTGTGTATAACGTTTACCTGAATATCTTCCCATAGGAGCAAGATAGAAAATTAAAGACTGGTATCCCTGAACTCAGAATTTAATAACCTATCTTTTAGGAAGGATGGTTTTTAAATCCTGTGTTTGAAAACTGCACTTTTAGAAAGAGTCTGTTTTCTTGTCTGATCTTTCTGTGTGCCTTGGCCTGTTTGTGAATTGACTGTCTAGTTTGTGAATGACAGGGGCTGGGGTGGCTCCCAGACGCTGAGTGAGTCAGCCCTAGGCTGAATAGCTTCATCTGCATCTTGAGTGGTGGAAGGGGATTGCACCTGGGCCTGAATAGGGCTGTGCCTGCCTTCCACAATGCTGGCTCCACCTCCTGCTGAGTGGCTGACAATCCTGCCCCTCCCTCTCAAAGGAAAGAAGACGTCAAGTAAACATAGTGCTCCAGGACTGACCAGAACTGTTTCTGACTAAGCCAAGGCATCTCTGCCCTCGGAGAACGAAGGGAATATTGGTATACAAAGGGATATCCGGACTTCAGAAAATTAGATCATCCTGGAATCAAGAATGAACCTCTGCCAAGGAGAAAGCTGGAACACTGAAGAGGAAGGACTGTCCTGCTGTGTGTTTGTGGGCTGACCTGCAGTTGCTTTGCTGCCAAGGAGAGGGGAAGGACTTTGCTGTTGCTGTGTCCCCTTGCTTGAAGAGATCTCCAAGGGCCTGGGAAGAGCTGGCCTTCAGTTAAGAAGCCCCAGGAACAAAAAGACTTAACTCCCAGCTTCGCCCCTGAACTCTGCTGTGTAAGTTCTGCCCTTCCTAGAGTGGTTGATCCATTTGTGGGGCCTCTGGAAGTTGTTGCCTGCTGTTTGGGGAGCTGGAAAAGAAGGAGAACTGAAGATCTATAATTTGCACGCATCACTCGCTTGCGGAGCTCATCGTCGACAGTGCGAGAAAATTCGTGTAACCGCGAAGAACGTCCCAGCTCCTGTTGCTGCTGCAAGAACCAACGCATTGTTCACTTGCGTAGCGCATCACCCCAGTGAGGGAAGATTCATGTCGCTACGAGTATCATCGCAGAGCCTGTCGTCGCTGTGAGAAACCGCTTGCTTGCGGATCGCATCCCATCGCTGCAAACATCGTCGCAGAGCCCACGCATCAAGGGGCCGCGAGAGGAGAAGATCAAGGCTGCACCGCGCATCGTCACCGCACAAAAGATTGTTGCCGTCCCAAAGAGCATCGCATCATGCCTGTGCGAGACGCATCCTACCGAACCTGCGCACCGGAATCCATACAAGGTATCGCATCCCTCCCCATAAAGACCGGATTCATCGCAACACGCCCGCTGCGTGCAGAGGGGTTGTCGCATCACCTACCCAGGGTCTCAGGAGTGACGCATTGCTTGTTTTTCAATGCTGCTGCTTCCACTTGGAACTTTTGCCACATCTACAGGTACTTTGGTGATGCAACTGTGGATTATTTTGACGCAAACCCTAGAACTCTTTTTAAATCATATTCTTGAACTGTGTATGTTGTATTTTTGCCGTTTTAGGCTTGTGTAGTTTAGATAAAGATACTTTATTTTTCTAAACTGGTGTGGAGTCCATTTGTGGTGTTTTCACAGTGTGACATTGAGTGTTGGTACAAACACTTTACTCATTGCCTTTGATAAGCCTATCTGCTTGTGCCAAGCTACAAAGGGGGTGAGCAGGGGTTACCTAAAGAGTGTATCCCCCTTACCCTGACTAGAAGCAAGGGTCCCTATTTGGACATTGGTACCTACCTCTGCCAACTAGAGACCCCCAGATCTAACAGTAACTATTGCCCTTTAAGCTTGAATGAACCTACAACCGAAACATAGGATATGCCTACTCAGCTGTGGCAGATTTTTCCCTTCCCACCCCAGACGTCTCTGGGTGTATGTGAGTAGAGGTCTCTGAGAAAGCACGACTGAACTACTCAGATCTGACCATTAAATAAGAACCAATTCAATGTTGGTAGTGCCATGTCGTGTAGTTTGTATAAATCTATATAGAATCTGTGCATTTAGACAACATAAACTGTGGGATTGGTGTTCAGACTGATTCCAGACACCCCCACGAGTATGTTCTCCTGTATACCAGCAAACTCACAGTGACACTATGAACCCCTCTCAACAAGGAATGAATAGTTTCTGGCAACTATCGAACATGAGAACCCTGTCCCATCAGGGATCATTGAAACAGTACAGTACAGCTCACTTTGTCTCAGAGTGATACACAGAATAAATTGTGGGGACGTTTTCAATAAGCATTTATTGAACCAGCGTCACTCTAGTGTAAAATAGGTGTGCTGAAGCAACCGTTAGACAGAAACAGATATAAATGATTATGAGCACTAACAGAGTAAAGAGATGGTAGATTTCAACCATAGTGCTAAAACAATGAATATAGACAAGTGTATAAATACAAGACAATAATATTGTGTACTCCTACAATGCAATCCTAACTATATATAGAGCAAAGTTTCCCCAGCGACATCAGATTACTTTACACAAAGTCCGTTTTTTTCAGCCTTTCACCCCTTATTGAATAAAATTACCAATTTAAGTAAAGTGTTGTAATAAAAAGTTAGCCAACCAAATCAAGTGCTGTCAGTTTTATTTTTTATCAGAATGTCTTGTGGGTGGGTGAAGGAGCTAAAAAGGTCTGTGAACTGCAATGCCAAGCATCCAGAACAAAAGCTTTGTCTCTCAGTAAAAGGTCCTTATGTAACCAGATCGGCCTCCCAGAAGCATGCAGATTTAATGGCATATTTATGAAATAGTGGCGGAGTGCAGCACAGCAAGTAACCTTGCTACGCTGCGTCGCTGGGAAAGGGTAGAAATGCACCATATATAAGGTGCATTCCTGACCTTTTCCGATGTACTAGAACACAATAGGCTGCCTAGCTCCAACACATGTAAGCACCCTTGCACCATGGTGCACGGGTGCCTGTGTTGCATGCAGGATTGTTTTTATGCAGAAATGGACAACTTCCTGCACAAACACAATCCTGACATGCATTTTCTTCTTTCTATGTGTGCTTTGAAATGCAGCACATTTGGGGGCATATTATCATGAGAAGTATCAGCGCATTTTCGTCATATATCGCTGAAAAAGCGGCGATTTTTCTATGTATGTATGTGTAGAACCATGAATCCCCCTAGGATGAAGCCAACCCCATTACCTGGTGTGAGAGAATGAAGCACACGTCTTAATCTCGAGATGGACACTCTGCGAGGGATGTCAGGCCACTGCGTGCTGGAGTGTCTGAGTGCAGGAACCTCAGCATCTCACATCAGTGTGCCAGCATGGAAGTCTTTCTCCTCTGCCTGCCCCAGCAATGATATGGTGTTTATATACCCAAAAGGTACCCTCAGGGGTTCTACCTTGCTGTGTCATGTCGGCCTAGGATGACAAAAGGGATGACCAGTATAAGTAGTTATTATGCAGAACATGGTAATCCTGCTGTGATTCTGAGAATCCTCATGCATAATAAATTAGGCTGGTTTTCTGGGAAAACCACACAACATGTTATGCAGCACCTAAGTCGGTAAAAAGTCAATACCAAAAACCGTTATGTAGTACAATGGCAGGGAAAATGTTAGGTGAAAGGTTAGGTGACTACCCAGGCTATATTGTGGTACATTGCAAAACATAACATTTCTGTAAGGCCTTCACTTTCTTCACAGGACTTATATCAGCAGGATTGGTGCTTTGACTCCACATATGCCAACCATTGAGTCTCACTTCACCTGAGGCAAATGTGCAACACACAAGCAGCTTGCTGGACCATGGAAAACTCTCCAGGAGAGCAATCTCAGTTCTTCAGGTCACAGGGTTTATGTAATCCCCTTTCCCGTCGCCAGTTGTTAATGTCCTCCTCAGCCAGGGTACATGCAAATGATCATGCCACACATGGAGCTTGGTGTTAATCATTAAACATTCTACATCATGATTTCTCTCACGCACATCCATGCACTTACTGTTCCACAGAGTCTGTTAGGAACCAAAAGGGTCCGGTCATCTCTTACTCACAAGACACTACAGACAGTATATTGCATGCGCAGCCTTGGACGGCTTTGCATAGCACTAGCGCTGGCACAACGGCTTAGTAAATCTGAGCCCAAATGCGAAAACATGCAAATAACTCAAAAAACATGATTATCCTGTTTCAGTCCTTTTATTTGCTGAAGTATATTTTCAGTAATATATTATCAAGAATATTGTAACCCCGGGCGGGTAACTCCTCATTGCCAGAGGAGTGTATGTAGTCTCTGTGGCAGAGTACGTACTTAGCCAGCCCCTCCACCCTCCCAAATGAACTAAACCTAATTAAAAGGCACTTACCTGCCCCATGGCTGCCTCCTCCTTTACATTGCCGCTCTCCTGCCTCCTCCTCGCTGTCCTGCTTTACTGATGACCCCTATGTTGTACGTCTTGCGAGTAATGGAAGATGCTTCATTATTCTTAGAAATGGGCTAGTGCTAGGTGTCTTAATATAACAATCCATTATCTGATTTCCCCAAGATGAACTATCCATAGTCGTGCTATGCTGAATCTGCAATTTTTCTCATTGTTTAAGCATAAAATCTGTACAAACCCCCCTGGTTTTATGCTATCGGGGGCCACTTCCATTTTTCCTCATGGAACTCTGTTCATTTTGGCAAGACTTTCAGTTTCTCACAAACTGTATCCAAATAGTGAAAGACTTTTCTATTCTATTAGAAATGCTGTTAGTGTTCTTTATAGAACTGCAAAGATTAACTCTGACCTCTGGTTTCGTACTTTGTATCTGAGCCTTGATGGCATGTTCTGATTTATTTTGTATTGCCTGTTCTAAAATCTTTGCAATAAAACTCTTCAACTTTTTATTGATCTACAACTTAGTTATTGAGGGGTCCCAGTTACTAATTTGATTTACTCTGCGGTTTTGTGGGGCCTGATGTAGTGGAGGATGGTATCTCTTAACGCAAGATCAAGGGTGCTTAAGCCAAATTTTCAGAGGTAAATTTTGGGGTGAATGAAATATTGGGGCTGAGAAAATTATCGGGGTTTGGGCTCCCAAAAATGTGGTAGCAGAGGAGGGTTACATAAGATTACCTCCTTATTTTCAGGGATTTCCAAGGTAGGTCCCTGGGATTTTTGAGTCTCTAACGCCTGGTCCAGGGGAGAAAGGGGTCTTTGGAACTTCACCAAATGTCCAGTGCTGCAAAGACTCCTAAGAAGTGACAGGCTGAGTGTTCCTGAATGATTTGGAATGCAAGCATGACTAGAGAGAATTGTTTTGTGAGAGTGCGTTGAAGTAGGAGGTTGTGAGATGGGTTTCTGTTTCTGTTCTGAGTTGTCTGAGTAGGCATTGATGGTTGTTGTTTCAATTGGCAGATTGATCACAGTTGTGTTGATGTACTATTCGTATTTGGTAACACATATGAGGTTTTACCATTTTACTGGATGATTTGGTTATCAGATTTGCTGGAATTCAAGATTTCAAGATGTATAAATAGTACTTGTCTGTAATTGTGGTGTGTAGAACGAGGCACCACTTACACATTGATAGGGATTCTGAATTAACATATTTTCCTTCCTAGGTTGTATGTCTAATTCAGTTAGCGTAATTTGCACTTGCACATGGGGCAAGTGTACTGACTGTGGTGGATACCACTGAACAGGAGTCTGTCTATTGTGAATTGTGGCTCAAAGGGGCCTTTTCATTCCAGTGTTTTTGATTTTAAGATTTAGTCTAGTTTCTCAATTTCTATGAATTGCGATTGAAATATCTTTCTTAATTTATTGACTTTGCTTCCTTTCTAGGCTAAACAGACAGGGATTTATTTAAATATTTGAGTTTAAAACATTTTTGTAGTTGTTTTGCTGTTCAGCAATAAGTTGTTCTAGGATTGGTTGCTCAGCCAGTGAGCCACACTGGAATTGATGAGACATCATCATAGGTCTCTGATTGGTGTGCTACTGATGAAGACGCACTGTGATAGGTTGACTTTTGACCAAGCAGTGCTGTGATTTGCAATTGTTTGCTAGG
Source organism: Lissotriton helveticus (assembly GCF_964261635.1). Taxonomy (NCBI): domain Eukaryota; kingdom Metazoa; phylum Chordata; class Amphibia; order Caudata; family Salamandridae; genus Lissotriton; species Lissotriton helveticus. The sequence continues at coordinate 810,944,053 of NC_136063.1, forward strand.
TTGTTTTTTGGGTTTTTGAGTTGATTTATTGTTTGTTTCAGGTATAAAGAAGAATGGGAAGCTTGTTAGTATATCCAAAAGTTACTGCTGTATCTACGGATGGTCAGAAATTAGTTGCACCAGGAACAATAACTTATGAAAGGTTGAAAAAGATTAGGAACTATAAGTGTACCTTGAGTTTAGATAGGAATAAATACAGTGCATATGATGAGGATTTACAATTTCCATTAGAGAGCAACTTTAATGTTAAGAAATTTGATTTCTTGAGATGAACCTTGTATGATATGAAACCTAGACTCACACAGTTTGAGGTGCTTAATAAGAGGGTACCTGTGGCCATGGAGAAAAAGAGAAGGAAAACAACTAAGCAGGTAAAGAGCTCCTTTAGGTACTGGCTTGAAAGTGACATGGATTGACAAGAGAACATTCGGAGAGAGGAAATTGTTGAATGTGTAAAAATATTTCCTGTATAGTAACGAAAAAAGAAGAGCAGGATAAAGACAAAACACAAAAGAAACATGAACAAGTAGATGAATCTGATGATGATGATACATTCATAAGTGATCTTATGAATTGTAGACCTCCTCCTCAATATACTAGACACAAGTGCTAAGGGAGATAGAGTAGGGGTACAACGTCCTTCTGGGGTGGTACCAAGTGCACCAACAGAAATAGTGATGACAGCAGTGCCTAGTACAGTAGGGATACACCGTCTGAAACCAAGATACATCTTATTGCACTTGTCAGAGTAGTAACCTTTGAGGGTCCTCTTCAAGAATTTAATATAGTTACTTTGAAACTTGAGTTTGGACAGATGTTAGAGGGTAACATACATTTGAATAGGCTGTTGACTTACAATGCTGATGAAATTAGATATATGATTGAAGAAGCAGAAAGATGTGCATATGAGGCTCACTATAGGCTGAAGCAGCTGGCTGATGAATTAGAAGATGACATCCGCAATGTGAAAAATGTGAAGTGAAATTATAAAATGGATTTGCCTCATGATGAAATTAAGAAAATGGGCTTGATTACTTTAAAAGTACATATTAAAGATTTTTTTGAGAAAACCTGACATTGGAGTGATGTGAAAAAGATAGAAAAATGGAATAGTGAATAAAAAACGATGAAGGGGCTAAAGGTAGGGTGAGAAATTTCGAGGAGTGATTGTGGGAGGGAAAAAATTAAATAAAAAATTAACACTTACCTTGCTTATGACTTGTTTGGGTGGCTAGAGATGGTCAACCAAACAGTCACTGTGCACTTTTAGGAGTGGGCAAACCACTCTTCCACTGCCCTGCTCACAGAGCAGCCCTGACAAAGCAGCCAAACATATAATGATAATAACTGAAAGTTGTTATAATTTTATGTTTTTGCTTCTGCACTGCTTGAAAGCAGTGGGGCGACACTCCTCCACCATAGTGGAGGAGCCGCCCCTGGTAATCATAATCAACACAGTGAGTTTTGTTGGCAGATAAAAGAAATAGATTAAATCTTGATGCTGGCAAAGAATATCAGTGAATACTTTGACAGTCAGCAGAAGAAGCTCAGAATAAGCAATTTGAAAAAGCATCCCTGAATCAAATTGGTTCAAATATGAGTTCTCTGCAAACGGGAGTGAATGGTGTGAATCAGGTGCACATGTAAAATGATGGCAGAAGTGATGGAGTGAATGTGAGTATTGAAATGAGAAATAAAACAGCCTGGCCCTTTATTGGGAAGATCAGGCACTGAAAAGCAAATGCTATCAGAATCCTATCAGGATTCAGGTGCATGTTGAACAAGATTAACAGATGCAGAAAAAATAATATGATGGGTACAAACATGCAGAATACAGAGCAGAATGTGTAGAATCAGAAATCTTTTTGTATGAAAATACCAGTCACTCCTGTGATGCAGCAGAATATGAGGAACAGGATGCCTCATAATGCAGGGTATCAGAAGAATCTATTGATTCTGAGTGATAAATTGACAGGGAGTAGTTAACAATGATGGTGCCTGAGTATGGAGGAGGATTGCATACTTGGAGCAGTCCTAGAGTAAGGCCAAAGGTAGCCCATATGGTGACGGAGAAGACAATGGCCATCCCATTTCATTTTTGATTGATATGGGGGCTACCCATTCTACAGTTTGTTCTGTGGAAGTCTTATTCTATCCCTCTCAGGGAGAGAAATCCAAGTTGTTTGGATCAGTAATGAACATGTTAATCAGGTTACAGCAGATGCTCTGATTAAAATTGGCTGGATGGAAAATGAGCAAGGTGGCGGACATGGCTGTGTCCGAGTGAGCTGGGACTCGAGTGCTCTCTGCTTTCCCTCACCCCTTCACGCTCGATGACACTGAGGGAGTTTTGATGATGTCTTCGTCCCGTGGAGAGGCTCCGCTATGCTGAGGCTGCTGACATCAATACCTACACATTCTTCTACATACCGGCGTTTGTTCGTCTCCGTCTCCATCTGCCGCTTCTGTTCTGGCTCCGCGGCCTGCGTTCAGCGCTGGGAGAAGGGAGGCGTGGCAGCTAGCTGGCTGCTGCGGGGCCGTGTGGGAGATCTGGACTGGAATCCCTGCAGGCCAAGTGGAATGGGGCCCAAGAATGCCGGTACGGCTCCCTCATCATCATCTAGGGCCCGAAGACCCGCGCAGTGGTGGCAGTGGTTGCATCATCAGCGATTGCAACCGCAAGTACACCTGTGCAGGACTTGTGACAGCAGTAGGACCTGCAGCTGCTGTGTTGCCAGACCCGGACCCGTAGTCTTATCAGGATGCTATGCAGGCGGCAGCAGCAGTGGCTCCCGTCGAATCTGATTCTGGAGATGCTGGGGGGGGGGTGCCCAAGGAGACCTCAGAAAGAAACATCAGGTAACCATTGCGGGGATATTTAGGAAGAAACTGCCGCCCAAGAGTAAAATGCAGCATTCTGAGCATTCTGAGCAGGGGGTGGCTGTAACACCCTTGCATAGCAGCAGTTTGGCTCCTCTCAACGCCTTCAATGCTCCAAGTGCCCCCGGCCTCCCAAATGTGGTACCTACAGTGCTTAGAACTTCTCCTTCTGGACAGGCTCCCCCTCCTGTGGTTACCAAACCAAACTGTGCTGGGGAATTGAGTCGGAGTGAGCTGGTAAAGACAATTTTAAATAAAAATCATGTGAACTTAGTAATATCCCAAGCAGTTGGCGGGTGCATCTCGGATACTTGCCCCTCTATTGCGGATGATTTCTCTCTGCCTACCCCTACCTCTGCTGACTTAGCTCCAGGGGCAGGGGCTGTTGGGGGTACCCATGTGGTAAATTTTATTCTATGTTGGATGTGTCCATTACCTCAGAGGCTGAAAGTTGGGAAGGGGATTGGGCCGAAGATAGGAGCCTAACTGGGTCGGTTCCCTTTGAAGCTGGCTGCTGCGGGGCCGTGGGGGAGATCTGGACTGGAATCCCTACAGACCAAGTGGAATGGGGCCCAGGAACGCCGGTACGGCTCCCTCATCATCATCTAGGGGCCCGAAGACCCGCGCAGCGGCAGCAGTAGTTGCATCTTCAGCGATTGCAACCGCAAGTACATCTGTGCAGGACTCGTGACAGCAGTAGGACCTGCAGCTGCACTGTTGTCAGACCCGGACCCGTAGTCTGATCAGGACGCTATGCAGGCGGCAGCAGCAGTGGCTCCGGTCGAATCTGATTCTGGAGATGCTGGGGGGGTGCCCAAGGAGACCTCAGAAAGAAACATCAGGTAACCATTGCGGGGATATTTAGGAAGAAACTGCCGCCCAAGAGTAAAATGCAGCATTCTGAGCATTCTGAGCAGGGGGTGGCTGTAACACCCTTGCATAGCAGCAGTTTGGCTCCTCTCAATGCCTTCAATGTGCCTAGTGCCCCCGGCCTCCCAAATGTGGTAACTACAGTGCTTAGAACTTCTCCTTCTGGACAGGCTCCCCCTCCTGTGGCCACCAAACCAAACTGTGCTGAGGAATTGAGTCGGAGTGAGCTGGTAAAGACAATTTAAGATAAAAATCATGTGAACTTAGTAATATCCCAAGCAGTCGGCGGGTGCATCTCGGATACTTGCCCCTCTATTTCGGATGATTTCTCTCTGCCTACCCCTACCTCTGCTGACTTAGCTCCAGGGGCAGGGGCTGTTGGGGATACCCATAATAGTGAAGGTGGCACTGAGGTTGACTCTGGGGACTCATGTGGTAAATTTTATTCTATGTCGGATGTTTCCATTACCTCAGAGGCTGAAAGGTGGGAAGGGGATTGGGCCGAAGATAGGAGCCTAACTGGGTCAGTTCCCTTTGAAGAAGAGGATAATACCTTGTTGACCTCTGGAGACAGCGGCTCGGTGCGAAGAGTACAGGGGGAATCGTTGAAGAGGGCATTAAGCGGTGATGGATTTCCCACTTTGGATCTTACTATTCTACCACAATCTGTAGGAATTAAAGACAGCAGAGGGGCTCTAGATCCCAATCTGGCAGAACTTGGTAATGCCATTACCCTCACCACCATTTATCAGGCCATCATGGCGCAATCGAGAGGAGACAAAGGCAGAAAGTCTCCGGGTTCAAGGTGCAGTTAGGAAACTACAGAACACGGTGCGACGTGTCCACAAGTCGTGTGCAGAGCTGTCAGTAAGGGTTGGGGAAGCCGAGGGAAGAATCTCGTCTATAGAAGATGACCTGGTCCTGCAGAAAGCTGATGTCTCTTCCCTTCACTCGACTCGAGATGATATAAAGTGGAAATTAGCTGATATGGAAAACAGGTCATGAAGGAACAATTTACGCATACTGGGCATTCCCGAGGGGGCTGAGGGGAAAGACATTCGTCAGTATGTTATTGACCTCTGTATCGAGGATTTCCCCGAATTGACTGAGTGGAAGTGAGACTTCGAGCTGCAAAGAGTTCATAGATTTCCGTTTCAGCTGCGGTATGGTCATAGTGGGGCTGCGGCTAAACCTAGGACAAGTATGATCTGTTTAAATAATTTCTTACTTCGTGAGCGGTTATATGATTTAGCGCGCCCAGATCGCAAAAGGAGAGCAAAGAGATGTGATTTTTTTGTCCGTCCTGACTATTTTCAGGCAACTGTGCAACAAAGGTGGCACTTGCGCCAACTGATTCCGCTGCTTCAGGCAAAGGCGGTACACGCCTTCTTACTTAACCCCGCCAAGCTTAAGGTTATTTATAAAGAGAAAAAATGTTTCTTTACCTCAGAGATACTTGCAAAGGATTTTTTGGGAACACTGTAGTGGGGAATTGATCTCCTTGGAGTCTATAACGCTATAAAGCTTACAAAGATTCTTCTTATTTACTCCCTTTTTTTCCGTTTATGTCTTAAAGTGAAGGGGTAGGGGAGGGTGGGGGGAAGCACTTAAGCCTTTCTCTCCATCACCAATCGGGACTTTTCAGTCCCTTTGCTCCATTTGGGTGGGTTTGGGGGATGGTGGGAGGGGTCGGGGAGAGAAGAGGGAGGGAGGTGTGGGGGGTGTGGGGGGGCAAGGAGTAACAAGCGGGGTCGGTGCCTCCTAAATTGAGTAAAGTTTGGTTAAATAAACTTATTTCAGCTTCACTAAGTTTTTTCGTCTTCATGGCTGTAAGCATTGGCGCACATTATGGTTGGGGGGGGAATTGTTGTGCCTTGTTCCTGAAGCTGTGATAAAATTCTTTTTTAATGATGGGTAAGCTCAATATTTGCTCTTGGAATATCTGTGGATTAAATAGTAGAAAAAAAAGAGGGATTATAGCCCAGATCCCAATGAGGATAGATTTGATTTGAGTACAGGAAACACATATAGCTTGGAACAATAGGGCATGGCTAAAAGATCTGGGCTTAGAACATGTTTGCTGCACACGACAATGTACGACCACGAGAGGGGTCGCTATCTTAAAAAAATATAGATGGGGGAATGTAAGCGGGCTAAGGTGGATCCACATGGTCGGTGGGCGATTACGGAATTGAGGATAGAGGGTTTGGCTGTGTCTATCTGTTCATTGTATGGGCCCAACTCTGATGATCCCGCCCTCTTGAATGATCTTAGTATCGAGCTGGCTAATTGGCCATCCTCATTAATCCTCTGTGGGGATTTTTATATTCACTTGGCTGGAGACGTAGACATTCCGAGTAATTATTGATAAGTGGGTAAAAGAATAAAGTGTTTAAAAGCCACTAGGGGTCTATTGATTGATTTTGGATTAGTAGATGTCTGGTGGCTGAGAGGTCGGGGTGCTCCCAAAAACACTTTTTACTATGCCCCTCATAAGCATGTACGAATTGATTATTTCTTTGTGTCTTTGGGAATGTCTACTAATGCTAGGTTTGAGATTCACACGAAAATAATTTCGGACCACAACCCGATTACTATAGATTTAGAAATTGAAGTTGGGTATAAGTCCCCACGAAAACCTTGGACATTTGAGCGCCAGCTTTTAGTTGATCCAGGTTATTGCGAACAAATGAATGAGTGGATAATAGACTTATTTCAGTTTAATTGTGGATCGACCTCAGTAGGTACGGTATGCGATGCTTTTAAGTCAGGAGTGTGAGGGGACACCCTTAGCTATTCCATTAATAAACAATTTAGATTAAGGGCAGAATATGTAGAAGACCTAAACAAGCTTCGTCTTCTAGAAACTAATTTTATGACGGCTGTTTCTGCTGCACTGGATCATGAACAAATCTAGACTAATCTCGCCGTCCAGAAAATGAAGGTGTATCAGATTTTTGCAACAAAGCTAGCTGCCCTTATTTCAGTACATCGCACAGAGCTTTGAGGTGGGGGAGAACTCAGGGCGGCTCCTAGCTAAAAGGTTGAGGCAGAAAGAGGCAGCCACTAGGATCAATTCTGTTCAGGATGAGCAGGGGCAACTCCACGAGAACCCGGTAAAACTTTTGGAGATCTTTTGTAACTTCTACACCCAGCTTTACACTGGCGATGATCCTACGCCGGCAGCAGGGAAACTAGCAGACTTCTGGGGGGGTAGGGAATTCCCTAAAGCCTCCAACAATCAAAAAGAAGAGCTGCATGCACTATCACTTTTGATGAACTTGAGGTAGCATTAACATCGCTTGCTGGTGGAAAGGCGGTGGGTCCAGACGGGATTCCCCTTGAGTTCTTCAGAACCTTTTTCCCAGCTCAGAAAGAACAAATGCTGGCAACCTTTTTGTGTGCACAAAGAGATACCCCCCCGATGTCTTGGCAGAACTCTACCATAATGGTTTTAAAAAAAAAAGGATAAATCCCCTTTTTCACCATCTTCGTATAGACCAATTTCGGTAGGCAATGCCGACAGCAAAATGTATTCCAAAATTCTTGCTGAGCGGCTGTCTAGGATTATTTCAACCCTAGTATCAGAATTTCAGTACAGGTTTATTCCCGGACGTGATACTGCTGATCAAATTTGGCGGGTGATAGCAATGATGGATTGTGCAGAAGCCACGAAGAATACAATTGGAATCACCCTGTTGGATGCCGAGAAGGCATTCAACAGGGTGTCTTGGCCATTCCTGTGGGAGGTGCTTCAGTTGAAGGGGTTTGGCCCAGTTATGGTGCAAGCATTGAAGTCCTTATATCATTTCCCTACTGCTTGCATTTGTTTAAATGGTAGAGAATCTGGCCCGTTTTCAATCAGTCGTTGTATGCGACAAGGCTGTCCTTGTTCCCCTTTATTTTTACTTTTTTTGACCAAATTAAATTATTCCGACGATATCAAACCAGTCAAAATTCATGATCTAGAATATAGATTTCTGGCTTATGCGGATGATATCGTTGTTGTCACTACTGATTTAGCTTCCACACTGCCAATAATTGAAGATCAGGCATCAGAGTTTGTGCTCTTTTCTGGGTACAAGCTTAATCGCACCAAAACACAGATCTTCTGTATTGGTGGAAGTCCTCCAGAGGGCATATCCACTGTTACAGAAGCCACTTATTTAGGGATCAAGCTATCCTCGCCAATCAATAAGATTCCAGAGTTGAATATTAATCCGGGATTAATTAAGGTGAACTCTACTTTACAGCGAATAGATCACTTTCATTTATCACTGCATGGCAGGTCGAATGTTTTAAAAATGCTTGTGTTACCCAAATTTCTTTACATATTTAGAACTATTCCGCTTGAATTTCCAGCGTCTTGTTTTAAAAAACTTGAAAATATCTGTTCTAGGTTCCTCTGGGGGTATAAAAGGCACAGAAGGGCATATAAGAAGATGGCTCTGCCTAGATCTGATGGGGGTTGGGGTATTCCATACTTTCTGTTTTATTATTGGGCGGCGGTCTTGCAGTACATATCTCCACTGATAGTCGGGGATAGAGCTATGCTATTGCCTTGTCATTCCCCCTCAATCTAGGAATTTGGGTTGGGGGAAGCAGCTAACTGCTGCTTGGTCAAGGTTCTAGAACCAAGTTATTTAAAAAAAACTAAATATAACATTTTGAAAGCTGCCTTTTTGATTTGGAAACGGGTTAAGCGTCATCTAGGCTTTATGAATGTAAATGCTTATACCCCTCTGGAAACTGTTGGGGCTCTTCCTTTGATGTTTCGAGACCAAACGGTTTACTTACTGGTAGCGTCAGAAGGGATTCCGTCGCTTGGGAGATGTCTGTCCTGATGGCATACTCCCAGTTTTTTCAGATCTCCAAGCTCAATACGGCTTGCCAAGACATGACTTTTTTAAATACCTGGAAATTCGTAGCTATTTAAACACGCTTGGGCCTGGCTTAGATTCTCAATTTAGAAAAATGTCATTAATAGATCTCTTGGAGAAACGAACATCTATTGGTCTATTGTATTCTAACTTGATAATGTTACTTCCAGCAGATCTGGAGCAATGCCAAGTGGGCAAGAAAATTAAGCATAGAAGGGATAGATTTAACCAATTCAATATTTTTGGCAAATCAAGTTTTGTTGACAGGTCGGATGCAGGCACAGCACTACATGTCTATTTATGATATGTACTATACCCCTGGAAAAATCTCAAAGTGGGGCACAGGAGCTGGAACCAAATGTAGTAGGTGCGGCGCTTTTGCTGCAGATTCGCTTCATTTGTTTTTGTGCCCTAAACTGTCATATGTTTTCTCTGCTATTGAACATTTTCTTGCACTGTTAATCGGGATACCACTGTGTATTACCCGGGAACTAGTCCTGACAGGAGTTCAGACAGAACCTGTTTTTTCTACATCTAAAACAACAACTGCTTTTGTATTTATTTGTATGTCGATTGTACATGCCTGCATCACGAAGGACTGGATTTCTCCGGACCCTCCCTCATTTCTTTCTTGGCGGGCAAGACTGCTGGCAATGTATACTCTGGAAACTGCCATTTATAAGACTAAGGGGAGCAGGAAGAGGCTTTTTGGGGCAAGGCTGTGGGCCCCTGTAGCTGATTGGTTTTTAGTTATATTGTTCCCTCCCCTTGAATTTTTTCTAATTTCTTGATTTTTTTGAATATATACATTTTCTTTTCTGCTGTTCTTTCTCCTTTTGTCATAAATTGGGCGGAAATGCTATTGTTTTTATTCTGACCCCATGTAAAGGTATTCATTCTTTCTTTTTTATATGTGTGATGCTTGTTTACTCCTTGCATAAAAATTTTAAAAATGTCAAAAGTTTAAAAAAAATGGATGGAAAATAAGCCTTTTAACTCTCCTGTGATGGGAATTGTGATGGGATTTGAAAAGCTGAATGACAAACAGAGCAGTGCAAGATCGCCATGTGATTAACAAACTTGCTACCACATGCTGTACATGGGCACCAAATCCAATAGTGATCCTGTTCCAAATTCTATCAGCAGCAGAGTTACATTCAGTCATTAGCCAAGTGTTCTTCTCATTTCGCCTACATGAAGAGACACAGTTCCTTTTTGCATTCCAATTTTTGAATAAAGTTCTTGTGTTTTGTATGATCCCACGAGGGTATACTGAAAGTTCTTCAATCTTCTTGCAAATACTGAAGCAGGATGCAGAGAGTTTGAAAGTGCCATGTTTTTCAGCCTTGTTGCATTATATGGATGACCTACTGGTCCCATCAAAGACTAAGGAGGACTGTAAGCTGGTTATAACTGCCTCGTTGAATAATCTAACTGATAATGTACATAAAATCTCCCCAACTAAAATGCTGTATTGTAAAATGAAAGTCATATATCTTGGACACTCTATTGAAACGGTGTGAGGAAAGTCTGGAAAGAATGCTTTCTGCTATTCTGAAATTGAGCCAGTAAACAACCTAGAGGGAGGTTTGGATGTTTCTTGTAATTGTTGAATACTGCTGTCAGTGAATTACAAATTATCCCTTGATTGCAAAGTCTTTAGTGAGGACGACATGCATTGATGTCCCAGCTCTGGTATCATTTGGTGATGAATACACTGATGCTTTTAATAAACTGGAGGAGAATTTGTGTCATGGTCCTGCACGTAGGATGCCTGATTACAATTTGGTATTGTTTTTATTGTGTCATGAAAAGGCGGTTTCATAAGCCCAGAATTTCTTTGCACACACTGCATCGAATTTGCCGATGCAGTGCGCGCAATGTAATTTGTTTTATTCATTTGTATGTTTACTTACCTGCATTTGGCCATATTCCATAGTTTTCTACCCCCAACCGGCCCCTCCCCCGCCCCACGTCACTTCCCGGCAGCACTCCCACCACCGACTGCTACTGGCCCACAACCTATAAATCAAATGCTACCAGTGGGCCTACAGAACTGATTGTGTAACTCACATTGTAGGCCTTTTAACATGCCTGTGGTCTGCCACTGTAGAGCCTGTGTATGTACTTTTAAACTGCCATATTGACCTGCCAATGTTTCCTAGTTGCTAGGCCCAACCCTTCCTTTCTATTACACATATGTCACCCCTACGGTGGGCCCTGGACAGCCCCTGGGAAGGGTGCACTGTACTAAAAAGGAAGGAAATGCACTTTTAAATTTTACATGTCCTGGTAGTGACATATTCTTAAATTTGTATTTCACTTCTGACTGCAAGGCCTATCTCTCCCGTAGAATAATAGTGAAGTTGCCTTGTAGCATTTTATAAGTACAGTTTCTAATTGGGACATGATATGAAAACTAAATGTAGTATCTCTGGAATCACAATTTAAAAATACAACTCATGGTGAAGTTATGTTCTGAAATTTTAGTTTAGAAAATGCCACTTTGAGAAAGTTGGCATTTTCTTACCTGACCCATATGATGCTTTTTGTCTTACTCTGGAATAACCATCTGGGCTGGATGACAGCTGGTTGCCTGCATTCCCTTTAGACAGCCACATTAAAAGGAAGGGTAGGTGTGACTGCCTAGTTATATGCATGTTGATGGTGCTGCCTGAGCAGGCGGGGAGGGAGGAACTGACACTCAGCACTTGAAAGGATGCCGTCCTGTCCCGACACAGAGGATCGCATACCCTCAAGGAGTAAGTCTGGAACCAGGGAAGAGCAGGGTCTTGTGCACTAGGAAGACATTTTTTGAAATTTCCTTATATAAAAGGCTACAATTGGTATAAGTACTGGGCTTATGAAACCGCCAACTCAGAACACTGCTGCAAGTGAGGATACTCTGCCAGGAAGAAGAGCTGCTGTGCAGTAGGAGGGATTGCCTATTTGCTAACTGCATTGCTGTGTTGGCATGCTGCCTATGGATTGCTGTGCTGTAGGTTGGACTGCTACTTGCTACCTGCTCTGTTGTGTTTGCCTGCTGTCTGCTGCCTGCTGGTTCTTGCTGGAAAGTGAGAAGGACTGAACCTGCTCTCTTCATCCTAAGACCTTAAGTTTCTCCAAGGTCTCGGTGGCTTGCCTCCTGTTGCCGTAGTCTCCGGGATATTAAAGACTTCAACTTTCACATTTGTCTCAACACCTGGACTTTCCTTGGTGTAAGTATTGCTCTGCCATGTGTTACCACTCAAATTCAGGGACCTTCGATGTGAGGTTGGGGTGTAGCACCTACCAGAACCTATACTTCAACATCTCTGTGCCGATTGGGCACCGATTAATCTTCAGCAGTGACATCGTGATTGACACATCACCACCTCTGAGAGGTCTGGGCCTGGTGTAGTGACCTGGCATTCCAGACTCGACTCTTCTTCACAGAACCGATGTATCGCCACTACAGCATTTTATTCTGCGACAAGGATTAAGGTACTTTGCACACGGGCCATGAGTGGGTTCTGTAGCCAGCCTACACACTGTCGCGGGTGGCCTGAACTCTTGTCTTGTCCCAGTCCAGCGTGACCGAAAGTAACCCCAAACCACTATTTTGCTTCTTAGTATTGTTTTTCATTTATACTTTAAAAATTAATATCTCGTCTTGTACTTCTTGGGTCTTGCATTGCTAAGAATATATTAATACATTTTCCTAAACCTGTGTGGATTCTTTTTGTGGTGTTTTCACTTTGTTAATATGTGTCATGTGCACAACTACTTTACACATTCCCTCTTTAAATTAGCCAAAGTGCTCTGTGCCACGCTATCAGAGTGTGAGCACAGGTGATCTTTTAGTGTGTACCTCACTTACCTTGACTATGATTCTGGTTCCTGCTTGAACAGGGTGTATACTCTGCCAACCAGAGACCAGAATTCTAACTCTGTAGATATGGCAGGGTCTTCAAAGCTAGTGAATGTAGAAATGTTAGCCATTAGGGCTATGATAATTGAAAATCGTCTTGATTTAGATATTATTTTGTGAAAAGAGGGCTGAATTTGCAAAGTGATTAAGATGAAAAGGTGTTGTCCGTGTATACCTGATAATAGTAAGGCTGTTGATTCATTTGCTACTAATATGTCTCATTTAACTCAATAAATTCAGTCTCTGAAGGAACCAGGATTATTGGAATCTGTAGGCTCTTGGTTTAGAGGATTAAGGAGGAACTTTTGCAAGATTGGTGAGTGGTTAGGTGCTATAGATGGGGGTATTTTCCGTCATTTCTAACTCCTAATGTTTTGTGCTAAAGTTGTTGGAGTGTATAATTAGCAGATATAAAATTAAAAGAGGAAGTGAAAATAGGTCAAGTAAAAGGAAAAGATAAAAGGACATCGAAATGGAGGATTTTAAAGATTGAGTCTTTAACCAGCTAAAGATAGTGGAGGAGAATTTTTGAGAACCAAAGAAGATGAAGATGTCTACTAATTGATAATTGAATAATAAAGCTTATTAATGAGTGTTTATTGGTTATTTAAAAATAATCAGAGGGGGGAACTGTTAAACATTTTTATTTTACATGTGCAATTATTGTTTAGTAAATAATGTGTGCGTAATAATACTTTTTATGATGGGTATAATCATAACCGATGAATTAATAATGTTGCACTTGAAACATATTAAAGGACATGCTTAGATGTGTAATTAGTCCAAAAGTTTAGTTATGACACATTTCCGTAACAACACCATTTTATTCAAATGGATTCAGTTTGTAGTGTTTTGTTCACACTGCTCGTATTCATTACCCCTTCCAATCAATGCTGCCCTGCAAGCCTTCTTTCCCCACAGCTTCTGTGGATGGCAGTACAACATGATGTAACTGAAGATATATTTCGGTGAGCACGTATTGTGAATAAAACTTTCCATCATGTTCCTGATATAACTTTTTGAAGAACACTTCCACTGGAAGTTCTGTTTCTGGCTTGCTAGCACATTTGTGTATTAGTTCTTGAGTAGTCTCAGTCACTATTTTCATTTATTCTGCTATTTTGTTGGGCCTAAGGTTGTGGAAGGTGCAGAATCAGACAGCAAGATGCAAGGACTAATCCATTCAGCCTTTTCCGCTACTATTGGAATATACTAAGAACGTAGAATGCTAATATTAGACTGTTTGAAGAAAAAAGGCAATGAATGTCCCTTTAACAAAAGAGCACAGTTTCTCTTTTTTTGGGCCCTTCTATTATTAGGCATGTCTTGTTGTTTTGATTAAGTTATTTTGATTACTTTTTTAGTAGAGGAATGAATGAAGTATGAATGGTGTTGAGTAAGGATAGTGTGGTCATGGGTTAAGACATGTTTTTGAGTACCATAGTGATATAATGTATTAACATAGGTGTACATATTTTTGTTTTGTTTTTGTTTTTGAATTACATGAATCTAATGCTTTATATTAAATACCAATATATATAAAAAAATTGGTATGTGAAATTTAGTAGTTTATTCTGGTAGATTGTATGCCTTTTTCTTTCTATAATTATTTATTTATCATATACATTTTGGCACCATTATGACTTTGTAGCAAGTTTTAGGTACGCCGAGATACTCCACTTAATAAATATATGAGGTAGGATGTTTGTTTTGTTGTGTCGTGAAGGGTGGTGACCTAGATGACCAGCTCAATATGACATCACAAGTGAATTCAGTGAGCACGTCCTGCTTTCACATCCTAGGCATGCTGCAAATGGTTCTCAAATGGTTGCCAATAGAACACCAGATGGGCTATCACACAAGCACTCATCGACGGCAACACTCTCTAAGCTGAAATCTCCAAACAACTCCTACACAGACTTCAGACCAGCCAGCACACCACTGCAAGACTCATACTAAACCTACCACACCATACACCCATCAGACTGCACCTTAAGAAGCTTCACTGGCTCCCTATTTAAATGCACAGATAATTCAAATTTCTCACATGCACACACAAAGCCCTCCACAACACAGGACCAGTATACCTGAACAGCTGCATACTCTTCCAAAAGCCCACCCGACACCTACGCTCTGTCTCACATTCACTCCTCCACACTCCTGGCTTCCACAATAGCAGTCCAGGTGGTTGCCCTGTCTCCTACTTCGCACCCAAAACATGGAACAACACCCGTGAACACATCAGATCCACCGCCTCATTTCTTGATGCCCACAAGAAGCTGAAGTCCTAGCTTTTTGAGTAAATACTGAGGGAACCACGCAGCTACATGCCTGCCCAACTGCCTAGACACCCGCACAGATGATTAGTGCGCTATACAAATCAACATAACACAACACAGCATAACACAGCTCCTCTCTAGGGAAACAGAATTCTTCCTTCTCTGTCCCCCACCCTAGTTTACCCTGATGTACTACAAGGGTGCTGAGTGATGGCCCGGGCTGAGACCTCTGGCTTGGATTGTTGCATTATGAGTTAGTGTGTGGCAGTGTGCGGTGGGGCCTCCCGTGGCCTTTCCTCAGGGGGTGCCCCACCACTAATTGGTGAACTTTCTCTGTAAACCGGGGACTCCCAGGATATTGTTGGATTCTTTATGGTGAGGGCTGGTTGATCATCTCTGTAAGACCCTTGCTTGAGAGTGGGGGCACCCAAACCACTCGTGTTGCTCCTACTGGAGAAGTCTGGCAGTTCCGCTGACTGGAACTTGATTTATACATGTCACTCTGACATGCTGAGAGAAAGCCCTCAACCCACAGATGGCAAAGGACAATGTGTTCTCAAAACAGTGCAAACTGGATAACTTTGCCAAAACACTTCCGGACAGAGCGGTCTCTCTGACCTGGTGGTCGGTGCAGGCGAAGGGTCAGGTTCTGTGGCATGAGAAGGCTCCAGCACCAAAGACATTCTACACAGCATCCATTCTTTCTGTCAGGCCTTTGAGATGATGATTTGTGAAGTGGGGCAGTAATTTTTTTCATTTCAGTAGGACCTGCGGAACACAACCAGCCATGTCACTGAGGTGGTAGTTCTTATATTTATTTTGGAGAATTTATTTTGGAGGATACGGTGACCTCCATCCAACAAACAATCCAGAAACTACAAACTACAGGGAATACAAAGTTGAGTTGAGGATGATGAGGTTCTCTCTCTGAGTAATAATCTGTGCTTTCTGGGATTCTCTGAAGGGGTTGAGGGTACCTGCCTGGAATTCTTCCTTGAGTCTCTCTGCTCCATGGGCTCCTCCTGCCACAGCAGATTTCTCCTTGTTTCCTAATTAAATGGGCACACTGGGCCCTTGACAAGAGGTCACCACCAGGGGTTACTCTGCGGTCCCTCATTGCTTGATTCCTGAACTACTGAGACTATGATCTCATGCTGTGAAAGGTGAGAGGGGTGGAGATGTGAAACACAAATCCCACGGAATTTTCCTTGACTATTAGAAATTGGTGCAATCTCAGCAGAAATCATTTGAACAGGTGAAACAAAAACTCCATGCTATGGTCTCAAGTATATGCTGTTCTACCCTGCCAAACTGAAGACTCTCCCTGGTGGGCAGGGTGCAGGCTGCCTGTCCAACACTACAGTGATGCCTCCCAATGAATCCTGGTGGGGAAGGAGCTCTACCCACCGTACGTATCGAAGCTTCTTCCGGGGCTCTGGGTCACAGCAGAGCCCTGGAGGCCATGCAGCTCCTGGGGAGGAATGGTCTTTAGACATTGATAATTAGAGGGTTGTGCTAGGGGAAGAAGTTGAGGCTGTTGCTGCAGTCCAGTGGTATGAAATGAGTCATGATATTAATCGGAGTAAGTGCCAATACAACCAATTTGGAACTAGTTTAACTTTTCTTTCATTTCAGAGGGGGAGAGTTTAATTTCTGGTGGCTGATGCTTCTGAGTTGGAAGTGTGGGGAGTTGAGTTTACAGGTTCTGTATAATTGTTCTGAAACATAGTGACAATGCCTGTGATGAGATTGCATTGCTTTCATTACAATACCTTTCAAGGCCACGATGGATAAGTAAACTAGGGTGTCAATGGGCTCATTAATACAATTAAATAGGGAATGGTAATGGAATATGTTAAGAGGCTTTGTCCGGAGATTCTCTTCTTACAAAAAAACACATCTGCAGGGCACCAAGTGCGCCTTTCTAGTGAGACACTGGTATACCAGAGTTTAGCATCCTGGTTTTGTCGAGGGCTCTAGGGGGGACAGTGATATGTATTCATTGTTATTTTCCTTTGGTAGTCACCAAGTCGCATGTTGATAGTTGGCGGCGGTTTGTACTGCTGAAGGGGACTGTGGAAGAGACCTGATGGATTTTGGGTTGTGTATGCATACCCCCTACACTGATTAGTACTTCACTGTGGGATTTATCAGATGTTTTATTTCAGATCCATCTGGGAACACTGATATCATTGGGGTATGTAATGCTCTATTAAATTGAATACTGGACATCACTTCGGTGTCCCCATCCCATGGGATGCAGGGCCTTTCTCGGTGGTTTTACTGGATGTATGTGGCATCTGGCACCCCCTCAATTGTTAATACATTTCATTATCAGCCCCACACAATTCCAGCACCAGAATTGATTACTTCTTTGCACCAGCTGACTGTTTTGAAAGGGTTACTGGGGCTCACATCCATGCCCAGGGCTTTTTGGACCATGCACCAGTTGAGTTGAGTTGAGTACCAAATCCACGGTTTGTCCCAGAGTTCTGGGGAGGTGTGGTGCCTGAAAGCCTGGGTGGCTCAGGGAGGAATCTCTGGTGGGATACTCAATCAGGCAACAACTGAATACTTTGACATACATTCCCCTACTATGTCCCCCCAGGTCAGCCTCTGAGAGGCATTTAAGGCAGTAATCAATGGGAAGGCTTTCTCTGTGGTGCACTGGAGGAAGCAAGACAAAGAACAAGCCATTGTAGAGCTTGAGCCCCAGATTGTGCATCTAGAACAATCAACAGACAGAGGCCGCTTTAAGGAAAGGTGGCAACAGCTGACACATGTAGGAAATGTTTCCTCAATTCACTCAACCTTTCTCGGCCATTATCACAGTATAGGGTCTACAAGTAAGGTACTAAAGTAGTCAAAATACAGGTTGTCACAAAGCGAGACTGGAATCAGGATTGTCCCATCTATCCACACCCCAAGTGATCTTGTCCCTGGGCCCCTGGAGATTGCAAGGGTTTTCACTGCTTACTGTCAAGAGTTCCATCATCCAAGGACCCACCTTCCTTGGAAACAGTAAACCCCACTGCCAGTGATTTTATGGTACCATTGCTCTTCATGCTGGACCAAGAGGTGCTGGATGAGCCATTGACTGTTAAGGAGATTCATTCGGCGATTGCATCTTCCTCGTTGGGGAAGAACCTGGGCCCACTGAGCTTTCCGATCAAGTTTCTTTTTGTTTAAATACTCCTCTCTTCGTAGCACAATATGTTACCACTCTTCAGGAAGATTGCACTTTCAGGCTTGCTGCTAGATAACTTTGTGTGTACCACAATCACAGCTATCCTTAAACTGGGTAAGCTTTCCAGAGCTTTGTGCTTCATATAGACACACCTCCCTGTTAAATGTGAAAGTCAAGCTTTTGGCTAAGATCCTGGCCTCTCGATTGTCAATGACGACCAGAATGGATTTATGCACAGGCAAGGTACAAGGCACTGTCTACGTTGCTAAGAAGTACAAGGTGGCACTGCGGTTAATATATTAGGAAAAAGCCTTTGACACAGTGCACTGGTTTCTTCTATTCAGCATTCTATAAAGAATGAAATTTGGCCCTCAATTCCTGACCTAGGTGAAGGCATTATACAAATCTCTACAGGCAAAAGTGAGGGCCATCGGGGCACTCTCACTGCCCTTCCTTATTGATTGGGGTACCCATCAAGGTTGTCCTCTCTTCCCTCTCGTCTTTGCCCTTGCCAAATGAATCAGGAGAGATGCCCAGATGTTTGGTTTTCATTGTGCTGGAGGCAGTAGGATAGTGTTATACTCTGATGATATGCTCCTGTTTGTTCAGCGACTGCAAGGTCTCTTTACAGCTATTGAGACAGATGCTGGATATTTATAAAGAGTCAAAGCGATACAAAAGGGGATGATGGACGGAGCGTTTGAACAAATCAAACACTCACCCCCAGTCAACTGATCTGGGTTTAATCCATCACCATTCTTTAGTTCACTCAGCCACCCCAGTTCAGACATGGCTATATGCAAATCAGTCTGACCCTGTGCCTTGTGGGAACAGTCCAGCCCGAACTGCCAAGCCATGTCTTCCCTGGACCGGAAACAAGCATCCTGGGACCGGTTTCGGATTCATAATCCTCATCAGCCAGGCTATTTTGAATCCGGTGGCCAAGTGAACAAGGGACTCACGTCTGAGCATACCCTGCCACACTTAGGGCGAACAAAGCGATACAAAAGGGGATGATGGATGGAGCGTTTGAACAAATCAAACACTCACCCCCAGTCAACTGATCTGGGTTTAATCCATCACCATTCTTTAGTTCACTCAGCCACCCCAGTTCAGACATGGCTATATGCAAATCAGTCTGACCCTGTGCCTTGTGGGAACAGTCCAGCCCGAACTGCAAAGCCATGTCTTCCCTGGACCGGAAACAAGCATCCTGGGACCGGTTTCGGATTCATAATCCTCATCAGCCAGGCTATTTTGAATCCAGTGGCCAAGTGAACAAGGGACTCCCGTCTGAGCATACCCTGCCACACTTAGGGCGAACAAAGCGATACAAAAGGAGATGATGGTCGGAGTGGTTGAACAAATCAAACACTCACCCCCAGTCAACTGATCTGGGTTTAATCCATCACCATTCTTTAGTTCACTCAGCCACCCCAGTTCAGACATGGCTATATGCAAATCAGTCTGACCCTGTGCCTCCTGGGAACAGTCCAGCCCGAACTGCCAAGCCATGTCTTCCCTGGACCGGAAACAAGCATCCTGGGACCAAACTCAAATTGTACCAGTTGCGGGGATTCTGAGGGGTCCTTTTATATAAGTATGGGCGGAAAATTTGTTCCGCTCACGGAATTTGTGGATTTTCCGCAATTTCGCGATCCACGAATCGCACAAAATTGAGGCAAAATCCGCGAATCCGCGAGCGGGATGAATTTTGCTCAGGAAGCACTTACAGGGTTACAGCAGGTGCCCAAGTTGAAGCTAATTTCTTTGTAACCAATTACAAAATGGTTACAAAGAAATTAACTTTAACTTGGGCACCTGCTGTAACCCTGTAAGTGCTTCCTGAGCGGTGCCTCGTTGCCTACTTGCACCTATTCTCTGACCCTGCTCTGACCCTCGAAGCAGGGTCAGAGAATAGTTACAATTAGGCAACGAGGCTCATGTCACTAAAATTAAACCTCAGCAGGAAGCACTTACAGATAAATAAAGCAGGTGCCCAAGTTAAAGCTCAAATTCAGTAACGCATTATAATCAGCCCAAGAATACAGTGAGCACGGTCGATGCTAGGCAGGTGTGCTTTCTCCTACCGTCTACAATTAGCTGTAATCCGTGATGGGGGTCTAGGCATCCACGAGTTTCTCGAGCGCAATCCCCCTGTACTTCCAGTGACCAGCACTTACTGCTTTCTCCTCATTTGCTGCTCTGATCGGTCTCTGACCCTTTATAAACGAGAGGCATGTGGACTCGCACAGAAGCCCGGCCCCACACACACTAGGTTATGCATCCTCTTCCCGCCCTTTCCCCCACTGTGATGGACGGCTCACTCGAGGGACCTCGGCGCCTATGGGCGCGGTGGCAAAGTCACAGACACACGTGGTGACTGGCCAACTCTTCTGGGCCTTTACGCAGCTGTAGTGTAGGAAAAGCACAACACATTTACCCAATGAGGTAGCACTTACTGCTTTCTCCTCATCTGCTGCTCTGATCGGTCTCTGACCCTTTATAAAGAAGAGGCATGTGAACTCGCACAGAAGCCCGGCCCCACACACACTAGGCTATGCAACCTCTTCCCGCCCTTTCCCCCACTGTGATGGCCAGCTCACTCGAGGGACCTCGGCGCCTATGGGCGCGGTGGCAAAGTCACAGACACACGTGGTGACAGGCAAACTCTTCTGGGCCTTTACGCAGCTGTAGTGTAGAAAAAGCACAATACCTTTACCCAACGAGGTAGCACTTACTGATTAGCCAGTAGAAAGTACTCCAGTTAAGTATGGTGCAAATCGCAAAAAAATCAGCGATTTTGCGGGAAAATCTGGGAATTCGCAGATTTTTTTGCGAATTCGCGGACCGCTGATTCGCAAAATTTGCCCATACTCACTTTTATAATGTTGTTTGATTGTGCTTGGTTATTACATAATATTGGCAGAGTATACATGATTCTCTGGTGTGCATGGTCCACACATCTAATGTACTGGATCCTATGGGTGCACTGCTGAAGGCGATGAAAGGACTGGCCAACTCACTTAGTGAGTGAACACTAGCGGGTATTGACTTCCTTATTGCTTGATAATGGAGGGCCCATGGCATTAACCACTGCAGTAATATGGAGAAGGAGATCTATAAATAGAGGCAATGTCCAAATAAGCCCCAGAAAATATGGGGTCCTTGGATTTCCAGCACTATGGATACTTGATATGTTTTCTGGTTAGAGTAAATGGACATGATGTGACCCTCACAGCTGAGGTTACAGTAACGTGGAGTGACACTTGTAGGGTAGTGTCTTTGTCACTGTTTGGTGAGAAGATGTTTTCTTTTGACTGTTCTCTATGAAGCAAAAACAGACAATTGTGTATCAAAAAATGTATTTATATATGGTTTTATCAAGGTGTGTACAGTTTGATAATAATAGGCACTCTGAAGATTTAATTCCTTTTTAAAGCAATACTAAAGAAGCATGGCTTCAATACTTTCTCAGTGATCACCTATTGTCCAACTTTATGGTGACAGTGATCCGACAAAAAAATAGATGACACTGCAGCAACATCCTAATAGAGCCTATTTAGTGACCTCTGGCTGGCATGACCATACATGGTGTGATCACCTCTACTTTATACTGAGTACCAAGTACTCAATACTTGTCAGTGTCAATACAGTTACCAAGACGTTCCTTGTTTGCAAACACACCCCTCTGCAGGTTAGTCACACAGCCAGAATTGCCAACACTGTAGTATTGGTAATCTAGAGGTGAGTGAGGACTGAACTATTGAACCTGTAATCTGAGAAAAAGGTGTGTCCCCTGAATATATAATCAACAAAATCGAACGGGCAGAATATTGAAGTCAAAATATCAAGATCAAAATATTAACAGGCAAGTAAGTCTAGATTTTCCATACCTAACTCTACACATTTATACCTAAGCAGTCACATATATTCAAGGTATGTAGATGTGGAGTTAGGAATAGTCTTTCTATTCTTCCCCATATGCACTTACCTTTTGATATTTTGTCCCTTAATATTCTGTTCTCAATATTAGTGTGTTACAATATTGTTGGTGTCAATATTTAGAAATACAATCTGAGAAACGTGTCATTAATGTGGGAATCAGTGTTTCTGTGGTCAATTTTTGCTGTGAATCGTAATTTTTAGATAGTCATGAGTTTCATGAGAAATGTTTAATCTGACACTGGGATAATCAAGATTATCCCCAGTCAAAGAATGAGGGCCTTAGAGAAATCAAAAGACTGGGGGTAAAATAACATATTGTTAAATCACCCCAGTTTTTGGGGTCACATCTGTTATATCCCTAACTGACTGCTGCCTCTCATCTTGTCTCCACAGAGTTAAGCTTGAGGAGAAAGGAGTATTTTGAGTTAGACAAACCTGTCAGATAATCTGTCTTCAAAAGATGTTATACATAGAATCCCCACATGCCTCTAAAATCACTTTAAACATATAATATTTGGTTTTTCACTAAATGATTATTTGTTATGGATAATGTGTCCACAAATCACCTGCATTAGAATGTGTGTAAGTATTCTAAACATCAAAAGTTATACAAATTAAGGCAGTAGTTACATTTGCCACAATCATATTTAATCCAATATCCATATATTTCTAGTTGGCTGCAGCCATTCCTCTAAAGGCATGGCTGGTTACATTTTGATTTATAAACTAATATGTTAATGTACCAATACCCCCAGCCAACCAAATGCCTCACTGCACACCCTATGGTGCCTTCAGGCTTGGAGGCGGAACACTGTGTGCTATAAATTTGGTTTCTGGTAGGCAGATGTATGCACCAGACCAAGCAGGAACCACAATCCTAGTCAGGGTAAGTCAGATGTACAATAAAAGATAACCTGTGCTCACTCTCTGGTAGCTTGACACAGAACAATCAGGCTTTTTCAAAGAGGCAATGTGTAAAGTATTTGTGCAACACAACACACAGTAACACAATGAAAACACCACAAAAAGACTCCAAACTGGTTTAGAAAATTAGACAATAATGTTATAAATAAATCAAGAATAAAACAACAGAAATCCAATAAGTAGAAGTTGAGGTATTGATTTGTAAAGAATAAATAGATTTCTAGCACTTAGAAACTATAACCGCCAATGGGGATTCTCTGGTCACACTGGACTGGGGCAAAGTCAGCAGTGCCGACTGACTGTGAATGAGCACAGGCCAGAGACAAGAGCCAAACAGGCCTTGTGAACAGAGGACCTTGTTCCTGGTCGCAAAATGTTGATGCAGGTGCAGAAGAGCGATGCGTCGCTATCGAGCCCGCAATCTGGGTGATGCGTTGATTTACTGCACGCAGTGGTGGCAATGCATCGGTTCTGAAGATGAAGTGCCGAGCTAAGATGTGTTGGTTCCAAAGTGCTATGCGCTTTGTTTCTCCATGTAGTCAAGGGGATGCCTAGATCTCTCCACACTGCTTTTGGCAATGTGCTTTCCAATGCATCAGTCTCTCAAGGCGATGCATTGGTTCAGAGAGCAATGTGTCAATTCTACTTCTGCAACAGGGTTGATGCAGAGTTTCTGCAACTGGAGAAATGTCAATTTCTGTGGTGCAAGGATCTGGGTCCACTTACAGTGCACCATACATGGAAGCAGGTGTAGAGAATTTGATAGCCCTGAGTCTCAAGCAACAGGAGGCAAGAAAGCAAGCCCTTGGAGATCACTTCAGTTGAAAGGCAGAGTCCAGCTCTCTTACAGTAGGGTCAGAGAGCAGCAGGGCAGTACAGCAGAAAAGCATGTCTTCTAGAGCAGCAGTCCAGCAGAATGTCAGTTCCTGGTGCAGCACACCAGCTCTTCTGACAGAGTTCAGGTACAGGTCCAGGCGTGTCTGATTTAGTGGGGTCAGAGCCCTAGTACTTATACCCAATTGTGCTTTTGAATTGGGGGTATTTTACAGGAATAACGTTCCCTAACAAAAAAACAATTTGTAGAAAAAAATCATATAAAGATACAGTGATGTCTATATTTATCTGTCCAACTGGAAATGATCATTTACCATAGGAAATTAAAAGAACAACATACTAGTGGAAGCATATACGACATTAAGAAGAGAGAACTCAGGCATTAGGATGTCAAGTCTCCACTCACATGAAATCAAGGATGTTCAATTTGAGACGCTTGTTTTCTACGCCCCCACAAATCTACATCTGTCAAACCATATGAATATCACAGTTTAACAAGAACAGATCTTCAGGGGAGGTGGGAAAGTGGGACAAAATAAAACCGAACAGAAAGAAAACACTCTGCTGGATTCAGATCTTGGCACAACTGTGGCGCTGATCGCGATAGCTTAACCACTCTGTAAACACAGCAATTCTTCTGGGAAAATATCTACGTACAAACTATAAAGATCAATAAACATTCATTAACCTACTTAGTTATATACATTCACTAGTATCCTGATTTATATTCCACATAAAAATCATACCTTTCAATTTAATTTGCAGCTCAACATATAGCTGAGATAATGTTTCCCTTTTATCATCAGATATATCACGTACTTAAAGTGACGTTCTTAAGCACATGTGTATAATGCTGATCTCTGTTGTGAAATAAAAGAACACATTGTCACTATAACTGACATTCAAATGTTCCATGAAACACTTACTACCAAATAAAAATGTTTTTCTTGTCTTCAAGAATATCATAAAATAAAAGTAATACAACACAAAATGAGTTTCAGCAGGAAAGGTTCACTTATTTCTGAGTAGGAAATGAGTCTGTCTCTCTTTACTTTGAAAAGTCATATTTGTCTCACTCTTGAAATACGAAGAAACTATTATTAAATTAACCTTGTAGCATTTCTTCTGTGAGCGCAAAAGTTGTAAATTATTAGCCTTTGGACTAGACCAGAAAAGTACCTGTTTAATCTTTGATGCATTTCCACTGCAAGCTTTGGTAATTAGAAATGCCTTACTTAACAGAGCGCTGCTTTTTCTTTCTTTGTTGCAGGCCTGAGTTATTTACTAGACAGAACGAAGGAGGAAGTTGTGGCGTTGTCCTGGAGACCACCAAGAACTGACTGGAACCAATGAGGAAGAATGATGCCAGCGGCGCGGGAACTCGAAGGAAATCGGGTAAGTAGGGAGTCGTGAAGACGAGCGCAAGCAAGTCTCATTCTGCTTTCATGCCTTTTATCGGCTTCAAGTGGATGGGGTGGTTTAACAGAAATGCAAATTGCCAACTGTAAAGCGGGTGTGGCAGGCACATGTAACTGTCATTAGTTCTGCTGAATCAAGTTGTTTCAAGCTACATGAATTCAGATACCAAAAACTACTTAATGTTTATAACAGTATTACAGCAAACCATACCAATTTATACAAGAAAAATAAAATCATGAAAGTTCACACTTGTGCAATTCCATAAAGCAAACCAAAAAAAAGACTGAACATGCTACATATATTGGGCCAATTCTAATAAAGAGTATGAGGATTAGCCATGATTATGGAGCAAATCCTAATATAGGAATAGTGTGGCCAAAAACAATTCATCAGTTAGGCCAACATAAATGCCTTGCAACACCCTAGCACATACTGATGGGTACAAGGTTGTGTCAGAGTGCGCAAAGTCGATGAGGTTTCAATCCCTTTAACACAATACTGGGAGCATCTTCAGGACAAGACAATTGGAGCCTGAGACAGATGCCTGTTAAAGTCAAAGGCATGTACCAGGGAGTAGCGGTCAAGGAAAAAGAGCCTGCGTTGTGGGCGGAGAAGGCCATGTCTCATAAGCAATGGGTGGAGTGTCCTGGATGGGGTCTTGGCGAGGCGGTAGTGGTCAAGGGATTGATCCGCGTTATGGGCATGAGCCATGCTCAAAAGAAAAATGCCAGCGCCATAGGGCATGGTCATGCTGACCAGAATAGGTGGTTGCATTCAAGGAATTGAAGATTTGATACCCGGTCCAGGTAAGGAAAGTGACTCTCTGGGCAATGGAGAATGCACTTGTTCAGTGTGAGTAACTTTATGAAATAGCGGTGGTGTTCAAGCGCTGTAAACCACGGTGCCTGAATTCTCTCTTCTTAATGTTGTATATGTTTCCACTTGTATGTTGTTCTTTTAATTTCTTAAATTAAATGATTAAACGATCATGTCCAGTTGGACAGATAAATATAGACATCACTTTATCTCTATATCAATTTTTTCTACAAATTGTTTCTTTGTTCGAGACCATTGTTCCTGTAAAATACTTTGCACCCAAGGTCCTTGACCACAAAAATTGGGTTCCCTTGTTTTTGTAAAATTTTAATTAGGGGTTACTTCAAAGAAGAGTATTTGAAGTGCACAGACTCACTTTCTTCCCAGCCTTTTGTCCAGACTAGCTGTAGGGGGTAATCAGCCCTTTGTGTGGTGCAGGACACTGCATATTTAGGTGTAAGTGTTGGCTCCTCCCTCTCTTCCTGCCCAGGAATAGCCATAAGAATGCAGATGAGTACTCAAACATACTTAACATTCCTGTGTTTGTAGCTGGCTAGATGGAATGCATAAAGTGTACGTCACCCACTCCAGATGTGTATTGGAGACAGGCTGCAGACACAAAGAGCTGTAAAAGGAGAGAAATGCCCAATTTCTAAAAGCGGTATTTCTAAAATAGTAAGGTTAAATCCAACTTTACCAGTAAAGAGGATTTGTCATTACCATTCCAAAGAATTAAATATGATACCGCTACTTATTTCTAATCAGGAATTACAGCCTTAAAAGAGTATTAAGGAATTCCAATTGTTAACCTATAAAAGGAGTAGGCCTCACAGGAGTGAAAAACAATTTAAATGGTTTTCACTACCAGGAAATTGAAAACGTAAAAGTACCCACAGATGGGCAATACATTTGAGCCTATGTGAAAATCCCTGACTTCCCGCAGTGTCCAGCATGACCACCCAGTGTAAGGTCATGCAGGATCCATGGATCCAAAGCACAATGGAAAACAATACACGTACTTACACACTAAACCCCCGCTGCTGACGGCCTTTGGCGTAAGTGTATGTGGGAGGGTTGGTAACAGGGCCTGGGTACAGGCTAGGTCCTGTAGCCAACCCCCGCCATGCACGGCTGTCGCCAATGCGCATCAGTGGTTGTATTAAAGTAAGTGAATTATTTATGACTTTACATGAGAAAAATAGACATTCACTGAAAAAAAGAAAAGTAACAGAAACATTATAGTTAGGGTCACATTTTACCCACACAAAACCATAGAAATTCAGCAGTTATACCTATAGTTCTACTAATCTCAAGAAACTATAATTCATTCCTGGTTATAGTTTCGTAACATAAGTATAACTATAAATTATAGTGGGAATCTTTCGGGGAACCCCTACAAAAGAGGAGGTGTTATTACATAACCATCTTCTGCTTCTATTTTTTGTGGGAGCACAACCCTGAACCAAGACCCAGGAACCCCAAAATCGTAGACAGACAAAACTCTTTCAGAACACCTAAGATATTATTTTCTGAGATTCTTCCTTGACACCCTTCGTATTGCGATATTGCGATAAAGAATACACTCCACAACATCAGATCAAACATTAGTTTAGCAGAGTAACAAATACATTATTAGGACTACTCATTAACTGAGTTCTAGATTAGGAAAAAGTGAAAAGGTTTATTCCAAAAATCTCAATTTAAGTGATTCATAGAAATGCAAAATATTCCATGAAGGCTTAAATACAGAGTACATAGTCAAAAAACAAGAACAAGTCCCAATGAACAGCAAAATTATAAACGGAATGGACAGTATCCCTTGCGGAAAATAAAAAAATAAAATAAAAAAAATTATCTGTCTTAACCCCACAATCCAGGGGTTCTGATACATAAATTTTGTATATCAAATTAGCAAAACCACAGTTTTCAGCATGGTGTGATTCCATTTACCATTTCTTGTTAGAAATCTAGGTCATAACAGAACAGGCTAGCACTAGGTCATTTTCTAAAAAAAAAAGCCTTCTGAAGCCTCAACAACACATCCTCATTGGAAGTGCAACCAAATGCAAGATTTTTAAAACAATATATAATACACCACTCAAAGAGCGCTAAGGCCAGCAGCAATTAGGCAGAAGAATGGAACGACTTTGGATTGTTTGAAATTGTTAGAAAAAACTAGCAAATTCATTAACAACACATGCACATTGGAAAAAATACACTATGGGCCTGATTTACAAAGGTAAACTTACACATTTGTTTAAGTTTGCTATTTTTTGGTATTCACAAACTGCGGCCCGATTCACAAAAGTAATCTGAGACAAAATCTTAACTTTATGACTGTTGGTACTCAAAATAGGCATTTAGTAGTAGTAAAGTTAGGATTCCTAACTTTACTACTACTAATCTGAGAAAAATCTTAACTTTACGACTTTTGTTATTCACAAAAGGTTTTTAGTGGTAGTAAAGTTAGGATTCCTAACTTTACTGCTGCTAAATGCCTTTTGTGAATACCGAAAGTCGTAAAGTTACCATTTTTCTCAGTTTAGTAGTACTAAAGTTAGGAGTCCTAACTTTACTGCTACTAATTGCCTTTTGTGAATACCGAAAGTCGTAAAGTTAGGATTTTTCTCAGTTTAGTAGTAGTAAAGTAAGGAGTCCTAACTTTACTACTACTAAATGCCTTTTGGAAATATCCTGAAAGTCGTAAAGTTAGGATTTTGTCTCAGATTACTTTTGTGAATCTGGCCCACAGTTCGTGAATACCAAAAAAATAGTAAACTTACTCCAAGTGTGTATTCACCTTTGTGAATCAGGCCTTTGATTTTGACTAGTCTCTTCTATCATGGAACCTGTGGGAAGAGAAGGAGAGAAACATCACAGGGGAACACGATTGGAGGAGTGAAATTAAAAACATCAAACCACATCCATATTACCTAATATGGTGAATTTATAAAAATATGGTACAACTGAGCTTCATTAATAAGCACACTTCTAAATGACATATTTAAATCACTTTAAGTGCAATCTAAACATTTCATCAGTTACATCTAAAATTAACCACAGAAATCATTTATTGTCAAAGTTAGTTTTCACTCAAAGCTGTGCACTAAAAAACTTCCACTCTGATCACACGATTTGCATACATTTTAGCGATGTCTTTATAGTCCAAATGAGCTTGGGACCATTCAGTGAACAAATAAAGCCTGTGTAAAAGACCTCCTATAGGAAGAGTCAACCCTTTTAGAACTCTAATTACTACATGCTTTGACACCTATTTGAGCAGCATCATTTATAAATTAGTCATTCCTATAGAGGATAGGTGATGTAATTGTCATTGGCAAGTCATCAGACTTTGAGGACATTGGACACTGAGGTCTAATAGGATCCCTGGTCAAAATAGTTGCACCTTAACAGGATTTAAGACACTAAGGGCCAGATGTAGGTAATTCTATTTTGGTACAAAGACAAAATATCGAGTTTTAAATTTCAATATACAATTATATCGAAGTTTAAATATCGAAGGGACATAATATAGAAGGTAAGTAATATCGACATTCTTAATATCGATATTAGTAATATCGAAGTTTTAAATATCGATGTCAGTAATATCGAAGTAAATAATTTCGATGTTACTAATATCGATTTTTAAATACATTTTGTGTATATTATATTGTATTTATTATGTTTAATAATTTATTTTTAATGTAATTTAATTAAATGTTGTCTTTTAGTACTGTAGCGGGTTGTGGGTTTATAGGGGAATAGGGTGGGAAGTAATTTAATTATGTTAAATTAATTATTAATTAGTAGGAATTATAAATTAATTAATTGAGAATAATTTTTAAATAATTATAATTAATTGAATAATTGATAAATATGTTCTGTAGCGGGTTATGGGTTTATAGGGGAATAGGGTGGGAAGTAATTTAATTATGTTAAATTAATTATTAATTAGTAGGAATTATAAATTAATTAATTGAGAATAATTTTTAAATAATTATAATTAATTGAATAATTGATAAATATGTTCTGTAGCGGGTTACGGGTTTATAGGGGAATAGGGTGGGAAGTAATTTAATTATGTTAAATTAATTATTATTTAGTAAGAATTATTAATTAATTAATTGATAATTCTTTTTAATTAATTTTAATTAATTGATTAATTGATAAATATGTTCTGTAGCGGGTTATGGGTTTATAGGGGAATAGGGTGGGAAGTAATTTAATTATGTAGAATTAATTATTAATTAGTAGGAAGCATACATTAATTGTTATTAATTGGTAAATAATTAAAATTAATTGGTAATTCATTTTAAATAATTCATTAATTGATACATGTGTTCTGTTGTGGGTTGTGTGTTTATAGGGGAATATGGTGGGAACTAATTTTAATGTAATTAAGTAATAATGAATTATTTTTTATAAGAATGTTATTTCAACCCCTACGCTATCCAACACTTTCCCTACTGTTGCACTCTCTGGAGTTGGAATAGTAATTGTTACCCCTACGCTATCCAACACTTTCCCTACTGTTGCACTCTCTGGAGTTGGGATTGTAATTTTTAATCCTACGCTATCCAACACTTTCCCTACTGTTGCACTCTCTGGAGTTGGAATAATAATTGTTACCCCTACGCTATCCAACACTTTCCCTACTGTTGCACTCTCTGGAGTTGGAATAGTAATTGTTACCCCTACGCTATCCAACACTTTCCCTACTGTTGCACTCTCTGGAGTTGGAATAGTAATTGTTACCCCTACGCGATCCAACACTTTCCCTACTGTTGCACTCTCTGGAGTTGGAATAGTATTTGTTACCCCTACGCTATCCAACACTTTCCCTACTGTTGCACTCTCTGGAGTTGGAATAGTAATTATTACCCCTATGCTATCCAACACTTTCCCTACTGTTGCACTCTCTGGAGTGGGAATAGTAATTGTTACCCCTACGCTATCCAACACTTTCTCTACTGTTGCACTCTTTGGAGTGGGAATAGTAATTGTTACCCCTACGCTATCCAACACTTTCCCTACTGTTGCACTCTCTGGAGTGGGAATAGTAATTGTTACCCCTACGCTATCCAACACTTTCCCTACTGTTGCACTCTCTGGAGTGGGAATAGTAATTGTTACCCCTACGCTATCCAACACTTTCCCTACTGTTGCACTCTCTGGAGTTGGAATAGTAATTGTTACCCATATGCTATCCAACGCTTTCCCTACTGTTGCACCCTCTGGAGTGGGAATAGTAATTTTTACTCATACACTATCTAAAATGTATTTAGCTTTTTTATTAGTATTATTTTGTTATTAATTGCTATTTATGTGATTATTTTATGTATATAAATGTATTAGTAATTTATTATATTTTTATGTTTTTTATAAGTTATGAAAATAATTAATTTAGAGTTAATATTAATGAAAAATATATTATGTATTATATATTTATTAATATTAATTTGTATTACATTATGTATTCATTTTAAATATTATAGTACATTTTTAAATATGTGTATTACATTTATAAGTATTATTTTGTTAATATTAGATTTTTATTTAATTAAAAAAACGATATTTTACAAATAACGATATTTTTGTCATTCTATTTATTTTTTTCGATATATTTGTACTTACCTTGTTAGTGATAGGATTCCTATATTTTTTACTTCGATATTTTTGTTCCGATATTTTTGTATATTGATATTTGTGTTATCGATATTTTGTCAGACATTCTCTATTTTACCGACTCATAAATACCGAATTTTACCGATTCGGTGTTTATGAATCGGTAAAATAGAAGGAGGGAGATTTAGGTAAATTCGGTAAATGAATTACCGAATCTGTAAAAATCGGTATTTACCGAATCGGTAAATACCGATTCAGTAATGCCCATTGATTCCTATGGGCATTGAAGCCCATAGGAATCAATGGGCATTACCGAATCGGTATTTACCGATTCGGTAAATACTGATTCCAGCAAGGGTGCAGGGGGTGTCACTTTGACACCCTCTAGCACCCCAAATACAGGCATGTGTGCCATGTGGCACACAGACATGCCCCAAGGGCATGTCTGTCTGTCACATGGCATAGGTGTGCATGCACACATGTGCATCGCACTAATCGAGCGAGTGCTCCACAGAATGTAATCACTTTATTTTAACGAGACCTCTTGGAAACCGCTTAGCTTGACTCGCATATATTGTCCTTTTCTCCTTAAAGTCGCTTCTATAGAAAACTCCATGGCACTTCTTCTGTGTACTTAGCAATGCTCCAGAATGGACAACACCAGAATGCAGTTGTACCTTTCTTTATGCACTAACACATTTTTTTTATCATAAATAATTTTTAGTTCTATGTGTCCTCTCCATTTTGTACTTTAGGTATCTAATGTGTGAGTGTGTGGGCAGTTAATGAATGTTTGAAGAATTGTGTTGACTGTCATCTTTCTTACACAAATGATGTGCCATGTTCTTGTGGAAGGGTGAATGCTGAGTTTATGTTGTGTTGTAATTATTTCCACCATCAACATATCTCACACTTGGTGTGACAGATGTAGCCTTTGCTAAACCTTTCCAGGAAGAAGGCACAAAATATTCAGAGTAACCCAAACTATCCGTCTACACAGCTTATGGACCACCTCGAACTGGACACTTTCAGTGGTACGCTAAAGCTAGGCAGTGTGCACTTTATTTTTTCTCAAACAACAGCCACAATCCCTTTCACCGCGAACCACAAAAAGTCACCAAATTAACTTGTGCTTAACCTTCTGGTAGCCTGGCACAAAAGCAGTCAACTTAACTTAGAGGCAATATTTTAAACAGTAATATAGTAAACACAAGAAAAAGAAGACACTGATTTGGAAAAATTGAGCAAAATGTAATATATTATTTGACAGCAAAATGAAAAAATTCCAATCAAAAGACCGGAGATATGAGCTTTTAAAATTTTACGTGAAAATAGCATCTAAAAGATGGAAGCGCCAACCACGGACATCTAGTCTTGCGTCTCCGGGAAAAGTTGAAAGTTATGCAGCACAATTTGGATTCATGTAGTAAATTGGGCCATGTCTCCACTTACCTTCAGACTTAAAAGGAATTTTGTAAAAAAAAAATTGAGAAGGTATAGTTGAGTAGGGTAAGGCAGCTGGCAGAGTCCGAGGAGAAGGAGTCATCCTTGGGGAGCCACAGTACGAAGCTACAGTGAAGATGTGTAAGTTTGGACACACTCTCTTTGTAAAAAGTCAAAAATATCCAGCATGTCAAAACTCTATGAGGCTGTTGAATAGGATTTGCGGGTGCGGAGAAAAATGTAGCGGGTGCTATTGTGAAGTCAGGCTGACCGACAATGCACCTTGAGTGGATCGCGAGCAGGTAGGACTGGTCAGAGGTTGTTTAGTATTAAAATCTGGACCCTCATATGACCAGAAAACATTTATTCTGATCTCTCTCTCTAGAAGTTTGAGACCAGCATGTTGGTATCATCACATGGTGGAATGGACTGGCCGATGATGACGCATGCCACAAAGTGTGGGTGAGGACTTTTCATGCAAACTTTTTTTTTGCTTCTTGTACCCTTAGATGTAGTATCACTATTCCAGAATGATTACAAGAATAAATGATGTGGTGTATTTTTTGTGGTTTTGAGTTTCATTGTGGAAGCTGTATGGCAGGAAGACCTCCAGCTCTCTTATTGTGTGAGTCAGGCACGTCTCCTTTAAGTTCTGAGAGCACTTTTTTGGCTGCAAATGTTCTAAGTCCCAAGTTTCAAGTATCCAGAACTGGAGGGGTACAACATGGGGGGGGGTCAGGACTCAGCCAGGTTGGGATCAGGTGCGGGTTCAAGATGTTTGGAACTTTTTCTGCCCATGAGGCTCGGATCAGGAGGCCTGCCAACTGGCCATTGGACTCACTCTGGGTGCCCTGTGTTCAAGCAGGAAAGCAGGCCTCAGACAGTTCTCTAAAGTACATAGCCCTCCACAGATCCAGAAGTAAACTGAGGAGTGGGCCTGAGGGTTCTATTTTGTTTACCATGTGCCAGGTTTGAAGTTGAAGAAACTTCAAGTTTTTCTCCCACAGATGGTGTTGGACTTTCCTGTACCCAAGCCCAGGCTCCAATGGGTATGAGGTCACAAATGGCCAGTGTGAAGTTATTTTTGTGTATGCTGAGGCAAATGCTTTGAAGTATAAGTGGGGCTGTGCACAGCTTAAACCCCCACCCTGCCAGGCTGGCCCATCCTGCTAACATCCAGTCCTGCTACTGTGTGACTGTCTGGCAGGAATACACAAAGACCAGTTGTCAACTACACAAAGTCATGTGACTCAGGAAACAGGCTACAGGCACCAAAGGGAAAGCAGGACAGGAAAATTAAAGGTTTGTAAAAGTGGCATTTTCAGAATTGTGATTTAAAATCTGACTCTACCTTTAAAGAGGATTTAACTGCAATTCTTTACATACCAAATGTGGTATTTCAACCAGCTCCTAAACAAATGTTATCACTTATTAAATGTAATAAGGTAACCCGGTGTTATCCTATATGAGAGGTAGGGGTCTCAGTAGTAAGAAATGAATTTGTGAGTTTTTCTCCACTATGATATGTAAAATTTAAAAGCAGTCCAACCTTGAATATACAAGGCACCCTACACTATGAGCTGTTTAGGGCACACCCTAGGGGTGACCTACATGTACTAAAAAAGGAGTTTTAGGCTTGTCAAAAAGTTTATTTGGCCAAGTCGACTTGGCAGTTTGAAACTGCTCATAGGCTGCAATTGGAGGTTCTAGACATGTTTTAAGGGGCTTCTTAAGTTAGTAGCACAATATGTGCTGCAGGCCCACTCGTAGTATTTAATTTACCAGCTCTGGACTAATGGTACACCACTTTAAGAGGGACTTATATGTGAAAATATTATGTAAATCAGGTGTAAGCCAATTTTACCATGTCTTAGGGAGTAAGCACAAGCTCCTTAGCACTGATTAGCAGGTGTTCCTAGGCCACCAAAAAGAAATTCAGCAAAATGAGGGTTGAAGGCAAAAGGCTTGTGGTGAGCTTCCTGAGAGGGCCAAGCCCAACCATATGTTATTGTAAAATTCCAAATGTTGATATACTCATTATTGGTATTTTAATTCTGCTGGGGTGTTGGTCTTATTAGTTGTCTTAGACCTGTCAACCTTGGAATGTTCTTTCCCCAATCTTTTTGCCTGCTTGCTTCTAATTTGCTGACCTTATTATATTGGTTTTAGGACTCTGGCCAATGTACCACTGCTAACCAGTTCCGAAAGGGCATTTGGTTTGATTGACTTATCCACAATTGGCATATTTAATTTACTTACTAGTCCCTAGTAAAGTATAATAAATGTATTCAGGGCCTGTACATTAAATACTACTAGTGGGCCTAACCCTTTAAAACATGTCTCAGACCTGCCACTGCAGAGCCGGTGTTGGCATTGCACACTGCCATATCGACTTTTAAAACCCCTTGCCAAGCTTTAAACTCCCCATTTTATGACATATAATTCCCACTAATGTACGCCCTATGTAGCCCTAGGTAACCCAGAGGGCAGGGTGCTTTGTAATTAAAAGTAGAGCATGTACTTTTAGGTTTGACATATTTTACATGTCCTGGGATGGGTAACAGCTGGGCTTTGTGCAATCCTTACAGACAGCCACACAAAGAGAGCTTAGGTGTGACTTGATGGACCAACCACATCCTGATGGGCCACCCTGGGCAGGATGGGAGGGAGGAGGTGGGCACATTCCTGAATAGGCTCTGTCCTGACCCCACACAAAGGACTGTTTAATCGCCTATAGTGAGTCCGGACCCAGGCCAGGAAGGGAGTATTGTATGTATTGGCGTTTTGTTGTTTTGGCCCTGTTTTGTTCATTAACTTAAACTTTATATTTCTAACTGGGTGTGAAATCTTTTTGTGTTTTGTTTACACAATTTTACTGTTTGAAGTGTTGCACAAGTACTTTACACATTGCCTCTTGAGTTAAGCTTGACTGCTCTGTGCCAAGATACCAGGGGGTGAGCACAGGTTAATTTAGGGTGTGTTTGCGACTTATCCTGAATAGGATTTCGGTTCCTGCTTGGACAGGGTGCATAGCTCTGCCAACCAGAAACCCAATTTCTAACAAATGACCTGAATTGAATGGGCATTGTTTTTTTATTATATATAAAATTATGTTAATGTATTTCTTAATTGTGTTTGATCTTTTTATTATTACCTAGTTATTTAATTGATATTTTTTAATCGTGCATTACATTTTTATCTTGGGTTGTTCGGTCAATTGGGGGCTTGAGTAGGTAGAATCTTTCTTAATTAGAAATTAATTCATCTTAATCGATTATTTTGTCGATTG
Source organism: Lissotriton helveticus (assembly GCF_964261635.1). NCBI lineage: Eukaryota > Metazoa > Chordata > Amphibia > Caudata > Salamandridae > Lissotriton > Lissotriton helveticus. Next base: position 810,980,357 of record NC_136063.1, read on the forward strand.
TTTTATATATTTGTTTTATTTGAATAATTATTTTTTATGCTGTGTATTCATATATTAATTTGGACTTGTGGGATGTATTAGGAATTAAGAGGGCAGTTCTATTTAATTATATATTAATTTGTGTTAATTTAGTAATATGTTATTTGTTTACATGTTAACACTGTTACTTATTTTTGTAAATGTTTTATAGTTTTAAATTTGTGGTGTGTTTTTTATTGGGAATTGGGTAGGTTGTTTTTTTTATTATTTATTTAAATTTGACATTTAAAATGATTATCATCAAGGACTTTACCTCACCCTCCATCAACAATATCACCCCCTCCCAAGAACTCTGGGACAACCTATCAAACTTCTTCCACAGAAACATTGGAAACATCTATAGCAACTTTGCACACTATAGTCCCAGCACACTCATCTCCAACCTACTTATCACCAACCAAGATGGCCACCTGACCGAATGGACAACCCACACCAGATATGACACAACCAAAATCATGCGGAGCATTAACACAGTGACACCAACAGATGCATGCCCCATCACGTGTACACCTAGGGAACACCACCAATCAGCACCACAATAACACATAATTTTCAACATCTCCATCACGTTGGCTATACTCACCGATGACTGGAAACAGGAGGAAGTCAATGCCCTTCTCAACAAACCATCAGCCACCTTGAACCAACTGATCAACTTCCGACACATCTCCCTGATTCCCTACCCAGCCAAAGTGATTGGGAAGGCCAAAGAAATTCTGCTGGGTTGGCGTGTAGGGCGGTAGTATTCAATCTCTGCTTTGGGTACTAGAGATCATTAAGAGAGTTAGCCAGGAGCGCTGGTTTTGAGTTGCAGCATATTATACTGCTCTGTTGGACGTAAGGGTACTAGTTATCAGGGGGAGGATTTCAATTTACTCCAGGGTCCTGTGCTAGACACCTCATGCAGAGATAAGAAACAATTAAAATGCAAATCCGTGTCTTTGGTGGATCGATTATTGCATTGCAAATCTTGATTCAAGGAAGTACACGTGTTTTCCAAGTGCTTTAAGTGTGCATCACAATTTGATTTTTTAAAATTTCTGCTCAGTTTAAAAGATCAGTTTCACAGATCGTGGTGAATCGTTTCTCAGATCATTCAATCATCTCTCTTCAAGTTGAAACTAGGCTAATTAATTCTAGAACTACTAGATAGAATTTTGATAGGTCTCTATTTATAGACAAAATATTGAAAAACAATATTCATATTTTTATAGAGGAGTTATTTTTTTGAATGAATGCAAACTCTGCCTCTTTATTGAACACTTGGGAACCTTTAAGGTTTGTTTTCATAGCCAGGTAACTGCTTATAAAGCAAAATTATGTAGTGTAGTGATAGAGGAAATGTAGGGGTATATAGAAAAGGAAATCAGTACATGTCTTAGTTCATCTTCTCTCTTTACCAGTGAATCACTAAAAAACGCTAAACAAAAACTTTGTAACTTCTTGTTAAATGAAGCGCTTGTTAATGAAAGGACTGGATTTCTGAAAACTTATGAGGAGAGTAAACATGCATGCAGTGCTTTGACTTGGTTGGTAAAAACTAGGGCCAGTATCAATAGGCTAGTAGAGGTGATGGACCCAGTGAATAATTCTAACATTTCCAGTAGTGAAGATATAAAGAAAATGTTTTTAAAGCATTATTCTACAATTTATAAGGCTTTGTCAGAGATGTTGGAGGATGCTAATGGGGACTTCCTTGATCCAATTTCAATCCCTCAGCTTTTGGTCGATCAGCAGGGAAGCCTAATTTAAAGCGATATCAGAGACAGTTTTTTGGATGGTCCTGGTTTCCATGGCAGTACAGATTTATCCTCATGGAGCTATATACATACACAATTTGTTTTGTTGTTTCAGGATCTCCTTAATGAAATAATCTATGGTGGGCCTATTTCTGTAACATTTATTGTTCTGAGTTTCCTAAAAAAAGATGAATAGTCGTTTAACCCAAGTTCTTTCAGGCCAATCAGCCTGCTAACTGCAAACTATAAACTGTTGCTGAAGATCTTAACCAATTGCCTAGCTCCTGGGGCCCAGAAACATATTCATTGTGACTAGAACGGTCTGCTTCCCCATAGGTACATGGTAATGAATACCAATTATCTGATTCAGCAAAACACACTTGACGATGGATGGAATGTTGCACAATGCAAACATTCACCCCCCAGTCACAGATATAGGTTTAATCCATCGTTATTTTGCTCACCAAGCCACCCCAGTTCAGACATGGCCATATGCAAATCAGTCTTGACCCTGTGCCTCATGGGAACAGTCCAGCCCGAACTGCCAAGCCATGCCTTCCCTGGACCGGAATCAAGCATCCTAGGACTGGTTTCTGTTTACCAATTATCTGATTCAGGCCATATACTATTTATTGACTAACATGACTAGAGTGGCTATAATTGTGGTACACGCAGAAAAAGTATTTTACTGGGTCAATTGGGTGGCCTTATTTTAGATTTTGAAAAATATTTTTTTTTCCTCCTCTATTTATTAATCTACTGAAGAAATTTGTATTTAGGTGCAGTAGCTACAGTTAGTATTAATTTAATTGATGCAGGTCGAGTTTATATTTTACTTGGAACACGTCAAGGAGGCTTCCTTTCACCAGTTTTATTTACCTTTTTTTATTGAACTTTTGGCTACTATGTTACAGGAAGATGATCATTATTCTATTGTACCTCCAGTTACAGGCATGTCAAATTAAAACTGTTTGCGGACGATATTATTCTATATTTGATGCAGTAGAAAACATATTCTGAGAGCCATAGATAGGTTTAATGATTTCACTGCAATTGGGGGTTATATAGTCAATTACAAAAAAAACTGACATTTTGCTTTTTAGTGCTTCATAGGAGGACCTCCCTATTGCAATTAGGGATCAGTGGGAGTCTACTTATCCTATTAGGTATCTTGGGATATTTGTAACCTCCATTATTCTATACTTATTTTCAATTATTGTGTGACATTTTGTAATGTTAAGAGATTGCTGGAGGATTCAAACTTTTAGCCTGTGTCAATTGTAGCTCAAGCTGTGGTAATTAAAATATTGATTCTACCTATTTTTTCATTTATGTTTTCCAATGTTCCTATAAGACTTGATAAAATGATTTTAAGGAAGCAAATCAATTAATTAGGAAATGTATATGGAAACAACAGCGCCCATGATTTAATTTGACGGTTGTCCAATTAGGCAAGGAGAAGGGAGGGCTGACTTTTTACCTGATTTCTACCATTACAATCCCGGAGCCTTTGTAGATTACCATGCATGTTTCTATGCCAACCCACTCTCACCTCATACTTTATTTTTAAGAAAAAGAATGCAACAATTAGGATTGCAGTTCTCATTTGTTTTCAAAACATGGAAATGCTACACGAAAACTAGATACAAAACTTTAAAAGCAATAATATTGCACAAAAATAAATTAGTGTTGCAATATAATATATTTGATTGCTCTGTTTTTTTCTATACAGGCTTGTCATAATCTGGGGTTAACGATTTTGGAATCCACAATTGCACTTTGGAATAGATCGGGGTTTGGTATGCTATCTGATTTTGATATAAATGGCAGATGGAAGGCCTAGCAGCAGTTAGCTCTCCAGGATCACGAGAATGTGTCACTATTGGTTTATATTTGTAATAATGTCTATTTTTTGCCTAATATTAATTTAGACCTAGATCCATTTCTGACAATTTTTATGAAACGACTGTATAAACATAATATGCTAGGAGTTGGGAGCTGGTATAAAATACTGCACCACAAAATGCAGTTAAGTATTATTTCAAAATGAATCCAGAAAGTAACATCAGTTACAGGGTGTGCTATCTCCGCAAATCAGTGGGTGGACATTTCTGTCTTTGGCTGCAAATTGTTAAGAATAGCTCATTTAAAATGATTAAACTGTTTTGCTAGATGTTTTCCCAATGTTTTAAATACATGTTTCAGATGCACTATAATGGAGCAGGGAGACTGGGCACACACACACACACACACACATATATATATATATATATATATATATATATATATATATATATATATATATATAACAACATTTCTCCCCCTTCAAGGAAACGGTGAGCCGCACACGCAACAGGGTGCTTTCCAAGCATTTATTCGAGCATTTTTGGGCGATCCTGGCGCGTTTCATTCTATCTTGGAACTTCTTCTGAGGTAATCCCTGGCAAAAACGGATTGTGAGTCCCCACAGGTACAGATCTTTAACCATTCTCGGCCCTGTAGTGGGCATCAACGTGATAATATTTTACAGTGCATGATGGTATGTGTGGTTTTCACAATTCAGTCCAAACATTACGAACCCTCCAGTGGGCTGCCTTTTTCAATTTTGAATGTCTCGATGGAGATAGTCCCCAATTCCGTGTTGCTCCGCACTGCAGACCCACTTTCAAGGCTTCTGCGGAACCATGCCAAATTCCAGTATCTGGCAGCGTCCGTTACCCAAGGTTCAATATTCACGAGTCACAAAGGTGGTCCAAGGCTGGGTAATGGCGGCGCACTTGCTGGCGTTGCGTAGCTCTGCGGCAGGACCAAGCCGCTACACATTACAACACTTTCTCCCCCTTCAAGGAAACGATGAGCCACACACGCAACACTGTGCTTTCCAAGCATTTATCCGAGCATTTTTGGGCGATCCTGACGCGTTTCATTCCATATTGGAACTTCTTCTGAGGTGAGCCCTGGCAAAAAGAAACGGATTGTGAGTCCCCACAGGTACAGATCTTTAACCATTCTCGGACCTCTAGTGGGCATCAACATGATAATATTTTACAGTGCATGATGGTATGTGTCGTTTTCACAATTCAGACCAAACATTACAAACATTCCAGTGGGCTGCCTTTTTCAATTTTGAATGTCTCGATGGAGATAGTCTCCAATTCCGTGTTGCTCCGCACTGCAGACCCACTTTCAAGGCTGCTGCGGAACCATGCCAAATTCCAGTATCTGGCAGCATCCGTTACCCAAGGTTCGATATTCACGAGTCACAAAGGTGGTCCAAGGCTGGGTAATGGCAGCGCACTTGCTGGCGGTGCGTAGCTCTGTGGCAGGACCAAGCCGCTACACATTACAACACTTTCTCCCCCTTCAAAGAAACGATGAGCCGTACACGCAACACAGGGCTTTCCAAGCATTTATTCGAGCATTTTTGGGCAATCCTAACGTGTTTCATTCCATCTTGGAACTTCTTCTGAGATGAGCCCTGGCAAAAAGAAACGGATTGTGAGTCCCCACAGGTACAGATCTTTAACCATTCTCGGCCCTCTTGTGGGCATCAACATGATAATATTTTACAGTGCATGATGGTATGTGTGGTTTTCACAATTCAGTCCAAACATTACGAACCCTCCAGTGGGCTGCCTTTTTCAATTTTGAATGTCTCGATGGAGATAGTCTCCAATTCCGTGTTGCTCCGCACTGCAGACCCACTTTCAAAGCTGCTGCGGAACCATGCCAAATTCCAGTATCTGGCAGCGTCCGTTACCCAATGTTCGATATTCGCGAGTCACAAAAGTGGTCCAAGGCTGGGTAATGGCGGCGCACTTGCTGGCGGTGCGTAGCTCTGCGGCAGGACCAAGCCGCTACACATAAATATTTATATTTTACCTGCCCTGCCTTTGTTTTGGAAAAAGATATGTATGTTAACATCTCAACAACGAGCTAATAGGGTGGAAACTGGTTTACTAGCCTTCCATTTTGGGGTATTGGCAAACAATGAGGCCTTTTCGAGGTCTGAGCAAAAGTTTATCTTGTTAGCTGTCTCAGTTGCCAGATCACTTATTTTGCAATGCTGGAAGACTCCTAGATGTCTATCATTTGAGCAATAGCAAACTAAAATGAATGAGGTACGACGATTGGAATATATGTATGCAGCCGGTGCAGGTAAGAGCAGTGGGGTGAGTTGGGGGATGGGGGGGCGTTGACAAACGACGATGAGGAAAAATAAAAAAAGAAAAACACCTACCTTGCACTTGACCCATCGTCGGTGATTTGGCGAGTGCAAGGTAAGTGATATTTGTTTATTTCCCCTCGTCGTCGTATTTTAACTCCCCCCTCCATCCCGCCCTGTTGCTCTTACCTGCACCAGCCGCAAAGTTTGTATGCCATAAAGAATAACCAAATTATTAATTTCGAAAAGTTATGGTGTTTTTTCGTGCTGGATACGAGGGGAGAGAGGATAAGGCTGTTTAAGAAAGTGAAAATAAGCTTCGATATCTGTTTGCACAACGTCTTTTGCACTTTATTGGCGTTTTTGCAATATCTGGCATTCCAAATACCATTTTATTGAATATGCTCTGGTCATGACGACTATGATGAAGATATTTTCATGTTTGTAATAGAGTAGAATAGCTTTGAGGCTTTTATGTGATATTTTGGTGAATACTGCACTTTATTTAAATGCTTTTTTGCACTATCTATGACAACAGGTGATTAATATGCACTTTAAATGTGTACTACTCATAGCTCCTAAAACCTTTTTTGAAATATTGCACCATATTGATATGCTTTTTTGCACTAGTTATGATTGCACATGTAAAGTGCAGATTTTAGTAATGTACCCAGATTCTATTCCACTGTTCTGCTTTGTTTTTCCCATGGTGTTATATAATGGCTGTAGGACCTGGCCTTTTTGGTTAAAGTTCTCTAATTTTTTAGCTTCCCCCTAGACCGTTTTCCTGACCTAGAGATGCCAATTTAGATGCTTTGGGTACTTTGCCTCTGCTGATTAGTGTCAAAGTACAGGAGTTCCCTATGTATAATGTAATGGTGATTGGTTGGCCATGATTGGTATGTTTGCCTTACTAGTAAAGGTCCCTAGTGATGTGCACTGTGTGTGCAAGGGCTAATAATGCAACGGCGCACAGAGAAGGGAACTCAGGCCTTCAGTGTAGGGCTTGCGCGCAGAATGCTAAGTTAGCATGTAGTCCTGACAAGTGCAACCACTTGTCAGGCCTGACTTTCCCTTCTACATACACATGGGGCACCCCTGTGGTAGGTAACAGGTAACCCCTGGGCAGGGTGCAGTGTAGGTAAAAGGCAGAACATGAACTGAGGTGTGTGTTATGTTCTGACAGTGAAAAACTCTCCATTTCATTTTTCACTACTGACATTCCATTCTGCCCATAGGACAGAATCAGGAGGCTGGGTGTTGTGTTTGTTAGCCTAGTTTCCTGCCAATTTATAATGGAGAGGTGAGGTTTAGTATGTATGGACTCACAGTGTCATAATGAATCTTTCTGTGAAGCTGGTTTTGTCACTGTGTTTTTATAAACCACTCTTTTAGAAAGTGGTTGAGTTCTGTGCTCTGAGCATTTCGGTGTGTCTCTGAAATGTGGATTGTCTGTCTGGAACTGAAAGGTAAGAGGAGCTGGGGGAGGTCTTTACCCAGGGAGGGGTTGAGGTGACACCAGGCTGCCCTGCATCTGGAGAGTAGGGGGAGGAGAAGCCCAGAAGGTGAAAAGGCCTGGGCTGGTGCTATAAACCAATTGACCCATGTCCTGCCGAGTGATTAAGGATTCAGACCCACAGCATCAAAGGGAGAGAGGTGATACTGGGAGGGAGACCCCCAGGAGAAGAGGAGAGGCTCCAACACGCAGGGTGCTATTAACGTGCAAGCAGAGCACTGGTGAAGAGTGTCAGATCGTCGTGAGCACCAGATAAGAGGCAAGTCTCGGACGCGTGGTATGCGTGTCGAAGTGCAACTTGAGGTGCTGTTGAGGAGTGCCTGGTTAGGGTGTGCTCCGAATTGAAATAAATTCTCCACAGTGCTGAGGGCGGGTCTTGGTGTGGACTGAAACCGCCGGAGTGAGGGCCAAGTCGATCAGCAGTGGCCCGGACTGGTGGCCACAGAAGAGCTGAGCCTCTGGCCCGAGTCCACTGCAGCCCGTGATAGAGATCTGTATCAAGGTCCAAGTCGCTGACATCGGGGAGGAGAGTGGGATCGCGCCCCCCCCAGGTAATGTGGATCAACACCTGGGGTGGGATGCGGGCCCGGAGGGACACTCTCTCAGCCTTCCGCTTCAGTCAGCTGCGCGAGCCGTTGCTTCGGCTCGGATCACGGCCTGTGCTGACCCAAGACGGGGCAGTACTGGGGCCGGAGTGGGAAGCAGTACTTTTTGTGTCATCATTTGATCCATAATGGGGGCACTGTTAACGGAGCACGTAAAACTGTTGTAATACACTTTGCATTATTGCTCCTAACAAACTATCGAGCTGTCGTATGATGCCTGATCTCATTTTTGCTTGATAAACTGTATGCTGGGGGCGCTATGCACTGCGTTATTTCTCCCTTGCATATTACCTGATTGCAATGTGGAGCATTGCATTATTTCTTCAGTGCACAATATCTGAGTATAATGTGGCACAGTGTATTATTCTTCATTGTACCATACAGGATCGTAGCGTGATGCATTGCTTTGTTTCTTCCTGGTACAGGGCATGCTGGTGGTGATACGCATTGCATTATTCCTTCAATTGCAAAGTACATGACTGTGGCGCTACGTATGGCGTTGTTTCTCTGTTGCACAGTATAAGAGAATATTGTTACGCATTGCAGTATTGTTTCATTTTGCAACATGTGTGATTCTAACAACATGACTTGCCTAACCTTTTAGGAAACGGTTAGAAGTGAGCTTAACTGTTGGTTAGAAGTGGTGATTGGGATTAGAACCTACCAACCCCCCGGAAAGAATATTACCCATTCTTATATGTTGATTATGTATTGTGTGTTCATATCGTATAATTACTTATATAAAAAACTATACTTATTTTTTCGATACTCATGTGGAGTCTATATGTGATGACATCATGGGGCTACTGTGAGCGTGATTGCACATACTGAACACTCATGCCTTGGAAATAAGCCTGGCTGCTACTAAGGGGGTGCCACTGGGATTAGGCATCAATGAAGGACGAAATTTTGCAGCAATACTAACTAAATTATGTAGCAAGAAAACACAACTTATTCAGTTTAATGTGGCACATTTTTTAGTAGGGCAGGGCCATCTCAGACGGTGTACTTACTTAGCCTAACGTTGAAGGAAGGGGTATGCACACCTCCAGAATTTGGTGGTGGCGGTAAGCGACAGGGAATTCTACTTCCAACAACGGCTGATTGATACATTATTTGTTAGAAAATAAATAAAAGTCTCAGGTCTATATAATTGAGATTTCATACGAAGAATAGTATGCATGGCTGTAATTAACATTTTTGTAAGCTGCACTTGCAATACTGCTTTTTATTGCTTTTTTTTCTATTGACTGTCTGTGTGAAATATGAGATTATGTGTTTAATGTACCACCTAATAATAAAATCTCCCATGCATCCTTCAAGTGCTTTCATCAGGACCTTGAAAGCGATATTGTTATAAAACACAATGTCTTGCACAGACATAGTTCCTTACTCTTCCACCATCACCCCTCGAAGGTATAAATATCTTCATACATATCTAACTTACTTGGTGTAACCTCTTTGTACATATCTGTTTGTTCTGCGCCCTTACAATACAAGCCTGTCCTGTACAGAAATGCGTTGAAGCACACATTTCACAGAGTGCATATCTTTTAGGATATCACGCATTTTAAAAATATCAAATGATAATTTCTGATCCATATACAATTGCTATCAACATATTCTACTCGTCCTTGGCTTGAAGGTGGTAGGTAGATGTTGCCTGTTGGTTACTACTTCATCGGTGCTTAATTTGTAAAATGTTAAGTGCCAGGGCTCTAACCAGGAGGCCACTGCAACTTGCACCACCCATCGCCCTTGTCATCGCTGCCAAAACAAATCCTAACCATCTCTCTTGCATGTAAACCCGACAGGTCCCCAAAGCTAAAGGAATGGCTGGGGAGGCAGGTATGAGCAATTTTAATATATATTGTATTCCTAAACAACCATTGTTCTGCTAATCTATTGATTAGATGAGCAGTGCCGCCATGTAGTAGACTGTTCTAAGTATGGTGTTGACAATTAGGAAACCAATTAAATGCTGGTGAGGAGCACTGGAAAGCACAGGCTCAAATTGAGCACTGTTAGCTTCTTTCACCTTGTGGGGAGTACCGAGTGGAAGAAATCAAGTATGTAGGGGAAACTGCCACCTTCGTTGACAACTTCTCCTGTCTGTTAAAAAAAAACTTTTTTAAATTCCAATACCCGGCATAACATACCATCCACTCCTGTCACCATTCCTTCAACCCTCTGGACTATGCACCCCCTATCTAACTCATTGTCATGTTTCCCACTCTCAGCTAGAGAGCACAGAGCAGGCATTAGTACCCACACAGATTGTCATACTCCTGCAACCATAGTATGCAGCTGTTAAGATGGTATTCCATCTTAATATGGACTCCACAATATTGTGACCAGGTAAACATGTATGAGGAAGTATAGGTTTACTTTATTTAACTTCACTTATATGTACCGTGACACTATATAATTCTTTTATGTGTGTAGATGTGGAATTAAGAATAGTAAATCTATACTTATCTATATGCACAGCAGTTGCTATTTGAAAATACATCTATTCTGACACATGGCTGACAGTAGAAATGTAAACATGATATCAAACACCATTAAGTAGGGATTCATTCCTGTGGTAGATTTGACTACAAAGAATGACCAGTCTTTAGACTTCTCCAACCAGAGGAATTCCCTAGGAGTATCTTGGTTCTTCAGGAATATTTTTTTAGCCCAAATTAGGTATATTTACGAATGTTCCATGGTGCAAAAAGATACATCAGTCAGCTCTTACCAGGAACTTCATACAGAACATGGAGCACTTAAGCCTCGTGGCACTAAATGGTTGCGTTCTGGGAGATCAACCTCCAGCGGCAACATATCATAAAGCTACAGCAAGCTCTACAATAGATTACACTTTTGTTACTCTACAACTGTTTAGGAGGATTACAAGCTTCAAGATCGGAACAAAAGAGCATAGTGACCATCTGCCCCAGGAAATTTCTATGAGCATACAAGGGCTGCCCCTGGATTACCCAGTCGAGGATCCCGCCTCCATTCACACTGTGAAGTTTAGAAGGCTAACTTGTAAAGCCAGCCAACCAGACAAACTGTAAGTCCTAGAAAACTAAATCTGGGACAATCAAGAAGAGGCACATAGCAACGTGAGAACCTGCCCGGAAACCCTGACCAACAGATTAGGGGATCAGCGCGTCATAAGATCAGGGGGCCCCTCGACCCATAGGGTAATGCCTAAAACTCAGCTTGCAAGCTCGCGGTCAGGCAACCAGCTCAACTACCTCCCTATGTCTAAAATACCAAATCGGAGGGCTCTCAATAAAGATATAAATAAAACTCTACCAAGGATCAGATAAAGGGGTAATTAAATCACACTACAGAAAGCCCTTGCTCAGTTAATCCCGCGTGTGCTCAGGACGGCTGGGGGCCGTCCAAAAGCCGCCGATTCCCCAGCGCGGCGCAAATTCCGTGCCTGCCTGGAGAATTAATAAGTGGGCAGAGTGCAGACGGCTCCCGTTCGTCCAGAGCACATGCCCAGCATGACGTAGGATGGACAGGGGCCGTCCTGAGCGCATAAGGGTTTACGCCCCCTAATTAGATCCCCACACCGCGTCGAAATCGCGCCGCAGGTAAGGGGTTAAAAGCAACACAGAAAAAGGTTATCTGGCAAGCAAAAAGGGATGCGGAAGACACCTTGTGGGCCAAGCTTTTGTATGATGCTAAGACAGATCGAAGCGCAAGATTTTGGCGAACAATTAACAGCCTAGGAAATGTCAACGTTCAAGGCATCAACTCTCACTTAATGGAGGAAACCTGGGCAGTCCACCTCTTGGATCACTTCAAAGTAAAAGAGGAAAGCCCCTCTATAGCAAAATCAGGGCCTAGTGAGTCCGACGAGTGAAGTCCCTATGAAATAAGGTTCCTTCAATTTATGACTTTGCAGATATAGAACAGACTAGCCAAAGGTAAGTCGGAATGCGCACCGGGCCCCAATGGGATCCCCCATTTCTATTCAAAACTGACCCAGACTATTGGTCGGCTGTGCTATTACTAGTGTTTAAGCATATGGGAGGTGGGAGCATTATACCAGACCGCTGGAAAGGCTCTATAATATCCCCAATTTAGAAGAAGGGATATAAGAACAAATCAACCAGTTACCGGCTCGTAACCTTAACTGACATCGAGGCAAAATATTATGCTGGACTCCTCCTGGATGACCTGACAGGTTGGGCTAATGAAAAATTGCTCATTACCATCAACCAGACAGGCTTCTGTAAAGGCACAGGAACCATCACAAGCTTACTTGCCCTTACACTACTGATGGATGGTGTTAAAGCAGCAAAATTCCCTCTCTTTCTTTGTTTTATTGATTACTCTGCAGCTTTCGACAGCATTGACAGGAACAAACTATTGGCCAAACTGGAGAAGATGGAAATCCCAGCCACGCTACAAAGCAGATAATCATCTTACATACCAACACGTGGGTTCAAGTGAAATTAGGAACCAGTGAATTCCTGTCTAGGAAAATACTAACAACGAGGGGTCTGTAACAGGGGTGTGTGCTGGTGGCCCCTACACTTTTTAATTTGTTCATGGCAGACCTTTCAACAGTATTAAACATCAGCAACTCACACTCTCCCAGGCTGGGGGGCTGTCACTCTCCAACTTATCATACGCCGACGACATCATGCTGATCAGCCGAACCCCAATTGACCTTCAGCACCTGCTGGATACACCATCAGTCATGCAGCATCTAATGGCCTAACGATTAACTTAGATTAAGTCGAAGGTCATATGTTTAACCCAAAAAAGAACACATCCAGCTATCACTGGTATCTGGCAGGCGCACCCATGGAAGTTGTGAACAAATACAAGTATCTAGGGGTGACGATTGACAACAAGGGTTCCTTTAAATCACAAAAAGAAGCCATTAAGCAGAGAGGTAACTCAAAAGAGGTAGCTTTAAAATACTTCAACTTAAAGATGCCAGCCCAAGCTTCAGCCCACTACTACAGGTTTTACAAGCAAAGCTAATCCCAGCCATTACCTACAGAGTGAGTGCCTTATGGGAAGAGACGCGAATATCCTGGACCATACCCTATCCAGATCAGCAAGAATAATCTTCAGTCTCCCAAATTATGTCTCACCCGCACAAATTAGGCTGGAGTTTGGTCTACAGTCTCAAAAAATAGCCTGCAATGGCACCTATGTGAAATACTGGAATAGGATTAGAAGGTCCGAACAAAAGCTCTCTGAACTTCCACCTATGGAATGAGGTAAACACAAGCAAGGTTTTTAGAGCAAGGGATTATCTGACAGTGTCTATAAACTGTCTAGGCCTGAAGGAGCTCTGGGTGGTTTTGGGAACGCATAACAGCTTCAAGTTACTGGTAAATAAGACAGTGAAAAGGCTGTCAGTAGTAGAGGACAAATAGCACTCAGGTAAAGGGCCCATGGATTGTGCATACTGCAGAGTTATACTAGACCCCTCCCGCGAAACTATCTAGGCTCTGGCTTCAATAGGAAAGCAAGGGGAAAATGTTTACGGTCCCGAATGGGCATCCTTTCAGTCCTGCTGCACCTTCCACCATGGAAGCGGTTATTGGAATCAACTAAGTGTCGTCTTTGCGGGAAAGCAGAAGAGAGCATCATCCATCTATTATGCACTTGCCGAGAATCTTTAACAACAGGAGGTTAAGATCCTGAAGACAAGCAGAGAAGGCTTGCCTTGGAGGAGGAGATCTACAGCTGGCGTGCTGGTTTGTACAATTCATGGGGATGGCAGAGGAAAAAATTAAGAGAACCGGTGTACAATAAGCAGCTTTTCGAACGAAGGCTCGCCATTTGCCGGAACTGGCACTCTTCATTAGGAAATGCACGACACAAAAAAAAGTCACATTTAAGGCATGGCAATGTTTCTTATTAACATATATATTTTTTAAACTTCTTGTTAAGTACTGGACACTAGGCACTTTATGGAACTTTAGCACCAATGTCGCTATAACCCCAACCACGAGGCAGCCACGTCATGTCAAAAGCTTTTAATAAATGTTTTTTAAAAAGTTTTTGTTATTTTATAATATATGCAACCCAATGGTACCTTTGCCTTTACTCACAACGCACCAAGCACTTTACGAGACTGAAAAAACAGGAAATGAAGGAATGCTCAATGCATATTGTATGAACAGATATTCCGTAGGAGTACTGCACAAACTAGTTAGATGGGATACGTGGCGTAGATAACATAAACTTTACCATAGATTCTTACTGTTGGATACTAATCATGATGTAACTGTGGTTTTATTTACACAAATTTCATTGTTGAGCGATTTTGTAAAGGTTTTAATTAACCTATACAATAAATGACTTACTTACTATGGTGCAAACCTTCTTTTTGTAGCAAAAATAAAGACTATTGTGGTGTGCCTGAGTTAAACTTTCCTCTGGATTTGTCCATACAGAGGTCCAAAGAAGGTTGGCTGCTATTCTAATGTAGTATTCCAGATAAATATGCAAGATTTACAAAGGGCTTGAACTGCCCTTGTGTCACGTAAGGTAATGCAAAGCAACACAAGCCCGTTCGCGGATTTACTAAGCCACAAAAAGACATCTTGTGTGGCTCTGCATTGCTTCCCTTCATGCACAAAGCAATCCTGCCTGTAACACAGGCACCCTAGCACTATGGCACAAGGGTGTCTGTGCTGGCGCTGGAGAGCACTCAATGCGCCAGCAGAGGGAGACAGCAAGAATGCATCATATTTTAGTAGATATGGCACATCTACTGTTCTTCTGCTCTCACCCTGTTATGCAACACAGCAAAATGAGTTATCTTGTGGCACTGCATGATCTTTTGATAAATCTGTCCTCAAGTGCCCAAATCATCTTAAAAGATAAAGCATGTGGTGCTTTGAGGGCAAGCCTAACATGCATCTGCATAAGCTATTTTTTCCTACAAGCAGATGTATCCATAAGGACATAGAGGCATCAGGGCCAGAACTGCTGACGTAGAACTGGGGAACCAGGTTCAAGTCTCGGCTACAGCCTATCATCCCGTCATCTTGGCCAAATCACTTAGTTTCCTCGCAAACACGTGCTTGTGTAATGTAACTGGAGCTTATAGAAAGTGCTCTAAAACCTTCAGGTCGAATTTGTGCTATATGAAACTGTAAAAAAAAAACTAGAAATATCTCTACTATTGCGCATATCTTCATGTATTGCCCACGCTGATTTCCTATGTGAGTAGCAACATTTAAAACTGCTCTGGGAGATTGGATGAATTACAGCCTTATGCCGTGCAAAAGAAAGACCCATCTGTTGATGTTGTCAATGCTGTGTCACAGTATGAATAGTAGGATGTTTGCTCCAAAATATGATTCCTGATGGAAATGGGTGATTTGGGACTCAAAGTTAAGATGCATCTTTTAGTGAAATTAGTGGCTATATATAAATCATCAATATAGTAACCCCACTGGTGGTTTTAGAAATAGTGCTTAATCAGAGAATAATGGTACCAGGATCGTTTTTCTGTGCAGCCTGGGAGTGATCAATCCCCAACCCTGCAAACATGTCTCCAGTATATAGAGTGAGTAGGAGGGAAAATTCATGGTCTCACTCTAGACCATAAGTCCAGTGTCTTTTTAAGGACTTTGTCGACCGCAGGCAAAACATAAGTTGGGGGCACTTGTATGAAACAACTTTCAATTTTATTACTCATTTCCTGCAAATCAGGGGATTCCATCAGGCCAAGCAGCATTAAATGATATGTTAATCTTTCACAGGATCATATAAAAACTGTAGAAATATGTCTTGCCCAAGGCCTCAAACATCCTTAGGATGACACTGCATGGACAGAGTCAGAGGTAAAAGCAGGCAAATAGAGCGGGTTAGATAGAAAAATAGAATAGACAGAGGTCAAATTCTCTTTCGGAGGAGGTCCTTAGGAAAGCGGGGACCTCTGGCAATTCCCCACATTGCCCAGGTCTCTGCAAATGCCATTATGTGATCACTTGAAGAAATGAAGGATAGCAATAGAAATGAAGGATAGCAATATCCAACCCCATAATGTTTTACTCCTGTTCATTTTATTGAAAGCAGAGTTCAAATTCATGAATGCAAAATGTAGAAAGCTCTCAGTGCCAAACACCTTTTTGCTAATTAATAATATGTCCTTGAATATTCTACATTGTTCTGCACTTTCGAAGTCTTGTTTTAAAGCCATACTCACTGTCAGCTAGAATGTAATTACTTTGGGCCCATTCTTGATTTCTAGTCAATCAAAATATACGAACCACTTTAAAGATGAACGTGATCAAGGCATATAAGACAGTATCATACAGGGTATGATTTACTTCCCTTTTGAAAAACGGAGGGGCAGATTTACAAGCCCCTTGCGCCTCTTTTACACCGCCGTTGTGTCACTTTTGTGACGCAGCGGCAGCACAAAGCCAGCGCCATGCTGCGGGGTATTTACAACGTGACGCATCTGGGAGATGCGTCACGTTGTAACTCCCTGCACCACATGTAGGCGTTCCGGCGCAGGAACTCTCCCTAAAAGTGGCTGAAATCTACAAAATTTCACTCAGTCACTTTTAAGGCCATGCTTCATCAAAACCCTGCGCCTGCTTGAAGCAGGCGTAAGGATTTACGCAGCATTTTCAGGATAGGGCACCCCCAAACCTTGCTGGAGCTTCGTCACACTTGCGGCGCAACTCCAGCAATGCGCCGCTTTGACGGCAGCAGATATGTCACGCATCTGTCCATTTTTGCCACATGGTGCGCCACATTGTAAATGCGGCTCATCCATGGTGGCGCAGCCGTGACGCACAATAACTGGCGTATCCCTGCTGATATGCAGGGATGCGGCAGTTATTGTAAATCTGCCTGGGAATGTTTACTGATTTCAGTCATTAGTAAAGAATAGTAGAGGTACATGCAGTATTTAGGACCACTAATCAAAGCCGCTCACGGTCTGCACCTGGTGCTTTGCCCCTAAGACTTTCCCTAACTATAGCAATTACCTCAGACTGCTTAAAGAGAAAATTCAAATCAGGATTGAACATAACAGATGTAATATTCTCAAATCAATAAATATTAAATAAAGTGTTGCCCATAAATCAGCTGGAATAATTGAGTCTAACATGGACTGAATCGAATCTGACCTTAAAGGGGAAATGATTTGCCATTGTCTAGAAAGTAGCAATATCCTTAGATCCGATTACTGCAGTTAGACCTCCCCATTCCTTATATCAGGACACAGGAATCTGCTCCTGATGGAGCAAGGTGGCAAGACAAAATTTGTGTGTACCCCTTGTAAAGTCAATGTTCCATAACGTTAATATTTACTAATGGTATGTTGTGTTAAGTTAATCAACCATAGAGTAAGTTGCATACATTTTTACACACGGGAATACTAATTTTGCCTGCATGATGCTATAAAATTAACTAATATGTGTTGTTATCGTGTTGTAAATTAATGCACAGCTTAGATATAAACAAACGCAGCTTAAATGTGCTTATTGTAAACGTTTAGTGCTAGAAAGTGGTTGGATATGTGAGTATAAAGCGCATTTATGTAGCTTATTTGCTAGGTAACAACTAATGGGGAAACATTAGTATGGTGGGAGGTAAACAGAAGGGTTTTAATTCCATATTTAACATGAATTTGTGTTTGTTTCTATGATAGTTCCAAAAGTGGCCTCTGAGGCCTGTAAGACAATGGCTGCTCGGGAAAACTGTGAGCGAGAGCTGGACAGCGCAGGCGCGCCTAGAGCCTGCAAGTCAGAGTGAACTGCCTGTGCTCGGGGAGGTTCAAGGCTACCATGCCCCGGAATTTAGGATGCGTGCCAAAAATGGACGATTGAATGTTCAGGTCCTTGGAAAAAGTCCTGAAGTTGCAAGTGAAGGAAGTAACTATGCCATGGACTGTCCTCAACAAAGCCCCTTTATTTTTCTGCTGAATCATTGTGAAGATGATGTTGTAATGGTGAGAAGATGTTCACCCACCCCAAATTGTCCAATCAGAACCCAAACTGGTAATGTTAGATACTTTTAGATAGATTAAGTTAGGAAATTAGTGTATAAAAACCCCTGTTTTTGTCTAAGAGTCGTCGCTTTTTCGATTTCCTCTCGAAGTGCTGCCCGACTGAAGATCGATTCCTGGATGTTAGAGAATTCTAATTTACTCTTTGTTTGTTTTTCAGGATATTAGGATAAGATGAGGGTGTTAGTTAGGGATGTTAGGAGAGAATGAATTTGGAACTATCCGTTCTTTGCTAAACTTTTAACTGATTTCTAAATAAACGATTTTTCCTGAGCTCTAAATAAAATGATAATTTTGAAATAAAGTTTAAGATTTTACTGAATAAAGAATTATTCAATGCCTAAATGTCAGACATATTAAAGTTTTGCTTTTAATAAAATTGGTAAAATGGAATTTTAAAGCTGGTCTTGTGATTTTCCTACGCCTAATTTTCTTTCTAGCAGGTCCATTGCCACTATGGTGGTGTGTCTGAATAATTAAAATATTTGAATAAAACCATGGTAAAGTGTAATAAACTATAGGGGTAAATAATAACTGATTAGATAGGTTTAAACACTCCACCAAATGTTACAGCATTTCTCCATTGCCATTCACCAAAAGCCCTGAAGCCAAGTGTAAGTGAACAGAGTAAACGTGCAGTGTTATGGGCCCCACTGACGAATGGTTGTGTGTTTAAAGGTTTCAGGGAAATAGTGAGTACTGATTAGAAATTATTTTTGGAATCCCGCTGTAGCAGTTATATCTTGGTAGCAGAGTAGTGGTTGCTAAGGAAATTAGCTAGGGTTATGTATAAAGTGCTATATACAATTTGATGTATAGAATTATGACTAACATCTGTTGAGTTGTATTACGTTATATGTAAGTTTTGAAAAGGCTTCCATGTGTTGCGTGAAGCTAGTGCCTCTGTCTGCAGGCAGAGGAAGTGTGGCAAGTAAAGTCGCACAGTGCATTGGTCTGTTTCAAAAAAGGAGTTTCGTCCAATACTGCGGTGGTATTGTCGCATATCACTGTTTAGGGACATTAGGTGTGAAAGGATAAATGTATAGTGAGGACAGTCTATGAAATTTTAGCCTTCAAGCACCGGGATCATTGTGTATCCTGATTAAAACTTACTGCTGCGAGAGTAGTAGGACTTAACCCGAGCTTGAAAGAAGGGTAAAGGAGCGGCATCTACTTTACTAACGATAGAGGAATTCTGTAGTGGGTTAGATGGAAGCGCTGCCTACTGGAGTTCATGAATATATGAATAGGGTTTTCTGTATGAACGTGTATAAATGTAATTGCAATACTCGTTCTGGTTAAACTCTGGGATTGTCTCTAAGGAGGTGAAAAAAAGATCTCTGTATGTGCTTTCCTGGAGAAACGAGTTTGTTATTGCCTAATAGAAGGGTAAAATAGGGTAGTGCTATTTTATCAACGAGTCTAAAAATTCTGAGGAGATAAGTGTTGTCTACTCCGGTTACAGAATACTTGTGTGATTGAGAAATCTATCACTTTATTTGCGAAACAGGCAAATGGTATTGTTTTGTGTAAGTTACTAACTGATTTTGTAAAATACCTTGTAAATATGGCTTCTTGAAAAAACCCTATAAACGAGGGGTCAGTCGGCGCTGCAGGAGCCGTAGCGCTGGTGGCGTCAAAAGTGTCGCGCTGGGATTGGTCCTCGTGACCGAGACAGAGTAGGAGCTGATTGGTTCATCACAAAAAGCAGCAAAAGCTATTGGTTAAGCACTGTAGTGATGTATTGTGTTCTAATTGGTACATTGGTGCAAACCGCGCTGTGATAGGTTGGTGTTACGGAAACAGCAATAGAATAGTACGCGATCTTTTGAAAGCAGGGTAATTTACTGAAAATGTCATACTACTATTATGATGATGACAAGAAGAAATCTTCATGGTTTAAAAAACGGAAGAACTTGTTTGTAAAGGACAAAGAGGTAGTTACGAGAGAGGGAAAAATACTTCCTTCGCCGAAGACACCTGCTTCTTATATGATAACGAAATATGGTTACCATACGTGTTTTTGGTTAGAGAATTGGGAACGGTATACCAAGGATGATGGTGTGTTAGCATTTCCAGAAGCAGGATCTTTTGATTTGGCAATCTTGCGAAATTTGAGAGACAAAATGATGAAACTTGAACCGAGACCTAGACCAACTCAATTTGAAGCATTGGTTGAGTGGGAAGATGAGATGCATGAAATGGAAAGTGAGAGGTTGAGCAGGCATATCAGACCAAGAGGTAAAGGTCGAGATTCATGGGGAGAAACACATGAGACTAGAATGCGGAGATGGAGGAATGGAAGCATGTGTGATGGCATGTATCCAGTCAGATTGGTAGAAGAATATGAGGGATGGAAATGCACAGAAAAGAAAAAGAATGTTGAATCAGGGAATCAAAGCTATGGTGAAAGTGAATCAGAGGATGCTGTATTAGAAGAAATATTAAATAGGAGACCGCCACCATATCAACCAAGTACTTTATGGACTACCCCGAATGCCCCAATATCAGAAGAAAGAGTTAATGACAACCATCAAATTTCCGAGATTTCCCTGAGAGAGTAGAAACAAGATATGTCCCAAGTACACCGATAGGAGAAGCTAGAATTACAGGTACTCCTGTACAGAGTAATGACTCACACAAAATTGTGCTAAGTGCTGAAAGACAAAATGATGTGCAACCAAATATTTCTGATTATGAACGTTCTGCACATGAACTGATTCAAAACCTTACTAAAAATATGGAAGCTGTAACTGTCCCAGTAACAATAGGACCTGTGATACCAGTATTTGAAAATCAGAGAATAAAAGAACCAAGTTTAACAATTCCATTGCAAACAGAGTTTGCAAAAAGTAAAAGAGAATATTTATACTGATTTGTCAGAAATAAGGCGGAATGTAAACGTAAATCCACCAGAATTGACTTTTAATCAAAGTTCATTATGCAGACAGGAGCAGAATCTGAATCTGCACCCCCAGAGAGAAGTGTAAACACAATAGATTTAACGCAAACACCTGTAGGACCATCAGATTAAGAAATAAGTGAATGGATTAAAACCTTAAAATTAAAAGAGCCGGAATCAAAAGTGTTGGATGTGGCTAAACTAAAAGTAGATATGGAAGAATTAATAATTGGAACGATCGGGACGGACAGATTAAAAACATACCAGGATGATGAGCTCATGTTTTTATGTAAAAGCATAACATGGAAAGCTAAGACAATGCATGATCAGCTAGAAGAGGTGGCAAGTGAATGTGGAATAGAATTTTTAAAAATAAAATCATTGCAGAAGACTTATCGAGTAGATTTTGCAGAACGAGACATTGAGAACATGAATACTGCTGGAAGATTAGTCCAGATAAAAGACTTGATTGTGCTGTTGCGAAAATGGGGTGATGTAGGTAAATGGAGGGTCAAGTGGGCAAAGGCACTAGTGATAAATCCACTTTAGCTTTTCCGATCATCGAAAAAGAGACAGTGGCAACTGAAGTCCCTATGAGAGAGATACCTGGAGGAGAATATGTGCATGTTTCTTGGAGCAGACAAGACATATTGTCATTCACAAATGATTTTCCCAGATTGAGAGAGAAACCAGTTGAATGGTACAGACAGGTAGACAGTTTTGTAAAAGTGTCAAAAGTTTTATGGATTGATTTGGAAGGATTGTTTGACATAGTAGTGCCAGCAGATCTATGGACAGAATGTAAAATATCTGTAGATTGGCCCAGAGAAGAGTTTCCCAGAGACAAAGTAACAGGAGCCCCATCACCAGATGTAATGAGAAAATATGAACAAGAGATAGTGTGGCTGAAAAATAAAATACCTCCAAAAGAAACTGATTGGGTGAAAATAGACAGGACCACACAAGAGCGGAAGGAAACGGTACATTCTTTTTATGAAAGACTGTTGTTAGTTTTTAAACAGTATAGTGTTTCTGAGGAGCTGAATGAAAAGGATATGAGCCATTTAATATACAGATTTGTATATGGTTTGAGACCAGAGATTTCAGACAAGATTAGACATAGTATGATAGGATGGCAGTCGAGCTCAGTAGATAAAGTACTGAGACAAGCAAAAATATTGCAGTGAGGAAATTGATGCGAAACAGAAAAAGCTGAAGGAGAAAGCTATGTGGGCACAAGTGAAGGTAGCGGAGCAAGAAGTAGCACAAATGGAGAATAAGATTACAGGGAATCAAGGTAATTTTAAAAGTAAACCAAAATTGGTAGGGAATATTGATGAATTGAAAAAGAAAATGCCATGTTTTAACTGCAGCAAGTTAGGGCATTGGAAACGAGAGTGTAAATGTCCGCCTAGAATTAATGAAGAAAATACATCATTAAATTCGCAGGTGCAGTTTGAGGTAAATCAACAGCAACCGCAGCAACAGCAGATAGCAAATCAGCAAAGTCGGGTGCCACAACCGCCACTGCCATACAGTGTAAACCAACAGAGATACAGTGCAGAGACAGGATTCAGCGGAGGTGAACAGGTAAAAAGACTGCAAAGAGTGAATGCGTGTCCTCAGTATTGGTTACAAGAGGAGGATGGCAGTGAGCCGGATGAAAGCTTATGACGGTGCCTGAGAGAGGAAGAAGAGTGTGTACTTGGAGCCACTCTTGAGGTAGATCAGTCAGGTCCATTTGTAAGTGGAAAAGTGAATGATGTGGAAATAACTTTCGTAGTGGACACTGATGCTACCCGTTCTACTGTTAGATCAGTGGAAGTCCAAAATCTTCCTCTCTCGGGAGAGTCCATTCAAGTTGTAGGTGTAGCTAATAGACAGATAAAAACTCCTTTAACAGAATCAGTTGAAATATAAATTGGAACTTTCAAAGACATGCATCGATTTGTGGTGTGCGATAGCAGTCCTGTTAACCGCATGCGTGCGGGCGGAATTCCGCTCGTACGCTGACTTTTTCAAAAGCGCATGTTACGTGACGAGCTGGGCTCGTCATGAGCGTGCGAGGAGGCTACCTCATGGCGAGCCCAGCTCGTCATCAGCGTCGAAGGGGTTAATTTGCTAGGCAGAGATATACTGTGCGAGATGAACTGTGCCATATATTGTTCACCAGATGGCATAGAATTGCAAACTCCAGATGAAGATAGTTTGTATAAATTGACAATGCTCATGATTGAAGCAGAGCAGGATAAACCATTTTCTGTTTTTGACAAAGAGAAAATTCCTGTTGAATTGAAAGAGGCAGTGAAAGTGTGGGATTTCAACGGAAAAGATACAGGGTTGATGAAAGGGGTTGATCCTGTGAAAGTTACAGTAAAAGAAGGTGCAAGTTACCCATCTATACCTCAGTATAAAATGACTGCAGAAGTAATTGAAGGAATAACTCCAGTGATTGACAAAATGATTGAGCAGGGAATTTTGAGAGAAATATACAGCAGTCCTTGCAATTCACCAATTATGGGATTGAACAAGCCAAACAAAACGTTTAGAATTGTGCAAGACCTTAGAAAGTTTAATAAAATTGTTGTCCCATGTTGTCCAATTGTTCCGAATTCAGCAGTGATTTTGTACCAAATACCTTATGATGCAGAATGGTACACTGTGATTGACCTGTGCAATGCGTTCTTTACTGTTCTGTTGCATCCAGAAAGCCAACCAATTTTTGCGTTCCGTTTCCAGAATCATATCCTAGCATGGTGTAGAATTCTGCAAGGGTACACTGAAAGTCCATCGATTTTTAATCAGCTACTAAAGAAATCGTTCGAGAATTTGAGCATGCCTGGAGAGTCTGTGTTAGTACAGTACATTGATGATCTTTTGGTTGCATCAAAAACAAAGGATGCATGTGTAACTGATACTGTGGCATTGTTAAATCATTTGGCTGAGGAGGGACATAAAGTGTCTCCATCAAAATTGCAGTTTTGTCAAAATAAAGTACAATACTTAGGTCACAAGATTGCTAAAGGAATCAGAAAGGTCACAATTGAGAGAATCAAAATGATACAAGGAATGCAGCCAGCTAAAACTCAAAGACAGGTGAGAATGTTCCTGGGAATGGTAGGGTATTGCAGACAGTGGATAAGTGGATTTTCATTGATTGCAAAACCATTGCAGAGATTGACAAAAGCAGATATCAGAGATCCTATTGTTCTGACCAAAACAGAGATGGAAGCATTTGAACAGCTGAAAACTAAACTGTGCCTGATTATGAGAAAGAATGTGAACTGTACTGCAGTGAGCGAGAAGTATGTGCTTTGTCACTATTGGTTCAAAGACATGGAAAATTGGGAAAACCAATTGCGTATTTCTCAGCTGTTTTGGACCGTGTTGCAAAAGTTTTGCCAGGTTGTCTAAAAGCAGTAGCATCAACCAGTGTAAGTCTGGAGCAGAGTGAGGGAATAGTGATGGGATTTCCAGTGAGAGTATATGTACCTCATTCTGTGGAGATTCTACTCACTAGAGCAAAGACACAGTACATGACTAACAGCAGAATGACCCGTTATGAGAAAATATTTTTGGGAACTGAGAATGTGACCATTACCAGATGTGTGAATGTCAATCCATCAACATTGTTACTTGATACCATTGAGGCAGAAGTGAAAGGTGAGCTTGATCACAAGTGTTTGGATGTTCTGGAGTATTGTACAAAGCCTCGTCCAGACATTAGAGATGAACCTTTACCTGAATCAGACTTTGTAATGTTCGTGGATGGATCATGCTTGAGAACGGAGAGTGGTGTTTTAAGTGCTGCATATGCTGTCTGTACAGTGGCAGAAGGGCTGGAAGCATCTTGTTTGAAAGGAATTCATTCTGCTCAAGTAGCGGGGTTGATTGCTTTGATACGAGCATGTGAACTGGGAAAAGAGGTGAAAGTAACGATAGTGACTGACAGTCAATATGGTTACGGGGTCGTTCATGATTATGGGCAGCTTTGGTCCCAAAGAGGTTATTTGACCTCTGCAGGAACACCTATTAGAAATGCTGAATTTGTGAAAACACTAATAGATGTGATACAGCTACCTGAAAAAATAGCAGTGGGGAAGTGTTCAGCTCATAAAAAGAGTGAGGATTACATTACTCGTGGAAACAACTACGCAGATGCAATTGCCAAGCATTGTGGTAAAAATCAAATTTCAATCAATCGAGAGAAGTTAAAAGAACATGTTCCGAGTCCTTTAATGCTAACCACTGTAGTTGAGACTTGGCAGGAAGTGAAACAGATGCAAGAAGAGGCAGAAGCAGAGCAAAAGGACATTTGGCTAAAATCAGGATGCAGACAAAGGGAGGAAGATGAAATCTGGGTTTACAAATGTGAAAGACCAGTAATGCCCGATAGCATGATCTCAGACATGGCCCGAATGTACCATGGTCAAGCCCACATTGGTAGAGATACTATGATTCGTCTCTTTAGGCAGACGTGGTATAATCCCAAGTTCAGGATGATTGCGGAGAGTTTGTGCCAGAGGTGCTTAGTGTGTCAGCAATTTAATCCTAACAGGAGAACTGTTGTAAGTTTGGGAACCATAGGACGGGAGGATGGTCCATTTACAAGAGTTATGTTATGTTATGTTATGTTAAGTGACACTGACACCAAAGGTTTCCTGGCGCTTGGAGACAGAGTGAGTGAGGGTAAGGCATGGGTGACGGAGTTTAACCAAGGAGGGGGAAGAGGTGAGTTTTAAACGATTTTCTGAAATTAAGAAGGGAAGGGCTGGATTTGATGGAAAGAGGGAGGGGATTCCAGAGACCGGGAGCCAGGTGGGAGAAGCGACGGACACCGAATTTCTTGGTTTTAGCTTTGGGGGTGACTAGCAGATGAAGATAAGCTGATCGGAGGTTGCGCGTTGGTCGATGTTGGATGATTAGAGATTTGAGAAACGCGGGACCGGTGCAGTGGAGGGCTTTGAATGTAAGGCAGCCCGCCTTGAAGGCTGCACTTTGACCTATTGGTAGCCAGTGCAGTCTATGAAGCAGGGGTTTTGCCGATTGCCATTTAGGAGTTTTATGGATGAGGCGGGCCGCCTGGTTCTGAACAACCTGAAGGCGGTGCAGCAGAGATTGTGGGAGACCGTAGTTCAGATGGATTATGTTGAGCTGCCTCCATGCAACAGACTCAGATATGTTCTTGTGATAATCTGTTTGTTCTCTCGGTGACGATTGAGTCAGACCGAGGCCCCCATTTTCAAAACAAACTTATGCAGATGATCTGTGAAGCTCTGGACATTCGTCAGAAGCTGCATTGTGCTTACATACCTGAGGCTTCAGGAGTAGTTGAACAGGTGAATGGAACAGGTGAATGGAACCGAATTGCAAAAATGTGTTTAGCAACAGGACTAAAGTGGCCTGATGCCTTGCCACTTGTCTTAATGACATTAAGAAGCATACCTGACAGGAAAACTGGATTGAGTCCACATGAGATTTTGATGGGCAGGGTGATGAGACAGGCCTATGTACCAGTTGATAAGTTGTTGACAATTAATGATGACATCATACTGGATTACTGCAAAAATCTGTCTGATGCGGTTACTTCTGTGCTCCACCAGGTGGGAACTGAATCACATTCCAAAGAGAAAAATCCAGCTCATGATCTAGTCCCTGGAGACTGGGTTCCAGTGAAAGTGCATCGCAGGAGAAATTGCTTGGTACCTCGGTGGCAGAGGCCACGTCAAGTTATCGTGGTCAGTACTACTGCAGTTAAGTGTGCTGGACTGAAACGGTGGGTTCATGCTAGTCACACCATTCGTGTGCCTGAACCTGAATACCCATACGACGGTGAAAGTACAACTGATTCTGAAGCTGAACCAGAAAAAACTCCAGATACTGAAAATCGACAGGAACGTCGACATCTGGAAGTATCAGAAGCCAGTTCTGCGTCTGAAGGTGAAGGTGAAAAGGAGATTGTGGAACTTGCCAGATTCACAAGATCAACCTGAAGATCGAGAATCGGTAAAGACAGACACCAGTAAAGACGCAAAAAAAAAGTGAAGAGGAAGTTGTTGAAACAAGCTAGAAAGCAAGCTGAAAACTCTGAAAGCAGGAACGGAAATCCTGAGACTGGGGAAGAGGAAGTAACTCACGATAAGGATGAGATTCCAAGTACCAGTTATGAAGGTGTTCCTAACTGAGTAACAGAAGAGAAAGCTGAATCTGATGAAGACAAAGACATTGTGAAAATAATAATCAATGATGCAGTTGAAGATACTGAAAGTGAAACTGATGACAGTGCAGACTAAACTCTATTAAGACAAAAGCCTGAGGAAAAGAGCTTGGAGAGTGGAGCATAACACAATAGAGCCAAAGACTAAGAAAGTCTGCAAAGGAGACAACTGGCCTAAGGAAGCAGGTGGATTGAGATTTAAAATAGTGAACAAAACAAAAGAACCAGAAGAGCAAGTTAATGAAATTACTAGCCAGAAGGAAACATTGGGAAAGAAAATAGAGACTATTCAAAGGCCAAAAAGAGTAAGACGTCCGAATCAGAGGTATAAATCACCTGAGTGGACATACATTGTCCTACCACCAATTGTTGAGGGTAATAGCAGTCAAGAAAACCTGTTCAACCCAAAGCCAATTTGGAAAAGTGAGTAAAGAAGTAAACTAAGAAATAAAAGATAGGTGCTCAAAAAGTCTGAAGTCCTGTGAGACGGATATTGTAAATATAGGAGATGTCGGAGTTGACAAAAGGTTGAGGAAAACTTGTTAGAAAAATTTAACTATAGTATATTTTAGAATAGGATTGACACAAGGTTGAAGAAAACTTGTTAGTGTACTGAGTGGTGTGCAACTTATAAGTGACATAAGGTCGAAGAAACTGTGTTAGGGGAAAATGGCAATGAATAACCATAAAACGAAATGTTCTATTTTTAGAAAATGGTGTACATGTTGTTCAATATGTATGGGATTGTTGACAGTATTGTGGGTAATTTTGGCTATTGTAATTCCTTTTCAAAGCAATTTAATGAAATTAAAACAGAATGTGAGTTCAAATAAGCCAAGTGAGAAAGGAAAAATTCATGAGACTCATGTGTACAAACCAGAGTTGCATCAAGATAGGTCAATCAGTGATTTTACTAAAAACACCTTTTCAAAGTTGTTACTAGAATACATTAAAACTATGAATGTTGATGACTGCTGTGTACGTGTAAAATTGCCAGCATCAGTGTCAGAAGGGGTGACCTATCACCACCTTCCTCTTACATATGGAGTAACTTGTAGTGTAATTGCCAGGGAAACTGGAATATCATTATTCCAATGTAGATGCAATATTTGCAAAATAAAAAAATGATGGTACGTTGAATAAAAGAAAACCTGCAAAAGAAATGGGAGAATATTTCTTAGAATTAGATGAGTTGACACATGAGTATGCTTTTAACAATAACTTGACATGCAAAATGAGAATGGAAGAAAAGGCATTTTTAAACATGGTTGAGGAAAGAAGGATTGCTTATAAACGAAATGAGAAAATGAAACATGCAAAATCTAAATATTTTACATTTGATGATGAGAATATTGAGGATAAGAATGTGAATGTAGCCATTAATATAGATGCTCCAATGTTAGGGAAATTTTGTGGGTGCAAGTCAATGTCAAGACACCTATAGAATTATAGGGGGTTGGGGATTTAACGGAGGAGATGATCCTGTTTTCCCTGGAATTTATTAATTTGTGGGAATAGAGCTTACTATAGGTTACCAGACCATTGGTACGGGACATGTTATGTGGGTTTGGTCTTTCCTAAAATTTTTCATGTAGATAGAAGTACTAATGGAAAGCATGAGCTAGGTAGAAGAGAAAGTGTGTTAGAAATAATAGGTGATGTATTTAGAGCACTGATACCAGCAGTGGGAATTTCGTTTAATGCAAATAGAATCAGAAAATTGTCCACAATAGTTGATCGATTATCAACAGACACAGCAGGAGGATTCCTGATGGTAAATACTGAAATGATTGCTAGCAAAAGAGGGAGGAGTCTGTGGGATTTTGAAGGTCCAACATTGTTGTACTTATATCCCAGATAAAAGTCAGAATATTGAAAAGTATATTATAAATATTACAGATTTGCATAAAGAAATTGAACCACTGGAGGTTGAAGGTGTCCTTGAAAGGCTGGGTAAAAGTTTCTAAGCAATTAAGCATTGGTTCCAAGGAATAGGTAGTTCAATTATAGGTAAAATACTAATACCAATAACAATCTTAGTGATAGTAATTTTCCTGATAAGATTATGCTGTATATACAAAGGTAGAAGAGATTTTAGAAAGTCAATAAGATAAAGGAATGAAGAGCAACAGGCAAGAATGAGAGAAAAGAATTAAATAGAAATGGAAGAGATAAGAGAAAAGATTTTCAAAGACTCAAAGGAGAAAGTTACTAAAGTGTAGATGACACTAAACGGAAGGATTCGAAACATGTTCTGCGCAATTTTTCAAAATTTTGAGATATGTTTGGTGATAAAATCACCTGATGAGGGAATTGATGGAGCAAGGTGGCAAGACAACATTTTGTGTACCCCTTGTAAAGTCAATGTTCCATAACGTTAATATTTACTAATGGTATGTTGTGTTAAGTTAATCAACCGTAGAGTAAGTTGCATAGATTTTTACACACGCGAATACTAATTTTGCCTGCATGATGCTATAAAATTAACTAATATATGTTGTTATCATGTTGTAAATTAATGCACAGCTTAGATATAAACAAACGCAGCTTAAATGTGCTTATTGTACACGTTTTGTGCTAGAAAGTGGTCGGATATGTAAGTATAAAGCGCATTTATGTTGCTTATTTGCTAGGTAACAACTAATGGGGAAACATTAGATTGGTGGGAGGTAAACAGAAGGGTTTTAATTCCATATCTAACATGAATTTGTGTTTGTTTCTATGATAGTTCCAAATGTGGCCTCTGAGGCCTGTAAGGAAATGGCTGCTCGGGTAAACTGTGGGCGAGAGCTGGACAGCGCAGGCATGCCTAAAGCCTGCAAGTCAGAGTGAACTGCATTTGCTCGGGGAGGTTCAAGGCT
Source organism: Lissotriton helveticus (assembly GCF_964261635.1). Lineage (NCBI taxonomy): Eukaryota > Metazoa > Chordata > Amphibia > Caudata > Salamandridae > Lissotriton > Lissotriton helveticus. The sequence continues at coordinate 811,010,407 of NC_136063.1, forward strand.
ACCATGCCCCGGAACTTAGGATGCGTGCCAAACATGGACGATTGAATATTCTGGTCCTGGGAAAAAGTCCTGAAGTTGCAAGTGAAGGAAGTAACTAGGCCATGGACTGTCCTAAACAAAGCCCCTTTATTTTTCTGCTGAATCATTGTGAAGATAATGTTGTAACTTTGAGAAGATGCTCACCCACCCCAAATTGTCCAATCAGAACCCGAATTGCTAATGTTAGATACTTTTAGATAGATTAAGTTAGGAAATTAGTGTGTAAAAACCCCTGTTTTAGTCTAAGAGTTGTCGCTTTTTCGATCTCCTCTCAAAGTGCTGCTCAACTGAAGATCGATTCCTGGATGTAAGAGAATTCTAATTTACTCTTTGTTTGTTTTTCAGGATATTAGGATAAGATGAGGGTGTTAGTTAGGGATGTTAGGAGAGAATGAATTTGGAACTATCTGTTCTTTGCTAAAGTTTTAACTGATTTCTATATAAACGATTTTTCCTGAGCTCTAAACAAAATGATTATTTTGAAATAAAGTTTAAGATTTTACTGAATAAAGAATTAATCAATGCCTAAATGTCAGACATATTAAAGTTTTGCTTTTAATAAAATTGGTGAAATGGAATTTTAAAGCTGGTCTTGTGATTTTCCTAAGCCTAATTTTCTTTCTAGCAGGTCCATTGCCACTATGGTGGTGTGTCTGAATAATTAAAATGTTTGAATAAAACCATTGTAAAGTGTAATAAACTATAGGGGTAAATAATAACTGATTAGATAGGTTTAAACACTCCACCAAATGTTACAGCATTTCTCCATTGCCATTCACCAAAAGCCCTGAAGCCAAGTGTAAGTGAACAGAGTAAACGTGCAGTGTTATGGGCCCCACTGACGAATGGTTGTGTGTTTAAAGGTTTCAGGGAAATAGTGAGTACTGATTAGAAATTATTTTTGGCAACGGCCCACTCCTTTTCCATTACCGATAACCTTCAGCTATGAGGAAGTTATTAAAGGTATAAAGGATAGTTCGATGGGCAAGGCACCGGGTCCGGACGGTGTCCCTATAGACACCTACAAGGCCGAGATAGATCTATGGGCCCCAATGATAACTAACGTTTTAAACAAAGCGAATCAACAAGGTTTTATAACCACATGGTCTGACGCTATAGTGATACCTATCTATAAAAAGGGCAAGAGAGAAGACCCGACCTGCTATCGGCCAATCTCCCTGCTGGACGCATTGGCAAAGGTGGCAGGCCGTATTATCTTAAATAGAATACAAACTTGGGGGGAGGAAAAACACATTTTTACTAATCTACAGTACGGCTTTAGCCCAGGAAAGGGGACAACAGAACAATGCTTAAATTTGTCCCTTCTCATTGCAAAACATACTCAGGCCAAGAGCGGTAATCTTTTTATTTCATTTATAGATTTAAGTTTTGCGTTTGACTGTGTAGACCACGAATTCCTATGGCTAACACTTAGCGACATGGGGATCGACAGTCATATTTTATCATATATTAAGGAACTTCATAGAAAGGCAGGTGCAAGGATTAGGTATGGCCCTAGGGGGGAATGCTCAGACAAATTCGCTATAGAAAGGGGTGTAAGGCAGGGGTGCATTTTGGCACCCCTGCTATTCACCTTATACATTAACTCAATTGGACAATATCTTAGAGACTTTCAGCACGACTACCCCACAATTAAAGGAACTCCCATCCCATTATTGCTATACGCCGACGACGCAGCATTAATGTCACGGACCAGACTCGGGCTACAGAGAACTGTACATAAATTTAACATCTATATGAAGCTCCGTGGCCTGAGAATAAATATTTCTAAAACCTTCATAATGGTCTGTGGGAAGGGTAGAAAAAGGGCACCCTGCCCAATCTTCCTTGACAATAAGAGAATTGCAATTACAGATACTTTCTCCTATCTAGGGGTACATTTTCACAGAGGAAGCTCTTGGCAAACAGTGGTTAATGCTAGGAAACTAGCATTTCTGCGTTCTATTGGCGCACTGAAAAACTCTTCCACCAAATTGGGGGGGAAGCCAGTTAAAGTCTTAATTTATATTTATAAAGCTAAGTGCGTCTCTACTGCTATTTATTGCGCTGGTATCTGGGGTATCGAACACGCACAGGGGATACAAAGCTGTGAAAACCAGTTTCTTGCCTATTTATTGGGGGTATCTAAAACCACAATCTCGTACATGTCACACATAGAAACAGGCCTTTCCCATATAACAGACTCCATAAGGATTTCTCCGATCCTTCTCTGGCACAAGGTCTGGGTCACCCCGGAAACTGCACTAAACCGGGATCTAATAACTGACTGCCTTTCGCTAGATGGGCTGTCTAAAATTAAATGGCTATGTTATGTGAAAAATATGTTTAAGGAGTTAGGCCACCCGAATTTTTTTGCAAAACCAAGTACGATGGAGAAGGTATCAAGAAGTTTGATTAAAAAGATGGCCTTGGACCACCTCAACATCTAGGTGGAACGTAGAAAAAGAAAAACATACCATCATCAGATTCCAGCAAATTACCTCCAATGAAGGGTTACAAAAATATCTAACGCTAGTGAATAGCGCTTGCTCCTCACTCGCTTTAGGCTAGGCTTTTTCTTTCGACTGGTCACATTCCCCCAATACAATAACTGGTCCATGTCAAAGCTTGTATGTCCTTGCGACAATATTTCGCATCAATCTAATATTCATTGTGTCCTATTCTGTAAATTTTATCAGGCACCACGCAGGGCGTACCTATTAGCCATTTTAAGGACATGGGGGATTCGAACTTGTAAGTTAGCTCTTCTTAAATTGCAACAGATGGAAGAAGACTATGTTATTCATGCACTGAACCGCTTTCTAATACTTGTAGTAAAGTTTCGTAACTCAATGATTTGATCAAAAATGTTTTAACGTTTATTTCTTTGGGTATTATTAACTATCTTTATTTGGACATGTCTATCATATGTATTATATCTTGTATTAATTGTTCTTAACTTATGTACTTTTATGATTTGAACTACTAAATCGAATAAAGCAAGTTTGATACTGATACTGGGACAGCTGAGGTACAAGTTGTGGGTTACAAGGGATAGGGGAATTTTAGCAAAACGCAACATAATATAGAATTATATGTGCCATATTAACGTACAGACTTAAATAAGCAAAACGAGTTTAAAAAATGCGCAAAATGTTAGTGCATACCTATAATCAATCAAACTAGGCCTCGAAAACATTTTAAAGCAGCATTGCTTAACAAGTAGTTTGACAAAGTGTGCTGAAACACAATCAGGAAATGCTTAATTATTGACTTTCAATGATAATATTTTTTTATGAATGCTTCGCATTACTCTTCAAAATGTCTCTACTAATACAATGAAGTTTTGAAATGTCTGTGTTAAATTTATAGTTTAGTAGAAATATTAAGAATTATCACACAAGAACTCAGTGCATAAACTGAACTAGACCTCCTTTAATTTACTTGTTTTAATCCCAAAGGATGAAGTTGTTCAAAATCTCGCTCTTGTTACGGCAGATGTTTCAATTTGTACATAGCCTATTGTTAACTAATATACAATTTGCTTTATTAGAAGATTAGAAATGTGGTCCCATTGGTAGTAAAGGACGTTCAGAATATAAAAAGCTTAATGCACACTTGAAGATTACTATCTGCACACCTTTGAATTCGTGTGAGAAAGAAGAGTCCTGAAAGATGATTGTATGTGAGCAGGAGAAGATTCAACATTAACTGCAACATACATTTTGACTGTTTAGAATAGTACGTGCTCCTAGAGTAGATTAACACTGACTCTACAACATTTGTCCCTGCCATGCCATATACTCAACCAATTTTGCTTCAAACCCTTTTATTGATTGTTGTTGCGACTGCACATTTCCCCGGCCTTATCCCGCATTGCTTTGAGATTCTACTGAGTTTCATTAACCTCTCTTTATGGGGAGTCCTCCTTTGATCAATTGTTGCACTGTGGGTATAATTTGAGCTTTATGCTCAATATCATTCTCTTTTGAATATGAACTCTTTATGGATTCCTACCGACACCTTTGACACCATTCTTAAAATAGGAATTTCTTCCTTTTCTGGACTATGCTTAATGCCTTTCATTCTAATTAATTTACCATTTTTCTTTGATCAATTCTGTAAAGCTTGATTATTTGAAAGTAAAATGAATAAAACATGATTCTGAATAAAGATATTTTACTAAACTTGAAAAACTAAAATCTTTTAAAATCTAAAATAATTCTCATCAAAGATTGAATTTTAGATAGAAATTGTGATTTCTATTTATGTGATGATTTGCTCCTGATCTTTCTGTTGGGCTGCAGCACAGTGGGGATCAGCCCTGTGTGTGTGATGGTAAACATAATAATATTTAAACTCTTTGCTGCTTTAGCACAACAACATTTCAGATGTGTGAAAGATTTGTCAGATTAACACGGCTTCCTGAAATTGGCCATCACACAGACATCAGACACCATGTTGGCTAATTGTCCTACCCATCCAGCTTTTTTCACTATGTTGATGTCTTCACATTTGACTTGTACTCCTGTATTTGCATTTATTCAATTGACTTTTATGTTTCAGCTAGGCATAGGTTTTTCAAGTCTACTCATTTGAATGAGGCACATCTTTAAAGTATCTTTATAAAACAAGTCACTACAGGAGGTAAATGCAATACATCAGAATTAATTTGTTTTTACCAATGCATCATGTGTTAGGCATAGGAGTATGTTTGTCACCTGACAGCAGAAACACTGGTTTTCAAGTCCTGGCTGCTTGCTGTAAATCCTTAATGATGGATGTGCAGAGTCAAAGAGGCCTGCATGGGATGTCACCATCTCCATTATTAGTTAGTCTGTGGTCTATGTTGAACAAAATCAAGAGAAAAGAGACACTGGCTAATGTTATTGCATCAAGAGCTCCATACTCACCAATTTTATTACTCAGTTGGACATTTGACTCAATGTGTTGAACCATGTCAGCCTACAACGTTTTGGCAGTGGGGACTCAGGAACTTGGTAACCATGAACTCAATGAGTTCATGGTTACCACGCTTGCCTGACTCAGTATATCACACATGTGCAACAATTGTTGTTTGGAGGAATTAAATCAAGGAAACATTATACTGTCATCCTTAAACAGATGAGCACACCATGAGCAGGAACAGCTGTATACTTAATCCACAATGATCTTTGTATCACATTAAAAAAAAAATACTCGGTGCTCAGGTGATCAAACAGCGAGTGATAGAAAAATAGTGCAATAGTGTGTTTAATATAATCTCCAATCGAACAATGAGAAATTCCAAAGTCTGTATAAATGTTGGGTACTTATGCTTCAGGAACACAAAGAGTTCATCAATATATTTCATTCCCATTGTGCTTGATTTTGACGGTGTTTCGACCCAAGGTCATACATAGGGTCATCATCAGGACATAGAATATTAACATGAAACAAGAGCAAAGGAGTGTAGGAATTGAAATCAAGTGTACAGTCCAATATAAGAATGAACAAATCTGCCTCGAAAGGAAATAACTTATGTTGAATCAAAGAAATCAAGGAGCTCTTTTGGCGGCAGCGTGATTGAGTCATCAGCATCAAAACAGGGGTGGATTAGTGCTCCTATTGTGAAGAAGGGTATCAATTATTAATCAGTGTTCCTTTCACTTAGGACATGCAACGCTGTTTATGGAACAACTATTTTTATGTGTATATACATATAAGCACAGCTTCAAGAATTTCATATGATTTATAAGCAGTAGCCGACATTGGAATCAGTAACCTTATGAGATTGACACAGCTAAATGCCAACAACCCGGGGGCAGGCAGCGAAGGCAATAGGCTACAATAGGCTACTCATCTAGACATGTGCTTGATTATCTCAGTACTTTTGAGCTGTGCCTCATGTAATACAAGGGCAACGATCAGGGCTGCACTGGGAAATAAAAATGGACCTGACAAAGTGTTTGACCACCCCCTGTGAGGCTGGGGGTGCGCCGAGCTGTTTGCCAGGGCCGGTTTCCTCTGATTTTGTTACAGGGGCCGTTTTTGCAGCTATGCTTCAAAAACGGCCCTGTACCAAAAACGGCCCCCCCAGGGGCCAAAAACCAGCCCCCACCCTGGCGGCCCACTGGGGAAAAGCCCGGTGCCTGCTGTGGCCAGTCCGGCCCAGTTAAAAATACATCACTTAACTGTTCTTGTATGGCAAGAGCCATAGAAAGATATACAGAAGAAAAAAGGAGAAAAAGATGCAGAACCTATGAGAAGACAGTACCCCCTCCCCCCACCAATCTCCTCCGCATCCTGTATTAGTCCTTTGTCAAAGCTCCCATGGAGACTCCTGTTTGTTTCTTTTCAAATCAAATACAGCTTGGGGTGTTGGCCCGCGTCGGTGAGTGGTAACATTTGTAAGAGCTTGGGGCAAGTCACTTCTCTGAACTCCTTACTGGGGATACCTATAAAAGGAGCCCATAATTCAGGGTATACTTCTGCTTTGTTGTCTGCCAACATTGATAGTCTCTCCATGCTCAGCAACACTCACAGCCGTTTAAGCCAAGTGGAGTAGTCCTTTTTTTTCTGAACCCCAGTGAGCCAACAACTCTAGCCATGTGGGCTTCAGGGCTGTTGCTATCTGTCTCCCTCTCATGGAGCGAAAGGGAAAGGTCAAGCGGTTGGAGAGGCCCTGCAGAACGTACGCAGGGAAGCGCCGAATGTCCGTGTCAAAGGTGTCATCTACGTCTTGTATTATTAGATCCTGTATCTCACTAACTTGGGGCAATGCCAGAGTAAGTACACTAGTGAGCCAGTCTGTCTGCATCCCTGCCAACAGTAGGCGGGGCGATCTTTGTTCCAGTGATTTATCAGGCCAGCGTTAAATACCAATATACCACTACCTTGTATGCAGCTTCTGCACCTGAAATGTCATGAGCTGTATGGTGTGCTCTTTAATACATCTCCTGCCACTCTTTGCTCGTAAGGTGTCTGCCTATTTCCTCCTCCCATATTATCTGCCCTTTGGTTTTTGTGGGTGAGGTGTCTGAGGAGAGAAAAGCATATATTTCTGATATGAGGCGTTTATCATCATCCTTAGTAACGAGCCACTTTGCGAACTGCGTTAGCAGTCATGAGGCCCCTGTTCATACCTTTGGAGAGGTTACCCAGTGACATGCTTGATGATACATGTAGTAGTCCGAAGCAGGGATTGCGTAGTCTGCCTGAAACTGGTCGAAAGAAATAATACCTTCCTGGTCCTACCCTTTTGCAGCCTTTCTCACACAACAGCTGAAAAGGCTCTGATTTCCACCAAAGTCCAGGTTGTCAACCAGCAGGGTCATCAGGAAGGGAAGGAAGTGAACCCATGCCGAATCACAGTTGCATCCCACACCTTTAGAGTTGTGACTGTGACAGGAGAGGAGTAGAGTCCCCATGCCCTATGTTTGTGTGCGAGCCAGATTTCATACCAAATATTTATCCCCACTATCGTTTGATCTATGAACGTCCAGTGTTTCTCTGAAAGAGGACGATTCCACTCCAGGATGAATCGTAGCTGAGAAGCTTGAAAATATAGTGATACTACCGGAACCCCCCCCCCGCCCCCCCCCCCTTCAGATTTAGTCTTTGTAATTTGTAAAAAAACAAAGTTGCGGTTGCTTCCCACCACGGATAAAGCAATTTATGGCTCTATGAAGGTTCTTCAGTGTGGCCGGGGGTGCAAGGGGAATAGTTTGAAAGATGTAAAGTATACGTGGAATAATCGTCATCTTGACTGCAGTGATACGGCCGGCCCATTAGAGACCACATGGTCTTTAACTGGTTTCAGCAGAATAGCCTCAAGGCCAATTCCAACAAATCGGAGGGGTTGTTTTTTGGTTGTTCCTCAGACCCCGACTGGCTGGCCTGGTGGCCAATGGATATGTGTCCCCCTGCCCAGGCATCGCAGGTGGCAAAAAATCTGGGAGTGAAGATTGATAAAAATCTGACGCTGAGATCACATATTCTTGGTTTGACGGGCACATGCTTCGGCATTCTCAAGATGCTCCGGAAGTTCCTGCCTTTGCTCACAGAAGAGCATAGAAAGATCACTGTGCAAGCCTTAATTGGCACCAGACTGGACTATGCCAACGTCCTTTATTTACGTCTTCCGGACTATCTTGCTCAGCGGCTGCAGGTCGTGCAGAACTCTGCGGCCCGCGCCATTTTTGGCCTCCATAGGCGAGTGAGAGCGTCCGGTTTGGTGCAGTCGCTTCATTGGCTGCCCATCCGGAAGCGGATCATGTGTAAAACATTGACCCTGGCGCACAAAGCGCTTTTCAGCTCCGGAGCTAAGTACTTACAGCGCAGGCTTGTCTTTTATCGCCCGGCCCGATCTCTGCGCTCGGAATCTCTGTTTTTGGCTGCGGTTCCTCGAGTGAGGAAGGCCCGTACCGGGGGGCGCTCCTTTAGTTTAAGGGCCCCTCAGTTGTGGAACACCTTGCCTCTGGCCTTGCGGCGCTCATCCAATCTGCTCCTGTTCAGGAAGAGCCTTAAGACCTGGCTTTTTAACCTTTAGGAAGTCTTTTTTTTTTGTCCTTTCCCTGTTAGTGTCTGTTTTATGGTGTTATGTTTTTTATATTGAGCTGCCTAAATAAAGCGCTGGGACACTCTTTTGAGTAGCCGTGCGCTATAGAAATAAAATTTAACATAACATAACATAACATAACATAACATGGTGTCCATGTTGCTAGAGTTTTGTTAGTCTCTTCCAAAAGTGGGCTATAATTGGCTTTTAAAGTTTTAGCCGGTGTTGCCCCCAGGAGAATTCCTAGATATGGTATGCGATGACTAGCCAAGGAGAATGGAAATTGTTTAACCAGGGCTTCCTCTGTGGCAGGGGGCGTGGATAGGCTTAGTATTTGTGACTTATGAAGATTAACCTTAAATCCCGATACCTCGCTAAAGTGGGGCAACATTCTTTTTTAGGACCATTAATGAGGTCGCCGGGTTCGTCAGAGACAGGATCACATCTTCGGCCTATAAGCTGATAGTATGTGTGTCTGCCCCAAAACGGATCCCGGTTATCTCTAATCCTCTGGGCCATTGGCTCCATATACAAGGCAAACAAAAGGGGGGAGAGTGGGCACCCCTGTCGGGTTCCCCTGCATATTAGAAAAAACCCAGAGGAGTTCCCGTTAACCCTGACCGATGCTCTAGGTGTTTTGTATATGCATCTCAACCAGCCAAGGAACCTCTCCACAAAGCCAAAACGATAGAGTGTCTCCATTAAGAATGGCCAGTGGACCCTATCAAAGGCCTTCTCTGCATCGACAGACAGCAGACGGGCCTCCTGTCGGGAACGTGCAGTGAGATCTATAAGGCGATTCGTGTTGTCCCCACATTGCCTAGTCGGGATAAACCCGGCTTGGTCCGGGTCGATAAGCCCCATCATGTACGGATTTATGTGCGCAGCTAAAATACCAGTAAAAGTTTTAGTGTCCACACTAAGCAGCAAAATCGGGCGGTAGGACACGCATTCCATGGGGATCTTTTATAGGTTTTAAGATTGCCGATATTGAGGCTTCTGGGAAGGAATCCGGTAATGTCACGGTGTCGATAAAAAAAATGTAAAAGGTGTGTTGGTATGGCGGCGAGGACCTGGCAAAATTTCTTAGAGAACAAGAGGGTGAAGCCATCTGGGCCCAGGGACTTGGCTAGTTTGAGACGGGCTATTGCTGCAATTACCACATCCACCTAAATAGGGCAATTGATGTAAGAGGTCATGTGCGCTGACAGCTTAGTCAGCTGCACTCTTGGAAGTAGGCAGCTAAATCTCTGCTGGAGGAGTCTCCCTCCGAATAGAGCTTGGAGTAAAAGGCACTGAAAGCCTCTGCAATCTCAGTGTCCATATGGACTATTGTCCCGGATGGGGCTTTAACTGCTGGGATTGACCCCACGGTCTCTCTTTGATTAAATTTATGGGTGAGCATGCGGCCTGAGAGATTGCCAATAAGAAAGAATTTGTGTCATAGGCGTAGCAGCGTGTATTCTGCTCTGTCGAGGTCCAGCCTGCAAAGGATGAGTTGTTTCCGTTCTAATTCCCTCCACACCCAAGGGGCACCGGTGTGCTTGTGTGTCATTATCAGTGAGAGAGTCTCTAAGTGTCTTAAGGATTGCCTTTGATGTCTGGTCTGAGTGGAGCAGCGCATATCGAGGACGCCAACAGGACTGGCGAGGTCGGGCAGCACCCAGGTTCAGTGATAGTGTGATGAGGGCATGACCGGAAGGAAAGCGCTGCTCTATCATTGCTTCGGCTATGCATCCCACTAGGGCGTCCGTTATTAGGAAATGATAGATTCGGGCATAGGTCTTGTGGGCTGCTGGGAAGTATGTGAAGTCTCTCGTGGAAGGGTGTGTCTGCCTCCATACATCAGTGAGTGTGCTATTCATAAGCCAGGGTTGTCCAGTCTGTGAGAGTGTCCCCATTTGTGTTGTGTGTTGTCCGGACCGGTCTAAGTCTGTGTCCATTACTAGGTTCAGGTCTCCCCCAATCACTATCTCCCGGTCAGGAGTGACCAACACTTGTGTAAGGTAGCTAAGTAGGAAACGTTCCTGAAGCTCGTGCAGGCGTATATTGGCAATTCTATGAACTGTGTAAGACCCCACTGTATTCTAAATCCTAGTGCTCTAACTTTTTATTCGCCAATGGTCTCAAATACTTTTCCTTGAAAGCTCTGAGCAATTAAGATGGCTATCCCATTCATCTTGGATGAGTCTGAGGGCCAGTATTGCCTGGGGAACCTCGGGGAGCGCTTGCGATGTGTGACCCTAGTGAGCAAATGGGTTTCTTGTAGTAAGCAAATATCTCCCCCAGAGTGCTCTAAGTAGGATAAAATCGTTTTGTCCTTGACCCGACAGTTGAGGACTCAAACATTGAAGCTCACTAGATGAATATTGTGCATCCTATTAGTTTAAGCTGCGCCCTTGCCACGTGATCACTAAGCTCTTGAGCAGTTGCCGGACCCATCTAGTGAGTCCTAGTGTGAGGGTTTCATGTAACATGCTCCCAACAAGGGCCTGGGCTGGTGCGGAGGAGGAGAAGAGAAAGAAGAGAGAAATACCCATCTAATTAACATAAAGGATACTTTAAACAGAAGAAACACAATACTCGATTTCAGACTCCATCAAATCCAACGAGTCGGGATGGGGCATGTTCGGCCAAGATGGAACTGTTCTGGAGAAATACCTCCAAGGAGACCCAGTATAATTCCGCTGGGCGTGTAGAGGGTGAGCCATCAAGCCAATCAGAAGTCCCCCCACTCCTCTGCTGCCTTGTTTGGATCCTCACCAGACTCACTCCAGCCCATGGGGCAGGATCATTGCTAGATCACAGGGTCGTTAGAATGGTGGATTCGGAGGAGAGGGCCTGAAACACCGCTTGTCTCTCCTTGTTGATGGTTTCGAAGTCTGGGTTAGGCCCGCCATGGTTGTTTGCCAGCCTCTGACAGGCTGGCAGTCAACGCTTAAGGGATGAGGGCTGGTCTGCTGAATCTTCCTGGACATCGAGATTCAGGAGAGCGCAGGCCTCTTTGAGAGATCTAATTTGGTGAAGCACCCCTTCAAGACTAAAGATGATACGTAAAGGGTGACCCCAGGCACAGGGAATCTTGGCCTTCCACAGGTGTTTTGTGACGGGGCAAAAATCTCTGTGCTTCTGAAGGGTGATTCTGGTGAGCTCTTGAAAGAAGGTCAGGGAGTGGCCTTTGAAATGAACTGGGTGTGAGGCCCTGGCTTTCTTGAGAATGTCTTCCTTGATCTGGAAATCATGGGCACACACCAGTATGTCCGCTGGGGGTCCTTTTCCTGGTATGTCAGGGCCCACCCTGTGCACCCAATCCAGTTGTAGTAGAGAGGTCTGCGGAAGGCCTGATACATGTCGAAGGAGGTCCGTAAAGTACTCATGTAGATTGGGGCCTCTGCTCTGGTTGGCACTCCTCTTATTCTTATATTATTCCTCCTAGACCTGTTCTCAAGATCTTAATTGTGCGCTTGAAGGTCTAGTTGTTGGTCTTTCAGCCTAAAGACTTCTTGCTGGAGCCAAGCTACCTCCTCCACCCAACTCGACTCCCTGTCTTCGAGCTCGGCCACTCTTTCTCCGACTTCATCCAAGTCCCTGCATTCCTCTCAGATGTCAGAGGCGATTACCATTTTCATTGCTTGCAGGTTCGCATGTAGAGAAGTGAATAATGATTCCATGTATGCTGTAGTGATCGGACCCTCTCCCTCGTCTGTCTCCAACCGGGATTCCACTCTTTGGGACATGGGTGTGTCCTCTGCCCCCAAGTTGCCTGCCTTCTCAAACATTTCTTTGAGGAATCGTCCCTTCTTTGTCCTTGTTCCAGCCATACAGCCCTATTTGCAATCTTGGTGTTTGCTTGGCATGTTGTTCAAAGCATCTACAGTCCTGATGGCTGGTCACAACTCCTGGCCCATGTGTGGATGCTGTCTCTTCCTCGTGCTCTAATTCAGGCCGATGACTGGGGAGGTGCTTCAGAACCCTTTGAGACGGGGCGCGGTTGAGGGAACAGTTGCAGTTCCTCTTGATTCAGGCTAGATGAGTGGGAGTCCGCCACTCAGCTCCAAGCTCCTTTGGCCCCTCACGCCCCATATCCGCTGGGAAGTGTCATCCAGAAGGAGCTTGAACACTCATGCCCCTCTTGTGGTGCCTCTGCTGGGGTTATTGCGGGCCACCTTTCTGGTGTTATCATTGCAGTGGGACTTAATCCATACTGCGGTGCCTCCGCAGGCACTGTCTCCCTTGTAGGGATTAGGCTCCAACCGTTGCCCTGACAGGCTCTGTAAGCCGGTCAGAGGTGGCGGTCTTACCCCCTGCCCGATGTGCTCTGACTGTCGATATCGTAATACAGCAGTTGAACCGCCGGCCTAGATGTTGGGTGGGCAGCCACCTATGGCCTGTTGGTGGAGGTCTGACCAACATCAATAGGGTCCTTTATAAATTGCCTCTAAGTTAAGCCAGTCTGTTCTATGCTGTGGATAATATTGGGTTGAGTTCAGGGTAATTTTGTGACTTTAGTGGCTGATCCTGACAATGAATGTGTTAATTACTCAAGTGGGTAGTCTCTTACATATAACTATAATACAATTAATCCAGTGGGATCCTCAGGGCAAAATGTGCTTTCTATGAGTATTTGATAGCATGGCTTAGCCAGAAAGTAAAGCCTAAAAAGACGAAGCTTGGTGGCATATACAATAATTTACCAAACCAACAGGTTTCACCTGTTATACCAGGGTGCAGACTGATTGGTTTTGCCTGTGCTTTTTTTGTTCCTAGGAGGCTACCTTTTTCTTGGGGGTCATCTTTGAATGCTTTTTCATAAACCTTTCTGAAAAAGTATTTCAGGAATGCCACCACTCATGCACAGACACAGCTGCTGTTATAAAGAGATTAAGAAATAGCATTCAAAGATGGCCACTGTGCAAGCTCCAGAGCATCCTTTTTACAATGGTTAAAATCAATCACTTAAAGATGGCTGCTTATGATGGCCTCGTGAGTCTTGGTCTGCTTTTGAGAAATGTAGACAACAATGTCCATAACCATAACTTCAGAACCACAACGTCCAAAGCCTTATGGAGCAAATTCGATTCATTTCTTGAAAAGATTAAACCAACTTAAATCCTCTAAATCATTCAGTTATATCAGTAGTTTGCCATGTGTGATGCTGGAAATACTACTGCCTCCTTTTTTTGGTAGGATTAACTTACACTCATACATTTTGCTCCACTCCCTTTATCAGGAGGCCGAGCTGTGTAAGTGTACATTTTTGAGTAACTTTACAGTTGAAGTTTGCAAGTAGCCAAAATTAGTAAAGTTACTCAAACGTGTAAGAGTAAATTACAAGTGTAAATTACTAACAAGAGTAAGTTATCTCTGTGAATAGCTCTAAATATATTTGGAAAGGGCGAAGACCATGGGCCTTGTTTATGAAGGCCTTGCGCCGCCGGTACGTCACTTTTTCCCATTTTAAAAGTGACGCACCGGCGGCGCAAGGCCTTCATAAATAAGGCTCCGTGAATTTATTGGACTGCATGAAAATTATTTACTGATAGTATTCAACTGAGTAAACTTTTCAGAGAAGGCATTTTCAGAAACAGATAGCTCAGCCTATTAGCTATTAATTAAGCATTATCAAAGTCAAAGTCAAAAAGGCTTTATTTCGATAAAAAGTTATCATAAAAGCTTCACATAAAACGCAAATACATCAAGTTTAAGAGCAAAAGTATAAGCAAGCATAAACAACAAGAGTTTATATACAAAAGAAGAAAAATGTGTTAGAAGGTTGCAATATTTTAAGAAAATTCATTTTGGTGATCAATTTAAAAAAGAATTAAACAGTTAATTTTAGCCTTTTAGTTCTAATGGACCAAGCCCATAATAAAAATTTGGCTAGGGCGCAAGCATAGGTGACACGACTATCAGACATTAATATGCGAATTGCGTCCATGTGGCTCCTAGTGCCCAGCTGGCGGAATACATTTTTAAGCCATACCCTCCTGGGTAGGGCATACTCTCCACATTCAAACATGAAGTGTGCCACTGTCTCTGGTCTAACTATGCATGCTGGACAAAGCTCTGTAGTTTGTGCAGGAAATTTCCATCGTGAGGTAAAAGAATGTAAGGGAAGGGTTCCTGCTCTAAATTTAAAATGCAGGGCTCTATCAAAAGGTTTTTCAATAGTGTCAAGGTACAGTTCCCGTTTTGGCAGGTCCTTGAACCTCAAAAAGTCTTCAGCAAGTCTGCCCAAGGAAGTACTGGTATTCCTTTGTAATGAAATCCAGTTCCAATAAAGTTTCTTGAGGATTGATTTTGGGGGTGAAGATCTATTTACCCACGCGTCGTTTAAGCCCAGGTTTAGTAGCAATGTTTTCATATCTTTCAACCATTTGATTTTGTGCCACCCTGGTAATGACATGATTTCTGAAAGACCTTGCGCGTATTTCCCAAGTTCCTCCACTCGCCACAGGCGTGCCCATAGCAAAAGAGGGCGGAATCTTGCAAGATCATCAATTGGGCAACAACCTAGGTCCAAAATTAGCGGGACCATAGGAGTACCCTGTGGAAGTGACATAATCGCTCTAAAAAAAATTTTCTCTGATCTTGGTAGGTCGGTAGAAATAGATGAGCCCCAGAGTTCCGCCCCGTAGAGGGCTGAACTAACCCCTTTGGCTGAGTAGATTTCGAGGACAACCGCTATCGGTCTGGTTGAGCAGGAGCGTTGTTCTTTCAGAAGGGCTCCTGTTATCCTCTTATGGGTTAATAGCATTTTGTCCAGGTGTGGGGTCCATTGCATTTTGTGTGATAGGCGAATGCCAAGGTAGTCGAAAACTTCCACCCTCTCCAAGGGTTCCATATTCAGGGTAGGGGGGCGGGCTGGTTTTTTGGGAGGATTCAACACAAGGTATTTTGTCTTGCTCATGTTAATTACCAAGCCTCGTTTGGAACAGAAGGATTGAAAGTTGTTTAGGAGCCTTTGGAGGCCTATTGGGGATTTTGATATTAAAAGCGTATCATCCGCGAAGAGGAGGGTGGGTATACGTTCGCCAGCCAGGGATGGTTCATCTGAAGGATGTTCCCGAAGATGCTCAACCACCCCATTGATGTAAAGGGAAAAAAGGGTGGGAGCTAACACACATCCCTGGCGGACCCCTCTCTCAACCGGGATACTACTTGTTTTCTCCCCTCCTGTGCCCCACCTAATCTGGGCAAAGCTATTTTCATGTAGCCTGACTAGTAGTGAGAGTAGGTAGTGGGGCATCCCCATATCGGCCAAAACACTCCATAGGGTCTCCCTCGGTACAAGGTCAAAGGCAGTCTTTAAATCTATGAACGCGAGATAAAGACTGCCCTTGCCTATAACCACAACTTTCCAATACACCATCATTAATCTAAAAGCTTGTTCTATTGTCCCGGTGCCCACTCTAAAGCCCGCCTGGTAGTCAGAAAGGATTTTATTTTCATCTATCCAATCTAGTATTCTGACCAGTAGAACCTTGCCAACTACTTTTTGGCTAATGTCCAACAAGCTAATGGGTCTATAATTTGATGGATCTTCTCTGGCACCTTTTTTAAAAATAGGGACCACCTCCGCCCCTTTCCACGAGGAGGGGATAGGGGCGCCCCTACAAATGGCAACAAGTAGGGAGTGAATCAATTTTCCCCACTTTGGGATATCAGATCGCAAAAGGTCGCCAGGAATACCATCCGGCCAGCAGCCTTTTGGGGCATGATAGTGGCTATCGCATATTCCACTTCTTTAATTGTGAAGTCGAAGTCTTCAGGGAGGGTGTCCCAATTTAGTGGGAACGATGTTGAAACCACTGCCCCCCCTTCAAGGTCATTGTGAGCAGTGGAAGTAAAATAATCATCTTGGCGAGAATAAAGCTTTGAAAAGTGTTTAACCCAAGCCTGACTTGGAATATTACATGTTATCAGGTCGCTATCGGGCCTATTTTTAGCTCTGATAGTATCCCAGAAACATTTAGAATCTTTCTTGGAACTGGCCTCTTTAAGAGTACACCAGTAGGCCTCTTCCCACTCCTTTTTTGCTTGTGTCAATACTCTCTTGTGCTCTTTCCTGGCTATCTGAATCTGGGGTTGGGATTTGCTTTTAACAGCCTCAATTAAATGAGTCTTAGCCCTCCTACATGCTGCGGTGTACCAGTCGTGCTTTCCCTTTATTTTGTCCTGGGACATATTCCTCCCTGCGGAGCCCTTTACCCAAAAAACTTCGCCTATGTTCTTAACGGCTGCTTCAAAAATGGGTGTTGCCTTATCAGCTAGCATGACTGAATTAATATTATCTAGCTCTATTTGTGAGGCCATAAGAACCTCATCTATGCTTGAAAGTTTGACAGCGTCATTGGCAACTTTATTCCACTTTAAGCGTCTTCCACAGGAAGAAACAGTGATCTTATGTGTGGAATTGGGTGGTACTATCGATACATTACTAAGCCAGGGATTCGTTATGGATAGGGAAAGTGAATTGTGGTCACTCTCCACAGTAGGTATAACTGCCATATCTTCGACCAGACTCCAGAGTTTTAAGTCCAACAAAATATAGTCAATCCTCGAAGTGTGACCGACTCTGTTGAACGTAGGAGCACCCATCCGATCTGAAATTGTACGGCCATTCGTGGCTCTTAGTCCAAACTCTAGTGTCAGTGCATTTAACTGCACTGCGCTACGGGACCAACGTTTTATCGGGGGGATGGTAAGTATGGGAATACCCCATCTACTATCTTCCTCACCTAAATCAGGAATGCCCTCCATAGGTAGCGGCTCGTAAGTGCAGTTAAAATCACATGCTACTAAGATGTGATTAGCTTCCTTATGGTCTCTAAGCTGCACCTCAAGGTCAGATATTACCGATGAGATGCACCCATTTTTTGTGCCTCTAGCATAGATGTTATATAAGACTAGGGATAAGCCTCTAGAAGGGCTGGTCAGTAGAATTCCTAAGATATCTGGGCTGTTTACCTGCTTAGATGTTGTTCGGCAGTTAAGGGAAATGCTTACCCAGATAAGGAGACCCCCCCAGGGACGCCCCTTCCCATACCTGGGTTTCTCAGCTGGAACAAAGTAGGTTACAAATCCAACCCGGTGGAGTGGTTCAGTGCTCCAGGTCTCCTGGAACATGCAGATCTTATGTGCTTCAACCAAATCGCTCCACTCGGGCAAGCCCAATTTTCTATGAATGCCCGCAAGGTTCCAGCTAAGGATTTTTATTTTTTCCTTAGCGGTTTTACTTTTAGAACTAATAGTATCACTATGGCTTTTGAAATCTGAACATTCCCTTTCTAAATTAGAGGATGTTATCTGGGTCTGACTAGTGGCTATTATAATTGGAGGATTGGGGCATGTCAAATGTGGTATAATTAGTGGGCCCTCCTCCTCTCCCCTATGCAGGTCCAGATGTGAACAGGTAGTTTCCTCAAAAGTGAGTCAATCTACCTCATCGAGGGCACAAAATCTATTCCAGTGAGCAAACTGAGATAAAAAGGGGTCGGCTACAGGTGGTCCTTGCCATGGTTGCTGCCACTGGAGGATAGTATGTTGCGGAGCGTGTGTATACCCTCTGTTGATTGGATAACTGAATCTTGGGGGTTGTTGTCTTGGTGCCATAGGTAAAAAGTAGGATAGAGGAAGTGGATGGATTTGGGTGGCTGATCCACTACTAGGTCCGTTGCATATATAATTCACTACCCCTGTATCCCTGAAATTGACAGTTACAACGTCTCCTGCTATAGTCTTAGTATTCCTTGCCACCCATTCTCCTCTTCTAACTGCAAGTATATCACCACACATATGCAGTGGTAGCGGTTTGTGCAGCTGAAGCCACTGGGCACATTTGTTTTTCAATTCAACAAAGGTTTCTCTTCTTCCCTCCTTCAGTGGTGGTACGCCCGTCAGTACAACCACAAAGGGTAAGGCTTCCGGTGGCAAGTTGATTGTCTTAAAGCGAGCCGGCCTAATTTTTGGTTCTTGTGTCTTGTTTGGAGAGGAGGTTGATGTTGGGTTGGTATCCAAACTTTTAGAGCCCTTTACTGGTTGATTCAGCCCTTTTTTAGGGCCTGAGTCTGTTTGGGTCTCCGGGGTAGGGCCAGTAGCACTAGGAGTTAAGGGAGCAGCAACAGATTTTTCCCTCATTTGAGACTGATGTTGAGTTACTACTCCTGAGTTTGTTGGTAATATTTTGGCCTTGACGGTAACATCTTTTGAGGGTTTGCTACTAGTGGTATTTCCCAGGGACACTTCTTTTGTTTTTCCGTGTGACTGTATTGGCACGTTTCCACTTGCTTTACTAGAACCAGTCCATTTGGTGTTGATTAGTGATGTCAGTCTATCAATTTTGGACATTAGGGGCTTGATATGAGCAGTTATCGTAGCTTCAAGATCCGATTTTAAGTCAGCTACCATATTTTCGACCCAACAAGGTATGCCTGATACAGAATTTGGGGCTGGTGACACTAAGTTATGGTTCTGAGTATTATTTTTAGGCTTTTTCTTCGGCTTAATTTCGCTCTTAGTAGGACCTGTATTCCCTAGTCCTGGCGATACACCAATTGTCGTTCCATCGGCCCTTAGAGGAACAGAATTAGGTGACAAATTTTGAGGGTTTCCCTGCTGTTCAGTAGAGGGCTGACCGCATGGAAGATCATCGAAAGAGGCGGTGACTCCGAGGCTTAGGTCTAGATCATCAATAGCATCTTGTGGAGGACCCACAAGATCAATTGACGCCTCCTGAGTGTCGGACAAAAATATTGTTGGCGGCAAGGATAGCCTCCTTTCGGTATTTGCAATGGCAGAAGATACAGCCCCTAAAGTTTGTTTAAGCATGATATCAATTGCTGTGAGGGTAGGGACCGGTTGCGGGGCAATTTCTTTTTGTCTTGTTTTGGAACGTAGAACAGGCATTCTACCGGTTTTCAGACCTTTCTTCATGTTTAGATTAGAGCAATGGGGTAGTATCCGAATGTATTCAAAAACTAAAGGACTGAAGTTCCTGACCTTAAACACTCGTTGGTCGACAGGAAAGAGATGTGGCCCGGCCCGGCCTCCTCTGGCCGCTGAGGGCCGTAGAGGGCCCACCCTTTGCCGGGGCTTCGCCCGGCGCTCCCGCGCGCTCCCGCACAGGGAGAGTATACTAATAAAATAGGTGTGGCGTCCAGGGGGCGGGGCAGTCAGGGGGCGCAGACCAGATGCCAGAGGTCAAGCAGGGACTCCTGGGAATACGAGTCCCTGCAGCGCTCCACCCCTGATTCGCCCTTGCCTCCTCCCCAGGCAAACTGTAGTCCAAAGGCAAAGGGTTGAGGCGGTGTCAGTTACACCGCGCAGCGGCACCCGCGGAGCGGGTGCGGCAAGTCGTTGAGCGTGATTTGGCAGCAGACTTGGCAGCAGGGTAACAGCATCCCAGGTACAGCGGCGTGTGTGCTATTCTTTAAAGTTCCCGCCTGGCTCCAGGGTCCTGTGACTTTTGAAGTGGTTTGCCGCCCGGGGGGCGGGGCAGTCAGGGGGCGCAGACCAGATGCCAGAGGTCAAGCAAGGACTCCTGGGAATACGAGTCCCTGCAGCGCTCCACCCCTGATTCGCCCTTGCCTCCTCCCCAGGCAAACTGTAGTCCAAAGGCAAAGGGTTGAGGCGGTGTCAGTTACACCGCGCAGCGGGCAAGTCGTTGAGCGTGATTTGGCAGCAGACTTGGCAGCAGGGTAACAGCGTCCCAGGTACAGGGGCGTGTGTGCTATTCTTTAAAGTTCCCGCCTGGCTCCAGGGTCCGGTGACTTTTGAAGTGGTTTGCCGCCCGGGGGGCGGGGCAGTCAGGGGGCGCAGACCAGATGCCAGAGGTCAAGCAGGGACTCCTGGGAATACGAGTCCCTGCAGCGCTCCACCCCTGATTCGCCCTTGCCTCCTCCCCAGGCAAACTGTAGTCCAAAGGCAAAGGGTTGAGGCGGTGTCAGTTACACCGCGCAGCGGCACCCGCGGAGCGGGTGCAGCAAGTCGTTGAGCGTGATTTGGCAGCAGACTTGGCAGCAGGGTAACAGCGTCCCAGGTACAGCGGCGTGTGTGCTATTCTTTAAAGTTAAGCATTATAGCCCGTTGTCGAGTGCAATAACGGTTGGTAGGGACCAAACCCTGAATTATTAGCCAGAGCTGTAGGCTAGGACCTATAACAAGGGTGAGGGCCTTTAATAAAATATATTGACTAAGACAGAAGGGGTTTAAAGCAGTTAGAACACATTTCACGCAAATGGAGGTATCATTTTCTAACTGAAAAAGGAGGAAAGAGTTGGACTTACATTTTAATGTTGGAACGGAGAATGTGTACCGGCCGTTATTGGCCCTGAGCCACTCCATGGTCTTCAATGGTACATTCAACATTGTACTGCTCTAATTCTAGTAAACGATTTCATAAAATTGATTGCAATTGATTCATTTCTTGCTTTAAACCTATCCTTGAATGTTTTCTAAATACATTTCTAATAAAAATGTTATGCCCTTTCCACAAAATCTATTCCTAGGCTTATCACGAGGGCAGCGCTGCTCAGAAGCATTGCTAATTGACACATTTCACACGTGCTATATTTAGTGTATAAATAAAGATTACTCTGTAGGCTACGATGCATTGGCTAAGCCACCTTGGAACAGTATATTTAGTGCACGTCTCTCTCCATGACACTGCGCCAAAAGCGGATGTATCTGTAAATAAACTAGGGTATCGTGTCAGTCAGTGTTATTTCCATGTCACCGTCACATCACGGCTCGCATATTGCCACCGGAGATTCGAAAAAAGTCGGTCTAAAGATGAAGGGGTTGGCTCCTCGTCTGAATTTTTGGAACTAATCTGCCGCTGCGACAAAGTATCCGTTAATTTTGATCCACACCACGTCTAATGGTATATTTGGAAGCTGTCGAAGTACATCATTAAAGCATGAAGGATACATGGTCTCCAAGGAATCCATGTCAGATGGGGGATTTTGGTTATTTCTCTCGCATGTTCACAGAGATGCACCAGGGAACTATTCCTGTGTCTGAGCAATTAAATAACTAGCATGGAGGTTTCCAGATTTTTTTACGAAAAAAACCCGTCATTAAGGAGCTGCATTCACCTTTGTAAACTTGTTCTATCTAAAATTAATGTCTGATTTAATTGAGCGTTTCGCTAAAGTAGTAGAACAAGGAAGTGTTCTCTTAAAGACATGTCGATGAGCAACACTGAGAGACACAATTCTAACGTAAAAAACGAGCTGCAGCAAGAAAAGTAATCTTGCTTCTATATTAACAAAAGGGGAAGATCAAACATGATTAAGATTGCCGTCCTCTGTACAGAAGCCATGCACGAAGAAGTAAGATCCTGTCTGTAGTGTCATCTGAATGGTCGTACATATTCAGTCTCCTCTTACATATATACATTAGCTATATTAGTTTATTTTAGAAATTAACTCCCCTAACTTGCTTTTTGACCCAGCATGAGTTCCTTTCCTGGTGACATTATTGCACGTTTTTTTTCTTTAATTTACATTTTTTTTTGTTTTAATTGTTCTGTGCTCCCTTTTACTCTTAATATGTAACGTCCATTTCAGTGCATGCAAAATGCAATGGGGCAGATTTATGAAGGCCTTGCGCCGCCGGTGCGCCATTTTTAACATGGGAAAAAGTGACGCACCGGCGGCGCAAGGTCTTCATAAATCTGCCCCAATGATTTTAATTAATTGCGCAATAAAAACTTTTACTTTTACTTACTTTTACTTAGCTATATTAGTTTCTTTTGAGGTGAAAATTTACATGACGTTTTGTTGAGCCGAGGAGATGTGCATCAGGGCTTCGACGCCTTTGATTTTTATGCAGAGAAGCATACAATACATATCCGTTAAAAAAAAAAATCCTTATTGTTTTCCATTTGCACATGCAAACATTCTCCTCCATCACATTGAGGCAGTCATGATGTTGAAAATGATCATTAATTCCCAATCATTTCCTGAGGCTTCCTTCCCTCCTAAATCACAGTCTACGCTGTCATACATTGGTCCATCAAAGGATAAAAAGGGACTTAGTGTGATGGGGTGGGTTCCATCATTCTAATACTATGTCTCGAAAATGATCAGTCCCAGCGAGCACAACACCCTTCAGTATCCTGAGAAGGGAGCTTACATCGCCCCCTGTTGTCATGGACACGGTTTCCATCTCTGCACTTTGATATGACAACGTAAGGAATTGTGAAGCCTGAGTTCGCTTGCACTGAGTACCCAGACTTAAAACTTGAGAGCAATGATCTGTAAAATGATTTGTTGGCTGAAAACTCAAGACTAGAAACGTGAAGACATGAAGTGGCGTGGTCACCCTAATTCCAAGGTTCAAAAGTTGGTCCCTGAGCTGCTCGCACTTCTCTCAAGACCATGTGGATTTACAGATAGTGCCACATTTTTGGTGGAAATGTGCCCCAGTCCATCAAACATTCACTACCAGGAGCCAAACCCATTTTATAGAGTCTACTTCTGTTGCAGTACACCTGACGCCATACTATAAATTGCCTGAATCCCCATTGGATGCATCAGGTAGGCTGCTAATCACAGGCTCTAGAGAGCCAATATCTATAAACATCGTATGTATATTATCCCTAGTCGGCTTCCCTAGCAGTAAGTAAAGGACTGTTCACAGGTGGTGAAGTGGAGGCGGGGCTGGAAAGGTGGGAGTGTGTGGCCTGACTGTTGATAATGGTGGCCTCTCTGTAGCATTGCTCTGAAGGAGCAGACCTATCCTATATAAGCTTCCCATGTCCAAAGCAAAATAACACTGAGGGTACCCCATTGCCAAGTAGGGTGTTCACACCACCATTGAGGATATCTACACACTGGAGTGACAACATTGCAGGAGCTAAACAATGGAAATGTGAGGAGTATACAACCACCCGGCGATGGGACTGTTTGGTATTCTGGGGCAGCCAGAATACTGAAATCCTTAGTTGCATCGGCCGAATTCTGACGATGTGAGTTACTCCTATGGTGGTCACTGAGGCCATGCCAATCAGTGCTGGTATCAGATGTTGCCTCTGTTGAAGAGTGGTTTCCTCTGACCATGCCGGTGACATACTGGTAGGGAAGCAAGGTGGTGGTACCTCAGCCTGGTTCCTTGGGATGCCATGAGAGACTGTGGTGTTAGCTACTGGCAGAAGAGAAGTGGAGGAGGATGCTTCTGAGCTAGATTGGGCTCCCCCCTACAGCTCTGGGAGACACTTATAAGGTAGAGTGAATTCTAGGGCCCCAAGGTGAAAAACCATTGATCCCCTAGCCCCTGCCCAGAAGTACACTAAAAGCAGAGGCAGACGGTCTGCTCCCCTCCTTATCTCTGGGGGGCTTGAGGTAGAGGCTATCTAATATACAAGGACAAATGTGCACATGCATTTATAGGGCCAAGTCCAGGATAGATGCCTGACCTGCTATATGTAGCGTGGCAGGGTTCTCCTTGCCTCCATGTGATGATGTGAAAGCTGTACTCACCCAGAATGCCCCGCCTGGAATGTACTTGCTTGTACAATATTACCCCACGCTGGGTTCATTATGCTATTATTCTGATAGATGGGATTTGTCTTGCCCACTTATTGACTCTACTGAATTGTAAATATTGTCTGACAGTGTCTATACCTATGAGTCAATGCATGGGGTTCACTGCTCATGAAACCTTGCTGCCTCACTGGCTGCCTGTGGAAACTCTGTGT
The DNA here is from genome assembly GCF_964261635.1 of Lissotriton helveticus. Lineage (NCBI taxonomy): Eukaryota > Metazoa > Chordata > Amphibia > Caudata > Salamandridae > Lissotriton > Lissotriton helveticus. The sequence continues at coordinate 811,034,688 of NC_136063.1, forward strand.
TCCCCAGATGGCACTAGTTACTCAGAGAATACTGTGTAGCCTGCACAGGTGCCTCCAGGAAGCCTGGGATAGTGATGATGATGGGTAAGGGGAAAAGCACCCCGCCTAACGGAAAATCAATAGGTTCGCTGAGCCCTTGGTTGCACTTGAGACTTAAGCACCAATTGTATCCATTAGTCCTACAGAACAAGCGACTAAAATACTTTCTTCCTTGACAATTCTTAAAGCCAATAAAGATTCAAAAACTTTCTTTGAAGGACATGCAAATTGGAAATATCAGAATCTAAATATCACTGCTTCAACAAGATCTGAGAACTAAGGTAGATGGATGATTGAGGCTGAAGCCTCATTACCAATAGTGGAAGACAAACTCTGAACCGTGTGGCATGAGCTCACTTGCCTACTCAAATCTAAAACATGACTAGAAAAGCCGACTGAGGATGTAGAGGGAAGGTCTTGAGGAGCTCTAAGGTCCAAATCCAGTACAATTGCTTACAACGTGGGTGCCGGGCAATGAATTGTCAAGTTACATTGGGCTGGAAAAAGCTCATAGAGCACACATGCAACATCTCCTCCCAGAGCACTTACACAACTGATGATTATCAGACTATTGAACTGTGAAGATTGTAATGCTATTCTCATAGCAGTAGGCCACAAAACTGATATCTGACTAGAATCCTCCAAGTTAATAATTGTTCCTGATTATGCTGCACAAGTACAGCAATAAAAAAATCCTTTGCTGAAATGAAGCAGAAACTCAAAGCATTGCCCCTCAACTGCATCCTTAAGCCACTTGGTCTCCACACTGCTCTCCGCTGCCTCTGAATAGTGGTGAAGTCTATGGCCTCACCTCCTGCTGCGAGACAGGAGTCCTTCCAGGTTCAGGGCTGCAGTCTACATCCTGTGGCTTTCACCGGTCTGGGTAATTGGTAGATGGTTTTGGAAGTGGTATTCACTGTGGTAACATTATCCTGTCACGTTTATTTAGTTCCTCTGGTTTCTTTTCAGTTTAATTTTAGCCTTTCTATTTACTCATTCATTTTGTTGTCTGACCCTTCTGTTTTCCCGCCATTTTTTTTCCTGTCCGCTGGTTTATGTGCCACTTCAACTCAGAAGATGACAAACAACCAAGACCAACTCAAATGCATCCTGCTCCATGCCCGCTCCTTCGGCAAACATGCCATCAAAATCTGGGACACTATACACTCCCTCTCCCCTGATATGGCCTTCATCACTGAAACATGGCTCAACCCCACCTTAAACCCCAACATTGCCACCACCACACCAGATGGCTACAAGATGATACACCAAAACCGCACCAGTAAACATGGTGAGGGCATCACCATAATCTTCAAAGAAGCCACATGATGCACTGTCACCAATGACAACTCAATGCCTCTCAAGGAACACCTCAACTTCTGGCTACAAATCAATGCTAAAACTCAAATAAGCAGCACCCTCGCTTACAGGCTCTCCGGGACCATGACTATACTTCTGCAATGCCATTTCCAACCTCATCGCCCCCCTTGCCAATGACTCCCACCACTACATCCTGCTCAGCAATCTCAATTTCCACTTTGATGACCCCAACAACGTTAATGCTACCTCCCACCTAGAGAATCTAAACAACATTGGCTTCATCCAACTAGCCACCGAACCTACGCACAAAGCTGGACCTAACTCGACACCATTTTCGCCTCCAGCGAGAGACTACATTTTACCCGCATCGCAGAACTCACCTGGACCGACCACGCCATTGTCTTCTTTACCATTTCAGATGCTCAACACACCATGACCAAGCACTATAGTGCCACCTACCGCAGCTGAGGCAAGGTAACCGAGACTCAAGGGACCACACAACCTGAAACCTCAGCAGATCTTGACCAGGTCATCCGGAACTGCTCCACCTGAATCAACAAAAGCGCCAACAGAGTTGCCCCACTGAAACCAGTAAACTCCAACAAAACATCAAAAGAAGCCAGCTGGTAAACCCCAGAGCTCAGAACCACCAATCGCAACTGCTACCAACTCGAGAAGTGATCATCATAATTTTGTGATAAATCCCTATTAACACCAGCAAGACCGGTTTGCAGGCCATAGTCACCAGAAACTTTGACAATGGGAATGCTCGCTACACCGGAATTCACACATAGCTCCACAAAAGACTCCATACCATACAGAATACTGCAACCAGACTCATCCTTGACCTACCGAATTAGACCCCTCACCTCAGAAACTTCCACTGGCTCACCATCCAGAAGAAATTCCAGTTCAAGATCCTCAAAAACACATACTAAGCTCTACACAACCAAGGACCATCCTAAATCAACCATCGATGGAACTTCCACATGCCCGCAAGACACCTGCGCTCCGCCTCACTCGCCCTTACACATAACCCTGAATCCATTGCAGCTGCATCAGGGGCCTCTACTTCTCCTACATAGCTGTCAAGACCTGGAACAACCGGCTCCTTCACACCCGTACAGCACCCTCCCTGGCCGACTTCAGAAAGAAATTCAAGACCTGGCTTGTCAACTGAGACGCTGCACCCTCAACACCCAGATAGCCCTAGGGGTGACAGTGCTGTGTTATACAAATACCAATTGATTGAATTAGATGCTGCTGTTCTCTGAAAAAGTAAGATGATACATCTTGAAAAGATAATATTCTATGATACACCAGAGAGTGCTTGGGAATGGGCAGAAGAAAGGAAGGTCTTTCAAATTCAGGCAGAGTGGCTCCTAACCCCCAAAGCACAACAATGAAGCATAGCTTCCACCACTGCCAACAAAGGTGGTGCTGACAGAAGAACGACTCTGCAAAAGGACTGGGAGATCAGGGAGAGAAGTTTTGCTTCTCCAGAACAAGTGTGAAGAGGAGTCTGAATCTCTCACTTTATAATCTAAACTTTCACATCTTTATTCATGTGACTGAGCATGTTATCCTACAGATTATAACCAGTGCAACTTCTCTATTTTCTTAGTAATTCGCTCTGAGCTCCTGGCACATCAGATACAGCACAGCAAATAGAGCTCCTTTAGATCTTGGGGAACGCCTCTATGATCATACCGTGGAGTAGCAGAAACGCAGGCCACTCTTCCTTCCAAATTTAGTGAGTAGGCTAAATTACAATAAACTAATGGGTGTCAGATGTTTTGAAGAAGGGGCACACTGGGAACATTTTGAGTTTTGTTTAATTTTATTAATGTTATAGTGCACTTGTAAGGAAATGCCCCTTTTTGCATGACCACTTCTACTTTTTTTGACCGATAATGCAGGTCTTTCTACTCTAGAGGTGGACTTAGACCTGGTAAACATAACTCAGTGTCTGTGCTCTAACCCTTAAAAGGTTTCTGTCTGATTGGCTCACCCACAATTGGTGTATGATAACTTACATAGTATATGGTACCAGGTATACCCTGGGCCTGTAATTTAAAGTGTCTTTCATGGAATGCTGCACTTATTGTGCCAGCACAAGTGTGACACAACAAAGCGCAACTCCCAGCTGCCATTGCTGGATGGCAGAGCAGTTTTCAACTGATAACCCAACATTGCCATTTAAAGTAATGGCAAAACCCAAAACCTCATTTTTAATATTTATGAATCATCCCTAAAGCAAACCTACTGAGCCTTAAAGGCAGGGTGCATTACATTAAAAAGTTGGACATAAAGTACTTAACTTTATGAACTGGCAGTAAGAAACCTGTATTGTGTTTTTTAATCTAAACAATTCTCAAATCATATTTAGTATAACTTTTTCACAAGCAACAGCCACTTTGGTATTGGAAGTTTTCTACCTACCCGATCATCACATAGCCCAAGATGATGGTTACTTTGTTACTTTGCAGAAGAACTCATTAGTTTGATATTTTGGGCCATGTAATGACCGGGCAGTTGTCGATTTAAAACATAAGATGCTCGATTTAAAACAGCACACAGGTGTGGAGTTGTGTAACAGTGCCACTTTGAACAATGTTGCATGTCTATAGACACTTTATGTTTAATGGGATGTTCGGTGCACTGGTTGGGCACTCGTTTGTAACAGTTTTTTGTTAAACACACAAGCTATACATTCTAATAGCGTACACATGTTTGAGGAACAGCATGAACTAATAGAATGAACCAGACGGTGATGGAACAGTTCTTGCATTTTCTGTTATTATAGTATGGCTTAATACATGCATTTGTTATTTGTAGAGGTCCCCTGATGAAGGGATTCCCGAAATGCATTGGGAACACGGAATTGGAAACTTCATATTGAATTCATGAAAGATATAATGTTATGATCAAATTATATCATATGTACAATATATAAGACAGAAGAAATGTAACAAGAAGAACCTTTTTCTGTTGTTATTATTATTATGAATGTATATTCCTGATGTATTAAGCAACCAGTGAAATGTAAAAAACAGCATGAAAAACTATTTAAAATTGTTTGATTTAATCATTGCACCATATGGGCATAAGCAGTGCACCTTGAGGCATGTGACAGAGTCTGTACACATCTATTAGTGGATTTCATTTCCCTGACAGGAGTGAGTCAGGCCTCATGGTAGCACATGACAGATGACATAGTTGAATCCCAGATTATTTTGTCTACATTGAACACCAAAGTGTGCAGGATATATCTAACCACGTTAGTTGCCATTGTGTCTTTGTGTTTCAAAGGAAAAGCAGTGATTTTTTATTTGGTTAATAATTGATCTCTGGAACACTCTGGTAGATTCTTGTAATTACGGTGTCATTTCAAAGATAAAAATACAAACTAATTACTACTGAGGGTGCTTTCTTTCTTATTTATTACCTGTCTTGTAATTTTAAATGCTTTATACTTCTTCATTTGAATGGTCAGAGCACAGCTACCTACCCAGCATTGAGTGAGGGTTTTTCAAATGAATCTGACTGGACCCAGTACAGGTAATGAGTTTATTACACAGTGAGGTCTCACAACAACACCATATAGTAAACTCCTTTTCTCACAGCATGCATCAGGCACACATGATGCACGTAGACTACAGGTTTATCAACAATCGTGATACGTGATATGGTCTCAGGGAAATACAGATTTCTATAATATAATGGAATGTTAACACCTTGAGCAACACAATTAAATATGGGTCATCCCTACAATATTTTAGGAACTCTTCCCACAATGCTCTCAAAATTAAGACATTTATTAGGTACAAATTGCTCCTGTATCGCCATGATTGGTGCTCAAGGGTTTTTTCTCCTAGTTTTGCAAAAGGATCATGGGGTGTGGCTATTCTACGTCTACTTCACAAAAACCTTCACACTTGCATTATCACAAACTGTGCAGCTGCATTGTAATCCCGGATATGTTGGATGGGTGGACATGCATGCAGTTTAATGTGGACCCCTGCTGACTTTGGCTGATAATTCATTACTGGCGGTAGCGCGATACAGATTAATACTTCTCCAGGGATAACCGCGGTGGAAGGTGATGATACTTCAGTCATCAATCCCCAAAACGTCAGGGATCTGCCTTGTCACATAAATCTACGACATTCTCCCAGTGCATGTCCTCCATCCGCTCCAGTGACGTTTGGCACGTGCAACACATGAGCAAGAAAGTACTTACACTATTTTGAGGTCCACCTTTCACTTTCCAGTAAGGACTCTTTCATTATACCAGCAATGGAGAAGCCAATACTGTTACACTTACACATACTCAATAGATGCCTGTCAGATCAGTCTCCAATAGAAATCACAATGGGTCATTCAAAGTATAACAACAAGGGAGGGCACTGGCATCTTAACAGTGGTTATTAGATGGGTCATTCACAAAAAGATTAAGATATGTTTCAAATTGAACAAATTATCGTTATCTTTCTTGCACACATTATGGGAATCCCTTCAATTTGGTATCTGAAATAGGGCAATCTAATTTCTAACCTGTATGGATACAGTTCGAGAAAGGAAAGCTGTGTTTCTCATTAACTTAATTTCTACACTAAAGGACAAGCTGGAGACTTCCAGACTATCTCTAAATCAATGGTTACTGGAGACAGCCAAGCTATTATGGGCCTCTTCAAAGCATATACTCTATGAAGCTGGAGTTAAAATAGGCAAACTCGGCATTGGCTGCCCAACCCTTATGTGGTCTTGAACAATTGTTAGTATTTGGGATCTAGGAAAGGCCTGGCCACAAACGCCCTACAAATTGCAGACACTTTGGTATAGAATTATAAGCAACTCTATTCCAAAATACACCCCTTCGACTGAAATGTACTAATCTATATTAAAAGACATCATCATTTCTTAAACGAGCTATGACAACAGAGAAGCTCTGGACCTCCCAGTTTATGTTGCGAAACTACACAAGGACATAAACCAAATGCCTACAAGGAAAACGCCAGGCCTGAATGATTTCTCAATATAACCCTTCAAATGCAACTCTCTCTTTTGACCCAGCACCTACAGGCATTGTAAGATGAAACATTGAAAATGGGCTCATTGATGTGTTTTTTAAGAGGAGCTGCCATACAGTTAATTTGAAAACTGACAAACCCCCATCTGAAAAGTTGATCTGACAAGGTATATTTTGCTTATAAATACAGAAACCAAAATCTGTGCCTAAAAAATCAGAATATTAAATTCACGTATCACTGTGATTAAAATGGTTTAATGCCTGTACGCGGTATTCTACATTGTATCACAAAACTGCATGTAGCACTGACAAATGTGGAACAGCTTCATGGCCCTGCCTCTTTGATCAAGATGGCCTTCACCTCGATCAATTTGCGCTTTCTCCTTGGGGTCCTTGAAAAAATGAATTTCTGCCTTAAGCATATTGCCTACACTTGAATATTACATACAGTGGTGGCCACTTGTATTGCAAAGTGACAGGATAGCCGCCGACTTGATCCCGATCCTCGCATCCCATCCTGGAACTGCTGCACTCTGCACAGGCTCTCAACCTCCCACTCCCTCGACTACTATATATGTGAGCAGCACTGGGATTGGTTTGATATCCTTGGTTCGGCGCTCGGACTTAGAATGGGAACCTGTGTTGGTTTTTCCACCTATCTGTACAACACAGCTCGGGTGGATAAATGCTAAGTGTGTATGATGGTTTGGCTGAACACAGAAGGCCGGCCGAACGGTAATGCCCACTTGGCAATGCCCACCACTTCTCCCTCCTCCTTGGTGCTGCAGCGTCAGTATGGGTGTCCACACTGTCAATTAAATGATAATAAAAATGTTTTAAATTCCTTTTATTTGAGTCCTTTGCCTCTGCTGTCTTTCAGCAGAGGGGGCGACGCTCCTCCACCACACCTAAAGGAGCTGCAGCTGATTACATACCACATCATGGGCCTGAGTGTACACTAATGGAGCTCTTTCTACGCATTTCTCAGGAGACAGGTGTTTCCACTCTCCCTTCAACTCTTTGCTTAAATCCTTGAACACTTAACTGTAGGGGCGGCTCTTCCATTATGGCGCAGGAGCATCACCCTCCCTCCTGAAAAGTAGCATAGGCCAAGGGCAAAATAAAATGATGAAACAATTTTTTTGTTATCATTTTCTTTTTTGTCCTGCAGACTGCGAGCCGAGGGAGGGGCGTGGCCCCCCATACCGATGCTGCATCTGCAGCACCAGAGAGGATGGGGGAGTGTTGGGCACTGCCAAGTGGGCATCTCTGGGACCGGCCGAACCGCCATGCGCACTTAGCATTTCTTTATTTATAATTCAGTTTATGTTTTGTTTCTGTTCCTCCACCCCACCACTTCGTAAAACAAGTGGCTGCTACTACTTAACTGAATTAATTTTGTGAGATGGTCAGCTGAGGGGCTTTGGTGAAGAGTTGTTCTTGAAGATAAGGTTTCCTTTTATGTCAATGGCAGTCTCCTGTATATTCAGTGCCACAAATATTATTTACATACATTAATAAATACGCTACAGACAAACGATGATGTGGGGATGTAGCAGGTCTCAAAGTTAGTTAGGAAAAGTTCACATATATCTCAATCAATGATTGTGCACAATCTATACCCCTATTCAAGCCCCAAATAAATGGGACTCAAGACAGTTTTAAATACTCAAATATTCATGTTTATTTGACCCCACATTTATGCTGGGACCTGACTAATACTTCATTCATGAGATGAGTTAGAAAATATTGGGAAACTTGGTTACACTATCTCCATTGATTTTGGGAAAAGGGGCTTTGTTTAAAATATTATCATTACTAAATAGGCTTCAGAATTACCTGTACTTTAGCCCTCCACATTTTTTTACTACTCTACAATCAATTGTTAATTGTTATCTTTGGACTGGGAAATACAATGGGTCGCTGCTAGCTGGCGCAGAACTGAACTACTCACCAAGTAACTTGCTTAATTCTTTTAATCTATTTTTAAACCACTTGTGTTTCTTGCACCATCGCAAAAATAAGCATTCGATACTCACTGCTTCTGTGCACCCCCCCCCCGGTCCGCCGCAGCAAGTGCCGTTTGAGCGGAGGGCTCCAGGGAGTTACTCCCTACAGACTCTTCCGGTCGGGGTTAGCGTGCTAGTTGCCGCGCCCCCACCACAACTTCGTTAGATGACAGAGCGCACACGCATCGGACGTGCCGGCGGCACGCCAAAGGCAAGCCCGTCTGCGCCCGTCCGCGCCTGGACCGGGCCCAGGGCCACCACCCCTGGCTCAACTCCCTCAGAGGGTAAAGTAATAACATACTCAGGTATCGGCCGTAAACATCTTCGCCCAGCAACTACTTGCCTTCCAGTGGAGCTAGATTTCTCACCAAACGCCCTACCCAATACCTGTCCCAATTGTGATTTACTCCTATTCACTCAGCCCAACTCAATGGCTCCCCAAATACACACTCCCTTTACCACCCATGAAACTATCACTGCGGCACTTGTGAACGCTCTCTCATTAGTCAAACATAAGTATATGATACAAAACTTTATCTCGGAACATGACCTTGATGTTCTGTTTATAACCGAAGCTTGGACAGATCCATCTTCAGGACCGGATCTGACGGCCGCCACTCTGGAGGGTTATACAGCTGTCCGTCAAGACAGACCCATCAAGAAAAGGGGTGGGCTAGCAATAATTTATCGCAATACATTTTCCATTAAAATTGACAATATATCTCTTCAGATTTGCGAAGCAATGAGCTTCTCTATTTTGCTCACCCCCTCCTAAATCTTTAAAGGCATTTTATTGTATCAACCCCCAGGATCCTGGACTGCCTTTCTTACCTCAAAGAACAAATTGCTGGAACTCGTGGCTACTGAGCGCACTCTCACTATTCTAGGTGACTTTAGTTTTCATCTTGAAAATACCACCGATAACGATACAATTACGCTACTCTCAGAATTAGAGGCACTGGGTCTCTCACAACGAATAGCTGACCCTACACACATAGCTGGACATACGTTAGATGGCCTTTTCTCCAATTCACTAACAATCTCTTTAAAGAGTATTCTTCCCCTGGTCTGGACAGACCATCATGCTATTATATTTAATATTATCACAGACAGAAAATCAATATTGAATATCTCTCCAATTCCCCATATACCCACTAAAGCTTGGAAGAGTATGGAACCCGAGCTTCTCAAAGCACACCTAACTCCGACCCAACCGGAAGCCTGCTCAGATCCTGATCTAGCAGCTTCAAACTTCTCTAACTGGCTGAATAATGCATTTGACTTACTGGGGAAAAAAAGACATTCTCGAAAAATCATTGCTCCCCATCGGCCCCCTGGTTTTCTGAAATCCTAAGGGCACAGAAGAAAGTTTGCAGAAATCACGAAAGGCAATGGCGTAAAAACTACAACACTCAAGAGAAAACTCATTATAAAGAGTTGCTCAATAAATGTAAACTTTTGATTGCTCAGGAGAAAAGCAAATATTACATCACTCAGATTGAGACTGCCCAAAACTCCAGTAAACAGCTGTATCAGGTAGTTGCTAAATTATCTGGACAAGTATAAAACTGTAATCCAGCTCCCTCTCAGGCACTATGCGACTCCCTTGCTGGTTATTTCTTTGAAAAGGTTTACGACATCTACACCAATTTCTCATCTCAAATGCAAAGGGATAACCAGCCACTGAATCAAAAACCCTCGGAATGCGATCACTCTTTAACAAAATTCAAGAGCACCACTCCTGAGCAGATCTCAAACCTCATCGCTATCATTAAATCAGGGTCTGCCATTGACTCCTGTCCCCCATCAGTACTTAAGCCACCAGTTGACTTAGTTCCACCAACATTGCCTAACATCTGCAATGCAATGTTCGCATCTGGCATGTACCCCAAGATGTGGAAAAAAAATTATTAAACCACTACTAAAAAAATCTAATTTAGACTTGAACGAACCTAAGAATTATAGACCAATAGCAAGTCTTCCCTTCCCGGCCAAAATTTTTGAGAAAGTGATTAACACCCAGCTCTCCAAATATATCAAAGATCACCAACTTTTGGATGATACTCAGTTTTGGATATATGACGGTACCACGCGTACTTTTACAACGCGTACCGTTACAACGCTACTTTTACCACGCAAGTCGTTACAACGACTTGCGTGGAGGGGCGCTGGATAGTAAATTTTTTAATTTACTATTCCAACTCCAGTCCCCATGGACTCTAGGGAAAGGAGTTGGATAGTAAATTAATCTATTTACTATCCTGGAGCGCCCCCCAGCGCAAGTCGTTGTATCGACTTGCGTGGTAAAAGTAGCGTGGTAACGGTACAGCGTTGTAAAAAATGCGTGGTTACCGTTGTATACCCTCAGTTTTGGCTTTCATAAAGGCCACGGCACAGAGACCGCGCTAATTAAAGCAGCAGAGGATATAAGAATCATCCTCGATCAGGGAGGAACGACTGTCCTTATATTGCTGTATCTTTCAGCAGCTTTTGACACTGTCGATCACACCATCTTGACTGACCGTGTTGCACACATGGGCATCAATCAGACAGCCAAAGCCTTACTGTCTTCCTTTCTTACCGACCGTACTCAATTGGTAAACATCGGCCCCTTTAACTCATCTCAATTAGACCTCCTGTGTGGTGTCCTCGAAGAATCATCCTTAAGTCCAACACTCTTTAATATCTATGTGTCGGACTTAGCTAAAGTCATCAAATCACACGGGATGGGACTCACATCCTATGCCGACAATACCCACTTGGTACTCAATGTACACATGACAGTGACAAAGTAGCAGCTAAATTTCAGAAGGGTATGCTCGCCATCAGCAGTTGGATGACCACAAACTGTCTCAAACTGAACTCTGAGAAAACAGAGGTGATGATACTCGGTAAATTACTAAACTTCGAAGTCAAATTGGCCCTAGGCACACCTTGTTATCTTAGTTCTTATAATTCTTGTGTTGTTTGCCTCTTTTATTCACCTACTGCGTGCTATCAGGTGTCATGGGGCTGCCTATCCCCTATGTGCTATAAACCTTCTTGGAGCAGGAAGTAAACAACTGTTACTCCCTGAAGTGATGCACAGCTCAACTACGTTCAACTACTCATCAAAAATATACACAATTTTGCTGTATTTTTCGTTATTTTCTTTTGGTTTTATTCACCATATTATTTTTTTGTGTGATAAACACATCTTTTTCTTGTTTTTTATGTTATGTATTTTTTAGCTTATCTTCATCTAAATATCATAACATATATTATTCAATTCATGTACAGTTAATCTTTGGTGTGATCTAGCTCACACTTTAACATAGCCCATAACAATTGTATACCGACGATTGAGGTTTAATAGGCCCGATGCATTTCGGGACCCTGTCCCTTCTTCGGGGGCCTTCCTGTATAAAGAATACATATATATCACGTTTTACTTCACTATATTTACTTATTTACATTTGCTTTTGTACTTAAAGGACACTTTAAGATTCAAATCTACCACCAAAGTTACGTATCAAAGCATGTTTACTAGCATGTTTCTCTTGGCTCTACGATGCTGTAAATGTGTCTTCTTTACATTAATACGGTTTCTATCTTTAAACTGACCACATTAGGTATGTTTTTCATAAGGTTGATTCCGCAGAAGGATAAATAGTAAATTGGAACCGATATTGGTAATCTATTGGTCTAATTATAGAACCTGGTTTTCAAAAAATATACTAAAATGGATCAAACATTATTAACTCGCCATATGAGATGTAATACTTTCAGGATTTTATCACAGTTGAATTAATAATGCATTGGAACAATTAATCAGATACTCCGAACTAGGTTTTCGAATGCACTCAATTTTTACTTAGAGACTTACGTCTGGAGCGTTTAAATAAAACATAGGTGGATTAAATTAAAGCAATATCCCTTTTACCTTATCTTTCGGTGTTGTGTTCTTGTTAAGTCATGTGCAGCTGGACGATATAAACATTCGAAGAACTGTAAAATTCAATAAATCCGATATAACACTTTACTTGTTATTCGACGCTAATGTTTACTGACGATCAAATGTTTACTGACGATCAAATGTTTTTCTCAGTTCTTTACCTGATGCTAAGGATCACCTTCTCGCATGTGCTTCTAGGTAATGAGTCGGAGTTGCGTTCGCTACCTTTCTATTTGCTTTAGTAACCTGAAACTATAATATTAAACGTGCGTCAATGTTTTGCTTCTGTCAATGGTGAGAAAAACACTCTCTCATAGTTTACTTGTTTACCGCTAGATAAACTCACCGTCTTAAGTTTGTGTTCTTAGCTGTAACTTCTCGGTCTCTAGTTCAATCTGCTCATTAACTTCAGTATGTTAAAAATCTCGTGAGATTAGTGTACGTTTATAATTATCTCTCATGGGAGGGTTAGTTTGTTTCTGCGATTTTGGGCGCCATGTTGGAACGGTGCAGAACTATCTTAAACATTAGGAACATAATGTATGTTCCTTCTGAAAAAAAGTTATGGTCATATCGATCTACTTGATTTGTTGTTATTAATTCAAATGTGAAATGTTACTATCATACTGCTCTATTTACAACATATCCTATACAACTCTATGTCCATAGGTCATCTTACTGATAAGTATGTTCCTACTTCGGGTGTTTGCAACTAGCAAGTATATTGTGATCACCGTTATTAAGATACAGTAAATGCTCCTATGGAAATAAATGACCTGAAACGTAAACATCATCACCTGAATAAGTTGCCTGAATTACGTCTGGGATATTCCAAAATATACATTAATAAAAATTTTTACATTTAGTTTTCTTTTTGTTAACTTTATCAACTATGATTAATGTTGTGTGATATTTCTTGTTCCTTCTTGTTATTATAAAAAACATCCCATGTCCAATTTATCATTTAACCTTAACGGTTCCATGGTTTGGAATTTTTTGATTAACATAACTTCCCTTTGGGACAACAATTTTTGATTATCCCTCCCTGGTTTGATCTCTAATTTTTTCAATCACTAGAAATCTTAACTGAGAAATGTTATGCTGCTTTTCTAACCAGTGCGCTGCCAGATTGGAATGGGTATTCTTGGTCCTTATCATACTTTTGTGCTCTCCTATTCTAATTTTCACCTTTCTTTCCATTTTGCCAATATACATTTATCCGCACGGGCATTTAATGCTATAAATCACAAAATTAGAATTGCAATCTGCTGTTAATTTCAGTGATATTTGTTCCCCTGTTCTTGGATGAGACACAAATGATTGTTGCATAACATTATTGCAATGAATGCAATTATTGCATTTTTTCATTCCTTTATGTTCTGTTGTCTGTTTCTAGTTTTTCTTTTTCAGTTCTTCCTTTAAGTTCTTGCTTCTTGTATATGCGAAGATTGGTTTTTCTAGGAAAATATTCTGAAAATCCTCATCTTCTTGTAGTAATTCCCAGCGTTTCAGTATGATTTTCTTGATGTTTCGGGATTTGGTGGAATACTTTGAGACAAAAACGTTCTTAGGTTTAAGAGATGATTTCTCAGTGTTTTCAAGTAAACTTTCACGACTTAGTTCCTTCACTTTATCTTCAGCTTTCTTTATGCACGTGGTGGAATATCCTCTTTGTTTGAATTTTGTTTTGATCCTTCTCGTGTCTTCTTTCTGAGCTTCCGGTGTAGAGCATATTCTTTTGCTTCTCAGCATTTGTGAGAAGGGTAGGTTCTCTATCAGTTGCGGTGTATGAAAACTGCTGAATAATAACGTATTATTTCGGTGTGTAGGTTTAACATACGTTTGTGTCTGTATCTTCATGTCTTTCCTAGTTATTTTTACATCCAGAAATAATATTTCTTCATTGTTTATTGTGTGCGTGAATTTTATCCTTGTTTTTTTTTATTGAGTTCCCAAATGTTGCTTTCAAGTGTATCTTTTGATCCGCTCCAAATCAAGAATATGTCGTCTATAAATCGATGATACATGAGTAATGAGGTGTTCCACTTGTTATCTGATAGAATATATCGCTCCTAAAAATTGCGCCATACATATATTTGCATACGTTGATGCTCCTCCAAAACCCATACTGGTTCCACTGATCTGTAAGAAAAATTTCTCTTCAAAGTGAAAATAGCTGTGTTGTAAGCAAAACAACAATAGTTCCAGCAGAAATATTTTATTGACTTCCATGTCTCCTTGTTGTAGTAGTGCCCATTCGATGGCTTCTAATCCTTCTTTGAGTGGTATAGATGTATAGAGTGAGTTGACATCAATAGTGCAAAATGTCCATTGTTGATTATCCTCTGGTTTTACCATTTCTAGTAGATTAAGAAATTCCGTCGTATCTTTAATGTTAGTTTTCCACTTGGTGAAAAAATTTTGGAGAAAAAAATCTATGTATTTGCCTAAGGGCTCAAATACAGATCCTACTCCCGAAACAATGGGTCTGAACGGTGGGTTTTTCAAGTTTTTATGCACCTTTGGGAGCATATATATGTGAGGTCGTCTAGGTTCCACTTCTGAAAGAAATTGTAAAGTTTTGGTTGAAATCCATCCCATTGTTAGTGCATTATGTGGTATTGTGTCAAGTGTTTTCTTTATTTCGTTCGTGGGATCCTTTTCCAGTGGTAAATACGTTGTTTCATCCATCAGATGTTCCTCAACTTTTCTTCAGTAAAATGCAGCATCCATTATTACCAGAGCTCCTCCTTTATCCGCTCTTTGGAATTCTAATGTGTCCGTAGTTGAGCTGTGCATCAGGTCAGGGAGTAACAGTTGTTTACATTTGTTTACTTCCCGCTCCAAGAAGGTTTATAGCACATAGAGGATAGGCAGCCCCATGACACCTGATAGCACGCAGTAGGTGAATAAAAGAGGCAAACAACACAAGAATTATAAGAACTAAGATAATAAGGTGTGCCTAGGGCCAATTTGACTTCGAAGTTTAGTATTCCTAACTGCCCACTACGGCCAGAGCACCCACACAACCATCATGTCTACATAGCATAGCAAGTACGACAGAAAACAGAGCAAACACAAAAGCTTTCACTGAAGATGAAGCACAATAAATATATGGCTTAATTAGGGCCACAAAAAGCTTCGGATCCCACCAAGGTTCAGCGATACAGCAATTGAAACAGATGGAATTTATAATGCGTCGAGAACTCAATCAACGTTTACATGCGACCACACTTATTCAATACCATAAGCATCAACGTATTCCCAGAGGGTTAAGATTGGCGATTAAACCACTCCTGTTTAGATTACAACATAACAAAATCTTTATGGAAAAATGGTACTCGGTGCTAAACACATTTTCCCTGGATTTAATTCTGCTGATAGTAGAAGAGCTAGCTAAGACCATTAAAGACTTAGAGGAAGAGATCTTTAATCTACAAAAAGACTTATCAAAAAGATTTGAAAATGAAGAATGGGACAAAAATCTTGAAGACATCAACAAAAGATTGGAGCAATATGAAAAAGACCTACAAGAAAGAAAACTGAGAAAATTCAAACGTGATACCATAGATTACCGTTTAAACGAAGTATACACATGGGCAGAAATGTATGCTCAAAGAAGACCCCAAAAGAAACAATACACGTCATCGAATGAAAATGTGGTGTCAGATAGTGATATAGCTGCATCTAGAGCACCAATTCAAAGGAAAGAACTAATGACTTCAACTGAACAAGAGCTAGCGAAACAAAAGGGAACAACAGTAGTAGATCCTTTTTTGTCACAGGGCCAAGAAATAACTCAACCACCAGACCAACCAACACAAAGAACAAGTACAAATGTGCAAAAACCAGAAGAGGAAAAACAAAAAGAAGTGAAAAAACCTTTCTTGAGGAGCGGGAAAACATCGTAATAAACATTTCTTCAGTAGAATTAAGCAAAAAACAAATAGAAGTATTGAACAAAGGAACATCATTTGTACCTACATACAATTCGAGCTTACCAGAGACTGAAATAGCATTTTTTAAATTCATGAGAACAATCGGATTACGTCATTTCTTTAGTAATGTACTACGAGAACCCACACCAGCAACCGCGAAAGAATATCTGGAATTCAAACCCAAGAGTACATTCACAGCACCCACGTCACATAAATCCATTGACATATTTGAAAAGCTAGTACTACAAGATTTTCAAAAATTGAATTTTCAAACTAAAAGTAAAACTAATTTCTCAAAACAAGAAAGGAAAATTTTACAACAAATGGCAGAAATGGACACATTAGAATTCCAAAGAGCGGATAAAGAAGGAGCTCTGGTAAAAATGGATGCTGCATTTTACCGAAGAAAAGTTGAGGAACATCTGATGGATGAAACAACGTATTTACCACTGGAAAAGGATCCCACGAACGAAATAAAGAAAACACTTGACACAATACTACATAATGCACTAACAATGGGATGGATTTCAACCAAAACTTTACAATTTCTTTCAGAAGTGGAACTTAGACGACCTCACATATATATGCTCCCAAAGGTGCATAAAAACTTGAAAGACCCACCGTTCAGACCCATTGTTTCGGGAGTAGGATCTGTATTTGAGCCCTTAGGCAAATACATAGATTTTTTCTCCAAAAATGTGTCTCCAAGTGGAAAACTAACATTAAAGATACGACGGAATTTCTTAATCTACTAGAAATGGTAAAACCAGAGGATAATCAACAATGGACATTTTGCACTATTGATGTCAACTCACTCTATACATCTATACCACTCAAAGAAGGATTAGAAGCCATCGAATGGGCACTACTACAACAAGGAGACATGGAAGTCAATAAAATATTTCTGCTGGAACTATTGTTGTTTTGCTTACAACACAGCTATTTTCACTTTGAAGAGAAATTTTTCTTACAGATCAGTGGAACCAGTATGGGTTTTGGAGGAGCATCAACGTATGCAAATATATGTATGGCGCAATTTGAGGAGCGATATATTCTATCAGATAACAAGTGGAACACCTCATTACTCATGTATCATCGATTTATAGACGACATATTCTTGATTTGGAGCGGATCAAAAGATACACTTGAAAGCAACATTTGGGATCTCATTAAAAAAACAACAAGAATAAAATTCACGCACACAATAAACAATGAAGAAATATCATTTCTGGATGTAAAAATAACTAGGAAAGACATGAAGATACAGACACAAACGTATGTTGAACCTACAGACCGAAATAATATGTTATTATTCAGCAGTTTTCATACACCGCAACTGATAGAGAACCTACCCTTCTCACAAATGCTGAGAAGCAAAAGAATATGCTCTACACCGGAAGCTAAGGAAGAAGACATGAGAAGGATCAAAACAAAATTCAAACAAAGAGGATATTCCACCACGTGCATAAAGAAAGCTGAAGATAAAGTGAAGGAACTAAGTCGCGAAAGTTTACTTGAAAACACTGAGAAATCATCTCTTAAACCTAAGAACGTTTTTGTCTCAAAGTATTCCACCAAATCCCGAAACATCAAGAAAATCATACTGAAAGGCTGGAAATTACTACAACAAGATGAGGATTTTCAGAATATTTTCCTAGAAAAACCAATCTTCGCATATACAAGAAGCAAGAACTTAAAGGAAGAACTGAAAAAGAAAAACAAGAAACAGACAACAGAACATAAAGGAATGAAAAAATGCAATAATTGCATTCATTGCAATAATGTTATGCAACAATCATTTGTGTCTCATCCAAGAACAGGGGAACAAATATCACTGAAATTAACAGCAGATTGCAATTCTAATTTTGTGATTTATAGCATTAAATGCCCGTGCGGATTAATGTATATTGGCAAAACGGAAAGAAAGTTGAAAATTAGAATAGGAGAGCACAAAAGTATGATAAGGACCAAGAATACCAATTCCAATCTGGCAGCGCACTGGTTAGAAAAGCAGCATAACATTTCTCAGTTAAGATTTCTAGTGATTGAAAAAATAGAGATCAAACCAGGGAGGGATAATCAAAAATTCTTGTCCCAAAGGGAAGTTATGTTAATCAAAAAATTCCATACTATGGAACCGTTAGGGTTAAATGATAAATTGGACATGGGATGTTTTTTATAATAACAAGAAGGAACAAGAAATATCACACAACATTAATCATAGTTGATAAAGTTAACAAAAAGAAAACTAAATGTAAAAATTATTATTAATGTATATTTTGAAATATCCCAGAGGTAATTCAGGCAACTTATTCAGGTGATGATGTTTACGTTTCAGGTCATTTATTTCCATAGGAGCATTTACTGTATCTTAATAACGGTGATCACGATATACTTGCTAGTTGCAAACACCCGAAGTAGGAACATACTTATCAGTAAGATGACCTATATAGAGTTGTATAGGATATGTTGTAAACAGAGCAGTATGATAGTAACATTTCACATTTGAATTAATAACAACAAATCAAGTAGATCGATATGACCATAACTTTTTTTCAGAAGGAACATACATTATGTTCCTAATGTTTAAGATAGTTCTACACCGTTCCAACATGGCGCCCAAAAACGCAGAAAAAAACGAACCCTCCCATGAGAGATAATTATAAACGTACACTAATCTCACGAGATTTTTAACATACTGAAGTTAATGAGCAGATTGAACTAGAGACCGAGAAGTTACAGCTAAGAACATCAACTTAAGCCGGTGAGTTTATCTAGCGGTAAACAAGTAAACTATGAGAGAGTGTTTTTCTCACCATTGACAGAAGCAAAACATTGACGCACTTTTAATATTATAGTTTCAGGTTACTAAAGCAAATAGAAAGGTAGCGAACGCAACTCCGACTCATTACCTAGAAGCACATGCGAGAAGGTGATCCTTAGCATCAGGTAAAGAACTGAGAAAAACATGTTATCATCAGTGAACATTTGATCGTCAGTAAACATTAGCGTCGAATAACAAGTAAAGTGTTATATCGGATTTATTGAATTTTACAGTTCTTCGAATGTTTATATTGTCCAGCTGCACATGACTTAACAAGAACACAACACCGAAAGATAAGGTAAAAGGGATATTGCTTTAATTTAATCCAGCTATGTTTTATTTAAACGCTCCAGACGTAAGTCTCTAAGTAAAAATTGAGTGTGTTCGAAAACCTAGTTCGGAGTATCTGATTAATTGTTCCAATGCATTATTAATTCAACTGTGATAAAATCCTGAAAGTATTACATCTAATATGGCGAGTTAAGAATGTTTGATCCATTTTAGTATATTTTTTGAAAACCAGGTTCTATAATTAGACCAATAGATTACCAATATCGGTTCCAATGTACTATTTATCCTTCTGCGGAATCAACCTTATGAAAAACATACCTAATGTGGTCAGTTTAAAGATAGAAACCGTATTAATGTAAAGAAGACACATATACAGCATCATAGAGCCAAGAGAAACATGCTAGTAAACATGCTTTGATACGTAACTTTGGTGGTAGATTTGAATCTTAAAGTGTCCTTTAAGTACAAAAGCAAATGTAAATAAGTAAATATAGTGAAGTAAAACGTGATATATATGTATTCTTTTTACAGGAAGGGCCCCGAAGAAGGGACAGGGTCCCGAAATGCATCGGGCCTATTAAACCTCAATCGTCGGTATACAATTGTTATGGGCTGTGTTAAAGTGTGAGCTAGATCACACCAAAGATTAACTGTACATGAATTGAATAGTATATGTTATGATATCTAGATGAAGATAAGCTAAAAAATACATAACATAAAAAACAAGAAAAAGATGTGTTTATCACACAGAAAAATAATATGGTGAATAAAACCAAAAGAAAATAACGAAAAATATAGCAAAATTGTGTATATTTTTGATGAGTAGTTGAACATAGTTGAGCTGTGCATCAGGTCAGGGAGTAACAGTTGTGTACTTCCCGCTCCAAGAAACTCGGTAAATTACTGCCAACATGGTCTCCCAGTTGGTGGCCTTCTTCACAGGGCCCTCCTCCAGTACCAGTTACCAAGCAAAGAAACCTGGGTGTCATATTTGATCACAGGTCTTTTGTACCACACGCCAATGCTGCGGTATCATCGTCATTCCACAAGTTGCAAATGATAAAAAAGCTACTGCTATTCCTACCCCTAAATGCAGGGAAAACATCGGTTAGCACTTTAGTAATGGCTACCTTCGACTACTGTAATGCTCTTCTTCTGAATGCTCAAAATAAAGCCATTAGCAGACTTCAACTTGTTCTAAATTCCACAGCCAGAATGTTATCCGGAACCCCGAAAGAAAAATCCATCTCTCACGTTATTCGACTTTATCATTGGCTTCCTGTGAGAAACCTCATAAAGTTTAAGGCTCTGTGCATTGCCTATGAGGCATCTCGCAAATCTGGACCTCTCTTCCTCAACAATGCCTTAGAAGCATATGCTCCCTTTAGAGACCAACATTCCTCTATGGCAAATCTCCTCATGGTCCCCCGCACAAGAACAGTTTTTTGGGGTGATAGGCGTTTTACCGTGGCCACGGAAAAACTCTGGAACACCCTTCCAGCTGAAATTAGATCCAGCCAGTCTCTATTGGTCTTTAGAAGAAAGAAAAAAACCTGGTTATTCAACCAGTACCTCCCTGCTATATGGCACAAGTCCACGGTCCGCAGCACAGCGACACCCACGGGCATTTGCGCGCTTTATAAATCTCAAAAATGAATAAATAAATAAAAATAAGAGAGTGTAATTTGGCAAGTGTGAACAATCATGTTATGAGGGGAACCCACAGCTATGTGCCTCCTGCAGACCGACGCTTGTTTCCAGTCCAGGGAGAACCTGGCCTTGCAGTTCGGGCTGGACTGTTCCCATTGGGTGCAGGATCAAGACTGATTTGCATATGGCTCGGTCCAAACTGGAATGGCATGGTGAGCAAAATACCAATGGATTTAGGCCCAGATCTCTGTACTGGGGTAAATGTATGACATAGTTCTGCATTCTGTCCATCAATAGTTCTTATTGCATCCTGCAGACCGACAGCCGTGAAGAACACTTACCTTAAACTGTATTCTAAAATCCTTGAAAGGAGAATAGAGTAGATCCTTCTGTATCTAATTCACGCAGACCAG
Organism: Lissotriton helveticus; assembly: GCF_964261635.1. Classification (NCBI taxonomy): domain Eukaryota; kingdom Metazoa; phylum Chordata; class Amphibia; order Caudata; family Salamandridae; genus Lissotriton; species Lissotriton helveticus. The sequence goes on from NC_136063.1 coordinate 811,056,138, forward strand.
ACTAATATGGGAAACGGCCACTACAACGCGGCCGTTTCCACAGAAACCTTTACCACGCATGCATTTCAACGCATGCGTGGTAACAACGAGAGGCTTTACCACGCATATCTTGACTACGAAATACGTAGTAAAGGTATGTGTGGTAAATGAAAAAAAAAAGGGGGTTTGGGGGTCTCCCCCCAAAAACTAAAAAAGCGTGGGATCAAAAAAGGGGGGTGGGGGAGGCTTCCCCCCCCAAAAAAAGCACTAACCTGAAGTGAAGATCAAGCAACGGAAACGAAATTCAACTTCCGTTTCCTCTTAACGACGTACGGCCGATGTAACCAAGAAGAGATGGAGCGGAGACGAGTAAAAAAGTTAAAGGGAAATGTAATTTTAAAAAAATGAAGGATTAAGGGCAGGGGTAATTAAAAGGAGTAGAGGCTGGGGACGTGTAAGGGGAGAGGTGTAACCTTTACCAATAATATGGCCTCACCGTGCATAAATTAACAATGGAAAAAGTTGTTAATCTATGCGTGGTAAAGGAATATTAGTGGTAAAGGTTATGCGTAGAAAACGAATTCCGTTGTAACGCATGCGTGGTAAAGGCATGCGTTGCAACGGAATTCGTAGTAACAACATATAACCGGCTAATATAATATAGCCTCGAGGCAGATGCATGACAATATTCTGAAGACAGTCCACTTGGTCAAGAAGGTTAAAAAACATCTTTTTAAACATATTACTCTCAGGTGTAGTACATTTTGAAAGAGGCAACATACACGGCTATCAGATGTCCCCTTTCTCTTTGCCTTACGCATAAAATCCTGCGCAATATGATTAAAGAAGACTGGGAACATAACCAGAATTTCTTTTGGGGCAGATACATTTAAATTATTGCTTAATAATGAGGACATTCACCTTATACTAGTAAACTAAGATATCTTATTACCTATAGTGATTGGACAGTTAAGGAGATGTGAGAATATATCCAGAAAGAGGATAATTATGGCTAAATCACAGGTGTGGAATTCTCCTCTTCCAGCTCAAATGGCTCAGACAATAAGAGATAAATCTCCTTTCAAGTTGGCCCCAAGACCAAGAAAATATTAAGGAATAAAAATGATGGCACACGGTCATCAGCTGAACTTGGCAAACTATCCCCAACTGTTCCAAGAGGTCAAGTAATCTTAAAAATGTTTTACGAATATTATGTTTTCATGAATGTGCCTCATGGATACAATTAAAATGAATATTCTCCCAGAGGTTTTACATGTGTTCTAGGCCCTTCCTTTAAAAATAGAAAACACTTTTTTTTTACAATGATGCTGTACGGTGGACAGCTTTATTTGGACAGGGCCAGGCCTTGTGTGCCACAAAAGCTTATACATCAACCTAGAAAGTATAGAGAAATGGTACACCCATACTTGGAAGTACACAACTTGGCCTCTGAGCGTAAGGTCATTAGAAAATGGTCTTAACAAGTAAGCTTTGGGTATTTGTGATCCAAATGTTAATGTTAATGTTAATGTTAATATTTTATTAAGCGCAAACAGCTGCCCCAGCAACGAGGCGTCCCGGCGCTGAACCATAAACAGAACCTGAAGGGAAGGGGAGGAGGGAGAGGGACCACAGGAAGATTATGTTAGGGAGAACAGAAATGTTTTAATCGCCTTGCGAAAGGCCAACAAGTTGGTCATTGAGCGAATGTGGGGGGGCAAGGAATTCCAAAGCTTCGCCCCCAAAGCTCTGAAAGAACGGCCGCCCATTCTGCTTAGTCTTGTACGAGGGATAACCACCAAGTGTTGACCTAAGGAGTGTAAAGCACGCTGGGGGGTGTAAGGCTCTAGGAGTGGGCGTAGGAGTCCGGGACAGTCAGATCTAAGAATTTTAAAAGCAGTGGTGAGAGCCTTGAAATGAACTCGGGCTTCAATACGCAGCCAGTGTAGCTTCTGGATGGTATTTCTGGCAGAGCATCTGCGAGGGAGGCCTACGACAGCCCTGGCTGCTGAGTTTTGTATCCGCTGCAGCCGAGCCATCTCTGCTTTGTTGATGCCTAAGAATAGGACATTGGCATAGTCCAGTCGAGCCAAAATGATAGATTGAACTATCAGTTGGCGTGTGCTGGGGTCAAAAAAGCCAAGTATCGGATGAAGGCTCCTCAACAGGCCCACACAGGTAGCAGCCAGCTTCTTGTGTGGGTCTGAAAGTTGAGGGAGGAGTCCACCCAGACACCTAAACTTTTCACCACATTTTTGGGGGAAGGAATGGGGCCCAGTAAGGACGGCAACCAGTGCTCATTCCAGTAGTCGGGATTTTTCCAGCGTTCAGCTGTAGGCAGTTGTGTGAGATCCATCGCGCGACTGCCTCTAAGCCGTTCTTGAATTTCGCAGCTGAGATCGAGGGGCCTTCAGTAAGAGAGATGACTAGCTGTGTGTCGTCGGCGTACGACACCAGCGTAAGGTCCCACTCTTTTGCTACTTCAGCGAGAGGCTGAACATAGAGATTAAAAAGGGAAGGGCTGAGCGCCGACCCCTGCGGGACTCCTTGCTCTATGGGGTGAGGTTGAGAGATAAATGGGGGGGCTGAGACCCGGAAGGATCTATCCTTCAGGAAAGACCGAAACCACTCAAGGGCCAGGTCACTGATACCAATGGCTTCGAGGCGTTTTAGCAAAAGGGTGTGGGAGACCGTATCAAAGGCCGCGCTGAGGTCGAGTAAAATCAGCGCCGCACTTTGACCGGCGTCTAGACTGTTCCGTAGGTGTTCAATAGTAGTCAGCAGGGTGGACTCCGTACTAAATCCTGGCCTAAAACCGTTCTGTGAGGGGTCCAGGATTTGATTTTGCGCCATATAATTGGCTAGTAGTTTGTTCACATGGGCTTCCACCAGTTTTGAAGCCCACGGGAGCAGTGAAATTGGTCTGAAATTTTCTGGCTTTAATGGGTCTAGGGTAGGCTTTTTGATAATCGGAGCGACCCATGCCTGCTTCCAGCATGTGGGAACCACCGCCGAGGAGAAAGAGAGGTTGAGTAGGGTAGCCAGGGGGGGGAGGAAGAAATCCAGGGATTCTAGGAATTTGGCCGGTCTCATAGGGTCAGTAGGAGAGCCGGACTTGACCTTAGTGCACAACTTGGCTAGATCGTCATGGGTTATGTTGGGGATGAGTGGCAGACTGGGATTGTCAGGCGAGAGCTTGCGAGGTTTGGGGATTTCCAGGGGGTCCTGAGGAAAAGTGCTGTACATTTTTCTCACTTTTTCCGTAAAGAAAGTGGCGAGCTCGTCACATTGTTGTGAGGAGGTAATGCATGGAGCTGGATTAGTGCTATTTTGGAGTTTTTGTACAAGCTTAAAGATGGTTTTAGAGGGGTTTGTACTTAATCTGATTTCTTCAGCATAAAAGGAAGCATGGGTGGTGCGTACCGCCTTGTGGTACGACCTTAGCTTTGACAGGTAGGTAGCTTTTTCCGTGTCCTTATACTCTTTCCTCCAATAGCGTTCAGCTCTTTTGCAGTCTTTCCGCATGGTTTTAAGATTCTCATTATACCATGGGTTAGATGGGGTGCTACGAGTTTTGGTCCACTTCGCTGGGATTAGGGAATCAAGTCCTGTGTTGATCCACTCCTGAAAAGCCGTATAGGCTGAGTTTATGTCTCTGTTTACAGAGTTGATGTGGAAGTCGCCCAGTTTGTTCGTGAGATCACTAGATGATAGTTTATGCCAAGGCCTCTTGCAGCAAGAACTGGAGATATTTTTCGTGATCGGGTCACTGATCATCAGGGAGAATCTAATAAGGGAATGGTCAGTCCAGCCCATGGGTTTAGGGGAGTCGGCCCTGGCCTCTAAGAGGTTGGAAAAGACAGGGTCCAGTAGGTGCCCGGCAGAGTGAGTAGGGGTGTGGATAAGTGGGTTTAGCTGAAGGGCAGAAAGGTCCGCCTGTAGATTCTTAATGGCTGGATCAGACATAGAGTCGAAGTGGAGGTTAAGGTCTCCCAAGATGGTAAAGTTGGGAGAAGATACCACTAGATTGTGGGCTACATCTAGGAGTTCTTCAATAAACCTAGAGGTAGGACCTGGGGGACGGTAGATATAGAGTCCAGAGAGGGTAAACTGGGGACTAGTGGAAATTTTAAATCGTGCGCTTTCGAAACCCCAGATGGCTTCCTTTGTAAAGGAGCAGTTGTATGTCGTTCGATAGATGACAGCTATCCCTCCACCCCTGGAGTCTCTATTTATGGTTTTCATAGAGAAGCCCTCGGGCAACGAGAGGTTTTGGATACTGGTTTGTTCGTCATGGAGCCAGGTTTCGCATAGAAACAAAATGTCTGGGCTTTCATCTGTTATAAGGGTGAACACTTCAGCGTGGTGTTTCACAAGGGATCTGACATTAAGTTGAAGGACAGTGAGGGAGGAGTACTTATGTGCAGAAGTTTTATGTCTTACTAGACTAGGTGTGGGTGTCAGGAATCTGCAGGACTTACAATACAGACCTGTTTGGCCAAGACAGCCTTCGAGCTCGTCGCATCTTGAGTCAGGGTTGAGTGCGAGAAGAGACTCTCTGTCGTACTTTGTTCTGTGGTGAACAAATTGTGCAGGGGGACAGGCGAGAGGCGATGGACTGGCGATGACGGGCGAAGACGGGCTTGCCTTAGGCGCGCCTTCGGCGCGCAAACGGCGCGCCCGCTGCGCCCGTCCGCTGCGCCCGTCCGCTGCGCGTACGGTTGTGACACATATTTTTATGAGGAGGAAGGGAGAGGCGTGGCCTCCAAGGGGGCGTGGCCTAATCGCACGCCGGCAATGGCGCCGTGTTGGTGAGGGACCAGCTGACAGCGCTAGGCAGCTGTGCGGTAAATTATGCAGGAAGGAGTCCTGTAAATCCAGGTGATAGGTGCTTTTAAAATCAGCAAGAAAGTTATTTGTGACACAGAAGAGTTTAAAACAGTGCTAGTCTATCTCCCGGCTTTTCGCCTCAGGAGGTTCAAGGGTTCTGGCAGGTGACGCTTTAACTCAGCGTTTAAATACCTGCTCGAGAGAAAAGGGGCGTGGCCTCCAAGGGGGCGTGGCCTAATCGCACGCCAGCAATGGCGACGTGTTGGTGAGGGACCCGCTGACAGCGCTAGGCAGCTGTGCGGTAAGTTATGCAGGAAGGAGTCCTGTAAATCCAGGTGATAGGTGCTTTTAAAATCAGCAAGAAAGTTATTTGTGACACAGAAGAGTTAAAAACAGTGCTAGTCTATCTCCCGGCTTTTCGCCTCAGGAGGTTCAAGGGTTCTAAATAATTGCTGGAAGACAACGAGCCTGATTCACAAAGGTAAACTTACACCAAAACTCTAAGTTTAGACCTGAAGTCTAAGTTCAGACCTAAAGTCTAACTTTTCTGGTAGTAAAGTTAGACCTTTGGTCTAAATTTGGACCAAAAGACTAACTTAGATCAAAAGTCTAATTTTGGTAGTAGCACAGTTAGAGTTTTGGTCTAAGTTTGGCCCAAAAGTCTAACTTAGATCAAAAGTCTAACTTTAGTAGTAGTAACATTGGACTTTTGGTCTAAGATAAACTTTTGGTAGAAACCTAGACCAAACGTCTAACTTTACTACTCGCAAATGCCCTTTGTGAATACCAAAAGTAGTAAAGTTAGACTTTCGTCTCAGATTTCCTTTGTGAATTAGGCCCTTCTATGGGATCAGATATGGTTTCAAACATAGGACAGGCCCCAAAAAAGTACATCCACCTTCACCGGTGAGTACGACTTTCTCCATTTGGGATGCAGGTGCAGAAAAATGTCAACTAAGCACCCTTCCCTCTCCATACATCCCAATATATTACAATCCTGATTTCACACCTGTTTTAGGTATTGGCCCATTTAGGGACTGGGAGGAGGGTGGATGCTGGACAATAACTGATCTTAATTGAGGGGAGGTAAAACCCTTCAATCAATCCAAAACCGCATTCGACCTAAAGAAAACAGAAAAGCTACACAATGTGCAGCTTAGTCACTAGGTTTTGCATTCTGAGATAACAAATGCTACTCTAAGAAATACAACTCTATTTGAGGGGAAGATAGACAATCTCCGCACTTCACAAGTGGTAGTATCCAACATATATAACATGCTAATGGAAGCAACCCAAACAGAAAATCAAGCGTTTAGGAGTTAATGGGATACATATTTTAACACCCAAATTAGAAAGAGAGAATCGGAACTCTTTCAATGGAACAGACACAAGAGTTATATCGGCTTGAGGAATAAAGAAATACATTATAAACTGATATAGGATTGGCAATATACCCTGGTGAGGATACTTAGGATGTATCCAAAAGCATCAAACGTCTGCTGGAAGGATTGTGGAATGGCATGAAGCACTCTCCATATTTGGTGATACTGCCTTCGTTCAAATTTTTCTAGAAGGAATTAGTGTACACTCTCCAGAACATTGGGGCTTCCTGCTTCCATTTGACTGAAAGATACAATTATTAGATCCTCAGCCAGAGAATTGCACACATATGACCAAAAAGGCATGAGATGCAGCACTACTATGATTATGGAAAGGGGCGACCGCTCGGTCCCCCCGAACGTATGGATGGGGGCCCGAACCTCCCGGGAAGCCATTTTGCTCGGGGTGGGCGTGGCCCGGCTGGTATGCCCAAAGCGGCGTAGCCGGAGCGCGCCTTCCCCCGCCCGAGAGGGGTTGTCCTAGACACCTCGAAGGAAGACCACGCCCAGTAGGCGTATCAGGGACGGGTACACGCCCTCCCGCAGAAGGATAAAGGAGCGGGAACCCAGAAGATCGTCCTCTTGTTCCTCGGATCGGAAGGCTGCACCCACTCGTTGCTCGTGAGCCCTCGACGGAACAAGCAGCAATTTTGAACGTGGTAATCCTGTTTTTATCTTTCAGTTTCGACACAGATTTCAGGACCTCGTGGATCGACCAAAGGCGGAGGACTCGAAACCATGCCTAGCAAGCAAGCAGGAAAGGGTTCCGAGATGGAGAAGATGTTACGCCTGTTGTCGAACCGGATGGCGTGTATGGACCGCAAGCTCGGTCAAGTCCAATCGCTCGGTAGAGGTTTGGCGGAGGTAAAGAAGCAATTGGCTACAATGAACGACCCAGGTCAGCCGAAAAAGGTAATAGGCCCGGCCTTGCCGGGAGTGGTTCCCGGGTTAAGAGGGAAGCGGGTCAAAGAAAGGGCAGTCTCGGGGGGTCCCGGCACCAGTGGTGCCGCCCATCGCTCCCCTAGTACCGGCTGGTAACCCGGTTCAGGAACCAGTTTTAGGCCAGCCTATCCCAGTGGTGATCACCTCGACCGAGGATGATGAAATGCCCCCAGAATTGGCCGCTCAGTTGACCGCATGGCTTAAAACAAAGGTGGGGGGCACAGCGACCCCGGGAGATCCGGCCGAAGAGGCCAGAGTGTTAATGAAGCAGTTGCGGCAATCGAGAGATGTCGCGAAAGTGAGTGTTCCTCTTGTTCCCCCACAGGTGGCGCCAGGAGTACCAGCAGCTGGTCAAGAGAAGGTGGCGGCAACAATAGCCGATCCGGGTAAGCTCGCATTGCCAATGGTGGGGGAGGGCTCGATACCCTCTAGGCGGGAAAAGGTTGCACAGCACGTTCCCTTGGCCACGAAAGAGTTAATATGGGGAGACAAGTATGTCAACATGTTTTCATTGTTAACGGACCATCGTGAGATGGAGTATGCTAAAACGCAGAAAGATTTGTGGCACCCTAGTGTATGGCGCGCCAAGATGGCCGAGTTCAGGGTGGAAGAGACAGTGACGAACTGGGTTAAGGCCTTCTCTATATTTACCGCAGTTATGGGGGAACGTAAACCTGATGTTATGACTGAGTTGGTTTGCTATCAGAATCACATTATGGATTTTTATTCAATGTATGAGGGGGAAGAATGGAAAGGCTATGACATGAAGTTCCGTAAAGCAAAGGAATATGATGCTTCTCTGTCTTGGGATTGTTTGGACTCATGGCACAAGCAACTCCTGCCAGGGGCGACAGGTACGTCCTCGCCAGGCGGGAGCCGGTCCGGAGTTGTCCGCCAAAAGCCCGGGGTGCCCTTTCGAGCAGGCACAGGTGGGGGCTATCAGCCTAGAGTTGGCGGGAAGGGCGGACAAGGAGGGGTATGTTGGGGCTTCAATCGAGGCAATTGTAACAGACCACAGGGGACATGCAAGTTTAAGCATGTGTGTGCCGGCTGTGGGAATTCTTCACACCCGGAAAGTGCATGTAGATCAAAGAATGGCGGGACGGGTGGAAAAGGAGGACCTAAGCAGGAGTGAGGTGGACCTTTGTAACCGATTGCCTACACCAGTTGATCTAATGGTTATGATTCCGTGGTTAAACAAATACCCTGATCATGTGTCCGCTGGGGTGTTGAGGAAGGCATTCTCACATGGCTTCCACATCTCGGTGGGGGAAGTTCGGGGGAATTCCTTTTGTAGAAACCAGTTATCGGTACAGCACAACCCAAGCGTGGCAGAAAAGAAAATAGCAAAAGAAGTCAGTTTCGGACGAGTGGCTGGCCCCTTTTCCTGCCCGCCGTTGGCCGATTTCATATGTTCCCCATTAGGGGTTGTCCCGAAGAAAGATCCGGGGGAGTTTAGACTCATACGTAACCTTTCTGCTCCCAGGGGATCCTCGGTGAATGATGCCATAGACCCAGAAGTTTGTTCGGTACGATACGCATCGTTCGACGATGCCGTGGCCATGTTGAACCACCTAGGCCCTGGGGCGCTGATGGCGAAATGTGATATCGAATCAGCATTCCGGTTGCTTCCGGTGCACCCGCAGGATCAGCGCCTGCTAGGTTTTGCATTTGAGGGAAATTATTACATGGACAAATGCATGCCCATGGGTTGTTCCATTTCATGTGCATATTTTGAGATGTTTAGCTGTTTTTTGGAATGGGCATTTACAGAGGCCACAGGGCATAGACATGTTATGCATTATCTGGATGATTTTCTGTTTTTGGGGGCAGCCGATGATATGAATTGCGCACAGGCGCTGTATGATTTCTGCATCCTCATGAATGAATTCGGTGTCCCATTGGCACCAGGTAAGACGGTTGGACCATCTACTTCACTGGAGTTTCTGGGTATTGAGCTCGATTCTGTGGAGGGGTGTTTCCGACTACCAGTAGACAAAGTGACCAAGTTCCGGGCTTCCTTGAGGCAATGCCTGGGTGGGGAGAAAGTGACCCTGCACCAGTTACAACGAACAGTGGGTCAGCTTAATTTTGCCTTAAGGGTGATTCCTATAGCCCGCCCGTTTTCGCTCTCTATCGCGCAGGCTATGGGTGGTCTCAAAGAGGCTCACCACCGTACGAGACTGTCTGGAGAGGTTCGCCAGGATATGCGTATTTGGTTGGCATTTCTGGCGGACTTCAACGGTCGAGTCGTCTGGAGCTCCCCGCCAGAGTCTTTGGAGGAATTGGGTCTATGGACCGACTTGGCAGGGAGCGTGGGTTTTGGCGCCATCTTGGGTGATCGATGGTCGGCACAAACATGGCCAACATGGTGGCACTCCGACGGCCTCACAGGTAACATTGGGTTCCTGGAGTTATTCCCCATCTGGGTTGCTCTGATGACATGGGCCGATGACTTCAGGGGCCGCTCAGTGGTGTTTTGGTCCGACAATATGACTGTCGTAGATTGCATTAACCGACAGGCAGCACGCTGCCAAAATGATGTTGAGATTGTTGAAAGAGATTGTGCTGCTGTGCATGAGATTGAATGTACTGTTCAGGGCGAAACATGTGCCAGGTGTACTGAATCATGCGGCTGATGCACTCTCTCGTTCACGTATGCAGGCATTCAGGGGTTATCTGCCCACAGCAGACTTAGAGGCAGCACCATTCCCAGAAGCAATGTGGCTAATCGGTGCCTCGGATTACAAGACCTCGTGGCAGCGAGTCTAGCCCCCAGGACAAGGAAAGCATACGAAGGAGCATTTCGTTCTTATTGCACATATTTGGGTCCTGTGGGGAGTCTGCATTGGGGGGCAGGAGGAATCCTTCCTGGGGTACCTGGTTGCACTACACAGGGAGGGCCGATCAGTGGCAACGGCCGGTAGGCATAGGGCGGCCATTTCATTCATGGCCCAGGTACACGGCATAAAAGACCCTACAGGTTCTTTTTTGGTGAGGAAAGCCCTTCGCGGCTGGCAGCGCCTTGAGGGTTGCAAGAGAGATACGAGGCACCCGATTGGCTTAGACAGACTGTCTCTGCTTTTAGCAAAGCTGGACGAGACGTGTTCCTCCCATTATGAAGCAGTTCTGTTCCGGGCAGCGTTCACATTGGCATTCCATGGGGCCATGAGGGTGAGCGAGCTTGTCGCAAGGAACAAGAGAGATATGGAGGGAGGTTTGTGCAGGGATCACATCCAGATAAGGGGTGATTCGATGGTAATCATGATAGCCAGGTCCAAGACCGACAAGGGGGCTATGGGAGATAGTGTGGTCGTACAGCGCAAGCGAGGGTCCCCCGTCTGCCCGTTGAAGTGTGTGGAAGACTATTTGGCGCTGAGAGCGGGCGCTTGGGGGGGGGAGCTTGCTCCGACACAAGGATGGCACCCCACTGACGAGATTTCAGTTTCAGAGGGTGCTGGCACTGGCAATCGCTGACGCGGGCATGGACCCGTGCGATTTTGGGACCCACTCCTTTAGGATAGTGGCTGCTACTGAGGCTACAGCCAGGGGTCAGAGTGCCGAGGAACTGAAACAATTGGGCCGTTGGTCCTCGAATTGCTTCAAGAGGTATGTGCGATTGCACATGTTGTAAGTGATCAATTGACATGCACTCACGTTTTCTGTCTTTTGTTTACTTTGCAGTTTCGCGGGCCTGCCATGCAGGGCGGAATTGGAGGTCGACCCTACATCAAGAGACCAGCGGTCAGAGATCACCGACTGGGGAGAGGATGGTATGGGTCGTGGGCCACTCATACGTGAGGCGCGCCGGTGACTTATTCAAGGAAGGTGACGCGATTCACGCACAGGTCACCGCCATCTATAGTCATAGTACACCTGGGTGGCAACGATTTGGTGACACTGGGTAGATGAGTGTTACTTGAACGAATCTTGTCGGCTGTTAGCTGGTTGGCTAAAAGAGTCCCGGGGTGCACGATTGCCTGGTCCCACATGATTCCTAGAAGGAGGTGGCAAGGGGGCCTTTCGGTGTCAGCTCTGAACCATTCAGTTAAACGGGTCAATAATAAGATTAATAGACTGTTCCGTTCTGCACAGTTGCATGTCATTCCTCATGGGTGTATCCGGGGTGACCATATGTATCTGTACGATGGGGTTCACCTGTCCAGGGAGGGGAATGAGTTACTAATAGGAGATTTGGTTGCATGGCTGAGAGGTTTGAGGAAGTATGACCTATAGGAGGAGTTGGGGGGACCGGATAGTCGGTCAACTATCCGGTCTGTGGCGGTAAGGTCATGATCGGTGAGCAGGAATTTAAAGGTCCCTAGAGTGGGGCGCCACCCACAATGGATGGGAGCGCCCGGGGGAAGACGGCCATTGGCCCCTTCCACGGGGAGGCGGCACCCACTAAGGATGCCTAGGGGGAGATGGCCATGGGCCCCTCCCAGGGGGGGAGGCGGTTAAATGCCCCTCCTGACTAATTTCCCTGGGGCCGGATATCCGCGACGGCGGATAGAGAGTATGGGGTGGGGGGGAGAGTCCACGCTGTCCTTCCTACAGAGACCTCATACGGGAACTCGGACGACCCTTAAGATGGCGTCGAGTAGAAAGGGGGCCCCCACCACGACAAGGGAAGTTACAGTTGGCAATGAGGGTAGAGCCCTCTGCGCATGCGCCGCTCACACGGTGAGGGCGGGAGTTTGTAGTAGGGATCTGACACCGGTTAAGACGTTGCCGTTGGCCCTTAATGCTAGGATGTACAATTTGAATTAGAGTGTATGCATTTTCAGGATGTTAGCCAAAAGTACATGACTGCATCGAAATGTAATAAATGTCAAATTGTACATAATGCATAATGATGAAGCTTTTAATTTAATGTTTTAAATTTTGTTTCATATTTTAATAAATACGGCCGGGAGGGTGACTCCCTCCCATCTTCCAAAAGTTCAATGATTGTCCGACTTCCCATCCTTGGGGATGTGTGTTGGGAGGGGGTGGCGGGCATCCCGGCCATATGGAAAGGGGCGACCGCTCGGTCCCCCCGAACGTATGGATGGGGGCCCGAACCTCCCGGGAAGCCATTTTGGGCGGGGTGGGCGTGGCCCGGCTGGTATGCCCAAAGCGGTGTAGCCGGAGCGCGCCTTCCCCCGCCCGAGAGGGGTTGTCCTAGACACCTCGAAGGAAGACCACGCCCAGTAGGCGTATCAGGGACGGGTACACGCCCTCCCGCAGAAGGATAAAGGAGCGGGAACCCAGAAGATCGTCCTCTTGTTCCTCGGATCGGAAGGCTGCACCCACTCGTTGCTCGTGAGCCCTCGACGGAACAAGCTGCAATTTTGACCCACCCACCAGCCCCTGATAGCAAATGTTTAGAGAAAATAAAGTTTTCTGAGTGATGAAAGTATAGGCCTTTCCTTTTCCTTGGTAGAGTGAATAAAGGAATGTTGAGAATGTAAATATGGTTTGCATTGGAGACATTTCTTCTTGCAGGAATGATCAGTAATAGCAGTAAGATGATGTGGAATTTTTTCTTTTTAGTAGGTAAACAACTGTCGTATTTATTTGTCGGGCGGTAAGGTCATGATCGGTGAGCAGGAATTTAAAGGTCCCTAGAGTGGGGCGCCACCCACAATGGATGGGAGCGCCCGGGGGAAGACGGCCATTGGCCCCTTCCACGGGGAGGCGGCACCCACTAAGGATGGGGCGCCTAGGGGGAGATGGCCATGGGCCCCTCCCAGGGGGGGAGGCGGTTAAATGCCCCTCCTGACTAATTTCCCGGGGGCCGGATATCCGCGACGGCGGATAGAGAGTATGGGGTGGGGGGGAGAGTCCACGCTGTCCTTCCTACAGAGACCTCATACGGGAACTCGGACGACCCTTAAGATGGCGTCGAGTAGAAAGGGGGCCCCCACCACGACAAGGGAAGTTACATTTGGCAATGAGGGTAGAGCCCTCTGCGCATGCGCCGCTCACACGGTGAGGGCGGGAGTTTGTAGTAGGGATCTGACACCGGTTAAGACCTTGCCGTTGGCCCTTAATGCTAGGATGTACAATTTGAATTAGAGTGTATGCATTTTCAGGATGTTAGCCAAAAGTACATGACTGCATCGAAATGTAATAAATGTCAAATTGTACATAATGCATAATGATGAAATTTTTAATTTAATGTTTTAAATTTTGTTTCATATTTTAATAAATACGGCCGGGAGGGTGACTCCCTCCCGTCTTCCAAAAGTTCAACGATTGTCCAACTTCCCATCCTTGGGGATGTGTGTTGGGAGGGGGTGGCGGGCATCCCGGCCATATAGACAGGAAAGTTAGCTGTGGCACTTGCCTGGAAAAAAGTACACCCTCGTCGGATTGAACTGTAGAACCAGTGGCTATAGAATAGTCTCATTACGGAGAAACGACCTAGCAGTCCGGAGGGTACCCATCTCCTGTTTCAGATGCAGCTGAAACCACTACTCTGGGATCTTTCCATGGGTGCTCTTTACGCATATTCCCTCTGTGCTGTAGGGCGCTGGGGATATTCTCTTGAGTGGATTCGAGGGCATGGTCAGGACGGCTGCAGGAGCAGAAGGAGGGTGGCGAGGTGCCTGGGGTCACACACATCAAAAAGGTATCACATCTTGCCTTTATCTCAGATCAGAGAGATCTCTCTGGGAAAAGCAGGACCCTCACCCATATCGAGATGTGGCATACTTTATCATCGGGCTTCCCACATTCTGGACCCAAATGAGTCCAAGTTGGGCTCAACCACAAAAGTGTTGGAGCGAGGGCTTGTTTTTTTAAAAGCATTTCTAAGACTGGAGTGTAAACTCCATGTTAACCAGAGATTCAAAGAAAAGAGGTTAACATTACCTCTTTTCTTTGAATCTCTGATGTGGACTAATGGTAAGATATGAGAAACGTGTGGAACCCTTTTGATGTGTATGTACTTGTCATAGGAAGACAAGGGTTTTACCTTGTATTACCTCCCTCCCATTCATGTGTATAAGGGTGCCCGAGGTAGCCATGTTTCAGCCGAATATTTCGGAGAATGTTGTCTTGCTCTTGTTGAGGGGGGATGGTTAAATAGTGAATGTGGGGACCCATTGAATTTGATGTAACTATTGATAATTGGCACACAAATGTTGCGATGATTTCTCCTATAATTGTATTACATATTGTACGCTTAATGTCCAAGGTAAAAGGCTAATACAATATAATTTTCAAAAAAAGTAAGTAATACACGGACAAAACTATTCCAGGAATGATTATAATAACATGCGCAAAAGTATAGTCTTTCCTTTTTTTGTGTCTTTGTTTAGGTAAAGTTAGTTCAATAGTTTGACATTCTTTATTTCACTGGATTATAAACAGTTCATCTATTGCTGGTCGATTTGCCATATACCTGAACAGTTTTAATACAAATCGATGCCTACTTAGATGTAAAAATACAAAAAAGACTGGCTCCCCTTTCAGTTTATCCAGCAATTGCAACTATTTTGTTAATCGAGAATTATATTTCTGACCACCACTATTAAAGATGGAAGCGACATCAATTCATTATTTGACATTTTTAAAGTTATTTGTTTTACACCAGTCCCAATAAAACAACGCCCAACTTCGAGGTATTATGCACAGTTGTTTGTCAGTTTGACAAGCTTTTAAAAAAGGATGCGTGTTTCTTGTTAACTCAATCTTTCCATGTCTTTCTGATTCTTAGTGCCAAGGACATACTATTAGAAACCATGTTCAATTTCCTCCAAGCGAACCCGTTTTCCGACCTAAATTGTTTCCAACTCTCATTGGAGAAATTTTAGGTTAGCCAGTTGTGAGTTACATATGTGTTGTGATTTTCGGCTCTTAACATAAACTGATTTCCTATGCCTCATGTTTGCATTTTAACATGACAATACGATTGTATTTGTCTTCTGAGGAGAATACATTTTTGCTAAAGGGATAAAAAAAAAAAGAATCATTGCTTCTGTCACGGATTCACGTTTTTCCTTCACTGAACTATGGTTATTTAATTTTGAGAGCAGACAGTGAGAACAGACAAGTGTTCCCTGCACTTTGGCTCTCCACCTACCATGTACTTCCGTCATGAGGATTTGCTCTAATAGCTACAATGGTCGAAGTCGAGCGCTAGCAACGTGCTAGAAGTCATCAGACATAAGTGCTAGCCCCACTTCGGATGGTCCCACTGAATTGCAGACTAAACCGTTAATCATCTACTGTATTGTGGACCTTGAGCCTCTACAGCTTCCTGCTGTTGTCCTTTCTGTGGGCACGGATACCATGAACATTAAATAAACTTCCAGGGGGTGGAGACCCATATTCTGCAGAAGTTGCTCCATTCTGCAGGTGGAGCAGGTGGTGGTGACTGCGGTGCTCTGACTTATCAGTGATGCAGCAGGTGATAATATATTGGTATCATGTGCAATCCATGGTAAAATGGTGCTCAACCTGAGCGTAATGCCAACTCAGAAATGATGGTGGTAATACTTCATTATTCCTCTGGCATGCCAGTACCGACTTTTGGTACTCCGTGACATTATGTGGCTAATTCATGGAATAATGGTGGTAAATCGTGTCATAAAGTGAACAACAGTGATATGATAGGGATCATCAGTATGGTGATATGTCCCGGCACAATATCATGATAGTACCCGCTCCTGGTATAATTCTGGCCCTGGCATAAATGTGGCAATTCATGACATACTGTGGGTATACATAGCATGACAGCACCTACTTATGAATCATGCTGACCCTAGCTTAATTTACTACCAGTTGGTTGCAAGTAAAGCTGTAGATGGTGGGTGGAAACAATATGTAAAAGGATGTGAAACAAATGTCCTTTGCAGTTTACTGTGTTGCTGGAAATCCATGCCCCAGGCTATATAAACAATTTCAACAAGTTCCATTCACTTATGCACCCTTACACCCACTCATCAATTAACCCGTACACACGCTCAACCTTCTTCTTCACATACTACATTGATGCACTCTATTTCTCACCCATCTCTGCACACCCTAATCCATCCATTTATCCATAGATTGACTCATGTCCACGGTCACCCACTCACCTATCACAGAACCACAAAGACAAAAGTGTCATGGTGCCCGATGAGAAATGGACATAGCTGTAAGCAGGAAACTTCAATTAATTTCCCTTTTATTGGAATTTCATTATAAAATGACCACCAAGCTCTAAATCTATTCTAAATTGGCTGCGAAACACAAACTGAAGTCTAAATGAATTACTTCAAAACATGAACATTTCAGTATGTCAGTTTCAAGAATACAGCTCTTTCATATCTTATACTTCCTGTTCTGGATCCAGCCCCTTTCAGTCAGGTATTTCCAGATCACAGATCAGCTCCTTCCTGTCAATTGGTTTGTGTTGTGAGAGTAACACCTTCCCTTAAAGCTGTTCCTGTGCTATCTGTAAATAAAGAGCCTCTGAAGGTGTGTACATGCATCAGAACTTCTCTATCACGCTCCTGCTTTTGGATTCTTTCCTCCTGCTCATCTCCATTCCTGCCAGCACTAGCTTTCTTCTATTTCACTGCTACCAGTTTCAACTCTGCTCCAATCAGGGCAGCTTCAGGTCTGTCCAGTTGCGGCTCCTGCAGGTAAGCGCGGTGGGGTGGGGACGCGGGGGGGGGGGGTCAGAGTTGACAGACTACAGATTAGGGAAAATTAAATAAATACATAAATTCTATACCGTCGTCTATCAACTTCCCCACCGCCCCACTGCGCTTACCTGCAGGAGCTGCAACTGGATATATCTTTGTCCTAAAAGCTCCAGCTCTCCCTTATTCAGCCAGCACAGTCCAGCTCTAATCTGGCCAGCTCTATGTCTGCTCAACCAGATCCAGCTCTGCTCCCATCCTAGACTTACTAGATCCACAATTTCAGCCTTGCAAGAACTGTCCTATAATTTGGGCTGAGCACGTCAATGATTTTTTTGCCTCTGTGTTTTTTCCTCCTGGTGCTGTCAAATGCTATGTTCCTGGTAACATCCTTTATGTAACTTGTGTTATATGCAGGACACCGACCATCAGATTCACAAAGGTAACTTACACTTTTGTGTAATTTACACTTATGAGTAAGTTTATTACTTTTTGCTTACTCTCATAATCCAAGTATTAAGGTACTACTTGAAAAAACTGTAGTAAATCCAGCAAACACTGGTACCGCAACACCCTACAATTGAAAATAATGGAGGTGGAGAATTCAAATAAAACCCAATAGGAAATAATATCAACATTAAATTAAATGATCTAAAATAGTTAAACAAATAAACCAAAATAATTCGATGTTAAGTTATGTATATAAAACTTGTAGATAATTATTGAATTATTAAATATTCTAAATATCCTATTTTACAAATTAATGTAACAATATTTTTATCAAAATAAAACTAAATTAAATTTAATTTATTGTACACATCACTTTCATTATTTTTTATGTATAATAAAACATCTTTTTCTTTAAATATTAATTTATTTTTCATTTACATTTCTGAATATTAATTTTAATTTTAATGTAATATATTATGATTAATAATGATTTATTTAGAAATTACGTCATTAGTGTTGTAGCATTTTTAAAATTGTATTTTATACATAATTATGTAAAATGTACTTACTCAATAAAATAATGTAATATCTAATATTTGAAAATGTTATGTTTGAGGTTTCTTTTTTTATTTTCCCTAAACAGATACTGTAGTCAGGGTAGAGATCTCCACATGATACAGAATAGGAAAAAATAATATATGTTTTAACTAAAAAATAACTATTAAAATACTTTTCGGCTAAATACCAACCTTGCTTTAATAAACCAGTGAATATTAACCACGGCCATCACCTGTCCAGACTCATGCTGATGAGCCAGCATGCAAGGACTTTATGTAGTCAGATTGTGGTTAGCGTTGGGGATTAACAAAAGGATTAGCTGAGGCATTTAAATATGTTGAAAAGATGATTCATACACCGAAGTAATGGGATGTCTACCTAGCCTCTCTTTGGTCTCCAAGGCAAGGAGCTCATTTGGCTGCCAGAGAGCTTTTGACACTTCCCACTGACACTATTCTTTGGAGCTACCAGTCC
This sequence comes from Lissotriton helveticus, assembly GCF_964261635.1. NCBI lineage: Eukaryota > Metazoa > Chordata > Amphibia > Caudata > Salamandridae > Lissotriton > Lissotriton helveticus. Next base: position 811,074,367 of record NC_136063.1, read on the forward strand.
CATGTACAGGGCAATAAGTTGATCCCCTGTAACAGCACTAGTGGTACCAAATGTGTAAAAAGAAGTGGAAACAAAGAGAGTACTAAAATAACACCACACCACCACATGACTGGTGAAAGGAACCCCAGTTGCATCCTGTAGGATGATCCTGTATGATCACCCATTTTTTAGGAATGCTGTTGCTAGATGTTTTACTCTGTGCACTGTGACTCTTCCAGCTCATGTGCATGTGCTCTAACTCCTACACATGTTGACTGGACTCCTAATTGGCATATTTAACTTAACTATAAGACCCTAGCATATGGTACAACATGTTTCCAGGGCCTGTAAGTTAAGTGTTACTAATAGACTGCAGCACACATTGTGCCACCACTTGAGTGGCAGTGCAAAACTTGACTGCAGGCCTACTTTTGAAGCCTCTCAGTGCAGTTTTAAAACTGCAAATTCAGCCTGTGAAAAGAATTCCTTTTGATTGGCTTAACCCCTGCTTTTAAATATTAATAAATAAAGTAGACCGTACATGCCTATAAGTCAGGGTGCAAAGTATTTAAAAATAGAACATGTAAATGCTTATTGTTCAATATGCCCTTACAGCGACAAGGCCCAAAAAGCTAATTTCACTGCAGCAGGGTTAGATGGTCCAGATGAAAGCATTGAGATGCAATATGAAATTGAGTAATGTTATCTCTGCTTGGAAAACACCTACATAGTTAATTCTTGGGCTTTTTAAAATATTTATTACAAGCCCAAGCATTGGTAAATCGGATTTGTAACAAATATTCAATAAAAGGTATGTTTAAAAAGTCACATCTGACTAAGTGCCCGATTGCGATGTCGGACCGACCAGAGTCCGTCTGACATCGCTATGGAAATGGAACCAAATGACCACCTGTCATAGTTTCCAGACCAGCTATTAGGATGCAAATGCCCCCTGTTTGGTCGCAATCTATACTTTGCTAAATGGATTGCTTGCTCTTATAGCAAAGAGCAGAGGTGCAGTTCATCCCTGCACCCTGTGGTGCCTGCCACTTGGTGCAGGGATCAATGGTGCCTCCCTAGGCAACCATTCAGGGGCCTTGCACTTATGGGGGCCCTACTGGGGACCCCAAAGACTTTTTCCCAATGCCTTTCGGTGTCGGAAAGATTGGCACAGAAAGGCAGTTTGAAACTGCCATCATAATCCCTCGGCCGGAAAGAGACAATTGAGGGATTACTGCAGTCCTTATAAATGGTGGATGGGCTCTTCGAGGCCGTCATCAGCGATTCGGAACTCCTGTTTGTAATATTTTCCGACTGACTCCATCCAAATGGGATTGTCAGATATTGTTACAAACAGGAGATTACGATGTGGTAAGGATGGCTCCGACCGATCGTCGGAGTCATACCTAACCGCATCGTAATTAGGCCCTTAAGCCTGAAGAAGCCCATTTACATGAGCTTCCAGCCAACATTGAGGAGCTCTATAGCCTCTTTGATGAGATGTGAACTTGTTCACAGCGCTGAGACACAGACTTTGGGATGGGGAGGTGTTCTATTCCTCTGACAGGATAACCATCCGAGCTATGACTAGGAGCTTAATTAACTTCAAAGTGACCTACGCTGTGCAAGCCCCTTCTTTTGTCCATTTGGTCAGTCAGGCACTAATCCTGATTGGAAAGGAGCATCACCCAGAACCAGTTTTGGGTGACAACAGATTAGGGATTGCTCTATTTCCTAGCCACACTTCTTGCGTGGGTACACGATCTCTGCACAGGGGAAGAAAAGTTCTCCCATGTTGGTTTTGGGTCAAAAGGGACACTGTGGGATAGTTTACGTTAGGGAACAGAGGAACTGCTGCAAAGGTGAGTGGGCCTAATCGCTGGGATTTTTTTTTCTATTGATTAGGGAGGTAGCTGGAGTCATCCCCACCTGCAGCCTAGTGCCAGCCATACATTTTGCTGGCCTGGGAACGCTCTTCAGAACGCGTCTGGACTTGTGGAAGTCAGAAAAAAGACTGCGCCTGCTGTTGAGACCAGAGAGGAGACCTGAGGTTGATCCTGCTCCCACTTGAACCCAAGACAATGAAGTGAATTCCAAGGGTTAGCTAGCTGGCCTCGTGTTAACCTTTAGGAAACAACAAGCCCCTGGAAGCCCCTTTTCTGAAAACCCCAGCTGACCATTTCCAACTGGACCTACCCCGGACCCTGTGGATGGCTTCTGATGACATGCGTCTTGACCCCCAATTGCTGTTCTTTCGGTCCTGGGACCGTTGGCTGTGTAAAATTGTACTCCTCCTAACATCCTAGAAACATTTTACTCCCAAAACCACCGGAGGACCCGGAAAAACCTGACAAGTCAATCCAATGAAGGTGCGTTGCAGCTGAGCCAAAGATTTAAGTTGCTCCAGCTGGGAGCTTTTTCGCAGCAGCAAATACATTTCAGAAGGACAACACAGATGCACTCTGCAGTCTTGTGGAGCCCTGCTCAGCTGCAGCTTTCAGCCTTACCCTGCTGGAGAAAACTGAGCTTCGAAAATGTGACTAATTCCAAAGGTAGAAATCTTCCTACCTTGGGTGTAACTTTTAAATTTCCAGTATAAAGTCAGCGGCTTTACTGGGACCTTGTCTGACAGCTATCTGGCCACTTTGAGCCCCTCTCAGCCAGAGTCTGCGTCCTAGCCCCACTGAGGATTTTTTCATTTCCATTACAGAGACTAAGGGCCCGACTCCGATCTTGTTTGGAAAAAAATCCTACAGAATTGGTCTCGGAGTGATTTCTTAACGACTCAAATCGGAGGAGTCTGACCGAGCAATTTGGATGCACCTGGATGCTTCCGGATACGATTTGGTGAGACTCCCATTGACTTCAATGGGAGCCTGTGTTCCGAACGAGAACATAGGCTCCTATTGAAGAATGGATGGTTGGGGAAAGTCATGCATCCTGTGGCACATACCCCATGGTGCTTGCCACATTGTGCATGTTTGGAGAGGGGGTCCCTTAAGAAGCCCCAGGGGTCTCAATACAGATGGCCCCGGGTAAAGGGAAACCTGCTACGGACTCCCAAAGACAGATCCCGGCATCCAATTCGTTCTGGAGAAACCAGATCGTAACGGCTGTCCGAATCGGTCATCGTACTCACTTGCTTGAAACCAAGTACATAGAGCTCCGAAAGACATGACCTGTTCGAATGCCTTTCGGAACTGATTTGGACGGTCCTACCCGTTTTCATGCATCGTACTCAGTCACTGGGAAGTGTGTACGATTTGGTCTGAAACAAGGGCTCTGGATCGGATTCGAAAAACACAGATCCAATTCGGAGCCCTTCCGAACAACATCGGAATTGACCCCTGAGTCAGAAGACTAAAATCCTGACAGGCTCAAACCTGGTTTATGTATCAGACCTGCACTCCTTTTGAGTCAGACTTAAATCATGCCTAGGTACTGGTCAAGTCCAACTAGATGACCAAGTTTGGCACTTAAATCTTCATACAACTATTTTCTGTTTAAACTTTAAAAAAGCATACTTCCAGTTCCCCTCAGTGTTTATTTGTTGTTTCCATGTCATTTTGTAAACTGAATTATTCTCTATTTTTGCAAATTGGAGTGGGCTTTTAATTGTGTGGTGTTTTCAACTTTTTAAATGTGCTTTATACATTTTCATAAGCTAAGCCTGTTTACTCTGTTCGAAAGATACCAGAGCTTGAGATCTGTTTATATCACAGAAACCTTTACTGGACCTCACAAAAACAGTGACATTATTTTTTGTGGTTCACTACTATCCACCACAACTAATAATCCTCCAATTCCTGTCCCTTAAAAATTTATGAAACCAGCCAAGAATGGTTTCCTATATTTTGTCACGCATTGTTAGAAAACGAGTCATTAGTTGTGTGGCCTGCGTAAGTAATGGGCATTCATTTGTCCTCACTGGGAGCTAAACACCCCATTGTAGTGCTTGACTTATATAGAGTAGCATTGCAGAGCAGACTATGGCCTTCTTAATGGAGATGCTGTGGGGGTATTTAGACTAAATATTGAGTTGAGAATGTCGACCTACACAAATATCGAGTTGTAAATATCGTGACACAGAAATATTGACAGCAATAATATGGTGGCCAAAAATATCGAATTTAAGGTAAGAAATATCGTTTTCAAAAATATAGAAGTCATGAATATCATGTGCAAAAATATAGTTGTTTAAAATATAGATTTTTAAATTAGTGTTATGTATTTTAGTATATATTTCAAATGTATTGATGTATTTTTTTGTATAAGTATTATTTATTTTAAAACATATGTTACATTTTTAGTAGTAATCAATTTTATTTTTATTACATTTTGTGTTTTTTAGTTCCTTAGCAGGTTGTGGGTTTCTAGAGGGATAGGGTGGGAATTAATTTAATTAGGAAAAATTTATGATTCATTTTTATGTATTAATATTTATTTAATTGGGATTTTATAGTGTTAATTGTTTTTTTGTTTTTTTTTGTAAATGTTATGTGTGGGTTGTCAGGTTTACAGGGGTATAAGGTGGGAAGTATTGTTGTAAATAATTATTATTGTTTTTTAATGAATAATAATTAATTGGTAATTAATTATTGTAATTGTGTATTTTTTTAGTTGAAGAGCGAGATGTGGGGTTTGTAGGGGTAAAGGATTGGAAGTAATTTATTTTTAAATAATTAATAATTAGTTGATAATTAATCATCAATATTTGATAATTAATTGTGTTAATTGTTTAATTATACTTTTTCGGGGTTTTGCCTTTGAGTTTATAAAGGTAAAAGGTGGGAAGTTGTTTATTCTTACTTCATTAATAATTAGTTGGTAATTTATATTAATTAATTAAAAGAAAATTAATTATGGAAATAGTGTATTTATTTTAGGTGTGGGTTGTGGGGTTTATAGGGGTAAAGGGTGAGAAGTAATTTATTGTTAATTAATTATTAATTAGTTGATACTTTTATTTAATTGATAGTTAATTAGGGTAATTGTTTAATATTTTGTGTGTGTGGGTGTTGGTTCCCGATGTGTAAAGGATGGGGAGTAAATTAATGTCACTTACTTTATAATTAGTTGTTAAATACTATTAGTTTTTTCATTGAAAAACTATTTTATTTGTATAATTATATGGGGTAAAGGGTGGGAGGTTGGTTAGTTTTTATGTGTTTTAATTTGGGTTTTTAATTAATAATATTTCTATAATTGACAATTAATTATGTTAATTATGGAAGTACATTTTTTTATTTAGATGTGGGTTGTTAATTGTGTGATGTTATAGGGTAGGAAGTAAATATAATAATTAATGTTTTTGTTCATAATTTATTTTATTTAATAAAATATCTGCATGTACTTGTGATATGTATTTAACATTATAATATTTTTTTTATTTTTAACATTTAATATATTTGTATTTTCATTTTTGTAAGTTTTTTTCTTTTTTTAATGGTTTGCTGTTGACATTTTGTTTGTTTTTAATTTGAAACTGGCTGTAATAAATGTTACTCCTCCGCAGTCCAACACTTTCCCTACTGTTGCACTCACTGAAGTGAGAATAGTAATTTTTACCCCTCCACTATCCAACACTTTTGCTACTGTTGCACTGGCTGGAGTGGGAATAGTAAATATTATCCCTCCGCTATTCAGCATTTTCCCTACTGTTGCACTCGCTGGAGTGGGAATAGTAATTTTTACCCCTCTGCTATCCAACACTTTCCCTACTGTTGCACTAATTGGAACGGGAATTGTAATTTTACCCCTCCACTATCCAACACTTTCCCTACTGTTGCACTCTCTGGTGTGGGAATGGTAATTTTTACCCCTCAGCTATCCAACACTTTCCCTACAGTTGCACTGACTGTAGTGGGAAATAGAAATTGAAAGATTTTTAAATAGTTTAATGTTTTGATTTATAATAGAATGTTTTCTTAATAGATGTTATGTTATTGGTATATGTATAAACATATAGATTTATTTGTTACATTTTTATATTATTTTCAAATTATAAAATAATTAAAATAGTTTTTTAATTGTTTTAAGTAAATATATATATATATTAATTATTATATATGTGTTTAACAATTTTAAATGAAGTTTAATTGCTATATTTGTTAAAATGTATATTAAATCTAATTTATTTTTTACATTCATTTTATTATTAAATATATTAAATTTGTATTCTTTTATATATTTTCAAAAAACTATATTTTGTACAACTATATTTATGACATTGATATTTTTTTCCCAATAGTTTTGTACTTATCATTATAAACATAGGATGCCGATATTTTTGACATCGATATTTATAACTCGATATTGTGGTATACGGATATTTTAGGTGTCGAAAGTCTGTCAGTGAACTGGTGTGGGCTAGTAATCACCATTCACAGATACACAATAATAACACTCAATAAATGATTGTCAAGTCTGTGCTTTTTCTTCTGTAAATAGAAAAGTAAATGTTTTACTTACACAACACTCATACTATGCATTTAACAAATATACATTATACCTACGCTGATGGAAATACCTCTTGAGAACATTGCGTAAGCATTCTTACTCCTCCCTACAGGGGAGTCTAGTACCACAACTCACATGTCTAAACATTATTGTGTCCTTAAATGCCAAGGGTTGAACATAACTTGGAGTAAGAGCACATACTACTGGCACCAAAGCGAGTGACTGTCCACCTCATTATTTCAGCAAAAATGTAATTATAGGAATAAACGCAATAATTTCATATAACCATTATTTAGAGCCCTGAATACTGGCAATAAAGTTTGCAAACTTGGATCACAAGTGGCTGTCAGTCTCATTATTTAAATAATGCATTGCAAGTGGGAATTTCTAGCATGACTTGAAGATCTAGCTACTCACCATAACTGTCAACATGAGTAACACAATTTAATCACATTTATAATTACCATACTGGGCAATTATGAACCTTCACTCCTATAGAGTCTTTGAAGAATGCACCTTTAGCCATTCATTATGAAATACTGCCCTTTAAACATAGTCCCTAAGGGACATTACTTCTGTGATGAATACGCATGTAATTACAGCTTTTAACCCCGAGAGGGTATTTGGCAATATGAAAACTCATGTTGCACCAATTCAGGCCACCTGAACTGCAGACATAGGGGCCGATTCCAATGTCGTTAGGAAACTGTTCTGAACAAATCCGTTCCGGACTAGTTTCCAAATTAATCAGGTCCTGTGAGTCCGGATGACCGATTATGATTCCCCCAGCTTTGTTCGGTTCTACTCACATGGACTTCAATGGGAGCATGGATCCGGAAAGCGAACATAGGCTCCCATTGAAGAAAGAGGTGGTTGGGAAAATCCTTTCACCCTGTGGCGGGCACCCCATGGCTCCTACCACATTGTGCATGGCTGGAAAGAGGGGTCCTTTGGGTACCCCCATGGGCCACATTCAGATGCCTCTGGGTGAAGGGGGACCGCAACGGACCCCCAAAGACAGATTCCTGCAGCCGTTTGTCTCAGGCAAACCAAATCGGAATGGCTGTCTGAATCGGTCATCGGAATCTCTCAAGTGGAAACCGTGTCCATACAGCTGTACGAATCGGCTCTGAAAAACTTGGGCTGCCTTTCGGAACCAATTCGGTCTGCTCAAATGGTTTACGGACATCGCAATTGGGCATCGGGAACACTGTACGATTCGGTAGGAAGCAAGGGTTCTGAATCGGATTCCACAATACCAAATCCAATTCGGAGCCCTTCCTAAAAACAATGGAATCAGCTCCATAATCTTTGCCCCTAGAGGTCACATCACTCTTAAGCTGAAAAGCAAAAGCTCCGACATAGAAAGTATTTAAAACTGCTCAAAACCCTTACAGGGTTATCCTATATATGTCACTCCTAACTTAGGGTTGGGGCTCAGTTGCATCTTTTGGGTGGAGGCTGCACTGCTCCTGAAGCTTCCCCCACACTTTTGTATTCTTTCAGTTGTACACTTTTTGTCCTAGGGCCACCACAACCCCAAAATGAGTGATTTTTGCACTGAAATGTGGTGAACCTGGCAGGCTCTGAAGGAGATTATGGGGCGCTGTTCCTGGGCTGAGTGAATACAATAGTAGTGGCTCTCCCTCTGCGAGGGGGAGAGATGCTTCCTTTCCTCCTTGTTGCTTTCTTTTTTGTTGCGGCCTTGCACCGCTGCTTCTGTTTCCTTGGGGTGCCCGGTCCCACCCGGGCACCCCACGTGCACCTTCTCGGTGGAGAGCAGCTTGGGGAGCCCACCCCGGACAATCTCACTGGCTCCCCGCATAGACAGCACACTTGTATGCTGCCGCGGGAGCCTGAACTTTACTTTGGTCAGCCCGCTACTGTGGGCAGATGCAGGAGGTGCTGCTGGCTTTCTTAGGGCCAAGGGATGAGGTCCTGGGGCCCTTCCTCCTTGAGAGTTGATCTAAGCACTACCAATGTGCTTTCTTTGATGGGTGAGGCCTTTGGTCCTGCAGCTGGAGACAAAAGTAATTAACCCAGCCCAGCAGGGACACAAAAGGACTGGGTTCTGATCCTGAGCTACGTCACAGAAATATGACATTCCTGTATGCCCCATAAGCTGTACCGATATGCTTTTGGATTTCACTGAATGCTGCTTTTCACAAAGGTTACAGTGTGCATTGGTGTGACCCTGGATTATGTGGCCCCCCGGGAACTGGAGCTGTGACCTAAGGCAAGCTTTCACCTAGAACTATAATGGAGTGTCACTACTGTCAAGACGGAAAAGCATACTGACTTTCCTACATGTGTACTTGCCCCATTACAAGACATATACCAGGTCACCACCCCAATTCTGCATAGTCCCTTCTGCGCCAGGATACATGTGCGCATTTCTTGGGCTGCGCACAACAAGTGCTCCCACACGCAGCCATCACACATGTTTACATGTGTCCACATGTAACCAGCCCACTGCCTATTATCCTTGCTACCTTGCACAGCCTTATCTTAAAAGGTGGACACTGGTGGCAAACGAGTTTACCATGGGTGAGTCCATGTTATGAGGCTCTCCCACAGTAACAGGCCAAAAGTTAGGTTATCAAAAAGCAAAAAATCAAGGCAGATGAGATGATGAGAATCACCGTCTCGGTCCTCACAAGCACCTCCGGACATTTCACAAGGACTGAATGGTCAACTCTGTCCAAGTTAACAGAAAAGTTAAGGGAGAAGATTGTTATGTTATGTTAGGAGTTCTTTTATAGCACGCAAATCACCCTGGGGCATCTCGACGCTGCCTAGAAAACAGTCCAATAGTGTGGAGTCAGAACGAGAATGCGCATAAGTTGAAGCCAGAAGCAGCAATAGCAGGCAGATCATCACAGACTAATGTGAGTGGGGTTATCTCCTCCTGCCAATTCATAACGGACACTATTTCCAGTCCTTGACTTTCCAGTGATGACCTAATACATTCTGGGCACTGTGGACTTATTTTACTCTCATTGAACAAATTAGCATGAGACCTAAAAACAGTGATTCTTAGTTGAAAGGTTTGGGGGTGAAGAAAGTGTCCATAATTATTTATAATGAGGTGGAGACCCTAGACACGAGGGAAGATTCTGTTCCATAGCGAAGATTGGGGATGGGCAGGCAAACCTCACGATGATTAATTTCACCATAGTCTTAAAGCGGAGTCACTATGACCTCCTTCAAGTAATTATCTCTCCATGAGAATCTGTGATCTATAAGGAGTTACTCATCTTAGCCCGGACTAATATGGCCTTTTTAAATGCTGTTTTATTTGTCAAGAGCAACATGAAAAAGCAAGGGTATACATCGTTTACAACGATGTTTTCACAACGCGGTACCTTTACACCGCGGCTGTGACAACGCAAGTCGTTACCACGACTTGCGCTGGAGGGCGCTAAAGGTCTAAAAATAGTTAATTTACTATCCTAACACCTTCCCTAGGGTCCACGGGGACTGGTGTTAGAATAGTAAATTAAACTATTCGAAAGCCGCGCCCCCCCAACGCAAGTCGTGGTAACGACTTGCGTTGTCACGGCCGCGTTGTAAAGGTATGCGTTGTGACGGTACGCGTTGTACCGTCATATATCCAAAGCAAGGGATAGAGGTGTCTTTTAAAGCAAGGGCTACAGAAGTTGTAATTTGGAAAATTAACTCAGGCCATTGTGCTTCCAGCACATTTGAGAAACCATCTACGGCCTCTCTGTCAGGGTGCAATGATCTGAGCAAGTATAGATCACTCACTTTTGAAAGTTTCAAAAAGGAAATGTACAACAGAAAGAGCAACAGCTACAATACCAGGACCTAGAATACAGAATGCATGCACTGTCGCAGTTGGTGCCAGGAGCACCTTTCATAAGGTGTTCCCTACACAGGCCAGGACAGTTTGCCATATTATTATGATGCACTGCCCCCCCAGGGCAGATGCTAACTCAGGGTCCTAGGGACAGTACATTCAGTGGTTACAAGCCACTACATGTGTCACTGTACAAGTGGCAGCCACCTGCCCTTTAAATAGGAGGCAGAGGTGCCGCTACAGGGGGATGCAGAGAGTGACTGCACCCACCTACATGGAGATGTCGGAGGGGTCCATCAGATCCCATTTGCTCCCTACAGAGGATTTCTTTTAGGCAGCACACTAACAATGCGCCACATTTTTGTGGCTTGCACCTCTGAAGAGCCTGTTGGCCCTCTGCACATGTGGCTGTAATAAGGCATGAGGACAGAGGCAAATTGATTCCTTAATTTGCATAGGCCAACGGCCCCATGCAAATGATGGAATGCCCTCTCAGAAGAGCCCTGGCACCACATGTGCACCAGCACTATCAGTATTACAAAAGGGGCCACACAAGCATTTGCAACCCTTTCTGTAGTATTACATAGCACCTCGAGGCTCAAAAAGCTGTCACACAAACCTGTTGTGCACCTGGGACACTATGAATAATATGGCCCCATTTGTCACCCTTACTTAATCGTCCTAGTGCCCTTAACTTGTTCTGTAAAGAAAACACGTAGGGGTCTATTGTGTGAAGGGGTCCCGTGGGGGGTATTAGGATGCGCCCGCCACAGTGGCGGGCGCATCCAGTATCTTTACCATTGCGGTGGGTGGTGCTGGAAGCACCGCCCGCTGCAATGGTAAAGATACATGTTGTGCATCTCAAAGCACAACGAGACAGGCACTGCGCGGTGCCTGCCACGTTGTTCTTTGAAATGCTGGGGTACCCCCCATGTGCACCCCCAACACCCGGAGTCCCTTAGGCCCGCAACAGGCCCGCGCAGGGGGTCTCCGCATGCCTTTCTGTGGTGGCATTGCTGCCACAGAAAGGCATTGACAAATGCCCATACTAATATGGCTGGCGGTGTCTGATAGAAACCACCACCATATTAAACCTTTTCTGCCGCGGTCACAAGGCGACCGGGGCAGAAAAGCGGCGGACAGTCTTTCCGTCCGCCGCGGTCCCCCCCCCGCCATAGTAATATGGTGGGGGGAAATGGGTGGCGGGCGGGCAAGGATGTCGGGCAGATCGCCACCACCCCCATGGCGGTGGCGATCTGCCCGACATCCTAATGGGCCCCTTAGGGTGCCACAGGACTATTGTTGTTCCGTTGGTAGTATGTCTTCAGAAAAAATTAACTGATGAATCACAGATCCTTTATTTATTGTTCTACATAACAGGCATATTGGTAGAGTCCATATTCACCTTCAAGGAGCTCCACTGGTACTAGTACCAGTAAATTGATGTTTATAGTTACTCATCTTTGTGGTACTGATTTCTTTGACATCTGAAGGATGAGAGCAAAGTGAAGTCATTAGGACTCCAAACATAGGCAGATACAGTGGATGCAGTATTCCACTAACCCACCAAACCCTCGCTCTGTCAACAGAGAAGGCTTTTTTTAAAGCTTTGAATCCCTCTTTTTCCGTTGGCATAATATTTTCGGGCTACTTGCATTGGCTGTCAGGGCCGGATTACAAGTGGCTCTTAATTCTCAATTTAGCACATAATAGGAGTTACCTAGGGGAAACTCCTCCGTGAGAGCGCAGTGGAGTTTCTCCACCACCCCCAAACCCCAGAGATGAAAAAAATTGTAATAAAGTTAATTTATTACCATTTAATGTTTTCATCCACCCGTCCCGAACTGAGAGTTAGGACAGGGCGCTGCTTACTGAGAGCAGCAGCAAGGAGGAGGGAAGGCTGCTTGGCATTTATTTCACAGTATGCATGTCTCTTTGGCTGGCCGTCTTGCGACAGGCAGCTAGACATGCGCACTTTGTAATCTCTAACCCAAGCGTAGGCCTCCAGTCCCCTCGGAGCTCTGAGAGCGGCCGCTCCCTCCAATCCTGGCGCATCTCTCATGTAGAATGAGAGAGCAGTACTAGGATGGATTGAGGCACTTCGCTGCGGCCCTTGCTCCACACCTGACTGCAAGAGGAAGACATCCAGTGGGGAGGAGGACATGTCACAGGTAAATGGATTGTATTTTATTTTTTTGCCACAACCCATTTGCCTGCCCTCACCACTCTCTATAGATGCCAGCCGCCACTGGAGTAATAATCGAGAATTCTTTTCAGGAAAACTGAGGCACTCGAGTTTTTCACCTTAACATTTCATCTGCTGATAGTGTTAGAACCACGCACCCTGAAAATGAGATGAGGAAACAAAGATTTAGAATATTATTTGGTCTTTCTTATCTTGGCCGTATCTGCAGTCCCAGTACTTCCGGGAAAGGGATTACAGAAAGGGAGTCCTGCTGCCCTTAAAAAGGGGATCAAATCTGAACTGGAAAAGAATGATTCCAAACTATGTAATTCTTCCTACAATAGAGCTTTAAACAAAGGATTGGATTAGAGCAGTGATGCTCAAAGTACGGCATGCGGCTCTCCTGACCTTTACACACGCCCCCCTGGATCCGACTCAGCACCTGCAGTAAGAAGATGTGAAATAAACAGGGAAGCCTTTACTTAAAGGTTAATTGATGTTTATGAAAGGAAGTAACTAGGTTTTCCCACACCCCTTATTTTTAAGAATACCTTACGTTTTAAAGCAACTTGCAACAAGTGTGTACAAATATGATAAAGCATTTTCGAAATTCAAAACGGGTAGTCCATTAACATGCAGCACTGTTTCACCTTAGTACATCAGATTATATCAGTGCATTAAGATGTACTTTTTAAAAAGTGATAATTTCCAAACATGAATTTAGAACATTCACTCTTCCTCCCACCCTGACAACAATGCAAATAGTGAATCAAGAGGCACATCAGCTGTTATATGCACTCTTTGGGTGGCCTGGCTTTGTATTATACATGACAAAATGATGCTTTATTAAATCAAACAGAAGAGAAGGTTGTACACAGCGCACATCCTGAAGTCATGTATTTCGAGATCTTCATATTTAATAATGAAGAAAAAGAAGGGAAAGAGAAATAAAACAATTGCCTAGGATTACACAATTTGGTAAACTGCGGATACCAGTATTACTCCAAAGTTTTCTGGTTTTACATTGTGCAATTCAGCCACTTGATATATGTGCGTTGCTTCCCCTATGCCAACCATATCATGGCCATCTTTCCCGTCACCTTCCCCTACAGACCCCCACCCTGCTGGCATCATTGTGGCTCTCGGTCACATCACAGACCAAACCTTTTGCCTCCCTGGAAAATGCCTGTGAGTACCCACGCATTAGAGACATTTAACGCTACATTTAATTGAACCTATATAATCTGAAATTGATCAGCCGATAAAACAATGTGCGATTCCTGTATACAATTTTATGGAGCTGCCTTTGAAACTGCAGGAAACTAAGCTTTATATTGAGACCGTGTTTATGTTGTGAAAGGGCAGTTTTACGCAGCCCTGGGAGGATACAAAATTGATCACATAATAAACAACAACTTTCGCAGTGCAGCGTTTCACTTTGTAAAATTGTGACCTTTAACTGCGCACATTAAATTATTCTCTTTATGGACATCGTTTTTCTTGCTAAAACACCACAGCCGTGGATTCCCTAGACAAAATGTAAAGTTACACTTTTTGTCATCTCCATTCATTTTATCCTTTTTTCTTTGACTTAGAAAACCAGCTGAAATTGCCAGGGGTTTAGCACACTGATATTCTATTCTATCACTGGTTATTCTCACTATCATACTCTCAAACAATCACGTCAAAGGACTCGCACGTAAACACGCATGTTCATGTGCTCATACATACACCCAACATAGAATAATACATGCTTCCAAACACACACGCTCATGTACCTAAGTATACACATGAATACATGCAGACACTCACAATGACATTTCAACTGCTGCATTCTTTTACTGTTTTCATGGCTTGTCATCAAGTTTCCTCAACAAGTTTTTGAAATTTTCCATACCTGACCTCCAATATTTCTCTTCTATTCTTCTGCATTTATTGCAGCTTCTCTGTCGAGCGGTCCACCGAGACTACAGCGCCTTGATGCCTACGGGCATTTGTTGCGCTTTATACATTATGCTCATATCATATCATATCATTGGGATACCAATTGCGTATTGCTTTAATTCCAATCTTTAGTTTATTTTAATCGTCACATTTAAAAAATATATTTTTTTTTTCATAGTGAAACATTTAAAGAATTGATTGACTGTTATTATAGGCGAGTCCTGGTAAAAAACAGGAAGCTTGCAAAGATTTTCTGATTGCAATCGAAATGAATATCTGGGCTACAAGGAAGGTAGCAGCAGGGTTTCAAATGAAAAAAATGCACATTGTTCAGCTGCCCGAGGATCCCCTAAAGGGAGTCTAGTCTTCATCTTACGTCTGGGGCGGCATTCACCTCCATGGAACTTTTCTTGACTCGCGCTAAGGTCCACACATGCGAACTGTAATATTTGCATAACTTATGGCTGAGTCTACTACACTGATAAGAGCAGCTAAGAAGCATTGAATCAGAATGGGTTCTCCAGTCTTTTAAACCTTGGAATTCTGTCACATGTAATTAATGCAATCTAATTTTCATAAACATATGCCTACTGTTTTAGGGTCATGGTGTTGTCACTCTGGATGACTTACCAAGCGTTTCTAGTTAACATCATGCCATGAAATGTAAGTTTTTAGGGATCTTTGTGAATTTTTGTTTTTATTGATGCCCACGTTTTAACATCGGTCTACTTCTCCATAGTAAATCCTGTTGAAATTTGTGAGATCCAGGTTAATTTAGATTTATAAACATATTATACTAATATTTACATTTACTAATACCCATGCAATATAGCAACTGACTTATACCCTCATTTAGGATTTTTCAGGTGGTCTGCTCTTTACCAGGGAAGTGGAGGCAATACCCTCCGTTGCTCTGGTGGACTGCCGACCATTGTATTTACAGATCTCCGCCAGTCTGGAGGAGACCCCTATGCCTTCAAAGGAGCCACCACCACGGCACTGAATGTTTGCTGTGCACCCTCTAGAGTCTATGGGACCTCTCAGCATCTTTTTTTTTTACATATAAAATAGCTTCCAGAACGGAAGTTTATTTCTGTGAAACAAAAAGTAATTACCCTGACACTCCAATTTTTTTACCCTGCGTGTGGATGTCATTTTTCTTTTTTTCTTCAGGACACCAGGGGCCTTATTTATAAAAAGTGACGCATCGCTGCGTGAAAACAGCGATGCGTCACTTTTCACTGCGCTCTCCCTGCGACATGATTGATGCGTCATATTTATAATATGACGCATCATGTCGCAAGGAGTTACAGATACGTCAGTATTTCTGACGTATCTGTTAGCGCAAAAGTCACGCATTGCTGGGGTGTGTCACAAAAGTGACGCAACTCCAGCAATGCGTCCTTTCACATGGGGAAAGCCCCATGTGAAAGGGCTTGCGTCAGTCTTACGCCTGCTGTGAGGCAGGCGCAAGATTTTGATGCAACAGCTTCCTAAAAGTGACGCAGTGAAATCTCATAGATTTCACTGCGTCACTATTACGAGGCTTTTTGCGTGTGAATGCCCCCTTTGCATACATTATACCTGACGCAGGTATATTGTAGCGCAGGGGTTTACAAAGTGACGCATCTGGTTAGATGCGTCACTTTGTAAATAGTGCGCATCAGGAGGCAAGTTTTACGCCGCCGATGCGTCACAAAAAGTGACGCATCGGAAGCGCAAAACTCACGCAAGGTCTCATAAATGAGGCCCCAGGTTTTTCCTGTGGTTCTGAAGAGGAAAAAGGAATCTATGACATAATATCGGAACACACATTATCGTAGTACAAAATTATCGACACTAAAATATCGACATCAAATATATCGTCATCCTATACTTATTTAATCACATACACAAATATCGAAATTAAAATATCGCAATACATAAACATCGATATCAATTATATCGACCACATATATATCGCAATATTTAAATATCGATAATTAAAATTTATAAACAGTACGTTAAAAATATCGAGAGTAAAAATATCGACTACAATAATATCGTTATTTAAGCAATATCGAACAATTTTATTATTATTCTATAACACTTTTAAACATTAAAAATTACTATTAGCACTACAATTAACATTTTACAACAATTTATAAATAAAACTATTTTCACATTTAAAAATAAATGATTTACACATTTATAAATTATTTCTTTAACATATTATATAAAGGTATGTATGCTCAACATTAATTAGCGTTTACCATATATGGTAATTAATTACACCAACAGTTTTTCAAAAATACAAACCAACGAATCAAAACAGTACAAACATAAACTCCCCAATAGCTAACTAATTACTAACTCCAAAACACTATATAAACAATTACATCCAACAAACAAATTACCTGAGAAAAGTAGAAGACAGGAAAGAATAATGTGGATACATTTGACGACGCCTACAAGAAAACTAAGATTCAACCCACCATTAAGAGGATTGAAAGTAAGTAACAAAATGTAACTTAATTAAAGGAACTGCTAAAATTACACAGTTAGTAAAAAGGACAAATTACTCATACATATGTATTGTATATTATCTCCTACCACTACAGAAAACTTCACTACTAAAGAACAGAAAAACCTAAGAAGAAAACTACGAAACTACTAACAAAGTAATCATTTTCTATTTTTTCTCGAACAACATTAATTAATTGAAGCTTTAACATTAAAACAGCAAACAGACCTGCTACCAAAAATATGTTTCTAAATATGGATTTTAATGATTAATTTTTTTTTACAGATAAAGACATCAAAGAAAATACAGGCCACAACAGAAAATTGAACAGATTGCCTTACACCTACAACAGAATTAAAACTCTGCATAACAAGCAACTAATACAAAGTAAGTCAATTAAATGATGTGACAAACAGTAACTCCTAAAGAATTAAAAATTGCTAACATATTGTAATAATTTATGCATATATACTTCTTTTTTTCTAGCACCACTACAACATCCACTAACAACAAATATCAAAGAACAGAATTCAACAAACAAAGATACAACTACCAAAGTAAGTATATCCAAACACTTTTCCAAAAGATAAAATAAGTAAAAGCTTTAACTTATAGGAAAACATGTAAAAGCTACCCAAAAAAATATAACTAAACAATTAACACAAATAAATGTTTTTTTCAAGCAAAGAAACACCAGAAAAGACAGACCACAAGGAAAAGAGTAAAGAACATCAAAATCACAGACTAAACTTCAACCAAAGGTAAGCATGCACAATATAAATATTTATAATTCCCACTTAAAATACATATAACTATAACTATAATAACTATACCATACATTTCTTATAGATTTAAAAAGGAGAAAATGACAGAAGGAGCTGAATTGGTTACCAGTCAAAAAGGGAAACTATTACTCTGCTACATGGGTTATACTTATACCCAAGAGAAACAATTTGGGATGAAAGTAAATTGGAAATGTTGCAAATATTACTCTAACAAATGTTATGGAAGAGCAACAACTAGAGAAGCAACTGTCCTTTACACCAGGGAACACAACCACCCTCCAAATGTAACAGAAATAGAAGTCAGAACAGCATTAGAAAACATTAAAGAAGCTAGTACAGGTTCCCAAAAACCTACAAGCCTAATTTTAAAAGAACAAATTCCACAAATCCCAAAAACAGCCACTACCCAAATGCCTAATATAATTTCTCTCAAAAGAACAATATCACGTACCAAAAAAGCAACTACTACTACCACTCCACCACCTAAAACATATAGTGATATAAATTTAACTCATGACCAAACTATAACTTTAAACAAAATACCTTTTATAATTTACAACAATAAAAACAATGAGAAAAGAATAATAATCTTTGGTACTGCTATAAATTTAATAAAACTCCAACAATGCCAAATTTGGATGATGGACGGTACTTTTAACATCTGTCCCAGACCTTTCTACCAACTTTACACAATACATGGCTTATATCAAAACTGTAACATACCTCTACTATATGCACTGCTTCCAAATAAAACTAATTCAACATATATGGATTTATTAAACATTATCAAACAAAAAACAAATAACTATTCCCCTGAAAAAATTATACTGGATTTTGAACAAGCAATGCTCTCAGCTATTTTAAAAATCCACCCCCATACTTGTATCCAAGACTGCTATTATCATTTTAATCAGTGTCTTTGGAGGCATTTACAAAAAACTACTCTAAGCATAGAATATGCTACAAGCTCATCTTTTGCATATCAAATAAAAAAACTGATAGCACTAGCTTACGTCCCTGAAACAGATGTGGCCGAACACTACAACCTTTTAATAGACAGCCAATTTTACAAACAAAATGAAGCAAAGTTAAGTCCTCTCTTAGACTACTTTGAGGACACTTGGATAGGTAGACTCCATAGATCTGGCCACAGGAGAAATCCTAAAATCTTAATACCCTGGTGGAATGTTTACAGAAGCACCTTAAATGGAGAATCTAAAACAAACAACGCAGTTGAAGGTTGGCACAATGCCTTCCTCCAATCAACAGGCCGAACTAAACCAACATTAGAAAAATTCATTACATGCCTCCAAAAAGAGCAAAGTTATCAGGAATTCAGAATGGAGCAATCCATTACTGAACTAACTCCAAAAACATCCAAACAAACAAAACAAATGCACAAATACCTAGAGCAACAAGTAAAGCTGTACCCTAGCACAACAGGCATGGAATACCTCAATATAATAGCCAAAACACTACTGTAAACTACTGTAAGCCACAAACAATCTCAATAGAAAAATGTTCTAATACAATAATATTACATTCATATAATTTATTTCGAAAAAAATTAATGTATGGAATATATATTATATAATTAAATATATATACACACATTAATTATGTTTGAAATAAATAAAACTAAACAATAATCATTAAAACATTACCCACCCACAATTATAAAAATGTAAAATAACTTACCAAAGATATTCCAAATGATGTAGAATCCATTTCCACCAAAATAATCCAGTTTCGAATACCAGTTACCCAAAAAAAAATGAAAAAATACAAGTGTCCCAAAATAGATAAATCCATTCCACGAAGCTCTTTCGAAATACCATAAAAAACCCGAAAAATGTAAAAATTTAGAAAAAACGCTCCAGGAAAACCGAAAAATTTGAAGAAGTGTCTACAAACTATTAGTTAATAAAACTAACGAACACTTCTCCCCCCAAAAAAACGCTTCCTTAGGACATCAGGAACTCCTGCAAGTGAAAGACATAAAAGAAATATTCCCACCCACATAAAATAACACATACAGTCCTACTAAAAGTAATAGCAACATAATATTTCGAATAATAAACTTAAACATCGAAACACTAACTCTACACACAAGCCAATACAACACTAAAAAGTACGTTAAATGTACATCCGCAAACACAACATATCATAATCTCCAATACAACACATTTACTTCTAACAACACTAAATACAACCAAACTACTCTCAAAATTAATTTAAAACACAGTTAAAACATATTAAATAAACCTTACCTTCAGAGACGTGAAGTGTTTCCCAACCGCTAGCTGAACTTCCTCAAAATGACACAAAACGACCTAAAGCGGTTACAAAATAAAGGACCCAAAACTAAAGAAAATGATAGAAATTACACACTTATTATTTAATGCAAGCAACGTATTTGTTAATTTAATAAACCAAGGAATACTATGAAAAAATAGTAATTTTTTATTTGTATTAAATTACTTAGAAAAAAGTACACAATTTGTAAAATTATAAAAATAAATATTATAAAATACATAATGGGGTCGAATCCGATCCGGTAAAATAAACCGGCGTACGATTCGTATTCGTAGCCGATTCCGTACGAATGGGAAACTACCGTCCGACCAGCGAATTCCGATCCGTTACCGTTGATTTCCGTACGATTTGCTACGATCCGTACGAATGACATTCGTTTACCCGTACGAATAAGCCTCGGGCAGACCACCGTACGATTCGTAATCAGTCCGTACAAACTCACTATTCCGATTCGGAACGAAATGCCTGAGCGAGATTCGTACGGGCCAAAGTATTCACGCTTCAACATTGATTCGTAGGGGACATTCGCCTCACTGCAAGCTCCACCAATACATACTACACGCACACCCATCGGCCAAGCCTACGCGAACACCCCAACCCGCCAACGGTCCGTACTACTCACTCGCACGAACAAGTACGACACGCACACCCCCCCCCAACAAGCCTACGCGAACACCCCCACCCGCCAACGGCCCGTACCGCTCACTCGCACGCACAAGTACGACACGCACACCCCTCGGCCAAGCCTACGCGAACACCCCCACCCGCCAACGGCCCGTACCGCTCACTCGCACGCACAAGTACGACACGCACACCCCCCCCAACAAGCCTACGCGAACACCCCCACCCGCCAACGGCCCGTACCGCTCACTCGCACGCACAAGTACGACATGCACACCCCTCGGCCAAGCCTACGCGAACACCCCAACCCGCCAACGGTCCGTACTACTCACTCGCACGAACAAGTACGACACGCACACCCCCCCCAACAAGCCTACGCGAACACCCCCACCCGCCAACGGCCCGTACCGCTCACTCGCACGCACAAGTACGACACGCACACCCCTCGGCCAAGCCTACGCGAACACCCCCACCCGCCAACGGCCCGTACCGCTCACTCGCACGCACAAGTACGACACGCACACCCCCCCCAACAAGCCTACGCGAACACCCCCACCCGCCAACGGCCCGTACCGCTCACTCGCACGCACAAGTACGACATGCACACCCCTCGGCCAAGCCTACGCGAACACCCCCACCCGCCAACGGCCCGTACCGCTCACTCGCACGCACAAGTACGACACGCACACCCCTCGGCCAAGCCTACGCGAACACCCCCACCCGCCAACGGCCCGTACCGCTCACTCGCACGCACAAGTACGACACGCACACACCTCGGCCAAGCCTACGCGAACACCCCCACCCGCCAACGGCCCGTACTACTCACTCGCACGCACAAGTACGACATGCACCCCCCCCCAACAAGCCTACGCGAACACCCCCACCCGCCAACGGCCCATACCGCACACTCGCACGCACAAGTACGACAGGCACACCCCTCCGCCAAGCCTACGCGAACACCCCCACCCGCCAACGGCCCGTACTACTCACTCGCACGCACAAGTACGACACGCACACCCCCCCCAACAAGCCTACGCGAACACCCCCACCCGCCAACGGCCCGTACCGCACACTCGCACGCACAAGTACGACACGCACACCCCTCCGCCAAGCCTACGCGAACACCCCCACCCGCCAACGGTCCGTACTACTCACTCGCACGCACAAGTACGACACGCACACCCCTCGGCCAAGCCTACGCGAACACCCCCACCCGCCAACGGCCCGTACTACTCACTCGCACGCACAAGTACGACACGCACCCCCCCCCCAACAAGCCTACGCGAACACCCCTACCCGCCAACGGTCCGTACTACTCACTCGCACGCACAAGTACGACACGCACACCCCTCGGCCAACCCTACGCGAACACCCCCACCCGCCAACGGCCCGTACTACTCACTCGCACGCACAAGTACGACACGCACCCCCCCCAACAAGCCTACGCGAACACCCCCACCTGCCAGTGGCCCGTACCGCACACTCGCACGCACAAGTACGACACGCACACCCCTCCGCCAAGCCTACGCGAACACCCCCACCCGCCAACGGTCCGTACTACTCACTCGCACGCACAAGTACGACACGCACACCCCTCCGCCAAGCCTACGCGAACACCCCCACCCGCCAACGGCCTGTACTACTCACTCGCACGCACAAGTACGACACGCACACCCCCCCAACAAGCCTACGTGAACACCCCCACCCGCCAACGGCCCGTACCGCTCACTCGCACGCACAAGTACGACACGCACACCCCTCGGCCAAGCCTACGCGAACACCCCCACCCGCCAACGGCCCGTACCGCTCACTCGCACGCACAAGTACGACACGCACACCCCTCGGCCAAGCCTACGCGAACACCCCCACCCGCCAACGGCCCGTACCGCTCACTCGCACGCACAAGTACGACACGCACACCCCTCGGCCAAGCCTACGCGAACACCCCCACCCGCCAACGGCCCGTACCGCTCACTCGCACGCACAAGTACGACATGCACCCCCCCCCAACAAGCCTACGCGATTACCCCCACCCGCCAACGGCCCGTACCGCACACTCGCACGCACAAGTACGACAGGCACACCCCTCCGCCAAGCCTACGCGAACACCCCCACCCGCCAACGGCCCGTACTACTCACTCGCACGCACAAGTACGACACGCACACCCCCCCCAACAAGCCTACGCGAACACCCCCACCCGCCAACGGCCCGTACCGCACACTCGCACGCACAAGTACGACACGCACACCCCTCCGCCAAGCCTACGCGAACACCCCCACCCGCCAACGGTCCGTACTACTCACTCGCACGCACAAGTACGACACGCACACCCCTCAGCCAAGCCTACGCGAACACCCCCACCCGCCAACGGCCCGTACTACTCACTCGCACGCACAAGTACGACACGCACCCCCCCCAACAAGCCTACGCGAACACCCCTACCCGCCAACGGTCCGTACTACTCACTCGCACGCACAAGTACGACACGCACACCCCTCGGCCAACCCTACGCAAACACCCCCACCCGCCAACGGCCCGTACTACTCACTCGCACGCACAAGTACGACACGCACCCCCACCTGCCAGCGGCCCGTACCGCACACTCGCACGCACAAGTACGACACGCACACCCCTCCGCCAAGCCTACGCGAACACCCCCACCCGCCAACGGTCCGTACTACTCACTCGCACGCACAAGTACGACACGCACACCCCTCCGCCAAGCCTACGCGAACACCCCCACCCGCCAACGGCCCGTACTACTCACTCGCACGCACAAGTACGACACGCACACCCCCTCCAACAAGCCTACGCGAACACCCCCACCCGCCAACGGCCCATACCGCTCACTCGCACGCACAAGTACGACACGCACACCCCTCGGCCAAGCCTACGCAAACACCCCCACCCGCCAACGGCCCGTACCGCTCACTCGCACGCACAAGTACGACACGCACACCCCTCGGCCAAGCCTACGCGAACACCCCCACCCGCCAACGGCCCGTACCGCTCACTCGCACGCACAAGTACGACACGCACACCCCTCGGCCAAGCCTACGCGAACACCCCCACCCGCCAACGGCCCATACCGCTCACTCGCACGCACAAGTACGACACGCACACACCTCGGCCAAGCCTACGCGAACACCCCCACCCGCCAACGGCCCGTACTACTCACTCGCACGCACAAGTACGACACGCACACCCCCCCCAACAAGCATACGCGAACACCCCCACCCGCCAACAGCCCGTACCGCTCACTCGCACGCACAAGTACGACACGCACACCCCTCGGCCAAGCCTACGCGAACACCCCCACCCGCCAATGGCCCGTACCGCTCACTCGCACGCACAAGTACGACACGCACACCCCTCGGCCAAGCCTACGCGAACACCCCCACCCGCCAACGGCCCGTACCGCTCACTCGCACGCACAAGTACGACACGCACACACCCCCCCAACAAGCCTACGCGAACACCCCCACCCGCCAACGGCCCGTACCGCTCACTCGCACGCACAAGTACGACACGCACACCCCTCGGCCAAGCCGACGCGAACACCCCCACCCGCCAACGGCCCGTACCGCTCACTCGCACGCACAAGTACGACACGCACACCCCTCGGCCAAGCCTACGCGAACACCCCCACCCGCCAACGGCCCGTACCGCTCACTCGCACGCACAAGTACGACACGCACACACCTCGGCCAAGCCTACGCGAACACCCCCACCCGCCAACGGCCCGTACTACTCACTCGCACGCACAAGTACGACACGCACCCCCCCCCAACAAGCCTACGCGAACACCCCCACCCGCCAACGGCCCGTACCGCACACTCGCACGCACAAGTACGACACGCACACCCCTCCGCCAAGCCTACGCGAACACCCCCACCCGCCAACGGCCCGTACTACTCACTCGCACGCACAAGTACGACACGCACACCCCCCCAACAAGCCTACGCGAACACCCCCACCCGCCAACGGCCCGTACCGCACACTCGCACGCACAAGTACGACACGCACACCCCTCCGCCAAGCCTACGCGAACACCCCCACCCGCCAACGGTCCGTACTACTCACTCGCACGCACAAGTACGACACGCACACCCCTCGGCCAAGCCTACGCGAACACCCCCACCCGCCAACGGCCCGTACTACTCACTCGCACGCACAAGTACGACACGCACCCCCCCCAACAAGCCTACGCGAACACCCCCACCCGCCAACGGTCCGTACTAGTCACTCGCACGCACAAGTACGACACCCACACCCCTCGGCCAACCCTACGCGAACACCCCCACCCGCCAACGGCCCGTACTACTCACTCGCACGCACAAGTACGACACGCACCCCCCCCCAACAAGCCTACGCGAACACCCCCACCTGCCAGCGGCCCGTACCGCACACTCGCACGCACAAGTACGACACGCACACCCCTCCGCCAAGCCTACGCGAACACCCCCACCCGCCAACGGTCCGTACTACTCACTCGCACGCACAAGTACGACACGCACACCCCTCCGCCAAGCCTACGCGAACACCCCCACCCGCCAACGGCCCATACTACTCACTCGCACGCACAAGTACGACACGCACCCCCCCAACAAGCCTACGCGAACACCCCCACCCGCCAACGGCCCGTACCGCTCACTCGCACGCACAAGTACGACACGCACACCCCTCGGCCAAGCCTACACGAACACCCCCACCCGCCAACGGCCCGTACCGCTCACTCGCACGCACAAGTACGACACGCACACCCCTCGGCCAAGCCTACGCGAACACCCCCACCCGCCAACGGCCCGTACCGCTCACTCGCACGCACAAGTACGACACGCACACCCCTCGGCCAAGCCTACGTGAACACCCCCACCCGCCAACGGCCCGTACCGCTGACTCGCACGCACAAGTACGACACGCACACACCTCGGCCAAGCCTACGCGAACACCCCCACCCGCCAACGGCCCGTACTACTCACTCGCACGCACAAGTACGACACGCGCACCCCCCCAACAAGCATACGCGAACACCCCCACCCGCCAACGGCCCGTACCGCTCACTCGCACGCACAAGTACGACACGCACACCTCTCGGCCAAGCCTACGCGAACACCCCCACCCGCCAACGGCCCGTACCGCTCACTCGCACGCACAAGTACGACACGCACACCCCTCGGCCAAGCCTACGCGAACACCCCCACCCGCCAACGGCCCGTACCGCTCACTCGCACGCACAAGTACGACACGCACACACCTCGGCCAAGCCTACGCGAACACCCCCACCCGCCAACGGCTCGTACTACTCACTCGCACGCACAAGTACGACACGCACACCCCCCCCCACAAGCCTACGCGAACCCCCCCACCCGCCAACGGCCCGTACCGCTCACTCGCACGCACAAGTACGACATGCACACCCCTCGGCCAAGCCTACGCGAACACCCCCACCCGCCAACGGCCCGTACTACTCAAACGCACGCACAAGTACCCCAAGCACACATAACGCAACACCAAAACGACCACAAGGACCTTGCTAACGAGTCGCACTACCACACTGAACATGTCTCCTGTGTACACACCTTTGACAATCAATGTCCTGGTCACAGCCAAGCAGCCAAACAGAGGACAACACCAACACCCACCCCAAATAACACCCACCCCAACAATTCAAATTAAGCCACACCCACCATTTGACCAATAAAAGGGACCACACATACAACCCATCATCCTTTGCAACATACCCATTCTTCCGAGGAAACTGAGAGCACACCAACAATTGCAGCCACATACCTTCACACATACACCCTATCACATCTACACCAACACCACCTCCTTCACAATCACAAACACACACCCTCATCCATACACACCATCACACCCTCAATCACATACACCTCACACCATGACCACACCCAAGAATCCAAAATTCACTAACCCGGAGATGGAGATACTTACTGATGAAGTCATTAGAGTCAAGCCGCAGCTGTTTGGCGCATTGGTCAGACAGACCAGCCTGGCAGAAAGAACACGCCTGTGGGAGAGGATTGTAGACCGGCTCAATGCTGTTGCACCCATCAGACGCACCAGGGATGATTGCCAGTCCAGGTGGTACGATCTGCGGAGGATGGTGAAGAAAAAGATGGCACAGGATTACGCCAATGCACACCACACTGGAGGCGGTGGTCCCCGCAGACCTCCTGTATACCAGCCCTGGGAGGAGAAGGTCATGGTCCTACTGCCAGCGGTGGGAGTACATGGAATAGAAGGAGCCATTGAGTCTGGTGAGTGTACAAAAAACACAAGTTACATGGGTAGACTAACAACAGTGCCCAGCAGCATGGAGTGGGTGGCCATGACTCCAAGCAGTACACAACAAAATGGTGGTAGTTGCAAGGG
This sequence comes from Lissotriton helveticus, assembly GCF_964261635.1. Taxonomy (NCBI): domain Eukaryota; kingdom Metazoa; phylum Chordata; class Amphibia; order Caudata; family Salamandridae; genus Lissotriton; species Lissotriton helveticus. The sequence continues at coordinate 811,101,379 of NC_136063.1, forward strand.
GGAGGCACATAGGGTGCTATGTGTAGGGTAAGAGGCTGCTCTCCTGCCATATGTCCCAGGGACACACACAAGCATAATGACCAATGCACAGGGATAGGTAAAGATCACACAAGATACTAAACCACAGCTTCTAAATATTTACTAATTGCTGACACACCTTACAGAGATGCATCATTTTGTGACAAAGTAAGGCAGTGTAGCAAGAGAGCAAGCACAATCTACCGGTCTCCATCCCTGTCTCGCCCTCTGTCTCTGTCGCCCTCTGTTGCCCTCTCCCTCTCCCTCTGTCGCCCTCTGTCTCCCTCTCCCTCTGTTTCCCTCTCCCTCTGTCGCCCTCTCCCTCTGTCGCCCTCTCCCTCTGTCGCCCTCTCCCTCTGTCGCCCTCTCCCTCTGTCGCCCTCTCCCTCTGTCTCCCTCTGTCTCCCTCTCCCTCTGTCTCCCTCTCCCTCTGTCGCCCTCTGTCTCCCTCTCCCTCTGTCGCCCTCTGTCTCCCTCTCCCTCTGTCTCCATCAGTCAGTGTTTGTCCCTCGGTCACCTCAACGCACATCCCTGGGGCACACACACAGTTGCACACAAGCACTTCACAGGCCTCACAAACTCCATAGAGCTGAATGTTAAGGGATGTCTCACAAGTACCAGCAAACATCTGCTATGTGCCTGTAAGACACCCACCATTTGCTGTCAACACTGTACTGTGTCAGGACACACATCTCAGAAAGCTCTATAGTACACAATGGGCACAGGTGTAGGCAGCACAAGTCCCTCCTGTGCTCATTGCTAACACAAACATCAGGACAAGGTCACACATCCTGTGCACCAACACAAATCCAACATAATGGCAGCATGCCACATGAGGGGACAGCCAAATCATGAACAATGGACGCTTGCAATTCTCAAACAAAGTAATAGCATGGCCTGTTGTACACACCCCTTACAGAAACTCATCCCCGGGGGACAGGCGTTGTATTGCAACACTGTCCCAATTGCCATGTACCACAACAAAACACGTACTCATATGAATATGCATACAACTCTTACATGCACATAACAGAAGCTCCAGTCCATTGTGCCCCTCTAAAAAAGCTTGTGCCCCATCTCATTACCTTTGTGGATGTACATAAGTACCAACATGGACATGGGTATTGACAAGGTGATGCGTCTCAGAGAAGTGCCAAGTTCTAAAGCCATGATCTACAAGTGGGTGTACAGGTCCAGCGGTGTTGGCATTGTTTGGCCAGCATGGAACAGCAAAAGACATCCAAAGTAGTAGCTGACATGCTAAATAATGATGCTCTGTCTCTTACATCAACATGCTGCATCTAAACTCTGTGCATGCTTGACGCACACATAAGAATTTTCACCGTATCCAGGATGTTGCGTTAAACTTACAAATGCTTTACACGTGTGGTGCCGGCAACACAAGACACAGCAATGGCTGTGTCAGTCATTGTCAAGAGATTGGAAGAATGTATATACCCCATCGTACTATTGTTTTTTCTACCACTAAATACACAACTGTACAATGTCAACAATGTATAGCTTGTGGAACAGTGATGCTGATAATGGATAACCAAACCACATGTCACTTGATATTGCCTTAACAGTGTCTCTCTCTCCCACATACAGGGCAACGTGCGGATCTCCCCCCCAGCCAGGGGGGCCAAAGATCCCAGTCCCAGGCTCAGCAGGACCCAGACCCCACCGCCAGCGCCGTCCCTCAACGCACTGTGGATGACCCCAACCAACCTGGCTCCTCTGGATCCCAAACCCCTGCAGCAACTGTACCAGCTACATCTCTGCCAACCACCGGACCTATTCCCACCACATCCCAGCAGACAGGTCAGAGCCCTGCCCATGCTTCACAATCGAGCCTGTCTGAAAATGAGGGACACCCTTTGTCGGGCGCCCCTGAGGTTGGTGACAACCTCCACCCTCCCAGCACTCGGGGGCCCGTCGATCGGATGTGCCCACAAGCGCAGGCCGTGCTCATGTGGGTCAGGGTGGTGGGAGTGGCGCAAGGCGGAGGCGAGAATCTGGGCAGTCAGCTGTAGGGACCGGTATGGCTGAACTCGGTAACATCCTTGAGGCATACCGGCGGGACACCAGTAAGGTAAGCCAGCTTGCGGAGACCCTCAACCAGCTCAAAGAACAGCAGGCAGAGCAAATAGCCAGGCAAGACCTGCATTATGGACGGGTGGAGGCACACCAGGCTCAGCTCTTGATGGTGCATAGGGACATTGTCCATGTGCTACGTCAGATGGCTGCCAACATGCAGCCCCCTCCCTGTGTCACAAGGCCAGCAACATCACGGCAAAGTGCAACACCAGCCACAGGGAGGGAGGAGAGGGAGGAGGAGGAACCCTCTGACGTAGCGTCCCATACACCGTCCATGCCTGCACATGAGGGTCCCCCAAGGAAGGTGGGTCGTCCACGCCGAAGACGTTGAGGGCCTGTGGGCCATGGACTTCTCCCAGGACACTGGACCTGGTATATAGCCCCTGGGTGCAACAGCATCCCCTATGAGACTCTCCCACATGGACTTGCTGGTCCCAGTCTGCCCAATGATGTCAGGCACTGTGGGCTGGACTCTGTTGACTGAAACAGTAAGGCATCTCATCTCCAGCAGTGAATTTTGGATTCCCCCCCTTTCTGTACAGCACCTATTCACGTTTCATGCACTAGAGCACCCAATAAATAATGTAAACATCATACGCATTTGGTGAGTAATCTTTGAAACAGCATACTTGTATATGTGTCAGCAAATGTCATAAATGCAAGGTATACAACAAACAGCAGTCATCCACACACTTGGATCAGAATCTGAGTGAGGACACACATTGGTCAGAAATTTCCACAAACTACATACATGGATGGTAAGACACACCTGTGTGGGACAGTCAATGCTGGAGGGGGGATTGAATCCCAATACTGCTAGCACAGGCAGGCCCAGGAGAGTCACTTTGAGGAGTACATGTCAGTGTCACAAAAGTAGTAGTCCATGTAGGGAGTACCTACAACTGTGTCCTCAGGTATGTGAGCTACCATCAGCATGATGCATCACTGTGTATGTGATTAATGCCGCACAGGATTACGGTGGCAGGACAGACTGTGGGCAATGGGCTGGAGCACTCTAGACAAGCACACCTGATTAGGTGACCTACCCCTATGGAGCTACAAGTACTATACTACTGTAATGGGAGTAACGCATACAGAAAAACGACACACATCAGACAAATACCAACCCCGGAACGGCCAAATCACACCACACCCAAGAGACAGGGTCATGGTGTGTGTCCCATGTGCCAACTTGACTGACTGTGACAGCAATGTTGAAGTGGTGTGAGCATGTTGTGTTCTGGCACGTGACTGTAAGCTAACAGTTTTCTGATCTAGTGGTGTTGACAAGCTAACACTGTACAATATTGTGCCTATGTAAGGTGTGTGTGTGTTGGACACGCCACATGACCTGGTGGTACGTAGACCCAATGTCATGTGAATAGGCATAGTCGTGCCAGTATGTGTTGCACACACACGCATAGCAGCAGCTATGGCTGAGTACAAAGCATTTTTATAGCACGAGGGTGAATGTCTGGTGTTGTCTGTGTGTAGGGTGGCCGGAGCATGCTCTATTAATGGATGGAAGGAGGGTCATCCTGTAGGTGTCTGTGTTCCTGGATAGTGTGTGCTGCATGTTGGCTGTGTATGCAGCTGCAGCAATGAGTGAATACATGACGGCAGGAGGGGTGTGACTAATTGCTAAACAAACACATAACACAAGGGCACCCGCAATGCACAAAGTGACATGTGGATGTGAAGTCAGGAGTGTCTGCCTCACTCAGGATCACTGACAACTAAATGGCACAGTAATCACCACACATCACAGTCAGTGGATCAGGGCCCTTACGGTCAAGTGGGGCACAAGACACACAGCGTCTGCAGGTGTATACAAGAGCTAGTATGTTCAAAGGAAAACTGCACCAACAAAGACATGTACCTCACACACAACATAGTATTCTAGCCTTCCCCCACCCCATGCGTGTGGTCAATATACAGTTACACACCTAACAAGCATGAGGTAACTACGTTCAAAATAGTAAATGTGCACATTAGACGGACATGTGTGTTGAGCCACAAGCAGGCACTATATTCTGTAGGAGTCAGACGTCATGCACAACATGATAATCTACATTGTGAGCCCATGGAGCTTTCACAAACATACATGTGCATTGCCAATAAGTCCAATTTACACTAATCATGATGTCACCTGTAATGCCGCTTTACGAATACCTACAAGGCTGTCAACGACTGGCCGTACCTTTCTTCATCAGACTGGTGTGATGCTCTAAGGGTTCCACCTCCAAATAGCCCATTGGTCTGAGTACAAACAACAGACACAAAAGGGTGATCAGGCGAGGGAAGGAGAGGATGGGAACTGCTGGGAGGGAGACCTGAAACAGAGGCAATTAAGCATTAGGACAACATTCTCATGTCACAGACACTTCAAAAACCTCATTAGCTACACTGTACCAGTCACACCTGTGAAGTGTACTGTCTGGTGACAAATAATGATGATTAATCATGCCATCACATCAGATACGATGCTGTGACACAGACACATGAACACTGGGACAGTCTGTCATCCATTAGAGTCATGTGTAACGCTCACAAGTGAGCACCCATGCAAAAAGATCTATGTAGTATGAACACATTCCCAGGCACAGATGAGGTGGACCTCAGTAACAAATGGAAACATATGGAAATCCAACTACCGCTAACTCTAAAGTCTGTATGTGATATTGGTTAGCCATAAGGGCCCTGTAGGCTAACTTGAGCAAATCCACTACAGCTGTTAGTATCAGATATGATGAGGAAGCTAATGATCGACATGCAATGAAGGCACTCTGTAGCCAGTCTTTTGGTGTGTCAAGTATGCATCACAATGCTAAACATGATATGCATGTACAATAAATATTAAGTGCAAGTGATGTCCATCCAAGCTACATAATCAGACCCTACCATAGCACAGTAATGGTGCCGGCGACCAGAGATTCATGTGAATGACCGCACTCCACTGGTGCTACACAGAAATTTACATATGCATCTTTCACACTTTTTACTTTGTCATGCTAAACATACATGGCATCATGTGCATCTAAACATCACGGCTACTCACTGTGAAGGCTGGCGTAGCAGTATTCTCAACCTGCACTGAGGTAACGACATGACAGTGACATGATATACTGCTGCAAGGGGCAATGCATCCATGTTAACTGATTCACAGGACAGTTGTCTTAAGATGTGGAACATACACTGGGCAACACCAACACCACATGGTTTCATGGTAATCACACTGGACTGGCCCACAAGCTGGAGGTGAGGATCCAGTCACATTCTAATGCACACAGTGAGGCTGCAATCCCCCACAGAGTCCGTGGTTGTGACCTCTGACACAATGTCATGCCATGGTATGTGCAATGTTGCTGTGGCAATGTCTACACACATTGATGCATTCACCAGAGTATCAAAGTACAACAGATGACAGAAGGGGTGACTATCCTGTCATGGGAGTGGCCATACATGTCATGAGGTACATAATGGAGTAGCATGTATGCAAGATGACACCACATGCACATGAACATGTACCACACATTTCTACACATACCAACGCTAAACAGCCTCATATGAGTCCTTACCCAAATTGACTTCTCGACATGTTCAAGCATGCTCCGTTGATGTGGCTGACGTTGCAACCATAATGAGCAGTAGCAGGATGACCACGATGTACCCCAATGGACAACAGGCAGGGCGAGCTGTGGATGAGAGTGGCACACAAGGGGTCAGGTTCGGTATAATGTCATTTTGTCAATGTCTGTTGAATAGCCAGATGTAGTATGACACCTGTACATTCCAAGTGCACACATAGCACGTATGTGTGTAGCATTACAACTTAACATGTGACACAGCACAACACACATCCAAGTGATCTTGCTTACAGTCTGTTGCATACACAGCATGCTACCCATGCTACTCTATAGTCCATCTTTTACTTAAAAGATGAAAGGACTCACCATCATGAAAAGAAGTTGCGGATGAGGTGACCGCGGATATCATCTTCACCCTCCTCGTCACTGGCATCCTGGCCAAGGCCTTCATCCTCAACGGGCGGATGTTCCAGCTCATCAGGATCCAGGTAGAGTGGCACAGCCTTCTCCACTGCCATGTTGTGTAGCATGCAGCACACAGTGAAGATGTCACACACCTTGCGGGGGCTGTATTGGAGGGCTCCGCCTGTCTTGTCCAGGCACCTGAAGTGGCTCTTCAGGAGTCCAAAGGTCCGTTCGATCACCTGCCTGGTCTTCACATGAGCATTGTTGTAACGCTGGTCTGCAGCTGTCCTGGGGTTGCGTAGCGGAGTCATTAGCCACGGCATGTTTGGATATCCAGCGTCTCCTGCAATTTGACATCATGTACAAGAGTGAATCATATGATGCAGATCATGAAGTTGTGACATACTGACATACAGAGCTCACAGTGTATACTCACCAACTAAACATGCCCGGTGGTTGTGCAGCTGCAGCATCATCTGTGGTACCCTGCTACGCCTCATGATGAAAGCATCATGGCACGATCCTGGATAACGTGCACAAACATGTGAGATCATCATGTTGGCAAGACACACCACAAGGGCATTTATCGAGTGGTAGTGTTTCCTGTTGCGATACGCTTGCTCCTGAGCCTGTGGTGGGACAAGAGTAACATGTGTACCATCAATTGCACCAATTACATGTGGCATACGGCCCAGGCCATAGAATTCCCCCTTGACATCTGTCAACTCTTCTGGAGTAGGGAATGTTATGAATTCATGAAGGTGGAGCAACATTGCTCCCAAAACATCACCCAATACCCGGCTAAACATGGTCTGAGACATCCCTCCCACATCAGCTATGGTAAATTGGAAGGTACCTGTGGCAAAGAAATGGAGGGCTGCCATCACCTTTACCTTGGGTGTCAGTGCACTTGGATACCTGTGGCGTGGTTGTAGGTGAGCCTCAAGCCTGCCCGTCAGGTCCTTGATCAACTGTCGGCCGAAGCGATATCGACGGATGCAGTTGCGCTCCCTCATGGCTTCCAAGTCAGGCAACGGCCTTTCCAGAGGGGGTGCCCTGCAAGACACAATTTTAAGGAAATGTCTACAACTGTCTGACTAAGACTATAACAATGTACATGGCACAAGCAACACTGCTTCAAATAATGTAGACAATTTGGAGTGTGGCGTGGGATACACACAGATGCCAGCTCCCACACACTCCTCCGTGGCGAAGGAAAATACCTGTAGTGTGTGGAATGGATGTGACATGCATACAAACGATCAGATGTAAAGGTCTTAGTGACCATGGCAATGTATCATGTCAGTGAGACACGTCATGGCAATGTCAGTAGGAGGTTGTCTGCACACCCAGAGGGCAGACTGCAATACACACACACACCACATGTGCAATCATTTGCACTGTTCAGCCTTAGTCATGTCGCGGTGTGTACTTTCAGTGACAATGACATGACCATCATCATACAGCATGAAAATTACATTTGTCACTGATGGTCTGTGATGCCATCACACATGTGAACGGGTCATTAACACACGTGGCATGGTGTGTGTACATTAGTCACCCTGCCATCACAGCAAGGACACAACATAGATGCTCCTACAGCAGATGCACAGTACTTTCAAGGACTAGTTACTTACCTTTTGTAAACCAATATCTGTAAGGAACAGTAGGCAGTAGCAAAGTGTCACATTTCAATACATACATAGCTTAGGACTAATTAGCCTCCCTGGGTGGCATCGATCTGACCAGTGAGTGGTGGCTATCCAGGCCACACCGGAACAAAACCAGTGTTGTAGATTGGCATCCGACAAGGGCGTGGCCACGTTTTGGCCGTACCTACAACGCATACACTGGCAGCTGTTACACAAACATATCCCACAGAGAGTGTGGGTAGCAGGCAAAGATGCATGTCAAGTAGCTAAACATCACTCCCAGAGTCAGGGAGGATGATGACATCTTTGCGTAGTGCCTGTACCTCTTGGATACCCTCTACAGCGTAGCTAACGGGAATGTGTTCTGTGGTTTTGAGGGCTGCATGCAGATGCTTCCTGGGATGGGGTGGTAGGACAGGGAACATGGTCAGTCCGGGTAGGGCAGTGGGGGTCTGACAACGTGCCTATGTACAGACAAACATGCTGCGTGGCTGTACATGCTTGCCAATATACATACAGTACTCTCATCAAGATAGGCCTGCAGAGGCTCAGCGTAGCGTTAGTGTAGTTGAAGGACCTGAGTGACAAGTTCGTCCTCACCGCAGCAATAGGGAGATGAAGGGCCATGGTTCCAACCGCCCACATAAACACTACACTGAACGTTGCCCAATCATCCAAATACATCTTTTGAGTTGAGACATCACCTGTGTCTGGCTAGGTGTCCACAACACTCGCATCCCCCAGTCCACCTGTCCTGTGGTCTTGGGACTGACACTCACGTGCCAGTGGGTCTTCATGACCCTCCCAATACTCATTAGCGCCAATTGTAATGAGGTGTGGCCAGCTCATTGATGTTTACATTCCCATGCAGCATTAAGAGCGGTGTTCTGCCACACAGTTACCACGGCGGAGCCGTACAGTGTGTGGTATCGGGGCCAGCACCACCCCAGAATGGCGCCACGGCTGACACCTGGGGGAGATCTGGCAGTGAGGTTGTGAGTTGAACCAGCGGGGACCAGGATGAACATTCCGATCATGTCTGTCACAGCGGTTCTGGGACGTATGCACCGCCTGCCTCCGTCACTCAGCGAGTGATGGCGTCAGGGGCATATCAACAGAGGCGCAACTGCCCCCTGACGGGTACGGTGGGCCAGAAGCAGATGCGGAGTCAGTGGGCGGGGTGAGGGACATCATGGACATGAGGAAGTGCACTTACTCCTCCTGTGTCACATGCAGGGCTGGGACCGTAGGTCGTGGTGCTGGCTACGATGGCTGCTATTCTGATGGAGCCGTGTGGTCGCCGTCACCCTAATCCCATGCAGCATTGCACTTGCATCGTGGTTATTTGTTAATGCAATTACACATCTCTGACTTATTTTTTTTTACCTGACGAGTTTGCCCTGGGGAATGATGTACTAATAAGGGGCTCACATGTCTCCACACCCACACACATGCACTGGTCCTACATCCCAACCATGAGCTATTGTGGTGCTTTGCCAACTGCTGGAGTCTGAGTGGCTTGTGGGACATATCACACCTGGATACATATGTCAGGTCCCCGCAATTGGAGCAGCTCTTGTTGTTATGCCTGACATGGAAACCGTGGAGACACAGACGGTGAGGGTCACTCACCAACATGAGGCGTTTTCATTCCTCACAGGCTTTGTAAGTGACATCCCTATTGGCACGGTCTTGAGTATGACAATAAAAGGTAAATGTTCTGAAGTGTTAGTACAATGATTTAGGGTACAAAATGTGTAAGCTTTAACTTAGACCGGACCTGCGTTGGTGTTGAGAAACAAACAGAGGACCTGACGTGTGGACGCAGAGGTGACATATGACTACTCAGATAACGTCATCAGGGCACACACAACGCCAAGGATACTTGCAGAGCCAGAGGATTTACACACCAACACACAAGTGTACGGTATTACGGAAATTGCCATGTCCAGGATGACATGTGGGGATATTCTGAGGTGAGTAATACTTTACTGACCTGTTCATGGCATATGCTAACAGCATGCACAATGTAGCACATGGCACACACATGACGTGGTCACACAGGGTCATGCTGTGCGGCTATGACACCTCTGTGACAGTGGGCATGTTCCTGTCATCATGTGCCACTTCCCTGTACTGAATTGTGGCCCATTCGAGTGTTCATGTGCCTCGCTACATGTTGCAGACGTTAATCGTGTTGAAATTGTTGAATGCATGTGATGCACATGTGCATCATGAATGATGACATGTTGTGCAAGCTATTCACACATCAACTGAGGCACAGGGTCACAATCCCTGTGCTTCTTCAATGTCTGCCAAACCTGGCACATACTGATGTATGTGTGCCATGCTGATGTATGCATCCACATGGTTGACATGAGTGTAGACTACATCCCTGCTGTGTGATTTCCTGGTGTGACTCTCCCAATGGTGACATGAAGGTGGACAGGGACGCAGCCTACACAATCGTTCACTTGACCATGTCTGACACAATGTACCCCAATGGTACGTGCGTGTGTACGCATCGTTTCCCTATCGCCTTTAGGCTCCACGCGAGCTAAGCGTACCCCAATGGTACGTGCGTGTGTACGCATCGTTTCCCTATCGCCTTTAGGCTCCACGCGAGCTAAGCGTACCCCAATGGTACGTGCCTGTGTAAGCATTGTTTCCCTATCGCCTTTAGGCTCCACGCAAGCTAAGCGTACCCCAATGGTACGTGCATGTGTACGCATCGTTTCCCTATCGCCTTTAGGCTCCACGCGAGCTAAGCGTACCCCAATGGTACGTGCCTGTGTACGCATCGTTTCCCTATCGCCTTTAGGCTCCACGCGAGCTAAGCGTACCCCAATGGTACGTGCGTGTGTACGCATCGTTTCCCTATCGCCTTTAGGCTCCACGCGAGCTAAGCGTACCCCAATGGTACGTGCCTGTGTACGCATCGTTTCCCTATCGCCTTTAGGCTCCACGCGAGCTAAGCGTACCCCAATGGTACGTGCGTGTGTACGCATCATTTCCCTATCGCCTTTAGGCTCCACGCGAGCTAAGCGTACCCCAATGGTACGTGCCTGTGTACGCATCGTTTCCCTATCGCCTTTAGGCTCCACGCGAGCTAAGCGTACCCCAATGGTACGTGCGTGTGTACGCATCGTTTCCCTATCGCCTTTAGGCTCCACGCGAGCTAAGCGTACCCCAATGGTACGTGCCTGTGTATGCATCGTTTCCCTATCGCCTTTAGGCTCCACGCGAGCTAAGCGTACCCCAATGGTACGTGCGTGTGTACGCATCGTTTCCCTATCGCCTTTAGGCTCCACGCGAGCTAAGCGTACCCCAATGGTACGTGCGTGTGTACGCATCGTTTCCCTATCGCCTTTAGGCTCCACGCGAGCTAAGCGTACCCCAATGGTACGTGCCTGTGTACGCATCGTTACACCATTCAATGTGTAGCATTGCCAATGGCAATGTCACCGTACTTGGGTGTGAATTTTAAAAAATGCATAGGCAACAACTAGGGGAACAGTGTACTGTTCAAAATGCAACCAGGTTGTCATGGATACAGAGTGTTTTTCAACTCCTACAGGTGTCCTTGAAGATTCAGTTGGGCAAAAGTATACAATGTTGCAAAAGTTGTTGTTCAGCTCTGGCTCTATTTTCAAACCATGCATATGTGTGTCATGGGCTTAGGTGTGATGTGATTGGATGGAACTTAGGATGCAAATTATGGTGGCCTATCACACACTACTCCTTGGACTCACAGACCCTCTGCAGCACAGATATAAGGCAGCATGTGGCTGTGGGGGGGAACTTGCCTGCACAACATTGGTGTGCTAACCACAGCTGCTGTCTCTGAATCCTCTGGACCCTGATTAGCTGAACATGGAGAGGGCACCTGCATTCACTGATGGTGAGAACAAGGCCCTGTTGGATGCCCTCCTGCCAAACTTCAGCAAGCTGTATGGGAGACCAGAGGATCAGGTGAGTGATTTGTGCAATACCTTGGAGAGTGCACCTGTTGTGTGTGTGACATCATTGCCACTGTGTAGTAATAGGGGATAGATGCAATGTTGTTGTGAGTGAGTGCCAGGGTGCACAGTGTTGTTAGAAGAGAGTTATTTGTCGTAGTGTGGTGTGTGACAGCATGTCACGTGCTGCATTGCACCCAGATATAGCATATATTGTTCAGTGAGTGCCATGCTCAAAGAGTGTTTTGCAGCCCTCATGTCATCTGTAGATTGTCAATGTCATGCAAAGCAGTTGTGTTTGCACACAGGCCACATACTCCTGGACAATGATGCAAATGTGTGTGGCATACGATGCCCTGTTGTCATCATGTATTTTGTGCACATATGGGTGTCTTGGGAACATGCACCAGGTATACTGATGTTCTGTTACTTTACATTTGTGACAGGTATCTGCCTATGAGAAGGGTGAAATCTGGGTGGACATCGCCAGGGCTGTCCGGAGAGAGGGGGGACCTCGCAGGAGGCTTCGAAACATAAAGAAGAGGTGGCAGGACATCCGGTGCTGGAGCCGCCGCATCGCCCGAGTCCAGCTGAAGCTGGAAGCTCCACGCCGGCATGGCGGCAGCCGCCACCTCACCCCCAACATGCTCCGGGTCCTGGAAGTGGTGTTCCCAGACCTCCATAGGCAGTTGCAGGAGGGACAGCAGCACGAAGGGGGTATGTGCATGTCTGTTTGTAGTCATGTGTGTGTGCAATGGTACCTGAAGAGCTCTAAGGCATGGTCACTCTCCCATAGTTTGAGTGGTGTGGTCAGACAGGCAGTTCATGCATTGGAATGTGATTGTCCCTCTGTCAGCAGCTGCTTCTTTACATGCCTTGCCCTACTACACATTAGAGTTTTGCTTTGGCTAATGCTTGTTTTTGACATGTACTCCTATGGTGCAGTGTCTCAGATTGCATCTTCCTTTGCACATCATCATGTTGTAGGGGGGTATGTGACACCTGTTCGTACCTTAAATGTAGCACCACATGTGCACTATGTCTGCCCTTCTTCATATTGTGGCACTGTTCTTGAGTCTCAACAAGTGTTTTATGCAGAAGTCTGCCTCAGTGGCCTTTGTCCATGGTACACTTTCAAATTATCTTGTGTTAGCTACAGGTGCACAATGTACATGTGCTATATTTTGGGCTTCTGCATACTCACACTGGGCAGTGCGTGTGTGCATATTCTCTACATCTGTTGCATGTTCTTTGTACATAGTATTGATGGTCTGCCACACAATGTGACTTTGGATGTACAAAGCGGTGATGGCAGTGTGAGGTGATGGAACACTTGTTTCAGGTCCCTGGATGGCATCACATGGCAGTTCGGCCAGGACTTTTGTAATGTTGGACAGAGTCTAAGCGAATCAAACATGACCAGGTCTTGATTTGGGTGGCTGGGTTGGCTAATGAACTGTTATGCATCATCAGCTATCCTGTTGTCAGGCAGTGGATCATGATTGTGTCTCTCATACAAGTATTTGCCTTGCCTGTACCTTGTCTCCTACCATACATTGAGCGTTGTGTCTCTGACTTTTGTCCACAAGTAGACTTGTCATTATGCAGAGTTCAGTGTCATGTGACTCATGATGCATGCCATGTTGAGGAATGAGGCCAAATGATTTGCAGCTGATATGTCTGATGTGTACAGGTGACTGATATGTTTTCATTCTTCTCCTTGCTCACAGCATCATCATCTGAATCTGGAGGGGACACAGGCGCGGACCAGGCGGAGTGACACACCGACAGTGCCACCTGCTTTGAGGTGTCAGAGGCAGGCAGTGGCACAGAGTGTGAGGAGAGTCTGCAGGCCGGACGACATGTGACTGACACATCGTACCATGCCGACGAATCCGAGACAGACTCTCAGGAGGGGGGGGAATATGCAGCAATGGTCACTCATACATCTTTGGCTGCCCTCCCCTCCTCCAGTCCCATCTCCAACCTCCCACTCCTTGGTGTGCCTAGGGTCCGTGCTAGCCCCCGTGTCTCCTTTGTTCCCGGCACCGCAGCCCCTGCCCCTGTGTCCCCTGCTGCCCTCAGTGCTGAGACAGTGGACCTACTCCGGCAGATTGCAGTAGGTCAGGCATCCATGCTGTCTGTCCTCCATGGACATACACAACTGATGACACAGGTGGTGTCGTTCATGGAGGGCATGTCATCAGCCATGTCTGATCTGCGTCGGAGTGTGGCTGCCATTGAATCAACACTGATGGCACCTCTCTACACCCAGCAGCATCTGTCCCCCCCCCTCCTTCAGAGCCATCCACATCTGCCTCTCACATACCTACACAGCATACACGCACACGCCACAGGTCAGACACACCCAGCGCACACACACAGCATAAGAAGCTCAAAACTCCACGCACACAGTCTCAAGGGCAAGTAGGCACACCCACAGGGAGAGGGGAGACACCTCATACACGCATCCACACACCCAGTAGGACTGACTCACAGCCCTGTACCTCCACCCCCAATGTGTCCCCGGGTTCAGGTGGTAGTTTTTCCGCCCTGGCTGAGGTGTGCAGCCAGGTTTTTGAATCTACTTTCGGCGATGCCCCAACCAGTGTGGATGAATCCACTACACCTGCACCCACTCCACCTGTCCTTCCCTCTCCTGTCCATGCGGTGCCGGAGGATTCCACAGATGGTGCCCCCGTAGTCAGCACAGCTGATTAAACGCCATGTGCAGGCAGGTTTGGGTGAGATGACACCCATGAAGGCACAAACTATATTGCAGAGACTCTATTGGACTGGCCATTGGCCTTTAATGAGCGAGGACTCTCATTTGCTTTTCTTTTGTGATTCCGCTGAATAAAGCTAATTTTTGCTTTTCAGATTTGTAGTTTGTGTGATGATGTCTGTGACTGCTGGGTGCCTGGGAGCTGGTGTGATGTTCACATTTAGGTCTACTAAAATGTGTCTATCTCCTGAGGGTAATGAGGTTGACAATGGTATGTTTATGATGTACGAGCTGGGCAGTGGTGGGCACTCTGATGCTGGGCAGTGGTGGGCACTCTGATGCTGGGCACTCTGATGCTGGGCAGTGGTGGGCACTCTGATGCTGGGCAGTGGTGGGCACTCTGATGCTGGGCACTCTGATGCAGGGCAGTGGTGGGCACTCTGATGCTGGGCACTCTGATGCAGGGCAGTGGTGGGCACTCTGATGCTGGGCACTCTGATGCTGGGCACTCTGATGCTGGGCAGTGGTGGGCACTCTGATGCTGGGCACTCTGATGCTGGGCAGTGGTGGGCACTCTGATGCTGGGCACTCTGATGCAGGGCAGTGGTGGGCACTCTGATGCTGGGCACTCTGATGCTGGGCACTCTGATGCTGGGCAGTGGTGGGCACTCTGATGCTGGGCACTCTGATGCAGGGCAGTGGTGGGCACTCTGATGCTGGGCACTCTGATGCTGGGCACTCTGATGCTGGGCAGTGGTGGGCACTCTGATGCTGGGCACTCTGATGCTGGGCAGTGGTGGGCACTCTGATGCTGGGCACTCTGATGCAGGGCAGTGGTGGGCACTCTGATGCTGGGCACTCTGATGCTGGGCAGTGGTGGGCACTCTGATGCTGGGCACTCTGATGCTGGGCAGTGGTGGGCACTCTGATGCTGGGCAGTGGTGGGCACTCTGATGCTGGGCACTCTGATGCAGGGCAGTGGTGGGCACTCTGATGCTGGGCACTCTGATGCTGGGCACTCTGATGCTGGGCAGTGGTGGGCACTCTGATGCTGGGCACTCTGATGCTGGGCAGTGGTGGGCACTCTGATGCTGGGCACTCTGATGCAGGGCAGTGGTGGGCACTCTGATGCTGGGCACTCTGATGCTGGGCAGTGGTGGGCACTCTGATGCTGGGCACTCTGATGCTGGGCACTCTGATGCTGGGCAGTGGTGGGCACTCTGATGCTGGGCACTCTGATGCTGGGCAGTGGTGGGCACTCTGATGCTGGGCAGTGGTGGGCACTCTGATGCTGGGCACTCTGATGCAGGGCAGTGGTGGGCACTCTGATGCTGGGCACTCTGATGCTGGGCAGTGGTGGGCACTCTGATGCTGGGCACTCTGATGCAGGGCAGTGGTGGGCACTCTGATGCTGGGCACTCTGATGCTGGGCACTCTGATGCAGGGCAGTGGTGGGCACTCTGATGCTGGGCACTCTGATGCTGGGCAGTGGTGGGCACTCTGATGCTGGGCAGAGGTGGGCAGGGGGGGGGTCTCAGACGCACACTCTGATACTTACACATACAATTACTTAGCAGGCGTATGTCCCACACGTCTATTGCACTGGTGTTGTGCGGTGAGCTGGATGATGTACATCGAGCTGGATGACGTACATGCGGCACGTATAACACTGGTGGAGTGCGGTGACGTACCGTACCCCGAAGTGGATGACGTAGGTGCGGTACGTCTCCGTATTACACTAGTGATGTGCGGTGACGTTCCGTACCCCGTGGTCGATGACGTAGGTGCGGGACGTCTCCGTATTACACTGGTGTTGTGCGGTGACGTTCCGTACCCCGTGGTCGATGACGTAGGTGCGGTACGTCTCCGTATTACACTAGTGATGTGCGGGAGTGTGTGGTGCAACGTACCCAGACATGACAGTCGTGCAATGGAGATGTGCCCGTGTGGCAACACGTACAGGTATGTTGGAGTTCGTTGTACTCACCTTCTGCGCCGTCGTCGGTTTCTAAATACGAGGTGGTGGGCGTACAGGATAGGGATGACACGGACGATGGCGTTCATGTCTTGCTTGTCGTGTACCGGGTGCCGGGTTTGCCGGAGTGTGGGTTTACGGTAGTTTAGAGCTCTCGTAGCAAAAGAGCCGTACGGTGTGTGTTCGATACGGATCGTACTTCCTGGGTCGGAAGGCGCGGTCTAATTACGTACGGACGCTGCGTGGTGCGTCAGCCGACTGCAATTCGTATGGATTTTCGATTTGTACGGTGTTTTTTACGAGTCGTACGGAGTGACGCATTAATTTGTGATCGTACTTGCTGAATCGTACGGGGACGCCTACGGGTGCGATTCGTACGGGGAAAAACGCTCCGAACTGCAATTCGGAGCGCTTTTTACCGGATCGGAATCGACACCAATATTTATTATTATAATTGTAAAAATGTTGAAATGGTGTAAAAAATTTAACAAAATGTTTAACAAAATGTATATAAATAAATCTATTCTACAATATTTTCTTCAATTAAAAAGTTTGTTACAAAATGTAATATTAATATATTTATATTAATATAAATACTAAACTATTGTTTACTAACAACATGTATTTGAATATATACATTGTATATGTATTTTTCAAACAGTATATTTTATTTGGATGTATGACGTTACAACTCATACTTTTACAACGCATACCATTACAACGCAATTTTTACAACGCAAAAACTATAACAACGCATGTATTTAAAACGCATGTTTTTACAACGCAGGTACCTTTACTACGCATACCATTACAACGTAAGTATTGGTAAGTATATAATAATTTTTTTAATTTAAATTAATTGAAAATAATATAATTTAATTTAATTTAATGTAATTTAATTTAATTTAATTAATTTAAATTTTATTTTATTTTAACCCTGTACCCCTGTACCCCAAAAACCCAAAACTGACCCTAAACCCTAAAAATACCCTTTTACCCAAAAACCCAAAACCCAAAACTGACCAAGAACCCTAAAAATACCCCTTTACCCAAAAACCCAAAACTGACCCTGAACCCTAAAAATAATCCTTTACCCAAAAACCCAAAACTGACCCTGAACCCTAAAAATACCCCTTTACCCAAAAACTGAAAACTGACCCTGAACCCTAAAAATACCCCTTTACCCAAAAACTGAAAACTGACCCTGAACCCTAAAAATACCCCTTTACCCAAAAACTGAAAACTGACCCTGAACCCTAAAAATACCCCTTTACCCAAAAACCCAAAACTGACTCAGAACCCTAAAAATACCCCTTTACCCAAAAACTGAAAACTGACCCTCAACCCTAAAAATACCCCTTTACCCAAAAACTGAAAAGTGACCCTGAACCCTAAAATTACCCCTTTACCCAAAAACCCAAAACTGACCCTGAACCCTAAAAATACCCCTTTACCCAAAAACTGAAAACTGACCCTGAACCCTAAAAATACCCCTTTACCCAAAAACTGAAAACTGACCCTGAACCCTAAAAATACCCCTTTACCCAAAAACTGAAAACTGACCCTGAACCCTAAAAATACCCCTTTACACAAAAACCCAAAACTGACCCTGAACGCTAAAAATACCCCTTTACCCAAAAACTGAAAACTGACCCTGAACCCTAAAAATACCCCTTTACCCAAAAACTGAAAACTGACCCTGAACCCTAAAAATACCCCTTTACCCAAAAACCCAAAACTTACCCAGAACCCTAAAAATACCCCTTTACCCAAAAAACCCAAAACTGACCCTGAACCCTAAAAATACCCCTTTACCCAAAAACTGAAAACTGACCCTGAACCCTAAAAATACCCCTTTACCCAAAAACTGAAAACTGACCCTGAACCCTAAAAATACCCCTTTACCCCAAAACTGAAAACTGACCCTGGACCCTTAAAAATATCCCTTAAAAAAACCAAAGATATAAAATTTAATTTATAATTATATACTTACCAATACTTACGTTGTAATGGTATGCGTTGTAAAGGTACCTGCGTTGGTAAAAAATGCGTTGTAAATACATGCGTTGTAATAGTTTTTGCTTTGTAAAAATTTCATTGTAATGGTAGTGCGTTGTAAAAGTTGCGTTGTAATGGTTGTTTCCCATTTTATTTACTTCTAACAATACTAATGTTTATTAAAAATGTATTCTTTGAATTAAGTAATATTACCAATATTGTTTGAAATGTTTAATAAAATGTACACAACTTACACAAATATATTAATAAATATAAATGTAAAAAATATATGTTATACTAATGTTTGTTGTTGTTCTTTATCATGTTAATTAAAAAATTAATTTGTTCCAAAAAACACTACACTATTTAATATTTTACTTCACTAAAATATTTATTTAATGACATTTCAATCTACATAACTTTACTATTCCCACTCCAGTCTACATTAATTTGGTGTAGGTGCTGGACACTAATTAAATATAATTTACTATTCCCACTCCAGTCACCATTAAATTTGGGTAGGTGCTGGACACTAATTAATTATAATTTAATATTCCCACTCCAATCTACATTAATTTGGGGTAGGTGCTGGACACTAATTAAATAAATATTACTATTCCCACTCCAGTCTACATTAATTTGGGGTAGGTGCTGGACACTAATTAAATATAATTTAATATTCTCACTCCAGTCTACATTAATTAGAGATAGATGGTGGACACTAATTATATATAATTTACTATTCCTACTCCATTCTACATTAATTAGGAATACTTTAGTACACTATTTACATATACATTTAAATTCCCACTCCAAGGTACATAAAATGCATGTATATATATGTTTAGTTAAATAAAAATACATACCTTAAACACTATATACAATAATAATGTATTAAAAATAATCTTTTCTAATTAATACATTTTATTTTCACTATTCAAATGTAGTATAATATACAAAACTGTACAGCAATATAGATTGTTAACAATTTTACTCACTCCATACACTCAACAAACAAATATACTTAATCCGAATGTGTAAATATGAAATACATTTAAAAAAATATTCCAATTATTTATATCAAATAAATTGTTAAACATATTTTAAAGTAGAACAATATTGTAAAATGTAATAGAAAAAATTTCGCAATTTATTTCAATTTTTTTTCGAAATTTTAAATTTGTATTTAATGTACATATTGGTTTAATAAATGTTTTTACATATTTTAAAAATTTATTTTAAAATATATATATTTAAATTAAAAAATATTGTGTTTTATTTATTTAATTTTTTCCAAATAAATTTTAAATTTAAAAAACTTTTTTTAAGCAGAATTATTTAACCATTTTAATTTTTTTCTCCTATTTAAATATATTTATTTATAAACATTTTTTATATTATATTAATTTAAAATAATTATTATAAAATAACATCTATTTCAAATATCAAAATTTTAAAAAAATATATTTGAAAACATATATTTTAAATAATTTTTTTAATTTTATTATATTTTTTCAATTAAATAAAAAAAATTTTTTTTTTTAAAACACTCCCCACCCTTATCCCCTATAAACCCAACATCCCGCTCCTAAATTTATATATCAATTAATTAATTTTTATATAAAATGTATTTATAAATTTTTATTTTTTTAATATTTTCTAATTAAAATAAAAATTCTGCAATTTTATATTTATAATATATACATTTTTAATACACTCCCCACCCTTATCCCCTATAAACCCAACATCCCGCTCCTAAATTTATATATCAATTAATTATTTTTTATATAAAATGTATTTAAAATTTTTTTTTTTTGTAATATTTTCTAATTAAAATAAAAATTCTGCAATTTTATATTTATAATATATACATTTTTAATACACTCCCCACCCTTATCCCCTATTAACCCAACATCCCGCTCCTAAATTTATATATGTTTTTTTATTTTTTTTATTATATTTTATAGGTACACATTACTATTAATAAATTCTAAATATTATTATTACACAACAATAACACATATTACTACATAATTATTACAATATATTTTATTTCGATATTTTTACTATTTATAGATATTTCTTTACAACAATATTTTTACTTAGATATTTTTGTTATCGATATTTCAGCACACATACTTATTACGATATTTTTGTAATCGATATTTGTGATTCCGATATTTTTCATCATCGATATTTAAACTTCGATATTATGTCACTTCGATATTAAAAGTTCGATATTATGTCTGCGTACCAGGAAAAAGTACATCAGACTGTCTGCTCTAATCAGACCATGTGATCTGATAAACTTACATCAGCATCACTTGTATGGCTGCTAGTGTAAGATTTCCAATGGCCGCTTCAGCAGGTACAGTGTCAGCAGCAACATGAATGTCTGCCCAAAACCAAAATAGCAGTGGGACCATCAATTGGGTGGAAAGGTTACTCTCCACAACTAACAGGTGCACTTTGGTAAACCAAGTCCAGGATGCACTTTATCAACAAATAAAATTCACTGCAGTCAACGGACACAAATCTAGTTTAACCATTGCTATTTAAATCTAATCAATTATTTTACTTTACTCAATGCTTTAAATACTCAGAGGCATCAAGATTCCTATTTTCAAATGTATGAGGATTGCCAATCCAGGCGTTTTTCTTCAACATGTATTCACAGTTCATCATAGGTAACATGATGGAATAAACTCAATGCATAAATGCAGAGGCCCTCCGCGGGGGGGTTAACTAGTAATGTAAAGAAAGTCACTTCAACAGCCATCACTCACCACATACTTAAAAACATCAGTTGTTGGACACTCGTTTGCGCTTGTACAATGACTACAGCACAATATCTCATGAATACTAATTTAAAAAAGTGCATTGCATAAAGGCGTTTGGGTCGATTGATAACAGTACAGGGATAGCGTTTGGGTCGATTGATAACAGTACAGGGATAGCGTTTGGGTCGATTGATAACAGTACAGGGATATGACTCCAATTTTTCTGCTATCTCTTCCCTAATCTTGGTAATAATATTTTTCAAAGATGAACATGGTGTTTTGGCAGGGCTTCTCAGTTCTAATAAGAATGCTTTTTTCCATCTCGAGCTCTGAAATTTCCCTCAAAATCATGAATAATTTCCTGATTTTGATTGAGTATAGGAGCAAAGTTGTCTTTCTTTGCTTTCCTTTTGCTCTGTGGTATTCTCTCTTGTGAGCTATGCATCATTAACTGTCATGTCTCATGGTTGATTCTGCTCAGTCTTCCTGATTTTCTGCTCAACATTTGATGTCTGCCAGTTTAAGGTTAAATTATTTTTTGGGGGTTTTTTTGCGCTGCATAATTATTATAATTTTTATATATATTTTATTTCAATTTTCAAAAAAGAAGAAAACAAGAGCTGACAATGAATTATTAATCACCTTTTCAGTCAGCCTTGGTTTTTTAAGTTGATAAGAGGCAACTGCCTCAAACAATTACATTTTATGATCGAGGTTCTCTTGGAGAATTTCAGGACTGTGGTCAGTAGCTATGTTTGGAGCTGTTCACGAACCGTAGTTTAGGAGGAATTAGCTGGCCAGGAAATGTAGGGCTGGGATTAAAGAGCAGAAATGGGATACAATGAAACGTGAGAAAAGTTGTGCATTCAAAATGGCTGAAAAAGGGAGATGCTGTGAACTGCTTATGCACTCAGGAACCCTTTAGTCTTCAGTAATTTCACTCAATTAATTTAGGTTCTCTCCTCAAGACCAGAAACCAGTTGGAGGCTCTGTCCCAGCTACTGTCACCGCTTCCCACTTTCCATGTCACTCCCAGCATTGGGAATTGCTTTTGATTAAACAGCATGACAGATGTACCACCAAAAGAAAACTAGTAATTCTCTGTTAGTCAAAGATATTTGGTCACCTCAGGAAATATAATATTTAACATCACCCCTCTATTACCAGCTCTAATCTAGTTGGCTAAAACTGAGATCCCGCTGCCTTCCTACCTCCCCACTTAGCCACATAATAATCATGTGGTAAATATTGCTACCTGATTTTCACCTTGCGGGTTGTCAGACTACTTGTTGAAGGAGGAATACTGTCATACAGTTGACAGGATCATCACCTTTATCACTCCCTAGCACATGGAGGCTGTATGTGAGCCCAGAATCATGGCCCAAATGTCTAATCATCAGGCTGGAAACAGCACATCTGAGGAACCTTTATGTTACCCATGCTGATACCAAAGACTGCAGCAGATAACAAACCTAATAATGATTCAAATTCAGGGAGTATGGCGTGGATGCTGAGGGGTGTTGCTGACAAGGTGTGATGCTCCACTCTTTTGTCCAGACGCTATGGTGGAGTTCCACGCCTCCACGTAGCCCGGAGCTTCCTGTTCCTGGCTCCTCCCCCCCTTGCCTCGAGACTGATGGTGACCGTTTGCTGTTTGGCGTGCTGCCCGCTGTGTGCTTGCAGTACACGCTGAATATTTCGGAATATCTGCTGAATTTGCTTATCGGGCATCACATCGCATCAGGCCGCGCTGAGACTACAGCAGTAAAAGCGAGCCTGCTATCTGCGGTGATGTGAGGGGAGCTGCACTACATTGTAGACGGACTCATGATACATTGTATCTGTACAAGGATTGAAGAATCTCTCACTGCCGAAAAGCGATCACAGTGCGTCTCCTGCCTCTCTTGCTTTGCATACTGTCTGCTATCTGCCGTTTGAACCAGCTTTATCGCCTGGTGGAAAGTCCCCCCTGCCGCCAACGCTGCTTACAATCTATCAGCGGCCGCAGTGCGGGGATAACTCCATGTTCCAGCATTTCTTGAGGCATTCTTAGCGGCAGACACTGCTATTGCTCTTTTAGACAGCAGCAGCCGGAGGGTAGAATATTTGGACTTCCTACTACTATTACCTAACCGGCAATATTCCTAAAAATAAATTCCGGATACATCTTGATTAATATCTAGCGCACAAGCAGTTTTGTGATGGAGAAACAATTAACTGCACGCGCGAAGGCGAGAATTAGTCGCCAGCAAGTTAAGCAAGATGCTCATGTAGTTAAAAATGCAGACATAGAAGAAGGCAAAGAGGACCCTGCGGTGGATGTTTCTGAAAGCTCTGGAGAGGAGGAGGAGGAGTCTCCAGATATCGTCTCCACCCTGCTGACTCAATCTAATTTAGGGAATAACCCCTACGTTGATAGAACTGACTGAACCACTACCTCAAAGTGGCCTACAGGTATTCAAGGAGGTGATGATTCCGGCGCCTCCTAAAACTCCTAAACAATTTCCTTTATTTGAGAGAAAATCCATTATGCCAATGCCTATCACTCCAGCCACGTCCGTCACTGGCCCGACTCCCAGTTCCTTTGCAGAAATACCAGCTGCTGGAGCTGTTATAGCTGTTTCCAAGACTTCTTCCTTAACGCTTAGTTCTGCTGAATCAATAGAAATGGAAAAGAGCAAAGGAATATATGCCACTGCAGTGCCCCATATCGACCTCACAGCCTCTGCTTTCACTAATTCTCATAGCCCAATTTTAGGGATGGAGACCGAGACCACAGGAGAGTTTCAGATTTCAGTCAAAGATATGCTAAACATGATATTGGGTGAGGTGAGGGAAATGAAGCAATTTCAAAGGACAGAACTGGCGGTTATCAATCAACGTTTGGATCAAATTGAAGAGTCCATGTCTTCCCTCCCCACCCGTTTACAAGAAGCCGAAACTAGGATATCGGGCCTGGAAGAACATATGACTGAAGTGAAAAAGGAGGTCCTAAGTTTTTCCAAAACTTCAAAATCACTTGAATCCAAACTCGATGATTTGGAAAACTACAACAGGAGGTTGAATCTCAGAATTGTTGGAGTTCCCGAGAAAATTGAGGGTTCAGATATGAAGCAATGGATCACTTCTTTCTTCCTTCATGAGGTCATACCGGAATACAAAGGAGTTTTTCAGACAAGTCCGCTGCCGCAGCCAGGAGGAGGAAGGAAATTGTTAAGATTCTTCAACTTTTCAAAGATAAAGGAGCTCAAGCCATGATTGCTCAGCAATCAAAGTTAAAAGTGTTCGTCAAAGGCAAATTCTATATGCTGACTGATATAGATGAAGCACAAGCGTTACTTCATCGGATCTCACAAGATCAATAGGTTTTGACTTGATCAATTTTGCTGATTTATTTCAGTTTTTTTTCTCTTCCTTGGAAAAGCCCAGTTTCCTTTTTTTTGTGGATTCTCTTGTATATGTGTATCTTACGATATGGCTGGGGCTTTTCTATTTAATGACCTTATGGTAACGCTGTAGAGTATTTTACAGCTTTTTTCGGGGGTGAGGGTTAGGACCCAGGAAAGGATTCTCAAGGGGTTAAGGGGTGCAATAACAAGGCACCTCAATGATTAGGGGTTATACCGTATGGCCAGTGTGGGGAGGTGCAGTAGGGGTAGAACAGGGCCATGGGGTTGGGTTTAAGAGACGGGGGGTCACTGGTGCTGGGGGTGAAAAAAGGGAAACTATTGAAGTATCTTGGATCTTTTTTGCATACGTGGTTGCGGGCTTTTTTCTACCATATATTATTATCTGGGGAAAAATTATGCGGAGACAAAAAGGTATATATTGTTGAAATGCTCATTGGAAATTTGGATAATTTAAAATGTCTATCAATAGGGGGCTTAAAATAATTTCTTTTAATGTTAATGGTCTAAACAACAAGAAAAAAATGAGAGCCATTGAACTATGGATTAAAACAGAGAATCCTGCGGTAATTATGTTGCAAGAGACTCATATCCCCGCCGCAAAAAATGATGATTTTTCTATGTTTAAGACATGGGCCACTTTTCGTGGGTTTTCATCCACTACAGTATCCCAACGAGGTGTCGCCTTTTTTTAAATCGGAATTTGAATGCATAAATTATACAGTCAGAAGAGGGCGGCGCAGGCCGGTGGTGTTGGGCTACATGTTCAGTTATGAATAGATGTAGGCCGATTACTTTTGTTTCTTTCTATGCTCCAGCGGATGATAACCCACAAGTTTATGAAGATCTGTTTCAATCACTGCTTATGGTAGGGGGGATATTGTTATTGGGGGGAATTTTAACATTCTGATGGATACAAAGCTGGATTCCACTACATTTTCTAAAAAACAGCTTAAACCCAAATCACACAGGACAATTAATAATAACATGTTAACTTTTGATATATGTGATCCATGGCGTTTACAGAATCCACAAACAAAGAGTTTGCCTGCTGGTCGGGCAGAGTTAAATCTTCTTCGCGTATTGATTTTTTTTTGGCCTCCCGGCAATTAAAATTTTCCCATCAGAGAATTCTTTACAATGGTTTTTCAGACCACGCAATGCTGGTAGCTGAGTTTGTCCTGGGAGAAGATTCTAGAACCCCAAAGCGATGGGTATTTAATAAACTATATTTACAAGATGATGAATGGGTCACTTTTCTTAAATTAGAAATCTCAGACTTTATAGTCCGTAACTTTGATGCCGCCCCCTTACATATTATTTGGGATTCCCTGAAAGCTTTCATCCGTGGTATTGTGATAAGTAAGGATGCAGCTGAGTGGCTGAACATTAAGAAATCTAGAAACTTACTACAAGAAAAAATTCAGATTTTAACTTTGAAACGACAAGTTGATTCTTCGAGTTATGTTCTAAACCAATTAAATGAAGCCAAACGTGAACTTTGCTCTAATCTATTTTCGCAAAGTGGAGCAATTTTTCGTAGACAATCTCAAAAATTTTACGAGGAAAGCAATTTCATAGGAAAACTTCTAGCCTGGCAGGCCAAAGAACAAGCTGTTGCAAACCAGATTTGTTGCTTAAAATGTCCCGCTCAAAACAGTGAGACATCACAGCCCAAGGCAATTGGCTCCATAATGCTTTCACATTATCAACAGATCTATAGCAAATATCAAGACATAGATCATCAAAAGCTCTCTAATTTTCTTGGTAGATATCCAATTTCTTTTCTTTCAAAGATTGAGCAGGAGACAATGATGAACCCATTTACTAAAGCTGAACTGGAATTGATGATTAAGGATTTACCGCTTCGTAAGGCGTGCGGCCCGGATGGGCTGACTGCTGAATTTTTTAAAGTTTTTTTCAACTCTTTTTCTGATTTGTTATTACAATTATTAAATTCTATGTTGAATGGCGGGCGAGTTCCAGACTGTTTTCATGAAGGCACGGTAGAGAGCTTGATGAAGAAGGGGAAAGACTCTAAAGATCCTAGTTCATATAGACCGATTACTTTATTAAATTCCGATTATAAAATTTCTACTAAATTACTATCCATTCATTTTAATACTATTGCCGCTGATTTAATACACTCCGATCAAAACGGTTTTATTGCAGGTCGTCAATTAATCACTAATACACACTTTTTAATTGAGGCATTAGATTATTTTCAGATAAGGAGTATTCCTGCGCTAATTCTGTTTTTAGATGCAGAAAAAGCTTTTGATTTGGTGGTCTCGGAAACTCTTTTTTCTATTTTAACACACTTTAGAATTCCTTCACAGATTATTAGTTTAATTAAAAATCTACACACTTGTGCTAAAGCTAATATAGTTATTAATTCCATTATGGTGGGTTCAGTTTTAGTGCAACAAGGTACCAGACAAGGTTGTCCCCTGTCACCTATTCTTTTTGCTTTTTTTATTGAGCCACTGGCCACTGCAATTCGGAATTCTGTGAATATTGCTGCTCCGATTATTTCTATGGCCAAAATCAAAATATATGCAGACGATATTATGCTATTAATCAAACCCGACCTGCAATCTCAGACCCATGTCTTACAGGTTTTCGAAGAATTTGAAGCCTTAGGAGGTTACCGGATCAATAAAAAAAAAACGAAATCTTGGTCTGTGGGGGTATAGATCCAGTGCTACACCCAGATTTAGTTAGCTGTATTAACCCAAGGCCTAAAAGGTATTTAGGAGTCCTGTTTTCCGTGCTCGTATCGGATCTATATATACTTAATTTTGATACGCTTCTTCAGAGGGTTCGCTTCATGTTTAATAGATGGAACTCGCTGCCATTATCTATTTTGGGCCATGTCGCTCTGATTAAAATGTCCGTTCTCCCACTTTTTAATTTTTTATTTTCAACTATTCCTTGCTTTCTACCAGGTTCTCTTTTCTTATAAGTAGAATCTTTGTTTTCGGGTTTTATATGGGGTAAGAAGACTTCTCGCATAGCAATAGGGACACTTTATGCCGATACAGAGCAAGGTGGTCTTGCGCTACCAAACATTAAAGACTATTACAACGCTTATTTGGCACAATATTGAGACAGATTTAAATCTGAAATACAAGGCTCAGATTTATTTATCAATTTTTTTCGGACCTAATTTGTCTTGAAGCTCAAACTCCCTCCCTGCTTCTAATGCCTAGATCTCCGAAACTCGTCAGATCTAAGACTATGAATTGGTTTTTTAAAAGAAGGGACGCTATGCTCAAAAGATACTCTCTCCCACAGTTTAACCTTGTGACTCCCTTAAGATATGTTTTTGAACACACAGGGATAAAATTTAGCTCGGAAATCATAGTTAATTGGCATTGCGCAGGGTTTAATACATTATCAGATTTTCATAGGGATGGCATATGGATAACTCAGGCAGAAATGTCACGATTAATTCAAGGAAACTTTCTCTTAAATGGCTCTTACACTATGATTTATAAAATGCTGGAACTGCTGGATCTAACATACCTTAGCACCGCTAATCCGTTATGGAATGATCTTTTTGTGACTTTACGGTCTAGAAATCCGGGGGAATGGAAACGCTGTCTTACACAGAGCATTGAGAAAGACCGTAGCTTAAAAACAACAAAAAAATGGCAGGAACAAGAGAATCACAGTTTAACCCTTAATACTTGGAAGACCTTAAATAAATTAAATTTTTGTGTATTGAGAGGGTCTAACTAACGTAGAATGCTATTTTTTAGCAAATGGCTTTTATACCGCACTCCTGCTCTCATTGCTAAAATGTACGTTAATACTTCTGCCAACTGTTTTAGATGTCAGCAATTTGCTCCAGCCAATTGGTCTCATATAATTGTATATTGCCCGAAAATGTTGCTATTCTGGAATTAAATTTTTGTTTTTCTTCATACCGATTATAATATTAGGATTACCCACAGTCCTCAATTAATGTTATACGGCTATGATCCGGATCTTGGTTTAGCAGATCATTTGGTTAAACTGCTGTACATAGTTTTTGCTGTAGCAAGATCCCTGATACTACAGAATTGGCAGTCAACACAGGCTCCCTTGTTCCTGGATTGGCTGTATAAAATGAAGAAAGTTAGAAAGATTGAATCTTTATAAGCACAACGAATTGGAGAGATAAGAAAGTTTGACAAAATTTGGAAATCATTTTTTGTTTAATTGTGTATAAATGCTGGGTGTCTAAAAATGATATTTTGATCTGTCCCTGTATTTGCAACTCTCCTATACTTTTTTCCTCCTTTTTGTCTATTTTCTGTATGTAAGCTATGGTTATTTGATCCCAAAGTACTTCAATAAAAATAAAAAATAAATAAAAATGTGTGATGCTCCATTGCAGTGAGTGTTTTTCAACGTTTTTCAGACTTTAGTTGCACTTTTTGTCGCTAAAGCTGCGATAATTTCATCGGCCTATTAACAAGGCAGCGCCAACATGCATTAGCGCATGTTAGCAGCCGTTTTGGTATCGCCTCGCTTTGCATCGTTAATGAGATGCAAAGTAGGCTTACCTTTCAGGGAACAACATGAAAATATTCGCTAACCGCACATCGCGGTATTTACAAGCTGGCCAGTACACGCGAAGGGAAGAAAAAAGCAGGGCTAACTGCGGATATTGGGGAAAACTAACGTCTACAAATATTTTGACTTAGCCCTGTGCATAATGGGAGGTGGATTGTAAGGTTACATCCACCTCTCCCTATTAACATGTCCATCAGCGCAGTTGTAATATCGCTGGTTTTCAGGCGAAATTAATGAAAATCGCCGTATATCGCTGGATTTTACATCGCCTGTTTGGAAATCATGGCAAGTACGCCACTAACACCATGATGTAAACCGGCGATATTAAAAATTGAGCTAAGCGCGATTGGCGATGTCCAATGCGAATTGTTGATAATATGCCCCTACAACTCGTAGCAATTTTCCTAGGTACACACCCTCTGTACAATGGAACCTTTGTGAGCAATGGGTATCCCTGACTCCCTAAACTATGTTTTAACTCTGTCTTGAGGTTCCCCTTCATTTTTGACGTTGTTAACATCTGATGGGCCCCTTATCTCAAGGGGACCCTCAAAATGAAAAGAAAACTGGTACTTCTCAGTGACACCTTCAGTGTACTCTGAGAGAGTGGAGCCTCAATTATTGCTCTACCACATTTCCCAGCTCTTTTTAGCAGGTTCTGACTGGGTCAGCATTTATAGGCTTTTTGGGGTGCAATAGCCCCACCCAGGGTTAAAGCTTGATGGCTTCCTCTTCTCAAATACGACAGGGGGACTTTTCTGGATGGATGAAAATAATGCTGCAAGTGGATGTGCTATATAATTTTCATTTCTTTGCCATATAATGTAGATATCCTTGCACATAATCCTCATGGCCATTACAGTGGTAAAGCTTTGCAGACCTATGTGGGAGTTATCATTATGATGATAAAAAGTATGTTCCATAGCGATCCATGCAATG
Organism: Lissotriton helveticus; assembly: GCF_964261635.1. Lineage (NCBI taxonomy): Eukaryota > Metazoa > Chordata > Amphibia > Caudata > Salamandridae > Lissotriton > Lissotriton helveticus. The sequence continues at coordinate 811,131,484 of NC_136063.1, forward strand.
TTTCACATATTTCAGTTTCCTTTCATAGACACAGATTTATAATACTGTATTTTGTACAATAAAAGCACCAACACATGATTGGCTGAAGAATTGGCTGCCCCTGGTGGTATTTCCTGAGCAGGTGCACAAACCATCTGCCCTGCACGATGCACAGTCACACACCACGTGCAGAGGCAGGTGTGCTCTGCCTAGAGTAGAATATGTATTGAAAGCATGTGATTCAAGTACACATTCCTATACCTACACAAACTCATGAGAATCCTTCACTTTGCATGTATAAATCAGTCTGCAGCACAGATGTATTCCATCAGCTTCTGGGAGAAATGATCACACTACCCTGTGTTTGCCCTTGCCTCCAGTTTTGCTATCTTAGTAGATCAGAATTTGCAATGTAATCTATAGGTATTTGCACAGATCCCACCCCATTAAAGCCCCATTGGGCCAGCTTTATTGGAAAGTCTTAATAAATCAGGACCGTGGATAACTTGATACTTGTGCTGCATGGGCGGAATAACAAACAACATTAACAGCACAAGATCATTTAGGCTATTCCGATAACACGTCTGCTATTGCTTCTGTCAATTGAACCGCACAGTTATGTTTAAAGTGCTGGTGATGCTGTTCCTTAAAAATCTTAACCGTGTCTGCTAAGTCTGCCCTAAACAGAATGCAGGAAAATGTAAAAGTCTCGAAGCCACATAAGGAAAGAGACATATACAAAGTTGAAAAAAATGATGATTTGAGGCTTACTTTAAGTAAAAGGTACAACTGAAGTGGAGCTTTGGCCAAATAGATGCCCAAGATATTGCCACAAAGCTTTTCAATTCAGTAGAAAGTGAGACTTCATTTTTAAAATATACTGAGCTCACGGAATGTTGGAATTGGCACAATAATCGGAAATCCTAGAGCTTACCTAAAAAAGAATTAATTCATTTAAGTATTTGAATAAGTTAATTTCTAAATATTTGTATTTGCTTTATTTAACAAAAAGTAATTTAAGAGAGGGGGTCTGTATTGATAAAAACATTTATGAACGTTGGTGTTATGATAAAACCAATTAAAAAGCTGTTTTAATCCACTAAAATGATGACTAGTAAAGAAGAAGGACATATAGGCATATCATCATATTCTTTCAACAACATCAAACTGATGGCTGGAATGCTTGAATTAATCTCAGCCTTTGGCAATCACTCGGGTCACATCTAAGGGTGAGTGCAAAATCCGTTCCGCTCGCGGATTTTGCGAATTTTCGGTAAATTCGCGATCCGCGAACTCCCGCGAATTTACCGAGAATTCGCAAATCCGCGAGCGGCGGATCCGGGGGCAAAAGTTGAAGCCTGGCCTGTTGTTTGTAACTATTTTACGATGGCGCCAGCAAGCTGCCGGCGCCATCCTGAAATAGTTACTAAGTTAGCTTCAACAGGAAGCTCTAATAGATAAAATAAAGCAGGTGCTCGAGCACCTGCTTTATTTTATCTATTAGTGCTTCCTGTTGAAGCTAACTTAGTAACTATTTCAGGATGGCGCTGGCAGCTTGCCGGCGCCATCCTAAAATAGTTAAAGGATATGAAGGGCAGGGTTCATTCTGGCACGATGGTCCTGTCACAAAAATTAAACCTCAACAGGTAGCACTTACAGATATCAATAAAGCATGTGCCCTAGTTGAAGCTCAAATTCAGTGACGCATTCATCAGCCCAAGAACAATCGTGAGCGTTGTCGAGGCTGGGCAGGTGTGCTTTCTTCCCAAATCTAAGGTCAAAAATCAGCTGTGATGCTGGATAGAGGCCTTTGCATCCTTGACTCTTACGAGCGCAATCCCCAGGCTGTTCCTGTGACCAGGAGCTTCTTTCTCTTCATCTACTGCTCTGATCGGTCTCTGACGTTTTATACACACAAGAGGCATGTGAACTGGCATGGAAGCCCCGCCCGTTTGGCCCCACCCACACACTCGCGGTGTGCACCATCTTCCCGCCATTTACCCACTATGATGGACACTTGAAGCTCCAATTCAGTGACGCATTCATCTGCCCAAAAACGATTGTGAGCATTGTCGAGGCTGGTCAGGTGTGCTTTCTTCCCAAATCTACCTTCGAAAATCAGCTGTGATGCTGGATAGAGGCCTTTGCATCCTTGACTTTCACAAGCTTCTTTCTCTTCATCTGCTGCTCTGATCGGTCTCTGACGTTTTATACACACAAGAGGCATGTGAACTGGCATGGAAGCCCCGCCCGTTTGGCCCCGCCCACACACTCGCGGTGTGCACCATCTTCCCGCCATTTACCCACTATGATGGACACTTGAAGCTCCAATTCAGTGACGCATTCATCTGCCCAAAAACAATTGTGAGCGTTGTCGAGTCTTGGCAGGTGTGCTTTCTTCCCAAATCTACCGTCGAAAATCCGCTGTGATGCTGGATAGAGGCCTTTGCATCCTTGACTTTCACAAGCTTCTTTCTCTTCATCTGCTGCTCTGATCGGTCTCTGACGTTTTATACACACAAGAGGCATGTGAACTGGCATGGAAGCCCCGCCCGTTTGGCCCCGCCCACACACTCGCGGTGGGCACCATCTTCCCGCCATTTACCCAATATGATGGACACTTGAAGCTCCAATTCAGTGACGCATTCATCTGCCCAAAAACAATCGTGAGCATTGTCGAGGCTGGGCAGGTGTGCTTTCTTCCCAAATCTACCGTCGAAAATCAGCTGTGATGCTGGATAGAGGCCTTTGCATCCTTGACTTTCACGAGCGCAAGCGGGAAAAAAAAAATCCGCAAATACGCAGATCCGCGGATTTTGCGGATCAACAATACGCAAATCCGCAAAATCTGCGGATCGTGGATCCGTGAAATCCGCCCATGCCTAGTCACATCGCAGTGGGTTGCTTTTTGCCGACTATGCCATTCTAAAGACTGTTGGTATGCATATCAGTCTTCTCCCTGCTCCAATAGCGAAGCCTAAACTGGCAGACTGGCAATTGCTCAGGCTGCAAATGGCCTGGGGTGGCTTTGGTCCCTTCTGGAGGGGGCCTCGCCTGCCTGTTTGGGATGCATGCACTGTTTCCATGAGGAGAAGGGTCTGTACTGATTAGCATATTGGGTGCCTCTGTGTAAAGTGGCACAGTGGGTGAAAAACAATGGGTGGTACGCTAAGTGGAGCAATTGGCAGCAGGTTGACAATTTGCAGCTATTGCTCCTTTCACCTTTTGTATGTTTCATCATACTTTTTCACAGGCCCTGGCTAGAAGGAAAGGGGTTAGCACTGAAGTAGGGTTTTAAAGATCCGAAAAGTCTAATTCATCCTTGCTTCTTTAAAATAGGACATCAAAGAAAAACTGCTACATTTGAGCAACCATAACAACTGAAGCAATTTCTTAGGAACTGCAAGATGGTGGATATCGAAAATGGATAAGGAATGATGTTAAAAATAGATGTTGTCCACGGTTGATGTAATTGGTGTTAAAATCTACATTCTAATTAAATGTACATGTTTTTCATGTTCCTATGGTCCGGTCAAAAGAATGTTGGGGACGTGAGTTATAGTTACGTCTGGGCAGAAGTTATAGTTACTTGAAATAACTATAACTGTTTTTTTAGTTTGATGAACCCAAATAACGTTGATGATGATATAACTGCAGAATTTCTATGGTATTCTATGTGTAAAATCTGAACCTAACCATAACGTCTCTGTTAACTTTGTTTTTTTAGTAAATTTTTTAGGTCACCTAACTATAACAATCCTATATATAGACGCCGTTCTTCGTTAATTCCCTTCTCTTGGGAAAGGACGGAACACGAACCCAAATGTTGTGCATGAAATGTTTATTGCTCACAACACCACAATCGCCCTGACACGTTTCGGCCTGACACGGCCTTGATCACTTGACTTGGTATATCCTTTCACAAGTCTCTGCCCAGCAATCGCCGTTCGCCTGCCCTTAAGCGTTGGTGCCAACTGTGGCGGCAGTCTGCCACAATACATCCAAATGATTAAAAAATCGAGTGGAGTAACCTTTGGAGTGCTGGTTTTCCCTTGAAACAAAGGATTTTGTGATTGAAATATATATATATATATATATATATATACGTATATATTAGAAATGTATTGTGGAGTTATTAGTTTGTTTAAAAACGATTTAATTGAATGGATGGCAACACACGAAAGGAAACAAAATCATTTTCATGTTTGCACACTCTTTGTTTACCCCTCTAAATTTAGGCAGATCCGATGTTGCTAAATTTAAGGGGGGAGGAGGTATATTATGGATCATGCAAATTTTAATGTGTGGATTTTGGTTGTTTCTGCAAAAAAATCTTTATGTCATGCCCCCAATTTTTAGCATCAAACTCACATTTGGTGATATTCATAGGACCTAGTGAATTCACATATTTCACTGTTCACTTTCAAGTATGCGTTGGTATGCCACTGCATTTTGTGCCACAGAAGCGCCCAAACATGAGGCACTGCTTCTGATGGTATCACAGGCACACGAGCTTTGCAGGGTCCACTGTCTCGCATCAGGGTACAGAGGCAAGTGTGCTCTGCCTAGCGAAGAATTTGTACCGGAAGAAGTCCCCACAGGGACTGGATATCTGGGATAAATACTAGCAGGACATCTTCATTGGTACACATAATCGAGGTCAAAGCTAGTCAATCTTTCCATAATGACGCCAGTCGAACGGAAAATACTTTAGGGGCGTTTGTAAAAACTCTTGGTGACATACAGGCCTTAGTAAACTGTTTCTGCTGTATACTGAGCATATGTTTTGCTTGCAGGAGCATGTTTTTTTATCTTGTTCTCAGCGGGTTAGAAAAATGCTACACTCGCAGCAACAAGTCTCTGCATCCCAGACCAGTGATCCATGGCTGATGTTCGATTTGGTATGTCTACCTTTATCTAATTACGACACACCGAATATAAAAATGGCCATCCTTGTGTGCCAATGCCTCGAGGAAAGAGCGTGCATCATTGTCAGTTATGCCACGTTCTGACTTCTCTCACCAGCGTGAGGTTTCAGCGCGTGACAAGCCGAGAGTGACTGTCAGGGGCAGACAAATGATCCCCTGACAATGCTGCTCTTGTTACTTTGCTCTCAATGTTCTTTCCCAGAGGTTTACATCGAAAAATGTCAGTCAGGGGTAAGATTAATTTGGCCCACATTATTGTTTTCCAGGAACCTAGTGGACACATCGACTTCCCTACAGCGTTTTCTGTCGAGCAGGCTGCAGTGCTGTTTTAACAATTCGTCGTGCAAACGCATCCTTATGTAATCCTGTCGTGCTTAGTCACTTTTCTATTCGTCTCTGACCAGCAGCATATATGACACAGTAGTATTAATTATAAATAATACTGGGGCATATTACCAAGGGCCTTATCGCCGCTTTAGCGGTAATTTTTCCCACTAAAGCGGCGATAATTTTATCACCAGTTAGCGACAGCTAATAGGCGATAGCGGGCATTTTGGGGCCCACTTTGCATGTCAGCGATAATTATCGCTAATGACATGCAAAGTGGGCGTGCCAAGATGTTAGCGACTGGAAACAGTCGCTAACATCGCATCCCCTATTACCAACTTTTGGAAATAATCGCGCTAAGCGCGATTATCTCCAAAAGCTAACGCCTGCCCAGAGCAGTTCTTAGCCATATTATCCAATGGTAGGTGGATAACATGGCTAAGAGCTTTTGCTTGGTAATGCATGAATATCGCTGACTTTTCAGCGATATGCATGCATTTCGGCCGATTTTTATCGCTTAGGAGATAAACCTTGATAATATCAAGGCTCTTAAGCGATAAAAATAGGCGAAGCTCGGCGATAATATTTTGCCCGCTAACCAAGCTTAGCGATAATTATCGCTATAGCTTGGTAATATGCCCCACTGTCCGTCATCCACAGTATAGGAAAAGGTCTGAGGGGTCATATTCACCAATATGTCATGCAGCGCAGCAAGTCACCTTGCAGGGCTGATTGGCATGGAAATGGCAGTAAAGCACCCTATTTAATATAATACGGCACATTCCTGCCTATTCCCAGCGCTAGCACACAACGTGCTGTCTAGCTCCAATGCAGGCACCTTTGCCCTATGGCGCAAGGGTGCCTGCATTGTAAGTAAGATTGTTTTGTGACACCTTCCTGCACAAAAACAATCGCCTGAGGCATTGTCATCACTGCAGCACACTTAAAAAGAGGAAAAATGAGGAGAAATAAAGATATTTCTCCTTGCCGTGCCTCACCTGTTTTGGTGCATTCCCAGGTTTACCGCTTTGGTAAATCTGGGAATGCATCAAAATCCGTAGGGCACTGTAACGCAACACAGCGATTTGTGCTGTGTTGCATTACTCTTAGTTGATTAAGCCCTTCAGGGCCACACATGGCGGTTTTGCATGGCTTGATAAATCGCATTTAGTAGCTGCTTCGCACATGCATCCCATTGCGTGGTACAAAAGCCATGCAACTGCAAGGTAAATGTGGCCCTTTGCTTCTTACACTAAGAGATTCGAATCACTACCACAAATCAGTGCTTAAATTGTGTCAGTATTTGATTCTGTGAAAAAGCTGTCCTGATCAAAACAATGTAGCACGAAAGGATCTAAAACATACTTTTGCATACTTTACATGCTTTTCTTAAAAAAAAAAACAAATAGAGAAAAGGGACCTAGAAATGTAGAAGATTCACTATCATTATACTGTTAAGATATTTGTGCCATGGCAGTGAAACGCATTGGCCCAATAACACGTTATTTACAGTTGGGGTACTGTACTATATTTTTCAGGTAGACTCTTGTGAGTCTTGATGCCACCATCCACAGTCACCAATGGTGATAAATAGCACATTACACTGTGTGCATCTGAATATATAATATTGCCATGGACGGGTACTGGTGACTTCATAAACCACAAGGCTAAAGATTGTGTGTTTTGTAAATGTCACTAGAACCGTAAGATGATGATTTAGGACTATATTATTACAGGCACCCATTAAGCATTCTTTATAATATATATTTATTTTGGGGAAAGCTACTTTCTTTAAAGTGCAGCTAACAAAAGGCACTGTTTGGAACTAGAATGTTTAGGCTTTTAGTAAGTTTCTTAAATACATTTCTAATAAAACAATGGATAATGGTGAGGTTCGACACCCCGGGAGGAAGATGGCGACCGACTGACATCGCCGTGAGGAGGCTCCGCTGAGCCTCTCCTGAATTGAACTTTGTATGCAGACCGGAGAAACGGAGATATCAAATGCACAGTCTCCCGGTAGCAAAAGATGATTATTGAACAAATTTAGTTTAAAACGAAAACCTTGTGGCAAGAATGCAACAGAGAATTCCGAGTGAGCAGTACCCGCCGATGCTCCCGATCGCTGTCATCCTTCCCTGCCGCAAGGATGCCGCTTCCGCCGCATCCATCGCTCGGGACTCCTGGAGGGGCCTGACCTGGGCGGCTCACTCCCAGCATGTCTTCGCTTAAGAGAACTTCTGTACGAGCCGGTTGTTTTCCGTCTGGGGCGCAGGAGATCAGCTTGGTTTCAATGCGGCACCCAACCCTGGAACAGAGACGGCTGCGGTAAAGTGAAAAGCCAGATCAGGACCACGATACTGTGCTGCACTCAACAGGCCACCCAAGTAAGGATGACAGGCAAAGGGGTGAGAGGAGGCAAGGGCAAGGCTGCCGCCCTATCCCTTCAGCCAGGCGCGGCTCAACCAAGCACTTTACTTGGACCCACGCGCTTAGGTAAGAGGCTGGAGAAAGCGAATATGGGGTCAAGAGGGAAAGGAGGGGGTGAGAAAGTGGAAAATACAGGCAAAAATTTGCTGGAGAAAGAGAAAGATTTAGCCACTCATTCCATGGGGAAAAACCTAATACTAGGTTACCCAAAGAAACTGACAACCAGCAACCATTAATCTCCAGCAGCTTTGCGGTAGCTGGTGGCCTTGGGAGCAGTAAGCAGAGTAGTGGCGGCGAGCAGAGGTCAGAGACTCGAACAGGAGAGGGTTCAGTGGAGGCAATCATGATTATTACAGGAGAAACAGATGGCCTCACCGGCAATATTGCAAGCAGCCTCAGCAGCCCTTCGTTACAAATGAACTCCACAACCTTGGCCCAGGGAGCTACTGGTGGCACATCTCTACCCCCTCCAGCGTTGCACGATGTCAATCCAGTATTAGATTGAAGTCAGATGACGCCAGATAATCAGGACAAGTTCTTTTCATTAATCGAGGACTCTGAAATAACTGACAGCAGTATTTCCTTGTCCAGTGGGGAGGAAGGCACGAAATGGTACAGCAGCCCTAACACCGGCAGTCGTAAATCAAGTTCTGGGACCAAAAGGCTCCACAAAAAGCAAAACCGTGACCGGTCGCAAAGGGTCAATGACAATGACGGGTCAGAGAATGAGAGTACTAGCGACCTTAAATGGGACTATAATAACACCGCTCTCACATTGGTCCCATCCCCTTCCTTGACCTCAGGAGTTGCTCCAATAATCAACCCAGTGAGTGGTGGTAAAGGCGCCAAGGAGGCAGAAGAACAATCTGCTTTATGAGTTGTTCTCAAATACATAAAAAGCTTCCAAGAGGAGGTCAAGGCAGATAGCCGACGATCCCGCAAGGCTGCCAAAAAGCTGCAAGGTGCCATCAGAAAGGTGGGGAAACCCTGTGCCGACATAGCTGAATGAATGTCCTTGGTGGAGGGCAGGACGGAACAACTGGAAAAGGATGTATCAACACTCCAGACACAGCATGACGAATGTGAGGGGCTGGTAAAAGACCTCATGTGGAAGATGGAGGAGCAAGAAAACCGCCAGAGACGCAACAACCTCCGTTTTCTAGGGATCCTGGAAGGTGCAGAAAAAGATGATCCAAGGAGATTCACGATCGGCTTGCTAAAAGGAGCATTTCCAGAGTTACAATTGTGGGACCTGGACAGGGAGGTTCAAAGAGCCCATAGATTTCCCTTGTTCCCTGGCAAGGATGCATTCACATCTCAACACCCTCGAGCCATGCTGCTATTCTTTGGAAACGTTATCCTCCACCATACCTTGTTTGACCTGGAGAGGCCAACAAAGAAAATAACTTTTAAGGGAATAACCTTATTTACCAGATCAGATTTCGCTCACGCCACTGTAGAGTGAAGGTGGAGGCTCCGACAGCTCTTTGAGCCATTCCAAAAACTAGAAGCTGAAGTGTATTTGCAGAATCCGGCCAGGCTAAAGATAGTCTTCAAGGGGGGCGTACACAGCTTTGTCTCCGAAATACAGGCACAAAAATATCTTGAGGAACTGGTGGGGGCAAAAAAATAATAAGCTCACTCAGATATTTTTACCTTGGCGAAATCCTATTTGAATTGTAGATAGGCTCCTACACAGATTTGATGCATTGCTCCTGTCACTCTAGCGGAGCTTCTGCCTCTCTCTCTTTTCTCTTCTCTTTGTTGTAAAAAAAGGCAACGGGGGTTTGCCCCCATGCGTGTTGTAATATGGTTGCTTGGCGTTATTTCTTCCTTTTTTTGCTCTGTGTGGTTGCCCTTTGTCTTTTTTTTTGCTTCTTTTTTCACAGGGAGACACTTGCTACTTGAAGAGATTTTGCTTCTATAGTATAATGTGTGATGTAGGGAAAACTATAGGTGTAGGGGGGGCAGCGGGCTCACGGGGCTCTGCACGTTGGATGTCACACCCCTGGCTTGGCCAGGGAACCTCCAGAAGTGGTGGTGGGTGGGGGCAGACAGGAAAGGTTACAAGAAAGGGGAAAAAAAGGGGAAAAAAGAATAAAATGTGGAAGGTTGGGATGGAAAAGGAAGCAGGAGGAAAATAAAGGTAAAAGGGAAGCTAAATCACTGTTTTCTTGTATGAACTACATTAATATAACAAGATGGGTCTTGTAAGAATATTATATATGAACATTTGTGGACTAAATGATGCTAAGAAAAGACATACAGTGATGGCAGCACTGCAAGCCTGGGAGACAAATATTGTTTGTTTGCAGGAAACTCATATTGAAGGGTCTCAAAGGCATGTTCTTAATACTTTAGGATATCGACTAATATGTGCCACATCTCAAGGAGCGAGGGTAAGAGGGGTTGCTATTCTAGAAAAGGGAAAGTGGTTAACCTTTAATCGTTCTAAAGCTGATAAATTCGGCCACTGGGCTATGACAGAATGCCAATTTGGGAGTAAGCAGAAGTTGACCTTATGTGCTATTTATGGAAGCAACTATGATGAGGCCACAGTAATTGAAGAGATCTCAAATGAATTAATGCATTGGTATTTGCTGCTAGTGATTTGTGGGGATCTTAATATCAATTTGCCTCATAATTGGTCGCTGAGCGAGGAGTGGCAATACACAGTGCGTAAACCCAAGGTTTTTAAAGCATTGAAACAGTTGTGCTGGAGTCATGGCCTGGTCGATGGCTGGCAGATTTCTAATCCTGACCACCGGGGTTTACATATATTCCAACCCGCATCTTACCCATGCAAGACTAGACTACTTATTAACCTCTAATTCTATTAAATCCAAATGCCAGATAATGAAACTCCACCGGATCCTGTCGGATCATAATTCTCTTATCTGTTCTCTTGAGTTGGACACTAAAAATAATATACCCAACATATGGACCTTTGAGAAAGCTCTACTCTTAGATGAGGAGTACTGTAGTCATATGAGGGAGTGGATTCCAAGATTCCTGTCTGAAAATGAGGGAAGGGCCTCAATTGAAGTCATCTGGGACACGCTAAAAGCAGGGGTCAGAGGAGAGACTATGCAATACTCTCTAAAATCTCAAAATCAAGGTCGGATAGCCATGCAGGGGCTAGAAGACAATCTGAGGAGGGTCGAGGAAGAACTAATAAGCGGCACAAGTGACAGTAGCTTAATCAGGAAAGAAGTAGTTGCAGACTTGTAGAACCAAGTGGCAATCGGGAAAGCTCAAATATTGAATGTCTTTACTGAAAAAGCAATTAAGAATGCTCTAGCCCAAAAAGAGAGGGTGTATGAAGGTAATGAGTAAATTGACATCAATTAGCAGTATGTATGAGACAACAGGCCACCTCAAACTTGATCCGTGTAATTCAAGATCCCCAGGGGTCTCGGGTGGAGGATCCCAAACTTATAAGAGAGGCCTTTTGGCAGTTCTATCAAAATGTATATGCTGGAAACGGGGAGGCCGAGCAGACAAACATTGAAGACTATCTGGATAACTCCAGGCCTACTAAGTTTGATGTAGAAGATGCAAATCACTTAGCGGAGCTTCCCTCGGAGGGGAAAATCTTAGGGGTAATAAAAAATCTACCTGGAGGGAAAGCTACAGGGTTAGATGGTATCCCATCAGAATTCTATCCTTTATTCCTAAACCAGGTGAAAAAGGTCCTGGTGGACCTTATCACTCACATCTTTAAAGGAGGCACCCCACCGAAGTCTTGGTCCCAGGCTAAAATAATCATCTTTCCCCAAAAAATAAACCCCCGAACAGCTTGGGTCATAGCGCCCCATCACCCTCATCAACTCAGATTCTAAAATCTATGCGAAAGTCCTAGCCAGTAGAATTGCGCCTTTAATTCATAAAGTAATTTCCCCAAGCCAGCATAGGTTTTTCCCGGTAGATCCACCATTAACCACGTTCACCGGCTAATCACGTTGTTCTATGGTATGGAGGTGGCAGGGGAGCCTATGTCACTGGTCTTGCTTGATGTGGAAAAAGCGTTAGATAGGGTCTCCTGACACTTCCTATGGGCGGCAATGGCTAGAATTGGGATACAAGGAGGGTATATCCAGGCAATCCAAAATCTGTATGTAAACCCTAGGGCCGTGGTGATGGTAAATGCCAGCCTAACGGAAGAGCTTATAATATCATGTGGGACACGACAAGGCTGCCCGTGTCCTCCATTGCTCTTCGCGATATATATTGATTCATTCATCAGGCGACTAGAGGAGGATAGGGCAATTACTAAAATGCTTCCCCACTAAAACACTAGCCTATGCGGATGATATCACTATTATAACAATTGATCCAATCATGGCTATGCCCGGAATAGAGGAGGAAGCAAAGCAGTTTGGTCAACTGTCTGGATATGCACTTAATCAGGGAAAAACCCAGATCATTTTAAATAAAAACTGCGGGATGAGGGATGATCGGGTAGTGGAACAAGCAACGTATCTAGGCATCTGTATCACATCCGATCTTGTTAACCTGGTCAATGCTAATCTAAAACCAATAACTGCTGTAATACGGAAAGATCTTAGATGCCTAGATAATTTACACCTCTCTGTTATAGGCAGAGTAAACACGGTCAAGATGGTTTTCTTCCCCAAAATTCTGTACCTTCTGAGAGCCATCGGCTTAAAATTTTCGACATCCTGGCTGAAATCAATTGATCAGATGTTCTCCAGTTTCATCTGGGCATATTCACAACCACGGCGTGCCCAGAAGCTCCTTACCCTTCAGAAGGATCGTGGCGGGCTAGGTCTCCCGAATTTACAGGCTTACTATTGGGCAACCGTTCTCCTGTACAGCAAGGAACTGTTGGGAAACAATGGGGAAATCAGAGAAGGGGATGACTACACACCATCTACTTTCCAATTAAATTGTTGGGAATAGGAAGACTCTCATTCTACACACCTATAAAAAACAACCCTGATCTGCCTACAATTTTTTATGACAATTATATGCTTAAATGGTACGAAGCAGGGATTAATCAGATAGGCTGCCTCTTCTCTTCTGCTGGAATATACTCCTTAGAAGAACTGAAAAATAAATTTGGATTAGATTGGCGCGACTTTTTTAAATACCTCCAAATCAGAGACTTCCTGACGAGAAAGACAGGGGGGAGTGGGAGCATGGGTAAGATAAAATTAATTGACACACTAGTATCTGATGTAGGGAATAAGATTGGGGGCTTATACCTATACATTATGGGAATTTTTCCTGATGATATGGAGAAAATATCCCTGAAATGGTTAGAGAAAGTGGACATTTCGAATAATGAGTTTAATTATGCCTATGAAATGTCGCAAACCGCCTTAATGTCTACCAAACTCCAGGCACAATTTTTTAAAACATGCTTCTTTTTATACTACACGCCAGATAGAATAGCGAAATAGGGGTCCGGTCCTAGCACATGCTGTCCTAGGTGTAAACTGTATAGTGCTGATTGCATTAATATTTTCTCCTCCTGTGAGTGACTAGAAGCGGTTAAACAAGAAATAGAGAAATTCCTATCTACAATTTTAAACAATACAATTGTACTATCTAACGGGAACGTATTACTGGGGGGGAAAGCCCCAATATAGGCCACAAACCTATCTTTATTGCAATAGCAATCTTCAGGCTTTGCATTGCCACTGCATGGCGAGATAGTAATGCTCCATCTTTTCAACAATGGTTAGTCAGATTTCTTACTATTGCAAACGTCGAAATTTCCATTTATAAACGCAAGACACAACGGAGAAAAGGTCTAAAAATTTGGACTCCCCTGATAGCCTGGCAGCAAACTCTTGGATTTATGGAGTGAGCTATGCCCTTAAAAGTCTTAAATTAATTAGATATGGGTATCCCAAGGCAGGATTGGCTTGGTCTTGTGGCTCTTTTTCTTTTGTTTTTCTAAACTGCTTATTGTATATTACCATGTTTCCCTTTATGTAAAAATGTTCTTTGTATGAGTCATATATCCTTCTTTGTGTATTAATTCCGGTTTAATAATGGAACACGTATCTGTCTGTCCAAGATATTTACTTTTTTTTTAAAAGGATAATAGTGAGGTTAGTAGCTTTAGACACTTTGGTTGTTGCAGCATTTACTACATAATTATGCCCTTACTGTGTTTGCCTCATAATTTGTAAAATTTGCATATTGCACCAAAAGTGTTGTGTTTCTATCTCAAATAGATACATGGAAAGAAATGTTACTGATAGGGAATGTGCTACATAATTTAGGTTTGGATGGGATGCATAGCTTGGTACTTCACTAATATATATATATATATATATATATATATATATATATATATATATATATACACATATAGATATATATATATATCCCATACAACTCTTCAATTCGGTGCGCTCTCAGGAAAAACAGGTCTCAAACTTCAGTAAGTTGCAAAGTGTTTAATTCACACAATGCGTTTCAACTGCTTTCGCAGTCTTGGTCACATGTACCGTGCACCACCAGTGACTGGCTTAAATAAGCCAAACTACAAGGGACACACTAGCGTCGAAAACAAGAGGACAGATGGGACAAGGTCGGGCCGAGACAGAGGCCGAGGAAACGAAATAACAGAAGGAGAAGAATCCAACAGCGTTGGCAGAAGAGGCAAGGGACATGGCGCCATGGGAAACAGCAAAACATGTGCGGGAGAGACTATCAATGGATCCTATTACAGTAATAAAACCATTGTCAATGTATCTTAAGAGAGTGCTTAGTGACATTGAAAAACAGACTTTATGCTTGGGGCTTTCTTTCTGTCCCTCCTCCTCATTTAATTACACCAAAACCAGGATAGACCTGTTCAAATATGTCAGAAAGTTTAAAACTCAGAAAATGGCACATATTAAAAAGATCAGGCATGAATAGGAACACTGGTGGGGGAATTACCAGTATAGACAGTGACTCAGCCATAGGGGATATTGAAATCCTCGACACCATGCTTGAATTACAACCGGATCCGAGCAGTAGTATGACAGATATCAATAAAGTACAACTCCTCACTGAGTTAGGCATCTCACAATACGCAGCGGCCCCTATCGATTTTAGACCCTGTTCCACTTTTCTACCTACCCTCCCCCACGATGCAATAGACACTTCTACTAGAGCTTTACTAAAGCACCTATTGACTTTAGACACAAGAATATCAAGCGTAACAAACAATCCATGAACCTTACTTTTGCATAAAGGCAGGCATTTAAAACTTCTACAGAGGACAATGAAATAGTTATCCGCCCTGCTGACATGGGGGGTAACATTGTGATATTGGACAGGGACCAGTACATTAGCGAAGCCCTACGGCAACTCAGTGACACTGAATACTACCTACCCATTTCTAGAGACGTTTATAATATCAGTATTACCACCTTATGGAATAAACTTACAGAATGGAAGGACAGGGGTATCCTCGTTTGAAAAGAGTATTGTTATCTCAGAAGACAACATCCCAAATTACCCGTACTTTATCTTCTGCCCAAAGTGCACAAAGATCCACTCAAACCATCTGGACGACCAATCGTATTTTCCAGAGGTAGTGTGGCAGAGCATGTATCCAAATATGTTGACCATTTCTTAAGGGAATATGTTCTTAACCTACCTAGCTACATTAGGGTCACCAAAGACCTATTTGGCAAGATACAGGATGTCGTTTGGGATGATGACCCTTTGTTCATCATCTTAGACGTACATTCTTTGTATACCACCATTAACCTTCAGCAGGGTCTAGAGGCCTGCAAATATTTTCTCAAAAGGAGACATGTCAGGTTCTGGGAGCACAGCCAAATGATCCTTGAGATGAAGGAGTACTGTCTTAAGAATAATATCTTTCTGTTTGACAGTGCACAGTAAATACAGACCCCTGTGCGGCGTAAAGATCGTGCTTTGCTCCCAGTTTTGCCAATCTTTTTATGGGTCTCTGGGAGGAAGAGATTTTCCAAGATCCGGCTCTCTTTCAGGATTTTGGACAGGTCGAGATGTGGCTTCGGGACATCGACGACCTGTTCATTATCTGGAGGGGCTCTGAAGCAGAAGCTAGTACGTTTATCAAGAAACTTAACGTCAACAAATGCAACATTATTGCTCACAGGTATGATCAGCAAGACCGAGTGGAGTATCTTGATGTCAAACTTGAGATTAAACAAAAGCACATACATACTACATTGTTCAGGAAAACCACTGCACGGAACAGTGTCCTGCATACTCTCAGCACCCACTTAGAGACTCTGAAATGGAGTATTCCATTTGGAGAACTGCTGAGGGCTAAGAGGAACTGCAGTAGCGAAGAAGCGTCTGCCAAAGAAAGTTTTTCCATGCTTACCAGATTCAGGGAAAGGGGTTAACTCAATTGGCTCCTTAAAAGAGCTAAAGACAGCGCCAATGGGGTAAGTAGAGCAGATACTCTAGCGGACAAAGATCCTACTGAGGTTGACCCTGAGGAAGTGGACACTAGAATAATTTTGTCATACAACTCTGATGCAGACAAAGTTAGACACATTTTGGTCAAGAATTGGGTTATCCTCAAAAGTGACAACATGATTAGAAGAACCATCAAAGACAGACCCAATATTACTTTCAGATGAGGCAGGAACCTTAGGGATATGTTGGTTCGCAGTGACATTACTAGATATCCGACCATCAGTGAACATGGCCAACAGGGATTCTTTCCTCTGTGGGCATTATAAGGCATGTAAGAATAGTGTATTCCGCAATGAACTCACACAAAGAACACACAAGAAAGCCATCACTCAATTCTTACCAGAAGCACCACATTTGTGATTTATGTCATTGAAAGTCCATGCAAACTCAGATATATCAGCTGTACCACGCTCATGGCTAAACAAAGAATACTTGAGCACATGAGGGCGATTACGAACAAAGATCCCAAATATCCAGTTGCATGACACTACCAAGAAAAACATTTCTCTGATTCTAATCTTCTCAGTTCGTTTGCAATAGAGCAGATCCCCTGAGAATCAAGAGGTGGGGATAGTGTTCTTAGATTAAGACAAAGGGAATCCAAATTCATTGTGTACTTCCAAACCTAGACCCTGGGGGGATTGAACCAAGATGGGGAGCTAGCTATACATCTTAGGGAACAATAACCTGGTGTTTTTTCTCCCTTCTTTCTTCCCTTCACTCTCCCTTGCAACATTCAGCCTGTTGATTCGTATTCTGTATTCAAGAGTGTGTTTCCATTATTGTTGGGTTCCACACTGTTTTTTGTCACATCGTTTTGAAATTTCTCTGTTTTTAATCCTGTGAATTTAGCACTGTGCCAATGACGTTTGCATTCTTTCCTCCCTGTATTTTGTGCATTAGAAACTATAGACCATGTGTGCCCAACAACCTTATGTTCAGTACTACCTGACCAGTTATTGCATCTACTCACAGTAGTAGGTATGGTGTTTGATCATTTTAAACCCGATTCGTTATTTTTTTCTTTGTTTCTTTTGCAGGAGGTAAGAAAGGGGCCCACTCACTTGGAATCCCCATCACAGGATTGCAAACTTTTTCTTCGTGTACACCTCACTTTTTTATGGTACTTTCAACATGGTGATACTGTGAGTGATGTCAGGCGGGGCTTCGCAAGTCATATTTACTAACTTTAGGAATTTTCCTTTTGATTTAGTAGGCCACCATGGGCACTGATTCATTTACATTACCATATGTATTTCATTGACAGGCCTTCGGCACTTTAATGCAGGACTTTCTTGTGTTTTACACATTGGGCCCTTGCCAGTATGGAGTGGTCCCATTCATTCACAGGGGTCCCACACATTCTCCCGCAACCTTAACGTGACATTTCATTGCCGCACTCAAACTCACCAATGATACACGCACCTTGCATTTTATTTTGCGTACTGGCGGGTGAATAAATGGACCATACTAAGGAACATTACAGCAAACATGGTCGCCACGTATTAGAATTGTGTACTCAATCTAATGACACTGTGTAACGTGAGTTCCATTACGGGTTTTCAGCAACACTGAGTATGTTCATTTATAGGAATTGTCCTTCACATTTGTGATTTACAATTGCTATACTTCAGTTTTGCGCATAATGTGTTTATGTCATCTTTACATGTCCAGGCTGAGATATTTTATATATTCTTTGTCAACACTCCAATATGGCCACAATGTTTACATGTATTAGACCCAGTACATAGCCGTTTTCCATTTTCACCAAGTTGTACCTATTTAAGCCAGTCACTGGTGGTGCACCTTACACGTGACCAAGACTGCGGAAGCAGTTGAAACGCATTATGTGAATTAAACACAATCTGCCACATGCATCAACGTTGCCGTTTGCGATTTCTTAATTGCGAAAATTAAGGAATTGCAATTAAGAAATCGCAAACGGCTATGCATCAAAAAATCGCAATTTATTTAGCGATTTCTTATTTTTCCTAAATTGCGATTCACAATTTGCGAATCGCAATTAAGGAATCCCTTTCCATTGATTCCTATGGGCCTAGAGGCCCATAAGAATGAATGTGAAGGCATTCTCATTTTGCAATTCGCAATTAAGGAATCGCAAAATGAGAATGCAATATATGTATACATACATACATACAGACAGACAGGCAGACAGACAGACAGACAGACAGATAGACAGGTAGATAGAAAGATAGATAGATAGATAGATAGATAGATAGATAGATAGATAGATAGATAGATAGATAGATAGATAGATAGATAGATAGATAGATAGATAGATAGATAGATAGATAGATAGATAGATAGATAGATAGATAGATAGATAGATAGATAGATAGATAGATAGATAGATAGATAGATAGATAGATAGATAGATAGATAGATAGATAGATAGATAGATAGATAGATAGATAGATAGATAGATAGATAGATACATGGATTGATAGATAGATAGATATACCCCTGCGGTTACTTTAGTTATTATTTATTATTTGATTTGCAGTTCAGTGGAATACATTTACTTCTGTCTAAACTCCAAATAATGTTATTGCATGGACAATGACAGACTGTATTATATCTTTAAATTGGTTACAAACCACAAGAGGAGACAAACAAACAAATGTGTATAAGGATATTTGTCTTTCATGTCTGATCTTAGCACAGTTCTCAACGACACAAAAGTCATTTATCCTTTTGAAAGTTATGTGAAAAAACAACTGTTTAGGCCACAAGCAAACTTTTAGCCTGCCAATAAATTTCAGTAGAGTTTACCATGGGCTTTAAGTAAGCATTCGATCACAGACAATTTACCGGTATATTCAAGTTATCTACTGTACTGTTTGCTGTTGAATTAAAAAATATGGCCTGCAGGCTTTGTGTATTATTAGATTACTGCTAGGAAATCTAAAATGCAATTAGATGCAAGGTAAAAACTAATATATTTTGAAAATGGAGTTCAATGTGTTTTTATAACAGCTGTGAGCAGGTACAACTTTTCAAATATTAGTATAAACCAATATCAGGCTTTTATGAGAAAGGAACATTTGATACATGAGCACATGTAGTGTGCTCAAAAAATCAACATATCCTAATATTGTGTAAAATTAAAAGATGACACAATGAACACAGCATTTCATCCACATGTATTCATGGTATCAATATAAAGTATTCATGTGGAACAGCAGTATCTTTTCTGAATAGACTGGTCAGGTCCAAATGGTGACCCTGTCTCTAGAGTTTATGTGTACCTGAGTGTGCAAAAACCACCCTATTGTCCACTTTTTGCAGTTGTCCTTAGATTGCCAAAGTTTGAAAATATAAAACATGAGCTTATTTAATGATGCGTTGTTTTGTTTAATAAAATAAGAATTGTGCTTTTAATGCATTATTTTCATTTAGGGCAGCTATGCAGAGCGAGATAGAATGGATGTTTAGCCAGACCTCGGATAGCAAGGGAAAAATACCTTGGCTGGATTCACCCAACAGGGAATCCTTTAATTCAAATGATACAGTAGATTGAGTAGCGCATTGAATTGAACACTTTTGTGCTTACTAAGTGTTCCACTACTGAGATGGCTTGTCCTGATTAGGCCCTGTGAATAATTGTATGGTCAAAACACCAGTATAGGAATTCCTTGGTCTACATTCTGTATTACAGGGCGCATTACGATGTCGGGTGGTAAGCCTTCGCCTGACACTGACTCAGAATCGAGACCATCCGACTTGTTGTCAGCGGTTCCGACTGCTGGATTACGATGCGACCGATCACTCTTTGGTCGGATTCGCAATGGGAGCTCGTGATCCGCCCAACAACCGGCTGTAACACAGGCTCTTATGCTGAAAGGGGGTGTTAGAGGAACACCCTGTTTCAGGCATGCCACTGTGCCTGCCACACAGTGCAGGGTTTACAGGGGGTCCCTTATGTACCCCCTCAGACATCAAACATAGGCTGCGATGCCGCGGACCCTGCCTGGGGCCCCAAATACCCTTTCCAACAGCCTTTCCATGTCCGCAGGCCAACTCAGAAAGGCTGTTGGAAAACGACATTGTAATCCCTAGGGCAGAATCACTGTTCATAGGGGTTTACAATGCGGTTCCAACCAACACGGATACTCCTCAAGTCGCTGGGAACTGATTTGGAATGACCGCACGGTTTACAATACGGCCGTGAACATGGTAAGCAGGTGATAAACTGACCGAGTTGGTCGGAAGGGCTCTAACACGGTCAAGGAAATTCCGACTGTCGGGAGCAGGCTTTCCACCCTACATCGTAATGAGCCCCTATGTGTGGTGAAAGGCTGTGTTTCATTAACAGGCTTCTGCATAGTGATATCGAGACCAGGGTTCCTAGCAAAAAAGGAGTTGTTTTTATTCTGTACATAGTCACACTATGCACCTTGTTCACGTACTGCACTGTCTGTCTTCACTAGTGTCAATAGGAGAATGATAAATGTTGTTGTTATGCATCAATTTGATATGGAAATGTAATGAAAATGTTAATACAAATAACTGTCTTTGCATAATGAAAGCCATTTACTAGTATTTAATAAATCGATGGAACTAGTTAAAGTAGCAAGATTATATAGCTGATGCATACATAACAGTTTCTAAGAAAAAGAGTCCAACTGGACCGATATTTTAGAAATACATAGACCCAGGTCCTAGGGTCATACTGGGTAGGTCTTTGTGTTTGAATGTACAGATTGCTATTGTGGCATCACCCATATATATTTGATCAAGGCTCCTGTGAGAGCTGAAACGCGTTATGCCGTCTTGCACTGAATAAAGGATTATAATTTCACTATACCGTGGGCTGGATCCATTGAATGAAATATTCAAGCAATGTACGGTGATGTATTGATATATATATATATATATATATATATATATATATATATATATATATATATATATATATATATGTGTGTGTGTGTGTATATATATATATATATATATATATGTGTGTGTGTATATATATATATATATATATATATATATATATTATATATATATATAGACGATAGTCTGAACAGGCTATTACAGATTATAAAATATTTATGAAAATTCTACTGAATAACCTTATTCTATTGATTCAGAGTGTGGTGGGTGAAAATCTGACAGGATTTATAAGTGGGTGAAATGTACCTACTAAACGCATTCCTAAGAGACTGTATCACCTTTCCCTCCGAGAAGTAAAGGAGGGAACTTTTTGATGCAGAGTAGGCATTCAATCTGGTGAACTAGGAATTTCTTTTGGCACTTTTAAAAAATGAAGGTTCAATCCCACTTTATTAGGTAGAAATAACGAATACAAATGGAAGGGATGAGAAGCAAATATGGGACAGTACCAGACAGAGCTGCTGCCTGCTCTTGCCTTTATGGTGTGCCCTTTTTATAAAGCTGTTTGTCATGAAAA
The DNA here is from genome assembly GCF_964261635.1 of Lissotriton helveticus. Classification (NCBI taxonomy): domain Eukaryota; kingdom Metazoa; phylum Chordata; class Amphibia; order Caudata; family Salamandridae; genus Lissotriton; species Lissotriton helveticus. The sequence continues at coordinate 811,153,030 of NC_136063.1, forward strand.
TAGGAGATTTGTGCAGTTGTTTTAGTGAGCAGGAAAATAAATCTACTTTATGCCGATGATGTGGTCCTAAAGTTAAAATTAAAGAAAGTAATATTAACAGAGTGCTTAGCATTATTCTGGATTTTTCAGCAGTGTTGGGATGCAAGGTTAAGCGTGCAAAAACAGAGGTAATGTTTTTTGAAACAGTGGCAAAAAGCTTGCACTCACAATGGCGATCAACAATAAGAAGCAAACAGTCAGCTATCTAGGAATATATACTACTAGAGGTATAAGCTATTCACCTTTGAAGGTTTACCTTGTTGTGTTTAAACAAACCTAATGGATATTGTTCAAACTGAGGTAATTGCATTTTAAAATGCTGTGCATACACTTAGTGTGAAAACTTTAGTAAAACTTTATGTTATGGACTGGACCTAAGGAATTACATTGGAATTAAAACCACGCTGTTTTTAGAAACTCTCATAAATTCATCATATTAGTTAGCTCATAAGTGGACATGTAAATATTCTTCAGTGTTAAGGCTGTTCGGAATCTTGGTATTGAACCGTAAAATATATCTGGATTCATTCCAGGTGTGTGTGTGTGTGTGTGTGTGTGTGTGTGTATATATATTACCTACTGGCGGTCGCCAGTAGGTATATATAGTTAGGATTTTTTCTCTATGGATTTTTTGAAAATTCTATGTCTAATAACTTTGGCGTTTGTGGACGGAATTGGCTGAAATTTTCAGGAAAATGGCACATTTTGTTTCTGAGCAGCCCCTGAAAATTGGGGGGGGATTCGTCCAGGGGGGGTCGAGAAAAAAGGGGGGTCCCAAAACGTGTTTTTAACATTGAGTTTTCCATAGGGCGGTTGGCCTCACTTTTAGCCCGAACGGCTGAATGGATTTGCACGAAACTTGGCAAAATTGTAGGGACTGGTAGCCCGATGTGCCTTTTGTAGGTCTCAATATATGTGCTACAGTGGATTTTGAGAAATTAACGTTTAAAAAAAGATATATATCTGTAACAGCGGACCGGGCAGCGCTCCAGGACGCATACTTTTCGCGCAACGGAGCTTTGTGAAGCGAAGCTGATTGGTTCTCCGGCGTCTGTCAACATTCCAAACAGTCCGTAGCGGCCGCCATCTTGTCTCTCGGTAGGATCGAGAGACAAGAGGAGGCCAAAGCGAAGGGGCAAATGACCATAAGGGGGAATAGTAGATCCTCGCTGACCCCCTAGGTTTGATGTGGAGGTTTTAAAAGGGCCCCGCGGGGCAAAAAAAAAAAATAATAATAATAATCGAACGGCTGAATGGATTTGCACGAAACTTGGCAAAATTGTAGGGACTGGTAGCCCGATGTGCCTTTGCTAGGTCTCAATATATGTGCTTCAGTGGATTTTGAGAAATTAACGTTCAAAAAAGATATATATCTGTAACAGCGCACCGCTTCGCGTACTTTTCGCGTTACGGAGCTTTGCGAAGCGAAGCTGATTGGCTCTCCGGTGTCTGTAAACATTCCAAACAGTACGTAGCGGCCGCCATCTTGTCTCTCGGTAGGATCGAGAGACAAGAGGAGGTCAAAGCGAAGGGGCAAATGACCATAAGGGGGCATAGTAGATCCTCGCTGACCCCCTAGGTTTGATGTGGAGGTTTTAAAAGGGCCCCGCGGGGCAAAAAAAAATAATAATAATAATAATCGAACGGCTGAATGGATTTACACGAAACTTGGTAAAATATTAGGGACTGGTAGCCCGATGTGCCTTTGCTAGGTCTCAATATATGTGCTTCAGTGCATTTTGAGAAATTAACGTTCAAAAACAAGATATATATCTGTAACAGCGCTCCGCTTCGCGGAGATAAAATTATATCTGTATTACCTAGCTGTTGCTAACACCAGTTAGCGACGGCTAGTAGGAGATAGCGACCATCTTGGGCCCCACTTTGCATGTGAGTGATATTTATCACTAATGACATGCAAAGTGGGCATGCCAAGATGTTAGCGACTGGAAACAGTCGCTAACATCGCTATCTCCTATTATCAACTTTTGGAAATATTCGAGATAAGCGCGAATATCTCCAAAAAGTAACAGCTGCCCTGAGCAGTTCTTAGCCATGTTATCCAATGGGAGGTGGATAACATGGCTAAGAGCATTAGCTCGGTAATGCATGAATATCGCTGAGTTTTCAGCGATATTAATGCATTGCGGTCGTTTTTTATCGTATTTGCGATAAACCTTGATAATAGCAAGGTTTATCTGCGATAATTTCTGACGGTAAAAAAATCTTTGCAATGCATCGTTAGGGATAAATATCGCTTAACTTTGGTAATATGCCCCAACGTCTGTTAACGTTCGATTCGAAGGAAATCAGGAAGTGTTGAAAAACATTGTCTGCGCCATGTTGTCTTTTTTCAAATGCCACACTTTTGTCGTGCACGGCAGCCATTTTAGATGCCTTGACCAGACCCACTCTGTGCACGCTGTCGATCCTTAGCATGGCTCCCCACCCTCGCAAGCATCTCACCCAGGCAGTGGTCACCCCCGCTCTCTGTCTTATGCATGGGTAATAAACCTCCCCCCATCTGCGCTGCTCTTCCCTGAGAATCACACCCTGTGCCCGCCCGACACCTCCCTTTCGCCCTATTCACTACCGCACCCTCTGACACTCCTTTTCCTCTGTGTCCGATTGTCCAGGCCGGTCCTAGGCTATCAGCTAGCCCTGCAGATGTAGTTTATGGCCACAGCTGTAAAGAATCACCCCTCTTCAAAGGAGTTATAGTAGATCAAGGCCCACACTCGATGAGATCCGTCACAGCAGAAGCGTTGCTATTATCTGAAAACCATCCTGTATTGTGATTGGGGAGGGGACCGAGCGTGAAGCGGAAGATTCCAGGGATGACTCTTTGTACATCAAAGTTTTTACAATTATGTGTCACATTAAAAATATATAGCACTACGACAAAGTAGTAAGATTATAAAACTTTAATAATTTATAAATATATACAAGAAAACAAAAATAGTAATAACATATAAACATTTTTAGGGAAAAACAACGAAGTAGCGGTCGGCTGTGCGAATAGTCCCAACGCAGCACAACGTCCAGATTTCCGGCGTGGGGCGTCGCGGGGGGTGGGTCATCAGTAGCAAACTGTTGTGCGAATAGTTCCAAGGCAGCAGAACGCGCCGAAATCTAGATGACACGAAAGTGATGTCTAGTAAGTTGCCACCCAGCAAATAACGGCGTGGGGCGTCGCGGGGGGTGGGTCATCAGTAGCAAACTGTTGTGCGAATAGTTCCAAGGCAGCAGAACGATGGCACCAAGGTGATGTCCAGTAAGTTGCCGCACTGGTTTTGGTATCCTACAATGCTGCTCCGAATAACGGCGTGGGGCGCCCCGGGGGAGGCGGCGTGAACGGGCCTCTCCAGGTGGAGTGTCATCTGTTGTAGTGGGGCGCCCCTTTACCGTTTCAGTTGCCATTCCGTCCGTTTTTGGTCCACTGTGTCAAAAGCCGCAATTCAGCTGAGTTGCGCCCACTCTTGCGGTGCAGCGATAGGCGGCTGTCACAGGACTCTCAAAATGGCGGCAGGCTCTTTCCTTTTTGGGCCTGGTCCACTGAAATGGCCCTGGGACACCTTGGAAATCGGACGCTTGTCTGCTAGGTCTTGGACCCCATTCTCGAAAGCGTCCCCTCCGCCTTGAGAATTCATCAAAAGTTTTGGGGGCCCCGACTCCTGCAGGCTTCTGGTGGGGAGCGGCTGCCATGATTGCTCGCGGAATGACCACGACGGAGCTACGAGATGGTGGTGCTCTCATGCTGACGCCAGTTTAGTCTGAAACATCCAGAAACAAGGTGGGGCTTTCATCGTTTGGGAAAAAAAAAAAGTTTTCATCCAATGAAAAGTGTTGTTTTTAGGTCATATGATCAAGCCTTCCATCATTAGGAAACCAAAAGTAAAATGAACCAATGAAAAGTTTTATAAACAAGTCACATGACCTGTTATGCGGCATAGGGTATAAAATGCGGAGAAAATACGTTGGTACGTGAGGCGGCGTCAGTAGCGGACCGATGTGCGAATAGGCCGAAGGCAATACAACGCGCCAAGATCCGGATGGCACCGAGGTGGTGTCCAGCAAGTTGCAGCACTGGTGTGGCCATCCTACAATGCTGAAAGTCGGCGTGGGGCGCCCCGTTGGCCTGTGAGTTTGCGTCAGTAGCGGACCGATGTGCGAATAGGCCGAAGGCAGCACAACGCGCCAAGATCCGGATGGCACCGAGGTGGTGTCTAGTAAGTTGCCGCACTGGTGTGGCCATCCAACAATGCTGAAAGTCGGCGTGGGGCGCCCCGTTGGCCTGTGAGATGGCGTCAGTAGCGGACCGATGTGCGAATAGGCCGAAGGCAGCACAACGCGCCAAGATCCGGATGGCACTGAGGTGGTGTCTAGTAAGTTGTCGCACTTCTGTGGCCATACTACAATGTTGAAAGTCGGCGTGGGGCGCCCCGTTGGCCTGTGAGATGGCGTCAGTAGCGGACCGATGTGCGAATGGGGCCAAAGGCAGCGCAACAATATTTTCTGACTGACACCACAAGGCGCTGAGATGCCAAGATCCGGATGGCACCGAGGTGATGTCTAAGTTGCGGACTGATGTGCGAATGGGGCCAAAGGCAGCGTAACAATATTTTTTGTATGGAAGATACCACTAGGCGTTGAGATGCCAAGATTCGGATGGCACCGAGGTGATGTATAGCAAGTTGCTGTACTGGTGTGGTCATCCTACAATGCTGAAACTCGGCGTGGGTCGCCCCATTAGCCTGTGAGATGGCGTCAGTAGCGGACCGATGTGCGAATAGGCCGAAGGCAGCACAACGCGCCAAGATCCGGATGTCACCGTGGTGGTTTCATAGTTGAGAGGCACTTCATCTGCAGTGGGGCGCCGAGATCCGGATGGCACCGAGGTGATGTCTAGCAAGTTGCTGTACTGGTGTGGTCATTCTACAATGCTGAAAGTCGGCGTGGGGCGCCCCATTAGCCTGTGAGATGGCGTCAGTAGCGGACTGATGTGCGAATGGGGCCAAAGGCAGCGCAACAAGATTTTCTGAAGAGAAGACACCAAAAGGTGCTGACATTCCAAGATCCGGATGGCACCGAGGTGGTGTCTAGCAAGCTATGCAGTTGAGTTGTGTGCGCACTTGCGGCGAATAGGTCGAAGGCAGCATAACAATGTTTTTTGAATAGAAGACACCACAAGGCGTTGAGATTCGGTTACCACCGAGGTGATGTCTAGCAAGTTGGCGCACTGGTGTGGCCATCCTACAATACTGCTCCGAATAACGGCGTGGGGTGCCCGAAGGGGGGGGGAGCCGGCGTGAATGGGCCTTCCTAGGTGGAGGCTCGTCTGCTGTAGTGGGGCGCCCCTTTACCGTTTCAGTTGCCATTCAGCTGAGTTTCGGCTGCTCTTGATGCTACAGCGACAGGCGGCTCCAAGAGGACTCTCAAAATGGCGGCCTGTTCTTTGGATTTGGGCCTGGTCCACTAAAATGGCCCTGGGACACCTTAGAACTCGGACGCTCGATTTTTTTTTCCTTTCCTGTACATGCAAAAAAAGGTAAATGCCCGGTACGTTACACGCTTCATCTGCCACGATGAACTCTCCAGAGGAACCGAATAAAAATATAGTTGTGGTAACTATACCATGCATCGTCATATGGAGAGGTGGCACCAATTAATTATAGTGCTGCATAAAAGAGAGATTTGGAGGAGAACCCCTGACCTGCTAGTACATTCATCAAAGAAGTGGCACTGAGAGCTTCAGAGGCAAGGGAAACGGTCCCAAATATTTAGAAGAACTTTGGAAAGATTAAAATGACATGTTTAGATTGTGGCAAATTAATTTCATGTGGACAGATGAGTGTTACTCTAATAAATACAGCATATGAACATCATCATAGTCGATGGTTGGTAGAGACATTTTGACTATATCCTGGACCTGCCCGTCCTCGCCCAAAATGGCGCCGGAATAAATGGGACTCATAACTCCTTGTTGTGTACTGGTTGCAGAACCTTGAAATCACGAGATACGTATGCAGTTTTGAAGCACATGGCGGGCGGGGACGAGAATTGATTGACTATTTCGACATCCCTATTGATATTAAGTTCTGATGTGTTATTGATTATTGTACTGTTGAAAGTTCGAATTAACGTCACCCATGGTACTTGCCCGCAAATGTATATCTAGATAATTTTATTGTAACTGGCCCTGTCGTATTTTAATTATAAAATGTACGTCCACCGATTCCGTAACTGTTAGACACCTTAGTTCTTGCAACCTAATGGCCCGCCCGTTATGTTCCTCTACAGTGTAAATGTCTATTCATCATATACGATTACAGTTTGCTCTGTGGCAGGCCCACGTGGTTATAGGCTCGTATTTGTATAATGACATTTTCACAATAAAGGTTTTTAAAAGAAAACATGGTAGTAGTATATACATTGGTAAAGTTTTTAATAATAGTGACTGTTTTAGAATCATTAAAAGGCAAGTGAAATAAAGCAGACCAATTACATGAAGGGTAAAAGGTATAATACGAAGGAACGCAGTAAAGATAAATGGTCAAGGGCTGTTGTGTTTTCTATTCCTGCAACATAAAGTGATCGATAAGAATCTCATATTCAGGCGTATCGGCGACTAAGACAGCAGGTCGACCCTCTTTTGCTCAACGGCTCCGTCATGGGACGAAGAAACGCTCTTTTTCTCGAAAAAAGAATATATTTTACTTGCAGGACAGTTGTAAAATTTCCGGGAAAGTACATTAGCCTGGAACATTATAAATTATATTTAAGAAAAAATAATGTTCGGAAGTAATGAAAAGCGTAATTTTTAGGTCATATGACCAAGCCTTTCATCATTACAATAAGAAAAGTAAAATGAACCAATGAAAAGTTTTATTAACAAGTCACATGACTTGTTATGCTTACGTTACGCGCTGCGCGCCCCGGATGACTTCCGGATGCGCTAACGCGGCGCGTCATATGACGCATTACGCGACAACGCAGGTACAGAATATAGTCAAAATGTCTCCACCAACCAGCGGTCGGAACACAACCCCTTTCAGCAGGCTAAATAGTTCTGTTAAATGAAAACAGAAGGGACAGGCAACAAGAACCATCAGTCAAAGAGGGGAGGGCTAGTTCTTCTCTACCGGGTTACATTGGGGCGCTACCGGAACTGATCGAATTGGTAGTCTACAGTGTTTCTGGATGTTTCAGACTGAAGCTGGGGTTAGCATGAGAGCAGCACCATTTCGTAGCTCCGTCGTGGTCATTCCGCAACCAATCATGGCAGCCGTTCTTTATCGTTATTTTGGGCGGGGTGGGTGGCGGAGCCGAGCTGTTTTGCAGCCATCATTGTGTGGAGTTCAGTTCATCTCACTAGTTTTGTATTTGTCATGAGGGGTTGTTCCTAATGTTTCTATTTTAGCGAGGTCAAAAAGAGATCCCATTAGTGGCCTACTGATTTTGCTCGATTCCTTTTCTTTTTTTTTACACGATTTTTCGTTATCTGCAAAGACTAAACAGAGTATTGCGACTCTGTGTTTGTTTGTAAATAGAGAATGAACCAAAGAGAACTAATTCTAAAACAGTACTTACTTGGATAACAATCAATCAAATGGAGAGAGAAGCAGGCACGACGGATTACAACGGGGGCAAAGGCCTGCGTTAACTACCTTTCACTATCTGCAAAGAGAGAGTACTCCTAATAGAAATGAGGGGGGGGGCACCATTCAAAGCAGATCAGTGTGCATAAACACGAAAATGTTTTCACTTACCACATACTTGACATTCGACAGCTTATGATATTTGCTATTAAAAAACCATTGAAATTCACTGAAAAAACCATAGGTTATAGACCATATATAGTTAGGAATTAGCATTTACAAAACCTTGAAAATTCACTGAAAAAACCATAGGTTATAGACCATATATAGTTAGGAATTAGCATTTAAAAAACCTTATTTTACTCACACAAAACCATTGAAATTCCATATATAGTTAGTTGCACTAACTATATATCGCGCACCCGCAATCCACTGCTGATCATGTCACATATTACATCATTCATGACATGGTCAGTGACATCACTGATGACATCACTGATGACATCTCAAATGACATCACTGATGACATCACTGATGACATCTCATTTGACATCATTCTTGTGCTAATACGATAAACCTCTTCAGACTCTAATATAACCTTAGATACACTCAGTGTATACAGACACTCACACACTGCCACTCATCCATGGAGTTACTCACACACCCAGTCAGTCATGCAAAGAAACAATCTCACCTCCATTTCTTCAACCATACAGTTAAACACACCTTACTTATTGAAACATATACTAACACATATTTACTCTCTTATACAATCCCTGATACAAGTTCACAATGATCGATACAACCACTCACTCATTCAGTGGCTCTCATGCACAGTTATTTATATATGCCAACTCTCACATGTACTGTGTTTTACATATGTACTTACTATGACATGTAGCATTGAGATATCCATTCACTCATCAATACACTCATGCACACAGTCAACTGCCCATGTAGCTGTTTCCACATGCACTCTTGAACTCATACACCTAGTGAATAAACTGCTCACACATCTATGCATAGAGTCACACACCTTCCAGCCACCCCCACACAAACTCAATCTCCCATAGAAATACTTGGGCAACCAATTAATAACACATATAGCCTCTCGTATAGCTAATGATCAACACATGCAGCAGTTTACAGAACAACAGACATAATGATGCACAAATTAAGACAGTTTAGTCACTAACCCATGCATTCAGTGAGACACATTTAATCACTCACTCATACAGTCAGTCACGCACCTACTAAATCCTTCATCCAGACACTTATACATCCACTCATTCTTCAATTTGTAAGACATATTTTAACTTTACAGAAACATACAGTCACTGGATGTTGTCATCAGTGATGTCATCAGTGATGTCATTTGAGATGTCATCAGTGATGTCATCAGTGATGTCACTGACCATGTCATGAATGATGTAATATGTGACATGATCAGCAGTGGATTGCGGGTGCGCGATATATAGTTAGTGCAACTAACTATATATGGAATTTCAATGGTTTTGTGTGAGTAAAATAAGGTTTTTTAAATGCTAATTCCTAACTATATATGGTCTATAACCTATGGTTTTTTCAGTGAATATATATATATATATATATATTATATATCTTCTCAGAGTGTTTGATGCACCAGGCCATTTACGTTGGCAGTGCCTGCGGCAGCTGCTGTCTGTATCTGCTCTACACATAATTACAAGAAATCCAAGAAAAAACAAAGCGGCAAACCCCAGGACAGCACAGTACTTTATTGTGCACCAAACCCCAGGACAGCACAGTACTTTATTGTGCACAAAGACGACGCATTTCAGCCAAAGACTTTATACATATAAATGTATGTTAAACATGGTGTGTCTTTACAAAAACACACAACTATTGGAAAACATTCAAACATCTATTTTAACTGTGTCAACTTGTACCAGACTCAACCTCAGATCACCTCAGTACACCTCAGTGATTGCTCATCTATAGCTGCCTATGGACCAGGGTTCTCAAATGTCGATCCTGCAGGGTCAGATTCATGCCAGATTTTCAAGATAACTACATTTATCTAAATGTGGATATGCTAAAAATCTGGCATGGATCTGGCCCTCCAATACCAACACTGTAGGCTCATGGAAGCATAGTATGGTAGCTTTCAGTCAGAGACAATAATCAGTGTGCTGATTAGTGGGGGACATAAGCTATCTCATAAGTGTCATTGCATAGTTGTCCTTGTGACTGCAATGATTATGAAAATGCCCTCACAAATTGTAAGAACACCTGTTTTATACAATGGAAATTGAGTATTAGGGAAGGCAAAAGACACCCAGACTCAACATAGACATTTTAATGTTGGGCACAATGCAGATGTAAAGGATATACACAATGTGGGCAGGACTAACATTAGAAAAAGTGTTGTGTAAAACAAAAGTATATAAGGGACTCAGGGAGGAGAAACAGAAGAGCAGGGTTACCAAAATATTTATAGGCAGGTATAAAAGCCTCACTAGGGAATGTTAAAGGAGACGTGTGAGTGGAGGAGCGCTAGGAGGAGGACAGAGACTGTATTGAGGAGAACAAAGAGGTAAAGTAAGGAAATAGGGATTGTTAAGGTCTTCCCTGCACAAAACACTAAAAGGAGAGGCAGGCTTTGCCAGTGGAAAAAATTAAGAGAAAATAAATGGAGTAGGAGACCACCTTCCAGAAAATAACAAATACCAGATTAATTCAAGAGGGAAAAATGGTATGAGGTAATAAAAACGGTTAGGTGATTTGCAGCATTTGCCCCAAAAATATGAGTACAGAAAGGACAGGATTGAGAAAGAAATGCTGAAAACTAATCTAATGTAAACACTTTTCCTCGTCGAAGAACCATGTTAGCCACATCAATCTGTTGAATGTTGTAGTCAAAAATAAGAAGAAAATGGTTTGATAGAAAGAGGTTGGGAGAACTGGTCCTGTTTGTTTTCCACTGATTTAATTCAGAAACATAGCACATATGAATGTCAGGAAAGAGCCATTATGTGTCACTTCTGGCTGCATTTATTTTTTGTAGAGAGAGACACACACCTTCAGGAATCACTCTCACCATGTGCTTCCATCATTGATTATCTTGGTAGGCTGAGAACCTAAGTTATAAGGCAGCATCTCTTCCATAAGAGTCCTGTGAAAGTTCAGCCCGCACCAGTAGTTACTTTTGCTTAAACTAACCGAAAGCTAGAGCTTAATGTTCTCTTCCAGCATTGAAGATACCTACAGTACAGTGTACCCCACACGCATTGTGCACACCTATCACCACCACCTTTGCCTTTTAAATATATTCCCATCTGGGACTACCTTAGTTCCTGATTAAAAGAATTACTAAATACTACAGAAAAAAACATCAGGGGAACTGTCAGCCAAATGACAGTACTATTGATCGACCGATTTCTTGTTTTTCTTTAAAGAGGAGAATGAGCTCTCTCATTATCAAATGACAGCCATAAACAGCTCAGTCAAACATCAGCTTACATTGTATTTCATTTAGATTAAGGGACTCCTCTGGCTCTCGTGGACAATTTAATTCTAGGGTGTTACTCTATACATCTTCCTAATTTATGAAAGACCCAACACACCTCATTTGTAGGTACAACTTTGGAAGCCCTTTCACTGTGTATCCAAATGGAGAAATTCTAAAAGGTGAATTTACCGTGCGAAAATCTTTTTTTTTCTTGTGTGAAGCCAGAAATCTCACACTCCACTCATACAGTTATACTCCACCAAACATCAACACCCACAAATACACAGAGTCCAAGACATACACACTTGCGCTGCCTTTCCGTAACTTATTACCAGCCATGCCCTTGCATCCCTCTGGTCTCATACTTCAAGAGGTATTTACAAAGGGATCTATAGAATAACCCAGTGTGAGTTAGAAAATTGATAAGGGGGCAACAGTACCACAGGCACCATATAATGACATGAGTTTTAAAATGTGCTTTTCGTCAACCATACTCTAAGGTAAATTTCTTTTGTGCTATTCATCTAAGCTGAAGATGGTATTAACCAGAACCACTTTGTCACTCCATTTCCAAGTGACAGGTTAATAAAGCAGGTAGATCTCTGTTGCTTGGGAGTCTTGTTTTTTGTCTCTATATTACAACTCTGATTTTGATGCGTATGATAAATCATGGGCATTATAAACTAGAGAGTTTCTCTAGTGGGTTGTTTATATGGAAAAAAACACGCCTTGCTAAAAACAGTAAAAAATGTTAACCCAGTTATATCATTTCCAGATAGTAAAGAGTGTTTTGAGCAGGAAGATATTTTTATCAGTTTGTATGACATTGTTGTGGGTCATATGAGCACCAGTTACATTACAAAAGGTCAATGTTTCCCTCTGTTAGGCAAAGGGAGATTCAGGGGCATATTTATGTAGCTTTCACTCAGTGCAGTGCAGCAAACCACCTTGCTGCGCTGTATTGCATGAAAGGCGTAGGGCAGGAAAGCGATGTATTTAACATTATACAACACATTCCTGTTCTTTTCTTGTGCTGGTGCCATTTTGGCTGTCTACAACCAACACAGCAACCCTTGTATCGTGGTGCAAGGGTGTCTGCATTGTAAGCAGGATTGTTTTGGGCAGGAAGGGGCATCTTCCTGCACAAAAACAGTCCCCTGAGGCATTTTCCTCTTTCTCTGTGTGCTGCAGAATATAACATACATAAAAAGGGAAGTAATAAGGAGAATTAAAGATATTTCTCCTCGTTACAACTCCACTGGAGAGGCATTGCAGTTTGACTCATTTCTAGGTTTCGCGGTGTTGGTAAATATAAGAATGCACCAAAATCCAAGGGTGGATGTATGAGAACCCGCATATTCCCATACATGTTCCTCCCATGGAACACATCCCTGGGGCAAAGTAATACAACACAGCGATGTGCACTGCTGGTGCGTTGCGTTACTCTGGAAATCTAATATAAGGCTTGTGTCGCGCTTGTGCCCCATTCCATGGCTCAAGGGCAATGCAGCTCTTTAATAATTATTCCCTGAGTAGTTTGCCATGAATCACAGGACTTTGAGCCAATGTCGAGACTTAAACCTGGTTCACCAGTTCCATGCCCCAAGCAGACACTGAGGTGAAATATATGAGGACATTATACAAAGCTTCCTATTTTTAGCAGCAGGTAGAGGGGTGATAATGAATCCCAAAGATAGATGGGAAAAGAAACCAACATGTAATTTTGAAGGTGTCATGAAATATATGAATTTTTTGGGTAAAAAAATCAATTAAAAAAAGTGCTCGGCAACAACATAAAACTAGAATTAAGGATCCAACAAATAATAGGAACTGAAAAGAACTCAAAACATTGAAAAAGAAAACAAGATGCATTGACAGCATCTTTTGAATGAGGGTGAATTTAGCTTTTCTCGGTACGATTTGGACTTGGATCATGTAGGACAATATACATCAAGCAATTTTGCGGTCACAAAGGGGCAGATGTGACGAACTTGCCCATTTGCGACAGCAATAAGCATGGGCGGATTTTGCGAATTGGCAATCCGCGAAATTGCGTATTTACGAATTCACAATCCGCAAAATCCGCGAACTCTCGCGAATTTTGCGAATTCCTTTTTTTTTGTGTTCGCAAGTGTTTCTGCCATTTCACGAGGGTTTTTTACCAGTTCGCAAACGCGAACTTACTTGTCGGGTAGCAACGGTCGCGACCATGTTGTTTCTACGTCTGGTTCATCACAGCACCCTCTGTTTCACCACTGCCACCCTCTGTTTCACCACTGCCACCCTCTGGCTCACCCATGCCACCCTCTGGCTCACCCATGCCACCCTCTAGTTCATCACTGTAGATTATGGGGGGAAAGCACACCTGCCCTGCCTCAACTGACATGAATGAATTAGGGGCTGATTAACGTGTCACTGAATTTGAACTTCCAGGCTGGCAGGTGCTTCCTTATCTGTAATTGCTTTCTGTTGCAGTGTAATTTTTTTAACAGGACCTTTGTTGTATACTTGTAGCTATTCTCTGAGCCTGCTGTGAGGGTCAGAGCAGGGTCATAGAATAGTTGCAAGTAGGCAACTGATCTCTGAAGGGGCCCCTCAGGAAGCACTACAGGGAATGGTTACTAATGATAAGATTGAACTTTTGCACCTGCTGAGTGCTTTCAGTTTTGCAAAAATCCAAATATCCAGCAGCCTCCACAAAAAGTAATCCTTCCAGGCACTACAGGGAATGGTTACTAATGATAAGATTGAACATTTGCACCTGCTGAGTGCTTTCAGTTTTGCAAAAATCCAAATATCCAGCAGCATCCACAAAAAGTAATCCTTCCAGGTCAAGATCCAAATCAAAGTGACCAGCAAAGAAAGCACTGGGAGGAGCCTGCTGGACAGGAACAGGAAGTTGGAGACTGTGGGGCACTTCCTTCCTCCCACCCTCCCCCCCCCCCCAAAATGGACTCCTTGCAAAAGAAAAGTGCAGGCAAATGTCAACCTGAGGAGTTATTCTGATAAAAATCATAATTTTCAAGGTTTATGCTGCCTGCTGGTGGATTTCTTGTGCGAAATTGCAAATTTTGCAATCTCGTAATTGCGAGATTTTCGCTGCCCGCCGCATCTTCGTGTTCGCAAGTGTTTACTCCAGCGAAATTGTATAGTATTCTAGTTGGCAAGTGCGACCAAGCAAAAAATCCGCTTCGCACGGATTTACGAATTTTCGGTAAGTTCGCGAGAGTTCGCGGATTGCGAATTTGCAGAAAATCCGCAAATTCCGCGAGCGGAACGGATTTTACGCCCATGCTTAGACAGCAAAAAGCATTTTGCCATGTAAAAAACCCAAACTGTAATTTGGTAGCATGTTACTGAATCGCAGTTTGGTTTGCAACCAAATACCAATTCCATATTTGAAAGAGGTGTCCTTTCCAAATATTGAATCGGAATGGTATGTATTAATGTTTTGCAACCAAATTGCAGTCACAAAACATTAATAATTTACCGACTACCGAAGTGTAGAAGGTAATGGATTTGCAAATGGGAAGAGGTCCTCCGGGGACCCCTTCCTTTTGTGAATGTCAAAAAATTATTGTTTAAGAGAAGGCGTTTTCTGAAACAAACCAAAGCGAAAAAAATATTTTCTTTTTCAAAACATGTAAAAAAAAAGCAATCACAGACATGGTGGTCTGTTGACCTCAGCAGGCTACCATCACTCTGATGCCGTTGACTCCTAATGGGTCGCAAACTGCAACCTACCTCATTAATATTCATGAAGTAGGTCAATTTGCCACTGACTATTATTTCCTAAATCAAACTCTATGAGTTTCAGACATTAGGAAAAGTGTTTTCCTAATTGTGATTCTCAGAAAATCACAATTAGGCAAAAGCTAGTTCTAATATTGATACATTTGGCCCATAGTTCTTATTTTGCACACTCACATCAGACCAAACTAGAATTCTCAGTAACAAATATAACCTGCCTTTCTTCACTGGCCCCACCTCCTCCTCTTTGAGTGGCCTAAAGGCCTTTGCAGTGTGTTTTGCATGTCTTTTAATGATTTATGTGTGGCTGAAATTGTACGATTGATGAAGGAGTGTCCGCAAAACATCTGCATCCAGATCCAGAACACTAGGGGCCATATTTATCATATCATGCAGTGCAGCTCAGCAAGCCACCTTGCTGCGCTGCATGATAGGGAAAGGGCAGAATATTTGCCGCACATAACATTGTACAGCGCTTTCCTGACATTTCCCAGTACAAGCACATAATATTCTTCCTAGCATCAATACAGGCACTCTTGCACTATGGTTCAAACGTGCCTGTGTTGTTAGCAGGATTGTTTTTGTGCAGGAAGGGGGACCTTCCAGCACAAAAACAATCCCTTGACGTATTTTCTCTTTCTATGTCTGGAGCAGAATGCAGCAAACATAGAAAGACTAAAAAATTGAGGGTAAATAAACGTATTTCTCCTCGTTATCCCTCAGCTGGGGAGGTGTAACAGTTTTGGTGTAACTTATGGTAAGTCTGCACCATCCATGGCACACCTCCCTGGTGCAGAGTAATGCAGATATTTGTGCTGCGTTTCGATACTCTGGATTTATCAAGCTACTCAGGGCCACTCAGGGCCTTGCGAGGCTTGATAAATCTCATTTCAAGGTTTGCGTCACTTTAGCGCCCCGTTGCATGGTGCAAAAATTACGCAACCATTGATAAATATGGCCCTACGGACGACAGACTGGTGAGTTCTCTCCCAGCAATATAAGTAGATATATGACCTTTTTCTCCTCAGTGGTTCAAAAGTGCACCTGTAATGGAAAGTGTGTGCACGTGTGTTTGCACTATGGCTTTAACACTCCTCAGCAGTAATCGCACTCAGTGATTCATCTGAGGCAGGGCAATTATGCATCGACGTTAAACTGACAATTAGGTCAAACAGCTGGCACAAATAGTTATGTTTTTTCACGTTATTCACTGCTATCGTTACTTTTGAACTAGTTGTCAATGAAAAAGCCTTTGCAAAATTGTCTGACACTGTACAAAATTGGCCAGAACTAATGCAAAATTGCCTGGTACAGGCAACATTTTCATTATCTGCTCCCAACGTTTTGCTGCTTCATCAATTTCTGAATTAAAGCTAGTTTTATTTCATGATGAATATTTGTTTAAAAGAGGTTACAAATAACAAACGATTAATAACAAAAATATATTTTGACAAACGTCATCCTATTCTACTCATGTTTCCTCCTAGCCATAATTTACATTGAGACTCGAGCTAAAAAGTTTTCATTCAAACACCTTACAACATGCTGGAGTCCATGCTAAAGTTTTAAAAGATAAAAGCACCTTTATCAAAAGCTGTCTCACTGTTAGAGGACATGGTTCAGGGTAAAACCGCCTACGCAGAACTATCGCACTGGATGACGCCGGAAGTAGGCATTGCAGGCAATGGTTCTGCATTCCAATTATTTTAGTTGGCAGAAGCATGGTTCAATCTGGCTGCGAGTTTCTTCCTACTCAGGCCATTTATTTGCTCAGCACATTTTGATTTTACTAAATTTCTTTACATGCGAATAAAAATGGACCCTTTTCTTGTAAAATCAGTCAGTCTTAAGAAAACACAAATGCACACAGCAATATCTCCGATCAACCCTCATTTGATATTGTTTCCACCTATAATCTGTTTTAGTGCATGCACAGGGACTGATAAACATCAGAGCTAGAGAAAATGGATGTGGCAGTTTACATATAATGATTTGCAGAAAAAAAAGCCGAAATGCTTCTTCTGGTAAAACAGGAATTCAATGCGACAGAAGAACACGTTGTGAAAAACATTTTAGCTGCTGAAGGAGTTAGTCATCTTACCTTTGCTAAAAGATATAGGTGCAACAGGCATAGCCCTGTCTCAGGCCACCTTCTATCAGGTTTGGGACCAGAGGTCTGTCGTTATTACAAATGTTCCTTACACAGTGAAACATTGTGTTAACTTCTATTTTCCTTCCAAAATCTCCACTTTGCAAGGAAAAGGCTTTGCTGTCAATGCAATAGTCAGATATATAAAAAGAATTCCACATAAAAGACAGTATAGAAAATCGATGGATCTCATTTATGAGGCTGTGCATCACTTTTACGCCGCCGGTGCGTCAATTTTTGTGACGCACCAGTGGCGTAAAAAATGTGCCTTGTTGCGCCATTTTTACAAAGTGACGCATCTGCGTCACTTTGTAAACCCCTGCGCCACATTATACCTGCGCCAGGTATAAGGTATGCAAGGGGGCGTTTTGACGCAAGAAAGGGTCATGGAAGTGACGCAGTTAAATCTATAAGATTTCACTGTGCCATTTCTTGGCCGCTAATACGTCAAAATCTTACGCCTGCTTCATGGCAGGTGTTAGACTGATGCAGACACTAACAACATGGGACCTGCTCATGTGAAACACTCCAGCAATGCGTCACTTTTGCGCCTACAGATACGTCAGAAATACTGAGGTATCTGTAACTCCTTGCGACATGATGCGTCATATTATAAATATGACGCATCAATCATGATGCAAGGAGTGCACACTGAGAAGTGACCCATCGCTGCTTTCACACAGCGATGCGTCATTTCTCATAAATGAGGCCCGATTTCTTTAAAGCTTAAGCAAAATTGCTAAAATTACCATCATAGCATTGTCATTGCAAAATTAACATTGCAGACTGCCAAATTAGATTTTTGCAGGCATGGTTTGTGCAGGAGTGCTCTGTAAGCAGGAGTGCCCTGCAAGGCAAACCAATGATCTCCCCTCCCCATTTATGGTTAAGAGGAACTTCTCTTTTCCATCGACTGAACCCATGAAGTAGGGTCAGAGAAAAAGGTTTCCCGACTCGCCCTATTTAGGGTGGACAGTGTATGTTCTTTTTTATGTCTGTCCTATGAGAGACAGAAAATCAACAATAATGCCGCCACACCCATGGAGAAAATTATTGGGGGGTCTTTAAATATTTGTTTTTCAATAACAAACTCTCACTTTAAGGATTTTTTTTTTTTTAATAAAGTTCGATGAATGGACATCAGATCAGACCGTGGCCATCCGCCAAAGCTTTTGGATGGTGCCAGGAGCCGCCATGATGGCAAAAAGATCTCCAGTGGGCTAGTGGTGATCTCTAAATATGGTGGACCGTAATTAGCCACGGTATCAGTTGTAATGTCCTCTGTGATCCTCAGGGATTTTATTCCATCTACTAGCCTTTTTTTGACCCTTTGATACAAAACTGTTTGTCTTTTCCAATTTAAAGTAAAGTAAATCATCAAGCAAATAACTAAGACAAAGTTCATTATTTAATTTCTTACCATAAGCGTCCATAGTGCAATGCACCATTTTT
Source organism: Lissotriton helveticus (assembly GCF_964261635.1). Lineage (NCBI taxonomy): Eukaryota > Metazoa > Chordata > Amphibia > Caudata > Salamandridae > Lissotriton > Lissotriton helveticus. The sequence goes on from NC_136063.1 coordinate 811,171,508, forward strand.
CTTCCCCCTTTTTGTATGCACCCACATGCAAAAATAAACATCATGCAATGAAAATACTGCCTCAAACTGCACCAACATTGATATTGCACAATCACAGCTTGAAACACAAAATAGAAAATTATTTAATGCTTATAAAAAAATCTTTAACAAAACATAAATAAACAATTGCCACAACATGGCATTTACCATGCTGCACATGGACCCTATATTTATTGGAAGTCAAAAGAGAGCAATTGCTGAAACATCCTGAAATCCCAAAAGAATAGACAGCCAGCACCTCCCATGATTGTATTCGAATGTGGAGTAGACCAAGGCAACTGAGCATGATATTTACTTTTGATTTTCAGTGGAGGAATCCATAATTCTATCTAGTTCATCTTTAACCAATGGGTAAACAATCCTCTTCAATGACAAACTAATAAAAATGTGGGGGCATATTATCAAGGACAGGTGAAACATTATTGCCGCTTTTATTTCAGTTTCCTGCCGATAAAAGCGGCGATAATGTTTCGCCTGTCCTTGATAATATGCCCCATGGATTCTACCAATTTCTTATTTTACAGACAGTAGCAGTCGCTCGTATTAAGAAGCGGTGAGGCAGGGTACGGGTAATACAAACAAAAAAAAGAATACAAATTAAAAAAAATACACTTACCAGCTCTGATGGCAGATTCATTCCTCCCGATTCTCGCTTTGACATCCATGAACTGCTACACAGTGCGCAGGCTCCCAGCTCCCAATCCCAGCGCTGCTCACATGCTATGAATACTATTCTGATATTGGTTTGAGCGCCTCATTTCGACACTCAGACATATTCTAGGAGCCTGAGTTGGTTTTTCCACCCAGCTTTACAGCACAACTAGGTGGAGAAAGACTAAGGGGCTAATTAAGATATTGGGCGGATCGCCACCGCCATCCGCCCACAAAAAAACACTGCCCGCATAAGAATTCTCCCCGCCACATTACCATGGTGGGGGGATTCCGGCGGACTAGAAGACCATCCGTCGGTTTCCGCCAGTAGTCAATCCCCCCGACTGCCTACCGGGCGGAAGAGCAGTTTATATGGTGGCGGTGTCTGGTAGACACCGCTATCCATATTAGTATGTAGACGGGGTGTTACCTTTCTGTGGCGGCAACGCCGCCACAGAAAGGCAGGCTGTTTTTGCCATTGGGGGCCCGTAGCGGGCCCCCAGGGATTCTAGGGGGTGGGGGTGCACATGGAGGGTACCTATGGAACCCCCCTGCAGTTCCATGAACAACATGGCAGGCACCGCGCGGTGCCTGCCATGTTGTGCATGGAAGTGCATGACATGCCTTCTTGGTAATGTCAAGAATGCAGGATGCGCCCACCAGTGTGGCGGGTGCATCCTAATGTCACCAACGGGACCCCTGCCCCAATGGCGGGCGGTCCAGTTCCACGACGGATTGCGGGTGGACAAAGTCCGCCCGCCATCCTAATGACCCCTAAGTGTGCATGATGGTTTGCCGCTCGGAGCCTTTCCCTGCTGCCGGTTGTCTTCCCTGAGAGGAAAACAGGGGACCACGAGGCCCAGAAGCCCTCTAACTCTTCACACCTAGGCGCCTGCGCAATCACACCCACAGCCACAGCTACTTCACGGCTCGCGGCCCCCGCTTCGCGGGAGCTGCTCGGAGCCTTTCCTTGCTGCCGGTTGTCTTCCCTGAGAGGAGAACAGGGGACCACGAGGCCCAGAAGCCATCCAACTCTGCACACCTGGGCGCCTGCACAATCATGCCCACAGCCACAGCTACTTTACGGCTCGCGACACCCGCTTCACGGGATGCACGCGGGTGCGCGCCGGGTGAAGCCCGGGTCAAGGGCAGGCCCGTTTAATCCCATTCGAGAACGAACGAGGACGGGACGGGGGCATCCTCTTTCGCTTGCACTCCATTACCAAATCGAAGGTTAGTAGTCATATTTTTTGGTTGTAAGTGCTGAGAGAGAACAAGTCCTACCAAAGCTACTTAGTGGAGCTATTGACTTGACTAAAGATTTGAAATGGCTTCAACAAAGGCGGGTAAGGGTAGAAAGTCTATCCCCGGCGGGTCAATTATAGGAACCCTGGACCAATTCATCATTAGGGCATCCTCCATGCTGGCACATGAAATCGAAATAACGGAGAGGAGGCTATCCCTGGATCCCCCCCTTGACAAACAGTCATCGCTGGGCTGCTTGGCTGAGGCCCTAACGCCAAATCGTCAAGGAACAACCGATTTTGTTTCTTTGGGCGACAATGGTGAAAATGGCGAGGGCCGCTCTCAAGGACTACCTGTAATTAGCTCCCCAGTTCCCGTAGCTAGCGCGGACGCAGTACCTATTGCTCAATGCACCCCTGCCCAAAATCTTGATGCACATGGTCAGTCTATGCTGTGACTCCAAACTCGTTCAGCTACTAACCCAAAAATGGGAGCTAAAGAGCCTGCAGCAGACTCTAAAAGAAAGCGCAGAGGAGCGCCTATAAACAATAGGAAAGCCAAAATCCAGAAACATGACAAAGTGGGGGATGGACAACCATTAACGATTATAAACAGCCCTGTTGTGCCTCAGCAGACTGATCAGGTGTCTATGATTCCATCGACCCCCGGCGCTGCCTGGCTCACCGAACCGGGAGACTTTTGGGACAAAATGGAAAATATTTTTATCAAGACATCATGTCTCCCATTCCATAAAAGGCTTAACGCCAGGGAAAATAGACTCATGCATTTTGAACAACTGTTTGCAGCTGCTCAGGGGGAGGAGGGTGGTACACGAGCAAATGCTGATAATGTCACTTTAGTAAGGTCGCTAAGGCCAGAGAGTGATGTTCCTCACCATTCTGAGAATATGTTGCTCACCATCCTGTACTATTAGAATCGAACACTCTAGCAAATCCACCCACGCCAAATGTCCCGCCCAGCGAACACACTCTCCAACTTGGGGATAGCGCTGCGAATAACCACCCAGCCATGACTAGAGCTACTGCGAATGAGGGGGTAGAGGAGTAGAAAACCCTCAAACTCAAGCGCTTAGTAGCACAATTGGCAAGGTTCCAGTTATTGAACAAAAAGGCTTAGATCTTCCTCCTGACTCTGTCCCCTTTGGGATAGTCCTCGCAGGAGTCCCAGTCTTGAATCAGGGAAAAAGAGAGGACTATGGCGACCTCAAAAACAAATGTATCTACTGGTTGAATTTCAACAGGCCGCTTTCTCCACATGTATCTAGTGAAATTTTGTTTGCTCGCCGTGTAGACTGGGTGGGGCCTCCGGTAAAAAATATAAGGGGAGACTGTATTGTAGTTAACTTTAGGGACAGTCGAGTGGTGGATTACATTTGCAATTGGGTTCCAGCAGGCCCAGGGAATCAAATCCTCTCCCATCCCCTAACGTATTTTTATCCAGCCCCCACTTTCAATCCCAGAGTAGGACGGCCGTGGGGGGGTCTTTGGCAACCTGGACTTTGGGGTCCAATCCGAGCAACTCGCTTGGAAGGGAGTAAACATCTACCTGCCCAAAGGCGACCTCTTTCCCCTGAGCAATAGGTATAGCATCCTTGACCAAATAGACTGACAGCCAAAGTGCTGCCAGAACCTATTCCCCCGCATTGATGTGCAGGGCCTACCCACAACTAGAGAAAGCCAAGAGTCAAACATCTCTTCTAACTACTCTCCCAGTATCCAGGGTGGTGGCTTAGTTGGGGAGACCATAATGTGCACGACTAGGGGGGGGGGGGCAGAGGGTTAAATTTGGTTGGTGCAATGCCTAGTGCCTCTCCATTAACAATCTATGAGGATACCAGTTGTGCTGCATCCCATTTGGATTTAGGAGGAAATGACGATATGGTGGCATGGTCGAGGGTCCCAATTCTAGAGGGAACGGGAAGCCTACTGATGAGTTCCAATATAGCAGTAAATGAAACTTTGGTGAATAAGCCTAATGATACTATCAAAATTCTTTCCTGGAAATTGGCCGGGATCAAGAACAAACTGTTGTGCCCAGATTGGGCATCCTTTGTTGAGAACTGTGATCTTTGCTTATTTCAGGAGACGTGGGCGCTGGAAGAAACTCAGAGGAGTGGGTTCGCTATCTTTAGCACTCTGGCAACTACGAAGGGCAGGGGCAGACCTTCAGGGGGATTAAGCATCTGGGTGGGCATTCACCTGGGTGCCACTGCAGTGCAGATTCCAACTAGTTCCCCTGATGTTCAGTGTGTCCTATTATCATTTCCAGATAACAGACAAACTGCTTTAATAAATATCTATTCACGACCTACTCAGAGTGGGAAGGAGTCTGGAGCCATTGACCAACTTAGGCAGTTTATTATAACCCTTGATCCAGCAGCCAACCTAATCGTGGGAGGCGACTTCAACTGCCAGTTTGAGTCCCTTCCTGATGTAAGCCCTGACAGCCCAGATGATGAGGACCAGTATTGGTCTATTCCAGATCCCCGGATTCCGGTAGTTAAAGCATGGACACCTTAGGTGCTTCAAATTAACTCTCCTACGCTTTTGTCCTCTCTTAGGGCCTGCAATGGGAGGACAAAATTGGATCGACCCGGCCGAATGACATTCAATAGAGACGGGCACAATTCCATCCTTGATTATATCCTGGTGGAAACCCGAATGTGGGACATGGTCCAGGATTTCCAGATCTACTCTAGGAAAGATAGTGACCATAATCCTCTCTTAACGACGCTTAAACCAGGTAGTTTGGGCCTGACTAATCCGGCCTCCGAGCCAAACACACTGGACCCTCCGTTCTTGCTAACTAATAATAGGCGGAGAGTCACATGGCCTTATATACAAGGTTCCCCAAGAAAACTTGCCAATATTTATCAGAGGGTCGTCCCTCTTCTAAGGGAGATGGGCGAGGTGGGGGTAACTACTCCATACCCTGGATGAGAGGACAAGCCTCTGGAAATACATAAACAGTTAATCCTCAATCTTTCTGATGTGTTTTACCAAGAAGGAAGTAAAAAGGTAAAACCAGCTTCGGTCCATCCATGGTATAATGCTAACTGCAGGAAAGTAAAGAAAGATCTGATATCTGCGGTAAAAGCAAAGGATGGGACAAGGATAAAGCAAAGCCGGCTTAATTACAAGCGGGTAATTCTTAAAGAAAAGATAGAATGGGAGACTGACAACTGACATTGAAGACTCAAAACTTTTGGGACAATTGTGAGTTGTGGGGGCAGGGCAGGTAAAATGGTCACTGAACCAAATATATCTGCTGCAGCTTGGGAGGCTCACTTCGGAGCATTGTATGCAAACCAGAGGGAGGAAGGCTCAGTAACCCCACTCTCAGGCCCCGTCCACGAGTACCGACTGGAGGGGGGCTGGGAGATTACTGACCTGGAGGTAGAAGCTGCTATTCTTAAATTGGTACCCAACAAAGCGCCCGGTTTGGACAAGCTACCGGGGGATTTATTCCGGTCTGAGCCGAAAATATGGGCTCCATATTTATGAGTATTTTTTAATGCCATACTTAAAGGCACGGACGTCCCGGACACCTGGCAAGTTGCTGAAATAGTCCCCATCCACAAAAAAGGATGTCCACTTAAACTGTCTAATTACAGACCAATCAGTCTGATTGATGTCACCCAAAAATTGATGGGACGGACTATTCTAGACAGAATACAGTGTTGGATGGAGGAAAATTATATTTTAACTCCATACCAGGCCGGTTTCAGGATTTGCACATCGACCCTGGACCTGATATTTAGACTCCAGGTCATATACTGGCAAACGGTGAGCGTGGAGGGTGGCAGCCTCTACATGATCTTCGTTGACCTGCGGTCAGCATTTGACCTGGTCGCCAGGGGCAAATTATGGGGTGTACTACTGGAACTCGGTCTACATTTATACCTTTTGAATGTGCTGATTAGGCTTCATGCTAGTACCTATGCGCAGGTTAGGTGCGGGAAGCATGGTGAACTGTCAGCACACTTCTTGGTGAACCAGGGGGTGCGGTAGGGGTGCGTCCTAGCCCCCACACTGTTCTCCCTATACATTAATGGGCTTTTTAACCACCTTCTTGGTGCAAAGGACATTGATGCGCCGAGGTTATGTTACAGGTCGGGTGCCCGCTCTGATGTTCGCGGACGACACTTTGTTGTTGTCCAAGACATCAACGGGCATCCAACGAACCTTGGACGGCTTTGCATACTTCTGTGCAACCAGGGAACTGGAGATAAACTTAGATAAAACTAAGTTTATCATTCTTAATCCTCCCAGGCAGACACGCCCGAATCCCCTCCTGGGGGGAATTCCCCTTGAGCGAGTTAAGACCTTTGAGTACCTGGGGATCACTTTGGGAGAACATCTGGGATGGGATACTCAGATATCTAGGGTTGCACTCAAGCTAACCAAAGTGGTGGGGGGGATCCAGAAATTGCATAGAGTCTGTGTTTAAGCCTGCCGCCCCTGTTATCGAAATCTACAATGCACAGGCCAGATCAGCCGCATTGTATGGGGCCGAACTCTGGGGCCATCAAAAAGCTATCAATCTTGCGAAGGTGGAACACGCATTTCTGAGGAATTTACTGGGTCTCCCAGTGAGCACCCCACTTGTACCCCTTCGCATGGACCTAGGGCTACTTCCTATTGAGGAGATAATGGCATTGCGCCCCTTATTGTTTTGGAGAAGACCTTGGTCCGTGCCAGAACTTGCTTGTTATAAAAATGAATTTAGGGACATCTGGGATGCATTGAAAAGTAAGAAGATTCTGTGGTTATCCCACATCAAGGCAACTAGCATCAGGATAGGTCTACCAGAGCTCTGGGACTCTCCAGATCTAGCATGCCCAGTGCACAAGGCGGATCTGGTCCACCACTTTAGGTGCCATAATTTAGCATCCATACATGCGAGTTCAGAAGGGGGTAGACTGACGACCGAGTTTTTGCTAGTCAAAGTGGACTATAAAAAGGAAGAATTCCTAGATCTAATCTTCCCTTCACTTGCAAGACAACTTGATATGCAATTGAGGTTGGGTACCCTCCCACTTAAGGTGTTTACTTCCAAATGGGCCAGTAACAAGAGCATGGACTGCCTAGCTTGTAATTACCACCTGGAAAATGAAACCCATGTCCTTTTTTTGCCCAGCGTATCAGGCTGTATGCAAACGTTGGGTGATACCAATTTGCAGGAATCTAGGCTTCCGTCAGTGTGACCAAGCACACAGAGTCCTCAAGTATGACACGCACCCTCCCATTATTTTTGCTGTCTCACGCTTTTTGCACGGAATGTGGCATACACGCAGGAAATTCACCAATGAAGCAAAGCGTTATTAGGAATCATCCCTGTTTTAAACATATATTCTAATGTACTATTTCGATAATGAATTCAATGTTTAATTCCGTTTTATCTTAATCAATCGAGTTTTAATCTCAACCCTTCAAACATGTGTTTTAATGATGAGTTCAAATTTATATTTGTACTGGTATTTATCTTTTTAATTCTTGCAATGTACCTATGTTATTCTGCACTTTTATGGTCCGTTGTGACCGAAATAAAGTTATCGAACGATAATAAAAATGTTTTATTATCATTTTATTTTCGTGGGTTGCCTCTGCTGGCTTTCTCACGGGGGAGTGACGCTCCGAACACGCCATAACAGAGGAGTCGCCCCTGTTAACAGATATATTTCACCTAACTCTACTAACAACCATCAATATGAAAGGTAGCTTGGCAAGCTACATATGTACTCAAATAGAATGTAGCAGACACCAGTTCAGGCAGAGTAAGGATAGATGGAGCTCTATAACCTCAGTAGCTATCCTTTTGCCATATCAATCATGGACAGCACTCACAGACAGACACACCCACACACAAACAAGCAAACAAAACCAGAAATACACACACATGCACACGCACACATAGAGCCACTATGAAGTACCACAGGTCCCCATTCGTCAACTAGAATGTCAAAGGATACACCAACTTCGAAATTTAGTTTGTATGGTGCTAAAATATGCCTCACTGCATACTCCAAACACTTTTTGGATTAATGGCATGATGCAGCCATCCTGTAAGCCAGTAAGGTCTCCAGAGGCATGGAAGGAAACCAGTGACACAATTGTTTATTGCTAGATGGGTAAACCAAACAGACAAATACCCCACTTCACATAAACTCCTTAAAACGAACCCCAAGAGTGAAAAAGCCCTGATGTGCATAGTCTTTGAACTTGCACAGGGTTTGGACACAGGCCCTGGCCTTCAGAAAATGCCCATCACGTAGCCAAAACCGGCAGTGACAGTCTTTATCCATGTGCTGTGGTAGTTGGCCCCAAGTCTATGGCACGACCCACCTTCTACTGTGCACAGCCTTTGCTTGTGCTCAGCCGGGGTTGGCCACATGGTCTGGCCTTTGGGTGAAGAGTGGGCAGAACAAGGCTTTGGTTGTCATGTTAGTTTGTGAACATAAACATTTACAAATCAGTCTGACCTTTTTTCACACTGGAAATGTTTGGACTTTTACTCCAGCAAAGATATAAGTAATTTCACTTCCAGGTTGGGAAGGGAACTTGACACCCCCTAACATCTGGGGAAATTATGTGTACACTTTGTGCTGCCTTTCAACAATGTGTAGGTGCACACCATGTCGAATTATGTATTCTAATAGAAGATTAATGTATCCACAGAGGAGGAAACTGATGTTGTGAGAGGTGACAAAATAATTCTGCTCTACTGCCAGCTTAGAAAAACATGGAACAAACAACCTGTTCTTTTACTGCAGAGTCTATGGTCACCTGAGGCTTTAGAATACAAATTGCAAGTGCAAGAGGTGTTTGTGCTGCTTTTCGTGCCCCCAGGTCACTTTGGTACTATAGAAAGGACCACAGATGATCGTGATAGCAACGGGATGTTCCTTTATTTGTGTGCCTCAATGCACATAAGGGAACACTTTGATTTTGAGATGTCAGAGCACCCACAAGTGTACCAATTAGGTTGGGGTAAGAGGTGTCCTAGGAACCCCCTAGAACTCTCACAGGAGGCGTAGTTTCCTACTCCACCCAGCTGCATGTGGGTAAATTTTGTAATTGTGTCACAGTCAGAGGCTTAGCTTCAGTGGAGTGTTTTGGATGTGGCACCCCCCAATAAATACATGCTTGGCTTGTTAGGTGGGTCTGAGGGCCATGAGCTGAGTCAGCTATGTCCTTGTCAGTTTTTCTTGTCATCTGATTTCACTATGAGGTTTTCATTTGTTCATTTTTTGGTTCAGGAACGTAAATATATTTAGGCTCAGATTCACAAAGATTTTGTGTCAGGGTTGCATATTTTATATTGATGCAGTCCAACACAATATCCTTTTTGGTCTTTACAAAGACACACAAATATACATTTGTGAGTCTATTGTAAGATAAAGTAATACAAAATAGAGCATTGTGTTGCCTTGAATTACATTGCATAAGGTAAGCATTCCATGGTTGGTGTATTGGTGTTCCCGTGCATCTACCCATGTATTTTGAAACACACTCCTATATACAAAGAGTTATAGAAATGGGTTTGCACTACAATAATGCACCTGTCTAAGGCTAACATAAAGAGGAGAAGTATCTTTATTTCTCCTTGTGAATTCCTCTTTACAGGTGTGTTGCATTCTGAATCACACACACACAAAAAGCAAAAGCCTCCAATGATAGTTTGTGTGTAGTTTTTGTACAGGAAGGTACCCCACCTGCACAAAACCTATCTTGACCACAACGCAGGCACCCCTTACACTCTGATGCAAGGATGCCTGTGTTGGCAATAGGAGAGAGCAGAACTGCACATGTATGTGAAGATATGGTGAAGTTCTACTCTCTGCAGACGATGCAACACAGTGCTGCAAATGTGGGTGCTGCACTGCCTTGAACCACTTGTTTGTGCCACTTAATTACCAGTTGATCAAAAAAGTAGGAAATCTGCACCCATAGAAGTACTCCTTAAATGGATGCACATTAAGTACTTTTTAGAACTCACAAATTTTGGCACCAGGAAGGCTTGGAAAATTATGCCACTCTCAGGTTTTCAGGCATTCTATTGACAATCAAACACCCAAAAAGTGATGGGACAAATACTTGCAAATAGTCTAACCACTGGCAGTCCCCTCTGGATATCATTCCAAACCATTGTTTTTCACGTACTGTGCCACTCCAGACAGAGAGCACGATTTAGGATTTAGCAGATGGTGTAAAGGCTTACAGGGTGGTTGAGGATTTTATTGCTTATAGTCAATCATCCGAAGCCAAACTTTAGTGATATGCACAAGCCCAGTGGACATCTCTGTACATTGGCAGGAACCACCACCATGGTGGCTTCTGTCAATGTAGAAAAAGTACAGCTCCATCAAACTTTTCTAAAGTTTTTATTATTTTTAAAAAACTCCAAAGAAAGGAGTTTGTTTTTGAAACATAAAACAAAAAAAACTAATGACCCCCACACCAGTACTTTCCCATGGTATGGGGGTCATTTTCTTTTTTTTACTGTTTCTCCACCAAAGACATACCTGGCATTGACAGACATTAGCAATAAAATGCCATTTAACAGTCCAACCTAAATAGGGTGGATTGTCGGATGAAATTCTTCCGATGGCACCTACTCTGTCAGACTTTCAAAGGAAGTTTTCACTGACAGAGTAAATTTTACTCAGCTGGTGCAAAATTTGTGGCCCACCCGACTGAAAATCCGGTGCCGGACTTTGCATTTTGAGTACATGGTACTCTATCACTCTTGTTATGTTATGTTATGTTAAAAATGCTCTTTTATAGCGCACGGCTACTCCTGGGAGTGTCCCGGCGCTTTGGCAAAGAGCCCTAGGAAGAAGAGAAACATAACACGACAGAATGGAAAAAAGCAGAACAGTTACTGAGCAAAAAGCCAGGTTTTAAGTCCTTTTCTAAAGGAAAGCAGGTCCTCAGCTTTCCTAAGCAGGACAGGCAAATCATTCCAACCTTTAGGCGCTAGAAAACGAAAGGAACGTCCTCCGATTCTAGCGAGGCGAATGGAGGGAATCAAAGCTTTAGACAAAGAAGCGGAACGTAGAGTCCTGCGGGGCACATAAAAAAAACAGGTGCTTCTGAAGATATTTGGGGCCTATCTGATGAAGGGCCTTGAAGGCAAAAGTAAGCGCCTTAAAAGCGATCCTTTTGGCGACTGGGAGCCAATGCAATTTTTTTAGCAACTCTGTGGCTCCACCTCTACGCTGGAGACCAAAGATGGCTCTGGCCGCAGAATTTTGCACAATCTGCAGTCGAGCCAAAAGATATTTTGGCAGGCCAAGATAGAGGACATTCGCATAGTCCAAACGTGAACCTATCAAGGCCTGTACAATGATCTTTCTATGCTTCAGCGACAGCAGCGGAAGAAATTTCCGCAGCATCTTCAAAAGGCCGAAGCATTTACCAGTCAGCCCAATGATCTGAGGACCAAAGGCGAGGCCATCATCTATCACAAAGCCCAGGTTTTTAGCTTTGGGAGAGGCGGCATCAGGTGGAAACATATCTAAAGGCCACCAGGCCTTCCAATCAGGATCAGGAGGGCATCCGAAAAAAAGCAATTCCGATTTATCGGAATTGCATTTTAAGCTGTGTCGCTGGAACCAAGCAAAAACAGCTCCCAAGCAGTCTCTAATCCGAGGACCGTCGAAATCCTTGCCCTTATCAAATGTAAAGAGCAACTGGGTGTCATCAGCATAGGTTATGATCTGGGCACCGAAAGATTCCGCAACCGCCGCCAGAGGGGCCATATAGATGTTAAATAGCGTAGAGCTTAAGATGGAACCCTGCGGCACCCCCACCTCCAGCAGCGGCATTTCAGCGGAAAACGGAGGTGCCCAGACCACTTGCCGGCGGCCGGTCAGAAATGACTTGAACCAATTCAGCACCGTCCCTCGAAAACCGATCTCCTGGAGTCTTAAAAGGAGACCTTCATGAGGGACGGTGTCGAAAGCCGCCGACAAATCCAGCAAAACCAAAATGGCCTTCCCTCCAGTATCCAAAACCTCCCTGATGGCATCGGTGACCTCGAGAAGAGCAGTCTCTGTACTAAGATTTGTGCGAAAGCCCGATTGAGAGTCATGAAGAATGTTATTACTCTCAATGAAGTTGGAAATGGAGCCATGCACGTGCTTCTCGGTCACCTTAGCCAGAGCAGGGAGGAGAGAGATGGGCCTGTAGTTAGCATGGATAAGAGGGTCAAGGTTAGTCTTCTTGATCAGTGGAAGAATCAATGCATGCTTCCACGCTCGAGGGACGACACCCGTGCTCAGCGAAGCATTAAGCAGAGGATTAAGCAACGCATTTAAAGCCGGCGCTACTTTCCCCAAACATTTCGCCGGGCAAGGGTCAAGCGGAGAGCCGGACTTGAGCCGAGACAGAAGGTCAAGAGAGACCGCGGGAGACATCACCGGAAATTCCGAAAGGAGTGGGCCTTCCGCAGTTGTAGATGTGGACAAGCTAGATGTAAAGCCAGGCACTGGCGTAGGACATAAATGACGAAAGGAGTCGTGAATAGCTTTGATTTTGTTCACGAAAAAGTCCGCTAACTGGCTAATCCAGACTTCAGTGTGCACATGGGAGGGACCACCGAGGGGGGGGGGGACGTAAACTCCTTAACTATACCGAATATCTCTTTGCTGGTGCTGGCAACAAAGCAACAAAGTATCTATCCACCAAACTCTAAAACATCCCCAGAGGTACCAACTTAGGCAAATTAGTACTGACCCTGCTCCTCGTAGGAACACCTTGGACCTTGATCACTTCGCACATTCTAAACAATCTGGGAGGGTTAATCTTATTCTCTCTGCTACAGAAGATGGTTAGTGAGATCCTGAAATCTCTTAGATATTTTTACAGGATCATCACCCCCAGGTACCACATGTGGCATGCTTCATCACCCACTGCACCTTATGTGAGTGGATGGGCTTGAAGCACTTTGCTAGCGAAGTTCTTTCTGAAGAGGGATTGTATCAATTAAAATTTCCTTTTGAATCCTCTTGTCTGCGTTTTTAATGTGAGGTCCTTAGGCAAGGTTAACAATAGAGTAAGGTGACTGGGTATAATGTCCTGAAACAACAAATTAAGGTTGGCATGTTTCAACCTCTTTATGTGCCTCCAAGATCAATGGTGTAATATATTTGGGGGGTTCACTCATAGCTTCTCACTCCTCCTAAGTGTCATACACACACCTCACACATTAACACTGTGGCTCACTGATTTTTTTAATTGGGAAATTTGAGATTCACTCCCTCCCCTCGATTCACACTGACTAAGCTACACCCCTAGTCACAGTTTCACAATTGACTGGACCTCGGAGCAATTTAGGGCCAATCTCGATGGGGAGGAGAGGAGGTCAGGGAGGCCAAGTAGGTCTCGTCAGTCAAAAATGTTATCTTCTGACTTAGTTAATTTTCTTGATCTACAAATCTTGGAGCAAGCAAGAAGATGATGCCAGTGAGGGTTCTTTGAAATCAGATATGTTCTCATCACGCTTAATTACTTTTTCTTTCTAGTTATTCAAAATTAACCTTCAACACTTAATTTGATTTTTTTTTTACTTAATAGAAAATATCTTGTTGGACCTCTATAGAATTCTTTCAGGATAGGATAGCATAAAGTAACTGTGATTCAGTTAACTTGTTATTTATCGCCACTGATAAATAACAATACCATGTAATTGTTAATTATTGGGTGTGATAAATAACATCAATTATTAGTTTATGGGGAATGGCATCGGATTTTGGTGTATAATGCACCAAAATCAAAATTATACTGTAAATACAGTATGTTTTTGCACTGTTAAATTCCCGCAAGTGTGAAGATATTGTTAATTTTTTTTTATTTAGTTATTTAATGCCTTCAATAATTATCAGATGTGTCATATAAAGCCAAACTCATAATTCCCTGCTGTACAGGTTAATGCACGTGACGGAATTAGTCACTCATAATTAGGCCCCTAGTAAATTAAGAAACAATGTTTTTAACTGTTCACTCTGAGGTTCATACTTGTCCATCCATATAACATGCCCCACTCTTTTACCTTCAGCATTCAACCCAGATGGTTTACAAAACAAATTTGTATATATATATATATATGTATATATATATATATATATATATATATATATATATATATATATACATATATATATATATATATATATATATATAAAAAAGAAGGAGAGAACTCTGGGTAGGTCTCAGTTTAGGTGGAAAGCAGCTCCTGTTAGAGCACTCTCAACACCAGCGACACTCTAGATCTGCTCACCTCAAATGTCTGTTTTTCTATCAAAGTTTTAAGCATAGGATTAGACAGTGCTATCCATGCTGAGATAGAAAATGACAAAGTCTTTCGCCATTTAAACAGCAAAGTCTTTAAGCATAGGACTAGTACAGTGCAGTCCTTGCCGAGCTGTTAAATAACAAAAGCCATTTATCACTCCAGGCACAATATTAAAGCTTTGAATTGGTAAAATACCAACTCAAGCCAATCTGAAATGAATAAAAGCAACCCCTGACACAGTGTTTCGCTCTAATTAGAGCTCTTCAGAGAGGTATAGCTTTGTCCAGACACAAGGGAGCACCCAGTATTAAGTCAAAACAAAACCCTTTCAGGCATAGAGTGACGCATAAATTATGCAAAAAAGAAGGAGAGAACTCTGGGTAGGTCTCAGTTTAGGTGGAAAGCAGCTCCTGTGAGAGCACTCTCAACACCAGCGACACTCTAGATCTGCTCACCTCAAATGTCTGTTTTTCTATCAAAGTTTTTAAGCATAGGATTAGACAGTGCTATCCATGCCGAGATAGAAAATGACAAAGTCTTTCGCCATTTAAACAGCAAAGTCTTTAAGCATAGGACTAGTACAGTGCAGTCCTTGCCGAGCTGTTAAATAACAAAAGCCATTTATCACTCCAGGGACAATATTACAGCTTTGAATTGGTAAAATACCAACTCAAGCCAACCTGAAATGAATAAAAGCAACCCCTGACACAGTGTTTCGCTCTAATTAGAGCTCTTCAGAGAGCTATAGCTTTGTCCAGACACAAGGGAGCACCCAGTATTAAGTCAAAACAAAACCCTTTCAGGCATAGAGTGACGCATAAATTATGCAAAAAAGAAGGAGAGAACTCTGGGTAGGTCTCAGTTTAGGTGGAAAGCAGCTCCTGTTAGAGCACTCTCAACACAAGCGACACTCTAGATCTGCTCACCTCAAATGTCTGTTTTTCTATCAAAGTTTTTAAGCATAGGATTAGACAGTGCTATCCATGCCGAGAAGCCATTTATCACTCCAGGCACAATATTACAGCTTTGAATTCAAAGCTGTAATACTGTGCCTGCACTGTACTAGTCCTATGCTTAAAGACTTTGCTGTTTAAATGGCGAAAGACTTTGTCATTTTCTATCTCGGCATGGATAGCACTGTCTAATCCTATGCTTAAAAACTTTGATAGAAAAACAGACATTTGAGGTGAGCAGATATAGAGTGTCGCTGGTGTTGAGAGTGCTCTAACAGGAGCTGCTTTCCACCTAAACTGAGACCTACCCAGAGTTCTCTCCTTCTTTTTTGCATAATTTATGCGTCACTCTATGCCTGAAAGGGTTTTGTTTTGACTTAATACTGGGTGCTCCCTTGTGTCTGGACAAAGCTATACCTCTCTGAGAGCTCTAATTAGAGCGAAACACTGTGTCAGGGGTTGCTTTTATTCATTTCAGGTTGGCTTGAGTTGGTATTTTACCAATTCAAAGCTGTAATATTGTGCCTGGAGTGATAAATGGCTTTTGTTATTTAACAGCTCGGCAAGGACTGCACTGTACTAGTCCTATGCTTAAAGACTTTGCTGTTTAAATGGCGAAAGACTTTGTCATTTTCTATCTCAGCATGGATAGCACTGTCTAATCCTATGCTTAAAAACTTTGATAGAAAAACAGACATTTGAGGTGAGCAGATCTAGAGTGTCGCTGGTGTTGAGAGTGCTCTAACAGGAGCTGCTTTCCACCTAAACTGAGACCTATCCAGAGTTCTCTCCTTCTTTTTTGCATAATTTATGCGTCACTCTATGCCTGAAAGGGTTTTGTTTTGACTTAATACTGGGTGCTCCCTTGTGTCTGGACAAAGCTATACCTCTCTGAAGAGCTCTAATTAGAGCGAAACACTGTGTCAGGGGTTGCTTTTATGCATTTCAGGTTGGCTTGAGTTGGTATTTTACCAATTCAAAGCTGTAATATTGTGCCTGGAGTGATGAATGGCTTTTGTTATTTAACAGCTCGGCAAGGACTGCACTGTACTAGTCCTATGCTTAAAGACTTTGCTGTTTAAATGGCGAAAGACTTTGTCATTTTCTATCTCGGCATGGATAGCACTGTCTAATCCTATGCTTAAAAACTTTGATAGAAAAACAGACATTTGAGGTGAGCAGATCTAGAGTGTCGCTGGTGTTGAGAGTGCTCTAACAGGAGCTGCTTTCCACCTAAACTGAGACCTACCCAGAGTTCTCTCCTTCTTTTTTGCATAATTTATGCGTCACTCTATGCCTGAAAGGGTTTTGTTTTGACTTAATACTGGGTGCTCCCTTGTGTCTGGACAAAGCTATACCTCTCTGAAGAACTCTAATTAGAGCGAAACACTGTGTCAGGGGTTGCTTTTATTCATTTCAGGTTGGCTTGAGTTTGGTATTTTACCAATTCAAAGCTGTAATATTGTGCCTGGAGTGATAAATGGCTTTTGTTATTTAACAGCTCGGCAAGGACTGCACTGTACTAGTCCTATGCTTAAAGACTTTGCTGTTTAAATGGCGAAAGACTTTGTCATTTTCTATCTCGGCATGGATAGCACTGTCTAATCCTATGCTTAAAAACTTTGATAGAAAAACAGACATTTGAGGTGAGCAGATCTAGAGTGTCGCTGGTGTTGAGAGTGCTCTAACAGGAGCTGCTTTCCACCTAAACTGAGACCTACCCAGAGTTCTCTCCTTCTTTTTTGCATAATTTATGCGTCACTCTATGCCTGAAAGGGTTTTGTTTTGACTTAATACTGGGTGCTCCCTTGTGTCTGGACAAAGCTATACCTCTCTGAAGAGCTCTAATTAGAGCGAAACACTGTGTCAGGGGTTGCTTTTATTCATTTCAGGTTGGCTTGAGTTGGTATTTTACCAATTCAAAGCTGTAATATTGTGCCTGGAGTGATAAATGGCTTTTGTTATTTAACAGCTCGGCAAGGACTGCACTGTACTAGTCCTATGCTTAAAGACTTTGCTGTTTAAATGGCGAAAGACTTTGTCATTTTCTATCTCGGCATGGATAGCACTGTCTAATCCTATGCTTAAAAACATTGATAGAAAAACAGACATTTGAGGTGAGCAGATCTAGAGTGTCGCTGGTGTTGAGAGTGCTCTAACAGGAGCTGCTTTCCACCTAAACTGAGACCTACCCAGAGTTCTCTCCTTCTTTTTTGCATAATTAATGCGTCACTCTATGCCTGAAAGGGTTTTGTTTTGATATATATATATATATATATATAACACACTCGTCTCCAAACAGCCAACGTACCCGCAATCCCCAGGCACCGTCGGCTGAAAAACGAAAGTTGACCCAGGCTCGGGTGAAAGGATATTTTTTTATTATATTTCCAAAATCGCCACCAGCATTACGTTTCGGCCTTCTCAGAGGCCTTGATCACATGACGTTAGGGGAGGGACACAGGTTTTTTAAAGTGCAAGTGCTGAATAAACTAAAGCATGATTGGAAGGTTCAAAATACAAGGTGATAGACATAGTAAACAGCCTTAACATGGACTACACGATCTGGTATAGCTGTACATGCACGGCAAGGCATTATCCTAGGGGGAACAGAGATTTCATAACATTTCATAAAATCAATTTCACACATCCTAAAACATCCTAAAACAGTGCCTATAATTTATGGGAAACGAACTGGAAGAATCAACTATTATTGTATCAAATTACAAGATCTATGATAATTCCCCATAACGTTCCTACCAACATTGCCAGCACCGATATCCATATACAGCTTGCTTAATAAAACCCAAGTGGGTTATGTATAATGATCGTGTGACTGTAAGCCCTTCACCTTCACTTTAATGATTATTTCAAAACTATTTACACTGGGGTAAAAAATCCCCCAACAATGAACCACAAACTTCTATGCCATACAGTTATACAAATGTGTGAAAAGCAAAAGGTGTACATGTGAAAATCTGTGATATTAAAAACCCTCTATATTACAAATTGATTCAGGGTATAATGTCATATTTTCATAACTTTTGACCACCATGGAATAACCGTCACAACGAGCAAGTGTGGAATTTACAGTAAGAAACTAAATATTGTGACCAGTGTCCCAGCCTATGACGATGGAATTCATTGGAATAATAGGACAAATCACCTTTAACAGGGCACAGCATAAAATTTAATTTGTTATTTATGGGCAAGATATTATTTATAACAGCAAGTGCCTAGGAGCTAGGGAGACATTATAGGTGTGTGTAAAAATCCACACTTGAGTTAAGACCCATGGGGGACCTAGTATCTAGGTCTAAAATATACCTGGTCTCAAGGGCTCGTAACATTGCTTCCCTATTGCCACCTCTACGTAATGGTGGAATTGCATCAATGGCAAAATATTTTAAAAGATGACTCTGTTTGCCATGAGCTTCTTTAAAGTGGCGTGCCACCGGGTAAAAGGCATCCTCAGTATTGATTGCCCTTATGTCCTGGAGAATCCTTTTGTGCACCTGCAACTTGGAACTACCCACATATCGCAAGGCACACGGACACTCCAGCACATAAACGGTGTACTCTGACTTGCAAGTGAGCTGTTTGGTAATAAGTCGAGGAACATCAGAAAAGGGAGTCAGGTATTGCGTTTTGCTAACACCGTGTTGGCAGGCTTTGCAGGATGAACATTTCTTGAAGCCCTTAATAGCTTTAAACCATGGCGTTACAGTGACTACTTCAGGGCTGGGTTTGACCAATGATTCTCTCAATGAGAATGCCCTTTTGCATGAAAAGCTGGGCTTCAAGGGCATCAAATGACCAATAGTAGGGTCATTGTTAACCAAATTCCAGTTTTTAGAAACGATTTTTCGTATGGCCTGGAATTGCTGATTAGAAGTTAACACCAATCTGATTGGTTGTTCACTACCCTCGGTTTCCTGTTCTCTGCTCTGCCCGGTTTCCAAAGCATTTTCTCTAGTCATGGTATTAGTCTTTCTGATGGCAGATTCGACAACCTTCAAAGAATAACCTTGGGCTAGAAAACGCTCTTTACTGTCCCTCTGCGCTTGTCTACACTGTTCTTCTGTACTGCAAATACGTCTGATTCGCAGCATCTCCCCATATGGGATGCTGCGAATCAGATGCGCAGGATGATGACTCTTTGCGTGGAGAATGGTTTTACCAGCAGTTGGTTTACGGAACAGGGTAGTTTGGATTCTGTCATTTTCAATCAAGATCTGAACATCCAAAAAGCAAACACTTTTCTGACTCATGTGGTGAGTGAATTCCAAATTAAATGTGTTAATGTTAAGTTGCCTGATAAAATCTACAGCCTCTGTCTCGGTACCGCGCCAAATCAGAAAAATGTCGTCAATGTATCGGTACCATTGAACAATCTGTTCCTCCATGACCAGGTGGTGTGTGCCCATGAGGACCTGTCTCTCCCAGTAGCCCATGTGCAGACAGGCATAACTAGGAGAGAAACAGGCCCCCATCACCACCCCCCTGATCTGTTCGAAAAGCTGGTTGTTAAACTGAAAATAGTTGTTGTTCAGACAGAAGGAGGTCATTGCCATCAGCATCCTGTTATGTTCCGCATATTGGACAGATCTGTTATCCAAATAAAATTGCATAGCTCTCAAACCATCACAGTGTCTGATACTGGTATAGAGTGATGAAACATCAAGTGTTATTAACCAATACCCAGATTGCCAATTCACAGAATTTAATTGTCTTAAAAAATCACTGGAATCTTGCACATATGATGGGAGCGCAGTAACAAAATCCTGGAGAAAGAAATCAATGTATTTTGTGACATTTTCCAATAATCCATTTATGGCAGAAATGATTGGTCTGCCAGGATGTTTGTGAGAATCCTTGTGAATTTTAGGGATCAAATAAAATACGGGCATAACTGGAAAGTCTTGTTTCAGAAATTTAAATTCATCAAGACTCAAGAGGCCCATACTCTTCCAACTCAATAATAGGCCCCCCAGTTCATTTTGTGCCTGTCTTAAGTCAGTGAGATCACATCGTTTATAACAAGAGGCATCCGACAGTTGTGAGTGTGCCTCTTCCAAATATAAGGCTCGCGGCCAAAGCACGACATTGCCCCCCTTGTCGGCTTGGCGGACAATGATTGAATTATCGGCTTGTATCTTCCTCACCAAATTGTTATATTTGTTGTTATAGATGCTATATTTGCGTGTCTCCTTCAAAGTTGACATATGTAGTTTTTTAATCCCTGCAATGGTGAGATCATGGAAAATGTCAATATTGTCATGGACAGTTAGTGGTGTAAACGTTGATCTTGGTTTGAATTTCGTCAGTCCAGGTGCGCTAGTAATCACAGGTTCGTCTTGTGACGCTACAGATGCCCCTTCATTCCTCAGGGCAACTAGATTTTGGAGTAGGTTGGCATCCCCTGCTACAGCTCCCTGTGTTGTTATGCCATGTGAAATTGATCGTGGCTTCAGCAAGGGACGGCTGTTTAGAAAATGTTTTTTAAATTGAGTTTTCGAATGAATTTAAACAACTCAATCCTCGTTTGCGCATAGTTGAAATTGTTAGCTGGGCAGTAGGAGAGACCTAGAGATAGAATATCGACATCAGACTTGTTAAGTGTCATCGGAGTGAGATTTATCACTGCTGGACCCCATGAATGTTGTACTTGTGTTGTTTCTGTGTCAATTAGCTTCGTTTGTTCCATCTCTTTTTGTTGTTTACTACAAATTTCTTTTTCGTTGTTGGTTGTCCGCCTTCGGGCTGCTTTGCGCCGCTGGTATCGCTTGCGGTTCCGTTCTTGCTTGTTTGTGGACGTGGGATCCTGGGGCGTAATGTGTCTCGACGGTCTTGCCGGAGACAATTTACCTCTTGCCCCAGCGAGAATTTGGTAAACCCCAACTTCAGGTTTATTCCGCAACTATCTGTTTCCGAACCGCTTTCCGGAGCAGAGCTATACTCCGAGGCTGAGGAAGGCGGGTTAGAGGCCGATGTTCCTGCTGCCCCTGCTGCTGATATACCCGCCTCTGCACTGCAATTAGCCGCTTTAATGGCGTCATATTTTTTGACAAATGTAAATACGCGCCCATTTTGATAATCGGCTTTATCCCTTTGAAATTTGAAAGTTTTTCGTTTTTTTATTATGTCTTCTTCCTTGAGAAGTCTAGCTGTCATCTCCTCTCTTAGTTTCTTAGACTCCTCCTCAGAACCTTTTTCCAGCTCAATGATTTCACCTTCCAGGACATCAATTTGCTGTAACAGGAGTATGCGATCACTTTCTGCATACCTCACTAAGATTATCACAAGTCTTCGTGATGAATCCAAATTGCATTGTGCCCATTCATCGAGCATCTTTGGGTCAGGTTGTTCAAATGATGGTGCCAGCATAACGCGCAATCCGCGGGGAATGCCCACCACCTCCAGGTATCTATGCAGGGAGCAATGCTCCCACCACTTAGACTGCTCCCTCCTCATGATCTTTTCCAATTTTTTATAAATGTCTTTAAGGCTGTTGTTAATAGTTTGTTCCGGGACGGTTTGATTCACGGTGGTCTGCTCCCCAGCCGGGGAGTCGTTAAACATGTCAAGAGCTGCCTCTGCTCTGCCTTTTTCTCTACCCCTTAACGTGCTGGCTGACATGGCGATTGAATAAAATGCAACAAGTGCTTGCTCACCCGTGTATGACGAACGTGAAGCCCAGTGGCGTCGCTCGTCAACAAAGCACAACTCCTTCTCCGGACTCTCCACGTATTATCCTGCACATACACCGCAGCGAGCACCGGACCAAAAGTCGGGACATCCGTCACTCGGCGCTCGTTTTCGGCTCAGCAGGTTTGAATCACGCGGTCCAGGGGCTGGCGCTGCTACTCCTCACTGGAGTTTCTTTTGCTTCCGGGAAACCGAAAGGAACAGCTTCCTGCAGAGTCGCCCACGTGGAAGGAAGGGTCAAACTGAAGACCGTAGAAGCCAGGAACGGTCAATAGGTACGAAACACACTCGTTTCCAAACAGCCAACGTACCCGCAATCCCCAGGCACCGTCGGCTGAAAAACGAAAGTTGACCCAGGCTCGGGTGAAAGGATATTTTTTTATTATATTTCCAAAATCGCCACCAGCATAACGTTTCGGCCTTCTCAGAGGCCTTGATCACATGACGTTAGGGGAGGCACACAGGTTTTTTAAAGTGCAAGTGCTGAATAAACTAAAGCATATATATATGTTGCCACAAAGTGCCCTGGAGCAATAACACACAGACCGGATGGTAGACTCCAATCCGTGTGACCTCCCGAATGCTCCAGGGCACTTTGTGGCAATATATATATATATTACCTACTGGCGGTCGCCAGTAGGTATATATAGTTAGGATTTTTTCTCTATGGGATTTTTGAAAATTCTATGTCTAATAACTTTGGCGTTTGTGGACGGAATTGGCTGAAATTTTCAGGAAAATGGCACATTTTGTTTCTGAGCAGCCCTTGAAAATTTGGGGGGGGGTTCGTCAAGGGGGGGCCGAGAAAAAAGGGGGGTCCCAAAACGTGTTTTTAACATTGAGTTTTCCATAGGGCGGTTGGCCTCACTTTTAGCCCGAACGGCTGAATGGATTTGCACGAAACTTGGCAAAATTGTAGGGACTGGTAGCCCGATGTGCCTTTTGTAGGTCTCAATATATGTGCTCCAGTGGATTTTGAGAAATTAACGTTTAAAAAAAGATATATATCTGTAACAGCGGACCTGGCAGCGTCCCAGGACGCGTACTTTTCGCGCAACGGAGCTTTGTGAAGCGAAGCTGATTGGTTCTCCGGCGTCTGTCAACATTCCAAAAAGTCCGTAGCGGCCGCCATCTTGTCTCTCGGTAGGATCGAGAGACAAGAGGAGGTCAAAACAAAGGGGGAAATAACTATAAGGGGGCATAGTAGATCCTCGCTGACCCCCTAGGTTTGATGTGGAGGTTTTAAAAGGGCCCCGCGGGGCAAAAAAAAATAATAATAATAATAATCGAACGGCTGAATGGATTTGCACGAAACTTGGCAAAATATTAGGGACTGGTAGCCCGATGTGCCTTTGCTAGGTCTCAATATATGTGCTCCAGTGGATTTTGAGAAATTAACGTTCAAAAAAAGATATATATCTGTAACAGCGCTCCGCTTCGCGTAACGGAGGTTTGCGAAGCTGATTGGTCATTCTGTCACTGGGCTATAGTTGGGCTACATCTGGCTGATATTTGGGCTACATTTGTTTTTTTGTGTGTCTGGCGGCCATCTTTGGGCTACATTGGGCTACATTGGGCTTCATTGGGCTACATTGGGCTACATTTGGGCTCCAACATATATATAGGCCAATGTAGCCCAATATATATTTTTCAAAGTTAATTTTCGTAAAAACCACTGGAGCATATATCTTGAGACATAGCAAAGGCACATCGGGCTACCAGTCCCTACAATTTTGCCAAGTTTCGTGGAAATCCATTCAGCCGTTCGAGCTAAAAGTGAGTCCAACCGCCCTATGGAAATGAAGGAAATGAATGGGTAATTTGTAATTAGCAAATAGCTAATCGCAAACTAGGAATGGTAAAGAATCGCTATTTATTCCTTAAAGTTCGCTATTTAGGAAATGCAAAAAACTTTGATGATACATATGGCGGTTCATCTCTAACAAGATAAGAAGCATAGGGATACATTTATGATGACTGGCGCATCACCAGGGATGTGTTAGTCATTCTGTGCCGCTGTTCCGTCACCTATGGTGTGCTGCATTTACAATGCGGCGCATCATGGGGCAAAAACAGCACAGATGCGTGATGTATCTGTGCCGTAAAGGTGGCGCATTGCTGGAGTTGTATCGCAAGTGTGATGAAGCTCCAGCAAGGGTCGGGGGTGCCCCTGTCACAGGGTTTCTGTTCTCACACAGAACTGTGGACAGAGGATTGGAACCTCGACGAATTAGGGTGTCCCAAAACTCACGTTAGTAATCAAAAACTCCTTAGTAAGCTAGGTACAGTGTCACATTGGATATAACAAACTCTCAATGTTTAGACAATCCAGAATATGAACTTATAGTACCTCAGGATACGTGGAACTCATGAACAGTCGGTCGTTATATATTTCTTAGAAACCAGAACATGGAGTTAAGAAGAACACATGTGTATTTGAAATGTTTATTTACTAATGCCGTCTTCTCAGGCGTAGTATCTTAGATAATACAAGTACACATATTATCAGTAGCAAAATTACCAGCATAGTTACTAGTACATAAAAAGCGAATGGTGATAGTATGTTAACATGCTGTAAATGAATAAGAGTTAGCAACACTTATAAGCAGCCGCGGGCCGTGGAGGGAGTTACGGTGAGGCAGGGAGGCGGGGAGGGGGAGAAGCAGGGTGGAGAATACAAGTACACATATTATCAGTAGCAAAATTACCAGCATAGTTACTAGTACATAAAAAGCGAATGGTGACAGTATGTTAACATGCTGTAAATGAATAAGAGTTAGCAACACTTATAAGCAGCCGCGGGCCGTGGAGGGAGTTACGGTGGGGCAGGGAGGCGGGGAGGGGGAGGGGCAAGGTAGAGAGGGCTCCACCCTGCTTCTCCCCCTCCCCGCCTCCCTGCCTCACCGTAACTCCCTCCACGGCCCGCGGCTGCTTATATCTCACCCTCCCTAATACACATATTATATTATTTGCTAAGAAGGTCTCTTTGTGTTGGTTTAGGGCGTGCCCATACTTTAGTGTCTTAGATTTGAAGGAATCACATCAGCATACACCAGCTCTCTCTTCATGTGAACCGCATCAACTGTTGTGTATGTGTGTTCGGCAAAGCAATATAAAACCCGCCTCATGCCCAGAATTGGCAGAAGTTGCACTTATGTTATGAGTATGAAGTCGTGGAGATCAGACCTCATAACAATTCTGTATCGTGTTGTTCTTGAAACTTTAGCACTCGCTGTACAGATATAGTTTAACAAGCAAAGCAGATAGTAGAGCAATAACATATTATTCTCATGTAAACCACGATGAACTACTAGGTGGAAAGCTAAAGCAACAACTAAGTGTCGTGTGCAGAAGTTGCAAAAAAGGAAAAATGGCGTTTAAACCGGTAATGAGCCCATGCTAACTTAACACAGTGTAAAGATATCCAGGACCTAGATGACACCTCCCCATGATCCGGAAACGAACTGAATAAGATAATAGAAGTGCCATCTCATGAGAGCAGATTGCAAGTTTATATGTGGACGGTCCGCAAGGTAAAGCATTAAAAACTAGGAAAATTTAATGCTAAAGAAAAATAAAACAGCCAAGTACTTTATCGAGTCTTAAGCCAATAGGCAAGGTAAATAATAAAAACTTGACAAATAAGTCAATGAATTGTCAATGAAATGCTAGTACTCAGCATATCAAACATGAAAAAGGTCTATGACATAACTGTGTATGCAAAATAAGCTGCAACAGCCTCCAATAGGAAGTCACCGTCTTCATCCGAAAACAGTTCAGCCATCCAATTTAAAAGCGGAAAAGAACATACGTGCTCTCCCAGCACCGGATCCTCTATCACCATCAGAGGACAGCTCGGTGGGTTTTCAAGAAAGCTCTGTTCCAAGAAAGACTGTGCTGCCGCCAGTAAATTCCAGGGACCAAGTAGTCCATGCATCAATGCCACAGCCATAATCCTTTCGCCAGGACAAACCAACTCGTGAGTAATGATAGGAGTCATCAGCTGATTAAAGTCGACGTCAGGAGAAACCGGTCCGCAGAGACACAAATCAATGGCCCAATCGAAATCACAGGTCAGGCAGTGAAATACAGGCTGGACACAGGTGAAGTAGGAGAATCGAAAAGATAATCCATATGCCGTGCTTAATATCGCCAACGGCATTGTGCCATAATATTCTAGCATGCGATTGCGGAACAGTGTCAGCAGCTGCAGGGTGGGAGGTTGCATAGGAGGGACATCCATATTTAAAAATGTAAAAAAGCACAAGAGCGTCCGCTGGTAATGCAAGTAAAAATGCCAATCCACGAACCAGAGTGGAGAAAATAGAATGAAAGGAAGCAGGGATGACTCCAAAGATTTTCTCAAATGAAGTCACGAGACCACTGGTAACAACTTTAAAAAAGTGCGCCAGGGCCTTTGTGGAGGATGCGTTAAAGATAGTCGGAACCATCTTGCTGAAATTGAAAGGCAAATCTGAATTGAAAAGGGTCTGCACCTCTGTACGGGTGTTCGCTATGTGAAGCACGAAAGTTTCACGGGCCGAACTCAAGGCCACCTCTCTCTGAGACAAAAGAGCTCTTATTCTTGCCATGCCGTTGAAATCTGTCCCAAGGTTGGTATTTGTGGCCAGATTGAAAACTCCCTATGTTCATGTGTGGGAGGAAATAGAACATTTCTGCAGCAAATAACCCGTTCACTTACTGTTACGATAAAAGGAATACTTTTAATTAACTCAGAACAATCTTCATTATTGAGCATCAAATAACTACCATTTTCCAACAACTTGAACGTGGGGATGATAGCAGGAACTGGCGTGCCTTGCAACACGCAAGCCATATTTGGTCGGTGTTTGTTGCATGAACCGTGTAACTGTATGTGCCTACACATTAGTGAATGATCTGGCGTCTCAGTGCATTCCTCTCCATTCAGATAAACTTCTTGATCATCTTTGAAACATCTGTATGTGTATGGAAGCGACCAGACCTCATGAAGAAAAGCACTACCTAAAGGTTCATAACGACCTATTGGTATATATTTCATACAATTTGAAAACTTATATAAAGCAAAAGGCAGCGTTATTAAACCGTGGATAAGGCACGTTGCCAAAAAACCCGCAATCCTCTGCTGATGATGTCACTGAGCATGTCATGAATGATGTAATATGTGACATCATCAGCAGTGGATTACGGGTAATAGTATCTCTAGTTTACTCCCCTATAGCTGTCTTTCTTTTAACATAAGTGTCTGTTTCCTTCCCTTATACTTACTGTTTTTGGTTCGCTTCCGGTTCGCGTACCGGCGAGCGAACTGGGAAGCGAACTAAGAGAAATAGAGGTTGGCACAGTTCCAAATATTGTACCAATTTTTTAATAACGGGGAGGTAGTTCTGAAAAGAACTTTTTTTTTTATTGTTTTTGTTGTTTTATATTTTTTTTATTATTTTTCGGAACATTTTTTTACTTTTTTTGAATTTTTCTGAACAGTTTTATATTTTTTGGGGTTTTTCTTGGAGGGGGCAATGAAAACGATTCATTGTAAAGGGCTCAACAAGAGCAACAAAACAAAAAAAGAAGTATTTATTATTTTGGGCGTTTCGTACAAACTTGCATATGATAGTCAATAGCTCTGTTGATCAGAGTGATGCTTCTTTCTCCGTAGGAAATGAATCCATCGCAAAATACGCAGATGTGTTTTACTTCACCAAATTTCATTTGTATATTTGGCACCATCTCCCTGCCCTCTGGTCCCGTTACTTCCGGTACAACAGATCTTCTGGCCATAATAGGGAGATTATCTAGGTCGTTCCGAAACTGTGCAGCACTGTAGTTGTTAGGATGCCACCTAGTCAAATGGCGATGCATTGTGTAGTTTCCGAAACTGTATTTTTTCTCGGTTCCTCTGGACAGTCTATCTTGACATATAAGGCAAGTTACGTATCTTGCATTTACTTTTTTCTGACCTTTGGGAATTTTAAAAAATTAAAACACACGGAAGGTACAGAAGGTCTCAGAAATACAGAGGGAGAGAAAAGAAAATAGCAAATATCTCTATTGGGACCTAATAGTGTCCTCTTTACATGCCCAGAATACACAGTTAATCTGGAAACAACCAAGAAAACAAAAACAAGAGAAGATGCACAAGGAGAGGAAAAAGATACCCATCAGCCCACTCATAAGTGGAATCTCGTCATCTGGGTATATGTTGGTAAATGGTGTCCTCTAGGGTCTGCCTTGGAAACAATCCATAGGACTGCCTAGTGATGGACCCAGAACATTTCACCAACAGATGACAGTATATGAGCGGGAGGGGTTGAGGTTGCAGTGCTCAAAGAAAAAGAAGAAGAAAAGGAAAATAATCCAAGTGATTCCAAAAATACCTACGATGATGTCATGAAATACTTTATTAGGGCTGACCATCAAAGTGGTATGGTTAAAAACAGTATGCTGATAGCATGTAAGGAATTGCTACCCACCAATGTTGTTATTCGGTCAACATGTTTCAGCCTCAAGGGCTTTCGTCAGGACCTATGGTGCTACTGCAACACTTACTTAAGTGATGTGAAAGTGGGATCTACATCTGCTTTCCAAACTGAAAAGAGTGTATCTTCTCCTGCATAGACACAATACAAAAGACAGAAACAGAGACATGGACAAATTATGTCAACAAAAAGAAGTGCACAGACTGCAAACTCTCGTTTCTATGGTCTTTATAATAAGGCTATGAACACTTGAAAGACACTCACCCTTATTGTGGGGAGAGAAAACCTCACCTCACCTGGCCACTGCTCAGGAAGAAAGGGAGGCCACGCACTGGAAATAAACAGAACACTTAGAAAGTTATAACCAGTGGTAGTAGAAACACAATCTACAGACAAGAAAAACTGGATTCAAAACACATAAATCAGAGACACACATGGTGACACAATGGCCAGACTGGTTTCCTCTTGCATCAGGAAAGTATACCACAAAGCCTCACTGACTGCACTGCTTGCACAAACCTGTAGACCTATAAAGTACAAAGGCCCAGGTAGCCAGCCGCAGTCACTGGGAATAGAGGCGCCTACTCCTGTGCTTTCCACCTAGTACTCAAAGACCAAAGACCAAAGCAATAATGCTATTGACTGTACCACCACCACTGACCTCTCCGTCGTTGCCTCGGAGTGAAAACTGAGCCGAGGGGGAGGCGACGACTGATGGTCACACGCGATGTTAAATACACTGCAGTGGACCTGAAAGGAAACTCCTTTGTTTCAAAATTTGATTGGCTCATGTGCAGGCCAATGGGAATCGGCTCACAGGCAGCCAACCGTGACCTACACTGATAAGCCTGCAGTGGACCTGAAAGGAAATTCCTTTGTTTCAAAATTTGATTGGCTCATGTGTAGGCCAATGGGAATCGGCTCACAGGCAGCCAACCGTGACATACACTGATAAGCCTGCAGTGGACCTGAAAGGAAACTCCTTTGTTTCAAAATTTGATTGGCTCATGTGTAGGCCAATGGAAATCGGCTCACAGGCAGCCAACCGTGACCTACACTGATAAGCCTGCAGTGGACCTGAAAGGAAACTCCTTTGTTTCAAAATTTGATTGGCTCATGTGTAGGCCAATGGGAATCGGCTCACAGGCAGCCAACCGTGACCTACACTGATAAGCCTGCAGTGGACCTGAAAGGAAACTCCTTTGTTTCAAAATTTGATTGGCTCATGTGTAGGCCAATGGGAATCGGCTCACAGGCAGCCAAACGTGACCTACACTGATAAGCCTGCAGTGGACCTGAAAGGAAACTCCTTTGTTTCAAAATTTGATTGGCTCATGTGTAGGCCAATGGGAATCGGCTCACAGGCAGCCAACCGTGACCAACACTGATAAGCCTCAGCCACATTAACAGGCCGACCGTGAGACATACCTCACGCGCATATGCACACCAGTCAAATCGTAAGGCAGTAAGATGGTGTGTTGTATTCTATCCAAAGAAGAGCCATAAGAAGAGCTAGGTGTGTTTATTTATTTATACTGCTAGAGGGCAATGTTTAGAGGTCGCGCGCTAATTTAGCCGTTTGCCAACTTCCAGTCGAATAGTACCGGGGGCTTAAACTGATATAGACACTGGCTACATATATTCAATATATATAGAACATGAGAAGGGGAACCCTACCCAGCGAGGGTGTTAGAGCTCAGTGGAGGTAACCCTTATGCCAAAGGCTGTTAGCACAAGGACTCTGTGTTCGGAAAAACAATCTGCGCAATCACAGCTGCATCCAAGGAATGTCATCATTCAATCCTTCTGTGTCACTATGAAGTTTGAAAACCCACTTCTGTTCTTTCCTCAATAGGAAAAGTGAAACATCCGTGACGTGACTAGGTATGTAAGGTTGTTCTAGAACCAACCATCTCAATTCATCTGGACTATGTCTCTTGTCAAGGAAGTGAGTGGTGAGCCGTGTTGCCTGTTTTCTGCGTCTCATGGTGCTCATATGTTCCTGCACGCGCAATTTGATTTTTCTTGCGGTCATGCCGATATACCTTAGTCCACAGGGGCAGGTAATCTGGTATATCACTTTCTCACTGTTGCAATTAGTGTGGTGTTTCAATTGCCATGGTCGCGAGGTCCCAATGTCCACTTCAAGTGTTTTGCTGGTCAGTGGGCATACTGAGCAATTCCCGCAGGGATGATGTCCTCGTACCGGGGGCAGACCCCATAGAGTTTGCGGGGGTTCACATACTTCTTGCCGAGGTCGTGTATGCACAAGAGAGTCTCTCAAGTTGTTCCCTCTTTTAAAAGAAAAGAGTGGAAGGGGAATGGTCTCACCGGAGCTGTTCAGAATGCGCCACCTTTTCCTGATCATCTTTTGGATTTTAGAAGATGATGTGTTGTACGTTGTCACGCACACCAATCTGTCTAGTGGTGGTTTGACAACTGGAGGCTCAAGCAGCGCTTCGCGATGGTTATTCACAGCGCGTTTCATTGAAGTCCGGACAAGGTTATTCGGATAGCGTCTCACTTTCAACTTCATGGAGAGATCTTTCGCTTTTCGGCGGAAGTCTGGAATGTTTGAACAATTCCTCCGGACCCTCAAGAACTGTCCAAAGGGGAGGTTCTCACGGAGGGACCGGGGGTGATGGCTATCGAATCTCAGCAGGGAGTTCCGAGCCATGGGTTTCCGATACAAGGAGCTCGCCAAATGGCCATCTTCTGGAAAGATGACAAGATCCAAGAAGGGGAGCTCTGTTCTACTATGCTCAAGGGTAAACCTCAAAAAAGCATTCTGACCATTCAGCCACTCTTGAAACAACAAGAGGGAAGGTACATCGCCACGCCAGACGACAAGAATGTCGTCGATGTACCGCTTCCACATCATCAATTGATGATGATGAGGGTTGTTGGTGCTCAACACGTGGTGGGTCTCAAACTGGTGGACATACAAATTAGCCAGGCTGGGGGCAAATTTGCTGCCCATTGATGTCCCCGAGGTTTGTAAATACAGGGAATCCTCAAAGGCAAAAAAGTTCTCGGTCATAGCAATCCGAGCTAATTCCATGACAAAGTGAGTGGGAGTTGTCAAGGTAGAAGGGAAAGCCTCTAAAAGTTCTTGTACAGTTTGTAGTGTATCCATTTGAGGAATACAAGTGTACAAAGATTCGACATCAAAACTAGCTAAAATGTCAGTATTAATGTCGAAGGTCACCTCAGGTAGAATGCGCAGGACATCTTTGGTGTCCTGAAGGTAGGTCGGCATTGTCTTAACAATGGGACTTAAAAAGATGTCAACAAAGGAGGACAGAGGTTCGAGCAAAGATCCAATGCCCGAAATGATCGGACGGCCCGGAGGGGGTCTCGCAGGCTTATGAATCTTTGGGAGGATGTAAAAGTAGGGAGTGATGGGACACTTGGTGACTAAAAAGATTGCCTCTTTCGGAGTAATCCAGCCTTCTGCGCTGGCTTCCTCTACCAGATGTTTGATCTCATTAGTTAGTCTTGGCGTGGGATTTTCAGCAAGGAGGGTGTAGGACTGTGCATTGCCTAGTTGTCTCAGGCATTCAGCTCGGTAGTCAGTAGTGTTGAGAATGACTATGGCA
Organism: Lissotriton helveticus; assembly: GCF_964261635.1. Classification (NCBI taxonomy): domain Eukaryota; kingdom Metazoa; phylum Chordata; class Amphibia; order Caudata; family Salamandridae; genus Lissotriton; species Lissotriton helveticus. The sequence continues at coordinate 811,203,500 of NC_136063.1, forward strand.
CCCCCCTTGTCCGCTGGTTTAATCACTATCCCCGTGTCTTTCGAGAGAGTGTCCAGGGCTGATCTGTCTCTTTTTGATATATTCTGGTAGTTCCCCTCTTTGGAAAAGTCCATAGATTTGAGGTCTTGTAGTATTGCAGCCTCAAAAGTGCCAACTTTGGATGGTACTTGTTGCAACAGGGGCATGAAAGTGGATCTAACTTTAAGACCTGTGTTTGTATCTTCAGTCGGGGTATCTGTTTCTTTGTTTTTGAAGAAATAGTGCAGCCTGATGGTTCTGAAAAATCGTTCGATCTCCCCTCTTATCAAAAAGGGTTCCCCACTGTTGGTCGGGACAAACCCTAGGCCTCTGTTTAGAACATCCTGTTCAGTAGGAGTGATCACTCGACTACTTAGGTTCACTACCAAGTCTGCGAATTTCGGCCTTTGCGAATGCTAATTAGACAAATGGTATGTATCAAACAAGTTTGATGCAAAATAAGGAATAGTAAAATGTGCTATTCCTTATTTTGCGATTGCACTGAAGGAGTTGCAAATTTTGCGATTTCTTAAATGCAATGTATCAAACAAAAAATATGCAAAAAATGCCATTAAGGATTTGCAAATTACCACCAACTTCTAGTTGGTGGTAATTTGCGAATTCTTTTCAAAAAGCTTTTTTTCCAAAAAACAAAAGATGCCATATGACGCCCATACATGCCCTTAGGGCATGTATGTGCGCCATATGCCCCCAAATTTCTTTTTCAGGGGTGCAGCAGGGTGTTCTTGAGACACCCCTGCACCCTTGGAAAAATTCCTAATTTGCGATGAGCTAATTGCTAATCGCAAATTGCACCTTCATTCCTATGGGCCTCCTGGCCCATGGAAATAAATGGGTAATTTGCAATTAGCAATTTGCTCATCGCAAATTAGGAATGGTAAAGAATCGCTATTTATTCCTTAAAATTCGCTATTTAGGAAATGCAAAATAGTTTGATGATACATATGGCGGTTCATCTCTAACAAGATAAGAAGCTTAGGGATAGATTTATGATGACTGGGGCAATGAAGTGGACATCACTTACTTCATTGGTAGGCCTTTACATGTATTATCTCCTCTGTATTCTTCATCAAGCGTAACTTTAATCTGCAATCCTGAGTAGGTCTCACCTTAAACAAACCTCTGGATAGGCCACACCTTATCGTCATCCTGAATTAATCATTTAAAATGCTAGGGACAGATTTATGATAGGTGTATGCCTCTTTTGCGCCACTGTGCGTCACTTTTCTGATGCAGCGGCGGTGCAAAAGATTTGCTATGAGGCGACAAAATTACAAATTGATGCATTTAGGCAGATGTGTCATGGTGTAAAAAAAACGTGCCACATGAAACCGATGCAGCAGTGATGCAAAAGATGCACCATGTTGCAAGACAGGCCTCACTTGGGGCCATATGTATCAAGCTAATTAGCATTCGCAAAGGCCAAAATTTTGCGAATTTCTGCCTTTGCGAATGCTAATTAGACAAATGGTATGTATCAAACAAGTTTGATGCAAAATAAGGAATAGCAAAATTTGCTATTCCTTATTTTGCGATTGCACGTAAGGATTTGCAAATTTTGCGATTCCTTAAATGCAATGTATCAAACAAAAAATATGCAAAAAATGCCATTAAGGATTTGCAAATTACCACCAACTTCTAGTTGGTGGTAATTTGCGAATATTTTTCAAAAAGCTTTTTTTCCAAAAAACAAAAGGTGCCATATGATGCCCATACATGCCCTTAGGGCATGTATGTGCGCCATATGCCCCAAAATTTCTTTTTCAGGGGTGCAGCAGGGTGTTCTTGAGACACCCCTGCACCCTTGGAAAAATTCCTAATTTGCGATGAGCTAATTGCTAATCGCAAATTGCACCTTCATTCCTATGGGCCTCCTGGCCCATGGAAATGAATGGGTAATTTGCAATTAGCAATTTGCTCATCGCAAATTAGGAATGGTAAAGAATCGCTATTTATTCCTTAAAATTCGCTATTTAGGAAATGCTAAATATTTTGATGATACATATGGCAGTTTATCTCTAACAAGATAAGAAGCTTAGGGATAGATTTATGATGACTGGCGCATCACCAGGGATGTGCCAGTCATCCTGCGCCGCTGTTCCGCCACCCATGGTGTGCTGCATTTACAATGCGGCGCAGCATGGGGCAAAAATGGCACAGATGCGTGACGCATCTGTGCCGTAAAGGTGGCGCATTGCTGGAGTTGTATCGCAAGTGCGATGCAGCTCCAGCAAGGCTCAGGGGTGCCCCATCTCCACAATGTTGCGTCAAGACCTATGCCTGCTTCAAGCAGGCGCAGGGTTTTGACGCAGCTTTGTCCTATCTGATTGTAAATGCGGCACACCATGGGTGGCAGAGCAGCGGTGCACGTTAACTGGTGCATGCCTGGGGATGTGCCAGTTAACATAAATCTGCCCCTTTACATTTAAGTATGTGCAGGGGACACAGAGTCGGTGAGGCTTATCCAAGGTTAAGAAGAGATGAGTCCTGTTCACTGAAAAATTAGACATAGGCTTCCCCTTCTCAGCATCGCTGGACATGGCTAAATAATAGCTGCAAAATGTTACTCTTGTTAAACAATTTTACTATTATAATCTCTGAGATTTGTCTCTTACTCTGCAACATCTCATTGTTGTTATCTTTCTTTAAAGATAAAGACAACATCAACATGAGTGACAATCAGCAATCAGTTGATTTCGACCTCATCATTGAACTCGTAATTGAAACATCAGTGGATGTTGATCCCTTGGATGATTTAAATCCTGAGGATGAAGAAGAACGTGATGAGGATGCAGATTTGTCAGAATTATATGACATAGGATGGGAAGCTGACGTGCTTGAGCCTATGGAACTATAAACATTTATTTAAAAAATTTATAATAAATAAAAAGTAAAAATGTAAACCGTTTAATTTAAAAATAAAGACACCTTCAAAAACAGGTTATGTGTAGTGTCTTCAATAAAATATTAAAATATGCTCATAAAATTAGATCAGATTCACATATAAAATAGCACAGGTAAAATGAATATAAATTCCATTTCTTTTCTGCTATTTCTGTATTCTAAATTTGCCAAGCACTAAAAAATCTTCTATGTAAAAATGTCAAGTAGTGTTTTAAGTTTTTGATTACTGTTATTGATTTACTGTTGGGTAATAGTGGTTAATAACATTTTTTAATATATTTTACCACAGATTCAACTGCAGATCATTTCAAGATTTCACCATGCCAACCAAAGAAAGACTGAGAAAGGCTGCAAAACGTCAAAGACAGCAGGTCAATGAAAAAAAGCAGCAGTCCTCTAACAAAAAGATTTGTCAAGTCACCAAGAAAGCACCGGGTAAGAGTACAAAAACATTCATAAGAAATATCTGTAGTAAAAAAAATATTACTACAGAAAATGTTTCAGTCCAGAAAAGGAGAAGCAATTCAAACGGAAAGGAAAGGCCAATGAAAATTTTTACTGCTAGAGCAAGAGATAACTCTGTGCATGATAGTAGAAGGAAACAACAGTTTAGGGACATTCGTAAACGAATGTTCCGCAACAGGAGAAAAAAAAAAGTTGAGAAAGTTATTGATCAGGCATTTGAAATTAAACGTAAGTTATTTATTTTGATAATCAATAGAATTAGGAAGCTAAACAAGGCAATTTATGATTTCAAAAGAAATAGTAGATGGAAGAGAATAGTTAATCGTAGTAATTTTTGTGAAGTTTTTTCTGGAGAATGGATGCATAGTTCAAGCTGTGAGGCATTTTTTAATGAGGAGAGTTATTTCCAGGATAATGATTTGGTGCATGCAGTTGACACCAGTGGTCGAGCTTATGAAGTGAAAGATGGTTGTCCAGTTGAAAAAGAAAAACTTGTGACAACAGAGGCAGAAGAGGTGTTAGGTAATGAGGTTTTAGGAAGACGTCCTAAGGTTCCTGTGTACACCTGGAAGTGTAGTAGTATTTGCAGTGTGCGACAGGATTCCATCAATTTGCTTTGTGATTTTGTACGGCCATTTAATAAGAAAAGTTTGAAGCAGAAAATGAAGTTGTTGCAAGAATTAGATCCTTGCAGAGTGAGAGAAGTGACAGGTTTGCATGGTCATTCACTGGCTTGTCTTTCCAGGAGAGTATGCCAGAGTGTTTTTCATCATTTCAGGATGCTAGCAGTGCATCATAATAAAGTGAGGAAATTAGTTAGAATGTTGTATTATGCTAAGAGTCCAGCAATTATGCTTAAACAATTATGCGCTGCTCTTTTGCATGGTTCTGAAATAGATGTGAAGAATATATGTGAAGAAATTGAGTTTTGTTACTTTGGAAGTAAAGAGGAGAATGTTGAAATTGACCAAGAAGAAGCGGGTAATGTGGAAGATAGTGTACAGGTTTCCAGTACAGATAATTTCCAGAGGGAAATTGCGACGTTTCAGGTCAAATCAAGTGAGAGGCCAAATTTCACTTGTGTGTGTTGTCGACGCACTTATTATAAGAATCAGACTAAGTTAGTGGATTTATATGCAAAAAGTGAAAGGGAAAATAATAGTGAATGGAAGGATTTCACAACATACTTGATGGTAGAAAATTGTTTTGATTTGGGATTGGATCAACGTGTGTGTACTTATTGTTGTAACAAATTAAATCAAAACCAGATGCCTGCTAGAGCAGTTCATAATAATCTGGAATTGGTTGAGATTCCTTCTGAATTGAAGGATTTAAATACTTATGAATCTATTTTGATTCAAAGTATCCATCCCTTTCAGGCTATTGTAAGAATGGAGCCAAAGACAGGGAAATTGCCTCCATCAGATTTACAGAGAGGATTAAAGGGACGAGTTGTTTATTTGCCTCTAGATTTGAAGAAAAACATTAACACAATTGGAGTAGAAAAAGTGGAAGAGGAACCTCTGGTTATCTTAGTTAATGGGGTTCCGACAAAGAATAAAAAAATATGGCAAGATTTAGTGGATGTTAGGAAAGTTAAAAAGGCAACATTGTATTTGAAAAAAAATAATAAATACTATAAGAATGTATATGTTGCAGAAGAGGAAGTAAGTGAGGAAGAGGATAGCGATTTGTGTGCTGGTCAAATTGAGAAAGTAGAACCCTCTACTAGTGAAGAAATATATGAACATTATAGTGTTCATCCTTTGCATTCCAAGGAAGTCATGGGGAATGCTATTGAGTTGTTTCAAATGAAACAAGCCAAAGGGAGTCCCATTAGTGTTTGGGAGGAAAGTTTGGAAGCTCGGTGTTTCCCACAGCTTTTTCCAACAGGTCAGGGAGGAAGATATGATGAGCGACCTCATCAAATTCCTGCTTCTGAATACCGGACTTTGCGATTGTATGCAGGAGATGCTAGGTTTCGACAATGCATTCCCTATTTGTTTCATCTCCTGTTTGAAAGCGATCTGTCTGGACTGTCATATGCAGTGAACCACATCTTGAAAAGTGGTATACACATGCAAAACATCTCGGCAAGTGACTTTATGGATAAAGTCAATGTCCAAGACAGTATTTTGGATTCTCACCTGATTAATCTCATGGCGTGTCAGCGTGGTACTAATGAGTACTGGTACCGTCATCATGGTGATTTAAAATGTATGCTGAGGAACTTAGGACCTCCTCACTTTGAGCTGTGCCGAGTATGGCTGGGAAGACTTACTTGAATTTCTACGAGAGGCAAACGCTAACATAGAAAACATCGAATTCAAGACACCCGGAGAACTGTGCTCTTTGGATCCAGTCAATGTATGTAGGTACTTCAATCATAGATTTGAAGCTATGATGTCTTTCATCATGAATAAGAAGAATCCACCTCTTGGAGAGGTGTTGGATTTCTTCTGGAGAAAGGAGTACCTAGCAAGAGGTGCTCCTCATATACATATGTTGCTGTGGATCAAGGATGCACCTAAATTTGGAACGGATCCAGAAGACTCAGTGATGAGTTTCATACAACAGTATTCTACGTGTGCTGTTCCAAACGCAAAGGAGAAGAAAAGCCTAAGAGAAAAAGTTCTACGTTTCCAAAGCCATCGATGTGGAAAGTACTGTCGTCGTAAATTCCGAAACAAGGACAAGTTCTACACCAAATGTCGTTTCGGCTTTTTTCACGACCGGTGATTTCTAAAGGAAGAGTGAACAGTTTGATGTCTTCGCTGCGACATAATGTGATGAAGAAATCACCTAAAAACACATACAATTTGAAGAGGAACGAAGAGTCTAAGTACATCAACGACTACAACCCGGTGATTTTGTCCATGTGGAATGCTAACATGGATATACAGTTTGTGGCTGATAACTGTATGGCTGTGGCTCGGTATGTGACGTCTTATATCACCAAAAAAGAGAAGACAGAATTGAAGGATATGTGGGAAGACATTTCCCATGAAAAGAGCCTCAGCAAGAAGTTGTACAGTTTCAGTCTGAAGATGTTGTCGCATCGAGAAATCGGAGCTTACGAATGTTCTGACCGGTTGTCTTCAGCAAGTCTCTATGCCAAGTCCAGGAGTATCGTTTGGGCGAGTCTTGGTCTTGCTGCAACGCGTAATCGAGTTCTCAAACCTGTGCGGGAAATTGAGTATTTGGCGGAAAAGGAGCCAAACAGTACCGACATTTTGAAGACAAACATGTTGGATATATATTATCCAAATCGAAGCAGTCACCTCGAGAATGTTTGTCTGTATGAGGTTCTTCAAAATTACATATTCAAGAGGAACATCAAAGAAGATACTGAGAAAGGAGTGTATGCTGTAATAGGAAGTGAGGGATGTCTGGTCAAGCAAAGAAAATGCCACTTGGTAAACCATCGAAAATTGAGTGGCGAATCTCCTGAAAAAAAGGAGTTTTTCTATTTAGCACTTTTGCAACTTTTCAAGCCTTGGCGTGCAGAAGAGGAACTGCTTGGAGATTTCCTCTGTTACGAAGACTCTTTCAATGCTGCCAAGGAGACCATAGAATGTCCTGCTTTTCCCAAATATGTAGAAATGTTGAATGCGGAAATTGAGCAGGAAGCAACGATTGCAGCCGAGATTGCCAGAGACAGTTCTCAGGACAGTCAGAGTTCTGCTTCATTGAGTCAGGATCCACTAGGAGGACCTGTTATCGAAAATGAAGCTGCCACTGCTATGAATCAAGTGGAAAGAGCCATGGCACATGCTCAGGAGGATACGGTTAACTTAGAAGAGTTGAAAAGACAACTCAACGTTGAGCAGAGGAAAATATATGACGAAGTTACCATGCAAATTGATCATGGATTAAGTCATGACAAGAAAGAGTGCTCATGTACGTCGTTGAAGCCTGTCCGACTGTACGTGAGTGGAGAAGCGGGAACAGGAAAAAGTTTCCTTATTAAAGCAATTTCATGTTATTTGCAGGAAAGGACAGAGTCATCGCTGTCTTGTGTTGTCACCGCTCCAACTGGACTGGCAGCACATAACATTAAAGGGATTACTTTACATCGTTTACTGATGCTGCCAGTGGAGCATGACAACAAATTACAATATCACAAGCTATCTGGAGATGCTTGTTGTGAAGTTTCAAGAATCTTGAGGAAAATGAAACTTCTTATCATTGACGAAGTAAGCATGGTTTCCAATGTCATGCTTGCCTTTGTGCATTTGAGAATGCAAGAAGTTCTCAAAACAGAGTATGATGTGTTATGTGGTGGCAAACACATCATTGTTTTCGGAGATCTTCTGCAGCTGACACCAGTGAAAGGGCAACCTGTGTTCAAAATGCTCACGCATGAAGATACCAGGAAGTGCCTAGGGAGCATTGGCAATGTCAATATATGGTTAAACTTCAATTATGCTGAACTGCATGAAAATATGCGTCAGGCGAAGGATGAAGTTTACAAGACTATTCTACAAGATGTTAGAATTGGAAAAGTGACCGAGCATGGGAAAGAAGCTTTACATGCACGATTACTGACAAATTTATATCCAGAACAAGATGTTGTGCCTGAGAATATTTTTCAGAAAATTACTGAGAAGAAATCTGGAATATGTTTGATGCCAACTCTTGCAGAATGTGCCAAATTCAACCACAAAATGTTGCATTTAGAAAAGCAAGAGATTGTGAAACTGGAAGCTATTGATAGAGTAGAGCATATGGGATCAACAATTATTTTGTCTGAGAATTTGAAAACAAAATTGGATTCATTAGAGAAGACTATATCTAAAACTGCAGGTTTTGAAAAGACTCTGAATGTGTGCTTGAACTGCCGTATAATTTTAAGAAGGAATTTACATGTTGAAAGAGGTCTGGTAAATGGATCAATGGGTAATGTTGTTGATTTTGTAAAATACAGAAATAGAGATGGAATTGAATTTTTAAAAATTAAATTTGATGGCATTGAGGAAGTACAGCTAATTGGTCGTTGTTCTGCTAGATTTTTGCTTGTAAAAGACTTATATGTTCGCCGTAAGCAGTTTCCTGTTTGCTTGGCATATGTGGTGACAATCCATAAATCGCAAGGTTTAAGTGTAGACAGTGCATTGGTGAATATTGGCAGTTCTGTGTTCAAGGAGGGTATGGCATATGTGGCATTGTCACGAGTTAGAACTTTATCGGGATTGTACTTGATTGAGTGTGATGTGACAAACATTTGTGCAGATCTAGATTGTGTTAAGGAATACAATAGGTTAAGAAGAGAGTATGCGCCACATTTGCCTCAATATCCTTTGTTTGAGAAACGTGTGGTAGGCCGGAAACGAAGAAATGTGACCAATACTGGGGAGGTTGTAGCAAAAAGACGAAAAGTCGATGAACCTGAAATTATAAGCAGAAACAAAAAGAATTCTGTTGAAGATGTTGTTGGTTTTCAATTTGAAAACAGTTCTGGTGTCAACTGCTATGCTAATGTAGTGGTTAATGTTTTGTTTTCTCTAGAAAATGTAAAAGAAGAGATTGTGGTCAATTCTGATCAAAGATTTTGCAGTTTGTTAAATTCTGTGTTAGAGAAATGTAGCACAGATAGAACAAAAATAGAAAGTGTGTCTGAAATTCGAAATCAGTTAGACAGATGTTCAGGCCAAACACAATTCTCTCAAAATATTCAGCAAGATTGTCAGGAGTTTTTAATGTATATGCTTGATGTATTGCATGCTGAAGGTGTAGATGTAGATCACCTGTTTGGGCTTTCTTATCAATGGCAGCATGACTGCGAGAACTGTAGGGTATCAAGTACTACTAGTGTAGACTCAGAAAGATTTATATATTTAACTTTGCCAGACAGTAAATCAGTCTCTTTTAATAAACTAGTAAAAGCAGCTGATCACAACATGGAGTGTAGCCAATGTAAATCTGAAATGATGTCCACATTATTTATACGAACATATGGCCAGTATGTTATTTTAATGTTCCAACGATGTAGGCCTGATGGAACAAAATTGACAACTTTAATTAAAAATTTTGTGGCTTCACAGTTGTCAATATCAGGAAGGACTTTTGTAACTGCAGCAATTATATATCATGACGGTGCTTCAATAACATCAGGACATTACACAGCTTATTTAAAGTCTAGAAATGGCTGGTCATTCTGCAATGATTCTGTTTTAATTGTCACAATAAAATTGCCGTATGACCTTAAAAACTCTTACCTGGTGTTTTTAAAACCAAAATTTTAGGGAAAGAATCTCGGGATGTGCTCTGAGGAATTTCAAGAAGTTCTAATGGCTCCTACACGATTTGGCCTTGAGGATAAGTGTAGTACAGAGACATAACTTCTTACCATAACACTGGACGTCATGGAGAAATAAGTGCACTTTGAATGAGTTCAGAAAAACTGTTTCTTTTTATAATCTAATTGAAGCAGCCAATCAAAACATGGAGTAGAGGGAATGTAAGTCTGCAATGCTGTCTACTGTTTTACATTGCTTTGTGATTAAAAGTGATGTAGAGAATTAAATAATTGTAGTAGTCATAGAGGTAGTGTAAGTCTGCTTCATAGTAAGCAGTATCAGTGTCATAGGAAATGTAGAACATGACTGAGCAAGAAGGGGAAGACATTACTAGTCCAGGATTGTGAAAATGATCTTCAACATTTTAATTGTGAAAGTTGCGGAAATACAACATGACGGGATTGGCTTACAAGAATTCTAAGAGTTATAAATGGCTCAGACATGATTTGGCCTTGTGGAAACGTGTGGTAGAGAGCAAGAAGTCATTTATTGTATGTAACATGTTTTTCAAAACGATGGAGGTTTTCTTTCAGAAAGTGGCGGTCTGAAAGTAATAGCAGCACAACAGAGTGTAAGCTGTTCATAGGACATCCTTCGGCGTCATGGAAAGTAAGTTAACTTTAAGGAGTTCTGAATTCTGATTTGTTCTGTTGTATGGGTTTTTTAAACACAATCATTTTGATTGTGTTTTTTTTTCCCCGCTGTTATATGATGAATACCTTCAAGTCACTGTTTTTAGTGAAATTTGATACATTCTGAGAACAGCAAAAATAAACCATTTAACATGTATAATTAATTCTGTACTGTTTGTATTTATGATGTACATTTAGAACTGTGTAGGAGGCATGGAGAAGGAGAGGCTTCTGTAAGTGTCAAAGTTGTTGTATACAGTGCTCATATTCTACGTAGTCTTTCATATGATAGACTACATTTCCACAATGAGATACCTAAGCAAAGGAAACACAGGTGATATGATTGTGGAATGAGCAAAAAAAATTGCACGTTTTTCAATTATATTACCTGTGTTTCCTAACATTACACATCACATTGTGTAGATGAGGTTTAGGCCTGTTCCTGGAGACAGAGGAGGTCTGACATTTGTTCAACAGTGCAGTGGACATGACTCACTTCGTTGGTAGGCCTCCACATGTATTATCTCCTCTGTATTCTTCAACAAACCTAAATTCCATCTGCAACCCTGAGTAGGACTTACCTGAAACAAATCTGTGGATAGGTTACACCTTATTGGCATCTTAAAATAATCATTTAAAATGTTAGGGTCAGATTTATGGTGGCCGTGCGCCTCTTTTGCTCCATTGTGGGTCACTTTTGTGTAAAAGATGCACCATGTTGCAAGATAGGTTTCAGTTCATCTCCAGCAAGATACCATCAGTTTAAAATGTATATAATTAGCACTGTGTAGGGGGCATGCAGAAGCTGAAGCTTTTGTAAGTGTCAAAGTTGTTCCATGCAGTGCTGCACTTCTGGGTACTGTTTAATATGCTGCACTACATGTGCACTATGAGATACCTAAGTAAAGGCAACACAGGTGATGTGATTGTGAAATGAGGAAAAGAAACTCCACATTTTTCAATTACATCACCTGTGTTTCCTAAGTTTACGAATGACATTGTGCAGATGAAGTTTAGGTCCGTCCATGGACACAGAAGAGGTCTGGCCTTTGTTCAAGAGTGAAGTGGACATGACTTACTTCATTGGTAGGTCTTCACATGTATTATCTCCTCTGTACTCTTCAACAAGCGTAAATTTCATCTAAAACCCTGAGTAGGCCTCAGCTTAAACAAACCTCTGGATAGGCCACACCTTATCGTCATCCTGAATCAATCATTTAAAATGTGAGGGACAGATTTATGATAGGTGTATGCCTCTTTTGCGCCACTGTGCGTCACTTTTGTGACGCAGCGGCGGTGGAAAAGATTTGCTATGAGGCGACAAAATTACAAATTGATGCATGTAGGCAGATGTGTCATGCTGTAAAAAACCCGTGCCACATGAAACTGATGCAGCAGTGATGCAAAAGATGCACCATGTTGCAAGACAGGCCTGACTTCATCTCCAACAAGATAAGAAGCTAAGTCTTCTGTAAATGTCAAAATTGTTGTATATTTTGCTCAACTTCTATGTACTCTTTGATATGCTAGACTCCATCTGCACTATGAGATACCTAACCAAAGGCAACACAGGTGATGTGATTGTGAAATGAGGAAAAGAAACTCTGTTTCTCCTTCAATCTTTTCCCTTGTCTTTTCTAATTTTTAAATACATGTTTTAATATTTTTCAAATGTTTGTTCTCTCTTTCACAGATTGAAAGTATAAAAACAAAAAGTGAGTAAGTTAACGACAATTATAAGGTAAATGTTTTGTACTCTTTTCGTTACATTTCTATCACATTCACCAACTAGTAGTTCGACAGCTTCATTTCTTTAACCCTCAGTTTCCTGCCTTTGCTACTTCCCTCATTCCTTTCTCTATTACCTACTTACTCTACTCCTTCCACTCCTTTTCTCAGTCTTTCTCTTCTCATAGTTCCTCACTCTTGTTCACTCACTCCGTCTCTATTACTCTTAGTGTCTCTGACTGATCACTGTTTCACTACTTGTTCATTATGCTTTCTCTGTGTAGTTGAAGCACACTAAGGGGCATATTATGAACACAGCCAATAAAATATTGCTGTTTTTATTGGAAGAAAACTGTTGCAAAAGTGGTTTTAGCGGCAGTTTTCAGCCGCAAAAGCGGCTTTAGCGACACATTTCTGCCGATAAAAGCTGCAAAACTTTTATTGCCTATGTTGATGATATGGTTCTATGTTATTTACATTTCTTTGCTGTTTCAATTAATCTTTTCTGTTATTTTTTCTTTTCTGTTTTCTGTTTTTTCTCTCTGTTATTCCACATGTTTTAATCTTATTTTGAACATTCACTCACATTCTCCAAGAAACTCTTCTTTGTTATTGTTCTACTCTCTTTTTTTTCTTTCACTTCCTTATCTATTTTGTTTTTCACAATTATACCCTCTTCCGTCTTTTCTTCGGTAAATAGATCTATTAAACAGTATCTCTGGATAACTCCCTATAGCTGTCTTTCTTTTAACATTACTCTCTGTTTACTTCCCTTATACTTACTCTTCTTTTTTTTAATTTTTTTGGTTCGCTCCCGGTTCACGGACCGGGAAGCGAACGGGGAAGCGAACTAAAAGAAACAGAGCTTGCCAGAGTGCTAAACATTCTAGCAATTTTTTTTTGAAAGGGGAGGTAGTTCTGAAAAGAACTTTTTTTTAATGTTTTTGTTATTTTATATATTTATTTATTTTTTCTGAACATTTTTTCTTTTTTTTGTATTTTTTGAACATTTTTATGTTTTTTTTTTGTTTTTGATGGAGGGGAAACAACAAAAAACAGGCATTGAAAAGGGCTCAACAGGAGCAAAAAAAAAAATTACTGTCTGGGGCGGTTAGGGCAATTGTGATTGTTAATAGCTAGGTTTATTAAATTAATGCTCATGTTACCACATGATAGCAATGCACCGCAATACATACAGGTATGTTTGATATGAGCAAAGTTCTCCTGAATGTTTGGCACGGTTTCCCGTGCCTCTGCTGCTGTCAACGATATTAGTGATGTTGACCTGGCCACAGGAGTTGTTGTTGGGTTATCTTGCATGTCACGTATCTCCGCCTGGCTGTAGTTCAATGGATGCCACCTGACCATGTGACGATGCATTGTATGGTTTCTGTAGCTATATTTTTTATCAGTGCCTCTAGATAACCGGTCTTTACAAATCAGGCAGGTGACATACCTAGCATTTACTTTTTTTTGCCCTCGAGGGAGTGAAAAAAACTGCCAAATAAAGCTGGCTTTCCGACGTGAAACCCGGGGCACCTCCTGTAAGAACTGTGGTCCTTCGGTCTCCTCTTCCTCTAGTTCATCCTCTTCCTCCTCTGTCTGGCTGATAAACTGGGGAGGTGGTCCTCTCTTCCCATGAGGAGGTGGAGGTGGTGGTGGGGGTGCACCAGCTGAAGCAACTATTAAAGCCATTGCTCAACTCTCAAAAATGGTCTTCCTCTCACAAAGATGAAAGTCAGAGTGAGGAAAGAAGGAGGGGTTTTCATCATTTGGGATAAAGAATATTTCTAAACCAATGAAAAGTGTTATTTTTAGGTCACCTGACCTAGCCTTACATCATTATGAAACCAAAAGTGAAATGAACCAATGAAAAGTTTTATCAACAAGTCACATGACCTCTTACGCTTAAGTTACGCGCTGCGGAACGCGCCCCGGATCGCTTCCGGGTCGTTGCCCTTCGCGCCTCGGTTCGCGCTCCAGAACGCCTCCGGGTGCGCTAACGCGGCGCGTCATAAGACACATTACGCGGCAACGCGATACGTCGCGCTTTTGCGACGTGCCGCGGATCGCTTCCGGGGAGCTGCGCTTCGCGTCTCAGTTCGCGTACCGGAGCACTCCCGGGTGCGCTAACGCAGCGCGTCATAAGACGCATTACGCGACAACGTGATACGTCGCGCTTCCGCGACGCGTCACGATGTTGATTTCTAACGCGGCAGTTGCGCTAACGGAACGTTTACCGGTTCGCGGACTGGGTCGCGGCATCAAGATGAGCTAACGGGAAGCTTCCCGGTTCGCGAACCGGGAGCGAACAAAAAAAAAGTATTAACATTTTTTTTTATTAATAAACATATAAAATATATTTTTGGATTTAAAGAAGAATACATTTTACAGCTACAGATATTAGCTTTTAAAAAAACAATGAAATTCACTGAAAAAACCATAGGTTATAGACCATATATAGTTAGGAATTAGCATTTACAAAACCTTGAAAATTCACTGAAAAAACCATAGGTTATAGACCATATATAGTTAGGAATTAGCATTTAAAAAACCTTATTTTACTCACACAAAACCATTGAAATTCCATATATAGTTAGTTGTACTAACTATATATCGCGCACCCGCAATCCACTGCTGATCATGTCACATATTACATCATTCATGACATGGTCAGTGACATCACTGATGACATCACTGATGACATCTCAAATGACATCACTGATGACATCACTGATGACATCTCAGATGACTACATTCAGTGACTGTATAATTCTGTAAAGTTAAAATATGTCTTACATATTGAAGAATGAGTGGATGTATAAGTGTCTTGATGAAGGATTTAGTAGGGGCATGACTGACTGTGTACCTTACAACAGACTCATACAAAGTAGCCTAATCACTATTCCTTCTCCCAAGATGTCTTAACCCTCACTTTTCTCTTGAAGGTTCACTAATAATCGGCTGCTCAGAATGTTCGGCCTACCAAATATAAAACAGCAATCCTAAGCATATCACTGTTGTAAGTCTGACCAAGTTTGTGACTGTGTGCATGCGTGTCTCTGCTTTTACTGAGTGACATGTTACATAAAAATAAACATAAAAATACAGCATACTCTGTAAATATGTCTACAAAAAGGAGTATGTATTTCTTTCTGCTCATAATACAGGGCAAATGGGTATTCAATAGAAAATTTGAGGGGCTCTATAATACCTATTTACATAAGACTTGTCTGCCTGTGCAACTGAATGACAAAGAAAACCTGTGAACATTTAACCACCTATAGAAGAAGCTACCATCTTCAGATGCATAACATATGTGAGAATACATATAGAAGTAGACATATACCTTCGTTATAAGAGCACGCAGAGCTTTAAACTTGACAGCTTGCACTTCCTATTTGAGTACAGAAAGAGGCGAGAGAAGTACAGAAAGAAGCAAGAGATGTACAAAAAGATACTAAAGAAGTGCAGAAAGAAGGAACAGGGGTGCATAAACGGACAACTGGGGTGCATAAAGAGCTAAGAGGGGTAGAGAAAGAGGCAATGGGTGCAGAAAAAAGCATGAGAGCTGCAGATAGAATCAAAAGAAGTATAGAAAGAAGGAACATAGTTGTAGAAAGAGGCAAGAGGGTGTCAAGACGTAGTACCTGGAATTCCGAAATTCCGTAGGGGCGCTTGACTGAAGGTTCAAAGCTAATCTCCCAACTCCCCCACTCCCCCGAACCAGATCTCTCTGGTCTCAGAGGCGAGGGGGAAAGGGGAAGTGGAAGAAAAAACAGAGAGACTGCCACACTGGTGTCTTCACCTCTTCTTCTACTTCTGAGATGGAAGCACACCTAAAAATAGTTAGCAAACAATTACTCCGTTCTTACAATACTTGGCCACTGGTAATAGTTAAATATCACTTACTCTTCCCCCTTATTACCTGAATTAGCGTGAACATTTGCCTCTCTCTGAAATTACTAGGATAGACTTTCCTAGAGCTGTGACTCCATGTGATAAAAAATTATGGACTTCAAACAAGTACGCTGCAGCAGGATTATAGGTGGTAAGCAAAAATATATATATATATATTTCTATCTACATCTGGAAACTGAATTGCAGAAGTCCGCTGGTTATTACTGAATCCACAGAAACAAACTAGAAATCTTTCTGAAGACAAATCCTGAGAGGCGCTGTGAACAAGTCTGGAGGAGAGCGCCAAGAAATAACAAGTCTGTTCCTTTAATTATGCCAGTTCCTCAAAGACTTAATATGGATAAGTTCTGATATGAGGCTATGAAAGAACAAAGTCTGAAGATGTGCGCCAAGAAAAAACAAAGTCTGTTCCTTTAGTAATACCAGTTCCTCATAGACTTGATATGGGTAAGTTCAGGTATGAGGCAATAACTTTTCCCTGGACTGGAATAACCCAGAAAGTAACGTTGGTTCCTGGCTGCTTGTAAATACCCACACGCTGCTGCCAGAACCGAAATACTGGAAAGACCTTACCCAGAATAGTTGACAGGAGATTTACTGGATTTCTCGGCGTTTTAAAGTCGGACTGAATGACTCCTTGACATCCGCCGAAGATGAAACGCAGAGGAGACAGGACACTGGAAACACCAGCGGAATTAATCACCCTCGGAGCTCTGTGGAAGCTAACGGGAGATGAAGTGATGAATTCTCTCTCGGAGGTCTGAATGAATATTACAGAAGTCGGGGAAGTATTTATAAAAGGGAAGAATGGGTGACTGATACAACCGCAAGGACAGGCAGTTCTGAAGGGGAAGAGAGAGAGCACGGAGCAACCGCCTCTCGGAATTAAACAGTTGAAGTGCGCCTCAGAACGCTCGCTCGCGCTCCAAGTAGAGCTGGAAGCGCGAGGAGAAAACACTAGAGCGCAAATCGAATTAGCGTTCTAAGGCGCCGGAAACTGCTTAGTTCATCTTGGAACGAAATTTCGCCACTAACTGAACCCAACTGACAGGGTGAATAGAAATCTTGGCCCCCTTAAGGATCTTGCTGGGAGATATTGAGGGCGGGTTTTGGGCGAAAACAACACCATTCCTGACAGTACCCCCCACCAAAACCCCCTCCCTAGGCTTCTGTGGATGAGTTTTATGGAATTCCCTCACCAATCTAGGGGCATGAACGTTTGAACTGGGTTCCCAAGACCTTTCCTCAGGATCATAACCCTTCCAATCTACCAAATAAAACACCTGACCTTTCTTAATCTTGGAGTCTAGAATTCTTTTGACCTCAAATTCTTCAGCTGATTGAACCAGAATTGGGGCTGG
Organism: Lissotriton helveticus; assembly: GCF_964261635.1. Classification (NCBI taxonomy): domain Eukaryota; kingdom Metazoa; phylum Chordata; class Amphibia; order Caudata; family Salamandridae; genus Lissotriton; species Lissotriton helveticus. The sequence continues at coordinate 811,220,849 of NC_136063.1, forward strand.
TGGAAGTACCTTATGCAAATTTGGTGGATTTCGTCGTATCAAAGACACATGAAAGGTTGGATGAATCATTAAGGTTTTAGGCAAACTTAACCTAACACTCACTGGATTTATCATTCGAACCACCGGATAAGGACCCACAAATCTAGGTTAAAACTTTCGGTTTCCTCTCAAACGCATATGACAAGTTGAGACCCAAACTTGATCCCCAGGTTCAAAAACTGGTCCCTCCTTATGACTCTTGTCTGTCTGACTTTTGTATTCTGCTTTTGTCTTAACTAGATTCTCAGAAGCTAACTGGTATGCCTGTTGCAATTTCTGAACTATCTCCCCTGCGGCCGGAACATCTACTTCTTCATGACCCACCAACATATTGGGATGTCTGCCATAATTTAGGAAGAAAGGAGAGAATCCTGTAGCTGAGTGCACTGAGTTATTGTATGCAAACTCAGCAGTACTAAGTAAGGAAGGCCATTCGCCAGCTTGCTCCATCAGGTACAATCGAAGATATTGTTCTAGGTCTTGATTAACCCTCTCAGTCTGCCCATCTGTTTCTGGGTGGTAACTGGTGGACAAACGAGCGTCCACTCCCAACCCTTTCAAAAAGGATCTCCAGAAACGAGATACAAATTGTGAGCCTTGATCTGAAATGACCACCCTTGGAATACCATGCAATTTTACCACATGTTGAATAAACAAAGTAGCCAATTGCGTTGCATTTGGAAGACCTTTTAGGGGGACAAAGTGACTCATCTTGGTAAAATGATCTACCACCACCCAAATGACGGAATTCCCTTGACTAGATGGCAACTCCACAATAAAATCCATGGACACTGTATGCCATGGATAAGGGGGAACTGGTAAAGGCATGAGAAGACCCTGTGATGGTTGTCTGAGACATTTCCCCTTTAAACATTGTTCGCAAGTGGCAACATACTGTCTCACCTGAGTGTCCATGCCAGGCCAATCAAAATTGCGTTTCAACAGCTCCAAAGTCTTGGTTACTCCTTTGTGGCCAGCCAATTGCTGATTGTGAAACAAACCAATAGTCTCTTCTTGTAACTTTGCTCCCGGAACAAATATTTTCCCTTGAATAAACGGCTTCCCTTCCTTCACAGTTTGATCTGGTCCCTAAAATTCCCAATTTAAGTAGTTCTCTTTCAGAAATTCTTCCTTGATTCTTCCTTCCAACTCATTTACTTCAGTAGCTGCCACAATTTTTTCCTTAGGAATGATAAACTCTTCTGACTTGGACTCCGGTTTTACTTCTGAATCCTCTTCTGGATTCAATCGAGAAAGTGCGTCTGCCTTTCCGTTCACAACCCCAGGCTTGTAAGTTAATACGAAGTCATAATCTGCAAAGAAAAGAGACCATCTAAATTGCCGTGGAGTCAAAGTTCGAGCAGATTTCAAAAACTGCAAATTCCGATGATCAGAAAATACCGTCTTGCTCCCAATAAATAATGGCGCCATTCCTGGAATGCTTCCTTCACTGCTAACAGCTCCCTATCAGCAATTGAGTAGTTGATCTCTGCTGGGGATAACTTTCGAGAATGATAAGCCACTGGATGGAGCTGTCCTGTGCTCTTGTAACGCTGCGAAAGTACACCTCCAATGGCCCAATTGGATGCATCTGCTTCCACAAAAAATGGTTCCTTAGGATCTGGATGCTGAAGAATTGGTGCTGAGGTAAAGGATTCCTTCAGTAGCTGATCCCCACACAAATTTTTCGTTCTTCCTGAGCAAACGCGTGATTGGACTCACCTTTTCAGAAAAGTTTTGAATGAAGCGTCGATAGAACTTGGCGAACCCCAAAAAGCTTTGAATTTCTTTTACAGATCTTGGTGTGGGCCAATCCTTGATTGCCTTTAATTTTGAGTCATCCATGTACACTCCCTGAGGAGAAAGAATGAAACCCAAAAATTCTTCTCTGGATGAGTGAAATACACACTTCTCAAGCTTGACAAAAAGTTGGTTCTTCATCAAACACTTCAGGATTGCTCGTACATGAAAAACATGTTCTTCAATATCTTTGGAAAATATCAAAATATTGTCTATGTATACTACCGCAAATCGATCCAAAAACTCTCGAAGAATGTCATTAACGAAATGCTGGAAGGCAGCGGGAGCATTGCACAGACCAAAAGGCATCACCTGGTACTCAAATAATCCAAATCTAGTTCGGAACGCCGTTTTCCACTCGTCCCCTTCCGCCATCCGCACCAAATGATTAGCCCCTCTAAGATCTAGTTTGGTATAGATGTGGGCATCCTTCACCTGAACCAGAAGCTCGGAAATGAGCGGTAATGGGTATCGATTCTTCTTAGTGACCAAATTTAAGGCCCTATAGTCTATGCAGGTTCTCAAACTCTTGTCCTTCTTGGGAATAAAAAAAGAGGAGAGGAGACTGGAGACTGAGAAGGTCTAATGAATCCACTTGCCAAATTCTGATCAAGGTATTGCTTCAGGTGTTGATTCTCGGACTCAGAAAGGGCATCGATCCGACCACAAGGCAAAGTCGCTCCAGGCTCCAACTCAATCCTGCAATCATACTCCAGATGAGGAGGGAGTTTTAATGCTTCTTTTTGGTCAAAAACTGATTTCAAGTCTTGATATTCCTTCGGAATTTCGGGAATTTCAACTGTACAAATCATCTGAGGTTGATTTGCCAAACAATAAGAGTTCAACGATCCATTTTCTTTATGAATTGGATGAAAACAATGTCCTAGGCAATATTCAGAAATTAACTCTACAGTGCGCTTGGGCCAATCAATCTTGGGATTGTGCTCGGTGAGCCAGGGCAGCCCCAGGATCAGTTGAAATTGCGGGGCATCAATAAGATTGAATCTAATGCAACTTCGATGATCTCCAGGACCCAAAACGGTGATTTCTTCTGTGTCAAAAGAAATTGGACCGGAAGAAAGAGGGGTACCATCTACTGCTTGTACTGGTTCTGGTTTGGACTTTTTAACAAACTGAATGCCCAGCCTTCTAGCGAACAAGAGATCACAAAAATTACCCGTGGCTCCAGAATCAATCATGATAGCCACCGTAGCGAATCTTGCTTTTCCAAAAGAAATTTGACATGAGAGAGTGAGATGCGGAGCAGAGGACTGCAAGGTATTGGCTAAACTTTGCGGATTAGGAGTTGTATTCAAATCAGCTTCCACCAGAGCAACTCCGTCTACTGGTGGAGCCTGTCTTTTACCCATGGAGCAGTCTTTGGGCGTCGAGGACACTCTTTCAAAAAATGACCGGAACCACCACAATACATGCACAATTGCCCAACTCGTCTTTTTTCTCTTTCTTCTTTGCTGAGCGGTCCTCGGACTGTGCCAATATGCATTGATTCTTCTACTGAAGCCTCTTCCTTAGTTTTTCCCAAATCAGAACGCATTCGGTCAAACCTTGGTGGAATTGGTCGGGTTTCCTGCCGACGCTCAGAACGTCTTTCAGTAAGTCTCTGATCAATTTGAAGAACTAAGTCAATCAATTCAGATACTTCCGTTGGCCTCTTGGGAATCTGAGCCAAACCATCCTTTAATTCGTCCCTCAGACCTCGGTAGAAGATGGCTGCTCTTTTGGCCTCAGGCCATTTCGTTTCCACAATCAATTTATTATACTGAGCGAGATAGGCAACTAACTCTCTGTTCCCCTGCTTCAAATCCAACAGCTCGTTGTCAGTTGACTGGGAAATTGCTCTCCGATCAAAAATTCGCAAAAATTCAGTCTTGAAATTTTCAAAATTATATAACACTGGATCATTGGTGGACACCAAAGGCATGGACCACGCTGCAGCATCTCCACTCAAGTAAGACAGCATGAACGCCACTTTGGATTGGTCCTCTTTAAAAATTATTGGCTTACACAGGAAATGTAACGAACATTGAGTGACAAATACCTGAGCCTTATTCGGGTCTCCTTGAAACCTCTCTGGTGGGGCCAATGGAATAGTAGGAGACATGGCATGCACAACCTGAGTGGTAAGCTTGGAGGAAGACCGGGAAGGACTAAATGGTTTGAGATCTCTGACCCCCAAAATTAGGACTGGGACTAATTGAGAGTTCATTGAGTCGTTGACGCAGATAACTGGTCTCCTGATTGGATTTTCTAACCTCCTCTCTAGTCTCACTCAACTGTTTCTGTAAACCTTCCAAGACGGAACCCAAGGCCTTTAAATCAAAACCTTCAGCCATGACGCCCAGAAGGAAGGCAACTGCTGGCACTTCAATCTGTCAAGACGTAGTACCTGGAATTCCAAAATTCCGTAGGGGCGCTTGACTGAAGGTTCGAAGCTAATCTCGCAACTCCCCCACTCCCCTGAACCAGATCTCTCTGGTCTCAGAGGCGAGGGGGAAAGGGGAAGTGGATGAAAAAACTGAGAGACTGCCACACTGGTGTCTTCACCTCTTCTTCTTCTTCTGAGATGGAAGCACACCTAAAAATAGTTAGCAAACAATTACTACGTTCTTACAATACTTGGCCCCTGGTAATAGTTAAATATCACTTACTCTTCCCCCCTTATTACCTGAATTAGCGTGAACATTTGCCTCTCTCTGAAATTACTAGGATAGACTTTCCTAGAGCTGTGACTCCATGTGATAAAAAATTATGGACTTCAAACAAGTACGCTGCAGCAGGATTATAGGTGGTAAGCAAAAATATATATATATATATATTTCTATGTACATCTGGAAACTGAATTGCAGAAGTCCGCTGGTTATTACTGAATCCACAGAAAAAAACTAGAAATCTTTCTGAAGACAAATCCTGAGAGGCGCTGTGAACAAGTCTGGAGGAGAGCGCCAAGAAATAACAAGTCTGTTCCTTTAATTATGCCAGTTCCTCATAGACTTAATATGGATAAGTTCTGATATGAGGCTATGAAAGAACAAAGTCTGAAGATGTGCGCCAAGAAAAAACAAAGTCTGTTCCTTTAGTAATACCAGTTCCTCATAGACTTGATATGGGTAAGTTCAGACAGAAATGAGGCAATAACTTTTCCCTGGACTGAAATAACCCAGAAAGTAACGTTGGTTCCTGGCTGTTTGTAAATACCCACACGCTGCTGCCAGAACCGAAATAGAAACTGGAAAGACCTTACCCAGAATAGTTGACAGGAGATTTACTGGATTTCTCGGCGTTTTAAAGTCGGACTGAATGACTCCTTGACATCCGCCGAAGATGAAACGCAGAGGAGACAGGACACTGGAAACACCAGCGGAATTAATCACCCTCGGAGCTCTGTGGAAGCTAACGGGAGATGAAGTGATAAATTCTCTCTCGGAGGTCTGAAGGAATATTACAGAAGTCGGGGAAGTATTTATAAAAGGGAAGAACGGGTGACTGATACAACTGCGAGGACAGGTGGTTCTGAAGGGGAAGAGAGAGAGCACGGAGCAACCGCCTCTCGGAATTAAACATTTGAAGTGCGCCTCAGAACGCTCGCTCGCGCTCCAAGTAGAGCTGGAAGTGCGAGGAGTAAACACTAGAGCGCAAATCGAATTAGCGTTCTAAGGCGCCGGAAACTGCTTCGTTCATCTTGGAACAAAATTTCGCCACTAACTGAACCCAACTGACAGGGTGATTAGAAATCTTGGCCCCGTTAAGGATCTTGCTGGGAGATATTGAGGGCGGGTTTTGGGCGAAAACAACACCATTCCTGACAGAGGGGTGCAGAAAGAGGCAAAGGGGGTACAGAAAGAAACAAAAGGGGTGCAGAAAGAAACAAAAGAAGTGCAGAAAGAAATAAAGGAGCAACAGAAAGAGGCAAGACGGGTGCACAAAGAGGGAAGAGGCGTGTAAAAGAGGCACGAGGAGTGCAGAAAGAAGCAAAAGAAGTCGGGAAAGAAACAAAAATACAGACAGAAGGAACAGAAGTGCAGAAAGAGGCAAGAGGGGTGCAGAAACAGGGAAGAGGGGTACGGAAAGAGGCACAAGGGTTGCAGAAAGAAGAGACAAAGGTGTAGAAAGAAGCAAGAGAAGTCAAGAAAGAAGTAATCGGAGTGCAGAAAGAATGATGAGAGGTGGAGAAAGAGGTAAGAGAAGCATAGAAAGAAGCAACAGAGTTGCAAACAGGGGCAAGAGGGGTGCAGAAAGAGGGAAGAGGGGTACAGAAAAAAGTATGAGTGGTGCAGAAAGAAACAAGAGAGTTGTAGAAAGAAGCAAGAGGAGAGCAGAAAGAAGCAACAGAGGTGCAGAAAGAGGAAAGACGGGTACAGAAAGAGGGTAGAGGGTTGCAGAAAGAGGGAAGAGGGGTGCAGGAAGTGGCACAAGGGGTACAGAAAGACGCAAGAGTGGTGTAGAAAGTAGCAAGAGAACTGGATAAAGAAGCAACAAAGATGCAAAAAGGGGGAAGTGGGGTAGAGAAAAAGGCAAGAGGTATACATAAAGAAACAAGAGAGGTGCAGAAAGAAACAAAGTAATTGCAGAAAGAAGGTAGAGAGGTGCAGAAAGTGGCAAAGGGGGTTCAGAAAGAGGGAAGAGGGGTCTGAAAGAGGCACAAAGGGGCAGAACGAAGCAAGGGGGTACAGAAAGAAGCAAGAAAGTTGCAGAAAAAACAAAAGAAGTGCAGAAAGAAGGAACAGAGGAGCAGAAAGAGGCAAGAGGGATGAAGAAAGAGGCACAAGAGTTGAAGACAGAAGCAAGAGACGTGTAGAAATAAGCAAGAGAACTGCATAAAGAAGGAACAAAGATACAGAGAGGGGGAAGTGGGGTGGAGAAAGAGGCAAGAGGGATACAGATATAAACTAGAGAGGTACAGAAAGAAACAAAAAAGTACAGAAAGAAGGAAGAGAGATGAAGAAAGAAGCAACAGAGGTATAGAAGGAGGGATGAGGGGTGGAGAAAGAGACAAAAGAAGCAGGAGAAGTGCAAAAAGAAGCAAAAGAGGTGCAGAAAGAGGGATGAGGGATGGAAAGAGGCAGAGAAGTACAGAAAGAAGAAACAGAGATGGAAAAGGGGGAACAGGTGTGGAGAAAGTAGCAAGAGATGTGCAGAAAGAAGCAAGAGAGGTACAGAAAGAAACAAAAGAAAAGCAGAAAGAAGGAATAGAGGTGCAGAAAGAGGCAAGAAGACTGCAGAACAAGGGAAGAGGGGTGCAGAAAGAAGCATAAGTAGTGCAAAAAAAGTAAGAGATGTGTACAAAAATGCAAGAGAGATGTAGAATAAGCAAGAGGAGTGCAGAAAGAAGCAACAGCGGTGCATAAAAAACACAAAAGAATAGCAGAAAGAAGGAACAGATGTGTGGAAAGAGGCAAGAGGAGTGCAGAACGAGGGAAGAGGGGTGCAGAAAGAAGCACGAGTGGTACAGAAAGAAGCAAAGAGGTGCAGAAAGAAGCAAGAGTGGTGCAGAAAGAAGCAACAGAGGTGCAGAAAGAGGCAAGAGGGGTATAAAAAGAGGGAAGAGGGGTGCAGAAAGAGGCACAATGCAGACAGAAGCAAGAGATGTACAGAAAGACACACATTTTTTTGCAGAAAGAAGGAACAGGGACAACAGGGGTGCAGAAAGAGGGAAGCGGGGTGGAGAAAGAGCCTAGGGGGTACAGAAAGACGCATGAGAGCTGCATAAAAAACAGATGGAACAGAGGTGAAGAAAGAGACAAGAGGGGTGCAGAAAGATGCAAAAGGGGTGCTGAAAGCAAGAGAGCTGCAAAAGGAAATAAAAGAAGTGCAGAACGAAGGAACAGTGGTGCCGAAAGAGGCAAGAGGGATGCAGAAAGAGGGAAGAGGGATGCAAAAAGAGGAAAGAGAGTTGCAGAAAGAAGTGGGAGGTATAGAAAGAAACAAAAGAAGTGCAGAAAGAAGGAACAGAGCTGCAGAAATAGGCAAGAGCGATGCGGGAAGAGGGGTGTGAAAGACACGCGAGGTGCAGAAAGAAGCAAGAGAGATGAAAAAAAAGCAACAGAGGTGCAGAAAGTGGGAAGGGGTGGAGAAAGAGGCACGAGTGTTGCAGAAAGAAGGGACAGAGGTGCAGAAAGAAGCAACAGACGTGCGGAAAGAGGGGTGAGGGGTGGAGAAAGAGGCAAGAGGGATGCCGAAAGAAGTGAGAGGTGTAGAAAGAAACAAATGATATGCAGAAAGAAGGAACAGAGGTAAAGAAAGTGGGAAGAGGGGTGGAGAAAGAGGCACGAGTGTTGCAGAAAGAAGGGACAGAGGTGCAGAAAGAAGCAACAGAGGTGCGGAAAGAGGGGTGAGGGGTGGAGAAAGAGGCAAGAGAAGTGCAGAAAAAAGCAACAGAGGTGCAAAAAGGGGGAAGAGGAGTGGAGAGAGAGGTAAGAGGTGTAAAGAAAGAAGCAATAGACGTACAGAAAGAAACAAAGGACAATCAGAAAGAAGGAATAGAGGTGCAGAAAGAGGCAAGAGGAGTGGAAAAAGAGGGAAGAGGGGTGGAGAAAGAGGTAAGATGTGTAAAGAAAGAAGCAAGAGAGGTGCAGAAAGAAACAAAGGAAAATAAAAAAGAAAGAACAAAGGTGCAGAAAGAGGCAGGAGGAGTGGAAAAAGAGGGAAAAGGGGTGCAGAAAGAAGCACAAGTGGTGCAGAGAGAAGCAAGAGAGATATAGAAAGAAGCAAGAGGAGTACAGAAAGAAGCAACAGAGGTACAGAAAGAGGCAAGAGGGATGCTAAAAGAAGGGTACAGAAAAACACACAAGGGGTGCAGAAAGAAGCAAGATATGTGCAGAAAGAAACAAAAGAAGTACTGAAAGAAGGAACAGAGGTACAGAAAGAGGCACAAGGTTGCAGAAAGAAGCAACAGAGATTCAGACAGAGGGATGGGTAGGAGATAGAGGCAAGAGAAGTGCAGAAAGAAAGCAACAGAGATGCAGAAAGGGGGAGAAGGGGTGGAGAAAGAGGCAAAAGGAGTTCGTAAATAAGCAAGAGAGATGCAGAAAGAAACAAAAGAAGTGCAGAAAGATGGAACAGTGGTGCAGAAAAAAACAATAGGAGTGCAGAACGAGAAGAAGGGGGAAGAAAAAGCACAAGTGGTACAGAAAGAGGGAAAAGGGGTGGAGAAAGATGCAAGAGAAATACATAAAGAAGCAACAGAGGTGCAGAAAGGGGGAAGTGGGGTGGAGAAAGAAGCAAGACCGGTACAGAAATAAGCAACAGAGTTACAGAAGGAAACAAAAGAAATGCAGAAAGAAGGAACAGAGATGCAGAAAGAGGCAAGAGGGGTACACAAAGTGGGAAGAGGGGTGCAGAAATAGGCACAAGGGTTGCAGAAAGAAGGGACAGAGGTGCATAAACTAGCTAGAAAAGTGCAGTAAGAATCAATAGAGGTAGAGAGAGAGGGATGAGGGATAGAGAAAGAGGCAAGAGAAGTGCAGAAAGAAGCAATAGAGATGCAAAAAGGAGAAACACTGGTGGAGAAAGTGGCAAGAGGGGTACAGAAAGAAGCAAGAGAGGTGCAGAAAGAAACAAAAGAGGAGAAAGAAGGAACCGAGGTGCAGAAAGAGGCAAGAGGAATGCAGAACGAGGGAAGAGGGGTGTAGAAAGAAGCACAAGTGGTGCAGAAACAAGCAAAGAGGTACAGAAAGAATCAAGAGCAGTGCAGAAAAAAGCAATAGAGGTGCAGAAAGAGTCAAGAGGGGTACAAAAAGAGGGAAGAGGGGTGCAGAAAGAGGCACGATGGATGCAGAAAGAAGCAAGAGATGTGCAGAAAGAAACAAGAGATGTGCAGAAAGAAGGAACAGATGTGCAGAAAGGGACAACAGGGGTGCAGAAAGAGGCAAGAGGGTAGAGAAAGAGCCAAGGGGGTGCAGAAAGAAGCATGAGAGCTGCATAAAAAACAAAAGAAGTGCAGAAAGATGGAACAGTGGTGCAGAAAAAAACAATAGGAGTGCAGAGAGAGAAAAAAGGGTGAAGAAAAAGCACAAGTGATACAGAAAGAGGGAAGAGGGGTGGAGAAAGATGCAAGAGAAATACATACAGAAGCAACAGAGGTGCTGAAAGGGGGAGGTGGGGTGGAGAAAGAAGCAAGACCGGTACAGAAATAAGCAACAGAGTTGCAGAAGGAAACAAAAGAAATGCAGAAAGAAGGAACAGAGATGCAGAAAGAGGCAGGAGGGGTGCACAAAGTGGGAATAGGGGTGCCGAAATAGGCACAAAGGTTGCAGATAGAAGGGACTGAGGTGCATAAACTAGTTAGAAAAGTGCAGTAAGAATCAATAGAGGAGGAGAAAGAGGGATGAGGGATAGAGAAAGAAGCAAGAGAAGTGCAGAGAGAAGCAATACGGATGCAAAAAGGAGAAACACTGGTGGAGAAAGTGGCAAGAGGGGTACAGAAAGAAGCACGAGAGGTGCAGAAAGAAACAAAAGAGCAGAAAGAATGAACCGAGGTGCAGAAAGAGGCAAGAGGAGAACAGAACGAGGGAAGAGGGATATAGAAAGAAGCACGAGTGGTGCAGAAACAAGCAAAGAGGTGCAGAAAGAATCAAGAGTAGTGCAGAAAAAAGCAACAGAGGTGCAGAAAGAGGCAAGAGGGGTACAAAAAGAGGGAAGAGGGGTGCAGAAAGAGGCACCATGGATGCAGAAAGAAGCAAGAGATGTGCAGAAAGAAACAAAAGAAGGAACAGAGGTGCAGAAAGAAGCAACAGAGGTGCGGAACGAGGGGTGAGGGGTGAAGAAAGAGGCAAAAGAAGTGCAGAAAGAAGCAACAGAGGTGCAAAAAGGGGGAAGAGGGGTGAAGAAAGAGGTAAGAGGTGTAAAGAAAGATGCAATAGACGTGCAGAAAGAAACAAAAGAAAATCAGAAAGAAGGAATAGAGGTGGAGAAAGAGGTAAGAGGTATAAAGAAATAAGCGAGAGAGGTGCAGAAAGAAACAAAGGAAAATAAGAAAGAAGGAACAGAGGTGCAGAAAGAGGCAAGAAGAGTGGAAAAAGAGGGAAGAGGGGTGCAGAAAGAAGCACGAGTGGTGCAGAAAGAAGCAAGAGAGATGTAGAAAGAAGCAAGAGGAGAACAGAAAGAAGCAACAGAGGTACAGAAAGAGGCAAGAGGGATGCTAAAATAAGGGTACAGAAAGAGACACAAGGGGTGCAGAAAGAAGCAAGAGATGTGCAGAAAGAAACAAAAGAAGGACTGAAAGAAAGAACAGAGGTACAGAAAGAGGCACAGGGTTGCAGAAAGAAGCAACAGAGTTGCAGACAGAGGAATGGGTCGGAGAAAGAGGCAAGAGAAGTGCAGAAAGAAAGCAACAGAGATGCAGAAAGGGGGAGAAGGGATGGAGAAAGAGGCAAAAGGAGTTCGTAAATAAGCAAGAGAGATGCAGAAAAGAAACAAAAGAAGTGCAGAAAGATGGAACAGTGGTGCAGAAAAAAACATTAGGAGTGCAGAAAGAGAAGAAGGGTGAAGAAAAAGCACAAGTGGTACAGGAAGAGGGAAGAGGGGTGGAGAAAGATGCAAGAGAAATACATAAAGAAGCAACAGAGGTGCAGAAAGAGGGAAGTGGGATGGAGAAAGAAGCAAGACCGCTACAGAAATAAGCAACAGAGTTGCAGAAGGAAACAAAAGAAATGCAGAAAGAAGGAACAGAGATGCAGAAAGAGGCAAGAGGGGTGCACAAAGTGGGAAGAGGGGTGCAGAAATAGGCGCAAGGGTTGCAGAAAGAAGGGACAGTGGTGCATAAACTAGCTAGAAAAGTACAGAAAGAATCAATAGAGGTGCATAAAGAGGGATGAGGGATAGAGAAAGAGAAAGAGGCAAGAGAAGTACAGAAAGAAGCAAGAGAGGTGCAGAAAGAAACAAAAGAGGAGAAATAGGGAACCGAGGTGCAGAAAGAGGCAAGAGGAGTGCAGAACGAGGGAAGAGGGGTGTAGAAAGAAGCACAAGTGGTACAGAAACAAGCAAAGAGGTGCAGAAAGAATCAAGAGCAGTGCAGAAAAAAGCAATAGAGGTGCAGAAAGAGGCAAGAGGGGTACAAAAAGAGGGAAGAGCGGTGCAGAAAGAGGCACGATGGATGCAGAAAGACAAAGAGATGTGCAGAAAGAAACAAAAGATGTGCAGAAAGAAGGAACAGATGTGCAGAAAGTGACAACAGGGGTGCAGAAAGAGGCAAGAGGGTGGAGAAAGAGCCAAGGGGATGCAGAAAGAAGCATGAGAGCTGCATAAAAAATAAAAGAAGTGCAGAAAGATGGAACAGAGGTGAAGAAAGAAGCAAGAAAGAGAAGTGCAGAAAGAGGCAAAAGGGGTGCAGAAAGCAAAAGAGCTGCAGAAAGAAATAAAAGATGTGCAGAACGAAGGAACAGTGGTGCAGAAAGAGGCAAGAGGGATGCAGAATGAGGGGTACAAAAAGAGGCAAGAGGGTTGCAGAAAGAGGTGTAGAAAGAAACTAAAGAAGTGCAGAAAGAAGGAACAGAGGTGCAGAAAGAGGCAAGAGGGGTGCAGGAAGAGGGGTGAGAAAGAGGCACAAGGGGTACAGAAAGAAGCAAGAGAGGTGCAGAAAGTGGGAAGAGGTGTGGAGAAAGAGACAAGAGAAGTGTAGAAAATAGCAACCGAGATGCAGAAATGCTTCAAGAGGGGTGGAGAAAGAGGCAAGAGGGATGCCAAAAGAAGTGAGAGGTATAGAGGGAAACAAAAGAAGTGCAGAAAGAAGGAACAGAGGTCTAAAAAGCTGGAAGAGGGGTGCGAAAGAGGCACGAGGGAGGCAGAAAGAAGCAATAGTGAAACAGAAAGAAGTAACAGAGGTGCAGAAAGTGGGAAGAGGGGTGGAAAAAGTGACAAGAGAAGTGCAGACAGAACTAACAGAGATGCAGAAAGGGTGAAGAGGGTTGTAGAAAGAGGCAAGAGGGATGCAAAAAGATGCAAGAGAGGTGCAGAATGAAACAAAAGAAGTGCAGAAAGAAGGAACCAATGTGCTGAAAGAGGCAAGAGGAGTGCAGAAAGAGAAGAAGGGGCAGAGAGAGGCAGAAGTGGTGCAGAAAGAAGCAAGAGAGGTACAGAAAGACGCAAGAGAAATGCAGAAAGAAGCAACAGAGATGCAGTAAGAAGAGTGGAGAAAGAGGCAAGAGGGGTGCAGAAAGAAGCAAGAGATGTGCGGAAATAAGGGGGAGAGGTGCAGAAAGAGGCAGGAGGGGAGCAGAAAGAGGCAGGTGGGGTGTATAAAGAGGGAAGAGGGGTGGAGCAGGAGGCAGGAGAGGTTCAGATAGAGGCAAGAGGGGTGCACAAAGAAGAAAGTGAGGTGCAGAAAGAAGCAACAGAGGTGCAGAAAAAGGCAAAAGGTGCAGAAAGTAGAAGAGATGTGCAGAAAGAGGCAAGAGAAGTACAGAAAAAGAAAGAAAGGTTCAGAAAGAAGCAACAGAAATGCTGAAAGTCTCTTGAGAGGCGCAGAAAGAAGCAAGATTGGCTTGCACACAATCAGTATCAATTTAACACCTAGATTTAGCAATAAGTAACAGGTGACCATTTTAGGTTTGCAAAGGCCGTTCCACCACTCTGTAACACTTGTCGCTGCATTTATGTTTACGGTTGAGCCGATTGTGTTAGAAATAAGGCTTTTTTGTTCAAATCTGCAGATTAGGCAGCAGATCATGGATTATGTGGCAAACTCAGAAAATGTATAATTGTGTGAAAATCTGTGCAGCCAAATAGTCGCATAATTCCAGTGGCCCTGCTCATACCTCCGACTAGGTCCAGAAGTGCTCCTCAGTGGTTCCTTCTTTTTTTGTCTCATTAAGTTTGTAGTTTAGCCTCTATGGAAATGAGGAAGGCTAATCCTGAGGTTACCACTCCACAACACAGACTACCATACCGTATAATTACTCTCCGTAACACATAATTTAACTCTACATAATTCCTATACACTAAATAACACATACGTTCTATCCACATAATTGCAATGCACAATATACCGCATAATTCCACTACACACAACGTACACCCACTCCACTCTAAAGCACATTAGTAAAAAACGTTGACATTTACAATGCCAGTAGCAGTAACTGTTGTAAATACGAGACCTTTTACATTCCAAATGCTTCTTTAATTAGTAGTCATGTTTGCAGAGTGGTGGAGAAAGCGGGCTGGGCCTCCGACCAGCGCTCAGGAATTCTGCTGCATAGGACTTACAGGAGGTTCCAGGAAGAGTTCTTGGCCCCCAAAGTCCCTCTGGAGTAAAGTGGACTTCATCCCCCAACCAGTAGTGCACCAGGAAGCGTGTTTGCAGAGTGGTGGAGAAAGGGGGCATGGCCTCCGAAGACTTCTTAGCAATCCCACTGTGTGGCACGTACTGGAGTAAAGGGGGGGTAGTTGGCCCCAAGGGCATTCTTTGGGGCCACCTGCCCCTTCTATTACCTCCAGTAAATCCCACACAACAGGTTTGCTAAGTTCTCAGAGCAGGCCACACTCCCTTTGCCCACCACTCTGCAAAGGCACTCCCTTAACTTCTTGTGGTCCTTAGGGGCCAACTAGCCTACCTGTTACCTCCAGTAAGCCCCACACAGTGGGATTGCTGAGAGGTGGACAGAGGCCATGCCCCCTTTCTCCACCACTCTGCAAACACGCTTCATGGCGCGCTATTGGTTGGTGGATGAAGTCCCTTTGCTCCTGAAGGTTCCTCTGGGCCAACTAGCCCTCCTGTTATCTGTAGTATGCTCAACACAGCTGGATTGCTGACAGGTGGTCCAAGGCCACGCCCCCTTTTTACACCAATCTGCAAACCCAGCTCCTTGCGCATTGCTGGTTGGGAGATAAAGTCCACTCTAGTCCTGAAGTCCTCAGGACACAAAGGGACCTCCTCGCCCCACCAGCAGTGCGCCAAGAGGTGCGTTTGCAGAGTGGTGTAAAAAGGGGCATGGCATCGGTCCACCTCTCAGCAATCCCACTGTGAGGGTTTACTGGAGGTACCTTTTGGGCTAGTTTGTCCCTAAGGACCCTTACTATTCAAGGGGGCTTAATCCCAAAATCCAGAACGCACCAGGAGGCACGTTTGCACAGTGGTGCAGGGAGGGCGTGGGACCTCTAGTGAGAAGCCAGATTTTTTTAAATTTCGTTTTTGGGCCCTGGGGACCCCAATCCTCAGGGCATGAGCATTTTTATTATTGGGAAGGAGGCCGGTGTTCCCCCTCCTGAGGCCATTATTGGCCCCGAAGAACCCATGCCTCATTCTTTTTTATTTTAGTTTTTTTATTTAAGGAGGGGGTTGCATCGTCCCCCTTCCGTGGGCCATTATTGGCTCCAAGGACCCCATCCCCAGGGACTGGCCTCATTTTGAAAAAAATTCCCAGGAGGGGGGTCATGGGCCCCCCCTACCCTGGGTCACTTCTAGCCCCAGGGACCCATCCCCCGGGGTCTTGCCTCGGAAAAAAAATGTAAAAATATTTCCGTGTGGCCCTCCTCCCCTGGGCCACCCAACGCTGGGGAACACAGGGGGAGCAACAATGCCCCTGCGAGAGCCGGCATTGCTTTTGGACAAGCAGAGCTGCTGAGATGCTGCACCTCTTGTCCAAAAGCAATCTGCTTCGCTTCATGGAAGCAAGAGCTGGTTTTCTGCTCTTGCTTCCATGAAGCGAAGCAGAGCTTACAATGGCATTTGGTGACACTTCGGGATGTGGCATCCCCCGGGCTTGGGGGTCCTGAAGGCCCCCTACACATAATAGCAATGCCTCGGGGAAGTGGCAGTCGCTGGGGCAGCGTGGGGGGGCGGGAGCCCCCCCACACCTTTAATTCTTTTTAAAAGCCCGGGGAGGTGTTGGTCCCTGGGGATGCAGGGGGAATGCGTGCCCCCGCATGTAATCAACATGGCCCAGGGGAAGTGGTGGTCCCCAGGGATGCAGGGGCCCCTGCAGGCCCCACACTATATTTTTCAATTGACTCTGAGACCTGGCCCACACAGGGACTTGTATAAAATGAAGCACAGGAGACCGCACTTCATTTTTAAAAAAAAATTGGCGGTAATTAGTACACCCACCGTGATTTCTGCAGATTTTTGTTAATGCTTTATTGAGGGCCTGGGGGTCCCTGTGGGACCTCCTGAGCAGGCCAAGGGGGCCAGAGTGTTTCTACCCTGCCCCCTTTTCTTGTTTTTTATATATATTTTTTTACCGTTTTCTTGTGACTCGGTTTTACATAGTCACAAGGTAGGTGCCAACAGTTCCTGGTTTGGAGTGCCGCCAGCCAATCAAAGTGAAGCTCGTGCTCGGGAGGGTTTGTGAATCCTCCTCCGCCACCAGATATTGATATTTTTTATTTTTGAATTTCTCAGGAACTACTGAACAGATTTACAACATTTAAAAAAAAGGTGGCTTACTGAACAAAGACCTACCTTTTTGCCAAATTTTGGGGTAATTCCGTTGAGCAGTTCGAACTGTAACTTTGTCTAACGTTTCTTATGAAAATTAACATGGAGAAAACGAGGTTTGGGTGCCACCTTTTTTCTCGGCCCCCGCTTGACGAATCACCCCGAAACATTCAAGATAGGAGCTGACCTGAGTGATCCATCAGCTTTGAAAATTTAGCGAAGATTTGTCAAACAGCGCGGAAAGATATTGTCAAAAGAAAAAATGCTTTTTGAATAGAAACAAGGTCCTAACTATCACTACGTACTGGTAACCATCAGTAGGTAATATATATGTTTTGACATCTTGTTTTTGCTTTTTTGCTATATATTCGCATCCGCCTATTTCATTTTAATTTGAATTTTTGACAAGTAATGGAATTATTTTCTGTACTCAGTCATCACACTTAGGTGTACTTGAATTTTGGCTCTTTTTCTCCCCCGAAATAATCCAGATATATGTGAGATCTACTTGCTGCTATTATGGTCAACATGGCACTAGCCCCAGATTTGACATTGTATTTATGAGCACAAATAATATTGTGTGTTAATTTTATAGCACTTTATTTGTAAAGTATGTTCTCTATTTCTATGAATTGTTGGGGAGTGATTTTAATGGAGCCATGTGATATTTAAGGGCGTGGGTTCTCTAAGCATGTCATGTGATCAAGGCCGGGGCAACCTGGTTGAAACGCGTCATGTTGGAGGAAAATAGAATTGCACTTTAAAGAATTTACCTTTGTTGCGGTCCGTTCCTGTTTTCAAAGCGCTGGGTGGAGTTTTGCCCTACTTCGTGCTTTTCAAGGACTTGGTTGATATATATATATATATATATATATATATATATATATATATATATATATATATATATATATATATATATATATATATATATATATCTTTCACCAAACAATGATTATTGTCTGCACACGTCCAATTGCTTCTTTAAAGGGTTTTATTCAAGAGACTCAAGGAGCCCCATTCACCTACGCGTTTCGACCGCAGGTCTTGATCACAGTGTAAACACTGTGATCAAGACCTGCGGTCGAAACGCGTAGGTGAATGGGGCTCCTTGAGTCTCTTGAATAAAACCCTTTAAAGAAGCAATTGGACGTGTGCAGACAATAATCATTGTTTGGTGAAAGATTGTTTGTGGGGAAACGTTCATCCCCGCTGTCTGGCACCGACCGACATACAGCGTGCACCTTCTAAGGAACGTATTGGTGGCAAAATATATATATATATATATATATATATATATATATATATATATATATATATATATATAATCACAAATATCACTGTGGTAATCCAAGGACAACGGCAGCAACCACAGACTCAAAAACGGCTTCATAAGCAGTGATTTATTCGGCAAGAATTCGGGAACTCAGCGCGTTTCGGGACCCCGACCCTTGATCATGAGTGCCGTTAGTGCATTAGAGTTTCTTTCACTTTTAAATATAATATATATATATATATATATATATATATATATATATTTATATATATATATATATATATATATTACCTACTGGCGGTCGCCAGTAGGTAGTTATAGTTAGGATTGGCAACCATAGGAAATCTGCAACATTCTATTGGGAATAACTTTGGCGCCGGTGGAGGAATTTGTGTGTAATTTTCCAAAATTTTGGCCAGCTCTGCTGCGCTGCGTCCCTGAAAGTTTCGGGGGGATTCGTGAAGTGGGGGCTGAGAAAAACGGGGGGTCCCAAAACGTGTTTTTCCCATGTTAATTTCCATAGGACGGTCTGACAAGTCTACAGCCTGAACCGCTAAACGGAATTACGCCAAACTTGGCAAAATTGTAGGGACTGGTACGCAGATGTGCCTTTGCTATATTTGCTGAAAATTGCTCCAGTGTTTTTTTTGAAAATTAACATATATATCTATAGGCGCGCTCCGAGCGCTCTCCGGTATGCGTACCGGGGAGCGCACCCGGCGCGCTACGGGAGTGCGCGAGCGGAAAGCTGATTGCTTGTCGGGTGTCTGTCAACATTCTAAACAGTCCGGAGAGTCCGCCATCTTGTGTCTCGGTAGAATCGAGACACAAGAGGTGAAAAAGAAAGGGGGAAATAATTAAAAGGGGGCAGAGTAGACACCCCCTGACCTCCTAGGTTTTCTGAGGGGGGCCTAGAAGGATTCTTAAGGGCAAAAAAACTTTTTTTTTTTTTTTTAATTTTCGCGGGGTAAGCGCTGGGTGCGCTCCCAGGTGCGCGCTCCGGTACGCGCACCCTGAGCGCACCACGGGGAAAAACAGTGCAAAAAAATAGAGTAAAAAAATAATGTAGAGTGTTTAGAGGTAAGTTAGCTCTGAAAAGAGCTGTTGTGTTAAGTGGGTGTTTTTTGTACCTACAAGTAGGTACCAATGCAGAGTCTTATATTCAAGAGGAAAACTCTATTCCCCTCATCTGTAAAATGCACACCATCTCTCCTATAGATGTCTTGCATGTTGTAACGCAAGTTGTTGTGGTAAATGGGACCCATACCATAGTCTCTGAGGTATGCAGAAACAGTTTTAATTACATGTGTCCTTGCTTTATCAATCTGTGGACAAAATTGGTTGGACCAGTTCCATTTTTGCCTTTGGCATATATTAGAAAATACCAAGGCAGTTTTTGGAAAAAGTGACATCACTTGCCCAAAGATGTCCTTTAAAAGCATTTCCAGACCTACCCCAGTCAAAGTGCCTAAGTCATTTCCACCAGAGTGCACAATTATAAGGTCAGGGTGTGGTAAATGCATAAAGGATTTTACCAATGGTATCAATTGGTGACTCCTCAATCCTCTCTGTCCAATCCATACAATGTCCACATTTGGTAAATCAAGATTGTAAATACCTCTGTTAGCTGCGTATTTCTGACTCCAGTGGACATAGCTATGACCCACAAACCAGACTTTTGTCATTTTGAAGGTAGATGTGCTTCTAGTCAGATGAGTTGTGGAAATGAAATGGCAGTTTGATTATGAAAAAAAGTGGTTGTGAATCAGTGCAGCTGAATAACCATAATTGATTGGAGCTTTGTTAAAAATCTCCACTGAAAATTGGGGTGCATGCTTTATTTTTGTAAGAAGTCATTTCAATGGTTGAGAAAAAGTAATTTAAAGAAACATTGCATTTCATTAGCTAGTAGATTGAGAGGTCAACAGCCTTGAAGGATTGTTTTGCAACATAGTATGATGAACTTGTGAACTGTGTGCTGGTTTAAGAGGGAGTTACCATGGTTACAGGGTAAATGGGCACTGGGGGGATGAGTGAATGTTATGTGAGTTTCAAAGTCTTGAAATGTACAACCAATTAAAATGTGCAGTTTGGTTTTGAATTTGTGTGGGAACAATTTTTATTGGCTATGTACAAGAATATGGGTCTGAAATGAGAAAGAATCTGTGCCATTATTGTAAGGCTCCAGTGAAGGTAGCATTATTCAGAGATTCTGCTTAAGAATATCTGTTGACTGTGACTGACACTGTTTTACATCTTCCAAAGCATTTTTAAAGGTGAGTAATGATTGTTTTAAAAAAGATAGAGAGCTTAACGATTTTTGACAAGTATCACAGTGAGTGTCTGTGTGAATTAATGAATTATATTTTTACCTTTTTCCATAATGTTAGCTGTGTGTTTATAAGGTAGACTTCTTTATAAATTGTTTTTTATGATTGGATACAATGCTGGTTTAGAAATTGTGTAATGGTTTCATTGGATTTGTAAATATGCTCCTTTTTTTGAAGCGCCTTGTGCAACCTTTAGCATGGGTAGAAGCAGTGAATGTATGGAGAGGGATAGGAATAGCAGATAGAAAACCATATGAAATGGTATGGGAGATGCATAAAGTATTTCAGTAATGGTATCAATTGAGATGGAATATAAGATAAAGAGGGGCATATTTACAAGACTCTTGCGCAATGTTTGACATGGGTGCAAGTAGAAAAAGCATGAAGAATAATAAAATTGGCACCCAGAGAAGAATATGAAATGCTGTGAGAGATGTTAAAGCTTTTTTTTATGGTATAAATTGAGATAGAATATACAAAACAAAAAGAGAGGCATATTTACAAGCTGCGTGCGCAATCTTTGACATAGCTGTGTGTTTATAAGGTAGACTTCTTTATACATTGTTTTTTATGCTTGGATTCAATGCTGGTTTAGAAATTGTGTAATGGTTTCATTGGACTTGTAAATATGCTCCTTTTTTTGAGACGCCTTGTGCAACCTTTAGCATGGGTGGAAGCAGTGAATATATGGAGAGGGATAGGAGTAGCAGATAGAAAACCATATGAAATGGTGTGGGAGATGCACAAAGTATTTCAGTAATGGTATCAATTGAAATGGAATATAAGATAAAGAGGGGCATATTTACAAGACTTTTGCGCAATGTTTGACATGGGTGCAAGCAGAAAATGCATGCAGAATAATAAAATTGGCACCCAGACAGGAATATGAAATGCCGTGAGAGATGTTTAAAGCTTTTTTTTAATGGCATAAATTGAGATAAAATATACAAAAAAAGAGAGGCATATTTACAAGCTGCGTGCGCAATCTTTGACATAGCTGTGTGTTTATAAGGTAGACTTCTTTATAAATTGTTTTTTATGCTTGGATTCAATGCTGGTTTAGAAATTGTGTAATGGTTTCATTGGACTTGTAAATATGCTCTTTTTTTGAAGCGCCTTGTGCAACCTTTAGCATGGGTGGAAGCAGTGAATGTATAGAGAGGTAGGGAGAGCGACCACTGCGCCTCTGGCCTGGTCGCCCCCTTGCTCCTCTTCTCTCCTGCCACAGAGCCCCTGCTGCCTGAGATCTTCACCGCCGACACCGACAGCAGCGCCCCAGCCGCCGCTGGGCCGCCCGCTCTGCCTGATCCCGTTCCCGCCGCTTCCTGTCTGCGGCCCCGCCCCCTCGCCAGACGATTGGTTAACACCTTCCCGCCTCCCAGCTGACCCGCCCTCCCTGCTCCCTTCTTATGACGCCCCCTCAGCGACCGCGCAGCGGACGCGCGCAGCGGGAGCACCGAATGAGCGCCGAAGGTGCGCCAAAGGTAAGCCCGTCTGCGCCCGTCCGCGCCTGGACCGCGCCCAGCGCCAGGACCCCTGGCCCCCACCGACGGAAGCCGACCCGACGGACCTACGACGCCACCGAACTCAACGCACTCAACACCGGCCGTACCCCGGGTTGCTACCGAGCCAGACCGAGACGCACCCACGGACCCTTCAGCTGGCACTCCTGCAAGTTCGCCTGCAACCGGACCCTCGCCACACCAGCACCCACCAAGCCGAACACCAGCAGCACCCACCTGAAGTGCATCCTGCTCAACACCCGCTCCGTCCACAGACACGCCGTCGAGCTCTGGAACCTGCTCGACACCACAGCCCCAGACGTCGCCTTCCTCACGGAAACCTGGATCAACGCCTCTTCAGCTCCCGACATCGCCATCGCCATCCCGGACGGCTACAAGATCATCCGTAGGGACCGCGGCAACCAGACAGGAGGAGGCATCGCCATCATCTACAGGAACACCATCCGCATCACGACCAACACCGACGACACCCTCGCACCCGCCGAACACCTACACTTCCAGATCCACGTCAACCCCAAGACCACCCTCAGAGGCACCCTCATCTACAGACCCCCGGGACCACGTACACAATTCAGCGAGGACATCGCCGACTTCATCAGCCCACACGCCCTCCCCTCCGCCGACTACATCCTCCTCGGGGACCTCAACTTCCACCTGGAGAACAACAACGACCGCAACACCACCACCCTGCTGGACAACCTCGCCAACCTCGGACTCAAGCAACTGGTGACCACCCCCACCCACTACGCCGGACACACACTCGACCCGGTCTTCTCTTCCAGCAAGGACATCGCCTTCAGCCATGCCACGGGACTCCACTGGACGGACCACAGCTGCGTCCACTTCAGCTTCAGAAGGACCGCGCTCCACCATCACCAGCAACAGGTTCCCCGCAGAAGCTGGAACAAGATCACTGCAGACCAGCTCGCTACTTCCCTGAGCAAGAACCCTCCCACCAGCACAACGAACCCCAGCCAAGCAGCCACCAACCTCACGAAATGGATCAGCGACTGCGCAGACGACCTCGCCCCGCGGAAGACCCCGCCGAGCAGACCCGGCAGCAAGAAAGCCCCATGGTTTAACGATGAACTCAAGAGCTCCAAGAAGAACTGCAGAGCACTCGAAAAAACTTGCCGCAGAGACCCAACAACGGACAACATGACTGCCCTCAAGCTCGCCACCCGAAAACACCACCAACTGATCCACGCCACCAAGAAAACCGCATTCAAGGAACGACTGGACAACAATGCACACAACAGCAAGGAACTCTTCAACATCGTGAAAGAGCTCTCCAACCCCAACGCCGGAAACAACGACATCACCCCTTCGCAAGACCTCTGCAACTCCCTCGCCTCCTACTTCCACAACAAGATCGCGGACATACACAACAGCTTCAGCACTCAACCGACGCACGCCACGACCGAACCACCGCCCCCCACCACCACCCTCCGCGCCTGGACCCTGATCAGCACCGAAGACACCATCCGCACGATGAACTCCATCCACTCCGGATCTCCGACAGACCCCTTCCCTCACCACGTCTTCAACAAGGCCGACGCTGTCATCGCACCCCACCTGCGAGACATCATCAACACCTCCTTCGACATCGCCACCTTCCCGGAGAGCTGGAAGCACGCCGAACTCAGCGCTCTACTCAAGAAACCATCAGCCGACCCCACCGACCTCAAGAAATCCCGCCCCATCTCGCTGCTCCCGTTTCCGGCAAAAGTCATCGAGAAGACCGTCAACAAGCAACTGCCCGCCTTCCTCGAGACGAACGATTCCCTCGACCTCTCGCAGTCTGGCTTCCGGCCAACCACAGCACTGAGACCGCCCTGATCGCAGCTACCGATGACATCCGAGCCCTGCTCGACAACGGAGAAACAGCGGCCCTCATCCTCCTGGACCTCTCCGCGGCCTTCGACACTGTCTGCCACCGTACCCTAGTACAGCGCCTCAGCAACGTCGGAATCCAGGAGAAGGCACTGGAGTGGATCATCTCCTTCCTCGCCGGAAGGACACAGAGAGTCCGCCTCCCCCCGTTCAGATCGGAGGCCACCGAAGTCATCTGCGGCGTTCCTCAAGGCTCCTCGCTCAGCCCAACACTCTTCAACGTCTACATGAGCCCCCTCGCAGCCATCGCACGCCAGCACAACCTCAACATCATCTCCTACGCTGATGACACCCAGCTGATCCTCTCCCTCACCAACGACCCCACCACCACCAGAGCCAACCTGCACGAAGGGATGACAGACGTAGCCAAATGGATGTCGAACAGCCGCCTGAAACTGAACTCGGACAAGACGGAAGTCCTCATCCTGGGATCCTCACCCTCCGCATGGGACGGCTCCTGGTGGCCCCCCGCCCTGGGCAGCGCACCCAAACCAACAGACCACGCACGCAACCTGGGCTTCATCCTGGACTCCTCCCTCTCCATGACCAGACAAGTCAACGCCGTCTCCTCGTCGTGCTTCAACATCCTGCGCATGCTACGTAAGATCTTCCGATGGATCCCCACCGAGACCAGGAAGACGGTCACCCAGGCCCTCGTCACCAGCCGTCTGGACTACGGCAACTCCCTCTACGCCGGAACCACCGCCAAACTCCAGAAGAGACTCCAGCGGATCCAGAACACCTCAGCACGACTCATCCTGGGCATCCCCCGCCACAGCCACATCTCCGGACACCTGAGAGACCTGCACTGGCTCCCGGTCAACAAGAGAATCACCTTCCAGCTCCTCACCCACGCACACAAAGCCCTACACAACCAAGGCCCAGGATACCTCAACAGCTGCCTCAACTTCTACGCTCCCAAACGCCAGCTTCGATCAACCAGCCACGCCCTCGCAGCCGCCCCCCGCATCCGAAGAGCCACCACAGGAGGAAGGTCCTTCACCTACCTGGCCGCCAAGACTTGGAACTCCCTTCCGACCCACCTCCGCCTGACCCAAGACCACCTCGCCTTCAGGAAGCAGCTCAAGACCTGGCTGTTCGAGCAGTAGCGGACCCCCTCCCCCCAGCGCCTTGAGACCCTCCGGGTGAGTAGTGCGCTATATAAATGCTCTGATTGATTGATTGATTGATTGATTGATTGAATGATTGAATAGCAGATAGAAAACCATATGAAATGGTATGGGAGATGCATAAAGTATTTCAGTAATGGTATCAATTGAGATGGAATATAAGATAAAGAGGGGCATATTTACAAGCCGTGTGAGCAATGTTAGATATAATGTACCATGTCTGTCTCTGCCAACAGTATGTGTGACTCTGCCTAAGATCCCAGTGATGTGATATATATGATATGATATGCCCCCTTTGCATACATTATACCTGGCGCAGGTATAATATGGCGCAGGGGTTTACAAAGTGACACATCTACCTAGATGCATCACTTTGTAAATATGACTCAACAAGGCCCTTTTTTTACACCACTGGTGCGTCACAAAAAGTGACGCACCGGTGGCGTAAAAGTGACGCATGGCCTCATAAATGAGGCCCTCAGTCTTCTACTCTCACTTTTTCTTTCACTTTCTCTGTCTTTTTACTCCCTTACTCACCTTGTCTCACACTCACTTGCCTTTATCCAGTCTGTATCTCCACTCTTTCCTAAACATCACTGCTCTTTTCTTACCCTTCCACATCCCCGTTCCTTTACTACATTTTCTTCACTTATCCTCATTCCGCATGTTCACTCTCCTCCTCACTCACCTCCCACACTCACCTTCTTTCAGTCCCCCTACTTCACTTCCCTTCCCCTCTCGTCCCTTTCTTTGCTTTCTCACTCATTTTCCTCTCCTCTCTCACTGCACTCCACTTCACTTACTCTTTTTCATTTTTTTAAGAATACAGCTCTTTTTTGAGAATTGGAGGAAGTTCTAAAAAGAACTTTTTTTTTTCTTCTTTTTTTTCAACAAAAACAAAAACAGGGAATGGCAAACTGCTCAACAGGAGCAAAAAAAAAAATCTAAATTAGGCCTGGGGACGGCAGCGGTGGTTCTCTAATGCTCGAGCAATGTTCAAAATACTTTGTTCCCCGTAACAAATTAGGGCATCACAATGTTTGCATTTGGTGGATGCCTCATTAAAAATAGGTTGAATATTGGGGATCAGCTGCTCTGGTCGCCCCCTCACCAATGTAGTTGCTCTTCCAGTTGAAGTAGAGGCACCATCCCTTGGAGCCTCTCGTGCCAGAGCCCTGACACTCTCCCGGGCATAGTTCTGTGGGTGCCTCCTCTGGACGTGCCGAATCATGGTGGAATTTCCAAATGAATATTTTCTGGTAGGGTCACCCTGTGACAGGACAGTGTGACAAATTCGGCACTCCACCTTTGGAGCATTTACTTTTTTTTATCATATGGAATGGAAAAAAACTTCCGTATGAAGTGTTTTTTTACCCTGGGCTGAGGAGCCTCTTCTTCTATGAACCCATCTGAGGCCTCACTGCTACTAGAGGGTCTTGCAGCAGCCATGATAATCCAAAAAAGATTAAGCAGGAAAAAGACAGGTCTTGCAGTCACAAAAGTGAAAGAAGAAGTGAAGGAAATGGGTGGGGATTTCATTCTTTGGAAAAAAAATGTTAGCAACCAATGAAAAGTGTTAATTTAAGGTCACATGACTTGACGCGCTTGCGCTGCACGCACCGGAGCGCTTCCGGGGGCGCTTACGCGGCGCGAACGTAGGTGCTTCCGGGGGCGCTTACGCGGCGCGCCTGAGTGACGTTTTGGTAGCTTTACGGAAATGCAAAAACATTTTCATTCGGAAAATCAAAAAAACTGCTTTAATAAGTATGGTACTGAATGTCTTGCATTATTATTTAGTTTTCATACATATTTTTTTTTACGAACGCAGAATTAGCGCTCTCGCTGCGCTCTCGGGAGAGCTTACCGGTGCGCGCACCCTGAGCGCTCCAAGACAAAATGATACGGGTAAGCTTACCGGTTCGCGCACCCTGAACGCACCAGGAAAAAATGTTAAAAAAAATATATATACATTGAACAAATATATATATTTTTTTAAATATAATTAATTGTTGTAAAAAAACAGCTAATAAAAAAAAAACGTAGGTTACAAAGTCGATATACAAAGGAATTAGCTTTTAAAAAAACTATGAAATTCACTGAAAAAACCATAGGTTTCACAAACGTTATAGTTAGGAATTATCATTTAAAAAACCTTTGAAATTCACTGAAAAAACCATAGGTTTAACACTCGTTATAGTTAGGAATTAGCATTTAAAAAAACCTTTGAAATTCTTTGAAAAAACCATAGGTTTCACACCAGTTATAGTTAGCTGGACATTTTACTCATACAATACCATTGAAATTCCCACGTTATAGTTAGTTGGACTCACTATAACTCGCACGCCCGCAATCCACTGCAGATGATGTCACATATTACATCATTCATGACATGGTCAGTGACATCACTGATGACATCACTGATGACATGTCAAATGACATCACTGATGACATCACTGATGACATCTCAAATGACATCACTGATGACATCACTGATGACATCATCCATGTGATGATACGATGCACCTCCTTACACTCCAATCTAACCTTTGATACACCCAGTGTTAAATACAAACTACCATTCCTGAAATTATTGACACACCAACACCAGTAACTACATACGCACTCACTGATTTCTAGGTCTACACACACATCCACTCATTCACCCATACAATCACTCATACATACAGTCACTCATCAATAGAACACTATCATATCCACTCAGACACCTATACAGACACTCACACGCTGACACTCATCCACAGAGTTACTCACACACCTAGTCAGTTATGCAAAGAATCAATCACACTCCCATTTTCTTTAACTACACAGTTTTACTCACTAAACCTTACTTAATCAAACATATACTAACACATACTTACTCTCTTTTACAATCACTGATACAAGTACACATTGATCCATACAGTCACTTACGCAATCACAGGCTCTCATGTATAGTCAATTATATATGCCAACTCTCACATGCACTGTGTTTTGCATACGTACTTACTTGGACATGGAGCACTGAGATAGCCATTCACTCACCAACACACCCATGCACACAGTCAACCACCCATACAGCACTTTCCACATGCACTCTTGAACCCATATACCAAGTGAATCAACTGCTCACACATATATGCACAGAGTCACACACCTCCCAGCCACCCACACACACACTCACCCTCACATACAAGTATTTGAGCAACCAATCAATAACCCATATAACCACTCATATAGCTACTGATCAACACATGCAGCAGCTTACACAACAACAGACATACTGATGCACACATTCAGACAGTTTAGTTACTAACCAATGCATTCAATAAGACACATTTAATCACTCACTCATACAGTCAGTCACGCACCTACTAAATCCTTCATCCAGACACTCATACATACACTCATTCGTCAATATATAAAACATATTTTTACTATTCAGAAACACACATTCACTGGATGATGTCATCAGTGATGTCATTAGTGATGTCATCAGTGATGTCATTTGAGATGTCATCTGTGATGTCATCAGTGATGTCACTGACCATGTCATGAATGATGTAATATGTGACATCATCAGCAGTGGATTGCGGGCGCGCGAGTTATAGTGAGTCCAACTAACTATAACGTGGGAATTTGTCCAGCTAACTATAACTGGTGTGAAACCTATGGTTTTTTCAATGAATTTCAAAGGTTTTTTAAATGCTAATTCCTAACTATAACGAGTGTTAAACCTATGTTTTTTTCAGTGAATTTCAAAGGTTTTTTAAATGCTAATTCCTAACTAAAACGTTTGTGAAACCTATGTTTTTTTCAGTGAATAGATATATAGATATATATTTGTGAGGTAACTAACACTGATGAAGGCCAGGTGGCCTGAACGTGGGTGTTCGCTTCCAGATTCCCGAAGCATGCTGGAATAAACTAATTTGAAGGTATATCGATCCAGAGAGTGCAGCATTTTGTTTTCACTAGTGGAGACATTGTTGGGAGAAAATATTTTTGTGGACTGCCTCCGTGAGCTGCTGCACCTGCACCTTGAGAGCAACAAACATTGGGCGGTTTTCGTGTGTGGAATATATATATATATATATAAATATATATATATATATATATATATATATATATATATATATATATATATATATATAAAGTCAAAAAATCTCTTCGTAGTTCCTTCCTTTAAATAAATAAAATGAATTTCATTGAGCGCACTGCATCACCAAATGTGATGCAGTGCGCGCAACAAAATTCGTTTTATTTTTGTAAATGTTTACTTACCTGTAATACTCCGCAATCCATACATTACTACCCCCCACCCTGCCCCTCCCCCTGCCCACGTCACCGCCCAACAGAAACACCTACTGCCGACTGCTACTGCTGCTTGGCATCAAAAGAGAACTAGTTTCCTCGGAACAGATGTTCCTTCCCTTGAGATGTATTATGGGATTTGAAGTTTGAGAATGTTCAAGGGGGGTATCCAGTCAACCCATTCATGGCTCAAATAGTTTTTATGTATGAAGCCTCCACAAATTTCTTTTATTTATTTAGTGCATTCTTATAAAGCGCGGACTTTACCCGAAGGTGTCAGAGCACTGTACAATAGAACCAGTTACATTACATGAGAGAACTGTTACAGGAATGGAACAAATAAAAATAGCATGCATTAGAATCAAAGCGACGTAAGCATAAGACACACAATCTCAGGCACATCAAGCACAGACTGTACAAGCAAAAATATGAATATAAATGACAAATTTTACAATGAATAAAGAACATCCTGGCGAAAAATAGCAGGCCATAGAATCAAAACGGAACACAAAATCAAACGCAGCAAGCACAGGTTGTACAAATAAAAATATAAATATAAAAATAGGCATGGCCCCCAAAAAACCACAGTTATTCTGCAATTCCGTGTAAATATTTACCGCCCCTCTTTAAAGCACAATGCTGATTACAAGCGCCGTAGCACGTTGCGCTGTTAATCATGTCTCCTCTAGGGGGCCCCTCGTCCAACCCCAAGGTTCGGATGCACGCGACACAGGAGCCGGTTGAATGGCCGTGATTCCAACAGTAATGATGATTGTCGAAGTTAGTCAGCGGCTGTGCCTGGGTTTCCTGTTGGTGGTGTGAATAGCCTACATTCATTACCGCTCCAAAGTCCACTTTAAGGCAATGTGTGCACTCTTCCTGATGGGTGCAGCTCTGTATGGAAGTGGATCCACACACAAATAAACGCTCCCATTTCAAAAAAAGAAACACGCCGCATTCACCGGTCCCTTTTGAAGACTCTTTAATCTCAGCTCCTGCGTCGAGTGCATCGGAACCTTGGGGTTGGTCGAGGGGCCCCCTTGAGGAGACATGAACAAGCAGAGGAAGGCAGAACACTGAAACGCGTCCTTGTAATTAAAGAGTTTTCAAAAGGGTCCTGTGAGTGCAAACAGTCGATACATTTGACTCTTTAGAAGTTAGAATTGATAAATCTTGCAATTGGATATTCCAGATTTAAAAAAGTGAAATGCTGTCCACCGACCCCCAAATCTGTTTCTACAGCCGTCAAAGTATATAGGGCAAAAGTGCAGGCTGTGGCCCTGTACCGGGTGGAAATCTGGGGGGTTAGAAACACCAGTGGCTTGAGCCTTAAAGAAAATAGCTTTATAAGATACTTATTAAGTTTGCCGAGGCGCACTCACATGATCCAATATTCCTCGATATAGGGCTCAAAAGGATTAGTGAATTAGTATTTCTAAAACCCCTTCTCTTTGGGGTCAGGTTGTGGTCAACCCCCGAGCTACACCTATATAGACAGTTCCGCTCTTGAAAACAGCAGGAAGGCAGTCAGGATACATGATAGCAGCAAGGAGAACCCGCAATAATGTATCACAGAGTTGTATTCTGCATCGTGCGCCTTAATCACATCAGTGCTAGTATAGAAAACACGCTCCTTGTTCTTCCGGACGGGGCTCAAAGAACAAGAAGCAGCCAAAACCTTTTTTTATCCCATTGTTCTACAGGATGAGGATCAAAGTACATAAAGGATCCCTCAACATAGGGGGGGGGGGGCGGATACTAGACTGTACAGACTGATCGGGGCTCAAAACCTGAAATACAGGTATCCATACGAAACAGACATCTCAGTACAACTGTGAATGACTTTGGCGTAGCAAGAATTCCTGACACACAGCTGTTTGTATCTCTAGTAATCGGACCCCCATTATCAGAAGATGCAAAGGGAAGCATCGCATGTAGAGGACCCTACTTCCCAAATATTACTTAGGGTGGAGCTCCCAGGCAGTACAGAAAGGGTACGTAAACCATGAAACACCTCGGAAAACTTTAAAATGCTGGGCCATGAACAATATGGATTGTTTTGAAACAAGTCGAGTATTCACTGGAATAAATCTCCAGCCTATGTTTTCTGTTTTGTGCAGTGTCCCACACACTCACATTCCTAGCCCTGAGGAAGATTGCAAACACCTAGGCCTCACAAGACGGTTGGAATGCGTCAGCATATATATAAATGTGGAAAAGAGATAAACATTCCCAAAGAAAAAGAAAAAAGAAACATACGCGAAGGTCTATGAGAGAAGCCTCCAAGACCAATGAATGAACTCTGACCACTATTGTAGGATCAGATATCTGAGAGAAATATGATGTCCCCTGTTGATTGAACAATTTAACCTTGAATGAGTATTGTTGGAGACTGTTACATCCTTGTACCTTGTACCTTTTATTCCTATAGAATGTTTATATTCTATCTTGGGTGTAACACTGAGATTGTTATGGGCAGTTAAGATGGGCTGTTGCTTGAAGCAGTATCTCGGGGGTTTACTTTACGAATAAACTTCTCAAGAAAACCAACTCGTTCCTGTGATTCCACTTTGTAAAAGTGGCGACGAGGTAGAACCCACCTGATGTAAGCCCTGAGATTTGAGACCCATGATTTACAACGATTGCAACTATTTAAAAAAAAAAAAACTCGTTTTGGTTCTTGAATCTTATCAAACAAAAGAAGATTTGCTACAAGAGTAGATTTACTACAAGAATTGATTGCCGCTTAACCGTTTCCAAATGAAACAAATATCCTTCGTGAGTTGTTTCCATAATTATTATTTTGTATTCATCATTTATTTCTACCACTAGATGGTGTACTTTCGCCATTAATCTAAAAAAAAATTCAGTATTTCAACCGTAACGCAACGAGTGACAATTATTATTCTTGCCGACTGCATGTTTCAAGGAATCGGTTCGCTTCAAGCTGTCATTAAGTCAAGTATATTTATTTATTTCGACAACGTGTTGATATTAACATTTATTATACCTACCAGTACAGAGAGGAAAGGTTTTCTTCGGAGAAATTAAATCCTGACTGGAAGTAAATCTGTTTGAACCAATCTGCATTTGAAAAAAAACGTGCAGCAGAATCTTCCTTCTCATTGTACTTACGTGAAAGACATTGTGCCGTCTTTGTGGAAGGGATTCTGATTACGTTGTAGTGCGCAATGCATTCTGGGTAACGTGCAATGCATTCTGGGGCGTGTTTCCTAGCAACTGAACACTAACAACGAAAACATCGCTTTTGAAGTTGGATTTCTTCTATTTGACCTTTTAACATCATGTTTGCTTATTTCAACATCATTTAAAAACTGGTATTTATTTAACTAACTTTACAGCATTAACTTTCTTTTGGATTTCAACAAATAGACAACGGTGGCTACTTTTCTTTTGTTAGTTTCTTAATTTCTTTAGTACTATATGATATTTATAAGTTAGTAATCTTTATATATTGTTAACTCATTATTTATTGCCAATATTTCAGATTTTCAAAGGTTATTATGGAAACTAATACTATTTTAGCTCCTCCAAAATGTTTACAAGATCCTGGTATTGCTCCTATGGTATGGGAGGATTGGCAGGAATCCTTTGAGACTTATTTGGAAGCCATAGGTGGGGAGGTTTTTCTGCCTTCACACAAATTGGCTTTACTAAAACACAGTCTTGGTGTTGAAGGTAGGAAAGTATTAAAAACTTTGCCTATACGTACTTCCAGTACAAGTGGTACCACATTGAAAGTCAGTGAGGGTGGAGATGAGGATGCTAGTGATGAGGAAGTTGTGTTCGATAGTTCAAAAACTGAGCAGTTTTCATCTGATGAGTATTTTGATGCATTAAAAGCTTTAGAGGAAAAGTTTGGAAGAAAAACAAGCATTGTGGTGGATAGGCACAAGTTTTTTTCAAGAGCACAGTTAGTGGGCGAAACAGTAGAACAATATGTTGCTGTGCAAAGAAGATTAGCTGCCACATGTAAATTTAAGGAATTGCATGAAGAAATTATAAGGGATCAATTTATCAACAGAACTAATAATCCTAAAATTCAAGAAAAATTGTTAGACCTTAAAGATCCGTCTCTTCAAAAGACCATTAGTCTAGCTAGAAGAGTTGAGAATAATTCTCGCTATGTCAAAGAATTAAGTGGTGAACATAGCAAGGATCGCAAGTTTACTGATGGGAAAGATCTAAGTAATGTGTGTGCTGTTGTTAATAACAAACCAAAATATTTTGATAACAAATATAATACAAAACGTGATAGTGTCAAGGTTAAACCTCGAACATTTCCTAGCAACAACAAGAATGCTAGGCCACAAACAAATCTTTTCCCAGCAAAACACAGAGTTTTAACAAACTCTTCTGTTTTAGTTGTGGAAATAGTAGACATGTCGCTGAAAGTTCTTGGTGTCCTGCGTCAAATGTCACCTGTTTAAAGTGGAACAAAACTGGACATTTTGCCAAAATGTGCAGATCTGACAATCCTGGTGCAAGGAAAAATTCTGTTAATTTGGTTGATCAGTCTACTTATTTAAGTAGTGATAGTGAAGTTGAAGTTATGGCAATCTGGAATAATGAAGTGAATGAAATATCTGAAGAAACTCAACCCCTTAAATATGAGATTATTATCAACAATTGCAGCTTGTTTTTGTGGGCAGACTCCTGTTCACCGTATACTATAATTGACAAAAACATATGGGAGTTATGCGGCAAATGTGATCTTGCATGTCCTGAAATGTCCTGTGGGTTATTTGGGCATCAGATTACCAGTAATTGGATGATTTGTTAGTGATATTGTTTTTAAAGGTAGTAATACACAAGCAACAGTTTATGTTATAGAAAAGGGAAGAGCTTTATTAGGATGGAAGGAACAGAAGAATTTGGGAATAATTCTAAATCCAAATCATCCTGACCAAGTTCTTTTATCTCAGGGTGATACGGAATTCAAATGGCATAAGAAAGGTTCTGACCAAGTTTTATTAACTCAAAGCGATGGGTTCAAGTGGCATAAAAAATTTCCAGAATTATTTAGTTCAAAATTGGGATGTCTTAAAAAATGTGAACATCGTATAATCCTCAAACCTGATAGTATACCTGTAGTTCACAAAGTGCGCAATGTTCCTTTGGTGTTAAGATCACAATTAAAGATTGAACTGGATAGGTTATGTCAACAAAACATCATTGAGCCCATTGAGGCGTCAGACTGGCTTAGTCCGGTAGTTTTAGCGTGGAAACCCAACGGAAAATTACGCATGTGCGTTGATTTAAGGGACTTGAACAAAAGTATTTGGGTGGATCGTTACCCTTTACCCAAGATCAATGAGATGGTAGCATCAGTGAAGGACGCTAAGTATTTTTCATCTATTGATCTATCGAATGCATACCACCAGATAAAATTGCACCCCGAATCTCGTCACTTAACATCTTTTATAACGCCAGAGGGCGCCTTCCAATTTTTGAGAATGCCTTTTGGTTTATCTTCAGCATCAGCTGTTTTTCAAAGAGTTGTGTGCAGAGTCCTTGAAGGCATATCCAATATGTTGGTGTTTCAAGATGATGTACTTGTGTGGGGGAAAAGTGGAACTGACCATGACAATGTTTTAAATGAGGTCCTGACCAAACTTCAGTGTGCTGGTTTGACTGTTGCTGCTGAGAAATGTAAATTTGCCACGAATGAAATCGAATATCTTGGTCATACTTTGTCAGCAGATGTTGTTAAGCCTAAGAAAAACTTGTTAGAAGCAATCAGGAATGCCCCATCGCCTTCTGACAAGGACCAATTACGTTCTTTTTTAGGTCTAGCGGAGTATTACTCCAAATTTGTGTCCAATTTTGCCTCAAAAGTTTTTTGTTTAAGATTATTAATGAAAAAAGGGGCAAAATTTGTGTGGAATGCTGAATGTCAATCGTTTTTTGAAAATATTAAGTTGGACATTATAAATGCTGTAGCACTTAAACCTTTTGATCCCAATAGAAAATCGGTCATTGTTGTGGATGCGGGTGCTTATGGACTGGGAGCTGTATTAATGCAAGGGAAAGACAAGTTTGAATGGGCAATTGTGTTTGCGTCTCGTACCTTAAAAGGTGCTGAACCTTCGTATTCGGTCATAATCCCAATAGAAAATCGGTCATTGTTGTGGATGCGAGTGGATCACTGAAATAATATCGAGGGACAGAATATCGACCAACAAAAATATCGTTGAGAAAATATCAAGAGACAAAATATCGAGTTTCTATCTACAAACAGGTAAGTACAAAAATATCGAGTTAAAAATATCGTTTACAAAAATATAGTTGTAAAAAATATCGACTTTAATAAAAACAATGTTTAATTACATTAATATAAAAAATTAATTACTAAAATATACTTAACAATACTTAAAATAACTTTTAATAATTAAATGATTAATGAAAGTAAAAAAATAATATTTTTTTAATCATATTTCTTAAAACATATATATATATAGTAACAACATTTAATTCAATAATAGCCAATATTATTAACGTACAAATACAAAAGAATAAAAATTACTATTCCTACTCCAGTGGGTGCAACAGTAGGGAAAGCGTTGGATAGCGTAGGGGTTAAAATTACTATTTCCACTCCAAAGAGTGCAACAGTGGATATATGACGTTACAACGCAACTTTTACAACGCACTACCATTACAACGTAAGTATTGGTAAGTATATAATAATTTTTATAATTTAAATTATTTAAAAATAATTTAATATAATTTAATTTAATTTAATTTCATTAAATTAAATTAATGTAAATTTAATTTTACTTTATTTTTACACTGTACCCCTGTACCCCAAAAACCCAAAACTGACCCTGAACCCTAAAAAAAAACCTTTACCCAAAAACCCCAAACTGACCCTGAACCCTAAAAATACCCCTTTACCCAAAAACCCAAAACTGACCCTGAACCCTAAAAATACCCCTTTACCCAAAAACTAAAAACTGACCCTGAACGCTAAAAATACCCCTTTACCCAAAAACTAAAAACTGACCCTGAACCCTAAAAATACCCCTTTACCCAAAAACTAAAAACTGACCCTGAACCCTAAAAATACCCCTTTACCCAAAAACTAAAAACTGACCCTGAACCCTAAAAATACCCCTTTACCCAAAAACTAAAAACTGACCCTGAACCCAAAAAATACCCCTTTACACAAAAACTAAAAACTGACCCTGAACCCTAAAAATACCCCTTTACCCAAAAACTAAAAACTGACCCTGAACCCAAAAAATACCCCTTTACCCAAAAACTAAAAACTGACCCTGAACCCTAAAAATACCCCTTTACCCAAAACCAAAAACTGACCCTGAACC
The DNA here is from genome assembly GCF_964261635.1 of Lissotriton helveticus. Taxonomy (NCBI): domain Eukaryota; kingdom Metazoa; phylum Chordata; class Amphibia; order Caudata; family Salamandridae; genus Lissotriton; species Lissotriton helveticus. The sequence goes on from NC_136063.1 coordinate 811,256,886, forward strand.
CTAAAAATACCCCTTTAATTTAACATAATTAGCAATTAATCAATTAAATTAAATTAATTACCAATTACATTTTAATTAATTAACACATTTTTTAAATTTAACAATTAATTAAATATTACTACCAATTATTACATTTACATATTTAATTAATTATATTTAAATTACTTCCCACCCTATTCCCCTATAAACCCATAACCCGCTACAGGAAATACATTATTTAAATGTACACAATTAGCAATTGATCAATTAAATTAAATTAATTACCAATTAAATTTTAAATAATTAACAAATATTATTTAATTACCAATTAATTAATTATTACTACCAATTAATACATTTACATATTTAATTAATTATAATTAAATTACTTCCCACCCTATTCCCCTATAAACCCACAACCCGCTACAGAATTACACAATAATTTAAAAAAAAATCATTAATTAAAAATAATTATAACATAAAATGACACTTTTCACACATATTATAACATAAAAACACTATAAATAATTAAATATTATTTAAAAAACGATATTTTCACTTTCTATATTATTTACAGTCGATATTACTTCACTTACCTTAAAAACGATATTTTGGCTGTCGATATTCTGTCCTGTCGATATTTTGTCCAAACGATATTTAAAACTCGATATTCTGTCCAAACGATAATTTGGAGTCGATATTATGTCTGTGCACCGATGCGAGTGCGTGTGGACTGGGAGCTGTATTAATGCAAGGGAAAGAAAAGTTTGAATGGGCAATTGCGTTTGCGTCTCGTACCTTAAAAGGTGCTGAACCTTCATATTCGGTCATAGAGAAGGAGGCGTTAGCTTGCTTTTGGGGTGTAAATTATTTCAGGAATTATGTTTGGGGAACAATTTTTGAGTTAAGAACTGATCATAAACCCCTTGTGGATATATTTACTACCAAAGGTGCAGGCAGGGCCACTCCCAGAATTGCCAAGTGGATTTACAAACTGCAGGAATATGATTTTGAGGTGAAGTGTGTACCTGGAATTAAAAATGTTAATGCTGATTGTTTATCGCGTCTTCCAGTTGGTGAGGGTGACATTGTTATGGATCAGGATCAGGATTGGTCAGTAGCTGCAGTGGATGAAGCTTGCAATGGTGCAATAAGTTTGGAAGAGTGGAAACAAGCTGTACAAGATGATTCTATGTTAAAACAAGTGATTTCACGGTTACCTTCTGTATGTGATCGTTTTTCATGGAGTGATTGTGAATTATCTGAGTATAAAACTGTTTGGCCAGAACTTTCTTATGATCCTGTTGTAGGAGTAGTTAGGAGAGCAGACAAACTTATTGTACCTTCAGGATTACGCAACAGATTGTTAGATCTGATTCATAAAGGGCATTCGGGCATGTCTGGTATGAAAAGAAGATGAAGGTGTGATTTCTGGTGGCCTGGCATGGACAAAGATGTTGAAAGGTGTGTTAGGAACTGTGTAGCGTGTACATGTAGTGACAAGTCCCATTCTTCACAAGAATCCAACATTAGTTCTGTTCCATTTCCAGACAAACCGTGGCAAAGATTGGCTATGGATATTTGTCGTTCATTCAGTGTGGGTAACATTGCTGGCAAGTTTGCCATAGTTTTAATGGATTACCACAGTAAATGGCCTGAGGTGGCATTTATCAGGGAGATCAAAGCCTCCAATATAATTTGTTGTTGTGAAGAATTGTTCCATAGAGAGGGATTTCCTGAGACAATTACTACGGATAATGGTCCACAATTTGTAGCTGGTGAATTTCAGAGTTATTTACGGTCATGTGGTGTTAAACATGTTACTACTGCAGTATATTTTCCAAGGGAGAACGGTATGGTAGAAAGATTCAACCGAGTATTGAAGGAATGTATCCAGTTGGCAGTGGTTGAAGGTGCAGACTGTAAAATTGCTGTCAAAGAAATGAATTGGAGTTATCGCAATACTCCACACTCTGCTACTTTGGTGTCTCCGTTTGATCTTCTTAAGGCACGTTCTGCATGTAACAAAGTAACTCCAGCATGGATGTTCAACACTTCTGCTAGACATATTTCTAAAGATGGTCTTAGTGACAGAATGAATGCATACCAACGGAAGTATGTCAACAGACACAACAGTAAAATCAAGAAATGTGTGCAAGGGTTTTTTGTTGGTGATTGGGTGAGATCTTCACATTTGGGTTTGTCAAAAGATGGTTCTTCCAAATGGTCCCAGCCTAAATAAATTTGGGAAGTAAGAGGAAATTGTGTGTTGTTAGAGGATGGACGTAAGTGGAACTTTAACAATATTACTTTGTGCAGTGATTTGGAACGTAATATCTGGTTGAATAAGAACAGTGATGTTCCTGTACAATCAAATTCTGGCTTTGTTCCCGCAAAATCAACAGCAGAGTTTTCTGGAAAGGCTCAATCTGGTGAGGTTCAAGCTAAGTCTGTCAATGTTCATCCTAAATCATCTGTTGCTGTTGAAAAAACTGTTCCTAATACGAGAAGGTTATCAGGACGGATTGTGGAAATACCTATTAAGCTTAATGATTATATTTTATATTCTTAATTGTATATAGCATGTATTTGTGTCATCATTTATGTCAATTATATTTAGATAATTTGGTTTTTTTCCCTTTTGTTCTTATATTTAATCTTAGAAAGGGAGATGTGTTACATCCTTGTACCTTGTACCCTTAATTCCTATAGAATGTTTATATTCTATCTTGGGTGGAACACTGAGATTGTTATGGGCAGTTAAGATGGGCTGTTGCTTGAAGCAGTATCTCGGGGGTTTACTTTACGAATAAACTTCTCAAGAAAACCAACTCGTTCGTGTGATTCCACTTTGTAAAAGAGACTACTTTATAAAAGGTTTTATATGTGAATATATTTGTTGGACACTTGTGTATTTAAATAACAAGTTATTACGTTATACTGTCATATTAATGTTGCATTCAATGTATGTCGTAGATTTTTAAAAATGATGTTTATGTAGATTTGGCACTACGGTGCATTGTTTGTTTGTCTCACATTGCATAATTAACATGCAGTGGTTTCCGAAGTAAAGATACCCACCAAAGAGAAAAGAATATTGTAGAATCATTATCACAATAGTGGGTTTGGGTCTGTATGCCTGTTTGCAATTATGAAAAGTAATGAATCAAACTGAAGATTAATCATACAGTGGTGTGAGGAGGATCTGGCAAAATCTTATGAAGTAATAAGTGGCCATTATTGGTGAAATAAGCACGGAATAATTACTTGATCGCTGATAATAAATAGAAAGAAGGATTTATGATGCAGGGAGTACACATGCTTTTTTTTACACATATTTATAATTCCTAGCACTCAGTGTTTCCACACTGGGCCTAATTAAGACAGTACCAAACGTGTGCAACCTATTGCCGAGAAAAGAACAGACTTCAATGATTAGGCATGGACTTCATATGATCAGAGTTTTCATCTGTTGCTGTCATGATGGATAGGTTCACTCACACAATAAAATAAATCTATTATCTGCAGAAGTATAAGAATGCTGGGTGGGGGGACATTTGTGGTTTCCCACAGGTTCCAGAACTTTCTCTCACAGAAATGTAAGGAAAATGCATAATCTTAGCCAATGTCTGAAGGGTATTCTGGGTAAGAAAAACATAGTGGGAGCCACTCAAATCAGACCACCCTGGACTCCCCTGTGTGCTTCGTTTTCAGAAATGAGTGGGTTTCCCAGGTTTTCCTGGGTGATGGTCAAGCCCAAATATCGCAGTTAACCAACTCACCAAAATGGGTCAATTGACAACATGATCGCTCCACTTGGCAATTTAGGGTCTTTCTTGGCACGGGTGCTAGACTCAGCCTCACAAGCAGGGTACTGGTTTTATGGACAGTAATGTAGGAACACTGGGTGGTAAGAATATTGTGGATCCCTACAGATTTTGGAATTTTTCCTCACAGAAATATCTGGCAAATTCCACATTTTTGCCAATGTTTGTAGATTTTTCTAGTTATAAGAACGTTGGGGAATCCATACAAATCAGACCACTATGGACTTCCCTGGATGTCTAGTATATAGAAAAATCTGGGAACGTTACCCTGGGTGGCAGCTGAGCCCAGATCTACCCACATTACCAAAATTGGTCAATTCTTAAGGTGAAATCATGATGCCTCCAAGTTATATTTTTCAGCCTTTCCTGTTGTAGCCTACTGACACAAATAGGGTAAAATTTCTATCGACGAAGGGTAGTAACACAGAATAGCAGAGCAGAACATTTGTGAAGAATTACCTATGCACGAAAACTGCATCACCTGGAATAAAGGCTTAAATGGCCATCTTCACACATGCATACATTAAATGTCTTGGTATGTTGACGAGATACTGAAAGCAGAATTTCCTAAGAAAACACCGTTTGGTTTTCTCTGAGTATTTCTGTGAGCTGCCTTTTACTTGAGTATTTCATTTCCTCGCTCGAGTGTCAGTAGTCATAGGGTCAATGAGTAGCCTACCTCACTTCCTGAATAAATCAGAACAAATCATTGGGTTCTCTCTCAAGTGATGTTTCATGGCAGTCTTAATGCAGGTTTGACAGGTAGCTGGGTAGCACGGCTGTCTTGTTCTGTACTTCATTTGTTTATGCAATACAGCCCAATGCTAGTGCCTATTAGATGCAGTCACGCAAAGGTCCATGCAAGACGAGTTCATCATAACATTAATATTTAAATATTTGTACAGTTTCCAGGAACTAGAAACAAAACACTGTAAACACCCTTTATAATTTCGTCCTTTATTTCTAGCATGCCTTTCTGATGATATAGTTCACCTTTACGTTTTACTGATGTGATTCAACCAGGGCCCAAGGCCATCATTACATGTAGCAAAAATCATTCTCGGTATCAGAAATTTAATTTCAACAGGTCAGACCAGAAATATAGCCATGAAATGTATTATTGATGTGACTGTATCATTTTTTTGTTATAAAATGTTAACGTTGTTTAAAAACATCCTTGTTTTTTTAACACATTCCCAAAGTATATTTCAGAGATTTTCTAATGATCATAAAGTGTGTTAACTGAGCATCAACAAGCGTCAAGAAACACTTCTGTCATTCTGCCATTTTGAGACGTGTTGTTCATTTGGATCATTGCAATTTTGATATGCATTTATTACCTGCTATACTATGTGAGAAATGCGCTAAAAACAGACTGTGATACGACCTAAAAATATCAACCGAGTCTAAATTATACAGCATTGGGTACAGGTTTTCTGATTCTAGTGTAGATGCGTGACTGATGCATTTTAACCTTTGCTTATTTGCAATTCTGCAAAACTAAAACTAGTCCCCTCCCCCAAAATGTGGAATTATTTCATCCTTTTAGAAAATGGAACACATTTTAGCAAACAATAGATGCCAGTAAATCAGTCTCTTTCTGATTATCACAATCCATCCATCCTCCTGTCTCATAGATGCCTGTGGTAAATATATATAATTTTAAAAGGGTAACCAAGAATAACAGATGATTTTTACGGAGGGTTTCTAAGTGAATCAATGAACAACGAGAACGAAGCTAAAGTTGATTTAAATGGCACTCACAACCCCGAGGTGGAACCCCCTCAATATTTAGATCAGGGTTCTCCAAAGACAGTCCTGCAGGGCAGGACCCGTGCCAGATTTTAAGCATATACTCATTTAGATAAATGCAGTTATTTAAAAAGTCTAGCATGGATCAGGGCCTCCAGGACCGACTTTGGACAAACCCTGATTTAGAGTTACCCTTCTGCACCCATTATGTACAGCATACACCACACACATGTAACCTTCTTACATGAACATCACAGGGGCTTCATGGAGGAGCAATGCATAACGGGGTGTTTTGCCACTTAAGGCAGTTATCCTTGGAATTAAGCTCCTTTCCCCCAATAAAATGTAAAAAAAAAATCCCTGCGTGCTACCTCCTGCCTCCACCCATTACAGAAATCCATACATGAGTCTTACTGGCACCATCCACACCTGGTGTCACTCTGGTATGCCAGTCACTGTGCAGTTCCTCCCCCTACCTCCCCTTCTTTTATGAAAAAGCCCTTCTTTTCATCCTATCACCCTCAAGCATTTCCCTCTGAGAATAGCTTCCTCATTAAAAAACATAGACTCTTAACTGGCATCCTGCCACCTTCCCCTTACACTAGGATTGCCACCAGGCTGTTTTTGTACTATCATGACCTGGATTTCAAAGTTGCAGCTGGTAAAAAAAAATCTAAAGCTACTTTTGTGCAGGTTGTTTTTGTGCTGGAAGGGACACCTTCTTTCACAAAACCAACCGTTACGTAACCCCTGAGGAGGCTTTTGACGAATTCCCAGGTATACAGTATGTTGTAAATCTAGGAATGTGTCAAATGCCATGGGTGTTATGTGGGGACTCCCGCCACAAAGGCCATGGCATGCCTCCCTATCACAGTGTGAGGCAACACTGCAACTTGTGCTGCGTTGCCTCACACCACATCTACGAGGCCATGAAAAACATTGCAGGGTGGCTTTACGTGGCTACATAGATATGGTTCTGCAGTGTCCGCTGCCGGAGCGTCATTAAAAGTGATGTTCCGGCAGCGCACGGCCTTGTAAATGAGCCCCTAAATCTTTACCCATACACAAACAGCCGAATGCCAGCTGCTCCCAAAGGATTTTTCTATAAACCGGAGTCTTTTGGCATAGGAGGAACTTGTGTACAAAGTCACTGCCGTAGGTTTGATTCAAGATTTATTGTTCTCACTTATAAACAATACACTGCTATCTACACTAGATGAACAGGATTGACTCCCACATACCTTACCAATAACTTCAGATATGTTGCCTGGTTTAAACACAGAAATTAATTCACCTAGGATTTCATATATACCAACAATGGCCAACAAGGGTGTTGATCTCTCCTCTCAGTCCAAATATAAAGGTCCTAAAGCAGGACTTTCAAGTGAGGAGAAAAGCTAAAACATTTGCTTTTAGGGAACTTAGAGATAAAAAGTGTTGGAACTCTGAAAGGAAGTTTACAGTTTTTAACTTGGCATGTGGCAGTTATTGGGAATAAATTAAAGGAGAGGTTAAATTAGTTGTTGGTGTGGCCCGTACATGCATATCTATGAGCATGCAGAGTCTCATGAGTTGCTTTCTTTCAGAATATGTTCTCAGTGCTAACAATGCCTAATGAAGGATGCGTTAGGGCACTTGGAGTTGGTGTCTGAACTGGGAGGTCACTACCACCCCTACTGTACACTTCAGATGAATAAATCCTTTCCTGGATACCACACAACATGGAGTCTTCTCTACAGTTGTCTAAATACAATATTATCAGTATACAAGAGACTTGGGCGGTAGGTGAATTTACAGAAGATGGCTATAAAATGTATAGTAACACACCACTCCACTAATATTTGGCAGGGCCAAGGGAGGGTTAGATATTCTTATTTCAGTTCTTATTCCGCCTGGAATAGCATGGTCCAATTTAGAATCATTATACTTCCAATTACTGTGTTTAAGTCTGGACTTAACTCACAAGCTTTTAATTGTGAATTCTACAATAACATATTTAATTCACAGCAGGCAGATCTGTTAAAATTAATGGAGACATGGGTAGAAACTTTTATTCATTCTGACAACAAAACATGATATTTGTTTTGGGGAGGGGGTTTTAACGCACATCTGTTCATCAAACCTGCTAAGAAAGTCTGTGGCTTTGAAGTCATTTGGGGGAATGGCCATCTTCACTTTATGCACTGCCAGAACAGAGTGCCATTGAATACATTCTTTGCGAGGTTCAATTTGAACTTAGTAGCAGATGTAGGGAGAACCTCTGCATTAAATAGGTTGCCAACCTTTCATGGCAGGGGAACTTCAACTAACATTGATCATATTGTAATTTCAGATAACTTAATCCTATACAACAGGAAACATCAGGTCATCTATAGAAGTTGGAGTGACCACAATATGCTAACCATTGAATCACCTCTGCTTTTGCATGTAACCTCCCATCAACTAAATACATGTTATAAGGAAGCCCATAGAAATAATGGATATTGAATAAAATGGTCTAGGGTGCACCCAGATAAGGTACTGCCAAATTTAGTGGTCCAAAATCTGTCTGACTTCTTGGTATGTCTCCAAGCGCATCCTTCCCCACTAAGGTAATTACATCTTTTGAGGGAATTTGCAGGACGACAGAACTCTTGCTCACTAAACCCAAGGAGGACAACTATTGCCATCCGAGAGGATGGTTTGATAGTAAGTCCAGGCAGTTGCCAAATAATAATATTAAAACATCACTAATTAAGACGGATACATGAAGCAAGAGTTACATATAAGAAATTTGCCTGGTGACAAGAATCCTGAAATAATCTTGCCAAAACCAGTGGCACTAAATAATAGATTTTATTCTGGGGAACTATTTTACAAAATGATATTAATATGGGGCTGACAGTATTGCTGTTTTTATATTCTCAACGGATAACTGATGTTCTTCAGTCCATTTGTAAAGAGTATGGTTCTTTAGTAGGTCTCCTAGGTTGTATGTTATGTCAGAAAAGTTCTTAATGTATTTTGAATTAATTCAGCTAATCCTAAAAAGGATTTGAGTTTGTCCTTATTTCTTGGGGCATTTGCTTTTTTAACTGCTTCCAGTAAGCAAATCTTAGGCGTGAACCAATCATTGGAAATGGTGTGTCCAATGGTCTCAACAACACTTAAATTAGTTTGCCACTTTTCTGTTTTTTAATGTGAGCCCAGCCTCTCTGAATTTGTTAAGGACAATTCTCAGATTCTTGTGCTCATCAGCCGTGGACCCATATATCATGACATTGTCCCAGGGGCGGTCCGTGGAGTTAAGAGAGGTGGGGCTAGATGGGGTTGGATTTCGACAGGCGAGTGCAGTCAACCATCTGGACTCAGGATGTAACTCCACCTTATGGTATGTATTAGATAGGTCCAAGACAGCGACACACACAGCTTCACCCATTGTGCTTAACATCTCATGAATGCGAGGTAGGGGGTGTCTTTCAATCTATATGTTCCTATTAAGGTCACGCAAATCAACGCATATTCTGATATCGTTACCATGGTTTTTCTTCATGATTACAATCTGATAAGCTCTCATTCTAAAAGTTCTTTTATAAGATGGGGTATCATTCTGGTTTTATGTAGTGCAGGTTTAGATTCTATCTTAAGCTTTATCTTATGTTGACATTTTTTTATACACACAATTTGTCATTGAAAGTTTTGGGGAACTCGTCACAGATCTGACCATCCGTAAGGGATTGGTTTACAGCCATGACTTGTTCTGGGTTATTAGGATGCAATTTAATCTCCAACTCTTTCTGGTGCTGCCGTCCCAACAAATTTGATCCTGCCATTTTTACGGACACCGTACCCATTGTGGAAGAAAAGTTCTTAATGTATTTTGAATTAATTCAGCCAATCCTAAAAAGGATTTGAGTTTGTCCTTATTTCTTGGGGCATTTGCTTTTTTAACTGCTTCCAGTAAGCAAATCTTAGGCGTGAACCAATCATTGGATATGGTGTGTCCAATGGTCTCAACAACACTTAAATTAGTTTGCCACTTTTCTGTTTTTTAATGTGAGCCCAGCCTCTCTGAATTTGTTAAGGACAATTCTCAGATTCTTGTGCTCATCAGCCGTGGACCCATATATCATGACATTGTCCCAGGAGCGGTCCGTGGAGTTAAGAGAGGTGGGGCTAGATGGGGTTGGATTTCGACAGGCGAGTGCAGTCAACCATCTGGACTCAGGATGTAACTCCACCTTATGGTATGTATTAGATAGGTCCAAGACAGCGACACACACAGCTTCACCCATTGTGCTTAACATCTCATGAATGCGAGGTAGGGGGTGTCTTTCAATCTATATGCTCCTATTAAGGTCACGCAAATCAACGCATATTCTGATATCGTTACCATGGTTTTTCTTCATGATTACAATCTGATAAGCTCTCATTCTAAAAGTTCTTTTATAAGATGGGGTATCATTCTGGTTTTATGTAGTGCAGGTTTAGATTCTATCTTAAGATTTATCTTATGTTGACATTTTTTTATACACACAATTTGTCATTGAAAGTTTTGGGGAACTCGTCACAGATCTGACCATCCGTAAGGGATTGGTTTACAGCCATGACTTGTTCTGGGTTATTAGGATCCAATTTAATCTCCAACTCTTTCTGGTGCTGCCGTCCCAACAAATTTGATCCTGCCATTTCTACGGACACCGTACCCATTGTGGAAGAATCCTTGAAGATTATACGTGTTTTAAACACACACTTCAGGGGAATGATGCCTTTATTGTATCTACTAGGTGATAAATCTGGTCTCGGGAGATCCACTATGCTAGTCTCTGTCATTTTGTTGAACTCAGAAACATTGATAAGAGTGAACGGAGAGCATGAGCCAGCAAATAATTTAATGGGATTCCCTCCAATGTAAATTTTGCACTCAGGGTAGTTAACGGGGTTGATCTTATTATCATCTTATGCATGTAAAATAGTTTTTCTTACTACTTGGAAATTCTCTTCAGGTGTTTTGTTCTAACTAAGTTTATTATTTTTGGATATATCCCTACATACCCTTGCAAAGTGTCTCTTCTTGTTGCATTTATTGCAAGTTGCTGATCTAGCTTTGCAATTGGTAGAATTGCCGGGCGATTGCTACTACTACAACCATTGCTACTACCACAATAGTAGCGTTTTAATTTGTTATGTTCTACGTTGTTTCATAGTGGAAATTTGTATTTTTTATCTTATGAACAAATACCTCTGGTTTCTCATCATTTATCACTGATACTTGGAGGTGGAAGCATCTAATCTCTTTCAATCATATAGCAGTATGTTCTATGGAATTAGCGATTTCCAGAGCTTTGGGAAGATCTGGTTGTTTCTGTAATAACTTCTCTTGGATTCTGTGGTTATTGGTACAGCATAACAGTTAGTCGCTTATGAGAGAGTCATTCATGTCTCCAAAGCTGCACAATTTACTCAAACCTCGGAGAGCATCTAGGTAGTTTGTTACACTTTTTTGTTTGCCTTGGATGCTGAAAGAAATATTTGTTACGTTTAAGAACAATGTTAATTTTGTCCCCAAATTGATTTTCTAACTTCATGTAAGCAACTTTATATTCATCAAGCTCATCCTCATTATGTGGTAAATTTGGTACTGGAAGCGATTCATACAGCCATGACTGCCCAAATTGTGGAGTCAAATATGTTGATTTTTTTGCAGTGCTAAATTTCTTACCACCTATAGCTTTCAAGTATGATTCAAAAATCTTCTCCCATTCATTCCATGGAATATTGTGTTCACCAATCTCCTTTAAAATTAGGATTGGTTATGACATACCTGCAGCTGGCATGATGAAATTAGAATATTTGGAAATGAAGTATAGTAATAGAAATGGTTTGTAAGAACAGACTACGGAATATGAAAGTGAAGAAATTCCCTTCCAGCCAAAACTATAGGCCGAGTGAAAGTACAGTGATAAAAAATCACTTAGATTATTATATGACTAAAATCACAATAGCTAATACTTCAGAAAAAGTTGATTGACAATGTGAAAATAACTATGCTGACTAATCAAAATGGAAAATAAATATGCAGGCTAAACAATTACATTTGCACCTCAACAATTCCATTAAAGAAAATATGTAAACCTAGTATTTTACACTTTACACTGTTATTCAAACCACATTAATTCTAATTACCCTAGGGAAACTATTACAATATAGATACCATTACAGAAAGTGATATACATTATTTAAAATTCTATCAATATTTAGAGATCAATAAATACATTCCACACTGAGATCTCGAAGAATAGAGGTACTAATGTCATATTAACCTTTATGGTGTGTGTGTCACCGAAAGATTAAACCACTGGAATTCACAATATTGATATAAAGGTGTGCGCATCACCATGGCTGAGGAATCAGCTGACAGGCTTTAGTTTATGAGTTCTAGGGTGGAGTAGTTCTTGAAAGAACACTGAAAAAGAGAAGGGGTTTAATAACGTGCATTAGTTAACAATTCTTGATTTGTAAAAGCGCATGTGCTCAAATAGCGCCCACACAACCAAATAAATGAGACATGTTACATTTTAACCGGGATGAGAGAGTTGCCAAGTAAATATGTGGGAACATGCAAGAAGAAACATGGGTGTTTGCATCACTGAGGCTGGAGATTCTGCTGACACTCTCATATTCAGTATATACACCCCTAGAAAAGGGAAAGAGGCTTCCTTAAACTTGTATTAGTTGAGTGTACCACAATTAGTTTGTAAAATCACCTTTACTGTCAAAATGGCTGATACTGATAAAATGCCTGCTTGACAAAATTAACGGAGACACGCTGAATTTATCGAGTTGTGTGTGTTACACATTAACTATGGTGCAGCACACAATGTTGTAAAGAAGATGTGTGCATCACTGTGGCTTGAATAGAGCTGATACGCTCTAGCTGTGAAGGAAAAGAAACCACCCAAAGCTGGAGTCACCACAGAAGTAGAGCCGGCCCTCTCTATCCATGAAGACTCAATCGGCCACACCAAAAGGGAAGATGTCCTCGGCATCCCAGAGTGCCGAAGGACACAGGGAGCGCGGGGCAGCCTAAGTTGAATATGCAAAGCGAGCCAAAGTGTGCCTTGGAGGGAATAGAAGCAGCCCCAAAAGGAAACGCTGAAACAGCTAAGGAAACTGAGGAATGTGCAGGCAACGCAGATGTGAAGGGGAGTGTATGGGATGCATCAGGATTCCCAAATCTCTTAAACTAGCAGGGCCTCTTACAGGTGAGTGACATGTTGCCAACAAATCAAAATGGCAATATGAAGCGCCAAACGCTGATCCATAGATGATAGAGATGCTAGAGTCTCTAGCTGCAAAAAACAATTTTCCCTGACATCAGATTCACCCCCTGGACGGCAAGGCAAATATTAGATAAATGTGTTGTCTTTCAAGTGCTTTGAATGGCATAAAACTTTAAAGTTGGCAATGATCATGGTGTAATCAAAGAGGGTTTATTTTTTTCAGTTTAGTTTTATGTCTTTTTGATTTTTTGATTTTGATTTTGATTTGATGTCATTTCACAGTGGAATCTCAGGTGTGTGGCCACACCAGTGTAGTGATCATCAGCTCCCTCGATCTGTTCCCTGACTCTGTGGGGATCATTGTGACCATGGACATATGTATTACACTTGCAATTGCTCTTTGGATTTCTGTTCATCTCATAGTGACTGTGCAAATATATCTTAAGGTTGCAAAGGTATTTAACTGCGTGATCATGTTGATCACCGACATATTTATTATATGTTCTTACTGTTCATGGATATTAGTTTGTATTTTTAGAGTCTGTGCACATATATATTGTGAGGAAGCAAAATATGAATCCACCTCCTTTTTCTGATCCTCTCCAGGGGAACCAAACATCAGGGGATCCAAGTGGAAGAAAATGTTCTTGCACTATGCCCATGCCTGCAGGGTTTCTATAAGTGCAAATGGAAAACCTCTCTACTTCTTTACTGATTAGGACCTTAAGTTCAGGAGGTTTTTTGAACACTTCCCTGATCTTGAGGAGAGTGAATTAGTGGCGGTCGGCAAGCTCCGCGATTTCTGTCTGCCTCTTGACTAGTAGGAGACGGGTTCTGCTGCCTGATGACTATGGGCGTATTTTTGAGGTCTTCACCACTTCCAGGACCGCTGTTGCAGGTGATTTTCTCTCGGATGTAAGTCCGGTCGTGGCTCTGATTTTGCCGTGAACCCCATTTTGTTTTAACGCGTGACGCACTTCTCTTCTGACAACGACTGCTTACATGTGCCTGTCAAGTAGTTTTACATGTCAAATCCCTGCAACATGCCCAAGACTGTGTTTTCATCATTTTCAAGCTGGAATTAGCCATATTTGAAGAAACTATGCGTTTGCACTGTTTATTGAGGCATTCCATACCTTCATGTGAGGCAGCCATTTTGAGTCCTACCCAATGCCACCACGATGTTTCCTCACACTACTGCATCCTCAGTTTGACTACTTTGTTGCCTGTTTATTAATGCCTCATTTGTACCAGGATTCAGAGGTTTCTGTCTTCTGCGCTGGAGTTACCTTATCAAATGCTGCATATTGACTGTTTTTTCGCTCTTTCACCTATTTTTTCTTCATATGCAGTTTGAACATTTTGCTTTTGCTGCTTAATCCTCATATTGCGCAGTTTTAATTTTTTCTGCATTTTCTCTCCGTCAGTAACTATCACATACTTCAATATTTGCAACACTTGACAATCTATTTATACATTGTGTTTGCACAAAGAGACCTTTTTCGTCTGTTGCTGGTTTGTTTTTCTCTTTCACGGGCACTCAATCTCTTCAACTGTTTTACCTCATGGAACTGTTTCCTTTTGTGCTTTGTCGGAGGGTAATGTTGTGAATGTGCCTTATGGGCAGAATTAAAACGGCACATTCATCTAATACTAAACCAAAGCATATCTTTGTTAAAAACTTGAGGATCTCTGAGATCTCCAAGTTTGAGGACTCACAGGCATCCTTCCCTCAGAACCCGCACACCATAATGGATTCCTCTTCTACAGCCTCAGGGAAAACGAACACCAAAAGGCTAAAAAAATACCCTCCTTCTCCACCCAAGTCAATGTCGACAGTTTCTTTGGAGCTCCTGTTGGAGGAAATCAGGGCCCTACGCCCCTTTATGGAGAAAACCAACACCAAATTGCAAGTGCTGACTGATAACTGGTCTCAATTGGAGATGAGGGTCCCATCAGTGGAACAAAGTGTTTCATCCTAAGGAAACATGTGCCACAGTTTCTCATTTGCATTCACAGATCTCTTCTCTCTAAAGACAAGTGGAGGATGTCGAGAATCGTAACAGACACAATAATCTCTGCATCTACGGCTTGGGGAGGGCATTGAGGGGAATGACCCCCTCACTTTTTTCAAATCTTTTCTCCCCAAATTACTACATCTGCCGGATGACACAAAGCTCAATATCCAGTGTGCACATCGATTGGGCAGGGCTCCTTCTTCATCTTCAACTTCGCTGAGACCAAGAGGTGTCATTTTGTACTTTCTAGAGTATACAGATCTCCTGAAGGTGTTATCGGCTGTTGAAGCTTCTCCACGAATCACATGGTCAGGCTCATCTTTGTTCTTTGAGCAGGACTACCCCAAGGCCACTGCAAACCGGCGCAAGGCCTTCCTTGATATGAGAGCTGATCAGCGGTCAATAGGGGCCCGTTATGGCCTCTTCCACCCATGCCTCTTCAAAGTTACGTTCAACAACAGAACAACAACATACGGAGATCCTGTCCATCTCCAAAGCTTCATAAACTCTTGAAAACCAACCAATATGGATTCTTCTGGTCCTTCTTCTTCATTCCACACTTGAGATCATTTTATTTTTCTTGTATAGATCTCTCATGCCTTGGTTCTTCTTCATGTGATTATTACGTTATGTTATGAAGTTCTTCGTTTTCAAATAGTTGTTGTTTCTATTAGACTTACTAAGTTATAGTTTCTCATAGTGAATATGTTTATTGTCATTGGTCGTCAATAGTGTTAATGCCTCCTCCAGTAATTTCTTTTAACCTTATTGTTTTTTGTCTCCATAGATTATGTACCCTTGTTTCGTGGTGTCTTCCTCGATCACACGTCTGGCTGACCCTAGATGCCCTGCCTGCTCCAAGTGGTTCCCCCTCTCCCTCCTGTTCTCCTGATTGTGCTTTCTTGACTTCCCCTTTTTGTAGGTATGTTTTACCTTTATTTGCTTTTCATATTTCTGTTCCCAACTGTTCTCCTACCTCCCTTTTTCTCTTTTCTTCCTATTAAATTATTGGGTGTCACATTCATTCTGTTTCCTCACAGTCCTTATCAATTTCCTATCTTCTCTGGTTTTTATATTCACCTATGTTATGTTATTTGCTTTCCTATTACTCCTCATCCTTCCTCATTTCTCATCTATCACTGTCATCTACATGATATGGGCTTTCTTCTTACTCTTTTTCATTTCTCTGGATCGATGTGTTTCTAATGCTCAATGTTATTAAAATGTATTATTTGGAACATTAAGGGTTTGAATTCCCCCATTAAGAGACAAAGAATCCTGTCTCACTTAGCCAAACTAAATGTTGACTTCGCATTCCTACAAGAAACTCATCTCTCCGATGTTGAATCATTAAAATTGAAGAGATGTTGGGTAGGTGATGTTTTCTATTCTCCAGGTGATGGCAAACGTAATGGAGTGATGATATTATGTCATAAGTCTCTACAATATTCACTATTCTCTCAAGAATCTGATACAAATTACAGATGGCTAAATGTTAAATTGGCTCTCAAGGGTGTTCCAATCTCTCTTCTGAATGTGTACACACCTACATGTGGCGACCCTTCTTTTCAGTCCACGTTCGCCAAAATGATCACTCAATCTATGGATGATAATTTTGTTCTAGCAGGTGACTGCAATCACATTTTTGATCCTTTCATTGACAGGATATCTAAAGTTGCATTCATTCCTAATAAATCCCATAAGTCCTTTGTTCAGGCGATCTTGCAACATAAACTTATTGATGCATAGCGTCTGTGTAATCCAACCGCCAAAGAATTCACATTTTATTCCCCGTCCCATCTCTCTCAATCAAGGATTGATTATATTTTTGTTTGTCACAACATTGCACAAACTCTCACTAATGCTGCGATTGGTCCCATTCTTTTACCGGATCATGCCCCTGCCTCAATAATCATTGATATTTTACCTAAAGTCACTAGTCCTAAAAGATGGCGTTTTACTAATATTCTTCTTCTGGATTCAAAGTTTACAAATTCTTTTACTACCTTCTTTGATGAGTTTTTTGAGTTCAATCAAACTTACTCCATGCCCTCTTCCACCTTGTGGGATGCCTTTAAGGTCGCAGCAAGGGGTTCCGTAATTGGCTTTGTTGCAAAAAAATGAAAAATTGCCTGTAAATTCACTGGGGACCTTTAAGAGATTGGAGCACTCTTATTACACCTCCAATTCTAAAGACTGGCTTACAACCCTCATTAATGCCAAAATGCAATTCAACAAAAATCTACAGAAGACGCTTCTTTATTTTTGTTAAAATCTAGTGCGAAATTCTATGGGTAAAAAAAAAGCGGGAAAAATGTTGGCTAACTATCTAAAGGTTAAACACAACATGTTGAATATTGAGTCTGTTTACGATACGAATTCTGACATGTACAGGTGCTGATATTTTAAATGAATTTTCTCTCTTCTGTAAATCCCTACACGTTTAAAGCATTCTCTTGCAGCGATTGCTCTGGACGCTGAAAAGGCGTTTGAAAGAGTTGAATGGCCATATTTGTGTTATGCCCTTAAATGGTTTGGTTTCGGCCCTAAATTTATTTCCCTAATTTCCCTTCTCTATTCTAACCCTCGTGCAGCGGTCTGCGCCAATGGCTTAGTGTCTCCATTTTATGACTTAGGAAGAAGTGTTCGCCAAGGACGTCCTTTATCCCCCTTCCTTTTTAATCTAGCTTTGGAACCTTTTCTTTCTAAATTACGTCAGAATCCTAACATACATGGGTTTCACTCATCGCACTCTCATGTCAAACTTGCAACATACGCTGACGATATCTTAGTCTTCCTATCCAAACCCAATGACTCAATCCCCGCCTTACTAGCTGTGGTACGTGAATACTCCAAAATTTAAGGGTATACATTGAATAATGACAAATGTGAGATTTTACCTTTAACTAAATACACTTTTAAATCAGATTTCAGTGCCCCCAATTTCACATGGAGTTCTACTCACATTAAATATCTGGGTTTGAATGTGACTTCTTCCATTTCAGACACAGTATCGCTATGCATGAATAAGTGCATTCAAAAGATTTCGGATCTGACAGCCAGAAGGCATCCTCTTTATTTATGTTGGTGGGGCCGCGTTGATACCATAAAGATGATGCTATCTCCTATAATTATATATACTATTTCTAACACCCCGGTTCCCATTCCCACGACATTTTTTAAGAGGATTAACTCCGTGCTTTCTTCCTTTTTACGGAATAAGAAGAAGTCCTGAATGTCTCTTCTTAGGTTAATGCGTCCCAAATCGGACGGCGGAGTAAATTTTCCGGATTTCCTGGCTTATCAGAAGGCATTCCTTTTACGTCAAGCCTCCCTTTGGTTACGAGATCCCACAGACGACTGTCCTTTATGGACTACAATTGAGCGTCTCTTTCTGTCTCCTTTTACCTTCGCTGAATACCTCTCTGTTTTGTGTAAACCACAAGCATTATCCACACCCATAATCAAATTAACATCTAAACTACTTTTATCTTCTTCCTCCCCTACTTATAATACTATAGATGACTTTCTTAATTCCACCATTTGGCATAACAAAAGTTTACTCATCAAAAGCAAACCTTTCTATTGGAGGAAGGGGTTCATTTGGATATATCAATTATTTTCACAGTCACAGTTCATACCTTTCTCATCACTTAGCCAACTATTCAATTTATCTACTTCATTCACAAGTACCTTCTACTTAAAGAAGCGGTAATGACTACATATACCCAGTTGTCTACCACACTTACATCTCTTACTACTCCCAACTCTGTAACACAATTACATAACTTCCTGAAAACTACATCCAAGGCTTCCATCATATACAGGTATCTTCATAATACTGACACCGCTCAGCCAAAATCCAAAACAGAAGAGCTGTGGGAATGCGACCTTGCTACTTCTTGGCCAGTGTCCCTAAGGA
The DNA here is from genome assembly GCF_964261635.1 of Lissotriton helveticus. NCBI lineage: Eukaryota > Metazoa > Chordata > Amphibia > Caudata > Salamandridae > Lissotriton > Lissotriton helveticus. The sequence continues at coordinate 811,275,646 of NC_136063.1, forward strand.
ATAAAATATTGGTCAAAATTCGGAAATCATCTAGAGCAGCTAATAAAACGCAGACATTGTTTTTCCTATATAACAGACTCGTTTTCATGCCACATGATTTAAGCAAAAGATTTACTACAGTACCAAGGTCTGTTGGACTTGCTCCTCTCCGAATGCAGATTTGTTTCACATGTTATTTGCTTGTCCTCTTGTACACAATTTCTAGAAACAAGTATGGTCCCAAATTAACTTGATTTTCCGAACTCAACTTCCCTTTTCTTTTACTCATTTTTTTTTGGAAGTCTTTCTTTTTGTTGGGAAATTATTACGCTTCATGTTAAAATCATTGACTTGCTAATAGCAGTTGCTTTCCAGTAAATTGCATCCAACTGGAAAGACATTTCTAAGAACTTGTTTAGAGCTTGGTGGTATAATGTTTGCCATAATCATAGATTGGACACTTCCTTTGTATATCCTTTACACATGGCAGTTAAACGACTAGATTTGGGGTTGCCTATTATGACATATCTTGATGTCTGTGCTAGTCGTTCTTTCCAACTGCAGCCCAGCCAGCAAGAAGTCTCAAAATCTCCTTGAATCCCCTAAGCGCTCTTTAATTTTTCAGTATCCTATTGTTTATTCTCAAAACTGAGATATGTTTCTTTCCTTGTTCTATTTTACACCCATTTCATATAATATTAATGTAGTAATTTCTTTATGTATGATTTGTATTTGAGTTTTATATTTTGTACTGACACCCTTATTTCTCTAAATAAAATTTTCTTCTGAACTTAAAAGATTTAAATGAGTTTGTGGTGAGAGTGCTATATTGGAATGGTACCACTTCTAAAGAAGAATTCAGTCACCGCAGGATCCTGTTGAGAAGTATATCACTAACCTGCACAAGTTGGGTGCCACTTTCGAGTTCAAAGGTACTTTAGAGGTCACTTAGGAATAAGAATTAAAACAGCCATAGACATATTTTGAAGGTAGATGGAGATATGAATTACGAAATTCACTAAGACGAAGAATGTCATTTGGTTTCTTGAAGACCTTTGTAGTAGAGAAGGGATTTCCGAGTGTATCTGAACAGACAATGGGCTACAAATAGAGTTAACGGCTAAGGCGCTCGACCTCGGACCTGGGGATCTGGATTCGAGTCTTGGTAACGACACCAAACATCCTGTGATTCTGGGCAAATCACTTAATCTCCCTGTGCCTAACAAAAATGAATGCATGTCCTCATGTAACGTGACTGGTGCTATGTAAAGCGCTCTGATACCTGATTCAGTTCGGGTCAAGTTCGCGCTATATAAAACTCTGCAAAAAAAACACAAGAAAATCTCACTCTATCATCAAATGAACATCGACATGGTCAAAAGATTCTACAGTGTGTTGAAGGAGTCCATCCAAATTACGAAAGCTGAGAACAGGGATTGGAAGTCTGAAATCCTTGATAGAAGGAAAGTGTACAGCCTCACACCTCATTTGGTCACAGGCAAAGCACCTTTTGACCTGTTCAGAGGCGGAAAGCCTAATATGTGAGTGTATCGAGCTTGGGTGATGCTTAGGAATGTGGGTGAGTTATCAGACCATTTGAGGGGGAAAGTGGCATAGAAGGAAAGTATTTGGAAAAGGAAGAATAACTTTGATGTGAGACATGCCACCACCAAAACTGAGGTAAAGGTGGGTGACATGGTGACAGTAAAATATCCGTAAAAGTTTGGAGCATCTATATTTTCTACTCTATTCAGGGTTGTCAAGTTGTTTCACAACTCATTGAACTTAAATGATGACTGTATCTGGAACTTGAGTAGAACTGCTGTTGTGCACTTGGATTCGTTAGGTTGCAAAAGTTGTTAAATATGAACTCAGTGAAGAGCTTCAACTGGTAAGGAGTAAAGGTAAAGTTTTTCCTCCCTTATTCATGGGGGACTATGTATGAAATTGAATTTGGTGTATGATATGTGATATGCTATAGTCGTGTGTTGTACCTATCTCTTTAGTATTTTGAATAGCTTTTGGATTACTGTTTATGTAGTTTATTGGAATTCTATTTTATGTATTTTTAGCTCTACAAATTTAGTTTTAATTATTTTTTTCATATGTCTATGTTTTATTAGTCTTCAGCTCACTCTTTTGTTTAAAGATATATTGGGGGAAGATGAGTGGGTTCTTGGTATTGCTAATGTGAGTGATTGTTATCTAGGTAATATGCAGAATGTATGACATAGGGAATTCCAAGAACGGGATCTGAGGTAGAATACTAAAGTGCTTTGGACTGGGTTTGAAGTCAGTTAGCAGCTGGCTGGTCTGGTATATGGGATGCTTCTGTACACTACTGTACTTCATTAAATTTCTTCACTTTACACTAAGGGCCTGATTACAAGTTTGGCAGTGAGGGAGCGGACCACCATGCCATGGTCCAGCTGTCCACCAGATTACGAATTTCCTCGTGTCTTACAGGCTGGAGGAGGAACCTACATGAAAAACATGGCGGAGAGGAAACAGGTATGTATGCTTGGCAAGACAGCAGTGGTCCTGCCAAGCATATTGCTGCCCCTACACCACTTCGCCACTGCCAGGGAATTGTGGTTTCCTGGCGGCATCTGCGCTCTAATGGTGGTCCAACTGCCCTTCTCGTAATGGTGCGGTCGGAGTGCTGGTGCCGCAGTGACTGGACTGCCACTGCTGTGCCTCCGCAAGAATCGTAATTAGTGCCTTAATCTGTGTGGGTGTTCAACTTCTTCATTTTGTGAAATGGCTTTTTATTGTATTTTAACAACTTTTGCATGTTTATCAATTTGTTTGCTCATGGATGGTATATGTTACTAACTTTTTTACTCTCTTGTGGTTGTCTTTTCTTGTGACAAACGAATAAAGATTGAATTGAATTGAATTGAATTGGGTTGTAGTGAAGTGAAGCAGCATATGAAGAGACTAGTCAGAGGTACGAAGAACATGCTAATTCTTCTCATCGAGTGACAAACCATTGCCACTCAACCAACGCGAACATTTACAGCACTGCACACCACATCAGCAGAACATGTGCACACACACCAGCTTAGAGGGACGGAGTAGGAAAGATAACAAGGGAAATGTACACAAGGATATATCAACTACATTATAATGCAGGTTAATGTTGTTGCACATTACAAACATCTTCCATAACCTACATGAGAATATCAAGAGAGGATCTGTTTTTTCTTAGACAGTTCATGTAATCCCATCTGAGGATCAGCATATTTCACAGTTTAAAATCATCTTAAAACAAATCACAATTCCCAAAATTAGTATGGTACCACCAATGACTGATTTGCATTGAGCCCAAAATATGTTATCACCCACCATATGTGTTCCAATGCATCTCAATGAGGACCATGTCCCTAAGTCCTGCAACAAGGGCCATAACATGCTATCCATGTTGTGGCCAGCCAATCAAAAGAGGGTCCCTTTGAAACCCAACCACATGCCCCTGGGGTTCAGATGTGTGATCACCCTGTGCCCCAATTTCTTTTTTTCCAGGTTACAGAGACAGTGTTTGTAAGCCCTGTATGGGCTACCACAACAAACTGCTCTTGTTGTAGCCAACCAATCAGGATTGACTAGTTAGATTTAAATGGACTATTCAGGCAGGTCTGGGGACCAACGGTCCAGTAATGGGTAACTTTTTGGAAAATGCATTTTTTTTAAACTTCTGAACAGATTTGCATACAATAATGAAAAGCTCACTTTCTGAGTCAAATTCCAACTTTCTGTCAAATTTCTTATAATTCCATTTCGATACTTTTTCTGATAGCAAAGTTTGTTATGGGATAAAAAATGGAAGATCAACATTTTGGGACGTGCCCCTTACTATGAAGAAGCCAAAGTGAATATTCTATATTTGGTCACCGCTGGGTAGTTAGAACTTTATTTACATATGAAATTATTTTTTTTGTTTTGCTTATAACTTTGGCGCTATTTGACAAATCTTGACAAAACATCCCCCCAAATTTTTTTCCAGAACAGCTCCTTCCTAGAAAGTTCTGGGGTGATGCACAAATCGGAAGCCATTGTGCATCACCCCAGAACTTTCTAGGAAAGTGAGGGTCCCAAAAATGTATTTTCTCTATTCTTTTATCCCTACGATAATTGAACTAAGATACACCAAAAACTGCTGAAAAGAATTACACCAATATCTGACAAAAAGCAAGATCCTTGCCCAGAAAGTGCACCTTTTTGTGTAAATCTGTTCTGTAGTTTTTGAATAATTAAGGCTCAAAACGTATAGATATCACACGCAGCAGAGAATCAGGGTAGCCAACAGGTCTCAAGATGATAATATGACTTGGTATCACACCATCAAAAATTATTTGGCTGGAGCCATATCAGAACTTGAGGCTCAGTCTTGAGTCATAGGAAGAAGGTTTTAAAAAGAAATCTGAAGAGTGTACGCCTTGACCTCGGGGTGAGGGGTCACAAACCATCCCTGTGGACACAAATCAATTTTAAACAAATGTTGCTGAAAACTAATTTAAAAATAAATTACTATCAGGTTCAGCCAGGGGCAGGGGGGAAGCATAATTGTTTTTTAAGCCCATCAGGCCCCTGGGACCCCATCCCTCGGGAACGCATAAAAGGGGATGAGAGCGAGTGGTCCCCCACCTTGCGCCTCTACAAGCACCTGGGAACCCGGGCCCTCAACTTTACAGTGTCCCATGGAGTCTACCCCAGGACATTGTGGTTCCTATATTTTATCACTCATGACATATTCTATGACATCATTGTTTAAATCACTGCAACATCTGAAATGACATCAATTGATCACAACACTGTGCATGGTGTTGCCGTGAGTTATAGCTACTTTCAGGCACAGTTATAGTTACTTGAGATAACTATAACTGGCGAATTTCTTTGGTTTTGTTAGCTTAAAAATGGTATGTTTTAACTAGCATTTCCAGCTAACTATAAAGTCCCTTTAACACCTTCGACGCTCATGACGAACTCAGCTCGTCAGCTCGTCATGAGGCACAGTGGAGCTGTGCTCATGACAAGCTTAGCTCGTCATAACAGCCGTGGAACGCCCACGCGGGGATAATTCCCCTGCTGTGCTGGGCGCTCCATTAGGTGGGCGGAGTTGTGACGAGCTCAGCTCGTCATGACCTCAGCTCCACTGAGCAGCGCGACGAGCTCAGCTCGTCACAAGCACCGCGGCGCCGCACGCGGCCCCCTCCCCCGCACATTGGGGTAATTAGACCCGCAGGGAAGGGGCTAAACTTTGTTTTTTCAGTGAAGAAATATATCTATATCGAACTTAATTACCTACTGGTGGTCGCCAGGAGGTAGCTATAGTTAGGACCAGGTTTCCATAGCAAGGGCATTTTTTGTTTTGCTTATAACTTTGGCGTTGTTTGATGGATCTTCATGAAATTTTCCAAACAATTTTTTTGTTCATATCAGCTCCTATGTTGAAAGTTGGGGGCGATTCGTCAAGAGGGGGCAGAGAAAAAATGGGATCCCAAAACGTGTTTTCACCATGGAATTTCCATAGGAAACTTTAGCCAAGACTACAGGTCGAACGGGTGAAAGGAATTACCCCATATTTGGCAGGGAGAAGGGTCAATATTTGGGAATTCTGCCATCTGATTGGCTGAGACGTTATGAGCACGAGCTTGCTGGTTATTGGCTGAGAATGGTTGCAACTAGGTAGTGTTGGCAGTCATTTTGTGATTCCGTTGAAGCGAGTAAGGGGAAAAAAGGGCTGTAAAAAGTAGGAAAGAGAAGGGTAGGAGCACTGTGAGCACTTTGGGGTAGTTAGGGTGTGCTATACAGAGAGTGTGAATCAAAGTATTCACCCCTACCGGTGTGAAAGTGCTATTTTGCCCAGAGTGAGATGGTGCTGAGGTGAAGTGCTGGTACACTCGGAGAGTAAACCGTGCACCTAAACCATTAGCTGATTGCTGGAAACTGATGTGCTCTGGGCACTGTAGCATTCTGGCTGCTGTAGCATGGCTGTGCAAGTGGTGTTAGTATGCGTTTAGACTATAGCGGGAGTGGGAAGCAAACTACTCACTCCCACTGGTCTGAAGACTCGGGGATCAACCCGTGAGCCTAAGCCATGAGCTAATTGCTTTAAAGTTATGTGCTGTCAGCACAGTAGGATACTGGCCGCTGCAGCCTACCTGTGTAAGTAGTTTTAGTATGCTTTTATACTATACATAGAGTGGGAAGCGAACTACTCACCCCTACCGGTCTGAAAACTCGAATTCAGTGTTTTAGCAAGCAGGAATAAAGAAATAATCGTGAAGAATATAATGCAGAATGTTGCAATGCCACAGAAGACAAATAGTGAAATCAGGTGTGTCTAAGAAGGTGGATGTGTATAATAAAGCGATGGAGTCTGCAAGGTATATAAAAAGTGTCTTTATTTAAGTGCCATAAATGGACCCACTGTGCAAGAGCTAAGGTATCCAGCTGAGGCAAACTCCAACCGCTTTTGCTGTATTCAAACCTAAGCTCCTGCATCTGTGAATTCCACATTACATGTTACTGTTCCATGTGACATAAACAATACCTATTAGACATGAATGACTCTAAATTCCATAATGAAAATAAAGGTAGTATACGATTACCATATGTATCCTTTAAGAGAAAAACAAATATTGCAAAATATAATCATCAAACTTCTTAGGTACCCTGGTACTCCTTTTTTGTAACACAAAATTATCAACAGCAAAACAGTCAGCAATCTCTTCTACAGTAGATTCAATCTGGTGCTTGTCAGAATTTGTAATAGTTCTACCCATATCGGAACTTTGAGGAGGAACACAAACATTGCGCTTCTCAGAAGCACATTCGGTACCCTTCTCATCAAACCATACATTATTGTCTTCAGCCCTTTCAAAAAAACATTCTTGTGCAAGAGCTGAGGCAAACTCCAACCGCTTCTGCTGTATTCAAACCTAAGCTCCTGCATCAGTGAATACCACATTACATGTTACAGGTCCATGTTATATAAACAATAGCTATTAGACATGAATGACTAAATTCTATAATGAAAATAAAGGAAGGATACAATTACCACACTGTGCCAACCAGTTCCTAAACAATGTCGAGTTCTTTGATCTTCATTGCTAGCTCATGAGCAGAGACTGAGGATGAGCTAATTTGTGTGAAAGGGCTTCATGGATAACAGGCAGGCAGAGAGACGTGTGCACAAAGAATAGACATGGTTTCAAAATGGATGTCGAGTTTAGGCTAATTTAGCAAGTAAATAGCCTATTTGCATAGGCCATACATCACCCAACCCTGGTTAGGCTGGAGACGTAAAGGACAATAAGGAAGACAGAGTTTGCAGGTTTGAGCATACTTAGAAAGTTATTATATGAAAATAGGTAAATTGAAGTGTATAAAAGAAATTTATAGGAAAAAGTAAAAAAAAGTTGGAAAAAATCAATCCAAGAATAACGTGAATTTCTTACAAGTCTTGGAGATTGCAGTCTGGAAGTTCTTCAGCGGCTTGAGATGTTTAATGTTCCAAGAGGCAATTGTTGCCTTCGTGTGAGAAAAGCGAAGCAATCCAATTCATATCCTCGAAGGGACAGTAATGCTCCTTGAATGCTGGAGCGGCAGTTTAAATTTGCAGGCAATCTGCAATGTTGTCAAAGGTTGCATGTTGCAGGACATCTTTCGCAGCTGCGTAGAAATCTCATTCCGCCAGGATACCTTTTTACGTTTCATCCGCCATTGCTCCAATGCCCAAACAATCAAGTTCATGGTTTCTAAGATACTCCATTACCTGCTGGATATCGGGAGCGATTGTTCGGATGTTGGCAAGGCATAAATCCATTCGCCAGTCGAATGGGCAAGTTTTGCAATAAAAATATGGTTGCACGCAGATTGCATATGTGTAAATAAATGTCATGTTGTAGTTGACTCCGATAATAGATAGAGGCAGGCAGCCGAACAGTTGTTTCATTTTTTCACAGTATTGATGTAGCTTCGCATAGAGGCGTATTCTGTCGGACATGCTTGTTACCTCAGGGAGCGCAGCTACTTTTTTACAAGCAAAAATAGTAGTAGGATGGCCGCAAACAGAGCGAGAGTTATGGGCACTGTTCCTGTTATTGCAAAGATGATCTAATGAATGAAGTCTGGTATTATACCAAAAATAGTTGGAAAGCCTGTGACAAGGCCGGAGGAGACAGTCTTAAAAAGTGTGCCAGAGCTTGAGTGTCAGATGTGTTGAAAATTGTGTAAAAATTCACAAAGTGTAATGGGAGGTTCGTTTTTAAAAGGGACTGTATTTTACCTGAGGTTCGTGCTATCTGCAGTCCATGCATTTCTTTTGCAGAATAGCTTTCAGTTTGCTCAGTTTAATGAAATCTGTTTTCAAAGTAGGTATTGAAGGCCAAGTTGAACTTTGGGAGTAAGAACATACGGTATGCCAGATCACATTCCGTAGCAGTCCATGTTAATAAGAAGCAGATAACTGCCATTAGAAAGGTAACAAGACAAAATATCGAATTCAAAATATAGAATTACCAAAATATCGAAGTCAATATATAAAATGGATAAAATATCGAATGGACAGAATATAGTGGTGAAAAATATCGAATTGAAGGTAAGTAATTTAATATCGAATAGTAATTTTTACCCCTAGGCTATCCAACACTTTCCCTACTGTTGCACTCTATGCAGTGGGAATAGTAATTTTTACCCCTACGCTATCCAACGCTTTCCCTACTGTTGCACTCTCTGGAGTGGGAATAGTAATTTTTACCCCTACGCTATCCAACGCTTTCCCTACTCTTGCACTCACTGGAGTGATAATAGTAAATGTTATACTTATTATTTCATTCATTTTAAATTACTTTTAAGACATTTTAAAAAAAATCAATATTTTGACTAACTATATTTTTTAAAACTATATTTTTGATTTGATATTTTTGTAATTACCTGTTTGTAGATAGGAATTTGATATTTTTGCATTCTATATTTTTTCTTCTATATTTTGGTAATTCTATATTTGTGAATTAGATATTATGCCAGTGATCCATTAGAAAGCTGTGTGAATGTTGGTCTGATTGTGGGAGTTGGCGTGCTTTTAAGAAAGCACACAAGATTGGGGCTGTGCGCTTAGAAGCGTTGTGCAGTTGGACATTCTTGCATAGTAATGAATGACTGCCATTTTGGTCGCACTTTTCACATGTGAGAAAAACTTCTGTATCCTCTTTAAGTCAGTGATATGTAAATGGGAGAAACCACTGCTCGTGAATAAACGCGCTACCTTATATAATCACATATAACATGACAAACAACATGTACACCTAGCAAACACAACGACACTACGTACTGTGGTAACCGTGGCTAGCCATGTACGAAAACCAAACATGGCATGGCACCTCTGCTACACAATGCAGAATGTGGGGAGAGATGGGAGCAAAGTATGTGCGAAGGTGGCAATTGATTCTCGATTATAAAAGTATACATTGCAAAGTGTTGAGGGGATGTGCAGGACAGACTTGAATATGCAGAGCAAAAACATGCACATGTCAACATACACTGATGGTCTATTGAGTGAAGTGGACAGTGGACGCAACCATGATAGTACCGTCAGTAGGGAAGATTATGAAAACAAAGCGCGTACGTACCCCCTCACCCCAAAAATCTTTAGCGTAGTGGGATGGATCGGTGTACGCGAGGCTAGCATGGGGAAATGAATAAAAGGCATGTTTCTCTGGGTGTGGTTCTCTTCCGGAATGGAAAACGTGTCTGCCAGGTCTGCGCAGCTTACACCGCCATGAGGCTGACGCCATGAGCGAAGGTGGCTGCGCGAATGATGCTCTCAGCCTGCTGGTACTCAGAAACCGTTATGGCCGCAGCAACGCACATATGCCCCACAGTTCACCTTTTGACACTGCTGTATGTGAAAGAGGGCCCACCATGTGCCGGCAGAAGATCCTGGGCTGAGGTCTGTGAGCTCGGAAGGCTCCTGAGATCAACGCTGGCTACCACGACACAGACACACAGTGCCCAGCCTGAGGGCCAGCACTGTTGAGTGCTCTGGACACCTGCAGATGGGGACTGCCATTATGCCAATGGTTAACATCGTCAAGGGCCAGGAAACGAATGGGTTACCACTGCCAGAACAAAATTCTACTGCTGTAAGAGATGCCTTGGGAAATAATCATGGAACACCAGGGCCTTAATCACCATCATTGATCTCTCTACTGTCTTGGAATATTTCCGGAATATCAAATAAACTAGAAGATGAGATATGGTTAGATTTTGTGGAAGCCCATGGAATTCTGTGTTTACAAGAGACATGGTCCAGGATTGCCTGTGACATCGAGGGTTTTCAAATATTTACTGTCCCAGCTGTCCCATCCACATCAGGGAGGGCAAAAGGTGGAATAATGACAGCACTATCAACAAAACTACAGGAGCTCAAAATCCAGACATTGGTCGAGACTAACTGGTACCAAGTGCTGTTATTGGAACAACTTTTCCCTGAATCAGTGTTACTAATTAATTGGTACTATAACATCTTTAATGGATATGATACCTCAATAATTCAAGGCTTGGAGGTTTCTCTGGGCAAAGTCCGCAGGATGCACCCTTCTTCACCCCTTATTTGGGTCGGTGACTTTAACTGTACATTGTGCACCTATGGAGATTCGAATGTATGTGGTCTAGAGGATTTGAACGCCCAGCCCCTAAACCACTTCAGGCATACACCACAGGGGGATGCCTTGAACAATATTATCATCACAAATGATTTGTGTGTAGTAGACCCCTGGTCTCCTCCAGACACTCTGCATATACCAACTTTTCAGGGTTTGAGGGGGGAGATGAGTAATATCGATTTTGTTCTAGTATCGAGCACCTTCCTTAAGTATGTGGAAAAGTTGGAGGTGGTGGCAAATCCCACCAGTGATCATAACCCTTTAATGTTATCATTGTGGGTGCCAACAAAAGATCCACCAAGGATTTGGGAACAGCCGATCAAGTATAACAAAAATCAGGGTGTTACTCTGAAATGGGGGCAGGTTAATGTGTCTAAGCTGGAGGAAGATATCATTGTAAATTGTAAATCCGAAATAGAATCATGTTTAGCACTAGGACCTGACCCTAATAAGGTTATAGAAAGCTTTGAGAAGTTGTGTTGCTATGTAGGACAGTGCTTGAAAAAACCCAAAGGGAAGGGAGGCCAAAAGGCTTTGAGATGGTTTGACTCCGTGTGTTCTGCCACACATCGATCACTGAAATTAGCTCTTTGTCAAAAGCCAAGAAATAAAGAGCTTGTAAGGAACAGTCGGAAGGCTTATAGGGACGCTATCACAAAAAGAAAGCAGGATCTGAAAGGCATGGCGTGGGACGACCTTGAAAAGGCAGCAGAACTAAAAGACAGTAGCCTCTTTTGGGAGGTTATTAATCGTCCACTTTTCAAGAGTGATAATAAGGAATCCATAGTTATGCAGGTTACTGCTGAACAATGGGTCCAACATTTCAGTACGATTTTTAATCCCAATTCTTATGTAATAATGGCAAACATTGAAGTGACAGGGGACCTGATGTCGTCTCCCTCGGCTTTGACCCTCAGCTCATCAATCACATTGACTGAGATTGAGGAAGCCCTAGGGAAAGGTGCATCACTAAAAGCTCCAGGCCCGGACGCTGTCCCTCTGGATCTTTTTAAGTCCAACGTTAGTCTGTGGGCACCCATTTTATTGAATGTTTTTAAAGCTGTTGTGGTTGGCCGTATTCCTGGCACATGGAAGGAGGCAACTGTAGTGCCAATTTTTAAGAAAGGTAATAGGTCTGATCCACGTTGTTACCGCCCGATCTCTTTAATAGATGCCTCATGCAAAATTCTGGGCAGGGTAATCTTGGCGAGATTAGAGAGTTGGGCAGATTCTATCGGATTGATAATTGACTCCCAGTATGGTTTTAGACGTGGGAAGGGGACAAATGAGCAATGCCTTAACCTGGCACTGATCTTGGGCAAGTACATGAAGGCCAAAAAATCCTCGGTACATCTGGCCTTCATGGACTTGACAAGCGCTTTTGATACTGTTTGTAGGCATAAATTGTGGAGGATGATGAGCGATATGGGCTTTGAGGAACCTTTAGTCACTTTGCTCCGTAGGTTACATGAAGCAACAAAGATATCCATCAGATTTGGCACGGGAGGGGAAATAACGAAACTGATACCTTCCACTGAAGGTGTCCGTCAAGGATGTATCTTGGCGCCTTTCCTCTTCCTGTTTTATACCAATGGATTAGAACAGTACCTATTAAATCAGGGCTGTGATTTCCCAAAAATTAATGGTAAAAGCATTCCTATGCTTTCGTATGCGGACGATACTGTCCTAATGACATTGACAGGACACAGCATGCAAGTGTGTTTAGACGCTTTTAATAAATTCATGCTTGATCTCGATTTAAAGGTAAATTTTGAAAAATCCTTTGTAATGTCCTGTGGCCCAAAGGGGTCATCCATTAGGAAGTTCGTGGTAAATAACCGCATAATTGGGAAAGTGGGAAATTTCAATTACCTTGGTAATCTGTTTGATAGTAAACTAAGTTGGACACCGGTAATGAAGGTCCGAGCCCAGAATATGACAAGGGCAATAGATGGTATTTTCCGCTTCTGTAGCAAATTGGGGCAAAAGCACATCATGCATCTCAGAAACCTTTATACCTCAAAATGTTTATCTGTAGCTACTTACGGGGCAGGGGTGTGGGGTACTGAAACGCCTGCTGTGATACAAGTGGTGGAAAACAACTTTATAAAAAGGGTCCTATCAGTCCCAAAAAGCTCCTCAAACAATTTTTGCCACAAAGAAATTGGTATGGTCAGCGTTTCCGATATAATCCGCTTGTCCCCTTTACTGTTATGGGGTAAAATTTGGCAATCTGAAGACCTTCAATTAAGTAAGGATATCATCACTGATTGCATGGCTTTAGAAAACTCAAAACAGATCCCCTGGTTGTCTTATGTTTGTAATATGCTGAACAAAATTGGACTTAGTTCATATTTTAACAACCCTGAAAAAATCGAGGGGAATTATAAGGTGGTCATAAAGGCAAAGTATCTGAAGTCACTGAACCAGGTTTCTATGGATAATGTAACTGATAGCGGTATTGTTAGCGCCTGTAAACCCCTACCACAGTTCTATTTAACATTTACCCTTAATGTGCAATGGCGATTCCTTTTAACAAGGTTTAGACTGGAGATTCTTCATTTTTTACTTGCTTTTCCGAAACAAGGGGGTTGGTGTGAGAGACTGGACCCTTGTCCGTGTAACAACATGGATAGGCAAAGTACTTTACATCTGGTTCTTTTTTGTTCTCTGTATAGAGAGCCAAGACTCCGGTTTATTAAACCAATCTTGAAGAGGAGGCAGCCCTGCACTTATAAGGAAGGGTACGAACATTTGTTATCATTACCCTCTGTGGAAATCTGCTGTGCAATGTTAAATTTTATTAGAATCTCACTAAAGATTAGGAAGAATTATGGGTAGCACCACATGTATGGAAATGTCTTAATTGAAAATTATTTCTTTGAATTTTCTTTTATTGTATCATCATGTCTTTTTATTGGTATAATTGTGTATTCAACTGAGCATTCCTTTTTAAACACCATGAGGCAAGATGAATTGTATGTTCAATACTTTTATGATTCATTTTATGTATCGAATAAAGTTTTTGAAACGAAACGAAACGAGTGCTCTGTATACTACTAACACAGTAGTCCAACAGGTACAAACAGTGGAACGGTGTCTTGATCCCACAATGGAAGATGTTAGAACCGCATCTGAGAGTGGAGATGAAGGTACTCCCTTCGACCAGGTGCAATCAACTCTAGGTCCCAACAGTGGAATTGTGTCTTGATCCCACAATGGACGATGTTAGAACGGCAAACATCCTTTACAACGCAACTTTTACCACGCAGTGCCTTTACGACGCAACTTTTACAACGCAAACCATTACAACGCATTGCGCTGGGGGCGCTCTAGGATAGGGAATAAGTTTAATTTACGATCCAACACCTTCCCTAGTTTCCACGGGGACTGGAGTTGGAAAAGTAAATTAAACTATTCACTATCCAGCCCCCCAAAGCGCTATGCGTTGTAAAAACCGCGTTGTAAAGGCATGCGATGTAAAAGTATGCGTTGTAATGTCATACATCCGTTAGAACTGCATCTGAGAGTGGAGATGAAGGTACTCCCTTCAACCAGGTGCAACCAACTCTAGGTCCCAACAGTGCAGTGGAACGGTGTCTTGATCCCACAATGGATGATGTCCCATATTACCTGATGCTTGGTTTTCACACAGCTCCCTCTGTTGAGGTGCATCACATTCTGTGCTTCCATAGCTAACTTCTGCACATGATTATTGGGCTTGGCTGACTCCAGTGGCTGGACTACACTGTGGTACAGCAGGTCCGAACAGTGAAATGGGGTCTTGAATCTATGATTGAGGATGTCAGAAGTTAAAGTCTGTGATGATTTCTGTGTATCCCCTCCTATCAGTTGCAACCAACTTTGTGCTTCTAAATCCAAAAGCACATGGCTGTGAGGCGTTAATGATCACTGCCTCTGGCCTACACTGCCGTCAGCAGGGCTCACAATTCAGATCAAGTGGTGATTGTTTAATTATAGAAACCAGTAGGCAACTAACTCCAACGTCTATTGAAATATACACAACATCCTTTTAGTATACTTGCTTGAAGAACATTTTTTTAGATGAGTTATAGGTTGACTACAATGACCAAATTCTTCTTGGTAGTGGAAAAGAACACTGAATAACAGTCTACACTGTGGACAGCAAAGATTGCAATTTGAATTGTTTTGATTTATTTATTGCAGAGATTTTTGTAATTTATGTTGTATTTTGTGAAGAGGAAGTGAGAAAATGTATTCATGGATGTCTGTGCTGAATACTGCCTTCAATTTCGACTGCAGACAGCAGTGTTCACAATTTAGATCAAGTCGCTATTGTAGATGACACAGTTCTGTAGGCAAAAGACATTGCTCCAGTGCGCTCTGTCCGCATCACGCATACGCATCATCGCAGGCTCCGCACACGCTTTTTGTTGCTTCATGTATTACAAACTGGACAGCTCAAGTCAACAACACGTGGCTGTGGGCCCTTGCTGACCGCTCTCTTTGGCCTACACTGCAGACAGCAGTGTTCACAATTCAGAAAGAGTCGTTATTGCAGATGATGCAGTCCCGTAGGCAACAGACATTGCTCCTAGTACAGCCCGCTCGCAGCATGCATCATTGTTGGCTGTGCACATGCTGAATGCTTTTGATGTGGCTAGTGCACTAGAGCTGATGGACCCTTTATGATACAATCTTTTTGTTTATTATTTCAGATCTACTGCCTGTATTTCATTATACCACAAGTTATGGTTCTTTTACAATAGTATCTTTTGTGCATTATTTCACATCAACTGTCCCTACCTTACTGCAGCACAAACTATTGATCCTTTTAATATTGAATCTCTGTGTGTGATCCAATAATTACTGTTGTAGTTGATGCTAGCAGCAACCATTCCCTGAGGGCTGGTTTACCCTCACCCCACACGCATCCAGCACAGACGTCACTGGATATGTGACGGTGGTAATAAAAAGGAATCGTGCCTGTACCCACTTCCACTATCTATCTGTGTCCGTGTGTTCATTATCTATGCATGATACTGCTCCTGGGCCGTACCACATTACATTGTGCTGTGGACATGTTACCTCTGGCAGTGGGGAAAACTTTGGTTATGTAACTTTTAGGTGCAAGGCTATCACAGGTGGAAGGCTACTTTACAGACTATGAATATTGATGAAGATGATGGTTGCATGTTGTGTGTAGTGTAAGATATGTGTACGTAGCAACACGTTTTCAAAAAAGCTCCCTAAGAAGAAGAGGTGTGTCTCATCAAATGCTGTAGAGAAAATGACCAAAATGGGTGGCGTTTTCCAACTGCTACAATGGGAAATGTTATGAACTAATAAAATGCTTTCTTTTAAGGAGACCTCCCTGACGCAATGAAGCTCCGCTGGGTGGAGTCAATGACACATAAGATATTACATAAATAAATATAAGGGGTCTGTTATTCTGTTCAGAGGTGGGGGTCTGTCATTTAACTGAAGACCCAATAAGAGATGGCAGCTAACACTTGTTTGAAGAGACGACCCTTTTCACTGGACCTATTTACCTCTCTTATCACAATAGCCAGGCCCCGCTGTCCCCAAACAAACCCCTCCAGCCACCTTTTTAGATCTCTTATCCATCACCAGCGGTCTCAGCCCATGCGAGAGACGTTAAACCTCTGTTTGCACATTTGGACGGAGTGCCTGGTGTCAAAGGATGGCTGTTTATACAGGGGCTCGTTCACAGGGCCTCGGCACCCGCTCTGAAGAGAAGGGAGGCAAACACGTCTGCATCCAGCTGCCAGCCGATCATGGTTGGAGTCACTGCGTGCCGAGCCGGAGGCAGCCACTGCACTACAGAGTAACACTTTTGGCATGCATGCGCACGATGTAAAGCATTGCGCGCATGCGAGAGTCTGGGCAGGTCAGGCAAAAGAAAGTGCGAATGCAGGCAGCCAATCATATGAAAAAAAAGCATTAACAAATGCACTAGGACTCGTATGTACGCGAGTCCAATTGCATTGTAAATAAAAATGCGGGTGCCGAAGAAGGCTGGAATGGGAGTGGGGGTGGTGGTGGCCAGAGAAGTCACAGATTTTGGGAGGGAACAGGGGGTCACAGGGGAACAAAAGAGTTGCTGAAGTAAAGGGGCTGATAGTCATGGAAGGATAAAAATAACGTCATGGCAGTAAAGAGGCGGGACTAATACACCGGCAACCAATGTGCATTCAGCATTTCAGATATGAGACAATCAAAAGCATGGGCAGAAAGTGGTCCGAGCTTCCCCCACAATACTGTATACAGCATCTCTCGCCGAGACAGCGCATGCGCTGCCTAGGCAAAACCTAAAAAGGAGGGAATGGGGTACCCAGCGCGACACCATACATCTATGATGTAACACAGGGCCTGGCAGTGTGCACTCATCACATACGGAACGCGCAGCTGGTGCAACCCCATACGTATATGACATAACGCACGGCTTGGTACTTCGCACCCGTCGCATACCAAACTAGCAGCTGGCGCAACCTCATACGTATATGATGTTAGGTAGGACGCGGTGCCACGAACCCGTCGGATACGAAATGCGCATCCTTTACGAGTTTAGTAATATGGTGGATAGGATTCGCGTGCTGATGGGGCTTGGGACACTACCGGTACGGTACTCCAGTTTTCTGAACAATACCATAAAAAAAAAAGATATACATACTTTTTGGGGAAGATATAAAATATTACATCATTTTTAAAATTACGAAAAAAGGATAATAGAGTTCCAAAATATTACAAAAAAAATTGAAAAAATATAAGTTTTATAAATAAAAATAAAAAATATGAAATTAACATTTAAAAAACCTTCGAAATTCACTGATAATACCATAGGTTTTACAGATGTTATAGTTAGGAATCAGCATTTAAAAAACCTTTGAAAATCACAAAAAAAACATAAGTTTCAGGGCCGTTAATGTTAGTTGGACATTTGACTCATATAAAACCAGAGAAATTCGCCTATTATAGTTAGTTGAGTTAACTATAACTTGCGTGCCCGCAATGCACTGGTGATGACGTCACATATTACATCACTCATGACATGCTCAGTGACATCACTGATGGCATCTCAAATGATATCACTGATAACATCATCCATGTGCTAATCTTATGCATATACTGATGCCCTAATATAAACTTTGATACTTGCACTCTAAAATACAAACTACTATTTTTGAACCCATACACACAACAATGCCAGATACTACATACAACCAGCCAAAAGTGAGACTAAGCTAGCAACAGCTGTGGGATGTCGGGACCCCCCTCTCCATAAGATCCCATCCAGTATAACACTGAGACAGCGGTTCTATGGCTTGTTTCTAGATGACTTTCTTCTACCATGGTGGATATGAGGACAAACAAAAAAAACTATTTCCTAGGTCTACACATGGATCCAGTCACTTATACATGCAGTTACTCATCGATACAGTATTATAATATGCACTCATACACCTATACATACAGTCACGCTCTGCCACTCATCCATAGAGTTACTCACACACCTAGTCAGTCATGCAAAGAATCAATCACTTACCCATTTACTCATGTATACAGTTATACACACCAATTCCCTTATTTATACACACACACCACATCACTTATTTATGCAGATACTAACACATACTTACTGTCTTATAAAATCACTGATACAAGCAGGCACTCATTTATACACCCACTCCTCAAGTAACTTACAATCACGTATAGTCATTTATATACTCCAACACTCACATGTACTTCCTTAAAACATATGTAGTTACTCACACATATACTACTGAGACATTCATTCACTCACCAACCCACCCATACACACACTAACTCATCCATACAGTCTGTCCCAGATGCACTTTTCAATCCATACAACCAGTGAATCACCTTCTCAGATATCTATGCACAGAGTCACACACCCCCACCCACCCACAAAGATACTCAGGCACCCATACTGATACTCAGACAACAAATCAATAACCTATATAGACACTGATGTAGCTAGTCACCAACGCATGCAGACGCTTACACACCAACTGAGAGACTAATACAGACTTTCACACAGTTTAGTCACTAACCAATGCATTCAGTAAGACACGTTCAATCACTCACTTATACAGTCAGTCATGTACCTATTAAATGATCCATTCAGGCACTTGTAAATCTACTTATTCTTCAGGACACCTTGGCATAGAAATATATGAAAAATATTTAAACTTTACAGAAACACACATTCACTGGATGATGTCATCAGTGATGTCATTTGAGATGTCATCAGTGATGTCTTCAGTGATGTCACTGATCATGTCATGAGTGATGTAATATGTGATATTATCACCAGTGCATTGCGGGCGTACGAGTTAGAGTTGGCTCAACTAACTATAACAGGCAAATTTCTCTGGTTTTAAATGAGTCACATGTCCAACTAACTATAACGTCCCTGAAATCTATGGGTTTTTAGTGAATTTCAAAGTCTTTTTAATGCTAATTCCTAACTATAGTCTGTACAACCTGTGGTTTTTTCAGTGAATATATATATGCATTCACTGTAAAAAAGAAGGTTACAGTGATGTTATAGTTAGGAAATAGAATCTAAAACTTTTTTGAAATTCACTAAAAAAAACAAAGGTAACAGGGATGGTATAGACAGGAAAAACAATTTAAAAAAACCATAGAAATACACTGAAAAAACAAAGGTTATACAGATGTTATAGTTTGGCTCAGATGTAACTCCTACAAAACCATAGAAAATCAATAGTTATAGTTACCTGAGCCAACTATTACTTATATCCCTGAAATGCACTGCTTATGACCTCATATATAGTGGGTAAAGCAATTATAGCAAGCTTCAATAATACACATCAAAATATTCGAGGTGTATAAAACAAAAACAACCACTAACTAAATGCTACACATAGATCAAGATGCACAAATGTTGTATTCAAAAATATGATTTTATTTATATTAACTTTTCATCTTTTTTTTTTATTTTTCTTGAATAAGGTTCTTTTCATTTAATTAACACACATAAATATATAGCAATAATAGAATAAAAATAGGTCATCATATTCAGAAGGAAATCCAGCACTTTAAACAAGTGAAGTTGAATATACAATTGATATACAGTTGATAAAGGCGAAGCGAGAAAAGAAAGCAATGCGGTAGATGTAAGCTACAAGCGTTTCAGCAAAATTGCCTTCATCAGGAGACCGTCTACTACGAAACAGCTATGTGAGTCATAAAATGACATAGTGGTTACAATTGTATAGTATGTACATATACACCTAGAAAATTGATCAACAATTTACATCACAACAAACTATATAACTAGGCGGCTAATTCCAATTGTTATCAAATCATAATTATATCAAACATTGTACAATTTTCTCTGTGATATCATATTAGCAACAGACAGATATCAAGGCTAATCTGTTGTCATTGGGCCATGTGCTAAAAACCTTTAAAAAGTTCAATTCATAACGAAAATATAAACCATTATATGAATAGACAGTCAATATTATTTCTCGACATACAAATCATTAACATCATAAATTTAAAAAAATCTACAGATATAATACACATTTTATTAATGAATAATATAACAAGTAAAAAAGGTGAAAAAAAGTAGAAAGGGAGGAAAAAAGTGATATACAGATGGCCAAAGCTACAGTGTGTTCATTCCTACAGGCACATTTTTCAGTGGTGTCCTTCAAAAATCTTATTATCTTGTATACATTTTGTATAGCAAAGGCAAGAAAATCTAATACTTCACATTTTACTACAATTTTGGATCCCATGGATAGATCAAAGATAATGGGCTATATTGAAATGTGTATATTACAAAGTAACACTTTTATATGTATGGACTCAAATAGTTGAATCAGCGTTAACAAAATACCAGATGGAGTATGAGGCAACTGAAACCACACACAGTGAACCAAAAACGAAAGTTCCATAGCCTTATATACAGAGACTGGAGTGCTAATAACAGAACATAACTATACTCACTAAAAGAATATCAAAAATGTTGTTAACGTATAGTTATTGACTTCAAGTAGACCCACAGCTTATGGGCGATTCTATGGGTAATTCATAATCAGCAGGTGCCTATAAGCAAACGATAATATTGTTCAAGTACTACAACACGATATATCTAGATATATCTAGATGTCCTATTTCAACGGCTATTAAAGTTATATTTGCGCTACATATGGTGATTTATCCACTTACTTTGTCTAGAGAAGGATCACGGAATGGTACTGAATGTCACTAGATATCAGTATTCGATCGTATTTACACCATGCAGGAACTGTATTGAAAAAGAGGAGCAAATTCATTTTCCTAAATCGAGTGGGGAAGAAACAATAATGTTTCTCCAAAAGTAATGGTGCTTAAATATATAGGAAAGGTCTATTGTAGAAGCCAGCTTACTTTAATAGTTGAAAATACGGCTAGTAGTATATTCCATCGCGTAAAGGTAACGTCTCAAGTCAACCTTCAGTCACACAAATAGGCTCCTTTATATATATGGGCCTGCTTGCTTGCAGGCAGGTCGCCCCACACTGCCACTCGTCACCGACTGATCCTGTGCCCCTGCTGCCGCCTCCTGGCCCCTGGGCTTTCCTCGCCCTGCGCGCCAGTTTCTTTTCCCCCCCGCCCCCCACCGCCCCATCACAGCCTTCCCCCCGCTGCCTCCCTGCGGCCCCGCCCCCAGCACACCCATTGGCCTCCCCGCTCCCGCCTCTCAGCTGCTCCTCCCTCCCAAGCCTCCTGAAATGCCAGCCGAGTGATGGCAGCGGGAACGACCTTTGACCCTGCTTGCAGGCAGGTCGCCCCCACACTGCCACTCGTCACTGGCTAATCCTGTGCCTCTGCTGCTGCCTCCTGATCCTTGGGCTTCCCTCGCCATGCGTGCCAGTTTCTTTTTCTCCCCGCCCTCCACTGCCTCGTCACAGCCTTCCCGCCGCTGCCTCCCTGTGGCCCAGCCCCCCAGCACACCCATTGGCCTCCCCGCTCCCGCCTCTCAGCTGCTCCTCTCTCCCAAGCCTCCTCATATGCAGGCTGAGAAACCTGGACCGCGCCAAGCGCCAGAACCCCTGGACCCCGCAACCGCCACGACTCCAGACTCCGATACGACGACAACAGCCTCCACTCTCTCGACACCGGCCGAGACCACTTCTGCTTCCGGGCCGCCCCAAAACGCACCAACAGACCCTCTCCTGCCACTCCTGCAACTTCACCTGCGACAGAACAACCAAACCTCCAAGGACCGGTCCCAACCACCTCCGCTGCATACTCCTCAACACCCGCTCCGCATGCAAACACGCAGTTGAGCTCTGGGACCTTCTCGACACCTCCGCCCCAGACGTGGCCTTCCTGACTGAGACCTGGTGGAACGACTCCTCTGCACCTGACATTGCCATAGCCATCCCGGACGGCTACAAGATCTCCCGCAGAGGAGGAATAGCCATCATCCACAAGTCCACCCTCAATGTCCACACCCTCGCAGACGACTCCCTCAACTCCGCCGAACACCTTCACTTCCGGATCCAAACTGACCCCAACACCACCCTCAGAGGAACACTCGTCTACAGACCTCCCGGACCCCGGACCCTTTCCAGCAACTCCATCGCTGACCTCGCCAGCACCCGCGCACTCGCCTCCATGGATTACATTCTCCTCGGGGTCGCGTACTCCCTCTCTACCAACTGGGCGTGCATTGCATGGGTTGAGGAACTGGGAACCAAGATTTCCATCTCAAGAACAACAACGACGCCAACTCCGCCACCCTGATCGACAACCTCGCCAACCTGGCCTCCGACAACTCGTCACTGAACCCACCCAAGCCGCCAGTCACACGCTCGACCCCGTCTTCTCCACAAGCACCCACATCGCCTTCAACCACACCACCGAACTCCACTGGACTGACCACCGCTGCATCCACTTCACCTTCAAGAAACCAACCATGCACCACTGCACCCAACTGCTGCCTCGCCGCTGCTGGATCAAAGTCACCGAAGACCAGCTGATCTCCACCCTCGCCCAGAACCCACCCACCGACCACACCGACACAGACGCCACCGCCCATAACTTCAGATAGTGGCTCAACGACTGCGCCAACACTCTGGCCTCGCTCAAGAAACCCTCCATCAACCACCCCAGCAAGAAAGCCGCCTGGTTCACCGAAGAACTCCAGACCTCCAAACATACATGCCGGAAACTGGAGAAGAAATGGCTCAACGACCACACACCAGACAGCCACGCAGCCCATAAGGACGCCATCCGCAGCCATCACCACCTCATCAGAATAGCCAAGAGATCTTCCTTCAAAGCCTGCCTGGACAACAACGCACATGACAGCAAAGAGCTTTTCAACATTGTGAAGGAACTCTCCAACCCCAGCACCAACACCAACGACATCCTGCCCTCGCAAGATCTGTGTGACTCACTGGCCACCTTTTTCCATTGCAAGATCGCTTACATCCACAACAGCTTCAACACCTCGTCCACCCCGACCGCAACAGACCCCACCACAAACGCCACATGCACCAACCAGCTGGCCTCCTAGTCCTATGTCAACAACGACGAAACCTGCAAGGTCATAAACTCCATCCACTCAGGATCCCCGACAGACCCCTGCCCAAATCACGTCTTCAACAAAACTGACGTAACCATCGCACCCCAACTACGGAAGGTCATCAACATCTCCTTGAACACAGCGACTTTCCCGGAAAGCTGGAAGTATGCCGAAATCAATGCCCTCCTCAAGAAGCCCAAGGCGGACCCTAAAGACCTCATGAACTTCCGGTCCATCTCCCTGGTCCCCTTCCCGGCGAAGGTCATTGAGCAAATCGCCAACATGCAGCTGACCCGCCACCTCGAAGACAACAACATCCTAGACCCATCCCAGTCCGGATTCAGACGAAACCACAGCACCGAGACAGCCCTCGTCACAGCCACAGACGACATCAGGTGCCAACTAGACAACGGCTAAACTTCAGCCTTCATCCTCCTGGACCTGACAGCCGCCTTCGACACGGTCTGCCACCGCACACTAAGAACACGCCTCCAAGAAGCAGGAATTCAGAAGAAGGTCCTGGACCGGACCACGTCCTTCCTCTCCAGCAGAACGCAGAGAGTCCGCCTCCCACCCTTCCGATCCAAAGCCACTGACTTCATCTGTGACGTACCCCAGGGCTCATCCCTCAGCCCGACCCTGTTCAACGTCTGCATGGCCCCCTTCGCACAAGTGGCCCGCCAGCACAACTTGAACATAATCTCCTACGCCGATAACACCCAGCTCATCCTCTCCCTCACCAAGGACCCACACACCACCAAAACCAACCTCCATGAGGGAATGAAGGCCGTCGCCAAGTGGATGAGGAGCAGTCGCATGAAGCTGAACTCTGACAAAATGGAAGTCCTCATCCTTGGGCCCCACCCCCTCTCCCTGGGACGACTCCTGGTGGCCGACCACACTGGGAACAGCTCCAACACCCACGGACCATGCACGCAACCTAGGATTCATCCTCGACTCCTCCCTCTTCATGTCGAAGTAGGTCAATGCCATCTCCTCCTCCTGCTACAACACCCTCCGCATGCTTCGCAGGATCTACAAGTGGATCCCGACCGAAACCAGAAGAACGGTGACCCAAGCCCTTGTCAGCTGCAGGCTGGACTACGGCAATGCACTCTACGCAGGAATCCCGGCCAAACACCTGCGACGACTTCAACACATCCAAAACGCCTCCGCCCGACTGATCCTCAACGTCCCCCGCCGCAGCCACATCACCTCCCACCTAAGAGACCTGCACTGGCTCCCCATCAACAAGAGGATCACCTTCAAACTCCTCACCCACACACACAAAGCACTCCACAACACCGGACCAGTCTCCCTGAACAACAGACTCAACTTCTACACCCCCGCCCGCCAGCTACACTCCGCCAGCCTCGCCCTTGCTGCCATCCTGCGCATCCAACGAACAACCTCCGGCGGCAGATCCTTCTCCTTCCTCGCCGCCAAGACCTGGAACACCCGCCCCAACCATGTGTGGCAGACCCAAGACCTGCTCACCTTCAGAAAGCTCCTCAAGACCTGGCTCTTCGAGCAGTAGCAGCACCCCCTCCCCTCAGCACCTTGAGACCCTCATGGGTAAGTAGTGCGCTTTACAAGTTCATTGATTAATTGATTGATTTATGGGCTCTATGGAAGTAAAGAGTTTACATTATATACAATTTTCATCTCAGTCGAGACCCTACTCAAGCTCTTAAGAGTAAAGCACCCTAACAAAACCTGTGTCAATGGTTCCCTCGTTCCAGTGTAGGGGATATCAGTTATAAAGAACCGGCTTACTTTCAGGGTCACAATTGCGGCTCGATGATGGAGTGCTTAATCGTGTAATGGTAGCGTCTCTGATTGACCCTTAGTATAACGTGCGTTTCTTTGCACCTTAGGACTCTATAAAAGTATATACATAGAATTACATGCAGTTTTAGCCTCTAACAATGCCCTATATTAGCTCCAAGACATAGAGCACCCTAACAGAAAGTAGTTTTAGTAATGTACCCAATAGGTACATTACCTTCATTAGCCTTCATAAAAATCAGCCTTCCCAGGGCTCTATGTCCAGGTCAAGGAGTTTTTAGAAAAATGGGCCCTGATTGCCAATAGGTGCTCCGGGGACTTTATGATGTTAATAGTCGAAACTGCAAAGGAAAACTGTTGCAGTTGCTAAATGAAATTCTAGAGCTAGAGAATAACATAAAATCATCAACGGCTGTTGGAGTTGCTAAAAAGAAACTTGAAGAACTAGATAATGAACTCAGCTAATATAATGACTATCTCACAAAATGTAAATCAGAAAAACTCAATAAAGACATTAGATATTTTAGCAAAGAGAAAGTCTACCCCTACCTTGTAGATGGCTATTATATGCAATCCGATTCTAAAGGAGAAGATGCATCATCCTATCAACAAACCTATCAACAGGCAAACAGATCATACAATAAGAAGGTTACAACCTTCTCTGATACATCTGACATTGATAGCGATGGCACTATGACTACATTTGAAAATAGAGGGAATAGATATACTCTGCGCTTTAATCAAGGATATCGTCCTTATTTAGGGAGGCGCAATCAGAACAGAGGGAACTGGCGCCCTCAGTATCAGCCTCAATACCAACCACAATACCAACCCCGACAGCAGTACCAACCTCGTGTGCAATATCAGACGCAGTTCCAGGGCCATCAACTAGCAAATCAGAACCAATACTTAGAATCCTGGAATGCTCTATATTGGAGACAATGAAAGTTACCTATCTTTAATTTAAGCACATCTAGTCCAAATGAAGCTATTTACTCCCTCCTCTCTAAAGGGCTATCATATGTACCGCACTCAGGTCTGAACAAGTTCAAACTGTTTAATGATAATCAGCCTGATTCATCATTCACCCGTTTTGCGAGCCCCTAATAGCGATTCATAGCGAATCGCTATTAAGGACTCGCAAAACGGTATTCATGTAGGAATTGCTAAATAAATAGCGATTCCTACACATTCCTTATTTGCGAGTAGCAAATTGCTAATCGCAAATAAGGAATAACTGCCCATTCATTCCTATGGGCCAAAAGGCCCATAGGAATGAATGGGGAGTATTCCTTATTTGCGATTAGCAATTTGCTACTCGCAAATAAGATAGCGATTTAAAGGGTGCCAGGGGTGTCCAAAGGACACCCTGTAGCACCCCTTAAATGCACATTTGAACAGGTGTTGCGCACACACATGTCCAAAGGACATGTGTGTGTAACATGCAAAAGAAAAAAATGCACTAAAGCGCTTTTTACACTATTTTCGCAATTTACCACCAAGTCAGACTTGCTGGTAAATTGCGACCAAATATTGCGATTTCGCAATTTCTAATTGGTTGATGAATTGCATTTAAGGAATCTCTATTAGAGATTCCTTAAATCCAATTCCTCGCAAATATGCGATTTCGGTAATAGAGATTTTTGCATTTGGGATGATGAATCCCAAATGCAAAAATCGCACTCGCAAAGGGCCAGATTCTCAGAATCTGGCCCTTTGCGACCGCAAATCAGCTTGATGAATCAGGCTGTTAATGTCCTTTTTTTTTTTTTAAGATCCGGTTAAAATGTTTCTTTTCCAATACAGAAACGAATTTACCTGATACCAATTGATCTGAACTAGCACATAGATCTATTTTTACACCTGCAACAGAGCAAGTTGCCCCAGAAATTAAAATATTTGAGCAGGTGGTATTTAATAAGTTGACAACTGTGACAAAACATGTACCTAACACACCATTCCGAATCTCAATGGAAGAACATGAAGCCCTGAAGAAACTTAAAATCTCAAATTAAATCAAAATAAAAAGTTGTGATAAAGGAGGCGGAATAACTATACTAGATACAACGACTTATATCAATAAAATTCAGGAAATGTTGAGTGATGGTATGTTCTATACTAAAATAATGAAAAACCCTACTGAACAGATCAAAAACAAAATATATAGACTTACCACTAAGGCTTTACGAAATGGACACATTTGCGATAAAGAATTTGAGTATAGGAGCATAGAGTTTCCAAGGCTAGCCAGCCTATAAGGCATACCCAAACTTGATAAAGATGAGGCTGACCTGCCTTTTAGACCAATTGTCACTGCTATAGGATCCGTTACGGAACCAATTTCTAAATATTTGGATGCCATTTTATGTCCGTATATAAAGAAAATTCCAGGATACGTTCAAGACACTCACCAGATTATTAACTCATTGGAAGGAATACAATTTAATGTCAATCGATAATGGTTGGTCACATTAGATGTTGAAAGTCTGTATACGAATATACCATGTGATGGAGCCATTGCAGCAGTAGAATGGTTCATAGACTTGTACAAAATTCAGTGCGATACCAACTTTATTGTTGATTGAATCATTCTAGAAGAAAATGTTTTTGAATTTCAAGGAAAGTTATACAGACAAATAAAAGGCGTAAGTATGGGTGCATCTTGCGCCCCTTCTATAGCTAATATCTATGTGGCCCACTTCGAACAGCAATTCATTTTTAATAAAGTGGCCCCATTTTTCGAGTCAATTTTTTACTGGTCACTATATATAGATGATATTGTGTTCATATGGGACGACAATGAAGATGTCTTGACTGAGTACATCACATGGTTGAATATGTGTGATGTTAATCTAAAATTTACATCACATGTTAGCAATCTCCAGATGGAGTTTGCACCACCGACATTAGGATGTTGTGGTGGGGGAGAACAAAATGGTGGGTGAAACAATGTATTTCTCGCATTGTTGAGAGGATGGGGTAAACTGCTAGAGACAGTAGAGAGAAATCAAGAAACAGACACAGAGAGTGAAAGAGGGTGCAAAGAAGAGAAAGACAGACCTAACAAAATAGTGATGTAGATAGAGATAAAACAACAGAAAGAGATGTAGGCTTAGAAAGAGAGAAAACAGATACTTGGAGATAAAGTCAATGGAAAGCAAAGAGAAAAGAGATACAGGACGCACTTGTAAACCAAAATGCCATGCCTGTTGTGTAATGGAACTAAACTGAATGTAATTGATAACATAAGAGAGAGAATAGATTGATAAATAAAGCAAGAGAGATGAAGCAAAATTGAAAGAAAGATGAAGAGCCAGAATGAGAGAGAGTGAGAGAGAGTGTGTGTGGTAGAGAGAAGCGATGGATTGTTAGACAGAACGAGAGAGAGGGGGTGAAACAGAGAGAGATGGAGCTAAGCAGAGCCAGAATGAGTGTGTTAGAAAGAGAGAGAGGTATAACAATTTGTTGACAAAAAGAGGGCCATTGGTAGTAAAACAGATATAGGTATGAGCATACGTACACCGTCATCTCTACTATAATCAGACACTGGAATAGACCATTTAATGTTGGAATGTAAAATCTTGGCCTGCTTTGGGGGTAACTTAAAATTGTGTCTGCTACAGGAATTTTTAAATATGAGAGAATGTTAATTTGCTTTGGCAAGTCATGCATTGTAGACTGCACTGAGCCCACATGACATGACACATGGGAGGCCTGATTTGGCAGTGAATTGGATCTGGAATTTCTGAGTATGAGTTGCATGGTCAATATTTATGTGTCACTTTCATAGTTATTTAGACTGTGTTTCTGTTTTATACTGTTTCTGCCAGTATGTAACCTTAAGCCACAGTTTTGGTTGATTTTGATTGCAGTGGCTCAGTTTATTTGGTGATTCAAAATTCCTATAATGGGTAAAACATGGCTCGTTGAACAATCATGAGATGTACTTGCAAATGGTTAGATTGTGTATTGCATTTCAGGTGTTCAATTTGACCAATCTTGTGACTTCTTACCAATGAAATACCAGTGTCTTCCAGCGTTTTCTCTTATCTGTCTTGTATCAAGACCCTACTGGACTATGGGGTGAAAGAAAGCTTGAATAGCAGCTACCTATGTTATATGACATCTATTTATTAATGTAATAACTGCACTTTCACAATTGCTTTATTAACCTTCCTGCTTTCTCAAATTTGCTTGAAAATGCACCATTTGTCCACTCTTTTTTCAAACTTTTCTGCACGGCGGGGTAAACTCCTATCAAAACCTTACTTGAGCAAGGCTCTCTTGCTGAAATTCAGATCCATTATTACATCTGGCTTTCAGCAGTGCAGGTTGAGTTTGTGAGTGCAGCTAATAGAACAAGTGGGTGGAGCCAGCGGAGAAGTGGGTGGAGTTGGGAAAGTGGGTGTGGTCTCCAAAAACATTTGAGCACCTGCACTTCATTTTTTACAAATTAAGCACTGCATAAAAAAGAAGCAAAAATAGTTTTTGTGACACGTCACTCACTTCTGAATGAACAAATTTGCCAAATTATTTGCTCCAACAGGCATTTGCTCAATGCACTTAGATTGAGCCCAGACAAACTACAGAAACCTCTTTTTGCGTATAGCAAAAATAGAAACCTTAAGGACCTAATTGTCAGATCTCGCATGCACCTAAAAAAAGAGCCAACACAGAGAAGTGTTGCAGGTATGAATCAGATAGAAGGCAATCTTAAGTGTGGTATCTGTAAGGTGTGTTAGGCGGGTGAGGTTCGAATGGGTGGGTGAGCGAGGGGGGCAGGATGCAGGGGACGCAGCAACGGGAAGGGCAAGTGACTGAGCAATCAACAGAAAAAGCTGGGATCGTGAGAAAAGTATAAATAAGTGGAGAAAACGAAAAAGTAGAACTAAGTGGAAAAAACGACAGGCCAAACAGGTAGAGAGAGACAGGCAATGGGGAAAAACAGAGAGAGTAGAACCAGGACTGACGGCGCAAACATGTGGCAGCAGGAAGGGCGGGGACTTGGCACTATCAGGTGGAGTTGTGCGGCGTGGGGAGCGATCTGCCTGGAACCAGGGTCAAGGGTCGCTAATGAGGGTGTATTGTGTGGTCTGGCATGTACTGTAGCAAAGACTCTGCCCCAAGTGGCGCAGTCTTCCATATGGGGGATCCATCCCCATTTGAATGCATATTGTGAGAATTCTATGATTTTCTTGGGTCCTGTGTTGAGAAGCACTGTTTCAAGCTGATTTGTTTTTTGTACAATCCAGAACTGAATCTCTTCCCGTCTGATGGGAACCATTTGCATTACTGCATTGATAGTCACTGGACTAATTCCAGGAGTAGCCAATTGTGATTGTGTAGCTTCAGCAGCCCTTGTAGGATTTACTGTCTTTGTTCGCATCACATATTGTGTCAAACAACTATATATTCTGAGCAGACCTGTGAACAGTGTACATAGCTCTACTGCTGTCAGAATTGCTATTTGCTTTTGTCACCCTCACTGGGAAGGGAATGCCCAGACATAGGTCCCATGCTCAGCGTGCCACTGGATTCACCCTCACCTGTCTGAGGAGGGGTGATACACCAGAAATGGTCACAGGATGCTTATATTCAGTCCAGGGAGGACCTGGCATGGCAGTTAGGACAGTACTGTTCCCATGGGGGGCAGGGTCAAGACACATTTGTGTATTGCTGTGTCCAACCTCGAGTGACGTGGTGAGCAAAAAAACTATGGATTAAACCCAGATCTGTGACAGGGATGAATGTTTGATTTATCAGCATTATGTCAATCATCTGTTCTTTTTGCTTTTGTCAACCTCAGTGGGAAGGATATGCCCAGACATGGGTTCCGTGCTCACTGTGCCCCTGGATTCCATCTAGCCTGGCTGATGAGAGGTGATTCCATGAAACTGGTCCCAGGAAGCTTGCATCTGGTCATGGAGGAACTGGTCTGGCATTTCAGGCTAGACTGTTCTCTTGGGAACCAGGGTTAAGACTGATATTCATGTGACTGGGTCCAAACTAGGGTGGCAAGGTGAGCAAAAAAAACCGATGGATTAAATCCAGATCTGTGATTGGGATGAATATTTGATTTGTTCAGCATTCCATCCATCATCTGTTCTCTTTGCTCTTGGCACCATCAGTGCAAAGGTATGCCCAGGTGTGGGACCCTTGCTCACTGTGCCACTGGATTCAAGCTAGTTTGGCTGATGATGGTGATACCCTGAAATCAGTCCTAGGATGCTAGTATCCGGTCCAGGGAGAACCTGACCTGGCAGTCCGGGCTAGACTCTTCCCATAGGGAGCAGGGTCAAGACTGATTTGCATATGGCTGTGTTGAAATTAGGGTGACATGGTGAGCAAAATAAACGATGGTTTACACCCGGATCTATGACTGGGGTGAATGTTTGATTTGCTCAGCATTCCGTCCACCATCAGTTCATTTTGCTTTTGTCACCCTCAGTGGGAAGGGTATCCCCAGACATAGATCCTGTGTTCACTGTGCTCATAAAACATTCAACAATGCTATTTGCTTATTGCCAAAGAAGTGTGCTTTCCTGATGCTTAGCACTCAAAGGAGAAGGAAGAAGTGTGTCTCAATGGTTAGAGCGGCAGACCCTGATGCAGAGGTCTAGCCCGGGACCAGGGTTAAATTTCCGCCTCGGCGGGTCTTGGGCTCAATTTCCTCGGACCTGATAATTCTCGCCTCGGTGCCTATTCTAATCATTGGTCCCACTCTGCAATTCTGGGCAATAGCTTGCTTAATCTCCACAACGGCCCCAACAACGCTAGGATGCCTGGCTTCACCTTGGGGGTGCCCAGGAGTGGGCACTTCACAGGGAAAAGCCAAGAAGGGTTCCACAGCGGTATGCGTACAAGCGCCGAGATGCCCTCATGGGTGATTCATGCGCTATACAAGCACTACTACATTTACTACATTTACAAAGGAGTAAGAAAGTCTTTGAATTCTCCACTGTTTTAAGGTGCACCATAGTTGGACTTTAGAACTGTAGGAACACCCTGTGTTGCAAAAATACCATCTAGCCCCTCGATTACTTTTTTTCTGAGTGATCCACGAAAGGCCTTTTACCAAGGAAAAACCTAGAATACTTATCATTGACTACCATTCAATGATGCCCAGTGTCTAGGGGCCCAAAGAAGTCAACAGTGATTATCCCCCACACATGTTTTGGAAGATCAGACATGTTCAATGGATGCTAGGTTGTTTTGTGAGATAAACAGTTGCACAAATGACAGGCCTTTAATTCCCTTTCAACTCTTTCATCAAGAGGAAGTAACCAAACTTGGTCTTGCAGAGCTCGCTTAGCAGTAACAATTTCACAATATTCCTCATGTGCCACTTCAATGACTTGCTGTCTCAGACTCTCTGGTATGGCAATTTTAGAATCTCGTAAGATGATACCTTCTTGGGTAATGGAAACTTCATCTTTCATATTTTTGAACTTTCGTGTTTCACTGTTGTTTGTAAGAGGCCAAGGATGCTGTTCACAGGATAGATGTCCAATAATGCCTTCGGATAATAGCATATCACTGTCTGTGCTCATGCCAGCAATGATTTGTTTTACTGATATAGCAGCAGGTGTACTAGACTTTATGATGAAGTTAATGTAAGCTTTAGTTGTTTTCGAAGTGATACTATGAGATTGTACAGGCACTTGCAAGCAAAGTAGTCGGCAGGGTTTAGCTTTTTTCCTGGTGGGTGCACAAGAGTGCCGTCATATTCCTGCAGTTACAACCTCCACCCCTCAATGCGAGGGGGTTTCTTGACTTTAGGATTGCCAAAAATGGTAAGCAATGCTTGATTATCATCTGTGAAAAGAGTGAAATACTTTCCATATAGAAACACGGGAAAATATTCACGAGCACACACTACTGCTAGGCTTTCTTTTTCAGGTTGTGAATAGGCATGTTCAGTTTGTGCATAAGCCACAATATGCCTTCAAGCATTTGGATGCCCATTGTATTGGGCAAGAATCATGCCCAACCCTACCAAACTTGCATCAATATCAATTTCTGTATGTAGCTTTGTATCACAATTGGCTATTTCAATGGCGTTCTCTATTACAAGTTTGATTTTTCTTGAAGCTTTGTTCAGAGTCATATGACCATTGAAATTAAGCGTTTCATTTAATTAAGTCTCTTAATGGCGCTCTTACTGTGGCAAAAACTTGGATGTACCAAGTACAATAGCTAGCCATGACACCACTGGATCACCCCATTTTTATAATGGCATGACAATAAAAGAGCTTAACATGGTAACATCTTGTGAGGACAGTTGGCTGACATACCCTGTAGCCATTCCTCCATCATAGAAAATATTGCCAAAGAAGCTCAGTTTTGTTTTGTAGAACCCACACTTCTCTGCATTTAAAGTGAGACCAGAAACATCAAGCAAACAGCATGCTTATGTAAGAGCTTTTATAGACTAATGGGGTAACCCAATCACTGTCTGCGGGCCTGGGTGTCGTAAAGTATAAATAACATGTGGTCCTAGACTCATTTAGCGCGCATCAAGTCAGTGACATTTAGACTTCAAATACAACTGTATTCATGAAGGAATCAACACATGGTAATTAATACATGATAAAATAACAGTATCTAATATGCACCTGGAAAAGTAATGGGCGCTGTTTTTCTTTAAGGTACTTTGTATTTTTATTATTCTTAAATAAACAAAAAAGGTAAAGACATTACTAAGTATCTACCAATCAAGAGGTAGCTCACAAGGGGTGTAAAAGACTAGTGCTCCTGTGTGCAGTACACGGGAAAAGAAAAAGACTTCAAAGTAAAGATATTTAGATGGAAGTAATTGCAACAATCTTTACAATCCACACTGGTTATTAGTACAACATACACCATTGAGTTACGGCATGTCCACAATACATACTATTGTCATCATTTTTTACAGTTTTTAGAATTTGCAGAGAAATATCATCCATTTGTTGGGTGGGGTAGTTGTAGAATATGGTACAGGCCTGAAATTGGGAGATCTGTGTTGACGTTTCCACCCAACTTATTGCGTAGAGGGTAATTTGAAACCTCCTCTAGTGGGTCTGCCTCAGGAGTAGGAAAGGTGTCGGAGGCAACCTAGAAGGGCAGCGTAAAATTAAAAGATGTTTTGTAAGAGAAATCACAAAGTGCGTCCTATATGCACCTAAACTACTGTCCTATTTCAGGCGATTATCATTGGAGGCTGGAGCACAGATCCCGGGGATGAATGGTCTGTAAATAAATGAAGGTGCATATTAGATTGCCAATTTTGAGTGAGATCAATAATTGAAAAGGAGAGCACACTCAAAGCCACTTACCTGCATGCTAATGCAGTGTAGCATTTAGCAGGACATCAAATCCGCTGAAATGGTACCTAAAAACAAACAAATCTAATCTAACCTCAGCCGCAATGCTGGGTTAAAGGTGCAAAGAATGCGAAGCCCCTAGGCATTTCTTTGATAGGAGAACCAATCATCCTGTTTGATCTAAAAAGTAAACGAGATATTGAGTATATCTGTCCTGTAGTACTGGTTCAAATGCACAACGCTTCAACGAGACATAACTGAGGGCCTCAGGAAAATTACCTTAAGAATGTGATTTCATCACCCTGCAGATGCAAGCTCCTCACGCGTCAGAGTCTAGCAGGAGACTGGCTGACATGTAGAGAATTTATAATTAAAAGATGTGGGCACGTCACCCTCAGAGCACTTGGTGTCGTCTTAAATGCATGCTCAACCCCGGGCCTATCAGTATGACATACTGGGGCAGTGTGTAGGAAAACAGACTTTCAAAAAATTATCTGAATGTTGGATGGAATTAAATTCTC
The DNA here is from genome assembly GCF_964261635.1 of Lissotriton helveticus. NCBI lineage: Eukaryota > Metazoa > Chordata > Amphibia > Caudata > Salamandridae > Lissotriton > Lissotriton helveticus. Next base: position 811,310,483 of record NC_136063.1, read on the forward strand.
ATAATGCGCTCAATACCTGGTTATTAAACCAGCATACTGCCTGATGAATAGGAAAGACGGAACACGGAATGAATACATGCCCAAAAAACATATACATAATTTTAGCACAATAACATATTGCCAGCGTTTAAATCTAAACCAAACAATGTTGGATCCAACGGCACAAAACATATATGAACACAGTATACACAGAACATGCAATAATACGACGTGAATATATTATTCTTACATACATGACAGAGATCAGACAGCTATAGCTGCCAAAAAAACATATACAGTGTTTGATACAATGGATTTGAAGTTAAAAAGCTGTGTATGGGATATGACACAATTGTGTTATTTACATACTTAGTAGGAATGAGGCAGCTATGGTAGCCAAAACCGGAAACAGTGTATGATACAATGAATGTGAGGTTAAGAAGCTGTACACGGGAAATGAATATACAAACCGTAAAGTTAAAATGGAAATACACACTGGTGTAAGGAACATGTCAGATACAACACCATTGTCAAAACCTCAGCCATTGTTTAAAGTTTCTACCTGTCTGGCAATTTCTTCATACTCATTCAGTCATCTTTGGACAGTACCACAAGTATGTATTCATTTGCATTGTCTAACACTCAGGGTGTTGGTAAAGTTCCCCCCCCCCCGGGATTAGAGCTTACTTTCCCAATGACCCACCACTTCAGACTCTCAGCTGGTTGTCTGAACACAGTAAAGTGCTCAACTAGGGGTGCACCCTGGACCTTGTATTGTATTCTACTGCAATGTTGTAGTATACAAATCTTGCTTTCTGTATAGTCTTCCCAATGTATAGGAAATCAAATGGAGATGATATTGCATATATTACACCCATAGTGTCGCAATTGGTGTGATCATGCAATGTATGAGTGTAGTTGTTGTACCAGAAATGCGTAATCTTCTTGGACATATGGCAAGCCTTACATGTGCCACACAAGAAAAGCCCTTTGACAGGTGGTATGTTCCAAAGTGACAGATGATTATCCATCTTTTTTTGTGGGAAGAAAAGATGTAACCACATGATCCCTTACGCTTTTGCCTTTCCTCAACGCATGCATCGGACTTTCAGTAATTCCTACATAATCAGCCACAAGATGCCCATGGCAGTTGATGATCTTTCTGATCTCATTTCTTCTGGTGCAAAAATGTTGTGATGCAAATTAACCATTCCTGCTCAGGAGCTACCTTCTGTTTGGGTTCTAAGAGGTATTCCCTATGACAGAACCATGCCCGTTTGCTGGCTTCTTTGAGTACGCTCACCGGGTAGCCCCTTTTCGTCAGTCGGGTCATAAGGTCAGCAGATTCTTCAAAAAAGTCATGTTTTTTGGAACAGTTCCTCCGTAGCCTCAGGAACTGGCCAAAAGGTAAATTGTCTCTAAGATTACGGGGGTGGTGGCTGGATTAGCGTAAGAGAATATTTCTACCACTACCCCCGCCTAACAAACAGATGATATTTCTCTGCAACTTCTAAAAACTGTAGCAAACTTTGAGAAACCACTTGGTTGGTATATACTTTGTATTGTCTTTACCTTTTTTGTTTATTTATTAAAAATAAAAATACAAAGTACCCTAAAGAAAAACAGTTAGCGTCTATTCCTATTCCAGGTGCATATTTGATAATGTTATTTTGTCATGTATTAATTACCATGTGCTGATTTCTACATGCAAAAAATTGTATTTGAATTCTAATCGTCATTGACTTGATGGGCGCTAAATGAGTCTAGGATCACCTGTTATTTGTACTATTTAAGAGCGTTAGCATGTTTCTTTTATGTGGCTTCAAAAACCAATATAGCATCACTGTAATTGAAAGCATGCGTGACAGTCTGTATTATGCGGCGAATGACATCTTGAAACAGTTCTGCAGCTGATGAGATGCCAAAACGTACTCTCATATCTGAACAAATCAATATGGGTTGAAAAGGGAGCATTGTATCTGCAATCTTCTTCTAGTTCCAACTGCTGATATCCTTTGTTGAGAACGAGGCAGATAATGGTTTGGCACTATTCAGCTGGGTGATCATATAGGCAATGTGTGGACCGGGATGTTATTCTCTTTCAATTGCCTTGTTAGCTTGACGCATATCAACACAGGTGTACACAGCACCTACAATGTCTGTATTAGGCACTACCCCTATAAGCAAAACCCATGGTGTCGGGCGAGTAGGTTTCTCAATGATATCATGCTTTAATAATGTCTTAAGTACTTTTTCAACAGCTTCTTGTAAAGAAATGCATTTCGACAATGTCGCTGAGCAACAAGACAAATGACCTCATTAATATGCAGTTGCACTTTCATTGTCTGAAGTTTTCCTAATCCACAAAACAATGATGGAAACTGACTCACTATTTATGAGCATTTATGTTGTAATTTTCAGTCCCATTTGAGCAACAGTATTGAAACTGAGTAAACAGGCACTTGATGAAGTACATTGAAGTGCATGAATTGTGTTTTGTACTTTACTTGATGAAGTACATTGAAGTGCATGAGGTGCTTTTTGTACTTTCGTCTTTTTGTGCTTCATGGCTGCTACAAGTGCACCTTGACTTTTAAAATTGGGTGGATGCAACCCATGAATGCACTTTAGTTTTCAACGATGTGAGATGGGGCACTGGAGACAGTTTGCCGTACTTCTCCTCATGCATGATGTTTATTGATGCACCACTTCCTATGATAAAAGGTATGGAACAGCCATTTACCGTTAGTGTGACTTTAGGACAGTGTCTAAATTAATTTTGTGACTTCACTTGTTGATTTTATCTCAACTCACATTTTTCTTGCATGTGGCCAATCCGACGTGCATGCTTCTCTTTAGTTAAGATAGAAATTGCACATCCATCTTCTTTACTGTTGCTTGACAATGACGTTGAAGAACTTGTGGACGAAGATTTAGATGATGATCGACTTTGTTTTGTTTTAATTTGCCTCAACTGATATGGCCATGTGGCCTTATGAGCCCGAGTACAACATCGCATCTGGAACATTCGGGCATCCATTTTGATTTCTCATCGTGATTCACTTAGTTTTTCCTTCGCTTGGCAGACTGTTAAAAAATGGTTCTCTTTCCCACAAGCCTTGCATACTTGTCCAATGGCGGGATATTTAACTTTTATGTGGAAAAGAAAAGACGCATCTGAAGCATAGTATCTTTTTCTTTGGAGACACTACTTTCTAGCCCTTGACCTTGTGACTCTGCTTATTTTTTATGTTCAGTATTGACTCACAGTGACACCTCCGGCCTCCATGCCAGTAGCTTGTCAGTCTGCACATTCTTTGGGTCTTGCAAACATTCACTCCAGAGTGAGTGCTTCTTTCAGCATTCGTCATCTGAATGAATCAGAAAGGCAACCATCTATAACTCTGAGATGTGTGGCTTATTCATCATTGAATTCACTGAACTTACAATGTCTGATGAGTGTGTCAAGTATTTCGACAAACTCATTGATTGTTTCACCAGCTTTCTGCCTTGGTTGAAAATGTATCTTTCATAATCGATATTTGGCATTGGATTGAACTTGATATTTAATGCCTCTTTGCTTTGAGAGTATGAGACTTCATCAGCGTGCGGTATTTTCTTTATTCCTTTATGCCTTCACCTGCTAAATTCTTGAGATATTTGATGATCATTTCATCTGCTTCTTCCAATGCAACGATGAAGTGAATAAACGAGTCAATCCAGGCAGTCTATCTGGCGCTAATATTAAACTTTTTGGTAGCATCAAAGGGAAGCAGTAGGAAGGTGGTGGCATCATTACCTGTGGAACTTCCTAGTATCGAGAGCATAGCCTGGTTTGTCAATGGTAGCTTCCCACTTGGATCGGCACCTTTGCTAATCTCTAGCCATGTGCTGACATTTATGTCTTTGCCGAGGATCTGATGTTCTGTGGCCATTGGAGCCTTCTAGCTTCTTGATGACCTTTGAGTTTTGCAGAACGCACTCAGCACCTTCTGTGGTGGTCATTTCGAGGACCAACAACTCTATAATCACAACCCCTGTGCTCTCCCTTGGGGCTCTTTGCCTACTCTTGGGGTCAGATTGCACTCTTCACTCAGGTTCTGGTAAGTTTAATTATACTCTCAGTGTTTGACTATTCTTTCTTTTAACACCTCTTCATACCTGGTTGTCGCTGCCCTTAGCGTTATAGTTCGCTATGCTTTATGGCTTTGCGTTGTGTTGTGGTACAGTACCTCTTTCACAGCCTCATCAGCAGGTTCTTGGACAATAATAAACAAATTTCTCTGAAAGGCCTTCATCTTCTTCGAGAGCTTTGCACTGGCTGAAGTAGCAATTTGACTCTACCTATACCAACCGTTGACCTTCACTTCAACTGAGGAGCATGTGACATTCACAAGCAGTTTGCTTTACCATGGCAAACTCTCTGGGAGAGCACTGTTGATTCTTTCATTCATGGATCCCCTATCTTATTGCCAATTGAAGCATCGTCACCAGCCTTGGAACATGTAAATGATTATAACACATACAGAGCTTGGTTTTACATGCCTTTATTTCTCAGTGTGTAACCGTTAACTAGACATTCTACATCATGAATTCTATCAACCACACCCAAGCACTTAGGTCACTGTTCTACAGAGTATGTCAGGAAACAAAAGGGTCTTGTCCTCTCTAACTCACAAAACACTACAGAATAGGCAGAGGTAAAATCCAATACCAGGTTGGGTTGGGACAGGGACTGTTTACAGGTAACCTAAATAAGGCATTGCTCTGAGATCTAGTGGTTTCAGCACCAACTCCAGACCACTGCATATAGACACATGCCCTGAGAATTTGAGTCTACATTCAGGCCAGTGGAAGACAGTGGTGTTTTTCTGACAAGCAAAGTAATGTGCTCATGGTGCTTTACAGGGAAACTAAACCTTTGAACAACTGATCTTTAATGGCCTCCAGGCTGTCTCATTTACTGCTTCCCTTCAACATAAAGCAGCACCCTCAGATCTCACATGTGCTCCTAATTTTAATAGCAAAAGTGTCATGTGTGGGGCCCGTTTGAAAAATACTGTGCTCTGACTCCTTGGTTTAGCTGTAAATGCAAGATTATTTTATAATATTGTGAGCTGTACAGGCCTTTATCTTTTTCACACCGTATAACTTTCTGTTAGCAAGTAACTTGTTCTTCTTAAAAGTGTTATATATTAGATTTTGTTTTTCATGAAAGCATTGCTAGTATGCATTACTATTCCTTTGCTAATTTGAGAAAAAATACACACCATTTGACAAGCGCACTGTTATCTTTAGTTCTATTTTTATTTTATTTCTAAAATATTGAAGAAAAAAGTCAGTATTTAGTGCGAGATAAAAATTATATGACAGGTGAGAGGCCAGGTTAGACCAAACTTACTAACACTGTTTTTGGCTTGCGCAGAGTTTGAGACATAAATTCAAAGAATCAGCTCCTGGAGACATTTGGCCTGATAAATGGAGTTTAGTACGACGTAAAATTCAAGCGCTTTGTAGATATTCTGTAGTACAATCGGACAAATTTACAAGCAACCTTGTGCCACTTTTGCGTCACTTTTCCCATGTTAAAAGTGACGCAAAAGTGGTGCAAGGAGCTAGTAAATCTGCCCCAATGTTTTTAGTGGTGGAGGAGCTATAACTGATGTTTCCAGGGGACATAATGGTGGTTTAAACGTCTTAAGTACTGTACACCCATAATTGTGTAACAATGTAGATATGTACAAAGCCTCTCAATAGTTGACATGCTACTTTACTCTCGTAAAAAGAGAATGCCAACAAATTCTAGCAAGCGTGTGTTTACATTTATCGTGGAGGGTACACCAACCACACCACAATTAATGGTGTTCAAGGGGAAATGATTTTTGCATTAAATAATATTTTCCCTTTGGCAAGATTAAGAAATAATATGCCGAATTAGCATTTACCAGAAATCTGTTCATATTTTGGACCAAGTATGTATGAGACTCTGAGTTACATAGCTGTAATTGAATAGTCATTGCTATTCCTGTAAAGCCCCTGACACCTGAAAATGAAGGTAAATCCTGGGAGGACTATATAAGTCATACCTTTCTACATAGCAGCCTGATTGTTTGTGCACCAGGTCCAATATCAGCAAGTTGAGGTGAGGGAAATCGCATATGGTTCTATTGTGTAAGATCTCTACGTGAAAGGGAGTAGACAATTATATTTAAGAGCCTCTGACTATGATCCACACGATTATGGGATAGGTTGTGAAACATACAGTGGCCTGAAGCCCACTCTCTTAATACGGGTTGAGCACATTTAATAATGTGTTAGTTCATAATAGATGTTGAAATTATTCAACAGAAAGCTCTTGGGGATTTATTTAGAATACGGAGCATGCATGAAATCCGACAAAACGTGGCGGGTAAATATTTTGGCTAAGGCAGGCAGGAAATCCGCCACATTTTGGCGCACGTCCTGCATCCACCGAACTCTAAATGACCCTCTTGCTCTTATACCATTGAGGTTTGTGATATTCGGTTTCATATTTTGTATTAAGGTATTTTTTATATTTGATAACATTGACAGTCCAGAATTCGAATACAGAGAGAACAGACATTCAATAAAGTACAAACGCTGAAAAGAAAGAACTATCTCAGTCTTGATATACGTTTTTATAAGTGCAACTTTTGTGGCAAACCTTTGAGTTAAGGTAGGAGCGAGTCACAGCGAGAGGTGTTTGACTAACTTCAAATGATTCTCGTTTAATATATATAGGATAAATTCATTTTATATGTCTCCAGCCAAATGTTATTGCCTCTTCCTGGCACGCTGTTTTGACACGTACTTTATGTGCAGTTGTGACAAGTATTGTTGGTTGCATTAACACATTATTGCAGTTGATTGAGCTGAGAAAGGAGGTGCAAATATAAAAGTGTTAAAGGATGACAAACACGCCAAATCAGGATAAGTGATCATAAAGAATTATTTTAAGGACATATGAGAAAGACATTCTTGTGATAAAACAGTTTCTGGAGATGAGAAGCATATTTAGCCTTGACTGAGCACTTTAAAATGATCTACGCCGAAGACATTAATGTGGAGACTGCAGAAATTCAGAAGAAAAGTGCGACGAGAATAAAAGTACTAACCAAAGATATTAGAGTTTTGCAAAATATGATACAAATAATACGTCAAGACACTACGACCGGCCTGAGTATAATAGCGGTAGATATAACTGTGAGTACACAAGAGGGCTCAATGGCACAATGCTTTAATTATTACTAATATAAAAAGACATGTAGTACTGCTATCAAACAGAATCATTTACTGTCCAGGTTTTTTAGATTTGTTATTCAATAACTTTTTTATTGTTGATTTATTCACATATTATAAAGGCCACCATTTTGTCTTTTTTTTCCCCATGCAATGTGGCCGGGTGGCCATTTTGTTTTCTGTAGCCAGTGTGCTTTCCTTTTGCCATAGGCCGGCATATGTTTTTTGTTGTCTATGAATTTGCCCTTGATGGCCCTTTAACCCTCTAGTTAGCCATGTGACTGCTATCTATTTTGTAGTCAGTGTGCTTTGCTTTTGCCATAGTCCTGCATGTGCTCGTTGTTGTCCATACTCTTGCCCTCTTGGTGGCCCTTTTGTAGTCAGTGTGCTTTGCATTTACCATAGGCCTCCATGTGTTCATTGTTGTTCATGCCTTTGGTCTTGGTAGCCATGTGCCAGTAGGAAAATTTGAGTAGCCAGTGTGGTCCTTTTCTTGCACTTTCAAAGCCCTTTTCTAGAGATATTCATAGAAGAGGCCTATGTCTTTTTTTTCTCCTTTTTTCCTGATGTGAGCTTAATGTGCTTGAGAATGATTGTCGTATGTATGTAAAGTGTTTTATTTAATTAATTTTCTCCATTTTCCCCTGTGCCTTCTTGCCTTTTATAACATTTCTCATAGTCCCTAGAGAGACACCAGCAATAGTTTTCTTTTAATTATTTGAATTTTCCTTGCACCCACCGCCTGCCATAGACTCACACCAGCACTCATTTTATAGGGAATATTCTATTTTCCTGTGGCCTGCCCGGCACCCGCCACCTGCCATATCCCATAGTTGCATACCAGCAATAATGTTTGTAAGGATTATTCCATTTTCCCTTGACCTGCCCAGCACTTGTTGCCTCCCATATACCATTGGTGCATACCTGCAATAATTTTTGTAAGGATGAATACCTTTTCCCCTGCCCTGCACCCACCACCATCCACAAGCCATAGGCACACACCAGTAATAGTTTTTTTTAAAGATTAGTAAATTTTTCCCTGGCCTAGCTTAACTTGCACTCACTGCATGTCATAAGCCATAGGCCTACACAAGCAATTCATTTTTAAAGGATTATTCAATTTTCCCCTGGCCTACCCTGCACCTGCTTCCTGCCATAGGCCTTAGGTGCACACCAGCTATATTTTGTTTAAGGAATATTCCATTTTCCACTGGCCTGCCCTGCACCCATTGCCTGCCAAAAGCCTTAGACGCACAGCAGAAATAATTTTTTCAAGTATAATTCCATTTTCCCTTGGCCTGTCCTTCACCTGTCATAGGTGCACAACAGGCAATACATATTTTAAGGATTACTCCATTTTCCCCTGCCTACACAAACAATATTTTTTTAAAGAATGATTCTATGTTCCCCTTGTCTGGCCTAATCTGCACCCACCACCTGCGATAGGCCATAGGCCTACACAGCAATCATTTTTTAAGGAATATTTAATTTTAGTCTGGCCTGCATCCACAGCCTGTTACATGCCATAGGCGCACACTAGCAATATATTCTTTTTAAACATTATTCCATATCCCTCTGGCCTAGCCTGCCCTGCACCTGCCACCTGCCATATGCCATACATGAATTATTTTTTTAAGGATTATTTCATTACCACTGCATTTACCCACTGCCTGCCACCAGCAATAAAACTTTTAAGAAATGTTCCCTTTTCCCCTGGCCTTCCCTTTACCCGCTGCCTGCCGTAAGCCTTAGGTGCACACCAGCGACAATATTTTTAAGAACTATTCAATTTTCCTCTTGCCTGCCCTGCACCAGCCTCCTGCCAAAAGCCATAGACGCACACCAGCAATACTTTTTTTTAAAGAGTATTACATTTTCTCCTGGCCTGTCCTGCGCCTGCTACCTGACATCGGTGCACATCAGCAATGCATTTTTTGAGAATTAGTCGATTTTCCCCTGGCCTGGTTTAACCTGCACCCGTCGCTAGCATAGGCCCAATGCCTACGCAAGCAATCATTTATTTAAGGATTATTTAATTGTCCCCTGTCCTGCCCAGCACCTATTTTCTGACAAAGCCATGGTCGCACATCAGCAATAATCTTTTTATGGATTATTCCATTTTAACCTGACCTGGGCTAACCTGAAACCCGCAACCTTCCATAGGCCATAGATGCACACCAGTCAAATTGATTGAAGGATTATGCAATTTTCCCCAGATTTGCCCTGCACCTGCTGTCTGCCATTGGTGTACACCAGCTTCAAATATTTTAAGGATTATTCCATTTTCCCACTGCACCCCCTGCCTGCCACAAGCATCACAAATGCCTTTTTAATCTCATAATGTAAACGTTTCAGTCTGTATGTTTTTGAAATAGCATGTTATTATGGTTTGTATTTGATACACTATTGTTAATTGTTTGTGATGTGACATCACTAAATTATATTGTCTGTGGATTCAAACTGGAAATGGCATGTTTCACTAAAGTTTTTCTTTGTTTGCTCTTAGGTGCACAAGAGGCATCATTACACACTGTACACCCAGACAGAAGGCCGGCGGCACCGCACACTAGATGAGTCATCCTCTGCTTGCATTTGATCGGGTAGGTGGCATTTGCCATAGCAAACAAAGAAACTGAAGATAGCCCCAAAGAAGGGTGTTTTTGCCAAGCAAGTGGATGGTGCGGAGGAGAATAAGAAGGATATTGCCACCACTGGGGTGCAGGCCTCCACCTTTTTCAGGAATCACAGTGTAGCTGCTGCACCATCCTCTGGGCAGCAAAAGGCTGGGAGCAGCACTCCCACATCACCAACAGCACTCCCACAACATAAGACTAAGACAAAGTCATGTCTCTCAGTGATGCAGCCACTCCATTCATGGCAACGAGCAGTGAGTTTGAACTGGATTTTTCTCATTCATAAACTAGTACCCAATTTTATAGGAAAGTGGACAACAGGAGCCGCAGCCAGCAACAGTTCTTCCTGAAGCAGGAGTTGAACAGGAGGTCGAGCTTCCTGCTGAGCAAGGTGTTGTTCTTCAATCATTGGCTTTGCAATCTCGAGCAAGAAAAAGAAAAAGTACTCCATCATGTCCTTGAAACCCCTTTCCGATAATTTGGACATAGATTGGACTCTGGCTGAGTCCAAGACCCACCAGAGAGACAACCGAAAAGGCAAGTTCCTTAAAGCCTAAGAATTATGGAAAGTGGCAGTGATGAGGATAAGCCAGGGTGGCTCAGAGTACCCCAAGATGACCCTTCCATTTCAGCAGACTATGTTTTCAAGTGGGGGTCTATGCAACAGGGAAAAGCATGATCATGGAGATGGAAAAATGGGGGCTAGTCAAGTTGCTGACAAAAATATTACTTCCTTTTGAGGTTTTCACAGGGTAATTCAGCAAGAGGACAATAGGATGAGGCAAGAAATTCCATTGTTGCATCCGCAACAGGAATAGTTAAAAAGGTGTCACAAAGGTTTACCAGTGTTAGCGAATAAGCATATGAGTTCGTTCAGAGCTTAATTCTTTATTTGGCTGTCAATACAAGGTTGCAAAGAGAGATCATGTTCTCCAAAGAGTATATATGCGCCACAACACCTCATCTATAGTAAAAAAAGATATTAGTCACTTTAATTTATTTTTCAGAAGGGGATGTTTCACTTTACAAGACCTAGATTTTTGATCAAGCGAGAGAACTAGAAGAAGAATGGCTAGAAGTTAGAGGCCTATGCAAAGGTTATAGTGTGCAGCCTTTAACCTCCAGAGAAGGCAGCGATGTTGTCTCACAGCCATCACCATCTTCACCAGCAATACAACTACAGAAGAATCAGACCCAATTTCTGCAATGGCTTGGTTACAAGAGTCAGGGCTTAACCTCATCACTGCGGCGCAAATTCCGTCGCAGTGCTGAACATTCCGATCGTGGGCGTGGTCCTGACGGCTCCCGGCCATCATCACCACATGCCCACCATGACTCATGACGGCCGGGAGCCGTCATGAGCATGGAAAGGTTAAGTCAAAAACAGAGGTGGAACAAGGGGCAGTATCAATACCCAGTCAGGGGATGGTCCAATACTATCTGGATGACCCAAAAGAGATCTACATGGATTAAAACCCATTGGTCTATTGGTATGAGAAGAGGGGACAATTGCCAGAGCTCAGCATGCTGGCAAAAAAGTATGTCGCTTGTCCGGTTGCCAATGTGTCTTTCGAGCGCATGTTCAGTGCAGCTGGCGCAGTTGTCACAGTCAGAAGGACCAGTCTCTTGACTCAAAATGGGGAGAAATTGACCATTATAAAAATTAATCAACAATTCATACCACAAGATTAACATATTCCTGAAACAGCACAGGAGGAAGAGGAGGGTGATTGGTCAAAATCAAATGTGCTAGCTGATAAACTTCTGGGTGAACCCACTGAGTTTGAGGATGAACTCTACCTCCATTACTAAGTAGGCAAACATTTTACTTTCATACATTACCGTCGAGCTACTTTGCAAAAAAAAGACATATAGAAGAACATGTATATATAGATCTGATGCAGTCCTACTATTTATTCACATGTATGAAGTAGAGTTGGACTAGTATGCGCAAAATAAGCCTCCCCATTGGTTCAAAGGACATAAAGACAATGCTTCCCATCCTTATCCTTCTTTTTTATTCCCTAGCTGGGCTGACAGTAAAGACCAATAATTATACAAGACTGCCATTGTTTGTTGCTTCCATGGGAAAATAGAATGTACAATAGACAAATGTGCACAACACTTGGAACAGTTAACTAATATTGCACCAATGAGTGATATATTGGGTGAGTGATGATTCTTGCTGTGGCTGGGAGGGTGTTTTTCAACTAATTTGTAAAATTGGTTTGTAAAGTTTAGGCCCCGATAGATGATTCTGTCTGAACGATTGCCTTGCTTTCACACTTTACTATAATTTTACTTATATAGACCACTCCTTCCCTGTATTTCTTTTTATCAGGTTCTTCAGAGACCAGTCAGTTTTGGTAACAAAATTACACAAAATGCTCAAATTACTTTGTTCTTCTTGTTTAGCACTACAGGTCTATCTCTCTCAATCTCATTTGATTTGGGACTCAGAGTCAGGATGGGACTACCGCAACAACAAGGAAAAAAGAAGATAATGTCTACTTCAGTAAGAAACAACATGGCTCAAAGAGGCCAACTCAGGACTGTGGAGGTGAGAGAGGTGTATTGATTTGGGAAATGCAAAGTAGTATGCTGGCTAAAATGTCAAACTCTTCCACTAAAGTGGTTTTGGTCTGATGGGGCTGTCACTGGACAGCTATATCACATGATGGATTCACTGAACAGCTATATCACCTGATAGATGTACTCATCTAAATGTTATGACAATTGACCTTTATGAGATTGATAACCGGGTACATGTAACTACTTGTAATGCATTGGTGGTAAAAGATTGTTCTCACTTTTTAATTAACTGCACATGACTGCATGAGCCTATGCTCTGCCCTCTTGGTCAGTATCTACCAAGAAGCTTACATTTTCCTTGGCTTTACGATATTGACACGAAACATCCTTTATCACACATCTATTACAACATGGTATGTTACATCGCGGTTTTGACTACACAATTTGTTACATTGACTTGCACTGGAGGGCGCTCTAGACTAAGGAATAGTGTAAATTGCTATTCCTACACCTTCCCTACTGTACGTTTCCTGGAGTTGGAATAGTAATTCACACTCTTCCTAAGTCCAGCATCCTCAAGCGCAAGACGATGTAATGACTTGCGTTGTCAAAACCGCGATGTAACATTCCGCGTTGTATTTCCAGACATCCATGACATATGCTTTTTTGCATTCCACAGGCCCTCTCTTCTTCTGCACAAAAAAAAGTTCTGTAGCACTGCAGCATACTGGATCGGTTTAGACCTGCACGTAAGAAGGACATTCAGAGAAGAAGAATGCAGATGCACCATCCATTTTGCCATTCATACAGTATCACTTTTATGTTCATAACAATAACAATTCATAAAATTGTGCGATTGCTCCCTATTTTGTATTTTTCTAACCTAGGTAACAGAACAATTAGATAATTTAGGACTCTGTGGTTGAAAGACTGTTTACAATGCATTCAGTAACTGAACTGTGTCATTCATTGATTTCTTCTCACAACAGATGTGATGATGATGTGCTGCTCATTGACTTGGTGAATGTTGTGTTTGTCTTTGTCTTACCACTCTCCAACTCCCTGTTCCCATCAATTAATCAAACCCCTAATCAACTTAATCAAGAATGTTTGATCTATTGATATGTGACACGAATTTACACCATTAATGGATCACACACTAGGAGGGGTGATGTGGTGAAATCGACACAAAAACAATCACACAAGGCTTTTTCCACTTTCTATGTGTGCTGCATTCTGCAGCACACATTGAACAAGCATTTTCAATGCAATAGGTCTCGCATTTTTTGTAGTTAGAGCTAGTGATGTTGTAAATTACAGTCTTTTACCAATGCGTTTTTGTTTGGAGTGGATGTATGTGGTATAGAGTAGAATTATTTGGTTTGGATTGGAATTATTAGTTGAGGAATTGTGTGTGATGGAATTGTGTGGTGTGGAGTGAAACTGTAGTGGAATTATGTGGCATGGTGTGCAGTGCAAACATAGATATTAATTATGGGGTATTGAGTGTATTGGAATTATGTAGAGTGGCATTGTGTGTTAGAGTATTATTATGTGGAATGGTGGTATGTGTGTGCGAATAAAGAGAGATTATACTAAAAATGTTCATCTGAAAAATGGCTATACAGCATAGGGTGTTTTAGTACAGCAAAAGAGGGGTGCAATACCTCCCTCAAAAGCAAAGTTACGCACAGTACCTTACTTAATGAATATTCACAGGAATACAGGTAATATAACGGTAACATATTAAAATATAAACAGCAAATTAGCATCCATATTCCCCCTTCTGCAGCAAGAAAAAGACAGATATTATAGAAGGCAATAATCTACCAAGCGAGTATCAGAAATACTCAATAACTAACATTCCGCTAAATGAAAGAAGACTAAATCTTTTCAATAATAATGCATTTCAAAACACGCTGACGACCTGCAAATGATTAAGGGTGGGCGTAGTTCGCAAAGTAGCGCTACGCGAAGCTACACGAAGTGCACTTCGCACTACGCGAACTTCACGTAGCACTACGCGAGCTGCGTAGCAGCATGTTCGCACTGTGCAAGATGCATTTTCAATGATTGCACAGTGCGAACAAGCATCTGGCACTGAGCAATCATTGAAAACGGCATCTTGCACAGTGCGAGCTGTAGTTTTCTGCCGCTCGAGTAGATTTTTAGTCGAGCGGCAGCTTTCTCAACGTGAACTGGTAGTTTCTCATTGCGAGCGATCGCAACCATGCATGACCACTCGCAATGCGAAACCTGACCTCCCCGCGTTGAGAGTCTCGCCGGGATGTCATTTTGCTTGCTCGCGGTCGCGAACATGACGTGGAGGACCGCGAACAAGCAAAAAATGACTGCTGCACTAGGCTACGCTGCACTACGCATGTTCGCACTGTGCTACGTGCAGCTCGCGTAGTGCGAAGTTGCACAAACTTCGCAAACTACGCGAGCGTAGCGTAGTGCTCCGCCCAGTGTTACAAATGATGAAGATCTTTTCATGCAAAGAAAGTTACTTTCAATGTAGAAAAAGTTATCGATGCATAATCTTCATAAGACATATGCATAGTGACATTTGGCTCACCTAAAACCATCCACTCTAAACAACTTTCATTTAAAGAGTCATGTGATCTGACGATATGAGCATCGCATGTCAGAGCATAGGAACAAACATGGGTGGGTTTTTTTCCCCTCAAAATATGGCCATCAATAGAAACGTGGGGTGAAGGTTCATCTAAAAAGAGAAACCCGCACTCCAACAGCAAATGAAACCTACGCTGCTGCCGCTGTTTATGTATAGCAGCAACAGCTGTCCAGATCAATCTTAGATTACACACCTTAAGAGAGCAAAGAATGTTCCTACTTCACCAGTTCTTATCTATTTTGTGGCACACTAGTCTGGCAATAACAATGCAGGGTCACTCCCTTGTACTGCTCACACCAGCAGAAAACCAAATAATAACAAGCATAATAACAGTTTTACAGCTGTGCACAGTATAAAACAACATTGACAAGTTAATAGATTTTGCATAGACAAAACCTATTGGCTTTGCCAATGCTTTCTAATAAAACATTTCCTAAATCATGTTGCTGCAGGTGTAATGTGAGGCAGCCTATGGACAGATGGCCTAGAGAAGTTGTGCCTATTCTGAATCCCCACAGCCCCAAAAATGGAATGAGAGTCTAGATCAGAGGTCTTCAAACTTTTGGATGCCGAGACCCCCTGTCAACATTTTCAGGTGTAAGGACCCCCTCCTGACAAATTTCTTAACCTGTGGGCAGAGCTACTGGAATTATGAGGCAGGTGAGGACCAAATTACGGGACAGGCTTGAATAAATTGTGTGGGAATGTAAATAATGTTATGCCATGTATTTTGGGATAGCATTGATTTATTAATTTGAATTCTTTTCATAGTAACACTGAGGAAAGATTTCACCCATCAGTACCAGTTTATAACCAAAACCAAACAAACCAAACCAAAACACAGCAATTATCAGAAACCTTTCTGTTTACAGCAGGAAAAACAAGGTTATTTCTACTCATTGCACCTCCCTTACACCTTGTTTTAAGCGCTGCCTCAGAGTTACCATTCCTCGTTAATCTGGGGGATTGTCAAAAAGCCATGGGTGTTGCTGGGAACACCCACATCAACTCCCACTGCACTCCCTTTTAATGCATAAAACTGCTTTAAAGGGAACGATGTTAACAAAGCCGCATTAAGCTATGCAAAGTCGTATGGGTCTGCACCATAATTACCAGTGCTGCCTGGTAGTTATGGAGCAGACCCCTGTCCCACCGGAGCTTTGCAAAAGGTGACGCTCAGGTGGCGCAGCCTCATTGTACATGAGACCCTTTGTGGGTAATTGAATGTTGTTTGATTTAGAACTGTGTCAGAGAGTGAAAGCTAATCCTTAGAGGAGTGTGTGGGAAACAAAAATAGCTGTCTGAATTCTAAGGCGCAAAATAATTCTCATAGAGTAACGATAAAGTTGATATAAATTTTGTTCTCACAGCAAGTCGAAGATACTGTTCATAATTGTTGTTAATTATTATTAAGTGATCTATTTCTTGCTGAACCCTTTCCTAATACCGTTTTCCAACATGTAATTCTTGTCATTATTTATTTTGTTACTTATAATATCTGGCAGTGGGGTTACAATTGGGGGAGGGGATACATTTCAGGTTACTTACCTGGTGAGTATAGTGATGTTTTTTGTTTGTACTGTGTCGGATCTGACATATATATGTTTGTTTGGGATTTTATTGCTCTTTCCGGAATAAGAACAATGTAGTGTTTGAAACATCTCAGTGTTGTAGGATGCACTATAAATAACAGTATTAGAGCAAAGAAACATGGAACCACTGGATTAGATCAAGGATCTCTTAGATATAAAGGTTATGCATTACCCACCAGGTAACTGCTTCCGTTCTTAAACACCTTTAAAGAGTGGAGAAGCTGTGGTGAAGAGGAAGCAGTTGTCATCATCTAGCACAGACATACCAATGCTGGTCCAGGGCTCATTGGTGGTACCGTTGATGGAGGACTGCTACTAAGGCAAGGGAATGAGAATGGTTTAGAGCCCTTGACCCAAGGCTTGGACAACGTTGGGAAAGTCTACCATTTTGCCACATATTCAGGGTGGCAATAGGAGTTATCAACAGGTCAAAGTTTGGCAGGGAATCTTTGTGATTTTCAGGAATTGTAACTAATTTCTCCAGACATGGGGGGGGGGACAAGAGATCTCCTGGATTGCTGTGCATGTACTGTAGAATCTGGTGGACTTCCTGGGCCACATGTATAACTTTGGGAGCAGCAGACTATTTGGAGACCCATAGAGTTTTTTCAATATTTGTGCTGGGTGCTAGTGAGTACTGAAGATTGACATTCATGTATTCATTCGTGCATAGAAGACTGAAGAAAATCTGAAAACATTTCAGAATTACCAAAATGAGGATCAAGGCAGACTAATAATCTGGAAACTGTGCCTTTCATACAGTCTGGTTCCACTGTTTACACCGGTGTAACATGTCTCACAACCGGATACACAATGTCAGCTGTCTTGTGGCCCAGTGCGAGGAAGGGCCACTTATCAAGAATTTGTAAGCCTGGGGTTGTAGAATTCCCACCCATAACATCTTTCAACAACAGGAACTATACACAATATTTTTGAAACATAATATTATTCCCAAAAAGTTAACAGTCAAATGTCCTTGGCTGTATTATTATTATTATTATTATTACTAGTATTATTATTATTATTATTATTAGTAGTAGTATTATTAGTATTATTGTAAATATTATCATTCCCTTGGTGATTCCTTTAGAAAAATGCAGACTGGAAATGTGGATCCGGGTTAATAAAAATAATAACTGTTACTGAGATTTTATTAGAAATAAGGATAAAAAGGTCCCTTTTGCCCACCCAGCGTATGATGCTATTATTTCTCAAAACTTCGCATATACCTGTTTTGTACACCAAGTTTCTTGCTTACATAATACATTGAATTCAGATATAATATTAATCCAATCAGTGTTCCCTATTATGTTACTAAGCACTTTCTCATTCCATGTGGCAAACCTACATTTTCCTACCACATGACCATCATTTGGGCTCGTGATTGTAGCCATACTTGGTACTGAACTGGGAATAAGGCAAATAGCATGATTATTATTATAATCTGGCTTGGATGGCTCCCTTCTATAATCGATAGCGAATTCAGTGCTACATTTTCTTCTGTTGGGGGACATATTACACTCCGGTGGTGCCTTTGATACCTCCTTTCTACAGGATGTCACTGAGTCATCTACACTATGTTCTTTGCAACTGAGTCAATCATTGTCTTCCATGGTGCTCAGTGCTTGGTATCTATTTGACAAGAACAGATCATGGGAGTATTCATAGTGTGGCCATGGTGCCTGTATACTTTGGGTATTAGTGCAGACCTTATTGTTGCTTTGTAAGTGGCGATAGAAAAACCCCAATTGAAAAACTGCCACGTTTAGACCAACCGGTGGTAATAATACTACCTTTGCGTGGATATCTCCATCTATACTAGGATTTGTGAAGTTTACAACTATACATTCCCCCTCAAAGATTTGTATGTGTGGGCCAATCCACCTCACTCTCCGTGTGAATATAATTTGTTTTGCATTAGCTGGTGAACCACTTTATTCTTTAGGCCTTCTACAGTCTCTTTATCACGGGGTTCCAGGGAGGGACATTTACCAAAACAGCCACATATAGGCAACATGCTGGGGTGAGGTTACTGGTTACTCACTCTTGAGGGTGGTCATGGTTATTGGATGTATATATATCTATCTGAGCTGCATGTTTTGGGGTTACAATAGGTGCTTTAATGTGGGTCTTGCTAGTGGCCCCTATCGATTAGTTGGTCCTAAGCTAAGTTTCGACATATTCTGACTAGAAGCTGAGCTTATACCAGGTTGGTCACCAGTCCCCACAGTTGTATTATCATTAAGCATCTTCGCATTTTTATGTTGTACCTTCTTCTCCCCTGCAGACTGTGTGCTAGGTAAATAATAGATAACAGTTTCCATGTCCCCCTCCAAGTTAGCCAATTTCTTTTTCAGTGGCAATAACAACTCATTTACTGTAACTATACATTTTTCCCAAAACGGTTTCCAGGAGGGGTTATCCATGTCATTGCAATGATCAAAAGGCCTCTGGGTCTTTCTTTTATGTTTAGCCGCAGGCAGGAAGAAATCGGGGGTTGGTGTCAAGGGTGTTGAGGGTGTTTGATGTTGTAATGGCAGAGATAATGGCAGATTATCCCACCATCAGTAGTTCATTTGAATGGGAGCCCCTTCAGACCTCCATAGGTTCCTTACTAGCACACTCCTGGCCCTGCTCGTTAGGTGCTTCTCTGCAGGTACAACCTGTTTGCCTTCCCCATTTAACCCAGATGCACTCAATGATAAACGCTGCTCTGCCTGGTCTATCTCCTTATTTAAGGCACCCACCGTACAAGCTAAGAAATCTATAGTGGTTACAACCCTTGGTTCAATGGAGATATTTTGCACCTCTGATCTTGCTCGTTATTATTATTGATTTTAGAAGGAGGCCACCGAATACTCTAAAACAACATAAATGTCACTTACTTATCAGCTGATTTGCTCCTTATTTGTCTGCACTGTGCTGCCTCTATCAATTCTATACTGGGCCCGGGGACCAATGAGGGCCTCACAATCAAAATCAAACCTTAGACCAAGAGGACAGGCCTGGCACTGACGAGTGCAGATGGGCCAGCTCTTGGCCCGGTCCTCGTCCGGGAAAGCAGGGGGCTGTCGTCCTTCCCCAGCAGGCTCAGAGCAAATTGTGCAAGTGGGCTTCCTGCGAAGCGGGAGCCCCAGGCAGATGAGTATGCACATGTGGGCGCAGGCTGTGTGGCATTGCCAGTGACTGCCTTTGGTAACTCTGGGGGCTGTAGTCCTTCCCCAGTGGGCTCAGAGCAATTTGTGCAGTGTGCTTCGGTGTCTCATACCTAAGAGAATAGGAATAGGTGCATTGAGTAAGCCATTTTGTTGATGCCAAGCAGTGCGGTTTGTGTACAGATGAACCCATTTTAAAAATAATGTCACTAACCCCATGGGTTGAAGTATAGGGTAGAGGTATAACCCCTCCACAGAATGAAATGTCTTGGTTGGATCTAGAAAAATCTATATCAGAATCTACTTGATGTAACAGTGCAAACAATGTGCATAGATTATGAGTTAAGGAGAAGTCTGGCACAAAGCCCGCTTGGTCTGGAAGTGCCTGTTCGGAAAGCCGTGGGCGTAACCAATTATCCAGCACTCGACTAGTATTTTCACATCTGTATTTATTAATGATGGGGTCTGTATGAGCTGTACACAACTGGGAGTTTTCTAGGTTTTAGAGGGCGATCAGGAGTGTTCCCACATAGATGGAGGGAGGATTTACTTCTTATAGGAGTTCCCAAATAGTGCCAACAGAAGTGGGGCCAGTACGTCAGAGAACTCTTTATAAATTTCCGTTGGTAGGCCCACCGGTCCTGGGTCCTTACCTGTCGGGAGGCCACTTGCACTGACATTATCTTTCCCATTAGGAAAGGTTGGCGAAGGAACTCCCAATGCGAGTTGCTCAGCCAGGCTATAGGTGTATCTTGTAGATAATCCGCTAGGCCCAAACTGGCAGAACGATTTTGGAATTGTATAAATTGTGATAATACAAACTGTAGCCAAGTGCAATGCCCTAAGCTTCCCATTTAGGGGATGCAGATTCATCCAGGAAACAAGTGACATGATTACTTGCCCAGGGTTTCGGAAGCAGAATGGCAGGGGAATGCTCAGGTCTCTCCCCCTCTCCATACTGCTGCCCGACCTCATATGTATCCTGGTGTTTTACTTTCCTAAAGGCTGTTTCATTATATTCTGATACTTTTCATTTATTTTCCATAGTAGCAAGGACTCAGGTGTCTGTGCCCAATCCTTCTCTAGTTTATGGATCTCTATCATGTGCATATCAGTTGTCAGAGAACCTAGGATATCTCCTTTTTCAGCATTTTACAGCCCCCTTACAATAGCATAAAAGGTCTCCCACACCATGCCAGAGCCCGGTATTGAGTAGAGATCAGTTTGAAAATATTTTAGGATTTTCTTTTGTAGCTCATTATGGAACACCTCATCTTTCAGCATGTCTTCAAAATCCAGTCACCAATGGCAATTCAGGGATACACAATTGCATCAGGACAAATGAGTGATCAGAAAGTGTTTAAGCTAAATGTCTTACCTCAACCACCCAAGAGCACACATCGAAAGTGAACTGTGGTTATGCACTTGCCCTCAGAAGGTCACACGTGCCTCACCAGCTACGCATCTAACAGTCTATGATCCGCTATTATAGTCCGCACATCCATGCCATGATTATGTCTGGCTGCACCGGGTGATCTATCCAGTGTTGGATTAAGGACCATGTTAAAGTCTCTGGTCAAAACAGCTACTTTCGGAAAAAAGGACAATACTGTAGCCCAAAAAGAGTGGAAAAATTGGGTATTATTGTCATTAGGCCTGTAAACGTTAAATACCATGATGTGTTTAGACCTAAATATACCTTGTACCACAAGATATCTGCCTTGATCCTCATGCACCAAGTATAAATGCTGAAGATGTCACTCTTTTAACTATGATAGTGACACCGTGTGACTATGAGGAGTAGAAGAATGTGTAGACATGCGCTGACCACTTGGTTGATAAGGTTTTCACTGTGCGGTTAGTCAAGTTAGTTTCCTGCAACAGTACTACCTATATAGTGCGTTTCATTAGTTACACGTATGCTTGACTGATCTTACAAGGGTTATTCAGACCTCTGAAGTTCCATGTCAAGCAATTAAGTGAAGGTGTCCTCTAAGTGTATGATGACGCATATTTTGATATTGGGTATGAATATGTTGTGTCAAGGGGATTGGTGTGGCACCATCACACTGTAGGGTGAGCTTTGATTATGTGACAATGTCATGAAAATGTGACACATCAGGACAGTGAAAATGCATATAAACCCTTGAACCGTTCTCCTCTCCTCAACCACATCAGCAACCCCAACCCACCAGTAAATACTTGTACCCTTTCACATGCCTGATACCATATCAGTGAACCAACTAAAACTCTGAACAAAACTTCTGAGCAAACCAAGAGTGAGTGTATCTGATAGAGAACATCCGAAGCACAAACTTAGACCCATTGAAGACACAGAGATGTCTAGGAACATCGTTAACTCTGGGTGCCATGCATACAAAATAAAGGTCAAATGTTTCATAGTGCAGCGGCTATGTTATTGTGGGGAAACATGTGGCCATCATGCTGAAGTCACCCATCGGGTTCTAGGAGGAGCTTTCTGATGCATTGTCATCATTGCCACCGATCATCTTGGCTGTGACCGCGGTCAGACCCTTCCCAACTGGGGGACAGGGTTAGTATTTCGAGTATCCCCATGGGGCCACTCAATGCTGGTGACACATACAGAGCTTTTGTGCATGTCTGGACTTGCCACCCACCCCCCAGCCATGGGGGTTCAAGCAATTCCTGCCACGTTTACGCCAGTAATTCCTGTGTCTGTGCGCAGGGCAGTCGCAGCCAGGAGCTGCAAACCCTTGAAGTTTTCAGAGCCAGGGGACGACTGTTATTATAGGCTGAAAGATCTACCAATTTGAGAGGCTGCTCAGTCCGCCTTCCTCCACATACATACCTGGCTGGAGCCCAGTCAACACTCCCATACGGCACTCAGCCATATGTCACCAGTGGACTCTGGATTGTGCTCAATTGGGTCTCAATCTTACCTGATAGGGATCCAGCTCACCCAGCCCACACCATGCCTTCTCTTTGAATCCAGGGCCTCAGCGCCTCGATCGACTGTCTTCATGCCAGGCCGCCATCTTGTGTCACCTTGGCAGCTGTCTCGGTGGTCTTGGCTTGCCCGACCCACTGTGCCAATGGCAGCACGAGTACTTTCAGGCAGTTTAAGCCATCTGATGGATCCATATTTCAGTCCTGATCTACGCTAGATGGTAAAGATATTTGTGGATTGTGAGTCACGGCCCGCAGAGCTGCACTAAGGTACAATCATTTTGCAGTAGACGCTCTACCACTATGCTGGAGGTAGAAAATTATTTTGTCAGTTTCATCAATTTCCTTATACCTCCAGAAGGCTTTTCTGCTTTTTTAATGACAGAAACTCTATCTGATTCTAAAGAGTAGTTCTGATTTAAATATTGGACTGTAAGATGTCTTTAATTCCTCCAAAGTTTCCTTGCTTAGGCCATATCATATGAAATCAGTGACAGTCTGACAGGTGAAATCGTTGAAAGCTAATTCTCCCTGGTAATATTCACACCCAAATACATAGTCAAACTCATGTGATCGATTTTGTGCACATAGCAGTCTAAGCACAGCACCCAATATTTTATAAAAAAACAGAGAATGAGTTAAAACATGCCCCAGAGCTGCTAACGTATGTCTAGAAATGTTATAATCCCAACTATACACATTATTGAAGAGGCAACACGTAGACTATTATAAGCTAATATCAAAATGTTTGGAAATAATCTTGATGTAGTACAACATGTTCCAACAAAGATTGCACTTCTTGTAAAGAGAAATCTTAGTCATGCAATTATACATATCCCTTTCATAATGCTGAAGTTGTTTTCCATTGTTCTCTGGTTTCGAGATAGTATTTTCAGACTAATCAAACCAGCAATTCCCACAGGACTCTAAGTCAGCATTTTCTCTAGGCTTTCATCACAGTGCTATTAAGAGAGGTAAACTGACAATGAAGAAAATTAGATTAAGTATTGTCAGCTTTAAGCATAAGCGCAAGAAAACTGTAAGGGATTGCAACCCAGACTATTTTTCTTTTAGAATAATGATGTCTTATTTTTAGAACATGAAGGTTATAAATGTCTGAAGCTGAATGGGATACACACATCTAATAGTTATTAATGGCACCTGTCATAAGCACATTGACTGACTGAGGGTGAGTCATATGCGCCAGGCTACATTCCCTGGTTAGTTGAGATTTTATTAGCTTCTTTTTCACAGTCAAACTCATAAGAAAGAAGCTGTGAAATTGCTATTGCAGGCTTAAGGATTAATTAATGAAATTTTACAGAAATGCAAGGAGGGTATAATTTACTTCGACAGTCATTAATAGTATAATAGGGGGCAATATCGAATGATGGAGGGCTTCACATTAAATTTTAGAAACACATATTGTTTTCCTTTCCTATTTTACTCAACTGTTTACTACATTTTTCATGAACTACTCAAGTGGTAACCTCTAAAAGTTTAGATGTACACAGGGACGTGTAGTGGCGCTCAAGAAATAATAAAGTTGAATAAACATATAGGAATTTAACATAATTTGATGTACATTGTTACATAACTGCCGTGCATAGTGCTGAGAGTTATCATCCCCCAAGCGCAAAAGTAGGAACATGAAACACTGTAGCAAACCAAGGGGGAGGGGGAAGTTCTTGCCCTGATCATCTCTGCTTAAGTCACTCACCAAGAAAAACGAAAGTAAAAGTGGAGAGGGTCCTAGGAGTGTTGGGGGAGCGGTATTGGGGGGATAGAAAGGTCAACTATGAGATGGTATTAGGTCAAGTCGCAAACACTCTCTTATTTAGGGGCTTACTCTCCAAAAGAGAGAGTACTCGCTGTGCAGCGTCCAAAAAGTTCATCAATAAGCTGTAGAATGGGTATGTAAGGTAGTGAAAAGCAAAGGAGTTCCAGATGTGGACATCTCAATGAGATGGCACCAGGTAATGATAGACATCTTCTCAGTGAAAGCTAGTGAGTGGGAGTTATATTCCATCGCCAATACATGCCGCAATCTGTGGAGCTATAGGAGGGGTCTCTATTTTCCACCAAAAAAGAGATCAGTTGTTTAGCCGTTCCTGTTATGTAGCTTAGGGTTGTCCGGTCATAGCGTGTCATACCCGCTAGGTGCATAGGTTGTAGGGTGCTTTCAATGTGACTCAAGGTTTCTTTCTAGAATGTCTGGATTATTATGCAGGACCACCAGACACCTAGAAAATCACCTCCTGTCTGTTTGCCCCACTAGCATAATAGGGAGGATGTAGGAAACATTTTGTTGTGCCGCAATGGCATTAGATACCATTGGTACATTATCTTGTATGAGTTGTTTCCAAGGAGTATGCTTCTATGGGTTTTGAGCGAGACTCTTCATAGTCCCTTCCATTTTTTGGTTGTTATGGGGATGCCCAGCGCGGTTTCCCTGCAAGTTTGATATGGGTGGGCCATAACTGGTTTGCAGTACAGAGAACCCAATTTGTGTTGGAGAAGAGGCATTTTGTACACTGAAAGGATCAGATCATGGTCTTGAAAGGAGTGAGAGGTCAAGAGGCAGCTCTAGTATTTAATAGATGTAGAGGCAAATGGTGTATTTGCAAATATTGGAGGTGGGGGTATTTAGATAGTTGAAATTCTGTTTTGAATTGTTCAAATGGCTTAATGGTTCCCTTTGTAAAAAGATCGCTTAGTGTCCTGCATTCACCACACTCCCACTCTGCGAACGAGGCTGGGGTGAGTGCAAGGGTGAAATCATGGTGCTGGGTGATAAGAGTGTTGGGGAAGGGAAAGGTGATAAGACCTCCTTTCACAGCTATTTGGTTCGAGATGTCAAGTACTGTCTTTGTTCAAATGGCTAAATATGGACTTTGGGGGTAAAGGTGGCATGGGACCCAAGCCAGGTCCAATATGTGGCATATAATTGTTCTGTCCATGTGGAGCCATGGTTTTTCACTCTCCCTGACTACCCATTCTGAAAGGCATCATAGATGTGAAGCTCTATAGCAATTTAGGACGTTAGGGTACGCCAAACTGACTTTGTCCCTTGGTAGCAGTAAGAGTTTTGCCAAAATATGTGGTCTCCTGTTGCCTCAAATGAAGGATAGGAGTCTAGTTTAACAATAAGATGTCAGAGATGAGTATGGGCATAGGGTGTGACTGAAATAGGTAAAATAGCCTTGGTAAGATGTTCATCTTCACAACATTAATGTGTCCCAGCCAGGAAAGATAATCCATCTCCTGACATCTACCAGAATCTGTCAGAGGTAATCTGGCCAGTTGGCTTTAGTCCAGTCTTCAAGTTTGGGGGTGAGATTAAGGCCCAAGTGACGGTTATTATGTGGGACCCAGCGGAAAGGGACAAGTGCCTGCTAGAGAGAGACATCTTGGGAAGGGTTCATCAGGTTGAGTATGTGCAATTTAATTATGTTGATTTTGAAACCTTGTTCAAATTCCTCCATGATCGCCACGAGGTCGGGTAGTGAAACAGTGGGATTGCTAGGAGTGAGGAAAAGGTCATCAAAAAAGAGGTTGATTTTGTGAGGTCTGCCACGAAGATGGCCTTGATAACCTGGGGGGATTGTCATATTTTAATAGTAAGTTGCTCCACCACTAGAGCAAAAAGCATGGGGGGTAGCAGGCAGCCTTGTCTAGTTCCCTAAAATAGTGTGATGTGTTGCATGGGCCTGCCGTTACCCATAACTGATGTTGGGGTGGAATATGCCACCATGATTTTGTCTTTCATGTTTGGGCCAAGAGGGATTTTCTCTAGGACTGTCTCCAGGAAGGCCCAACACACTCAGACAAATGCATTCTCAGCATCTGATGAAAGGATCAACTCCGAAATGTTCTGTTTGTGAACTTTATCCTCCAGGTGGGCCAGTACCCTGATGTTTTTGCCACCTTGTCGCTGTTTTACAAATCCAACATGGTCGGGATCGAACAGTCCTGGGAGAAGAGGGTCTAATTCCAGGGCCAGACTTTTAGAGTATAGCTTGGTGTCCATATTTGAGAGAGCTATGGGACAGAACGATGAGCATTTTGTCAGAGGTTTGCCTAGTTTTGGAACAAGTGCAATCTCAGCCTCACACATCGTGGAATTAAGGTTGGAGCAGAAGGTGGGAGAGTTGAAGAATGCTATGAGGTGGTCTTGAAAGAAGGGGGGCGATAGGCCTTGTAGAATGAGGGCTGGATACTGTCCAGTCCTGGGGCTTTACTGAGAGGCATGGCCTTGAAGGCCACTCACAGTTTGGTAGAGTCTATGGATTTTTTCCAGCATTTCCCTCCTGTAGTCCATAATAGGCTCCCAGTCACAGCCCCAGAGGTAGGCTCAGATTGCATCGGACATCCTCTTTTGTATAAGTGTAAAGTTTCTGATAGAAATCTTGAAAGGCTTGTAGTTTGGCTTCCTCTGAGATTGCCCAGGATGTATGGCCTGTGTGGATACAGGGTATGTGGACTTAGACCTTTGAAGACAGAGTTTACGTTCTAATAGCATATCCACTTCTTCACTCTTGTCATAATATCTGTGTTTAAGGGCCATTAAGAGGCATTTTACTCGGTTTGTTCTATGCTGTCAGATTTGGCCTCTCAGGGTAGCAACAAGTTCTCTAAGACCGCATTTTGAAGAGTTATGTTTATCATTTTGTTCAAGAGCTCGACTATCAGCAGCAAGGGATTGTTCATAGAGACGCGATTCTCTCATCACATCAATTGCTACTGTGGAGCTTTATTCCATATGGTGGCTTTAAATACATCCCACAGCATGTGGGGGGAGGTGTTCAGAAGGGCATTAAGTTGGAAGTATAGGGTGATCACCTTAAAGATGGTGTGCCTATTCATAAGATCCCTGAAGATATGGAGGTGAGGCACCAGTGTGGGGTTGTTTGATTGATTGTACACTTATACCGCGCATATTGTCAGCCTACGGGCATCCTGGCGCTTCAGACGGCAGACTTAGACCAAGATGGAACAGGTCGCAACAGAACATCATGGGAAGGGCAGAGCTTAAACCTTAGGGAAGAGCCAGGTCTTCAAGTTCCTACGGAACTCAAGCAAGGAGTTGGCTTGTCTAAGGCTCAGAGGAAGTTCATTCCATAACCGTGCGCCAGCCACACTAAATGCCCTGCCTCCTAGCATCGAGCGTTTGAACCGGGGAATCGTCAACAGGCACGCGCTGGAGGCGTGGAGCTGTCTCGTCGGGCGATACCATGAGAAGGGGGATGGGACCTTGCTTATGCGCCGCTCTGAAGACCAAGCATAATAGTAATAATAAGGAAGTTTATATAGCGCCTGGTTACGCCATCGCGGCGTGTCTCCGCGCTGTGGAGAAGAGGCCCGTCCAGTAGAAAAGGGAAGAAGCCACCGCCACAAGGCTGATCTAAGAGAACTAGTTCGCGAACAGGTGAGTTTTAAGAAGACTCCTAAACCTGGTCTCTTATTGTTCCATCCTCAGACATAGCGGGAGTTTATTCCAGTTTTGCGCAGCTAGAAGGCGAAATGAGCGGCCGCCCATTGTTGCTTTCTTAATCCTAGGGATTACTTGCTGCCCTGTCCCGCCTGACATCAACGTTCTGCCCGGTACATACCTAGTGATCAGGTTTCCCAGGTACATTGGAGCCTTATGCCAGAGGATGCGATGACAAATAAGAAGGGATTTAAACAGCACCCTTTTCTTGACTGGAAGCCAATGAAGAGCTTCAAGGGCCGATTTAGACACTGCCTTTCTGGGTAATCTCAAAGTCAGTCGTGCTGCCGCATTCTGCAGGACTTGTAGTCGTCTGAGATTCTTTTCTGGAGCACCCAGATATAGAACATTCCCGTAATCCAGGCGGGAGGTGATCAGAGCGTGCGTCATCGTCTGCCTGGCCTCAAGCGGGAGCAGATCAAGTGTTTTATTAAGGGTTTTTAAAACACCAAAACATTTCCCTACTAACCGGCGGATGTGGCCTTCATAGGAGAGGGCCGGGTCCACCCAGACTCCTAGATTCTTCGCCTCAGCAGGATTTGTCTCTACCGACCAACATCACCTCGGTTTTGCCTCCATTCAACTTTAAGCAGTTTTTATTCATCCAGGAGGCAAGCTCCTGCATGCATGCCTTAAAGTTGGATGCCTCCGCCGAAGGTGCCTGGGATAGGGAGATCAGCAGCTGAGTGTCATTAGCATACGATACTAATTCCACTCCAAACGCCTGCACCACCTCAGCCAGGGGGGCCAAGTACAAGTTGAACAGAGTGGGGCTCAGGGCAGAGCCCTGAGGAACCCCCTGCTCAAGTGCAACCTCTGTGGATTGAAAAGACCCACGATGGACCTGAAAACTGCGCCCTGTCAGAAAGGATTTCAGCCAGCCCAGCGCCGGACCCATGATGCCCCCTCTGTTCAGACACTGCAGCAAGGTGAAGTGCGCCACAGTGTTGAACGCCGCACTGAGGTCTAGCATTATTAGTGCCATGGTGTGTCCCGCGTCTACTCCTTGCCTGATGGTTTCCGTGGCTCTTAACAGAGCGGTTTCAGTAGAATATCCCGCCCGGAACCCTGATTGTGAGGGGTGCAGGATATTAGCCGCCTCCATGTGTGCCATTAGCTGGATATTGACCACTTTCTCCGCTACCTTCGCTATATAAGGCAGAAAGGAGATGGGTCTTAGGTTTTCAAGAATATCATGGCTGAGAGTGGATTTTTTCCTAATAGGTAGGATCACAGCTCTTTTCCAGGATACTGGTAGCGTGTGAGATACAAATCAGATTTCCGGAACATGCCTTATATACGGCTCAAGTGTCTCCAGACTCTCTCCTAGCACCTTGGGAGGGGCTGGGTCACTGGGGGATCCAGACTTGATGCTGAGGCAGATGCTTTTTAAGGTCTCTGGAGGGGGGACTGTGAAGCGTTCCAGTTTCTGTTCCACTACACTGTCTCCAGGCACTTCCTCAAAAGCCAGTCCACTCCCAGGATTACTAGTGAATGAAGCATAGATATTCCTAACCTTCAGAGAGAAGTAGTCCGCTATTCTGTTGCATTCCTCTACTAAGTCATTGCCAGGGGCATTCGAGCCAGCCACCGTGGAAATCTCCTTATAAATTCTAAAGAGTTCCTTAGTGGAGTTTTCGGCATCTCCGATTCTGATTTTATAATTGGCGGCCTTAGCCCCTCTGAGTAGGACTTGATATTTCCTCTGTCCTTCTCTATAGAGCCTCCGCTCCTGCACTCTAAAGTCCCTTCTCCAGCTCCTCTCCAGTCTCTTGCATTCAGCCTTGGCCTTCTGCAAGGCGGGAGTCAACCAGGGAGCAGATCTTCTAGCTCTCCCGTCAGATTTATTCAGTAATGGAGGTGCTACTTTGTTAAGGGCCTGGAGGATGCGCTCATTCAGGTTTCCACTAGCACTTTCACTGTCCGACCCTCTCGGGGGACTTCCTTCCCTAAGCATCTTATTGAAGGTGTTTTGCGAGAAGTTTTTCCACTTTCTACAGGGAAATTTATTAGTCCGTCCCTTCAGTGGGTCTTCCATGGTAAAGTGGACCCTTTCCCTGATCGGCATCCAATGAAGCTCTTTCAAGGCCAAGGTAGAAGAAGAACTCCGTAACCTACCAAGGGCCAGTTTGGCTGCAGCAGACTGGATTCTTTGCAGAACCTGAAGAATGTAAGCAGGGGCACCCAAATAAAGGGAGTTGCAATAATCTAGCCTGCTTCCCACAATGCTACTTACTACCAGAGAGTGAGCCTCTTTAGGAAGTAAAGGAAGTATTTTCCGTAACATACGGATTAAGGCAAAGCATACACTGGCGGTCTTGCTAGCCTGAGATTCCATCTGGAGGTCATTGTCAATCAACACCCCCAAATTGCAAACCTTCCTGACCGGTGTTAAAGGTTCCTCCTCTGGTGTAAGTCTAAAGTCAGATGGAAATGATCTAGCCAACCTGCCTGAAGAACAAAATACTACCTCGGTCTTTCCGCTGTTAAATTGCAGTCAGTTCCTCCTGAGCCATTCAGTCGTCTGCCGCATGCAATGCTGGAACGCCTCCAGAGATAGTGCATGGTCCCCTTCCAAAGAGAAGGCTAGTTGTGTATCATCGGCATAATTGACTAAACAGACCCCGGAGGACTTTATGATAGAAAGCAAGGGTTGCAGGTAGACATTGAATAGAATGGGGCTGATCGCAGAGCCCTGTGGCACCCCATGGGCGACTAGAGATTTACCAGAGGAGAATGGTGCTAAGGTTACCATCTGCTGCCGGCCTTCTAAATAAGATTGAAGGCACAGCAATGCCCGGCCCTTCACTCCTATCCTCCTCAATCTTTCCACTAGTATGAGATGGTTCACCGTGTCGAATGCGGCCGACATATCGATTAGTACCAAAACCATCACATTCCCGTTGTCGGCATGCATCTGCAGGTTGTCCATCATGGAGGTCAAGGCTGTCTCAGTCCTGTGTCCAGGGCGAAAGCCAAACTGGTCTTTATCTAGAAGACTGTTCTCCTCCAGGAAGCGAGATAGAGACCCACCTACCACCTTCTCTAGTATCCTCACCGGATAAGGGAGAAGTGAGATCGGTCTCAAGTTCGCCGGTATTGACGGGTCCAAAGAAGATTTCTTAATTAGTGGAGACACCACCGCCAGTTTTCAGCACTCCGGGACTATTCCTTCTACCAAAGACTGATTGTAAATCTGCCTCAGCCATGGAAAGGTATTACGCCCAAGAGATTTCCATACCTTGTGGGGGAGAGGATCAAGGGGGTAGCCAAACAGGCAAACTCTTCCTCTGTTAAGGTCTGAAAAGTATCTAGATATACAGGTTGTTGTGAGACTACCACAGTCCCTAAATCAGGAGGAGGTAGTACATCCTTATCGATAACATGCAGGTTGCTCACGATTTTTGTGATCTTATCCTGAAAATGTATATCTATTTCATTGCATAGTTTTTGAGACGCAACCACTTTGTTTTCCATGCAAGTAGGAGAGGAGAGATCCTTAATGATTTTAAAGAGTGCTTTAGTGCAATTCGGTGCCTATAAGATAGAGCTGGCATAAAAAACTGCCTTGGCCCTAAGGATTTCCTCTTTGTATCGCAACTGTATTTGTCTAAGATCTTTCTTGTCGTTCTCATCATATCCTTTCCTCCGTTTTCTTTCTGCCATCTTCCGGCATGCACGGAGCTGTTTAAGCTCCTCGTTAAACCATGTAGCAGACATTTTACTTCTATTTTTTATTACCTTAATCAGGATTACCTGGTCCAAAATATTGCCTATGTGTTTTGTAAATACATTGTACTTTCCTTCTACAGACAGCTTGGGTTCAAAATGAGAAACGTCTAGATTGGAAATTGGAGTACCTGACTTAATTAATTTAACCCATTCCCTGCCCTTTCTATAAGACCTTTGCTGGCCGGTACTATCCCCAGAAATTGCCAACCTGGTGTTGAAGTGGACAAGACAGTGATTGGACCAGGTCTGAGGCGTTATATTTAGTAACCTAGTATTTGATGGATTAGAGAATACCAAGTCTAGCGATGTGTAGATCCTTCCACAAGTTGGGAGAGATTCAAATTTACGCATGCTTGCCTTAAGTCACGTAGATGGCTATTAACCTTCCCATCTTCCCAGAGATTAAAGTCTCCTAAAATAATCATATTGGAGTGTGTCAGGGCTATATTAGTGATGAAATCAAGAAACCGTTGAAAATGTACAGGCCCACCTGGAGGTCGATAGCACAACAATCCTGTGAGGAGGTTCCCGCTGGGGGAGTTTAGAGAGAACCCCAGTGTTTCTACCCCCTGCACTTCATCTATCTGTAGGATTCTAAAATCCAGATCCTCCTTAAATATCACCCCCACACCGCCTCCTCTACCCGGGGTTCTAGGCTTATCAAGGAATTTATAGCCAATGGGGCAGGCACAGCCAATATCAACAGCTGACTCAGCATTAGTCCACGTTTCTGTCAAAAACAGAGCGTCAAGTCCCAAGTCCTCTAGCAAACTTGATACCTCAGCAGAGTGTTTAACCAGGGACCGGCTGTTGATCAAACCCCCAAGAAGGATCTTTCCAGCCTTTCTCCCACAGGCCCGAGCTGGAGTTGCTGTACAATCTATCTTACCAAGCTTTATCAGTAAATCTCTGTCATAGGTTATACGTCCATGGGCACTGTTGGGATGCGCAGCATTGCCGGCGCCGGACGCCTCCGGGGCGCGGACGGGCGCAGATGGGCTTGCGCCATCGGTGTGCGCGCTGCATGCTTGCATCCCCCCGCTTATAAATTATGTCCTGGAGGAGCTGGCAGACAGCTAGAGCGCTACTCAAAATGGCGCCCGCAGATGTCAGCAAGCCCGACCCTCCCTCACACAACATGGCGCCCACAGGAGTACTAGCCACGCCAAAGTGGCGGGTGATGAAATAATTCCATTTTTTAAAGTGCGGGTATGCGGATTACTATGTAGTAAAGTTGTAGCATCAATCAGGGTTTATTAGCAGAATAAAATAACAATTTTTAAAATGAATAGCAAACGCAGCGATTAAAAGGGGAGGAGATCCCTATAAGGTGCTCTAAACGTCCTGATAGCCGTGCAGTGCTGCAGTCTGGTTATCCTTGTCAAGTGAGCACGATATGTGCATGACCGGAGATTGAGATATCTGAGAGAGGGACCATATCGATAGTGCGTAGGAGAACATGAGTAGTGAAAAGATAGTCAATGCGGGAATAGGATGTGTTCATATGTGAGAATAACGAGAAGTCCTTAGGGTCAGGGAGCAGTCGTGCCACTTTTCAATTAGCTTCTGCTCGGAGATTTTCTTTTTTAATAGTGTTAACATCCGTCCTGTATCCAAGTATCCGTTATGGCTACTGTCCATGTTAGGGTCCCAAAACAGGTTGAAGTGGGCCCCTGCCATAATGCCGCCCTGTGCTTCGCCAACTGGGCTCTCATCACTCGTCTAAGGAAGATATCTTGACCTGTATTGGGGGCAAAAGTATTTGGGGTGGGCAAAACTTGCAGAGTTTTCCTTCATGGAATTCTACAGAGTACCCCAAAAACTCTGCTGGATTCCGTAGGGTTTCGCCAGTGGCGGAATTCCGATTTCCATACAAGCCCATGTAAAGTAAACCAGTTGGTTCCCCACTTCAGAGGTCCAGAGTGGGTTACCCCTGTTCCCCCTGAGGTGGGAGTGCTGCATTGTTCTGCTTTGGGAGTGAGTTCCTATATTGCTTATTCTTATATTGCTTATATATATCGCTTATATATATCGTTCTTCCACATTAACACATTTATATTGAAGGCATAAGTTTATACCTTGTATGCTATGCTGCAAGCATTCGCCTGGTTTAAATGGGCATGGCAAGGAGGCCAATCAGTTACCCCACGAGACAAGCACAGCAGGTTTCTGTCTAACAACTCTCAACTTTTTCAGAAAAGAGTACAGTCAATAACCCATTGATTCATAAGTTCCAATACAGAACCACCACTCACGTTGATGACAGTTTGGACGTTAGTGTCTAACACCAGTATCACCTACTTGAGCTGCAAAATTCGGGTGTACTCACCTTGGGCAAGTGCGGGGTGTCAAATGTCGAAGAAGAGAAACCTGTGTTCCCGAGCAGTCGAGGATAGGGAAGCTGGAGCGCTCACACTGCTCCAGTCAGCAACAGTTCCAGGGAGGTCAGGGCGCTGGTAGCGCCACCAGCCCACTACAGGGAAGGAGATAGATCGCTCCTGACGCGTCTGTCATAGTGGACAGTCTGACTCCTCGAAGGCCAAGTCCTCACTGCGGGTACCGCTGTTACCGACGTCTTCATCATCTCAAGGGGAAAAGTGTAGCTTTTGGAGGATCGAAGGCACATCAGTCCTGGGGGAGACCCGGCTCAGAAGAAGCTCAGGCTCATAGTGGCAGTCAGTTCGGCAACATCAGTCTTGTGAACAGAAAAAGGGCTTGGTAATAGGGTTGGGAACCTCTCAGTGGCCGTTTTACAGGCTCTCTTCAGTTGGTCTTTTCTAGTGGCATAAACAGCTTAAGAGGTATATTGGGATTTGTGGACTTCATGCCACATGCCCGGCGTCCGGACCTAGTGTAATTGGTGCCAAAAGGAACTCTGTTTCCCAGTATGCCCTGCAAATGCTGCAGTGAAATTAGAGCTTATGCTTGCCCCCTTCACATAAGCGTGCCTAAATCCAGCATATAAAAGACATGGACTGGAGCATTAATCAATTAATTTGGAGTCAGTGTTTTCCATTAATTTACAGTATATTTTCCAAAACAGATTTGTGTGGGTGGATCATGGAAGAAGAGTACTTTTTATAAGAGAATGTGTTTGAAATGGGATTTGTACAGTTTAGTAGGGGGTAAGTCAATCAACAACATAATTAAAATTCCCTCCTCAAAGGCTGAGACATTTTCAAAACTGACATCTACAAGATTCAGATTGGGGAGATTCAGCAGTAGCAAAGTTGAATGAATAACCATTCATCAGACATTGTCTACGTAAGCATCTATTTATGCTCAGGTTCCTGTCCTTCCTAATCTACACCTAATTCCTTCAGCTATGACAGGGCCGTCACCTTTAAACAAACCAGCACTCCCTATCATAAGTGGAGTATGTCAGATAAATCCATTGCTCACAACACTTCTTGAACAGTTTATGTACTCTGACATGCCTTTAAGAATTGGACCCAAAATACTAAAATGAAAATAAAATGTAAATATTCAGAGAATCTTCATAGACAATTCATGCAAATAGAATGGGCTGTGAGCTCTTTAAACTTCATTAATAGGGAGTTAGGCAGTTCGGGGCCGATTGTCAGAAACTTGTAAAAATATATAAAAGAGTACTACTCTATTACTACATTCCTCACTCACAAATGCTTTGTGAATTGGTCCCATCATTTTAGCTTGAAGACTAATGAAAATTTCACCCAGGTTGGAAGTGTAGCAATTTATGATGAACCATAGCAAACTAAGCACCAAACAAGGCAATACAAGAGTGAGAAAAGTAATCAGATTATGATATAAACCCATTTACTGGACACTAATATAGAATGCACTCAAAGTTTATTGTTACATTTTCTGTGATGTCACTGAAATGCCCCTCTGCTAAAAAAAAATTAAATGATGCATTATCAAATAAACTCAGAGAATTGTGTATGTGCTAGAAAATGACAAATAAACCTCTGGAGGATTAGCTGTGGAGTTTTGGAATAGCAGGGAAATTAGAGTGAAGAAGTTTAGGCTTCAAAAGAGACCAATTCAGAGATACATTTTAACCTCATCGCTGCTGCCGACGGCCAACGGCCATTGCGTGCACTACCTTTGGAGTGCTGCGCACGTCCGTTGGCCGTCGCGGCCCCGCCTGCGCAATAGAACGTTCCGCACTAGCGCATAACGTTCGGCGCAGTTAAGGAGTTAAGCAATATTTGTTATTTTATGTTTTTTGTTTGTCAGACCCAGGTTGAAGAAAGAGAGGTTTAAATTTTTAACCTCTTTAATCCCTTCTGGACTTGAAAATGATCAACACAAAACATCCCTGAGCTCCTCCTTCTCAGTGAGGGGGCTCTAGCCTGTGCTGTGACTAGGCATCACAGCACAAGGAGAATCCCAAATATGAAGCATGCCACCGTAAGTGGGTGAGGGGTTTTGTGCTTTTAAAGGACTACCCCATGCGGCTAGGTTGCTCTTTGCACTCCTCACACTTTTGTGTTATCGCTTGGTGGTGGGTGTGGCTAGCTCAGTTAGTTTTGGGGACGTAGTGTTGCGTTCTGTGCAGGAGGTGTGACTTTTCCTCTCATTGTGCTAATAAAGTCTGTCTGCAGCTGTGTTGAAGCGACTCTTTGCTTTGGTATCGGCTCATATGGTAATGACAGTGACGGGGAGGTCTGACGAGAAGGTAATGACCGGTTACTTACCGGTAAAATTCATTACTCCGAGTCAAATACCTCCCTGTCACAGTTCTGGTTCCCATCCCTCCCTCCCTGGATCGGTAAGTCAGTAGTTAAGTGCCACAGAATGTGGGAGTTGCCTGGAGGGTAGGGATAGGACAAAGGGAGTTTTTACACTTGGGATTTCTGTGGGGAGGAGGTATTGCTCATATGATAAGGACTGTGACGGGGAGGTCTACGGCACAGAGTAATGAATATTACCAGTAAATAACCCGCCATCATCAAACAGACATGTCTAGCACACATGAGGGGTGGGTCTGATCTACCCACCTCAGTCCCCACTGCAGAAATGAACCAGCTGGTTGCAACTGAATATAACCCACCTAGTTTGAGTGTCTACATCCTTAGACATGCCTAAATATAATATTTGTTCAATTATTAAGATTTTCAAGGTGCTTCATGCTCTTAGCAAACCCACAACTGTCAATTGTGTAATGCAAAATAATAGGGAGGTCCCCTTCAGAACTTGCTCAGGGACCCCTGAAATTCCCATATCTCAAATAAATGTGTGTTGGCCTTGGGGTCCTTCTGGCGGGCTGGGGCACCCTGAGGGGTTGCCTCTCGTTCCCCTGGGTCTCGGGTTCTGAATGAGCCTGCGTTGCACCCCTGCATGTTGTGTAAATGCAGTGTACGTCGTTTAAAAGATTGAAACGCCGGAGTCAACCTTTATTACATTGGAACCATTGGATAGGGACTAAACCAATCAGATTCGTCACTTGAGCCAATACGGTCTCTCTCTGCCCAAAATAGCAGTTTCAAAGTAAAAAAAGAACATTTTAACTCCAAAGAGCACGGCTGATTTCATTAGCACGTCTCTCGGAGTCGCACCTATGGCATCATTAACACCATTCATCACATTCGCGTCTGTGTCTGATATGTGAGTCATCGTCACACGCCGTAGCTTCAATGTAACAACGTGAAAATAAAGCGCGTTGGGAAGTTTTTAGCACTTGGTACTACTTATAACACGGGCACGCGCCGCCACAGTGCAGGCCAGCTGAGTGAAAACAGGCTGTGACGTGTAAAAACACTAAAAATAAAGTAACTAATTCCCAATTTACATGGGGCGTAAAACAAGATAACGCCATAGGTATCTAAAATTGAAAAAAAGCTGTGAACATGCAGAGAACGGCATCTCATGTTTGAAAACTGTTTATTTTCGCATTTTTGTAACTTAATAGTAATGGGTAGGTCTGTTTCCAACTTGGGCATTAGATCTAACCAGCAGGATTTTGTTCACGTTGTGGGAAGGGTGAATGCTTGTAAGTGCTCTGTAACTATGACCTTTGTAGGTTTTCCAACTAACTGGCAAATCCTACATGCGGACCAGAAAACGTTTGAAGACGTACCTGTTCAAAATAGCATACACTTGAACTTTTTATGCAGTTATGGGATCACGACCAAAGAAAATAGGACACGGTTCGACATTAGCGGCGAATCACCCAAGCATCCAAAACAAGCTCTTTTAAAGACTCTCATCACTTTGAAATAAGGATAGGAGGAATGTTAAGGGTAAAAACTTCAAATTAAAAATGTGAATACATATTTAAACATTCTTAAATAATCCAAACGTCTGAAAGCATGCATGTAGAAAATGATATATGTATTGCTTTCAATATTTTGCTTACTTTCTCGAATTTAGCTGAATTAACTTCTCCCAGTGCAGAGGAGTGTGTCTTGCTGGGTAGAAACTCCTTAGGTAGTTTAGAAACTTCTACAAAGGTACTTTTAGTGGGTAATCACAATTTTTTATGAATATACTTCCTACATTTTATTGTGAAGTAGGCCCTAAAGTACTTGGTCGTCCCTTGAATCCTATTTCTCAATATTGACTCTAAAATTACTTCTGTATCAGCTTCAGTGAGGTAGCGGTGGCCTGGATAATTCAAACCCTGTGTCTTACGTCAAGAGTTTTTGTTTAAAGCGTACATAAATTAAGAACCGCATGTCATTTTGGTTAATTTGATGGTACACGTTTTTTTGTTTTTATTGCCAACCTAGCTACTATGTGCTGTCTTTGTGGCCATACATTAGGTGCAGAATAGTGAGTAAGTGCTCTATGAAGTTCGAAGGGATTCTGCAGGCTTCTTATTCATGCAGTGATCAAGTTTCAAAAGTATCTGGACATACAATTAGCTTCCATCAGTTTGAAGGCTTTTGAAGGGTGAGATGATCAAAATAGGAGCCAGTCTGGTATATCGGTGATTCTTGATGATAGGTGAGGAGTTATAGTTGATGGAAGAGTGCTCCAATACAGTGGATCACTCAATCAATCAATCAATCAATCATTCATTTGAAGGTAATATAAATTTAGCCAATGGCAGCCAATTTAATGAGACGAATCGCCAAAGGCATGTCACTAATGTAGAAGCTGTTTGGAAACCCTACGTATAAATGAGAGAGGGCCCATGATCACTCCTACATACCTCTCTTTGCCAAATGCCATGGTCCTTATTCTTGAGGACAGTTGGCTGAAGGGCCCATTGGCATCGCACTGGCATTTAATTTGTTTGTGTCTAGCTTCATGCCTTTAGCCAGCATTTAGGGGCATATTATCAAGCAGGGCGATAGGCAATAATCGCCGCTTTAGTAGCCAATTTCGGCCGCTAAGCGGCGATAATTCTATCGCCCTATTAGCAAGCTGTCGCTAACTGATGTTAGCGACAGCTTTTAGGCGATAGCGAGCGGTTTGGGGCCAGCTTTGCATGTCAGCGATGTTTATCGCTAATAACATGCAAAGTGGGTGTACCCAACCTGTTAGCGACTGAAAGCAGTCGCTAACGTCGCTATCGCCTATTAGCAAGGCAGGCGTAGCGATGGAAATATTCGCGCTAAGCCCGAATATCTCCAAATACTAACACCTGCCGAGACCAGTTCTTAGCAATGTTATCCAATGGGAGGTGGATAACATGGCTAAGAGCATTTCGTCGCTAATGCGTGAATATCGCTGTATTCTCAGCGATATTCACGCATTTCGCCGCTATCGCTGGATATTTTAGCACAATGGAGAAAAACGTTGCTAATAGCATGTTTTCTCCGTTAACATATCCAGCGATAGGCAGCGATAAAAAAAAATGCACTAAGCGCATTTTGCGATAAATATCGCTATTCCTTGGAATTATGCCCCTTAGTGGTCGATTGTGCATAGGCATAGTCATGACTTAATATCTGATAGATGTTCATGCTTTCCAAATGACATGCATGTCTTCAGCACAATTGTAGTTGGTAAGTTTGTAAGAGGGAAGAGGGTATATAGAGGACATTGGTAAATATCGAGCAAGACATGAGCGATTGTTGATCTGTCAATCTGAACATTTCTGATCATCAGAAAGGAAGGAGTGACATGAGACATCTGTCTTTGAGATAGGACGAATTTTAGGTTTCTTGAAATGCTATATCTTCATAACTCTGTAGGAGGGTGAACAATCATTTCCACAAACCAGTAGGATAACGACAGTGGTGTAAATAGATGCACACCTATAATGTCCCCAGTGGCTATCAAGAGCATGTGTGCGCACTAAAAACTCATATACTACAGGGAGTGCTGAAATATGGAAACTATTTCAGGTTGCCTATGAAATACAAACTTTATCATCATAATGACAGCCCTCAAATCACTCTGCAAAGCTTTATCACTTTTGAGCTGCTACTATTATACACATGCAGGACCAAATTATGCAGCAAGGTTACCATAATTATATTGCACCCTCTGTGGCAGTATAATTTATATTTTTGGTGGAATCTTCAAATGTTACAAAATATATTGAAATGTATATCGCATATCCATCCATAAGCACTCCGTGAACTCTATTGGCTGAGAAAGAACAGGCCTCTACCTCCTAACATAGACTGCATGTGAGAAGATTAGGATGGGTGGGACACAGACCTAAAGACATACAGGGGGATGTCATTATTGTTAATTTTAGGGACCGTAGAGTAATTGCCCACATTAGAGACTGGCATCTGGAGAGAGGTGGGGGAGGAATCTCAACACGAGATCTAAGCTATTTTTACCCCCGCTCCATATTTACTAAACCATCAAGATACTGGAACCCATATGAGAGTAACATAGTGGGCCCTAGTTTTAACATCTCCACTTCCAACCGCTTTGCCATTCTCTCAGGTTTGTAAGGGGTAGATTGACCTACAGCCAATACGCAGTTAACCCCAAACCAATCGCATAGCGATTCTCCACATTCCTATTTGCTCCCCCTGGGATAGCATTACAGCCAATAATGCTGACACACTAGGGAGAACGCTTGCAGCTCGAATCCCACATATGGCTGTATGTAAGGAAACGGTCTATAATCTCATTTCATGGAATATTGCTGGGCTGGCGGATAAGGCCAAAGACCCAAAGTGGGTAGAGTTCATAAAGTCATTTCCGGTGATCTGCCTGCAAGAGACCTGGATGGTGGCATGTGATATTTTTTTAGAAGGCTACAAACGTTTTTTTGTGCCGGCTGAACCATCACGAAGTGGCAGAGCCAAAGGGGGCCTGGCTCTGTACATTGACTTAGCCTTGAATTGTGTTGTTAAAACATTAACTACTAATAATACTAATATTCAAGCAGTCATCATAAAAAGAGGGATGGTAACGGTGACCCTGGTTAATTTTTATAATGCTGTTAACGTTAGAGGGGAATGTAGGATTGCTGAATAGGGCGATTTTATCAGGCAGCACTGTAAAGGTCTCTCTCATCGGATCCTCATCATGGGGGACTTTAATGTGCACCCTTGTGGGAATCCAATGAATACTGCTATGGGTGATATCCATTTTGAACATTCAGGCCGGGGTGATATGCTGAATCAATTATTAAATGAATTTGATTTAATTTCAGCAATGTCCTTGGAGGATGTCAGTAGTATACAGTCTGTTCCCACATTTAAAGGTCATTCTGGGGGGTTCTTCATTGATAATATTTTGCTCTCCAATGGCCTACAATCAAATATATCATGCTTTAAAATATTAGAAAGCATATACAGCGACCATAACCTTGTTTGTATTTTGTTTGATGGTAACCTTTTAAACTTGCAGGCAAAAATAACAAAACATGGTGCTTTGAAATGTATGGATGGAAGGCGTCGGTTAAAATGGTTTATGGTGAACTCAGACCAACTTTATGACAAGATCCATAAAACTTGTGCCCTGAGTTGTCCCTGTGTGTGTCCCCTGCATCCCTGTCGCAAGACATCCTTTTAGCCTTTGACGGGATTGTGTCAAAAGTAGGTTATATGTTGACTGCCCCGCCTTCGGGCCCCTCATGTAGGGACCCGAGGTGGTTTGACCACTCTTGTTCAAAAGCAGCCCGAAAGCTAAAGGCAGCTCTAAAGAGATGCCCTAGAGACCCTCTAATGATTCGGTTGTTATGCCTGTCCTATAAAAAGGCCTTGGCAAAGCGTAAGGCAGAAATTAAGGATAAAACCTGGCAGGAACTGTTAGATCCCAACACTCTCTGTAACAGTGAGAGATTTTGGGGAATTATTAATAAACCACTGTTAAGGCAGGGGATAACCTAGTTGGTACCAACATCACTGAAGATGAGTGGGTATCTCACTTCAGTCTTATCTTTAATAGTAACACTCCGCTGATAGAAGTGGATAGAGATGTCCAAAGTGTAACTCTACCACTCTTCACAATGAGCGAGGTTGAGAAAGGCATCTCGGGGTTATCGAGCAAGAAAGCACCGGGACCAGATGGTATGCCCCCAGATCTATTTAAATCCAAAGTGTCCCTTTGGGCCCCGGTTCTCACCACTGTGTTTAATGCAGCCGCCGAACATGGTTGCCCAAGGTCATGGGGTTCCTCTACGATAGTGCCAGTATTCAAGAAAGGCGACCGTAATAGTACCACCTGTTACAGGCCGATCTCACTCATCGACTCTGTGGTCAAGGTGGTGGAGGAGTTATCCTGAACAGATTGACAGCCTGGGCCGATGAACACAGGGTCATTTCTAAATTCCAATATGGGTTTTGGCCAGGTCACTCCACAATGGCACAATGCCTCAATCTGTACAATCAAGCTATCCAGGCTGATGAGGGCTGAAAGTCCAAAACCGGTCCTTGGATGCTTGTTTCCAGCCCAGGGAGGACCTGGCTTGGCAGTTCGGGCTGGACTGTTCCCATGGGGCACAGGGTCAAGACTGATTTGCATATAGCTGGGTTCAAACTAGAAAGGCATGGTGAGCAAAAAAATGATGGATTTAGGCCCAAATCTCTGTATTAGGGTGAATGTATGACATTGTTCTGCATTCTGTCCATCACCTGTTGTTTTTGCTTTGTCACCCCGAGTGGGACGGGTATGCTCAGACGTGAGTCCCGTGCTCTCCATGCCACTGGAATCAAACTATCCAGGCTGATGGGGGCTGAAAGCCCGAAACCGGTCCTTGGATGCTTGTTTCCAGTCCAGGGAGGACCTGGCTTGGCAGTTCGGGCTGGACTGTTCCCATGGGGCACAGGGTCAAGACTGATTTGCATATAGCTGGGTTCAAACTGGAAAGGCATGGTGAGCAAAAAAAACGATGGATTTAGGCCCAGATCTCTGTACTGGGGTGAATGTATGACATTGTTCTGCATTCTGTCCATCACCTGTTGTTTTTGCTTTGTCACCCCGAGTGGGACGGGTATGCTCAGACGTGAGTCCCGTGCTCTCCATGCCACTGGAATCAAGCTATCCAGGCTGATGAGGGCTGAAAGCCCGAAACCGGTCCTTGGATGCTTGTTTCCAGTCCACGGAGGACCTGGCTTGGCAGTTCGGGCTGGACTGTTCCCATGGG
Source organism: Lissotriton helveticus (assembly GCF_964261635.1). Lineage (NCBI taxonomy): Eukaryota > Metazoa > Chordata > Amphibia > Caudata > Salamandridae > Lissotriton > Lissotriton helveticus. Next base: position 811,353,914 of record NC_136063.1, read on the forward strand.
GCACAGGGTCAAGACTGATTTGCATATAGCTGGGTTCAAACTGGAAAGGCATAGTGAGCAAAAAAACAATGGATTTAGGCCCAGATCTCTGTACTGGGGTGAATGTATGACATTGTTCTGCATTCTGTCCATCACCTGTTGTTTTTGCATTGTCACCCCGAGTGGGACGGGTATGCTCAGACGTGAGTCCCGTGCTCTCCATGCCACTGGAATCAAGCTATCCAGGCTGATGAGGGCTGAAAGCCCGAAACCGGTCCTTGGATGGTTGTTTCCAGTCCAGGGAGGACCTGGCTTGGCAGTTCGGGCTGGACTGTTCCCATGGGGCACAGGGTCAAGACTGATTTGCATATAGCTGGGTTCAAACTGGAAAGGCATGGTGAGCAAAAAAACGATGGATTTAGGCCCAGATCTCTGTACTGGGGTGAATGTATGACATTGTTCTGCATTCTGTCCATCACCTGTTGTTTTTGCTTTGTCACCCCGAGTGGGACGGGTATGCTCAGACGTGAGTCCCGTGCTCTCCATGCCACTGGAATCAAGCTATCCAGGCTGATGAGGGCTGAAAGCCCGAAACCGGTCCTTGGATGCTTGTCTCCAGTCCAGGGAGGACCTGGCTTGGCAGCTTGGGCTGGACTGTTCCCATGGGGCACAGGGTCAAGACTGATTTGCATATAGCTGGGTTCAAACTGGAAAGGCATGGTGAGCAAAAAAACGATGGATTTAGGCCCAGATCTCTGTACTGGGGTGAATGTATGACATTGTTCTGCATTCTGTCCATCACCTGTTGTTTTTGCTTTGTCACCCCGAGTGGGACGGGTATGCTCAGACGTAAGTCCCGTGCTCTCCATGCCACTGGAATCAAGCTATCCAGGCTGATGAGGGCTGAAAGCCCGAAACCGGTCCTTGGATGGTTGTTTCCAGTCCAGGGAGGACCTGGCTTGGCAGTTCGGGCTGGACTGTTCCCATGGGGCACAGGGTCAAGACTGATTTGCATATAGCTGGGTTCAAACTGGAAAGGCATGGTGAGCAAAAAAACGATGGATTTAGGCCCAGATCTCTACTGGGGTGAATGCATGACATTGTTCTGCATTCTGTCCATCACCTGTTGTTTTTGCTTTGTCACCCCGAGTGGGACGGGTATGCTCAGACGTGAGTCCCGTGCTCTCCATGCCACTGGAATCAAGCTATCCAGGCTGATGAGGGCTGAAAGCCCGAAACCGGTCCTTGGATGCTTGTCTCCAGTCCAGGGAGGACCTGGCTTGGCAGTTCGGGCTGGACTGTTCCCATGGGGCACAGGGTCAAGACTGATTTGCATATAGCTGGGTTCAAACTGGAAAGGCATGGTGAGCAAAAAAACGATGGATTTAGGCCCAGATCTCTGTACTGGGGTGAATGTATGACATTGTTCTGCATTCTGTCCATCACCTGTTGTTTTTGCTTTGTCACCCCGAGTGGGACGGGTATGCTCAGACGTGAGTCCTGTGCTCTCCATGCCACTGGAATCAAGCTATCCAGGCTGAAAGCCCGAAACCGGTCCTTGGATGGTTGTTTCCAGTCCAGGGAGGACCTGGCTTGGCAGTTCGGGCTGGACTGTTCCCATGGGGCACAGGGTCAAGACTGATTTGCATATAGCTGGGTTCAAACTGGAAAGGCATGGTGAGCAAAAAAACGAAGGATTTAGGCCCAGATCTCTGTACTGGGGTGAATGTATGACATTGTTCTGCATTATGTCCATCACCTGTTGTTTTTGCTTTGTCACCCTGAGTGGGACGGGTATGCTCAGACGTGAGTCCCGTGCTCTCCATGCCACTGGAATCAAGCTATCCAGGCTGATGAGGGCTGACAGCCCGAAACCGGTCCTTGGATGGTTGTTTCCAGTCCAGGGAGGACCTGGCTTGGCAGTTTGGGCTGGACTGTTCCCATGGGGCACAGGGTCAAGACTGATTTGCATATAGCTGGGTTCAAACTGGAAAGGCATGGTGAGCAAAAAAACGATGGATTTAGGCCCAGATCTCTGTACTGGGGTGAATGTATGACATTGTTCTGCATTCTGTCCATCACCTGTTGTTTTTGCATTGTCACCCCGAGTGGGACGGGTATGCTCAGACGTGAGTCCCGTGCTCTCCATGCCACTGGAATCAAGCTATCCAGGCTGATGAGGGCTGAAAGCCCGAAACCGGTCCTTGGATGCTTGTCTCCAGTCCAGGGAGGACCTGGCTTGGCAGTTCGGGCTGGACTGTTCCCATGGGGCACAGGGTCAAGACTGATTTGCATATAGCTGGGTTCAAACTGGAAAGGCATGGTGAGCAAAAAAACGATGGATTTAGGCCCAGATCTCTGTACTGGGGTGAATGTATGACATTGTTCTGCATTCTGTCCATCACCTGTTGTTTTTGCTTTGTCACCCCGAGTGGGACGGGTATGCTCAGACGTGAGTCCCGTGCTCTCCATGCCACTGGAATCAAGCTATCCAGGCTGATGAGGGCTGAAAGCCCGAAACCGGTCCTTGGATGCTTGTCTCCAGTCCAGGGAGGACCTGGCTTGGCAGCTCGGGCTGGACTGTTCCCATGGGGCACAGGGTCAAGACTGATTTGCATATAGCTGGGTTCAAACTGGAAAGGCATGGTGAGCAAAAAAACGATGGATTTAGGCCCAGATCTCTGTACTGGGGTGAATGTATGACATTGTTCTGCATTCTGTCCATCACCTGTTGTTTTTGCTTTGTCACCCCGAGTGGGACGGGTATGCTCAGACGTAAGTCCCGTGCTCTCCATGCCACTGGAATCAAGCTATCCAGGCTGATGAGGGCTGAAAGCCCGAAACCGGTCCTTGGATGGTTGTTTCCAGTCCAGGGAGGACCTGGCTTGGCAGTTCGGGCTGGACTGTTCCCATGGGGCACAGGGTCAAGACTGATTTGCATATAGCTGGGTTCAAACTGGAAAGGCATGGTGAGCAAAAAAACGATGGATTTAGGCCCAGATCTCTGTACTGGGGTGAATGTATGACATTGTTCTGCATTCTGTCCATCACCTGTTGTTTTTGCTTTGTCACCCCGAGTGGGACGGGTATGCTCAGACGTGAGTCCCGTGCTCTCCATGCCACTGGAATCAAGCTATCCAGGCTGATGAGGGCTGAAAGCCCAAAACCGGTCCTTGGATGCTTGTCTCCAGTCCAGGGAGGACCTGGCTTGGCAGTTCGGGCTGGACTGTTCCCATGGGGCACAGGGTCAAGACTGATTTGCATATAGCTGGGTTCAAACTGGAAAGGCATGGTGAGCAAAAAAACGATGGATTTAGGCCCAGATCTCTGTACTGGGGTGAATGTATGACATTGTTCTGCATTCTGTCCATCACCTGTTGTTTTTGCTTTGTCACCCCGAGTGGGACGGGTATGCTCAGACGTGAGTCCTGTGCTCTCCATGCCACTGGAATCAAGCTATCCAGGCTGAAAGCCCGAAACCGGTCCTTGGATGGTTGTTTCCAGTCCAGGGAGGACCTGGCTTGGCAGTTCGGGCTGGACTGTTCCCATGGGGCACAGGGTCAAGACTGATTTGCATATAGCTGGGTTCAAACTGGAAAGGCATGGTGAGCAAAAAAACGAAGGATTTAGGCCCAGATCTCTGTACTGGGGTGAATGTATGACATTGTTCTGCATTATGTCCATCACCTGTTGTTTTTGCTTTGTCACCCTGAGTGGGACGGGTATGCTCAGACGTGAGTCCCGTGCTCTCCATGCCACTGGAATCAAGCTATCCAGGCTGATGAGGGCTGACAGCCCGAAACCGGTCCTTGGATGGTTGTTTCCAGTCCAGGGAGGACCTGGCTTGGCAGTTTGGGCTGGACTGTTCCCATGGGGCACAGGGTCAAGACTGATTTGCATATAGCTGGGTTCAAACTGGAAAGGCATGGTTAGCAAAAAAACGATGGATTTAGGCCCAGATCTCTGTACTGGGGTGAATGTATGACATTGTTCTGCATTCTGTCCATCACCTGTTGTTTTTGCATTGTCACCCCGAGTGGGACGGGTATGCTCAGACGTGAGTCCCGTGCTCTCCATGCCACTGGAATCAAGCTATCCAGGCTGATGAGGGCTGAAAGCCCGAAACCGGTCCTTGGATGGTTGTTTCCAGTCCAGGGAGGACCTGGCTTGGCAGTTCGGGCTGGACTGTTCCCATGGGGCACAGGGTCAAGACTGATTTGCATATAGCTGGGTTCAAACTGGAAAGGCACGGTGAGCAAAAAAACGATGGATTTAGGCCCAGATCTCTGTACTGGGGTGAATGTATGACATTGTTCTGCATTCTGTCCATCACCTGTTGTTTTTGCTTTGTCACCCCGAGTGGGACGGGTATGCTCAGACGTGAGTCCCGTGCTCTCCATGCCACTGGAATCAAGCTATCCAGGCTGATGAGGGCTGAAAGCCCGAAACCGGTCCTTGGATGCTTGTCTCCAGTCCAGGGAGGACCTGGCTTGGCAGTTCGGGCTGGACTGTTCCCATGGGGCACAGGGTCAAGACTGATTTGCATATAGCTGGGTTCAAACTGGAAAGGCATGGTGAGCAAAAAAACGATGGATTTAGGCCCAGATCTCTGTACTGGGGTGAATGTATGACATTGTTCTGCATTCTGTCCATCACCTGTTGTTTTTGCTTTGTCACCCCGAGTGGGACGGGTATGCTCAGACGTGAGTCCCGTGCTCTCCATGCCACTGGAATCAAGCTATCCAGGCTGATGAGGGCTGAAAGCCCGAAACCGGTCCTTGGATGGTTGTTTCCAGTCCAGGGAGGACCTGGCTTGGCAGTTCGGGCTGGACTGTTCCCATGGAGCACAGGGTCAAGACTGATTTGCATATAGCTGGGTTCAAACTGGAAAGGCATGGTGAGGAAAAAAACGATGGATTTAGGCCCATATCTCTGTACTGGGGTGAATGTATGACATTGTTCTGCATTCTGTCCATCACCTGTTGTTTTTGCTTTGTCACCCCGAGTGGGACGGGTATGCTCAGACGTGAGTCCTGTGCTCTCCATGCCACTGGAATCAAGCTATCCAGGCTGATGAGGGCTGACAGCCCGAAACCGGTCCTTGGATGGTTGTTTCCAGTCCAGGGAGGACCTGGCTTGGCAGTTCGGGCTGGACTGTTCCCATGGGGCACAGGGTCAAGACTGATTTGCATATAGCTGGGTTCAAACTGGAAAGGCATGGTGAGCAAAAAAACGATGGATTTAGGCCCAGATCTCTGTACTGGGGTGAATGTATGACATTGTTCTGCATTCTGTCCATCACCTGTTGTTTTTGCTTTGTCACCCCGAGTGGGACGGGTATGCTCAGACGTGAGTCCTGTGCTCTCCATGCCACTGGAATCAAGCTATCCAGGCTGAAAGCCCGAAACCGGTCCTTGGATGGTTGTTTCCAGTCCAGGGAGGACCTGGCTTGGCAGTTCGGGCTGGACTGTTCCCATGGGGCACAGGGTCAAGACTGATTTGCATATAGCTGGGTTCAAACTGGAAAGGCATGGTGAGCAAAAAAACGAAGGATTTAGGCCCAGATCTCTGTACTGGGGTGAATGTATGACATTGTTCTGCATTATGTCCATCACCTGTTGTTTTTGCTTTGTCACCCTGAGTGGGACGGGTATGCTCAGACGTGAGTCCCGTGCTCTCCATGCCACTGGAATCAAGCTATCCAGGCTGATGAGGGCTGACAGCCCGAAACCGGTCCTTGGATGGTTGTTTCCAGTCCAGGGAGGACCTGGCTTGGCAGTTTGGGCTGGACTGTTCCCATGGGGCACAGGGTCAAGACTGATTTGCATATAGCTGGGTTCAAACTGGAAAGGCATGGTGAGCAAAAAAACGATGGATTTAGGCCCAGATCTCTGTACTGGGGTGAATGTATGACATTGTTCTGCATTCTGTCCATCACCTGTTGTTTTTGCATTGTCACCCCGAGTGGGACGGGTATGCTCAGACGTGAGTCCCGTGCTCTCCATGCCACTGGAATCAAGCTATCCAGGCTGATGAGGGCTGAAAGCCCGAAACCGGTCCTTGGATGGTTGTTTCCAGTCCAGGGAGGACCTGGCTTGGCAGTTCGGGCTGGACTGTTCCCATGGGGCACAGGGTCAAGACTGATTTGCATATAGCTGGGTTCAAACTGGAAAGGCACGGTGAGCAAAAAAACGATGGATTTAGGCCCAGATCTCTGTACTGGGGTGAATGTATGACATTGTTCTGCATTCTGTCCATCACCTGTTGTTTTTGCTTTGTCACCCCGAGTGGGACGGGTATGCTCAGAAGTGAGTCCCGTGCTCTCCATGCCACTGGAATCAAGCTATCCAGGCTGATGAGGGCTGAAAGCCCGAAACCGGTCCTTGGATGCTTGTCTCCAGTCCAGGGAGGACCTGGCTTGGCAGTTCGGGCTGGACTGTTCCCATGGGGCACAGGGTCAAGACTGATTTGCATATAGCTGGGTTCAAACTGGAAAGGCATGGTGAGCAAAAAAACGATGGATTTAGGCCCAGATCTCTGTACTGGGGTGAATGTATGACATTGTTCTGCATTCTGTCCATCACCTGTTGTTTTTGCTTTGTCACCCCGAGTGGGACGGGTATGCTCAGACGTGAGTCCCGTGCTCTCCATGCCACTGGAATCAAGCTATCCAGGCTGATGAGGGCTGAAAGCCCGAAACCGGTCCTTAGATGGTTGTTTCCAGTCCAGGGAGGACCTGGCTTGGCAGTTCGGGCTGGACTGTTCCCATGGGGCACAGGGTCAAGACTGATTTGCATATAGCTGGGTTCAAACTGGAAAGGCATGGTGAGGAAAAAAACGATGGATTTAGGCCCATATCTCTGTACTGGGGTGAATGTATGACATTGTTCTGCATTCTGTCCATCACCTGTTGTTTTTGCTTTGTCACCCCGAGTGGGACGGGTATGCTCAGACGTGAGTCCTGTGCTCTCCATGCCACTGGAATCAAGCTATCCAGGCTGATGAGGGCTGACAGCCCGAAACCGGTCCTTGGATGGTTGTTTCCAGTCCAGGGAGGACCTGGCTTGGCAGTTCGGGCTGGACTGTTCCCATGGGGCACAGGGTCAAGACTGATTTGCATATAGCTGGGTTCAAACTGGAAAGGCATGGTGAGCAAAAAAACGATGGATTTAGGCCCAGATCTCTGTACTGGGGTGAATGTATGACATTGTTCTGCATTCTGTCCATCACCTGTTGTTTTTGCTTTGTTACCCCGAGTGGGACGGGTATGCTCAGACGTGAGTCCCGTGCTCTCCATGCCACTGGAATCAAGCTATCCAGGCTGATGAGGGCTGAAAGCCCGAAACCGGTCCTTGGATGCTTGTTTCCAGTCCACGGAGGACCTGGCTTGGCAGTTCGGGCTGGACTGTTCCCATGGGGCACAGGGTCAAGACTGATTTGCATATAGCTGGGTTCAAACTGGAAAGGCATGGTGAGCAAAAAAACAATGGATTTAGGCCCAGATCTCTGTACTGGGGTGAATGTATGACATTGTTCTGCATTCTGTCCATCACATGTTGTTTTTGCATTGTCACCCCGAGTGGGACGGGTATGCTCAGACGTGAGTCCCGTGCTCTCCATGCCACTGGAATCAAGCTATCCAGGCTGATGAGGGCTGAAAGCCCGAAACCGGTCCTTGGATGGTTGTTTCCAGTCCAGGGAGGACCTGGCTTGGCAGTTCGGGCTGGACTGTTCCCATGGGGCACAGGGTCAAGACTGATTTGCATATAGCTGGGTTCAAACTGGAAAGGCATGGTGAGCAAAAAAACGATGGATTTAGGCCCAGATCTCTGTACTGGGGTGAATGTATGACATTGTTCTGCATTCTGTCCATCACCTGTTGTTTTTGCTTTGTCACCCCGAGTGGGACGGGTATGCTCAGACGTGAGTCCCGTGCTCTCCATGCCACTGGAATCAAGCTATCCAGGCTGATGAGGGCTGAAAGCCCGAAACCAGTCCTTGGATGCTTGTCTCCAGTCCAGGGAGGACCTGGCTTGGCAGCTCGGGCTGGACTGTTCCCATGGGGCACAGGGTCAAGACTGATTTGCATATAGCTGGGTTCAAACTGGAAAGGCATGGTGAGCAAAAAAACGATGGATTTAGGCCCAGATCTCTGTACTGGGGTGAATGTATGACATTGTTCTGCATTCTGTCCATCACCTGTTGTTTTTGCTTTGTCACCCCGAGTGGGACGGGTATGCTCAGACGTAAGTCCCGTGCTCTCCATGCCACTGGAACCAAGCTATCCAGGCTGATGAGGGCTGAAAGCCCGAAACCGGTCCTTGGATGGTTGTTTCCAGTCCAGGGAGGACCTGGCTTGGCAGTTCGGGCTGGACTGTTCCCATGGGGCACAGGGTCAAGACTGATTTGCATATAGCTGGGTTCAAACTGGAAAGGCATGGTGAGCAAAAAAACGATGGATTTAGGCCCAGATCTCTGTACTGGGGTGAATGTATGACATTGTTCTGCATTCTGTCCATCACCTGTTGTTTTTGCTTTGTCACCCCGAGTGGGACGGGTATGCTCAGACGTGAGTCCCGTGCTCTCCATGCCACTGGAATCAAGCTATCCAGGCTGATGAGGGCTGACAGCCCGAAACCGGTCCTTGGATGGTTGTTTCCAGTCCAGGGAGGACCTGGCTTGGCAGTTCGGGCTGGACTGTTCCCATGGGGCACAGGGTCAAGACTGATTTGCATATAGCTGGGTTCAAACTGGAAAGCCATGGTGAGCAAAAAAACGATGGATTTAGGCCCAGATCTCTGTACTGGGGTGAATGTATGACATTGTTCTGCATTCTGTCCATCACCTGTTGTTTTTGCTTTGTCACCCCGAGTGGGACGGGTTTGCTCAGACGTGAGTCCCGTGCTCTCCATGCCACTGGAATCAAGCTATCCAGGCTGATGAGGGCTGAAAGCCCGAAACCGGTCCTTGGATGGTTGTTTCCAGTCCAGGGAGGACCTGGCTTGGCAGTTCGGGCTGGACTGTTCCCATGGGGCACAGGGTCAAGACTGATTTGCATATAGCTGGGTTCAAACTGGAAAGGCATGGTGAGCAAAAAAACGATGGATTTAGGCCCAGATCTCTGTACTGGGGTGAATGTATGACATTGTTCTGCATTCTGTCCATCACCTGTTGTTTTTGCTTTGTCACCCCGAGTGGGACGGGTATGCTCAGACGTGAGTCCCGTGCTCTCCATGCCACTGGAATCAAGCTATCCAGGCTGATGAGGGCTGAAAGCCCGAAACCGGTCCTTGGATGCTTGTCTCCGGTCCAGGGAGGACCTGGCTTGGCAGTTCGGGCTGGACTGTTCCCATGGGGCACAGGGTCAAGACTGATTTGCATATAGCTGGGTTCAAACTGGAAAGGCATGGTGAGCAAAAAAACGATGGATTTAGGCCCAGATCTCTGTACTGGGGTGAATGTATGACATTGTTCTGCATTCTGTCCATCACCTGTTGTTTTTGCTTTGTCACCCCGAGTGGGACGGGTATGCTCAGACGTGAGTCCCGTGCTCTCCATGCCACTGGAATCAAGCTATCCAGGCTGATGAGGGCTGAAAGCCCGAAACCGGTCCTTGGATGGTTGTTTCCAGTCCAGGGAGGACCTGGCTTGGCAGTTCGGGCTGGACTGTTCCCATGGGGCACAGGGTCAAGACTGATTTGCATATAGCTGGGTTCAAACTGGAAAGGCATGGTGAGCAAAAAAACGAAGGATTTAGGCCCAGATCTCTGTACTGGGGTGAATGTATGACATTGTTCTGCATTATGTCCATCACCTGTTGTTTTTGCTTTGTCACCCTGAGTGGGACGGGTATGCTCAGACGTGAGTCCCGTGCTCTCCATGCCACTGGAATCAAGCTATCCAGGCTGATGAGGGCTGACAGCCCGAAACCGGTCCTTGGATGGTTGTTTACAGTCCAGAGAGGACCTGGCTTGGCAGTTCGGGCTGGACTGTTCCCATGGGGCACAGGGTCAAGACTGATTTGCATATAGCTGGGTTCAAACTGGAAAGGCATGGTGAGCAAAAAAACGATGGATTTAGGCTCAGATCTCTGTACTGGGGTGAATGTATGACATTGTTCTGCATTCTGTCCATCACCTGTTGTTTTTGCATTGTCACCCCGAGTGGGACGGGTATGCTCAGACGTGAGTCCCGTGCTCTCCATGCCACTGGAATCAAGCTATCCAGGCTGATGAGGGCTGAAAGCCCGAAACCGGTCCTTGGATGCTTGTCTCCAGTCCAGGGAGGACCTGGCTTGGCAGTTCGGGCTGGACTGTTCCCATGGGGCACAGGGTCAAGACTGATTTGCATATAGCTGGGTTCAAACTGGAAAGGCATGGTGAGCAAAAAAACGATGGATTTAGGCCCAGATCTCTGTACTGGGTGAATGTATGACATTGTTCTGCATTCTGTCTATCACCTGTTGTTTTTGCTTTGTCACCCCGAGTGGGACGGGTATGCTCAGACGTGAGTCCCGTGCTCTCCATGCCACTGGAATCAAGCTATCCAGGCTGATGAGGGCTGAAAGCCCGAAACCGGTCCTTGGATGGTTGTTTCCAGTCCAGGGAGGACCTGGCTTGGCAGTTCGGGCTGGACTGTTCCCATGGGGCACAGGGTCAAGACTGATTTGCATATAGCTGGGTTCAAACTGGAAAGGCATGGTGAGCAAAAAAACGATGGATTTAGGCCCAGATCTCTGTACTGGGGTGAATGTATGACATTGTTCTGCATTCTGTCCATCACCTGTTGTTTTTGCTTTGTTACCCCGAGTGGGACGGGTATGCTCAGACGTGAGTCCCGTGCTCTCCATGCCACTGGAATCAAGCTATCCAGGCTGATGAGGGCTGAAAGCCCGAAACCGGTCCTTGGATGGTTGTTTCCAGTCCAGGGAGGACCTGGCTTGGCAGTTCGGGCTGGACTGTTCCCATGGGGCACAGGGTCAAGACTGATTTGCATATAGCTGGGTTCAAACTGGAAAGGCATGGTGAGCAAAAAAACGATGGATTTAGGCCCAGATCTCTGTACTGGGGTGAATGTATGACATTGTTCTGCATTCTGTCCATCACCTGTTGTTTTTGCTTTGTCACCCCGAGTGGGACGGGAATGCTCAGACGTGAGTCCCGTGCTCTCCATGCCACTGGAATCAAGCTATCCAGGCTGATGAGGGCTGAAAGCCCGAAACCGGTCCTTGGATGCTTGTCTCCAGTCCAGGGAGGACCTGGCTTGGCAGTTCGGGCTGGACTGTTCCCATGGGGCACAGGGTCAAGACTGATTTGCATATAGCTGGGTTCAAACTGGAAAGGCATGGTGAGCAAAAAAACGATGGATTTAGGCCCAGATCTCTGTACTGGGGTGAATGTATGACATTGTTCTGCATTCTGTCCATCACCTGTTGTTTTTGCTTTGTCACCCCGAGTGGGACGGGTATGCTCAGACGTGAGTCCCGTGCTCTCCATGCCACTGGAATCAAGCTATCCAGGCTGATGAGGGCTGAAAGCCCGAAACCGGTCCTTGGATGGTTGTTTCCAGTCCAGGGAGGACCTGGCTTGGCAGTTCGGGCTGGACTGTTCCCATGGGGCACAGGGTCAAGACTGATTTGCATATAGCTGGGTTCAAACTGGAAAGGCATGGTGAGCAAAAAAACAAAGGATTTAGGCCCAGATCTCTGTACTGGGGTGAATGTATGACATTGTTCTGCATTATGTCCATCACCTGTTGTTTTTGCTTTGTCACCCTGAGTGGGACGGGTATGCTCAGACGTGAGTCCCGTGCTCTCCATGCCACTGGAATCAAGCTATCCAGGCTGATGAGGGCTGACAGCCCGAAACCGGTCCTTGGATGGTTGTTTCCAGTCCAGGGAGGACCTGGCTTGGCAGTTCGGGCTGGACTGTTCCCATGGGGCACAGGGTCAAGACTGATTTGCATATAGCTGGGTTCAAAGTGGAAAGGCATGATGAGCAAAAAAACGATGGATTTAGGCCAAGATCTCTGTACTGGGTGAATGTATGACATTGTTCTGCATTCTGTCCATCACCTGTTGTTTTTGCTTTGTCACCCCGAGTGGGACGGGTATGCTCAGACGTGAGTCCCGTGTTCTCCATGACACTGGAATCAAGCTATCCAGGCTGATGAGGGCTGAAAGCCCGAAACCGGTCCTTGGATGCTTGTTTCCAGTCCAGGGAGGACCTGGCTTGGCAGTTCGGGCTGGACTGTTCCCATGGGACACAGGGTCAAGACTGATTTGCATATAGCTGGGTTCAAACTGGAAAGGCATGGTGAGCAAAAAAAATGATGGATTTAGGCCCAGATCTCTGTACTGGGTGAATGTATGACATTGTTCTGCATTCTGTCCATCACCTGTTGTTTTTGCTTTGTCACCCCGAGTGGGACGGGTATGCTCAGACGTGAGTCCCGTGCTCTCCATGCCACTGGAATCAAGCTATCCATGCTGATGAGGGCTGAAAGCCCGAAACCGGTCCTTAGATGCTTGTTTCCAGTCCAGGGAGGACCTGGCTTGGCAGTTTGGGCTGGACTGTTCCCATGGGGCACAGGGTCAAGACTGATTTGCATATAGCTGGGTTCAAAGTGGAAAGGCATGGTGAGCAAAAAAACAATGAATTTAGGCCCAGATTTCTGTACTGGGTGAATGTATGACATTGTTCTGCATTCTTTCCATCACCTGTTGTTTTTGATTTGTCACCCGAGTGGGACGGATATGCTCAGACGTGAGTCCCGTTCTCTCCATGCCATTGGAATCAAGCTATCCAGGCTGATGAGGGCTGAGGCCCGAAACCGGTCCTTGGATGCTTGTTTCCAGTCCAGGGAGGACCTGGCTTGGCAGTTCGGGCTGGACTGTTCCCATGGGGCACAGGGTCAAGACTGATTTGCATATAGCTGGGTTCAAACTGGAATGGCATGGTGAGCAAAAAAACGATGGATTTAGTCCCAGATCTCTGTACTGGGGTGAATGTATGACATTGTTCTGCATTCTGTCCATCACTTGTTGTTTTTGCTTTGTCACCCCGAGTGGGACGGGTATGCTCAGACGTGAGTCCCGTGCTCTCCATGCCACTGGAACCAAGCTATCCAGGCTGATGAGGGCTGAAAGCCCGAAACCGGTCCTTGGATGCTTGTTTCCAGTCCAGGGAGGACCTGGCTTGGCAGTTTGGGCTGGACTGTTCCCATGGGGCACAGGGTCAAGACTGATTTGCATATAGCTGGGTTCAAACTGGAAAGGCATAGTGAGCAAGAAAACGATGGATTTAGGCCCAGATCTCTGTACTGGGGTGAATGTATGACATTGTTCTGCATTCTGTCCATCACCTGTTGTTTTTGCTTTGTCACCCCGAGTGGGACGGGTATGCTCAGACCTGAGTCCCGTGCTCTCCATGCCACTGGAATCAAGCTATCCAGGCTGATGAGGGCTGAAAGCCCGAAACCGGTCCTTGGATGCTTGTTTCCAGTCCAGGGAGGACCTGGCTTGGCAGTTCGGGCTGAACTGTTCCCATGGGGCACATGGTCAAGACTGATTTGCATATAGCTGGGTTCAAACTGGAAAGGCATGGTGAGCAAAAAAACGATGGATTTAGTCCCAGATCTCTGTACTGGGGTGAATGTATGAGATTATTCTGCATTATGTCCATCACCTGTTGTTTTTGCTTTGTCACCCCGAGTGGGACGGGTATGCTCAGACGTGAGTCCCGTGCTCTCCATGCCACTGGAATCAAGCTATCCAGGCTGATGAGGGCTGAAAGCCCGAAACCGGTCCTTGGATGCTTGTTTCCAGTCCAGGGAGGACCTGGATTGGCAGTTTGGGCTGGACTGTTTCCATGGGGCACAGGGTGAAGTCTGATTTGCATATAGCTGGGTTCAAACTGGAAAGGCATGGTGAGCAAAAAAACGATGGATTTAGGCCCAGATCTCTGTACTGGGGTGAATGTATGACATTGTTCTGCATTCTGTCCATCACCTGTTGTTTTTGCTTTGTCACCCCGAGTGGGACGGGTATGCTCAGACGTGAGTCCTGTGCTCTCCATGCCACTGGAATCAAGCTATCCAGGCTGTTGAGGGCTGAAAGCCCTAAACCAGTCCTTGGATGCTTGTTTCCAGTCCAGGGAGGACCTGGCTTGGCAGTTCGGGCTGGACTGTTCCCATGGGGCACAGGGTCAAGACTGATTTGCATATAGCTGGGTTCAAACTGGAAAGGCATGGTGAGCAAAAAACGATGGATTTAGGCCCAGATCTCTGTACTGGGTGAATGTATGACATTGTTCTGCATTCTGTCCATCACCTGTTGTTTTTGCTTTGTCACCCCGAGTGGGACGGGTATGCTCAGACGTGATTCCCGTGATCTCCATGCCACTGGAATCAAGCTATCCAGGCTGATGAGGGCTGAAAGCCCGAAACCGGTCCTTGGATGCTTGTTTCCAGTCCGGGGAGGACCTGGCTTGGCAGTTCGGGCTGGACTGTTCCCATGGGGCACAGGGTCAAGACTGATTTGCATATAGCTGGGTTCAAACTGGAAAGGCATGGTGAGCAAAAAAACGATGGATTTAGGCCCAGATCTCTGTACTGGGGTGAATGTATGACATTGTTCTGCATACTGTCCATCACCTGTTGTTTTTGCTTTGTCACCCCGAGTGGTACGGGTATGCTCAGACGTGAGTCCCATGCTCTCCATGCCACTGGAATCAAGCTATCCAGGCTGATGAGGGCTGAAAGCCCGAAACCGGTCCTTGGATGCTTGTTTCCAGTCCAGGGAGGACCTGGCTTGGCAGTTTGGACTGGACGTTTCCCATGGGGCACAGGGTCAAGACAGATTTGCATATAGTTGGGTTCAAACTGGAAAGGCATGGTGAGCAAAAAAATGATGGATTTAGGCCCAGATCTCTGTACTGGGGTGAATGTATGACATTATTCTGCATTCTGTCCATCACCTGTTGTTTTTGCTTTGTCACCCCGAGTGGGACGGGTATGCTCAGACGTGAGTCCCGTGCTCTCCATGCCACTGGAATCAAGCTATCCAGGCTGATGAGGGCTGAAAGCCCAAAACCGGTCCTTGGATGCTTGTTTCCAGTCCAGGGAGGACCTGGCTTGGCAGTTCGGGCTGGACTGTTCCCGTGGGGGACAGGGTCAAGACTGATTTGCATATAGCTGGGTTCAAACTGGAAAGGCATGGTGAGCAAAAAAACGATGGATTTAGGCCCAGATCTCTGTACTGGAGTGAATGTATGACATTGTTCTGCATTCTGTCCATCACCTGTTGTTTTTGCTCAATCTGTACATGGTCATCGGGAAATACACCATGGCCCGGCAGGACACCATCCACATGGCGTTCATGGACCTTTCCTCCGCGTTTGACTGTGTCAACCGGAGGAAACCCTGAGAGTCCTCGGGCGCCATGGGGGTGGAGCCTACTTTGGTTAACTTTTTTAGGGACTTGCATCGGGATACAAAGGCCAATGTGAGGTACTCGTAGGACCTTAGGGTGTCGAGGGATTTAGTGTCCGAAGGGGTGTAAGGCAGGACTGTATCCTGGCCCCTTTTCTTTTTAATTTATATATTAATGACTTGGAGGAGCATCTACTAAACACTGGAGCTGATTATCCTTAAGTTGGCGCAAAGGCTTGCCTGTTTTATTATACGCAGACAACGCTGTCCTCATGGCCAGGACCGCAAGAAGTCTCCAAATCCTATTAAGCGCTTTTTACAATTTTATGGCTGACCGTGATTTATCTATTAATAACTCCAAATCCTATATAATGCAGGTGGGGCAGCGCAACAAGAAACTGTACCCATTTAGGGTTAACAGGGAGAAGGTCCCCATGACTAGAACATTCTCCTACTTGGGAGTTTTGTTCGATGACCAGCTAAAATGGGGACCACTACTCCAAAGGAAAAGGGGTGAGATAACTAGGGTATACGCACCTTTATTTAATTTTGCTAGGAAAATGGGCAAGCGACCTATTGCTGCACTATTAAAGATATATCAGGCAAAACGTGTGGCACTAGGCAGCTATGGCAGCGAACTCTGGGGGTATGTGGCAGCCAACGACATTGTGGTGGCAGAGAATATTTTTTTGAAACAGCTGTTGGGGGTTCCAAAGGGTACTTCCAATTTAATAGTGCATGAAGAAACTGGCACACCTTTTATTGGTGATACCCCAGCACTACGGCCATTAACCTTCTGGTTAAAATGTAGGCCTAAGAAAAATTTGGTCTTAAATCACCAGTTTTTAAAGGAAGCACTATCCATGGATTATATGCTTAAAATCCCGTGGTTGAAATACTTAAAGGATTGTTTTCTTGCACTGGGGCGTTTAGAACTTTTTTTAAATCCAGATGCGATCACATCTGCTGATGTAGAGTATGTGAGAAAAACCTTCTCTTTATCACAACAAATGATTCGTGAGGAGGTGGAATTAAATAAACCCAGGATTCGCAAATATGTCATGTTGAAAACTACACCTTTAATGGAGCCTTACTTATTATGGCCAATATTGGGCTATAAACAGTTTCTGCTAACTAGGTTCCGATTGGACTATTTTCATTTTTTATTAACTGTTCCCAGGGGATCTCATAGAGGCCAAGTGCTTCCATCCTGCGGCTGCGACAGTAAGTCTCCGCAGGATCTGGTGCACTTTTTATTTATTTGCTCCCTATGTGATGTACCCTGGAGGTTCTTTTTAAAGCCCCTTTTTAAAAAACTGAATTTTACCCAGGTCCGACCAGCCCTTTGTTACTTGCAACTGTTAAAGCCGGAATGCACTATATTTTTGATTGGCTTTTTAAAATCAGCCCTAAAACTTAGAAATAGTAGGGAGATTTAACGACTTATAAATGCTGCTATTATTATATTTGCTCCATAGTGATTGCTATTTTTATTATGTATTTTAACACATGAGCACTTTATGGTTGTATATCTAGTTTTTACCTTTTTTAATTGTATTATTGTACTTTTATGGTTTTCTCTGTTTGAAAAACCGAATAAAGATTTTCTGATCTGATCACTCAGTGAGCTCTGTTGTCACAGATTCACCTACATCCACTGGCCTTCACCATTTCCCATTGTTTTAAATACTATGTATTCAAGGAAGGCACACAAACATACACATTCTAAATCCAGTCAGTGCCTGAGTTTGCTGCACTTTGAAGACAATCATTTTATCAAGCTAACAGTCACAAAATAAACAATATATAACAGATACCATGTGCAATATAGCCCAGCATTGCCATCTCGGGCTGTGCTTTAATTTGAGGGGGGGGGGGCAAGCAGCTCCACTCCCTGAGCCATGCTATCTCTTGGGACAACATCTATTCCCTGCCTGCAAGAGTGTAGGCCAAAAAGGCTTCTGTGCTCACACCCAGTAGGAGCAGAAAGGCTCCTGACAGGTGGGAGCACAAAGTTTCTCCCTGCCCATGCTCACTGGGGAGGGAAACATCGAATTGCGGTCACTGATCAGGAGTAAGAAGAAAGGCTGCTTCCCCTGGGTTTGGAGAAAAGCCGGCTCCCGGCGCACCTGGGATGGGTGCTGGTAAGAAAGCTGTCAAGGCCTTGGGGCTCCCACGTATCCTCCACCATAAAAAAAATCATGTGGGGTGCCCCAGGTGGGCACTGAGTAACCCCAGTTTTGTTTTAAAATAAATAAATCAAATGTATTGCTGGCTCGTGCACAACCCATGGGGTCGCTAGAGGCGCTGTGGGTGCTCTGTGGCTCTCCCTGGGCCCCAACAAAAATTAAGGATATAGTTTCTCCAGCTGGGCTAAGGGGTACTAATAAAATAATAAATAAAAAATGATTGGATAATTATACACTGCCCGGTAATTGAGCACCCGTTAATGCCCTGCTAGGGCCCTGCAAGAGCTTGCTATTTGTATTTTTTTGGATTCCGATGGTGCCCCTAGAAGGGGCAGGGCAACAACATTATTTTCAATGTTTTGGGTGACTGCAGGGAGTGCAGCAGCTCCACAGCAGAAAACATTTATACAAACTGTAAAGCCTGAATTACGAGTTCGGCAGTCCATAGGCCCTCCAAACCTGTTGTGGTGGTATGACCACCACTGCACTGTGGGAGCGCCAGCAGTATTTCAACTGCAGCAGCAGGACCACAATGAAACCCGCCAGCACAGCCAGAAACAAGGATCCAGTGAGGTGTAGGCGGTGTGGGTTGAGGCATCAATATTCAGGCGGTGCCACTGCAGCATCGCCGAGCACATTACAAATTGCCAAAACACCACTCTTTCCATGGTGGTGAGCCCACCATGAAAAGGATGGCAGTGAGACACCTAAGGGGGCTATTAGGGCCCCCTGATGCCTCTGGGCCCAAGGGGTGCATGTAGGGGGATATTTAGTGCCCCCTATATTTGCATCCCCAGTTCCTGCACAGTGTGGCATGTATGTCACACTGTTCAGGAAGGTGCAGTCAGTGCTCTGAGAGCAGCGGTGTTCTGCATGTTAGGTTCTTCTATGAGCCTAGCAGACCGCTGCACGACCCCCCGCCAGATCAGGATTTGACTCCTGTTCTGGTGGGTGGTCAAACTCGTAATCAATGATACAAAACAACAAATGGCTCTGCTGGGTAGAGCAAAAAAATTACTTTTTAGAGCCAAGAGTTATTTTGTGGAGACAAAGGTTATTGAATGCAATTATTTGCATGAGTTACCATAAACATATGGAGCACACCCAAAAATATACACTGAATGAATATTCCATCTAATTTTTATCAAGTTGGGTTTTTCACTTAACACATACATGTATGGGTAAAATAAACACAAAACATCAAATATAGTTAATGCACTGTGGATTATGCGACTGGTGAACAAGAAAATTTGATACACAGGTGACTGTCAGAAGAGGACAGTGCCAAAGTAAACTCTCTCACTCGGTAGTGGAAGGAGGCAAAATTTGGCGTGCTGTTATTCAGGCAAATGAAGGGAAGGTGGAATGCCTGTCAGGCAAGTGCAGGACAGGGAGATGTTTAAGTACCACGGAAATGAAAAATCTTTCTTTTTGGTAGCTTTTTTTTTGTCCTCATTAGACAGCACCTCCATCCGAAACCGCCCTTTTTTTCGATGCCGGGAGAGAAAGGTTCTCATATTGCCTTATTGATCAGAGACCTGCGAATTGCACTTCCAATAGCCATTCTCCCTAACCCTCGACTCTCCCAAACCCGGATACCGATCCACCAGGAGAGATACGAAATTGTTTAGGAGTGGCGTGTGTAATATTCTTGACTTGTTTCCGTAAACCTAATTCCAACAAAATATAATCTATCCTCGACTGGTGATGATATTTCTTGTTTACATACATGTATCCTCTTTTATCCCCCATCCTCCATCTCCAACTATCATATAATCCCAGTTACTTCATCATAGATTTTATCTGCCCCTTCATTTTTTGGTTTACACTTGCTCTACTACCAGCCGATCTATGCGAGGTACTTTCTAATGTCACATTAAAGTCCCCAGCCCAAATAATTGGGTCTCAGGAGCAGGATAACACCACTGCTAACTCTTGCAGTGGTGCTACATCATCCTAACGTGAAATCAAGCCCCCTTACTTTTAATTTTGCTACTACCCATCTACCACATGTGTCTGAATTACTTTGTATAATAGAAATGTTAGGGTCTTGCTTTAATATTATCGCCACTCCTTTGGTTACGAAAGTTTGCTTAGTACACACCATTTGTTTCACCCACTTTTGGGACTTAAATATTTCCTTACACTCTTTCTCAGACAAATGCGTCTCCAGAAGCACACATACCTGGTCATTACAATCTTTTATATACTGGAGTATACGCTCTCTACTTGGCCTCACCCTTAACCCATTAACATTGCAAGATAAAATCTTCAGGCTCAATCTCTGTCCCTCTCCCATTTTTCTATTTTCGTAATCTTCTCAACTGGCAAATCTGAGACTTCAAAGGATTATTTTCTTTTTTCCCTAATGCTCCCCACCCAGTGACCCCTACCCTTTACTTTCCCCCTCATGGAGAACTGTCCCCCGTTTCTAATATCCTAAGCCTATGGTTTTTTTTCCCAAGTGTGTTTCTATCTCTACCTTTATAGTAACTAAAATGCATTTCAAATCACTATTTAGAGCCCTTCCTAACTCGCTACCTCGTTCATGTGTCTATTTACAAATCTATTTACAGGATCCTATAAAGTCGTTCACTTCACTCACCACTCTGAAATGATACATCTTGTTATTCAACAATAACTTTTAGCACCGCCGGGAATTTCATCTGCACAGAGGTTCCTAACTCCTTCAACTGGTCCATTCTCTTGCCCAACTCACATTGCCTGTTGGAGGTAATGTAGGAAGCATCTGACCTAATTTCGCAAGATATCCCATCTACCTTTACTGTTTTCGTTTTCAGAGTGCTTGATAATACCTTCTCTTTCAGAGAATAAATAAGGAAATTTACCAAAATCCTCCTAGGTTTACTTCTGTTTGGATTAAGCCTAAAAGGACCCCAATGTGCAGTCCGAATGTCCCTAACCAACTCTTGCTCAGTCTCTTCTAGATGGAGCCCTGTTGTAAGGAACTTAACTACCATACCTTTCAGGTCATCTCCCTCCACTCCTTCTGGCACATTTACAATCCGTAGAATATTTCTCCTTTGGTTGTATTCCATCCTTTCCTCCCAATCCTGATGCCTGTGTTCTCTAAATCACAAGGCTTTTATTTCTTCTTTATTTATCTGTATCTTGCCCTTGAGTTCCTCTACTGTCGCCTCTAAAACTGTTGTTCTTCCTGTAAGATCATCCAATTTTTTCTCTAGCGCCTCACAAGCCAATTTAATCTCTTTTTGGCTCACTTCAGACAACTTGAACCTACTTCTAATCTCGGTCGTAAGTGTTGCTATCAGATCACCCAGGCCTTCTCCCCGTGTTGACTTCTTCCCCCTGTTTGCTTTGAGTCTTATCTTTTCTCTCTTTTGTGTTCAATTCCTGACCTGGATTAGGTTCTTCTGTCCCTCTTTTCTTAGTTCCCTCATCTTGCTCTAACGGTGGGTGCGTAGTGGGCCTATTTCTTATCTCTTTTGCTTTTACTACACTCTCCTGATCTTATTGACCTTCTTCTTGCAGTATTGTGTACCTGTTGGGACTACACATATCACTTCACTCCCCGGTAATTTTTCCATTTCATGATCTAAATGTCCCTCCATACTCTTATCCATTTCACTACTTCTCGTCCTACCTTCCCTCAGTGTTAGTGTCCTTGGCAACACCTTAAAAAAGGTCCTAAGAGAGGGAGTAACCTTCTCCTTCTGGGCTTTGTTCATACAGTGTTTTATCAGCCCCTCTTGCTTGGCCACTCTCCGTTCTCTTTTTACAGGGATTCTTGCTACTGGAGTTTTGAACTCTGAGATTTCTCTTTCTTCCTCTCCTTCACCTCCTTCTCCTCCACCTCAACCACCACCTCTACTTGCCCCCTGTCCTGCCAAGGCTGTACCCCTCTTAGCACTCCTTAATGTGTATCTTCCTTGACCCAGCTGCTTAGGCTCACTAATATATGTAACCTCTACTTTTTGTTTTAAATGGAGCTTTTTTTCGACGTCCTGCCCCCTTTTGGACTTCTTTTCTCCCTGTAGTTTGAAACTCTGATGTAGGACCTGCCTTTTTTCTGTACTTCCCCCCATTGTTTTCAGGACTATCTATGTCCAGCTCTCCAATTGCTCTACTTTGCATTTTTTGGCTGCCCCGACCCCCTACTCCCCGGTATGGTATGCTTGCTGCCACCTTTCTCCCTCTTTTCACTTCCAGCGCGGCTCTAGACCAATGCTATTCACTGCCCCCTCCACCTGCCGTGACTGCCTTTGCCCTTACACCCTGTCACTATTAAAAAAACTCTCATATGCGAGGGGGGACCAGAATAAGACCAGGATAAAGTCTCAAATCCATTACCGTATTGATTGCCAAAATCAGATTGTCCACTACTTTCTCCACTCGACTCTGCCCTCTGGTCGACTCTCAGTCCCTTGGCATAGAGCCCCGACCCCAGGTAGGACGCCAGTTGAGACTGCACATCCGATCCACGGACTCCGCTGCACTGGACTCCCGGCCTCCAACTACCAATCCACTGCATGTATTTCCCAGTTTGTAACGATTATCCTCTAACCTCGGTACATTATTTCCATTCGTCCCGATCTCACACCTTTTCTGCACTTTTTTCTGCCTGGTAGCTCGCAGGAAAACATCAATTTCCCACACACGCCTGGAGGAGCTCCCACAACCCGCTTCTAGCTGGCCGCCATGTTCTCAAGAAATGGACAATCTTTCATTGATGAGTCAGACAGACCAGGGTCGGCTGGAAAATCGGCTCCCAGGATGGCAGGTACGTGTGGGGACAGTCTGTGTACATGCAAAAGCAGGCCCCAGTGGGTGAAAGCATGGCCCCAAAGAGGACAAGCAGGTTGAGCACCACGGGTAGACAAAGCAACATCAGGAAACAAGGTTGCAAAGTGCAAATAAAATTTAAAAAGTGAACAGTGTCCTTATCTGTGATGTGAACCACCAGAACAAGTGAGGATGAAGAAAAGGCTAGGTGAGCCCGTCCAGTTGCCATCGCCTATCACACTCGAGGAACGCTTGCTTTCCCCCTGAAATGAAGAGCATAACAACATTCTGTTAAAAAATGGTAAACAAGGTAGAGCTAGAATAAGAACAGAATCTGAGAGGATAGTAACAAAAAGGAGGCATAAAAGTGATTGGAGCATAGTTGTAAATCATGTAACAGAGGTGGAACATTATTCATCATGTGAATGTACCCCAAGCTCCTTCTCTAAATTGAGGCCCCCCCGGTTATTGGTATATAAATCCAGAATTTATCTTGATTCTTTCTTCCTGAATTTCAGTATCCTATCTCCACCCCTGGGACTGTGGGGAATTTGCTGTGTGGCGAAGACAGAGAGAAGGAAATTGTCAGAGAAATGTCTTTCCTGGAAATGCCTTGCTACAGGATAGTTGAGGTCCCCCTTCATGATGGTTCTCATGTGCTCGAGCTCTCTTTTCGTGGCCATTTGTGTGGTGCTGTCCATGTACCTGCAATGGCAGGGGCATTCCAAGATGTATATATCTCCAATGGGGAGCTGCAGGTGAAGAACTGCATGATCTGGTCTGGCCTGGAAGTAGAGTATTCTTTCCTCACTGTGCTACTACTACAGGCTTTACAGTGCCCGCAAGGAAAAAAGTCCTTTGAGTTGTGATCCCTGGCATGTTTAGTGAGTGCGATGTCACTCTGGACCAGTATGTCCCCCAAGTTGCATCCCTTTATGTAGGTGATCCTGAGTCTATCATGGATAGAGTGCCCTACGACTGGGTCACTCTTGAGTACATCCCGATTTTTGGCCAACATGTTCCGTATGTCCTTGGTGTTGTTGAACGTCATGACCACGCAAAGGATAACAAGCCTAGATTGTGACTCCCACTTCGCCTCTGAGGATTGCCTGTTCTCAGCAGTCGGTCAACCTGCCACAGCATTGACCTACTCCGATACAACCATCAACTTCTCATGTCCAGGATAGATGTGTTGCACACACTCTTCCCATGATCTGCAGGACCTAACATACCTGGTGAGGAGCAGGTATTCTTTAGGCACCAATCTCCTCACCCCAGCCTCCCACATGCCACTACCCGACAGTCGCATCAGAGGCTGTCTCATGCAGAGGGCGCTGGCAGATGGTCGTGGAGGCCAGCTGAAAGATGAATTTTCCCAACAACAGACTGATGTGAGACAGGATATTTGTACCATAGGGGCTACTCTGTCTGACATTTCCGACTCAACACACGGAATACAGGAAATCCTTTAGATGATTGACAGAAAGACCCTTGTCTTGGACAGTATTGAGAAATCTTGTCAATACATGGCAAGGAGGCAAATTGACATCATAGCAATCCACAGGGAAGAGAGTGCAAGACACCATGCATTGACCATGAAGATGATGAAGGGCATGTTAAAACTGTTTCACATCTTCCTTCATGTTCAACAAATGAAGGCAACCTCATACCAATCTGCACCCCACCCCACCCAGCCACCTGTACCACAACCTGCACAGGCACCACCCCCATATGTACACAGGCTCCACCCACACTACACCTGCCCCCTGCTAAAAGCATATCCTCCACCTGTACAGGCATTCTAACCCCTGTACAGGCACCTCCCCCACCTGTGCATGCACCCTTACCCCCTATACAAGCACCTCTTCTACCTATACAGGTACCCTCACCCCCTATACAGCAACCCCCCCCTCCTGTAGAGGCACCCTCATCCCTGAACAGACATCTTCCCTACCTGCACAGGTACCCTCACCACCTGTACAGGCACCTCCCCCACCCCTACAGGCACTCTCACTCCCTGTACAGGCACCTCTCCACCTGTACAGTCACTATTGTCCCCTGTACAGGCACACCCACCAGTTGTACAGGCACCCTCATCCCCTGTACAGGCACACCTACCAGCTGTACAAGTACCCTCACACCCAGTACAGGCACAACTACAAACAGTACAGGCAGATGCACCATGCCCATCCACACATGTTTACCAACACAGAAAACAAACTCACTCCCAATTGTGAAATCACAAGACAGATCCCCCATAATCACTGTAAAATATGTGTACCCATAAAATATGTAAATAAATATATATTCTTCCAAGTCAATAGTAGTTACATAATAGTTGAAGATGGTCAATTGGTTACTGTGGTTGTAGGCCATATATGTGACAATAAATGTGTGAGTGAGACATGTAGATATGTAGGACCATCTGTGTTACAAGGTGTCGTGTTGAAAGCATAGCTAAACACCTACCGATATAGACTTCCATGCATTGACTCCAGCATATATAATCAACAACACAAGAAAGAGATGGTGTTCAGGAGAAATACATATATTTTGGAAATACATTTGACAAAATGGCCATTGAAAAGGGAGTAAAGAAGTCAAATAAAATCTTCAGGCAGAATGGACAACGGATTTTGGAGGGGGTTATGGAAAATAAATTATTCACCTCAGGAATGGTCAGGGGAACCAGTCTACGTACACGGGGTAGCTGAAAAATCCACAGTCCAAAGAAAGCCCAGTCACTGATAATCCTCAATGACCTTATTCACCTCAGGAATGGTCAGGGGAACCAGTCTACGTACACGGGGTAGCTGAAAAATCCACAGTCCAAAGAAAGCCCAGTCACTGATAATCCTCAATGACCTCCTTCTCCACAATGTGGAGATCCACTTCTCGTGTGGACACTTCCTGGGTGAATGGTGCCGGACAAGACACCCAACAGTAATGAGAAACATGAGGGGTACAAGGGGTAGCACGGGTAACAGCGATGGAATACGTACTGGGAGACACAACTACAGTGTTCTAGGTGGGTCATTGTGTCAACGCAGACAATATGTCTGTACCTAAGGAAGTGATAGCGGCATTGATGCTCCTCTTGAAACATAAGGAATTTATTATGGATATCCTTTTTTTACACAAACTTTATTGCATTTATTCATTTTACAACATCCTCATGTCAGTCGCAGCGGAAAATAGGAATTTTATACAGAAAAAACATGTCACGTGTATCACAGAACAGTATAAAGCATCAAGCACCTGTCCATAAATAGACATTGCCACAGAATAGTGCTGTTCCAAAATTATCCACCCACCTTCCTAGGTGTTTGTAGTGTTGTGAAGGAGTAGTGAATTAAAACTGATGTGTCGTCATCTCAGGATAATAATTATGGCACACCAAGGAGCACAAGAAGGGTGCAGTCTATACCCAGCTCCATAGTAAAGGTGGACTCAGGGGATGCGCTCTTATAAGTAATACAACTGACGCATGTGTAGCCTGAACAATCAGCATATCACTCTCTTCAGAGATCTCATCTTGTAATCTAAAGCTTTTTAGGAGGATGTCCCATTCGAGTGAGATGGGTCTCTGGCTTAGTCCCCTATATTCCTCCTGTCGTATCGCTCTGCTCTCTGCCTATCCCCAGTATATAACCTCTTCCCGTCATAAAATGAACTGTGGAGGCTTCTGGGATTACCTGTGTCAGGTTATCAGTCAGATTGCTAGTGGTAGGGCTAAGTCAGTAAAGCGTAATGCCAGTTGCAGTTCTTTAGTCTGGAATATAGCCCTAATAGACAGAGTGCTGGGGTATTCCAGGGCATGATGCCAGTCAGTTCTGTTAAGGTCTTGGATATTTCCGTTCAATAAGCAGTCGGTGAAGGACATGACCATAACATGTGCAGGAAACTGGGATCGGCTGTAAGACACTGGCGGACTTTGTGTGGAGTTAGGTATGCTCTATGTAAAATTGAGAATTGGAAGAAGTTAAATCTTGAGTTATGAGACTTTTGCAGGATATTCTAACATAGCGGCCAAATCCTTGTACAAGAGGTTACACAAAAGATCCTCCTCCCAATTCGCTTTAAGAGAAGAGAGCGATATCAGAGGGGAATTCTGAACCCACAGTAAAGCCAAGGTACCAGGTGTCTGCCATTTCCCATAAAATGTATCGCCTGTAGTGGTGCATGTGTCTCTGGCTCCCTCCCTTCAGGTGCCCGGTATCTTCTCACTTATCAAAGGATACTAACGTGTGTGAGAAATGTCTTCAGGTAGCCCATGTGTATGTACAAAGTCCCCATGTTTAAGCAATACTCCATCCTGTAACAAGGTGCCCACTGCCATTACCCCCTCCTGTTCCCAAGGGCGGAATCTAAGTGCTATCAGAGTATCCAAGGACATAGGGAGGCCACGCAGTGGTATGCTTGGAGCATTTGGAACTGTGAAACCGGTGTTGTTCCTCGTCATCCTCCAGTATGTCAGGGCTATGTGCAACAGAAGGAAGCTCTGCAGGGGCACTATCGCCCCCGGACATATGAGTTGGTGGAGATGACCCTGTCCAATCCTTTCCACTGCATACCTGTGGGGATGTACTGTTTATATACACTGTATCTTTAAGGACACAGGGTTCTCCACGAGCACCATGACGCTCGTAGAGTCTCCTGTGTTCTCATGGCTAGAACTCCCGGATGGCAGTTGCTGCCGGGAGAGCTGTTGTCAGGATTGAAATAAAGGACTCTGCTCTCATCATCACAGAGTATCCATCATCTTTTCACTGACGACGAGGATCCTGCACTTCAACTCTCCCAAGAGTTGTCCGTAACTCATCAAAGAAAAACGGAAGCACCCGCGACGTCTGGCAAAAGAGAAAGCAGTGGAAAAAGAATTCGGAACGACGCCAAGCCGACATATCAAAGAAACGTGAGTCTTTGACCCTGCTGTGCAATATTGTGCTGTCAACCTCAAATTAAAGCATATTCGCTATTAATTATCTAAAGCGCACCTCAGCTAAAAGCATTAGCGCGAGCGCTACTCTTGAAATACAGCACGAGCGCTGCTTGTAGACATTCTGGGATTGACGCGTTTAAAAAGATAAACGCGAGCGCAGTTTCCTAATGCTCAAAGCGAACGTCACTCCAGGACAATCTAAATTCCATGCGTTCTTACCTTGAACTGTGCTACCATGGAAACTTAAGTGCATTGTGACACGCACAATGTCTCTACAAGCAAAGCAAAGCGAACAAATTGTTGTTTTATAATAACAGCTTGTTATATAAAGTCAATAATCACCAAATAACAAGGGAAAACAAAGAATACCATTTCTACAGTTTCAAAAAGAAAATAAATAAATAAATAAATAAAAGAAGAACACAGCACAACAAACATAAATTCAAAATAAATAAACAATTGCACAGCAGGCATTCTCACAAACCACTAAATATCTCAAATATTTAGTAAAAATAATAGACTTGAGTTACGTTGTTTTGTTTTGAGGCAGCAGCTCCCCACGCAAATGGAAAAGGTAGCCTCGCCACCTCCCTTTTTGCAATCTCCAGGTCCTCCCCCCATGCCCTGGAAACAGTGGATAGCTACATTTGACGCATATATAGAAGCCATCGATGGTGATACCTTCACATCAAAAAAGAAGAAAGCCTTATTAAAATATAATTTGGGCCCTGAAGGAAGATCCATTCTGGAAACCTTACCTCTTGAAGAAGTGAGAATATCCATTACAAGTGATGATGGCGATGCGCAAATATTAGACGAATACGCTTCTCTAGTCAAGACATTAGACAAAAGATTCAGTCCTAAACGAAACACTGTGTTGGAACGTCACAAGTTTTTGCAACGTGCACAATTACCCGGAGAGTCCATAGACGATTTTGTTGCAGCCTTAAGGATCCTAGCAGTTAACTGTAACTATAGAGAATTTAGAGATGAAATCATAAGGGATCAACTCATTGAACGCACTCATGATAGAAAAGTGCGTGAAAAACTCTTATCGTCCAATGACCCTGATCTAGAAACTGCTTTGACTCTTGCCAAATCTGTTGAGCATTCACAATATTGCCTAAAAGAAATGAGTACTCCTGCATCACCTCTGACAACCTCAACAGAATCTTCTGACATTAGTGCCATCAGCACCAAAGCACCAGTCAGAATTTCAGAACGAAGGACATCTAACCCGAATCGTTCTCAAATTCCTTCGTTTTCCAGTTCTAACAAGCCTAGGAATGATGCGCAAGGATTATCCTGTTATCGATGTGGGAGTAGAACTCATTTAGGAAATTTTAAATTTTGTTTCGCAATTAATCAATCTTGTTTTAAATGTGGCAAGAAGGGTCATTTAGCACGTATGTGTAAGGCAACCGGAGTTCAGAAAAGTTCTTCGCAAATGGTGAAAAGTATTAATGAACACTTAAGTGTAGATGAAGAGGATGAACATTATGAATTACTAATGTTGTCTTCTTCTCCCATGAATGCGGATGGTGTTGTTGAGATAGCGACTATGAATGGATCTCGTAGACGAAAATCCCCTGTTTGTTCCATAAATGTGAATGGCGTATTGATCAAATTTCTAGCAGATTCAGGTTCTCCATTCTCCATAGTTAATGTCAAAGATTTAGACATGTTAGAAAAAATTTCACTATCAAAATCTTTCATCAAAATGTTTGCTTATGGGGGAAAAAGAGTAGATGTATTAGGAAGGTTTAGAGGAGAGATTGATTTCAAAGGAGATTCTACATCCGCCATCATTTATGTTGTAAAAGATGGTACCAATTTATTGGGTTGGCATGAACAAGGTGAGCTTGGTATGATCCTTGATCCCAATCATCAAGACATGGTTTTATCAAGACGTGAGGCCAAGCAATATTATGCCTCTTTGCCTGATTCAGAGTTAATAAATTCACTAAGTGTTTCTGGTGAAAGTGAATGGGTGCAAGAATTTCCAGAAGTTTTCTGCGACAAATTAGGAAAACTCAAAGGTTTCCAGCACCAGATTATATTAAAAGAAGGAGTTAAAGCAGTTGCACACAAAGTTCGCAAGGTACCCCTAAGTATGCGAAGTGAGTTAAAGGCTGAACTAGACAGATTATGTCTCTTAGGTGTAATTGAACCTATAGAGGCATCAGAATGGTTATCTCCTGTAGTTTTAGCCCGCAAGGCTGATAAGTCTCTTAGAATGTGTGTGGACTTGCGCGACTTGAATGCCTGCATTTGGATAGATCGGCAACCACTACCTAATATTAATGAAATGTTATCCACATTAGAGGGTGCCAGCTATTTCACTACCCTAGACATTTTTTCGGCATACCACCAAGTTGTTTTAAGCGAGGATTCAAGACACCTAACGTCTTTTGTAACTCCAGAAGGTGCTTTCCGCTATATGAGGATGCCGTTCGGTCTGGCGTCGGCTTCCGCAGTTTTTCAACGCCTTATGGGAAACCTGTTCAAAAACACTGCGGGAGTCGTCTTCTTTCAAGACGACATTCTCATTTATGGCAAATCTGTGAGTGAACACAATAACAGGGTAAGAACGGTTTTGAGAATCTTAAAAGATTTTGGGTTGACATTAAGAAAAGACAAATGCAAGTTTCTCAGAGATAGTGTAGATTATTTGGGTCATCACATCTCAGCCAAAGGAGTAGAACCCAAAATGAAATTGTTAGATGCCATTCAGAATGCACCAGAACCATCCAACAAGGATCAACTACGTTCCTTTTTAGGGCTGATCGAATATTACGCCAAATTTGTTAGAAATTTTTCTGACAGGACTGTGTCTCTAAGAAATTTATTGAAAAAGAACGTTAAATATGTTTGGTCACAAGAATGTGCAAATGATTTTACCTTACTGAAAAATGCCATTGTACAGGCGCATCCCCTCAAACTTTTTAATGTTAATGATCAGAATATTGTAATTACAGACGCCAGCAATGTGGGACTGGGGGCAGTACTTTCTCAAAAAAGAGTAGATGGTAAAGTAGAAGTAATTGCTTTTGCCTCCAGAACCTTACGCGGAGCCGAAGGCACGTATTCCACCATCGAAAAAGAGGCATTGGCCTTATGGTGGGGCGTGCAACATTTCAGAAATTTTCTCTGGGGTAATCACATAACACTCAAAACTGACCACAAGCCTCTAGTTGATCTCTTCACTACGAAAGGTGGTGGGAGGGCTACTCCTCGCATTGCTAAATGGCAATACAGGCTTAGTGAGTTTGATTATCACCTAGAATATGTTCCCGGAATTAGAAACAATGTGGCTGATTGTTTATCCAGATTGCCTCTTCCCCATGAGACATTAGAGCAGAGTGAAGAAGATTTGGAGATGGTGTGTGCAGTGAGTTCTGTATCTGAGGTTGGCATCGCTTTGTCAGAAAATGAGTGGAAGTCAGCAGTAACTGAAGATAAGAATTTATGTTGTGTAATGAATTACCTGATCAATGGTTGGCCTGATGACAAGATCCTTTCTTCAGATTTATTACCTTTTAGGAGAGTTCGTGATGAATTGTCTTTGCTTGATGGTATTTTACGTAGGGCTGGTTTACTAGTGGTTCCAGAAACTCTTTGTGGAAAAGTTTTAGAATTGGCTCACGTTGGGCATTTGGGCATTCGAGCTATGAAAAGGAGGGTGCGTGAAGATTTTTGGTGGCCTGGTGTAGACAAAGCAATTGAACGATGTGTGCGTGATTGTGGTGCTTGTATCCTCAGTGACAAATCTCAAGTTACAAGTCCTTCTCCTGTAACTCCAATACAGGTTAAAGAGCTGCCTTGGCACAAATTGGCATTTGATGTTGCGGGTCCATTTTACAATCTAGGAGTAACTCCAAAGTATGCTTTAGTCTTAATTGACTACATGTCAAAGTGGCCAGAAGTCAAATTTGTTGAGTGCATAAATTCCACCACGGTTATAGAATTCTTCAAAAATGTGTTTTTGCGAGAGGGTGTGCCAGAAGAATTAGTAACGGACAATGGCACTCAGTTAGTATCGAATGAAATGCAAGAATTTTTAAAATCTCTTGGAATCAAACACATACTCACCTCATTATATCACCCTTCAAGCAATGGATTGGTTGAAAGGTTGAACCGTGTAATCAAGGATCAGTTACAGCTAGCCAACGTCAATGGTTTGAATTGGAAGAAGGTCATTACTGACATGTTGTGGGCATTGAGAGTCACTCCCCATACTAGCACAGGTGTCTCACCTTTTACTTTACTCAGAGGGAGAATAGCTGGTTCAGAACTAAACAAAGATTGGATGTCGAGAAAAAACATTGATACTATCAAACTCGCTGGAGTGGCTGATGTTAGGGCTGGTACCCAGGCCAAATATACTCAAGGGAGTTGTAGATTATCTCCTGTACGCTCGGGGGATTGGGTTAGGATCAGAAAACCAGTACTTTTGCGTAAAGGATTGGCTCGGTTTTCTCCTCCTGTTCTAGTCAAGGAAGTGAGGGATCATGTAGTTGTACTGGAAAATGGCAAAGTTTGGAACAAATCTCGTGTTTCCATTATTCCTAAACATAAAGTTGAGTTTGTGAAAGACAAATTTGGATTGAAATCTAACTCAGATTTACTGCCAGTTAGTACTGTTCCTACAAATCAGTCCGCTCAGGACACCAATTCTGCTTCAAATGACATATTGACTAGACGATTTTCCACCAGATGTAAAAATATTCCTGGGAAATTTCATGATTTTGTGACTTATTAAATCAATTCTTTTATTTTCAATTTGGGGAAGGGGTGGGTTAGTGTTTTGTGATTTATATTGTCATTGTTATTAATTGAGGGAAGGGGGATGTGTGGGGATGTACTGTTTATATACACTGTATCTTTAAGGACACAGGGTTCTCCACGAGCACCATGACGCTCGTGGAGTCTCCTGTGTTCTCATGGCTAGAACTCCCGGATGGCAGTTGCTGCCGGGAGAGCTGTTGTCAGGATTGAAATAAAGGACTCTGCTCTCATCATCACAGAGTATCCATCATCTTTTCAATACCCAATCTCCATCAAGTTCTAGATAGCCAGCTAATAAGATAGCACCTGCAACTGCATGGCCAAGCAGTATGCCTTAAAGTCAAGTGCTCCCAGACCACCCCATCAGTCGGTAACAGTAACTTTGCAAGGTCAATTCCATGGCCCTCTCTCCCCCATGCCATCTCCACAAACATAGTGTTCAACAGCCTGAACACCCAAGCCGGTACCACACGTGGTAGGTTGACAAAATGGTACAGTAGGCAATATAGCATTCTTTTCCAGTGCTAGGCAACCAGCCATTAATCAAGGTATTGTGGTCCGGAATGCGACCTGTGAGCCTAATGAAATGACTACATGGACAAGGTTGCCCTCAAATAGATCCAGAGTCTCTCAATATATATGAATGCCTAAATACTAGAACATACGTGAAGCCACAGATATAGAGGTGGATCCGAGTGGCAGCATGGGGTCTATGTATGTATTAGTGAATGGGAGATCATCGAGGGACACTTTTGCCCAGTGTGCTGCTGCAGGACCTAGTCAGGGTACTGCAACCCCTGTGATCTAAGTCACTACTCCACATACTATTCCTTTAGCACCTTCGTGTATACAACAATATCAACACTTTTTTGTGACAGCTCAAGTTTCATGGGATGGGGATTTGGACTGGTTTCAAATGTAAGAAGATTCATGTGCTATGGGAAACATTATAGACAAACCTTTAGCATCATAATATGGGATTCCATTTAAGATTAAAGAATACATAGATGAGGCCAAAACCATTGATGGTAGCACATTAAAGTCAGGCCCGATTACTAATTCTACTGCTTAATTGTGGTTAGGTATTTAAGGAAATCATGGAGAAAAAATCCAATTTGACTTGATACAAACACACAGTTTCAGGCCATTCTGGGGATATCCTGGTTAGAAACTCATAATCCAGATAGAAACTGGAAGCATCATATCCTAGCCATAATCTGCATAGAACATTGTCTATGTGCTGTCTCCAACCTGATTGTATGATGGAACCACGCATGCGTTTACCATGCATGCCGGATCCACAAAGGCTAAACAACGAAATTCTTAATCACAATTATGCCTTTAGCAAACATGCCTTTACAACGAATCATACATTTTAAAAGTATATTTGGTAAATACACATTTGTGGTTAAGAATTCACAGGTAAGTCTTAACCCCCAAACCCTGCCTCTTGCCTGACTTCCTAAACAACCCCACACCCCCCAGCCCTAGTAACTTTTTCACCTCTGCCCTCCCCATATCCCTAAAACCTATACCCTAGGTACTAAAAATGACCCTGCCCGCCCAAGTCCTAAGTGGTATATCTATCCCTGCCCCAAACCTAAAATGGGCTAACAAGCCCTGAAAACGAAACTACCCCTAAGCCCTAAAAACGACCCCACCCTGAAAACTAAACTGGCCCCCCAAAACCTGAAAACTAAACCCCTAAGCCCTAAAAATGACCCAGCCCCCTTAAGTCCTAAGAGGCATCACAATCCCTGCCCCCTTCCTGAACCCTACAATGGCCCTCCAAGGCTAGAAAACCTCCCCCTAACCACCCTCTGCGCACAAAACAAATGTACCCTTATCCAGCACAACTTTAAATAACCCCGACACACCCCAGTCCAGAAATGTACCCCAACCCACCATCAGCCCAAAAAGCAACCCAAATCCACCCCTAACCCCACTGACCTCACCACAATCTCTTCCTGCTACCATCCATCTGCAAATCCTACCGAGCATGTGCCTTAACCATGCACATGCATGGTTAGGGCATATGCATGGTAGGGCTTGTGTAGTACAGCCTTAGTTGTATAGGCGTTCGTTGTTCAGCCTTCATGGTAAAGGCTGTTTCCCCTCCAAGATAGATCATGAGAAGACTGTAGCAATGATCACAGACAAAAATAATTAATCTGTTCCACTGTGTTATCTGGACCAGGCAGAAGTAGTTGATAAAGCAGAAGAGATCTGTTCTCCCACTGCACAGATCCTATGATTGCCAAATTGACCTAGCCCCCAGGGGTTACATTCCTTGTAGCAAAATGTATGCATTAACGGAGAAAGAAAATATTCATGTAAATGAATACCTTGATGAAATGCATAAAATAGGCTTTATCAGCTCATCGCACTCTCCTGCCTCGTCTCCTCTAGGCTTCATAATAAAAAAGAGGGTTGAGTTACGCTTGTGTATAGATTATAGAGCTCTTAATGATGTAACTGTAAAAAATCGATAACCTTTACCTCTCATTTCCAGTTTATTAGCTCAAGTAAAGAATGCTCAAATATTTACAAAACTGTATTTGAGAAGGGCTTGCCATCTGGTATGAGTTATAGAGGGAAACAAATGGAAGACAGCCTTTCAGAATAAATTTGGACTATATGGATATTTAATAATGCCTTTTGGTCTATGTAATGCACCTGCGGCTTTCCAGTATTTTATTAATGAGGTTTTGGGAGATTTTCTTGATATATGCACAGTGGTTATCTTGATGACATTTTAATCCATTCTTTCTCAATGAGAGAACATGGGAAACATGTAAGAGGCATTTTACAATTCTTAAGAGAAAATATGTTGTATGTAAAGTTAGAGAAATTTGAATTTCATGTTTCCAAGGTTTCCTTCCGGGCTATACATTGTCACTACAAGGGGTTAGTATGGTTCAACAGAAAGTTACAGCTATTCTACAGTGGACAAACCCAAAATTAGTGAAAGAAGTTCAGTTTCCTGGGATTCGCAAATTTGTATCTGCAATTTATAGATCAATTTTACATGGTGGTAGCTCCAATAACACGGCTATTGAAAAAAGGAGTGAGCTTTCATTGGTCCCCAGCAGCAGAACAGGGTTTTCAATAATTAAAAAAGGCATTTGTTACAACCCCGATTTTGCAACATCCAGACATATCACAACCATTTCTAGTGGAGGCCCAAACATCTCAAGTAGCGCTAGGTGTGGTTCTATCTCAGAGAAGCAATACAACAGGCATGCTTCATCCTGTAGCTTATTTTTCACAAAGATTCACTCCAGCTGAGGAAAACTATTCTATAGGGGAAACATCCTTAACGACGCAACTTTTACCATGCAGTACCTTTACAACGCAGGATTTACAACGCAAGTCATTACAACGACTTGCGCTGGAGGGCGCTGGAGGATAGGGAATAGTTTAATTTACTATCCAAAACCTTCCCTACTATCCACGGGGACTGGAGTTGGAATAGTAAATTAAACTATTCCACTATCCAGCGCCCCCCAACGCAAGTCGTTGTAACAACTTGCGTTGTAAAACCTGCGTTGTAAAGGCATGCGTGGTAAAAGCATGCATTGTAATGACATACATCCATTCTATAGGGGATAAGGAATTATTAGCCATTAAGAAAGAATTTGAGGAATGGGGATATTTTTTGATGGGGGCTTTACATAATATTACCATAGAAACGTAAACATTTTTAAATTGGCTAAAGCACTATCCAGGAGACAATTACGATAAACACAATTCTGTAATGATTATTATTATATAATCCAATTCCAATCAGGCAGACAACGTGGAAAGGCAGCTGTGTTGTCACACCTTGGACATGAGGCTAGAGAACGTGAAACAGATAACCATTCAAAAATACCTCCAGAAAGTATCATAGGAGCAGTGTTATCTGAGGACACCTTTTTAACAGAAGTAACTGTAGCACAGAAAGCAAAAGAAGCTGAAAAGGTCATACAGAGTCACAACAGTAAACAAATAAACAATATATTACATACAAGAAGGGATTTTTGTCCCCACGACTGCATTCCAGCAACAAGCACTTCAGTGGTGTCATACACATATATTATCTGGTCATCCAGGGGGAAAAAGACTTTAGAATTGGTTCAGTGACATTGTTCATGTGGCCCACATTAGTAACTGACACTTAACCATGTGTGCAAAGGTGCACTGTGTGTGCACAGAGGAAATCCATACACCAAGCACCTGCAGGCTTACTACATCCATTACCCACCCCTCCATGTCCATGTCATACATTTTTTATGGATTTCATAACTGATTTACCTAGGAATGAAGGCAGTCACACAACAATCATGGTTACTGTAGATATGTTTTCCAAGATCACTGTATTCACTCAATTATCAGGTTTACTTGCTTGTAGAGAACCTGCTGATAATTTTTTACAATCCATTGTGAGCTTACACAGATTTCCTTCAGAGATTGTATCTGACCGTGGTCCTCAATTTGTCTGAACGTTTTGGAAGACATTGTGTGGAATCATACAAGACTCATGGAGACTCATTTATCTACTTGTTATCATCAGGGCACAAGTCGGGGGCACAGGTAGGTGGACGGCGTCCAACCACTATTTTCACAGGGTGAACTACGTCCACCCTGCCAAGTAGTTGGGCCCACTGAATAATGTGCTGAACTTGTCCTAGTGTAATTTTCATGCACCGGGACAAATTCAGCAGCACCTGCACATGTCAGCTTTCGATAAGCAACATGCAGGTGGGGGTGGGATGGGGCTTTCCTGTTTCAGACTGCTGCTGGGCCCATAACAAAGGCCGAGTTTGAGGGGTCATCAGGCCTCCTTTTGTTCGAGTCTCCTGGCTGGGAGTAGTCAGGATCCTCACACCTAGAAGCAAATGCAACAGAGGGGAAAGAAAGGCTCACACCTAGTTAGCAATTCACACATACTTAACAGAGACAGCTTTTCACTTTGTTCAGTCTCTGTTTACGAGATATGCATGTACTTTAGGAATGTCAAATGTGTTGGTCTTTCCCAGTATTTACATAAAAATAAATCCAATTTGAATATATATACCCTCAGGGGTAGTACTTACTACCCCATGGGAGGCGTTGAAATAGTTTAAGTACCACAATTTTTTATTCTATTGCGCTACTCATCGAAAAGCAAGCTGTCAGAGCACTTTGCATCAGTACCATACATCGCCCTGCCTTGCATTACCTTACATCAAGTAGGTATTACATGGGTGGTGCTAGGACGTCCCTGTGCATCCATCATGTATTTTGACGCAAAACCATATTTACCAAGGCTTGTAAAAATAGGTTTGCACCAGACTGGAGAGTCTACCTAAGTAAGAAGAACTATATAAATTTCTCCTTGTTAGTTCCTCTTTGCATGTAGCTGCATTCTGCAGTGCACATACAAAGAAGAAATAGCCTCATAAGATAGTTTTTAGCATGTCTTTGGGAAAAGAAAATACCCAAGGCAGCCCATTACTCTGCCTTGCACTACCGTGCTTCATGTAGGTTTCACATGAGTGGTGCATTGGCGTTCAAGGACATCCATCTGTGTATTTTGTGTGCAAATAATATATGCAGGATTCTGAAGGCAAGCACACTAGCTTTCCTTGGATAAGCTCACGCGTTCCACTTCCCTGCAAAAGAATCAAGGTTATTCACTATTTATGTGATGCAGCATTTCAGCTAGGCCTGCTAGTGAGTTCAAGTCTTAGAAGTTCCATCATGGCTTTGAGAAAGGCAAAGTGCCTCTCTACTGTAATGTGTCAGTCAGAGCAAGCCTAGTATTCGTGTTCCACTGTTCGCTGGAGTGGAAGGTCGAAGTGCCCGGTCTCGTGCCTGTGACCTGGTGGTGAGCAGAAGACGATACTACAGTAGAAGCAGCAGGCGTCCACACGTTCCTCCACATATGTAGTATGCCTCCCTGAATCCAGTGGCAGGTCCTGGGTCCTATTGGATTGTTGGATAGTTGAATCGTTGCTCTTCTTCTGCGAGTAATGACTTACTTCTCCCTCAAAGCGGATCGCTGCTCCAGGGTGACAGTACTCTCACTTCACTTCGGCCCCTCTCCTGGCATACACGGTTTATGACCGCACACGCAGGAAAACAGTCCCTTCAGATTACAGCATTGCACAATGCAACTGCCTTCTTCTCGATAGAGAATTGCACCAGGACGACAGCCTTCAATCATCACCGCAGCCCCACCAGGCATACGGTGTTCATAGACAGCACACAGGTCTTCTGCATTCGCTTTGTGCAATTCAGCCACTAAATAGACATCTCTTTAGTTCTCCTATTTCATATCAAAGGTCAATGTATTGTCTTTAATTCTTGGTGCATGAGGTTAGAGTGTGGCTGGCAAAGAGAAACCACATAAAAGCCAAGTGTCAGATTTATTATATGTGTGGCTTAGATTCTTAATATCATATTCTAGGAAGGAGTGACTGAGAAGTGATACAGGATTTGCTCACCCTCCCAAACACCTAAACATAGAAAAACACCAGGACCAAACCTCTACAGTGCTTAGCCTATCTCTCCCTACCAACACAAAGGGATCACCCTATGGTATTAAAAGGGCTCTCATCCACTGTAATTCCAAATGTCATGCTTCATCATAGAGTCCTCATCCAGATAGCAACTGTGTCTGGGTGGGCTCAACCTTGGTAGCCAAGGAAGCTCTTTGGTTATTGGGTGGGATTCTAGATTTAAAACAGTCTACAGTGCTGTGAGGGTTAATTTTATTCTCAAAGGGCGCCCTGATGGCGTTTCAAATAGGTGGGGATGCACTAAGGAAATTAGCATCCCCTGTAACCCTGGGTCAACATATATATGTTTATTTGAGCAATAGCATGATTGATCATTTACATCAGCAAAAAAATCACAACCAGTGTAAAAATGCATTACAACATAAAAATCATATTAGAATAAAATAAGGTTTCGCATCGCTCCATCAATGAAAAAAAATATGACATTTGTAGTTTGATGTATGATTAAAAGAGGAGAATTCCACATTTACATCAAATCTAAAATATGAGAGTTCAAGTATTCTGAGCTCCAGGGATCCACTGGTGACCCTAGGACCGGGTTGCTTATGTCATCATTTGTCTTCTCAGAGTAATTTTTGGTCATTTTTAATCTCGTTCACTAGGCATAGAGCAAGTATCTCGAGATTGTAAATACAAGCCTCCTTGTAGTACCAGACGTAAAAATACATATTGCATCAGAGGGGCGTGAGAAAGAAAGCAGACGGCAGGCAGGATTTATTCAAGTTTTCCTGAGATTAGCATAGGAAGAACAGATAAAAACAAAATGTTGTAAAGTCTCAGGAGAAGAGTGACAGTATGGGCACAAAGATGTTTCCGAGGCATTTGCTCAAGTACTTTTCGTAAAATTTAGACGGAAAACTCCATACCTAAATTGGATATAAAGTGCTTGTGCCTGCGGGGGTTCAATATCATCCAAAACAATTCAAAAGCAAACCATCCCTTAACATTAATAAAACTGGAGGTTAAAGTGCCATGTGCATCAACATCAGAGCATTGTGAATCAATGTACTCCCAGTACCTTTTTTTGAGCAGGGGAACCATTTTTTTGTGATGGACTTTGGGAACTCCCACATGAACTCCAACCCCAATTGTGTAAGCCAATCCTTGACCTTATCGAACAAGAGAAGACGTCCTGATTGTTTTTGTGATATTAGAAGCTCTTCCAAAGCCTCCTTTCCTGGGACCTGTGTATTATTGGTCCATAGTCTTACCCAAAACAAGAGTGCCTTGAGAATAGCAAAATATTTAATGGGTTTAAGACCAAGGTCAAGTCTTAATGGCATAAGGGGGTGTTCACTGATAGATTAAGGATCACTCTTAAGAATGTATTCATAGCAAGTTGTAGGTGCTTTAGGCTCTCCAGCCCCCACAGCTCAGC
Organism: Lissotriton helveticus; assembly: GCF_964261635.1. Lineage (NCBI taxonomy): Eukaryota > Metazoa > Chordata > Amphibia > Caudata > Salamandridae > Lissotriton > Lissotriton helveticus. The sequence goes on from NC_136063.1 coordinate 811,393,928, forward strand.
CCTATATAAGGCTGCACCTAGCCCCTTTGCCCTATGTAGTTCCAGAATTGGAGAAGTGGGTCGAAAAGCAGAACCCCTGACCCTCCCAGCTATTGCACAGTCAACATGTTGAAGGGTTAGGACTCTCTTTTCTAATTGGGGTGTCCAAGCTAGACTGTAGCTGATTTGGACTCCCAAGTAATCAAATACCCTGACCTGCTCCAAAACTTGGGTGCCCAACCTCAGTTTACCTTTTATAGATTTTTAGGGGTTGAATGCCATATATTTTGTTTTGCAGCAATTGATTTCTAAGCCTCTGTCCTCACATGCTTTTGCAAATTTATTAAGGACATTCTGGATCCCCATTTGCGTCTGTGATATAAGCAGCGTGTCGCCTGCGTATAGCAAGGAGGGCACAGGACTACCCGCTAATTTCGGCGGATCCCCTCAACAATCGAACAGCTCTACTATAAGCCTATTTATGTACAAGGTAAATAGGATTGGGGCAAGAACACAGCCCTGTCATACTCCCTTAGAGACCCGAATGTCATTGGATAAACTGACTTTGGCTTAATGATCTTGATGCAGATGAACCAGGATTTTAAGAAAGTTCATAGGGAGTCATAAGTCTCGAAGGGCAGTCCAGAGGTAGGTACGGTCTATGGAGTTAAAAGCTGTTTTAAGATCAACTAACACAACATACACGTGACCCCTCCTAATTGTCACTTCTTTCCATGTAGAGAATTCTAAATACCTGGTCTAGGGTGCTTGTGGAAGCCCTGAATCCTGCCTGCAGATTGGAAAATATGTTATTCTCCTCGATCCATTCTTGGATCCGAGTTAAAAAAAATTTGCTAAAAGCTTTTCAAGAAACATCTCTGAGGCTAATTGGCCTATTATTTGTTGGTGTCCCCTTGTCTCCTTATTTTTTTTATTTTGGGATTATTTCCGCACCTCTACAGGTCACAGGAATATCTCCACCTCGCAGGATGGCATTAAAAACAGTTTTCCCGGTAGATTGTCCATCCCAGGAGCTTTCCCATTCTGCATGGAGCTAATAGCTTTCACAGTTTCCCCTATTGAGAAACTAATTTCATCAGCTTGTACTAAATCTGTGCTGCTGACCTGTGGATCTAGACACAAATCATCGACTTTGTGTAGAGATTTGTGAAATACTCCTCCCATGGGGCTGTATATAGAAATCCATTTCAGTTTTCTGCTTGGGTGTCCCTTTTGACAAGTAGGTGCAAAAGAAATGTGCAGTCCTTCAGCCTTGAGGCTTCTACAAGTGTACAACAGTTCTCTGAATCCCAGTCCCTTTTTGCCTCAACCTATGCCCTTTTGTACAATTTCCTTCTGATTGTAATGTCTATCCACGTTTTCCTCTTTACCACCACAATTAGTTCATCTCTGGCTTGGCAGTGCTCCGTTGGATTGGATTAAGATTGCACTGTTTGTTAAAAGTAGATGTTAGGGTAGAAGTTAATTGCTGAAAAGTTTCCATAATGTCCTCATCACTAATATCAGTATTGCCTAAGAGAGGAAGGATCTGTGCTACCTCAGCATACATGTTTGGGAGGAGATTCCCAATGGCCAATATCTGTGGCCATTTTACTCTTTTGTTGTTGTTAGTGCTAACAACAGAGACCAACATCTGTCGAGATCGGCCATACAAATTTGCTAGACCTGATACCGTCAGTGCCAAAGCATTATGATCGCTATCCTCCCGATTTAATATGATCATGTCATTAACATTTGGCCATAGGTCGAGGTCAACCAAAATGTAATCGATTCTGCTCTTAGCTTTCCCCCTCTTGAACGTAAAGCATGCTTCTGTGTCCAAGCGTGTCCAGCCATTACAAGCTCGTACTCCATAGGCAAGGGTAAAAGATAGCATCTGTGGGCCCACCTTAGTACATTTCTAAATTATTTTAATCTGGAACTTGTTGACCCCTCTAGCTTGATCTTCATCCTGCACTATCTCCTGTACATAGTCAACTGGCTCAAATGTTGTATTAAAATCACAAGTGACTATGAGATGGTGCTCTTTCCTAGATGTATCGAGGAAGTTGGTTAGTGAAGTTATCATGTCGGGAGTCTTGTCGGGCTACTAAAACGATTATATAAATCAAACAACCTGAGATGGATATTTTCTTTCAGTGATATTAGTTCTAAATCAAGAATCTCCTCCGATCCTAGTTTCTTTAGCTTGATTTTACAGGCCAGGGTGGTCTTAACCCAGATCAATAATCCACCAGCTGGGTGGCCAGCTGGAAAATGCATGGCCTCAATACTGAAAGTACTAAACCCCAATCTATGTACCTGCTCAACCGCCCAAGTTTCTTGGAACAAACATACGTGGAATTCATCCACTAAATTACACCATTCTGGATCATTTAGCTTTCGCCTTATTCCCGCAATATTTCAGGTCAAGATTTTCAAATTCTCATAATTTTTTGTGCACACCTGGGATTAACTTCTCATTGTAGAGTTTGCTCTCTCTGCGTCTAAGTTGAGTGCGGGGTAACATGGTAACTTGGCCACAATAAACAGATTCCCAAGGATTATTAGTGTTAGTAGCACATGTCAACTAAGTAGCAGGAAGTGTCTCAAGGTCATTAACGTTTCAGTGGTTTTGGGGTTTAGTCAATCAGATGTGTCCAAATCAGTAAGGGCTTGATATCGGTTTCTTGTTTCCAGCTGCAAAAGCTTGTGTCTCATATTTGGTTTCTCAGCGTTATACACATTATTAGGGGCGATTTGTCATATGGATTTGAGGTGCCTAAAGAAATACCCGAGTGGCACAATGTCGATCCCTTGTCTAGGCCTCTGGTCGGGTGAAGTCTTTTCTCTTCTAAGCAACTGCCCTGCAAGCATTGATGTCCTACGATTAATTACTACGCAATCTCCCATTGAGGTCTTGCTTAGCTTACCAACCTAGCTTACACATCTTACAAAGATGATATCAAGGTATTTAGTAATTGAAAAATGTGTGTCCTGGGATAGCAAGTGGCAAATTATTTTTCAACTGGTTGAATGTTTCTTTGTGGTTGTCCTGCACTGGAGGGATACTAGTTAAATTTCCCACGTATGGGCAACGCTTTGTCGAGTCACCTCATTAGCCTGTTCGTTCCTATCAGTTAAGTCATTCATTTTGGGGGGGTCTGTTTACTGTGTTCATTTACGTTCCCAGTGAGTAAAGTACTGCATGCAGTAAACCCGATATAACTAGGGGGCAGCCTTTCCCTCCCCAGGTGACTAGCACGTGTATGTTCCATTGGTTTTTGTGATGCTGCCCTCGGGTCGCTCCTGTTTTTTTCAGAGATAGGGACACAGGGTGGTAAATCTAGGTTCCTGCCATAATTGCCCTCACTGGTATGTAATCCCTCATAGAGAAGTGGCCCCCCTTCATGACTTTTCATTTTTGTCCCTTCACTAGTCATTAAATTAGTAAAAGACTTTTGGATTGATCCCACATACGTCTCCAATTTATCAACCCTGTCCAAATGGGCAAGAGGTTGTTACATATTATTTTTTCCAAGCAAGTCATTAAAGTCTCAATGGTTTGCGGGGATAGGACTATGGGATTAAGAGATGGCAAGTCTGAGTCGATCCCAGTTGGTGCAGCTTGCTTTGTGTCAATATATGCTTCCAGTGCTGAATCCAGAGTCTTTTTCCAGGATCTGGTCATTACGACCGGTGGAGGTTACAGGTGTTTCACCTTCTTTTTCCTTTTAGCTGGAGGATAACAAGACTGGGTTACCAATGATTGTGGTGAGATGCACTTGAAGGGAGATATGTCTGGTAGACTTTTGTTGTGTGCATGAGTGCCCTCTTCAATGACACTTGGCGGCCCACTCACCACTTGGTCCTCATTTATAACTGCAACCGGACCCCCATCTAGGGACAGCCATAGCTCTACTACTAAAATGTAATTGTCAATTGCTTTGGCAGCCCGTAAAAGAAAACAATCAAGTGTAGAGTTCTGGAGGGGCTTTGGAGTATTCACCCTTCCCCCCGTTTGCTTCAATTTGGCCATCGTTTGAAAAAGGATAAAAGAAGGGAGAGCAACGCTGTTTAAAAAGAGAGTTAATTAATTTGGGGCAAATAGACTTACTTGTACAGATGGCCAAAGTTCAGATGGCTTTTTGAAAGGCTTTACATAGTGGGTGCAGGGAAGTAACCAGAACCAAGAGCCAAGAGAGTAGGCCCAGCCCAGCCTCCTCCGGGCTCCAACACGCACACCTGTGCACGTCCTGTGCTACGGGAGCCATGTGTCAGACTTTATACGCCTCCTGGTGCATTGACGACATGCAGGCACCTCCTGGCACAGAGGTAGATGAGGGATGCAGTCCCCAAAAGGTAAAGTGGCATGTGCAGCCTACTGGGATGCTGGACTCTGTGGCGGGCTCCAGTGCTGCAGGAGCCTGTAACTGGCTTTATGCGCCTCCTGGCACGTTGATGATGTGCAGGCACCTCCTGGTGCACAGGCAGATGTGGGATGCAGTCCTTGAAAGGAAAAGTGATGTGTGCAGGCTACTCGGGTTGCTGGACTCTGTGGCGGGCTCCCGAGCTGCGGGAGTCTGTGACTGGCTTTATGCAACTCCAGACACGTTGACGATGTGCAGGTGCCTCCTGGTGCACATGCAGATGGGGGTACAGTCCCCGAAAGGTAAAGTGGCGTGTGCAGGATGCTGGACTATGTGGCGGTCAGCATATTTCAGCCATCACACCAATGCCTCACTGTGCTAGTTGGCTTTCATCAGGACCTCACAAGGATCCTGTTAACATCCTATTTGTTTGCATTCAATTGTGAAACTTCCATTCACCATATTCAAACATGCCACCCATACTGATCCATTTGGTCGCTGTGTATGCATTTCTTTAGTAGCGTCCTATTTAGAGCTCCATCTGGGTAAGTAGATAGGCGAACCTCGTAGTCAAACTTTAATCACAGGTCTCTACCCGGTCACGAACCTATTTGGGTCCTCTTTTCCCCACATCCTAGATTCTTATTATACATGTTCCAACGTTACAGCCAACAAAATCTAACACAAGAGAGAGATTTGGCTGGGATCACAGAAGTTGGTCAAGCTGGAAAGACGGGATTGATCCCAGGTGTTCTGCTTTCACATTGTTCATTTCAGCCATTAGATGGACATATCTTTATTTCTGCTATTTCTACTGTTTTCCATCCATTGTTAATGTTTTGCCTTTAATTCTTGGCAAATTAGGGTGAAACTTGAGTGGCGGGCAGATGCTGCAACTGTGCACTTTTCACTTCAAATAAGGACTGCCTTGCAGAAGCCTGCTTGCTCCTCCATGACTCAGATATTTAGGTTTTGTGCAGAAGTATCTAAATCTGCAACAACACAACAAAAAATTATTTCCAAACATTTGAAATCATGTGCTTTATTTACCAGTTCCAATCACTAAATGTTAAAGAGCTTTTTTCCCCGAAAGGAAGACACATTGCATTTTTGTAACTCTGGCAATATGAGAGCGCTGGATATGGCTATGTTACATTTTGTCAAGTTGTTACCCTACCGAGGTATGGGTGTTTTTGTTTTTTGCCCTTCTCACACCTACCTACTGCAAGGATGTTGCAAATTTGACAATGTACTGTTTTGAAACACAATAACACAGGATAGCTTTGTTGTTATGATGCTCTTAGGTTTGGTAGACTGATGTATTCCAGAGTTATGCCATCTATGAAATAAAAGCTCATGTGTGCCTCCCTAGGACTAGCTCCTTCAGGATGAGGTTACAGTGAGTAGGTGAGCTCACAGGTCAGTGTTACTCTAAACAAGTAGTCCATCAATGGTGCACCATGTTGAAAGTGTAATATATCTAGGATATGCAGAGGTCTTATCAGTGAGCAAGGTCTAGTGTAGATTTGATTAATAGCGATAGTTTGTGGTGTCTCTCAATGTTCCTACATCTCACAAGTTGGGTAGTTTTTCTATGCAAACTAGTAATAATTGTTCCGAAGGCCATTATTTTCTTGAAAGTGCCAGTTGGGACTGGAATTGCATGTGCCATTTTCTTGTGAGTGACTTTTGTCACCATTTCCTTTTCATCCTTGGATACAGTGCAGCATACACATTTTTTGATGGCAAGCTGATACCTCTTACTTTCAAACTTATGGTTCATTCTTTGTGTCTGCATTCTGGTGGTAGGGATTCCAGGGTGAGCTGTCAGGTTGTTCTGGTAAATGTGAGGGTTGTTTGGCTATAGTTATGCCAACAAAGACAACATGAGAGATATCTGCTGCTAAATGTGAGTTGACATTTTGGGACTAGTGTGTAATTTGTAAAAACATATATGCAGAGCCCCAAACTTTTTCTTAGGGTCCTACTGCTGAATGCCAATGTTGCAAAACCCTTTTTATTTCACTACCCTAAAATTGCTTATTCTCGCAGGTTTTTTGTCATCCTCTTTTCTGCATTCATCATTGTTTTCTTGTCCCTCTCCTTTTTTCCCTTTCTGTCTTTCTCTCTTCCTTTGGGTAATGGTTTGTTGGAGAAAAGTTACCCACAGTCTCCTAAAATGAGTGCAGGTGGATAAGTCTGAGTAAGAATACTTCGCATAGGAGAGTGGTTTCACCTCTGGAGAGCGCGGTCATCTAAAGCTATTGCATCTACATGGAAATGTGGGATATAATGCATAGTTGAGTAGGCTGGTGATAGTGTTAGTTTGTTCAATCCTTGGGTAAAGGAAGCTTTATGCTGACAAAAGGCAACATTGTTTTATGTTTAGCTTACAAAAGTGTGAATCTTCTGTCTAAATCAGGAGGGTTTGCATGTATGCTCAAATTGCACTCAAATGCATAAACTTGCTAAACATATATATGAGGTGCTTAAGATCTGATGTCACTTCTTGTGATGCCACTTCCTGTAAAGTCGTGGCTTGTAATGCCACTTCCTATGATGCCAATTGATTTGATGCCACCTGTGATGTCATGCACCATGATGTCATGTGCAGTGATGTCATACCATGATGTCACATGTGGTGATGCCACACGTTGTGATGTCACTTGCATACTGCCTAACCAGGTTAGACCAGGTTAGTCCTCCTACCTCATTTTTTAGGACATGTGCCCTGGTTATCATCCTCAGACAGATGGACAGACAGGGAGAGAGAACCAATGTTTAGAACAACACATAAGATGCCGGTTTCTACAAACTGTTGCTGATTGGGATAAGCTTTTATGGACAGTGGAATTCACATACAACAATATGCAGCACAGTTGAATCAAAATAACACCTTTTCAATGTAAATATGGTTATCATCCCCGTTTTTGCATTATCAACTCCAGTATCTGTCGCTGGGGTCCCAGCGGTTCAGAATTTTTTAGAACAGACCGAGGAGTATCAGCTACAAGCTCAAAGTATTCTGGATCAAGGTAAACTTCTACACAAAAGATATGCAGATAAACATCGCGAGCCAGTCCTAAATATCAGGTTGGTGACAGTTTTGGCTATCAACACAACATATTCATTTGAAGGGGCTTTGGAAATTCCAATCATGAATTATAGATGCAGTATTCAAGTTTTTAAGGTCCAAGTGCTCTCTCCCTGGGTTAATAATGCCCCTTTCTTTTGAATAAGCGTAGGACGCTGCTCGAGGTTTGGTCCTTCCTTGCCTCTGTTATTAGAAATTATGTAGGGGTTGAGCTTGTCCTCCTGTTTAATTTGAGATTATTTATTAGTTTTTTTACATCCTTCTGATGTAGCATGCAAAGAAACACAATAAGACCTGTTTCATTTGTGGTATTGCTTTTTTAATTCTCAGATCAAGATTTTCATCATATTCATAGTATCTTTCAACAGCTGGTGATTTTTGGGCAGCCGACATGTGTTTCGCCCCCTATTAGTTAATTGGCCTTGGGCTTTCTCAAGGCTTCAAAAAATATGATGGATATCAGAAATCATGGGGTCCAATCAAATCGAATGTGGCCTCCACCACGTGCAAAGTGAATAAAATCCTCGAATGCACTAGGCAAAGTAACCCCATTGATTGCTGAGTTGATATCAAGCAGAAAGGTACATTTCCCATGATGCCAGGGAGTGTGACATATTGGTGTCAAAAGGATTTGGATCAACATGTTACGTCACAGAGTGCTACAACATGGTTAGTTGTTATATTATGAGGGAGAAAAAAGTGTAATGGAAGTGCTGGCAAATGCAAGTTTTCAGTGTGGATGAGCAGTCTAAGCACATCATGTGTCAAATGAGGCATTGAACATATATTCCATGCACAATTTCTTTGGCTTGGTGTGGTGGACAGTTCATCAGAAGCGGTCGCTCCCCATGCTGCTCCCTGCTCCTACCTGCGGTATCGTAGCTCTAGACTGGCTGACCTTGTTGTTTGATATTCCACTTATTCTACATTGTGTGCTGCTCGCTTGCCTTATTGCGCTGTTGCTGCCTGATTTGCCCCTACCTGCGGTATCGTAGCGCTAGACTGGCTGACCTTGTTGTTTGATATTTAATTTACTTTACATCGTGTGCTGCTCGCTTGCCTAATAGCGCTGTTGCTGCCTGATTGTGCCAGTACTGCTCGGCCATTTGTTCTCGTTTGTTGAGGCTGTGCCCCAAAGTCGTCCTGCTTCGCTTTTTGGCTCGCATCCATTTTGTTGTTGTTATTGCACCTCCCAGCCCGGCTCTCCACCCCGCTCCCGCCTCCCAGCTGATCCCCCTCCCACAGAAAGGTTAGGCTCTTCCCTCGCTAGCGAACGCTGTGACCATCCTGAGTGCTTCAGAAGCGGTCGCTCCCCACGCTGCTCCCTGCTCCTACCTGCGGTATTGTAGCGCTAGACTGGCTGACCTTGTTGTTTGATATTTCACTTATTCGACATTGTGTGCTGCTCGCTTGTCTTATTGCGCTGTTGCTGCCTGATTTGCCCCTACCTGCGGTATCGTAGCGCTAGACTGGCTGACCTTGTTGTTTGATATTTCACTTATTCTACATTGTGTGCTGCTCGCTTGCCTTATTGCGCTGTTGCTGCCTGATTTGCCCCTACCTGCGGTATCGTAGCGCTAGACTGGCTGACCTTGTTGTTTGATATTTAATTTACTTTACATCGTGTGCTGCTCGCTTGCCTAATAGCGCTGTTGCTGCCTGATTGTGCCAGTACTGCTTGGCCATTTGTTCTCGTTTGTTGAGGCTGTGCCCCAAAGTCGTCCTGCTTCGCTTTTTGGCTCGCATCCATTTCGTTGTTGTTATTGCGCCTCCCAGCCCGGCTCTCCACCCCGCTCCCGCCTCCCAGCTGATCCCCCCTCGCTCCGCCCCCTCCACCATCCTCTTATGACAGATGCTTTTGCGCGCAGCGGTCGTGCCCCATGCGTGCCGAAGGTGCGCCAAAGGTAAGCCCGTCTACGCCCGTCCGCGCCTGGACCGCGCCCAGCGCCAGACCCCCTGGCCCCCGCAAAATGCACCCCACCTGCATATCGTATGACGCCGCTACCCTCTTCGCCCTTAATCCCGGACGCACACCACAATGCTGCGAAGCTGCCCCAGGACACACCCATGGACCCTTCGCCTGCCAATCCTGCAAGTTCGCCTGCATCAGGACTCACACCAAATCCACTAACTCCAAACACAACTCCGAATCTAACCACCTGAAATGCATCCTGCTGAACACCCGCTCTATCCACAGACACGCCACTGAACTCTGGGACCTACTCGACACTGCATCACCGGACGTCGCCTTCCTCACAGAAACCTGGATGAACGCCTCATCAGCGCCCGACATCGCCATAGCCATACCGGACACTTACAAGATCATCCGAAAAGACCGCACCAACAAAACAGGAGGAGGCATTGCCATCGTCCATAAGAACACCATCCGAATCACGACCAGCTCCGACGATAACCTCGCCTCCGCCGAACACCTCCACTTCCAGATCCACACCGACCTCAGGACCACACTTAGAGGCACCCTTATCTACAGACCTCCAGGAACCCGCACACAATTCAACGAAGACATCACTGACTTCGTCAGCCCACATGCCCTCACCTCCGAGAACTACATTCTACTGGGAGACCTCAACTTCCACCTGGAAAAGAAAAACGACAGCAACACCACCACCCTTCTGGACAACTTGACCAATCTCGGACTCAAACAACTTGTTGACACCCCCACCCACCTTGCCGGACACACGCTCGACCCTATCTTCACCTCCAGCAAGCACATCTCCTTCGATCACACCACAGCTCTCCATTGGACGGACCACAGCTGCGTTCACTTCAGCTACAAAAAGACCTCGACCCACAACCCCCCACAACCTATTCCTCGAAGAAAAAATCACCACCGACCAACTCTTCGCATCGCTTAACCAAAACCCTCCTGCCATATCATCGGACCCAAACCAAGCCGCCACCAAACTCACACAATGGATCACCCACAGCGCTGACGAATTAGCACTCTTGAAAAACCACCAGATCAAACAAGGTAGCAAAAAGGCCCCCTGGTTCAACGATGACCTTAAGAAATCCAAGAAGTTATGTCGTACTCTCGAGAAAACATGGAGAAAAAACCCAACCACTGACAACCTGACCACCTTCAAGGACGCCACCCGCAAACACCACCAACTGATCTGATCCACCAAGAAATCAGCATTCAAGGATCGACTCGACAATAACGCCCACAACAGCAAGGAACTATTCAACATCGTCAAAGAATTTACCAACCCCACTGCCGGCACCAACGACATTACTCCCTCCCAAGACCTCTGCGACTCCCTATCCTCTTTCTTCCACAACAAAATCGCCGACATACATAACAGCTTTAAAAACCAGCCCGAAGAACAGACCACTCCACCCACCACCGAAACAAAACAGCACCCTCACAACCTTTGCGCCTGGAACCCAATCACTACTGAAGACACCATCCACCTTGATGAACTCTATCCACTCGGGATCGCCAACCGACCCATGTCCCCACCACATTTTCAGCAAAGCAGACTCCATCATCGCACCCCATCTCCGCGATGTCATCAACTGCTCCTTCAACACCGCTACCTTCCCAGAAAGCAGGAAACATGCCGAACTCTGCGCCCTTCTGAAGAAACCCACAGCAGACCCTTCTGAACTTAAGAACTACCGCCCCATCTCACTCCTCCCATTCCCTGCCAAAGTCATTGAGAAGGCCATCAATAGTCAGCTCGCCGCCTTCCTTGAATCCAACAATTCCCTCGACCCCTCACAGTCCGGCTTCCGTGCCAAACACAGCACCGAAACCGCCCTCATCGCAGCTACAGACGACATCCGAACACTACTGGACAACGGAGAAACAGTTGCCCTCATCTTACTGGACCTCTCCGCCGCCTTCGACACAGTCTGTCATAACACCCTTATACAACGCCTCAGCAACGTTGGAATACAAGGAAAAGCTCTGGAATGGATCATCTCGTTCCTCGACGGGAGAACGCAGAGAGTCTGCCTCCCCCCATTCAAATCAGAAGCCACCGAAGTCATATGCGGAGTACCACAAGGATCATCACTCAGTCCCACCCTCTTCAACGTTTACATGAGTCCCCTCGCATCCATCGCGCGACAAAACAACCTCAACATCATCTCCTATGCAGATGACACCCAGCTGATCCTCTCCCTCACCAAAGACCCAAACACCGCCAAAACCAATCTACACGAAGGAATGAAAGAAGTAGCCGAATGGATGAAGAACAGCCGTTTAAAACTAAACTCAGACAAAACGGAAGTCCCCATCTTAGGATCATCCCCCTCTGCCTGGGACGACTCATGGTGGCCACCAGCCCTGGGTACAGCACCCAGACCTACAGATCACGCACGTAACCTTGGCTTCATCCTAGACTCCTCCCTCTCGATGACCAGACAAGTCAACGCTGTCTCATCATCATGCTTCAACATCCTTCGCATGCTCAAAAAAATCTTCCGTTGGATCCCCACCGAAACAAGAAAGACAGTCACCCATGCACTGGTCACTAGCCGACTGGATTATGGAAACACCCTCTACGCCGGAACCTCAGCCAAATTACAGAAAAAACTCCAACGTATCCAAAACGCCTCAGCCAGACTCATATTGGAGATTCCCCGTTAAGTTCACATTTCCAGTCACCTGAAAGACCTCCACTGGCTCCCCGTCAACAAGAGAATAACGTTTCGTCTCCTCACCCACGCACACAAGGCCCTCTACGACATAGGACCCGAATGCCTCAACACATGACTGACATTCTACACACCCACCCGCCAACTACGATTATCCAATAAAGCCCTCGCCGTAATTCCGCGCATCCACATATCCACCATGGGAGGAAGATCCTTCTCCTACTTAGCGGCCAAAACCTGGAATTCTCTCCCCACTCACTTCCGCCTTTCACAGAACCACCTCTCCTTCAGGAAGCAGCTAAAAACCTGGCTATTCGATAAGTAATGCACACACCCTCCCTCAAGCGCCTTGAGACCCTCTGGGTGAGTAGTGCGCTATACAAATTCCTAACTTGAACTTGAACTTATTATGCTAGGTGCCTGTATTTAGATGTGTGACAGAAATTAATTATCCATGCTTTAGCATGGTTACGTGGGTTAATTGTAGTTTTTTTAGAGAACAATTTATAAAGTCAATTCATGCCACTAGCAGAATGCCGCAGGGGAACTCAAAGCCACATAACGCCCTGGTACCGCACCTGGAGGCACCGACGCTCCTTGTGCGCTCGAAGGCACTTTAAATCTCATTGCCTTGCCTGCTTTGCGGGAGTAGCTAGCAGAACACCACAGGGGGACTCAAAGCCCCATAATGCCCTGGTACCGCGCCTGGAGGCGCTGACGCTGCTTGTGCGCCCAGAGGTGCTTTAAATCTCATTGCGATGCCCACTTCATAGGACCCACTAGCTGAATGCCGCAGGGGGACTCAAAGCTCCATAACGCCCTGGTACAGCGCCTGTAGGCGCTGACGTTGCTTGTGCGCCCAGAGGCGCTTTAAATCTCATCGCGGCACCCGCATCGCGGGATAGTCACGGACGAGCACGGGCAAAGTCCGGGCCAAGTGCGGGCCTGTCCGTGCCCATCAGCGCTGTAAGAGGCTGGGCCTACCCTCTAGGCTTTTCGAGGGAGATCGGTGCTGTGCTAGGAACTGACCGCTACTAGCCTGAAGGCAATGGTAGGGAGGCGTTGGACCTTGTTCGGCCTTACAATTTGCAGATTTTAATACAAGCGTTGTACTGCTGGGCAAGTTGGCACGCCGAAGCAGAAGCAGGGTAACTAGTATTACTGTGGGAAAAATGAGTAAAAAAAAGATTGCTAAGGAAAAACAAGGGTCTGGACATGTTGGGACCCTGGATGACAGAATCTGTCCTGGCTCATGAAATCGAACTTACTGAGAGAAGGCTTTCTTTGGACACACTGATCGAACATTCTTCTTTGGGTGGAGGGACTTTAGCCATTGGCTGATTGAATCCTGGACAATTAGTAGATGAACTGAGTTCTGCTGCAGCTCCAGCGGTGAATCTATCTTTACCCACCACCATTATAGATGAAGACTACAATACAACTAAGGAGCAATTAACGTCCAATCATGCGGAAACTAACTATCCGGATGCGAAATCTAAAAAAAGAAAGGGAGGTGGTCCCTTAAAACAAAAAACACTAAAGCTGGTTTGTAAGGAGAAAGATACCGGGTGCAAGAGATTGGACACGGGACTTTCATCACAATTAAGAACTACTAGATCTACCAGACATAGTGAAATTTCCAATCAACCAGATTTGGAGACTGATCATCCTTGTAACTCTGACCTAATGGAAAGATTAGAGACTATGATGTCCGCATTACTGAACCTTATATTGTATAAATTGTCTAAGATAGAGGGAAAATGATCTTCTCTTGAGGCCTCTCATCTCTTAAGTCAGCCTCCCCCTGATACTACTATGCTAACTGACGTAGTTAGACCCAATCCCCAACTAGTCATGGTCCCCCTTACGTTGCCTGATGGGCCAAATGTAACTAATGATAGTATGGGAAGCCATGCCCTACGACAGTCAATGGGGCTTCCTACTGTTTTGCCTGGCTCTGTCAGTGATTCTGGTAAAACACTGAGAGCCAACATACACAAAAAAAATGGTAGGACACGGACACAGACAGAGGTACAAGAGAACCGTGAGAATTCTGGTTGCTCAATGTTACATAGTGATCCTCAAATATTTACTAGCCCCATAGTTCCTCGCCAACATACTATCCCATCTGTACTTACAATTTGTTTAAAGGAAAGGTCACAATCAGCGTGCTTGGGAAGGAGACCTTCTCAGCACCATGATGAAAGTGGTAAGCCTAAGTCAAGATTAGATCTCCCCCAGCTGCTTGGCCGTATGTTATAGTTCTAGCTAATGTCCCAGAACTGAAACCAAATATGATAGAAAATACGGAGCAGCTAATAAACAAATCCCAGCATTGGCTATCTAATTGCCTAGATGAAAACTTTAATGCCCACCATAATATTATTATGGATAGGAGGGTTTCATGGGTAGGAAGAGTTCCCAAAAGTATTAAAGGTGACTGTATAATAGTGAACTTTGATAATTATCATATAGTGGGTGAACTATTATCTGTCTTACCAAATATACCATATTTTCACTCTGAAATGTTTGCTTTACCTTTGGGTATCTTTTATAAACCCTATCCTTCACCACAGTTGTCTACTGCTAGATCACATGTTACCTGGAGGCCATCCCGTTACCCGTTTAAGCAATCTCTTCCCCCCTTAGTCTCACCGTTCCCTCTAAGGAATAGATTTGGTGCTCAGGAAGGCCTGTCCCCCTGTGACTCACTGGATTCTCAGACTATATTATCTAGTGGGGATGGCGTTTTAGATCTACAAAAGCGTCTCCCTAGCTATAATTTCAGAGGTGACACTAGCCAGCCACCAAGTCAGCCTAAACTTGTCCAAGAGTCCACAACCTCAAGAGAACCTCTTAGGATCTATAGTGGCTATGTCTTGGAACATTGCTGGTTACAATCAAAAAATGTCTAATATCGACTAGCTGTCCTTGTTATCTACTGACATAGTGTGCCTTCAAGAGACCTGAAAAATAGATCCAATATTTTTGAATGGGTATTGCTCCTTTCAAACTCCTGCTGTACCATCACCTGCTGGTCGGGCTAAGGGTGGTTTGCTGATGGTACTTTCTAACGCTTTTCCTTTTAAAGTGAAGTCATTCTTGAATATGTCACCGTATCATCATATAATTTTTAATTGAATATTGTGTAGATTATTGTTGGCTTCTTGTTAACTTTTACAACAATAACTTTGGTAGTAATCATGCAGAGGTGTTGGCCGCTCTGGAAAAAGATATCAATGACCTACAAGACAATATGCACCAAACCCTGCGGTATAATGTGGCTTGTGGATTTCAACATTTACCCATGTGATAAGATTAATGTGTTAGCTTGTGGAGTACAGGATGATGATGGGGAGAGTGTTCCTCATTTCTGTCACACGGAGTATGGTAACACCCTAAATAGATTACTAACAATAAATAACCTTGTATTTTTAAACAGTCCTGAAAATTTAACTGGTCAATTAGACTTTACTTTTTTAAATCATTTTTCCTCTTCTACCCTTGACTATGTGTTAGTCTCTGTAACTATGAAAGGCCTTTTTCCTCATTTTGAGCTTGTACTTTACCGATTCAGTGATCATGCTGCAATAACTTTTTTATGCCATTTGTAAAGAAAGTTGATTGTGCTTCTAAACTCCCTATAAATCCCGTAATTGAAAGAGAAAATCGGATTGTTCTGAAGTGGGAAAAAGTAGACACTGGGAGATTTTTGGGCAACTTAGTGCGTCTTGGGGAGATAATGCTGTGCTTAGATCCAGTCTTACGTGACAGCATGCCTTCGGATTTTGAGTTAATTGTATCCGACGTCAAAAATAACTTAAGCTGTATTATCCGTAATGGCCAGCGTAAAAAATGTAGTTGGTTTGATGACGACTGTGATTAATCACTAAAGAGTCTACATATAGCCTTGAAGTCCAAACCTAAAAATCTAGCATTGGTCAAATATTTGCGTAAAGCTTATTAAAAAGCAAGACTCACCAGGCTTAAGACCCTAAAGGAAGAATGGTGGGAAAACCTGCAGAAGGCTGCAATATTAAAAAGCTTGCAGCATTTTGGTCTCTGATTAATGCTCCGTTTTTAAAAGACGAGCAGGCTATGACCACAGATACCAATGTTGATCAGGAAGCATGGGTGACCCGTCTTTAAAGGTCTTTTCGGAGCGACGACATGACAATTCTACAATCTACTCCCCAAATTTTAGAAGGTGTTGGGCCTACTGCTAGTTTTACACTTCCTGAAACTAAGCGTGCTCTAAACCAATGCAAATGGGCAAAGGCTCCGGGACCAGACAGAGTCCCCATTGACTTGTTCTTAGATAAACAAGATCTTTGGGCCCCCCTTTTAACAAATGTTTTTAATAAAATTGCCCAAACAGGTGCACCGCTAGCGCTGAAGACAACTGTATTCATTCCAATATACAAAAAGGGGGATAGGTCGATTGCGAAAAACTATAGACCTATCTCTCCGATAGATTCTACTGCTAAGCTACTTGTTCGATTGATTTTAAACAGTCTAGAGGACTGGGCCTTAGAAAAAGAAATGTATTATTCCATGCCAGTTCGGCTTTAGAAAAGGAAAAGGCACTGTGGATCAGTGTCTGAACCTCAGCCTAATTATAGCGAAATATACAGCTGCAAAAAAAGGTCATCTCCATTTAGCCTTAATGGATCTGTCCACAGCCTTTGACTGCGTGGCACAGCCTAGGCTGTGGCAGATCATGGCGGCAATTGGGATTTACCTGAATAATATTAATATCATCCGAGACCTGTATTCAGGTGCTTCAGGCAGTGTTTGCTTTGGAAGGGATGGTGAGTGCACCAGGTCTTTAAAATTGCAAGAGGTGTAAGGCAAGGGTGCCTTCTTCCCCTCTTCTTATTTGCACTCTACACCAAGTGTGTAGAATCTGCACTGTTGGGTTCCACTCCAGATGTCCCTGATATTAATTCAGCACAGCTGCCAATTTTATTATATGCGGACGACACAGTCATTTTAGCTCGTACTAGTAACGCAATGCATCGTCTAGTCCTGGAATACACACAATTTATTAATAATCTAGATATGAAAGTTAATTATTCAAAGTCTTTTATTCTAGTAGCAGGCACTAGGCAGCGAAATCAGCCACAAATTACTACTGTAGGGGAAAAAATGGGAGTCGTTGCTTCTTTTAATTATCTGGGGATTCTGTTTGACTCCGAAATTAACTGGCAAAAGATGATTGCTAACAGATTTTCTCAGATGGAAAAGAATATTGGAGCACTAAC
This sequence comes from Lissotriton helveticus, assembly GCF_964261635.1. NCBI lineage: Eukaryota > Metazoa > Chordata > Amphibia > Caudata > Salamandridae > Lissotriton > Lissotriton helveticus. The sequence goes on from NC_136063.1 coordinate 811,411,261, forward strand.
TAAATTCATTTAAAAAAACTGCCCTAAAACCAATAGATCTAATAAAAAGAGCATACCAAGCTACGTCTGTATCCACTGCCACCTATGGAGCAGCTGTTTGGGGAACTAGAGATTGTGAAAAACTGCAGACAATTGAAGATACCTTTTTAAAAAGGGTCCTCTCTCTGCCAAAGTCATGTGCCAACTATAAGTGCCACATGGAATTGCAAGCACCTTACATTACCGATAAATTTGCAATGGCGCCCATTCTAATGTGGCACTCAATAAGGCGAAATGAGACCCTTGCTCTAACAAGAGACATAATATAGGATGTTTTGAAATTAGATGGGGTAGGTAACATTACTTGGTTAACTTATGTTGAATCCACAAAGCAGTTGGGCTACATCGACTTTTTTTGGAACCTACTACTTGTTGTTCGATCTCTAAGGATCTAAGGATGACCTAAAAGCGCATTTGCTTTCTAATCGGCAGATAAGAAGGGAGACAAAAAATATCAATCTTTCAACAATAAAAACATACTTGGCTTCCCCTAGTATAACGCAAATGGATATAAATTCAATATATCTATCCTTCGTCACTAACTTACAACACAGGTACATCCTGGTGAGATATTGTTTAAATTATATTCTGCTTATGTTAGGTTCTCCTAGTAACGTTTATGTTGTTTCTGACCTCCCATTTTGTTTCTGTGATGAGCAATCCGTACAGAATGATATACACTTTTTATTCTTCTGTAAATTTTATTGTAATGAAAGAAAATGATTTATTATCCCCATTATGCGTAAAATGAACTTCAAACAGTGTCGTGTAGCCCTTTATTACCTGCAATTACTACCTGACCCTTTTATCTTTTTTCTTTGGCGTCCTTTTTGTTATCTACACTAAAAAAAGAGACGTACAATCTGCTAAAATGATATCCCGAATAATTAATTGATTTTACTGCATTTTGGAAATAATTATGAATTTCTATTTTAATCCAATAATTCTCTTTACATTTTTACATATTTTTACCTTACTGTAATGCTGTGAAATGCTGTTAAATGTTTATTTTCAAATGTAGTATACTTTTTATGCCTACATTTTATCATCAAGTCAATTCATGAAATAACAGATTACCGCTTGTAATATTTAACACATCTTAGTTCTCAAACTTGCATATATCTTGATTAAACAATTGTATTCAGCAGAAGAGTTGAACTGGAAGTATTTTTCTGTATAGAAGGAAAGTATAATACATTGCATGATGTCGTTTGGGAATAACTTTGTTAGAATAACATTTGCATCATAAAGTGATGAACAGCAGTCTTGTTAAACAGATGCGTTCTGAGAAAAATAACATGTACTGTCTTATTGTATAAGGGTAGATTTTTAGAGTATAAGATTCCTTCTGGGGTTCTAGGGGTAAAAACGGCTCTTAGGGCCAGCTGCATTAAAGGGTTTTGCCCATTCTGTGTCCATGGGAAAATGTGTTCATGCTTATGGTCCTTAGAGTCTAATGTGTTGTGCTCAGTGCTCGAAAGGAGATAGCTCCATCAGTTTATCTGGAGGACAGTAAAAGAGAACATCCAGGTCAAGATAATTAAACTAACAGAATGCCCACGCTTACATATGAATGGGGACCCAGGGGGACCTTGGCACGAGCCGGTGTCCCCCTGGGGTGATTCGCGTGGTGGAACAATCCACCCAGCGCGATAGGTAGGCAGGCTTGGGGGCGGGGCCTAGTGTAGGAGCATGGGGAGGCGCTTGCGGCGGGATCGTTTTCTGAGGGGTTTCAGCCGGCAGTCTCACGTTTGAGGCGCTTGAGGCTGTTTTTTCCCCGCTGTGAAGTTTGGTTTTTGCTGCTGCGGGATTGCGTCGGTGATGGACGTCGTCACAGTCTCAGGTGGAGTTGTCCTGGTGTTCCTGCAGAGATGGAGGTGAGTTTTGGGTGCCCGCATCGACTGGTGGCCCGGGGGTGCGTGACGCTGTGGCGGCTTACTGGCAGTCTGTGCGGCGCTCGCACTTGGGGCCGGCTGCTGAGGTGATATATTTCTGCGTTTTTTGTGTAGCGCGGTCTTTGCCAGAGGGCGCCGGAGCGCTTCACAATGGGAACAGTAAATAGTCACTTCAGGGCCACAGGAACCCCCCGCCCCCATATAACAAACATCCCGCAAATAACACACAGACACAAGTGTTAAGATTGGGAAAAATTGCTGCAGGTTTATTGTTACATACAACATTATGTAATCACGTTGGGTTATCTTACTGGCAATCCAAGGGCAGGCCGCATTCTCGCCACCTGCCCGCCTGATGAGCCAATCAGCACAGTGGCGAACCACCCAGCTGCTGATCATTATGGTAATAAACTACTCACGCCCCTTGCGGGGCGTATCTAAGCAACCCCCGGTTGCACAGGCCCACAACCGCCCGAAGGACTACTGGGGTGCCGTCTCGGATTCCTAGCCTCCCATGAGGTTCTAGGTTAGGCTCTGGCACCCCTATGTGCCCGCTGAAGTACTGTGTTGCACCTCTCTGTTTCCGGATTGCCCTGTAACTCCGCCTGCAACGAAAAGGAAACACATTAAAACTCCCTCAGGAGCCCCCCCATAGCTGACACTCAGGGTTAGAGGTAGGGAGGGAAAGAGTGTCCCGACGTGTTAGACGCAACGTCCGGAGCGGCAAAGAGGCCGCCACAACGGCCAGTGGGGGGAGATATACCCTCTCCCTGCCAGCCCCGGACGTGCGTCACAGGTCCGCCCACCTCCACCGGGCAACCTGCCCTGAGGAGGGGTGGCAACCATTAGCTGGGGGGCGGGGGCAGCCCTACGTGACTAAGGGCCCGCCCTCCTGATGGCCACCGGGTGGCCTCGGGCAGGCGCATAGTCACTTCAGGGCCACAGGAACCCCCCGCCCCCATATAACAAACATCCCGCAAATAACACACAGACACAAGTGTTAAGATTGGGAAAAATTGCTGCAGGTTTATTGTTACATACAACATTATGTAATCACGTTGGGTTATCTTACGGGCAATCCAAGGGCAGGCCGCATTCTCGCCACCTGCCCGCCTGATGAGCCAATCAGCACAGTGGCGAACCACCCAGCTGCTGATCATTATGGTAATAAACTACTCACGCCCCTTGCGGGGCGTATCTAAGCAACCCCCGGTTGCACAGGCCCACAACCGCCCGAAGGACTACTGGGGTGCCGTCTCGGATTCCTAGCCTCCCATGAGGTTCTAGGTTAGGCTCTGGCACCCCTATGTGCCCGCTGAAGTACTGTGTTGCACCTCTCTGTTTCCGGATTGCCCTGTAACTCCGCCACAGCCCGTGCGATGGTCCCCGCCGCCGCACGGGCCCCCCACCAACGCTACTACCTTTACCTGCAACCTTTGCTCAGAAGAGCCTCTTTTAAATAGAGGAGGAATAGGTCAACGCCCACAGGCGTGAGATGAACCCCATCCGTCTCAAAAATAGCCTTAGACTTTGTCCTAATGTTTCAAGTTTGAAGAAACCCCGCCCCTCCGTATGGGAAGATTTCTTCATGGCGCTGTGCTTTACTTCCTAGACCTGACAATTGCTTGGCACAACTTAGCGCCCCACCAGAGACCTGATCCTGACATGAAATACCTGCCTGAGGAACCCAGGCCCTTCTGCCACTAATCTGCAGCTACCCCGGGTCTTACTCCTTTGCAACATTATTGTAACCATCCCCGGGTCGTGTAGTCATACTACCAGGTAAGTGACAAAGTGAAGAGGAGTGGCCCCTACTGCTGAAGGCGCTTCGTATAAATTAATAGACGTTCCAGCACAGGCCGTGAAACTCAAACACCCTTCACGACAAGCGCCAGCAGGCTACACCCAGCTAAGTTACAACCTGCTGTAACGCCGCTCTCCGCATAACATAGGACAGTGTGCTTATGAAAACGCTTGTGCTGCTATAGTCAAAGAGCACAGAGGCATAGAAGGGATAAACATATATTACTATGTAACTAGGACGATGCCCATGCATGTGCCAATACAGATAGGGACTGGAACCAAGTGCACACTAAGATCCCGACCTGCATCATGACATGCCTGCTGACCAAAAGCCCCTCTGACACTAAAGAGCATATACCCCCGTGACAAACCCTCTACAGCCATAGTGTCGACTATCCCAGGTTCGAGGGGTCCCCCGTAACGTATAACTTCTGCCGAAGCACAGTTCTCCAAATTCAACAGTAACTGTGCTTAGTGAATGCTTGTGCTAGACCTGACTTTGTCCTGAATCGTTTCATGTTTGAAGAAACCCAGCCCCTCCGTTGGGAAAATTTCTTCATGGCGCTGTGCTTTACTTCCTAGACCTTACAATTGCTTGGCACAACTTAGCGCCCCACCAGAGACCTGATCCTGACATGGCAGCATGCCTGAAGAAACCCAGGCCCTTCTGCCACTAATCTGCAGATACCCCGGGTCTTACTCCTTTACAACATTAGTGTAACCATCCCCGGTCGTGTAGTCATACTACCCGGTAAGTGACAAAGTGAAGAGGAGTGGCCCCTACTGCTGAAGGCACTTCGTATAAATTAATAGGCGTTCCAGCACAAGCCATGAAACTCAAACACCCTTCGCGACAAGCGCCAGCAGGCTACACCCAGCTAAGTTACCACACTGCTGTAACGCCGCTCTACGCATAACAGAAAGGCGGTGTGCTCAAGAGAACGCTTGTGCTGCTATACTCCGAGCACCGAGGCATAGAAGTATTAACATATCATACTATAGCTAGGACGATGTCCATGCATGTGCCAATACAGATTTGAAAGGTATTAACAGCAGGCATCACCAGCCCTCTCGGGTTTTAGTCTGGAACAGCTTAGGCCGTGCTACCTCTAAGATAGCTTGTCTGTACGATAGACTTACGATCAACACACAGGGATTGCAGGGGCTGAAACCAGGTGCCCCCTTAAGATCCCGGTTTTTCAGTGTGCTAAGCGAAATTTGGTATAACTTGTGAGGTGGACTTACATTTTATATACAGGATGGCAAAGGTAAACAGCTGGTATCACATGCCCCCAAGACCTGGAGGAAGCTCAACCATGCTACCTCATGACTAGCTTGTCTATAAAGTTGACTTACGACCCCCGCCAAGGGGTTTCTGAACCAAGGTGCTCACAATATTGGCAATATCAACCTCAGGCCATCTCCCCACCTAAGGAGGAGCACAAGGAAACCAACGGATACTCAGATTCATCACAAGGCTGTTTGGACGCAAGCCAGGGGAGCCAAACCATGCTAACCCTGAGCGAGAAACCGTGAGTCCAATTCCTGCTATGAACCCATCGTGCAAGCCACCACCCATAATAGTGAAACGAACAAAAGGGGGCTGGAATACCAGATAGACATTCTGAGTCTTCATCCAGCTGTTACTTTAATTCCTGAGCAATTCTATATTGAGAGACTTCTGGGGGCCCACTTCTATCAGTAATATTGGCAGTCCAGGCTCAGGCAGTGGTTGCAGTTGCTCCACTAGTACGAGAACTGAGTGAACACTGCAGGCTGTAGACCCTACATACGACTGGGAGGCAGCAGGAGCTCCCGAGCTGATGGCTCAGCGGGTTGGCTGCCTTCCCGATACCAGAGCCTTGAAGAACAGACAGACAACAGCAGAATTAAGGACGAGCAAATTTGACTATTGTCATGTGACCTTACTACAAAGGTTAAGTTAAACAGTGCAGGTCCCGGGAATGTACATAAGCAATACTATCTCTACCACTTGGTAAGGCCCCAGGATTGATATGTGCATGGTTATATAAGTCCTATTAGCTTAGGGCTAAACCTAGGATTTGCTACTATTCTAATTTTGGCACTTCCAAGGTGGACTTCCATACATAAAACCATTCTAAGACAGTGCAGTCAGATAATATCCAAAAGTGAGGGCCCCACCCAAAGAGCGCCACAGAAGTCTGTCATATGTATAATATTAAGGGCCAATATTAATTCCCACACACCCAAAAGAGTCACAATACGCGGCTCGGGGCTCCCCATAGCACACAACGTGTAATCTATGGGGTGCCTGCTGTTCTGTAATAAAACAGACGCACAAGCCGCCAAATTGCATAAGAAGTGACTGAAAATTAGCATCTTTGGCACACTGATTCCACACTGTTGTGGCCTACGTACATTCTGTTCTGACCTCGCGGCACTATCTCATATGAGATAATGTTAGATGGAGTCCAGAAACGCTCCAATGGCCTTACAAATGCGCCCGAGCAGGTGTCCATTCACATTACCTGTACACTGAGCGCTCAGCTACGCGCCTCCCCTGGACCGAGCAGTCATTCAAAATCTGCTGAGCACACATGACCCATTGCTCAGCACCTCTCCTACGGGTGACAGGCGCTCATTCACCTAAACGCTGTGCACACCTCCGCCGTGTCTGTTCCATGCAACCCCTGCATGAGATGTACACCAGCAATCGGTTGTGTGTACCTATTGTACACACTATGCAGTAGCATTAGCTTGGCTGGTGTATCGCATATGTCCTGGAACATGGATACTCGGTCGCCTGTATCTGCTGAACGCCTCGTGCATACTTAGCTTACTGTTTGTCTGGAATAACACCAATCTCTTACTATGGACACACAGTTACCGTACACATCAGTCACATCATACCGTTCTAATTGAAAGATTGTTTTTTCTATGCGGCGCTCTGACCCTACAATAATGTTCGTGCCAGGGCTATGTCGCATAGTGTAACATGCACACGCCCCTCTTCTCTTCATGAACACAGTGCGGAGGCAGAAGGCGCAATGGAGAGCTACCATCCTATCCGACTATCTCCATCGCCTCCTGCAACAGTGAAAAATCGCTTCTGTATTATTGTATAATAAAGCGCATCTTGCCTGCTGGGAGGCATAGGCCTGTAAACCAGACAACGCAGCTGGGTAGAAGATCCCGAGAACGTTTCCCGGTAACCGGCAGAGAAAGGAGGCTGTACAATCGAGAAGACGAAATGCCAAGAAGCCTACAACGTCCTCTATGGCCAACGGCAGCCAACTGCAGGGTGGGGGAGACAGCCCGCGACCCTGCTCCTGTCTCGACTTGTATTGCGCCCGTTGTAGTATAACATGCAGACCCGCACTAACCGAAAAGGAGACGCCCTATTGTGAATGACCGAAGGCGGCAGGCTAGCAGCCGGATAACATCCTCTTCTTAATTTGTGACGAGGAATTTGTTTTAACGTGTGACTCAACTGCAAGTTCAATTGATGTCAATTTGCCACTGAGTCACAGACTTTTATCTTTACCCCACTAATGGTACTTATTTGATCAATCTCATAAGGATGAAAGACTTGAGAGGACCTGCTGGGCATTGAACCTGCGACCATGTGGAACACAGGCCCCTGCAGTAGGTACCTTAATCCACCGAGCCGCCAAATCCAGGACCTAATTAATTGCAGGAAGCGGATAGTCAAAATTATCGTGATTATGACCTAATGACCTAACATAAATTCATCGGTGGGGTACAAAGCGTTGCTGAAGAGCGCATTCTATCCCTTCAGTTATTGCAGCCACTGGGTGCTTACTATTCAAGTTTATCAGGATGATGCACGCACACTAAACGTCCGTATTAATGCCCATGAAAGTCGTAGCAGCTGCTTGCCCCTCTGCCCGGACCCAGGTACGAAACCCCAGGGTAGCATGCCGTGCTGCGTGCAGAGCACACTACACACCACAGAGACGGATGTATAATATGCAATCCCCGCTGCCTCCGAGTGACCCCGAGCAACGAGGGGCCCCCATGGGGAGGAGACACCGCTGCCCTCACTGTGGGGGAGCGACGGGGGCGGGGGGGCTACGAGCGAGGCCATACCTGCAAGCACGCGATGATGGCTGGAGAGATGAGGCAATTTAGTACATTAATAAAGCCTCTTACAGCAAACCGTATAGCAGCGCTGACAATTATTACTATCCGACGCGCTGGCTGCACAAAAGTGCGATATATGGGACTGAGTGTAATACTAAGGTCATACCCCTGACATACCGGGCCGGGACACCACTCACCCCGCACTGACGGCGGATACTGCTGTGCATAAGATGACGGAGGCCTTCCTTGCACGCACACCGTCAGCGCCAGGACTGTGCTCATTCCAGGGTTGTGGAAGGCAAGTGCGACCGATCCCAAAATTAACACCTTAATTTTATATACTTTAAATTTATGTCCGCACTGTCTGAAGACACATCACAAACCCTGTGCTAATGGCAGAGCTCTAAGAACACACAGGATCCGGGTGACAAGACTTACAGCAGCTATCCGGGACTCACAACCTAATGCCTCATGGGGTGAAGACGGGTCGTTTCCTGCCTGTGTTTCAGACGAGAGATTCACCCCCACTGTTGCGGTGCTCCCCTGTCCGTCCTTAGCTCCGATGCCTAATGTTCCGCATACAGCCGTAACCCATTGGGGGATGGATGCGAAAGCTTCTAGCCTCTATTGCTCCGCGCCAGCTCACCGACCCTGACTGTAGCAAAGCGAGACCTACCCGAAGCCAGCCAGCCGGGGGGGGGGGGCATACCGGAGAAAGCATGTCAATGGCAAGGGAAATAGCGACATTGTACGTACCTATAAAACCTGGCATGATAGTATGCACAATTATTCCTGACATAACCCTAGCGCCGATGCTAGTGTGACGCCGGCACCCAGACGAGTATAGCGCCCACACCACGACCGCCTGCTTACCGGCATCACGGATGTACATTAGCGCATTTTATATAACTCGCGGTCATTGCCCACGTGTGCGCTGTAACACCTTTACCACCACAAAACTGACGGGTTGTGTGTGGGGGGGTGGGAGGGGGATGTTGGTGTATGGGAATGCCGCCGCATGGGGCCAGGGCCTCAAGCCTGCAACCCAATGTCCCCCCTCTACATGCTTCATGACCTGTGCCCGTGCGCCCCACCGCATGCGTGCCACCCACTATGAATGGTGCGATTTACAAGCCTGAACAACACTGATCCTAATTTCTGTAATACAGTGAAAATAATACATGTGGATAATGCGGGCATCGATCCCGCTACCTTTCGCATGCTAAGCGAGCGCTCAACCATCTGAGCTAATTCCCCGCCAAAACATGAAACAATACAACCGTAATGACCCGTGCACCTAGGCTCACCCGTTCGCGTACTCTGCGTAGAACTTGCCCGTAGCCCTGTACACACGGTAACATGGCCGCATGCCGACCTCAACACAACTTAATGTACCAACGTACTGGGCATTATTTACTCCGCGTACAACTTGCCCGTAGCCCTGTACCCACGGTAACATGGCCGCATGCCGACCTCGACACAACTTAATGTACCAACGTACTGGGCATAGTTACTCCGCATACAACTTGCCCGTAGCCCTGTACACACGGTAACATGGCCGCATGCCGGCCTAAACACAACTTAATGTACCAACGTACTGGGCATTATTTATTCCGCGTAGCACATGCCCGGAGCCCACTACACATGGTAACATGGCCGAAAGCCGACCTAAACTCAACTTAGTGTATCGTCGTACCGGGCATTATCTAACCTCACCCGCGATCGGACCGCCGGGCAGCGCACACCGGCCTGCCACGCCCGCCGAAGACTCCCTTATTCTAACTCCCTCACGGGACCTGCATGGAAACACCTATGCGCCGCCTCGGATAGCATAATGTTGGGGAGGCGGCGGGCAGGAGAACAGGCGGAAGTACTGGGCCAGGCTGAGAGCAATCGGGGCGCTCCCTCGCACACTGGACATCGCGACCGTACCCGCTGACGTCCTATTGTCCCCTGCAGCTTAGCCAACTGTGGCAAGCCGCTAAGGAAACACCGCTCCTGGACAGTACAACTAGGCGATGGCATGCGGAGACGGGGGGGGGGCAGAATCCCCACTTCGCATCATACCCTGTAGCCAGTTTTATGCCCAAGGGAGGGGAAGGGAAGGCCGGACCGTGGACCTCCGTCTCCTGCGGCAGGCCAATATTGCCCGGAGAAGCCCGTCACCCCCACCTCCACAGCGGCCCGGCGCTAAGCGGGCCGCCTAGCCATAACTCTCAAACCTCCAGAGAGGGAGTAGGCGGAGGGGGGGTAATGCCCGTAGGCCTCCGCACGAGGGTCACTCACCGCATAAATTTGCCCGACGAAAGAGTGTCCCGACGTGTTAGACGCAACGTCTGGAGCGGCAAAGAGGCCGCCACAACGGCCAGTGGGGGGAGATATACCCTCTCCCTGCCAGCCCCGGACGTGCGTCACAGGTCCGCCCACCTCCACCGGGCAACCTGCCCTGAGGAGGGGTGGCAACCATTAGCTGGGGGGCGGGGGCAGCCCTACGTGACTAAGGGCCCGCCCTCCTGATGGCCACCGGGTGGCCTCGGGCAGGCGCAGATACATGAGGAGAGAATAACAAATTGGCGAATTACTAAGGGAAGTGATAAGTTACATGAGGCAGAAGCGACAATTGTGCGCAACAGACTACATGGGGTAGCAAGCGGTGCTATCCAGGAGGAAAAAGTGACGTGCGCAGGTTACAATGAAAACAAAGTACTATTAGAGGTATAATACAGCGTAATATGGCAGACACTCAAGCATAAGCACAAGAACAAACATTACGTAGGCAATGGTGGCACTTGTGCAAGTATCTAAAGCAAACAAAAAGTGAGAGGTAGCAAACAGTGTGTTGAAAGAGAAAAGTGGCGTGTGCATGTTGCAAGGGTTTACCAGGCACAGGTACAAGGATAATGCTGCAATAACTGGCAAACACTCCAACCACAGGAACGCACATGGTCATGGGGAGTGGAGTTTTTTCAGTAATGGGAGGTCTTTCTTCATTGGTGTGGCCCCTCTTGTTGGTGCAGATGAACGCTCTGCTGGCCTGGTGGATTATTTTAGTGACAGTGGGGAAGAGGAAGGGGTTTTTTCAGGAAGAACCCCTTCGTTTAATGCCTGATGTTCACAATGTCTGCACAGGACCTGGTGGAGTTTTTGGGGGGTCGGTGGGAGATGTTGTTTTGGCCCCGCAGCCTAGAGACCCTCCCAGTACACAATCACTTTCTTTTAATAAGAACACAAGTATCTCGGATGACATTGACCCCCTCAGAACCTATTTTGGGTGATGAATTTGTGGAGATTGTATATGAGGTTGAGGAAGGGACCCCCATGGACTCCGATGGTAAGTATTCAGACAAGTTTAACAATGTGGCAGGCAATGTATCTCTTTTTCCGGTGTCTCGCCCCCCCTCCCTCTCTCTCGTTAGATTCGATTCTTCATTTGGGCCTGAACGTGGTCAGTGGGTCTGGGTGAAGCATTCAGGTCCTTCATCATCTGTCGTCGGAGGTTTCTCTCAGGCTTTTGGAGTTGGTAAGTTATCGACGGCTTCTGGCAAGAGCGGTGAGAAGTCTTCATCACACTCAGCAGGTGCTGCAGAGTCTTTTCTTCCTAGAATGGCGTCTACGAAGCAGGTTGCGGCTTTTGGTAAGGTTTTCTTCTGCACGTGGTGGATCAAGTGCGGATTTAGACACTGCAGCTGGGTTCTCTGAACGGAGGCCTGTGACCTATTGGACATTGTATGATGGGGGGTTGGGGATGGTGAGGTACCAGGCAATAGTAATCAGAATTTTGAGGTTTTTGAAGATCATTGTGATCAAGGTATTTTGGATAATGCAAATGAGGGGTTTATTGTGGAAGTCTCAGTGGGTACTGCCAATTCTGGTGATATGAACATGGTCTTTCTCGGTAGGGGGGGGGTCAGGGACAATTATTTCTGCTAGTCTGTTACAGAGGTCAAGAGCAGACATTACGACAGATCGGGAACGGAGTAGTGGACATCGTCGTCGCAACGATCCTCATGAGTTTCAAAGACGTTCTGCTCAGTTGACGACAGGTAAGCCTCATTGGCGGGCTGCTTGGACACAACCTTTAGCGGGCAAACATAATACGGATGTTTTGGGGGGTGTTTGATTTGAATGTAGACCATCCTTTGGTTCTGGGGAACAGCGAAGGTTTGGAGAATGTTACCGTTTGGACCGACAAAATACGGGGTGAGAACAAACAGATTTCGGACGGGCACAATTTCAGTTCTGGGCAGCTTTCAAGTCTTATTAATACAAAGCTCCCTTACATGGGTTTTTCTATGCCTTTGGCGATGCATCTCTCTGAAACGACAAAACAAAAGATATGGCAGCATGAGTTTGTTGATGTTTTCAGGCTTTTACATAGGCCGACCCCAATTAAGTTGCAGTTGTTTGACACCTTGGTTGGAGATTTATCCTGATTCTGCTGCAGCTTCCAAATTATTCAGGGGTTGTAGGGAGGGTTTTCACAATTGGTTACCAGGGGCCTCGCTATCATCGTTGGGCGGATAATTTGAAATCGGCCAAAGAATTCCCACAGATGGTTCAGAGGAAATTGGATGGGGGAGTTAACAGCTGGGAGGATAGCAAGTCCCTTCAGACAGTGTCCTTTACGGAATTTGATTGCCTCTCCTTTGGGAGTAGTTCACAAGAAATTGGCAGGTGAGTTCAGATTAATTCATCACTTATCTTGGCCGGCGGGCATATCTATTAATGTTTTCATCTCTTCTTCTGATTCCAACGTATCTCATGCTTCTGTGGACCATGCTTTAGGACTGGTGAGGTTATCAGGTACTGGTTCTGAACTAGCAGAATGTGAGATTCAGTCTGCTTTTTGTTTGTTGCCCATTCATCCATCTGATTTCGAGCTCTTAGGAATGTTTTTTGATGAAGCCTTTTACGTTGACAGAGTATTACCTATGGGTTGTTCGATATCCTGTGCTCTTTTCGAAACGTTTAGCACTTTTTTGCAGTGTTGTCTCATACAAAGAAGCAGGCACAGTTACCATGTCACTACCTTGATTATTTTCTTTTCATTGGTCGGGCGCATTTGGATCAGTGTCGCAGAGTTTTAGGCATTTTTCAGGACATGGCAGAGGAGTTTGGAGTTCCTTTGGCTCCAAAAAAAAGAAGAAAAAAAAAGAAGGCTCTGCCACTAAACTCACATTTTTGGGTATTGTGATTGATACTGAAAGTATGACAGCTCGTTTGCCGGCGGCTAAGGTGTCTGAAATCAAGTCCTTTTTGCTGGAAGTGGTGTACAAAAACGAGATTGAATTACGACAGGTTCAGAGGTTTTTGGGGTACCTGAATTTTGCCTGTCGGGTGGTCAGGGCTGGCAGCACTTTTTGGAGAAGGTTGGGGATGGCGTTGTCAGGTGTATACCTTCCTCATCATAGGATTCGACTTACCAGAGCCATCAAGGATGACCTTTTGATTTGGCTACGATTTCTCGATGAATTCAATGGTGTTTCTCTCTTTTTTGTCGAAGATAACACAATATGGCAAATTCAAATCTTTTCAGATACGTTCGAGGCTAATGGTTTTGGCCTGTTTTGGGAGGGTCGGTGGTGCGTGGAGAGTTGGCCTCAGCATTGGCTCCAGCAAGGGCGCAGGATTGCTTTTCTCAAATTGTTTCCTCTCATTGTAGCTTTACAGGTTTGGGGGGAGGTGTTTCGGGATGGGTGTGTTCTGTTCCATATCGATAACATGGCTGTGGTTGCTCTGATTAATAACCCAAAAAAAAAAACGAGAGATTTGTGGGTTTTGCGACTGTTGAGCTTTTGCATGTTAGAGTCTCAAACTAAATATTGTTTTTAGAGCAAGGCACATTCCAGGTGTTAATAATTCAATTGCAGACGCTTTGTCTCGCTTTAATTGGCAGAAATTCCGATCTTTGGCGCCAAGGGCGGACAACTTCAAAACTGCGGAGCCGCAAAACATTTTGATGCTGGGGGATTGAGGATCATCGAACTGGTTGAGAAATCTATAGCTCCTTCCACCAGACGCAGTTATCTACAGGCTTGGGCTGAGTTTTACTCTATGCCAAATCTCAGAACATTGCGGGGACACCAGTTGGTAACGATGGTTTCATGTTACAGTTTGTTTTGTCTTTAATGAACAAAGGTTTGTCCCATACAACTATTGCGGGTAATGTGGTTGGGATTTCATTTTATGGCCAATTCTTGCTGGGTGAGGATATAGGGGGGGTTTGTTACGTCGAATGTTGAAGGGTTTCAGTAGGGAACGGGTAGATTCTTTGCCTCTGCGAGAGCTGGTAACTTTTTTGCTTTTGCAACAGTTGCTGGTTCAGTTACAATTTTGTTGTTATGATGGTTGGGAGGTGGCTCGTTTCAGGCTTTGTATGATTTGGTTATTCTTTGGTGCTTTTAGAGTTTCAGAATTATTGGGTTCGAGGGGTCAATTGGGTATTCACACCAGTGACATTCAATTCCATCAAGGGTCATTGAGGATTTTATTGAAGAAATTGAAAAAGGATCAATTGGGCAAGGGCACATGGATTCATTTAAATGGTAGTGGTGTAAGTGAATGTTGCCGTGTGGGGGAATGGGAGTCCTTTTCTGTTTCTCAGGTTTTTCAACTTGGGGCGTTATTTCGACATTGTGATGGGGATAAGATTATCAGTTTTCAGCTATTGGCAGTGTAGCGTCAAACATTGTCCTTAGTAGGAAATGACCCTTTACAATTTGGTACACACTCCTTTCGACTTGGGGCTACTACAGAAGCAGCAGGGTTGGGTTGGGGTTAGGAGGATATTAAAAGGATTGACAGGTGGAAATCCGCGAGTTCTCGTTGTGTTCGTTAATAATATGGCTAGTGTCTAGTTGTATGCCATGGTCTAATGTTGTTTTCCCGCTTTAGGTCAAATTCATAATGCCATGCCGAGGAAAATGCGTACATGGATTATAGGCCACTCTTTCGTACAAGGGTCAGCCACATTTGCAGAGCAGCAGATTTACGGCAGATCACTTGGACCTCCCAGTAAAGGATATGAAGTTTTCTGGAAAAGGAATGGGGGTATAAGGTGGGAGGGTCTGTTCTCCTTGCTGTCCCGATTGTCGTCTGAAAGAGGTTTTCCTGATTTATTGATCATCCATGTAGGTGAAAACGATTTGGTTCCATTATCGAGTGCCAGAGTCTCCCGGACCCGCTGATCGTATGTAAGCTGTTTTTAAAATACTTGACTATCAGGCGTTGATGCGTGGGGCCATTAGGAGCCAGGAAACGCGCTTTTTAGAATTTCGCCGCCGCACTTGCTGACAGTTGCGGACAATTTTAAATAGAATTACAGTCTGCCTAATTTGCTACCCGCATAGCCAGTATTCTCCCTGCATTGCCTGGGCTCGATATTGTAGCCTGCCCGCCCGGTCCGACTCGGCAATTAGAGCCGTAGAGCGGAGGGCGGACAGGTAAGAGCCAGGCACTTCCGCTAGAGCAGAGAGGTTAGCGCTCTAGTGGTGAATCTCATAGGGCTATTTAGACCGGAAGAAGCAGCCGGCTGATCGCGGTAGGGAGGACGGTGGCAGAGTCTCCCCGACCCGCTGATCGTATGTAAGCTGTTTTTAAAATACTTGACTATCAGGCGTTGATGCGTGGGGCCATTAGGAGCCAGGAAACGCGCTTTTTAGAATTTCGCCGCCGCACTTGCTGACAGTTGCGGACAATTTTAAATAGAATTATAGTCTGCCTAATTTGCTACCCGCATAGCCAGTATTCTCCCTGCATTGCCTGGGCTCGATATTGTAGCCTGCCCACCCCGGTCCGACTCGGCAATTAGAGCCGTAGAGCGGAGGGCGGACAGGTAAGAGCCAGGCACTTCCGCTAGAGCAGAGAGGTTAGCGCTCTAGTGGTGAATCTCATAGGGCTATTTAGCCACGTCATCGCTCTAAGTGCGCAGCGGTTGCGCGCAGGGGTGCGCCTAAGAACGCGCCTAAGACAAGCCGAAGAGAAGCCCGTCTGCGCCCGTCCACGACCGGACGGGACCAGGGGCCATGGGTTCTACATCTATGACCCCAGGATCTGCAGGTAATAATATCATTTCATACTCAGCACAGGCATTGCGAAGATTAAAACCAGCTTCTTTAGTAGCCTGTAATGGCGACAATTGGCCGTGTGTTGACTGCACTTTCTCTTGTAATGTTTGTCGCTTTCAGGCATCCTTAACTCACCCTGTCATCGTCAACTATACTACAGACCCTACCTTTGTCTCTGCAGAGTCACATTGTCCAAGACCTCCCACAAACTGTTTCAATCACAGAAATATTGAAGCAATTTCCACTCAAATCGGGTTAACTGGGCTAAGATGTTTTTTGTTAAATATTCGCTCTCTGCCCAAACATTCCCAAGAATTATGGGATCTTATTAATACAGTTATGCCAGATATATGTTTCCTCACAGAGACCTGGCTAAAACCTCACACAGTGCCTGCCATTAAGTTGGGGATTCCGTCTGGAAACAAGATCCTCAACTTAGATCGCCCTACCAAAACTGGTGGGGGAATTGCTGTAGTATACAAAGAGGGTCTGAAAGTCTCCTTGCTCGATCAAAGATGTTGTACTCAAATGGAGGTCATGATTTTTATGATCTGTTCCTCCTCGAAGACATATTGGAAAGGAGCATTGGTCTATCGACCCCCTGGACCATGTACAGGCTTTTCGCTCACTCTCATGGAGCTTAGCCCCTTATTTTAAAGCCAAGGAAGACTTTATTCTCCTTGGAGATTTTAATATTCATACTGACCTACCTAGTCACCCAGACACAATTTCTTTGCTTTCTGACCTTTTGATACTAGGATTGAAAATCCGGAATAGTGGCCCAACGCATCTGGGTGGACATACGCTAGATCTTGTTTTAACCAATTGCCCTAAAATAAAATGCTGTTTGCAACTCCTGTTAGCTGGTCTGACCACTATATAGTAGGATTCACCCTACTAGGTCTTCATTTACCACATCAAAAGTCACTCCCTGCAATATGGCGTAGACAATGGCATAAAATAACCTCTGAAGGATTTCAGAAGGTTTGGATAGAACCCTCCATTTCCGAAAATGATACTGTTGAAACAAGTCTTTCTAAGTTTGATAAAGCCCTTTTAGAAGCAGTGGATTTGCTTGCACCTTTGAAACTACATAAGCAGTATCACAAAGGTAAGCAGGAAGTATGGTACTCAGAAGATTTGAGGGTAGAGAAACAGAGGTGTAGAAAGTTGGAGAAAAGTTGGAGAAAGACGCGTACACCCAGCAGTAGAAAGTCTTACCTGGAGGCCCTAGCCACCTATCATAAACATATAAAATTGGCAAGGAAAAACAGTCTTGCTTCTCAAATAGCGGATGCAGGGAACACCTCCAGAGGACTCTATAAAATTCTCCAATCATTCGTTAAACCTGTGGCCTGTGAAAGCCCCGATGATTTCACCCAAACTTTATGCGATGACATCTCTGATTTTTTTCACAACAAAATAGAATCTATATATGAGAAAATAACACAACCCTCAAACTTTAAAAATAAAGATGACCGTCCTTCCTCCCAGAAATTGATGAATGAAAGCAGACGATTCACTACAATCCCGGAGGTTAGCCTGTCTGAGGTCACGGCTTTGTATAGTCAAAATAAATCTGGATCTCCAACCGATCTCCTGCCCGCTAAATAATTCCTTTAGGAAGCCTGCTCTCCTCTGGGCTTCAAACAGTAATCAACCTCTCTCTTAAGGAAGGGCAAGTGCCCAGTGTCTGGAAAAAGGCGATTGTGAACCCTATTCGTAAAAATACGGCGCTGCCATGGTCAGACTTGAACAACCTCCGCCCGATCTCCCTCTTACCCCATCTGAGTAAGATGACTGAGAAACATGTCAATACACATGTGTCCAAATACATCGAGGCAGCGGACGGTCTGGACCACTCTCAATCTGGGTTCAGACCTAATCACAGCACCGAATCAGCTCTCCTCTCCATCACCGATACCATCCGGATGGCACAGGATAGAGGAGGCTCTATGATTCTGGTGCTGTTATATTTGTACGCTGCCTTCGACACGGTGTCTAATGACATTCTTATCAGTCGTCTCAAGAGGGTAGGGATAGGCGGAACCGCTCTGGCATGGCTAGAAAGTTTTATTACTGGCCGCTCACAAAGTGTTCGATTGGGCTCCCACTTCTCCATCTCTAGAGAGCTCACCAAGGGGGTTCCACAGGGCTCATGCCTAAGCCCCACATTGTTCAATGTGTATGTGGCCCCCTTGGCTGAAATTGTGAGGGAATATGGGTTCACACCAATATCTTTCGCTGATGATACCCAGCTTTTGTTCCCTTTCCAGACATTGCCGTCAGCAGTTAAAAACTCCTTTGCTGCAGGAATGAGAGCTGTATCCAACTGGATGACCTCCAACTGCCTGCAATGCAATGTGGGCAAGACGGAGGTCATGCTCTTCGGAGAGGCCCGGCTTTTATGGTCACCTGAATGGTGGCCTCCCGAACTAGGCTCTGCCCCTTGTCCTACAGAGACAGTAAAAAACTTGGGGTCTGACTTGATCAATCTCTGATACTCAACGATCATGTTAACCAAGTTACGGGATCCTGTTTTAGGGTCATTGGCCTTCTAAGAAGGGTGTTTCCCTATTTAGCGGACAATTATAGGAAGACTTTAGTTCAGGCATTGGTTATCAGTAGATTAGACTACTGCAATGGGCTGCTCATCTCTGCCAATGAGGAACAACTTGGCAGGCTCAGATAGCCCAGAATACAGCTGCCAGACTGATCATGAATGTTCCATCTAGATCTCCTTCTCGTCCTCTGTTGAACAGATTACATTGGCTACCGATTCGCCAGAGGGTGAAATTTAAGATATGCTGTATAATTCACAAATGCCTGTTTGGCTCTGGCCGAAAGAACTTAATAGAAAAATGTAGACCTTACGAGCCAGCCCGCACTTTGCGCTCTCAGAATCAATCTCTGCTCCAGGTGCCACGTATTAAAAAGGAAAGGCAGGGAGGCCGAGCTCTATCTTACAAAGGCCCCATCCTCTGGAACTCCCTGCCTCTTGCCCTTAGGCAAAATTTTTATTTAGCCACTTTTAGAAAATGTTTAAAGACACATTTGTTCCTGACCATGTAAAATACTTTTTTCGGTCCTGACTGTCTTTTATTATGAACATAGCTTTGTTTACGAAAACAAGCGCGGAGATACCCCTTCGGGGGTCGAATTCCTGGCGCTATACAAGCGATTAAATAAAAATAAATATAACCCTGTTAAAATAAATGCAATTGGATTTAGCGGTCATAGAGAACAATTGGGTGAGTACATCGTTAGTATGGACTGAATTTATTTACAGGCATCAGTGAAGGGGGGCTCATAATCACAATGCTATGGAGAAGGCTCGCAGGAAGTTGAACCGTGCTATGATATTTTTTATGTCCTGCAATGGGTATTAAAGTTCTGACGCATGACAACATCGCGGGTATTGAGACACATCTGTTTCGGGAGGATGGGGTACACTTGTCCCAAATAGGTCAGGCTTACTACTTGATGGAATTGAGGGATCTGCTGGCGGTTTTCTGGGGTGAACACCTTTGGTGTGATAACATTTCACAATAGTTTTTTGTTTTGTCTTCTAGGTCATTTGGGGTGGGGCCAGGAAAACGCTTTGGTTTTCCTGGATGGCGCTTTTTGGGGGGTCTGGATAGTCTGGAGCGGGCTTATCCTTTCCCTCTGGGGTGGGGGGAGGGTAGACGGAAAGCTTGTTATGAAAATATAAAGAGGGAAAAAGGAAATGAATGGATTCATACAGTATGTGGGGTATTCTTTATGAAGTATTGTTTGGAAAGATTTTGAAGCAATTTATGATAAATGTTTGAAATATTGAAATGAGGAATTGTTCCGTAATAACTTAGTTATCATGTTAGAAGTGTTATTCTATCTGCTTCCCCGTCTTAATAAAGTGACCTTTTTTGCTAAGTTAAAATGGGTGGATTGTTGTTATTGCGCGATGGGGACCCAGGGGGACCTTGGCACGAGCCGGTGTCCCCCTGGGGTGATTCGCGCGGTGGAACAATCCACCCAGCGCGATAGGTAGGAAGGCTTTGGGTGCGGGGCTTAGTGTAGAAACCTGGGAAGGCGCTCGCGGCGGGACCGTTTTCAGAGGGGTTTTAGCCGTCAGTCTCGCATTTGGCCCACCCACCCATCCCCTTTTTTAATTATTTATTTATTTATGTTTGTTAAAAAATAATAATAATAATAATAATTTACAAGTCACGTTAGGACAGGTAGCAGTTTTTATCCTTTTGTTATTAGTTTCTCTTTAGGCGCTTTTTGGGGGTCTGGATAGTCTGGAGCGGGCTTATCCTTTCCCTCTGGGGTGGGGGGAGGGTAGACGGCTTGTTATGAAAATATAAAGAGGGAAAAAGGAAATGATGGGATTTGTACAGTATGTGGGGTATTCTTTATGAAGTATTGTTTGGAAAGAGTTTGAAGCAATTTATGATAAATGTTTGAAATATTGAAATGAGGAATTGTTCCGTAATAACTTAGTTATCATGTTATAAGTGTTATTTTATCTGCTTACCTGTCTTAATAAAGTGACCTTTTTTGCTAAGTTAAAATGGGTGGATTGTTGTTATTGCGCGATAGTGAGCTGAATCTCTGACGAGCAAAGTTTTTTATGTGCATGAAATTCAAGTGTCTGAAAAACTTGCAAGTCCATTAATGCTAAACAAAATCGTATTGCAATATTGGCTGTTCCTATGCACGTGATAAATGAGAGGGAGAGCGCAAAATATGAGTACATGTAACACTTACAGGGTTGGTTCATCATGTTCCATCAGGTCCAGGGTCTAATCCCTCCCAACTAATCAGTGCTGGTGGTTTTCGGCGTATTGTATGAGCGCCATATTTATTAACAAAAGGACAAGTCCTTGTCCAGGAGGGCTAAAAACTGAGCGCCATTTTGAAATGGTTCCATATTAAAATCAAATGTACGTATCAGCATCTGCTGTTTATTACTATACCAGTTATGTGCATCAATTAATCAGGTATCACGACTAATCAATACTTGTCAGTCAGACTAGTATGTCCTTATTCAGACTTAACTCGTATCTAGTTATAGATTTTTAATCCAATATCCCAGGCATTTGTCAAGATGTACCGAGATAAGTTCAAAGACTGTAGAGTGGGTTTTGGATCCGTGGTCTTATCATATTATACTCCATGATGTAATTTAATTGCACGAATAATGTGTTTTTGGGAGGGCAGAAAAACGTTAGCTGGACACATTGAGAGATGTCATCTTATTTAAGCCACACCAGCAGGGAGGAGGCCATGTTTGAGTTCTCAGCGAAGTATGTATTAATGCAAGTATCGTCGAGTAGGGCAGGCTGCATAGGCCTGATGGGGATCGGGGTTGGAACCCTACCTTATGACAGAGTAATTTCCAATGGGTTGTGGTAGGAAACTGTCTGAGATGCTAGGAATAGAGGAGCCTGTCAAGGTGAAAGCGTAACTGATGAGGGTACGATTAGAACCCAGATTCTCTCTTACCCAAATTGTGGCTTTGCTGTACATCCAAGAGATCCCACCTTTCTATCCACTGTCACAGTGCTCTTGCTTGCCAGATGAGGGCAGTGCCTAACACAGGGGGTTGGAACAGTCAAGTGTCATGTCCACAACTGTGTTAAAATCTCATCCCAACACCCATGGGCACAATACCCAATCTGCTAAAACTGTCAATAGGTGGGCTAGGATTGCATCTTACTCCATGTTAGGTGCATGCACACAGTCAAAATTGACGGAAGCTCCATCTAGTTCACCCCTTACTAGCAAATAACATCCCTGTGTGTCAGTTCTAGTATCCAAAACCTTAAATTGAACCCCAGCTCGGAGCCATACCACAATCCCCCTCACATATACAGAATATACTGTGCAAAATAATTGTCTCCTCCATTTGTGATGCAATTTCATAGCCTCCGGTACAGTGAGATGAGTTTCTTGTAAAAATGTGATATGAGCATGGTGCCTTTGTAATTGTGCTAATTTCCTGTGTCTCTTATGCACAGTCCCCAACTCTCTCACATTCCACATGATGATCTTATAAGCCTTAGGTACAGTGTGCATCACAATACTGAAAGCATTTCCCCCCTTGTGGGAACACCTGGATCCACTCCACACCACTCTTTACTTCAGCTGCATATGACAGATAACCAAGTCTAACAGTGAAACAACTTTCCATAATAGTCGGTCCAGAGATGTAAAGTTGTTTAACCACATAATAAACAAACAGCAACCAAATAACCAAGGTAAACTGTGGGCCTCAAGAAAGGATAATAGCACACCCAGTGTGATAACATGTGTGCATAGAACAAAGGTTGTTCAATCAATTTGGCTCATATGGACCCAGATCCACAGTAGATCCTGTGATCCAGCATAATCAGATGTAACATAATGTCTAGCCGGCACACAGCCGGGAGACAGTCAGACTACCACATACCACAAACTGCTGCAGGAGGTCCCATTGGAGGGAACAGTGACATATATGCATTCCTCGTACCCTGTAACCCAGTGAGAAAAGGTACAGCAGTGTGTCAAAACAGAGTCCCCACATCAATTAAGTTATCCAGGAGTACACAGGGAAGCGTAAACACCGTCTGTAGAGAGCAACCTGTAAAGGAACTTAATTTAAAGTGTCATATAGGCAGTACTCACGACCTTCAACCGAGCAAGCCATGTGTCATTTGCAGAGTGATCGAGGGGAAGATCGCTCAGTAGCCCGAAAAATCTGAGTCTGAAGTGCTGCCCTGTGAGGAGTTGGAACTGATGGATTTCTTGGACTATCGCAGCATCATTGCTGATCGAATCGCTACTTGCAGACCCTCCAGAACTTGTCACGTGAAGGTTTGCCACTCCAGGTCAGCCCTGTCTAAAGTCCTCTGTCATTGCCTCCGAGGGGCCCGCCGTGGCTTTGGGGGACTCAGTCTTGGAGGCCTGCCCCACTGGGAGTCTGGGAATTGCTGCTCTAACCAACCACATGCTTTTTCTGGTGTTTCAAAGAAGACGGTCTGCTGGTCATGGATCACCTGGAGCCGGGCTGGGAACAACAGTGCATACTGAAGGCCCGCCTTGCAGAAGTGTTTTTGACCTCCTGGAAGGAGGCATGACGACACTGAACTGTGAGCGTGTAGTCTGGAAACAGTGAAACCTATGCATTTTCTATGTGGATAGGCACCCTTTCACATGCAGCATGTTGTACTGTGTCTCAGTCCTTGAAATTGAGGATTTTAGCCACCATTGGCCGTGGTGGAGCCCCCAGGATAGGCTGTCCAGAGAGGACCCTGTGCACTCGTTGCACCACAAACAGTTCAGAGAGCCCTGTAGGTACCACCACCATCTGGAGACAGTACTCAATGAATTGAGTGGCATTGGAGACCTCTGTGCCCTCCGGAATTCCCACAATCCAGTCATTATTTCTGCAAGCCCTCCCCTCTGCATCATCTACACTCTCCTGGAGTTGTTCCACCTGTCTGCACAAGTGGTTGAGTTGAAAGGAGTGATCTACCTAGCCCAGTAATAAGACAGCAAGTGTCTGTTCATTATGCTTGACTCTGTCAGCCAATTTCCGTTGATCATCCTTGAGTAGGCCAATGTCCTTTGTGATGGCCCTTATTCATTGTTCAATTTCCACCGACCAGTCATAGATTTCTTAAAGGATAACGTTCAACCTGTCTACGTGAAGTGGTACTACAGTTGGGGGAACATAGTCCTCAAGGGTATGGGTCCTGGAGCTCTTGGAGGGAGTCGAGCGGGAGCAAGAGGTTGGGTCTGGCTTCTCTGACTTGTTCCTGGTGAGTACCACCATTGTCCCAGCACCTCCCAGGGATGGCCGTGAACTGGATTGGCAAAAACACCAATCCTACTGCAGTGGTAGCACATCCAGAGGAGGCCAATGAGGCCCCAGCTTGCATGGGGCATGAAATCCAGCAGGGAGAAGTCTTTTAGTGATGTGATGAGCAGCACAGGAGAGAGGGCTACCCCCCATCATCGACCACCTGCACAACAGGACAGAGGTAAACCACTGATTATAAAGTGAACATGCAGTGGCACATCATTAAATCTGGACCAGGGGAGCCTCAGATGGTTCTGGCTTCACGCAGCCTCCAAACAGCACTCTATAATGACTGCAGGTGCAGGTGAGTTGCCCACAGGGCCCCGTCATTGACTGAAACCTATCTAGCACCTCTCTCAAGTTCCAGGGCTTCCTCCGGTTATTTCATCCTGGGCTTATATGGAGGATCCCTCACTGAGGCAAGATGGAGGTCCCGGTCGATGGTGTAGAGTTGCAGGAACACCAGCACTATCCCGGAGCAGCTGCAGTCGGGAAGGAGCAATTACATTAAAAGGGGGGTCCCCCGTGCAACAACACTGGCAGATGCATAGCAGGCTATGGTGCCTGTCTTTCCCCCACCTGGTGGGTTCGATGCAGCAGTTACATGGTCGCAGCAGCGCTGCTGCCAGGAGAAGGTAATTTACATCAAAGGGGGCCCCACCCAATTGCATTGGCAGGCGCCTACTTGGTGGGTCCCACACATGAAAGTTACATGGACCCATCAGTGCCACCACCGGCCCCAGCCGGGCTCCCAAAAGTGGTCCAAGGTCTGAGTTCACTCTCTGTAATTGGGCATCAGTGGACTTCCGCTGTGGTCCTCCGCTCCAATGATAATAGGTGGGAGAAGGCACAGACACCTCCATAGACAGGCTGGCCTCTGTATAGTGCCCCACATGCGGTCAAGATCTCGGGCCTCAGACCAACCCAGTTGCATTGTTCATGGCAGAGCCAGCCTTGGGGGTTTCAGTAGGTAATGTGGGGGCTGCCGCTCCACAGCAGTCTCACTCAGCAACACCGCTGCCTCAATTGTTCTGGGTCATCGGGCCTTCACGCATCTTCCTATGAGTTACAGCAAGGTCTTCTAGTGGAGCCTTCTTGTGTCTACCAGCTGCACTCCCCCTCACCTGGATGTTGCAGTCAATGGCCAAAGAGCAATCTTCATTAGTGCATCGTTGTTCATGGGGCTGCACGCTGCCGGTATTGCCGCTGCCACATTTGGTCGACTCCACAAAGCCAGCTGAGGGTGGGAGCCCCAGGCCTGTCCAGCCACCACCACCACAGTGGCGACAGCAGGGACAAAATGGTAAAGTTGCAGCTCCAATCAGTTTCAAACCACAGTCCTGGACTACCTAGGCAAGGGGCTGCTGGTGCTTTAAAGGACAGAGTATGCTGCGGTGGCTGCAGATGCAGATCATGAGGGCCGAGTTCAGGAGTCTTTAAAGTATGCTGCTGCCATCTTAGTTGGTTAGCCCCATGCCTTCTCCCTAGGAACTCCTGTAAGATCCAAGAGGACACATCCTGGTTAAAATCAGATGCCTCCAACAATTTCAGGGATGCAACCACAGGAGTAATCACACATGGAGGGGTTTGGCAATTTCCAGAAATTACTCACATAATAATATCTTTCTCAATTTAGGTCAGTATACTCTTCCGTATTTACTAACTCTCACCTTCAGCATTAGTGTAATGTGAGTTTTCTGACATTGAAACATAGTTATCTTCTAATGTAAGTCTACAAATGGAGATGAGACACAGTCTGGATGGATACATCCACACTTACAAGTGGAACCAGTCTTTCACATACTATCAAATGTCATCTGTTGTGTAGCATAGTGACATTCATGCACAATTGGGTGTACATCAAACCATTTATGTGCGTATTTGACCGTGACCAGGTCTCCTGTCAGAAAATAATAATTCCAGACAATCTGTTGGTTAGTTATTAAATTTACCCAGTTTCTATCACTTAATTTGTTGCGTAGTCCAGCAATATTCCAGTAGCGAAGACTCATGTCAGGAACTAGGATACCAGTGTCAATTGCACCCAGCAGACCACATTTTTTGGGGGGAGTTGGACAGGGCTGTCAAGCCTGTTGAGTGAGGGAGCAGTAGGATGAATAGGTACAGCATCAGTAAATAAATCAGTAGTAAACAACTGAGCTGGAATGCCCACACCCTTTTCCTTCAAATCAGTTGGTAGTGGGGGATGAGTATTTCTGTGCATCTAATTTTTTAAATAAGTATGTATGTATGTAAATGTATAGGCATTTATATAGCGCACTACTTACCCGTAGGGTCCCAAGGCGCTTCGACCGCTGCGAAACCCTTCCTGGCTTCCCTGAGAGATGGTCCCTTAATGGGTATCTCCAGGGTGAGACCAGGCATCCCCGGCGGTCTGGTGGGGCCGTTAGTGAAGATGAGGCAAGCTAATGCCCAGAGTTGCCGAGTGTAAACGCTGATCAGAGTGGGCACCGAGGCGAGAGAATTATCGAGTCCGCTGACCCTGGTCCAGAAACCTGCCGCGCCGGGAATCGAACCCTGGTCCCGGGCCGTCCTCTGATCTCGGGTCTGCCGCCTCTAACCAGTGAGCCACACTACTTCACTAGTAGAATATATTAGCTTGTCCTGATACGCTGTATTGTTTGCTACCTCCTCAGGTCCAGCATTTTCCACAGTTGCTCCAACAAAAGGGAGTAACAATGTACCAACAAGACAGTCAGTTGACCTCTTTCAGAACAGCAAGCGATTGTACGTTGGCACTGTGAAATTCCTCCTGCTTTCAGGGTAGCAAATTGCGCTAATAGAAGAGTCGTCAAATCTAGGTCTGCTGAAAAATTGCAAAGGAACGAGGGGTATCTCTTGTGAAAGACCTTAAAAGTTACAAGGTCTGCTCAAATAAATCCTACCAGCTTTGTATCGAAGAAATTGGTTACAATGCAGTCACCCGCTTCCATCTTAGGAGTTTGCCAATCCATGGAACCTTTCGAATGCCAATTATACCATTTGAGAGTATGTTGCTTCTGATGCATCCAAGAGTGGTACTAAACCAGTGGATAACCTTGTCCTTCAACTGGTGATCTGTTACAGACTGGATTGAGTGCAAAGGTGGTAAATTGTTTAGGACTAACACATATGGGGTGTACCCTGGGGTATGCTGCAAAGTCTGCTGATTTCTGTTGCCATCCATTTCCACTGAGAAAGAGTTAATAACTCGAAAGAGAGCAGACTTTTTGTTAGGGCACTGAACGGGACCATCCAAATCAGTCTATGGTGGGGAGCTTGGGATGACCTGATTTACCTGATTAGCTCCCTTGTCATCAGCAGTATCCACATTAGAAGTTAAGATTGGGGGGACCATGCCTATAGAGCAGCGTTGCTGTCCTACTTCTGTGGGTGGGCCAGATGGCTTATGTTGGGCATGTGTGAGCAGTTCTTTAAGAGTTCTATCAATATGCCATTACCACAGGGTCAGTAAATTGGCATGGGCTCCTTTCCTATGGCCAAGATACCCCAAAGTACTAGGAGAATGTGTGCCCCGCTGTCTCAGTTTGTACTTGTTGTTGCCCTTTGTGGTCAAGAGAGCCGACCTTGTTCTTGATCAGCTCTAATTCAGAGCACTTTTTCCCACCACTCTTAGGCATGTGCACTGA
Source organism: Lissotriton helveticus (assembly GCF_964261635.1). Taxonomy (NCBI): domain Eukaryota; kingdom Metazoa; phylum Chordata; class Amphibia; order Caudata; family Salamandridae; genus Lissotriton; species Lissotriton helveticus. Next base: position 811,438,628 of record NC_136063.1, read on the forward strand.
GCGCACTTTGCCTTTCTTCTTTTTGTTTGGCGGGTAAATAGCGGCATCTATAATTGGGGTTTTTCCAGTTCTGAGCTTATGCATCAATTTTACAATATTTAAATCCCCCAAAAGTGCACAACAGTTTGGTGGATAGAGCATCTTCACTAGCGGTCCCCTCAGTGTTAGTTCAAATGCTTACAGAATACCCTGCCAACCTCAAATTTAGCTTTAAAAAATAACAATTTTCTCACATTTCTGTGTTGGAGCACCGTGCCAGCACAACCTTCCTACCAACCAGCATTCCCCTCAATCTCTCGTGTAAAATGATAAATGATACCTCACTTGTGCGGTTGGGCCAAGAGCCTACGACTGAGAAGAGTAAAAAATTTAGAGATTGAGTGAATAACGTAGCATGCTCTAAGCGCTACATTTATTTTATATACGTTTTAGGCTGGCTCTGCATTGGACACCCACACAAGTGAGGTATCATTTTTATTGGGAGACCGAGGGGAATGCTGGGTGGTAGGACATTTGTGCCGGCACATTGATCCCACACAGAAATGGAATGAAAATTCGATTTTTTTTAGCTAAAGTTGAGGTTTGCAGGGGATTCTGGATAGGAAAACATTGGGGGAACCATGCAAGCCACACCAACCTGGACTCACCGGGTGTCTAGTTTTCAGAACTGTCCTGATTTGGTAGATTTCCCTAGATAGCTGCCCAGCGCGGGAACATAAACGCAGGTGACTCCGTTGATAATTTTGAAGCCTCCATAGTATGTTCTGGGCCATTTCCTGTTGCAAGCACTAGGTCTACCCACACAAGTAAGGTAACATTTTTATCAAGAGACCTGGTGGAATACTGGTAGGAAATGTGTGGCGGCCTGGTGATTCCATAACTTTCCCACGCAAAAATATTGAGAAAAGCTAGATTGTTTTTGCTAAATTTGAGGTTTGCAGGGGATTCAGGGTAGGATAATGTTGCAAGATCCATGAAAGCCACACCGCCTTGGACTCCCCTGTGTCTATAATTTTCAAAAATATCTGGGTTTGGTATGTTTACCTCTATGCCTGCCAAGCCCAGGACCAAAAACTCGTGTCTTCCTCGCAAAACCAAATCTTTTTGTGATCGTTAATTTTTAAGTCTCCACAATCTGCTTTGATCTATTCCCTGCTGCGGGAAGTAAGTCCACCCACACAACTGAGGTACCATTTTTATCAGGAGATCTAGGGTAACTCTGGGTGGGAGGAAATTTGTGGCAGCCTGGTTATCCTACAGAATTCCGACACAAAAATGTGAGGAAAATGTGATGTGTTTAGCTAAATTTAAGGTTTTCAGGAGATTCTGAGTAGGAAACTGTTGGGAGATCAATGCAAGGCACACCTCACTGGAATCCCCTGGGAATCTAGTTTTCAGAAATGTTTGGGGTTGGTAGGTTTTCCTAGATGGCCGACAAGCTCAGGATCAAAAGTGCAGGTGACTCTATCGACAATTTTGAAGTCTCCATAGTATGTTTTGGGTCATTTTCTGTTGTGCTAACTAGGGCTATCCACTCAAGTAAGGTACTATTTTTATGGAGAGACATGGGAGAATGGTGGGTGGTAGGAAATATGTGGCAGCCTGGTGATCCCACAACTTCCCCACACAACAAAGTGGGGAAAATGGGAATTCTGTTTGCTAGATTTTAGGTTTGCATTGGATCCTTGGTAGGAAAAAAGTGAGGGATCCACGCAAGCCACACCTCCATGGACTCCTCTCAGAAATATTTGGTTTTGGTACATTTCCCTTGATGCGCGCCGAGCACGGGGCCAAAAACCCAGGCTAGCCCTCTTGTAAAACCAGGTTGTTTTGTGATAGGACATTTTGATGTCTCCTCAATATGTTTTGGGCCCTTGCCTGTCACGGGTACTAGGGTCACCCACACGAGTGAGGTATCATTTTTACGAGAGACTTTGGGGAATACAGAGTGGGTGGAATTTTGTGGATCCATGCAGATTCCAGAACTTTACACCACAGAAATGTGGAGAAAATGTTTTTCTTTTTACAAGGTTTGAGGTTTCCAAGGGATTCTGGGTAACAGACCCTGGTGAGAGCCAGACAAGTCACCCCATCCAGGATTCCTCTGGGTATCTAGTTTAAAAAAATGTATAGGTTTGGTAGGTTTCCCTAGGTGCCGGCAGAGCTAGGGTTCAATATCTACAGGTACGCACTTTGCAAAAGTTTTGACTGTCGAAATGTGGTGTCTCCATGTTGTGTTTTGGGTTGTTTATTGTCGCAGGCACTAGGCATACCCACACAAGTGAGTTACAGTTTTTATCAACATACTTGGAGAAATGCAGGGTGGGTGGAAATTGTGTGGATTCACACAGATTCCAGAACTTTCCACCACAGTAATGTGAGGGAAATGTGTTTGTTTTTTATAAAATTTTAGGTTTGCAAGAGATTCTGGGAAACAGAACCTGGCGAAAGCCAGACAAGTCATCAAATCCTGGTTTCCCCTGGGTGTCTAGTTTTAAAAAATGTATATGTTTGATAGGTTTCCCTAGGTTGCAAAATCTAAAGCTAGGCACTTTGCAAAAAAAGGGTCAGTTTTGACTGTAAAAATGCGGTGTCTCCACATTGTGTTTTGTGCCATTTCCTGTTGCGAGCACTAGGCCTACCCACACAAGTGTTGTACCATTTTTATTGAGAGACTTTGGGGAATACGGGTCGGGTGGAATTTTGTGAATCCACGCAGATTACAGAACTTTCCACCACAGAAATGTGAGGAAAATGTGTTTTTACAAAAGTCTGAGGTTTGCAAGGGATTCTGGGTAACAGAACCCTGTGAGAGCCAGACAAGTCACACCATCCTGGATTCCCCTGGTTCTCTAGTTTTCAAATATGTACAGGTTTGCTAGGGTCCCTTGGTGCAGGTTGAACTAGGGTCCCAAATACACAGCTAAGTACACTATGAAGAAAAGTTCAGTTAACACTTGAAAAATTTGATGTGCCCATGTTGCGTTGTTGGCCGTTTTCTGTTGCGGGCACTAGGCCTATCCACTAAAGTGATGTACCCTTTTAATAAGGAGACCAGGGGGAATGCTGGGTGCATGGATGTTTGTGGCACCACGCAGATTCCAGAACTTTCCATCACAGAAAACTAAGGAACATTTGTTATTTTGACAAAGTTTGTGCTTTGGAAAAGATTCTGAGTAACAGAACCTGGTGGAAGCCCCACAAGGCACCTCATCTTGATTCCCCTGGGTGTCTAGTTTCCAAAAATGTATAGGCTTATTGGTTTCCTTAGGTGCCATCTGAGCGAGCATCGAAAATCCACATCGAGGTACTTTGGGAAAAAAGGGTCTGTTTTCACTTGAAAAATTTGATGTGTCCACGTTGAGCTTGGGCCTCTTCCTGTTGCGGGTACTAGTACTACAGACACACATGATGTACCATTTTAATTGGGAGACTTGGGGGGATGCTGGGTGTGTGGAAGTTTGTGTTGCCCCACAGATTCCAGAACTTTACATCACAGTAATGTGAGGAAAATGTGGTTTGTTTTTCATAGTTTGAGGATTGTTGGAGATTATGGGTTACAGAACCTGGTGAAAGCCACACAAGTAACTCCATACTGAATTCCCCTGGGTGTCTAGTTTTCCAAAATGTATAGTTTTGCCTAGGTGCCGAATGAGCAATGGTCCAAAATCCACAGCTAGGCACATTGCGAAAAAATTGTCAATTTTTACTGGCAAAATGTGATGTGCCCATGTTGCATTTTTGGGCCGTTTCCTGCCGCGGGCACTACACCTACCCATACAAGTGAAGTAAGCTTTTCATAAGGAGACTTGAGGAAATGCTGTATGCATGGCAGTTTGTGGCTCCCCACAGATTCCAGAACTTTCCATCTCAGAAAATTGAGGAAAATGTGTGTTTTTGGATAAAGTTTGAGGTTTGCAAGGGATTCTGGGTAACAGAACTTGGTGAAAGCCCCACATATTACCCGATACTTGATTCTCCTGGGTGTCTAGTTTTCAAAAATGTACAGGTTTTCTAGGTATCCCTGGGTGACAGCTGAGCGAGGGTCCAAAATCCACAGCTTGTCACATTGAGAAATAAGGGTCTGTTTTCATTGAACAAATATGATGGGTCCACTTTGGGAGTTGGGCTGTTTTATGTCATGGGCACTAGGCCTACCCACAGAAGTGAGATACCATCTTTATCAGCGGACTAGGGGGAACACAGAACAGTAGAACAAGTGTTACTGCCAATTGACATTCAATGCATTTCTGCTTTCCAAATTTTAGGCAATGTGTAAAAAAGAAGTCTTTTTGAAAAATGTCCTTTAATTCACATGCTAGTATGGGTACCCACAATTTTGGAAATATGCAGATAACCACTGCTTATAAACTATATTTTGTATTCCCATTTAGGCAATATGTAGGTTTCCTTGATACCTATTTTCACTAGTTATATTTTACCAAATGAATTGCTATATACACGGTACCCAATGAAAAACAATTGCAAGGTTCAGCCCAGTTATTTGCTTTGGGTAACTCAGTTTCTTGTTAAACCTACAAGTCCTATATATCTGTGAAACTAGAATGGTCCAGCAGATGCAACGGTATATTGCCTTAAAATATCTGCCATTCATATTAGAAGTTACAGGTGAAATCATTGGCAACATTGGTTGTTTTTTCAACTCTACTGCAATATTTTTTTATTTCAACTATTAGTTTTTATAAAAAAACCTTGAAGGATCTACACAAATGGCCCCTTGCTGAATTCAGACTTTTGTCTACTTTTCTAAATGGATAGCTTTGCGGGATCCATTATTGCTTTCACAGCCATTTCCACCGCTAACTGGAAGGAGGTTGAAAGCACAAAAAATAGGATAAATAGGCTATGCCCCAGTAAAATGCTCAAACTGTGTAGAATGTTTTAGATTTCTGACAAAAGTCTACATGTTCCTGAAACTGAGAAGGTGGAGATTTTATCACCACAAACCCTTTGTTGATACCGTTTGCGAAAAAAACACTTTCTTCTGCAGCACGTTTCCCCAATTTATCCCCCAAAATCAAGCTCTATTTTGGCTAATTTTCTAGTCCCCTCCATGGGAATTCACAAATCCAGGGTACCTTTAGAATCCTCAGGTTGTTAGAAAAGAAGGATGAAAATTTGGCTTGAATACCTTATGTGGACAAATATTACAGGAGACTAAGCACAAACTACCCCAAATAGCCAAAAAAAGAGCTTAGAACGGGGGAGGCCTAGCATTGAAGCGGTTAATAAAGTAACTTGCAGTTAGCATTTGATGAAAAGCTCCTCTTGATGAATCTGTATGTAATGTTTTGAAATCAAATGTATGCAAACTGCTATCAGTAGGAATCAGGGTTCTAAGGGTAGATCTAATCTTGATTGAATTGGGAAGTGCTGGTAAATATAACCTTAAAAGCAAAACAATTAGTCGTGCAATTGCAAATTATTAATTCACCTGCTAATATAAGCCTACGTCTATTAGTGTTACTAGTGTCCATGGTTTAACTAAAATCATAGCGCTGCATAGAAAATAGCAACACACAGGTCTCTTCAATACATGTTTACTTGTGCAAATGGTTGATCTACAAAGTCTTTGCGAGTTTTCCTTACCCAACTCTGTTCTTTTCCTTAATGCCACCCTTATGCTGCTTCTGCAGCCTTTGGTCTAGGGAATCTTCTTAGTTCTTTTAAAAAAAATAATTCAATTGTCTCTAATAAAAGCACAGATCAAAGTTCATTCCAAAGATCATTAAAGTGACAAATTATGTCAATTCATTCAATGGCAAAGCAAATTCAAATAACTGTTCAGCCACAAACTTAAGTTCATGGAGGTTCAGTAGGAATCCCACTGTAATCCTAGAAATGACAAGAACCCCTCTCATTGTCATTTGATGCAAAGTACATCTATTTAGGGCATGAGTACCTCCAATAGGGTACTCTAGCTCTTGTTGATCTCCTGCATCCTCATTGTCACTCTGACCAGAATCCTCAGTATCGTCTGGGATAGTGTGGTGCACACGCTCTGCAGGCAGACTTAGTCTGTTCCTCTCCTGCCTTCTCGGACAACTAACCCCAGCTCCTACTCGGCTTGCCCCAGCACTAGGCCTTTGTCAGGATCTGAATCTGTTTCAACCAGCATCACAGACCAAGACTCTCCTGTCTCAACCTTGCGTATCTACTCATCAATACCCCCTCAGGCCGAGAATATGCAGTTTCGGGTTCTCACTGATTTTCAATAGCTTGTTCATCCTCTTCCCTCTGCCTTCCAGTGGCTGACTGCACTTCTAGGAGTTGCACTGTCACATCATCAAGGGGACACTCTACTCTGCAACTGTGGGCAGCATGGATCCAGTTGGGGAGGCTCCACACTTGATAGCAATGTTTTTTACTAGGATGACCTGGAATGGTCCATGCCACTGAGTTTCCAAACATGTTTTCAAAACATGTTTCTGCACCAAGACCAAGTCGCTTGGACTGAGATCATGACACTGCTCCTGGTGTGGTGGGGCAGTCAGAGCTCCAACCTGGTGAGACACAGAATGAATGTACCATATCTAGCTGGTCCATTAAAGTAGTGAAGAATCATACCATCGCTAATGCTCACAAGTGCATTTGTGGGCTCTGTTGGCAGTCTTATTGCTCAACCCATGATCATTTCATCCGGGAACAGTCCTTTCCCTGATCAGGAATGCTGCCTAGTCTCATTAACATCAGGCCACTTCAGAGATGTTGATGTTGACAACACACTTTGGCCAACCTAGATTTCAACGTTCCATTCACCTGCTCAAGAATGCCTGAAGCCACAAGTCTATATCTGCAATGTAGTGTTATCCTCCACTTGCAATGCTACCGACAACATTTTCATGACCTCATTGTTGAAAGAGTTCCTCAGTCTGATTCCAGAAAAGTAGGTCAACCAAACCTGGGTATCAGTTCCCTCAGTAAAATCTTAGCTACTGTGAGGCTATTGTTTCTCGTGGTTGGGTTTGCTTCAACCCAACATGTGAAGATGCATCAATCACCATGACATATCTCAGCTTGTTGCACACCGGTATCTCGATGAAGTCAAACTGCATCCTGTTGAGTGAATCTCCTGATCTTCCTACATAGTTTAATGTCACTGTGGTTCTTTCCCTACTGACACACAACACATCTGTGAGACAATCCTTAAGTCAACAACCCAAATCGATGGTTAAACCAGTTCTATCCCTTTCAACATAGTGGGACAATGAACATGTCTAACTATTCGGGACCATTAATCAAAAATGGGGTAACCCAAAAGATCTAGGACCTGGGTATTCAAGCAGTATTACAAAACAATGGTCCATAGACTATTCTATTTAAATATTGCAGTACATCAACACTTAATAATTGAGGCTTATGAGTATGCACATTCTACTCTGGTTCAATCAATGTATCAATGTCATAAAGCGCAACAGCCGAATATCAAGTGAAGGCAAATTATTATTTATTGCCGAACACAATTACGAACAATAAAACATTACATGTGGGTCATACTGGTTGCCCCGAGGGGAGCGTGCAAGATAGAGAAAAATAATTGAAAAAGATTGAAACAAGAGGGAAGATGAAAGATAAGTGACATAAAACACAAAACACTATTTTGTATATTTACAGTATGGATCAAAAATCATCCATTTGATTGGACTGGCCTCAAAACATTCAACGCATGATTTCGTACATTTCTTAAAACATAAAAATGTAATCAAATAATTGTGCACAGGAAAAAATGGGGTATCTAGGTCCAGGTCCAAAGGGGAGGGAGTTTTTGTCGATGTTTCGACTCGACTTAGGGTCTATTGGTAGCTGTAGCCTTGACCATGCGAGTCTTCATCAGGACTATAAAAACAACAACGGGCAACCTTAATTTTGTGGATGACCCCTCATGGGTCAGTTCCAGAGTTTTTTTTTAAAGATTCCTCAATCAATGATAGCGTCCTCCTTGTCTTCTGCTATTTGGCGTCGCCCACAAGAGAGGATCTCTGTAGTCGTTTCTTAATCAATATTGTAGGGATTTATGGAACAATTACGTCTCTTCTTATTTCTCGCCACGTCCCGATTCAGACGCGGGAAACTGATGGAAGGGATAGACAGTTGTCCGTAGTAGTGTCTCAGAATTAAAAAGCAGCCTGAGTCCCTGGAATAATTGCTTAAATTTAATGATGGATCAGATCGAACAGTACTAAAAGAAAATAAGGAAAAAAGAAAAAAGAAAAAAAGAAATAAGAAGAGACGTAATTGTTCCATAAATCCCTACAATATTGATTAAGAAACGACTACAGAGATCCTCTCTTGTGGGCGACGCCAAATAGCAGAAGACAAGGAGGACGCTATCATTGATTGAGGAATCTTTAAAAAAAACTCTGGAACTGACCCATGAGGGGTCATCCACAAAATTAAGGTTGCCCGTTGTTGTTTTTATAGTCCTGATGAAGACTCGCATGGTCTAGGCTACAACTACCAATAGACCCTAAGTCGAGTCGAAACGTCGACAAAAAACTCCCTCCCCTTTGGACCTGGACCTAGATACCCCATTTTTTCCTGTGCACAATTATTTGATTACATTTTTATGTTTTAAGAAATGTATGAACTCATGCGTTGAATGTTTTGAGGCCAGTCCAATCAAATGGATGATTTTTGATCCATACTGTAAATATACAAAATAGTGTTTTGTGTTTTATGTCACTTATCTTTCATCTTCCCTCTTGTTTCAATCTTTTTCAATTATTTTTGTCTATCTTGCACGCTCCCCTCGGGGCAACCAGTATGAACCACATGTAATGTTTTATTGTTCGTAATTGTGTTCGGCAATAAATAATAAATTGCCTTCACTTGATATTTGGCTGTTGCGCTTTATGACATTGATACATTGATTGATCCAGAGTAGAATGTGCATACTCATAAGCTTCAATTATTAAGTGTTGATGTGCTGCAATATTTAAATAGAATAGTCTATGGACCATTGTTTTGTAATACTAACTATTGGGGACAGCAAGCTATCTGGCAGTACAGGTCTTCCATCTACAGAAACACAAATGTCACACTCTTCTTTAACACAACCTCCTCTAATCCCACTCTTCTGTTCTGTCTCTGGTGTTTCCTTCTGCAACCAGTTTTCTTCTTCCCAAATATCAAATGTGGTTAACTAAAGGTTATAATTGGACTCATCTTTAGATTCATATACATATTCACCATTTGATGTTCAGGCCCAATGAGTACAGTATTGTGCAACCTCATCCGCATATCAGTCGCAAACTGTCGCTTAGTGATCACTTCCATGGGCCAAACGCTTAACAACTGCAATCTTGCTATGCAATTGCACTGTCTCCAACAATCTCATAACATGTTCCCTGTTTCATATGGGGCATCCAGATGACGTCATGAATCCCCTCTGTGACCATAACATTCCAAAATCATGAATGATACAAAAGCCATACTGACTATCAGTAAAAATCATGACTTTCAGTTGGTCAGAAACACAGCAAGCTCTGCTGAGAGTAGCAATTCAGCCACCTGTGCAGAAGACAACCTTCAAACTTCCCCATCACTTTAGAGACTGCATATACAGCTCTCAGGGTTTCTCAATCACTTCTAAGGCAGGACCCATCAACAAATAAATCAGACTCAGTTAGTGACTCGTTTTGTACGTCTGTTCTTGGCTTGGTGCATAGTTTACTGACATTGAGACAGTCATGCTCCACTTCTACTTCTCCATCGTCATTTTTAGGCAAAGGCAACCCTGCAGCAGCATAAATTGTAACACACTTTCTGAGGAAAATACTCTCAGCAGCAAGAATAATCTGTTCATGCTTGGTCAATCGACAGTTAGTCAAGTGTTGATTTGCGTATACATGTCAAAAAATACTCAACAGCTTAGGGAACACAAACAGTAAGAGTATGACACATGACAATACTTTCACATTGATCTATGCTGACACATACTGCTGCTACAGCTTTCAGGCATCCAGGCAGTCCTGCAGCTACAGGATCAAGAGTAGCAGAAAATATTTCACAGGTTTTCGTGTATTTCCATGCATTTGTGTAAACACTGAGAGAATGCTTCCCTCTCTCACTGACATAAAGAGCATAAGCTTTGTTATAATCAGGTAGTCCTAGTGCCAGGGTACCACACAGAGTTTTTCTCAGCTCTAGCAAGGCAATCAAGCAATTTATATTCCATAGTATAGGAGCCGACACATCCTTGTGTGTAAACCTCTGTAAAGGCTTGGCCACAGAATAACAAGGAACAACAATGTTTTTAATCTTTCTCAGGCCCTGTACTATGCAGCATTTACTGATAGGCTTCTGCAGGCCCATGGTTGGTGAGTTACATTTGAGCCTGGTTCTCATTCATTACTCTGTTGGGATTAAGACAACATTCCACTTCCAATGGCATGGATTCAATTAATGACATGGAGTCAATTTCTTTAATGTGACAACATCAATTCCAGTACTTGGGTCAATTGGGACACCACGTCCTCTACTCTTTTGCTGGTAACCATTTCGGCCTTGCATCACAGGAACTCGCTGCTGATACACACCTTGCAATGCACCAACATTCCCTACATACTGTTAACTCTGACTTCCTCTCTGTGCTGCTTTCATTTGTGCCAACATCAACTTCTCCTTCAACCTCTTCTGTTTCAGTTCCAATTCATCACTACAATATTTTGCATACCTCAAGATCGTATCAATTGATTTATTGTACCAATAAATGAAATGCTGTTGAATCATCATGCTAACCTCAGGTCTCAATCCTGTCACAAAGCTAGACATAAAACCTCTTACATCTTTGGATTCAAGATTTTCCATTCCACTGTGCTGGTTAAACACCTGCAATAAAATCTCATAGAAAGAATGCACAGTTTCTTTAGGCTCCTGACTTGTTCTGTCAATCTTAACCCAATCAATGTCTTTCACTGTTATTTTTCCTTTAAAAAAGGTAATCTCCGTTTGATACTTTTTCATCACCAAAGTCGACGGGGCATGAAATATCGGATTTCTCTGTGGCTCCATCTCTGGCCACTGTACAGCCGCTTCACATTCTGCCCAAAATACACTAGGCACCACAATGTCGAAAAGGGTATTCAAATCTATCCTCAATACCTGTGAAGGCTTTACAAATCAATGAGCCTGGTGTACCACTCCACTGGCTTATCTCCAAGTTGTGTTATGGAAATCATTCATAAATGACACAATATTACTCCTACTCCATGGTACATGAGCATAACCTCACCAGACACCCCTCGCAATAGACAATTTGAAGCACCTTCTCCATCTAGCAAAGAAGGAGGTGGCCATCCCTTCGCTTTCTTTGGGTCTATCTTCTTTGCCCATCTGCCTTCCCATTTGTCTAATTCACTCCATTTCTGAATGCTACCAATTAGTTTTCTAACTTGCATTTTAATTCCTGATGTTCTCATACTGGTGATGTCGTTTTCATCAAAATACTATAAAGCAACGGCACCCCCTAATTATTTAAGGTTCAAGAGGAGGGGGAAAAAGGAGCTACAAATAGAAACAACCTCTTGTCTAACATATTAAATTTGATTCAGGCAACTGCTCTGCTAATCTTCATTAAGTGTACAGCACAGATACGAGGGCAAAAGAAAAAATGATTTTCATTTGAGTTCTATTTTATTTATACAAAAACATTTTTTATCTCTTTTTTGTTTTTATAGTTCTATTTTTATATGTAAAAAAGTGTTCTTTTCAAACATAGTACGGAATAATCAATTGTTGACATTATCATACAATGAACATTATTTTCTAAAATTCAGAAAAGACATCACATTCTGTTATTTCCTTAACCATAGGAATAAGAAGAAGTTAATAAACCCCACACAAAAAGAATATCATAATACAAATGAAGTCAAGTTCATACTCTCACACACCTTTCTCACCAGAATAAAACCCACACAAAAACAATATCATAATACAAATGAAGTCAAGTTCATACTCTCACACAACTTTCTCACCAGTCAGTCTTCTCAGACATACAAACTAACACACCGTACAGAAAAATATTTTTCATAAAGAGAAAAAAAAGAGAACATAGGAGAAGCACATCTTAATTTGATCATAGCTTGATCTATTGAAAACAAATTGATATAAGGGGCATCAGTCCATCCTGTTAGTTTCCAAAGGCTTTCTTTCTTTGGCTGTTTTCCTTGTAGTGAAATTTTCAGATGTGCAAGAATTGGCCTACGTACGTTTCGGTGAAAAGATGGTTACATCACCTTCATCAGGGCCGGAAAAAGCAACAAAATCCAAAGAGACAAGTGGGGGTCTAGATATCTGGAATAACATAATACAACATTAAAACATCTGTGCTGTACATCTCATATCACCTAATTTAATGTTTTTAGTAAGCATTTTAGTGTGCTTAAAAAGAATTTCTGACCGAGAACCACTCCAAAGGTAAAAAAAGCAGAATTTATAAGAGAAGTGACCAGTGCTGATAATAATGGAATTTAAGGAAAGGCCAAGAGTCTACAGAGCGGAGTTCACCAACAAGTGAGAGAGCAAAATAAGTGATACTATATAGAACGAGCCAACCATCACCAGTATAAAGAGTTATAAGATCAAAAAATGAGTAGACCTACATCTTTAGTGCCAAGATATATTTCAAAAAGCGAAGTATAATGTGCTAAGTGCTGAAGGAGGGCTTCCTTTATCACGCTATCTATAAAAGGAATAAAGCTGTCAATTAGAAAGCTGCATCATGGATGATACTATGATGACATTATCATGAACCTAGGATGTACCTACTTACAGACTAAGCTACTGGCGGTGAATAGAAGAGTTATTCTGAAGTCTGATCAAGCGGAAAGGCACTTTGATGCTGACAGTCCAAGGGAAGATACATTAGAACGCTTCCAAATATTGCCTGTGAAGAAATTGCAGCGTAATGTTTCATGCGAATATAGGAAAGTCTCAGGTAGTGTCTACCATGTATATCTTAATAGGATCTTACCTATATTCAAACCCCGGTCGGTAGGACATATGAATTCCTATATTTATGTTCCAGAGTCCTCTCTTGGTTCGGTATTACTCTGGTCACTGTACTTCATTTGTCTACAGAAACAAAGAAACAAAAAGGGGGGAGTTGTCTAATACTCGCTGACAGCTGAAACCAAATTACTAGAGAAAAACAAATAAGCAAGCTACTTTTCAGCTCTAACCGACAATCCTTTCCAATCTAACACTTATGCTGTAGCTTTCATTAGAGTGTGCATCCTACGCGCCATTTTGCTAAGTGCTCAAATGCTAGAGTACATACACAGACTCCTACTGGTGCTGCCAAGTAGGTAAGCATATGAGGTTTTGCAAGGGAGAGGCGCGATATTATGTCAACATGGTATCATAATGTCCCTCAATGTTAAATCCTCTGGGAGGTGTAGACTAGTAGTTGGCTGTGATAGCCTCTGCGGAAATCGCATAGAACAGGCTGTTCTCTTGGGGGCTGCAAAAAAGCTCCATTTTTGAGCTAGTTATTACGGGCATACCGTGAGGGCCTGGTTTTATAGAATCGGCAATTATGGTGAATAACTATCACTATTATGTTGCATGGAGATATTAGCCCAGTGTGCCTAACCACTAACTATATGTAAGGGTCCTGAGACGCCGAAGAATGAATCTGCAAGTATCACACGAATCAGACTGATCTCACGGAGGCTAAAAACAAAGGAGCAACATGTTCGAGCTGACTGTTACTGACACCATAATGGGGCTTGCCATGGAAACATGTTTTTATAGGATCCGCAGTTATCTGAAATGGCTGTAACTATCGCCTTACATAGAGATATTCACCCAACAACCCAAAGAAAAGGAGCACCAATTTAAGCCGATTGTTACTGGCTCAGACGCTGAAATACGGCCCAAGATTTCTACTGATACCATAATAGTGTAGAGAATCAGCGGAGACTATAAGGCCTTACCATGAACAGACGCTAGTGTTCCGCCATAGTATACACGTGTCTCACGCGGTCAGAGCGGCCCGAGAGCACTTGCCGGCTGAATTTATGTTTGCAAACATCGCAGAAGCGTTATCGAACCATCGCGAGAATCAAACTAGTCTCGCGAGGCCTCCTAGAAGATGTAGTTTTTAAGTGCCATGTTGGTACTGGCTACTATGAGCAGGCGATCTCGTTTATATGTGGCAGATGGACGCCGTAGTGGAACTATTGTGGTATTAGTCAACCACGGGCAGTTTTTTAGCTATGGGGCCTAAATTTGGAAAATCGGACACTTAGCAAGTAGTCTTTTATAATATTTATTTTAAGGGGAACAAAGCAGCCTGAAAATGCTACCAATTAGTTTTCTAACTTGCATTTTAATTCCTGATGTTCTTATACTGGTGATGTCATTTTCATCAAAATATGCACAATAACTTTTCTGTAAGGATATGATGTTGCCTAAATATGCATTATACACTTGATCAAATTCAGACAGCTTTTTGTAAGCTTGTCTTGCACGCTTAGTGACATCTTTATACATGTATATGAGTTCATTTTTTTGATAGGTTTCTAATTCTGAAAGATCAAGATTTCCAGATATCATCTCATCCAATTCCTTTCTGGAGACTAGAGTTCTCTGCTAAACCCTGAACCCTCAGCTTCACATGGAGACCCATTGAAAAACCTAACCAAATCATCCAGTTTCTGCGAGTTCACAACATTTTTTAGTCAACAAGTATTAGATGTAATTCCTTCATGGGGACTACTACTTGAAATACACTGAGGTGAATTCAAAATGGACAGATGAGAATTTTGTGGACTCTGAGCTGATTCCTACAGCTACAGGTGTAAGTCCTGTCTGATTCATTATCAGTGGTACAGTAGCAACATATGGTGAAGTCATTATAATCGGGACCAAAGGAGTTCTTTCCATGCCTACCCCTCAGGGGGTAAACTGGACAGTATTTGACATACTTACTCCAGTAGGAGCCATCAAAGCATGTGTTGTAGTTCCTGATGCCTCAGGTTTGTACAAAGGAACATCGGGACCAACTGTAACCGGAACAGTTATTGCATCTGGGCAGTAGAAACACTAGAGTTAACAGGGGCTCGAATCCCTGAACTTTCTCCCATAAGGTTCTGACTTGTATTCACTCGGACGGTGGTTCCACCAGAGCTGCTACTGGTAACACCACCACTCATTTCTACAGGTTGGGTCACATTATGAGGTGGACAGGTTGACAATAAGACATCCAGAAAGTCATCCCTAGAATCGCTATCACTTTCTTTGCCTGATCCCCCAGCACTTTCTATTTTATCCTCCTTTTTCTTTTTCTCTTTCTGAGATTCCTCACTCGTCAATGCAGGATATAATCCAGTTCCCTCAATTATGCAGGCTCTCCATTTTTGTTGTTCTGCATCTCATCTACCCTGATGTATCTCTTTCTCTTTGACATGAGCTACATGATTCCAGGCATTGAAAGCCTCATAATATGCAGGTCCAGGATGTGGCTTCATCGTGTACAATAGCCTTCTCAGATTTTCAATAATTCCTAAAACAGATGTACCAAAGCGTGGAAACCTCAAAGCACCTTGGGGCATATTACCAACCAATAGAGATAATTTTTGTCTCTAACTTATTTAGAGACAAAAATTATCGCCGCAAATCGGCGATTTTTATCGCAGATAAACCTTGCTATTAGCAAGGTTTATCGCAAATGCGATAAAAAACGGCCGCAATGCATGAATATCGCTGAAAAGTCAGCGATATTCATGCATTATCGAGCAAATGCTCTTAGCCATGTTATCCACCTCCCATTGGATAACATGGCTAAGAACTGCTCCTGGGCAAGTGTTAGCTTTTGGAGATATTCGCGCTTAGCGCGAATATCTCCAAAAGTTGGTAATAGGAGATAGCGATGTTAGCAACTGTTTTCAGTTGCTAACATCTTGGCACGCCCACTTTGCATGTCATTAGTGATAAATATCACTGACATGCAAAGCGGGCCCAAGATGGTCACTATCTCCTATTAGCTGTCGCTAACTGGTGTTAGCGACAGCTTGGTAATAGGGAGATAATTTTATCTCCGCTTTCTTGGCTTTTAAAGCCAAAAAAGCGGAGATAAAGCTCCTTGATAATATGCCCCCTTATTTTTAAGTGATCTTAAGTCATTGATTCAGTCAACTGCATGTTTGAAGTGTAGGAAGCTGGCTCTTTATATCCTGGACCAAAAAGTGGCACACTATTTAAAGAGTCCAAGCAAACCCCAATCAGTTTACAGAGACACAAATGATACCCCAAATGCTGTATTTTACAATAGTGTGGGTGAGCTGTTAAGCATATCAGAGGATAATGCTAAGCATGTATTCACACAATGGCAGTAAGTGAGACACAATCCAACACCAACTTATAAAAATAACACATGGTTTTATATGAATTTAGATACCAAGATAATTGGAATCGGGTAAGTATTTTTCAAATTATGAATTTTTAGAGCTTTAAAAAGTTGACACTGCAATTTCTGGGTGCAGTAATGTTATCCTATGGGGGAAAAGCATGTACTGCATTCAGGCACTTAACAGCGACTTATGGGACTCTTCTCTGATACTTAAGGTGAGTATGGGGCAAGGTCCAAGGCCACATGAACAGGTCACCTCAGGAGCACTGGGTTGTCCGGGTGTAGATGTGTGTTAGGGCGGCAGGTGTTCATATCATTTCAATGGGTAATGGTCCACTCAGAAAGAGGCTGGAAACTGGGACTGAAGGACCAGCCTGGGGGAACCCACAGGGGGGCTCGACCATTTAGATGCTTGGGCATATAGTGATACCATTAGTCCACCTCTGCTCGGGCTGTGGGGCTCGGTGCAGTGGTGTCTTTTGGCATCTGGTTCGGTGCTGGAGTCACTCGCGGTTGGAGGGGGCTGCAGAAAGAGTTTGCAGGCGGTGACTGGAAGTCTTTTCTAGGGAAACCCAAAGATGGACTTTGAGGGTCTCCAGATCCTGTTGGAACCATCACTACCCTTGGACTGTGGGGTGTGGGTGCAGAGGTGCTTTGAGGTGCTGGGTGGTGGTGGTCCGAGGCTCTCACTTTGTCTTGTTTTTTTAGAAGAGGGTAAAACAAGACAGTTGGGCCACTCTTGGTGTGGGTTTCACTGTCCTTGAAGTTTCTCAATGTGCAGGTTGGTTTTTCTTGGCGCTGGTGTCCGGTCTAGTCGCAACAAGACTTGGTTGCTGCAAGGAGTCCAGTACTCCAGGTATTGGAGCTGTGCAGCTCAGGTCATTCCTGGCCTACCCCCAGTTAGTGGAGAATGGATCTGACCTGTAGGTGCACAGGTTCCTCTTCCTGGGTGGCTGTTGAGTTGGTATTCCCCTTATGCAGAAGGCCGGTGCACTGGCAATTGGTTCTTTGGTGCCTGCGGCTGTGGCGGAGTAGCTCCTCTACTCCAAGGGAGTTTCTTTGGCAATTGGCAAAGCACTGGCAGCCCTCTGCGTTTCTTGGAGTCTGCACTACAGCATGACAAGCCAGTTGCTCCACGAGGGTAAGGTGCAACAGGCAGGCTGGCATGGTTGTTGCCAAGTCAGTCGTGCTCCTCGGCTCTCGGGCCTGCAGTCTTCTTTGTCCACTCCTTCTTTTGTGTCGTTCAAAATCTGAAGTCTTGGTATCAGGGAGTCCACTAAATACTCAATTTAGGGATGCTAAGGGAGTGAGGGGTAGTAGCCAATGGTCAACTCCCCTGGGGTCACTACACCCCTTAGAAGACTCACTCTGCCCCAGAATTTTGAATTCCACCACACACAAGGTAGTGGAATTCCTAATTTCGTGTTCATTTCAGGCTGTTTACCTAAGAGGTGTGCCCACCCTGGTAGTGCAACACACATGCATAGCTTCTTTTCCCCCTTTCCTGGGTCCAGATGGACCCTTGACAGGGGGTGGCATCACCTCTGTTTGGGAAAGCCTTGTGTCAAATACCAAAGACAGCAGAGGCCTTTGAAGCTTCCTGCCTTGATATGCTG
Source organism: Lissotriton helveticus (assembly GCF_964261635.1). Taxonomy (NCBI): domain Eukaryota; kingdom Metazoa; phylum Chordata; class Amphibia; order Caudata; family Salamandridae; genus Lissotriton; species Lissotriton helveticus. The sequence continues at coordinate 811,456,619 of NC_136063.1, forward strand.
TTTTACCAGCCTTCTTGGAGGAGGAGGTGATAACACTTCTCCCTCTGAGAGCAGGGCACTCATCTCCTAAGGAGCCAGAAACTCATTTGTGGTGGCAAGCTGCACTGGACCAGTTAACTAGCAAACTAGATTACTAGTAGGATTCAGGTGGTATCTCTAAGGTTCCCCCTGGGTGCGTGTATTAATAAATCCATCAATCGAATAAATGTGGGTGTATTAATACGAGGTGTTTAATACCAACACCATAGATTTCAGTGAAGCCAATATGAAACTGGAAAACTCGTTTTGACAAGTGCCCTTAAGGTAAGGGTAATACCTTACAACGGCTTCCCTGCTCACTTGCAATATCTAGGTATAGAACCAGACATCACAGGGGCAAATCTGCTCATGAAGAAATGTCCTCACATAAAATATAATTCACCCTGCCTTAGGGCTCAAAAGCCTCCTGTAGAGGTGGCTTACATATATCAGATGCAGTGATTTTGGTATGACACACAGGAGTGTGCCACCCTATTAATACTCACTGCTATGCTGTTTTAAATCTTTTATGAACCACTGGAACTCTGCTGATTCTCCTAATCAAGACATGAGCTTTAAGGGCTCGGACTGGGTTTGGGCAAGGCTAGTATTTCTATGGGAGAAAGTCCACTCCCTTTGCTTCAGTAGCTGAACATTCAATAAGCTACCATCTGAAACAATGCTGAGCCTTACAACGTAATCTCATAGTTAAATTGTTAATTATTTTTCCCCATTGGTCATATGAACCTTTGTAAGTTGACATGAAACATTGAAAAGGAGAAGACATCATCCATGCATTTCAGCTATGTGAAGCCTATGTGACTGCACAATAAAGACCAGGAATCATTGAATATGCTTAAAGGTTTTTATTTGGATTACTAATCAATCCAATATAAAAATAACCTAAAAGTAAGTTCAATAAGTATATCATTACAATAGGTAAACTGAAATATCTCAGTAGGTCAAGGCACACTAGAATGAGATACAGAATTGTGATATCTACAACAATATAGAAACAGATTAATGAAAACAGGTATTCCATAAAGAAACTTCCTTTCCCTCTTTTAAACATAAGTCAGATAAAGGGTCATCTATCAAGGATCTCTAATTCAGGAGCATAGAAGGTGTCAGCATGATCACACTACAGTAAAAGTCTTAGAAAAAGGAAATAAGTATTTAGAACAAAGATTAATGCTTGTAAGAATAGGGCAGGCAGAGAGGTCTATACCTCTGAAAGTCCAAAGGGAATCAATGCTGATTCTAAATGTGTGAACACCAATTTCAAAGTAACAGGAGATTCCGAATTGTCCTTATCTCCTTTCACACCACCAGGAACTTATGAAATCATTACTAAAGTGCATCTGCAACATCGCTTCAGTTTCCCAACGCATTAAACTGAGACTGCAGTTCTCAACATTGAACATCTTGCCATTCTGGTACACAATGAACAGAAGGCTTCTTTAAACCATTAATTCTTCACGTTCACCTCCAAGTTGTCCCTCTAGTTCTCTCTATCAGCAGTCTAATACAAACAATAAGCCTTTCTCTAACTAACGAGAATCATGATAATTCACCTGCAAGGAAAGAGAAAACATTCTGACAAATCAAAATGTATTTTAACTGAAGTCTGTAGTCAGGCTAGTTTAACTAAGCATTTAATGTGCAATTAGAATACATGGGTGTACATCCACATGTATAACTTGAAGAATAAATGCAAAACATGAGCAAAAGAATACTTGATTACATATGCAAGCTCCTCACATATGCCTACAAAGCTCTCCATGAAGCAGTTGTGTTTAACAAAGACAAGGGAACCCAAAAGGTATGCCATAGGGACCTTGGGCAGTATCATGTTACAAAAAACAGTGGTCCCTATTCGTGGACACAATGGTATACTGAGCTGATAATCACACACCTGATAAGTGGTATGTCTTTTGTCCAGCCGGACAAGGAATTTATTTAACAATTTTCTTAATAAAAACTGAATGAACACATTAAAAACAAGTGGGCACAGCCGTGACCCACAACATTCAGACAAAACAACGAACAGAATGGTAAAAGAAGCAAAGCAAAAATATGTCTGTGTACTTGTAGTCAGTGTTACAGACAGAGATTGTTATAACCACACCATTGCATTTCACAATATTTGAAATGTCATATTGCATACGGGGGTCTTTTGGTCGACGACGTTTCGATGCCTAAGTTAAATGAGGGGCATCATCATCAGGACAAAAACATAGTCATTGTTGTCTTTAAATATTACACTGCCTTTTAACGCAATTCTATACATTTATACGTTACATGGGGAAAAGGAGGAGAAAAGGGGAGAAGAAATACATGAAATTAGGCATGTTGTATTGGAAACTTGCAACCTCATCTCTTCCATTAAAACAGAGTATATTTATGTGCTTGTGGTGGAGAAAAACGGCGCATTTGTGGGACTCAGTGCCCAGGACTGTGAAGTACAACAGGGAAATGACTTCATCGTGTGAGAGGGGTGTATTTGAGTGCCAGTGATGACAAATTAGCGGCGCATTGAGGAGCAAAATATCAATTCCCGTGAGGTCAGACTATTTAGGTGCACTGATGGAGACAATTGCTCCGAATTTCGATGTGACACAATGACCGGAGTGAGAACGGTCGGAAATGAGTAGTTAATGATGGCTGACAGTGAAGGTCTTTATACTATGAAACAAAATTGTAGACAGAGGCTGAACCGGGTTCCGTGGGGCAGTCATGTAGTGAAGGGCACAACCTTTATTAGTGCAGGTGAACATTAACACGGAGCATGCGACTGGGAAAAGTAGAGGCTAAAACCTACGCGTATCGCATCAGGCAATTCAACAGATCAGCAGATACCATGAACAATGGAGGAATCTGGAAAAATAAGGGTTGAGCATTAAAGGGGTCGAGTGCGACCGAGGGGGTGAGCGGCATGGCATGCTACTGGTAGAATAATTACCGGTACTGCAGTTTCCAGCGTGGAAAGTCATTTGGATTGGGAGCATAATAGCTCAATCTGGGGAGAAAGTTCAGTGGAGTCAATTTCCCAGCGGGGCATGGTGGGACTAGAGTGATAAGAGAAACGGCGCGTGCGGGTTACTTACATGCAGAAGGCGGCAGCGCTGTGGCGGACGGTGGGGTTCTGGTGTTAGAGAACTCACGTGTTGCAAGTTTTTAAAGGACCATGTGGTCTGCAGAAAGCGATGGTGGACTACGGAAGTGAGAGCCAGTTAGGCTGTGAACAGTGAAAAAGGACTAGGGAAGTGAAACCTCAAGTCATGGTGTGCAGACGCGGCGGCCATCTTAAGGTGGTGAATATTGTGAAAAGAGTAAACATTTTTCAAGTTAATCAGGCACATTGCAGTACATAGAATAACAATTAGAGGGTTATTTCATGTAAGCTTTGTTTACAGTAGGGAGGTCCAATCTTCGAGACGATTCAGGCCATTCCTGATGCTGTTGGTTTTAACGATCCAATGGAGTTCCTCCTTGTTGAGCAAAAGGGACATGTCTGCTCCTCTAGGAGGGGGTTTGATGATTGTTATCACAGTCCATACCAAGTCTTTGTCACTGTGACCTTTTTCAGAAAAATGTTCAACAAGCGGTGCATTAGCTGTCTTGCACCTTATCCTGCTTCTGTGTTGGCCAATTCATAGTTTCACTTTCTGGCTCGTTTGGCCTATATAAATGAGCATGCATGGACATAAAATAGCATATACAAGATTTGCAGAGTTGCAGTTAGAAAAGTTTTTACGGTCAAATTTTATATTTCGATACTCAAAAGTTTTGCCTCCAATGGTTGAGTCGCAACATATACAGTTTCCACACCATCTTTGTGTCTTATCTCCAAGTCTAGAAATGCGATGGATTCAGTACTGGTGGACAGGGTGTATTTTAAACCTCCGCTATAGTTGTTCAACCAATGTTGGAACAGTAAGAGATTGTCAGAGGATTCGGTCCATAACATAAAAATGTCATCTATATAGCATTTCCACAAGGCAATGTCATTGTGGAAAGGATTAGATGTGTGTAAGATGTTATTGGTCTCCAAATAGTCCATATACAGAATAGCCAGGTTAGGAGCAAAAATAGCTCCCATAAATCAAAGACAATAACACCAGTTCAGAAACCTCCAAACTCTTTGAACAACTGAATAAAATGATTGAGGACTTTCACAAATTTGAACTTAACAAAAAAACTACCAAAGTACGTAAAGACATTAAGAATTTTAGCCAAGAAAGAACATACCCTTATTTATCTAAAGACTATTATATAAACCGCCCTTTCAACGGCCCACAAAATCAAAGACCGTGGGGGAGGTTTAACAGAAGACAACAGTTTGTTGGTTTTTCAGACAGTTCAGCAGACTCCTCTGGACAGTCAGACCAAAGTGATAGTCCCGGTCCCTCTAACCGTCCTTTTTTAGAAGGAGGCAGAGGCCAGCCGCGAGGCAGAGGGAGGCCACCCCAGACATGGAAGAAACCACCGAACCCTCCAGGCGAGAGGTTCACACGCCGCCAACATTACAGTTGGGAGACATACCTAACCACAATGTGACTGAAACCGACCATGAACAAAGCTGCCTCCTTCCAATCTTCAATTTAACCAACCATACCCTATCTTGCAATGAAGTGTCACTCTTGAGCAAAGGCCTCTCCTTTGTCCTGACAATACGCCCCAATTTTCAAGACGTACAAATAGAACTTCTGAGATTCTTCAGGAAGATTCGCTTACACAGCTTCTTCGCTCTCAACCCATCCCCTCCCACCCATGGTAACACTCCCTTCAAACCCCCGTCTAAATTTTCCCCAACAGGTGGTATGATCCCGGCGGAGATACCAACTTTTGAGAAATTAGTATCAAAGATCTAAGCCACCTTGAGATCCAAAGGTCCTTCATACCATACAACATCACGCTTGAAGAAAAACAAGCAATCTCCTCCCCCAAAAACAACCAATCTCTCATAATAAAACCTACAGACAAGGGAGGGGGTATTGTGATCCAAGATCTAGAACTCTATAAACAGGAAATATTACGCCAACTGAGCAAAACTGAGCACTACTGCAAACTCCCTCGAAATCCCACAACGGAGATTCAGGAAATGATTGGTAAGGTTACCACAGAAGGACTCGACTCAGGTTTTTTGTCAAAAAAAGAATTTGATTTCCTCAATACCAAGTCTCCCCGCATTCCTGTCATCTATTGCTTACCCAAAATCCACAAAAACCCTCTATCCCCTCCAGGACGCCCCATAGTTTCTGGTTGCGGGTCTGTCTTAGAACCACTGGGCCACTATATTGATTATTTCATTAAACCCTTTGTGCCCGAAACCCTCTGCTATATCAAGGATAGCATGAACATGATTAACATGATAGAAGAACATCCCTTTGACCCCACATCCAGCACCATGTGCACGCTGGATGTGGAGTCACTATACACTAACATCCCACAGTATGACTCTTTACGTGTGATCGAAAAGGTACTTGATTCAAGGACACGGCCTCACAATGTCCCATCCTTGTTCATCCTACAATTACTTGACATCTGCCTTACGAAAAACTTTTTTCTTTTCGAGTGGCAGTTCTATGGCCAGGTTAGGGGTACTTCCATGGGAGCTATTTTTGCCCCTAACCTGGCCATTCTGTATATGGACTATTTGGGGACCAATAACATCTTACACACATCTAATCCTTTCCACAATGGCATTGCCTTGTGGAAACGCTATATAGCTGACATTTTTATGTTATGGACCGAATCCTCTGACAATCTCTTACTGTTCCAACATTGGTTGAACAACTGTAGTGGAGGTTTAAAATACACCCTGTCCACCAGTACTGAATCCATCGCATTTCTAGACTTGGAGATAAGACACAAAGATGGTGTGGAAACTGTATATGTTGCGACTCAACCATTGAAGGCAAAACTTTTGAGTATGGAAATATAAAATTTGACCGTAAATACTTTTCTAACTGCAACTCCACAAATCTTGTATATGCTATTTTAAGTCCATGCATGCTTATTAATATAGGCCAAACGAGCCAGAAAGTGAAACTACGAATTGGCCAACACAGAAGCAGGATAAGGTGCAAGACAGCTAATGCACCGCTTGTTGAACGTTTTTCAGAAAAAGGTCACAGTGACAAAGACTTGGTATGGACTGTGATAACAATCATCAAACCCCCTCCTAGAGGGAATGTCCCTTTTGCTCAACAAGGAGGAACTCCATTGGATCGTTAAAACCAACAGCATCAGGAATGGCCTAAATCGTCCCGAAGATTGGACCTCCCTACTGTAAACAAAGCTTACATGAAATAACCCTCTAATTGTTATTCTATGTACTGCAAAGTGCCTGATTAACTTGAACAATGTTTACTCTTTTCACAATATTCACCACCTTAAGATGGCCGCCGCGTCTGCACACCATGACTTGAGGTTTCACTTCCCTAGTCCTTTTTCACTGTTCACAGCCTAACTGGCTCTCACTTCCGTAGTCCACCATCGCTTTCTGCAGACCACATGGTCCTTTAAAAACTTGTCACACGTGAGTTCTCTAACACCAGAACCCCACCGTCCGCCACAGCGCTGCCGCCTTCTGCATGTAAGTAACCCGCACGCACCGTTTCTCTTATCACTCTAGTCCCACCATGCCCCGCTGGGTAATTGACTCCACTGAACTTTCTCCCCAGATCGAGCTATTATGCTCCAAATCCAGACGACTTTCCACGCTGGAAACTGCAGTACCGGTAATTATTCTACCAGTAGCACGCCATGCCGCTCACCCCCTCGGTCACACTCGACCCCTTTAATGCTCAACCCTTATTTTTCCAGATTCCTCCATTGTTCATGGTATCTGCTGATCTGTTGAATTGCCTGATGCGATACGCGTAGGTTTTAGCCTCTACTTTTCCCAGTTGCATGCTCCGTGTTAATGTTCACCTGCACTAATAACGGTTGTGCCCTTCACTACATGACTGCCCCACGGAACCCGGTTCAGCCTCTGTCTACAATTTTGTTTCATAGTATAAAGACCTTCACTGCCAGCCATCATTAACTACTCATTTGTGACCGTTCTCACTTCGGTCATTGTGTCACATCGAAATTCGGAACAATTGTCTTCATCGCTGCACCTAAATAGTCTGCCCTCATGGGAATTGATATTTTGCTCCTCAATGCACCACTAATTTGTCATCACTGGCACTCAAATACACCCCTCTCACACGATGAAGTCATTTCCCTGTTGTACTTCACAGTCCTGGGCACTGAGTCCCACAAATGCACCGTTTTTCTCCACCACGAGCACACAAATATACTCTGTTTTAATGGAAGAGATGAGGTTGCAAGTTTCCAATACAACATGCCTAATTTCATGTATTTCTTCTCCCCTTCTCTCCTCTTTTTTCCCATGTAATGTATAAATGTATAGAATTGCGTTAAAAGGCAGTGTAATATTTAAAGACAACAATGACTATATTTTTGTCCTGATGATGATGCCCCTCATTTAACTTAGGCATCGAAACGTCGTCGACCAAAAAACCCCGTATGCAATATGACATTTAAAATATTGTGAAATGCAATGGTGTGGTTATAACAATCTCTGTCTGTAACACTGACTACAAGTACACAGACATAATTTTGCTTTGCTCCTTTTACCATTCTGTTCGTTGTTTTGTCTGAATGTTGTGGATCACGGCTGTGCCCACTTGTTATTAATGTGTTCATTCAGTTTTTATTAAGAAAATTGTAAATAAATTCCTTGTCCGGCTGGACAAAAGACATAACACTTCTCAGGTGGGTGATTATCAGCTCAGTATATAATTGTGTCCACGAATAGGGACCACTGTTTTTTGCTCCATGAAGCAGGGCCAGCATATCTGAACCACCACCTTTCATTTCCGGTACCCGCCAGACAAGTTCCCAACTTGTTCTGGTCACTGTCCCATGGATTCACAAGACTAGAACCGGAAGAAGATGCTGCTCCTACCTCACGTCAAGACCTGGAACACCCTGCTACTCCACCTCAGGCAATCTCTGTCATTGACCCAATTCAGGAAGGATCTCAAGACCCGGTTCTACGACTGAACCTCCACACCCAGATGCATAAGCAGCCCCCCAGCGCCTTCAGATCCTCACAAGTGAGTAGCCACACTGTACAAACTCCTGATTGATTGATTGAGGTATATATTGAAGTAGAAGTGTAAAAATGTGAATAAAGAACACATGATTACATGTTTTAACTGAGTGGACAAGTACATAAATCTCTAATCTCTACAGTGATTGCAGTTAATTAATGTACTTAAATGTTTCACATATGTTAATAAAGTTGAGACACAAAGTGAACCTAATGTCAAAATGCGTGTATATAATTGCAGTTCTGTGACAAGTGAGGGTGGAGCCTAAATTGCGCTGCTACAATGATATAGCATAAAGCACTCGCTAAGGCGAAGGGCTTGTAAAGCTTAAAATATTGTAAGAAACCTTTTGTTTAAATGTATACTCTCACCTTTTGCCAATAGCATGTTGTAAGTGGTACAATACAGAAAGATAAAAGCATAGTGGCAGGGAGGGAGGGGCTTTATAAAGCATAGTGTGGAGGCATCTGTAAAACAACATCATCGTGGGAGGTCTGTCTGGGAGGTGGGACCAGGGATGAAACGGAAGACCAATCAGCCCCTGTGACAAGGGGGCAGCCCTGTAGGTGTCCCTTTGTCCTTGAGGGGACCCCCATTCAACCCAAGGCTAGTGAATAGCGCTGAGATATGGGAGACGCAGGGGCTACTCTTCACATTCTTCAGGAGGCCCCACAATTTTTCGCTTGCCACTTGGTGGAACACATATTAGTTTAATTGACTGTGACTGGGAGGATGGGATATGGGATAACGAGACAGTTTGCCTTGGTCTTAAATGTATGGCACCCTAGATGAGCCAATCTGTGTTTTCTCCCAAATATGATGTTACAACGTGTACCATTACTTGGCCCATACATTTTTCGCTTTTATTTCTTCTACTCTATTGGTCCTCTTATGGGTCTTGTTTTGTGACAAAAGGCTTTGGATATAAAGAGTTCCAACAGGCATCCAATGAGGACCAGAAATTGGATAACTGGCTACAAACTAGAAATATGTTTCATGTAAATTACTCTCAGAAAATTGCTATAAAGGTATACGATTATCACCGGAAGCCCACATGTCCTCAAGAAATGAAGGTAAGCCAAAATCATACACACCAAGAGCTCAGTTAAGGCAATACAGAATAATAGTATTAGTATTTGATGCTCTGAGATCTCTCTAATATGATCTGTTCTGATAATTGGTACATCCATTAAGAATGCACATTCATTTAGACGGAAATGAACCATGATAGCTGAGTCAATATGGCAAATTTGTTTAGTTTCTCAAAATTTAAGGAAAGAGATATTCATCAGTAAATTTGCATCAGGTTGTAAGATGATTTGGTCAAAAACTAATAAGATACCAAACCTCAAGAGTTCAGAAAGGGACATGAAACATACCAGTTCAAGCAGTCTCCCACGAAGGAAGAGACCAATAAGTGCATTTAGTGTATGCGTCACTTCAGAAAGGGAGCCAGGTGAGTTCACACCAGGCAAGTCAAAGTTGCAAGGAATGTGCAGCAAAATCTCCTTTCTCACGATTTGTTTGGGGTGGTAGAATTCCAAAAGTAAGGAAATAACCAGCAGCCCATCCATCACCAACTAGGGGGACTGTCAGTTAAATCGGGCAATATTATCTTCTTAAAGTTCCGGGGGTGGCACTACCTGGTGTCACCTCATCTGAGCAGACCACTCACTTCATTGGTCAGTTTGTAGAGGATGAGTGTCAGGTGACATAAAGATGACATAAAATGTGGAGAAATAGGTGGGACATTTATGCAGTCCTTAAGCAATCCATTATGTGAAACACTGGAACAAAGCTCCTTTAGCAAGAGCTAATAAGCAAGTTTAAGAGGTCAGTTTCCCAGGCAGATGATCTGGACTGCAATGACAAATATGGCAAAGTACAGTACATGAGAACTCAGGAAAGAAAAGAATGTTTCACTTTATTGGTTATATTGAGAAATCCTCACATGAGTAGTGGATTTAGCAAGTCAAGAAACTTCACGCATTCAGTCAGTCTCACATTAATTTGAGCTAATATAACGTATAATATATATATAATTATTAAACATGCATTGATAGGGAATATAAAGACGTTATGATTCTAGTATAACTCTGATGCACTTGAAATCTTTTAGTATGGTTAAGAATAACATGTGTCAGTAAGGTACACTGCTACTTTTCTAATGTACCAACGTGTAAATATATTTCAAAACATAAATTCAATAACATAAGTGAAATACAATCTCTGAAAGTTTTACTGATGTATCATTAATTAGGAATGTGTAACACCCACTTTTCTTTTTGTCATTTAAGTGCAGACGCTTACACACACAAAATATACATTTTAATCAAATTCACCATCATAATCACGTTTAATCATAATATTCGATTAATTCTCATTAGTTATGCACACATTTACTGATAATAAAGAATAATTAGAGGTAAACTCCATAACGTGAGAGCTCACCATATACACATTTCTAGCACACTTTGATGAAGTATAGTACTTTTAATTAGTAAATCACAGTCTATATTATTTACAGGAATATTATAATCTAGGCTACATCTTTTCTGCATGCTTTTATTATGCAGTAACTAAAACTTCTCTTGTCTTGTCATGTGTTCTTGAACCTGTAGTTGGTGCATCTTTAATATTTTTCTCACAGAAGTGTCATAATTGATTTCTCATGTCATTAAAAGTTTAAATTTGATTCCCTCTCCAACAAGCATGAGGAAAATTGGTAGTTTTATTGGATTCAGCAACCAGGTGGCCACCGAAGTGGCATTTTACATTTTAAGAGCTCCAACCCAGGGAAATCTAATAAAAGCTGCTTTATAGAAATAGGTTTACTCCACAAAAGACTAGTGGGTCCTTCCAGTATAATGCTCACTTGTACAGTTCCTTAAATCGCCATAAACACATTTCGCGGTTTTCCTTTTTTTTAGGCATCTAACTGACAGCCAGAAGATGTATTTTTGTTTGTTTAGAGAGTATCAGTTATATTACGTTAAAGGGTATGATATTTTGATAAACGGCCAATATTTGGAACGTACGGTAATGCTGAGAACTGTGCTGCTTGATTTTTAAAACATCGAAAAAAAAGCAATAGGGACATTGACCTCCGAAATTCTGCTTTAATCCTGGATGAAACCAAGTTCTTGTCTAGTTTCAAAACTACTGACAGAAATAGGTTCTCCTTTTGAAAGGTATTTGTATTAGAGCGAATACAACAAACCCAATCTTATTAGCAACGATTGTTAATTTGTTTTCTAAAACCTCTCTTCCCAACAGACTCTGTTCACACAGTCTGGTAATAGGCCTGTCACCACGTGTGTCAATCATCAAACAGAAAACAAGGTTAACTCATTAGAAGGGCTGGTTAGCCAATTTATTTTCCTCCTCTAAGGATGAGAAAAATAAATGATTTAAGCACCTTTTGAACTTTGGTGTGTGCCCATATGTGACTAATAAAGTGGCAAGTCACCCCTTGGTAGCCGGTTCATGGTTGTTCCTTTCGGTAACAGCTTGGTGACAGTCAGTGCAACAAGATTGGGCTGTTTACAATAACAGTGCTGGGACTAGTATCTGCTTAGATTCAGACAGACTATGGCAGTAATAATACTTGTAATGTATAGGGTACGTGCAAAGTTTTTATCATATGAGCAAAGTCTCACCTAGATCTTGGTTACTGGTCTACTTGTAATTGACAGAGTTTCCTGCTTTTCCTACAATTATGCCCTTGCGGTTTTTTCCACTTTATCTTCCAATTCTTCCTCTAAGCTCCAGAATTCAGTGAAACCTTTTTTCCAAAACAATTAAAACCCCCAACTTTAACATGAAAAATGACTCACAGAAAACTTCGCGAACCTAGGGACAGATGCACAAAATCGCAGGTTTGCAATTTCCTAATAGAAATTTTTGCGATTCGCTATTAGGAAATCTCAAACTGCAATGTACTACAGTGTGTTTAACACTGTTTGCGTTTCCCAAATCGGTCGCAAGGGACTTGCCTCATTAATATTCATGAGGCAAGTAGCAATTTGTGCCCCATTGGGTATGGCCTGCACTCACAGGGATGGTGGTGGTCTGATGGGGTCAGCAGACCACCATGTCGTTGACTGCTTTTGAAATAAAGGATTTTTTTTGTAATGGAGCCCGTTTTCCTTAAAGGAAAATAGGACACATTTAAAAAATAAAAGTGAAAAGCTATCTTGTCATTTTTTTAAGAGGAGGCAGTGTCCACATGGGACCACTGCCTGCTCTTATAAAATATTGCCACCCAGATTCACAAAGAGGAAAGGGTCCCTTGGGGACCCCTTCCCTTTTGCCAGGGGGTCACCCACTCCTTCAGGGAGTCATTATTTATTTATTAAGCAATTTGTACCGCGCAAACTAAACCCGAAGGTGTCAAGGCGCCTATTAAAACGGATCAAAAGTATGCAGAGCACCACTACAGGTATGCGCGTATAAAGAGGTGGGTCTTTAGGGCAGATCTAAAGGCTTGAAGAGTGGGACGGGACTTTACTTCGAGAGGGAGAGCATTCCACCATTTAGGGGCCAGATTGGAAAAGGCCTTGCCTCCCCATCTTGTCTTCCTGACACGAGGCACAGAAAGTAACAGTTTCTGTGAGGAACGAAGATTCCTGCCGGGATTGTACTGAGACAGGATAGATCCAACGCCCGTGGGGCTAGTTTTAGCTAGGGCCTTGTACACCATACACATGGATTTAAAAAGGATGCGATCCCCAACGGGGAGCCAGTGAAGCTGCTTCCGAGCATCGGTAGCAGAGGCACATTTGGGCAAGTCGAGAACAAATCTCGCTGCCGCGTTCTGGACCACCTGCAAGCGCTGCAGCTGACTCTTATTCAGTCCAGAATACAGCGCATTGCAGTAGTCCAGACGAGAGCCCAAAAGTGCAACGGCTAGTTGTTTTCTTGCCTGAAGAGACAGATAGTGCCTGATTTTTCCTAGAATGTGAATAATCCCCCAACAGGTCGAGATAGTCCTGTTGACCTGTTGGCACATACTAAGGATGGGATCAATCATAACCCCTAGATTTTTTGCAGAGGAGGTAGGATCGGGGCAGGCACCCAGTGAGTTCGGCCACCACTCAGCAGACCAGATCTCTTCCTTTCCTCCAAAGACCATCACCTCCGTCTTCTCCCCGTTCAGTTTCAATGAATTGTGAATCATCCATCGGCCGACTGCCTCCATACAAGATCTAAAATTGGCGGCAGTCGACGTAACTGACTGGGAGAGAGAGACGAGGATCTGGGTATCATCCGCATAGGAAACTACCTCCATCCCAAAAGATCTGATAAGTCTGGCAAGGGGGGTCACATAGATGTTAAAAAGGGTAGGGCTAAGCGCTGACCCTTGAGGGACCCCACATTGCACAGACAGGGATTGAGATAGAAACGGGCCCAGCATAACCCTTTGCTCTCTGTGATCGAGAAAAGAGGAAAGGAGTCTCAAAGCCGACCCCCGGACCCCAATCTCCCTCAGTCGAGATGTTAACACCGAGGGAGATAGGGTGTCGAAAGCCGCTGTGAGATCTAAGAGGATCAGGAGGGAGGTCTGTCCCCCATCGACCCTAGTGCGGATATTATCGAGCACTATGGTGAGGGCAGACTCGGTGCTATGATCCCTCCTGAATCCATGCTGGGAAAGATCCAGACAGCCCGAGCTCTCCACGAATGCAGCCAGATGTTTGTTGAGATAGGCTTCTAACATCTTCGCGGGAGCCGGGAGCAGTGAGATGGGGCGAAAGTTTTTTAATACCCCAGGGTCAAGAGAGGGCTTCTTGAGCAAAGGTTTAACCACAGCGTTTTTCCACTGCTGGGGAAAAATGCCCTCCTTCATCGCCCCATTCATGATGTCAACCAATGGGGGGAGGAGGGATTCTCTACACTGCTTAAGGATCTTTAGCGGGCAAACATCTAGCGGAGAGCCAGATTTGGTTTCATTAAGCAGGATCTCAAGATCCTGACAAGAGAGAGGGGGAAAGGATTCCAGATCCTGAAAACGGGATGATTCAACATCATCAGGCTCCGAGGGATCGGGCACCGAAGGCAAGGCGGTAGAGGATCTTTGGGCTTCCAAGGTAATATAGATGTCTGCAATTTTGGACTGAAAGAAAGAAGCTATGTTGTTGCAAAGTTCCTGAGAGGCAACCACAGGGTCAGGGATCTGGAGGGAGGTGAGAGAGTCAGCAATCCTGAAAAGCTCCCTAGGAGACGAAAGTGAGGAAGTGAGGGCCGTAAAATATTCTTGCTTAGTCTTGATCACTTCCAATTTGTAGTTTTTAAGCAAGACCTTATGAGCTACTCTATCCTTAGAGGCCCAGCTAGAGTGCCATAGACGTTCCTGTCTTCTCACTTCCTGTCTACGAAGTCTCAGCTGTTCAGAGAACCAGGGAGCTGAGGGTCTTTTCCTGGCTGAGTAGCAAGACCTAGCTGGGGCTAACACGTCCAGGGCCTCCGAGATGGTGTTTTCATACTTAAGGACCGCAGAGGAAACGTCCGTCTCCTGGGTGGAGGACAGACTAGCTGTCCATGGATAAAAATAATCTTCCTTGATGTTTTTGAAGTTCCTTCGAACTTCCCTCGTACTCGGGACCCTTCTGACAGAGTCCTGAGTCAGATTGGTCATGTTAAAAGGAACGGCCAGGTGGTCCGACCAAGAAAGATGGAAAGGGTTGGAGACTGTCAGCCTTTGATCATTCGTAAAAATTCCATCAAGCGTGTGTCCCGCTCGGTGGGTGGGTCCATTCACCCGTTGAGTGAGTCCACAAGCTGACATTACTTCCATTAGGGAAATAGTGTCATGGGCCTCCAGTAATTCTAGGTGAAAGTTGAAATCACCTAGAATAGTGAGATTTTGTCGACCGAAATAGGGTTCCAAAACCTGCATCAATTTCAGCCCAAAACCTGCTCTAGGGCCGGGAGGGCAGTAGGCCAGAATCCCATTAAACGCAGGGTTGAGAGAGTCGGACAAAGAGAAATATAAAACTTGGAACAGATCCTTAGGGTCAGAGAGAGGTATGGTGTGACAACGGAACCTGTCCTGATACAAAATAGCCAGGCCACCACCAACACGGCCTATTCTGTCCTGACGGGTTAAGCAGTATCCCTCAGGGACCGCTTCAACCAGATCAGGGCCTGAGGAATCTTTAGCCCAGGTCTCGGTAATGAACACCCATGATGGTTTCCTATCTAAAACAAGCTCCTTAAAAACAATATTGTTCTTAATGAGCGAACGGGCATTAAGGAGAAGGCAGTTTTCGCTCGGCCCTTTGAGTGCCGGAGGAGGACAAGACTCTGGGGGAATGAGAGAGATGGCTAATTTAGGGTCCTCCACGTCTTTCTGGAAGCAGGCACATCCGAGAAGTGATGAAAAATCTTCAGGGATGTGTCGATGAAAGCATGGGGCAAATTTAGGTTTGAGCCTTAGAGCATCCTGTAAAGAATATTTCAATACATAGGAGCCTACCTTGTCCTGACCTGTGGCCCAGCCGTCCAGCCCGTCCTCAACACGGACGGGCGCAGACGGGCTGGACTCTGGCGTGACTCCGGCGTGGCTGCGGCGGACACGCTGCGCGTCATCCCGATCGGTTTAAATATTGCTCTAGACAGTCCTCCTGACTGCTAGAGCGTGGGAGTGACCAGCGTTACCCTGCACTCACCTAAGATGGCGCTCACCAGATCCAGAGCGCGAGGGACCGGCCCGCAAAGTAGCGGTGAGGATCCAATTATAGTGCAAGAGTGCGAGCGGGGGTTAAAAGCAAGGGAAACCAGTGAAAAATTATATTAAAATAAAAGTAGCAAAAAACGGGAATAATTAAAACGAAGCGTTTCTGCAGGACAAGCCTAGCGGTGTTAGCCTAGCTGTAGTAGCGCTAGTAATGCAAGGAGAGCCTACCTCCTGTCCTACTTAAATATAAATCCCAGCGTCAATCTCTAGACAGTCCTCCTGACTGCTAGAGCGCGGGAGTGACCAGCGTTACCCTGCACTCACCTAAGATGGCGCTCACCAGATCCAGAGCGCGAGGGACCGGCCCGCAAAGTAGCGGTGAGGATCCAATTATAGTGCAAGAGTGCGAGCGGGGGTTAAAAGCAAGGGAAACCAGTGAAAAATTATATTAAAATAAAAGTAGCAAAAAACGGGAATAATTAAAACGAAGCGTTTCTGCAGGACAAGCCTAGCGGTGTTAGCCTAGCTGTAGTAGCGCTAGTAATTAAAATCTGAATGCTATGCAATCGCATTTCAGTCGCAAAACATACCCCTGGGATTCACTATTTGGAAGGGACGCCCTTGAAGCGCTACATCATAATGCAGACTCTAATTCCTATTTTGCAAAATAGGGTCAGTACATTGAAACAGACTATTTAGCGGTCACGGACCAATTTTCCGTTTGCAACTGCTAAAACGGGTGGTACATCTGGCCCCTGGTGTATAACCATAGTGTGTACAAAAATTATAAAAATAAGTGCAAATATTAGAGGACATTTGCAAAAGAAAAGCTGTCCAATGTCACTGGAAAACACAGGTAAAGTTTAGTTGTTCAAAACTTTGTTGAGGTATAAGAATCAAGTGAGCCATTACTTCACTTTAATCATTGGGTTTTTTTCAGTCCCAAGCGGGCAACTCAATCAGTTTAAAAAAGAAAAATTGGTACACTATGGCTGTGCTTGGCCACCCACATTATCTTTGGCTATGTGAAGTGGAGGCTGGCTGCCTGCCGAAGTTGGACGAAAGGCCTGCACAGAGAATCAAAACACTACAAAGCTGAATTCACAAATCTGCAATGGCTGATTGAGAAGGCAGTATATGCTGAATCCGAAAAGCTTGATGTCAAAACAATTAGCAAATTTCAGTATTTAAGTAATCAGAAAGAGCAGCACTAGAGGCACTTCACAAGGACGCAGATATTACTGTCAAGCTGGCAGAAAAAGGTGGGGGCATTGTGTTGCAAACTACCACAGCATGCAGAACAGAATGCTGTAGGTTACTAGTGGAGGAACAGAATTATATGATCTTAGACAATGACCCAACCCTCATACTGAAAGCAGAAATCAGCACCATGATTGAAGAGGCAGAGTGTGAAGGCTGGAATAGCAAACACAAGAGAGATTTCTTTAGAAACACCAATCCAAGAATCCCCTCTTTTATGCACTCCGGAAAATTCACAAAAAATGTGACAAACCACCCAGAAGACCAACAGTCTCAGGGATAGGCTCACTCCTGGAGCCCCTGTCACAATTATGTGACTAGTACCTGAAACCTATTGTACAGAGAACAGAAATATGCATCACAAACACAAAACACGTCCTTGTCCGCATCAATGACCTTGACTTCAGAACCTACTAATGAGCCTAGATGTAGAGAGTCGGCATACAAGCCTCCCTCAAGATACAACACTTGAAGTCATACGAGAAATTTGTGGAAAGACTGGACCCAATGCCCTTTGTTATGGAATCCACAAGATTGGTGCTCACAAAGATTTGTTTTTATTTTGAAGGGACCCTGTTTCTGCAAACCTATGGAACTTCGATGGGGAGTACATTTGCCACTAGTGTGGCCAGGCTTTTTGTGTGCAATTTAGAAAAGAAATACATTCTTCACAATGATAACCCCTTCCGTGTACACATTTCCACTGGGAAATATTACATTGACAATATCTTTCTGGTTTGGAAGGGCGATAAAACAACAGCACTGAGTTCTATTGCATGGCTAATCAACCAAGACATGAATTGGAAATATACTCACACCCTGAGTAAGAAGACTCTCACGTTTCTGGACATAAACATCTATCACAAAAGAGAGAAACTACAGACCGACACTTTCCACAAACCAACTGCCAAAAACAATCTGCTAAGATTTGACAGTTTCCTTCCTCAACATCTACTGGAAAATCTACCTTATGTGCATCTTTGCAAGAACTGTAGCCGGATTAAAGATTTCAAACATCAGGCAGAACTTCTGGCTGACAAACTAAGAGCACATAACTATCCAGAATACATAATCCAGAAAACGAAGAAAAGGCAAGAAACCAAAACCATGAGGCCTTACTAGACACCCCAGTAAGACAAAAGGAAGAACCCTCCCTGGTTTGTATACCCACAAATAAAATTGCATCTGACCATGTTAAAAAAAATCATTTAACGCAATTGGCTCATACTCAATATAGTATGTATGTATATAACTTTATTCGATATGCAATATCATAAAAGTAGAAAAACAGTTTAAAAAGAGGAAGGGGAAGAGTGACAGCCCTTCATTATAACATACACACAATGTATAAAAATATATAGCGTAGTCAATCCTCAATATATAATATATACAATCAATCATATAAAAAGCTAGACATACATTTAAAAATGATTAGTCATAAAAAACAGAGTACAATCGATGGAAGGTAGCAATCTATGGTTCCATTGCCTCAACTTGGGTCGCCCTAAAAAGCTTCACTCTTATCAACAAGGCACAGCCCAGGTACTTAGCTAACCCACAGATCACACTGGGGATCGAGGCCTCAGATGTTAGGATACGCAGTGCCTCCTTATAGTTTTTACATATCAAATTAGAGCAAACAGGTTTCAGCCATTGTCTCCTTGCCTGACCATGCACTGGTCAGGCGAAGAGAAAATGAGCGACAGATTCCATAGTGGAGGCACAGCCCGGGCACCCTGTGTCACTCTCCCTCGACTGCCTCCAACCCGCTCTAAAATCATTCAGTGGGAGGGTACCAAACCTAACTTCAGGTATAGTGCCCTATCTCTAGGGGACTCAATGTGATCCAGGAAGGATTCTAGCTTAGGTGCAGGCTTCACATCTAAAATAAATTCCGTCAGGGTACCGTGATTCCGATCTCTTGTAGCAGCTACAGAAACCCAGTCCCTGTATGCCTTCTTTACAACTTGTTTGGACGGCGGGTTCTGGCTCACCCAGGCCTCTCCCAAACCAATACCCCCCCACTAGCTGTTTCAATTTAGATAGCCAGACTATCTTATGGCCTACATCTAGTTGGATCAGTTCAGTCAATGCAGAGGCATAGTGACATAGTTCCGGGGTCTTTCTGAGGCGAGTCCAGAACAGTAAGGGGCGCAGTCTTGCAACCTTGTTTATTGGATGTCTCCCAAGATCATAACGGAGCGGAACTAATGGGGTCGATGGAGGGAGCGAGACCAGATCCCTAAGAAACTTGTTCTACCTCTGTGAGCTTCTAATCCTTTGTGGCCACTGAGATGGAACTCGATATAGCATCAAGCTTTACGATGCTCTGTTCCATAACCTTGTTAATGGTTTCCAGTATTGATTCCTGCTTAGCAACCTTATGCCATCACAAGCGGTGGCTGCAATTAGAGGGTGTTATCTCCCTATGAACAGCCACGTGGAACTGGTCGGCTCAATAGAGGTAGTGACCCATGCTCGTATCAGCTGCATACATAGAGGATTGTGGTCACTGTTGGGAATCACCTAGATATCAATAAGGTCAGCCCACAACCCCACATCAAGCAGTATGTAATCGATGCGTGATGGTGAACTAGATCTATTAAAGGTGTAAGCTCCCTTGGGGTTGGATCGGGTTCTGCCATTGGCTGCTCGTAAGTTGTGCTCCAACCTCAGAGCGTTCATTTGTACGGCTCTTTGGGACCATCTCTTAATTCGGGATAAGCCAAGTTGAGGACTAGCCCACTTGGAGTCCTCATCAGCAGTGCCCAAGATATCTTCACTGCACAGGGGCTAGAAGGTGCAATTGAAATCGCCAGCAACGATGATCCTTATATCAGTGGTGATGGCCGACAATTCCATATCAAAAATTGTTAAAGTAGAGCTAACTTGAGCCCCTGGGGACCCTCTTGCAAAGATATAAAAAAAATATCCAAGAGAGCATTGTTTTCATCCCCTCCAATAGATAAATGGAGGATGTCCTGGGATAAGGTATCGTGGTTAGATACTAGCCAGTTCAACTCAATGTTCACCCAGATGGTGAGTCCCCCCGATGGGCGTTCCCTACCGGATTTGGTCACGGGGATATGATATGTAGTAAACCCCGGTTTATAAAGAGGAGCCAAACTCTATGTCTCCTCGAACAAAATGATGTTGTAGTTATCTATGAATTCATTCCATTTTGGATCGGCTAAGATTTTTTGTAGGCCTGCTATAATCCAGGATATTAACTGGATTACCCCCGGTATTTTGTTGCTGGGATTGACATCGTACAACGACCCTCTCCCCACTGTACCAAGATTGTCAGGCGCGGTCTCCCCATTGGTCGTAGAGACATCAGCAGCTCGGTCAGGGGGAGCTTGGCTCATGGTTTCCCCGTTTAGTGGGTATGGATCAAAACCCAAAGAAAGAGTAAGTGCACTCTCTAGTCAATCAATTTGGCTCAACACGGAGTCCTCTGGCACATGGGCCTATAGCCAGAGAGGAAACCGGCGGATCTGGATGGAAGAGTGTTCGGGAGGAGATGTTCTATAATCAAGAGTTAATAGATTCTCTGCTATAGTAGGATCCAGAAATTCAATCTCCACACAATCCGTCGTGGAGTCAGCCCTAGTGATCCGCCTTACTCTAGCCATGTCTTCTCTTATGAAAGATCTGCACCCCCTTGTGTGCCTCAGCCAGTGAATTGTTTTGTTGTGAATCGACTCACTGCTTTCATATCCACCTACCGTGGCCAATTTAGGAATGTGAGTCATGTAAACAATGGGCCTGCCAGGGAGGCGATGTGGTGGAGTGCCTTGTGCGCCCATGTGTGATGGAAACCTATTCGCAGCTGGAATAGGGCAAACCACTGGTTGCTTAAGCCTCGTAGATGGGGGCTTGTCCCAGAGAAGGCCCTATTGGCATACTGCGTCTCACAGAGTCTGCATATGACCTAGAGATTGGAGGTGGTCTTGTTACCCTCCCACCATCCTTTAGATCATTAGCCATTGAGGAGGGGGCATTTGGTGAAACCTCTCTAAGTTGATCAAAACCTGCCCTATTAGCAGTTTTAAGTTGCCCCCGTGGGATAGGTGGAACAGAGTCTAGGCACCGGACCACTCTCCCTTGTGCTAGACCCTCCACCTTCGCGGTTAAGGATGTCACTACATTTTCCAGGATCTGGATCCTATCTAGGAGCTCCAACTGGGTGTTCATGCATAGGTTACAACTAGCATCTCTCTCCCTAGTAACTCTGTCAGGATTGCCCCTCACTGCCGATTCAGAAGTATCTACTGTACCTACAGGATCTAAATCTAGGGGAGCAAACCTATTTGTACATAGGACCAAGGGCATCATAACCTGGTCCTGGTCTGACCCCTCACAAGTTTCTGACTCTGGTGCCTTATACACAGTAGGGTCTGGGTCTGGTCCTGTTTTTGGCGAGGCACTAGGGCTCTGCTTATGGGAGTTCTGTTTGGCAAACATGGTAGGAATTAGTTTTCTTTGCGGCCTGGGTGGAACCCTAACAGACTTTTGCGCAGTGAGGATCTAGAACCTCGATACTGTTCACGGCTAGAACCTCTTCGCAATCATTAACTATGTCTTCAATTCTGGATAACACACAATTCATCGCTGCGTGGGACTTTTTTTTAGCCTTTTTCCCCTTTTTACTGGAGGATACACCCCCACCCTCCATGGCCTTCCGTTTACCCATAACAGGGAAATAGGGATAAAAGGAGACAAACAAGGCTTCCTGCACGCTTCCCGCGACGCAGGGGCTCCCGTCAGTTCTGAAGCGCCTCCGAGCGCGGAAATGGTGTACGCGGCTTCCTGGCGCTAGGGCTCCTGGCGGATGTAGTCCCCCCTCACAGCGGCCGCGCTGGGTGTCAAAAACTGCGGCAGCGGAGGGAGACCACACCAGGGGCTGGGGAGCTGGTGGTGTACTATTTGCAGCCAAAGGTGAGCCAAGGAATCTTCCTCCCAAATGGTTTAGCGGCACCCGCTCCCCCGGAGCTCTCTTCAGTTCTTAAGCGCCTCCGGGCGCGGAAATGGTGTACGCGGCTTCCTGGCGCTAGGGCTCCTGGGGGATGTAGCCCCCCTCACAGCGGCCATGCTGGGTGTCAAAAACTGCGGCAGCAGAGGGAGACCAGACCAGGGGCTGGGGAGCTGGCGGTGTACTATCTGCAGCCAAAGGTGAGCAAAGGAATCTTCCTCACAAATGGTTTAGCGCCACCCCGCAATACTCAATATAGGCACTAGACAATGGGACTATCCATTGTTCTCCCATAAGAGAGCAAGAAGTTTGTGAGACTCATTGTACACAAAGGACCTAGATTCACCCCCAGACCACCAAACAAATACAGAAAACATTTGGCCTACCAGAGGTGACAGGTCACTACCCTGTGGCCACTGCAGCATATACCACCTCAAAGCCCCCACTAAAGAGATTGATCTGGGTTTACGCTCTCTGTGGCAGTTAAGAAAACACACAAACTGCAACACCAAGTAGGTGATCTACATTATAAATTGCACCTGCAATTTAAAGTACATAGGGATAACAACCAGTAAGAGGAGTACCAGAATATGTGAGCAAAGGAGCAACATTTGCTGCAGACAGGCCTCAACCAAAACGGCTGAACACTACATAACAATGACACACATCATAAAAGATTTGAGATGGGTCATTTTGTAACAAGTGGTAGCAGAAAGCAGAACTGTGGAGAAGATCTAATTAAAAAAGAGCTACAGTGGATTTATAGATTGTCCACCCACACGAAAGGTCTGAATGATGATATACCATGGTGGAATATTCTATAGTATACATATTTAATAACACTGAGTTTAAGACAGTCTATAGCATCCTGAGGGTCTACCCAAAAATATGGAAGCCGTGCCCATTAACATTCAGGACCCCCCGTATAATACCCCATTCACTTTTTGTTAAACACAATTTGTCTCTGTGCATTTGACACGTACTTGATAACCTTTAAGCTTCTCTGAGTACAAGAAAGCTAGTCTCTTAATATTTCAATATTGCACTTATTTCTTGCACACAATTTTTACATATGAAATATGATTAATTAAGTCTCCATGATAGATACACCTGTATAGAAAGACTTCAATCCCCGAGCCTAGAGCAAGCTTATAATTTAGCAGTAAGAACATCTTAAATCGATTGTGATTCACCAGTAACGATGTGTGGACCAGGACCACAACTCCCAGCCTCTCATGGTCATGCACACTGAGAATGAACAATGTGCAGTGAGGATGCACATTGTCTGCACAGAAACTGACTAAGCATACCGAACATGCATTCAATGAATGAATTCTACAGACGAACACTCTCAGACACACCACAATTGGATAAACATGAAACTCACTCAAGTAATCAAGTAATGGTGATTGGGTACTAAAAGCGTGAGTAGGGACAAACTTTCGGCCACAAATTATGACATTCTGTATTCGTCACATGATCACAGCAATCCCCATCTTGCACGCCATTCAGCGCAGCAGCGATACCATGCAAGGTCATGTGGCACCAAGCAAGTTTGTTCGCAGACATAGTCCCTTGAAGAAGTAAGTTAAGAAGGCTGCACATATTTAAAACCATGTCCTCTAAAGGGATAAACACAATCCTACACTTTAGGACTGATTACAATGGAGGGGGGACCGCCACCAACAGGCTGTTCCGGTGGTCTGCCCGCTATCCTAACCAACTTTTCCGCCCGCCATATTATGGTCGCGGGCAGACATATGGCGGTCGATCTTAAGATCGACCGCCATGCATTTGCCCGGTTCTTTGAGTCCTCCGGTCAGATGGAGGGGCTCGTAGTCCCTACAATGCTGGTGGTGTCTACTAGGCACTACCGTACGGATTACGATGTCCCTTCCTGCCAGCCATTTCACGGCAGGTTACCTGCCATGAAAAGGATAGCAGAAAAGGACATTCGGCTGTGAATACACGGAGAATTTTACCCCCTAACTATATGATGCCGAACAGATATATAGGCCACGTAGGTGCACTTGCAAAACCTTTTTCAACTATTCTCACAAATTTTATATGTGCATGTAACATCTTTTTAAACTTATTTTGTACAATTTGATTTATCTTTCATCTGATGTGTCTTTTAAATGTTTATATATGTATATATATTAGCAAATTGGTAATTGCTATTTAATGTCTAAAGAATTGTAACCACCATGCTGTAGTTTGTTGATCAATAATATTTTCAATTTAGAATCTCGGAAGTTGCATCTGAAAATGTGTAAAATGAATTGTTGTCAAAAATAAGAACAAAGTATTTTTTCTATGTTTATAATTAGCACCTATCACATGACAAGTCCCTTTTAAGAACAGGAAGTAACATGTTAGCGCACCCATGATCATGGAGCGCCAAAGCTCCGAAACGCATTGGGTTGGTGCAGGCTGCACTTAAATAAAATCATGCTAAAAATTGAAGCCGCTGTACTGTAATTATTGGACTGAAAAGAATAGATGCTCAGCTATTAGTCAAAGGTGTGTGTACTATGTACTATGCACTAATGAATGTAATATTGGTTGGAATTAGCAACCACAACACGTAGGGATTACTACACTATACTGGTCCTGAAGAAAGCCAATTGACCCACTGGGCAGTTAATGTCTGAAACATGTTGACCTTAGATGTCTAGGGACATTACACCCCTGTGACATCACACTGTTTTTAACTTTACCAAAGAACCTCCCGAAGAAATAAGAGACAAGAATCTGGAAGACAATTTAAAATACCTTTTAATCCCTAGGCCGTAGCTTAAGCACTCAACTTACAAACATGATGAGCCCATCTGCTCATACTAGGTGAGTAGGGTGCGGGTCCAATGATGAAGCAGACCACAGGTAGGACCTGTGGGTGAGGACCCATCGAAAATATACCTGAGATATGCTGATCAAACCGATTTACCAGGGTGTAGATCTCATACTCTGAAGAGATGTAGTGTGGGCCACGCAACTGTCTTGCAAATTAAACAGGATTTCTTAGGTAGGTTAACTCTCCATAGTATGGTGACTGTTGGTACAAATTCTACAGTTCTTTTCCGGGAATGAGCAGAGTCAGGGTGTGCATTGTGAGGGGGGAGGAGAGCCCACACCATCCAGGGATGAACTGAGTTTAGGGAACCTCGCCACACTACCAAAAGGTATTCATCGGCGTGGAGGTGCCCCATTGCATGCCCGGAATGTGCAGGACTGTACCACAGTTTTCATTCATGCCCAGTGGTATGTTTCTTTTACCTCTGAAGCACAAGGAATACAGTGTACGTTTCTGTACAATAAAGGGTTGCACCTTTCCTTCTCGCCACTCGTATCCACCCACCTTGGTATCCCAGATTTTTTGCCATGTGGTATCTAAGCTGTTGTTCAGCCCTCCTTTACAATACTCCTTTGCCATTGGGTTATCGAGATAGATGGCCCTACACTGGAATTTCATGTCTGGGGTCCATTTGTTATTAAAGAAGACTGCCCCAGATATGCTAATGGCTACCCTGGGACCACAAATGGAAACAGGGGCAGACATGTTTGTGCACTGGTTCAGTGGTTTTGCTTGAGCTCAGAATCTTTTCTCTGAAGTCTTGGGGCCAAACAATATCCTCCCCCATGGTGCCCCTTCTGCGCATCCTATCTAGTTCAGTTTGAATGTTGCTCAGCTCAGCAAGAAGGTACAGTGCTGTTGGATTGATCTTGTATCGAGTCAGATACACTACTACTCTGTGGGGTTCTACCTTGTTGGGTGTTTTTTGGCCCTAACCCTTCAAAGGCATAGGTGGAGAAGGCGTTTTACTTTTGTGGGGCCACCTCTTGGAAAAAGTAAAGCCTGTTTGCACCTACTGCATGTGGTGTCACTGATCAGACGTTGCATGACCTTGCTGATGTCTCAGAGTCCACCGTAGTCCTGTGCTGATACCAGATGTTGGGTAAGAGGGCACTGTGTAGTGTAAGTGGGATGCTAGTGTTGGGTTTGGTGTAATTATAAGTGATATGGGAGAGGTCCCTACGCAAGCATAGTGGTATCTTAAGGGTAGACTCCATTTGACTAGCCAGCTCTTTGGTGATGAATGGATGCTGCAACACCCATAGTAAACAGAGGGTACATTGAAGTGCAACATTATGGCCCACATGCATCATTGTGTCTTTTTGCATTTCTTAATTTGCGAAAAATAAGGAATCGCAAATTAAGAAATGCAAAATGATATGCATCAATATTTTCGGTATTCTTGTGGGATTCGGTAAAAATCGCATTTTTTACCGAATCCCAAAGAAATACCGATTTCTTAACTACATTTTCGCCATTTCCATTGATTCCTATGGGCCAAAAGGCCCATAGGAGTCAATGGAAATTGCGAGTGGCACTTAGAAAATGTCATGGGTGCAGGGGGGGGTCCAAAGGACCCCCCATGCACCCCTGAAATGTACTTTTCAGCATAAGTTACATACACACATGTCCTAAGGACATGTGTGTGTGTAACTTTACAGTTTAAAAAATGCATTTTTGTGCATATTTAATCAATTTCGCAATTTACCACGAAGTTGAACTTCGTGGTAATTTGCACTTCCAATTTTTAAAAAAGCATATTTTTCTATAATGATGCATAGCATTTAAGAAATCGCACAATTGCGATTTCTTAAATGCTAATGCAATTTTAGAAATCGTAAAAAAGATGCGACTTCTAAAATGGCATGATGCATCCCAACAAGCACTTTTGCATTCGCAAACGGCCGATTTTAAGGAATCGCACCGTCTGCGACTGCAAAAATGCTTGATGCATGTGGGCCTATATAACTTATTAAAAATTGCAGATCGGGGATGAATTTAAAGGATTCGCTCGTAGTCCACTGATGATTGGGAGCATATTGGCTTAAAAGGCTTGAAGCAAAAAAGTTCACAGTACAGTTCATAGTTTCTCAATTTGCACACTGTAACTCTTGTCTGGGTGTTGATGTGGCCACTGAAAAGGCGGTGCACTTGAATGTTCGATTGCCGAAATGTTGAATAAGAGCTATGTTCATTGATTAGTTCAGAAAACAGGTGCTTTCCTTCGAGTGTGTGTTTTCTACACTCCATTCACGCAATTGTGGTGAGGCACCAGGAGGTGGCTATTTTTAGGAAAGAGTGGGAATGAATTAGTATTTTATAAGTTGTTAGGCCTCTCCCCACTCTGTACCAAGCTGAGCGTTAAACTGGTGAAGGATCTTTATTGGGTGATCTCATGAATATTAGGATGTTATCAATTTTAGTTAGGGTTCCATAGACATCACCAACCCTTCTTTTCTAGTGTGTACATGGGGTGCTATAATTGTTGGTGGTATCTTTCGATCTACACATGCACGGGATAATGTGTAATGAGGGTGTGTGTGGCTGTTTGAGCACCGTTGGTGGTTGCAACATGCCCTGAGGTCACGTGTGTATCGCTCTAGTCCCTACTAAGTGGCTTGAGCTGTGACCCTCCCTGGTGGTGCCAGGTGTGTTGGTTATGCACTTTTTCTAGAGACTCCTTTTTGGGCTAGTTTGGGCCTTTTTTTTTGGTCTGTTGGTACTTCCTTAGGACTCATGTGATCTGCTATGTCATTTATCATGAAAAGAATGGAGGTAGTCGGAAAGCTGTTCTATGGTCTGCGAGTACCCCTGCTTATGTTATTTTGCGGAGTCCAAGGTTGGACTTACTGCTTTCTCCAGATGAAGTATGTAAAGTCTGGTGTGCTGGCTGATTGCTAGGCCGATACAGTGGTGAGAACATTCTGCATTATACTCTTGTTCAGAGCTGTAGTGGATTTAGCAAAGCCCATCTTTCAGGCACCCCCTCTCCCTCGGACTACATCTCTTCTTTGGTATTTGAACCTGCGGTTTCTAGCTGTGGCTTCTAACCGTTACTATCATTATTGTGGAGGGGCGTGACCCAGGTAGCAATTTTGCATGATTGGAAAATTTGAGGAAAAGGAAGGAAAGACATTGCTGCAGGGAAAATGCAGGGTTTTTAGGATGAGAAACTTGTCAAAATGTGCCTAATGGAGGTGATGGACTGGGACAGTTGGCTATTCAGGCAGACACCCCCTCTCAACTGACTCGGAGCCATGCGGCGCTTTGAACCCTTTCGAATTTTGTGCGGTGGAGGTTATGTGGTCTTCGCTCTCCCAGTCATATGGGAACCCTATCTCCCGACTCTGGAGGTCAGCTTAGATTTAGAAGTTAAAGGGGGCCTCCATTTGGCTGGAGGCTTCTGGTTTTTAGGCGCGCTGTTGGGGCTACAGACCATGAAGGAACTTTGGTCCTGGGATGGATGTCTGAGAATGGGAGCCTTTTGACCTGGTTATTGGAACCTGTTCACATTTTGTTTGGCTATGGGGAACTGGTTGCCTGCTTTAAATGACTTGTCAGGGACTGCCTGACCACCTACTCAGACTGCCTTCCCTCTGGGATGTGGACTGCCAGCCCTTCTCTGGGGGATCAGCAGCAGATTGGGGCTTAGAATCTTACAGGCATCCTAAATGGTGAATTCTAGATACCTGATTGACAAAGTACATACAGCAGACCTGAATTCTCAAACGCAAGTAAAGGCTTGAATTCCTAATATGGTCCTTCCATTTGATTTTTGGTATAGATTTTGATTTTGACCTAGGTGTCGGAGTATACTAGCCTAATTGCCCATCGAGCATCCTACATGCAATTAGGCTAGTATACTCCGACACCTGGGTCAAATGCAAAATCGGAGACAGCTCTTGCGTATCAAGGAATTTCCAAGCATCCTTAGGCATAAAACAGGGCTGTGTCCTAGGCCCCTTCCTTTTTAACTTCTTTTTGGAAGATCTTTCCACTGAGCTTGACGAACAGTTATTCCACGTTCTGTTCGTTGGAGGTAAACAATTGTCACATAACCTCTATGCAGATGACCTGGTGTTGTTCAGCAACACGCAAATAGGACTCCAAAGGCTGCGCAACACTCTGGGAACTTACACTGAAAAGAATGACCTGGAAATACATTTTTCAGAAACAAGTGTGATGGTGTGCAATCGTCCCTTCTAGATAAATCAAAAATGGTCTATGAACGTAAACAAAATTGAGGAGGTCATACTCTATGTATACCTAGGAATGAAAATTGATGCTAGTTCCACCTTTGTTTCCCAGAAGGAGGTGCTTAGGGTGAAAGCGCAGGCCCTTAATTAGGGGTGGGCATCAAATTACGTTCTGCTTGCGGAAAATGCGATATTTTGGCATTTTTGCGTTACGCCGAGAGCGCGAAAATGCCATGCTTTCCGCGATCCGCAGCATAGCGGAGATTTTTTCCATGTTCGTGGTTTGAAAATACGTTATTGCGCGATCACCTTACCAGGATCCCCGCGTTCGCCGACGAGTTTTCCGTTCCGTTCGCGTGCTCCACGAGATGTTGGTAGCCGTTCGTGCAATCTCGCGAGAGTTCGCGACCGCGATCACGTCATTCGTCTCGCCATCAGACACCGCAAGAGTAAAAGATCTCGAACATGTCATTCTCCACTGCGAGCGAGAGCGTGAGGACGCGAGCACGCCAATATCCAATGCGACAGAGAGCGTGAGAACGCAAACATGTCATTTTGGACGCAACATCGACATCCGGCGGAAGTGTGGTGAAGCTCAAGAACTCGAACACGTAAAATGTTCAATCTAGAGAAGAATATCATCTCTAGCAGCATAAAATCTTCTGTAAATGATGAGTTGGATGAAAAAAACTGCTCAGATTGACATTTGGCTGTCCTTTTTTGTGCAAGGAGTCCTTTTTAGGTCTCGCCTGTCGATGCGGATGCGCATCGAGCTTGCGAGACTATGGGGGCTTAAACACTCTTTAACCAACTTGCAAGGAATCGTGGCGATTCCTTGCAGTGCCCGTGAAATTGCATTGAGCTTAAAAGCGCGTGCACATGCCCCCAGCCGCCTGCCTTGCCCACTCTCTCTCTCACAGCCTCCCCCAGCTCCGCCCCCTCACTTCTTGATTGCACGGCCGCTAGGCCGTGCCTCCCCTACTCTCCTCCCCCCTCCTCCTCCTACTCTCCTCCCCTGCCTGCCGTGTCGCACCTCTCCCCTCTCCCCGCTCCGCCCCCTCCCCTGCCCGCCGTGTCGCAGAACACAGAAGCTTGTTTCCACTGGGGACTTGCTGCCGATGCACCAAAGCTGGCCTGCTACACTCAGGGCCACACCTGGAGGCCCCGGCCTCCCTTGCCAAAGCATCCCTCCTGGATGCCCGGATCCAAAATGCCTGCGTGGTGCTGCCGATTACCTTAGCCCTTAGTGCGCTGGGGATGCCCAGACGTGGGTCCCAGGCACTCCACACCACTTGGAGTCAAGCTAGCCGGGCTGAAGAGAGGTGTTACCTCGAAACCGGTCCGGTCTTCGGATGCTTGATTCCGTTCTGGGAAGGACATGGCTTTTGTAGTTCGGACTGGACTGTTCCCATGGGGCAACAGGGTCAGAGCTGATTTTCATATCGCCATTGTCTAACCCAGGGTGGTGTGGAGTGCAAAAAAACGATGGATTTGGGCCCAGATCTTTTGACTGGGGGAGTGTGTGACATTGATCCACATTCAGTCCATCACTTGTTGTTTTTGCAATTGCCGCCCTAAGTGCGCTGGGGATGCCCAGACGTGGGTCCCAGGCACTCCACACCACTTGGAGTCAAGCTAGCCGGGCTGAAGAGAGGTGTTACCTCGAAACCGGTCCGGTCCTCGGATGCTTGATTCCGTTCTGGGAAGGACATGGCTTTTGTAGTTCGGACTGGACTGTTCCCATGGGGCAACAGGGTCAGAGCTGATTTGCATATCGCCATTGTCTAACCCAGGGTGGTGTGGAGTGCAAAAAAACGATGGATTTGGGCCCAGATCTTTTGACTGGGGGAGTGTGTGACATTGATCCACATTCAGTCCATCACTTGTTGTTTTTGCAATTGCCGCCCTAAGTGCGCTGGGGATGCCCAGACGTGGGTCCCAGGCACTCCACACCACTTGGAGTCAAGCTAGCCGGGCTGAAGAGAGGTGTTACCTCGAAACCGGTCCGGTCCTCGGATGCTTGATTCCGTTCTGGGAAGGACATGGCTTTTGTAGTTCGGACTGGACTGTTCCCATGGGGCAACAGGGTCAGAGCTGATTTGCATATCGCCATTGTCTAACCCAGGGTGGTGTGGAGTGCAAAAAAACGATGGATTTGGGCCCAGATCTTTTGACTGGGGGAGTGTGTGACATTGATCCACATTCAGTCCATCACTTGTTGTTTTTGCAATTGCCGCCCTAAGTGCGCTGGGGCTGCCCAGACGTGGGTCCCAGGCACTCCACACCACTTGGAGTCAAGCTAGCCGGGCTGAAGAGAGGTGTTACCTCGAAACCGGTCCGGTCCTCGGATGCTTGATTCCGTTCTGGGAAGGACATGGCTTTTGTAGTTCGGACTGGACTGTTCCCATGGGGCAACAGGGTCAGAGTTGATTTGCATATCGCCATTGTCTAACCCATGGTGGTGTGGAGTGCAAAAAAACGATGGATTTGGGCCCAGATCTTTTGACTGGGGGAGTGTGTGACATTGATCCACATTCAGTCCATCACTTGTTGTTTTTGCAATTGCCGCCCTAAGTGCGCTGGGGATGCCCAGACGTGGGTCCCAGGCACTCCACACCACTTGGAGTCAAGCTAGCCGGGCTGAAGAGAGGTGTTACCTCGAAACCGGTCCGGTCCTCGGATGCTTGATTCCGTTCTGGGAAGGACATGGCTTTTGTAGTTCGGACTGGACTGTTCCCATGGGGCAACAGGGTCAGAGCTGATTTGCATATCGCCATTGTCTAACCCAGGGTGGTGTGGAGTGCAAAAAAACGATGGATTTGGGCCCAGATCTTTTGACTGGGGGAGTGTGTGACATTGATCCACATTCAGTCCATCACTTGTTGTTTTTGCAATTGCCGCCCTAAGTGCGCTGGGGATGCCCAGACGTGGGTCCCAGGCACTCCACACCACTTGGAGTCAAGCTAGCCGGGCTGAAGAGAGGTGTTACCTCGAAACCGGTCCGGTCCTCGGATGCTTGATTCCGTTCTGGGAAGGACATGGCTTTTGTAGTTCGGACTGGACTGTTCCCATGGGGCAACAGGGTCAGAGCTGATTTGCATATCGCCATTGTCTAACCCAGGG
Source organism: Lissotriton helveticus (assembly GCF_964261635.1). Taxonomy (NCBI): domain Eukaryota; kingdom Metazoa; phylum Chordata; class Amphibia; order Caudata; family Salamandridae; genus Lissotriton; species Lissotriton helveticus. The sequence goes on from NC_136063.1 coordinate 811,488,855, forward strand.
TGGTGTGGAGTGCAAAAAAACGATGGATTTGGGCCCAGATCTTTTGACTGGGGGAGTGTGTGACATTGATCCACATTCAGTCCATCACTTGTTGTTTTTGCAATTGCCGCCCTAAGTGCGCTGGGGATGCCCAGACGTGGGTCCCAGGCACTCCACACCACTTGGAGTCAAGCTAGCCGGGCTGAAGAGAGGTGTTACCTCGAAACCGGTCCGGTCCTCGGATGCTTGATTCCGTTCTGGGAAGGACATGGCTTTTGTAGTTCGGACTGGACTGTTCCCATGGGGCAACAGGGTCAGAGCTGATTTGCATATCGCCATTGTCTAACCCATGGTGGTGTGGAGTGCAAAAAAACGATGGATTTGGGCCCAGATCTTTTGACTGGGGGAGTGTGTGACATTGATCCACATTCAGTCCATCACTTGTTGTTTTTGCAATTGCCGCCCTAAGTGCGCTGGGGATGCCCAGACGTGGGTCCCAGGCACTCCACACCACTTGGAGTCAAGCTAGCCGGGCTGAAGAGAGGTGTTACCTCGAAACCGGTCCGGTCCTCGGATGCTTGATTCCGTTCTGGGAAGGACATGGCTTTTGTAGTTCGGACTGGACTGTTCCCATGGGGCAACAGGGTCAGAGCTGATTTGCATATCGCCATTGTCTAACCCAGGGTGGTGTGGAGTGCAAAAAAACGATGGATTTGGGCCCAGATCTTTTGACTGGGGGAGTGTGTGACATTGATCCACATTCAGTCCATCACTTGTTGTTTTTGCAATTGCCGCCCTAAGTGCGCTGGGGATGCCCAGACGTGGGTCCCAGGCACTCCACACCACTTGGAGTCAAGCTAGCCGGGCTGAAGAGAGGTGTTACCTCGAAACCGGTCCGGTCCTCGGATGCTTGATTCCGTTCTGGGAAGGACATGGCTTTTGTAGTTCGGACTGGACTGTTCCCATGGGGCAACAGGGTCAGAGCTGATTTGCATATCGCCATTGTCTAACCCAGGGTGGTGTGGAGTGCAAAAAAACGATGGATTTGGGCCCAGATCTTTTGACTGGGGGAGTGTGTGACATTGATCCACATTCAGTCCATCACTTGTTGTTTTTGCAATTGCCGCCCTAAGTGCGCTGGGGATGCCCAGACGTGGGTCCCAGGCACTCCACACCACTTGGAGTCAAGCTAGCCGGGCTGAAGAGAGGTGTTACCTCGAAACCGGTCCGGTCCTCGGATGCTTGATTCCGTTCTGGGAAGGACATGGCTTTTGTAGTTCGGACTGGACTGTTCCCATGGGGCAACAGGGTCAGAGCTGATTTGCATATCGCCATTGTCTAACCCAGGGTGGTGTGGAGTGCAAAAAAACGATGGATTTGGGCCCAGATCTTTTGACTGGGGGAGTGTGTGACATTGATCCACATTCAGTCCATCACTTGTTGTTTTTGCAATTGCCGCCCTAAGTGCGCTGGGGATGCCCAGACGTGGGTCCCAGGCACTCCACACCACTTGGAGTCAAGCTAGCCGGGCTGAAGAGAGGTGTTACCTCGAAACCGGTCCGGTCCTCGGATGCTTGATTCCGTTCTGGGAAGGACATGGCTTTTGTAGTTCGGACTGGACTGTTCCCATGGGGCAACAGGGTCAGAGCTGATTTGCATATCGCCATTGTCTAACCCAGGGTGGTGTGGAGTGCAAAAAAACGATGGATTTGGGCCCAGATCTTTTGACTGGGGGAGTGTGTGACATTGATCCACATTCAGTCCATCACTTGTTGTTTTTGCAATTGCCGCCCTAAGTGCGCTGGGGATGCCCAGACGTGGGTCCCAGGCACTCCACACCACTTGGAGTCAAGCTAGCCGGGCTGAAGAGAGGTGTTACCTCGAAACCGGTCCGGTCCTCGGATGCTTGATTCCGTTCTGGGAAGGACATGGCTTTTGTAATTCGGACTGGACTGTTCCCATGGGGCAACAGGGTCAGAGCTGATTTGCATATCGCCATTGTCTAACCCAGGGTGGTGTGGAGTGCAAAAAAACGATGGATTTGGGCCCAGATCTTTTGACTGGGGGAGTGTGTGACATTGATCCAAATTCAGTCCATCACTTGTTGTTTTTGCAATTGCCGATTACGCTGCCGGCATTCACCATCACAGGCATGTGGATAGTGTAAGTGCGTCTCCTTGTACCAAAACGTGCATGCTCTCTGACAATGTGTACAGACAGTGTAATTGTGATGTGTATATCTTCATTTGTAGGCGCCAACTGTTTCCCCATCCTGGAAATGGCTGGTTGTGTACCATCCCTGGAAAGAATTCAGCATGTTTCTTGTTTATTCATTGACCGTTCATATAGGTCGAACCCGTACATTCCGCACTTTCGGTAAAGAAGGCAATAACACGTTTCCCATCTTTAATAACCACCAGCAAGGAACAAATGCGTAACACCACCCACACCACAGCTTTTTTCCAATCGAAAAATGTAATAGCATTTCAACAACTTTTCAATACATTGTGCTCTCCTCCCCCCTCCTCCTCCTACTCTCCTCCCCTGCCTGCCGTGTCGCACCTCTCCCCGCTCCGCCCCCTCCCCTGCCCGCCGAGTCGCATTTCTCCTCCCCTTCTCTGCCTTCCCTCCGTCTTTTTTTTTTTACCCGCTCCGCCCCCTCCCCTGCCCGCCGTGTCGCATTTCTCCTCCCCCCTCCCCTTCTCTCTCTTCCCTTTTAAACTTGTTTGATGAAGTTGGCAGGTCTTCTTTTACACTTCTTGCACTTCTGCACGGTCAGCTCAGCTCTGCTCTTTTAGTAGCCACAGTCCACGACAGTTCATGCTCACCACAAGTGGGCTGCTCCTCCTATCGGCTACCACCCGCCCACTTGCTCGCCCGCCTGCCTCCCGGCAACAGCTCTAGCGCCTCTGCTTTGACTCTGTTTTGGGATCGGGGATCACACCAAGAGCTAACGGATTGGGCTTCTTAGGCGCTTTCTTTGCCGTTCTCGGCGGTCCTCTTGACGAGGCACAGCGCGGATCAACTAATCTCAAGGAGCAGGTCGCTTGCCTATCCGTTGCTTCTACCTCCAATCCCAGCGTACTCGCAATATGTCACTTTTGGTGCCCAAAGTCTTTAGTAGGAAATATCAACACGTCTACATGTTTACAAAATGTATTTTCAGCTCAGCTCTGCTCTTTTAGTAGCCACAGTCCACGACAGTTCATGCTCACCACAAGTGGGCTGCTCCTCCTATCGGCTACCACCCGCCCACTTGCTCGCCTGCCTGCCTCCCGGCAACAGCTCTAGCGCCTCTGCTTTGACTCTGTTTTGAGATCGGGGATCACACCAAGAGCTAACGGATTGGGCTTCTTAGGCGCTTTCTTTGCCGTTCTCGGCGGTCCTCTTGATGAGGCACAGTGCGGATCAACTAATCTCAAGGAGCAGGTCGCTTGCCTATCCGTTGCTTCTACCTCCAATCCCAGCGTACTCGCAATATGTCACTTTTGGTGCCCAAAGTCTTTAGTAGGAACTACTCTTAGGCAAGAAGTACAGTAAAAACAGTTCGCTTTACGTACAGTGGTTCCAATATAAACACGTCTACATGTTTACAAAATGTAACCATTGTGACCATTTACAATTCGACAACAATGTTTCTTGATTACATGAAAAACAAAGGATGCACGATTGGAGACGGTTTTCAAAATAAAATGTACCCAAACAAAATGTGTACCTTGAAAAAAAGAAGTAAGAAAATTACAGGATGTTTTCTCGTAATTATTGCGCAATTCTTAAAGTATAATTTTAATAACCATTTCTCTAAGGCATCCGTTATTAAAAACATGTTCAATACATGCCATTAATTAAAAAAAAAATGATAACTAAAATTCAGTGTTAAACTATTATTGGTCACATGCAGATATAGATATGGGCAATATTCTTAAAGATATATGTACGAAAAAGATGCCTTCCCACTAGACGGAAGCATTTTTCCTGTATATTACATCTGAATCCACTGTGTGTAAATGGAAATATCACACTCGACATTTAATGTTTTTTTTTTAAATATGTTCCAATAATTTATACACAGATAGGTCAGAGCACACTAAGTTAAAGAACATTGCTTGACATGTTTGCCATGAGTTGAGCAAAAAATGTGACCCTAAACAAAGTGCAAAGCTAATCCATCAGGTAACGCCACTCACACACGCAACGCCACTCACACACGCAACGCCACTCACACACGCCACTCATCCACGCAACGCCACTCATCCACGCAACGCCACTCATCCACGCAATGCCACTCATCCACGCAACGCCACTCATCCACGCAACGCCACTCATCCATTTGCAAAACGAAAAAGGTCAAACTCTTCTATTGCGAGACCTATTGCATTTTCAATGCTTGTTTAAAATGGGGGGAGAGGGGTGAAGTGCCACAGAATCTCCAACTTCTTGTTCCTGTCCAGCAGGCTCCTCCCAGTGCTTTGTCCATCTCCTGTTCATTTTGCCTTTGGGTTTTGAGCTGGAAGGATCACTCTTTGTGTCTGCTGCATCATTATCATTGGATTTGATGACTTTTGAATTTGATATTTTACAAGTAAGTTGGGGTTGTGTCTGTTTGATTGGGGGAATTGCAGTTGCTGCAACTACAATTTAATGTTGGTAGTTATCATTCCTTTTTTTAAATTGTTGTGGGTAGTAGTAGTCAGTAGGCCCAGAGCTAGTCATGGGTGGGTGCATGATGAAACAACAGTTCCTTTGGTGTGTTTTCAATGTATTTCAAGCATCAATTAGTGCATGGATTGAGTTGGGAAATGTGTTTTTGGGGGTATTTATCTTGTCGGGTGTCTTAAAGAAATGCCTTTGTTGTGTGTGGGTGGTATGTTGGTGTGCATGCACCCTGCAGACCTTTTCTTGGCCTGTGTATTTTCGTTTTTGCATATTATTTCATTAAAAAGGCTAAGCAGTGTGCTTTAGCATGCATCCTTTTCCTGGCTTTTATAGGCCTTTCGTCAGTTCATTGTGTTTCCCAGGCCTCCTGCTTGTTGCTTGTTATTTGTGAGTGTCCATGTGGCAGGTGGCCTTTATTGTGGTGGGAGTGTGCTGTTTTTGCCATATAAGCCGCATTCTATTCCTTTGTGGCCTAGGCTTCTTGTTGTGGGTAGGCCTGACCATGAGGCTGGCGGCCATTTTGAAGGCTGGCAGTGTGCTTTTTGCAATAGGACTGCATTGTCTGTCTTCTGTTTCTTGTAGTTGGGTGGGCCTGGCCATGTGGCTGGTGGTCATTTTGAAGCCTAGGCCTGCAAGCTTGTGTGGTCTTGTCTGCCAAACAGGCCTGCTTTCATCCAGTAGGCTCAGAGCAGGTAGCCACAAGTGCATTAAACAAGTGTTTCTGTGTGGTACGTTGAATTTAAACATCATTTAGGGCATGGATGGCATTGGATTGAGTTGGGAAATGTGTTTTGGGGGGGTATTTGTGTTGTTGGGTGTCTTAAAGAAATGCCTTTGTTGTGTTTGTCTGGTGTGTTGGTGTGCATGCACCCTGTAGACCTTGTTTTGGCCTGTGTATTTTCGTTTTTGCATTTTATTGCATTAAAAAGGCTGAGCAATGTGCTTTAGCATGCATCCTTTTCCTGGCTTTTATAGTTCTTTTGTCAGTTCATTGTGTTTCCCAGGCCTCCTGCTTGTTGCTTGTTATTTGTGAGTGTCCATGTGGCTGGTGGCCTTTTGTGGTGGGAGGTATTAGTGTGCTGTTTTTTCCATATAGGCCTGCATGCTATTCCTTTGTGGCCTAGGCTTCTTATTGTGGGTAGTGGGCCTTGTAAGGATCCACTGGCTGTTTCCGCAGGAGTACCAGGTACCGCAGAAAAGCCCAACCCCTCCCTCCTACACCCCTTGTGTCTATCAAACTCTAGACCACAATAGTGATAAGGAGGGAAAGGAGGGAACAAAACAAGGGAAGGAAGGGGAATTCTCCTCGGACATGATCTCTAACAAGTTGAACGCTGGCGCTAAAAGAAAAGATATATATCAACAGCACGAACAGAAGATAGGGTGTCACAATCTTATATGCTCTAAGGGTGATTACCTAAGGAAGTTCTTGAAGTCACCTCTACTCGGGTTACAGTATGTACTCCCAACTGCCTGAAAGTCTGGACCTCCCCCAAGGAACAACTTTGGTAGGCTGTATGGATAATGACAAAAAATATAAGCTGTACTGTGTGTGTCTTCTCGAAATTCTTTGAACTGGTGTTTAGTAGAAAAGGTCTTACCGTATTGTGAATAGTTAAAGCAGGGGAGGTGATAAGTCCTCACACTAGGCTGTGCTCCTGTATCTTCTGTAACACAAAACCACCATTCATAACACAGTAATCTTTAAGTTTGCAGAAAAAGAACAAATAAGAATAAACAAAAAGGTAGCGCCAGGCGCTTTTACCAGGTCTTCAAGTCTCCCAAGCTGTGACGCTCACCAGACCGCGAAACCCAGAGGATGTCCAAGAAAAGAGGGAAATATTAACGTATGCAAAAGAAAATAACAGGCGGACCCCCACTACACCAAGCACTCCTGGCAAACTCCAAGCACGTCCTACCCAAGTCCGGCCGACAGACGGAACCGAAGTCCGGTCGGCAGGTGGAACCGAGAGAAACGTCCGGAAAATTCAGCAGGGAGCAGATAAGTGGAAAGCCGGCTCTGTGTGGGATAACGGTGTAAGGAGGTAATTACTGCCGAGGTTAGCTATCCGGCGGAAAGGTAGTACTCCAGGAAGCAAAGCACTAGGCAGGAACCCCTTGGGGAAAATCATCAAGCCTTCAAATCAAGTGAGACTCGTAACAGTGGTCTCAGGAGCGTGAATGCAAAGATCCCCGAACTCGGCGAGAACTCCGACGAGGAAAGAGGTGAAATGGCAATGGCGGATGTGAGAATGACGGCAACGTCCAAACACTAGAGCGCGAAGCAACGCTCTAGGGGGAAGTCAGGCTTTTACTGTGGCCTGACCTCCTCGCGCAGGCGCCATGCGGGGCGGCCATCTTGGGTTTCGTTCGCGATCCGGCAGGCGTGACAGGCCTGGCCATGAAGCTGGCAGCCATTTTGAAGGCTGGCAGTGTGCTTTTTGCAATAGGCCTCTATTGTCTGCCTTCTGTTTTTTGCAGTTGAGTGGGCCTGGCCATGTGGCTGGTGGCTAATTTGAAGCCTAGGCCTTCAAGCTTGTGTTTGGCGAGTCTGCCAACAGGCCTGCTTTCATTCAGTAGGCTCAAAGCAGGTAGCCACAGGTGCATTAAACAAGTGTATCTGTGTGGTCTGTTGAATTTAAACATCATTTAGGGCATGAATGGCATTGGATGTGAGTTGGGAAATGTGTTTTTGGGCGGTAGTTCTGTTGTTGGGTGTATTAAAGAAATGCCATTGTTGTGTGTGTCTGGTGTGTAGGTGAGCATGCACCCTGCAGACCTTTTTTTATGGCCTGTGTTTTTTTTTGTGCATTTTATTGCATTAAAAAGGCAAAGCAGTGTGCTTTAGCATGCATCCTTTGCTAGGCTTTTATAGGCCCTTTGTCAGTTCATTTTGTTTCCCAGGCATCCTGCTTGTTGCTTGTTATTTGTGAGTGTCCATTTGGCTGGTGGCCTTTTGTGGTGGGAGTTATTTAGTGTGCTGCTTTTGCCATACATGCCTGCATGGTTTTCCTATTGGCTTACTGCTTCCATACATCCATCCATCCCCTTTGCCAGCAGCAGCTCCCTGAATGATGTGATGCTCAAATAAATTAATGCCAAACAGGATCCACCCCACTTACATTACATTTGTATTTTGGTTGTTGTTCTTAATCTCTTTCCCATCCTTCCTGAGAGTGTAGTGTGTACACAGTAGTATAACATAGCCCTTGTTGATAAAGTCTCAGAAATGGCTAGACTATATCTTGTATTTGTTTGTTTGTTTGTACAAGTACGGTAGTAATTGTTGAACCACAACAACAAATGTAACATTTCACTGATGTTCTTCTCCAGGCTTATTTGCTTTTAGGTGTACAAAAAGACATCATCATCATCATCACCCGTTGTACTGCCAGACAGAAGTCCTGCTGCGCATCATGTCCACGTGTGACCACAGACATCTCTGCAACTTGTGCTCCTGTGTCCTGTCTCACATCTGAAGAAGATGGCCCCAAAGAAAGGTACCAGGTCCTTCAGTACCAAGAAAGTTGCCGGTGAGAAGAAGGAACAGAAAAAGGAAGTGCCACTAACCACGACTGGTGTGCCGGCCAATGTGTTTTTTGGGACCAAAAAAATTATGCATGCAGCAGCTTTGTCCGGGAACCAACCTGGGAGCAGCACTTCCGCACCAGAGGTCCAACCCCACCAACCTAGGCCCAAGCCCTTGAGTGTCGCAGAGGTTGCCAGTCTACTAACGAGCAGCGATGTTGAAATGCCATTATTGCAAAGTAGTACACAATCAGAGCAGGCGGAAACTCAGCAGATAAGTGTGCATCAACAGCCGCAAGAACAGCAGCAGCAGCAAGAACAGCAGCAATCGCAAGAACCGCAGCAGCCGCAAGAGCAACCCACAATAGTAGTTGTTGCTCCTGAAGTAGGGGCATTTCAGGAAATCGAGCTTCCTGCAGACAAAGTGGAGCAAACCACTGTTTCAGAAGGTCTATTGTCTTCCACACCACCAGCAAGGAAAAGGAGGCTTAGTCCATCATCTTCTTCTTCAAGCCCCGCTTCTGATGATCGTGATGCCACATCGAAGTCACTAGCTCAGTCTGAGAGTGATGCACGCCACAAGACAAGGCTAGTTAAAACGAAGATTCCAGAAAGACTTAGAGTTATGGAGGTAGATGTACAAGAGGGGGACGATGTTGATGATGACGAGCCAGTCATCACACACATCCCCAAAGGGGATGGAGAGCAACATTATTACCCTATCCAAAAAGGCTGCTGAGCAGGATGTAGCACGGATACCAACTGCACAGAGTCACACGCACATCCCCAAAGGGGATGGAGACCAACATTATTACCCTATCTATAAAGGCTGCTGAGCGGGATGAAGCACGGATACAAGCTGCACAGAGTCACATTCCAAGCACACCCTCCAGTCATCTGGAATTGAAAGTGGCACATCCAGCAGCGCCAGAAAGTTCTCCTCCCCAGTTTGGGACTTCTTTTCGGTTAGCACTAAGGAGGAGAATGTTGCTATATGTTCTCTAATATTCACTCTGGTTAAGGATTCTTTAAATCACCACGACGCAGAGAGAGACCGAACCGTGAGACACCCGCGAAGCAGAACGAAGTAAGGCACTCAGCGGAAGTGTCCAGGGAATACCCCCCCCAACAAACCTTTAACTTTGGGGTGCATATCAATTCGAAATAGTCTGAGAACTTCATCCACATATAATAAGTGGTTCTGCGTCGTGGTGATTTAAAGAATCCTTAAACAGAGTGAATATTAGAGAGTTTACGGTCCTGATGAGAACCCCGTAACAAAAGGGAGTTCGAAACGCGTAGACCTTATTATCGAACCATAAGGAAAATACAAATGATATTTGGATTAGATTGATTTACTTCACAAATTGTATTCTATGGTTCTTGCAGAAATTGTATATAAAATGTACATAAAAAATATTTTTGCTATTAGAATATCAGAGTGTGAATGTGTGTAATGTGAGATTTTTTTAGAGAGAATGTGTATGAATTATACTAAGGGGTATATCATTGATTAGGTTCATGTATGTTGATTCTATGTTGTTTTGAAATGTTTTTTTTCTTTTGACATGTGAAAAAATCCGCTGAAACAAATGAAAAAATGACAAACTAAATGAAAATGAAAATCAAAAATATTGATTCATAAAAAGCAGATTCTGCCCTCATAGTGTTTAATTCGTATGTTGGTGACAGAAACAGAGACTTTGATTCGTATTGGCAACATTGGCAGTTTTTTTGTAGTATAATAGGCAGGGTTTGGCCTTGCTGCTTGGGAGCCCATACCCAGTAAGCTAAACATCAAGCAAAGGTAAGAGAAGTTTGGGGGAGGCATAATTATTAATGGACATGTTTTCAATCACACCCCTTTGAGTCCAGGTAAAGAATGCATAGACTAGAAGAGACTGACAGTACTAGTAGGACAACTCAATTAGTGAGGGGTGCTGCATCTATCTGTTTGTGTCTTACAAAGTCAGCCAATTATTTAAATCAAACACTGGCTATAGGCAGCACTGCACCAGCAAGGAAACAGTGTGATGTAAAACAGTAACCCCACCCACAAAACATTAACAACATTGTATGTAAAGTAGAAATATTGATTTAATAACACTAATAAAAAGAAACTATGTAAAAAGAAAACACAAAACCTGACCCACCCCTCTCCCTAACCCCAACCAATGTCCTTAAAGAAAAAGTCCAACCTAATTGTCCAAAACGTGAAACTCCAACGCCCGATTCCCATCCACAAAAAAAAAAAAAAAAAGGGGGAATGAACAGGGTCTCTTTAGGTTCGTCGGGATAGACTTTGGAGGACACTCACTTACTCCTCAAGAAGGGCGACACGGTGCTTCAAAGCGCGGCAGTTGCAGCCACTGTGGCGGGGGGCACCAGTGATGCTGAAGGAAGGGCGGCGACAGGCGGCTGCCAGACGGTGGCACCGTACCACTGGAGGGCGGTGGCTGGGGCCCGGGGCATTGGGGGAGGCTGCAGCTGCTGCCGCCCCCTCCTCCTCCTCTTCCAGGACCACCAGCCAACGATATTCAAGCTGGATGGCCTCCAGCTTCCGGCGCCGGGCCTTGGCAGTCAACTCCTTCCGATCAGTTTTCCCCGTGGAAGGATTAGCTATATATCAAAAAGAAAAAACAAGACTATTGTAAAATATACTCTTAGAAAAGCAGTAAGACAAGTTAGTTATACACATAGTGGCATGGTAGCACTATCAAGCACAGTACATAACATTTGTGGTATGTATCTATCCTCCCACTTCCTTTGGTTTTAACATTTGTGGGAGTTTTTCAGGCATACAACCAACCATGCACCTGATTCCTATCAGCCACCTATGCATGCATGCATCACACGTATCCTTCTCTGTCAGTCATAAATATTAAATCTCACCCATCCTTCTTCCTTTCACCCATCTTTCCCTTTTAAGTCAACACCATCCATGCAGGTGATCTGATCTGACTTTTAGTCTTCTCCATAAAACTTTCACAGCGGAGTTGAAATCAGATAGAAGAGGCCATTGGTTACTCAACACTCCTGCAGCAAATGCCTTTACTAAGGCCAAATAAAGGGTGTTTTCACTCTTCAAACGTTCACAACAACTTTTTACTTACTAACTCTCAACAGTACAGTATACAGTACACTCCTGCAGTGATTGTAATGTCAATAAGTAAGGATTAGGAATCTAACTTACCACCGCCGTCACTGGTGCTGGCTCACCCCCTGCAGCTCCATCTGCAACTGCTGCATCCTCTCCAGCCGCATTGCCTTTGCCGCTGGCCCCGGCACTGGTGGTGGGTAGTACGCCTAGAAAAAACATTACACATTTTTTAGGTGTCATATACTCCTCCCCCTATTTTTCAGTAGCAAGATTGAAAAATGAGTTAATAGTAATACATACATATACAACATACATCACTAGTACAAATCAGGTAGTAGTAGAGTAGACACTAGCAGTTATATATGGTCCATTGGGTCATTCTAGTCTTTGCTTAGTTAGTCCGAGCCGTGCAACCATTTTACCTTTGTGTCTTTTATTTTTGCACACTTGACGTTACCTCGCAGCTTGTTGTATAAGACACCTTTGAGCCCACATGACCTCATACTGCTACTGTCTAAGCTCTGTGTACAAGGTCAACCAAAACATTAACAAGACACTTTTTATGGAGTTCTGGAGTTAGTCCATATTGCTTATCCATAAACATGCTACACTTTTTGGCATGGCTGAGAAATGCTTGCAATATACTATCGCGCACCATTTTTCTCAATACAGACGGAAGATTCTCTTCTACCAACCAGAGCTTTGCAGAGCTTATGATGAAACAACTACCAGTACTAGGTTCTTCTAAGGTGAGGGGTCCCCAGAATTCGCTCAGAGATCTTCATTTATAATTTTATATAACCTATATTCCTACCAAGGGGATCGTGGTACTTCCACCACTGTTCAGTTATCATGATTTCCCAGGTTTTTCTATGGACTTTTTATTGCTGTAACTGTAACAAAGTGTAACAATGTGTGTTGCTTTAATGTTATGCATTTTCCTGTTGGTGCTGCATTATAGAACAACGTGCAGAGCTTGTCAATTGAAGATAAAACTTTTGAACTTACATAGACTCGGAGGTATTAGGTGTGGACTTACACGTGTGAGCGAGCGAAAGAAAGGGTGTGCATGAACATTGCTTCCACAACGGAGAGGTCGGGTGTGTTATGTTCTGGGTTGTCTACTTGTTGGGTATCTTGGGGGGGGTTCGGAAAGCTAATAGTTATGACGAGACACTAGTATAACTAGACGGGCAGGGGATTGTGGTGGGTTCTGAACTTCTGATTGAGGTGTGAAGAATGTCCAACCTCCCAACACCAACATCCTATTTTCTTGTGCAAAGCTCTGTATGTGCAAAATCCCTACAACAGTAGTAGTATGTCCTATCCTATCAAAATAGTAAAATCTGGTTGGGCATTTGTTGGTGGGAATTGTCGAAAAGCCTCAAGATTAACAAAGACTCAAGATCAATAAGACTAGAAGTAGAACAAGAGGACAACCCAAAGAACTGGACTCAATGACTAGAGCTACTGGTGAATCTGAGTTTTATTTAAAACCTTTTAAAAAAGAGTGGCCAACTGGGCAAGCTTAGCTACAGACAGACTAATAGTAGTAGCACAGAGAGACATCATAGCAGAGGCAGTTAGAGGCAGGGATAACAAGAATTTAGAAACAGATAGTCCAGATCAAAGGCTAATTGTTGGGAAAAAATAGCATTAGGAAACGGAAACAATACTTCGGAAAAAATATGGTGCAGTAAAAGTTAGGGATTAAGAATTATTAATATTAAAAACAAGAAGACTTACTAGGGCCAGCAGAAGAGCCCTCATCGTGGTCCTCCTGTCCTTTGGGTTGTTCTTGTGCTCCCGCCGACTCAGACCCTGTCTTCTTGCCCCTGGGTGCTGATCATGAAAGATATAACAAAGAGACAAACATTGATGATTGGTGAGAAACAAATAAAATATTTTTAAAGGACAGTCAAAAAACATGCATGTGAACAACAATTGCAATAAAATTGACCTATCTCATTTGGTCAACAAGTAGTATTGGGGGTTTCGCGGATCGACTACTTATTATTTATCAACACTAATCCAGTCTTCCATTCGGATTCCAGAATACTAACTAAGCCTAAGTAGTACGTACAACCTGACCTAGCTCACCTATTCCAGGCATGCCAATTGTATATTAGGTATGCATTTACACTTCTTTTAGTCCTCAAAAATGCATAAATGGAGGACACATGACTACATTTTTGCATACACCAAATTGTTGGTTGATTGATTGATGCTGATGTTCTGCTAGTGCTAAGCCTATTACAACTCATTGAACAAACTACGAAAGGTTCTACTATGGACGGGGGTAAGCACTAGCAGCACGTGACGTAACAGAGGGGGCGTCACGCAGACCACTAAAAAAATTACACTCATACTAATAAGTAACTAAACCTAAGTATCAATCCACCCCTATCTCTTAGAGACAGGACAAAGGAAGGACTAGATTCACTCTAGCATTAGCTAACTTAAGTTCTCTAAAATAAACTCTTACATAAATACGGTAAGCGAGCGCAAACGCAAAGTTGCAAACAAGTAAGATTAGAAGCACTGAGCACCTGTGTAATAACAATCACAGAAGACTTTTACATGTAATTTGCCTGAAATGCAAGCAGCAGCATTTAAGCTGGTCGGAAAAAAGATATTTTCAGCATAAAACACAGATCAGAAGAGCAGACACAAAGCAGTAATAATTAAATAGTTACTCACCAAGACCAGGGACCTCCACTCCTAGCAGGTCCAGTAGGTCCTGCTCCCGGTACAGGATATCGGACCACCGGTGCATCAACTGGTTCTGTGTGCGCCGGACACCAGAGCAGCGAAACACTGCCCGGCGGACCTTTCCCCAATGCTGCAGACGCACCCGGAGCACGTACCCGGACCCAGCCCTGCCGTCTGCTGCCAGGGTTAAGGGGAGGTGGCGCTGCACAAAGAAAACCAGTGCGGTCAACTCCACCTCCCCAAATAAGGCCAGTGCCTGCACCCCTTGTGGGTGCTGCCTTCTGCAAGGAAGGGGGTCGCAGCTCTGGCTAGGGCGAGCCCTGTGGCCCTTTGCCATGGTTCTGGGGTAGGCGGGGGAAGAAAAGGTAAAAATTTAAAAAGTAAGTAAAAGAAATGAAAAAAGCAGTTAATAGAAAATGAGTGAAAAAGTTGTTAAAACACACAAAAAGTAGACAAAAATAAAAAATATAGAATCAGGAAAATAGTTTGAGAGATAATAAATAAAAAAGAGCAAACAAAAGTTTCTAGAAACAAAGGATTGAAAAGATAGAGGGAGGAGTGAAAAGCAGGCCCCAGAACCATAGCGACAGAGTGAAAAACAAGATGCCGCACCCATTGCGACTGCGTGGGCAAGTTTGCCCGATATTTTCCCCCTGAGCACGCAAAAAGCGTTGCAAACATGCAATAGCGTTCCCGAACAGGAAATACACATCGCGAACGGGCGCGAGCCTGCATTGCGCAAACTGGAACAGGAAATAAGCATCGTGAGCGGGCGGGCCAAGTAAAAACAAGATGGCCTGCCCATAAGCGACCGCATGGCAAGTTGGCGAGACATTTCCAACGCGATCACACAGAAAATATCGCAAACAGGCAGGAAAAGAACTTTGGCGTCTTCGCAATATTTCCGCGTGTTTGCAGAGATATTTTACATTTTTGCAAAGAGTTGCGTAAAGCGATTACGCAATTTCCACCCACCCCTACCCTTAATTATGACTTCTCCTCACTGGCCAGATATATTAAAGGTCTTGATCTAAAGCCCATGGGATCTGTTTTGAAAGCTAAACTGTTGCCAACCCTTGCATATGGAATGGAGATTTTGTTGGGCGATGATGCTCTTTTGTTAGAAAAACTGATGATAAGACCCTAAAAACAAATTTTTAGGCTCTCCAAGTCGGCTTCTCTGGCGCGAATTTGGAGAGAATTTCTGCTCACAAAACAGACACTTGCTAGGCCGGGGGCATTTGTAAAACTTTGTTATAACTTGCAAGTAGCAGCGGAAAACACTCTGGCAAATCTAGTCCGAATTGAAATAAACTTGCAAAGGGGCAACTGTGCTTACGAGTCATTTTTAGAAAACAACATTACGATACTTGAACTGGGTGACCTTTGGAATTCTAAAATCTCGTGGCAAATCTTTAAGAAGCTTGTAAATAAATATACAAAACTGCAAAGTTGGATGCAGACAAAGAAACCCTGTCAAAACGTCATCACGGGTGGCTGGGATGAAATCGTATTCTACTCCAAGAGAATCAGCCTTGCTAGCTGCACCTTACCACTGGAAGATCAACCAGTCGTTTCTGGCCGTAAGATTTGGAGAAATACCCACGCTAGACCTCATGCCAAATGTCCGGTCAAAGTGAAGACCAGTCCTGCCGTCAAAGCCACCAGGGGACTGAATCTCTGCTTCACATTGTCTGTGTTTGTCCCGCTTTGATGGTTCAACGTAGAGCTTTATTACGGCGGGAGTTCCTTGAACGGGGAATTAGGTTGTGCAGGCATACACTGGTGGAATCCATTGACCCAATCAACACCATGCTGAACATTAGACTGACTCAGTTATTGATCTGTTTTAAGAAAATGATCAGCTAACAGGATATCTGATGTGTAATCTGGAGGCAGTTCCTTAATGTAATTTTAAATTGTAATAACTCAGAAACTTTTATTCTTAACCAAGCTCGCCCAGTAACTGTGAAGGATGGGCTGCTAGGGACTGGACCTAGTAGTTCGCCTTGCTGTTAGACTCAGATAAATACTTTACCTATTTCTGTATTTTTGATTATGTGAATTCTTGCAAAACTGCTTTTAATAGTGAGTCTCACAGTCCATCTCTTAGTCCCGGTTATAGGCATTTTTAACTATATATTTAAATTTACTTAAGGGACTTTTTAGGTATCTGTGCGGAAAGCTCGCTTTTTCAGACATCAAGGTAACAAACGATTACAGTTTAGTCACGTTTTATCTAAAATAGATTTGTGTTTGGTATCCCAATTTAAACTTCTAGGAAGGAAAGTTAAGAAAGCAAAGGGTATGTAGTGTGAAGAGTTGAGGTTGTATTAGTTGTATGACATACCCGCTTTTTATCCTTTACCCTTTTTATTCTTTTTTTATTATTCTTTTTTTTTTATTAGTATTTCTGGTGCCTAAAAAAAGAAATTCATTCATTACAAAAGAGTAGCATTAAAAAGCATCCATATTGTTACAATACATTACATTTGATCTAAAGCCGTAAAAAGTTCCTCAAAAAAGTACACTACAATGTTAAAACAGAGGGATATACAGTAAGATACCTACAGAATTTCATTATCAAGAAACTCATTAGAAAGCATTATACAAACTGATTTTTTAACATCTATCTTCCCTCAAGTTTCTAAGTTGGGCCCAGATGTTCAGCCCTCGCACCCGCATCCTCCTACCCCTTTCGGGAATAAAGTGCTGCTTCAATATTATGGATCCCGAGTAATCTTGACAGCCACATCTGAAATGAGGGAGCCATAGAATCTTTCCAGCCCGCAGCCAATATTATTTTAAAAACAGCCACACAAATAAATACAAAAGGCTCCTCCGCTTTCAGTCTCAAACTGGAATCAATGC
This sequence comes from Lissotriton helveticus, assembly GCF_964261635.1. NCBI lineage: Eukaryota > Metazoa > Chordata > Amphibia > Caudata > Salamandridae > Lissotriton > Lissotriton helveticus. The sequence continues at coordinate 811,505,701 of NC_136063.1, forward strand.
CCAGAATCGCAAGAGAAGGGGATAGGGTGACTTTAGTCCCTAGCAGCCCCTCCCAGAATCTTTCAATCTCTGTGCCTATATTCCTAAGTGCACTACATTGGTAAAACATGTGTATCAAGTCTGCCGGACCCTGGGAACATCTTGTACATGTATCATCGTACATTTCCCCCCATTCAAACAGTTTGGCTGGAGTGTAATATAAGTTATATAGTGTCATATAATGTTGAGCCCTGAGATTTGAAGAACGGAATATATTACCTGCCATCAATAAAGCTCTATCCAGAGCTATGTCCGGATCATCTAATTTTGATGCCCAATAGGCCTCCACCTTCTCCATATCATCCTGTAAGGAATCAGGCCTGAATATAGTGTGCCAATCTTCGTTCCTCCTGCCAGAATATATTCTAAAATATCATTTTTCCCTCCTGGTATAATCCTGGGCCTGATACTGATTAAAGTTTGATAGACCTGTAGATATTTAAAACCTTGATTCGATGTTATTCCAAATTTCGGCTGCATATCCATAAAGGTCATCGGGATTGTTCCATCCTAGATGTGCCCAATACTCCTAATCCCATGGGCCTCCCACACTGCCCAGGATCCATCGCTATCTAAATGAGGAAGCAGATTTGATTTCCACAGGGGTGTGTAATAATTGAACTTAGGGATTCCTAACATTTTCTGGATCTCATTCCCTATCCTCCAAACACCATCCAATACCTTATACCTCTTTTTATTATAATACCGCTGTTCTGTTTTACATAGTAAGAGCCCAAACGCTTCCTTTCCCAATAATAATTCAAAAATAGAGGGCGGGTGTATATTCCCAGGTATGCTATGCGTTACATTTGTAATAGTATTCAAAAGTATCGCCATCTGACTGAAAAGGCAGGCCACCAGATAATGCCAGATATTTGGAACCCCTAGTACACCTCTTTCTTGTGGTAAACACAAATATTTGAGGGATCTTCTTGTTTTCCCGTAGTGCCAAATACATTTTATAAAAACCGACTCGATGGACTTAAGCACACTCTCACCTACCATAAACGGGATTGTTCAAAAGAGATACTTTCGGAAGCATTGCCATTTTTAGCATATTAGCTCTCCCGATTATGGACAGGTGGATGGAGTCTATTCTTTTTAACTCAGTTGACATTGAATCGATCAATGGATCAAAGTTTTCTTTAATTACAGATTCCATCAAAGGGCTTATCATAACCCCAAGATAAACTGCTGAGTCAGTATATCTACCATCCAATATCACAATATTACTAGAGCATATTATTTGTGTCTTATTTTCATTCAGGAGATACCTCGAATTTTGCCCAAACTCGGTAGTTATTGTCCTAAGTATCTGCATAGCTACTTCCGGCTCCGGGCTCATTATTACCAGATCCTCGGCATATGCAAGTACTTTAGTTTCAAATCCATTACACATAACCGGTTTGAGGACCTCATGCCCCAGAATCTTTCTAATTAATGGATCAATATAAAGGGCGAATAAAATTGGGGAGCAGGGGCACCCTTGACGCGTCCCCTGAGAGATATAAATTGTATCAGACCCCCCCGCCCATTAACTGAATTCTAGCACAAGGATTCACATACATTGCCTTGATTGCCTTTATTATCGTGGGACAACAGCCCCTTCGCTCCAATATCCCCCACAAATACAGCCAGGTGTCCCGATCGAAGGCCTTTTCGGCATTGAGAAGAATCATGGCGATCCGGCCCCCGTAACAGCATATGCATCAAAGAGCGTAATAGCTCGCCTTTTGTGATCTGTTGTTCCTCTGCCCGGGATGAACCCATGCTGCTATGGGGAGACCAAACCACCAATGACCCCTCCCATCTGATTTGCCAGAACCTTCGCATACATTTTAGTGTCTGCATAAATGAGGGATATCGGGCGACATGAGCCTGGGTCCTCCTTGGGCTTACCCTTCTTATGAAATACAGCTATATTTGTCTCCTTCCAGGAATCCGGCACTACCCCAGAATAGACTATACCACGAAATAAATCGAGTAATATCGGGGCTAAAATTGTCTGAAGGCATTTATATAACTCTAGTGGAATGTTATCTGGGCCTGTGACTTTGCCTACAGCTAAATCCTCCAGTGCCTTACTTATTTCCATCAATTCGAGTTCTTTATCTAGCTCCTATTTTTCCTGTTCAGGGAGATAATGGCCCAGGTCTTCATCAGCCAAACTAGGGGGATGTGTCCTATCCTTTTCCTGATATAGATTTTGATAAAAATCTTTAAATACCCTTCTAATATCTTCTACATCCGTATATTCCTGATTAGCAATCTGGATTTTATCTATCATATTTCTGCTGAATCCTTGTCTAATTCTTAATGCCAAGAGCTTTCCTGCTTGCTCCCCTGTCTCGTACATTCTACCCCTCTGGCTCTGATAATCACCAGCATTTTTCTGAGCTGTTCCTTTATGTACTTCCGCCTTGAAAGTCAGGATCTTAGATAGACTCTCCCCAGCAGCATTCCCACCTAGGATCTCTTTTACATGCTGTTCCTCTGCCTGAGCTAGCTGTTTCATTAATACCTCCTTTGCCTCCCTGCTTTCTTTCCTCTAGGAGGCAGAAAAGCTAATTGTTTCACCCCGTAGTGCTGCCTTGACGGAATCCCAAATACATTTCCGAGATGCGCTATACCTATTCAAATCAAAATAGTTTTGAGCCCAGCTCCTGAGATGGTCTATGAATTCGGGATCCAGTAGCAGTCTACTTTCAAATGTCCATCTGGATGGGGGTGCGATAGCCAGATGATATTCATAGTTTAAGATTAAGGGGTTATGGTCAGATATTGTTTTAGGCAATTTAATATTCCCAATCTTGGCCACCTCTGAAGATGAAATAAAAAAATAATCTAACTTAGTGTACTTTTGGAAGGGACATGAGAAATAGGTGGACCCGGGGTTATGAGGTTCTTTAGCTCCCCACACATCCACCAAACTATGTGTATCCATTAAAGAGGACAAAGCTCTGAAGACTTTGGGTTTGCGCCCATTATAGAGTAACCTGTTATAGGGAAGACATGGCTTGGCAGTTCCGGCTGGACTGTTCCCACAAGGCACAGGGTCAGACTGATTTGCATATAGCCATGTCTGAACTGGGGTGGCTGAGTAAACTAAAGAATGGTGATGGATTAAACCCAGATCAGTTGACTGGGGGTGAGTGTTTGATTTATACAAACGCTCCGTCCATCATCCCCTTTTGTATCGCTTTGTTCGCCCTAAGTGTGGCAGGGTATGCTCAGACGTGAGTCCCTTGTTCACTTGGCCACTGGATTCAAGATAGCCTGGCTGATGAGGATTATGAATCCGAAACCGGTCCCAGGATGCTTCTTTCCGGTCCAGGGAAGACATGGCTTGGCAGTTCGGGCTGGACTGTTCCCACAAGGCACAGGGTCAGACTGATTTGCATATAGCCATGTCTGAACTGGGGTGGCTGAGTGAACTAAAGAATGGTGATTGATTAAACCCAGATCAGTTGACTGGGGGTGAGTGTTTGATTTATACAAACGCTCCGTCCATCATACCCTTTTGTATCGCTTTGTTCGCCCTAAGTGTAGCAGGGTATGCTCAGACGTGAGTCCCTAGTTCACTTGGCCACTGGATTCAAGATAGCCTGGCTGATGAGGATTATGAATCCGAAACCGGTCCCAGGATGCTTGTTTCCGGTCCAGGGAAGACATGGCTTGGCAGTTCGGGCTGGACTGTTCCCACAAGGCACAGGGTCAGACTGATTTGCATATAGCCATGTCTGAACTGGGGTGGCTGAGTGAACTAAAGGATGGTGATGGATTAAACCCAGATCAGTTGACTGGGGGTGAGTGTTTGATTTATACAAACGCTCCGTCCATCATCCCCTTTTGTATCGCTTTGTTCGCCCTAAGTGTGGCAGGGTATGCTCAGACGTGAGTCCCTTGTTCACTTGGCCACTGGATTCAAGATAGCCTGGCTGATGAGGATTATGAATCCGAAACCGGTCCCAGGATGCTTCTTTCCGGTCCAGGGAAGACATGGCTTGGCAGTTCGGGCTGGACTGTTCCCACAAGGCACAGGGTCAGACTGATTTGCATATAGCCATGTCTGAACTGGGGTGGCTGAGTGAACTAAAGAATGGTGATGGATTAAACCCAGATCAGTTGACTGGGGGTGAGTGTTTGATTTATACAAACGCTCCGTCCATCATCCCCTTTTGTATCGCTTTGTTCGCCCTAAGTGTGGCAGGGTATGCTCAGATGTGAGTCCCTTGTTCACTTGGCCACTGGATTCAAGATAGCCTGGCTGATGAGGATTATGAATCCGAAACCGGTCCCAGGAAGCTTGTTTCCGGTCCAGGGAAGACATGACTTGGCAGTTCGGGCTGGACTGTTCCCACAAGGCACAGGGTCAGACTGATTTGCATATAGCCATGTCTGAACTGGGGTGGCTGAGTGAACTAAAGAATGGTGAAGGATTAAACCCAGATCAGTTGACTGGGGTGAGTGTTTGATTTATACAAACGCTCCGTCCATCATCCCCTTTTGTATCGCTTTGTTCGCCCTAAGTGTGGCAGGGTATGCTCAGACGTGAGTCCCTTGTTCACTTGGCCACTGGATTCAAGATAGCCTGGCTGATGAGGATTATGAATCCGAAACCGGTCCCAGGATGCTTGTTTCCGGTCCAGGGAAAACATGGCTTGGCAGTTCGGGCTGGACTGTTCCCACAAGGCACAGGGTCAGACTGATTTGCATATAGCCATGTCTGAACTGGGGTGGCTAAGTGAACTAAAGAATGGTGATGGATTAAACCCAGATCAGTTGACTGGGGGTGAGTGTTTGATTTATACAAACGCTCCGTCCATCATCCCCTTTTGTATCGCTTTGTTCGCCCTAAGTGTGGCAGGGTATGCTCAGATGTGAGTCCCTTGTTCACTTGGCCACTGGATTCAAGATAGCCTGGCTGATGAGGATTATGAATCCGAAACCGGTCCCAGGAAGCTTGTTTCCGGTCCAGGGAAGACATGGCTTGGCAGTTCGGGCTGGACTGTTCCCACAAGGCACAGGGTCAGACTGATTTGCATATAGCCATGTCTGAACTGGGGTGGCTGAGTGAACTAAAGAATGGTGAAGGATTAAACCCAGATCAGTTGACTGGGGTGAGTGTTTGATTTATACAAACGCTCCGTCCATCATCCCCTTTTGTATCGCTTTGTTCGCCCTAAGTGTGGCAGGGTATGCTCAGACGTGAGTCCCTTGTTCACTTGGCCACTGGATTCAAGATAGCCTGGCTGATGAGGATTATGAATCCGAAACCGGTCCCAGGATGCTTGTTTCCGGTCCAGGGAAAACATGGCTTGGCAGTTCGGGCTGGACTGTTCCCACAAGGCACAGGGTCAGACTGATTTGCATATAGCCATGTCTGAACTGGGGTGGCTGAGTGAACTAAAGAATGGTGATGGATTAAACCCAGATCAGTTGACTGGGGGTGAGTGTTTGATTTATACAAACACTCCGTCCATCATCCCCTTTTGTATCGCGCAGCTCCTGAGATGGTCTATGAATTCGGGATCCAGTAGCAGTCTACTTTCAAATGTCCATCTGGATGGGGGAGTGATAGCCAGATGATATTCATAGTTTAAGATTAAGGGGTTATGGTCAGATATTGTTTTAGGCAATTTAATATTCCCAATCTTAGCCACCTCTGAAGATGAAATAAAAAAATAATCTAACTTAGTGTACTTTTGGAAGGGACATGAGAAATAGGTGGACCCGGGGTTATGAGGTTCTTTAGCTCCCCACACATCCACCAAACTATGTGTATCCATTAAAGAGGACAAAGCTCTGAAGACTTTGGGTTTGCACCCATTATAGAGTAACCTGTTATTGCCACCCGCAAAGTCTGCTGAAATATTAAGATCACCGCATATTATTAGGGGCTGAGGCCAATTCGATAATTCCACTTCTAATCTATCAGCCAAGTCTGGTTCATCTTGATTAGATCCGTGGATTGTGCACAAGGTTATCCTTATCTTTAGTTCTACAATTGCCCGTCTTCCGAAAGTATCTACCAGAGACCGCTTACTACCACCCAAGTTATTCTTAGCCAGAATTGCAAGCCCCCTAACGGTGGAATTCCGGGTGGAGCATCCTAATACATCAAACCCCTTAACATTCAAGAGATGTCTCTTAGACCAGGGCAGGTGGGTCTCTTGTGTACAAATTATATTGAGATTATTCATCCCTATAAAATGCCCTAATCTCCGTCTCTTATGCCAATCATTCATCCCCCCCTATGTTCAGCATACAAATCTTAAGTTTCCTCATCGTTGAACATTTGTTCTACAACTCCCAGAAGACTCAAAAACTGACCATCAGCAATTATGAAGACTACATTATTTAACGCTCAAAACAATGCACCAGATACCTTTAATTTTTTCATTTTTCCCTTTTTAACCTGCCCTCCCCTTAATCCTTCCTCCCCCCCGTGCGCCCCTACCACCTTCACCTACTGACTCTAGTATCCCTCTCACCTCCCCCCTGTGACCCCCAACCCCCAACCCCCTTCCCACAGCTACCTACCCCCCTTGCTGGACGTTCAGACCTAGGTCTGTGCATGAGATGTACACAGTGCTAGCAGACCCCGTCCATGAACTAATAATTCTACCAAATTGACCCTTTACAATTCCAAAGGGGAGAGAGTGAGGTAAGACGTCCTATATATCAAACGGAAAACAAACCCAAACCCATACAATCTCAGGCTTACCCCTCCCATTCCCTGCCCCTCTTACCCCCTCACGCCATTTCCTCATTAAATTCAAATAACGATGATTAACACCATTTCCCCCACCTCCCCTATCCCCCCCCACCCCCACTGGCCAGGCATATCAAAGATTAAACTAATTATTTATCTAAAGAGTCCAGATATTCTTACGCCTTTATTTCTGAGGAGAAATATAGGGTGGTTCCCTGATTGATGATTTTAAGCTGTGCCGGGTTGACCAGGTACGCTTGGATCTTTCTGTCCTGGAAGGGTTTCAATAGCTGACTTAATCTCCACCGTCTTTCTACCGTTACATGGCAGAAGTCTGGTCTTACAAAGAATGAACCCCCCCCCCCACTGTCCTCCTGGACTCTGACCTGGCCTTATCCGCAATGGCCTGTCTTAGTAGAAAGTTTCTGAAAAAGATTAGTCTGGCCCGAGTCTTATCACCCTCTTTTACCGGTGTTCTTTGTTTAAAGGGTATACGATGTGCCCTCTGAATCTCAGAGGCCCAGTTCCACTCGGAGAGCTCCGGAAAGGATGGTGAGAAAGGGGTGACCATAGAAGCCCTGGTGTCAGACCCCTCGAGACCCTCCTGGATACCTAGAACTCTTAGGTTATTCCTTCTTTGCCTGTTTTCGGACTCCTCTAACTTCCATTGGATGTCTTTTATCAGATCCTCATGAGACTCCACCAGGGTTACCGCATTAGCTGCATCAGCTTCAACGACCACCATTCTTTCCTACAGAGTTACCACTCTTTCTCCCATATTAGAAAATACTTTTGAGAGTTTTCTCACGACCGCCTGCATTTTACGCATCCCAGCCTGTGCCTTCCGGCTATCTTGGCGGGCCTCTTCCCTTGCGAGGATAGCTTGATGGATAGTCTCTAGAGTGGGAGATGATATGTCCATTGGAGCTTGAGATGCTTTACCGGAACCCCCTGAGAGTGGAGTATTGGCGGAGTAGTCCCATGAAAGATCTTTTTTTTCCTTTCCCCTTTGGGTCGTTTTCTTAATAGATAGTTGATGTTCCTCCTCACTGTCCTCGGGGTCTGATTCTAGGCTGCTTGCACCCTGTGAAGTACTTAATACTTCATCTGACCATTCTGCTTCCTCTGTCACAGAGAAAATGCATTCCATAGACTCTTTGTCTCCTTCATCCTTATTTCTGTCTTCCATGGGGAGTTTAACAGCCGTTATTTTGTTCATATTGTGGCTCCCGGTCTGGCTTGCGGGGGTAATAATCATAGCAGGCTTGGTAGGATCAGGTATCTGCCCATTATATACATGAGCTCCATCAGTACCGACATTCCTATCAGTATCCTCTCTGCCCCCCCTTGATGGATTATTCAGCGTTAGCTCTAGCTGTTCCAACTGCTCCTGCTGCCCAGACTGTGCTTTATCCCCCGAGTTCTTGCCCCCTGCCCGGGCCAGAACCACCTTTGCTGGGCTTGCCGCCATATGAATCTCCCCGGCTGGCAGCACTGTCAATGCACTATCCCCCAGACTTACTTTCATGCCCGCTGGTGCTGGTGTGAGCCCTGGAATCCACTTCTCTATCTTCCGGCAGTCTGGATCCTGACATTACAGTCTCATTCGCTGGACCCGCTGAAGCCACTGCCTGCTCCTTTCCTTTCTGCATCAGTTCTATTACTGATCGGCCCTTCGCGGCTCCCGCGGTCGAGGACCCGCTCTTTCCTTCCCTCACCGGGTCCGGCTGACTTAATCGCTGCTGACGGCCAGGGGGGCTCCCCGCGAGCGAGTCACCTTCTCCCCGCTTCGGCATCTCAGATACTGCGGGTGCCGCCAATGCCTCCGCTCGAGCCTTTTGAGCTGCTGCAGCCACAGCAGCCTTTGTACCAGCACCACCTGCGACCAGCTTCGGGGCCATAGCCATCTCCCCGTCAGCAAGCCAATGCACCAGACGCTTCAAGTAATACGCCACACAGCACTTCACTGTGGCAACAGCTTAGGCTGGGACCCCAGACATGATACAGGCAACCAACCAACCCCTGTCTGTGAAAACCTCAAAACTGGGAGACACCTCTGAATGTAACAGAAGAACACTGTGGACAAAGGCATATGTGAACTCTACAGCCAATCAGTACCTCAGAGTCAGTGGGATGGGCTAGGACTGGTTGAGGTATCCTAACACACCAATCCTAGGTAGATCTGCCTAGGGGTGGGCCCGCTTCAGTAAACTTTGCTATTCAGCGGCAGGAGAAAGAGTTTTGGATGAACTCTGCTCTCCAAGTGGCAAGTGGAGCACGGAGTAGTAAAAACTCCACAAGCTCGCAGGCAAAGCAGAGTTCACCTCCAATCCTTAATGCTTACCTGAGCACTTTGGTCTGGAAGGGCATATGAGTCACTGAAACTTCAAAGTACATGTTCTAAGCACATAGCACCCTACCCTATAGGCTACCAACAGCCTACCTTAGGGGTGACGTATATGTAGAACAAGAACATTACATGGTTTGGGAAGCAGTGTTCAATGCAAACTGAACCTAGCAGTAAAATGTATAACTGACTATATACATATACTTTTTTAAAGTATATGATTATTACCATACTAGTCAATTCTCTTTGCTGTTTTCCAATTTTTAACTCAGTATCATGTGAGCGAAAATCTGAAGTTGCTAAAAACCAATAATGGAAGACTTTCCCCACTCTTCTCCTAGTGTTAATGTTGTAATCAGAAAGTGTGTTTCATATTTCATTTTTCTTATTCCTATTCTCATTTCTTTTTAACCCTTTCCTAGTGTCCTATTAGATGGCCCAATCTGGTAGTATTTGTGGGCGGATTTGCAAATACTGCAAATCTCTATGGGAGTCCGTTAAGTCTTTTAACATCGTACTAATTTGACTTTGAATTTACATTTTACTTTTTCAAGTAGAAGAGATTTAAATAATGTTAGAAATGGGATTTCTGGTTGGCTAGGGCATGCACCTGAGCCAGGCAGGAACCACCACTCTAGTCAGGTCAAGGGAGTTACATGCTGTGGATAACTCCTGCTCGTGCCAAGCTACCAAGGGGGTGAGCAGGAGTTATTCTAGGAGTGTAACTCCCTTATCCTGATTAGGAAGAAGAGTACTTATTTGGACAAAGGTGCAAGCCCTTGCAAACGAGGAACACCCATTTCTAATATTGGTGGCAGCGGTGGAATTATATACATTACAGGGCCAAGCGGACCACTGTCATCACCATTAGTTCACACAAGTGGTGAAAATCCCAACCAGTAACTACCGGTAACATTGCATGTTGCATAAACAAATTATGCATCACATCGTAGGCATACATCCTAAATTCCCAGGGCACCACAACAACACGCATGAGGTGCACAAATCACCTTAGGGCCTTATGCCCCACCAGAACACAAGGTGACTTCCTGTCATGCCTTCTGTCCCAAAGTCAGGACTCTATTAGCACGTGGCCTTGTATTAGCAACCAGGCTGCCAATGCAGCATGGTACTGGTCCCAATGGGTCAGTATCGAAATAGGGCAGCGGTGCACTGACCCAATGACTTCTCCTCGACACAACTATGCCCCACACGTTGCCGCTGCCCGCGATCTGGCAGTGCAGCTGGGGCACAAGCAAGCTCTAACAGTGTGCCTTGTGAGTCCCCCTCACAGGGGCTCCTCTTTGCAGTGAGATCAAACAAGCAGGCATCAACAGTGTGCCCTTCCAGCCCCACTCACCGAGGCTTGTCTTGTTGCTGCGTGAACACCAGGACAGATGCTGTCAACGGGGGAGCCCAGAAGGCTCCAGTCCTCTTCCCATGGGGTCCGGTGAGCCTACGAAGCTCCATCCTCAATGCCAGGCATGTGGGGCTCTCCTCCTCAGCACGGGGATCCCCATCCACTGTCAGGTACCAACATGCCTGACTTCCTGTCTTCTCCTCTGCTGGCCACCAAGCATGACTTCAGCGGAGAGCCTGCGAAGCCCCATCTCCTCCTTTGGGCAACACACGGGGCTCCCACCGGCACACGGGAGCCCCGCCCTCCTCTAGGCACAAGCTTGCCTGACTTCCCGTGATGGCCACGTCCGGCCCTTGGTGCCGGCCTCCCACCCACAGACAGGCTCTTCTTGCCTGACTTCCTGGTTGCGTTGGCGGCTGCCTCTTTGCCATAAAGGCTACAGGGGATCCCTTCTCGGGCTCCTGGGAAATAATGACAAAGTGCTCACAACACGCTTGCCCTGTCAGCACGGGCGGTTCTTTACGCTCGGAGACACCCCCAGAGCACAGCAACTAGGAGCGTATCAAGCCCAGGGAACTCAGCAAGACATACAGCGCTCCGCCTGTCACCCACTTCCTTATAATAGCAGGGAGCAGGCAGTGCTTTTCCTCCAAGGCAGGGCAAGGGCAGAACTGGCACAGGCAGGCCAGCACGCAAGGCTCCTGGACAGAAAATGCAGATCCTTTAGCTGCCAAGCAGGGCAACAGGCTAGTCCCCCATCCGCAGTTACTCCTGGCAGTCTGGCAGCCTGCCAGCCCCAAGTAAGCACCAGGCAGTATACACTTAACATGGGGTCACAGCCCCAATACATATACCACATGCCTTTTTCGTTCTGACCTGGCACAGGGCTTGGAACCCAGTTCAAACCAGTTCTGGGGGGCACTTAACAAGTGCACAACATCTTTATTTGGCAGTGTAGTCTCTGGCTACAGACACATCACAGGGGGGCGGATCCAGCATTGTGTAAGGCAGGCGCAGTCCTATTCAGGTCCAGGTGCTACTCCTCCCAGAGCACAGCAACTAAGAGCGCATCAGGCCCAGGGAACTCAGCAAGACATACAGCGCTTCACCTGTCTCCCACTTCCTTATACCAGCAGGGAGCAGGCAGTGCTTTTCCTCCAAGGCAGGGCAAGGGCAGAGCTGGCACAGGCAGACCAGCACGCTGGGACTCCTGGACAGAAAATGAAGATCCTTTAGCTGCCAAGCAGGGCAGCAGGCTAGTCCCCCATCGGCAGTTACTCCTGGCGGTCTGGCAGCCTGCCAGCCCCAAGTAAGCACCAGGCAGTATACACTTAACATGGGGTCACAGCCCCAATACATATAGCACATGCTTTTTCGTTCTGACCTGGCACAGGGCTTGGAACCCAGTTCAAACCAGTTCTGGGGGGCACTTAACAAGTGCACAAGATCTTCATTTGTCAGTGTAGTCTCTGGCTCCAGACATATCACAGGGGGGCAGATCCAGCATTGTGTAAGGCAGGCACAGTCCTATTCAGGCCCAGGTGCTACTCCTCCCACTACTCCAAATGCAGATTAGCCAATTCAGCCTGGTGCTGACTCACCCAGCCCCTCTGGAGCCACTGCACCTCCCCCGCCCCTGTCACTCCGGTGCCAAACATGCAATACACATCAGGCAGGCACAAAGACACATAGCACACAGAAAAGCCTACCTCTAAAAGTGGCATTTCTAAAATAGTGATAATAAATCTGCGAACACCATTACGCAGCATTTATTACCAGTATTGCAAACATACCAAACTTGATCACGCCACTCCTCTCGTATCAGGAATTATCTATGAAACACATATCAGGGAATCCCCAATACATTCCTATGAGAGGGCAGCCTCACAGTAGTGAGAAACCAAAATGGCTGCTTGTCACTTCCAGGACATGCCACACAATTAAGACACATGCCCTGCCTTTTACCTACAGCGCACCCTGCCCATAGGGCGTGCCTTAGGGGTGACTGATATGTAGTAAAAGGGGGGTCACAGACGTGGCACCCACTTTATGTGCCACGTCACAGCAACAGTAAACTGCGCGTGCAGGCCCTGCAATGGTAGAGGCCTGAGACTGGTTTGAAATGCTACTTTGGTGCGTGGCGCAAGCAGTGCTGCAATCCTACCAGTAGCATTTAATATACTGGCCCCGGGTATATCAGATACCACTTTACAGGGAACTGATAGGTAAATTGAATACACCAAACAGGTGTAGACCAATCTTACCACGTTTTACCATAGAGAGCACATGTACTTTACACTGGACAGCAGTGATAAAGTGCCCAGAGTCCTAAAACAACCAACACCAGGTCAGAAAAAATACCAGGAGAAAGGCAAAAAGTTCAGGGATTATCCTGCAAAAAGGGCCAAGTCCAACAGATAATAAGTATTGAATACATAGCAAACTGTCTAAACTAATCTCCTTTCAAATTCAAAAGTATAGACTCTTTAGAACCCTTCCCTCTACTCTGTTTTAGCTCAGTTTCTATAGCAACCACCTTTGGCACACTCTATTGTACCAGTAGGTCCAATGTTCACAAAATTTTCTATAAGCAGCATACTAGCTTCAAGTTCAACTGCAGCAGGTGTGGTTGACTGTTTGTAAATAAAAGCATTTCCAAAATAGCAGAAGTTTTTATTTTATTTTTCCTGAGCCAATCACAGATCTACTTACTTTCTGCTGAAAAACACTATCTCATTTTAGTTACCTACTTATTGACACCATCCAATCAAATAACTTTTTTTAAACAGGTCTAGTCCTCCATTTTAACTGCCTTTCATTTTTGAAAACTGTCTTACTCAGCTACAGCCTTCTCCTGTGAACTACTTCTCATTGTCTTTAAATTGTTAAAGTGTCAATTGAAGGTCATACCTTCTTGTTTTGGGCCAGAGAGTGTGCTAGAAAGAGTGGCATTGACAGGCACTTGGGTTTGCCTAATGCGGACATAACGTGGGTTGGCCAGAGAGGGCTAAAGTGGTATCAATTGCTACCTTTGGTTGAAAGCATTGCGGATTGCCAATATCCAGACCTCATGATTGTGCACTGTGGTGGCAAGGATCTAGGTACTTGAATAGTACTGGAAATCCTAATGTAATTTTTAACCCCTTCGAGGCGGATGACGAGCTCAGCTCGTCATGGGCGTAACCTGCGCTACGCGGATGACGAGCTGAGCTCGTCACGTAACGCGGGTTTTTTAAAATCGCAGCGCGCAGCAGGAAAACCGCTAGCGCGCATGCGGTTAAAGAGGCGTGCAATGGGTGTTTCTGGGGCATTCCCAACAACATACATGACTTTTTGACAATGCCCCATATTTACAAGCAATTGTAACCCTGAGGCACAATGAGGAGAAATATCTTTATTCATCTATTTTAAAGTTTTATATACCGTGAACATGTCCCTAGTGGGTATTAGAGTGCTTTACATAGGAGTTAGGCAATGATATGAAGTAATAACAACCGATATAATGATGTAAGGCAAAGTAAAAACCATGACAGCTGGTAATAAAGACAACAAAAAGACATAAAGGAGCCAGGCAATGGGGTAATACAATTGACAAATAGGCCATAATCAGCGTTACACGATAGGAGACAAAGGGCAAGAGTTTCCAGCTCAGCGGGTGTTCATCAGTAAAGTTTTCACTTTCCTTTTGAAGGCGAGCATAGAGAGAAAAAGTCTAGTTTACGGAGGAAGGGAGTTCCAGAATGCAGCCAATCACTCAGCCATACAGCCACTCATATACCCTTTTTCAACACATACAGACACTCACACATCCACTTATTTACTGTACAGCCTCTCACCCACAGATCCAGCCATGCATCGTCTCACTCACTCATGCACTCACCCTTACAAATAGTTAAACACTCACTCACCCATACACTCACTGACACAACCACTCATTTACCCACATTACCACTGAATCACTCACCCACCCACTCACTCCTACAAGCACTCACAGACTAACTCACTCATACAGCCACTCACTTACCCACACACTCAGACATACAGTCACTCATACATCCATTTACTCAACCATACAGCCACTGATATACCCTCCCACTCACTCATATAAGAACGCACACACTGACTTACTCACTGATACAGCCAGTCACACACCCACTCACATAGACATACAGGCACTCATATACCCCTCTCTTAGCTATTCAACTGCTCATGCATCTACTCACTCACCTCCACATTCACTCACACAACCTTTCACTCACTCATACAGGCCCTCACACACTTACTCATGTGATCACACGCACACACACACTCATACAGGCACTCAGATACCCACTTACTCATCCATACATCTGCTTACAGAGCCACTTACTCTCCAATAGAGCTACTCACACACCCACTCACTCACCCATACAGCTGCTAATGCAACCTCTCACTCACCCATAAAGACACTCATACAGCCATTCACTCACCCCTATAGTCAGTCATACACCCCCTGACTCACTCATGTAGCCACTCACTCACCCATTCAGTTACTCACACACTCACTAACTCACCCATGCAGCCACTCGTCCACCCTCTCAGTCATCCATATAGCCACTCATACAGCCTTTTACTTACACACACACATACACTTGCTCTCCCATACAGTCACTCATACACACACTAATCCACTCATACAAGGACTCACTGACCCACTCAGTCACACATACAAGAAAACATGCACTACTTCATTTTCCTGTGCAGTCTCTTACACACCCATTTTATCACTGATACAGCCATTCACACACACACACACACACACACACTCAGTCACCCATATAGTCATTCACACATCCAGTCGTTCAGGTATGCAGTAATCACAATTGTAGTCACACAATCATACAATCGCTCGTACATACACTTGTTCATATACTGAATCAGTTGCACAACCATATATTCATTTAAACACTCAATAATATACTAAGTGACATAACAACATAGATTCACACTCTTGCAAACGTACATTTGACATATACATTTTCTTTCTGAAACTAAATTAGGTGGTTCTAACAAGAACCACTTTTTTAACATTGTATGATTTCTTTTCGTTTTTTTAACACTTTTGAATTGTTTGGGTGTTTATTTGTTAACTAGAATGTGCATTAATATTTTGCACAAGTGTAGACACAGCTTGCTTGCCCACACTGAGGATAGTACAACATTTAGGGCAACAAATGAAAACTCTTTCATAATCAGGAGAATTGGTTGGAACATCTGAAAGTTGCCGCCAGCAGAAGATGTTGCTGCTTCGTTGTTCCCAGCACCAGAACTTGCTTGCTGTTTTTTTAGCCTTTCTGTTTCTGCTCTCACCAATAGCATGGAATGAATGGCCCTTAGATGTTTCTACATGCTAGATGTACCACAGGAATAATTTTATCACTGCCACGTGAAAGGACTTTCTGGCAAATAGTGCACCTGACATAGAATGCATTAACTTTTTTCTCTCTTTCTGGAATAGAATAAAACTCCCTGACAATGTCTCTTTTTCCTTCTTCAAAGGCTCTTCCTCATCCTCCACAACATTCTGTTTTTCCTCATCTAGATGCTTTGCAGCAGACACCGTCTTCAAATCCAAAAAAATTCCCAAAGGTATCTTGAAAACTCACAGCCACTCAAAAAAATGGAGGAAAGGGGTGGGACCTTCCTGTATTCATGATAGAAAGGTGTTTCACCTATCAAATCCTTTGTTTCTGTATCACATGTGATGCATAACACCAGAATGGCTCCATCGCACCTGGGTCAGCACTCCATAAAAATGTATTAAAATAACAGTTAAAATGTATTTTCTCTTTAATTATATTATTTTTCTTAGACTGTTAGTGAACCTCTTTCCCTGAAGTAAACCTTAAAAGTGTCTATATATGTATTTTACTATTGACAAAAAAGGCTGGAGTCACGTCCCCAGTGCTACTGCAGAAAAAAATGTTGGCATGGCACGCAACGGTGTAACAATTCCCCAAAAGCACCTAAAACGACCATAAAAATATTTTTCATATGTTATTACACTACTTCCCTTACTGTTTTACTAAACCTCTTTCCAAAAAGTAAACCTTAGAAGTGTTTCTATATGTGTTTTACAACTACTGAGACTACGCCGAAGTCACTTACTCTGTACGACATGTCGTGGCAGGTGTACAACTCCTAATTGTTTTGAACAAAACAAAGTTCACATCATTTTAACTACTCTATCGCTATATACAGCTCACAATCATTTGTGTTTTGCGAAGATGATGGGCAGCATATCAAAACATCTTCCAGTGCTTATCTTGCAAAGTATCTTGCTGTGCTGTAGATGATGTAGAACATTACCATAACTCAACCATAGAAAGAAACACTTACTTTAAGCATTTAAAAGGTAGATAGATTGTTTTCTGTATATTTACATGTTTTTACTCTAGTCTTCTTTACTAAAGGGACACTCATGTTTTGGTAATTTTCTTCATAAAGCCTGACAAGAAATGATTACATTGTCAAAATGGCAGGAAAATAGATTGATAGGGGGAAGGTTGCAGTGTTACACTCTACATATTAATATACTTTCTGAAAAGCAGTTCGGCACAGGCCTTTTTACTTAGGTATGGCGAGAAGCCAGTCATATTTTACCAGGAATTTATACAAATATAAACAGCCTAAAATGTACACACACACTCTCTCATTCTCTATTTTAATGTCCTAGAAAGTATTGATTACTTTATAAAATGTTATATTTTCTCTCTTACCACTCCTAACAATCTACATTCCTCTTCCTTTCCACTTTCCAATAGTCCCATCACATGCACACATTCTTTCAAACACCAAACACATACAGACACTCCAAGACTCATTCACACACCAACTAAGATACTCATGCACTCACTCAAACACTCACTCACAATGGTTACAGGTTACAGTTAGAAATTACAATTAAAAAACTGAAAAAATCACTGAAAAAACCAAAGGTTACATGGACGTTATGGTTAGGGTCAGATTTCACTTCACTTTCAATAGAAATTCAGTAGTTATAATTTCAGTTACCGGGGCTAACTATAACTTATGCCCCTGCAAAGCACTGCTTATGACATCACATATTACATCACTCATGACATGGTCAGTGACATCGCTGATGACATCGCAATTTACATCACTAATGACATCACTGATGACATCATCCACAGACTCATTCACACACCCGCTGATACCCCCACACCATCTCTCAAAGACCCACTGTCCTACACATATAAAAATGAATATACCCATTTTCTAATCCACAGAGACACCCACCCACACATTCACTAATGCTGACATTCACTCACCAATACTGCTACTCCCCTCACTCTTATTCACCCATGTAGCCCCTTATACACCCTGTCACATACTCATACAACCTCTCAACAGAGTCAGTCACATACCCACAAAACCACTTACATACCTGTTCATACAACCATACAAGTACGCACATGACTACTCACTCACCTATACAACCACTAATACAGATGCTGACTACTACTCACACACCCACTCATTTACCCCACACCTATTCAAACAGCCACTCAATCATACATCTACTTACACTCAGAGTCACTCAACCTTAGACGCACTCACACAGCAACTGAGTCACTGATACAGCCACTCACACACAAATTCACAGGCATATACAGCCACTCACACACCATTTACCCCATACAGCTACTCACACACCCACTTATTCACCCATACAGCCACTCACACACCCATTCACCCACTCACTCACCAATACAGCCACTCTCCCAACCACTCAGTCACCCATTCAGCCACTCACACCCACTCATTGCCCAATACAGGCACCCCACACCCACTCCCTACTAACTGTCACATAGCCACTCACATAATAAAAGTTGGAAATAGTTTCACTCATTAGCACTACACAAACTATATTGATTTAATGAATAAGATCCAAGCACTCAACAGTACAATAACAGGTGATGATCTCTTGTTCCTCAAATATTTCATCTGTACAAATTCTTGGTCGACAGCAACTTACTTGCTTTGAGCTTATTCTATAACTTGTTCAAGAAGAAGACTCTTGTCTTCTTCCGCTTTGAGGGGGATTCGGTGACTCTCCCTCCTCCTGAACCACCAAATGCAAACTGTTGTATGGTTTACGGACAGCTGTTGAACCAATTGGAGTGTGCGCCATACCCAGCAGCTGGTTCTGTATTATTATATTGATTTGATGTTTGTGGGGTATTTTGGTGTATATTTTTTAACACTCATTAACATTTCTACAACCCTCTCAATCACTGGATGATGTCATCAGGGATATCATTTGAGATGTCATCAGTGATGTCACTGACAATTTCATCAGTGATGGAATATGTGAGATCATAAACAGAGCATTTGCTGACTTAAGTTATAGTTAGCACAGATAATTATAACTGAGGAATTTCTATTGTTTTGTATGATATGAAATCTGAGCCTAACCATGCCGTCCCTGTAGTTATTGTTTTTTTTTTTAGTGAATATCAAATTTTTTTAATGTTATTTCCTAACTATAGGTTTCCTGTAACCTTTTTTTTTTAGAATATATATATATATATATATATATATATATATATATATATATATATACATACACACACACATATATATATATATATATATATATATATATATATACACATTTATATATATATTGCTTTTTTTTTTGTTTTACTATTGATGGTCACCATTTATAGTTAGGACCTAGTTTCAATGATTCACTCACTCACACACCCAATCAGGGACTGATGGACTCACTCACAGACCCACTCTAAAGCTCATGCACTCATGCAGAGACCCATTCAGACACTCATGCATCTACTCACACGCCTACTGAGAATTCATGCACCCACTCTCAGACCCACTCGGAGACTCATGACTCACTCACAGACCCACTGAGAGAATGATGCACTCAATCACAGACCAATGCTGAAACTCATGCATTCATGCAGAAACCCATTCAGACAATCATGCAAATACTCACACACCTACTGAGAGACTCATCAGTCATTCACAGACCCACTCAGAGACTCATGCACTCACTCACAGACCTACTTACACACTCATACACCTTTTCACAGACCTACTCAGAAAGTCATGCACCCACTCTCAAACCCATTCAGACACTCACGACTCACTCACAGACCCACTGAGAGACTCACACACACTCACTCACACACCCACTCAGGCTCATGCAGTCACTCATAGACCTACTCAGAGATGTATGTGCTCATGCATAGATCTACTGAGATACTCATGCACTCATTCACATAGCCACTCAGAGATTCACGTAGGCCCCACTGAATCACTTACGTACCCACCCACAGATATTTTCAGACACTCAGGCATGATATTCATAGAGCTACTCAGAGGTTCACATAACCACTCAGTGACCCACTCAGAGACTCGCACGCTCAGTCACAGACAGACTCAGACACACACACCCATCATATATCCACACAGAGACTCACACAACAACTCACAGATCCACTCAGACATTCATGCACCTACTCACAGACCCACTCAGTGACTTATGCACTCACTCACAAACCCACTCAGAAACTCAGGCACTCCCTCATATACCCACTCGGAGACTCAAACATTCACTGCCAGACTCATTGGAACAGTCATGCACCCACTAACAGAACCACTGATAGACTCATGCATTCACTCATGGACCCACTCAAAGATTCCCACACCTATTCACAGACCTACTCAGAGGCTCATGCATCTACTCACAGACTCATTTAGACACTGATACACCCAGTCAGATGCACAGACTTATGTAGTTGTGATTTACTAAATGTGGTGGTGTCTATTGAATGTTTGCTTTTGTTTTTTGAATTCACTACACTATGGGCCTCATTAGGATGGCGGGCGGGAACCCTATTGGAAAACGGGACCGCCCTCCTTAAGGGCGGGGGTCCCGGGGGTGCCATTAGGATGTGCCCGCCACAGTGGCGGGCACATCCTGTATTCTCAGCATTGTGGCGGGCGGTGCTCTCTGCACCGCCCGCCACAATGCTGACAATACATCACAGCATTTTCATTTCCAAAGCGGCAGGCACCGCGCGGTGCCTGCCGCTTTGGAAATGAAAATGAAGGGGGGTACCACAGGTGCCCCTGTGTGCACCCCCCACTCACCTTCACTCTGGGGGCCCACAGAGGGCCCCCAGAGTGAAGACCGCCTGCCTTTCCGTGGCGGCATTGCCGACACGGAAAGACATTGCACTCTTGCCATTGTAATATGGCTGGCGGTGTCTCATAGACACCGCCACCATATTCAACATTTCCCGCCCCGGCCGCAAGGCGACCAGGGCGGAAACGTGGCGGGCGGTGTTTTCGTCCGCCGTGGTCCCCCCGCCATACTAATATGGCGGGGGAAATTCAGGGAAGGATGTCGGGCGGATTGCCCACGCCAGGCTGGCGGTGGCTACCGTCAGCCTGGCGGGGGCAATCCGCCCAACATCCTAATGGGCCCCCTATATGTTCATGAATTCAAAAAAGAACTTTAAAAAAGGGATATTAAAAAATTAACCTGTGTTTGGGATGTATGGTGGCTCTGAGAAGAGCCTTCATGTTTATTGTGTGTAGATGATAACTATACATCAAACAAGATGCAGTCTTTCAAGTTGATGAGTAACACCCTTTTTCCTTTCTCTGTGAATTAAACTCCATCACTTCTATAGCTATCATTCATGTCAAAGCGAAAGTTGTAATTGTTGACAGAGCCCATGTTATGGTCTATTAAGAATGCAGAAAAAGATTTATTGGCATCTTTCTTTTCTTTGTCTATCTGTGGACAGAATTTGTTTGACCACTTCCATTTCTGCCTTTGGCATATGCTGGAGAACCACCAAAATAAGAGAGGGGTCCTCCTTTACCAAAGGGACAGGACACCAAAATAACAAGCCAAAAACAATTTCCCTTTGCATTATTTTGAAGCACAACATCTTTAACTCATATCACATCCATAATCAAGCAAACCAATATCACCAAAGGGTGTCACCGAGTATCAAAGCCAATATATAAATGTTTTATTAAATGAATCCTTTTTTATATATAAAAACACCTTAGAAATACATTAAAAAAGCAAATTAATTATTGTGCAATAAATCAATTACCAACTCTAGTAAATCACATACACAAAAAAATAGTCATAAAATTCAATACTGAAGAATATAATAGATATTACATTTCTTGTCATTTAAAGCACTAATCCAACAGTAATTACATGATTAACACTTCATTGTGTACAGTTCTTGTTTTTCCAACCAGAACCAATTCAGTTTAGTACTTTTTAGTAGCAGCCCAACACGTTTTGTGGTATAAATTGATCCAGCTACTTTCTTCAGGCAGAAATACTTGAAATCTCCCAGCACTTCATCTATTGTAAAAACATCATATAAAACCAAATTTCTGAACTCATCATTTTAGAACATGTCATTTATATCAAACTATTTATTATAAATTTCACGTCTTATATTGACAATACAAATTATTCAAGGTAAAACAAAATGTATATATATTATGCTTTGGTTCACACCCCACCTTTGGTGATTTATGAAACACTATCACATTGACACAACTATCCATATTAATGGTATAACATTAAATCCATAATTCACTTTCATACTCATTTGAGATCATGATATTTCAACTATTCAAGCCCAAATGCTGCAACAGCAGCTATAGAGGGTTACCCACCAGAAATGGTGATGGAGTGGTAATAGGTTCTTAAGGGATCTAGCTCCTCCAGATTAATGTGTTGTATTTTGCACATAACCCGCGATTATGTGTACACTAAAGGAGAGAAAGACAAAAATATTAAAGTCTATTGTATTCTCCCGTATTGAATTTTCTTTTGTATGTGATTTACTAGAGTTGGTTTATTGCACAATACGTGATTTGCTTTTTTAAATGTATTTCTAAGGTGTTTTTATATATAAAAAAGGAATAACATAATAAAACATTTATATATTGGCTTTGGTACTTTGTGACACTCGTTGGAGATATTGCTTTGCTTGTGTATGGATGTGATATGAGTTAAAGATAGTGTGCTTCAAAATAATCCAAAGGGAAATTGTTTTTGACTTGTTGATATGTTGGAGAACACCAATGCAGTATGAGGGAAAAGTACCATTTATTGAGAAAAGGTAAACGTCATTAGGATGTGTTCTGAACTTGTCTTCTACTAGGTCATGAGGGTGTTTTAAAGGAGGTTGCCATGGAAACTGTGACAAGAGAATGTGGAAGGAAGTGCATTAAACAGACTGTAGTCTGTTTGTTAAATTATAGTGGGTTACACTCATTTACTAAGGAGAGTTTATTTTCTTAGCCACAAGTATGTAATAAAGATTAGGGCCGTTTCAAAGTATGAAGAGTAGAACGCTAAATATGCTTTTGACTCCCATACTTATTCACAAATTTGTTGTGAAGTTACATGGGGCCACCCTGAGGGTCGCAATGAATTTGTGAATACGCCAAAAAACACTACCAGATTGGGCTTCTTTACTGGAGTGCAAGAACGGGTTAAGAAAAACACTGACCAATAAGAAGTGAGATAAGAAAAGTAAAATATGAAAGAGACGTTTTGATTTGCTACCTTCAACAATATCATTGAAATCAAAAATTGAAAAGTTTGACATTAATGGTTGCTTTATATGAGAGTGGTGTGCCATTCTTATCCTTAGTTTTTGAATTAACACAGAGGCTGCAGTGTAACTGACAGCATAAAAAAAACGTTATCAACCAACTCAATTTAGAGGTATGTATATTGCAGTGTAGTTTTAAAACAAATATGTTTTTAAAGGGATGCGTATAGATGAAGTTAATAAAAGTGTGTATGATGCATAGAAAATTATTGTGAGTGTATGAGGGAACCTGTGAGTGGGTGTTTGAGTGTTTTTGTGGGATTATGAATACATATGTCAGTGTCTTTATGGGTGTGTGAATTAAGCCTGGGCGGTGAACTCCACTCCGCAAAATCTTCTTCTGAACCATCCCATATGACGAATAAATCATCAATAAAACGCCACCGTGCAACGATCTTTTGTACATTTCCACAGTTCTAAGCTATTCTTGCTCATACCAGCCCATCACAAGATTAGCAAAGTACAGAGAAAAAGAAAAGCCCTGGCTGTACCTTTCAATTGTCTGTAATGTTTTTTGTTGAAGGTGAAGATATTATTGTGTAGACACAAGGATATAATTTCCAAAAACATTGTGTTGTGTTGTTTGAACTGGATGTTCCTTTTTCCCAAAAAGAAACTACATGCTTTTAGACCTATTTGGTGTTCAATACTCGTATATAACGAGGTTACATCCATTGATTTCAATTTGTATCCTCCTTGCCAGGGGATTCCATCCAATTTTTGGAGTAGGTCTGTTGTCTCATAAGTAAGAAGTAAGGTCTTTTACCATTGGCGCCAGGAAATAATCAATGTAATTCGACATCTGTTCCATTATCGATCCATTTGCGGAGACGATTGGTCTGCCGGGTGGTTTGTATAGACCTTTGTGCACTTTCGGCAAAAAGTATATTGTAGCTTCCACTGGTTGTGCAACTGTTAGATATTTCTTTTTGTCCTCATCTAGCAGACCTTTTTGCAAGCCAATCATTCAGACAATTATTTATTGTTGTTTCCATTTCCTTTATTGGGTTGTGTTCCATTACTTTATAACACGTTTCATCTTGTAGCTGATTATTTGCTTACCCTATGTAGTCTTCTTTATTTTGAATTACTACATTACCACCCTTATCTGCTGGTTTTATTTCAAATGTGGGGTCTTGCTGCAGATATTTTATTGCCATTCTTTCCTGAGCAGATAAATTATCCTTCACCTTCCTTTGGTTGAGTTTGTACAGATCATGTATTATGGCTTCATGGTACACACCAATTTTGTTTCCTGGTGGTAGAATGATTGATAATGTAATGATATGATGTTTCACCTTAGCAAATGCATCTCTGACTAGACAGAGGGCTATTGCAATTACAGAGGATGATGAAAATAGGGACTTGTGACCAAAGATAGCCACCTGAGGGAAACTTTAATGTAAGCAACAATTACAAGCAAATATTCGTTTGGCTTATATATGATGTGTCAATAATGTATTAATAACAAAACACCCACTTTAGGGTCACAATTTTGGGGAAAGTTGTAATTTCAAACAAGTCAAAACTTGCTTTGTAAATATTGCAATATGGTATTTTTTATTAATTTTAATCACCGAGCACCAAAGATTTGCACACTTTTTGTAACAGCACCTATTTACACATAGAGTACATTTTACAAAGGCAGTATATGGAATTTTAAGATTTATCACATAAAAAACACGAAAAAATGAATTGTGCACTACCATGACCACAATACTTTGTTATCACATAACAGAAGTTAGATGTGTAGTAGAAATAAAAAAGGTCTGGTATTGCCCG
Organism: Lissotriton helveticus; assembly: GCF_964261635.1. Taxonomy (NCBI): domain Eukaryota; kingdom Metazoa; phylum Chordata; class Amphibia; order Caudata; family Salamandridae; genus Lissotriton; species Lissotriton helveticus. Next base: position 811,530,633 of record NC_136063.1, read on the forward strand.
GTTGTAACATTCTACCCGTGATCAAGGTTCGCGTGAAGAACCGAAACGTGTTGGGGCATTGCATTGTTTGCTGATATGTAATGAAAGTAATTTGAAAGAAGAAGTGGATTTCGGCTGAGTGCATTTTAAACAGATCCCTGGCACAGGGGTCACCTTGTTTATAAATTACTGGCAGCCCTGCCGGAGAAAACATGCACCGCGCCAAAGAAGGAGCGCCGACGTTCTTAGAGGGCGTGAAAGGATCGAGTTATATATATATTGCATTTTCTCCGCCGCTCAGTGAAGATAGCTCCACAAAACGGACAGGGACCCAAGTAGGTGCTTTTAGGCTGTGTTTATTCTCCCGTCACCATTACGCATTTCGGCTCATCCGAGCCTTGATTACATGACATGGTTTGTTGAGGCAGTGCAAAATTTAAAGTGACAAGTGCAAGCAATCGAGTTGTCACGTGGTAATAGACATAGAAGACATATCTATATATCTGCTGTTTGTGAATATCAATGCATTGAAAAAACGATATAAGTAAAACTTAATGCCTGCTCAAAACATTTAAAAAGCATTGCATAATACATTTTGATGATAACTGGTTAAATACCACAATTAAAATGTTGCTATCGTTTTTGCTATACATAATGTAGGGTTAAATCCGCTAAAATTAATCCTTTTAAAAGTTGCCTACCTATGATATTCACATCATGATTGCTATAGTACAGTACATTCAAACAAGTGCTAAAGTGAAAAGTGCAATGTGCCAAATTGAATCATTATAAACTTAAATTATTGTACGATTCCGTATGTCAGGACATCTTGTGATGTATTCTTATAGGTTCTGTATCGATCCCCCTATTCCTGACCCTGTTCTGGTTAACAAGTTAACTAGCAGCCATCCCATGATGCAGAAACCGTTATCTGATTAAGCCACACTACGGCACAGGAAAGTGTTATCTGATTAGGTCATAACGCTTGCCATCTAATTAGACAAGCGATATTCCTCCAGCCCCTGATAAGGCATACGGAGTTCTCAAAACAAATCAAACCTATGACAACCTGGGAAAAACCCTGCGGCCATTGTTTTGATTTCATCGAGAACTTCAGCAAAAGAATGTGCTAACGACCAAGTCGTATGACATCCTTATTGACGTATCTATGTCCATCCTTACGTCAATCTCGGCACCTTACAGGTATAAATATTACCGGTATTGCCTTAAGCAACACACGCGGTGGTGACGAGATCGGAGCAGCCAGACTTGCCGAAGCCCAGAGCAGAGCAGACCCCGCTGGCGCAGCCCCGCCTTCCTGACGCGCCGAGAACGAGACGCTGCTTTCTCCTGCCGAGAAATCCAGCTCCGGCGCTTCCGGGTAGCCCTCGCAGGCAGAGACGAGAGATACCTTCCCTCATCCATCCTAGATTTTCAGGTACAGAACTGAATAACCCCTTGCAGAGAATTCTTGAGTCAGTCACTTGGCAAAACAAACTTAACTTAAACTGCTACTTTCTATTCCCGCCCACGTATTAGGCTTAGGTCAGGTACACCGGGGTAGGCGTAGTTAGAAACACCAGTTGAGTACGATTAGTCAAATGTATATGTGTATGTATCTATTTTATCCATTTTAAACCACCTTATGGCTTAGAAACCATATAAATGTTTTTACAGTATTATTTTATACTTCTGCTTTTATTGTATGCACTTTACTTAACCATAAGTATTGCGATAATATCGATCCATTTCTCTTGTATGAGAAAAGAGACTGATCAATAAATAACATCTTTTATTGAACACGCCCGTCTCTTCCTTTTCTCTACAATCTGGTGAGACTAAGAATGCACGTACTGACTGAGTAAAATAAGTTGTCTTTTGTTTTCACACGACTCTAGAGATACACTCTTGATTAGGGGAGAGCAAAGTTGTCATGTTCTATGGTTGTCAGAAACTAAATCCCTTCTTGTCTGTCCAGGGAGGTTCAACTCCTCCTTGCCTATTCGAGAAAGTTTCTAGTGAACTCTGAGCTAGCTGGCAAACCCAAAACTTTAAGTCTAATATCGACAATAGAAGACCTAGTTAACGTCTGGTCTAGGCCTATACTATTGAAGGTATTATTCCAATGCGCAGAGCCTATTGGGATAATAGGAACTACACTACATGGCGCCCAAACGTTTGGAAAGGCGATAAAACTAACGCAAGACATTAGAGTAACTCAGTCGTGCTTTTTCACTCAGACCCCTTTTTTCCCATAATACTCCAAAGACGTCTGGAGTGGGTGAAAGGTCATATCCGCCAAACCTCGCAGGAGGAAACTCCTATGTATGGTTCTTGGTTTAGTCAACGTTGAAGGATACACTGTTCCAAAATATTGTGCATCTAATCTTTGTTTCCATAAGAAACCTGATCTGCAAACAAACAAAATAACCTTCCTGACAGTAGAATGTCAGACACTGAAGAAGAAAGAGAGATAGCTAGAGTAGCAGCTGAACTCGTAGCAGCTGATAATACTATGCAAGAAGCAGACCCGGATTTAATACTCATCCCGGTCAACATAAGAAAATCTATAACTTTAAAACTTATAGAAAATGGACTGACACCTAGAGGTGGCACAGTCATATTCGTAATAGAGGCACACGAATATCGGCAGACAGAGGTATTCTATTCATGGATAAACTTTCCAGCAGCAAACGCTGTAACAAAGCACTTCCACCATTACAAAACAGAGGAACCTCCTGAAGAATACACTCCTTTCGAGGAGGTGGAAGTACCACTTAAATTTCAAGAGCACCTACTCTTGTTTAATGGCGCCCTAAAACACAACAATCACATCACCAGGCTCGGTCCATTAGGTAGACCAGGAGCAACGTGGCCGGTCCTAGCCGGATACACACCACATCCAGACATCAAAAGAATGTCTGCAGCAGATCTTCTAATACAACTAAAACAATTAATAAAAGTACATAGACAATTAGTCCAATATGTAATGCGGACTTCAACAATCCAACCAGCAATTAAAATTCCACAGCTGACCCCTCATCAGGGGAACACAAATAAAATTACACCACAGAACATACAGTCCTGCCTAGGTAAAGTACCAGCTAAAAGGGAACAAATACCATTCTGGTTAGCACAAAAAATCACCCAAATAGAGGCGGTGTTTCCAGACACCACTCCTGTGGATGAACACAGGATTCTGACTATCTGTCTTCCAATGGGAATCGCACCACACATGGAGGACTGTGACACTTGGGGTACAGTCTTTGCTTCCATTTACACAAAAACGCATGGTGTTCCATCCATTTCGGTAATACCAGATGTGCTAAAACAAATTCAAGACGAATACGGTCCAGAACCCGCTTTAACTCTTGGTATGAAATTACTGAAAGACTTCAAGCAGGTCTCGGCTATATTACTAGCCAATATAAAGGGAGAAGCAGCAAACGTGGCGATCCGCCAAAGGTTAAAAGAAACAGATATAGCAGACCAACCAGCTGAAATTGCCAGAATTATAGAAAAATCCTATGAGGAACTAGGTAGAGATAGTTTAGGTGGAATACCAGTAAAACCCCAACTGATTGAAAGTCCTGAAAAAATATTTATTAAAAATCATCTAAACAGTCAAAAGAAGAACTGGGATGGAAACAAACAATCCAATCCAAAAGAAAAGAGATTCCAGTCCAGAGGAAGGTCTCCTCGGCGGAGAGAAAGATCTCCGGACCAAGGACCCAAGTCTCCCCAAAGTGAGCCCTCTGTGAAAAAATACAACCTTAGAAATAGGGATAATATAAAGAAACCGGATAGATATCAAGATTTTGATACACGTCCCTCTCAATCTTTTCAGACTTCCTCGCAGAAATCGGAAAGAAGAGGACGATCGGAACCCAGGGAAGGGCACGTCAAGTCCAAAGACAATGAAGCTGCTCATCCAAATAAGAAATTACAATTTCCAAAAAAGAAGGTAGCCAGTATTAAAGTAGTTATCAATGCCGAGAATACTGAGGACACAACTGAAAAACGGAGAATGGGCTCAGACAATGCTAGACAGCGCAGCAGAAGTGAGCATAGCTCGCAAAGTCCTTATGAATCATCTGGAGACAGTGGACACGAATGAATATCTTCAAGTGGAAACTGCAGACACCAGAGTTAGCAAACCTCACAAAATATATGAAATAACTTTACGTATAGAAGGGGATAAGACTAGAAAAATAAGGGGACTATTTTGGGATAATCTCTCCAAGGGCTATGACATCCTTCTAGCTGAAAAAGACTGGCCACCAGAGTTTGTCAGGGACTGCCCTCATGGCGAAGAAATAATTATGCCTGCCTTCTCAAATCATATCCCAATTCATAAAAAATACACACTTGCTAGAAAATGGGCAGTAGCTCAAGCTCCTGCTTTATATAAAAATCACGTAGGATGGGATGAGGACTCTCCTCCTCACAAAATCCAGTTAAAATCACAACCTACTGCACAAAGACAGTACCCAATTAAGCAAGAAGCTAAAAAACAGGTAAAAGAAATCCTAGATCAACTAGAATACCAGGGGGTGATTGAAACTTGCACCTCACAAATGAACAACCCTTTGTTTCCTGTCTCCAAACCAGACAATTCATATCGTCTAGTTTTGGATTACAGACACCTTAACTCATTTTGCAAAACTTTTGCAGTGCAAAACTCGCATAGTGCAGCGCTAATGAATAACATAGTGCGCAAAAAATACAAAACAACATTAGACATCTCTAATGGATTCTTTTGTCAAAATATAGCACCAGAGAGCAGATATTTGTCTGCGTTCTCAATAAATGGCGCTCAAAAACAATTCTGTCGGTTACCCCAAGGGTTCAAGAACAGCCCAGGAGTATTCTCAGCGAGAGTAACAGAATTACTACAAACATATGATGACAAAGCATTATCTTATGTTGATGACATATACCTAACAGATGATGACTTGGATACTCACTTGAAGAGAGTGAACACCATAATACTTGGGTTCGCAGCAGAGGGTTACAAATTCAACTTTAAAAAAGCTAGAATTGCCCATCTAACAGTCCTCTTCTTAGGATATGAATTATCAAGTGAAGGCAAAAGCCTGGCTGACAATTTCCTAGAGAAATGTGCCGTACTCCAAGCACCTAGAACACTAAAAAACCTACAGTCAATTGTAGGCTTCCTAAATTTCGGAAGAACATACATTGCAAATTACGCAAAAAGGGTCAAACCCCTTTATGATCTAATAAAACCAGATTTTAAAAGAACCAATTGGACTCAAACACACACAGAAATTTTGAGATCCTTACAAACAGACATGTTAATTAAAACAAAATTAGAAACACGTGATAACACACGCAATCTTGTGATTCGAGTCATCCCAGGAAGATGCGGATTCACATACCTGACCTCTAACGAGGGAGAAAAGGTACCAATTGCATTCAAATCACACTTGTACGCAGAAGCTGAAAAGAAATTCAGCATTAAAGAAAACATTGTTCATGCAGTTCAAACCGCAATAGCTAGAGAAAAAGATAAATCTGACGGTAGACACATCACAGTCAGAACAGCAGAATCAGCCTTTGAGGCATTAACAACACCGTGTAATTTACCAACAACAGCATTGAATCCGGAATGGATACAATGGGTGAATTCAATTACAACGGACAAAGTAAAATACTACTTTGATCCAGAATTAAAAGAATTGAAAAATCTAGAATATGAAAGAACATTCCCTCTTCCAATCGACATTCTGCCCTTACGACAGTACGCTTGTGTAATCTATACAGACGGACATGCTCAACCCTCCGTTTGGGGAGAACAAGCATACAACCCCACATGTGAGATTACAAAAGAAGTGTGGCGCGGAGATAAACTAAGACCTCTATTAACAAAAACACACTCAGTAGAAACCAATTCAGAACAACAGACTGAAATAATAGCATTGAAAATGGCGCAAGATAATGCAGATCGCGAATTCCCGACACTTATAGTGTCCGATTCGTATTACTGCGTCAAATCATATAACAGCGATTTGCAGAAATGGATTCAAAACGGTTACAAAGATGACACAGGTGCAACAATAAAGCAAAAACTGCTTTGGGAACAAATAGTTATTTTACAGAAAGAACTACCAAAGACTCACGTGACACACTCACTGAGTCATCAGCGTGATGGCGTTCACGTTGCAGGGAATTCATTGGCTAAGACAGCCACAGCGGTAGCAACTAAATCGGCTTCCGTAGCTAGAAAAAAGCATACAATGAAATACATTGACGGTGAAACAGTGCTGGCGGTAAAAACATCATCAAAAGGCGACTGCTCAGCGCTACCGATCAACTATCCACTCAATTATACATACATAATCGATGCAAACTCCGTCCCTTTTGCTCGAATCCCTGGAGTGGGGGATAGAGTAATTCCAAACATGGACAGGAGAACTTTGTTAATTGCAGACGCACATATGGGCGAGGGTCTCAGACACCTCAAACTAAAAGATTCTCTGGAAGAACTACAATCAGTGTACTGGTGGCCAGGCATGAGCCTGCAGCATCACATTTTTGTAAAAAAATGCCCGGACTGCAACAGAGATCGCAGTGGCGAGAGACACGGTATACTACCGTGGCGTTTCACTCCAGAAAGGATCAGCAGTAAAAAGCAAAGCGTCCGATTAACATATACAGGCTAGTTTCCACTTATAATGTAGATCCCCAGCACTCGGCTGACGTCTGGACTGTTATACAAAGATTTGCGAGTCTAAATGGCATATACGCTAGGAGCATACTACGTTTGACCACTGTTTTCACTTTAGCCCTCAAGCTTGTGGGGAAGCACGGCCAAATGAGCATAGCGATGCGGGATTCTTCTCACTTCCTTCCTGAGGGATACGGGATGGTGTAAAGAAAAAACCAAGGCATAAAGCTATCTATAACAGAAAGGATATTAGGTTCGGGAGCTGGGTGGGTCAAACATCTAATAAGTGTCCAACGTAGTCTAAATAACCTGCCAAGAAATTCTCTGAAGGGATTCAGTCCGTACGAATTATTGTTTGGAACTAGGATGTTAGTCTTAGATCTTGACAGTCAGACTTCAGTGGTAAAGGAAAAAAGCTTTGATATCAAAGATCGTTTGGCTATTTTGCAGGACTGAAACAAAACAAGAAAAGACCTGAGCAACATAAAGTTGAAACAGCAGCCAACAACCACTGAAGAACCACCACCTGTCCCAGCAAGACCTGTCTGGATTCCAAAAGTCGGGGATCTAGTCAGAGAAAAGATCGCGGTAAAGAAGGAATTTGGGCCTTCTTACAGAAAAGCAGTTCCTGTCTTGTCTATCAACGGGACAAGATCAGTTGTACTACCGCCGCTTGCTGGTAAAAAGGAGAACCGAGTTGTATCCATCGACCTGGTAAAACCACAATCATGTGGCCGATAACAAACAGTAGGCCAAGTGGACTCCCGATAAGTAGTAGAACACCAAGATTTGCTACCAATACAGAGGTCCAAACCAAGAGGCTAATCACATTCGAAACGCCTACAGAAGAACAACAAGGACTATGCAACAATGCATTGGAACTTAAACCTCTGAAAACCCAAATAAAAACATTTAGTAGAGACACACCAACCTACAATGAAGTAACAAACGAATATGCAAGAAACAGTAATCCTGGAGCAATTGGAACAATTGACAGAACTGCATCCGGCTACTTCATAAACTTCGATGATTCCTCTGAAGACCTAAGTGAATCAAAAACACAGCCATCAACAAAAACCTTTAAAGATAAAGCTAAAGAACTTTTGAAACAGCTGAAAGAAACATATCTGATTTCTCCATGGATTGAATTTTGGGTGGGCTTTGGTGCATTTATCCTCATACTTTGGCTCATCATGGTACTAACTTTGGGACGCTTCATTGAGGGAAAATATGCTAAAATGGACACAGCAAGTCAGAAAATCAACTTGATCCTCAAGCCACACACATCTTCACACGTCGAGAAAAGAGAACTTTCTTCAGTCAACTTCACAGCCAATCCTATACCGGGTGGGGTAGCATGGGACAATACTGACTACGAAATGTATGGTCCGGTTGAGATCCTGAAATATCCACATCAAATTAAGATCTCGTTGAGTGACTTTGTAAAAACAAGCTCATTTGCTGATGATTGGGACTTTGAAAGTATAAATAATATGATGTCTGACTTAGTGATGTCTGCTAAATTTACCAAACATGATTATTTGCAGGGTTCGACTAATTATGATAGTATGTACTGTTACAACCACTATGGTAACCATTTTCTACATAAATCTGCACAACCTAGAAATGTTTTAAATTATAATCAATGGGAACATTGTGCAACCCCTCCAAAAGGAAGCTCAAGAACCTTTTACGACAAATATTCATACTTTTCAGGGTTCAACACAAGTAATGCTGAATTGGGATGTGGTTGCAATAAAATATATGTCGGCAGTACCAAGAGAGCTCTCAAGATCCGTATTCAGGAACATGTCCGTGCGAGACGCAATGGGGATATGAGACACCCCATGACTTTCCATATGCAGCAACATCATAAAGACACAGAGGACATGTGGTTCATAGGTATTGATCACCAACCCGTCCACCCAAGAGGAGGTGATAGGGAACTTGCCCTGAGAAGACGAGAAGCGGGTTGGATATGTAGACTACGCTGTATTGAACTCGGTCACAACACCGAGGACGAGTTACACCATTTCCTAGCATAGTTCTGCATCGTTCTCTGGACCCCTTGTAATACACATTGCATTACTGTATAGCCAACTGCATGTTATACAAGTGGGGTCCTCCGTGGAGGTAGCTCTCTGCAAATAACATTCCTCTTGGATAGGACTCGGTACGCCGTAGCACAACAACATTAGACTTATAAAATGTGACTGGACAAGAAGAGTCCATTAATCTATATGTATGTGTAATTATGCAAGAATTATCCGGGCTGGTGTTGTATACATGTGCACTCTCTCACACTCTTTTACACACACACTCCCTTTTTCCACCTCACACCTTCTTTCTTAATTTCCTAAGGGTCAAGAAGGCTCAATAGGCCGTAAACATCTATCTTGATGGACTACCATTTTTCAATCTGTAAACGCTCTTCCCTGGTTCTTATTTCACCTCATACCTCCCTTTCCAACTTCTTAAGGGTCAAGATGGCGTCATAGGCCATAAACATCTATCTTGGAGGACTCCCACTATGCAGTCTGCAAACGCTGTCGCTTGGTTCTTATCCCATGCAAAAAATAATTTTCTTCGTATAAAATAGACAATATCAAAATAATAACATGGGCTAAGATGGCTGCCGTTCTTGCCCCGTTTCTATGTAATGTCATTTTGGTGCTTTCCAGCCCTTCCATACTATATGGCTGTTTTATAGTTTTGTTTCAGCTTTTGTTATTACTCGCTTGAATATTTGTAATGAACACACCCTAATATGCTTATCTTGGTGTCAGCGTCTTGGTTGGACTTAAGGTTAAATATATATTATTTTCACTTTGGTTGAGTCAACAATGTTTATTATATAAACTCCTTCTAGGAATACCCCACAATTCAATAAACTGTTGCCCCAGGCTTCGGGTCTTTACTCAAATTATTCGTTTAAAAACATAGGCTAAGATGGCCGCCGTTTTTGACTACACTCATTGCGGTCTCCCTATGACGCCCTCCGCCTTATACCTCGGGACTCCGCCCCCAAAAAATACATCGCGTTTGGGAAAACCATGATTATTTCGAGCATTTAATATTATTAGTCCTTGTCATGCCCAAAAAGAAAATTTTATAATGTAGGGGTTATTACTATATTCCAACGGATTTGAATTAACACTTGGCTGGCAAATCGGTAAAATTTAAAATTAATTTTTTGTGTGACCGACTTTGATTCATCTTGGTTTATTTTCATAAATTGTTTGGAATATTTTACATGAAATGAAAGCTCAATTAGGAGAGAGGATCTTTCATATTTAGTCGATAGTGTATATGAAACCCAGGGTCTTACAGCCACTTGAAACACACTATAAGATGGCCGCCGCCTTTTCTTTAGGAAGCAATAGCTCAATTGCTCCGTTTTCAAGATGGCATTCTGGCGCGAATTTCACAGCTGTGATCGGTTTAAACGAATTAATACCGGTATATAAGCCTATGTAGCAATCAGGATGTCTAAACACAGCGATCTTGCGGGTGTTTCGGCGGGACGGAGGTTTGGTGGATGGGCGCCGGCTGCTTTGAACACAAGCGGTAAGACTGTTAGGCCAAAAGCTTTGTTTGTTTTTAAATTTAGTTAAAAACCTACTCTGCCCATGTATTTAATCTTTTTTCTAATTAGCCTTTTGTTAAATTAATGTCATTAGGCTTATCACTGTTATAGAGCTTCCTTATCACTAAAAACTAAGGAGAGGTAGTGCTTATAGTGATGAGCCTTATATTCAAGGCCATATTCCAAATTTGGGCAAGATGGCCTTTAGGGCCTTTACTTCTATTCCCCCTCATATGTAAATTACGAATTGATCAAAGGGGAAGGACATGTTCATATTAGTCTATGGGGACGGATATAATGTAGACTACCTGATCATATATCCATGTTCTCCCACACATGTAAATTGGGAATTAGTCAATGTGGATGGGCATGTTTACATAAGCCTATGGAGACGGTTTTATTGTAGAGACTTGATCATAAATCCATGATCTTTAAAGGAGTTACTGAATTACAACAAATATTCTCTATATTTATTTTTCACCTGGCAGGCCTACTAGAATACAGTGCCCACCTCCTTCTTCTGGGGACCTATAGGACATCTTTGTCCCCTGTTACTTTGTTATTATTACAGGTAAACTTTCTTGCGACAGTATCCTTTTTCTTATATTCTATCTGTAGGCTTTACTTATTTATGCCATTTATTTATATATATCCTTTATATGTTTTTCAGAACATGTATAAGATGTTCAAACATATGAATTCTTGAAGAGCGTTCACTGCCTATATTCAGGATTCCAACCTGACCTAGACCCGACCCAATAAATAGATACATAGTAAGTCAAGTTAATGCCCTGATTAGATATATTAAAGTGTAGGAATCTCCTATTCTGTCTTTCATTTCGTATCTCACCAAATCTGACTATGCTTCTATCCTCCTTTCTGTTTCCTGGAGGTACAACCCGGTTTGTTCCATACTGAATGAGAAAAGGAAACATCAGAAATTTAATACATCAATAAGTGCACATTGGATGATTGAATCTGTGAACACGTGGTCCAGACTCTCCAATCTCGGCATACTCTCACTCCTTATGGGACAGCTCACATTTATAAAAGGTAATTAAGTTAACTGCATAGATTTGCTGGTGTACGACGGGTTTATAATATGACCGACCCTGTCTCCCTGATTATCCAGGCTGAGAGTAACTCCCACTGTGGTTCCCTTAACCACATCGATGCTATGCATTTTCCCCTCCTGTGCTGAGTTTTTCTCATTCCCATTGTTTCATGACGAGCTGGGCTCGTCATGAGCGTGCGAGGAGGCTACCTCATGACGAGCCCAGCTCGTCATGAGCGTGGAAGGGGTTAAGAACATTAGACTTTAGATACACTCTTACCTCGGATTGTTTTATGCCTTCTGGTACGACCCTTTGGTGGGGGGTTTTTGTGGGGGGGGGGGAGGGGGATCCCCACTCCTCTCAGTTTCTCCACACCATGAATGACCTGGTCATATATGAGGAACTTCTGCTTTTGGCCAAGGAATTTCCAAATGATATTGTGAATATCCATCAAGTTTTTCCCTATCAGCGTGTAATGTCCTACATTCGGTGTCCAATTGAGGTCTTTTTCTCCCGTTATAAATGTTTATATTGTATATAGATTCATTTGTATAGAATAGTTCATTTACACATAGGCACTCATCTGTTAATTTACATATAGGCACTCTCCCTTCGCCTAACCAAAGATCTATATCTTTATATATGTAAATATTGTACATATAAACTGTGTTGTACATAGTTGTTGATGTCTAAGATAGATGCCTTTTTCTCATCATGTTTTCTGAGGATTGAGGCTGTTTTCTTGTACAAGCTCCTATGCCCATGTTTTAACATGTGTTTTTAAAAAAAAATGTTTTGTAAATTGTGTATGTTGTTGAAATGTTTATCACTTGACGTAGCTAGTATAGTAATCACTTGTTTGTATGTTTTTACCGACAGCCCTGAAGAAGTCCCAGCTTGGGACGAAACGCGTCGGCTGTACATTGTTTTTTGAATACATTGAAAATAAAGATCATTTGAAGATTAACAACATCCTGTCAATGCAAAACGTCCTTTTTCTTGCTTATTAATAGCATTGGAATTTCTTCATTGTCTTTTGTGGTGCACCTTTGCAGTTGTTTAACAAGTAATGCTGAAACATTTTATTTCAAATTGTCAAATAAGACAGGGACAAAGATCATGCTAACAAACACGAAATTGATATATTCAGACTCATTCTTTGAACAAATGAATACTTTTGGTTTTGATTATTGGGACAAAAATGTTGAAGTTAAAAGTGTTTGGGGTACAAAAGAATGGCAAGTACAAGGTATAGAATCATTGTTTAGAGCCTGCATGATCCCAGAACAAATTATATTTTTAAATGACACTGTTCAACAAACCACCTGTCTTGGCTTAGCCAAAATCAAAGACTTAAATAAACCGTCTATTCCAAAGCCAACAATGGACAGCAATAACTCTACAGATGAAGAGATAGACGTAAACTATATATTAAACCAAAACAGAACACATCCTGATTGGAAACAGTGGTTGATCTGGCCCACAGATACTAATAACTGTCAAGACAGATTCCTGAACAAAAAACAGGGGTTCAAATTGACCAGGCCAGACCCTAGATATTCCCAAAGACAACACCCAGGGATAATAACCACCTACAGTGTGGGCAAATTATGCCTTCAATGGCTACAAACTTCCACACTGACAGAAATTAAGCAACACCTAACTTTACTTACTGATGGTGCTGACTTGCGTGATTTCATTATGGGACCGCGCAAACAGCGTCAAAAACGCTTCATAGCAGCCTCTATATATACAGCTTACAATGAGGCCTGGAAGGTAACTCAAATTGAGACAGCAGAAAGTATACGGGAAATTGACCGTATTAATTTGGAAAAATAACTTTCTGTAGTGGACAATGGGTTAATGACTCTGTCCTCCAGAATCTTTTATTTGGACAGTATTGTGTCTTCAGCAATCGACATAATATCACAAGACTTACTGTTGTTACAACACGGTCAGTCTCAATTGCGTTCTATTGTACAGCTTGGCTGGACGTTACAAAATCTGCGTTCAGGCTATGTGCCTTGGTGTTTAATCAACACAACGTCACTATTCAATATCTTTAACCTTACTGATAAACAAATCAGTATGGCACAAAAGGGTGCTGATTATACAATCCTGAGCATTGAGAAACTCGAGAGATTACCAGTGACAATGTCAGAACGACCTGTCAGTGAATGGATAATACATGGGATAATTAATATTCCAATATCAACCTTCAGGTTTCAATACTGCCAAAAATATATACAGGCTGGCATGTATGAAAAATTGGGAAAAGGGTACATTAAGACAACATGGAACTTGCCCTATTCACATGCATGTGTCAGTAATAAAGGACAGAAAGTGTTTCTTAGTGGCAATAATTGTGCGATGTCACTAAGCGGTACACTTCTGTGTAATGGAATTAGTTTGCATGGAGCCTGTGAAGGGAACTCAAATAACCTTTCATGTCACCAGCTAGGCGCACCTGCAACAGAGATAGAACCATTCCTTAAAAGACTCTATAACGGGAGTTACATTCTAATTGTGGATCGCAGATGTTGTAGTCTTATGCCCGGGACTCCTTATCTCGTAACTACGACTGCGAAGGTCATGTGCTGTGGACACTCATTGTTCCCCAGCTCCTTTCCAGACAGGGAGGCAAGGGCATGGCCTAACTTGAAAATTACTTCTATTCGAATAGATACTTTAAGCAGAATGAAAACAGTGCTTCTTCAGACGCCGACCAGACTCACGTCATCAAAAGAAACGTATGATCTCCTAGTCGCAAGGACGACTGCAGAGATTCACTCATTTTTATCAACTAATTCCCCCATACATTTCACAGAAATCCTGAATGAAATCTTAAATATTTCTGATACCAGTGGAGTCTCAAAAGTATTTAAGACAGTATTTTCGATGGCATTAACACCATTCAAAGCCATACTGGGTATTTTTCCAGATTTCGTCTATTCGATTTTTGGCGGACTTCCCCTCATTTTGGGACTAATTGCAGGAATCCTATTCCTGGTCCTAATATTTCGTTATGGCAAACCATGTCACAGACAAAACACCTGCGACAAGGGAAGAAACAGTCCGAGCCATTGGATACCGGGACCGGATATCAAAAATCCTGGGACTATCCCGGCTTAGCGACCTGAACATGACTTGGTTTCTTTCATTTCGACCAATGTGGCATCGATGTGTTTTACCTGTATTAAGGTGCCTGCTGTGCGGAGAAGAATGCGTGTTGGACACCTGTCTGACGCTACAATCGGATGCGCCTAAGGATGCAGAAACATTGTTGGGTCCGATAAAGGCTCATGCTTTGTGCTGCCCTCAACGGCTGCCAATCCTGATGACGGCATTCGTGGAAACTTCACCACTACGATTAAGGGGTAGTGGAGTTCAAGATGAAAGCAGCATCGATCAGGTACGACCTTCTGTCAGCAATACTAATCAAAACGTCAATGGAGACAATCATGCGCACGAATGCATGGTTACACCTTTTTCCGAGTTAGTGGAACTCTCCCAGGAAGCTGTTGACAGCTTTTTCGACAGTCTAAATGATATGATGTTCTCACCAGAACAGAAATAGAGACTTTTAAGCAAGCTAGCACACGGCGTTCCCAACACCCTGAATTTGGCCTTCAACTTAATAGCAAAATAACATGAACAATTTTCCCTCCAGTTCACGGACAGCGATTTTTTCAGCAGCCCCAAAATATTTTTACGAATTTTCGGGACACTTATCTTCTGCTTAAAGTAAGAACTATTCTTAGAGAACTAAAATTTCTATTTTTTAGAAACTTTATAGACATTAGCTGCCCGCTGGTATGTTCATAATTATTTTTATTCTGTGATGAAATGGTCTCGAACCTTTTTTCTTCTGTATTAAGAGCCATTTCATGTGTAAATTCTCATATACCAATCAGCAATAATGTATACATATGCGTGATTACTTTAGCATTATTCTACAGCTTGAGTGCATATAGTACATGTGAATATTTTTTTCCGTATATTACATTATTCGAAATGCATTACATGTATTTTGGGGTGGTAAGGTATACACGATACTCTACAGTATGTTTTACTATGCCTAGATTCGTAAACATGGCCATAGTTAGCGTGGAGTGGGTGTGATGTATTCTTATAGGTTCTGTATCGATCCCCCTATTCCTGACCCTGTTCTGGTTAACAAGTTAACTAGCAGCCATCCCATGATGCAGAAACCGTTATCTGATTAAGCCACACTACGGCACAGGAACGTGTTATCTGATTAGGTCATAACGCTTGCCATCTAATTAGACAAGCGATATTCCTCCAGCCCCTGATAAGGCATACGGAGTTCTCAAAACAAATCAAACCTATGACAACCTGGGAAAAACCCTGCGGCCATTGTTTTGATTTCATCGAGAACTTCAGCAAAAGAATGTGCTAACGACCAAGTCGTATGACATCCTTATTGACGTATCTATGTCCATGCTTACGTCAATCTCGGCACCTTACAGGTATAAATATTACCGGTATTGCCTTAAGCAACACACGCGGTGGTGACGAGATCGGAGCAGCCAGACTTGCCGAAGCCCAGAGCAGAGCAGACCCCGCTGGCGCAACCCCGCCTTCCTGACGCGCTGAGAACGAGACGCTGCTTTCTCCTGCCGAGAAATCCAGCTCCGGCGCTTCCGGGTAGCCCTCGCAGGCAGCCTGGAATATCGAAACCAGAGACGAGAGATACCATCCCTCATTCATCCTAGATTTCAGGTACAGAACTGAATAACCCCTTGCAGAGAATTCTTGAGTCAGTCACTTGGCAAAACAAACTTAACTTAAACTGCTACTTTCTATTCCCGCCCACGTATTAGGCTTAGGTCAGTAGGTAGGCGTAGTTAGAAACACCAGTTGAGTACGATTAGTCAAATGTATATGTGTATGTATCTATTTTATCCATTTTAAACCACCTTATGGCTTAGAAACCATATAAATGTTTTTACAGTATTATTTTATACTTCTGCTTTTATTGTATGCACTTTACTTAACCATAAGTATTGCGATAATATCGATCCATTTCTCTTGTATGAGAAAAGAGACTGATCAATAAATAACATCTTTTATTGAACACGCCCGTCTCTTCCTTTTCTCTACAATCTGGTGAGACTAAGAATGCACGTACTGACTGAGTAAAATAAGTTGTCTTTTGTTTTCACACGACTCTAGAGATACACTCTTGATTAGGGGAGAGCAAAGTTGTCATGTTCTATGGTTGTCAGAAACTAAATCCCTTCTTGTCTATCCAGGGAGGTTCAACTCCTCCTTGCCTATTCGAGAAAGTTTCTAGTGAACTCTGAGCTAGCTGGCAAACCCAAAACTTTAAGTCTAATATCGACAATAGAAGACCTAGTTAACGTCTGGTCTAGGCCTATACTATTGAAGGTATTATTCCAATGCCCAGAGCCTATTGGGATAATAGGAACTACACTACAATCTGTTTTGGGATAAGACCATGGCTCAAGGTTTTACTATGTTTGGAATAATTCCCTAGGCATGTTCATGGTTACATTCACTGAACTGTGTGCAAATTGCAATTAGCATACACATAAATAAAAATAAATATAAGCATAAATATATAAGTATATCCATAAATATATAAATAAATAGATAAATATCACCAATAAATATGAGTAAAATACTGTACACTTCATTGGTTATAATTAAATACATGTAACATCTTGCAATCTACTGCTTAAACAATCCTTTTCTTAGCATAAATGCTCCTTTATAAATAATCATCATGGTCCAATGGTTAAAAGCCTTACTGTATTCATGTGTAACACCTTTAACGTAAACACTGCGCTATTTATCCTAAGCATGTGTGCAGATCCTCAGTTGCGTTCAGGCCCGATGGGTGTTTGGAATCTAGTTGTAAGATATATCTAGTTTCCAACATTCTTAATTTGTGTACCCTGTCACCACCACATCTACTTGGGGGGACTGTGTCCAATGCAAAATATTTGAGGTCCGCATTGTTAGAATTGTGTTTTTCTCTAAAGTGACGCCCCACAGGATAGGTGTTCTCTTGGTTGGTAATGGCGCGTAGATGCTGTAGGATACGCTTGTGCACCTGCAAAATCGTGCTGACTATGTACTGCAGGCCACTTGGGCACAGCAGCACATGGACAGCATATTCCATTCTGCAGGTCAACAATATGGAAATCTTAAATTCCCTGTCACTAAAAGGTGTTTTGTATGTGCTTTTATTGATACCATGTGAACATGCCTTACATGTTTTACATTTGTAAAATCCTTTCTTCACATGGAGCCAACTCCCACTTTCAATTATCTCAGGGCTGGTTTTGACTATCTTATCACATGTGGATGGCGTTTTACTATATGTGATGGACACCCACTGTGGCAGCAGGGGTCCAATCACCGGATCACTAAGTACCATAGACCAATTCTTTTGGATGATTTTCTGCAGGGGTCTATGCTGTTTGCTGTATATCATGATCATGCAAAATGCTATCTCATCCTGCTCTGTGGCCTCACCCTGGTTGTCCTTAGGGGCCTCTGCTCTACTTAATTGCATCGATTTAGTTATGGCTTTAGTTATGCCATTTTCCGGATAATCTCTTTCCAGGAATCTCGCTCTACTATTGCTCTGAGCTGTTGCCAAATCCCCATCATTGCTACAGATGCGTCTTAACCGTAGCATCTCTCCATATGGTATGCTATTTACAAGGTGCTTGGGATGCAAGCTACTCGCATGGAGAGTCGAGTTCCCTGCTGTCTTTTTTCTAAACAACCTAGCTTCTATCTTATGGTCGTTAATGTAGAATTGGGTATCCAGAAAATCAACTGAGGTAGAGCTGATAGTTGCAGTGAAATGTAAATTAATGATATTAACATTGAAAGCATTCAAATTCAAATTCAAAATGACTTTATTCGGTTTTTGACAAAACAAAACCATAAAAGTTCACAGTACAATAAAAATAGCATTCCGTGCTACCGTTAAAAAACGTTTAAATAAAATACATTATACAGGGAACCCCTAATTCATTACATACAGTGTTCTACTCTTGCACTAGTAAAAGAAACAAAGCAATAGGTGAATTAACTCTAAAGTATTCTTACAGATCCAAACATTTCCTATACTTCATAGTACATTTTAAAAAGCCCGCCACGTGGGGTATGTTTTCTGGATTCAGCATTAGTAAATGATATAGTGCAGGCCAGGCATGTACAAGGTTCATCCTTTTTAAAATAGGTTTTAAATAGATATTTCTGGGGAATTCATAGTATTTACCAAAACACATAAAGTGAAGCATATCCTGTGGAGACTGAAGGTCACAGCCACAGGATGCTAACACCATTCCCTTGTGGCAACCCCTAGGGACTGCCAATAAAAGATGAAACAGGTTAAACCTGAACCTGATTAAAAGAAAATGATCATATGCTGGTATAGGCCAGAGAAGATATTGCTCCTCCTCAGGTGACGTTTTAAGCATAAGGTGGAGGCGCACACTGGGCTTCAGTAACTCCGTTTCCTCTCTATCCATCTTTTTGCGGGTGATAAATGACTCTTATCAGTATAGGATCTTTAACTGTTATACTTTCTGGATTTAATAAAAGGTCTAATCTGCCCTCTTTACAAAAAGTATCTTTGAGATAACTCAGCCAAGGGATTTTATATATGTTGTCTAGGCTAAGAGATTCTGTTAGTAAGCTATGTGTTAGTCCTAAGTGTTTGTTAAGCCAACACTGCATCCAAAACAAAAGAGGACGCAAGGATAGAGTATCACCTAAAAAAGGCATGCCTGTTTCTTCATGTATGGTTAGGTTAGGGGTTCCCTGTGGGACACATAGTAATTTTTAAAAAAATGTATTTTCCTCTATTTGTAAGCACCCATGATTGCTATAGCCCCAGAGTTCACTCCCATAGGAAGTTATAGCGATGCTCTCAGACCTGTACACTTACAGCATGGCTGCCACTGGTCTATTACCCATTCTGGCTGCAAAGTCGAAGAGCGCGGCATTAGCCCTAGCTACTTCACCCCTTTTCCTGTTCATACAGGCAACCCAATTCAGTTTTTGATCTAAAAGTACCCCGAGATAGGAGAATGAGGTGCATGTTGGTACCCTGATACCATTGACCTTAAATAAGTGTTGTTTTCTAGCTGCCTTCCCTATCTGAAATACATAGGATTTAGTGTTATTTATGTGCAGGTCGCGTATTAACATAAATTGATAGAAGGCGTCCAGTAATGTTTGAAGCCCTTTGGGGGTACGAGCTAACAAGACGGCGTCTTCGGCATATAGTAAGACGAGTAAGCCCCGTCGACCCACATATGGATAATCGGCCCCCGTCTTAACCAGGTGATCTTCTAGGTCGTTGATATAGAGGTTAAAAAGAAAGGGGGCAAGGATGCACCCTTGCCTTACCCCCCGACTAGTGCTAAAACTTTGTGTGACCTTAAGGTCCCTGGTGTATCTGACATTAGCCTTGGTGTCCCTGTGTAGGTCCCTTAGGAAGTTCACAAGATGTTGCTCTACCCCCATGGCCTCCATGGACCGCCACAGCCTTCCCCTGTTAACACAGTCAAAGGCTGAGGAGAGGTCCATGAAGGCCATGTAGACTGTACCTGGACGTGCGATGGTATATTTTCCCAGGAGTAGGTAGAGGTTAAGGCACTGGGCCATGGTGGAATGCCCTCTACAGAACCCGTATTGGATGTCAGAGATTATCTTTTTCTCTTCAGCCCATACGGACAGTCTCTTCAGGATAATGCCCCCCAGGACCTTTACGATGGAATCTATCAGGGAGATAGGCCTATAATTCAGCGTGCTGTTTCTGTCTCCCTTTTTGAATACAGGGACTATTGTTGAGAGGCCCCATGAGGCTGGGCAGGCTTTTTCTGCGGCAGCGTTTCCCACAGCTGTGAGAACAGGGGCCCAAAATGTGGGGTCAGATTTATAAAGATCGGGAGGGATGCCATCTGGGCCGGGCGCCTTTTTGTTAGAAAGATCATTTATTCCCTCCAATAGTTCGCTTACTGAGAAGGCCAATACCTCCTGCCCTTGCTTCTCGTATGGAGTAACTGATTGCTCCTTATTATCCTGAAAGATTGCAAAAAAATGGTTCACCCATTCGCACTCAGTAATATTTGTCCCCACTACGCTAGCCCCTGCCGGTTCTAGAGGTGATTGATTTATTGTGTTCCAGAACCTGGAGCTATTGGAGAGGGTCATAGGGTTTAAATGTTCCTCCCATAATGCATTTTTCAGCTCAGACTTTCTTTTCGTTAACACCTTTTTATAGGATATTCGCAGTGAGCTAATCAGGGCTTTATCTCGAGGAGTTATTTTGAGGGTTTTTTTCAGGTCTCTTGCAGCTGTGGAGCAATTTGCACAAAACCACTTGGGGTTTTCAGCGGTGGGTCCCCCCCCGTGCCACCAACATTTTTCCTATGTTTTGGGCGATATTATCAAAGGCTGTTAGGACACCTTCACTCTCAGGGGTGGGGTTAAGGCAGATATTAAAGTCCTTTACACAGGACTTTTTCAATTTCTCAAGAAAATCGGTCTGTACCACTTTATTCCATTTTAAGCGCCTCCCTGCATTGGTAGGTTGTAGCGCGGTGTCTCTCAACGTATTGCTATTATTTATTTTTTCATGAGGTTTCCACCTAGTAGGGCACAAACGGGGTTGTGATCACTATAAAGGCTACTGGTTATTTGAAAACCTGATAAAAATGTCAATAGATTTCTATCGACCAGGATAAAATCAATAAAAGTTCCATGACTCCCGACCTTAAAAGTAGGTTCTTTTTGGGTGACCATGGGTGGAGCGATATTCATGGAGAACAGGAGATCTTCCTCCTCTAGTAGGTAATTCAGGTCGTTACCCTCTGGGGAATGTTCAAAATGAAGTACTGGTGACAGGTGGCATCTCATATCTGATAGAATGTGTAACATGGGGTCACCACACAAATGAACATTAAAATCCCCGGCTAAGGGGGAGGAGCTTAGCGCGCACCCAAAATGGTCGCGTGAGCACAGGGATCCCGAGACCCTCGCCGCCTCCCGCATTTATCCTGAATAATATCCTGATACCGAAGATGGGTTATTGATGGCGCAGCCCAGCTAATGTACTAGCTGCTTTCAGGAATCGATTTGGACTTTGGGTTCCAGAGCTACGCCATCCTGCACTTTTGAGGCCTACCCCCGTGGAGCTGCCTGGGCCTTGAGTCGCGGCTGTACCCGGGCAGTAATTCAACAACACTGGCTAAAGGGGTCCAGATCACGGCCCGAAGTAACTTTCGGTTTCGTTTTTGCCGCCTGGCAATCCTCCTCACCGAGACTGGCTCTGGGCGCAGCTGGCTCCCGTGCTCATTACCTGGGCTGGGGGCCAACGAGTGCTTGGCTGTGGAATTACATTGGCTTTTACCTGCCTTTGGTTAAACCCGTGGGTGAACGCTGAGGAGCCATTTGGACCAGATCTCAGGCGCCCCTCCGGGGCACCCAGCCCGCCATGACGGGCAAGCCCGAGGGTGACAAACGGAAAGTCAAGACCACCTTCCGAGGAGGTGCAACCCAAACGAATTTTATGGACCGTTACACTCATCCTAAAGGATCCCCCGGTGGCACACCGAGGTCCGGGAAGAGGCGACTGATGACCCTACTGTGTCGGCGGATCTAACGTTACAAGACGTCATGAGCGCCATTGCTGGCATCAAGACATCTATTGGCCAGCAATACGAGGCCCTGGCTCTGAAGCTAGACACGGTGGCCATCAACGTTAATCTTATCAGAACGGATTTGGCGAAGACAAATGAAAAGGTCAAATCTCTAGATTTGAAAACCTCCAGCCTCACGGCGGACATGTCAGACATGCAAACGGAGGTTGCGCAACTTGAGATCAGTCAATGATTTCTTTGCTCGTCGACTGAAGGATTTTGAGGGCCGTGCAAGGCGCAATAATGTGCGTATTATTGGGATCCCGGAGAACTCTGGATCACTGTCCACTAATCTTCGTGTCGAAGACCTCATCCTCAATCACCTCACCCCCAAGGGACTGAGTAAATTCTTTGCGGTGGAACGCGCACACAGAGTGCCGGGAGGACAAGCGAAGCCAGGTTTCCCCCCGCAGCCGATCATCGCCAGAATTTTTAACTTCAGAGACCGGGACTCCATTTTGCAGGCTGCGCGGACGGGTGGTTCTACTCAGTTCGAAAACACCAAAGTGAACTTTTATCTGGATTTTTCCCAGTCCGTTTAGAAGTAAAGAACGGGATTTCAGGGGGTGAAGAGGCGTCTCAGGGATATGGACTTGAAGTATGCGATGCTGTTCCCGGCCCGGCTGCGTGTGGAATATGAAGATCGGACACTTTTCTTTGATCACCCGGAGGGAGTAAGTGACTGGCTAGATACGTTGCCTGCCCGTCGCGATCACAGTGAACAAACAGGTAGTGCTGAAGGGGGACTATTGGAACAAGAATGAATAATGGCGCCCGAGTCCCGGACAATGAACACAATGGACAGCTGTGGCTGCTGACTTCTGTGATCGTCTGCCTTTAAGTGCATCCCCGGAGGCGGCGGGGAATGAGGGACCCTTTCCTCCTCTGGGTTTCTTTGTGTAGATTGGTTTTTTGCTAGGGCGACAGGCACACTGCAAGTTGGGGTGGCTTTTGAGGCTATGCAGGGGTGCAGGGTGGGGGGAGTTGCGCTGGGATATTGTTGGGGGGTAAGTATGTTGGGAGTGTTTCCTTTTCTTTCTTCCAACTGTTACGACTTTGGACTTTGGTGTGATGCTCATTATGAGGTGGGAGATCATCGTGGGTTCGGATGGGGGGTAGGGGGTTGAAACTGCTGTGCTGGAATGTGAATGGGTTGGGAGACCAGATAAAGAGGGGGGTGGTCTTGCAGATGTTGCAACGCCTTTCCCCTGATGATGTGTTAGTGCAAGAGACTCATTTGATTGGAAATGCCTGCTACGCTCTGAACAAGCGGGATATCGTCTCGCTGCTCACTCTGGGTTCACCTCTAGTTCTAGAGGGGTGGGTATCTTGGTCAGGACTTCTCTTCCACTGGAAATCGATGACATAGTTCTGGACGCTAGGGGGCGATATGGTGCACTCACAGGCAGGTGGGAGGGGAAAACTATCTCACTGGTATCGGTGTACGTCCCACCTGGCTTACAAAACACTACATTTGCAGACTTGGGACGAGTTGTTTTGGGTCTCCCAGATGGTGTCCTGATACTGGGTGGTGATTTTAATTCAGTTATCTCCGGGAGGGAGGATCGATATCCCCCCAGAGATCTCACGAGTGCACAATCTTGGTTGGGTGAATTTTTAGAAGCATTGGGTCTCGTGGATTGTTGGAGGTTGATGCATCCAGAACAATCGCAGTACACTTTCCACTCAGGTGCACATGGTAGTCTTTCTAGATTGGATTATATCCTGATACCGGCTGCCCAGTCTTCGTCAATTGGTGAAATTAGACATCTGGCTCGTGGTATATCGGATCACTCCCCTCTATGGTTTCAGATAAATATGAATATAGGTGCTGAAGGGAGAGTGGCCTCGATTAACCCATGGTATCTTCACAATCCCAAAACCCGTACTGAACTGATTAAGTCATTGGATCTGTACTTCGCAGAAAATGTGGGGTCTGTGTCTTCACCGGTCTCACTGTGGGAAGCGTTTAAGACGGTCATCCGGGGACAAGCATTGTCGTTAATTGGGTGTGCTAAGAAAAGTAGAAATGAGGCAGTTGTCCGTCTTGAGACTGAAATTACTGAGTTGGAGATTGCCCTGGAGCGGAATGTTACCCGAGACATGGTTCACATCCTCAGTCTCAAGCAATTAGAATACAAGAATTTGGTTACTGACGCAGCTAAGATGATGAGTAGGGAACAGCAGGGACGCTTGTATGATGTGGGTGATAAGGCAGGGAAATTAATTGTTTGGTTGGATAAAAAGGAGAGAGCAAGCCGTGTGATTCCAGTGATTGAGAGAGCTGATGGTGTGTGAGTTACCGACCCGGTTGACATTGTTGAATGCTTTGCTGATTATTTCCGAGAAGTTTATTCTCCGGTATCTGATAGGCCTGAGGAGGATTCTCATTTGTTGCTAAGGGATATCGCGTTGCCTTGTCTGTCTGAGTCCGATAGGGACTGGTTGGATGCTGCACCCTCAATTGACGAGGTAGCTCTTGCAGTACGCTCTATTCGCTCCGGAAAGGCTCTGGGCCCTAATGGTCTTCCTATCGACTGTATAAGCTGCGACCTGACACGCTAGCGCCATATCTCCGAGATATGTTTTTGGCAGCGCGGGAAGGTGACTCCCTTCCTCGTGATCAGCGCATTGCGACCATTGTGGTGATCCATAAGGAGGGGAAGCCACAGGACCGCTGTGCGTCCTACAGGCCTATCTCACTCCTAAATGCTGAGCCTAAGATTCTTGCCAAGCTGCTCGCAAACCGCCTGATAAAAGTAGTCAGTGCACTGATCCACCCGGATCAGGCAGGCTTCATCCCGAATCGTAACACAGCCTTGAATTTGCGGTGCTTGCATGGTGTTCTCGCGAGGGCGACATCACTGCGTGAGCCGGCCATCTTGGCGTCCTTGGATGCCACGATGGCCTTTGATACAATCGAATGGCCGTATCTTTGGGCTGCACTTGAAAAGTTTGGTTTTGGCGCCGGATTTATTAGTTGGGTAAAACTTCTGTATGAGACACCACTGGCACAGGTTGTGGTAAACGGCCGGGTCTCCGGGCCCTTTGTTCTTGGGAGAGGCACGCGGCAGGGTTGCCCTCTATCTCTGCTTCTCTTTGCCCTTCCTTTAGAACCTCTTGCTGCCTTGCTCCGGTGGGAGCCCTCGATGAGAGGTATACACTGGACCCCGAAATTTGAGGACCGCATATCGCTATATGCGGATGATATTTTGCTGTACCTCACGTCGCCTCAAAAATCGCTAAATGTATTGTTCGATGTGCTCAACTCGTTCCGGGAAAATTCTGGCCTTGTCATTAATTGGACCAAGTCTCATATGTACGTGCTCGCTGGTGGCGTCCCCCTCCTGCCGCGTGGGTGTCCTATCCAGGTGTCGCAGTCTGGTTTTAAATATCTGGGAGTTTTTATATCATTGGACCCCGCGGTCCGATACGAGCGTAATCTACTTCCCCCGCTTCAATGTTTACGATCGGACGTGGTGAGTTGGCGTAAATTACCGTTGTCTCCACTAGGGCAAGCGGCTCTTTTTAAAATGATGTCCTTACCGAGGTTTTTATATGCACTCCAGAATACATTTGATGTGATTCTGTCGAAGTACTTCCGAGAGATAGAATCCTTGCAGAGGCAATTGATAAGGGACGGGCATTCGCGTATTGCTCTTCCAAAGTTAACGCTTCCCTAGTATGACGGCGGTATAGCACTTCCGGATATCAGGTGATATTATTGGGCTTCCCAGCTTGCTGCAATTAACCACGGGATGTATGGCCCGGCATTGAATCCAGCGTTTGAAATGGATAGGTGGCTGTTACCGGGGGGAGACTATAACAGGGCGCTCTATTCTGGATCCTCTCGTTTACAGCTTTTGGGCCCCACGGGGATAGCTGTGCAAGTGTGGCATAGTGGCATAGTGGCATAGTGCAACGGTGGCTATGGGCTGGAGGGATCGATTGACCCGCGCGACTCCGCTTTACGCTTCTGCGAGACTGGGTTGCCTGTGGCGAACGAAAGGATTCGAGAGGTGGGATATGATTGGCATCAGTAAAGTGCGTGATCTTTGGGTTAAGGGCAGGATAAAGACTTTCACAGAACTACAGGCGGAATATGAGCTAGGCGATAGGGAATTCTTTCGCTATGCTCAAGTTCGCCACGCTTTGAATTCGGTTTTTCCCGTGGGTAGCGACGTTCCGGAATCCTCCCCCCTCGAAGATCGTATATTAGATGGTCATGTGCCGGATAGCACTATTTCTTTGATCTACAAAAAAATGATAAATGATCGCTGGAGCCTGCTCGAGCACCTTAGGGCAACCTGGATTGCGGATGGCATTGAATTAGACGACGAGGACTGGCAATCTGCGATCTCCTCTCCCAGGGAGGTCGCAAACCCGGCTCGTCTCCGCCTGGTCCAGCTTAAAATCCTTCATCGGAGATATGTTACCGGCTCCCGCCTGATCCGTATGGGCTATTCGACAGATGGCTTGTGTAGGCGTGGTTGTGGTCTGCTTGGTACCTTTCTCCACATAATTTGGGAATGTCCTGAGATGGTGCTTTTCTGGAACCGTATACATGAGGTGATGAATGAAGTAACAGGTATTGTGATGTTGCCAGAGGCCCGACGATGTTTGCTGAATGTATGGGGGCCAAATGACTATGATGTGTCGCAGCTATGATGGACTACCCTTGGTAATATGATTGCTAAGAGAGACATTACGCAGCTTTGGGGGTCCCAAAGGCCCCCCACAGTGGCAGCCTGGAAAGAGAACATGGACTGGTGCATGTTTAGAGAGAAGACTGTATATGTGGCGAGAGGCAGACCCAGAAAATGGGGGAAAATTTGGAGTCAATGGAACTCGTACCGGGGAGATATATGTACGCCCCCATCTCACGGAGATCTCTAGTCCCCCCCTGTCTCCCTGACCCGACATTCCTGATGTAGTATTGCGTATTTTATTCTTGATTTTGTGTTTCTTGCTTCCAGCCCCCCTCATCTGTGTACAACAACTCCTGTATCATACTATTGTGTATCTCCCGTCCTCCTTGAGCACTCGCCCGATTGATGTACTACTTTTATATTGCCTTGTTTGTTTTTCTATGTCTCTTTATTATAATAAAAAGTTACAACAAAAAAACAAAAATCCCCGGCTAACAACACATTCCTTCTAAAGGGACCCCGGCATTGGATAATAAAATTATGTAAATCATTAATCCTACAGCCCTCCCCTTGACAAGTAGCATTGTAAAAGTTAATCACGCACATACTGTTCTCATCTTTCCCCAGCTGGATGGCCTGGAAATTTTTGTTGCCTGCGATAAGAACCTTTACGCTACATCTTAATGCTAGGGAAAAATAGATGGCTAAGCCCCCACAAGCACGCCCACTTCTAGAGCGTGTTGCCGGGACAAAAAATGATTTAAAGCCCTCCATAGCAAGATTACAATCAATTGCCCAGGTCTCCTGGAGACAGATAATAGAGTAGTTTTTTACAAACTGGGTCCATACAGGGTCTGAGATCTTACTTACTAACCCCGCTACATTCCAGGAGATTATATTATAAGCTAGATTACCCTCTGGATTTTCCCCTATGTTTTCCACAGATCGAACGGTCTGTGCAGTGCTAATGATGGGTTCCTCCTGTTCCCTGTCTATGTTTGATACACGGACTGAACCCACTTCTTCCGTTGCGGAGCCGGCGCATAACGCCCCACTACCGCAGGGTATTGCGGGACAGTCGGAATTAGGGTCGGGACCATCAATTATTGGGGAGTGTACGGTGGTTACACTCAGTCAGTCACAATCATTTAGGCCCGATAGGATAATATATCTGTTTGTTACCTCCAGGTGTGATAGGGTTTCCATGCCACCCCATTTTTCACCCCTAAATGACCTGACCGGAATTGTATTCCACCCTTCTGGCCCATTACTACTCATGATGGGATACCTACCAATCCTGATGTTGTTAGCACGTACTTCCCCTGGTCTGTATAAAAACCCCAGGGGAAGGATATCTATGCCATGTCTTCTTGGAACAGTCCCAGTCTCTGCCTCCCTCATAATCCTTTCAACTGGTAGGGTGCTGTTAAATTTAACTACTATGCAGTCACCATCTCTGCATTTCCTAGTGCGGCCCAACCATGAGACTCGACGTACCATTATAATATTGTACCCTATGTTTTGGCCGCTATGAGTGTTATTTGCTAGCCAGTAAGTGACTTTGTTTTTAAGCTGTGCAAAGTCCTCCCTCCCCCCCCTGTGGCAAAGGTGGAACATTCCTTAGAACTATTACTAGTGGGGCGCTCTGGGGAGGTATGTCGAGGATGGATCTATTTCCTGAAGCTTGAGTTGTTTGAAAGGGCTGTGTAGGTCCTAGGGGTTGTGTATGCGAGTGTGGAACCTCTACTAGAGCGGGTCTAGGCCTCTCACACGCGTTGCTAGTATCATCACGGGTGTTAGCGCTACCCTTACTTCCTGCTAAATTACTGCACCTCATGTCCACATTTTTGGGTAATATTGTTGTTGGAGGTTGGCTGGTGGGTGGACTGGCTAGTTTGTTAATACCATTCCTTGAGCTTGATTGGTGTACTTCTCCTGTCGCCCTCTTGTTGCCCACCAGTTCTTGTAGCAAATGATAGTTATCTGTGGTAGTTTGCTGTAGCTTGTCTAGGCCTACACTAACCACTCTTAGTCTCTCTAATAATGGGAGAGTAAAAGTCCTTAGCAGGTGTTCTACCTGTGCGATCAAGCTAACCCCTCCCTGGGCAATCGAAAAAGAGCTTTTTGGTGCGGGATTAACCCTGATGTTAACTAGAGCTGGGGCGGTGATCTGCGGGGTAGGGACTTGTTTTTTACCACTGGTTCCCAGGGAATTAACATTCTTGGCCGCGATCTTAGGGATTTTGGCCCTCCTGCATCTCTGTACCCCTCCACACCGTTTTCTTTTCCCCAGTTGTTTGCTACGGGCGGACGTTATTTCCACAGTGGGGTTTGCTAAGATCTTATCTGGGTTGGTGTTACCCCGTGTTTTATTGACTTTACCAGTTAAACTATCTTGGGTACTATTCCCCAAAGTGGTAATGCTATGCTCTTCTGAGACGGTACTTGATTCTGGTAATCCCAGGTCAATGAGGCGTTGACTAATTCGCCTCTCGGGGGTTACACTGTTCAAAATACTGCCCAGCGATGATCTTTTAGCATTTAGGAATTCAGTTGATAATCTTTCCTCCGTGAAGGCAATTTCTCTCTCCAGGACGGCTACTGCCCTAGTGAAGTATCCGTCTAGTGTACCAGCAAAGCTTACCCCACTAGGCTTTGGTGGAAGTGATCCCCAATTATCATTTGTCAAAGCCATGATCTAGTTTAGGCAGCAATGATGAGTGCTAGTTGTAATGGGTAAAAGCAGCAAACAACCATGTCATACAGACAATCCGAGATTAAACGATTAATTACAGGAATATGTCAAAGTCACCTGGTCAATCGATTTTACAGGATTCGGGTTGTTAAGGGGGTGGCCCAGCCCAGCCTCCTCCGGCCTCGGAGGGCCACAGGGGGCCCGCCCTTTGCCTGGGCTTCGCCCGGCTCGTCCCGCGATGCGCGTCCCCGGTACTGATTTAAAGCACCTGGTCGTCTCTGGGCTGGGCGTTGCCGAAGGTGTGCAAGGTGCCGCTCTGCCTTGTGGGAAATGTAGTCAGCTGGCAAATGACTACTCGATGCCATCTGATGCGAGCGTTTCCCGCGAAGCGGGAAAGGCGAGTAGTAGCGTTGTAGCGCTTGACAAAGGGTTTGTAGTTCAGCCCCAGTCCTTAGGTCCAGCTGCTGCTGCTCTCGAACTTCACCACGCACAAGAAAAGAAAGGTCTCCCCATTGATAGCATTCACAAATTCAATAGCTTCTTTTTCAGACCCCTGCCACACTACAAACAGATCATCTCTGTAGCGTAGCCACATTTTCACATTGTTAGTCCTATATTGGCTATGGTCACCCAAAGTAAAAGTCAAAGTAATTTTATTGTATATAGCTAATTAAAATCTTTGCATTTTTTGTTCTAAAATCATCCTAATGACGTTAAAAAGTCAAAAGGATGCACAGATATTGTATTGTATTGTATTAACCATTTTATAGCGCGCTCCGTTACTGGGGAGTATCCTGGCGCGAAAAGAGGGAAAAGCAGACAGCAGAACACAGAGAAAAACACATTAGATTGTACTCTTGAAAAGGTGAGTTTTCAGTTTTTTTTTGAATGCAGCCACTGTAGGCATTGAACGCAGATGGAGAGGGAGAGCGTTCCAGGCCCGGGCCACAATCACAGAAATCGACTGACCCCCCAGTCTAGCACGTTTGAAGCGTGGAAGGGACAATTTAAACAGAGTGGAAGATCTCAGGGTACGTGCAGGGACATAACTAGTAAATCTCTTTCTCAGATACAGGGGGCCTTGATCATGAGTTGCACGAAACGCAAGCACCAGAGATTTAAACAAAATACGCTGTACCACAGGAAGCCAGTGGAGCGTGCGCATCTCCGCACGCACGCTCTTCCATCTAGGGATGTTAAATAGCAAACGGACAGCCGCATTCTGAATAATTTGCAGGCGCCGCACCAGATAAGCCGGAATGCCACTAAACAGTGCATTCGCATAATCCAACCTAGCCAATATGAGCGCCCGAGCAACCGACTCCCTAGCATCCCTAGGGAGCAAGGGGAAGAATTTGCGGAGCATTCTCAGAGTGGCAAAGCAGGTGCCTGTAAGCTTTTTAATATGGTACTCGAACCTAAGGTCCTCTGTGAACCAGATGCCAAGATTTTTGGCAGGTCTCCCCATCTCTTTCGGGCCAGGAATGTTAGAAGGCCACAATGAGCTTCTAAACGAGGAGGGAAAAGAGCCATAAAAAAGCACCTCCGATTTGTCCTCGTTGCATTTCAGCTGGGCCTGCGTTAACCAGCGAAATACCGAGGACAAACACAGGTGGACTGTAGATGTATCCAGATCGGCATCCGGCCAAGTGAACAGCAGTTGGGTATCATCTGCATACCCTATGATCTTAGCCCCAAACTGTTCCGCAAGATAAACCAGGGGGGTGATGTAAACATTGAACAGTAAGGGGCTAAGAGTTGACCCCTGCGGGACCCCTGTGAGCAGAGGTTTGGGCTCAGAGGCGTGGGGAGGCATCCAGACCTGCTGGGTCCTATCAGATAGAAAAGAGGACAGCCAGTCTAGAACAACCCCCCCAATGCCTAAGGCAGACAGCCGGCCGAGAAGGAGCTCATGTGGGACGGTATCGAACGCGGCAGAGAGGTCCAATAAAATTAGGACCGCTCTGCCACCTCCGTCTAAACAGTCCCGAATTGCCTCGGTCATCTCCAACAGGGCTGTCTCGGTGCTGTAAGCAGCCCTGAAGCCCGATTGGGCAGGGTGGAGGGCGTTGGAGGTTTCAACAAAACTCTCCAATTGTTGAAATACTACCTTCTCACAAATTTTCGTAAGTGCCGGTAGAAGGGAAATAGGACGATAATTCCCAGGAGCCGCCGCATCCAGTCCTGGTTTCTTCAAGAGTGGCAGAAGTTTGGCCTGTTTCCAGACAGAAGGAACCTCGCCCGCAACCAGGGAGAGGTTCACTATCTGCGTGATCTCAGCGCAGACTATATCCGCCACATCCGAAAGCACCTGGCTGGACACGGATCGGCTGGAGAGCCGGATTTTAGGGACTGGAGAAGGGGGAGAATCGCACCCTCCGCAATCCGCGCAAAGTTCGTAAGTTGCTGTCCAGAGCATGGGCAGAAAGAGGGACACAGGCCAGCTGCAAAGTTGTCGTTGGGGAGAGCCGCTAGAAGGTCCTGCTGAATCCTTGCTATTTTAGTAGAAAAAAAGGTGGACAGCTCTTCGCACCATTGCGCCGAGGGCAGAAGGGAAACAGCCTCCGCGACAGGTGACACAAAGCTTTTAACAATGGCAAAGATCTCCCTGCTGTTGTTATCTGCCTTGGCAATTCGCCCTGCGTAGTAGTTCCCCTTAGCTACCTTGATGGCTGCATAATAATCTTTTTGAGCAAGCCGTAGGGCGGATTTAGCCTCAGAGCTATATGCACGTCTCCACGCTCGTTCAAGTTTTTTGCACCCCAGTTTCATTTCCCTCAGTTCAGGGGAGAACCAGGGTTGAGAAGGAGAGCGTCTGGCTCTGGTCAGCGTGGTTTGCTTAGTGGAGACAGCAGCCGCCTGCCGTACCCACTCGTTAAACTCACCGACCGCATCGTCCAAAATCGACTTAGATTTTGGGCGAGTTTTAGACAGAGCCTGTCTAAACACAGGCAGGTTAATTTTCTGGGGATGACATATAGAAGGTGGAGGACTAGGCTCTTCCATCTCCCACATAAACCTGACCAGATCATGGTCGGACCATGTTGTCTTTTCAATGACCACGGACTGAATGTGGAAATTGGAGCACACCAGGTCGAGCAGATGGCCACCCATATGCGTCGGAGCGGTCACCCATTGTTTAAGCTGAGCGAGCTCGAGAATTTCACCAAGCCTGCGGGCATCAGGCGAGTCAGGAACATCCATATGAATATTTAGGTCGCCGACCAAAAGAAACTTAGGAAACCCTAAGGCCCGCGGCACTATATATTCTTCTAGGGAGTCCAGAAAGTGAGTGGCCTGGCCCGGGGGCCTGTAGATCAGAGATCCACCCAAGGTAAAATGGGGGGAAGTTATGATAGAGAAGTGAAGAACCTCACCCCCTACGCCCACAGTCGGAGGCTCAGAAGCAAAGCTCCACCCCTCTCTGAAAACAACTGCTAGTCCACCCCCTCTACCCGATGGTCGATCTACCCTAACGATCTTGAACCCCCTGGGGACAGCCAGTTCCACACTGGGAGCGGAAGTACTAGTCATCCATGTCTCCGTGAGGAATAGCACCTCCAACTGACCGTCCACCAGAAGTTCAAAGATCTCGGCGGCATGCCTCACCGCAGACCTAGCATTGATCAGGCCCGCCCTAAAGTTGGTAACAGTGGCGTAATGGTCTGAGCGTGGGGGGGGGAGGGTTGGGGACAGAAACCACAGATAGGGCAAATGGCCAGAGCACAGTCTGGACCCGCACGTATACACGGCAAACCCTTGGCGGGGGGGGGCCAGTTTCCAGAGATCGTGGCGCGAGTACTTGCGTGTCTCCGAAATGGCCATCCCCGGGGGTCGCCGAGCAGAGTGGCAGGCCCTAGGCCCGTCTGAGGCACGGACGGGCACAGACGGGCCCTCCTTTGGCGCTCCTTCGGCGCGCAGACGGCGCGCCCGCTGCGCGCGACCGCTGCGCGTCCTAGGAGGCATCTCTATTTGACACACAAGCCCCTCCCCGAGCTGGAGCGCTAACTCCGTTCCAGTAGGGGTCCGGGACTACCAAGATGGCGCCCGACCTGTCCCTCCACACAATCGGCACAGACAAGCCGCGGTGGACCGGGGAGCAGGGGGACCAAGAAGCAGCAATCAGGTAAGTTTGTAAAAGACAAGCAGTTAATATCCACACTACACAATTAGTTACTCAATTGGGTCAGTGAAACAAAAATCGTTTTTAAAAGGATTAAAAAACGGGGTTTAAAAGCGCCTGCTGCGTTCGTCCTGTGCAGAAAAGGAGGGCAGAAGAGATTAACTCGCAGTCTGCACGCCTTGTTTTTCCCAAGCGCTGTCACAAGGCGCTGCCACCACCTCGCTCAAACGCCCAGAACTGCCAGAACTGGTCCTATTTGACACACAAGCCCCTCCCCGAGCTGGAGCGCTAACTCCGTTCCAGTAGGGGTCCGGGACTACCAAGATGGCGCCCGACCTGTCCCTCCACACAATCGGCACAGACAAGCCGCGGTGGACCGGGGAGCAGGGGGACCAAGAAGCAGCAATCAGGTAAGTTTGTAAAAGACAAGCAGTTAATATCCACACTACACAATTAGTTACTCAATTGGGTCAGTGAAACAAAAATCGCTTTTAAAAGGATTAAAAAACGGGGTTTAAAAGCACCTGCTGCGTTCGTCCTGTGCAGAAAAGGAGGGCAGAAGAGATTAACTCGCAGTCTGCATGCCTTGTTTTTCCCAAGCGCTGTCACAAGGCGCTACCACCACCTCGCTCAAACGCCCAGAACTGCCAGAACTGGTCCTATTTGACACACAAGCCCCTCCCCGAGCTGGAGCGCTAACTCCGTTCCAGTAGGGGTCCGGGACTACCAAGATGGCGCCCGACCTGTCCCTCCACACAATCGGCACAGACAAGCCGCGGTGGACCGGGGAGCAGGGGGACCAAGAAGCAGCAATCAGGTAAGTTTGTAAAAGACAAGCAGTTAATATCCACACTACACAATTAGTTACTCAATTGGGTCAGTGAAACAAAAATCGTTTTTAAAAGGATTAAAAAACGGGGTTTAAAAGCGCCTGCTGCGTTCGTCCTGTGCAGAAAAGGAGGGCAGAAGAGATTAACTCGCAGTCTGCACGCCTTGTTTTTCCCAAGCGCTGTCACAAGGCGCTGCCACCACCTCGCTCAAACGATATACTGTCATATTTACAAAATTAACAATTAATTAGATGCTGTGCAGTGATTAGCTCCTTAGTCCTTAAATTGTAAACTTTTGATTTAATACACTGGAATGTACCACGGTATACCGATCCTTAAATAATAAGATCATGATTACATGTTAAAGCTAGATATGAAAAGCAGTACAAAAAGAAAAGAAGACTGTGAGTTCAGCATTGTTCTTTTCCCATTCCCAAAAATTCCCAAATACTATTTCTGTAGTAAAAAACTGACTTTCTACAGAAATCTGGTGGCCTTGCATGCTGCCTGTAATAATTGACTATTCAGTACTAAAATTACTGCTGGCCGACATGATCTAATTTGATATGTATGAAGTACTTGTAATAAATAATGTCTCAAGTTATTCACAGTGGGACAAATGCACCGTAAATGAATCAAAGTGCTGGGGCACGAGGGGAGTCCTCTTCTGTCGCCGCCACCGCCAGGAGTCACTGCATTGCTGGAATAGCGCCGCCGCCCCGGGACTGCAACTCCCGGTTGCCTCAGCGGCGGCGCTGCTTTTACACGCACTACAAGCGCCAGGAGGCGCCCATAAACAGCGCTCTGCTCGGCGGAGCAGGGGGAGGCACACTTACCGGTGCTGGGGGACGAGGGGAGTCCTCTTCTGTCGCCGCCACCGCCAGGAGTCACTACATTGCTGGGATAGCTCCGCTGCCCTGAACTGCAACTCCCGGTTGCCTCAGCGGCGGCGCTGCTTTTACACGCACCGCAAGCGCCAGGAGGCGCCCATAAACAGCGCTCTGCTCAGCGGAGCAGGGGGAGGCACACTTACCGGTGCTGGGGGACGAGGGGAGTCCTCTTCTGTCGCCGCCACCGCCAGGAGTCACTACATTGCTGGGATAGCGCCGCCGCCCCGGGACTGCAACTCCCGGTTGCCTCAGCAGTGGCGCTGCTTTTACACGCACCGCCAGTGCCAGGAGGCGCCCATAAACAGCGCTCTACTCCGCTTCGCGGGACGCCGTGCGAAGCCCGGGCAAAGGGCGGGCCCTCTGTGGCCCTCAGAGGACTGAGGAGGACGGGACGGGGCCACCCCCTTTGGCTCTAGGTTATGAGGAGGTAAAGAAAGACTTTTGCTTCCTTTTGGTTCTCCGCTTCTTGACTTTGCCTTTCTCCAAGGATATATTCCCTTCCGAAGCGTATTGTTTGTCGATAACCGTTCTGTTACACCCAAAATCACACCATGACTCGCAAGGGGGTTATTATAACCAGCTCAAATTTGTCTATTGCTAGAGAAGTCGATACAGGTGTATCTCCCCAGCCCACACAAACACTAGTCGCAGAGCATTCTCTTGCATGGTTAGATTATTTAAACACCCTGTGTAAAATCAAACATACTTTAGTGGAATCGCCACTTCCTGATGATAGCCCCTGTGTGTCTCATGATATTGTTAGCCCCCTGCAACTCTTTCCATCAATCAAAACACCCAACATTGAAAACACTCAAAGGACAGCTTCCCCTCAATTTTCATCTGTTAAGTGGAAACGTAGTGGGATTAATCACATTGAGAATCAATCAAAATTCCAAAATTTGTGCTCAACCACCACAGTTCCAATCAGGAATTCTTCCACGACTCTTGAGGCTGTCCAGACATTATCCATTCCAGCTTCTCCTCCACAGCGGGATTTATTATCCCTTATTGAACAACTGGTCAGTTCTATCATAATACCTCTAATAGAAAAAATAAACATACTATGGGAAAGGCTGACTGGAATGGAGGAAACCATCAAATCGAACTTTCTTGCCAATAAATGCAAAAAATGCTTTATAACATCTAACTGTTCCGGCCCACCTACTACTCCCAATGACGCCAAGCCAGTTAGGCAAGACAAAAGGGCTCCAATCCAATCAAAAGTCCCTAATGCATCAGCCCCAATAATCCGTAAAACTTTTTTAAAACCTTTTTTGCCACAGATCACTGCTCCTAGAGCACAGTATAAAAAAGCTACCCCTATCCAACTCCCTCCGGAGGCAGCTCCTTTTGTACTCGTCCTCGCGGGAGTTCCATTACTTACACCTGGGAAAACCGAGAGACAACATGATTTGCTGAATAAGGTCAAATTTTGGTTGGCAAAAAATAGACCCTTGCCACCTAACCTTGAGGGTACAATAGTGAGTGTCAGAAGGGTGTGTTGGCTGGGTTACCTCCCAAAAGACATTGATGGTGACCTAGTACTGGTTAGATTTAGGCAGAGAAACATCGTCCCATACCTGCGTACCTGTGCACCCCAAGTGGGTAACGGCCCAATCATCGTCTGGGATCTGCATGATTTTTACCCTAGAATGCCATGCATCCCCACATCTAGCCTAAAGGTAGGCTGCAATATGATAATGGGCAGAGGACTCCATGTACCAAGCGGCCGTAGCTTTCCCTCCTATACCAGACAGGAATCACCGTTTTACAGTCCAAAATATTGGAACCCCTATTAATTACTGTTGATCTAAGCTTAACCTGTGAAAAGATCGCTAAAATTAAGACATTTATCCCCACGGGTTGGGGAAAAGTTATTTTTAACCTCATACATTATGTGTCATTGTATGTATGTTTTTACCTGTAACTGATTTTTACCTGTACGCTTTTATGATTTTAAACCAAAATCGAATAACGCTATACTGACTGACTGAATCAAAGTATCTTCCACTTGGCCACAGAGTCTGCAGAGTGTTGTTGGCCATGTTTGTTTCCATGCTGGAACCTGATCTTAAGAGATGAAAGCCCCCAACCGAATTTGAAGTAGCAATTGTTGAATTGCTTTTGTTATATACTCAACTATGTATGGTTGACGGGAGCATGTCTCATAAGAAGATAATACCATCCAGCCCTGATTTTTATTTGCTCGGGCAGCTTTATCTATGTTCCAGGCTTTTTGTTTTACCGCATTATCGGCTATTTTCTTAAAAGCTGCAAAGCTATAGTTAGTGTTCCAGGCATCTTGCATTTTGAGGGTTACAAATGCTTCTTCTAATACTGTGGTCCAGGCTTTTTTCCTTTTGTCTGATACTTTATTTCGGCCCAACCAGTGCCCCATCAAAGAGTCCTCTTGTGCTGCTTTTAGTTTCCAACACATTTTTATTATCGCTGCTTGTCATCCTGGGTGCTGATTTGATAGTCCAAATTCCAAACGTACTTGTGCCTGAGATACAAACTGTGGATCTGAAAGATGTATTTAAATAACCCTGATTGTTGGGGATTCAGGATGTTTGCATCTTGTCCTTTGAGAAATTCGGAACCGTACGTAAGAGTTGGAAGAAACTTAGCAGCGATGACTTTTAATAGATGTAAGTTGGGTGGGCACAGTTTTGTTTGCCTGGGCTTTTCTGTTTAATAGGTGATCTTTTAATGTGAACCTTGAGGCTACCACTACTCCTAGGTACTTATATGCAACACTCTGTTCTATGGTGTTACCTGCTGAGTGCCATTAAAATTGTTTGTTATGTGCTATGTATGTGTGATGAAAAACAGATAACCTTATTTTTATTGTAGTTAAGGAACAAACCATGCTCCCTAGTATATTCAAGAAGCATTGTGATGGAGCACCGTAGTCCCATTGGGGTCTGACTGCATGGGACAATGTCATCTGCATACTGCATTCTTCTTATTTTGCAGTGTGCTAACTTTGGAGGATCACTTTGTACTTCTGATAGCCTCTTATCCAGGTCTTCAGTAAAAAAATTAAAAAGGGTGGGGACCAGTACACATCCCTGCTTTAGGCCAATGTATGGTGGTATCTTTGCTGTTGTTCTTTCACCATTCCTTTATTTTATCTTGACTCAGGTGGATGTGTACAGGTTGATGATGGCCCGCAGTAACATTGGTGGAATACCCCAGTTTGCCATCTTTTGCCATAGGAGATTCCTGGCTACCATGTCGAAAGCTGCTTTTGAATCGACAAAACAGGTGTACAATTTAGTTGATTTGTCCTTACCTTTTTCGATTAGAAGGTTCAGGGCTAACACGTTACACAGTGTGTTTGTTTCCGGCCTGAACCCGGTCTGTGTGATAGGGAAGATCTTGCTCATGGTGACCCATTCTTCCAATGCTGTCAGGAGATTTGAAGCGTATATTTTGGCCTCTACGTCAATAAGGGCGATCAGTCTATAATTCGCCGTGTCTGATCTAGCACCTGCTTTAAAATTGGGTGCAAGATTCTCCCTCAGCATGATGATGGTATACTTTCCGTTTGAAAAGAGTGGTTAAACAGCGGGTAAGGTGTTCTGCCCAGAATGGTAGGTCCTGTTTAAAGAGTCCATTTGGTAAGCCGTTTGGCCGGGAGCGCCAGTGGACCTTAGTTTTTTATGACTGTTTGTACCTGATGAGTTTTAATCCAATTTTCTTTGAAATGTTGTTCGGGCTCTTCGCGTTCTGTTGGTATTGGATTGTTTAATATGGTTTCATTACTTGGTGGTTGCTATTGTTCCCTTGGTTTTGGGCTAGATAATGTATCCAGTCAACCTCTAATATGTTTGCATAGTGTTCACGGAAAGATCCGTTTGCTATTTTATTAATTTCTGCCTAAAATTTCCTATTATTTTTTGATTTACTTGTTTCCAGCCATTTTATCCAGCTTTCAGTTTGTTGATTATTCCTTGCTATCCATACTTCTTTTTTCTATTTTGCCTTAAATTGTAAATTTGTTGCTTTGTATCTTCACCCATAATCAGATATGTCCTCTTAACTTTTTAATTTCCTGATTTAGGGTCCTTTTTTTGCACACTAAGGGGCCGAGGAGCTCTAAAGTTGTTGGTCTTGGTTTGCTTCTGTGGCTTTGGATTTGGGAACCGAATTTGTCAATTAGACTTATGATTGTCTTTTCCCAATTAGCCCAATGCTTTGCCAATCTTTGTTCTTTTCCTTTTATCTGTACATTTTTTAAATGGGTCATTATTTCTTTTGCGTTCTTTCCATTCCACGTGAGCTTTTTAAGTTGTATGGGCTGGGAATTTCTAACAGGTCATTGCTTTCTGGTGCTCTTGTGATTTTAGGGCCAAATTCAATTGATTGCGGGCTATTATCGCTCTTCAGTCATTGGGTTTTTTGGTAACTGACAATCCTTTGCAGTACCTCCAGGTCCACTATGGTATAGTCTAGTACTGATTGAGCCTGTTTGGCTATATAGGTCATATCTGCTGGCTGGTCTTGTGGAAAGCGTCCATTTAAAATGATGATACTGATTTTTGCGAAATTTGAGGCAAACAGCTTGCCATACCTATATTTTTTTTGAGAGTTTGTTATTAGTGGAAGGATTGTTTTGCCTTTAAATTTGTTTTGTTGTTTGTTTTGTGTGTGTTCTGCTTATAATAAAATCATGTTGAAGTCGCCTGACACTACAATTCCCGCCTGTGGGAAAGTGGATTGCAAAGATTTAACCAGTGCTATGAGGGTCGCAATTTTCTCTTGTTTTGTCTTTGACTCTGGTTGAATGTAGGTATTAAAAATTACCTTTGACCGTGCAGCTTGAAGGTCTTGGGCACCAGAGGAGAGATCTTGTGGTAGTACAATTTTGATGCACTGAATCCATGTTTGTCCAGACCCAATTAGATCATACGTCCATGGTATACGTGTGCTAAGGACGATTGATAATCTGCCGACTGCCCTGCCAGGTGAGCTGCATTTGATGGCATATTGTCACCCATGAGGACCAGCTCCTCCCATCTGTCCATATGTAGGCAAGCCTAACTGGGTGAAAAGCTGGCCCATATACCCACTCCTCTAGGTAGCTGATATAACAAGCTGTTGAACATAAATATGTTATTATGCATGCAGAATTTGATAATTTCAATAAGCATATTGCTATGTTGCTCATATTGCTTCGGTCTACGAGCTAAATAATGTTCAATTGCACTAATTCCGTCTGTATGTTCCCTGCTAGTATATAGCGATGTTATGTCCAATGCCAAAAGTAGATAATCGTCATGCCATTCGAAATTAGTAATGTGTCTTAAAAAATCACTATTGTCGCGCACATATGTAGGTAACTCTTTGACATAGTCTTGTAGGAAATAGTCGAAATATCTGGTAGTGTGTCCCAACAGCCCTTCCCTGGCAGAAATGATTTGTCTACCTGTTTTTTTTTTAGTCTTTTGTGTATTTTGGGCACATCGTTATTGGTTGATTGTATTACCACACTCTCCTGCCTCTTTTCTTGTTTTGCTTCAGCCCGCTTTGTATTGGCCCTGCTCCTTCGCTTGTAGTTTGCATTTGTTCTCTGTTGTTTTCTTTGTTGAGGCCTCGGACGTAGTGTTTGTCTTCGTTCATGGCAGATAACATTCAACTCTTCCCCCAGCGATGGTTTGGGTGCTTGTCTCGCTTCACCTGTTTTACGCATCTCTGAGTCAGACTCACTCTCGCCAACCGAACTCGCCTCAGATTGTGAGGATGTCTGTTATTTGTCCACTGTGTTTGCTTGTCAATTTGTTTGGCCCCTCAATGTTTCTAAATTTGGACACCCTAATTGCATCGTAAAGTTTGGCAAAATTAAATATCTGTCCAAGTTCATAATCCTGTTTGTCTCGTAAAAACTTGAAAGCCTTTCTTTCTTTAATGCTTCCTCTTCTTTCTTGAGTCTTAACATCATTTCTTTCTGTAATTTTGCCTGTTCCTCCTTGTGATTCATCTTGTCTAATTCTTCGTTGATCTCGTCTATTTCCTTAAGTAACTTTGTCCTGTCAATAGCAGCGTATTTAATCAATATAAGAGTCAACCTCCTTGACGAGTCAAGATTGCACTCAGCCCACTCTCGCATTAGATCAGGGTTGGGGCCGTCGTAATTCGGGGCTGTTAGGATTCTTAGCCGACTGGGTATTCTCCCCACATCGATGTATCTTTGAAGGGTACACAATTCCCACCATTTATTTTGTTCTGATTTCATCTTTTTTTTCTAGTATTCTATATTTGTCTCTAACGGAATCAGTTTCACTGAAATTGTTAGCCACTATAGCTGTTCCTCCTGTTGTTGCAGGCAGATTATCGAAAACATTTCCATAGCTGTAGCATTTCTTGCACGCACGGAAGCCACCGCCGGCCTGGAGGATGCGGATTCACCGCCTTGGACTGCGAAAACACCACCATGAAAATAAAATGTATGTCATAATAGATATATGTATATATATATATATATATATATCTGCTCCAATTCTCGCATCCAAAGAAACGAGGCGACCGCACACATTCAAGGGGTAAATTCAGTTATTTTATTTCACCAAGAAATAAAACGGGACAGGACGCCTTTCGACGTAGCACCTTTTTCCACTATGAGTGGAGACAGGGTGACAGTATGTTTATATAAACAAACAAAAAAACAAGAAAGCCTACATTTCTGGTGCGTGCTACATAAGCAACAACATAATCAAAGGACTAACAATTCTGTTTCGCCCGCCAGTGCCATCTTGGAGTAAATAAAAATCACAAAAGCAACGCAGTGAATTATATGCATACATAACAATACATGAGTATAATATAGCTCTGTATCAACAATTACTCAATCAATGACTTGGCTGTGAAATGTCTATATACATGATTATAAACATAAAAAGTACAATATGAAAATAAAATGTATGTCATAATAGTGCCAGTGAATTCCATCACGGCAACCCAATTAGATTGAAAACACACTGCTCAAAACTGTTCGAAATCATCACAGTTAAAAATATGATTAATCATCCCTCCCAAATTATTTTTTTTATTTTTTTTGGAGAACAGGCAATGTACGTGAATTTTTTAATGACTGTTATGGTAAAAAGAACGATTTGTATTTTCAAGAGCCAACAAAATTGAGCCCTGGATGGGTAATCGAACAAAGACATTAATTTCCTCTCCTAATGTACAATCTATACAATGTACCACATTATAAAAAATATAGTTCGTCTGGATGACAATTCATAATACATGAGAAAACATATGGAATTTGAATGACAATTCTTGAAAAATAGGAGAGCACCTTCATGAACACAGTTGCTCATTTACAAGTAATTCATAATCTAAGTTAACGCAGCAACATTAGTTTTAGATACAATATAGCACACTCTATTACAGATGAACTGGTAACTCCAATTTAATTTAATCTGTATTTAATCCTTGAGGAGATTTGGTCTGCAAGTCAACAATATATCTGGATTCAAGTCTGCGTAATATGTATATTATTATTATTATTATTATTATTAGGGACATTTGTAAAGCGCCTGGTTACGCACACCGGCGTGTCCCCGCGCTATGGTAAGTAGGGTAAACTGTCCCAGCAGCCATCACAGCCCGCCTACCTCCCGTATAGGTGAGTCTTAAGTTTCCTTCTGAAAGTGGGCTCTGAAGGCTCCAAGCGTAGCTCTAATGGCAGGGCATTCCACTGCTTAGCAGCCAGATATCTAAAAGACCTGCCCCCCATTCAAACCTTCTTTATTTTTGGAATTTTCAGTAGCCCTGTACAAGAGGAACGCAGGTCCCGTGTAGGCTCATAACGAGTAACCAGACTCTGTAGCGGGACTGGGGCTTTGCCGCTCAGGATGCGGTGACACGTGGAAAGAGCCTTGAACTCCACCCTGCTCCTGACAGGAAGCCAGTGCAGGGCCTGGAGCGCTGCCTTTGAGGGTGATCTCCTTGGGAGCCTCAGAACTAACCGTGCAGCTGCATTTTGCAGCACTTGGAGGTGGTTGATGGCCCTTCCCGTGGTCCCCAGATACAGCAAATTGCCGTAATCTAGGCGCGAGGTGACGAGGGCCTGCACCAGTGTCTGACGAGCTGTAATAGGCAGAAGGTTCAAGACCTTCCTCAGAGTTTTTAGAACTCCGAAGCATACCCCCACCACCCGGCCAATCTGGGGGCCAAAGGCAAGGTCGGCATCAAGCCATACCCCAAGATTCCTTGCTTCCTGGCAAGGAACAGGTGTTTCTCCCAGACAGGGTGGCCACCATGCCGACGACCAGACTGATGGCCCTCCCCCCACCACGAGTACCTCGGTCTTGCTACCATTAAGTTTCAAACAGTTGGCGGACATCCAGGTTGCCAGCTCTTTCATGCAAACTTTGAAGCTGTCCGCCGCAAGACTTGGCATGCGTGAGAGGGAAATGACCAACTGCGTGTCGTCGGCATATGACACAAGGTGTAGGCCATGACTTTCAACAATCGCCGCCAGCGGGCAGACGCACAGATTGAACAAAGTTGGGCTCAGGGACGAGCCCTGCGGCACGCCCTGGCCCAAGC
Organism: Lissotriton helveticus; assembly: GCF_964261635.1. Taxonomy (NCBI): domain Eukaryota; kingdom Metazoa; phylum Chordata; class Amphibia; order Caudata; family Salamandridae; genus Lissotriton; species Lissotriton helveticus. The sequence goes on from NC_136063.1 coordinate 811,574,402, forward strand.
TGATCTCCCTAGAGTAACATTCTCCCTGACGGACTTGAAAGCATCTGCCTGTCAGGAAAGACTGGATCCATCTAAGCGCAGCTCCTGATACCCCTCCATCATTCAGACACTGTAGCAAGATATATAGATATATATAGATATATACATATATCAAAATAAGAGTCCAATAAAGCGCACACCCGGAGTGAAGATTAGCTTCTGCAGATTTTACTCAATTGCAACTCATTTCAACAATATAACTGCTTGATCATGCAATATATATAATATATATATATATATATATATATAAATATATATATATATTAATATTCCACCAAGTTTTGCCTGCAAGGAGGAGAAGAGCCCACAAGCAAGGTACAGAATTCAGCTTTTATTCAGTGTTGGGAGCAGCTTGCGAAATGGATGCAAATCCAGCAACAGCTTTCAAAAGTTAGCCTGACGCGTTTCGTTTTTATAACTTCTTCAGAGGCTTTGACTCGGGCTCCAAGGCAAACAGTTTGTGGGCATCTACACAGCAATTTATCCTCCGCCTCAATGGGCGTTGCCAAACACATGGCCTCATGGTAATTGTAGTGTCCTTTCCCCTTCAGTGAGTTGCCAGCCTCGCGGCCCACTTATTCTTAAGTTCAATAAAACCACAGTGGGGTTTGCTGCTTTGTACCTCAATAGCGCAGTTGTCCATTATCTTCCAACAACAGCCCCCCTGCTCCCATTCGGTGGCTTTGTAAATCGTCTCCGTGGTGGGCTAACAAAGCCCCAGGGCTCTCTCCGCGGCTCAGACATGCCGCTCAAATTCCACCAAGTTTTGCCTGCAAGGAGGAGAAGAGCCCACAAGCAAGGTACAGAATTCGGCTTTTATTCAGTGTTGGGAGCAGCTTGCGAAATGGATGCAAATCCAGCAACAGCTTTCAAAAGTCAGCCTGACGCGTTTTGTTTTTAAAACTTCTTCAGAGGCTTTGACTCGGGCTCCAGGGCAAACAGTTTGTGGGCATCTACACAGCAATTTATCCTCCGCCTCAATGGGCGTTGCCAAGCACATGGCCTCATGGTAATTGTAGTGTCCTTTCCGGATGTATGCCGTTACAACGCATACTTTTACAACGCCTACCTTTACATCGCAAGTTTTACAACGCATACCATTACAACGCATAATGCTTTTGGGCGCTGGATAGTGAATAGTTTAATTTACTATTCCAACTCCAGTCCCCGTGGATAGTAGGGAAGGTGTTGGATAGTACATTAAACCTATTCCCTATCCTAGAGCGCCCCCCAGCGCTATGCGTTGTAATGGTTTGCGTTGTAATGGTAGTTCGTGGTAAAAGTTTTGTTGTAAAGGCTGTATACCGTCCTTTCCCCTTCAGTGAGTTGCCAGCCTCGGGCCCACTTATTCTTAAGTTATTTATATATATATATATATATATATATATATATATATATATATATATATATATATATATATATATATATATATATGTATTACCTACTGGCGGTCGCCAGTAGGTATATATAGTTAGGATTTTTTCTCTATGGGTTTTTTGAAAATTCTATGTCTAATAACTTTGGCGTTTGTGGACGGAATTGGCTGAAATTTTCAGGAAAATGGCACATTTTGTTTCTGAGCAGCCCTTGAAAATTTGGGGGGGGTTCGTCCAGTGGGGGCCGAGAAAAAAGGGGGGTCCCAAAACGTGTTTTTAACATTGAGTTTTCCATAGGGCGGTTGGCCTCACTTTTAGCCCGAACGGCTGAATGGATTTGCACGAAACTTGGCAAAATTGTAGGGACTGATAGCCCGATGTGCCTTTTGTAGGTCTCAATATATGTGCTCCAGTGGATTTTGAGAAATTAACGTTTAAAAAAAGATATATATCTGTAACAGCGGACCGGTTAGCGCTCTGGTTCGCGGACTTTTCGCGCAACGGAGCTTTGTGAAGCGAAGCTGATTGGTTCTCCGGCGTCTGTCAACATTCCAAACAGTCCGTAGCGGCCGCCATCTTGTCTCTCGGTAGGATCGAGAGACAAGAGGAGGTCAAAACAAAGGGGGAAATAACTATAAGGGGGCATAGTAGATCCTCGCTGACCCCCTAGGTTTGATGTGGAGGTTTTAAAAGGGCCCCGCGGGGCAAAAAAAAATAATAAAAATAATAATTGAACGGCTGAATGGATTTGCACGAAACTTGGCAAAATATTAGGGACTGGTAGCCCGATGTGCCTTTGCTAGGTCTCAATATATGTGCTCCAGTGGATTTTGAGAAATTAACGTTCAAAAAAAGATATATATCTGTAACAGCGCTCCGCTTCGCGTAACGGAGGTTTGCGAAGCTGATTGGTCATTCTGTCACTGGGCTATAGTTGGGCTACATCTGGCTGATATTTGGGCTACATTTGTTTTTTTGTGTGTCTGGCGGCCATCTTTGAGCTACATTGGGCTACATTGGGCTTCATTGGGCTACATTCGGCTAATTAGCAAATAGCTCATCGCAAACTAGGAATGGTAAAGAATCGCTATTTATTCCTTAAAGTTCGCTATTTAGGAAATGCAAATAACTTTGATGATACATATGGCGGTTCATCTCTAACAAGATAAGAAGCATAGGGATAGATTTATGATGACTGGCGCATCACCAGGGATGTGTTAGTCATTCTGTGCCGCTGTTCCGTCACCTATGGTGTGCTGCATTTACAATGCGGCGCATCATGGGGCAAAAACAGCACAGATGCGTGATGTATCTGTGCCGTAAAGGTGGCGCATTGCTGGAGTTGTATCGCAAGTGTGATGAAGGTCCAGCAAGGGTCGGGGGTGCCCCTGTCGCAGGGTTTCTGTTCTCACACAGAACTGTGGACAGAGGATTGGAACCTCGGCGAATTAGGGTGTCCCAAAACTCACGTTAGTAATCAAAAACTATTTAGCAAGCTAGGTACAGTGTCACATTGGATATAACAAACTCTCAATGTTTAGACAATCCAGAATATGAACTTATAGTACCTCAGGATACGTGGAACTCATGAACAGTCGGTCGTTATATATTTCTTAGAAACCAGAACATGGAGTTAAGAAGAACACATGTGTATTTGAAATGTTTATTTACTAATGCCGTCTTCTCAGGCGTAGTACCTTAGATAATAAAAGTACACATATTATCAGTAGCAAAATTACCAGCATAGTTACTAGTACATAAAAAGTGAATGGTGATAGTATGTTAACATGCTGTAAATGAATAAGAGTTAGCAACACTTATAAGCAGCCGCGGGCCGTGGAGGGAGTTACGGTGAGGCAGGGAGGCGGGGAGGGGGAGAAGCAGGGTGGAGAATACAAGTACACATATTATCAGTAGCAAAATTACCAGCATAGTTACTAGTACATAAAAAGCGAATGGTGACAGTATGTTAACATGCTGTAAATGAATAAGAGTTAGCAACACTTATAAGCAGCCGCGGGCCGTGGAGGGAGTTACGGTGGGGCAGGGAGGCGGGGAGGGGGAGGGGCAAGGTAGAGAGGGCTCCACCCTGCTTCTCCCCCTCCCCGCCTCCCTGCCTCACCGTAACTCCCTCCACGGCCCGCGGCTGCTTATATCTCACCCTCCCTAATACACATATTATATTATTTGCTAAGAAGGTCTCTTTGTGTTGGTTTAGGGCGTGCCCATACTTTAGTGTCTTAGATTTGAAGGAATCACATCAGCATACACCAGCTCTCTCTTCATGTGAACCGCATCAACTGTTGTGTATGTGTGTTCGGCAAAGCAATATAAAACCCGCCTCATGCCCAGAATTGGCAGAAGTTGCACTTATGTTATGAGTATGAAGTCGTGGAGATCAGACCTCATAACAATTCTGTATCGTGTTGTTCTTGAAACTTTAGCACTCGCTGTACAGATATAGTTTAACAAGTAAAGCAGATAGTAGACCAATAACATATTATTCTCATGTAAACCACGATGAACTACTAGGTGGAAAGCTAAAGCAACAACTAAGTGTCGTGTGCAGAAGTTGCAAAAAAGGAAAAATGGCGTTTAAACCGGTAATGAGCCCATGCTAACTTAACACGGTGTAAAGATATCCAGGACCTAGATGACACCTCCTCATGATCCGGAAACGAACTGAATAAGATAATAGAAGTGCCATCTCATGAGAGCAGATTGCAAGTTTATATGTGGACGGTCCGCAAGGTAAAGCATTAAAAACTAGGAAAATTCAATGCTAAAGAAAAATAAAACAGCCAAGTACTTTATCGAGTCTTAAGCCAATAGGCAAGGTAAATAATAAAAACTTGACAAATAAGTCAATGAATTGTCAATGAAATGCTAGTACTCAGCATATGAAACATGAAAAAGGTCTATGACATAACTGTGTATGCAAAATAAGCTGCAACAGCCTCCAATAGGAAGTCACCGTCTTCATCCGAAAACAGTTCAGCCATCCAATTTAAAAGCGGAAAAGAACATACGTGCTCTCCCAGCACCGGATCCTCTATCACCATCAGAGGACAGCTCGGTGGGTTTTCAAGAAAGCTGTGTTCCAAGAAAGACTGTGCTGCCGCCAGTAAATTCCAGGGACCAAGTAGTCCATGCATCAATGCCACAGCCATAATCCTTTCGCCAGGACAAATCAACTCGTGAGTAATGATAGGAGTCATCAGCTGATTAAAGTCGACGTCAGGAGAAACCGGTCCGCAGAGACACAAATCAATGGCCCAATCAAAATCACAGGTCAGGCAGTGAAATACAGGCTGGACACAGGTGAAGTAGGAGAACCGAAAAGATAATCCATATGCCGTGCTTAATATCGCCAACGGCATTGTGCCATAATATTCTAGCATGCGATTGCGGAACAGTGTCAGCAGCTGCAGGGTCGGAGGTTGCATAGGAGGGACATCCATATTTAAAAATGTAAAAAAGCACAAGAGCGTCCGCTGGTAATGCAAGTAAAAATGCAATCCACGAACCAGAGTGGAGAAAATGGAATGAAAGGGAGCAGGGATGACTCCAAAGATTTTCTCAAATGAAGTCACGAGACCACTGGTAACAACTTTAAAAAAGTGTGCCAGGGATTTTGTGGAGGATGCGTTAAAGATAGTCGGAAACATGTTGCTGAAATTGAAAGGCAAACCTGTGTACGGGTGTTCGCTATGTGAAGTACGAAAGTTTCACGGGCCGAACTCAAGGCCACCTCTCTCTGAGACAAAAGAGCTCTTATTCTTGTCATGCCGTTGAAACGTGTCCCAAGGTTGGTATTTGTGGCCAGATTGAAAACTCCCTATGTTCATGTGTGGGAGGAAATAGAACATTTCTGCAGCAAATAACCCGTTCACTTACTGTTACGATAAAAGGAATACTTTTAATTAACTCAGAACAATCTTCATTATTGAGCATCAAATAACTACCATTTTCCAACAACTTGAACGTGGGGATGATAGCAGGAACTGGCGTGCCTTGCAACACGCAAGCCATATTTGGTCGGTGTTTGTTGCATGAATCGTGTAACTGTATGTGCCTACACATTAGTGAATGATCTGGCGTCTCAGTGCATTCCTCTCCATTCAGATAAACTTCTTGATCATCTTTGAAACATCTGTATGTGTATGGAAGCGACCAGACCTCATGAACAAAAGCACTACCTAAAGGTTCATAAAGACCTATTGGTATATATTTCATACAATTTGAAAACTTATATAAAGCAAAAGGCAGCGTTATTAAACCGTGGATAAGGCATGTTGCCAAAAAACCCGCAATCCTCTGCTGATGATGTCACTGAGCATGCCATGAATGATGTAATATGTGACATCATCAGTAGTGGATTATGGGTAATAGTATCTCTAGTTTACTCCCCTATAGCTGTCTTTCTTTTAACATAAGTGTGTGTTTCCTTCCCTTATACTTACTGTTTTTGGTTCGCTTCCAGTTCGCGTACCAGCGAGCGAACTAGGAAGCGAACTAAGAGAAATAGAGGTTGGCACAGTTCCAAATATTGTACCAATTTTTTAATAACGGGGAGGTAGTTCTGAAAAGAACTTTTTTTTTTATTTTTCTGAACATTTTTTTACTGTTTTTGAATTTTTCGGAACAGTTTTATATTTTTTGGGGTTTTTCTTGGAGGGGGCAATGAAAACGATTCATTGTAAAGGGCTCAACAGGAGCAACAAAACAAAAAAAAGAAGTATTTATTATTTTGGGCGTTTCGGACAAACTTGCATATGATAGTCAATAGCTCTGTTGATCAGAGTGATGCTTCTTTCTCCGTAGGAAATGAATCCATCGCAAAATACGCAGGTGTGTTTTACTTCACCAAATCTCATTTGTATATTTGGCACCATCTCCCTGCCCTCTGGTCCCGTTACTTCCGGTACAACAGATCTTCTGGCCATAATAGGGAGATTATCTAGGTCGTTCCGAAACTGTGCAGCACTGTAGTTGTTAGGATGCCACCTAGTCATATGGCGATGCATTGTGTAGTTTCCGAAACTGTATTTTTTGTCGGTCCCTCTGGACAGTCTATCTTGACATATAAGGCAAGTTACGTATCTTGCATTTACTTTTTTCTGACCTTTGGGAATTTTAAAAAATTGCCAAATGAAGTTTTCTTTCCGGTGAGACGTCTTGGGCTGCTCAGGCAAAAACTGCCTCTCTTCGTGCTCGTCCTCCTGTTCCTCTTCTTCTTCTTCTTGTTGAATTACAACTTGAGCAGGTGGTCCACTCTTCCTTGGATGTGGTGGAGGTGGTGGGGAAGCACCAGCTGAAGCTACTAAAGAAGCCATTGCTCAGTGATCACAAAGGGTCTTTCTCTCACAATGATGAAAGTCAGAGTGAGGAAAGAAGGAGGGATTTTCATCATTTGGGAAAAACAAGAGTTCTCAACCAATCAAAAGTGTTCATTTTAGATTATATGACCTAGTCTTACATCATTAGGAAACCAAAAGTGAAATGAACCAATGAAAAGTGTTATTACCAAGTCACATGACTTGCTGTGTTTACGTTAAGCGCTTTGCAGGGCCTCCCTGTTTGCTTCCAGAAACCTGCGCTTTGGCACTCGCTTCGCGTACCAGTTCGCTAACGTAGCACGTCATATGACGTATCAAGCGACAACGTGGAACGTCATGCGGACGGGAGGCGTCACGATGTTGTTTTCTAACGCGGCACTTGCGGTAAAGAAACGTTTACCGGCTCGCGGTCTATTTCGCGGCATCAAGGTCAGCTAACGGGAAGCTTCCTGATTCGCGAAGCGGGAACGAAGAAAAAAAAATATTTAAAAAAAAAAATATTCATAAACATATAAAATATATTTTTGGATTTAAAGAAGAATACATTTTACAGCTACAGATATTAGCTGTTAAAAAAACCAATGAAATTCACAGAAAAAACCATAGGTTATAGACCATATATAGTTAGGAATTAGCATTTACAAAACCTTGAAAATTCACTGAAAAAACCATAGGTTATAGACCATATATAGTTAGGAAATAGCATTTAGAAAACCTTATTTTACTCACACAAAACCATTGAAATTCCATATATAGTTAGTTGCACTAACTATATATCGCGCACCTGCAATCCACTGCTGATGATGTCACATATTACATCATTCATGACATGGTCAGTGACATCACTGATGACATCACTGATGACATCTCAAATGACATCACTGATGACATCACTGATGACAACATCCAGTGACTGTATGCTTCTGTAAAGTTAAAATATGTCTTACATATTGAAGAATGAGTGGATGTATAAGTGTCTGGATGAAGGATTTAGTAGGTGCATGACTGACTGTATAAGTGAGTGATTAAATGTGTCTCACTGAGTGCATGGGTTAGTGACTAAACTGTTTTAAATTGTGCATCATTGTGTCTGTTGTTTTGTAATCTGATGCATGTGTTGATCATTAGCTATATGACTAACTATATGGGTTATTGATTAGTTGCCCAAGTATTTGTATGGGAGACTGAGTGTGTGTGTGGGTGTCTGGGAGGTGTATGACTCTGTGCATAGATGTGTGAGCAGTTGATTCACTAGATGTATGGGTTCAAAAGTGCATGTGGAAACATCTGTATGGGCGGTTGACTGTGTGCATGAGTGTATTGGTGAGTGAATGGATATCTCAGTGCTACATGTCAAAGTAAGTACATATGTAAAACACAGTACATGTGATAGTTGACATATATAAATAACTGTGCATAAGAGCCAGTGAATGTGTGAGTGGCTGTATGGATTATTGTGAACTTGTATCAGGGATTGTATAACAGAGTAAATATGTGTTATTATATGTTCCAATAAGTAAGGTGTGTATAACTATATAGTTGAGGAAATCGAGGTGTGATTGATTCTTTGCAAGACTGACTAGGTGTGTGAGTAACTCCATGGATGAGTGACAGTCTGTGAGTGTCTGTTTACACTGAGTGTATCTAAGGTTATATTAGAGTCTGAAGAGGTTCATTGTATCATCACATGAATGATGTCATCAGTGATGTGATCAGTAATGTCAAATGAGATGTCATCAGTGATGTCATCAGTGATGTCATTTGAGATGTCATCAGTGATGTCATCAGTGATGTCACTGACCATGTCATGAATGATGTAATATGTGACATCATCAGCAGTGGATTGCAGGTGCGCGATATATAGTTAGTGCAACTAACTATATATGGAATTTCAATGGTTTTGTGTGAGTAAAGTAAGGTTTTCTAAATGCTATTTCCTAACTATATATGGTCTATAACCTATGGTTTTTTCAGTGAATATATATATATATATATTTATATGTGTGTGTGTGTGTGTGTGTGTGTGTGTGTATGTATATATATATATATATATATATATATATATATATATATAAATTTCGCTCGTTGCACCGAGTGAATACAGTCTTGGTCGGGTGCCTTCGTCGTGGCGGTGCAACCGTGTAAACAATTGTCGCTCTCTCTCCGTACTTTACTTTCGAAGATAGGCACTCACAGCAGTCATTTTGGTTCATCCGCTTTTATTGCAGCAAAACATAACGCGTTTCAGCATCTGCCTTCATCAGATGCTTTACTCGTGCGCCAAAACCCAGCGTTTTTTATACACGTTTTGGTCAACAAGCATACTTTACGATCACATGATTTACTCGGGCATGGAAAGTGAAAGTGGACTTAAAAATCTCCGCCATATTGGAGTGGTTACGATCTATACATGCAGATAATAACACGTTATTTCATATATTTACACAATTCATTTACAATTGTCATATATACATATTTAAACTGCTTTTAGCAGATTCATGCCACAACTTTGTACTGCCCATTTGTAATTAAGTTGTAGCCGTGTATCGGCTGTGGTGCCTCCAACTCTCGTTGTTAGCAAATTCATCACTATCGTTAATTCCTAGTGATTTTTTTAAAACATATTTTATTGAATTTTCCATCAACACATTCTACAGTTTAATTTCGACAGATAGTTCGTATTAGTCCAATCATATCAACATATCAACATAATGCCCCCCAAAGCCTTCATTGTAAACTTATATATATAAAAATAAGTAGTCTAACATTGTACATTACCTAATTGTTATATCAGGTAAATTCAGCAGCTTAGTAGAATGTAATAGTTATAATAAAGACGTAAAACTAATTCCCACTACCCCCTCCCCAAGGTTACGGTCTGTGTCCAACCAATATCCATACTACCGGTATATCTAGTGGGTAGGCATTACCCTAGAGGTATCTAGGCCATACAGCAGCTTTGCTTTGTGCCGCATCAATATTCTATAGCAGACCCAGCGGTCGAGTCTCTAACACACAATATCTCTGTCCTAAGTCATCAAGTCCGGATCCTGCATATGTAGCCCTTCCAACATAACCTCCCATCCAAGGGAGATCAGGGTCTTTCGCAGGCCTCTAGCTTCTTCTCTGCGTAGCGTCACGCCTTCCGCTCCGCCCCATCTTAATATTTCTGCATGCCATACATGTACTTCTGGGGATTTGCGAGATTTCCACCTCATAGTTATATTTCGAACAGCTAATAAAAATGCGAGGGTTTACAAATCGGTATTGCACTTTGTGGGTGGTGGTTCGAGTATGAAGCCCCAGGATGCACTCCTCTGCTGTGTCAGTAATGGTAATCTTCTTGGAAGATTCTATCATTTGTCGTATCATTTCCCAGTACCTATGCAGTAGTGGGCATTCCTATATCATGTGTATAAAACCTGCCCCCTCTAAAAGACACCTCGGGCAACAATGCTGTGTTTGGGGGAACATCTTATCTAGTCTGTTCGGGTTAAATACGCATGTTGTAACACAATCGTTTAAATAAATTTGAATCTGGCATTGCGAGGGATTTTCCTGGGGTGTTTCAGCACTATCGCCCATTCCCTGTCCGTCAGTTCCTTCCCTACATCCACTTCCCATTGAGTCTTCAACGTTTGCAGGGAAACCCTTGTGTGTGCACTAATTCCAGTGTATAACCATTTGATCAAATGACGTCCACCACCCATATAATATACCATCTTAATCAGTTCATTCTCAGGGGGGAGTCCCCTGAAGAACCCTAGTCTTCTTATTAAATCTAAGCAGTGCCGTGTGTGTTAAAAACATGGATGCTGGGGCGCCGGTTTGATGCATGAATGTATTGTGGTCCATTAGTGTTCCCTCTCCAAACAAATCTGCTACCATACTTATACCTACATCCATCCAGGGTGTCAGTTTGCGTTTCGTTAGCCTCCCACTTGCCAGCGTAATCCCTAGCAATGGTATATTCCCTGCATATCTGTGCCCCGTGCGTGTGTATTGCAGCGCCGCTCTCCAGCACCGTAGCGCTGTCTGCAGAAGCAGGGGAAGCCCCGCTGGCATCCTACTGCCTGGTAGCAATAGGACATGTATTTTGCCGTTTTCCAAGTCCACAACGGTATGATCAATGTCATGTAGGTTACGGCCCGCTGTCCAGTAGGACAGCCATTGTAGTTGACAGGCATAGTAATAAGCGCGATAATCTGGTACTCCCAGGCCACCTGCCTCAGACCCGACTTGAATTTTTTTAAGGCTAATGCACCGTCTACCCTTACCCCAAATAAGATCTATTGGCAGAGTGTTGAGTAAATTAAAGGTGTGTTGTGGTACTATCAAAGGTAGATTCGTGAAGTAATACACCAATCGGGGTAACACAACCATTTTAGCAATAGCTGCCCTGCCCGTAATAGAAAGCGGCAACGCATTCCAGAATGCAACACTAGCTCTCAGTGCCCTGATTGCCTCATTCAGATTACCCTCCAACATGTCTTCAGGTGTCCTATAGATTTGTATTCCCAGGTAGCGAAACGTCGACTGCGTAACCTGAATGGTAGTGTCACCAATATATATTTCTGTAATGTCCACCCAATCCGCAAAGAAAAAGGCATGCGTCTTGGTAGTGTTTAAGGCAAATTCCGATATACGTTCGTACCCTTGGAACGCCTCAAATAAGGTGACCAGTGGGGTGCGAAGATCGGATATGTACAGAAGTATATCATCTGCCAAAGCACGCCTCACAGGTGTGGGACTTGATATCTACAGAGAAGCCTGATCTTTGCTTCTTAACAGAGACTTGGCTCAAGCCTCATTCAGTCCCAGACATTACTCTAGGCATCCCGATGGGCTACAAGGTTTCTAGACTGGACCGCCCACACAAAATAGGTGGCGGAATAGCCATTGTATATAAGGAGGAACTAACTGTCACAATATTGGAGGAAATCAGCACCCCTCTGATGGAACTAATGATTTTTAAACTTAGCTTTGCCTCTGGGGAGAATAGAAGGGGTGCGGTCCTATATCGACCCCCAGGTCCGAGTGTGGATTTCTCGATCTCACTTATGGAGGTTCTGGCGCCATTTATTTTAAACAATCAGAACTTCTTATTAGTGGGAGACTTCAACTTCCACAGTGAATTAGAGACATGCACGGAGGCCAGAACACTTCTCATGGATCTCGGAGGAACATGGCGGCAGGCTGACGTCTGCCGAGGGAGCTCCGGTCCGGGAGGTGATTTCTCCGAAAAGAAGGCAGCGACAAAGGCACCGAAACGGTGAGAGCGGAGCGGGTGATTTTTTAGTATAATGCGAGCAGCACCCTGATGCCTTTTCTCTGTTTTTCCTTGCAAAAACGGGAAAATATCAAGCAAGTCAAGGCGGCGTCCATTCCGGTCGAGGAGTGCTCCCGGCACTAGGACCCTGGAGGAATGGAGAGGCGGGGAGATCGAAGAACGCGGTTGGAGACGGAGTCAGAGTCAGGAAGTGAAAGCGGCCGGCGGCCGGCGGGGGAGCGAGGCAGCAGACGTGCTCGGCGGTGTGTTATGAGCTCGAGCAGGCTTCTTCTTCCAGAATTTAATTCTGGTCCCACGGAGGGCGAAGTCAAAGGAGTCTGCGTCCCTTCCACAGCACATGAGGAGAGGAGGTATCTCGGGAGAATACTGCGGGGGTCGAGGGATTGGGCTTATGCGTGGGGGCAAGCGAGGAGGCTGTTGGCAAGAGTAAGCCTCAACTCCCCACTAACTAGCAATTTTGTGTATCGTCCCTCATTAAAGGAAGGAGCGGAGAAGGGGGTTCTAACATTCAGGCTCCAGAGGGGCTCGGTTGGTCTGGAACTGAGTAGTGGTGAGGTATTATGTGAGCTACAGCGTTTGTTACAAGACAAGGGCATGGACTTAGGAGCAAGTCTAATACCTGAGAATCTGCCTATACACCCCAGACAAGAGGAGGAGACAGTCATCTTCCCAGAGAGCCTGGTAGGTGAGGAGTATAAGATTAAGACTGCTACTAAAGATAAGGGAAAGATTAAGGTACCCTCAAACTTATCTTGTAATATAGCCTCCAATATTCCTTCTAACGCATCTTCTCCCCCACCACCCCTTACCTTCAAACCTTTAGTCAGGAATAGGTACCAGTTGAGGTCAAGATTCGCCTTACAGAAGTCAGGAGTTGAGGTTCCCGCCACCGTAACAGCAGGTGTTATCCCGATCTCCCCGATAGGAAGAAGGAGGGGTAGGAGCAATATCGCGGGGGAAGTGGGGGAAGCGATTAAGCAAAAGCAAAAGCAAAAATTAAAGCAGAAGGTGCTGAAATCCTGCGCGACAGTCCCGAAGCCCACCCCTTCCCTAAAGGCTTACTTTAAAATAATGGAGAAGGTGGTTGACTCCCCGACAGGAGGAGGAAGTATCCCCTGCCATATCTCTCCAGGATCCCCGGGTTCATCCAGTCATCCTACGTCAAAGGACCCACAAAGTATCAGAAGCTTATCAGACCATACTTCTGCGGATATACCAGGCATATCCTTCGCGGTGACTCTAAAAAATAGCTACTCGGTATTGGGACAGTTGGAGGATGCAACAAATCAAGAGAGTCAAGAGAGAGCAGAGGAAGAGCTAGTGCAAGATGATGAAACCGGAACTAGAATAGAGGGAAGACCTTTAGGTCAGAGGCCGGCACAGACCGTTTTGGCTAGCCCCTCACCCCCTGTAATATCAGTGGTGACAGCTCCGGACGCAGGTCTGTCACAGGTGGGTGCTCTTCTCTTAAGTCTTAGAGAGGACCTGCTGACGAAACTTGATCAGAAGTTCGATACATCCGAGGCCAACCCAAAAATCATTCATGATCAGTGCGCCAGTTTGGAGCAAAAATTGGTGGATGTCAGTAAGCGCACGGAGGAGCTCGAGGAAGATGTTAGTCTCCTAAAGGGAGCCTCACAAAGACATGAAAGAGATATTGAGACGCTAAGAGCGCAAAACAGGGACCTTCAGATGGACGTGGAAAGATTAGAGATCCACTCAAGAAGGAACAATCTGAAGTTCTTGAAAATACCTGAAGGGTTGGAAAATGGGGATGTTAAAGCCTTTATCTGCAAAATCCTCCGAGAGGGCGTCCTAAAAAACAGTCCAGAAATAGATCTTGAGAGGGAGATACAAAGAGCCCACAGAGACCCTTTCAGGCAGCGTTCCGGAAGATCTGAGCCACGAAAGATCCTGGTGAATTTTCTATCCTTTTCAGTAAAAGAATTAATCTTGAGTAATGCCCTGAAGGAAAAATCCCTACAATTAGGTGCAGCAAACTATATGATCCGTTCTGATGTAGGGAAAATAACAGCACAAAGACAGTGGGAGTTGGGGACTCGCATGCCTGAGCTGAGGAGCTTAGGGGCTCAGGTCCAGATGAAGTTCCCTGCCTTTTTGAGAGTGGTCTGGAAGAACAAAACGCATAACTTTAATTCAGTTCAGGATGTCGACTCCTTTCTTATTTTGATGCGTGAGAAAATGTCTGAGTAAGATAAAATAGGACTCTGGAAACCCCCGGGGGGGTTGAGAGCAAAATTAGTTAGATAATTAGTTAGATAATTAGCTTAGAATCTAAGTAACACGTGCATAAAGGCAATTAATGGTGTGTGTGTGGGGTCTCGGGGTGCCTGTAGTTTTCTAGGGTAGAGAAAGAAATGGTAAAAAAAAATTAGGAGGGGAAAAAAAAAAAAAAAAAAAAGGGGAAAAGTTAAAAAACAAATAATAATAATAAAAAAATAAATAAAAAAAAATAAATTCTTTCTACTATATAAAGGGTGTCCATTTGGAAAAGTAGGGAAAGGGGAAGAATAGATTTAACTAGCTTTTGTCGTACATATATAGCATAATAAACCACGAGGGTTGCCTCCCGGGGGGTCTGGAGAGTTCCCGACGGGCGACATGATCGCCATAGGAGTAAAGGGGGGGGTTCCTCAGGGAAGGGGGGGAGGAGGGAGGGGAGTAGGGGGAAAAAGTAAAACAAATCCTCATATTAGCTTGAAAATAATTTTTGCTCAAGTAGGGAGCTGGCTCAAAATGTTTAAGGTGATGTTAGAGAATTATGGCCGATACGACACATAGTATAAAACTTATAAGCTGGAATGTCAATGGGTTAAGAGATAGGACCAAAGCAAGAAGGATCATAGATTTTTTGTTTAGATCAGGGGCGCATATCTGTCTATTAGAGGAGACACATGTGGAGAGGGAAGAATGCTGTCAAATATTTAGGAGATGCAGATGGATCCAGGAAATTATATCCTCGGGACAAAGCGGTAGTACAAGGGGGGTGGCCGTGATTATTAGAGCAGGCTCGGGGATTAGGTTGTTAAAATACGAAACAGACATTTCAGGCAGATGGTTGATAGCTTCTTTGACGGTAGGAAGCACCCCTCTTGTCTGCGCAGTCTACTATGGCCCGAATCTAGACTCCCCGAGTGCCCTGATGAAACTTAAAACCAATCTAATAGAGACAACAGGCCCAATAATTATTGGGGGAGACTTTAATCTTATTTTTGATAGAGATCTGGATAGAACATCAAGAGTGAGATTTTCTCCACCAAAAAAAACCAGTTCAGAACTTAAGAATATAATGAGGGATTTCAACTTGATGGACATTTGGAGATTCAAAAATCCAGGGGGAAGAGATTTTTCTTTTTATAGTAGAAGATATGGGCATCACTCTAGAATAGATTTCTTCCTGGTAGATAAGAACCTCACTTCGGCAGTCAACTCTATATCATATGTCCCTGCAATTCTTTCAGATCACTCAGTGGTGGAAATGGTAGTTAATATGAAACAGAAAAAACATTTCAGGAGATGGACATTGGATCGGACGCTGCTGCTGGATGAAGGGGTCAGACAGGATTTAGTGACCCAGTCTGAAGAATTCTTTACAATCAATATAGGGTCAGCAAATAAACAAATTGTCTGGGAATCCTATAAAGCTTTTTCCCGAGGTTTTTTAACAACCCTGATGATTAGGAGGAATAGACTGAGGAAAGAGAAAAGGGAAGCACAGATTTCAAGAATCAAGCTTAAGGAGCAGGAGTTACAGAGGGCATCAGCAGAGGAGTCGGATAACAGGCTAATTCTTCAGAGAGAACTCGACTGTTTGCTTGCTGAATTTCAAGCAGGGTTGGACAAGGAATTGAAGGAAAAGTGGGACATTAGTAATTTACAGCAGTTTGCTTACGGTGAGAAGTGTGGGCGTCTCCTGGCCTGGAAGGCTCGAGCAGACAGAACAAGAAACCAGATAGATAGTTTGGTTTTATCAAGTACAGGGGAAAAAACTAACGAAGATGACTGCATAAGAGAAGAAGCAAAGAGATATATGCAGGCCCTATATGGACCGAGTTCTTCTGTGGGTAAGCATCAAGTGGAATCCTGGTTTGCAAATGTCTTGCTCCCCAAGTTATCTGAGTCAGACAGCTCTTACCTTAGTTCAGAAATCAAAGAAGGGGAAGTAAGGGCTCAGCTGGCGAAAATGGCTAAGGGCAAAGCCGCAGGCCCAGATGGGCTTCCAGTGGAGATGTTTAAGATTGTTATAGAGCAGATCATAGGGGTTTTGACCCCATTATTCAATGAAGTTCTACTCAGGGGAGGACAAGTCCCCAGGTCATGGGCGGAGGCAACGGTCACATTACTGTTGAAGCCAAACAAGGACCCAAGTAGGATAGAGTCCTACAGGTCCATTTCACTTCTAAATGTGGACTATAAAATATTTGCGGGGGTACTGGCCACGAGACTAGCAAAGGTAGTAAAATCGGTAGTACATAGTGACCAAAGGGGCTTCATTCCGGATAGGCAGCTCAACGAGTTGACTTTTCAAGTGGTAGCAGCGATTGATCTGGCTCAAGAAAAGAAGCTGCCTCTGACTATAGTAGCAGTGGATGCCGCCAAGGCATTTGATCAGGTCGACTGGAACTACATGTGGTTGGCGATGGAAAAATTTGGCTTTCCGATGAACTACATAACAGCCATCAAGCACTTATATTTAGCTCCGACAGCAAAGGTCTTAGTAAATGGTTCATTGACTGAGCAGGTCCATATTTCCAGAGGTACTCGACAGGGATGTCCCTTATCCCCCCTATTGTTTGACTTATATATAGAGCCTTTCGTTTGTTTATTAAGAGCTGATCCAATAATTAAACCCTTCAAGATAGCGGATATGGAGCTTAAGTTGGCATTGTATGCGGATGACCTGTTAATGTACACTATAAATCCGGACGTAGCGATCCCCAGATTATTAGATGTTGCAAAGGGGTTTGGTAATATTTCGGGGTACTCAATCAATGCTGAAAAGACGGAAATAATGGAATGGAACCAGCAGTCTAGTTCGACGGGGAAGAAGAATAAAATGAGGTATCTGGGAATCCATCTGGTCAATGAGATAGATGAAATCCCCAAAATTAATTTAGAAAGGGTCATTAAAGACACAATTGTTTTATTGCAATGTTGGTCCTCTCTGCCTTTAAATATATATGGGAGAGTGAATCTCCTGAAAATGATAGTGCTTCCTAAGGTCACTTTTTTATTTAATGCAATTCCATTATCTTTTCCAGCACCCTTAATTAAAAAGCTACAAGGAAAACTGGGCTCATTCATTTGGAATGCTAAAGGCCCCCGTATAGCATGGAAGAAATTAAGAAGGGGTCTCAAGACAGGAGGGCTAGCATTTCCAGACTTAATGTTGTATTGCCATGCCTTTCATTTTAAGCATTTCAGAATTATGGCGGGCCATATAGACCAATCATCAATGGGGTTGCTATTTTCTGTCTTATTAAAGGAAGTCCCTCAGGGATCTAGTTTCTTTCTTTACAAGTTTGGGGACCCAACATTTTTCAAGAAAGTAAGGTTGAAGATTTTAAGGTCAGCTCTGAAAAATTGGGTATTTGTAAGGACTAAACTAAACATCTTGTATTATGCGCCGCAGGCACCTATATGGGACTCACCAGGCCTCCCTGCCTGCCTTAATGATCAACTATCACTACCTTTAAAGCAGGCAGGGCTGGAGAGGTGGGGAGACCTGCAGGGAGATGGCCAACTTTTAAGTTGGGACACTCTGTTTAATCTAACTAGGGGAGCCCTGACGCGGTTTAAATACTATCAATTGTCAGGCTGGTGGACAACGAGACCTGACATACCCAATGATAACAACCCCCCAAACCCCAAATTTGAAGAGGTAGCTAGAAGGGGTAAGTGGAAATCCCAAATATCATTTTGGTGTTCGGCAATGTTGGAGGGGGAGGACGTTGCAGAGTCTGAAATCTGTAAATTGTGGAGCAACGCTCTTACCCCGGCAGACGGGTCCTTTTTAGATTTCTGGCACGACTCTTTCAGGGTGTTAAATGCTGTAATCAAGCCGGCTGCGCTGAAAAGGAATCACATATACACCATGTATAGGGTTTATATAACCCCGAAGAAATTGGCAAAATTCTCAAATATTGACTATGACTGCCCTAGGTGTGGCCTCTTGAGAGCTGACGACATTCATATGTTTATAGACTGTCCCGAATTGGCGGACTACTGGGGGAAGATAAAGGAATTTTTGGAAGAAGTACTGTTAATGTCTATAGTACTTCCAAGGCTTACAGTTATGTTTGGGCTTGTAACGAACTATCAGGTGAATGACCTCACCACTAAATTCGTATTCTTTATCATCCTCTTAGCAAGGCGTGAGATCTGTAGGGCATGGAAAGATCCAACTCCCCCTACCTTTGCTAATTGCCTGAGGCAGATTATGTTAACCTGCAAATCAGATGTGGCATGTGATCCCAGAAGTGAGACGAATGTTTGGGCAGCCTTGGTGGCATGGCAATCTCGATGATTGGTTTTCCAATGATTTGTCTGGAGCCCTGCTGGTTCCCCGTACTCCTAAGTAGCAAAGGGCGCACAAAGATCGGCGAAAAAAAGGAGTTTGGAGGGGAAGGTAGTGGCCGCTTGAGGGTACGGGCAATCCAACTTGCATAAGGCCAAAACGAATGAGGGTCGGTACAGAACGGCCAGTAGTGCATGGAGCCGCCAGTGTCCCATCAAGAGTTCCATATGTGATATATGAGGATTTAAAAAAATTTTAGAAAAAAAAAAAAAGAACACTTCTCATGGATATGGAACATTTAGGTCTCAAAAAAATGAATCAGGGACCCACACATGAGGCTGGTCACACGTTGGACTTGGTGTTTTCCAACTAATTTTTAAATATGTGTACACCCCCCACTCAAGTAGAATGGACAGATCACTTTATCTTAAAATTTTACACTAAACCCATGGGTAAATCAAGTGCTCCGACCGCCTTAGCGACCAAAAGAAGACCATGGCACAAATTAACACAGGACACCTTTCGAGAAGCCTATAAAGCTCCTATAATTAACGATCACAAGGGAATAATGTCACTTGAGCTCAATCGGTTTGTAAATGCTGTATATGAAGCAATTGATGGCATCATTCCACAGAAAACGTATAAACCCCGCCAAGCAGCCAGACAAGAAGTCTGGTACTCCGAAGACCTGAGACATATGAAACAAAAGTCCAGGAAGCTGGAAAAAGTGTGGAGACAATCTCGGAATCTGGAGGATAAACAATGCTACTTAACATCCCTCAGATCTTATCATAAGGCTATAAGGATGGCTCGGAAAAGCCATATTGCTATGCAACTTGCAGAGGCAGGGAAGGACTCTAAAGCTCTTTTTCAAATCCTGCAAACTTTTACGAAGCCTGTAGCATGCGAGACGGCGGAGGTTGCCTCTCAAGAACTATGTGATGGGATTTCACACTTCTTTATGAAGAAAATCGATACGATCTATGCAAAGATATTGGCCACTAAATCGACTGAAGTAGCCGATCTTAATAACCCCCCTCACAATAGTATACAGCAGAACATACAGGCCAACTGCCTAAAACATTTCCCCCTTATTTCCTTAGAGGAAGTCATTGCCCTCACAAAAGTGATTAAGAGCGGTAGTCCGCAGGATACTGTTCCCGCCCGTATCATGCCTATGTTGGCCGAAACTCTTGGTCCAGGTATCCAGAAACGAATTAATCTATCATTAAGTATGGGAGAAGTTCCAAGAGATTGGAAACGGGCACTGGTAAAACCGTTAAGGAAAAACACCACCATTCCTTGGACGGATCTTGCCAACCTACGACCTATCTCTCTCCTCCCCTTTATGGGCAAGATGATAGAGAAATTCGTTAATGGCCATCTGTCCAGTTTTGTTGAGGAGACACATGGACTGGATCCTTCCCAGTCGGGTTTCAGGCCAAGACACAGCACCGAGACCACCTTGCTGTCAGTCGCAGACGATCTACATATGTACCAGGATGGGGGCTATTCTGTCATCCTGGTTCTATTGGATCTGTCTGCGGCGTTTGACACCGTGTCACATGACATCATGACCACTAGACTCGCGAACATCGGTCTGGAAGGTGGAGCCCTGGCATGGTTAAGGAGTTTCCTGACAGACCGCACCCAGACAGTCACCTTGGGTGCCTACCGGTCATAGGAGTTGGGGTTCTCAAAGGGGGTGCCACAGGGTTCTTGCTTAAGCCCGACCCTGTTCAATATCTACGTGGCCCCCCTGGCAAACATCATGAGATCCCATGGGTTCATCCCTATGTCATACGCGGATGACACCCAACTCCTCTTCCCGTTTAAACATCTTACGGATACGGTCAGGAACTCTTTCTCCACGGGGATGAAGGCAGTGGCCCACTGGATGGCATCTAACTTCTTGCAATGTAATGTTGCAAAAACGGAAGTGATGCTGTTCGGTGAGGCAAAGCTCCTATGGTCCCCAGACTGGTGGCCGCAAGATCTTGGCCCAGTCCCAGAGCCAAAGCAAGTGGTAAAAAATCTCGGTGTGCGTTTGGACCAGGAGCTCTCTTTGAAACAATACAGCAACCAAGTGGTGAGCTCATGTTTTCATGTGATCGCCATGTTGAGGAAAGTCTTCCCTATGCTCCCTGACTCAACTAGGAGAACGTTAGTGCAGGCCCTAATAATGAGTCGTCTGGACTACTGCAACGGGATGCTCCTATCAGCAAACGAGGGAGTTATTGCGAGATTGCAAGTAGTCCAGAACACTGCGGCCCGTCTTGTCCTAAATCAGCCTCCCCGCACACCATCGAAGCCTCTTTTGAACACCTTACATTGGCTGCCCATTAAACAAAGGGTGAAGTACAAGATAGGGTGTACTATACATAAAAGTCTCCAGAATAAAGGTCCAGAATATCTAAATAGCAGATTCTCCCTCTATAAACCGGTACGATCCTTGAGATCCAGTGAACAAGCTCTACTACAGGTTCCAAGAGCCAGAAAGACCAGGCAAGGTGGAAGAGCTCTATCTATCGCCGGACCAAGGCTGTGGAACAGCCTCCCTCTTTCTTTGAGACTCTGTCAGGAATATCTCCCGTTTAAAAAACAGTTAAAAACCTTCCTATTTTCTATCTAGTGAAATCTGCATACCTACTGTCACAAGCTGAAAAGGTTTTCAAAGGCGCGGAGATACTCCTCCGGGAGGTGATCCTAGCGCGGTACAAACCCGCAAATAAATAAATAAATCAGCGTATGCCAAAAATAGATGGGTCGTATTACCCAGACGTATCCCCAGATCTAGAAAGTCCCGTCGCAGCTGTATTGCTAATGGCTCTAGTGCTAATATAAAAAGAAGGGGGATAGTGGGCACCCTTGCCTTGTGCCTTAATGTATGGTGTATTCTCCCGATATATGTCCTCTCGTTCTAGTACGCGCCGTAGGGGCATCGTATAATATTCGTACCCATGTAATATATTCTTCCGGGATGCCGAATTTCCCCAGTGCTTGGAACATATACTCCCACTGTATTGAATCAAAAGCCTGCCGTAGGTCAAGTTAAATACAGCCGGCATATGGATAACTTTTCAGGGTTTCTGTTAGCAAATAATGCAATTTCCTTATGTTTAGGGATGTACTCCAAGCAGGCAGAAAACCAGTTTGGTCAATGTATATCAACTTTGATAAATGTGGAATCAGTCTGTTTGCGAGCACTTTACTCAATATTTTATATTCTGTGGACAACAACGACAGAGGTCGATAATTAGCCATATCTGTGTGCTCCCTTTGGTAGCGCGATGACCAGTGCATGTGCCATCGTAATAGGTAAAGATCCCTTTTCCCACACCTCCTTATATAAATCTACCAACTGGGACACCAATGCCTCCGCATAGGTTTCATAGAACTCGATGGGTAGTCCATCAATACCAGGCTTTTTGTTGCGCGGCAGCCCCTTCATTGCCACTCTGATCTCCTGTGATGTAATGTGGCCTATAAGCCCTTTACGCACCGGTTCCTTTATTGTCAGGTATGTTAGGTCAGATAGAAAGGCCTCCGTGTGTGGCCCAGTAGAGCTGTCAGGTGCCCTGTATAATGTGGCATAGTAGACGCGAAATGCCATATTAATCTCCCCTTGAGTGGTGATTATGTCGCCAGTATCTGTGATAAGTCGAGGTATGACCACAGACGGAGGATCATCTCGTAGAATGCGAGCCAGTAAGGCTCCCGCCCTGTCTGCCTCATTGGGAGTGCGCTGTGTGAATGCTGCAAAATCCATTACTCTCAGGGATTCCAACTGTTCCGCGTGACGGATTCGCTCCTGATGCAGAGGCCCTTTTTTCCCCCCGTCCGTAATTGCCTCTTGCTCAAGTATGCCCATTTTCCCTTCAACCTCCACTATTGATTTGTGCAATTCCTGTCTTGCCCCTACCGTCGCACCTATGACCTTACCTCGCACCACCGACTTAAAAGCATCCCATTCAATCAATTTACTGGAGGCTGTGTTGCTGTTATCTATAAAATAATGTTCGATAGTATCGGAAAGGGTACTACAGAATACTTGATCTTCCAAGAGTTGTGGCCAGAGGCGCCGTGTGGGGACCGGTGTGGGTATTCTTCCCCATTTGATTATGGTTTCTAATGGGTTATGGTCAGAAAAAGTCTTGGGAAGGTAAGTGGAGTCTAGCACTTGCATGGCTATCCTACCAGTACAGAGCAGCCTATCTATTCTCGTGTGAAGATCAAGTACTACAGAGTAATATGAGTATTCTCTATGAAGGGGGTGTCGCCTCCGCCACATATCTTGCAAATCCCACCCCTCCAGCCAGTGTAATAGTGCCTCAGCCTGTTTCAACACAGTAGTGCCCTGCAATGGTGGGTGTGATCTATCCAATGATGCATCTAAGACTACATTACAATCCCCTCCCAGTAACCAGGGATAGGCCTACCATCCCGCTAATGCCCCGCTCAGTGTATTCCATTAACGGTCTTGCTCATAATTAGGGGCATAAGAGGTTCCCAGTACTATCAGTTGGCCATCCAAAAGTCCTTTAAAAAGCACATATTTACCCTGTTTGTCAATCTGCTGTTCCTGGGCCTAAAAAAGCACCCCGTGTCTAATCCAAATCGTGGCACCCCTAGCATAATTAGAATATACAGTGGAAAACACTTGTCCCCTCCATTTATTCCTGAGCTTAGTAACTTCACTCTCTATCATGTGTGACTCCTGTAAGTAGACTATTTGCGCTTTGCGGCGCTGTAGCTGTGCATGTATCCTGTGCCGTTTATGCACTGTGCCCATACCCCTTATATTCCACGTTATAATTTTATACTTTCCCGGTGCATGCATCTAACCATCAAACACACCATGTAATGACATAACCGTGCATATCTGCGGATTTGAAGACCAATAGTGGCGGACAACTCAAGACTGTAACCCAGCCGTCCTCCCTCAATACTTGGTCCGACCCTACAATAGCATTGGACCAGAACTCCCACAAACATATCCAACTTACATATAAGGATCCCCAAGGAATCTACAAATTGAATGAACACAAAAAAACCAATAATGAAAAGAGTTACATTGCGCCTTCGCCATTTGGGGGGTTGTGCCTGCGCCTTGCACATGCTATTACTTGTCAAACATCTGCCAGGTTGAGCTACTACGGTACAAGAGCGCTAAGATATGGTGCCTGATGGAAATTAACTACGCTGCCTGAGAGGGGGGATCAGCGCAGCCGCAGCGCAAAATCACATACAGTCTACAATACTTGTGTGAGTCCATCCTCCATACAGGTTGGCGATCAGCTGTGGCGTTGCCGAGGGAAATAGAGCCACACTGCCCTCAGAGCCTGATTCGTGAGTGTCCTCTTCTTCCGAAGAGAATTTATGGACCGATCTTGGTGCATTCATGACGGTCGCTGTGGCCAGTACCGCCCGCTTTTTGGTCTGTTGCATCTGTTGCGATGTGACCCGCACGTGCTCGTTGGTCCTTCTTAGCCTACGGCCTCTGCGTCTAGTCGAGGAGGCCACCGCTGAGTTCCACCTCTCCTCCGTGAGCATAGCTTTCTCCTCTGCATTAGTAAGTTCCATCACCTCCAGCCAATCCTTAACATCTCCAGGACTCTCAAAAAAGTAAGATTTTTGGTCGTGAATTATCTTGAGGCGTGCCGGGACTAATAGCGCATACTGTAGCTGCAAGTCACAAAGCCGTCTTTTCACCGCCATGAAGGAGGCTCTCTGTTTTTGCACCATCATCGTGTAATCCGGAAACAGCGAGATCCTCCTCGCGTTCTCGAAATTGATTGGCGCTGTCGTTCTAGCTTTTTGAAGCAGGACATCTCGGTCGCGGTAGTTTAAAAACTTTACTATAAGGGGTCTCGGGGGAGGAACTGGTTTTGGCTGTCCAGTTGGTATTCTATGCGCCCTTTCAATGCAGTATTGCGAAGAGAGTCCCTCTGTTGTGACATTATCTTTAAACCATTGTTCCATATACCTCACCGCATCCGGTTCCTCGCTTCTCTCCGGCAGGCCAATTACGCGGATATTGTTCCTTCGCGCCCTCCCTTCTGCATCTTCCACTCTGTCCATCAATGTGGCTACCTGTGTTTGTAGCTGCTTCACATCAGATTCCGTTTGCTTTTGCTTGGGCAGCAGTTCCGTCAATGTCATCCCCTGCTCCTTGACCGCCTCCGCTGTCTTTACATGGTCCGCCCTAAGCAAGTTCAATCCCGTGGACAGGGACCCTATTTGGAGCTCCAGCGCCTTCCGTGTGTCTCCCACCTCCCTTAATATGAGGTCCAGTTTGTCTTCCGAGTTGCGCTCCTTAGTTGGGGGTACATATCCGGAGCTCAGCACCTCGTCCGTGCTCCCTAGATCTCCCTGTGACTTGTCCGAACCCTGTTGTTCCGGCATCTTCAGCTTGGTGCGTCCCACTTTTCCCATTGTCCACGATGGAAGTGTGCACCAGTGAAAGCACAGGTCAGAAAGTGGCACACTAATAATCCAGTCTCAAACCACCCATGCAACTTACTCCTTTGATGTTGTAGTGGGGGACCGGCGGCGGCGCCACATCCGATTGATCTTGCCAGGACCCGGCTCGCAATTATAGTGCCCAGATAGTATCTCACGAACCCCACCGCCTAACAACAGTGCCCTCTTGACCTCCAATGGGCAGTTACCAGCCGCAGGAGAAGACAGTGAGGTATTTGTACAATGGCGCCCCACTCAGCATGCCCCAGCTCTGGCGGCGATGGTGAACCCAAGGGTGCCTGCAGAGAGATCGCCTACCATCAAATCCCACATCAGCGGGATCCTAGTAGCCCGCAGGGTTTGACATCATGGTAAGGCATTGCCAGGTGTGTCATCAATGCTCTACTTCAGATATCGTACTAGCCCCAGTGCTTTTTAACAGGAGATAGGGGGGGAAGCGTCTTCCTTCTGCTTGAGTTTCGTCGCCCCACACCAGTTGTCCGGTCCCCACCAGGGTATATTACACACTGTGCAGGCCTGGCAGCAGTCTAAGCAATCACAACCAGGCGAACAGTTCGGGAGTGTGCACCGCACGATCGTTACGCTTAGATAGCGGCGTGACGATCCAATGCAAATGGCCGCCGCCACCTCGAGGAATATACGTCGTCTCTCGCTTCTCCAAGCCTGGGGTCGGGTCTCAGGTCACTGCCCGCTTCGCCTCCAGAACACAACAGGATATCTCACTTTAGTTTCCCCTTCCAACAGATCGCGCTTCCCAGGGGTCACCACCGCGGGAGAGTAGGCCTCACCTCATCCCCGGACTGTCCTGAATGCGTGCCCCGGCACCCAGTCACCGGACCTTTTATATCATCGGGAGCGTCTGCAATCGTGGGGCTATCAATCTTGCCGTTCAATGCATGGAAAAGTACTTCGCTGCCCTTCGCTGCTGCTTCTGCCCCCAAACTGTTTTCCTCAAGTGTCGCGGCTTCAGGATTCCACTACGGTTCATCACTCGGCCTACGCAGTCGGCAGAGGGCCGTAACGATCCCGGTCCTCCGCAGCACTTACTTCACACATAAGCGGTTCCGAGCATGCAGTCTTGTCCACACTACCCTATACCGTAGCTGCAGATAGTCAGCTAGTACAATTTAGGCATATAATATCAGGATTTTGGAGGCTCGAGTCCGGAGCTTTCGTAGCACGGGTCCGCCATGCTCGGCTGCTGGCCATGCCCCCATTAATTGCTAGTGATTATCAAATTAAGCCATATATCGGCACCCCTCCTTATAGCCCAAGCCCTCACGGGAGGAGATTCATATCGCCGTGAATCGGCCAAATTGTCTCATGGCGAACAATCTGCCACACATGTGTCCGTTAAGTGGTTGTTGTTTTTGTCTTTTTATATAAAACCAGAATGTTTTAAATATTATTTTTCTTTTTTCCTTTCCCTTTTCATGTTGACTGGAGTTCAAACTAGACTACTCTATTTTCCCACGTGTATTTCCAATTCTTCCCCACTATTCATCCCTTTGGGGTATTTTGTTTCCAGATCAATGATGAATCGCAACTCTAGCCTCCTTAGTTTCTTTGTTCTGTCTCCTCCTCGTACACTTGGGGGCACCTGATCCAAACCGAAGAATCGCAATAGATCCCTATTGCCTTTATGATGTTCCGCAAAATGCCTAGCCACAGGATAACTGGAATCATTTTTGGCAATCGCTCTCATATGCTCTAGAAATTCAAATTTCCAGCGGATGGATCGTGCTCCCAATGTACTTTTGCCCACATGGGCATACCAAACAGTATACTACATGGAAGGAATTGCAGGTCAAAAACGTATTCATGAGCCTCGATGTTTTGCATCCTGGTACATCATATGCGAGTGTTCTCCTACTCCCCACACACGCTTTGCACTTACCACAGGGGTAAAACACCCCTCATCTCTTTGAGTGTTCCTCCTGTCTTCAAAACAGGTTCCAAGTAGCTATGTACTAGAGTATCTCTTAAAGACTTGGCTTTTTTAAAGGTAATTAGTGGCTGTACGGGTATATCCTGACCTATCACACTGTCTGTTTTTAAGATATGCCAGTTCTTTCTAAGAATCTTCCTAAGACAATTGCCATTGTTAGAGTACGGTGTGATTTGTCAAAATTTCGTTTTGTCATCTTGTGTCACTTTTTTTGTCTTGGGTTTGAGCAATTCTTTTCTTGGGATATTATTAACTCTAGCCAGAGTTCTATCCAACAATCTTGCATCATACCCTCTTTTCTGGAAAACTGAGCTGACTTTCTTCTGTGTCTCTCTCAAAGTCTCAAAGAATCTCCTTGTGGGAGGGCTTGGGCTATAATGGGGGTGCTGATATATGGCTTAATTTGATAATCACTAGGAATTAAAGATAGTGATGAATGTGCTAACAACGAGAGTTGGAGGCACCACAGCCGATACACGGCTACAATTTAATTACAAATGGGCAGAACAAAGTTGTGGCATGAATCTGCTAAATGCAGTGTAAATATGTATATATGACAATTGTAAATGAATTGTGTAAATATATGAAACAACATGTTATTATCTGCATGTATAGATCGTAACCACTCCAATATGGCGGAGATTTTTAAGTCCACTTTCTCTTTCCATGCCCGAGTAAATCATGTGATCGTAAAGTATGGTTGTTGACCAAAACGTGTATAAAAAATGCCGGGTTTTGGCGCACGAGTAAAACATCTGATGAAAGCAGATGCTGAAACCCGTTATGTTTTGCTGCAATAAAAGCGGATGAGCCAAAATGACTGCTGTGAGTGCCTATCTTCGAAAGTAAAGTACGGAGACAGAACGATCAGATATATATATATCCAAAAAACAAACGTTGCCACTTGTGAGGACGCTACTCTCGTTGGGTTACTCTCTTAGGTAAGTGCAGGCAACACAGCTCAGCCATACTCTCTCAAGCCTGCTTCCGATGGCTCAATGCGTTTCGAACTTTCGTCCTTTTTCACGAGCCTTTCATGAATAAAACAACAGCAGCAGTAAGTGAGACACCATTCAGCTTTATTTATTCGTAGCCTCAGTGGGTGTGTCTTGCTGCTCCCAGTGAGTAGTACACTCTGGTAGATGTAGTGTTTGCATACAATGATAATTTCCAAGTGGATGCCGCTGTTCTTAAAAATAGTTCAACGTTATACCCCAGTGGGTTGCTGAAAGATTAAGGCTCAACTTGCTGCCAGATACCAACTCACTCAAGTACCTCCAGAAAGCGGCAGAGGCCTGCGTTGCAGAGAGGTGGTCCATGCCACGCCCCTTTTTACACCTCTCTGCAATGCAGCTCTGTGGCGTTTACTCGAGGTACCTGATGGGCTAGTTGGACCCCAGGGACCCTCAGGATTCAAGGGGACTTAAACCCCCAACTTAAAATGCACCACGGGGCACATTTGCACAGTGGTGAATGGAGGGGGGCGGGGCCTGAGGTGACATTTGTGCAGACACGCCCTGTGGCGCGCTATAAGTTGGGAAATTAATTCCCTTTCAATCCTGAGGGTTCCTGGGGCCAACTAGCCCATAAGGTGTTTCCAGTAAGTGCCACTGCGCTGCGCTTCAGAGAGGGGGTCCAGGCCATGCCCCTTTTTAGACCTCTGCAACGTAGCTCTGTGGCGCTCACTGGAGGTACCTGGTAGGCTACTTGGCCCCCAGGGGCCCTCATGATTTAAGGGGACTTAATCCCCTAACTTAAAAGGCGCCACCGGGCGCGTTTGCACAGTGGAGAAGGGAGGGGGCAGAGCCTGAGGTGCCAAGTGTGCAAACACGCCCTGTGGCGCGTTTAAAGTTGGGGAATCAATTCCCTTTCAATCCTGAGGGCCCCTGGGGGCCAACTAGCCCATCAGGTTCTTCCAGAAAGCACCACTGCACTGCGTTGAGAGAGGTGGTCTAGGTCACGCCCCTTTTTACACCTCTCTGCAACGCAGCTCTGTGGCGCTTACTGGAGGTACATGGTTGGCTAGTTGGACCCCAGGCACATCAGGATTCAAGGGGACTTAATCTCCCAACTTAAAACGGCCACAGGGTGTGCTTTTTACACATGTCACCTCAGGCCCCCCTCCCTTCACCACTGAGCAAACACCCCGTAGCGCGTTTTAAGAGGTAGTTTTAATCCCCCTGCCCTATTATGTACTAGGGCATTACAGAGAAGGTCATGCTAATCATAGGGGTACCCCAATGCATAGTGTCCCCTAGTGTATGCAGGGGTTTTCACTGTTTCTAAGTGTCTTTTACCATAACACTGGCTCTAGGCCTGGTTAGTCAGAGTCAGTTACCACCAGTACCCGTCTGAAACAGTTGTGGGCACAGGATGATTATGCAACAAGGCCTCTTTCTGCTCCTCTGTTGATTCTTTCTGCACATGTCTTGCTTCTTCCTGCACTTTTTTCGTCTTTGTGGACTTCTGTTGCTTCTTTCTGCATTTCTTTTGCTTCTTTCTGTGTGTTTGTTCTTCTTTCTTCGCAAGTCCTACCTCTGTAGGCATAGTTAGAAACTAGCATTTGAAAAACCTTTGGAATTCACTGAAAAACCATACGTTCCAGGCATGTTATAGTGATGTCATGAGTGATCTCACTGACTATTGGGGAGAGGAGTTGGCCTAACGGCTAGGGAGTTTGACCTCGGACCTGGGGATCTGTGTTCGAGTCTCGGTAACGACGCCAAAAACCTCCTGTGATTCTGGGCAAATCACTTAATCTCCCCGTGCCTAAAATGAATGTGTGTCCGTCCTCATGTAACGTAACTGGTGCTATGTAAAGCGCTCTGATACCTGATTCGGTTCGGGTCTAGTTCGCGCTATATAAAACTCTGCAAAAAAAAAAAAGAAAAATGTCATGAGTGATGTAATATGTGAGGTCATCAACAGTGCATTGCGGGGCCCGACTTATAGTTAGCTAAACTAACTATAACAGGGGAATTCCTATGGTTTTGTATGAGTAAAATGTCCAACTAACTATAACGCCCCTGAAACCTATGGTTTTTTCAGTGAATTTTTAAGGTTTTTTAAATACGAATTTCTAACTATAACGTGCCTGAAACCTATGGTTTTTCAGTGAATTTCAATGGTTTTTTAAATGCTAATTTCTAACTATAACGTGCCTGAAATCCATGTTTTTTTCAGTGAATATATATATATACAAACACACACAAACACACACTCATTTTACACAGAGGCAGTTGCATTTTGCTTTACTAATAATTTAGGCATCTTTTGGGAAATCTTCACAAAACTTTAAAAAAACAGAAGTACATTCACTTCAGCTTTTCCAGGAAAGTTTTGTGGTTACCTGTAAAGCGAGGGTAAAGAAAAAAGAGGGTCCCAAAACATTGATTTCTCATGTTAATTTCCACAGGACATTTTGTAGTATGGAAAAAACAGCTGGAATTACACCAAACTTGGTGGAAAGTTAGAACTGTACTCAGAAAGCAGGCTTTTTGTTCTTTGGTGTAAATCCGTTCATCTGTTTTTGAGAACGTTTAGCTGACAGAGGTGCTCGGGGTGGCCATGAAAGGGGTTAGAAAAAGGTATATCTGGAGTGTTGGTGTCCAGATATATTCTGAATCGCCATATTATATGGGACGATTCAATCGTAATTGGCTGGCCATAATCTAAACAATCACCATTACAGGGCTCAAGGAGATGATCCTCTGTCCTAAAATATATAAAAAAGATCATATAAGGGTGCGGGTGAGCACACCCACACCCTAACGTGAATGTGGGGGCTCCAAGGGACCCACCCCTTGAAAGGCTGGCCACAAAATGAAGATATTGTGCCAGCCACTACAAGGCTTGGGGTCATTGTTCAAATGAAAAGCATTGTAGTGAATGGGACGCTGTTTGAAATACCTGGTTGCCGACACTGGGGAGGACTTTGCCCTGTTTGCTCCCTTGTTTGCTGCCCTGCTTCATCGAGCTGCGACGTGCTGCGCTGGAAGAGGTGCTGGGTGAGAGGCACGCTGTGACATCCGCGAGGCCCAGGACTACCATCCCCAGAGGGCCCCGCAGCACGCGCAGCAGTTGACGCGGCTTTAGGGCGACCAAGGCCCTTAAAATAGGCCGCGCACTTCCGCAGAACGGGACGCTGTTTGAAATACCTGGTTGCCGACACTGGGGAGGACTTTGCCCTGTTTGCTCCCTTGTTTGCTGCCCTGCTTCATCGAGCTGCGACGTGCTGCGCTGGAAGAGGCGCGCAGTGACATCCGCGAGGCCCAGGACTACCATCCCCAGAGGGCCCCACGGCGCACGCAGAAGGTGACACCGCTTTAGGGCAATCGAGGCCCTTAAAATCTGCCACGCACTTCTGCAGCGCGGGACTCTGTTTGAAATACCTGGTTGCCGACACTTGGGAGGACTTTGCCCTGTTTGCTCCCTTGTTTGCTGCCCTGCTTCATTGAGCTGCGACGTGCTGCGCTGGAAGAGGCGCTGGGTGAGAGGCGCGCTGTGACATCCGCGAGGCCCAGGACTACCATCCCCAGAGGGCCCCGCGGTGCGCGCAGCAGGTGACGCGGCTTTAGGGCGACCGAGGCCCTTAAAATCTGCCGCGCACTTACACAGCGCGGGACGCTGTTTGAAATACCTAGTTGCCGACACTGGGGAGGACTTTGCCCTGTTTGCTCCCTTGTTTGCTGCCCTGCTTCATTGAGCTGCGACGTGCTGCGCTAGAAGAGGTGCTGGGTGAGAGGCGCGCACTGACATCCGCCAGGCCCAGGACTACCATCCCCAGAGGGCCCCGCGGCGGGCGCAGCAGGTGACGCGGCTTTAGGGTGATCGAGGCCCTTAAAATCTTCCGCGCGGGATGCTGTTTGAAATACCTGGTTGCCGACACTGGGGAGGACTTTGCCCTGTTTGCTCCCTTGTTTGCTGCCCTGCTTCATCAAGCTGCGACGTGCTGCGCTGGAAGAGGCGCTGGGTGAGAGGCGCGCTGTGACATCCACAAGGCCCGGGACTACCATCCCCAGTGGGCCCCGCGGCGCGCGCAGCAGGTGACGCGGCTTTAGGGTGACCGAGCCCTTAAAATCTGCCGTGCACTTCTGCAGCGCGGGACGCTGTTTGAAATACCTGGTTGCCGACACTGGGGAGGACTTTGCCCTGTTTGCTCCCTTGTTTGCTGCGCTGCTTCACCGAGCTGAGACGTGCTGCGCTGGAAGAGGCGCCCTGTGACATCCGTGAGACCTAGGACTACCATCCCCAGAGGGCCCCGCGGCGCACGCAGCAGGTGACGCGGCTTTAGGGCGAGCGAGGCCCTTAAAATCTGCTGCGCACTTCCGCAGCGCGGGACGCTGTTTGAAATACCTGATTGCCGACACTGGGGAGGACTTTGCCCTGTTTGCTCCCTTGTTTGCTGCCCTGCTTCATCGAGCTGAGACGTGCTGCACTGGAAGAGGCCCTGGGTGAGAGGCGCGCTGTGACATCCGCGAGGCCCAGGACTACCATCCCCAGAGGGCCCTGCAGCGCGCGCAGCAGGTGACGCGGCTTTAGGGCGACCGAGGCCCTTAAAATATGCCGCGCACTTCCGCAGCGCGGGACGCGCGCGGGCGTGCCCCGACACGCCCGTCATAGCCCGGAAGAGGCTGGGCTGGGCCACCTACTCAACGTCTGAAGAACTGTAAGGATCTACTGTAACTGCCAGGACTAACCAGTTGCAAATAAAGGTACAATTTGGGGGCAAGTTAGTTGAATTCAGTAGATTACAGTTTCCATATTGCACCAATGGCGACGCGTACAAGGAATGGAGGGAGGTATGTGACAGGGGCTCCATCAAGGGGACATTAGACCAATTTATAGTCAGGGCAACATCGGTGCTAGAGAATGAAATAGCACTGACAGAAAGCAGACTTTCATTGGAACCTATGTATTGGAGAAGATCATCCCTGGGGCCTATAATGGCGGCAATTTCACCTAATAATGGTGAGGCACAAGCACCGAATACAAATAACATGCTCGGTGCTAGTACCGAACTTGTGACTGAGAGGCTCTCTGCTTCCCCTGATTTACTTATCATAAACGAGAATAGCCCACTTATAGATTACACTAGCCCCCTTTCCAACGATGTGGCTCAGTGTGTATCTGTGGGATCTGGCCCCAAACACAATTCCAAAATTTCAAGCCTAAAACAGGCTGCAAGTACAGCTCCCTCCATAGAGAGGAAACGCCAAGGTGGCCCGCAAAAAGTAAGGCGACCAAAAGTTATAACATTTTCAAATGCCACTGAAAAGGATGTGTAAGATAGGCGGGTACCCCAAGGCCCTATATCACCATCATCGTCTCCTTTACCTGCATCACCCCTAATATCACTAACTCCCTTGAGGGACGATCCCACTACGATTCCACTGCAAACCACTGAGGGATTGCTAGTTCAGGTCGAGCACCTAATTAAGTCCTTAATCCTACCTCTGTTGAGAGGACAAAGATAATTTGCGATAGACTGGGGAAGCTCGAGCAAATTGCTACTGATAATTCGGCCTTTTTGAGCAAGTTGCTCGAGTGCCCACCTAGGCATGATAGCTTAGTAAATAAATTACCACCAGAAGCAGTAGGCCCAGGTCCCCTTTTGCCTACTATGACTACAGCTAATGTACCCCTTCCAATATTAACTCAAAATACTCCATCTGTTGAAGTACCAGAAAATAGGATTACGCTCTCTGGGAGAGAGGGACGCCCAGTGACAGGGGAGGTAGGGGAGTTGAGACCGAATCAGGGTCACACAGTAGCAAAGCCGGCTAATGACCTGATAGCTGGAGCCAGCGAAACACCTAATGTTGGCAAGCAGAAATGTGTGTCAAAATGTATTGACTTACCTCCCGAATCCCTCCCATATGTTGTCGTACTTACTGGGGTTCCGGAGTTAGTATATGGCAAGACAGAGACCTACTTAGAACTAAAAAACAAGGTAACCTTTTGGTTGAACAAGAATAGATCGCTTCCAAGGAATATCGATGGTGAAATCTTGTGTGTTCGAAGAATTAGCTGGTTAAGGCGGAGACCTAAGGACATAGGCGGAGACTGCCTTATAGTTAACTTTAGGGATAGACGAGTGGTTGGCTATGTTTGCAGTCCGTATCACCAAAAAAGTAATAGTGACATACGCACCTGTGACCTTGGCTACTTTTATCCTCCAGCTGCTTCTACAAATACTAATTGGAACTTTAATCGACTTAGCGCATATCGGCCCGGGGCCCCTGAGGGATTTAAAAATCAATTTAATGTCCCCATTGCAAATCTCTTTGATCTATTGTATGACCTTGATGGAGTTGATTGACTGAGCCCCGTAAAATGTACCATCTCAGCTGGGTTTGGCACCATGACCAATGGTTTACCATGCGAGTGTAATGAGGTGCTCCCTTGGAATCTGATGGTGCTAGATTCTGTATATCCAAGCACCCTGCCCAGAGTCCTGCCCCTTGAAAGTACTAATGACGAATTCATATTTGTTCCTGCAATTAATGATTAATTGTTTAACAAGGCAAGCCAGGAAATACTTATTGATAGAAGCCACGAATCTCTTGTTAGTGATGGTCATACAGATGATAGAGATTTCGAGATGGAGCACCAGGATGATAATATTAAAAATTATTCAGGCAATGGTGAAGTCGCATATGACGCCTTAGAGCCCATAAAAGAAGTAGAAGTCAATATTTAAAGCATAAATTATAATATTCGGGATTTAGGTGAAAATTTTACTACAAAACTGATATCCTGGAATATCGCGGGTATCAAGAAAAATCTATGCGACCCCTTGTGGCAAGAGTACATTGATCGCAGTGATATTGTCTTATTTCAAGAAACATGGTTAGTTGAAAGTTTGTTTAAAGTGGGCTATAAGACCTTTAATGTTCCCGCTACAACTTCAACCAAAGGCAGACCCTCTGGGGGCCTGGTAATTTGGACAAAAATCACATTGGGGATAGATGTTAAACAAATTGATCTTGGTAGCCGCGATATATTGGGAATTAAGTGTACTGATTCTGATAAAGGGGAGGTCTGTATTCATAATATTTATAGTAGGCCTTCAGTTCCCTCAAAAGAAGTGGAATTAATCGAGCAATTAGATAATATTCTTTCTAAGCTTGACCCGAGCGTAATGGTAATTATCGGGGGGGGACTTTAACCGTAAGTTCGAACCAATAGTAGGACTAGAGGATATCCTTGAGACGGAGGACAATGCAAACAATATTCCTCCAATCGAGACTAGTCCGGCAGTTTGGTGCTCACCTGCTGTAGCACAGCTGCTGCGACTGACTGTTACCCATGGCCTTCGTGCTTGTAATGGGCGCTTACCTTCGGATAGCCCAAGCCAGCCAACCTTTAAGCGGGCTAACTGTCACAGTCATATAGATTATGTAATGGTTTCAATTCCACTCTGGCCTGTGACTATTGATCTTGTAGTGGAACAGCGTATAGAGAGTGACCACTCCCCCCTTAGTTTGACGCTCATGGCGTCACTATTTAACTTTGATAACAAGGGTGACAATAACACTGCACAAAGTGAAATTGAGCCTATGGTTTCAAATAATCGTAGAGCTTTGAAATGGCCACACGTACTGGGGAACGATCTTACTGTAAAAAAAATCTATGAGACATATGTAGAATTAGTATCACCATATGCTAATTTCCCAGTAGAAGAAATTCCTATTATGCAGATCCACGATGATTTGGTAAAAGGACTTACCCAAATACTAACTAAAATCCCCAAACCCGAGAAAAAGAGCCATTTAGAGATAATATCTAAAGGCGACCCGTGGTTTAACAAGCATTGCCGCCATGCTAAAAGGGAACTTGTTGCGGCAGTCAAAAGTGACGATGTCCTAGTTCTTTTTTTTTTTTGTCCTCATATATGCCACCAGTAGATATTATCTCTAGATGGGCTTACTCCGGGCCACTAGCACAAGCCTACCTTTCCTGCCCTTGAGTTTGTGGATAGCCAACGGAGATTGCCCAGAGGTAGGTCGTTTCCAGTCCAACTCCCATTCACGATGTTACTTGCCACTTTAGGAGGACAGGACCACTTAACCTCTGGCATAATCATTGGACTCATTAGTATGATTTCTCACACCATCTCTGTAATGCAGACCAGAGCTTAATGGAATTTTCCCCACCACACAACATATCTAGACGACTCACAGCCATGATATTTCTTAAGCAGTCAACAAATTTGGGGGGATTTTCAGATTTCCACTCTTTGTAGATCTCCCTCCTGGCAATAACAGCTACGTAAAAAATAAGCTGTGAGGTGCAGTTACTTATATCATAATCATGCGGAAGTCCAAAGAGAACTAATCTAGGGCTACAAATTATTGGTATTGACAGTACCTCTTCTAGAAACCCAAACACCTGTCTCCAATAACTAGCGATTTCAGGGCATTCGACAAACATATGCCCATCATCTGCTGCTGGAAACCTGCATCTTGGGCATGAGTATTCTTCTGTTGCGAGTCCATCCAAACCTTTAATAGGTCTCCTGAGATCTGTACTGTAGAATTGTCCCATAACTTAATAATTTCGACCTCTAGATTATCTTTAGTTCCCACCAATGTCTTGTACCATAGTGCAACCTCACCCTTCCATCCCCTCTCCCTGCTTATTGATTCAAAAATAGGACTCTCCTCCTCATTGGTCCGATTCTGTCTCCCCCACCATGAAGATAGTTGGTAAAATTTGAATCTTGTGAT
Source organism: Lissotriton helveticus (assembly GCF_964261635.1). Classification (NCBI taxonomy): domain Eukaryota; kingdom Metazoa; phylum Chordata; class Amphibia; order Caudata; family Salamandridae; genus Lissotriton; species Lissotriton helveticus. The sequence continues at coordinate 811,611,146 of NC_136063.1, forward strand.
GGTACCTTCTGTTAAATTTGATAGGGATTCCCAACTTAACAATGTCGAGTTATCACATAAATACCCCCATTTCATAAGACCTGCTGTTCTCAGTGGAAGGGCGAGTCGGTCCAGTAAGCATTCCGGTGTACCAGGAGAATCCCATATTGGGGCCTGAGGATGGTAGTAGGGGATGTCTAAAGTTCTTCGTATTGATAGCCCATTATCTAGGGCTGTCCGCAGGAGCTTCAAACGAACCTTCTTAAAAAACGTCCGATCTCCAAATTTATAGAGAAAAAAGTCTGGACCATGTGGTAGGTCTGATAACATAGCCTGAAAAAGTCTACCATGAGAAGAAGAGTCCAACTTGTTAGCCAGGAGTCTGAAATTTTTAAACTGGAAAGCATAGCAATAAAAAATGTAAATCAGGTAGGGCTAGCCCACCCAGTTTTAATCCCCTTCTCAGTTTCCTCCAGGCGATTCTAGGGGACTTAGTAGCCCATCCTCCCTTGCAGATTAGAAATATCCTTTTTATTGAAATTTAAAGGGATGGAATTAAATAGAAAGGTAACCTTTGGCAATATAATCATTTTGACTAGGTTCACTCTACCATAGATGTTAAAAGGCAGAGTGTTCCATCTAGTCAGGAGCTTCCTAACTTCCTTAACAACCATTAGCCAACTAGTTTTGGAAACTTCTTTTAAGTTGTGGGTAAGATAAATCCCTAAGTATCTAATTTTTGATTTTGCTTCTGGTATCGGGATGGGGTTGTTCTAGCTCATTATGTCCGTTTTATCTTTATTAATACTATACCCCGACACTGTGCTAAAATCTTCTGCCAATTCATATAACCTAGGGATAGCCTCCACAGGATTCGATGTATAAAGAAGAAGATCATCAGCAGAGAGTGCTGTCTTAAGCACTAGATCTCCCATTATGAATGGTTTAATTATTGGATCTTGTCTCAGGGAGCAGGAAAAAGGCTCAATATAAATATCAAAAAGGAGGGGGGACAGGGAACAGCCCTGCCTCGTTCCCCTAGAAATGTTCAGCCATTCGGACAGACTACCGTTGACCAATACCTTGGCCCGGGGGCTCCTGTATAATGTCTCAATCCCTTTAATAAATACTTCTGGAAAGCCAAATTTTGTCATGGTCTTCCATAAAAATAACCAATTAACTTGATCGAACGCCTTTGCGGCGTCGATTGCCACAATAGTAAGCGGCATCTCCTTCTCGTTTGCCATATCTATCACTCCGATGACTTGGAATGTGAGTTCATTTAGTTGACGGCCGGGTATAAACCCCCTCTGGTCAGAATGAATTATAGACTTAATTATTTTAGCCAGTCTAGATGCAAGTATACCAGAATAGATTTTAGAGTCTGAGTTTAGGAGGGAAATAGGTCTTTATTAGGTTTAGCTATGAGGGAGATTGTGGCTTCTGACCAGGAGGCTGGGGTATGCTCCCCCTGTAAGAATATTTTATTAAAGAGTATCAATAATGGGGCTAGGACTTCTTCTAAATTGTCTTTGTATACCTCGGTCGGCAATCCATCAGGGCCAGAGGCCTTATTTCTGGCCATTTTTTTCAACTGTGACCGCACCTCTCCCTCCGAGATCTCAGTAACTAGAAAGGTTTTATCTGAATCACTCAGCTGAGATAACTCTCTCAAAGCCCACCAGTTTTCCAGCTCTTCCAACCCCAGACTATTCTTTTCCTGATATAGTTCCTCCATAAAGCCTCTAGCCTCTCCCTTAATCTCTATATCTTCTACTAGAGGCAAGCCAGTACCACGCTGTGTTAAGGAATTAATGTTATTTCTACTCCTTTCTGTTCTTGCCTTCCAGGCTAACAAGGAGCCACACTTCTCTCCATACTCAAAGTTACAGAGCTTGCTTACTTCCCACTTATCTTTGATTGTTTTGTCGGCTCGGGCTTTAAAGCCTGTCTGTAGCTCTAATATTTCCCTTTCTAGACCCGGAATACTAGCTCTATCTTCCAGAGCGGCCAGCTGTAATTGCTGTTCCTTCATTTTAATTAAGTCGAGATCCTGAGTGTCTTTTTCTTTCTTATGTTTTCTATTTAAAGCCATATGCGAGCCACAAATTCCTCTTAAATAGGACTTAGATGTGTCCCATACAGTTTGATCTGAGGCCGTGCCTTCGTTGAATTGAAAAAATTCCAACAGACTCTCCTTGATTTTATTTTTGATCTCATCGTCTAGCAGGATGGTCCTATCAAGTGTCCACCTATATTCTGGGGGGCTGATTTTTAAGATTATTTTTAACTCAACCACCGGGTGATCTGACAATCCTACTGGGATATGTGAGATTGAAACAATATTGGACAAAACCGATTGATCTACCAAAAAAAAATCTATTCTGGAGAACTGACTATACTTTTTGCTATAAAAAGAGTACTCCCTAAGGTTACCATGCTTAACTCTCCAGACTTCCCGTAATGTAAAATCTTTCATGATATTCTTTAGAGCTAGAAGGGATTTATTTGGGGGGTTATATTTGGCGTTAGAGGTACGGTCCAATTGTGAATCCAAGATGAGGTTAAAATCACCTCCTAGTATGACTGGAGCTGTGTGTTGTATCATATACTGCTCCAACTTTTGAAGAAAGCAGGCGTTATCTTCATTAGGACCGTAGTAAATAGCACACAAAAAATTAAAACTACCAATTGAAAGGACGGCTGCCAACCAACGCCCAGACTGATCCGTACCCCAGTCATGGATCCTGATCCCCTTATTAGCACGTACCACTATAGCTACCCCTCTTGTAGAACCAGTTTGCCTCGAGCATAGAATTTCCTGAGCCCAGTTAAGTTTTGCAAATACTTTCCTACATGCTTCTGCTTCCAGGTGAGTCTCTTGTAATAAATATACATAAGCTTCAGCATTTTTCAAGAATTCACAAACTTGTTGTTGTTTATTCCGACTCCCTAAGCCATTCCAGTTCCAGGAAAGGAATTTACTACTAGATGTCATGTTTAGAACCATTATGGATTAGTTCCGCACCTATAACCAGTAGTGACCTGTGTTCACATTTAAGTTTAGGAATATAAAGACTTATGGCAAATGAGGACATTTTTATCTGTTTCTTCATTTCCCCCTGTGGCCCCACCCTATGATGTCCTAGTTCTAAGGGAGAAAAGGAGGAGTTACAAGGCTGTAGTATCTAATGCAAAGAAATGTTGAGACGAGCAAATCTGGTCTGAACTACTTGATACATGCAAAACTAAAGATCAGGCCATGTTTTGGCGTCTGATTGCAAAGGGTAATAGGACTGGGACCAGTCGAAAGGATCTGTACCTAGATGCTAATACCTGGTTTTTACATTTTTCAGATCCATATGCTCCTGTTAACAGTGAGGTGCCCCTGGGTAATGATTCCCCAGCTCCCAACCTAAACGAGAATCCTTTAATTTTTAGCATGCTGGAAACCGTGGAAGCTATTAATGCCATTAAATCGGGGAAGGCTCCTGGGCCGGATCGGATGCCCAGGGACCTGTGGAAACATGCGAACATGGTATGGGCCCCGTACATTAATTGTTTGTCCAACGCTATTGCAAAGGGTGCCCCTATCCCCGATTCATGGCAGGGCGCAGAGATAGTAGCTATTTTTAAGAAGGGTGATCGTATGAACCCGGCCCATTATAGACCAATAAGTTTAATTGATGTTCTGCAAAAGGTATTTGCTAGACAACTTTTATCCAAGTTGGGCTCTTGGATTGATGATAATAGAGTCTTAACTAAATTTCAGGCAGGTTTTAGAGAAAAAATTAGCACGTCCGACCAGGTGTTCAGGTTTCTTTGTATTTTCTGGAAATACATTAAAATAAAAAAGGCACATTTGTACATTGCCTTTGTTGACCTCAGGGCAGCTTTTGACTTGGTCCCCAGGGGGGCACTCTGGTCGAGACTAAGGGATCAGGGTGTCCCTGGGGAACTATTGGTTCAGATTGTTAGGCTCCACGAGGCCAACCACGCTAGGGTGAGATGGGGTCCAAATGGAGAATTGACAGACCGCATCAATGTGAACAGGGGAGTAAGGCAGGGATGTGTACTGGCCCCAACCTTGGTCTCTTTATATGTGAACGACATTCCAGATTCCCTCTTGGGCTGTGAACATGATTCTCCCAAGCTGGGTGTCACCCACGTCCCTGCCCTCCTGTTCGTGGACGACACTATTTTACTATCACAAAAACCCAAAGGCCTGCAAAATTTACTTAATTCTTTCAGTCTATACTGTAAATCAAAGGGTTTGGAGATTAACTCGTCGAAAACTAAATATATGGCGGTTAACCCTCATAGAATTTTTTTAAAAACCTTGACTGTGAACATGGAAAGGATCGAGTACCTGCAAAAATTCAGTTATTTAGCCATAACCTTAGATCCTAAGTTGGACTGGAAATTGCAAATAAACAAAAGCAAAACTACTTTTATTCAGAATCTGGTCCCAATTGCTAAAAGGCACAAGAATAGCCACTCCAAAGCGATGTCCCCAGCCCTGGAGTTATACAAATTTAAGGCACAATCCGCCTCCCTTTATGGGGTTGAATTATGGGGTTATGCTGTAAAAGATGCCTTTAGGTTAAAAGAAAATATCTTTTTTAGGAAATTACTAGGTACCCCACGGCATACACCACTACTTCCCCTTTTATTGGATTTAGGCGTTCATCGTACTGACGATCTCGCGGCTCTACGGCCTTTATTGTTTTGGGTCCGCTTGTGGTCTACGGATGAATTAGCCGACTACAGAGATGCACTTAAACAAATTTTGAGAACAAAAAATAATATAAGGTTGCCATGTTTGATTCACATTGAGGGCTGGTTATCCAAGTTGGGTCTAAAACACTACTGGGAAGATCCCGATAGCCTAACTCTGAGTTGCAAAAAGTAGCTGAAATCAAGCTACTGGGAGTTTGTTTTAAACTCTTATCTAAAAAACCATAGGTTAGGCTCTTTATCATTAAGGATTCTTGCAGTGAAAAGTAACAGTAGATTTGAGCCTTTCATGGATGAAATTTTACCTAGCCTCGCAAAATCTCTGTACTTAAAATTCCGTTATGGTATATTGCAAATTAAAGAAAATACTATTAACTGGGCGTATAATACAGGGAATGAAGATGTGACCAGTTGTGAACTCTGTAATACTGGTGTTAGAGAAGACGAGGCTCATGTATTATTTTTCTGCCCAGCTTATACTCGTCCAAGAAGAAAATGGATAAAGCCTATTTGTCGTCTTTTGGGGTTTAGACGCTTTAGAGAGGCAGAAAGAATACTTAAATCTGAAACCACTCAACCAATTGTTTTTAGCATAAGTAGATACCTTTTTTCTGTGTACCTAGTAAGGAGAAGAGAGGGCTTGAAGCTATAGAGATCTGTAGCATAATATGCAAAACAAGTCCAAATAAGTTCTACAAAGTTATGCAAAGATTTATGAACGATATGGTATTTATTGCAAATTCTTTTTTTTAGCAGTTGGTCTAAATGAATTGAAAATATTGTATATTACGTTCAAAATACCTGCCTTTTAATGTTTTAATGTTTTTAGAATCTATTTTGTATATATTTTGTTTTAAAAAAGAACAAAATAACCTTGCAACACCCTTAGCTGGGCCTCAAAGGGCAGACATATGACTATGCTGGAAAAGATGGGCGCGGGCTATGTACCTTCGATTGTTTTTATTATATGTACATCTTTTATGGTTTTTTTAACCAAAATAAAGATTATTGATTTAATTTAATTGAATGGCAGGTTTTCAGGGTCATAAAAAGGAGCATATACGAAGGGTGATCACAGATTTTAGCCACAATATAATCATTGGAGGGTGTTACCATATTACTTTTAGGATTTGCAGTGTGCTTTAAGATTATGTTACCCAGTGTTAAATACTGATCCTCTGCTGGGATACGATGAACCATGTTTGAGAGAAAACTGTTTTCTCTCATGATTTTCGCCTTGAGTTTATGGTGGTGCTCCATAAGCTAAAATACAAACTATCTACCTCAACCATTTGAGAATAAATTCTGACATGCTAAGTGAAACACACACTTTCCAAAGAAGTATTGTTTTGTTATAGAAATTATGGTTAGTACTCTAGGCAGGTAAACATAGGACACATGTTCTATGAGGTCTCAAATGTATTGCTCATCCTTGCCAGTAAAATATTCTGACATCCAGACTGAAATGTGTACCTTCAACACAGGCAGCAGTCTGTCAGTTAACTCTCCTGTAGTCTACTGCAGCTTCCCACAGTGTTCTAATGAAAACCTAGTGTGCTAACATTCAATGTGTATAACACGAGCATGGCACGCCTGAAGCCTTCATGATAGAATAACAGCTGTAAAACCTAAAGCATTTCCTTTAGAAATGAATAAAATGAGGAGGTTCTTTTTGTCATAAAAATTATGTTAGTGTTATAGAACACTGGTGGCAGGACAGTGGTAGCACAACGAACCGCAAAGGACAGGGCAGAGGGTGCAGGTGCAGACACATGGACAATAGAGGGCAGGGGGAAGGGGAAAGGGAGCAAGGGCAGCAAGCTGACCACAGAGGTCAAGCTGGCGTGGGTTGGCCAACCGCCCACTGTGCAAGGCTGTATTTTTAAAAAACCAATAAATTCACAGAGTAAAAAAAGTTAAAGTGACGTCATAGTTAGCTATGGTAATAGTATCTACCATTTCACTAAAACAAAAACAGAAATAACTGAGAAAACTAAGGGACTGATTATGATGGCGGTAAGAGTTGCCTCTGACTGACATACTCACAGAATTGGGTGCAACTGATCACAGTTGGGCAGTCCCGGCCACAGAATTATGATGCAACTGCACATGATGCAGTCCCATACTCCCATTTCCCTATGGGAGCTTTTGCTATGGCTGTAAACCGGCCATAGTACACACTCCCATGGAGTAATGGGATATTGTGTTCATGCTTGGAGGAATCAATGTAGGCCCCAACTGGAGGCCACAAAGAGAAGGGGGCCCTGCTCTGCACCCCCAAACTTGCTTTCCGACAGGCTTTTCATGTTGGAAAGCCAGGCATGGAAAGTCTTTGGGAAACCCAGCATCGCAACCCCAATGGCGGAAACACTGTCTATTGGGATTACGGGCCGCTCTCCAACTGGCTGGTGGGCTCCTTGAGCCCATCAGAATCTTGCCTGAATGACCGGCCCATTTCAATTACGACCACCTAGATTGTAATTAGGCAGTCGGAATTGAAACAAACGAGGTCGGTCGGAAAGCCCCTGACCTCTGGTCTGAGGCTTTCCGACCGACTTCATAATAGGCCTCTAAATGTTAATGTGATAGTATAGTAAGGTGTTGAAATTGTTTAAGATCTAATGTAATAAAATAGAAAAACACTTACATTTTCCAGTTATAGTTCAGTGACTTAACTATAAATTGTGCTCACCACCATTCACTGCTTAGGACCTAACATTATAATTTTCATGACATCATGGACTACATCACTGATAACACGTCAATCACATCATTCATGACAACACTCATAGCATCATCCAAGCTACTGCTCTTCAAATTACTCTATGAACCCATAGGTCCTTTTAGAAAACAAAGTAGGTAGTAATGGGCCTGCAAACATATACAGCATACATTGACTATATGTACATGTGTGCAAGTCTGAAACAAAAGTATTGAAATACACCTGATACTCTACAGAGATAGAAACATTTTACCTGCCTTATGACATCTACTCAATACAACAGTCACTAAATAGTACCTGAAAGTGAATGTGCGAATTATATTCTATGCCAGCTGATGTACAAAGAAGTAATGATTTGCAAATAAAAATGGAAGCTTAATATAGTATGGCCTGTAAGCAGGGAACCCTTTTTCTAATGTTCTTTTACTGTCAGAGAGATTAATATAGTGCAAAGTTGGCTCAAGCTTTTTTGTGAATCCGGTGCTTCCATCGCCAAAGAACAAAAGGGTGATAGGTCCTGGAAACCTGTCCTTCTGTATAACTTTTATTAGAGCTGTGGCACTTTCTGAAGTCGTATATGGTCATTTGGATTGGCACAGGCGAAACCTTTCGAGTCATAAATATCAAAGAGGAAACCCCTGAAACAAATGTATTTATAGAAAGCTCCCTCATTAGCGCATCACCTTTTCCCAGATGTCATGGCAGCTTTACTCTCTGCGGCTTTGTGAGGCAGTGTACGGGGTGGTGCTCTACTGTTAAATTACTTGGATAAAAATAAAAATGGCCACGAAGTGAAATTGCACTCACATGTCAAGTGCTGTTTTTTTTTTAGTTCAGGCATCATAGACTCGTGTCAGTCTCCCTCTTGCCAACCTGTCTTATATAGGATACATTATCTGACTTTTAAGTGTCTTAAACGTTCAGTTACAATTACTTCACAGCTGCTACATTGTGGTATGCTGTATGAAAGATACCTACACTTCACTCACACACAAATTGAGTACCCTCCTCAGTACGCAATTCAGCCCTTTTCCCACATATTCTATTCTATGGCAGGCATTCAAGACCCTTCGAAAGTGAACGATATGGGGGAGCAAACACAACATTTTTAATGTATATAACTCTTTCTTTTAAACAAAGAAATACAAAAATATTAGTCAAGTATTTCAGATATTTCCCTGGAGTGAGTGAAGCTGCAATTTATTTACATCCATAGTATATGTTTCTCAAAAAAGACATGCTATGTGTATTAAACATGTGTGGTCATTTGTATAATAATTTACACATGATATGCATTTGCCTACTAAAGGGTCCTGGGATCTCACTTCAATGTATTATCCACATATATTTTCAAATCATGCATTCAATATTATTCGCTTAGCACATTCTAGCCATTGTACAAATCCAGTTTACAGTTTCCATAAGATATTGTCTACATAAAGCATGTCACCCACAAGCATACATTAAGGTATCAGTGTAAACAATTGAAAAACAAAACGCATGCAAAATAAATCTAACCCAAAAAGTGGGATTTAAATGAAATTACTTTTAGTGGAAAAAAATTCCTTAAATCCCTTGCGATCCCCCATCTTCAACTTTATGGAACTACACAGAGGGAAATGGAACAGTGGCTATTAAAATGTTTGGGCTGTCAATGAACGATGCAGAGGGATGCAAAGAGTAATGTATTTTTATGTTCAGGTTTGTGATATAGTACTGCCATTCACCGAAGAGTGTTTTACAACAAAGTGTAATTGGATAAGAACTTGCACAACATATGCCAGTGGAAGATGAATGGCATAATATATACAAAGGAGTCAAGTGAGAGCTACGTACATTTGTGGTTAGTATCAATATAACTTTAAGGCATTTGAAAGATTCATACATTTGTAATCGGTGGCGACGGAATGTATATTCAACAGCAGCACAAAAGTAAACTGCACAAAAAATATAGATTTGTAATAAGCATCAGATATGAGATCGAGAACGGGGTGAGTATGTGGTTAGTACACAAAGGATACATGGAAACCTCTGTGTGTATATTTTAAGAGATGCTTTCAGAAAACATTGCCAGTATTGTCATTGGGGGAATGTTAAGTGAATAAAAGATAGCTGAGCTAGGCTCTTTTCATGTCTAACTCAAAAAATGTTAACTTTTTAGACAAAACTCATGTACTAAAGGTATAGTGCCCACACCGTCATTCGCTTCCCCCCGCCAATATACATTTGCCCATATAATGATAACACCAGACACATTGTATTATGGGTAAAGAACTGCTGCAGGTTTATTTGCATACAACAAAAGTATGACGTATAGTGGGTTATCTTATGGGTGATCCAGGGCAGGCAGCCCCTCGCTGCCCCGCCCGCCTTATGAGCCAGCCAGCACGGTGAGTCGATGCCCGTACAGTGCAACCTTTTGATCCCCTTCCGGATCACGTGATCATGTCTTACACTCCCGCCCCTTTCAGGGCGGAGCGTGGTATGGCACACCCCCGGTTGGTCAGGCCCCCCAACCGCCCGAAGGACTAACGGGGCGCCGTCGCGGTTTTCCTGGAACCTCCCTGCGGCTCCAGGTCTTTGGCTCAGGCACCCTTACTGTGCAGGGCAGAGGTACCCTTACTGTACCGGTCTGCCGCAGAGGTACCCTTACTGTACCCGTCTGCCTCCAGATCGCCCTGTAACTCCGCCTGCAACACAAAAAGAAACATTATAACATCCAACCAGCATGCTGCCTGCCTCGCTGCTGGGTACGCAGATAGGGTGGGTGCAGCGCGTCGGTCCGGACAGCAGGCTAGTGAAGAGGATGATCTGGGGGCGGCAGTGACCTAAATACCCTGGCCGCCCCCCAAGCGAGTGCCCTCCCCTGGGCGCACAGGTGTACCCGCCCAGGGGAGGGGCTAGCGAGCCCACTGGGACTCCCCTCTTCCGTCGAAGGGGGGGGAAGCTCTGCCTAATGGGCACTAAAAGGCTGCCCGCTGATGTCCCCCTGCGGGGGACACGGGCAGCGGCAAAAACATAGGGGCAGATTTACAAGACCCATGCGCCTCTTTTACGCTGCCGTTGAATCATTTTAGTGATGCAGCGGCGGCGCAAAAGGTGTGCCATGCTGCGGGGTATTTACAACATGATACTTCTGGGAGATGTGTCACGTTGTAAAGCCCTGCGCCAGAAGGACGCGTTCCTGCACAGGGGGGGCGTTCCGGCGCAGGGACGCCTTCTAAAAGATTTCACTCAGTCACTTTTAAGCCCCTGCTGAGTCAAAACTCTGCGCCTGCTTGAAGCAGGCGTAAGGATTGACACAGCATTCTAAGAATAGGTCCCCCCAGAGCATTGCTGGAGCTGCATCGTGCTTGCGACGCAACTCCAGCAATGCGCCGCCTTTACGGCATGGATGCGTGACGCATCTGTGCCGTTTTTGCCCTATGGTGCGCCGCATTGTAAATGCAGCGCATCTATGGTGGTGGAGGTGTGGCGCACAATAACTGGTGCATCCCTGCTGATATGCAGGGAAGCGCCAGTTATTGTAAATCTGCCCCATAATACCCAGTCAGAAGCTGTGGGTCAACCCTATTAAGTCATTGCTTTGTTAGCGTGTCTTTCACATTGCGAATTCATTGTGGAATACTGGGACTCAGAGAAGGATGAAAGTGGTTAGGTAAATTAGATGTGAGGATAAGTCACATTCCAAATGAGGAAAGTTAGTTATGGACTTAATGCATATCTCCACATTGTCTCATGTTCTAGTTTGTACCAAAATATTGTAATAAATAGTGAAGGCGTGACTTGAAGAACTATGATTTTTTATTAAATATGGAAAAAGTGACTTCAACTACCACCTTCATTTACAAATTTTGTTATGAGCAATTATTAATTCACAAGTCCATAGATAATTAAGTGTGATCGCGATACCAAAAATTTGCGGTAGGATGCATAATGTCTAAATTTATAATAAATCATTTAGATGAACGTCCATTTATTTTTAATATCTGGAATTCCTCATAGCATTATAAAAGCTCTCTATTGGTTCTTACATTTAATTTTCCATTAACATCAATAAGGACTCGGCCTTTTTTACCTATTTATTTGAAAAACAGGTCTTGATAAGACTTGTGCTGGCCACATGCATTTTAGTGTGCTTCTAAAACTAAGGACAACTCCCAAGGAGGAAAAGCTTGTAAACACTGAGCACAGGAATTGGACAAACCCTTCAAATGCCTGGAAATCAATCCATCATCTTCCCAGAAGCCTGTAATGTAACCACCAATGCTTCTGTTATGCCCTGCTCTCTCAACCCCCTCCTCTCAATCTCCAGGCTGTCAAGCATAGCCTCCACAGTGACTCCATCCTCTGAACCTCTAGAGGAGAAGGAACAAGAGGCGGTGACCACTCCGGAGTCACCTTCAGCAGCAACAAAAGCAGAAACCAATTTATTTGAGGCCTTCATTGACCAATCAGGATTACGCTTGCATGTTCCTTCCTCAATTTCACCAAGAAGGGTCATATCAGTGGAAAGGAGGGAAATGCATAAAGAAGAACCCATGGCCATGTACAGGAGAGAGCATCCAATGCCCAAGACTGTTCCTCTGACTCTCTTGTACAAAATCTATGAACTTTGGGGCCTGCAGCAAAGAGATCCATTACTGGCATACCCCAACAATCAGTCAGTATAATGAAGCTGGCCAGATCTACAGAAAACTACACAGAGAGAGAAATGTCCATGCCTTGCATATCCGCTGTTGTACTGGATGTTCCCCAAATATTAATCTTCGTCAGAGAAAGACCAAGCAAAAAGCTTGTGTGCAATCAAATTCAAAGCCTTGGAGCTTATCACCCCTTATTTATTCACTTAGGCTTTAGTATTAACAGTGCCTGTCTGAATCAACACTGCCTGCACTGTCAAATGAGATTGCAAGGTAAGAAGAGCATGCCTCAGCATCTCGAATCCCTCCAATTTGAGGATCTCTGAGTCTCCTTGTGAGAACAGGTGCCCTGTACCTGCATGGAGTCCCCCTGCACCTAAACCTGGCAGACTAGCATCTGCTACTGCAATCAAAAGGTCTTTCAGAAGAATCTCCATGGAACTCAACCAGGCCAAATCTTTTTTCACCTTTTAAGTTACTGGAATTCTGAGCCTCAGGTCCTGACAACTCAAATTTCAGTTCCCCAAAGTCCAGAACACAGGTTAGTGGAGATGGAAGTATGCCCATGTTACTAAGAAAATCATAGAGGCAAGATCTCCCTGCACCCTGAGCCACAACCACACTTTTGGAGTTTTCTGACTTAACACTTCCAAAATATAACCTTTACATTTTGCAATTCTCGATGGCAGCAACATTACCTTTCCCTGGTGTCTGAGAAAGAGGGCCCCTGTAAAAGTTAGATCTTGAACTAGCCAAAAACTGGACATTTCCCAGTTTATTGGAAAACAATGAGTATACCACACTGTCAACACTCTATTGAGGTGAGACAAGAGCAGAACTTCAGAAGTGACCTGAATCAACAAATCGTCAAGTTAAGGATGGACAAATAAACCTTTCACATGGAGTAGGGCCACTAACGTGCCAACAGCTTGGTGAACACCCTGGGAGAGGATTTATGGTCAAATGGCAGAATTTAAAACTGATTGTCCCCAGAGTGGACCGCAAAAACCTTTGGTCTGATTTTCTGATGGCCATGCGCAAAGAAGCATCTTCTAGATTTATTTAAGAACACCAATCCCCCTGAGAGGACCAGTATAGAATAGAATATCTTTATTCGATTGTTTGCATATAACAATCATAAAAGAACATTTCATAAAAGTTAATCCATACAGTAATAATGAAATGGGGAGAATAGAAGTACAACTAGATATTCACAAGCATCTACACAGTAATATAGTTAAAAAGGATAAAATACATTAAAAGTGGGAGTACAATCAGCAGCAGAGTTAATTACCCTTCCATGCTTTTTCTATGTTTAACTGCAAGTTTTAGGAAACTACATATAAACATGGTACATTCACTATTTAGCATTTGAAGGTGACACAGTGCAGGTCTGAATTGTACAAAATTCAGGTGCTTAAGTAAAGGTTTTAAAAACAGGTTACGGGGGAGTGTATAAAACTGACAGAAAAATAAAAAGTGTGCCAGGTCTTGCGGAGACCAGTAGGAGAATGGCTTGCAGAGTCACCATCCAAAAGTGACGAGCTCTTATCCAAGAATCGACCCACTCCTGAGGCATTCTGGACCAAGAAAAGGATCAAGTAAGCTCGGTTCCACCTCTCCAGCAGAGGAACTCTCCGAAATGCTTTTGTGCTGAGCAACAAATCAACCCCATCCAGAAGAGCCAAGCATTTAGAACCTGAAGGAAGAAGATGAGTAACCTTCATGTCTGTACCGAGAGGTGTTTTCACAAAGTCCTTTGCTTAACCTTTGTCAACTATGCTCAACACCCATGCATCCATTACATCTTTTTGTCAGAAATCGTGAAAACAATGTAGCCAACCTCCTTCTGGCAATGACTTGCGGGAACCATAATTGTCAGGACCTCATCTTCCTTAGCCCTTTATTCCCAGAATCCTTCTTGGGAGAAAAATACTTTGGTTGGTACTTCTGCTTACATGCTGCATAAGACTTAAAGTCCAAGTTCCAAAACCTTCTGAAATCAGACTTACTCTTGTATTGAAGGGGATGCTTCCAGTCCTTAAACGCTTTAAAGATCATAGAATCCAATTGATTTCCAAAGAGCACTTTGCCGTGAAACAGGATCTTGATCAGAGATATCTTCTCCACAGCTTTTGTTTTCCAATCCCTCATCCTCAAATTGCGCCTGCCAGCAATTATAGCTCCAGAGGACATCATAGTTGCTTTGACCACATCTGAGGAAATATCAAACGTTCCTGTTGATCCATGCCACCAAGTACCTCCGAACATTCCAGATCGTCCTGGATAGCTACTGACAGAGCATCAAAGTCTTTAATGAGTGATTGGGTTGTGTATGCCACATATGAACTGGGCTTCAATAATAGATTATCCACAGTGAATGCCTTCCACAATCCTGAATCCACCTTTCTATCAGAAGGAGCAAAAGCCTCTGGATTAATGGATATTTTTTCAATCAAATCGGTCAAAATTGCATTCACTTTCAGCAGAACATCATCACCCTCCAACCTATATACAGCTTTTTTAAGAAATCATGGCACAGTGACTTTATCTACTTCCTTCCATTCATTTATCACCATGTCCTTAATTGCTCCATGAAATGGCATTGCCATAAAAGAAGGCTTCATGTATTGGTGAAATAGGTTCTGAACCTCCTCACCACTTGAATAGGCAGAAAACCCAATTTATGCCGCTCATGTGCCAGAGTGTCTCACGTCTTCTCTCCTAACTTACTTTCACAATGAAGTGGATGGTTTATCTGCATTCGAAGAAGATGAATCCCAATCATCCTACCGTCTCGCAGACTTGGTACTTCACTAGGACTTAGACTTATCCAAAGTGCTAGACACATCCTTTCCAAACATGCCCTGAACCTCAGTCTGTGAAATCAGAAGAGGAGCAGTATCCAACTTTTTCCACTTTTCGCAGGACATTTTGCTTTGTTATCAGAAGATGAAGAATTAATGATATACTTAGTCTTCCTTTGACATTTCCCAGACAAATTGGCACAATAGGAACACACACGCTCTTGTCCCACAAAATTGTATTTTACTAGCTGCACTGAAACCTAGTCAGGTCCCACTGCCAAAAATCCCCCCTATAGGAAATATCATACCTCATCACAGGAAAAAAACAAAAAGCAGTATAATTGTGCTCGACTGAGCAACTTGGTCCATGTAGATTTGCTCCTCCTCAGGCGATGCTCCGAGCCACACACTGAGAGTGCTCCAACCTGGAAGGGCAGTCCCAGCCACACCAGATATACCCGACTCCGTCAGGGCATACCTTGCTGCTCTGGCATCTGACTCTTTGCACGCAGCTACCACAGGGTGCACTGTCAATTACCTGCAATACCCCGCAAAACAGGACGAATAAGAACAAAAACTCAAGATTTGGTCAGTGAGGCTACGCCACCACCAACGGTGTGACAAGGTATCAACATCATCATCAAAATACTTTATTCAGTTTATAAAAAAACAACAAAAGTACACATAACAATACAAAGTACAGCTACAATCAACTATATTGAGACACGATCTAAAAATAAACAATCAATATTTCATAGATTTCTATACCATGATTAGGTAAATCAGATAATATAAACGCTTATAAAAACATCTTATGCAATGAGATAATATTTAAAGGTCAAAATAAGTCAAAAGAAACTCTAGCAGTACTGGTGATAGTCACATACTGTAACATATGTGGGTTCACCTAATCTCAAAGAAGGCTTTTTTCAAGGATAAATTCCCAGAATAAGATAGCATTGTACAAAACCTTCAGGCCAGTAACAAACTAATTTCAATACTGGAGATACACATCAGAGCATGAGAGGCATGCGTTTCAGATATAAGACCTATCTAAATGTTACTTAAATGCACAATAAGGATTGTTAACAATCAACACAAATATGTAGCGATAAAGTGCAAAACTACTAGTAACATAAAAGACTTCTGGGGAGGAGGGTTATAGAAGCAACCCCACAGTAGGCAGGAAATTACCCTAGCACTAATGTTCCACTCCAGTGAAGGAACTTTGCAACAGCACATTTAAACAACTATTTTGTCTCTGTGCATAATAGCTCAAGTGCTACAAAACACTGACTACACCCAAGCTGTCTACAAATTGGAATAATCAAATTTTTCCTCAGGCGCTCGTATCCAGTGTAGAAGAAAATTAAGTGTGGTGAAGTTTATTCTGCTTGCAAACACACTGGGCAGACAGTGCTCAGGTCAGCTTTGAATTTCCTAATAGAGCAGAAAGATACGAGTGGTAGAGTCCTGTGCCAGAATTTAAGGTACAAAAGTCTGGTGGCTGCAGAAAGTACATAGTGAAGGAAAGGTTGAAACTCAGGGGCAGATTTACAAGCCTCTTGCGCTGCCAGTACGTCACCTTTTGTGACACGCTGGCAGCGCAGTACACTGCCCCATATTTACAAGGACAGGAATAGCCACCCTGCGTGGTTTTTCCTGTACTTGTAAATATGGCCCCTTAACACTCAGCACTTTGCGTGAAAGGGGTATTCCATTGGTGTTGCTGTGGGTGTTCCCACGCAGCACCAATGGAACGAGACACATTTTTAGATTTATAAGGAATCGTAAATCTGGGAATGTGTGTGAATGCTACGCTTCCATAGGGGAGGAATAGGGAGGCGAGACAAGGAGAAATGTATTCATTTCTCCTCGTTTTCTTTTCCCGTCTTCTTTTCCTCTTTCTATACGTGCTTCATTCTTCAGCACACATTGAAAGAGGAAATCACCTCTAATGATTATTTTTTGTCAGGAAGGGTTCCCTTCCTGCACATAAACAATCATTGAAAGTATGCTGTTTATTAACTTCTATGTGTGATAATGCAGCACACAAATATGTTGAAATACAGCATTTCAGATTGTTTTTGTGCAAGATGAAACCCTTCCTGAACAAAAAAAATCTCCCCACAATGCAGGCATCCTTGCCCCATTGTACAAGGGTGCCGGCGTCGGCGCATGGCAGCAGTTTGTGCGCCAGCGCCAGGGGGAAGCACAGAGATGCGAGATATTGTTGTAAATATGTTGCATCATTGTGCTTTCCAAACGAATGCAGCACGGCGCAGCAAAATGACTTGCTGCACCATGCTGCGTAAGTTTATTGGCAATCTGCCCCTTTTATATGGTACTTGATTCAAGGAATAGAATGCTAAGGGAGCCTTTATTAGCATATCTCACATCCTGGCTCCACTTGTGGACCCAGAAAGCATCCTTAAGTGTGTCCCTAGATAGTTGTAAAATACAGGCATTATCAGTATTCTCCAAGTCCAAGCTAGAACAAAGTGTCTTTGACATAACCTGCCCACTTCATTTTGCAGGATGAAGCTACCACCACTATTTTCTTGAAGGTATTATTGTACTTTTCTAGGGTCGGGGTATATTTTAACCTATGCCAGTAAAATAAGGGTCTTAACTGGGCCTTGTAGATTTTTGGTTTGAGGCCCATGTACCAACTCAAGGGTAGTAAAGGCTTGTTTTTGGGAAGGTTTACCAAAGCTTTTAAAAAGTTGTTCTCTGCTACACCGAATTGAGTCAGTCCTGAAGATCACTACAGCACAGCCCCTTACAATGCACTGCCTTCTGCCTTTATTCTGTATACTTTCAGGACTTATGAAATGCACCTAGCATTTAAGGACTCGTATAGTCTAAATGCTTGGTGGGTTAGATTCAGGTACTTTCTTTGAATTATGTTTATTGTTTTGCACAAACAACAGTGATAAACCATACAATACAACGGCACATCCTTCACAGCATTCCCAGGCCCAGGTCCAAACCCAAACATTCCCCACATCAACGCCCTTCAAGCAAATAGTACAGAGGTATCTGGTGCAAGTCCTCATTCCAGGAGCCCAGGTTTCAAACCATTTAGTATGTAAGCAATCGCTACCAACTCTCCATGACCGAGCAGTCCTAAACATCTCCCCCTCCCCTTTGATGGAGCCTCCTGGCACACTATCTACCTCTCTAGTGCTGTACAAAGGGGCTGTTTTCAGGCCATTGGTGCATGGGGCTAAGGGGAGACAGAGTAAATAAGGTGTTGAAAAATTGACATTTGTGAGGGGTCACCCCCAAATGCTTTGCATTCCTCCGCCCCTTTTTGTTTAATTCGTTATTGTTGGCCTCAGGACTCTGTGCACTTTATCACTGCTAACGAGTGCTATAGTGCTTCTGCTCACTCCCCTAAACAAGGATTGATTGACATATACATAATTGCCACTTTTAATTTACTTATAAGGCCCTTGTAGAGTGGCATACCATTTAACCAGGCCCTGTAAATTAAATGCTACCAGTGGACCTGCAGCACCTATTGTGCCACCCACCTAAGTAGCACTCTAAAACATGTCTCACGCCTGCCATTGCAGCCTGAATGCAGGGTTACACTGCCATGTCGACTTGGTATTTAAAACCCCTTGCCAACCCTTAAACTCCTGTTTTATTACATATAAATCAAACCTAAGGTAAGCTCTAGGTAGCCCATATTGTAGGGTGCTATGTGATTTAAAGGTAGCACATGCACGTTTTAAGTTTTACATGTCCTGGAAGTACAACACTTCCAAATTCGATTTTTCACTACTGTGAGGCTGACCCCTCTTGTAGGATAACATTGGGTATTCCTCATTACCTTTAATAAGCTGCACTTCCTAATTGAGAAGAGGTTGATCTGTCATGTTTGGTACCTATGGAAGAGCAGTGATAAATACTCTTGAATGGCAAAGTTGAATTTATCATCACCATTTTGAAAATGAAACTTTCAGAAAGTTGGCATTTTCCTACTCTTAGCCCTGTGTGCCTACAAACTGTCTCTGATTGCATATCTGAGTTGAATGACAGCTGGGCTTTGTGTATCCTCTCTTTGCTTCTAAGTTAAGCCTGACTGCTTGGGTGCAAACCTAACCAGGTTTAAGCACAGATTAATTTAGTGACTCTTTATGGCCCATTCTGCAAGGGATTGTGGCTTTTGCTTGACTAAGGCTCACACCGAGTCAATCAACAACACCATTTATCATATAATGGGAGAGTCTTTTCTGTCCCCTCATATTGACTTTAGTACACAGGTGTGGGTCTGGGCAAATCAGTCTCCAGCGGCCCTAACAATCTAGGTCCTGTGCCTCTGGATACAAAATTATCAGGATCGAAGTTAGCAAATCTGGTAATTTTGGGCATGGTGACACTGAAAAAACATAGAATGGTCAGGAGTAGCATCCCCCCAGGGATAAGACTGTGGACCAGTCGTAATACAGCCAATTTCTTGATACTTGAAAAAATGTAAATTGATACCATCCGCTATCTTACCATTTGTAGACTTGTCTGTGTGCCATTAGTCCCCTAAATTAATCGTTAATATGTGACACTATAGTTATATCTTGCAGATCAAAAAAACTCTAGGACTTTAGGAACTTTTATGACCAACCATGACTGTAGTGTGAGGAGATCAGTTTGTGTAAATTTTGGGCCCTAGTCACAAAGACACTCCACAGTCATTGTGCGATCTCCGCACTCATGATGGGATCTCCGCACTAATTGCGGAGATCCTGCCATGAGTGCGGAGCCTCTGCCACGACTGCGTAGGCTCTTTGTGAATCGGGCCTTTATCACCAAAAAAACAATATTCAAACAGACTGCTTGCACTTACTTTGTGGAAACTGCACTGCACCATGCTTTCATAAAATAGATGTCAAAAGCTCATTTCAGGAAACAAGATCTAAAAATCTACTCTTAACAGAAGCTTGTATTGATATGCCAGACTATTTTATCCAAGAAAATGATACTGTGTACTCTATGTGGATTGTATGGGTTCCATCAGGACCTGACATTCAAATGAGTTTGACTAACAACCAGTAGCGGTCGGCAGTAGGAGTTACTGCAGGGCGGTGACGTGGGCAGGGGGAGGGGCAGGGTGGGGGGTAGTAATGTATGGATTACGGAGTTTTACAGGTAAGTAAACATTTAAATAAATAAAACAAATTTCGTTGCGCGCACTGCATCACATTTGGTGATGCAGTGCGCGCAACAAAATTCGTCATAACTGCCGCAGAACGCCCACACAGGGCTAATTTCCCTCCTGTGTGGGCGTTCCACAGGAACAGGCGGAGTCATGATGAGCTCAGCTCGTCATGAGCACAGCTCTGCTGTGCAGCATGACGAGCTGGGCTCGTCATGAGTACCGCGGCTCCACATTACCCCCCCCCCCCCGCACCGCGGAGGAATTAGCCCAGTGTAGAAGGGATTAAGCAGGCATAATAAGTGTTGCAGGGCAACTAATATTTACCCAGGTAAGTGTCCCACTAATTCTTTGCTCATATTGAGATCAGTTCTGACAGTACTTTTTCTTTTCCATAGAAAGTTACATGCAGGTCCATCAAGTAGGGTCCAATATAGAAGGGGGTGCCCTAACGAAATGATATTTCCCATTTTAATTCCAATAGGAAAGATGCTCTCTGATACATAAAAAACTGCTGAACAGAATTACACCAAATTTGCAAAAAGTTAGAACTTTACTCAAAAGGTATCCTTTGTTGTTATTTGTTGTAAATCCATTCAACTGTTTTTGAGAAATAAGGGTTTAAAAATATGGTAATGAAGTGGTTAATCCTGTAAAACTTGGAGTTACCTGGACTGGTAGTGTGTCCATATATGTGATGACTGGACCATTCATGTGGATTGGTGGATCCTAATTGGCTGGGCACAATATGGAGAATGTGTTAAGGCAACCATTACAGGGCTCCTGAAAAAAAAATGAAAGGCCATTTTAGGGGGAGGGAGGGTAGATCCAGACTTCCAGGGCCATGTGGGTGGAGACAGGAGGCCTGATGATACCCTGCCTGATGCCAAGTGCTGGCCACCAGTAACAATATGACTCCAAAAGTGTCAAAAAGAACCTACAGGGATGGACAATTGCGGAAAGAAGCTTGATCAATGATGTCATTTAGCATGTTATGACAAATGTAATATGTGAGGTCAGAAGAATGGCATGACAGGGCACAAGCTATAATTATCAGAGAATTTCAATGGTATTTTGTTTATTAAAGATTTTTTTAATCTTATATCAACACCTAACTTTAACATCATTTTAACCTTTGGTGTTTCATTGAATCGCTCTATTTTTTTTATTACTAAGGTAAACCAAGATCCTATTACCATACCTAACTATGATGTCACTTTAGCCTTTGTTTCTTCAGTGACTTTATAATGTTTTCTGATCATATTCAGCCATCTCCCTTGCTACACACTGCCTTTGGCGATGAACAGTGATGCTCAGGACCTCGCAAGCAGCTACCTCCTGCTGTGCATGCTGCAAAGGGTTAGTTACTGGGCCTGGCCTCTGACCAGTATCTCTGAACTTCCCCTGCAGAAACCCATCCCCTGTGAACATCCAGCTCATATTTTGTTTTTAGGTGCTGACCTTCAGCCTTCATTCCAATGGTAATGCAGCACCACACAAGCATCCTAGGGGATTAACTATCTGGGATGGACAAGAGAAGTTGGCTGAACAAAGGGCAGCTTTAGCTCTACCTCTTTTGACTTGGAGTTTCCACGAGGGCTTCACCTATTCTCATCTTACTGACTCAACGAAGGCCCAGCTGACCAAAGAGGACTTGTAAGAGCTCATATATTTTAGTGCCAAGGACTAAGAAACAAACTACAATTCCATATTGAAGAATAGCCAATGTTTCTAAAAGTAAGTCTCCATATGTGTCAATCTAAGCATCATGTAGTAACTAGCTACCAAATGGGTCATATTGCATGTACTCGAGAGCTCAAATCTGCTTACTGGATGCAATGTCATGATTACTGCATGAACAGTGATATACTTTGTAGGCCATAGTGTTTGGTCCCAAACATGTTATGCAAATAAAAAAGCAGTGAACTCTGTGAAGTGTCCAACTTAAGGTGGAGAGCAGCTCCCTACTAGAGCACCCTACAACACCAGCAACACTCTGAATCTGCTCACCTCAAATGTCTGTGTTTCTGGCAAAGTTTTTCAGATCTGATTTGAACAGTGTCATTGAAACCGAGCTAGAATTATGCAAAAATGGAAGCAGAGAACTCTGGGTAGTTTGCTTCAAATCTTTGTAGTGGATGGCAATGTGCAAATCCTATGCACAAAAACCTTGCCAGAAAAGCATACAGTGAGGTTAGCAGATTCAGAGTGTTGCTAATGTTGAATCGTGCTCTATATAGGAGATGTTCCCCACCCAAACTACCTAGAGTTGTTTGCTTCTTTTTTTTTGCATAATTTATGGCAGCACTCTAAACTAAAAGGGTATTGTTTTTACTAACACATGTTAATGTACAATATACAACACATTCTTGCTCCTTTTTCCACCCTTCCTCCCCCCCTTTCTCTCTCTCTCTCTCTCTCTCCATCTCCTTCTACTGAACTCTTTCTTACCCACTCTCTCCTGCACATGCTAGCCCTGAATCAGAGGCCATATTTTTTTTAATTCAGGTATTGAAAAAGTACATATTTTTTGCATGTCTGCTTTAGGACATAAAGAGAAAAAGTGCCGTCAAGGGAGTTTGTTTTGAATGATAATTACAAATTTGAACTCACTTAATAGGATGAATGAATAATGCTGATGTGAATTTAATTCATTACCAGTCGGATAACACAATATATAATCATAAATGAAATACAAAAAACAAAAACATAAATGACAAATACCAAGGTGTATCAAAAAAGAAATTTATCAAGAAAATTGAAGGTCAAAGATTGTATACAGATAAAATTAATTCAGAAACACTTTAGGACTGCAGGTCAAACACAATATATAATAACAGTTGACACAACAGAACCTAAAAACACCTATCCAAAATTAATATTGGTCTAAATGAGACAGAGGATGGATGAGGTGGAGGTGACCTCCACCTCATCCAAAACAAACTCCCTTGACGGCACTTTTTCTCTTTATATTTAATCACCCAAGCCCTCAAGGGTATATTTTGGGTTGCTTACTGTTGTTTGATCATGCTTTAGGACATGACATTAATTTTACACAGTGACTGATGTAAAATGAATGTCGCAGAACAATATGTCCATTGGCAGATGCTCACAAATCTCACAAAATCTTTTCCTGCATTAATATAATTGATATATAAGGAAAAAGCCGTTTTCCAATCTTTTGCGGAGTCTTTTTTTTCAAGCCACCCCTGCTCCACAAAGGTACAGCAGTAATTATAAATAAATAAATCATGGGCATATTTATGAACCCTTTTGAGTCACTCTTGCACCATGCAACATCGCGCAGGAGCGACGCAACTTAAAAGTGAGATTTATGAAGCCACGCAAGGCCACCTTGCGTTGCCCTGGGTGGCTTCATAAATCTCGAATAACGTAATGCAGTGAAAATCCCTGCATTGCATTTCTTTGTGCCAGGGAGGCGTTTCCATGGGTGTTGAATGCATGTTCCCAAGCAACATCCATGTTTTTTGGTGCATTCACAGATTTACCGGAAGTGGTAGACCTGGGAATGTGTCAAAAACCTACACCTCCCCAGGTGAGGCGTATAAAGAGAAATATCTTTATTCCTCCTCATTTCTTCCTCTTTCTATGTGAGGAAAAAGCCTCAGGGGATGGTTTTTGTAAAGGAAGATGCCCCTTACTGCCCCAAAACAATCCTCCGTACAAAGCAGGCTCCCTTGCACCATGGTGCAAGGGTGCCTGCATTGGCGCTAGGTAGCCAAAAGGCCCCAGCAAAGAGGAAAATGCAGGAAGGTGCTGTATTGCTTTAAACACAGTTAATTTCTGCTCTTTTCCTGTCACACAGTGCAGCTCAGCAAGGTAACGTGCTGCGCTGCACTGCACTGCATTGTGTGACTTGGCCATAAACATGGCCCCCAGTGATTAGTGAATAAAAACGAATGGGAGCGAGCAACAGTCCTTTGGACCTCTGCCATCTCCCACCCTTAGTATCATTCAGAAGAAGGAAGCTGTCCTATAAGGCTCCCATCGAGTGTAAGGCCAACATGATATGTCCCTCCTGGACGTCTGGCTTTAATGCCAAGATTGAAGGTAAATCTCTGGTGTAAATCAGGCAATTTTAGTAAAAGATAAAACAACCACTAGGAGAATAATTCCTAAATATATTATGCCATTGTTTTAAACAACACGTTTTCCATATGAAACACAATCACAGCTATATTTTATTGTAAAAGAAGCATATATGAATCTTCACTTTGGAGGGAGAATAAATACTGTTTTATACTGCAGACAATACGTTCATTGCTGTTTTTATTGCACTGTTTTAGAAGGACTAAATAAAAACCACAGGGCAAACATATGATCTGAGCTGCCCTGACACGTTATATGGTACAATTGGGAATTCAGTAAATGGAAAGAAATGAACACCTAAAGAAGCCTTGATTGACACATACAATAAGAGAAACTGAATGAGTCTCCAGATAGTGACAACAAAATGTCAACATTTATTAATACCACTTTAAACTGGCAGGATCAGTTGATGAGAGACTGTGTGCTACAAATATTTCTTTCTAGACATGTTGCCACTATCTAAAATTAACCACTTCCTGTGTTTTTTGCCTGTGATCACTACACTGTTTGAAATAAAAAAAAAATCAAACACGGAGCTTTTCTAACAGGAGCTTTCGTGTGAGGTTGCACTCAGAGGACTGCTTCTCAATTAGATTTTCTAATCGAGAAACAGCAAAATCAATTGAAACTTGGATTTTAAAGTAACTGTTCTACCACAATAGACGGTTCAAGTAGATTTTCAGCATGAAACACATTTTTTTTATTTTACTTTTTTTTCAGCAGAAAAGAAGTGCCACAGGGACTTTACCTTTCTCTTCCTGTCCAGAAGGCTGCTCCCACTGCTTTGTGCATCCCTTGGTCACTTTTTGTTTGGGTTTTGAGGGGAAAGTTTCAATCTTTTCTTTGTCTGCAGTCCCCGCTGCATGCACCATTAGGTTTTCAAGGATTTATTTGTGGGAAATCAAGTAAGTTAATGAACTTTTGGATACGTTTGTTGTTTGATTAAGGGCATGCACCAGTATTTGTTTTACCTGTGTTATTTTTCTTCCATTTTTTAAATCTGCAAATAGGGGCCTATTTTTGCATTAAACTTTTCTGTTTTTTTCTAAGGGAAAAGTTTGCACAGGTTTGGGAGGGCTGGGGCCTGGTTGTAAAACATTGAAAGTACTTTTTCATCGTTTGCCTGTGTGACATTTGTGAATTTTGCACTATTATTTAGTTCATTTTACTGTGGGCCTTAGTCTGCCAATGAGCCACTGCCAACCAGTTATTACTTAGCATTAGGTACAGGCATTGGGTTTCTGTGATATATGTTTTTTTTACACATCTATTGATTTAGGGATGGCCTTGGATTAAATGTAAAATGTGTTTTTGTTTATATTTAAAACATTTCTGCAGAGTGTAAACTATTTTTATAGGGCAATTTGTGATGCCTTGGACCTCTGCACCCCCTGCTTGCAACAGGCATCTCATAGGCTCACACCAGCAATAATTCTTTTAAGGATTATTCCATTTTCCCCTGCACCTCCCTGCCTGCCACTGGCATCTCATAGGCCATAAAGGCACATAAAGTAACGTTTTCAATATGTATGTTATTGAAATATTGCCACATTTCACTGATTTTTTGTTCTTGTTTGTTTGCATTCAGGTGCACAAGAAACATCATTGCACACATTGCAGCCAGAAAGAAGGCCAACAGTGGTACACATCACATGATTACTCCTCTGCTTCTGCTGCTAAGTGGCAACTGTCAGAGGTGAGAAAGAACTTACAGATGGCCCCAAAGAAGGGAGTCTCTGCCAAGAAAATGGCTATTGGGGAGGAGAAGAAGGATATTGCAACCACCGGTGTGCTGCCCTCCCCCTTTTTCTGGAAACAGTGTGCCTGCCACACCCTCCTCTCTGTAGCAAAAAGGCTGAGGGCAATACTCCACTGTCATTAACAACGCCATCCCAATCTAAGGCTACGCCCAATCCCTTGTCTCTCAGTGATGCAGTCAAGGAAACAAGCACTGAGTCTGAACTGAATTTGTCTCAGCCACACAATGCCAGATTATCCCAGGAAAGTGGACATCAGAAGCCTCAGCCAGCAACAGTTATTCCTGAAGTAGGAGCACAAGAGGTGGTTGAGCGACCTGGTGAGCAAGATGTTGCTCTTCAATCATTGGCTTCATGATCTCCAGTAAGAAAAAGAAAGTGTACTCCATCAACTATTCCAAGCCCCCCCTTATGGTGATATGGGTGTGGATTGCACCTCAGCAAATCTGAGACCTGCCCCGAGAGAAAAGGTAAAAGGAAACTTCTGAAAAGGCTGATAATAATGGAAAGTAATAGTGATGATAATGAGTCAGTGACTTTCGGTCTGGATGGTGGGTCAGATGTCACTGAGATAGACCCTCTTATTCAAACTGCTCAGAGGGATGTAGTTCCACCCCCATCACTGGCAGCTTTCATATTTGTAACACCCCATAGAGACCTGCATCCATCACTCCCACAGTTGCAGTACGCTTACAGAGAGGCAAACTACACAGCCACCTATCTCCAGTTGTTCACGCATTGGCAGTGGTACACTAAAAAATGTGTCCTCCCCAGTTTGGGCCTTCTTTGCAATTAGCAAACAGGAGGATAACTTTGCAATTTGCTCCATTTGCCACACAAGTATTCATCGAGGTTAGCCAGGCTCGCACTATAGTGCTGGAGGAGCACCTTAAAAAGAAAGGTGGGGGCGTGGATGGTGGCTGTGGTGATGAGAGAGGAGAAGCAGCTGAATGCGCAGTGACAGAAGAAGAAGTTAGTCTTGAGGAAGAAGAGGATGACAGCCTTACACAAAGCAGCCTTGTCCCCTGTAGTGGGTCAGCATCACCTGCATCAGCAACCTCCTAATGGCAGAAGACACAGATGCAGACAATTCCCAGAAGCCACATATTGAGTCTGCCACCATCAGGTCTCTTGTGTCAGTGGCAGTACAAAAGAAATAAATCCAAGCTACTATTATGGGCTTGTCTAGGCAGGAGGGGTGTTGTGAACACAACCACCCACATGCACGTTTATGCAATGGGAAGCTGGCTAAAATGATAGTGCTGGACCTCTTCCCTTTTTATTTTGTGGAAGGAGTGGAATTTTTAGAATTTGAAGCTACCATCTGCCCAAAATAAAAAGGTTCCAAGCCGGAACTATTTTGTCTGAGTTGCTGTCCCAGCACTCCTTCATTATGTACTCTTATTCGTTGGACAAGCTAGGCAGCAGAGTGCTGTTCACAATATCCGCCTGTGGTCAGACATGTGGTCAGTTATTAGGGAACTGATTACATGTGTATCTTTCCACACTAGATCTCCTTCGTGGGGGCTAGGCAACAGTTATCTGCAGGTCGCAGTGCTGAATAAGGATTTAAGGGCATTTGGCATCATTCAACACCAGTGATGTTTGTCCTGGAGAAATCCCATACAGCTGCAAATATCATGGAAGTTTAACAGCAATTTGTTCGAATGGATTAGATCCAGAGGCCTCAGAATATGGTTTATTGCCACAAACAATTGTAGGAATAAAGTCAAGGCCATGGCATTTGACAGCTATTTCAAGGTCATGTGTTTGGTGCATTGTTTCAACGTGATTGTGCAGGATTTTCTCATAAAGGAAGACATAGTCAGCAATATACTGAAAACCTGCAGAAAAATCAGCATTCATTTCAGTCATTCTTTTTAAAGACCAGAAGCAGTTGCAGATCATTCAGAGTGCTAACAGAGTACCAGTTAAAACCCTGGTACAGGAGGTGCCAACACGTTAGAACTGGAACTACTACATGTTGCAATGTTTGTTTGAGCAGTACAGACTGATCACCAACTCTGTCCTTCAAAGAGGAGGGACTGCAATTGGGAACAGCATGACAATGGAAGTGGACAAATGGGGGGTAGTTAAGTGCCTGACACAAATTCTACTGTTGTATGGCTTGTACCTCCATCAGTAAAGCTGAGCATTTGTGGGACAATGTAAACATCAAGATTGTGCCAGACTGATTCCGTACACACCCTCGGTATACGTCCCCCTATGTCCCTGCTAGCCACGGTGCACCATATGTACCCCTAACCTTACAGGGCAACAAATGTATGTGCAACTTCAAACATGACAACCCTGAATTCCCAAGGAAACTGTGGCAACAACCTTTTCATTTGGGCTCTCATGCATACCCAAAGAAGTAAACAAGAAATACTCTTCAAGACTTTGTAATATTTATTGAAGCACTGTGATTCTTTCATAAAATGCGTGCACTCCAATATTTAGTGGAATGAAACAGTTTAGCCTAATTAGCATCACAAGAACAGTGAAATGGATGAACATTTCCACCATTGTGCTAAGACACTTAATATGTGCAGGTGTATAAGTACTGTGTATGGTTGTACTCCTACCTAGTGCTCCCTAACTTAGTTTTGCCTAGGGTGGGTGATCTGCCTAATCCCTGCCAGAGTGGATTAACTCCCCATTACCTGTGGGTAAGTGTCAGCAGGCTGCCCTTCTTGGTGTAAAGCTGGACATCCCTGATGTCGGTATGCAGGAATCAGCTGAGCTGGAATTATGACGTGGTAACTCCACAGTGTCAGCTGAGGGCTTCTCTGCTTAGACAAGGAAGTGGTTCTGTATATATAACAATAGAACCCAGAGACAGCTTAACTCCTGAGGCACAGCCGGGAAAACAATCGCACTATTTTTTTAAAAAAATTGAATTGTGATACTGTGTTTTTAACTTGACCCTCTTCCCCTGGGCACTTACTTTGACGTGTTCTCCACTCCCTGGGCATCCCCCCGCAGCCGATCTTGGCGCTGCTGCGGGAAACAGTCTAACTTTTGCCGCCATCACCGTGGACCCCTCAGGCCACGCCCACCACAGCTAGGCCACGCCCCCCGCCGAAGCATTTAAGGCGCGCCGAAGCATTTAAGGCGCGCTGAACGCTAGCGCGAGCCAGAGACAGCTTAACTCCTGAGGCACAGCCGGGAGAACGATCGCACTATTTTTTTAAAAAATTGAATTGTGATACTGTGTTTTTAACTTGACCCTCTTCCCCTGGGTACTTACTTTGACGTGTTCTCCACTCCCTGGGCATCCCCGCGCAGCCGATCTTGGCGCTGGTGCGGGAAACAGTCTAACTTTTGCCGCCATCACTGGGGACCCCTCAGGCCACGCCCACCACAGCTAGGCCACGCCCCCTCACACGTCCACCCTCACCTATAAATCATGTGTATTTACCGGACGCGCAGCAGGCGAGCGCAGCGGGCGCGCCGCCAGCGTGCCGAAGGCGCGCCAAGGGCAAGCCCGTCTGCGCCCGTCCGCGTCCGGACGGGGACAGGGGCCAATTTCCTTGGCCTCCTTCCTAAGACCCGATATAGCGCTGCCGCCCTTCTGACAATTAAACCCCCCACGGAAGAGAGTTGCCTCCATCAACACCATCCTCTGAACCTCCCCACCTACTGTTTGCACTGCAACACTAACCTCCGACCCACTCGACTCAGGCTGTCCCTGCAAAACTACACCTTACTGCTCCTGAATTGCAGGTCTCTACCAAGACACAGCGCAGAAATCTTCCTGCTCTTAGATGAGCGGTCTCCCGACGCCATTTTCCTTACCGAAACTTTGCTAAACTCATATTGGGACCCGGATGTAATCCAAACCCTGCCACCGGGATACCAAATTGCTCACAAGGACCGCTCACGCGGAAAAGGGGGAGGACTTGCCATCATCTATAAATCTATATATCAATGTCATTGCACCCTTAATCCATTCCCAGACTGCGAAAGCATGTCCTCCTGCCTTAAACTCACCCCCAGCGACAGTTTAACAGGGGCACTTGTATTCCGCCCCCCAGGTCCACTGAATCATTTCCATTCTTCACTACCCTCGCTAGCAGCCGAATCTGCTATGTCTTCCTCCAACTTCACGTTGCTAGGAGACTTCAATATCCACTTCGATAACAGTACGGACAGCATCGCCAACGAGCTAGTTTCCAGCTTAGCCGCAATCCAACTAGAACAATTAATCAGGTCCCCCACTCATAACAAAGGTCACCTGCTCGACCCAGTCTTTAGCAATTGCCCCAACCTCACGGTTGGCACTATCACCCACCTCCCATGGACTGATCACTTTCTGATTCCCCTCAACTGGTCTACTTGTAAAGTCACTCCCCCTCCACCTATCCCACGTAAGATGAGAAACTGGTCAAAACTCCCGCTAGAGCAGTGGTCGAGCCTCCTCTCCTCTTCCAAACCCGCTCTTTCCAAGAGCCCTGTACCTGACAGCAGGACATTCAACAAGTGGATCGAAGACTCCATCAACACTGTCCTTCCTCCCAGGAAAACCAGGTTAAAAAGAGCACGAGAAACTGCCCCCTGGTACTCAGAGAAGCTCAGGGAGCTAAAACGACAGTGCAGAAAGTCGGAAAGGAAGTGGCGCTTTGGGTACGCTACTACAGCAAAAGATAGGTATAGAGAAGCCATTAGGGCGTACAAATGTGAAATCAACTTAGCACAAACTAACTACTACATTGAAAAAATTATGGCAGCTCGATCTAAGCCAAAAGAAATATATTTGGTAGTCAAAAGTCTTTCTAAAACCTCCCCTCGCATGGCTCCAACCGACGACCCTATAGCCCGATGCAACGAGTTGGCTGAATTCTTCTTTCAAAAAATCAATAAAATATACTCATCCTTTACAGCCCCCATCTCAGAGACTATTACTGCCATACCACCATCAAGCGATACAGTACATCCTCCGCGAGTTTCCATGAATAATTTTTCACCTCTAGATCTGGAATCCTTCAAATCCCTTGCACATCAAATAAAATCAGGCTCCCCCTTGACCCAGTGCCCCCTCAGATGATGAACATGGCCAGCTAAGTCATCCTCCCCACCCTCATGGACCTACTTAATAGCTCCATGCAAACAGGAGTGGTTCCTCCCTCCTGGAAACAGGCTATGGTGAGAGCACTGCTTAAGAAACCCAACCTCAACCCTATGGACCCTAACAATTTCCGTCCAATATCCCTGTTGCCTTGGGCAAGTAAAATTCTAGAGAAGCACATTAATCTCCACCTTACCAACTTCCTTGAGGAGAATTCTCTACTGGACTCCACCCAAACAGGATTCCGTCCAAAACACGGCACAGAAACTGCTCTTCTGGCCGTGACGGAGGAATCTAGGAGGATCTTGGATCAAGGAGGGTCAGTGGCAGTGATCCTCCTTGACCTAAGTGCCGCGTTTGACACGGTGTGCCACAAAACCCTGCTGTCTCGTCTAGTTGATCTGGGGATCGCAGGAAACGCTCTTGACTGGTTGGGTTCCTTTTTGAGCGGAAGGACCTTCCAGGTCTTCGATGGCGACTCCTGCTCCACTAGCAGACCTTTAAACTGTGGGGTACCCCAAGGCTCCTCCCTAAGCCCCACGCTGTTCAATGTGTACATGAGGCCGCTGGCTGAGGTCGTCCGACAATACGGTGTTAAGATCATCTCGTATGCGGACGACACTCAGCTGGTGGTCTCCCTGGCACAGAAGAACAGCAGGCCCCCCAAAACCAACCTAGCAGCATGCATGGAGGACGTCAGGAGATGGATGACAGCATCCTCATTAAAACTCAATGGCGATAAGACCGAGATAATGCTCCTTGGCCCCCCTATTCTCACTCCCATGGACCAGCTATGGCCGCCCAGTTTGGGTCCTCCCCCATCCCCGAAGGAGGACATTAAAAGTCTGGGAGTCTGGCTGGACAAAACCCTCACCTTCAATACGCAGGCAACTAAAACAGCAGCAACCTGCTTCGGGATTATCCGAATGCTAAGAAAGATCCTGCCTATTTTGCCCCTAGAAGCTAAACAGGTTGTTATTCAAGGCCTCATTCAACCTTGGCTCAATTTCAACAATGCCCTTTACCTAGGAGCCCCTGACTACGTGCTACAGAAACTTCATCCCACGCAGAGAATGAGCCAAGCAAGGGATCAGGTCACTGCACTGGCTCCCGGTCAGGGATAGAATACAATTTAAGACTCTATGCATATCGCACCAAGCCTTTCACAGAGCCAGACCTGAGATGAACCACACTCTTCTCACTCCCTACTGTCCCGGCAAGTCACTTCGCTCAGAGAACGCATTCCTTGCTGTAGTTCCCAGAGTGAAAAGATCCAGAGCAGGAGGCAGGTCCTTCACGCTCAACGCTGCTAAATTATGGAACTCCCTTCCCCTTTCACTTAGGTCCAACCCTATCCTTTCGTCATTCCGTAAAGAGTTAAAAACACATCTTTTCAGCAATTAGCTCCCCACCTGGATCTTCCCCTCCTCCCTCGGAGTTCTGTTACCTTTACTCAGCACTTGGACACCCTTGGGCAGCAGCCGCGCTCTACAAATCTCCTTCATTTCATTTCATTTCATTTCAAGTGACCATGTCGCTACCCCCATAAGGCCACAATTGTTTATTCTAGTTGGATAGCATCGCCGCCTACCAGACAATTGCATAAATACCATTTGAACAGTGAACTTTATCCCTTGTACTGAATGCTCAAGGTATCGTGACAGTGTGCCTATGAAGTGGAAATGCAAGCTATGCAGATTCAGAGAATGTTATCCTGCATGGTCATAGTCGCAAACGTATGTCAAAAGTCACTGTGTATAAAAAGAGAAGTCAACTTAAGAAACATGAGCATGTAAAATGGAATGGTTTCTAGCGGGCCAATCTTGACCATGTGACACTACTTCCTTTTGAGGTTTTCACATGGGAAGTCAGCAAGGATGATGGTATGATGAGCCAAGCAAACTCGTTGTGGGTGTATGCAACAAAGCAGTCCTTCCAGGAACAGCAGCAGTGTGGCAGAGTGCACAGCAGGTAAGAAGCAGCAAGCATTAAGTTGAGGGTCCTTCTACAGGTCCAGTAGACAAATGAAGAGAGGATGCGAAGGTCCACTTTTTTAGATACAGAAAAAGACTTGGCCCAAGTGAACTAGAATTTCCTATGGAGACCTCTAAGAATGAATGATTAATGTACTGACTCAGTTAATTAGGTTAAGTTCACAAGCTTATGGCTACTTAGATTTATTGAATTGTATCTCTTCAATTAAACCTCATTATTGAAAAAGTTAACTCAACAGCTACAACGATGGAACAACTGGATATTCTCTTTAATTGGTATGATTGATTTGATCACAATGAAAGTTTTTCCTCAGTGTTCGTTTCTGTTTACAACACTTATGTGCTTCTACACCATCCTTTCCATAATGATGTAAATTGAATAATTAGTATTGTTAACTGGTCTCAGAAAACGAGTAGAGTCAGTTGCAGAAAAAAAAAAAGTTTTAAAATACTAAATGGTGGTTGGGCTCTCCCCGATGTAGAAAAATATTATATAACAGCATCATTTGGTTATTTGAAAAGGTTGATTAATACTAAACTGTTCAATGGGACAGATAACATGCTTGCATAATGCAATGCAAAAACATCAAGGTGATGGATGGAATGATTACATTAATCTCAGACACTGGCAATCACTTGGGGCTACATCCAAAATCCATTGTTTTTGCTCACCATGCCACCCCAGTTTGGACCCAGTGATAAAGGAAATAAGTCTTGACCCTAATCTCCATAGGAAGAGTACAGCTCAAATTGCCAGGCCGGGTCCTCCTTGGACCGGAAACAATCATGCTGGGACTAGTTTCGATGTATCACCCCTCATCAGCAAGTCTAAATTGAATCCAGTGGCACCATTGAGCCCAGGACCTACACCTGGACCTATCCGGTTTACTAAAGGTGGAAAATGCAAAAAACAAGGTGATGGATGGAATACTTGAATTAATCTCAGCCACTACCAGTCATTTGCAGCCACGGCTCGTGCAGGGCGTTACACTGGGCGGTAACGTCAGGCAGAGGAGGGGCAGGGTGGGGGGTTGTAAAATGCGGGATATGGACGATGTCAGGTAAATACCGAAAAAAAAAAAAAATGAATTTCGTTACCCGCACTGCATCGCCAAATGTGATGCAGCGCGCGCACTTAAAGGTGGCAAATTCAAAAACAGCAAGGTGATCGATGGAATGCCTAAATTAATCTCAGCCACTCGCAATCGCTTGGGCAGCATCCCAGTCCATAGATTTTTTTGCAATGGTCCATAAGGACAAGATAAAAGGGTTTTGTTTAAGTTTTGCCATTCTAAATATTTTAGTACAATTCTACTCAAGATTCATTATCCACTCCTTCGGACTATGTTCAATTTTTTTCCACAGGATAGAGAGGTCAATAGCAATTCCACTGTTCCCTGGAGTCAAGACCATTTTGAATAGTCGTGGAACAAATGAAGAGATTTAAATATGAGGTTCGATCCGGTTCAAAATAGAGAAAGCTAAAATGAAGGTGGGAAAGTTGAATCCATATCTGTAAAGCTACTGATCAGAGTTATTTTCTTTAAATAAAGCCAACAGAGAAATGAGATCACCTCGATTAAACATCAGTACAGAAGTATATATCATAAGGATGATCTGATTGAATTTTGAAAACTAGAAAGAATAATACAAGATATAGAATACTGATTACCAGAATGTATCTATTCTGTAAGAAGCAAACTAAATGGGCCACAGCTGTTTCTGATTTTCAATAACAAGAGCTTAGCCAATTCTGTGAGAAAATACCTAGATTACTTCCAGGGCAAACCAAAAGCGTACAACGTATTATATCTTCTTAAGACTATGCCTCACATCACAGAAAATAATTAATGGTATCCAAATACCAGCTTGCAGTGTCCAAGATGTGAGAGAATATGATTGTGGGAAGATATTTTTGAGGAATTCCCTAAGATTACAATATTATTGGTGCTCTATCCAAGCACAGCTAACTCATCTCTTAAAGATTGTGGTAGTACTTAATCATAAAACATCCTCAACATCTCGTCCCATAGAAAAGAAACCTAAATGGGTCCCATCAGAAAATGTTATATACCTTGTGACATTGGTAGCAAGGAAATTGACTGCAATGAAATAGACTGAAAATAAACCACTACAAACATGAGAATGGAAAAAACATATGACAACATTCAGTAATTGGCAATATCCCTTCCATCAAGTTCAAGTCATGTCAAGTTCATTTTTTTAAGTGCATTGTCAATTAAAACCATTGCACCGATCAGTGAAACGAGTGCATTAAAAAAAATTAGATTTTCGAAAAAACAGCTTGTACAAAGTAAAAAACAAATCGTAAAAGATAAACTGCCGCAATGTGATATATTATAGTCATTGAAAGGTTCCTTCTCTGCCCCTTTAGTCAGGAGCTTTTGAGAGATAGAGATAGAGATAGAGATAGAAGTCAATGCTGATGATACACAACAGTTTGTACAAAGTGATAAAACTGTAAAATATACCTGCCTCTATATGATATCAAATTGACTTTTAAAATGTCATTACGTCTCCTTTCTCAATGAACTCTTGAATAATAGAGGTCGGTGCTGAAGTTTGAAAACAAAAGACTGAGGACGGGGTCGCTTATAAAGTCGGAGGCAATAGTCCATAAAAGAGGCTTGCCCTTGTGCTGGTCGAAAAATGACTGGTCAATTCAAAATGAACGAAATGACCGTGCTCATCTGTGCAAGAAGATACAACAAAGTGGCAGTACAAAAACTGGTCTTGGGCTAAAAGAGATCAAGATCACATGTTTGGCCGAAACATTTGCAGCTGCCAAGCTTCTGAGTTTCTGTTGGACTCTCAACAGATATTTCACCAATCTGCAATTTAGCTGTATGACTGAAGGAACAAAACAGGCTATAACCGCCTGCCTACAACAGCGTATCCCCCTGATATTAAATAGTAGTTTTAATATGGTATTAAGGTCCTCCATTGTTGATTTGCATATGTGATTTGATGAACTACAGTTTCAGGGCCTTGGTCGCATAATCGGCATGCCTCCATGCTGTTAGTATGAGACCATGGCAGCAGATGTAAAAGTAATGGCAGACAGCCCAGACGGTATTGCGAAAAGGATCTTTTAATGTGAGAATTGATGCCTGCACCCAGGTATGGTTGAGGTGCTAGGCTTTTGTAGGTTGCTATTGTTTACCAGGTGTGCGGTCATTTGGAAAATACCTCTTTGTCGGCGAGTAGAGAGGAACACTAAGGGCCCGATGTAGGTAATTAGTATTTACCGATTCGTAAATACCGAATTTTACTGATTCGGTATTTACAAATCGGTAAATGCTATGTAGGTATTTTTACTGATTTATTTACCGAATCTGTAACATTCGGTATTTACCGATTCGGTAATTGCCATTGATTCCTATGGGCCTTAAGGCCCATAGGAACCAATGGCAATTACCGAATCGGTAAATATCAATTCTGTAAAAATACCGAATTTACAAGGGGGGCAGGGTGTCACTTTGACACCCTGTTGCACCCCTGATTCAGGCTTGTGTGCCATGTGACACACATACATGCCCTTAGGGCATGTATGTGTGCCACATGGCACAGGTGTACATGTGTACACAGGAATTTGTTATTTACCATCAAATAGTATTTGATGGTAAATAACGAATTCTGAAGGGCCGGTGGCACTGTTTTCAGTGCCACCTACATCACAAATTAGCGATTCTGTAAATTTACCGATTCAGTAATTTACAGAATCGGTAAATTTACAAAATCTGTAAATTTACCGAATAGGTAAATTAAAGGCCCCCTACATCTGAAACTCCAAATACAGGTCGGTAACGGCCGAAATCGGCCGTTACCGACTGGTATTTGGCCTCCCACATCTGGCCCTAGATTGTTTTCTTTATGGTGCTCTTAACTTGGGAGTAACTGCCAGCTTAGTCCGGTAACTGATTTAGGACAAGGGATACTAAGTCTGATAGGAGATCAATCCTAGCAGGGGAGGTGTCATTATTGGCAATTTATTCCCAGAGTTGGTAGTTCAGTGTTTTGGGGGTGGTATTTTTAAATTTATAACAGAACTTGATAAATTCCCCTTGCCTTGCCAAAGTTTGTTTCATGAGACCACACTACAATCTTAGCTGAGCTGGTGATGTATAACATGGAAGATGGAAAACCAACTTGAAAAGCATGACTAAGAGCTTGTACAAGTAAGAAGCGTCTTTGCCTATTAGTGCCTCTATGGTTGATACTAATTTAGCCTGTATTATCTTCAGTAAGGGTGTGTATGTTGATGTAGCAATTGTTGGCTTTAGACGTTGAAGGGCTGTTAAAATAAATGGAATTGGATTTCAGCCTCATAAGTTCCATGTGCTGCTTAAAGGAACCCTGTCTGTCAAATAGCAGACCCAGATATTTGTATTCAGTTGTGACCTCAATTTGTTTTATTTCCCAGATTCCAGGATTGGGAGTTGGAGGAAGGCTTTCTTATGACCATATTTTGTGTGTTCTTTATATTGATTTCCATTTAGTTCATTCTGGAATAAGCAGCAGAGGCATTCTAGAGTATCTGAAGACCAACTTTTGCTTGGCTGAGCAAGACTAAGTCATCTGCATTCTTTAGGCTTGGCAAAAGAGTGCTCCCCACCTTTGGAGCGTGTGACCTAACTTGATCTATGGTAGATGAACGGTCATCCAAAGAGAGATTGAACAGTGTGGGGGCTAGTAGGCATCCTTGTCTTAAGCCTTGGTGTGTTTAAATCTTTTTGGATAGGTGTATGACATCCCTAAACTTTATTCTGACCCAGGTGTTTGTATGAAGAATGATCAGGGCTTGCAGCAAGGAGTGAGGAATGTTGTAGATGGCAAGCTTTTTCTAGAGCTTGCTCCGATTGACTCTGTCAAATGCAGCTTTGTTGTCTATAAAGCAGAGATAAAAAGGCTGAACATTTTTCTTGTACTGATCAAACAGTATTGACAGAGTTCGTTTGTTTCATGGCGTACCAATGCCCTTTGAATATTCTGTTTGATAAAAACAGATGAAGCACCTTTCAGCAGCCCAGGATGTTAGTTCATCAAGGAGATAATTAGCTACATATTTTGTACCAATGTCAAGAAGCGCTATGAGCCAGTAGTTGGGGAAATAATTGACTCTTTACCTGAAGCAAGAATGATATTGAGAGTTGTGATTCTATCAAAGACTGGCTCCAGGCTCATTGCCCAGAATGATTTATCTTCTTTGAAGATGGCTGATGGGAAGCCATTTGGGCTAGGCAACCAGTCACTGCACATTTTTGAGATTTGATTTTCAATTATTGCTGCCCCGAGTTTCAGGGGGCTTAAAGCACATTGTTTAACTTTAACGTCGCTGTATTTGCTTTGAGTCTCTTACAGCAACTCACTTCCCCTCCTCAAGAGTTTATCAGATATGTTTCCACACTAGGGTTTTTTACAATCCTCATAATTCTCCACCCAACCAACTCTGGGTGCAGGAAGACCACTCTTTAAATATCACAGCGTACACAATCGTGCTTCTGGTCCAGCCGGATTGATGCAGAGTAACAAACATATACCCATAGAAGGGCTGGATAGGTGCGATTGAATGAATGCCCTACCGAAAATGCAAACTACTGATAGTAGGGGGATACCCAGACTCATGTGTCAACAGATGCTAACACCATTGTTAACACCATTGAGCCAGTTTAGGTCTTATTGTGGAACATTGCAGGATTAAAGAAAAATGGAGAGACCAAGATTAGGTCAAGTTAGTGGCAAGTTACCATGTAATCTGTCTACAAGAAACCTGGGAGATCTAACCAATGTATATAGATGGGTCTGGTACATATCGTTCTTCAGGTATCCCTTCAAATGCCGGTAGAGCTAAAGGTGGTCAACTTACGCTGATTGCAAATACCTTTTTCGGGGAAGTGATCAAGTTTCATAATGATTCCCCTTATTTTCACTGCCTTGTGTGTGATGTTGCCAGGGATTAGGATTTGTTAATTGTTAATTACTATAACAACTGTTTAAATAAAAATGCCTCACAGGTGGCGGAAGCTTTCAGGATAGCCCTGTGGTCTATTGTAAATTACCCCCCCACCCCCACACACACCCCCAGGTCCTAAAGCTCTTTTTGGTGGGTGATTTTAATGGCAATCACTGTCCGAAGGTTGGAAGGCCAATGTGTGGGTAAACTGATAATGAGGGGGATACACAGGTACACTTATCATGAATGTGTATGGCAATGCCCTTAGTAGTCTCCTGGTTAAGTGTAACCTTGTAATGATGAATGAGGTGTTCGATCCATCAGGTTGTCTTGCCTGTATCTTTAGAGGGGTTGATAGTGAATCTTCAATTGACAACATCATGTCATCAGAGACATTAGGTATTTGGTTGGATGACATTGAGACTTTATTCTTGGGCTTCAGTGATCATGCCAAATTGTCCTGGACCCTGAAGTTACTGGGGGATATGAAATACCAGACAAGAGTGGTATTCAAACCGGTGTCAGCAAGAAAAAATGGTTTCACCATCAGATGGGACAAGGTGGATCAAGTGCACTTTCTTCCAGGTTTTCTTAATTGTAACCAGGCAGAGGTATTCGTATGCCTGGACCTGGCAGTGGTCCCATCACAAGTTATCCCGGCCTTCCTTGCTATTATGATTAACATAAAGCAAGCACTGCCATGTGAATTCCATCCCACAAAGTCGTATTACCAGGGATGGTTAATTTATCTTGTACAAATGCCCAGGCTGACTTACATCTTGCCCTGTGCACTGACCCGGATAACAAGGAACTTGGTAGAAGATCATGTGCACTGGATAAAGAGGCTCGAGAAATCAGGATACAGGAGATGGAGGAGACCACCTGGGAGGCTCTTCAGACAGCTACCATGGTTAAGGACAGCTCTGGTTTTTGGAATGTGCTAAATGCACCCTATTTCAGGGAATCTACTGGCCCCTCCACAGATTTACACACACAGGAATCAAGGTGGATAGAACATTTTTCGATGATATACTCGAGTGGCACTGGTTTGTCTTAATCTGGTGACACAAATGATCAATGTGCAGTTGCTATCTCTTTTGTTTTTGATTTAGCAGAGGTGCAGAGGGCCTTTGGTGAATGTAGTAGTGGTAAGGCTTCTGGACCTGGTGGGTACCAGCTTATGTTTTTATAAACTGTCGGGCTTTATGGGCTCCACTGCTTGTGAATGTGCTCAATGTCATTGCAAGGGTTCGTCCACCGTCTACATGGAATAAATCAATCATTGATCCAATTTATAAAAAGGGGGATAAGTCACACCCAAAGAATTACAGACACCTATCACTTATTGGCTTCACTGCCAATGTAATGGGTCACATTTTGCTGCACAGACTGGAGGTCTAGGCTGAGGCTAACAATATTCTAACAGACACCTAGTAGCGCCTAAAATGGGGTTAGGCACCATAGATCAATGCCTAAATTTGAGCATGCTAATAGACGAATATGCTGTTGCCAAGAAAAGCTCTATCTTCTTGGTATTTTTGGATCTAATGGCTGTGTTTGATTGTGTCTCGCATTCAAAGCTTTGGGCTCTTATGTCTGAGACGGCGGGCTCAGCTTGGAGCTGGCTTCGATCCTTTCTGGAGGATAGATCTCAGCATGTCTGGCTGCCGCCATTTGCCTCGTCTCCATCCCCTCTCTCCACTGGTGTCCCGCAGGGCTCTTCGCTTAGCCCCCTTTTGTTTAACATCTATGTGACTCCCCTGGTCTACCTGGTGGAGTCACTGGGGGCTAAGGTGATGGCCTATGCGGATGACACACAGCTATTGTTCACCTGGAGAAGGGGCGAGGATTCGGTCAGTTCGGCTCAGTGTTGTCTCTCTGCTGTGTTTCGTTGGTTGTCCAACGCGCAGCTTAAATGTAAGGAGGAGAAATCTGAGGTGCTCCTTTTCGGAGCGTTTCCTGCGGATTTCAGAGCCAGACTGTGGCCTCCAGACTTTCCGCCCCCTCAATCTGACAAAGGTCTTGCAAAAAATTTAGGGGTCTGGTTAGAGGAAAATTTGAATTTTGCGAAGCATGTCAAAAAACTCACTGGGACTTGTTTTGGCTTACTGAGAACGCTACGCACATTTCTCCCCCTCCTGCCTGCAGAGGCTAAAGAAACGGTGGTTCGGGCGCTTATTCTTTCCAGGCTAGACTACTCCAACGCGCTTCTAGTGGGCTGCCCGGGCTATCTGATAAAAAAACTGCAGGTAGTCCAAAACGCGGCCACGGGGCTCCTGCTGGGTTTTTCGTCCAGGCAGAGTGTGCGGGTTCATCTCTGGCACCTTCACTGGCTCCCAGTCGAGGCTCGCCTGAAATTTAAAATGCTGGCCGTTGTCCAACGGGCCTTGTATGGACAGGGCCCACTCTATCTTCAGAAGCGCTTCGCCTTCTATATTCCATCTAGGCATTTGCGGTCCTCGGACCAACTCCTCATACAAAATCCGCGGTTTCTGCGTCATAGGCTGGGGGGCTGCTCTTTCACCCGCAAAGCTGGCCTTGCCTGGAATGAGCTTCCCCGTACGCTTAGGAGGGTCTCGGACCCACTAGTCTTTAAGAAGAAATTGAAAACACTTTTGTTCTGAGTTCTTTCTTGTGATGCTTTCTTCTTAGACGGGCGGTGGGGGATTCATTGTAGCAGCGCCTGGACACTTTGAGTAGCCGTGCGCTTTAGAAATACAGTATAACATAACATAACATAACATAACAGGATGCCATTATTATCTTTATCAGACAGATGTTTTCGGAGGCGAGTGCCTTTGAGTGCTATGGCTGGGAGGGTGAATGCACAAAGCTTTTTAAGATCAAATAGGTGGTGATGCATGGGTGTATTCTTGCCCCCTTCCCCTTCTCCCTATATTCCAACAGTTTTGAAGCTGCACTTGTTGGGAGAGAAAGAGACATCCGATACATCGGTACGATTCCCGTCCCAATAATCCTCAATGCGACCATTGCCATGCTGATGGGGTGGCTTAGACGAGCACTCCAGGATCTAATAGATGATTATACCAATTTTATGAAGGAGCTAGACTTACAGGTCAATGAAAACTTTCACTCTGACCTTCAGAAGAAGACCAAAGAAGCGTCTGGGGGCATATTATCAAGGACGGGCGATACATTATCGCTGCTTTTATCGGCAGGAAACTGCCGATAAAGCGGCGATAATGGGCTTGATAATATGCTCTATGAATTCCTATCGAAGCCCATGTTAGATGTCTTCACATCTAACATGGGCTTCGATACGAATCCATAATTCACCTGGCTCCAGAAGAAATTAGCTCTGTCCTGACCCCTGTGCTAAACACCATTCTTTCCTCCGGAGTATATCCCGGGCAGTGGTAAAAGGCCTGCATTCGTCCCCTTTTAAAAAAGCCCAAACTCGACCCGCTGGACGAAAAAACTATTGTCCATTTCTTGTCTACCATTCCCTGCCAAAGTATTAGAGAAGACCATGAATGTGGAGATAACATCTTTCTTAGAATCTTACAGTATTCTTGATAACACCCAGCATGGCTTCCGCTCGAACCACTCTACAGAAACTGCATTGCTTATGGCTGCGGAATAAATACGGAAGATCATGGACTCGGGGGGTAGGGCCATTCTGGTTATGCTAGACTTAACAGCGGCCTTTGATACTGTGAATCATCAGGTGTTAATTCAAAGGCTACAGGACATTTGTATCTCAGGTAAAGCTTTAGCCTTATTGTCCTCATTTCTGGCATCCAGAAAATAAATTATCCACTGGGACGGACTTCAGTCGGAGGAATTTCTGCTGCCGGGAGGTGTCCCTCAGGGCTCTGCACTATCCCCCACTCTTTTTAATATCTATGTTACTCCATTGGCGCAACTAATAAAGAGTTTGGGGTTTTCGCTGGTGCCATATGCTGATGACACTCAGCTGATAGTATCAGTAACCCAGGCAGAGGGTGTAATGGCAGTTGATTTCTCTAATTGTTTCACGGCTTTGATGACTTGGATGAATGCTAACTTTTTTTAATTAAACACAGAAAAAACGGAAGTTGTAGAGTTCAGTCATAAGTCTGCAATTTGGGGTCAGCATTGGTGGCCATCTTCAGCAGGGGCTTGCCCAGTGCCAGTAACCAAGGCCAGAAATCTTGGCTTTATGTTTGATAAACAGCTGGACTGGGATGCACAGATTAATCAACTGTCATCAGCCTGTTTTTTTAGGCTTTATTGCCTGAAAAATATCCTTCCGTTTATTCCTCTTAATTTGAGGAAAACTGTGATAATTGCCACAATTCTTTCGAGAATTGATTATGGCAATGCTCTGTACTTGGGAACGGGTGTAAGACAACTGGCCAAACTGCAATCAATTCAAAAGGCGGCGGCCAGAGACTTACTTAATCTACCTAAATTCCATCCTACTTCATTTGCCTTAAAACAACTACACTGGCTCTCGGTACGAAGACGCATCGAGTTTAAATCACTCTGTCTGGCTCACAAAGCCCTATTTGGTGGTGTGGCAGAGGATGTGCAATCCTTGTTTTCCCGGTACATACCTGTGCGTGACTTAAGATCGGCCACCTTTGGGCTGGTGAAACTTCCCAAGATAAAGAAAGTAAGATGGGGAGGGAAACGTTTCTCCTTTCTTGCGTCTAAACTATGGAACTCACCTCCTATTCATTTGAGAAAGGAAAGGAACTGAAGGGTGTTCCGGAGAGAAATTAAAACTTGGCATTTT
This sequence comes from Lissotriton helveticus, assembly GCF_964261635.1. Lineage (NCBI taxonomy): Eukaryota > Metazoa > Chordata > Amphibia > Caudata > Salamandridae > Lissotriton > Lissotriton helveticus. The sequence continues at coordinate 811,654,839 of NC_136063.1, forward strand.
ACTCAACAATAATCCTCGACTGCACTGTGGTCTGTTCATCATCCATAGCGCCAGGACACCTCGGCAGCAGTCGCTTTATAAATATTTTCATTCATTCATTCATTCATCAAGGGCCTGAAGAAATATAATCATATCACCACCATCCTGATGAAGCTCGTTTTCCTCCTCTTACCAGCCCACACCATCACCAGAACCATCTGTGTCATTTACAAAGGCATCACCACCAGCACCCAGACATATCTTGCATACAAGCTCACTGTCTCTAATGGTTATTGGCACACGCACTGTTAAAAAAGAACTAAGAAGTAATCTCAGCCATTGGTAATTACTCGGGCTCCATCCCAATTCATTGTAATTTTGCACACCATACCACCTCAATTTAGACACAGCCAGGGCCGGACTGGCCGCAGCGGGCACCGAGCATTTCCTCTGTGGGTCACCAGGGTGGGAGCCAGTTTTGGGCCAATGGGGGACGTTTTTCTAACAGGGCTGTTTTTGCAGCGTAGCTGCAATATCGGCCCCTATAACAAAATCAGCCGAAACTAACCCTGGCAAACAGCTCGGCCGCACCCCCGACCCTCACAGCGGGCCAGCTGAGCACTTTGCCAGGGCTGTTTTTGGTTCCCTGTCTAGCCCTGGACCCAGCTTAACGCAACTCAGTCTTGACCCTACTCTAATGATAACAATCCAGCCCGTACTGCCAAAGATCAAGACTGATTTGCATATGACTGGGTCCAAGCTGAGGTGCATTGTTTGGCAGAAAATGATAGACTGGGATGTGAGCTGAGTGATTGCCAGTGGCTGTGACTAATTGAAGCATTCCATCCATCATCTTGCTGTTTTTGCATTTGATGCCCTAAGTGCACTGGACATGCCAACATGTGGGTCCCTGGCTCACTATGCCACTGGAACCAAGCTATTCCCAGCTGAAAAGCTCATACCAAAGGCAAAACGGGTCCTGGGTTGCTTGTGTTCCAGTTCAGGGAGGATTTCAGAGGCACTACTCTCCTGAGGCGGAAGCCGGGAGACGCTAGATTTTTTAAAAATTGAAAACAGTCACAAATAATTTGTTTTTAACCTGCACTGCACTCACCTAGTGCTTACTTCACCTTCCTTATCACTGCTTCGCCGTACAGCCCATTCAACGCTGACACGGCACAGTGAGACTCGCCGCCATTTGCCTCCCTCAGCCCACAGGCCATGCCCACGGCCCAGAGGCCACGCCCCCCTCGCCCCGGCTATTTAAATCGCACTGATCAAGAGCACGCATTTCAGAGGCACTACTCTCCTGAGGCGGAAGCCGGGAGACGCTAGATCTTTTTTAAAAATTGAAAACAGTCACAAATAATTTGTTTTTAACCTGCACTGCACTCACCTAGTGCTTACTTCACCTTCCTTATCACTGCTTCGCCGTACATCCGATTCAACGCTGACACGGCACAGTGAGACTCGCCGCCATTTGCCTCCCTCAGCCCACAGGCCACGCCCACGGCCCAGAGGCCATGCCCCCCTCGCCCCGGCTATTTAAAGCGCGCTGATCAAGAGCACGCATTTCAGAGGCACTACTCTCCTGAGGCAGAAGCCGGGAGACGCTAGATTTTTTAAAAATTGAAAACAGTCACAAATATTTTGTTTTTAACCTGCACTGCACTCACCTAGTGCTTACTTCACCTTCCTTATCACTGCTTCGCCGTACAGCTGATTCAACGCTGACACGGCACAGTGAGACTCGCCGCCATTTGCCTCCCTCAGCCCACAGGCCACGCCCACGGCCCAGAGGCCACGCCCCCTGGCCCCGGCTATTTAAAGCGCGCTGATCAAGAGCACGCATTTCAGAGGCACTACTCTCCTGAGGCGAAAGCCGGGAGACGCTAGATTTTTTAAAAATTGAAAACAGTCACAAATATTTTGTTTTTAACCTGCACTGCACTCACCTAGTGCTTACTTCACCTTCCTTATCACTGCTTCGCCGTACAGCTGATTCAACGCTGACACGGCACAGTGAGACTCGCCGCCATTTGCCTCCCTCAGCCCACAGGCCACGCCCACGGCCCAGAGGCCACGCCCCCCTGGCCCCGGCTATTTAAAGCGCGCTGATCAAGAGCACGCATTTCAGAGGCACTACTCTCCTGAGGCGGAAGCCGGGAGACGCTAGATTTTTTAAAAATTGAAAACAGTCACAAATAATTTGTTTTTAACCTGCACTGCACTCACCTAGTGCTTACTTCACCTTCCTTATCACTGCTTCGCCGTACAGCCGATTCAACGCTGACACGGCACAGTGAGACTCACCGCCATTTGCCTCCCTCAGCCCACAGGCCACGCCCACGGCCCAGAGGCCACGCCCCCTCTCATATATAAATGTGCATCCCACGGAAGCGCGCTGCGGGCACGCCGCATGCGCGCCAAAGGCGCGCCAAAGGTAAGCCCATCTGCGCCCGTCCGCGGCCGACCGGGGCAAGGGGCCACCCCCCTGCTCAATCATCATACCAGGTCATCACCTATAGTTCCCATCTCCTCCGTCAACTAAATCAGGCTGTAGGGCCACCCTGCCAACACGCATGGGACCCATCCCTAAAACACCCCACCTGCAACCAGTGCGGATTTCACCTTTTTCCTCACCCTAAAACGGAACCCACACTATACTCCATGCTCCTGCTTAATTACAGATCACTCCCCAAACACTCTATGGAAATTTGCCTAATGATAGAGGATATAAAGCCAGACATCCTTTTTATCACAGAGACATGGCTGCAGGAACACTCGGAACCCGACTTGGTACAAACCCTTCCACCTGGTTACCAAATATTCCGCCTCGACCGTAAAACGGGAACTGGCGGTGGGTTAGCAGTAATCTATAAAATAGGATACGAAGTCACTAGCACCCCTGTGCATCTCCCAGACAGTGAATGCCTTCCCTTTAATATAAAACTTAGCCCAACACTCACCTTCTCTGGTATGCTCATATACCGCCCGCCAGGGACACAAGGACAGTTTCTGTCTAATCTTGCTCCAACAGCTGCAAATCTTGCACTTAGCTCCGCTAATTTTACAATTCTGGCCGACCTCAACATCCATCTTGATGATCCAAACGACTCAAACGCCAGAGAACTATCCTCTAGCCTAAGGGCCTTCGAACTACACCAACGTGTCCTTGAGCCCACTCATCTAAAGGGCGATCTCTTGAATTTGAATTTGAAAGTTTTTATTGAGCGCACGTACACCAGGCGCTTTCATGGCGCTATTGAGGAGAAACAATGGTTCCTGAGTGAAAGGGAAGGATTTAGATTTAGAAGCCTGCAAGAACAAATGGATTTTTAGGGTGCGCGGAACTCCAGGTAAGATGGTGTTGATCTCATTTGGAGAGGTAGAGAGTTCCAAAATTGCGGAGCCAGAGTGGAGAACTTAGAACCTCCCATTCTGCTCTTCTTAAACCTGGGCACCACCAAAAGGGACAGAGAAGAAGAACGCAGTTGTCTACTGGGGATATAGGGTACGATTTTAGACCTAATAAAGGAGGGAGCTGTTCCCGCAAGGGCCTGAAACGTCATGCATCCCATCTTAAAAAAGGCCCTTTCTCTAATAGGGAGCCAGTGGAGGGATCTTAAAAGGGGAGTGGTGTGGTGTGATTTGGGTAAGCCATGTTCCAGGCGGGCGGCTTGGTTCTGCACCAGTTGAAGCCGTGGGATGGAGTATGCAGGGGCGCCATTGTACAGGACATTCCCATAACCTAAACGGGAGAGGACCATAGCCATCGCGATCAATTTAAGGGCTGAGAAAGAAAAGAACCGTGAGATCTTCCGAATAGTGTGCAAGATAAAAAAACAAGAAGAAACCACCGTGCTGATCTGGGAGTGTAAAGTGAGTTGATGGTTAAGAGTGATCCCCAGGGTCTTAACAGAGAGAGAAGGAGAAGGTGAGGGACCAAGAGAGGGGGGAAGAAAGTGGGAGACCAAGGGTTAAGTTTGCCACCAGTGAGAAGAAGCTCGGTCTTGTCAGGGTTGAGCTTAAGATGGTTAAAGCTCATCCAATCCCTGACAAAGACCATCACTGATTGAAAATTATAAATAGAGACAGGGGAATCGGAGAGGTTAAAAATGAGCTGGAGGTCATCGGCGTAATTAAACATCGTGACCTCCATCCTCTGCAGTGCAAAGATGAGCGGAAAGACATATAAATTAAAAAGAAGGGGGGAAAGAGAAGATCCCTGGGGGATGCCACATTGAACTTTGTGGGCCTGGGAGGAAAAGTTCGCCAGATTGATCTTGGATCCTATATTTAGCAACTGCCCCAACCTTCACGTCGGTAACCTTTCCCCCTCCCTTGGTCTGATCACTTTCTCATCCCTTTCACCTGGACCCTCCCCAATCACCCCCCTCCCAACCCCCGACGATTCAACAGTCACGCAACTGGTCCAAAATCCCCCAACCTGAATGGCAGGACAACTTACAGTGCACTAAACCCGTCAATACTTCTAACCCCATCCAGGGCAACGAGAATTACAATAGATGGATTACCAGCTCCTTAGACCGAGTACTCCCACTAAAAAGTACCTGTCCCAAGCGGGGCAACCCGACAGCCCCATGGTACACGACTGATCTCCGGGAGGTTAAACGTGCCTGCAAACGAATTGAGAGGAAATGGCGTCTCGATTATCTTCCAGCTGACAAAGCGACCTATAGAACAGCTATCAAAAACTATAAAGCAGACATCAAACTAGCCCAGGCTAAATACTACGAAGAAAAAATCGACAAGGCAGCCTCGAAACCCAAGGAGATCTACCGGATAGCTAAATCCCTCCTGCAACTTCCCGGGGCCCCAAAGGTTCACAACAATACTCAGACCCATTGTGAGGAGATAGCCGAGTTCTTTTACCATAAAATAGAAGTTATCAACTCCTCTTTCTCTCACCCCACCACCTCACCCTGCGATATCGCCAACATAGGCCCTACGACAGTCTCACTTAACTCTCTCAATAGCATCCCGTTACTAGACCTAATCAAAAGATTATGGGACAGGTCAAATCTGGATCACCCACTGACCCAGCACCCCCACGGGTTCTTACCCCGATAACTAGTCAGATTTCACCCACCATCCAGGACCTGCTCAACTCCACCCTCCATACCGGCGTTGTCCCACCTCTATGGAAGAGAGCTATGGTCAAGGCACTATTAAAGAAACCCAGACTCGATCAAACCAATCCTTCTAACTACCGACCTATTTCCCTTCTACCCTGGCTCAGCAAACTTCTCGAGAAGCATGTCAACTCTGTCTTGACTCACTTCCTGGAATCTAACAATATTCTGGACCCCACCCAGACGGGTGTTAGGCCTCGTCATGGAACAGAGACTGCTCTGATAGCAGTGACGGAGGAGGCAAGAAGGACGGTGGCGGGTCAGCAGCCATCGTCCTACTCGACCTTAGTGCCGCCTTCGACACTGTAAATCACGACATTCTGCTCCACCGCCTTGGCCAGATAGGAATCTCAGGAACAGCTCTCACCTGGATGAGATCCTTTCTTACAAACAGATCCTTCCAGGTATTTGAGAAGGATTTCACCTCCTCCACTAAACCTCTTAATTGCGGAGTGCCTCAGGGCTCCTCCTACCTGAGTCCCACCCTTTTTAACGTTTATCTCAGCCCTCTGGCTGATGTCGTCCGGCCCTTTGGTGTGAAAATTGTCACCTATGCGGACGACACACAGCTGGTGGTAGCGCTGGACCCACCACTCAATTCCAACCACAGCTTACATAATTGCTTGGAAGCAGTTGCCGCTTAGATGTCGGGCTCCTGCTTAAAACTAAACGGAGATAAAACAGAGGTAATGCTCCTGGGAAACAACATCATTAAACCCATCAACTCCATCTGGCCCTCTGTTTAGGCAGCCCCCCGCAACCCAAAGAACAAATCAAGAGTCTAGGCATCTGGCTAGACCGAACTCTTACATTTAACCACCAAGCAACCAAGCTTGCTGCCACATGCTTCGGGCTCATGAGACTACTTCGCAAAATTCTCCCTCTCCTGCCGCTCCACTCAAGACGGATCATGGTCCAAGGACTAATTCTATCCCGCCTCGACTACGGAAACGCCCTATACCTTGGGGCTCCACAGTCCACACTCAACAGACTTCAAATCATCCAAAACTGCGCGGCAAGAATCCTCCTCGACATCCCTCGTCGAGTCTCAGTCAAAGCCGATTTAGGATCTCCACTGGCTCCCGGTGAGAGCGAGAATTGAATTCAAGAGCATGTGTATCGCTCACCGCTCCTACTGGGGAACAGGCCCCACCATCAACCGCCCCTTGGTAAAAGCCTATCTTCCCAATCGCCCTCTCAGATCTGCGACCTCTCACCTCACCTCAGTGCCACGTATCAGAAGAGCCAGATGTGGAGGTCGGTCGCTCTCCTACAATCTAGCCAAGATCTGGAACTCTCTCCCCCTCTCACTCAGATCAGAATCCAATCTGCTAACCTTCCGAAAGCTTCTTAAAACCTGGCTTTTTAATAAAACATCTACCTAAATCCATTAAATCCAGCGCATCCAGCTTAAACCTATTTCCTCTGCAGCGCTGGGACACCTCTGGGTAGCCATCGCGCTATATAAATCCTCTTTCCATTCCATTCCTTTCCATTCCATTCCATTCCAGCTGGCCTGGCAGTTCAGACTGGACTGTTCCCATGAGGAACAGAGTCAAGACTGATTTGCGTATGAACTGGGTCCAAATTGAGGTGGCATGGTGGGTGAAAAATGATGGAACGGGATGTGGCCTGAGTGATTGTAAGTGGCTGAGATTCATTCAAGCATTCCATGCATCATCTTGTTGTTTTTGCATTTGATGCCATTAGTGTACCGGGTATGCGCAGTTGAAGAGCCCAGAACCAGGGCAAATATGGTCCTGGGTTGCTAGTTTTTCAGTACCGGGAGGACCTGGCAGTTTGGGCTGTACTGTTCCCATGAAGAACATGGTCAAGACTGATTTGCATATGGCTGCGTCCAAGCTAAGGTGGCATGCGATTGCCAATAGCTGAGATTAATTCAAGCATTCCCTTTATTACTTTATTGTTTTTGCATTTGATACCCTAAACGTGCCAAGCACACCCAGATGTGGGACCCGGGCTCACTGTAAGTTATAATGTTGTGTAGTTCCCACTAATCAGCAGGAACTGCTTGTTTGCGGATGACATAATCTTAGGATGGTGCCAGATGGATTCCAAGTAGCCCCACAGGATATGTTGCCCCAAGGACCAGCTAGCTCACAGTGCCACTGTTAGTCCCAATAAGCTTAGGCAGGGAGCTAACAGTTCTAGCAACAACTGAACATGACAGCCCTGTTCTCTCAGGACTCGTGGTGACAGACATAGGAATTTTTTCTCAGCCACTCGTGCTCTCTTTCTCTCAGACCAATATATGAAAAATACACAAAGGGACGTTATTCAATATTTATTGAAATGTAGTGATTCTTGTATAGAAAACGTGTGCTGCAATTGTAAATAGACAGAAGCAGACAAAAGTTATAATGAGTGTCAAAACAGTAAATCAAACAAAGAGTTCAACCATCTTGTTGAGACACCTGTGATATGCATACACTTCAAGTATTATGATGACCTAACATACTCCTACGATGCAAACCCTAACCTATGTGTCTAGGATGTGAGAGTATGGTATGCCAAGAGACCCCCTTCTGGATGTTGTAACCCCTTTACCTGGTTGGTAATAAGTTAGGAACCCGCCTTGGTAATGAACTGGACACCTGTGGATAAGAAGATGTCAGTCAGCTGCTAAGCGAAAGCTTCAGCATGTAGGCACCCCTCAAAGTCAGCAGAAGCTTCTCCTCTGATTGTATTTGGAAACAAAAGTATATATATATATATATATATATATATGCGCAAACTCCTGAGAACGCCACTACAACCCAGGAACAGGAACAGCGAGGCAAGCAGGAGACGGACCGCAATTCTAAATTCACAGGTCTTTTATTGCAGGAAAGGTGTAGGCAAGAGGGCAAGACGCGTTTCGGGCTTACAAAGCCCTTGTTCACATGCAATGACCCAATGATTTCATTTTGTATTTATAATGCAGTGAAGCCCGCCTCCCCGCCACTTTTCAAAACAGGTCACATGATCATAAAGGTAGAGAAAAGACTCTACCATCTCGAAAAAGAAAGGGAGAGCATATAACAATCTCCAACCAAAGTTATATTTACAATGAAATAATAACTTAACATAGTAAACTGATATTTCTAATAAAATACTGTCTATTTTATGTAATTTCCAAGACTATTGCAGGATAAATCCATGTGCAAACATTATGCTTTGTGCAAATATAGCGACCTGTAAACAACGAGGGAGCGGGTAAAATTGGAAGTGCAAATCACAACGTTTCATTGAATCACAGTCTGCAATTCATGGAGTAATTATATTTTGTGCATAAATGCAGTCAGAGGGAAAGGAAAAAGTGCTAAAAGTGCATGATGATATTGACCTGTGTATAGAATGCATAAATGCTGATCATGACATCGAAAGAAAATATTTACCTTTCTAAACGTCATATTAAAAGCATATAAAAAATATTTAATACTGGTATAAAAACATCATCATATAAAACGATTAGATAAAAACACCCTATGTGAAATAAGTGTTAAAAAAAATCTCACATCTAAAAATATTGAATATATAAGTACAAAAAGTGGACTATGTACAAGAGAAATCAGAAATTGATGAAATTTACATTGGAGTGACTGACAAGGAACTTGACTAGCCACTACCATTATCATATAGAAACACAATCCTCTATAGGTGAAACACTAGTATCTAGACCCACTCCCCAGATCACAGGGAACCTGACCTATCTGGGGAGCAAATGGGATGCTGTAAAACAAGAGAGATATAGATGTATATCTGGGCATTATATACTGAAACAAGTCTTTAAAGAAAGTGACGTAATCCTCAGTATTATTGAGCCCATTGGGCCATTTACTGTCATATTCGAGGATCAGACTTGATTCAAGTCGCCTTAATGTGAGCTCACGATTGCCTCCTCTTCTGAGTTTGGGGACAGATGCCACCACATAGTACGAGAGACAATTGATGTCTTTGTTGTGTGTGCTCTCAAAGTGGCGAGCCACTGGATATGCCTGATCACAATGTAAGATGGCTCGAATATGCTGCAAGATCCTGACGTGCACTTGCTGTTTAGTACTGCCTATATAATTGAGGCCACAAGTGCACGTCAGGACATACACAGCATATTCAGTTTTGCAGGTATGGCTACCTCTAATTGGAATCTCAACAGCAGAGAAAGGAGTTCTGTAATGAGTTTTATTCATGCCAAACTTGCACGCTCTGCAAGTTGTGAATTTACGGAACCCTGATGATGATAACCAATTAGGTTTTTGTTGCAGTTCGGGACTGCTTTGGTCCAGAACTGCACCCATACTCTGTGCCCTCCTATATATATATATATATATATATATATATATATATATTATTACCACTCTCTTCTTCACAGAAAAGAACCGAGCCGCACTCCAACAGGCAATTTTCTTGGAATTTGTTTATTTTCTGGCAGTTCTGATGCGTTTCAGTCGTGTCTCCGACTTTCCTCAGAGGACATCTGCCTCGGCATCTCGCTCACACCAACAGGGTAATTTCCTTTTAGATTCTTTTCAGCCCTCCAGTGGGCATTGGTTTATTTCTTTGCTGCTAAGCGTTCTGGGAATTGTGGTGTGTTCTCGAGCCCTCCAGTGGGTTATGCCTTAATTGTCGCCGTTTTCATTTTGGATACTGTTGCTCCTTGAAATGCCTCCTTTCGACATTCTTGGGAAGCCATACCTTAGCAGTTCTAGGTAGCGCCAGCTTGCCCTATATGTTTTCACGAGCTTCTAGTTGGTTCATTTTCGGGCAATATTGCGGCGCATTTGCTGGCTGTGCGATCCTCCGGGCAGAACCAAGCCCGTAATTATTATTACCGCTCTCTTCTTCACAGAAAAGAACCGAGCCGCACTCAATTTGTTTATTTTCTGGTAGTCCTGACGCGTTTCAGTCGTGTCTCCGACTTTCCTCAGAGGACATCTGCCTCGGCATCTCGCTCACACCAACAGGGTAATTTCCTTTTAGATTCTTTTCAGCCCTCCAGTGGGCGTTGGTTTATATAGATAGAAAAGGGCATCCTTGTGTTGGTTTGTGATTGTGATCTGGCTGCCTATTGTTTGTATTCCACAGATAAGTGTGTCACCATATAGACGTACTAACAAACACATTTGTATCATGCACATGAAGGCCTTGCACTTCACACCAAGGCAGTGTGATAGAGTTATCGCAAAGTTCTTTTGTGTCAGCAAGGTTGATGTTTCTTAGAAACATACTGAAGTGTAAAAAATGCAAATGTGTGTCAAAAGTTAACTTGACAAAGGGAAGTTAACTTTATGAAAGAACAGTGTACATGTAAATTGGCATTATTTCCTACCAGGCCTAACTTGGGCGCATGACCATACCTGACTGAAGAGCCCATAACTGGTGCAAATCTGGTCCTGGCTTGCTTATGTTCCAGTAAGGGGAGAACCTGGCCTGGCAGCTCAGACTGGACTGTTCCCATGAGAAACAGGATTAAGACTGATTTGCATGTGGCTGGGTCCAAGGATTGGGATGCGACCTTGAATGATTGCCAGTGACTGAGATTAATTCAAGCACTCCATCCATCACCTTGTCATTTTTGCATATAAACAATAAGTAGCTAAGTAGCAGGAAAATGTTAAGCCTAGTTGTTAGACCTAGGGTATCCTAGACTACATAGGGTAGCCTGGCACAGTAGGGGAAACAGCTAAACTCCAAGGCGTTGGTTAAGTGCTTACAGGACCCACTCACAGTAACTCAATGACTGACCACTAAAAATAAAAGACGCTACACCAGTTTAGAAAAATACCAGTACCTTTTATAAAAATTCTCTTTTGTTCTTTTCTTAGGCAAAAGCAGTACACTTTTAGTTCAGTACAGATTTCATATATATCACATCAACTTCAATACTTTTCTCAATTCAGTGCAGATCAATCAAAGGTACATCACATTTGAGGTAAATTACTATCAGTTTCACAGAATGCTTCTTCACTTAGTTGTTACAGAAGGGAAAACTCGCTTTACACAATCTTGGCATGTACATTACCCATCTGCACTCAGGGCCCAGGTCAAGCTTGTCAGACTTCTACCCCCAGCAGCGTTGTTCACAAAGCCCACAGCCAACTATATAGTTAAAGAGGAGACAAGGTACATTAATTAGGCTTCCTTGGGACTATTCTACGGCTACTCCTCTCCTGTAATAGAACTGACTCCGAGTGATTAACTGCCTGGGAAGTTGTTGTGACTGAGCTCTGTTCGTTACCGGCACCCTATGGCCCAACTTGCACCACTCCTACGCAAGGCACAAGAACCTCAAGCTTCGTTTCCCTTTGTCACTGCTCCCCCTGTTATTAGCTTGGTCTTAACGGATACTAATATACTGAGAGGGTTGATGGCCAAGTTCCTCACGTTTCTATTCCTGACGGTTCATTAGTTTTTCAGTTGTTTTTCCCAACACTGCCGCTTCAATGCTCTGTGTCAGCCGGCTCTGCCGCCTCCCGCTTCCCCTCGTTTCTCCCCCGCTTACTTTATCTGAAGGCAATCCGGCTTGAGATGTCCTCGCGCTCGGTTGTTCTCTCCTAGCGCTGACGGCGGGGCCTCTGAGGAAGTCGGCGTCGGGGCGGGGAAAACGGGAAGGGCTTACGCTAGCCGGGGACGCTCCTCTGGCGGTTCCGTGGCGGCGCTTCTGCCTCCTTCCGCGTTACCTCAGGCCGAAGCTCCGCCTCGGGCGCACCTCCTCTGACGCGCCGGGTCCTTCCTCCTGGCTCCGGACTCCGCCTCGGGCGCACCTCCTCTGACGCGCCGGGTCCTTCCTCCTGGCTCCGGACTCCGCCTCACCTCCAACGACGACTCCTCCCGTCAACACACGGGACAGCTGGGCATTTCACTCGCGTGTGGGTCAGGCTTGATGACGGCGCTACACACAGGTAGGAGCCTCAGCCGATCTCACCGCCTTTCTCCACAGTGTGAGAGCTGGTCTCGAGTGGGGTGAATGTGGCTGTCCTCACTCCTCAGCCAGACAATACAGCTCTGGATCGACATCCACCTGCTCCGCCCACAGCCTTCAGGGCAGGTGTTCAGGTCACCCACAAGGGTCGCTTTACAGCAGTTTGCGAGGGTCTTTTCAACACATGACCCGGTGATTTGAAATCTGGTCACAATGTCTCTGGTCACAATTAATGGATGACGTGACAGTGGGGTTTGGTCAGCCTGAAAGGGGGCACTTCCCAATAACGCGACAGCCGGCCCACAGGTCGATCTGGTCACCACTGGTGCGCAATCCTCCTCCACAAGTCGCCTCTCTCCTCACTGGTCACTCCTGAGACTACACAAAATGGCTGCTGGTCACTGGCCTTTTATAGAGTGGCCTGAGACCTCTGGAAGCCACTAGATGTTTCTGGAACCTTCCTCATGTTAGTCTATGGGTCTGTCCTCCTGGAATGTCCGTTATGGCAGTTGGTGGACACCATTTTAGGTTCATGAGTGTCCCTAGATTTTCCAGGAGCTAGACTAGGCCTCACAGTGTATGAAGGGAAAATGGCGTCATAGTCAAGGAACACCTAGCCCCCTGACAGCACTGAAAAATCCTGGTGGACATAAAAAATAAAAATAGAAACACTGGGAGGCTAAGGGGGACAAAAATAAATCATGATGGTTAGAACACCCCCGGATGCAGACAGGTCTAACACGCGTCCCCCCCAGCTGAAAGTGGGGAGAGCTACCCAATCCCTTGGGAGTTCTCATCACTAAGGCGGAAATACCTGGATAGACCGTCTGCGTTGGCATGGTCCAATCCAGGCCGATGTTCCACCCGAAAGTCCATTCCCTGTAGGGAGATGGACCACCTTAACAACTTGGGGTTCTCCCCCTTCATTTGCATCAGCCAACGAAGGGGCCGGTGGTCTGTCTGAACCAGGAAGTGCGAACCAAACAAGTATGGCCGCAACTTCTTCAGAGCCCAGACCACCGCAAAGGCTTCTCGCTCAATGGTACTCCACCTCCGTTCTCTGGGGAGTAGTCTCCTAGACAGGAAAACCACGGGTTGATCCAAGCCCTCATCATTTAGCTGCGATAACACTGCCCCAATGCCATGTTCTGACGCATCTGTTTGGACAATGAATTCTCTAGCAAAATCAGGGGCCTTGAGTATTGGAGCAGTACACAATGCTTGCTTCAAGGTCATGAAGGCTCGCTGGCAAGCCTCCGTCCAGACTACCCGTCGGGGTTGTTTCTTGGAAGTAAGTTCAGTGAGGGGTGCCACAATGGTGCCATACCCCTTCACAAAGCGACGGTAGTATCCAGTGAGGCCCAGCAAGGCTCGGACCTCAGTTTGAGTCTTGGGGGGCTCCCAGGCTATGATAGCCTCAATCTTTGCCTGGAGGGGCTGCACCGTCCCTCTGCCCACCAAGTGGCCTAGGTACACCACCGACCCCTGCCCGATCTGACACTTGCTTGCCTTGATTGTCAAGCCAGCCTGTTGCAGGGCATGAAGAACAGCTTGCAAGTGTTGCAAATGATCCTCCCAGCTGCTACTGAAGACAGCAATGTCATCCAGGTAAGCAGCAGAAAAAGCTTCCATACCAGAAAGGACCTTGTTAACCAGCCGCTGAAAAGTGGCAGGGGCGTTCTTGAGCCCGAAGGGCATCACACAGAACTGGTAGTGTCCCTGAGGTGTAGAGAAGGCTGACCTTTCCTTCGCCCCCTCAGTAAGGGAAATCTGCCAGTACCCTGAAGTTAGGTCAAAGGTACTTAAGTATTGGGCAGCTCCCAGCCGGTCAATAAGTTCATCCGCCCTAGGGATGGGATGAGCATCTGTCTTGGTTACTGAATTTAGTCCTCGGTAGTCCACACAGAATCTCAATTCAGGTGTGGTGCCTGGCGGGGCAGCTTTCGGTACCAAAACCACCGGACTAGACCAAGGGCTACTAGAAGGTTCAATCACTCCTAGCTCCAGCATCTTAGCGACTTCACTTTTGATGCTGGCCTTCACCTTGTCCGACAGCCGGTAGATCTTAGACTTCACAGGTGGGCTGTCTCCTGTGTCCACGTCATGGGTACACAGGTGGGTCCTACCCGGGACAAGGGAGAACAGAGAAGAAAATTGCTCCAGGATCTGACGGCAATCTCTCTGCTGTTCAGGAGTCAGGGATGGTGAGAGAATCACTCCCTCCACTGACCCATCCTTTTCTTGAGACGAGAGAAGATCAGGGAGAGGTTCACTTTCCTCTTCCTCTGCTCCATCGGTCACCATCATTAAGACAACCTCGGGCCTCTCATGGTGTGGCTTGAGGCGATTGGCGTGCAGTACCTGGTGGGGCTGTCTCGGGGTCTTAAGATCCACGCAGTAAGTGGCTTTACCCTTTTTCTCCAATACCTCAAAGGGGCCTGTCCAACGATCCTGGAGGGCATTTAGCTCTCCAGGTTCCATCACCCACACTTTTTGTCCAGGCTCCAGTTCCACTGGGTGAGCATTGTGGTCATACCACTCCTTCATAACTGCTTGGCTGGCTTCCAAGTTGTCAGAAGCTTGCTTCCACAACTTGGCCATTTGGCTCCGGAAGGCCAGCATGTAGCTCACCACGTCCTGGGGAAGCTTCCTGGGAGTCTTTTCCCATCCATCCTTCACCAGGCTGAGAGGACCCCGTACAGGGTGCCCGTACAAAAGTTCGAAGGGGCTGAAGCCCACTCCCTTCTGTGGCACTTCCCTGTAGGAAAACAAGAGACAGGGTAGGAGGACGTCCCATTTCCTCCGCAGGCTCTCAGGCAGACTTCTTATCATGCCTTTCAAGGTTTTATTAAACCTTTCCACAAGACCATTGGTTTGTGGGTGGTAAGGGGTGGTAAACCGATAGGTAACACCGCACTCCTTCCACATAGCCCGCATATATGCTGAAAGGAAGTTAGTCCTCCTGTCGGACACAACCTCCTTGGGGAAACCCACTCGGGTGAAGATCCCCATCAGGGCCCTTGCCACTGCGGGTGCAGTGATGGTCCTCAGAGGTATTGCCTCTGGGTACCGTGTGGCATGATCCACTAAAACCAGGATGAACCGGTGACCAGCTGAAGTTGGTGGATCCAATGGCCCTACAATGTCGATGCCCACCCTCTCAAAGGGGGTGCTAACGACAGGTAGTGGTTCCAGGGGAGCTTTTAGCTTCACCCCTGTTTTCCCACTGGCTTGGCAAGACACACACGTCCGACAATATGTATCAGACGCCACTCTCATCCGAGGCCAGTAAAAGTGGGGGACAAGCCGGGCAAAGGTCTTGTCCTGTCCTAGGTGTCCTGCCAATGGTATCTCATGAGCCAGTTCCAAAAGAAAGGCTCTAAAGCATTGAAGGACCACCAAGGCCCTGGATGAACCATGTCCAGGTGCCTTGGGCTAACTGTAGAGGAGTCCATCCTCCCAGTAAATCTGGTAGCTCCCTACAATGTTCCCTGCTGCCTGGGCTTTGGCCTGTTGCCGCAGCCCCTCAAGAGTAGGACACTCCTTCTGAGCTTTGCAGAACTCTTCCCGGGAAGGACCTCCCTCCACATGCCATTCAGTAGGGATGGGTAGGTTCTCCAAGGAAGCAACATTCTCCCCTGTGGACTCCAGATCCACCTCCGCAGGTGGCCTGTCTGTCTCACGAGGTGGAGATGCCGAGGCAGGGTCCTCCGGCCTCCTGTCCTTCTCTTCTCTGGCAGCCGGCTGGGCCATTGTTCCAGGCTCCAGCGTAAGTGAACTCCCCCTTCGGGTAGTCGCGGACCTTGTGCTGACACAGGCCCAGTCAGGGGGTCCCAACATCTCAGAATGAGTCTGGTACTCCACCCTCCTCCAAGCATTGTGCTCCATATCATTTCCTAACAGGCAGTCAACAGGCACGGCAGGGCTTACGGCCACTCGAAGTGGGCCTGCAACCCCTCCCCACTCAAAGGGAACCTCGGCCACAGGATAGTGGCCCAATCTGCCGTCAGCCATCACGGCAGGATGGAGTACATCTGGGATGACCTGCTCTGGAGACACCAGTTGACTCCTTACCATAGTCATACTGGCTCCTGTGTCTCTCAGAGCCTCCCCTCTACGGCCGTTGATGGTGACCCACTGCTCATACTTGGTAGTATTAGAGGGCAGTTGGGTCTTTGGCACCATCTCCTTATCACCCAGGGACACTAAAGTGACACCCGCCCGCTCCCCTCCGTTACCCAAAGGCATCTCCTCCCCGAGCACTACACTAGTTATTCCCGGGGCTTTTCCTCCAGTGGGAGGGGGTGGTCTTTTTGGGCATCTCACATCTCCTTTATAGTGTCCCACACCACCACACTCGAAACAATGAACAACCCTTGGCTGCTGGCTTTGGCCAGGATTAGGGTTGCGAGGGGGGTTACTCTTAGGGATGAATCCTCTGCCCCTTCCTTGTGAAGTATTTTGTGGACCTTTTGAGAACTCCCTCTTATTATCCCCGCCCTCTTTCTTCTGGGGGGCGCCCTGTCCAGACTTCTGGAAATCCCCTCCAGTCCCCTTAGATGACACCCGGGTACTAGCCCAGATGTCCGCCTCCTCAGCAAGCTTCCTGGGGCTGGTCAGCTTGCTGTCCACCAGATGCTGGCGCAGCTCGGGAAAACATTTCTCGAGTAGGTGTTCCTTGAGTATGAGGTCATATAAACCTTCATAGTCCCCTACCTCGCTGCCTTTCACCCAACCCTCCAATGCCTTCCTGGCGTAATCCAAAAAGTCCACCCAATTCTGCGTGCCTAGTTTGTGGCTACCCCGGAACTTCTGCCTATACTTCTCAGGGGTTAGCCCAAACTTCCTTATCAGCGCCACCTTCATAGCAGGGTAGTGGGTTTGCTCACGCTGCTCCAGGGCCAACAAGGTATCCCTGCCAGCAGGCGGCATGTATTTATACAACCCACCCCCCCAGTGTGCTTCCAAGATCCCATGGGCCCTCAATGAGACCTCATAGGCGGCTAGCCATTTTGCAATATCATCACTTGGTACGTAGCTAGTCATGACATCTTTGGGTAAATAGGGTCTGGGTTCTCTGGTGTTCACCTTGGTTTCGCTGCCACCATTTGGAGTGATGTTAGGGGCCTGGAATTCGAGTTCTCGTAGCTTGAACTCGTGTTCCAACCTCTTCCTTTCCATCTCCAGCTTGGACTCATGTTCCAACCTCCTCCCCTCCCTCCTTTCTTCCAACTCCATTTTTGCTATTTCCCACCTTAACAGTCTTTCCTCTCTCCTGTCAGCTAACTCGGTTTCTGACAACCCTCTCGATGACACACTGCTGCCCTCCCTTGAGGTTGCCTTGGGGCTGATTGACATCTCACCCACCCCCGGGGGACATTCCGCAGTCCTATCAATGACAGTACCTCTGTCCGATTCCTCCTCCTCTACCGTTCCCTCCGTGTGCGCTTCCACCCAGGCTCGCAGACTAGTACGGAGCTCTTCTCTTTTGGCCCCTAGCCTAACGAACACTCCCCTTTCCTGACAGAAATCCTTGAGCTGTGCCACAGTATAGGTCTCCAGCTCTGACATTTCGAATTCCATCTTGTCAGTGAAAAGTGTGGACAACCACCCCGAAGTAAGTTACAAGGATAGGAAACTCTGAGGGTCACCTCCACCCACCACCAGGAGTAAATTTAGAAAAACAAAATTCAGATTAGGAGGGCCGCAGGGAGAAAACTCCAGGTGTAGTCCCGTGGTAAGCACTGCGTTACTACTAAGTGAGTGTAAGCACAAATCCGCAATCCCACCGCTGAAACACCAATTATGTTAGACCTAGGGTATCCTAGACTACATAGGGTAGCCTGGCACAGTAGGGGAAACAGCTAAACTCCAAGGCGTTGGTTAAGTGCTTACAGGACCCACTCACAGTAACTCAATGACTGACCACTAAAAATAAAAGACGCTACACCAGTTTAGAAAAATACCAGTACCTTTTATAAAAATTCTCTTTTGTTCTTTTCTTAGGCAAAAGCAGTACACTTTTAGTTCAGTACAGATTTCATATATATCACATCAACTTCAATACTTTTCTCAATTCAGTGCAGATCAATCAAAGGTACATCACATTTGAGGTAAATTACTATCAGTTTCACAGAATGCTTCTTCACTTAGTTGTTACAGAAGGGAAAACTCGCTTTACACAATCTTGGCATGTACATTACCCATCTGCACTCAGGGCCCAGGTCAAGCTTGTCAGACTTCTACCCCCAGCAGCGTTGTTCACAAAGCCCACAGCCAACTATATAGTTAAAGAGGAGACAAGGTACATTAATTAGGCTTCCTTGGGACTATTCTACGGCTACTCCTCTCCTGTAATAGAACTGACTCCGAGTGATTAACTGCCTGGGAAGTTGTTGTGACTGAGCTCTGTTCGTTACAGGCACCCTATGGCCCAACATGCACCACTCCTACGCAAGGCACAAGAACCTCAAGCTTCGTTTCCCTTTGTCACTGCTCCCCCTGTTATTAGCTTGGTCTTAACGGATACTAATATACTGAGAGGGTTGATGGCCAAGTTCCTCACGTTTCTATTCCTGACGGTTCATTAGTTTTTCAGTTGTTTTTCCCAACACTGCCGCTTCAATGCTCTGTGTCAGCCGGCTCTGCCGCCTCCCGCTTCCCCTCGTTTCTCCCCCGCTTACTTTATCTGAAGGCAATCCAGCTTGAGATGTCCTCGCGCTCGGTTGTTCTCTCCTAGCGCTGACGGCGGGGCCTCTGAGGAAGTCGGCGTCGGGGCGGGGAAAATGGGAAGGGCTTACGCTAGCCGGGGACGCTCCTCTGGCGGTTCCGTGGCGGCGCTTCTGCCTCCTTCCGCGTTACCTCAGGCCGAAGCTCCGCCTCGGGCGCACCTCCTCTGACGCGCCGGGTCCTTCCTCCTGGCTCCGGACTCCGCCTCGGGCGCACCTCCTCTGACGCGCCGGGTCCTTCCTCCTGGCTCCGGACTCCGCCTCACCTCCAACGACAACTCCTCCCGTCAACACACGGGACAGCTGGGCATTTCACTCGCGTGTGGGTCAGGCTTGATGACGGCGCTACACACAGGTAGGAGCCTCAGCCGATCTCACCGCCTTTCTCCACAGTGTGAGAGCTGGTCTCGAGTGGGGTGAATGTGGCTGTCCTCACTCCTCAGCCAGACAATACAGCTCTGGATCGACATCCACCTGCTCCGCCCACAGCCTTCAGGGCAGGTGTTCAGGTCACCCACAAGGGTCGCTTTACAGCAGTTTGCGAGGGTCTTTTCAACACATGACCCGGTGATTTGAAATCTGGTCACAATGTCTCTGGTCACAATTAATGGATGACGTGACAGTGGGGTTTGGTCAGCCTGAAAGGGGGCACTTCCCAATAACGCGACAGCCGGCCCACAGGTCGATCTGGTCACCACTGGTGCGCAATCCTCCTCCACAAGTCGCCTCTCTCCTCACTGGTCACTCCTGAGACTGCACAAAATGGCTGCTGGTCACTGGCCTTTTATAGAGTGGCCTGAGACCTCTGGAAGCCACTAGATGTTTCTGGAACCTTCCTCATGTTAGTCTATGGGTCTGTCCTCCTGGAATGTCCGTTATGGCAGTTGGTGGACACCATTTTAGGTTCATGAGTGTCCCTAGATTTTCCAGGAGCTAGACTAGGCCTCACAGTGTATGAAGGGAAAATGGCGTCATAGTCAAGGAACACCTAGCCCCCTGACAGCACTGAAAAATCCTGGTGGACATAAAAAATAAAAATAGAAACACTGGGAGGCTAAGGGGGACAAAAATAAATCATGATAGTTAGAACACCCCCAGATGCAGACAGGTCTAACACTAGTGTAGAACGTTTTTGAATAAAATCAACAGGCAGTGATGCTAGAATTGCACCTAAAATGCAGACATTGGCCCACTACAAGATTCTCCCTCAGAGGAAACTCCATAAGTGAATACTTCAAATTTGCTAGGTGTACTAAGCAGTCTTGGAAGGTCTCAGATTCAATGCTTTGAGTACAGTTGAAGTTGTAATTGTCATCCTGAGAGTTGAACCATGTTTAGAAGCAAGTCTGGCCATGTACAGCCTTTCTTCAGGTGATTAGGAGTCTTTGATATACCCGCCCTCTATTGTGATTTTGTCTTTAATTAGCATCTGCTTAGATGCATAGTATCTCAGACTCTCTGGCATATGAATTAGCTACAATCAGTGTGAATGTTCACCCTAGCAGGTGTGGTAATCTATGTGAGTTTTGAAGTGGAGTTTGATCATGAAATAATATTTTCAACTTCATTCTCTCTGTCATATTTCACCACTTGTTATCACAAATTCATAATCATGGTGGTTCATCTCTGATGGTCATTTCTTTTTTAAAAGTCTCCAATGAGATAAAGGATATATATGACAATTGTTTTATTATATCATTCCTTTGGAGTACTAGAAGTATTTGTGTTGCAACCAACAAGGGCGATAATCATCTTATATATTTGAAATTAATGTTTCTTTATATTCTTTTGAGGTCTTCACATGCCCAATGGTGCAAATCATTGACTAATACCATTTACACATCTAGGGATGATACAAATACTCTCAATGCATTAGAGATTAACCTATCTACTAGAACCACTGTTACTGCTGTTTAAGGTAGCACACCAAATGCATTTCCAGTTTGAAGCTCCTACTCCCTCAGAACTGGCACTCAGTGCACACTCCAAAATTCAAGACCATGAGAATTATGTTCAAAGTAGGATTCTTTTCTTCTTTTTGAGTCAAAAGTTTATGAAAGGCCCTCTATTTCCAGCACAACTCCCAGCTATACCAGTAACATCATATTTAATTTAAAGCTATCTTAGACATTCCTGATGTTATGGAAAGACATGTAATTTGGCCCGTACCTACACAATAGCTGTTGAAGCCAGAAACCAACAGCATCTTCATTGTGTGAACCTGTATTACTACCCACATTATTTTTATTGATACATTTATTTTGCACTCAGTGAAACGTGGACGTCAGCAACTATGTAAATGGCTTCCATCTTTGCCTCTACTTCAGGTTTTCAGGAATCCACTCAGACATCAGTGCTTGCCCCATGCACCTCATAACAACCATAACTATCTTTTTTTGATTGCTCCGCTGTTGATGTGGCAAGGGACGGTTTCTACTACTGGTCATCCATGGACATTCTGAAGCAGCTTACATGACCGTGCAATCAGGTGTTTGTGGTTTGGTAGTTCTGTGCTGGTCGCTGTTCAGTCTTCTAGAACATTTTATCTTTCAAGCTTTTTCACATTGGCCCATCAAATGTAGACAACATTACTATAACATATAATCTGACAATGTTCAAATGTTGCTTCCCCAAAAGCGCACTCTACTTTTAATGACTAAACTGGAGACTAGACTTAACTGCTTGACTCACTGGACAACAACAGCAGCTATTTTGTATTTCCTTTAAGATACCTGCATTCACTGGTGCCTATATAAAGTTAGACTATTCACATCACACTAAGCATAATAACAACATCCAATCAGGACAATTCACTAGCTCCAATCCATTTCTTAAATCTGTTAAACAAAACACTATGGTTCTGTAAGGAAAGATAGTGTCTAAAATCCTAAGAAGATGGACATCCCATCTGGAAAACCTCACCACATAGGACTGAAGCAGCTAGTCACCGCGCCAACCCACACAACAGGGCGCAAGCTCGACCACGTCTTCACCGCCAGCTGGAACATCACCTATGACCACACCCTGAACTCCTCTGGACCGACCACCACTGAGTGCATTTCACCTTCAACTGTCTCACCTTACATCACCACACCTACCACCCCTGTCACAGCTGAAACAAGAGCACAGAGAAACATCTCACCCCCTTTCTCAGCACCACCACACTGCTGACAACAGCAGACGCAAACACCTCATCTCGCAACCTCCACCAATGGATCATCAATTGCACCAATGTCCTAGCTCCCCTCAAGAAGGCCCCCTTGCAAACCACACTCCATGAAAGCCAGCTCACTCACTCCCAACTTCCGTAAGTCCAGACGGACCTGCAGACGATTCGAGAAGAGATGGAGGAACAACAAAACCCCAGAAGCCTATGCAGCCTTCAAAACCTCCATCACCACACACCACCTACTTCTCAAATCAACAAACAAATGGCCTTCCAAGACAGAATCTTCACCGACGTACACACAGTCAAGGACTCTGTGCCATTATCAAGGAGTCCACCAGACCCAGCAACAAGACCACAGATGCCCCCCAAGAACTCTGCGACAAACTCAGCACCTACTTCCACCACAAAATCAGACTAATCTATGACAGATTCGATGCTCAAGAACCTGCCACTTAGCCTAACACCACTGCACCTAACCTCAAGGCACCTGAACCTAAGCTGCCCAACTGGACACCGTTTACTATGGACAACACATTGAAGACCATGAAGATCATCCACTCTGGTGCCCCATCGGATCCCTGTCCGCACCACATATTTCACAGATCCACCACCTCCATCGCCCCCAAACTCCAGTGCACCATCAACTGATCCATCGAGACTGCCACCTCCCCCGATGACTTGAAAAACACTGAGATCAATCCCCTGTGGAAAAAGCTGTCCGCTGACATAATGGACCAAAGGTCATCAACACCCAACTCTACAAATTCATCGAAGTGAACCACATCCTGAAAGTCTCCCATTCTGGCTTCTGAAGCAATCACAGCACCGATAGCGAGCTTCTCACCGCCACTGACAACATCTGTGCCCTCCTCAACCGGGGTGAAACACAGTCCTGATCGTGCTGGACCTCTCGCCCACCTTCAATACTGTCTCACACCATACCCTAATCATGAGATTCCACAATGATGGCATCTGCTGCAAGGCCCTGGACTGGGTCCACTTCGTCCTCTCTAGCTGAACGAGCAAGGCTACCCCCATTCCGCTCTGAACCTACACAGATCAGCTGCAGAGTACCCCAGAGCTCCTCCCTGAGCCCTAGCCTCATCAATGTCTACATGGCACCCCTTGCAGGCATAGTAAGAAACCACGGCAGATGATAACCAGCTTATCCTTTCCCTCACCAAAGAAGCCTCGGCCACCAGAATCAACTTCCACAACAGGATGAAGACCATTGCCTCCTGGGTGAAGGACAGCTCCCTCAAGCAAAACTCGGACAAGACTAAAATACTCATCCAAGGAGCCACCCCCTCTGCCTGGGACAACCCCTGGTGACCTGCTGCAGTGGGAACACCATCCACCCCCATGGACCACACATGCAACCTCGGTATCATACTGGACTCTGCGCTCACAATTACCTGCCAGATCAACGCTGTATCCTCCTCTTGCTTCCACACACTACGTTTGCTTTGAAAGACTTTCAGATGGATCTGCATTAAAGCAAGAAAGATGGTCACCCACACACTCATCACCAGCAGGCTCGACTATGGCAATGCACTCTACACCAGTATCACTCAGAAACTCCTCAGGAAAGTACAAAATGTTCAATACGCCGCAGCCAGACTGGTCCTCAACACCCCCTGTAGCCGCCATATCACTGAACACTTTCATGAACTTCCCATTCAATAAAAGAATCACCTTCAAGTTCCTCACTTACGCCTACAAAGCTCTCCACAACACTGAACCAGCGCCTCACATTTCACATTCCCGCCAGACGCCTCCGTTCCGCCCAGCTGGCCCTTGCCTCCATCCCACGGATCCACAAGACAAGAACTGGAGGAAGATCCTTCCACTTCACCGCCAAGACCTGGAACATCCTGCTCCTCCACCTCAGTCAATCCCTGTCGCTGACCCAATTCAGAAAGGATCTGAAGACCTTCATTTTCAACTGAACCCAGATGGATCAGCAGTCCCCCTTTCCCCTAAGAGCCTTGAGACACTTACGGGTGAGTACCTCTGCTATACAAACCCCCCTGATTGATTGAAGAAGATGCAAATCCAGAAACAAGCATCCCTGCATTCCCAATGGGCTCAATAACATCTCTGACCTCAGATCTAATTAACCCATTATTCATTGTCTGGTTTTTTAGAAGTAAGACAGTACCGGCAGTAATTGAATAGACATATTTGGCCCGATTCACAAAGGTAAAATGAGGTGAAAGTCTAACTTTACAAGTTTTGGTATTCCTAAAGGGCATATGTAATTGTAAAGGCCCTTTGTGAATGCCAAAAGTTGAACTTTACAACTTTCGATATTCACAAAGGGCTTTTACTTTGTGAATACTGAAAGTAATAAAGTTAAATTTGTCTCACTTTACCTTTGTAAATCAAGTCCATTTACTCTACATCCGCTTCGAAAAGTGGGCAGCATAGTGTGCAAGAACACTGGTCTCAGGCTCAAAAAAATAATTGGAATGTCTCACTGACTGTTGGAAGAAAGCCCGAAATGGAAGAATGACTCAGCCAGGAAAAAACCTAAGTCAGGGGTTTCATGAAAAGATGTTTTGACTTGCCTATTGCGTTGTTTCCCAATGCAGCCTGTCTGTACCAGACCAGCTATAAACTCAGCAAGGATAGTGGAACGCCCAACCACATGCACACTGCCCCTCAAGTTCCATCACATAAAGGCAGTAGAGTTTTGTGAGTACAACTGTTGCATTCTGGTCTTCATATTCACTTGGATGATTACTGCAATTCTTCAGGGTCTTTATGGTTTGCTTTCGTGCATAACACTATTCTCCAATTCAATGCTGCTAAAATTCTTTCAATGACTGCTAACACAGATGGCGGGATTTGTTTAATGGTGGTGTAATGCAGTATCTCTCTTCTGTAGTGCACACGTCTAACTAAAATAAACATATGTGCACCAGTCATGCACTGCTGAGATACAATCTTAAACTCTGAAAAATGATAACTCAGCAAAAAGGAACACGAAAGGTGGATTTACAAACTCTACCTACATTGATGAATACCAAATCTATCAGTTGGAAAATATATTTCTTCAGAGTACACAGCCGAACAAAGTCAATTGACCAAGATCTATGAATAAGCCCTTCTGCAGCAGCATTGTCCTTTATATACACAGATCACACTATATCCTTCTTTGAGCTGGATATCCTAACAGCTAGCCCCAAACATATTCACTATCACTGCTTTGACAGCTACATATTCATTTATTGCCAACATTCTTTATAATATAAATATAATCAGTTAGAACTCTATGACCCATTGTTATGCTGTGGCATTCCAAACTCTCTCGTAGTTATCAAGTCCTATTTTCAGACACTCTCTTAAACACATCACAGAAAAAATCCATAACAAGGTGTTTACACCAAAAATCTGATTCTAGTTACTGCAAACACAGTCCATTGATCACCTTCTGCTTCTTGGACTAAAGTTCCTTCTTATCAATGTGAGACCACTTAATCTGATACACACTGAATTGTTGACCTCCTGAGCACACATGGTGTACATCCGCTTACGATCTCAGAGATCCAGCTCACACCTACATCACATCATCATTGATATCCTAATATTTAATGGTTAAACACTTCTACACAAGGAAAGATGAAGAAGGCCTTGCAAATGTAAAAAAAAGACTTCAAGAATTCCTGAAAGCACTCCAGTGGTAACTCACCAATATTTTCCTTCTTCAAACCGCTGTTTATCATGATCTAACTGAAATGTAATAAAATGCGGTGCTTCAGTATCAACTACCTCGCTGCTTTGTGGATTGCTTCAGTGAACTCATCACACCAATTAAAATACAATACTGAACCATCATCTCCCTAGGTGATTTAAAATTGCAAAGGAACATTAAAAAAGCAACAAAGCTAAAATAAATGTGATCCTGCTTCAACGTTATCCACAACCTAATCAATAAAAAAGGCAATACTATCAACGGTAAACTCGCTTTTATGTTAGTCTGATCACCATACATTACCCCATCTCAATGTTTCAGAATAGGTCAAGATGACAACTCCTTTAAAATCTGGAACATGCTATTAAAATAGATATCTGTCTAAAAACCCTGAGATGTGATCAGACCAGGGGCTGCCACACAAATAAAACCTTATTCTTGAAATTAAATGCTAAAAAAGCAACTCTCACTAAGTTGACTGAAACAAACTTTTTAAGAATAAGATTAAAGAAGCCCCTCATCGTTCTAAATTTCTCTTCCAGATCATGTCAGTAAACTGAACACCTCTACAAACCAACCAAAAATCCCGGATGAAGTACTACTGTTAACAAAATTACAAATTATGTTAAGAGAAAATAGAAACTATCCATAAAGAACTCCAATTCCGCCAAAATGTTTCAACTTCTTGCATTACAGAAAGACAATAAGAAAATGATCATCCTTGCACCCACATGACTCTCATCACTTTTGCAAATTGTTGCAAATACCAAGCCATAATCCTACATCATCAATCCTATCACTCAACCACTGATTGGAAAAAAACTTATGGTCAAAACATCCTTTCTAGAATCCCCAAGACTGTCAACTCCCCAAAAGAATAGTGTACTTTCTCCACTTCACTTAAATGTGGTCACCCGGCCCCTCCCTTTACAAAAAACCTAACCTCAGTCGTCAATGACTTCAAAACTGTTGTTTTCTAAAAGGGACATTAGCAAAAAAAGGTAAAAAGGAGAAATCTATTTCAGAGACACCGCATCAGGTATCCAGGTGCCTTTTATGGTAATATTCATAGACAGAGGCGTTCTATCGAAAATAAATGTAAGTTCCCTCAGGAACTACAGCCGAAAGATAAGAAATTATGAGGCACATGCATCAATCATTTTTTTCTTCACAAACGGGCAGATACGCAGAATCATTATTCTTTTATTAGAATCATTAGAAGGCATGGCCACGGGCGGGGGGACAGGGTGGGAGAAGGCACGGAGAACAGGAGGGAGG
Organism: Lissotriton helveticus; assembly: GCF_964261635.1. Lineage (NCBI taxonomy): Eukaryota > Metazoa > Chordata > Amphibia > Caudata > Salamandridae > Lissotriton > Lissotriton helveticus. The sequence continues at coordinate 811,681,768 of NC_136063.1, forward strand.
GAAGGGGGTAAACAAGGCACACCAACGGGAAGGAGAGGGGAGGTACAGAAGGCACCAAAGCACGTCATGCCAGCAGTAAGAGGAACTGAATATAGAAAATAGTGCACGCAGTCTAAATAACACATACCATGTTACAACTGAAGTAAAGGGGCCAGTCGCCATTGGAGGTGGCAATTGAAGTGGAGGCAGTACTATGGAGGGACTATCAAACCTATTTTCGAATCAGAATCCAGCATTTAGGACAGACAATGACACAAGCCAATGGCAAATATGGGCGGAGAGTGGGCAGGGCTCCTTTCGCTACTCTACCACAACATGCATGCACACTGGCTCAGGCTAGACCTAAAAAGCAGTAGTCGCATAAACAAAAGGGCCACTGTACCACAGCAAGGGCATAAATCAAACTAAGAACACGCATTTCCAGTCCCACTGAAACTGTAGCTCTAAATAAAGGCAGAGCAAGAAAGTAGAATGTCTACAGACCGCAGACTAGCTAAATTTCACAGATCTGTCCAATTAGAAGTCATGAATGAGAGAGTATCCAAATCACACGCAATCATTGGGGCAGAGTTTTCGGATATTAAACGTTACTCGGTGAGGTAATGTAATCCAATGTATATGTATTGAACTGAAACAAATATCGGAAAAATATTTGTAAAAATGTTTTTACATTTCATCTGATGTGCACTTAACCCCTTCCCTGCTGGTGACGAGCTGGACTCGTCATGGCACCACAGTGGACGTGTGCTGATGACGAGTCCAGCTCGACATGGGCCCCACCCATGGGGGAAGTGCTGGCGCTCCCCCCACGGGTGTCCGTTTTCGCCCCACAAAGGGACATGAGGAAGTCCCAGACGCTCGGGAAGCCATTTGCTTCCTGAGCAGTCGACCAAACAGTTAGGAGTCCTCGCTCCCGGGGGGATTTGGGGAATGCATGGAGGCATCAGGGGAGAGGAAAGAGATTTTCCTCTCCCCTGATGTCTCTTTGCAGGGCATTTCTGGCTCACGTTCGCGCACAGAAGTCGCGATAGTGCGGCGGAAATGCTCAAACTAGCACCAGGGATTTTAATTTTCAGCATTGAAAGCGACCCCTTGGGCAAGGGACGCTTCCAAGTGGGGGAAAATATTAATAATGATTTTCTGCCCTCCCCGGGGGGCAAATCGGCCCATTTTATTTTTTGGTCCGTTTTGTCCCGGGAGGGGGGGGGGGGCAGAAAATGCCACTAGGCACCAGGGACATGTAGGCAGACATTTAAATTTGGTTGGAAGCACCCCTTGGGCATTAGTCTATTCCAAGTGGGGGCAATTTTTAATAATGATTGTTTGCCCCCCCCAGTGGCAAATCGGCCCGTTTTTTCAGCCGTTTTGCCCCAGGGGGTGCCGAAAAACGCCACTAGGCACCAGGGATTATTTTGGTGGCATTTAAATTTGGATGGAAGCGACCTCTTGGGCAAGGGTTGCCTCCAAAAGGGAGCATTTCTTGTGTGCCCCAGATCTGCCCATTTTTTCGGCCTTTCTGGCCCACTAGGCCCTAGGGATTGTGTTGTGTAGTGTGTGGAAGCGACCCCTTGGGCAAGGTTCGCTTCCAAAGGTGGTTGTATTTTTGGATGTTTTTTCTGCCTGCCCCCTCGGTGGCAGTCGGTCTTTTTTTTTACCTTACTGCTCCCGGGTGGGGGTGGGGGGTACAGTAAGGACAAAAAAAAACACAGACTGCCACCAAGGGGGGCGGGCAGAAAAAAAATCCAAAAATATAACCAGTGGCTTGGTGGAAAACCTCACCTAATTCCCATTGGTCTCAAACCCTATTTGAATGTCCATCTGACCGAATGTCCATTTGGGTAGCGACATTGTGTGTTATAATTTTAATTGTCATATTGTTTGTGAAATGTAATAGTAATTTTTTTATTTCTCTATTTTATTCTAGTTCAAGGCTTTTGCTGTTTGGATTGTTGTAGGTTGTGGTTTTGTTACTGCTGGTTTTGCAGCTTGTGTAGTTGCATGTGCTTGGTAAGTGAATTTATTTTGTACTATTTACTTTAAATTAGTTTCATTTCCCTACATGAATGTGTTTTTGTAAATGGTGTAGTAATAGCAGTTTGTTTGGCTTCTGTGTTTTGAGTGTCAAAATCTTTTTTGCATTAGTGCTTGATGTGTACTTTGTTGTCTTATGTGTAATTGTTTTTTTTCTTCTTTCTAGTGGGATATCGTTGCTTTTTGCTGTGTCTCTGCAGAGTAGGTGCTGGTGAGTGTAGCTATCTTTGGTAAGAGTTATATTGTTTTGGAGTGTATAGATGTTTGTGCTAAAGCCTCACTTTGTTTACTACTTACTTTGCACAGTGTTGGTTGTTGTTGACTTGTTTGTGCAGTCTCCTTTCTTAGTAAGGATAATGGCTAGCCACAGGATTACTGCTCAGCAGGTTGTTGGTATGCTTTTTGAGTCTTCCTCTGACCTTGGTTCAGAGACTGACTCTGATTCTGAGGCAGAGGTAGGAGAGGAAGATTCAGGCACTGAGTTTTCTCTTCACATGGAATCATCGGATGATGAAGCTTCTTCTAGTGCTGATGAAGTACCTGTGTTAGAGGTGGACATTGATGCGCCGGTAGTGCGCCAAGAGGCATTTGAGCTGCAGCCTAGGGCTGCAAGGTTTCCCATTGGTATAGGTCGGCAAGAGGCATCTGGGCTGCAGGCTGGGGCTACAAGGCTTCACGTTGCTGTGGTGCGGCAAGAGGCATCTGGGGCTGCTAGGCTTCCCGTTGATGTAGTGCCGCAAAAGGCATCTGGGGCTGCTAGGTTTCCCATTGGTGTGTGCGGCAAGAAGCGTCTGGGGCTGCTAGGCTTCCCGTTGGTGTAGTGCGGCAAGAGACATCTGGGCTGCAAGCTGGGGTTGCAGCACTTCCCGTTGATAGTGTTGGCCTCTGGGTTGCCCCTGGCATGGTGCAGCAAGCATTGCCAGACTTTACTGGTGTTCCGGGGTGTAGAGTGAATACATTTTTGCAGAAAAATTTTTTTCAGTTGTTTATGGATGATGTGTTTTTGGCAGAGACTGTTGAGCAGACTAATTTGTATGCCGACCAGTTTTTGAGGGACAACAGTGCCAGCCTTAAGCCCCATTCTAGAGCTACCCGGTGGTCCCCCACAAATCTTAAAGAGATGAAGAAGTTCTTGGGATTAACTTTTTTGATGGGCTTGCTAAGGAAGCCATCAGTGGCTTCATATTGATCTACTAGTACCTTGATGGCAATGGCTATACTTCCGGCAGTCATGAAGCGTGATAGGTATTTGCTTCTGCTTCGGATGATGCATTTTGACGATAATGGTTTACAATTGCCACAAGATAACCCTGATTGTGACCGTCTTTTTAAGATTCGGCCTGTCCTTGATCACTTTGTTGATCATTTTTCTGAGATCTATGCTCCAGGAAAAGAAATAGCAGTGGATGAGTCTTTGGTGTTCTTCAAGGGCCGTTTGGTTGTTAGGCAATACATTCCTAGTGAGAGGGCACGCTATGGAATTAAATGGTATATGCTGTGTGACAGTGGGACTGGATATGTCTCTAATGTTAGGGTGTACACCGGTAAGGAGTCCAGCATTAACCCCCCTGGTTGTCCATCCACTTTTGGAGTGACTGGGAAAATTGTGTGGGAAATAGGTAGAGGATTATTTAACAAAGGCCACCATTTATATGTAGATAACTTCTACACTGGCGTGCGGTAGTTCAAGGAATTGGCCAAAGTGGGCACTGTAGCTTGTGCCACAATGCGCTGTGACCGTAAAGGTTTCCCAAAAGAACTTGTTTGCCAAAAGCTTGTGCGGGGACAGTGCAGTGCGTTGCGATGTGAGGAGCTTCTAGCTGTGAAGTTTTCAGACAGGAGAGATGTGTACATGCTGACTACCATCCATGATGAAAGCACTGCACCTGTGCCTGTTTGGGGTCAGGCTGCTGAAGTACGCAAACCTGTGTGCATTTTAGACTATAATAGGCACATGGGTGGTGTTGACAGAGTAGATCAGAGGTTGGAACCTTACGCTGCTCTTCGTAAGGCTTACATTTGGTTTAAGAACTTGGCTACTCATCTTTTCCACTTGGCAACCTTTAATGCTTTTGTTGTGCTCCAGAATTCTTGTCCTGAGTCAAATATGACTTTTGTTAAGTTTCAGGAGTCTGTAATAGGCAGCCTTGTTCTAGTGGAACAGGCAAGAGTTCCTAGAGATGGAGTGGTGGAGGATGTGGCTAGACTGAAAGATCGCCACTTTCCAGAATACATTCCTCCCACAACCTCAAAAGACTTTCCCACTAGGAGATGTAGAGTCTGTTGGCGAAGAGGTGTGCGGAGGGAGACTCGTATGTACTGCCCCGACTGTCTTTCTAAACCTGGATTGTGTGTCAGCTTGTTTTAAATTTTACTACACGCATAAGATTTTTTGGGAGTATCCATGAATGGTAAAGTGAACTGCCTGGCCTGTATTGTTTAATATTTTTAATTCAGTTTCAAGGTTGGCATTTTTGCAATGTATTTAGTTTCACATTTTGTGTTAGCAGATTTGTATCTATTTGCAATTTGTTTGTGTTATTTTTTTGTTTAAAAAAATACTTAATTTGATGGCGGTGTGTGTAGGCTGGCGCTTGGATGGCGGTGTGTGTGGACTGGCGCTTGGCTGGGGTGTGCGTGGACTGGCACTTGGATGGGGTGTGTGTGGACTGGCGCTTGGCTGGCAGTATGTGTGGACTGGTGCTTGGCTGGCGGTGTGCGTGGACTGGTGCTTGGCTGGCGGTGTGCGTGGAATGGCGCTTGTCTAGCGGTGTGTGTGGACTGGCGCTTGGCTGGCAGTGTGTGTGGACTGACGCTTGGCTGGCGGTGGGTGTGGACTGGCGCTTGGCTGGCGGTGTGCGTGAACTGGCGCTTGGCTGGCGGTGTGTGTGGACTGGCGCTTGGCTGGTGGTGTGCGTGGACTGGTGCTTGGCTGGCGGTGAGCGTGTACTGGCGTTTGGCTGGTGGTGTGTGTGGACTGGTGCTTGGCTGGCTGTGTGCGTGGACTGGCGCTTGGCTGGCGGTTTGTGTAGACTGGCGCTTGGCTGGTGGTGTGCGTGGACTGGCGCTCGGCTGGCGGTGTGTGAGTAGTGACTTGCTGCTGGTCACTACTCACAATGCTAGCTGAGCACCACTCCACGCAATCCATCAGTTTGTGTAGTTGCTGTGTCAGGAATGTGGGCGTGTGAAAGTGATGGGCTCTTGAATGGCACTGTTTGCTAGTGTGAGTGTTGTAATGTGATGGTCCAGCAGCTGTCGGTGTGAATGTTTTGTTTGTGTCACACGTATGAAAGGTGTATGAATGGCCTGTAAAGAGGTTGGTGCATTGTCTTGGCTTTACAGCTCACAAGCTGTGAGTCAGTGGTTCAGTTTCTCGTCCTTTCAATTATTAACAGTGCATTTCATTTTTGTGAAATCACTTGCTAATACAATTGTGTATACTGAACCATCACTCACCCTCGTGCCAAATCCAACCAGTATGTGTGTGTGTTTGAGGATTAGATGGCTGTGCAGTAATATTTGTCTTGTCTTTCTGAAGCAGGGTGTACTTTGGCCCTTTTTGTGAAAGTTGTAATGTGTTGGTTTAGTTCCTGGTGGTGTGAATGGCCTTGTGTGCATCACGTATGAAAGGTGTGTGAATGGCCTGTAAAACGGTTGGCGCCTTGTCGTGGCTTTACAGCTCACGAGCTGCGAGTCACTGGTAAGGTTTTTTGTGCATTTAATTATTGACAGTGCATTTCATTTTTGTGCAATCTTGTGTTAATATAATTTTATGTACTGAACCATCACTCGCCCTCATGCCAAATCCAACCAGTATATGAGTGCGTTTGAGGAATAGATGGCTGTGCTGGAATCTTTGTCTTTTGAGTCTCTCTGTCAAGGTGTACATTCCATCTAAGAGTAACCTACCAAATGTAGATATTTTTGTTAACCCATGGGAGTACATGGTGATGGCTCTCTTGTGAATTCCAACAAGTTATTTTATCCAAATGTCCTGCAAACGTAAGAATGTCTGTCACATTTTCCTTGCAAAATTATGCTAATAATCTCACGCTGCAGAAATAAACACATAATTATGTCAATACAATTTGGTTTTGAAAGGGAGGTCACCTGGGTTTTTGGTCCCGTGCTCGGCGGCCATCTCGGGAAAGCTAACAAACCCACACACTTCTGAAAACTAGAAACCGGTGGGCTTCAAAGGAGGTATGGCTTGCGTGGATCCCCCAACGTTTCCTTACCCAGAATGCCTTGCAAACCTCAGTTTTAGCTGAAAAAAAATCAGTTTTTTCATACATTTTTGTGTAGGAAAGTGTGGCATCACCGGAATTACACAATTTTCCTACCACCCATCGTTCCCCCAGGTCTCCCGATAAAAATGGTGCCTTACTTGTGTGGGAGGCCCAAGTACCTGCGACAGGCAAGGGCCCAAAACCTAGTGAGGTGACATTAAAATTGCCTATCTCAAAACCACCTGGTTTTGCAGGGGGGTCTCTTGAATTTCTGGCCCGTGCTCAGCGGCCATCTAGGGAAACCTACTAAACCCATACATGCCTGAAAACTAGACAACCTGGGGCTTTCAAGGAGGTATGGCTTGCGTGGATACCCCAATGTTTCCTTACCCATAATCCCTTGCAAACCTCAATTGTAGCTGAAAAAATCATTTTTTCCACACATTTTTGTGTGTGAAAGTGTGGCATCACCAGGCTCACACACATTTCCTACCACCCAGCATTTCCCCAGGCCTCCCGATAAAAATGGTGCCTCACTTGTGTGGGAGGCCCAAGTACCCGCGACAGGCAAGGGCCCAAAATGTGGTGAGGGGACATCAAAATTGCCTATCTCAAAACCACCTGGTTTTGCAAGGGGGTCACCTGGGTTTTTGGCCCGGTGCTCAGCGGCCATCTAGGGAAACTTACAAAACCCACTCTTTTCTGAAAACTAGACGCCCTGGGGCTTCCAAGGAGGTATGGCTTGCGTGGATCCCCCAATGTTTCCTTACCCTGAATCCTTTGCAAACCTCAAATTTAGCTGAAAAAATCTGTTTTTTCAGACATTTTTGTGTGGGAAAGTGTGGCATCACCAGGCTCACACAAATTGTCTACCACCCAGCATTCCCCGAGGTGTCCTGATAAAAATGGTGCCTCACTTGTGTGGGAGGCCCAAGCACCGTTTCCTGTCGCAGCCACTAGGCCGACCCACAAAAGTGAGGTACCATTTTTCTCGGAAGACTTTGGGGAATGCGGGGTGGATGGAAATTTGTGGATCCATGCAGATTCCAGAACTTTCCACCACAGAAATGTGGGGAAAATGTGTTTTTTGGGGCAATTTCATAGGTTTGCAAGGCATTCTGGGTAACAAAACCTGGTGGGAGGCAGTCAAGTCAACCCATCCCGGATTCCCCTTGGTGTCTAGTTTTTAAAATGTATAGGTTTGCTAGGTTTCCCCACGGTGCCGGCAGAGCTAGGGTTCAAAAACTACAGCTAGGCACTTTGCAAAAAAAGGGTAATTTTTCACTGCGCAATTGAGGTGTGACCATGTTGCGTTTTGCGCCGTTTCCTGTCGCAAACACTATGCCAACCCACACAAGTGAGATACCATTTTTCTCAGAAGACTTTGGGGAACGCGGGGTGCATGGGAATTTGTGGATTCACGCAGATTCCAGAACTTTCCACCATAGAAATGTGGGGAAAATCTGTTTAAAAAAAAAAAATTAGGTGTGCAAGGGATTCTGGGTAACAGAACCTGGTGGGAGGCAGTCACGTCACCCCATCCTAAATTTCCCTAGGTGTCTAGTTTTAAAAAATATATGGGTTTGCTAGGTTTCCCTAGTTGCCGGCAGAGCTAGGGTTAAAAAACTACAGCTAGGTACTTTGCCAAAAAAGGGTAATTTTTCACTGCGAACTTGAGGTGTGACTACGTTGCGTTTTGCACCGATTCCTGTCGCAGGCACTAGGCCAACCCACACAAGTGAGGTACCATTTTTCTCGTAAGACTTTGGGGAACGCGGGTTAAGTGGAAAATTTTGGATCTACGCAGATTCCAGAACTTTCCACCATCGAAATGTGGGGAAAATCTGTTTTTTTTAAAAAAATGTTTAGGTTTGCATGGGATTCTGGGTAACAGACCCTGGTGAGAGGCTGTCAAGTCACCCCATTCTGGATTTCCCTGGATGTCTATCTTTCAAACATGTATAGGTTTGCTAGGTTTCCCTAGGTGCCGGCAGAGCTAGGGTTCACAAACTACAGCTAGGCACTTTGCCAAAATAGGGTAATTTTCACTGCAAAATTTGAGGTGTCACCACTTTGCATTTTGCGCCGTTTTATGTCGTGGGCACTAGGCCGACCCACACAAGTGAGGTACCATTTTTTTGGGAAGACTTTGGGAAACGCGGGGTGGGTGGAAATTTGTGGATCCACGCAGATTCCGGAACTTTCCACTACCGAAATGTGGGGAAAATCTGTTTTTTTGGGCAATTTTTTAGGTTTGCAATTGAGTCTGAGAAACAGAACCTGGTGGGAGGCAGTCAAGTCACCCTATTCTGGATTCCTCTACGTGTTTAGTTTTGAAAAATGTATAGGTTTGCTAGTTTTCCCTAGGTGCCGGCAGAGCTAGGGTTCAAAAACCACAGCTAGGCACTTTGCAAAAAAAGGGTCCTTTTTCACTGTGAAATTGAGGTGTCACCACATTGCACTTTGCACCGTTTCCTGTCGCGGGCACTAGTTCGACCCACACAAGTGAGGTACCATTTTTTTCTGAAGACTTTGGGGAACGCAGGGTGGGTAGAAATTTGTGGATTCACGCAGATTCCAGAACTTTACACTACCGAAATGTGGGGGAAATCTGTTTTTTTTGACAATTTTGTAGGTTTGCAAGGGATTCTGGGTAGCAGAACCTGGTGAGAGGCAGTTAAGTCACCCTATCCTGGATTCCCCTCGGTGTCTAGTTTTCAAAAATGTATAGGTTTGCTAGGTTTCCCTAGGTTCCGGCAGAGCTAGGGTTCAAAAATACAGCTAGGCACTTTTCCAAAACAGGGTCATTTTTACCTGCGAAATTGAGGTGGGACCATGTTGTGTTTTGCGCCGTTTCCTGTTGCGGGCACTATGCCTACCCACACAAGTGAGATACCGTTTTTATCAAGAGATTTAGGGTAATTCAGATTTGTAAAGCAGCTGTTATTACCTATTGATTTTTGATGCATTTCTGCCTTCCAAATGAAGGACATTGTGTAAAAAAGAAGTCATTTTGAAAAATGACCGATAATTTTCATGCTAGTATTGATAGAGCGCGCAGGTCACCCAACCAACAATTTTACAAATACACGTATCGGGCCCATAAAATTTAATTTATTATATTCATTAATCAGGTGACCTTACACTCTACTACCAGTAACCCAGTTACTTCCTATATATTTTCTGTTGTACGCGACTTACCAATCCACCGTTACGGGTACCTAATGACTACGATGAATCATGGAGCTAGCTGTGAAGAAAACGGCAAACAAACACAAATACCAACTTTATATTCTTTATAACTCCATAAGAAACCACAGACTACGGGGAAGTTTTAAACCTTTATCTAGATTTCCGATTCAGATAACATGAGATTTATTACACATAGGCAGTCAATAACCAAGAAAATGAAGAGCACATATCCATAGAGGAAATAAATCAAGCTAACCATTTGGGAACAAGAAACAATGCTAGTCAGTAAGTTCAGAGTTTTAGACTTGAATGAAGTGACTAAATTACGGAATTTTAAGGACACACTAGAAAGTCGCTATGGGAAAAATATCCCTGATATACGGGTAGGGAGAAGAACTTTAGTTTTATACTATACACCTATAGGGTAGGTAAAAATGGAACACGCTATAATTCTAAAAACATCAATTCAGGTAGCATAGCAGAAAATTATAAACACATCTCTATTTCATAAACGAATCTGGAGAAATGTGCTTAAAGGAAGGGTAACATAGGAACATGCTAGGAAACAGCAATAACGTATGAGCTTTTCATTCAGTAGCTTTGAGAAAAGCATGGAAAATCAACTATGCGCAAAGGTATGTCTTTATTAAAGCAAAAGAGAGAAAAATAGAAGGTGCAGTATAGAGTTTCAGCACTATATATTTACCTAGAATGGTGTGAAGACCAACCCTGGCCACGGATCAGTCAAAGACAGGAAAAACCCCAAGGAAGGACAGTCATCAATGGGACAGCAGGTGCAGAAGGGACACCCCAGGACAGGACAGGAAACCAGGATTAGGATCAGGATAGGACCACCAAGGCACGACCAGCACCCGCAGATTGGACGAAACGCCTGCGCTCCACCCTATCTACAGCTAACAGTCAGAACCCCGATTGGGTTAGCGAATTCCCCAGCAAAGTGCTCCGCCAGCACTTAAGGTTTTCTTAGCAAAACCTCTAGAGTCTATGGATATTTCGGACAGAGTGCTCCGCAGCCCTCTGTATCAGTCACCTATTGAGTGCGTTGGGTCAGTGACAGGTCAGCTATTCGGACAAGTCGGACAATTTCTCTAGCTAAACCTAGGCTAGTTATACTGTTTTCGGGTCAGTGTACCACCCCCCAAATGTTGCAAGTGTCAGAATCCCCAATTTCGATTGGTCCTCAAGTAGGATAGGTCAACACACCAATCACATTTAATTTCTACAAGCCTATTTTTGCATATTCTGGGACCGCCTATTGATTTTGGGGTTCCCATGACCTATTCTACAGAATACAATGGAAAGTAATACATTTGTTGCTAATGCAGGACATTTTAGCTTCTCCGGCTGGGTGAAGGTGCATCTTCCCAGGCACGTTTTGGCCGCGACCTCTGGTTGGCAGCCATTCAATGCCACCGGCAGAAGACAGTCATGCGCAGCGGTGTACTTCAATATGGATTCCTGCGTGTCTCGCAGACCCTCAGGAAAATAAATGAATACACTGTATACCATGAATAGCTACTCTACACCCCTTTACTTAAAAATATACTATGGTGTTAGAGATTAGTGCAACAGACAATGACATGAATGCATCAGTGCAAGCTTCACCATGTGAGGACATACATCAGCCATTTTAAAGCCAAATGCGCAAGCGCAAAGATTCCCACCAGAACTGCAGGTACGTCACGTCACGTGAGTGTGACTAACGCATGCGCAGAAGGAAAACCCCGCCAAGCAGCGGCCATTATTAGTTACAAGTGTTATTGAGTTAGTAAACACATAGGCAAGCGTCACTAGGACACCCCAATGTCAAAATAAAGGAAAATTAGTAAGACAAACAGGTTGGATTACGTTGTTACATATTATTCGAGGTTCATGAATTCAAGCAAGTCGCGTAATGTGCGAATCCTTGCTCCATCAATCCCCTCTTTGATGATATTTACTATCATCACAAAACCAACGGAATCAGATGCCAACTTTTCTTTCACACTTTGTTCATTTCAATTTCTTCTAACATTTGATTCAATTTCTCCTTAGTTTCTTTATTAGGGTGTGAATTCTTCACCCTTTTATAAATCTGATTATTCATTTCCTCTAATTCAAGTTCATCCATACTCCGTTTCACACCTCTTTTGTTCACAGTATACTTCTTTTGGTGTTTGCGACATTTGCAACAGACAAATATGAGAAATATAATAAACCCTATTATGGCAATTGGCATCAGTTCCTTAAACAACAAACCTCTACCTAACTCTGCAAACCAATGACCTACAGCAGAGAGACCATCAGTAAGTCTGTTCCATGCACTGTCAACCTCCAGTGGTTTGAGTTCCTTTCCCAAATTTGTAATGTTCCTTACATACCTTTGAATTCCTACGCTATTATCAGGTATGTAAGTGCAACAATGTTGCGCTTTCAACATTCTGCAGACTCCGCCCTGTTTCGCTAATAGGGTATCAAGGGGAAGTCGGTTCTGTAAAACCATTGATCTGATCGCAACCATTTCGGTATTGACCATCAGGAAACCTCCAGCAGTGTCGGTAGATAACCGATCTACTACTGTTGACAATTTGCAAATTATGTTTGAGTTCAGAACCACTCCCACTGCAGGTATTATTGCGCTAAAAATATCTCCTACAATCTCACCAGCAGTTTCTCTTCTATTGCGTACTACTTTGTTAGTTTCTTCATTGCTTCCAGTGATTTTCCCCACATGGTATATCTTTGGGAAGACAATACCAAAATAGCAACTCCCGTACCAATGGTCGTGCAATTTGAAGTAAGCCTTGTTCCCACAAATAAAATAAATCCCAGGAAACACAGGCTCTGTCCCATCTTTGAAACCCCAACCCCCAATTACCTTGTAATTATTCTCACATTCACTGGAACCGATGAAAACATTGTTATAATAACTAGTCATTTCCCTTTTAAGACAGAGCTTCCCCTTCTTTTCGAAATCAAGGAGCATAGCAGCAGTAGCTCCACCATTTGAGGTGCTCCCTATACTTTCTGCCCATTTAGGAACTTTATGGTTCCTATCTTTTGCTTTCTTTTGGAAACTCTCTCTTCTTTTCTCTACCATGTCCAGAAATTCTTTTTCCTTTTCATGTAAAGAACAGGTCAGGTTTTTTTTATGTGCATCATCTATATTAATTTTTCCTACAGTTAGAAAATAATTACTCATGTATTCAGCTACATCTCTAGTCGTCTGTACAGGGTTTAGGTTTCTTCGAACAGGAAGTTCAGAAAATGTCACGTCATAGTTTGAATAGTAATACTGTAAAGGTCCTCTTTTGTAAAATAAGCTGGTCAGTACACTACAGGAAATTCCATAGGTTAAGGGCAAGTGATGATAAGTCACGCCTTCAGCTACAGAAGTAGGTAGCTTCATGCAGACATAACAGTCGTCTATTTCCATAGTTTCTACATAATGCAATAACAGGTTTGCGAAAACGTTTAAATGAGTCTTGTTCTTAATTTTGTTAAAGTGTAATGCTTCCTCATCTGGTGCTTCTAAATTTAATTGTCTTTGTTTCAGGCTAATTGGTTTTTCCAAGTTGTCTACTCTTTGTGGTGTAATCCTAGTGTGTGTTTCTACAGTGTCGTCAGGTAAGTTATTATTCGGGTACAGGCTTGGATTCTTACTCATCAGAGAAGGAAGGGTTACAGTCAGTCCTATCCAAAGGATCAGTACTATTGCTACACTACATAAACATACTTGGGAGCTTGTTTTACAACAACTACGTCTAGGTCTTCCGTTCACACTTGAATCAGACATTTCTGCTTAACAGAAGTTTTCCAACCCCTCTTTGTAACTTTGCACAGATAGCTTACACTGAGCAACTTCAGGTTGGTTCGTCTTCTTCAGCAGACTGATCAGCTGTCTGTTCTTTGTCACTTTCGTCAGTTATATCTAGATCCTCAAATTCCTCTAACACCAAGTAAGTCCACTCAGGATCTCGATACTTTTCGTTCAGTCTTTTTATGCGGTCACTCCTTCGTTTGGAACTCTCTCCAGTTTGATTTGCTATAAGGGAACTTTGTCTTCTTTGCTCAAGGTTTTCTTCTACTGTTTTTAGTCTCAGTCTCAGTCTTTTAATAAACCTTGGTTTGTTATTTTTATTTTTCTTGAGTCTTTTAGCTGGCACTGTAGTTTGTCTTTCTTCTAATGCTCTTTTATTCTCGTTTGTTTGTGGCACTTCTGTTTCTTCTCTTTCCCTTCCTGTCTGACTAGTCCCAGGTCTTATATTTGTTTCTTCTGCCTGGTTACTAAGCTGGCCTTGTTCAGGTGTAGACTGAATTTGACTTTTGATGCTTTCAATTTCTGTGTCCTGAACACGTTCGTCTATTTCTATCTGATCCTGTTCAAGCACTTCGAACCCTTGATTTTCTTCCGCTTGAACTTTCTTCCTTATCTCTGTCTGTCCCTTTTCAATTTCAGGTGTTCTTGGAGGTGTGTCGATCACCTGTTCTGTCCCTATCTGCTCTTCTCCTTCAGATTTGACATGGATTTCAATAATCTGATTTTCTTCTCCTATTCCTGTCTCTTCCTCACTATTCCACTCTCTGTCAGAGTAGGTCTGGCTTCTGGTTCTGATTGGGTCATCGGTCAGGTCGATTATGGGTATCCACTCATCTCGACTGGTGCTCGGTTGTTCGTCATCAGCTACTTCAGGACCAACGTCTGGAGACCCCTCAGCTGGACAACCTTCAGCGTCAGTCTTCTCGTCTTCAGTCACCCTCTTGGTATGGCTGGCATGGATCCACTTTGGAACGCCGGCACACTTCACCGCTGTCGTGGTCACCAGTATCACTTGATGTGGTTTTCCCCACTTCGGTGCAAGACAATTTGAACGAGTATGTTTCTTGAGTACAACCCAATCGCCTGGAACCAATTTATGGACTGGAGTTGTTGGACTGGCGACGGCGTCTTCCCCAATCTGGCGAGAGATGGAACGCACTTGGTCACCCGGTTGCTTGCAGTACTCAAGTACCAAATCATCAGAAATGCTTATCAGTTTGTATCCTGGTACCCATGCTTGTCTCATCACTCTTCCCATTAGGATCTCATGGGGACTCAGGCCTGTATTTCGGTCTGGAATACTTCGGATTCCCATCAGAACAAGAGGTAAAGCCTCTATCCAGTTCATGCCAGTAGATTCACACATCTTCCCTAATCTTGACTTGATAGTGCCATTTACTTGTTCCACCACTCCAGAAGCCTCTGGACGGTATGCACAGTGCAGCTTTTGGGTAATCTTGAATGCTTTACAGAGCTGATCAATTACTTCATTCTGGAAATGCCCACCTCTATCTGATTCAATTGTGACTGGAACCCCGTACCTAGGTATTAGTTCTCGTAGTAACAACTTGGCTACAGTGATGGCGTCATTCTTTTTGGCTGGGTAGGCTTCCACCCATTTTGAAAACAAGCCGACAATGACGAGGACATATCTCATTCCTTTACAAAGGGGCAACTGAATGAAGTCAATCTGCAATCTTACAAAGGGACCTCCTGACTTCCCAATTTTACCCATTTGAACTACTGTTCTCTTTCCAGCGTTGAACTGCTGACATGTCAATCACCTCTGGCAGAGTGACTCTGCTACTTTCCTGAACTTCGTGCTGTACCATGTCTGTTGGAAAATACGTATCATGGCATCCCTACCAATGTGTGTATCTCCATGTATCAGTCTGGCCATAGAAGCAAGCAGGCGTCTAGGCAACACAGGCATACTGTCAGGGCCCACAATAATACCATCCTCGCTTCTCTGTCGACAACCAAGCTTTCTCCATTTTTCTTTTTCTTTTGGTGTTGCAGCATGCTGCCAATCTCTCAATTCCTCCTATGTAGGCACATCCTCAAACACCATAAGTTGACAGCTGTTTCCATATCCCCCCAATTTGATATTAACAGACATTCGATGTCTGGCACAATGTTGGGCTACTCGGTCAGCATAGTCATTTCCTACTGTCACATGATCAGTGCCAGATTTGTGAGCAGCACATTTGACCACTGCCAATTCTTTTGGTAATTGGATTGCGTCCAGTAATTCTTGTACAACTTTCCCATTTCTGATAGGAGTACCTGAAGAAGTCAGAAACTCCCTTTGCAGCCACAACTGGCCAAAGTCATGCACAACCCCATAACCGTACTGACTGTCAGTATATACGGTTATTCTTTTGTTTTTCCCAATTTTACAGGGTCTTGTCAATGCAACCAATTCGGCTACTTGTGCAGACTTTACTCCAAATAGACAGGATGCTTCTATAGTGCGTGATACCGTGACTACAGCATAAGCAGCACTTAGGCCTACAAGTTTGTGTCTCAGACATGAGCCATCTACAAACAGCTCGCAATCTTCTACAGGCAGGGGCATCTCTTTGATATCTGGACGTGGCTTGGTACTGAACTCTGTTAGGTCAATGCAATCATGCTCGACCTCTCCCTTTGCTTCTGCAATCAGTGACTCAGGTAACAAGGTTGCTGGGTTCAATATGTTACACCGAGTAATGACTACATTTGCAGCGCCTACTAGGATCCTTTCATACTTAGTCAGCCGACTAGGTGTGAGATACTGGGTCTTCGTTCTGGTCAGTAGGATTACAACTGCATGTGGAACATACACTGTTACAGGATGTCCCATAACTATGGACTCGCTTTGCTCAAGACTCGTGCAGGTTGCAGCTACTGCTTTTAGACATCCGGGTAATCCAGCAGCCACTGGATCCAAGGTAGCAGAAAAGTATGCTACTGGACGTCTAGTCAACCATGTACTTGAGTTAGGACTGACAGGGCACAATTATCTCGTGTGTCACAGAACAGTGCAAATTCTTTAGAATAGTCAGGCATTCCCAAAGCAGGGGCTGTACACAAACATTCTCGCAATTTAGTGAATGCTGTCAAGCTTTCCTCATCTCATTCCCTGGGTCCTTTGCTCCCTTTTTTGTCATTTTGATCAAAGGTTTGGCTAGGACTGCAAATCCCACAATCCATTGCCTGCAGTAACCTACCACTCCAAGGAACATTCTTAATTCTTTCTAAGTATTGGGTAACTGCATGTCTCGAATTATCCTAATTCTTTCTGAAGTAACTTTCCTGATACCTTTCTCTATCTGGTGCCCCAGATATTTTACTGATTTGGTACAGAACTGCAGTTTGTCAGGTGATACTTTGTGTCCTCCTTCACCTAAGTGATTTAGTAGTGCAATGGTGTCAACAACACAGTCTTTCCGACTTTTAGACGCCACCAAGAGGTCGTCTATATATTGCACCAAAACTGAATTTCCAGGTAAGACTAGGGATTCAAGGCACTTTTTCAGAATCTGATTAAAGATTGAGCGGCTTTCTGTGTACCCCTGAGGGACGCGATTCCAAACGAACACGTGACTGTCGAAGGCAAATGAGAAAAGAAATTTGCTGTCTGGATGCAATGGGATCGAAAAGAATGCGTGGCATAGGTCAATCACAGTGAACCATTCAGCATCTCAGGGGATCTGATACAGAATCACTGCTGGGTTCGGAACAATAGGGCAGCAGGGAACAACAATTTTGTTTACCTTTCTCAGATCCTGTACTACCCTATACTTGCCACTAGGTTTCTTGATTCCAATTATGGGTGAATTACATGGGCTGCTCATCACTTCTTGTATGATGTTGGCTTCTAGCAATCTTTTTATTTCAATGGCAACTCCTGCTCTTACTTCTGCACTCATTTTGTAAGGCTTGGTATTGGGGTAAACTGCATTTTCTTTCATGGCTATTTTTATTGGGTCAACATTTGCCATCAAGCCTACATCCCTTCCAGTAAAGTCCCATACTTCTGGTTTCACTGTCTGTTGGAGTTCTTCAGGTAAGTCTTGTATAGTCAGTGGTTTAATTTCTGAGTCAGGTCTGATTAACATTAATTTGTATATTCCATCTTCGTCTGGGGTTTGAATTTCGACGCCTTTTGGTGTGCAAAAGATAGTGCAGTTCATTTTACACAACAAATCACGTCCTAATAAATTTACAGGACTGGCATCACAGACAACAAATCTATGCATTTCTTTGAAATTCCCTATTGTAATCTCCATGGGCTCAGTAACTGGGGTACTAATCAATTGATTAGATACACCCACTACTTGGATTGCTTCTCCCGAGAGGGGTAGGTTTGGAACGTCTGCTGTTCTCACAGTAGAACGGGTAGCACCAGTGTCCAACAGAAAGGTGACATCATTGCCCTCAACCTTTCCTTCAATGTATGGCCCTGACTGGTCTACCGGCAAGGAGGCGCCAAGTACGCACTCCTTGTCCTCGCCTCTCAGGCCCCGTCAGTATTGGTCGTCACAGAGGAAAGTATCACTCAATAAAAATTGCGAAGTTGCTGCATTCCTATCTTCCTGTCCTCCCCAGATTTCTATGTCTTCACCTTGCAGTGTCTTCCCTTTATAATTCGGTTTAGGAGCACGAGGTAACTGACTCGCTTTTACCTGTTGCTGGGTCTTTCTTGGCCTTTCATTCTGCGTCTGTGGATTTAAATCAGTGTTTTGGGGGTTATATTTTGAGCATATGGACACTCGTCCCTCCAGTGCCCTATTTCTCCGCACAGGTGACAGGGGAACTTCTTTTTGGCTTCCTCCCGACTCATTTTCATCTTGGGCTTCCCTCCTCCCCCAGAACCTTGATTTTGGGAATTCTTATTCAGTTTCCCCAATTGCTTTTCCTGCTGTTCTGCTAGTTTTACTTGTGCCCACATGACCTTTTCTTTCAGAGCCTTTCGCTTATCAGCCATCTCGTCTTCACAGTACTTTGCGTACCGTAAGACCTCATCAATTTTCTTTGACTGCCAACAGATTTTATTGTCTTTGATCCACTGACAAATTTCAGGTCTTAAACCGTTTACAAACCTGTAAATGAAGTGGGTCATATCCTTCATCTCGATGTTATCTATACCGCTGTATGTTTTAAACACCTGTAACAGTCTTTCATAAAAGGAATGCACCGTCTCATCTCTTTCCTGTGTAGTTCTATCTATTCTGGTCCAATAAGTTTCCTTTGCAGGCACCTTTCCCTTCAAGTGTAACATTACTTGCTGGTATTTTTTCATTACCTCATCGGAAGGTGCTCCTGAAATAGGATCCCTCGGGTATTCCTCACTAGGCCAACCAATGGCAATTTTACAATCTGTCCACAAATCTACTGGAACAACTATGTCAAAGAACCCATCTAGATCTTTCCACAGGCATTTTTGTACTTTCACGAACCTCTCTACCTGCCTGTACCAATCCACTGGCTTCTCTCGCAACTTTGGAAAGTCATTAGTAAAGGACACAATATCCTGTCTGGACCATGGAACGTGCACATACTTCCCACCTGGCACTTCTCGCATGGGGTATAACTGTTCTGGCTTGTCAACTTCCCTTAAAGCAAACTCAGAAGTCGTTTGTTTGGATCTAACTTCTTCCTTCGTCTTTGCCCACCTGGCTTTCCATTTTTCTACGTCTCCCCATTTTTGCAACACGGTCAGCAATTCTTTTATCTGCACCTTTTTCCCTGACACATTCATATTTTCCAAACTTTGTCTGAGAAGTCAGCTCTATAGGGTTTTTGTAATGGCTTTGATTTTGAAATATCTATTCCCATACTAGCTGCAGTGTCGGTTAATTTCTCATGGAGCACTCTGGTATTACGGGTAAGACTCTTGCCGATGAAAAGCAGCTCTTCCTCGGAATAGGTATTTAATCTGTCTAATCCCACATTTCCGGCCGTCAGTTCTTCCATTTCAATTCTTAATTTGTAAATATCTAATGGTTTGGTCTGAGGAGTTTGTTTCTCTAGTTCTCGACTCCATCTCTCAATTTCTTCAGGAGTCACCAATGTGACACTTTTGGTACCTGAGGTCGATTCCATTTGAATCTCTCTCGTATTGAAAGGATTATGTCTCTTCTGCAAACTCCTTCCTGAGTTCCTAATTGGCAAGTCCATTAAAGAAGCTTCAGATTCACACTCACTCGTTTGATCATCTACAATTAAGGGCTCTTTTCTTGGCTGCACTACAGTTGGAGTAATAATTGGGGCTCTTGGACTCCCTTGTCTATCCCCATACAAAGGAACAACTGGTCCAATAGTTACTGGGATTGTCAGGGCTTCGGGGCTTGTATTTAACTGGGAGAGTTTCTGAATTATTTCGGTTCTTTGTTTGGCTAGAGCCTCTCGCTCCTTTTCCTGCCATTTAGACGGTAATGCTGCTTTTGGAAAAGTAAAATAAATTTGGTTTATTGTAGACCTTTTACCCACACAGCTACAGTAGAGTTCCATTCTTTGTTACTGTGGAACAGAAGGAAGTTCTGGTGAAGAGCAGGCAGCGTAGCCCCCATTGTTTTTCCATTATGCAAGCATGGTGTGCCATGTGCACTCTGCAGGTAGGGTGAAGTATGTGGACAGGCCTTTCCGGCACAGGATGCCCCCCTGCCCAGGAGGATTCACATGCTCCCCCCATCAGTAGTGGGATTGCAGTAACCGGTCCAGTGCACTGTTTCCGTTCCTGCCCCTGTGACTGACCTACAGATCAGGCACAGCATCTTATCCACTTCCTGCTAATCCAGGTGTGTGTTTGAGGGGGTATTAGGTGGGCGGAGTCACCTGGAACCCTTCTCCAATGTGAAGGCTCCTTCTGAGACGACTGTAGAGAGTGCTCGCTGTCAGCAGTCTATTGGGACACCTGCAGCTCGGGTCTTGACGACCAAATAGGCAAAGTTTCGCAATTAGGAAATCACAAAACGGTGTATCCATGCATCTGACCCTATGCTCCTGTTTTTGATCTCGTACTAAAATATGTTGTTAAAAGGTTTGGGGATATCCGCTGAATGTTATCATGAAAGAAGTTTAAATAAGCCATGTCATGTCCACTTGAGTCACTAGTTTAGGTTTAGCTATGTTCTGTTAATTAATTATGTCGACAGATGTATTTATTTTTTTTACTAAATTGTTCATCTGGAACGGTGATTATAGCTTGAAATGCATTCAGCTGATCTATAACATGATTGATTAAACTTCATTTGGGAAACAAACCTTTTTGTATTGCCGCTCATTTTAAAGGCAAATCTGAATTGTTCAATTGTAGACATTTCTAAAACAATTTAACACATTCATTGTTTTAATCAATATTGCCCTTCATCTGCTCTGACGTGTGCAACTTAACTTGAGTTTGCATCTACTGATGGTGTACGTGCCAGGTCATGTATTTGAAGTTGGAGTGGCATAGTATAAAGTTTATGTTTTCCCCCACAATCACAAGAATTCCACTTTTATCAAGTGTTAGCAATGTCAATAGGTCTGGCTTAGAAGTCAAAGCGCCTCTTCAATAACTGATGAGTTTACACACCAACTACTTCATCATGCATGCTTGTAATCACTCTCCCTTCCAATCATGCATCATTCACCTACCACCTGACTCATTCTTTCATTAAATGACTCTACTATAACCTATCTACAAGAAAACACCCATACAAACTCAAGAAGCAGACCCAAGATAAATGAAAAGAATAAATAGAGAAAAGAGAAAAGTCAGGGGCAAGTGCTTACAATATAACAAAGTAAAAAAATGAATAGATACCTTTTAATCATCTTGTTCATAATGTATCATTGTTTTAAATTTCCAACATGACTGTCATATTTAAAAGCCATCTTGTAACAGTAAAACAATGATACACTGTGGACAATAACATTAACCAATATGGCCTCTCAGTAAACATTTTACTGGACAATCATCTTGAGATGGTAATTTGCATAATGTAATATTGTTTTGGGCCATGGTAGCCGACATATTGCTTCTAAATTAGAGATGTGTGAAATTTGAATGATTTGTGATTGTGTAGCTCTGTAAAATTTTTGAAAACCTATGCAAAATTATGGCAAGTATGCAAAATATAAACCCGTCATCTGTAACTATATTTTAGTGCAAAATGCATCCTTATGTCCATTTGGTATTTAGACAAAATATTGGATTAGCAATATCATGTTGCACAAATAGCGGGGAAAACATATTGTTATACAAAAATATTGTTTTCAAGAAAATCAATTTTGCCAGTAAGTACTATCGTTTCCAACACTATTGTTGTTGTTAATATCGTTTGCAATATATAGTAAAAAAATATATGATTTTTTTAATAATCTTTTGTGTTAGCTAATATATTAATTTGTAGTGCCATTATTGTTTGTATTATTGTTAATAATATATTGAAATATAGTTTGCAATTTTAACTTATTTATACATTTATAATTTAATTGTTAATAGTGATTCATATTTCCTTAGTGGGCTGCTAGGTTTGTAGGGGTGACGGGTGGGAAGTTAAATAATTAGAAGTTGTCAGAGGGCACGGCCTGTTTCTCCACCACTCTGCAAACGTACCCTCATCTACAGACCCCCGGGACCACGCACACAATTCAGCGAGGACATCGCCGACTTCCTCAGCCCGCTCGCCCTCCCCTCAACCGACTACATCCTCCTCGGGGACCTCAACTTCCACCTGGAGAACAACGACGACCGCAACACCACCACCGTGCTGGAAAACCTCGCAAACCTGGGACTCAAGCAACTGGTGACCACCCCCACCCACCTCGCCGGACACACACTCGACGCCGTCTTCTCATCCAGCAAAGACATCGCCTTCAGCCACGCCACAGGACTCCACTGGACGGACCACAGCTGCGTCCACTTCACCTTCAGAAGAACGACGACCCACCACCACCAGCAACAGGTTGCCCGAAGAAGCTGGAACAAGATCACAGCCGACCAGCTCACCGCCTCCCTGAGTCAGCACCCTCCCGCCAGCTCAGCGAACCCCAGCCAGGCCGCCGACAACCTCACGAAGTGGATCAGCAACTGCGCGGACGAACTCGCCCCTCTGAGGACCCCGCCCAGCAGACCCGGCAGCAAGAAAGCCCCATGGTTCACCGACGAACTCAAGAGCTCCAAGAAGAACTGCCGAGCCCTCGAGAAAGTCTGGAGAAGGGAACCTACACCGGACAACATGACCACCCTCAAGCTTGCCACCCGGAAGCACCACCAACTGATCCGCGCCACCAAGAAAACTGCATTCAAGGACCGACTGGACAACAACGCACACAACTGCAAGGAACTCTTCAACATCGTGAAAGAGCTCTCCAACCCCAACGCCGGTAACAACGACATCACCCCATCGCAAGACCTCTGCAACTCCCTCGCCTCCTACTTCCACAACAAGATCGCGGACATACACAACAGCTTCAGTAGTCAACCATCGAACACAACGACCGCAGCAACGCCACCCACCACCACCCTCCGCGCCTGGACTCCGATCAGCACCGATGACACCGCCCGCATGATGAACTCCATCCACTCCGGATCTCCGACCGACCCCTGTCCTCACCACGTCTTCAACAAGGCCGACGCTGTCATCGCACCCCACCTGCGGGACATCATCAACACCTCCTTCGACACCGCCACCTTCCCGGAGAGCTGGAAGCACGCCGAACTCAGCGCTCTACTTAAGAAACCAACAGCGGACCCCACCGAACTCAAGAACTACCACCCCATCTCGCTCCTCCCGTTTCCAGCCAAAGTCATCGAGAAGACCGTCAACAAACAGCTGGCTGCCTTCCTCGAGACGAATGGATCTCTCGACCCCTCACAGTCTGGCTTCCGAGCCAACCACAGCACCGAGACCGCCCTGATCGCTGCCACCGATGACATCCGAGCCCTGATGGACAACGGAGAAACAGCGGCCCTCATCCTCCTAGACCTCTCCGCGGCATTCGACGCTGTCTGCCACCGCACCCTAGTGCAGCGCCTCAGCAACGTCGGAATTCAGGAGAAGGCACTGGAATGGATCGTCTCCTTCCTCGACGGAAGAACACAGAGAGTCCGCCTACCACCGTACAAGTCAGAGGCCACCGAAGTCATCTGCGGCGTCCCTCAAGGATCCTCGCTGAGCCCCACCCTCTTCAACGTCTACATGAGCCCCCTCGCGGCCATCGCACGCCAACACAACCTGAACATCATCTCCTACGCCGATGACACCCAGCTGATCCTCTCACTGACCAACGACCCCGCCGCTTCCAGAGCCAACCTTCACGAAGGGATGAAAGATGTAGCCGAATGGATGACGACCAGCCGCCTGAAACTGAACTCAGACAAGACGGAAGTCCTCATCCTGGGCTCCTCGCCCTCCGCCTGGGACGACTCCTGGTGGCCCCCCGCCCTGGGCACCGCACCCACACCGACAGACCACGCACGCAACCTGGGCTTCATCCTGGACTCCTCCCTCTCCATGACCAGACAAGTCAACGCCGTCTCCTCGTCATGCTTCAACATCCTGCGCATGCTACGAAAGATCTTCCGGTGGATCCCCACCGAGACCAGGAAGACGGTCACCCAGGCCCTCGTCACCAGCCGACTGGACTACGGCAACGCCCTCTACGCCGGAACCACCGCCAAGCTCCAGAAGAGACTCCAGCGGATCCAGAACGCCTCAGCCAGACTCATCCTCGACATCCCCCGACGCAGCCACATCTCCGGACATCTGAGAGACCTGCACTGGCTCCCCGTCAACAAGAGAATCACCTTCCGTCTCCTCACCCACGCACACAAAGCCCTACACGACCAAGGCCCGAGCTACCTCAACAACCGCATCAACTTCTACGCTCCCAAACGCCACCTCTGATCAGCCAGTCACGCCCTCGCCGCCGTCCCCCGCATCCGAAGATCGACAACAGGAGGAAGGTCCTTCTCCCACCTGGCCGCCAAGACCTGGAACTCCCTCCCGACCGACCTGCGCCTGACCCAAGACCACCTCTACTTCAGGAAGAAGCTCAAGACCTGGCTGTTCGAGCAGTAGCAGCACCCCCCCCCCCCCCCAAGCGCCTTGAGACCCTCCGGGTAAGTAGTGCGCTATATAAATGCCCATGATTGATTGATTGATTGATTAGTGCACTACTAGTTGGGGATAAAGTCCCCTTGTCTCCAGAGGGACCTTAAGGGCTAAAAAGCCGTCCTGGTACCTTCTGTAAGTGCTATGCAGCGGAATTCCCGAGAGCTGGTTGGAGGCCCAGCCCCCTTTCTGCACCAGTCTACAAATGTGACTGCTAGTGAAAAAAACCTTAGAAATTCACCCAAAAAAACTAAGATTTTTTGAACGTTATAGTTAGGAATTAGCATTTAAAGAACCTTAGAAATTCATTGAAAAAAACAAAGGTTCCAAGGACCTTATAGTTAACAAATAGAATTAAATAAACCTTAGAAATTGATACAGAAAAGCAAAGGTTACAGGGATGCTATAATTAGGGACAGATTTTACTCATACAAAACCAGAGAAATTCAGTTGTTATGGTTACCTAAGTTAACTATAAATCGCGCCCCAGCAATGCACTGCTTATGACCTCACATATTACATCACTCCTCATGACATGGTCAGTGACATCACTGATGACTTCTCAAATGACATTACTGATGACATCACTGATGACATCATCCAGTGACTGTGAGTGTTTTTCAAAAGTTTATGAGTGGTAAATATATATGCCTAGGTTTTATTGGTGAATTAGTGGGTGTATAAGCGACTTTATGGATGACTGAGTAGGTGTTTCACTGACTGTGTGACCAACTGCATAAGTGAGTGATTAGGTGTCTCAGTGAATGTATGGGTGATAATATTGATGGGCACAATAGTTCCTCATGGATTAAACACAGATGCAGAGTTAAAAAATTCATCTCTAATGAAGGATTACTAGGATAAAAAAACATTCAATCTCTCCTTGTTCTTCCAACTTTTGATGTATATACATAAGAAACTTACAGGAAGAAAAGAAAAAAGGAATAAGTTAATAAAAGAAGAAGCATTTGACTTTCATGCTAATAAGGAGCTAGGGTAAATATGTGGAAACTGAGGAGGTGATGTGTGAAGTGGCAAAATGAAAATCAGAATTTGTATTTATGATAATATATGGTCTTAATAGCTCTTCTTTGGCACTTGCACTTTATGAAAAATTAACAACAGTAGGAATGCGAGCTACTTGTGAATAGTGGTAAAATTGACTTTGAACAGAGAAGTTTTTAGAGATATTTATTATTTATCTTCTATAGTCACCTTTGTTGTTGTTTTTCAATTGTAGGGTTTTTCTTTCCTCCTTTTTGTCTCTCTTTTTTTATTATAGTACTGTATGCAACTTCTGCAAATATGAAAAAAAACTGTTCACAACTAGAAGGCACTTTATTGGCAATACTATCTTTAATAGATTTCTTGAACATAAAACTGTATGCAACTTTTTGCACAGGATGAGCGTACTGTGGGGAGGCTCTGTTTACAATTGAAAAAAGAGAAAAAAAAGCCAGCATCTTCCACATTATATAAATATATGGAAGGTCCTTACATGAGATAGTACAGGGATCTAAAGAAGTAAAGAAAAGCAAACAAAGGGCAAAAATCAAAAAAAGTCTAGTGAACTAAATAAAAAGAGAAAATAGGAATAAAGAAGCATTAAATCATAAGATGTGAGGTCAACAAGAGCATATTGATTCAAATATTCCATTAATATCAGGGGAATGCATTTGATTGTAATTTGGATAATGCATTTGTATATTTAATGATCCCCTCCACAAAACCCTTCTTCTGTTGTTTATCCCTGTCCTTTCTTGTTCTTCTTCTTCTTCTTAATTCACCCTTCTCTCCCTTCTCTCCTTTCCCCCTTCTATTTATGTTTCCATTCTTTCTCAATCTATTTCTTTTGTACCTCTTTGTAACACACACATATCTTTTTACATTTGATATGCAGTTCGGATAGTATAGTATAGATAATCTAGGAGGTAAGTTATAGTACTTTACCGATATTTGATTAAAAATGAACTAAAATATTTTTTTTTTCACAACCAAGTTTATTAAGCAAATGATCATCACAAATGTGGCATCTCCACACATCAAGAACACCACAACAAAATCAATATAGCAATTACACAGGCAGCAAATAATAAAACAGATTCAGAATAGGCTTAGTATAGAAATTCCCCAACACCCTACCCTAACCCCCAACGCCACCCCCCCCCCCATTCTAAGAACCCCCCCCCACTGATGAAGCAAAGCTTCGCATATTTTGCGGCTTGCCGAAGTCAAGAACCTCGTTTATGTGTAATAAGGTAACAAAACGTATGTTTTACTAACATTTATTTTTGTTTAGGCAAAGTTCCCGAAGCTTGCCTATGTGTATTTCTAATGAATTTAATCCGTGTTCTTTAATATGGCCGCCGCTTGTATTTTAGTTACTGCGCATGCGTCAGCCACACTCACGTGTCCTGACGCGTCTGCAGAAGTGGAGGGAAAGTTATGCGCATGCGTAATTCATAGCTGTGCTTATCATGTGGTACTGCTCGTGCCACTGCTCTTGTGATTGTGTCAATGTAGCTAACATTTAATGCAATAGTTTTATTTCTTGATGATGAGTTAAAAGTACAAACCCTATGATGTATTTTCATAATGACATTATTATGTATTAATTTGTTTTCGCTTACTTTTCATGTACCGCGGGGAATGGGGGTCCAAACTGATTGGGAGCCATATTGACGGTCTCTTCTGCGCATGACCAGGGAGCATTGAAAGGTGGCCACTTTGGACAGTGGAACTCAGCCACCTGGCAGCCACAGTCAAGATGCGCCTGGGAAAGCCACCTCTGCGCTACGAGAACGGCGAATGTTGCTCCTCATGTGTTACAATGTTAATTTTCACTCGTATTTCTGCACAGTTCTCATGAGAACCCCAATCTCTCTAGGCGGTACCCAAGTATGTTAATGAAGGCTTCAAATCTTGTATTGTGATTGGTGTGTTACCCAAATCCTACCTTAGGACCAATCGAAATTGAGGGATTCTGACACTTTGCAACATTGGGGGGTGGTACACTGTCCCCAAACTGTATATCTACCCTGGGTTCACCTAGTGAACCGTCCGACTTGTCTGGTTTAGCTGACCTGTCACTGACCCAACGCACTCAATAGGTGACTGAAGATACAGAGCGCTGCGAAGCACTCTGTCCGAATTTGACCATAGACTAAGGTTCTACTGAACCTTAAAGTGCTGGCAAAGCACTTAGCTGGGAGTTCGCTGACCCAATCGGGGTCTTGATCGATAGCTGCAGAGCGGGTGGAGCGCAGGCGTTGCTTCCGAACTGTGGGTTCCGGTCCTGTCCTGAAGAGGGTCCTGTCCTGAGGGTTTGCTGTCCTGTCCTGAGGGTCCTGTCCTGATTCCTATTCCGAGGGTATCCTGTCCTGTCCTGGGTGTCCATTCTGCACCTGCTGTCCTTTGAGGGGTATCCTTCCTTGAGGGTTTCCTGTCCTTAACTGACCCGTGGCCAGGGTTTGGTTTCCACACCTTTCTAGGTAAATATTGCTCTGAAAACTCTTTAAATCTTGCACCTTCTAAATTTCTGACTTTTGCTTTAATAAAGTTCATCATTGCATATGTTATATTTTCCATGCCTTTCCGCAACTATTGAAAGTCAATTACATATTTTTCCATAAGTTTGTTCCTATGTCTTCTCACTTGTTAGAAATTATATTTTGCATTGCAGTCTGTAATTTTATGATATGGTCTAGAACTTCATTGCCTAGATTGTTCAAAGGCCCATTCACCTTAAGTGAAGCGTGCTACTCTTTATAGGCCCTCCCATAGTTATTCATGCATAAAATGTCCATGCTTAAACATTTCTGAGATTTTATAATATTTCCCATCTGCATTTCATATTACATTTGAATGATTACCCTGTCATTATTTCTTTATGCCTATGTGATTTACGTTATCTTGGTTATTGATTGCCTTATTTTACTGTACCTCATGCAAGAAAATATTGAATTTAGATAAACGTTTTAAAACTTCCAGTTGTCCGTGGTCATTTAAACAGTATTTGAATGTTATTGGTTGGGTTTGTATTTTGCTGCCTTTCTTTTACAGCTAGCTCCCTGATTCATTGTGGTCATTAGGTACCCGCATCGGTGGAAGGTAAGTCGGGTGCACTGAAAATTATTAGCAGGGAACACACACACACAACTTGGTAGAGCTCGTGAAGTCACCTGATCGATGTATATGGTGATTTGAAAAGTATATGGGCCCTGAAGCCGGAAACGGCGAAAACTATTGGTCGGGTGGCCTCGCGCGCTCTATCAGTTTTCTGGTAGCTAGAGGATGGTTAGGGACTAGTTGAGAGTAAGGCAGGGATTAGTTGGACTAGTTGAGTCGGAGGCTGCTATTATATTGATGCTGCTAGAAGAGCGGCTGTTCTAAGAGACCTGATCATTCTCTTGTGAATACGCTGCTGAAACTCATGAATTTTTGCATTGTTTTTATTCTTGTTCTTATATTGCTATATGTACTAATCCATGCATTTGTAAACCGTATCGTTTCGTGTTGTCCGAACTCCCCGGGGAATTGAAAGGGCAAGTGGTGAATAGAATCCATTGTCCTGAGGTCACAGGTTCGAGGAAAGTTAGGTGCAGGTTAGGATAACCGGGAAGCACTAACTAGGGTTTTCTGAATACATGTGTGAATAAATGACAGTAACGGGGTTCATTGGCAAAATTCCCATAGTGGCGTAACCTAGTAAGGGTCACATCGGAAGAGTAGCAGGTTCCTCGGAGCTAGCGTGAAAGCAGAGGGGTCCGCTGAGAAACCTTAAGCTCGGAATATATCCCGGAAAGAAGTGGATGAGTTTAGGGGAATAACAGGTTCACCGATGCTAGAGTGAAGGGTAGGCGGAAGAGATCTGCCCGCAGCGAGTGAAAAGTAAATGGAAGTAGTTTACTTGCAGTAAAACAATTCTTTCTCTGTCTAGACACTTGAGCACTGTGGCGAATGTGTATTTGTTGTAAAATAACCAAGCACTGAGCACTTTAAAAGAAAGAAAGTTTCCGTTACCTTGTGAAGGGAGGGAGTCAGTCGCGAAGCGCCTCTGACGTCACTCTGTGCCGCGCTGGGATTGGTAGAAGCAGCGGGCGGGTAGCGGAGCTGGAATTGTAAAGGAGTGGTGAGCGCCGGAGCGTGGGAACTGTCTCACGAAGGGGCCGCGCACCCATTGGCGGAGCTTATTTAGTGTCGCACACCCATTGGTTGCACGAATTTCTGAAGCGCGTTCTGATTGGAGGTAGTTTGTAAACAAAGTTTACCGCAGAAGTTGTATGTGGCACTCGCAGACTACAGGAACTCGACCTGATCCAAGGCACCTAGGGTTTGAAAGGGATCAGTGGAAGACTAATAGATACGATATTATGTACGGAACAAAGAGAAAAATGTCACTTATAAGTAAGGTGAAAAATTATTTTAAAACGGACAAACCGATTAAATCTAGGGAAGGTGTTCTTGTCCCACCACCTAATACTCCTGCCTCATTCATGATGTTTGACCGAGGGTACAATACCTGTGTGTGGCTGGAGAATTGGGTGAAATACACGAAAGATGACGGAGTATTGGCTTTTCCGTTAGATGGTACCTTCAATGGTAGGATCCTATTTAATTTAAGGACTCGGATGAACGAATTGCATCCCAGACCGAGACTAACGCAGTATGAGGCATTAGAGGAATGGGAGATTGAGGCTTTTGAAAGAGAAAGACCCCGAATGGACAAGGGTTTGACCAAGTGGTACCCCAGGCAGAAACAGGAGTCCAGGGATAAAAGGATGAAACAGTGGAGGCAGAGCATGATTGTTGAGGGTCTGTTTCCCATGATGCCGGCATGTCATAACATTGGAGCGGGTGAGAAAAGTACTGAAAAATGTAAGCATTGGGGGGCCCTGGGGGAATCAGATGATGAACTAATAGATGACATCTGTACCAGAAGTCCGCCACCTTACAATGAGGGAACCCGACCTTCCAGTGTAGGAGATGTTCCCCGACGCCACTTCCTAAAGGAAGAAGACAGGTCCCTGGGACTGGGAGGGGGTGGTCAAGTATTGCCCTATCCTGAAAAACCCGAACCGACGGAAACAAGGGATATATATCCCAAAGTGCCCGCGAGCCAGGAAGAAAAATATTCACGTACGAAAATCTTTTTTCCCAGACCCTTGTATGAAAGCGAAGAGAAACCATCGAATTCAGGACTGCCTTTTGTTCAACCTCCATATGGGGAAGAGCGCAGGTCCTTTAATACTGGAACTTTATTCCCGAAACCAAATTATGGGGGAGGACCAAGTGAAACGCATCCTACTGCCCCGAGTTTTACTCCTCCGTTGACCCCACAGATATTACATGACACAACTTTAAGAAGGGTACTAGTGGAAAAGGAACAAGAGGCTCTAGCTAGACAAAGGACAGAAATAATTCAGAAAATTTCCCAGTTAAATACCAGTCCTGAGGCATTGACTATTCCAGTAACTATTGGACCGGTGGTCCCGTTATACGGAAATGGTCAGGGAAATCCGATTACTCCAGTTATGACCCCAGTCATGGCAACCCCGAGACAGGAACCGATCATCATAGATGATCAGTCCAGTGAGTGCGAGTCTGAAGTTGCGTTCTTGGAATTGCCAAACAAACAGACTGGAAAGGGAATACAGCAGAGGCATAACCCTTTTAATACAAAAGAAATTAAATTAGAGACAGCAACAGGTACTAGGAATGTCTCTCTGGTAACTCCGGATGAAATTGAGAGTTGGAGTCGTGAATTAGAGAAGCAGACTCCGCAAACAAAACCTTTAGACCTCTACAAGCTGAGGGTCGAAATAGAAGAATTAATGGCAGGAAATGTGGGGTTGGATCGATTGAATACCTACTCTGAAGAAGAATTGTCGTTCATATGTAAAAGCTTTACAAGGAACACCAGAGTGCTCCACGAAAAACTGACCGAAACAGCAGTTAGTATGGGGGTAGATATCTCAAAATCCAAGCCCTTACAGAAACCGTACAGAGCAGACTTCTCAGACAAAGATATAGAACACCTGAATGTGGCAGGGAAGAAGTTGCAGATTAAAGAATTAATGGGGGTACTGCAGAAATGGGGAGATGTGGAAAGATGGAGAAGCAGGTGGGCGAAAAAGAGAGAAGAGGTTCGCTCCCGACAAGTGACTCCTGAGTTTGCTTTAAGAGAGGTAGAAAAACCTGAGCAGTTATGCCCCATGCGCGAAGTTCCAGGAGGGAAATATGTGCATGTCCCCTGGTCTAGGCAGG
This sequence comes from Lissotriton helveticus, assembly GCF_964261635.1. Taxonomy (NCBI): domain Eukaryota; kingdom Metazoa; phylum Chordata; class Amphibia; order Caudata; family Salamandridae; genus Lissotriton; species Lissotriton helveticus. The sequence continues at coordinate 811,713,396 of NC_136063.1, forward strand.
ATATTGTGTCCTTCACGAACGATTTTCCAAAATTACGAGAGAAACCAGTTGACTGGTACAGGCAGGTGGAAAGGTTCGTGAAGGTACAGAAATGTCTGTGGAAAGACCTGGATGGGTTTTTCGACATTGTGGTTCCAGTAGATTTATGGACCCAGTGTAAAATAAACATAGACTGGCCGAGTGAGGAGTACCCAAGAAATAAAGAAACAGGGGAGCCATCAAAGGATGTCATGCGAAAATATGAGCAGGTAATTCAGCACTTGAAAGAAAAGGTGCCCGCAAAGGAAACTGATTGGACAAAAATAGATAGAACAACACAGGAAAGGGACGAGACAGTGCACTCCTTCTATGAGAGGTTATTGCAGGTATTTAAAACATACAGTGGTATTGATAACATCGACCTGAAGGATATGACGCACTTTATTTACAGGTTTGTAAATGGTTTAAGACCTGAAATTTGTCAGTGGATAAAAGATAATAAAATCTGTTGGCATACTAAGAAAATGGATGAGGTCCTGCGGTACGCTAAGTACTGCGAGGATGAGATGGCAGAAAAGAAAAAGGCCCTCAAGGAAAAGGTGATGTGGGCTCAGGTGAAGCTCGCAGAACAGCAGGAAAAACAATTGAGTAACATGGTTAAAAATGCTGAGAACAAAGGTCCTGGGGGAGGGGGTGGAGGAAAGCCCCGGCCCAAATTTAGCAGGGAAGAGGCTATGAAGAAATTTCCCTGCCATCAGTGCGGCGAAATTGGACACTGGCGAAACGAGTGTCCCCAATTAGTAGATATTAATGAAAAAACTCCTGATTTAACTCCACAGACACAGAAAGAAAGACCAAGAAAGACTCAACCCCAGGTAAAAACAGTTCAGGTGCCTCGAGCACCCAAGCAGGTATACAGGGGAAGACAGGCAGAAGATGAAGAGATAGAGGTTTGGGAAAGCGGGGAGAACAGAAATACAGCAACTTCGCAGTATCTGCTGAATGATACCTTCCTTTGTAATGATCAGGACTGACGGGGCCTGAGAGGGGAGGACGAGGAGTGCGTACTTGGCGCTTCCTTGCCGGTAGACCAGTCTGGACCATATATTGAAGGAAAGGTTGACGGAAATGATGTCACCTTTCTGTTGGACACTGGCGCTACCCGTTCTACTGTAAGAACAGTGGACGTTCCAAACCTACCCCTCTCGGGAGAAAATATCCAAGTAGTGGGTGTATCTAATCAATTGATTAGTACTCCTGTTACCGAACCAATGGAGATTTCAATTGGAAATTTTAAACAGATGCATAGATTTGTCGTCTGTGACACCAGTCCAGTGAATCTACTGGGTCGTGATTTGCTGTGCAAAATGAACTGTACCATCTTTTGCACACCAAAAGGTGTTGAAATACAGACCCCAGATGAAGATGGCATTTATAAATTATTGTTACTTAGACCTGACTCAGAAATTAAAAGATTGACCCTGCAGGACTTGCCCCAAGAACTCCAGGAAGCCGTAAAGCCAGAGGTGTGGGATTTCACTGGAAAAGATGTGGGTTTGATGAAAGATGTGGACCCCATACAGATAGCCATCAAGGACAATGCAGTATATCCTAACACTAGGCCCTACCGAATGAATGCTGAAGTGAAAGCAGGTGTCACTCTAGAAATACAAAAATTATTAGAAGGAGACATCATACAGGAAGTGATGAGCAGCCCATGCAACTCACCGATTATGGGCATCAAAAAGCCTAGTGGCAAGTATAGGGTAGTGCAGGACCTGAGAAAGGTTAACAAAATTGTAGTTCCTTGCTGCCCTATTGTCCCAAACCCTGCAGTGATATTGTACCAGATTCCTTGGGATGCTGAATGGTTCACTGTGATTGATTTATGTCATGCATTCTTTTCGATACCCCTGCACCCCGACAGCAAATTTCTTTTCTCATTTGCCTTCGAAGGTCACGTGTATTGTTGGAACCGGGTCCCTCAAGGGTATACAGAGAGCCCCTCTATCTTTAATCAGATCTTGAAAAAATGTCTAGAGACTTTGACCTTACCTGGGAACTCTGTGTTAGTGCAGTACATAGACGACCTTCTACTGGCGTCTAAAAGTCACAGGGACTGTGTAGTTGACACCATTGCCCTCCTAAATCATCTGTGTGAGAAAGGGCATAAAGTGGCCCCTGACAAACTACAGTTCTGTGCGAAATCAGTAAAATATCTAGGACACCAGATAGAAAAGGGTGTCAGAAAAGTCACATCAGAAAGAGTGAGAATAATTCAAAAGATGCAGTTGCCCCGTACTCAAAAAGATGTCAGAATGTTCCTGGGTGTATTAGGGTACTGCAGGCAGTGGATTCTGGGATTTGCAGCCTTAGCCAGGCCCTTGATAAAAATGACCACGAGAGGAATGCCAGATGTTGTAGAGTGGGACGATGAAAGTCTAATGGCTTTCACAAGACTGAAAAACTGTCTGTGTACGGCCCCTGCGTTGGGAATGCCAGATTATTCCAAAGAGTTTGCCCTATTCTGTGACACTCGCGATAATTGCGCATTGTCAGTCCTGACTCAAGAACATGGCACGACCAGAAGGCCTGTGGCCTATTTCTCTGCCACTTTGGACCCCGTAGCTGCTGGGTTACCAGGCTGTCTGAAAGCAGTAGCTGCTACCTGTGCAAGTTTGGAACAGAGTGAGTCCATTGTCATGGGACATCCTGTGACCGTGTATGTTTCACATGGAGTGGTAATTCTATTGACCAGAACTAAAACACAGTATCTCACCCCTAGTCGGCTGACTAAATACGAGAGGATTCTTGTGGGTGCAGCAAATGTAAGCATTGTTAGGTGCGGTATTCTGAACCCTGCCACCTTACTCCCCGACCCCTTGGAAATAGAAGGTGGGGATGATGATGAACATGATTGTATTGACCTGACAGAGTTCAGTACTAAACCACGCCCAGACATAAAAGAAACGCCATTGCCTGAACATGATAAAGAACTATTTGTGGATGGTTCCTGTCTAAGACATGAACTAGGAGGCTTGAGTGCTGCTTACGCAGTAGTCTCTTTCACAAAAATTGAAGAAGCAGGTTACTTATATAACATCAAGTCTGCACAAGTAGCCGAATTGATAGCTATGATAAAAGCTTGCAAAATTGGGAAGGACTTACGCATAACAGTGTATACTGACAGTCAGTACTGTTATGGAGTTGTGCATGACTTTGGCCAATTGTGGCTGCAGAGAGAATTCATGACTTCCTCAGGTACTCCCATTCGGAATGCAAAGGTTGTTCATGACCTTTTAGAGGCCATCCAGTTGCCCAAAGAACTGGCAGTGGTAAAATGTGCTGCTCATCAAAGGAGCATGGACAAAGTATCACTGGGAAACGATTATGCTGATCGAGTGGCCCAATGGTGTGCCAAAGATCGGTATATTGTAAATCCAAAACGAGGGGGGCCAGGAACCAGCTGCCAGCTTCAGGTGTTTGAAGAAGTGCCTACGTGGGATGAAGTGAGAGAGTGGCAGGAATCGGCTCCTTGGCAAGAAAGAGAGAAATGGAAGGAGGATGGGTGTAGACCGAGACGTGTGGATGGTGTGATTTTGGGCCCAACTGGTATGCCTGTGTTACCCCGACACTTGCTTGGCACAATGGCAAGATTAATACATGAAGGATCACACATTGGTAGGGATGCCATGATTCTGGTATTTCAACAGACTTGGTACAGTAAGAAATTCAGGAAGGTAGCAGAGTCCCTCTGCCAGAGGTGCCTGTCATGTCAGCAGATGAACCCAGGCAAGAGGACAATGGTTGAACTGAGCAAAATTGGGAGATCAGGGGGTCCCTTCGTAAGGATACAGATTGATTTCATCACCATGCCCCGTTGTGAAGGGAAGCGATATGTCCTTGTCATTGTTTGCATATTTTCAAAATGGGTAGAAGCTTACCCTACTTCCCAAAGTGACGCACTGACAGTAGCGAAGTGTTTACTAAAAGAACTAATACCTAGATTCGGGGTGCCATTCATTATTGAATCAGATAAGGGTGGACATTTCCAGAATGACATACTGGCTGAACTCTGTAAGGCCTTTGGAATAAGGCAGAAACTTCATTGTGCATACCACCCAGAGGCTTCTGGAATAGTGGAACAAGTAAATGGAACTATCAAAAACAGACTAGCAAAGCTGACTGATGCAACTGGCATGACCTGGGTGAAGGCCCTGCCCCTGGTCCTGATGGGACTGAGAAGTGTTCCTGACCGCAAGACAGGCCTAAGTCCCCATGAAATCATTATGGGAAGAGTGATGAGACAAGCATGGGTGCCAGGAAGCAAACTGTTGAGTATTACTGATGATTTAGTGCTTGAATACTGCAGAAGATTGGGTGACCAAGTGCGTTCTATCTCTCGCCAGATTGGAGACGACGGCATCCTCAATCCAACGACTCCTCTCCACAGCTTGGTTCCAGGAGACTGGGTCAAAATAAAGAAGCACACTCGATCTAATTGTCTGGCACCAAGGTGGGGAAAGAAACGCCAAGTAATCCTGGTAACAACAACTGCAGTGAAGGTCGCAGGTGTTCCCCAGTGGATCCACGCTGGACACACTCAGAAGGTATTACCAGACAAAGAATTTGCAGAAGAGGGGCAACCAGCAGAGGACCCTGCAGGAGCCGGTCCAGAAGCAGCTGACAACGAGCAGCCCAGCACCAGTCAGGTTGCAGGAACAGCAGACGTTGGCCCAGGAGTAGTTGACTACGAACTGCCAAGAAACCAGCCTGCGGAAGAGGTCCAGGAAACTGAGCCAGGAGTAGCTGAAGACGAGCTGCCAAGCATATGGCCAGAAGAATGGATACCGATGATTGATCTGACCGAAGATCCTATCAGAACAAGAGAACGACTTAGTGAAGGTAGAGAGTGGACTAGTCAGGAAAAGCAAGGCACAGGCGAAGAACCTCAGCCGCTTGAGATTCACATCAAAACTGAGGAAGGAGAAGGTCAGACAGGGACAGAGCAGGTGTTCGATACACCACCGCTAACACCTGATGCAGATAAGGGAGAGACTAGAAATAGAGTGATAGTTCGAGCAGAAGAAAATCAAGAGATCGAAGTGCTTGAACAGGATCAGAGAGGGTTAAAAGAACGGGTTCAGGAAACAGAAACAGAAACAGAGACAATCGAAAGCCAAAAACAAAATATTCCTGAACAAGGCCAGATTAGCAACCAGGCAGAAGAATTTGATGCTAGCCCTGGAACTAGCCAGATAGGGAAAGTAGGAGAAGAAAGTGGAGAAGAATTACCACAAGATAAAGAGAACAAGAGAATAAGAAAAGAAAGTGAAGTCCAAGTACCGACTAAGAGACTAAAGAAAAGAAACAACCTTGAGCCTAGGTTTGTAAAAAGATTGAGACTAAGGATAAAGACAGTGGAAGAAAAACGTGCAGAAGCAAGAAGAAGTGCTCGGATAGCAGAGCAAGAAGAAGACTCTTCCAAAAGAAGGAGTGAACGAATAAAAAGACAAAACAAAAAGTACAAGTCTCCTGAATGGACACTGGTTTTGGAAGAACTTGAAGATCTTGATATAACTGACGTGAGCGACGGAGAACCCGTCCCAGAGTACTCAGCTGAAGAAGAAGACGAACCACCGTGAATTTGCACAAAGTAAGCTAATTGTGTAAAGCCAAAAAGAGGGGTTCGAGAGACTCCTTCTGAGCCAAAATGTCTGATTCAACAGTGAATGGTAGACCTAGTTGCAGCCGTTTTAAGACGTGTTGCAAGGTGTGTATATGTAGTGTAGTAGTACTGATAGTTATCTGGATAGGATTAACAATTTTCATTCCCTTTGCTGTAAGTAAAGATACTAACATTGTCCGTACTGAAGTTGTAAATACTGACAATGAGGAGCTAACAACACAGAGTGTAGCACGACATGAAAGAGCTTTGAGACAAACAAAACAGAACTTAGAAGCACCAGATGAGGGAGGACTACATTATCATGGAGTTAAGAACAAGACACACTTAAATGTTTTCGCAAACTTATTAATACACTATGTAGAGACTATGGAAATTGAAGATTGCTATGTCTGCATGAAGCTACCTACTTCTGTGGCTGAAGGCGTGACATACCATCCCCTGCCATTGACATATGGAATCTCCTGTAGCATTTTAGCTAGTTTATTTTACAAAAGGGGACCGTTACAGTATTATTATTATAACAATGACGTGATCTTTTCTGAACTTCCTATACGTGGGAACTTAAATCCTGTACATACCAAAACTGACACCATAAGATATATGGGAGACTACTTTCTGACTATAGGTAACATTGACATAGCAGACGCACACAGAGATAACTTGACTTGTTCTTTGCGTGAGCAGGAAAAGATGTTCCTGAACATGGCAGAGAAAAGGAGAATTAAAATTCAAAAGAAGGCTAATGACGAAAGTCAGAAAAAGCCAAAGTGGGCAGAGAACATGGAAGGCACCTCATCTGGTGGAGCGGGTCCTGCTCTGTTGCTGGATTTTGAAAAGAAAGGCAAGCTATGTCTTCACCGCGAGAAGACTAGCTATTATAATAATGTTTTCATTGGTTCCAGTGAATGCGAACATAATTACAAGGTAATTGGAGGTTGGGGTTTCAAAAATGGGTCAGAGCCTGTGTTTCCTGGAATTTATTATATTTGTGGGGACAAGGCTTATTTCAAATTGCCGGATCACTGGTATGGAAGCTGCTACTTTGGCATTGTCTTCCCGAAAATATACCATGTGAATGGAAAAGCTGGAAGCAATGAAGATACTAATGGCTTAGTGCGTAGTAAAAGAGAAAGTATAGGTGAAATTATGGGTAGTATTTTCAGTGCACTGATACCTGGAGTGGGAGTGGTTCTGAACACTCACAGAATTTGCAAATTGTCTACTATAGTAGATGTGCTGTCTACTGAAACAGCTCATGGATTTCTGCTGGTCAATACCGAAATGGTTGCGATCAAATCAATGGTTTTACAGAATCGACTTGCTCTTGACACCTTATTAGCGAAAGAGGGCGGAGTCTGCCGGATGTTGAAGGCGCAACATTGTTGCACTTATATTCCGGATAAAAGTGTACAGATCAAAAGATATGTGAAAAACATTACTAATTTGGCAAAGGAACTCAAACCACTCGAGGTTGATAGTGCCTGGAAGAGACTGGTAGATGGTCTCTCAAATGTAGGTCATTGGCTTGCTAGCATAGGTAAAAGCTTATTATTCAAAATTCTGATGCCAATTGGTATTATAGGTCTTATTATACTTTCCATTTTCTTATGCTGTAAATGCCGCAAGCGCACCAAAAAGCACGAGGTAAATGCAAGAGGAGTGAAACGAAGTGTGGATGAGATTGAATTAGAGGAAGTGAATGATCAGATATACAAAAAGGTGAAGACTTCTCACCCTGCTAAAACTGAGAGAGAAAAGTTAGAACGGTTGCTGGAAGAAATAGAACTTTATAAAGTGTGAAAGAAAGTTGGCATCTGGTTCCATTATAATTTGTGATGATAGTAAATATCATCAAAGAGGGGATTGATGAAGCAAAGCTTCGCATATTTTGCGGCTTGCCGAAGTCAAGAACCTCGTTTATGTGTAATAAGGTAACAAAACGTATGTTTTACTAACATTTATTTTTGTTTAGGCAAAGTTCCCGAAGCTTGCCTATGTGTATTTCTAATGAATTTAATCCGTGTTCTTTAATATGGCCGCCGCTTGTATTTTAGTTACTGCGCATGCGTCAGCCACACTCACGTGTCCTGACGCGTCTGCAGAAGTGGAGGGAAAGTTATGCGCATGCGTAATTCATAGCTGTGCTTATCATGTGGTACTGCTCGTGCCACTGCTCTTGTGATTGTGTCAATGTAGCTAACATTTAATGCAATAGTTTTATTTCTTGATGATGAGTTAAAAGTACAAACCCTATGATGTATTTTCATAATGACATTATTATGTATTAATTTGTTTTCGCTTACTTTTCATGTACCGCGGGGAATGGGGGTCCAAACTGATTGGGAGCCATATTGACGGTCTCTTCTGCGCATGACCAGGGAGCATTGAAAGGTGGCCACTTTGGACAGTGGAACTCAGCCAGCTGGCAGCCACAGTCAAGATGCGCCTGGGAAAGCCATCTCTGCGCTACGAGAACGGCGAATGTTGCTCCTCATGTGTTACAATGTTAATTTTCACTCGTATTTCTGCACAGTTCTCATGAGAACCCCAATCTCTCTAGGCGGTACCCAAGTATGTTAATGAAGGCTTCAAATCTTGTATTGTGATTGGTGTGTTACCCAAATCCTACCTTAGGACCAATCGAAATTGAGGGATTCTGACACTTTGCAACATTGGGGGGTGGTACACTGTCCCCAAACTGTATATCTACCCTGGGTTCACCTAGTGAACCGTCCGACTTGTCTGGTTTAGCTGACCTGTCACTGACCCAACGCACTCAATAGGTGACTGAAGATACAGAGCGCTGCGAAGCACTCTGTCCGAATTTGACCATAGACTAAGGTTCTACTGAACCTTAAAGTGCTGGCAAAGCACTTAGCTGGGAGTTCGCTGACCCAATCGGGGTCTTGATCGATAGCTGCAGAGCGGGTGGAGCGCAGGCGTTGCTTCCGAACTGTGGGTTCCGGTCCTGTCCTGAAGAGGGTCCTGTCCTGAGGGTTTGCTGTCCTGTCCTGAGGGTCCTGTCCTGATTCCTATTCCGAGGGTATCCTGTCCTGTCCTGGGTGTCCATTCTGCACCTGCTGTCCTTTGAGGGGTATCCTTCCTTGAGGGTTTCCTGTCCTTAACTGACCCGTGGCCAGGGTTTGGTTTCCACACCTTTCTAGGTAAATATTGCTCTGAAAACTCTTTAAATCTTGCACCTTCTAAATTTCTGACTTTTGCTTTAATAAAGTTCATCATTGCATATGTTATATTTTCCATGCCTTTCCGCAACTATTGAAAGTCAATTACATATTTTTCCATAAGTTTGTTCCTATGTCTTCTCACTTGTTAGAAATTATATTTTGCATTGCAGTCTGTAATTTTATGATATGGTCTAGAACTTCATTGCCTAGATTGTTCAAAGGCCCATTCACCTTAAGTGAAGCGTGCTACTCTTTATAGGCCCTCCCATAGTTATTCATGCATAAAATGTCCATGCTTAAACATTTCTGAGATTTTATAATATTTCCCATCTGCATTTCATATTACATTTGAATGATTACCCTGTCATTATTTCTTTATGCCTATGTGATTTACGTTATCTTGGTTATTGATTGCCTTATTTTACTGTACCTCATGCAAGAAAAAATTGAATTTAGATAAACGTTTTAAAACTTCCAGTTGTCCGTGGTCATTTAAACAGTATTTGAATGTTATTGGTTGGGTTTGTATTTTGCTGCCTTTCTTTTACAGCTAGCTCCCTGATTCATTGTGGTCATTAGGTACCCGCATCGGTGGAAGGTAAGTCGGGTGCACTGAAAATTATTAGCAGGGAACACACACACACAACTTGGTAGAGCTCGTGAAGTCACCTGATCGATGTATATGGTGATTTGAAAAGTATATGGGCCCTGAAGCCGGAAACGGCGAAAACTATTGGTCGGGTGGCCTCGCGCGCTCTATCACCACCACACGTGTATATATAGCAACAGGGAAGAGAAATATGTGGGTGTAATTCCACCAGGGCGTTATCGCTGCGGGCCAAGATTGTCACTGCGATCAAATGTCCTCCTCCTGCTCCGCCGGGGGGTCCAAGGACAGACCACGATAATCGGCCCAACGCTTCCAAATTTTGTAGTGTTTGCGCGGGCACCCCCTCGCCTCAAAGATCGGCCTCTCCAGACCCATGAAATAATCCAGCCCAGCCTTCCACGCAGACAAGGGGGGAGCCCTCACTGACTTCCACGCTCGGGCCAGGTCCCGCTTAGCCACCACCAGCCCCAATAGCAACAAGTGGCGCTTATATACATTACCACCAATCCCTTCCATGATATGCAAGAGGCCCAGCCGGTGGGTACGGGGAAGATCCCAGCCCAGGACCTCAGCCAGACAACTCCACACGCCCCTCCAGAACCCAGTCAATCGGCCACACGACCACACCGTATGCACCAGAGAGGCAGGCACCACTCCACAACGCAGGCATTCCGAGGACGCAATCAACCCAGCCTTCCACAACCGCTCACGGGTATAATAGGCACGATGCAGATATTTGAATTGAATTAGCCGGAGCCGGATCGCAATGGCAGTTCCACGTGGGGATTCCAGTGCCTCCCTCCAGTCGTCTTCATCAAGGGGGCCCACGTCCACTTCCCACGCCTCCCGAAGGGAGTGTAGGGTGGAGGAGCAATGAATTACAAGTGTCTGGTAGATCCTAGAGACCTTCCTGTCCCCCAAGTCCCCCATAAATACCTTGGCCTCTACTGGACTAAATTCCGGCAGGGAGTCGAGACCGGCAATGCTCGGGGCGAGGGCATGCCGCAGCTGGAGGTAGCGGAAGAACTGGGACTGAGGCATTTGGAACTCTGCACGGAGCTCTTCAAAGGATCTGAGGGTGGTGCCCGACACAACCTGGCCCAGCTGAGTAATCCCAATGGCCTCCCAACCCTCAAACCCAGTCAGGGCCGCCAGCTCCGGGAGCAAACCATTGTGCCAAAGCGGCGTCTCAGCCGTCAGCCTGCCCCACCATCCCATGCGGCGCAATGACTGTCGCCACACCGCAAAGACCACTCCGGTGACCGATGGCAATGCACGGTGTAAGCGAGCGGAATAGAGAATCGTGTGGAGCGTGCGGTCACCCATGAGCAACCGTTCCAGGGCATAAGCCGGATCTCCTCTATCACCATACCACCATTCATTTAGGACCAGCAGATGGGAAGCCTGGTAGTAAGAGAGGAGGTCCGAGGTGGCCAGGCCACCACTGTATGTGGACAGAAAGCACGTCTTCAACGCCACTCTGGCCGCACCACCCCCCCACAGGAAGCGGCCCAGCACTGAGTTAACCTGACGGAACCACTCCAGGCCAATGGGGTATGGGAAGTTCTGAATTTGGTACAGGAGCCGCGGAAGCGCCACCATCTTGAAGATGGCCGATCTCCCAAAGATAGTAAGCGGCATTCTAGCCCATGTCTTGACATCAGCCTGAACCCGCTCCCACACCGGCAAGACTCCACGCGCCCAGGCCACGGCCCGCGACTCCGAGAGAAAAACTCCCAGATACTTTAGGCCGTCCGAGGCCACTCGCAACTCAGCAGCCCAGGGGTCAGCAACCACACCACCGCCCAGCACCCACAGGGTCGATTTATTCAGGTTGAGGTGAAGGCCCGAGACCCGGCCAAACTCCCGCATGATTTCCAGAACTCGGGGACCTGATCGCCGTAGATCCGTAAGGAAGAGGAGGACGTCATCCGCCTACAGTGCAATCCTATCCACCAGAGCCTCACTCCAAACGAAACCGCGCAACCGGTCATCCGCACGTATCCGCGATGCCAGAGGTTCCATGGCGAGGGCAAACAGGTACGGGGACAGCGGGCAACCCTGCCGAGTACCACGACCCACATGGAAGCGCCCAGAGGTAGCACCGGCCACGCGGACCGAGGCCGTAACGTTGGTGTAGAGGAGACGAATGTACGACAGGAAGACCGGCCCCAGGTTGAGGCGGGCCAACAGTGTGAACAGATATGCCCAGCTCACCGAATCAAAGGCCCGGTCCATGTCCGCTAGGAGGAGTGCCGCCTGTTCATCTCTAGCACCCATAGCATCCACTGCTGCCTGCGCCCGCCGAATATTATGGCGAGTGGCCCTGCGAGGCATAAATCCAGCCTGATCAGGGTGGACTAGGTCAGCAACGTGGGGCAGGAGGCGGTTTGCCAAGGCCTTAGCCAGAACCTTGGCCTCAATGTTGAGAAGGGAAATCGGCCTGTACGAGTCATGTCGGTCCGGTGCCCTGTTCGGCTTCAAAAATACCACGATTTCCGCATGACGCCAATCCGGCGGCAGCTCTCCCCGAGCCCGTGCCTCCTCTAGAGCAGAGCGATAGTGGGGCCCCAGTTGGACGTGAAACTTTTTGTAGAATTCACTCGGGTAGCCACTCGGGCCGGGCGCCTTACCCGTATTCAGTTGACCAAGGGCCTCTCCGAGCTCCTCAGCCGTAAGCGGGGCATCCAGTGCGGTTCTGGTCTCATCGGGGACGGCCTGCGGTAGCAGGTCGTCAAGATACGCGGAAATCTCGCTCGCCTCTAAATGATCCCGGGGAGCGTATTGCGCCTCGTAATAAAGGGCAAAGCTAGCCGCCAGCAAGTCCGGGTCGGTCATGACCGAACCGTCATCTGCAGTAAGGCCCGGCAATACCAGGGGCTGGAAGGTCGCCTGGCACAATCTATGCAGCATAGTACAGGACTTGTCGCCCCACTGATACACCCTGCTGCGCATGGCGAGCCACGCCTGCCGGGCTTCCTCATAAAGAACAGAGGCGTATGCTTGCTGGGCCTGCAAGAGCTGCCTCACAATGCCCTCGTCGCTCCCAAGCCGACCACGCTGCTCCAGCTCCTCCACGCGGGCCGCGGCGGTCACTATGGCCTCCCGATGTTTTCGTCGGGCAGCCACGCACCAAGCTATATCCACGCCCCGAAGCGTGGGCTTCAGCGCCTCCCACACCACCACCGTACTCACATCTCCAACCAAGTTCTCGCGCCAGAAATGATCAATCGCCACACGCAGGTGATGCACATATTCAGGCCGCTGCAACTGCCAAGAGGACATCCGCCATCGAAACGGCTGTCTCGTGGAGGGGAGGGTCATGGTAGCTAGGACGGGGGAGTGATCAGACAGGCCCCTGGGAAGTATCATAGCATCCTTGACCCGACTCAGACAGGCACCCGGCACAAACAGATAGTCCAGTCTCGAGAAGGACCCATGCACCGCCGACACATATGTGAATTCACGCACAGCAGGATGAAAGTGCCGCCATACATCAACCCAGCCCAGACCACTCGCAGTCGCATGCAATTTGGTGGGAGCAATAGTGGGGGGGGGGATCCGACACCACAGGTACCCGCCTCAGACGATCCAGGCCTACATCCATAACCTCGTTCCAGTCGCCCCCCACCATGGTTAGGACCTCCGGAATCTCATCCCACAGCGCGAATAGCCGCTCAGACAAAGCCCACTGCAGAGGGGGGGGGCATATACGCTACCAAAAACCACCTGTTCAGTACCCAACCGGCCTTTGATGAAGATATATCGGCCCTGAGGATCAATCCACTGCTTGTCATGCACATAAGCCAACCTGCGGTGTACTAAGATAGCCACCCCCCGCGAACCCCTCGTAAAACCGGCATGGTACACCTGCTGAAACCCGAACCTCTGGAGGCTAAGGGCCTTAGAGCCCAGCATGTGAGTCTCTTGAAGCAGCAGCACATCTACCATCTCTCTTTTCCCCCAACGCAGCACTGCCCCACGCTTGATTTTGTCCAGGATACCCCTCACATTCCACGTCACAACACGCAGGGTCTTTTGAGGAGGTACAGTCGTAGTATCAGCCATGATCAAGACAGTGTCCAGCATCCGGCCCCCCACCCCACCCTGGCGCACCCCACAAAGCAACAAGATCAAAAGCCAAAGACACGTGTGGTCCCACCCTCCCAACCCGAACACCCAGTACCCCAAAACCCACCCGACCCCCTCCGGCCCCGACCCCCCCAACCCCCAACAATAAGACAACCCCCCCCTGCACCCCATACCCCCCACCCCAATACCTCAGAAAACAGTGAAGTATCTGTCGCGGCATGGAGAGACCCGGGTCCAGAACAGAGAACCCAAGGCCCACCATACCAATGGATCCCAACACCCCCATCAACACTCACTCACCACCCCCCCAACAACACCCACTACTCGTGAGGGTCTAAGGCCCATAGAAGCCGCCACCCGAGCCCCGCAGTGGCCCTACCCAGAGCCCCAGAGTGTTTTAGAAGCATACAGAGAAGCTCAGGCAAAGTCTCATGGAACAGTCTCACCAGTCGATCCATTTCGGGCAACACCAACGGCCAGGCACCACCAGGGTTCAACTGCCAGCATCAGAGTGTTCAGAGTCAGTTGTGCCGGTCGTCTGCGTCGCACTGGCGGAAGCTGACCGTTTCTTAGATCTGGACCTTCGATGCCTTCCTCTCCGGTTGGTGCGGTCCGTCCGCTCCGGTGATGATCTCTGGGACCTGCCAGGATCCAGCCCCGGCTGGGCGTGGGGCCGAAGTCGCACCGTCTCATCGGTCCAGCGAAAAACCTCCTCGGGTGTATCGAAGAAGTGTGTCCGGGACTGGTGTACTACCCGCAGGCGGGCCGGGTACAGGAGAGAGTATTGAAGCTTCAGGCCCCGCAACTTAGCCTTGGCGGCCACAAAGGATTGTCGCTGCTGCTGAACCATTTTCGTGTAGTCCGGGAAGATCATTATGGCATGATTCTCATATGTAAGCGAGCCCTTGGTCCTCGCCTCCCGCAGTATGGCATCACGGTCATGATAGTTCAGCAGCCGAGCGATGACCGGCCGAGGGCGTTCCCCCTCAGGCGGCCGCTGAGTCAGGGCCCTGTGCGCCCGTTCAATCACAAAACACGCCGACAGGGTCCCCTCGGGGACCCAGCTCTCCAGCCAGTGAGTCAGGAAACGCTCCATGCCATCTTTCTCGCACCGCTCCGGAAAGCCAAGGAAGCGGAGGTTATTTCTCCGTGCGCGCCCTTCGGCATCCTCCACGCGGGCCGCAAGCGTCCTCTGGACGCACTCCACCTCCGCCATTCGTTTCTTTAGGGCGCCAATGTCTGTTTCGGTCACCGAAACTCGAGATTCAGTCTCAGTGATCCTCGCCACTGCGTTTCGGAGGTCCTGGCGAAGCAGCGTAACGTCCGCTCCCACCGCCCCTATTTTGGCGTCCAGCATGTCCCGGGATTGGGTAATGGCCGCCAGGATTGCAGCGTTGTCCGGCCCTGATCCGCCACCTCCGCCAGACGCCCCGGCGCCACCATTGGGCCCGGCAAACTTGTCCATGGGGCCCTGCTTGGGCGGGCCCCCTCCGCCACCCCTGGTCATGGCCGCTCACGGACACTGCGGATCAGCACACTGGACTGGACGGGTAGGTTTAGCAGGCCCGGGGCAGTGAGTCCACAACAATAAGCACAGGACCACGTTCGGACGTCGGGGACCGGTGCCCGCGCGGGAGGGGCAGAGGGTCAATACGACTCCGGTGGCACAACACACAAGGCAGGTCCCCACAATGCCCACAGGTACCTCCAGGATCCAGAGGAGGCAGGGCACCTTCAGCAGTATCCTCACATAGTGGTGCCCCCAGGCTGCAACAGTGTCCTCATGCAACAGCGGCCCAAGAATACAGCAGTGTCCCACGCAACGGTGGCCCGGGAATGCAGCAGTGTCCCCACTCACCAGCGGCCACCGGGTGAAGTACTTGGCCAAAGTCTGCGTTGTTGCCGCCACTCGCAGCGGCGCGCCCACTGCCACCTCTCGGCTGTCCAAAAATCGAGGTCCTCGGCCCACAGCCAGCCACCAGGCCGCCGACCGCCGTCAGCGCCCCAGGGTCCCAGAGGGAACGGAGCCGCTAGAACCCGGCACCGGAGGAATCAGGGCCCACTCACGGACCGACGGCGCCCGCCCGGCACCAACCACGGGCTCAGGGCCAAGCGCTGCGGGGACGTCCGGAATCCGCACCACAGATGGCACCTTCAGCCGCGCTCCGACAGTCGCCACGCGGCGTCACCAAACTCGAGGTCCCCGGCTCGCGGCCAGCCACCAGGCCACACTCCGCCGTCGGCGCCTCAGGGTCCCAGCGGAGACAGAAACGCGGGATCCCGTCACCGGAGAGAACAGGACACTCTCCGAAGTCAGCAAGGCTCGCCAGGGATCTTCTGCGGGCTCGGGGGCCAGGATAAATGTCTAAAGTAAGTTCGGGCCGGCGGGAGCTCTACCAAGCTGCGACCGCCATCATCGCCCGTCAAGCCACCGAACTAAAATATTTTTAAATGAATTTTTCTGATACAATGAATTAAGATACTTTACCAAGATTCATCAGAATTGATTTTCAATGACTGAAAATGAAATATGTAATATAGAGATTTTTGTAATTCCTTGTATTACATAGAAAACTGTGAACATTTTGGAAGTGAAAGTTACGACTTCGCAGTGTAACACAAAAATATATTAATTGGAAAACAATATGGCAGGAGTAATGTGCCATTCTGCTAAACATGTAGCAGTCCAGGTATTGTTTTTAATGGTGGTGAGTTAAAGGGTTTGTCCTTTTAAAAAGATTGTTTTGCGTACTTATGACCCTGTTAAAGACTACAGCGGAAACGCGTTGGTCTCATGGCCTCACCTGATAGTGAAAACTGAACAATGAAAGACAAGGAACTGGATACCTGGCTGTGCTGCTGTTTCCTCATCTCGTGTGGAATTGGGTTTGAATGGGGCTGATTTTGGAAACATGTATATATAGTACCTATTTCAAAATATTTTTTTCTTCTGCCACTATCTTAAGCACCGGTTGATGAATCTTCACAAAATTTTCAAAACTAATGGGGCGCTCCAGTCAGCTCCTGTCTTGAAAGTTTCAAGGTGATTTGTCAAATGGGGGCGAGAAAAAAAAGGGGGTCCCAAAATGTGTTTTCTCCATGTTAAATTCCATAGGAAACTTTAGACACAGCTACAGCCAGAACTGCTAAACGGAATTACACAAAATTTGGCAAAAAAGTATCTTTTGGTCCATAAAGTACACTTTTCTTTAAATGGTGTAAATCAGTTCAGTAGTTTTGAGAAATTTAAACATTTACAGATATCGATATTTGAGAATTGTGAGATCTGATTGGCTGAACCATCCAGATCACAAGTTGTTTCTGATTGGTTGCCAACACTTCAAACTAGGAAGTGTTGGCAGCCATCTTGTGACTTGGTACTGAGTCACCAGAAAAAAGGTGAGAAAAACTCAAAAAACAAGAAAAGAAGGCAGGGTAAAAACACCCTGACCGCCAAGATCAGGGTCAAAAAAAGTGTATCTTTTTTTTTATCTTAGCCGGAGTCAAGTAGGGTGCATGAATCTGGCAGAAAAATAAAATAAAAGAAGTGCTGACCTTTTTTAAACTCATGGCTGGGCCAGAATTATGTAGCCGGGGCTTGCTGGGCCCCTGCAGGCCGGGGACCACCACCTTCCCATGGCTTTAATTAGTATAGAGTGGGGGCCTCACAGGCCAACCCAAGCCCTGGGGACCACCACCTCCCTGGGGCTGCAGTTTAAATAAATAAGTGTGTGGAGGGCATCCTGCCCCCGACACTGCCCCGGGGACCAGCACTTCCCCGGAGCCTTAAATCTGTTGGAGGGGAGCCGCATGGATCCCGTCATGGAGCCCTCCCTGGCCCTGGGGACCGCCAACCCCCCCCCCCCCCAGGGACGGCTCCAGCAATGTCCTGGTGTGCCTACCCCCGGGACATTGCAGTTTGCTTTGACAGAACAGGAGCCCGGCTCCCACTCATCATAGCTAACACTGCTTTGCTTCAGGAAATCTGTTCTCACTTTCAGAAAGCTTAGCAGAATTGCTTTTGGGCAAAGGGAGCTACATCTCAGCTCTCCCTTTGCCCAAAAGCAAGCCAGCTCCCGCAGGAGGCAGGGAGCCTGGCTGGGACCGTGGGGGCATTGGGGCTCCCCCTGCAATCCCCGAACGAGAGGCCAAGCCCCGGGAGATGGGGTCCCCGGGGACAAAAATGACCCACGAGGGATGCCACCCTCACGCTTTAAATTATTTTTAACAAAAATAAATAAATAAGGCTGGGGGATGGACCAGGCAGCCCCCTCCAATATAATTTTTTTAAAAGGCAGGGCAGGCCCCCTTCGCTTGAAAAAAAAAGTTTTGGCTGAGCCCCGGGAGTTGGGATCCATGGGGCCCAAAAGTAGCAGTGGAAGGGTAGCCACATGGCACCCTTCCTAAAATATATATTTTTTTACGGAAGCGCTGCAACTTGTGGAAGCCCCGCCCCCTTTCACTACTACTCTGCAAACCGTCTCCTGCAGTGTTCTTTGTTGAGGGATGAAGTGCCCTTCCCTACTGATGGTCCTTAGGGGCCAACTAGCCCATCTCTTACCTCCAGTAAGCCCCACACAGTGGGTTTAATGAGAGGTGGTCCGAGGCCACAACCCTTTTTACACCACTTTGCAAATGTGCCTCTTGGTGCACTGTTGGTGAGGTGACGAGATCCTCTTGTGTCCTGAAGATCACAGGACTGAAGTGGACTTTATACCCCGAGCAGCAGTGCACCAGGAGGCGCGTTTGCGGAGTGGTTTAAAAAGGGGGCATGGCCTCAGACTAATCTCAGCTTGCTAGAGATAAGAGGAGGGATAGTTGACCCTCGGGGACCCTCAGGAGGCAAGGGGACTTCATCTCCCAAGCAAGAGCCTGCCAGGAGGCACGTTTTCAGAGTGGTGGAGAAAGGGGGCATGGCCTGTGTCCACGTCTCAGCAATACCACTATCTTGGGCTTACTGGAGGTGTCACGACCCCCAGCAGCAAAGGGAACTTTAATCCCCATCCAAGAGTGTGCCAGGGAGCGTGTTTGCAGACTGGTGGGCAAAGGGGGTGTTACCTGCTTTGAGAACTTACCAGTGCTTCTGTGTGGGACTTACTGGAGGTAATAGGAGGAGTAGTTGGCCCCCAAGGTTGTCCTTATGGGTCAACTACCCCTCCTGTTACCTCCAGTAAGTCCCACATAGTGGTATTGCTAAGAGGTCTTCGGAGGCCACGCTCACCTTACTCCATCACACTGCAATTGAGCCTCCTGGCACACTACGGGTTGGGGGGTGAAGTCCACTTTACTCCTGGGGGACTGTTAGGGTCAAGAAGCCCTCCTGGCACCTCCTGCAGAATTCCTGAGCTCTGGTCGGAGCTCAGCCCCCTTTCTGCACCACTCTGCAAACGCAACTACTACGTTATAGTTATAAATTAGCATTTAAAAAACCTTTGAAATTCACAGAAAAAACCATAGGTTTCAGGGACATTATAGTAAGTATTTTGCATTTAAAATATGTTTGAAATTCAATGAAAAAAACATGGGTTCCAGGGACGTTATAGTTAGGCTGACATTTCACTCGTACAAAACCAGAGAAATTCAGCCATTATAGTTAGCTGAGCTAACTATAACTCGCGGCCCCGCAATGCCCTTATGTCACATATTACATCACTCATGACATGGTCAGTGACATCACTGATAACATCACTCATAACATCACTGATGACATCAGATTCCTGCTATATGCCACATGCATGCTGCTCCTGGCCCCACTACCACATTGACTGCAGAGTGAGGGGCTGCAGGGCAGAGTTGGCGTGTGCAGGGTAGAGTCAGAAGAGCAGAACCACTAAGGCAGTGGTGTCTGAGCCTCTTCTAATCTGGAGCTGCCTCTCCCTGTCCGAAACAATTGCTGTTGTGGAAGTGGTCTAGCAAAGCATTTCAAAGATAGATGAACTATACTTGCTGTTTCTACAGCCCTGAACCTCTCCCCACCTGGTGCTGCTACTTTGATAGAGATGCTTGGACGGTGAGACAAAACAGAAAGGGTCACTGCTACTATACACATTCCGAAGCTGCCTTTTAAGATCTGCTGATGCATCTTCAGAAAGAGTTGGCAGCAAACAAGTTTATAGGCTATCAGAATCCCAGACGAAACTTGCCAAGTGGAACTAGTAAACATGTTGTAAAAGAAAGAAAGTATTTATTGCCTTGCAAGTTGGCAGTGGGCACATTGTGAAGGACAGTGGATCTGTTTGCAACATAATGTGTCCCTCTGAATTTGACAAAATGTCAGTCAAGCTGTTATTGTCACCCTCAACTGTTGATATTTTCTACTGTAGTTCCCAGTTCACAGTGATCAACCTCAAAAAGTTCTATTAGACTCTAATATATAGTCCAACATCAGTCAAAGAAGAAATGCACATGCGAAACAACATCATGGCCCAACAAATACGGCTAATTGCAATGTCATTTCACATATTGTTTCAGCATTGGATCATATGCAAGTACTCATCAACAATCTCAGAACTAGGAAAACAGAAAGATATGTAGGTTACACTCCACTTAAAAAAGACCATTCATCCGCTGGCACAAAACAACCATTGTGTGCCAGTGCACCCTCAACATCAGGTAGAAGAAATAAAAAGCTGACTGGACTAAAACAATAATAAACATGCAACTGACCCAATGTTTTGGGTACCACCCACTGTGGCTGCAACCAAGTAAAACACCAACAAGATACGTATGTGCTAAGATGTGAATACCAAACTGCCATCAAAAGAGACACCCAGTACCTCATCTGACTGACATGATCAGCTAACTCAGTGGTATTGGCATGTTCTCCAGCCTGTATCTATACAAAGGATGTCATCAAGTGGAACTTGATCTGGAACCCCACTTTTGTTGTCAGTTGTCTTAAGGCCAACACTGTGGCAGGTATGTTGCTGTTCGTATACTCCTTTGGGATCTATTCTCTACCCATGCAGGCCCTTTGCTACATTGATTTTGTCTATTCTCCATTCCTTTGTTACCCAGTTCCTGTCCTTTATCTTCTTGCAGAAAACAATCTTTAGAGACTTAGTTCTCCTTGCATGTTTGCAGCAGAATGCAGGTTCTCCTTGTTATGCCAAGGTCGGGTTGGTACACCATTTTGGGGCAAACCCAGATTTACAGACTTTAGCAAAACTTAGTTTGCACCAAAATTCATGTGTAGATGCACAGGAAAGCTGATGGACCACCCATGGAAAACCTCCCATAGACAAAGTAACAAAAGGCAGCACTATGCACTGTGTTGCATGACTTTTTTTTTTTGCTAAGACACTCATAGCAATGCAAATAAGGCTTTGCATGGCTTAGCAAATCCCGAAATAAGTATTACGTGGGGCAGCATGAAAAAAAAAGTGCAACACTGATGCAAAATGTAATTAAATCTGGGCCAGACGGCATTCTACTTCTATTATAACTAATTTATCTGATTATAAATAAATAGTACAATTGCATATGTGATTAGAGTCATGTTTTAGAAATAAAATCCATACATTAATAAATAAATAATTATGTTTGTCTTTTTCCAGAAGCTGACCTAGGTTATTTAAATCAATTATAATGTAGCTACAGTATGGCTCAGTATCAAGAGTCAAGCATCAGTCATGTTCTTAGCTAGCGTTGAGTGATGCAAAGGATTGATTTTAATTTTCTATTTGTTATCCACACTGTCATCTAAGTGAAAGGCCCCATTTCCTCCGCCCCAGGATATTCGACTCTGGATCAACAATCAAATTTGTCATATCACATACAGAGGACAGCAGCACTCTCCTCACAGATTTTGCAAACTCCACTGTATCTCATTGAAACGCAATAGCCATGCACACGTGCATCAATACAGAATTTACAGAAATGACCACTTGTCACACACACTCCCTGCCTGCATTCTCTACTCACCATGATGTATTATGTTCACAATCCTCACCAATACGATCTTTAATAACCTCACCACTAAAATCACCATCTCAGAAACGCCCACTCTTTTCAGAGCCAGGTTCAGACCAGGTAGAAATTCCCTCAATTGAAAAAAGAGAAAAGAAGCAACCAAGACATTCTCAATGTGCACTGAGTTTCTGAAAAGTGCAGCCTCTCTCCATCAGACGTTCTACCTCCCTTACCAATTTTCGAATGGAACTTAAAAGGAACCATTACAGTTGCGCTAGATGTGTCCCAGGTGGTTCAACCCTTCATGACTTACCGATACCGGTACCACAGGAGATGTGGATTGCTGCTCGAGGAACCCTGAGGTTCCACAGAGAAATTTTTAAATTGGCAGAGGAATTGAAAATATCATGGCTAATGCTTCTAATGCAACTACTAATTCTCCCCTGGAGTTTCACCTGCATATTTAATCTATTTAAAGCAGCTCAGGTAACACTCGAAATCTTGAAATTTCAATGCTTTTGTCAGCCCCATGGGAAACTCATAATGGGCTGATTCTGCTTAATCACCTTAAAAATGACACTTTAACTTGAACAGACCTTTCTATTAACGACCCCAAATTGTTCCTTGGACTCTGAACCATTGGTTTGGGGCCCGTGGCTCCGTAGCTAGGTTTACACTCTTCAAACCTGTTGAGTCCTATGTAGAAAGACACCAGGAGCCAGGAAGTATATTTAAGTCTTCTTTATTAAGTCTTCAGTTCAGGTTGCATCAGTCTTGACTCCAGCCAGCCTAGTGTGGCACCAGCCCCACCAGGAGCAGCCTGCCTAGCTGCTCAGCCCATCTCTAACTGTCAACATTCATCCCACTCAGACACCCAGGCATTCCACGCATCACAGGCACACCAAAATTCTTAGACCAACTCACACTCTGGCTGAGCAGCTAGAGGCAGCAGGCTAGAGTACATGTTATACAAGTAAGTAGGGTATAACAAAGCACCTTCACATACACACTTACATTATCTCAAGATTTAAATCTTAAGATGCAATTCATTTCAGACAACTTCTCCAGGGCTACACAACATCACCCATCACTTAAAGAATTGCCTCTGTCTAAAAAGAACTCCTGACCCTGAGAACTCATTCCCCTCTCAACGTCAAAATTTAATGTGAGTAGTTTATTCCAGTGGGGGCCAGCATGGCTCGGGTGAGGTGGGGTGTGCACGGGGGGTCGCAGGAAGGGGGATAAGGGGTGTCGCCCAGGGGAGAATATTTTTTTCTAAACATACCTTGACGCTGGGTCCCCTGTCTCTGGTCCTGCTCCTGCTCTCCTGCCTCCGAATCCAGGAACAGGAAGCAGGCAGCCAGGCTCCCTCCCCTAAGTCAATCACATTGCTGCAATGCAGCATTGTGATTGGTCTGAGCACCGTGACATGGCGATCAGCCAGGGGCTGGAGGTGTGGGCATGTTCTCCATGCAGGCTGTATTGCAGCATGCATGGAGAACAGGGAAGTGTGCCTGATTGGTTTAGGCGGCCCGAGAGGGCCAACCAAATAGTCATTGCGAACTGAGGAGTGGGCAAATCACTCCTCTCCTTTGCCAAGAGCAGAGCAGCCCCACCAACCAGCCAGCCACAAAGCAGCTGGACACGAAGCATAAAATGATAGTAACTCTAAGTTATTAGCATTTTATGTTTCTACTTGGCACTACTAAAAAAAGCAGCGGGGCAACGCTCTTCCGGCATAGCAGAGGAGCTGTCACTGGTTCATGCATCATCTCCTCTAAACATATTCAACTCTCAAACAACATCAGGCTTACACCATCATTGTACACTTATTTACCATCCCTCCTCCACCCTATGTACAGCGCTCAGGTGCCTTTCAATACCAACAAATCCCTTTAATTATATCTTCCAAAAATAAAAAATAAAATCAGGACCCATGATCCATGAGAGTTACATCTTTCCATCCTGCTTGCAATGACATTTAAGATAAATTGGAAAACACGTTGCATCATATTGCCATATTTCATGTTTCATGAGATATACCGACCTCCAAATTGACATGTCTAGTCAATTACAGATTTCAACATGATCTGACCTTCAGAGGCCATTTATTCTTCATTGAACAGGGTCTTATTCCATCAAAGACAACAAGCCTGCAGTAATAGTAGAATCATGTAAGTACGCTATACACTTTTCACAACAGCCCCTTACATTGCTAAGTTTCAACATGCATCTAGATATACATTTTTAAATCTCACATTCCTTTGACAGTGAAGAAAAGGTTTATTGGCAGGTTAAACAAAATGAGCACGTGATTTTTCTTACTTTGCTGCATATATCTGGAAATCCATGGCAACAATACAAACGCACTCTGTATATGCAATTACTGTCATTACATATTATATTTGTACTAACACACTCATATACCATCTTGTGTAAATTTTGTCAGCAAAATCAGCCACATTTGCACACCATCGACAAAATAATGGAGGAAAAAAAATCACAAATAGGTTTTGCACCCATTTTGTGTACACTTTTGTGCAGACAATTGCAACAAAATGCCAGTAAGTACTTTATCTCCTAACAAGCACTATAATTAAATTAACTATTTGTGTCTGTTTTACCACGTACTTACATATTTACATGGCCAATGAAAATTAGCAGTATATGTTCCATTCAATTAGATATCTCATTCATAGGGAATAATTGTATTTAAGCATACCAGGTAGCCAACTTGATGTACACAGAAAAAAGGTGAATTTTGAAGTCCATGTGGGCATCAACAAAAGGGAGACTCGCTCTTAGAGAAGAATGAGGATGAGGTTTATAAAAAACTTCATGCAAATTGCAGGGGCAAATAGAAAAAAAATGCAACTTTGCCCACCTCGGAATAGATATGAAATCTGCATGTCGTTTTCCATACTAGCGACTCAAACTCGGAATCCGGTGTAAATAGCATACCTGCTAATGGTAAAATCGAATGAGATTTTAATGTTACTCCAGTACCGCTAAGCTGGTTTTCAGGCCCTATCTCCTGAATACATGTGGCCCCCACGAAAGGGCAAATAGAATGTGCTGCATTAATTACTATGCGGTAAATCTACACCAATAGTGTGCAATTACAATCAAAACGCCACAGAAGAAGTTACTGTGTGAGTGAAGACTGTGGAATTCCCAAGTCCATGGGGTTGTAACACATAAAAGTGCCACCTGCTCCTAAGAGGTGGTAATTGTATGCAAGGACCTTTGGGAGGAATGGAGGGAGCAGGAGGGCTTGTGGAGGGCTTGTAGGGAGCCCAGGAGGGAAGGTGACATATTTTTCTGGCAGTGAGGGCACTGTATGTTTCCCTGTCAGAAAGGGAGGGGACAGCTGTGGCCCGTGCAGGTAAGAGCGGAGGGGTGGTGGGCCAGGTTGGAGGGGGGATTTCGGCAGACGACGACGACGATGAAAAATTAAATGAATAAATAATTTTCCCTTATCTTCGTCTGTCGAAATCCCCCCCACCCACTTATATGCAAGGGGCGTGGCTGTGGGGTGGGAGTGAGATTTAGCTACTGCTGCAGTAAAACCCTCAGCGCGATTTTTCCATCAGAATAAGCAACCAAGAAAAATGGATGTTGTTCTTCCACACTCAGAAAATGGGTGTGGAAAAAACCTATACACTCTGACTCAGGCAGAGCATAATTCCACGCAGTAATTTCTCTCCACCTGACTCGGAATCAGGGTTAATTTGTTATATCTTCTGCAAACACCTAGGTCCTAAATACAAATGTGGGGCAGAGTCTGGGTGCAAACCGCTCATCATCTGTAAATTACGCTAATGAAGGGCGCCCTTATTAGTGGGTGCACAAATTGCATGGTATTCATTGTCTCACACCCCAGAATCAGGAAATATGTGCAATCTGCACATTTTGGCCCCGATGTAGGTAAAATAGATTTACCGATTTTAAATTACCGAATCATACCGATTCGGTAATTAAAAATCGGTAAATCTAAGGGGTTGAGATGTAGGAACATCCAGATGTTCCTGCTACCGAATCGGTAAAAATCGGTATTTACCGATTCTGTAAATACCGACCGGTAATGTCCCATTCATTCCTATGGGCTTTGAAGCCCATAGGAATGAATGGGGCATTACCGGTCGGTATTTACAGAATCGGTAAATACCGATTTTGACAAGGGTGCAGGGGGTGTCACTTTGACACCCTCTAGCACCCCCAAAAAAGATTCGGGGGCCATGTGGCAGGCATACCTGCCCTAAGGGCAGGTCTGCCTGTCATATGGCACAGGTGTGCATGCACACATGTGCATGCACACCGGAATCGTTTTTTTACCATGAAGTTGGATTTCATGGTAAAATACCGATTCTGTAAGGCTTGTGGGACTCAGAAGAGTCCCACCTACATCTCATTGTTACCGAATCGGTAAAAAATACCGATTCGGTATTTTACAGATTCGGTAAATTTACCGATCGGTAAATTTTCCGAATCTGTAAAATACCTGGACCTACATACCATTTTGTGAATCTCGGTCGGTAACGGCCGAAAATACCGATTTTCGGCCGTTACCGACCGACCTACATCCGGCCCTTTGGGCCCGATGTAGGTAAATCCCATTTACCGATTTTGAAATACCGAATCCTACCGATTCGGTATTCAAAAATCGGTAAATGGGATGTAGGTCCCAACATCTGGATTCGTTACCGAATCCTTAACAATTCTTAAATTACCGATTTGGTAAATACCGAATCGGTAATGCCCATTCATTCCTATGGGCTTTGAAGCCCATAGGAATGATTAGGCATTACCGATTCGGTATTTACCAAATCGGTAATTAAAGAATTCACAAGGGTGCAGGGGGTGTCACTTTGACACCCTCTAGCACCCCCAAAACGGCCATGTGTGCAATGTGGCACACAGACATGCCCTAAGGGCACGTCTGTCTGTCACATGGCACATGTGTACATGCACAGATGTGCATGTACACAGGAATCGGTTTTTTACCATGGATTTGTATTCCATGGTAAAATACCGATTCTGTAAGCCATGTGCTGCCGGAACATAGGCTACCTACATTGCATTTTCGGTAATTTTACCGAATCGTTATCATTACCGAATCGGTAAATATTACCGACTCGGTAAATTTACCGATTCGGTAATGATAACGAATCGGTAAAATTACCGAAAATGTGCCCCTACATCTCCATAGCCCTTTACCGATCGGAAACGGCCGAAAATCTGTATTTTCGGCCGATTCCGATCGGTAAAGGGCTACCTACATCGGGCCCAAAGTCTCTTAGTTGTGTGTGCACAAAGGAGAATTGCTTGCATATTGCGTGGAAAATTCCAGCATAGTGGCTGGCCATTTGTGGCTCTCTTGAGTTTGAGCAACATTAGTGTGTGACCAAAGTGGGATACCTGCCCTGTCATAATCAGGGTATTAACAATTAGTATTTGGTGCAATTTGTAGTAAAGCAAGTAAGAGAAATTGCAGAGGCACAGAAAATGGGACAGTGGCAAAACTGCCCCTGTTTTTAATAGTGTGCCCTGTGCCCTGGCTCTGTTGGGGGCATTGGAGAGGCCTTTGAAAG
This sequence comes from Lissotriton helveticus, assembly GCF_964261635.1. Taxonomy (NCBI): domain Eukaryota; kingdom Metazoa; phylum Chordata; class Amphibia; order Caudata; family Salamandridae; genus Lissotriton; species Lissotriton helveticus. The sequence goes on from NC_136063.1 coordinate 811,740,453, forward strand.
TGGATTCTGGGTTGCACTGCACAACATTACATCCTCAAGCTACTTGGTATGTGTGCTTCGCAGTTCTCAATAGTATGAATTGGGCACCCACCAAGGTGCAAATGTGTGTATGTGGTACTAGCAGCCTGACTGTGCACCAGAGCTGGGGAGAGAGCAGGGCAACACCATATCTCTGTAGACATTGTACAGACAGTTCTCTTACCTTTCACGCAACACAGTGCAATAACTTCGGCTGCTGCGCTGCGTGATATTTCAGCAAAATATACCCCAGTGTTTCTTAATTATACCTAAAAAAAATCTAGTAATGGGAAAGCAGTAAATAGTCTATTGACATGTTGGCCATGAAGGATATTCATGGCAAAATCATGTTCTGATTGAGACAGCTCAAAAATGGTGCAAAGATTAAAATAATCAACACACCTCTTTAAATGTAATTATGATCTTCACATTGTGCTAGTCATATACCAGCCTAGGCAAGTGTGATTCATGTTAAAAAAAAGACCAGGGTCTCCGAAAAACAAAGAAAATAGAAAAAAGTACAGGAGCAGACCGAGGTCGAAAAAGCTTCGAGTTCACGATACATGGTAATCTAGACGGGGGGTGGGGGATAGGGTAGGCAGGTTTTACAAAGTAAGGAAGGTGGAATATCACACGGAAAAGATAATTTGTTCTTTTATTACGAATGATGTGCGATTGGAATTACTAATACTTAGGTGAGAACGTGTTATTAAAGTATATAGTTTTGTAAGAAAGAAACAAAGAATTCCTGGCATTGTAGCCGTTCAGGGAAAAATGTCCCAAATAAAAGAGAAACTCCAGAAAAAGACATGGTTGCAGCACAGTTTAATATCAATCCTTTTTCTTCTAGACAAAGAATGTCTTCACTTCTGAAGTTTAAGGCATCTTCTGATATATTTATTATAGAGTAACGATATGCTCTTTGTTCATGCTTGAGGGCTTTCAAAATGAGGCAAGCATGCTTGAACTTGACACTTGCCTTCAAGGCCAACTAGTCAGTGGCGGCCAGCATGGCTCCCGGGTGACGAAGCGGGCATGGAGGGGTGATGGGGGGGCATGCGGGGCGCAATGTGAAATAAAAAAATAGATAAACTTACCTTGTTGCCGGGTCCCGCATCTCTGCTCCTGCTCTCCTCTTCGAACACGTGGAACAGGAAGCACAGCCAGGCCCCACTGACCAATCATAACGCTGCAATGCAGTGTTGTGATTGGTAAGCACCCAGGGTCCCCTAACCAAGCTCAACACTGCAGAATGGGGGCCTGTGTATGTTCGCCATGCAGGCTGTATGGTAGCCTGCATAGAGCACAGGGAAAGTGTGCATGACTGTTTTGGGCGGTCCGTGAGGGCAGGCCAAAGAGTCATGTGCACTTAGGAGTGGGCTAACCACTCTTCCCCTGCCCTGCTCGGAGAGCCAATTAGCCCTGACCGCAAAGTAGCACAAGCATAACATAACAATATTTCAAAGTTATTATCATTTTATGTGTCTACATCACATGGCTTAATAGCAGTGGGGCAACGCTCCTCCATCATAGTGGAGGAGCCTCCACTGCAACTAGTGAAGATCGCTTGATACTGTAGTTCTGTGGTCCCTCTTGTTTGACCCCGAAATAAGGCTAATGTAGGTTGTAGAAGGCCTTTCAGGAGTGCAAGGGAGTTTCTGGGTGATCTCAGGAGCCTTGAATTTCCGTAGTCAAGCTTGGAAATTACAATGCCTTTCAGTACAGTACAGAAATGTGTTTGCTTTAATATGGGTTTTGTCTTTATAAGGTGGAGAAAGCTGCACTGTCGGAATTCATGTATGTTTGATGTGTGTTTTCAGGGAGGGGTATCTCTCAATCTAGAAAACAAGGCTTTTAGAGCCAGATTTTCTAAGTGAGTCAGTGGTTGCATATACTACTGTTCAGTAAATGCCAGTCTATGTGACCACTAGATCTCTTATTCATATATAGAAAAAACATTTTGCAAGCAAAAAACTATGGGTCTGATTTAGATGTTTGTGAATCAGGTCCTGCTGGCGCATTTTCAATGGTGTTCCCGCTGTCCAACTTGGCGGTCCAGCCACTGCATTTAGTTGTTGGCTGCTCCACACATGAAAGACCACCAGAATCCTGCATCCTCGACCGTGAATTCGAAACTGCGTCAACAGCGGAAAAGGCAGAAGCAGCTGTTGGCAGGACTCTAGCCCAGATTCCCACCGTTCCTATTACAATGGGCCTTTCCATTGAGGAAACCGAGGTGGGAATCCCTCCCACTTCAGGTGGGCGGAATCAAAGGAAATGAGATAACGGCTTACCTTTTTTCCTGCTTCTCGCTTCAGTTTCCTTCTTGTACCCCATCATCCACGTCCCTCCTTTTCTGCACCAACTCCACCATGAGGCCAAATGACTCAGTTGTCACCTAGATCTATGGTAAGATACTTACGCAATTGTCATATGTATCGTGTATTGACAACTACTGTAACCTTTTGTACTTCTGCATTGCTCTCACATGCAATATTTTTCTTAGGTATACTTTTCCTACTCAAAATACAAGGAATTCTGGCTCCAAATACTAGTTGCAAGCAAGGGAAGGAACACAAAAAAATTCTAGTCACTGATCAATCAAGCTACAATCGGTATAAGGAGATGTACTATTGCAAACATCTATAAACTAAAAGGAAGAGGTGTGGCGCCGCGGCTAGGCGGACTGACTCTGGGGATCATGGTTCGATCCCCGGCAACGGCGGCAGATTATCCCAGCACCATGTGACTTTGGGCAATAGCTTACTTAATCTTCCTGATGGCCCCCATCACCTAGAGACCCTTACGGGTGATTGTGCGCTTTACAAATGTGGATTATTATTATTATTAAACCAGGTCGGGTCTCATTCTTGTCAGCTCATTTTTCATCACAAGCCAAATGCCCCACCACACCCAGCAGCTTGCCAAGCAATCTACCTGCGCTTCCGAAAGCTAGCGAGATATTCGGCTCTTTAAACCCTCCCAACACAAGCAGCAAAATAGAAGAATGTTGTGCACTAAAACTGGCAAGGCAACAAAAAGATGGATCCCCAGGCCCCAAAGCGATATCCACTGCTTTCTTTCCACTAACACCACTGTTCAAATATTGTTTGACAACCAATTCCATCCCAGACTCTTAGGGCCATATGTATCAAGGAACCATTTTGCGTTTCTGTAATAGCGATTTTTAAGAAATCGCTATTTCAGAATCGCAAAATGGTATGTATCAGGAAAAATGCAATTTTTTAGAGATTTCTTGATATTCCTTAATTGCGAATTAAGGAATACTTTCCCATTCATTTCTATGGGCCTCCTGGCCCATAGGAAGGAATGGGAATTTATTCACAATTTGCAATTCGCACTTTGCTAATCGCAAATTGAGAATAATTTCAAGGGTGCAGGGGTGTCCAAAGGACACCCTGTTGCACCCCTGAAATAAGTATGGGTGCACATGTGGTGCACATACATGTCCTAAGGGCATGTATGTGCGTCACATGGCACTTTGAAAAATGCTGAAATGTGCATTTTTCAAGGAAATCGCAACTTACCACCAACTAGAAGTTGGTGGTAAATTGCGATTCCTTAAGGGCATTTTGGAATATTTTTTTGCTTGATACATTGCATTAAAGGAATCGCTAAATTTGCGATTCCTTAAATGCAATCGCAAAATAAGGGATGGCAAATTTTGCGATTCCGTATTTTCCACCCAAATTCTTTCATACATACCATTTTGCAAAAATGAGTTCGCGAATTTCGGCGTTTGCGAACCCATTTGGCCTTGATACATATGGCCCTTAGAGAGGATTCATCATTTAACCAATCTTCAAAAGAGGCACAAAATCAGACCCTCGCCACCACTGGCACATTGCCCTAATTTATGACAAAATGCCAAACTTTACGATAGTCTGTTACTTGACGACCTTAGAGCCTGGGCAGAATATCATCAGAGCATACCTAATAATCAATGCGGCTTCAGAGACAAATGTGGCACCTCCTTGAACCTGATAACTCTGGCCCTCGTGTGTGACAAAGCAATCAGAGGCAAAAGGGCACTCTACGTTTGCTTTGTGGAGTTCTAAGACGCATTCAACAGCATACCAAGAGGGCCTCTGTGGTGCAAACTGCAGGACTGGGGCCTGCCAGATGCATCGTTGAGAGCAATGGTGCAGCTGTATACCAACACTTGTGTGCAGATCAAACTAGGAGAAGGCTTCCGCATTTCTAGGAGGATCCCCGTGAACTCTGGGCTGAAGCAAGGCTGCGTGTTGGCCCCCTTGCTTTTTAACTTTTATATAGCTGTCATTTCAAAGCACCTTGATTAATCAAACTGTCATCCTCCCTCTGTGCTTACCATCCTCAATCGTACATAAGGGGTTTGTAGAACCGTCACAACATGTACAGCACACCGAGCCTGAGACTAATCTCATAGCGGTTTGCACAAGGGGCGGGTCTAGCTAGATCTGCAGTCTCTCATGACCAATTTTCTCTATTGTATGTACGTCTCTTCCCATAAGAGTTTTACAATGACCAAAGCTGCTGCCTGACTTTCCTAGGGTGGCCATTGCCCCAGGTTTTTAGAACACCTACCTCCACTCCTTGCACTGATCCATTCCACAATGGTCTGTCTAGACTGCGCCAGGTCAGCCTTCGGGTAGCAGAACATGTGATATCTATTCCTGTTTAGCTGACTGTTCTATAGTTAGGAATGTGCTCTATGAAATTTCCACACTGCTTGTAACACTTATGCATGAAGCTGGTTTAACTTTATGCATTGTCTGCTGATTTTGTGTCACTTTTAACAAAGATCAGCTAACCCTTCTCTCCACCTCTTCAGACTTATTCTGCATCGGGTCTCTGTTCTGTGTTCTGTGCCTTAGGCTTACTACTCTAACCCTATCCACAAAGGTCCAACTTGCTATGTGCACTATTTGTTATCTACTTATCAGGAAAGAGAGACCTATCTGAATCTTTTCCGTTGGTACTCAGTGATGTTTTATCACTATGTCTATTGGTAGTATGACGACCGGTAATGTTGATGTGGGGTAAAAAAGGCGACTCAGGAATCTCATTAATTGCGTGTGACAAAACTTTGGAGTAATGAGAGGTGGTGTCTTAAGGGATGGCATCATGAGGAGCAGGACCAGTAGCAGTCAGCTGATTCGTTATTGTTTGTACACCTTATCATTATATTCGATTTATCTGTTGGCAACTTGCTAGCTGGCATGCTAAGAGTTTTTTATTTGCTTTGATTGTCGTGGCATTATGCTGCAGCTGGGCTCGGCATGGGTCCCAACTGCTTCCAGCCAGGTCAGAACTCATATACAAGGAGTCCTGTGTTAAATAAGATATTTGCATTCCCCCTGCAGGCAAAGATGATGAACATTGTGATTACGCACTGGCACTGCATTGCATTGTTGGCACACTGCACTGGAACACTGACAGGACCAATCTCCAGGATTGACATCAATACTGGATCCCGCTACAGAATTGCAGCCGAATCCTGACCTAGACCGCATCCCCATTATTTGAGGGCGGAAGACCATTTGGCAAACAGTGATGGAATAAAAAGTGCAAAATAAATTTCATGTAATGAATGTTCTGTACCAATCAGGGCTAGATGGCGCACTAAGTACTTGCAAGTAAGTGTACGTGCACAGTCTTATAGACAGAGGCGTGTAGGAAGCTAACAGAATCCAAGCAATGCATCTGTATTAAGTGAATGTGCATTTATTTCATTAACTGTTCGCATTGCACCAGATGAGAAGCAGATTAGGACTTCATTGTTAGCTGCTAGCCTTGCTAAAACTGTTCTCAGGTCTGCTCAGTTTATGTTCTAAGCACCATAGTGTAAGCAGGTCTGCAAAGAATACTCCCTTTGTGGTCATATCTACCATCCCATCTTATCTGTTCAGCGTTCACTGTGAGTGAATCACAATTGTCACCTGAGGCGTTGGAAGCAACAGCCCCAAAATAACCATGCTGGAGTTCAAAAGGTAAATGTGAAATAAGGATGCTTGTAAACTAAGGGGCATATTTACAAAGAAGTGACGAGTGTGGTGTTAGCCTTCTTGGCTTAACACTACGCTCCGCCACTTCTGAAATACAGGGGTGCACCATATTTACAACAATATGGTGCAGCCCTGCATTTCCCCCTGTGCTGGTACTGATTTCAGCTCCCTAGCACCAACGCAGGCATGCTTGCACCCCAGTGGAAGGGTGCCTGCATTGGGGGGAATGATTGTTTATATGTTGTAAGGTGTCCCTTCCGGCACATAAACAATCTGAAATGGTGATTTGTAACTTCTAGGTGTGCTGCTTTGTGCAGCACACATAGAAGTTGCAACTCGTCATTTTTTTAAATGGAAATCATGCATGGTGTTTTGGTTTTTCGATGTGTGTTGCACAATGCAGCATACATAAAAACAACACAAACGAGGAGAAATAAAGCATTTCTTCGCGTTGTTCTCTGTTAAGACCAACTTTTCCTGGCCTTATTTTTGGCACTGTCACATATCTTGTAAATATGGGGCAGCGTCAAAATCAATTGGTGTTGTAGTGGAATACCCACCGCAACACCCATTGCCCATCCCTTTCAAGCTAAGTATAACATGAAAGGATGCCTTATTTACAAGCGACGTTAAGCCTTGTAAATAGGGTGAAGCCCAAATCGTCACAGGAAAATTAAAAAAAAAGGGAAGTTCCTGTGGTCATAGGGGCTTGTAAATATGCCCCTTAGTTTTTACCTTTGAAGACAGAGGTCAAATATCAGGCTATGTCTTCTGACAAATTGCTGCTTATTCATTTAACATAGAGATGGCTGTCTATCTGACAATCTTCCTGGGGCAGAGGGAGCAGGAAAGGAAAGCTGATGAATGTCATTTTTTTTTAAACCCACCAGCATTTAGATTCTTGTAAATGAACATTATGGTGATTTCAAAATATGTCAGCAGTTAGGGAAGTACAAAAGAAGCAGATTTGGTTATAATTCGGAAAATAAAGATTTGATAATGATCAGAGCAAATCAAGGCACTTTACTTGGTAATCTGTAAATGATAAATATTTGTTGAAACCTGAATTACACAACTTATGCTCAATGTAGTTGTATCAGTAAAACTGTATATCAGTGTAAATTTTGTAGCCATTTCAATGTAAAAGGAACTTTCTGTAAATGGCAGTGCACTTCCATACCATGCTTTGGTAATATATTTACAACAGCGTGCTACAAAATGTACAACCGACTACATACCACACCCATGCCACTGTCCGGCTGAATATTTGTGGCTTATTTGCTACACCTCGTTTTTTGTGTGACATGCACATTTTTAACAATCTCTTTGACTTCAGTGATGTAATGCTGATCACACCACCTCACTCTGTAAATTGTTCCAAAACCACTGGTTTTCACGTATCTATTACTGTCTTATAGGTTAAGATGAATATGGCATCAGCTGAGTGGATCTGCCAGCTGTTAATTTGCCACAGGCACGACCTCTGGTTCATGTTTTTCCTTGAAGTAAGAGAAGTTGCAGGAGATGGGAAAAAATATATTTTCTGTGGTAATGGCCAGAAGCACAGCAATCACTGAATGTAACCGCAAAAGGAATTAGTGGATTTAGTCTGCCTCACAAAGATAGACAGAATTGCACTCACAAATATATATTTCTGTATTTTGAATATATTCACTATATTTGGAATGTACAAAACTTACATCACAGGAGTACTGCCAGGACTACCCATTGCCTAAAAATTATTATATATTGCAAACGTTGTGTGTTAGAAATTGGGGTTGTGGTTGGCAAAGGTATCCAAACAATTCTAGTCAGGGTAAGTCACAAACACACTCTAAATTAACCTGTGCTCACCCTCTGGTAGCTTGGCATGGAGCAGTCAGGCTTAACTTAGGATGCATTGTGTAAAGAATTTGAGCAACACTTTAAACAGTAAAACAGTGAAAGCAACACACAATAGAGCTAGATTTAATAAGCAACATGAGACCAAAATGAAAGAAATCCAAAAAGTAGGTCCGGAGTTATGAATTTTTAAATACTAAACTGAAATTTAGTGCTTAAAAGCATAAAGCGTCAACTGGGGCTATCTGGTTGTGCTACACACAGTCAAATCCAAATCTTAAGGTTGGCCATGACGGAGTGTGGGTTGGATGCAGGTCCCAGGCTTGGCCCGCTGCAAAGTATCTTGAATGCATCAACATCAAGGACAATGCGGGGAGCAGAAGAGGTGATGCATCGTAATCAATCCTTAAAATGGAGGCAATGCATCGGGTCCTTGATGGTGGCCCTCACTTTGTCAGACAGCCTATAGATTTTTTTGTGACATGAAAGCTGTCTCCTGTGTCCACATCATAGGTACCTAGGTAGGTAATCCCAGGAATGAGGGAAAACAGAGATGAAAAATGTCCCATTTCGAGTGACAGTCCCTATGCTCTTCTGAAGTCAGGGTATAGGCATAGAGGTTCACATCTTCCACTGACCCATCCTTCTCTTTGGAGGCTAAGAAGTCTGGGAGTGGTTCTCTCTCCTCTTCCTTCCCTCCATCTGTCACTAGCAACATGGTGCCCTGTGACCTCTCAAAGTATACCTGGAGACAGTTGATATAGAGCAAAGTCTGGGGTGTTCTGGGAGTCTTGAGTTTCAGCAGGTAGGTGACCACCCCTTCCTCTTGACAACTACATAGGGCTCAGTCAAGCTGTCTAGGAGGGCCTTGGGCTCCATAACCCACATGTTCTGTACAGGCTAAAATTCCACAGGGGTAGCCATCTGGTCATCCCTCTGCTTCATCAATTTCTGGGTGGCCTCTTAGTTTTCAGAAGCAGCTTCCAAAATTTGGCCATCTGGCTCCAGAAGGGCAGCATGCAGATAACCACTTCCTAGGGAGGTTTCCTTGGATCTTTCGTCCAGCCTTTCATAACCAGACTGAGAGGTCCTTCTATAGGATGACCACACAGAAGCACAACAAGGCTAAATCCAACCTATTTCTGTGGGGGACGTCTTTGTAAGCAAAAAGTAAGCATGGTCAGAAGATATCCAACAGTGCCTCTGGGCCTCAGGCAGGCCATTGAGTATGCCTTTTAGGGTCTTGTTGAATATCTTAACAAGCCCATCGGTTTGTGGATGGTAAAGGGCAGCGAGATAGAAGTAACTTCACACTCTTTCCACATTGACTGCATATAAGCAGACAGGAAGTTGGTGCCTCTGTAAGACGCCAGTTTTTGGGGGAAACCCGCTCTGGTGAAAATCCCAACTAAGGCCTTAGCCACTGACGATGCAGTTGCAGTCCTCAGAGGTTGGACCTCAGGGTATCTTGTTGCATGGACCAGAAGTACCAGAATAAACCTGTTGCCAGAGGTTGTCTGGGGGCCCTTCGGCCCTACAATGTTGATGCTCCCCATTTCAAATGTCATCTTCAAAATAACCTAAACTCAAAATGAATAGGACTACCAGCAGCTGATTTTCAAAATCAAACCCTATCTTGTTTTTAATTGTTTTAAATCATTAGAACCCTGAATATATATTCTTATAGGAATGTATGTAGGTCATATTCTTGATTTAAACCATTTGGTGTGGTTTCTAACTATATATATACATTTATACAAACAAGAGGCAAACAGACAACTTAATTTCTCTGGAAACTATTTGAGAGCAAGCAAGGAACTATACGATGAGGCAACCAATGCATTGAACATTAAAATCGGACACTGGTGACATCAGGGACTTCTGGGAGAGGAGGAATGCAGGTTCCTCTGTACCCAATACCCTACCGCACCGTGTTTTTACATGTTGCCAAAAATTCACAAAGATTACACAACCCACCAGGTAAGCCTATACTTTCGGTCAATGGGAGCCTCGTAGAGAATACATCTATCTTCTTAGATGCTTTCCTTTTTCCATATGTCCTGAGTCTCCAATCGTTTTGCAGAGACAGCACTGATTTTATCAATAAAATTGAGGGGATTGCATAACAAGACAATTTCTGGTTAGTGACAATCGATGTGGTATCTTTGTACACGTGCATCAAACAGGAGGATGGGATCAATGCTTGTAAACATTTCTTTAGAGAGAGGTCCATCTTTCTGTATGAACAATCCAAAATGCTAAATGACATGTTGAAATTTTGTCTTGAGAACAACTTTTCTCTTTTTGAGGACAGGTGGTACAAGCAAGTGGTCGGTACCGCTATGGATAGCTGCTTTGCACCAAGTTATGCCTGTATGCTAATGGCATGGTGGGAGGAACATGTGGTTTGGATTGAAAAGAACGAACATCTGACAAGGCACATTGTTTTTTGGATGTGGTTCAAAGATGACATCTTTATAATCTGGGTTGGCTCCAAAATGGATCTAGACAATTTTCACACCCCACTAGGGAAAAAAGCGGTGAAACTCCGTTTCACGCATAAGTATGATCAGGATGAGATGGACCTTTTGGATGTCTGTGTGAAAATCAGGGATGGCATTATCTCAACCAACCTATGTAGAAAGGCGACTGCAGCCAATAGTTTATTGTATGCCAACAGCCAGCATCCCCCTAAGTTGAAGTGGAGCATCCCGTTTGGTGAGTTGGGGAGGGCTAAGCGTAACTACAACACACAATTTGCGTATCAGAAAGAGTAGAGCATTTTGCTGGATAGGTTCAGGAAAAGAGGCTGTCCCAAGAAAGTTTTTTAAGGGTGGCTATAGAGAAAGCTGCTACCCAGGAGAGAATGGCCCTACTGGCTAAGAGAACTGACACTAGGAAATAAAGTAATTACATTAGAATGATAACAACCTTTAATATTTAAGCATAGACCGTACGTAATACTCATAAAAAAACACAGGCACATTGTCAGGAATGATCCAGTATTAGGATCTCTGGTCAGCAACCACCCTCTGGTCACATACAGAAATGCTTGTCAAAAGCCACATGGGGACAATGAAACAACAAAGTTGGATACAACAGCAGAAAGGCTTTTTAAGTGTGGGAAATGTAAGGCATGTAGCACCAGCAAAAACAGAAGAACATATCCAATACCAACTGGGAGGACAGGGGATATAAAAAAGTTCATGAATTGTAATACAGCTTTCTGTGTGTATGCAATAATGTGTCCTTGTGAGAAAATTTACATAGGGAGTACCATCTTCCCTATGAAGAAAAGAATCTCGGAGCACTGTAGAGCAATCAAAAATGGTGATCTGAGTAACTCAACTGCACGACATTGGTTGAAATACCACAGTAAGAATGTTAACAGTTTATCTTTTTTTGGCATTGACAGGATGGCAGCAAACACCAGAGGAGGTAACCATGAGAAGCAACTAAGAATCCTGGTGTCGAAGTATATCATACTCCTCGATACTAAGAGCCCTTTTGGGCTGAATGAAGTTGAGGAACTGTTTATCCACATTGGATGAGTACCTCATTTGTTACATTGACTTTTCCTGCTTTCATGGTGATCCAAGGTGTCTCGGTATATACTGTGTCTTGGGGAGGGCTCTCCAACTAGGAGCGGTATCAGCAGGTTGGAAAACTTCACAGGAAGCATAGCCTTCTAGAACTCTAAATTTAGGGGCCGATTATGATGGCGGACGGACCTGAGTCCGTCCGCCACCATAGAGAAGGAGGGACCGTCCGCAGGGGCAGCGGCGGTCCCTCCGTGCAAATTAGGATGTGACCGCCACCCTGGCGGTCACATCCTGTATTTTTATCATTGCGGCGGGTGCCGCCGCAATGATAAAAAAGTAAGTTGTGCATTTGCATGCACAAAGCGGCTGGCACCTCGCGGTGCCTGCCGTTTTGTGCAGGCAAATGCAGGGGGGTACCATAGGTACCCCCATGTGCACCCCCCACCCCCCCTTCACCCCTGGGGGCCCGCAACGGGCCTACAAACACAAATCCGTATGCCTTTACACGGCGGAAATGCCGCCGTGTAAAGGCATCTTTCCGCTGTCATCCTAATATGGCTGGCGGTGTCTGATAGACACCGCCAGCCATGTTAATGCTTTTCCGCCGCGGGCGGAATCCGCCCGCGGCGGAAAAGCGGCGGACAGATAGTAAGACCCACCAGCCATCCTAATATTGCGGTGGGTCTTGCAAGGCTCCCCGGCGGATTTCCCGCATCCTCCGGGCCGGCGGTGGCTTCCGCCGGCCCGGTGGATGCGGGAAATCCGCAATCGTAATCGGCCCCTTAGTGTGGTTCCACACTGTTTATTAGTTTCAAATGTTTGATCGTACTTCATTTTGGGTATCTGTAAATATCTACATATAATAATGTTTAAAAGGGACCAGCTGGGGTACACTTATAATCTAGAGATCATGAGAATGCTTCGGCCTGGTTAATCTGCTCCCCTTTGTTTTATTTTTGTCTTTTTAATTTAGTTTTCCATCTTGACTGCACTGCCACTGTAACTATAGTTCCCCCCTGAAAGCCCCCCCTTCACTTTTAAAAATAGTATATCAAATTTTTTGACATTATTGTGTAGATTGGGGTAGTTAATGTGGGTTGCACAGTGGTCACCTTAGTTGTACTAAGATAGATCTATCATCAGCTGTTCAAGGACCTAAATTGGTATTACTATATTTTCTATTTATGCATGTAGAAAGGAAAGAGAATTCACTCTATGTAACTCCACCACTTGGCCTGTACTGTTTGAGCCACTGTGCTTTGTATTTAGATGAGCAAGAGTTAAAAATGCTTAATATTGGAAAAGCGCCAACCTTGAAATATCGTTATTTAATCAGGGACAGTACTCCTTTATGGGTAGGCTGATATGTATTTAGATTTGTCTGTGACTTCCCAAAAAATCAAATGCCATTAATTTAATAACACAAAGTGATTTTGGTAGCGCAAATAATACTGTAGCACTGAATCAAAGCACCAGAAGAAAGTCTTTCCTCTACTTGCATTTGTTTGTGAACTACAAAAAACACTGTAAAAGTCTGGTTTCAATGTTTATATGCCTAAACCAGTGGTGTATGGTCCTTCTTCTATGTTAAATACACTTTAAGTGGTGGTTTCAAGTGGTGAAACTTTGGTTTGTGACAAAGACCGTTCTGGTCGAAACGCATCGCCAATAACAACAATTTAATTTACACTTACCCTGGTGTGCGAGTCTTTTTCATTGTGAAGGAAGTGCTCACGGCATTTCGAAGATATATATATCGCCAGTAGGTAGTTATAGTTAGGACCTAGTTACCATAGGAAAATCGAAACATTCTATTCCCAATAACTTTTTGCTGATTGACGAATCTTGGCAACATTGTCAAAACTTATGGCCCACCTCGGTCCGGTCCTATCTTGAAAGTTCTGGGGTGATTTGGCAAGAGGAGGCTGAGAAAAAAGGGGGGGTCCCAAAACTTGTTTCCTCCATGCAATTGTCCATAGGAAACTTTAGACACTGCTACAGTCCGTACTGCTGAACGGAATTACACCAAATTTGGCAAAAAGGTAGTCCTTGGTTCAGAAAGAGCCCTAGTTGTTAAAAGGTGTAAGTCCATTCAGTAGTTTTTTAGAATAATAATGGAAAAAGAAATATAAATCTATCTGGGCAGAGCCTAACCACACATCTCATCGTGAGATCTGATTGGCAGTCAGCACTTCATCCAAGAAGTGTTGGCAGCCATCTTAGGACCAATATACATGATAGCACCTCATTAAAAAGCATTGCAGTGAATAGAAGGTTTTAAGACTTTAGTTACATTATGAATCATTTGTTGATGGTACCATACTCATTTTAGAAATAGTGGTGTGTTCTAAGGTGATTTTACTATGTGAAAAAGCCTTCTGCTGGGATATCATGAATCATGTTTGAGAGAAAACTATTTTCTCATGCTTTTCCCAAAGAGGTTTGGAAGGTGATCTATAAGATTAACTGAGATAATATTTTCTGTAAATTCACATTATCTTTCACAGCCATGTGAGAATGATGTCTGCATTTCTCAGTAAAACATGTACATCCAACAAGGGCAGAGACTGTCAGTTGATTCCTTTGTGTTCTACTGCAGCTTCCCAGAGTGTTCTAATAAACAACTAGAGCGCTAACAGTCTTACTTTTGACAACCCTGAAGCTTCTTGATTGGAATAAAGTGGTCACTCTTAAAACATTTGATTTAAAAAGGAACAAAATGAGGGGGTTCATTTTGTCAGAGAAAGTATGATTAGTGCTGAAGAAAGAAAAATTAGGGCACATTTTGAGTGACTTCTCAAATCCTCTTCTATTTCATAAAAACATTCTGACATGCAGACTGAAACATGCACTTTTAATACCAGCAGCAGACTTCCGTGGTGAGCAGTAGCTTTCCTACAGTGATCTAATGAGCAACTAGAGTGCTAACATTCAGAATTTCTGGCAAATGTGTGACATATCTGAATACCTTCTTGATGGAATCAAAGTAAAAAACTGAAAGCATTTCCTACTGAGGAGACTGCAGTAAATGAGGAAATTAGGAAACTCCATAACAAAAGAGCCCAAACGTAGCACAAATATCATCCAGATGTAGCCCACATGTAGCCCAATGACAGAAGTGTGCAAAACACTTTTTTATTTTTGTGTTTTTACAGTTTTATATAGTGCAGACTTGTCAGGTATTGGAGTGCTTTAAATGAGCATTGGTTACATCACACAAGAAAACATTTATATTGGTTTTAGACATGGGGAGATTAAGTGATTTGACCAGAATCACAGAATGTCGAGCTGAAGCAGAAACTCCAACTGGTTCCCCAGTTGCCAACTCTGCAGCTCTGGAATTAACACCACATCCTCTCCCCTAAGTGCAACATTTAATCAAGTGGTCAACTGGATAAAAAAACATAAAGATAACAAATAATTTAAAAGCGCTTTGTCGCTTTTTGAAAACTCGGAAAATATGTCCTCATTTTAGTTTTTTAGAGCACTAACCATAATTTTGATGCAAATAAAACCCTCTCATATATGTCATTTCTAAAGGACATGCTCTAGGTATTACAGTTCTGATTACATCAAGATAACGTCAGGCGTTCCACACTTTTGTAATATATATATAGAATGTTAGCAATCTAGTTGTTCATTAGGATACTGTTGAGAGGCCAGGGGCACGGACTCTGAAAATTGAAGGTAAGTAGGAGGGTGCAGAGGCAACAATTTGACCACACTGGGCAGGCAGGAAGGGCAGTGGCAGCACAACAGACTATGGAGGGCAGTGGAAAGGGAGGTAGGGGCAACAAACCAACAATACAGGACTGGCAAGAGAGGCTGTGGCAATATAATAGACCATTGAGGGCAGAAGGAAGAGGCAGTGGTAGTACAACTATACATGCCAACAGACACGATTCAGCCTGAAAACGCCCAATGTTTTTAAGACCAAATCGGCTTTATTTGATCTGTCCCCTGTCTACAATCTCCTCTTTTTCAATGTAAATCAAAGGGAAAAATCAATACGCCAGTTTTTTTTCAAAATCTTTCTCTTACCAAGGTCAAAATGTTAGCAAGTATGGTACATTGGATCATGGAAGGCAGGGGGAATTGGGGTAGGAACATGGACTTGAAAAACAGAAGACAGGAGGGACATGAAGAGATGCACCAAACTGACCCTACAGGGCAGGCATCAGGGTTTGCAGAAGCACAATACACCACTCAGGGCATGCGGGATGGGAGTGCAGCACAACAATCCATATAAAGCAATAGGGCGGGGACAGGACCATGCACATGGACAACAGAGAACAGAGGGGGAAAAGGCAGTGGTAGCTAGCTGACCACAATGGACAGACAGGAGAGAAAGCTGCAGCATAACGGACCAAAAAGGGCAGGAGGGCATTACAATGGAACAGACAAGCCAGGAGGGAGGGAATAGGGGTCTGCACATGAAAACAGAGGGCTGGGCGCAAGGGGGCAGGGCGGGAGCAGCAAGATGACCATGGTGGTCAGACAGGATGGGCACTAGAAGCAAGACACACCATGGAGAGCAACAGTGAGACTATAATGGCATACACACAGACCATGGAGGGAAAGTAGGAGGGGGTCAGGTACAGCTAGCTGACCACACAGGGAAGATGGGAGGGGCCATGGCAGCACAGACGACTATGCCTGGCAAGCAGGAGGGTTAGTAGAAGCACAATGGCTATGATGGGCAAGAAGGAAGGTGCAGGGGCATGCACAAAGGACCATGTAGGATAGAAGGGAGGGTCAGGACCTGGGCACAGACAAGAGAGTTCAGGGGAAGGGGCCTCATAACAGACCACGCAGGGCAGGCAGGAGGAGCAGTTGCAGCACAACAGACCAGGGAGGGCAGAAGGGTGTGGCAGAAAATGGACCTTGGAGGACAGGAGGAAGGGAATAGGGGCATGGAAGTGGACAGGCAGGGTGAAGGTGGCAGGGACAGATAACAGTCATCTGACAATGCTAGGCAGGTGGGAGGGGAGTGGCAGCTCAACAGAACACTCAGAGTGGATATGAGTGTCAGGTCCATGGAACATGGTGGGCAAAAAGGATGGAGCAGGGGCATGCACACAGACATTAGAGGGCAGGGGAAAGGAGAATAGGGGCAGCAAGCTAAGCCTAGGGGCTAAGCAGGAGGTCAATGGTGGGGCATATAATTGGGCAATGGAGCGCAGGAGGAGTGGACTGGTACATCATGCTATATGGAGAGCCTTCCCCAAAGGAAATGCCGTGAAGCACCCGCCTGGATCGTTGACCAGCGATGTCAGACCTCATTGAATGGGTCTAGTGTTTTCTCCTAAGACACAGGTATGATATAAATCTGTCTAGCCGCCACCCCACTCGAGGTTGTTAGGATAGACGGGTCCTGATTTTCTTTCCTGTCTGTTTGTTTTCAACTACCGCAGGAGTTTGGCCACCAAGTGGGATTCGCCAATACTGCCGCTTCCCTGAGGATTCGTCCGGGGATAACTTTATAATTAAAAGGTAATTCTCTAAGCGGTAGTTTTCTTCCTAATCCCGGCAAGCTGCAATACAACTATATTTATGACCCGTTTTAATTACAGGTCCCCGGGCACCAAGTACTTCCAGCCTTCCAATTGCCCTGACGAAAGCGGAGGGGAATAATATAACTCAGGTACCCATGTGACCGATTTTTTTATTTTTTTGTATCTCCTACGCGGTGGTATAATTAACATCAACCTGTCCCTCATTACTATACCTGTTTTACAGGTGATTGCACCATTATTCGACCCCCTGAGACGTCGATCTCATCAGATGTAGGATTCAGGTATACTCCTTTTTATATTTTTTACCTAACGGGGATTTTTCCAACTAAGGCCTAATATAGTTACCCCCTGCTTTTCTATAAATTTCAGTCCCTGGGAGACTAGATACAACGTGCCTGTTTTATTTAATCACGGCCGTGATCCTCTTTGCGCAGGTGAGACCATTTACAGCGGTTTTTGTGCTCTCTTGCCCTCTCCCACTACTCCAGTTGGACACAAACCTTGCATGTTTACCTAGTTAACAGCTTGCACCCACCCAGTGCACTGTCCTTCATTTTCCGACCTCTCCTTTCCACCACCCCCTCCCATACCTGGTCCACCTAGCTATATACCCCGCCCCTTCTCCCCAACCAATTTTCCCATACCACTGACATTGTTTTTTCTAGTGGTCTAAAATTAATTTCTCTACCCACAGCACCCCTAATTGAGACAACCCTGTCCTGAAGATGGTCCACATTGTCTAAGGACCGAAACGTCGTCGACCCTCCAGCGCAAATTTCAGGCGCATAACATTGTGACCCTAATTGTTTCTTTGCAATTACAGACTGCATTATAAATTGTCACTGTTTTTATGTCACTGTTGAGCCACTCATTGTATATATTGCACCTTGCTCACTTTGCGCCGTCCGCCGCTGCACACGCTTTCACTTGAGTCGCCACCCTTCACTTGTACATACCGTGCACCAAGTCTTTCTTTGGGTTGTCACCCTGAAGTTTGGTTTATGTGCTGTAGATAACTTTATGTCTCTAAAAAATTGTTGCTGCAATATTAAACAACTAAAAAAGTATTTTTCCAAAAACTATTTGAATAGGTGTCTCCTTTCAATACGTTATGTAATGCTTTTTGCATACTGTGTAAATTGTCTGGAAATTTATACCTTCTGGGATACTGTCTTATCTTTATATGGAGAGCAGTGGCAGCACATCAGACCATGCATGGCAGGAGGGAGGAGGCTAGTCAATGGATTCAGACAACAGAGGCTAGGGAGGAAGTGGATGGGGCAGTAAGGTAACTGTTCAGAGAAGGCGGGAAGGCCAGTGGCAGAACAACGGCCACACAGGGCTGTAATAAGGGAGCAGGGACATGAGCAGCTAGCTTGGGTGCGGGCAGCACAATGCCAGGCCCTGCTTCCAACTCCCCACCATCCATTGTGATATGCATCTTACTTAACGTTAAAAAAAACCTCGAAATTTGCTGAAAAAAACAAAGATTACAGGGGCGTTGTAGTTAGACTCAGATTTCACTCATACACAACCAGTGAAATTCAGCAGTTATAGTTACCTGAGCTAACTATAACCTACGCCCCCGCAATGTACTGCTAATGACCTCAGACATTACATCATTCATGACATGGTCAGTTACATCACTCATGACATCTCAAATGAGCTGTGAATGGAATGGAACTATCATCGCTAGAACTTTATTTAGGGATAGTGTGTGTATATTAACACCCATTTTTTGTCTTTTCTTTTGTGTAAGAACCATTATAATACGCAATGTGCCCAGATTAATATGGCCGATAGCCTTTCACTTTAAAGTAATGTGTAGTCAACTCAGGGTGGCGGCACTGCTAAGAATCTTGCGGTTGGATTTAGTATGTTTGCAAGAAACGCATATTGAGGCATCAAAAAGCTATCTCCTGTGACAGATGGGATTTGCTCTTCTGTCAAACTCTAAGCAAGAGTCTAGGAATAGGGGAGTTGCAATCTTGGGTAGAACTGGGGACGTGGTCGTGATTAGGAAAAAGGAGGACCAGTGGGGACGGTGGGGGATTTTGGAATTAACCTTTAAAGGCGGGAAATTTACCCTTGTTACGGTTTATGGTTCAACGGAGGATGATCCTGAGAGCTTCCAATATTTGGACACGGAATTGGCACACTGGACAGAACCAATAGTAATATGCGGGGATTTTAACGTACATGATCCTAAAAGTACATTTCTGCAGGTGGGAGGTTGTTATCAAGGTAGGAAAAGGAGAACATATAGGGCACTATCTGATCTAGCCATACACAGTTCTCTGATAGACCCTTGGATTAAGATTTACCCAAGTAGAGATGGAAGTACATTCTACTCTGCCCCTCACAGAGTTATGGTCAGACTAGACTATTTTTTGATCTCTGGGTCCTTGCTGAGGGGGGCAAAGATGGAAAAACATCCCCGTGTGGTATCAGACCATAGCCCCTTAGTGTTAACTTTTGAATTAGGTCAGGTACAGAGGAAGGAAAGACAATGGACTTTTGAGAGAGCCTTGCTTAAGGATGACGGGTATAGGGAGCATATGGAATGCTGGATTAGAAGCTTTTGGGATATTAATAGAGGAACTGCTGCCCCAGGGGTAGTTTGGGATGCATTCAAGGCTGGAGAGAGGGGGGAAACTCTGAGCTATGTACTATCAGCGCAGAAAAGGGAAAAAATGAGAATAGAGGAAATTAACAGAAAGCTGATCGAGGATGAGGAGGAATTGGTAGCAGCTATCCAACAGCAGTCATCACTAGAAAGGAATTTACTTAGAATTGTCTCCCTTAAGGCAGCTGCTACAGAACATATATCTAAGAAGGCAGCGGAGAATTATTTAATTAGGACGGAAGGGGCATATGAGTTCAGTGAGAAGGTTGGCCATTTGTTGGCGGTTCGAACTAGGCAGAGGTTGGCAGCATCAGATATTCCGGAGATTATAGATAGACAAGGAGATTGTATTATAGGGGCAGAAGGAGTCAGGGAAGTCTTTAGGCAGTTCTATGCATCCCTATATCAGGAGGATAGGGGGGGAGAGCCACGAGAGATTGAGGGGTACCTGAGGGGCGTCACACCGCCACTTATTGCCGCGAAAAGTAAAGAGGAGCTGGAAGCGACTTTCCAGATGGAGGAATTTTTGAGTGCACTAAGTACTCTACCTTCGGGTAAAGCTGCCGGCCCTGACCAATTGCCGGTGGAATTTTATAAAACATTTCAGGGAGTTTTAGGCATAGATATGTTTAATATGATGAGACAAGCACAACTTGGGAAAGCAATTCCTGACTCATGGGGTGGAGCAGATATAGTCGTGATCTTGAAGAAAGGGAAACACCAAATTACCGGGCTCCTACAGACCGATCACCCTCATGAATGCTGATGTCAAAGTATATTAGAAAATTCTGGCCAAGAGACTTGCAGGGATTATTGAGAGTTTAGTAATCTGCTCACAGCATGGGTTTATACCGGGCAAAGGGACCACGCAGCACACCAGGCTGGTGATCACGATGTTTGATGCGGCAGGTATCCTGGGAGACCCTATGGCGGCAATATTTCTCGATGCCGAGAAGGCATTTGATAGGGTCTCCTGGGAATATCTATGGTGTACCCTAAGGTGGAGTGGAATAGGGGAGCGATTTATAAAAGCAATGCAGACTTTATATAATAATCCATCAGCTAGAATTAGGGTCAATAGGGGGTATTCAGCAGTAGTAAAAATAGAAAGAGGGACTAGACAAGGCTGTCCATCATCCCCACTTTTATTTGCGCTATGCCTAGACCCCTTTTTGCGTAAACTGGAAGGGAACCAAGGGATCCCCAGAATGAGCCTGAATGGTTGCGAAGCAAAAACACTGGCTTACGCAGACGATGTAGCCATTTTAACTCCTAGTCCGGAGGGTGCTATTAGGGAGGTGGAGAGGGAGGCTCAGAATTTTGGTCAGGTTTCTGGCTACAGCCTGAACAAATCCAAGACCCAGATAATCTGTAATCAGTATGTACAAGAGGGTAGAGATACAAGAGTTGTTGAGTCAGCAGTATACTTGGGAGTGGCAATATCAGCTGATGTGGAAATGGTCGTGCAGAATAACATGGCTCCCTTAATGGTTAGTGTAAAGTCGGATCTAGATCGGTGGAATAACCTCCATCTCTCTATAATGGGGTGCACAAATATAATCAAGATGCTTATATTGCCTACATTTTTGTACTACTTTAGGGCAATCCCCCTTTTTTTCGAAGGAAGATGGTTCAATACATTGGAAGGTGTCCTTAATAGATTCATTTGGGTGCAGGGCAAAACTCGCAGGGCATATAGGTATACAACACTACCAAGAGAAAGAGGTGGATGGGGGGCACCGGATTTTAGATTATACTATTGGGCTGCTTCAATCCAGTATTTGCAAGGGCTGATAGGAGGGGGCGGAGTAGATCAAAGAATAACAGATTGTTCCTCTAGCTAATTCACTACTACTTTATTGTGCATGATTAATTAAAACCTTTACAATGTAAATCAAAAAGGATTCATTAAAACATAAATCACATTTAAACGTGTTAAAACAAAGTTTCAGTCCCTGAGAGAATACACAAGAATCCATGGTGAGATAGCCGCAGCAAAATTAAAAGAAGCTTGACATCATGTTAGACAGCCTATTTATCCTAAAATCAAAACAGAAAAAGTTAAAAATTAAGAATTAGAATCTTCCTCCCTGTCTGGCATGGGGAAGAAAAAAGAAATTCCAAGGTACAAAAAAACAATTATTAATTTATGATAACAGTTCGGTGGGAACCCTTTTATCTAATCAGTTCTAGACAATGTAAGGGGGGGCCAAAGAGGTCTCTCTGGGGGATAGTCTTCTGAGGTACCATTAAGCTTGTCCTTAGGGGCCTTTATCGTGCTACTTGATTTATTCGGTTCCATCAAAATGTTTGAAGCGGTCCTCAGCTATTTCAAGAAATTTTACCATTCGGCTACTCAATTGGATGTCATCTCCTTTAAAGCATGCTAGCACCGCTTGCCTGCAAGTCCGTACATTACGGATGTTGAAAAGTGGTGGCAGAAGAATGCGACGATCTTGGATGAGCTTGGTGCACGTAGTAATCAAGTGGACTATGTTTTCCTTGCCCGTCCCGCAAAGTCGGCATGTTGTGGGTAGGTGTGGCCGTAACCCTGGAGGTAGATGAGCCGCTGACGGCAGTAGGCCTAAGCGAAATTTCAAGCATTTCTCTTTAGTTTTTTTAGAAAAGCCTATCTGCAGATAGTTTTGAGGCAAGAGCATAGTGTATGATTGAACTGTAAGCCAGCCGTGGGCCCGCTCTGTTAGGGCGGCTTTGTCCTGCAGCAATGATTCCTTCCGTACTATTTTGTTAACCACCTTTTTGAAGAGTGCTGTGGAACCCGAAACTTCCCAGAGTTGCTTTAAGCCAAGTTCCTCCATGGCTGCTTCCAAGTACAGCCTTGCCGGGCAAGTTTCTTTGTTTTGAAGTTCCTTCCACAGGAGAGCATTCAAGGTCTTCGCGTCCCCCCTGCTTACTTTATACCAGGTTTTTATGTAGGCTCCCTTGCACGCCAGCTCTTCTTTTTGTAACCCAAACTCTAGTCTCATTTGGGCTGGTGATGCATACATTGGAAGGCCAAAGATCATGCAAAGTGCTTTTGCCACTGTTCTGTCTAGTAAGGAAGCATCCCTCCCCCTCATAGCTTCACTACCATAAGTGATTGCCGGGACTAATTTTGCCTGGATTACCTTTATCAGAGGAAGTAAGCTTGGCCCCGACACTGTGTTTTTTAGATTTCTGAGTGCCGCTGCAGCGATTAATCCTCTCCTTTTTATGGCTTCACATTGCGGTGTGAAATTGCACTTGTGATCTGTGATGACCCCCAGATATCGATATTCGCAGACCTTTTCTAGCTTGCTGGATGACAAAAGCCAGTTTCATGTTGTTTTGTTTTTTGAAAGGTTAATACACATAACTTTTGATTTATCACGATTGATGGTGAGCCTGTTAGCAGCGGAGTAACTTGAAGGCCAACCGGGGTACGACTAATGAGTAACAGGTCGTCTGCGTAGAATACATTTGAGATCTGTGAGCCCCCTAGCTTTGGAGCGTGCGAGTTGCATTCATTTAGTAGTATAGATAGTTCTCCCATAAAAAGATTAAAAAGTATCGGGGCAAGAACACAGCCCTGTTTTACCCCTGTATGTGTCGGAATCTTTTTTGTTAGAAAGTCGCCTGTGCCGAGCCTGACTTGCACCCATGTCTCGCTGTGTAGGAGAATTAATTGTTTTAGCAGCAGGGGGGGAATGTTCAACTTGTGTAGCTTTTCCCACAAAAGGTTTCTGTCCACGTGATCGAAAGCCGAGCTATAATCAATATAGGACAAGTAGAGTGGATAGTTCGCTTCTTGGGCTGCATCAATTAATAAAGAAAGAGCTAAGATATTAGAGGTAGTTCCCATACCTTTGCAAAAACCTGTTTGGTTGTATGGGATTGCTGAAACTTCGGTTGCCCAAGATGACAGTTCCTCTAGGAGCAGACCCGCGAAGTATTTGGCTTCGTTATCGAGCAGGGACACTAGCCGATAATTTTTTGGGTCGCTTTTGTCTCCCTTTTTAAAGATGGGAGAAATGATGGCTCCCCCCATGAAGTCGGAATTGATGATGTCTGCAAAATCTTGACAAACATTGGTCTGAGGGCAGCTGCCCAAAAATCGGGATCTTGTTTGAACAATATTGGGGGGATCCCGTTTGTACCCGGGGCCCCCTCTCGCCTTCCCTTTGATATTCGGTTACAGATCGATGCACACTTAATTTCAATTGTCTGGTCATGCTGCTGGGGCTCGTAATGGTCACAACTGAGTGTTAAGCGTTCCTCTGTGTATTTTGTGAATTTGGGCATTCCTTGGGTGTTAATATCATTACCCTTGAAGTGAGTGCTAAGAAAGGTTATCCAATCTTCTTCAGGGACTAAGGAATTAATGCCTTGACTCCTCCCCGTAGACAAATTATTGATTTTTCTCCAAAATTGAGCGCTGTTGCTTGATTTGGCGTCATGTAGGAGTTTGGCCCACAGGGACTCTTCGGATTCTCGCTTAAGTCGCCAGACCAGCCTCCTGCGATCACGCTTTAACGACCTTAGTTCGTCTTTGGCAACAGGGTCTGTCCTTACCCTTCGTAGCTTTTTGCCGATCAGAATTTTTAGGTTTTTTAGGTGAACATTATTTGTAAAAGCATAATTGAGATGCCGCATTGAATTGACAGTATTTCCCCCTCCATCACACAGGTTTTTTCTCTGTGTTTGTCCCATGTTTTTGTGTAATATTTCTGTAAATTTCTCCCAGCAGGCAGTTAGGTCTGCTCTTTCTTTTTGGGCTTCGCCAAGTGCATGCTTTGCATAGAGCAGGAGGCCCGAAGGGTCATCTGTTCTGCACTTTAACCGGGTATCGTTCGCAGTGTAAACTAGTTCATGCCCAATAGCACATGCTGGGCTCGGAGTTTCAAAAGCCTCTAGTGTCACTTCTTGATGTAACTGGTCACTGTAGTCAAGTAGACCAATATGGAAGTCGGTGGCCACTTGAAACAAATTACCAGAGAGGAAGGTGAAGTCAATTGTTCAACTGGTTGTTGTACTGTGGAATGTTGCTACTTGGGGACGATCCCCTGGGAATCTCCCATTAAGCGCTCGTAGACCAAGTTCTTCAAGTGTTACTAAAAGTCGCTGTGCTGCTTTTGTACTTCTTCCCCCTGATGAGTTGTCTTGAAAGTAGTGTTCCAAAGCCAATGGGTCCTCGGTGCTGCTGACTTCAGTGGCCGTTTTATTGAGCATATTCTGATTGAAGTCGCCACTAACAATCTGACTGTTTGTATCCTCTGCAGTTAATAGCTTTATAAGCTCTTCTTTTAGTTGCAGGGCTCCTTGCATCTTACCTTGGGGATGTAGGTAAAGGTTTACTAGAATTAGCTCCTCCGTCTTTCCTTGGTCTCGAATTGAGATTTGTGATACATGCATTGCATTGGGGGAATCTAAATTGTATGGTAGCGGCACTAATGTGCGTGTTCTTTTTAATGAACAGTATGTGATGAGGCCCCCTTTTTTGTGGCCAAATCTTGCAGACTGGGTTGGAGGGATGAAATGCAGGGTAAATCCTGGTAACGGTGGGGGAGAGTCTGACCAAGTTTCTTGCAAGGCTATGATGTCGAAGCTTTTCAAGTAAAGTTTTAGTTCTGAGTCCAAAAGCTTATCCCCAATGCCGTTGATGTTCCAGGAGCAGACTTTGAAGTTTTTAAGAGAATTCCCTGTTACAGACTTGTCTTGTCAGTATTTTTCCGGCTTGTTATTTATAGTCCTGGATACCCATGTCCAGTCTAAATTAGTACGCTCATTCCTAGCGTGTTGCCTTCTTATGCCCAGTTCTTTTGGTCCCGAACTGGACAGGGAGTTGCTACGAGCCTCTCGCAATACAGAGAGCGAGTGATGGATCTGATTGGCTTGATTTTGTGCGTTCCGATGTGTAAAGTCACTTGCCTGGGTCTGGATATCTCGGTTTTACAAATGGGCAAAGTATTATGCCCCAACTATTGAGTTTCGCTTGTTCGTTGAGCACGCTCTCAGCCAACTTTGTTGAGGCCCATACTGTTTTAGTGACCTCCACCCCCGGGTATTCTGGTGAGGCTATGAATTCTACTGAGTCGAGGTCCTTGGTTGATATGTTTGTTAAGCTATCAATGGAGTTTAGCAAACGTAGAATGTTACCCCTGTTTAAGATGTCAAAAGCGCCCCTTGACGTGTATTCCAGAATTAATAAGATTGTGGGGTTGCCTAAATGCTCCTTTGTCCTGTTGGAGCCGCTCTGCGGGATTGTGGAGGTGATCGCAACCCTGGTGGCTTCCTCTGCTGGAATTCTCTGATCCAGGGCCTTTGGTTCCTCAGCTCCACTTACAACCAGTTTTGAGGAACTTCCTGTTGGTATGGCTTCTGGGGGATGGTCTAATTGTACCCCTTTGTCTGCTTTGAGAGGTGGGTTTTTGACTCTTATGGTGCTCGTGCTAATATTGGTTCTTTCCCCACCATCGCTCGGACCCTCGCTCGAGTTACATTTTGTAATTTTTGCGCTGCTCCTCAGGGCGGGGCTTTCAACTTTTGTTGGGGTCATCGTATTAGAAATATTTATTTTTCGATTCTGTTTCCTTTGGGTCACATACCAATGATCCTGCTTAGGGAAGGGACGGGAGTCCAATTCCGTGTTAGTCTCGGGACTCGTAGGAGCCAGCTTGTCGGGCTTTAGGTCTGGAGGCAAGGTGCTGGCTTGGTTATTCATACCTTTCCCCTCAGCTAGAGTGCCTAGCTTTAACTTGCGGCCCTTCCTCCTTTGCTTTCTACCCCGCTTTGGGGGGCAACCGTGGTCCCGTGGGACGTCCTTTCGGTTGGATTCCCAAGTGGGGAGTAAGCCATTAATTGCTGCTGCTACCTGGGATTCTCCTTCCCTAGTATGACCTTGAGCTCTTAATAGCGTTGCATTTTCCTCTTCCCTTACCAGCATGTCTTTTTGTATTACAGGGGGGAGCCTCAGTAGGAGTAAAAATTACTCTACTGTTTTTTTGCCATGCACTGTTTGTTCTCTCCAGTTGACTCGTCAATGAACTATTTTTGACAGCCTCTCTAATGCCTGTAAGGAGGTTATCCATTGCTCCAGGGAGTGTAGCCAACTTGTCCACAATTGCGATGCCAGGACAATTTGATTGTATAAGTGCTGTCTCCTCTTGTGCCCTTTTGACCAGACTGTTCAGTTCAGCTAGCTTGTTATAGATATTGGAGACAAAAACTGAGAGTGAGTGTAAGACTGTTAGCTGAAGGTCCATTTTGTCCGATTGATATTGGATGGCGTTAACAGACAGTTGCATTGTGCGCAAGAGAGATTCCCATATGTCTACCTTAGGTTGCGGTGGTGGGATCATGGTGCTGAGCTGTGCGGCTTTGCATTTTAGACTTGTTGCAACTTCTTTTGGGGCCCCATGAGGTGGTGAGGTGTAGTAGGTGACCAATTCTTCCCACTCTTCTTGCGTGGGGTACGAAGCCACTGAGTCCAAAGGTTTTGATGGAGTGGTGACTGTACTAGCTGGGCCCGGGAGGTGACCTCGGGGAGGGGTTAGGGGTTGCTCAAACTGTGCCGAATGATGAACTTGTGCCTGGAACACGAGCGGTTCCGGTGCCATGGATAGGTTCCCCGCACAAGACTGGCCCTTTGTTTTGTCCTCGTGGTCTGCAGTTACCCCTGAGCACTTACTGAGATCTGGTTGCTCTTGCTTGTGATCTTGTGATGAGGGTGTGTTTTTCTCTACCATAAGGTCCTGTGGTCGTCCAGGGGGGCTGTGCCCTCCCCTTGTTACCAGTCCTGGGATCCACACTTTCAAATTGTTTGAAATGCTAGGAGCCGGCGTCAGTGAAATCGGGGTTACGGGAGTGACAGGAGTGCTGAGCACCTTTAGATCCATTTGTACCCCTGGATTTTTCTCAGAATCTCTGACGATCTAGGCCCAGTCTTCTGGGGAGCCTTTTTCTCCAGATGATTTGATGGTGACCTTCTGGGCCGATTTTACTGTGAGACCCGTACTCGTAGCACTCTGAAACGCTTCTTGCTGTTTGCTTGAGAATGCCTTTGTTTTTAATTTGTGCACCTGAGACAGGATTGATCCTGGGTCAGAATCGAGGCCCCACTTTCTGGTTGTCGTCGAAAATGTCGCCCCTATGTGGGATTCGCTGTAGTTTCCCTTGTGATTTGCGATCTGTGTGGTGTCAGGGCAGTCCCTCCCGTCGCAGTCATCTTCTCTGTCTTCCTCTTCTTCTTCCTCTCCTCCTGAGGTTCCGTGACAATTTTAAGTGATGTTTTTGATTCACACGAATATGGTCGAGTCTGGTATCTAAGAACCGCAAATGACGAGTTTAGTAAGTGTGCGCAGTTTCGCTGTGCTAACTTAAACCGTTCATTTGATATGTGGGTTTTTCATCTGTACCCACGGGTTCCATCTTAGATACGGCATCCATTTTGTCTCTTGCCCTCAAGTAGCCAGCGAACGGACACTGTCCGCTTCGTCACCCTGGGACTCTCAGGATATTTGTGGAAGACACATGTACTTTGTAAATATCTTTTACGATGAGGGGGATGATACTGTAAGGCAGATGGCCCCGCTCGAGGCTCATCTTGCCGTCCGGTTTATTGTCTCAGCCGTGCATCTCATTAGGCACGTCCCTTTGATGCCTGTATCTCGTGTTTCCCGATACCTCCCCTTTTTCACCCTTTTCGATTTCCCCACTGTCTCCATCTCCCTCTGCACCTGTCTTTGTCCCTATTTCGATCTGTTTTACTGCCGATTGGAATTCACTAATGTTGGGAAGATGGGTTTTTACAGTTGGGAACCGCCAAATGTTTCCGCACTTATGTTCCGGACCTTATGTGTACCAAAGTGACCAAAGCGACCCCTCCGAGGGATAATTATGGGAACCAGGTTGTAAACTTTTGTGTACCATGTTGTCCTATGAGTTAATTTTGTATAAAAGGAGCGATCCACAGAACCAATTTGAAGCAGTCTCCCCAAGTTGCACGTGTTGTACTTGTCGTGACTTCTGTGTTCCCTGCAGTAATAAACCTTGAATCTTTGACGCCGAAGGAAGTGTCCCGTGTCTCTGTAATTTGTGCGCCGAAACAGGTATCCCATGAAGGTTATAGGTGTTGTTCCCTGGCACCGCTGGTACTGTTAAAAAGTCCAGTCCTTCAGTTGGCGCCCACGTGGGGCGACTTCAGCGGTACCGGTCCGGTCCAAAGCCTGATGATCGTGAGGAACTTCGTGTGAAATCTCCGAGGGAAGGTGCACCCCGCTTCATCGATCCTGTTGTCGAAATAAGTGGCCCGAAGTTTTTCCATGCGAAGATTCCCGCCTCCTGACGGCTGCGACGGACCGATGCCCTGACTGTCGACCTGTCTTCGACGCCCGGCGTAGACCTTATGTACAAGCGAGACGATAGACGGGCCTTCCTGGTGACGCCATTGAAGTTCTGAGTTAAGTATTTGTGGGTCGCTCCCAGTCCTTAGTGGTTGTTCTAGCTTTTTGAAAGCTTTGTGGTTAGCCTTTAAGGCTTTGTGGTAATAGCTCTCCGAGCTTTGTAATAGCCTTAAGGCTTTGTTGTATTGCATGGTTCCATTGCATTTGTGGTTCTTAGTATTGGTTCTTAGTATTATTTGACAGTTGCAATTGCCAAAAACCGAGGGTTTTGACTTACACGAGGTTTCATTGCTTCGGTAATCCTTGAAGTTTGATACTAGGTTAGTGTGCACGATGCCTAGCCATAGTGATTTGTTTCGTATTTTCAAATGTTGCGCAATGGATTCCCGGTTGGAGGACTCGTGTCCGATACCTCCAGTTGGAACTCCGATACATGATCTATATAGTCGACATGGGGTGGGTCCTATAATCTATAATGATTACTGGATCCGCTATACAAAGAAAGACGGTGACCTTAGATGGCCACCACACGGAACTTTTGAACTTTCGATTTTAGGTAATCTTGAGGCTAAATTATTTTTAAAGAAAGCTAGGCCAGCTATGTTTGATTCCTTTCGGATATGGCGTAAAGAGGCCAAACAGAAAGAAATCAAACAACTTAAAAAGGATAAAAAGCAAGAGTTTGTTCCGATAATGCAAGCTATAAAAGAATGTAGACAAGACAAAGAAGAAAAAGATATGGAAATCGCTACTAGATTGCATCACATGAAAATAGATAAATGTTACCCAGTTTTACCGAATAATCTAGAAAAGAAAGAAGAAGATTTAAAGGAGGATTCCTTGCTATCATACTTGATGAAATCACCACCTCCTTATGTACAGGGTGCTACTGCTCCTGTAGCTCCTCCTGTTGTTCCTCTTGTTGCTCCAGCGGCTGCGGGCCAGCCCGCTGTTAACCCTACGTTTGTTCCACCACCTGTCCTCGTTCCTACTGCTCCTGTACCTGTACCTTTGCAGACTGTTGTTTCTGCTACTCCGACTATCTTGTCCGTTCCTACTATGCCTTCCTTCACCTCTAGTGTTGTTGCTCCTGTTTTTCTTTCTCCTTCTGTTCGTAAGCGTGTTCCTAACTCTGTTGCTACCCTTTATTCACCTCTTTCTGGGCCGTTATTTTCGTCTGATTCATCTGAAACTCCTCAGAGACGGAGTCAGATCCCTAGTGGTAGGGAGAAAGAGACGTTAGTAACAATGGCACATAGGTGGATAAGACATCCTGCTAATTACACTCCGCGTGTAGTATTTGATACGTTTTCTCAGTTTAATGAGCCTACGCAGAGATTCGTATTTGAGGAAATGTGTAACTTTTTGAGAGAAGAATGGTACAATAATGATGTAGATGATGTACCGTCCGACATAATTGAACTTCAAAGTCACTTTTCGAACGGTATGATTATAGGAGACGATGTACGACGTGCCGTGGAACGCTTATTAGCATTCAGACCCACAGCACATTCTCGGGTGACATTAGATGATACCACTGAGAACTGGAAAGCGGTTCCTGGTCAGTATCCCATGAGAGAAGTTCCGCCACTGTGGGTGCCTGGTGATCCTAATGCGAACCCTGCGGTTTTACCACATTTTCGAAGGGTGTGGATACATCTTCCATGGAAACGATCGGAAGTTTTGCAAGTGAAGCAATCCTTACCCGATCCGCGTAAAAATCCGGCTGGTTATTATAAGGAGTTATCACAACTGATAGAAGCTTCTATTATGAATATTGCCGACATCGACATGTTGTTTGGTAATGTTGTACCGCAACCAGTTTGGGCTAAAATTCGTCAAGCCAATCACGCAGCTGAATTAGGGGGTGATTGGGCTGCACTGCTAGCAGCTGATGCATTACAAGTTGGTGGGGCTAAACCTGAACAGTTGATCTTGGATTTGCCTCAGAAAATCATTACGCTCATGAAAACCCTCATGCCAGCGATGAAGGTGAACTGGGATAAGTTATCAGCTTGTAAACAAAAGAAAGACGAGAGTGTCTCGGATTTCTTTACAAGGTTTGAGGAAGCGTTTGTCGACCACAGCGGCCAGGACATGGGCGCTGAGGGAGGTCAGCGGTTATTCGTTGACAAATTTGTGTCAAATTTGCTGCCTGAGCTATGCAACAAATTAAAGAATTCAGAAAGTGCGTGGGCAGTTTCAACCCCTGCGCAAATACTAGCAACGGCTCAGTATTATGAGAATAGGGAAAAGGAAGAAAGTGATCGTGTAGAAAAGAAAACGAAAGAACTCAAAACGAAGGTTTTGTTGCAGCAAGCATACCCTCCACGATCAAACCAAAATGATGCACAACAGCAGTATCGACCACGAGCACAGCTTGATAGAACACAGCCGCGCTCTGACAACTTTGATCCCAGATCTTCACTTGGGTATAATCAGTGCGCATATTGTAGGAAAGAGGGACACCTAAAATATGATTGTCTTGCTTTACGGGACCGTCTGAATGGTGTGTCGACACGAGGAAATCGTGGCGGTGGTCCTCAGCAGGCACCACGTGGTAGAGGTCGTGGTTCATCCCACAATCAGAGTGATCGTTATCAAAATCAATCAGACGCAAATAATTGTTTTGACCAGCGAAATGCGGGGTCAGTTCGATCTGCACAGTATAATGTTGATGACTATTATATAGACCACGAGACTGTTGTAAATGACCACTACTAGGACAGCCAACGACAAAGAGAGGGAGTAGTGTCAGTTCCGGTCGATCAGAGTGGGCCTTACGTTGCAGTGACTACATCGGGTGTAGTTGAGCCTTTTCTGTTAGACACTGGTGCGACGAAAAGTTCCATCATGCATTCAAAACTCCCTGGCGCACCTTTGTCTGGCTTAACGAACGTTTCCGTTGGATTCTCTGGCGCCCCTATTAGTAACCCAGTCTCTAACCCTTTGCCTCTTATGATTGGACCTCGTGAGCTAACGGCTCCACTGATTCTATCTACAGGTTGTGGTGAAAATCTGTTGGGCCTGGATTTGTTGAAACGATTATATGCAACGTTGTATTGTTCCCCCGAAGGAGTGGAACTTACATTGGGACGGAGAGTGATCTCTCCCATGTATTTATCGGTTGATAAATTCCCACCGGAATTGAGTTCCCTCCCTGCGTCCTTATGGGCCACAGGTCCCAATGACGTGGGCCTGTTAGACATTCCACCCTATGTGATTCAATTGAAACCAAATGCGCGATTACCGCGTTTACCTCAATATCGTATTTCTCTTGAAGGCGAACGAGCACTGTTAGCAATCGTTCATGATCTCATTGGAAAAGGTGTTGTTGAAGAAACTCGTGGAAATATATGTAATAGCCCTGTATTGCCAATTCTGAAACAAACTGACCCAACTAAACCTCCTGTGTATCGTTTTGTTATAGATTTGAGAGAGGTAAACAAAATAGTGGTTCCGCAATTTCCTGTGGTCCCTGACATTACGGCTTTATTAACAATGATCCCGGCATCTGCCTCCTGGTTCACAGTGATCGATTTAAAGAATGCTTTCTTTAGCATTCCGATTGCAGAGGAAAGCAGAGACCTGTTTGGATTCTCATTAGGAGGTCGCAGTTTTAGGCTAAAACGCGCTCCACAGGGTTACTGTGAGAGTCCATCAATCTACAGCCAAGCACTTAAAGGTCAGCTTGATGCCTTTGTATTGCCTAAAGGTGCAGCTTTGATTCAATACGTTGACGATCTTTTAGTGGCAGCTGATACAGAAGCTATTTGCAAAACGGCTACAGTATCATTATTGCACTATCTACATGACTTGCACCACAAGGTATCACCTTCAAAGCTACAGTATTGTTGCCAAGAAGTTACCTATTTAGGTCACTTATTGTCAAGAGAAGGGAGAAGGTTGACCCCAGAGAGAATTGCAGCGATTTCCCGAATGACTGTGCCAAAAACCCAGAGAGATGTTCGTGCCTTTTTAGGTATTACGTCCTACTGCAGACAATGGATTCCAAATTTTTCATTGTTAGCGAAACCATTGATAGCCCTTACGTGCAAGGATGTTTCATCCCCAGTACCTTGGTCTGAAGAATGTCAGAAAAGTTTTTCTGAATTGCGTGATGCGCTGTGTTCGGCTCCTGTGTTGGGTACCCCTGACTACAGTAAGCCGTTTACACTATACGTTCACGAGAGGGATGGTTGCGCGTTGAGTGTTTTGACACAACCTTTTGGTGGTAAGCAACGCCCATGTGCCTACTTTTCTTCGACTTTAGACCCAGTAGCAAGAGCCTTGCCAAGTTGCTTAAGGGCAACAGCGGCAGCTGCGGCGTCCATTCGACAGTCTGCAGGTCTAGTCATGGATAATATGCTCACGGTAATGGTTCCGCATGCAGTCGACACTCTATTGAACCGAACGAAAACTCAACATCTGACAAGTGCAAGATTGTCTGGATATGAGTTGACATTGCTGGCCAGTCATATACGGATAAAACGATGTAATGTGTTGAATCCAGCAACATTGCTGCTGATCGACGCAGAATCAAGTGGTGAAGCAGTACATGACTGCTATCTCAAAACTGAAGAGGAAACTAAGGGTCGCATTGACCTAAAAGATACTCCATTGACAAATCCCGATGGTACTTTGTATGTGGATGGTTCTTGTTTCAAGTTGCCGAACGGTGATGTGACGACTGCGTATGCTGTAGTTACATTGAGAACGATTGTGGAAAGTGCAAGATTAAATCAAAATTCGGCTCAGGCTGCTGAGCTAATTGCTTTGACGAGAGCGTGTGTATTGTCTAAAGATAAACGGGTGAATGTGTTTACAGATAGCCAGTATGCATTTGGTGTGGCACATAGTTTTGGACGACTGTGGAGAGAGAGAGGATTCCTTACGTCACATGGTACGAAGATTCAACATGGACAGCTTGTAAATGATCTTTTAGATGCACTCACATTGCCTAAACAGGTGGCCATAATCAAATGTAGTGCACATCAGAAAGTAACGGACGATGTGGGTCGTGGAAATGCGTTTGCGGATGAGACGGCTAAGGAGACTGCCCGGAACCTTAGCACTCGAATGTATGTGACGAGTTCGGTTAGGTGGCCTACAGAATCAAGTATGTGTGAAAACACTATCGAGAGTGTGAAAGCAATTCAGAATGAGGCCACCGAGACTGAAAAGACGAAGTGGAAAGAAAGTACGGGAAAGTTGGATGCGAATGGTTGTTGGACTGACTTATCGGAACAGAAAAGATGGATGTTGCCTGATGCGTATGTGCTGGCTATTGTGACTATGGCGCATGGGTTAGCACATATTAGCGCGAAAGGTATCTGTAAATTGCTGTTTCCTGTGTGGAAGAATGATGGTATTACGAAATGTGCTGAACGCTTGGTTAAGAATTGTATGGTGTGTTTGATGCACAATCCTGGTAAGGGCACTCCCACTCCACCTGGCCATTTTGCCCCTCCTGCGTACCCTTTCGAAGTTATCCAGTTGGACTTTATCCACATGGAGAGATGTAATAATTTGAAGTATGTGCTGGTTGTGGTGTGTGCATTTTCTAGGTGGATTGAGGCCTACCCCCTTAAGGATAATACGGCTTTATCCACGGCAAAAATTTTACTCAAAGAGTATTTTTCCCGCTACGGAATGCCTCGGGTTGTGTGGTCAGACAACGGAAGTGAGTTTGTTGGGAGCGTGATGAAGAGTGTGTGTCGCGGGTTAGGGATTGTACAGAAATTTCATAGTGCCAATCATCCTCAGTCAGCCGGTTTGGTTGAAGGGTACAATGGCACCCTTAAACTAAAACTAGCAAAGATTCAGGCTACGACAGGTCTTTCGTGGCCTGACGCTTTAACCCTTAGCATTGCTATCAACAAGGGCAACTGTACACTCCCGAGTAGGGCTCAGTCCCTATGAAATAGTGTTCGGTCGTCCTGCCAATGTTTGGGGGGTCCCTAGACCGGGTGCCTTTTGTGAACTTGAGTATCCAATGTTAATCGATTATCTTCATGACTTGACTGCTAAACTGAGGTTAATTCACCAACAGGTTCACGAAGCATTGCCGACGCAGACGGAGGGTCCAGGCCACCAGCTCCAGCCCGGAGACTGGGTGGTAACGCGAAATTTTTCGCGCAAGAACAATTTGGATCCCAGGTTCACTGGACCCTATCAGGTCCTCCTTGCCACGAGAACTGCAGTTCGTCTTGAGGGGCGGAAAAATTGGGTGCATGCCACCCATACCAAGAAAGTCCCCATTCCGTTGCCAGCAGACTCGTGGGTGAGGAAAGGCATTGCATCAACTGAAACCGAAAGATTGTCGGCGTTTGTACCTTTCAGCGACGCACAACCTGTCGGAGAATCCTCAGTGCAGCAAAAAGGCATTATTGAACACTTGTCATCAGAAAACTCAAGACCAGAACATTCAGCTGATCAACAGGGCGTTGTCCCTTCGACGAATCTTTTGTTCAACGAACAGACACGTCCTGGGAAAACCCGATATTTTTTGAGATCCAGCACTAAAGACTAATAAAAAAACCCGTTCTGTCCCTTGACAAGTGCATTATCCCGTTTTCCATGATCAGTTTGAACACTCATACTATTGTAATTATTTTGTATATATTCATTGAGCTTCGTTCCTTACACTTTTTGTTTCCACAGCTGAGAGACATTTGTTTTTTTTTTATATATATATATATATTTGTGAAATAAAGGCCGTAGGGCCGCGCGTGTACTTCCTCCTGGTTAGTAGGTCTTGACGCTAGGTTAAAGACCGTCGATTCCTGGGAACTCCTAGGAATTGACTATTGCTACACAGAACGAAGTGCGTCAAGAAACGTTGCGGACGGTCATAGGGAATGGCATTTTCAAAGCTGATGGACTTGGAAAGAGCTCAAGCACAAAGATTCAAGCTGCAGCAACTCAGTCGTACCAAATGTTTTGTGTTCCAAATATTTGTACTGTTTGTGACTGGTTCTGCGTTATTAGCGGGTGGAGTGTATTACACAATGTCTTACTTCTTACCTTCTACCATACCTACTCCTACCCCTGACCTTAAACTCATCTCCACTGATTCTCCTCATTCTTTTCACATCTTACCTGAACACGACAGGCTAGACGTGCAGAATTCCGCAACAATTCCTTTATTCAACTCCTTCATCAGCATCAGTTAGTGGTTAACACTACTAATTGTTGGGTGTGTGGATTGATGCCACATACTACGGATAAGGGAATTCCATATCTGGTGTTACCGTATAGCTCCCAAGGGTCAGCTCGAGCATTTCAAACAATGTTTCGAAGCGCACTGGGTTTCCACCCCATTCGAGAACCACGTTCCCCTTACTCTGGTCCTACCTCGTACCAAAAATCTTTGTCTATAGCTATAGAGGATTTAGATAGCGATATCTATGATCCCTCGCTTATCCCTGAAGAAGAGGTACAAGCCTATAGGGTCCTAAGTAGAGGCGAATATAGTGTGTTCACTGGTGAAAAACAGCTTAAAAGCTCGCCTCCGATATGGGTCGTACCCCACACTGGTAATTTTTGTTTAATAGGTCGCGGCCGTAGATCGAAAGCCCGACTTGGAGAGAGTGCTTGCACTGAAAATTATATATTGCCAATGGTCTCGTCCCCTGTGTTTTTGGCTGCCAAGGGTACATACTTTATTTGTCATGATCGTGCATATGCATGGTTGCCCTCTGACTTCATGGGCTCATGTTTTATCGCAAACTTGTTGCCTCCGACATTTACTGTAGATGCAGATTATCACAAAACTAGAGTTGTGAGAGGCGTAATTAGCAAAGAGGATACTGCCGGTCAAGAGGCAGGAGACTTTTTCAAGGGTTTCCTCCCATTTTGGAGACCTATGGTTAATAGTAGGAACCTAAGACAGTTGACTCGAGTGGTAGAATCGACAGCTAATATTACTGCCAGTGCCCTTGGTAATATTACCACAGAACTTCAGGCGGATAGACTTATGACGTTACAAAACCGTATGGTTTTAGATGTGATCTTAGCAGATCGAGGTGGGGTATGTAAGGTGATCCATTCGAGCTGCTGTATTTTCATTCCTGATAACGCTCCGACTGTCTATCAAGCCATCTCGAAGTTGCATAAGATCTCCGAATCCATACACGTGGATGTAGGGGATTGGACGCTACTTGGATGGTTTTGGGGCCTAATGTCGACTTGGGGTTGGAAAATTCTGACGATCATTGGAGTCGTTGTAGTGTTCCTGTTCGCTTGTTGCCTTTGCGTGCAGTGCGGTCCTGCCTTATGTGGCCTCTGTGCTACAACGTGTATGAGACAGCCACCTGTTACCAAAGGGTCTCAGTTGGACAGAGCTATGCTACAGCAACATCTCGAGGGTCTGATGAATATCGAATATGATTCCGACTAGTGCTTGCCTACATGAGGGCAAAAGGAGCGTCTGAGGTTCCGTGACAATTTTAAGTGATGTTTTTGATTCACACGAATATGGTCGAGTCTGGTATCTAAGAACCGCAAATGACGAGTTTAGTAAGTGTGCGCAGTTTCGCTGTGCTAACTTAAACCGTTCATTTGATATGTGGGTTTTTCATCTGTACCCACGGGTTCCATCTTAGATACGGCATCCATTTTGTCTCTTGCCCTCAAGTAGCCAGCGAACGGACACTGTCCGCTTCGTCACCCTGGGACTCTCAGGATATTTGTGGAAGACACATGTACTTTGTAAATATCTTTTACGATGAGGGGGATGATACTGTAAGGCAGATGGCCCCGCTCGAGGCTCATCTTGCCGTCCGGTTTATTGTCTCAGCCGTGCATCTCATTAGGCACGTCCCTTTGATGCCTGTATCTCGTGTTTCCCGATACCTCCCCTTTTTCACCCTTTTCGATTTCCCCACTGTCTCCATCTCCCTCTGCACCTGTCTTTGTCCCTATTTCGATCTGTTTTACTGCCGATTGGAATTCACTAATGTTGGGAAGATGGGTTTTTACAGTTGGGAACCGCCAAATGTTTCCGCACTTATGTTCCGGACCTTATGTGTACCAAAGTGACCAAAGCGACCCCTCCGAGGGATAATTATGGGAACCAGGTTGTAAACTTTTGTGTACCATGTTGTCCTATGAGTTAATTTTGTATAAAAGGAGCGATCCACAGAACCAATTTGAAGCAGTCTCCCCAAGTTGCACGTGTTGTACTTGTCGTGACTTCTGTGTTCCCTGCAGTAATAAACCTTGAATCTTTGACGCCGAAGGAAGTGTCCCGTGTCTCTGTAATTTGTGCGCCGAAACAGGTATCCCATGAAGGTTATAGGTGTTGTTCCCTGGCACCGCTGGTACTGTTAAAAAGTCCAGTCCTTCACTCCTCTGCCTCCTTCTCCGTCTTTGTTATCCCTCGCCTCAGGGGGGTGCTTTCTCTTCAGCCCTCTCATTGGCCCTTTCTTTTGCTCTGTCTAAATCTCTTTTTCTGATGCGTAGAAGACCGGTAATATCGGTGTTGGCAGATTGTTGGGCTGCCGAGTGTTCAAGCAAAGGACCGAGCCTGCGTCCTTGATGAATGAGAATTTTGTGTAAATTTTAGGTTGGAAGGTTGATCCTTTGGTGTTTCTTGGGAGCTCCGGGCTTGAGGGGTATGGGAGAAAGGGTGTCAGGGGGATCAGCCGGTCAACCCCCCCTTCCTCACCCCCTTTCCCTTCCGCCTTCTTCAGTTCTTTTTTGCCAGTACTCATAGAATCTGTGTTGGAATTCTTATTGCCCTTGTTTGCTCTCTTCGATCTTTTAGTAGGATTCAGGGGAGCATGAGGATCCCTCGATCTCCCGGATCTCATTATGGTCTTCTTGTCTTCCTACTTTTGTTTCTACTCCTTGTTCTTTATTTCTTGAGTCCTCGTCCTCTTCGTCCTCTTCTCCTGGGATCCCGCCTTAGCCCTTAATACGGTTGCTCCCTTGGCCCCCCTTGAGCACTTTGGGCCCAACACCCAAAATTGGTGAATCAGGTCTGGAGAGTCTGGAATAGTCTGTTGGGGGTCTGTCGATGTGAGAGCCAAAAGACAGTAACCCAGGTTGATAAGGCTAGATCCTGAACAAATTACTGTGGTGTTTGTGGTTTTATGGTTTTGTGATTGGGTTGCTACTTCCTTCTAATACCTCGGCATAAAACACTGAGGCGCCCCTCTTGTATGTGCCTCTTGTGATGCCTCCCGTAGTGGCCCACCCTCCTGCTCTTTCTGTTTCTGTGAGTCCGGCCTCTGCCTTGAAGGATGGTAAATATCGCTTTCCTTCCCGCTGCCTAGGAAGCCGGCTCCAGCCCGGCCCGACTGCTGGGTAATAGGGCAGCAACCTCCGCCTCTCTCACTTTCAGGGAGGGAAGAGTAGAGGAGGGGGGAAAAGCAGGGGGAGAACAGATAATTCACCCCCCCCTCTCCTGCCGTGTACTCCAAGGTGAGGTGAGTTGAGAAGGCGAAGAGTACTTGGGGCACGCTATTCACTTGCAGCTCGCAGCTCACACAGCATTGTCCTCACAGCGTTGTCCTCCTGCCACAGCTCACCTGCTCTCTCTGGCTGCCGACAGCAGCGAAGGCTTGAGTAGCGGAGTTGCGGAGCACTTTCTTTTCCTGCTGCGGCAGCGACGTGACTAAAGTTCCCACTCCCCAGCTCCCCTTGCTCCCAGCTGCCCGGCTGCTCTGAGAGGGGCTCGAGGGGGCTAGAGATTGTTCCTCTAGAATTTACGCAGCTGTATTGGGAGAGGATGTGGAAAACTGTTTTTTAAAATGCGTAGAATATGGATACTACAAAAGAACCAGGTTTAAGACTGTCGAGGCGGGTATCAAGGTGTGGAGTGCATTTATGAAAAAGTTGGGCATAGGGAGATTTAACCGGTACACAAGGTTGTTTAAAAATAGATCTTTCCCGGCTGAGATATTTGGGGACACGACAATGGAAAGATGGGTGATAAAGGGGGTTGTTCAGTTAGGGGATGGTAGAAATTCGGAGGGGTTTGTGTTATTTTCAGATTTGAGAGATAAGTTTGGATTGGATAAACAGGACTTTTTTAAGTACCTCCAGATAAGGAGCTTTCTAGGGAAAAAACAGGGGGGGCAGGTCGGGTTTAAGAGTATTGAGATCTTAGAGAAAATAAGCTCAGGGGGGGACTGCTCAATACGAAGTTTTTATGCCAGTTTGTTAGACACAAAGCAAGATGATATGGATAAGTATAGTGATAAATGGGCAGGAAAACTTGAGGGCGAGAGAGAGTGGTTCCAGGACTCATTGGAGTTAGGACGGACAGTTCTCTGCTCTGCCTCATTGCAATCGCAACATTATAAAACCCTCTATCTATTGTATTATACTCCGGCTAGGATAGCGAGCTGGGGCGGGACTACAGGCATTATCTGCCCCCGCTGCAATTCAACAGAAGCAGACATAATACATATCTTTGCAACATGTCCACAGCTGCACACAATTTTAAGGGAAATAGAGCATTTTCTTGAGATTTCCTTAGGCATTAAGATAAGTCTCAGACCCGTACACATATTGTTAGGGGTAGTCCCTGAAGATAGTATCCCGCAGGGAGAGTTAATTTTTGTTGCCATGGCTGTGTATAGATTATGCATAGCCAGGGCTTGGCTGGATAAGAACCACCCTGGGCTTGCAAAATTGGTTGTCTAACCTGTTGGCAGCATATAATTTGGAAAAATCCATATATGCAAGAAAAGGCAAGAAAGGAAGGCAGCTGGGGTTGCGAATTTGGGAACCTATTAGTAAATGGAGAGCGGGGATGGGGTAGGTGTCTGGGTAAATGTGTAGGAAACGTTTAGGAAATGCTTGTAAGTAGGATTACGCTTGCGATACCGGGATTGTATGTATTTTTTATCTTTATTTTTGTAAATTTAAATAATGCAACGTTTCCTTTTGCGTTACAAATTATGGATTTGAAAATTGTGCTGCTCTGTCTAAAGTATGTGCTGAATGAAAAATAATAAATATATTTAAAAAATAAAAAAATTAAAGTAATGTGTAGTCCATTGTTTATGTTGATGTTTGCAATCCTAAGTATGTTTATTATGAATAAGTCACGTTGACGAACACACAGGTTTGGGGGTCACGGGGCAAGATGATGAAATGACATTGTGCGCATATTAACACTTGTTTTTTTTTTCCTTCTTGTATCAATTCCTGAATTTTCCCATAGTGGCCAGGCTAATATGACCACCAGCTTTTTGGATTAAAGTAATATGTAGTCCTTTGTTAATGTTGGCAACTTTAGGCATTTGTACATTTAAATAAGGATGCTACAATGACGTCTTGTATTGTTATTAATGTTCAGACCAGCCGAAACGCGTGGATCACGTCCTTTGCAGATTAAATACTTCCAAACTACAACCTGAGTGCTGATTCCTTCCTTGTAAGAGTGAGAGGAGATTAAATACACATATATAAAATTCACTGAAAAAACCCCACAAGTTTCAGGGATATTAGAGTTAGAAATTAGCACTTAAAAAACATCAGAAATGCCCTGAAAAAAACACAGGTTTCATAGACTTCATAGTAAGTTGGACATTTCACTCGTACAAAACAAGAGAAATTCGACCGTTATAGTTAGTTGTGCTAACTGTAACTCGCGCCCCCGCAATGCACTGCTAATGACATCACATATTACATCACTCATGACATGGTCAGTGACATCACTGATGACATCACTGATGCATCCACGTGATCATCTGATGCACCTCCTCACACCCTAAAATACAGACAATCATTCTCGAAACCATGGACACACCAATACTAGTACAGATACAATATTCTGTGCACTATGCATGCACACCTCTAACCAGCTACAAACTATTGATACACTCTTCTAAATACCCAGTAAGTACCTATGCAGTGTTGGAATCCTCCTGTCTGTCCATTGCATTTCTCCAATCACCCATCCAGCACTATGTACTTATCCTATTACTCCACCAATACCTAAGCCCTTATAAATGTCACTATACACTCTGTTTGTAATACTGTAATTATTCTAGTTACTAGTCATGAACCTATGGAATGGATTAGCTACTAACACAAGTACAGCTATAGTATGTTATGCACTATTCAAGCAGACCTCTAACTAGCTACATACTATTGATACACTCTTCTAAATACTTAGTTAGTACTCATAGAGTGTAGGAATCATTCAGTCTGTCCCATGCACTTCTTTAATCACATATCTACCACTATCTACTTATCCTATCACTCCACCAATACATACACACTTATAAATTAAATGAGTTCACTCTGTTTGCAGCACTGTCATCATTCCAGTTACTAGTGGTATTCTTATAAAATGACCTAGGCACCAACACAAGTGCACATAAAATATTCTGTGCATAATCCCTACAAAAATCTCTAAGCAGATACATACTATTGGTCCACTCCAGTAAATACTGAAGTAGTACCCATGCAGTGTAGGATACCTCCTGTCAGTCTCATGCAATTCTTCAATCACCCATCCAGCACTATGTTCTTATTGTATCAGTCTGCCAATACCTAAGCACTTATGGGGCAGATATACAAGCACCCTGCGCCACCAGTACGTCACTTTTTGTAACGTAGGGATGGCACGATGCACTCCTTCATATTTACAAGGAGAGAAAAAACCACCCTGCATGGTTTTTCCTCTCCTTGTAAATACGAACCCTTTCATACACAGAACTTTGCGTTGAAGGGGCGTTCCATAGGTGTTGCTGTGGGTGTTCCCACGCAACACCCATAGAACAAGACATATTTCCAGATTTATGAGAAATCGTAAACCTGGAGATGTGTGTGAATGCTGCGCCATCCTAGAATTGGTGTAGCAAGGCGCAACACGGAGAATTTTTTTCATTTCTCCTTATTTTTTCCTCTTTCAATGCATGCTGCATTCCACAGCATACATTGAAAGAGGAAAATGCCTTTACTCATTTAAGGTGTCCCTTCCTGCACAAGAACAATCTGCGCACAACAGAGACATCCTTCCACCATGGTGCAAGGGTGCCTGTGTCACTGCATGGCTACAGTTTGTGCAGCAGTGAAGAGAGAAGCACAGAGTTGCAACACATTCATGTACAAATGTCACTTCTCCGTGCTTCGGAAGTGCCACAGTGCAGTGCAGCTAAAGAGCTTTCAGTGTCACGCTGCAGTACTTCCAAATAAATCTTCACCTATAACTTCACCATACACTACTAATGCATTCTTTTAGTCAATCATGCTGTATACATATATTCAACCAAGCTTTTACACACTACCTTGTAATTATAGTTCTTTCTTTAACCAGATAAGGTAGTTCTGATAAGAACTTTTTTTCTTCTTCTTCTTTTGTATTTTTTTTCTTCTTTTTTTCAAAAAATAAACAAAAAAAAGAACGAATAAAACAGGAAACTTTTGGAGTTGCTTATCATTCCAAAAACAAATAAAAAAGATTAACAACAATGGTTGTGTTGCGCAGCACAAACTGCATCCACCGACTGCTCACCGAAGCATATAAGTTTCTTACACTTCACGCAGTGATGTCATTTGAGATGTCATCAGTGATTTCACTGATCATTTCATGAAGGATGTAATATGTGACATTATCAGCAGTGCATTGCGGGTGCGTTATAGTTAGCAGAACTAACTACAATGGAGGAATTTCTATGGTTTGTACAAGTGAAATGTCCAGCTAACTATAACACCCCTGAAACCTATGTTTTTTCTGTGAATTTCTAAGGTTTTTTAAATGCTAATTAAAACTATAACGTCTTTATATATAAATATATATATATATATATATATATATATATATATATATATAATATATAATATATATATATATATATATATATATCACTACAAAACAAAGGTTAAAGTGATGTTGTAGTTAGGTGAAGTGTTCAATAAACAAAGATCAAGAGCAACCCATACGTCCCTGTGAACTGGGTATAGCAAGTCAGCCAACAGACAATGTTCACAAGGAACTCATTTGATCGATAGATGTAAAAAATAAGGTAAGGTGTCTTACTTCCTTCAAACCTAAATTATGTGGTTAGAATGGAGAGTTATGTCCTTCTAACTCAATTGATAGGTTCATTCAATATAGAAACAATCAAAAGTTTAAAAGTAAAACCCACGAACAATTCAATTTTTCTCAATGCCCACTTCAGACGAACGTATGCATAACTTTTATTTTGCAAACAAACATAAGAAAAAGAGTAAAGCAATTATGGTGTATTAACACTATATACAAGATTAAAGGTGATCCAAGTGACTTTTCTGCACCAGGATAGTGACCAAAACCAACAGTGACATATTATACAGTGACTGATAAAAGGAAGCAGTTGGTTATTGGAATGAACTGGCATGTCCCGTTTGGAATTAGTTTATCAATCCACTCAAATAGAATTTATTCAGGAGCTCAGGACTATCCCTTTATAAAGTCGATGACGTTTTGACCCTCTCGCTTTACGGGGTCTCTTCAGGAAAAGGGATTCTGGGGACTACAATGGGACAATGAATTAAAATGACGAAGGCTTAAAGTAAGCAGTGGAAAGGAAGACAACCTAAAGTGGGCTTACCCCAGGAAATTATTTTGTCCTAAGGTTTAAAAATAGGTTGTCTTGATGTTAATGATCAAGAATAGGTGACCCTGTCATGGGTCAGAGGTATTCCGGCAGGAATCCATCAAGTGTAGCGTACAATGAAGATCTGGTCTCAAAAGTACCTATAGGTAATGTACCCTCATTAGATAAACATCAGCAAAGTGGTGAAAAGGTGTAAGAGAAGAGCATTTAAATACTCACCAAGCAATAAGGAACAGCTAAGTGAATATAGGGCACTGGTCACCCTAACCACTCATAAGGGCACTGGTCACCCTATCATAATAATATTACAACCTCGTGCTGTAATAGGGCAAGAGGGAGGAGCACTGACCTTCAAGGTAGTTCAGATAAGTTACCCTTGTGCCGC
Source organism: Lissotriton helveticus (assembly GCF_964261635.1). Taxonomy (NCBI): domain Eukaryota; kingdom Metazoa; phylum Chordata; class Amphibia; order Caudata; family Salamandridae; genus Lissotriton; species Lissotriton helveticus. Next base: position 811,785,333 of record NC_136063.1, read on the forward strand.
AATCAACATTAGTGGAATCTACAAATTGTGGGTAAAGAGCATAGGGATGAGGAATTTGGTCCTTATCTAGCTATCTACAACCTCAACAGAGCATCAATGCATTAATCATAGTCAAGTTTTACAAATTGTGAGAGAGGAAAAAATTCCTGTACTCACCGAGTGCCAAGAACAGGTAGGTAATATAGGGCACTGGTCACCCTAGCATAGAGATAAGAGGCACTGGTCACCCTGTCAAATTAATAAGGAACATCGTGCAAGGGTCAGGCAAGAGGGAGGGGCGCTGGTAACGCAAGAAACAATTAAGTTTCCATAGTACTGCAATCAGCATACAGGATGTCTGGAAAAACAATGTGGGTAGGGGACATGAGAATGACTTTAATAACCCAAACTGGCAGTCCACAATGAACAGAGCCTTTGTCTTAATCAGGCTTAAGATAGTGACAGGTATCCACTTTCAAGATGCAGTGCTCATCCACTCGCATCAGGCACTGAACTATTTAACCAGTTAGCAAAGGGTTTCAAGTGCGCGCGTGCAGACACTTCGAGATCTGTAAAACCCTTAATTAATGTGGTGACGGTGGCGGCCATATTATATGGTCAACGGGAGAGTGTCACTCTATATTAAATGAATGCCAGAGGGGTGAAGAGTCTCTTCACCAGGGGAGTATTGCTCGGGCCATCATGATAAAGTCAATGCAGTGTAAGGGAACATGGAAATGTGTTCAACCCACTCGTGTATGTGTCAAGAAATGCATGGACGCCATATTAGAAGAGTCAATCAAGTACAAAAAGGCACAGCAGCCATATATACACGTCGAATAAGGTGTAGCGGCCATATTTGAGAGGTTTTCCAAATATGAATAAAGCACAACAGAGATTTATGAAGTGTTCTGAGGAGATAGAATGCTCCTGAACTATTAATGTAAAAAACATTGAATCCATATTCATCAGTAAACCACATGTATAGTGTAATTGCAGTGTGAAGGGGACAGGAGGATGTCTCTAGAACGGATCACTGACATAAGATCGACTACAAAAATATAGGCATTTAAAATATCGACTACAAAATATCGACTACAAAAATATCGAAGTCCTATCTACAAACAGGTAAGTACAAAAATATCGAATCAAAAATATCGGTTAAAAATATGTACTTTGTAAAAATATCGAATTTATTAAAATTCATGTAAAATTAAAAAAAGTATTAAAAATAAATAACTAAAATATACTTAAAAATACTTAAATAACCTTAAAATTATTAAATAATTAATTTAAGTTATAAAAAAATAATACAATTTTATTTGTTAAAACATATATATATTAACATAATATTATTAAAAAATATACTATATTATTACCGTAGCATAGCAAGAGTGTTAAAATTACTATTCCCACTCCAATGAGTGCAACAGTAGGGAAAACGTTGGATAGCGTAGCGGTAAAAATTACTATTCCGACTCCAAAGAGTTCAACAGTAGGGAAAGCGTTGGATAGCGTAGGGGTAAAAATTACTATTCCCACTCCAAAGAGTGCAACAGTAGGGAAAGCGTTGGATAGCGTAGGGGTAAAAATGACTATTTCCACTCCAGTGAGTGCAACAGTAGGGAAAGCGTTGGATAGCGTAGGGGTTAAAATTACTATTCCCACTCCAAAGAGTGCAACAGTAGGGAAAGCGTTGGATAGCGTAGGGGTAACAATTACTATTCCTACTCCAGTGGGTGCAACAGTAGGGAAAGCGTTGGATAGCGTAGAGATAAAAATTACTATTCCCACTCCACTGGGTGCAACAGTAGGGAAAGCGTTGGATAGCGTAGGGGTTAAAATTACTATTCCCACTCCAAAGAGTGCAACAGTAGGGAAAGCGTTGGATAGCATAGGGGTAAAAATTTCTATTACCACTCCAGTGAGTGCAACAGTAGGGAAAGCGTTGGATAGCGTAGAGATAAACATTACTATTCCCACTCCACTGGGTGCAACAGTAGGGAAAGCGTTGGATAGCGTAGGGGTTAAAATTACTATTCCCACTCCAAAGAGTGCAACAATAGGGAAAGCGTTGGATAGCATAGGGGTAAAAATTACTATTACCACTCTAGTGGGTGCAACAGTAGGGAAAGCGTTGGATAGCGTAGGGGTAAAAATTACTATTCCTACTCCAGTGAGTGCAACAGTAGGGAAAGTAAATACTTCATATATTATTTCAAAAAATATAAATGAATATCAATAAAAAATTAATTAAAAGTAATTACCGATTTAATATAATATAATAATTATTCAATTAAAATTACAAATTAAAATTAATTATTACAATTAGTTACCTATTGATACAAATTAATTACAAATTAACAATTAATTTATTAACAAATAAAAATTAATTAACAATTAATTCAAATTAAATACAATTAAATAAATTGAATTATTTAATTAATTATAAATAAGTTACTTCCCACCCTATTCCCCTATAAACCCACAACCCGCTACAGAAAATAAATTATTAAAATTAACATAATTAGCAATTAATCGATTAAATAAAATTAATTGACAATTAAAATTTAATTAATTACCCATAAAAAATGAATTAACAATTAATTCTAAATAAATACCAAAAAATAATGTTACGTATTTAATTAATTATAAATAAATTACTTCCCACCCAATTCCCCTATAAACCCACAACCCGCTACAGAAAATAAATTAGTACAATTAACATAATTAGCAATTAATAAATTAAATAAAATTAATTGACAATTAAAATGTAATTAATTACCCATAAAAAATTAGTTAACAATTAATTCTAAATAAATACCAATAAATAATGTTACATATTTAATTAATTATAAATAAATTACTTCCCACCCAATTCCCCTATAAACCCTCAACCCGCTACAGAAAATAAATTAGTAAAATTAACATAATTAGCAATTAATCAATTAATTAAATTTAATTGCCAATTAAAATTTAATTAATTACCAAATATAAATTAATTAACAACCAATTAAAAATGAATACCAATAAAGAACTTTACATATTTAATTAATTATAATTAAATTACTTCCCACCCTATTCCCCTATAAACCCACAACCCGCTACAGAATTAAATTACGCAAAAATTAAAAAAACAAAATTCATTAATTAAAATAAATGATAACATAAATACACACTTTTCACACATATAATAACATAAAAAACACTATACAAAACTAGATATTATTAATAATTGGATCATTTTAATAACCTATATTATATACCTCGATATTTTAACTTTCTATATTTTTAACATTCGGTATTACATTACTTACCTTACAAACGATATTTTTGATGTCTATATTCTGTTCATTCGATATTTTGTCCATTCTATATTTCAAACTCGATATTATGTCCATTCGATATTTTTTACTCGATATTTTGACTGTTTACCCTCTAGAACACAACGAATAGTGTAGATTAAAATGTGGCGGCCATACTGGAAGGGTTATTCTTGCATGAAAAAAGCACGGCGGCCGTATTTGAAATACTAAGGGGAGATAGATATGCCCTATTGAGTATGTGGTGAAAACATCGAATCATTGGCATTCAGAAAACCACGTTTGCTAATCAATTTACATTTCATACAAGCCATCATGTAGGTTCTCGTCCATATTAGGGAGACAAAAGAAGGTGGCAATCGCCTGGCTAGATCAAGTTACAAGGCCGTACATGCTCTATGTACATGTATAATACTCTTGATAATTTTTAAATGAGTGTCACACTGCAGTGTGAGTAATAGGGATGTCACAATTCGCACTGCATATTCACCAAACGGATACAGTGGATGGAGTCAGTAGTAGTGAGGTGAAGTATACATTTGTGACATCATAGTAGTTTTACTTGAAACATATTATTTACAGTCAAATCATTATAATATAAACATGTCAAGGAGGACACTTGAACAGTATTAGTGTATTCAGAACCTGTGTATCCTTAATGAAGAATTATGTACATCATGATTAGTCATCAGCTAGAATTAAACAATTAGTGACACTGCAGTATTGAAACTTTCATCAATAACGTTCAACTACAGTCATACTATGGGCGCAGAAATGTTCAGAAAGGTCCTGTCCAGAGACCTGGTCCAGTATGACAGTGGTGGTGTAGTGCTAAACATGTTTGATTAATATAAACTGATACATTTTCACCACTCTTCAAGGCTATTCAAACCCTTACGGATGGAGTTGCATTTCTTGATCCATTTACACTCTAGGGTTTGTAAGATCAGTGACATGTTGCCACCTCTCTCTGGGGTTTTGGCTTTTTCAAGTACTTGCCAGCATATTTCTTCTGAAGTGTGGGATTTGTCTATGTAATGTTGAAACACTAGTGCATTCTCAACTTAATAGCGTATTCTGCTTCTGTGTTGGCTGATGCACGCTTTAACTGGTTGCACTGTCTGCCATAAATAGATCAAGTCACAGGTACACCAGATGCAATAAATTACATTGGAAGTGGCACAATTAGTATGATCGTTCAAAGTCGATTTGATGTTACCATGGTTAAAGAACTTGGTATTTGATGTATACTGGCAAGCTATACCATTGCCACACGGTGTGCTATGCGGACAGTACGTGGTGATGCAGATATTTCTTTGCATTGATGTTTGGACTTTACTTTTTAGTATTTCTTCCCAAAAGGGCTGTACCATGCTCTCTTCATGGAGGTTTTTATCAGTCGTTTAGGATATCCTCTGTCTCGCAGTTTGGCACTTAGGATATTTGCTTCCTTAAAGAAATATTTTTTGTTTGTGCAGTTTCTTCTTAGTTTCTTCTTACTCTTAGAACTGCCCGTACGCAAGTCCATCCTTTAGGGCCTGAGAGTGGAAGCTGTAATATTCCAGCAGGGTGTTCCGCTCAGTGGATTTCTATATGGACAGACTTCTCAGATACAATAAGGGAATGCTCTCTTTCTCTGCACTATAGGTGAAAGTGAGTGCTGATTGGCATTGATGTAAATAGGTGATGAAGTTCTTCAGACTATCGATGTCGCCATTCCATATCATAAACATATCATCGATATATCAGCATTTGATGTTTTTCATGAATGGGTTAGTGCTGGAACTGACAAATTTGCTTTCCAAGTCACCTACGTACAAATTCGCCAGGTTCGGAGCAAAAATCGCCCTGTGGATGTCCCTGACCATTGTTGATAATATCTGGGGTTAAATGAAAGTAGTTTGTGCATCAGTGCGAGACTTCCTAACAAAAAAGATAAAGCATGGGTTACTGCTGGCTAAGTCTCCCTATTACAAAACCCTATATGGGCATTAGCAGAACCCAGCCACCTCGCAAAACATGTGCATCGCAGAAAGCAAGCAGACAGTGCAATTTTCTCTCAAAAGACAAGTACAACAAAAGGGACCTGTTTTGTACACCTCGGTTACACAAAACAGGGCTCCTTCTAACAAGTATACAAATCCTCTTTCTGGTGCAAGCTCCAGTTTGTACCCTAGCAGGCATTATAAATATTGCCTACGTAGTACACCAAGCAGGTTTTAGCTTGCGTGATTTGAAACAGGTAAACATAATGCAAATCGTGGGAAAAATGCGCAAATTTGAAGTTACCTCACTTTGGAATCTCTTTAAGTTTTATCCCCCATGTCTAGGTCTGAAACTCGCCTAATGAATTCAGCATCTGGCAGTATCGGTGTACATTTGGCCACCCGTTTTAGTATCTTCTTAAAACATTTCCTGGACTGCCATTGCAGCCTGCATTCAAGTTCAAGTTCGAGCATTTGTATAGCGCACTACTCACCCAGAGGGTCTCAAGGCGCTTGGGGAGGGGGTTCATTATTTGTCGAATAGCCAGGTTTTAAGTTCCTTTCTGAATGAGATGTGGTTTTGAGTAAGGCGGAGGTGAGAGGGGAGTGAGTTCCAGGTCTTGGCAGCCAGGAAGGAGAAGGATCTGCCACCCATGGTGGATTTTCGGATGCGCGGGACTGTGGCGAGGGCTTGATTGGACGATCTCGGTTGGCGGGTGGGTGTGTAGAAGGATAGTCGAGTGTTGAGGCATTCGGGTCCTAGGTTGTAGAGGGCCTTGTGTGCGTGGGTGAGAAGACGGAACGTAATTCTTTTGTTGACGGGAAGCCAGTGGAGATCCTTTAGGTGTCCGGTGATGTGATCTCGGCGAGGGATGTCCAATATGAGTCTCGCTGATGAGTTTTGGATGCGTTGGAGTTTTTTCTGTAATTTTGCTGTGATTCCGGCGTATAGTGTCTTACCATAATCCAGCCGGCTCGTGACCAGTGCGTGGGTCACAGTCCTTCTCGTTTCGAGGGGGATCCAGCGGAAGATCTTTTTGAGGATGCGAAGTATGTTGAAGCAGGAGGATGAGACTGCGTTAACCTGTCTGGACATCGAGAGAGAGGAGTCTAGGATGAAGCCAAGGTTACGTGCGTGGTCTGTGGGAGTGGGTGCCGTGCCCAGGGCGGAAGGCCACCAAGAGTTGTCCCAGGCAGAGGGTGAGGATCCTAGGATGAGCACTTCAGTTTTGTCTGAATTGAGTTTTAGGCGGCTCTGTTTCATCCATTCGGCTACTTCTTTCATGCCATCGTGAAGATTGGTTTTGGCGGTGTTCGGGTCTTTGGTGAGGGAAAGGATTAATTGGGTGTCGTCGGCGTAAGAGATGATGTTGAGGTTGTGTTGGCATGCGATGGATGCGAGTGGGCTCATGTAAACGTTGAAGAGTGTGGGACTGAGCGATGATCCTTGTGGTACTCCGCATATGACTTCTGTGGCTTTTGAGTTGAATGGGGGAAGTCGGACTCTGAGTTCTCCCGGCGAGGAACGAGATGATCCAGTCCAAGGCTTTTCCTTGTATGCCGATGTTGCTGAGGCGTTGTATAAGGGTGCTGTGGCAGACCGTGTCGAAAGCGGCGGAGAGGTCGAGTAGAATAAGGGCCGCGGTTTCTCCGTTATCCAGTAGTGTTCGGATGTCGTCTGTCGCTGCAATGAGGGCGGTTTCGGTGCTGTGTTTGGCTCGAAATCCGGATTGAGATGGATCGAGGGAGTTGTTGGATTCAAGGAAGGCGGCGAGCTGGCTGTTGACGGCTTTCTCAATGACTTTGGCGGGGAAAGGGAGGAGAGATATGGGTCGGTAGTTTTTAAGTTCAGAGGGGTCTGCTGTGGGTTTTTTCAAGAGGGCACTGAGTTCGGCGTGTTTCCAGCTTTCTGGGAAGGTGGCAGAATTGAACGAGCAGTTGATGACATCACGAAGATGAGGTGCGATGATGGAGTCAGCTTTGTTGAAGATGTGGTGGGAGCAGGGGTCGGTTGGCGAGCCAGAATGGATAGAGTTCATTAAGCGGATGGTGTCTTCAGTGGTAATTGTGTTCCAGGCGCTAAGGTAGTTAGTTGGCGGAGTGGTATCTGAGGGGTGTGGGGAGGGTTGATCGATGGGAGTGTTCTCGAAGCTGTTGTGGATGTCGGCGATTTTGTTGTAGAAGAAGGAGGATAACGCGTCGCAGAGGTCTTGTGAGGGGGTGATGTCGTTAGATGCTGCGGTGGGGTTGGTGAATTCTTTGACGATGTTGAACAGTTCCTTGCTGTTGTGGGTGTTGTTGTCGAGACGATCCTTGAGTGCTGATTTCTTGGCGGATCGAATTCGTTGGTGGTGGTTGCAGGTGGCTGCCTTGAGGGTGGCCATGTTGTCGGTGGTTTGGTTTTTTCTCCATGTTTTCTCTAGGGTGCGGCATCGTTTTTTGGATTTTTTGAGATCATCATTGAACCAGGAAGCCTTTTTGCTGGCTGATTTGGTCTGGTGCTTTTTCAGGGGAGCTAATTCGTCAGCACTGTGGGTGATCCATTGCTTGAGATCAGTGGCCGCTTGGTTAGGGTCCAATGAGAGGGTGGGAGGATTTTTGTTGAGTGATGAGAGGAGTTGGTCGGAGGAGATTTTGTTCCAGTTTCTCCGGGGAATGGGTTGTGGGCGGTTGTCGTTCAGGGTGGTTTTGTAGCTGAAGTGAACACAGCTGTGGTCCGTCCAATGGAGAGCTGTGGTGTGATCGAAGGAAATGTGCTTGCTGGAGGTGAAGATAGGGTCGAGCGTGTGTCCGGCTACATGAGTGGGGGTGTCAACAAGTTGTTTGAGTCCGAGATTGGCCAGGTTATCCAGAAGGGTGGAGGTGTTGCTGTCGTGTTTGTTTTCAAGGTGGAAGTTGAGGTCTCCCAGCAGAATGTAGTTCTCGGAGGTGAGGGCATGTGGGCTGACGAAGTCGGTGATGTCATCGCTGAATTGAGAGCGTGTTCCTGGAGGCCTGTAGATGAGGGTGCCCCTAAGTGTGGTCCTGGGGTCGGTGTGGATCTGAAAGTGGAGATGTTCGGCGGTTGCAAGATTGTCGTCGGAGCTGGTCGTGATTTTGATGGTGTTCCTATGGATGATGGCGATGCCTCCTCCTGTTTGGATGGGGCGGTCTTTGCGGATAATCTTGTAGTTGTCCGGTATGGCTATGGCGATGTCGGGTGCTGATGATGTGTTCATCCATGTTTCTGTAAGGAAGGCTATGTCCGGTGACGTAGTGTCGAGTAGGTCCCAGAGTTCGGTGGCGTGTTTGTGGACCGAGCGGGTGTTAAGCAGGATGCACTTCAGGCTGTTAGAGTCGGATCTGTGTATGGAGGAAGTGGATTTGGTGAGGGTTCTACAGCAGTAGAACTTGCAGGGGAGGCAGCCGAAAGGGCCGTGGGTACGTCCTGGGGTGGCTTCGCAGCATTGTGGTGTGCGTCCGGGGTTGAGGGCGAGGAGAGTTGCAGCATTGTATGTGAGTCTAGTGGGCTGGGTATGGCGGGGGCCAGGGGGTCTGGCGCTGGGCGCGGTCCAGGCACGGACGGGCGTAGACGGGCTTACCTTTGGCGCACCTTCGGCGCGACTGGGGCGCGAATGCTGCGCGTGAACGCTGCGCGTCAAAGCAGTGGTCATAAGTGGATAGTGGGAGGGGAGGGGCAAGGGAGGGTCAGCTGGGAGGCGGTAGCGGGGTGGAGCTACGGGAGAGGTCACAACAACAAGATGGAAGTAAATATGGAGTCAAAGCGGGGCACAGCTGAAGCGAGCAGAGAACTGGCCACAGATAGCGTTACACAAAGCAAAATGCAGGCGATGCGGGCATATACTTAAACAGCCAAACACTGTATGCAAATATTACTTTCTACTAATTCTGACGATGCAGGCTAATTAAAATATCAAACGTCAGCTGCCTCGATGATGCAGCGCAAATGAGCACAATTGAGCACAGAGCAGTCTACGATACCAGGCGCTGCGAGGAGGAGCGCTGTCTCAGGGAGCGTGGTGGAGCGACCGTCTCAGGGCAAGCCCAGATGGTCATTCAGTTTTACTTGGTAGTATCACCCTCTTTCCAAGCTTTAAACATCTCTTTTATTGCATATAAGTCACCCTTAAGGTAGGCCCAAGGTAGCCAACAGGGCAGGGTGCATTTTAATAAAAAGGTTGGACTAGTGCTTTTAGGAACTAGTTGGCACATGCATCAAAGGTTTTTGTGATCGCAAACGGTGTATTCGCAAAAATCGGCTGTTTGCGATCGCAAATTGACCTTTGGGGATGCATGAAAGTGTTTCCTATGTGCAATTTAAGAATTTACAATTATTTGCATATTCCTAAATTGCGATTGCATTTAATGAATTGCAATTGGCGATTCCTTAAATGCAATGCTAGAAGTACTTTCAAATAGCGATTTCGCTATTTGAGACTGCAAATTACAGACAAATCAAACTTGTCTGTAATTTTCAAAAACTTTGAAAAATGCACTTGAATGCAAAGTTTTACGTTACACACACATGTTCTTGGGGCATGTGTGTGGGCAACATGGGTGCAAATCACAATTTCAGGGGTGCAACAGGGTGTAATTTTGACACCCTTGAAATTGCGCATGCAGTCTCCAATTCATTCCTATGGGCCTGTAGGCCCATAAGAATGAATGGGACGGCATTCCTTAATTGCGACTCGCAATTAAGGAATGATTAGGAATCGCTAATTTTATATTGATTCCTACATGCATAAGCTTTTGCAATTCCTTAATTGCAATTCCTTAATAATCACATTTAAGAAATCGCAAAAGTCAACCTTGATGCATGTGCCAATGTCCTCGTAGTGAACAACTCCCAAAATTGTTTTTCACTGCTGTGATACCTAACTCTCGCATAGGATAAAATTGGGTTGCCTTATTATATTTTATAATTGCTAACTTTTGATTGGGAACAGGTGAGCATTTTATGTTTGGTGTCCAAGAAATTGTAACTAAACAACCTCTTTTATCGTAAAGTTGGAGATTAAGTTATAATTTTGACAATGACATTTTAGAAAGTTGCCATTTTCTTGCCCATATTAGTTAGTGCCTGTAGCCTGGTTTGGGTCACATGACTGTGTGTAGTTGACAGTTGAACTTTGTTTATTCCTCCCAGGCAGTCACATAATAGAGGGATCAGGTGTGCCTGGATTGGCCATAAATTGGTAATATGGGGAAGGAGCAGGGCACCAGCCCACTTGCAGCTGACTGGACAATGCTCTGCATTCACACAAACGACTTTTGACCCCTACATTGTTCGTGCAGTCATCTTGGATCCTAGACACAGAAAGAAGGAAACTTCAGGCACTTCAAAGAGAATTCTCTAGAACCTTCAGCTACTTCAAAGGAGGCATCAGGTATAAAAATAGGACTGTCAGACCCACTCTTCAGTTCACAATCCGGAACTTTAGAATGACTCTCAGAGGGCTGCCTGCTGCTGTGACCTGATGTGTACTTCAGAAGACTGCATTGCTGCTCCTGGCAGGACTGCTTTGCTGCCTCAAGTCGGCCTTGATCGCTCAGAGGTCTGCCCTGCTGTTTGGGTCCTGTTCTGCTGCTTAATTCAGGACTGCAGAGTGAAATCCTGTTCAGCGGACTTTTGCCAAAGGGGCATCCGGTCTCGTTGAACTCTTGCTGACTACAACCTCCAGCCTGTCCTGCTGGAGATTTTTGTCTTCCAAGAAGTGACTAAGTCCAAACGAGGAAATCTTCACTGCGACTTTATCCAGCAGCTCCCGATGACAACAGTCCCTCCAATTACACCACCTGCAACCTTGCCCCACTGAAATTAACCTTCTCAGAATTTTTCTTTTTTTAATTCCACATTTTGTACCCATCTCGCACTCCATTGCAATCGCCATATTTTCCAACTTTTACCAGGTCTCACATGCTACTAGATGTCTGCAGTTGGCGCTTTGATCTTTAAAGGCCTTAATTTTTACATTAAACTTTAAAAATGAATTACTCCTGATCTACTAATTGGATTGTTGTGGTGTTAGTGTCAAATAATTTACTTAAAACACTTTATTTTTCAAAAAATTAATGTAGTATTTTCTTGTGATGTGATTTCACTTTAATACAGTTTGAGTGCTGCAAAACTACTTTACACATTCCCTCTAAGTTAAGCCTGACTGCTTTAGGACAAGCAACCAGAGGGTTAAGCACAGGTTAATGTATTGATTTTTGTGGTTCACCCTGATGGGTATTGTGACTGTTGCTTAAAGAAGGTCACCCCATTCAACCAACAACCCAATTTCTCACACCATGTAGTTATAACATCTTGCTCATGAACTGCAATTAGTGTATTGGGCTAAAATATATTTTAAATGTCTGGCGGAGTACCAGGGTCCGTATTATGCATTGTGATTGTTTGCGCCAGGCGCATCTTTTAAAAGATGCGCCGGGCCCAAACAATCACAAAGCGCCCTATTATGATGTATGCCCTACTCCCATGCCAGCTGAGAACTCGTGCTGCCCTGGGGCAGTGCATTCATGTGAAAACACGGAGCAGCTGCTCCGTGTTTTCACAGTGCAGGCAGGACACTTTTACAGGGTAATAGAGATACCCTTGCAGGCCAGTGCAGTCAGTGACTGACCTCCTTATCCCGCTGCAGAGGACTACTCTCAGAGGGCGTTCTCTCAGTACGCCTTCTGAGAGCTCCTTTGACTCTGCACCCGCTTCTGTAATATGGTGCAGAGTCAAAGGATTTCCCTCATTTGCATGGGTCACGCTCCTCCACAAATGAGGGAACACCCTCTGAAGGTAGCATTGGCGCTTTAAGTGTTCCAGCACTATCAGTATTATAAAAGGGGACGCACAAGCATCTGTGCCCCGTTCATTAGTACCAAAGTGTCCTCAGGGGTGCGCAAAGCGGGCGCAAATGCCTGTTGCACCCTCGGGGCACTTATTGTAATACGGCCCCAGGAGTGCTGTATAGTTTTTGGTATGTATAGATTAGTAGCAGCAGTGGTTTCCACAGATAAAATGAATTTATTTAGCACTTCCCGCCTATTGAAGTTGCTAGCAGGTAACATGATACAGCAGTCTTCCCCTCCAACTTCTGATTGCCCTTAAGATTCGAGAAACTGTGTGTAGCAAAGCAACTGGTATGTATGTCACTTCCTTTAGCCAGTTCTGTCTTGTTAGCTAACAGCCCACACTTCCAATATTAAATGGCAAAAATTCAAGTCCCAGATGCCCTAACAGCCGCAGTGCCAGTTGCCTGATGGTTAATAGCACATTTACTGCAGATAATCACATTCCTATGTATTTTTCTGAGCTAAATCCTTCTCCTTTCCATCTTCCATCTGACTAGATATTAGCACCTTACAGACAATTCTAACCATCTAATGTTGGTAGTGCAGATCTATACAAGAGTATAGAGGCACAGCCTCTATACCATAGGCATATGAGTCCTATTCTGCCTTTTCCCATTTAAAGACAAAGAATGAAGGCCAGAATAGGGCTGTCGGACATTAAATGGGTCCATTTAGTACCTATAAAGTATAGGTCATAATTTACAGCAATTCTATAACAATTTTTACTTCTCGTTCACTGATTCTAATTAAAAATGAAGAGGTATCTCCTGTGGTGGTGATAGTTGCCCTGTTCGCATAGATCAGCTGACTTTTGTAGCAGTTACATATTTCTTTATTGTATGCCAATGCCATGGCTTTACAGTCAGGTTTAATTAGCAGATGTGGAAACCAGGGACAATATTTAACTTTAAGAAACTAAATCACTGTCACCAAAAGACTGGTATAATGTCTATGAAAATTTGTGCAAATGTTTCTGTTAAGAAAAGTGAAGGTATTGACCTTTAAAATTTAAAGTATCCCAGGTCCATTTGGCAGTAGCGCATCGTAAGTTTTTTTCTTGGCATCCTGAAATTGGTAGTTCTGATTTTACATTGGGATATACAGGATCATATTCCCAGGATACAAAAGAAAAACCTGAACTGAGTGAGTTACTCAGACACACAGACAGACACGGCAACTTGAAAGCTATCTTCATAGGCCTTTCAGAAGGGTTTTTCGAATCTATTACATTGCACAGCAGAGGATCACTTTTGAAATCTCTCTCATTATATAGAGATAGCTGCTTTGATGTACTTATAGTAAAGTGGCACTCAGTAAGTCACGCTTATGGCTATGAAATGTCAAACATAAGAGCAGTGGAAACATGGAAATGTCAAGGATAAGCGATCTGAAAACGTGGCAGCTATGTCGTGGTGGAATTGACCTAACATACTGACAGTGCAAGCGATTCTTTTGGAAGACTAGCATGTGTTATTTCAAATAAACAGTAAACGTATTCCCTGAATTTGTACGGTAAATTTGTTATTAGAACAGAAAGTATGTGGCCTCTATCCGAATCTGCAAAAAGGATCAGAAAAATATGGTAATGTATCACTTGCCTTCGATGACTCCCCTCTAGTTTTGTCTGCCTCTGCAGAATACTTTCCTTTTCATATATATGTCGGAAAGTTTGCGACAGAGTCAGCAAGACAAATTCTTCTTTTATGTTTGGATCTTCTATATTGGTAACCCTGCTAAGTCCTGGGGTGCACAGCATGGGAATGAGTGCTGTGTGACATGGAAAAAATACTTTGATCTGCTTTACAATTGTAGCACAGAGGTTATTTTGTTCTCACCAGCCTTAAATACTGTGTCCCCTTAGAAGTCAATATCCAATTTTAAAAGTGGATAAATATTACGCTACCCGAATATGCCATCAAAAAGTCACGACCAAGGAAGAGATTTCAAACTTAAGTGAAACACAAACATCCATATTTTCTAAATGGTCAGTAATAATAAGTTTGTGTTCACGGTTTTACGTGTATGGTGCTTGTACCATGATTCATGGCAAACATATTTTATTCTATGCTTACTTTAAGGTGCTTTGGGTTTACCTTCTTCAGTCATTTGATTTATTTTGCTCCAAAACCTTCATCTATTGACTTGAGGCATTGTCAATAACACCTTGGATCAGCCCTCAGACTAATGTTAGTCTTTCTATTGGATGTTTGGCTGTTTCCTTCTTCTTCAGTTGAAATGTGTTTATTGTGTGATTAACTAAAATCTTTTACAATGTTTTTGTTAATCGTAAAGCATTATTTGAAATTGTGACAAGACTGCCAATAGCTAAAATATAGCAACAACACTAATTTCAACCCTTACATGCTGCAAAATCATTGGAATAATAATAGTGATATATTGTTTAGGTACTAAAAACATTTACAGTTAAAATGGTGTGTAAAAAATCTTCTATTTCCCTTAAAAACAACAAGAGGTTCAAGCATGTTACTGCAGCTCACATTGTGTCACATTGGTCGATTGCTTGTAGATGGCAGCTGATTTTCCTTGTTTTGATTAGCGGTGCCCTAATGAAATTTCAAGTGTGTTTAAAAGGCCTTTTTAGGTCTTGCCTGAGCCAGCGTGCATGACCTCTCTGCAAGGTTTTTGTAAGGGCTTTTCCACGCTAAACACACGCTCGTGGATGTGCTTTTTAGGTTTCGCCTGTCGAAAGCTGCGCAAGCAGCGTTTCGCGCAGGCGAAATCTAATGTTAGAACAGTATGGGGGACTTGAACCCGCCCCTTCTTCCATTGGCTAGCTCCATAAATGGAGGCTAACCATTGGAAGACATCATTGTCAATCACTTTTTCCCGGTCAGAACGCGAATCATGGGCGTTTCTGACTCTTTTTTTAAGTCCCGCCCCTTGTTGCCGTGTGTCCTGGGCCGCGCTGTGATTGGCTGCCGGCCCGGGACACCCTTGTGACGTCATTCCCCGGGCCGCGCTGTGATTGGCTGCCGGCCCGGGACACCTCCGTGACGTCATTCCCCTGGCCGCGCTGTGATTGGCTGCCGGCCCGGGAGCGTGCGCAGCAGCCAGGCCTGGGGGTGTCTCCTGCTGTCAGAGGGAGCTGCTTTGTTGGGAAGGGTTTGCCCCTTCGGAGGAGCCAGGCGGGGTGAAAGGATATTTTCCACATGTAGCTGACTATGGCTTGGGTCTGAACTTCATTTCTGGAATGTGTAACATATGTTTAGGGTTTCAACCACTTAGGTTTACGTTTTAGTTTTCTGCTCCTGCTCTTTGTTTTTATTTTATTGGTCACTGCATACACAGACTCAGGAGTCATTACTTCACTCACATTCATTAGGCATCTGTGACAAATGAAGTAAGTCAGATCCTGATTACCATTTACCAGTGCTTGTATTCGTCTTTGGTCTCAAGTGCAGTGCCTTTGAGGGACAGTCCCTCGGGAGAGTGAAAGGTGCCCAGTAAGTAGGGAAGTGGGGTTGTGTCGCAGCTGCCCTTACAACAGTTCTCGGAGGTACGTCAGCACCTGTTTTCCCAGAGTGCGCTTCGAGGGGCCTTGTGAGTGAGCTGGCTGATGTCTGTTGTAGACCTTAGCAGCAACTCACCTTTAATGTGGCACACGTGATAGAAGTTGTACTGCCAAATGGGGCTCATAAGGGCATACCTAAATGCATAGCACCTAGCATGTTTGTTAAACGAACGATAATGGTGCACCCAGGGGCGTGGGTGACGGGCAGTGACGGCCGTGCCTTGTTTTCCTCTACAGAACAGGAGATTACTGTCCCTAATCCCTTTACCCAGATGTTTGGTCTGCGTATGCTGGCATGTTGGTGCATGTGGCCGGGCCGGGAGGTGGGTTTGTGGTGATTACTGCCAGGGAGTGTTAGCTGCAGGCCTTCTCCATCTAACGTCCGCGGAGCCTGTGCTCGGCAGGCGCCTTCGAGCTGCCTTTTAAAGCGTGGTACCCCGAGGCCTGCGGGAGCGGTGGCGGCGAGACTCGGTATGTACGGGGCGTAGCGCATACCTGCGCGGTTTCATCACCCGCTCCCTCGGGCGGGCCTGTTGTGCTTGACCCGCAGGTATCGTTGTGCTTCCTACGCCCTCCTGCCTCTTGTGGAGGCCTCGAAGCGCTTCAGAGTGGCCGGGCGTCTTGTGGGCCGCGCCCCCGGTGCATGAATGGGAGAAGGTGCTGGTTGAGGTGACATGTAAAGTACTGCCCCCACCCCCAGGGCCGGCTTCAGACCTGTGCTCGGGTGCAGGCCGCAGACGCACGCAGGTAGAATTCAGGCCGAGTCGGTCACCCTCCTCAGCAGCTGAGGTGGAGCTCGACGCCTCAGGGCCGCTCTTCTGTCTTTCCTGCTCGGTAGGTAGCACACTTGGCAAGTGGGAAAGGATATGTTTTCCAAGGAAATGTCGGCATGGTTTACCCGGAGGGCCCTGCCTGTTGAACGGGATATATTTGTTTCGGAAAAATGAACTGTTTCCCAGCCGGGCGTGCCTGTGACGTAGTGTATAACATGGAGCAGATTATTAATCTGGTGGAATGTAGTATTTGCCTATTCTCCTCGTGCTGTGCTCAGCACGAGATAATACTCCTTGTTTCCTTTTGTATTGCTGTTCCAATGGCTCCGTTCGATTCTAGCACTCTGAGCAACGTTAGACAGTTGCCTGGAGTCCTGGAGTCGAGCGGCAGCACAAACCTGTGGGTGTTGTTCCTTTATGAATAAAGAAGATACCTTTCTACAACAACGTTTCCTGGAGCTCTCTTATTACAATTGGCGAAGAGCGGGTCCCGAACCTCCTCAACACCCACCAGGAAGAAACTCGGCTAACCTTCTGAAACTGCCGACTCTGCTCCCATCGTTCGCCTCACCTTTGGAGTTCGTCTTCAACTTTCTGCTTGTACACTCCTTTGCTGGCTGCACTCCGTTCTCTTCCGGAGGGATTTCATCCCAATTTTGCCATCTCCCTGACTGTTCGTCTCGAGCCTGTCTTCATCTCCGTCTCGAGCCTGCCATCACGTGAGTACCACGTCATCTGCCATCGCGTGAGTACCACGTCATCTGCCATCACGTGAGTACCACGTCATCTGCCAGCGCGTGAGTCATCTCTACCCTGACGTGCATTTGACGCTTTTCCTTCTAATTTTGCCAACGTCACTCCGTCATCACGCTCACGCACAGCGGCCATTTTTAATATTTGGTTGCCTAGTTACAGCTTTACACTTCACTTACACGGAGCCGGCTTAACGGAATCGCTTCAGCGAAATTGACTTCCTCCAACTATGCAAAATTAGGCGCTTCCTTCATCATTTGAAAGCTGCATTACTGGTATTTCGTTATACTTTTGTTTACTTTCATTGAGTGTCGACTTTCATTATTTTATTCAAGTCGCTTTTCTTCATTGACAATTACAGTACTTCCTACTCCACAGTTATACTCAGGACTTTATACACTTTCATTTATTTAGCATATGTTATTGTTTTTAACTAATTCTTTAACATCATTTCGTCAAATTTAACTATAACTTATTTCCAATGGCTTCTGCTCAACAATTTGCTCAACCTCCACCTTTCTTGCAACTTCCTGGCAAACCAACTATTCCTTGGCATCAGTGGGTTAGAGCTTTTGCCAATCACATTGTGGCGATTGATGCAGTTAAGTTTACTCCTGAAAGGAAAGTTGCTATTTTGTATGGTTGCTTAGGTGTGGCTGCACAGAACATCTTTGAAAATCTTCCAAGGTCCCCTGCCCCTGCCGGTGATGCAGGTGATCATTGGGATGAATACAAGGAAGCTTTATCTCGCCTTGCAAGACATTATGGTGAAGAACCTAATGAGATGCTCGAGAGACATAACTTCTTTAAAAGGAGACAACGAGAAGACGAATCTATTGAAGAGTACATTGCTCAGTTGAGAATCTTAGCATCCACTTGCGAATTTGAATCCAATCCCGACATTTACATCCGAGATCAATTTGTTTTCGCTTGTTTTTCGAAAAAGATTCAACAACGCCTGTTGAGTTGCAAGAAACCTACACTTCAAGAAACCATTGACATTGCTAAGAGCATTGAGAGGTCTATTACTACTTCTAATGCTCTTCAGAAAGATCAACCTCATGCTCCTGTTCATACTTCTACATTTGATAATTCTAATTCTGTTAATTTGGTTAATACAAATAAGTCTTCTAGACAATTTCAAAGAAAACCTAACCCTTATTGTTACAGGTGCGGCTCTAAGTCTCATATGGGCAACAATCCTTCTTGCCCTGCTATGGGAAAAAGGTGTGTTTTATGTAAAAAAATAGGTCATTTCCAGGGTCTTTGCAGATCAGTCAAGAAAACGAATAGACCTTCTGTTAATAACATTGTATGCCCTGATTTAGATGATTGTATTGAAGAATTTCAAGATATGGTTGTGTCTATCCATTGCAATTACATTGATGCTCCCAAATTAGTTAAAGGTCCATTCTGCTCTGCACTATTTGGGAACATTGAAATTAATGATATGGCTGATTCTGGATCTCCAATAACCATTCTAAATGATGTATTCTTTCATGAAAAATGGCATAACTCCATGCCTTTAATCGAATCTGACCTGAGTCCCAAAGCATTTGGTGAATCTGACATTATTATGCTTGGCTATTTTAACTATAGACTAGAGTGTTTTGGCAGATCTATTATTACAAAGATTTATGTTGCGATTAAGGGTCGCAATATTGTTGGGTGGCAAGACCTCGCAAAAATGGGTCTCTTCCTGGTTCCTGGTTCAGATGATCCCATTAGAGTAGGTGATCCTCCTGAGGGTTACTCTCCCGCTCCACCTTTTCTTTCTGATTGTCTTCTTGTGAATGATCATCAGTCTGACATTAAACAAATTTTGGACAAATTCCCCAAAGTTTTTTCCAGTCAACCAGGTACTGTTAAAGGTTTTCGACATGAAATCAAATTGAAAGCCTCTGCCCAACCCATTGTTCACAAAGTTCGCCCAGTGCCCATTAGTGCCAGGGATGAACTTAAATCTGTCCTCACTTCTCTTAAAAACGATGGTATCATTGCATCCTCAGATTCTTCTGAATGGGTTTCGCCCATTGTTATTGTACGGAAAAAGAATGGTGAGGTCAGGCTATGCGCCGATTTACGCACATTAAACAAAAATATTTTGGTTGACTGCCATCCCCTCCCCAAGATTCATGATCTTCTGGCGAATCTGGGTGGTGCAAAATATTTTTCTTTAATTGATTTGCGTTCAGCATACCATCAGGTTCCCCTCACTGAGGCCTCAAAAGATCTTACCACGTTCGTAACCCCATTTGGTGTTTACAAATATTTGAAACTT
The DNA here is from genome assembly GCF_964261635.1 of Lissotriton helveticus. Lineage (NCBI taxonomy): Eukaryota > Metazoa > Chordata > Amphibia > Caudata > Salamandridae > Lissotriton > Lissotriton helveticus. The sequence continues at coordinate 811,804,811 of NC_136063.1, forward strand.
CCCTTTGGTCTTGCCAGTGCAGCTAGTGTTTTCCAAAAAATAATGGACCACCTCTTTGAGTCTTTGCCTGGTGTGCAGGCCTACCAGGATGACATTTTGGTTTTTTCGCCTGATTGGAATTCTCATCTGTCACATCTGTCTTCTGTTTTGTGCAAACTCAATGAAGCTGGCATGACTGTCAGAGCTGATAAATGTAAATTTGGCTCTCAATCTTTGGAATACTTGGGTCATACTTTAACTCCCGAAGGTATAAAACCCAAGTCCTCTCTTATTGAGGCTATCACTCATGCTTCCCCTCCCAAAGACAAGGATGCCCTTCGCTCCTTTCTAGGTTTGGCGGAGTATTATGCCCGTTTTGTCAAAGGCTATGCGCAAATTGTTGAACCTCTTCGTTCTTTGCTTCGCAAAGGTTCAAAGTTTGTTTGGTCCGAAGAAACTGATGCTTCTTTTACTAACATCAAGAACATGATTATTGGTGCTCCTGCCTTGCATCCCTTTCAAGATTCCGCCAAATGTTTCATTATGGTTGACGCCAGTTTGACTGGTTTAGGTGCCGTTTTAGGTCAGTGGGTTTCAGGTAAAGAACACACAGTTGCTTTTTCCTCTAGGAGACTCAAGGATTCTGAAACTCACTATAGCACTATTGAGCGAGAGTCCTTGGCTTGCGTATGGGCCATCGAAAAGTTCAAAAATTATATATGGGGTCGAGAGTTTGATTTGTTTACCGATCACAAGCCACTCACTCAACTTCTCAATGGGGATGGCTTAGGAAAAGCCTCCTCAAGACTTGTCAGACTCTTATCCAAGTTGCATGAGTTTCATTTCAATATTAAGCACATATCTGGTGGTAAGAATTTCCGCGCTGACTGCTTATCTCGCATGTCACTTGATGATTCTTCTGGTTTGCAGGATATTGGTGACATCGAGTGTGTAGTTGCCACTCTCGATGCCACAAAATTTTGTCCTTGCATCACGGAAGAATCTTGGTCCAAAGCATTTGAGAATGACCACAATTTAAAATTGGTTGCACAATATATTTCTAAGGGCTGGCCTGAAAATAGGAAACTCTCCAATGAGTTGAAAGCGTTTTCCATGATTTCCTCTGAACTTTCCCTTGTCAACAATTTAATTATGAGGCATGATGTTTTTGTTCCTCCTTCAGATATCAGACCCGATATCATTAAATTCGCCCATCAAGGCCATCTTGGCATCACAAAAACATCTCAACTTATCAAAACCCATTATTGGTGGCCTTCTATTGAGTCTCAGGTAAAATTTTACATTGATTCTTGTAATGAATGCTTGCTCTCGGATAAGAAATGGAAACTTATTAGTACACCCCTTCATCCTGTCCCTTTTCCAGATAAACCCTGGGAAAGGGTCGGTTTGGACTTTTCTGGCCCACTTGATGTCCTCCCTCATGAAATGAAATACGTCATTGTCCTAATTGACTATCACTCAAAATGGTTGTACCACATGTTTTGTGACTCTCCTTCTTCTGCCAACGCCATCAAATTCTTACGGAAATTGTTCATCATTGAGGGCTGTCCCTCTGTTGTAGTTACTGATAATGGTTCCCATTTCATATCCGAAAAATTTTCCTCATTCCTACTGGAACATGATGTGGTTCATTTTAAAGTCGCCCTTTACTCACCCACTTCGAACGGTTTGGTTGAACGGGCTAATAGACTTCTTAAAGATGCTATTCAAACAGCTATTTCCTCCCACAATGATGTGAGGAATTTTCTTGAGGAAATGTTTTGGTCGTACAACATTTCTCCTCATTGCACTACTGGCATGTCCCCTTTTTCTTTATTAAGAAATAGGGATGTTCACACTAAGTTGTGTCCCAAATGGTTGTCTGGGAAGAATGTCGTGACCCATGTACCTGCTGATATTACTTTATTTGATAAGGTTGCTCAGAAACAGTCTGTTATGAAGAACAAACATGATTTGGGTAAATGTTTCAATTCTGTTGACTTGAATGTAGGCGATTGGGTTCTCATTAAAAACCCAAGAAAGGTTTCTAAAGGTCTCTCAAAATTCTCTACTCCAGTCCAAGTAACTTCTGTTAGTAAAGCTTCCGCTTTACTTGGCAGTAGAGGATGGTGGAATAAGAGAGCTTTAGTTCACTTGTCCAATTCGCAGGCACTCTCTTTATTGAATTTAACTAAAGAACAATTTGAACAGTGTGACTGGTCTTTTTGGATGGACGTGCCTATTTCTATTTCTCCTGATCCCTCCTCATCGAGTTCTTTTTCTGGTGCTTCTGTTTCTCCGACAGGTTCCTCTCCCCCCTCCATTGATCCTGAGGTTGTTGGGGAGGTTTCTCATCATGCTTCTGCTTCTTCTGTACGATGTAGGAAGTTACCTGTCAGGTTTAATGATTATGTTTTAACTTGACACTTGTGTTCACTTTTCAGGTTGAAATGTTTTTCTTTTTGTTTTCAGGTTGAAATGTTTTCCTTTTTGTTTTTCTTTTGTTTTCTCCTTTCAAGTGTTGTGGGAAGGGAGAAGTTGTAGTATTTGCCTATTCTCCTCGTGCTGTGCTCAGCACGAGGTAATACTCCTTGTTTCCTTTTGTATTGCTGTTCCAATGGCTCCGTTCGATTCTAGCACTCTGAGCAACGTTAGACAGTTGCCTGGAGTCCTGGAGTCGAGCGGCAGCACAAACCTGTGGGTGTTGTTCCTTTATGAATAAAGAAGATACCTTTCTACAACAACGTTTCCTGGAGCTCTCTTATTACATGGAAATGTTTCTAGTAAAGGGACGCAAGCAGCCGGCTTCTCACGTTACCTGAAGCTTTGGGAATGCCAGCCAGTCTGTCTTTAAAGCAATGTGGTTTGTGATGTGATGCATTAAATGTAGATAGCATGAGGATGGATATGTATTTGTGTGGAAGCAAATAACTATAATAATATTGCTGTGGGTTAAAAGGTTATTGACAGTTGAACTGTCAAGCCAGGCGTAAAAATCCATGTAGTTTAATGACTGCCCTCTTCCATCTGTGCTGCTCCCAGAGAACAGTGCCATAAATTATCTAGTTATCATTCTAAGGCACTGTTGCGGTTACAGCATTACACTGTCATGTGTGTGCCATTGAAAGGTCAAGCTCAGGCAGCTGTAGAAATAAAATAACAGTTGTTTGGAGGGCAAGAACATTTTTGTGGACTCAAATGCCTGCTGCCCAATTAAAACATGTTCTCCTGGCTCCCAACATGTTGTCACAGCCAAAGCAAAGCCCCTCTCTAGTGATACCCATACAATTGTCTGGCGACAGCTGCATTGTCAAACCAGACAATAAAAAGGCAGGTAGAGCAGGTAACTTTCTTGCAGGAGCATTGTGTTCAATGTTTGAGCAGCAGGAATTTTGCAGAGTGGTTAAGGTTAAAGCAAGGAGACAGCAGAGACTAGCATTCCCAATACTTTTTTGCACCCACAGGCGCTCGTATACCTGTCTGTTTCTCGGTGTTGCCAGCCCTGGAGCAATTCTTTGTTCAACCGCATTTCAATAGCTCATTTGGTTAGGTCTGTAAACTGGCAGTTAAACTTGCTCCCCCGGTTAGCCAGAGACGGCTCACACATATTTAAAGGTACACTTTTGCACAGTTTTTCTGCTGCACTTAGTACTGAGGTTGGCTTCATGGATAAGCACTTGCAGTTACCGATAGTTGGGTGAACTAGGGAAGAATGACTGCGTGATCAGTATCTAAGATTACACAGTTTAGTAATTTAGGAACAATCAATTGTAATGTTGGTCAATTGATTCCACTGCTGACAGTAACCACACAACCTCTGTTTCTTGTGTGCACTGTCTTTTTGTATAATAGGAATGAACTCTTTATTTTCCAAACACGGACAGTATCCGAAGAGGCTTCTTCACAGCAGATTGAGACTTGGGTTATTGAAGGAATAAGACTGATTCATGGGTCCTTTCAAGGTTGCTGAAATGAGAGGGTTCTATAATCAGTGGCATGTTTTTGCTGGTTAAAGGTTTGGTTGTAGATTCAGAATCAATTGTGTTGGAGGCGTTTACCCTGGCCAGCTTATCTCAGACTTAAGGGACTGTGAGATGGTCACAGTGGCCCAAGGTTAGGTGATATGTATGTCACAGAACTTCCAATTGGTGCTCTTGCCTCAAAATAACCTTGTAGATTGAATTATTCCCATGTGCACCACCACAAAGCCACAGCACTCTTCGTTCGCCAGTTTGAATCCCCTCCGAAGTGATAAAGATGTCTTTAAATTGAAATCCTATATCCCATTCTAAAACAGGCTTTTTTTAAACCAGCAGCTTCAGAATCGCTCCTCTTTTATGCTGGTGTTGGGGTAGTCTAATATTGGTAGACTCTTCTAGTGTATACTGTGGGGCCCCAGCAGAGTGCAGTTTTTTGGGGACTCTCATGGCAGCGCAGCTGTTTTCATATCTTGTGGGATCAACCGAAATCGCCTTAACAATGCCACTGAGAGTTATGCTTTGGCTCTGCCCCAACCAGGTTGGTTACCTTGAGTACAGTATTTGAGCTGTACTTTAGCCGTTACACCAAAAACAGTAACAAGTCAACCTGCTGAAATGTATCATGGAAAAATGTCTGGCAGGGAAAAAAGGCAAAACATTTGCAATTTGCTGTGTTGGAAATCGATTCTGTTGTGTGTGGTTTTCTTGCTGAAAACTAGGACTAAGCGTAATTTACCAAGTATTTTAAATACCTAAACCTACCGTAATGTTTTTTTATCGCCTGTGGTAAATACCTCACCCTGTCAAGCCCAACTTGTAAGGACAGCTGAAGAGTATACCTCTGGTGCTCAAGCACAACCTAGAAGTACTACCCAAACTGTCCACTTGAGAAGCACTTTTCATCCAAGCAATCAAATGGAGTAGCATGTTTGCAATTAGCAAATGCACTTTAGGGCCTCATTACGGATATCAAGTGTTGCGTATATGCAAGTACAATGGACAGCACAGCTTCTGTTTGTACTGAGCAGATGCTGCTGGTATAACTTGAGGAATTTTCACCTTGGCTGAAAACTGCCAACTCTGAGGCCTATGCGCATGGCAGCAAGCCTATTAATATATTACAATGGCTTGGTGAGAAAATCTGTAAAATATGCACTTGCTGGCAACACGTTTGAGCTTGATAATTGCAATTTAGCCTTTCATTCTTTTTAGGTTGATAAAATAAGTAACACTGACTTGGCCAAAAACAGCTGAACTTACCTACAGTACCACAGAACCACAAGACTGTCACTAAGCTCTATGTAAAATGAGCATTGACAAAGGCGATAGGGTTGGCATAATATGAGAAGAGCATTTGTTCATGCCTGTGTCTCATGCCTTAGCACATTAAAGCCAGAAAGTTTGACTCTGTCAATTCTTGTTGTGTTTGGTGGCAGTTGAGTTTTTATTGAGTCTCTTAAGTTTTTAGGTTTCGCCTCGCCGAAAGTTGCGCAGCAGACTTTCGCACAGGTGAAATCTTATGAGTTACAGTATGGATGTTTGTGCCGCCTCTCTGTTCCATTGGCTAGCTCCATAAATGGAGGCTAGCCATTGGAACAGAGATCTGTCCGTCATGGCCGGACCAGATTAGTGGGCGTTCCCGACAGTTTTTCGCATTTTGCCCACGTCATGCGGCTGTGGGCGTGTTTTTATTTTTTGGGGGGTAGTTTCTTTTTTGTCATTCCGCCGAAAGCCGCCGGAAGAAGTCGTCCTTGGTGAGTGCTTGCTGTCCTGTCTTCCCCTGCCCCCCCTCCTGCTGCCCGTGTGCCCGTTACCGACCCCCCTCCCGCTGCCCATGTGTGCCCGTTCCCGCCCCCCCCTCCCGCTGTCCGTGTGCCCGTTCCCACCCCCCTCCCACTGTCCATGTCTCCGGCATTGTAAATGCTTGTTTGATACTCTTAGCTGAGTTTCACAATCTGCGCCCCCTTTCCAGTATCTACTGCACATCTCGTCCTTTTCTCGTGTTCTCTAAGAAACCCACACGGCCCCCGAGTCAGCTCTAATACATTTAGGTCGAGTGTTCGACCAGACTGCGTTGGTGTTTTTTCTCAGTGCGGTTGCCGTCGTGGAACATGCTTGCTCGTCGCCTGGCCATCTCTTCCTGCCAGAGTGGTGATTACTGTTTATGTCCCGCAGTCCATGTGTGCCCCCCCGCTGTCCGTGTAACCGTTCCCACCCCCCCTCCCGCTGTCCGTGTCGCCGACATTGTAAATGCTTGTTTGATACTCTTAGCTGAGTTTCACAATCTGCGCCCCTTTCCAGTATCTGCTGCACATCTCGTCCTTTTCTTGTGTTCTCTAAGAAACCCACACGGCCACCGAGTCAGCTCTAATACATTTAGGTTGAGTGTTCGACCAGACTGCGTGGGTGTTTTTTCTCAGTGCGGTTGCCGTCGTGGAACATGCTTGCTCGTCGCCTGGCCATCTCTTCCTGCCAGAGTGGTGATTACTGTTTACGTCCTTTCCGAATGGAGCATTAGTCGCAACGTTGTTGTGAACATAGTTGAAATATTCTACACATCAAAGTCAAGAAGGAAGTGCTCAGTCTTCTTTTTACCCTGTGGGTGACTCGGCTTGGACAGTCATTCATTAATAATTGTTGGTGTTTTCACGAGCTGCTTAAAATGGATGTGAAGACAGAGCATGCTTATTACCTCCAATTAGCTGCCTGTTAACTTTTAACTAAAGTTTAAATCCTTGCAAGGGTAAATCAAAGTTAATTTCTTAGAGCATTGAGTTGGGTAATGATATTAAGCATATTACAAGGCTATACAAGCATAAGATTAATTATGCATATAAATGTGAGACATTTTACTATACATATTATGCTACTTTCCATGTTTATAGTGGAAAGCGGATTCAACACCGCTGCTCTCGTGTTACATACTTGCGCCTGTATAATGCATTAGATGCCCTGTCCCACACTGCAGTCTCCCTGAACTGGGTGTGCTAGGTGCCACTGGGACAGTACTCCCTTCTACAGTCCAGGCACATCCTTACCCCTCCCTCTCTTCCTGCACGACTGACCAGCGTATTAGTGGCTGGGGTAGTAGCCCCTTGGTGGCTCTGGTCAGCCTTTCACTGCCATCCTGAGTTTGAAAGAGGGGGCAGTGATTCCCACGGCAAGCAGGTATTGTCAGTGAGTCAGTGCGTGCACTCGACTGAGGGTCCTTGGGAACTCCTTGCATCCTTCAAAGCCCTCGGGAGTGCACTGGCCAGATCTCTTTGGCTCACAATCATTGCACCAGTGCCCGAGGGTTCTCATTTCCATGGGCCCATGCCTACAAACTCATGAGGGAAGCACATTTGTGATCATGCTGTGCATATTGCTGTTACTGCACCTATTATCTCCTCAAATGGTTACAGTAATATGTGCTTTGTGGGGCTCGCAGTGTGTGGGGGGCTCACAGTGTGGGGGGGGGGCTCTGTGTGGGTGTGTGGGGGGGCTCGCAGTGTGTGGGGGGCTCTGTGTGGGTGTGTGGGGGGGCCTCTGTGTGGGTGTGTGGGGGGCTCTGTGTGGGTGTGTGGGGGGCTCTGTGTGGGTGTGTGGGGGGCTCTGTGTGGGTGTGTGTGTGGAGGGCTCTGGGTGTGTGTGGGTGTGTGTGTGGCTCTGGGTGTGTGTGTGTGGCTCTGGGTGTGTGTGTGTGGCTCTGGGTGTGTGTGTGGCTGGCTCTGGGTGTGCGTGTGTGGCTGGCTCTGGGTGTGTGTGTGTGGTAGTAATTGCTGTCTGCTGAGCTCATCCGTAGGGTACAATAGGTCTCACATTTGCGAGAGATAAAGCTAATGGCAATGTAAATAACAATACCATTTATTTATCTATTTTCAAAACCAACACATAAATACAAATTTTGTCATTTACAATGCCAATAGCTCAAATTTTTCCAAAGGCGAAACCATTGCATTGTAAATGCTTGTTTTTTTAGCATCCACAATTGGCCTTTACATGAGTCTTTCTAAGAAAGACAGCTCACAATTGGTCCAAGGCGGGTGCATGTTCCGCTTTCTCTGTGCCCTGGCCTAGCTTTCTGAGGAACAAGCAGTGGCCCGCTGCATTTCTTAAATTGTTTGCAGTGCGCATCTGTTACCAATTAGCGCGTGCGTGGCGCTTCCCCGCTTGTTACTTGTTTGTTCTTGTAGAAGCATCGCCGCTTAATTCAAAGAATAATACGTGTTAAATCATCTTTCACGTTTTTCGTCAATGTCTCCGTGCATTCAGAACACAACTTTCACAGTTCTGATGTTTCCTTTGGAAAAGCATTTTTCCAAGTGTGCTAGCCCAGCTTTCTAAATATGGACTTAGCAACGGTTTATAATTACTACAGTGCACTAGCACCTTGTACATGAAACCTTGAGCTGCAAAGTAGGTGACATGGAGTAACCCATTTACAACGTTGAACGACTTGACATCGCTGCAATTTTTTTGTTCTATGATCTATACTGAGCCAGAAATGTCTCTCATAATAAGATGTTTCTGAGCGCTTCTCTCACCACTCTGCAGTTGGCAAGCCTGCGTCCCGGATTGACCCACCTCGAGGAGCGCACCTGCTTGCATCCCCCACCTGTGATGCGGCCGATCCTCCCAGGCTCCTCCTGTCTGTGCCTGTCCTATCCCGGAGGAGTCAGCGAGTTCTTAGCCAGGAGCCCCCTGAGCCCGCAGCATGTCGGGCAAGCACTACAAGGGGCCTGAGGTTGGCTGCTGCATTAAGTATTTCATCTTCGGTTTTAACGTTATTTCCTGGGAAAGTTCAGTTTTCAGTTTGTTCACCCCCTGATGTGTTGCAAGGATTCTGTTTGGCTCGTAATTGCCCCAGGGGTTTCCGACCCTGCCCTTCTCGGAGGCTCAGCATCTGCCCATGAATGAGAAGCCCTTTCCATCCATTCCCTCATCCACACATGCCTCCTCCAGCTTTCAGTGGCTTCCTGCAATGCAAATGCATAGTTTGCTGCTGGGCAGCCTTGTTTTCAAAACGGTGACTACGATTCTCATCTCAGGGCGTGGAGGCAGCCAGGTGATACTAGTGTTAAACTAAAACTCCTGAAAAACACACAATTGCATTAATTTTATGACGCAGTAAGTCTTAGTTAGATATTACCTACATACTCAACAGACAGTGAAATCCAGAACGGTCCTCGAACAGTAGGGCTCCGTGCTCGAGGCTGTGGGGATGATGGGCTACAGACTGCAGTCCAATTATATAATTTAAACTACAACAAAGTATTTACAGTGCTCAACGAGCCTGTACCATTAACCTACTCGGGTCTTGGTATTGTGTTTCTTTAGGTCTGCATCGACAGTCCAGATGACTGGAATCCTTTATTGCCAATCCTTAAACATATACCTAGAGTGGGCTTTGGCTCCGCCCCCAGAGAGTACCGCCCTCTCACCTCATACTGTTGTTTTTTTTGGAAATCATTCCTCATCCATCTGTAGTGCAGAAAGCATTATATTACATTTCAAAAGTACACATGATCAACGCACATTAAATTCTATATCTTATAGATGCATTTGATAGTGAGCAATTGTTTTTTATATGTTCACTGCAGCAGGTTATTTTTAAAAATAATTTAGTTAGGACTCAAAATGAAGGCCAGATCAGTTCCTTTTCAAGTGACAAATGTAGATGTACACATACCAAAAAAAGAGATACAACTGAAAGAGCGGTTTGCTCCAGAGATGAGTCATCCCTAGGGCTCTGTACGGATAGCACTCCTTTTAATACTTTGGCATGAGCACCAAGCCCTGTCTCAAAGAGCTGCCTGCTGGAGTGTGTCTGCAGAATCCATCCTGTTTAACTCTTACTTGCAGCTCCCTTACATTTGCTTATATGCAGACTAGATTCTTATTAAAAGAAAAGCTTGTAATTAAACTGAACAGAAATCCTTATATAGGGGGCGTGGCTTGGCGCCCGACGGTGATGGCGGCGCCCGTGTAAGGCTCTGCTGAGGCACCGGGAGGCTTGCCGCTCGTAGCTCGCCTTTTCCTGGATGGCGGCTATCCTGCATCGTCGGAACATCTCTGGAATCTAACGCGACGCTTGCGGTCTCACGGAGCGGCTTGGGGACGGAGAGCTTCATTGCAGTAAGTTGCTCTGTCTCGGCCGCGACCGCCATTTTATGATGCGGCGCGGACGCATCCTCACCTGCCGGCTCACGGAGTTCTCTTCGTAATGGAGTGCATTTATTTTGCTGCAAAGTTCATGTTTCCTTAAGACTCCTCAGGAGATACTGTTGGTGATTTGAAGTTCTGATCCTCACCTTAGAAGGCTGTGCACGGTTGCCGCATCATATTCTCTCCTGACTGCCATTCTGTGTGACCTCAAGGGCTTTGTCACATTATTCCCTGTTATGGCGTAGGAGTGTTTTCTGAGTCACAGATGGCTGCCTTCTCTTCACGTAATTTTACTTTGCGCTGGATATGCATTTGCTGACAATTGGGTGATTGAATACCACGTTTACCAGCAAGATAGCGCGTTTTTATTTTTCTATTCACCTATATTATTCTGCCTGGTGGCAGAGCCTCAGACTTTCACAGTTTTTCTACCTCTGCAGCGTTTTGTTCCACAATTGACCGTGCTCATGTGATTTACCCACTTCAGCTGTGTAAAGTGCTTCTCATTTCTTGCAAACGCCTGGCTCCTAATTAGCAATTGTGCTTAAATATAACGTCTTTATTCCAGTGACTCTCTTTCATGCTGTTGAAGTCCTCTTCTCTGCCATAGAACTTTCTGGAACTTTGTTGTGGTCCTCTCCTTGCTATCCACCACTCTTCTTTGCTTATAGTGTTCACTACGGGGTTGTCATACCTTGCCTTCGCTATACGGGCAGGCTCAAGACGATGACGCACCTATCTCATAATTCCACAAAGACTGCATTTTTTAAAAATTCCAAAGTTTTCTCTGCCTCATCTAAGCTAGATGATCCTCCCGCTTCCTCTGGTTCAGATACAACTATGGATCCTTCTCAGTCTATACCAGGGAAAATCAACACTAAGAGACACAGGAAAGATCCTCCTTCCCCTCCCAACCAATCTGCGCCTGTTTCAATGGAGCTTTTGTTAGAGGAAATAAGGTCCTTTCGCCCATTCCTGGAGGAAATCAGAGCCCTGCGTCCCTTCATGGAGGAGACTAATGTCAAGCTTCAAACCCTCACAGATAATTGGACACATATTGATACGAGAGTTTCCTCTGTTGAGCAAGCAGTTTTGTCCTTTCAGGAAACTTGCTCTAAGGTGCCACATTTGGCCTCGCAAATATCCACTCTTCAGAGACAGGTGGAGGAGTTGGAGAACAGAAATAGGCGGAACAATCTTCGCATCTACGGCCTGGCGGAGGGACTTGAGGGATCAGATCCGCTTGTCTTTTTCAGGTCTTTTCTTCCTAAGCTGCTCCGTTTGCCAGTAGGTACTGCTCTTAACATCCAGCGTGCTCATCGACTTGGTCGCCTATCTACTTCCCCCTCTTCTTCACAGAGGCCCCGAGGTGTTATTCTTTATTTTCTGGAATACACCGGCCTTCTTAAGGTCCTAACAGCTGCCAAATCCTCCTCCAACTTGACATGGTCCGGTTCTTCTTTATTCTTTACCCAGGACTATGCAAAAGCAACGGCAAATCGTAGGAAAGCCTTCTTAAGTATGAGAGAGGACATTCGCTCAATGGGTGCCAGATATGGTTTATATCATCCTTGTCTATTCGAAGTCACCTATAACAACAAAACTACCACCTACGAGGATCCAGTTCGACTGCAGAGCTTTATTAATGCACATAAGACCTCAGCTATGGATTCTTCTGGTCCTTCATCTTCTGTTCCTGGTTGAGATGTTGTTTTCTGTTTCCTGCTCTGTCATTGCTCTTAGCTCTTTTTTTTCCTTTTCATGGAGTCTTATGTTCCTTGTTATTGTTCTCTTTAAATTGCATTAATGTTTATTGTTTTTCTTACTCTTGTTCCGACTTATGTTCGTAATTTAATCATCTGTTTTCCCCCTCGCCTTTACAGGAACTTTAACTTGTCTGATGATGTCTCCCCGGTTCCTTGCTTGGCCGACCCTGGATGCGCCGACTCACCCGTGTGGTTCCATTCTCCCTCATCTCCTTCTCGTTTTCTTCCTATTTAGGTATGTTTTTCCCTTGTCTTCTCCCCTTGTCCCTCTTTTTGTTTTATATTTCTCATCTAAGGATTCAACTTTCTTCTTTACGCATGGGCAATGGTTTCCTCAATGTAGATTGTGTTTACTTCTCTGCCTCCAATCTTCTTACTTTGAATCTTCTTATTCTCTTTTCTTTGTTTTGCTTCCTTCCTTTTGATTTTGTTCTTCCCCTCCTTCCAATGGATGTTACTTTTCTTCTCACTGTATCTCTTCGCTTCTCTCTCTTTGTTCCTTCCATTCTAGTGTTTTGCCTTTTCCTCTTTCTTCCCCTCTCTTTTCCTTTTCTTACTTTCTACTTGTCATTCTCCCTTCTTTTTCTCTATTTTTCAATTTTGTCGAGCATTTCTTTCCTGTATTGCCATTGCTTCTTCGTGGGCTTTTCTTCCCAATTTAGTTACACTGTTCCGTTATGGGAATACAATCAGGTACAATTAACATCATGAGGGGCACCAGGCAGGGTTGTCCCTGTTCGCCTTTATTATTTGCTATTTACATAGATCCTTTAATTAGAAAACTGTTTTGTAATAATTTGATTTATCCAATCTGTGCAAAAGGGGGAGACACCAAAATTCTTGGGTATGCAGATGATTTAGCTATACTAACTAACTCCCCTCAGGTGGCATTGCAAGAAATTCAGACCCTAACATCACAGTTTGGGGCAATCTCTGGCTATTTATTGAATGAAGCCAAAACGCAAATAATACATAATGACAAATTGGATTTGCTAGATTCTCGGGTGGTGCATCACGCTAATTATCTGGGAGTAGAGATTTGTGCAAATCCGGATCAAATAATATCGATCAATCTAAATCCTTTTTAGACAAAATTGAGGTAGATGCCCGCCGACTGAATAATCTCCAATTAACATTAATGGGCCGCTGTAATGTGCCAGTAACCAGTAAAAATATTTTATTGTATGTGGTTAATTAAAACCTTTACAAAATTTGCAAAGAGAATATTACATAAAATCATTAGAATGAAAGATAAATGAAAACCTACATTTACTCTTTGTTTTAAAAGGGAAGACTGAAGAAAAAAATAAATAAAGCAATTTGACATTTGCTGAAATCAGAGTCTTTTGTAATCTTTAGTCCTTTGATTTGGTACCATTGTTCGCCATTTTTTCCGTTTGCATTATTAGGAGGCTTGCCTTCTGAAGAAATCTGGTGGCCCTACAGGCTGCCTACAGCTGCTGGCTGTTCAGTGCTAGCATGACTGCCGTCCGACATGTTCTGACTTGGAATGAGCGAAATATATGCAAGAGATAGTATCGTCTCAGGTTTGTGAGGTTTGGGCAAATGCACAGAAGATGAAGCAAAGTTTCTTCTGCATGACCACAGAGTCTGCAGAGTGATGTTGGCCACGTTTGCTTCCATGCAGGGGTCTGGTCTTTTGAGATGTAAGTTCCCAGCCGTACTCGTAGGAGCATCTGTTGTGTAGATGGTGTTATGTGGTTAACTAAGTAAGGTTGCGGGACACACCTCTCATATGTTGCAAGTACCATCCAGCCGTGTTTTTTCTTTGCTAGTGCAGCTTTGTCGGCGATCCAAGATTCTAGTTTTGCCGCACCATTGGCTGCTTTTTTGAAGGTCGCAAAGGTGTGACCGGTGTTCCATGCCTCTTGCATATTAAGATTTGACAGACCTTCTTCAAGTTTTGCTTTCCATGCGTCTTTTCCTTTTGTTTGTTTATTTATTTGAGTCCAGCAGAGACCTATCAGCGTGTCCTTTTGCGCTGCTCTTAATTTCCAGCACATTTTTAGTATTGCCCCTTGTCTGGCTTGGTGCTGATTTAATAGCCCAAATTCAAGGCGTACTTGCGCTTGTGAGGCGAGCTTCGGAATTTGAAAGATGTGTTTGAACAGCACTGACTGTTGGAGCTTCAGAAAGTTTGCGTCTTTGCCTCTGAATAATTCTGAGCCGTACGTGATCGATGGCAAAAATTTTGCTGCGATCACCTTCAACAGATGTGAATTGGAAGGACAATTCAGTTTTGTTTTTAGTAGATTTAAAGCAAAGCGTAATTTATTGGCCTGAGCTTTTCTATGTAGTCGTTGGTCTTTTAATGTCCATCTTGCGTCGACCAGTACTCCCAGGTACTTGTAAGAGGGGCTTTGTTCAATCATATTTCCCTCAATGTGCCATTTGAATTTTTGCCTCCCTGGCCGTGGTGCAAAGCAGACGATTTTAGTTTTTTTGTAATTGAGTTGCAGCCCGTGCGTACGGGTACATTCGTGCAGCCTTGTGATGGAGCGTTGCAGTCCCAAGGGGGTCTGGCTGCAAAGAACGATGTCATCGGCGTACTGCATACTCCTTATTTTGTGCTGAGCTAGCTTGGGGGGGGGGTCACTTTCAATCTCCGCAATGCTCTTGTCCAGATCCGCGGTGAAGATATTAAAGAGGGTAGGGGCCAAGACACATCCCTGCTTGAGGCCATTTCGGGTGGGGATTTTTTCTGTTGTTCTGTCACCATTGCCTATTTTGATCTTGACCCAGGTCGATGTGTATAAGTCAATTATGGCCTGTAACAGCTTCGATGGTATGCCCCAACTATCCATCTTTTTCCACAGGGTCTCCCTTGGGACTGTATCAAACGCCGCTTTTAAGTTGACAAAACAGGTATAGAGTTTTATTGATTTAGCCTTTGCACTGTCGACAAGGAGGTTTAGCGCTAACAGGTTGCATAATGTGTTGGTTCCTGGCCTGAACCCCGTCTGGGTAATTGGCAGAATGTTGTTGGAGCTGACCCAGTCCTCCAGTGCTTGCAGGAGGTTGGATGCGTATACTTTGGCCTCTACGTCAATAAGCGCTATCAGCCTATAATTCGCTGGGTCTGTTCGCGCGCCTGCTTTGTAAATTGGATGCAGGATGCTCCCTCTCCATGAGGGGGGAATGCTTCCTGTTTGAAAAGCGTTGTTATACAAAGGGGTAAGGTATTCAGCCCAAAACGCTTGGTCATGTTTGAAGAGTCCATTCGGCAAGCCATTTGGGCCTGGTGCCCCTTGCGACCTCAATTTTTTTAGGATCAATTGCACTTGTCGTGACGTGATCCAATTTTCACCAAAGTTTTGATCCTCTTCTTGTTTCTCATTTTTCTTATGTATTGGATGGTCTGCTTGGGAATTAGTCATTTCTGTTTGCTCTAAATGGTGGATCCAGTCTTCCTGTAGTATGGTTGCGTTGAAGACGTGGGCAGCTCCATTTGCTATTTTATTGATTTCTGCCCAGAATTTCCGATTGTTGTTTGTTTTGCTGGCTTCTAGTAGTTGTATCTCTTAATCAGAAGGGGGAAAGGATCACTTGTCCTGCTTAAACCTTGGGTTCACAAGTCGAGGAACTGGTATCTCCCAACAAATATGACCCTCATACACGTGTATGTTGGTAGTTTCTCTTCAGCGGTATATAATGTGTCCCCGCTTTTATACACGTGCGTGCGTAATCATCGAGTCATTTTTTGTGTTGTGCACCCTCCACCAGGAGGTTTTGCCTTAGGTTTAAGGCAGTAGTGATCGTGGAAAGTGGGGGGTTCAGTGGTGGTGTCGTTATTAAAAGTCCGGACAGCCAAACAAAGGTAATTTAATAAGTCTGGATTCGGACTATGAATAAAATTCTTGGTGCACTCTTCGAAATGGTAAGGGATTCAAAGTGCACTATATATACATGGTTTAAAAAGAGGTCAACATGTTTCAGCCTTTGGTAGTCAGAGGATCTGTAGGCTTTCGTCAGGACCAATGGGGGTGAATAAATAGTGAAAAAATTGTGAGAAGAATAAAGGGTTATTGACCTGATTCTTCGTGAGTTAAGGTTTCATTGTACCTGTAAAATAGAGAACATACATACAAACAGCAACATACAGGGAGATGGGGTATAGGAAAACACATAATTATGTACAATAGTACCTTTATAATTGTAAGGAACTAGAAAATGGCAATACTTTTCATCATACTCATTTCAGGTGTCAACTCTTCCATTTTCATACTTCGGTGGTCAGAGAAGAATCGACTAGTACTGTAGTGAGGTGCCCATAGTTCTACCATTATGCTTTCTCTTGTGCGTGATCTACGGTGAGAGACGTTATAAAATGTGGCCGCTTAGTGATTGCGTATAAGTACGCTGCAGACATTCCATGCTGACTTGCCCGATAATTCGAGCGTGTGGTGTTTTGGGTACTAAAACAAACTTAAAACATGCTATTTGTAACCAAAAGTTGTACACGGGACATTATCTCGTGGTTTGGTGATGCGTGACTAGGTTCGTATTAAGTACGTTATGTGCGCTTTCATTTGCAGTGCGTACCTTAATGTTTCGGAAAATTGCTTCTTCGGGGATTTAGGCTGGTCGAGAGAGGCCTTACTAAAGGATTATTAAGAGAATGGTATTACAGGGCGCGGTCTCATACTTGCGGTTTTTCGTGTTCTCAGCGCGCATGGTTTCCTGGATTACCTTAGTGCCTTCTTACTCGGTCCTGGCAGCATGTGCTGACTCTGCCTGTCATCACCCGGAACTACAGTGTGATGCGGTTCCGGGTGGATTTGTACTCTGTGGCGGTGGCGCTAGAAGAAATACTTCAACTTCTAGATCGATCTACAAGAGGCATTAATCTTTTTTCTTGATATATTAATTTATATAGTTAGTGATAAATATGGCACTGTGCGAATCGAATTTACGTGCACAAATTAAATATCATTAATCGGGTTGGGGGAAATTTTTTTTTAGTAAGCTTAGAATTCTTATCAGTAATTTTAAGGTAGGCTAAGGTAGGCACGAAAACTACTACGTAATTGAGGAAAGCACAATGATTAGTTGTTGCTCTCATGGGTCACTTGGACGAACCTGCAGTGATAGGCAGGGTTCTCAGGCCACTCGAATAACGCACTTATGGCAAAATGGTATAACTGGGGCTTTGAATATTAGATCATCTGTTGAGGGACAACCAAGGAACAGAATCGTTAAGGCCCTGGGTATCTGTCTTGAGCCTATGGACCCAACGTTGTTCCTTCTCGAACAGTATTTTTGCTGCGTTTCTGTCTACTGTCTCTAGACTTTCTAGGATTACCCAATGGAGGTCATTGGATGTGTGTTGTTTTTCTTTATAATGAGAAGACATCTTTGTCGTGCTTTTCTTACAATTAACATTGCTCCTGTGTTCGCAGAGTCTCTGTTTGGCTTTACGGCATGTCATCCCAATATATCTCATGTTGCAAGGGCATGTGATCATATATACAACGTGGCTAGTATTGCAGTTGGTGTGTTTTTTTAGTTTCCATAGGAAGTTTGGAAGTAACTGCAGTTCTTTTGTTGGTTCTGTGGTAGCACAAACTATACAGGTGCCGCAAGGATAGTGTCCAGTAATTGGAGTGTTATTCCATAGGCCTGGTTGTTGTTTCTTTTTCTTCGGTGGTGGTCTGGTGTGGACCAGTAGGTCTTTGATATTGCTGCTCCTTTTGTTCGCAAATCTTGGCTTAGACCAGGTCAAGGTGTTCGATGTTATAATCTTCCAGTTGCGGTTGATTATTTTCTTCACCTGATTTGTTATCGGGCTGTAGGTTGTGACACATGTAGTTCTGTCATCAGTCTGTTTTGGGCGACTTTCAAGTAGAGATTCTCTGGGTTGATTTCTAGCTCGTTTTGCGCAGGAGTTGATTATTCTCTTAGGGTAATCTCTAGCTGTTAGTTTGTCACAGAGATCAGTTGCTTGGGTTTTGTAGTCCTTTATGGAACTACAATTCCTCCTCAGTCGTAAGAACTGACTGTACGGAAGGTTTTCTCTCAAAGGTCGGGGGTGGAAGCTGTTGAAAGATAGCAGACTGTTTTTGGCAGTAGGCTTGAAAAATGTTCTAGTTTGTAAGGTGTTCTCCTCAGCGAAGATGGTGATGTCTAAGAAGTCAAGACTCTGCGCATTGGATGTAAATGTGAAGTTCAGGCATTCGTCCTGATTGTTCAGCCACCTATGGAAATCTGTCAGTGATGCATTGTCTCCGTTCCAGATTAAGAAAATATCGTCGATATATCTCTTCCAGAAGAGTATATGACGAAAGAAGGGGTTGTTTACATTATGTATGTAAGTCTGTTCAAAGGTGCTCACATACAGACCGGCTACGCTTGGCGCAAATGTACTGCCCATAGATGTACCGTGTTGCTGGAGGTAGAGAGTGTCTTTGTATTGGAAGAAATTTTCCATAAGTGCCAGTCTGCAGCATTCCAGTACGAAATGTCTTGGGGTTCGGTAGGGCCAATCGGTGTTGAACAGTATTGTTTCGAGAGTCTCTAAGGTTTTCTGTTGTGGAAGGCTTGTATAGAGGCTCTCGACGTCTAATCCTACTAAGAGCATGCTGCTCTCTGAGTACTCGAAATTCTGTAGCATATTGATCAAGTCTCGTGTGTCTTTAAGGTAGGTAGGCGTGGTTTGGACCAGTGGTCTCAAATACTGGTCTGCAAATTGTGATAGTGGCTCTAGGATAGAATTAATCCCCGAGACAATTGGTCTTCCTGGTGGGGGCATCCTCTCTTTATGTGTCTTGGGCAGAGAGTAAAAGTATGGCGTAACTGGTGATGTGGTTACCAGATAATCAGCCTCTTTTTTAGATAGCCAGTTGTTACATTCCGCTTCTTCAATCATCAGGGCTATTGTCCTTTGTAAACGTGCTGTTGGGTCGGTTGTAATCACTTGATAGAATTTGGTGTCTGCCAGTAGATCCATGCATTGTCTGTCATATCCTTCTGCTGATAGTAGGACTATACCTCCGCCCTTGTCCACAGGTTTTATGACAATGTCATGGTTGTCCTTCAGTTCTGTCAGAGCGAGTTTTTCTGCTTTTGATAGATTTTGGAACGGTCTCGGAAGTTGGTGATTTAGTTCTTCTACTTCCTTCATGATGGCCTGTTCAAATGTACTAATCTCAATGGGTATTTGCGAGTTAAGTGGGCAAAAGGTGGATTTATTCCTTAATGTGGTGTCTCCTTCTTGAGGCTGCTGTTCTCCTTTGAAAAAAGCTTTCAATTTCAGCGTGCGGCAAAAGTTTGCGAGTTCGCATTTTGTTTTGAAAACGTCTGTCTTTGGGGTTGGCACGTAGCCTAATCCTTTGTTCAGGACACTTATTTGATTCTCTGTTAATTCTAGTCCTGTTAAGTTGACTATTAGATTGTCGGACCTTGTCCCGTGTTGGCTTTGGTGACGCTCCTGGTTTGGACCTGTCGTGTCTGGTCAGACCAGGTTACTCCTTTTTGCCTGGACCTTCGGTTGTTCTGGCCATTCCCTAAAAAAGGACGGCTTTGTTGGTAATTTTGGGCTCCTTGTGGTGGCATTTGGTGGTTCATGGGTACTGGGAAGTAGGGGTTTGGCCACCCTTGGAACTGGGGGTTAAATGGATGGAATGGTATTCCTTGTCCATTGTCTTGGAAAAAAGGAGGGCGCCAGTAGTTACTTCGGCCTCTACGTTGTCCTCTCTTATTCCTGAAATTGCCACGACCCCGGATTGTTGTGTCATCTCCGCTCTGGTCTGAGCTGTTGTCTGAAGACATACTGTTTGCATCCGAGTTATCGTTGAGTTTGTAGTCTTTGCTACTATAAGGGTGAATGCGTTCCAAAGAGAACCTTTTCAATTCTTTCGCCAGTTTTTGCAATTTCGTCTGTGTTAAGTACTCTTGGCTATCTTTCATTTCTTTGTTAATTTCGTCAAGACGAGGTTTGTAAATGGTTATGTTGACCGTGTTGTTCAGTTTTGTTTCCAAAATCTCTATCTTGATCGCAAGTTCATCCGTAAGTCTGGTTGCAGTTTTAATTATCAGCACTAGGTAGTCTCTGGTGCATTTCCAAGATATGGATGACCAATCTTTTCGAAACGCTAGGTCTTTTAAGAAAATGCGTGGTGCATTAGTCACCCATAGGCCTTTTGGTGCAGCGTTGACTCGGAGATACTCAGTCATTATTATGCCATGTACTGCTGTTCGTACTTGTTCTTTCTTTGCTTCACTTAACTCGTCCCATTCTGCCGTGGAAGACAGAGTCTGGTTGAGGTCACCTTCCATGAGTAGAGGTGGTCTTGCCAAAATTTCATCGATGTCCTCAGTTGTGTAACTGAGTCCAAAACTTCCTGCCATGATGACAACGTTTTATTAGGCAGTATGGTATCAAAGGCTCTTGTTGGTGCCTATGAAGTTTTCTCCCACAGCTGTTCGCTGCTTAACATGTTGGGAGATACCAATTCCTCGACTTGTGAACCCAAGGTTTAAGCAGGACAAGTGATCCTTTCCCCCTTCTGATTAAGAGAGTTAACTACGGAGACTGAAAGGATTCTCACTCTGCCTCCCCGATCCCCATGATTATACATTCTAGTAGTTGTAGCCAAGTTTCAGTTTGATGTTTTGTCTTTGCCGACCATTTGTCTTTTTTGTATTTTTGCCTTAGATTGGAGATTTGTCGTTTGGTGTCTACACCCTTTGTTGGATTTTTGCCTTGTAGTTTTCTGATTTCCTGATTTAGGATCCTTTTTTTGCGCCCTATTGAGCCCAGGAGCCCCTGGTGTGCTTCATGAGTTTTTCTTTTGTGGCTCTGGGGTTGCTGGCCAAATTTTTTTGTTAGACTTGCAGTCATGTTTTCCCAATTATCCTGGTATGACAATAAGTTTTGCACGCCCTCTTCTGCCTGCACGCTTTTCACAAATGTCATAATTTCTTCAACGTTCTTCCCACTCCAAACTAGTCGCTTGAGATTGTAGGGACTCGGGATTTGAAGCAAATCTTTGCATGCTGGAGCCCTGGTATGTTGGAAGCTCAGCTCAATTGATTGTAAACTGTGGTCACTCTCCAATTTGTAGATTATTCTGTAGGTGACAATTGTTTGGAGTACCTCGAGGTCCACTATGGTGTAGTCTAATACAGCTTGAGCCTGTTTGGCAATTCTGTTCGAAGATGCGGGCTGATCTTGCAAAAAGCGGCCGTTCAAATTAAGCATTCCCAGTTCCGCGATCATTAGGGCACATTGTTGACCGTATTTATCCTTTTTTAGATGGTTAGCGATTGTAGGGGGAATAGGTTTCCCATTCCGTTTGTTTCGTTGGATATTCTGTGCAAGATCCCTCTGTAAAAGGAACATGTTCAGATCCCCAGAAACTATCAGCCCCGACTGTGGGAAGGTGGATTGCAAAGATTTGACGAGTGCCTTCAGGGTCAAGATTTTTTCTAGTTTCCTCCTGGATTCTGGGTGTATGTAGATGTTGCAGATAACCAATGACCGAAGGTCTTGTGTGACCTGTGCTCCTGGACTGGGGACGGGCGGAGGATCAATTTTGATGCACTGGATCCATGTTTGTCCCGTGTGAATTGTGTCATAAGACCATGGGAGGCTGGTATTCAGATAGATCGATAGACCTCCGCATGCTCTTCCTGCTAAGCCCTTTTTGATGGCATGTTGTTGTATTTCTTTAAAGCCGTTTATATGTTCGGATGTAATTGACCAGGTCTCTTGGAGTAATATAATATCAAATTGTTGTAGAAATACTAGTAGTTCTGCGTCATTTGTTTTGCCCCCCAGCCCGTTGATGTTCCATGAGCATACCTTCAAGTTTGATTTTCATGCCTCATCAGTCGTGCCATCCGCGGGGCTTGGGGTTGGGGGGAGAACTTTCCGGGCCCTGCTTGCGTCTCCTAACCAGCCTTGGCGGATAATGCGTAAGTTAGACCAGCCTCCCATGATGCTTTCCGAGCTGCCAACAGCCCCCCGCAGTGTTCCTCTGTCGGGCGGTGGTCTTGGTGCAGCCAGCATTGATAGCGGGCCCGGGTATCTTTCTATGTCAACTGGTCTGATTTCGATTCCCCATTTTGCAAACTCTTCTCTGTGGAGCCAAAATTCTTTGGCTTTCTTGGGGTCCTTCCATGTTGCCACTGTCATCTCTCTTCCATTTGTATTTGGGATTGGTTTGAATTCAATACTTTCGATGTGATTCGTGTTCAAGTGGCATAGAGTTTCAATTGAATTGGTAAGTTTTAGGATGGCGCTCCGATTGAGAATGTCATGGTTCCCCCTGGAGCTGTAATGGGGAATGATTTCATGTACGAAGGCTCCTGCAGGATAAGGGGAGTCCATCTCTTCTCTTGGAGCCGCATGCCTGGTTTGGATATTATTTTTTTCGGAAGTTGCATGGTAGCCTTGATGTAAGATGTTAGCCTGAGCTGCTGGCGCGATGCCAAAGCCCAGCTGTGGGGGTCTGAGTCGCTCTGGACCTTCTGGGCGGACTTTTTGCTGCTGCGCCTTGGCCAAGGGATTTTCTTTGGATCCCGTGCCCAACTTTGTGAAGTAGTGCGAAATGCTTTTTTGTTCAACTATTATCTTCTGCGCAGGTAAGCAGTCCGCCTGTTGTGTTTTTTTGGATACTTGTGGTGACTTATGTTCGCTTTGGCATCTGAGATGCATGTCTGATATGGCCGGTTGGGGCGGAGTTGGGGATGGGGGGTCCTGCAAAATTTCCCCTTTGTCTTCTTGATCCTTTTTTCTTGTCTCTTTGCCATTCAGTCCGCTTGAGGTTGTTCCTGTAGTCAGAGTTTGTATTATGTTGCTCACCATTGGGAGCTCTAGGTCCTGGTCTTGATGCCTGTTGGGCTCTTGGGCCTGGTCCCTATTTGGCAATGCAGTTGCTTTCTTTCCTTGGTGCTTATTTTGTCTGGTTTTCCTCAAACGTTTGCGTTCTCGTTTTGTTAAGGCGTTGGTTTGTTTTGTTTGCCCATTTGCGGGTGACCCGGGCTCTTTTCTCCCTTGCTTTACTGGGTCATTGGTATCTGTAAATCGAAATTGCGTGTTTGTGGAGGTTGTTAACTGATCATTTGCTGTGGTTTCTGTTGGGTTGCATTCCATAGGGTCCGTGAGTGAGCTCTCACTGGGCGTTGTGCCACTACTAGTTGTGCATGACCAGCGGTCAGGAGCCTTTTCTACAGCGGTGGTTTCAAT
Organism: Lissotriton helveticus; assembly: GCF_964261635.1. NCBI lineage: Eukaryota > Metazoa > Chordata > Amphibia > Caudata > Salamandridae > Lissotriton > Lissotriton helveticus. The sequence continues at coordinate 811,827,892 of NC_136063.1, forward strand.
AATAGTTTGGTGCGCTTTGGTTTTATTTTTTATTTCTGACAAAATGTCTGTAAGGATGGTCGGAAGAGCTTTAAGTTGATTCAATGTGTCAGTGCACTGGCATTCATGGTACTTTGTCTGCGGATCTTTCTGTACCCGTTCAATGAAGGAATTTAGGTCTAAAATCTTTCTGTCTATTCCCACTACATGAGAGGCCAGAATTTGGAGAAGGTCAATCTGAAGCTCTAATTTTTCAGAGTGTTGGAGCAAAGTCTCTTATATAGTTTCCATGGTGCTTATGAACGGAGGCCACAGAGGAGCATGTGCTGGAAGAAAAAGATCTGTTTGGTTACTGCCAGCATGGGGACTAACCCAGGCTTTGTCTCCTGGTTTGCTCCTAAGGGAGTCTCGAGCGTCTCGTGTATCTTCTCCCCGACCTATATCTGATGTCGCTGTTTGTATGTGGCCTTTTTTCTGGGGATCAAGGCCTTTTGATGGTGTTGCTTCCTTTGAAGAGGGAATGTTATGTCGTGGGAGAGATTCTCCCAACAGGCTGATTGTGGATTTTATTGAGGCCTCATTGCTGATAGTCGGACTGGTTGCGCTTGCGCCGACCGGTACTTCCCGTGTTTCCCATCCGGCGGTCGTTTTTGTTGTTTTGTCGTCCTGTAGTGGGACCTTGGGGGTTGGCGGGCGTTCCTGTGCCTCAGGATTTTCACGATTTGTGGGTGTCTGGGCTTTCGTCAATTCCCCCTGGTGCCGTTCTAAGATTTCTTTATCTGTTTTGCCTCTGTTCCACATATCCGTGATGTTCATTCTTGCCGCTGGTGGACTGTCGGTCCCTGAGTTGGGCCCCTTAGTTCCAAAGAATGAGCCCAGACTTGCTGAACGCCACCTCACTGGCGGGTTAGGAGTTTTATCCTCCAATACCACTGATGGATCTGTGCACTGCTCCTTTTGGGTGTTAACGTTGTTTTCTGCTTCACTTGTATTTATTTGAGCTTTCACTGTTAATTTGTTGGACGCGATGATGGAACATTCACCAGGGCTTTGGCTTTGGGTTATCTCCGGTAGGATGTAATTCTGTGGGTACAAAGCTTTCGGTGGCGAGCCCACTGACTGGGACATTCTTTTGTTGCTTGTGACTGTTTTGATGTTCTGTGCTTGAGACACCGGAAGCCCCGAAAACACAGAGGGAGCCATTGATAAAGATGGTGTAGATGGAATCAAAAAGTCTGTGATCTTGTAGTTTTCAAGCCCTGGTATCATCTTCTGCTTCTTGGAGGTGGGAGCGCTGGCTTTTTTGTCTTCCACCTCTCCTTTTTCTTCATCGGAGGAATCGAATTCTCCTTCGCTCATATTTCCGCGATGTTTTAGGTCCCTTTTTTTTTTTTGTTTGTTTGTGAGGTCTGCTCTGACTCTTCCTGACCTCATAGTGGGGAAGTAGAGAAGGAGTGCAAGGAGTGCAATTGCAAGAGCGACTGGTTAGTGGGCCTGGCACCCCCTTTTATCGCGACCCTGCTGGCGTTTCAGTCTGGGAGCCTCCTCCTGCTCGCCGTGCTATACACTTTAGGAAATTGTCGTTGCTTGGCCACTTAGTGCATGGCTGCCACGCCGCTTGCTGCTTGGCTGCCACACCACTTGCTGCTTGGCTGCCTCACCGCTTGCAGTGTCGGCTCACTCCAAGGCAGACTCTATCCGCTCCTTGTCTCAGCTGCCTCCACTGGGCTCTGAGTCACTCCTCTGCGCCGCTAGCCCCCAAACGGCGAACTGGCCACTTGCTGGGAGGACGTTCCGAAAACGGAACGGCAAGCGGGATAGCCCTGCTGAAGGCCGACAGGCTCTGGCAAACCTGCCCGGCATCCTGGAGTCCTGGGTGCGAGAACCGGGACCGAGCTGGGAATCGAAATGCAGCCACAACGATGCAGGAATGAGCGGGAGATTGAGCATGGGTCGGGGTCACCACACAGCAGCCTCTGTCCCCCTACAACGGTGGTCTCGGCAGCCCGCTCCGCTGGCTCTGCTCTGCTCACTGGCGAGAGACTCTAAAAACACGGAGTGGCTTCTGCAGCAGCGTGACGGATGAACTCTGCTCCTTGCAAACTCTGTCAGAGCCTGTCCCGATGAGCAGCTCAAGGGGTTAAGTGCGCTTCTTTAAAATTTGCACTTTGCACTTTAAACTACTGCACTTTAAACTTCTGCTGAAAGCGTTTGGTAATGAGGAAATAGCAGGTACAGTGAGCAGTGTGCACTGGGTGCTGGGCGGTGGGAGCAGAAACACAGGAATGACGAGCTGAAGTGAGCTGCTGGGTTAAGCTAACCCCAAGTCCCACTAGGTCCTGTTGAGTGCTTCTGACGGCAATGCGGGCAGTGCTGGGCGGTGCGAGGCAAGGCGGGGCTGGGGGCCGGGGGACTGCGCTCTCTCACCTTTTCCGCTCTTTCCGCCCGCCCGCCGCTGCCTCGGCCTCTTGCTGCAGTTCACCTCTCCTCCGCCACCGCTGGTAACCGGATGCTGGGTGCCAGGCACCTTGGGGGGCGGGGGGCCGCGGGGGGCCGCGGGGGCCGCGGGGGGCCGCTGCCGCTGCTCCGCACTGCTTTGCTCTGCTTGGGCTCGCTTAGACTCGGGCTCCTCTGGCACTGGCACTGGCTCCTCACTGCCGCTGTAATGTGGTTAAAATGATATTTTTACCTAAAGTACTATCCCCCACATGCATCAACCTATTTAGGAAGTGCAAACGGTACGAATCGGTAAATTCGGCCGTTTGCACTTCCTAAATATGTTTTTGGGATGCATGAAACAATTCGCTATTTTTTGCATTTCTTAAAAATGCAAATGCAATTAAGGAATCGCATTTGTGCGATTCCTTAAATGCAATGCATCATTTTTTTTAAAATTGCGAATTTTGAAATTGGAAGTGCAAATTAACACGAGGTTGACCCTCGTGTTAATTTGCGAAAAATTTTAAAAAAGCAAAAAAATGCATTTTTTAAACTTGCATGTTACAGACACACATGTCCTTAGGACATGTGTGTGTGAAACATGCACTTGAAAATACATTTCAGGGGTGCAGGGGGGGGTCCCTTGGACCACCCTCTGCACCCTTGCAATGCATCAACAAATTGCGAGTGCAAAAAAAAAAGAAATGCAAAACGGCATTGATTACTATGGGCCTCTAGGCCCATAGCAATCAATGTAATGCCATTCCTTAATTACGATTCGCAATTAAGGAATCGCAATTTCCGAAAATTAAGAAATCCTAAAAACTTTTAGGATTTCTTGATGCATAGGATTTTGCATTTCCTAAATAGCGATTCCTTAATTTTCGCTATTTAAGAAATGCAAAATCCTAGATTGATGCATGTGGGGGTATATCTCTTAAGAGCCATCCCTTTATTTTTTGAGCAAATTTGGTTTTCCAAACTAGATCGAATCATTTCTTGGTTTTTATGGGCCGGGAAACGGCCCAGACGGGCCATGAAATATATGACATTGCCTCGGGAGAGAGGGGGATGGTCCGTTCCAAATTTTCAGATATACTATTGGGCAATCATGGTCCGGTACAGCGCGGAACTTTTAGATTCTCAAGATTCAGAGTCTATGGATACCTCCATTTATCATTTAATTCTTGGAGAGGAGGCACGGGGGCTTTTACTTACACACATTGATTTTGACTATTTTAAACGGGTAAGGTTTAAGGTACTCTTGGGGGCCTTCAAAGTCTGGTATAGGATACGGAAGTTATGTAATATTGGACGGTTGCATATCTACTCTCCTCTGGCGCGGAATACTCTGCTTCCTGATATTTTTCATGATGCTTACTTTAAAGAATGGATCTCAAGAAGAGTCTCTGTAATGGGAGACTTAGTTTCTCCCGCTGGCCCTCTAACATTTGATAGTATAAAATTAAAGTTCAGAGTCAATAATAGACAGTTTTTTAAGTTCTTACAGATTGGAGATTTTCTTTCCAGGAAAACAACCAGTTGGACCCAAATTCCGCTTTTCGAAGCTGTTAAAATGGGGCAACCGACTATTTCTAATATATACAAATTAATAAATGAATCTCGGAAGGATGATCTCGATAAGCATTTTAGGCGTTGGCTGATTGGCTTAAATGCTGAACAGGGGGTATGTAATGAATCTTTAGGTTATATGCAAACAGCATCTATTTCAGCTAACATTCAGGTCCTGTGCTACAAGACTTGGTTTAATCTTTACATTACCCCACATCGTATTTTTCAATGGGGAGGTACAGTCGGGTTTGTTTGCGCCAGGTGCGGAGAACATGATGTGGACAGTATTCATATGTTTGCATCTTGCTCCTGTTTGACTCCATGGTTAAATAAGATAGACAATATCTGACGCAAATGCTAGAACGAAGGATTCCATTGACTCCACAGGCAATAATGTTGGGTGTAACAGATCAGGACTTATCCGAATCTGAATGTAAATTCTTTTTTATAACTATGGCAATCTTGCGGCTTGCAATTGCCACTATATGGCTGGATCCAATTCCCCCGAATGTATATGTATGGCTGGCTAAATTGGTTAATGTTTCTAAAAGGGAAATGTTGGTGTACAGGACAAGGGGTCCGCGGGCTCGCAGGGAGGGAGAACGTATTTGGGAACCATTAAATAAATGGATGTCTGGTGGGAATGGAGGGTGAAGGCTCATATCCCTCTGTGTAATTTGTAATTGAGAGAGTTGGGGTTATCAGACTTTAATGCTATGCCTCCTTGGGGTTTGTCTTTTGTGGGTTTATATTTTTCTCCCTTTTTTTGCTTGGATGTTACGATCGATTTATGTAGTTTTGTTTTCTTTCTTTCTCTCTGAAACTTTCCCTCTTCCGGGTCCTGGGTGGGGGTGAAAATTGTGTAAAAAGTGACGCTTGACATGTTAAACTGCATGATTTTTTTTTAATTTTGGAGATGTATCAAGTTTATTGTCTCGTGTCTAATAAATATTATTAAAGTAAATAAAAAAAAAAAAAGGAAAGCCTTCTTAAGTATGAGAGAGGACCTTCGCTCAATGGGTGCCAGATATGGTTTATATCATCCTTGTCTATTCAAAGTCACCTATAACAACAAAACTACCACCTACGAGGATCCAGTTCGACTGCAGAGCTTTAATAATTCACATAAGACCTCAGCTATGGCTTCTTCTGGTCCTTCATCTTCTGTTCATGGTTGAGATGTTGTTTTCTGTTTCCTGCTCTGTCATGCTCTTAGCTCTTTTTTTTTCCTTTTCATGGAGTCTTATGTTCCTTGTTATTGTTCTCTTTAAATTGCATTAATGTTTATTGTTCTTCTTACTCTTGTTCCGACTTATGTTCGTAATTTAATCATCTGTTTTCCCCCTCGCCTTTACAGGAACTTTACCTTGTCTGATGATGTCTCCCCGGTTCCTTGCTTGGCTGACCCTGGATGCGCCGACTCACCCGTGTGGTTCCATCCTCCCTCATCTCCTTCTGGTTTTCTTCCTATGTAGGTATGTTTTTCCCTTGTCTTCTCCCCTTGTCCCTCTTTTTGTTTTGTATTTCTCATTTAAGGATTCAACTTTCTTCTTTACGCATGGGCAATGGTTTCCTCAATTTAGATTGTGTTTACTTCTCTGCCTCCAATCTTCTTACTTTGAATCTTCTTATTCTCTTTTCTTTGTTTTGCTTCCTTCCTTTTGATTTTGTTCTTCCCCTCCTTCCAATGGATGTTACTTTTCTTCTCACTGTATCTCTTCGCTTCTCTCTCTTTGTTCCTTCCATTCTAGTGTTTTGCCTTTTCCTCTTTCTTCTTCTTCCCCTCTCTTTTCCTTTTCTTACTTTCTACTTGTCATTCTCCCTTCTTTTTCTCTATTTTTCAATTTTGTCGAGCATTTCTTTCCTGTATTTCCATTGCTTCTTCATGGGCTTTTCTTACCAATTTAGTTACACTGTTAACCATGTTTTATTCTGTATGATATGTCTCTCAATTTAATCTCATGGAATGTTAAGGGTATTAATTCTCCAATCAAATGTCGGCGTATTTTGTCCCATTTAGCCAAGTTGAACGTCGATGTAGCTTTTTTGCAGGAAACCCATCTCTCTGACATTGAATCTGCAAAACTCAAAAAAGGATGGGTGGGTGAGGTCTTTTACTCGTAAAGTGATGGTAAGCGCAATGGTGTCGCAATTTTATGCCGCAAATCGCTTCCTCTCACGCTTATTTCTCAAGAATCGGATGTTAATGGCAGATGGGCATTTGTCAAGTTATCTCTCAGGGGTGTTCCAGTCTCTTTCCTCAATGTCTATGCTCCAACTGGAGGCGAGCCTCTCTTTTGGGCCGAGCTCTCCCAACATATTACACGTTTCATGGATGATAATTTTATCCTTGCTGGTGATTGCAACCATCCCTTAGACCCCTTTATTGACAGGAATTCCGCTGCCCATTACATTCCCAACAAATCCCACAAGCTCTTTACTCAAACCATTTCTCAACATAAGCTTATCGATGCATGGCGTCTTTGCAACCCGACATTAAAGGAGTTCACTTTTTACTCTCCTTTACATCATTCCCAGTCACGCATCGACTATATTTTTGTCTCTCACCATATTGCCCAGACCCTCAACACAGCTGAAATTGGTCCGATTTTACTCTCGGATCATGCTCCGGTTTTGATTGGCATAGATGTACTCCCTAAATCTGTTTGCCCTAAGAAGTGGCGCTTCAACAACACTCTCCTCTTAGACCCTAAATTTACTGCTTCTTTTTTGGCTTTCTCAGATGAATTTTTCAAATTTAATGATACCCCTTCTATCCCTGCTCACACTATTTGGGACGCTTTTAAGGCTGCAGCACGAGATTTCATTATCACTTTTGTGGCAAAGAAACGTAAAGCTGCTCGCAAATTTACTGGGACTCTCCTTAGTGATATTAAGAGACTGGAGCATGCCTACTTTACCTCGCATTCGCAGGACAGTTTGACTGCTCTTGTGGCTGCTAAAATGAAGTTTAATCAAAAATCTACAGAGGATGCCTCTTTGTATTTGTTAAAGTCTAGTGCCAAGTTCTATGGGGGAAGAAATAAAGCTGGGGAAATTCTTGCCAACTACCTAAAGGTTAAGCACAATAAGCTGAACATCGAGTCCATCTATGATGTTAATTCTGTTCTCCAGAATAAAGATGCTGACATTCTCACTAAGTTTTCCCTTTTCTACAAGACTTTGTACTCCTCTGAGACCCAACTTTCTCATCACTCTCTCACACACTTTTTCTCCACCATCCAAAAACCTGAACACTTTCCTCTCGATCTTACTCACTTAGAATCTGATATTTCTCAAAAGGAATTACTTACTGCACTTCAACACCTCAAATTGAACAAAGCCCCTGGCCCGGATGGTTTTACGGTGGAATTCTACCTCCATTTCACCAAGTTACTCATTCCAAAACTTCACTCTCTCTTAGGCTCATTTTCGACGCTTGGGAATTCCTCTGGGTCCTTTTCCGATGCTCACATTTGCCTGATACCCAAAGAAGGTAAGGACCCCAAATTCTGTAAGAACTACAGACTCATATCCCTGGTGAATATCGATTACAAGATTTTTGCCAAGTCTCTGGCTGCTCGACTTGACCTTTTACTCCCTGACCTCCTTGGCGAGGAACAGTCTGGTTTCGTTAAAGGTCGTTATATAACAGACAACACCAGACTACTGTTTAACATTTTATCCAAGTCCTCTCGTTTACAGCACCCTCTTGCAGTGATCGCCCTGGACTATGCAAAAGCAACGGCAAATCGTCGGAAAGCCTTCTTAAGTATGAGAGAGAACATTCGCTCAATGGGTGCCAGATATGGTTTATATCATCCTTGTCTATTCAAAGTCACCTATAACAACAAAACTACCACCTACGAGGATCCAGTTCGACTGCAGAGCTTTATTAATGCACATAAGACCTCAGCTATGGATTCTTCTGGTCCTTCATCTTCTGTTCCTGGTTGAGATGTTGTTTTCTGTTTCCTGCTCTGTCATTGCTCTTAGCTCTTTTTTTCCTTTTCATGGAGTCTTATGTTCCTTGTTATTGTTCTCTTTAAATTGCATTCATGTTTATTGTTCTTCTTACTCTTGTTCCGACTTATGTTCGTAATTTAATCATCTGTTTTCCCCCTCGCCTTTACAGGAACTTTAACTTGTCTGATGATGTCTCCCCGGTTCCTTGCTTGGCCGACCCTGGATGCGCCGACTCACCCGTGTGGTTCCATTCTCCCTCATCTCCTTCTCGTTTTCTTCCTATGTAGGTATGTTTTTCCCTTGTCTTCTCCCCTTGTCCCTCTTTTTGTTTTGTATTTCTCATCTAAGGATTCAACTTTCTTCTTTACGCATGGGCAATGGTTTCCTCAATGTAGATTGTGTTTACTTCTCTGCCTCCAATCGTCTTACTTTGAATCTTCTTATTCTCTTTTCTTTGTTTTGCTTCCTTCCTTTTGATTTTGTTCTTCCCCTCCTTCCAATGGATGTTACTTTTCTTCTCACTGTATCTCTTCGCTTCTCTCTCTTTGTTCCTTCCATTCTAGTGTTTTGCCTTTTCCTCTTTCTTCTTCTTCCCCTCTCTTTTCCTTTTATTACTTTCTACTTGTCATTCTCCCTTCTTTTCTCTATTTTTCAATTTTGTCGAGCATTTCTTTCCTGTATTGCCATTGCTTCTTCGTGGGCTTTTCTTCCCAATTTAGTTACACTGTTCCGTTATGGGAATACAATCAGGTACAATTAACATCATGAGGGGCACCAGGCAGGGTTGTCCCTGTTCGCCTTTATTATTTGCTATTTACATAGATCCTTTAATTAGAAAACTGTTTTGTAATAATTTGATTTATCCAATCTGTGCAAAAGGGGGAGACACCAAAATTCTTGGGTATGCAGATGATTTAGCTATACTAACTAACTCCCCTCGGGTGGCATTGCAAGAAATTCAGACCCTAACATCACAGTTTGGGGCAATCTCTGGCTATTTATTGAATGAAGCCAAAACGCAAATAATACATAATGACAAATTGGATTTGCTAGATTCTCGGGTGGTGCATCACGCTAATTATCTGGGAGTAGAGATTTGTGCAAATCCGGATCAAATAATATCGATCAATCTAAATCCTTTTTAGACAAAATTGAGGTAGATGCCCGCCGACTGAATAATCTCCAATTAACATTAATGGGCCGCTGTAATGTGCCAGTAACCAGTAAAAATATTTTATTGTATGTGGTTAATTAAAACCTTTACAAAATTTGCAAAGAGAATATTACATAAAATCATTAGAATGAAAGATAAATGAAAACCTACATTTACTCTTTGTTTTAAAAGGGAAGACTGAAGAAAAAAATAAATAAAGCAATTTGACATTTGCTGAAATCAGAGTCTTTTGTAATCTTTAGTCCTTTGATTTGGTACCATTGTTCGCCATTTTTTCCGTTTGCATTATTAGGAGGCTTGCCTTCTGAAGAAATCTGGTGGCCCTACAGGCTGCCTGCAGCTGCTGGCTGTTCAGTGCTAGCATGACTGCCGTCCGACATGTTCTGACTTGGAATGAGCGAAATATATGCAAGAGATAGTATCGTCTCAGGTTTGTGAGGGTTGGGCAAATGCACAGAAGATGAAGCAAAGTTTCTTCTGCATGACCACAGAGTCTGCAGAGTGATGTTGGCCACGTTTGCTTCCATGCAGGGGTCTGGTCTTTTGAGATGTAAGTTTTCAGCCGTACTCGTAGGAGCATCTGTTGTGTAGATGGTGTTATGTGGTTAACTAAGTAAGGTTGCGGGACACACCTCTCATATGTTGCAAGTACCATCCAGCCGTGTTTTTTCTTTGCTAGTGCAGCTTTGTCGGCGATCCAAGATTCTAGTTTTGCCGCACCATTGGCTGCTTTTTTGAAGGTCCCAAAGGTGTGACCGGTGTTCCATGCCTCTTGCATATTAAGATTTGACAGACCTTCTTCAATTTTTGCTTTCCATGCGTCTTTTCCTTTTGTTTGTTTATTTATTTGAGTCCAGCAGAGACCCATCAGCGTGTACTTTTGCGCTGCTCTTAATTTCCAGCACATTTTTAGTATTGCCCCTTGTCTGGCTTGGTGCTGATTTAATAGCCCAAATTCAAGGCGTACTTGCGCTTGTGAGGCAAGCTTCGGAATTTGAAAGATGTGTTTGAACAGCACTGACTGTTGGAGCTTCAGAAAGTTTGCGTCTTTGCCTCTGAATAATTCTGAGCCGTACGTGATCGATGGCAAAACTTTTGCTGCGATCACCTTCAACAGATGTGAATTGGAAGGACAATTCAGTTTTGTTTTTAGTAGATCTAAAGCAAAGCGTAATTTATTGGCCTGAGCTTTTCTGTGCAGTCGTTGGTCTTTTAATGTCCATCTTGCGTCGACCAGTACTCCCAGGTACTTGTAAGAGGGGCTTTGTTCAATCATATTTCCCTCAATGTGCCATTTGAATTTTTGCCGCCCTGGCCGTGGTGCAAAGCAGATGATTTTAGTTTTTTTGTAATTGAGTTGCAGCCCGTGCGTACGGGTAAATTCGTGCAGCCTTGTGATGGAGCGTTGTAGTCCCAAGGGGGTCTGGCTGCAAAGAACGATGTCATCGGCGTACTGCATACTCCTCATTTTGTGCTGAGCTAGCTTGGGGGGGGGTCACTTTCAATCTCCGCAATGCTCTTGTCCAGATCCGCGGTAAAGATATTAAAGAGGGTAGGGGCCAAGACACATCCCTGCTTGAGGCCATTTCGGGGGGGGGGGATTTTTTCTGTTGTTCTGTCACCATTGCCTATTTTGATCTTGACCCCCAGGTCGATGTGTATAAGTCAATTATGGCCTGTAACAGCTTCGATGGTATGCCCCAACTATCCATCTTTTTCCACAGGGTCTCCCTTGGGACTGTATCAAACGCCGCTTTTAAGTCGACAAAACAGGTATAGAGTTTTATTGATTTAGCCTTTGCACTGTCGACAAGGAGGTTTAGCGCTAACAGGTTGCATAATGTGTTGGTTCCTGGCCTGAACCCCGTCTGGGTAATTGGCAGAATGTTGTTGGAGCTGACCCAGTCCTCCAGTGCTTGCAGGAGGTTGGATGCGTATACTTTGGCCTCTACGTCAATAAGCGCTATCAGCCTATAATTCGCTGGGTCTGTTCGTGCGCCTGCTTTGTAAATTGGATGCAGGATGCTCCCTCTCCATGAGGGGGGAATGCTTCCTGTTTGAAAAGCGTTGTTATACAAAGGGGTAAGGTATTCAGCCCAAAACGCTTGGTCATGTTTGAAGAGTCCATTCGGCAAGCCATTTAGGCCTGGTGCCCCTTGCGACCTCAATTTTTTTAGGATCAATTGCACTTGTCGTGACGTGATCCAATTTTCACCAAAGTTTTGATCCTCTTCTTGTTTCTCATTTTTCTTATGTATTGGATGGTCTGCTTGGGAATTAGTCATTTCTGTTTGCTCTAAATGGTGGATCCAGTCTTCCTGTAGTATGGTTGCGTTGAAGACGTGGGCAGCTCCATTTGCTATTTTATTGATTTCTGCCCAGAATTTCCAATTGTTATTTGTTTTGCTGACTTCTAGTAGTTGTAGCCAAGTTTCAGTTTGATGTTTTGTCTTTGCCGACCATTTGTCTTTTTTGTATTTTTGCCTTAGATTGTAGATTTGTCGTTTGGTGTCTACACCCTTTGTTGGATTTTTGCCTTGTAGTTTTCTGATTTCCTGATTTAGGAAACTTTTTTTGCGCCCTATTGAGCCCAGGAGCCCCTGGTGTGCTTCATTAGTTTTTCTTTTGTGGCTCTGGGGTTGCTGGCCAAATCTTTTTGTTAGACTTGCAGTCATGTTTTCCCAATTATCCTGGTATGACAATGAGTTTAGCACGCCCTCTTCTGCCTGCACGCTTTTCACAAATGTCATAATTTCTTCAACGTTCTTCCCACTCCAAACTAGTCGCTTGAGATTGTAGGGACTCGGGATTTGAAGCAAATCTTTGCATGCTGGAGCCCTGGTATGTTGGAAGCTCAGCTCAATTGATTGTAAACTGTAGTCACTCTCCAATTTGTAGATTATTCTGTAGGTGACAATTGTTTGGAGTACCTCGAGGTCCACTATGGTGTAGTCTAATACAGCTTGAGCCTGTTTGGCAATTCTGGTCGAAGATGCGGGCTGATCTTGCAAAAAGCGGCCGTTCAAATTAAGCATTCCCAGTTCCGCGATCATTAGGGCACATTGTTGACCGTATTTATCCTTTTTTAGATGGTTAGTGATTGTAGGGGGAATAGGTTTCCCATTCCGTTTGTTTCGTTGGATATTCTGTGCAAGATCCCTCTGTAAAAGGAACATGTTCAGATCCCCAGAAACTATCAGCCCCGACTGTGGGAAGGTGGATTGCAAAGATTTGACGAGTGCCTTCAGGGTCAAGATTTTTTCTAGTTTCCTCCTGGATTCTGGGTGTATGTAGATGTTGCAGATAACCAATGACCGAAGGTCTTGTGTGACCTGTGCTCCTGGACTGGGGACGGGCTGAGGATCAATTTTGATGCACTGGATCCATGTTTGTCCCGTGTGAATTGTGTCATAAGACCATGGGAGGCTGGTATTCAGATACATCGATAGACCTCCGCATGCTCTTCCTGCTAAGCCCTTTTTGATGGCATGTTGTTGTATTTCTTTAAAGCCGTTTATATGTTCGGATGTAATTGACCAGGTCTCTTGGAGTAATATAATATCAAATTGTTGTAGAAATACTAGTAGTTCTGCGTCATTTGTTTTGCCCCCCAGCCCGTTGATGTTCCATGAGCATACCTTCAAGTTTGATTTTCATGCCTCATCAGTCGTGCCATCCGCGGGGCTTGGGGTTGGGGGGAGAACTTTCCGGGCCCTGCTTGCGTCTCCTAACCAGCCTTGGCGGATAATGCGTAAGTTAGACCAGCCTCCCATGATGCTTTCCGAGCTGCCAACAGCCCCCCGCAGTGTTCCTCTGTCGGGCGGTGGTCTTGGTGCAGCCAGCATTGATAGCGGGCCCGGGTATCTTTCTATTTCAACTGGTCTGATTTCGATTCCCCATTTTGCAAACTCTTCTCTGTGGAGCCAAAATTCTTTGGCTTTCTTGGGGTCCTTCCATGTTGCCACTGTCATCTCTCTTCCATTTGTATTTGGGATTGGTTTGAATTCAATACTTTCGATGTGATTCGTGTTCAAGTGGCATAGAGTTTTAATTGAATTGGTAAGTTTTAGGATGGCGCTCCGATTGAGAATGTCATGGTTCCCCCTGGAGCTGTAATGGGGAATGATTTCATGTACGAAGGCTCCTGCAGGATAAGGGGAGTCCATCTCTTCTCTTGGAGCCGCATGCCTGGTTTGGATATTATTTTTTTCGGAAGTTGCATGGTAGCCTTGATGTAAGATGTTAGCCTGAGCTGCTGGCGCGATGCCAAAGCCCAGCTGTGGGGGTCTGAGTCGCTCTGGACCTTCTGGGCGGACTTTTTGCTGCTGCGCCTTAGCCAAGGGATTTTCTTTGGATCCCGTGCCCAACTTTGTGAAGTAGTGCGAAATGCTTTTTTGTTCAACTATTATCTTCTGCGCAGGTAAGCAGTCCGCCTGTTGTTTTTTTTTGGATACTTGTGGTGACTTATGTTCGCTTTGGCATCTGAGATGCATGTCTGATGTGGCCGGTTGGGGCGGAGTTGGGGATGGGGGGTCCTGCAAAATTTCCCCTTTGTCTTCTTGATCCTTTTTTCTTGGCTCTTTGCCATTCAGTCCGCTTGAGGTTGTTCCTGTAGTCAGAGTTTGTATTATGTTGCTCACCATTGGGAGCTCTAGGTCCTGGTCTTGATGCCTGTTGGGCTCTTGGGCCTGGTCCCTATTTGGCAATGCAGTTGCTTTCTTTCCTTGGTGCTTATTTTGTCTGGTTTTCCTCAAACGTTTGCGTTCTCGTTTGGTTAAGGCGTTGGTTTGTTTTGTTTGCCCATTTGCGGGTGACCTGGGCTCTTTTCTCCCTTGCTTTACTGGGTCATTGGTATCTGTAAATCGAAATTGCGTGTTTGTGGAGGTTGTTAACTGATCATTTGCTGTGGTTTCTGTTGGGTTGCATTCCATAGGGTCCGTGAGTGAGCTCTCACTGGGCGTTGTGCCACTACTAGTTGTGCATGACCAGCGGTCAGGAGCCTTTTCTACAGCGGTGGTTTCAATAATAGTTTGGTGCGCTTTGGTTTTATTTTTTACTTCTGACAAAATGTCTGTAAGGATGGTCGGAAGAGCTTTAAGTTGATTCAATGTGTCAATCAAATTGTCCAGAACCCTACCTGACTGCGCCTGAGCGAGGGAGCGCTCGGAGAGTGAGAGTCTTTGCGCCAGCTACCAGCACCGGAATCTCGCCACCAGTCGCGCCGGCGCCTGGGACTACGTTTCCCATCAGGCTCAGCGGCGGCGCGTTCCCCGACGCGGCACAAGCGCCGGGAGGGGCAGTACAAAGCTGTCTGCCCTCGGTGGAGCGGGGGGGAGCTAATCAAATTGTCCAGAACCCTACCTGACTGCGCCTGAGCGAGGGAGCGCTCGGAGAGTGAGAGTCTTTGCGCCAGCTACCAGCACCGGAATCTCGCCACCAGTCGCGCCGCCGCCTGGGACTACGTTTCCCATCAGGCTCAGCGGCGGCGCGTTCCCCGACGCGGCACAAGCGCCGGGAGGGGCAGTACAAAGCTGTCTGCCCTCAGCGTCGCGGGACGCGAGCGGGACGCCCGGGGCTAAGCCCGGGCAAAGGGCGGGCCCTCTTAGGCCCTCAGAGGCACGAGAAGGCCAGGCAAGGCCAGTTCCCTGACATCTAACTCGTGAATACCAAGGTACTGTGCATTTGTTTTGATCTTGGGCATAGCCTATTGCATAGAGACCTCCCTTTGTCATTTTACATAACAGTTGTATGACTTACATTGCATAGTGCTATTGCCATCTTTCGATAGTCCTCCTAAGGCACAGTTCATAGCATGGGGAAGAAACTGGTACCTGCCCCAGTTGAAGCCGTGAACACTTTAGACTCGTATCTTGTTCAAGTCGTCAGTAGTATTAATAATAAGCGTAGACAATCTCTGGGTTTGAGTCAATCACCGGTGTTGCCTGAAGCTAGTCCATCAATAGACGCTGCTAGCACCTCAATGTCTGACCCATTGCTAGCCAATTCTTCGCTTATTATGGCCGATCCTGATTCCTCAGAAAATGTCATTGAGGCCACCGATGATTTGGAGTCCTCGATGGGTAGAAACGATTTGATAGATCTGTCAGACAATACCCTCATAGACTCAAACAGTCAGACAGCCACCCAGAATGAAGACCAACAATCTCCGCAGCTAGAAAAACGCGCGGTCAGAGCGTGTAGAAAGCCACCTACTAAACGAGGGGGAAAGCATCTAGGCAAGAAAAAGCCCGCAACACCTCCCCTTAGGAGGGCGGCCAAACACACTGTTGTCGAGGCGGATTCCGAGTCCAAACGAACAAGCGATGATTTTCTTTTCAATCGGATCCAAGATATGATTGACATCAAAATCAGGACCATAATCAAACCTCTGATTGGGAAAGTGGACAAATTGACTGCAGAAGTGAAGAAGTTGAGTGGGGTACAGAATGTTTTGGTTAAAGAGGTAGAGAATCTCTCTTCCCTCGTAACAGACCTTATATCTACGGACGAGGAGGACTCCCCCGCCGAAAGTAATTTACAGCCCACTCAGAATATTCAACAAGGGCTGGTTCCTTCTCCCTCATTGCTTTCACCACATGTCATGGATCAGAACGCTGAAACCGGAGCCCCTCACATTAGCATAACCGACGCAACAGTGGTTGCGCACCAAGAGGCTCCCGCAGCACAATTTATTGTGGAAGCCTCTCCGGTAGTTTTGGTGTTGGCCAACGTTCCAGTCCTTGTTCAAGACAAAATTGAGTCTAATCAGGGTTTAAAAGACAAAGCCCTACACTGGCTCTCCAATAACATGCATATGGCTGAAGGAGGGCTAGATAAACTGGCTGGGGACATAGTTTTCACCAGGAGGGTATCTTGGATTGGCAGTAAACCCAAAAAGTTTAAAGGCGACTGTGTTATTCTAAATTTTGCAAATGCCGAAGTCCTCCCAGACATTTTAAACAACGTGTTTCCACCACAACGCCGCAGTGGTTCTATAATCCCACTGACTCTCAAGTTCTTTTATGATGAGATTCAGTCAGCCACTGTGCCAAATGCCATCAGGCAACACAAGTCTACTAGTATTGGTAGCCGGGGGAGGGCTACTAGCCTACAACATCCAACTGAGTGGTTCCAACCAATGGTACATCGGGACGTAGGTAGACCTAGTTACCCGTACAAGCAAAATCATCAGTTTGATCAGCAGCATGATATAAGAACAAACGGGTGGGGGCCAGGTCCTTTGGGATATAATCACAACGAGTGGGGCTTTAGGCCCACACTGTGGCAGAGATCGGACCCTTTTTCGAACCACTCAAATAGTTTATATCCAAGTTGGATTGTAGCTTATAACGGTTATAACCAGCCATCTAATCCATCCGTGTGGGGTATCCCCACAGGAAATAGATTTGGCCCCTTAGCTGACCTAAATACCTGCGACTGACTTGTAACAGGAGCAGATCTGCGGGGGCCTAGCAACCAAAAAACTAGTAGCAACGATATCATAACAGAGAAACACTTTAGTTCGCAAACCTGTAAGGCGGTGGCTGAGTCTAATCCATCTATAAATCTCACCCAGCAACTAACTTTATCTGGGCTTGTGGTCAGTGAGATACTGGGTGTCAATGGAGAAAACACACAGTGTCGTGGTCAGGGGGAATCTAGAGAGGCATTTCCTTCACCAGTTATATCGCAAGGAGACCGTGAGGGCGGAAACAAGCCAGGCAAAATTATTGATTCATGTAAGGTCATAAGCTGGAATGTAGCAGGACTAAATTCTAAAAACCAGGACCCAGTCTGGCGGAGCTTTATCGTTGAACATCACATTATCGCTCTGCAAGAAACCTGGGTCACATCCAGTGATATCTGGTGGGACGGGTTTACTAGTTTTATACAACCTGCAGTTCCAGGTAAAACGGGCAGGGCTAAGGGGGGCCTGGCGCTCTTCTTTGCTCTGAACCTAAAAGGAAGCTACAGGCAGATCACCACTGATTCTGACAACATCTTAATAGTAGAAAGGGTAATCAGCAAAACCAGCAGGACTTTATACGTCAATTTTTACAATTCTGGGAATAGCGATTATGCCGGCCGTAATATTGCCAGTCTGGACAGTATTTTAAATAGAGTCTCACAGAATATCGTATCCGCTTCTGAGTTTATTTTAGTAGGTGATTTTAACATTCATTTGTGCAACCTAGATTGTAAGGGATTGGAAGTTGATGAAATGGATGATGTGGTACCATTAGGTCCTCACTTTGTACATTCTACAGAGGGTCAGGAGCTTGAAGACCTACTCGCCACCTATAATCTATTTGAACCCGACTTTGGTATGAGAACTCCAACTTTTGTGGGCGGCAATCATGGAACGGTGATAGATTACATTTTTGTTTCAATGGGTATTCTCAACCGAACTATTGCTTATCGCACCGTAGAAACCCACTATAGTGATCACAACCCAGTATTATTGGAAGTGGCATGGGGAGCCGAGATGGGCGTCTCACCATCAATTGTAAAAGCTTCACACCCCCTGAGGACCACTGACCAAGACAGAAGGTTGAAGTGGGCAAAAGTGATCCCGGACAATTTCTACAAAAAATGTTTCCCTAAGATAAAAGAACAGGTGGAGCTTTGTCAGAACCCGGATGCCCAGGGGAAACAGATTGTAGAGGCTTTTGAGGAGATATGTGCCCAGGTCTCTAGTGACTTGTTAGCTAAACCGATTCAGGGACCTAAAGGACACAAGCGTTGGTTCGACACAGCATGCTCGAAGGCCCACAGAGACCTGATGGTGGCATTAAAAATTGTACCGAGGGCAACAGATAAAATCGCGAGGCTAAGGAAAGTTTATAAGTCAGCAATAAAAAATCGTAAAGACTCCATCAAACATGAAACATGGGAAAACCTCCAGTCAGCGGCAGTATTGAAGGATAGTAGGAGGTTCTGGGAGATCATCAAGCAGCCTTTATTCTCCGAAGATAAAAATGAATCCATGGACTGTGTGATTGCTGATGATAAATGGCTGTCTTTCTTTAAAAGTGTATATGAGCCCGACGGGGGGGATGTGGGCAATAAGGGTTTAATGTACAATGGACCCGCTCACCCTATTATCTTTAACCCACAAGAAGTTGAAAATGCACTTAAGGAAACTACAAAACATAAGGCACCCGGTCCGGATGGAGTCCCGGCTGACTTCTTTATCTATTCACCTAAACTATGGTCGACCGTTTTGTGTAATGTGTTTAATGCTGTTACTGATAACTCAGCACCCGCATCATGGGCAATATCTACCATCGTCCCTATTTATAAAAACAAAGGTCAGCGGGACGACCCAGCATTCTATAGACCTATCTCACTTTTGGACTCAACTTTAAAAGTTTTGGGAAGAGTCCTTCTGCATAGATTAAGGGAGAATGTGGAGGGCTGTGGTGGGCTCTCAGAACTGCAATATGGTTTCAGAGAAAAAAAAGGCACAATTGAGCAATGCATTAATTTGCATTTACTCATTTCAAAGTACACGGTGGCCAAGGAGGGGTCCGTGTACTTAGCTTTCATGGACCTCTCCTCGGCTTTCGACCTTGTCAATAGGTCCAAATTATGGATGATCCTATTGGAACTAGGCATAGACAAAGCGTTGGTCACATTTATGGCCACTTTGCACCGGGAACTCTTTGCAGCTGTCCGAGTGTCTAACAATGGAAGGTGTACCCCTTTATTTAAATCTTTAAAGGGGGTTCGGCAAGGCTGCATTTTGGCCCCCACGCTTTTTACGATCTATATTAACGGCCTGGGGGCATACCTGCGAGGCAGGGGCACGGACGTACCACGTGCAGGAGATACCCAAATTCCGGCTCTCCTGTACGCGGACGATGCCGTGCTGATCGCCCGCACTGGTATCGGTCTTCAGGTTCTCCTGAATGCCTTTGGCTCCTTCATGGAGAAATTGGACCTTAAGATTAACGTGTCTAAATCGCACACTATGGTCATGGGTCGTGATTGCGCAAAAAAGAGCCATAAATCCTTTTTTTGCAGTGGGGCTCAAGTCTCCAAGGTCACCACATTTCCCTATCTGGGCGTCTTGTTTGACCACAAAGGGACGTGGGGCCCACAGATAAGCGCAAAGCGCTTGGCGGTTACTAGATCAGCCTCAGCTCTCTTAGGTTTTGCAAGCAAGCTGGGAGCAAGACCCATGGAAGCCTTGTTAAAAATCTACAAGTGCAAACCT
This sequence comes from Lissotriton helveticus, assembly GCF_964261635.1. Lineage (NCBI taxonomy): Eukaryota > Metazoa > Chordata > Amphibia > Caudata > Salamandridae > Lissotriton > Lissotriton helveticus. Next base: position 811,847,241 of record NC_136063.1, read on the forward strand.
GTGGCTATTGCCTTATATGGTTCCCCCGTGTGGGGACATGTAAATCTTGACCCCATCCAGAGAGCCGAGAACAGATTCATTAGATCATTTTTATCTGTACCTCAGTCAACTCCAACCTATTCTATCCATAAGGAGGTGGGTTTAGCGTACTTATCAGACCTATTGAGTTTAGCGCCCCTGACCATGTGGATGAAAATGTGGTTAAATGAAGATCTTTCATTGAACCACAGTATCTTGAAGGACGTTCTATCTTTAGACAAATACAGGAAAATCCCATGGCTGGAGTATTTGCTTAAATCCTTCACGAACTTGGGTCGCTCAGAACTTTTCTTTTGTCCAGAAAAAATCAGGGCTCAAGACATAGGTCTAATTAAAACGCTATTTTATGAAAGGAAGGAAGCCTGCCGTGAGGTAGCCGAACTGAAGAAGCCAGCAGTCAGAGCAAACTACCTTTTGGTTAGCGAACCCCATCTCGCACCTTATCTCAGCTACGTCACAATCCCTTATCATAGGTTTTTATTAGTTAAATTTAGGTTTAACCTTTTACACTTTCACCTTGGTTCTTTTAACGGCTGGCAGAAGCCGGAACAAGCTGCTCCTTGCAGCTGTGACAATTTTTCAGTGCAGGACACAATGCATTTTGTCATGTTTTGTAGTCTGTATCACGAGCAGAGGAAAAAATACTTGCTCCCCATCTTGAAAGAAGCAGGGTTCACACAGGTGCGCCCTGCTCTGCTCTTCTTACAGCTTCTGACAAATCCTAGCACTACTTTTAGTGTTGCAAAATTTTTAGTGGCAGCTGCAAGGGCTAAAGCTAAAGCCATTGGCAATTCTTTTTCTTAAAAATGCCCCCATTCAGGGGAAACAAAAATGCATCTTCTTATATAAAATGAATTCTTAAAATTTGTATATAGTATTTAATATGTGTTTGTTTTTAGGCAGATGCTTTTTAGGAATACTGTATGTTTAAGTATTGTTTCTTATGTAATTATCACATGATTGTTTTGTCTGAATGTGTTTTTTCTTTTGCGTCTCTTTGTATGACTTGGAATAAGTCGAATAAAGATATTCTGACTGATTCAATGTGTCAGTGCACTGGCATTCATGGTACTTTGTCTGCGGATCTTTCTGTACCCGTTCAATGAAGGAATTTAGGTCTAAAATCTTTCTGTCTATTCCCACTACATGAGAGGCCAGAATTTGGAGAAGGTCAATCTGAAGCTCTAATTTTTCAGAGTGTTGGAGCAAAGTCTCTGATATAGTTTCCATGGTGCTTATGAACGGAGGCCACAGAGGAGCATGTGCTGGAAGAAAAAGATCTGTTTGGTTACTGCCAGCATGGGGACTAACCCAGGCTTTGTCTCCTGGTTTGCTCCTAAGGGAGTCTCGAGCGTCTCGTGGATCTTCTCCCCGACCTATATCTGATGTCGCTGTTTGTATGTGGCCTTTTTTCTGGGGATCAAGGCCTTTTGATGGTGTTGCTTCCTTTGAAGAGGGAATGTTATGTCGTGGGAGAGATTCTCCCAACAGGCTGATTGTGGATTTTATTGAGGCCTCATTGCTGATAGTCGGACTGGTTGCGCTTGCGCCGACCGGTACTTCCTGTGTTTCCCATCCGGCGGTCGTTTTTGTTGTTTTGTCGTCCTGTAGTGGGACCTTGGGGGTTGGCGGGCGTTCCTGTGCCTCAGGATTTTCACGATTTGTGGGTGTCTGGGCTTTCGTCAATTCCCCCTGGTGCCGTTCTAAGATTTCTTTATCTGTTTTGCCTCTGTTCCACATATCCGTGATGTTCATTCTTGCCGCTGGTGGACTGTCGGTCCCTGAGTTGGGCCCCTTAGTTCCAAAGAATGAGCCCAGACTTGCTGAACGCCACCTCACTGGCGGGTTAGGAGTTTTATCCTCCAATACCACTGATGGATCTGTGCACTGCTCCTTTTGGGTGTTAACGTTGTTTTCTGCTTCACTTGTATTTATTTGAGCTTTCACTGTTAATTTGTTGGACGCGATGATGGAACATTCACCAGGGCTTTGGCTTTGGGTTATCTCCGGTAGGATGTAATTCTGTGGGTACAAAGCTTTCGGTGGCGAGCCCACTGACTGGGACATTCTTTTGTTGCTTGTGACTGTTTTGATGTTCTGTGCTTGAGACACCGGAAGCCCCGAAAACACAGAGGGAGCCATTGATAAAGATGGTGTAGATGGAATCAAAAAGTCTGTGATCTTGTAGTTTTCAAGCCCTGGTATCATCTTCTGCTTCTTGGAGGTGGGAGCGCTGGCTTTTTTGTCTTCCACCTCTCCTTTTTCTTCATCGGAGGAATCGAATTCTCCTTCGCTCATATTTCTGCGATGTTTTAGGTCCCTTTTTTTTTTTGTTTGTTTGTGAGGTCTGCTCTGACTCTTCCTGACCTCATAGTGGGGAAGTAGGGAAGGAGTGCAAGGAGTGCAATTGCAAGAGCGACTGGTCAGTGGGCCTAGCACCCCCTTTTATCGCGACCCTGCTGGCGTTTCAGTCTGGGAGCCTCCTCCTGCTCGCCGTGCTATACACTTTAGGAAATTGTCGTTGCTTGGCCACTTAGTGCTTGGCTGCCACGCCGCTTGCTGCTTGGCTGCCACACCACTCGCTGCTTGGCTGCCTCACCGCTTGCAGTGTCGGCTCACTCCAAGGCAGACTCTATCCGCTCCTTGTCTCAGCTGCCTCCACTGGGCTCTGAGTCACTCCTCTGCGCCGCTAGCCCCCAAACGGCGAACTGGCCACTTGCTGGGAGGACGTTCACAAACAGAACGGCAAGCGGGATGGCCCTGCTGAAGGCCGACAGGCTCTGGCAAACCTGCACGGGATCCTGGAGTCCTGGGTGCGAGAACCGGGACCGAGCTGGGAATCGAAATGCAGCCACAACGATGCAGGAATGAGCGGGAGATTGAGCATGGGTCGGGGTCACCACACAGCAGCCTCTGTCCCCCTACAACGGCGGTCTCGGCAGCCCGCTCCGCTGGCTCTGCTCTGCTCACTGGCGAGAGACTCTAAAAACACTGAGTGGCTTCTGCAGCAGCGTGACGGATGAACTCTGCTCCTTGCAAACTCTGTCAGAGCCTGTCCCGATGAGCAGCTCAAGGGGTTAAGTGCGCTTCTTTAAAATTTGCACTTTGCACTTTAAACTACTGCACTGTAAACTTCTGCTGAAAGCGTTTGGTAATGAGGAAATAGCAGGTACAGTGAGCAGTGTGCACTGGGTGCTGGGCGGTGGGAGCAGAAACACAGGAATGACGAGCTGAAGTGAGCTGCTGGGTTAAGCTAACCCCAAGTCCCACTAGGTCCTGTTGAGTGCTTCTGACGGCAATGCGGGCAGTGCTGGGCGGTGCGAGGCAAGGCGGGGCTGGGGGCCGGGGGACTGCGCTCTCTCACCTTTTCCGCTCTTTCCGCCCGCCCGCCGCTGCCTCGGCCTCTTGCTGCAGCTCACCTCTCCTCCGCCACCGCTGGTAACCGGATGCTGGGTGCCAGGCACCTTGGGGGGCGGGGGGCCGCGGGGGGGCGCTGCCGCTGCTCCTCACTGCTTTGCTCTGCTTGGGCTCGCTTAGACTCGGGCTCCTCTGGCACTGGCACTGGCTCCTCACTGCCGCTGTAATGTGGTTAAAATGATATTTTTACCTAAAGTACTATATCTCTAAAGAGCCATCCCTTTATTTTTTTAGCAAATTTGGTTTTCCAAACTAGATCGAATCATTTCTTGGTTTTTATGGGCCGGGAAATGGCCCAGACGGGCCATGAAATATATGACATTGCCTCGGGAGAGAGGGGGATGGTCCGTTCCAAATTTTCAGATATACTATTGGGCAATCATGGGCCGGTACAGCGCGGAACTTTTAGATTCTCAAGATTCAGAGTCTATGGATACCTCCATTTATCATTTAATTCTTGGAGAGGAGGCACGGGGGCTTTTACTTACACACATTGATTTTGCCTATTTTAAACGGGTAAGGTTTAAGGTACTCTTGGGGGCCTTCAAAGTCTGGTATAGGATACGGAAGTTATGTAATATTGGACGGTTGCATATCTACTCTCCTCTGGCGCGGAATACTCTGCTTCCTGATATTTTTCATGATGCTTACTTTAAAGAATGGATCTCAAGAGGAGTCTCTGTAATGGGAGACTTCGTTTCTCCCTCTGGCCCTCTAACATTTGATAGTATAAAATTAAAGTTCAGAGTCAATAATAGACAGTTTTTTAAGTTCTTACAGATTGGAGATTTTCTTTCCAGGAAAACAACCAGTTGGACCCAAATTCCGCTTATCGAAGCTGTTAAAATGGGGCAACCGACTATTTCTAATATATACAAATTAATAAATGAATCTCGGAAGGATGATCTCGATAAGCATTTTAGGCGTTGGCTGATTGGCTTAAATGCTGAACAGGGGGTATGTAATGAATCTTTAGGTTATATGCAAACAGCATCTATTTCAGTTAACATTCAGGTCCTGTGCTACAAGACTTGGTTTAATCTTTACATTACCCCACATCGTATTTTTCAATGGGGAGGTACAGTCGGGTTTGTTTGCGCCAGGTGCGGAGAACATGATGTGGACAGTATTCATATGTTTGCATCTTGCTCCTGTTTGACTCCATGGTTAAATAAGATAGAACAATATCTGACGCAAATGCTAGAACGAAGGATTCCATTGACTCCACAGGCAATAATGTTGGGTGTAACAGATCAGGACTTATCCGAATCTGAATGTAAATTCTTTTTTATAACTATGGCAATCTTGCGGCTTGCAATTGCCACTATATGGCTGGATCCAATTCCCCCGAATGTATATGTATGGCTGGCTAAATTGGTTAATGTTTCTAAAAGGGAAATGTTGGTGTACAGGACAAGGGGTCCGCGGGTTCGCAGGGAGGGAGAACGTATTTGGGAACCATTAAATAGATGGATGTCTGGTGGGAATTGAGGGTGAAGGCTCATATCCCTCTGTGTAATTTGTAATTGAGAGAGTTGGGGTTATCAGACTTTAATGCTATGCCTCCTTGGGGTTTGTCTTTTGTGGGTTTTTATTTTTCTCCCTTTTTTTGCTTGGATGTTACGATCGATTTATGTAGTTTTGTTTTCTTTCTTTCTCTCTGAAACTTTCCCTCTTCCGGGTCCTGGGTGGGGGTGAAAATTGTGTAAAAAGTGACGCTTGACATGTTTTACTGCATGATTTTTTTTAAATTTTGGAGATGTATCAAGTTTATTGTCTCGTGTCTAATAAATATTATTAAAGTAAATAAAAAAAAAAAGGAAAGCCTTCTTAAGTATGAGAGAGGACCTTCGCTCAATGGGTGCCAGATATGGTTTATATCATCCTTGTCTATTCAAAGTCACCTATAACAACAAAACTACCACCTACGAGGATCCAGTTCGACTGCAGAGCTTTATTAATTCACATAAGACCTCAGCTATGGCTTCTTCTGGTCCTTCATCTTCTGTTCCTGGTTGAGATGTTGTTTTCTGTTTCCTGCTCTGTCATTGCTCTTAGCTCTTTTTTTTTCCTTTTCATGGAGTCTTATGTTCCTTGTTATTGTTCTCTTTAAATTGCATTAATGTTTATTGTTCTTCTTACTCTTGTTCCGACTTATGTTCATAATTTAATCATCTGTTTTCCCCCTCGCCTTTACAGGAACTTTAACTTGTCTGATGATGTCTCCCCGGTTCCTTGCTTGGCTGACCCTGGATGCGCCGACTCACCCGTGTGGTTCCATCCTCCCTCATCTCCTTCTGGTTTTCTTCCTATGTAGGTATGTTTTTCCCTTGTCTTCTCCCCTTGTCCCTCTTTTTGTTTTGTATTTCTCATTTAAGGATTCAACTTTCTTCTTTACGCATGGGCAATGGTTTCCTCAATTTAGATTGTGTTTACTTCTCTGCCTCCAATCTTCTTACTTTGAATCTTCTTATTCTCTTTTCTTTGTTTTGCTTCCTTCCTTTTGATTTTGTTCTTCCCCTCCTTCCAATGGATGTTACTTTTCTTCTCACTGTATCTCTTCGCTTCTCTCTCTTTGTTCCTTCCATTCTAGTGTTTTGCCTTTTCCTCTTTCTTCTTCTTCCCCTCTCTTTTCCTTTTCTTACTTTCTACTTGTCATTCTCCCTTCTTTTTCTCTATTTTTCAATTTTGTCGAGCATTTCTTTCCTGTATTTCCATTGCTTCTTCATGGGCTTTTCTTACCAATTTAGTTACACTGTTAACCATGTTTTATTCTGTATGATATGTCTCTCAATTTAATCTCATGGAATGTTAAGGGTATTAATTCTCCAATCAAATGTCGGCGTATTTTGTCCCATTTAGCCAAGTTGAACGTCGATGTAGCTTTTTTGCAGGAAACCCATCTCTCTGACATTGAATCTGCAAAACTCAAAAAAGGATGGGTGGGTGAGGTCTTTTACTCGTAAAGTGATGGTAAGCGCAATGGTGTCGCAATTTTATGCCGCAAATCGCTTCCTCTCACGCTTATTTCTCAAGAATCGGATGTTAATGGCAGATGGGCATTTGTCAAGTTATCTCTCAGGGGTGTTCCAGTCTCTTTCCTCAATGTCTATGCTCCAACTGGAGGCGAGCCTCTCTTTTGGGCCGAGCTCTCCCAACATATTACACGTTTCATGGATGATAATTTTATCCTTGCTGGTGATTGCAACCATCCCTTAGACCCCTTTATTGACAGGAATTCCGCTGCCCATTACATTCCCAACAAATCCCCCAAGCTCTTTACTCAAACCATTTCTCAACATAAGCTTATCGATGCATGGCGTCTTTGCAACCCGACATTAAAGGAGTTCACTTTTTACTCTCCTTTACATCATTCCCAGTCACGCATCGACTATATTTTTGTCTCTCACCATATTGCCCAGACCCTCAACACAGCTGAAATTGGTCCAATTTTACTCTCGGATCATGCTCCGGTTTTGATTGGCATAGATGTACTCCCTAAATCTGTTTGGCCTAAGAAGTGGCGCTTCAACAACACTCTCCTCTTAGACCCTAAATTTACTGCTTCTTTTTTGGCTTTCTCAGATGAATTTTTCAAATTTAATGATACCCCTTCTATCCCTGCTCACACTATTTGGGACGCTTTTAAGGCTGCAGCACGAGATTTCATTATCACTTTTGTGGCAAAGAAACGTAAAGCTGCTCGCAAATTTACTGGGACTCTCCTTAGTGATATTAAGAGACTGGAGCATGCCTACTTTACCTCGCATTCGCAGGACAGTTTGACTGCTCTTGTGGCTGCTAAAATGAAGTTTAATCAAAAATCTACAGAGGATGCCTCTTTGTATTTGTTAAAGTCTAGTGCCAAGTTCTATGGGGGAAGAAATAAAGCTGGGGAAATTCTTGCCAACTACCTAAAGGTTAAGCACAATAAGCTGAACATCGAGTCCATCTATGATGTTAATTCTGTTCTCCAGAATAAAGATGCTGACATTCTCACTGAGTTTTCCCTTTTCTACAAGACTTTGTACTCCTCTGAGACCCAACCTTCTCATCACTCTCTCACACACTTTTTCTCCACCATCCAAAAACCTGAACACTTTCCTCTCGATCTTACTCACTTAGAATCTGATATTTCTCAAAAGGAATTACTTACTGCACTTCAACACCTCAAATTGAACAAAGCCCCTGGCCCGGATGGTTTTACGGTGGAATTCTACCTCCATTTCTCCAAGTTACTCATTCCAAAACTTCACTCTCTCTTAGGCTCATTTTCGACGCTTGGGAATTCCTCTGGGTCCTTTTCCGATGCTCACATTTGCCTGATACCCAAAGAAGGTAAGGACCCCAAATTCTGTAAGAACTACAGACTCATATCCCTGGTGAATATCGATTACAAGATTTTTGCCAAGTCTCTGGCTGCTCGACTTGACCTTTTACTCCCTGACCTCCTTGGCGAGGAACAGTCTGGTTTCGTTAAAGGTCGTTATATAACAGACAACACCAGACTACTGTTTAACATTTTATCCAAGTCCTCTCGTTTACAGCACCCTCTTGCAGTGATCGCCCTGGATGCCGAAAAGGCGTTTGATAGGGTTGAATGGCCCTATCTTTTTCACACTTTGGAATGGTTTGGCTTTGGTCCAAAATTCATTTAATTGGTTTCTCTCCTATATTCCAGCCCACGAGCGGCAGTTTGTGCTAATGGTCAGGTTTCCTCCTTCTTTAATCTTGGTAGAGGTGTTCATCAGGGATGTCCACTCTCCCCTTTTCTTTTTAATTTGGCGTTGGAACCCTTCTTGTCCAAGCTTCGCCAAAATCCTGATATTCATGGATTTCAAACAGCGACCTCTCACATTAAGCTTGCTGCATATGCAGATGACATTCTACTCTTTCTTTCTAATCCCACAGTTTCCATTCCAGCTTTCTTGGAGGAAGTACGGAGCTATTCTCTACTTTCGGGGTATAAACTTAACAACGATAAATGCGAGATCCTTCCCCTCACAAAATGTACTTTCAAACCTGACTTCAGTGCTTCCAATTTCACTTGGAGTCCCTCACATATTAAGTATTTAGGCCTGCACATAACTCCTTCCATCTCCAATACTGTTCCCTTTGCCTTAGTAAATGTGTTCAAAAAGTTTCAGATCTAGCAACTAGGTGGCACCCTCTCTATTTATCTTGGTGGGGTTGCCTTGACACCATTAAAATGATGCTGTCTCCAGTAATCCTTTATACAATTTCTAACATTCCTGTCCCTATTCCCTCCAAATTCTTGAAAAAAATTAATACAGTCTTATCTTCCTTTTTGTGGAACAACAAAAAATCTAGGATGTCCCTTGCTAGACTTATTCGCCCTGCTTCTGATGGCGGAGTGAATTTTCCCGACTTTCCAGCTTACCAGAAAGCCTTTTTGTTGCGCCAAGCTTCTTTTTGGTTGCAGGATCCCACCTCTCTATGTCCCTCATGGGCTAAGGTTGAGCGCCTTTTCCTGTCTCCCTTCACTTTTGCTGAATATCTCTCTTTTTTCCAGCAAGCCCTCTTCACTCTCTACTCCTATTCATAAATATACCACTAAACTTCTCCTCTCTTCTAAACCCTCTCCCCCCGTCACCATTGCTGATTTTCTCTCCTCCACCATTTGGCACAACATTCATCTCCTAATTCGCAGTAACCCCTTTTTTTGGAAGTCCTGGAGGCATAAGGGGTTAGTTTGGATTTCACAATTATTTTCAGGCTCCATCTTTTTGCCATTTTCGACTCGTTGCTCCTCTTTTGATTTACCTTCATCTTCTGGTCCTAGGTATCTCTTACTTAAGGCAGCAGTGATGTCTACATATGCCCGGCTCCTGCAGGCACAGACGCCTACCTCTTCTCCCTTATCTACTGCACAACTTCATTCACTCCTACGTACTACTCCCAAAGCTTCCTCTCTATACAAATACCTTCATACTCACGAGTCTGTTCGGGCCAAGTCCAAGGTAGAGGAGTAGTGGGAGCATTACTTCGACACCTCTTGGCCTATATCCACATGGGACAATATATGGACTAAGATTCGTAAGTCATCTAGAGCGGCGACCCTAAAACAGACTTTATTCTTCATTTACAATAGGCTACCCCTCACTCCCTTTACCCTTCACAAGAGGTTGTCCACCACTCCAGATGCTTGTTGGTCCTGTTCCTCATCGAATGCTACCCTTTTCCACATGTTGTTTCTTTGTAAGTCTGTATATGATTTCTGGATACAGTTCTGGGCTCAAATTAATGTCATTTTCAGCACACATATCATCTTTTCCCCTGCTCACGCTTTCCTAGGAAGCCTTTCGCCTTGTTGGGAAGGCGTTGATCTTGATGTTCGTATTGTTGACTTATTGTTGGCTGTCGCATTCCAACAAATTATAATTAATTGGAAGGCTTCATCCAACATCTCTTTCAAAGCATGGTGGTATAATGTTTGCCATAATCATAGGTTGGATACTGCTTTTGTTTTCCCTATTCGTATGGCTGCGAAACGTGCAGAATTATGGCTTCCTGTTACATTGTATTTAGATAAATGTGCTCTCCGTTCATTTCGTCCATTGCCAACCCAACAAGAAGTTCCTAAAATGCCCTGAATACCCTTTGCATTTCCTTTTTCTCTCCATTATCATATGGTATTTATATATTTCTACACGATTACATGTATAACTCTTGTATTACTCTTGTTGTATCTATTATCCATGATTTGCTCATGTCATTGCACATTTATTGTATTGCTTTTCCTGATAGCTTTTGTTTTCCACTTCCCCTCTTTCTGTTCTCCTTCAATTACATTTTTCATGAATTGCTAACTGATACCTTGTATTTTTGACTAATAAAGTCTTTTTGAACTTAAAAAAAATCCTTATATAATTTACTTTAAAAACGGAACAGTTGTGCCTGTGTGCCATATGAGGAATTGCTTCTTGGTGGTGGTAGGGGCTGGTGTATGCTGTCAAGTGTTTGACTTAACACAGTCAAATTTGTGGTAGAGGAATGTATTCTTGCACGGTTGCAGCAACCAAGCAAGCTGGCAGTTTTAATTGGCACATTGTATACAGGAGTACTGCTTAGGTGATTACCCCCATTTGAAAAGGGCTTAAGGGGATACTGCATGTGCCAGCCATTAAGTAGTTCACGAAGTGTGGAGGAGGGAGATTACTTCATGACAGTGATAGGGCACACTGTAGGTGTCAGCTTTTAACTGGCACACTGTACATGAGTGACTGTCTATTCACCAATGAGGAGGCCCTCTGGTCTTGAAGAACAATATTTAAGACAGCAGCCACCTTGTCTTCTGCTTCGCTCTACATCTTATTATGCCTGATAGACATGCTTGAACATTTCAGGAAATATATATTTTCTTTCCATTATGTGTTGGGGGAATACCCTAAGTCTGTAGTATTAAAATTGATATTTTCCAACTATTAATATAGTTCCATTTTCATATTTTTGGTAGTTAAGCAGCGAGGACCTTTGGAACTGTGCAGTTTTGTGATAAGTATTGCTGGTGTCCTTGCAACAGAAACAAGATTGGCATAGCCAATAAGTCTCGCCTTTGGGTCCTTATAAGTGTTTAGCCATGCAACAGTTGATGTTGTTGCACCAAGAATATTGTACTGGATAACTAAACACTTATAAGGTCCCAAAGGCGGACCTATTGGCTATGCGAATGCTTGTTTACATGTGTAATGTGACAGATTAGGTGCAACAGGTGGAATCGCATAAAATGCTCAGTCAAATCTGTTAAATAAATTGTCCTCTGTGCCTGTACTGCAAGAGTTCCATGGCCTGTGTGCAATGCAAGCGCAGGAGTGCTATACGCACAAAATAAAATAGGAAAAGGCCACTAGGATTTCGGTCCTGTAATAAAGTGCTGTTTCTTCTTGGACAGAGCGTAAGGAATATGTCAGGCCATCTGCCTTGTCAGTCCCAAATTTACATTTTAGTTGTTATTTTTTCTTATATATCCTTTTCTAACTCCTTGTCTGATAGGGCCAAGAAATTCACAGCCTTACTTCCTGACTGGACCGAAGACCCTCCTACTAGCTTTTTTATGGCCTGCCTGATTCCATGATCTTATTTGCAACTATCTTAGTGTTGGCCATAATAGTTTTTTTTTCCTGAGCAGTGAAAGTGCAGGGCAAGTGCACAATATGTGGAGTAATGTTTCACTACTGTAGCCACAGAGTCAACACTCCGTGGTTAGCCAGGGCTGTTTCCATGCCGGGGTTAATTCATTTGATGGAAAGACTCCCAGCCTAATTAGCCTAAAATTTTGCTTTTTTTGACTGTGAGAAGTGTTCTGACAGGTATAGTTGGGTTTTAAAACTTTATATGTTGGTAGGACCACCCATGCATGCCTTTTATTCACCATTGGTGCTTTATCTGTGAAAAGTGATTGATGTTTAGCTGCTTTGTTGATTATCCCATTTGAATTTAGGGTATTCTGTTGTTGTGTGCCAGGCCTCTTCTACTTTTAGGCTACAATTGACTGCTGTAGTGAAGTGTAGACTGAGTTCTTTGCTCTGGCCTGTTTTTTAGGTCTCGCACCTGGCGATTTCAGCGCGAAAGCGCTGTCTCGCCTGCAAGCCCTATAGACACCAGCTCTGCTTCACAGGAGACAGGAGATGGGCACGCGCAGCATGCCGGAATAGGATTAGGTCGCGCGCGTGAACATGCGCTCCATTGGGACTTTGGACAGCATGCCGGAAACACACGAGCGCACACACATACGCTCGCACACACAGACACACGCGCGCACACACACACGCACACGTACACAGACACACACGCACACGCGCGCACATACACACCCCCCACTCACCGGGCTCTTTCCGCTGCTACAGGCTCCGTCACTCGCCGCATCACCTGGCAGACGCTGCTCTTCCTGGTCTCTCCCTCATCAGTGGGTCATTCTCAGCAGCAGGAGGGGCTCTCCACGAGCACAGGATCCCCGCTAGTTCACATGCTCACCTCCGGATGGCTTCACGGGCACAGGAGCGAGGGGTAGGCTCCCGTCTGCTTCCTGTCTTTTTCCGCCCCCGCCCCAACACAAGTTGCCTGGCTTCCTGTCCAAGCCGGGCTGCGGCGGTGAGTTTGTCAATACGTGACTTGTTTAACAGAGGGTGCGTCTTCACTGCAACTTCCACAATTTCTATCTTTAGTGGCGAGTGTATCATGCCTGTATATCAGAGAGGCTGATTAGGGCATTTCTCTCTTTGAGCAATCTTCAGATTTCCCAATTTTGCTGGTCGTTTCTTCTCTCCCTCTTCTGTTAGCGGGTCAGCACTGTTCTTTTGAGATGACTCAGCTTTTATTATCCTCAGGGTTGAAGTACATAGGCCCAGTGGTGCCTGCTGTATGAAAACAGTGCTATGCATCTTCATGCGTGCTTCAATAAACTCCGCCTTGTTTGAGTTTGGTGGCTTTGGGAATGCGTTCAAACATTATAATTAGTGTGCTTTGTTCACTTAACCTGCTACTCGTAGTTTCTTTCTTAAATATTTTCTTTTGCCCCACCCTTGGCTTTCCGGAATAATGTCACAAAGTTTACTAAACTTGTTTTGCTTCTAATGCTGGTGTCAACGCCTTCGCCATGTTCTGCTTGGAGTGTGTGTGACAGGACGGTGTTCGTTCCAAACCCAGCCTATTCGAGGTGGCGAATGCTTAAGTGACAAGTGTGTACCAGTGACCTATTGCTGTGAGGAAGAGGTGCGGTAAGAGAGGCATAGGGAGCTGTGCGCGCACACACCTAACATATGTAAATTACCTTCCAGTTCCTAAACAGAAATAGATGCACCCAATACTCTTGTGAGCTTTGCCTACTTATTTCATACTGCATGCTAGAAAACTCTCCATTTAGGCAACTGCAGAGCACCACTACAGGAGCACGGATGCTGACCCCCCCTAACCCCTAGAACTGTGTCAGTGGAGTGGGAGGAGGGTTTATCACTATCTCTAGGTACACTGTGGTGTGTCATTAATAAATGTGATAATGATATTACGGGTAGTTCATCAAATTAGTCAATGTTGTTTAGTGAATAGCGCTTATATAAGTCTCAAGAGAGGATATAAGACAAATTCTAGCCGTGTCTTGATAAATATTTTTCTTATAGCATATTGAGACACATTGTTTTTCCTGACTGTGTTTCTGAAGATAGACATGTCCTCTGCCACTTTGTTTTAAAATTATTTATACCTATACATTTCACTGAAGTATACATATAGCATTGATGTTTGGTTTATCTCAGATGAGTAATGTTGTTCATTTAGAGTGTGTCGCTGCTATACAGTGGTAATTTGAGAAACATCTACAGGCAAAGTCTGTAAGTACATGTTCTTTGCCTTACTTGCTGTATAATGTTCTCACTCTCAAGTCAGCCTGCCCAAGGTTTATACTTAGCGCTAGGACCGATAATGCCATTGTTATTTTAATCTGATTTGTAAAGTGCATGGCTGCCTCAAGGGGCTTCCCAGAGCTAGCAGAACAGCTGGGGCAGGCATACTGACAGATATTAAAGTACTCAAGTTTTCAATTGTTTACCGAACCCTTCAAAGAAGATGTAAAGTTTCATTAAAAGAGGAAGAGAGTTCCAAAGTTTGGGTTCCTGAATGCAACGGGGCGCCCTGCTTGTGTGGCCAAGTTGACTCAAGAAATCTCTGCTAGGTTCTGACTGCCTGAGATTAGAAAATGGTTGGGAAAATAAGGATGAACAGGCATCCCTAAAAACGTAGTCTTGATTGAGTCATGGCTTCATGCATGTAGCACAGCACTTTGAATTTAATACACCTGTCTATAGTAAGCCTGTGAAGATTACAAAGCTGAGTGGAAACAGAGACATCATCTCACCCTCGCACACCCTCACACACCTCCTCACCCTCACACCCCCTCACTCTCATACCCCCTCACCCTCACACCCCCTCACCCTCACACACCCTGTCACCCTCACATACCCTCTCACCCTCACACCCCATCACCCTCACACCCCTCACCCTCACTCACCCCCACCCTCAAACCCCCTCACCCTCACACACCCTCACACCCCCTCACCCTCACTCACCCTCACTCACCCTCACACACCCTCTCACCCTCACACACCCTCTCACCCTCACACACCCTCTCACCCTCACACCCCCTCTCCCTCGCACCCCCTCACCCTCACACCCCTTCACACCCCCTCACACACCCTCTCACCCTCACACTCAGCGCCACCACAGCATCAATCTGTGCAACCATTCAACAACACTTGGTTCAAATATGTTCTCTCAATGTTTCAAGCTTTATTACAAATGTAACAAAAAGATGTTACTATTTCACTTCTGGTGTTGGATTTCCATCACAATATAATACACTGAACATAATCTTCACAAAAGGTATTTACAAAACTTTAAGCTATTGCCATTATAAATTACAATAACTTTTATTTAAGTATTAATTATTTAAAAAAACTTAAAAGCTATTGTTATTTGTAATATCAATACATGTAAGTCACGTAAATACAACACATATTGCATTACAAATGCTATAGGTGTCACATTTGCAAAAGTTATAACTATTGGCATTGTAAATGACAAAACTATTAATTTAGTTATTTTCGAAAACAAAACATAAATAAAAAAATGTGTCATTTACAATACCAATAGCTCAAACTTTCCTAATGAGAGACCTACTGCATTGCAAATGCTTGTCTATTTCAAGCCAACATTGGTAGGCCAGTGAATTTGTATCTGTTGCCCTTATTCTCCGGTAATAATTTATTAGGGCGCCTGTCCAACTGGGATCTGGTTGTGTAGCCCAAACTCCAACCTGATGTGGGCTTGTGATATACCTCATGGGATCCTAAACATTTTTTTAAGAGGTTGGATTGTAAGGTGTTAAAACTTGTGTCTTTGCTTTTGAGTAGTTCTGATCCATTCGATATGGAGGAGATTTATTTTGCTCCTGCAACCTGCAAAAGATGGTTTGTTGAGCAATCTCTTAGCTTTTGTTGCAAAGTTTTAAATGCGAATGTCAATTTATTTGTTTTTGCTTGTCTGGATAATACTTGCTGTGTGTAATTCAGATGGCAATCTAGATGCACCCCGAGATATTTGTAAATTGAGACTTGTTTCAAAATATTACTGTTTGTCCTCCAGGTAAATCTGGGTTGTCTTTTATGTGCGCTCTACAAACTCAGAACCTTAGTTCTGTTGCAGTTAAGGCCCAGATGTGCATTTGGAGTGTAGTCTAGCAATTGGGTGATCAGCCTCTGCAGGCCAAGCAGGATTTTGCTTAGCAAGGCTATGGTCCAGATGTATGACCGTTCACTTTTGCGAGTCACAAATTGCACTGAATTGCGACTCACAAAAGTGAATGTACAACAGTGTCTCAGACACTGTTTGCAATTCCCAATGGGGTCGCAAATTGCATGCTTCATTAATATACATGGGGCAAGCGTAATTTGTGACCCCATTGGCAATGGCTAGCACTACCAGGGATGGTGGCCCATGTCTGTGGCTGTTTTTTGAATAAAGCAGTTTTTTTAAATGCAGCCTGTTTTCGTTCAAGGGAAATGGGATGCATTTAAAAAAGAAAAATGAAACTTTTCAGTTTCATTTTTTTTTTGAATAAAGCAGTTTTTTTAAATGGAGCCTGTTTTCGTTCAAGGGAAATGGGATGCATTTAAAAAAGAAAAATGAAACTTTTCAGTTTCATTTTTTAAGAGCAGCAGTGGTCCCTGGGACCACTGCCTGCTTTTAAGAAATATTTTTGCATACACTTACAAAGGGGAAGGGGTCCCCTGGATACTACTTGCCATTTGCTAGTGGTTTACCTCCTACTAGAAGTTGGTGGTAAACTGCCAGTGTTTTGCGACTGCAAACAATAGTACATGGCATTGAGACTCGCTAATTGGAAGGGACGCCTCTTCCTAATAGCGAGAGGCGCAAACGCTATTTTGCAACTCAGTGACTTGCAAAATAGAGTTTGTGCATGCCTGGAACCTTTTTTGGGGTCGCAAATGGGCCGATCTCCTGTTTGCGTCCACAAAAAGGGTCGTACTTCTGGCCCTATGCCTTCTGCGTACTGCAAACTTCTTATTGGTACATTGCCCAACCTAGGGAAGGACTTGCTGTGCTTGGTGTAGATGATTCTCTAGGTTGGCTGTATAGATGTTGAACCGGCAGGGTGCCAAGACACACCGCTGCATTAAGCCATTATTGGTGAAGATTTTGTTGGTTATGCTTCAGCCATCTCCTAGCTTTAGTTGGGCCCATGTATTTGATAAGCAATTTATGATTGCCTCTAGCAATTTCACAGGGGCTCCCCAACGTGAGGAACTATTTTGCATTTGTAATCAATCAGCAAGTGGCCCAGTAGCATTGTGGGGTGAGAGCTGACAAATACATTGGAAAATCGATCCTACAGAAAAAAAGTTTGCTTTATGTTTTTTAGCACCCATTTTTCAAATCATTTTGAAAGCACTTACTCTGCAGTGCAACTAACTGGTTATATACAGTAATACAAAAACAACAATTGATGGACAGAATGCAGAACTATGTCATACATTCACCCCAGTACAGAGATCTGGGCCTAAATCCATCGTTCTTTTGCACTCCACACCACCCCAGTTCAGACATGGCCATATGCAAATCAGCCTTGACCCTGTGCCTCATGGGAACAGTCCAACCCGAACTGCCAAGCCATGTCTTTCCTGGACCGGAATCAAGCATCCTAGGACCGGTTTCTGGCTATCAGCCGTCTTCAGCCAGGATAGCTTGACTCCAGTGGTGTGGAGAGCATGGGACTCACGTCTGAGCATACTCATCCCACTCGGGATGACAAATGCAAAAACAACAATTGATGGACAGAATGCAGAAGGTGAACAGCCTTTACGACACGGCTGTTACACCGCCGTGCCGTTACAACGCGGTCTTTTTAACGCAAGTCGTTACCACGACTTGCGCTGGAGGGCGCTGCAGGACAAGACATTTTTTAATTTACTATCCAACACCTTCCCTACTGTACGTAGGCTGGTGTTGGAATAGTAAATTAAAAAATTCCTAAGTCCGCACCCCCTCCAACGCAAGTCGTGGTAAAGACTTGCATTGAAAAAAACGCGTTTTAACGGCACACGTTGTAAAAGTACGCGTCGTAATGCCGTACATCCAATGCAGAACAATGTCATACATTCACCCCAGTACAGAGATCTGGGCCTAAATCCATCGTTTTTTTGCACTCCACACCACCCCAGTTCAGACATGGCCATATGCAAATCAGCCTTGACCCTGTGCCTCATGGGAACAGTCCAACCCGAACTGCCAAGCCATGTCTTTCCTGGACCGGAATCAAGCATCCTAGGACCGGTTTCTGGCTATCAGACGTCTTCAGCCAGGATAGCTTGACTCCAGTGGTGTGGAGAGCATGGGACTCACGTCTGAGCATACTCATCCCACTCGGGGTGACAAATGCAAAAACATCAATTGATGGACAGAATGCAGAACAATGTCATACATTCACCCCTGTACAGAGATCTGGGCCTAAATCCATCGTTTTTTTGCACTCCACACCACCCCAGTTCAGACATGGCCATATGCAAATCAGCCTTGACCCTGTGCCTCATGGGAACAGTCCAACCCGAACTGCCAAGCCATGTCTTTCCTGGACCGGAATCAAGCATCCTAGGACCGGTTACTGGCTATCAGCCGTCTTCAGCCAGGATAGCTTAACTCCAGTGGTGTGGAGAGCATGGGACTCACGTCTGAGCATACCCATCCCACTCGGGGTGACAAATGCAAATACAACAATTGATGGACAGAATGCAGAAGGTGAACAGCCTTTACGACGCGGCTGTTACACCGCCGTGCTGTTACAACGCGGTCTTTTTAACGCAAGTCGTTACCACGACTTGTGTTGGAGGCGCTGCAGGACAAGAAATTTTTTAATTTACTATCCAACACTTTCCCTACTGTACGTAGGCTGGTGTTGGAATAATAAATTAAAAAATTGCTAAGTCAGCACCCCCTCCAACGCAAGTCGTGGTAAAGACTTGCATTGAAAAAAACGCGTTTTAACGGCACGCGTTGTAAAAGTACGCGTCGTAATGCCATACATCCAATGCAGAACAATGTCATACATTCACCCCAGTACAGAGATCTGGGCCTAAATCCATCGTTTTTTTGCACTCCACACCACCCCAGTTCAGAAATGGCCATATGCAAATCAGCCTTGACCCTGTGCCTCATGGGAACAGTCCAACCCGAACTGCCAAGCCATGTCTTTCCTGGACCGGAATCAAGCATCCTAGGACCGGTTTCTGGCTATCAGCCGTCTTCAGCCAGGATAGCTTGACTCCAGTGGTGTGGAGAGCATGGGACTCACGTCTGAGCATACTCATCCCACTCGGGGTGACAAATGCAAAAACAACAATTGATGGACAGAATGCAGAACAATGTCATACATTCACCCCTGTACAGAGATCTGGGCCTAAATCCATCGTTTTTTTGCACTCCACACCACCCCAGTTCAGACATGGCCATATGCAAATCAGCCTTGACCCTGTGCCTCATGGGAACAGTCCAACCCGAACTGCCAAGCCATGTCTTTCCTGGACCGGAATCAAGCATCCTAGGACCGGTTACTGGCTATCAGCCGTCTTCAGCCAGGATAGCTTAACTCCAGTGGTGTGGAGAGCATGGGACTCACGTCTGAGCATACCCATCCCACTCGGGGTGACAAATGCAAATACAACAATTGATGGACAGAATGCAGAAGGTGAACAGCCTTTACGACGCGGCTGTTACACCGCCGTGCTGTTACAACGCGGTCTTTTTAACGCAAGTCGTTACCACGACTTGTGTTGG
Organism: Lissotriton helveticus; assembly: GCF_964261635.1. Taxonomy (NCBI): domain Eukaryota; kingdom Metazoa; phylum Chordata; class Amphibia; order Caudata; family Salamandridae; genus Lissotriton; species Lissotriton helveticus. The sequence continues at coordinate 811,866,558 of NC_136063.1, forward strand.
AGGGCGCTGCAGGACAGGAAATTTTTTAATTTACTATCCAACACTTTCCCTACTGTACGTAGGCTGGTGTTGGAATAGTAAATTAAAAAATTGCTAAGTCAGCACCCCCTCCAACGCAAGTCGTGGTAAAGACTTGCATTGAAAAAAACGCGTTTTAACGGCACGCGTTGTAAAAGTACGCGTCGTAATGCCATACATCCAATGCAGAACAATGTCATACATTCACCCCAGTACAGAGATCTGGGCCTAAATCCATCGTTTTTTTGCACTCCACACCACCCCAGTTCAGACATGGCCATATGCAAATCAGCCTTGGCCCTGTGCCTCATGGGAACAGTCCAACCCGAACTGCCAAGCCATGTCTTTCCTGGACCGGAATCAAGCATCCTAGGACCGGTTTCTGGCTATCAGCCGTCTTCAGCCAGGATAGCTTGACTCCAGTGGTGTGGAGAGCATGGGACTCACGTCTGAGCATACTCATCCCACTCGGGGTGACAAATGCAAAAACAACAATTGATGGACAGAATGCAGAACAATGTCATACATTCACCCCTGTACAGAGATCTGGGCCTAAATCCATCGTTTTTTGCACTCCACACCACCCCAGTTCAGACATGGCCATATGCAAATCAGCCTTGACCCTGTGCCTCATGGGAACAGTCCAACCCGAACTGCCAAGCCATGTCTTTCCTGGACCGGAATCAAGCATCCTAGGACCGGTTACTGGCTATCAGCCGTCTTCAGCCAGGATAGCTTGACTCCAGTGGTGTGGAGAGCATGGGACTCACGTCTGAGCATACCCATCCCACTCGGGGTGACAAATGCAAATACAACAATTGATGGACAGAATGCAGAAGGTGAACAGCCTTTACGACGCGGCTGTTACACCGCCGTGTCGTTACAACGCGGTCTTTTTAACGCAAGTCGTTACCACGACTTGCGCTGGAGGGCGCTGCAGGACAAGAAATTTTTTAATTTACTATCCAACACCTTCCCTACTGTACGTAGGCTGGTGTTGGAATAGTAAATTAAAAAATTCCTAAGTCCGCACCCCCTCCAACGCAAGTTGTGGTAAAGACTTGCATTGAAAAAAACGCGCTTTAACGGCACGCATTGTAAAAGTACGCGTCGTAATGCCGTACATCCAATGCAGAACAATGTCATACATTCACCCCAGTACAGAGATCTGGGCCTAAATCCATATTTTTTTGCACTCCACACCACCCCAGTTCAGACATGGCCATATGCCAATCAGCCTTGACCCTGTGCCTCATGGGAACAGTCCAACCCAAACTGCCAAGCCATGTCTTTCCTGGACCAGAATCAAGCATCCTACATTAAATACACAGTTGCCAACTAAGAATAGTATCATGCACACTAAATTATTGTTTCACCATTCCCAGATGGCTACCACGTTATAATCACTTAGTGATTAGTACAGCACCACTTGAGGGTGTGCACTGAAAAAGAGAATCTGAAAAATGGATATTACAGAAAATTAACAACCATTTTTCTTCTGTGGCATCCATTTACAGATGTTTTTATCAGTGCTCACTCACACATACTCCAGGGCTGTTTGCTGAAGGTTTCACAGTTGTACAGCTTGCCCACACCTTTATATTTTTCTGTGCTCAGCATGGAGGCAAAGACTTGAAGATAAACATCTGAAAGGAAGCAAGACGTAGGACATCATTTATATTTTGCCAGACAGCCTGCCTTTCCACCGTTGGAATGGAGTATAATACTCTGTCCCCATAATGGAGGAACCACCCTGCAAATTAATAAATGTTCGCCAAGCAGGCAGTTTTTTATAACGGATTGGCAGAGAACCAAAGTGACAGCGGTTCCTTTCAATGCATCACACAGTTTGGTGCAGTGCTGGGTCAGCATGATGCACTACTGTACCATCAGTATTCTTTTTTTTACTTTAAAAAAAACAAAATCCTAAAACTGGATTTTTCTTCTGAAAGATAAAATGTAATGCTCCCTTCGCTATGGAAGTTATCTCCCATGGCAAGGAGACAATGTTTTGGTTTTTACTGTCCCTCACTGCCATATGTCTGCCCATCCTGATTGGGTGAGTGGACATACAGTCATTTTTCAAATGGCCCTTCCTCGGTCGGCCCATCTAACATCTAACTACAGACCCATTTCTCTCCTGCCTTTCTTTGCCAAATTTATAGAAAAATATGTGAACTCTGTGATCACCGTGCTCACCGAAACCAACAACATCCTCCACATGAGTCAATCCGGTTTCCGTGCAAATTTTAGTACGGAGACGGCCTTACTCGAGATCTCAGAATCCATCAAAGAGACCCTCAATACAGGTGGGAGAGCTGCTCTGATTTTGTTGGACTCATCCGCAGCTTTCGACACGGTGCCCCATGACCGACTCCTACAGAGATTAGGGGAGTGTGGCCTTGGCGGCATGGTGTTAGAGTGGTACTTCTCCTTTTTGGAGGACAGAAGCCAGGAGGTTTGCCCCCCCTCTTGCGGCCTGCATTCCCCCCTTGAAAGTCGAAGTCCCACAGGGTGCCATCCTAAGTCTGTTGTTATTTAATCTGTATCTGGCCCCTCTCGCCCTTCTGGCAGAAGCCTGTGGTGCAACAATCATAACTTATGCTGACGACACTCAGCTGTTGTTTACCTGTAAATAGGGCGAAAATGTTGATGGAGAGAGGATTAACAAATGCTTAAGCAAGGTTTTTGCTTGGTTCAGACTCAACCAGCTACAATGCAACTCTGAGAAATCCGAAGTGATTCTCTTTGGCTCATTCATCCATGATGCATGGATGCAATGGTGGCCAATCGATATGTCACCCCCTCAGACATCAGCAGGAGTAGTGAGAAATCTAGGAGTAAAGATGGATGATTCTCTTGATATGAAAACCCAAGTTCAATCGGTAGCAGGTACCTGCCACGGCATCCTGAAAATGCTCCGATTTCTTCCCCTCCTATTGCTCCCCTGCAGAAGGACTGTGGTCCAAGCCCTTATCACTTCGAGATTGGACTATGTAAATGTCCTATATATGGGCCTCCCGGATTGTCTTCTGAACAAACTTCAGGTCATCCAAAATGTGGCAGCTAGAGCCATTCTTATGTTGGGTCCTAGAGTACGGATTTCTCCCTATCTAAAGAAGTTACACTGGCTTCACATTCATAGTAGAATTAATTTTAAGGCCCTTGTGTTGGCCTTTAAAGTGCTTCATGGCACAGGAGCCCATTACATTAGGAAACGGGTGTCCTTCTACACTCCCGGAAGAAACCTAAGATCGTCACAACAGCATCTGATGATGGTGCCCAAATTTGCCCGCTCTCGCAGAGGCGGACGTTCTTTTCAAGTGCAGGTGGCCCGCCTTTGTAATGGGTTGCCTATAACACTCAGACAATTGACTGATTTATGGCTCTTCAGGAAACAACTCAAAACGTGGTTATTCAATGAATAACCCACCAAGAGAGTCGGCCCTGTAAACGGTTTTACACACGTTTCTGTTGAGCGCCAGGACACTCTCTTGAGCAGATGCGCACTTTACAAATATTGAATAACATAACATGTTTGCCAATGGCAGTGATGGAGTAGTCACCGCCGTGACCAAACCGAAGGTCTGCCACATTTAACATGGGCAGGCGTACCTTCATGATGGAGGTATGTATACTGTGTCAATGTATACATATCGCCACCATGTACCTCAGGTCCTTAGTTGCCATCTTCACTGAGTCCTTATTGAATTTCTTACCTGACTTAAAGACAACATGGCATGGACATGTCAAGAAAGAATCGTGTACACAGTGTAAAAGATGCACAAATGAACCATGAAAGTACATAGACATCTAGACAACAGAGCTGCAAGCACACCCTAGACACCATTCTGGCCAAACACAAACAAATAGGAACAAAGGTCACATATGGGTCACATGATACATCGTTACCATGAGCAGAAGACAAAGTGAAATGGAAGTGCATATACTACAATCCCAGCTTCCCCTACACAGGCCACTTTAGAGAACATATGCACGGTCATCCAGACACCCTTGTGCAAAACATAGCAGGGCATTGAGTAAATAAAACAAAACCTAAGTTCGGAAAAAATGAAGCATCAGTCCTTATTTCCTGAATCCGACCTCACAATAGCTATAGCAAGCAACATATTTATTGCATACTTTCTAGTCACAGTGCAGGCACCTTACGCTTCTGTACATGTGCCTGATGGCACTTCTGTGAGCAGAAAGAAACTGCATCAAACAATACTCTTCTAACCTCATAGTCAACAAATAGTACCCATTCACTGCCTGCCCCATCATGGTACTCCTGCTAAGGAGCAGGCAGATAATGTCAAATTTCAAATATGATGGTATGCACTAATGTACATTGACCAAAGTCCAGATACTTCTTGGGGTCTTGGAGCTTTCTCTCAACTCCAATGTAGCACAGAAATTTCATTTCACAGAACCTACAACAATTTGTCAGTACTGACATGTAAAAGAAGATGTCGATGTGGTGTGTAACTGTTACCCTTGACTTGTTTCCAGTTCCTTTAAAAGACCAGTCTTACTAAAGTTTACATTTAGCCCTCATAAAAATGTTGATTCACAAACAGCACACCATGAATGATGCCTGAATCAGGCAGGTACTAATACAGTCATGCAATCATAAAGTCGCAGTGATATTCAACTGCAGTAGCATTTCTACCCAGGACCCCATCTTCAATTACCCTAAATGACAGTATAGGGACTCTCAAAGAGCCAAAATGACATAAACGACATCACTGGTTCCATGTCTGACCAGGGAGTCCCAAGGAGGCTAGGGTAGGCATCCACATGTAGTAGAAACCAGACAACAAATCACAGGACTTTGGCTAGTACGAGCATACAGAAAATTGTCTCATATTGCACACATCGCTGAAGGTTGCAGATAATGGTACACAGATTTATCTACACCGTGTGAAGTGGAATTATTAATATTTTATTATATTATTCAGTTTATGTTATTAGGACTTCCTATGCACAAATTCAGTCTGACGCAACTACGTGCATCCTTGAAGTAAGACAGTGGTCGGGAGGATTAGCAAAATCTGGTTTCCATGACCGAATAGCAAGAAGGTAAATTTCTTGGATGAGAGCAGATGTGAAAATTGTATTAGAAACTACAGGCCTACAGTTCATGAGCTCAGAATGAAGAGGTCAGTCTGAGGTTATTTGGGTAGATTGAACTTTGTGTTTTGGATTTCTAGCTTTGGAGTTTCTGTTACTAGAATATATTGCAGAATTTGTGTTCACAGCAAAATCGTTCTATAGTGTTGTGTGTGTTAGATGTAACATGTCTGGAGAAATGCCCTGAAGCATTGTGGACTGATATGCAAATTGAAGTAAAGCAGGTCGTTCATTATAGGGAATGCAAAAGAAGCGTGTTCTCTGATCAGTGGTATGTGACTGTAATCAAGTTTGTGGCTATTAATTGCTCCCTTCAAGTCATAATGGCTATAGGTTATTGGGTCTTTCTGTGGAGACTTAAAGTAAAGCAACAAGTTAGAACCACAGTTTTAAAAAGTTGACTACAGTCCCAATACATGCAGGCTCTCACAACAAATTTAAAACGAATGAAGTTGTATGTATTCCTGACCTCAATTACCGAAAATGTGGGGGATCTGTAATTACAAGGTGCAGGTGGATTTTGAAGCAAATGGGGGATTACTTCGGCAATTGGGACTTCCACGCAGATTTCTGAAGGTTTTTTCCCAAATACTGGGCCTTCTTCACACCTGCATATTTTCACAAGATGTCCTTGCAATGAGTTCAATGTTCCTGATAAACTTAAAATTTCAGTTTGACTGGTAACTCTCATTGACTACTAGTTCAGGATTAAAGGGTCACTGATAATGAGTAGCACAGTGATATTATCTATGGTGTACTTTACCTCAGATCACGCTCCTTTCACCTGGTATGTTTTGTAAACAGTTCTCACTGAAATTAGAAGTATTACAAAAAGTTTGAAGATGATTTTTAGAATATTAATTTGTCATGTGTGTATCTATGAGTAGGTTTTATTATTCCTATTAGGTAATCGTTTGTCTTTTACATTTTAATTAGTTTTGCCACTGAGGATCTAGGTCTGTTAGAGACTTTGTGATGCTCACTGATATTTTCTCCAAATGTACATTTTCCAGGTTTCATGCTGTGTTACTGTGTGTGTTGGGTCCTTGCAATTGCAGAGTGCGTATAGAAGAGAAGTGGCCAAAAAGTGGGGCGAGAGTGTAGACAGGATAACACAATCAAGAACGCTGATACCACAGCTAAAGATTGGACTATATATTTGATTAATAAACTGAAGTGATCTATATGTTTGAAAATTCATGATTTGCGACTATAAGGTATTCAGGCGAAGATATTAGCTTTCCATAGGTATGAAGCTTAGTAGTAGAGCTTCTCTTTAGGTATCCATTCAAATTTGTTGGGTCTTTCATCCTAAGTTTAACCTGAACTAACAGATTTACAGTGAAAACAATTGAAATATTTGCTCATTTGAATAGTGGTGAGTAGATTGTTGATTTTTCTTTTTGATCATACTTGAGAGAAACCATGTTGTCAACCTTGCAGAAGAGTTGTAAAATGATGTTAGTAGTGTTGGCATTAGCCATATTTATAGTAGTAGTGGATCTACTAGGGATGTACGTTTTTACTACGCATGCCTTTACAACGCAGGATTTACAACGCAAGTCGTTACATCGACTTGCGTTGGGGGGTGCTGGATAGTGAATAGTTTAATTTACTATTCAAACTCCAGTCCCCGTGGATAGTAGGGAAGGTGTTGGATAGTAAATTAAACTATTACCTATCCTAGAGCGCCCCCCAGCGCAATTTGTTGTAATGACTTGCGTTGTAAATCCTGTGTTGTAAAGGCACTGCATGGTAAAAGTTGCGTCGTAAAGGATGTTCCCCATTTACTAGTGAGTCTTAACTCTCCTATAGAGGATGCCTCAAATGAGATTAGATCTATCCAGAGCAATTTAGATGAGCAACATAGATTTAATATTAAAATATTACATAAAATGGCTTTGAAGAAATTCTTTCAGGCAATGTTTATTTTAGACTGTTAAATTAGTATTTTGAAGTCATGGGTGAATAGGATTGTTATATGTGCATGCCTCATAATGTCTCAATTGCCGTTGGTGTTAAGTTTCACCATTTCCCTCCCACTTATTCTCTTTCTTGAGGTATAATTAGGAGCTTCTTTTATTGTCAAGATCAATTTGAGTGTTTCTTTAAATTTTGATATGCCTTTGGAAGATATACCTATGTTTAAGTTTTTAAATCCACAAAGGGACAAAGTCTCTGGACTGCAGAACATATATACGTAGGGGGTAGATGCATTGGAAGATGATATTACAAATAAGAAAGGATGTACCAGCAACATTCAAGGACCCATTGTTTGAAAGACAATTGCACTCTGATGAGAAGAAGGGGAGTAGACCTGTTCCCAGTAGCGTGCTGAAATGTATTTGGTCAACAAGAAGAAGAAAGAACATTTATGTTACAACATAGAAAATGTGTGTTTATATTAATGTATGTCCTAGACTAGTTAGGTTGATTTTCTATTGAGGCAGACTCTTTCTTTAAGAGATCCCGATTTGCAGCAGTATTTCCTGACTCTCTGAGAGGAGACTCTGTGCTGAGTTTCTTGGACATCTCTTTATGGGAAGTTGTAGTTTATTCTTTGATTTACTGTTATGAGAGCTGAAAATATTTTCCAGCTTATTTTTCTGAAACTTAATGCTTATGCTTGACTCTCTCATCAATCAGAGACTCTTCATAGATTTTCTGAACAGACACCTATAAATCCTATTTGCATTTATCTCAACATTAGCTTAGAATAGGAATGTTTCTTGATCGAATGTGCTTGTTTGATTTTACTATTTGAATGCTTGTTTTGAGTTACTGAATTGGTTCATCCTATTTCTTATTTTTGATTGATTGATGATTTTTTGAGAATAATACCTTAATAAAATGAATGAATTACAAAGAGATTAAAATAAAACCGTTCAACTCAACATAACTCTCTTTATTGACTGAACAAAAGTAATAATAATTGATAATGAGTTATATTGAGAGTTAACTTTGATGTCTCAGATAACAACACAGATCCATTGACCTGATGTACGCTGGGTTTTTGGTGAGGAGTAAGTGACAGCGAAACACCATGTTTGAGAAGCCGGTAGCAGAGTACAGTTCATGTCATAAGACAAGAACTGTAATAATAATTCGCCTAAGTTGAGAAATGCCTATGTCCTGAAAGCCAAAGCCCAAACTTGAGGATTGACTGAGTTGCTTATTCGAAGGCGGTTACAGTTGTAAAGGTGTGAGTATCAATAGGGTCATGTGTCACTGTTGTCTTTGTTGCAATTTTTGTCTTATTGTTGTGGTTGAGAATAAGTGGTGTGTAAGCGCTAAATGTTGAGCCATTAAAGTGGTTATCAGACTCAAGGCAGTCTAAGATCCTGGGATATATGAATAGATAAATGAACATTTGAAGTTATGTTGGCGTTGTCTGCTAAGAATTGTGGTGTATATTCATGAGGTACCATCGAATTGCACAATTGAGATAGGGACTATAGAGTTGTTCTGATTGTACTAATATTGACTGATGTTAATGAAACCTCTTGTGCAAAGGGGAAGCTAATCAGTTGGTAATATTTCCCACTCTTTAAGATTTCATTTGTGTGTGTGTAAGTGTAGGAAAGTTGGAGAGTGTTCAAACCTTATTTCTGATTAATTCTTGTATGATTGAGAGAACTCTGGATTTTATTTAGTGACCAGACAAAGTTATTTGCTTATTATGCTTCCTTAGAGTTGTAGAATGTGTATGAGAGAATTAGTAAGGAGTGTGAACCTCAGCAAGGAGTGAGAAAATATGCCATTGTGAGTTGCGCTGAAATTGGTAGGTTGGAGTAAAGGCTGTGCTGGCATAGGTCAGTTGTTGTGGCAGTGACTTGCAAAGATTGGTTGACACGTCTCCAAGTATTAAAGCTGTGACAGTACTGGAGAAAATAAATTGACGTTTACTGAATTAAAAGCAGACTCAAATCATTGAAATTGAATTTGATTGTTGTATATTTACATTGAACTAATGCACAAATTAAATGTTATAAACTTTTAGAGGTATGGTGAAGGGTGATGTAATAGTCCCAGTTAGGGAAGGGGAAGAGGCACCACCGCAGGACACGCCAGCTCGTTACATGACTACAAATGTAAGACTACATACATGTATATTGCTTCATCAATGTTGCAAGATTACTGAAAATGAGGGTCCATTAAAAATAACACAATATGGTACATTCAATTTAAAGGTCATTGAACATTTGAGGGAGAAATTATACGAGATGAATCGATCTCCTAGAGCTAAACAATATGAAGCATTAAATGCGTGAAAAAGAGAAACTCATGGGAGTAGGGCAAAGAAAGCTGTGTGAAATTAGTAAGATGCACAATGGGACGAAGGACAGCAAATATGGAGAAAATTTATAATTAGGGCTCCCGGTTTTATGGTATTTATTTTTTCAACATTTCCATCTGTAATTATCCAAATTTACTTTTTTGGCCATTTCATCTGTATTTATCCATATTTCTTTTGTGTTTAGTGTATAAATGAAGTTGTAAAACTGTACATTTCCATATTTATTTAACTGATAGATGCACGCTCATACTTTGATGTCTGTATTGTTTTAGCTATTTAAGGTACCAAATATTGCATAACAATACAGCCACTGGTAAATACTAGCATTATACCACAAATTAGTTTTGGCGCATGCCTTTATTTAAAGAAATGTCATCCTGTTTTTTAATTTCCCATGCTGTCCATCAGCTCAGCTGTTGGTTTATAATTCATGAAAGACAGCATGGAAAGTCACTTTAAAGCAGCACAATTTTCTGTTTTTATCCACTTTTTAAAGTTTATTCAGACAGAAAACACATTGTTTGATGTCTGTATTTATAAGTAAAAATCTGTAAAAATTGAAAACATAGAGCCTTACTTATAATTGAGGGAGCTAGAATGTATCCAGTTTTAACCACAGAAAAGGTAAAAAAGAATCAGAAACACGCAAATGAGGAAGAAGATGCTAAGAAAACAGACGCTGTTAGTTATTCAAGGGACTAAATTCTGGATGTTTTATTGGCTTAACGTCCACCACCATATGTGGCCCCTACAACAAATACTGATGCAACTACTAGTGCGAAAGTGGCTACAGCTGCTGTTGAACTGAGTATAATTAAGATTTAGAAGCAATTTACGGCACTTCAAATTGAACCTGCATCAGTTGAAGTGAATCCCAATGTAATAACTCTGTGTGTTACTGCTTCAATTGTGACTGTTACTGTACCATTACCCCAAGCTGTGCCAGCATAGACATTAGCAAGGCCAGTTGCGACTGCCTCAATAAATATTGTCTCAAATTTTGAAGTTCAAGGTGCTGTAGGACGGGTACTTCTGACAGGGTTTATCCTGACATTACAGAATTCACAAATTGCTGCCTAGGCGCCACAGCTAAATGTCCAAACATTGAGAAAAGGAAGGAGGCTTGTCTTTATGAAACCTATTGCACAGGGAGACACAGGACAGTTTGAGGATGGCATTTCCCCCCATGGTTTGAATATACTGCAGAGACTAAGAGAGTGCAAAGAACAGAGAGATCACCATTATCAGGACGATTGAGCTGAAATATTTGAGTAAAGAAATCATGAGGCATGCAGCTGCCGCACATGACAGACTAACTGAATTGGAAGGGTAATATGAAGTAGTTATTTCAAAGTGTGTTCCATTGCAGAGAGAAGTTTTAGGGCACAATAAAATTATGAGGCTATTGTGACAATGAGATCTTCAGGAATGAGGTTATACATAGCGGAATTGGTAAAATACGTCCGCTAATGGAGTGATTTCAGCCGATTAGAGAACAAATTGGCAAAAAAGCAGTAAAATAATAAGAACCGTCAGATTCAGCAGAAGCAAATAGTAAGCACCTCCAGGTGAAGATAAGGCATTACCTTTTCCAATGAGCGAAATACCAGGTGGAGGGTATTTACATGTGCCATGGAGTAGAGATGATACTGCAACATTTATGAACAATTTTCCGAAACTGAAAGATAATTCTGCACTGTGATAAATACAAGTTAATAGATTTGTTACATTTTCAAAAGTTTAGTGGATTAATTTTAATATTTTTTTGAGATTGTAGTGCCAAGTGATTTGTAAGCTGAGGGTAAAATAGCTGTACAACGGCCATGTTCTGAACCTTCAAGAGATGTGCTTACTTGTGCACCCTCACCTGTGGTAATGACAACATACGATGAGGTGATTACTTTTCCTAAAGGAAACGCTTTAGCGAGAGACATTGATTGGCGGTAAATCAATAGAACTGCTCAAGAAGCAAAAGAATCAGTGCATGCATATTATGATCAATTGTTGCAGGTGTGTAAAAAACACAGAAGACAAGGAAATCCTGAGAAAAGTGATATGGAGAGTTTTGTGTCACAGTTTGTTCTTGGATTAAGACCAGAGATCAATAAGCGCATATCGCAAAACCTGATTTGTTGGCAGGCAAATCCTTTAGATGAGCTTCTGATCTAGGCAAACTACTGTAGAGATGAGTAAGAATTGAAACAGAAAAGATTGAAGATTGAAGGGGAAATCTATGCTCACACAGACCGAAATTGGTGCAGAAAGGATTTCAGAATCAGTCATTTGGAGGGAATGTCAGTGGAATGCACGATGTGGGTTTTCAGGCTGAAAGTCAAGTTGACCAGGGAGCAGTTGGTGTTTCACAGGGTAGAGGTAGAGGTGCCCTCTTTGATTTGAATTCTGTGTTAGACATTAAAATGTTGGAGAAGTTGACTCCTTGCCATTATTGCAACACAATTGGGCATGAATCCTAATGAAATTAGTGGTGATAGACAAATGCATAGCGCAAATCAAGCGTAGATTGGGAATATTCCAGTCCAGATGCCTGCCAAAAGAATGAAAATGCCAGTACAGTCACAAGTTCCTATGGTCCTAGTTCCACAAGTCCCAATTGTCCCACAAAATATGGAAAATCCTAGATTTAAAGTGAATCAAGTACCAAGAACAAAGCCAACTCTTTTTCAAAATCAGAACCTGTTGCATCAGTTCCCTATGTTGGAAAATTAACATTTTGATTCTCACAATTTCCAATGAAGGTGTCGGAGGGGGAGACACGCTGTATACTTTGCGCAATATCAGAGGTAGACCAGAGTGGATCATTTGTAGAAGGAGAAGTTAATAGCCACCAAGTGTCATTTCTTATTGACACCAGAGCTACACAATACACTGTTGGAACAGATAATGTCCCAGTCCCAACCCTCTCGGGAGAGAAGATCCCAGTTGTAGGAGTTACAAATAAAGAAATAACAAATCTAGTTTCAGAAAAAATGAATTCAAAAATAGTTTTATTTCAAGAAAATCATCAGTTTATAATATGTGAGATTGTAGTTCTGTATAACGTATTATGAAGAGATCTTTTGTGTAGGGTGAATTGCACTATTTACTCCACACCGGAGGGTGTTGAATTTTAATTGCATGATGAAGATGTTGAATTTAAAATTGTCTGACAAGGAACAGCTGTAGGATAGTACTCACTGAGAAGAGTTGAAGATTCACTTCCCTATTTAAACGATACATTGAATGCAGAAGTATGGGATTTTTCAGGAAAAAGGTATCTGATTAATTAAAGGTGTAGAACTGATCCAAATCAAAGTAAAACCTGGTACAATTTTCCCAAGAAAACCACCTTAGAATTTTACACCAGAGACAGCTGCAGGAATGATACCCATGATTGAGAACATGCTAACACAGGGAATTATAAAAGAGATTGTTGGAAGCCCCGTTAATTCACTTATTATGAGTGTACAGAAACAAAATGGGAAATATATATTGTACATGAACTTCAAAATAAACAGTTTTCAAGATTCCTCGCACCGCAGAATCATTCGCAGCTGTAGATCTCTGCCAGGCCTCCTTCTTTATACCATTGCATGAGGAAAGCCAGTACTTACTCCAATTCATGTTTAGAGATAGAGTTTTGACATGGTGCCGAGTTCCATAGGACTATACTGAGAATCCATTAGTCTTTAATCAGATCTTGAAAAATAATCTTGAAACTCTGCAGATGCCTTGCAAGTCAGTTCTTGTGCCATACATTGATGACATACTTGTGGAATCAAATACATGAGAAGTTTGTAAGCAGGATAGAATTGCATTATTAAATCATTTGGCTGAGAATGGACATAAAGGTTCTCCAAACAAACTGAAATATTTTCAGACAGATGTTCAGTATTTGGGGCAATGACAAAGGTGTCACAAGATAGAATGGAAACAAGTTTGACTATGAATCTGACAAGAACTCAGAAAGAAGTCAGAATGTTATTGGGAATTGTTGACTACTGTAGACAGTGTATAAAAAACCTTTCCCTACTGGTCAAGCCTTTACAGAGGCTGATGCACAAAGATGTGCCTGATCTGCTTTCATGGGACAATGATTGCTTAAACGATTTCCTAGGGCTGAGAGACAGTCTCTGTCATGCTCTGACACTAGGAATGCCTAATTATAAAAATACGTTTACATTATTTTGTAGTGAGAGGGGGGCTGCAATCTCTCAGTGCTTACTCAGATGTATGGCGATTAGCGAAGACCTGTGGCATTTTTTTGACTACTCTTAACCCTGTTGCCGCAGGATTGCCTGGCTGCATTAGAGCAGTTACTGCAGTGGGTGTCAGTATAGAGAAATATGAGAACATTGTGATGGGACATCCTTTTAAAGCGATGGTTCCTCATTTGGTGGAGATATTGCTCACCCAAACTAAAACACAGTATTTGACAAACAGCACACTTATAAAATATGATCAACAGATCCTCGCGGCTGAGAATGTTTTGCTCAGGAGATGCTGCATGCTAAATCCAGCTACCATATTACCCATTCCTGAGAACGAAATTAATGGGGATGAAGTTGAGCATGAGTGTCTAGATGCCATGACCAGTCAAAAAACGTGAACCCCTTCATGAGCCTGATTATATAATTTTTGTGGATGGCTCATGTTTGAGAAACAATGAAGGAACTCTGAGAGCAGCCTATGCAGTCTGCCCAATACAATAGGTGGTAGAAGCTTCATGGCTTGTTGCCTCTGCACAAGTGGCAGAATTGATTGCCCTTACAATAGCATGTTGCCTTTCAGCAAAGCTCTGAGCACTGGGAAACACACCTACCTAGTCATCAAACTCAAAAAAGACGGCTAGACAAGGAGCCTCAGGAGCACCAACACTCTACTCCTCATCCCCCCGAAAACTCACAAATAAAAACCTCATCTCGATCATTCTCTGGATATGCGTCGAAAATGTGGAACTCCATCCCAGTCCATATCAGGACTAACCTCTCCTTTGTTAAATTCAAAAGACAGCTCAGAGACCTCTTCCTTAACCTTACCCTTCTGAATGGCTAGCTACTGCCTGAATGCAGACTCTTGTCTATTGAAGCACTCAGCCACCTTAATATTAAGACTTCTACACCACCCACCTTTCAACTCATTCCTATGCCCACCCTTCCGGAAACGGTCTCCCCTCAAGTCTATGTTTTTATCATCCCTAGAATCTGTGATCTCCTACTATTCAATGTGTATTCAAATCTGAGTTGTTTGACTCACCACATGTATACCACTGTTATTTTTCTGTGTTGATATCCTGCTATGCAATGTGTACTCTGATTCAAGTCTTTCGACTCGCTATTGAGTTAACATGTTTACTACTGTTATTTCTTTTGTGATTTCCCTACCACTTATGCTGTAAAGCTCTCCGATACCTTCGAAAAGGACTTTTACAATAACTTTTCAAAAACTGACACTCCAGGTCAGAGACATCGTCTAAAGTTCCAAAGTAGGATTTTCTTTTTGACTCAGCTCCTAGGAAGCCCACAGACTGGAAATACTCAAACAGTGATAACAGTGCTGTGCTTTGACTATGTATTTCTAGACCCTTAGATGCGACTGGGAACAAGGGCCATCTACACACTATAATCTTGAATCCTGCCAAATTTAATAAAAATAAGACTGACAGTTTTTGTTACACATCCAATACAAAACGTCTATTTAAAATTCACGGAAGTGCAAGTGTGTTTTGGGACCCCCTTTTTTATTTGCATCCCTCTGAATCGAACACCACAAAACTTTCAATTGTCCACCAATGTCACAGGTACCAGTGGTCTGCAAAGTTTTACAGAAAATCGTCAAATTGGTTCAAAGTTATTAAGTGCACATTAATATTATCAATCGTGCCAAAGAAGATGTCATGAGTGATGCAATATGTAGGGTAATTGCGAGGGCGTGCATGGCAATGGAACACATTTTAGTTATCTTAGAGATCGAATTATAGTTATATGAGATCACTCTAACTTTAAAACTGAACATTTCACTTAACTATAAAGTTACTTTAACCTTTGTTTTTGCCTGGAATGTCTACATTTTTTTTAATGTTATTTCCTAATTATAACATCTCTGTAACCTTTGTTTTCTTTTAGTGAATGTTAACGTTTTTTAATATTGTATTTCCTAACTGTAACTTCTAAACTTTTGTAAGTGGGTGTGTGATTGCATATATGGGTCTGTGAGTGGGTGTGTTGAGTGGCTGTAAGAGTATGTGAGTGGCTGTGAGAGTGGATGTATGGATCTGTAAGTGAATGTATGAGTGTTTGAACGGGTATGCGAGGTGGTGTGTAAGTAGTTTTCTGGATGTGTGAGTGGGTTTGCAAGTGGTTTTATAAGTCTGTGAGTGGATGTGTCAGTGGCAGTATGGGTCTGTGAGTGGGTGTTTGAGTGGCTGTATGAGTCAAGGACTAGGTGTGTAAGTGCTGTATGGGAGAGTGAGTAGTTTTGTGGGTATGGGAGAGGCGGTATGTGTCTGTGAGTTGCAAACTATTAAGCAGTTCCATACGGGTGATTTTGCACTTTTGGATACTTATAGTCATTTAAAGGGAGAACCATGGAGTCTGCTCTCACCAGCAGATATCATTCTCGTCAGAGTCTCTACAGATTGCGCTCTGATAGATCAACAATGCATTCACCTTCACCAAGGATTTCAGATCAATTTTCAATGTGGAATCATTCAGAAAATACGCTTGCTTTGCCTTTGCCAATCCCAGAAAGGTAGGATAATTTGCCCTTTACAGAAGAAGAGCTTCAACTGGGGCTCCTGCTATGTATATATTTTGAAGGGCCTCCTATTGAGGCGTAATTTCTGTGAAATGAGCATAAGTGTCAGAGCATCCCAGCCAAAACTTAATGGGGAGGAACGCCACGTGACCCCCCTCCCCAGGCTGATTTCGGACCTGCGGACTCCATCCCCAGGCGCCTGCCTAAAACTTATTGGGAAACCAAGCATCCCTGCTCTCCAGCCTGATGTTAACGCCAGGGACCCTATCTCCTGGGGCCAGGTCTCTTTATGATGAGCGCCCTAGAGCCCACCTAGGGCACCCAGTATACAATGCTGGGAACCACAGGGGGAGCCTCAATGCCCCCGTGGTCCCTGATGGACCCCTTCCTCGAGCAGGATCTGGCATTGCTCCCACATGCAGGGAGCAGTAACAAATGCTACTCCCGGTGTGTGAGAGCAATCCTTTCATCTGTTTTCCTGCCAGCTTGAGAGCAGGCAGGGAAATAGATGAAAAGTCTACTCCAAGCTGGTGGGAGCAGTTTTCTTGCTCCCACTCACTGGGAGCGGATTTACTATTTGTTTTCACTTGGCAGACGCTGTCAAAGCTCCTCCCAAACAAAAGCAAACTATCTCCTGAGAGTGGGCACCCCAAAAGATAGCAGCAGCTAGCCCTGGGGGGTGGCAGTCCTCAATGAAATTCGCAGCTCCAGGTGAAGGGCCCATGCTGCCCCCCTCCTTTCATTTTCAAATGCCTGCCTCGGGAGGTAGCGGTTCCAGTAAATGGCCTGGGAGGGGAGCCATGCGGCCCCTCTACCTCTGTTATTTGAATTTGTGACCTTGGGGACATGGTGGGCCGGGGGTCTCTGTGGCCCTTCACACATGAAAGACGGTCCTTGTTGTGAAGTTTTAGCATTTAGTTGCTAAAGTGCTCATCCCACCCTGACACGTTTCAGCTATATCAGAGCCTTGTTCACAGGAAACAAGGAGCCAGTTTGTTTCTCAATTTATAGTGCTATAGCCTGTGACATCACTATACACACTGAAGGCACACTTGCATTAGTCTTTTGATATTTAGAAACAACTTTGTAATTCACATATACATAATTATGTTAGTTAAAAGCACATAAAATCCATTAAACCTTCACTGCGGCTGAGGCTTGCTATTTGCTGCATAAGCAAGCTTTTAATACATTTAATTATAAAATATTTTGAGTTCATTAATTTAAGAATCTTCCTATTACAGAAACTGACATTACACAATTATCTATTAAAATGCTTACTTCCATTAGGGTAGTCTATGGTGTAATAAATTCAATAAATAAATTCAAAATGGGGCCTCGTTTACTGTTAACAAGTCTATACTCAAACCAAAATGTGTAAGGTAGCATGAGCCCTTTCGCTAAAACTTCTCAACAAGCGTCGCCTTCCTTGTGTGAGTAATAATGAGGTGGATGGGAGAAGTATTTAGCAAACAAACTAAATCCTTACAGATGAAATTTTGGAGTTATTAACGAAAAAAGATTTATATATTTCTAGAGCTCTGGATCCACCCTGGATCCACTACGGTGGATCCGTGGATTGACTCACCAGCAGCAATGATCTGATTGGCTGGCTGCACCCGGAGAGAAAAATTGCGGCCTCCATTTTGTGAATTGGGGCATGGTTTCCATTTGGGAAATTAAGTGTAAATAGAATACAAGGGGTCAGGATAGAGGTATCCCGAGTGCCATGGGACTAATAGAGGGGTCTGTGAGTGACTACTCATGGGGAACAAATTGTGGGGAAACTATTTTTGTATGTGCGAGGATCAGCGTATCCGTCTCGGCCCTCTAACTCATAGACCCACTCACACATCCACTTACACAACCACTCACACACCCATACAGCTACTCACACACCCACACAGGAACCAGAAAGCTACTTGCACACCCACGTAGTCACTCTCACACCCAGTTACACACCCACTCAGCCACTAACATGCCCACTCAAACACCCATACAGCTGCTTCCATACCACTGAGAAACCCACATGGCCACTAACACAATTACTCATGTACCCACCCACCACACACTCACATACCCACTTACATTCCCACAAAAGCACTCAAGCACCCATACAGACACTCACACAACCACACAGCCAGACAGACACCCACTCACATACCCACTCATAGACTCACAGAACTGCTTACACACCCACACAACTACTCACACACCCATACAGTCCCTTACACACCAATTTACAGATCCAGAAAACCTCTCACACACCCACACAGGCACTAGTAAGCTACTCATACACCCACATAGCCACTCTCACACCCAGTTACACACCCACACAGCTACTAACATACCCACTCACACACTCATATAGCCATTCGCAAACCACTGAGAGACCCACACATCTACTTACACACCTGCTCATATGCCCATCCACAACACACTCACACAACCACTTAGATACCCACACAACCACTCACAAACCCATACAGTCACTCACACACCCACACAATCACTCACACACACACTTACACACTGACACAACCACTCACACACTCACTCACATGGTACGCAGACATAATATCGAACTTTTAATATCGAAGTGACATAATATCGAAGTTTAGATATCGATGATGAAAAATATCAGAATCACCAATATCGATTACAAAAATATCGTAATAAGTATGTGTGCTGAAATATCGATAACAAAAATATCTAAGTAAAAATATCGTTGTAAAGAAATATCGATAAATAGTAAAAATATCGAAATAAAATATATAGTAATAACTATGTAGTAATATGTGTTATTGTTGTGTAATAATTAATCATAATTAGAATTTATTAATAGTAATGTGTACCTATAAAATATAATAAAAAAATAAAAAACCATATATAAATTTAGGAGCGGGATGTTGGGTTAATAGGGGATAAGGGTGGGGAGTGTATTAAAAATGTATATATTATAAATATAAAATTCCATAATTTTTATTTTAATTAGAAACTATTACAAAAATATATATTTAATTTTTTTTTATATAAAAATTCATTAATTGATATATAAATTTAGGAGCGGGATGTTGGGTTTATAGGGGATAAGGGTGGGGAGTGTATTAAAAATGTATATATTATAAATATAAAATTGTAGATTTTTTATTTTATTTTGAAATTGTAAAAAATAAAATATTATAAAAAATAAAATGTATATAAAAATTAATTAATTTATATATAAATTTAGGAGCGGGATGTTGGGTTTATAGGGGATAAGGGTGGGGAGTGTTTTAATTTTTTTTTATTTTTTTATTTTTTTAATTTAAAAAATATAATAAAATTAAAAAAACATTTAAAACTTAAAAATTTATAATTTAAAAAATAACAAATTATTTTACATTTATGTTTTCACATTAAATTTAAAAAAAAATTGATATTTGAAATAGATGTTATTTTATATTAATTTTTTAAAATTAATATTATATAAAAAATGTTTATAAATAAATATATTTAAATTGGAGAAAAATATTAAAATGGTTAAATAATTATGCATTAAAAAAAGTGTTTTAAATTTTAAATTTATTTGGAAAAAATTTAATAAATAAATCAAAATATTTTTTAATTTAAATATATATTTGTTTACATTTTTTTTTAAATATGTCAAAACATTTATTAAACCAATATGTACATTAAATACAAATTTAAAATTTCGAATTTCGAAAAAAATGTGAAATAAATTGCGAAATTTTTTCTATAAAAATTTACAATATTGTTCTACTTTCAAATATGTTTAACTATTTATTTGATATAAATATTTGGAATACTTTTTAACATTTAATTCATATTTACACATTTGGTTTAAGTATATTTGTTTGTTGAGTGTATGGAGTGAGTAAAATTGTTTACAATCTATATTGCTGTACAGTTTTGTATATTATACTACATTTGAATAGTGAAAAAAAAACATTATTAATTAGAAAAGATTTTATTTTTATACATTATTATTGTATATAGTGTTTAAGGTATCTATTTTTATTTAACTAAACATATATATACATGCATTTTATGTACCTTGGAGTGGGAATTTAAATGTATATGTAAATAGTGTACTAAAGTATTCCTAATTAATGTAGAATGGAGTAGGAATAGTAAATTATATATAATTAGTGTCCACTATCTATCTCTAATTAATGTAGACTGGAGTGAGAATATTAAATTATATTTAATTTGTGTCCAGCACCTACCCCAAATTAATGTAGACTGGAGTGGGAATAGTAATATCTATTTAATTAGTGTCCCGCACCTACCCCAAATTAATGTAGATTGAAGTGGGAATATTAAATAATAATTAATTAGTGTCCACCACCTACCCAAATTTAATGGTGACTGGAGTGGGAATAGTAAATTATATTTAATTAGTCTCCAGCACCTACACCAATTTAATGTAGACTGGAGTGGTAATAGTAAAGTTATGTAGATTGAAATGTCATTAAATAAATCTTGTAGTGAAGTAAAATATTAAATACTGTAGTGTTTTTTTGAACAAATGAATTTTTTTATTCACATGAGAAAGAACAACAATAAACATTACAATAACATATATTTTTTACATTTATATTTATTCATATATTTGTGTAATTTGTGTAAATTTTATTAAACATTTCAAACAATATTGGTAATATAACTTAATTCAAAGAATACATATTTAATAAACATAAGTATTGTTAGAAGTAAATAAAATGGGAAACGACCATTACAATGCAACTTTTACAACGCACTACCATTACAATGAAATTTTTACAACGGTAAAACTATTACAACGCATGTATTTACAACGCATTTTTTACCAACGCAGGTACTTTTACAACACATACCATTACAACGTAAGTATTGGTAAGTATATAATTAAAAATTACATTTTATATGTTTGGTTTTTTTTAAGGGATATTTTTAAGGGTCCAGGGTCAGTTTTCAGTTTTGGGGTAATGGGGTATTTGTAGGGTTCTGGGTCAGTTTTCAGTTTTTGGGTAAAGGGGTATTTTTAGGGTTCTGGGTCAGTTTTAGGTTTTTGGGTAAAGGGGTATATTTAGGGTTCAGGGTCAGTTTTCAGTTTTTGGGTAAAGGGGTATTTTGAGGGCTCAGGGTCAGTTTTTGGTTTTTGGGTAAAGGGGTATTTTTAGGGTTCTGGCTCAGTTTTGGGTTTTTGGGTAAAGGGGTATTTTTAGGGTTCAGGGTCAGTTTTCAGTTTTTGGGTAAAGGGGTATTTTTTGGGTTCAGGGTCAGTTTTCAGTTTTTGGGTAAAGGGGTATTTTTTGGGTTCAGGGTCAGTTTTTGGGTAAAGGGGTATTTTGAGGGTTCAGGGTCAGTTTTCAGTTTTTGGGTAAAGGGGTATTTTTTGGGTTCAGGGTCAGTTTTCAGTTTTTGGGTAAAGGGGTATTTTTTGGGTTCAGGGTCAGTTTTCCGTTTTTGGGTAAAGGGGTATTTTTTGGGTTCAGGGTCAGTTTTGGGTTTTGGTGTAAAGGGGTATTTTTAGGGTTCAGGGTCAGTTTGGGGTTTTTGGGTAAAGGGGTATTTTTAGGGTTCAGGGTCAGTTTTCAGTTTTTGGGTAAAGGGGTATTTTTAGGGTTCAGGGTCAGTTTTCAGTTTTTGGGTAAAGGGGTATTTTTAGGGTTCAGGGTCAGTTTTCAGTTTTTGGGTAAAGGGGTATTTTTAGGGTTCAGGGTCAGTTTTTAGTTTTTGGGTAAAGGGGTATTTTGAGGGTTCAGGGTCAGTTTTCAGTTTTTGGGTAAAGGGGTATTTTTAGGGTTCAGGGTCAGTTTTGGGTTTTTGGGTAAAGGGGTATTTTTAGGGTTCAGGGTCAGTTTTGGGTTTTTGGGTAAAGGGGTATTTTTAGGGTTCAGGGTCAGTTTTGAGTTTTTGGGTAAAGGGGTATTTTTAGGGTTCAGGGTCAGTTTTGGGTTTTTGGGTAAAGGGGTATTTTTAGGGTTCTGGGTCAGTTTTGGGTTTTGGGTTTTTGGGTAAAAGGGTATTTTTAGGGTTTAGGGTCAGTTTTGGGTTTTTGGGGTACAGGGGTACAGGGTTAAAATTAAATTAAATTTAAATTAATTTAATTAAATGAAATTAAATTACATTAAATTAAATTAAATTATATTATTTTCTATTAATTTAAATTAAAAAAATTATTATATACTTACCAATACTTACGTTGTAATGGTATGCGTTGTAAAGGTACCTGCGTTGTAAAAACATGCGTTTTAAATACATGCATTGTTATAGTTTTTGCGTTTTCTTGTAGGCGTCGTCAAATGTATCAACAGTATTCTTTCCTGTGTTCTACTTTTCTCAGGTAATTTGTTTGTTGGATGTAATTGTTTATATAGTGTTTTGGAGTTACTAATTAGTTAGCTATTGGTGAGTTTATGTTTGTACTGTTTTGATTTGTTGGTTTGTATTTTCGCAAAACTGTTGGTGTAATTAATTACCATATATGGTAAACGCTAATTAATGTTGAGCATACATACCTTTATATAATATGTTAAAGAAATAATTTATAAATGTGTAAATCATTTATTTTTAAATGTGAAAATATTTTTATTTATAAATAGTTGTAAAATGTTATTTTTTGTAGTGCTAATAGTAATTTTTTAATGTTTAAAAGTGTTATAGAATAATAATAAAATTGTTCGATATTGCTTAAATAACGATATTATTGTAGTCGATATTTTTACTCTCGATATTTTTAACGTACTGTTTATAAATTTTAATTATCGATATTTAAATATTGCGATATATATGTGGTCGATATAATTGATATCGATGTTTATGTATTGCGATATTTAATTTTCGATATTTGTGTATGTGATTAAATAAGTATAGGATGTCGATATTTTTGATGTCGATTTATTTGTGTCGATAATTTTGTACTACGATATTGTGTCTTTCGATAATATGTCATAGATTCCACTCACATATCCATACAGCCACTCACACTCCCACTCAGAGACCCAGAATGCCATTCACACACCCATACAGCCAAACACACACCCAGAGAGATCCAGAGAGCCACTGATAGCTACTTATACAACCACTCACAGAACCAGTCAGCCACTTACACATCCACTGACACACCCATACACCCATAAAGCAGGGAGAGAAGACCGAGATCCTGCCATCCTTTTATCCCCGAGCGATTCCCAAATGAAATGGGAGAGAGCAACGAGTTTTCATCTACCACCCTCTCATTCCCTTCACTGCCCATCCTGCAATCCATATCCCAGAAGTTGGCTTCCTCTAATGATTAGTGGGTGGGGTCTACAGGATCTGCACTCTACCATTTAATGATCGGAGTCCTCCATCCTGGCGGTGAAAATCTTAAGTAGGAATGCTACATGCAGCCTGTCTTTGTCAAGGCTCGGCAGCCTGACCTACACCTCACGATGGCCTTCCCCATCAGGAACCTCACCTGCATCTTACCGGTAAGGATGGTATGTGCGAGGAAGCAATTTTTCCCCATCTACTGGCCCTCTCAGTGGCCTGCTTACTTCAGCTGAGAGAGCAAAACCAGCCCCTGGCGATGCAATACTACATCCCGACCTGATTAAGGGTTTGCCACATGACTTGAAAGGGACTGCCTTTGTTCTGGCCCTGTTGGCCTGACTGAACTCTGGTGTTAGCCTATTGGTGTCCGGTCTGAGTGACCTGAATTAAGCCAGCTACAGGCTCAATGCCCCAACCGCTTCTTTACAAACATTTTATTTATAATCCATCTCTGGCCAAATGTATGTTTGTATTCAGCCTGTTCCTGTTTATTTGTATCAACACATATGTTACATTGTGCAACTATTGTGTTCCCATCTATGGAAAGTGCTCAGATACCTTTGGGTCAAGTTAGCGCCATGTAAAACTCTACATATAAAAATTGGGTTTAGTTGTGTGCTGTGAATTGACATTTGCATGTCCACAGTTTTAGTTGTACAGTTTTAGTTGTACATAGAGTACACAGTAGCAATCATATAAAGTCACCTTTTGTCACCAATGAATTTCGTTTAAAAAAACACTGTTCATATCGTTTGTTCTCATTCAGAAAAAATCTGAATATGAGATCCTGAAACAGGTAGGATCCACCTGGGTTTAACGGTATTCTACACCTGCAGAACTGTTCATATTCATGTAACTGTTATAAGCCACAGATACTTCGATAAGGATCCTTAAGCCCTGAAGAATGTCCCGGGCAACTTTGGCTATGATTAGTGGGCAGAAACATGTTGGCAAGTGAGTTACCGGATTTAACCATTGCACTCATTATAACTGTTCATGATAGTTTTTAGAGATACCTGGTGTCCCTTTAAATAAAGGTAATAATTTGAAAACACCGAGGCATTTGTAATAGTAATCTTGATCTCGTCTTTGTCCTGTTAGCCTTATTGAAGAACTCCCTCCTACCATTTAAGTCTTCAAGGAAGTTGAGTCTGCCCTGGTGATATTTATCTACCAGGTTGGGGAGAGAATGCAATGATGAAGCATGACACTATTAAATGTGTGAGTTTTCCTCTTCCATAAAGGATGACTTTTTTCACTACCAGAGCAGAAATCTAAAAAGTATTTGGTTTACTGCCTATCCCTTTAATAGCAGAGGTACTCAATAGAGAACCTTTGTTTTCTCTTGTTTCCACTGCTGCTGCTGTACCTTTGTGTGTGATAAAGTGGAGGAGGTTTGCCATATCTCTGACTTGAGTTTTGAAGTGGGAAACAGATGTTAACATATATTAGAATGCAAGTTGGACAACAGCAGAGAGATTTTACATATATGTTAATTAGGTTGTACTATAAAAAGTATATTTAAAAATACTATGAGTGCACTTGAACTGAAAGAAAATGTGTAGCTTCTAGACGCTACAGTCAAAGGCAAAATATAGTGAGCAGCAAAGGAGAAAGAGGAATTTCTATACTGAAAATATGTTTTTTTTATTAAGGGAGTATACATGATTGTGTATGAAATTAGATGTGGGTGGTTGCTTGCAGTATGTATATTAATAGTATGCAACTTGCACCCACTTACACAGTCAGGCAGGTACTTACACACCCAGTTACACTCCCCAAAAGTACCTATGTACCTACCACTCATATAAACAGACAAGGACTGCCACACTCAGCCACATACCCATAGAACCATTCACACCCCCATTTACTCACCTATACACCCACTTACATAATCATTCACACACCCCTAAAGACACTGTCACACCCACTCACACACCTATATAGCCATTCATGTACCCATCACTCACTCAGTTGCACATGCACTTATACACTCATACATCCAGTTATATACCCAGTCACCCACCCATACAGCCACTCACATACCTATTTACAAACCCAAACAGCCACACACAAACCCAGTCAGACAGTGACAGAGGCATTAACACATCCACTCACACACCCACACAGCACTTATGTATCCACTACTAACAGAGCCACTTGCATACACAGTTATACCAAAACACCCACAATAACAGTCAGTTGTCAAACCATACAGCCACTTATATACCCATTTAGACACCCATACAATCACTACCACATCCAGCCACACACACGCACAGCTATTTACACATCTAGTGACACACCCACAGATGCAATGAAACACTCACTCACATCTTCACGCAACCACTCCCACACCTAGTCACCAACCCTTACAGCCACTCATATACCCATTTATACACCCATACTCAGACACTTACACAGCCTCTTATACACTGACATAACCACTTATTTAGCTAATCACTTGCTTAGAGAATGTAATCTAACAGTATGAAATGTAAAGTTAAATGTATTCTATATTTGATTTTTAGATATCTACTTGCATTTAAAGAGGAATTTAATATGGAACAGTGAGGTGAAAAAAAGTTAACAATTATGCTTGTTGACGGCATCCATAAACTGAGTGACAGATTACATTTTTTTTGCAACTGGTGTATGGCATTTGCATCAATGAGTCGCCGTGTCTTGAAGTTTTGGTGGGACAGCGGGGATGATAACCATCTGATCAGGTGGTATGGGTCTCACAGAGGGTCCAGCTGCTGATGATGATTCACCCCTTCCCTTTCTCTAATCATTCTGTCATATGTCCTTGTATGTATGGTTTTCAGGTGTTTCCACATAGAGGATGTGTCATGTAAATACCTTTTCCCCAACAGTTTTTTACTGCATATATTACATTGGTAAATTTTTGGACCAACTTTCTTTTCCCCTCCAAGGATGGAAAAATATTTATACAGTGGCAGAATTCTTTGGGGTTGGTATGTCTTTTTCTTCTTTGTCCTGCTCTTTCCCTTCTCTTCTATCTTCAGCAGAAGACATCCTGACTTTAAAAAGTTTGGAAGGAAAGTGCAAAAACAGGATGGAGCTGTGAGACTAATTTAGGGTGTGGTTTGCAATATGAATTGGTGGAGGCTTACTATATCCAATGAGAAATTGAGGTTTGGGTGTGTTCCTAGAATCGCAGTGGATTTGTGATAGCATCACTGTGGATCCACAAAGTCATAAAATTACTGCAAAAAAAGAAAGACTTGTATTGCATTTATATAAAGAATACATAAGTTAACTCATGTTGATGTGTTAATTGTTACTTTTAAATAGTATACTAAGAATGCATGTGTGAATAAAATGTATTTACAAACTCATAAAAATTTATATTACTAAACTGAACATATAGGTGAAATTGTAGTACATGTTATATTTAAAACAAACTATGAACTTAGCAAAAAATCAAAATCTTATAGGGATGTAATAGGTAGGAAATAGCAATAGAAACCAATAGAAATTCACTAAAAAAAACTAGTCTTACATGGATGTTATAGTTAGGAAATAGAGTTTAAAAACCTTATAAATTCACTGTAAAAAATACATTGTGATTATAGTTAGGCCAGATTTTATGCACACAAAACCATAGAAATGTAGCAGTTATAGTTACTTGAGCTAACCATAAATAAATGCCCCTGCAATACACTGCTTATGACCTTCCATGTTACATCATTCATGACATGATCAGTGACATCACTGATACATCTCAAATGTCAACAGACCATGGGAGCCCATTGTTAGTGATTCTGGTGTTACCCTTCAGCTGTGTCCTTCCTTCCTGCCTTCTCGTCACACACAACCTGCTTGAGCTCCACTGGCTCTCAGATATGCCAGTATTTATACCGCATGGACGCAGAGAGACTTATGCCCCCTGGACCTAGCCCACCCCATAGCTGCAAAGGTTTCAGATTGCTTGTGTTACATTTTCATAGTTTCATTGTAATTATGAGTGACATCTAATAACTATGAGTTATACTTTCTCGAAAGTAAAATCAAGCATTGAAGAAAAGGGAAACATAATTTCATAAATTACACACATTTGAGCAATGAGAAACTCTCAGAAGATCTTAAAACTGCTGCAAAGCAGTAGCAATGGAAGGGCACTGTGGAACCCGACTGTACCAAACAGGATGTGAGAGTCCTCAGTGCAGATGGTTTCAGCTGCCTGCTAATAAGTTGTCATAATTACTCAGAGTCACTACAGTCAGCTGGCTTGCAGTCTCCGAATGTTGCCCAGCCCGCAATAGAACTGGGCAAGCCTTAGGACAGTGACAGGCTGAAGCACATAGGCTGCATTTTTTTCAAAAGACTTTAGCTCAGCTTCTAGCTCTCTAAAGTACTGAATATTAATTTTACTGTTGGCAATAGGCCTGATCAGTTTATTATGAAAATCTATTCAAAAACAAAAGGTTGGATATATTTATTGTGAAAAGCATATGTTAAAAGTGACTAGGGATATAATACGGGTAGATTGCTATTGCACTTCATTAAAGCCCACAGAAAGATATTTTGTTATGCAGATGCTCACATATTACAAGAGAGAGTAAACTCATATTTGCTGTAGTGATCAGCACAAAGATCAATGTAACCATATCAGCTAATACACTCACTTATCACGTAAGAGAAAGTTCTCAGCAGATAATCCTATCTCTTATGAACCACTACTTTAACACTAATGACCAAAGTAAAACATCTAACAGTATATGCTAGTCTACTGCAAACGACAACACCACCATTAGTGAACCTGGTAAGAGGTTTTAGTGAAAATGCCAGATTAACATAAACCACTAAAACACACAACCAATGCAGAAGTCTTAGCAGACAGGCCACTATGTCACAAGTCGCTAGTAAAACTATTCTTCATCCGGGAGAAAGGTGTGAGCAGAGAGATGAGTCTGTTATAAACGTCTACTACACTGAGCCATCACCCCACTTCATGGATAAATAGTAAACCCGCTATAAAAGCGGGATTATAAATCAGATGACATATGTTAGAAATAGTATAACTCATTAGAAGTACAGAAAGAATAGTAATTTAACTTATGCAGTAGCTTAGTATATATCTTTAAATCTCAGAAACATTTATGATATACTTACATTCACTGGATGATGTCACCAGTGATATCATTGACCATGTCATGAGTGATGTACTATGTGAGGTCATAAGCAGTGTATTGCAGGGGCAAAAGTTAGAGGTAACTATAATTGCTGAATTTCTATGGTTTTGTCTGTGTAAAATCTGAGGGGACACAGCGCGGTATCCAGAATTTCATTCATTTGAGAACGGCATGACGCGTTCGGTGGATGGGCTTTTTTCAAATGCCTTTGACTGCGGGGCTTGTTTGTACATCTCTTTAAACATGCTGCCTTGCTTCAATTGGTGGGAGCACAGCTGACCACAGTTTCACTAAAGAAAGTACTGCAGCACCTTCTCATAGACTGCAGTTCCCAGCATTACTCTTGTTCTGTCTGAAAAATTGTCTTTCTTTCAGCACTAAGTGATTACATTCTCTTGGTGAGTACGGGCTGTCCATTTCAAACATAGTCCCAGTTTTCTTAAAAACATCCATTATGTTACCCCTTGCCAACAATTCGACAATAAAATCAGTCTCTTGGCCCCCTACATCCTGCCACAGATTGCTGACTTGAAACACACCCAGAGGCATCGTTACAGTGAACTGCTTCGGATGTATGACATTACAACGCATGCTTTTACATCGCATGCCTTTACAACGCAGGTATTACAACGCAGTCCATTACAACGCATAGTGCTTTGGGGTGCTGGATAGTGAATAGTTTAATTTACTATTCCAACTCCAGTCCCCGTGGACACTAGGGAAGGTTATTGGATAGTAAATTAACATATTCCCTATCCTAGAGCGCCCCCCAGAGCAATGCATTGTAATAGTTTGCGTTGTAATGGTTGCGTTGTAAAGGCTCTGCAATGGAAAAGTTGCGTTGTAAAGGTTGTTTACCAACTGCTTCTCACTATGAAGCCACAGTCTGTTGCTGATAGCAGGTTCTTCTTGTTCCTTTCGGCTGTATATATATATACTTACAGACTTACTTAAAAGCTGCCAGCATCAGAGGAACTTTTTAAACTTAAAGGCATTTGATAAAGGTTGAACTCCGAAACGCGTCATGCCTGTTTAAATAAATGGTTGTTTTTAATCCCCGCAGTGTCGCCTCTTCTACTTCGAGAGAAGAAGATAGCCCATATATATATATATACAGCCGAAAGGAACAAGAAGAATATATATATGCTGACAGCTAAGCGGTGAGGTCGGTTTGGCATATCGAATTTTATTCATTTTGGTCTTCTCCGGCCCCTCATGTGTGTCCATTACTTCATCATATCAGCGTGTTTTTTTCACATGAAGTCGGAAAACTTTGGCCCACATTTCCTTTTAGACAATAATGGAACAATATTCAGACACGGACTAGGTTACAGGTTCTTTTAATACTCGGAACTGTTGCAGCAAGTAATGCACGGATTTTGAATTAATAATTCCGGTGAAGGGGATTCTGGATCTTGTGGTTCTAACAGCTTGTAGAGACTGTCCGGAGGCTGACATGTAGGTCGTAAGTGCACTCAGTTGGTGCAAGCTGAGCCCCGTGGATTACTCACAAGACTGTTATCTCCTTAATGTGTTCCAGAAGGTGTATATAAACTGTAATCAAGTCAATGTTCTCTTTTGCTCGCCGCATTTGCTATTTGGAGAAATGTGTTTCTTTTTTTCTTAATGTGGCAACAATGTGGGTTTCCGCCTTCCATGAAAGAATCAAAGAGCACGTTTTTTAAAGTA
This sequence comes from Lissotriton helveticus, assembly GCF_964261635.1. Taxonomy (NCBI): domain Eukaryota; kingdom Metazoa; phylum Chordata; class Amphibia; order Caudata; family Salamandridae; genus Lissotriton; species Lissotriton helveticus. Next base: position 811,896,909 of record NC_136063.1, read on the forward strand.
TGTTTTATTTTGAAGAGAAATTGGTTGGGCTGCACGCTTTTGAGAGCTTTGGTGTCGTACCATTATCACTTTCTAATTCACTTAGGAATGTTATTCTTATATGCTTTTTTCCCCAGGCTGAGAACGTACTCCCAACGTCTCTACTGTTACAACAGGGTAACTTTGCATTATGCTGTTATTTAATTTATTTGATGTGTTGCACTATGCACTTGACCTTTTTAAGATGTATTGAAGGTTTTGTTCAGACTTGGATTAACCCATGTAGTCTGTTCTCTAGGTCTATTAGTGCCTGTACTAGAGGGGAGGGCTATATATAGTTTGGATTTTATGGCGCCATCTAAGATTGATAAAGCTGCTCAGGCGAAACGCGTCTCTCTATCTTTGCGGGGTCGTGGGAGACCTGAACAAAATAAATTAGCCTTATACTCACCTACCATGAGTACGTGCCACTTTCTCCTTGGAGTTGGATGGATGACTGGGATATATATATATGTTGTGTGGATTATAAGGATTGCAATGGATAGCTGTCTTCGATAACCTGGACTATTAAGGGGCATTATGGGACCAGTAGTCCCGAGGAGGTGGGAAGCACATGCACAAGTACCGATTCAGATTTGCATATTGACATTGTTTTGCAAATAGACACTGTCGGATATAATAACCCCAAGGTGAAGCTGCAAGTTTCTGTTCCCGTGCCCCTCGGTATTTGAATTGCATGGTTTGAGACATTTACAGCGTGGCAGAAATCCAGATCCACTCGCAGTCTAGGTCAGAGGTCTCACGCTGGCTGTTAGTTATCAGCTTGAAAATGCTTTCCGGGACAATGTGATTAGTAATGTTTAACATTTTTTGTGACGGCGCGCAGCATTGCTTTTAAAGTTTATTTTGCATTATGTATTTTATTGAGGCATTATAGGATGATGAGTTTGGCGATGTATTAAATTGCCCACACTAGTCCCACATTGGCGGATGCTCTAACAATTGACATATTATTCAGATACCTATGCAACACATAAAAGTATTTTCTAATTTGCTTTTTTCTACATGTTTATTGTGTTATACCTTACCTGAAACAACGTAGAGTGTTAGCTGCAGCAAATATGTATGTTTGGCATTTGGACTATAGGCTGATCTCATACATGATAGTATGTTTTCTATGTTTATTAATGGGCTGAGTGGGAAGGGTTATATAACTGTTTTGTAAATTGGCGCCAAACCAGATTGACAAAGGCTTACCTGTAAGCCGAAACGCATCTCTCCTCGTTTTTGGGATTAAGGGCAACCTGATTGATTAAACAGATGCTGAATCCTTTATCACCTTGAGTCCGTGCCTTCTTCCACGAAGCCTCTGTGGGAGCTGGATTTTGTTTGGATTCATATATATATATATCTATTTAGATCTTTGTCTCATGGATTTGGACTACGCTGTGGCATTGAATATAAGCATGTTATTTGATTTTTGCACAAACTGGAAACTTTGATTACACATTAGCAATGGGCCGACGCTCTTTTACATAGATGAAATTATTTGTCATGTATATACATCGTTTCTTTCAGTTTGTGTTTTTGTAAATATGCTTAATTATTTATAAACTATATAAATGATTTTATTGATTGTGAAACATTACTGAGCAATTTTTAGATGTTTCATCAGAGCTTTCTTTATTGATTGCACGATTTCAGCGTTAAAATGTATAGTATTTCTACCATTTTCATGTTTCAATCATATGCACTGTCACTTTAAATGCTCTGCTCAATGACGAGCAGTTTGTCATGTGATCAAGCCTTCTCGAAGGCGAAACGCGTCATGGCGGCAGCGCTGGCTTTACCTGAATAAATCACCCTTGCACCAGCACCACTTGGGTCGACTCTTTGTCGCTTCGTATCTGGCAGTTCTCTGTCTTTTGAGTGACAAGCCTCGTAAATATATATATATATATATATATATATATATATATATATACACACACACACACACATGCATACATATACTGCAAAAAACAGAAATTACATTAGAACTATAAGTCACACCCCTGCCATGCACAGTGTTGGCCTCAATTAAGTCTTTAGTGATGTTATCAATTATGTAATAGAACATTTCATGAGTGTTGTAATATGTGGAGTCATAAGGAGTGCATGGCGAGAGCTCGAGTTATAGTTACTTCAGATAACTAAACCCAGTGACTTTCAATTTTTTTTTTCTAAACCATTACTTTAAACGTATCAAAGCTTCTGGCAGAATATCAACTCAAAAGATACAACTTATCATAGTGGTGCAGTATCCCAAGTTGGTTGTCATTTTGTAAGCTACCCCCAAGTCACTTTCCTCCATTTTCTAAATCTATTAGTATATCTCTAAGATAATTTTCAAACGCAAGCTACTACTGCCCGAAAATGCGATTATTCGCAAAATGAACTTTGTTTTGAAAGACTGTGGAAAGCACATTTCTGCAAAGTGAATCAATGTGTGTGAAAATATTGTTAGTTGGTCTATATTTAGCACAGATCTTCCGTTGTTAAAATGTGCAGTCCTAAACTAAAAGAAGACGGTTAGCCACATTGGCGAAATAATATAGCTGTGCTGTGTGTCCAAAAAGGATGGTGCTGGGTATAAGTAGATTAAGATGGTGAATAGAATTCATCTCTAGACGTCTTATGGACAGGCAATTTTCTGTCACAGAGTATGACATTTACTCCTGGGGCGCCCGAGTAAGGATTTATCACTAGTCGTTTTGTCACCTTGGCACAGTGCACATTTGTTGTGCTGAAGCAGGTGTCGAGATTTGCGGAGCAAACGATCAATCACTCTGTCACTAGCAACTCTTGGAAACATGTCTTCCATTTCTCAGACACAATAGCACAGTTCATCCATAGGTAATGAACTGAGCTGCGCTGTCAGAGCAGGAAGGATTCTCTTCACATGTGGCCTCGAGTAGGACTGAGTAAGGAATACATTGGCTGCTGCTGGTAGCGCTAGAGCCCTCAGTTCCTGTTATGATGCACCGGTGCTAGCCATTGTCAAATGAGGCACCAAGTTAACACGGGAGCTTTCGTTTGCAGCATCTTAAAGTTAACATAACAACAGAAAAGCATATTTACAAGCCCCCTGCGCCACTAGTACGTCACAGTTTGTGAAGTACTGGTGGAGCAGGGGGCTCCTCCATACTTACAAGGACAGGAAGAGCCACCTTGCGTGACTTTTCCTGTCTTTGTAAATACAGTCTCTTCACACGCTGCACTTTGCGTTCAAGGGGCATTTCATGGGTGTTGCAGTGGGTGTTCCCAAGCAACACCCTTGGAACAAGACACATCTCCAGATTTACGAGAAATCGTAAATCTGGAGATGCGTCTGAATGCTATGCCACCCTAGAGGTGCTTGCTGCATTGTACAGCACACATTGAAAGAGGAAAATGCCTGTAGTGATTGTTCTTGTGCAGCAAGGTGCCCCTTCCTACACAAAAACAATCTCCCCATGAAGCAGCCATCCTTGCACCCAGAGGCGTAGCTAGAGCTTGTGGCGCCCGGGGCTATCCCTCAGATTGCCGTCCCTGGGGAGGGGGCTGCGGAAAAAGGACCGAGAGACACGTAGTATCGTCGCTAATAGTTACCTCGATCATGCAAGTTACATGCACATACATGACACAGTCCAAGGCTACACAGTTAAATACACCGATGACCGGCAGTACAAAGGAGAACACACAGACTGCCACCATACTAACACTTACGTTTGTGACATTTAATTGCAGCGCTCTCCAGCACCTGCACCTCCACATATGTACTGCAATTCTTAAATCAAATATTGTAGCGTACAGAACAAACTGACGACTTAACATTCACTATAAGACAACACATCTTCGCTAACATGGATTTGTATGACTTGGATGCATTTCTCAGAATATGTATCTACAAATTGCAAAATGCTCTGACGTCATCATGAACATTTCTTTGTAAATATGTATGTTTTTTATTTGGAATCATGTCTCACATTTTTTTGTAAAAAAATAACTGTAGAGTACTTTAACGTCACCTATGTGTGATATAAAATTTCAAATAAAGAAATAAAACGTAGACATTACCAGCATTCGCAGGGTTCTATACTTTATTGAATGTTCTCCGACACCCCACTGTACAACCGGCGGCCATGTCTACGTTTCTGCAGTTGCAGGGCAATGCCTGCAATGTTCAGCTCATGGTTTGTGCACGTGGAGTGGCGCAGCTGGCACCGGAAGTACAGGTAACAACAGCAGGCCGGACATAAAGGAAGTCATAGCTGCCAAGGTTTCAGATTGCGAAGTGTGACATTTTTATAATGTCAGCGTAATTATGAGTGACATTTCAATAACTATGAGTGACACTTTTTTCGCAAGGAAAATCAAGCAATAAAAACAACGGAAACATAAATATCAGAAATTACACCCATTTGAGCAAAGAGAACTGTAAGAAGATTTTAAAACGGCAGCAAAGTACTGGAAATGGAAGGGCACACACATAGCTTAGAGGTCACAAACCCTCTGACGACTGTAATTTATCTCAAAAAGACACGTTGAGCAATTTGATAAAAAAATAATTCGCTGATAACAGCAGGGTGTGCGGCGCCGCCCGTTATTTATTAACAACCTGAGGCTGAAGCTATGTTGCAATGAAAGCCTAAGCAAATAACTTTAAAACATTATCATTGAGACACAATTGATTGATTAAAGTACACATAGCCTAGGGGTCACAACTCGGCTGTAGGCAGTTTTATTTCAAATATTTATACTTTTGAGAAAGTGAGCCTTAAAAAGCCTGCGCTATCTAAGAGTACTTGCACCAGTGCGTGTTATGCAGCAGGCTGTAAAAGTAGTCTAAAAAATACATATGGTAGCCTAAAAAATACATATGGCACTGCACAGAAATGTTTGCTTTAAAACATACCTTACCGTCACTCGTACTGACTCCTGAAGATGAATGACTTCTTGTGGCAGCTGTGCATCGGATTAGGCTCGCAGGTGCCACGACGGGAGAAGCTTAGACAGCTCCTATACTTCTGCAAAGGTTTCAGGTTCGCCAGCGACTCAGAAGGCCTGCCTCACTCGAGTAAGCCACAGGTTGGCCTGAGGTCATGGGTCGAGTCACCAGGAGGGATCGCATTACCATGCTGCTTTAAGCCCTCTCCGCGACATTGCCCAGCACTTAGCAGGCTCTTGGCCAACTTAATTTAGCTGCGGCCTGCCTGTCCCGGATGGCGTGTGGCTATAGCACCCGGAGCTGCTAGCACATACGAGCGACCTCAGTGGGATAAACGAGCGCTCATTTATTCTTTCTCTAAGAGGTGTGAGGAATGCAGGAACTTGTTTTCCCCCTAGAAGGGCACTGGTCTGTTTCCTCTCAGGCACACGGAAAGGTGACACCCGTTTACTTCTCTCGCTCTGTTCGCGGTGCGAACAAGGAAAACAGACTTCAAACCGCTTACAATAAAAACCCATAACCTAAAAAAACAACCTCTGTTTCCCCCAGAACACGTTCAATATGCCTATAGTGACGATGACTATTCGTAGCAATTGCCCCACCTCACTATCAGGGCCAGTGTTGCAAATAATCTTTGACCCACCCACCTCAGGGGCATGCATTCATTTTAATGCCCTTAGTAAGCTGAATGTCTGTGCTGCTTTCCTCCTCCCATCTCCGACCGAATTCTCACCGGTGACATGATGTCAGCGAGCATCCATCAACAGGTTTTAATGTGACAAACAACTGCATTGTGGGACCTGTAGTCCTTAACTGCTGCAGTAGAACCAAATGACTTGCACGCCTGTACTGATGACGTCACCCAAATTTCAAAATTTTAGAGCGCTTCGGGCTTAATTTATAAAAGAGAGGTTGGTTATCTGCAGTTCGTGGGTTCGCAGGACGTAGCCCTTGACGAAGATCCGGCTGCCTGCCAGCCAGAAGCTACGCACATTGCAGTAGCACGCTGACACTGCAGCTCCCAATCATGCGTGCAGCGTGCGTACGCACAGGCAGCAGTTGAAAGCAGGCGAGTTTGCTTGCTTGCACTTCAGACTGTGCCACCGCACGGGCGCGGCACTTGTGGCCCGTTGCGGCGGCGTTTTATTTTATTTGGGGGCTGGGGACACTGACTAACAAAGTGTCAGACAGTGAATGTCCCCAAATAAATGATAAAGGCCACCGCAACGGGCCACAAGTGCCGCGCTTGCCGCCTTAAAAACATTTCCGCCTGGGGCGGTCCGCCCCCCCCCCCCCCGCCCCCCCTAGCTACGCATGGTGCAAGGGTGCCTGTGCCAGGGCATCCCTGTGCCAGTGCATCCCTGTGCTTCGGAAGTACCGCAGCGTGGTGCAGCCAAAGGGCTTGCGGTGTCACGCTGTGGCACTTCCTCATAGATCTGCCCCATAGAGTTTTACAGAGACCAATGTTAATATATATCGTACGAAAAAATCGTGGTGGGAGAATGGTTCCAGGCGAAGATGTCAAAAATGTTTCTCAGTGAGACGTTTTCTGCACTAACTGGTCTCCCATGTGCCAAAATTACAAGAAATTTCAAGTTATGGAAAACTGAAAAGATTTCGCACACTTCACGTGTTGTGAAGTTTTGGGAATTTCGCTAAATAATGAGCATCACTAAAATGTTGACTCGCACATAGAAAAGAAATTGATGTAATGCATTTATTTAACTTAAAGTTCCCGAAAGTACGGATTTATTTGAGAATGCTGATCTTCTTAAAAACGCAGCAAATCGGTAGTAAAAACTTAACTGAATTAACAATAAGATTACAAAACATAACAAAACTTCTATTAAAAAAACCATTTCTTTTAACAGTTTAGATTTTGTCGTATTAAACACGACTTGCTTTTAAAAATACATAACAATAACTGCAGTGTTTGGAGTTTCAAGAAAAAGTAAAAATGCAAATACTGAGCAAACAGAACACACATCACACGTTTTGAAAAGTGGGCGAAGATGCAGTTCCTCATTTGCAAATATATTCAAGGCAAAAGCGTAGTAAACGATTCAGTCAATTAGGGGGCATAAGTAGGACCATTTGAGTTGAGGTGCCTGCTACACAGTGCAGGGATTCTCACAAACTCCCATTTCTCAATGGGAGCTTGTGCTGCAGGCGGTTACCACCAGCTACACAAGCTCCCATAGGGAAATGGGAGTTTGCGATCGCACCATGTAAGGTCGCATCGTAACCAGGTGTTTGGAACCACCGACTATTGGTCAGGCGGTTCCCTCACCAAACGGTGTCAGTCGGTAACAACTCCGACCGACATCATAATCAGGGCCTTCATTTTGCGACTCGCAAATTGCTAGTTACTAAAAATTGCAATTTGTGAGTCACAAAATGAAATAGTTGTACATGTGGCCCTCAGTCCCTCAGAACTAAAAAATATGGGTGTTTTTTGGGGTAATGAGCTTTACCGGGATGGGAATGTCTCCTGCATAGTTCAGTGGACCATGCACCACTGCCTGTGTACTTTAAAGAGCACATTTCTGTGAACTTTTGATTTTGAACCTCTGCCCTTATCAAAATCTTGTGTGTATACTAAAGCACAATAGAAAACAGATTAAGGCCTGGCCACATGGTTGACCGTTTTAGTGGTCGCAAACAGAGATTTGGACCGTTTGTGACTGCTAACAGCGGTTGTAGCATGTATCCACCATATTTTGTGCATCAGTAACCCGTTGGTTCCTGAACTGTGCGCCGTGGCACCCTGGTGCGCCATTAGAAGTAGCCAGCGGCGCCACGCACAGCTTGGGACAGTGGAAAGGGTAGCAGGTTAAAGTTTGTAGATTGTCTTTGTTGCGCCGAATAACCCATTTGGGACTGTCGTGGGGTAGTTAAGAAAGCCCCCCTGTCAGCAACTCACTCACACACAACTCTGGTAAGTCCGCCTCCCAGCAGGCACTAATGAGCCATTAATGAGTGTGAAAAGTACTGCACAGTGTCCCATTTACACAAAAACACTGCAGCTCTACGTGGGCTGGCTCCCAACAGGCTTACACTGAACCACCCACCCTCCCCAGCCATCTGATAATATAACATAGCTGCCCATGGACAAGAGTTCGAGCTCCAGAGAGGCGAACAGCAGAAGCACACAGGGAGGCGTTCTCACCAGTGGCAGCTTCACTCTGAAGTGGTGGTAGCCTATAAAAGAAGCAACAGCATTCACACTGAGGTGACATTCTTTTACGCCAATGTTTCATTCATGGTGTTACCTATAAAGTCATCCACAAAATAGTCCAAAAAAAACAACCGCTGCGTATACCAAATACATATATTTAGGAATATTTCAGAAAAGTTTTTTATAGTCAGAAAGTGCTCATTGTCAGAGAGGTGAACATAAGGGGCTCAAAGTAAACGTGGCCCCGGAATCATGTATAGGAAAATGTAAAGTACAGCTCAAGACAATCAGAAATGGAATACAGAGCCAGGCAAAGTTATACAACAGTTAGGATTTCAGAGCTGTGTTTTTCAACAGATCATGCCTATTGGCCATTAATGTCAAAAGCGATTCCATCATGGTTTATTCATGGGTAACCTCCAGGATGTGAAACAAGGTTAAGGTACCAGCAGAGCTTAAATTATTTCACTGATGTAATGGAGGAAAGTAGTCTAATTAGGATGGAAGGTTAAGGATTTCCCCAAACAGACTATTGCAGTTTAGGTCGGGGCAGACAATTGCTGAGTGTCTAATTGTCAGGCAACCATCCATGGAACAAAAAAATTGACCAACTAGGAGGGGATTTCATCTAAAGGGAATTGCCGAAAAAGCAGTCCAGTAAAGTCTGAATCAGTAGGACCTGACGAGACGGAAGTCAGGCTTTGAATAAATTTTAGTTCTGAAAGAATGAGTCTCGCATTGAAAGCTCAATTAATTCAATACCGTGACACATCAGTCACATGATCTGGACACTTTTCTCCCTGAGGTCTAGTGGTCTTGCCATGTTGTCTTATATAGAATAAGTGCACCTATGGCAGGGAAAGTAAAATGTCATGTGTGGACGACAGTGTGTATTTACACATTCAAATTATTATCAAGGATGCAAGTTATATGCACTACAAAATGTATATATATTTATATCTCTTCCCTGTGTGACTTTACAACTTGTACATTTGCAATTTTTTTCCTGTTTGTATCTTTTAAGTAAGTCATGTAATCCTAAGTCCTTATGTATCGCAACTGGTTCTTTTGTAAAGCGCTCTGACACCGTTGGGTGAAGTTTGCGCTATAGAAAATCGCATTCAATAAATAAATAAAATAAATAAATGGGAAGGACCTCACAGATGGCAGGAGCACACAGGGAGAGAGAGTTTCACTGGCACAGTTTGGGAACCACCGGGGTAAGCACTTCTGATTTCCTCATATATAGCATTTGGTGAGCGCTGCTCACAGCTGAAAGAAAACATGTGGAGGGTTGAACTTCCAAACGTCGGCTGAACACGCAGGGAGAGCAGCATTGTTCCCCTGTGAGGAGTGGCCAGAGAGAAAAACATCAGTGACTATTGGCAGTTATCAGTGGTGACCGGCAAGCACAGATGGGCCCACATTCACTATTGAAGTGCTTTACCATGAGGAGCTCCGACTAGTGCCCCTCAGGACCCACCTCGCAGATTCCCTGTGTGAGCCACAGTGCTCCTGAATGCCGGATACTTTCTGCCCCATAGAAGTGCACCACAGTCTAAAACATCCCCCGCACTTCCAGGCCTGAGGCCCCCTGTGTTCCCCCAAGGCCCCCTAGCTGCGATGGTCCTGATTAAAGTGTCAGAGTGGCTACAGCTGAGCCATGTGTTTGGAAGCCACTGCAGTCTGAAACTTCACTTGAGAGGGACCTAGTGAGTTCTCCCCTCTTCTGTGCCATGTCTGCCATCCTCCCATGTTAGCTCCTACGTTGGGGGCATTTGCTTGGCAGTGATAGCAATGCCGGAGAGAGTCCTCGGCGGAGGCCCAGCGTCATTGAGAAACAAAGTTGCTAAATTACCAAATTCACTGTGGTAGGTGTGCAGATGTCCCTGTCACCTTCGTGTTGTGCACAGCACCATATACCATGCATTTGGAGTGCAGGTTGCTGCTACTTGTATGTTTATGGCATGGCGTCGTGATTTCTGAGATACAGGGGACTTAAGGTGATATAGATATGGTTATGCTTTGGGTAATTCTTCTGTGGTATGCATTACCTAACTACTTCATATTTATGCCCTGATGTGTGATATGTTGTTTTCCTCACATTTCCAGTAGCCATTGGAGAGAGGGTCTCGCAAATTAAAGGAGCATACAGGAAGGGGATATCTCAAATGTACAAGTAGTGCATAGGCGGGGCGGTTGTCACAGCTGGTACTGACACAGAGAGGAAGGGTACCTCTGACTTCAGGAATAAGGGTGCATTTGAGCACCTTCAGGGACTCAGACTAGGATGTGCATCGAAGTACCTTCTGGGACAGAGTAGCCGTGCATTCAAGCCATTTCAAATCAAAGACAGTGAGTACCTTTGACCATTTTCTTATGGGCCATGGTGGTGCATCTAAGCATCTTTAGGGATAAAACGGAGCATCTAGGCGGCTTTACAAGAGTGATGGGCCCCTAAGCATGTTCAGGGACATTAAGCTGAATCAAAACATCTTAGGCACCAGGGTATGTCCACACTTCAGAGCTCGGTTGTGCTCCAGCTAGGTCTCTGCTCCAAAAATACCAACACATACGTACAAACAGAGAGATGCCCCAAAACAGATGGAGGGAACAGGAGGTGAATAGAAGCACTAACAGAAGCAAGAAGATCATGGTACAGGCACAGTGAGATTAACACAGGCACCTGAAGATACAGGAATGTTTCTATGCACTTACAGTCACTTAACACTTAAAGTTTATTATAAACGACTGCTTTCATTTTTATTTTGTTACAAATATATAATATGTTCATCGGCTTCATCCCAATTATTTTCATGGAAAAAAATGAAAGTACTTCTGAGTCCGGGCTTACACCCCCCCACCTGAAAAAAAGTGACATAATGGGGAGCCGCGGCCAATGGCCGATAGGTCAAGGGAGACGAAGGTCAAAAAAGTTTTGGAACCACTGCAGTAACCTGTTACCAAGTCACAAAATAGGGTTTGCGAGTCGCTTTTAGGAAGGGGCATGCCGAGGGCGTCCCTTCCTAATAGCGAGTCACAGGGGGGTGTACAATTGTTTTGTGACCAGAATGAGATCGGAAACAATTGCAGTTTACTGCCTACTTCAAGTAGGTGTTAAGCCACTCACAAACGGTAAGGGGTCCCCAGGGGACCCCTTCCCCTTTGCTTTAGGCAGTGAAAATGTTTTTAAGAGCAGGCAATGGTCTCACGGACCACTGCCTACTCTAAAAAAATTAAATTGAAACGTTTCAGTTTTGTTTTTGAAATGCATCCCATTTTCCTTTAAGGAAAATGGGTTGAATTAAAACAAAAGTTGCCTTATTTAAAAAGCAAAACAGACATGGGGGTCTGGTATCCCCAGCAGGCCACCATCCCTGTGTTATGTGTATGTTTGTTCTGTACAGATCTGGCAGATTAGGCATGAGGAGTGTGGGCAGTATGAGCCTGCAGGGAGATGTGAAAGGCAACCCCTTCAAACCCAGGATCTGGTGGCCGGATGAAGCCATAGATCCTCCGGCTACGTTTGATGCTGCAAAAAAACTGGGAGTAGTATTTGATGCTCCCCTTTCTCTCAAACCTCATGTACTAAAAGTGGCAAAAACCTGTTGTGGTCTAATTGAAACGCTAAAAAAATGATTTGATTTAATCCCACTAACGGCTAGGAAATCAGTGGCAGTGGCGTTGATTCTCTCACGCTTGGACTACTGTAACAGCCTTCTGGCAGGGATCAATAAATCCACACTGAAGAGATTACAGGTGGTCCAGCACACAGCCGCTCGTCTGGTCCTTAAACTCCCGTGCAGGGCCTCCGCATCGGCTACCCTAAAAGCTATCCACTGGCTCCCCCTGACCAAGAGAATTTTATTTAAAATCCTCCTAATCATCTATAGAGCAGCACACAAACAGGGCCCAACCTACCTGTCAGCAAGATTCACACCCTATACCACAACTAGGCCCCTCAGATCTTCCTCAGCGCATCTTCTTAAAATTCCCTACTACAGATGCAAAATCAAGGGAGGAAAATCAGTTAAGGTCCTAGGATCCAGACCGTGGAACCTTTTACTAGTCAAACTGAGATGCATTGGAACAGAACATCAGCTTAGGAAGGACTTAAAGACCTGGATCTTTGGGTATACCAGATGAAATCGGTTATTCTCTCATATAGGGCCCTCCTCCTTCACCCTGCCTGACCTGATCTGGATAGCGCCAGGTTGCTCCTTTCGGAGCAACAGTATGCGCTTTATAAGTTCCTATTCAATTCAATTCAATTCAATGCCTTTTCAATCTCTTGTGTGTGAATGGTACACACAATAGAGGCTGAAGAGAGCTTTCTAGAAAGGAATGTAAACTGTTCAAATCCCATACAGAATTACGTTGGAAGTGGCACAGTCTCTCATGAAATTAAGGAGGAAGGCAGAGGCCTTTTCTATGTGTAGAAACAGCTCCTGGCTCTTTCCTGATGCATCCTTTGCCTGACGTGTGCTGTATATGGTTTTGTGGACCAGCTAGGTGGGGATGACCCAGCTCGTTTGTGCTATTGTCTTACAGACCCTGTTGGAGAAGACCAAGCTTCACCCTTCTGCCTGGTAAACCTACAGACAAAAGGCACACACCTAAACTCTATTGAAACCAAACCAAATCAAAAACAAATCATGCCTGGAGGAATGCATATTCTAGTTTGCCAACCCAATATACAGATGAGGTGAACGCCAAGTAAGCATGCCATACAATCTCAAGACTGACTTAGCAGCTCATACCAGCATGGAAGAAAACTTATGAAGACTCCAGGACTGTGTTGTCTGAGTGCCAGACTACTTGCCATCTCAGTAACTGATTTGAAAGTCCTGCTTCAAATCTTTCTAGGATAAGATGTTAGGAGAAAGGAAGTACCACAGTGAAGAAAGGCATCCTGGATACATATTGACCTCAAGAATGGTGCTGTGCAGGAAGGACTAAAGTTCCAATCACAAAGCCTAACAGTGAGGGTTAACCATAGAGTTACTTTCTCAAAGCAGTGATGAGCCATCTCTATCAAGTCCATAGGAAACTGTCTCCTGGCTAGATATTGTCATAGGCAGTAGGTTGACCATCAAGTATATCTACCTGGAGAAGAGATCTTGTAAATGAGTGACTCTGAGGGAAATGTTTAGTCCCCCACTCAACAAAATGTGTGGCAGCAGGTTCAACATCTTGAACTGCGGCACTAGGCACCAAGTATACTGCTGCCAAACCACAGCTCAGTCCAAGAGTGTCCTCTTTTACATACATCACCCTTGTATCCTGAGGATATCTGTACATGGGCACTGAATGTCCGGTCTAGTTTTCCCACCGACTCCCTACTTTCTATCCTGGCACCATAACCGAATTGGAATGGGTTCTTTGTCCCACTTGGATAGGAGGCTTTGTTTGTGTCAGAGTGACTGTTGAGCTACGGCAGAAAGACATCAAGAGTCTGTCTGTCTCACAATAACATTGGGGACTATGTCCATTATCAGTGGTACCACCGGCAGAGAGAGTGGAGGCTGTGCTGAGGGTAGCCTAGTGGTTTCCACAAATCAAAATGGAGCTAGTGAAACCTAGGTGTGGCTGTGTGGGAGAATTACTGGCCTACTATGCTCCTTCGGCTTTACCAATTCTAAATATGATCTATTTTTTTAATGATAAGTTGGGTTCCATAGCAAGCTTTGTGAACATTTCTCCACATGCACTTTTCACTGTTCTCAATACCTGACTAATGCATCCTTCTCATTTTAAACAATGTTCATACACTTATCAACATAATTATGCAAAGTTCCATGTAACACACATTTTGACATTTGATTAAGATTCCAGATCCTTGGATCTTGGGAGGTCACAGCATTTCTGAAAGTCACAGGTATTTTTATCTTCACATCATTGCCTAACTTCACACCAATATCCAACACAGCTTTTCTCATGGGTATCATCAGTCTTGAACAGAATCTTACATCATCAGGAACGCCAGAGATTCTGAACACTTCCTGTGCAAAAAGCAGTTTATCCCTTCACTCCTTCCAGCGTAACTTAAAGACTCATCTCTTCAGACTGTATCTGACCCTATGACCCAATTTTTGGGGGCTAATTGTATCCTTATGCTCTACCTCTTCTTCTCTAACTATCTTTAAATTCAGCCCACTTTGACCCCTCATCACTACCTGTCCCCCTGTCCACTCTTCTGTCTTTGCCTCCACCTGATTTTAACACACCCTTTGTCTCCTCATTCTTTCCTGACTATTCCCTTCACATGGTTTCCATCCCTCTTCTGATCCCCAGTCACCTGTGGTCCCTGTTTCTACCTACCTGTCCCTGTCACTTTCCCCCTCTCACTCCCTGCCTCACCCCTACCCATCTCCCATGTGATGTTCAGTTCTTTCGCGTTCATTGTCTTACCTTAATGTCACTTTTGTTGTTACTATGTGAACTATAGAGGAACAAGCAGTCCCTTCTGATAGAATACTATACAAAAACATACATAGAAGTCAAAGATTTTCTATAACGACGAAAAAAGAATGAAGTAATTGAATTGATTTTGAATTGAAATAAAGTAATAAAATAATTTAATTAATGCTTAAAAGGGGGAAAAGGAAACAAAAATATTAAGTGGGAAAATACGAGACACCAAACAATTTGATTAACACAACTCAGACATTAACAGAGGGACTATATAAAAATAAGCAATTTGCCCCCATTAGGATGGCGGGCAGACTTTGCCCGCACGCCACTCTTGCGGAAAACGGGATCGCCTGCCTTAAGGGCGGGGGTCCCGATGTTAGCATCCCTCATTTCTAACATTGTGGCGGGCGGTGCAATGTCAGAAATGCATGCATGCATTTGCATACACGAAGAGGCAGGCACTGCGTGGTGCCTGCTGCTTCGTGTATGCAAATGTTGGGGGGTACCACAGGTACTCCCCGTGTGCACCCCCCACCCCTCCTTCACTCTGGGGGCCCGCAGGGGGCCCCCAGAGTGAAGACCGCATGCCTTTCCGTGGCGGCATCGCTGCCACGGAAAGGCATCTGAATTGGCCCATTGTAATATGGCTGGCTGTGTCTATTAGACACCGCCACCATATTTATCCTTTTCTGCCCCGGCCGCAAGGCGATCGGTGTGGAAAAGCGGCGGCTGGTCTTTCCATCCGCCGCGGTCCCCCGTCATACTAATATGGCAGGGGGAATTCCCTTGCGGATGTCGGGCGGATTGCCCCCGCCAGGCCGGCGGTGGCTACCGCCAGCCTGGCGGGGGCAATCCGCACGACATCCTAATGGGCCCCTTAGTGTCACGTCTATTATATGTTACCAATGATATCCTTATTAAAATGAAAAAGACATTGCAATAGTCATGGCACTACAGGTTGATGACGTTTCAATCCCTTTTGAAAATCTAGGGATCATCTGCCTATGCATACGCCTGAGTCAAGAAATGCCTGTGGAGGAGAGCCTGCAATGCGAAAATGACAATGATCGAGCCTGCTGTGATCGTTGATAGAAAGGAATGTGGGAGTTCTGGTTCCAGTGTGTAGCGAAAACCAAAAAAGCAGTTATGGAACCGCGGAAAGTGCCAATTCAGGGTGTATCCGAATCTGGGTGATGGGGGCAGTAGGTGAGTTCCAGGTCAGATTGTAGCAAAGAAAAATCGAGTGATGGCAGACAAACGACCTCCGTCTGTACCACCTAACTGTAAGGAAAGGGTGCCAGTAATATGCAACTCTCTGCTGAAGCACGCACCTGACTGGCGGCACCATGAATCAAAGTACGTGTCTTTTGTAAAGCACATCTATACCTCACGCTGAACTTGTGCCGCCTAGGATTTGGAATGCACTTCCCCCAGAAATCACATTGAATGCTTCAACCGTCTCTTTCAAAAAGGAAGTAAAAGCGATTCTCATGGCAAAATTTACTTGATTATATTCTAAATAAATCTGGAAATCAATAGTACCCTTACTACTATGCCCTTCTTTTGTTAAGGGTCCAACTAAAGATCCTAGTCACTTTATCCTGCCCTGGACTTTAATCAATCGTGATGTTCCTGATATGTACTTTACAGCTTTTCCTGTGTATTCATACTGTTATCCCATGCTTGTTCTCTCCTTCATATAATTGCCTGTATAATGTGTCTTGCTAAATTGTTATGTATAATCAGCTTTGATCACTGGAAAACGCTCTGATATCCGCAAGGATCTTGTCTGCGCTCTATAAAACTTTCAAAAGAAATAAAATAAATCATTTCACGACACATGACAGACCACATACACTGACTAATGTATTTATCAGCTGTAAAAAAATATTAACCTTTGGTGTGTATATAGTATCTCTGCCACTATAAATATCTCCCTTTAGTTTCCTGCTCTTGGTAACAGAAGGAAGCAGTTTTTCTTTTTTATGTAGAGCATAGGCAGCATGCATTCGCTGTCTGCAAGACCTGCAGTAAGCAGTGTAGCGAGTGTAATCCCGCCTGCTGCTTACCATTCGGTTACTCCTGCATTACTCTTATTACCGGGCTCCTTAGTGGTTTGTGCTCCTGATACATCACTTCTGTTTTATCAGAAGGAGCACCAACCAACTACAGTTTTATTATGCTCCAAGCGTTGATGTGTTATTTCTAGGGACTACTTCCTTTATTTTATTTTGTGTCATCATGGCTCTTTGTAAATTAATGCATTCAGGTGCTGTGTTGCCTCGCGGAGCCCGCTTTCATTGCTTTTGTAAATTAATGTGCTTGGGTGCTGCGCTGCCTAGCACAGCACCCAGTTTCATGGCTTTTAAAAAATTATTGTGCTCAGGCGCCGCGCTGCTTAACACGATGCTAGTTTTTTTGCCAATTCATCTGCTTGTGCGCTGCTAGCCCTAGCACAGTGCCCCGTTTCATGTTTTTATTTTTTTAGGTCATGCACCCTTGGATGTTTCAGAAAACCACTGGATTACACCAAACAGGTTTAATGACCTTAAAATGGCTATTTAATAAGAAATTGTAAATTAAGATCAATGTGACTGGTGCATGGCTAAAAAGCGTATATGTGGAAATTAGGCACAAGCATTAGACAAGTAGGGCAATCAAGCGCTATCTTGCCATTCACGCCCTTTTGCCAATTTGCCTTTTTCTTCTGACTCAGTAGTTCTTTTCTACCTCCTGATGCTGTGTCAGCCTTTTCTGGCCCCTTGTTGCGACCTGCCTCTTCAATACCCTGCATGCCTCTCTGATGACCTGCTTCCCCAGCGTACGCCTCCTCTTCTTCACTTGTGCCACTGTATCTGCCCCACCTCTCCCCCGTTAGCATGTTCTCTCTTCTCCTTTTCTCTAATCTCCAGATCTGACCTCAATCCTTAATGACTCCCGTCTATCCCCTAATTACACTGTCATCTCTCCGCCCAGTCTGCTCTTCCTCTCTGCCCCCGCCACCCTCCCGCGTTGTGTCCTCAATGCTTGGCCGAGCACTTAAACTCCCGCTGCGCAGTTAGTTTTAGACAAAGGTGTACAAATTGAGCGCATCGCTGCCTTTAAAGGCTGCAAATCCCCAGGTTTCTCCACCGCTTTCCTATTCACCATCACCTCACTACAACTGTTCAGTTCACAATCATCACCACATCTCCCCAGGGCTTTCCATTGCACCTACATCAGTCAAATCCCACAAGAGCTTTCCTTTTCAACAGCATTCCTAATCTGATCTCACCAGGCCTTGGTTTTTCATTATCACTCATCATCACAACTCACCAGAGCCTCCCAGTTCACAATCAGTCATCACAACTTCTCACCAAGGTTTTCAAGTTCCCAATCTATAATTATGACATCTCCCCAGGTTTTCCATTTCCACAATCAATCACTATCATCTCACCCCGGCTTTCCTTTTCACCATTCCCTCACCATGGCTTTCTAGGTTACAATCAATCATCATTACATCTCACCAGCGCTTTCTTTCCACCATGTGCCATACTTTATATTTTAGCCCACTTTCAGCATTATTTTTCAATAACTGAGCACAGGCGCCACAGCTTGTGTTAGCAGGGCACCTGTTTCTATGTTTACAACACGGGCAGAGCACTTTATATTTGAGCATGACCCTCGCTTTTATGTTTTAAAAAAGCAATAGCTTTAAGTCTCGCAAATGGGAGACCTATTGCATTACAAATGCTTGTTCATAGATGTCGGCTACAAACAACAAGTTGTCTGTTGGCCAGACCTTTTCTGTCTAAATTCATAGACTTGGATTAGGGTCACCCACTTGCTCATGATTAGATGACTTTGTTGTCTATCTCTGTTGTCTCCTCTTCGATCAATGGCTTTCCTCCCTTTCCTTATGTTGATCTCACCTAGGAGCATTTTGTCCTACCAGCGTTCTGATTGGCTGACTTGTATTTTTTCACTGCTGATGTTGCTTGCATTAAGCAAGTTACTTTTTGTTTTCCTTTAGGTACTCAATGGGAGTGCATGTTTTCTTGCTCTATTCTACGTATGCTGCTTCCGACTTCTCCTTGCCACACCTCCTCATTTTCTATTGGGCTTTCCAACCCAAAGCTTGTCCTTATATTTCCTGCCCTTCCCCATCGCCCTCATTTATTTTCAGTAAACAGGGGGCAAGTAAAGGGACTTTTGAGTAGGGTTGATAAAGTCAAAGTGATTAAGGCTGCACTTATGATGTGCAGCATGATTCTGGAATGTTTATAATGTAGGGATTGCTTTCTTTTGTAGCCATTTGTACAAGCCTTTGAAGCACTTAAGATGGGAGATTATTACTGAGAGTTATAGACATTTTCAGTGAAAGTTGAAAAGAGTGGAAGAACACCACTTAACATACATATGAGGTGTGAGATTGATTTGCTGACAGCATTTTTTCTGGGACTTAAAGGGCAGTTTGTTGATAAACAATCAGCCTAAGGTTGCAGAATTTTACAACTGTCTGCACTGGCAAACCAAACAAATTGGGTCAGGTGAAAGGACTCAGCAAACGCAATGAACTGGGTCAGGTAATAGAATTTGCAATCCCAGAGAAATGGGCCAAGTGAAAGAAATTAAACAGGATTGATTGCACAATGAAAGAGGAGTTTGGTTTATGACTGTTCAAGCAAAACCAGTATTTCTGCATCCAGCAGTGGATGTTGGAGAGTCATTGTAATACATTTGATAGAGTTCCAGAATTGTCTTTGAGGATACAATGCAGCTGCACATCATATGCATATATGTGATATCCAATTCCATAAGAATCTAGGCTCCTGGTAAGAGGGAACATGGAGATGATGATCACACAGATCCTTAAGTCAACCCACAACAGATGTTGTAGAATCTTGTGTTGCAGTGTTTTGGTACAGATGGCTGATTTGTCCTGAGCTCATATTCAAAGATAAACTTAACTACGCTTGATTAAACCATGAAAGCTGAAAGACACCTAGAAAGTGGAGTTCAGGAATCGTGGAGAAAAGTAGTTTGAGATACTGATGTTTCTGAGTTTTTTTGGGATGTAGAATAGTTTGGAGAAACCTAAAGTGTCTTGCTCTTTATTGCGGTTTTGGATCGCTTGTGACATTTGCATTGCTTGATTTTATGTTATCAAGTAAAGTTACTGCAAAATTATGTGGAATTAAGTGAAATGCAAATCCTCATGTCAATGTCAATTTCTGCACAGAGATGTGCTTAAACGAGAGCATGACGAACAACAGCCGCTCGTGTTCTGTTGTTCCTGTACATTAATGGTAAATGTTTACCACAAATTACTGTAAAATGTGCCATTCGCTGTACATTTTGGCCACAAACTGCATATAATTATGCAAAATTACACCTGCGTTCTTTAAATTTAAATTAAAATGTAGGGAAAACTCAGAAAACCCAAAGCACCATTGTCCTCAAGCCTCGCACCACCAAGTTCACAAGTGGAACATAGCAGGGGCTAGCAAACTCAGGATCCCAGTTTGGAACTATTCTTGTGAAACTTCGATATTATCTGCCTCCAGGAAACGAAACTAAGACCCTACTACCAGGATATGTGGAATATTCAAGCACAGCAGAGAGGGTATAGAGCAAAGGACATCCAAAAGGTGGCTTATCAGCCTACATAACTAGACAAATGTTAATGCAAGCTAACTAGATCTGAAGAGATCCCATATGCTAGCAATTATAACGAAAACTGGAAATCAGGATCACAGACAACCTCAGTCATAATAATAAGCCTGTACATCAACCCTAACGCCGCACAGAAACAAAATCTAATCACTTCACAGAAAACGAAATATCAAAATCTCGAGCCATGCATGGTGAAATACCATGGATCCTCACTGGAATCTTCAATTCAATCATGGCAAACCACTGCAAGAGAACCACTAGAGAACTGGTCCAAGATCTGAGTCTGGGAATCCCACCACAGGTGGCGCAATTTAGGGAGATCAACAAATGCGATCACACCCTCTTATGAGTCATGGAGGCCCTGGGGCAGAGGGCCCTCTTTGGCAGAGACCAAGCTTACTCACTAATGTCAAAGAACTTAGAGTCGACCTTGGATTACATCTTCACATTTGCTTTACTTTAAACTATAGAATGCTTCTATAGTTCACGACATTCAGAGCTTTCATATATGCGAGAGCAGTCACCACCCTTGATCATAAAAATATCAAACAACAACCAGCCTGCGGACCATTTGAAAAATCTCGGAGCACAAGATCCAAGGAATCACTGGTTGTGAATAATATGGACTGAATTATCCATGACAAATTACTAGAAATGGAAAGCTTGCTTACCATCAGAGCAAGGGGAAAATCGGCCATAATCTCTAAATGGGAGACTATGCAGGTTTCACTGAAAAAAACAGCTCCTTCCCCAACAATGGAAACTTATCATGCAGGGGACACTCAAAATAAATGGTGTATCCAGGCCTTAAGACAACAGATGGAGTCAATTAACAAAGCAACCAGAAACCTAAAGTCCCCAATATAGGAAGGTGCCTTCTCCAAAACCTTTCATGAAATAACAAAAGAGTACAAAAGGACAGTATGGGAAGCCAAAAAGGCCCACATTAACTTGCTACAATTTTTATTGATTTTATATGTTTAAGCTTTCGCCCTTATCTTCTAATTTCATTTAATTTCACAGTACTACGTGATCACAGGGGAGCCTGCTGATCACGTAGGGGGTAGCTGCACCCCAGTTATTTGCACATTTTCATTTGCCCATAGGTATTTTGGGTTCTTGCGACACACACCTCTCCCACATGGGAGAGTACTTGAGCGCGTCCATGCAGCTTACTGTCTGGGCATGGTAGCCTTGGAAAATGACCTGATTCTGCTGCCATCTTTCGTTTCCTTGGATGCACACGTGGTGCAACTCGAGAGGTACCTGGCTCCCACAAAGAGGGCTCCATACTGAACTTGCTACAGTTTTTATTGATTTTATGTGTTTGAGCTTTCTCCCCTTTCTTTTCATTTTATTTTATTTCACAGTACTACGTGATCACAGGGGAGCCTGCTGATCACATGGGGGTAGCTGCACCCCACTTATTTGAACATTTTAATTTGCCCATGGATACTTTGGTTTCTTGGGACGCACCCCCCTCCCACATGGGAGAGTATTTAAGGATAATTAGAGTGCATTGGCGCTGGTTGCGCGCCACTGGCAAGCCCATCTGTGCCCGTCCATGCTTGGACCATGCTTAGCGCCCCCCCTGCTCGTTTCCCCCAAGATTATCAGGAACGTACATGATACTCTAGAAGAGAACTGCTGAACCTCAACACCAAAGGTAAGACAGTCTATAACTGCCCTGTTATTGAGTTTGGGGAAAAGAGATTAGCCGTTTGTGCCCTGTTTGCCATGCCACCTAACGTATGTTGACCTGGCATGGGTCTAGATAATTAGCTGCTACTACAAACATTTCCGTGACCATTGTAAAGGGGCAAGAGATAAACACCTATGTTGTGCATTGCTAAACACTAGATCATTGGTAAAGCACAGTCTAGAATGTGCAGAGGGTATTGATAGCTTTTAAAGGGATATAACATTTGTGACTGAAACCTGGACAGATGCAGCGTCAAGACCTCGCCTTGTGCAAGCCACCCCCCTGGCTATACTTTATAGGGGCTCAATTCCAGGTACATTCTCAGAAATTCACTCGCCAGATGGCAAAGCGCTCGCTTTTAGCTTTCTACGTTCTGCACAAAACAATTTTAAAGGAATTTTATTATATCAAGCGCCAGGCCCTAGAGCATCCTTCACTGACAAGGTTAGTTGTCTGATTGAAAACGGTCTAGCCTCATCCAACATGACTATGCTAAGTGACTTTAACATCCATTTGGAAGCAGACTTAGAAGCAGCATGTCCTATTGATTTAATGAACAGTTTGGGCTTATCCCAACTAGTGAAAGGTCCTGAACATTATGCTGGCTAGATGCTCAACGGGATCTTTTCACACAATTCTTTTCTCTTGGTCAAGGTCATTCTGCCACTCATTGGGTCTGATCATTCAGCAGTGCTGTTTAATATTACTCTGCCCCATGGCACTATCGTGCCTTGGATTTCACACAGAATGAGGACTGCACGCAGATGAAATAAAATCAATCAGCAACAATTCCAACATCGTCTTACCCTCTCTCAACCAGCCGTTACTGATGATGTGGATAGAAATGCAAATAATGTCAATCATTGGTTGGAGGCTACTGCTTCCTCATTAGCCCCAGAAGCTATTATCAAAACAAAGCTTGGCCGTCACTCAGCCCCCTGGTATTCGGATAACTTGGAAAATTGTAAGCTTACCTGTAAAAAAAAGACCATCTCTGGAGAGTGGCCTACGATCCCATGGAGAAGGAAAAGTTTAAATCCTATCTTAACAACTACAAAGCCCTGGTAGTCATGGAAAAGACAAAACACTTACCCAGAAAATTGATAGTGCCAGAAATTCATCTAAAGAACTGTTGAATACAGTTATGTCCCTTACCCGTCCAGGTACTCCAAACTTTGTGTGCACTCTGGGTGATAAGATTGCTAAACCCTTCCTGAGCATAGTGGAAAATATTTTCAATTAATTCCATCAACCTGGGTCCCTGCGGGAAGGGGCTGCCTCTCTTTCAGATCGGAATCCTCGGACTGAACAAGAAGGCCCTTATTTTTCCAAATTTGTTTATCTCATTATCACACAAGTAGGGAACCTCATTGCCAAGGTTAAATCAGAATTAACGCTGGACCCCTGTCCAGTTACAGTCTTAAAATTGGCACAGCACATTGTTGCCGACAATCTGACTAAAAGTTTTAATTCAGCTTTCCTAAATTGTTGAAAGTTACTTCAATTTTACCGATCTTAAAGAAACCCAATCTTGATCCCCATGATACCAATAATTTATGGCCAATTTATCGGTTTCTATTGCCCGCAAAAGGTTTATAAAAGGCTATGAATACTCAACTCTCAGGATACATCATGGAGCATAGTTGGCTACATTAAACACAACACTCCTTTAGGGGTGGCCATTGCACAGAATCAGCTTTGATTAAGTCTGTGGAGGAAATTAGAGAAGCATTGGACAATGGAAGCAAGGCCGCCTTTATTTAACTGGACTTGTCGGTGGCCTTCGACATGGTCCACCGTGTCATCCTGGTGGATCTGCTAGCGGCTGCAGGAGTGCAGGGATCTGCTCTCACTCTTTTAGGATCTTTTCTGGAAAATAGGATACAATTCGGAGACTTAGACCCTTTTAAGTCAGAACCTTTTTATTTTCCTTGTGGAGTTCCTCAAGGTTCCTCCATCATAGCCACCCCTTTTAAAGTTTATATAGCAGCCCTGGACCCGATTATCAAATCTTTTGGCTTTGCCCTAACATCATATTCTGATGATACCCTGATCATCATAGCGGATACCAATCAAGCAAACACCATTGGAAAGAAATTTCATGACTGTATGACAGAAGTCAGCTAAAGGATGAACAGTAATTGTTTAAAGCTCACTCCAATAAGACATAGGTGGTACTTTTCTGCAATGATCCATCTTTCTGGTCCCCGTGTTGGTGGCTGGAAGATTTGGGCTGTTTATCCAAGCTGGTTAATAAAGCTAAAAATCTGGGAGTTCTCCTGGATAACAAGCTCTGTTTTGCTAGCCAGGTTTATCCACAGTTATTATTCTTAGAAAGATAAAAAGGATCCTAGCTTTCATCCCTCCAAACTTCCAAAAAATTGTGATATTAGCCTTAGTGATGGCCAGGTTGGACTATTGTAATAGTCTATACCTGAAACCACTGCAACAATATCTAAAAAACTGCAGGCTCTGCAAAACACCGCAGACAGAGTTCTCTTGCGTACACCTGTGTATTGCATACAAGGCACTGCTTAACCAGGGACCTTCCTACCTCATACATACACTTAGATGGTATATTCTCAACAGGACACTTAGATTTTCTAACTCCAAATCCTTGGTGGTATCAAGGTTTAAGAAAATTATTTGGGGTAGGAAGAAGCCTTTTCACAGGAACTGTCGCAGCCTGGAACGAACTTCCTTTACAGACTTGTTCTGCCCCCAACTTGTTGACCTTTAATAAGGCCCTGAAAACATGGCTCTTCAGCAATTAAGATCACAGCAAGGTCATAAGAATCCACCAAGCCGAGATCAGCAAGCTAGCACCAGGACACCTTAGGGTAACAGTGCCCTCTATAAATCCAGTTAATATTAACATTATCATGGACCAAGAGTGGGTAAGAACTGTGGAGACCTGTAAGACATAAAACAGCAAGCTACTATGGTCCATCATTAACCAACTAGCGTGAGGGCCAGCTGGAGCTTTAGCAAACATGGCGACTCAAGAAAGGTGGGTGGAGCACATCTCTAAATTGTATCAAAACTCAAATACAGATGAATCATGGCTGAGCACACTCAGTGGAGTACCGCCTTTAACTTTCATGGCATAAAAGATCGAAGCAAGATTACGGCCTGCAGAGTTGTGGCGCTTCAGACCCAAATGGCCTGCCTGCAGCAGTATTTAAAAACAAGCATTTTGGAGCAGCCAGCTAGGTAGAATATACAAAGCCTGTCTAGAGGAAAACACAGTCACACGCTCATGGAAAGGGGCAAACATACATCGCATCAACACAATAGGTCCCTACAGGCACTCTGACATCTACCACATGTTCGCATAGGCGCAAACATATTTGCAGGCCTTCTATTTGAGGAACTGGATTCCTGGGCAATATAATCTAATTTAATACTACTTAACCAAACAGGTTTCCACCTAATATTGAGTACCATTGAAAATCTGACAGCCGTGGTCATGTTAATAGAAAAATAAGCAAGGAAAAAACTATCCTTATATACACCGTGAGTCCGATAATACCATCCCAGAGCCACTTTCTCCCTCCCCGCTACAACTCCTTCCTATAGGGATTTAGAAAAACTGCACTCCAGAGCGGTGATCCAGCGCTCCTATTGAAAAACTGTCTCAATAACGCTACCTATCACCTCAATACTCACCATTAATCATGAAACACATAAGAAGGCCCATACTACCACTGAGACAACTTTTGAGCGTCTGAATCAGGTGGTATGATTAACTAAACTACTCACATTTTATTTACATAATTATATACAACAGCTGTTTACCTATTTTTACCATGGTTCAAACAATAATTATTTATTAATCAGACCACCAAGGCGATTGGATCAACTGATGGTAATTAGACCATGAATAAACAAGACCAGCTTGTCATTTCAAATCTAATTTTATTAACTATATTTTTCATAAAGAAAAAGCATTTTACGTTTTAGAATCTTTATTTTATAAGCAATCAAGAAAGCAGCTTTTAATGAGGAAATGAATTAATAAACTGACATTTTCAAAGCAAGCTCAGAGACATGTAACATTAGCAAAATAAAAGTTTCCATTCCCCAAATCTATTTTCCTGACTAATTCTTACTGCACCTAGAAAAGAAAAATCATTAAAGTCTACTGTCCTTACGTGCGCCAAAAGTCCGACAGCATGTCACGTTAATCAGGAAACGGAAAGAAGTGAACCTTTTTTCCTGATCATGGTGTCAGGTTTTATACCTTTCTTTCTAGCTAAACTTTCTACATTTTACATTCTTTTGAACAAACCCGAGCTTTTCATTGGCTGTCCTGTATCAGTCCACGATAAAGTATGTTAGGTCATCTCCGTTTCTTGACCAAGTCCAGGCTTCACATAAGCCCTATTGTCTTTCACTTCCACATCTTTCAGCTTCCTCAAAAAAGTAACTTTTCCTTGAGTTTCAAGCATTTACTTCCTAGCCTTGGCAGACACATTAAGTTTCTGTCCTTGAGCCTTTTCTCCGAGAGCACGTTTAACATGGCCAAAGAACTGCTTTTCTGAATAATGATGAGAGTGCAGTAAAAAATCTTCACACCCACGCATGTGTAAAGACATCACTCTGGACAAGTTTTCGTGTCTGCAGCTCTGTCAGCCATGTTTCTGAAGCCTCACTTTGGAAACTATTATTAAACAAACACAAGACATCAATTAATTAAAGAATTGAGACCCATTCTGTTACCCTCCCCTTTACTAATTAATCCTGTTAATTATGTTACCTAGCAAAAGCACAAACAAGCAGCATTATATTTACTTCTCCTTTCGAGAAATGCTGCACGAACTCCTTGAGCTTTTATCACGAAAAAGGCATAACATAAGCACACAAAATAAGCACATGCCATTAGTTTAACAGCCGCATTTAATACTGACAAAGACAATGGACAAGGTTAATTTATTATTTCTTCTTTGTGTTTGCAACATAAAGCACATTAGTTTATCCCACATGTATTGATGCATGTATTCTTAAACTAAGTTGATGAGTAATTTCACCACAAGCTTATTAATTCAATTACTTGTTATGAGAGATTAACTTCACAAGTTTGAACAAAATCTTGTTCTTCATCTTGCTCCATCAACTCCATCATCTGGTGATTTCTAAATCACCAAACAATACCCAAAATTTATAATTTTCAACACTGGAACATGTTTTGGTCTTTCTTAATATTAGTATTTCTAAACTTTAGAGTAATCTGTTTTTCTGCATTTATCATATTGAGTTCTCTGAAACTCTTCTAATTCTATTTCTTTTTCTTTCTCCTTTCTAAGTTTGCAAATTCTTTTCTTTTCTATTACATATTTTCTTCTCTTATGTATCATCCAACTAATTTTTAACAAAAGTATCACTATAGCTATGACTATTAAATGAAAAAACTATTTTACCTATAATTGAACTTCCAATTTCTTGAAACCATTGCTGCAAATCTTTTACTTAAGCGTTCTGAAAAACTATCATCTTGTAAAGGTTCGACTTCATTATGTAATTCAGTAATGTTCCTAATGTACATTTCTATATTCTGACTTTTGTCAGGTATATAAGTACAACAATGTTGAACATGTAAAATTCCACAGACTCCACCCTCTTTTGCTAGCAAAATGTCAAGAGCAAGACGATTTTGCATCACCATAGTTCTCATAGCAATAAGCTCTGTATTCACTAATTGAAATGCACTTGCAGTATCTGTTGACAATCTATCAACAATTGTAGACATTTTTCTGATTTTATTCGCATTCAGGGTTATACCTACCATGGGTATTAATGCACCAAATATGTCTCCCAATATTTCTGAAAAGCTTTCCCTTCTAAATCTATTCCGGTGATTGCTAATTTCAAATGAACCCTTTGCATTTCTATATACATGAGAATGTTTTGGAAAAACCAAACCTATATAACATGTCCCATACCAGTGATCTGGGAGACTGTAATAAGCTTTATTCCAACAAACAAAATAAATTCAAGGAAAAATTTGATCTTTGCCTCCTTTAAATCCCCAACCCCCTATAATACGATAAGTATCTTCACATTGACTTGCACCTACAAAATAATGATCAAACAAAGTATTATCTCTTCTTATACATAATTTTCAACTAACAGGTTTCTCTGTGAATTGCAACATTTTCATTTCTACCATTGAGCTTTTCATCTTCCATCTGCTGAAATTTAGACTTAGTATGTTTCAACATCTCATTTCACTTGTAAATTGCCCTTCTCTCTTCCACCATATTTAAAAACGACTTTTCTTCTGCTCTCAATTTACATGTTAAATTATTTCTAAAAGCATACTCATAAGTGAGCTCATTAGTCACTAGGAAAAATTCCCTCATCTGTTTAGCATATTTCACTTTATTCAAGCTATCTACAACTTTTAAATTTGCAAAAATCTCATCAAAATCTGAATAATAATATTCTAAACGTCCAGTTTGATAAAACAAACTATCTATTACACTACATGTTATTCCATAAGTAAGAGGAAGCATATTATATGTAACACCTTCAGACACAGAAGTAGGTAACTTCACACAAATGTAGCAATCGTTTGCATCCATCACCTTAACATATTTAGATAAAAGTCTAGAAAAGGTATTACTAGAAAGGTCTCCAAAAGATCTATCTTGATGAATCTCTGGTTTATGTACTATAATTTTATCAGTCTTATCATCTTTATCATGATTAACCACAACTTTACTAGTCATGTTAGTTTTATACATCGCTTTATCTATTCCAAAAGGAAAAATGACAGCTAAAATTAACCAAACTAAAATTATCAAGATTACACATATTGAAGACAATTTGCAACATCTTTTGGAAATTGAACATCTCGAATTATTATTAAAAGAAGGCATCTTTACTTTGAAACAAGAGCCTTACAAAAATGAAAAATGAAAAATTACTAAATATACTCTCCTCTTTTTTTTAACTTAACAGATTAACTTTATTTTCTAACAGTTTGTCTTCGACCTTGTGTCATACAATGATATGTTTTCCAGCTAACACAATTTCTTCGACCTTGTGTCACCTAACACAATATCTTCAACCTTGTGTCACCTAATGAATGAAATCAATCATTATCATTTGCATCATAAAAATTTCTTTGACTACTATTTACTTCTACCATAGGTGGAATAATGATATAGGTCCTCTTAGGTGATTTGTACTTCTGATTTGGCTTTATTACTCTTTTTACTCTGCTGTTTATTACTTCTATTTTCTTTCCTGCTTGAACTTTTTTATTTGAGACTTCTTCTTTTTGACTTGTGATCTCGTTCACCTGCTCTTTTGCTATATTAAACTTTAGACCTTCATTTTCATTTGGCCAATTATCTCCTTTTCTTGATAATTTCCTTTTCGGTTCTGCCAAATTATACTCCACTCTCCAAGCTCTTTTCCTTGATTTTTTCACTTTTGATTCTTCACCACTTTCATCTGTTTCACTTTCTGTGTTATCAGCTGACTCATTGATAATCAGTTTTATTGTATCAGATTCTTTTTTAGATTCAGGAATTTCTTTACTCGGCAGTTTCACTCTGTTAGGAACATCATCCTTATAGCTGGTACTTGGAATTTCTTCTTCTTCGATTACTTCCAATTCTCCAGTTTCAGAATTTTCGTTCCTTCTTCCAGAGCTTCCAATCTGCTTTTCAATACTCTCCTGATCTTGATCTTGAATCACTACTTGTTCAGTTTCTTTTTCTGCTTCTTGATCTAGCAGAACTTGATCATTTTCATTTTCTTCAGAATCTTGTATCACAATTTCTTCATTTTCTTCATTCAATGCCTCATTAGCATCTGAATTTTCCAGATGTTGACTTTCTTTTTTTTTTTTGTCCTCATTTGCCTTACCCTCAATATAGGAGATACCAACCACCTTGCGAGTCCTTCACTTTGGAGCGGAGCAACATATCCTTTTTCCCGTCTCCTGTGCCAGGACTCGAGTTGTTATAATGGTGGCAGAGAGGTCCCAAAAACAAGAGGGGCTTGAGCTGACTCCATCTAGGTATATTTCAACCTATAGGACCAATATTGTAACGAGGCTAGACCCCGTCCAAGGAGTGTTTATGGCATAATCATAGGACCCGGGGGAAAAAAAACAAAACAAAAAAAAAAACGGAATGCTATCTCCACTTGGTCAACAGATCCCAAAAAGCCAGGTTACGTTTACTGCATGATCTGTTGAGGTCAGCTTTGGATGTTTCACATAGGGACGTGAGCCACCCAGAGTGTGATTGGGCTGTTTTCTCTACCCAATGCATACAGATTTGCCTTCTGGCCAGCAAAATGGCATAGAAGAGGAGGGACCTTGCCTTGCCAGTGATGTTATCTTCCAAACCAAAGATGATAAGGGGTAGAGTTATTGACAGTGATGTGTTTAGAATGGAGTTTAAGGTAAGCTTCACTTCCTCCCAGAATCAGCCGATGTCAGGGCAATCCATGAACATGTGGCTATCAGATGCTCCCATAAGGTTGCATTGATTACATTTTTTATCAGGGAGAAATTTGGAAAGTTTCAACGGTCTAATATATGCACGGTGAACTGAGAAGAGATGGTTTCGTCTTAGCCATGATGGTTTCACAATTTTGTGAAGAAGAGAGAAGGAGTTTAGCCACATCTCCTCGCAATGAAGGCCAGTTGCCTCCCCCCACAGCTCATCTGGAAGGGCAAACTCCCCATTAATTTCTTCCAACAACTACCAATACCATAGGGCTACCTCCTTTCCTTCCCCTGGTCGTTCCACTAACTCCTGCTCCAATATGCTAGCCTTCCCAAGATGCGCGTCTTTGCAGCACTGGGATCTCACCCAGCTGTCCAGTTGGATGTACTTAAATCTGCAGAGCCCTGGGCCAATGTGATCATATAACTCATATAACTCATCCCAGGCTATTAACGATCCTTCCTTCAGTAGCTGACCCCATCTTGTAATCCCGGCTTGTTCTATTGTGGAGGACAGACTGTCTCTCAAACATAATGGTAGACCAGGCGAGTCCCATATTGGGGCGAAATTAGAGTAGTAGGACAGCCCCAATCTTTTTCTGATGGTAAACCAGGCCTTGGTCCATGACTGTAGAATTTTAAGTTTGATTTTTAAAAAAAAAATTTGGCTCCCAAACTTGAACATGAACCCATCCACTGATAGATTTGCCCCAATTAGCATAGCTCTAAACATCAACCCACTAGGAAGATTAGATGGTGTTTTTAAAAGCATCCTAGAGTGTGACATCTGGAAGGCCCATGCATAGTATAATAAATCAGGCAGAGCAAGACCTCCCTTTTCTCTCCTCCTCCTCAGCTTTTTACAAACAAGTCTAGTGGATTTATAATTCCAAATGAAGGAGTTAATTTCTCGCTGGCATTTTTCAATCGTTTTGAGGTCAAACGCCAGGGGAATAGCATTAAAAACAAACGTAAACTTTGGAACATACACATTTTAACCAGGTTGACCCTACCCAATATAGAAAGTGGCAAGTGGGTCCAAGATTTCAGAAGCCTTTTACTCTCACTAAATATTCTGTCCAAGTTGGTTTGACCAATGCTACCCACTTCTTGAGTAACTCGTATCCCGAGATAACGCATGGAGGTTGAAATGTTTACCCCCAACCGTATATCTGATATATTCCATGTCATTATTTCAGTTGTTGTCGTAGCCCGCTGGATGATAGCTGGAAATGCCATTGCTGGATCAGATGTAAAAACCAGGATGTCATCAGCATAAAGTGCTACCCACCTTTCCCATTCTCGAAACTTAAAAGATGGATTATTAGCCTCCTTCCGCAAAACCTGGGCAAACGGTTAGTTGAAAAGGAGGAGGGAAAGCGGGCAGCCCTGCCTTGTACCTCTGGTGATGTTAAAGGCATCCGTCAGGACCCCATTGACTAGCAACCTAGCCGAAGGGGCGCCGTAAAGCTGGACTATAGTTCTACAAAATCCCTTCCCAAAGTTGAATTTTTTAACTACGTCGTTCAGATAGGGCCAATTGACCCTATCAAAAGCCTTAGTTGCATCTAAGGTGAGGGTGGCCAAAGGTAGGGAAAAGGCTGAGGCAATATCTATAGCCCCTATCAGGTCATGTGTTAGGTCTGATAATTGTCGCCCTTTGATGAATCCTTTCTGATCTTGGTGGACTATAGTGCCAATTACACTGCCCAATCTTGCTGAAATAATCGTTGTAAAGATTTTATAATCATTATTCAGCAACGATATTGGTCGATATGACCCGCATTCCAGGGGAGATTTCCCTGGTTTCGGGATAAGTACAATTGTGGCCTCCCCCCGTGATTTTGGTGGTAAATCTCCTTCTATTAGAATGCCATTGAGTAGAGCCGTCAACACGGGGGCGATGACATCTTCCAATGATCTATAAATCTCCCCCGAAAGACCATCTGGGCCTGCCGCTTTCCCTTTTTTTGTTTGGCGAATTGCTTTCCTCACCTCGGCCTCCATTATCTCGATCTCTAGGGACTTACTCTGTGCTGTTGAGAGGGTTGGAAGCGTAATTGCTTCCAGACATCTATCCCTTGCCAGCTGGTCATTGGGAAGATCTTCCCTATAGATCGCCTCAAGAAAATCAAAAAAGGCTTTACCTATGTCTGGATTAGAGGATCTTGCCGTAGCCTCCCCATCTACCCTGATTTCTCTAATGTATTTGAGGGCTTGGTCAGATTTTATTTTCCATGCCAAAACTTTCCCTGCGGCTTCTCCAAATTCGAATTGGGAGATCTTGCTCGCTTCCCACCTTTTGTTTACTCTTTCTTGTAAGATGTTTTCCAGTTGTGATTTTAACTCAGCCAATTTTGTCTGCTCCTCTGGTGTTCCTAAGGACGGGCCGATTTTTAACTCTAGTAGCTTCATTTCCTGCTCCAGGCTAGCTGTACTTTCTCTGTATATTTTCCGCCTATAGGAGGCTCTGTTGGTAATCTGACCTCTTAAAAAGGCCTTAAATGCCTCCCAGACTACAGCCAAGGCTGAGGAGTCAGCTACCAGAAACTTAACCTCTTCGTCCTCGAGCAAGAGTGTCCGGTCAAACGACCAAGTTGGTAATTTAGTCTTGCTATCAGATCTCATAGTGAATGTTAAGGCGGAGTGATCTGACAGATGTGAGGGGAGGTAATCTATCATTGTCAGAGTGTCCTTCAAGCAATAGCTGAAAAGGGCATAGTCGATTCTACATTTATGTTTGAAACGGCTATTCCGGAAGGACACCCCCAACTTGTTACCAACTCTTTCTCTCCACAAGTCTGCCAAGCCAAGTTCTGTCATGATTGTAATAAGGGTTTGCCTAGACTTAGTGGAGCTACAGGCTTTAGAGTTTGTTGATTTATCTAGCCTGGGATTGAGCACGATATTAAAATCCCCTATCCAGATCACCGGATCCTGGACTGATACCACATGGTTCCTAACGGCGTTGGGACCATAGTAGCTCACCAAGGTGCGGATCTGACCATCCAGCGAGACTCTCAGTATCAGCCATATCCCTGTGTGGTCCTCTTTATAATCTAGAATTTGCGCTTTTGCAGATTTTTTTAAGATAAATATTACCCCCCTGATGTTAGCGTTGTGGTCTGTGGAGCAGAATTTATCGATCCACCTCTGTGTTTTGAGTATAGTGGTGGCCTCTGCTCTAAGGAGATGTGACTCCTGGAGGACTATGATCTGCGCTTGAGAATCGTTCAAATATTGTAGAATACGATCTCATCTACCTCTCACGCGCAGACCATTGACGTTCCAGGACATATAATGGACGGATGTCATGCTATAATGACTATCACTAGCTCCTTCACACTTTTATGCCCCCACTGGCAGATTCCTAATATTAACATGTTAAAAGTCTGAAATTGAACGAAAGGACAGGCTGAAAAACTAAAAAGGGTAGACTCATGAGGACTTTTTGCTATATTTACCCTTCTTCCCCACCCCCCCTCCCCTCCCCCTGGGAAACCCACCGCTACTTACTCTGGCCTGATGTCTGGCCAGATTTACGCCCGCCTACAGCCTTACCCTTCGACCCCCCCGCTGCTGCTGTGTTTGGAGGTATGGAGCTGCTGTTACCGACCAATATGGACGTAAAGAAAAACCCTAGATAATGTCCCAAAGGATGCTTTTGTCTTATAGAGTAGACACTTACTTAATTGTTTTATATGTTTATTCTCTTTTTTTTCCTTTCTTCCTTTTCATATTTTTTTTTTCCCATTCAAAAATTGATGTAGGTTATATGACCCCCTTTGTTTTTTTTTTTACATAGTATTTATTTTTTGTAATTTAAGTTTATTTTTTTTCCCCCATTGATTGATGCAGGAAGCTGGGAAGACTTACGTATAGGCACCTCTGTACTAATCTGACCAAGCCTGAGTTATTTTACACTCTGGGCCTGGGCATGATCTCGGATGGTTTCTAATAAATCGTCGGCATCCTGTATGGAACGGATATTGTGCATCTTGTTGTTATACATAATCCGTAGGAATGCCGGAAACCTCATCTGTACTGTGGCACCTAATGACCTAAATTTGTCCATGCGCTGCCCTAACTCCCACTGTCTATCCAGAGTGGTTTTGGAAAGGTCTGACCGTATCTCAAAGGAGAAGTCTGGGCCCTGCATCGTTCTAGCTTTCAGGGTAAGATTCAGAATCTTTTCTTTGAGTGCGTATGTCAAGAAGTTAATTAACACCTTTCTAGGTTTGTTTCTTGCCGGATTCAAGCGGAAAGGATCCCGATGTATTCGCTGAATATCCTTATCTAGATCTTCTGACTGTTTCATCGAGGTTAAGGAGTCTTTTAGTAGCTTAATTATGAAGCTTTTGAGGTGAGCACCTTCCTTTCCTTCAGGGATCTTCAAGAGTCGAATGTTATTCCGTCTGGAATAATTTTCCAACACTTCGATCCGCTTCCGCATGCTCTCCCCATCTCTTTTGAGGGTATGTATTTTGGATCTGGCAGTCTCTAGGTTTGAAGTCAGAAGACCCACCGAGCATTCCAGCATTTCGGTTCTTTGACATAGGCCATCCACCTTTTGATCTACTACCTCACAAGATGCTCTTATATAATTCTGGTTAGCTTTAGAGACTGCAAAGTCGCGTCTTATCTCCTCCCTCATCGCAGTTATGAAACTAACCAGGGCCTCGAGTGTATTGCCTACTCCCGGATCTTCGTGACCTCGATCTGCCGCATTCCGCTTCGCCTCCTTTCCTGATGTTATTGTAGTTTGTCTCCCTTCGTCTGCCAATTTGTCTTGTAGGCTAGGTGCATCACTAACAGTAGTAGTCTCTAAGACTGTTAAAGAACCAAACAGGATAGCAGTTGGAAAAGAGTTAACTGTGGGTAGGGAAGCATCTAAAGAGCCACGGGCGCTGCCGCTTCAGAGGACGGGATAGAAGAGGAGACCAAACCAGAAACAGCAATAGATATATCCTGCTGCCTATCCTGCTTATCCTGCTGCAAACCCTCTCCCCTAGATGCTGCCATACCTTGTGTGATTTCTAACACTTGGGGCAGAGCTTTGAAGAAAGAGCGCAGTGATGGAGTTATACCTCCGGAAATCTTCGGATTTTTATTTCTAGTCTTTTTTTGCCTGGTGTTTTTGCTTCCCTCCTTTGTGGTTGCTCCCTTGATTTCGGTAGACCTTGTTTTGGACTCCTGACCTGTGATTGGAGCTGACCCCGAGGTGCACCCTGGGACCTGTAGTTTTTTCTCCTCCAACCTGAGCCCCTTGCCTCGATTCCTAGTCTTGCTCCTTGTATCCTTGTATCCCTTACATCTAAATCTTTGCTTTTGCTGCTTGTATTAAACCCGTCCCTGGTCAGATCAAACACCTTACTTTGAGATGCTAAAAAGTCTCCCAAGTCTTCTGAATCAGCCAAGTCAGCCGCCTCACTGACTGTGGCCAGCGCCGACGTTTTACCAGTGAGAGGAGAAGGAGATCTTGGCAGGGCAGTGTCCTTCGGCGTTGTTCCCCCTCCTCTTCTGCTGCCAGGAATCGCGCCGAGGAGCCCCCGAGCAGCGGCCCCACGGCCGCGCCTAAGCTCCACGGCTGCCCTCCTCCAACACGGGAGAAAGGCGGAGGCAGGAGAGGGAGGTGCAGCAGGCAAACACATTCACCGAGTCCTGACGGATAATGCAGCTAAAACTTCGGAAACGGGCAAGCTCCGTTATAGAGGTATTCCGCGGGTTGTGCCCAACAGCATAGCTCCGTTGTCAGCGGTGCAGTGGTGCAGGGTCTCAGAAGGCTGCTCGGAGCGCGCGGACCGCTCTAGCCGACGGCCGCCATGTTTCCCCAGGTATGCTTGTATCAATGTTGACTTTCTTGTCGATCTTCAGGATCTGGATTTCTTTCAGGTTCTTCTTCTGAATCTGAATCAGCTGTTGTATCACCTTCGTCAGGATTCTCAGGTGCTGGTACACGTATGGTGTGGCTAGCATGAATCCATCTCTTCAATCCCCTACACTTTACTGCATTTGTTGTTACTAATATCATCTGTCTTGCCTTCTGCCACCTTGGTACTAGGCAGTTTCTTCTTCGATGTACTTTTGTCCTTACCCAGTCTCCTAGTAACAGATCATGTGCTTGTTCTTTCTCTTTTGTAATTACTTCAGTTCCCACCTGATGGAACATAGAAGTTACCACATCAGATAGATTTTTGCAGTAGTCCATAATGATGCTATCATTAATGCTCAACAGTTTATCAACTGGAACAAATGCTTGCCTCATTACTCTACCCATTAGAATCTCGTGCGGATTCAAAACTTTCTTTCTATCTGGAATGCTTCTCAAAGACATCAAAACAAGTGGAAGTGCATCTGTCCACTTCATTCCTGTTGCTAGGCACATCTTTGCTATTCTGTTTTTTATTGTACCATTTACTTGCTCAACAACACCTGATGCTTCTGGTCTGTAAGCACAATGTAACTTTTGTTTTATATCCAGAGCTTCACAAACCAATTGTAGCAATCTGTTTTCAAAATGTGTGCCACGATCATCTCGACCGTCACCGGAAATCCATACCTTGGTATGATGTCTCTCAAAAGCTATTTTGCCACAGTAATTGAATCTTTGCGGCATGTTGGGAATGCTTCCACCCATCTTGAAAACAAACAGATTATCACCAAGATATATCTGAGTTTGTTGTGAGGTGGCATGTCAATGAAGTCAAGCTGTAATCTGGTAAATGGACCTCCCTCCCGTCCTATGGTTCCCATGCTTACAACAGGTTTTCTATTTGGGTTGATCTGCTGACAGATAAGACACCTTTGACAAAAATAATCTGCAATTATTCTGAATTTTGGATTGTACCATGTTTGTCTGAGTAATCTAATCATTGAATCTCTGCCAATATGTCCTGGACCATAGTAGATGCGTGCCATGTCAGAAATCATACTGTCTGCCATTACTGGTCTGTCATCTTTGTAAACCCAAATCTCATCTTCTTCTCTCTGTCTGCATCCTGCTTTTAATCATGTGTTTTTCTCTTCATCATCTGCCTCATCTTGCAATTGTTTTAGTCCCTGCTAAGTCTCAACTACAGATGTTAGCATAAGTGAGTTCAAAACATGTTCATTTTCTTTTTCCCGATTAACAGAGACATTGTTTTTTGCACAGAATTTTGCTATTGTGTCAGCATATGAATTTCCTTTTGTTATGTAATCCTCTCCTTTTTTATGTGCTGTGCAGTTTACCACTGCAATTTTTTATGGTAGCTGAATTCCATCGATTAATCTTTTTATCAACTTTGCGTTTCTAATTGGTGATCCTGCAGAAGTTAAATAACCTCTTTGAGACCAGAGCTGGCCATAGTCATGGACTATGCCATAACCATATTGACTATCAGTCACTATGGTAACTTTTAACTCTTTTCCCAATTCACATGCACGAATCAAAGCAATCAATTCTGCTACTTGAGCTGAACGAATTCCTTTGAGACAGGAAGCTTCAATTACATCTGCAACTGTGCACACCGAATATTCTGCACTCAGAACACCTTCATCTGTTCGTAAGCATGAACCATCAACAAATAAAACATATTCTGATTCAGCTAATGGGACATCTTTTATGTCCTGTCTTGGTTTAGTGCAATATTCTAATACATCCAGGCATTCATGATCAACAGCCTTATCCCTGATTTCTGTTGCAGTAGTGTCAGGTAATAATGTAAAAGGTTTTAAATTGCGTAATCAAGAGAGAGAGGTAGGACCAGAAAGCTAGTCCAAGTCCCCGGTTAATATATGATTAAATCAAAAAGAGACTAGCTCAAGTTACTTTAGGGGAGGGGGAAGACTCTGATATGTTTTGTCACGGAGTGTGAACACCCAGCAGGTGTGTTCAAAAAGCCCTCACCCACCAACCTAGTTGGTGGCATGCTTCATCATCGGGCCCACCCAGTGGCACCTAGCGTGCCCCGGGTGTGCTTCAACGCCTGACTACAGCGGAGCTGGTATTTTACTGAGTGTGCGGTGAAGATAGTTAAGGAAGTGATGTTAAAACGGCTGAACGGGGGTCCCAGTACCCGAAGGTAAAATTAGACTTTAATACCTGGGCCTCCGTCAGCGGTTAAAAATAAGGCAAGGGGATGTAAGAGGCGAGTTACGACCTCTCACATCCAATGGGTCAACATGTTTCAGCCAGTGCCTTATGACTAGACTGGCTTTCTTCAGGACCTAAAATAAGTGAGTGCAAATTACCTAGTGGGGGTGTAGGGGAGACTATGTGTCTACACGCCCTAAAGTGTATCTACGTGTGAGAGGGGGATTCCCTTCTCAAGACCACGCAAGTTATTTGCTCAGTCTGACCTCAAGGTTGGGAGGTGGCAAAGGCTTGACCAGTACTTCTGGGTTGAGCCTGCTCTGGACCTGTAGTGCCTCCTTCGCATACCGGTATGCGAAGGAGGCACTACAGGTCCAGAGCAGGCTCAACCCAGAAGTACTGGTCAAGCCTTTGCCACCTCCCAACCTTGAGGTCAGACTGAGCAAATAACTTGCGTGGTCTTGAGAAGGGAATCCCCCTCTCACACGTAGATACACTTTAGGGCGTGTAGACACATAGTCTCCCCTACACCCCCACTAGGTAATTTGCACTCACTTATTTTAGGTCCTGAAGAAAGCCAGTCTAGTCATAAGGCACTGGCTGAAACATGTTGACCCATTGGATGTGAGAGGTCGTAACTCGCCTCTTACATCCCCTTGCCTTATTTTTAACCGCTGACGGAGGCCCAGGTATTAAAGTCTAATTTTACCTTCGGGTACTGGGACCCCCGTTCAGCCGTTTTAACATCACTTCCTTAACTATCTTCACCGCACACTCAGTAAAATACCAGCTCCGCTGTAGTCAGGCGTTGAAGCACACCCGGGGCACGCTAGGTGCCACTGGGTGGGCCCGATGATGAAGCATGCCACCAACTAGGTTGGTGGGTGAGGGCTTTTTGAACACACCTGCTGGGTGTTCACACTCCGTGACAAAACATATCAGAGTCTTCCCCCTCCCCTAAAGTAACTTGAGCTAGTCTCTTTTTGATTTAATCAAAGGTTTTAAATTCACACATCTCGCAATTGAAACATTATCCGAACCAAGGATAACCTTTTTATATTTTGTTAGCCTATTGTTTGTCAAATGTTGTGTTCTGCTTCTTGTGAGGAGAATATCAACTGAGTGTGGTACATATACTTTCACAGGAAATCCCATTATTATTCCTTCACTTTGTTCCAAACTTACACTTGTTGCAGCTACTGCTTTTAAGCCCCCTGGTAATGCTTTTGCAACTGGGTCAAGAACAGCTGAGAAATAAGCTATTGGCTTTCTCAGTCTTCCGTGTCTTTGAATCAGAACTGATAATGCACATCCTTCTCTTTCACTGCAATACAGCTCAAATTCTTTTTCGTAATCAGGCATTCCTAATGCTGGAGCTTCACACAAACTTTTCTTTAATTGTTCAAAGGCTTCTAATTCAGTTTTTGTTAGGCTAATCGGGTATTTTATGTCAGCTTTTGTCAGTCTCTGCAGTGGCTTTGCAATTACTGAAAATCCACTAATCCATTGGCGACAATAACCAACCATTCCGATAAACATTCTAACTTGTCTCTGTGTTTTTGGAGGTTGCATTGCTTGAATCATTTCTATTCTTTCTGTTGTCACCTGTCTGACTCCCTTTGCAATTCTGTGACCAAGATATTTTACTTCTTGTTTGCAAAACTGTAATTTTGCAGGAGATACTTTATGTCCCTCACCTGCCAGATGATTTAAAAGAGTAATGGTATCTGTTACACAATTATCTCTTGTTTTTTCAGCCAAAAGGTGATCATCAATACATTGCACTAACGTAGATTTTCCAGGTAAATCCAGAATTTCCAATGATTTCTTTAGCAACTGATTAAAAATAGATGGACTCTCGGTGTACCCTTGAGGGATTCGACACCATGCTAAAATACGCTCTTCGAACCGAAACGCAAAACTTTGTTGGCTTTCTGGATGCAATGGAACAGTAAAGAATGCATTACACAAATCAATAACCGTATACCATTCTGCATCATGCGGAATCTGATATAAAATTACCGCTGGGTTTGGTACAACTGGGCTACATGGAACAACAATTGTATTCACCTTTCTCAGGTCTTGAACAATTCTGAAAGTTCCGTTTGGCTTTTTAATTCCCATAATCAGTGAATTACAAGGACTACTCTCAATTTCTGTTAGGACACCTTGTTTTATGAATTTGTCTATTACAGGAGTTACTGCTTCAATCACTCCTGCTTTCATTTTATACTGAGGAATGTTTGGATAACCTGTTCCTTGTTTTACTGAACTTTTTACTGGGTCTACATTTTTCATCAAACCCATTTCATCTCCAGTGAAATCCCAAATTTTAACATTCACTGTATCTTTTAATTCTTCAGGTAGATTATGCTTATCAAACACAGGAAATAATTTACTTTCTTCTGCCTCAATCATTAACATTGTTAATTTATAAAGCTCATCTTCTTCTGGAGTTTGTAGCTCAATACCATCCGGTGAGCAATATATTGCACAATTCATCTTGCACAGGATATCCCTACCTAACAGATTTACAGGACTGCTATCACAAACTACAAATCTATGCTTGTCTTTAAATTTACCTATCTCAACTTCAACTGGTTCAGTTAGATCTGTTTTTATTTGCTGATTAGCTACACCAACTACTTGGATTTTCTCTAAAGAGAGAGGAAGGTTTTCTATTTCCACTGATCTAACAGTAGAACGGGTAGCACCTGTATCCACTAGGAAAGTAATTTCTACATCATTCACTTTACCATTTACAAATGGACCAGATTGATAAACCTCAAGAGTGGCTCTAAGCACACACTTTTCCTCATCTCTCAGGCACCGTCAGAAGTAATCTTCAGAATCACTCCCTCCATCTTCTTTCAACCAATATTGTTGTGACACATTTGACACTTTCACTCTTGGTGATCTGTTTACCTGTTCACCTCCGCTGAATCCTGTTTCTGCACTGTATCGCTGCACATTTACACAGTTTGGAAGTGGCGGTTGTGGTAACTGACTTTGCTGAATCACTACCTGTCGCTGTAGCTGTTGCTGCTGATTTATCTCATTCTTCATCTGTGGATTTAATGATGTATTTTTTAAATAATTTCTGGGGGGATTCTTACATTTGCGCTTCTAGTGTCCAATTTTGCCACAATTAAAACATGGGAGTTTCTGTTTAACTCTTCTATATTTCCCATCAATTTTGGTTTATTATAATTACCTTTAAATTTCCCTTGATTCTGATCAACATTTTTATTTCCCAAATTTGCCATTTGTTGTTCAGCCACTTTTACTTGTGCCCACATAGCCTTTTCTTTTAACTTCTTTTGTTTAGCATCTATTTCATCACTACACTATTTTGCTTTTCTCAAGATATCATCTACTGTGTGTGATTGCCAACCAACTATTCCAGTTCTTACCATTTCACTAATTTCAGCTTTCAAGCCATATACAAATCTGTATATAAAATGGCTCATGTCTTTCTCACTTAAATTTTCATAACCACTGTATTGTTTGAATACCAGCAGTAATCTTTCATAAAATGAATGTACTGATTCTTTTGGCTATTGGGTTGTTCTATCTATTTTAACCCAATCTATCTCCTTTGGGGGAATCTTGTTTTTCAAAAACACAATTACCTGATCGTACTTTCTCATTACTTCTGGTGAAGGAGCACCTGTTACTTTATGTCGAGGGTATTCTTCACTAGGCCAATTTATAGTAATTTTACATTCTGCCCAAAGATCTGATGGGACAACTATGTCAAAGAATCCATCAAGATCAACCCACAAAACTTTTGAAACTTTCACAAACCTGTCTACCTGTCACTACCATTCTAAAGGTTTCTTTCTTAATCGAGGAAAATCATTTGTAAACATTAAAATGTCCTGTCTTGTCCATGGGACATGCACATATCCTCCTCCCGGTATTTCTCTCATTGGAAATTCATTTACTACTTCCTCCTTTTTTTCACTTATAGGAAATCTAAGCTTGTTCTGTCTTCATCTCTTTTCTTTGTCCATTTCACTCTCCATTTACTTAGTTCACCCCATTTTCTCAAAATCACAATCAAATCTTTTATATGAATTATTCTTCCTGTGGTATTCATATTTTCAATATCTTTTTCAGAAAAATCCACCCTATAGGTTTTCTGCAAATTCTTCTGCTTACCTAAATCTACTTCTAATTCAGAAGCCATCTCCTCTAATTGATCATATTTGTTTTTCGTTTTCCATGTTATGCTTTTGCAAATAAAAAATAATTCATCATCCTGATATGCTTTCAAACTGTCAGTTCCAATTGTTCCAATTATTAATTCCTCCAAATATGCTTTCAATTTTGCAACATCAAGTAATTTACATTCTGGGGTTTGTGTTAAATCTATTTTACTCAGACTCTTTCCCGGAGTTCCAGAGTCAGATTCTGCACCAGATGGAGTTTTACTTGTCAAACTTTGATTAAAAGTTAAGTTAGGCATCATTATTTTCTCTCGATGTATTTCAGACAAGTCTGAATAAAATTGTTCAGTCACTTTCTGTATTTCTGAATTTAATGGAACAGTTAAAGCTGATTGTCTAATTTCTTTTTGATCAAATACTGGAAGAACAGGTCCAATCGTTACAGGTACTATTACTGCTTCCATGCTTTTAGTTAACTGCTGTATTAATTCATTCTTTGAATGAATATATTCTGAGGTACTTGGTAATTCCTCATACCTTTTTGTTCTTTTTCCATTTCTTGGGGTTTCATTACTTTGAACTGGGGTTTCAATATAATTTCTATTTTCTCCTGATATATTTGAATTACATCTTGTTTCTACTCTTTCCGGTGTTTTTCTATAATTCTGATTTGTTATTTATTTATTTATTTTTTATAATTTTTACTGACATGTTAAGGTGCGATTGAGGTACAAAAAAGAAAAAAGACAATATCAGAATAAATACATCAGCATCAGTCAATAACATTAATAAACAGGCACCAGTCTAATAGAGTTCATACCAGAATAGATCGGGCAAGATAAAAGCATCAGTTGATAGCATTAATAGAACGACACAAGGCTCACAAAATTAAAATGCATACCAGCCCAGCTCAGGCAGGATAAAAGGAGCAGTTGTTCTTATTACAGAATTTCTCTTTAAAAGTTCTTAAAAGTTCAGCGCCTAGATTCCCTCCATCTTCTGAGGGGGGCCGAGACGTTTCTTCCCATTTCCTGCAATTTCTTTCCCTTAAATTCATGTAAACACGCCTCAATATTATGCATTCCTAATAACCTTGTGAGCCACATCGGGAAAGTAGGCGCGGTGGTATCTTTCCAACCAGCAGAAATAAGTATGCGTAACACTGCCACTGAGATGAAAAC
This sequence comes from Lissotriton helveticus, assembly GCF_964261635.1. Lineage (NCBI taxonomy): Eukaryota > Metazoa > Chordata > Amphibia > Caudata > Salamandridae > Lissotriton > Lissotriton helveticus. The sequence goes on from NC_136063.1 coordinate 811,940,700, forward strand.
CAGGGCTTCAGCATCCCCCATAGCCTTCAATTTCCCATCAGTACCTAGTAAAACCACGGTAGGGGATATATCGATGTTTTGATCATCTAGCAGACCCTCCAAAAACAACTGTATTTCCCTAAGAATTGGAGCCAAATTAGGGCAGTGATAAAACATATGGAGTAAATCTGCAGGACCCATATTACATCTGGGCATCTGTCGTGTTCTCTTACACCCCACGCAAATAACTTAACTGGGGTGTAATATAAATTATACAAAGTCTTGTAATGCTGGGCCTTCTGATTTGAGTATCGGAAGATTTTCTTATTCATGAGTAAGGCAAGATCTAGGTCAGCATCTGGGTCCCCTAACTTCTGGGTCAAGGTGGCTTCCGTTTTTTCCAAATCATCCTCAAGACCTTGTTGTAAATAGTTATACCCTATTCTTATTTTACTGCCCCCTTTTCTCAGATATTCGACTATTGGGTTTGCCACAGGGAGAGAGATCCTTGGTCTAAATGCCTGCAATGTCCGGTCAATTTGACTATATAACAGCCACGGGCTGGATGGAATAGCAAATTTCTGCTGCAATATGTCAAATCCAAGGATATCATCACCTAACATAATATCCCCCAGGCACCTTACCCCCGCTCCTTCCAAAGTCGACTGTCTATGTTTTGGCCTAGATGGGGAAAGATGTTGGAGTTCCATAGATCGATATTGCCATTTATTTTTGGGATATTCAGAAATTTCCTGACTGCCTTCCATGTCCCCCACACGCCTTCCAGAATCTTATATCTAGCTCTCTTATAGTATTTGCGGTCCACTTCACAATTTAGTAACCCAATGGCCTTCCTTCCCAATAGGAGCTCAAAGATAGAGGGGGTGCCTGATTATCCGGCTGGCTTTCTAGTGCTACAGGATCGAATTGTAACAGTATATTCATATGTACCAATAAGCATGTCCAATGATACAATCTAAGGTTCGGCATTGCCAAGCTTCCCCTCGCCAATGGCAAGGACATATGAGTAATCGATCGTCTGGTTTTGCCATACTGCCAGATGAACCGCAAAAATACTGATTCTATTTTTCTAATCACCCTTTCTTCTAACAGCAATGGGATGGCTCGAAATAAATACATAACCTTTGAAAACATGGTCCTTTTTAAAACATTCACCCTCCCGATCAGTGATAGATGTAACACATCGATTCTTTTTAGCTCGGTTTCAATAGAATCTATCATGGGTAAATAGTTATTTTTAATAATCACATCCACGTTGGCATACACCCTTACCCCCAGATACACGGCTGAGTCAACAAACCTTTGATCCGTCTTAATGATATTATTCGTGCATATTATCTGAGTTTTTTCCTCGTTCAGGCGGTACCCCGACCGCCCCCCAAAATCCTTGGCCAGTTGACACAGCTCTATCATAGATTGATGAGGATCCGTGGTTATTATTGCCAAGTCGTCTGCGTATGCTAACAACTTCGTGGAGTGACCATTAAGGATCACTGGGGTGATCTGTTCAGAGGCTAAGATTTTCTGGATGAGTGGGTCGATATATAAAGAAAACAAAATTGGAGAACATGGGCATCCTTGGCGAGTGCCCCTTCTAATTAATATTTCGTCCGATCTCTGGCCCATGACCATAACCCTCGCCTTAATGGCTCTTATGCTTTTATTCCCAAAACCACTACCAGCTAGGATATCCCACAGAAACTCCCGGACCACGAGGTCAAACGCTTTTTCCGCGTCGAGGAGGACCATGCCCCCCCCCCCGTGGCAGCATGGGCATCAAATAGTGCGATGGCCCGTCTGGTATGATCCGTTGTGCCCCTACCTGGCACAAACCCGTGCTGCCACAGAGCGACGAGGTGGCCAATGACCCCCCCAATCTTTTGGCCCAGACCATTGAATATAATTTGGTGTCCGCGTTGATAAGCGAGATTGGTCGATATGACCCTGGGTTATCTTTGGGTTTGCCCTTTTTATGGAATATGACAATATTAGTCTCTTTCCAAGAGTCTGGAATTATGCCTGTATAAATATTACCGTTAAATAAATCCAGAAGGATTGGAGCTATCTCTTTTTCTAGGAATTTGTAGACTTCCAGGGGAATCCCGTCTGGGCCTTACCAGCTGCCAACTCCCGCAAAGCCGTCCTTACTTCAGTCAGGGTCAGGTCTCTATCCAATAGTTCTCTGCTATGCTCGTCTAACACAGGACCAACATCGTCGCATTCCGGACCCTATCTTCCTCATCATACAGTGTTTGATAAAAGGTCTTAAAAACTCTTAATATATCCTTAGGCACCGTATAATCGATACCATCCTCTTGTAAACTGGAAATTGTGTTTTTAGTCCTCTCCTGCCTGATCCAGAGTGACAAAGCCCTCCCCGCCTGCTCACCCGTTTCATAACACTTTGCCCTTGAAGACTGGTATTCTCTGACCTCTTCCTGAGTAACTATTCCCTGGAGATCCGCTTTAATAGTGGCGATTCTATTTAGGCTTGCCTGACCATCTGCCCCCTGCGCAATATCCTTAATATGCAGTTCTTATGCCGCCACCAGCTCCCTGATCAGGTTCTCAATCTCCCTCTTGTCCTCTCTCCTTAGCCTAGCTGAGCAACTTAACGATTCTCCCCTTAAGGAGGTCTTAAATGCTTCCCAGACTCTATTTCGGGATGTACTATAACGATTTATATCATAAAATTATTTTGCCCCCTGTCAGAGATGTTCCACAAACCTATTGTCAGATAAGAGCTTCCTCTCGAACGTCCAGCTTGTGTGTTTCCTCTCAACCTTATCTACTTCAAGAGATAAAATCAATGGGTTGTGGTCTGAAATTGATTTTGGTAGCTTCGTAATGTACACCTTGTTAAGTACCAAGGAAGAAATCAGAAAATAATCCAGCTTGGAATATTTCTGACATGGGTGCGAAAAATACGTAAACCCTGGATTTATAGGCTCCCTAACACCCCAGACATCCTTCAGCTCGTGTGATTTCATAAGTGAATCCAGAGCCCGATACACTCTAGGTTTTCGTCCTGAATACCCACCTAACCTATTCCAATCAACCGAAGTCACCACACAATATGATAGGAGCTGGCTAGCTCTTCCTCTAAGAAATCAGAAACCTCGGGGTCATCCTGATTCGAGCCGTACACTATGCAGATCGTATAACCCAAGATAAGCTCGGCTATTACCCATCTCCCCAAGCTATCAACCTTAGATCTCTTGGTCCCCCCTAAAGCTTGCTTAGCCAGTATGGCGACCCCCCTAACTGTAGAAGTTTGCGAAGAGAAGGCCAGTAACTCAAAGCCCCTAAAATTCATTAGGTTCCTTTTTGCGCAGGGGAGGTGGGTCTCTTGAAGACATAAAATATCGATATTATTATATTTGATGAAATGACCCAGCCTTTGGCGCTTCCTCCAGTCGTTCAACCCACCCACATTGATTGTACAAATTCTAATGTGTGGCATAATAATGCGCTGAGCTTTTCCGGCAGAAAGAAACAGCCTCACTGGCCGTATCCAATACCATTGATGAAACCTCCTGATCAGGACAAAAAAACTCAAAACACCGAATCATCTCATTTTTTTTTTTTAGATTTTTCCCCCTTATCCCATCTTTCCCCCCTCCCTGCTTCTCCTTGAGACCTCCCCTCCCAGACCCACCCCTCCTGGCCGTTTCACCCCCCCCACTCTCTATCCACCCCAGCACCCACTCACATGGGGCGCTCAGACCTGGTCTGTGCACGTGACGGATGACAGTTGAAGCAGTGGAGAAAAAATAGAGAAAAAAAGAAGATTCCATAACGACACCCTACATGCACCTTATAACCCAATAAATAGCCTTACGCCACCAATTCACCGCGATTTCCGGCATTGTCCGTAATCCTTCATCTGACTATGACATTCAAGGCATTCTTAAATTTCGCATTGGACAGGGAGTTCCTTAATCAATATTAATCTTAATTCCCTTGCGATTCCAGATATTCTTTAGCTTTAATTTCAGAGGCAAAGTATAATGTTCTCCCTCCGTTGATTATTTTTAATTGAGCCGGGTTAATGAGATATGCCTGCATCTTTTTATCTTGAAACGGCTTTAACAGTTGCCTCCACCTCCATCGTCTCTCAACCGTTGCATGACAGAAGTCAGGGCCGACCAAAAAAGCCACTCCTTCGATAAATTTCTTTGAATCCGGTCTTGCTTTTTCCGCAATCGCCTGTCTTAGTACAAAGTTGCCCAGAAATATTAGTATTGCTCTAGGTTTGTCCCCTTCCTTTGCATTCCTGTTCAATCTGAACGGGGTACGATGGGCCCGCTGAATTTCGATTGCCCAGTTCCAACCTTTGAGTTCTGGAAACGCTTGCTCAAAGAGCTTGATAACATAAGCTCTTGCGTCAGGCCTTTCAACTCCCTCCGGTATACCCAAAATCCAAAGGTTGTTGCGCCTCATCCGGTTCTCCATGTCCTCCAGTTTCCACTGGATATCGATTACTTGGGAGCTTTGAGCATCCACCTTGCTTGTTGCCGCTGCTGCCTCCATCTCTGTTGAGACCACTCTCTCCTCTAGATTTGACATCCGATCACCCAGGTTGACGCAAGCTTTGGACAGCACAACTCCCTGAATCTTTTTAACGGCGGCTTGTGCCTTACGACTGTCCTGACGGGTTTCCTCTCTGTGTGCAATAATCTCCTGGTGGATAACCTCGAGAAGTGACATCTGTGCAGCTTCCCCACAAGGGCTCCCCAAAAGCGGCATGGCTGAAGAATGATCCCAGCTAAGCTCCTGTTCTTTCATTCCTGCTGGTAGTTTCACTGTCGTTGCCGGTACCTCATGCTCCGGTTCGCTTTCTTACTCCAGGTTACTGTCTTCCTGCACGGAACTGTTGTCCTCATCATCGTTTTCTGACCATTCACCGCCTTCTGAGACCGAGAAAAACCATTCAAGGCCTTATCCTTCAATTTATCGGCTTCAAGGGGGACCGCATTGTTTACCAAGTCACTCTCCTGCCCACCTGACTGGGTCATATACAAATCTACCCTAGCTGTACTGCTGGGTTCCTCGGTTGCTGTACCTCCGGAATTAACTGTATCTGTACTTAATGCTGCCCTTCCTTGTCTCGGAAGCGTCTGCCCACTAATAATACCTCCAGTACTTCCAGTACCTATGGCAGGTTCCGGTGCTGTATTTGTTTTGTTTGTATCCTCACCCTGTTCCTCTGCACCCTGACCGTTTGCCTCTTCTGTTCTCTGAGGGCGAGTAGTTGGTATATCCAGTATGGAAATAGGTGCTTCATCATGTTCTCTCCCCCCTTCTGTCTCTTCCGCCTCTTCGGTCACCTCAGCCCGAACCTCAGCCTGGGCCCCCTCATTAGGTAGCACGTTAGCTTTTGATCCTTTATTTTTGCCCATTTTAGAAAAAATGTCAGCGATTCGGGTAGTAGCCAACCTTGTCTTAACCGCCGGCTGTTGCTGCTTCCTTACCGGGGGTGTCTGCTTCTTTTGCCGGTTGTCTGCCTCCTCCGCTTCTGCTGCCGCCTCAGCAGCTGCTTTCCTCTTGAGCGCTGCTGCTTTGGTATTCACATTCATCTTGGGAGCCATGGCCCCCCTCCTCCTTTCTCTTTCGCTGTGCCACCAGTTCTGTGACCCTCTCTCCTCTCGGACCGGCTCCGCAGAGAGCTCTGCCTGATTCCGTGGCCTTCGCGGGCTCCGCAGCTCCTCGCTCCGCCCCTCTGTCCTTCGTCGAGCTCTGCTCCTGAGAACGCTCACGGCCAGCGTCAATTCCCGCAGCAGCAGCCGTCCCAGCAGTCCGCGGCAGGTAAGAGGTAGATACATAGACCCCTTAACCGCTTATAAATTTATATCGATTTTTGCCGGTTTTGCGTTTAGGCTTTCAGTGGCATTTTCATGGCATTTCAACATTCGCGCTTGGGCTCCGACCGCATCTCCACTGCTTCACTGCTCACGGTCGTCTTAGGCAGCCGCCATCTTGCCCCCAATTCTGATTTGTTTTAGGAGATGCCTCATCAATAATTTCTCTTGGTGGGGCACTTCCTGAGTAACTATTCCCTGGAGATCCGCTTTAATAGTGGCGATTCTATTTAGGCTTGCCTGACCATCTGCCCCCTGCGCAATATCCTTAATATGCAGTTCTTATGCCGCCACCAGCTCCCTGATCAGGTTCTCAATCTCCCTCTTGTCCTCTCTCCTTAGCCTAGCTGAGCAACTTAATGATTCTCCCCTTAAGGAGGCCTTAAATGCTTCCCAGACTCCATTTCGGATGTACTATAACGATTTATATCATAAAATTATTTTGCCCACTGTCTGAGATGTTCCACAAACCTATTGTCAGATAAGAGCTTCCTCTCGAACGTCCAGCTTGTGTGTTTCCTCTCAACCTTATCTACTTCAAGAGATAAAATCAATGGGTTATGGTCTGAAATTGATTTTGGTAGCTTCGTAATGTACACCTTGTTAAGTACCAAAGAAGAAATCAGAAAATAATCCAGCTTGGAATATTTCTGACATGGGTGCGAAAAATACGTAAACCCTGGATTTATAGGCTCCCTAACACCCCAGACATCCTTCAGCTCGTGTGATTTCATAAGTGAATCCAGAGCCCGATACACTCTAGGTTTTCGTCCTGAATACCCACCTAACCTATTCCAATCAACCGAAGTCACCACACAATATAATAGGAGTTGGCCAGCTGGCTAGCTCTTCCTCTAAGAAATCAGAAACCTTGGGGTCTTCCTGATTCGAGCCGTACACTATGCAGATCCTATAACCCAAGATACGCTCGGCTATTACCCATCTCCCCAAGCTATCAACCTTAGATCTCTTGGTCCCCCCTAAAGCTTGCTTAGCCAGTATGGCGACCCCCCTAACTGTAGAAGTTTGCGAAGAGAAGGCCAGTAACTCAAAGCCCCTAAAATTCATTAGGTTCCTTTTTGCGCAGGGGAGGTGGGTCTCTTGAAGACATAAAATATCGATATTATTATATTTGATGAAATGACCCAGCCTTTGGCGCTTCCCCCTGTCGTTCAACCCACCCACATTGATTGTACAAATTCTAATGTGTGGCATAATAATGCGCTGAGCTTTTCCGGCAGAAAGAAACAGCCTCACTGGCCGTATAGTGGGGCACTTGGAGAAGTCCATAAACAAACTGGTTGATAAGGTGGCGGTTTTTTAGTATAAATTTCTTCTAATACCGCATCTTCTAAATCACTTTCTTCACTATTTCTATTTGTCTTTTGGGCACTCTTTTGTCCAGTTACCTCATCAATTAGACTCACTGGGTGCAAGCCATCGCACATGTCTGCACTTCTCCATCGACGCATTCTATCCTCATGTGTTTCTCTATTAATATCTGATCCTGTTCTCCTTGATATTCCTCTACTCTCTCGTTGTAACTCAAGCATTTCATCCTCCCATTCAACTAGAGCTTCAAATTGAGTAGGTCTAGGCTTTGGTACAAGTTTCATAATTTTTTCTCTTAAGTTTTTCAAAACTGCCATGTTAAATGATCCATCTTCCGGCCATGCTAATACACCATCATTTTCAGTATACTTCATCCAATTCGCAATCCAAAGACAAGTATGATAACCATATTCACCCAACATATACGCTGCAGGTGTTTTGTACTTATGAATTAATCTTCCACCTCGCGTTGAAATTTTCTTGTCAGGTTTAAGTTTGTTTTTCAATTTCTGAAACCATGAAAGCTTCTTTTTCTCCTTCATAAAATAATAATCCATGTTTTAAACAATTTCCCTTACTTCAGTAAAGATCGTAACAACTTCGTTGTTATTCCGCAACACCAACCAATCCGTGCGCGAAACTCACCAACAAGCCAATCAGGTTAAGTTTCGTTACTATTTTACTCAACCAATAAAATTACTGCTTTTCAGGATGAGCCAATCAGTTGTAGCTTGCCTTAGTCACGTGAACCAATCGGTGAGCGAACAATGTGACATATGTTAGCCAATCACAGCGCAACACTTGTGACGTATGCTGCCGCTGCAGCTACTCTGTCCCTTGCTCCACTCCTAACTAAACCCCTCCTTCACAATTTTTAAAGCGCCATATTTACAAAACTTACGATTGAATTCTGTTAATAACTCCACAAAAAACAAACCATTTGTCTGTTTCGCTAAAATAAAGTGATAGCTTTTCCAGACATTCAAGTATTCTTTTACTTGAAATAGACAACGCTATTTTCACAGAATATTTAAATTCATCGATAAAGTAAGGCTACTTTACCCTTCTAGCAGGTAATAACGAACTTGTTTCTCTCTAAATGCACATACAGAGATGTTTTACACCTCCTTAGAGACAATTCAGAGTTTAACTCAATCGTATATTACAAATTCATTAACGCACATTCATACAGAAAAATCCCTAACCATGCATTCATAAATCTTTAGTAGGACTTTAACCCACCAATAGAAATCCTCACTCACCAGTAAGAATAGACGATGCTTCCTTACCTTTCACTCAAGCTTAGATAAATTCTACTACTCTTTTCACAGTGAGTTTTAAAATAGGATCCCAGTCCCTATACTCGAAAGCTACGATTTCATAGACAATCCTCACTATACATTCTACCTAACACACCTAAAATCCCTAAACTTGTGCTGTACGACCACAACACTTGTGATATACGGCGATACCACTATTTTGAAACAGAACAAATGCACTGTGTAACCTCACCTGTCACACTTCTCATGCCGACACAAACGAGGAATTTTCACACTGCTGGAAAAAACCTTTCGACTACATATAACAACTGACCAAACTTAACATGTGTTAGACATCAATCCTATGTATTTACCATGTAACATACTAATCACCATAAAAACCGAACTCTGCTACCAAGAAATTGATCCAGCGCTCCGGCGATTGGATCAACTGATGGTAATTAGACCATGAATAAGCAAGACCAGCTTGTCATTTCAAATCTAATTTTATTAACTTTATTTTTCATAAAGAAAAAGCATTTTATGTTTTAGAATCTTTATTTTATAAGCAATCAAGAAAGCAGCTTTTAATGAGGAAATGAATTAATAAACTGACATTTTCAAAGCAAGCTCAGAGACATGTAACATTAGCAAAATAAAAGTTTCCATTCCCTAAATCTATTTCCCTGACTAATTCTCACTGCATCTAGAAAAGAAAAATCATTAAAGTCTGCTGTCCTTACGTGCGCCAAAAGTCCGACAGCATGTCACGTTAATCAGGAAACGGAAAGAAGCGAGCCTTTTTTCCTGCTCATGGTGTCAGGTTTTATACCTTTCTTTCTAGCTAAACTTTCTACATTTTACATTCTTTTGAACAAACCCGAGCTTTTCATTGGCTGTCCTCTGTCAGTCCACGATAAAGTATGTTAGGTCATCTCCCTTTCTTGACCAAGTCCAGGCTTCACATAAGCCCTATTGTCTTTCACTTCCACATCTTTCAGCTTCCTCAAAAAAGTAACTTTTCCTCGAGTTTCAAACATTTACTTCCTAGCATTGGCAGACACATTAAGTTTCTGTCCTTGAGCCTTTTCTCTGAGAGCACGTTTAACACGGCCAAAGAACTGCTTTTAAGAATAATGATGAGAGTGCAGTAAAAAATCTTCACAACCACGCATGTGTAAAGATATCACTCTGGACAAGTTTTCGTGTCTGCAGCTCTGTCAGCCATGTTTCTGAACCACCTTTAGGCCTCACTTTGGAAACTATTATTAAACAAACACAACACATCACTTAATTAAAGAATTGAGACCCATTCTGTTACCCCCCCTTTACTAATTAATCCCGTTAATTATGTTACCTAGCAAAAGCACAAACAAGCAGCATTATATTTACTTCTCCTTTTGGGAACTGCTGCACGAACTCCTTGATACAAAAGGGGATGATGGACGGAGCGCCTGAGCAAATCAAACACTCACCCCCAGTCAACTGATCTGGGTTTAATCCATCACCATTCTTTAGCCCACTCAGCCACCCCATTTCAGACATGGCTATATGCAAATCAGTCTGACCCTGTGCCTCATGGGAACAGTCCAGCCCGAACTGCCAAGCCATGTCTTCCATGGACCGGAAACAAGCATCCTGGGACCGGTTTCGGATATATAATCCTCATCAGCCAGGCTATCTTGAATCCAGTGGCCAAGTGAGCAAGGGACTCACGTCTGAGCATACCCTGCCACACTTAGGGCGAACAAAGCGATACAAAAGGGTATGATGGACGGAGTGTTTGAGCAAATCAAACACTCACCCCCAGTCAACTGATCTGGGTTTAATCCATCACCATTCTTTAGCCCACTCAGCCACCCCATTTCGGACATGGCTATATGCAAATCAGTCTGACCCTGTGCCTCATGGGAACAGTCTAGCCCGAACTGCCAAGCCATGTCTTCCATGGACCGGAAACAAGCATCTTGGGACCAGTTTCGGATTCATAATCCTCATCAGTCAGGCTATCTTGAATCCAGTGGCCAAGTGAGCAAGGGACTCACGTCTGAGCATACACTGCCACACTTAGGGCGAACAAAGCGATACAAAAGGGGATGATGGACGGAGCGCCTGAGCAAATCAAACACTCACCCCCAGTCAACTGATCTGGGTTTAATCCATCACCATTCTTTAGCCCACTCAGCCACCCGATTTCAGACATGGCTATATGCAAATCAGTCTGACCCTGTGCCTCATGGGAACAGTCCAGCCCGAACTGCCAAGCCATGTCTTCCATGGACCGGAAACAAGCATCCTGGGACCGGTTTTGGATTCATAATCCTCATCAGCCAGGCTATCTTGAATAAAGTGGCCAAGTGAGCAAGGGACTCACGTCTGAGCATACCCTGCCACACTTAGGGCGAACAAAGCGATACAAAAGGGGATGATGGACGGAGCGCCTGAGCAAATCAAACACTCACCCCCAGTCTACTGATCTGGGTTTAATCCATCACCATTCTTTAGCCCACTCAGCCACCCCATTTCAGACATGGCTATATGCAAATCAGTCTGACCCTGTCCTCATGGGAACAGTCCAGCCCGAACTGCGAAGCCATGTCTTCCATGGACCGGAAACAAGCATCCTGGGACCGGTTTCGGATTCATAATCCTCATCAGCCAGGCTATCTTGAATCCAGTGGCCAAGTGAGCAAGGGACTCACGTCTGAGCATACCCTGCCACACTTAGGGCGATTAAAGCGATACAATAGGGGATTCAAGCTATCCAGGCTGAATGAAGGCTGATACCCAGAAACCGGTCCTTGGATGCTTGATTCCGGTCTGGGAAAGACATGGCTTGGTAGTTCGGACTGGACTGTTCCCATGAGGCACAGGGTCAGAGCTGATTTGCATATAGCCAGTGTCTAACCCAGGGTGGTGTGGAGTGCAAATAAACCATGGATATAGGCCCAGATCCTTGTACTGGGGTGAATGTATGACATTGTTCTACATTCTGTCCATCAACTGTGTTTTTTGCAATTTTCACCCCGAGTGGGCTGGGTATGCTCAGACGTGTGTCCCAGGCTCTCCACACCACTGGAGTCATGCTATCCAGGCTGAATGAAGGCTGATAGCCAGAAACCGGTCCTTGGATGCTTGATTCCGGTCTGGGAAAAACATGGCTTGGTAGTTCGGACTGGACTGTTCCCATGAGGCACAGGGTCAGAGCTGATTTGCATATAGCCAGTGTCTAACCCAGGGTGGCCTGGAGTGCACAAAAACGATGGATTTAGGCCCAGATCCTTGTACTGGGGTGAATGTATGACATTGTTCTACATTCTGTCCATCAACTGTGTTTTTTTGCAATTTTCACCCAGAGTGGGCTGGGTATGCTCAGACGTGAGTCCCAGGCTCTCCACACCACTGGAGTCAAGCTATCAAGGCTGATAGCCAGAAACCGGTCCTTGGATGCTTGATTCCGGTCTGGGAAAGACATTGCTTGGTAGTTCGGACTGGACTGTTCCCATGAGGCACAGGGTCAGAGCTGATTTGCATATAGCCAGTGTCTAACCCAGGGTGGTGTGGAGTGCAAATAAACCATGGATATAGGCCCAGATCCTTGTACTGGGGTGAATGTATGACATTGTTCTACACTCTGTCCATCAACTGTGTTTTTTGCAATTTTCACCCCGAGTGGGCTGGGTATGCTCAGACGTGAGTCCCAGGCTCTCCACACCTCTGGAGTCAAGCTATCCAGGCTGAATGAAGGCTGATAGCCAGAAACCGGTCCTTGGATGCTTGATTCCGGTCTGGGAAAGACATGGCTTGGTAGTTCGGACTGGACTGTTCCCATGAGGCACAGGGTCAGAGCTGATTTGCATATAGCCAGTGTCTAACCCAGGGTGGTGTGGAGTGCAAAAAAACGATGGATTTAGGCCCAGATCCTTGTACTGGGTTGAATGTATGACATTGTTCTACATTCTGTCCATCAACTGTGTTTTTTGCAATTTTCACCCCGAGTGGGCTGGGTATGCTCAGACGTGAGTCCCAGGCTCTCCACACCACTGGAGTCAAGCTATCCAGGCTGAATGAAGGCTGATAGCCAGAAACCGGTCCTTGGATGCTTGATTCCGGTCTGGGAAAGACATGGCTTGGTAGTTCGGACTGGACTGTTCCCATGAGGCACAGGGTCAGAGCTGATTTGCATATAGCCAGTGTCTAACCCAGGGTGGTGTGGAGTGCAAAAAAACGATGGATTTAGGCGCAGATCCTTGTACTGGGGTGAATGTATGACATTGTTCTACATTCTGTCCATCCACTGTGTTTTTTTGCAATTTTCACCCAGAGTGGGCTGGGTATGCTCAGACGTGAGTCTCAGGCTCTCCACACCACTGGAGTCAAGCTATCAAGGCTGATAGCCAGAAACCGGTCCTTGGATGCTTGATTCCGGTCTGGGAAAGACATTGCTAGGTAGTTCGGACTGGACTGTTCCCATGAGGCACAGGGTCAGAGCTGATTTGCATATAGCCAGTGTCTAACCCAGGGTGGTGTGGATTGCAAAAAAACGATGGATTTAGGCCCAGATCCTTGTACTGGGGTGAATGTATGACATTGTTCTACACTCTGTCCATCAACTGTGCTTTTTGCAATTTTCAACCCGAGTGGGCTGGGTATGCTCAGACGTGAGTCCCAGGCTCTCCACACCACTGGAGTCAAGCTATCAAGGCTGAATGAAGGCTGATAGCGAGAAACCGGTCCTTGGATGCTTGATTCCGGTCTGGGAAAGACATGGCTTGGTAGTTCGGACTGGACTGTTCCCATGAGGCACAGGGTCAGAGCTGATTTGCATATAGCCAGTGTCTAACCCAGGGTGGTGTGGGGTGCAAAAAAACGATGGATTTAGGCCCAGATCCTTGTACTGGGTTGAATGTATGACATTGTTCTACATTCTGTCCATCAACTGTGTTTTTTTCAAATTTCCCCCCGAGTGGGCTGGGTATGCTCAGACGTGAGTCCCAGGCTCTCCACACCTCTGGAGTCAAGCTATGTAGGCTGATAGCCAGAAACCGGTCCTTGGATGCTTGATTCCGGTCTGGGAAAGACATGGCTTGGTAGTTCGGACTGGACTGTTCCCATGAGGCACAGGGTCAGAGCTGATTTGCATATAGCCAGTGTCTAACCCAGGGTGGTGTGGAGTGCAAAAAAACGATGGATTTAGGCCCAGATCCTTGTACTGGGGTGAATGTATGACATTGTTCTACATTCTGTCCATCCACTTTGTTTTTTGCAATGTTCACCCCGAGTGGGCTGGGGATGCTCAGACGTGAGTCCCAGGCTCTTCACACCACTGGAGTCAAGCTATCCAGGCTGAATGAAGGCTGATAGCCAGAAACCGGTCCTTGGATGCTTGATTCCGGTCTGGGAAAGACATGGCTTGGTAGTTCGGACTGGACTGTTCCCATGAGGCACAGGGTCAGAGCTGATTTGCATATAGCCAGTGTCTAACCCAGGGTGGTGTGGAGTGCAAAAAAAATGATGGATTTAGGCCCAGATCCTTGTACTGGGGTGAATGTATGACATTGTTCTACATTCTGTCCATCAACTGTGTTTTTTGCAATTTTCATCCCGAGTGGGCTGGGTATGCTCAGACGTGAGTCCCAGGCTCTCCACACCACTGGAGTCAAGCTATCCAGGCTGAATGAAGGCTGATAACCAGAAACTGGTACTTGGATGCTTGATTCCGGTCTGGGAAAGACATGGCTTGGTAGTTCGGACTGGATTGTTCCCATGAGGCACTGGGTCAGAGCTGATTTGCATATAGCCAGTGTCTAACCCAGGGTGGTGTGGAGTGCAAAAAAACGATGGATTTAGGCCCAGATCCTTGTACTGGGGTGAATGTATGACATTGTTCTACATTCTGTCCATCAACTGTGTTTTTTTGCAATTTTCACCCAGAGTGGGCTGGGTATGCTCAGACGTGAGTCCCAGGCTCTCCACACCACTGGAGTCAAGCTATCAAGGCTGATAGCCAGAAACCGGTCCTTGGATGCTTGATTCCGGTCTGGGAAAGACATTGCTTGGTAGTTCGGACTGGACTGTTCCCATGAGGCACAGGGTCAGAGCTGATTTGCATATAGCCAGTGTCTAACCCAGGGTGGTGTGGAGTGCAAATAAACCATGGATATAGGCCCAGATCCTTGTACTGGGGTGAATGTATGACATTGTTCTACACTCTGTCCATCAACTGTGTTTTTTGCAATTTTCACCCCGAGTGGGCTGGGTATGCTCAGACGTGAGTCCCAGGCTCTCCACACCTCTGGAGTCAAGCTATCCAGGCTGAATGAAGGCTGATAGCCAGAAACCGGTCCTTGGATGCTTGATTCCGGTCTGGGAAAGACATGGCTTGGTAGTTCGGACTGGACTGTTCCCATGAGGCACAGGGTCAGAGCTGATTTGCATATAGCCAGTGTCTAACCCAGGGTGGTGTGGAGTGCAAAAAAACGATGGATTTAGGCCCAGATCCTTGTACTGGGTTGAATGTATGACATTGTTCTACATTCTGTCCATCAACTGTGTTTTTTGCAATTTTCACCCCGAGTGGGCTGGGTATGCTCAGACGTGAGTCCCAGGCTCTCCACACCACTGGAGTCAAGCTATCCAGGCTGAATGAAGGCTGATAGCCAGAAACCGGTCCTTGGATGCTTGATTCCGGTCTGGGAAAGACATGGCTTGGTAGTTCGGACTGGACTGTTCCCATGAGGCACAGGGTCAGAGCTGATTTGCATATAGCCAGTGTCTAACCCAGGGTGGTGTGGAGTGCAAAAAAACGATGGATTTAGGCGCAGATCCTTGTACTGGGGTGAATGTATGACATTGTTCTACATTCTGTCCATCCACTGTGTTTTTTTGCAATTTACACCCAGAGTGGGCTGGGTATGCTCAGACGTGAGTCTCAGGCTCTCCACACCACTGGAGTCAAGCTATCAAGGCTGATAGCCAGAAACCGGTCCTTGGATGCTTGATTCCGGTCTGGGAAAGACATTGCTAGGTAGTTCGGACTGGACTGTTCCCATGAGGCACAGGGTCAGAGCTGATTTGCATATAGCCAGTGTCTAACCCAGGGTGGTGTGGATTGCAAAAAAACGATGGATTTAGGCCCAGATCCTTGTACTGGGGTGAATGTATGACATTGTTCTACACTCTGTCCATCAACTGTGCTTTTTGCAATTTTCAACCCGAGTGGGCTGGGTATGCTCAGACGTGAGTCCCAGGCTCTCCACACCACTGGAGTCAAGCTATCAAGGCTGAATGAAGGCTGATAGCGAGAAACCGGTCCTTGGATGCTTGATTCCGGTCTGGGAAAGACATGGCTTGGTAGTTCGGACTGGACTGTTCCCATGAGGCACAGGGTCAGAGCTGATTTGCATATAGCCAGTGTCTAACCCAGGGTGGTGTGGGGTGCAAAAAAACGATGGATTTAGGCCCAGATCCTTGTACTGGGTTGAATGTATGACATTGTTCTACATTCTGTCCATCAACTGTGTTTTTTTCAAATTTCCCCCCGAGTGGGCTGGGTATGCTCAGACGTGAGTCCCAGGCTCTTCACACCACTGGAGTCAAGCTATCCAGGCTGAATGAAGGCTGATAGCCAGAAACCGGTCCTTGGATGCTTGATTCCGGTCTGGGAAAGACATGGCTTGGTAGTTCGGACTGGACTGTTCCCATGAGGCACAGGGTCAGAGCTGATTTGCATATAGCCAGTGTCTAACCCAGGGTGGTGTGGAGTGCAAAAAAAATGATGGATTTAGGCCCAGATCCTTGTACTGGGGTGAATGTATGACATTGTTCTACATTCTGTCCATCAACTGTGTTTTTTGCAATTTTCATCCCGAGTGGGCTGGGTATGCTCAGACGTGAGTCCCAGGCTCTCCACACCACTGGAGTCAAGCTATCCAGGCTGAATGAAGGCTGATAACCAGAAACTGGTACTTGGATGCTTGATTCCGGTCTGGGAAAGACATGGCTTGGTAGTTCGGACTGGATTGTTCCCATGAGGCACTGGGTCAGAGCTGATTTGCATATAGCCAGTGTCTAACCCAGGGTGGTGTGGAGTGCAAAAAAACGATGGATTTAGGCCCAGATCCTTGTACTGGGGTGAATGTATGACATTGTTCTACATTCTGTCCATCAACTGTGTTTTTTGCAATTTTCACCCCGAGTGGGCTGGGTATGCTCAGACGTGAGTCCCAGGCTCTTCAGACCACTGGAGTCAAGCTATCCAGGCTGAATGAAGGCTGATAGCCAGAAACCGGTCCTTGGATGCTTGATTCCGGTCTGGGAAAGACATGGCTTGGTAGTTCGGACTGGACTGTTCCCATGAGGCACAGGGTCAGAGCTGATTTGCATATAGCCAGTGTCTAACCCAGGGTGGTGTGGAGTGCAAAAAAATAATGGATTTAGGCCCAGATCCTTGTACTGGGGTGAATGTATGACATTGTTCTACATTCTGTCCATCAACTGTGTTTTTTGCAATTTTCATCCCGAGTGGGCTGGGTATGCTCAGACGTGAGTCCCAGGCTCTCCACACCACTGGAGTCAAGCTATCCAGGCTGAATGAAGGCTGATAGCCAGAAACCGGTCCTTGGATGCTTGATTCCGGTCTGGGAAAGACATGGCTTGGTAGTTCAGACTGGACTGTTCCCATGAGGCACAGGGTCAGAGCTGATTTGCATATAGCCAGTGTCTAACCCAGGGTGGTGTGGAGTGCAAAAAAACGATGGATTTAGGCCCAGATCCTTGTACTGGGGTGAATGTATGACATTGTTCTACATTCTGTCCATCAACTGTGTTTTTTGCAATTTTCACCCCGAGTGGGCTGGGTATGCTCAGACGTGAGTCCCAGGCTCTCTACACCACTGGAGTCAAGCTATCCAGGCTGAATGAAGGCTGATAGCCAGAAACCGGTCCTTGGATGCTTGATTCCGGTATGGGAAAGACATGGCTTGGTAGTTCGGACTGGACTGTTCCCATGAGGCACAGGGTCAGAGCTGATTTGCATATAGCCAGTGTCTAACCATGGGTGGTGTGGTGTGCAAAAAAACGACGGATTTAGGCCAGATCCTTGTACTGGGGTGAATGTATGACATTGTTCTACATTCTGTCCATCAACTGTGTTTTTTGCAATTTTCACCCCGAGTGGGCTGGGTATGCTCAGACGTGAGTCCCAGGCTCTCCACACTACTGGAGTCAAGCTATCCAGGCTGAATGAACGCTGATAGCCAGAAACCGGTCCTTGGATGCTTGATTCCGGTATGGGAAAGACATGGCTTGGTAGTTCGGACTGGACTGTTCCCATGAGGCACAGGGTCAGAGCTGATTTGCATATAGCCAATGTCTAACCCAGGGTGGTGTGGAGTGCAAAAAAACCGATGGATTTAGGCCCAGATCCTTGTACTGGGGTGAATGTATGACATTGTTCTACATTCTGTCCATCAACTGTGTTTTTTGCAATTTTCACCCCGAGTGGGCTGGGTATGCTCAGACGTGAGTCCCAGGCTCTCCACACTACTGGAGTCAAGCTATCCAGGCTGAATGAAGGCTGATAGCCAGAAACCGGTCCTTGGATGCTTGATTCCGGTATGGGAAAGACATGGCTTGGTAGTTCGGACTGGACTGTTCCCATGAGGCACAGGGTCAGAGCTGATTTGCATATAGCCAATGTCTAACCCAGGGTGGTGTGGAGTGCAAAAAAACCGATGGATTTAGGCCCAGATCCTTGTACTGGGGTGAATGTATGACATTGTTCTACATTCTGTCCATCAACTGTGTTTTTTGCACGAACTCCTTGAGCGTTTGTCACGAAAATGACATAACATAAGCACACAAAATAAGCACATGCCATTAGTTAAACAGCCGCCTTTAATACTGACAAAGACAATAGACAAGGTTAATTTATTATTTCTTCTTTGCGTTTGCAACATAAAGCACATTAGTTTATCCCACATGTATTGATGCATGTATTCTTAAAGTAAGTTAATTAGTAATTTCACCACAACCTTATTAATTCAATTACTTGTTATGAGAGATTAACTTCACAAGTTTGAACAAAATCTTGTTCTTCATCTTGCTCCATCAGCGGCCAAACTAACTCAGAGTATCCACACCTCCATACTAGATCGTATGAACCTCCTTCACCTTGCTGAACTCTCCCTCCCCAACATCAAAACCCAGTGGAGCTCCACCCCCCCTCACACCACAGGGTTACCCAAGCACCCTCTACCACTACCCTTGAGACACCTTCGCCCTCGCAAGCACACCCCTAGTCTGCCTAACCTTACTGATGAGGAAATCCTTGCCTTCCTTAGCGACTACAACCCAGTCCCTACCACCCTTTGCCCACTAGGCATGAGAGCTAAACATAGTTTCCATCACAAAATTTACTGTGCACACCTTTAATTCCTCTGTTCTTCTTTCCTTTTCTTTGTCAATTCTTAAACAGCAGTATGCGTGCAGCCTGAGTGCGTGATCCGCCCTTATTCACGCTTGCGATGATAACTGGGAATATAGGACCGTGTTTGCGTTCCTTACACGGGCGCACAGCCATTTCTTTGATTTCATGCTCATTTCAAGATTTCAAGTCATTAGTCCAAGTACTCATAAGTGTTGTGATAACTTCATTTATTCATAGTTGTTTAATCGCAGGTGGGACAATATGTTATAAACTGCTTCTCATGCCTCAGATACGCTAATCCAAGCTTTTTTCTGGGCACGCCTTTTAACATAAAACATCTTTAGAAATGATGGAAACTAAGTTTGGACTCTGCCCTAACTACTTGTTGAACCCTCAAAAGCATTGGAAATTATAGACAAAAACCAAAACAGACAAGCACGTGAGACTCACATCTCTTTATCTGAAGGAACTTGATCGGCAAGGGTTGGCTTGATGCCAGATTCACAGACTTGTTAAGGATGTTTTTTTTACAACTGTATCTATTTTAAACAACTGTATTCATGGTTTGAACTAAGAGTTATGTTTTGAACTAAGAGCAATATATTACCCCCATGAGATATTAGCCTAGGAGTATGATCGAAGCAGCGTGTTAAACTACAAAGGGGAGGGCGGGGCAATTCTCATAATATCCAAAGTAGTGGGTTGACTAAAATGATTGGATTAGTCGTGATTTAAGCATTTAGGTTGAGCTGCTGCGGAATGAGTAAGGTTGACAATATAGCATTGTGGGAAGGCGAGTTCACAGGTTGGGAGCTAAAGGGTTGCTAAATTATGATTGGTCTGTGAGGGGAGGAGGAGTTACGCCACACGGTTTAAACATTCAGTAAGATCGGAAGGCAGGTGCCGTAATTAAGATGAGAGTAGAGGATTACACACAAAGAAACACGAAGGTACGCGAACAGGGGTTTTGATTATTGGAGTTTGGGCATCGCGTTGCAGAAGCACTGTACGGGCTAATACCCACACTAGATGTAACAGCCGCATGGTAGAATAGACGTGGCTATGTGAACTAAGTGGAGTAAGGGACCCCTTAGGATATTGTCAAGGGAAAATGGAGTTATGATTTTTAGAGGGAAAACGCTGATTAAGGGCAGGGTGTAACATACGGCATGGATCCGAGAGATTCAGTGTTCTGTTTCATATCTAAAAATATCTATAGTGTGTGTTATGATGGTGGAGAGTTCCAATTCATTTGACACATGTTTCTTCATTTATAGTGAAACCCCTGAAGAAGAGCTCTAGGGAGCTCGAAATGCATTGGGTACCACATTCATTCACTTCTGAAGATGTTTTATGTTAAAAGGCGTGCCCAAAAAAAAGCTTGGATTAGCGTTTCTGAGGCATGAGAAGCAGTTTATAACATATTGTCCCACGTGCGATTAAACAACTATGAATAAATGAAGTTATTACAACACTTATGAGTACTTGGACTAATGACTTGAAATCTTGAAATGAGCATGAAATCAAAGAAATGGCTGTGCGCTCGTGTAAGGAACGCAAACACGGTCCTATATTCTCAGTTGTGAGAGCCAAACATGCCATCCGCACAGTCTCTATCAACATCAACAGATCGGCTACTTTCTGCAACAGAAGTGTGGTCAAGATTGACCTTGCACCTGTACACTTATCCACCCTGACTCCCGACACCCCTGCAGATTCCTCTCTGTCTGGCCTCTTAATTAACTGCCAATCGGTGTTTAAGCACACCGTTGACATTGCTGCACTCATCCTAAACAAAACCTTTGACCTAGCTATTCTAACAGAATAATGGCTCAACGATTCCTCATCTCCTTGCCTGGACATCTTAGTCCCTTCCAGCTATAACATCGCCAGGCTGGACAGACAATCTAGCAAGAAAGGAGGGGGCATCGCCTGCATCTACCGCGCTAACCTCAGCGTCTCTGAACGTCTGGCTGATTCCTCTGACTCTTGTGAATACCTCGCACTCTCCATTTGTAACAACTCCACCCTATTGCGCAACCTACACATCATCTATCATCCCACTGGCACAAACGACTCCCTCCTCCAACGCCAAAGATATCCTTCTGGGCGATTTCAACTTGCATTGGAATGACCCAAAGGACCCTAATGTCAACGCCATCAAAGACCTCCTGTCCGATCAAGCCCTGACCCAAGCCTGCCCACTCCCAACATATTCAAAAGGGGCCACCCTTGACTGGATCATTTCCAAGGAATCAATAGACAAGCTTATCTCCATAGACCCGTGTGACTGGTCTGACCACCACGCCATCGCCTTCCTGGTACATGGCACCTACAAGATAAGGGCCCCTCAACCAGTGATTCCCAAAATCTGGATTAGAGATACTAGAAACCTGGACCAAAATGAACTGGAGGCTTGCTGCAAATCTGACCTCCCCCCCACATTGCACAATGGTCAATTACCTCAATAACCACTACTACGCAACTATCTTGAACATTATGGATGACCTAGCCCCACTAAAGCTCAAAAGAACCCAAACTAAAGATAGGAACCCCTGGTTCACTGAACCACTCAACAGTGAGAGTAGATGCCTCCAGCAATCCAAAAGAATCTGGAGACAGGACCCCTCCGCCGCTCATCTAAAACTTCTCTGCCAGGCCAGAAATGCCTACAACAAGAACTTCCTGAAATCAAAGTTCCGAACTTGAGAATGCCAAGAATAGACCTCGTAAGCTCTTTGATCTGGTCAAACACCAATCCAACAAACTTGTCAAAACCCCGAAAGAACCCTTCAAGGTTTTAATATCATCTGAGGAATTCTCCTCCTTCGGGGACAAAGTTGCAGCCTTAGAAGATGAACTTAGTGCCGCCACATACTCCCTATCCCTTCCTGGCCTGCCTCCCCCACCTCCTATGATGCCCCCACAATCTTTACCAAAAAATCAAGCACTCTGGACTGACTTCAATCTATGACGAAGACTCAGTTTCTAAAATCTTATCATCCCTAAACCCGAGTAACCATTTCAATGACCCATTCCCCTCCAACTGCCTAGCGGCTGTCGCCCAATCCATTATCCCTATCAGGACCAAAATAATTAACGCCTCGCTCCAGCAGGGTTCCATTCCTGACTCCCTGAAAGCCGGTCAAGTCCTCCCCATTTTGAAAAAACCATCGCTGGATCCAGCCATCACCCAAAATTTCAGACCTATCTCCAACATCTCCCTCCTAGCCAAAGTGTTGGAGAAGTATGTACAACAGCAACTAAGTCAGCACATCAATAACATCCACCTTCTTGATGTTTTCCAATCCGGTTTCCGACCTGGGCACAGCACTGAAACGACCATGCTCCAAGCCTGGACCAAGGTAAATATGCCTTTTAATCCTCCTACATCTATCCTCAGTCTTTGACACGGTCAACCACGAAAAAAAAATCGAATGCCTCAAACTGAGGATGGGTTTTGACGGCTCTGTCCTAGAATGGTTTAAATCCTTCCTCCAAAACCGATTGCAGCGATTCCTAATTAACTATCTGCTCCTTTGCCGGTCAAGGTCGGAGTCCCTCAAGGATCATCCCTGTCTCCTACCCTCTTCAACCTTTATCTTGAACCACTTACCGAAGTACTACGCACAGCGAACATCTCCTACCATATGTATGCTGATGACACTCAGCTCTACATCAAAGCCTCCTCTCTTGAGGACATTCTCTCCCTGATCGTGGCCCAGAAATCAACCGCCCAATGGCTCACCTCCAATGAACTTAGACTTAACGCCAAGAAGACAGAATTTCTCCTAATCTTCCCCCCCCCAAAAAAACTAATCCCGAGATGCAGTTATGGGTCATGGCTGTCACAGCCTTAGATTGCCCACCGACCATTGTGGACTCAGCAAAATCTTTGGGAATAACCCTGGACTGTAATTTGAACATGCGAGACCACATCAACTCGATGGCCAAATCAGCCAGATTCCACCTGAGCTACCTCTGGAGACTGAAACCCTTCCTTGACACTACCGACCTAAAAAGCACAGTCCAAGCGCTAGTAATCTCTAGACTGGAATACGGTTGTTCCACTCTCTCAGGCTTACCCAAGATCTCCCCGGCACCCCTAAAAGCCTGCCTTAATGCCGCCGCCAGACTTCTTACAAGCTTAAATGATTTTGACCATATCTCTTCACACCTGAAAGCTTTGAACTGGCTCCCGCTCAAGGCCAGAATCCTACTCAAACTTGCTTGCATCACACACAAAGCTTTATACTTCAACTCCCCTGCCTACCTTGCACAGAAACTTGTGGTATCTGGCCGAAGCAGAAACTCCCGTTCCGCCAGAGACCTTTTCTCCAACCTGCACGGTTCCAGGAAAAAAAACGTATAACCCGGCTTTCTCTGGATCTGCTCCAAGAATATTGAACTCTCACCCGCCCGCCATCAGAAGAATCCCTTCTCTGGCACGCTTCAAAAAGGAGGCCAAAACCTTCATTATGGGTAAATTCCTCTCCTAAATGCTGCCTCCTGCCGATTCTCAGTCCTTGACCAATACACAGACCGTGACCATATACGGACTAGTGCCTCCCTTCGGAATACAGTCCGACCTCTTCAAGAAATCAGGGGCCTTATCTGGAGTTAATTATATGTAAATTGTTTCATACGTGTCCGCGTAACTATTGTGATTCCTTGCCCATTGTAGACTGCTGTGTTTCCCTTAGAAAGCAATCTGATACCCTAGGGTCAAGTTCGCGCTCTATAAAACAATAAAAACAAACAAACATGTTTTGTAGACCTGTCAAAAGCATTTAACCCAGTCGACAGAAACCGCCTATGGAGAAAGTAAGCAGAATGAGTGAATGAATGAATCAATCAATCAGGGGAATCTTAAGCACGCTAATCACCCCTGAGGGTGTCAAGGGCCTGGGTGGGGGGTGTGCAGTTCTGATCAGTCGAAGAGCCAGGTCTTCAGCTTCTCCCTGAAGATGAAGACAAAGGGCCAGATGTAGGAAGGCAAATACCGGTCGGTAACGGCCGATTTCGGCCGTTACCGACCGGTATTTGGAGTTTGGGATGTGGGGGCATGTTAAAATACAGATTCGGTAATTTTACCGAATCGGTAAAATACCGAATCGGTATAATTACCGAATCTGTATTTTGACATGTAGGTAGTACTGTAATCAGTGCTACAGGGGTTTAAGAATTGTTAATTTACCACCAACTAGAAGTTGGTGGTAAATAATGAAAACCCTTTAAAAAGCATTTATTTTGCTTTTTAAACAGTGCCATGTTGCAGACATACATGCGGGCATGTATGTCTGCAACATGTGCACCCATGCACAATTTAGGGGTGCAACAGGGTGTCAAAGTGACACCCTGCCACCCTTCAATATTTTCCCCAATTACCGAATCATACTGATTCGGTAATTAAATCTGTAAAATTACCTACATCCCGATTGCCAGTTCTTAAATACCGAATCTGTATGAATCAGTATTTAAGAATTGGTAATCTGGGATTACCTACATCTGGCCCTAACACTCCAAACCTGCTAAAAGGAGTTCAACTTCTATACTGGTCCATGGTCACCCTTGGGCGTAATAAGTGTCTAACATCCAAAATCCGGATAGACATAGGTATGAAACAAGGGTCGTTTTGGCACCGACCCTATTTAACTTATACCTGGCAGGCTTGCGCTCTCAACTGGATTCCAACAGCACCCATCCTCCAAAGCTGGGTCAACAACTAATAACTTCACTGCTAAATGCAGAAGACATTGTTTTATTGCACCTTTCTGGCACGGGCTTCCAAAATCTGTTAACGTCCCTCCACCAATAATGCTCAACCAACGAGTTATCTATCAACCTTGAGAAAACAAAGGTAGGTCATGCTGGCTTCACATTGCGATATTTGTAATTTTTTTCTCCCAGCTTGGAGACAAATCAGAATGGAAAGCCTGTACCCAGAATATACAGGGACTTTTATTGTGGAGCTAACCAGGATCGGCTGGGACAAAAGACAGGTCCAAGCACCTAAAACAATTGGTACCATTAGCAAACCAGATACCTAAAAAAGTGGCCCATATTTGCGAATTAGGCCAATTTTTTATTTGGAAAGACTATCTATGTGGGTACTATTGTGCAAGGTTTGGGAGACTGCATTCATTTTTGTTTGCTACAGGCAATGCTTCTGGTTATATCAGGGAAATCAGCAGTAAAAACCAGCCCACTTGTCCATAAAACTGGCCCACAAACTGCTAAAAAACAGGCCCACACACCGACCTGTGATACCAGCCAGTCAGGCACTGCCGGATTGCCCTAAAGGCCAGTCCGACACTCTAGATAACTCTATCTCACTGTATGATCAGAACTCAAGGGTTGTGGGCTGTGTTGTTATCATCTGTCCTATTGATGAATGCAAATATTCATACTATGCATGTTTGATTCTTGCACTGTAATGACGCCATTTTCTAGTCAATGGTATCCATCTAGACCGTCTCATTGTCACTTCCATGCTGTTCGAAGAAACCATTTCTCTCTGACCTCAATGAGTGAAAAAAACTCTTGCAAAAAAGATGCTCAACTTCCTTCACTGCCTGTATATCTTACTTTCAGCACATTTTTACTATTTTCGATTGCTCTCATAGGGGATAAGTCTAGCCTACTAGCATGAGCATTCGTGGGGGGGCAAGGGGGGTCACTTGCCCCCCCCTGATCACCAGTGCGTCCTATGTGGGCCCAGTCAGGGCCGGCCCGGGTCCATCGTGTTTCTGAAATGGTGCCATTGTTCCAGGTGGCAGCTCCCTCCATTGGGTGGGAAGGGTGCAAGGGGTGGCAGAGAAGGGTTCAAGAAAGAGGGGAAAAGGGTGCAAGGCGGAGGGGGAGAAGGGTGCAAGGTAGAGAGGAGAAGGGTGCAAGGCAGAGAGGAGAAGGGTGCAAGGCAGAGAGGAGAAGGGTGCAAGGCAGAGGGGAGAAGGCTGCAAGGCAGAGGGGAGAAGGGTGCAAGGCAGAGAGGAGAAGGGTGCAAGGTAGAGAAGGGTGCATGGTGGAGGGTGGAGAAGGGTGCAAGGCAGAGGGGAGAAGGCTGCAAGGCAGAGGGGTGAAGGGTGTAAGGTAGAGAAGGGTGCATGGCAGAGGGGGAGAAGGGTGCAAGGCAGAGGGGAGAAGGGTGCAAGGCAGAGGGGAGAAGGGTGCAAGGCAGAGAGGAGAATGGTGCAAGGCAGAGGGGAGAAGGGTGCAAGGTAGAGAAGGGTGCAAGGCGGAGGGGGGGAGAAGGGGGCAAGGCAGAGGGGAGAAGGGTGCAAGGCAGGGTGGGGAAGGGTGCAAGGCAGAGGGAGAAGGGTGCAAGGTAGAGGGGAGAATGGTACACGGCAGAGGGGAGAATGGTGCAAGGTAGAAAAGGGTGCAAGGCGGAGGTAGAGTAGGGTACAAGGGGGAGGGGGAGTAGGGTGCAAGGGGGAGGGGAGAAGGGTGCAAGGGGGGAGCGAGAAGGGTGCAAGGCAGAGGGGAGAAGGGTGCAAGTGGGATGGTGGTGAAGTTAAAATGTTGCCCCCCTGGAAACATTTCTGCGGACGCCCATGCCCACTAGCACTGCTAGTAATGCTATCCAGTACACGGAAATGTATTGTTTGCATGCTCCCTGTGGAAACTATATTGCCTGAGTGTAGTGCTCTAAATAAAACAGGGTCAGAGAAATTCCCATTAATCATTCATTTGAAATGCTTTTGAAAATTGATAGCCAGCTAATTTCCATTTTATGGTAAGTGTTTTCTTACTGTCAAAGTTTCAGAAAAATATCATCTCTAAAGGAGTATTGACATGTTTTCGTAGCTCGCATTCATTTCATGGTTTTCCGAAAAAAGGCCCAACTGATACAGTGAGTGGGAATCCGTTAAAAGTGTAACATGGTCAACAAAATCTAAATCACATCATCTCATCAGAGAGGCAGTCAAACAATTATATGCTGTTACTGTCAATTCAACATAGCACAGCTGTAGTTAAAATGTAAGAAAACACTTAACGGGACACTGAAGCACTTTTTCTTGTGATAATCAAGATGAAATGCTGACTGTGCGCAGTACTCAGAGATCAGGCATTCTTAGCTTTTTTTGATTTTGGACCCCTGACAAGCAAAAATAAATGTTCTAGACAGTGAGTGCATATTCCATCATAGCATGCAGTGCATTGAGATAATCTAGGTGACCCCACCTGCTTTCTCAAATTGCGAATTGGCATGATTTACATTTGCACTTTAGCGATTTTCTAATGCCTATTTGTAAAATTATAATTCATTTAGGAATCGTAACTTGCAAAATTCACATTCGGAAGCAGCTTGATGACATCACAATTAGGAAGTGCTTTCACACATGCTATCTAGAGTACTCTGAATCAGAGACAAAGGCAGGCTCTGCGAGCAGAGTATCCTGCTAACCAGGGCCAGACTGGCCCTAGCAGGCACCGGGCGTTTTGGCTGTGGGCCGGTAGGTTGGGGTCTGGTTTACAGCCCCTGGGGGCCGTTTTTGTTACCGGGGGGCTGCAATATCGGCCCCCTGTAACAAAATCGTCAGAAACCGGCCCTAACAAACAGCTCGGCTGCAACCCCTCCCCTCCCAGGGGGGCTGGCCGAGCAGTTTGCCAGGGCCAGTTTCTGTTCCCAGTCCGGCCCTGCTGCTTACAGATTTGGGGGGTTTGGAACAACTTTTTAACATCATGTCTCAAGAGGAGACAGAGAAGGAAATTGTAGGCCTCATTTCTGGGGCTCTACCGGCACTTTTGCGCCACCGGAACATCACATTTTTGATGTTCCAGTGGCACAATGTGCCACTGGCATATTTATTAGACCACGTAAAACCACGTTATGTGGCTTTTTATGGCCCTATTAATATGTTCCCGTTTCACGCAGAAAACTGCTTGAAAGGGGCGTTCCATGGGTGTTGCTGGGGGCGTTGACAGCAACACCTTGGGGCTTTTTGAAACTGCCCCAGATTTACGAGAAATCGTAAGCCTTAGGCAGTGCCAAAAAACTTACACCCCTTTGGAGGCATAAGAGAGGCACAACAAAGAGAAATATCTTTATATCTCCTTGTGTTTCCTCCATTCTTCAGAACAAATAGAAAGAGGAGATAGCCTCTGTGATTGTTTTTTTGCAGGAAGGTTTTCCTTCCAGCTAAAAAAAAAATTATTATCCCCGCAACGCAGGCACACTTGCACCATCGTGCAAAGGTGGCAGCCCACTGTGCGCAGGAAAAAAAGACAGGAATGCACCATATCTAATAGATATCTAATAGATACGGCGCATTTCTGCCCATTTCTTCCCATAGGGAAGCGCAGCAGCAAGGCTTGCTGCACTGCCCTACAGTAAAAAAAAACATAAATGAGGCCCTGGTGGTCGCAAAAGGAACCTGATATTCAATGAGAAGGAGCTGGAAGTACTCACTAACAAATATGGTCTTCACCATGCTTAATCGCATCAACGCGGTGCAGATTTACCACGGTGCGCTGAAGATTGCAAAAACCCGCGGTTCATGACGAGCTCAGCTCGTCATGAGTGTACGAGAGGTGTACCTCGTGACGAGCTGAGCTCGTCATGAGCGTCGAAGGGGTTAACTATTTGGGAAAGCTTATTTCAGGTCCCTGATTGCCAAACAAAAGCATTGGAAGGACATCCAAGACAAAATAAATACTAAGGGAATGATGCAGCATACCATCGAGGAGATAAGGAGGAGGTGGTATGATCTGAGTTCATGCTTAGAAGAGGGTCCTTCAACTGAGATAGCTTCAACACCTCTGGTAGACCTGATAGAAAGCACCTTGGGGCCAGAAAGTATAGCTGTGCTACCGGAAATCAGTACCACTGCCCTACCCACAACATCCAAAGGGGCAGGTCGTTTTCGTAACTGGCCCCTCTTTACTGGAATAAGCTGCCTCTTCAGATTCAAACTTGCACTGATCATCTTCAATTTAGCAAACGACTGAAGACTGGTCTGCTCTAATTCTGTTACCTCTTTGCCCATGTCTGATTTAGTGTTGAGTTAACCCTCTTGGGGTGCTTTGCGTGCGGTAAGTTACAATAATATACATAAAAAAGCGTAAATGTCAAAATATTAAAAGATTTCTTGTAAGTTGTAATAGGTATTCAAATAATTTTTTAGTCAGTAGCATTTGAAAAACATTCCTGACCTTACTGATGCATTTTGGGAAATGTAGTACATAAACTTTAGACTTCTTTAAACAATAACTACTGCCATTTAAAAAACAAAAAGGACAAGATAATTATGAATTGTAAAAAACAACTTCGCAAGACATTTTAGGTAAAGAAATCAATTTTAATTTTGGCATCAACAGAAATGACAATTTTCGCCTTTAAATTTAGCTTACTATGGTGAAGAATCCAAGCAGGAGTCTCCTCGAGCCACTCCTTCAGACATGGAGGAAGATAATGCAATGACACAAACATAACATGTGCCATCTAGACACATAGTAGCATTCTTTCTACTGCCAGAATTCTCTTGGTAGTCTGGGGAGCAAACAACAGGCATGGAGACAACACAACCTGCTAGAAAATTCAGACATATGCAAATGAGACTTGTTCTGCACCAACAACGTTCGTTCAGAGTGACAAATTCAGGCACTGTTAGGCTTAGATATGAGGATTACTCTGTCAGTTTTTCGTTGCTTGGAGGCCTCAGTGTTGGCAGTACAGTGCCTACAAAATAAGACATAGAATTGGTTAATACCCAGTTAGTATTCATGAATGAAAACATTGGAAACACTAAAAGTGCCTTAGATAAGCTAAAAAAAAAGACTACTGAGGAGGGGCAAAAAGTGATTGAAGTGATTTGAAGCAACTAACAGACTGTACAAAATGTATGTACTGTTTTACAGCAAGAAAATATGAAGATATGAATCAGAGGCACCACCATCATAAGCGTATAGGCTGATTAAATAGGTTCACAAGGTCTGTTTACCAACTGATACATACTGTTGCCACTCTATCAAGACACATGCTCAACAGACAGGTAGAGATGAGTCACTACAGTGGGGATGTTTGATGCATGTGGAATTGGTCAAGTCGCCAGTGCGTTAGAAAATATACAAACCTCTAACATCTCTGCAAGTGGTGAATTAGGTAGAGGTGCGAGGCATGAGGCTTCAAGCCTCATAGCATCTCTGCACCAGATGCAATGAGTCTATGTCACACTCGCAAACAAACCACAAGTAATGATGTATTGGGATCTCATAATATTGAGACCACCGAAAGGAATAGAATTGTGAGAGGGAGAAAGAAGTATTAGCAACATGTTTTTCCTATTACTTGTTATTTTCTTCCCATGTGTTACAATTTGTAATAATACAAAAGATAAGCTCATTGTGTAAAACATTTAATTTTTGTCTAGTGATATAAATATTGACAATGTACCTAAACCTGAAGGAAAGGTAATAAAAAGTTAAGGTAAAAGCAACATTGTTGTGTGGACTTCCTTTATAACTTAAAATTTAATACTTACGTTCAAAATAATTCATTTTGATTTCTGCAGGTCGCCCTCTTTCTTCTACTGCCTTTCTGTTTTCTAGAGGGTGATATTGTGGTAATAGCAAATCATCTTCATCCGACTCTCACAAGAGTCTTACACAGACTTTTGACGATCCAGCACTCTGCCACATAATTCATACTCAACCTCCCACACCACTACCACATCTCATCCCACCTCAGAGAGCTCCACTGGCTCCCCATTCACAAACACAGCTAATTCAAACTCCTCGTGCACACATACAAAGCCTTGCACAACACAGAATAGCCGCATACACTTCCAGCAGCATGCTAGACACCAATGCGCAGTCTCGTTCTCACTCACACACATCCCCCGCATTCACAAAAGCAGAGTAGGAGTTTCCTAGTTGTCCTACATCATACCCAAAACATGGAGTGACCTATTACAACCTATCAGAGCCTATTCCTCACTTCTGGAGTAGTGCAAGAAGCTGAAGACCTGGCTCTCGAAAATCTCTATGAGGACCACACAACCACACACTTGCTCAAGCGCCTGGGTACCCTCGACGGTGATTAGTGAGCCATACATATGAACATAACAGGTATTATTCTTTGTGTCGCTATGTTGTGCAATATAGCACATGTTACTACTATCTTGTAGCTTGTCTCTGGTAAATTCTACAGTGCTCCACCACTTTTTTGGCGACAGTAGAAAACACTTTTCAGCAGTCCAAATGTACTCTCAATCATACTTCATGTAAATTCATATGCAGAATTGTAGCCGCTCTTACTTGGGATTACAGGGTTAAGATGACGTGTTAAAATTCACGCGCACAAAGTCCTGCTGTCTCCTACAATGTTAAAGTGAAAAACATTTTAGAAAATCAATGGCTGACCTTGTTCAGCATATACCTATGTAAAAATGTTAAATATTACCAAGTAAATATCCATCTCCAACTTCTCTTCTATGAAGGTGTGTGTAAGTCACACTATGCCTAAATATAAACAAATCATAGGTACTCCCAGGGAATCGTCCACTATGTCTGTTATGTTTAATGCATTGCAAAGAACCTGCATGTTAAGAGAATGTGTTTTCTTCCTTATCATAAACTTAATGTGAGATGGTGGGCATATTGGAACATGAGTACCATCATTATACTGAATTACATGAAGAAACTGAGCTGTTTGAAAAAATTAACTTTTGGTTAAGTGTAATTTCTGTGCACCTGTTGGAAATGTAATGTAATAATAAATTCTCAATAGCATTGCATCAAGAGAAGCTGCGAGAAACCAAGAGAGTTCATTTTGTGACACCCCTCCTGCTGCAGCAATCACACCTTGGTACCTACCAGAGGCTAAGAGTTGCAATGAGCATAATACCTGCACATGGGTGGGGATTGAAATGCTCCTGAGAGTGTTTCACTCTAGTTTGGGTATCATTTAAGCTGTGACAGCTAGTATTCCAACAATGCTATGAAACTTACAGGAAGGTGCAAAAAACCTGCAACACTGCACACCTCTATCACATAGCAGCTCCTAGGCAGAGAGTCAAGAGACTGCAGAAATATCGAGGTGCAATAGCCTATGGTTTGCCATCCAACGTTTTGCCTGATGCTCGAGTATTAAGTGATTTTGCACATTTTATGCATTTAAAATTACATTAGTTCATGTTTTCTCGAGTAGTGTGAATTAAATGTTGCTGCAAACAGTTTATATATACTATAAGGAGAAAGAAATGCGCACTTTCACTAACAGGGGAGCATACAATAGGAGCATTTGCTACATACCAACATATGTTGTTCATATCAGGCACTGCTCATCAACGCAGATATATCTCTCTTTTAAAACAAGTGATAATTGGATAATATAGCAGCTTCATGTTTGCCTCCTCACAGTTACATCTTCATGTATAATTATAAGAATTTGTACTTCTTGAGTTCTTCCATCGTGCCAGCCTCTTTAAACAGTAGGAAGTAGCATTTGTAAACGAAGCCATATGTTTATGAATATTAACAGTCATGGCAACAGGGAGAGAACATCTGGCTAATCCATAATACATATTCTAGCTCAGCCCAGTTGGAAGACTTTTGTTTTATTTGTGCTGAAATGTTACTCCTGGCATTCTTTTTATCCACTGGATTTCAACTACCCATCTGTGATGTATTCTTTGCAATCATGCATTAATGGTATGGAATTTACATACATGTTATTTCAAGTCCGAATCCTATCCAAAATCCGAGGATAACATAAAATCTTTACAAACCAGGTCAATGTCTAATGCACACAATAGTATTACTACTGCCTGAGGGTGCATCTCATTGTATAAAATGTAGGCAGATTCAGCGGGGTTAAAAAATACACATTTATGAAGTGGTCCAACCGATGAAGCGGAACACTAGTTCCCTAACCAGACGAGGGCACGAGTGATAATCTTCCAGGCCTCTTACTAGTAAAGGAGCAGCCATGCATTCAGAAAGGCACTTTGGCCCTGGGGGAAACTTTGATTTTGTTGGGATCATTCTCGTAATTTTGAGAATTTTTTTCGCCACAATTTACTGTTCTTAGGGCTGCTTTTGGTTTTTATA
This sequence comes from Lissotriton helveticus, assembly GCF_964261635.1. Taxonomy (NCBI): domain Eukaryota; kingdom Metazoa; phylum Chordata; class Amphibia; order Caudata; family Salamandridae; genus Lissotriton; species Lissotriton helveticus. The sequence continues at coordinate 811,973,636 of NC_136063.1, forward strand.
CTATTTTCTTTAGCATGAAACGAGTCCTTGCGTCAAAAAAATTATGGAAAGGACACATTCCACGATAAAATATAATGCTAAATAACAGTTTTATTGTTTTTTCCTGTTCAAAAGTTTTTATTTGTTGTTTCCAAACAAAAGTAATGCAGACAATATGCAAATATAAAAACATAGGGAAAGGACATACAGAACTTTAAATCATGATTGTACAAAGAAAATAGCATTTCAATGGGCAGTAGCAGACATTAAGAAATCAAAAATAACATAACATAAGTTATCCAGGTAGCATATGTAGTATAAAAGCATTAACCCACCGAAAGTAAAAACCACACACTTTTGCTTAAGAGGTAGTCAGGGATCAATATGGAGAAGTCTAGCAGACGTAGTGAACGTGTTTTGTAGGATGGGTTCGTGGGTGTAAGTTAGGAGGTTTATGGTGGTTTGTGAGAGCTAAAATAGGTGTCGAGAGTATCCCATATACGTCTGGTAGGGGGTCGCCACGGCGAGTTTTGAAGTGAAATATTATCAGCTCCTCTTAGGTTGGAGATCCAATTTAACTAGCAGGCAAAGGAGGCTTTGCGGGTGTCTTTCCTGTTGCTAAGAATGATCTTGACCGCCGCAGTGAGGGGTAGGTCTAGCAGGGCCCTATCGTTGTCACTAAGGGACCCTGCTTTGAGGAAGCCAAATACCAGGGTTGATAATTTTCTATTGGGGGAGTATGAGAACATTTCGGAAAGAAAAGCAAAGATTTTGTCCCAAAAGGGTATCACGCATGCACAGTGGAGCAGGAGATGTTCGAGGTCACCAACTTTATCCTTACAATTCCAACAAACTGCGTCCTCTCTGATGTTGTGAGAGTGGAGACGCGCAGGTGTCCAGAAAGCTCTATGGAGCAGCCAAAACTTTGTTTGGGAGAGTGCTGGACTAATTTTGTGTCTCATGGTTGAAGCCCATGTTTTGGACCAATCCAATTCTGATATTGGAAAGGATGCATGTAATTCCCAAAAATGTGTGAGATGTTTATTGAGGGCTGAGTGATGCAGGCGTATTAGTTTATTGAGCCAGGAAACCTGGTGGCCAAAGCTATTTAGCTTAGCATGGTCGTTTGGGAGGGAAGGAGACTTTGTAGAGAGCTTACAATCTTAAAACAAATATAGAGTTCTAGTAAATTGAGGTCATATCTTGGTTGGACTTCTTTGAAGGAGGGGGGGTAGGAGTCATTAAATAGCTGGTGGGGGAAGTAGATACCATTTTTAACCCATAAGTCATTATGTAGTGGTTTCCCCTTAAAAGGAATGTGGAGTTATGCCAAAGCGATTCCATATTAAAGTGCCTTATACTGTTGTCTAAGAGTTTGTTGATTTTCTTCAATGCGATTTTTGTGTTCTGGAAAATGGGTTTTGAGCAAGTGACCGTGTTAAGGTTCGCAGTTAGGATGGCAGCTTGGGCGAGATTTCTAAGAGGGGCTTTCTCTATGATCAGCCAGACAGGGGTATAGTCCTCAGGTGGTGCCAGCCAGTAGGAGCCTTGTTTGGCAAGGAACGCAGTCTGATGTAGTTTGAAGTCCGCCAGATTGACCCCACCCAATGTCATATCCAGGCGGAGTTTCTTCATGCTAATTCTTGCTTTTTTCCCCCTTCCATAAGAATTTGCTGAGCAAAATATCCAATTTGGGGTGGAAGTCCGGGGATAATGTGAGGGGCAGAATTGCGATTAGGTAATTTACTAGGGGGGAGATCATCATCTTGAGGGCCTCGACCCTCCCCCACCATGTTAGGAAACGAGGAGACCAACCTTCCGGGAGTGATTTAATTTTTTCTAAGGTGGTGGATTCATTACGCTGGAGTGTCTCAAGTAGGGTACTGCCAAATTCAATCCTGAGATATTCAATGAAAACCAGTTTGCCATGAGAGGCCAGATTGACCCAGCATATCTTTGGAGCCGTAAACGTTCAGGGGTTTAACTTCTGACTTATCGCGATTTAGTTTGTATCCGGAGTGGGCTGAGTATCTCTCATTAGTGGTCATGAGGGCCTCAATGGAGGTATCTGGGTTCTCTGTAACCACGAGGATATCCTCTGCATAAGCGGCCAGTTTCACCCGTGTGTCTCCAAAATCCACACCCATAATTTCATCATTACGTTTAATATCGGCAATGAGAGGGCTAAGAGGAACAGTGTGGGCGAAAGAGGGCATCCCTGTCTAGTGCCCTGTTCCAAGAGGAATGGGTCTGACAGGGTACTATTTATGGTAATCTGGGCGGACGTAGAGGAGTAGAGGGCCTTTATGATGTCAGTATAAGCCTTCCCCAGGTTGAAAGATAGCATGCACTGTTTCAAGAAGGAGCAAGATACCCTGTTGAACGCTTTTTCTGCGTTTAGGGTGATAACGACAGAGAGGGTGGTCATTATTTCAGCTTTCTCCAAAACGTGGCACAGTAACCTGGTATTGGCATTGGACATGCGGTATTTGAGAAACCCCACATGAGAGCTACTTATCAGCTTTGGGAGGACTGCATTGAGTCTGTTGGAAAGGATTTTTGCATAAATCTTGCAGTCCAAGTTGATGAGCGAGATTGGTCGATAATTTTTCGTTAAGAGTGGGTCCTTCCCTTCTTTCTGGATGACAATAATAGTAGCCTTGCCCGTTGACTTTGAGACACTGCCCTCTGCGGAAATAGAGTTGAATAATTTTAGTAAAGTAGGGCTGAGACATTTATCAAATTCTTTGTAAAAACTGGCTTAAAAGCCATCTGGCCTGGGGATTTATTGTTTTTGAGGGATTTGATAGCTGACGTGATTTGTTTGTCGGTGATGGGAGACCCTAATGCCGAGCTGTCTTTCTCTGTTAGTTGTGGCAGGTTCAGTGAGTTTAAGTATTCAGAGCATGCCTCCGCGTCTGGTGTTAGCTTGTTTTTGTGTAGGCCCTCGTAGAAGGCTTGAAAGGTGTCTAGTATTTTATTTTGTTTGGTATGGGTGGTATTAGTGTGGTCTTTAATCGAGGCTATGGTAAATTGTTTCTGTTTATGTTGGAGGTAGGATGCTGTAGCTTCCCCGCTCGATTCCCCTCGCATAGTTTGAGTGCTTTAAATTTATTTAGCCACACTCCAGCGCGTGTGCTCACAATTGTATTATACTCATATTTCTTTTTAACAAGTTGGTCCAGTGTATATTTGTTGTCTACATTCGCAGAATGGGAAAGTTCTAGTGATTTGATCTCTTTCTCTAGTGATTCTAGTTCCAGATTCAGTTTTTTGTTGTTTTGTACTCTGATAACTATAATGACACCCCTAACCGTGGCTTTGAGCGCATCCAATAGGGTGGAAGTGTTAACTTAATATCAGGCCGATCATTTAATGTGATGTATTCTTGTATGGCATCCACAATCTTACGTTTGTTCTCTGGATTTGAGTGTATGTCATCATTAAAGCGCCGACGTTTCGGGGGTAGGATAGAGTGGGTACCGGCGAGAGTGGCACTGATACAAAAGTGGTCAGAAACTAGTTTAGGCGCTATGTCTGTTTCTTCTATGCGATGTGTGAAAGCACTGAAAAGCAAGATGTAGTCAATCTTTGAGTAGGAATTATGTGGCACTGAGTAAAATGTGTAATCTCTCACATCTGGATGTTGAAGTCGCCAGGAGTCCATTAGATTACATTTGGAGCAGATCGGTTTAAGTGTCTCATGAGAGCGGGAAGTTTGGTATGTGCATTTGGATTGTCGGTCTAAAAGGGGGTCTAGCGGGAGATTGAAGTCACTACCTACAACTATAAGGTCGTCCTGAGGTAAGCCTTCAATAGTAGTGGAGACAGATTCCCAAAAATCTGGTTCGTCAGCGTTAGGCCCATATATATTTACCATTTGAATGGGGTCTTCGTCTCTCAATAGGTGTGTGACTAGGATTCTCCCCTCCGAGTCGTGAGTGTGTGAAGTGATGGAAATGTTGGCCTTTTGGATATCAGGGTGATCACACCTCTTTTCTTATGAATGGCCGGAGAGCATAGAGTATGAGAGATCCAGTGATGCTTAATGAACCCTATAGCTTCTTCCGAAAGCTTTGTCTCCTGAAGCAGGATGACATCCCCTTTGGACTTAGCTAAATACTCAAAGACTTTTCTGCGTTTCACTTGATGATTAAGGCCTTTGATGTTCAGAGAAACAATAGTAAGGTTTTCGGCTAGGGATTTTGTCTGAGCGATCTAAGTGACTATAATCGTTAAAGGATTGAGCGGCATTGTGGTGGGTGCGAACGTATATTGCTGGGGGAAAATCTGCAGCTGACGTGGGTCCAACTATATGTGGGTCCTTCCTCAAGGTGGAATATGTGTGGTGTCTGGTGATGGGTCTGCATTTGTGCTTAGAATAACATTTAGTAAAAAAAGAAGAGTGAACAGAAAGGAAACAGACAAACTTATATTTACCCCTAAGCCCTACATCTCCCCTCCCCGCCTACCCCCCTCTTCCCTCTCTCCCCTACCCACCCACCACTCCCAGCCCACCCCCCCTCCCAGAAAAACTCAAAGACAGGAGCTGCGACGGCAGCACCGTCTAAAGGCAACAGAGGGAGACACAATGGATCAGTGTCTCATCAGGAGAAATGTATGTAATTGAACTATGCCACACCATAAGTGTAAAAGGGTAGCGATAAGACTGAAGCGAAAAGGGCATGAGGATGCACTTAAGAGTGAAGCTCATAGGCACCCGTGTCACTGATAACATTCAACGAAAACTCGAAATGTGTATGAACATAGTGAAACAACGTACATCTATGAATTAAAGGGCTCATCAGTATCCACAAACTACATTATGTAGTAGCCTATTCAGGCAGGTAGGCAACTTGGATAGAAGATCCAACAATTGTCATTCTCAAGGGTTGGTGAGAATCGAGAGATATGCGTTTTTGAGACAACAGCTTGTACAGCAGTAATGGACGCCTGATGGTATATTTTAGCGTAATAGCTTAGAGCTACATATGAAAGCATTTTTGCAAAAAGATGGCGAGAGGACAGAGTTACAGAAGAACCAGTGGGCCATGCAAGACCGGCAGCTCAAGGAATAGTAACGTCAGTGGTATCGTCTTTCCTCTTGTTGGATGAGCCGCTAGATAAGTCCATACTCTGTGAGGGAGAGTCTTCCAGATGGCGTATAAGGTCTTGAGGGTTAGTAAAGAAATGTGTTTTGACATTGTCGGTGATCTTGAATTTCGAAGTGCCTGCGAAGGAGAATTGAATGTTCTTCGCTTTCAATTTGTCTCTCAGCTGAAGGAATCCTTTCCTTGTATTGACAGCTTCCTTGGGGTAGTCCTGCGTAAATATTATGCGTTGACCTTCCCAGGTGACGTGGTGATACATATCATGGTCTTGGACTTTTCCCCCCCTGGAGTTTTGAATGTTGCTATTCTGTGCAACATTCAAAACTCCAGGGGGGAGTTCCAGGCCGTGATGGAAGTTAATCCCCGTGATCATTGGAATCCAAGCCTCAAGAAAGGCCACACAGGAGCCTGCATCTTTCTCTGAATCCTCTGGAATGCCAAAGATACGTACATTCCCTCTCCTGTTGCGATCCTCCAATTCTGAGTTTTGTCTCTTGAGTTCATTTGTGGTGTTTAGGAGATGATTAATGGCTTTGAAGGATTGGGAGGTCCTGTCTTCTACATCGCTTATGCATTGTTCCACCTCACAAATGCTCTTGTTCATAGTACTCATGTCAGCGCAGATTGCTGTGAGTTCTAATTGCATGGAGTCAGTGTTATTTTTCGTCGATTTTGCCAAATCATGGACCTTTTAAAAATCCTGTTATGTTATAATACCTTTTTACGATATAAATTATCATCAAAGTAGTTTTACAAAATAAAAGACTGAGTACCATGATAAGGAAAAAGATAGTTAATAAAAGAAAAAATTGCAATATAAAATTACACAGGAACAGTATTTAGCACCATCACTGAAGATGAAACATCAGTTCTTAAGATGCGGAGGGCTGCACAGTGATTCGTAGGGCCCAACAGTTTGCACACCGGTTTCAGCCATTTCAATCTAACTCTTCTGTAGGCCGGGCAGGCAAAAAGAAGATGGGCAATGGTCTCATTATGGTAACGACAGCCTGGACAAGATGATAGATTTTACCCCTTCAAGTTTGCTGTTACACTATTAACAGGAAGGGTCCCATTTCTCAACTTGATGTATAAGGTCCTGTCTCGCGGGGTCTGGATGAGATCAAGATATGGTTCCAGGGCACAGGTAATTTTGTGGTCAAAGAACCCCTCCGTCAGTTTCCCCATCTTAGGGTTGGTGAGCTCTTGAGACTGTACCCAGTCCCAATAGGCTCTTTTCAGGTCTTGCTTAGTTGGAGGGACTTGGGAGGCCCAGGCATCCTTGAACCCCAGGGAAAACAAAAGATGACGAAGGTCAACCAGCCACTTGATTCGTCCTCCAGAATCAGCAAGTATTAATTCATCAAGGGCCGCCACATAATTAGAGAGCTCTGGGGTCTTTCTTAAGCGAGCCCAAAATAGCAGGGGGCGGAGTGGGGCAATATCGTTTATGGAGCGTTTCCCCATATTGTAAAGTAGGGGTGTCAGCGTGGTAGATGGAGGGAGGGAAGTAAGGTCTCTCAGAAACTTGTTCTCAGATTTTCAGAGCCCCAAAGTTTGGCCCCATATAAGGCCGAAGGGAGCGCCTTCCCATCGTAAACCTTTAAGGCCGGTGCTACTAACCTACTCACAAACTTGCGCTGTTCCCTTGCAATAGCCCCGAGACCCGCTTATGGTTCAGGAGCATTTTGGCTAAATGGGGACCCCACTTCATGGTGTTAGAGATGCGGATCCCCAGATAGTCAAAAGAATCCACGCAGTCCAGAGGGGAACCGTTCAAGGTGATGCCATTTCTGAAGCATTTGCAGGGGTTGATTGCCATCAACTTAGTTTTGTCAGTATTGATTGTCAACCCTTGATTTTTACAGAAAAGGTGGAATCTGTTAAGAAGCCTCTGGAGCCCGCCCGGTGACTTGGATAACAGAAGAGTATCGTCGGCGAACAGGAGGGTAGGTGTCTTCTCACCCGCCAGGGTGGGGGCATCTGCTGGCTCTTGCCCAAGATAGTCCACCACCCCGTTAATGAATAACGAGAACAGGGTGGGGGCCATCACACAACCCTGGCGGACCCCCCTGTCCACCGCGATTCTCTCTGTCACTTGTCCTTGAGTCCCCCATCTGATTTTGGCATAGTTCCCGTCATGAAGACGTTTAACCATGTCAAGAACCAGCGGGCAGATGCCCTGTTGATAAAGGGTCTGTCACAGTTTCTCGCGGGGGACCAGATCAAATGCGGTTTTTAAATCTATAAAGGCTAAGTACAGGCTACCTTTCCCTAAGACCACTACTTTCCAGTAGACCATAAAGAATCTAAAAACCTGGTCCATGGTTCCGACCTTCTGCCTAAACCCCGCTTGGAAATGAGACAGGATGCTATCGTCCTCGATCCATGCTCCAATTCTCGTAAGGAGGACCCTGCCAACCACATTCTGCATAACGTCGATCAAACTGATCGGACGATAGTTAGCAGGGTCCTCTCTATCCCCCTTCTTAAAGATTGGGACAACCTCGGCTCCCTTCCAGGAATCAAGCACTGGTGAACCCCCTGCTACAAGGTTGATTACCATCAAAATGAAGTGAGCCCAGGACTTGGGATCATGCAGGAATAGATCGCCTGGGAGGCCGTCTGGCCCCGCAGCCTTCCCCGGGGCAATACTATTTATTGCTTGCTCTACCTCAAAAAGTTCAAAAGGACCCAAGGGAGGATAGTTTCTTGGTGTAATGAAGGAGATTACATGGGCGGCAGCCAATAGACTGTCGTCGCCCGTGTACAGGGCAGAGAAGTGTTTATGCCAATGATTCTCCGTTATGTGGTTGGAAATCGGAGCTGCCCCATTCCTAGATTCAGTGTTAATTAGATTCCAAAATAACTTTGGATCCTTTTGTTTTGAGGCGATGTTGAGTTCTTGCCAGTGTTCCTCGTCCCAATTTCTCCTGGCTTTGGCCTGTGCACTAGAATACTCCTTCCTAGCGGCCCTGACTGCAGGGGGCTCTTTATTCCTCACCGCCCGGGCTAGTATTGCCCTCTTTTCTTTGCATTCTGCAGTGTACCAGGGGTTGCTCAGTCTTGCTTGGTTGGGCCTTGCGCCAACTTTCCCCTTGGTGATAAAAAGGCGCCTAGTTGGCTAATCGTATCCTGATAAATTCATGAAAAACAAATGGGTACCCCTCGCTCATGTCCATTGTGCTGGTCAGATCTGATTTGGCCTTAATTGGAGATTCCGATAACGCTGGTTCCGGTCGCACTTTTTTGTTGTTGGTTCTGCTTTCCCTGTCCGCCATTGTCGAGCAGGATGGAGTGATTGGGGTGGAAAACTGGTAGCTGCAAACTCTCCCTTAGGCTTCTTAGGATGGCAGCCTCTCTGTGACTGGTAGATTACTGGTAGATTAGCCACCCGCTTGTCAGTGGACAAGCGCGAACTCTGATAGAACGGCCAATGCTAAAATGACTCACCACAATACGGGTGTTTGTGCTGCAATGAACACAGGTACAATGTAGGGATGAGACTGTATTACGCTGTGTGAGGTTTGATATTGCCAGCACTGATAGAGTGGCTAGTGAGGAGCAACTTCCAACAATGTGGAGATGTTATATTTGAAGCAGCGCAGGTGAAGGCAGGTATACTAAAGTCATCAGCGTGCATTCCACTACCACAGCCAGGGTCCATGCATGAGTGGAGGTAGGTTTAGAAGGTGAGACCACCTCAGGGCATCTGTAGGGCCACGGAACTGCCGTAACACGAGTGAGACTAAGAAGGGGTCTGGACACTTCACCAATGCCTTGCTGGAAGAGTCACTCGGTGCGGTTAAAGGGTGGTTGCAGAAGCATTCATATCACTCTTCTTCACGAACAGCTCCTCACCACAGCAGCCAGACAGACCAAGACTAAGAGGCTGCGCACACCTACTCACTCACGAGTAGCGTGGACGGCGCAGATCAGAGCACTCTGATGAGCAGGTCGCTGAGCTCTGCAAGCGTTGCATAGCTAGTACATGATGTGGCAGGAGTAGGAAGAGTCGCTCGGTGCGGTTAAAGGGCGGCTGCAGGCTGGCACAAAAGCTGGCAGAAAAACATTCACCTCACACTTCTTCACAAACAGTTCTTCACCACAGGCGCAGATTAGGGCACTCTAATGAGCAGGTCGCTGTGCTCTGCAAGTGGAGGTAGGGACTGAACATTGATTTCCGGGCTGGGAATCAGATAATACCAATGCTGCCACTGCGCCATTACAGAGCACCGCTCTGAGGTGTAGATGTTGTTGTTGCCGCCATTGTCGCCAGTGCCACCATTGCTGAGTCAGGCATCGCGGAAAAGAAAACTTGCTTTTCAGCAGACCTGGTGTTGGGTACTGGAGCATTGGACATTGAAGGTAGATGGGGTAGCCATAAGCATGCACAAAGACTGGAATGAATGAAGCAGCGCACTCCCCAGGTCCTGGCTCAAACTGTGCGTGCCACCGTAGTCGCCATTGCCGGGACAGGCTATCCGGTGCAGGAATTGTTAAATGTGATCCGCCGATACTCCCGAAAGCAGCACATTTACTACTTGGAGTGGAGACTGTGCAGGGAGACAGCAAAGGGTGGTGTATGCACGGAACACATCGAGGCAGCACTTACTCAGAGAGTGGGTCGGACGCGGACATCACCACCATTTTGGCTCTCCCGAGCAGCAGACATGCAGCGGTTCACCCGATAGTAAGTTCGGTATTTTGAGAATGTCAAACCGAAATATATCAGTCCTGTCTGGTTCTAAAGCTCCTGGTAGGGTGGAGGACTGGCTGAGTGGTCATTACCTTGACATTTAACTCCTGATTGCGGCGTTGATAGCTCTCCTGTGTGCCGAGTGATGGATTTAGGCAGCCATTGCCGTTGCCGTTTTTTTATTTAGACATAATTTACATAATTTTGCTGAAATTTTGTTAATTTACACATGAATTTCGCACATCCTCCACTCTTGTTTATGTCGGGGCTCCCTACCTTCTCTTTTGCATAAAGTGCATGGATCTCATGATAGTGATGATAATGATGATGTGTTCAGTTCAAACTGAACATTGCTTATCTACCTCAATTCAATATTTTCATAGAATTTATCCCACGGCAAACAGATTGCTTCTGCTCATGCTCAGGTGTTGCCCCATCCCCCAACTTGATGGTCCAATTGATTTACAACATTGTTGGCCCGATTCACAACGGTGCATTTTGACATTTAGTCTAAACATAGACCAAAACATCTAAGTTTACGACTTTGGAAATTCACAAAGGGCATTTATTTACAAGTACTATCTTTATTTCCGCACTCGAGGCTGAGATCGGGCCCGAGGGCGGATATAAAGATAGTACTCGTAAATGCCCTTTGTGAATTCCCAAAGTCGTAAACTAAAACGATTGGTCTAAGTGTAGACCAAACGTCTACATTTACCATTGTGAATTGGGCCCTGTGTTTCTTTTAGGTGCTAGAGAATTCTGTTAAAAATTAGCAAAATGCAACGAACAGTAAAAGTCTCATCTAGGTTCGTTTGACAGTTGTGGAGAAACGTGTCTTCTCCTGCAGTTCAAAATGCATGGCAAATGGTATAGGAACTGCTTTGACTCATTCTGTGCTGGAGGACACAGTTCTTATAAAGGTAAATATAAATTAACGTTAATTTTCAATCTCAGAGACAATGGAAGCAATAGAATTTCAAGGTCATTTAGTCTAATATTGCTGAAGTTCTGGTAGGTTTGAGACAAGGCTTTCAACATTGTTCACCTGCACCTGATAAAATAGCAGAATCAGAATATTAAACCTGACATCTGTGGGCGATAGTACCCCAAACTCTTTGCCTTGACCCCTCCTATTTTGCTGAATTTGTTTTTGTTAACTTTATGTCTCTGCCCACTTTACTCTGCTAACTAGTGGTAAAGTGCTTGTGCTCTTTACCTAGAACATGGTACATGTGGCCTACACTAAATTGGCACACTTAATGCACCTGTAAGTCCCTAGTAGAGGGGTCTCCAACCTTTTCTGTAATGAGAGCTATTTCTCATCAGTGAAAATCGCTGGGAGCTACTGTAGGCAAAGTAAATCGTGCATTGTTACCAGGCACCACCTCACCCAGCTTCATTGACTTTAAACCTAACGTCCATGTAGCCCAATACTATGGTTTGGACAAAATACTGTGACTAGGGGTACATTGATAGGGCTGCCATGTGCGTTAGTGAGTGCATGGTATGTGGGGATGTATGAACTTGTGAATGAATGAATATGATATGTGTGAATGGATGACTGAGAGCCTATGTCAAATGACTTTTCAAAATATGAGGCATTGTTACATGTAAAACACAAACTTGAAACCATTTATTGTAATGGTATCAATCTAAAGTTTGAAAAATGTTCTGCAAAAATGTTCCTCTGCACATTTAATTTCTCCCATTTTTACAAAATGGCAGTTTTTTCAGTTATAAATATGCACTCTGTCTACCCATCACTGGGAGCAAGATACCTGCTGTTTGTAAATAAAACACTTTGAAATGGGAAAACATTCAACTAAAAAGTTAACTTTATGTTTATATGCATTACATAAAACTCATCATTTTAATTTTCTCCCTTGTCAAAGTGTCTTTAGAAACAACAGACATATTACTCCCAGTTGCATGTAGACATGGAGACATATTTATAACAGGAGAACACAGTCATTTGTTTAAATGTGAAGAATTTAAAGTGAAGAAACATGCTTCATAAAACATTAGGACTTAAGTGGCTTATTTTAGAAAACCCAACCTTTATTTATTGCAGTTCTTAGTTAAAAATGAACCCAAGGCTGGGAGTTACTATGAAGGTTTCTACAGGCTACTAGTAGCACGCCATCAACTCGTTGGGGACACCTGCTTCTAAATGTTAATGAAATGCTACTAGTGGACCTAGGTTGCTTGTGTTCCAGTTTAGGATAGACCTAAGAGTATAGTTGAGACTGATTTGCATAAGGCGCTATCCAAACTGAGGTGTCATGTGCAATATTACTATAGACTAGGATACAGCCCTGAGAGATTACCAGTGACTGAGATGAATTCAAGCATTACTTCATCATTTTTTTTAATACTTTAGTGTATCGTACTAAGTGGTGAAGTGTAGTTTCTATATTCCCAAATGGCTCTGCGCATTGGAATAATATATCCTATAGATATGACGTAGGACTTAGGTCTGTAGGTCTCTATCGAATATACAAAACTTAATTGTGAGTGCCAGCTAGCTCGGAGGTCCCTAGAAACTTTCTCGAATACACAAAAAGGGATTAGTTTCTGACAACAGCATAAACATGACAACTTTGTTTCCCTAGGACTGGAAAATATCTTCAGAGTCATAGAAACAATAGATAACTATTTTACTCAGTCAATCGTGCATGCTTCATTTCTACAGCGGGTGCGCAGAAATAGTGACAGGTGTTTCAATAAAAGGGTGTATTGAACAGTCTTCTTTCTCATGCAAGAGAGGTGAACTGCTACACTTGTTAGAAAGAATGCAAAGTATAATGCGTACTGCGAGAATAGTATTATAAAATAATACTGTAATAGCATTGTATGGTTTCTAAGCCATATGAAAATACGTACACAAATAACACAGGCTAAATTACTCAACTGGTGCTTCTAAAATACGCCTACCCCAATGTACCTAACCTAGGTCTAGTACGAGGGAAGAAGTAAGTATTGTTTGGAATAAGTTTTAGTTCTGCCAAGAATTGCCAAAGGTTTCTCTAGGTTCTAATCAGCTCCATACCTTAGAATGAAGGAGGTTGGTATCTCTGATTCGGGACTCGATTTCCCAACACCCCGCAAGGGGAGTCAGAAACACTGGAGCTGGATTTCTCGGCAGAGGAGGGCAGCTTCCTGATCAGTGCGTCAGCTTGGAGAGTCAGCTTCCTTCGACACTTGCTGTAGCGAGCTGCGTCAGGGAAGTAGGTTGTCTAACTGCACCGAACCACCGTACTTTGCTACAGCAAGTGAAGGTATATTTATACCATGAATGTGTTTAGGAATACCCTGTTTGACTTAGAGTCAGGCATATAAACGTCATGAATGAACCCCTAGGGATTAGTTTTTCATTGTAAAGTAACTGAGTTCGTGGAGAAATCAATATTCAAGCAAGGGGAAGTCCCTAACGGCTTAAGATGGTTTTTCCAAGAAATCGTTGTGACGTTTGGTGAACGGATGAAAGTAGCCGTGCCTGTATTTGGGTAGCATGGGCTATGTCTAAATACGGGCTTGATTTCTATGCCTATATAAGGGCAACATGGATTATACCTATATAAGTTCTAAACATGATGTATTTAAACCCCCCCAAAACACATAAAAACGCAATGGTACTTGTTGTACACAAAAGTGCATTGGTGCTCTATGTATTAAAAGCAATGTTTCATTCTAAACATTTAGTTTACTTTTGGATACTAAATGAATGAATCATGAAAATATACATTTATGAAATTGCTCGTAAATACAGAAGAAAAAAGGGCTAAAACCATTTCATGTCCGATTACATAAAACTGTTTTTGTATGTGGACACGGTCAAATACTGTCTCTGGAAGTTTTCAAAGAATTCTTGTTCTCTATGAATAGTTCTACTTTAAGCAGATTACTTTGTGCCAAAAAGGGTAAAAATTAAAATTTGGAAAAAAAAATTAATCATAGAAAAAAGAGTAACAAAGTTAGAACTTTGTTTTGAAAAATGAAGGTCGAATTCAAAGTCTCTCAGAACACTGTGTGCCAAATCAAAAGTCAGTGTTATTGTTTGGAGAAAACATCAAATCCTCTAAGTCTGTAAAAAAGTCGTCTATCATTGTAGGTGAAAGTTGGATTACCTCGTTTAGAAGATTAACTGCACATAGATGTGAAGCATCGCCGTCAGCATTGGTCGCATTAGCAATGTTCGTAGTGGATGATACCTGTGTGCCTGTTTCCTCTCGTACCTCACCATCAGCATTTTGCATCTGTGAGATCTCAATGAATGCCGTCATCAGAATTGGTAGCCACTGGGGACAACAGAGTGCATGGGCCTTTACTGGTTCAAGCAAAGTATCAACATCAGTTGGCATGACTGATGGGAGTGTGAGACATAAGTCTAACATGCATTATTCTCGGCATAGCAGGCAGCGTAGAACAGGGAAAATGCAATCTTGGTCTGAATGATAGAAACCATGTGGTTTTCAAATCTCTTAGACGAGCACAAATACTATCCCTGCAGCAAGTCCCAGAATGAGAGGCAGTCTGCCAAACACCGAGTGCATGAAATGTGGAAATATTCCTAGTACTGCTTCAAAAGGTGCTAACAGTCCAGAAAATACGGTCTTAAATACATGTACAATACTGCTCGTGTCAGACATGTTTAAGATGCGACTTAGCATTTCCAAGAAATGAACAGGGCAGGTTGTAGTTAAGAGGGCATGTATCTCGGCAGAAATCCTTGCGACTTGCAGATCATAGGTCTCTTTGGCCGAGGTCAGTGGCACAGTTTTTTGCAAAAGAATGGCTTTCATTCTGCTTAAAGTATCAATTTGTATAGAAGAGATGTTCAGTGAAGGCCATAACAGCGACTCCCTGTCTGACTTGGTCTTTGGAAACAATACTTGCATACAGCAAGTGACCCGAGCTGACACAGTTACTAGATAGGGTAAACCTGGCAACATGCTACAGCAGCTGTGATCGTTCACCATGAGGTAACTTCCATTGGAAAGTTGTCCAAAAATTGGATCAATCACCTCAGCTGGTGAACCTTGCAGGTGGCAGGATAAGTTGGTAGAGGAACCCTTGCAGGCCCCGTGTAAATTAATACCCTGACAAAGGAGAGAACCGCTTAGTGCGTTTTCACACTTTTTAACAACTGAGAAACACTTCTCCTTCCCCACTCCAACATCTGTGTGTGTACAGTAATTCCCAGGATGTCTTGATGTATTATTTACCCAACATTTCATATGTGCCTGCTGGTATAAGTTTTAGGCAATACTGAAAATGGAAAATTGTAACAGGCAGAGTGATTGTTCCATGTATAATCCATTCAGTGGCTAGCTTTTCAGCAACTGTAAAAGGCAATCTTTCCAGTTTTTCAATGCTCTGCACCGTATAGCTTTCTCCCCTTTGTGCCAATTCGATCTGTTTATCAGTGAGATTGAATTCTGAAAACAGTGACGTAGTATTGATTAAACGCCATGGCACAAAGCCTGAACATAGGTTTTGTAACGTCCAGCCTAATAGCATGATAGAACGTAATTGAGACTGACCATGTTGCAAAATGACCAAGTCCTGTTCCATGATGTCTATGGCAGAAGATACTATGCTGTCCAAAGAATATATCCTGGACGACAGAGTTGTTAACCCATTGTCAACCACAGAGAGAGTTTTCTCTGAATAATTAATATGATCAATTACTCGTATTCTTTCTGCAGTCTCTGCTTGCGTAATTTTCATGCTTCATTATAAGCAGCATAGATACCGGCATATATAAAACATTTATGACGCGGTGTTCTTGGTCCTAGCAGGAATTCCCTAAGATCAACACCATCTTTAAGTAAAGATAAGTGTTGCTTTACATCCTTAAGTGTAGATCTATGTAGCCGGGAATCCTCTGTAGTCAATGTTTAATCAGCAGCAGTGACATATACTATAGTGGATGAGTTAAATGACAAAGGGGGCATATTACTATAACATGTTTCACCTTACCATTCTAGGTTAACAGCAGATGTGGTTTCTGAATTGCTGCCATTTAAGCTACATGGCCTGGCAAGTACGACCTGATGTGATTCCTTGACTAAACGACTGATGCCTGAACAATCGAATGAACAATTATGCACAAGTTCATTTATTAAAGCATTGGAGTGGTGGTCCACTGACCTGTCATAACTTTCTATCAGGGAAAATGTTTACATGCAGTATAACCAACCACAAATTCCAATTAAATGTGCATTCTATTTTATATGTGTGCAAGTATAACTTGCACCACTTGTGTGCAGCATGATGTCATGTAAATAATTCCATCTCCAAAGTAGACATTTACTTTAACTTTTGAAATATTTACTGTCCTTATGATTACAAAGTTGTCTTGTGGGTTGAAAATTAATGCATGTTGAGATTTGCTATAGCACCACTGCTTTGAGTTTCCAATAGAGGAGTAGATGTTGTTCTCTAACCATACATTGTAGGTAATGCAACCAACCAAATATGTATGCAAATGAGGAGTTTTCTGCTAATGGAAATTGTACTGAAGTCCCATGTGGTGCCTCCCATTTGTTTTCAAGACAAACATCACCCTTTTAAATGAGGTGAACGTATATATTAAATTACGGTTTGGTGTCTGATTTCCATGGTAAGTTAAAAATAAATGTATCCTTTGGTTCCTATACACTTGCTTCTACATGCGGCACTTATACATATATGTATAAGTATTGCACGTTGAAGCAAGTGTATTGGAACCAAAGGATACATTTATTTTGAACTTGTAAAGAGTACTCTATTCCTTTGGTGAGGCGAAAGGGTCCCTCTCTCTATTTTGTTTAATTTCCATGGTAGCCATTCAAGGCACTGAGTTTGTTGACTTCAAATGTCAGTTTCCCTACACTGTATGATGTTACTATTCCAGGATGCTGTCTCTGAACATATCTTGGATCTGGCCTAGTGAATGTGAAACTCTGTGTCTTATTTAGGAATCTATCTTGACAGATGTCTGTGGGCCAGATTAACAATTTTTTACCAATCTGGATCTGTTCTGTTGTGATGCACAATAGTATATACGTCGACCTCCCCCTCTGAAGTGTTATCACTAGCAGGTGTAGGTGTAGGTATGGACGGATTGTTCATGTCCTTTATCTTGGCTAACCCAAGACAAGATGTCTGTTGGACAGTGTCATTCAAAAACATAATTTGCTCAGGGATTAGACAGGCTCTAAACATAGCTTCTATCCCCAGTACCTGCCAATCTTTTGTTCCCCACACAGTTTTTGTGTCAATTTTGACTTTCCAAAAGTCGAAACCTAGTTTAGACAATTGAGCATAAAAGGTTGCAGAATAAATTTATTTTGTATTGTTCAACATTCCTGTTTTGTTTACATTTTTAAAGTAAAATGCTTCTTAATTGGATACATTAAAACCTGAAAAGTATGGAAACGTATTGGCAAAAGCTTTTGAGCTACCCTTTGGTGGTGAGGGCAATGTTCCCATTGATTGTACATAAATACATTTCTAGGCATTGTCGATTTGTGCAAGAAATGGTGACCATAATGAGTATAACAATACATTTGTTCATAATCTGATGAACATTCTAAGTATTCATCATTTGTAAAAACAGCAGACTTTTCTAAGTCTGACTTCATATTATTAACAGTCTTGAAGTCCCAATCATCAGAAAAGGTACTAGATGAAACAAAGTCATTCAAGGAAATCTTGAACTGGTGTGGAATCTTCAACAGCTCTCCAGGGCCAAAAATGTCATAGTCAGTTCTGTCCCAAGCTATACCCCCATATATAGGAACGGCTGTGATGTTCTCTGATGACAAGTCTCTTTGTTCACGATGAGATGATTTGAGTGGTTTAAGGAGTAAGTTGATGTTTTTACTTGCTGTGTCCTTTTTTATATATCTTCCATTTATCAGCATTTATCAGCATTCCCAAAGTTATCACCAGAGTCAACAAAAGTAAAAGAAAAAGCACACCCAACACAATCCAAAGTTCAGTCCATGATGAAACCAGATAAGTCTTTTCCAGGTGATGAAAAAGTTCTGTTGCTTGTTCTTTGAAAGTTCTTTTAGCTTGCATTGTTTCAGGTTTGCTTGGATCCTCAGAAAAAGTATCAAAGTTAATGAAGTAGCCAGAGGCAGTTCTGTCAATTGTAGGGATTGCATCAGGATTCGTTGAAATCACTGGAACCACAGGATCACTTGTTACGGTTGTGTAGACAGATGCTACTTCGTTGTAGACAGGTGTTTCTTGACGAACTGTTATTTGGGTCTCAAGAGGTACAAGTTCCATAGCTTTGTTGCTTAGTCCTTCATTTTGCACTGCAAATTCTTCAAAGGTGATAAGTCTCTCGATTCAAGAAGTCTTTATTCGATTACATATTCATGACAGACATTTACATTTAAAACAATATCAGTAATATCATTACAGTTCATTCCTTATCATGTGCAAACTTACAAAATTCCCCTTAAAAATAATCCAAAGTTACTCCTTCTACACATACAAAAATACAATAATTTAGAATAAAATACATTTAAAATAGGCAGTAAGAGCCAAAAAAAGGTGGTTGCAGTACTATGAACCAGAATTTAAATAAAACCAATTAGCACAATCACATCTTTCACAGTGTTAACTGCTCAGTCTGTGAGCACAGATCATCCACATGCCATGTAAAAATTTGGCGATCGCGATTATAGTTACATAATTTCCGTTGTTTTTAAGATCCTTAACGCTTCAGAGCCAGAAGTAATCCCCATCATCTGACAAATGGGCTTTAGCCATTTATGCCTCAGGTTCTTATAGACTGGGCAAATGAAGAAAACATGGGCAATGGTTTCTGATTGTGTTGGGCAAAACGGACATTCCATACAGGAACCTTTACCCCATTTACCTGTGAATGATTTAATAGGAAGGGTGCCTATCCTAAATTGGTGGTACCATTTCCTATCACTGGGAACCGCTATAAGGTCCCAGTAAGTTTTGTAAACGGGTACATGTTTGGTCTCTAAAAAGTCTCTTGACAGAGAAGGACTCATCAGAGACGAAAAGCGTTTCATAGTTACGATGTTCCAGTATAGCCCCTTTAACTCTTTTTGAGATGGAAAAGTACCATTTATTGGACTTTGCCACAACATATTAAGCCACAAATCACTCAATGTTGACTTTACCTGCCTCAGCCATAACATTTTTACTGCACTGTCTGCATCCCTAACCTCCAGCAGGGCGTGCACATACTGGGTTAGCTCGGGGTTAACCCAGAGCCTCCTCCAGTAAGCCACAGGTCTAAAGCGAGCCACCTCCTCTAAATACTGGCTTCCCAAATCATAATAAAGCGGTATAAGAGGAGTAGATTGAGGCAAGCCCGTAATAGCCCTCATAAATTTATTTTGCGAAGTCGAGAGTGCCGATAAGTTACTAAAACCCCATAATTCTGCCCCATACAAAATTGAAGCTGTAATTTTGACATTATACATTTTCAAAATAGGGGCAATCGGCTTTGTATGGGATAACCAGTGCTCTTTCAGCAGAGCACCAGACAATTGAGCATGTTTAAGCAGCAACTGGTCCAAGTGTGGATTCCAATTAGGTTTCGCGCTTAATGTAATACCGAGGTAAGTAAAAACATTTGTCTGCCCAAGTATAACTTTGTTCATGGTAACTCTCCCTTTTACTGTTTTGTGTTTGTGTAAAACCATGAACTTGGTCTTATCTACGTTGATTATAAGACCAAAGTCCTTGCAGAATAACTCAAACCTTGCTATGGCCGTCTGCAGGCCTTGCTGGGTTTTTGAGAGTACCAGGGTGTCGTTGGCAAACATTAACAGTGGTATTTTACTTCCACTTAAGGTCGGAGCATCAGTGGGGTCATTCTCATAATACTTAATCACCCTGTTTATATAAAGAGAAAATAGAGTTGGTGCCAATAAACACCCCTGCCAAACCCCTCGTACAATCTGGAATCTATCAGTCACTTGGCCTTGCTGGCCCCAACGGACTTGGGCAAAATTTGCTTCATGAAGTTTAATCAGAAAAGCCAACAAGTCCCGGGGCATACCCTGTTCTGCTAAAACATCCCACAACTTGGCTCTTGGGACCAAGTTGAAAGCCAACTTTAAGTCTACAAAAGCGGCATATAATCTGCCTCCATTAAGGATCCCCACACGCCAATAAATTAAAACAAATCATAAAAACCTGGTCTATTGTACTCTGGTGTGAGCGGAACCCCGCCTGCAGAGATGAGAGGACATTAAACTTTTCAATCCAATCCTGGATTCTACTTAACACAAGCCTGGCTGTCACCTTCTATAAACAGTCACTTAAACTAATGGGCCTGTAATTACCAGGATCTGATCTATCCCCTTTTTTAAAAATTGGTAAAATCTCCGCCCCTTACCATGACTCAGGGATTGGGGAACCCGTTACAATAGCATTCACTAGGGTCTGTATGTATGTTACCCAAAGCACCGTATTATACAAGAACAGGTCTGCAGGAACACAGTCAAGCCCGGGTGCTCTGCCACTTCTTACGCTGTTAAGAGCAGCTTCTAAGTAAAAATACAGTACAGGTATACCAACTTGTTTGTTCAGTGGGCCCTGGGATAATTCACAATCACTGGCTTCAATAGCAAACTGTTTTTTAAAATGCAAAACCCAATGTTCAGGCGCTACATGGTTGGTCGGTGGTTGGCTTGTTCTTCCCTTACCCCACTTTACCAGGTGCCAAAATCCAAACATATTCCTATTTAAACTAGCACCATATAACTCTTGCCAGTGTTCTTCATCCCATAATTTCTTTGCTTTATATTGTACTAACTTGGGTGCTTGGCGGATGCTATCCCTGTTCTTTGATCTTATTGCCAAGGCTAATACTTTGTAAGCCACCCTACAGGTATTCCCATACCATGAATCTGCAGGTACCTTTGTGGAGGGATTCAATTTTGATACATTAGAAATAAAAAAGCCCTTGAGCTTATTAAAAAATTCATTAGGTACCATTGTAACTTTGGACTCATTTCCTTGGTCATCCTCACAATTTAGGAGATCTGCAGTTGCCTTGGTCACCAAAATATTGATAGCCTCCATCTGATCTTCTTTAAATTTTATATTCGACCATTTTACTCCCCTGGAGTCATTGCTTAAATGAAGTTCTACTCCCACTGGGAGCCCCTCATCTAGGCATTTATGTCTCTCAGTTTGTACCTCTTGGATAATAGCTAGAGCAGAGCATCTGCTACATTGACGGAGTCCACTTGGCCTGCTGCTTATGATCTGCCACATGATGCGGTTTGACCAGGTCGATGGACACAAATCTGTTTTTTACCAGCAAAGTAATACTGTTCTTGATCTGTGGATTGCTAGGACAAATACTGGTTGTCTGTAAGAAGGCTCAAATTCCTTCTTGTCCGCGATCTTCTCTCTGACTAGATCCCCAAGCTTAGGAATTCAGACAGGCCTTGCTGGGATGGTTGGTTTCTCTTCACTGGTGGTTGGCTTCAGGAACACGTTACTTTGTTTTGTTCTTATTTCATTTAAGTCCTTAAAAACAGCCAAACAGTCTTTGATATCAAAGGGTTTTTGGACTACCACAGAAGTCTGACAATCGAGGTCCGATACTAAGATTCTGGTCCCAAAAAAGGACTTTATATGGAGTGATACCCCCTAGAGAACTTCTTGGCAGATTGTTAAGACTACGTTGAACACTTATTAGATGTTTGACCCACCTGTCACCCGAGCCTAATACTCTAGCTGTTATAGATTGCTTTATGTCCCGTTTTTTTCTCTCCACTACTGAATTTCCCTCAGGATGGAATGGACTAGAGTACCGCAATGCAACACCCAATTTGGCCTTGGCCTCCTTGTAAGCTCGAGAGCTAAACGCAGGACCCTGCTCAGAATGTAGCGTGCCGACTACGTATGTGCCGATAAAGAGTAGACTTGCAAATCTTTTATAACAGTTTGAGCGTCAGCCAAGCACTGAGGCCACATCCAAATGAATCTTGAGCACAAATCCACTGTGACCATGATATATTTATAGTTACCATCCCTCTGTAAGGGACCGCAGTGATCTAGGTAAACGCAAGCTAATGGTTTATCTGAAATTAACAGGGGTGTCTGCGCAGGACGTTTCACAGTAGAGACTTTCATCTTTTGGCATATTTCACATTCCAAAACATAGTTTCTGGTTTGTTTCCTCATGCATGGCAACCAGTATCTCTGTTTTAAGAATGATGCTGTGTCTGAAACACCTGCTTGTGCAGAGGAAAGCCCTTCATGTGCTGCTAAGATTAGTCCAAATCTATGTTCCATGTTTGGAATTACCCTATCCCCCACTCCAGGGATTCAAGCAAATGGAGCATTGTTCGCATCAGTTATTTACGAATATTTGAGTGTAAACCCTTTAGGTAATGTTTTACCACTGCCTTTGCATGAAGCATTGACAGCTAGCATTATTTTTCCGTTTTTGAACAAGTGATTGCAGCTACGGAAGCCGTTTGGACAGCTGCCTTCGCGGCTTCATCAGCCAATTAATTCCCTTCAACGTGAACGCCATCACATTGATGACTCAGCGTATGTATCACGTGAGTGTTTTGTAGTCCTTGTCGTAACTGAACTACTTGTTCTCAAAGCAGTTTATGCTTGATTGCGTCACCTTTTGCGTCTTTGTAACCGTTTTGAAGCCAGTTCTGCAAGTATTCATTGTAAGATTGAAAACAATAATACAAATCGCACACTATGAGTGTGGGGAATTTGCGATCTGTATTTTCAAGTGCCATCTTGAATGCTTGTAGTTCAGCTCGCGTGAGATGTACAATCTCCTAGAGATTGAATTTTTGTGACCATTGGTCGAAATTTGCCATCGCGCCAGCGACCTTTAACGATCGCACACGCCACACTGTAGGCTTGTTTACCCCCCCCCCCGTAGCGGGTTGAGCTGATCCATAGGTAAACGATTGTTAAAATTCTGTGTTTCTCATGAGAGGTAGTATTCGGAAATACTGCTTCGATTGAGTAATTTTTTGAGCTATCCAGAATGGAATTTGTTCCCATTTTGCGGGTAATTTACCAACGACTGTATGTAAAGTCTGTGGTGTGATTTTATTTGTATTCCCCTGGTGAAGGGAGTGTTGTGGAATCATTATTGCAGGTTGGAGTGTAAGAGTCCGCATGACATATTGAACCAATTGTCTATACATTTTTATTAGCTCTTTCAGTTGAGCTAGTGGTGCCACATCTGTCATTTCATTGCTTTCAGATGTGGTGTATAGCTGGCTAAGACCGGCCATGTTGCTCCTGGTCTACCTAAGGGACCAAGCCTGATAATGTGATTTATATGTTTAGGGCGCCTTTAAACCAGAGCGCATGCTCCTGATAAGTTAGTGGAATTTCAATATCCGCGAAAGGAATGTATTCCTCCGGTGGTTCATCTTCTTTGTAGAAGTGAAATACATGTGTTCTTGGATCTGCTTCAGGGAAGACTATCCACCAATAGAATACTTCTGTCTAGTGATATTCATGTGCCTCTATCACAAAAACTACCCTACCACCTCTTGCTGATAGGTTATGTTTTATAAGATTTTTAGTGATGACTTTCCTTAAATTTAGAGGTGTGCTTATAGCAACATCATCGGTTTCTTGGAAACCTGAAATGTTACGAGCTGCTGGATCTGCCGCAGCTCCACAGGCTTCGGTGTTGTTATCACTATCCGGCATTTTGTTGACTGAAAGTTTGCAGAGCAAGTTTCAAGGAAATAAAAAGTAGGTGCACAATATTTTGGAACACTGTATCTTTCAACGTCGAACAAACCAAAAAGCTAATACATAGGATTTTTCGTCCTACTCAGCTATGACGGATATTGTCCTTTTACCCACTCCGGACGACTATTGGAGTATTACGGAAAAAGGGGTCTCTGAGAAAAGCACGACTGAGTTACTTTAGTATCTAGCGTTGAATTAATGCCTTACCAAATTTGGGCGCCATGTAGTGTAGTTCCTATATTCCAAATAGACTCTGCGCATTGGAATAATATATCCTATAGATATGACGTAGGACTTAGGTCAGTAGGTCTCTCTGGAATATACTGAACTTAATTGTGAGTGCCAGCTAGCTCAGAGGTCACTAGAAACTTTCTCGATTACACAAGAAGGGATTTGTTTCTGACAACTGCATAAACATGACAACTTTGTTTCCCTAGGACTGGAAAGTATCTTCAGAGTCTTAGAAACAATAGATAACTATTTTACTCAGTCAATTGTGCATGCTTCATTTCTACAGAAGGTGCACAGAAATAGAGAGACGGGTGTTTCAATAAAAGGGTTTATTGAACAGTCTTCTTTCTCATGCAAGAGAGGTGAACTGCTACAATCGTTAGACAGAATGCAAAGTATAATGGGTACAGCGAGAATAGTATTATAAAATAATACTGTAGTAGCATTGTATGGTTTCTAAGCCATATAAAAATACAAACATAAATAACACAGGCTAAAATACTCAACTGGTGCTTCTAAAATGCGCCTTTCCAATGTACCTAACCTAGGTCTAGTACGATGGAAGAAGTAAGTATTGTAAAGCATAAGTTTTAGTTCTGCCAAGAATTGCCAAAAGTTTCTCTAGGTTCTAATCAGCTCCATACCTTAGAATGAAGGAGGCTAGTATCTCTGTCTCGGGACTCAATTTCCCAGCACCCCGCAAGTGGAGTCAGAAACACTGGAGCTGGATTTCTCGGCAGAGGAGGGCAGCTTCCTGATCAGTGCGTCAGCTTGGAGAGTCGGCTTCCTTCGGCACTTGCTGTACCGAGTTGTGTCGCGCAAGTAGGTTGTTGGGCATATGAACATCATGAATGAACCCCTAGGGAATAGTTGATCATTGTAAATTAGCTAAGTTCTTGGAGAAATCAATATTCAAGCAAGGGGAAGTCCCTAATGGCTTATGCTGGTTTTTCCAAGAAATCTTTGTTACGTTTGCTGAACGGATGGAAGTAGCCATGCCTGTATTTGGGTAACATGGGCTATGTCTAAATAAGGGCTTGACTCCTATGCCTATATAAGGGCAACGTGGATTGTACCTATATAAGGGCATGAATCTGGAAAATTCATTAGGAATCTAAAACGTCATACAACTGTGGGACAGGTATTCATAGACGTGAGTTCTGTGTACACTCATGTGCACACAGTGTCACTGGAACCAAGCTATACCTATCTGCTGAGCCCTAACTAGAGCAAAATTGGTCCTGTGTTGCTTGTATTCCAGTTTAGGGAGAGCCTGGCATGGAAGTGTGAGCAGGACTGTTCCCATTGAAGCAGGGGCAAGACTGATTTTCATATGGCTGGTCCACACTGAGGTGGCATGGTGTGCAAATTAACATTGGTCTGGGATGCAGCCTTAGTGAATAAAAGTAACTGAGATCAATTCAAGTATTCCATCCATAATTTTTTGTATACTTTAATAATGGGCCGGGAGCCCTTAGAGTGCCCCCCACTAAATTAACCTTTTAAGATCTGTCTCAGGCCTGCCACTACAATCTATATTGCAGTTTTAAAATTACCATTTTGATTGGGTACACAATAAACCGTTAAGCAGGCCCAAACCTTCTTTTTGATACATATAAGTGACCCCTAAGGTAGGCACTAAAGGTTCATAGGGCAGGGTGCATTATATTTAAAAAGTATTATACATGAGTTTAAGTTTTGATGTTCTGTTTGAAAAAAAAAACTCTTAAAGTTGTTTTTCACTGTTGCAAGGCCTATGTTCTTCCAAAGGATAACAGTAGGTTACGTTATTACACCTAAAAAAAGTGATAACCTACGTGTAGGAGCAGATAGGAAAATGATGTCTGCTCTCAAATTAATTGTAATTTGAAATCCTGTTTAATGGTAAAGTTGGATTGTAAGTCACAATTCAGAAATTCCACTTTTAGAAAGTTGGCATTTTCTTGTCCTAACCAATCGCTGCCTGCTGCCTGTTTTCTGGGTCACCTGACCATGACTAGTTTGGCAGTTGGCCTTTGTGTATTCCTCCCGGACAGTGACACAAAGGGCGGCTAGGTTTTGACAGGATGGTTGGGGTGGAGCTGTTTCCCTGCCCTACTTACATTTTTTGATGGACACAAAGCATTTAAAAACACACACACAAAGGAACCTGACATCAGTCTTTTTTAGCCCCTGGACTACTTGGACCCAGGTTAGGAGAACGGAAGAACTTTCCAGAACCAGGGTAGTATAGGGAATCCCCCCACTTCAAAGGCTGGCACCAGGTATAAATATTGGACCTCCCGAGCCACTCATCATATCACTTCTGGACTTGTAGAAAACTCTGAAGAAGGAATGCCCTGGTGAATTGCTGCTGGAAGGTCTGCACACCTGCCCTGTTGCTCTGCTGCCTAAGTTAGGAAGCCTGGACATGCTTCTTGAACCAAGGACCACTAGAGTGACTCCAAGGACTAGATGACTGAGCTTCTGTGTGAGGTACAGTGACAGAACAAGCTCCTGAGACCTGTCCTGTCCAGCTTACCAGGCCTGACTGGACCTGCCTGAGCCCTGCTGGCTCTGCTAGAGTGAGTCCCTGATCCGTCCTCAAGAGGTGCCTTCCCAGGTCTTTTTCTTGGTTGGCATCAGTGTGTACTCCTCTGTAAAGAACCATGAAATCCTGAAAAACTGGGGTCTTCGCGACTGAGAACAAGCTCATTCCTGCCAAAACTCTGCAGCCTGTGACAACCGCCAGTGTGAAGTTCTGGTGATTCAGACTCTTCACACTACAGTGTTCACAAGCAACAATCAGTAACACAAGATCTGCACTTCGCACGACAGCAACGACAGCACACGGTGATGGCCACTGTGGAGCTCCAGCAATGACCATCCACAACGCTGATTGAATAATCATGCTATGGCGGGGAATGTTAGCAATGCTGGACTTTGAGAAGGTGACCTTTTCAGTCATACTGCCCTGGTAAAAGTGTCCGGCCTACACTTCATCACAGTCATCCTCAACTTGTGACTATTAGAAGTTGGCCTGGCATATTATATCCACTATTCTAGTGGTCACCTTGCACCAGTCCAAACGACCCTTATTGATGGTAGGTTCAAAGTCAACCTTTGTAGAGAGCTATCCTAGCGGTAGCTGTGGAGAGCAGCCTTCAGGCAAGACTTAGAGCCAAGTTAAGAAAGTTGTTTTACCAATTATAATCTCTTGAAGGATCAAATGAAAGCACACCACAAGGTTTATATCAAATATA
Source organism: Lissotriton helveticus (assembly GCF_964261635.1). Taxonomy (NCBI): domain Eukaryota; kingdom Metazoa; phylum Chordata; class Amphibia; order Caudata; family Salamandridae; genus Lissotriton; species Lissotriton helveticus. Next base: position 812,000,647 of record NC_136063.1, read on the forward strand.
TATGTATTTATTCTAAACACAACCCCTCTGGACTCTTTACGAGGTCAGAGGTAAAAGTACAATACAGGGAACTTAATTAGCATAAGATAAGTTGCACAGTATACGTTATGCCCTAGGGGCCTCAAAAACCATATACTAAAATAGTGGTATAAGAACGACATGAGGGTTAGAAAGCAAGCCTAGGGCCTGTAGAACCGCTGGGGCTACCAGAACCACCCAAGGTAGGGACACAGGAGGCCCACTGGGGACACGTGCAGTGTCTAAACACAGCAGCGGATCACTATTGACTTTCTATGGAGAACGAACAAGTTACAATTTTAAAGATTAAGGGCACTTAGAGGTGAACTACGATGGAACCCTTTTAGACTGGGACACTTCGAGAGTCAAGACCCACAGGAGCACCGGAGTACTTGTGTTACCTCAGCAAGGGAAGCCGGGTGCATAGGTGTCTTTTGGTGTCGGGTTTCATCGTTGATTCCTATGGAGATCTGCGAAGAAATGCTGCAGGCGACCAGAGGAAAAGTGTCCGGTGGATCCAAGGGTGGATCGAAGATGTGAAGAACCTGAAAGCAGAGGGGACAGTGTCTGGGTCACTAGCCAGTGACCAGGATGGCGATAGGAAGATGCCAACCAATGTCGGGTGTTTTCAGGTGAAAGATGTGAAGCTTGACTCTTCAGCCACGAGGTCCAGGAGCAATCGATGACAACCAGGAGCTGGATTTAAGCTGTCCCACAAAGGATGTTGAGTGCTGCAGCATTGGAATCCGGATTGGACTCAACAAGCGTTGGCAACAGCAACCCACACAAGATGACAAGATTGGCTTTGGTTCAGACCAGCAAGGTCTGAGGGACTCTTTCTTAGGAGGGGAGCCAGAGAACATCTGGAGCAACCAGGAAAGCTCAAGAAACAAAGGATATGCCTTTGTGGGGGCTCACTAGCCAAAAGACTAGGAACCACAAAGGAGCCTTGAGATGCAGTGAAGAAAGGGGACTCACGGGTCACTCGTGGAGTGCTGGCCTCTGTACTTCAGTGCAAAAGGTGCTCAGGGCAGGGGCTTCAAATACCCCATACACAACTTCAGGATACCTCGGGTAGTAGGTGCAGTTGCAAAAATTGCAGGATGTCCAGGAGTTCCGGTCCCACGTCTCTCATGTCAGCTATGGGTCTCAGCTTTGCTGGGATCTTGGGTCAGTTTCAGAGATGTCTGGAAGTCCATGTCCTGTGTTGCAGATTCTTCTGGATCCAGCAGGAGCCTCAAAAATGCAGACCAGCAAAGATGCTTTTGGTGCCTGTTTGAACAGGGTGGTCACTCCTTGACCACAAGGGTGATTTCTTCCATCTTCCAGTCGATATGGAATGTCAAAGGTCCAAGATATATGTTGCAGAGTTTTGTTCAGGGTAATCTAAAGTCCTAGGGACTGGGTTCCTATACTTATACTAAGTTTAGGGGTTGGACTAACTCTGGGTGGACCTGGGAGGGGGTGGTTACACCCCTTCCTCTTCGTCCAGTTGCATGCCAGAGCTGGGGCTGAGTGCCCCAGCAACCGGTTTGAACTGGGAAATGCATGGAACACCTTGTGTGCCCCAGGCAGTGTCTGAACAACATTCACTAAATGCAACTCACCCTGCCCCAATACACTAAAGCCTGTCTGGGCAGGTGCCAGCACCTCCCTGGACAGGAAACCTATTGTCCAGGCCTCCCTTGCTGGAGTTTCGTCCAGCAGCAGGAGGGCAGACTCGTGTCTGTGGCAGCAGCGTCCATTTTGTGATGCTGGGGCTCTGTTCAACTTTAATCGGGTTTACCAGTATGTACATGTCTTCTCCCTCTAGAAGGGTGGAATGCTACCCCCGCTACCAGAACTGGCGTGGGGGTAGTATTCCAAAGTGTTTGACACCTTACATGACATGTTTTGATAAAGCCAAACCAAAGTAAGCATTAACCGCGGGTATTATAATGCCCTTATGAGTATATGGTATGGCTATATCATAGAACAGCTATAAGGGGATGGTTCCGAAAGCTGCAGAGGGGCTCAGCTCATGTTAGGGCACCCTCTCACACAAAAACAAGTACTCTGCCTTCAGGATTGTCAAGTCCTGCCATAGGAGTGACTTATAGGTTACTATGTGTCTATATGTAAAGGTAGATATAGGTATACTATATCTAAGTAAGGGGTGCTTACACCACCTTACCCAGGCTGCAAGTGCAGACCTGTGGTGTCACTTTGGAAGGCTAACCAGGGGTGGCACAATACATGCTTCAGCCTCTGGTAGGCCTCTGGGTACCATACACAAGGACTCATAAGGGTGACCCAGTAACCAATCTGGTATGTACCTAAAGTACATGGTATTAATTTAGAGAGAGAACAGCTAGGCTGTGGGCCTGATTAGCAGGGCCACAGCCATACTAAAGTCGAAAAACAAGTGAAACACAGCAAAAAGTGGTGGTAACCATAGGACGCAGACTCTACTCTCCTACAGTGACTTTCCCCGGGTCTAGCACATGGCATGCAAAACAAGAATTTCTCATTCTGAGCATTGAGCAGTGACACAAACGAGGAATCCTTGTAGATACCCATCGTTTGACAGCTATCGTAATTAGTTTAATGGTAGTCAAATTAAGATAATTCCACTGGCTAGTCCCTGATAGTACTCTTAAAAGGAACTTTACCAGAAGGGGAACTTTCGTGTGGTGCTTGATTGCCAAGAGCAGGCTACTGGCAGGCACTTCAAACAGACTTACCTGCTGAGGAAGCTGTTTTGAACTGGACTATGAAGGCCTGGGCAATGTGTTTACCTTTATGCAGATGCAGTTAGAATTAAGGAAAGTACATTGCCCAGCCTCTGACAGTGTTTAAAAAAAAGCAACTGCAATAGTTCAATCGGGAGAAATGCCCATGTTTGAACTTCGACCCAGGAATTTAGCGCACCCTCACTACTTAGAAGTAATCAGGAAACATAGATTTCCAAATGTCGTCCAGGGGATGTTTCTTTTGTTTTCCTAGTAAAGTTGAGGGATACATTTGAATCCTGTTGCGAACTGGTGTTTAGACAGGGATCATAATTAGGAGTTGTGTGATATTTATCATGCCCTCGCATTTTCCCCTTATATATTCTGGCAGGTCAAACCTGCCGAGATTTACAGAGGAAAAGCAAAACATGTGGGATCTATGTTTTAAAAACTGATTCAGAATGTTATGCCTGTTTTTTCTTGTTGTAAACTCATGGTAAATACCTCCCTCTAGAGTAATGGTATTTTCCACGTATGGTAAATATTCCAACCTATTCCGGAAAACTAGTAATGACAGCCACCGTAGGAGAAAATCAATGATTCGTATATGTCTGCATGCAAACTAAGCAGCTTATTTACGAGAAAGTGAATCAGCACGGTGCTGCAAGCCATTTTACTGCGCCGCACTGTGTCACTTTCAAAGCACAGGGATGCGCCATATCTACAATGATATGATGGATCCCTGAGCTGTCCCCTATGCTGGCATATGATTGGCTGCCATGAGACGACACAGGTACCCTTGCACCATGGTGCAAGGGTCCCTGTGTTACGGGGATGATTGTTTTGGTACTGGGAAGGACACCTTCCTGCACAAAAAACAATCCACGGAGGTGTTTTCCTCTTCCAATGTGTGTTGCAGAATGAAGCACACATGGAAAGAGGTAAAAACGAGGAGAAATGAAAACATTTCTCCTCGAGGAGCCTTCCTACACCTCCCCTGGAGAGGCGTAGAATCATGTCGCATTCCCAGGTTTATGATTTCTTGTAAATCTGGAAATGTGGCAGAATCCATCGGGGTTGCGTGGGATCACCCACAGCAACACCCATAGAATGACCCTTTCACACAAAGCGCTGCATAAAAAGGGGTCGAATTTACAAGGACACGAAAAGCCACGAAGGGTGGCTTTCTTTGTCCATGTAAATATGGGGCAGCAAAGTTCACCCCCGGCGCATCACAAAAAATGAAGCACTGGCAGCGCACAGGTCTTGTAAATAAGCCCCACTGCTCTTTGTAAATCAGGACCTCCAACACGTTAGAACACTTTGATTTCAAGCTTTGCTGGCTGGTTGAATTTAGGCTTCATATGAACCTATAGTTTCCTTGGTGTCATAGAAAAATTTCAGAACTTCATCTACTTCATTTTCAACATGCATGATAATACTGCATTTGTTCGCAATTTATGTTAATCCCTTCCCTGCTTATGACGGAACCACTATTATTTACAACAAGGTGATGGACAGAGTCTCTGAATTAAGCAGAGTACTCTCACCCAGTCAAGAGATCAGGGCTAGATCCAACACCGTTTTTTAGCTCATTGCACCATCCCAGTTTCAGAACCTGGCTGTATGCAAATTAGTCTGTCCCTGGCCCAGTGACAGGGTATACTCAGACATGAGTCCCTTGCTCATTGCACCATCAGGATTCAAGCAAGCCGGGCCGAAGACGGCTGTAATGCCAGAAACCGGTCCCCGGAAGCTTGTTTCCTTCCCAGTGTAAGAATTGGCTTTTGTAGTTTGGTTTTCCCTGCTCCCATCATGCACTGGGACAGGAACAGACTAATTTGCATACAGCCAGGTTCTGAAACTGGGATGGTGCATTGAGCTAAAAAACGGTGTTGGATCTAGCCCTGATCTCTTGACTGGGTGAGAGTATTCTGCTTAATTCAGAGACTCTGTCCCTCACCACCCCTTGTTGTAAATATATATGACGGAACCACAGCGTCATAAGCCACGGGCCACGTGTGCTCATGACGGTGTGGTTCCGTCATGCCCTCGCGGCACTGATTCCCCACCTGTGTGGGCAAATTAGTGAGTGGGCGGAGTCGTGACGGAACCACGCCGCCGTGAGCACAGTTCGCCCGTGACTCATGACGGCGTGGTTCCGTCACGAGCATGGCGGCGCCGCGCTCACCCCCACCCCTCGAGCGCCGCTGCGGAATTACCGCTGCGGCCAAGGGGTTAAAAACAATACTAAGATTTTTTTGTAAATCAAACCTTTTAACCTACATTAACAGGAATTATCACCTGGATTGCTATTTTTAATATTTACACTGATGCCCTCCGTGTTAAAGCTTTAGAACGTATTAATTGGGTATATCTTTCAAAAGTGTCATGTGGGACTATTTAGATCAGATTTACTGAAACAGTAGCATCTGATTTACGAGTGACCCCTCTCACTACCTCACTTGCTCATTATGGTCCCTGAAAAATGTAATGGTGTGATGAAACCTTCACAGAAACTAGTTCTGTAAAAGCAGTACAAGCACATAATATCTCTATATCACACACTCAAACATAATTTAAAAGCTGATGCTGAAATATGATACTTTAAAATGATGCTTATGGATATTTTCACCTGCAACCAAGGTGCAAGACGTATTTGAACCCGCCAGAAAAAAAGCCCATTAAACTACATAAAGCAAATACATTTCCCCTGCCCTGACGAATATTAAATATGTCTTTTCATGGTGACGGATTACTAAAATAAGCTTATTAAAATTGTAGCTCGTTCACACTGCGCCATCTTATCTGGGTCGGGTCAAACACCCACGTCGAGCTGTCTGATCTGAGATTCAGGAGGCAGTATAGTTATTCATTAAAAACCTCAAAACGTCTTCTTTCAAGAGCCCGTTACATAATTCAGAGAGCATTACAAAAGACATCCTCTGCAAAATAAAAAAAAGCCACAATCCTGTAAAGATTGCGGCAAAAACCCTCCTAAATGTTCCTCTGGAGATGGATAAAGGCAGAACTGGGTGTTCTGTTCAATTGAGATATTTTTCTGAAGAATACAATCAAGGGAAACCGAAAGGAGGTAACCCAACACAACCCATTGATGGTAAAAGTACAAAGAGAGCATGTATGTTTTTCCTTGGGAGAGGTTCGTGTACTTCCTGTTCCTTCCTTCTTTTTATTGCACTTATCTCCTTCCTGTACAAAAATATTTTATTGTATTGAGCTCTTCGTTTCCAAGGCCCTGATTATAACCTAGGAGGAGCGAAATTAACGCATGATTTTATGCATTCATTTCGCACCACCTGATTATATTACTCTATTTGATTTTCCCTCACCTGTTTGAACGAGGCGTGGAAGAAACAAACGCGTTTTTTTCGGCTTGAAAAATCAGCCAAAGAAATCGCTTGAAGCTTTGAACGCAGCAGGAATCAAGTTTCATTCCACTTTTTTTCTTTAAGAGGGGCCATTCTCCATTCCATGCGGTTTTATTCATAATTGTTGCACGCCACAGCTGCTGCGATTTTACAGAACAGTAAACATTTTCTAGTACCGCCCAATATGTAATTAGGGCCTACGAGTTAATGGAAATGGTTTCGAAGTTGTCCTGCAACCATCTACTTTTTTTCGATGTCTTTTTTTCTGTTAAGCCAAGTCCAAATGTTGTCCAGGTTGCTAGCTTCAGATGTTTTCCTACATATACTGAAGTTAGCATTTATAAACCTTTTCAATGTTGTGAGAAGGAGAAAAGTTCACATCCAAATTTGTTAGGGTGTTGGGTGAGGAGTTTCTTTGCAGGGAAAAAATTATTGTGCAGAAACAAAACCAAAATAAATATTAAAAAAGTGCTTTTAGACATCTGGATGCATATCTCTGGTACTGCATACTACACTAGGAATACTTCTGCAATTGAAAAATTAGAGCATGGGGAATCTGTCTCATGACATTCCCAGTAGTGTGTATGGAAACTTGTGAATGGTGCAGATTCCCTGTTGTACTGCACCGAACGTTTGTAAACTCTCAAGTCATCCATTCACACCTGTGCATAGGAGTACAACTATGGATATAAGTGTACTAGCTTTCTTTGAGAATCTGCCATGCAGTAGGCCTGTTTCACAATAGTAAGAACGTGGTCAACGCATGAATGAAAAACAACTGGTTGAAATTAAACTCCTATAAAGCAGCGATCATGGTGATTGCAGTGAACGATCAATTTTGGTCATAGAACTTTTAACCTGTGAAATTAAGGGCCACACCTATTCCAGAGTATGCAGTGTGAAATATAGCCACAAAGTTGACATGCAATATTCATTGACACCCACAATTTCTGGTCTGACATCTTCATGCTTTTTCCATATAAGAGTGATGAAGAGATTCCATCAATGCTTTACCATTCACGGTTTAAGTCTGTTTGATCTGTACTTATCGGTGGCAGACTATACTAATGAAGTGTATTCTATTTTAGTGTCTCTAATAGTGCTCTCTCTCAGACACAGCTTATTTAAAATGCTGCCACTAACAAGAATACTGTTTATTGATGCCTCAAGATTTACCATTTCCAATACCACACTAAGAAAACAAACTTGGGAGGGAATTGCAGGGAGGAACGTTTATGTTGGTCCCCTGGTTGCTATGTGGTATGGCAGGCAATGCAAGCGCTTGTGAAGCCAGAGGTGCACCTTAAGGGTAACAGCACAAGAACCAGGTATGCATGGGTCCAGAAACAGGGGCCTTATGGTCTTGACTTGGAATGTGAATGGGCTAGGCAATAAAGTTAAGTGAGTGACTGTCCAAAAATGTCTATGCAGTCAGGACCCAGATTTTATCACTTTTGCAGGGGATTCATCTTGGGGGAACTACAATGGATTCCCAGATAAAGGGAAATATAAGCGCCTGGCTCATTCAAGCTTTCTCAAAGGGTACTGTGGGGTAGGCATACTGAGGCCACACTTGATGTCATTCACAGTTACACAAACATGCATAGACTGCTGGCTGCTATGCTTCTATTAATGGGGAGAGGAATAGGGAAGCCATGATGGCAATGTCTTGGTGTACCCCCTCCCCCTGGTTACAGTTGGTGATTTTGAAGAATTTGGGAGAGTAGTTAGTGCAGGGGCCGGATATGCTCGTATTTATTGGAAGGGGCCTGAACGTCACCATGGATATAGAATAGAATGGGTGCCACAAGTTAAACAGTGAGGGTGGATAATAGACTGAAATACTTTGTGCACGCTCTGGGTCTGACCTACATATGGAGGGATTTCCACCCTTTATATCGGGTCACACCCAATCACTTTCCAGACTCAATTACTTTCTGGTACCACAAGTCGACGGGGGAGATACATGGAAGCCTACTTTATGCTGAGCGACATATCAGTCCACTATATCCCCTGCATGCATTTAGAAATTAGGAGATGCTTCCTGCAAAAGGGATGGAGATTAGATCCATGGGTCATCAAGGATTGGGAGAGAAAGAGATATATACGGGATGCAACATACACATATTTCACTGAGAGTACAATTTCAGTCACATCAAAGGGTGACTCTATGGGGAAGCTGATAGTCAAATTGGTCTGTAAACGTAAGGAGGATAAAAAGCCATGAGGGAGATGGAACAATGACTGAGATAATTGGAGGCAGAATATATTGCAGAATTGGTGGCCTCGCTGGCTCACCGGATGACTTTTACTAGGGAGGAATACACACAACAGGTGGAAGGAGGTAAGAAACTTTATGTGTGCTAAACAATGTAAACTGTATGAGGTGGGAAGCAAAGCCAGCACACTACTGGCATTGCTCATGCATCAGGAGATGACTCAGAGGCGGGACCAACAGAATAGGTTAGAGAGGGACAGCTGGTGGGGTGTGCACTGCTCATAGAACAGCATTTAGAACAGTTGTATTGACCCCAAAATAAATGCCCTGAACACTGGGTTCTTGAGTTTGCCAAAGATATTCCCTCATCGCGACTGAGTGTGGATAATAGAAGCTTTCTAGAGAAAGAGTTGGAGGTAGCGGAGGTAGTTGAGGCAATAAAACAACTTAGGCTTGGGAAACCCCATGGGCCCAATGGGTTGCCTTGTGAGCTCTTTAAAGGCCTTGGAAGGAAACTTGGCAAACCCCATGCCAGTGTGTTCCTAGAGGCGTGAAGTGAAGGTTGCCTAACACGGCAAATCCTCACGGCCCATGTTACCCTTATCCAGAAAAAGTTGGGGTGGGCGATAAAAAACAATTTGCTGGTGGAGTTGTAGGAATGTTGGCCACTCCGCATTACGCTTGTGATGCGGCCTTCTGGTCGATTTCTGCCAAACACCGCGTGGCAAAGTTTTTTCTTGCATGTGGAACACTAATGGTAAGTTGGCAAGCACAAGCAATATTTGGCGTCCCCTAGAGCAATGTCTGGGTGCTAGTAGGGCACCGGTGAGATTTTACAAGCATAGGTAGTCGTGACCATTCGTGGTGAGAAACCTGCCAGTTAAATAGAAAATCTACTCAAGTGCCAGCAAAACCAACACCCTCTGGCACACCACGTGGAACAAGCTCCTGGCACTAAAAATCAGCACAAACAGCACACCGTGCAGATTTCAGCATTTTCATAGAACACTGCAGAACCTTGCAGAGTTTTCATGTAACTTCACAGAATTATGTGAAATGAAAAGCCGCAAGTTCTGCCCATCCTTAAAAGGGACACTGATCAATGAATGTCTCTAGTACAAACTAATCTCTCTTCTTAATAGGGAGGCCAAAATATTGGTCTAAGTGCTGGCGAATAGGCTATACCCTGTGACTCAATAAATGATCGTCTCTGATCGATTCTGCTCAAGCCGCAAGGATCCACGCAACATAATCTGCATTGGTTGTATTGTGCGCTAGCCAAAAGAGATGTGCTGGGCAAACCAGTGGTGCTTTTATTGTTGGAGGCCCAGAAGACATTCAACTCACTCAAAAGGCCCTATTTGATGTCAGTGCTGCAGAAAATGGGGTTTCACCCCGAATTGTGGTCCTGGGTTCCACTGTTATACTCCCGTCCATGTGTTTGGGCACGGGTGAATGACACTCTCTGAGGAATTTTGGTTGGGTCGGGGAACATGACCGGGCTGTCTACTGTCTCCCCTGCTGTTTGCCTTAGCAATAGAGCCACTGGCTGAATTGAATGGGTGAAGAACTACGCATTAGTGAGGGGCCTGTGATGGATCCCAGCCTGAGAGGATGTCATTTTGCTGTACACAGATAACATACTGTTGTACCTCACATATCCCATGCCCTTGATCCTGAGGATGCTAGACATACTCAGCTAATTCACACTGCATACTGGTATAAATATATGTGGAACATAGGTTGGGTGGTAAGAAAATGTAAAGCAGATGTGGGACAATGGAAATGACTGACATTGTAGATGATACGAAGGACAGCTATCTATAAAATAATCAGTCTTCCTAAGTTTCTTTAGGTCTTGCAAAACACACAGTATGAGGCACCAGGCTGCTTATTTGAGTCAACGAATAATCAGAATACATTTATTGTTTAGTTTATTAAAACCATAACAATGTACCAATAAATCACAATACATAACACTATTAAAATGTACATTAAAATATGTGTTTTAAATGTTTCTTATTACAGCAGTTCCCTCAACATACAGTTAGGGTGTATAGAGTCTGAATGGGTGAGAAATGCATAGGATCACGAAAGATAGAACATGAGACATAGTCTCTAATGTGCATCCTGCTACTCCCATAACCATTCTATGATATTTCCTCAAGTTGTGATTAAAAGAATGTTGCTAAGTGACAGTTAATCTGTGGGTCATGATAACACAGCATATACAAGATAGGTAAATTATACAATGCATTTGATGATGAAAAGGAGATACAGTCCATAGTCTCTAAAGTGCCGTTGTGTGTAGCCACTAGCCATGTTTTGAGACTTTCTCGTAAGTGATTAAACATTGTATTAAATGACAGTTAAGCTGTGCTCCATTCGGATTGAGACATTTTAATACTGCTGTTCTACAAGAGCGAATGCCTTTTGCGTTGAATTATCTCTTCAGCAGTTTACGATGAATTTGGCTTAGGGCTGGGCAGATACATATTCAATTAATAAAATCCTGTGTTAGTGATCCACAAAGGCTACATGACTTTGGGCCCTGGTATCTCCAGCTTGGCTTGTCTGCATTAGACGGTAGCATTCTCAATCATATTGCCAATAACTTACACTTTAAATAGGGAGAAAAGGACGGACCCAAACCTGTTGCTGGTTGCGATTTTGTATACGATTGCAAGACATCCACGGATGGGCTCGCTTGCTTAGCATGGCTTTATGCTCCATTAGTGAATGTTGCTTTGCCACCTTCTTCAGTATTGGTTGAAAAGAAGTAAATGACAAGTTCCGCTGCCAAAGGTCTGCTATGTTGGTAGGCTGTAGAAATGATTGTACATATTCAGCATAGGCGGCTTGGGGATCGCCTTGTAGTTCGTTCCAGAGCGCATTGTTGATCTAATTTTCTCGATTGCTCCAGACTTTATACCAGGTTTTTATTGTTGCATATTTTGTGTAGCTGTTGCTGGTGTAGTCTAAACTCCAACCAGACCTGTGCCGGTGAGGAGTTACGTGGTAAAGAAAATACGGTTTTGCACATCCGTGTTTGGAGGCTGCCTAGCATTGCTGCGTCTTTCCCGTGCTGAACTTCACTTCTGTATGCTAAAGTTCATAGACGTTTTGCTTTCATGTTCGCTAATAATGGTTGAAGGAAGGGCCTTTTAGACTCTTTGATATTGAACAGAATGCAAATGTTAGGCCGTTTCCCTTTTTTTGCATGGCCTCATTCTCCTTTTGAAAAGTTAATCTTTTGTCTAAATATATCCCTAGGTATTTGTAACTACTAACCACTTCCAGTTTTGCGTTGCTGAATTTGAATGGTGATTGTTTATGGACGCAACAGCTTATAATCATTGCTTTTGTTTTTGTAACTTTTATCTCTAGTAAATTTGTCTTGGAGAAATTCCCTAAATTTTTGATTGCTCTTTGCAGGCCTATTCTTGTGTAACTTAGGAGCACTATGTCGTCGGCATAAGATAGATGTGTAATAGGCAGTATGCCCAACCTTGGGGAATGCGAATTGACCTCGTTTAGCCTTGGTGATAAATCGGCCATGAATAGGTTGAAGTGTGGCGCTAGGACGCATCCTTGCTTTAGGCCCTCATTAGTGAAGTTTTGTCTGGTGAGCCTCTTTCCATTGGCTATTTTAACTTGCATCCATGTGTCAGTGTATAGTTCCGTTATTGGTCTCAGTATTGCTTCCGGAAGGCCCCACTGCTTCAACTTATGCCATAAGATTTCTCTGTTGACTCGATCGCATGTAGCTTTAAAATCAACAAAGAATAAAAACATGTTCTTTCAATGTCGTAAGCTTTTGCCTGCTATTAGACCTAAAGCAAGGACATTCGTGATGGTGCCAGTGCCCCGACCGAAGCCGGGCTGGTTAATGGGAATTATTTTGTTACTATCAGACCAGCTTATTAAATATGCCAAGATGAATGAGGAATAATCTTGTGTTTTGGCATCTATTAAGGCTATCAGTCGATAATTAGCTGGGTCGGTTCACTCCCCACCCTGGGTTTATTATTGAACCTATCCAGCTCTCTGGAAGGCAATTTGTGGTGCCCACCTCATGGAACAGGCGGGACAATGGTGTAGCCCAGAAGTGGGGATCTTGCTTATAAATTGCTTGGGGTATGCCATTTGGGCCTGGTGCCCCATCTAGCCTGCCCTTGGCTATGACCTTAGAAATGTCTTCTTTGGAGTATTGTATGAAGGATTGTTCTATTGCCATATTACTCTTTGAGGTTCTTCCTAACACTTTTGGGGGTTGTAACGGTTGAGTGCATTCTATCATTCTATTTTTGTGTACCTGCAATTTCTATAAGTTATGTTTGGTCTGCTTGAGTAGTTGCTCTCAAATGCGTTAATGTATTTTGGTCCTGTACTAGAGGGTGGTATGGAATGGAAATGCTTGCAGTGTGGTCGCCGTCTCGGGTGTTATTGAGAAGGTAGTGATTAGGTGATGTGCCCAAGCTAGTTCTGGTGCGCAGGTCTCATTTATTACTTTTGGCATTCTTACAAGGGAGTTTACTTGATCCCAAAAAGCTCTAGTGTTCTATCGTTTAACATTATATAGGTGTTTTGACCAAGAATTGTCCTGCTGCCTTTTGTTATCCTCACCGATTTGTTTTTCATACCACTTATTAAGTTGGTGTATTTGCTCCAATGCCATTTTGATGAATTATAGCCCCTTGTGGATCTGATAACAGCTCATAGTTTTTTTCTTAAGTTTCTAGCTGTCTGACTCAGGGATCTGCATTGGTTGGACTTCGTGCTTTGATGTGTGTTTGTTGTTGAAGCCTCCTCTGAAAGATTTGTTAAGAAGGTGGCCCAAGATTCTATCGTCAAGCCGTTTTATGAGTCTTGTGTTGCTATCAGTTTCTTTGCCCTCGAGGCAATTTGGGAAAGTGTACTACTTGTCCATCAAAGTCGTTTAAGATATATCGTTGTTGTGGACCCAACCTCTGGTGCTGCTTTCCTGTGCATTGAAAAAGAGGTTAGCAGTTCGAGATGTTGGTGAGAATGGTTGCTTTCAGTAGTATATACGATTAAAAATGCCTTTATTTGAGCTAGCAACGGTAAAGTGACAACTGTGTAGTCTATAATTAAGCTAACATTGAGAACATGATATGTGCAGATTAAAAGCCTGTCCTCTGCCACTCTACTTTTTAATATGTGCATCCCTAGGTGTTCAAGGTCTATCACTGATTGTTTTCCATCCAAATCTATCTGTTCAAAGGTAGGATGCACTTGGTTTTGTACTGCCCAGATTGCATTCGCTGCAATAATGTTGCCATCTTCCCCTGGGGTGTATATTACATTTGAATTAAAGTCTCCTGTTAGAATTATTTCCCACAAGCGTTGTTCGAACCAGAGTTCTGCTATGGTAGCAATTAGTGTTTTAAATAGCTCTTTGTTCTTCTTTTGTTTTGGGTGCGTGTAAATATGGATAAGGATAATAGTGCTTACGACTTTGTTAGCTCCCAAGTCCATTTTTATTATTTGCATGTCTGTTGTTGTGGTGGGCAATTGGGCAGTTGTAATGTTTAGTGTTGTTGAAATGTAGACTGCTAGGCCGCCCTTCAGTCTGCTATATTGCTGGGTTCTTGTAGCCTTTACATCGTGAAGAATGCACCCTGGTATCTGAACTGGGGCTATTGCCAGGTTTCTTGAATGGCTACTATTTTGTAATTTTTTCCAGTTCTCAGAAGGGTACATTGTCCTGCAGGTCATGATTTGCATCCGCTATATTCCACAACAGAATATTTATCGGCCAGTGCTCTGATGTACTGCGTGTCATCCTGGGTCATTCTCTTCGTGCGACCAGTAGAGGTTCCTTATTGCCCTCTTTACCTCTCACACTTTGTAGTACTAAAGGAACTGACTTTATATTGGAATCATTGAGATTAGTGTTATGCTGATGTAGGAGGGGTAGGGGGTAACATTGTTTTGTGGGAATGGACAGAGATATACCCCAAGCCTCAAATTGAGATGCATTGTTTAGAATGGCTGAACCCGTTTCTTCGGACTTCCAAGTTGAGAGAGATTTTCCATTCCTTTGTTGTCCTCCTGTTGGATGAACTCTATTGATACTAGGTCTATTGAAGATAGGAGGTTTAATGTTGGGATAGCTGCCATTAGCTCAGGACATTTCCTCTGTTTAAGTAGTCTTGTTGAGCTTGTGATGTATAGTGTGGAGCTAATAGTATCCGGTTGATTAAATGTTGTGTTGGGTAATTATTTCTCAGTTGAGATGTAAGTGCTGGGCTGATGCTTTGATTTCCAGGCTGATCGTTCAAATTTTGGCCTCTCTCTTTTTTGCGCTGTGAAACTATTTTTTATCAAAACCTGGTCACTCGGTTCTCTGCCTGATTGGTGCCCTCTCTGTAATATGATTTCACATTCTTCTCTACAGGGGTTGATTGTCTCAAAGTGGGACCATAGGTCATGAACTGGGTTTTTATTAGTGGAGCAGGCCTTTTCTGCATTTTTTAGGCTGTTATCCGGTGTAGGTTTGTCTATCCATTGCTGATTTTATTAAATATGACCACAGTTGCAATTATATTGTTCGAGGAGGGCGATGTTTTGCTGTCTATGGGTTTCAGTATCGCTGGTTCAGTTGTCATCAGCCGGGGCCCACTACTTGGGGACCTCTTGTTTGCTTTATTTAAGCCGTTCGAGCCACTTGATCCAAATGATTCTCCATATGATGAGCCTGATGTCTCCAACATCACTAGTTGATCTTTGCAGTACTTCTCCCCTTCTTCTTTATAACCTCGATATGTTTGGATAGCAATTAAGGACTGTTTTTCTCCTCCTTAAATTTGAAGATTGGGTAAATTCTGTTCACCTGTTGGTCTATTTCATTATTATTATGAGGAGCTTTCTAGCCTTCCTGGCATGCTTCTTCTGTCTTTTAATTAGAGGAGCAGGTAGTGTATTTGAATGGTCAGTCAGGGAGTTTGTTGGATGGTCCGTTAAGCTTTGGTGCGCATCATCGTGAGTAACAGGTGATGATGGTTGTGGTTCTGTAACAGATACCTAGTCATCTTTTCCCTGTATGAGCGTCCCTTTACCAATTGCTAGGAAGTTGTTGTTTTGAATTTTTAGAAGAACTGAAGGTTTAGGTATCTTTTTCCCATTTGATGAGACACTCACTGCTGTACCGTGTGACTCTGGTGGCTGTTTCTTTTTCCCATTTGCTGAGTTACTCACTGCTGTACTGTGTGACCCTGGTGGCTGGATGGGCTGTTTGCATTCCTTTAGGATATTCATTAAAACAATCGGTAGATCAATTAATCTTTCAACTATTGGGCAGCATGCACACCTAGTTACCAGAACTGAAATAGGTATGTTGTTTTAGCAATTATTAGGCCCATCAATGAGTCAGGTTTAATGTTTAATCAAGAGATATAGTCTGCTATAATGTTCATCAAGTTTGTTTGACTGCACATTGATGGCACTAGTTGAATTTTGCAATGTTTGTATTAGGGAGGTATGCAGGTTTGTGAGCTTTTCCATTTTTCATCGGATTTATGACTGCTTCCCGTTGGTTAATGACTAGTGTTCGAGTGCCTTTGTGCGTTTCGCTCCAGTGTGAACCCAGAAAGTTTAAGCGCACTGTATTTTTCTGATACATCATTCTGTTTGAACTGCTGATCGTTATTTGTTTTGTTTTTATTGTCATTGCTACTTGCTGGACTAATGACGTCTTTATTAGGGTGCTCAGGCAAACTTGATGTTTCTATTATTGATTGTTGTTGGTCTTCGAATTGAAGTGTCAATTTATTACTGAATTGTACATTGACTGAGTTCTTGGTGATAGTTCCTGTCACCTGCATTAGATCTGTGTTCTTTGTTATTGACTATAGCTTCATGCTGTCTTTGTCGAGTTTGTCCGTCTGGTTAGTCTTCTGATCATTGTTTGTTTTGTTTTTGTTGTTGTCGTTATTTACTGAACTCTATGGATAAATTGTGACGACTAACATGTACAATTGAGCTATGTCTATACACAGGAACAGTTGACCTATGTTCGGCTGGAAAGGTTCTGCTTCATCTGTAAATGTTGTACATATGTCACCATACATGTTCCCATTCCTTCACTCACTGACTCACCACCCTCTATCCTACACCCTTTTCTTCCCCCACATCAAGAGCACTGTAAATAATAATTTCACTACTATCGTTTGGAGCAACTATGTTGCCATCTAATGCTTTGAAGTTATTTCGCATTTAATGCCTGTCAAACTTGGAATTAAATATGACTACAGCATTATATAAGAAATGAGTGGTGAATGCTTTTGTGCTGTCAAGCTGTATTACAATTTGCTACCACGACCAGATCTATACTGTACTGCATAACAGACCCAGGTCTGGTAGTTTTACGTGGGTCAATCAGTTAAAACTTAACACTGCCATTGTACTGGAGCAAGTTCCGTTTTTGTTATGGTTTTGTGGATGTTTGTTTGTTTTTTGTGTTCGCAGAATAAAACAGATAAAAAACATTTTGGACCTCCTTTACGAGGTCCTAGTGGCACTTTTGCACCACCATCACTTTTTGACGCTCTGGTGGTGCAATGTGCTGCATCAAATTTACAAGGAAATGCAAAGCCACTTTACGTGGCTTTTCATGGCCTTGGAAATATGTGCTCTTTTCACGCAGAACACTGCGTGAAAGTGGCGCTCCATGGGTGTTGCTGTGGGTGTTCCAAAGCAACACCCATGGAATCTGAAGCATTCCCAAATTTACAAGGAATCGTAACCTTGGGAATGCATCAGATTTCTACGCCTCCCCAGGGGAATCATAAGAGTGGCCCAACGAGGACCACTGCACATAAACAATCATCCCCGCAACGCAGGCACCCTTGCAACATGGCGCAAGGGTGCCTGTGCTGGCGCAGAGCTGCTGCTTGTGCGCTGGCACATGGGAGAAGGACAGGAATGCGCCGTATCTTGTAGATACGGCGTGGTCCTGACACACAACAGCCCAGCAGGAAGGCCTTCTGCACTGCTGTGCGTCAAAAGTTTGTAAATTAGGCCCTTTTTAAAAAACAAAATACTGTGATCCCTTCCTGGTTCCAGTCTAGCAGTCCAACAGCATACAACTATCTTCCGCCGAACTGACATATGGACTCACATGTTCCTCAAATAAAACATTTCTGTTCTCTCATAGTGTCTCTTTAGAGACAGTAAACCTGAATTAAAAAATATACATATGTAACATGAGTCTGCCACAAATATATTTTGTAGAAACGTGCATTCAATTATTTACCTGATGTAATCTTTCCCTAGTATTTGCTACCTTCCAAGAAGCCTCTTGGTTGACTGCTGCAGAATGAACACCAATAAACTTTATTTACTCCTGAAACCTTACGTGCTCTGGGCCATCACTGCCTGCATCCAATTCAAATTTCCAGGTATTAATTACAAAGTTGTCCAGATATGGACACTTGACTACCTAGCAAAAAAAAATATATGTACCCCTATTCCTTCAAGTCACTTGCAGCAACAACCAAATCATAACAAGTGTGCCTGAGATAAAAAAGTGGAAAACAACCTGGGCTAATCTCCCCATCTACATCTGACTGGCACTCTCCTTTCTGACCATCAGAAAATAAACCCTCGCCCTACTCTTCTCACCGCTTCTCACCCACTGGCTCACTGTTCTCTAAAGAAAAAAGTAGAGTGATGGTTGCAAACTTTACATTGCACATACCGTGATAAATGTACATTTTGTAAATTGTAAGGGGCAGATGTAGAAGCCCCTTGCGCCACTTTTGCGTCACTTTTCCCATGTTAAAAGTGACGCAAAAGTGATGCTAGGGGTTTGTAAATCTGCCCCTAACTATCCATAGTACAGATGCGCTGTAGGAGTCCAACGTCTGTAATTCCCTATCCGAGAAGTAACCGCTGTTGTAAACGACCTCCTACCCACATAGATTGGCATGCAGAGACACCTAATAGCACTATGTGAAGCATTACCCGGACATTCCAGACAGACTAGGTCAATTCTATATAGAAAACAGCAAAATAAAATAAATATATGACAGAAGTGCGCATTTTGGCTTAGGACAGCCCCCAAACTATGGTGGGTGAAGTTGTAAAAAATTGAATTTTTTAAAAAGGTGACTAGACAGAAGTAAAAATACAATTCTGATCTCTGGACACCAATTTATTCCTTTATTTGTCAACAATTATGCATGTTCTTTCTTATTTTTTTCACCCAACAAATCCTGCTATATCCTTCTGTATGCCACTTGCAAGGAATAACAGACTGTTTATGGTATTTGCAATCGGTGTTTTAAATCTCGTTTTTCCTACATGTTGAGTCAAAAGGACTCTGAGTGTTTTATCTTCATGTGTAAACAGATTTTATGGCACCTAAGGGAGAGTGTTTGTCTTCTGGGGAGCCTTTCTTGCTAGTTTATATGAGTATTATTTCAGGCTCCATATTGTGCATGAAATGTGAATTCTCCAGTGTGAATACTCACATATTTTAAATAGAAACATTTTTAAGTGTGGGTTTTGCTATAGTGAATTGCCCCCAAATCCTTAAAGATAAGTTACTTTCTAAATACTATGGGGCAGATTTACAAGGCCCTTGCACCACTTTTGCATCACTTTTAACATGGGAAAAGTGACACAAAAGTGGCGCAAGGGGCATGTAAATAAGCCCCTATTTTCCTACTGCATGGTCGAGGAAAACACAATAGACCCAGTCACTATCAGGCTTCTAACATTTGGTGCAAATTGCATGCCTGTAAATTTGTGATTGCAGGGTTTCCGAGAATTTTTTGGTACTCAATTTACACCAAATTCTGTGGAAAGTGGAAATAATACTCAAAAGGTGCATTATTCCCCATTCCTACTTACACAAACAGCGCAATTGCCCTGTTTGCTCTTACACTTTGCTCAAACTTATCCAGTTAAAAATCACAGCAGCAAAAACTCTCATTTTATACACATAGCATGAGTCAATTTTGCAGTGGGTGTAGGTGAGAACATATGAAAATAGCTTTTTATAGAATACCATGTGTTCAATCCAAATTTTGCACCCATCACTGTTACTGTTCTTCAGCAGTGCAAAAGAGAAATTTGGAATCGTTTTCTACTTTGTTATTCACAGAGTAGGGTTTTTAAATAATTGCCACTGTAAATAACACTTAGTAGGACAATCAGAACCTCCATGCCTTTAACCAGCGGACATCACAGCGCAATGTGTTGTAATACTACGCTGGGTTTAAAAACACATGCCTTTACCCTGCACTATAAAATCTGAAATCTATCTGTTTGTCTGTCTATCTATCTATCTATCTATCTATCTATCTATCTATCTATCTATCTATCTATCTATCTATCTATCTATCTATCTATCTATCTATCTATCTATCTATCTATCTATCTATCTATCTATCTATCTATCTATCTATCTATCTATCTATCTATCCATCTATCCATCCATCCATCCATCCATCCATCCATCCATCCATCCATCTATCTATCCATCTATCCATCTATTTATCTATAGAAAGATAGCTAGATAGCATAGATAGATAGATAGATTTTTTTTCCACCAGAAAAAAAGCTACAGGGACTTTATACTTAAAAATTCTTGGAAAAAACAAAGGTTACAGGGACTTTATAGTTAGGCTCAGATTTTACTCATACAAATCCAATGCAATTACATTACAGACAGTATATTATGGAGGACTACAAAATGCACAAACAGATTTAAAATACAAAATAAGCAATTGCAAAATATATATTTTAGTAATATCCAGAGTGTACATGCTGTAATTATTTTTGTATAACTGTCCTTTAAAAGCAGATACTTCACTGCTCAGCTGGTATCTCCC
The DNA here is from genome assembly GCF_964261635.1 of Lissotriton helveticus. NCBI lineage: Eukaryota > Metazoa > Chordata > Amphibia > Caudata > Salamandridae > Lissotriton > Lissotriton helveticus. The sequence goes on from NC_136063.1 coordinate 812,020,844, forward strand.
TTCAAATACCAGTCATGAAAAATACCTCTGCGTCATCAGGAAGCGTCTAGTGGCTCCATCATTTAAAGCCAATAGCAGCTCTTGAGCACTCTTTATATTTGCAGATTAACAGCTTGTGCCCAATTACATTTATCTTACAGAAGCATGCACCCCTGCATGAAGGCATGTAAAGTTGACTACCCTCCATTCGTCTGATGGCATTTATATTGAAGGTAACACAATTCACTCACAGAATTAATTATTCCAGGATAGTTAGTGTTCAAAAAGAAGAACAGGAAGTGGTTTCCATAAATTAAAAAATGATGCGTATATCGTGCCCCTTCAATGCACCTGCTTCAACCACTTCTACAAGTGGCACTCAGACTTATCATGGCCAGTGGTATCAGGTACTCCTTAGCTTTCAAAGTAAAGAGTTTAGCAGGCTGTTTTTCTTTCAAATTTTTTTAATATTGGCGAATGTGTTGCCAACCGTCGAGATATATATATTCCAGTATCGTGGTTATTTGCGAACACGGATTGATTTTTAAAAAGTGTAATAACATACATACAGATATTATAGAATAATGTTTGATGTCAGTAGTTCACTAATACAGCATATAAAGTGAGAGTTCAAATTTAATTGTAAGGTACAACAATGTTTTATTCTATTTTGCGTTTTCGCGACTATTCCCTTATTCATGAATTTCATATGACTAAGGAAGGTAGGAATTTCATTGGACAAAACACTTTGATTATTCTAGAAAGGAGGTCCACACCCACTTTTGTTTTCTTCTGACTTCCAGTGTACAGATTGGAAGTACTTCTTGCAGCACCTCATAGTTTTATTATTAGCAAAATACCTTGGGGTTTTTTAGGAAAAATGTTAAAAATTAAATTGCATCTGATGCCAGTGGTGAGCAGGAGCCAAACCATGAAGATCACAATTCCTCCAGCGAAGCACCAGTCTATTGCCTGGAAAATATTTACCATCCCCTCTGGGGAGAAAAAACAGTGGCCAAGCACGTAAATTTCTCTTTGTGCGACAAGACCCTGTCGAGGGGGGCTCTTAAAAACCACTCCTGCAGCACTACCAGTATGTTGACACACCTGAAGACCTACCATAACAATCACAAGACCTCAGTCCAGAGGGAGCACACTCAACAAGATTCATCAAAATCAAATGCATCACCAGTTACACCACAGGAGCCTATTCCCACTGAAATTGAACGACATCTACCAGAGAAGTCCCTGGAGCTGCAAAGAATAGGAACATTTTGTTTCGATTGCTATAGTTGGGGGAACAATCCATCGCTGCAGTTCAAGTGGCAGCAAAACACCACAAGTGTTATTTTATTTTTGCCTAAATGGCACTTATAACTAAAGTTTTGAGTTCATATATTTTACTGTAGCCATTATATTTGGAAGAATAATGAAATTAAAAAATGAAAAAAGGTCTGAAAAAAAAAAACAAAGGTCCTTGTTAGAACCACCTTTCTTGGTTTAAAAAAAAGATAAACTGTATGCATGTGTATCTATAAGAAAGAGTATGAATGAATGAGTTTATGTGTTAGTGAGTAAATGGGTGTGTAAGTGAGTGAGTGGGTATGTGAATGACTGTGAGTTCAGATGGGTATGTGAGTGGGTACATCAGTGGCTGTATTGGTGAGTCTCTGCTTGTGTAAATGGGTATGTGGATGTGTGAATAGGTGTGTGAGTGGCTGTTTGGTGAGTAAGTGGGTACATGAATATTTGTATGGGTGAGTGAGTGTGTGTGTTAGTAGGTGTATGGGAGAGTGAGTGGTTGTGTCAGTGACTGTATGGGTGTATGAGAGTGTGAGTTAGTGGCTGTATGGGTTAGTGACTTCACTTATCATTAACTATATGGGTGAGTGAGTGGGTATGTCAGTTACTGGATGGATGAGTGAGTGAGTGGGTGAGTGAGTGAGTGATTGAGTGAATAGGTGAGTGAGTTGGTGTGGCAAACTGTACAGTTGTGTTAGCTATATAGGTGACATTAGTGGGTATATCAAAGACTAAGTGAGTGGGAGTGGGAGTGTCTCTTTAAGTGTGTGAGTGGCTGTGTTACTGGCTGTAAGGGTGAGTAAATGGGTGTGTTAGTGACTATGTGGCTAAGTGAGATGTATGGGTGAGTGAGTAGGTGTGTCAGTTACTTTATGGGTGAGTGAGTGGGTGTGTGATAAGCTTTATTGTTGAGTAAGTGTCTGTGCTAGAGATTGTATGGGTGAGTGAGGAGGTGTGTAAGTGACTGTATAGGTGTGTGACTGGGTGTGTGAGTGGCTGCATAGGTGAGTGAGTGGCTTTGCTAGTAGCTGTGTAGATAAGTGAGTTGCTGTGCTAGTACCTGTATAGGTGAGTGAGTGAATGTGTTAGTGAATGCTTGGCTGAGTGACTGGATGCATCAGTAACTGGTTTGGCGAGTGGGTACGTGTGTCAGTGACTGTGTGGGTGAGTGAGTGGATGTGCCAGGGACTGTATGGCTGAGTGAGTGTGTGAATGGGTGTGTGACAGGCTGTATGGTTGAGTGAGTGCATGTGTTAGTAGTGAGTGGGTATTTGAGTATCTGTATGGGTATACAAAATAGCATTATTACACTACTTACATATCTGTATCTTATAACATCCCCCTGTAGTAAACTGCGGTAGCAACGCACGCCTAGATAGTCATTGTATTAACAATGTGACAGCACTACTTGTTATCCACATACACATACCTCCAGTTTCGTAATTATCAGACAAGGCTGTATATTCAATAATACGGGGCCATGCCAAAACATTATTTTTCTTTATTTTTCTTTAGCACTATTTAGCTCATTGTCTCTTTGCCTCCAACAACGACGGGGCCATGCCAGAGCAGGTTTCATGTTTCTGTAGTAACATCACTTAGCCACAATCCTGAAACGCAGAATGCAATTGGGCCCGATTATTGTACCTAAACGCATGTGCGCTGACAGAATCGGCCTTCGCGCACTGTAGTTAGCACTCTAGTGCTCCGTTCACGAGAAGGGACCACGTATCCAACGTGCCGCATCGTAGCCAAACCCACCCCGCCAACACCATAACAAACATGGACCTCGTTACTTCTCCCAAATCGAGGGGATTCGGTCCACACCCAATGTAACGGCAGCACTATCCTGAGTCAAACATGAGTAATAGAAACGGCCTGGACCAGCGCCCGTTCTGGCAATACCATGACAAACGATATAATTTAATCATTTTTAAACGTACCCCAATATGTTACTACTGCACCCTGAGACTGTTCTTCCTAAAATGATTGTACCATTTACATGCTCGCAGGGTATACATAATGGAAACGATATAACCAAATCGTTTTTAATGCACCCTCAAATCTTTGTACCGCACCCTTAGACTTTGCTTTTTATAACGACTATACCATTTACATTCTCGCAGGGTCAACTAAACAGGAAGTCCCCCGTGTGACTGAATCCATGAATCCTCACACTCAAGAAGTCCAAGTGAGCTTCTATTTATGTTTGATGTCAGTTAGACCCATTTTGTGATTTTGTCCTTCTTTCTTGTGTTCTCTGCCTTCAATCACGCGCTATAATTCACTAAGTGTAAAGGTTTAAGATCACAACAAGTGCCATTCAGGCGATGAGTTGGCTAAAATATAACCATTAAAATGCGTATAATTATGTGCACCCATGGCACATTGTAGCCACAAATGGTTCATTCCAGATAGACTTTGTGCATGTTAGTCAAGTTACCACATGCATGATGCGTTATCTACAGCGCAGGTTCCACAACCTAAAGCATAATGGAACGCAGATGCATAGGACTGGCATGAAAGCTAAAGATGATATGAATATATATGTTGCATTATCCTTGTTTTCTTTTCAGATATTCTTCTCTCTGGATCTGTAAGTAACCTTATCCACCACACTCACAGTGCACTTTAGGGTGTGTGCTGATATATACACTTCGGTGGCCTTCCATAACCTTTTTAGGCCACCTACACTACTTTAGGTCCTGAAGAAAGCTTCACAATTAGCGGAGAAGGCTGAAACTAGTTGACCTACACTTTTATAGAGATATTGATGCTGATTCACACCTCAAATATATGCCGCCTATGTTTTTACTCACGCCCTAGGACCCTTTAATTAAAACTTTTGCAAGGGCATTTCCTAGCGGCATTTTTAACATTTAAATTCACTTCACATAGCACTTCACTTTCCACAATCAACCTGCTCCGCTGTAATCAGGCGTCGAAGCATAGCTGGATTGCATTCGGCAATCCAGCTGGACCCCGATGATGAAGCGTGCCACCTACTAGGTAGGTGGGTGAGGGGTTTCATAAGACAACGACCTGTTGTCAGCGTTCCTCTACCAAGGTACAGGTGAACAACCATGACCTCAAACCTGCTAAAGGACTTGTCCACATTGTTTTCTACATATAACCAGCGAAAGGGACAAGTACCAAGTTCATTTCCTCACTCTCTAGTTGTTGTTTTGTAGGCAGAAAAGAACACTGCTGTATTACATTCATTTTTACTGCATTTTAGATTATGAGTAAGTGCTTCTGTAAGGAGAATCATGTGGAGGTGCCTTCTGAGGATGAAGGGGAGGAAATGCTCCTGATCTCTTTTTCCAATCTACAGGCTCTCATTAAGGAATCTGTGGATGTCGCTATGGGGAGTCATCTGCCTTTAGACATCCTCGTTTGGAGGGGGCTGAGGATGACATTGAATCTGAGCCTAAGGGCAAGTACATTCAGGACTTGCAGTTGAGGAATCTCATGTCCCACATGAGGGAGTTGCTGGGATTTGGTGAAAAACACCAGCTAGAAGAGGGGTTTAGCTCGGAATATAATGCTGTGGAGAGTAATGATTTGCCATTTCATGACATTATCAAATCTATCCTGTCTAATGAATGGATGGATCCAGACAAACAGTCCATTCCTCACTTTTTGCGTAAGCGTTATGTGTTGCAGGACTTTCCGGCGTTGTTTCCCCAGCTCCTAAAGTGAATACTATGTTGGCCACAGTAATGGCCACTTCTAGTTTGCCTTTGGAGTATTCCACATTGTTGGATATGGTGAATAAGAAGGTTGAGGCATCTCTGAAAAGGTTCTACACCGAAGCAAACATTTCCATCTGAGTCAGTACATATGAGGTCTATGCCTCGATTTTCAGACTTTATATGAGTTTGTACAGTCTGATGATGATTGTACCCCACTCCTGGAAAATATGGAATTGCTGTCTCAGTTTTTATCAGATATTACCTTAGATAGTCTTTGGGTGGCTTCCTCCATGGCTGGTTATTCGATTACTATTCACAGGTTATTGTGGTTGAAGTCATGGAAGCTGGAGGCTAGCCAAAGAGCCTTGGTTATAAATTTTCCCTTTACTAGTCAGAAGCTCATTGGGCCTGAGCTAGATGAGCTTGTCCAGAAGGCCGCATAGGAGAAAAAGATCTTGAAGCCTTTCCAGTTGTCAATGGGTAGATGTTCATTTGTCCAGAAGAAGCCGGCTCAGGCCCCTTCTGACAGACATCTCTTTCAAGGCAAGGCCCGATGTCGGGGGTTGTGTTTGCCAGAAATTTCGGACAAAACTTCCAGTCTGGAAATAAACATCCCCAAATGACTATCACGGTGTGGGGGCACGCCTATGTAATTTGTATCATCTATGGAAAACCACAATCTCAGACGCATGTGTCCTACAGGTTGTTGGCCAGGGCTATCAAATTCCTTTTTGGGGTTTCCTCCTAGGGGTCAGTTCCTTGCTACCCCATTGTCAAGGGACAGATCAAAGTGACAGGCCATGATTCAGGGGGTTCAGACTCTACTAGAAAAAAGGACCATCACTCCGGGGTTGGCTTTGCAAAGAAGAAGGGGGTTTTATTCCCTGCTTTCTTGGTACCAAAGCACGACGGTTGGCTTTGACCAGTACTCAACCTGTTGGAACAATTCAAGATGGGTTTGGTCCAATCTATTATGCCTTTTTTGGCCAGACACAACTTCCTGATTATGCTGAATTTCCAGGATGCATACTTCCATGTCCCTGTTTATTCAAAGAGTAAGAAGTATCTCCGGTTTGCTGTTGGAAGGAATCACTGTCAGTTCCAGGTCTTGCCCTTTGGTCTGGCGACCTCTCCCAGGGCGTTTACCAAGGTATTAGCCCCAGTGGTGGCACTGTTTCACTTGCAACATATTTCTGTGTGTCCATACCTTGATGACTGGCTCTTAACTGCCCCTTCTTTTTTTAATGCTAAGCAATATCTCAAGCTGGTACTACAGACACAGCAGAAGTTGGGTTTCCTGGTCAACTTTCCGAAGTCCCAGTTGAAACCTACCCAGACTAAGTTGTTTATAGGGATACATTTCTACTCTGTGCAGGGGTGGCCCTGTTGCCTTCTCAGAGGGTGACAGCTATTCTGAACTCAGTGGATTGTCTCCTGTGACAGTCTTCCGTGTCAGTCAAAGAATGACTGAGGGATACGAGCTTGATGGCTGCCTCCACAGCAGTGGTTCCGTGGGCACGGTTTCATCTCAAGCCCTCGGTGAATCATGTCCTTGCTTTTTATACTCTCCGCTTCCATGACTATAATCATCCCATTCCTGTGATGCCTGCAGTCAGAGGGACCTTGACTTGGGGGCAATCGGAATCAAACCTGACATGGGGCATACTGTTCTGCTATCCTCTGCTGGTGTATTGCATGATGGATGCCAGCCCATGGGGCTGGTGTTCCAGGATCCGGAGAGGCAACGTCCTTGGGCAGCTTGGGAAGCCCGTCAATTCTCCAATTGGAGGAAGCTGTCAGCAGTATGGCAGGCCCTGATGGCTTTTCCCCTTAGTTGTGGGGCTAAGTGTTGTGGTTCGTAAGGACATCCCTGTCTGCATGTCTTTTATGCACAGACACGAGGAACCAGGTGCATAAGTCTGAATTGTATTGTGGCTCGAATGTTTGCTTAGGCAGAGTCCCATCTGCTCCATTTTTCTGCAATGTATGTTCAGGAGTCTCTCAACATTCAGGCCGACTGTCTAAGCAGGAATATGCCATCTTTAGTATTGTATCACATCTCAATTCAGGAGTTCAGTCGTGTGTGTGGTTTTCAGACGTCCGTGGCTGGATTTGTTTGCATCTACACACAATGTGATGCTTCCTATTTTCTGTTCCGAGACTCCGATGCACCAGGTGTGGGTAGTCCTTGCCCTCCCAGTCCCATGACCCGAGGTCTTCTCTATTCATTCCCTCCCATCCTCCTCCTTCTGAGGGTGCTGCAGAAGATTCAGGAGGAGATGACCATGATCATTCTGATTGCACCCTTTTGGCCTCTAAGGCCTTGGTTCCCTCTTGTTTTGTCTCTTTCCGTGGGGGTGTATCTTCCTCTAGGTCTTCAGCCCTCTCTGTTTCAGTTTCCCACACTTCAATTCTATTTGTCTGATGACCTGGTATGTGAAAGGTCGGGCTGATGGGTCTTGGGTGTTCTGAGGTTGTGGCTATTGATATCCAGAGCTCTCATAAACCCTCCACTTTAAAGTCAGAAGTAGTTTTCCACTAAAGGCTTGGATCCCCTGACTGTGTATTGTTTTTCTGTTCTTGATTTATTTTTGGGTGCAATGGCTTTTTGAAGAGGCTGACTCTGGCCACTTTTTGTCCCCAGTGAGCTGCAGTCAGAGCATTTCATGTGCAAGGGGATTTTTGCAAGTTTCCCCTTTGGTGTCTCAGCTCCTGAAGAGCTTCAGGTTTAAGAGGCCGGTGGTACCTAAGGGCTGATTACAAGTTTGACGCAGTGGCGCTGGCTCAATGCTGACTTCACTGTGCTAAACTCGCATGTGGACTGCCCGTCAGATTGCGTGTTGTAAAAGTACAACTCGAAATACGGTCAGCCGTCCTTTGGCCTTTCCCAAGTGTGGCCTTTAAAACAGGCACCGCAATGGGAATGGCCAAAAAGTTCCAGCACGGCATGAGCAGGGACGTCCATACCTTGCTGGAACTGGAAGAAATACAGACAGAGGGGCACATGTTATGCCTCCCTGAATGTATCCCCATGGCAGGGGGGACATGGGGCCCTGGACGGCCCCCTTTGTTCCAACTCCACCATTTTTATAATGGTGGGTCTCCACCATGAAAAGGCTGGTAGTCCAGAAACTTAAAATATGCTGAGTGGGACTGCACCAGTCTCTGCTCAGCATAATGCATTGTGGTTCTCCTGCGCCACTGACAGGGAATGACTGTTCCCTGGTGCAGCTGGCGGTCCACCACCGAGATGGCTTACAAAGTCATAATCAGTAAAACTGTGGATCGCCACTCCTATACCACTGCGAGCATGGGAGTCGCACAACTGCCAGAATCGTAATCAGGCCCTTAGTCTATTTCATCTTGGGATTTGTTGGTGAACCTTTTGAAGCCTTGGATTCCTGTCCCATATCCTGGTCGTCTGCTAAAACTTTTTCCAGTGGCCATCACATCTGCTAGGCGTTTGGTGTCCATGATTTTTTTTGTCTCTTTTGTCTCGGGTACCCTGGGTAACAAGGTTTTTCCCCGTCTATTGGATGGTGGGTCAGACAGGCTATCATCAAGGCTTATGCTTCTACTGATGTATGTCTCCCGTCTTATGTCCAAGGACATTGTACTTGGGCAGTGACTGCTTCCTGGGCTGAGGCAGGTGGGTCTTCTATTCAGTAGATCTGTCAAGCTGCTACTTGGTCTTCCCAGCTGACTTTTTCCCATCATCCCATCATTATCATGTGGATATGGCGGGTAGTGGGCGTTCTTTTGTGGACCTGTTTTGCAAGCAGCAATGGAGTCATTGTTTTTTCCATTAATGCATTTGTATCTGATTTTGTGTCAGTGTGCTTTTTGCTTGGTATATCCTCACAAGTTAGGACTGAGGCAGAGATTAGGTAGTAATGTACCATTACTTACTAGTAATCTTCATTACCCGAATCAGAGTCCTCCTCGTCCTGGTCCATATCCCGCCTTTGTTTTTACCTCCACAAGTTTGTTTTGCTTGGACTTGGTATTTTACAGGTGGATGAGAAGAACGATTCATACTTTATAGTACTACCATAGAGATAGAAAAAAGATTTAATGGATCTTTGATCCCTATCATGGAAATCTCTGTAGGAGGTGGAAATGCCGCACTAGTAAGGACTGGGATGAGGAAGAGTCCAATTCCAGGTAATGAAGATTATCGATAAGTAATAGGACATTCCTTTATTCCTATAGATGGTGTCATTCATCGGTTTAAAAACATAAGGAACATAAATATAAGTGTTATTTTTTGTAAAATTCCATGATAAACATTTTAGTTTCTGCAATGCATAAGTTCATACTACATACAAACAGTAGGCTTTTCGTATCCTGTAATAGTATTTTACATTATAGTAAAGCATTTTCTTTTCCCTTTCTTACTGTTCTCAGATTTTGTACTTGTACATCATAATCAATATAGTATGTACAATTTCATCCTTAAAAAGAAGGGAAAAAGCTAATAAAAAGTAAAAAAAAAGCCTTTCTCATTTGAGCACCTGCTCTATTTCTACAGTAACATTTAGTGCCTTTTCCATCATTTACAAATAAAATGGCATCTGGTGCCAGTGAAAATCAGTTACCACACCCTGTTGAACACAGTTTTTTGGAGGACCAATCCCTGACAATGCAGCAAACAATTGCACAGTTGTTCACTATCCCTTGCAGACCAAACAAAGTGGTTGCAAAGCATGTGAAGTGTTCTTTGTGAATCAAGACCAAGACCAGGAGAACATCAAATAAATATTTGTGTGGCACTCCAAGTATGTTGATACATCTAAAGATGCATAACTCCAACCAATGTTGAAAAAGAAAAAGAACATATATATAAGTTGGTATTATATTTACAAAATTTCTGAAACAAAACAGTTCACAATTCTGAGCTGTAATAGTATATCACATTAGAGTAAAACATGTAATTTTCCCTTTTTTCTGTTCACAGTTTTTAGACTTGTAGACCATAAACAGTATACTGTATAAAGCTTAATCCATGAACAGTGGGGGAAAAACGAATGCATAGATTGTATTGATTAGTTGATCTATCGCCAGTCACTACATGAATCCGAAGACATATATGCTAGCAATAATTGTTTTATTAGTATAACTGATACAATACTAGTAATAGGTTAAAAGCACACTTGAATTTTTTAGATCCCTTTGAAAACATCACCTCTGGTGGGACGAATGATGTCTTAAACATTGAGGATCAACTTAGAAGTAATACAGTACAACACTTTTTTTATCAGGAATCCTCCATAGAAATTTGATTGAAGGAACACAAGAGGTGAGAATTTGGAAGCTTGAAATGCAGTTTTTGTTTGAATTTAAGGTTGGTGTCATTGCATTCCATCCATCCAGTTTTACTCTTTTATAGACAGTATAGTGCCCAAATGTTACATCAAGTCCTCCACAAAAGATTATAGCCATAATTGGATAAGTTCTTCCAGAAATTAATAATTTGTCCAGATGCAAAACCTGGGATGTGGGTTGCCCACAATGCTGTCCTTCGAGCCTCTTGTTGTGGTAAAATTGGTCCCTCAGCCTGCAATAGTGAGGAGGAGGATGCACGAATACCATAAAATTGGTGTGGGACTTCTGCAGTGCAGAATGCGCACAGGCGTGCGGGAGCCTTGCATTGGCAAATTTCGGGCAATTTTGGGGGACGATCTGCACCTGTCTGTGCCTGGATGAAGCTGGGTTGGGCCTACCCTCTTGCCCTCTAGTCCCTTTTAACCACCCTAGTATGGTTCTTCACCTCCATCGTATGCAGCTAGATCCTTCATCTTTTCAGAAGCAAATGGAACTAAATGGCCAGTGACTAGTTATAGGATATGTGTGCAATATACCCCTTTAACCTAAGGAATTAGGTGAATGGTTTTGTGGTGCATGAATCTCTGAGTGGGTCTGTGAGTTGGTGCGTGAACCTCTGAGTAGATCTGTGAGTGAGTGTCTGAGTGTGTCTGTGACTGGGTGTGAATATATTTTTTTTATTTTTGCGACGATATTTGCGAATTTATTGTGATGTTACATGGGGAGCCATGCTGAACATTGTGACAGATTTGCTAATGTCACACATAGGGTAAAGGAACCATTTTTCAACATACTGTAGACAGAAGGTGCTAAAATGTGTGTAGCAACTTTCTGCACAGGTTGCGGCCACCCAATCACGGCATTCCTGTTGGTGTGCATAAACGCAATTTTGTTGCGAAATAGTTGCAAATGCTTTGCAACCATAAAGAGATGAATCTGGATCATTCTTTAATATCGCCAGTACAACGGAGGAGCTTTATAACAAAAAGCAGAAGGGTGCTTTCTGGACCAAGAGCTGCCTTTCTACCAAATGTGGTGTAATTCCATCCAGCAGGCTGCAGTTATCTCTTTGGGAATTAACATAGGAAACAAACATTTATTACCCCCCTTTTTCTAAAACCCTGCTTGATGGATCACCTCGAAAGTTTCCATATACAATAAGAATGTCCGGCACACTTTGGGGAAAAGTTTGAGAAAATTCATAAAACGGCAACAACAATATAGGCAAGTCAAACAAAGCTTTTCCTATGGTAACTAGATCCTAACTATAACTACCTACTGGTGACTGACAGCAGCCAACATATCTATATATAATTCCACCAAATCCTCAGATAGCCGAGATCCTGTCGGCATATCAAGGGTAGAGGAACCCTTTTACTGTGTCATCCACAACCCGACACTTGTTTGCACACAACACATGCCCTTGTCTTACAAAAGCAATTATCCCAACATGTTTAAATCATTAATATTTAATACACCATGCTGCTTAACAGCCCAACGCATTTAGGTTTATACATGCCTTGATAATGGGTAAACAAGATCTGTTCCCGGCATATATTTAAGTGCACATAATGCAATCAACATAGAAGACAGACATTCACCATGTGTGAACACCATGTCATGAGTGATGTAATATGTGACGTCATCAGCAGTGCATTGCACGCGCAAGTTATAGTGAGTCCAACTAACTATAACGTGGGAATTTCAATGGTTTTATGCGATTAAAACTTCCAGCTAACTATAACTGGTGTAAAACCTATGTTTTTTTCAGTGAATTTAATAGGTTTTTTAAATGCTAATTCCTAACTATAACTGGTGTGAAACCTATGGTTTTTTTCAGTGAATTTCAATGGTTTTTTAATAGCAAATCTTTATAGGTATAAAAAATAATACATTTTAAAACGAATTTTATATTGTATAATTATGTCAATTTAAAAAAAAAAATTATTTTTAATTTGGGGCGCGCTCTGGGGCGCGTACCGGGGAGCGTCCCGTTAGCGCTACTTTCGTGAACGAAAACAACATTGTGACGTATCGCGTAGACGCGTGATGCGTCATATGACGCACAGTGTAAGCGCACCCGGAAGAACGCGTGCGCATACGATCGCGGCGCGCCCTGGGGCGCGTACCGGGGAGCGTCCCGGGAGCGCTATTTTCGTGAACGAAAACAACATCATGATGTATCGCGTAGACGCGTGATGCGTCATATGACGCACAGCGTAAGCGCACCCGGAAGCACGCGTGCGCATACGATCGCGGAACGTCCCGACGCGCTTACGCCGCACGCCCCGGGGCGCGCCCTGGAGTGCGACTACGGGCGCGCCCCGGGGCGCATAGCGTAAGCGCGTTGGGTCATGTGACCAGAAAATAACACTTTCTATTGGTGCAGAACAGTTGTGGTTTCCAAATGAGTAAAGCCTCGGTCTTGTGATCTGAAAATAACACTTCTGATTGGTTCAGGACAGTTGTTTTTCCCAAATGGGAAAAGCCTAGGTCTTGTGACCTGAAAATAACACTTCTGATTCGTTCAGGACAGTTTTTTTCCCAAATGATGAAAAAACCCACCTTTCTTCCTTATTCTGACTTTGTCCTTTGACTGAGGAAGACCTGTTTCATCTATAGAGACAATTCTTTTGTACTTTGAAATGGCTACCGTAGCAGCAACAGCTGGAGCATCTGCACCACCACCACCACCATCACCAAGAGGACCACCACAACAATACATTGGTGGTGAAGAAGAGGAGGATGTGGAAGAGGAGGAGGAGGAGGGGAGAAGATGGCTGCCTGAACAAAATACCCCATACAAGCCAAAAGAACACATTGTATGGGAGTTTTTTTCACTTCCAGAGGGTAAGAAAAAAGTTAATGCGGCCAAGGTAACTTGTCGAATCTGTGGCGCAGAACTCTGAAGGGGCAATCCAGACAAAAAATATTCATTTGGTAATAATACCATGATTCGACATATTACCCGGAAGCATCCTAACAACTATTCTCGTGCAGAGATCAGGGAACTGGCCAGTCACCTCCCCCCGTCTTCAAGGACCAGCTCCAAAAGAAAGCAACCCACTCAATCGGGACCAGAAACAATGGAGATGATGCCTAGTATTCAGCCACGATTTGCTGATTTTAGAATCACCTGTATTGAATGTGGCAAGCTCATCACCTATGGTGAAAAGAGCATTAAGCTCGTCGTCCTTGCTGGTGACAATCACAAATGCCCCAAAAAACAGTAATTTTTTCAGTTTTTTGTTTTTTGCTCCTGTTGAGCCATTTACAATTCCCTGTTTTTTGTTTCTCCCCATAAAAAATACAAAATAAATATAAAAGTGTTCAGAAAAGCCAAAAAAAGTACAAAATGTTCAAAAAAAAATTAAAAAAAATATAAAACAACAAAAAGAAGAAAAAAACAGTTCTTTTTAGAACTACCTTTCATTTATAAAAATAAACCTATATTTTTAATGAATCTCTGACAATTTTTTTTTTTTAGGGTACGCGTACCGGGGCTCGCCACCCCAAAAAATAGAAAAAAAACATTTAATGAAGGAGTTAGCATGAGGGAAGAACACAAAGAGAGTAATGTTAAGAGAAAGAGAGCTACAGGATGAACACAGAGGGATTGTTTATTACATAGTAAAAAACAGAGAAGGTGTAATAGGGTGAAAGTGAGAAAAGTAAAATGACTAAAGGAGTGAAAGAAGGGAAGAGAGAGGAAGAAGACTAAGGTAGAGATAGTGGGAGAATGTGAGTGGGTGTTGAAAGAAAAAGAAAGGACAGTAAAAAATTGAGAATGAAGGGTAGTGGCGTAACCGGGATAAATGAAGAACAGCGAGTGAGGGTAAGAAAAGACCAGTTAGTGTAAGTAAAGAGGGGGGAAAGAGGGTGAAAAATTGAATTAGGATAAGACATGGGGAGTGACAAAGAGAAAGGACAAAGAGAGTAAAGAAAACAGTACCTGAATGGATTTGAGTGAAACAGCATAGAAAGATAAGTAATACAGGGTGTGTGACTTATAGGGGAGTCAGTGGCTGTAGGTCAGGGTGTGGGTGTGTAAGGTGTGTCTGTGGGTGTCGCTCTGTGGGGTGTTTTGGTGTGGGTGGAGTTGAGGGTGTGGGGTGTATATGTGTGCGATGTATGTGTGTGTATGGAATGTGTGTGTGTATGTGAAGAGTGTGTGGGGGGGATTTTTTGTGTGTATGAGGTGTGTGCGTGGTGTGTGTTTTGGGTTAATGTTAGAGGTGTGTGTATGTGTTGAGAGGGGAATGAGGTGTGTGTGTAGGAGTAAGATAAATAATTAAGAAAAACAAAATGAGTGAAGAAGCAAATGAAGGCAACAGAGGGTAAGTGAAGTAAAGAATAGGGATTGAAAGAAGTTGAATATGAGAGGGGAAATAGGGAAATTGGAGTAAACATGGAGAATAAGAATAAGTGAGGGAAGCAGAATAAAGTCACAGGAGTGAGGTTGGTTGAGAAAATATTAGTAAGCTTAAAGCAAAGGTTGATGACAAACTACATTTTTTTAGTCATACTTACCATATAATAAATGAAACTTTAATTATTTCTTTTTACTGCACTTTGTATCTGTGAAAGAGAGAAGAAAAAATAAGTTATAATTAGTAAAAATTAAATTAAAATATACAAATGAAGAGGTTAAAAATCATAACAGTGTATCTAGAAATAAAGTAAGAGTGAAGGACACAGAAAGGGAAATAAAGTAAGGTAGAAGGATAAAAAGAGAAAAAAATAAATAGAATGAGAGCAAATTACTAAAAGTAAGGCATATAGATTCACTGACAGAGAGGAAGAGAAGAACAGAGAAATGAACTGAAGGTAAGAAAGATACAAAAACAATGTGACTTAGCAAAACTAAATCAGGAAACAGTAGTAAGTAAAAAGATAATGACTGAGACGGAAAAGATAAACACAAGTGAACATAACACAAGGAGAGTGAGGCACTGAGGACATAGAAGTAGTGAACGAAAAATAGAGAGAAAAGGTCAAAAGTAAGGAGCAAACAAAGATAAGCGAGGGAGAGTGGGTGATTTATAGTGATAGAGTGCGATAATACTGCTGAGTGAGTAAACAGGAATTACTAAAAGAGCAAAGGAGGAACATACGGAAAAGGGAAGTAAAGCAGAGAGACTGAAAGCTGAAAACTTATGCAAGGGAGAGAGAGGATGCAGACAGTTGAAACGAGAATGAGGGCTTGTCCAAGAAGTGGAGTAAAGGAACGGGGGTTACAGAGAGTGAGAGAAAGACATTATAAGTGAGTAAAAAGAGCTGAAAGAGGATGGAAAAAGGAAAGTGAGTGTCAGAGAATGGGAATACAATTTAATTTACACAATCCAAAGTATAGAATAACTTGTACAACATGTTACATGGTTTATTTTTGCTGTTCTCAGAATATATCGAATTTCACTTAAAACAGTGAGTTCAAATTACTCATCATATGACAGCGGGAAAAAAAAAAACAATCTAAAAGATTGTGTTTTAAAAAAAAACTTAGATACTGACAAATGACAAATGTACACTAATCCTTGATTGACTTACTTTTCCTTAAGGCCAAATAGTATATCATAGAGGTCCTTTTCTCATTGCAAAGTACTTTGCTATTCAGTAAAAAATCAATTTCATCGACTTTCTAGAAGAAAAGCTCCAACAACATCTGAAATATTTTCATTATTTTCATATACCCCTTTTTTTCAGTCATGACTCTTTACTCATTCCTGTACCTTTCCTTTTGGCCAAATAGTGTCAGATGTATGAGTATATTTTCAAATTAATTCAAAGAAACTCTGAAATGACCTTTTTTCCGACGTTCTGAAAGAAAGGCTCTACAACATTTTCACAATATTTAAGTATTTGTAAAACCATCTCAGACTCACTCATGTTCATCATTTTGTATAATACTAATATCACTTACTATGAGACCCACTTACAGTACCTATATGACAAGTCAATTTTTTATATTACCTGGATCACTTTTACTCAGAATATATTTTTAAACAGCAAAATAACCTGTATTAACTGCTCCCGTCTTCATAGGCCAATTACCTTTACCTAAATTTTGGTTCTAAAAACACTAGGTATGAATTTTTTAAGCCAAAAGGCAAACGTTGTTTGAAAGTCAAATGAGTGTCGTTACATTGGGTCCAACCTGTACAACTTTTTAAATAGCATGTGTAATGCCCTGATGTTGTAGAAGGACCTTCATGAAAAATAATAGCTGCAGTTGCAAAGGTTCTTCCTGATATCGATAACTGTGAAGTCACAACATTTTTAATAGAAGTTGTCAATTTAGTTCCATCAGGTCTACATCGTTGGAACATTAAAATGACATACTGACCATAATTTTGTAGAAATAAAGTGGACAGCATTGTAGACTTACATTGGGGACACACCATATTGTGATCCGCTGCTTTAATTAGATTATTAAAAGGCACTGATTTGCAGTCTGGTAAAGTCAAATATATAAATCTTTCAGTGTCTATTCTAGTAGTACTTGATAAAGTACAGTTGTCGCAGTCATGCTGCCATTGATAAGAAAGGCTAAAAGATTTTTTATATCTACACCTTCATCTTCCAATACATCAAACATATACATAAAAAATTCCTGACAATCCTGCTGAATATTCTGTGAAAATTGATTTTGACCCGTACATATGTGTAGAAGATTTCGAATTTCTGAAACACTTTCTATTTTTGCTCTATCACTGGTACATTTCTCAAACACGGAATTCAACAAACAACAAAATCTTTGATCCAGATTTTCAACAATCTGTTCTTGTATATTTGGAAGAAAAAAAACAACATTAACCACTACATTAGCATAGCAGTTGACACCAGACCTATTTTCAAACTGAAATCCAACAACATCTTCAACAGAATCCTTTTTCCTTCTGCTTACAATTACAGTTTCGTCTACTTTTTGTCTTTTTGCTACTACCTCACTGCAATTACTATCATTTCTTCTTTTTCGGCCTACCACATGTTTTTCAATCAGAAGATATTGAGGCAAATGTGGAGCATACTCTCTTCTTAACCTATTGTATTCTTTAACACAATGTAGATCTGCACAAATCTTTGTTTCATCACACTCAATCACGCACAATCCTGATAAAGTTCTGACTCGTGATAATGCCACATATGCCATACCCTCTTTAAACACAGAACTTCCAATGTTCACCAAAGCGCTATCTACACTTAAACCTTGAGACTTATGAATTGTCACCGCATATGCCAAACAAATATGAAACTGTTTTTGGCGAACATATAAGTCTTTCACGAGCAAAAATCTAGCTGAACAACGACCAATGTGTTCTATTTCATCAATGCCATCAAATTTAATTTTTAAAATTTCAATTCCATCTCTATTTTTGTAATTCACAAAACCAACAACATGACCCATTGCTCCATTTACCAGACCTCTTTCAACATTTAAATTCCTTCTCAAAATGATACGATAATTTAAACACACATTCAGAGTCTTTTCAAAACCAGCAGTTTTAGATATAGTCTTCTCTAATGAATCCAATTTTGATTTCAAATTTTCAGACAAAATAATTGTTGCTCCCATATGCTCTATTATATCTGTAGCTTCCAGTTTCACTATCTCTTCATTTTCTAACTTTAACATTCTTTCAGAGTTGGCATCAAACATATGCCAGATTTCTTCTCATTAATTTTCTTAAAAATATTCTCTGGAAGAATGTTTTCATTTGGGTACAAATTTGAAATTAATCGTCCATTTAAAGCTTCTTTCCCTTGCTGACTTACTTTTCCGATTCTTACGTCTTGTAAAATATTTTTATAATCTACATCTTTTGCCTGCCGCATATTTTGAAGCAGTTCTGCATATTTGAAGTTTAACCATATATTAACGTTTCCAATGCTTCCTAGGCACTTCCTGGTATCTTCATGCGTGAGCATTTTGAACACAGGTTGTCCTTTCACTGGAGTCAACTGCAGTAGATCTCCAAAAACAATAATGTGTTTTCCTCCAAATAAGACATCATAGTCTGTTCTAAGAATTTCTTGCATTCTCAAATGCACAAAAGCAAGCATTATATTTGACACCATGCTTACTTCATCAATGATAAGAAGTTTCATTTTCTTCAGGACTCTCGAAACTTTTGAACACGCATCTCCAGATAGCTTGTGATATCGCAATTTGTTATCATGCTCCACTGGCAGCATCAGTAAAAGATGTAAAGTAATCCCTTTAATATTATGTGCAGCCAGCCCAGTTGGAGCGGTATCAACACACGACAGCGGTGATTCAGTCCTTTTCTGCAGATAAGTTGCAATTGCTTTAATCAGAAAACTTTTTCCGGTTCCCGCTTCTTCACTCACATACAGCTGGACAGGCTTAAATGATGTACACGAGCACTCTTTTTTCTCATTACTGAATCCATGTTCAATCTGTTCTGTGGCTTCGTCATATATCTGTTTCTGCTCAAGGTTTAGTTGTTTCACCAAATCCTCTAAGTTAAGTACATCATCTTGAGCTTGTTCCATAGCTCTTTCCACCTCATCCATGGCAGTGGCAGCTTCATTTTGTATAATTGGTCCTCCAAGTGGATCCTGACTCAATGAAGCAGAACTCTGACTGTCTTGAGAACTGTCTCTAGCAATCTCTGCAGCAATTGTGGCTTCTTGCTCTATTTCTTCGTTCAACATTTGCAGATAATTTGGAAAAACTGGGCATTCTATGGTATCCTTGATTGCATTAAAAGAATCTTCATAACACAGAAAATCTCCAAGTAGTTCCTCTTCTTTACGCCATGGCTTAAAGAGTTGCAAAAGAGCTAAATAGTAAAATTCCCTTTTCTCTGGATTTTTGCAACTACATTTTCGATGATTAATCAAATGGCCTTTTTTCTGTCTCACTAGACATCCTTCACACCCAATGATAGCATATATTCCATTGTTAATATCTTCTCTGATGGTTCTCTTATGAATATAGTTTTGCAGAACTTCATCCAAACAACTGTTCTCAAGATGACTACTTCTATTTGGATAGTATGTATCCAACATCTTTGTCTTCAAAATATCTGTACTTTCTGGTTCTTTCTCCGCCAAATACTCTATTTCTTGTACAGATTTCAAAACTCGGTTTCGTGTTGCAGCAAGACCTAGGCTCACCCAAGTGATGGTTCTAGATTTGGCATAGAGACTTGCTGACGACAATCGATCAGAACATTCATATGCTCCAATTTCTCGATGCGACAACATCTTCAGACTGTAACTGTATAATTTCTTGCTTAGACTCTTTTCATGTGAAATGTCCTCCCACATTTCCTTCAGTTCTGTCTTTTCTTTTTTTGTGATGTAAGACGTCACATATCGAGCCATTGCAATAGAGTTGTCAGCAACGAACTGAATATCCATGTTAGCATTCCACATGGACAAAATCACTGGGTTGTAGTCGTTGATGTACTTGGACTCTTCTTTTCTTTTTAAATTGTATGTCTTTTTTGGTGATTTCCTCATCACAGTATGTCGCAGAGAAGACATCAAATTATTTACTCTTCCTTTAGAAATCACTGGTCGTGGAAAGCCGAAACAACATTTTGTGTAGAACTTGTCCTTGTTTCTGAATTTTCGACGACTGTACTTTCCACAACGATGGGATTGAAAGCGTAAAACTTGTTGCCTTAAACTGTTCCTCTGTAGTTTTCGGAACAGCACATGTTGAATACTCTTCAATGAAACTCATCACTGTTTCATCCGAATCTGTTCCAAATTTGGGTGCATCTTTAATCCACAACAACATATGTATGTGAGGAGCACCTCTCGCTTGATACTCCTTTCTCCAAAAGAAATCCAAAACCTCTCCAAGGGGAGGATTTTTTTTGTTGGTAATAAAAGACATCATAGCTTCAAATCTATGATTGAAATATCTGCATACATTCACTGGATCCAAAGAACACAGTTCTCCAGGTGTTTTGAATTCTATATTTTGTATATTTGCATTTGCTTCTCGTAGAAAGTCGTCCCATGCATACTCGGCACAGCTAAGAGTGAGGAACCATGTAGGAGTTCCTAAGTTTCTTAGCATACATTTCAATTCCCCATGACGATGGTACCAATACTCATTTGTACCACGCTGACATGCCATGAGATTGATTAGATGAGATTCCCAAATATTATCTTGCAGATTCACTTTCTCCATAAAGTCCCTCACCGAAACATTTTGCAGATGTGCTCCACTTTTCAGTATATGGTTTACTGCATAGGAAAGCCCAGACAAGTCACTTTCATACAGTAGATGAAACAAATAGGGAATGCATTGACGAAACCTTGGATCTTCAGCATATAATCTTACAGTTCGATATTCAGATGCAGGAATTTGAAGTGGACGATCGTCATATCGTCCACCTCGACCTGTTGGAAATAGCTGTGGAAAACAACGAGCTTCCAAACTTTCTTCCCATACACTAATGGGACTTCCTTTTGCTGCTTTCATTTGAAACAATTCAATTGCATTCCCCATTACTTCTTTGGAATGCAAAGGATGAACAGTATAATGTTCATATATTTCTTCACTTCTAGACACATCAACTTTTTCAATTTGGCCGGCTGAACAATCACTGTCTTCATCTGCAGCTGTTTCCTCTGCTGCAACACATACATCTTTGTAATACTCATTGTTTTTGACTAAATACAACGTTGCCTTTTTGACTTTCCTAACATCCACTAAATCTTGCCAGATTTTCTTACTCTTTGTCGGAACCCCATCAACTAGAATAACTAAAGGTTCCTCTTCTACTTTTTCTATACCAATTGTATCAATATTTTTTATTAAATCAAGAGGCAAATAAACAACCCTTCCCTTTAATCCTCTCTGCAAATCTGTAGGAGGCAATTTCCCTATCTTAGGCTCCATGCGAACAATTGCCTGAAAAGGGTGAACACATTGAATCAAAATAGACTCATATGTATTTAAATCCATCAATTCACGGGGAATGTCTACCAACTCCAGATTATTATGAACAGCTCTAGCAGGCATTCTGTTTTGATTTAATTTATCATAACAATATTTACAAATACGGTGATCAGAACTCAAATCAAAACAATTCTCCACCCACAAATAAGTTGCAAAGTCCTTCCACTCATAATTATTCATCTTTTCATTTTTAACGTATAAATCAACTAATCTAGTTTGATGCTTATAATAAGTTCGTCGACAACACACACAAGTAAAATTCGGCCTTTCACTTGATTTCACCTTAAACCTGGTAATTTCCTGCTCAAACTTTTCTGTACTTGAAATCTGTACATTGTCTTCCACATTACCTTGGATTGCTGTGTCAATTTCTACACTATCCTCTTTTGAACCAAAATAACAAATCTCAATTTCTTCACAAATCTTCTTCACATCTAATTCAGTTCCATGCAAAAGAGCACTGTTTAATTGTTTAAGCTTAAGTGCCGGACTTTTTGCATAATACAACATTCTCACTAATTTCCTCATTTTGGTATGATGCACTGCTAACATCCTAAAATGATGAAAAACACTCTGACAGACTTTTCTAGAAAGACAAGCCAGTGAATGCCCTTGCAATCCTGTGTTTTCTCTCCCTCTGCAAGGATCTAAGACTTCCAACAACTTCACTTTCTGCTTTAGACTTTTCTTACTATATGTACGTAAGAAATTACAAAACAAATCAATTGATTCCTGTCGCACATTACAAATATGACTACACTTCCAAGTGTACACTGGACCCTTAGTACGTCTCCCTAAAACTTCATCAGTTAACACCTCTTCTGGTTCTCTTGGCACAAGTTTCTCTTTTTCAATCGGACAACCGTCTTTCACTTCATACGCTCGACCACTGGTGTCAACTGCATGCACTAAATCATTCTCCTGGAAGTAACTCTCCTCATTAAAAAATGACTCACAACTTGAACTGTGCATCCATTCTCTTGAAAAAACTTTACAAAAATTAGTCCAATTAATTACTCTTTTCCATCTACTGTTTGATTTGAAAACATCAATTGTCTTGTTAATTGTCCTAATTCTATTGATTATTAAAATAAATAATTTTTTCTTAACTTCAAAAGCCTGATCAACAATCTTCTCTACACTTTTCTTTTTCTTATAAAAGCAGCTCTCTGTTTACCTTTCCTAATGCTTTTTAACAAATTTAAAACCACCCTATTGCGAAACATTCGTTTACGAATGTCTCTAAACTGATTCTGCCTACTATTCCTATACATATTATTCTCTCCTGCTCCAGTTGTAGGATTCTTTGAGGTTCTCTCCTTCCTTTTCAAATTTACTCTCTCATTCTCTTTTTCTACATGCTGTCCAACAATTTTTCTTGAAGTACATATGTTCCGTATGAAACACTTAGTTGTCTTACCAGGAGCTTGGTTCCTGTTTTTTGAAGTATTTGTTGTGGAAGAGTGCTGTAATTCCGTCGCTGTTTTTGTTTTTTGGCGGTTATGTTGTTTTCTTCTCCTTTCCCTTGAGGGCATGTTTGCTTACTCTTGAAATCTTGATTTCAATCTGTGTTAAAGAAAAAAATAGCACATTATAGACCACTATTACCAAACAACAAAGCAATGACAAAAAGCAAACTATCTATTCAGGGTTACAGATCAGGTGAGGATTCTCCAGGGGTGCACAAAAGGTGAGGCCTGTATTGAAGTGTATAGTGGAAGACAGCTCTGTCCACAGGTACAAAGAAGATGGGACCTGTGTCTAAGAGTCCAGTAGGGGATAGACTTCATGAAGTCTAGTCCACTGCACTCTTATACAGAGGCTTCACCACCTATGCTTCCCAGGAAAGGCCTCTCTCCCACTACAGTCTTGATCATAAACCTCACCTCCTCTGTCCCTCTGGACATATCTCACCTCATCTGCACAATCTACTTCCTAATCTCAGGTAACACAGGTGACATAATTGTGAAAAGGTCAATTTTTTTATGTAATCATGCACACACTATTTATTATTTTTCAAAAATGTAGAATTCATTGATTAGTCCCAAAATCGATTTTTCAATAACATTTTAGAAACACAGTGCAGGTCCTACTATTTAAACGTTCTCAAAAATGTAAAACTGATGAATTTGCAGCGAAAATATTTTAGTAGTGTAATGAAAAGCTTATACATATGACCTTTTCATTGTTTTTCAAATGTTATTCTAAAAAAAAATTATAAGGCCTAAGCAGGAATACTCATGTGATGAAGCCTGTCCAGGGGAGCACAAAACGTGAGGCTTGTGTCCAAGAGTGCAGTGGACAGGACTAAACTGGAGTAGTGTGTAAGAAAAAGATGAGCCTCATTTATAAACCCCTGCGTCAGTTTTGCGCTACTGATGCGTCATTTTTTGTGACGCATTGGCGACATAAAACATGTGCCTTGTTGCGCCATATTTAAAAAGTGACGCATGTAGGTAGATGCGTAATTTTTTAAACCTCTGCGCCACATTATACGTCTGTCAGGTGTAATGTACACAGAGGGGTCATTTCTCCGCAAAAAGCCTCGTAATAGTGACGCAGTGAAATCTATGAGATTTCACTGCGTCACTTTTAGGACACTGTTACATCAAAATCTTGCACCTGCCTCACAGCAGGCATAAAACTGAGGCAAACGCTTTCACATAGGGCTTTCCCCATGTGATAGGATTCTGACACCTAAGCAGGAGTACAGATGAGATGAAGCCTGTCCAGGGGAGCACAAAAGGTGAGACTTGTGTCCAAGAGTGCAATGGACAGGACTAACTGGAGTAGTGTGCAAAAAAAGATGAACCTCATTTATGAAGCCCTGCGTCAGTTTTGCACTGCTAATGCGTCACTTTTTGTGACGCATCGGCGGCATAAAACATGTACCTTTTTGCACCATATTAAAAAAGTGATGCATGTACGTAGATGCGTCACTTTTTAAACCTCTGCGCCACATTATACTTCTGTATGTAATGTACACAGAGGGGGCATTCCCCCGCAAAAAGCCTAATCATAGTGACACAGTAAAATCTATGAGATTTCACTGCATCACTTTTAGGACACTGTTACTTCAAAATCTTGCGCCTGCCTTACAGCAAGCGTAAGACTGAGACAAACGCTTTCAAATGCAGCTTTCCCCATGTGAAAGGATGCATTGCTGGAGTAGAAGCATTCCATTTCATTACTGAAAACTCACTATTTTACAAAATACATTTCCTCTCTCTTGCAAACAATGCTAGCACGCATTACCCCAAAAAAAATGTTGTAGGTAGATGCGTCATTTTTTAAAACCTCTGCGCCACATTATACGTCTGTCAGGTGTAATGTACACGGAGGGGTCATTTCTCCGCAAAAAGCCTCGTAATAGTGATGCAGTGAAATCTATGAGATTTCACTGCGTCACTTTTAGGACACTGTTACATCAAAATCTTGCACCTGCCTCACAGCAGGCATAAGACTGAGGCAAACGCTTTCACATAGGGCTTTCCCCATGTAATAGGATTCTGACACCTAAGCAGGAGTACAGATGAGATTAAGCCTGTCCAGGGGAGCACAAAAGGTGAGGCTTGTGTACAAGAGTGCAATGGACAGGACTAAACTGGAGTAGTGTGCAAAAAAAGATTAACCTCATTTGAGGCCCTGCGTCAGTTTTGCACTGCTAATGCGTCACTTTTTGTGACACATCGGCGGCATAAAACATGTACCTTTTTGCGCCATATTCAAAAAGTGACGCATGTACGTAGATGCGTCACTTTTTAAATCTCTGCGCCACATTATACTTCTGTCAGCTGTAATGTATGTATTGTATATATGTAATGTACACAGAGGGGGCATTCCCCCCCAAAAAGCCTCATAATAGTGACACAGTAAAATCTATGAGATTTCACTGCATCACTTTTAGGACACTGTTACGTCAAAATCTTGCGCCTGCCTTACAGCAAGCGTAAGACTGAGGCAAACGCTTTCACATGCAGCTTTCCCCATGTGAAAGGGTGCATTGCTGGAGTACAAGCATTCCATTTCATTACTGAAAACTCACTATTTTACAAAATACATTTCATCTCTCTTGCAAACAATGCTACCAAGCATTACCAAACAAATAACACAAACCAACAGCAAACAAGCTCAGTGTGCTTCCTAATCTGAGATAACACAGGTGACATGATTGTGAAAGCTTCAAATTATTTTATTTAATCATGCACACACTTTTTATTTTTTCTCAAAAATGTAAAACCTATTAATTTGAACCAAAATCGATTTCCAATTACCATTTTATGAACAGAACACAGGTCCTATGTACAAGCATTCATTTTCACTACTGAAAGCCATTAATTTACCCTAAAATCGTTTTTTATTTAATATTTTATGAACAGAGCACAGATCCTATTTACAAGCATTCATTTTCACTACTAAAACCCATTGTTTTGCACTAAAATCGTTTTTCAATTAACATTTTAGAAACACTGCACAGATCCTATATACAAGCATTCATTTTCACTACTAAAACCCATTGATTTGCACTAAAATCGTATTTCAATTACCATTTTAGGAACACAACACAGGTCCTATGTGCTTCATATACAAGCATTCATTTTCACTACTAAAACCCATTGATTTGCACTAAAATCGTTTTTCAATTACCATTTTAGGAACACAACACAGGTCCTATGTGCTTCTTAATCTGAACTCTCTATCTAAATGAATCATAACTCACCTTTACAAATGCTTTAGGAGATTCTGAACAGTGTCAGATACACACACCAATATTTCTTTAGCAGAGCAAAAGGTATATTCTCCAGGCACTGCAACCATTAATGGCACAGAAAACCTCTAATTCTACCCACATATTGCTAATGGGAACCAATCAAAACTCTTCCCTCTGTATTTTCAAACCAACACCCTTCCCCCCCTCAGCCCTTTCTACCTGTTACCATAGCAACTCCCTCCTCACTGAGCTCTCAGGTTTAAAAGTTTATTCTACAATGTTGCAAATCACCTCAGCAAGGATGTTTGACCTGCGAATACACCAGCTTATCTGGTGCAATGTTTCTTTAAATGACTTTTTTTTAACCATTCAAATTACTTCTTACACAGAACACAACCATGCACCCTAACTTACAGTTTTCAACTATCTCAATCTACCAATCATTGCTTGTGATTCAAGAGCATTGAAACTCCACAGGTTTTTTTTGCAAACTCCTACTGTTCCAACTGCCATTTTATTCCTATACTTCATCTGACTGCACCAGAACCTCCTCTACCATGTATTCTGTCTGGATTATTGGACATAGCTATATCCACTGGGCTCAAAGGTATGCAGCTACCAGAAATTTTCACAACCTTGATTTACCAAATGTGAACATTAAATGGATTGGCCAGAGAGGATTGAGATGTCACCAATTGATACCATTGGTGAAAACCTTTTTGCATTTGCCACACCCTAACCTCATAATTCTGCACTGTGGTGGAAATGACTTAGGCACTTTGATTGGGGTAGGTCTGGAAATGCTTTTAAAGGACGCCTTTAAACAATTGATGACACTTTTTCCTCAAACTGCCTTGGTATTTTCCAATATATGCCAAAGACAGAAATGGAACTGGTCCAACCAATTTTGTCCACAATTTGAGAAAGCACGGAAACATGTGAATAAATCTGTTTCTGCTTACATGAGAGACTATGGAATGGGTTCAATATACAACAACAACTTGCGTTACAACATGCAAGATATCTACAGAGGAGATGGTGTGCACTTCTCAGATGAGGGGAATAGAATATTCCTCCTGAATTTAAGACTGTGCATTGGTACCTACTTGTAGGTACCTAAATCAGCCACAGAACCCAAAAGCTCTTTTCAGGGCTACCCTACCTCTGATCACTCCAAATGATTATCTTTTTCTAACTTTTTTCACTATTATTCACCAAAGTACGCTCCCCGGTACGCTTCCCGGTGCGCGTACCGGGCGCTCCCCCCGCGAAAAATTTAAAAATATATATATATTTTTTTGGCCTATATGGGCCTCCTAGGACCCCCTCAGAAAACCTAGAGGGTCAGAGAGTGCCTACCGTGCCCCCTTATACCTATTCCCAACGTTGTTTGTCCGCCATTTTCTGACTCAAATCTACCGAAACACAAAATGGAGGACTCCCGTAGTGCTGCCGGTACGCGTACCGGGGCGCGCACCGGGAAGCGCTCAAAAAAAAAAAAAAAAAAAGTTAATTTACATAAAAACCACTGGAGACACTTTCACCAAATATAGAATAGGCCATACTACATACCAGTCCCTACCATTTTCCCAAATTTGGTGGAATTCCATTGAGCCATTTGAGCTGTAGCACTGTCTAAATATCCTGAGGTAAATTACATGACAAAAACACATCCGAAGTGTTAGAATTTACAACCAATTAAAATATTACTTTCATTTTCTACTTTTTTTTTCCTGACATTTGATTGGTTATGTACATGAATATAAATGAAAAATGAGAGGGAAACACGGCCATTTTGACTACAACTACCTGAGGTGCATCTTGAAAGGATTTTTGCATTTTTTCTTCTTCACCTCTCTGTAAAGTAAGTTGATAATTTGTAAGGGGCACTTTAAATTAATTTGTAAAAACGTTTTCTGATAATTATTTACTGTGCCTCTGCTATAGTTATAGATAGAGATAGGCTCCTCTGTTATATTTATTGATTGACTTAGGCTTCTCTGCTATAATTATGAATTTACTTACGCTTCTTCACAGGCACTTTTTTATATTTCTACTTCCTGCCTGTTACCATACACTACCCCAAGTTAACTTCACTGTTAAAAAATCAGAACTACCTGTCTGAACTTAAACCCAACAGTGCCCTAACTCTACTGATATAGTTATTTTGTATACAATTTACAGCAAAAAATGGAAGGGGAGCAAGAAAATATCAATGTTTCCTTCGAGATTACATCTGAGGAGATTCTAAATGAAGATTTTTTGGATGAAGATTTTATGGATCAGTCTTTGGATCAACAATTTATTGAATGTTTACAAGATATAGAAACATGCATGTTTGAGGAGATTCCAGATGATGAAATGCTGGAAGTTTTATTGAACTATGAAAATTCTAACCAATAAATGTTTATTTAATAATTAAAAATTGTTTGAGACATTATTCATTTTTATATCTAATTATGTTTATTGTATAGTATAAAGTGAAACTTACAGTATACTGTGCAATTTTAAAACATCATAAGGGAGCAGAGAAGACTACCCATGATCCCCTAGGTCTTCTCAGGGAGTACTTAAAGCATCTGTTTCTGCTTTCCTGACAGACTATGGTATGGATTCCATATACCACAATAACTTCTATAACAACATGCTAGATATCTACATAAAAAAAGGTGTACATTGAATTTAAGACTCTGCATTGGTACTTACATGTTGGTGCTTAAATCACCCACATAACACAACAACTCTATTCAGAGCTACCCTACCTCTAAGCACTTTAAATTATTATTTTACTGTTTCACTAGGTTTTCCCCATGGTACGCTCCCTGGTGCGCGTACCGGGCACTCCCCCCACGAAAATCGGAAAAAAAGTAACTTTTTTTTTGTCCCGCGGGACCCTTTTATGGCCCCCACATCAAACCTAGGGGGTCAGGGGGGGTGTACCCTGCCCCCTTTTGGTCATTTCCCCCTTTGTTTCAGAGAAGGACCGAAGCGCCGCGAGGCAAAGTTGCTGAAAAATTCAGGCAGATTCCTCAACCGGCGCCAAAGTTATTCCCAATAGAATGTTGCGATTTCCTTATGGAAATCAATCCTAACCGCCAGTAGGTAATATATATATATATATATATATATTCACTGAAAAAACCATAGGTTATAGACCATATATAGTTAGGAATTAGCATTTACAAAACCTTGAAAATTCACTGAAAAAACCATAGGTTATAGACCATATATAGTTAGGAATTAGCATTTAAAAAACCTTTTTTTACTCACACAAAACCATTGAAATTCCATATATAGTTAGTTGCACTAACTATATATCGCGCACCCGCAATCCACTGCTGATCATGTCACATATTACATCATTCATGACATGGTCAGTGACATCACTGATGACATCACTGATGACATCTCAAATGACATCACTGATGACATCACTGATGACATCTCAAATGACATCACTGATGACATCACTGATGACATATATGGTCTATAACCTATGGTTTTATCAGTGAATTCCATTGGTTTTTTAAAAGCTAATATCTATAGCTGTAAAATGTATTTTTCTTTAAATCAAAAAATGTATTTTATATGTTTATCAATATTTTTTTTATTATTATGTTTTGGTTCGCTCCCGGTTCGCGAACCGGGAGGCTTCCCGTTAGCTTAATTTGGTGCCGCGACCCTGTCCGCGAACCAGTAAACGGTCCGTTTGCGCAACTGCCGCGTTAGAAATCAACATCGTGACGCATCGCGGAAGCGCGACGTATCACGTTGTCGCGTAATGCGTGTTATGACGCGCCGCGTTAGCGCACCCGGAAGCGCTCCGGAGCGCGAACCGAGGCGCGAAGCGCAGCTCCCCAGAAGCGATCCGGGGCGCGTCGCGAAAGCGCGACGTATCGCGTTGCCGCGTAATGCGTCTTATGACGCGCCGCGTTAGCGCACCCGGAAGTGCTCCGGAGCGCGAACCGAGGCGCGAAGCGCAGCTCCCCGGAAGCGATCCGGGGCGCGTACCGCAGCGCGTAACATAAGCGTAACAGGTCATGTGACTTGTTAATAAAACTTTTCATTGGTTCATCTCACTTTTGGTTTCCTAATGATGTAAGGCTAGGTCATGTGATCTAAAAATAACACTTTTCATTGGTTTAGACCTATTTGTTTTCCAAAATGATGAAAACCCCTCCTTCTTTCCTCACTCTGACTTTCATCTTTGTGAGAGGTTCATTTCACTTTTGGTTTCCTAATGATGTAAGGCTAGGTCATGTGATCTAAAAATAACACTTTTCATTGGTTTAGACCTATTTTTTTCCAAAATGATGAAAGCCCCTCCTTCTTTCCTCACTCTGACTTTCATCTTTGTGAGAGGAAGACCTTTTGTGATCACTGAGCAATGGCTTCATTGGTAGCTTCAGCTGGTGCACCCCCACCACCACCACCACCTCCTCATGGGAAGAGAGGACCACCTCCACAGTTCATTAGCAACACAGAGGAGGAAGAGGATGAACAAGAGGAAGAGGAGACACAGGGACCACAGTTTTTAGAAGAGCAGCCCCGGGTTTCTCATCGGAAAACTAGTTTCATTTGGCAGTTTTTTTCAATCCCTGAAGGGCAGAAAAAAGTTAATGCTCGATATGTGACGTGCCTGATATGTAAAGAGGATTTATCTAGAGGCACCTTAAAGAAGTATAGCTTCGGCAACTATACCATGCACCGTCACATGCTGAGGTGGCATCCACTAAACTACAGCCGGGCAGAGATGCGTGACCTTCAGGACAATCCTCCAACTCCTGTGGCCAGGACATCAACACAGGTATCTTTGTCAGGGCCAGAGGCACGGAAAACCGTGCCAAACATTCAGGACAACTTTGTCCATATGAAGATTACCTGTTTATATTGCGGTACATTACTGTCATGTGCCAATATGAGCATTAACTTAATCAACAGAGCATTTGAAAACCACAAGTGCTCTAAACGCCCCAGAAAGTAAAAAAATGTTTTGCTCCTGTTGAGCCCTTTCCAATGCCTGTTTTTTGTTGTTTCCCCTCCAAAAAAAACAAAAAAAACATAAAACTGTTCAAAAAATACAAAAAAAACAACAAATGTTCAGAAAAATAAAAAAAAATATAAAACAACAAAAACATTTAAAAAAAAGTTCTTTTCAGAACTACCTCCCCTTTCAAAAAAAATTGCTAGAATGTTTAGCACTCTGGCAAGCTGTATTTCTTTTGGTTCGCTTCCTGGTTCGCTCGCCGGTACGCGAACCGGGAGCGAACCCAAAAAAAATTAAAAAAAAAAAGAAGAGTAAGTATAAGGGAAGTAAACAGAGAGTAATGTTAAAACAAAGACAGCTATAGGGTCTAAACCAGAGATACTGTTTAATAGATTTATTTACCGAAGAAAAGAGGGAAGAGGATATAATTGTGAAAAACAAAATAGATAAGGAAGTGAAAGAAAAAAAGGAGAGTAGAAGAATAACAAAGAAGAGTTTCTTAGAGAATATGAGTGAATGTTCAAAATAAGATTAAAACATGTGGAATAACAGAGAGAAAAAACAGAAAGCAGAAAAGAAGAAGTAACAGAAAAAGAATAATTGAAACAGCAAAGAAATGTAAATAACATAGGGCCATATTATCAACATAGACAATAAAAGTTTTGCAGCTTTTATCGGCAGAAATGTGTCGCTAAAGCCGCTTTTGCAGCAGAAAACTGCCGCTTAAGCCGCTTTTGCAGCAGTTTTCTGCCGATAAAAGCAGCAATAATTTTATTGCCTGTGTTCATAATATGCCCCTTAGTGTGCTTCAACTACACAGAAAAAGCATAATGAACAAATAGTGAAAGAGTGATCAGTCAAAGACACTAAGAGTAATAGAGATGGAGTGAGTGAACAAGAGTGAGGAACTATGAGAAGAGAGGGACTGAGAAAAGGAGTGGAAGGAGTAGAGTAAGTAGGTAATAGAGAAAGGAATGAGGGAAGTAGCAAAGGCAGGAAACTGAGGGTTAAAGAAATGAAGCTGTGGAACTAATAGTAGATGAATGTGATAGAAATGTAACGAAAAGAGTACAAAACATTTACCTTATAATTGTCGTTAAGTTAGTCACTTGTTATTTTTATACTTTCAATCTGTGAAAGAGAGAACAAACATTTGAAAAATATTAAAACATGTTTTTAAAGAATGAAGGACAAACAGTTTTTCAACAACTTTGACACTTACAGAAGCCTCTGCTTCTCCATGCCCCTACACAGTCCTAAAAATATACATTTTAAACTAACAGTATCTTGATGCAGATGAAGTGAGGCCTATCTTGCAACATGGTGCATCTTTTGCATCACTGCTGCATCGGTTTCATGTGGCACGGGTTTTTTACAGCTTGATATATCTGCCTAGATGCATCAATTTGTAATTTTGTCGCCTCATAGCAAATCTTTTCCACCGCCACTGCGTCACAAAAGTGACGCACAGTGGCGCAAAAGAGGCAACACCTATCATAAATCTATCCCTAACATTTGAAATGATTAATTCAGGATGACGATAAGGTGTGGCCTATCCAGAGGTTTGTTTGAGGTGAGGCCTACTCAGGGTTGCAGATCAGATTTACGCTTGTTGAAGAATACACAGGAGATAATACATGTGAAGGCCTACCAATGAAGTAAATCATGTCCACTTCACTCTTGAACAAAGGCCAGACCTCTTCTGTGTCCGTGGACAGACCTAAACTTCATCTGCACAATGTCATTCGTAAACTTAGGAAACACAGGTGATGTAATTGAAAAATGTGGAGTTTCTTTTCCTCATTTCACAATCACATCACCTGTGTTGCCTTTGCTTAGGCATCTCATAGTGCAGATGGAGTCTAGCATATCAAAGAGTACACAGAAGTTGAGCAGTGTATACAACAATTTTGACATTTACAGAAGACTCAGCTTCTTATCTTGTTGGAGATGAAATGAGGCCTGTCTTGCAACATGGTGCATCTTTTGCATCACTGCTGCATCGGTTTCATGTGGCACGGGTTTTTTACAGCATGACACATCTGCCTAGATGCATCAATTTATAATTTTGTCGCCTCATAGCAAATCTTTTCCACCGCCAATGCGTCACAAAAGTGACGCACAGTGGCGCAAAAGAGGCATACACCTATCATAAATCTGTCCCTAACATTTTAAATGATTGATTCAGGATGACGATAAGGTGTGGCCTCTCCAGAGGTTTGTTTAAGGTGAGGCCTACTCATATGTCCTTGTCATAAATTTTAAAAGCATTCCTTTTCCTCAAAAACGATTTTCAAGTCATAATTTGAAAACACTGCACATGGGGAAATGACTTAAAATGTCCTTAAGACACATGAAATCGTTTTTTGATTGCCTTTGCAGCATTTTAGGGTCACTTTTAACATGGCTATGTAACTCAAAGAATCAAAATCTAAATTTGCCAAGCACAGGTGGGAGCATATTTACAAGGAATTTGCACCACGGGGAAAGGTCTTAAATTAAAATGGGAAAAATAACATCAGAGACACTCAAATGCCTTATAAAGAAGCAGACACCATTATTTCCTTGTCATAAATTTTAAAAGCATTCCTTTTCCTCAAAAACGATTTTCAAGTCATAATTTGAAAACACTGCACATGGGGAAATGACTTAAAATGTCCTTAAGACACATGAAAGCGTTTTTTGATTGCCTTTGCAGCATTTTTGGGTCACTTTTAACATGGCTATGTAACTCAAAGAATCAAAATCTAAATTTGCCAAGCACAGGTGCGAGCATATTTACAAGGAATTTGCACCACGGGGAAAGGTCTTAAATTAAAATGGGAAAAATAACATCAGAGACACTCAAATGCCTTATAAAGAAGCAGACACCATTATTTCCTTGTCATAAATTTTAAAAGCATTCCTTTTCCTCAAAAACGATTTTCAAGTCATAATTTGAAAACACTGCACATGGGGAAATGACTTAAAATGTCCTTAAGACACATGAAAGCGTTTTTTGATTGCCTTTGCAGCATTTTTGGGTCACTTTTAACATGGCTATGTAACTCAAAGAATCAAAATCTAAATTTGCCAAGCACAGGTGGGAGCATATTTACAAGGAACTTGCCCCACGGAGAAAGGTCTTAAATTAAAATGGGAAAAATAACATCAGAGACACTCAAATGCCTTATAAAGAAGCAGACACCATTATTTCCTTGTCATACATTTTAAAAGCATTCCTTTTCCTCAAAAACGATTTTCAAGTCATAATTTGAAAACACTGCACATGGGGAAATGACCTAAAATGTCCTTAAGACACATGAAA
Source organism: Lissotriton helveticus (assembly GCF_964261635.1). NCBI lineage: Eukaryota > Metazoa > Chordata > Amphibia > Caudata > Salamandridae > Lissotriton > Lissotriton helveticus. The sequence continues at coordinate 812,055,095 of NC_136063.1, forward strand.
GCGTTTTTTGATTGCCTTTGCAGTATTTTTGGGTCACTTTTAACATGGCTATGCAACTCAAAGAATCAAAATCTAAATTTGCCAAGCACAGGTGCGAGCATATTTACAAGGAACTTGCCCCACGGAGAAAGGTCTTAAATTAAAATGGGAAAAATAACATCAGAGACACTCAAATGCCTTATAAAGAAGCAGACACCATTATGTCCTGATGGAGCGAGATAGAAAACAAAATTTTGTTTAAACTCGCAAAGTCACATTTCCATAACATGAATAAAATTATTAATGATTTGTGATATGTTGTGCTAATACAACCTAGATTAAACTTTACACGTGGGGGGACTAACATGTGTGCTCATAAACGTGCATAAATGTTGCATCTTTTTGTTCGTGCAAAATAATAAAATAATTTATTGTTTTCGTTTTTGTCATTACTAACTGCTGCATATTTAAAATAAGCATGTGCTTGATTTGCTTTTTCTTGTCCGTGTGATGTCATTTCTACTATTCTAGGTGCATATGGGTCTCATAGAAAAACGGAGACTGGTAAATATAAACGCTGCTTTATTTGTTTGCAATGGCTAGGTAACATTTTGATTAATCGGGTGGGCTAATTATTTAGTAAACCATGGGGTGGATACAGAATATACTTTATTTCTTACATTAATACTTTTCTTGTGTTTGTTTTATACTAGAAATCATAAGTTGCCTGCTTTTGAGGCCTAGCTATTTGAGCCGCAAAATGAGAGTTGAACTATAATTCTGCAGAAAGTCACGAGACGCCCATTCTGAATTAAAACGTTTATTGAAGATGCATTCACAAAGCAAAAACTGATGAGCTGACATCATTCTGTCGGACATGGCCAAGGTCGAAAGTGAACTTTTTGTCAGTCCTTAACTTGGCATCCGCGGAAGTTGCACTGTAAGACTATGGAAGCTGTGAGGATGACTTAAAACAAAGTTGCAATCGCAGGAAGCCTCTGGCTTCACGTGGAAGAGACAATGGTCTTTGTAAGACATGATTTTGTGGAACTTTTTAAGAATCGGGTGACATGTCACTTGTCACTCTCAGCCAATGGGACGTCGAGTATTTCTGAAAACTTTCCTTTGCTAGTTTAGTTAGCGTAGAAAGGTATAAAAAGTCATGCCCTTAGGGTTGGGCTGGCTGCTGCTTTCTGACTTTCCGATGAGGGTGATGTGCTGCTGGACTTTGCGTGGAGCACGTAAGAATCCTCAAAGAACTTTACTTTAATTTCTGTCTATTTAGCTCAGTTAGGGAAATAGGTTTTAGAAATGCTAAACTTTATATAATTTCTTTAAACTGATTCAATTGCTTAAATTGTATTTTTCCATATTTCTTACTATCATGCTTGCTTTATTGCTAATAAAATTCATTTATAAAACTTACGACTTATATACCATAATTTAGAAAATAAAATCTTACTTTTGACAAACAAGCTGGTCTTGGTTATTTAGAAGTATAGGTTACCATTAGCTAGATCACGTCGCCTATGGTGGTCGTTTAAATGGTTGGGTTTTATTCTAATGACAATATTCTTTCTGCAAATGTATAAAATTGTTTATAGTTTGTAAATAATGTGTATATAGATTTATTTGACCACCTGATTCAGTAGGCCCAAAATATATCAGGTTCATAAATGGGTCCATGTATAGTTTAGAATTTTGTTTATAGGTTATGAAATTGGGTAGCGTAGTTTATGATATATTTTCTATAGCCCGCTGGATCAATTATCTGGTAGCAGAAATTGATGGTTGCTAAGGAGTAACCAAGATAACATGTTGGTTGCTAAGGATTGCGTCATGGTATGCAAATAGGATTAATGTTTTAACACTTGTTAAGTTCGTTTTTCGTGCCTATCTGTAAGCTATACCGGTATAGATTGTGTGGCGAGAAATTAGTCACGCAAGCCATCTGTTCGTTTGTAGTGATATCGCCGAGTATCACAAGAGGTATCGCCGTGTACCATAGTGTTGTCGCCGAGCAGCACAGTTTTAGGGCTAGGTCTGAATCTTGTATAGTGAGGATTTTCTAAGAAATCAAAGCAGCATGAGAATAGGGACAAAGCGCCTTCCATAAAACTCACTGTGATGAGAGTATTAGTTATATCCGAGCTTGAGTGAAGGGTAAAATTTAACGTCGGTGCATGATTATCTATAAACAGGTTAGAGTCCTGTACGGGTACATGTTTCATATCTATAAACAGGTGAGAGCCCTGTACGGATAACGTCGTTATTTTGCTAACGGTGCATGATTTCTATAAACAGGTGAGAGTCCTGTACGGATTTCGTGTGTGTTTGAATTTAGGGAATTTTCCGTGTAAAAGTGCGAGTTTGAATTGTATTTTATGTTCAAGTGGAACTCTTAGAACTTTCACTTCGCGGTGGGTTCAGAGCAAAGCGAGTTCATAATTATACGTGCTTGAAGGGTGGGGTAAGGTTACTCTACTGACAATTGAATATTATCCTTAGTGTGAATAGCGCTGTCTATTCCGAAGTGTGGATACTTGAATGTATGTAAACTATCCTAATTAGTGAAACGAACAGATGTTGTCTTTATAAGTCATTGTTAAGAATTAATTTACACTGAAAAGTGTTCTTAAAATGGCGCTGTGAAAAGATTTTGTGAAGGAGGGGTAAGCGCCAGGAGTGAGAAGCGAGAAACCGCAGCTGCTGTGTACGTCACAGAGCCGCGCTGGGATTGGGTGACCTACGTCACAAGCTGTATTCTGATTGGCTCCTGAGTCTCTGACGGCCTGTGAGCTGATTGGTCCTTAGGAAAATCTCCAAAATTATTGGTCGAGCTGAAAAGTGACGCAGCTCAACTGCCATTGGCTTGTTGGTGTGTTTCGCGCACGGATTGGTTGTTTTTGCGGAACATCCCGGAAATATTTTACGAACGATTTTGTGAAATAAATTTTACTTTTAAAAATGAGTTATCATTTTAAACATGTTGAGAAAAAGACAACATTATTTCAGAAATTTAAGAATTTATTTTCACCTGACAAGAAAATCGAAACGCGAGGTGGTAAACTACTTCATAAGTATAAAACACCTGCAGCGTACATGGAAGGTGAATACGGATATCATACTGTCTTATGGTTCGACAGTTGGAAACGTTATACTAAAAACGATGGTGTTTTGACTTGGCCTGATGATGGTTCATTTAATGTAAGAGTTTTAAGAAACTTACGAGAGAAAATGAATGCTCTTGTTCCAAAACCGAGACCAACTCAATTTGAAGCTTTAGTTGAGTGGGAAGATGAAATGTATCAGTTACAAAGAGAAGCTAGTGGAATTAAAAGACCTTCTAAAAATCCATCATGGAAAAGAGAAACTCATGAAGATAGATTACGAATGTGGAGACAGGGAAACATGAGTGAAGGATTGTATTTAATTCATGAAATGGTAATGGGTTCTCCTACAGGAAAATCTATGGAAAGTGAATCTGAGGATGCAGTTATGGAAGAAATATATACAACTGCTAGAAAGAAACAGCCTAATCAGCCTTTGAGACCTCCTAGATCATGGTCTACTCCGGTGGTTTCTACTGAAACTTCACCGAGCGCACCTCCAATTAATGAAGCTCCTAAACTTTATCCAAATAATTGTGAAATCACTGAAACTCCTAGAAGACCAGAATTTGAGAATGCTCGAAATGAGGGTAGACATTTTTCAATGACTCCAAGAGCAAGGGAACCTCCAAAAGATTATGCAAGAGAGACAAGAAATGTTGATGAGGTCGATTATAATGAATACTTAAGGTCTAAAGAAGAATTAATCAAAAGAATGACAAAAGGCATGGAAGCTGTCACAGTTCCAGTAACAATAGGTCCTGTTCAGCCTGTATTTGATCAAAGAAATACAAACAAAACTGGATTAACTATTCCTTTAAATACAGAAATTCAAAAGCCTGCTGAAAAATTTTATTCAGATTTGACAGAATTAAACACTTCCAGATCGAGAATGCCTGATTTAACCTTTAATGAGGATTTATCTCCAAAAACACCAATGGGTGCTATGTCAGATGTAGGAAGTCCTGAAGTCAGGGTAACTACACCAAAGCTTGATGTGGCCAAATTAAAAGCAAATATAGAAGAATTAATAATTGGAACAATTGGCCCAGATAGTTTAAATTACTATCGGGATGATGAACTATTATTCATTTGCAAAAGTATTCAATGGAAAACGAAAAATAAATATGATCAATTAGAGGATCTAGCTGCAGAACTTGAAATCGATGTGAGTAAACAAAAGAATTTTGCAAAACATTATAGATTAGATTTCTCAGAAAGCGACATTGAGAGTTTGAACTCAATGGGAAGAATAGTTCACATTAAAGATTTAATTGTCTATATCAAAAAGCTAGGAGAACTGAACAAATGGAGAGTGAAATGGACTAAAAGGAAGGAAGATGAAAGATTAGAAAGAATGTCAAAACAATTTCCAATGAGAGAAGTTGCAGGTGGAGGATATGTTCATGTCCCATGGTCGAGACAGGACATTCTGTTATTCACAAATGACTTTCCAAAATTAAGAGAGAAACCTGTTGAGTGGTACAGGCAAGTCGATAGATTTATCAAAGTGTCAAAAGTTCTGTGGATTGATTTGGATGGATTTTTTGACATTGTTGTTCCATCTGATCTTTGGACAGAATGTAAAATATCTATTAGTTGGCCAAAAACAGAACCTGAGCGAATCAAAGAAACAGGTGCCCCAAATCCACTCGTAATGGATTTTTACGAGAAAGTAATTGTTTGGATGAAAAACAAAATTCCACCCAAAGAAGTTGATTGGGTTAAAATAGAAAGAACAGAGCAGGAAACAAAAGAATCAGTTCATTCTTTTTATGAAAGACTACTGTTAATCTTTAAACAATACAGTGGTTATGAAAAATTAGATGAGAAAGACATGAGTCATTTTATCTATAGATTTGTTTATGGACTAAAACCTGAAATTGGAGAAATGATCAGAACTAGTATTGTCGGATGGCAAGCACTATCTATTGATGATATTCTGAGAAAGGCAAAATATTGTAGCGATGAATTAGAAGTAAAACAGAAGAAGCTGAAGGAGAAAGCCATGTGGGCTCAGGTAAAGGTAGCTGAGCAACAGATTGCCAGCATGGGAAATAAGAACACTAATTTTGTTCAAACTGGAAATACGAACCAGATACAAGGAAAGTTTAAAGGTAATAACTTCCAAAAGAAATTTAGCCCAAAGATAGAAGAGCTGAAACAAAGATTACCTTGTTTTAATTGTGGCGAAATTGGACATTGGAGGGACGAGTGTCCTCATCCTCCTAGAAACTTAAAGAATCCCTTATTGAATCCACAGATGCAGAATGGTGTTAACGTGCAGCAACAGCTACAGATGCAACAGGGGTTAAATGAATTTAATATTCAGCGACAGTTACAACAACAGCAACAACAACAGGTGAATAATCGTCAAGACCAATTGCCACAACCACCTTTTCCGAATTGTGGGGGAGTTCAAAAATATAATCCAAACGTGGGATTTCAGGGATGTGAACAGGTAATAAAACCACAAAAACAGCAAAAGCAGCAAAGGGTTCAAATGCAAAATGCTTCACAACAATTTTTATTAACAGAAAGCCAAGACAGTGATTCTGATGATTATTGCTGACGGTGCCCGAGAGAGGAGGAGGAGTGTGTTGTTGGAGCCACTCTTGAGGTTGACCAGTCTGGTCCTTATGTAAACGGGAAAGTTAATGATGTAGACATCACTTTTCTAGTGGACACTGGTGCTACCCGTTCTACTGTTAGATCAGTGGAAATTGAAAACCTACCTCTCTCTGGGGATACCATCCAAGTTGTCGGAGTAAGTAATCAGCAAATTAAAACAGATTTAACTGATCCAGTACCAGTCGAAATTGGAAATTACAGAGACAAACACAGATTTGTGGTTTGTAATAGTAGTCCAGTAAATCTATTAGGTAGAGACATCCTATGTAAAATGAATTGCAGAATATATTGTTCTCCTGAAGGAGTTGAATTACAAACAATGGAGGAAGATGGTTTGTACAGAATGACAATGATGATGATGGAAGCAGAAGAAACAAAATTGTTTCCTGCAATTGAAGAAAAAGATTTACCTGAAGAGCTAAAAGAAACAGTGAAATCTGAAATATGGGATTTTACTGGGAATGAGATGGGTCTGATGAAAAACGTAGATCCTGTTAAAATTGCATTGAAGCAGGGAATAGAATTTCCAAACACTCCACAATATAAAATGAAAACAGAGACAATTGAAGGTATTACACCTGTAATTGAAAAATTAATCAAGCAAGGTGTATTGGAAGAAATGAAGAGTAGCTCTTGTAATTCACCAATTATGGGAGTTAAAAAGGCTAACGGAACATTTAGGATCGTACAAGATCTGAGAAAGGTTAATCAAATTGTTATTCCATGTTGTCCTGTGGTTCCAAATCCAGCAGTAATTCTATTTCAGATTCCATATGATGCTGAATGGTATACAGTCATTGACCTTTGCAATGCATTCTTTACTGTTCCTCTACACCCAGACAGTTATGAAATCTTTGCTTTCAGATTACCAGGTTGTTTGAAAGCAGTTGCAGCTACAAGTATCAGTCTTGAACAAAGTGAAGGAATCATTATGGGATTTCCTGTGAAAGTTTTTGTGCCTCATTCAGTTGAAATATTACTGACAAGAGGTGAGACTCAACATTTAACAAGTAGCAGATTGACAAAGTATGAGAAAATCATACTAGGAGCAGATAATGTTTCGATTTCAAGATGTTTGAATCTAAATCCTTCTACATTACTGCCTGATTCTGAAATTGTTAATGACATTGAGACAGAACATGAATGTTTAGATGTCATGGAATTCTGCACAAAACCAAGAAAAGACATCAAAGACAGACCTTTGTCTGAATCGGATTTTGTCTACTTTGTAGATGGCTCATGCTTAAGATCCGAAGGTGGTGTCTTGAAAGCTTCATACTCAGTTTGTACAGTCGAAAACATTAAAGAAGCATCATGTCTTGAAGGAGTTCGTTCAGCTCAAGTAGCTGAATTGATTGCTTTAATTCGTGCATGTGAAGTATCAAAGGATATAAGAGTTACTATCATTACTGATAGTCAGTATGGATACGGAGTTGTGCATGATTATGGACAACTCTGGTCACAGAGAGGATACATGACATCAACAGGGTCACCAATTAAAAATGCAGTTTTCATTAGAAGATTAATTGAAGCAATACAATTGCCAAAAGAAATTGCCATAGTCAAGTGTGCAGCACACACTAGAGGGACTGATTATATTTCCAAAGGAAATGCCTTCGCAGATGAAACAGCAAAGTACTGCGCAAGGAAAAATTATTCTTACAATCGGAATAGAAGTACAGAAACTGATTCAAATTCATTAATGCTAACAACTATTGTAGAAACATGGAATGAGATTAGAGATTTACAAAACGAAGCAGATGATGAAGAAAAAGACCAGTGGTTAAGATCAGATTGTAGACAACGTGATGAAGATGGAGTGTGGGTTTACAAAGATGGGAGAGTAGTTTTACCAAATTGCATGATTTCTGACATGGCCAGATTATATCATGGTCCTGCACATTTAGGAAGAGATTCTATGGTCAGACTGTTTAAAGAAACATGGTTCAATACCAAGTTTAGAACCATTGCAGAATCTTTTTGTCAAAGGTGTTTGTCATGCCAACAAATGAATCCAAACAGAAAATCAGTGGTGGGGACAGGAATAATTGGTCGAGAGGGTGGTCCCTTCACCAGGTTACAAATAGATTTCATTGAAATGCCCTTACACAACTGTTTGAAATATGTACTTGTAATTGTATGCTTGTTCTCAAGGTGGGTAGAAGCTTTTCCTACAAGACATTGTGATTCAATTACAGTAGCGAAACTAATGCTCAGAGAAATCATCCCAAGGTACGGTTTTCCAGTCACTATTGAGAGTGATGGAGGAAGTCATTTTGATAATAAACTGTTGAAATTAATTTGCGAAGCTATGAGTATTGAGCAGAAAATACACTGTGCATACAGACCAGAGGCATCAGGTGTAGTTGAACAAATAAATGGAACTATCAAAAACAGAATTGGAAAAATGTGTCTAGAGACAGGAGTTAAGTGGACTGATGCTCTTCCACTTGTTTTGATGTCAATAAGAAGTACACCAGATAAAAAGACAGGTTTGAGTCCTCATGAAATTTTGATGGGAAGAGTTATGAGGCAAGCTTTTGTACCTGTAGGTAAACTGTTGAGCATAAATGACAGTGCGATTTTGGATTACTGTAAAAGGTTATCTGATATGGTAACTTCTGTGTCTAATCAGGTGGGAACTGAAGCACAATCAAATGACAAAGTTTTGACACATGATCTGAGACCTGGAGACTGGGTCAGAACGAAAGTACATCGGAGGAGGAATTGTCTATCTCCTAGATGGCAGAAGCCTAGGCAGGTAATCTTGATCACTACTAATGCTGTAAAGTGCAGAGGATTGAAGCGTTGGATTCATCCAAGTCATACTATTCCAATACCAACTCCTGAGAATTCTGATGTTGAAAGTGATACCACAGATGACTCTGATTCTGAAGCAGAAGACAGAACAGAAGGTGAAGTAATTCCAGATTCTGAAGATCGACAAGAAAGTCGACATCTGGAAACTGTACCGGTGAATGGAAATCTGACAAGAAAAGACTTAGAAATAATTGAAATAGATTCTGAAGGTGAAGAGAATCTGTTAAAAGGAAAGATAACTGAGGATTCGGTTGTCTATATTGAAGACAAAGAAGCTGAACCAAAAGAAGTTTCAGACCAGGAGAGTATCGAAAGGCAGAGAACAAGCTCTGAAGTAAGGAACAAAAATCCGAAATCTGGGAAGCTAGAGGTAATTGAGGAAGAGGAAGAGAACGAATTACCGAGTACCAGTGATGGAAGACAAAGTGAAGTTCCTGAAGGAGTGAAATTGCCGAATAGAGAAGTTCCTGAGTCAATTGAAATTTCAGACTACGAAACTGAGGAAAGTGACGTGGAAGGTGGAAGTGAAAGCAGAAAGAAAAGGACTTGGAAATCTGAATCAAATAATTCTGAACCAAAGAAAAAGTACGTGAGAAAAGCAGACTACTGGCCTGGTGGAAGATTGAGAGTCAGATTAATTAAAAAGCCAATAGAACAAGTTGAAGAAATCAGTAGTCAAAAGAGTCCTGGAAAAGAGGTTGGAGTTGGAAGGAAGATAGAAGTGATATCAAGAAAAGGGAAGAGAATAATTAGACCAAACCAGAAATACAAGTCTCCTGAGTGGACTTACTTAGTGATTCCACCTGTTATAGACATATATGATAGTAGTGAAGAAGAAAACGAAATCCAAGAAAATAGTGACAATGATTGAAGTACAAATTTATTAAATTGGCATAAGGCTGAAGAAATCCTGTTAGTTGACACAAGGTCGAAGAAAACTGTCTAATAGAAGAAAACTTATGTATGACATAAGGTCGAAGAAATCTTGTTTAGGGTTATAAAAGAAAAATATATTTTAAAAGGGGGGTGTATATAAATTTTAAAATTTATTTTTAATTTTTTGAGGCTAAAACTAACCTAAAAATGCCTTACATTAAGGAGAGCACTTCAAAATGCTCTGTTTTTAAAAGATGCTGTAAGATGACTCTGGTGTGTCTGCTCATTTTAGTTCTGCTCTGGTTGATACTAGCTGTGATTATACCTTTAGAAATGAATAGAGAATTACACAAAGTTAACATAACAAGCAAAGCTCTGGTTAGCCAAACTAAACATAGTGCATCTGCAAAAGTAATTGATCATCAGCCTAACATTCATCAAGATAAATCAATAGGTGATTTTTCAAGTAATACTTTCACCAAGCTTTTGAGCGAATATGTAAAGGTAATGGATGCAAAGGATTGTTATGTATGTGTTAAGTTACCCGCTTCTGTTTCTGAGGGAGTAACATATAATATGCTTCCTCTCACTTATGCTGTTACATGTAGTGTATTAACTAGTTTATTTTATCAAACTGGTCGTTTAGAATATTACTATTCAAATTATGATGAGATTTTTGCTAATGTCAAGATTGATAATGCTTTAAATAAGCATAAGAAAGCTAAACAATTAAGAGAATATTTCCTTGTTACTAACGAACTCACTTATGAGTATGCTTACAAGAATAATCTAACATGTAAATTAAGTGCTGAAGGGAAGAAATTTCTGAATATGGTTGAGGAGAGAAGAGCAATTTATAAGAGAAATGAATTAGTCAAGCAGACTAAGTCATCATTCTGGCAAAAAGAGGATGAGAAACTAAATGGCAAAATGCTTGAAAATATTGCAATTCACATAGACAAACCTGTTAGTGGAAAGCTTTGCATTAGAAGAGATAACACACTTTTTGATAATTATTTTGTAGGTGCAAGCAACTGTGAAGATACTTATCAGATTATGGGAGGTTGGGGATTTAAAGGTGGAAAAGATCCTATCTTTCCTGGAATTTATTTTGTTTGTGGTGACAAAGCCTACTACAACCTTCCAGACCATTGGTATGGAACTTGTTATGTGGGAATTGTTTTTCCTAAAGTGTTTCATGTTGACAGAGATTCAGAAGGATTATTTAAAATTCATAATTATGTAAATAGAGCTAAAAGAGAAACTTTTACTGAAGTTCTGGGAGATATTTTCCAAGCTGTAATACCTTTTGTTGGTATAACCCTAAATGCAGGGAGAATCAGAAAATTGTCCACTATAGTTGATAGATTATCAACTGACACTGCTGATGGGTTTCAATTAGTGAATGTTGAAGTTATTGCAATTAGATCCATGGTAATTCAAGACCGTCTTGCTTTAGACATACTCCTAGCAAAAGAGGGAGGAGTCTGTGGCATTTTACATGTCCAACATTGCTGTACATATATACCGGATGAAAGTAAAAATATTGAAATGTATATTAAGAATATTACACAAATGCATTCTGAAATAATTCCTTTAGAAGAAGAAGATTTTACTGGGAAACTTTCAAATAGGTTTCAAGCAATTAAAAACTGGTTTCATAATATCGGAAGTTCAATTCTTGGCAAGATTCTGGCACCTTTGATTATAATTATATTCATTTTTATTTTGACTAAAGTAGGTTGTCTGTTGCATAAAAGAAAGAAGCATTTAAGAGAAAAGAAGAGAATTTATAAACTCAGAAAAGAAGAGGAAAGGGAGATTGAGTTGCAGGAGTTACATAGAGAGCGTCATGTTAATTGCAAGGATTATGCTGAAACAGACTTTTAGGTTTACTAATACAATGAATTTGAATCGATTTCTTATAAATAAATTTACCAAAATTTTGAGTGCTGGTGTGGTGATTTGTTAATCACCAGATGAGGGAGTTGATGGAGCGAGATAGAAAACAAAATTTTGTTTAAACTCGCAAAGTCACATTTCCATAACATGAATAAAATTATTAATGATTTGTGATATGTTGTGCTAATACAACCTAGATTAAACTTTACACGTGGGGGGACTAACATGTGTGCTCATAAACGTGCATAAATGTTGCATCTTTTTGTTCGTGCAAAATAATAAAATAATTTATTGTTTTCGTTTTTGTCATTACTAACTGCTGCATATTTAAAATAAGCATGTGCTTGATTTGCTTTTTCTTGTCCGTGTGATGTCATTTCTACTATTCTAGGTGCATATGGGTCTCATAGAAAAACGGAGACTGGTAAATATAAACGCTGCTTTATTTGTTTGCAATGGCTAGGTAACATTTTGATTAATCGGGTGGGCTAATTATTTAGTAAACCATGGGGTGGATACAGAATATACTTTATTTCTTACATTAATACTTTTCTTGTGTTTGTTTTATACTAGAAATCATAAGTTGCCTGCTTTTGAGGCCTAGCTATTTGAGCCGCAAAATGAGAGTTGAACTATAATTCTGCAGAAAGTCACGAGACGCCCATTCTGAATTAAAACGTTTATTGAAGATGCATTCACAAAGCAAAAACTGATGAGCTGACATCATTCTGTCGGACATGGCCAAGGTCGAAAGTGAACTTTTTGTCAGTCCTTAACTTGGCATCCGCGGAAGTTGCACTGTAAGACTATGGAAGCTGTGAGGATGACTTAAAACAAAGTTGCAATCGCAGGAAGCCTCTGGCTTCACGTGGAAGAGACAATGGTCTTTGTAAGACATGATTTTGTGGAACTTTTTAAGAATCGGGTGACATGTCACTTGTCACTCTCAGCCAATGGGACGTCGAGTATTTCTGAAAACTTTCCTTTGCTAGTTTAGTTAGCGTAGAAAGGTATAAAAAGTCATGCCCTTAGGGTTGGGCTGGCTGCTGCTTTCTGACTTTCCGATGAGGGTGATGTGCTGCTGGACTTTGCGTGGAGCACGTAAGAATCCTCAAAGAACTTTACTTTAATTTCTGTCTATTTAGCTCAGTTAGGGAAATAGGTTTTAGAAATGCTAAACTTTATATAATTTCTTTAAACTGATTCAATTGCTTAAATTGTATTTTTCCATATTTCTTACTATCATGCTTGCTTTATTGCTAATAAAATTCATTTATAAAACTTACGACTTATATACCATAATTTAGAAAATAAAATCTTACTTTTGACAAACAAGCTGGTCTTGGTTATTTAGAAGTATAGGTTACCATTAGCTAGATCACGTCGCCTATGGTGGTCGTTTAAATGGTTGGGTTTTATTCTAATGACAATATTCTTTCTGCAAATGTATAAAATTGTTTATAGTTTGTAAATAATGTGTATATAGATTTATTTGACCACCTGATTCAGTAGGCCCAAAATATATCAGGTTCATAAATGGGTCCATGTATAGTTTAGAATTTTGTTTATAGGTTATGAAATTGGGTAGCGTAGTTTATGATATATTTTCTATAGCCCGCTGGATCAGTCCTTGTCATAAATTTTAAAAGCATTCCTTTTCCTCAAAAACGATTTTCAAGTCATAATTTGAAAACACTGCACAGCTCCTATGCACAAAAACACCCTGTCAGTACTAATACTTCACATTTTCTCCAATTACAATTTCTCAAAGAAACAAAATCTATTTGTAAAACACTTGAGACAAAGCAACATTTTAAAAACACAACTTTCTTCATAATTTTCTCCTTAAAGCACACTATTCTCTATCTAAATTAAATAAATCTTTTCTCACCTTAGCAAATACTTTATGAGTTTCAAAACAGTCTCAGAAATACACCAATTTGTCTTCAGCAGAACAAAGGGTATGCACTCCAGAGGCTGCAGCTATAGAAAGCACAGAAATGCTGTAATTCATCACACATATCTCTCATGTCACCCAATCAAAACTCTTCCCTCACTTTTTTCAAATCAAAACCCTTCCCCCCTCTGCCCTCTCTGCCTTTTTTGCATAGCAACCACCTCCTGGAAGACCTCTGGTGTTTGCAAGTTCACACAACAATGTTTCAATTGAACTCTGAACTCTCAGTGCACCTGCATATCCAGTGCAATCTTTCATTTAATGATTTTTTCTTGACCATTCAAAATACATCTTTCTAAGAACTCATCCATGTACCCTAACTTTCTGTTTTCAGCAATCAAAATCCACCAATCACTGTTACTGCTTCATTAACACAGAAACTCCACAGTTTTTTTCATTTTAAACTCTTATTTTTTCAACTACCATTTCATTGCCACACTTCATCTGACTGCAGCAGAACCTTCTCTCACCATGTTTTCTGTCTGGATTGTTGGACATAGTTACATCTACTGGGCTCAGAGGTATGCTGATAACAGAAATTTACCTAACCTCAATTTACAAGATGTGGAAATTAAGTGGTTTGGCCACAGAGGATTAAAATGTCACCAATTGATACCATTGGTGAAAACTTTTATGCATTTGCCAAAACCTGACCTGTTAATTGTGCACTGTGGAGGTAATGATTTGGGCACTTTGACTGGGGTAGGTCTGGAAATGCTTTTAAAGGACACCTTTGAGCAATTGATGGCACTTTTGTCCTCAAACTGCCTTGGTATATTCAAATATATGCCAAAGACAGAAATGGAGGTGGTCGAACCAATTTTGTCCACAAATTGAGAAGTCGAGGAAGCATGTAAACAAATCTGTTTCAGCTTACATGAGAGACCATGGAATGGGCTCCATGTACAACAATAACTTGCGTTACTACATGCAAGATATCTACAGAGGAGATGGAGTTCACTTCTCAGATGAGGGCAACAGAATTTTCATTTTGAATTGAAGACTGTGCATTGGTACATACTTATAAGTACCTAAATGTACCATAAACCCAAAAGCTCTTCTCAGAGCTACCCTACATCTGATCACTCACAATTATTTTTTTACTCTAACTTTTTTCAGTAATTTTCAACAAAGTACGCTCCCCGGAGCGCTACCCGGTACGCGAACCGGAAGCTAACCGCGTGAAATTAAAAAAAAAATTTTTTCCCGCACTGTTGGGCCTCCTCAGCCACCCTCAGAAAACCTAGGGGGTCAAGATACGTCTACCGTACCCCCTTCTACCCATTCTGAACATTATTTGCCCTCCATCTTGTATCTTAATTCGACCGAAACACAAAATGGTGGACTCCCGTAACGCTTCAGGTTCGCGTACCGGGGCGCTCGCAAGTTCGCGTACCGGGGCGCTCCCCGGGAAGCGCTCCATCAAAAAAGGTGGGAAAGTAATTTACAGAAAAACGACTGGAGACACTTTCACCAAATATATATTAGCTCATACTACATACCAATCCCTACCATTTTCACAAATTTGATTGAAATTACATTTAGCCATTTAGCCTTTTGACTTCTCTAAATACCGTGAGGTAAATTACTTCACAAAACACATCTGAAGTGTTGGAATTGACAACCAATGAAAATGTTACTTTCATTTTCTACTTTTTTTACCTGACATTTGATTGGTTATATACCTGAATATATTTAAAGGAAGAGAAGGAAACACAGCCATTTTGACTACTACTTCCTGGTGTACATTTCAATTGGATTTTCACTAATCACTTCAACTTCTTTGTAAAGGTAAGTTGTTATTTTAAAAACTGAAGTATATTGTGCACTATAAGTTAATATGGTAAACTTTTTCTGATAGTTATATACTATCCCTCTGTAGTAGTTATAGATTTAGATAGACTTCTCTGTTATAGTTATGGATGGAGTTAGGTTTCTCTTGTATAATTATGAATTTATTTACGTTAAATCACATACACTTTTTTATATTCCTACTTCCACTCTGATACTATACACTGCCCAAAGATAAATTCACTGATAAAAACTGCCTATCTAAAATTAATCCCAACAGTGCCCTATCTGTACTAATATATTTTTTTTTTATCCAAATTTCAGGCAAAATGGAAGGCGAACAGAAAGTTTCATTTCAAATTGTCCTGCAAGAGAGCAACCAAGAAATAATTGATCCAAATTATATAGAATTTATGGATGAAACTTGGGACCAAGAACTACTGCAATGTGTGCAAGCAGTAGATGTCCTCCTTGAAAATGAGGACATTTTACACACTCAAACATTACAAGCTATGTTCAATGAAAATAACGAAATTTCAGACTGTGAAATGTTAGACATTTTATTAAATTTTGAAACACAATCACAATAATAAATAATTGCTTAAAAAATAAAGAAATTAAAAAATGATCAACAAAACAAACAATCAATTAACATACAATATTAGAAAAGTCTATCATTCTTTTTTCCTTTTAGTACGCTCCCCAGAACGCTTCTCGGTGCGCGTACCGGGCGCTCCCCACGCAAAAAAACAAAAAAAGATTTTTTTTTTTTGCCCTGCGGGGCCCTTTTAAAGCCTCTACATCAAACCTAGGGGGTCAGGGAGGATCTACTATGCCCCCTTATGGTCATTTCCCCCTTTGTTTTGGCCTCCTCTTGTCTCTCGATCCTACCGAGAGACAAGATGGCGGCCGCTCCGGACTGTTTAGAATGTTGACAGACACCGGAGAGCCAATCAGCTTCGCTACGCGAAGTTCCGTTACGCGTCAAGTACGCGAACCGGAGCGCTGCCCGGAGCGCGCTTACAGATATATATCTTTTTTTGAACGTTAATTTCTCAAAATCCACTGGATCACATATATTGAGACCTAGCAAAGGCACATCGGGCTACCAGTCCCTACAATTTTGCCAAGTTTCGTGCAAATCCATTCAGCCGTTCGGGCTAAAAGTGAGGCCAACCGCCCTATGGAAATTAACATGGGAAAAACACGTTTTGGGACCCCCCTTTTTTCTCGGCCCCCCCTTGATGAACCCCCCCCCAAATTTTCAGGGGCTGCTCAGAAACAAAATGTTCCATTTTCCTGAAAATTTCAGCCAATTCCGTCCACAAACGCCAAAGTTATTAGACGTAGAATTTTCAAAAATCCCATAGAGAAAAAATCCTAACTATATATACCTACTGGCGACCGCCAGTAGGTAATATATATATATATTCACTGGAAAAACATATTATAGTTCGTACAAAACCATTGAAATTCCTCCGTTATAGTTAGTTGTGCTATAACTATAACTCGCGCGCCTGCAATCCACTGCTGATGATGTCATCATTCATGGCATGGTCAGTAACATCACTGATGACATCACTGAGTGAAATTGGCGGCACAAGCAGAACTTCCCCCCTCATCGAGCGACCCACTTGGGATTAATTTCAATATTGACAATGTTCGACGATACCCACTGGGGTTGAATTAAAGGAACTACAGGGACCAAGATGCCTTGTGGCCATGCCCATTGGGGCAGGACCCGGTACTTTATCAAGAGTTCCTCATTGAAGTCGAGACATTGTTACCAGTGAACAAGGGCAGATGATTGCCCGAAACATGTTTGGCTTTTGTATCAGCAGCACATGAGGAGTGAGCTGCTTCTGTTTGCCATCCCGCTGAATAAAGGAGTATAGCTCTCTTTGTGTGGCATTTCTACAGGGGTAACTTTGTGTGGATGGATATATATATATATATATATATATGCTCCTAGCTATGCCAACTTATTTGTGGGGAAGTGGGAGGAGGAGTTAAGAAATGAAGCCAGGCTACAAAATGACTTTTCCAAAGTACTTACCTGGATCAGATACATCGATGATCTGTTTGTGGTATGGGGGGGCACCAAAGAGGAAGCCATTTGTTTCATTGAAAAACTCAATAGGAACATATACAACATACAACTCACATATATCATAAGCGAGGACCACGTAGAATTTCTGGACACCGATATAAAAGTAAAAGATGGCAATTTAGTGTCCAGTTTACATAGGAAAGAAACAGCTGGCAACAGCCTTCTACATGCCCTGAGTGCACATCCTGATCCCTTAAAGTGGAGTATCCCCTATGGGGAATTACTCAGAGCAAAAAGAAACTGTAGTGATTTGGAAGGGTATATCACAGAACAGGAAAGCATGTTGACTAGGTTTCGAGAAAGAGTCTACCCGGAATGGGTATTGGAAAAAGCTGTAACAAAAGTCAAAGAAGTAGTGAGATCAGATACACTTACTTCCAAACCCTTGACTGAGACAGAACCCGACACACCTAGAATCATAACCACATACCATCACAAATCTGAAAAAGTCAGCAAAATTCTAACAAACAACTGGAATATTCTTAAATCAGACACCATCATAGGACCTGATCTTGGGAATAGACCTCAGATTACCTACAGAAGAGGTAGGAATCTGAGGGATATTCTGGTTAAAGGTGACATATCAGATAATAAAAGGCACCATGTGCAAGGACTGAAAGGATTTTATCCTTGCGGTTACTGCAGGGCTTGTGAAGCAAGCTATATGGTTAAAGAGGTTGAGATTCCAGGCCAGACCACGAAACGTAAAATTAAACAATTTCTCACATGCAATTCTTGCTTTGTGGTGTATGTTCTTGAATGCCCATGTAAGATGAGGTATGTGGGCAGTACCACCTGCCCAGCCAAAAAGCGCATTCAGGAACATCTGAGAGCTATAACCAACAAAGATGTACACTACCCAGTTGCCCGACACTTTGAGGCTGTCCATCAATCTAATTCCTCTCTACTTAGATATTTTGCTATTGAACAAGTCAACATAGGCAAGAGAGGAGGCAACCGAGTTTTAGCCCTCAGAAAGAGAGAATCTAAGTGGATCATGGAACTGGAAACCAAATATCCTGGAGGGTATAACTTAGATGAGGAGTTATCAACCCACTTGTATGAATAATAATCTAATATTCTGTGGCATCTAGACCTAGGACTAGACCTGATTAATATACTGAACTTGAATGTACAGAACTGTATCTATTAATTATGTTTGATTGTAATATGATTTTAAAGGTATATTTTAATTGTGTTTATATGGTCTCTTTCAGGAGAAAAGGAAGGGAGGCATCATTCTTTGGTTAAAGTACTACACAACTTCCCTACCCTTTTCTTCAAGGAAGAATGAAGTCACTCACTGGGTTAAGATAAGGAGCTCATTTCACTTTTATTTATTATTTTTCACTGTCTTTTGTTATCATAGGAGCCTAGAGCCTATAGATCTCTGAACTTGTATAAAAATCACACAGAATCGGGACTGGACAGCAACTATTTATCTTTTTTCACAAAGGAATGTGATAACAGACTGTTGTTTTCATTTTGTAACAGGGGTAGATATGTATAAGGCACTAGATCTCAGAGAATCCCTGTATACGCTTTGTGTTATCTCAACAGTATTATTTGAATGTTTTATAATCATGGCACTAGTTCCTGATATATAAAATTGATATAATAATTCAATATGGATACAAGAAACCAAAAGGCATTACGCTTTTTGTCAAATGTACGATATAATCTCTTTTACAATGACTGAGTAATGCATAGCTGTATGCTTTTCAAATCACTCCAATATGGCCGATCTGGTTACACTGGTAGACTACAGGCCCTTTTGTTGGAGACGTCTTTGCTGTCAGTTATACTCTTGACTGTCTGTGATTGTGTATTTATACAAGCAGAACACTGTGTTGGGTAACGTGTGAACAAGACACACTTGTGTCGAAACGCGTAACGTTTTTGTTTGAGAAATAAACACCTTGGAACTGTATCACCGAGTGCGCGCTTTGCTTAACAGCAACCTTGAATTGAATATTATTATCGGCAAAGGGTTCGCCGTTTTTCGCGCCACCTTACTACGGGAGCGGGTCCCGGAAGAACCCTATCTGGTTTCATGATATATATATATATATATATATATATATATATATATTCTTTACCACACCAAACTTTTCCATTCAAAGAAGGCGCTGACTCCGTGAATCTCAGTTCAAAACGTTTATTTCATGTTCAGTTGCTGCTATATATATATATATGTGTGTGTGTACATATATGTATATTCACTGAAACAACCATAGGTTATAGACCATATATAGTTAGGAATTAGCATTTAAAAAACCTTATTTTACTCACACAAAACCATTGAAATTCCATATATAGTTAGTTGCACTAACTATATATCGCGCACCCGCAATCCACTGCTGATCATGTCACATATTACATCATTCATGACATGGTCAGTGACATCACTGATGACATCACTGATGACATCTCAAATGACATCACTGATGACATCACTGATGACAACATCCAGTGACTGTATGTTTCTGTAAAGTTAAAATATGTCTTACATATTGAAGAATGAGTGGATGTATAAGTGTCTGGATGAAGGATTTAGAAGTGCGTGACTGACTGTATGAGTGAGTGATTAAATGTGTCTCACTGAATGCATGGGTTAGTGACTAAACTGTCTTAATTTGTGCATCATTATGTCTGTTGTGATGTAAACTGCTGCATGTGTTGATCATTAGCTATACGAGAGGCTATATGTGTTATTAATTGGTTGCCCAAGTATTTCTATGGGAGATTGAGTTTGTGTGGGGGTGGCTGGAAGGTGTGTGACTCTGTGCATAGATGTGTGAGCAGTTTATTCACTAGGTGTATGAGTTCAAGAGTGCATGTGGAAACAGCTACATGGGCAGTTGACTGTGTGCATGAGTGTATTGATGAGTGAATGGATATCTCAATGCTACATGTCATAGTAAGTACATATGTAAAACACAGTACATGTGAGAGTTGGCATATATAAATAACTGTGCATGAGAGCCACTGAATGAGTGAGTGGTTGTATCGATCATTGTGAACTTGTATCAGGGATTGTATAAGAGAGTAAATATGTGTTAGTATATGTTTCAATAAGTAAGGTGTGTATAACTGTATAGTTGAAGAAATGGAGGTGAGATTGTTTCTTTGCATGACTGACTGGGTGTGTGAGTAACTCCATGGATGAGTGGCAGTGTGTGAGTGTCTGTATACACTGAGTGTATCTAAGGTTATATTAGAGTCTGAAGAGGTTTATCGTATTAGCACAAGAATGATGTCAAATGAGATGTCATCAGTGATGTCATCAGTGATGTCATTTGAGATGTCATCAGTGATGTCATCAGTGATGTCACTGACCATGTCATGAATGATGTAATATGTGACATGATCAGCAGTGGATTGCGGGTGCGCGATATATAGTTAGTGCAACTAACTATATATGGAATTTCAATGGTTTTGTGTGAGTAAAATAAGGTTTTTTAAATGCTAATTCCTAACTATATATGGTCTATAACCTATGGTTTTTTCAGTGAATTTTCAAGGTTTTGTAAATGCTAATTCCTAACTATATATGGTCTATAACCTATGGTTTTTTTCAGTGAATTTCAATGGTTTTTTAATAGCAAATATCATAAGCTGTCGAATGTCAAGTACGTGGTAAGTAAAAACATTTTCGTGTTTATGCACACTGATCTGCTTTGAATGCTGCCCCCCACCCCTCATTTCTATTAGGAGTACTCTCTCTTTGCAGATAGTGAAGGGTAGTTAACGCAGGCCTTTGCCCCCGTTGTAATCCGTCGTGCCTGCTTCTCTCTCCATTTGATTGATTGTTCTCTTTGGTTCATTCTCTATTTACAAACAAGCACAGAGTCGCAATACTCTGTTTAGTCTTTGCAGATAGCGAAAAATCGTGTAAAAAAACAAAAGGAATCGAGCAAAATCAGTAGGCCACTAATGGGATCTCTTTTTGACCTCCCTAAAATAGAAACATTAGGAACAACCTGTTGATAATACCAATGTGTATGTACATAAGCGGCGTTCATTTGTGTTCACAGTACCCCTTGTTGATTGTTTGAATCGAGCATTGAATTGTTCGAAGTTGGTTCTCTTAAGAATCTTCTCTGCCTGCAAACGAGGAAGAATAGGAATATTCTCTCTCCCTTTGCAGATAGTGAAGGGTAGGTAACGCAAACCTTTAACACGTCGTGCCTATTTCGTTCCTCATTGATTGATTGTTTCCCCAAACATTGACTGTTTGGGAATTGGTTCTTTTTGGAGGTATTCCCTGTTTGCAAATATACGTAGGAAAATCTTTGCAAATAGTGAAAGGGTACGTAATGCGGACCTTTCTCCCCCGTTGTAATCTGTCATGCCTATCTACTCCCCACTGATTGATGCACCTGTTTCACCTGGACCATTTACTAGAGATACGTCATCTGGCCCGACCAGAGAGCACCCCTAGTGAAAAGGACATATGCAATAATAACGAAGTGATCACTGTATCCTGTTAACAGAAACTTTAGCATGAAACAACCTGGAAAGAAAAGAATAGGAAAACGAAAATCAGTAGGCCACTGATGAACATGAACTTTTATTAAACAACGAACAAAGAAACGATAACATAACGTAATGATAAAACCTATTAATGTCCTAGAAACAAGAAAACGTTAGAAATATGCCAGTGGTAAGAGACCAGAAAAACAGTAAGAGAAACCAAATCACCCCTCGCTGTCCCACCGCCTGCCACGCCAAAAAAATCGATAGACTAGGGAAAATGCAAGTCAGTAGAACATCCGCCCCCACTCTGGAAACTTCCAAGGTGGGGCAGGGTTGCGGCTACGCCCAGCCGGGAGCAGCCCATATAAGGCGGGTCCTGCTGCCACGCCTCGGCCAGGAGATCCTAACGTAGGGTGTAGCCGGAGGAGAGGCCGAGGCCAGCGGGACCCGGCCAGGGGATTGCCTTTACAACGCTGAAGAGTTGCAGGGGGGGAATGTCTCCTCGACCCTCCCCTCTCTCTCCCAGTCCGGCCGCGGTGGCCCTTGAGAGTTTCAGGTAGTCCCGCCACATGCTCTTCCGGTCCGGCCACCAACGGTCGGGGGGCCGAGGCCGACGGGATCCGGCTGCAGCCGATAAACCAAGGAACCCGTTCATGGGGCCAGAGCCAGGGGCGTCCGGCCGACATCCACCGGAAGCCCGGCCCAAAGACGGACGGGACATTTTTTCTTTTCTCCTTCGTAATAGCAGCGGCAACACGCCAGGCACCACTTCTTTCTTCAAAAATGGCTTTGACAACACTGGGGGGGATGTCTTGCACATGCCTCCGACCCCCCCCCCCGTCCTCATCGCCACCGGCCATAACAAATGTCAAGCGGGGCGCCGTGGGGTGCACTGGGAGGGAGAGACGGTGCGAACAGGCCTCTCCCGCCTCCTCAGGTGAAGGCTTCCCAGCTGCACCCTCAGCGCTCCAGGCGCCCCGAAAAGGGTTCGTCCACTGTGGCGATGCTGCAACGTCTCGCCCGGCAGGGTGGAGCCCGTCCGCTCATGTGACCCCGCGATCGCCGGTAGCTGCCGAACTCTCAAAATGGCGATCGACCTGGCAAGAGCGGGCCCAGCATGAAGAAATGGCCCGGTCACTGGTTGACTCCACCACCGTAGTCCTCCACGACCTTGAAGATTCTAGAGGAGCCGCGGGAGTCTCCGACCCCCGATGGGGAATGACTGCCATGATCGCCCGTGGAGTGACGAAACTGTATCCGCGGGACGTCGGCGCTCCCATGCTGGCGCCAGCCTCACTTTGAATTACTAGAATCCTGCAGACCTCAGTTCCGGTGAAAGCACAGTGTGACCCGGTAGGAAAAATTGTTGCACCCACTCCCCTTTTTGAGTGATAGTTCAAACCACCGATCCTTTCCTTTGCCCTTTTAACCGAACTTTGGACTGCCTCCCCCTCTTTTACATTTTCTAGAGAAAACAAAACATTAACCACTACATTACCATAGCAGTTGACACCAGAACTGTTTTCAAATTGAAAACCAACAACATCTTCAACAGAATCCTTTTTGTTTCTGCTGTGACCCTGCTACAGCACAGGCATTGTCCCCAGCAGTAATTCTGCAATGCCGGTAAGAATAGCTGTGGTGCCTACTGGACTCACTCACCCCCGCGGCGCCCCACGCCGTTATTTGCTGGGCGGCAACTTACTAGACATCACTTTCGTGCCATCTAGATTTCAGCGCGTTCTGCTGCCTTGGAACTATTCGCACAACAGACTGCTACTGACGACCCACCCCCAGGCAACATCTTCTGAATTTTCATAATTTGAAAGAACTAGTAACATGTCCTCATCAGGAATTCAAAAGAAATTGCCACGGTCTCTTCGTTGTTTAAATGTTTTTACTGCTTTTGTTTTGTTGTATATATTTATGTTATTAAAGTTTTATATTCCTACTACTTTGTTGGAGTGCTATATATTTTTAATGTGACACATAATTGTAAAAACTTTGATGTACAAAGAGTCATTCCTGGAATCTTCCGCTTCAGGCTCGGTCCCCTCCCCAATCACAATACAGGATGGTTTTCAGATAGTAGGAACACGTGTGGTGTGACGGATCTCATCGGGTGTGGGCCTTGATCTACTATAACTCCTTTGAAGAGGGGTGATTCTTTACAGCTGGAGCCATAAACTACATCTGCAGGGCTAGCTGATAGCCTGGACAATCGGACACAGAGAAAGAGGAGTGTCAGAGGGTGCGGTAGTGAATAGGGCGAAAGGGAGGTGTCGGGCGGGCACAGAGTGTGATTCTCAGGGAAGAGCAGCGCAGATGGAGGGAGGTTTATTGCCCATGCATAAGACAGAGAGCGGGGGTGACCAGTGCCTGGGGAAGATGCTTGCGAGGGTGGGGAGCCATGCTACGAATC
The DNA here is from genome assembly GCF_964261635.1 of Lissotriton helveticus. Taxonomy (NCBI): domain Eukaryota; kingdom Metazoa; phylum Chordata; class Amphibia; order Caudata; family Salamandridae; genus Lissotriton; species Lissotriton helveticus. The sequence goes on from NC_136063.1 coordinate 812,079,172, forward strand.
GACAGCGTGCAGAGAGTGGGTCTGGTCAAGGCATCTAAAATGGCTGCCGTGCACGACAAAAGTGTGGCATTTCAAAAAAGGCAAGATGGCGCAAACAAAGTTTTTCAACACTTCCTCATTTCCTTCGAATCGAACGTTAACAGACGTTGGTGCATATTACCAAAGTTAAGCGATATTTATGCTTACCAACGAATTTTTTTACCGCTAAGCATCGTCAGAAATTATCGAAAATAAACCTTGCTATTATCAAGGTTTATCGCAAATGCGATAAAAAACGGCCGCAATGCATGAATATCGCTAAAAAGTCAGCGATATTCATGCATTACCTAGCTAATGCTCTTAGCCATGTTATCCACCTCCCATTGGATAACATGGCTAAGAACTGCTCAGGGCAGGTGTTACTTTTTGGAGATATTCGCGCTTAGCGCGAATATCTCCAAAAGTTGGTAATAGGAGATATATATCTTGCATGTTGTAATGCAAATTATTGTGGTATATGGAACTCATACCATAATCTCTCAGGAAAGCGGACACTGATCCTTTTGGGACCGCCTGAGAAGGCCTAGGGGGTGAGGGGTACTCTACTTTGCCCCCTTTTCACGTTCCGAACTATTTTATTTTACTCTCTTCTGTAATTACACAAAATAGCAGCGATAAGATGCATCAGAGACACACAGTGAGAGAAAGGAGGCCGGAGATGAAGAAGAGATGTCAAATACACATTGGAGATAATATAGTGGGAGAAGGGAAGTAAATATGAGTAAACTTACCATGTAACATAAAAATGTTGCACTCTATACTATAAGTCTCATTTTATACTACAATCACTTCGCTACAACCTCATAAATTAAAAATAAAAATGAATAATGTCTCAAACAATTTTTGATTTCTAAATATAAATTTATTCTTCAGAATTTTCTAAATTTGAAAGAACTAGTAACATGTCCTCATCAGCAATTTCCTCTTCAATCATCTCATCTGGAATCTCCTCATTAAAAGTCTGCAATGATGATTCTTGTAACTCTATGGTCTCCAAACATTCGATAAATTCGCCATCAACAGATTGATCAAAAAAATCATTCAAGTCATCTCCTCCTTGTGACAATATTTCATTATTGGTGCTGTCAATTTCAATCAATGTAGTGGAATCATTCAAGTCATCTCCTCGTGACAATATTTCATTATTGGTGCTCTCAATTTCAATCAATGTAGTGGAATCATTCAAGTCATCTCCTCCTTGTGACAATATTTCATTATTGGTGCTGTCAATTTCAATCAATGTAGTGGAATCATTCAAGTCATCTCCTCCTTGTGACAATATTTCATTATTGGTGCTCTCAATTTCAATCAATGTAGTGGACAATTCAAAAGAAATTGCCACGGTCTCTTCATTGTGAGCCATTTTATTTTGAAATTGCTTGCTGTAAATTGCAGAAAAAAACAATCACTTTCATTTATCGTTTTTAGTAATACATAATATAAAACTAACTTTATCAAGTATTTAGTATAACAGAAGGACTGCAAATAAATAACAGAAAACATTTTTCAAATTATCTTCAAGTGTACAACATAGTTCCCCTTACAAATTAACAACTCACCTTTTTAAAAGTAGGAGAAGTGTTAGTACTGTGTAAATCAAACACCAGAAATTCACCACCAAAAATTCCTCACAAATGTACCTCAGACAGTAGTATCACAAAATGGCTGTGGTTTCCTCTCATTTGAGATATATACATAACCAATTAACTTTCATCACACACAAATACAAAACCAAAGTAACATTTTAATTGGTTCTAAATTTCAACACTTTCAAATGTGTTTTCCCCATGCAATTTTCCATAGGACATTTACATACGTCTACAGCCTGAATGGCTGAACGGAATTACACCAAACTTGGCAAAATGGTACATCAAACCTAAGAGGTCAGGAAGGATCTACTATGCCTCCTTATGATCATTTGCCCCTTCGCTTTGGCCTCCTCTTGTCTCTCGATCCTACCGAGAGACAAGATGGCGGCCGCTACGGACTGTTTGTAATGTTGAAAGACGCCGGAGAACCAATCAGCTTCGCAAAGCTCCGTAACGCGAAAAGTACGCGAAGCGGAGCGCTGTTACAGATATATATCTTTTTTTGAACGTTAATTTCTCAAAATCCACTGGAGCACATATATTGAGACCTAGCAAAGGCACATCGGGCTACCAGTCCCTAATATTTTGCCAAGTTTCGTGCAAATCCATTCAGCCGTTCGATTATTGACATTTAGATACGTCTACAGCCTGAATGGCTGAACGGAATTACACCAAACTTGGCAAAATGGTACATCAAACCTAAGAGGTCAGGGAGGATCTACTATGCCCCCTTATGGTCATTTGCCCCTTCGCTTTGGCCTCCTCTTGTCTCTCGATCCTACCGAGAGACAAGATGGCGGCCGCTACGGACTGTTTGGAATGTTGACAAGCTCCGTTGCGCGAAAAGTACGCGAACTGGAGCGCTGCCCGGTCCGCTGTTACAGATATATATCTTTTTTTAAACGTTAATTTCTCAAAATCCACTGGAGCACATATATTGAGACCTACAAAAGGCACATCGGGCTACCAGTCCCTACAATTTTGCCAAGTTTCGTGCAAATCCATTCAGCCGTTCGGGCTAAAAGTGAGGCCAACCGCCCTATGGAAAACTCAATGTTAAAAACACGTTTTGGGACCCCCCTTTTTTCTCGACCCCCCTGGACGAACCCCCCCCAATTTTCAGGGGCTGCTCAGAAACAAAATGTGCCATTTTCCTGAAAATTTCAGCCAATTCCGTCCACAAACGCCAAAGTTATTAGACATAGAATTTTCAAAAATCCCATAGAGAAAAAATCCTAAATATATATACCTACTGGCGACCGCCAGTAGGTAATATATATATATATATATATATATATATATATATATATATTGTCACTGCAAAAAACATATTATAGTTAGCTGGACTTTTCACTCATACAAAACCATTGAAATTCCTCTGTTATAGTAAGTTGTACTATAACTATAACTCGCGCGCCTGCAATCCACTGCTGATGATGTCACATATTACATCAATCATGACATCATTCATGACATAGTCGGTGACATCACTGATGACATCACTGATGACATCACTGATGACATACATGTTTAATCTTTTGTTTGAATCGTGATTACAGTTGATGCAGTCCAGTAGGCAACAGACAATGCTCCAGGTCTGGCCCACCCGGACAATGCGTCATCGCAGGTTGCGCACAGGCTGAGCACCAGATGTACCACTAACTCAGTGCACCATAAGTCATCGTCACATGATCTTATTAAGGCAAAATTGAGTAGGCAAAAGACATTGCTACCAGTGCGGCTTGCCCGGACCACGCATCATCACAGGCTCCACACAAACTAGTTGCTTCAGGTGCCACTAACTCAGTGTACCATTATCATCGCTGGCTGCACACACGCTGAATTGCCTATACTGTCCAGCTCTACCCAATGCCACGTGACCGTGGGCCGTTGCTGACCGCTGCCACCTGCCTACACTGCAGTCCTAAGGGCCCCCAATTAAATTGACTGTTCATTCATTAATTGTAGACTGCAGTACGAAACTAAGTATAACATCTCTCAAACCTACACAATATCCTTTTAGTATCCTTCCTTCAAGAACTTGTTTTATATCAGTTATAGGCTTAGTACAATAACCAAATTCATCTTGCAAGTCCAAACGAACACTGAATGGCAGTCTACACTGCGGACAGAACAGCTCACAATTTGAACTATAATGTCCGTGAAACCTACATGTTTCGACAATGTATTGCATACATGTTTCATATTTTGTTCGAATCACGATTACAAATTATGCAGTCCAGTAGGAAGCAGACAATGCTCCTAGTGCGACCCGCCCAGATCACGTATCATAGCTGGGTCCGCAGACGCTGAATGCTTCTGATGCCGCTACCTCAGTGCAGCACAACTCATGGACCCTTTATGATATAATGTTTTGTGTATGATTTCAGATCTGCCGCCCCTACCTCAATGCACCACAAGTCATGAACCCTTCACGATAAAATCTTTTGTGTATTATTTCACATGTAGTGCTCCTACCTTTGTGCAGCACAAGTCATAAACCCTTTATGATGGAATATATGTGTATGATTTGATGAGTACTATTGCACTTGTTACCAACAGCAACGAAACCTGGAGGGCTGGCTTACACTCACCCCACATTTGCCCAGCACAGACATAACTGGACATGTGACCCTGGTAATAAAATGGAGTAGAGCACATGTGCCCATACCCATTTCTACTATCTATCTGTGTCTGTGTATTTATTATGTTTATAAAATGCTGCCCCTGGGCCCTACCACAGTACATTGTGCGGGGAACAGCGTATACAACCATCTCACCTCTAGCAGTAGGAAAAACTTCGGTTATGGAACTTTCTCTCGCTCATTCTACAAGTACGAATGTAAAAACTGGATCATTAGAGTACTGCAAGCAAAGTGTATAGTAAATTTATAAGTGCCTGCGATTACCGGAGTTTTTTTTGTATCATATTTATATATAGTTTTTTTGTGTTCTACATGAGTACCGTATTTACATTACACTCTCACGCATGCGGAGATTACGTGATTTGTCTACAAAAACAGGATGTGGACGTGACTCCGAGGCTCGAACACTGAGGTCCAGCACCAAGTTCGACAGTGGACTCGACTGACCACATAAGTATATATGTGGGTGCAGCCTAACTTTGACGACGAGACTCACTCTAATTAGCTGCCCTTCATGTGCCAAACACTGCAACCTGAAGTATTCATAGCCCTGTATTGCTATAGCTACAACACTCCACTGAATGTGCAATAAACATTCAAAACCACAGAAATGCGTCATGTCCACTATCTGTTATGTGTGGAACTATGGATGAAAACAGGGTCAGTGATACCCCGTACCTTCCATGTTTGCCATGTTGTGGGACTTCACTGACATAATGACACATTTGCGTTTAAGACCCGGGTGATGGCAGCAATACAACACAGACACCCGAATCAGTTGATTTCTCATATAGCTCACAACGGAGCCACACCCATAGCTCCGGAGTCATTCTTCACAGCCTCATGCAGCACTGGCATACGTCAGTCCAGCCCACTCCGCTTACGCTTACAGGAAAAGACAACAACGCTACATGGCCCAGAATTTCATTGTAGTGATCTGGTAGTCACAGGGCTAGTTGCCAGAACGACACAGACACTCTCTATGGCTAGTATACACCAACACCACACCCATCCATCACAGGCGTCACAGGACACGCGACCCTACCAATAAAAAAGACCGGGGCACGTGCTCTATGCCATTTTAGAGTTACTCCCATCGCATGTGCTGTGATGGCCCATCCTGGTGGTCCGGAAACCTCATATAGGCCCACACCATGGAACAGGGGGGTCTACCACCTCGTGCGTACCCGCTTTGGTCACTTAGTTAGTGGTACCACAAGGACTGAGCGGGTGAGCAACCTGCGATGATGATGGGTGCACAAGTATATCTTTTGCCATGGTGATATCAAGACTCAGCACCAAATGTTAGACTTCTTGGTGGCAGAGCAGGACTGCATGATGTATAAGGTGCCCTGTCCGTGAAAGGCAGAGCAGTGAGGCATGGGTGCGCAGCGGAGGGAGTAGATGGGGTGCAGCAGACGGGAAACAAAAAGACAACACAGCGATTTAGGCGTACGCAGTCCTATATGCCCTGTCTTATTGCATTTTGATTTTTTTTCCACAAGCAGGACAGTTTATAAAATTTAGCCAAATGTCCGTCCCTCATACATCTGTAGCAAAGTAGATGAGTATTTAATTTTTTTAACTATGTACCCTTAAATTTACTGTCTTATTTTGACAACCTTTCCTTTCTTGTTTTAAGACTTGTGCCTGCCTTGCTGTGCGCAGAACTGATCGCGCAGCGCGACACATTTTTTAAGTGAAAAAACAGGGATATGAACCTAACTTAGGAATCGCACAAGCTCATGCGTGTGCGTTTCCTTCTGTGCTACCCCATTGGCCTTTGCGATCGACTTATTCTAAAAGACTGCACGAAATTGGCCAGAGGCGGGCACATTGCTCCGCCCATGGCCTATTGGTGTCTATTACGCGCTTGCTGCGCGTAATGCATATCAATAGGACATGGGGTTTCAATTATCGTGCCTAGACACGGGCGCACCACTTGTTTTCTATAACCAAATGGAAAACATTACTACTTCTAGTAATTGTTGATAAATTGAAGCCAATTAAAATAGGTGGGACTGTGCAGATGGTTGTCTTTTTAATTGGGCAGGGACGGGTGTGAGAGGGCGGTGTTATTATACTCCACAATAAGATAGTGCCAATTACCAGTAATACCATCTTCCTTCGTGCTATTCCTGTTAAAGAATCTGTGTCATACATAATGGTTTCTGCAGTATCACTTTAAGTTCAACTCTATCATAGAACAAGCATCTGCAATGCAATAGGTCTAACATTATTAAAGTTTGAGCTTTGGCGTTGCATTATTTAGCAATGCCAATAGCACAAACTTTATTAATGCGAGACCTATTGCATTGCAAATGCTTGTTTTTAAGTATGTATGGTGTGTTGCGAGCTTCGAAGTATGTAGACATGAGCCTGACATTCGTGTCACAGCTCCTGACTGCTTTGCATCGCTTTCGGAATGGTATGTTTTAAATATGAAAAAGTTGAGAAGTAGAAATTAACGGCTGTTTAGTCATTCTTGCTTTAAATGTGTTGCATTTAAGACCTTTTCTGAGGATCAATTCACATCAACAGAATTACTGTCTCTGTCTTTTCGTTACTGCATACTGGACTTTTCTACAATTACTAATTCTCTACTATCTTTTAGATGTGGAGCTTCAGGGTGCACTATGTCCCGGCACGTGGTGAGAGGCACACCGGTGACAGAAAGGTGAGCTGCGAATATTCTCTTCAGTGTCACTCTCTCACTCTGTTTCTTCCTCTCTCCTTTGATGAACAAATGATGCAAAATCATATCTTCCTTTTTAACTAACAGGTTGTGTTTCATGAATTGATGTCCCCCCGAATGCCACCAGAGCTCAACGTCTGTGGAATCTGCGATGATGCGTGCCATCCTAACAATGCCTGAGAAGGTTGCTTCGGCACGTGGTGGACTCGCTTTGAAACAGGCTGGTGGCACAAGGTGAGCAGAGAAGCTTCTTTATGCAGCAGCAAGAAGTTACCTCTGTGCAGTAAGAGTGGATAGTGTGCAGCAACCTGAGTATGTAGGAATGGACAATCACCTCCGGGCAGTGGGAGTGGATGGGGTGCAGCAGTCCGGGTGCACTGTAATGGGAAGTCACTCCAGTGGTGGCAGGTGAGATGTGAAGCCTCAGTATGGAAAACCTACAATTGTGCACATTGGGGGGAAGGGACTGGGGTGCAGCACCCGGGGTGCACAGGTGCATACAAGCGATTTTCCCATAGCTAATAATGTAGGACTATATTATCAAAGAACGGAGATAACATTATCACCACTTTACCTACAGGAAACTGCCACAAAAGCAATGGTAAAGGGTTGATAATATGCTCTTGTGAATTCCAATAGAATCCCAGGTTCACACCAAAACCTGTGCTTCTAAGGGAATTCACAACAGCATATTATGAACCCCTTATCACTGCTTTAGCTGCGGTTTCCTGCCACTAAAACAGCAACAATGTTATCGCCCTTCCTTCATAATATGGCCCATAATCTCTGGCTTCCTGTATTTAATTTTAAGGACTTCTTAAACCACAGTCTATCTTGCAGATCCCTGCATTCTAGACAAATGGTGATGGAGGGTAAACACTAAGGGCTGAGTGCAATAGGGCGAAGCTCTGTCTCCTCCTCTCTTCTTTTAACTCTCCCTCCCTTTCTCACTTCCACCCACTGCCCCTCCCTTCAATTTTCACTATGGTCCTTTCATTTGAACTAGCTTTCTTTATCTCTTCCACATAGCACACATACTTATGTTTCATTTTTGTCTTGCAAGTTACCTACGATGCTTCCACTGGAGTCCAACACACGTTTTTTTTAAATTATACTATTCTTTTAAAGTTAAATTTCTATTTATTTCTGTTTCAATAAAGGTTACTTTAAAAAAAATATAATAACTGAGTGTATAGGTCTTATTTTTCTGACAACACTTGAGTATTATTTATTGTGATAATCATCTGTTTATAAAAGATTTTAAAGTCAATACTATTTAACATTACAGTGCACCTGCAAAAAATAATGTAACTAACTGAACCCTTTGTAATTATGCAACTTCAAGAGTTCTATGAGTGTATCACTTTATAACACCATGAGTACTGCCCGTGTGATTACATAATAAATAAGGCACTGCCTAGGACCACCGAGGCTTCAGGGACTGCCGAGGCCCACCCTGCATATTTAAATAAAGATTCTGAGTATGACGATCCCCAGACTTAAGTTGACCTTGAACTCCTGGAACAATTAATAAACAATACCCAGGAAAGTGGCACTCTCCTAGACTGCAAAACATCTCTGTACCCTTCCGCGCCCAATTCAAATGGGACATTAACACAGTACTTAATTTGTAAAAGAATAAGTGCCAGTGCTCGAAGTTTTACTAAGAAAAGAATGGTGTTTATAAATGGAAGAGTAATGCCCGACTGACTCTTTACCAGCTCTTCTACCTTTTCAGAGGTCCTGGCTGTAGGCAAGCCATCATATTTCCCCAGGGGCCTCTACATGACAGAGGCGAAAGCAAACAGAGACAACGGAGTGCTGTGTACATTAGGAGCAAAAGGAGTACACACCTCTTCGAATTAACCTCAAGAGAGGGCGCGAGCAGCAGCCGCTGGTGTTACAAAACCCCAATTGCAATTTGCGTACTCTATGCTCGTCAGTGGGCAATTATTTATTGATTCCTGTCAAACACTGCTGTTTCACGTTTTGTGGAATGCTTCACAGTGTGGGCTTCACTAAATACTTTGTGACTATTTAAGTGGGAGACGGGATTGTCGACATGCCAAAACCTAGAGACTCCTAATTTTACTGTAAAAAAAAATGACCACCTACCACTAATTTGCATTCTCCCTGAGGACCCCATCCCCCAAGGCCTATATACAACGTTGGGGACCGTGGGGGGAGCCCCAGTGCCCCCACAGTCCCAGCCGGCTCCCCGCGTCCTTCAGGAGCTGCCATTGCTTTTACACAAGGGGAGCTGCTAATATGCAGCTCCCCGTGTGAAAAAGCAATCTGCTTTGCATTTTGAAAGCGAGATCAGGTTTCCCTGCTCAGTCTTCCAAAATCCAAAACAAGTTTGCTATGGCAGGGTGGGAGCCAACCATAGCATATAGCTGTGTCCTGAGGGTGGGTACCCGGAGACACTGCAGGAGCTGCCCCTAGGGGGTGACGGTCCGCAGGGTCCTCGATGGCTCCAAGAAGGGGGCCACACGGCCCCCCTCCCATTATGTAAAAAGCCCCGAGGGTGGTGACCCCAGGGGCTTGGTGGGGCCTTTAAGCCCCCCGCCCATTTTTTTGAATGCCCCGGGGAGTAGCGGTACCCGGGGCTGGGGGGCCTTTCAACCCCTCCCCCATGCATTTTACTGAGGGAGTGGCCTTTGAGCCCCCCACCCATTTATTTTGTAGCCCCAAGGGGGGCGGACCCTGGGGCTAGGGGTCCCCTCAGGGCCTCCCATCAAATCTAATATTTTAGCTCCCGGGATTTGACCTCCCGGGGGCAAATTTTTAAACAAGCGCAGAAGCCCGTGCTTCATTTTTATTTTTTTTGCAGCGGATCCGCGCACCCTGTGCTCATTTTTCTGTTAAAAATAAATAAATTGGGGGGTCTGGGGGTCCTTGTGGGACCTCCAAAGCAGGTCTAGAGGGTCAGGATATGTCTACCCTGCCCCCTTTATACGTTTTGCACACTTGTTCCACTGATTTCTTGAGCCTTGCTTCTACCGAGGCACAAAATGGCTGCCAACACTTCCTGGTTTGGAGTGTTGACAGACAGTTGACAACCAATAGGAATGCAGCTCGTGATCGTAAGGGTACGAGCAAGGTACACTCAGGATGCGCGGATCCACCGCGGCCATAGATATATCTATGATTTTACTTTTGATTTTCTCAGCAACTACTGAATGGATTTACACCATTTAACCAAAAGGCACAAGTCTGAACAAAGGGCTACCTCTTTGCCAAATTTGGTGTAATTCCATTTAGCAGTTCGGTCTGTGGCTGTGATTAACGGTCCCTATGGAAAATTGCATGGGGAAAACACGTTTTGAGACCCCCTTTTTTCTCAGCCCCCGCTTGACAAATCACCCTAAGACTTTCAGGATAGGAGCGGACCGGAGCGGGCCACCAGTTTTGAGGAAAATTTTGTGAAGGTTCATCAACCGGCGCCAAAGTTATTCCAAATAGAATGTTGCGGAATTCCTATGGATAATAGGTCCTAACTATAACTACCTACTGGCTACTGCACTGAATAAACACTAAACGAGCACGAAATTGTGGTCCGTATCCGTTCTTCAAATATGCTATCGACATTGAATTGAGCGGAACCCCTTGGATATATATATATACTAGCTTACCCGTCGCGCGTTGCTTCGATCTCAGAAGAAAGGAAATTCAAGGAAACTTGTTGTAACATTCAATTTACATTGTGTCATTTTTATTGAAACCTTTTCATTTTAATATGAAAAACATTTAAAAGTGTCGTTTTAACTTTATTTATGTATTCGAGTATTTGTGGATGCACTATATTTTTTGTTTTTCCATCTGGTGTGTACACAAATAAATCAGAAGGGTTTCCGACGTGTGAGCTAGCCACATACAGTTGTCCATTTGAGAAGCACGGATTCTCCAAATGGAGTCCACACACTTGCAGCGATTGTCCTTGTGCTTTGTTGAGGGTCATTGCAAAAGCGAGTCGCACCGGAAACTGTAAACATTTGAATTCAAATGGCATATCTGTTGGGATCATTGGAATACGTGGCTACAGTACATCTTCCCCCTTGAATTTCCCATTCAAAATTGTAGCTTTGATGACATTGTTAATCATCTTTTTCACCGAAAGTCTTGTACCATTGCAAAGTCATGGTGGATTGATGTTTCGGAGAAGAATGATAGGCACACCAATTTTCAATGTCAAAATGTGCGGTGGCATACCGGGTAAATCAGGTGAATTCAAGAATTCCGTTGGGTAATTGACAACTTCGTCTTGATTCATCACAGTATCGATGGACTTATACGTTGTCGCTTCACCTGGTATTCCATTTTGAATGCTGAAATTGATGGCATTTACATCGTTGTTCGTAGCTGCTAATATAGCACGTGCACTGAGCCACTGATGATTTTTGTAATTCTGCACGATATTCAAAAGATTATGAGGGCCCTGGAGAGCTGATATTTTAAAAAAATGCACACCAGAAACCTTCGCGGGAGTGTACTTAACAACTTCCTAAAGTTTCATGGCGATCGGATGAATGGTGTAGTAATGCATAAAGGACAAACAGACAGACATACATTCATTTTTATATATATATATATTCACTGAAAAAACGATAGGTTTCACACCAGTTATAGTTAGCTGGACATTTTACTCATACAAAACCATTGAAATTCCCCCGTTTTAGTTAGTTGTACTCACTATAACTCGCGCGCCCGCAATCCACTGCTGATGATGTCACATATTACATCGTTCATGACATGGTCAGTGACATCACTGAGGACATCACTGATGACATCTCAAATATCATCGCTGATGACATGTTATGTTATGTTATGACAAATTTATAAAGCGCACGTAGACCAAGGTTTCATGGCGCTATTCTAAGCTGGTCGCATACCGAGGAATGACTTATTCATGAGCCTGTGTGAATAACCATGTCTTAAGGTGCTTCCTAAACCGAAGTAAGTCAGAGCAAGACCGGAGATCCGGTGGGAGTGAGTTCCACAACTGTGGGGCAAAGAGTGCAAAACGGCAACCACCATATCGTTTCCGCTTCAACTTCAGGCTGACTAACAGGTTTTGGTATTTGGAGCGTAGGTCCCGAGTAGGAGTGTATCTGGATATCAGGTTATTAATGAATATAGGACTGTGACAGTTTAGGGACTTAAATGTTAGACACGCTGTCTTGAAAGTGGATCGCTGAAGCAGTGGGAGCCAGTGTAGCTTTTTTATAAGAGGTCTGGCAGAATGCCACTTGGGCTGCTGAAAAATCAGTCTTGCCGGCTGATTCTGTACAAGTTGGAGCCTCTTTATCTGGCAGGAAGGGAGCCCTAGGTAGATGGAGTTAGCATAGTCTAGGTTAGACAATATCTTCCCTATCACCACCTGTATCAATGCTGCGTGAGTAAGCAGATGGTGTATCTTCTGGATCTTTCGTAATTGAAAGAAGCATTTTGAGACCACTGTCCCTATTTGGGTATTCAGGGAAAGATCGCTGTCTATAGTTACCCCCAAGCTTTTCACAGAGGTGGAGGGTTTAGGGTATAGCCCCAGCTCAGCTGGCCAGTAATGGGGGCCCTAGAAGACGTGGCTGCCACCTATCAGCAGCACCTCCGTCTTACCAGGATTGAGCTTCAAGCGATTGTGATCCATCCAATGGCGGATGTACAACATCGTTTCCTGAAAGTTAGTGATGGAATCAGGTGAGTTGTCTATGGTAAAATAATGTCCTATACTTTGGAATTTTTTGAATGACTGACTTTGAGGATGCTATAAATTACTCAAATCTGCCCGAATTGTGTGGGTAAAATTGATACCTAGTCAATTTGAATAAGAATGTACTTACGACTCGTCTAACATTTGGAAGAAATATCTAGTTATATGACAACAGGATACCAACATAACTTGAAGGAAATAAGAACGCCCTGAAGAATATCTGTTGTACAGAATGAAATGCGTTGGCTGGCTGTGGTACATAAACTTAAGGAAAATAAAAGCATTTGAATATACACCAAGATTCAGCGCTTCAATAAGGACTCTAAGTGATATGATTTGATTGGACTTGTTGTGCAAGTGGTGCTGTGCCAAACGTTGGAATATTCTCCACTACTCTCTACTACTCACTCTCTACTACTCCACTACTCTCTAATACTCACTCTCTACTACTCATTCTCTACTACACTACTACTCTCTACTACTCTCTCTCTACTACTCACTCCCTACTATTCACTATCTACTACTCTCTACTACTCACTCTCTACTACTCTCTACCTACTACTCTCTCATTACTACTCACTTTCTACTACTCTCTACTACTCACTTTCTACTTCTCACTCTCTACTACTCTCTACTACTCACTCTCTACTACTCTCTCTCTACTACTCTCTACTACTCATTCTACTACTCACTTTACTACTCACTCTCTACTACTCACTCTCTACTACTCTCTAATACTCACTCTCTACTACTCTCTCTACTAATCTCTACTACTCACTCTACTACTCACTCTCTACTACTCTCTACTATTCTCTCTCTCTCTACTACTCTCTACTATTCTCTCTCTCTCTACTACTCACTCTCTACTACTCCCTCTCTACTACTCACTCTTTACTACTCACTCTCTACTACTCACTCTCTACTACTCACTCTCTACTACTCACTCTACTATTCACTCTACTACTCTCTACTACTCACTCTCTGCTACTCTCTCGACTGCTCTCTACTACTCTATGCTACTCACTCTCTACTATTGACCTCTCTCTACTTCTCACTGCTTCTCTCTCTACTAGTCTCTGCCTCTCTACCTCTACCTCTCTACCTCTACCTCTACCTCTCTACCTCTACACCTCTATCTCTCTACCTCTCTCTACACGCACACATATACACATATATATGCATATATATGCATATGCATTTATATATATGTATGTGTGTATATATATATATATATACACATACATATATAAACATATATAATCTGCATATCTATATAAATACAAATATATATACATGCATACATATACATATATGCATACATATGCATGTTATTTACATGAAAGTTTGAAAAACACTAAAAAAGCAAAGCTAAAAAGCCACCTCATTACAAACAGAATGGCTTTAACTTAAACGAGGGCGAGATCTATTGCATTTTCAATGCTTGTTTACTTTGGTTCCATCAAGAAGGCATTCAGATGGGTCACACATTTGCCATAAATTCCGAATGTTAGCACTCTAGTTGCTCATTAGATCACTGCAGTGAAGTTACTGCTCACCAAGGAAGTCTGCTGCTGGTATTCAAAGTGCATGTTTCAGTCTGCATGTCAGAATTTTTTTTATGAAATAGAAGAGGATTTGAGAAGTCAAAATGTGCCCTAATTTTTCTTTCTTCAGCACTAATCATAATTTCTATGGCAAAATGAACCCCCTCATTTTGTTTGTTGCAAATTAAATGTTTTAAGTGTTACCACTTTATTCCAATCAAGATGACTTCAGGTGTGCCATACTTTTGTCATAAGTAAGACTGTTAGCGCTCTAGTTGTTCTTTAGAACACTCTGGGACATTCTGTCATTGGGCTATACTTGGGCTACATCTGGGGGATATTTGTGCTACATTTGGGCTCTTTTGTCTCTGGTGGCCATCTTGGGAGACTTATTTGTTATGGTTTCCTAATTTCCTCATTTACTACAGTCTCCTCAGTAGGAAATACTTTTAGTTTTCTACTTTAATTCCATCAAGAAGGCATTCAGATGTGACACACATTTGCCATGAATCCAGAATGTTAGCACGCTAGTTGCTTATTAGATCACTGTAGTAAAGCTATTGCTCACCAGGGAAGTCTGCTGCTGGTATTGAAAGTGCATGTTTCAGTCTGCATGTCAGAATATTTTAATGAAATAGATGAGGATTTGAGAAGTCATCAAAATGTGCCCTAATTTTTCTTTCTGAAGCATTAATCATACTTTCTATGGCAAAATGAACCCCCTCATTTTGTTCCTTTTTAAATTAAATGTTTTCAGACTTACCACTTCATTCCAATCAAGATGGCTTCTGGTGTGCCATACTTTTGTCATAAGTAAGACTGTTAGCGCTCTAGTTGTTCTTTAGAACACTCTGGGACATTCTGTCATTGGGTTATACTTGGGCTACATCTGGGTGATATTTGGGCTACATTTGGGCTCTTTTGTCTCTGGTGGCAATCTTGGGAGACTGCATGTCGGAATTTTTTAATGAAATAGAAGAGGATTTGAGAAGTCACTCAAAATGTGCCCTAATTTTTCTTTCTGCAGCACTAATCATACTTTCTATGGCAAAATATACCACCTCATTTTGTTCCTTTTTAAATTAAATGTTTTAAGAGTTACCACTTTATTCCAATCAAGATGGCTTCAGGTGTGCCATACCTTTGTAATAAGTAGGACTATTAGCGCTCAAGTTGTTCTTTAGAACACTCTGGGAAGCTGCAGTAGAACACAAAGGAATCAACTGACAGTCTCTGTCCTTGTTGGATGTACATGTTTTACTGAGAATGTCAGACTTCATTCTCACATGACTGAGAAAGTTAATGTGAATTTACAGAAAATATGCTTACAGTTTAGCTTATAGATTCCCTTCCAAACTACTGTGGGAAAAGCATGTGATAATAGTTTTCTTTCAAACATGATTCATGATATCCCAGCAGAAGGCTTTTTCACATGGTAAAATCACCTTAGAACACACCACAATTCCTAAAATGAGTATGGTATCATCAACAAATGATTTATAATGTAACTAAAGTCCTAAAACCTTCTATTAACTGCAATGCTTTTTAATGAGGTGCTATCATGTATATTGGTCCCAAGATGGCTGCCAACACTTCTTGGATGAAGTGCTGACAGCCAATCAGATCTCACGATGAGATGTGTGGTTAGGCTCCACCCGGGTATATATATATATTTTTTTCTTTTGATTTTCCCAGGAACTACTGGAGGGATTTACACCATTTAACCAAAAGGGTGATCTGCGTACCAGACCCTACAATTTTTTCCAAATTTGGTGTAATTCCGTTCAGCGGTTCGGGCTGTAGCCGTGTTTAATCGGCTTATGGAAATTAACATGGGGAAAACACGTTTTGGGACCCCCCTTTTTTCTCGGCCCCCGCTTGAAGAAACTTCCCAAGACTTTCAAGGAAGGAGCGGAGCGGAGCGGGCCATCTTCTTTGAGAAAGTTGCGAAGATTCAACAACCGACGCCAAAGTTATTCCCAATAGAATGTTGCGGATTTCCTATGGAAACTAGGTCCTAACTATAACTACCTACTGGCCTCCTACTTCTCTTCAAACACATCAGCCCCTCCGTACCCGGGACTCATCTCAAAGGAGAGCACTCGTAGTCACTTTCGCGTGGTTAGCCATTTTATTCATAGCTCTGCAGCATAACCAGGATTACAAACGCGTTTCGGAGTTGCCGCCTTCGTCAGTGTAAGCCATTCCATTTTTTTAAAGTGATTTAAATAAAATTTACATTGTGACTTCCAGTCACATGTTCAAGAAGTGAAAATAAAAAACGGCACAAATTATACAATTTCATCATTGCAACTGGCGGCCATCTTGTAGTGGTCAATGTCGCGCTAGAATAAATCCATATATATACAATTTATCTACAGTCATCATTGTTTTTTAGCGGATGCATAAATCATTGTATGATTATACTACATAATTCAGTAGTGATACTAATATGTGTTCCAATATAGTGTTACATCACACATTTCTGGTCGCCTATCATTCCTAAAGGCCGTTGTCTTATACAGTACTCGTTATCACTTTTTTTTATATTTAACAACTGTTTTTGCTTTTAGAATTGAGAACTGTAGTAAATGGTTCACGGATATTATGGGTGGAAGTTGTCTCAGTTGTGTTACTTTACGTGGCCCTGATAATAAAGCCCTGAATGGGCATTATACTGTTCTAACAATTTTTTTGTCACCTTTTGAGATTCGGGAGACAATTTTCTTTCTTTCTTTTTAACAACTTATTAGATGTGGGTCCACATTTCTTCCTCATTGTTCATGCCTCCCGGGATCTTAGTCTGGAGTAGGATAATGAACCTGGATTCCAAATTTCGCAGCTTTTTTAACCAATCGCCACCTCGTTCATTCCTGACCAATTGATCAAGTATGAAGAAGGTGAGTAGGTTGCTGTTACTTTTATGCATCTCCTCGAAATGCCGGGCTACTGGATAGCTCTGGTCTTTCGTTGAGATGGCTCTCATATGTTCGAGAACTCTGAGTTTGGTCTGCTTGATTGTGCTCCCTATATACTTCATCCCACAGGGGCACATCAGGCAGTATACAGTGTAATCCGAGTTGCAATTAAGCAACTTGGATATTGGTGTTTTGTTTGTTTTCCCAGGTATCTGATAATCTTTTACTTTATGTGAGTTTCTACACGCCTTACATTTCATGCAAGGGTAGAACCCCACTGCCGATGGTTTCCTCCTACTCTTACACTCATAGTGGCTATTCACAAGATGGTCCTTAAATGAGTTTCCTCTTCTGTACGAAACCAGGGGATATTCTGACAATGTCTTCCCTATCACGCTGTCTGTCTTCAAGATTTTCCAATTTCTTTTCAGTATGTTGAAGACTTCTGCTGATTTTTCCGAATAACCTGTGATCATTCTGATCTTGGATTCACCTGCTCTAGGTTTATCAATCAGTAGGTCATTCCTCCCCACTGCATTGCTTTTCTTTTCTGCCTGGTCTAGGATTCCTTTGCAGTATCCCCTCTGACTAAATCTTTTTCAGGACTCTCCTCGCGCTTTCTCAAACTCCTCGTCTGTAGAGCAATTTTGCTTCATACGCAGAAATTCTCCTAGGGGGATATTATTAATCACACTCCGTGGGTGATAACTTCCTGAGTGTAGAATGGTGTTGCCCGATGTGGGCTTCCGATATACTGCAGTTTGGATGGCACTATCCTCAATATAGACTCGAAGGTCCAAATAAAAGACCTCCTCTCTACTGATGTTACTCGTGAAGTGGAGATTTAGATCATTAATGTTCAGGCCCTTGATGTACTCCTCCGCTTCACCCTGGGTACCACGCCATACCACGAACAAGTCGTCTATATAGCGGGTCCACAGTATAATCCGATCCAGCCATCGCTCATTTCCCCCCGCCCAGGCCACGTGCTTCTCCCACCAGGCCATAAATAAATTGGCGTAGCTGGGGGCGAAGCACGTGCCCATTGCGGTTCCCTGGAGTTGTAGATAGAGTTGTCCCGAGAACAAAAAAATATTGATTCTCAGGCAGAAGTCAGTTAGTTCAATTAGCATCCTATTGTGCCTGCGGAATTTTGGAGCCCTCTTTTCTAAGAAACTTTTCATCGCCAGTAGCCCATTCTCATGTCTAATTGATGTATATAGACTTGTAATGTCCAGTGTAATTAGGATCATATCTTCCTCCCATTTCACCCCCTGTATGATACGTAAAAAATCTTTCGGATCTCTCAGGTAAGAGCTAAGGTCCTTTACAATATATATATATATGTCTATGTGTGTATATGTAAAGACACACACGCTCCGTCTTTTGGCAGCATTAAAACCAGCACTCCAGGGATTTAACACTTGGTTTTTATTTTTGTAGTGATGACATCTACGCGTTTCAGCTGCTACATGCAGCCTTGTTCACGCTGCAGAGCCCCTTTTTCAAATTACTTAAATTCATATAGTGGTTAGACAAATTAACAATTACAGAGTCCAACCCCCATTGCACATCAAGGCAGTACATCAAATAAACTTGGGCGCCATCTTGGAACTGGTTTTACTGCATTATTTGCAATCACTTTTTATATGCCAGTGCATAATATCTTCTTTAAACTCCAATTGAATAACATAATTTTAAATTTACTCAATGATTCCAAAACCAGAAGCTACAATAAAAATGGAAAGTTCCTTTTATAAACAAAAGTGCTTGAGTGCTTAGCGTTCCTTAGCTGCCTACTTTATACTTAGAATTTCTAAGTTTACAATGTCCATCTTCCTTATTAAAGTGCTAGTGCTGAATTTGTTTCCCTTTTTTCAGTATATTAATAGTCATATACTATTTTCTTTTTATTTAATTTGCTAGTGTTTGTTCTAGTGCTTATTCCAATTATTCAATAAAGTGCTTAGTGTTAAAGTTCTTATGTCCTTTGTCCTCCTCCTAAAATTTTCAATATCTTTCTATTATAAAAAAAGTTTTTCTTTAATGCACAAACTTTACAGCAGTTTTCAATACAGGCATGTAAATAAATCCTCCTTAATATTCAATCATTTAAGCTCTTTGCTATCGAACTCAAGGATATAATAAGTTTCTAATTTTCGCAATTCTTTTTCTCTATTCCCTCCACTCTTTTTCTGGGTATCTCATCAATGCAAATGTACTGCATCAGGGTTGGATTACTTTGATGTTTTTCCTCGAAATGCCTGGATA
The DNA here is from genome assembly GCF_964261635.1 of Lissotriton helveticus. Taxonomy (NCBI): domain Eukaryota; kingdom Metazoa; phylum Chordata; class Amphibia; order Caudata; family Salamandridae; genus Lissotriton; species Lissotriton helveticus. The sequence continues at coordinate 812,098,583 of NC_136063.1, forward strand.
TATAATAACTCATAGCCTTGTTAATTATCGCTCTTCTGTGTTGCAGGATTCTCTTATGTTCCAGTAAGGTTATGCTCCCTATATAGAATTTTTCACACAGGCATTACAACATATAAACTAAAAAGCTTGATTTGTAGGTTAGAGATCCTCCTATTTTTACACTTTTAATAAAAGCTTTTTTCAAACTTGTGAGGTTCTCGCCATGTTAACAGGCTTTACATTTTAGACACTTCCTAAAGCCCTCTCTCTTTTGCAGCCATGTTTGATTGCCTGTGTTTTCTTGGTATTTGCGCTTAACAATATGATCTTTCAAGGATTTTGATTTCTTGTTTGTTATTTTGGGATATTTTTTGACAATAGGGCCTAATGTGGGTCTCCTTTAATAAGGTGCCAGTGCTTTTTTTTAATAGATCTTATTTCCTTGTGTTTAGTACTATACGTTGGCATAAACCTATATGTTTTAATTCCTTCACTGAGTTTTTTCTTTGTTCTATGTTTGAGATCGTTCAAACAGTACTTTCTCTCTGCTTACTTTTTTTTTTAGCTTTCTCCGAGGTTTTTTGTATGGTTTGGGGATACCCTCTTTGAATGAAACAACTGATCATTTCTTTCTCCACTATCACATATTCTTTTAGGGAACTGCATGTTCTCCATGCCCTATAAAATTCACTGAATGGCATATTTCAAATGAGTGGCCTTGGATTGGAGCTCTCCGCATGCAAAATCGTATTTCCTGCTGTAGGTTTTCAGAAGATCGTAGTTTCCATCTTATCCCCTCTTACTAATATTCGAACATCCAGGAAGTCTATTGAGATTTTGCTAAGGTGCCCCACACATTTCAGATTAAGATAATTTTAGTTGAGGTCATTCATAAATATGTCCATACTTCCTTCTGTGCCCTGCCACAACATGGAGACATCATCAATGAACCTCAGCCAGTTTAAAACATTATCTGTCCAATATTCCAGCATGGGCCCTCTGAGCACCCGCTCCTCCCACCAGCCAAGATGTAAATTTGCATAACTGGGGGCGAAGTAGGTGTCCATTGCTGTCCCTGCTGAAACATTTTATTTCCAAACATAAAAATGTTTTTAGTAAGGCACCACTCCATCAATTCCAGCAGCATCTTATTATGGTTTACAAATCTCAGTGTTAAGTTCTTAAAAAATGTTCGATGGCCCTTAATCCATCAACTTGTATTCTGGTATACAGTGTGGCAATATCAAGAGTTAATAAAACCATAGTTTGATCCCATCTCACATTGTATATATGTATATATATGTATATATGTTTAAAAAACAGTTGAGTCTCCTATATGAGTTGGACGTGTCTTTACAATTGGATTAGAAAATTAATTGATATACTTAGAACCATTTTCAAACAGACTATTGCACGATGAAATTATAGGCCTCCCTGGTGGATTGTTAATGTTCTTGTGAACTTTGGAATCATATAAAATACTGGAATGACAGTTTTCCCTTGTTTCACAAACATTCGGTTATCCCAGCTCAAAAGTTCTTGTTCTTTCCAGTTATTTAGCCTTATAAAAAATAGATCCTTTACTCTTTCATAATCTACTGTCTCAATTATTTTATAACATTCTCTGTTGTTTAGTTGACTCAATGCTTAGTATGATCTTCACTTTCCAACAACTAATTCTTAGAATCAACTCTTGCATTTTCCATTGAGAGTTCATATTTGATATATTTTTCTTTGTTATTCTTGTTTTGTAGTGACCACATGTCCTCAAGAATAGGTATGTGTGTTACAGTTAAATTAGTTTGTTCTAATTGGGGAATAGTTTCTGAAGGAAATTGTATGGATTTATGGATACCTCTTTTCATGTGTAATTTAGACAGTTTTAATTTCTGAACACATTTATATAGGTCCATTCTGCAGCCTGTATAGATAAATTCATTTTTATGGCAGTATGAAAGACCTAATTCTAGTACCGATTTTTCTTCTTCGGTCAATTAGATGGTACTCAAGTTGATCACTGTGTTATTGGATTTTACTGTTTTGATTTCTGTCTCATTTTGGAGCGCATTGATCTTTGTATTACTCCTCCTTGTGCTCCTCCAGTATCCTTCTCCTCCTCTCCTTTGCTTCCTCTTCCTCTTCCTCTTGGCTTCCCCGGCCCCTTGTTGTTTCATGGTCCATCCTTTGACCCAGTTGTAAAAAACGAAGCTCATCTGTTACCGTGAGCCTCATACTTGTCGCATTTTTCCTTGCAATATCTTCCTGTGCCACCTCTGAACCAGTATCTCAGCTCACTTCACTTTGTGAGTTTTCTTGACTTGTGGTATTTCCACTCTGAACTTTCTGTCTTCTCACTGGTTTAGCCAACACATATATATGCCCATTCTCACAGTCCAATCAGTCATGTCAAAACGTTGTTGCTGTTCCATCTTTAGTCTGTTTTTTTAATTCCTCCAGTCTGTTTTTAGGTCACCTTTAAATTTCAATACCCTTGCTTGATCAACATCATTTTCCAGTATTTCATTCAACTCCTTTATTTTTCTAATAATGTCATGTCTTTCTATTTTAGCATACATGATCAATATCCTGATCATATTAGTTGAGTTTCCTGCACGGTTTTCGCTCCATTAACAGAGAATTTCCGGATTGGGATTTTCATACGTTGGCGTAATCATAATGTGTAATCCCCTTGGAACTAGACCCACTTGAATAAATTGTTTAAGGGATGCCACTTCCCACCTGCGAGAAATTTCTCTTTCCTTTAGTTTTTCCAATTCCTGCAGTTTTTTCCCAATATCATTACTTATTATACTCCTTGATTCACTTCTATCTATATTATAGGAGGTAGTTGTTTCCATGAAGAGCTTCTGAGCTTCCTGCTCTCGAGCTGCACATTCATCATTTCTCATTCTTATTATTTCGACCGGTGGCCTCCCCTTGCTGGTTAGCAACTCCTTCCCTCTCTTATTAGCTTTTGAAGAGCTTGTTGCTCCTCTGCCCGGCTCCTGCCTCCCCACTGCTTTCCCTACTTACCGGAGTCTCCTTCGAGTGCTCAGTCACCGACAAGAATCCTCCGATCCCCGCCTGGGGAATGCTCTCATTTAACTATGTATCTCCTTAACGGGCAGCGTCATCGGGTTTGCGGGGAGCACGTCTGTCTCTACTTTTCTCAGTTTATCTAGTGGCAGTATCCTGGAATGCTTCCTGTGCAACGGTGGTGCTGGTTTTGAGATGTCCGCCATGCCTCTACGTATAAAGACTCTCAAGGTCCGTCTTTCGGCAGCAATGAACCCGCACTCCAGGGGTTTCTCACTCTGTTTGGTATTTTTGTAGTGATGGCATCTACGCGTTTCAGCTGCTACATGCAGCCATGTTCACGATGTAGAGACCCATTTTCAAATTACTTAACTACATATAGTGGTTAGATAAATTAACAACGACAGAGGACAACCCCCATTGCACATCAAGGCACATAAAGGCAGAACATCTTATAAATTCTGGCGCCACCTTGGCACAGGTTTTATCTCATTACATGGAATCGCTTTTTATATCTGCCAGTGCGTAATATCTTCTTTAAAATCTAATCGAATAACATATTTTCAAATGTAATCAATTAATTCAAAACCAGAATGTGTATATACACATGCACTGCTACACTCCCTGTGCACTACCCATACAGTTCTGTAACCACCCTGTTACTACCCATGCAGTCCAGCAATCACCTGTCACTCCCCATGCACTCATCCAGTCACCCAGCCACTACCATGTACTAATCCAAACACTGCGCCAATACCCAAGCACTTATAAATTCACCCAGGCACTCTCCTTGCAGTATTCTAATCTTACAGTCAGTAGCTATGTACTCATGCAATGATCCAGGCACTAACTGATCACTGTTACAATCCCCTATGCACTACCCATACAGTCCTCTAATCACTTACACACTTCTCATTTACTCCTTAAATTCCCCAGGTAGTACCCATGCAGTTCCGCAATTAAACTGTCACTCCCTGTTCGCTCCTCCAGTCACCCAGCCACTATCATGTACTAATCCAAACACTGCGCCAATACCCTAGCACTTATAAATTAACTCAGGCACTCTTCTTGCAGTACTCGAATCATCCCCTCAGTACTCATGGAATCATGCAATGACCCAGTCACTAACAAATGCACTGCTGCAATCCCTTGAGGACTACCTATGCAGTCCAGTAATCTCCCTAGTACATCCTATGCATTCCTCCAATCACCCAGCCAGTCCTATTTCTTTATCCAGTCACTGTGCCAAACCCGGAGCCCTTATAAATTCACCATGCACTCTCCTCGCACTACTCTAATCATCCAGTCACTACCCATGTACTCAAGTTATGTCCAGTATTTGTAAAGCACTGCTACAATCCCTGTGTACTACCCATGCAGTCCTCTAACCACCTACACACTTCTCATTCGCTCTTTCAATTCCCCTGGTAGTACCCATGCAGACAGCTAGGGGGAGTTCCAAAATGAGTCGTTTGCTGATGACCTCAGTCTGCTGATGTCGGTGGTAGAAAACGAAAAGAAGGTAGAGCGGAGTGGACTCTCCGAAACCCCCTCTACGAGCAGCAGTGAACTTAGCAGGACCAAGGGCTGCAAGGCACTGGAAGACTACTATGCCACCAAAAGAGAAGGTGCGCGCTTCATGCATTTAGGCTCAGCTTGGCTTCTCATGCGAGTGCCGTTAATTAATTGGCTGTGCCCCCAGGACCTAGCCCATACAGTGGCTTTTTTTAAATGAAGCGCGAGTGCCCATCGGCAGAATTCGCGACCCCATCGCGATTTCTGCCGCGATCATAAGAAAATGTTTCTTTAAGCCCTGGTGGTCCTTGTAGGACCCCTTGAGCAGTCCTACGGGGTCAGGGTGTTTCTACAATGCCCCCTTTTCTTGTTTTTAATGTGTTTTCTACTGTTCCCTGGCAAGTCGGTTCTGCTGAGTCACAAGATGGCTGCCAACACTTCCTGTTTTGGAGTGTTTGCAGCCAATCACAGTGAAGCTTGTTGTTGGGAGGGTTCACAAATCCACCGCGGCCATAGATATTGAAACATTTACTTTTTTACATTTCTCAGCAACTACTGAATGGATTTACAACATTTAACACATTTGGTGTAATTCCGTCAGCAGTTCAGGCTATAGCTTTGTCTAAAGTTTCCTATGGAAAATTCCATAAGGAAAACATGTTTGGGACCCCCCTTTTTTTGACCCCTGCTTATCGTATCACCCCGAAACTTTATAGACAGGAGCTGACCGGAGCGGACCACTAGCTTTGAAAATTTCGTGATGATTCGTCAACCGGTGCCAAAGTTATTGGGAAAACAAAAAACACTTTTCCTATGAAAAATGGGTCCCAACAAGCATTTATTAAAAAATAATTTCGGCGGAAATCGCGATGGGATCACGAATCCCTTCAACATTTTTTTTTTAAACGAAGCCCGGGCTCCCGAATTTCATTTATTGGAAGTCCGTGGGTGGGCCAGGTCCCGAGGCACTGCAAATATATTACCCAGGGGCCGCTGGGGCCCCGCAGCCCAGAGGACCGCCACCTCCCCATGGCTGGGAAAAAAATGCATGGGGGTTACCAATCCCCTACACTCTGCCCCGGGGACTGCTACCTCCCCTGGGCTTCAACAAACAACTGCAGGAGCACCCGGCCTCCCCGCAGCCCCGGGGACAGCCACCTCTCTGGGGCTGTTAAAAAATGTGTGGGGGTCACAATCCTCCCATGCTGCTCGGGGACCGGGGCACTTTTATTAGTTAAAACCTGTGAGGTGGTATCAAGCCCCCCCACACATCCCGGGGACCACCATGTCCCCGGGGCACTAAATATGTAAATGTGGGGGTCGGTCATGGAGTCTCGAGCCCAGAGGACCACCACCTCCCTAGGGCTTTGTAATGGTAGGGAGGGCGGCCACGCGACCCCCCCTCGAGCCATTCATGGCCCTGGGGGGTGGCTCCTGAAGTGTCCCAGGGGGCCCACCCCCGGGAAACTGCTGTTTGCGATGGCAGGGTGGGAGCCATGCGGCTCCCGCCAAGTCATAGGAAACACTGGTTTGGATTTTGGAAGCGAAAACAGGTTTCCTGCTCTCGCTTCCAAAATCCAAACCAGATTGCTTTTCCATAAGGGGAGCTGCATGTTAGCAGTATGTTTTTTCACTCTGCAAGGGTCTAGTCCTTGCAACAGCTTAATCTTTTGTTTAAACCTTTTTTTTACAATATGCTTGTAAGAAATGACGTAATTTATCAATAGATTCTTGCCGTACACTACAAATACTACTACAATCCCAAGTGTACACTGGGGCTTTAGGACGTCTGCCTAGAACTTCATCAGCTATCACTTCTTCTGCATTTCTAGGAACCATTTGCTCTTTCTCAATTGGACAACGATCTCTAACCTCATAAGCTCGACCACTGGTGTCAACAGCATGCAAATAATTTTTGCTCTGTAAATAACTCTCTTCATTAGAAAAAAGGCTCAGACTTGAACTGTGTTTCCATTGTCCTAAAAAAATCACAAAAATTAGTTTTGCTAATTACTCTTTTCCTCTTACTTTTGGCCTTCATTAAATGTATTGGTTTATATAATGATCGAATTCTCTTCAGTACTAAAATGAAGAGTTTTCTCTTTACTTCAAAAGCCTTTTTAACAATGGATTCAATATGTTTCTACTTTTATAAAATTGTGTTCTCTTTCTATATTTTTTTGTGTCTTTCAGTAAGTTATTCACAATAAAATAATTTTTGCCGGATATCTTTATATTGATTTTCTCTTCTTTTACTATAAGTTGTATCCTTTGTTTTTACATTGCCTTTTTTGCCTTTTCTATTCTTTTCACTTTTTCTTGTGCTTGGAACATGTTCACTGCTTTCCACATTTCTATTTTTTTTCTCAGTCTAGTAATCTTTTTATAAAGTCTTTTGAAGTCTTACCAGAAATTGTTCTCTTTTTTGCCACATTATGTTGGTCTTCCAAGAGTTGTGGTTGAGTTTTCTTCAAATAAGTATAATTTCTCTTACTTTTTATTCGTCTTTCTACACTAGTCAAACATCATTGCAGTATACAGCATGACCACCTACAGTATAACTGGTATGCACTACGTATGTAGTGCTCTTACAACTTTCACATTTCTGCTTCAGGCCTACAAATGTTTAGTTAGACTTTGTATGAAATGTGTTTGTATAGTAATACAAATTAATACTTTTTTAAAGTTTTTAATAAATACTTTATTTTTTTACAGATACTGTTTATCATCCTTAAAATAAAGTTATCATGCCACAAAAAGAAAGACGAATAAAAAGTCAGAAAAAGGATACTTATTTGAAAAAAACTCAACCACAACTCTTTTGGAGAAAGGAGTATCAAGCAAGAGGTGCTCCTCATATACATATGCTGTTATGGATTGAGGACGCTCCCAAATTTGGAACAGATGCGGATGATACTGTTTGAGTTTTATTGAAGAATATGCAACATGTGCTGTACCTAAAAGCACAGAAGAAAACAACTTAAGAGCACAAGTGTTACGATTCCAAAGCTATCGATGTGGAAAATACTGTCGACGAAAGTACAAATCTAAGGACTAGTTCTACACCAAATGTCGTTTTGGATTTCCACGTCCTGTAATATCGAAAGGAAGAGTGAATAGTTTTATGTCCTCTTTGCGACATGCTATCACAAGAAAGTCTCCCAAAAATACCTACAACTTAAGAAGAAATGAAGAGTCAAAATACATAAATGACTACAACCCAGTCATTTTGTCCATATGGAATGCTAACATGGATATTCAATATGTTTCGGATAATTCCATTACTGTTGCTCGATATGTAACATCTTATACAACAAATTCAGAAAAGACAGAATTGAAAGAAATGTGGGAAGAGATTTCTCATGAGAAGACTCTAAGTAAGAAATTATACAGTTTCAGTTTGAAGATGTTATCGAATCGAGAAATCGGAGCATATGAATTATCAGATCAGTTATCATCGGCAAGTCTATACTCCAAATCTAGAAGAATCCTTTATGTGAGTCTAGGTCTTGCAGCAATGCGAAATCTGGTACTGAAACCTGTTCAAGAAATTAAATATTTAGCAGAAAAAGATCCAGAAAGTACAGATATTTTGAAAACGAATATGTTGGACACATATTACCCAAACAGAAGTCATAATCTTGAGAACATGTGTCTCTATGAAGTGCTGCAAAACTACACTTTTAAACGGAATACTACAGAGAACATCAATGATGGAAAATATGGAGTCATTGGTTCTGAAGGATATTTGGTGAAACAAACAAAAGGAAATTTGATTAATCGCAGGAAGCTGAGTTGTGACACTGCTTATAAAAGGGAATTGTACTATTTTGCTCGTTTACAACTATTGAAATCATGGCATTCAGAACTGGAATTATTTGGAGATTTCCAGAGCTATGAAGATTACTTTAATGCTTGTAAAGATAGCATACAATGCAGTGCTTTTGCAAATTATGTGAAAATGTTGAATGATGAAATTGATCAAGAATCTACAATTGCAGCTGAGATTGCGAGAGACATTTCTCAAGACAATGTTCTGCTGCGCAGAGTCAAGATCCACTAGGACAACCAGTTGTTGAAAACGAAGAAGCAATCGCCATGAATGAGGTGGAAACAGCAATGTATCAAGCTCAAGAAGATGTAACAAACTTAGGAAATTTGGAAGAACAACTAAATGTTGAGAAATAGAGAAATATATGAGCAAGTGGGACAACAGATTGACCATGGATTACTTCATGAAAAGAAAGCGTGCTCGTGTACGTCATTCCAACCTATCCGAATGTACGTGAGTGGGCAAGCTGGAACAGGAAAAAGTTTTTTAATTAAAGTAATTACAAGTTATCTACAGAAAACAACTGAGTCGCATTTGTCTTGTGTTGTCACTGCTCCAACTTAGCAGCACACCACATTAAAGGAATTACTTTACATCGTTTACTAATGCTACCAGTAGAGCATGAAAACAAATTGGAATATCACAAGCTATATGGAGAAGCTTGCTGTGAAGTTTCAAGAGTCTTGAAGAAAATGAAACTTCTCATTATTGATGAGGTAAGCATGGTCTCAAACTTAATGCTTGCCTTTGTGCATTTAAGAATGCAGCAAATTCTTATAACAGAGTATGACGTATTATTTGGAGGAAAACACGTCATAGTTTTTGGAGATCTACTGCAACTGACTCCTGTAAAAGTACAACCAATTTTTAAAACACTTGCGCATGAAGACACCAGAAATTCTCTGGGTAGTGTTGGAAACTTGAACATTTGGTCATATTTTGAATACAAAGAAATCATTACAAATATGCGTCAGGCAAATGATGTTGATTATGGAACTATTCTCCAAGATATAAGAATTGGACTACTGACAGAACATGGCAAACAAGCTTTACAGACTCGATTACTTTCCAATTTGTTTCCAAATTAAAATATAATTCCTGAGAAAATATACAAGGAAATTGCAGATAAGAAATCTGTTATCTGCTTAATGCCAACACTGCAAATGTTCTATATTCAACGAACAACTTTTGAAACTGGGAAATGAAGAAATAATAAAATTTGAAGCCATCGATAAAATAGAACATAAAGGAATCACTATTATTTTGAACGAAAACTTGAAAACAAAATTGGATTCTTTAGAAAAATCAATATCTAAAAATGCTGGTTTAGAAAAGAATCTTTATGCATGTAGGAACTGTCGGATCATTTTAAGGAGTAATTTGGATGTAGAAAAAGGTTTAGTTAATGGAGCAATGGGCAAAGTTGTGGATTGTGTTTATTATCAAAATAAAGATGGTATTGAATTCTTAAAGATTACATTTGATCAGATTGAAGAAGTGAAACAAATTGGTTGTTGTTCTGTTCGTTTTTTGCTTGTTAAAGATTTATATGTCCATAGAAAACAGTTAAATTTTTTTTGGCATATGCAGTGACTATTCATAAATCTCAAGATTTAAGTGTTGACAGTGCTTTGGTGAACATTGGAAGTACTGTGTTTAAAGAGGGTATGGCATATGTTGCTTTGTCCAGAGTCAGAACATTATCTGGTTTGTTTTTGATTGATTTTGATGATACCAAGATTACTGCAGATGCCAACTATGTCAAAGAATACAATAGGTTAAGAAGAACATATGCTCCTAATTTAGGTAAATTTCCTGTATTTGAAAAGCGTGTGGTTGCTCGATAAAGAAGGTATGAGAATATCTGTACTAAAGGTGTAGAGAAGGGGAAAAAATCAGAAATGTAGTGGTCAATGTTGTTTTTTTTCTTGAAGGTTTGCAACAGCAAATTATGGAGAATCTAGTAAAAAGATTTTGTTCTTTGTTACATTCTCTTTAAAAAATTGAGAACAGATAAAAGTAAAATACAAAGCGTTTCTGATGTTCCTAATCTTTTGGATGTATGTTCTGCTTCTACACAATTTACACAAAATATCCAACAAGACGCTCAGGAGTTTCTAATGTATATGCTTACAGAATGGAAAATGAAGGGGTAGACAAAGAGAATATTTTTGACCTTTGTTATAAATGGGAACATCAATGTGAAAATTGTATGTATACATGTAGCACTAATGTAGACACTGAAAGATTTTTTTATTTGACATTACCGGACTGTAAATCAGTGTCTTTCCGTAAATTAGTTAAAGCTGCAAACCAAAACAGTAAGCAAATCAATGCAAATAAGAAATGTTATCAACATTATTTATCTAAAGATATGGAAAATATATAATTTCAATGATGCAACGTTGTACAGCAGATGAAAGAAATGGGACACTAATAAAACATGTTGTTGCTGCACAACTATCAATATCTGGAAGGACTTTTGTAGCAGTAGCAATAATTTTCCACAATGGTCCTTCAATAACATCAGGACATTACACTGCATATCTCAAAAGTGAGAAAGGCTGGAGTCTTTGTAATGATGCTGAGTTGGTTTACAAACAATGTTGGCCTTTCGAATTGCCAAATTCCTATCTGATATTTTTAAAGCCAAAGTTTTGAGAAGATAATTTAGCCTCTGAGGAATTTATTGTTATTATTTTATAGGATTATCATTGGACCATTTACTTAAAAATGACTGCAAAAATACAATTTGAACTCAAGGAAATGTATTTATTTGAATTATGGACTTTTTGTTGCACATTGTCTTGATGTATAATTTTAAGTGCCATTATTTATAGTGTTTATAAATTTAAGTTATAACATTTTCTTAGCAGTAATCATTTTATATACCTTTGATTTGTATTATCTAGTATTTTACTATAGATGTATTGTTTTTTTTTTTAAACAATCTAATTGATTGGTTTTTTTTGCCCGCTGTTATGTGATGAGTACAATTGATATCACTGTTTCTAGTGAAATTCAATATATTCTGAGAACAGCAAAAAAGGCAAAGAAATTACTTTGTAAAATGTTCAAATTATGCTGTGCTGTTAAAAATGTATTATTATATGTTATAACTATTTTTTCTTTTTTTTACAGATCTTCTATTTACCACCATTTAGATTATAAAAAACAAGCGAATAAAATGTGTACTGTTTTTTACGTGTATTACTGTTGAGGTAAGTTTTAGTAAGTCTTAAAATGGAGATTGAACTGTGTTTCCACACAGTAGAAGAAAAGGAACATGGATGGACTAGATTTCTGTCAGAAAATTGGAATGCAAAAACGTATAAAATAGGGGACAGCTTCAGAACACCTGTCTGCAAGATATATGGTATACTACAGTCAGTATTTTTGCAAATATCATATTAGGTTGCATCTCTTCCCTTCAGTAATATATAAACATGTCCCATTAATTCCCTAAAACGTAAATAGTTGTAAATGTATCTTGTTTTCTGTTATCAGTACCGAAATGTACTCCTATAATAACAAATGGCCTAGCCATTAACTCTCTTTCTTATTTATAAGGAGACGAAAGGCATTCTGTATACCTTTTCTTCTCCATATAAATATAATCTCATTATACACAGTACTTTGCGTTGAAAAGGTGTTCTATAGGTTTTGTTGTGCGTGTTTGCACAGAGCACTCATAAAAGAAGACACATTTCCAGATTTATCAGAAATCATAAATCTGGACATGTTTGTGAATGCTACACCATCCTTCTATTGGTATAGCAAAGCACAACGAGGACATTTTTTTCACTTCTCCTCATTTTTTCACTTTCAATATATGCTGGAACGCACAGCATATATTGAAGGAGAAAAATGCCTTTACAGATTGTTTTTGTGCAAAAAAACAATCTCCACATGACACGGACATATTAGCTCCATGGTGCAAGGGTGCCTGTGTCACCACATGCTTGCAGTTTCTGCAGCTGTGCATAGAGAAGCACAGAGTTGCAACATGTGTATGTACATATGTTACATCCTTGTGCTTCAGAAGTACCACAGCTCGCTGTAGTTAAATAGTTTACAGTATCATGCTGCAGCACTTCCTTATAATTCTGCACTTATGCATTCACCACACATCAGAAATTTATATTTATAGTCAATTATGCACTACACATACATTCATCTCAACTTTCACACACTAGCTTAGATCTTTCTTTAACCAGAGTAGTTAGTTCTGAAAATATTTTTTTTTTCTTTTTGTTGTTTTTTTGGGGGGGATTTTTTTAACCATTTTGTATTTTTTTAGTTTTTTTAAAGCAGGGGAAAACAGGAGAACTGGGAAAAGAGAACTAAAAACTGGGAGGAGAGGAAAAAGAAATCTAACAATGGTGGTGGTCAACAGCTCGACACACCAGATCCACCGACTGCTCTCCATAAGTTATAAGCCATCCACATTTTACACAGGTCATTCTAAGTTTCCCAAATTGAGGACTAATATCAGGGTATGCGATAGAGGTTGATAGTGTTGGTCCACTCGTACTCGGCCTTCTGATGAAGCAGGAAGAGCCTTTCCTTATCTCCTTAACTCCACCTTTGCAAAGTTGACCAGATGCTTAGATTGCAAGTGCTTCTGCATGCTTGCAGTTCCACATGAGTACTTTTTGTTGGGGTCTTCCCTTGAAAGCACTTCATTGCATATTCGGCAAGTAACTTTTGTTGCAGTCCCCTTTTTTAAGCCTGGTGGAAAGGTGAAAAATTTCCAGACAATGCTGGTATATTTTTGCTTTAGTGGAGGTTCAGAAACAAATTCTTGCTGTGATGTCTCTGAATTAGAGGATGATGGTGGATTAGCAGCTATAGTATCTTTAAATTAATCTCTTCTTCAAAAAAGAAAAAGCAGCAGATTTTCACAGGAGGTCTTTCCCTCAGAAAAGTTGTAATAAGAGTGATTGAAATGGGTGGGGTCCTACAATAGTCAGTCAGTCATAAGCTTTTATTCGATACTCAGAGATATCTTATAAGCACATACATAATACAATCAATACAGTATACAAAAAAGTTTATGCCATAAGAAGTCAGTAAGAAATATTAGAATGTTTAAAAGTGATAAAAGGATATAAAGTCCGTTAATAAATTAGCTAAAACAAGAATTAAACAGCTACTGACAATCTCTTACATCGAATATGCCAAAACTGCTTAAAAAATTTAGCTATTCCACAGACTATTGGGGGGGAAGTGTCCGTGCTTAGGATACGCAAGGCTACTAAATGACTGCGTGTGCCCATGTTACGGCAGAGTGGTTTCAGCCAAGAGCTCCTAGGCCTTGCATAATCCGGGCATTCAAATAAAACGTGCACAATAGACTCAATCTTAGTCGGGCAACATGCACAGTTGGGAGAAGTGCGATCCGCTGTTGACCATTTCGATACCAGGGCACCTAACGGGAGGGAACCAACTCTAAATTTAAAGTAAAGGGCACGGTCAAAGGGGAGAGTAATCAAGTCCAAATAAGGTTCAAAGGCCACAGTGTCTTTAATTTGTAAAAAGGTGGCAGAGGACCTGCAGTGATTTGGGCTAGAGATTAGACGCTCAGCAATCCATTTCCAAAAAAGCGCCTTGACAACTTCTTTTGGAGGGGCTGAGCGGGATGACCAACAATCCCCTAGTCCTATATTCTCCAACAGCTTTTTGGTGTCCTTTAACCATTTTATTTTGGCCCAACCCCCCTGGCTCATTATGTCTCTCAGTGCATCAGCATAGGATTTTAATTCTTCGCACCTCCAAATCCGTGTCCACAACAGGAGCGGGCGAAGCTGGGCCTGATCTTTAATGTTTTTACATCCCGTGTCCATCCTCACAGGTACTGACGGTGTGCTCAGAGGGAGAGCGATGAAGGATTTTAATAGCTTGCTCTCAGCAGTAACTAGGGCATCCAGACGGCAGTGACCCCACAGTTCTGCCCCATACAAGGCTGATGTCGCTACTTTGGCCTTGTAGATGTCAAGTACTGGGGTAAGTGATCTCCTAGTTGAGGCCCTGTATTCCCTCATGAGAGCTCCTCCTACTCTCCTGTGGTTAAGGACCATTTTTTCAATGTGGTTTGCCCATGTCATCCTGTCCGTAATCCGAATGCCAAGGTAGTCGAATTCGGCTACTTTCTCCAGGAGAATAGAGTTAAGTGTAGGTGGGCGGCCCAATTTTTTAGGTGGGTTAACAACTAGGTATTTGGTTTTGTCCACATTTATTGTTAGCCCTTTTGCAACACAGAACTCCTGGAATCGTGTTAGAAGTTTCTGTAGTCCTTGTGGGGTCTTCGAAATCAGGAGCGTGTCGTCCGCAAAAAGCAGGGTTGGGATGCGGACACCTCCAAGACAGGGGGCGTCAGCTGGTTCTTGTTGAAGGTGTTTTACCACCCCATTCAGATATAACGAGAATAGGGTGGGCGCCAGGACGCAACCCTGTCTTACGTCCCTAGACACTGGTATTTTTTCCGTGAGCTCTCCGTTATTACCCCAACGGACCTGTGCAAAAGTGTGGGCATGAAGGCTTATAAGAAGGGACAAGATGTAAGGTGGTAGCCCCAACTCACAAAGGACCCTCCAAAGCTCTTCCCGGGGAACTAGATCAAAGGCAGTCTTCAAGTCTATAAAGGCTAAGTAAAGACTGCCCTTGCCCAGTTCCACCACCTTCCACCCCAAG
The DNA here is from genome assembly GCF_964261635.1 of Lissotriton helveticus. NCBI lineage: Eukaryota > Metazoa > Chordata > Amphibia > Caudata > Salamandridae > Lissotriton > Lissotriton helveticus. The sequence continues at coordinate 812,113,638 of NC_136063.1, forward strand.
AGGGACAACCTAAACACCTGCTCTATAGTCCCCATACCAGCCCTGAAACCTGCCTGAAAGTCTGATAGGATTTTATTCTCCTCCACCCAATGGAGGATCCTACCAAGGATAGCTTTACCAGCTATCTTTTGGGTGGAGTCTATCAGACTTATTGGGCGATAGTTTCCCGGGGTTTCCCTGCACCCTTTTTTATAAATGGGGACTACCACCGCCCCTTTCCAGGATTCTGGTACTACTCCTCCCCTCATAATATCATTTAGGAGAGCTGCTATGATCCTTCCCCATTCCATTGGGTAAGCCCTCATCAAATCACCCGGAAGGCCATCCGGGCCCGGTGCCTTGCGTGGTGCCACCCAGCCTATAACCCCCTCAATCTCTAAGGGAGTGAAAAGGTCATAGGCATGAGGTTCGATAGCTAGCGTGAGATCCATCCCCACAGACAGTTCCCCGTCTGGTGGGAGGTATAAAGACCCAAAGTGTTTTGCCCAACTTTGAGGCGGGATGCTGCAGGGTCTCATGGCTGCATCGGATTTGGTCCGTTTCCTTATGAGATTCCAAAACACCCCTGAGTCCCTGATTTTGCTAGCCTGGAGTAGGTCCTCCCAGTATTTTTCTTCCCACTCCCTTCTAGCCGAACTAAGGATCTTTTTATAAGCCTTCCTAGCCTCATGGATCATACTTTGGGATTTAGATTTAACTGCCTCAACTAGCTTTGTCTTATGGGTCCTGCAGGCTTGGGTATACCACCCCTCAAAAATTTTTTTAGTTCCTGTAATGCCCGGCTTTTTAGAGTACAGGATAAAGACATTGGTTAGGGCTTCAATCAGAGAGAGAAATAACCCACTCACTTTACCCACCCCTTCTAGCGAGGATTCCAAAGATGTTACCGCGCGGTTTAGATGGGATTGAATTTCCCCAACCTTCGCCTCGGATAGGACCAGTTTCGCCCATTTAATTCTTCTACCACATGGGGAGACTTCAGATTCATCTAGTGGTACGAGTGCCTCTTTAAAGTTGGCCTTCCTTAGGGGTTGCCACCAGTGTTCCATTTCTAGGGAGAGAGGGTTGTGATCGCTTTCTGTCGAAGGGACCACCTGCATGTCCTTCACATAAGGCCATAAGCACACGTCTATTAGGACATAATCCAGCCTAGAGGTGTGCCCTGGTCTGTTGTAGGTATGTGCACCCCCCCTATCCAAGGAAGTCCTCCCATTTGCTGCCCTTAAATTAAATTCAAGAGTAAGGGAGTATATTTGGAGCGCCACTTCTGTCCACTTTTTAATCGGTGCGATGTCCAGAGCCGGGATCCCCCACCTGGCATCCTCCTCATCCTGGTCGAGGGAAACATCCGAGCCCAAAGGCTCGAACGTGCAGTTCATATCACCAACAACCAGGGTGCGGGTCTTATGGGGGGTGTTGTTTAGCAGGGTCTCGAGAAGAGCTATCACAGGAGACTTTCTCCCACCCTTTGTACCCCGAGCATACACATTAAAGATGTTTAGAACAATTCTTCCCCTTTGGTCTATAAGGGTAATATTTTGTATGTCCGGGGAACCTGTGGGATAGTCCACCACTCTACAGTTTAAAGATGCCGCGACCCAAATAAGAAGGCCGCCCGCTGGGCGGCCTCTCCCAGATTCCGAGGCCCGCGCGGGAGAGGAGTATGAGGAAAAGCCCACCCTATGGACCGGTATCAAGCTCCAGGTTTCCTGGAAAAGGCACAAGGAGTGCTTGTCGACCCACGCAGTAAAATCTGGGAGGGCCAGTTTTCCAGCAATCCCTGCGATGTTCCAGCTGAAAACCTTAAAGACTAGGTCCGTCACAGCTGGATAGTCGCTGGGCGCTTGAAAGCCCCTATCCATAGGGCTCCCCCTATATAACCGAGGAGAGCAGGGATCTTGTGGAGTTGTTGTAGGGTCTCCCATTCCACTTACAAGGTTTATTTGGGTGGGTGGTGCTTCTACTTGTTCTGCTCTCCTCACTGATTCCAGTCAGCAGGGGCCAATTGCCCACATATGTTTCTCCCTATCGCCTCCTACAACCCCGGCCCAGTTTTGGCCCGAATTAAGAGAACTTTCACTTCCTCCAATTGGGCTCACAAGATGCCTAGGGTAAAAATACGAGAGGTCTACCAATTTCACCCCCGGGGCCCCCATATTTTTAATAGGAGTACAAATGGATGGCACCACTCTATAGTCTTGGAAGTTTATAATTACACAGTCTCCTTCCAGCATTTCTTTCCCTTGCCCTACCCATCCCACTCTACGGACACTTAAAATAATGCCGTCCATACCCGGGGGGATTGGTTTATTTGCCTTCAGCCAGTGTATACACTTGTTCTTGAGTGATTGATGGTTTTCCAACTGGCCATCCTTTAGGGGAGGCACATTAACCATGACTGCAACAAATGGTTGACAGTCTGGTGGGAGATTAATTGGGGGGATCCGTCGTGGGCGGATACTGGGGGCCTGTGGGAAGATTGTTGGGGCAGAACATTGTGTTGCAGGCCTGGGGGCTTTCCTAGTCGTTGGGCCGCTGGGTTTACTACTACCTTCTAATTTTTGTTGGACTGCCTTTTTACCCTCAGTTGTCTGTTGCTGTTTTTGAGAAAGAGATTTTGGCTTATTTTTCTCAGGCTCTTTATTTGTTGGGAGTCCCTTGTGGCTTGGACCTGGTTTCAGATGGGGAGGAGATTTGGGAGTTGGGATTACTAGATTGTTAAGAGCAGCTTTATTTTGGGTTGTTGGGGGCTCAGGGCCTTTCTGCGCTAATAGATCATTCCCTTTTACACCCACATCCTTATTTACAGTCACTCTAGTAGCTAGTTTGATTGTTGTCTTGAGTGAGTGTAACCCATCCAGAGTTGACTGCTCTAATTTGTCAATCCTCTCCCCTAGACCCTTCACTTGAGTTAGTAACGGTTTCAAGAGGGTATATACCTTCTCCAGAATATTTTCGACCGCTACCAAGTCAGCTCGCTTTGAGACCTTAGTTGTATGAGGGCCCTTTGGAGAAATCAGTACATCCCCTTCTGTATCAGTTTCGTTCAGCATAGGGGCACCCCTTGTAATACTTGAATTTGGCACAGGAGACTTCCTTACTCTTTGGTAGAGGGCGGCCTGTCTCACTAGCTTACCCTTCTTACGTTTGCGCAATTTTTTACCTGCGAGGGGAAACTCCTGCCTAGTATCACGAGTCACGATGATAGGAGAAGCCCCAACTAGCTTTCCATCTGGTACAACTGTGGTAGGTACAGGGGAATTAGGGGACTCTGGGTCTCCAGTGACATCACTTAACAGAATAGGTAGTAGTGATGCGGAACAATTACTACGGCCATCATCTTCCAATGTGTCTATAGGAAGAAGAGCGGCCTGAGATTCCAACCTGTCAATATTTTGCTCAATACCAGTCAGATGGAAGGGTTCTGAGGGAGCACTGTCCATACTAGGGGGGGTACCTACTTGAACCCGGGTAATGGCTGGTGTGAGCGACTGGGCGTCTGCCCCCAATAATGAACGACTTGCGGGGAGATATACTTCAGATAGACGCCGCTCAGAGATAGCGATCTCCTTTTCAATCACCGCCGCTACCCTGGTAATGAAGCGGTCCATTGACCCTATCACGGGGCTCGCGGCATTAGATCCCCTTTCGACCTCACCCCTGAGAGGCTTACCAGAGCGTGTAGACATGGTTTGGGCAACAGAAGGGCAACAGGCACCAGGCGTGAGTCGTCGTGGTTGGTAAGAGGAAAGGGACGGGGCCCAGCCCAGCCTCTGTCAGCCCCTGACGGCCACAGACGGCCCGCCCTCTGCCCGGGCTCCGCCCGGCGACGCCCGCGCGCGTCCGCGACGCGGAGGTCGAGGCTCCGCTTTGTAGCGCCTCCGGGCGCGGGAACAGCGGTGGCAGGAAGTCCGCGCTAAGCCCACTGGGAGCTGTAGTCTCTAGCCGCTCCTGGATGTTGATGGCGGCGAGACTCACAGCGTAGGCGACCCAGGGACTGCGGCAGAGTACTGGCGTGCTGGCGTGTCCACAGGTAAGCAGAGAGCGCTGCTCGTAACCCCCGCTCCACCGAGGTCGAGGCTCCGCTTTGTAGCGCCTCCGGGCGCGGGAACAGCGGTGGCAGGAAGTCCGCGCTAAGCCCACTGGGAGCTGTAGTCTCTAGCCGCTCCTGGATGTTGATGGCGGCGAGACTCACAGCGTAGGCGACCCAGGGACTGCGGCAGAGTACTGGCGTGCTGGCGTGTCCACAGGTAAGCAGAGAGCGCTGCTCGTAACCCCCGCTCCACCGAGGTCGAGGCTCCGCTTTGTAGCGCCTCCGGGCGCGGGAACAGCGGTGGCAGGAAGTCCGCGCTAAGCCCACTGGGAGCTGTAGTCTCTAGCCGCTCCTGGATGTTGATGGCGGCGAGACTCACAGCGTAGGCGACCCAGGGACTGCGGCAGAGTACTGGCGTGCTGGCGTGTCCACAGGTAAGCAGAGAGCGCTGCTCGTAACCCCCGTACAATAGTTTCAATAGGACTTGTAATGAACCAATCAAATCTCTGTTTTTAAAGTCACATGGGGTGCGCGTTGGATGTGGACAGTCAATACGCACCTTGCTTGCATCGTGCTCGCGTCCAGTGCAAGTTCGGGAAATTGCATTAAAAAGTTATGTACTTTATAAGAAAGTTAAAGAATATTATTTTTATAATAACCTCAGAAAATCTATTTTATTTATATTTATATTAAATATATAGAAATAAGTTTTCCAACATAAAAAAAAATCGCGGAAGCAGCACACCCATCGCTTCCGATATGCATATGACGTCACGCGCTACCGGGCGTCCATCACGTCACGTTATACTAACATGTTGCGTATGCACCAGGCATCGTGCACAGGTCGCACACCACTCGGATCCTACACAACGACCGTAAAATGGCGGACATGTTTTGCACAGTAAACAAGCAGGGTGTTCGTACGGTGCGCAAGTGAAAAGAAATATGTTATAGTTAGGAATTAGCATTTAAAAAACCTTGGAAATTCACTGAAAAAGCCATAGGTTTCATTTAAAAAACCTTGGAAATTCACTGAAAAAACTATAGCTTTCAGACAAGTTATAGTTAGGAATTAGCATTTAAAATACCTTGAAAATTCACTGAAAAAAACATAGGTTTCAGGGGTGTTATAGTTAGCTGGGCATTTCACTCGTATAAAATCATTGAAATTCCTCCATAGCTATAACTCGCACGCCCGCAATCCACTGATGATGATGTCACATATTACATCATTCATGAGATGGTCAGTGACATCACTGATGGCATCTCAAATGACATCACTGATGACATCACTGATGACATCATCCATGTGACAAACTAATACACCTCATCATACAGTAGCATAACCTTTCAATACTCATTATAAAATATGAAGTACCATATTTGAAACCATTGACACACCAGTACAAGTTTATAAAAACCCACTCAGTAATTCCCACATCTACACACATCTAAACACTTACCTATAGATTCACTCATAGATGCTAACAAAGATCAATAGAACGCTATTAAATATACTTATACACCTATATCAACATTACGCACCAGAACATATCCTATTCCTTTATGCAGACATCCTACTCACTTATGCAAACAATTGGTCATACTTATATTTACTAAGCTACTCACTTACACAAACATCACTTTATTTATTCATATAGACAGCAACTCATACTTAGTGTGTTATAAAATTAGTACTACAAGTATACAGTTATCCATACATCAATCACTGAGGATTATGTATACTTATTTATATACAATAACTGTCACATACACTGTCTTTTATATTTCTAGTTTGTTGGACATGCATCATTGAGGAATATATGTACTCATCACCAGACCAATAAAGAGATTCACTCACCCAAACAACTGTTTCTACATACAGTGTTAACCTCATATACCTACTTAATCAACTATGTACACATCTTAGAACAGTCACACACCTCCCACCTAACCACACACACATTCATTCACTATCCCATACAAATACTCACTTAACTAATTAATAACTAATATAGAATTTCACATAGGTAGTAACCAACTTATGTAGTAGTTTAGACAACAAGAGATAGAGTGATACAGGTATTCACACAGTTTAATTATTATCCCATATATTTAGTGAGACACTTTAAATTCGTCATTTAGACAGGTAATCACATTGCTACTAAATCCTCCATTCAGACACTTATACATCGACTCAGTCTTCAGGGCAGATGGCTACATATATATATATATATATATATATATATATATATATATTACCTACTGGCAGTCGCCAGTAGGTATATATAGTTAGGATTTTTTTCCTATGGGATTTTTGAAAATTCTATGTCGAATAACTTTGGCGTTTGAGGACGGAATTGGCTGAAAATTTCAGGAAAATGGAACATTTTGTTTCTGAGCAGCCCCTGAAAATTCGGGGGGGTTTCGTCAAGCGGGGGCCGAGAAAAAAGGGGGGTCCCAAAACGTGTTTTTAACATTGAGTTTTCCATAGGGCGGTTGGACTCACTTTTAGCTCGAACGGCTGAATGGATTTCCACGAAACTTGGCAAAATTGTAGGGACTGGTAGCCCGATGTGCCTTTGCTATGTCTCAAGATATATGCTCCAGTGGTTTTTATGAAAATTAACTTTGAAAAATATATATTGGGCTACATTGGGCTATATATATGTTAGAGCCCAAATGTAGCCCAATGTAGCCCAATGAAGCCCAATGAAGCCCAATGTAGCCCAAAGATGGCCACCAGAGACAAAAAAAAACAAATGTAGCCCAAATATCAGCCAGATGTAGCCCAACTATAGCCCAGTGACAGAATGGCCCAGAGTGTTCTAAAGAACAACTAGAGCGCTAACAGTCTTACTTATGACAAAAGTATTGCACACCTGAAGTCATCTTGATTGGAATAAAGTGTTAACACTTAAAACATTGAATTTGCAAAGGAACAAAATGAGGGGGTTCATATTGCCATAGAAATTATGATTAGTGCTGAAGAAAGAAAAATTAGGGCACATTTTGAGTGACTTCTCAAATCCTCTTATATTTCATTAAAAAAATTCTGATATGCAGTCTCCCAAGATGGCCACCAGAGACAAAAGAGCCCAAATGTAGCCCAAATATCAGCCAGATGTAGCCCAACTATAGCCCAATGCCAGAATGTCCCAGAGTGTTCTAAAGAACAACTAGAACGCTAACAGTCTTACTTATGACAAAAGTGTGGCACACCTGAAGTCATCTTGATTGGAATAAAGTGGTAACACTTAATACATTTAATTTGAAAAGGAACAAAATATGGGGTTTCATTTTGCCATAGAAATGTTATATATATATATATATATATATATATATATATATATATATATATATATATATATATATATATATATATATATTACCTACTGGCGGTCGCCAGTAGGTATATATAGTTAGGATTTTTTTCCTATGGGATTTTTGAAAATTCTATGTCGAATAACTTTGGCGTTTGAAGACGGAATTGGCTGAAAATTTCAGGAAAATGGAACATTTTGTTTCTGAGCAGCCCCTGAAAATTTGGGGGGGTTTCGTCAAGCGGGGGCCGAGAAAAAAGGGGGGTCCCATAACGTGTTTTTAACATTGAGTTTTCCATAGGGCGGTTGGACTCACTTTTAGCTCGAACGGCTGAATGGATTTCCACGAAACTTGGCAAAATTGTAGGGACTGGTAGCCCGATGTGCCTTTGCTATGTCTCAAGATATATGCTCCAGTGGTTTTTATGAAAATTAACTTTGAAAAATATATATTGGGCTACATTGGGCTATATATATGTTAGAGCCCAAATGTAGCCCAATGTAGCCCAATGAAGCCCAATGAAGCCCAATGTAGCCCAAAGATGGCCACCAGAGACAAAAAAAAACAAATGTAGCCCAAATATCAGCCAGATGTAGCCCAACTATAGCCCAGTGACAGAATGGCCCAGAGTGTTCTAAAGAACAACTAGAGCGCTAACAGTCTTACTTATAACAAAAGTATTGCACACCTGAAGTCATCTTGATTGGAATAAAGTGTTAACACTTAAAACATTGAATTTGCAAAGGAACAAAATGAGGGGGTTCATATTGCCATAGAAATTATGATTAGTGCTGAAGAAAGAAAAATTAGGGCACATTTTGAGTGACTTCTCAAATCCTCTTATATTTCATTAAAAAAATTCTGATATGCAGTCTCCCAAGATGGCCACCAGAGACAAAAGAGCCCAAATGTAGCCCAAATATCAGCCAGATGTAGCCCAACTATAGCCCAATGCCAGAATGTCCCAGAGTGTTCTAAAGAACAACTAGAACGCTAACAGTCTTACTTATGACAAAAGTGTGGCACACCTGAAGTCATCTTGATTGGAATAAAGTGGTAACACTTAATACATTTAATTTGAAAAGGAACAAAATATGGGGTTTCATTTTGCCATAGAAATGTTATATATATATATATATATATATATATATATATATATATATATATATATATATATATATATATTACCTACTGGCGGTCGCCAGTAGGTATATATAGTTAGGATTTTTTTCCTATGGGATTTTTGAAAATTCTATGTCGAATAACTTTGGCGTTTGAAGACGGAATTGGCTGAAAATTTCAGGAAAATGGAACATTTTGTTTCTGAGCAGCCCCTGAAAATTTGGGGGGGTTTCGTCAAGCGGGGGCCGAGAAAAAAGGGGGGTCCCATAACGTGTTTTTAACATTGAGTTTTCCATAGGGCGGTTGGACTCACTTTTAGCTCGAACGGCTGAATGGATTTCCACGAAACTTGGCAAAATTGTAGGGACTGGTAGCCCGATGTGCCTTTGCTATGTCTCAAGATATATGCTCCAGTGGTTTTTACGAAAATTAACTTTGAAAAATATATATTGGGCTACATTGGGCTATATATATGTTAGAGCCCAAATGTAGCCCAATGTAGCCCAATGAAGCCCAATGAAGCCCAATGTAGCCCAAAGATGGCCACCAGAGACAAAAAAAAAAAATGTAGCCCAAATATCAGCCAGATGTAGCCCAACTATAGCCCAGTGACAGAATGGCCCAGAGTGTTCTAAAGAACAACTAGAGCGCTAACAGTCTTACTTATGACAAATGTATGGCACACCTGAAGTCATCTTGATTGGAATAAAGTGTTAACACTTAAAACATTGAATTTGCAAAGGAACAAAATGAGGGGGTTCATATTGCCATAGAAATTATGATTAGTGCTGAAGAAAGAAAAATTAGGGCACATTTTGAGTGACTTCTCAAATCCTCTTATATTTCATTAAAAAAATTCTGATATGCAATCTCCCAAGATGGCCACCAGAGACAAAAGAGCCCAAATGTAGCCCAAATATCAGCCAGATGTAGCCCAACTATAGCCCAATGCCAGAATGTCCCAGAGTGTTCTAAAGAACAACTAGAACGCTAACAGTCTTACTTATGACAAAAGTATGGCACACCTGAAGTCATCTTGATTGGAATAAAGTGGTAACACTTAATACATTTAATTTGAAAAGGAACAAAATAAGGGGTTTCATTTTGCCATAGAAATGTTATATATATATATATATATATATATATATATATATATATATATATATATATATATATATATATATATATATATATATATATATATATATATATATATATATATATATATATATATAACCTACTGGCGGTCGCCAGTAGGTATATATAGTTAGGATTTTTTTGAATAGGGATTTCTGACAATTCTATGTTGAATAACTTTGGCGTTGATGGACGGAATTGTCTGAAATTTTCAGGAAAATGGCACATTTTGTTTCTTAGCGTCCCTTGAAAGTTTGGGGGGGTTTCGTCAAGCGGGGGCCGAGAAACAAGGGGGGTCCCAAAACGTGTTTTTAACATTGAGTTTTCCGTAGGGCGGTTGGACTCACTTTTAGCTCGAACGGCTGAATGGATTTCTATGAAACTAGGCAAAATTGTAGAGACTGTTTGCCCGATGTGCCTTTGCTAGGTCTCAAGATATGTGCTCCAGTGGATTTTGAGAAATTAACGTTAAAAAAAAATATATATCTCTGACAGCGTCCCGGTTAGCGCCCCGGTTCGCGTACCAGACGCGTAACGGAACTTCACGAGGAGAAGCGGATTGGCTCTCCGGTGACTGTCAACATTCTAAACAGTCCGGAGCGGCCGCCATCTTGTCTCTCGGTAGGATCGAGAGACAAGAGGGGGAAATAAACGAAGGGGGAAAAGAATGAAAGGGGGCAAGGTAGACCCCTCCTGACCCCCTAGGATTGATGTGGGGGCTATTAAAGGGCCCGGCGGGGCAAAAAAGTAAAATAATTTTTTTCCCGATTTTTCGTGGTGGAAGCGCTACCCGGTACACGAACCGGGTAGCTCACCGGTAGCGTAACGGGAGTCCGCCATCTTGTGTTTCAGACGAATTTAGTCACAAGATGGAGGATAAACAATGTTGGGAATGGGTATAAGGGGGCACGGGAGACATATCCTGACCCCTAGGTTTTCTGAGGGTGGCTGAGGAGGCCCATATATGTAAAAAAAAAAAAATTAAAAATTCATATTTTTGCACGGTTAGCGCCCGGTCCGCGCACCGGGTAGCGTTCCGGAAAGCGTAACAAGGGGAAAACCAAGGGAAATATTAAAACAATATTTTAGAGTGCTTTGAGGTAGGGTAGCTCTGAATAGAGCTGTTGTGTTGTGTGGGTGATGTAAGTACCAACATGTAGGTACCAATGAAGAGTCTAAAATTCAATGTACACCGTCTCCTCTGTAGATATTTTGTATGTTCTAATATGGGTTATTTAAATGTAAAGGTGTGGAAAAGCACTTCATGCTTTAAAGCAATTGTATTTTTGAACTGATTGTTCTTTCCTCTTAGTCCTCCTCTTTGTTTTTTTTTCCCCACACTCTTCTTCAGCATGATAGTTGATAAATTCGTTCACTCAAAAAATTTATATACATAAAAAAATTATATTAAATACATATAAAATATATTTTTCCTTTAATAGAAGAATACATTTTACAGCTTTTGATATTTGCTATTAAAAAACCATTGAAATTCACTGAAAAAACCATAGGTTATAGACCATATATAGTTAGGAATTAGCATTTACAAAACCTTGAAAATTCACTGAAAAAACCATAGGTTATAGACCATATATAGTTAGGAATAAGCATTTACAAAACCTTATTTTACTCACACAAAACCATTGAAATTCGCATATATAGTTAGTTGCACTAACTATATATCGCGCACCCGCAATCCACTGCTGATCATGTCACATATTACATCATTCATGACATGGTCAGTGACATCACTGATGACATCACTGATGACATCTCAAATGACATCACTGATGACATCACTGATGAAAACATCCAGTGACTGTATGTTTCTGTAAAGTTAAAATATGTCTTACATATTGAAGAATGAGTGGATGTATAAGTGTCTGGATGAAGGATTTAGTAGGTGCATGACTGACTGTATGAGTGAGTGATTAAATGTGTCTCACTGAGTGCATGGTTTAGTGACTAAACTGTCTTAATTTGTGCATCATTATGTCAGTTGTTCTGTAAACTGCTGCATGTGTTGATCAGTAGCTATATGAGTAAGTATATGGGTTATTGATTGGTTGCCCAAGTATTTGTATGGGAGACTGAGTGTGTGTGTGTGGGTGGCTGGGA